>NC_090923.1:640267382-650267382 GCF_040938575.1 Ambystoma mexicanum
ACCAGATGATACACCTGCCTAGTGTTATCGAAAGTCTGACAGGATCTAATGAACCCTGACTGGTTGGGATGAATTAAAGCCGGGAGTAGAATCTCGATTCTAGCTGCCAGGATCTTAGTGTATATCTTGGCATTGGTGTTGATGAAAGCTATCGGCGATATGAGCCACATTGCGCCAGGTCTTTGCCTGGCTTTGGGAACACCACCAATTTTGTCTGGTCCATGGACTCTGGGTCCCTCTCCCATTTCGAAAGAGTTGTATAAACGTGCTAAATGTGGGTGAGAATAGATGGTACTTTATATAGAAAGTGGGTGTAATGCCATCCAGACCCAGGGCCTTGTGTGGGGGGAGATTCCCAATGGCCACCCGAACCTCCTCCTCCATGATGTCCCCCTCAAGTGCCTCTCTGTCTGCCCCCGTCTAAGGCGTAGAGATCACCATAAAAGTGCTCAAAGCACCCGAGAATTCCCTCTGTGGCTACCACGTCTTCACTCGCTTTGTACCGTATTTTCAGAATGGTCTGGGTTGCGCCGCTCCGTCTGAGCTGCCTCGCTAGAAGCTGCTTCCGTACTGTTCCCTCTCACATAGAATTTCCACTTCACATTGAGGAGACACCTCTCCGCCCTCCTGGCTCTCAGCAGGTCTAGCTGGCCCCTTATTGCTCTGTAACATTTGTCAGGCCGTTCCCAATTTTAGGCATAATATTTTTAAGTTGCGATTCCAGATCATTTTCCAGATCATTTTCCAATCTCCTAATTTGTTTGTCCCTTGAAGCCCTGAGAGCAATTAGCTCTCCCCTGATTACTACCTTAAAGGCGTCCCACCAGTTCCCCGGGTAGGTGTCAGCTATAACGTTTTCCCGAAAGTAGGTCTGGATTTTTTCCCCCTATGGATGTCGAGCGGACTGCATCCTCTGGGATTCCTTCCAGTAGATAACATTGCCAGAGCCTCCTCTGGCCTTGAAGCAAGTCGAACGAGGCGACCAAAGGGCCGTGGTCTGAAAATGCCATTTTACCAGAGGAGACCTCCCGAATGTGTCCTTCTAGCCGAGCAGAAACCCAGATATAATCTATACAGGATAGAGTTCTAAAGACATGCGAGTAAAATGTATATCCAGCTTCAGAACCCCTGCTTGTGTGCCAGGCGTCTACTAACCCTAGCCCCACAAACCTCTCTTTCAGTTTCTTACACGGTGTGCCCTGGGCTGTGTGTCCTACCTCACTACGATCCTCCCCGGCACCCACGCCACATTCAAATCTCTGGTCAATATCACATGATCAAGAGAAAACACTTCAAGCTCAGCCAGTGTAATTTTAAGAAACCTGCCCTGAATTCGGCATGCACACCAGCACCAGAATTAATATGGGTTAATTCATAATTTAACAAAAAGAAAAATTGCCCCCGCTTATCCCCCTTACTGCCTAGAACCCTCAGATTGGGTAGGTTCTTGAAGGGACCAGAAACCAGACACTTTTATTGACTGCATTAGCCTGGAAGAGATGTGGATACATTGGTAGACAGAGCCTTGATTTGTAGCACTTCCAGATGTGGGTCTCTTGAAGCGTGAGAAAGTCTGGTTTCTCACACCTCACGAAGTGGTCCACCTTTTGCCGTTTGACCGGGGAATTCAATCCCCTAAATGTTTTAAGTGAGGACTTTGAACCAATCAGCCCCTCCTCCATCGCCCTCCTCAGTCCCCCCTTCTGGCCCATCCTCGTTAGCTTTGTTAAAGACCATCTGATGACTGTCTGCCCAGCTTCTGCGCTTTGTCCGGTGCATGGTGTCGACCATCCCCCGCCCCTTTCACCCGCTCAGCCTCGTCGTCGAGAACCAACCGAGTATCCAGCAGCTCCCACTCCTATGCCCCCCAACACTCCACCCTGCAACATCCCAGACCAGTCCACGGTTACTACAGACAACTTCGGGATAGATCTCTGACCATGTACCAGTAAACCTCCTGGGCCCCAGAACTGCGGAGAGACATTACTATTCCTCTCCATGAGATTACAAGAAAGCAACTCTCCCTAACTTTCGATCCCCACTCCCTTCCACTAGTACCTCCACCTCCCATGGCACCATAACAAACCCCTTCATGTTCTTTTAAATAATCAGCTAGGTGTCTTGCTCCCGGACACCATTTATCTGGTTTGCCCTCTAGCCACATCCCGCCTGGTTTCGACTGAGCAACTTCATCATCACCCCTCCTGCACTGTGTCCTTAGTTTTGCTCCAGCCCTTCGGAGCACAAGGCTGTTTATTCTCCCTCGCCACCGTTGTCCATTCACAGTGCCTCCTCCCCTAGATCCGTGTCCTCTGGGGCAAGAGCCCCATCACAGCTCTCGGGTGAGACCACCCTGAGAGCCTCCTCACAGGACGTCACCTTACACTGCCGCCCTTTCTATGTAAGCAGCAAGCCAAACGGGAAGGTCCACTTATAGCTAATCTTGTCTTGGTTGAGGATCCGCCCCCATTAGCCACATCTTAAGCAATGTGGAGTGTGCCAGGTCCTGGAGGCGCTATACCTCAGACCCGTTGATTGTCAACAGGGTGGCCATGTGGGCAGCTATAAGAACTTGTTCGGCTGTACGAAGCAAATGCGGCCCAGACATCCCTCGGTCGGGCTCCCGGTTCTCTTCATGCAGGGCCCACTCTGTGAATTCTATTCAGGCGATCCCATCTCGTGGAACCTCCATGAGTAACTCTGCAAAGAAGAACTGGACTGTCGACTTTTCCGTGACCCCCTCTGGGACATTCTTTTGGCATTTGTTTAATCGCTGTGACCTATTCTCAAGGTTTTAGCACTGAAGTTCCAGGTTATGCGACCTCCAAGCTAGTTTCACTGCTTCAATTTTCCTGGAGTCTTCGGCTAATTCTTGAAGGGCCCATTACTTCCAGTCTAGGCGCCCCCCCCCCCAATTTCGAGAGCCTCCCTCTGAGCTCCTGCACCACCATTTGGCTCTTTACTTCTGGAGTGGCTGGCTTTCTTGTTCAGGCCCCTTAAAAAACAATAATAAAAATAAGGACGGGAGTGCCACAAGTCTAACACTCAGCACTGACCCTAAATAAGAAAGAATAGGAATACCAAATGTGTCTTTCTGGAATTCTATACAATTGCTATACTCATTGAAGGTTTATTTCGGGCACACTTCAGGGGGTGAGTCACTGATTTAGTATGTTCTTAAACAACTCAACTCAGCCTTTCATCCTTCTGAGGTCGATAAATGAGTACTAACACAGGTTGGGTGATATTGGGTGTATATTTTTCAATATACACCGCTTAAGTGTAAGTGCTATATAATAACACATCATTATCATTTGGTCACGGACGTCTGCTTGCATTCACAGCAATTTGGTAATATGGGTCTATGGGCCTATACACACTGATCTCAATGATACATATGGCGATCCATTCTTGTGTGAAATGTACATCACATTATAGTGATATCATAACCATATTGTTCATAGTCTACAATGCTATGTGATTTTAATGTTAAAGGACATTTGTAGAGCGCACTATCACCACTGTAGTGGTCCCTTGGCGCTCTGGCGGCTCTGAAAGAGGAGGGGAGGTCGAGTTAGTGGGAGGAACCAGGAAAAGTGCAAGAGACCAGGATTGTGCTGTTGGCGGCCTCAGCCCGGTGGGTCCGTTGGCTGGGCCCGGGGTGTTTGCAGCCGGTAGTCGTTGTGTACTGTTGTGCAAGGCTATGTGTGTTTTTGTTTTGTTGTTGCAATGTAGTGAAGTTTGTTGTGCTGTAGGTTTTGGCTGTGCTTGGTTTGTAGTTTGAGAGGTGTATGCAGAAAGGGAAAATTGTTAGTAGGGTTGGTTAATTTGCATCTCTATCCTGAATTGAAGCGCTCTCCTTGCGTATTCTCCCCTGTTGCGGCTCTGTCCAGATCTGGGTCTGACTGGCATACAGGTTGCATACTCTTCTAGTCCTTGCCTCTAACCTGCTCTCTCATGGCTCCCCTTATCCTCCATTCAGACTCTAGTGACCAGTGCATCTGCTAATGACAACCTCTCAGGTAGTGGGGAGATTGCCAATGTCTCGATAATGCCACACCAACGTGGTATCTGGCAGTAATTAAATTACGGGGCGGACGAAAGTGTTGGTGGGAATGTCTGCGTTAGTTGACTCAGTCTCCGTGTGTGCCGCCTGTGTTCCTGTCTGGCCGATGTCACCCGTCCAGCTGCCGTGGGCTTTACTCTCCCCGGTCAGGGATGTCCGTGTCTTTTCGGTTTAGTTATCCTTTTTACCAGTTTCGTTTCCAGGTTTAGTCTGTGGTGTTGTAGAGCCAGGTTTTTAGTGATTTCCTGAATTTTAGGTGATATTCAGCGTTTCTCATTTCCTTTGGGATGTTGTTCCAGGTTTTTGCGGCTAAGTGGTAGAAGGAGGTGCCTCCAAGTTTTTTCTTGTGGTATGGTTTGAGTTACAGGCGGATTTCGTTGCTTGATCGGAGGGGTCTCGTTGGTTTGTAGACTGTTATTTTCTTATGTAGGAATTCTGCTCCTGATGCCACTTCCTGTTTTGTCAATGAGTGAAAGGTTGTGTTCCATCACTTCCCGCAATATCACTTCGGAGTGGGTTCAAATGACATCACTTTCTGCGATGTCATCAGGGGTCAAGGGTTGTCTGATGTCACTTCCGCTACCCCTGGCGTTTTGGTGAAATGACATCCCTGGGTCGACTGTGGCACTGATCCGTCTCCTCCTACGTCCATGCCCAGGGGTGATGCAAGCTTTATGGCCTTCTGCTTGTCCAGTTGCCAACACCCGTTTAGTGCGCCATGGGAGGCCGAAGCTGGGTGATCTGAAGTCTCCTTGGTCCTTCCTCTACCTTTGCTTTTCGTGACTATCTGGGAGGTCACTGCCGCTCGTTGCAGCCTGGGCTGCGCTTGTCTCGATACGGGGACTCTCACCTCCTCAGACCACAGAGGGCTGCCCCTTCTTCCACTGACCAGCCCCCACAGGCTGGCCCCGGATCTCGTCGTTACTGTGCAGCAGGCCCCCATATGCCCAAAGCACTCAGTAAACCCCCCCCAGTAAGGCAGGTGTAGACTCCCTCTGACGAGCTGCAGTCACTGCTCAGTTTGCGCCCCCTGCCCTTGACCACCTATGGGACTGGTGTCTTCTCTCTATTCTCTGTGG
Source organism: Ambystoma mexicanum (assembly GCF_040938575.1). Lineage (NCBI taxonomy): Eukaryota > Metazoa > Chordata > Amphibia > Caudata > Ambystomatidae > Ambystoma > Ambystoma mexicanum. Next base: position 640,272,528 of record NC_090923.1, read on the forward strand.
CACAATCCCCTTGGAGGGTTTCACACTGACTGGAAGCTACCCGGACCATCCCTGGCTCCTTTACTGTTGCTGCAGAGGCCAAAGAGCACTGCAGACTTGTATGTTTAATAGCCCAGGTTCCCCCGCTGCTCCTCACCTTTCCGGGGCAGCCCCTCTGAGCTGACGCCTTCTCTGCTCCCTCCGGGGCTCGCCGCGTTGGTCTTTGGACAGGGGAGCGGCCCAACAAGCATTTCCATGTTGACCCGCGCGTTGCCAAATCCTTACTGCTGCTGCAATTCCTCCTCCCTCCAGCGCTCGCCCCGATCTTTGGGCAGGGGAGCTGGCACAGCAAGCGTTACAGTGTTGGCCTGCACATTGTGGAGTCCTGACCACAATGTATATCCTTGTGTGTCCGTGTATTGTATTTATGCAGTTTCCTTTGTTTTGCCTCTGCCTTAGTGTAACAGGTGCCCCTTATTGATGGCCCATCGCCCCAACAGGCAGCAGCTTACCAATGCGGGAGGCCGGCCGGTACCCCCGCCCCCCTCCAATGTTGATGTAACCCCAGCTGGGTTCCGCCGCTGCTGCTGGTTCGGGGAGGCCAGGACCCCCACCGGGTTCCTCACGCCCCAGAGGACCTTGCCTGCCTCTGTAACGCTCCGCGGCTCGCCGCAGCCTTCCCATCGGCCTCGTCCCTCCTTTACTCACTGTACGGCTCCAGACAATGGAGAATCATCCAGGCTCCATCTGCCCCGCTGCGCTGGGTCCCCGCTGATCCCTGCACCGCTTCCCCCTACAGCGAGGGACAACAGGTTAGGGCTCCGGGGTGGTAAAAGGCATATCCTAAAGTCCTCTCCGGCCTTGCGCCTCCTCGTATGCTGCTGCGTCCCATCACCACCAAGCGGCGCAGCCACCACCGTCTACTCATTACACCTATTGCTGTGGGAGAGGGCCATCCACATACCCCATCTGTCTGGTTGTATGGAGATGGGGGGGGGGCGGCAACTCCGCTAAGCCTTTACTTTTACCATCTTTAACGCGGGTGGGTACAAGCTGTGCCTAGCACATCCACCCCCAACTAGCCACCATATTGGAATCCCCAATTTATCCAAGGATTTTGTCCATTTCTAAGAACTACCGATTGTGACAACCGTTCCTCATATTTTGAGCAATCAGACGTGTGGTACTGTGTTTGGTGAAGATACAGAGGTAGCTGACACAGGTAATAGCTTACATGGTGGTTTTAAGGCATCTTGCCCCAGCCTTGTTACTCTGAAAAGAAAATGTGTTACACGATGCGTCCAAATACGTGGACCGGTCTGTGAAACCACTTAAGTGCCAAGAACGAGGTATCTCGTCCTTGGAATTACCTCCCTGTTGCCAAGGACGAGATACCTCATCCTTGGCACTTAAGGGGTTAATGAAAGAGAAAACGTTAGAAGGCATTGTATGACGATATACCAGAAATCACTAAAAAAGGCCTTGGCACTGGGGGGAGGGGGCCCATGGCAGTTCAGTGGGACATCGAGGGACATCAGTCAACTGCTGGCTATAAATTAGGACTTCATTATGAGCTTTTCTGGAGCTGACATTACCTGCCCAGTTTGAATTTCCATACCCTGTCCTTCTGTCAGTAATTTGATTATGGGATACACTTCCATATACTACGGTGAATATTGTGTGGACAATGGGCCTCATTACACGGTAGGCGGTAAGGGTTTACCGGTACCGGTAAATCCTTACCGCCTTACTACGAGGTCCCTTTGCGGGTTGGGGAATTTAACGCCTGCTTTTTGCAAGCATTAAAAACCAACCCGCAAAGGGACCAGTGGAGCTAATTACGGTACCGCAATTTGCGGTACCGTAATTAGCACCTTCTTCATTCCCATAGAGCCCTATGGGGCAAAAATGGGAATGGGGGAAGGGGGAATTACCACCCCGCCAACCTTGGAATAGGGCGGTAATTCCCCTTTCCACCAAGGCGGTGCCGGTATTTTACCGGCATGAACCATGGCGCTAATAGCGCCATGGTTTACCGCCTACCGTGTAATGAGGCCCAATGTCTTTAATAATGCAAACACCTTTCAATTCAAAATAGTCCAATATGAAGTAAAGGCGCTGTTTACTTTGAATGAAAACATGCAAACTCATGGCAAGATTATTTTTAAAACGAAAAACTCGCTCGAAAAGTGGGCTTTTGTTACATGTGTAACTTCTCTACCCCCAACCCCAAAATGGATTTATGAGGATTGTCACCCAGGAATGTTTGCGGGGGAGGAAAAGAGGGGTGGCGGAGGGCAGACCAACAGCACATTTAGGAGGCTTTTAAAACATGAGAATTGTCAGGGTAGAGTTGCAGAGGCGAGGGTGGATAGTTTCCTTTTAAAAAAAAAAAAAAAAAAAAATTGTATTGTGATTTGGTTTGCAGAAAACCTTACACAAATTAAATACCGTAAAAAGTAAACATATGTAACACGTCATACATCATTTAATTACAGGTAAAATACATACATCCAAGTAAGGTCGATAGAATTTAAAAAAACAAACAAGTGAAAGTATTAGAGATAGATTCTCACCCCACATAAGTCTGAACCAGAGCAACTCCTTGAGGTATTCTGAAGAAAAACTATTCCATTCCCTAGAGAATGAAGTGGATCTAATCAGACTTGGAGATTAGATCCATTATCCAATGTTTTAAAAAGTTTCCATATTAATGGTTGAATTACAGAAACGGAAAGTCAAAGGCAGTTCATCTTCAGAAGCTTCCGTACACCAGTTTTTTTTATCCTTTCTCTTGTGTGAATTTGAGAATTGTATTAATTGATATGTATTTCGTGCCTTATTGCGAGGGAAACTTTTTTTTGTAAAACTTAATTTTACTTGTACTTGTAACGAGAACAAGACATTTAAAAAAAAGCAGAGATTACAGGGGAAAGCCACCACCATGTCAATAGTGTAGGTCCCCCCAACACAAACCTCCCCCGCTCCATCCACTACTCTACCCCCCTCCTTCTACCCACCTCCCTCAACCCCCACCCCTTCGTAACCCAGGGTCGTTCAATGGTGATGTTCTCCCTCATAAATATCTCAGAGGCACTTTTCCTCATTATGTCCGTCTTTTACTCATGTTTGCCTCCTCCGGGCCTTCTCCCCTCTCCATCCCTCTTCAAGTTCCACTCATTGGCTTATCTGACCCCTGCGGTTTCCTCCATCCAAACCCCATTTTGAGCAACAGAGAGCACCACTCTGCTTGGAACTCATCCATCTTGTTGTTCACTAATGCAGTAAGCCTTTACATTATCATCATGTTTTGTACTTTCCGCTCCCAGACTTCTTTCGAGGGGAGCGTTATTGCTTCCCACATTTTAGGGAGCCTGTATTCTTCCCCATCTGTTTGCAGCCTCCCAAACAGGGACTGCAGCGGGGTCCAGGCCCAACCCTATTCCTGTGATCTCTTCCATCCAGCTCAACTCCTCTTTCCAAAACACTTGCACCTTTAGAATACCGGCAACGCATGTAGGCTAAGGACCCCCAACTCCCACAACCCCTGGTGCACATGGGAGAAGCTCCCTCAAACATCCTGGACAATCTCAGGGGGTCTCTATTTTTGAACTTGTGTTCTATTGTGGAAGTGAACAGACCACCCTGGAAAACAATGTTGTAAATACATGCCCAGTCCTCCTCGGAAATCTCCTCCTGCACTTGATCTACTAAGTATCTCTGGAATGGTGGTCTCCCCTGTAGACACGTCTCGTTCATAGCTATGTGCAGCTTGGACAGTATACCCTTTCTTGTTGTGGACGAGTTAGATCAATTTACCCATGATTCAGAGTTATTCAAATGCTAAAATAGAGTCCCTTCCCAGTACCTCCCGAACAGTTACCAACTCCAGGAAGACTCCCTCTTTAAACATTTGTCCCACCCGCTCAAGGCCCACATCTGACCATGTCTGCGAGTGGGCTAGTCCCTGGTGTCCTAAGTCAAATGGGAGCGCCCCCATATGGATGACATAGGGGAGGGCCACGTTGTATACCTTTGGAATCATGCCAGATTGTCCAAAAGACCCCCAGCGTGAGGTGGGACCTTAGCCGTTCCGGGATTGACCCGATTGGAGACAAGAAATGTTCCCTCACCTTCAGTGGGTGTGTGGCTAGGTCCTCCAAATTGGTCCAATAGGTCCTCTGGTAATCTCTCATGTGTTCAAGCATCACCCTAAATCGGGCCGCCTTATAGTACAGGGGGATATCGGGAATCCAAATCCCCCTTAACCCTTGAGAGGCTTAGCGTTGCCATTTTCACCCTTGGTGTCTTTTTTTTCCAAATGAACCTGCAGAGCTCTCCTGTAACATCCAAGAAAAACTTCTCCGGGAGCTGTCTCGGGATGGCTGCGTACAGGTATAGCAATCTGGGGAGAACTTATTTTTATTGAGGTCATCAGAAGTGCGTGAGCGAAATGAGCCAGAAAACATGGGGCCGATGCTTGGATATTCACTTCCATTTACTGCAAGAAAACAGTAATGAAAGCCTACGTTTTTCTGGGCTCAGCTAGCAAACATGTATTTTCTGCTGCAGAGACAAGGTCACATATCTATGTCAGATGACCAAGCTGGGGAGAATAGTTATTGTTTTGTCCGCCGAAGGACGAGCTAGAAAGGGAGTCAGAGCACTCTGCAGGTGCAGTGATCAGGGGCAGTGGTAACGATGGGGAGGAAGGAGGATTTTTTTTCCGCTTCTAACTGGAATATTCAACTCTGTTTCTGCCTCATGCTTATTGTCTGCTCTTGAGCCGAGGGCAACATGGTAACCCTGAGGGGCGGACATCGAAAGTAGCCCCCTTAAGAGACAAGGGTTTTTCCTCTTGGAACTTCAGCGTTAGAAGTTTGACTCAGGGTGTTGCAGTCTCGCTGGAAGGGAGGACTCTCCGCTCTCCAGATCCTGTTAAGACGATCAATCTCTCTGCCAACCTGCTGTCGGACTAAGCAATGTTGTCGTGGCCAAGATTAAGGGGTCTGCTGTGGCAATCTTAACGGTGAAGTCTTTTTCTCCTTTTGTTTATACATATCTATAATGTGTTTATTTTTTTCTGTTTGCATGTTATGAGTGAATAAAGGGCCTATAACGTGCCATTCTTTTTATAACTATCAAAGAGGTGTCACGTGTAATTCTGTGCCTATCTGAGTCCAATGATTATTTGTGCAAGGGTCCGGAGAACGCAAGTACCTGATCTCCCAAGGTGACCACAATCAAGCAAAACATCATCCTACTGTACCAGGTCAATATCTGTCCCTATCCAGGTGGTTCTTCACTCATAGAAAGTCTCTAACCTGATGTATAATAGACTTTCCCCTCCCCCAAAGGACGCGGCCTGCAGGATTTTATATCACCCGACAGGCCAGGGGCTTGAGTGAAGAAGCGGGAGCAGCAACAACAGAGCTAAAGAAAAGGACAAAGAACAATACAACAGTTCAGTTAGCAGCCAGGTTAGCGGGATCTCAGCAATAACCACCCTGCAATTCCCCACTCTTACCTGCTCTGTCAGGAAGACAGCTAGTGACCTACTTGGTGTCCATAGGGTAGTGAAGACCGTGGAAGTGTAAGTCGCAAATCCATAGGAGTATGTGCAGAACCACCTAACCCAAACGGCACGAGGGCAAAGACTAAATGGTAATCCCAAAATCCAGTGTTATGGAAGAACAGAAGAGAGTCCCAAAACAAACACACAATCCAATCCAAGTGACCAGCAGTAAATCAGGAGAGCGTCCCAGTAGTCACCAATGTATCCAGAGTACTGTCCTTTATTGTATTGCAGGATAGCGTCCTTGTGGAGTAAGAAACCCGTGAGTGAGATAAGGAAGTGTTCCGTGGAAGGAAAAGAGTTGGAAGCAAAATGGGTAATGCAGTAAACCCAGCAGTGCAAGAAGAACTGGAAAAACTGTGTCCAGCGCTCTGCAGGACAGGCATTGACACGCGAGACAGGACCGAATGTCCAGATGTATCAAAACAAGAAGGCTAGGCAAGAGACAGAACGATATTGCAGGAGCCAAAGTTTCGGTAACCAGGGCGGCGGAGCAGAGGGAAAACAGGTGTCGGAATTCGAAGGGCAGTAGCAGAAGCAATCTGTAAGGCAAACCAGGTCGGAGAAACAGGAACAGCAAGTTGACGGAATGCAGCACTCAGGAACTAAAGATTTAGTGAAGGAGCATCTGTTTCACAGGAGAAAATTATTTAAATACAACTTCAGTGCAACAAAACACAGAAGCACGTTATGCGTGTATCACGTGACCAGGTTTGCCAGGGTTGCTGGGAAACGTAGTCCGCTGGCGACCACAGACTGCATGGTGCTGCAGGAGACGCCAGGGCAGCTTCCAAGCGTTGCCAGGAATGCCCAATCAGTGCCGTGTGGAACCCCAAGTCGTGACAAAATCAGGGGGTCCCATCACTTTAAATTTGTCATCAATTGGGTTCGGAAGGGGTCATAGTTGGCCGCAAAGTCCCTAGTGACTTGAATACCCAGGTACTGTATGCTCTTTGGGTCTACCCACATCCCTTGGTATCTCCTTTTCGAGTCAAGGAGGTGGGCTCTGCTCTAGTATCAGCATTATTCCTGACTTCCCTACGTTGATTTTAAGCCCAGAGAGGCGGCCGTACTCTGCAATCTGGGTCAGGAGTGCTGGAAGGGAGTCATGAATATTAGTGAGGTAAGCCAATATGTCGTCTGCGAAGAGTGAGAATTTGCATTCAATCTCCACCCCATTATGCCCTTAATTTGCTCATTTGCCCGAATCACAATGTCCAGAGGTTCCATGGCTAGGGTGTATAGCAGTGTGGAGAGGGGGCATCCCTGCCTTGTTCCTCTAGTTAGTACGAAGGTATACCTAAGTCCCCCATTAACCCGGACCCTCGCCCTGGGTGTTTTGTTAAGTTCTGCCACCCATCTCAGGAAATTCATTCCCAACCCCATCCCCGTCAGGACCTTCATCATGAAGGGCCATTCGACCCTGTCGAAGACCTTCTCTGAATCTAGCGAGACTAGGCCTGCATCTTGCCCCTTAATTTTCACCCCATGAATCAAATTCATGGTCTTCAGAATGTTGTCTGATCCTTGCCTTCCCCTGATGAAGCCCGCCTGGTCTCCATGTATTGGAAGTGGTAATCCTACCTCCAATCTTGTTCCGAAGACTTTCGCTGAGATCTTTACATCGCAATTTAGGAGGGAGATAGGTCGATAAGAGGAGCACCTAGCGGGATCCTTCCCCTCCTTTGGGATCGCTACGATCATTGCTAACAGCATCGTGGAGGGTAGGCCCTCCCCTTTCAGGCATGCATTAAAAACCCTCACCAGACATAGGGCTAATAATGACCTGAAGAATGTGTAGAATTTTATCGAAAAGCCATCCTCCCCAGGTGCTGACCCGGACTTCATCCCCTTAATGGCCTGCAGGACCTCCTCTACTGTTATGGGGCGCTCTAGGCTTTCCACCCTTTCCTCGGGGAGTCCCCGGAGGGGCAGACCCCTCAAGAATGTGTATATCTGTACCTCGTCCCCAGTCCATTCCGAGGTATAGAGAGTACTATAGTATTTTGCAAATTCGCTCCCAATGCTTTTGGTGTCATAGACAGACCTGACCTCCTTACTCTTTAAAGCTCTTTAAAGCCCCTATTTTCTGACGGAGCGAGTTCTCCTTTTCTCCCTTCCTTTTTTTTTTCTTAGAGCCTATTCTTATCAGGACCCCCCGGATGGTTGCCTTAAAGCCCTCCCAGACTGAATCCCCACCTCTCCTGTATTGTTGAAAAGGAAGTACTCCTTGATTCCCGCGAGTAGTTCCTGCTGCCCCCACCCTATCCTTCAACAGGGAGTCATTACATCTCCAGCTCCCCCCATGGCCTGTGACCTCCCCATTTTCACTGAGACTCTCACCATGTCATGGTCAGACCACAGGATTGGAGCGACTTGAGAGTTCAAGACCTGTGCCTTTAAAGTCGAGTCCACCAGGACCAGGTCTAAAATGCAAAAAGGAATCATGTGCCACTGAGTAAAAGGTATATGGCCTATCACCCTCCGGCGAGGGTGAGAGTGAGTCGCACAAGCCCAACAGATCATGTCCCTTTTTAAAGCGTTCTGAGTCACCCATATTTGCCCTGGTTAATGGTCGCTCTTCCATCCTCCAACGGTCCCTTATTGGGTCTAACACCATATTAAAGTCTTCCCAATCACCAGATGCCCTTCTGAAAATTCAATTATTTTACCCCTGACCTTCTCCCAAAATTCACTTTGTCCCACATTTGGAGCATACACAGAATCCAACTGGAGTCTGGTATCATGGAACTGACCTTTTACAAAAACGTACCTGTCCTGACTATCCTCCGGAGTCTCCTGTATCCCCTGGCTCTGGGTCTCCTCCTCCCCACACCCGGCACCACTCTTCTCACCTGTGGAATCTGAGTCAGAGGTTTCTTCTATGCTGTGTCGGTGTGCCAGTTAGTCCTTCCCCCTTCTTAAGTGGTATGGACCTGTCACGGGTAGAAGCTGTGGTGGAGCTGGAAATTTACCACACCACGGCCCCAGGGAACAGGCAGTCCTAAGAGGGGGGAAAAATCCTGTAGGCAGAAAAAAATAAAACCTACGTCCTTGAGCGAAGATGGGCACACTTCAGTTTCAGATCTATATACAAGATGTACTCCAATGGTCCGCACAAGATTGCAGGCAGGCAGAAAAATGTAGTAAGATGGGTAAGGCGAATAATATACTCAAGGTAGCTCTCAAACTGAGTGAAAAATGGAAGGCAAAGGTGTAAAAAGCTTGAGTTCCAAGCAAACCCTAAGGGGAAAAAAAAAAAAAAAAAAAAAAAAAGAAAAATCAGAACTAGCCAAGGCACTAAACAAGGAACGAGATAACAAGGAGGAAAGCGGAGGGAAAGAGGTAACGTATGAAACAAGGAAAAACTCAGGAACCAGACAAGGAATAGGAACAGCGCAACAAGGAAGAGTAAGACCGGCAAGCCGGTAGAAAAATAAAACGGGGAAAGAATACAAAAACCAGAGAATAGGACGAAGAGTGAGAGCTGAATGAGGCGCGCGAGACGCCAGGGGAAAAGGAGAGCGAGAGAGACAGAAAGGGCTTCGGTATGAAGCGGAAAAGTGAAAATAACAATAGTAAGTTAACTGCAAAGAGTAAGCAAGCTAACCTGACGGTTGCAACGCATCAACCGCTGGGATTACTGACAGCAAGTAACTCCCAGCGGCGGCCAGGATGGTGAAACACTAGAACGTTGCAAGCCGTTAGGATAATATGTTATGGAACAGATCAATGGCGGCATAGTCGTATGCGAGGTAACCACCGCTACTTGGACCGGAACATGATAGTATGCCCCCACTTATTTCCAGGGTCTCCGGGTCTGCCGGGGTGCATTCGGTGGAAACGCGCCAGCAGCTTGGGGCCATGAACATAGGAAGCACGTTCCCAAGAGTCCTCCGAACTTGGGTACCCCTTCCAAGAAATGAGGTATTCCAGTCTACCCCGGTAATAGCGGTAGTCGCAGATCTTAGAGACCTCATATTCATCTTGTGTTGTTCCCTGCATCTCCTTATGGTAAGATGTTGGCTTGCGGCTTGGTGCGGTATGTATTCCTTCAAAAGATATGAGTGAAAGACCGGGTGAATGCGACTGCGGTTGGAAGGTAGCTTGAGCGTATACGCTACGGGATTGAGCTTGACCAGAATAGGGAATGAACCCAAATACCGGGGAGACAATTTAGAGGGGCGAACCCACTGAGGTAAACATTTGGTAGAGAGCCACACCTTGGTACCTTCGGTCCAATCTGGATTCTTATGCCGATGACGGTCTGTTTGCATTTTGTATGACCAAAGACTCCTCTCCAGACTGAGTTTAGCGGTTTTGTGAGCTTCACTGATATTGGCCAATGTGGACTCCACCGCCGGTGTACTACTGGGAATGGGAAGAACGGGCAGAACAGTTCTAGGATGAACTCCATAATTACGATAGAAGGGGGTAAGCCCAATTGCAGAGTGTTTGGAATTGTTATAGGCAAACTCAGCAGTGGGGAGAAGCTGAACCCAATTGTCTTGGAGTTGGTTACTGTAACATCTAAGATAATGCTCAAGTGTTGCGTTCAATCTCTCTGTCTGGCCATTAGTTTGGGGATGGAATCCAGATGACAAAGCTCGATCTATGCCTAGACGGTTGCAAAGTGCCTTCCAGAGTTTTGAAACATACTGGCTGCCACAGTCTGATATAATCTTATCTGGAAGACCATGCAGGTGAAAGACGTCTCTGGCAAAGACCTCGGCCATTTGAGCCGCTGTGGGTAAACCAGACAGGGGAGAGAAATGAGCCATCTTAGTAAGGGTATCTACCATAACCATGATACAAGTGCAAGAATCTGAAACTGGTAGTTCCACAATGAAATCAGTGGATATATGGCCCCAGGGAGGCATAGGAGTTTCTGCTTGTGTGAGAAGACCCAATGGTTTGCCCATGGGGTATTTGGCATGGCACAAACAGGACAGGATAAAAGGTAAGTTTCCACATCCCTTCTCAGGTTGGCCCAATAGAAGGTTATTCCTATGAGCTCGGTGGCGTTAGAATGGCTTCTGTGACCGGCGGTCTTATTGTCACGACACCAACCTATGATCTTCTTGCGCAGATGACCAGGAGGTACGTAAATCTGTTCTGGTGAAACCAAAGTCCTTCCTTTACTTGGTAAGCAAGGGGAATGTGCTTGACTGATCTCAAAGGGTCTGAGCCCATAGCCTCTTTTACATCCTGTAAGAATGTATTGATCTGTGCCAAGATCTGGTTCCGAGAGAACATCAGCTCAGGTGGGTGCGCAATGACTTGGAAGTTCAAATTCTTTCGCGAAAGGGCATCAGCCAGAGTATTCGGAGAACCGGGGAGTTAAGTAGTTAAGTGATAAAAAAAAAAAAATGGTATTGAGCGAAGAAACGGGCCCAGCAAGCCTGACGGGAATTTTAACATTCCATGGATTGTAGGAATCTGAGATTTTTATTATCTGTACGGATCAGAAACGGGTGGCTAGCCACTAGGAGAAGATGGCACCATTCCTCGCAGGCCTGCTTCATGGCCAACAACTCCTTTTTGAGAACAGAATAGTTTAACTGGCTAGTGGTAAGGGTGCAGGAAAGATAAGCCACGGGGTGGTCCACCCCTTTTTCTTGAAGCGTGGCGGCTCCAATAGCGGCTGAGGAAGCATCAGTCTCTACAATGAACTGTTTCGTCGGATCTGGTTGCTGTAGAATGGGCGCAGAACAGAAAAGAGACTTAAGCTAATTAAAGCAATCGTCAGCGCTGGAAGACCATGTGAAAGTACCAGAGTTCTTTTTAAGTAGTGATGTGATGGGCAGCACAATCTCCGAAAACGTGGGGATAAATCTTCGGTAGAAGTTAGCAAGTCCTAGGAATCGTATTTCCTTGATGGTAGAAGGAGATGGCCATTCCATTATGGATGAGATTTTGCGAGGATCCATGGAAATGCCTTGTTCGGAAAGAATAAACCCCAGGTAAGGCATAGAGGGCACTCCGAACCTACACTTTTCAGGTTTGGCCAGTAGTTGGTTCTTCTCGAGTCGGTCCAGAACAGCTAACACATGTTGCTCGTGTTCTTTGTTAGCGGAAAATACAAGGATGTCATCCAAGTAGATTATGACTGACATAAACATGAGATCGGAGAACATACGGTCCATGAAACGTTGAAATATTGCAGGGGCATTGACCAGACCGAACAGCATTACCCTATATTCGTACAACCCAAATGTGGTACGAAAGGCTGTCTTCCATTCATCCCCCTTGATAATACGTAGAAGATGGTAGGCATTCCGGAGATCCAGCATGGTAAAAATCTTCGCCCCTTGAACAGCCTGGATTAGATCAGTGATTAGAGGCATTGCGTACCTATCTCTAATCGTCACTTTGTTCAGTCCTCTTTTCAGTTTGGGAAAGGGGAAACATCCGGCCAAAAGGAACCAAAGTGTTTAGTTCTAGGTCAATTGAACAGTCCTCTGGCCGATGAGGCAGCATTGCTGGCTTCATCTCTGTGAAGACACTTGGAACCGGGCACAGAACTGTGGGAGTGCGCGTATCCCTACAAACTCCTTAGTTTGAGAAGAAGTAGTCTGTGCCCTACTATAGGTTGACTGCGGAAGACATTGCTGTTTGCAGTAGGTTGATTCAAAACTCAGCTGGTTAGCTGCCCAATCGATGTGAGGATTATGTCTTCGAAGTCAAGTGATCCCCAATATCACTGGAAAGTGAGCAGCCCTTATGATGTCGAATGTTAGGGTTACGGTGTGTTGAAAGTTCATAACTTGGAGATCTTCAGTAGTATGCGTAATGGGTCCTGAAGAGAGAGGTGTTCCATCCACACTCTCGATAGTTTGTCCTTCCTTGCATGCCAATCTTTTAAGACCCACCTTATCTACCCACGAGGTGTCAACAAAATTGCCTACGGCACCGCAGTCTAGTAGAGCTAGAGTTTAAACTTGTCGGTTATTTATGACCAGCATTATGTTAATCACCATCAGCCGAGAATCTTCTTGCACTCCTGTCGTTGATATAGATAGAGAAACATAGGGACTTGACTGAAAGATTAACCCCGTCCCCTGTCCATTTTAAGCCTGGGGTTGTTTGTTTCCCGATTGCCGGGTCGGCAATTCAGAACAATCCTTGAGGAGATGTTTATCAGATCCACAGTAAGCGCACAGGCCCCTTTCTCTTCGGCGTCGTTCTTCGGCAGAGAGTGGTGCCCGAGTGGTCCAGATCTTCATCGGTTCTTCTCTGGAAAAAGACGGTAAGGTTGTAGGAGAATTACGAATCTCACTTCCTGTAAAGGTTTCCTGTGTGGTGTCTCAGTTCATCATGTCTCTCCTGAAGACGGGACGCGATCTGTAATACAGCTGACAAAAGGTTGGTGAAGGATGATGGTCAAGGAGATTGAGCCAGTTCATCCTTGATGTCTTCTTTGAGCCCCCTGCAAGATATGGCATACTGAGCTTGCTCTGGCCAACCAGCTCCTGCAGCTAGGGTTTTGAAGGTGGTGATGTAGGAGAGGAGATCGGAGGTCCCCTGACGTATATCCAGAAGATCTTTGCATGCCGTGTATGTCAGTTTGGGCCTTTCAAAGGTCTGTTTAAGAAGGGTCTGAAAACCCCCGAAGTCTTGCAGAATGGGATTTCCGCTGGTCACTAATGGGGTTGCCCAAGCAAGGGCATTTCCCATCAAATTAGAGATGAGAAACCCAACCTTGGACTGATCTGTGGAAAACGTCAGAGGTCTGAATGTGAAATATACAGTAGCAGCTTCAAGAAATTCCTTTACCCTCTTGGGTGAACCATCAAATTTGCCTGTGGACAGAGCCATTGGAGGCAATCCCAGAGGTTGCTGTTCACAATTTGCCATAAGTTGCTTTAGTACAGCATTTTCAGCTTTTACAGTCTGTAACTCCTGAGACAGGCCTTGTACTGTGAAAAGATGGGGGCACACTGGTTTAGGTAAGCTCAAGTCGCTTTTATTGAAGAGCCCCCACAGAGACCAACCTGCCTCCGCTCTCCATCAACTGCCTCGCTGCGGCCCCGCGACAGCCACCGTCTTGAACATCATCAACCTCGCGTGACCGCAGCGAAGCACAGAGCGTGACAAGCACGTAATTCCCTACATACTACTGTCCAAAGCTCCTGTACTTGCTCTGGAGTGGCCATGTTGCTTTTCTGGTGTTGCAATATGTCCTGATTATCCTCCGGAGGCTCGTGTATCCCCTGGCCCTGGGTCTCCTCCTCCCCACACCCAGCACCACTCTCCTCACCTGTGGAATCTGAGTCAGAGGTTTCTTCTATGCAGTGTCGGTGTGCCAGATAGTCCTTCCCCTTCTTAAGTGGTATGGACCTGTCACCGGTAGAAGCCGTGGTGGAGCTGGAAATTTACCACACCACGGCCTCAGCCCCGGGAACAGGCAGTTCGAAGAGGGGGAAAAAGCCTGTAGGCAAAAAAAATAAATTAAAAAAAAATAAAAACCTACGTCCTTGAGCGAAGATGGGCACACTTCAGTGTCAGATCTGGATAGAAGATGTACTCCAATGGTAAATCCGCACAAAAATGTAGGAAGATGGGTAAGGCGAATAATATACTCAATGTAGCTCTCAAACTGAGTGAAAAATGGAAGGCAAAGGTATAAAAAGCCTGAGTTCCGTGCAAACACCCAAAGGGAAAAAAATCAGAACTAGCCAAGGCACTAAACAAGGAATGACATAACAAGGAGGAAAGCGGAGGGAGAGAGGTAAAGTATGGAACAAGGAAAAACTCAGGAACCAGAGAAGGAGTAGGAACAGCGCAACAAGGAAAAGTAGGACCGGCGAGCCGGTAGAAAAATAAAACGGGGAAAGAACACGAAAACCAGAAACTAGGACGAAGAGAGCGAGAGCGGAACGGGGCACGCGAGACGCCAGGGGAAAAGGAGAGCGAGAGAGACCGAAAGGGCTTCGGTATGAAGCGGAAAAGTAAAAACAACAATAGCGTGTTAACCGCAAAGAGTAAGCAAGCTAACCTGACGGTTGCAATGCACCGACCTCTGGGATTACTGAAAGTAATCCCAGCGGCAACCATGACGGTGACACACTAGAACGTTACAAGCAGTTAGGATAATCCGTGATGGAACAGATCAATGGCGGCTTAGTCGTATGCGCGGTAACCACCGCCACTTGGACCGGAACATGACAGTACCTCACATTCGGATTCTACCAAGAGGTCCAGTTGGGATGAGAACAGAATTTCAACCCCACTGCTTTTCTTGACAGACCATAATCACTTCCACCACCCCCCAGGAGCGTAATCTAGGTTCCCACTAAGCTCGTTTTCTTGAGCCCCCCCCCCTTTGCCCCATTTTTCACCACACCGCATAAACAAACCAAACTGCCCCACCCCCTGCCCACCGAGTCGGACATACAAAAACTCTTATGCAGTCAATTAGTCATTATCCTCCAGATCAGGTGGGATCAGCCGGGGGGAGAGTTGAGTTTTGTGAATTTCCTTGAACCTGGGACTTTGCGCCTGTTCGGCCCCTTTAAGCGCCAACGCCTATCCTTGTGGCTCTTCTCTCCTTCCTTGGTACACCCCCTCCCAGCAGCTCTCCCATGACCCTTTGTATGTCGTCCTCCGTTATCAGTTTGTAATAATATCCGTCAACATCGATGGATATGCAAAAAAGGGAAACCCCACCTATATCTAAGCCCCTTTTCGTTGAGCCATTTCGTTAGGGGGTGGGGAGAGCATATGTATCTCTGTTAGTGTAAGCGGTGACAAATCCCGATCGATCGCTATTTTCACTTGTTCCAGCGTAACGGAATTGTTTACCTATCTGGGTAGTTGTGGAAGCAGGCAAGCACTAAGCGTTGTCCCCTCCCGGGTGACCCCGATCTGTGCACCGGTTCAATTTTAGGTTCATCCATGTTCTCGCCTACGAACACCACCTTCACCGCTTTAGTTAGTCCTTCTAAGGTCTCTTTCAATTTCCCCCTTCTCCAGAATTCCCAAAAATCTCAAGTTGTTTCTCCTCTCACGGTTTTCAAAATCATCCATTATTAGGGCCACATCTCCCTCTCTTCTCTCCAACTCCGTCAACCTCATGTCTATTTCAGTCTCCATTGTATCGAGGGAGATCTGGTTGTTCTCGACTGCTTGGAGTCTCTTGCCCATTCTGACATTTATTCTAGCCACTTTTCCTCCAATGTCGGCTCCGATCCCCTCCTGGAGGGAGGCGATATCTCTCAGTGGACATCGTGTCAACCTCCACATCTGACATGTTGGAATCCGCTTTGTTACTCTCCGACTTCGGCCTCCAGAATTCGAATTGTCCCAGTTTCACCCTCCAGTCCATGGGCGGATGTGGCCCTCTAATCTGGGTTCTGAATTCACCTCTACCATGATTACTGTGTCCCTCCACAGTGCAGTTGGGGTTAACCTTCGTGCACAGGGCCCTTCCTCACGCTGCACCTTTAGTGTTACTCTCTGTGCCCCTCCGAACCTACACCCTTGCCCGAGTGGGGGCTGCGAACACAGACGACCTCGCACCTGTAATTTCTGGGAGTTCTCCCCCCAGGGCCACCGGCAGTTGTCGGTTTTCTTCTCTGTGTGTCGAGACCTTCGCTTGGTTTCTCCACCTTCCTCTGAGGGCCGTTACTACATGTTCTCCCCTCTTCAGGGCCTTCTCCCAGGCGGGCACACACCCCGGTTTCTACTGCAGGTGCCCACACCTAATCACTGTTTCTTGCCCCGAGCCAATGGTTTTAAATGGCGGGGGTACAGTGGGGAGGGGACACACCCCTCCTCTCCTTCAGAGCAAGGGAAACATTTAAGATATTGCACCAAAGTACCCATCCTACAAGGAAACCTGACATACTCCTGATAAGATGTATATGATTTCCAGAGTCATTCTCCAGTCATCTCTGAACAGTTTGAATTTGACCGTCTCGCGATTGCCAGACAATTCCAATTCAGGTGAATCAATCTGCTCCAACAGACAATGCATCTGATCCCTAAACAAGGTTACAGATTTTACAGAACAGTTTGTCACAATATGATTCATGTGTATGGGCGGAGGAGACAAAAATATATGAAGAATCAGCCGTTTTCACTGAAATCTAGCATTTAAGGAAATCAAATTTTGTTAATGGCGAATTATTGCATAAGGAATAGAACCAGAAAGCCCCAATGCATTCTTCCAAAGCAAACCCTGCATAGAATCTAAACAAGGACCCAGAGTTACAGAAGCCATGTCCAAAGAGTATAAGAGCACTGGATCAATCTTTCCCAGGTAGTATTTTATAACAGGAAGAATGGAAACTCTGCACAGTTTTCTAAGAATCTACTTCATATGGGATAGCAGAGGTGCCATTTTGTCTTTCAACATTGATCTCCACATATTTATAGACAATTGATTGGTCAGATTATAACCCAGGTAGCATAAAGACACCACTAACTCAAACCTTTCTACCCCTTGTATTGCTCACCCAGAGTGCACGGACAGTCATTAATCACCAGCGCTATTGCAGAGCCAATACTTTAAACGCAGGTAGATGACGCAATGACTTACAACCACACGCACGCTTAGAAAATAACGAGCACTTATACGGCTATTTATTCAGAGCTTGGAAGCAACAAGTGATAACAGAAATAAATCACAGAAAAGACAGAATTCAAAAGAAAATACATCACCGTGGGCGTAACTGAATCCCTCATCTCACCAGAAGTGGCTGGAAGACCCCGATGACAGCCAGGCCGAGAGCAAAACAGCCCACAGGTATGCCGGACCAAGGCGTCCCCCTTCCGACTGAGGTCTTTGTACTTGTCCTGTCTGACCATTGAGGGGTTCCGCATATATGCACTCCTCAAAAAGGGGTGGTAATTTCTCGAACCTTCTGGCTATGCACTTGCGCATTGATGGGTAACCATTGGTTGGCAGCTGGGCCAACCGACAGTAACGTCAAGGAGCAAAGCGCTTCCCTCTCCTAAGAACAAACGACACGGAAAACAGTCCCATAACTCATAACAAGACATAACAAAACCAGCTTTCCCAGCAGAATGACCTTGACCGCATACCAGGTTTGGAAAGCATGTTTTCTTCAGCAAAGTAAATTCAGCTCTCAGCAAAGTAAGTATAGCTTTTCACTGAGGCATGGAGTAAATATCCACTATGGCTCTGAGTGCCCCCAGAATACACTGCGCACCAGCGTCATATTTTAGCTCAAGCATAACACCCCTAGAGACCACCACATAGTTGTTGGCTTGATTTTACTGAAAAAAAAAACAAAACCTTATATTTGGACCCATTAGCCACCGAATTATTCATTAAAGTATAAGAATAAAAAATGTTGAGCTTCAATTGGAGACCACGCGGAGTCCTATCAAATATGATATCATCGTCAGCGAAGACCAACCAATGAAGTCTTAAATGGCCCTGTTTCACCGGTATTACATAATTTCTGTTCCATAGATCCTGAATGTGGCATAAGCAAAGATTATATAATGTCGGTGCCAGAGAGCACCCTTGTCCAAGCCCCAAATTGATCTGAATTTCCCTATAGACAGCACCTTCTTTGTTCAGCGGAATTCAAAGCGTTGAGTTGCAATGTAGCAAAGCAGTTAGCTGAACTAGTTTACGCAGTACATTGAGCCTCAGAGATTTATACTATAACTGCTGGCAGACCACACAATCAAAAGCTGAGGACAAATCCAGGGAGGCCATGTAAACATTTCCCCCTTAGGAGGTCTTACATTGTACAGCAGATGTTTCAGCCGAGTAGAATCAAGAGACATGCCCATTTGATGTCGGAAACCCACCTGTTGGATTTACCCAGAAAGGTATTCAAATAAACAGCAGCATAGAGAAAACGTTCCTGGACGAATCTATCAGGGCAATAGGCCTACAGTTGTCCGGGTCGCTGGGATCACCCTTTTCATAGATGGGGATAATAATAGACTGAGCCCAGGAAGAGGGGACTATATGCGAAACATAGATGGCATCAAAATATGGTTTGAAAAAATGGGCCCAGTCAACCGGATCACTTTTATTCAGAATAGGTGGAAGACTTGGGGCGGGGGGCCTAGATCGTTTAAGTTTATTAATAGCCCAAACTATGTTCTCAAGTTCCCATGGACACAGGCTTGTCCAGCAACTCTGAAGTATATGGGAACTCTACCGGGGTAATAATTCTTTAGATAAAAAGGACACCCAAATATATTCTTGTATGACATGACCCTCAGAACTAGAGACTGCCTCCGTATTTGTGTCGATACCTGACCAGAATTCTCTAGCCTTAGCTCTCAGAAAGGTCCGCATATTAGCTTGAGGATCCTTTAGGAATAGATTGTATCTTAACAATTCCTGTGTCTTAAATTTAAGGTACTCCTCCATAGCAAGCCCCTTTGAAGTCTTGACTCTGGGGTCAAAGTAGTGGGGATATTTTATTCCCCCTTGAATTTCTGTCTCAGAGGATACCTTCTTGATGCTCTGAATAATACAAGAATCCAAAGGTAGACGGCTTAGTCAAAGGACAGCCCACCCCCATCACAAGCATCTTCCCATCTCGAAGACAGTCCATTGCACTTAAGTTTAAGAGTAGAGGAGATAAAAAAAAATAACCAATCCAAAACACTGAGGAACCCCTCTGCCAAGTGTAAAAAGGTTCTCATGCATTCGGGCTGACCTCCAATTGGTGCAAGTCCCAATCGGACATGAAGGTTTCCAGGCCAACCCCCTCATAAGATTTTTGGAGGAGACTTGCAGAGTACATGATAGTAAATTATACCCCTGCCCTTCCGCAAAATAAGTGTTGCAGTCCCCCCCCAATGATAATAGCATACTGGTGTCCCTCCATCAACCAGGCATCAAGAATCTGAGTCAGAAGAGAACGGAAAACCCCCATAGAGTATTTGGCAGGGTTCCAGTGCATGTTAACCAAATTAACCTCGCCAACAAGCTCAGAAAAGTGAACGTGCACAGTCAGAATATCTTCCCAAGCATACCACAAGGAAGCAGTAATGTGCAGCTTGATATCTATCGCTATGGCAATGCCACCGCTTGGCCTACCCAATGCCACAAGTAGCGAGACTGGAAAAAGTAGAATAACCCTCCAGAAGAAAATTGCCCATAAACCTAGTTCATGAAAAAAAGAATGTTAGCATTACATATGTCTGAAAAACTCTGCCACGAATGCCAAACATTTGTTAAATCGCATACATTCCAAGATCTCTCCGAATTTCACAAAGGCTAGGGTTGATGTCCTGTCGTAAGAGACGCAAAAGGTCTTTATAGCAAACTCTACCCAGGACCAATCCTGACCCTCATTTGTCCTGGAAAAGGTATCTCATTGTATGGAGGCTACGACCCATGATGCATCCAAGGTTGGGGGTAAATCAGGGACCATAGAAGACTGTCAAAAACAATTTTGCTGCCTCACTGGACTTTAGATCACACAAGTCTTATCCGAGCCGTGGAATATAGCCCTCTGATCCCAAACTATATTTGATACAATTTCAGAATAGCAATATGACACCATGCGATTGTTAGAAGCCAAAAGAAGGGAGATACATTCCATGTCCCCAGAATGTAAAGATCTCAAAGTGGGGATTAATGTAAATAGTTCCAAAACCCTTGACCTATTCAGTCGCACAGTACCTTGCCAGGCAGTTTAAAAACACATATTCAGTGAGTTGATTAACGGCAGTAACCCATTTTCTAATGACTTTTAAACCCAACTGGATGTGTCCCATTACACTATAAAGTGTAATGGGATGTATAGTGTTTAAAATAATTTGTTTCTATAAATAAAGGCACAAATGGATTGCACAACAGGACAATTCGGTCAGTGAATTGTAATGAAGACCAAAATAGCTGCCATTCTCTGGGATCGGCCTCTAGGAACAACAAGAGGCTAGCCAGGGATAAGCTAAAAACTGTATCAATTAGGTAGTGCCCTTTACCTACTTACAGTTTTCTAGTGTACTGGTTTCGGTGGTTTACGAGTTATTTACCCACTTTCTTCAGGACAGTCTTCGGAGTTCGACGTGGTAGAATTCTCTAGCGTTGGGGAGTGTGATGGGCAGGTACCTGGGCTCTTTGCCCCTCCTTCCTTTACTGCTGTGTGACAAATTAAAAGCTGGTAACCCTGTATTAGAACAAGCAGATACAGGGTGACACTTTCGTTGCAGGGCTAATTTAATTAGGTATGGAATATGTGCGTTATCACATTTCCAAAGAACACACTTAAAGACAAACACATTTTTTTAAAATGTATTTGTTTCTATAGCGCCGAAGCCCGCAGGCATCAAGGCGCATTACATGAAGACAAGGACAACATGAAGTGACGGAACAGAAGAGCAGGATTACAGGTCCTGAGCAGATTATTTTACATGTTCTTTAGTGATTATACAGGTCCTATTTGAACAACAGTGTCTTAAGTTTCTTCCTAAAGGATAGGTAGTTTGGTTCTAGCCTTGGGCTGTTTGGGAGTTCAATCCACTTTGATGTCGCTTTGGTAGGGACGGCTCGCCCAAGTCCATTGGCTTAACTGGATTGATTAATTTCACGAACCCCTGCGCCTTGGTTCTTAAGGTGTGGCAAGGTTTCTATGTTGCTATTTGGTTTTTTAGGTAGACAGGGGCGGATCTGAATATACAGTGATGAATAATGGTCATTACTTTAAAGGTGATGTGGTCTTCCATGGCTAACCAATGAAGGGACTTTCTGACTTCTGTGATATGTTCAGGGCTTTCTTTCGTGGTAATTGTCCTCACCGAGTTGTTCTGTATGTTCTGACATTGTTTGATGCATTTTTTTTGTTAGCCCCTATCAACAGTGCATTCCCGTAGTCCAGTCTAGATAAGATTGTGGCTCTGGCGATAATGGTGCCGTTTTGTTTGTTCAGTACAGGCCTGACGCGACTGAGCAGCCTTTGGTGGTATCAGCAATTGTTTTTCAGATATGTTACGTGGGCTTCCGCTCCTAAGGATGCTTGCAGGTAGACACCTAAAGTCTTGACCCCATCAGATAACCTTATATTTGTGCCTTTTATCTCGAAGGTGGTATAGTCTGTGTGTAGTTTAGCTCTTGCCTGGGGTGATCCAAAGATAATGAGTTCAGTCTTGCTTCCATTGAGGCAGAGCCAGTTTATCTTCATTCAGGCTTCGATGGAGCTGTAGATGCTAGCTGGTTGTTAGGGAGAATTCTCTGTAAAGGCTAATTTCCCAAACCTAGTGAGACTCTTTTCCTCCCACTCTTAGACATGATTTGAGGTGTTCCTTTGACTTTGTATGTGTTCTATGGGCTATGGGGTCCTTTTCCCCATAGGGTTTCATGTGTTTTTGATATGTGGGTTTCACAGCACCCTCTGTGCAGTAACCCAGGGGTGTTGTAGCGACCCCCAAACATAGACTGACTACTGTCTCCCAGGGCATGTAAAGTCACCATTGGCTTTACTAGTCTCAAATTGTGAACAGAACCAATACAAACCATCATATTGTGGACGTACTCGTCTGGGCAATTCGATTGCTCCGGGGTATGTTGTTCGAGGGGGCACTGTCCAGTCCCCCCCGACCGAGTTTTGGCTGGTGGCAGTGGATACTACTTTTTATAGTCGACCGCAAATATATTCCTATGGGATTTTCCCATTGTTCGAGGCTACCACTTTTTAAAATAGCCTCGAACATACCGCCGGTTTGTTAAATAAATATAAATTCACCGGTTGGTATTTTTTGCCGAAACCTGGTTCCAAAATGGCGTTTGTGTTCGCTTCTGTGACTCCAACCCAAGTCGAGCCCTTTGTTCCACTTTTTGGCGGGCTTCTCCACAAAAGCCTCCAAAAGTGCTGCCACTCTGTCTGGGTACCACAGGGGGTGCTGCGGGATGGGGTTTAGCCACCCTGGACTGAGTTGCCTCGGCAACTCAAGTCGCACTCTTGTGTGATTGGCCCAAGTGGTGAGCCAGTGACAGCTAGGCTGAATGAATGGGGGTTTTCTGCATAAAAGCAGGGCTTTGGGGACTGGAACTTCAGAAGTCGCCACAGGACCTAAAGAATCTGAGGAGGGAGAAGCCGAGCTGACCTCAAACGACGACACCACCGGTGGAGCCCTGCTGAACCGTCTCACCACTTTTCCCGACGACAGAGGATATCTCCAGCCCGGAGAGTCTTCTTCCTTTGACTGGTGGGGATAACCAGTTTGCCCGTCTTTTCGCCTTCCTGGACCATCTCGTGGCCGCCTTGCCCGTGCCAAGCACCCCGCAACCGGAATACCACGGTTTACCACTACTGCGAAGAAAACGGTGGTACCTTGTAACCGGGAAACTCTGCGGCTGGTTTCTTCCCTGGCAGTGCAACGACCTTCAGCTTTCCTCAACATCGAGACCTACTCTTCCTCTGGACGAAACACTGACTTGCACCCGCTGCCAGGAAGGCCTGCCCCCGCTGGAGCGTTCTTCCCACTTTCAGGTACTGTGTCCCGCCTGGCTTCCCTTGCGACAGATCGTTCGGGGTGACAGTAAATCCTTGACTTTCTAACCTGGGTTAGCCTGGGGCCTATTAACTAACTTTTCCTGACTTGATCTCAATCTTTTGTGAACTATTTACAAAGACTCTTTGGGCATAACCCCACTGTGTGATCCTGGACACATTTTGCTTGCTCTCTCCAAGTGTGGGCCTGGCATTTGAACTTCCTTGCCCTCCAGTAGACTTTGCCTAACCTGCCTCACTGTGGTTCTTTGAAAAGTATTGAGATGTGTGCTTTCATAACTGCCTTTTTCCCCTCCCTTTTTTTATTTTTTTAAAAAATTCAATTTTATTGGTTTTTCAAGGCAACAAAGCATTAATACAAACAATGGCAACCGGGCACCGGCCCGAGCCAACTTCGATTAGAAAAACGTACAACTCTGCTGTATACACCCTCCCTCTCCCCTCCCGCACAAGACCCCTAATGATCAGGCTCATGATCCACATCTCCATGAGTAAACGTTTCGGGCAGCTCCGACCGGACATACGAGGAATAAACATAAATGAACTTTACTTGAGGAAGTGCAATGAGTCTCCTACCACAACCAGTTTTCGGGCCGGGTGGGGTACATCAGTTAAGATCCTGTATCGTCCACAACATTGGCGAACGCTTCCATAAATTGCAGCCAATCGGTCTCAACCTGCGTGCAGGAGCCGTGTATTGCTGATGTTAGTCTCTCCATGAAATAAATGTCTTTGGCCACCATCACCCATTCCCTCTTCGATGGGAGAGATGCTCTCTTCCAAGTCCTGGTCCGTACAGCTCTGGCAGCCAATATCAGGAAGTGTGTCAGGTCCGGGAGTTTCTCCCAGTGGTCGTCTCTGTAGCGGAGATCCAGCTGAGCACTTCTGACCAATAGACTTGTACTTTCCTGCAGGACCACCACATATGCCAGTAGTCGGCTCTTTCCCCACATCCGTGCCAACACAATGGGACAGTGTTGGGAACATCCTAGAGAGGGAGATTGGGTCGTACTGCCACCTATGGAGAAGCTTGATGGCGTTTCCCTCCCTTTTTAAATGACTTATGAGTGCCATCTTATGTTAAGCGCTCACCTCTGTGTGAAAATAAGTGGTGTTTCTCATTAAGACTTGTCTAATAAGTAATCAGGGCTGTATATACATAATAGTGACTGTGTGTTGAATTTACTTACCTCTTTCTGTGCTAGTGTAATTTACAAGTGTGTCTTTAAATAAATAATTATATACTTTTACACCAAAGCTCTGGTCATTGTTTGCTTGTGCTACTGTGTCTCTGTACCTATTGTGTATACTCTATATACTGCCTAACTCATCTTGAGAGAAGTCTGACTGCTCAGCCACAGCTACCAGGTAACTCTGGGTGGTACAGACTGCTACCAATTGGATTTACTGCCAACCACCTGTAGTCCTAAATCTTTTGCAGTGATCCCTAAGGGAACTGCACAGGTTTCTGCCTAACACTAGTTTATTATTGTCAGTGGTGTGGCAGCCAGTCAGTTCAATGACAAGTTGTGTATCATTGGCAAAATTTGTAAAGAAGACCCCTAAATTGGTTAATAGGGTACATAGACAACACAGATAAAGATTAAACAAAAGGGGCGATGGGCTGACCCTCAGGGGGACGCCACAATTTATAAGTCGGGGTATAGAGAAATGATCACCCCAGTGGATCTTGGAGCTCCGATCTTTGAGGAAGGATGTTACCCAGTCTGTGGCTTCTCAAGTACAATTACCTGATTTGTCTCTAGAGCCTTTTGGAGTTTTTGATGATCGAGCAAATCAAATGCTGCCGAGTGGTCTAATAATATCAGCATTCCTGCTTTTCCCTCATCCAGGATGCTAAGCATTTTGAGAAAAATATATGGGCAAAGAAACCCTCTTTTTTAGGGGGCCTGACTCTTGAGGGTAGAAAAGATACACAATTATAAGGGGGTAGAGTCAACAGGCTTCCCTAGCCAGTAGCGTGATGGGTGGTCGGTAGGACCTTGCAAGAAAAATACTGTGTTGATAGTTAACCACAGACAAAAATCACCACAATGTGCATGGAACAATGATCAGCATTTATTTTTAAAGAAAAGAGAAGAAGTTTTGTCTGAAGGAATTCTGATGTGCCGTGGCACAACACAAGTACATATAACAGTGCATGTATACTCTGCACGGTGGTGGGTTAGTAAAAGGTGGTTGCAGAACATTCAGTGTATCGCCATTGTACAGTGAACATTGTTAAGTTGATAACAATCTCTTATATATATTGTTTAAGGTCACAATATATCAAACAGTGTCGACACTTGGATGTGTGTTTCTGGTTCGGTAATTGGTTGGCGGAGCGCAGGGCTGGTAAACATGAGACAGCGCTGCAAGATGGATACCGAACTGTCTTCAGGACGTGTGCGTCAGTGGTCAAAATATGGCGTCATCCTGCAGTGAGATGAAAAACTAACGTTTAAAATGGTGAATTTGTCTAACATTAGTGGAAAAAGGGAATGCAAGGAACAAAGACCTACCAGGCAGTGAATTAATAAACGCTCTGGCTGTAGTCCATAGGTGGGGGCAGCTGCTTAAGGTGAGGCTGGGGCGGAACTGCATAAATCAGGCGCTCGAGTCTATAATTGAGAAGAAAGACTATTAGGAAAAGGGCATAGAAGTTATGCTCCTAATAAGTGGGGGAGTGCTGTTGGCTGAAAAAAGACTGAAACGGCACAAGCCCCAACAGTAGTAAATGACGTGGTTAGGGTGGAAGCTAAATACGCATGTTGCGGTACAACGTTGTTTCATATCTGCTGTGCATATGAAGTGAATGAAGTACGGCCAGTATTTGGGGCCCTGTGACTTCGTCGGCAGAGTTATCAAAAATGGGTGCCGTGACAGTGGTTCTAGATATGGGCCGGAGGTCGAGAGATACCACATCAATGATTAGGAAACTAGACACCCTACAAGCGGATCAAGACGACCTACTGGTGACACTAGACGTCGAATCTTTGTATACTAGTATCCCACAAAAAGAATGCATACTAGTGCTCAAAACCTATCTAGACGCCAGAACATCTATGGACCCCCCCGACTGCTTTTCTTCTCGAGTGCATTCGTTTAGCCTTAATGGAAAACTACTTTATTTTTAAACAAACCTTCTATCAACAGTGCCATGGGACCAGCATGGGCGCCACTTTTGCCCCGGATGTAGCAAATTTGTTCATGGACAATTTTGAAAAGATCTCTATCTACGCAGAACACAACATCTTCAAAAATTCAATTGGCTGCTGGTTACGATATATCGACGACGTTTTTATGATCTGGAAAGGCACAGAGGAGGACCTACACTATTTCTGAAATGGTTAAACTCCCAAAATGCTTGTATCCAATTCACCATTGACTACAATAAAAACCAGATTCCTTTTCTAGATTTAGAAATATCTAAGAATCAAGACAATTCCTTGAATACCACATTATATCGCAAACCAACCTCCAAAAATACTTTGCTAGAGTATTCAAGCTCCCACCCCTTGGGCCTCAAAACGAATCTGCCCTTTGGTCAATTTCTACGTATCAGACGGAATTGTTCCACATTGAGTGAATATGATCTGAAAAGCAAAGAACTA
The DNA here is from genome assembly GCF_040938575.1 of Ambystoma mexicanum. NCBI lineage: Eukaryota > Metazoa > Chordata > Amphibia > Caudata > Ambystomatidae > Ambystoma > Ambystoma mexicanum. The sequence continues at coordinate 640,299,152 of NC_090923.1, forward strand.
GCAACTAGGCTCAAAGAACGTGGGTATCCTAGCCACATTATCCGTCAGGCAAGAAGAAGAGTCAAACATACCAACCGAGAGATCTGCCTCACCCCAACTGTCAGAAATCAATCAAAAGAAAAAATGACCTGCGTTACCACTTTTACCCCCATGAGTAATTCTATACGAAAGGTGATTCTCAAACACTGGGATAAGCTACACACAGATTGCTTCAAACCGGAAAAACCACGTTTTGCGTTCAAACGCAATCGGAATCTAAAGGACATCCTTGTACACACATATACTGAGGTTGATACCACCAGCAACACCCAAACCACACTATGGCAGCTACCCCCGGTGCAAGGCCATTTCAAATGCGGAAACTGTTCTGTCTGCAGCCTAACAGCGAATATCAAGACCATTGACCTTAAAGGAAATCCGTGGACACTCAATTCCTTCACCAATTGTAAAACCAAATGGTGTGTTTACATCATAAAGTGCCCGTGTAACCGGATATACATAGGCAAATCAAAAAGAGAAATCAGACTACGCATATGTGAACATCGATCGTGCATACGAAATCAGGTCGATGACAAACCTCTGGTGGCACATTTTAAGAAAATGAAACACACTCACAATGACTTATTCTGGGCAATACTACAAACAGTCCGCAATCCCTTCCGCGGAGGCGATAGAGATCTCGCCCTCCGCAAACTCGAACAAAAGTGGATCTACCGGTTGGACTCTGAAACATGGCCTCAATATCTCGATTGAATGGAATCTCTTCTTTAACAAATAGTCCATTGTTTCGCTACACCAGAGACTACACTACTAAAGCTCATGTGTGCTCATCCTCAAACCATTCCTTTGGCTGACCACTGTCATGACACACCCCGGGATCTTTTCCCCGCTTTCACTATGACTTTTTGTTAAACATCTCTCAATGTGTCCAAAATACCTTTCCAATGACATACATTGATTAAAACAAAGTGCAATACCCTTTTTTTGTTGCCACATGCAAAACAATGTAATAAAATGTCATAAAACATCGTATATTTGAATATTTTCTTAATCGTTCTGATAATATGTTGTTACGATTGCCTTGCCTCTTTTTTGTATTAATAACAAACGGACATCTAGTATTGATATCTTAGATACATCAGCCCTGCGCATCACATAAATGGCGCACGGCACATACACAGCCACCAGCATCCTGTCTCACACCGAGACTTGTCCACCACGCCTGCGCACAACCTCAGACCTACACAGCTCACTGGGGCAAATTGTGATTGCAATCTACTGCACACGGATGGCATATTCAAATGACACACCATGATATGATATGATATGGCATTTGTAACGCGCCTATACACAAGTGTTTCAAGGCGCGACGAGGCAGGGGGGGGGAACAAGGGGAGACAGACAACGATCTTACTAGGCCAGGTGTCATTCAGATCGCGCAAGTGCAAGGGTAGAGGGGAAGGGAAAAGTGCATGGGGGAAAGGGAGAGGGGAAAGTGCAGTACAGGGTTATAAGCATACAGCATACAGGATAAATAACAAGGGCCAGCTGGTGGCAAGTGCGAGGTAAGTGCAGACAAGTGCTGGGAAGGGGGGCTGTATGGATACAGACACAGTCCCGTAGTGCAGGGGTTGCCGTGGAGGCAGTGCAGGGGAGAGTGGCTGGGCCGAGAACGGTGAATGGCCCAGTTGCAGATTCAGTGCAGTTTCAGTAGTATTAGCAGGGGAGAGGGGGAGAGAAAGCGGAGGCAAAGAGGAAGGTTTTGAGGTGCTTCCGGAACCGGAGGTGGTTCTCCTCAAGTTTCAGGGAGGTAGGAAGGCTGTTCCAGAGGGAGGCCCCTGCAGTGGAAAGAGATCTGCCCCCAACTCGTTGTTTGGAGAAGCGGCTGACCCTGAGGGAGTTGGAGGCGGATGAGCGAAGAGCTCGAGAAGGAAGATATTTAGGAAGAGAGAGTTGAAGGTATTTTGGCCCAAGGCCCCAGACGGCCTTGTGGACAATGCAGAGGGTTTTGAACTTGATCCTCGCAGTCACTGGGAGCCAGTGTAGTGATTTCAGTCCTGGAGAGATACGGTCCCTGGGCTTGAGGCCAAGGACAAGTCTTGCAGTCCTGTTCTGGATGAGTTGCAAAGGGCGGAGAGTAGAGGCGGGCAGATTAAGATAGAGGCTGTTACAGTAGTCCAGCTTAGAGAGAACCAGGGCTCTAGAGACAGTGAGCTTCTGGGGGAAGGAGAGGAAAGGAAGGATACCTCTGAGGAGGTGTAGCTGGTAGTGTGACTTCTTAGATACGTCGGATATGTGAGGAGAGAAGGAGAGTGTGGAGTCGAAGATGACCCCAAGGTTTTTTGCCTTGCAGGTAGGAGTAGGAAGAGGGCCCAGAGAGGCCGGCCAGAGAGCAGCAGGGAAGGAGGGAGTGGGAGTGCCGATGAGTAGAATCTCAGTCTTACTGGCATTAAGGCAGAGGTCGTTGGCGGCACACCATTCCTGGATAGCAGAAAGACAGTCAGAGATGAGGGAAGGAGAAGGAGGCCGAGGGTAGCCTGAAAATGAGTTGGGTATCATCCGCATAGCACTGAAAGTAGGGGCAGAGAGCGGCGATGTGGTGGGCGAGAAGTGCCAGATACTGGTTGAACAGCCAGGGAGAGAGGTTAGATCCCTGGGGGACACCACAGGTAGAGAAGAAGATGTCAGAGAGGAAAGACCCCAGTTGGACCTGGGAGGGTCGATTTGAGAGGAAAGAGGTCAGCCACGCCAGAGCCTGACCAGTGATACCGAGGTTATCACGGAGACGGTTGAGCAGGATGGTATGGTTGACAGTATCAAAGGCAGAAGAGAGATCAAGCAAAATGAGAACACATGGAATGTTAGAGTCAAGGTTCGAGAGCAGGTCCTCACGGATGTTCAGGAGAGCAGTTTCCGTGCTTCTGGCAGCTCTGAAGCCAGACTGATGGTCATGAAGACTACCAACACATTCAACATGGAGATTAAGCTGGGAGATGGCCAGTTTCTCCAGGAGCTTGCCCAGGAAGGGAGTGATAGAGATTGGGCGATAGTTAGCTGGGCAGGCTAGGTCGGAAGAGGGTTTCTTAAGAATGGGGTGCACAAGGGAGTGCTTGAGAGGGGATGGGAAGACTCCAGAGGAAGGAGTGATTGCAGAAGTCAGCAAGGGCAGGAGCCAAGGAGTCAATGTGGTCCTTAATAGTTTTGGAGGAACAGGGTTGGACCTGTTTTGATGAGACTTTCATAGATCGGACTTGTCTTGAAACCTCGTCAGCAGAGAAAAGGGGAAAGGAAGAGAAGGAGAGAGGAGGGGTGGCTGCAGAAGAGCCAGAGGAAGGGCAGGGAATAGAGGGGGGGAGGTTATAGGAGGAGAGTGAGGACAGGATGTCCTGAGTTTTTGAAATGAAGTGAGAGGCCAGTGCCGTGCAGAGGGCCTGGGAGGGGACAGGAGAGATAGAGACTGCAGCAGGGTTGGCCAGCTCCTTGCAGATTTTAAAGAGTTCGGCCGAATTGTTAGATGCCGCAGAGATGCGGGCTTGGATAAGGGCTCTCTTCTTGGTGAGAACGGAGAGCCGGTATTGCCTTTGGAGCAGGCGACAGGCCAGTTTGTCAGAGGATGAACATGAAGCACGCCATTTCCTCTCTGCCACCCTGCACTTGCGCTTAAGGGTGACGAGATCCGAGTCATACCAGGAGTTACATTTGGCTTTGGGCTTCAGGCGGATTCTCATGACAGGGGCAAGGATATCAAGAGTATCAGATATAGCAGAGTGGAGAGGGCTGTGTCAGGGTGGGAGTCAGCCGAAGGGGGAGGAGGGGGCAAGAAGGTGGCAGCGAAAGCCTCAACTGACACGCGCTTCATGGGTCGGATGACCGAGAAGGAAGGTGGCAGTGATGGGGGTGGCTTTGCCTGTGGGGTAGGGAGGGTGAGGTGGGAGGAGAGGAGAAAGTGATCACTCCAGGAGAGAGGAGTGGAGAGAGGGACAGAGAGGGGAAGGTCAGAGGAGATCAGGGCATCAAGAGTGTGCCCTGCAGAATGAGTCGGCCCAGACGGGAGAATAGAGAGTGAGAGAGAGTCGCAGAGGTTGCGAAAGAGTCCAGAGGGGGGACAGGAGGCATCCAGGTGGATGTTGAAGTCTCCAAGAAAGAGGAGTTGAGTGGTTGAGGACAGGAGTGAGGAGGAGAGGTCCGCCCACTCGGAGAGGAAGGAGGAAATTTGACCAGGTGGCCGATAGATAGTAGCCACGGTAAGGGAATGGCTAGGAGAGAGAGAGAGTCGGCAGACAAGACATTCAAAAGAGGAGTAGGTCTGCATGGGAGTAACAGTGGCAGGAATCCACTCAGGGAAGATAAGGGCCACACCTCCCCCCGCACGGTTGGGCCTGGGCACAGAGAGGATCTTGTAACCGTCGGGTAGGAGTGTGTCAAAGCTTGTGACAGAGCTGGCCGTGAACCATGTCTCAGTGAGACCGAGTACGTCAAGGTCAAGTTCCTCAAGAAGGCGGCAGATATCAGAGGAATGTTTGACGGCAGAGCGAGAATTAAGAGTGGCAATGTGGAGAAGTTTGCCATCTTTGAAGGACTTCCGGGGAGGGGTACAGATCAGCGGTACGCCCTGCGGAGGTGAAGAAGGAGCATGAGAGGGGGTGGGGAGGGAGGGAAGAGGCAAGTTAGTCGAGGACAGAGGAGGGGGCACAGCAGGAGAGGAGAGGAAGTTGATGAGGCGTGGGAAGCGTCTATCGAAGAGGTGAAGGTTGGCCTGAGGGCCTTGGACCAAGACGGTCCCATTAGCATAGACATTAATGATGGCCTTAGAGGAGTGGAAGGAAGCCAAGAGGACATCCCAACGGGTGCCACCATTAATGGGGGAAGAGGAGAAAGGAGAGTGCACAGAGACCATATGAAGGGTCCATAGGTCAGGAGAAGGCACGAAAAAGAGGATGTCAGTGAGAGTTTCCTTGGAGGAGGCACTAGTGTAGGTGTCAGCGATAGGGAGGCCTGGGTTGGAGACCAGGATGTCCTTTTTAAACTTTTTCCTACCAGATTTAGTGAGGAGAGCAGGATAGTCAATGGAGAAGCAGTTAGAAAAGATTGGTGGGATAGAGAGCACCATAGAATAGGAGGGAGTGGGTGGGGGAAGACAGGACAAGCGCAAGTGGATAGGAAGAGAGCGGCAGGTGTTCGTTTACCACAAATTCAGAACACAGTAAGGGGTATCAGGTACACAGTGGAGAGGCCACCTAAGTTTGAAAATCCTGCAGAGGGAGAAAACCCTAGTTTACCACAAATTCGGAACACGGTGAACACAGTAAGGGGTATCAGGTACACAGTGTAAAACCATGTAAAATACAAGGTCAAACAGTGTTTTTCCATGCCAGATTAATGGTGCACTACTATAAATAAGCTTCACAATGTCGGATATTTAATTATGTTATTCAACGTGGTCGAACTGATTTAGTATACTAAACTGGTGCCTGAGGGCTGGCCCACTGGCGCACAACTTAGACATTACTCCCCGGCGCATGCGTACTGACAAACACCTCGACTTATACCGAGGCTTGTCCACTACGCTTGCGCACAGATTTCGACTGACACAGCTCACTTGGCCAACTAATAGGTAAGCTCACGGCCGCACTTTTGCGTTCCGTTTTACAATATTCGTCCAATACAATCCCCTTGGACCTACTTTCACTATCTTACCGGCACTCGACCTCCGGCCCATATCTAGAACCACTGTCACGGCACCCATTTTTGATAACTCTGTCGACGAAGTCACAGGGCCCCAAATACTGGCCGTACTTCATTCACTTCATATGCACAGCAGATATGAAACAACGTCGTACCGCAACATGCGTATTTTATTTATTTATTTAGCTTCCACCCTAACCACGTCATTTACTACTGTTGGGGCTTGTGCCGTTTTAGTCTTTTTTCAGCCAACAGCACTCCCCCACTTATTAGGAGCATAACTTCTATGCCCTTTTCCTAATAGTCTTTCTTCTCAATTATAGACTCGAGTGCCTGATTTATGCAGTTCCGCCCCAGCCTCACCTTAAGCAGCTGCCCCCACCTATGGACTACAGCCAGAGCGTTTATTAATTCACTGCCTGGTAGGTCTTTGTTCCTTGCATTCCCTTTTTCCACTAATGTTAGACAAATTCACCATTTTAAACGTTAGTTTTCCATCTCACTGCAGGATGACGCCATATTTTGACCACTGACGCACACGTCCTGAAGACAGTTCGGTATCCATCTTGCAGCGCTGTCTCATGTTTACCAGCCCTGCGCTCCGCCAACCAATTACCGAACCAGAAACACACATCCAAGTGTCGACACTGTTTGATATATTGTGACCTTGAACAATATATATAAGAGATTGTTATCAACTTAAGACACTGTTTGATATATTGTGACCTTGAACAATATGTATAAGAGATTGTTATCAACTTAACAATGTTCACTGTACAATGGCGATACACTGAATGTTCTGCAACCACCTTTTACTAACCCACCACCGTGCAGAGTATACATGCACTTTTATATGTACTTGTGTTGTGCCACGGCACATAAGAATTCCTTCAGACAAAACTTCTTCTCTTTTCTTTAAAAATAAATGCTGATCATTGTTTCATGCACATTGTGGTGATTTTTGTCTGTGGTTAACTATCAACACAGTATTTTTCTTGCAAGGTCCTACCGACCACCCATCACGCTACTGGCTAGGGAAGCCTGTTGACTCTACCCCCTTATAATTGTGCTAAGCATTTTGGCCTGAAGGTCGAGCAGGGCCGTCTCCGTGCCATGTGCTCCTCTGAACCCCTATTGTTGGGTGTGTAGGAGGTTGTTCGTGTCGGCATAATCTTGGAGTTGGATAGTAGCAACTTTGTCCAAGATTTTTAGAAGAAAGTTACAGTTCGTTATTGGGCGGTCATGTTGATCGAGTCAAGATTTATTTTACTATAGGTGTGACAGTAACTATTGTAATTGCAGAAGGGACCTTGTCGTCTCTGAATGAGGCCTTCACTATTCTACGAAGATAAGGGGCAAAGATCTCAGCGCTGTTCAGTATAAGCTTGGGAGGTAATATATTTTCGGAGCAGGCCGTACATCTGATGGAGGAAAGTACAGATTCATGTTGTCTAGGGAAGATAGGGGAGAACTTGAATGTGATCCTCTTGATGGGGTTTGTTCTAGGTTATCTGGGAGTTGGTGAGGTTGGACGTCCACCTTACAGGATTTTATGACTTAGCAAGCTTTTTGGATTATGTTGTAAAAGGCTGTTTGGGCCTTCTCACCGTCTTCCTGTGATGGTAGAAATGGAGGGGACAGTGTCAGAGGTTTATCTATTGATTTCAGAATTTGGAACAGTTTGCCCTTCAAGTTGGAAGCAGCGTCGATTTGTTCCTTGTAGAAGTTTTTCTTTGCTTCTGTCAGTTTTTCTCTATATAGACTATCCATTTCTCTGTTTTTGTCAGTGGGATTTTTTTGCCATTTTCTCTCCCGTTTCCTTTTTTAGTGTGTTGGTTTCGGCATTAAACCAGTTGTGATGGTTTGGGTGGAGTCTGACCTGCCTGCTTTTGATGGGAGCATGTTGGCCGATACGTTTTGGAATTGGTTATTAAATGTTGTCCCGATTTTATCGCACGAGTCTTCGCCTGTTGTCACGTTCATAATGTTTTCAATGCCTAGTGCCAGGATTAGGGGCGTGATCTTTTTAAAGTTCCTTCCACAAACTTTGTGAGGTACATTGTTCGTGTTCCTGACATTCTCTTTAGGTGTCAGTACTAGTACGATTTTATTGTGATCAGACCATATGCATGGATATGTTCCTTGAATGGTGGTTTTCACATTATTGGAAACTATCCAATCAAGTTGGTTTCCCTTATTCGATGTAGGTTCTGAGTTACTCATGTGAAAGTCAATAGATTTTAGATCTTTCACAAGAGATATGGCTTCTTTGTCTTTGATGTTTCCTCTCTATCTATTTAAGTCGCCTAGGAGCACAGTCCCTGTATTGGGTCCTTTTAGGTTAGCAGCTGTGTCAATTCATCGTTGAAGTCAGAGGTCAGTGATGGTGGTCTGTAGATTGGAATGATGTTAATGCAACTATTTTTAGTTGGGGTCAATTTAAGGAAAAGGGTTTCACATCCATTGCAATGGATAGGGGAGGGGAATAGTTTAAGATTTTGCTTGGCTATTATAGCCACACCATCGCCCTTTCCTATTTCTCTTTTTTTATGGTGAATAGTGTATCCTTTTGGAACCGCAATCTCGATGGTAGGGCCGATTGGTTCCTGCAGCCAAGTCTCAGACACATGTCTAGATCCTCTTGTATGATGTAGTCATGGATGCTATGGGTGTGTTTGTTCATGGATCTGGTGTTCAGAAGACCTATTTTTACCTCAAGAGGCTTTGCTGATTGTAGTGGAGGGAGTTTTTCTGGTGGTGGAATTTTCTGTGCGTTTGGATCTAAGACCAATGGGACGGTTATGGTTGCTTCGGTTTTAGGTTTATTTCCATTTATGCGACGTTGTAGGGGCGGGTTTTGTGTTGGCTTGGAGGCTGTGTGAGTTTGCAATGGTTCCGGAGTAGTTTTAGGGATGACATTAGCATTCGGTGGGTGAGGTATCCGTTTCCTGATGTCTAAGAAGCGATGTACCGTGGTCAGGCGGTGTAATTGTTCTAATTGCGCCACTAATTGCAGTATTCTTAGGTAGCCCATACCTAAGAATTCATGACATTTCCTTCAATAATGTCTCTGGTTATGACTGTAGGTCACCTCTATTCGGTATGTAAACACTTCCTGACAGAAGGACCGGCCAAGGTGAGTGTATAGCCAGACTCTGCTCAGTTGGGCAGAGCAAGTGCCCTGCCCCTAATCCTATTAAAAAGATTAAATACTTTTAGAGCACTGACCTCAAATGGCAAGCTTGAGAATGTTGGTAATATGATTCCCCCGCATCTCTAGGGTGTTCCAATGGCGGGCTGTGCGTCCAGAGCTAGGGCCGTTTCAGGGCTTATAGTCAAATCGGAGGGAGGGTAAGCACAGGCTGGAAGGAGGGCGAAGAAGGTGGGGAACAGGGCAAAGGCACAGGCAGCAAGGAAAGAGCTGAACGAAGCAGTGGAAAAAAGGAAGGCAGGAGAAAGGATACCGGACTGGGGGGCGCGAGGACCCAACCGGAGGAAAGAGCACTGGAAAAAACGGAGGGGGAGCAACCAGAGAAACACAGCAATGCAGGGCTAGCGGAAAGGAAACCGGAAACGTTGCGATGCACCTGCGACCCAGAAGGAGCCGGTTATAACTCTGGGTTGCAGAGCGTCACAACCAATGGAAACTGAACAGAAAGAAAAACAAGGAAGGGGCGTGGCTTGATAGCAGCTGAGCGAGACGGGACTAGAGTCCACGTCGCCAGCGGCTCCACAAACGCCAGGAACTCGGCGGCATGACAAGTACAGCATACGAATTGTCACGCTATCCCCTCATTCCGTCCCTATTTCACAAGCATCTAGGACAGGCAACACTCACAATGCACCAGTTACCCCAGCCAGGTTCCCATTTCCTGTCACTCAAAGTAGACTAGTGTCACGTGAGCGGGTTTACCACAAGGGCCACATATGCAGACTCAAGGGTTCCCCGTTCCTTCACTGGCGTCTGCAGGAGGGAGCTCGCAGGCGCCGGCTACAGGATGCTGCACGCAGAGAGTCATTTCCACGATCATTGAGACCATTGAGATCTAAACAACGCTCACGTGTCGCGCTTGCGGGTCACGTGACGCGTTCATCCGTCTCACTCGTGGATCAGGTGACGCGGAAGCATTCACTACTTAAACGCTGAACTTCCGCACGTCCGCGATTCACAGCTGTTCTTTGGAGGACTCTGTACGGCGTTTGGATACTTTGTGTTTCACGGCTCTTGACTCTTGGACTGTTTTCAGATTTGCTTTGCTCATGTCTTTTGGCTCTGTCTGCTGGATCTTTTGCACTCGGAACGCCTTTTGGACTGTCTTGGATTACCCCGAATTGGACTTGACATTTTCTTCTTCACTGCATTACGTTATCAAGTACTTTGGATTTTGGTCCTTTCGTTTCATCAAGTTACAGGAGGGCAGGTTGGGTTTTAACCCAGTCTACAGTTCTTCTCCCTATTGTCATCGGGGACACCAACTCACGTGCCCCTCCACGGAATTATCAACCATCATAGGATTCTGGGCTCTGTCACCCATCGGCTTAGGTAAGTCCTGCTCTTTATACTGCTTGTTTGCTTGTACTGTATATTTGATTGCTAAAAGGTTTTCCTTTACAGCTTCCTTGGGTTTCAACATTCTGTAGTTCCGGGCTTCAAGAACTACCCACCTGTGGCCTCAATGATCGCATAGGGAGTAATCTTGTATTCTCTCTCTGTGGTACTTGGGGACGAGGTTTCATACTCTTCACGACAATCAAGCAACCTGACACGAATCCCACGACGACTAATATTCCAGTATTCCATGACAGCTCTCTCATCATTAAGCTACACGGAGCAGTTGCACACCATTTTTTTGGGCCATTTTCTAGTTGTAAATGCAATTGATGATGGCATAGCACCATTACGCATATAGTAGGTTCTACAAGGAGTCCCTGCTCTGTGACAGCACGCGATTTGGCTGGCATATAATGCCCCTTGTCCCTTACCTATGGCTCCTGTGTGAATGAGTCATATTAAACTTTTGTTGTAGAACTATTGTGACCTGTCCAATTCGACAATTGATTCACTTGTTTGTAACAGCAACTGTACTGATTGCGGAGCGACAGATGGTCGTTCCCACATGCTTGTATTGCAACAGTGTGGCAAAAAAATCAGCACACTAAGGTAGCATAGCTACGGTCTGCCACACTATTGACTCATTCAGACCTTTTTTGTTGGTCTGTAACCGAAAGATCCAGTTCTGCTCTCGCTTCAGAAGCAGAGCCTGCATGTCCACCCCTCCACCCCTCTCCAGGGCCATGTGATTTATTTTGATAATCGACCAATGTATGTCTGTTGGGGTGTGTTGTTTCTATTTGAAATGTGCCACCATGGGTGCATTTTCTCACTTCTGTCTAATAGAGCAGGAAGCAGACATACCTCCTCCTAGAGAAGAGGAATTTGTAATGTCCATCATAAGTGAAGACAGGAACTTGCGGACATTGCATTCTAAATCTACGGTACCTAGGGAGAACCCCAAGCAGCTAAACCCCACTACCACCTCTGCATTTTGCACCCTATCAACGAGAACGGCTGATTACATCATAGACCTAGAGAAATCTTGGCCGCAATAAATTGATGTACATAGGCATTCTGTAAATGAAACTGTCAGTTCACATAAGAACAAGCCCCTTACCAAAAAAGCATGTCAGGAACCAATGAAAAGAAATACACATTTGTTAGGAAAGATTTTCCCTCTCCAGATTTGCTCGCAGCTTATACATTCTCAGTAAAAACATTCAAATCTGCTGTGATTAAGGCAAAAGCTGCCTTTTACAGCAATCATATTCAATAAGCCAAATCCAGATCCAAGGAACTTTTTTCCATCCTTCAAGAATTTAACTCGAACACTCAGACAACGGGGCAGACACCTCAGGATGACGCCTGGTGTCAAACCATCCATGATTCCTTCTCGGCAAAAATTGCCTCACATCTTGAAGCTAGTACTTCAACCTCCACCAATGCCTCTGTCACCGCCCCGTCTGCTCCTCTTGTTCCTACACTTGTTCACTTAACCGGACAACCTTCGTCATCGAAGACTGCCCATGACCATTCTCCCTCCAGTGCACCTATTGAATCCTTCCCTCGCTCGTCCCTAGGGACGACTCCTAACTCTGCTACCACAAAGCCTTCTTTTTCGTTTACCCCTGCACGGTATCTGAAATAACTTCCATAATCCTAAAAATTAAGCCCACCTCATGTAAAGGTGATGCTTGTCCCTCCAGGTGGCTGGTACCATCCCTTGACACTATTATCCCTTGGATCACCAAGCTGATCAATCAATCCTTTATAGAGGGCCAAGTACCAACTAACCTCAAGGAGGCATGGATCATGCCCCTGCTCAAGAAAGCTAGTCTTGACCCCCTTCTTGCTAAACATTATCGTCCTATTACCAACATGCCCTTCCTTTTTAAGGTTATGGACCGAGTTGCCCATCTTCAGTTACAGAAATGTATCGATGACAACGCGATCCTTGGGCCTCTTCAGACTGGTTATTGTGCCTGTCACTGCACTCAGACTGCCATACTGGATTTAAAATCTAATCTAGGATCCATCATCGATCGCGGCCATCCTGCACTTTTGATGTTCTTAGATCGCTCTGCTGCGTTGGACTTGTTCGACCATGCACTCCTGGCAACTAGGCTACAATCCCTTGTCGGCTGCTCGAATCTCACTACACAATGGCTAGTCTCCTTTCTTGGTCCTCGGAATGCCCGTGTGGTCATCCAAAATGCTACTTTTATACCCTCTCTGCTCACACGTGGTGTCCCCCAGGGATCCTCCCCATCTCCCACCCTGTTTAATATCTATATTCTCCCCTTGCTTCTTATGCTTGACAACCTAGGTGTTCTATATACCAACTATGCTGACAACACCCAGGTTGTCCTTGAACTGTCTGGCTCCTATCTCACAGACTCCACCATCTATTCCATAATCCACTCGTGGATGAGCCAGAATTTCATGGCTCTGAACGCAGATAAAACCGAGCTCCTCATTGCAGGATCAGGTCACATGTTAAAAAATCTTCCTAAGGAATACGATTCATTTACTATTGCTAATGTATCTATTCCAGTGGCACGAAGCGTTAAGACTCTTGGTGTCACCATCGATGCAGATCTCTCAATGCGCCTGCATGTCGCTAAAACCAGGGCAACCTGTAGCTGTATTAACAAGCAACTTTGTGCAATCCACCCTTTTCTCTCTATCAGCAATATGTCCCTCCTTGCATCTGCCCTTGTTAATTCTAGGTTAGACTACTGCAATAGTCTCCTTGCATGCACGTCTGCAGTTAATATTGTCACTCTCCAGACAACCCAAAACGGTGCAGTCCGAGCAGTGCTCGGTTTATCTAGGCATTCTTTTATCCCTGAAGCCAGGAAAAACTGCACTGGTTGCCCATCAAGCATAGGGTATCCTTCAAGGTACTCACTCCACATTCAAATGTTTGATTGACTCTTCACCCATCTATTTGACCCAGTGCATTCATCGCTATGTCCCTGGTCACTCACTCAGGTCCACTGAGAAAGCCATGCTCAGTCAGCTGCGCTTTCGATCAGTCAAATTTGGCAAAACCATCTTCAGTGTTGCGGCCCCTGCTCTCTGGAACACTCTTCCCCACGCTGATCTATTAAAAAAAAAAATCTCAAGACCCATCTCTTCAACACTCCTTAGTCCTCGCTCAACGGTCTCCTTTCAGATTTCCACGTTTCAATCTCTTTTTCATGTTACTGTCTCGTTTGTTTTATGTGTGCTGTGAGGCCTCCGGGTGATTTGGCGTGTTAGTAAGAATTGAAATAAATAAAATAAATATGTAATTTTCCCTCCAGTTGTGTACCCCCAACATTTTGCTGCTGTTACACCATAGTCCGACTTTGCCAGAGGAGCACAGCCTTCAGCTGCACTCCATTGGGCTTTTCGCTCACTTTATTATGGGGAAACGAACATGCCCTTGAATACAGTCAGCACTGGGAGACTCTGTTTCCCTTAGTCCTGGTCAATGTTGCAACGTCTCTGCAACATGTTGCAAGTGCACAATGTACCTTCCAATATATTGCACTTGGGTCTTCCTGTCATTTCTAAAAGCCATAGATACTCTCAAAGGTATTTTTAGGAGAAGTTCAGATGTGCCTTGTACAGGGCTGGTGGCAGCTTAGCTTTTCATGTATTTTTGAACCCTTTCCTGCCAGGTAAACCGCATTTACCACGCTTGGCACAAATAGGTGGCCTGGCTCCAAAATGGTCATGCCACGAGCCCTTCACCTTCCCCCAAGTCCAGCCGACCCGGTACAGTCCTTATTTGGGCATGCATTCTCCCACGAAATGCCAAGATTTAGCGGGCTTCTGCATCCCTTGTGTGTGCGCTTCCAGGATGTGGGTTGGACTGCCTGGTTCCAATACACATCATGGGAGCCAGAGACTCTGGTGTGCAGTGAATGCCTGGGACCACTGTGGTCCATGATTGATCCACATATGGGGAGCATGTATGTGAGCGGATCCCCCATTGGGTCCTCTTTAATTTGGCGTGAAGGAGATTCTGGATAAGAGAAGACTCCAAACACCCATACCATGTCGATTTCTTCAGTTCTCACTGAACGAAGGATAGGATCCAAGTATCCTGAAACTAAGAAGCTGAGTCAAGGAACCACTGGTGACTCGCTGGAAGGATCGACACCCTGAGCCCGCTGTCATCCCGCTGGACCCCTCTGCATCTGATCAAACTACAAGGTCTGCGAAGACGCTTCAACCCATTGGAATAGTGGGACCAACTATTCTCGGCCCGTTCATCAAACCCTGCAAGTAAGCCTTCTCTGAAGTGTCCCTGGGCCAACCAGTGGGCTGACTGACCAGCTTGCGCAGGACCTTTGCTCTGTTACCACCGCCGTTTTGAGGAGGCCGTTGAACTTTGTACATCGCAAACTCTGTGTTCACGGCATTCTCAAACTGAATTTCGTACACTTGACGTTCCCAGGTCTGGAGTAAAGAGAGAGCGCCCGAACCGGAGTACACGCGGTTATCGTGTCGACCAGCTGTGGTGACGAACTTTGCAAGTGCATTGCAGCTGTGCCCCTCTGTGCCCTGAAGCCTGCTACAGTGAAACTGGCCTGATTCATCTACCAGGAGCAGAGAAATCACCACTGTCCCGTTTGGGAATCAACGCTGTAACTTTGTTGCTGAAAGATGCTGATCCGCGAGATTGCCGCCTTTGAACCTGCAACCGAATTGGACTCGACTGCCGAAGTTTGGTCCGGAGTGCGCCAGGGGTTGGTGAGTAGTTGCAACCCTTACCGGTGGCCCCTAGCACATCCATCAATTTTTACGAACGAGGGGCCCCTCTCCTTTCCACAGATAGCCTGAGCCATCGATCCATTCCCAACTCTTGGAAACTGGTCTGCCCCTTTAGGTAGATCATCTATGAATAGTGGGACCTGTTCTACATCACCTCACACACCTTCCTGAGCTGCTACAGACCCTACACTACCACGTGCACCAGCATTGCAAGTACATGAGCAATAGGCTCCCCTCTTTTTAGGGATTGGATTGCCTTTCAGTTAGGATTGTGATTACTGCAGAACTTCCTAAAGACTATTTGCACTACCTGCTTCCTTCCCTTTCTAGGTTGTGGACCCATTTCGTGCATTAACCCTTTAGGTCAATTGGTCTTGTGTATATATGTATTTTGGTAGGATTGTGCTGGTTTAAAAGTATTACTGTTATTAAATATTGTGTTGAAACCCACAGAGGCCTTGAATACATGTATTTGTGTATATATATATATATATATATATATATATATATACATACACATACAAATCACTCCCAGTCAGGGGGTGGTGGAAGTGTCTTTACTCTGTGTGCTCATTGAGGTCTTTCAATCACCCTCACCCCTCCTGAGACCTAGTCTTGACTGCCGGCAATGCTACCTTGATTGGTCTGGCTTGTCCAGCAGGTTACCCTGTTCCAAGAAACTAGGCTGGCCTTCTGAACCTCTTCCCACCAGGTCAGAGGTCAGAAACCCATATTAACACCATTCAGAGGTATAACATGCAAGAAGGGAAAGAAGTACAAACTAACCACTAACAACTACGGCACCACCTCTACTAACTACAGCACCAAGCCACGTAAAGACCATCATAGATGTGTAAGACTGGAGAAAGTGATTGACAAGGGTGATGGGCTCATTCTAAATAGAAAGAACGTGGTCAGACTATGCCATGCTATTCCTTGCCTAAACATATTGCAACCGAAGACCATCGCCATAAAGGAGTTTAGAAGAGAGGAAAGAGCAGATTTAATCCAGATCCATCTGATCTGAGTGGCGGGTAAAAACCTGCTATTCAGCAGCTCATTTCCTGGCAATGGGTTTTGACATCACAGAATATCAACAAAGAGTCAATCCTCGCTAATTGCAAAGATCAATAGAAGCTCTGGAGGCACATTCAAGCGTAAGCAGGGTAGTGATCATCGCGAGTGTCCCTTTACCCCAGAAAGTGCAGCCAGGGAAGGGGGAAGACAGATCGACCTACACAAAAACCATTTTAGGAAAATCATGATGGAAGAAACACCATCTAAGAAGAGCAAACCTAATATAATCTTGACCATTAATAGAGACACAAGCTCCAATACTCAGCTAGTACTCTAGAAAGAAACAGCTGCTCTGGACCTAAAAGGGCTTGGGGACACCTGGGCTTGGCTCCCAGGAACCGTAGCCCTTAAAATGAGGAATTAGCAAAGAAGTGTGGAACCCAGCAACACAAAGGAATGAACCCTTATCTCGTGGAACACAAGGGGCCAGGGGGGGGGGGGTTAACTCACCTCATCCTTGGAATGATTTGGACCGAATATGTCTCCAAGAGACCTGGCTAAGGGAGGAACCAACTTTAGACGGTTTTACAGCTTTGGCCAATTCAACTCTAAGAGGAACAGCAGGTAGACCAAGAGCAGGGCTTATTAACCCAATACCAGTGCTGGATATGACATTATAGAATACCATAATACGTCCCCTTATATTCAAAATACAATCTTCAGAAAGATTCATAACGATTCACAACTGTGCAAAGGCTCTGCCTACCAGAGCCACTTGCCCCTAATAAATCTCTATTGGAGTGATGCGGATGTGGAACCAAAAGCTATGCTGGTTCAGATAGCTGAAGCCATTGATGTGGGTTATAGGTACGACAACGTATCAATCATTCTGTGTGGCGAGTTTAACATGCCTTACTCTACCATGATTTCCCCAAAACAAGAGGAAGTAATTAAAACGGTGGCTTCAAAAGGGAAGAATTCACTTATGGCACACATTTTGTAACGAGCCGCAACCTCCTCATGAGTAATGGTCACTTTGAACAGGATGCATCATGCCACGTTACCTTGAAAAGGGGAGTGGTATCCTCGATTACATTTTTGTGTCCAACAAATTGAACTTGCTAGTAAAGTCTTTGGAAGTCAAACCATCAGACAAAAGTGATCATAACTGGCTGAAACTAATTTGGCCAGCCCCCTCATCTGAACCATCTTTTAAATCTTACATCTCAGTAAAAGCAACCAGTCAAGGCAATCGCCTAAGATTGAATGCCAGGAAGGTCAATCAAATGGCCCGAAACCTAGCTAAAGCTATCGAAAAATCTAATAGTGATAAATCAACAGTGATGGTGGATTATACAAACTTATTGCCTCTTTATCGGAATAAGATGGATCAAAAGCACGCCTCTCAAAAGCCAACTCACCAGCCTTAAAAGCTATAAAGATCCACCGGACCACGTCAAAGGGTTCGGAATACAAACGTATCAAAATCGTACTATAGATCCTGGTGCATAAACCACAGAAACCAGCTTCTCCAAAGAGATGCCGAAGAAATGATAGCCGCTATAAAAAGGGAAATCCTCAGCTCAGGTTTGGTCGCTAATAAGTGCACTTAACAGCATTGCTTGCAAGCCACAGGGTGACTGAAGCAGCCTTGTCCGCTTTCTACTTAAAGTTATTTCAAGCCCTCGATCAGGAGAAATCACCCGAGGCCAAGATCTCGGAGCAATGGCTCTTGCCATATGACAGGACCCGATTCTGATGATAAACGTCTCACCCTTCCAGGGAACCCCAACAGTACAGGATCTCACATCTAATAAAAGGAAATCTGGAACATTGGGCCAAGGTCATGGACACAGTAATCCAAGTTAACTTTAACAAAAAGCAGACTTCGAGGTCTTGGCAGACCACCCACGTCATCCCCATATTTAAAAATCGTGCTTAAAATCGGAGCCTACAAATTATAGGTGGATAGCCCTCTCAGACGTTAACTGTAGGCATCACTTCTACTGAAAATAATGTCAGTGGTTGGAAACTAGCAGCCTTCAGGACAAACCCAAGCCGGATTTGTAAAAGTATCCCCCGCAGGCTTTTATAATTTCCCTGCAGAAAGCCAAAATGATTACATCAAATAATAAATTACATCTGGCGTTCGTGGATTTCACTAAAGCTTTCGATCACCTTAACAGAACAGAACGTGAAAGGTACAGCTTCTAGCTGCAATTAACAATTCTGGGAAGGAGGTGGTCAGGTGCAGCCAACAGAAGGGTATTTTGTTGCCAGAACATTAAGATGCCAAGTTTCGTTTGCTGAATCATCTTTGGGCAGGATGTGGTTTCACCCATATTTAAGAGTGCAGGGTTTATTTGAACAAATTGATCATACTTCGTATGCAACTGTGGGAGTGTGCTAATTAAACGCCCTGTGGAGAGGGTTCCTTTTGGACAAGAGAACGGCTGGTTAAGCTGTTACAAGTGCACGATTGGAGACAATAGTGAGGAATTAAGTGACAACACTAATGGGTGAGCAGGACGCGAACAATGGAGGGTCTTGACGTTAGGGTGGCGTATTGGGTAGGGAATAGTAGGCATTGGTACGTTTTGGGATTTAGATTAATGTGTAAGGAGTTAGGCTAGCATTTACATCATGTTAGCCATTCCATGATTTGCAATACAGTAACTTTTCCACAAACCAGGAAAAAGCAAGTGAATCTTAGAATCATGCATACGTGCCATAAGCATGCAAGAGATGGGTCTCCTCTTCATGCTGCAGGACTTCTCGCAAGCTTTCGATACCCTGCACCACATTATTTTAATAAGAGGCAACAAAGAAAAAGCAACGTGTCTCGGGCTATGCTGCAAAGTGGCTCACTTCGTTTATTAGATGCAGATCCCCAGAGTAAAAATAGGGGCGTTTCAATCTCAAGGAGAAATAGTAGAATGGGGAGTTCCCCCAATGGTCATGTCTATTGCCACTACCTTCAATTTTAACCTCTTCACGATCTTCTATTGAAATTTGAATTCCCTTTTCAATATTTCGCTGCTGACACCCAACTTGGGAAAGGATTTGTCGACTAACCTTATAAGAAAACAAGCAATTGTTAACACAATACTAAAATAGATGCAGCACAACTGCTAGGGACTCAACCCCATCAAGACAGAGCTCTTACTCGTGGTGCTGAATTAAAAAGGTTAAAACTCTGGGTGTTATATTTGATTGCAACCTTTCCATGGTATCACCAAATCAACTCAGTAGTTTGTACCACCAATTACCACCTTATGTTGCATAGACAGCTACGTCCATTATTATTACAGAGATGTGGAAATTGCTTACCAGCGCACAGGTGTTGAGTTTCTTTGTCACCTAAGGTCTGGACTGGTCACCACGTACATGAGGCACAAAATAACGATTGAAAGTAAGTGGGGTACAGCATATTGGTTTTGGGGGATGAGTCCATATAATCATGTCATCATGAGAATGGATATCAGGGAGGCATTGGAGGAATTTGGGTTGTAGATAGAAGGGCTTGACAGAATATGCAGCACAATGGCAGGAAAGAGAGCAGAAAGGACAAGTAGGATGCTGCCATGTGGGTAGCCTGTAAGTGGAGAAAAGAGGAAGGGAATGTTGAGAATGGAAAGAATGGTGCAATAAAAAATGAACGAGACAGTGGTGTGTGGCAATAATTCAAGGACGGAACTGTCCGAAAAACGTTTGAATGAGACCCGTGGTCTGTGGTACTATTGAACGGTTATGACATGACAACTGGGGAATGTCAATAGGAGGACTAAAGAAAAGAGATAAGGGACGGGGAAGAGGGACTTGGATAGGTATGTGGGAAAATTCCTTGGTGGTGGCAAAGAGTCATGGCGGGACTAGTATGGGAGGTGAAATGGGTTAACAAGCAAAACGGTATAAGTGCGCAGGGAAACAAGTCAGGTGGGGAAGGGACAGTGGACAAAAGACACCGCAAAAGGGCACATAAACTGGGGGAGGTAGTAGGGGACAGAGAACGAAAACAAAGGAGACAAGGAAAGGGGAAGATCAGGGGAAAGATATTGCGCCACCGGGGGTGGGGGGGAAATAATGAATGGGAAGAGGGCATCCACCGGGGCAGGAAACAAGCAAGTGGGGAAGTCACCAGGGGAAAAGCTTAAGGGGGTGGAGGGCAAGACACCTGGGGAGGCCCCGGGGAGAGGAGTAAGAGGACAAGAAACATGGGGAAGGTAGAATAGGTCAAGTCACCTGGGGATATGACTAAGGGGTGCAAGAGGTCAAGGCACCCAGGAAACGTGAAATTATTTAAGAGGTCAAGAACCTGCAAAATGATTAACTTTGTATGAGGTCAAGTCACCTGGGGTAAAGAGTACTGCGTAAGAGGCAAGACACCTGGTGAAATGAGGAGTAGCGAAGATATGATATTTTATTTATATTGCGCTCGTACACAAGTGTTTCAGAGCACGAAGAAGCAAGGAAGGGGAACAAGGGAGTACAAAACAACGATTTTACTAGGCCCAGTGACATGGAGAAAGCGCAAGTGCATGGGAGGGGGAAGGGGAAAGTGCAAGGGAGGGGGCGAAATAGGAAGTGCTGGGTAAAAGAATACAGATAAATTATAAATAAATAGAAGCAACAAACAAACGTAGTGCAGCCAGCAAAAATGGCAAGTGCTAAGAAGGAGGCGACAGACAGGTTGTGTCTCATAAGTGCAGAGAAGAGGGGAGGGGGGACTGAATGTTTACAGATATAGACCCCTAGTGCAAGGGATTGCCAGGAGGCAGTGCGGGTGGGTGGCAGGGTGAACAGGTACCTGGGCCTGAGAGTCAGAGGGTAAGCCAGGTGCACGATGCCAAGAGCAGAGCAAATCAGCAGGGGAGAGGAGGAGCGAAAGCAGAAGCAATGAGGAAGGTCTTGAGGTGCTTCCGGAAATAGAGATAGTTCTCCTCAAGTTTCACAGTGGCAGGGAGGCTGTTCCAGAGGGAGGCCCCAGCTGAAGAAAGAGATCTACCCCCAGCTCAGTGACCCGGAGGCAGAGAAGCGACGGGAGGGAAGGTATTTACGGAGGGAAAGCTGAAGATATTTTGAACCTAGGCCCCAGAAAGCCACAGGACACAGGAGAACCCTGCTGCATGCATATGGTGCCACAAGAGGAAGACACAGGGGTCGCAGGTAAATGAGGAAGTGGCCGGGGAGGAGGGCTCCAAAGGGTTAAGGGACAGGGAAGGGTGGCCCAACCCACAAAAGGGAAACATTTAAGGAGGGCGGGGGGTGGCGGGCAGTACACCTTCGGAAACCTTGGAAAGGAGTAACTGCATATGAGTAACTTTGTATGAGGTCAAATCTCCTGCCGTAAGGACTACTGTCTAAGAGGCAAGACACCTGGGGAAATCAGGAGTCGCGGAAGGTGTAAGCACCTGGGAATCGTATGTTTGAAAGAACCAGGCGGGGGATGCATGGCTGCCGTTCGTAAGATGGAGATCCGGGAAAGGTTATAAATGTGTAATGGCGACAGCTCAGAGCAGAACCCTGATGGTGCACTGTCGAAAGTGGAACAACTGTAAGATACCTCCTGCCAAAAAGCAGCTGCGGCCTTATCCACCTACAATGTGTTGTCCGCTTGATATTGTCGTGGGGGTGGGGGGGCAATAGCAATAAATATGTCAACTGGGGCGGAAAGGGGAAGGCATTCAATGGGTTTGGTGGGGGCTCATTTGGGCTGTTGCGGCTCAGAGGAATGCAGCACGTTGAAACACTTGCCTATGTATAGACGCTTTATAAACAAACAATACCAATAAATAGCATCCCTCATGGCTTGAGTGAAATATAAAGGCTGGCCAAAGAAAGATATGCATACAGTTGTGAACAGCTCCTCAGCACAGTCGTCAGCCAAGTACAATCAAACCAAAGACCAACTCAGGAGACAGTGAGGCACAGTTCAGTTGAGCTGTTGATGCATGTAGTATCCTCAGCTGTGCAGTATTGATACACCCGACATCTTGGGGTCAGGCACGCAATCATCATAGTGCAGGTATGGCTTTAGCTCCCCACCCCACCAAACTTCAGGGTTATGCGGACTTCATCTTGCTCGCCTAAAGCAACCTCGGCAGGAAGGACAGGGCACATTGGATAAACTGCCAGTGGCTGGGCTGTTAAAGGCCCAGCAATTACCTCAATAAAGCATTTCTTAGTTAGCAATTGCGCATTTTATATGCTAAATACATTTTTAAGCAATTGACATTATGATGGGATGTTAGCACTTACATGTTAGGGTAGTGCTTGGAAGGGTAAGAGGGGACAGGTGACACTCATCCTCGCAGCAGTCCTTAAGTGTTTGGTTTCAGAAGTGAAGGGAGAGTTAACTGCTTTTAATATTGAAGAGTCACCCTAGGTAGGCGTTTCCTTTATATTATGCGTCAGCCAAAGTACTGCGCTTAGTTAAACTGTGTGGGTTAGCGCACATATCACACATAGGTTAGCCTATGTACTGCACTTAGAAGAATTGTGAAGATTAGCCCTTGTATTGCTCATAGAAAATTGTGTAGGTTAGCGCAGGTATCACACTCCGAAGAATCGTGTAGGTTTGCCCATGTACCACATTTAGAAGAATTGTGGCGGTTTATGAACTATATTGCACTGAGAAAAATTGTGTAGATTAGCCCATGTTGCACTCAGCAGAATGGAGTATAATATAGCAAGTGCATTAAATTCAGGTGTATGTAGAAGGTAGCCAATGCACCGATTCTATGTGTATGTAGAATGTAGTCAGTGCATTCAATCTAGATGAAGGCAGAATTTAGCCAGTGCAGGGATTCTAGGTGAATGCCGAATGTAGCAAGTTCACCAAGGCATTCGTTAGAATATAGTGGATGCATTTAAACATGTTGCACTCCATGCATATGGAACTTCAGCCGCACGCATGGCTGCACTCCCGCACACATTCGCCACCATACTAAACACAAAGCACCATTAGAATTCAGCTATGAGCTATGTCAGAAATTCGATCTACCTGGACACATAAGGAGTCTCTTCACTTGCGCACTCTCTTGACCACCTCCCGGCACCCATCCACATACCTGACCATCATGGTAGCTGCCAGTCCACCCAAATCCCTATTTTGGCCAAATGCACAGATGCATTCTATTCCTCCTGACAATGTTCCCCATATCCTGGACTTCAGTCGCCAAGGGCGTTCCCACAACAAGCACGTTGAGACCATACTAATGGGATAAAGGCACTATATAAATGACAAACTACTACTCTCAGAACACCACAGTGCTCAAGCATGGATTACTGTAATGCCCTCTTTGTAGGGTCTCCAAGGTATGCAATTAAATCCCTCCAAGTGTTACAAAAATCTGCTGTTGCCATAATTTTGAATGCTCCACGTCACCATCACATCTTCCAACCAGAAAAAAACACCTTCATTGGCTTCCGATTAAGACCAGGATTGCAAACTTCTCACTATCGTCTTCAAAGCCAACCATGGAAAGTGCCCACAGTATCTCAAGAACCGCATTAAGAAATATACTCCCACGCGGTCCCTTAGATCAGGCACATCTTCAATGCTCCAGATTCTGCAGTATAAATACGGACATTTGGCCTGGGCCGTGCTTGATTTATCCATGCTAGTAAGCACTGGACCACATTCCGGTCAGGAATCGCTAACCGGGTAGAAGTTATTTCAGTCATCTCCTCCCAGGCGTATGTGGCAACCACGCTGGAGGTAGATGTAACTTGCCCGGGTGCAGGGTCTGGTCTCTTTACTACGGACACATCAGCATCTAAATAGTCTGGCACCAACCATTTGGAATTCCCATTCCAAGATATCCAGAACAATTGTTGGGGAGGAGCTAGCACCTTCCTGCACCCCCTCCCCTTAGCTGCCCCCCCCCTCAAGCGCTTTACAATTAGGCAAGACTTCTGTTGACTGATTCTAAGCACCAAAGCACTGAGAAAGCTTTTTTTCCATGCAAATATAATCACACACAGACATGGGTGAGCACTAAATGAAGATAGTTATTTACACCATATATTTAAATACTATTAGCTGAATACATTTGTAAAATGTTAAATTCTATTTCGTTTTTCTCAAAGCGCGATAGAGAGCAGCAGGCTCTCTGCCAAAAGGAGTGTGGCCTACGCTAAAAATGGATCGCAGAGCATGCAGTGTTGCGTCACTGATGCTAAGCTCTGGCAGAGCACACAAAGTGGGCGAGCAGCTGTTTGCTGTTTGTCAAAAGCCCATGTATGCTAAATTGGGATTTTAACATGTTCAATGCACGACATGCAGAATTATGGAAAAGGTTTGAAGGGGAATTACTGGACCAGTTAAAAATAGGAGTATATTGAGTGAAGTATGGAGAACATTACGGGAAAATGTGTATAAAAGTTCATAATGTAGCAAAAGGATGATTAACAGGAGCTACAGTGTATTCTTGCATAGGCTAGCAGCATGTCCTAAAACAGACATCACCGGCCATGAAGGAAGGAAGACTGGAGTATCCCTTGTATGGAAACGGGACAGTGTGGGATGGAGCCATGCCTACTTCCAGAAATGCCACTACAGCAAGTTAACAGTATAGAAGCCTCCTGCCTGGCACCAGTCTGGAGGAGCTTGGAACCGTTAGGGACAGAATGCCGTTCAGGGAGCAAAGTTCTTTGCCCCATCCTCATTTTCTGTAAAAGATTAAACTTGTTATCCTTGAAAGGTAAGACTCCTGGCCTTGCTTCCCTAGAGGGGTGCATTCATTTTGGTGGGAGCGTGATTAGGAGTACCCGTATAATTAAGGGCTACCTTTCACAATCTATGACAATCACGTATCCCTGCCTATATCAGGAATGCCCCGGCGTCTTGCAAACATTAGATGCCTAGGACCACGCAGAGCCCATTCTAAGATGTTCTCCAGGATTTTGAAAACTCAGCTTCAATTAGGTAATTAGATGGCGTTTCCTTTTTGTTTTTCGGACTGAACTTGTATACTGGCTTTCGCTGCCTGCCTTTTTTAGTTGGAATGGCTGAGCACAGGGACCTCTTGTCCAAAAATCAGCTTTCCCATTCCCAGGTAATGATATGGGGGTTACTCGATGAACCATACACACATTTCTCACAATATCCTTCTTGGTACAGGGACAACATTCCTGCAGTTGCAGCGCCCCTCCCCCCCCCCCCCAACACTAAAGACACTTGGGGAGGACATGGAACCATAAGCTCTGTGATTTATGAACAGGTTAGTGGTTTGTAGTATGAAATCTGCCAATTACCCCAAGAGCCTCGGGGCATGCCAACTTCTAGACTTCCGAACAAATGTGACCCATCATCAAAACTAACTAAAACTGATGAACGGGTCTTAACACCTTAAGTGCTAAGGGAGTATATGTATGTTCTCAATTCCCATAAGGAATCATTGTAGGCTCCACCCACTCCCACACCTACATGCTTAATGATGTATTGCCAAAGCACTGGTCTTAGTCACACCCTCCTCAAGTGTACAAACATTTCGTACAACCCATCAAAATGTGCAGAGCTCTCAAGTTCCCCCATACCAAGCATGAGGAATTGTAGACCTAAATTTGAAAAGGAAACAATAAAAATGAAAAGTCCAAGAACAACAAACAAGCATTGTCATTGCCAATGTTTGGCCTTTATTTGTAGGCATTGGAAAGGCTATTGGGTATTAACTAGCCATTTATAGTATTAAGTCCAAAACGGTGTGAATACCTGAGCATCTAATAGCAGTGCCCGGCAAATGCCTACTACTAAAAACACAAGCCAAACATGTCAATGCTGATTTTTAAGAAGACTTCAGTGAAGGACACGCATGGCGCTTATAACTCTAGTGGCTGAAGAAGGAACGTCATTTGGGAGTCAACTGCGACCCCTAAGGTCTCCCATGCTAACCCAAATAAAATTTAAAAAATAAAATAACTGTTAATGTAACACAAGGAGGGGTGTCACCCCAAATTCGTTGCACAACCTTAATACAAGTTAGTAGATACACAGATATATTGCTGTATATAACTGTAAAATGATTCTCTTTTATTCATTCTATGGTTCATACGCTTTTTGTGTTCATCATACTATGTGATTTTGGAACCATTTTTTCAACAGCTTTGCCTTGAAAAGGACCCGTTTGGGAAGGGTCGAAACACGCGTCGGCATTTCTGTTTTAGTGTTTTTCCTTATAAATACCTGGACAAAGCACTCTGGCTGATGACTCTACTGTTTGGTTCTAATTTGAGTTCTGTCTTTTAGTAATGTCATTAATCTGATATATCTGTGTATCTACTAACTTGTAGTAAGGTTGCGCAACGAATTTGGGGTGACACGCCTCCTTGTGTTATAGTTGTAAGCTAGTAGTTCTGAGGTAACTACTTGTCCCTCCAATGTGCAGCAACCAGATTACTTTTCTTTGAAATAACTGTTAACTGCATTCCCATTACTATCATATCTTCTCATAGTCCCAGCGCCTCCTATACGGCTACCTCAATCTAACTTTTAATGTAAGCTCCTGGGCTGGCTTTGGCCAGTACCATGTGGCTCTTTGTTTCTGGGGTGGCTGGCTTTCTTGTTCAGGCCTTGTACAGGTCGGTTGCACTAGTGTAAAACTTTGAGTAGTGGCCCTAAATAAGAATAGCAAGTCATTTGTCTTTCTTGAATTCTACACAATAATTGCTAGACTCATTAAAGGTTTATTTCAGGCACACTTCAGGGGGCGAGTACCTGATTTAGTCCTCAACTCAGCCTTTCGTCCTTCTGAGGTCGATAAATGAGTCTTGCAACATCAGGGTAAAGGTTTCAAACCTCAGGATTTGTAACACAACAAAACGGTTCATGAAAGAAATATTTAATATTGACAATCTGTCACATTCATCCAACAAGGGTAATACAACCTACTAGCTGACCATAAAGGAAGAATACCCTGACCCTGTATGAATAGACCCAGGATACGGTATAGGAACAGTTGTACTCACTTCCATTGAGCACATTTTTAGGGTGTCCCGAGGGAGCAGGACCTTTTACATTAACCAATCCAAGTAGACCTTTCTTTTTTTGGAGCCTCTGGCCCACAGGGTGAATAAAACACTTAGACAAAATCCCTGGGCAGTACGCTTTGTATAATTAGAAAAGCGACAAGATCTAATAAACAGTCTTGTCCCCACATTGATTTCATTCTTTTACTCTGATACAACGAATGAGAACAGCAGCGATGAGGGACAGTGTCTTCTCCCACTATCCCTACTAGATAGGCGGTGCACCATTGCCCACCTAAGAAAAGGCACTCCTGACAGGGTCAGGGTGTTCTTCCTTTAGGGTCAGCCATTAGGTTGTATTACCCTTGTTGTATTTGGACGAATGTGACAGATTGTCAATGTTTAAATATTTCTTTCATGAACCGTTTTGTTGTGTTGATAAATGAGTACCAACACTGGTTGGGTGATATTGTATGTATATGTGTTCTATATAAAGCGCTTCAGCGTAAGTGCTTTATAATAACACATTATCATTTGGTCTTGGATGTCTTCTTGCAGTCACAGTAATTTGGTAATATGGGCCTATACACACTGATATTAACGATACATATGGTGATCCACACGTAACCATATTTTTCGTTGTGTACATAGGAACAATGCTATGTGATGCCCCTTCCTGTTTTATCAAGTTTGCGTTTCTTTGCTTCCTGTGATGCAGTTTGGGGTTGGGTCAAATGATATCACTTTCTGTGATGTCAGATGTCAAGGGTCGTGTGATGCCACTTCTGCTGCTCCTGGCGTTTTGTTGAAATGTCGTCCCTGGGCTGAAGGCAGACCTATGAGCTGAAAGAATTCCCGTGAGAGGTGTTTTGGGTGTGGCTGAGATGAAGAAACTGGGTGTAAATGGCCATGGGTAGTCAATTGGTGGACAAATAACCAAACACCTAAAAGCTTAGTTTCCATACTTGTATACCATTCCTCCCTTTCTGTACTCCAATGCAATAGTTTCAGCCCAATAGTAATATCCCAGACTAAAAAACAGGACTGGATAACTCTCACACATTGTATGGTGAAATGTGAGAGTCCTAAGTGTGGGATTACGTCAATTCCCCCAATACCACAATTACAGTAACCAACATCATTGGCATGCCTGCAACATCTCGTTTTGCACACAGTGCTTTGGTATTCAGACGAAGAGCAGCAATAACCAATGGAACAGCTCTTGCAGGTCCGGTATCCTGCATCAGATATCTGGCCAGCTCTCTGGACCGGCCTGCCTCTCAGCCTGGCCTGCCGTCTCAGTGATCAAATCTGCTCTGTGCAAACACATGCATAACAGATTACATACGAGACCCCAGCTTCGTTGAGGGAACACACGGGAAGCTGGGAGCTTGGTGAAATATGCTAGCAAGGATTCTGGTATTTATAGTCTCTCAGTGAAAATGGGGGGGGGGGTGAGGGAGGGAATGTCATAATTGTACACATTATGCCTACCATATTTCTCCTTTTGTTTACAAAAGATGGATTGAAAAATACACAAACCATGGTAAGATACGCACACACATATATGAATCCTTAAATATGTTTGTGTGCCTACTGCAACGGTTAGTGTACTTTGCAGGGCCTCTTTTAAAAGCAGAGCATTGTTAAAACGGCGATGAGCGTGCAAGTGAGTCGTGAATATTTGCCCTGCATCATGTCATGTAGTTTACATTTTGGCTTACTGCACAAAAACCCAGACTCATTTAAAAGTGGAAAAGGTCGCTTTAATGTGACAGGCCAAAGCTTACAATTAAACGCTTACCTGGCTCCATGGCCTTACAGACTAAAGAACTATTTTAAACAACCAATTAAATAATTAAACAGTTTCATTTTCCCCCCAACAATTAATTAAGAGCAATTATTTTCCCCGACTGTGGCCCTGTGCTGCTTTTCAGGGCACAAGGAAAGGATACATGTGAGTGGACAGTATCACTTTTTTTCAGAGGGCAGACACAGCACCCCTTGAGTGTTTTTCAGGCAGGCAATCTTGCTCAAGTGTTTGGCTACCAGGATTTCGCACAGTTTGCACATTCCCAGACGCTTACACATAAGACCACACAATATTGTCATTAAAGCGCACTATAGATTGCTGGGTTTAAAAGAGGAGCACTTTTTAAATTTTGCCAGAGTAGTTATTAGAAAGAAGCTGCATGAAAGAAATGTTACCATTGTTAAACTATTATTTTGAACATTTCCTTTGAGCGGAGTTTAATTGCCAGCTGCGCCCCCTTGGAATCCCACCTCTCCTCCAAAATCCGTCCCCACCCAGCCCTTGTGTGACCTCCCTTCAAATTGTTTCCATTTCCACCACTGACGTCTAAGGGCAATTATTAATGGTCTCTGTACACGAGAACTGATATTGCTCAATAAACTTCGTGATGGAAGAACACATGTTAGATGTCTCCCAACACTTCACCTTGAGTTTTAATTCCCCCACCCCCAGTTACAACTCCATAGATAGGGAGTAGAGTGGCGCGGTCTCCAAAAATTGTTTTGCTGAAGAAGTAGGGTTGGCCTGGGCATTTTACTCACACCTGGCATGTGGCAAATTGACAAACACGTTTAACATAAGGCGCTTAATACCCAGATTTCTGTTAAAAGGAGTTATTCTACCTCACATCACCGTGTATCAAACACGTATTGGCAAATGCCACTGGCCAGCTGTTTCCAGCGCGTTCTCCAAACTCATTTGTTCTATCACATAAATGTCAATGGGCCCCAAGTAATGCGGGAGATGCCGGGCCCGGGCTAGCCCAGTCCTGCTTTTACTTTGCAGTTTTGGTCTATGCGTCCCAGAGGTCAAGGAAAGAAAAAGACAGCACTCGACGAGCATCTCTCGATCACACGCGACATGCACACTGCCTGCGTCCTGCAAAATACACTTAGCATACCTTATTTTTTGGTGACAGGGTTGAGAGTTTACGTCGGGTGCCGTGCCGTGCTTGGTTCCGTACTCTCAGCTGCTAGCCTCCCCGTTTGCTTTCACACAGAAATCCTCGCGGCTCTGAGTCTGAGCTCCAAGATGACCCGCCCGTCTCCTAATAGAGTAGAGCTCTTTTGCAGCGAAGGAGGGGCATCTCCTTTGATTGTAGGGGGTTGCCAATAGATTTGCTTTAACTCCCGACTGTCTTACAGCCCATTTTGTGATCTTATTCACCCACCGCAGGTGTCCAACAATAGAGCATCCGTGGGATTGATGTGCAGAGTGACGCCCCCCACAGGCCTTTACATTTCAAGCGTTAAATACTCTGCCTTCCTCACTTAGCTGGACTTTGTTTACTCGTCACGCTGGACGCAGCTGGTTTCAACTGCTCTGTGGACTGTTCCTGCGAGGACAGCCTGCAGGAAGTTTTCTGAAAGTCGTTTTCATTTTTACTTTAGAATTATTTCAACATCGAGCTAACTTTAGCTCGAAAAAAATGAAAGTAGTGTGAAGACTGTATTTCGGGAACCTCAACCCACCACAAAGAAAACATTCAGGCAACTCGTACATGTCTACCTGCATCGACGCGGTCTCCCTAATTGGAATCACATGCTCCTTAAATGGATCCACATCTCTTTAAAATGGATAACATTGCGTTACACCGCCACAGGAAAGGAATGACCACAGAACTATATTTTTTTTACATATTACACACGACTGTGTACAACACTCGAGGGCACAGAATAATCGATCGACTCTTCCGTTTAAAAAACATTGGCATCTGGGCAAACCTCCATCTCCCAGAACGCACGTTGTTCTTAGATGGAAGTCCAAGATTACACGCCGGGACCGCTTTTGCACTCTGTTCATTGTTCTCATTGTTCTCATAATAGTGCTACAGTGCGTGGTATCCTCACTTACAGCTTCTTGGGTTGACTGTCAGCAATCTCTAAAATGGCACAAATGGTAAGTGGAAAAACAAGCTTAAAGATGGAGGAGACCAAGAAAGGTCTGTGCTTCGAGTGTAACCAATATGCAATGCAGATCAGAAGGTATCATGAGAAACACGGATGGGAAATGATATGCGGCGAAGCTATGTATATTGTACAGGTAACCTTCATTATTACTAGTGATACTCTTCCTGAGATAGTACTTACCTTTGTGATACCAACCTCCGTGAAACGAACCCGGTTTAAATGTATTCTGGCCCCACCCCTTCCCTCTGGTAGTATAATACAACCAGGTTCCCCTAGTCCCCAGCTTATGATTTAGCCGATCAAGGGTCTGTCCATTCCATGTAAGGGAGGTGCTGAGGCAGGCTGTAAGTACTCTGAACAGGGAGAGTAGGATTATGAGCAAGGAAGAGTAATGCAAGCATTGCCTCGATGTACCTCTTCATTGTACTAATATTTACTGATGAGCTATACCAAGGTTACACAATGGATGGGCCTATTATAGACCACTAAGTTTGCTGCTGCTTGCTGACCACCTTTTTATTCATGTCTCGTTAGTGAATCCCTGTGGGCACAAGACCAGCGCCAAAGCAGCCAGAAGCCTAGCTGACCAAGTCCAAATGATAGTGCCTTGCAAACGTGTTAGTTTCCAAACAAGTTGCAATCCTTCTAATGTCCTGGATCTAAACACCATGGGCAGCCACCCTCAAGGGTGCCAAACACCTAATCATTTCCCCTAAACCATAAAAGGGAGTGGGAGCCCCGCTGTTGAACACGATTTAGAGATGAACCAGCTGGCTATGGGCACCATAAGTCTCACTTACCAGATCGTGTGTCACTTACTGTAACAACCAAATTGTCATATGTTCCCCACGTTGCTGAGCTGTCCAGGCAGGACAAGGCCACACTCATTACATCCAGTTTGTACCCTTACCGTGCTCTTCCTTCGAGGATGAGAGTATCTGACGGAGGGTAACATAATGTGTAATGCATGGAGGAACTTGGATATGGCATTTGGTGCAAAGGACAGGTCACGTCTCAGGACTAGTGCTTTTGGGTGAACCATACGATATGCAGTCATTTACAGGAAGGTCCCAATTTCGCCCAGTTTTCTGATCGATGTGATGTTGAGAAAAAGAAAAACCTGTAATTAGTATTAAACATTTCAAGTGAAGTTTCAACAAGGTTAAAATGCCAAGTCCATAGTGAACCCATACGAGTGGCCGGCACTGAGAATCCTGCACAGATTTCTTTTTAAACACCATTTGACAAAGACTGTCCCATATCTGCTGTGTAGCACGTCACCTAGATTGCTGAATGAAGTGTTCCAAATAAGCCATCGGGCTCTAACTTAGTAATCCCCACCTCTCACTTTTCCCCCTAATCACCAATGGTAGAGGATGCTGAATCCTTATGCTACGGTTACTTTGGGAAGGGACACACTGGTGCCAATGAATGTCCAACAACAGTGGAAACCTTGACTTCTAGTACTATTCCTGATCAGCCACCCCTGCTCTCCATCACTGCTTTGGGGAACATAGGGCGACTTGGGAACACCTAAAGGACCCCTCTGGACATGCAAGCGACTTTTTACCCACACACATGCATTTTTTGGGAAGTAAACAATTCCAAGCAGGGGTCCCAATTCTTTCACCAGTTATTCTAAACATCTCAGAAATTCTCTGCACTCCAGGAGTCTAATAATGAGAACATCAATGATCAGTCAGGCTCTCTTCTTGGAGGTCCCTCACCCATTCAAAGCACATCCATTGAAAGTGATCACCAAATTGACTCCCTAGAAGTCCCAGAGAGTTGAAGGAGTGTAGCAGAGCCACCAATCCTCCGGAACCATTTTATTACAAGCAGACCCCTCACTGTCACAAGTTTCTCCCCTTCTCACCTGTTTCTCTTTACTTGCGACCTGCTTGGAAGTGGCTTCCTTCTTTCGTACTGTCTGAGATTTATACAGGTCCTTATGTGGGTCTTCGGATTCGCTGGGTAGCGTTCAGCATCCAGGACGGGGAACCAGGAAGGAAATCGTGTCCAGGCTCGGTTCGGAAGCGTCGTAGGACCGAGCACAGAAAAGATCCAGGAATGAACCGCGGAAGTAGGTAAGGAAAGGAAAGGGAACGAACTGGAACTAGAAATGGGAGGATGGGAACTAGGATTCGAAAGAGAGCACGGAGCAGACTCCGACAACACACATCTAACTACTCCAAGCAGTAGCGTTGAGACGCGCAGAGCCGTGGGGGCGTGGCGGTTTAGTAGGAAGTTGAAAGTAACGCTCAAGGGCTGGTATGCAGCATTTCGAAGCTGACGGCCATGTTGAAAGGATCGCGGAGTTCAGACCACAGTGCATCATGGACCATGAAGTCCAGAATGGACGTATTCGGCGGTTCATGACACTCACCCTCTCTCCTCTCTAAGGAGCAGGACTCTGCAGCCTGGAGATTACAACTAGTAGGCAAGCATTCATCATGGAAAAAAACAGGAACACCGACCTTAACATGAAGAACTTCACAGCAGGGACACTTTGTGAGGGATGGGAGGGACTGTGACATCCTGACAGTCAAACCTTCTGTGGTTGGAAATCACATACTCATTCCCCCAAAAATGCAGAGCCACTGCCAGACGCCTCACATGACCTGATCTAACACACCCATACAGAGTAAAGTGGGCCAATAGCACTGATTAGCAACCACATTATTTTGTCTGTGGTAGAGAGTATTGAATGTCACGTGGTAATGGTCCTGTTAGGGAGAATTCTCTGTATAGGCTAATTTCCCAAACCTAGTGAGTCCCCCAGCAGCTTTGCTGGATTTTAGGGGTGTAATTTTTTCTCCTGCTAAGAGTGAGACTCTTTTTCTCCCAGCTCTTAGACATGATTTGAGAATGTCCTTTGACTTTGTAATGTGTTTTATGGGCTATGGGGTCTTTTACTCCATAGGGCTTCATGTGTTTTTGGTAAGTGTGTTACACAGCACCCTCAGTGCAGTAACACAGGGGTGTCATAGTGGCCCCCAAACATAGACTCCATACCCTGGGACTGACTACTGTCTCCCAGGGCATGTAAAGTCACCATTGACTTTACTAGTCTTAAATTGTGAACAGAACCAGTACAAACCATCATATTGTGGAAGTACTGGTAGGGGTAATTCGATTACCCCTGGGTCTGTTTTTCAAGGGGGCACTGTCCAGACCCCCTTGTCGAGTTTCTGGCTGGTGGCAGTGGTTACCACGCAAAATATTCCACCGGAATATTTCCTATGGGATTTTCCCATTCATTTTAAACGCACCACTTTTTTGGTGCAATGTTAAAGATACCGCCGGGTTATTTATTTAATATTTATTCCCCGGTTGGGTCTTTTTGCCAGGACTCGGTTTTAAAATGGTGTTTGTGTTCGCCTCTGTAACTCCAACGCAAGTCGAGCCCTTTGTTCCACTTTTGGCGGGCTTCTGCACAGAAGCCTCCAAAAGTGGTGCCACTCTGTCTGGGTCTACAGGATGTGTGGGAGGGGGGAATAGGCACCCTGGACTGAGTTGCCTCGGCAACTCAAGTCTCACTCTTGTGTGATTGGCCCAGTGGTGAGCCGCCCGGCTCACCACTTAGCATGTTTGAGTGACAGCTAGGACTGATGAATGGGGGTTTTCTGCATAAAAGTAGGGCTTTGGGGACTGGAACTTCAGAAGCTGCCACAGGAATCCAAAGAGGGAGAAGCTGAGCTGACCTGCAACGACGACACCAGCGGTGGAGCCCTGCTGAACTGACTCACCACTTCCCAACGACAGAGAAGATCTTCTTCCAGGAGAGTCTTCTTCCTTTGAGCTGGTGGGGATAACCAGTTCGCCTTTTTTCGCCTTCCTGGATCGTCTCGTGGTCGAATCGCCCGTGCCAAACACCCCGGTGGCCGGATAGCCACGCTTCTCCACTACCGCGAATAAAAGGGTAGTACCTTTTAACCAGGAAACTCTGCGGCTGGCCCCTGGCAGTGCAACGACTTCCAGCTTTCCTCCACATCGAAATCTTCTCTTCCCCTGGACGAAGCACCGACTTGCACCCGCTGCCAGGAACAACTGCCCCCGCTGGAGCTTTCTCGCCATTTCAGCTACTGTGTCCCGCCTGGTCTCCCTTGCAACAGACTGTCCAAGGTGTCCCGTAAATCCTTGACGCTCTATCCTGGGGTGACCTCGGACCTGTTAACTAACTTTTCTGAACTGATCTAACTCCTTTTTGAACTATCTGCAAAGACTTTTAAAGTGTACTTCAACAGTGTGATCTTGGGCACATTCCGCCTTGCTCTCTCCAAGAGTGGGCCTGGCCTATG
Source organism: Ambystoma mexicanum (assembly GCF_040938575.1). NCBI lineage: Eukaryota > Metazoa > Chordata > Amphibia > Caudata > Ambystomatidae > Ambystoma > Ambystoma mexicanum. The sequence goes on from NC_090923.1 coordinate 640,334,387, forward strand.
AACTTTTTGCTCTCCAGTAGACCCTGCCTTTCTTGACTTGCTGTGGTTTTTTAAAAGTGTTGGTATTGTGTGTTTTCCTATTTTTGCCTTTTCTCTCCCTTTTTAAATAATTATTGGAGTGCCATCTATGGTTACGCGCTCACCTCTGTTTTTGCTAAATAAGTGGTGTTCTTTTCCTAAGACTTGTCGAATAATTAATCAGGGAGGTGTTTATATTTCTAGTGACTGTGTTTGAACTTGCTTGACATATTAGTGCCAGAGTATTTTTACAAGTGTGTTTTTAAATAAATAATTATATACTTTTATACCAAAGCTCTGGTCAGTGTTTACTTGTGCTACTGTATTTTTGGCACTATTGTGTATAGTCTATATACTGTCTAACTCTTCTTGAGAGAAGTCTGACTGACTGCTCAGCCACAGCTACCAGGTAAATCTGGGTGGTACAGAATGCTAACACCTGTACTCTTAAACTTTTTGCAGTGGTCCCTAAGGGAACTGCACAGGTTTCTGCCTAATAGGTCCCAAGCATATGACTGGAGTTTCCTACCCCCAGGAGAACACTGCAAAGGAAAGCGATTGTGAGGGCACCAATCCCTGAACAGTGGAGCACCTCAGTATACTCCGATCAGGGAGAGTGCCTTGAGGAAGGTCATTGTCTGATTGTAGGTATCGTCATAGAAAAACCTCCCACTACGGTAGGACACCCATTGCAGATGGAGAAGGTCATGCCTTCAGGCTGGTCCGTGGATGCGTCATTAAACACCCAGCCATCCATGTATGTATCTTTGAACCATTCCTGGCGCAACAATGTACACCCATTGATGCAGAACGTAGAGCATACCCCAGGATTGCATGGCAGTGAAGTACTGTCAATATTGCTATGGGAAGAGTATGGACAGTTTCTGTGCAGTAGAATCTTCTACCTAAATAGTCTGATTCTTTGTACCACCAAGATTACATCAGAACATGGACCAGGCAGATCTTGCCTGAGTGTTTAAGGTGTATACGTTAATAGCACCTAATTCTCACCTACTGCACCCATTGCCCTTCTTTATCCTCCAGAATGCAGAGCCATATCGTTGATGGTTTCTGCCAGAGAATGTTGCCCCCATGATTAAGATTGAGGTCTCCACACCCATGGCTTCAGTGCGAATAGACACCCACTCACAGCTGTATGGATCCCAGGACAGGAGGCCAGTTGATCCATCCTACACAACATCACAGAGGTTTTGTAACTTTCCACCAGACTGGCTGGGAGTCTTCTGAGGCGTAGTGTCTGCCCTTCAGGAACAATGAGCCTCATCCTGTTACTGCCATTGTTGAATAATGCCCTGAGAGCTGGATTGACTAAGCCCAATGGACCGGACTCTTGCATCATTGCCCTATCTTGCTCGCTGGTATAGGACCTGTGCCCATCATGAAATATCCAGACTGTCATGTATTAGGCTTTTTCTGGGTACAAATAAACTTTGAAACCAAAATATTCAGCATTTTGACCAGAATTGGCGGTATAGAAGAAGAACTGGGTGATTAGAGTTTTGTACAGCACACATGTGACAAGTGGTATGCATACTTTCATATATAGATTATCAAGAGCCAGTTTAGAACAGTAGGGTTTATACAGCCCCGTTTCAAGGGGCGGCCGAGCGGGCCACTGCCTAGGCGCATTGAGAGGGAGAGGCTCAACAAAGGCAGGTGTGAATGTGCCACGGGACGTCAGCGAGAAGAGCACCCTGAAAGCACATGCGCCTTTTGATGTCCAGTGGCTATGAAAGGCCAGCAGCATGCCACTGAAATGTCTGGTGTGAGTCACTGAAGCATGGATCCACGGACTTGTTGGGTATGCAGAGTGCTAAGGTATACCTCACCTCTTCCCTCCAAAGCCTCTGCAACACACTGGCCACACACTTCACTGCAAAAACACAGAACATCCTGAGCACCTTTGCATCTCCTTCCCCCTACCCATCCCTCACCCCCTTGCCTCCTATGGCCTCCCATGCCCCGTCTGCCTTTCTCTCCTCCTTCTCTCCTATAACACCTGATGAGGTCAACAGAGTTATCAGCTCCATGAAGGTCTCATCCAAACAAGTCTCCCCCTGTTCCTCCAGAACCATTAAGGACAATATTGGCTCTCTTGCCCCTGCCCATGCTGATTTTTGCAACCACTCTTAAGCTACTGGATCTTTTCTCTCTTTCCTCAAGCTGTCAGAACCCGTTGATGGAAGCTTTGGCATTACCGGAAGAGTAACGCCATGTAGATCCTCCAGGCTACGGACTAGCCCTCACCCAATATGGCTGCCATCATTACAAGAGCAAGCCTCGCCCACCACCCGGCGCATTGTATCTGTGTTTTCCGCACGATACGTGTGCTCTGTGCTAACCCCGCTTAGCAGCCTTTTGTGCCTTTTCAGTCCTTGGCTTCCAGCCTAGCTTGCCCTTGCCTCCCTTTGATAGTTCCTTCCTGTGTTCACTTTTATTCTCACTCGGCACCCTGCCGTTCCTTTTTCTCTTCCGCCTTTTCTAAGAACCCTCGGCGTCCTCGCCTCTCCTACTAGCGGCTCAGTCTCCACCTTCCTCGCGGTCCTCGCCTTCCTCCCTAAATTTGTTCGTGGTACATACCTTTACTGGTAAGTGGGAACTGTTCTCTGTGCTTTTCTTTCTTTTTCCCGTCCTTCGTAGAGGTTCACTCTCTGTACTCTGCACGGCTCCAGTTTTCCCACTCTGCCTACCTCTGACTAGAGTCCTGATTTTTCAGGTCCTCTTGTTCCGCTCTTCTGTTCACGGCAGCTACTGGGCTTACCAGAATCTTCACTCATACCAGAATCTTCACTCATACCTGGAATTTGTTATACTGATCCTGCTTACCTGAAGATCTTCTTATCATTGTTAAGAAGCAGGACCGTATCAAGGACTACGCCACAGGGTTTTTTGACGCCGTTCGGCTTTTTACCTGTCAACGGGGGCTTAGCTCCTCGGGGCCCCCCGAGATAGGTTCCACTTCCTGTCAAGGTGGCCCCCGAGGGAGCCAGGCCTTATTTACATGACAGGAAGTCCAAGGAGAAACAAACCAAGGAGCCATCCAAAGCCTTACGGAAGCAGTGTTCATCCTCCAAGGACAACCAGACGGAAGCCACAGGTGAGGAGCAGGGGGAGGAGCGAGCTCAGCCTGACACAAGCACTCCCTTGTGCGCCCCCTCCTGAAAAAACCTTCTGCAGACCCGTCTTGTCCGGATAACTACCACCCCGTCTCTATCGCCCCTTCCTTGGAAAACTCTTGGAGAAGCTGGTCTTCCCTCCTCACCCAACTGACCCAGCACAGCACACTGAACTTGTTGGTTGCCTACACAACCATCAATCTGGATTCCGAGCATCCAAAGGCACAGAAACTGCTCTTCTGAACATCTGTGAAGAACTGCTCGCATCTCTTGATTCTAACTCTCCAGATGTTCTCATTCTACTTGATCCCTCCTCTGCATTTGACACCATCAACCACTCCATCCTCATACAACGGCTCAACAATACCCTAGGTATCTTGGAGTGGGCACTGGACTGGCTGACCATTTACCTCAATGACCGTCCATCTCGGGTCATTCTGGGCTTTTTCTCCTCCCCCATCTCTATCGCCACCTGCGGCTTCCCCCAGGGCCCCAACCTTTCTCCCTAGCTCTTTAATCTATCTTGCTCCGCTTGCACACCTAATTTCCACCTTCTCCCCTAACTTCCAGTGCTATGCTGATGACACACAACTCTTTTTCAAACTTCCCTCTGATTCTCTCCTTACTGGTTGAGGCCGCGGTAATCTATACAAGGGCGGAGCTCCTGTGTGTCTTTCTTCGGGATAAAAAATAGAGACGCTCCTGCAGAAGATCTTGATTCGCGGATGAGGCTGTTCTGCAGGTTAGGTTCCAAATATTCCTTGAGAGCCCTCCTTTCGGGCAAAGATAGAGGATACATGCGGCCGAAAGGCACTGAAACATCATATACTAAATTAATAGCACAGTCCTCTGTCCTGTGTGGTGGCAAAGTGCATGGAAGTCGATCTTCAAAGACCTAATCAAATTCCTGATAGGGCGAAGGAATTGACTGTACTACAGAAGTGAATAAAGACATTTTCAATCCTTCTTGTGGTTCTTGAACTGAGACAGAACTTTTTCAGTAAGTATAGCTGTTTGGCAGGTAGGACTTGGTTGGTAGGGTTAAACCAAGATATTTGCAAATACCTTCTTTTACCAGGAAAAATCAGAACGTTTTATGATGCCTGGTCCCAGTAAACTTCGTAAATGTTGGTCTAGACTTTGTTGCATTCGCTCTGTGGATGACTTACAATTTGGTCAGCCTGCACCCCCAGACACGCTATTCAGTCGCACCTGCGGCCGATTTTCCATTGGCAGTTGCCATGGAGATTAGGCAGCCGCTCGAGCCCTCGTACCGTGTTGACCCGGTCACGTGACTCGTCCATACGGTCATGTGCCCCGGGTTCACGGTCACGTGACTCCAATCATCGTCACGTGACCAGGAGGTGAACGTATTTAAACCGGGCAGTACCTGTACTCCACGCTTCACAGCTGATTTCCTTGGAGACCCTGACTGGCGGCGAACTTACTCGTATTACTTACCCGGCTTCCTGAAACCTTGCTCTTGTTATTTGGACTTTCTGTGGATCACGTTTGGCTACGGCGACACCGGCTCCTCTGTTCAGCACGGCTCTTGACCTCGGACTGAATCACGGACTCCCTCTGGATCTTGCTCTTGGTTATTCCACGGACGGCTCTTCCTGGCTTCAGACCCATCTTTCTGCTCAACGGACTTCTCTTGGATCTTCCAGATCCCCTCGCTGCACGGTGGGTCACGCCTCCCAAGTGGTGGTTGTAAACAGACTGTTGGGACCCTTTATTCCGGTACAAAATTCTTCAGGTGGAGACTGACGAATTACATCTGGTCCTATCCGGTCCCTTGCCTGAGTGAGTCCTGGAACCATCCTCCCTTTCAGGTTCAACGTCCTTCCTATCAAGTCCCCGGTAAGACCCTGATTGTTCTCTGTTTGATTACTCGTTGTGCCCTGCTTGCTTGGATTGTAATCATTGCCTTCCCTTACAGCTACCTGGGGGTTCCTGGTACTTCAGTTCCGGCTTCGGATCTTCTCCACCTGTGGCCTCAAGGGTTGCACAGGGAGTGATAAGTGATTCTCCCTGTGCGGCACTTGGGGACGGAGGTCTCCTATATCTTCACGACTCTCAACGCACAACAGACTGTGAAGCCTAGTCGTGTGAGATATGGAGGGCGCCGCTGAAGACCCCCTGGCCGCTGTTATCCAAGCACTTACGGTACTACGGGCCGACATGGTGGCTGCTAATGCAGCAGTCCATCAGCGTCTCGACCTATTACAGAGTGCCCAGCATCCCCTGCCCGCAGATCCAGAGCTGGGTGACGCCACTCCAGCTTCTGTACCTTTTGCACCCCCACTCCCGGCTCCCTCGGCTCCTGTTCCGGTGGTCTTGCCCTCTCCCTTTCCTTTGGCTGCCCCAGAAAAGTTCCATGGGGACCCGAGGAAGTTTAGAACCTTCCTTAACCAGTGTAAATTGCACTTTCTGTGTCGACCCCTTGCTTTTCCTGACCCCACCACCAAGGCGGCATTCACTCTATCACACCTGGCCGGCACGGCTGCTGCTTGGGCAAACCCGCTGTTAGAAAACAATCATCCTGCCCTCTATGATTTCGACCAGTTAATAACAGAAATGTCCAGGGTGTTTGACACCAGATACAAAGCGCAATCCCATGATCTAGAATTACTGGATTTATCGCAGGGTAAGAGCTCCCTCATTGAGTACATCACACGATTCAATCAGCTAGCAGCTGAGACCTCATGGCCCGAAAGCAAAAAATCGGTAGTATTCTACAGAGGGCTAAACAACCCTATGAAGGACGCTCTGGCCATGGTCCCGTCCCTACCAGTTCAGTTTCCGGCTCTGGTGGATTTGGCACTCCAAGTGGACGCACGCCGCTCTGAACGCAGGGCTGAGGCCGGATTCTCCCAGTCTGCCGGCTCTGCCGTCTCATCGTCTTACTCTGAACCCACCAGTGAGCCTATGCAAATAGGGGGTGTTAGGAGTCCCATCACCTCAAGGGAAAGGGAGCGCAGAAGGGCCGAGAACGCCTGCTTTTACTGTGGATTGGGGGGGCATTTAGTCAAGGAGTGTCCTCGAAAACCCAAAACTAAGAAACCGGATTTTCGTCCAGCTCGATCCTAGATACGGGGGTAGGATCGAGTTCTCCATGCCCTTCCCCGAGTCACATTCCGTCGTTTGGTCGAATCAGGCCCATCCAGGTAGAAGCTACCATACAACCTGCCCCTGGTATCACTCATCCCGTACAGATCACCATAGATTCCGGGGCCTCCGGGAACTATATCGATATCACCCTAGCCCAGACACTGAATCTCCCTTTGATCAACAAACACCGACCCGAACCGGTTCAAGCAGTCGACGGGACTGAGCTTGTTTCTGGTCCCATCAAGCAACAGACAGCTCCCCTCGTCCTGACCATCCAATCGACCCATAGAGAAACCCTCCACTTCGATCTGATATCCATGCCCCAGTTCGGTATCATCATAGGCATACCATGGTTACGAGAGCACAACCCGCATATCGATTGGGGAACAGGTCAGATATATTTCGAATCCGAGCTCTGCCAGAACTTCTGTCTACCTGCAGACACAGAGACTGACACCCCAGCAGTGGCTCTTGGTGCGGTTGCCCAACTATCAATACTGGGCGGTGTTATTCCTCCTGCTTCACACATAGTGGGTTTAGTCACCAATCACATTCCTGTGGTTTATCGGGATTACAGCATGCTATTTGATCAGGGCTCCTCCGAAGTACTCCCTCCTCACCGCCCATATGATTGCCCGATTGACTTGGTTCCCGGGACTGTAGTACCCTCGGGCCGCATCTATTCTTTATCCATGTCGGAGGATCTGACGCTTAAAGAGTACATCGATAAAGCGCTGCACCTGGGTCACATACGACCGTCTAGATCTTCTGCAGCTAGCCCCATATTTTTCGTGCCCAAAAAAGAGGGCGACCTTCGCCCCTGTGTGGATTACCGTCGGCTCAATGCCATCACTATTAAGAACCGGTACCCGATTCCACTCATCTCTCCTCTTCTAGACCGTTTAACCCATGCCTCCGTGTATACCAAGTTGGATTTGCGGGGGGCCTATAATCTCGTCCGCATCCGAAAGGGAGACGAGTGGAAGACCGCCTTCTGTACGCGGTATGGCCTTTACGAGTATACAGTCATGCCCTTCGGCCTATGCAACGCCCCGGCCACCTTTCAGCATTTCATGAATGACATCTTCTCGGACATCCTGGACATATTTGTGGTGGTGTATCTTGATGACATACTCATTTTTTCCCACACATTGAAGGAACATGTCCAACATGTACGAGAAGTGTTGTCCCGGCTGCTACACCACTCGTTGTTTGTGAAACCCGAAAAATGCTTGTTCCATGTAACTAACGTGGAGTTTTTGGGGTTCAATATTACACCTGGTGGTCTAGCCATGAATCATGCCAAAGTACGGGCGGTCCTCGAATGGCCAACACCAAAAACCCTGAAATCCTTGCAATCCTTCCTGGGTTTCGCCAATTTCTATCGGCGTTTTATTTCTGGGTTTTCTTCTCTTGTGTCTCCTCTCACTTCCCTTACCAGTCCTCTTGTCCCGTTCGAATGGGAGGTGATGCACCAGCAGGCCTTTGACGCGTTGAAGAACGCCTTCACCACTGCCCCTGTGCTCCAGCACCCCGACCCTGACCAGCCGTACGTAGTTGAGGCTGACGCCTCTTCCTTCGCATTGGGGGCTATCCTGTCACAAGCCTGTCCCAATACGGGGCGGCTACATCCTGTAGCCTTTCATTCACGTAAGTTTAACCCTGCAGAAACCCATTATACCGTAACAGAAAAAGAGCTGCTGGCGGTGATGGACGCCTTTCGTACCTGGCGTCATCACTTGTTGGGGGCCAAACATAAGGTCACGGTATACACCGACCACAGAAACTTGCAAGACCTGGCAGCCCTGAAATGCGTTAACAGCAGACAGGTCAGATGGCACCTGTTCTTCGCCGCTTTCGACTTTCAGATTCAACATCGCTCTGGTTCTGAGCATAGTAAGGCAGACGCTTTGTCCCGCTCCCCTGGGGGGGTTTCGTTACCTGTATTTCCTGACACGCTCTTGCCCCGGGGGCATGTTATTTGTACTTGTACTCCTCCTCTACCTCTACTCGAGGAGATCCGCTCTTGGGTAAAAAAACACCCCGATCATTTGTCAGAATGGGATCCCTCCTTTCATAACGGTCTACCGTATGTACAGGACCGTCTAGCCCTCCCTACCACTGACACCAGAAACCTAGCCCTGGAGTGGTCACATGACGCCCCGGTCAATGGTCACCCAGGCCAGGCCCGCACCTTGGATCTCTTAAAACGCTGGTGTTGGTGGCCCTCCATGAGACGGGACGTGGGCTGTTACGTCGCCTCGTGCTCGGTCTGTGCTCAGGGCAAACATTGTAGGGGTCGTCCGTTGGGACTATTACGCCCATTACCCGTGCCGCCAAAGCCCTGGCATACCCTGAGCATGGACTTCGTGACTGATTTACCCAGGATTCAGGGGTATGACACCGTGTGGGTAGTGGTCGATGTCTTCACCAAAATGGCTCGTTTCGTTCCTTGTCATGGTATCCCTTCTGCCCCTGTCTTGGCCAAACTGTTCTTTGATTCCATTTTCTGCCTGTACGGCCTTCCTTCTGTCCTGGTGTCCGATCGTGGTTCTCAGTTTACTTCCCGTTTCTGGCGTGCCCTGACCGCTCTGCTAGGTATCGATGCACGGTTCTCCTCCGCTTACCACCCGGAAACCGATGGTCAGACGGAAAGAACAAACCAGTCCATGGAGCAGTATCTGCGTTGTTTGATGCTGCAGCAACAGACAACCTGGTTACAGAACATCCGTTATGCTGAGTTTGCCTACAACAACGCTACACACTCTTCCACGGGCTTCTCTCCGTTCTATGCCATGTATGGTCAGCATCCCCGATTCCTCCCTGTCCCTGACATTTCACCCTCCGAGAACCCTGCCGCCGCAGCCTGCATTCGAGATATGACGTCCCTCCATGCCCAGGTCCTCGTTCGTCTGCAGGAGGCGCAGGCTTCCATGAAGGCCTCCTCGGACGCTAGGCGTACCATGGCACCCTTGTATCCCGTTGGTTCTCGGGTTTGGTTGTCCTCCCGTCATCTCCACTTAAAGGGTTGTCGCAAGCTGTTGCCCCGTTTCGTGGGTCCTTATGTCGTTTCCCGGGTCATCAACCCGGTGGCCTATCGCCTGGTTCTCCCTTCCTCTTGGCGGGTTCATCCTGTGTTCCATACCTCCCTCCTCAAGCCCTGTCCCTCCTCAACCCGTCTTCGCCCCTCTCCTGCCCCTGTTTCCCTGGGGGTACCTGATGTTTTCGAGGTCTCAAGCATTCTAGGGTCCCGTTTTCTTAGAGGTCGCCTGCAATACCTGGTCGATTGGTTGGGTTATGGTCCGGAGGAACGTTCCTGGGTCTCTGCCTCGGATGTCCAGGCCCCCCGGCTGGTTGCTCGGTTTCACCGGGAGCATCCTTCGTGCCCACGGGGTCGTGGGCCTTTGGGGGGGGGCTCTGTCGTGTCTTCGGTACGTACCTCCGGCCATGTCCCGTCATCCAGCACTCACTCTCCTCCACCTGTCCCCCAGGGCTCAAACAGGCAACCCGGTGTGGCTCGCGCGCTGGCGAAACAATCGCCGCACGCTATTCAGTCGCGCCTGCGGCCGTTTTTCCATTGGCAGTTGCCATGGAGATTAGGCAGCCGCTCGAGCCCTCGTACCGTGTTGACCCGGTCACGTGACTCGTCCATACGGTCATGTGCCCCGGGTTCACGGTCACGTGACTCCAATCATCGTCACGTGACCAGGAGGTGAACGTATTTAAACCGGGCAGTACCTGTACTCCACGCTTCACAGCTGATTTCCTTGGAGACCCTGACTGGCGGCGAACTTACTCGTATTACTTACCCGGCTTCCTGAAACCTTGCTCTTGTTATTTGGACTTTCTGCGGATCACGTTTGGCTACGGCGACACCGGCTCCTCTGTTCAGCACGGCTCTTGACCTCGGACTGAATCACGGACTCCCTCTGGATCTTGCTCTTGGTTATTCCACGGACGGCTCTTCCTGGCTTCAGACCCATCTTTCTGCTCAACGGACTTCTCTTGGATCTTCCAGATCCCCTCGCTGCACGGTGGGTCACGCCTCCCAAGTGGTGGTTGTAAACAGACTGTTGGGACCCTTTATTCCGGTACAAAATTCTTCAGGTGGAGACTGACGAATTACATCTGGTCCTATCCGGTCCCTTGCCTGAGTGAGTCCTGGAACCATCCTCCCTTTCAGGTTCAACGTCCTTCCTATCAAGTCCCCGGTAAGACCCTGATTGTTCTCTGTTTGATTACTCGTTGTGCCCTGCTTGCTTGGATTGTAATCATTGCCTTCCCTTACAGCTACCTGGGGTTCCTGGTACTTCAGTTCCGGCTTCGGATCTTCTCCACCTGTGGCCTCAAGGGTTGCACAGGGAGTGATAAGTGATTCTCCCTGTGCGGCACTTGGGGACGGAGGTCTCCTATATCTTCACGACTCTCAACGCACAACAGCTACAGAGAACAGTAATTTACCCTGTTATACCTACTACTACCCAAGATCCCGTAATAGAACAGATCCTTAATAACCCTCACCAACATCTCTTCTTTCTGCGCCTCCTCCTCCGTATGGTCAACCACAGAGCCCATTAGTAGTGGGGCTCCCGGGCCCTAAACAGCCCCCCACTTTCCCTGATACCCAAGATTTGCCCCCACTCAATAAAAAATGATGTAACCGATACCAGCCTAGAGCCTCCCAGTGAATATATACATGGCCCATTGACTAAAGAAAAGGCAAAAGAATTAGAGCCTTTTATTAGGAATACACAAGCCGCTTTAATGCCTACCCAACACAGGACATTGAGGGAGCAGGCTATTCGGTTAGTATCAAGGGGAGTCAGACAGGGTGTGGTTGGGTAAGTACTTGAAACCCAAGGTCCTGAGCGACTAATTTTGTTAGAATGTTTGGGCGATGAGATTAGAATCCAGTGTGAACAAAAATTGCCTTCGGCAGTTCCTAGAGAATTACAAGATTTGAATTTAGCTGCCTTCTCTTATCATACGGAGGATGCCTTTTCACATGTTAAAGGACTTTGAGAGATATTTGATGAAATGAAGGGACTGGAGAAAGCCTGATTGGACTTAGAAACCGAAAACTAATACTTCTGGATATGTCCAACAACCTGTTATTGTTACAGCATGTAAAGAATCTTGCGTGTCAGATGAAGAATTACAGTTAATAACACATACCACTCCTAGATGGGCCACCACTTTGAGCCCCCTTTCAGTCATTTGGAGTACTTTTTATCAGTATATTCCTCAGATGCATGCTATGAAAGTAATGTTGGATGCAACTGTGCAACAGAATGAGGAAGGCAAGTTAGAGAATTCAGCAGGGTTGCAACACTTGAAACTTATAATAGATAATGCATCCATAATGAGTATCCCAGAGCAACTCATCCACTTAACACCACTTTAAAATTATAAAAACGACCTAGTTGCTAGCTTCCTATGTGAGGGGTGGCGCCTGTTTATATACCACAGCAGGCTACGCTTGATGCTCAAGGAAGCCCTGTCCTTGATAATCAAGGGAAACCAATCATGCAGCCCTCTAAATATGATACCCAATTTGTTCATGTACCCTTTTCTAGGCATGAATTACATGCATAAAACAGACAATGGCATTAGGAAAAATTCTACAGGGTTTTACAAAGATTTAGAGGCGGTTTTGAACACCTCTGTCTTCACCAGTAGGGATTTGGAAACTTTGTTCTCAGTAATTTTGACATCAAATATTTGGACACCAATTAGGAATGTCACTGACCCAGAGACTTTGGGGAGGACATGGGATGCACTTTTTCAGCCTGACGCTAACAGGACAGCTGGCGAAAGGCCGGCTCCTGCAGTACTTAACCTTCCCACCATGAAAGTTGCACAACTTAAAAGGGTGGTACCTGAGAAAAAGATTAATTGGGATAAGCTAGCCGCATGTGTGCAGAATAAAACTGAAGGGGTAACTGAATATTTTAATAAGTTTGAGTAAGTATTTATTGATTTTTTAGGACAAGAAATGACTACAGGGAAACAATTATTCGTAGATAAATTTGTCTGACAATTGTTACCTGAAATGAGCATTCTTATAATGCAATCAGAGAGTGCTTTGCAGACTAAAACCCTGTCATTTGGACATTTTCCATATCAATCAATATTATAAAAATAGAGTAAATGCGGGGAAAGAGAAAGTTGAAAAGAAAAGTGGTTCTTAAAACAAGAGTGTTAATATAGCAAGTACAACAGGGAACGCGGGGAGGGCTGCTTATTTGATCAAGAGGAAGAATTATTGGTCCATTTTTACAATTTTCACTGCCTGGGCCTAATCAGTGTGCATATTGCGGACAGGAAGGCCACTGGAGGGCACAGTGTCCAGCCTCGTCGAATAGGGGAAGCAGAATGTATCAAAGAAGGGGAAGAGGATGTCCGGGAGGACAGGTAGGAAGTAGAGGCAGATGGGTACCACCCGGGCCACCGATTGGACATACGCCAACTACTATAGTCTCTATTAACTCCAATGTTTTCCATAATCCAAGCGAGTTTTTCGTCACTAATCAATACAATATTGAGGATTTCTCTTGGGATTTCTCAGAATAGGACAGCCCTCAAATAAAAATGGAACCAATCCCCATCCCTGTGGATCAGTCAGGACCCTACCTTCACATGAGAGTTGGGCGACAAGAGCATCGATTTCTGGTAGATACAGGGGCGCAAAAGATTTCCAATGATCATGCTAAAGTTCCAGATATTCCTTTCAGTGGGAATACTAATATTTCATTAGGGTTTGCTGGAACACCTGCAGTTAGTAAAGTATCGGCCGCAGTGCCTGTCCTTTTAAGACCAGCAGCCAGTGAGATACCGTTCCTATTAACTACACCATGTGGAGAAAATTTGTTGGGGTTACATTTGTTGAAAAGGTTGTGTGCTACTATTTATTGTAAACCAGACAGAGTACACATTACAGTATGTCAGTCGAAAATGAATCCGTTTTTAGCAAAACCTTTGCCACCCGAGTTTGATAACATCCCTGATACCTCATGGGTAGTATCGGATAATGTTGGTTTTATGGACATTGCCACAGTAAAAATACAAATACGACAGAGAGCAATTTATCTGCATATTGCTCAGTACAAGGTATCCCCTGAAGGTTATTCAGCCCTTGAAACAATTGTTTCAGACATAGTAAGACAAGGGCTCGAAGAGGAAATAACGGGGAGTGTGTGCAATAGTCCCATTTGACCTGTTTTAAAAAAAGGGGACACATGTCTACTATATCGCCTTATTATTGATTTAAAAGCGATTAATAAGATTGTAACACCTCAGATTCCAATAGTTCAAGACATTACTACCGTACCATTCTTAACATGAAACCGCCATTTGCAGAATATTTTTCAGTAATTGACTTAAAAAATGCATTTTTGTAGTATACCATTACATCCAGAGAGCAGATTTGTATTTGCTTTCTCCGTTGGTGGGAGAGTGTATACTTTCACTAGAATACCACATGGTTATACAGAAAATCCAAGTATGTACAGAAGTGCATTTAAGGAACATTTGGATTCCTTGAAATGGCCTGAATCTGTCACTTTGATTTATTATAATGATGATTTGCTTATAGCAGCTCCCACGGAGGAACCCTGTAAGCATGCAACTATATTGTTATTGTCATATCTAGCCTGCCATGGTCATAAATCCTCTTTGAAGAAATGTCTGTATTGTAGACAGGAGGTAGCATTTCTTGGGTACCCCCCTGTCTAAGGAGGGTAGGAAACTAGCACCTGATGGAATACAAGCAATTTCTAAAATGCCACAGCCAAAAACTCAAAAACAAGTTAGAGCGCTTATAGGCGCTGCCTCCTATTGTAGGCAATGGATACTCAATTTCGTGCTTATTGTCAAACCTTTGATACAATTTATGACTAAACATGTACAAGATACAGTGCCATGGACTGCTGAACATCAGGAGGCATGTGTTTTGTTGCACACTTTGCTTTGTTCTGCTCCCGTTTTAGGGACTTTGGGTTATAATAAGGAATTTGTTTTGTTTGTGCATGAAGTTGATAAATGTGTTTTGGGTGTTTTGACACAGGAACATGGAGGAAGGAATAGACTGTGCAGCTATTTTTCCTCCACGTTAGACCCTGTTGCATGTGCTTTGCCTAAATGTATCCATGCAGTAGCAGCTGCAGATTTGTCCGTAAAACAATCTGAAGGTATGGTTTTAAGTCACTATTTAACCGTGATGGTACCTCACTCGGTCTATGTTCTTTTAAATAGGACTCAGACCCAAAATATACTGACTCTCTGTCCTCACTAAGAAGAGAGCTCACATCCAAGCCTGCATCTCTGCGGCATCTAACAACTCAGCCAAACTCTTTAAATTCTGCAAGGAGCTGGCCAATCCTGCTGCAGTCTCTACCTCTTCTGTCCCCTCGCAGACCCTCTGCATGGCCCTGGCTTTGCATTTCATCTCTAAAACCCAGGACATCCTGTCCACCCTCTTGTTCTCTCCTCCTTCTCCCTCTACGTTCTCCTCTACCTCCGGCCTCCCTGTGGCCACCTCTCCTCTGTCTTTCTCTGCCTTTCCTCTGTTCACCCCTGACAATGTTTCTAGACAAGTCCGATCTATGAAAGTCTCGTCAAAACAGGTTCTTCCGTGTTCTTCCAAAACCATCAAGGACAACATTGACACTCTCGCTCCAGCCTTGGCTGACTTCTGGTATCTTTTTTTAAATTATTTTTTATTAAAATATTTTGTTTGATTTGTCAAACATTTCATTTTTCCATTTTTGAGTCTTCATAACAAAAGGTTTTTAAGCTGCGTTTCATTTAGGCTTTTCTTTTACAGTTCTTTATCGATCTCAATCCAGAAAATGATCACTGTAATGATCAGCCACTGATAGTTTCCTTGGAGCATTGTTGCCCATCTCTCCTCTGTTGTCATTTGTTGCTCTGAGATTCTAAAAAAATCTCTGAATAGATCTCGTTTATTTTTTAGCTCTGGGCACACCATGATTAGATGGAATAAAGTTTCTTTCCCCGTTGAATCTTTACAGTATCGACAGACAGGAGAAATACTTTTGGCTCGGTCTGTTAATGCCAAGTATTCGCGCGTGGGTAAGATGTTCAGCCGATAGCGCAAAAATAAATCACAAATTTTCACACTTGGAAATTGGACGAGATAAGAAGGCAACTGATTGAGTGCTCTTACTTCCATGTAGCTGGATAAATGGCGTTTATAAGTTGTTTGTTCTTCGATCGTTCTTATCCAATCGTTCTTCTGAATTTTTCGTTTTGCATATTGTGGTCTATTTCTTAACATTTCCTCTGTGATTTCTTCTGCTTGCATTTTTTGCTTAATCTCACTTGTCCACTTTGTTAGAGCTGCAACTTGGAATGCTTGTTTTTTTTTCTTTAAGGTTTTCCAATGATGGTATATTTTCCTCTGAAATTATTTTTCTGTGGAGATCCATTTGTTTCCATAGCACTATGGACTGAATAGATTGCAGGGCAAGTTCATATCTGATTCTGGCTATCGGAAATGATTTTGGCAAGGCAAGGGTTTTTCTCCAGAAAATGGCCTCATATTTGGACCATTTCAATAGATGTTGTTTATCAGGGATTCACTCGCATAAGTCAAGATTGGTATGACCTTTTGTTTGTATAGTACAGTGTAGCTTTTGCCGAATAAGAGCCATATTTGCGATAAAAAAAAACGGCCTTGCCTTGCTAACGATACTGCTTTTTCTTCAATATTTTCTTGCCATTCTTTTTCGTTCGCCGATGGATTGATTAATGCGCCTAAGTATTTTATTGTTTTGGTTATCTTAATTTCTTTGTCTTCCAGATAGAATTTTGGAGTCCATTGCTTCTTAGATTTTTCAGTTATAAGTTTCATTATCTTAGTTTTGTTGGTGTTGATTTGTAGATCATTTTCCTTCATAAAATTTTGGGTTTTGTTCAATGTTATCTGCAGACCTTTCACAGTTTTGTCCAAGATGATTATATCATCAGCATAGATTAGAGTTTGAACATTTTCACTGTTGATCTTCGGAGGATTCGCCATTGTATGGTGAATTTTTTCTTCGAAATTGTGGGTGAAGAGATTATAAAGGCAAGCAGCCAAGGGGCATCCCTGTTTAAGGCCATTCCAAGTGAGAATTGATTCTGTTGCCTTTCCGTTGTTTGTAGGTCGAACTCGGATAGACTTATTCGAATAAAGCTGTTGTATTGGGTTCAGAATAGTAGATGGACAGACCCAAGCAGCCAATTTGGACCAGAGAAGTTGTCTATTAACTGAATCAAAAGCCATTTTTAGATCTATAAAGATTGTATACACCTGATGTGCTTTCGTCAACCCTTTGTATTTTAGCATATTCAATAGTAAAAGATTGACGTTGGTACTTATTTTTGTGACAAAGCCAGTTTGCCTTTTTGCTTGTCTTCCATGCTGTATGGCCCAACAGTTTTTAATTTTTTTTAAAGATATCCGGCAAATAGTTTTCCCAACGGGTCCAAAAGGGCAATCGGTCTGTAATTAGCCAGATTTTTCCAATCACCTGCTTTGGAAATTGGTATCAAGACAGCTACAGACCATGTCCGTGGAATCTCTTTAGACTTTTCTATCAGATGTAAGAGATGGAAAAAGAATTTGGCCCAGTGTTCTGGATCTGCTTTAAGGTTGCTGTTTGCTAGCCCATTAGGTCCAGGAGCTCTAGATAAGTTCAGGCACCTGATATCGTTGGTAATGTCCTCTAAGTCCCATTTCAAGCTCCAGGCGTCAGCATCTTCTTGTGGGTCTGTTATTAGATGCTGTTTAGGTTTCTTGTATAGATAAGTGCTTGACCCATGTATGAGATTCAACTTCTTGAATCATGAATTGTTTTTTCGATGAATCATTCATCAGGGACCACAGGTGCCGTGTGTTTTTCTGATTTAATGCTTTCAAAAGTTCTTCTGCGTCGTGTTGCTTTATTGCCATTTTATAAGATTTCATTAAGTTGGAGTATTTTTGTTTTTCCTTTTTTATTTCGGCTTCGTAATCTCTTTTGTTTTTCTTTATTTGTCGCAGACGTTTGTAGTGTTTCTTTTTTTCTAGATGGATTTCTAAATTAAAATAGTGAGTATGCGATTGCTTGCATCTTTTTTGATTTCTTGATGTTGCTTGTTGGTATATCTCTAAGATCCATCCATAATTTAGTTTCACTTGATCCTTAAGGGGGGCCTCTTCAAATCGGGCTGCTATTTCTTGAGTTTGTTGTTCTTTAATTCGCAGTCGGTTCAACCTATTATTTATTTCAAGTTCAGGTAGAATCAAACATTGATCACTTGATACTTCTGATGACCAGGAGATAAATATTTGATGGTGGTCGCTGTCTGGGTGTGGAGAATTCGTAGTCAAGTTAGTAATTTTCCGAATTCCTTCTGTTATAAAGATGTATATCAATTATTGAATTAGAGTTCTCCAGTGACCAGGTCGACAGCGGGATACCTTTGTCATTCATTGGTTGAGCACTTAGGAAGATGTTACGCAGCCTTGTTTCCTTAATCCATTTTCTAGCTCTCAATGACATTTCGTTGGTAACCAATTGGTTTCCTCCTTTGTCGAAAAGATGAAAGTTGATATCTCCTGCTATGATGATTTCATTTCCGCTGTTACTGCTGTTCAAATGGTCAATTTCTTCACATATAGGATCAATGAATTTATTATCAGCCATAGCAGTAGGGTTCTAATAGATATTGAAAATCGAGAGGCAAGTATATTCTACAGTGTTAGGTTCAATGGTGTTATGGATTGACGTCATCTTGATGGATAGGTATTGTGCCCAAGGGTGAATATTTTTACTTTCTATTATTTGCCACGAAGGCTTAATTTTTGTTAATAACAACATTCCTGATGCCGGTCTTCCCTGTTGTGAGGATATAGCTGGATTCATTAACGTTCTATAGCCGTCACATAGTACTTCCTCTTTCAGCCAGGTTTCTTGTAAACAAACGATGTCAGACTGTTCGAGTAAAGATGACTCATTATCAAAAAGATGTCTATGACCTCTCGTATTCCAAGAACATAAAGTTGTGGTGGTTTCAGGTACATCTTTTCGTTGTTATAAGTATGTTGTCTTCGCACTCTGGTTCACATTAGCATTGATGGTATTTCTTGTTATTTCAGATTGCTTACGCACCACTCGTTGTAATTTATCTTGGTTATGGGACCTAGGATATGAGTCATTCAAATTATTTCGGAATTCTTGAGTTTTGTTCTGTATGCTTCGATTTTTAAATGTATTTTTGCTGAATAGCTCTAGCGTTCTTGATTTTTTTTCCGCCATCAATCGAGAAACCATGATTTCTTCTATTTGATATCCCAAAGTAGACAGCTGGTGTTTAGTATCAAGGACACGTTGCATGTTGTCGTAAGTGTAAAAATCAATGTGGGCTTCTTCCAAGTATTGCTTGTTTGGGAATAGAATTAACTCAATATTTTCAGTTTCAATTTGAGTTAATTGCGGAATGGCCTTAAATAGTCGCAGAATGTTATATCTGTTTAATATAACTGGTTCTTCTGTACTTGAACTCATCGGGTATATAGCTATTCTGTATGCACAAGAGGCATTTGACGGGTTATTGAAGATTGGTCTGACAAGTTTAGGACTTAATTGAGCCGCCACATTTCTATTAGTTTCAGTTGGGCTTTCTGATTCCTCTGATGGCCATATTTCTTCATTAGAAACTATTCAGTATGCCAGAGAGATATTAGTTTACTGTTCGTCTTCGATGCTCTTGCTATGTGAGCAATCCGTTAAAGAATCTTGACATTCATCTATTACAATGTGGGATTCATCTTGTGAGTTTGTGGAAACAGAGTTACAGTCGCTTACATCATCTTCCGTAGATATATCTATCGGTTTGGTTGAATTTGTGAAACTGATGCATGTTTCTTGATTAATTACATCTATAAGTGCATCCAACGGTTCAGGCGCTGTTTGATTGCCTTGTTGCCGAGCATTTTGTAATTTGCTAATTTTTCCTGTTTTCGGGATACTTTGTTGGAGAGTGGTCTGGTTGTTAGCCACCAGTTTTGTGTTTTTCTTTGTCCTCTCGTTATTCGTTTTCAGGGTAGTTTGTAATTTTCTCAGAAATGCACGTGACCCATTTTGTGAATTTTTGGTGGTCTTTTTGCTTTTCGATTTGGTCGATACATCTTGACCTATTAGTCCCCGTTTCGAGAGATCAAAAATATCGAATGGCTTGAAACACTTGTGTATGGGCATGTTATAAATGCCATATAATATCAAATCATATGACTATGGCCTGAGTTAACAGATATTAATTGATATTGTTTGCACCACATATCAAAATTAAGCGCTGCAACACACTCCACCCCGCTGAACTATTGAATATACCAAATCAGGGTGTCGGGCAGCTGATCAAAATTGTATGTTTGCAACTGAAGAAGACACCAAGGGCCGAATTGATTTGCAACATACCCCCTTTTGCAAGCCGACAGAGAATTTATATTGTGATGGGTCATGTTTTAAAATGCCTGATGGAACTACAACCACAGCTTATGCGGTTACTACTTTAAAAACTATAGTAGAAACTAAACAAATACCCTTCGATTCAGCAAAAGCAGCAGAAATTATAGCTTTGACTTGTGCTTGTGAATTATCGGAAAACCTTTCTGTAAATATTTTTACTGACAGTCATTACACGCCTTTGGAGTAGCACATAATTTCGGAAAACTATGGGCAGAAAGGGGATTTTTACGTCACATGGAACTAAGATAGAGCGTGGTTCCTTAATATTACAATTGCTGTCATCTCTAATGCTACCAAAGAAACTAGCAATAGTTAAATGTGCTGCCCATCAGAAAATAGTGGCTGAAATTCATGATTTTACTGACTCCATAGCTAAGCAAATAGTGTTAGATTGCACCTCAATAATGTATAATGCTAAGAATATTAGAAGGGCTCAGGATTTAGGATGTATGAAGGAAACCTCTGTTAGCATTAAAGAGATACAAGCAATTGCCACTGAAGAGGAAATAAGGGGGTGTGAAGACAGCTTTGCTATACAGGATGAAGAGGGGTGTTGGATCACAGGGTCTAAATAACAATTGATGTTACCTAATGCCTATGTACCTCTGGTTGTGCATATGACCCGCCCACCTACATGCTAAAGCTATTTGTAAACAATTGGAAAATGTTTGGTGTAATTCATTTATTATCGCAACAGCTGAGAATGTGGTTAGGAACTGTGTAATATGCCTAAGCCATAATGAAGCTTGAGGGACTGCGGTCTCCGCAGGAAGTTTTGACCCCCCGACCTTCCCATCTGAAGTGTTGCATTTTGACTTTATTGGATTAGAAAGATGTAATAATTTGAAATATATGCTGGTAGTAATCTGTGCCTTTAGCAAATGGGTAAATTATTTTCCCTTGAAAGATAATACTGCCATCTCCACTGCGGAAGTTATGTTACCAGAGTATTTTCCCAGGATTGGATTACTGACTCCCACGGAGGCGCTGGCCTGGTTCGCGCTGCTGTGACCTCTTCTAAGGTGATGCGCAGGGTTCGGAAGACGGACTGGACCGGGCCCCCTAATCTGGCTTGTCTGGCTCGCAGAAGTATCCTTCTGTAGGCGAAAATAGGAGATTAACTGTCTGCTGGGTAATGCAATCAGCCTCCCACTTTCCCCTCTCACCCTCCTCGAAACCCTTCTGTGATACCTCGTAGCGTCTCACCTTAGGGTCTGGAAGGACGAGCTCTCCATCCTGCTTCTGATGCAGGGGCGCGTTGGTATCCAGTTACTTCACTGGATTTTCAGATTGGTGAGAACCAAACTTGCTTGGCTTCCAGGTAAGTTTTTTGATAAGAGGTTCCCCTTGTGTCCATGCATTAATGTACTAATTCTAGTGTCTTTTTCCCCATAGGGGCCGGGGTACGGAATGCCGGGGAACAGGCACCGACCCGAGATGAGAGGTGAAATCCTTGTAGAAATCAGGTAAGTCTTTAATGAGCGTTTTTTGGTAATGTCTTTTCATTCGCTCATTAACGCTGTCTTTTTTCCCCTTAGGGGCCGGGGTCCGTAAATGCCAGGATGCGGCGCGGACCCGAAATGAAGAGGGAATGAATCAACAGGTAAGTCTTAACATGGAGATTTAGCTTTCCTTATTCCCTTTTCTCTCTCACCTTTTGTTCTTGTCTTTTTCTCTCTAGGCGCTGGGGCGTGACTGCAAATCAGGATGATCGCTGCTGAACATGGAGGCGCCCTGTAAAGGTGAGTGGAATGCGGCGCTGCAGCGATCGACGCGATGAGCTTTTAAATAAAAGTCTTCCTTTTCAGGATTGTCGGCGAGATGTCTCCGGGATGCGGTATTTAGCAGGTAAGGACTTTTCCTTCTTCTGTTCTCTTCTTCTCTTCCTTTGCAGGTGATCCAGGATGCTGGCAGGCGTGGCAGAAGTCAGGATGCAGGAGCAGACACAGTGAGCGTCCAGCTGCTAGATGCAGAACAACGCGAAGCACGTGTGGCTGTTCGGGTGGGGTTTAAATAGCCTTGGAAGAAGTTCCAGGTATGTATCCTTCCCCGACCACGCCCGGATGGTAAATTAGTCCCACAGGTAAAGTAGTTCCTTTCAGGCCTCAAGGAGGCTGGGATCCTGCAGCATGGTCTGCATCAGGTAAGTGCACCCAAGCACTCCCATAATGAGCCTGGCGCCATAGGCGCCAGGACACTGTCCAAAGGGCCCCCATATGGGGTTGTGTTAAGCTGTGCGTCTCTGGAGCGCTGCGTACCTGAAGTTTCAGTTGCTGGTCTCGCCGGTGACGCCAGACTGGTAGACCGTCAAATAGAATGCAGAAATTGTAACGCTAGGAAGCGACCCCGACCCAACCCTAATGGAACAGGGATGGATTGGAATCACCTCCCAACGCCACTGGCTCACCTCCCTGCGGATTAAAGTGACGCCGGGACAGTGCAAGCACTGACAGGGAGGTGATGAGGTGTTGAGCTGGTATGGTCCGGTAGAGGTTCACAAACTGGAGGATTGAGAAGGTCTTCAAAGATGTCCAGGCACGATCCTCCAAGGCAGTTGATAATCAGGAGGGCTGGCACCCAGAGCCAAACAGACAAAGAAGATCCAGGCAAACAAGGAGATCAGGAAGAGAGTGGAACCCAGGGAACAGGAAGGCCCAAGGAGAGGGGAGAAAGCCAGGAGGGGGGACCCACAACCTCCTAAGGGCCACAGAGCCAAGGGAAACTAATCCCAATAGAAATGAACCCAGGAGGAGAGTGGAAACTGGAAGGCAGGAACCACAAGGAAGGGACCCAACAGGAGCTAAGGCAGCCCGAGAGGCCAGAGAACCGGACAAGGAAGCAGGAGCCAAAGAGCAGGAACCTGATGCAAGGGCACCAAGCGACGGTAAGTGGGGAACAAACCGTGTTAAGACGCGATCTGTAGAGGGCCGGACGCTTTTTACAGCGTCCGGCACGAAAGCGAGGCTTGGAACGCTAGCGGGGCTGCGCATGCGTAGCGGCCGAGCGGGCACCAGAACGAGGCTTGGAACACAAGCTTGTCTGCCCGTTCCTGGTTACCCGCGAGGTTCGCGTATGCAAGCGAAGGTGTCGAGCGCCGGCCCGCTGCCTACAGCCACGCTTCCCAAGCCGGTAATATGGGTACAACTGCCACGTCCGGGGACGGATGCGACGAGAAGGCCAGGTAAGTGTCCTAACACCATACCCCCCTCCGGAAAGACCGGAAGAACCCGGCTTCCAAGGAAAACGGGCATAAAATTCCCTAACCACACGAGGGGCATGAACGTTCTCAACAGGTTCCCAAGTGCGATCACAGGCAGGATAGCCCTTCCAGTCAATCAAATACTGCATTTTACCCCTAAAGATACGGGAATCACATATTTCCTGCACCTCAAATTCAGGGAAACCTTCAACTTCAATAGCAGCGGGTCGGGGGCAGGCACGATGGAAGGGATCTGAATGATAAGCCTTTAAAAGAGACACATGAAAAACAGGGTGGACCCTCCAGGATTCTGGCAACCTAAGTTCAAAAGCTACTGAGGATACCCTCTTGACAATCGGAAAGGGGCCTAAAAACTTGGGAGCTAATTTCAAGGGTACGTTCCGTGCAGGCAAATATCTGGAAGATAACCACACAAGATATCCCACCCGGAATGGTGGCTCAGGGCTCCGATGTTTATCGGCCTGTCTCTTCATGGTCTCACGTGCCTTGGCCAGGGTACCAGCCGCTCGACGCTGCAGATTCTGGATATCGGTGACAAGGCGATCCGCCGAAGGAACATTACTTGATTGTACTGGCGTAAAAGGCAGCAATCTGGGATGAAGGCCAAAGGTACAGAAAAAGGGACTTAGTCTGGTTGCAGAATGAACTGAATTGTTATACGCAACTTCGGCCAAATCGAGATGCGACATCCAATTTGTTTGGGAGGCATTGGCAAAACAACGGAGATACTGTTCTAACGTTTGGTTTGTCCTTTCTGTCTGTCCGTTGGTTTGTGGATGATAGCCAGAACTGAGTGCCCTATGGATGCCTAAATGCTGGCACAATTGACCCCAAAAGGAAGAGATGAACTGAGAACCACGTTCAGATATTATCTTGACAGGTAATCCATGCAGGCGATATACATTGTGCAAAAAGGCACGTGCTACTAGAGCAGCCGTGGGAATTCCTGGGAAGGGAATGAAGTGGGCCATCTTGGTGAAACAGTCGACGATAACCATGATACAGGTATGACCTTCGGAGGGCGGAAGGTCGACAATGAAATCAGTGGCGATTGTATGCCAAGGAAAAGGCGGTGTTTCCATGGGATGTAAAAGACCTACAGACTTCATGCGTGGAACCTTGACCTGGGCACAGATGGGACAGCATTCCACATAACGTCTGACTTGCAAAGTCCATTTAGGCCACCAAAAATGTCGAGAAATGAGTTCTTGCGTAGACCGAATACCACGGTGACCCCCTATCTTGGAGTCATGAAAGCTTTGTAGGATTGTCTTGCGAAGCTCATCCGTGGGTAGGTATAACCTATTCTGGAATAAAAGCAATCCGTCCTTCTCCCTCAACTGGTGACGTCTCATCAACGTATCCCGAGAAGAATCAGACAAGGTAGCTTGTACCACCCTATGCAAGAACGATGGCAAAGCCAGTAGAAAATGCTTGGGAGCAATCACAGGCTGGTCTCGTCCTTCATGTTGCACATCAGCAGCCAAAGAACGGGAAAGAGCATCAGCCTTCACATTACTGCTACTGGGTACATAGGTGACATGGAAATCATACTGTGAAAAAAAAAGGCCCATCTAGCTTGGCGGGAGGTCCGACACTGCAGAGAGTGTAGAAATTGCAAGTTTCGATGGTCAGTGCGTACCTCCACCGGAAAGCGTCCTCCGAGAAGATGATGGCGCCATTCTTCAAAGGCGGTCTTGATGGCCAGTAGTTCCTTTTCGATAATGGGATAGTTCCGTTCACTAGCCGTAAGTTTTCTGGAGTAGTAGGCTACAGGGAACTCCATTCCAATGCTCGGATCCATCTGAAGTAGAACGGCTCCCACAGCAAAATCCGAAGAGTCGGCTTCCACGATAAACGGCTGGTCGTCTTGGGGATGATGTAAAATAGGCGCGGAACTAAAGGCCTTCTTTAATTGCTCAAAAGAGGCGGCAGCATCATGCCCCCAAACAAAGATTCTCTTACTGCTGGTCAAACAGGTTAAGGGTGCAGTTAGTTGCGAAAAAGATGGAATGAATCTCCGGTAGAAATGAATGAATCCAAGAAAACGTTGAAGAGAGTTTCTGTCGCTGGGAACCTTCCATTCTAGGATTGCACGAACCTTGGCTGGATCCATGTGTATACCCGACGCACTGATTACATACCCAAGAAATTCAATGTGGTCTTGGTGAAAAAGACATTTCTCAAGCTTAGCGTAAAGGTTATTCACATGTAGCCGCCGAAGTACCTCTTTTACATGTACTATGTGCTCTTCGAGATTTTTTGAAAACACCAATATGTCATCCAAATAAACCCAGACTGAGGTCCCGATTAAATCAGAAAATATATGATCCATTAGACGCTGAAAGACAGCTGGGGCATTACATAGCCCAAAAGGCATAACTCTGTATTCATAGTGCCCGCTTGGAGTCTTGAAGGCCGTCTTCCATTCATCTCCGGCCTTTATCCGTACCAAATGGTAGGCTCCACGGAGATCAAACTTGGAAAATATTCTTGACTCACGTAAAGATTCCAAAATGGATCGAATCAAGGGAAGTGGGTATCTATCCTTTCGAGTGATGTCATTTAGTTGGCGATAATCAACACACGGGCGCAGGGTACCCTCCTTCTTCCTTACAAAAAACAGTGGGAATCCTGCCGGTGAATTAGAAGGAGCAACATACCCTTTCTGAAGACATTCTTCAAGATACTCCTGCAAAACCTCCTTTTCTTGAGCGGTCAGGGAGTACACCTTGCCATGTGGAATCACAGCGTCGGGCAACAGGTCGATGGCACAATCAAAAGATCTGTGAGGAGGTAAGGGAATGTCCTTAGGTTCAGAGAAAACCTCATGAAATTCAGCATATTCAGAGGGAACTGAAGAAACAGAGAGTAAGCGTGGCACACCAACCCCTTCAGTCTGGGTGGCGATCGAAGATTGCGTTGAAGAAGAACCGATATGGCAACAGTCCTGCACACAACGATCAGAGCTGAAAACCAAGGTCCGAGTCTGCCAGTTGATGTTGGGGTTATGATGTAACAACCAAGGCAATCCCAAAATGATCGGATAAGAGGGAGTCTTGATGACATCCAGAGAGATCTGTTCGTGATGTTCTTCAATCCACAAACTCAGTGTCTCGGAATGTTGATGGACCGGACCCGAAGACAACGGGGTACCCTCAATAACTTCCACCACTGAAGCACAATTCTTTTCAATCAAGGCAATACCATTCCTGATGGCAAAATCAGCGTCCATATAATTTCCAGAGGCTCCACAATCCAATAATCCCAGCACCTTTATGGGTTCTTTTCCTGACCAAGAGACCTTGAGTGTTAAGACCATAAGCACGACTGGTTGCATGGGTTGTCGGACCTGTACCGAATCGGGAAGAACTGTAGAAGAAGAGAGGCCCATCGTCGCCTTTCCCCTAAACGATAGGCCATTCAGTTTTCCGACTTCCGAAGTGGTCTTAATGGACAAGTACTGAGATAATGGCCGGAGGCCCCACAATACAGGCACAACCGTAGGTCACGTCTACGTTTCTTCTCGGCATCAGATAGGGGACCTCTGACCGCTCCCAGTTGCATTGGCTCAGGAGTTGGTTCAGACAAGGTAGATGCTTTGGCTGGCACTGGAATGAATCTTGGAATTGACCTTTCCAAACGGCGCCTCTCACCCCTTCTCTCAGACAACCTGTGATCGATCCGCATCACTTGTTCTTGCAATGCTTGCAGGGTTTCAGGTTCTGGAATATGGAGAAGTTCATCCTTATATTCGTCTCCCAACCCCCTATGAAAAAGGGTTTTTTGAGTAATCTCAGGCCATTGTGAATCGGTGGCCAGCTGACGAAAACGGCTGATGTAGGCGATTATATCACTGGATCCTTGCTTCAGGTCCATGAGCTGATTTTGCGCAGCAGCGGCGAGGTTGGGAGACTGGAACACTTCCAGAAATGCCTTCTCAAAGGCCACAAAATCCTCCAGAACTGGACTCTTGGCAGCTACCAAAGGAGTGGCCCAGGCCAATGCGTTTCCGGTTAGATTTCCCAAAATGTACCCAATCTTGGCCTTATCCTGGTTGAAATGCGTAGGGCGGCACAAAAAATGTATTCTACAATGATTGCAAAATTCTGCCACCCGTCTAGGATCTCCGTCAAATTTTATTGGGGTGGTCTGAGCCATCACAGACTCTGCAGAGGTACTGGGGGTAGCCCCTTGAGCTACCAGCTGACGTAAGGCCAAATTCTCCTGATGCAATACTGTCATCTCGGCGCGTAGGGCCCTGATCTCATTCCTCAATTCCTCAGAATCCTCCATTTCAGAATCGGAACTGGTTGTTCGGCGTCTTAATCTGTTAAACTGTGCGTCTCTGGAGCCCTGCGTACCTGAAGTTTCAGTTGCTGGTCTCGCCGGTGA
The DNA here is from genome assembly GCF_040938575.1 of Ambystoma mexicanum. Classification (NCBI taxonomy): domain Eukaryota; kingdom Metazoa; phylum Chordata; class Amphibia; order Caudata; family Ambystomatidae; genus Ambystoma; species Ambystoma mexicanum. Next base: position 640,361,785 of record NC_090923.1, read on the forward strand.
CGCCAGACTGGTAGACCGTCAAATAGAATGCAGAAATTGTAACGCTAGGAAGCGACCCCGACCCAACCCTTATGGAACAGGGATGGATTGGAATCACCTCCCAACGCCACTGGCTCACCTCCCTGCGGATTAAAGTGACGCCGGGACAGTGCAAGCACTGACAGGGAGGTGATGAGGTGTTGAGCTGGTATGGTCCGGTAGAGGTTCACAAACTGGAGGATTGAGAAGGTCTTCAAAGATGTCCAGGCACGATCCTCCAAGGCAGTTGATAATCAGGAGGGCTGGCACCCAGAGCCAAACAGACAAGGAAGATACAGGCAAACAAGGAGATCAGGAAGAGAGTGGAACCCAGGGAACAGGAAGGCCCAAGGAGAGGGGAGAAAGCCAGGAGGGGGAACCCACAACCTCCTAAGGGCCACAGAGCCAAGGGAAACTAATCCCAATAGAAATGAACCCAGGAGGAGAGTGGAAACTGGAAGGCAGGAACCACAAGGAAGGGACCCAACAGGAGCTAAGGCAGCCCGAGAAGCCAGAGAACCGGACAAGGAAGCAGGAGCCAAAGAGCAGGAACCTGATGCAAGGGCACCAAGCGACGGTAAGTGGGGAACAAACCGCGTTAAGACGCGATCTGTAGAGGGCCGGACGCTATTTACAGCGTCCGGCACGAAAGCGAGGCTTGGAACGCTAGCGGGGCTGCGCATGCGTAGCGGCCGAGCGGGCACCAGAACGAGGCTTGGAACACAAGCTTGTCTGTCCGTTCCTGGTTACCCGCGAGGTTCGCGTATGCAAGCGAAGGTGTCGAGCGCCGGCCCGCTGCCTACAGCCACGCTTCCCAAGCTGGTAATATGGGTACAACTGCCACGTCCGGGGACGGATGCGACGAGAAGGCCAGGTAAGTGTCCTAACAGGTTGCTGGTTCCTTCCTTGGGGACTGGATGTCCGCTTTCGGGGACGCAGGGCTTGAACCGGCTCCCCGGGAGCGGGCATCATGACAATTACCTAGGATAATTTGGTCTGATAATGACTACCACTTTATTGCAGAAGTAATACGAAATGTGTGTAATGGATTGCAGATCAAAAAGACATTTCACACAGGTAACCTTCCTCAAAGTGCGGGGTTAAGTGGGCGCCACAATGGAATTTCAAAGAACAAATTAGCTCAAATATGTGCTAATGTTTGGGGTGCTCCGAAACCATGATCATTGAAAGGCATTGAGCACCCACTGCTTGTTGATTATTGTAAACAAACGACTGAACAATTGCATTCTATCCACCAGCAGTGGAAAGATAGCTTGCCAGAATTTCTTTTGCAAGAAGGACATCGAGTGAAGCCTAGTAAACTGGTGGTGGTCAAAATCTTTCAGTGAAGCACTGCACTAGAACCACATTGGTTAGGACCATACCAGGTGTTGTTGGCCACCCAAACTGTAGTTCGAGTAGAGGAGAAGCAGTATTGGATCCACGCTTTTCACATCAAATTGGTTCCTATGCCCTCACCCTCTGATGAACATCATCCTCCTTCATCTGCTCAAGAACCTCCCAGCTGAATATGCCCCATTTTGTATGGCCAATGTCTTCATCCCTGTTGTCCAAAGCGTCAAGACGCTCATAGTCACCATTGACGCCAAACTCTCTATGCGTCCACACGTGGCCAAAATCCGAGCCACATGTGGCTTGATCAACAAACAGCTCTGTTCACTATGCCCTTTTCTACCTGTCAACTGCATGTCCCTTCTGGCCTCGGCCCATATCAACTCAAGGCTGGACTGCAATAGCCTTCTAGCCGGCACGTCTTCCGCTAACATCACAGCTCTTCAGACCACTAAAAACGGTGGGGTACGTGCCGTACTTGTTTCAAAAAGGTAGCAGGCGCTCCTCTCCAGAAAGAACATGGCATGATAACCTTTTCTGAAATGAGTTTGCAGCACATGCTTTTTGCTCACTGTACCTTTCACAGATGGGAAATATCCATTTGCGTATCAGTCTTTGTCCCGCCCACATGAGCAGTCCAGCAACGAAATGCTATGGCAATTCCTCTCTGAACAAGAGTACCAAAAGCAACCCCATACACATGTTTCAGCCTTGTTGGGCCTCATCAGTTAGGTGAAGCTTTGCCTCTCTGAGCACAGTGAGCAGGGAGTCCACGTCTGGTTGCCCCCAGGTAACTCAGGTTGACCAACCCCAAGTTCCTTGCAAATATTTCAAAAAGGTAGCAGGCGCTCCTCTCCAGAAAGAACATGGCATGATAACCTGTTCTGAAATGAGAGTTTGCAGCACATGCTTTTTGCTCACTGTACCTTTCACAGATGGGAAATATCCATTTGCATATCAGTCTTTGTCCCGCCCACTCAGAGGCACAGCTTCACTTCACTGATGAGGCCCAACAAGGATGAAACACGTGGATGGGGTTGCTGTCGGTACTCTTGTTCAGAGAGGAATTGCCATAGCATTTCGGTGCTGGACTGCCCATGTGGGCGGTACAAAGACTGATATGCAAATGGATATTTCACATCTGTGAAAGGTACAGTCAGCAAAAAGTGTGTGCTGCAAACTCTCATCTTAGAACAGGTTATCATGCCATGTTCTCTCTGGAGAGGAGCGCCTGCTACCTTTTGTGAAATACGTGCCGTACTTGGCCTACCAAGACGGCAATCCATTACTGAAGCCCGGCAAAAATGACACTGGCTTCCTATCCGCCAAAGGGTTTCTTTCAAGATACTCACACTCACGTATAAATGTTTGAATGACATTGCACCCAGTTACCTTTCAGCACGGATTCATCGTTACATTCCAGGACGCTCTCTCAGGTTAACGGAACAGGCCAGACTCTCTCAGCCTTGCTTCCATCTTGCCAAATTTGGCAAAACAAACTTTGATGTTCTCGCCCCAGCTTGGTGGAACTTGATTCCATTTCATCTCAAGTCCTCCACCTCCTCATCTGACTTTAAAAAGAACCTGAAGACCTTCCTTTTTTCCGCTCCTTTTTTCTGTGCTTCTTTCTCTGTTTCCGATTCTGATCTCTGTCACTCTCACTTTCTGTTTGTCCTGTTTCATGCGTGCCGTGAGACCTGCGGGCTATTTGGTGCTCTATTAAGAATTACAATAAATAAATAAATAAATACATCTGAAATAAAGGATTCCTGGACTCCTGTGAGTCTGTCAAAATCGGAGATGTAGTCTGCAATAGAGACACCCATCTTGTTCAAAGATCATACTATCCCAGTTGCAACCAAATATGATCTAAGACACAGGAAGGAATAGGCTTGTCCACTAGAAACCTACAAAGTGCAGATCTGGAACTGACGTCAATCTGTGCCCAGTGGAAACCTACAAGTGCGGGTTTGACATTGGTGTCTGCCTGCCCCCTATGCGACATCAGCGTGTCCTGATCCCTGTGCACACCAGGAGGTAACAGGGTATCTAAGGACTGAAGAAAATCTGCATTATGGAGTGGTATCCACTTGGTGCTCAAATTCAAAGGAAAACAATGAAGTGATGTTACCTTCTTGCTCACAATAACTATGGACAAAGGAAGATTAAATAGTAATATTGACAATTTGTACAATTTTAGTGGTAGGACTTTCTGCCTTTTTCTGGTTCCTTGAACTTGATTCTGTGCATCTTTTAAAAACACTTCTTCCCAATGACACTGAAGTTACTACCAAGCTCCCTTTTATCCCTCATGTCTTAACCCATACTCATCACCACTTGGATGTGTTTCAAAGATATGGTTACTGTAATAATACATATGTTCAGGTTTTGGATGAAGTTCAAAAAGCTATGCTTAACACTTCTATTAAAAACCCTGAAATATGTAATAAAACCCTTAATAGCAATTGTTCAAGTCTTAAAATTGTGTCTAACCTTTCATGGATATCCTATACTTCTTACATGAATGTTACATATCCTTCATTCCAGGTAACTCCCAGGATAGGAGAACCTCTGTTTGCTATAGGAAGAGATAAATAAAATATGCAATCCTTTGATACTATTGTCGACTATACCAATGATACTAATTCCATCCTTCCTTATGGGAATTGGTATTATGTTTGTGAGGACGGTAAAGTATATAAGTGGTTGAAGAAGGGTTGGACAGCCATATGGTACCTTGCTAATATATTTCCTGGAGTTTATGTGGCCTCCAGGCATAATATATATCAGCGTGTAAAATTACAAAGAGGGAAAAGAGAAGTGGACCAGACTGATACTGATGCCCATGTAGCAGCAGACTTTGGGAAAGGAATAATACCATTGTTAGGGGTTGCTCTTAACTCTAAAGACATGTGTAGACTCAGTAGGGTGGTAGAAAGTATTTTGAACGAGACTGCAAATATATTTGTGAATTTAACATCTGAACAAAAGGCTATTAGATTGGTGGCCCTTCAGAATAGGATGGTGTTGGTCATTCTCACGGCTGCAGAAGCAGGGGTTTGTAAATTAGTGGGCTCTTCTGCTGTACTTACATACCTGATAGTGCTAGAGATATCTTTGATGCTATTGATCGATTACATGTATTGGGAGAAGCAGTGCATTATGAGGTGGGAAAGGAGAACAGCTGGTCCCAATGATTTTGGAGTTTGATAAAGGATTGGGGATGGACATTACTGTCTATATTGTTAGTAGTCTCTGGGTTAATGTTAGATTGCTGATGTTATCTTCAGTGTATTCTTGTATGTTGTTCCTTTATATCTGAGTTGCCTTAGGGCAGTAAAAAGAATTAATCCCGCCCGTAACTAGACACACGGGTCAGGCAATAGCCGATAACTACACACACCTGACTGCCCTTTCCCTTCCCCATAGGGATAAAAGGCAAAGCACAAGAGCACACACTGAGCACGAGGAAGCCGCTATTCCAGGACTGCAGTTGAAACGGAGCAGAAAGGCGGCAAGACCTGAAAGGACGTCAGGGAGGTAGTTGCACTTGCCCTTTTCAACCCAGATACATGAAGCCTCCGACAACAGTAACATAAGACCGGTTATCTCAGATGACAAATGGTGTGACGGATGTCAGCGGTACATGAAACCCTGCCACACTGATAGACCGGTCGGGGAAACGCGGTTGCCATCATGGTACCGTCCTTGACTCCAGCGGCAAAAGAAACGCTAAGTTCAGCACAGCTAGTGAGTCAGTGAGTCAGAAGATCCTGATAGTGGACCGGACTGTGTTAAGCTCAAGGTTGCAGTGGCAACAGTAAAGAGATTAATAGACAGCAGTCTTTTGTGTGAATGAACTTTGTACCACTGATAGAGTGGTCTGGTGCCACGTGGGCCTTCCTTCGAAGGTCTCACAGGTAACCCTCTCCTTGAACAACAAGTACCAATAGGCCATAGGGAAGGCCGACGGGAGGTGTCAAGGTGTTCATACAAGGGTCGAGCCAAACCCCTTGTACAATAGAAACTCCTTGACACGTTGTAGTGGTTTTGATAATTGTGAATTGTGATCCTGACTGAGGGAATTGTTCCCAACGCTGTTGTTCCCTTTGGAAGAATGTTCCCACTTCCTCTACCTGAAAAGGAGGCCCTTAAAGAATACTTGGCCACTAACCTGCAAAACAGTCTTATAAGAGAATCCACTTCTTCAGCAGGAGCGTCGCTTTTTTTTATTTCCAAGAAAGACACGACTGAACTAATGCCTTGCATAGACTTTAGGGGATTAAACAGTCTAACAGTGAGGGACAGATATCCCATGCCTTTGATGAAAGATATTATTGAGGCAGTTCAAGGGGCCCATGTATTCACTAAGCTCGATCTCAGAGGCGCATACCATCATTTGAGGGTATGTGAAGGGGACGAGTGGAACACAGCTTTTAGAACACCTTTAGGCCACTTTGAATACAGGGTTATGCCCTTTGGACTGGTGAATGCTCCAGCACAGTTCCAGCGATTCATGCACAGTATCTTCGCGGATTTGCTTTTCTCATCAGTGGTCATTTATTTAAATGACATACTGGTATTTTCTGTTACTTTAGAAGAACATCCTCAACATATAAGAGAGGTACTATCTCGACTACGTCATAACAGTCTGCTGGCTAAGCCGGGGAAATGTGTATTTGAAGCCTCCACAGTTCCCTATCTGGGGTTCATACTCTCAGCTGGCCAAGTCCAAATTGATCCTACAAAGATAAGAGCAATCACACAATGGTCGGTCCCAACTTCGGTAAAAGTCATCCAAAGGTTCTTGGGGCTCTCAAACTTCTATAGGAAGTTTATCCCCAAATTCTCAAATATAGTACTCCACATTACCAATCTGCTCAAGAAAGGGGTGAAGTTTTGTTGGGATCAAGAGACGGACCAGGCATTCGACCAATTTAAGAAAGCATTTGTATCTGCTCCTATTCTCCGACAACCGGATCAAACGAGTCCGTTCATAGTAGAGACCGATGACTCAGGAGGGGCAATTGGAGCAGCCTTGCTCCAAAAGAAGGAAGACGACATGGAACATCCTGTTGCCTATTTCTCAAGAACTCTCAATCCAAGTGAACGGAACTATGCAGTCCTGGAGAAGGAACTCTTAGCGATCCGACAGGCATGCGTGGAATGGAGACATCTCCACCAAGGAGCAATCCATCCTTTCCAGGTTCGTACTGATCATCGAAATCTCAGTGTGTTGCAACAAATGGAATGCCGTAATTCAAGACATGCAAGATGGGCCTATTTTTTCACAATTTGACTTTGAGATAACTTACCTACCTGGAAAGGACAACCAATTGGCAGACGCATTATCCCGGAGTCTGGGGGATGACTCAGGAAGTTATCAAGGAAATTAGATCTTGCTAGCTGGTAAAAGTTTTTTTAATCAGTTAAATGTTTTTCTCCAACAAGTCCAAAGTGCCCAGAAGGTACGAGAAAAGAACCTACATCATCGACTGCTTTGCAGGGGTGAACTGCTTTTCAGGGATGGATCCTTGTACTTACCTACCAAAACCCTACAAGAATAAGCCCTTTCTTGGTGTCATGACATCCTTACGGCCGCGCATAAAGGACAGTCGGCTACTTTGGAGCTGGTCACACGCCATTTCTGGTGGCCTGCGAGGACAAGAGATGTGAGGGAATAAGTTGCAGCATGTCCTATTTGTGCCCAGAATAAGTACTTCTATAGCAAACCTTTGGGTTTACTGCAACAAGAACCACCGCTAGCAGAGCCTTGGCAACACATTTCGACTGATTTTATAGTCGACCTACCGCAGTCCCATGGACATTCAGCTATCATGGTCACAATTGATTCTTTTAGCAAGCTAGCACACTTCTCCCCTTTGAAAGGGACACCGTCGGCCTCCATCACTGCTGAAGTTTTTCTAAGAGATGTGGTTAAATTACATGGGTTGCCTCACACAATAGTTTCCGACCGGGGCTCTCAATTTACCTAAAAATTCTGGACCACTCTTTGTCACCTATTAAATATCCAAAGAGCACTCTCATCAGGGTTTCATCCAGAAAGCAACGGTCAAACATAACGTTTGAATGCCACTCTAGAACAATATATCAGATGTTTCTGCAACCAAGAACAAGATGACCGGTACCATCTCCTACCCATGGCGGAATTTTCATACAATAACACAAAGCACTCTGCTATAGGAATGAGCCCCTTTTGTAGTACATACGGATATAACCCAAGACATATACCATTGACAGGCCAATTATCGGCCAAAATAACTACTGTTGATCAGCTTTGGACAGTCTACGAACCCAACATAAGAAGGCTTCCCACAACCTTCAAAGATGCCATCAAGACTACAAGAGATGGGCAGACAAGAAACGGAGACCCAATCCAACATGGGGCATAGGGACAAGGGTGTGGCTATCCACCGAATTCCTGCTCAGATGGGTGCATCCCAGCAAGTTCTCCCCTAGATACATTGGACCTTTCAAGATCGAGGCCAGAGTTAACCCAGTAGCCTTTCGGCTAACCCTTCCATCTAAACTCAGAAGGATCCACCCGGTCTTCCACTCTTCCTTGTTAAAAGCCTATGTGCCAGATCCACGTGCAAGAAAGATTAAGAAGACATGGTTTCAGCCAACGGACATGACTGAGGAATACGAAGTGGCCAAGTTGCTAGATTCCACATACAAGAAGGGAACACTGCAATATCCGGTACTGTGGAAAGGGTGCCCCAGATCTGAATGCTCGTGGGAACCTATACAGAACATATCTGCTCCCAGACTCATTCAAAGATTCCACAAGCTACATCCTGGAAAACCAGGAGGGAGACCTCTGAGAAGGGGTCATACTGTCATGACTCGCTCCTGGAACCTATGGGATAGAGTGAGGAGGTACTAAGTGTCCCATCGCGTTCCGTAGGGAACGTGTGGCAATGCTCTAGCCTTTTCGGTTTTCCCTGTAGCACTATAATTAGGCACCAGGTGTTCAAAACCGGTGCGTTGCAACTCCTTTTTGCAGTCACGCTTGGTGAGACAGCGCTCCTGTTTCATGTGTGTTTTCTTCCAAAGCTTTCCCTTTCCTCTGTGTGTTTTCCCAGCTGCTTTCTCTCACTCCCCTTCTTAGCAGCTTGCCTTTTTTCTCGTGTCCTTGTCGGCACCTTTCTTTTGGGACCTTTGCTTTATTGGTCCGGCACGCCTCCACAGCAGTAAATTACCTTTGTGGATTATTTCTTTTTATGGCTGCCGCAGCGTTGTGAAGTGACGCCTTTGTTTTGGGACCTCGGACACCTTGGCTCGCCTCTCCTTTGTTGCTGCTGAGTTTGTAGAAGGACTTCTCAGGGCAGCCCATTTATCATGGCAGACAAGCGATTTCTTGAATTAAGACACTCGCAGCTCCCTGTCTTGCAGTCACGTTACAAGTTAACTACTTTTGTTTGCATTTAACCATCTGCTGCAGCCCTGTCTTCTACTGCTGTACTTACCCATACACTCCTGCTCCATCTGAACACCCCACATCTCTAGGCTGTTGTGGGCTCCCTCCTCTACAGGTGCATTTTGGAACCTGTAGTCAAAACAAGGCTTTTACTGCTACCTGCACCACCCTCAAGCCTACAGCAGAATCAAACCACCGCCAACTTCACATCATCATTCCAGTTTTTTTTTTAAGCCAAAGCTTTTTTCCCTGGTTGGGGTGGGCTCCCTGGAGTCCCAGCTGCCGGGCAGATAGCCTTACTGGCAAAGTGGCCTCCGGGGGAGCTCGTCCCGATCTCTTCAAGAAGAAAGAAAGAACCGTAAAGAAGAAGACTACGAGTGCCCGGAGACAAAGGAGAGAGGAGACCAGCTCTGAAGACTCAGAATTCAACACAAGAGACCTCAGGTGAGGAGTGGGCTAGTGACCAGGGTATAATACCTAGTGTAAAACCAACTGAACCTGAGAGGCATATCAGGCCATCGGAAGCAAGCGACTTTGCATGAGAAGAGACTTGGGCGCAGAAGGCCCTGATATAGAGAAAATAAACTGTGAGCTTGTGCCAGAGAAGCCCAGGAGAGTGCTGTGCTCAAGAGTCCCGCCTTGTCCTGTACTAAAAACATGGGGGAGACCACGGCCATAATATCCTGGCTTAACATTTTGTGAAAACATCTTTCTTTTCTTGTTAACATTATCCCAGACTGTTTTGTAGCATAGATGTAAGGATTGGCAATAGTCTTTTTTAATATAGGCCCTTTTTATTTGACTTGACTCCACTAGGACTGTATTATTATTATTTGATGGTCGTAGCTTGCTCCCATCTTAGATTTAGGTTTAGATTAGGTGTTTATCTCACCCAATATACAGTTTAATAAACACCCTGTAACTGTGATCCCTTGTGTCTGTCTTGCTTTGATACCCTGCCTTCCTTACAGATGGCCACACTACAATATTTCGCCTTGTTTTCTGCCTGCCACACCATCCACTGTGCTTAGTCTCTTACTTTCTTTCCTCTCACATAATGAATACACTACAGACTCCACTAACTAGATTTGTACGCAAAGTAGCAATCAACAGTTCCATCCAGTCTGTACATCTACAGATCTACTGCAATACCATATACTAGTTAGCTTCCAGAGCTCACTTTGCTCTGTGATTATCATTATGATTGCATTATATATTAGCACCTGCGGGAGAGAGCTAGCCAAACTGTTTTCAAAACCTTTTTAACATAACTATATATTTGTGTCCATTCTTGCAGCTAATATTTTACAGACTCATCCAGGGCTCGCAAAGTCTACTCGGCCACTCGTACAGTAGAGTAGATTTTATGATGGGCGAGGACCATTTGCAGGGGATGTTTGAAACATTTATTTAAAATGTACTTTGTTTGCAGTAAATGCCAAATAAATGTTTCACTGTGCATGGTGGGCCTCTGGGTGGCAGCACTGTGCCAAACAAAGTGGGTTTGTGGTGACATGCATTTTACAGAAAGCGCATGTACATTTATTGTTTTCCGTTACCATGGGTCGAGTGCATTTCTCTTAGATCGAGTAGATATGCTAAGTTACTTGACCTGCAGATATAGTGGAATTAAATAAAATGTGGAAGGCCATTCTCTATTCTCACTAATGTCTTACTTCAGCAGTACACAAAAATGCTGTATTGATGCTCATTTTATGTCTTTGGTACGAATAACCTCTGGTGACATTAAAAATATTAGTCTGAGAGAGTCATCATCCGGTGAAGTAAGCTCCACCTGGTTTTGTGCTCATCCTCTTCAGCAGAATATTCCATGTAAAGATATGCTTTGGTGTCTGTTCCGTTGAGATGAAAAAAAGACATTACATTGTCTGGAAGCAGCTTGGAGGATAGTTCTGGAGCAGATGTGGCATGATCTGAAAAACTAATAGCAGCACCCCAGTTATGTAAACTTTAAACTCATGGCAAAGAGCCTGCTGACAAGTGGAAGGATGATGGGGCACTCAGTTCAAGTAGTTTTGATACATTAGTCATTTCAGGCATTGCAACACCAGATGCATCAATAAATCCTGGATCCATAACTCTCTGAACAGGCGGAGGCAGATGAGAGGTTTCAACATCATAGCCAATAATGTTCTGGGCCAAATCTGCCACTTCAGCAGGGTCAACCTGAGAGCCGGCAGGTACAAAAGTGGCATCATATCCCTTTGTGGGCGGAAGGGGCAAAGAACTTCTTTCTGAGGACAAAGGTGACAGCAGTATTAGTTCTGACTTTCTCATGGAAGGCAGTGCAACAGACTGCACAGGAATTCTGTCCAAGTAACCGATTTGACAGCCCAAGCTCCATTCACTGCCCCAGCCTCCATTGGGTGTCACAAAAATGTCTCTGCAGGAATCTGTCTCTGTGTTTTAAACCATGAGCTTCAAGGGTTTCCCCTCACGCAATTCAATGAATGCGTAGAAATCTTCAGACCCTTGAAGTATTTGGTCTCACCCAACAATGTAGTCTGCATGGGGCTGAAGGCCAGCTAAAAAGGCAGGTGAGTTGGGTTCTACATCAAGCACATGCCACACAAGTTTGCTGATGCCTTGGACGCTGCAGAACCGCACACTAGACCCAAGCTGCCCCGGCTTGCCCCACATGTTGTTGGGAATAACTTCCACCTCGCGTATTTTCATGATCTTGAAGTTATAGACTTCCAGTTTCACTGTTTTCTCCGCATTGGCCTTCAGCAAGTCTTTAAATGTGTTGTCCCTTTTCAGTCTTGCATGTCTTATTGAGATAATTAATTCAAAGAATGGCTTCAGGCTTCAAAGCTGAGCAGGCGAGTTCTATTGCACCCTGTGTACATGAAAGCCCTCTGTTGCCCCCATGGGCTCCTCAGTGCAGCTCAGAGAGATGCCCATGATGGTGAAGTCTGGTCGGCAAGTTCTTGCACTAGAAGAGGCGTGTGCAACATTGCTAATCAAATGGGTTTGTTTGCTAATCAAGAACATTTTAATTAGCAAACTCTGCTAATCAATCTTTGAAAAATAATGTATGCCTTGGATCAGGTAGCGGCTGCCCTCCCGTGGCCACATGGGAGGTGGTTACCACCGGGGGATTCTTGACTCCATTGAATTCATCAAATAGGGTAGCTGGAATATGAACTGAGACTGTGAACTCTGTGAAGAATCTAGGATAGTCGTCCCTTCTCCCCTAGAGGGGAACCACCCCCTTTGAGGTTAGGGAGGGGAGCCCGCTTAGCCAAACCATCCGTAGGGGTGTTGGCAAGCAGAACCTCACTGGGAGTGACTCCCCCTTTGGGGATAAGGACTCCCGGGATACGATAAGAGCCCCAATACAATCTGTACTATCCACCTATAAGTGGGACCACCAAAGTTTCAGAGGCGCTAAGATTTCTTCACTGCCGAACCCTCCTCAAAATCAATATCTATTCATCAGAAGCATGTTAAAACTTTTAATTTATTTAAACTTTATTTTTATTTGTACTTGGTTTACATGAAACCTTTACAAACTGTACAAAACAGAAAATACGTACAATACAACAGCACATTAAAAACAAACACAAAGAATTGCTTTCTAGACCAAGTATTACTAAAAACAGAAACTTTACATACATATATATGCAACATTATTAAAACAATCATTCATCACAAACAATGCAAAAATAAGATCGAATGCATCAGAAAAAACAAATACAGTCTACCTTCAGTGCACTATCAGCGCTACCCATGTTATTGGCACAAGCGTTATCGTATTGTCATTATCATTTCCAGTGATGCAAGTGCTTTATGTAGCTCAATGATCTGCACCATGGTGCCTAGGTTTTTCGGTACAATAAAAAGCTGCCCCTTGCCATAAATTTCAATAAAAATTTCAAGATGCGAAGATTAGTACAATAAAGAGTTGCACCTTGCTAACACAATCGAAAAACTGTTCCTCTACCTTTTGAAATATTTGTCTCCCACATTGATTTACTAGAAGAATACACCAAGACACTCTTAACAGTTAATACAAGTAAAATGTGATTGCATTTGAGATAATATAGTCTTCCCCATAATCGAATAGAAAATATTCACTCATGCTGTTGCCAAAGGATTAGATAAATCAAAATCAATTATTGTCGACATACGCACTAATGAAAGCACAAGAGCTTTATTCGTTCCCAACATACACCTTGACCAGAGAAATTGCCTCAAGAAGGTAGTGATGCCTATATTACCTTCTGCCAGATGACAAATTCTCAATGTTTCATAATGGGTACAATAAATCACAATATGACATAATCTACAAGTTGTTGTGTTAATAATAATGCCTTGAGGTGCCAAAACGTGCGAATTGCAGTGCAAGTTCGAAAATTGCAGGGAAACCAGCACACATCGATTCATGGAAGTCTGTGCGCAAGAAAAATATTGGATGTGCGCTGAAAAAGTGCTCGCCGCACGCCGGCGCACAGGTCATCCAACGGCGTGCGCCACGGCCACAGCGAAATCGCACATAGCACGGTGCACATAACAAAAGTAGGCGTAACACGGGGCGTAACACTCGGAATGGGGAACAACGCGTGAAAATATGGGCGTCACGGGGGAAGTATAGGAGGCAAGTGCGCAGAACGCCCACACGCTCGCCTACAACTCGTATTCATGGAATCGAATAGGGCAAACCAGTGCACGGTCAAAGACGCGCACAGGGCCAAACAAGTCCGCCACAAGAAAGCAGGCGGTAGCGTCCCTGCGCCTGAAATAAATGTGCGCCAAAATGTGCGCTTACAAAAAGCACCTATATACAGCTATGATGAATGATCCATACTGTGGCTCTCTAGGACAAATGAGGTGCAAAGGGGTACCGACAAACACGGACACCCGCTGTGTGAAAAATAACGTGTGCGTGTATTTCGGGGTGCGCGGGAAGTTCCACACGCAATTGTCCATGGTACGTGTATTTCGGGGTACGCGTGAAGTTTCACACGCGATTTCAGCAGGGTACGTGTATTCCAAGGTGTGCGGGAAGTTTCACACGCGAATTTGCAGGGTACGTGTATTTCGGTGTGCGCGTGAAGTTCCACACGCGATTCCAGCAGGGTACGTGTACTCCGGGTGCACGGGAAATTCCACACGCGAATCCAGCAGCCTACGTGCATTTCGGGGGTGCCGGGGAGTCCTACACGTGAATTGGCCGTGTGGGTCCTCATAGCTGTTCCCTTTACACCATCCACGGCCCCTGCAGGCGGCCCACACCACAGGGGACTACCCTGCACTCCTGCACATGTCCCGCAGGCAGCCCATCCACCTTGGCCATGCCCCCAGCCAACCCACATGTCACCTTGCACTACTGCCCACCAACGCATGTCTCCTAGCACCCCCACCCCCAGCATCCAGGGGCACCCTCCACCAGGCCCCCACTCGTCTCCCAGCACCCTAACCCCCCATCAGTCAGGGGCACCCTCCACCAGGCCCCACTCATGTCCAACTCATGTCCCCCTGCACCTCCACACCCCAGCAGTCAGGGGCACCGTCCACCAGGCCCCCACTCATGTCTCCCAGCACCCCCACCCCCCAGCAGTGCAGGGAACCCTCCACCATGCCCCCACACATGTCTCCCAGCACCCCCACCCCCCAGTATCCAGGGGCACCCTCCACCAGGCCCCCACTCATGTCTCCCAGCACCCCCACCCCCCAGCATCCAGGGGCACCCTCCACCAGGCCCCCACTCATGTCTCCCTGCACCCCCAGCCCCCAGCATCCAGGGGCACCCTCCACCAGGCCCACACTCATGTCTCCCTGCACCCCCACCCCCCAGCAGTGCAATTTGCCTGGGTACGTGTATTTCAGGGGTGCGCGGGTAGTCTTGCACGCGATTTCATCAGGTTACGTGTATTATGGGTCCGCGTGAACTTCCACACGCGATATCAGCAGGGTACGTGTATTACGGGGTTCACTTGAACTTCCACACGCGATATCAGCAGGGTACTTGTATTACGGGGTTCGCGTGAACTTCCACACGCGATATCAGCAGGGTACGTGTATTACGGGGTTCGCGTGAACTTCCACACGCGACTGGGCCTGGGAGAGCGTGTTACGTGTATTCCTGGGGTGGGCGGGAATATTCACTCGCGACTGGGCCTGGGAGAGCGTGTTACGTGTATTCCTGGGGTGGGCGGGAAGATTTACACAGTTGCCTACAACGCGCCAAAAAAAAGGTCCAATCCGGAAACACGTACGCCATCATGAAGCAGGCGCACGTCCCGCGCAGCATAAAAGTGTGCACAAACAAGCTCAGACGCCAGGATGAATATACCGTTCCTAGCAGCAGTGGCCGTGGGATACCGCAGGAGGAGGAGGAGGATAGTCAGGGCCAGAATCTTCACACCCAGAACCAGCCTTTTTGGTATGCCTGATGACCAGGTGTATGGGAGGTACAGGTTTCCACCTCACATAATACACGACCTGGTCAGTGAGTGGGAGGATGACCTCACATCACCCACCCTGTGCTCCCAAGCACTGAGCCCCCTGGAGAAGGTCCTCAATGTACTGCACTTCTTGGCTACTGGATCATTTCAGCAGACAAGTGCCATAGTGGGGGGGGTGTCACAGGCCACGCAGTCACGGTGCCTACACCAGGTGTTGGCCATCATCACTGCACGCCCATCAGTCCGCAGGCACATATACCTGCCCAGAACACCTGCAGAAAGGCAGGCTGTCAGCCAGGATTTCTACAGGGTGGCACAATTCCCCAAAGTGCTAGGTGCCATTGATTGCACCCATGTGGCTCTACGTCCCCCCAGGGCATCTGAGCACATCTATCGAAACCGCAAGCACTGGCATTCCATCAACATCCAGGTAGTATGTGATGCCAAGGGAATCATCACCTCAGTATATGCCAACTATCCAGGGTCCACCCACGACAGCTTCATTTACAGGATGTCAACCCTAAACCGGTACATGGAAGCTGGGCGGCATGGCGATGCATGGCTGCTTGGTGAGTATAAATGCCACAGCACACGCATGCATGACAGATACAGAGTAATGTCACTACCCCACTAATGATCCCCATTACCACCTCCCCAGGGGACAGTGCCTACCCTCTGAGCACCCACATGATGACGCCAATTCGGAACCCCATCACGCCTCCCGAGGTAAGATACAACACAACCCATATTGCAACCCGGGGCATAGTGGAGCGCACATTCGGAGTGCTCAAGTCAAGCTTTCGCTCCCTTGACCGTTCTGGTGGGCAGCTGTTATACGCTCCCCCAGTAGCGTGCAGGATCATAGTGGCAGCATGTGTCCTGCACAATGTTGCAACACGCCGGGGCCTGGCTGTGGACATGGTGATGCCCCCACATCCCCAACCACATGCACGCCCGCTGCGCATGGGAGGGGAAAGGGCACGGGGTGAGGCAGCCCGTATGCAGCTGGTGGCTAATTACTTCACATAGAAATCACACCCCTGTGGAGTGCACACAGCCCTGGCACATACCATCTGACAATCAATGATGACTCAATCTGACAATTCTGATGAATTAAGGGACAGTCAACTGTCAGAACCATAGCAGCCTGAGATTGTTCACCTGGAAGTGTCACAATGTGTGCATCCCTACCTACACAAACACCACCAATGCAGTGTCATCAAAAGACACACTTCTATGCAGCAAAAATGAATACCCACTTGCTAAATACAACATGAGAACAGTGCCATGTCACCCAACCCCTCCCCGGCACCACCACACAACACACCATGGCATGTCATGCTATGTGAGAGCAAACAAATTAATCCCCACAACATGACACAAGTGTCAAAAACTACTGTGTCCCTAATGGAAACTGGCCACACATGAAATGCTCACAGTAATGCAGGACCAACAACACACATTACCAAATATTTACCAATAATACTAATCACCTACACAACCTCCAACCTACCATAAACATGACAGTACGGATTTAAAAAATTGGTAGTCTCACTACCTGATAATGCCAGCACTTCGAACACTTCCAACTGTACAGTGTTAGCGCCACGTAAAAGTGTAGGTGCACTGCTTACAACATGGACTCCCATTTCCAAAGTAGACCGCCTTGTGAAGACATGAGAAATGGACCTGCAAATTAGGAGGATGAGATGGATGCAGAGGCACATATCAATACACCATGCACTGTACAGTACAACAACAATATGCACTAGGAATGTATACACAGTATTGACTACAGACTGCCCACACATCAAATGGGAGTCCAACGTCACTGTGTAAGTCAATGTCACTTGGGCACACCCTTTGCAAGCCCATGGAAACAGGAAGCAGGAGGGGTGTGTGTCACACAAACCCAAGCATCTAACCCAAATTCAGGACAAGCCTGCATGTGCCCAGCCACAATACAGCGTATGCCCACGGGAGCCACACAAGGCAACACACTGTCAAAAAAATCAAAAATCAAAAATGGCCATGAATGGGCCATGGGGTGTGGGGGAGGCCACCCAGGAGGTCCGAGGACAGGGTGCACACCAAAACCCACCTGTGTGGATCTTGCGGGAAAAACAAAACAACTCCATGGGCTCATGGCCTGCACGGCTACCCTATTGTGAGAGATTCGCTGCTGTCGCTCTCCTCACCCTCTGCAGCTGCATCAGGAGGTGGTAGCACTATGGGAGGCAGCCCACGCAAAGCCCTAGTCTGGTCCTCCATGGCAGCAAGCATGCGGGTGTGGAAGGTCTGGTTCTGGAGGATAATCGTGCGGAGGTCCCCATGCAACAACTCACGGGATGCCCGGACCTCCTCCCTAGTTGCCTGCATCTCAGCTGAGAGCGTACGTGTGAGCCGCTCCAGCTGCTGTTCTGTCCTCGTGTCAGTTGAAGCCTCAAGCTCAACAAGAGTCACCCTGAGGTGACGGAGTTCCACCCTCAGGGCTTCCCTGAGGCCCTGGGACTCAACAGAAATGGCTTCCCGCAGAGTCTCCAGTGCGCCCATCTGTCCCTGTTGGACGCCAACATGTCCTCCCTGTGTGACTGGCAAATGGAGTCTGTTGCCTGCTGTAGTTGTTCCATCAGCCTTTATTGGGGGACAATGGAAGTGGCCACCCTATCCATGGCCTGAACCATCATCTCAGATGATGCTGCCTGTTGGTTTGCCATACCGTATATGGATTGCTCCCATGGGGTATTGCCAGGTGGCGTACGGCCACCGCGTTGGCGGGCACCACACCTGTCTGGGGCAAGGCGAGCTGCGCCTTGCTGTGCCGGCACTACCTGAGGCTGCAGGACTGCATTCCCCCTCTGATCTGCTGGCCCAGGAACAGGATCAGATGTTGCGGAGAGCGACCCTGCATCCATAACCACCAAAGGCGGACCTACCAACACTGGCATCCCCATTGAGGGTTCTACCCCTGGTGCAGGTGGGTTGGACAGTACAGAATCCCTCCCAGAAATACTTACCTGCGACCGCACATAGGTCTCATCATCCGAATCGACACCTGAATAGAGCTCGGGGGAGGTGCACCCAGAGACACCCCTTGAGATAATGGTCTGCAGCAAGTGTGGGTTCTCACCCACCACCACACCACGTCCCTCACTGGTGCCCGGTCGGGCCTGAGACCTCTCCTGGGTCTGCACCATCTCCACAACCCCAGCAGTATCAAGTGCGTCATCCCCTGCAAAGACATGAAAGAAAAGAAATGGGAACAGGCATTAGCACCATGGCACACAATTAGAGCTGAGAAGCAACAGAAACAGTACTTCATTGACACATGTCCCACATGACTATAACCCTCCCATGCATGCACCGTGACTGCGTCTGAAGCGGAGGCAAATGGCACACATTGATGACACCAAGATGGAAGACCAACACATTTGCTGCATGCTGGCTAGCAGTGCCATCACACATTGGCCTGTGATTGGCATGTCCAATACACATACATGACACATGCCATCACACAGATGGCATGTACCATACCCATGTCACACATGTGACAATAGGACTGTTACACCTTTCCGTCATCGCTGCTTTTTACATATGCATAAGTGGAGACTGTGCAGTTCCGCGCTTGATTGTACGGCAGCGCTGTCTATTCCTGTCAATGCTATCAGTTTTAGCGGTACTGTTGTTCCGCGCTGCCAGCGCACGTCAAGAATAGGTCACATGATTCATCCACGCAACCAGCTGACTCTTACGACAAGTCATGTGGCACTATTTCAGAACCGAAGGCTTTCGCCCTCTCGCGTCGCTACTGACTTGCATGACGCTCCGTAAGTTCGAATTCTAGGTACTCCTTACTCTCGTGTATCCAAGCTATCCTGCCTGTGACTACTTATCCCTTTTTCTCTCCTACCGTCTAGCGTTCCCTTCCAGCGCTCCCTTCCAGCTGTTACTACCGCTCAGCCTGCATTTCCGGGAACCCGTTCGCTATCCTATCCCAAGCCTTTATTACTAAGTGAAAACAGCGGAATCCCAAGTCTTCCTGACTCGGTGAGTTCCTTCCCCGGTCCTCCGTTTCTTCTCCGTTCCTGGTTAGTTTTTATTCGTTCTTTCCCGCTCCTGTTTAGTATTCTTTCCTCTCATTACTACAGAAGTTCCTGAAGGAACTAGAACTCCAGTCCTTACCTACCTTTCACTCCGAGAAATCTTCACCTCTCCTCAACAGCTAGAATCTACCAACACCATCCGTAAGAACATACTCACCTGTATTAATTCTGTTCTTCTATTCCGGTTTCCTCCTATATTTACCTGTTATTTTCTCCCTGTGGTACTGCCATCGAGCCAGGAGTTCTGTGCCTTGGATAGCCATCTTTCTGCAAGGATCTCCGACAACGCGTCCAGGGTTTTTTCCCCTTTGAGGGTTTCCCTGGGGGTCTTGCCTCTCCCTGTTGAGGTTTTCTTTCCTTCCGAAGGGGTAGGGGGCTCAGGACTCTCAGGGAGGCTCTTCATTTCCGCAGTTGCTGTCCCGGTTCCGGCGTTCTGACCAGGTTGGTGGAAACTTGTATGTACATTCATCCGCTTGTGGGTTTTCATTTGATTTGCCGGATTAGAGTGTCACAGTTAGCGACGCCTCTGCTCATTAACCTGGTCGGAGCGGTAGTGCTGGGATGGAACAACAAATGCAGCAATTGATGGCTGCTATGCAGTCCATGTCTCTTGAAATGCAGAGTCTTAAACAGGACAATGCACCGTTGAAGCAACAGTTTGCCCGGGCCTTTTCTGAAACCCCTCCCGTTACCCTCTCCACGGGCAAATATGATGGTGACCCTCATAGGTTAAAAGAATTTCTTGATAGTTGCACCATCCAGTTTACGTTTAAATCTCGATTCTTCCCCACCGATAAGGACAAAGTGGGCTTTCTTATTTCACACCTAACGGGCCCCGCCCTTGCTTGGGCTACTCCGTTAGTCACTTCCGGAAACGCTATATTGGATTCCTACCCAGCGTTCTCCAACAGTCTCAGGTCCATGTTTGGTCGGCAAGAGATTTCGGTAGCCACGCAGGAAAGGCTTTTAGATCTAAGGCAAGGTCATAAGGACCTTATGTCCTACATTACCCAATTCAAACAGTTATCTTCCGAAACCGGTTGGCCTGATGACGGACTACTCACCCTCTTTCGACGAGGACTTGCTGAGGATTTGAAGGATGAGGTGTCCAAGATTCCACGGCCTGCAAACCTGGCTGAGATGATATCCTTGACTATGCAAATAGACTACCGCCTCCAAGAGCGTTCAATAGAAAGGAAGAAGGGGAAAGGCCCCTCGTCTTAACCCAGATCTCTTGACCCTTCCACATAAGACCATTCCCTCTGAGGAACCCATGCAGATAGGATCAGTTAGGGGTCCTATTTCAGCTATAGAGAGAGAACGAAGGAAAGCCTTAAATTTGTGTATGTATTGTGGGTCTTCTTCCCATTTGTTGCGAGATTGTCCAGTTGTTCCTCCTCGCAGATCCAGACCTTTGCTGTCGGGAAACGCCAAGCCCCTACCGTAAGGGGAACCACGGTAGGAGTCCAGCTTCAGGGTTCCCCGATCGAAGATGAGTCCACTCCTGAACCGTTGGCTCATAACCCATCCATGATTGTACTTTCATTAACCATCTTGTTGCCTGACCGGAACTTGATGGGTATACCGGCTCTGCTCGACTGCGGAGCCGCTGGAAACTTCATTGACGATAAATGGGCAGCCAAGAATGGGATAGACAGAACTCCTAAGTCCTTTACTACACCCATCTTAGGGGTAGATGGAAGTCCATTAAGCTCGGGACCTATACGAGAACAAACCAAGCAGCTAACTTGTTTGATTGCCTCTCATAAAGAGACATTGGTGTTTGATTTAATCAGAACGGCACACTTCCCCATAATTCTTGGTCTGCCTTGGCTGCGATTACACAACCCCTACATAAACTGGAAGGCAGGAACACTTTTTCTGGGTTCGGAGTACTGTGTCGCTCATTGTCTTTGACACGATTCTGTAGGCATCTATATTCCCTCAGAGCCTCCTCCTACCACCGAGTTGCCTTCCATCGGTCACTTGGGTCTGATTCCCGAATGTCACCAGCACTTTCTCAGGGTTTTCTCTACTCCCCAGTTTCCAACACTTCCTCCTCATCGAAGAGATGATTGTCATATAGACCTGCTTCCAGATCAACCGGTTCCGTTTGGACGCATGTATGTGTTGTCCCAACGTGAGAAGAGTGCCCTTCGAGAATACCTCCATGCTAATCTCCAGAACGGTCTCATTACCGAATCTAAGTCTCCTGCTGGAGCTTCCTTATTTTTTATTCCAAAGAAAGATACAGAAGAATTGAGACCGTGCATCGATTACAGAGGACTTAATAAGATCACTATTCCTGACAAGTATCCGATGCCATTGATTAAAGACATTCTCGAAGCTGTCCGTGGAGCGGCACTTTACACTAAATTGGACCTTAGGGGGGCCTATCACCTCATCCGAATCGCTCCTAATGACGAATGGAAGACAGCCTTTCGAACACCTTTCGGACACTTCCAATACCAAGTCATGCCCTTTGGTCTAGTTAATGCGCCTGCTGTGTTTCAGCGGTTTATGGATCACCTCTTCGCCGATTTGCTTCTTCACTGTGTCGTCGTTTACCTCGATGACATTTTGATATTCTCAGCTACTCTTGAAGACCACATCCAGCACGTCAACCTAGTCCTGAGTCGCTTACAGACGAATCATTTGTATTGTAAGGCGGAGAAGTGTGAGTTCCATCAAACACAGATAACCTACCTAGGATTTGTCCTTTCAGCAAACGGGATCTCCATGGATCCAAGAAAAGTTTCTGCCGTGCTGGATTGGCCAGCACCTTCCACCGTAAAGGAGGTTCAGCGATTCCTCGGATTCGCAAATTTCTATCGGAGATTCATTCCCTGTTACTCTGAGACTATCCTACCTATTACTCGACTACTCAAGAAGGGTATCGCCTTCTCTTGGGACCCTTCAGCCCAACAAGCCTTTGAGAATTTAAAGGGTTTATTCATCTCTGCCAGGGTTTTACTCAATCCGGATCAATCTCGTCAGTTCATCATTGAGACTGATGCTTCTCACCATGCTCTAGGAGCCGTCCTTCTACAAACAACAGATTCAGGGGAGGAGAGACCGGTATCCTATCTGTCAAAAACGTTTAACTCCTCGGAACTACACTACTCGGTACTTGAAAAAGAGTTATTGGCCATTAAGAAGGCCTTCGAAGAATGGAGACATCTTCTACTAGGCTCTCCCCATGCCATAGTGGTCCGAACAGATCATCAGAACTTGAAAGTACTACAACAAGCTCAAACCACCAATAGTAGACAAGCACGGTGGGCGTATTTTTTTTTGCCTTATCGGATCGAATTCACCTTTCTCCCAGGAAGCCAGAACCTGAGAGCCGATGCCTTATCTCGAAAGAAGCCACATGTTTCTCAATTCTGTTCAGAGAAGATGTTTCCTCAAGCAAGATTTGTGGCAGTCATTTCCGACTTTCTACATTTACTAAAGCAGGATACCATTAAGAATCAATCCAGATGTGAAAATCTTCTTTCTACTCACCATCTTATAAGGGATCGAGGATTATATTTCCACGCAGAACAAGTACTAATTCCTTCCAGCGTTCTTCAATCTGAGGTCCTTCGGATGTGCCATGACTCTAGAGCGGCAGGGCACCGGGGAATACAGACTACTCTGGATTTGATAAAACGATATTTCTGGTGGCCAACTCTTCAGGTCGATGTTCATGATTATGTAAACTCTTGTGCAACATGTATCCAGTCTAAATCTTCACGAGCTCCTCCTTTTGGTTTACTTACCCGCATGCCTATACCAGAGAAACCTTGGCAAGTCATCTCCACCGACTTTATAGTGGATCTTCCCCCTTCCTCAGGTTATACGACCATAATGGTCACCATAGACTACTTGACCAAGATGGCACACTTCATTCCCTTGGTCAAATTGCCAGGGGCAGCCCAAATGGCTAGGATCTTCATATCTGAAGTGTTTTCCAGACACGGACTACCTGAAGTCATAGTCTCTGACAGAGGGCCCCAATACACTTCACAATATTGGAAGGGAGTCTGTCACTTTTTGGGCATCAAGAGGGCACTCAGTTTGGGATATCATCCCCAGACCAACGGGCAGACGGAACGTCTTAACCAAACACTGGAGGGATACCTACGTTGTTACGTCTCAGCAGCTCAAGATAATTGGGCTGAACTGTTATCAATAGCAGAGCTTTGCTTACAATAATGCCAAGCACACAGCTCTTAAGACTAGCCCCTTCTTCTGTTCATACGGATTTCACCCCTCTTTTGTCCCTACTGCTACTCCTTCCTCCTCTAAACTACCAGGGGTAGACTGTCTGATAGACAACATCCAGTCTGGCCAAAAGAAGGCTCGTTTGGCTCTTCTAGAAGCCCAGGATCGAGCCAAGCGATATGCAGACCGACATCGACGCAAATTTCCAGAACTACAAGTAGGAGACAAGGTTTGGTTGGCCTCTCGGTTTCTCCCAAGACACTTAGTCCCTTCTAAGTTATCTCCTAAGTTTTATGGTCCTTTCAAGTTGTTATCCAAAGTGGGCTCGGCAGCTGTTCGACTGGCTCTCCCAGCTGCCTGGTCCCGCATTCATCCTGTTTTTCATCTATCTCAAGTGAAACCAACTGTAGCCGATCGTTTCCGACGTTCTACTAAGACCATTCCACCTCCGGTAATCACTGTTACCGGGACAGAATATGAGGTGGCCGGTATCTGTGATTCCCGCTACCACAGGGGTCAGCTGCAATTTCTCATTGATTGGAAGGGGTATTCTCCGGCTGAAAGAACGTGGGAACCTGCTTCTGGTGTTCACTCTCCCCTTTTGGTTCGACGTTTTTTTTCGTCTACACCCCGGGAAGCCCGGATCACCCCCCAGGAGGAGAGGGCATACTGTTACACCTTTCCGTCATCGCTGCTTTTTACATATGCATAAGTGGAGACTGTGCAGTTCCGCGCTTGATTGTACGGCAGCGCTGTCTATTCCTGTCAATGCTATCAGTTTTAGCGGTACTGTTGTTCCGCGCTGCCAGCGCACGTCAAGAATAGGTCACATGATTCATCCACGCAACCAGCTGACTCTTACGACAAGTCATGTGGCACTATTTCAGAACCGAAGGCTTTCGCCCTCTCGCGTCGCTACTGACTTGCATGACGCTCCGTAAGTTCGAATTCTAGGTACTCCTTACTCTCGTGTATCCAAGCTATCCTGCCTGTGACTACTTATTCCTTTTTCTCTCCTACCGTCTAGCGTTCCCTTCCAGCGCTCCCTTCCAGCTGTTACTACCGTTCAGCCTGCATTTCCGGGAACCCGTTCGCTATCCTATCCCAAGCCTTTATTACTAAGTGAAAACAGCGGAATCCCAAGTCTTCCTGACTCGGTGAGTTCCTTCCCCGGTCCTCCGTTTCTTCTCCGTTCCTGGTTAGTTTTTATCCGTTCTTTCCCGCTCCTGTTTAGTATTCTTTCCTCTCATTACTACAGAAGTTCCTGAAGGAACTAGAACTCCAGTCCTTACCTACCTTTCACTCCGAGAAATCTTCACCTCTCCTCAACAGCTAGAATCTACCAACACCATCCGTAAGAACATACTCACCTGTATTAATTCCGTTCTTCTATTCCGGTTTCCTCCTATATTTACCTGTTATTTTCTCCCGATAGAACCTGTGGTACTGCCATCGAGCCAGGAGTTCTGTGCCTTGGATAGCCATCTTTCTGCAAGGATCTCCGACAACGCGTCCAGGGTTTTTTCCCCTTTGAGGGTTTCCCTGGGGGTCCTGCCTCTCCCTGTTGAGGTTTTCTTTCCTTCCGAAGGGGTAGGGGGCTCAGGACTCTCAGGGAGGCTCTTCATTTCCGCAGTTGCTGTCCCTGTTCCGGCGTTCTGACCAGGTTGGTGGAAACTTGTATGTACATTCACCCGCTTGTGGGTTTTCATTTGATTTGCCGGATTAGAGTGTCACAAGGACTGAGAAATGCCTAGTGAAAGTGGTGGAATGCAAACAATCAGCCTGAATTAACACAGAATAATACGCAACTATGTTGTGGCAAGATGACACTTCAAGGGCAACTGGCATGAGGTTGGGCTGAATGTCTACTGTTGCCAGAAGGGATACTGCAATACCCAAATCCTGGTGCGCAGAATGTATTGGATGAAGCACATGGGTGACCCAAATCACTCAGACACACACACCCTCACCTGGCACTCAATCAGAAGCCCTCACACACACACCATGCACATGGATGACACACACATGCATGTGCACTCACCAGACAATGCATCGTAATCTGGCAGGTCTCCCGCGCCTTGGATCTGTTCCTCCGTGACGTATGTCCCAGCAACATACTCATGTGGAGTGAGTTCAATGTCCTCTGCTGGAGACCCACCTCCAGTCACTAGAGTTGCGACATGACTTGAGGCCAGCTTTTTCTTTGCCCTGCGCTTCAGATCATTCCAGCGCTTGTAGCAATCATTAGCTGTGCGCCTCACGAATCCAAGGGCACTTATGATGTCCGCGATGGTCTGCCAGTGTGCCTGACGTTGTGCAGGTGCGGTCTTGCATCCTGCAGTAATCACCATTTCGCTGTCATGTGCGGACACATACTCCACAAGTTCATCAAGTTCGGCGTGATTGAAGCTGGGCTTCCTTGGTGGGCCAGACTGTGTAGCCGTGTCTGGGGCATCAGCCTGTACTGCACGAGCACTCTTCCTCTTCCGCTTGGAAGGTGGTGGGGATCCTGAGTGTCCTACGCCGCTCTGGACACTAGGGGCAGGAGCCCCGGTGGACTGTGGACTAGGAGTGTGGGAATGAACACTCACCATGGGACTTGGTGCAGGCATTAGCTGAAGTGTGATGTAGTCAGGGGGAACGTCAGCAGGATGGACTGGGACCGACACTGTCCTGGCTGGGAGACTCAGAGCTGGGGTGGATGGAGCCGCAGCTGCCCCTGCACCCTCCCCACCCTGCCTACTCGGGGCAGCAGATGACATAGCTGCCCCTGATCCACGTGGCCTGGTGACACCAACGTGCACCACCACACGTGGCCTAGACCTGCTGACCTGGAAGTCAGCCATGGAGTCACCCTGTGCCAGGTCTGGTGCCACAATGGGCTTGTCCAACAAGGGCTGAGAAGGGATGGTGTCAGCCACGTTACCCTCAACCAGGGGGGGGGCATGGGTGTCCCTGACTGGTCACCCACACATGGGGGGCTAGGGGCACCCTGCAAGTCCCGGCCACGTCCCCTACCGTATCCACCACGGCCACCTCTTGAGGCTCGGCCACCTTTGCCACCCTTACCGTTTGCTCGCCTCCCAACCATGGCACTGATGTTGTTGTGCGTATGGGAGTTGCAGTAAACTATTGTCCTGGGCAATTGGGGGTCAAAGGGGTAGGGTACTAGATGGAATTCTTACCCTAGTGCTCTAGCAAGGCTGTATGTGACCCCTGGGGGAAGATGACGGGTCATGCAACGCACAGGCACCCCAAAAAAGGGAGATAATGTGCACGCAACCCCTCCTAGACCAGGTGCGTGGAAAAATAAACCTGCACTACGCTGTGGCACCGAGAAACACAAAAATGAACGTATGCGTGTCACACGCAGCCTAGACTGACCTCTGAAGGGGTGCGCAACACACGGGGCAAGCACAGATGTTAAATATGTGCGCGACTCGCCGTCTGCCAGGAAAAATCACGTGAAAAATACGCGCGTGTGCGCGTTGGCAACACCCCCGCCAAAAGAAGAATTGTACGCTGTCTGAGGAGACAGGACAACAGAAGAAGTGAACGCTGTTTGAGGAAACAGGCCCAGGAAAAAGACAAAAAGAGAAAAAGCTGTCAGAGGTAACAGGGAGTACGAACTTGGAACGCCGTGAAGTAAATCGCGTGTGAACCGACAAGAAGTACAGATTTCACCCACTCGCTCTCCATTAAAAGCACGTACAAGGAAATGGCGTTCTACATGTACCTTTTAAACATGCCCACACATCCAGCGTCACTTCCGCGTGTACGCGCTAAGGCCCTATCCTCCAATTACACGAGCTGACACTCGAACGTGCAGTCATAGGGTACGCCCGCGCACGCATGTCACAGACGCGCATACGCGCTGAGGCCCTTTCCACCAATTGACACTATGACACTCTGACGTGCTTATTTTTTCTACGCGCCATGGAAAACGCACGTGCGCATAAAGTCATAGACGCGCCTACACGCTGGGGGCCTTTGGGCCAATGAATTCGCGTACGTGTGCTGACGCGCTTATGAGCTAAGGCCCTTCCCTCGAATTACACGCAGACGTGCTGGATTTTCATGTGCCAAATCACTCCGTATCAAGCTGGCCACGCGTAAGCACACGGAAGACCACGCTCCTGCCCAGAAGGCCGAATTACTGCCTCCTAGAGTCCCTAGCACACTCCCACCTGCCATCTGCTGCTGCCTGATTGCCTACTGCCCACGTGCCCTGCCATTTGCTGCCTGCACATCAGCCAGGGGTGCTGTTGCTGTGACCACCCCTGCTGGAACCGAAGACTCCCGACTGGGATTCCATCGCTCCACAGACCAGCCCCAGGACCCAGTTGCCCACCCACTCCTGCCTCTGGGGTTGTCATGTCGGGCACTGCAACATCTGGCACCACTGGCAACCCCCGGTCAGAGAGGAAGAGGGGCACCAGCTTCACTGCCACCGAAGTTGGTGTCCTGGTGGAGCAAGTCCTGGGGCAGTATGATGCCCTCTTCGGAAGTTTGCGCGCCAACAAGGAAGGACGGACTCAGATCTGGACGGACATCGTGACTGCCATCAACGCGGAGGGGGTGGCAGTCCGACTATTCCATCATGTCAAGAAGCGCTGGGAGGACTTCAGGTCCAGGACCCTCAACAAGGCCCGGCGCCTCTTGAAGGCAGCGGATGCTAAGGGGCGCCGGGGCCACTTGTCGGACGATCAGATGAGGGTCCTGGAATGCATATCCCCAGCGCTCCACATCCAGGTCCTTGAGAGGCAGACCCGTCTGGAGTCGAGCGGTAAGTGTACATGCATCATGATTGTTAGCTGTGCGTGTGGTGGTGTGCCAGTAGTGTGCAGGTTGCACATGTGTTTTTATGGGGCCAAATATGGGGGGGTGTACAGGGCCGTGAGGCTAACACATGCGAGGGCTCTCATGTGTGAGACATGGATGGTGCTTGTGTGTGTAGGCTTGCATGCCAAATGCAGATGTGTGGGCACACATGTTTGGATGAATGTGTATGTAAGTAGGCATGTTCGTGATGTCACACATGGATGTTGGTTTCAGCTGCATGTATCAGCACTGTGTACATGTGCATGTGTGTGTATTTGACAAGGGTGCAACAGTGATGCAACATGGATGCATGTGACAGCGGGATGTGGAAGACTGATTGGCAGATGTGACATGGATGCCAATCTGAACACTGCGACAGTTGGCAGAGGTGTACACATGCATGCAAGTGTGGTGGTGTGTGTGCATGTGTAGTGCACTCCCTGTGTTGCATGTGATGTCTGGCTCACCTTTGCCTGCTCATGCTGTTGTATGTGTATGGGTGGTGCTGGCTTTTGCAATATGGCTGTGTATGGCTCATGTGTGCGAGTTGAAATGACATGTGTGTTGGCGAATGTGATGCCATGTCTGAGGTTTCCAAATGCCACTTATGTACAACTGTCATGTGTGTATGTGTCCATTGTACAGTGCCCTGATGCCTGTGTTTTATTTCTCCCTGTCTGCAGCGTCAACTGATGAAGAGGGCGGAGAAGGTGCTGTGGAGCATAGCGGCAGGGATTGCACCACCAGCCGGAGACGCAAGGCCCGGCTCCCCTCCCAGGTTGTCATCTCGTCGGGGAGTGAGGAGTCCGGTGCCGCGTCCCAGGCCGCAGCTGCCGGGGGGAGGTCCAAGAGGCGGAGGTCGGAGTTGGACTCCTCGGCAGCAGAAGGGGCAGCTGGGACCCCACAGGGCCCAACGGGGGAAGATGGAACGGAGTCATCCAGGTTGGTGGGGGGTTTGGTGGAGGAGGTGGCCGTGCAAGCGACAGAGACGGGGTCTGGAGGTGGGGATTCCACTGGTGCTAGTGGTGCAGTGCAGGACCAGGGACAGGAGGCAGCACAGGCCGCCACGGAGGTGCCTGTGTGCAATCCTGTCCCTGATCCTGTCACTGCATCATCTTGCACCAGCAGGGATGCCTACGTCCAGACCCGTTTTCAGGCAGGGGATGAGCTTACAACAACTGGCCTTCCTCTGCCTGCGGACGTGGCTATCCAGGTACGGGTTGAGCCTGTGCTGACTGGTGTGGCGTTGCGTCAACGGGCCATGCGAGGTGACCTGCAGTCTTTTCATGAGGAGACTGCACGTCATCTCGAATGGCTCGTTGACCGCGTCGGCTTACTGGGACAGGTCACCCAGGTCGGATCCCTCCGTTTGCTGGAGCTTGTTCCGACCCCCTCCTCAACTGAACACCCTATGCACCAGTCGTCCTCCGTGCCATCTTTCCACCCATTTGTCACCTGGGTGCCCTGTGGAGCTGCCTCTGACGGTGTGGCCAGGCTGGTGGAGGACACATCCCTGCCACAGTAGGGAGTCGGACGTCCAGCAGGGGTGGCCACATCAACGACTGCACCCCGGCCGGTGGAGGATGTG
The DNA here is from genome assembly GCF_040938575.1 of Ambystoma mexicanum. NCBI lineage: Eukaryota > Metazoa > Chordata > Amphibia > Caudata > Ambystomatidae > Ambystoma > Ambystoma mexicanum. The sequence continues at coordinate 640,391,749 of NC_090923.1, forward strand.
CAGGCAGCAGGAGCCAGGGCACGGGCACAGGCACAGCAGCAGCAGCAGCAACGAGGTGGGAGCCATGATGGCTTGGGGCCTTTGACATCGGAGGGGCAGGCATCGGCCGGAGGGCAGGAGGACCTAGGACGGGAAGTGTCTTCCGTGTGGCAGCGGTTGGGCCACGCCATAGATGCGGAGTGGCAGCGGGCAGAAGAGGCACGGCTCACGATGGTCAGGGCGGAGAACTCCATGCGGAGGGCCCTGAGGCGGGCCGAGTGCCTCGAGGTAATCCGCAGGGAGTTGGAGGAGAACATGTCGTCGGCCCTGCGGACCCTCGGGGCCATGCAGGAGGACCGCCTCCGGGACATTGAGCAGGAGTTCGATGATGCCCTGGCCCGGAACATCCAGAAGTGAGCCGTCGGACTAGCCTGCTGCCCTTGTAAATAGTTCTTTAGTGTTAAGTTTCCTTTCGGTTTTGTTTTGTTTTGGGGCGCTTGGACAATGCCCCAACTTCTTGTATATAGTTCTTCATTAGGTAGTATTTTATTTTATAGGTTTCATTTAAAGGATTGGGCACATGGACCGTGGATGTTCACCTTGTACATAGTTTGACAATGGATTTGGATTTTTGATTTTTTTTTCACATGGATCAATGTTTTTTTCTTATTTTGGAACCTTGGATTTATTTTTCAGACTGACACTTTGGAGACTTGCTTTTGGATTGCCTTTCATTTGGATTTCATGCATCTTTTTCATTTATTGGACATGCTGGATTTCATTTATTATTTCCATTTTCTTCTGGTCCATTTCATTGCCTTGCTTTTCTGTTTAATACATTATAGTTTTGTACTTCAATGTGTGGTATTCTCTCTTTGGTTTCATGCATGTCACAATGTGTGTTCTATCATTCACATGCTGTCATTGTGTGGGTTTGACGGATATGTGTTGATGTGCAGACTAGCCATTTGGGATGCATCATGTGCTGGTGATTTCTTTGTCGGGTGGATGTCATACCTGGTGGTGTGTTCAGACTGGGGTGGCGTAGGCAGTGTATTGAGTGGGCATAGGGGCCATGATTATGGAACGTCATGAGGTGTTGGGGGGACATGTATGGGGGCCTGCTGGCAGGTGCCCTGCACTGCTGGGGGGTGGGGGTGCAGGGGGACATGAGTGGGGGCCTGCTGGCAGGTGCCCTGCACTGCTGCGGGTTGGGGTGCAGGGGGACATGAGTGGGGGCCTGGTGGAGGGTGCCCCACAGTGCTGGGGGGTGGGGGTGCAGGGGGACATGTGTGGGGGCCTGGTGGAGGGTGCCCTGCACTGCTGGGGGGTGGGGGTGCTGGGAGACATGAATGGGGGCCTGGTGGAGTGTGCCCCTGGATGCTGGGGGTGCTGGAAGACATGTGTGGGGGCATGGTGGAGGGTGCCCTGCACTGCTGGGGCGTGGGGGTGCTGGGAGACATGAGTTGGACATGAGTGGGGGCCTGGTGGAGGGTGCCCAACAGTGCTGGGGGGTGGGGGTGCAGGAGGACATGAGTTGGACATGAGTGGGGGCCTGGTGGAGGGTGCCCCTGGATGCTGGGGGGTGGGGGTGCAGGGAGACGTGTGGGGGTATGGTGGAGGGTGCCCTGCACTGCTGGGGGGTGGGGGTGCTGGGAGACATGAGTTGGACATGAGTGGGGGCCTGGTGGAGGGTGCCCCACAGTGCTGGGGGGTGGGGGTGCAGGGGGACATGAGTTGGACATGAGTGGGGGCCTGCTGGCAGGTGCCCCACAGTGCTGGGGGGTAGGGGTGCTGGGAGACATGCGTTGTTGATCAGTAGTGCAAGGTGACATGTGGCTTGGCTGGGGGGCATGCCCATGGTGGATGGGCTGCCAGCGGGACATGAGCAGGGGTGCAGGGTAGTCCCCTGTGGTGTGGGCTGCCTGCAGGGGCCGTGGAGGGTGTAGAGGGAACACCTGGGAGGACCCACATGGCCAAATCACATGTAGTACTCCCCGCGTACCCCTGAAATACACGTACCCTGCTGAATTTGCGTGTGAGACTTCCCGCGCACCCCTGGAACACACGTACCCAGGACAATCGCGTGTGGAACTTCCCGCGCACCCCTGAAAGACAGGTACCCTGCTGAATTTGCGTGTGAAACTTCACGCGCACCCCTGAAATACATGTGCCCTGATGGAATCGCGTGTGAAACTTCCCGCGCACCCCTGAAATACACGTACCCTGCTGAATTTGCATGTGATACTTCCCGCGCACCCCTGGAATACACGTACCTAGGACAATCGCGTGTGGAACTTCCCGCGCACCCCTGAAATACACGTACCCTGCTGAATTTGCGTGTGAAACTTCCGCGCACCCCAGTAATACACGTACCCCGCTCGCACAGGGCCAATCGCGTGTAAAAGTTCCCGTGCACCCCAGTAATACACATACCCCGCTCGCACAGGGCCAATCGCGTGTAAAACCTTCCGCGCACCACAGTAATACACGTACCCTGCTGAAATTGCGTGTGAAACTTCCCGCACACCCAAGTAATACACGTACCCTGCTGAAATCGCGTGTGAAACTTCCCGCGCTCCCCAGTTATACACGTACCCTGCTCGCACAGGGCCAATCGCGTGTGAAACTTCCCGCGCACCCCAGTAATACACGTACCCCGCTCGCACAGGGCCAATCGCGTGTAAAACTTCCCGCGCACCACAGTAATACACGTACCCTGCTGAAATTGCGTGTGAAACTTCCCGCGCACCCCAGTAATACACGTACCCTGCTGAAATCGCGTGTGAAACTTCCCGCGCTCCACAGTTATACACGTACCCCGCTCGCACAGGGCCAATCGCGTGTGAAACTTCCCACGCAGCCCAGTAATACACGGACCCCGCTTGGCGTTTGCTGTTTGGCAGCCCTGTAAACTGGTCCAGGGGTAGTGCAGACATTTGCGATGAATTGGGAATTTTGATGGATTTTCCTTGCGCGAGGGCGTTCTTGGGGGCGTAACTGGCGCTGCTGCAGGGTCGCTGCGCCACGGCTGGTTTTGGGGGCTAAAATCCATGAATACGCTGTGCGATGAAATGGATTTTATCGCAGGCGGCAGGCGCAGTGTATCGTACGGGGACACTGTGCGCCACTTTTGTGCGAAATTCTATGAATTACCCTGTAAGTTTATTGATTGCCCATATGATATCCTCTGTTGACCAATGTATTCGCAGCAACGATGATATTTTCACTATTTGAAAAGTATTCATAGAGTATGCATCTGGAAGTTGAAAAGCTCACATAACATGCCTTGACCAGTTTTCAGCCGAAATGGAAGTATTCATATTAAAATAATTTTTGGTCGTTTTTTCTTTAATCATATTCCATATGGACTTCACACCATGCTTACACAAATGGTTCACTATAGCCTGATTGTCGGCCATATGAAGATTACATTTCAGAGCCTTAAAAGCGTTCTTATAAGTCTGAAGAGTGCATTTTTTTACTAGCTACAAAGTACAAAGAAGAGACATGCTGTCTCGCAAGGTACCTTAGCTTTTTGTTTTTCTGTTGTTTTAATTTGGAACTTCCCAATGATACTTATGATAATGCTGATGATTATTAACTTTGTTCTGATGCGCTAGTAGCATGAGCTGTGTGCAAATTATATAGTTGTTATGCTCTTCAATACATTTGATGTCATTAACAATATATGACGTTTTTTCATTAAACATAAAAGACTCTCTAAGATTTGAGACAAGACGTCTGAATAATTTCTTATTCCATTCAACAAGTGGACGCTCTATTTCCGCTAGACTAAGTTCAGGAACATTCACAAATTCTTTGCATAACTCTGCTATCTCAATTAAGATGACCCGATGGTCAATGTATCCAGCCTCAGTAATATTACATGCTCCACAAGAGTCAATAAGATTAGCTGATACATTAAAAACATCTATGATTGAGTAAGTTGACCCCCTATGCCATGTTTATACTGAAGTGGGATTGTCATATTCAATCACGTGAAGATTCCAGGACGCAAAATACTGATTCCAGCAAAGCCCCCTACTTACGGAATTACGCTAAGTGCTTGGATTCTGTTGTCTATAAGATTTCTTAGCTGTCTCGGAACAATTAGAATTGAAATTGCCTCCCACTATAATTTTATAATGGGGATTACGCATCAAAGCATTTTCCAAGATCACATAAAGAAGATCAAACATATTATAGAAATTTTTTAAGGATTCCAATATAGACATATAAGACGATAGGCAATTGAATTGTGATACAGCGTCAAACAATCAATAGCTAAGAGAGCGTCAGAAGAATGAATGATCATGGTGTTGGCTTCTAATTTGTTATTAATTAAAATAGCAAGGCCACCATAGAGGCGTCCAAGCCCGGCTTTTTTAGCAATGGATACAAAGGAACTATATCCATCAACACAAAGATTTTGCATATACATTGTTTCCTGTATAAAGAGTATCGATGGAATATCAAAGATCGTGTGTGACGTGAGCCATGTAAATAAATTGTTAAAGCCACACACATTCCATGAATGGAAAATTAAGTTAGTATAGCTAACAGTTGCCTTTGGGCTTCTCTATAGTCAATATTGTTTTCAAAAGATTTTCCACCCATGACCAATTTTTGATATTTGATGCATTGGTCGTGACCTGAGAGATGAGATGAGATTGTGTTATTTGAGTTGAAATGCTACCAGATGATGTCCCAATTGCATTTTTGGTACTTGAGCACTGATATTCAATAACAGATTGAGAGTGCTCATCTTCACTGAAGAGAACCATACAGATCCCCAAAATTAAGATCATCTCAATGATCCCAAATTTGTTTTAAAATAATTGGTGAGTGGACTTGACATATAATTCTTTGATTATCACTAGGCGCAAGCGTGACCCAGTCAATTGCGCCTGAGTTAAGAATTCTCAGCATAGGAATCTGATTAAAGACTTTGAAGATGAACGAACGATTCAGGCGGGAATCACCATTAATCTCTGGGTCATTAATCCACTCTATAATTGTAGATGTTTTAGAAGTCAGTTCGAGGTTAGCAGGAGTACAAGTTTCCTCCTTCTTCTCAACATATATCACCAACTTTGGGGAATTACAACCAATTTGAGGAGATGTCTCTTGTGTATCTTGCGGTACTCTGACCTCATGTTGCAGTTGAGGCACCACAAGAGGACTTTCCTTAACTGCATCTATCATTTTAGTGTCACGCTCACCTGATCTCCACGGGGGCATAGCACGTGGCTGCACGAATGATGTCTGCGCTGGTGTGGTGATGCGTGATTGGTGATGTTGCTGCGGCTTTTCCCCGGTTACCACCCTCCCAAGGCGTTGTCTGCAAGGTTAAAATAAGGTATTAGCGGCTGGGAGAGAGTTGAGTTGGACCCCCTCTCTGCTACCATCTGATCCCCTTCTCAGCTTCCTCTCACCTTGTAGTTTTGTAAGGCAGGCCCTCCGTCCTTCAATCTGGCAGGGGCGCAAAAATGTCTTCCAGGATCGAGTTACTGCACTGATCCGAAGAGCGAATGCTGAGTCGCGGAGAGCTTGGACGAACAGGTAAGTCTCTATGCCAATGACTGCTTGGTATAAAGTCTTTGAGTCGTTATTTTGCCCCAACTCCTTTAATCAGTGTCTTTCTCTCTTTTCAGGCGTGGCTTCGAATAGATTATGCATGGGGAGTCAGAAGGACTTGGCACGCTGAGCAGATGTATTACAGGTAAGTGGAGCGCAAGAATGAAGCGCTGTTATCTGAAGTGTAGTCTTTTCCTTCTGTGCGCTATCCTACTTTTGCAGAGGCGGTGCAGCGCTGGAATGAAGAATGGAGGAACACTCCGAAGATGCTCCGGAAGGATACTGGGCCCGAGAGGGCTCTTCAGCCTGAACGAAGTGAGTCGGCTGATGTGAGGGCCCAGGAGCGGCCGAAGATGCTGCCGGTTGAAGGTTGCTGCAGGTAAGGTTTCGCCGCTGCGCTGACTCGTATTTTCTCTGTCTTTTTCCCTTCCAGATGCCGATGGTTAGAGTCCAGGACAGGCGTGGCTGTTATAGTTCAGGAACAGAACAGACACGGTGGCGTTACGCTGCAGGAGTGCAGAATAACGCGAAGCGTGTTCTGTATAGAGGCCGTGGCTTAAATAGCCTCGCAAGTAGTCCCAGGTAAAGTAGTCCCTTTACCACTCCCTTTTCTGGAACAAAATAGTCCCTCAGCCACACCCTGAGGAAACAGAAAGGTCCAGTCCTGCCTAGACATGGCACGCAGTTCTACATGAATCATCCCATATCATGAGCCTGGCGCCAACGACGCCAGGACTGAGTCCAAGAGGCTCTGGGGGCTTGAAAGGCCCTCGTGGGAGTCGATGACTGGGGGGGCCCACCAGATCCACGGGGCTATCAGTGTGAACCCTGACAGCACTCCCCCCCCCCCCCAGGATCCTCCTAACAGTGGTTTTCCCTCGCGGGCCTGGTTTGCTCGGGTGGTTCTGATGAAATCTTTTCAACAAACGAGGGGCATGAATGTATTCACTGGGCTCCCATGTTCTTTCATGTGGTCCATAACCTTTCCAGTCTATTAGATAAAATAGTTTGGATTTGACGATCTTTGAGTCCAGGATGTCCTTCACTTCAAATTCAGGTTCCCCTTCAACTATGATTGGTTTTGGTGGTTTCAATATTCGGGTTCCGGGTTGTACTGGTTTCAGAAGTGAAACATGGAATACGGGATACATTTTCATGTGAGAAGGTAAATCTAGCTTTATAGCTACTGGATTGATGATGTCCTTAACGGTGTATGGGCCTATGTATCTGGGGTTGAAGGTGCGAGTTCCTTTCATGGGGATATGCTTAGATGCCAGCCAGACTTCATCCCCCACCTGGTATTTGGGAGCTTCACTCCTATGCATATCTGCTGATTTCTTGTATCTTTCTTTTGCTCGTGTCAGGTGGTCAGCTGCTTGTTTGAAGGCTTGAGTGATAGTCGTGTGCAAGCTTCTTACTGCTGGCATTTCCAGGGGTTGTAGTGGGTCAAGATTTGAAGTTTGTGGATGCAACCCGTAGATAGTATAGAAAGGACTTTGTCCTATGCTGCAGTGAAGAGAGTTATTGTAGGCATATTCTGTTATCCAAAGAATGTCTTTCCAATTGTCCTCTGTCTGGTGTAACATGCACCTAAAATATTGTTCTGATTGGTTCTTTCGGTCTGCCCATCAGTCTGGGGATGGTGACTGGTGGAAAGTCTTATATCGATGTGAGCTAACTAGCAGCATTTTCTCCAGAAACGTGATACAAACTGACTGCCACAGTCAGAAATCATGATAGAAGGAAATCCATGTATCCGGACTATTTGTTCCAGGAATAACCTTGCCAGGATTGAAGCGGGGGGTAACCTCTTCAGAGGAATAAAATGAGCCATCTTGGAAAACAAGTCCACTACTACCAAAATTGTATTGTAGCCATTACAAGGAGGAAGATCAGTTATAAAATCAAGCGATAATGTATGCCAAGGAGTGGGTGGAATGTCTAGAGGTTGCAATTGGCCTGGCGATTTCTTTTTTAGGGTTTTGTTTTGAGCACAGACCCCACAGGATAACACAAACTGTTTCATGTCTTTGCGCCAGGTTGGCCACCAAAAGTGTTGCTTAATCTTGGCTGCAGTCTTATCGATTCCAGGGTGGCCCTCGATCAATGACTCGTGATAATTAGAGATGACCTTTTCTTGAAGTTCCTTACTGGGCAGATAAAGACGACCCTGAAAGTATGGTAATTGGTTTGAGACCGAATGGTGAGCACTTTTGGTAGACCAAATCTTTAGAGTGTTGGTGTCTATGAGACGAGCTCTCTCTTCAAGGATGTCTTCTAAGGTGAGAGATGTTGTAATTCCCAAGATTTTTACTCCTGGGATGATTGGTACTGGATCTCGATTGACAGTTTCCTTGTCTACTCATATACGAGACAGGGCATCCGCTTTACCATTTCGGCAACCGGGACGATAGGTAATCTCAAAGTCAAATTCAGCGAAAAATAGTGCCCATCAGAGTTGGTGGGAAGATTGAGCTTTTGCCACCTTTAGGTATTGTAGGTTGCGGTGATCAGTGAGTACCGTGATTGTGTGCCTTGCTCCCAAAAGATAATGCCACCAATCTTTAAAGGCGGCCTTGATTGCCAACAGTTCCTTGTCCGTAATGGCGTAAATCAGTTCTGGGGCCGTGAATTTCCGTGACCAAAAGGCCACAGGGTGAAGCTGACCGGATTCAGGGTCCTTTTGGGAGAGTACTGCTCCCATTGCTAAACTGGAAGCGTCAGTCTCAACCACGTATGGTAAATCTGGGCGGGGATGTTTCAGGATTGGGGCTGAGATGAATTTCTGTTTCAAGTCTTGGAACGCCTTCTCTGCTTCCTCAGACCATTGAAAACGCCTGTTCTTTCTCAGTAATGAGGTAATAGGGTGCACCAACTGTGAAAAACCTGGGATGAATCTTCAATAAAAGTTTGCGAATCCAAGCATACTCTGAACTCCCTTGATTGAGGTCGGGGAGGGCCAATTGAGGATGGCATCCACTTTCTGCGTATCCATTCGTACACCCTGAGGGGTCAGGACAAATCCAAGAAACTCTACCTCTGTGACGTGGAAGAAGCACTTCTCCAGTTTTGCGAATAGTTTGTGTTAGCGGAGTTTGTCCAGAACAGCTCAGATGTGTTTTACATGTTCTTGCTCAGATGGGGAGTACACCAAAATGTCATCGATGTACACTACAACACATACATCGATTAGTTCTTGCAGGACGTCATTCATAAAATACTGAAACGCCGCGTGGCTGTAGAAGTTCAGGAACAGAACAGACACGGTGAGCGTTACGCTGCAGGAGTGCAGAATAACGCAAAGCGTGTTCTGTATGCAGGGCGTGGCTTAAATAGCCTCGCAAGTAGTCCCAGGTAAAGTAGTCCCTTTACCACTCCCTTTTCTGGAACAAAATAGTCCCTCAGCCACACCCTGAGGAAACAGAAAGGTCCAGTCCTGCTTAGACTGGGCATGCAGTTCTACATGAATCACCCCATATCATGAGCCTGGCACCAACGGTGCCTGGACTGAGTCCAAGAGGCTCTGGGGGCTTGAAAGGCCCTCATGGGAGTCGATGACTGGGGGGGGCACCAGATCCAAGGGGCTATCAGTGTGAACCCTGACATTTAGAAGGGAGACCGGTGCTAGCCGATGCTGAAAATCGCTGACTAGATTTTCTAGCAATTACGAGTAGAAATTAGAGAGCTGGGTTTGTCATGAATCGACGTTACAGCCCTTTCTGGACTGCGTGGTCCATAAGACATTGCTACATTCCCTCCAAGGTACACTCAACATGTCCTGCGTTGGTGCGCGATTACCGCTCTAGCGTTTTCAGGAGTTCGCCAGTTCCTTGAAAAGAGACACGCCCCCGCGGTGCTTCGCGTCTCAACGCTAACTTCCGAACTTCGGCAAGTGTGGTCCTACTTTCCTGTGCTCGTACCTTACTTCCCAGGTTCTATATTCCTCCTCTACCCTAAGCCTTCCTTCAGCGCTCTCCTTCTAGGGCCTTCCGCCCGTATCGCTCACTTCTTACCTTGTTCGTATCCTGGTTCCTTCCTGGCTTCCTTCCTTCCGGGACTTCCTTCACTCGTACTCCTCCCTGCAATTGAACGCATAATCATCTCGGTCGGAGTAGCCTGCACGCTGGTGACAGAGGACACAAGGCCGAGTCTCTACAAGTCCTGAGCTGTCCAGAAGAAGGAGAAGTCCCAGTCCAAGACTTCGAAGGACAAACAGGTGAGATTTCAGGCAAAGTGTGACAGTTTGAGACGCCAAGGATTGAATATTGATTCTACAATGGAAGCAGCCATCCAAGACCTCATGAAAGGTATGCAAGAACTGACAACTGAGGTACAGAACTTAAAGTTGAAAATGCAGCTTTGAAACAACTCCTGCTCTCCAGGGATTCAGCCTTCCAAGAAAGTGCCATAGTAGGGGGTATTGTGGACAAATATGATGGAACCACCAAGGCATTGCGTTCCTTCCTCGACTCGTGTTTGGTGCATTTTACCTTCAAACCTTACTACTTCTCAACACCCAGAGCCAAGGTTGGGTTTATAATTTCCCACCTTTCAGTAAACGCATTGGCCTGGGCAACACCTCTAGTTAATGCAGGGGACCCACTCCTGGACAACTATGAAGGATTTGTGGATGCCTTTAAAACTATGTTTGATCGATCTGAACAAGTTTACAGTGCTCAAGAGAAACTATTGGAGTTTCAACAAGGTTCTCAGGATATGTTGTCATACGTCACCCGTTTCAAACAATTGGCCAAAGAGGCTGACTGGGCTCCAGAAGCCTGTTTCACACTATTTCATTGTGGATTGAATGACGAAATCAAGGATGAACTCGCCCGGGTAGCCCGACCAAGCTCGTTTCAGGCTTTACTGGATCTATCATTGCAAATCGATTTCCGCATCCAGGAAACAAAGTCAGAAAAGAAAAAGACACGTTCCCTGTCAACAAAGGCCCCCTTGGATTATACCAGTCATAAGGAGACGACTTCCAGTCCCCAGCCGGATCCTGATCCAATGCAACTTGGCTCCTTACGGGGCCCCATTTCTCCACAAGAAAGAGCTCGTAGAATTGATACAGGACTATCTATGTATTGTGCATCAGACAGACACCTAGTGAGAAATTGCCCAATAGCTCCTCCCAGGCGTTCGGGAAACGCCAGCTCCCGATCTTGAACGGAGCCCAGCTTCGGGAGAAAGATTCATGCTCCAAGTCTTCTCCAAGCAAAACCAGTCAACCCACAAACAGTCTGGTGATTCCTCAAGTGTTTCTGTCAATCACCAAAGATGAAACATATCCTGTCATGGCCCTGGTAGACTGTGGAGCAATGGGCATATTCCTTGACCAGGATTGGGCCCTGAAACATCATATTCCCCCGAAGACCAAAGACATCATCCAGGCGGTCGAAAGCATCAATGGAAGTCCGTTATCTTCAGGACCCATAACCCAACAAACCATGGAACTGTTATTGACTATAAACAACCACCAAGAGATGTTACACTTCGACATAATAAAGGCTGCTCATTATCCGATGGTGCTAGGCATGCCCTGGCTTCAAAGACACAATCCGTACATTAACTGGACCGCGGGTTCCTTGTTCTTAGGATCAGAGTATTGCCTTTCACATTGGTTGTTTCAAGGGACTCAACCCTATTTCCTGGAATCCCTGGAGACTAAGAACACGCCTATTAGTGTGTCTACTGTCGCCCAGATACATGAGCCTTACCAACAATTCTCGGATGTATTCTGTCTACTGTCGCCCAGATACCTGAGCCTTACCAACAATTCTCGGATGTATTCTCATCAGATATTGTTCAAGTGTTACCTCCCCACAGACCCGAAGATTGTGCCATTGAAACAGACAACTCTGCAGTCATACCATTCGGAAGGATGTTCATACTTTCAGAACCTGAGAAGAGAGCCTTACGTGAATACTTGGACACTAATTTATCCAACGGCACCATCCGTCCATCGAAATTCCCTGCAGGAGCATCCTTATTCTTTCTGCCAAAGAAAGATACTAAGGAACTCCGTCCCTGCCTGGATTACAGGGGGCTCAACCAATGTACACAAAAGGACCGTTATCCGTAACCACTTATCTCAGACATACTAGAAGCGGTCCGTGGAGCTATGATTTTTTACCAAACTCGACCTTAGGGGCGCCTACCATCTGATCCGCATAAGGGAAGGTGATGAGTGGAAAACTGCCTTCAGGGCCCCTTTCGGCATTTCGAGTACTTAGTAATGCCCTTCTGATTATCTAATGCACCAGCAGTGTTTCAACGGTTCATGGATAGAGTGTTCGCCGACATGCTGTTCCTTTTTGTCATCATATATCTGGACGACATCCTAATCTACTCCAAGAACCTAGCAATACACCAAGAACATGTGTCAATGGTCCTACAATGTTCACGAGAGAATAATCTGCTCGCCAAACCAGAGAAATGTATCTTTCATGTTCCTACTGTTCGTTACCTGGGATTTATCCTAGGTCTTCAAGGAATTGAAATGGATCCTGCCAAGGTCGACTCAATCCTCTCATCGCACAGGCCCACATCAGTAAAACAGATACAGTCTTTCCTGGGTCTTGCCATTTTTTATCGGAAATTCATCCCTACCTTCTCTGCTATTGTACAGCCCATAGTCGCCTTACTAAAAAAAACAACGTTCCGTTCAACTGGACAGAAGACCAAGAATCGGCCTTCCAGGAGCTAAAACAAAGATTTACTCAAGGATCCATCCTGGCACAACCTGACATAGACAAACCCTTCCTGGTGGAAACCAATGCCTTGGAATACGCCATAGGAGCTGTCCTGAAACAAGAATTGGAAGACAAAAAAGAACATCCCATCGCCTATCTATCTCGAACTCTAAATTCCAGTGAAACACATTACTCTGTTTTGGAGAAGGAATTGCTTGCTATCCGACAGGCTTTTACCGAATGGCGGCATCTGCTCTTGGGTGCGAAATATCCGATTCAAGTCCGGACTGATCATCGGAATTTACAAATTCGTCAGTCTTTAGAATGCAGAAACAGTCGTCAGGCTCGCTGGACCTTTTTTTTTGCTCAATATCAGTTCAAGATAAACCATGTTCCAGGAGTGACTAACATTATTGCTGATGCCCTGTCCAGACGGCCTGACTATGAACCAGAGGACACTTGTGCCCTTCCAAAGATGTTTCCCGAATCCGTCTTTATTGCCCAGGCAAATTCCTTATTGGATAATATCCGCTCTGCAGCACCTTCATCAGTCATCTGGAAGGAATATCTGAAGACAAATAGATGGGAGCTCTCTGCTAATGACGGATACCGTTTTAAAGAAAAGAATCTAGTGATACCCACACAAGAACTGAGGTTGAGGATAATAAAACTCTGACATCATACCTTGCATTCAGGGCATCGAGACATATCAGCAACTCTCAGGCTCATTCAGAGGAACTTTTGGTGGCCCAGAATGGCCAAAGATATAAAAAACTGCATCCAAGCTTGCGCGGTCGGAGTCAGAATAAGCATGACAATAAGAAACCAGCAGGAATCCTATACCAGCCTGCCTTACCTGACCGACCCTGGATGACTATTGCTACTGATTTCATCGTGGAGCTGCCTCCTTCCAAGGGTTTTACGACCATAATGGTGACCATCGACCTGTTCTCCCATATGGCCCACTTCACTCCCTTGGAAAGGTCACCTTCAGCACAAGAAATGGCAGGAATATTTATAAACCACATCTTTAGACTTCATGGCCTTCCCTCCAAAATCATCTCGGATCGGGCCCCCAGTACATCTCCCAGTTCTGGAAATATCTGTGCAAAATGTTGGGCATCCAACGCGCCTTGTCTTCGGGATATCATCCTCAGACCAATGGGATTACAGAACGAGTCAAGCAAACACTCGAACAATATCTACAATGTTTTGCTTCCAAGGTGCAGGATGATTGGTCTGTCTTGATTCCTGTGGCTGAATTCGCCTATAATAACTCTGACCATGCTGCCATTAAGACCAGCCCATTCTTTTGCTCCCAATGATTTCATCCATCAGTCTTACCTACAGTGCTACCTCAATCCACCCCAGTTCCATCGGTTGATTCCTGGATAGAGCATTTGGTCTCAGTACACAAAGATGTGAACAGTCAATTGGAAAAGGCCAGGGAGGATGTTAAATGATTTGCAGATTCCAGCAGAAGACCAGGTCCTAAGTACGCCATCGGTGATAAGGTCTGGCTATCCTCCAGACTTTTACTTAGACATCTAAGACCTAACAAGTTGGCTCCACGTTTCTATGGGCCTTTTCTAATAAAGGAAATAATCAACCCCGTAGCCTTCAGGCTTCAATTGCCCCAAACCTGGAAAAGGATTCATCCAGTTTTTCATACATCTCTATTGAAACCTTATTCGCTAGACACTAAGAACCCTCCTCGACCTACCCCCATGATCAACAATGACCAGGTCGAATTCGAGGTTTCCAGGATTTGTGACTCCAGATACAGAAGGGGTCGCATACAATATTTGGTGGAATGGAAAGGATACCCACCTAGTGAGCGAACATGGGAACCTGTGTCCAACATGAATGCCCCTCGCTTGCTACGACGGTTTCACTTGACCCATCGGGGCAAACCAGGAGGTTCACAGTTTAAGAGGGGGCATGCTGTCATGAATCGACGTTTCAGCCCTTTCTGGACTATGTGGTCCATAACGCATTGCTACAGTCCCTCCAAGGTGCACTCAACATGGCCGGCGTTAGTGCGCGATTACCGCTCTAGCGTTTTCAGGAGTTTGCCAGTTCCTTGAAAAGAGACACGCCCCCGCAGCGCTTCGCGTCTCAATGCTAACTTCCGAACTTCGGCAAGTGTGATCCTACTTTCCTGTGCTCGTACCTTACTTCCCAGGTTCTATATTCCTCCTCTATCCTAAGCCTTCCTTCAGCGCTCTCCTTCTAGGGCCTTCCGCCCGTAGCGCTCGCTTCTTACCTTGTTCGTGTCCTGGTTCCTTCCTGGCTTCCTTCCTTCCGGGACTTCCTTCACTTGTACTCCTCCCTCGAATTGAACACATACTCATCTTGGTCGGAGTAGCCTGCACGCTGGCGACGGAGGACACGCAGCCGAGTCTCCACAAGTCCCGAGCTGTCCGGAAGAAGGAGAAGTCCCAGTCCAAGACTTCGAAGGACAAACAGGTGAGATTTCAGGCAAACTGTGACAGGGTTTGCTTAGTACCACAGTTTTTTCAGATACAGAGCTGCCTGTGGATCCCTCAGGCATTTGTATCAGCTTTTTTGTTTTTTCTGCTTCTTTTTAGGTGGGCAAGTATGATTCGACGTGGAGTGGCCTGAGTCCACTTGCACATGCAGGAGAGTTTTACTCTCCTCGTCTAGTTGATGTAAATCTAAAATCTATTCCGCGTTAGAAAGGTTACAGATCATTTTTACGTTGGAATTATGACCATTCATTTTTTTAATGGGTTGATTTTTTTATTCATCTGGCCTTTGTTTTTTTGTCTTTGATTGCGTCTTTTGTTGGCACGCAATTGAAACCTTTTAAGATTTCGAGATATAAACTGTCGGGAAGGATTAGTATTAGAGGTCATATGCATCATCTCCACAACCAACTCCGTCTCAGGATTGGATGCAGTTGCTTCATTATTTATCAACTCAATAAGCGGAGACACACTATTTGGGTCGGAGCAGTTCACTTCTTCATCAATTACTTGGTTTTGATTGGAAATATGTTCCCTGCCCTCACTCATAGAAGAAAGCGAGTTGGATAAAGCAACATGATTTTGTAAGCCCAAGATCTACTTAGCGTTGATGTTTATACAATCCACACTTCTTCTAGATTGCCGGCGGTGAGGGGGCATATGGCATGTGATAGTGGACAGACATTACACACCACGTCCGCGTATGAGGGTTTACATGCATGACTTGACGCCATACAATCCTTCATTTGAGTCATCCTATTACATGTGTGCGCAGATTCCGTTTGTGATGATGCAGAAATGGTGGATGCATGAGTACTACCTTTAGTTTTTCAATATACGGGGATGCAAGTTTATCATATGCACTATTGAATCCCTTAAGCCCACATAATTTATTCAGCACTTCCGAAATAGTTACTTGCATGTTTCGTATTTCACAATAGGTTCAATCATGCCCCTTATCCAACAGGTTTAATATTCGTGTCAGGACTGGAAATGAATAAGACTCTGTGGTTTCCGAGTCCTGAAACCGTTCTTTAGAGGCAGGTGATGCATGGGCATAATAAATCTCTACAGTGGAAAAAGAAATGGCATTATTATGAGCCAATGGGATTTGATCTTGATCCTTCGAATTTTCCTTAAAATCACGGAAAGATTTGTTTTTAGGCAAAAAGCACACGCTTGTTCTCCGCTCATTTGAACATACAATGAACAAACCAGCCTTTGTTTCATCAAAGACACATGGAAGACTGGAAGAAGCTTTGAAAGCAGGTAGCAAAATTGTCAGAGGAGTGTTAGATGTAGAAAATAAATGCACTTTGTCAATTTGATTAGAGGGGAAAAAGATTTGGCGTACAGGGCCCAAGAGAGGCGCTTTCCTAATTCATCCATAATGACCGGAGCCAATATGGCTAAATCAGACGGGGAGTGATATAAAGTCCCCTGTTCAGATGTTTCCCGCATCCCAGAATCGAGAATGGGAGAAGTGCGTCTCGGGGTAAGTGATTTATTATTTATTAAAACTTGTTTGACTAACTCCACTGTTGACTTGACTTCTGTTTTGGATTCTCCAAATAGTGACATTTCTTCAGTCTCCTTGGCTTCAGGTAAGGCTGGAACTCGCCTGAGCTCCACAAAGAGGAAAGACGCAACCCTTTTGTTTCAGATGACGTACATAAAACAAAGAGGAATTCTGAATCGAAGAGGGAGAGCCCTATGCAGAGGCGAGTGTGAGGGGTCAGAAATGTGAGGCAGACAACTTTTTAAAGGTTTTTCAAAAGATGCCATTTTATTAACTCAAAAGGTTGGATAAACGCCTCACTATCCCTACTCTGACGAGGATTTCCGTGCCTAAAATAAACTAAAGGAAACACTCTAATAAAAGGTTTCTGCCCCTCACACTTATATACACACCAAATCAATAAGGATAAAATGGCAATTCAACGAAAACAAAAGTAGCAATATAATTCACATCACAATAGCTGTTTCTTCTTATAACCTGGGCGAACTCCCCTTCCCCAGATTCAAGCAAGCTTTTGTTTAACTGTTCAAAAAAGGATAAGGAAATCAAGTCTCATAACAAAAAGTTCCACTTCAGTTCTCTTTTAATCCAACACAAAGCTCCAACTTGGATTCCAAAGGTGATTCACAAATGTTTAACAAAGGTTTCCTCTTTCCACTTGTAGTCAAGGTCTTGAGACAGCTTCTTGTCATCAACAATATCTATTTTGAATAAAGATTGCAAAACAAATTTCTTGTCGTCATCAAACGATATTCCACCAAAGATCTTGAAACAGTTTGTTGTCATCAACAAGAATATTTTGGAGCTTCATGAGTTTCAAAACAAATGTCTTTGTTAGGATATTTTGGCGCCACTTTTAGTTTCAGTACTACTTCACCAAATCACTTCAGTGATTCTTCAAGTGCTTCTTCATAAGCTTTACCCCACCACAGCACTTCAACAACATTCACCTGGTTTATTCTAATGCCAGGTTTACCACTACAACCACTCTCTGTTCTAGTCAGAACAACACCAATTGTTACTAAAGTTCTTGGAACTTGTATCCCTCCTTTCAGTCAAGACACACTAATGTAGTTCTCTGTTCGGGTATACTCTCGTGCTCGCACAGAACCAATTAGCACAAAATTCTATTGTCTGGTATACTCCCTTGCCAGTGCTTCCGTGGTATGGGTCAACTTCCAAACTATTAGCAATGTCTTCTGCTTCACACAATTAGGTTTATGAACTTCTTTAAGGGAAACAAGAATCACACTGGTGCTATTCACTACAACTATGAGTTTGCCAAACGCAAGACGGGCAATGCTCTCATTCGCCTCAACCTCTTTTATCAGAAGGTCAGCCCTCCTGTCACTCTTGTTCCACCTCTGTATTATTAACCAAATGCTGATAACTCTTTTTGTCATGCACACTTTGTCAATGTATCTTGAAACCATCTTAACATCCTCTACACATATGCAATATTCTTCACAAAACACTTCAACGCTCAATGATCTTCTTTTGGCTTGGGTAACACTGGTTGTTTATCAATTGCCTTAATATCACTCTCTGTTGGCATTAGCAATAGTGGTTTGCGTTCTCTTTTTGATGTATTGCCGCTTTGTGTGCTAGTACTTATAATGCTCATTACTTCGATTTACATCTGCTTGGTGTGCATCACAATTGTTAACTCCTTTTATGTCAGATCGTATTCAAAAGGGGGTCTGGGAATGGCCAATGGGCAGTCACAGAGCGCTCCGGGGCCACAGTATAACAGTGAACTCACCTGGTCTGGTGTGCACGTCCGTCTGCCTTGCTGTCTCTAGCTACTCTGCTTCGTGGCTTCTGCGCGGCCCGGCAACCTCCTTTGCGCGGGTTCCAGCAGCTCACATCTCTCACTTCCAGAGCTCTCAAGGCTCTCCGAGTGATCCAGTGCTCGCCTGCCACCGGCAAACATTCCACTATGGGAAATGTTATAAAAAGGTGTGCTGTCCACTGCGTGACCTCTGCAGATGAAATCTCGAGCACCTGTGACTCTGTCAGTAACGGCATCAACGTCTCTTGCCGCTTTGGTCCTGGCTCTTGCATGATTTGTACCTCTGCTGCTTTGTGGAGAGTTCAAAACTCCTCTACCTACTACTACTACTGACCTCCTGCTGCTGCGGCAGTTTCTCCTTTCTCCATCTTGGTCTTATGGCCTACACCTGAGGGTGCTTTTTATGCCTCTCAGACACCCTCAGGTATGGTTCATCAACCTTAATGGGCTGCATTTTGTGACATTGTGCCTCTATGCCCTCTTCTTCGTGCTAGTACTTTTGGAATTCTGGAACTTGAAGTCCACAACATTAAAATCAGTTTACTCAATAGTATTTTCATCACCAAGTCTTTTTCTCTCATTATATATATTCCTTAAAAGTACTAAAATATATATTTGGTTTTACAGGGGAATGAAATATTTCAGAATTTCAATTGGCAGCCTTTAAAGACTTCTTGACACGATTTCCATGGGACTCATAGGGTTTCCTATTTTTGAGATTATTAGAGATTTTTCAAGAGTTTTTCTGATTCCTAATACATGACCGGTTATGATTGTCTTCACTTATACTCTGACAATTGACTTTAGGGAATAATAGCTCTCTTTGACAACATGCCATTACATGAGTTGGCAAGAATATTTCCTTCCTTGATGAAGACAAATACATTGTCTCATCCCACAATGTCCTCCTGTTGCCATGGGGCCCATCTCCTCTCCAGGTGATCTCCCGGCTAACACCACCCCCAGGGTCAGGATCAGGAAGTATCTGCCTTTCCCTTGCCACCAACTCTAGGTAGGGTTTTTGTGAGGACTCTGTAGGATTCATCACACAAGCCTCTGACAGAAAGATGTCCGGGAGGGGCGAAGCCATGCTGGACCACAGAGCCATCAGTAGTGTGGAGGGCGAAGGAGTCGCTCGCAAGATGCTGGAAGGCTGGTGTCTTGGCTGGTGTCTTGGCTGCTCGAGAAGCCATGAGAAGAGACGGAAATGAGACAAGTGTCCCTCTCACCTGGTGACATGACCACACGGAAGCCGTTGTGGGACTGGTTACCAACCATTAACGGTTGCTGATATCAGAGTGCAGTGGAGAGCACGGAACACCGAGAAGTGTATTAGATTTAGAGCCAAGCAACAGAAAGGAAGAGAATGCTCCCGGAGAGGTAGTGCAGTGGGGAGAGGCGAATATAGATATTCAAGGGTGGGAGAGCTAACGCAAGCCTGACAGAGGGCCAGAGGGTTTCGGATGATCCTAAGAAACAGAGAGACGTTTGAGGCTTGGGAGGCCCCAAAGGTTACAGGAATCAGACAAACCCGAACAGAGATAAAACAAGCCTATCATAGGACTTTGGAGAAAGAGAGAACCTGGAGGGTTCCAATCATAACATTGTCAAACCCAGAGTCGGAAACAGGGATATTGTATGAAGAAAACCTTTCTTCCTGGAAGGAGGGAACCGTATTGAAGTAAGGCTTGGAACAACAGAACCTACAGAGAGGTTGTGAAGTGTGTTGCCAAACATTGATGAACTTTTAAAACCTAATTTAATTAAGAAAACCTTTTTTTACTGGAGAGGGAACTGTATGGAATTGATATTTGATATACAGAATCTGTAGAAAGGTTGTGAACTGAGTTACGTGAAACTTTTAAAACAGCTTGGAGAAAGAGATCCAAGCGGAAGCCCAAAGATAGAGACCATTGCTCCGGCCTCCTTACCTTTTGTCATTTTTCTTCTAAGTGGCAGGGACTAGTTAGATAGTAGGATCTGGACTAGGGACTACTTCTTTGGACTTTGGCAAGCACCTTTACTTTTTAGTTTGTTAGGCAGGGAACTTCCCTCAAAGCAGTAGGATTAGATGGGTGTTTTCTTTTTATTTAAATAAAACATCTTAAAAATATCACCCTTAGTCAAAGTCCTTCTTCTGGTTCACCACAACTGCCTACTCTGCCATTGTTGGTACATGGCGGATCTGTACATAGAAAGCGGGCGTGCTTAGCCCCCTTTTTAAAGACTTTCAAGTAGAGTGAAAGAAGGGTGCTTAAGTAGCTGGTGGGAGGAGGAGAGTAAAAGTAAGGAGATGGGGAGTAGGAGTGGATAAAAGGATTAGTGGTAATGTCAAAGGGTGGAAAGAACTAGGAGAGGTGAAACATCAGAGGGACAGAAGAAGGGTGGGAGGAGTAAAGAAGTGTGGTAGTAACAGCAGAAGGCAAGAGGTAAACGTAGGTGTGAGTGAACCATCCTGAATCCAACAGAGTAAGTGCAAATCACTATCCCAATTTACATTAGAAACACTAACCACTGGATAAAGTAGGGACAGTTAGGAAATCCCTTGGAAAGATAACACAGCCACTGTTGTAGTATATCATCTGCTGAATAAGATAAGCTTCTAGAAAGTAGGAGTCAACATTTGCTAGCAGCAACCAGGAGTTACAGACGCCTGGGTTAGGGAGGAAGCTCAAAAATAAACCAGAGAGAAAGAGACGGCCTTGGGCCCCACAAAGGAAAAAAATAAAAACCCTTGAACTGTCTCTACTACTCAGAGTATTTTTTGTGTGCAATCTGCGACAGCAGTCCCACCATGACTGCCCTTCTCAGGAAAGTCAACTCCCCTCTTGGCGAGCACACCTTTCAAGACAGATTACGAACAGGGTTCCTCCTCTTGAGAAAAAACATCCTCGACCCCAAGGGTCTGGCAAACTACTGTCCTATTAGTAGGCTCCCTTTTATCAGAAATATCACTGAGAAGGTGATTGCCAATTTCTTTGCCAAAATTCACCAACTCTACCTTTTGTCAGCATGATCAATCTGGTTTCCACTGCAAAGTCTGCAAGGAGATTGCCAGCACTGTGTTGGTTGATGAGACCTTGCAAATTATCGATAAAGGTGATGCTTTCCTATTTGTCCTCCTCGACCTCATTCTACCAAGACACACTACCGTTCCCTCCCAAAGTCACAGAATGGGCTTTGCAGGCACAGCAGCTGGCCTCATACTCATCTATGAGACACCAGGCTGTCCAAATTGGTTCTTTAAGGTTGACACGCTGCCAAGCGGCCTGGGGTGTGCCCCAGAACTCCATCCTTTATCTGGTCTTAATCAGTCCTTACACTGAACCCTCGACAGACTTCTAACTGATGGACATCTGAATACATCAATACACATATGACACTCCGCAATACCAAAGAGTTATTGGTCCCCAGGACATTGCCCACCTCAGGGCAGGCCTTACTTCCATTCAGAATGGATGTGAAGATCCTACTTGAAACTTAACCCTACCAAGACAGAATTAGTTGTCCTAGACTCTCACTCAAAGGTGGCTAGATGGCATGCACTTAGATTTATCCTGCAACTCACCTAGAAAAATCTCTCAGATTAATTGTGTAAATGAAAGTATCCTTTCAACAACACAGAGCTAAAAGGCCCAAAAGGGCTGGCATCAAATCACCCTATTTTGCAAGATCAAACCCATCCTGCCACCCCAGGACCTCCGAGTAGCAGTGTAGGATCTGGTGATAAATTGATCACTTGGGGTAAATGCCCTACTACAAGGGATCCCAGCCATGTAGCTGGCCCCCTCCTTAAGGAGACACACCACACAGTGGGTCCCCTTAATACCATGGCATGCAAATGTTATCCCGCTACTCGTGTTAAAAGATGGCAGTATCACTTATAAGGCTACCTCAGCAGGTACACAACCTTGCCTGCGGCTAAGTTAAACACCTCTGGCAGAATGTGATAGACGCGCTATAGGATCATTGCCACACTAGAGACTGGATGGGCCTGCAAGGAGAAAACTAGGAAACAGCCATTCTCTTGCTATGCTGCGTTACTATCCAATTCTATCTGAGCAGCAATATGGGCCATTCCCTCTCTCTTCTGGGTTCTGTAAAGAACTGAAACCCTTCTTATTTCAGTCACACCTTGACATTATCTAGACTACTCACCAGCAACCGGGTAACTATATGTAGTTCAACACGTTTCTGCCATGATAATTGTTTCATGGTCACACAATACTGCGTTACTGTCTGCCCCTCAACACACTTGCCTATTAATGTTACCCTAATTCTGCTGTACAGCGCTCCACTGCTTCAGATCTATGTCTGTGCTATATAAATATAATAATATAAATTCAAATAACAAATAATAACCCGAGTCCTGTCTCAACCCTTAACCTGACCACTGTGCAGAGCTGCACCTTAAGAACAGCCAAAGGCCTATCCAGAAGCATCCACAAACACATATAGATACCTCTGCGCAGCTTCACCTGGACCTCTTGTTTACAGCCTGCTCCAGACACATCTGTGCACAACTTCTGTCTAAACCCCATTCTGCACAAACTCAGTCCGTACACCTGTTTTCCCTGCCCTATCCATACCTTTCTCTATAACATCATCCAAGCATCCATCATAAAAATCACTATCCTACACACTCTTAAAAAGGTAAATGAAGGCGCCACTACAAAAGAGGCCCACCCATGTGCCACCTCAACAAATGTCCTGAACCCTAGAAGGTCCTATCCATGCCCTTTTGACAAACCCGAATCCAGACCCACTTGACAAGGGTACATCCATCTCTCTGATTCTAAAGTGCAAGCCATTGCTTTGCAAGGTCTGATTATCTCTCTCCAAAGTGCCATCCAAAACCCCTCTGTCTAGGTCCAAACCTGTCCCACTTATAAAAATTCATACAAAACCTATCCGGCACAGTTCTATTTTGAGGCTCCTCTACAAAGGTCCACACAAAAAGTCTCTGAAAATGTCAGATCCTGGTCTATTCTACAAAGCCATCCCCAGAACACCTACACACATGTCCAATGCTGCTCCCATTCTTCAAAGACCCACCCAAATGCCCTATGACAAGGTCCAATACAGGTGCCCTCTCTAAAAAGTACCATCTGAAACTGTTCTGCAAAGATCCAAAAGTGATGCTTTCTCTATAAGCTCCATCCAAATCACGTCTACCAAAGTACAATCCTGATATATTCTCTGCAAAGTACCACTGAAAAGCAATGACAAGATTCAATTCTGCCCCCCCTTACATTGCACATTCCATAACATCTCTAACAAGGGATCATGTAGACCCCTCTGCTACAAAGCTCCGTCCAGCTACCCATCCTCAAATTCGACCCCTACACCCTGCCACCACCCAAAACCACCCCAACAAATCCACATGCCCCTTTATTGGAGGTAGTTAAAATTCTCCTCTACAAGCACCATCCTTACCCTTCTTTATAAACACCATGTACCCCATTTACAAAGCTCCACACAGATGCTATACTGACTGCTCTTCACAGAATCCAAACCCAAAAGCAATTTGCCTCTCTGAACAAAACCTGCCCCTCTGTACAGGGAGAATTCACCACTCTGCACAGGACCAGACATTTCTTTTATGTGAAACATGTCCCTCTCTCTGCAAAGGAAAAATAACATCCATCCCACATTTCTGCAGCACAGGACAATCTCTAAATACCTCCTCTGGGCAGGGAAAGCTCATCCCACTTTTTGCATATTACGAACAACCTATGCTGTTTCTTTGTAAAGTACACCTGTCCCCTGGTCAAATACCCCCTGGTGTGCAAGCCAACAAATCCCACAGTACCCGGGCTCTCTGTACAGTAAAAATATCTACATTTGTACTCTCCGCACAGGACAAATACCTATGTTTGCCACTGCAAATGGCCAAATACACCCTCTGCACAGGACAAACTGCTCCTTTATACTGGAGTGCAACTAGTCTGCCATTCTTCACTACCCAAATGTGTCCCTCTGACAAGGAAAAATGCTCAAGCATTCCTGTGTTTATCAGCCCTCGACCATGATGCTGTCTGAAGGTCCTCCCTTCCTGCTTTTGCAATGATGACAAGGTGTTAAACTGAAGGGCACTGCAATGCTCAAGTATTCCCCACTGCACAAAACGCATGTCCCCCCTCTGTTGCATGTAAGAGATCCATAAACTAACCCTTCCTACCCGGGCAGGCCAAATCGCCCCTCTGCTAGGGGGACCAGATATCCTGATTCTGCTGGGACTAACGCAAAACAAGGACCTCTCTCCCCCGTCCCAAGAATTGTTTTTAAATTAAAAACCATGTGCCTGTGTTTGGGAAATGGAAGGTGACCATTGACAGTTCCATCACGAAATGATTGAATATTGATAGTGAGCAACACATATAAATCTAACAAGCATCAGAATACTTTACATATTTACCTGTATCACATGAACCAGATATCTGACATCGCAGGGTGGTCTCAAACCTCCAACCTTTCAGGTATCAATCACCCATATTACCTGATTGTGCCACAAAGCCTGGTTACAAAACAAGTACATAGAAAGGCCTGTTATATTAATTGCATACATGCCAACCTTCCCAATTTAGGCGGGTATGTTTTACTTTCTCCCTCCTAAAATAATTCCTACCCCAATAGGAAAATTTAAATCTCCCGAATTCTATGAAAAAATCTCCCTCCCAGGTGCTGCAAAATGTTGGCATGTATGTAATTGGAGCAATCACAGCAAAAAGCTTATTTATTAATGGCAAAATTGCATTATAAATCCCCACATTTTATATGGAGGATAACAGTCCAGTTCTAGAAATACTGCGCAATGGGGTGCTTTGAGTGTCTGCCTTGGTAGTCCTTTTATGTTAGTGGCCATCCCAATTTCTTTATCTTGGAAATCTGATCATTTTACCCTCTGCACGAGAAAACAATCCAAAAAATAACTATTTGCATTACTGCGTAAGTTATGCTAGAAATTCGTACCCACGTGTCCCTCTGTACAGGATAAATAGTCAAGTATGTCCCACTGCACAAAACCATCACTCCTTTCTGTTGCACATAACATATCCCCAAAATACCCACCCCACTCCAGCAGGCTGGACAAAAAAAGCCATTCCGTGAGAAAACGAACATAAAATAACTATTCACAATACTACTGTAAACTGGTATACTGGAAATTTGCCTGGGAACTAAGAAATGCCGTGCTCAGCCACAAAGCACAACAACACCCTCTTGCACATAATTAGGGTGACCAGACGTCCCGGTTTTGCTGGTACTTGTAAAGTCCCATTTCTACTGTTACCATTACTGTAAGGAGTCGAGTCTCCTTTCTGTTGTTCTGTTTGTGTGGGCTGCGACCCACGTGTTACTAGGGGTGCGGGGCTACCGCCCGAAAGGCAGTTCTCACCTGATTAAGTAAAGAGCTGCAAGCTACGAACCTGAGCTCTGTGTATCATTTACTGCGTCGTCTCATTGCATTGTCTTGCATTGTGTAGTAGCCATAGAAAGAGTACGTTACCTTGCCCCCAGAATGACGGACATAATGCACCTACTCCACAGGGCAAAGGTTTTCTCAAAATTGGACTTAAACAAGGGTTACAACCAGCTTGAACTGCATCCATCGTCGACATACATCAGTACCTTCTCGACACACCTGGGATTATTTAGATACAAATGGCTCAGTTTTGGCATGTCATCAGCGGCCAAAATCTTTCAAAATGAAATTCACCAAGTTATTAAACACATCCCAAATTGCTTAAATTATAGTGATGACATTCTAATCTTTCGTACCACTCAAGAAATACATGATGACACCCTAAGAAGAGTGTGCATGGCCCTTGAAAACGCTCATCTCACGCTCAACCCAGACAAGTGCGAAATCAGCAAATCTACGTTAAAATTCTTTGGACACATATTCTCTAGCAATGGTTTACAACCTGACCCTGAAAAGGTGCAAGCGCTGGTAGAAGCCCCCACACCCACTTCCGTGTCAGCAGTGCGCTCGTTCCTGGGAATGGCAAGCTACTGTAAGCGTTATATTCAAGACCTTGTGTCAGTAGCACGCCTCTCCGACTACTCACAGGGAAATATCAAGAGTTCCAATGGTCAGATAAATGCAAGGAAGCCTTCCAAGAAATCAAGAAGTGCACTGCGTCGGCATCCTGCATGGCGTACTATGATCCTGACCTTCACACTGAACGGGCAGTAGACGCTAGCCCAATGAGACTAGGAGCGATACTAGCACAATCCAAGCCAGGGGCATCACCAGACTCCCCGAGACGCATTGGAGCTTATGCAAGCCGCAGTCTTTCAGCAACTGAATGTGCGTAATCACAGCCTGAGAAGGAAAGTCTAGCAGTCGTATGGGCATGTCAACACTACCACCTGTTCCTGTATGGATGCTCTTTCACAATCATCACTGCCCAAACGGACCGCACCACCGTATATGGGAAACCAACTGACAAGATGCCACCACGCATCACCAGGTGGGGTCTAAGACTACAAGAGTACTCTTTCAAAATCATACATAACCCGTGAAAGGACAACAACCCAGCAGAATTCCTGTCCAGATACCCGCTTCCAGCTCAAGATGAATGTCAGTCGGACAAAGTGAACCAATACATAAACTACTTGATAAGCAATGCTCTCCCCAAATCCATCACAATGGCTCAAATGAGAGAAGCCCTACAAAAGGACCAACTAATCCAAAAAGTACAAGAATGCTTGAAGTCTGACCAGTGGCACAACACATTCAACCATGGACAAACCCTGTCTCCAAGTGAGGAAAGACATTTTCGCACATTCAAACTCATCAAACACATGCTATCGACATCACCGGAAGGTCTCCTATTAAAAGAAAACAGAATTGGCATCCCAGCTAGTCTGCAGGAACATGAGCTAGCTCTAGCACACTCGGGACATAGGGGAATAGTGTCAATTAAACAGCAACTCGGAACCAAAGTGTGGCTCCCCCAGATGGACGAAAGGGTGGAACAACTACTGGGCAAGTGCATCGCATGCCAGGCAGTCGCCCCACGCACATTCCCTCAGCCGCTCAAAACATCCACCATGCCTCTGCAGGTATGGGACGAAGTGGCTATTGACATGTTCGGGCTCCTGGTAAATGGAAAGTATGTGCTAGTGATTGTCAACGAAATGTCCCGATTCCCTGAGGTGCACCTCAATCACTCCACAAGTGCCCAACCAGTAATACCAGCTCTAGACAAAACTTTTGCGGACTATGGGATACCGTCTATAGTTAAGTTAGACAACGGTCCACCTTTCAGCGGGCATAACTTCGCCATGTTCGCGGAACATCTTGGATTGCAGCATCGCAAGATCACGCCACGGTGGCCGCAAGCAAATGGAATGGTGGAGAAATTCACGAGCAACCTCAAACGTGCCCTCCAAGTGTGCTCCATTACCAATGGATCGTTCATGCAAGCTGTCTGCACACTACTACAAGAATACAGAAACACCCCTCACAGCTCAACAGGGGAATGTCCATTCGCCTTGATGTTTGGACGAGTAGTAAGAACGACACTACCGCACAACTCCCGTGCAGCTCTTCCCAACACCTATGTTGACACGGCAAGGGTGAAAGACAAGGAAAGCAAAACGAAAATGAAAGAATATGCAGACCTCCGGAGACATGCGAGACCAAATTCCATCCAAAAAGGCGACCAGGTCCTGGTCCGACAAAATCAAAATGCCAAGCATACCCCAACCTTCAAGCTGGAGCCAATGACTGTGACTCACACACATGGGTCAATGATAACCTGTTAAGCTCACCTGGTATCCACAGGAACACCACTAAGCCCGGGTTGGTTGCTGGTACCTTTTTCCCAGTTTTCCCATATGTTGTCTACGGAGGATGTTTTGCCTGAAAATACAGGAGGACTGTGTTCAAGACTGGCCAACTGAGGTAAGTATCCTTCCACCACCCTGCGTGACTTCAGCCCCTCTGGGCCTTCTCCTCACCTTGTTGTGGAATTAGGCGTGCTCTCCGTCCTGCCTTCTTGGCAGGGGCACGTTGTCTTCTGAGGGCGTGTGCGCCAAGTTACTTCACTGGCGCGTGCCCGCTTGGGTGTCTTTCAGGCAGGTCTTATTGCAGCAGTTCTGTATGGCATTGTTATTCTTGCATGCCTTTTTCTGTTTAATAATGTCTTTTTTTCCTCCCCTAGGTGTGCGGAGCTTCAGTGTGGCGAACTGGCTGATTTTGGCCTCACCGGTAAATGATGGCGCGTGATGTGTGCTACGATGCGCTAAGTAAGCGCTATGCGCAGTGCTGCCTTGTCTTGCCTTTGCTAACCTGTTTTCTTCCTTCCTTACAGGTTGCGGTGCTTCTCCCGCGTGTGTGGAACTCCGGAGCGGTGCCAGCCGGGAGGCGACCAGCCATGTAAGCCTCTTGTGCTGTTTGTGATTTAGCAAAGTAGTCCAGGTAAAGTAGTCCCTAGGCCACCACACACAAAACACTATACTGCATAGCTTTCTGGAAGAAACAGCAGAAGGATGAATGCAATGAAGGGAATAGTGCACTCTGTCACATTCCAGGGTGGCCAGTAACAAATGCACGGTCGGGTGTGGCAGACATTTTGCATCGGTACTCTGCGCCGAGAGCATGGGATATGCTTGAAAATTATGTTTGACCAGCAGTAATTATTGAGTGTTTGGAGAGTTTACTGCTTGGGAAATGCCGAAGGGAGCAGAAAGCCTCAGGAAACGTGGGCTGATTGTTTCTGCAGGAGCCCCGGAAGTTGCACGAGAAGGAATTGCTTAAAGATGCACACATTCAGAAATTAACTGATGAGATTACCCTGCTCCAGGAGTAACAAATTATTATGAGGGAAACCCTGGAATTGTCCGTTAAGCGGGCTGATCAGATGGAGGATAGATGTGCCTCTTTAGCTGTGCGTGTCACCGAGCCGGAAGGTGTACGTGACCCCAACCTGGATCGAGATGTAGGATGAGCCGTAGACGTCTTCGAAAACCCAGTTCCCCTGATTTCAAGAATCAGGCTTCCTCTTCGAGAGAGGCTCTTTTTCACGATGTATCACTCTGCTATTTATGTAAGAACAGACAAAGTAATCTATAATGCAAAAGAGTGGGATTGAGCGCGCCGCCAGACCAGTGCTGCAAGAGATACAGAAAAGGTTTTGTGTATTATGCCTAACTTGTTTAGTTTTAATTAATTCTATTAAACACAATCGAACTGCTGGTACCTGAGATAATGTATGTAAGTAGACCTGAGAGGAAATCCTGGAGCAGTTTCAATAGTGAGAACAAAATCCAAATGATTGATGAAAACGACAGGAAAAAATAATAAATGGGAAGGTTAATATAGGGAGGACAACCCGAACGGCACGAGGGACGTACTAGAGCCGGGTTGGTGCATGTCCTGGAAAGCGTTCGTAAATGCACTTCAGTAGAAAGAACAAAACAGTTAATCAGGTAGTTGGATCAAAGGAAGTCCTTGATAAGCAGCACTGGTAAGAATGGTCTTGTAGTCCAAATAGAATTCAGATTTAACAGGAAGAAAGAACCAAGCAAAGTCACACTGAAGTGGATCTTAGAAAATCGTAGAGCTGGAGACTCCAGATGGAAAACAAGGGCATTTGTGCAAACGTAATATGAATGAGAACTGGAGTTCAGTTTTGAGCGGAAGTGAAGAACCGCAGAACCCGTAGAAACTGAAGGTTGAGCGGGGAGGCTCCTGCGGTTTAACAGCAGTAAAGGTAAACTACCGGGGCAACAAGTCCTTAGGGTAATCCAGATAAACAGAATCAGAGTACAAAGCCGACGTCTGGTAACAAGAGTTCAGAGTCAAAGGTTCACGGAGGGTAATCCGAGGAAGGCAAACGATGCCGTAGGTGGGCTACGAAAAGGCATGTAGTAACGTACAATTAGCAGCAACGAAGTTCCCGCGGCTGAAGGCTTTAAGGAACAAGGGGGCGTGGCTTCCGTGTAAGCGAAGCATGTCCGATCAATTGACTAGCACGTTTACGTGACCTGAACAGTTTCCAAGGCAACTTGTAATGATGCCAAAACGGAGTCCATGGTTGGGAAGGTCTTCGTAAGAAAGCTCTTTGCTGCCGTAGTGTAACAGCCACGCACAATCGCAGACAGCGGCAAGGCAATCCGTCAAAGATAAGAATACAAGCATTAATTAGGAAAGACACATGGGATCCAATTCATGGTCTGGCGAGGTCAGCGATAGTGAATCCGAACAGACATTTGACTGGGACGAACCAGTTGAAGTCAGAATTGCAGAGCTAGACTGTTCTGAGGGAGAGGAGCTGGAATGTGCGCCAAAGAAATGTGTTTATCCAGCGCGGCCATTAATCACTAACAAATGAAAAGGCCAAGCTGGCGGTGGAACCATTTAGAATACTAGAATTGTCCGCGATTATACACAGACAGAGCTTTTAGACATTGCCAAGTTGTTTAGACAAAGAGCAGGTGAAGCGATTTTGAAGTGGTTTTTGAGAGTGTGGGATACCAGGTGTGATGGCATCTTCTTAACCCGAGAAGAATTATTGAAGATGGGTTCAATCACTACTAATGTAATGCTGGGACAGATGTTGCGTGGCGCGCTAGGGCAGCAAGGGTCGCATTCCTTGTTCAATTGGCTTTAGACTGCATTAATAACTTTGTATGCCAGTTCAATGGATATGGAGGAAGTGTGGGGGGCCTGGAACTCACTGCCCGAAGCGACAGAGCAGCTTAGAGAGACAGGGTTACAGTGCGCGATGTACGGTGCAAATTTTGCAGGACCCGATATGGAGCTGTTTACGGCAGGGATGCGCGCGCGCTTATTGCAAAATGCCCCTGGTCAGATGAAAGGAGCATTGCTTTCATTGCTGGGTCCAGCGCAAGGTAACGCAATTGGTGAGGTTGCACTCTTACTGAGGCAATTAGAAGGGCTGGATATGCGCAAAGCAGCGCACCTAGTGGCGGCGAGTAATGATTCAGAGAAAAAGCTTGGCAAACATGCCAAGTCTAAAGAGAAAGCTGACACCATTCAAGTTATGTGCAGGCAAATGTGGGCAGACCTGATAAAAGCAGGCATTCCGAGGAAAAGATAGACGGTAGACCCACACCTGTGGTGCTTGAGAAATGGAAAAAATTACAGAAGCGGGAGCAAGGGAAAACTAACCCTACTGCACCCCCTGAGGAAGATGTGTTGAAGCCCAAAGTGCGGGCAAGAGTGTACCCTGATTTGGCAAAGGACAAATGGGAGGTCCCAGACCCCATTTTTGATTGAAGGGCAGGCTCTGTCTTTGAGGTACGGTTAATAAAGAGAACCAGTCCCAGAGACAGATGCCCTTTTGTGCCACTTACATTGTATTTGAATGACAAAGTGAAACAGGTTTTGACTCTATTAGACATGGGAGCTGCAGTAACCATTCTGAATGGCAATCCCAATAAATTATCTCGTCCCAGAGTTTTGGTCAATGGTTATGAGGGAGCAGAAACTGTTGCAAAAGCCTTTAATGTAAAAGATGTCAATTGGCGAGGGATTGCCCTTCACAGCAAATGTCCTGATTGCAGACATACACAAGTACATACTAGGGATGGATGTGTTCCGCGTTTCAGCAGCGTCTCCGCTGCAAAATGAATCAGGCTCCAGATTCGTTTTGCAGCGGAGACGCTGCTGAAACGCGGAAACGCATTATTATAAGTTGTTGCAACTGCAAGTGACAGTGGAGCCCGTGATAAATCAATAATTAATCACTTACCTTAAATCTGGTACACATTCAATTTACACCTGACTTCAGCCTCAGTGGAAGGGCAAGTGCTCGAAACACGTGTCAGGCTACCCTAGTATCAATTAAAAATCATTACACCATTTTGGTTTTAACTAGTGTCTGTGCGCAGTGTGCTTGCAAAACCTGTAACTCATTCTACTTACCTGGCGGCAGAATTGGCAAATCCCGCCCTCTGCACTCACCTGCAGCACTCCTCACTACACCTAAAATTACAGGTCCTTGCGCTGAACCTCGTTTCTTCCCCCCTCTGCCAACTCCTTTTCTCTCTTGTTGGGAAAGAGTGTGACAACAGATTTGGGTGAATTTGTGTTTGGCAATCGACAAATACATGTAAGAGTGTTTAACCCTGTGGTGGTTGGGCATGCAAAATGGTCCCCCTAGCATTTACCTCCTCCTTCTGAGCCAATGTGCGTGAAACGGTACAAGCTGCCAGGAGGGCATAAAGAGATTGGTGAAACTATTGAGTCATTGGTGAAAGCTGGCATAATAAGGCCGGCAGTCAGTCCATTCAACTCTCCGGTCTGGCCCATCCACCGCCCAGATGGGGCGTGGTGCCTAACAATTGATTTTCACGCCTTGGACAAGAAGGTGCCACCTTTTAGCCGTGGCGGTGCCAGACAACATTACTCTGATTGAAAACCTCACGAGAGAAGTGGGCGAAAGGCATGTGTTCCTTGACTTGTCCAATGCATTTTTCTCCATTGATACTGACGCTGAATCACAAGACCAATTTGCTATAACTTGGGGAGACAGACAATTTACGTTTACTAAATTGCCCCAGGGGTATTTGCATAGTCCCACTCTATGTCATGGATTGATTGCCAGAGACTTGAAGATAGTGCAGTTGGATGATGTGTATGTTGCCCACTATATTGACGAAATCATGCTAACCAGTGCTGAGAAAGAACATGTGGAAAAAGCTGTTGGAAAGTTGATCACACACGTGCAAAACCGGGGGTGGGCCATAAATCCCAAGAAAGTACAGGGGCCCGCTCAAGTGGTGAAATTTTTACATGCAATCTGGTCTGGTTCAGTTAAGAAAATTCCTGAACCTGTGATTGATATGGTTCAACAGAAGAGTCCACCAGCAAATAAAAAAGATGCACAAAGATTCATTGGGTTAATGGGTTTTTGGAGAAATCACATACCTCATTTAAGCCTGATACTGAAACCAACCTACAAAGTCACCAAAAAGAAACATAATTTTATATGGGGCCTAGATCAACAGTCTGTCTTTCAGAAGACTAAGGACGCTTTGCAGAATTACATCACGCTAGGCCCCATGACGAAAACTGATCCTTTTGAACTGGAAATTCTTGTCTACAATGATGTTGCTGTGTGGAGCTTGTGGCAAAAGCAAGGACAGAAAAGAGGGCTGCAATATTTTTGTTCAAGAAAACTCACTGTTACTTACCGCTCCGTATGCTGATTGGAGCTTAGGTAAGACGACCTCACGGAGGGAGGTAGGATTGAACAGGTTCGGGTTCAGCCTCTAGTGTTCCAGCTCCCCTGAATTCTGTGATTCAGGCTTCCTCTGAGAGGAGCTCTTTTCTACGATGGACCTCTCTGCCGTTTGAGTAAAAACCAGCAGACATGTCTATCGCCTAAAAGAGAGGGGAGAACACACACCGCCAATAACCAATGCTAGACAATGGTTGAGGTGGTGTTGGACCTTAAATGATGAACCTGATAAGCGGGATTCCTAAGGCAAAATGGGTACCAGTTGAAAGGAGTACAACGGCAGGTACAAAACAACAAATGGGAAGGTTAGTAAGAAAGAGTATACCCGGGCGGCACAAGGGTTGCATTAGTGACGGGTTGGTGCATACACTGGAAAGCGTCACTTTTTTACACTTTGCACTTGGTTAGGGTAGAGAAGGCAGGAAAATAATGAGATTGTTCCAGGAATCCGCATGTATGAGGACTGATGAGTTTCAGATAATGGACAATACAGGAGAATTGGACGAGCTTTACCTTAACTGCACAAGCAAAGGCCAAGTTGGCAGGGCACTCTTGTAATGTGCAGCGTGGTAATCCGCATTGGAAAGGTCGCTCAAATTGCATAGAGCAGCAAGAACGAGTAAGTAATCTCACCAGACAGGGCGAAGGCACAGTAGAAATCTAAGGACAGTCCGAGGTCGGCAGCAGGGTTCACGGATCAGGCTGAAGGAAAAAGCAAATGCAATCCAAGGACAGTTCGAAGTCGGCAACAGAGTTCAAATTCAGGCTGGAGAAAAAAGCAGTGACAATCCAAGTAGACAAAGGTGGGTCGAAGTGCCAGGAAGTCGAGTAATCAAGAGGAAAAAGGGAATAAACACCAGAGCGGGATGGAACCGAAGGAACGTAACGCCACAATTATCAGCAACAAGCCGCTGAGTCGCTTTGGCTTTTACGGTGCAGGAGGGCGGGACCTCCTTACGCGTTCTCTGTGTACGGGACGTCTCAGCTGATGCAGCATCCTCTGCTGCATGGCCAGGCGCCATGGCAACCGATATCGAAGCCACAACGTAGTCCTGGAACGCGCTTGCCCCTGTATGTAGCCACCAGAAAAGGGAGGCACTGCAGGACTGGGCCGATATGTGACAGCATCCGCCCCCAAAGACACCGGCCACCCCCTGGCGGAATAGAATTCCCTCAAAATCTTAGGACAATGTAAATTAGCAAGAGGCTCCCAAGTACGGTCCTCAGGACCAAAACCTTTCCAATCGACCAGATAAAGGATTGTACCTCTGGATACCCTGTAATCCAGGATGCGATATACCTCATATTCCTCTTCGCCGTCTACCACAACAGGGGATGGACGCGCCGGGAGCCTAGTGGAAGGATCAAAAGGCTTAATAATAATAATAATAATAATAATAATAATAATAATAATAATAATAATAATTTGGCATTTATATATATTAATGAGGGAAACGTGAATGACCGGATATATATGCCAGGATCTGGGCAACGACAACCAGACTGCAGCAGGATTGATGACCTTGTTAATGGAAAAAGGACCCACGAAGCGAGGCAACAATGAGCGTTTACCGGCAATCTGTAAATTACAGGAAGATAACCGCACCTTCATGCCGATCTGATGTGCATCAGCTGCCTTCTTTGCACGGTCTTGGGCCCTAAGGAGATGACATCATACATCTTTGTGCACTTGATCCAGATCGCAGACGCAGTCACGCACAGCCGGATTGGAATCTGGCAATGATGGATCAAGCGGTAATGTTCTGGGATGACATCCATAGAGGGCAAAGAAAGGAGGAACTCCAGTAGAGGTGTGCATAGAATTATTGTACGCAAATTCGGCTTGTGCCAACGCCGTAAACCAGGTTTGTTGAAACTGGAGACAGAGGCAGCGTAAGTACTGTTCAATAGTAGCATTAACCCCTTCAGTTTGCCCATCTGTTTTCGGATGGTAAGATGAAGACTATCTGTCATCGATGCCAAGGGAAGCCGTAAGAGCTTTCCAGAAGCGTGAAGTAAACTGCGTTCCCCTGTCGGAGACAATGACAGCTGCTAACCCAAAATAGCAAAACACGTTAGACATGAACAACCTGGCCAGTTCGGGTGCTGAAGGCAACCCGGAGCAAGGTACGAATATAGCATACTTTGTAAAGTAGTCCACTACTACCCAAATTGTGTTGTGTCCTTGTATTTCGGGTAATTCGACAATGAAAGCCATCGACACCATCTGCCAGGGTTTATATTGAACCGGTAAGGGATGTAATAAACCTACAGGTTTGGTTCTGGAAGTTTTGCATTGAGTACATATGGCACATGTTGTTATGTAGTAATGTACATTGTGTGCCATGGACGACCACCAAGCCCAACGTCGTAATGCTTCCAACGTTTTCTGGTTACCTGGATGCGCAGCAGCAGGTGAATCATGAGACCACTGAAGGGCTAAAGTGCGAGCTTGACCAGGCGGAATGAAAACACGTCCCTGAATGAACGGAAGACCTTGTTCCAGATCCAAGTTCAGTTCTGCGATCTCATTTGGATGAGTAGAGGCCCAATCCGTAATAACGGATCGCAAGGAGGGTTGAACAGAACATCCACACATGACTCTGTTTGGTAGAAGTAGCTTATGTTCCCTCTGTATGAGCCGTCACCCGTACAAGAGCAAGAGAGAGCGTCAGCTGATACCTGAGCCTTGGCAGGATGATAGGTAATAACAAATTTGTATTGTGAGAAAAACAAATGCCAACATGCCTGCCTGGCAGTGAGACATTTCATGGATTTGAAGGCCAACAAACTCCTATGATCTGAATAAACGGTTACAGGGTGTCAAGCATCAAATGATGGTGCATCCATTCCAAGAAGGCATCCCTGAAGCCCAGTTCACGTTCTGTGATGGAGTAGTTTCTCTCATATGGTGTCAACTTGCAAGAGAAGTAGGCGATGGGATGTACGTCACCCGAAAGAGAGCACTGTTGTGATAAAACAGCGCCCACTGCATAACCTGAGGCATCCGCTTCTACAAAGAACGGGAGATCCGGGTCTGGGTGCATAAGAACAGGAGCAGTAATGAAAGCAGATTTCAATTGGTCAAATGCCTTCTGTGCCTCCGATGACCATACATAGGAGACTTTGGCACTAGTCAGGGAGGTCAGAGGAGCTGACAGATCAGAAAAGCCATTCACAAAACGACTATAAAAATTAGCGAAACCCAAGAAAGAATGTTGGGCCTTAACTGATTTAGGTATAGGCCAGTCTAGGATAGCCTTCACTTTGGATTGACTCATCTGAACCCCATGGTTTGTTAAATCATACCCTAAGAACTCTAATTCGGAGGCATGAAAGATACACTTTTCTGCTTTTACGAACAATTTATGGTCTTGCAGGCGTTGAAGCACAGTTTTGACATGTTGGACATGTTCGGAGAGATTCTGTGAGTAAATTAGAATGTCGTCTAAGTATACCACGACGTATTGATCCAAAACATCGTGGAAAATGTCATTCATGAAGGCCTGAAAAGTGGCTGGGGCATTGCAAAGCCTGAAGGGCATCACCAAGTATTCGTATAGACCATAACGTGTTTTAAATGCGGTCTTCCATTTGTCCCCCTCTCTCATGCGTACCAAGTTGTACGCTCCTCTAAGGTCAAGTTTCGTAAAGACCTGCGATGAACCCAACTGATCGAGGAGAACAGAGATCAACGGAAGGGGATATTGGTTCTTTATTGTTACCGTGTTCAAAGCACGGTAATCAATACAAGGAGGCAGGTCTTCTTTTTTTGGAACAAAGAAGAGAGGAGAAGCGACTGGAGATTTTGGAGGTCGTATAAAGCCCATAGCAAGTGCTTTATCTATGTACTCCTTGAGTACGGCATCTTCTTTGAGAGTGAGGGAGTACACTCTCCCAGCTGATATCCTTCCCCCGGTACAAGATCTATTGGACGATTATAGACCCGATGTGGGGGTAGTGTTTCTGCCATTCCTTTGTCAAATACGTCCATGTATTCTGTATATTGAGATGGGACCGCAGGTTTGGAAGATTTAGCGATCGCCCCAATATGCGTAGAAGGAGAGGCTAGTGCTCTAGCCGGACCGTCTTGAGTTATCCCAAGCAATGAAGTGCATTGGGTATTACAAATGGTTGACGGGAACTGGATCTGGTTCATTGACCAGTCAATGGCAGGGTTGTGAAATTGCAACCACGGAATACCAAGAATGAGTTTATAAGCTGGAGCCTTGATAATGTCAAAGAATATTTCTTCCGTATGACCATCGTCAGTACTCATAATTAAAGAAACCGTCTGATGAGTGACCTGGCCAGAAGCAAGAATAGACCCGTCTACGACATTGACAGTTTCAGGGTGTTTTTTGCGGAGTAAGCGTATTCCTGACTCAGAGACGTAACCTTGATCAATATAATTGCCTGTTGCACCGGAATCTATGATCGCTGTAAGAGGGGGCATGCTGTCATGAATCGACGTTTCAGCCCTTTCTGGACTACGTGGTCCATAACGCATTGCTACAGTCCCTCCAAGGTGCACTCAACATGGCCGGCGTTAGTGCGCGATTACCGCTCAACCTTTTTCAGGAGTTTGCCAGTTCCTTGAAAAGAGACACGCCCCTGCGGCGCTTCGCGTCTCAATGCTAACTTCCGAACTTCGGCAAGTGTGATCCTACTTTCCTGTGCTCGTACCTTACTTCCCAGGTTCTATATTCCTCCTCTATCTTAAGCCTTCCTTCAGCGCTCTCCTTCTAGGGCCTTCCGCCCGTAGCGCTCGCTTCTTACCTTGTTCATGTCCTGGTTCCTTCCTGGCTTCCTTCCTTCCGGGACTTCCTTCACTTGTACTCCTCCCTCGAATTGAACGCATACTCATCTTGGTCGGAGTAGCCTGCACGCTGGCGACGGAGGACACGCAGCCGAGTCTCCACAAGTCCCGAGCTGTCCGGAAGAAGGAGAAGTCCCAGTCCAAGACTTCGAAGGACAAACAGGTGAGATTTCAGGCAAACTGTGACAGGGTTTGCTTAGTACCACAGTTTTTTCAGATACAGAGCTGCCTGTGGATCCCTCAGGCATTTGTATCAGCTTTTTTGTTTTTTCTGCTTCTTTTTAGGTGGGCAAGTATGATTCGACGTGGAGTGGCCTGAGTCCACTTGCACATGCAGGAGAGTTTTACTCTCCTCGTCTAGTTGATGTAAATCTAAAATCTATTCCGCGTTAGAAAGGTTACAGATCATTTTTACGTTGGAATTATGACCATTCATTTTTATATTGGGTTGATTTTTTTATTTATCTGGTCTTTGTTTTTTTGTCTTTGATTGCGTCTTTTGTTGGCACGCAATTGAAACCTTTTAAGATTTCGAGATATAAACTGTCGGGAAGGATTAGTATTAGAGGTCATATGCGTCATCTCCACAACCAACTCCGTCTCAGGATTGGATGCAGTTGCTTCATTATTTATCAACTCAATAAGCGGAGACACACTATTTGGGTCGGAGCAGTTCACTTCTTCATCAATTACTTGGTTTTGATTGGAAATATGTTCCCTGCCCTCACTCATAGAAGAAAGCGAGTTGGATAAAGCAACATGATTTTGTAAGCCCAAGATCTACTTAGCGTTGATGTTTATACAATCCACACTTCTTCTAGATTGCCGGCGGTGAGGGGGCATATGGCATGTGATAGCGGACAGACATTACAAACCACGTCCGCGTATGAGGGTTTACATGCATGACTTGACGCCATACAATCCTTCATTTGAGTCATCCTATTACATGTGTGCGCAGATTCCGTTTGTGATGATGCAGAAATGGTGGATGCATGAGTACTACCTTTAGTTTTTCAATATACGGGGATGCAAGTTTATCATATGCACTATTGAATCCCTCAAGCCCACATAATTTATTCAGCACTTCCGAAATAGTTACTTTCATATTTCGTATTTCACAATAGGTTCAATCATGCCCCTTATCCAACAGGTTTAATATTCGTGTCAGGACTGGAAATGAATAAGTCTCTGTGGTTTCCGAGTCCTGAAACCGTTCTTTAGAGGCAGGTGATGCATGGGCATAATAAATCTCTACAGTGGAAAAAGAAATGGCATTATTATGAGCCAATGGGATTTGATCTTGATCCTTCGAATTTTCCTTAAAATCACAGAAAGATTTGTTTTTAGGCAAAAAGCACACGCTTGTTCTCCGCTCATTTGAACATACAATGAACAAACCAGCCTTTGTTTCATCAAAGACACATGGAAGACTGGAAGAAGCTTTGTAAGCAGGTAGCAAAATTGTCAGAGGAGTGTTAGATGTAGAAAATAAATTCACTTTGTCTATTTGATTAGAGGGGAAAAAGATTTGGCGTACAGGGCCCAAGAGAGGCGCTTTCCTAATTCATCCATAATGACCAGAGCCAATATGGCTAAATCAGACGGGGAGTGATATAAAGTCCCCTGTTCAGATGTTTCCCGCATCCCATAATCGGGAATGGGAGAAGTGCGTCTCGGGGTAAGTGATTTATTATTTATTAAAACTTGTTTGACTAACTCCACTGTTGACTTGACTTCTGTTTTGGATTCTCCAAATAGTGACATTTCTTCAGTCTTCTTGGCTTCAGGTAAGGCTGGAACTCGCCTGAGCTCCACAAAGAGGAAAGACGCAACCCTTTTGTTTCAGATGACGTACATAAAACGAAGAGGAATTCTGAATCGAAGAGGGAGAATCCTATGCAGAGGCGAGTGTGAGGGGTCAGAAATGTGAGGCAGACAACTTTTTAAAGGTTTTTCAAAAGATGCCATTTTATTAACTCAAAAGGTTGGATAAACGCCTCACTATCCCTACTCTGACGAGGATTTCCGTGCCTAAAATAAACTAAAGGAAACACTCTAACAAAAGGTTTCTGCCCCTCACACTTATATACACACCAAATCAATAAGGATAAAATGGCAATTCAACGAAAACAAAAGTAGCAATATAATTCACATCACAATAGCTGTTTCTTCTTATAACCTGGGCGAACTCCCCTTCCCCAGATTCAAGCAAGCTTTTGTTTAACTGTTCAAAAAAGGATAAGGAAATCAAGTCTCATAACAAAAAGTTCCACTTCGGTTCTCTTTTAATCCAACACAAAGCTCCAACTTGGATTCCAAAGGTGATTCACAAATGTTTAACAAAGGTTTCCTCTCTCCACTTGTAGTCAAGGTCTTGAGACAGCTTCTTGTCATCAACAATATCTATTTTGAATAAAGATTGCAAAACAAATTTCTTGTCGTCATCAAACGATATTCCACCAAATATCTTGAAACAGTTTGTTGTCATCAACAAGAATATTTTGGAGCTTCATGAGTTTCAAAACAAATGTCTTTGTTAGGATATTTTGGCGCCACTTTTAGTTTCAGTACTACTTCACCAAATCACTTCAGTGATTCTTCAAGTGCTTCTTCATAAGCTTTACCCCACCACAGCACTTCAGCAACATTCACCTGGTTTATTCTAATGCCAGGTTTACCACTACAACCACTCTCTGTTCTAGTCAGAACAACACCAATTGTTACTAAAGTTCTTGGAACTTGTATCCCTCCTTTCAGTCAAGACACACTAATGTAGTTCTCTGTTCGGGTATACTCTCGTGCTCGCACAGAACCAATTAGCACAAAATTCTATTGTCTGGTATACTCTCTTGCCAGTGCTTCTGTGGTATGGGTCAACTTCCAAACTATTAGCAATGTCTTCTGCTTCACACAATTAGGTTCATGAACTTCTTTAAGGGAAACAAGAATCACACTGGTGCTATTCACTACAACTATGAGTTTGCCAAACGCAAGACGGACAATGCTCTCATTCTCCTCAACCTCTTTTATCAGAAGGTCAGCCCTCCTGTCACTCATGTTCCACCTCTGTATTATTAACCAAATGCTGATAACTCTTTTTATGATATGATATGATATGGTATTTATAACGCGCCTATACACAGGTGTTTCAAGGCGCGACGAGGCAGGGAGGGGAGGAACAAGGGGAGACAGACAACGATCCTACTAGGCCAGGTGTCATTCAGATCGCGCAAGTGCAGGGGTGGGGGAGGGGGAAAAGTGCAAGGGGAAGGGGAGGGGGGGGAAGTGCAGTACAAGGTAAGTGGCGAAATGTAATAAATAAATAGGGCCAGCTGGTGGCAAGTGCAAGATAAGTGCAGAACAAGTGCTGGGGAAGGGGGGGGCTGTAGGGATACAGAGACAGTCCCGCAGTGCAGAGGGGTTCAAGGGCATCAGTGCAAGTGGAGAGTGGCTGGGCCCAGGACCGAGGCCGTTTAGAGTGGTCCAGTTTCAGGATCAGTGCAGTTTCAGTGAAGAATTAATTTGCTGTTCAGCAGGGGAGAGGGAGAGAGAAAGCAGAAGCAAAGAGGAAGGTTTTGAGGTGCTTCCGGAACCGGAGACGGTTCTCCTCAAGTTTCAGGGAGGCAGGAAGGCTGTTCCAGAGGGAGGCCCCTGCCGCGGAGAGAGATCTACCCCCAGCTCGTTGCTTCGAGAAGCGGCTAACCATGAGGGAGTTGGAGGCGGATGAGCGAAGGGCTCGGGAAGGAAGATATTTGGGAAGAGAGAGTTGAAGGTATTTAGGACCCAGGCCCCAGAAGGCCTTGTGGACAATGCAGAGGGTTTTGAACTTTATCCTCGCAGCCACTGGGAGCCAGTGTAGAGATTTCAGTCCTGGAGAGATACGGTCCCTGGGCTTGAGGCCAAGGACAAGTCTCGCAGTTCTGTTCTGGATGAGTTGCAGAGGGCGGAGAGTGGAGGCAGGCAGATTAAGATAGAGGCTGTTACAGTAGTCCAGCTTCGAGAGAACCAGGGCTCGGGAGACAGTGAGCTTCTGGGGGAAGGAGAGGAAGGGAAGCATACCTCTGAGGAGGTGCAGCTGGTAGTGTGACCTCTTGGCGACGTCAGAAATATGAGGAGAGAAGGAGAGTGTGGAGTCGAAGATGACCCCAAGGTTTTTTGCCCTGCACGTAGGAGCAGGGAGGGGGCCAAGGGAGGCAGGCCAGAGAGCTGCAGGGAAGGAGGGAGTGGGAGTACCGATGAGTAGAATCTCAGTCTTACTGGCATTAAGGCAGAGGTCATTGGCGGCACACCATTCTTGGATAGCAGACAGACAGTCAGAGATGAGGGAAGGAGAGGGGGAGGCTGAGGGTAGCCTGAAAATGAGCTGGGTATCGTCCGCATAGCACTGGAAATTAGGGCAGAGAGCGGCGATGCGGTGGGCAAGGAGGGCCAGATACTGGTTGAACAGCCAGGGAGAGAGATTAGATCCCTGGGGGACACCACAGGTGGAGAAAAAGATGTCGGAGAGGAAGGGCCCCAGTTTGTCATGCACACTTTGTCAATGTATCTTGAAAGCATCTTAACATCCTCTACACATATGCAATATTCTTCACAAAACACTTCAACGCTCAATGATCTTCTTTTGGCTTGGGTAACACTGGTTGTTTATCAATTGCCTTAATATCACTCTCTGTTGGCTTTAGCAATAGTGGTTTGCGTTCTCTTTTTGATGTATTGCCGCTTTGTGTGCTAGTACTTATAATGCTCATTACTTCGATTTACATCTGCTTGGTGTGCATCACAATTGTTAACTCCTTTTATGTCAGATCGTATTCAAAAGGGGGTCTGGGAATGGCCAATGGGCAGTCCCAGAGCGCTCCGGGGCCACAGTATAACAGTGAACTCACCTGGTCTGGTGTGCACGTCCGTCTGCCTTGCTGTCTCTAGCTACTCTGCTTCGTGGCTTCTGCGCGGCCCGGCAACCTCCCTTGCGCGGGTTCCAGCAGCTCACATCTCTCACTTCCAGAGCTCTCAAGGCTCTCCCAGTGATCCAGTGCTCGCCTGCCACCGGCAAACATTCCACTATGGGAAATGTTATAAAAAGGTGTGCTGTCCACTGCGTGACCTCTGCAGATGAAATCTCGAGCACCTGTGACCCTCTCAGTAACGGCATCAACGTCTCTTGCCGCTTTGGTCCTGGCTCTTGCATGATTTTTACCTCTGCTGCTTTGTGGAGAGTTCAAAACACCTCCACCTACTACTACTACTGACCTCCTGCTGCTGCGGCAGTTTCTCCTTTCTCCATCTTGGTCTTATGGCCTACACCTGAGGGTGCCTTTTATGCCTCTCAGACACCCTCAGGTATGGTTCATCAACCTTAATGGGCTGCACTTTGTGACTTTGTGCCTCTATGGCCCTCTTCTTCGTGCTAGTACTTTTGGAATTCTGGAACTTGAAGTCCACAACATTAAAATCAGTTTACTCAATAGTATTTTCATCACCAAGTCTTTTTCTCTCATTATATATATTCCTTAAAAGTATTAAAATATATATTTGGTTTTACAGGGGAATGAAATATTTCATAATTTCAATTGGCAGCCTTTAAAGACTTCTTGACACGATTTCCATGGGACTCATAGGGTTTCCTATTTTTGAGATTATTAGAGATTTTTCAAGAGTTTTTCTGATTCCTAATACATGACCGGTTATGATTGTCTTCACTTATACTCTGACAATTGACTTTAGGGAATAATAGCTCTCTTTGACAACATGCCATTACATGAGTTGGCAAGAATATTTCCTTCCTTGATGAAGACAAATACATTGTCTCATCCCACAATGTCCTCCTGTTGCCCTGGGGCCCATCTCCTCTCCAGGTGATCTCCCGGCTAACACCACCCCCAGGGTCAGGATCAGGAAGTATCTGCCTTTCCCTTGCCACCAACTCTAGGTAGGGTTTTTGTGAGGACTCTGTAGGATTCATCACACAAGCCTCTGACAGAAAGATGTCCGGGAGGGGCGAAGCCATGCTGGACCACAGAGCCATCAGTAGTGTGGAGGGCGAAGGAGTCGCTCGCAAGATGCTGGAAGGCTGGTGTCTTGGCTGCTCGAGAAGCCATGAGAAGAGACGGAAATGAGACCAGTGTCCCTCTCACCCGGTGACATGACCACACGGAAGCCGTTGTGGGACTGGTTACCAACCATTAACGGTTGCTGATATCAGAGTGCAGTGGAGAGCACGGAACAACGAGAAGTGTATTAGATTTAGAGCCAAGCAACAGAAAGGAAGAGAATACTCCCGGAGAGGTAGTGCAGTGGGGAGAGGCGAACATAGATATTCAAGGGTGGAAGAGCTACAAGCGTAACAGTAGTCTGGAAAACATCAATGGGCAGACGCCCTATCGAGGCCCTGCTAACGCAAGCCTGACAGAGGGCCAGAGGGTTTCAGATGATCCTAAGAAACAGAGAGACGTTTGAGGCTTGGGAGGCCCCAAAGGTTACAGGAATCAGACAAACCCGAACAGAGATAAAACAAGCCTATCATAGGACTTTGGAGAAAGAGAGAACCTGGAGGGTTCCAATCATAACATTGTCAAACCCAGAGTCGGAAAC
Source organism: Ambystoma mexicanum (assembly GCF_040938575.1). Taxonomy (NCBI): domain Eukaryota; kingdom Metazoa; phylum Chordata; class Amphibia; order Caudata; family Ambystomatidae; genus Ambystoma; species Ambystoma mexicanum. The sequence continues at coordinate 640,436,431 of NC_090923.1, forward strand.
AGGGATATTGTATGAAGAAAACATTTCTTCCTGGAAGGAGGGAACCGTATTGAAGTAAGGCTTGGAACAACAGAACCTACAGAGAGGTTGTGAAGTGTGTTGCCAAACATTGATGAACTTTTAAAACCTAATTTAATTAAGAAAACCTTTTTTTACTGGAGAGGGAACTGTATGGAATTGATATTTGATATACAGAATCTGTAGAAAGGTTATGAACTGAGTTACGTGAAACTGACAAACTTTTAAAACAGCTTGGAGAAAGAGATCCAAGCGGAAGCCCAAAGATAGAGACCATTGCTCCGGCCTCCTTACCTTTTGTCATTTTTCTTCTAAGTGGCAGGGACTAGTTAGATAGTAGGATCTGGACTAGGGACTACTTCTTCGGACTTTGGCAAGCACCTTTACTTTTTAGTTTGTTAGGCAGGGAACTTCCCTCAAAGCAGTAGGATTAGATGGGTGTTTTCTTTTTATTTAAATAAAACATCTTAAAAATATCACCCTTAGTCAAAGTCCTTCTTCTGGTTCACCACAACTGCCTACTCTGCCATTGTTGGTACATGGCGGATCTGTACATAGAAAGCGGGCGTGCTTAGCCCCCTTTTTAAAGACTTTCAAGTAGAGTGAAAGAAGGGTGCTTAAGTAGCTGGTGGGAGGAGGAGAGCAAAAGTAAGGAGATGGGGAGTAGGAGTGATTAAAGGATTAGTGGTAATGTCAAAGGGTGGAAAGAACTAGGAGAGGTGAAACATCAGAGGGACAGAAGAAGGGTGGGAGGAGTAAAGAAGTGTGGTAGTAACAGCAGAAGGCAAGAGGTAAAAGTAGGTGTGAGTGAACCATCCTGAATCCAACAGAGTAAGTGCAAAGCACTATCCCAATTTACATTAGAAACACTAACCACTGGATAAAGTAGGGACAGTTAGGAAATCCCTTGGCAAGATAACACAGCCCCTGTTGTAGTATACCATCTGCAGAATAAGATAAGCTTCTAGAAAGTAGGAGTCAACATTTGCTAGCAGCAACCAGGAGTTACAGACGCCTGGGTTAGGGAGGAAGTTCAAAAATAAACCAGAGAGAAAGAGACGGCCTTGGGCCCCACAAAGGAAAAAAATAAAAACCCTTGAACTGTCTCTACTACTCAGAGTATTTTTGTGTGCAATCTGCTACAGCAGTCCCACCATGACTGCCCTTCTCAGGAAAGTCAACTCCCCTCTTGGCGAGCACACCTTTCAAGACAGATTACGAACAGGGTTCCTCCTCTTGAGAAAAAACATCCTCGACCCCAAGGGTCTGGCAAACTACTGTCCTATTAGTAGGCTCCCTTTTATCAGAAATATCACTGAGAAGGTGATTGCCAATTTCTTTGGCAAAATTCACCAACTCTACTTTTTTCACCATGATCAATCTGGTTTCCACTGCGAACTCTGCAAGGAGATTGCCAGCACTGTGTTGGTTGATGAGACCTTGCAAATTATCGATAAAGGTGATGCTTTCCTATTTGTCCTCCTCGACCTCATTCTACCAAGACACACTACCGTTCCCTCCCAAAGTCACAGAATGGGCTTTGCAGGCACAGCAGCTGGCCTCATACTCATCTATGAGACACCAGGCTGTCCAAATTGGTTCTTTAAGGTTGACACGCTGCCAAGTGGCATGGGGTGTGCCCCAGAACTCCATCCTTTATCTGGTCTTAATCAGTCCTTACACTGAACCCTCAACAGACTTCTAACTGATGGACATCTGAATACATCAATACACATATGAAACTCCGCAATACCAAAGAGTTATTGGTCCCCAGGACATTTCCCACCTCAGGGCAGGCCTTACTGCCATTCAGAATGGATGTGAAGATCCTACTTGAAACTTAACCCTACCAAGACAGAATTAGTTGTCCTAGACTCTCACTCAAAGGTGGCTAGATGGCATGCACTTAGATTTATCCTGCAACTCACCTAGAAAAATCTCTCAGATTAATTGTGGAAATGAAAGTATCCTTTCAACAACACACAGCTAAAAGGCCCAAAAGGGCTGGCATCAAATCACCCTATTTTGCAAGATCAAACCCATCCTGCCACCCCAGGACCTCCGAGTAGCAGTGTAGGATCTGGTGATAAATTGATCACTTGGGGTAAATGCCCTACTACAAGGGATCCCAGCCATGTAGCTGGCCCCCTCCTTAAGGAGACACACCACACAGTGGGTCCCCTTAATACCATGGCATGCAAATGTTATCCCGCAACTCGTGTTAAAAGATGGCAGCATCACTTATAAGGCTACCTCAGCAGGTACACAACCTTGCCTGCGGCTAAGTTAAACACCTCTGGCAGAATGTGATAGACGCTCTATAGGATCATTGCCACACTAGAGACTGGATGGGCCTGCAAGGAGAAAACTAGGAAACAGCCATTCTCTTGCTATGCTGCGTTACTATCCAATTCTATATGAGCAGCAATATGGGCCATTCCCTCTCTCTTCTGGGTTCTGTAAAGAACTGAAACCCTTCCTATTTCAGTCACACCTTGACATTATCTAGACTACTCATGAGCAACCGGGTAACTATCTGTAGTTCAACACGTTTCTGCCATGATAATTGTTTCATGGTCACACAATACTGCGTTGCTGTCTGCCCCTCAACACACTTGCCTATTAATGTTACCCTAATTCTGCTGTACAGCGCTCCACTGCTTCAGATCTATGTCTGCGCTATATAAATATAATAATATAAATTCAAATAACAAATAATAACCCGAGTCCTGTCTCAACCCTTAACCTGACCACTGTGCAGAGCTGCACCTTAAGAACAGCCAAAGGCCTATCCAGAAGCATCCACAAACACATATAGATACCTCTGCGCAGCTTCACCTGGACCTCTTGTTTACAGCCTGCTCCAGACACATCTATGCACAACTTCTGTCTAAACCCCATTCTGCACAAACTCAGTCCGTACACCTGTTTTCCCTGCCCGATCCATACCTTTCTCTATAACATCATCCAAGCATCCATCATAAAAATCACTATCCTACACACTCTTAAAAAGGTAAATGAAGGCGCCACTACAAAAGAGGCCCACCCATGTGCCACCTCAACAAATGTCCTGAACCCTAGAAGGTCCTATCCATGCCCTTTTGACAAACCCGAATCCAGACCCACTTGACAAGGGTACATCCATCTCTCTGATTCTAAAGTGCAAGCCATTGCTTTGCAATTTCTGATTATCTCTCTCCATAGTGCCATCCAAAACCCCTCTGTCTAGGTCCAAACCTGTCCCACTTATAAAACATCATACAAAACCTATCCGGCACAGTTCTATTTTGAGGCTCCTCTACAAAGGTCCACACAAAAAGTCTCTGAAAATGTCAGATCCTGGTCTATTCTACAAAGCCATCCCCAGAACACCTACACACATGTCCAATGCTGTTCCCATTCTGCAAAGCCCCACCCAAATGCCCTATGACAAGGTCCAATACAGGTGCCCTCTCTAAAAAGTACCATCTGAAACTGTTCTGCAAAGATCCAAAAGTGATGCTTTCTCTATAAGCTCCATCCAAATCACCTCTACCAAAGTATAATCCTGATATATTCTCTGCAAAGTACCACTGAAAAGCAATGACAAGATTCAATTCTGCCCCCCCCTTACATTGCACATTCCATTACATCTCTAACAAGGGGTCATGTAGACCCCTCTGCTACAAAGCTACGTCCAGCTACCCTTCCTCAAATTCGACCCCTACACCCTGCCACCACCCAAAACCACCCCAACAAATCCACATGCCCTTTTATTGGAGGTAGTTAAAATTCTCCTCTACAAGCACCATCCTTACCCTTCTTTATAAACACCATGTACCCCATTTACTTTCATCACATTTTTTTTTTTTTTTTTTTTTAAATATTTATTTTCAACAGGCAGGATAAAGCATTACAAAGTATGATCAATCACGACAAATGGCCTAAAGGAGCTACAGAAGGTTGCTCTTCCCTCCCCTCCCCCGGGTCCTAGTATTCTTCTTCCTGTCCCCGCTGGGAGTTATTGTCCCGTAAAGTTCTCCTGGCTAGTTGGGGCTTGTATGTTAGGGCTGGATACTTCTGATCAAAGTCTAGGATTGGGCCCCAAATGTTCTCAAAGCGATGTAGGTGGCCTGCCCCGGCAGCCGTCACCTTCTCTGCGATTAAGATGTCCCAGATTTTTGCCCACCAAAAAGGCATTAGCGGTCCGTCTGCGGTTTTCCAAGTGCGAGCTATTACGTTTCTGCCCGCCAGTAGGCATTGGGATAATAGTTTGGCCATAGGGCCAGATCTAGGGTAGATCCCGGGGACTGGGGCTCCCAGGAGGATGGGTTCGGGTTCCAGGGGAAGTCGTACCTGAGTGATGTCTGTGATTGTTGCTAGGCATTGTTTCCAAAAGGTTTGGGCCCCCGGGCAGGACCACCACATATGAAAGAAAGTCCCTACTTGGCCGCATTGCCTCCAACAGTTCGGGTTGAGTGTGGGGTTCATATGGTGTAGTCTTAGGGGAGAATAATACCATAGAAGGAGGATTTTGTAGGCGCCTTCTCTGTTCGTAATGCAAGATGAAGAAGTGTGAGCCCGCGACCAAATGTCAACCCATAGCTGGTCTTCGATTGGGCGACCTAGGTCTGCCTCCCATTGGGCCATGTACCGGGTTTTAGAGATTAAGAAGTCATTTTGGAGGCGTTTGTATAGGGTGGAGATGCTCCCCCTGGTTGGGAGGTCATTTAGGGTCAGTTCAATGGCCGTGGGGGGGCGGGTGGCGGCTTGGCGGGTCTGTGGATGGGAGCACCAGTGGCGCAGCTGAATGTACGTGAATCTGTCCTGTTCCTGCAGTTGGAAGAGTTCTTTACATCGTCTAAAGGTGCAGGGCTGTCCCCCTTTGAAAAGTTGTCCCAGGGTCTCCAGGCCTCCCGCTATCCAGGATCTGAAATTCCTAGTGGACCAGCCAGGTGAAAAGGCCGGGTTCAGGAACACCGGTGAGGAGGGGCTGAGTCCCACTGGGGTTTTCTTTTGTTTCAGCGCTTTGTCCCAGGTAGCAATAGTATGTTTGGTGGACCTCAGGAGGTTCTGCCATTGGCGGCGCTCGGAGGGATTGATATGTGGGAGAAAACGTAGCGGGAGCTGCAGTTGTGCCTGTTCGAGGTCCACCCATCTCGGGCGGTTGGTAAGTGTCTGCCATGTTCGGATGCAGGCGAGTTGGGCCGCCATCTGATATTTTTGTAGGTCTGGAACTCCGAGGCCCCCTAGTCTAGCATTGCCCAGCATCGTGGTCTTAGGGATTCTGGGTTTCCTCCATTTCCAAATAAACCGTGACATTTTCTTTTGTAGATTTTGAAGGGCCGGTGCCGGGATTGGTACTGGAAGCGAAGAGCAGGCATACAGGAATCTTGGTAGCAAGTTCATTTTACAGGCCGTGATACGACCCATCAGTGAGATTTCTTGCGCCGCCCACCGTTTTAAGTCCGTCTCGAGGTCCGTGAACAGTGGGAGAAAGTTTGCCCGATAGACTTCTCCCGGGTCAGCTGGAATCTGGACACCCAGATAACTGATGCTCTTAGTTGTCCATTGTATCGGACATAGTGGGGCCAGAGCCTCCCGGACCTCTCGGGGAAGGGCCACCCCCATGGCAGCTGACTTCCGGAAGTTGATGGCAAAGCCGGTGACCTTTCCATAGCTCTCTATCTCAGCTAGGGCCTGAGGGAGGGAGGTGCGAGGTTCTGTGATGGTTAGTAAGACGTCGTCTGCATATAGGGCCAGTTTATGGTGAGTTGTGTTTGATTGGAAGCCCTTGATCTCCGGGTTTCGCCTGATCCGTTGGGCGAATGGTTCCATGATTAATGCAAAGAGCAGTGGCGATAGCGGGCAGCCCTGTCTGGTTCCGCAGGTCAGGTCAATGGGGGGAGAGAGGATGCCATTGACTCTGAGAAAAGTCTTGGGCGCAGAATAGTTAGCCAAAGTCATGGCGCAGAACTCCGGACCAAAGCCAAAGGCCTCGAGAGTAAGCCTCATGAAGTTCCAGTCCACTTTGTCAAAGGCCTTAATTGCATCCAGGGCCAGAAGCACCAGCTCTCGGGAGTCTCGGGAGGCAAGTTCCACCAGGTTCAAAGCTCTACGAATGTTATCCGCGGTAGAGCGGTGTGTGATGAAGCCACTCTGGTCGGCGTCAATTATCTCTGGCAGGATCCGGGACAGGCGGGTTGCTAGAATTTTGGAGTATATGTTGGCATCTATATTGAGCAGAGCAATCGGTCTGTAGGACGCCGGATTTTTCGGGTCGCCGCCAGGTTTGGGCAGCAAGACTGTGATTGATTCTTGCATTGACGGGGTTATAGTGCCTGTGGTTCTGAATGAGTTGAAGAGCTGTACCAGGGGTGGGAGGAGTTGGGGTTTGAAAACTTTATAGAACTTTGCCGTGTAGCCATCCGGGCCAGGGGCTCGAGACTTAAGGGATTTTATTGCCTCATCGACTTCTTCGCCGGTGATTGGGGCTTCCAGTGAGTCCCGGGCTGCGTTCTCCAGTCGGGGGAGCGCCGCCCTTTGCAAGTATTCCCTTTGTTCTTTGACGTTCCGAGGCGGGGCGGTCATTACCTGGGTCAGGTGGGTCGATGCGATTTGAAGCTTGTCATGATCTGAATATTGAGTCTTCATTTGATGGGCGGTGTATTCAGCATAGTGGGATTCAATTTTCTTTTTTGCTATTCGAAGAGCCCGCTGCGTTTTAGGGGTCCAGCCCTTCTCCTTATGGGTCCTTTCTGCCTTCTCCAGTTCTTCTTCGAGGCCCTGACGAATTTGTTGTTTGTGTCTATGATAGGCTGCCCCTTTGGCAATCAGTTCACCCCGCACCACTGCCTTCATTGCATCCCAGGTGTTGGCTAGGGAGGTATCTCCGCTAGGGTTTTCCTTAAAAAAGTTGTCGATCGTGGTTGCGATTGCGTCTCTGAGTGGCATCTCGTTAAGGATGGGGTCATATAGGGTCCATCTGCGCCGCTGGGGATCAGGAGGTCCCTGGACTCGGATTTCCAAGGTTACCGGGGCGTGGTCGGATAGGATTCTGGAGCCTATGGTCACCTCCTCAGTGAAGGCGAAGTTTTTTCGGGGATATTAAAAGAAGATCTATCCTGGAGAATGTCCGGTGAACATAAGAATAGAAGGAGAAGTCTTTTTCAGATGGATGGAGCGCCCTCCATGAGTCCACCACCTCTAGAGTCCTGAATAATCGCAGGAGAGCTAAGGCCGTGGTGTAGTCTCCGGCGGAGGGTGGGTGCGATTTGTCCTTTACGGGGTCCGGGACCCCATTAAAGTCCCCACCGATCACTATCCGGCCCTCCAGAAAGGGAGAAAGTGTGGTTAGTGAATCATAGAAGGGCGCTTGGCCCGAGTTCGGCGCGTATACGGAGACCAGGGAGAATAGCTGTCCCGCTAGCAGGCATTTCACTGCAATGTAACGTCCTTCCGGGCAGCTTATGGTGTCCAGAATCTGGGGACTCAGCCCCCTCCGGAACAGGATTGCTGTGCCACCTCGCTTGGAGTTGCCGGATGCGAAGAGTTGCTTTGGAAAGTCGCGAGAGTGTAGGCGGCTGAAGTCTGCCGGTAGGAGGTGAGTTTCCTGTAGCATGGACACAGCGGCGGTATCATTCTGGAGTTTTTGTAGAATTGATTTGCGTTTAGCCGGTGAGTTCAGTCCCTTGACGTTTAGAGAGACAAACTTCCAGGTTTGCTGTTCCGGAGCGGGACCTGGGGTCGCAGCTGAGGCTTGTGGGAGGGGGGGAGCTACTGAGGAATCAGCCATTATGTCGTGGGAGATGTGACCATCTGTTATCCTGCTTCTGGGGTTTTTGCTCGGACCGCCAACGGGAAGTCCAAGATTTAACTGGGGATGGGGGACCCATTAAGGGGTTGGGCCCTCCCCTGGCCAACGGGGCCGTGTAACAGAGAATAGCCAACATGGCTGAAAGTGTGAGTGAGATGCTCCAAGGACTCATAGATGGAATGTACCTTGAAGCTGGGCATGGGCCGTGGGGGGGGCCCGCTGCATCGGGGATGGAATTTATCCGCGTTTTCAAGAGTGGTGGTCGGCTCCGCTGAGCTGGGTCATAGGGGTCGGGAGAGTCCCTTGTGGGGTCGTTCCAGGTTATCTTCTCTTCCTAAATCTCGGAACCCTCGACCATGTGTTTTGTTTGGACCTAGGGGAGGCTATGAGGTCCGAGTCAGTCGCCGCTTCGGTGGCCTGTGGGGGCGAGGAGTTAGCCGGGACCGGGTGCAGTATACTTCCAGCGTCGTCTAGATGATTGATCCTGCGTATGGTACCCTTATAGGAGAATTGCAAGGCTGTAGGAAAAAGCCATTTGTAGCGAATTTTTTGGGCTTGAAGGAAGGTGGTTAGTGGGCGAAGGGCTCGCCTTTTCTGGAGGGTCAGCGGAGATAGGTCTTGATAGATCTGAAGAGGAATCCCTTGGAAGGTGATTTCGTTTTCGGAGCGACTTATTGCTGATATGGCTTCCTTCGTTGTAAAGAAATGCACCCTGGTGATCACATCAGGAGGGCCGTCTGACTCCACTCCACGGCGGGGGTTTAGTCTGTGAGTGCGATCCAGTAGCAGTAGTGAGTCCTCCATATCTGGGAGGAGAGATTGAAAGAAGAGGCCCACGTATCCGGCAAGCTCTTGGTCTGGGACTGACATAGGAACCCCCTGATGCGGAGGTTGTTGCGCCGGGCTCTGTTCTCCAAGTTTTCCTGCTTATACTCCAGGATTTCGCATTTGTCCTGCAAAAGCCCCACGGCGCGCTGGATCTCAGTCAGGGAGGAGACGTGGTCCTGGGCTCGATCCTCAATCTCTCCCACTCTCTGTTCCATCTCTGAGACCCTTTTATCAGTATTCTCCAACTTGGCGGTAAGCTCAGACATACATGATCGAAATTCGGTTTTAATGTCAGCCATGAACTCACGGATGTCCTCCTTAGTTGCTAACGGTCCCTTGTTGTCCAGGGATTCTCGTGAGGCGGAGGGAAGAGAGTCCAGTTTCTTTGCTTTGTCGGAAGACATTAGCATTGTTGCTATGTCTGAGGATTTGGTGGATTTCGGTTGCCTGGACATAGTGTGGCCCAGCAAGAGTGGGTCAAGGGCCACTGGCGATTCAGGCGTAATAGTGGCGATGGCTTGAGAGTGGCCTGAGTCACTCAGGGGCTGGGATGCGTGTTCCGATGTCTTGGTTGCACGCGGGAGATTTCAGTGCGAAGGGGAGGAGAGTTGCAGTGTTGTCCCGGACTCTCTGGTACCAAGTTGGGTAGAGGGGATGGCGAACGTGGGCCGGGGCGCCCCAGGAAGCAACAGGGGAACGAGCGGGAGCAGTTTAGGTGCCGGAGCACGCCAGTCCAAGGTGGGCTCTCGGAGTGGAGGGCGCGGATCCAGATCGCCAGGGGTGCCAGCAAGATTCCTGGTGATAGTGGTGGCAGTAGAGGGGTTTATTTCTCAGTTAAGAGTGCAGCAGAACGTGGCGCCGCTGACCGGGACCATGAGCCAGGAGGTCCGCTTCCGCAGGGGGTGCAGAGACTGGAGGCGATGTAGTGTCGCAGTCACCCCACAGTTGGAGGGAGAGTTGATCCGTGCTGCCCCCTCGAGGACTCTCCGGTCTCAGCCCCCTCCTCTGGAGTGGAGGTGAGGGGGTGTAGCGGAGGGCGAGAACGGGGGGGACCGCCGCTGCGTGTTGAGGCGCGCCCCCAGTGCATTTGGGGCGGCTGCAGGGACCTCTCTTCCTGGGGTCGTCCGGGACAGGGGCGAAAGCAGAGAAGGCCCGGGGCCCGAGGCACCTACCTCGCCCTCCGCCGCCCGGAATATCAGCTGGATCGCCGGAGTGCGGTCTGGGTCCCTCCGGTCATGTGGGGCGGGAGGTTTCTGGGTCCAGAACAGCTCAGGAGTTCATAGGAGGAGCTCTGAGTTCCCGGGTCCCGTCCGCCATCTTGGATTACGTGGCGGAGGGGCTGCGAGATAAAGGCGGTCCGATTATCTTCGTGTCGGCAAATCTGGGTCCTAGCAGCTCAGCGGCGGGGCTCCGGACCTTCGCACGTCCCCTCACCGAGTCGGGTCCGAAAACGCTGCCTGGGAGCCTTCGAAGGCTGAGATGCAGCGGGCGTCCCACGGAGGCCATCAAGGAGACGACTGCATAGTCCACGCTCCAGGCCACGCCCCCATGTACCCCATTTACAAAGCTCCACACAGATGCTATACTGACTGCTCTTCACAGAATCCAAACCCAAAAGCAATTTGCCTCTGTGAACAAAACCTGCCCCTCTGTACAGGGAGAATTCACCACTCTGCACAGAACCAGACATTTCTTTTATGTGAAACATGTCCCTCTCTCTGCAAAGGAAAAATAACATCCATCCCACATTTCTGCAGCACAGGACAATCTCTAAATACCTCCTCTGGGCAGGGAAAGCTCATCCCACTTTTTGCATATTACGAACAACCTATGCTGTTTCTTTGTAAAGTACACCTGTCCCCTGGTCAAATACCCCCTGGTGTGCAAGCCAACAAATCCCACAGTACCCCGGCTCTCTGTACAGGAAAAATATCTACATTTGTACTCTCCGCACAGGACAAATACCTATGTTTGCCACTGCAAATGGCCAAATACACCATCTGCACAGGACAAACTGCTCCTTTATACTGGAGCGCAACTACTCTGCCATTCTTCACTACCCAAATGTGTCCCTCTGACAAGGAAAAATGCTCAAGCATTCCTGTGTTTATCAGCCCTCGACCATGATGCTGTCTGAAGGTCCTCCCTTCCTGCTTTTGCAATGATGACAAGGTGTTAAACTGAAGGGCACTGCAATGCTCAAGTATTCCCCACTGCACAAAACGCATGTCCCCCCTCTGTTGCATGTAAGAGATCCATAAACTAACCCTTCCTACCCGGGCAGGCCAAATAGCCCCTCTGCTAGGGAGACCAGATATCCTGATTCTGCTGGGACTAACGCAAAACAAGGACCTCTCTCCCCCGTCCCAAGAATTGTTTTTAAATTAAAAACCATGTGCCTGTGTTTGGGAAATGGAAGGTGACCATTGACAGTTCCATCACGAAATGTTTGAATATTGATAGTGAGCAACACATATAAATCTAACAAGCATCAGAATACTTTACATATTTACCTGTATCACATGAACTAGATATCTGACATCGCAGGGTGGTCTCAAACCTCCAACCTTTCAGGTATCAATCACCCATATTACCTGATTGTGCCACAAAGCCTGGTTACAAAACAAGTGCATAGAAAGGCCTGTTATATTAATTGCATACATGCCAACCTTCCCAATTTAGGCGGGTATGTTTTACGTTCTCCCTCCTAAAATAATTCCTACCCCAATAGGAAAATTTAAATCTCCCGAATTCTATGAGAAAATCTCCCTCCCAGGTGCTGCAAAATGTTGGCATGTATGTAATTGGAGCAATCACAGCAAAAAGCTTATTTATTAATGGCAAAATTGCATTATACATCCCCACATTTTATTTGGAGGATAACAGTCCAGTTCTAAAAATACTGCGCAATGGGGTGCTTTGAGTGTCTGCCTTGGTAGTCCTTTTATGTTAGTGGCCATCCCAATTTCTTTATCTTGGAAATCTGGTCATCTTACCCTCTGCACGAGAAAACAATCCAAAAAATAACTATTTGCATTACTGTGTAAGTTATGCTAGAAATTCGTACCCACGTGTCCCTCTGTACAGGATAAATAGTCAAGTATGTCCCACTGCACAAAACCATCACTCCTTTCTGTTGCACATAACATATCCCCAAAATATCCACCCCACTCCAGCAGGCTGGACAAAAAAAGCCATTCCGTGAGAAAACGAACATAAAATAACTATTCACAATACTACTGTAAACTGGTATACTGGAAATTTGCCTGGGAACTAAGAAATGCCGTGCTCAGCCACAAAGCATAACAACACCCTCTTGCACATAATTAGGGTGACCAGACGTCCCGGTTTTGCTGGTACTTGCAAAGTCCCATTTCTACTGTTACCATTACTGTAAGGAGTCGAGTCTCCTTTCTGTTGTTCTGTTTGTGTGGGCTGCGACCCACGTGTTACTAGGGGTGCGGGGCTACCGCCCGAAAGGCAGTTCTCACCTGATTAAGTAAAGAGCTGCAAGCTACGAACCTGAGCTCTGTGTATCATTTACTGCGTCGTCTCATTGCATTGTCTTGCATTGTGTAGTAGCCATAGAAAGAGTACGTTACCTTGCCCCCAGAATGACGGACATAATGCACCTACTCCACAGGGCAAAGGTTTTCTCAAAATTGGACTTAAACAAGGGTTACAACCAGCTTGAACTGCATCCATCGTCGACATACATCAGTACCTTCTCGACACACCTGGGATTATTTAGATACAAATGGCTCAGTTTTGGCATGTCATCAGCGGCCAAAATCTTTCAAAATGAAATTCACCAAGTTATTAAACACATCCCAAATTCTTTAAATTATAGTGATGACATTCTAATCTTTCGTACCACTCAAGAAATACATGATGACACCCTAAGAAGAGTGTGCATGGCCCTTGAAAACGCTCATCTCACGCTCAACCCAGACAAGTGCGAAATCAGCAAATCTACGTTAAAATTCTTTGGACACATATTCTCAAGCAATGGTTTACAAACTGACCCTGAAAAGGTGCAAGCGCTGGTAGAAGCCCCCACACCCACTTCCGTGTCAGCAGTGCGCTCGTTCCTGGGAATGGCAAGCTACTGTAAGCGTTATATTCAAGACCTTGTGTCAGTAGCACGCCTCTCCGACTACTCACAGGGAAATATCAAGAGTTCCAATGGTCAGATAAATGCAAGGAAGCCTTCCAAGAAATCAAGAAGTGCACTGCGTCAGCATCCTGCATGGCATACTATGATCCTGACCTTCACACTGAACGGGCAGTAGACGCTAGCCCAATGAGACTAGGAGCGATACTAGCACAATCCAAGCCAGGGGCATCACCAGACTCCCCGAGACGCATTGGAGCTTATGCAAGCCGCAGTCTTTCAGCAACTGAATGTGCGTAATCACAGCCTGAGAAGGAAAGTCTAGCAGTCGTATGGGCATGTCAACACTACCACCTGTTCCTGTATGGACGCCCTTTCACAATCATCACTGCCCACACGGACCTCACCACCGTATATGGGAAACCAACTGCCAAGATGCCACCACGCATCGCCAGGTGGGGTCTAAGACTACAAGAGTACTCTTTCAAAATCATACATAACCCGTGAAAGGACAACAACCCGGCAGAATTCCTGTCCAGATACCCGCTTCCAGCTCAAGATGAATGTCAGTCGGACAAAGCGAATCAATACATAAACTATTTGATAAGCAATGCTCTCCCCAAATCCATCACAATGGCTCAAATGAGAGAAGCCCTACAAAAGGACCAACTAATCCAAAAAGTACAAGAATGCTTGAAGTCTGACCAGTGGCACAACACATTCAACCATGGACAAACCCTGTCTCCAAGTGAGGAAAGACATTTTCGCACATTCAAACTCATCAAACACATGCTATCGACATCACCGGAAGGTCTCCTATTAAAAGAAAACAGAATTGGCATCCCAGCTAGTCTGCAGGAACATGAGCTAGCTCTAGCACACTCGGGACACAGGGGAATAGTGTCAATTAAACAGCAACTCGGAACCAAAGTGTGGCTCCCCCAGATGGACGAAAGGGTGGAACAACTACTGGGCAAGTGCATCGCATGCCAGGCAGTCGCCCCATGAACATTCCCTCAGCCGCTCAAAACATCCACCATGCCTCTGCAGGTATGGGACGAAGTGGCTATTGACATGTTCGGGCTCCTGGTAAATGGAAAGTATGTGCTAGTGATTATCAACGAAATGTCCCGATTCCCTGAGGTGCACCTCAATCACTCCACAAGTGCCCAACCAGTAATACCAGCTCTAGACAAAACTTTTGCGGACTATGGGATACCGTCTATAGTTAAGTTAGACAACGGTCCACCTTTCAGCGGGCATAACTTCGCCATGTTCGCGGAACATCTTGGATTGCAGCATCGCAAGATCATGCCACGGTGGCCGCAAGCAAATGGAATGGTGGAGAAATTCACGAGCAACCTCAAACGTGCCCTCCAAGTGTGCTCCATTACCAATGGATAGTTCATGCAAGCTGTCTGCACACTACTACAAGAATACAGAAACACCCCTCACAGCTCAACAGGGGAATGTCCATTCGCCTTGATGTTTGGACGAGTAGTAAGAATGACACTACCGCACAACTCCCTGCAGCTCTTCCCAACACCTATGTTGACACGGCAAGGGTGAAAGACAAGGAAAGCAAAACGAAAATGAAAGAATATGCAGACCTTCGGAGACATGCGAGACCAAATTCCATTCAAAAAGGCGACCAGGTCCTGGTCCGTCAAAATCAAAATGCCAATCATACCCCAACCTTCAAGCTGGAGCCAATGACTGTGACTCACACACATGGGTCAATGATAACCTGTTACGCTCACCTGGTATCCACAGGGACGCCACTAAGCCCGGGTTAGTTGCTTGTTCCTTCTTCCCAGTTTTCCCATATGTTGTCTACGGAGGATGTTTTGCCTGAAAATACAGGAGGACTGTGTTCAAGACTGGCCAACTGAGGTAAGTATCCTTCCACCACCCTGCGTGACTTCAGCCCCTCTGGGCCTTCTCCTCACCTTTTTGTGGAATTAGGCGTGCTCTCCGTCCTGCCTTCTTGGCAGGGGCACGTTGTCTTCTGAGGGCGTGTGCGCCAAGTTACTTCACTGGCGCGTGCCCGCTTGGGTGTCTTTCAGGTAGGTCTTATTGCAGCAGTTCTGTATGGCATTGTTATTCTTGCATGCCTTTCTCTGTTTAATAATGTCTTTTTTTCCTCCCCTAGGTGTGCGGAGCTTCAGTGTGGCGAACTGGCTGATTTTGGCCTCACCGGTAAATGATGGCGCGTGATGTGCGCTACGATGCGCTAAGTAAGCGCTATGCGCAGCGCTGCCTTGTCTTGCTTTGCTAACCTGTTTTCTTCCTTCCTTACAGGTTGCGGTGCTTCTCCCGCGTGTGTGGAACTCCGGAGCGGTGCCAGCCGGGAGGCGACCAGCCAGGTAAGCTTCTTGTGCTGTTTGTGATTTAGCAAAGTAGTCCAGGTAAAGTAGTCCCTAGGCCACCACACCCAAAACACTATACTGCATAGCTTGGTTCCTGGGAACCAAGCTATGTGGGTGCCTCCATGTTGGCTGCAGGCCTCAAATGAAAAAGTAGTCCCCCTGCACACATGTTCTTCAAGGTGTCTGAGCCTGGCGCCATAGGCACCAGGACTGGCCCCAATAGTGTCTTGGGAGTGGATGCCAAGCCCCCAGGGCCTTAATGGAGACCCGAGCCCTGATCCTACCTGGCAAGTGGGCTTGCCAGTGGGGGTCTGGGGTGAGGGTCGTGACATAACCGCTGCAAGCCCACAAGGCACCATCAGCCAGAACTCCTCGTTCTTCCGGACTTTTGAAGGCGACGAGACCCAGCAAGTACCGAGTTCACAAGGGCAGAAGAATCATCTGACATAGACTCTGAATACAGAGAAGCAAAGAAGAAGATGGAGAGGCTGATGACAGTGACATTGACTGTACAAACACAAGCGAGCATCCACCTGCCCGCAGTCCATCACGAAGAACTATACGCAAGTCAACAAGATGGATAGAGGAAATGAACTAACAGTTCCAAGTTATTTGCTAAGAACGGGGGAGATGTAATGTCCCATTTCTACTGTTACCATTACTGTACGGCGTTGAGTTTTCTTTCTGTTGTTCTGTTTGTGTGGGCTGCGACCCACGTGTTACTGGGGGGTAGGGGGCTACTGCCTTAGAGGCAGTTTGTGCCTGATTAAGTAAAGAGCTGCAAGCTACGAACCTGAGCTCCGTGTATCATTTACGATGTCGTCTGACTGCACTGTTTTCCATTGTGTAGTTAACATTTAACAATGGCGACGAGGATACTGCTTTCCTAAACAACTGCTGTCAACCTGCGTGCTGCTGAAATTGCAGCGTCCGGAGCCCTAAACCGGCAAGACACGAGGCCGGCACCCGGACTACCTCCTGTCCTACATTAGGACGTGGCTGAATGTTCCACGCCTCCGATAGCAAGTAAGCAGCAACCCCCTGCCACATCGCTCGAACACGGAGGACTGCCCAAACATTGCACCGCAGTGCTACTCCACACGCATGCGGCACAGACCGCTCACCTCTAATGCTGATCACGTATCACGGTGCCCAGCAAGACACGCATAGTGCGACATGCTGATCCCAACAAGAGGTGCCCTGTTTCCCACATTACAACTACTATATCATTGAGGTAATTGATTTGATACAGCATTTGTAACGTTGCTGTCGTGAAAAGCATCTAGGCACTTGCGTTAACCTGCACTTGCGTTAACCTACTGAGCTATCTTGTGTGTGTATATTTAGAGCTTATTCAAAGCGTGGAGGAAAATGCTGACCAGCCAGGCCTCTCCAATTAAGTGAGCCAGCATGCTTGCGAGGGGTTAACTGCGAAGGCCTTTCTTGAGACATAAACATCTAGTTTTGCAAGAGGCCCTGCGCAACCTTAAGGAGCCAGGCACAGCCTTTCTCTTCTGCGCTCTGCGAGTCAGGTGCACTGATAACACAGGAATGTAGAAGGCGCTTCCCAAAACAACGTACACGGAGCCTGAGAGCCAAGACTGGCAGTTTCTAGTTGTAACTTTCCAGGCGAAAACATGTTTTGCTGCATAGAAGATTGGGCCTAGAAGATTCTCGAAGAGCTGGTACGTCATAGTGATTGACATGCAGCCCCTAATAAGAGATCATTACCTGGGCCAATTAGGTGGGGACTCTTCCTGGGATGTTTGAGAGAAGCGTGCACGTAGAGAAACAGTGCCTGGACAACCAGCCAGCACTAGAGGGCAGAGGCTCCTGTCATCACATTTCCGCTCGTGTGCAGGCTTTCGGGGGCTAGGCCAGTCCCTGAGCGCTGCCGGACACTGAGTGGCGTGGGTCCTGAGTGTGATTCTATCGTATCAGCATCAACGATTCCTAGGAGCGTAAGAATAATTGCATATTCATCTGTGACTGATAATTTGTATTACTCAGCTTGCACTTTAATTCCCATCTTATTGAAAACTGCTGCTTGATTCTAATTAGTTTATGTAGTAAATAAATGGAAGCATAACATCTTCTGAGTGAGTGGCTTTCTTCCAGACTGAGTTCATTGTGTCTCGCATAGTTTCTTACTTGTGAGGGAAGGTGATTAGGAGTTATATTGCACTAAGGGCTGGCTCCATGGGGGTGTGGTTCCCCTTTTCACTACATTTGGCGTAGTCGGCAGGTTTTGCGAGCATAATGCCTTTCTGGAAGAAACAGCGGAAGGATGAATGCAATGAAGGGAATAGTGCACTCTGTCACATTCCAGGGTGGCCATTAACAAATGCACGGTCGGGTGTGGTGGGCTGATTGTTTCTGCAGGCGCCCCGGAAGTTGCACGAGAAGGAATTGCTTAAAGATGCACAAATTCAGAAATTAACTGATGAGATTACCCTGCTCCAGGAGCAACAAATTATTATGAGGGAAACCCTGGAATTGTCCGTTAAGCGGGCTGATCAGATGGAGGATAGATGTGCCTCTTTAGCTGTGCGTGCCACCGAGCCGGAAGGTGTACGTGACCCCAACCTGGATCGAGATGTAGGATGAGCCGTAGACGTCTTCGAAAACCCAGTTCCCCTGATTTCAATAATCAGGCTTCCTCTTCGAGAGAGGCTCTTTTTCACGATGTATCACTCTGCTATTTATGCAAGAACAGACTAAGTAATCTATAATGCAAAAGAGTGGGATTGAGCGCACCGCCAGACCAGTGCTGCAAGAGATACAGAAAAGGTTTTGAGTATTATGCCTAACTTGTTTAGTTTTAATTAATTCTATTAAACACAATAGAACTGCTGGTACCTGAGATAATGTATGTGAGTAGACCTGAGAGGAAATCCTGGAGCAGTTTCAATAGTGAGAACAAAATCCAAATGATTGATGAAAACGACAGGAAAAAATAATAAATGGGAAGGTTAATATAGGGAGGACAACCCGAACGGCACGAGGGACGCACTAGAGCCGGGTTGGTGCATGTCCTGGAAAGCGTTCGTAAATGCACTTCAGTAGAAAGAACAAACAGTTAATCAGGTAGTTGGAGCAAAGGAAGTCCTTGATAAGCAGCACTGGAAAGAATGGTCTTATAGTCCAAATAGAATTCAGATTTAACAGGAAGAAAGAACCAAGCAAAGTCACACTGAAGCGGATCTTAGAAAATCGTAGAGCTGGAGACTCCAGATGGAAAACAAGGGCATTTGTGCAAACGTAATATGAATGAGAACTGGAGTTCAGTTTTGAGCGGAAGTGAAGAACCGCAGAGCCCGTAGAAACTGAAGGTTGAGCGGGGAGGCTCCTGCGGTTTAACGGCAGTAAAGGTAAACTACCGGGGCAACAAGTCCTTAGGGTAATCCAGATAAACAGAATCAGAGTACAAAGCCGACGTCTGGTAACAAGAGTTCAGAGTCAAAGGTTCACGGAGGGTAATCCGAGGAAGGCAAACAATGCCGTAGGTGGGCTACGAAAAGGCACGTAGTAACGTACAATTAGCAGCAACGAAGTTCCCGCGGCTGAAGGCTTTAAGGAACAAGGGGCGTGGCTTCCGTGTAAGCGAAGCATGTCCGATCAACTGACTAGCACGTTTACGTGACCTGAACAGTTTCCAAGGCAACTTGTAATGATGCCAAAACGGAGTCCATGGTTGGGAAGGTCTTCGTAAGAAAGCTCTTTGCTGCCGTAGTGTAACAGCCACGCACAATCGCAGACAGCGGCAAGGCAATCCGTCAAAGATAAGAATACGAGCATTAATTAGGAAAGATACATGGGATCCAATTCATGGTCTGGCGAGGTCAGCGATAGTGAATCCGAACAGACATTTGACTGGGACGAACCAGTTGAAGTCACAATTGCAGAGCTAGACTGTTCTGAGGGAGAGGAGCTGGAATGTGCGCCAAAGAAATGTGTTTATCCAGCGCGGCCTTTAATCACTAACAAATGAAAAGGCCAAGCTGGCGGTGGAACCATTTAGAATACTAGAATTGTCTGCGATTATACACAGACAGAGCTTTTAGACATTGCCAAGTTGTTTAGACAAAGAGCAGGTGAAGCGATTTTGAAGTGGTTTTTGAGAGTGTGGGATACCAGGTGTGATGGCATCTTCTTAACCCGAGAAGAATTATTGAAGATGGGTTCAATCACTACTAATGTAATGCTGGGACAGATGTTGCGCGGCGCGCTAGGGCAGCAAGGGTCGCATTCCTTGTTCAATTGGCTTTAGACTGCATTAATAACTTTGTATGCCAGTCCAATGGATATGGAGGAAGTGTGGGGGGCCTGGAACTCACTGCCCGAAGCGACAGAGCAGCTTAGAGAGACGGGGTTACAGTGCGCGATGTACAGTGCAAATTTTGCAGGACCCGATATGGAGCTGTTTACGGCAGGGATGCGCGCGCGCTTATTGCAAAATGCCCCTGGTCAGATGAAAGGAGCATTGCTTTCATTGCTGGGTCCAGCGCAAGGTAACGCAATTGGTGAGGTTGCACTCTTACTGAGGCAATTAGAAGGGCTGGATATGCGCAAAGCAGCGCACCTAGTGGCGGCGAGTAATGATTCAGAAAAAAGCTTGGCAAACATGCCAAGTCTAAAGAGAAAGCTGACACCATTCAAGTTATGTGCAGGCAAATGTGGGCAGACCTGATAAAAGCAGGCATTCCGTGGAAAAGATAGACGGTAGACCCACACCTGTGGTGCTTGAGAAATGGAAAAAATTACAGGAGCGGGAGCAAGGGAAAACTAACCCTACTGCACCCCCTGAGGAAGATGTGTTGAAGCCCAAAGTGCGGGCAAGAGTGTACCGTGATTTGGCAAAGGACAAATGGGAGGTCCCAGACCCCATTTTTGATTGAAGGGCAGGCTCTGTCTTTGAGGTACGGTTAATAAAGAGAACCAGTCCCAGAGACAGACGCCCTTTTGTGCCACTTACATTGTATTTGAATGACAAAGTGAAACAGGTTTTGACTCTATTAGACACGGGAGCTGCAGTAACCATTCTGAATGGCAATCCCAATAAATTATCTCGTCCCAGAGTTTTGGTCAATGGTTATGAGGGAGCAGAAACTGTTGCAAAAGCCTTTAATGTAAAGATGTCAATTGGCGAGGGATTGCCCTTCACAGCAAATGTCCTGATTGCAGACATACACAAGTACATACTAGGGATGGATGTGTTCCGCGTTTCAGCAGCGTCTCCACTGCAAAATGAATCAGGCTCCAGATTCGTTTTGCAGCGGAGACGCTGCTGAAACGCGGAAACGCATTATTATAAGTTGTTGCAACTGCAAGTGACAGTGGAGCCCGTGAGAAATCAATAATTAATCACTTACCTTAAATCTGGTACACATTCAATTTACACCTGACTTCAGCCTCAGTGGAAGGGCAAGTGCTCGAAACACGTGTCAGGCTACCCTAGTGTCAATTAAAAATCATTACACCATTTTGGTTTTAACTAGTGTCTGTGCGCAGTGTGCTTGCAAAACCTGTAACTCATTCTACTTACCTGGCGGCAGAATTGGCAAATCCCGCCCTCTGCACTCACCTGCAGCACTCCTCACTACACCTAAAATGACAGGTCCTTGCGCTGAACCTCATTTCTTCCCCCCTCTGCCAACTCCTTTTCTCTCTTGTTGGGAAAGAGTGTGACAACAGATTTGGGTGAATTTGTGTTTGGCAATCGACAAATACATGTAAGAGTGTTTAACCCTGTGGTGGTTGGGCATGCAAAATGGTCCCCTAGCATTTACCTCCTCCTTCTGAGCCAGTGTGCGTGAAACGGTACAAGCTGCCAGGAGGGCATAAAGAGATTGGTGAAACTATTGAGTCATTGGTGAAAGCTGGCATAATAAGGCCGGCAGTCAGTCCATTCAACTCTCCGGTCTGGCCCATCCACCGCCCAGATGGGGCGTGGTGCCTAACAATTGATTTTCACGCCTTGGACAAGAAGGTGCCACCTTTTAGCCGTGGCGGTGCCAGACAACATTACTCTGATTGAAAATCTCACGAGAGAAGTGGGCGAATGGCATGTGGTCCTTGACTTGTCCAATGCATTTTTCTCCATTGATACTGACGCTGAATCACAAGACCAATTTGCTATAACTTGGGGAGACAGACAATTTACGTTTACTAAATTGCCCCAGGGGTATTTGCATAGTCCCACTCTATGTCATGGATTGATTGCCAGAGACTTGAAGATAGTGCAGTTGGATGATGTGTATGTTGCCCACTATATTGACGAAATCATGCTAACCAGTGCTGAGAAAGAACATGTGGAAAAAGCTGTTGGAAAGTTGATCACACACGTGCAAAACCGGGGGTGGGCCATAAATCCCAAGAAAGTACAGGGGCCCACTCAAGAGGTGAAATTTTTACATGCAATCTGGTCTGGTTCAGTTAAGAAAATTCCTGAACCTGTGATTGATATGGTTCAACAGAAGAGTCCACCAGCAAATAAAAAAGAGGCACAAAGATTCATTGGGTTAATGGGTTTTTGGAGAAATCACATACCTCATTTAAGCCTGAAACTGAAACCAATCTACAAAGTCACCAAAAAGAAACATAATTTTATATGGGGCCTAGATCAACAGTCTGTCTTTCAGAAGACTAAGGACGCTTTGCAGAATTACATCACGCTAGGCCCCATGACGAAAACTGATCCTTTTGAACTGGAAATTCTTGTCTACAATGATGTTGCTGTGTGGAGCTTGTGGCAAAAGCAAGGACAGAAAAGAGTGCTGCAATATTTTTGTTCAAGAAAATTCACTGTTACTTACCGCTCCGTATGCTGATTGGAGCTTAGGTAAGACGACCTCACGGAGGGAGGTAGGATTGAACAGGTTCGGGTTCAGCCTCTAGTGTTCCAGCTCCCCTGAATTCTGTGATTCAGGCTTCCTCTGAGAGGGGCTCTTTTCTACGATGTACCTCTCTGCCGTTTGAGTAAAAACCAGCAGACATGTCTATCGCCTAAAAGAGAGGGGAGAACACACACCGCCAATAACCAATGCTAGACAATGGTTGAGGTGGTGTTGGACCTTAAATGATGAACCTGATAAGTGGGATTCCTAAGGCAAAATGGGTACCAGTTGAAAGGAGTACAACGGAAGGTACAAAACAACAAATGGGAAGGTTAGTAAGGAAGAGTATACCCGGGCGGCACGAGGGTCGCATTAGTGACGGGTTGGTGCATACACTGGAAAGCGTCACTTCTTTGCACTTGGTTAGGGTAGAGAAGGCAGGAAATTAATGAGATTGTTCCAGGAATCCGCATGTATGAGAAGGACTGATGAGTTTCAGATAATGGACAATACAGGAGAATTGGACGAGCTTTACCTTAACTGCACAAGCAAAGGCCAAGTTGGCAGGGCACTCTTGTAATGTGCAGCGTGGTAATCCGCATTGGAAAGGTCGCTCAAATTGCATAGAGCAGCAAGAACGAGTAATCTCACCAGACAGGGCGAAGGCACAGTACAAATCTAAGGACAGTCCGAGGTCGGCAGCAGGGTTCATGGATCAGGCTGAAGGAAAAAGCAAATGCAATCCAAGGACAGTTCGAAGTCGGCAACAGAGTTCAAATTCAGGCTGGAGGAAAAAGCAGTGACAATCCAAGTAGACAAAGGTGGGTCGAAGTGCCAGGAAGTCGAGTAATCAAGAGGAAAAAGGGAATAAACACCAGAGCGGGATGGAACCGAAGGAACGTAACGCCACAATTATCAGCAACAAGCCGCTTAGTCGCTTTGGCTTTTACGGTGCAGGAGGGCGGGACCTCCTTATGCGTTCTCTGTGTACGGGACGTCTCAGCTGATGCAGCGTCTTCTGCTGCATGGCCAGGCGCCATGGCAACCGATATCAAAGCCACAACGTAGTCCTGGAACGCGCTTGCCCCTGTATGTAGCCACCAGAAAAGGGAGGCACTGCAGGACTGGGCCGATATGTGACAGCATCCGCCCCCAAAGACACCGGCCACCCCCTGGCGGAATGGAATTCCCTCAAAATCTTAGGACAATGTAAATTAGCAAGAGGCTCCCAAGTACGGTCCTCAGGACCAAAACCTTTCCAATCGACCAGATAAAGGATTGTACCTCTGGATACCCTGTAATCCAGGATGCGAGATACCTCATATTCCTCTTCGCCGTCTACCACAACAGGGGATGGACGCGCCGGGAGCCTAGTGGAAGGATCAAAAGGCTTAATGAGGGAAACGTGAATGACCGGATGTATAAGCCAGGATCTGGGCAACGACACCCAGACTGCAGCAGGATTGATGACCTTGTTAATGGAAAAAGGACCCACGAAGCGAGGCAACAATGAGCGTTTACCGGCAATCTGTAAATTACAGGAAGATAACCGCACCTTCATGCCGATCTGATAGGCAGGTGCCGGCAAACAATGTGCATCAGCTGCCTTCTTTGCACGGTCTTGGGCCCTAAGGAGATGACATCGTACATCTTTGTGCACTTGATCCAGATCGCAGACGCAGTCACGCACAGCCGGATTGGAATCTGGCAATGATGGATCAAGCGGTAATGTTCTGGGATGACATCCATAGAGGGCAAAGAAAGGAGGAACTCCAGTAGAGGTGTGCATAGAATTATTGTACGCAAATTCGGCTTGTGCCAACGCCGTAAACCAGGTTTGTTGAAACTGGAGACAGAGGCAGCGTAAGTACTGTTCAATAGTAGCATTAACCCTTTCAGTTTGCCCATCTGTTTTCGGATGGTAAGATGAAGACTATCTGTCATCGATGCCAAGGGAAGCCGTAAGAGCTTTCCAGAAGCGTGAAGTAAACTGCGTTCCCCTGTCGGAGACAATGACAGCCGTTAACCCAAAATAGCAAAACACGTTAGACATGAACAACCTGGCCAGTTCGGGTGCTGAAGGCAACCCGGAGCAAGGTACGAATATAGCATACTTTGTAAAGTAGTCCACTACTACCCAAATTGTGTTGTGTCCTTGTATTTCGGGTAATTCGACAATGAAATCCATCGACACCATCTGCCAGGGTTTATATGGAACCGGTAAGGGATGTAATAAACCTACAGGTTTGGTTCTGGAAGTTTTGCATTGAGTACATATGGCACATGTTGTTATGTAGTCATGTATATTGTGTGCCATGGACGACCACCAAGCCCAACGTCGTAATGCTTCCAACGTTTTCTGGTTACCTGGATGCGCAGCAGCAGGTGAATCATGAGACCACTGAAGGGCTAAAGTGCGAGCTTAACCAGGCGGAATGAAAACACGTCCCTGAATGAACGGAAGACCTTGTACCAGATCCAAGTTCAGTTCTGCGATCTCATTTGGATGAGTAGAGGCCCAATCCGTAATAACGGATCGCAAGGAGGGTTGAACAGAACATCCACACATGACTCTGTTTGGTAGAAGTAGCTTATGTTCCCTCTGTATGAGCCGTCACCCGTACAAGAGCAAGAGAGAGCGTCAGCTGATACCTGAGCCTTGGCAGGACGATAGGTAATAACAAATTTGTATTGTGAGAAAAACAAATGCCAACATGCCTGCCTGGCAGTGAGACATTTCATGGATTTGAAGGCCAACAAACTCCTATGATCTGAATAAACGGTTACAGGGTGTCAAGCACCAAGTGATGGTGCATCCATTCCAAGAAGGCATCCCTGATGGCCAGTTCACGTTCTGTGATGGAGTAGTTTCTCTCATATGGTGTCAACTTGCGAGAGAAGTCGGCGATGGGATGTACGTCACCCGAAAGAGAGCACTGTTGTGATAAAACAGCGCCCACTGCATAACCTGAGGCATCCGCTTCTACAAAGAACGGGAGATCCGGGTCTGGGTGCATAAGAACAGGAGCAGTAGTGAAAGCAGATTTCAATTGGTCAAATGCCTTCTGTGCCTCCGATGACCATACATAGGAGACTTTGGCACTAGTCAGGGAGGTCAGAGGAGCTGACAGATCAGAAAAGCCATTCACAAAAACGACTATAAAAATTAGCGAAACCCAAGAAAGAATGTTGGGCCTTAACTGATTTAGGTATAGGCCAGTCTAGGATAGCCTTCACTTTGGATTGACTCATCTGAACCCCATGGTTTGTTAAATCATACCCCAAGAACTCTAATTCGGAGGCATGAAAGATACACTTTTCTGCTTTTACGAACAATTTATGGTCTTGCAGGCGTTGAAGCACAGTTCTGACATGTTGGACATGTTCGGAGAGATTCTGTGAGTAAATTAGAATGTCGTCTAAGTATACCACGACGTATTGATCCAAAACATCGTGGAGAATGTCATTCTTGAAGGCCTGAAAAGTGGCTGGGGCATTGCAAAGCCTGAAGGGCATCACCAAGTATTCGTATAGACCATAACGTGTTTTAAATGCGGTCTTCCATTTGTCCCCCTCTCTCATGCGTACCAAGTTGTACGCTCCTCTAAGGTCAAGTTTCGTAAAGACCTGCGATGAACCCAACTGATCGAGGAGAACAGAGATCAACGGAAGGGGATATTGGTTCTTTATTGTTACCGTGTTCAAGGCGCGGTAATCAATACAAGGACGCAGGTCTTCTTTTTTTGGAACAAAGAAGAGAGGAGAAGCGACTGGAGATTTTGGAGGTCGTATAAAGCCCATAGCAAGTGCTTTATCTATGTACTCCTTGAGTACGGCATCTTCTTTGAGAGTGAGGGAGTACACTCTCCCAGCTGATATCCTTCCCCCTGGTACAAGATCTATTGGGCAATTATAGACCCGATGTGGGGGTAGTGTTTCTGCCATTCCTTTGTCAAATACGTCCATGTATTCTGTATATTGAGATGGGACCGCAGGTTTGGAAGATTTAGCGATCGCCCCAATATGCATGGAAGGAGAGGCTAGTGCTCTAGCCGGACCGTCTTGAGTTATCCCAAGCAATGAAGTGCATTGGGTATTACAAATGGTTGACGGGAACTGGATCTGGTTCATTGACCAGTCAATGGCAGGGTTGTGAAATTGCAACCACGGAATACCAAGAATGAGTTTATAAGCTGGAGCCTTGATAATGTCAAAGAAGATTTCTTCCGTATGACCATCGTCAGTACTCATAATTAAAGAAACCGTCTGATGAGTGACCTGGCCAGAAGCAAGAATAGACCCATCTACGACATTGACAGTTTCAGGGTGTTTTTTGCGGAGTAAGCGTATTCCTGACTCAGAGATGTAACCTTGATCAATATAATTGCCTGTTGCACCGGAATCTATGATCGCTGTAGCTTTTAATGACACTCCCTGGGTCGAGGAAAAATCAACAGGGAGACGAAAAAGCTGAACAGGATCCTGCAAAGTTGAGTCCAGAGAGAAACATCCCGACATAGGGACTCTATCTACTGTCGGGATTTAGCGTTTCCCGCCTTGCGTTTGGGTTTTTTAGGACACTCGGGCAACAAATGATCTGAGGCTCCGCAGTACATGCACAAGTTGTGTGACCTACGATATTCCCATTCAGCAGGTGTCAGGGGACCCCTAACCGCTCCTATCTGCATGGGTTCAGGGGCAGGTAGGTTTGTGGACGTGACTTCAGCTGCTTTCAGTCTTACGGGCACCAATTTGGAGGACTAAATCAAGTAATTCTCCAAATGCAGTGGGAACGACTGGAACAGTGTACAAAATGTCTTTCAGTTCGTCAGATAAACCTTGATAGAAGAGTGCTGATTTCTTCTCTTCAGGCCAGTCGGTTTCGGCAGCCAACTGATTAAAGTGGGCTAAATAAACCAGTAGAGTGTTATTCCCCTGTCTGTGTTTCAATAACTCCAAGTCGGTGGCTTGAGTGGTGTATCTGGTATCAAATACTTTACTCATCATGGTAAGAAGGGCATCCCAATTATAAAGCACATGACTGTTAGATTCCAACAATGTATTTGCCCATGCGGCTGCAGTACCACCTAGGAGTGATAACACGAATGCGGCCTTAGTGGTGGAAGAGGGAAAAGAGGCTGGACGACAGAGGAAGTGCAGTTTGCATTGATTGACGAAAGTTCTGGATTGCTTGGGATCACTCAGAAAACGTTCTGGGGGGGCCAGAGGAAACTGAGTGGTAAGCATTACCGGAGCTGTTTCCTGACTGGGAGCTGGAAACCCTGACCCTGAAGCCGCAGCTCCAGTGACACCGGATTGTGAGGCTGGAGTAGTCACCAAAGACTGAATAGCATCCACCCGTTGACGCAATGCCTTCTGTGCGTTGGTCAAATCAGTACGTAGATCCATGACCATTTGCACTATCTGATTCCAGGCATTGGTTTTCTCTGTAGACATTATGTAGGCTGCTAATTCTGTTACTTACCGCTCCGTATGCTGATTGGAGCTTAGATAAGACGACCTTGCGGAGGGAGGTAGGATTTAACAGGTTCGGGTTCAGCCTCCACTATTCCAGCTCCCCTGAATTCTGTGATTCAGGCTTCCTCTGAGAGGGGCTCTTTTCTACGATGTACCTCTTTGTCGTTTGAGTAAAAACCAGCAGACCTGTCTATCGCCTAAAAGAGCGGGGAGAACACACATCGCCAATAACCAATGCTAGACAATGGCTGAAGTGATGTTGGACCTTAAATGATGAACCTGATAAGTGGGATTCCTAAGGAAAAATGGGTACAAGTAGAAAGGGGTACAATGGCAGGTACAAAACAACAAATGGGAGGGTTAGTAAGGAAGAGTATACCCGGGCGGCACGAGGGTCGCACTAGTGACGGGTTGGTGCATACACTAGAAAGCGTCACTTCTATGCACTCGGTTAGGGTAGAGAAGGCAGGAAATGAATGAGATTGTTCCAGGAATCCCCACGTATGAGAAGGACTGATGAGTTTCAGATAATGGACAATACAGGAGAATTGGACGAGCTTTACCTTAATTGGACAAGCGAAGGCCAAGTTGACGGGGCACTCTTGTAATGTGCAGCGTGGTAATCCGCATTGGAAAGGTCACTCAAATTGTGTAGAGCGGCAAGAAGGAGTAATCTCACCAGACAGGGTGAAGGCACAGTAGAAATCCAAGGACAGTCCAAGGTCAGCAGCAGGGTTCACGGGAATAGGCTGAAGGAAAAAGCAAATGCAATCCAAGGACAGTCCGAAGTCGGCAACAGAGTTCAAATTTAGGCTGGAGGAAAAAGCAGTGACAATCCAAGTAGACAAAGGTGGGTCGAAGCGTCAGGAGGTCGAGTAATCAAGAGGAAAAAGGGAATAAACACCGGAGAGGGATGGAACCGAAGGAACATAATGCCACAATTAGCAGCAACAAGCCGCTGAGTCACTTCGGCTTTTACGGTGCAGGGGGGCAGGGCCTCCTTACGCGTTCTCTGTGCACGGGACGTCTCAGCTGATGCGGCGTCCTCTGATACATGGCCAGGCGCCATGGCAACCGATACCGAAGCCACAACGAAGTCCTTGAACGCGCTTGCCCCCGCATGTAGCCACCAGAAAAGGGAGGCACTGCAGGACTGGGCCGATATGTGACACTCACAGATCCTATGACAAGATATACTCCGCTTGAAAAACAAGTTTCTGCAGTGTACTGGGCTCTAGTTGAGACTGAAAGAATCACAGGCGAACAACCAGTGACAATTTGCACACAAATTCTAATCATGGGCTGGGTTCGCGACACTGCTGTGAGCGGAAAGAGTGGCAGGGCGCAAGACGCCACTCATGTCAAATGGAAATGGTATTTACAGCAACGTGTAAAAGCTGGCCACACAGGGGTTTCCAGACTGCATGAACAAATGCAGGAGGCAGTGGATCTGGAAGCGATGCCTGAACCGAGCACCCCAGTTGCGTTGCCAGAATCTCCATTCAAAGTTGTGTCCGCCTATGATACATTGACGAAGGAAGAACAGAATTCTGCATGGTTCACGGACGACACAGCACAGTATGATAAAGGAAAAAGACACTGGCAAGCTGTTGCATTCCAGCCCCACTGAGAAACAACGCTGATGAGAGAAGGTGTGGGAGGATCCAGTAAATATGCTGAACTGCAGACGGTGGCCTCCGTGATTGAACAGGTGAAAGAAACAGAGACCGCATGTTAGGCAGAATCCTGTGCAGTTCCCTTAGGGAGCACTACAGAAGATTAGGACGACAGGTGAGAGCAATAAATCCCCTTTGGTATCAGTCTGTACCACAAAGATTTAGTTGGTAGCTGTGGCTGAGCAGTCAGACTTATCTCGAGAGGGAGATGAGCAGTATTCAGGGTTTACACAATAGGCCTACAGTACTATGGCACAAAGAAACACTGACCAAAGCTTTGTAGTAAAAAGAATATCTATATATTTATTTTATACACTTCTAGTTAAACACATTCATCACAGTTATTAAGCAAGTTAAATTCGGTCAAAGAAAGTATACAAAACTCCCTAGTTAAATTGTAGACAGGTTTGAGCAAGGGTGAAAACTGAGCAAAACGGCACAGTGAAAACCAAACACAAATGGCACTCTAGCAATTTCTCACAAGGGAGGGAAAGCACAAGTTATCCAGAAATATCTTCCTACTCCAGTGCGACATGGGTTGCCAAGGCAACCCTGTCCAGGGGTCCTACTCCCCCTCCCCCTACTCCTACTCCCCCTCCCACACAATGGACCCACCCCAGACTTGGCCAAAAGGACGAACAAAGGATCCCCGACCTGGGTTAGGAGTTTAGAGAAAGACACGAGAAAGAATTTATATTAAAGTTCTGGCAAATAAAACCTACCGGAGTAAAGTTAATATTAAAATAAACCGGCGGTATGTTAGAGGCTGTCAGAAAATGTGGTAGCCTCGAACAATGGGAAAATCCCATAGGGAAATATTTGCGGTTGAATATTTACAGTAGTAACCACTGCCACCAGCCAGAAACGTTTGAGAGAGGGACTGTACGGTACCCTCTCGAAAATGAACATAAGGGAAAAACTATTAACCCTTCCCAGTACCTCCATAGTAAGATGGGTTGTACTGGTTTAGTTCACAAAAATTGACTAGTAAAGTCAATGGGGACTTTACATGCCCTGGGAGACAGTAGTCAGTCCCAAGGAATGGAGTATATGACTGGGGGCCGCTACGACACCCCTGTGTCACTGCACAGAGAGTGCTGTGTAACACATGTGAATAAAGATGGTTCCTATGGAGGTGAGAAAAACCACATAGACATTAAACACAAAAATAGCCTAGAACACACATAGCAAAAATGCCTAAGAGTGGGAAAAAGAGTCTTACTCTTAGCAGGAGTAAAAAACAAGCCCTTCAAATCCAGCAAAGCTGCTGGGGGACTCTATAGGTAAGGGACATTAACCATAGAATGAGAATTCTCGCTAACACTCGCCTCCCCCCCCCCAGACTAAGGGACAGGAGGATCTAATCCACTCCTGGATGAGTCTCTTACCTCTAGTCGGTTATAAACATCCTAGAGAGACCATCAGCATTTTGGTGGTGACATCCTGACCTGTGCTGAATGGAAAAATCAAACCCTTGGAGGCAGATTGACCATCTTAGCAGTTTTGGGTTTTCCCCTTTCATTTGCATCAACCATCTCAAGGGTTGGTGGTCTGTTTGAATGATGAAAGTAGATCCATACAAGTATGGTCTAAACTTCTTCAAAGCCCACACAATGGCAAAGCATTCTATCTCAATAGTTGCCCACCTTGTTTCAGGTTCCTTCAGTTTCCTACTGATGAAGCAAATGGGGTGCTCCCTACCTTTCTCATCCAGTTGACTGAGCACTGCACCTATACCTACATCGGAAGCATCTGTTTGTACAATGAAGGGTTGGTGGTAGTCAGGAGCCGTGAGAAATGGAGCTTGACAAAGGGCTTTCTTCAGGCTTTCAAAGGCCTGATTGCACTCCTCATTCCATTTGATCTTTTTATGGAACTTAGGAGAAGAGATTACATTCAGTGGAGAAGCTATGGATCCATAGTTCTCAATGAAGTTCCTGTGATACCCATTGAGGCCTAGAAAGGCTCTCACTTGGGTTTGAGTAGAAGGGGTTGTCCAATTTTGCACAGCTTCAATCTTGCTGAGCAAAGGCCTTATTTCACCATCTCATACCTCATGCCCAAGGTAGACAGACCACTTTACTCTGACCAATTTGGCATTTACTTGCCTTTATGGTCAGATGGGCCTGTTCAAGAGCCTTCAAAACATATCCTAGGTGGTCAACATGTTCTTTCCAAGTATGGCTGAAACTTCAATGTCCTCCAAGTATGCCATGCAGAAGTCCTCCATCCCATTCAGAACCTGATCAACCATCCTTTGGAATGTAGCAGGTGCATTCTTTAATCCAAAAGGCATAACCTTAAACTGGTATAAGCCAACTGGGGTGGAGAGTTTTCTCCTAGGCATGGTCAGTCAGGGCTATTTGCCAATAGCCTGACATGAGATAAAATGTGCTGAGGAACTTGGCTGAACCAAGTCTATCCACCAGCTCATCTGTCCTTGGCATAGGATGGGCATCAGTCTTAGTGACTGCATTTAGAGCTCTATAGTCCACACAGAATCTCAACTCCTTGGATCCTGCCTTCGGTACTAACACAACTGGGATAGACCATGGACTAGTAGAGGGTTCTAATACCCCGAGATCAAGCATCTTGTTGACCTCTCCTTTGATGTGGGTTGTTACATTTTCTGACATCCTGTAACCCCTGCTTTTGACAGGTAAACAGTCACCAGTACTGATATCATGCTGGCCCCAAGGGGTCAAGCCTGGTGCTAGAGAAAACAGAGGGGAAAATTGATTTAACAAAACTTTGCACTCCTCCTGTTGCTCAGGTGTCAGATTAGAAGAGAGATTAACTCATTCTATTTTCTCATCTAAAGGTTTGCCTCTGAGGAGGTCAGGTAGAGGTTCACTCTCCTCCTCCTTTTGAGCTGAAGCTAGAAGCAAAGCTCCCACTTCTGGTCTCGAGCCATAAGCTTTTAGACGGTTGGTGTGAAAGACTCTAGGAGCCTCCTTAGGATTGCCTAAATCCACCGATAGTTCACCTCTCCAAGTTTTCCCACAGCCTTGAAAGGTCCCATCCATTTGTCCAGCAAGGCCCTCTGCCTTGTTGGGACCATAACAAAAACTAGCTGGTCTTGAGCGAACTCAACCATGTTGGCTTTCTGGTCATGCAAATGCTTAACCAGAGCCTGACCTGCTTTCAAGTTATCACTTGCCTCAGCCATCATGTGTGACATTCTCCTCCGGAGTCCTATCATATAGTCAGTGACTCTGACTGGTGTGGGGGAAGGAGCACTCTCCAACCCCTCCTTGATCAGGGCCAAAGGACCCCTGACCGGATGGCCATAGAGAAGTTCAAAGGGACTGTAAGCCACTCCCTCCTGAGGGACTTCTCTATATGCAAAGAGAAGGCATGGCAGTAAGAGATCCCACTTTTTCTTAAGGGGGTCCTCTAAAGCTCCTATCATGCTCTTCATGGTTCTGTTGAACCTTTCTACCAACCCATTTGTCTGAGGGTGACATTCTGTTGAGAACTTGTAGGTAACTCCACAGTTTTTCCACATGGCCTTCATGTAGTGGGACATAAAATCTGACCCCCTGTCGGATATTACCTCCTTAGGAAACCCAACCCTGGTAAAAATACTAAGGAGGGCCTTAGCTACAGCCTGAGCTGTAACAGTCCTCATAGGAATTGCTTCAGGGTACCTAGTAGCATGGTCTACTACAACAAGTATAAACCTGTTGCCTGAAGAGGTTGGAGGATCAAGGGGACCAACAATGTTGATTTCTACCCTTTCAAATGGTACTCCCACCACAGGGAGAGGCACTAAAGGTGCCACGTTCTTGGAGCCACTTTTACAAGAGGTTTGACAAGTGTGGCAACTCTTGCAATACTTAGCTACCTGAGCCCCCATTTTAGGCCAATAAAAGTTGCAAGAATTGGAGTCTGTTCTCTTGGGGCACTACAAGTCTTTTGTAGTCTCCAGGGATTGACTCTGTCGGTTCACTATAGAAGAGGGCATCTTCCCAGTGTAACCTATACTTCCCAGGCTCTTGCCCTTCAGGCTGAGAAGCTGCCTGGTGGTGAAGACCTTCCAGAGTTGGACATTCTCTTTGTCCCTTACTGAAGTCTGCCCTGGTGGGGCCACCTTCTGCCAGTAAAGACTGCAGCTCAGGATGGTCCACAGGGTCAAGATCTCCAATGAGTTCCTGGCCTCCTACTAGATCTGAATCTTCAGGCTCTAGTTAACCACACAGGGTTGTACCTCACTATCAGCCTCAGCTGGAGGAGGAATCACAGGTGTGATTTTTGACAACCTAGGAGATTTCCTGGATGGCAGCACTGGAGTGCTTTCTGTTGGTTTCTTCTTGCAAGTCTTGGGTTTCCCCTTTTCTTCTGGTTGTTTTGAAATAGCAGTTAGTAACTCCAGTGGAGTAGGAGTGATTTCTTTTTCGATCATCTCCTCAGAAGAGCCCCTCTGTCATGATGCCTACCCCCAGGCATCCGGACCAAGCCCATCAGCCCCAGGAGCAGGCATCTAGACATTTAGTAAAACCTCAGCAGCCCTGGCTAGGGGCTATCTGGGTTCAGTCCTGGCGCCTTAGGTGCCAGACTCATAGTAGGAATCAGTCCTGGCGCCCAAGGCGCCAGGCTCATAGTCATTACTTACCTCAGGCAGACCATGCTGCAAATGACTCCAATCCAACATGAAGCCTGAAAGGGACTATTTTTCTACAGGGACTATTTTTTACTCGTGGTTCTAGGGACTTCTTACCTGGGACTACTTTTGAGGCTATTTAAACCACACCCGACCAGCAACACACGCTTCGCGTTATTCTGCATCCAGCAGCGTAACACTCACCGTGCCTGCAGCCTGCATCCAGTCTTCTGCCACGCCCGCCTCGAATCCGGAGCTCCTAAAACAAAGAGGAAAGAAAGGGACAAGGTTAGAAAACAAACTTATTTCTATTCCACACCTGATTCTGGATCCATCTTGTCTCCGGACCTGTAAAGAACATCATTTCTGCACGCGCCGCACCTCCAGCTGCAGCGCCGCGCCATACTCACCAGTCTTCACAGCATCCTTCGGGTCGGCGCTGCCTCCATCATTTCTTCGCCAAACTTCGGCACCTAGGAGACAAAAGAAAACCACAAGGTGAGCCGAGGGAACTAACAAATATAATTCTTACCACCATAGACTTACCTGATTTACCACCGGAGGCATCCTTTTGTGACTCTCCATATTTACACGTGCCGCATCTGTCAAGAGAGACAAAACAACACGTTTTCCTCGTGCAACATTTACCGGACAGCGCCGGGTAATACAGACTCTTACCTGAGCGCCACCAGCTGCCACAAGAGCATCTTTTCACGAGCCAGCTGCAAGACAAGAAAGGAAGGGGGGGAACAAGAGTGAACATCGGACAAATTGAACTCTATGAACTTAATACTTACTAGTCCTCACCAGGAACCTCAGAGTCAATACTCTCCGGAACTCTCCCGATCCTTCAAACCAGTGAAGTAACTGGAATCGACGCGCCCCTGCAAATCCACGCAGGATGGAGAGCTCATCTTTCAAGAATATAAGGTGAGATTGCTGTGAGGGCATTTCGGATGTGATTAGTTGGGGAGGACTGTGGGGGTGCCATCACTTGAATCCACAAGTGGCTAAATCCATCTCTCCACTTGCAGGAGAATATTTCTACGGGTTAAGCAGACAAGATTAGGAGGGCAGATCCAGTCAGTCATCGCTGCACTACGCATCACGTGGGTGGAGACCGCAGCTGTCCGGGTCTGACCGACGCCCCTGTGGGAGCCAGGTGAGCGTAACACCCTCAAGGTCCTCTCCCTTGCAGGTCTGGTAAGCTGCTGTAATCTCTTACTAGGAGGTCTGGGAGTACTTGACACTACTCCCAGGTCTTTCAGATCATTGCCCAACAGCACCCTTCCAGGTACTTTAGATTGTACACTCACAGGTATACTGACAGTCATTTCATTACACTGGATGAGAGCTGGTAATTGGGGAAGCATATGCACAGGCCCTCCAGCTAACTTGGTGAGGCGTTTGGGTGCCTTGGCAACATCCTCCACCTTGAAAAAAGATTTGTCCACCACAGTTATACTGGCCCCAGTGTATCTAATGGCAGGGGTCTCCTGACTACTGACTAGGACACTGTCTTTGTAATACTCTTTAGTATTAGGAGGGATAGAACTATACAGATCTAAATTCTGTTGTTCCCAAAACCCTAGGGATACTAAAGATGCACTAGCTGAGACTCCAATGGGGTCTTCAGCTAGCAGTTGAAAGTTTCCACTGGCCTTATGTACTTCCTCCTCTGGAGCGAAGGCTAAGGAGACAGTGTAGACTCCTGAAGGTTTACCCTTACATCTGGGATCCCCTTTCACATGATCAGTAGAGCCACAAACATAACATTTTCCAAATGTCTTTATGAATGGTGGTTTGTTCTGACCTCCTTCTGGTCTGGGACCAGAAGGTGCACTAGCCTGATTAGGTTTCCCTTGTGGCTTACCCTTAAACCTTTGTTTGGGGGCCTCTTTGGGATTGGAATTATTTGAATTCTCTTTGTTGTCTTATGCTGCTTTCCCTCATCCTTTTTCTGAGTTACCCCTGAATCCTTGTGATTAGCCCTGTTGGCAACCCACAAGTCAGCAGCCTTAGCTAGTTTCTTAGAATCTAGTTCTTTTGAATCAGCCAAGGGATGACTGAGCTCAGGAGAGCAGGCATCATAGATAGACTCCAACATTACAAGATTTCTCATTCCTTTATAAGTGTTAACGCTATAACCCTTAATCAATCCCTCTAAATTGTTCAAACACTCATTCACCCAGGTAGCCCAAGGGGTACTATCATGCTATTTGAGGTTCCTAAACCTCTTAAGGTACTGGGAAGGAGTCTTCCCGAATCTAGCTATCAAAGCTAGCTTTACACATTCATAATCCATCCTATCCACCTCCCCAACTCCATTGAGGAGAGTTGAGTCTGCAGGAGTCGCAGTCTCTCTCCTCTGTCTACTACTGTGAGAGGACTCAAAAACCCCCACTCAGAGCGGAGCGGTGAGCGGAGTTGGTGAGTAGAGTTGAGTCTGCAGGAGTCGCAGTCTCTCTCCTCTGTCTACTACTGTGGGAGGACTCAAAAACCCCCAGTGGAGCGGTGAGCGGAGTTGGTGAGGAGAGTTGAGTCTGCAGGAGTCGCAGTCTCTCTCCTCTGTCTACTACTGTGGGAGGACTCAAAAACCCCCAGTGGAGCGGTGAGCGGAGTTGGTGAGGAGAGTTGAGTCTGCAGGAGTCGCAGTCTCTCTCCTCTGTCTACTACTGTGGGAGGACTCAAAAACCCCCACTCAGAGCGGAGCGGTGAGCGGAGTTGGTGAGGAGAGTTGAGTCTGCAGGAGTCCGCGGGAGTCAGCAGGTGAAATGGACCCGGCTCAGAAATCCTCGAGGCTCTCATGCCACCAAGATCGACAAGGCGCAGAAATGAGGACTTGAAGAAACAGTCGCAGAATCAGACGCGGTCCAAGGCCGGTGTCGTCTAAGGAGCGATAAAACACCAGTTAAGAGGCTGAAGGCAAAGATTTTCGCCAGTGAAGAAGCAGTTTATGAAACGTGCGAAGAATCCCAAGCTTTCATGTTTCAGCAAAACAACATGATGAGCATGGAGGACGCATTAAATGCTTCAGCCCTGTTAGATCAAACTCAAGGCGAAGATACACAAGGCACGCAAATGGAACTAAGCACCAAGGAAAACGACTTACCCAATCACGAGGCGTGCAGCGCCCCGTATACCGTCGGTTTGGCGAGTGGGTCTCCGGCAGGGACGGTCGAAGGGCGTCCAATGACGGACCCACTGCGGGAGTCAAGAAGCGACGTGGAGTCAGCAACGAAACTCCTCACCGGCACTCCGGGCTCGTCTGAACTGGATACAAACGGAGGTAGCCCGACGCGGAAGGAGAGCGAAGAGGGGCCCGACCACGAGAGAAGCCGAAGTGTGTCGAGTAGCCCCAAAGGACGTGAAGGAGCGGACTCAGCAACAAAAACATCAAAGAGCCCGAAAACAGGACACGAAAGCGCAGCCATGGACGGGGAGAAAGCAGCCCAAGAAAAAGACGGCAGAAACCGGATGGAAGGTGTCTGAGGGAAGGAAACTACAACGTCGGTTCAGGCAATGGTACACAGGGAGACAGAGCCAGTAGAGGAGTCGGGTAGAAAAGCAAGCGCCGAACAGCATGAACTAAACCCAAAAGGCAGTAACCCGAACCAGGTCACGAAGAAGATGGTTACCATACAGGACTGTGAAGAGAGTGGAAACAAAAATGATATGAGGGAAAGTGAAAATTTAATATCAGATACTGATTCGGAGAAAATGGCGTCTTTGCCAAAAAAAAAAGAAAAGAAAAGACATCAGCAAACTAACGAACCAAATGAAAAACCAAGAAAAGATTAGTCAACTGAAATCAGTAAAAAACAAACAAGAGAATGGTGGCTCAAAATCAGTAAAAGGGAAAGTGGCAGCAGTGAATAGGAGCTTGAAATCACAGAAAAGAAACTAATTACTGCCGAAAGGACTGCCACCTCCAACGCTGTCAGGAACATTAAAAGCATTCTTTTTAAACCATCAGAAACAAAAAGTAGACTCGGATAATGAACTATTGGATGCAGAAATTCTAGAAGCAGTTCAAGAGAGCATCCCTGTGAACAAACACCGGAGAACGAACACGGAAGGGGACCAAGAAGGTAACAAAGGCCCCCAGGAAGCGGGTCTTGCACAGATCCTATTGGAAAAAAGAAATGCGGCAAAAGCGATCCGACTGCAAAGAGAGGAAAGAGAAGAAAGTCGGAGGCTGAGCTCCTTGAAAGAACAACATGACATGGCCACACAAGGGCTAAGGAGCCCACAGAGGTATGAAGAAGTCTTACAAAGGCAAGAGCAGGCAAGGGCAAAGTGTCTCCCAAAGCTGCAGAACGTGTCACTAATCCCCCAAGAGAAAACATCACAAGAAGGAATTGGCCAGCCAAAACAGATGAGGCAATCACAAGACACCTGCCAAAACGCCCCTCGAAGTACCCCGGTGAAAGAGAGAGAGCAGTATGATATGAACCAACGGATTGATGGCCACAAAGGACTGCCCATGCGAACAATGTCAGAAGGGGAACTACAAGGCACCCGGTCGAGCAACAGTTTGTTCATAGAAGCATTGTCAACTCCGGGCAAAGCAGGGAGCACGCCGAAATCACCAAAAAACAGAAGGTTAAGCGACATAGCCACACTATCACAAAAAGAGTCACCAGGGAAAAAATCTGATCTGTTAACCATCATGTCTGCCATTACGATTGCACTAGCCCCATTCTGCAAATTGTACGAGGCATTAAAAGACGGCATACAAGACAATACATCGATCTTGGCAACTATGCCCTCAAAAATGACACACATAGAAGGTTACATTAC
The DNA here is from genome assembly GCF_040938575.1 of Ambystoma mexicanum. NCBI lineage: Eukaryota > Metazoa > Chordata > Amphibia > Caudata > Ambystomatidae > Ambystoma > Ambystoma mexicanum. Next base: position 640,474,951 of record NC_090923.1, read on the forward strand.
AGCATTAGAAGAAAGGAACAACCAACACCAGAAAGGGTGGGAAAAAGAAGTAGAGGAGATGAAAAAGCAAGTTGTGCTTCTACAAACAGAGAAAGCGAAGGAGCCAGGGAGACATAAAAACAACCAGGCCCGGAAGCCTGACGGGAGAAGGTCTGGAAAAATCAGAGGCAAGTCAAGAGATAAAGGAAACGAGTGGAGATTGAGTGAAACCCGCCCAACTATACCTAATCAAGTCGGGCTTGCTAAACCAGCCAACGAGTAAACCCTCAGTGGTACTAAAAATCTCTAAGAAAGATTTGCCGCAGAAGTCTACATCAGGGGTGACGGGGTGTCAGCAGGAACCAACTAGGTCAAAGGAAAAAAAAAGCAAAGAAAAATAAGGATATGCAATAAAATACACCGAGACCTACAAACAGGGAGGAGAGGAGGAGTTCTCCGAGATCTGTAGAAGACTGCATGAGTGACACAAACTTGATGAATCTCTCCCAACATTGGGACATGGTAGTGCAAAAAAGACCAGAAAATCAAGACGGAAATGAGATCCTAGAGATCGTATCGCCCAAGGATCATAAAAAGACAAGACTGAGGAGCGAAGCGGACACGAATCCAATTGGGAAAGGAGCAAATGGGCAGGCTACGCCTCAGCGAACAGACGTCCCCAAAATTGCAGATGAGCACTGAAGCAAAAAAACTATAAGCGCAGAACATGTGGAACGCATATTCAAAGTGGAACAAATAGACTGAAAAGCAGGGTATATGATCCTTAATAGGAAGACGATCCTGAAGATAATGAGTAAAACGAATTCGTTGAAAAGCATAAAAAGAACAGACATTAAGCTAGTGGAACCTTACCACAGAGGAAAGATTGCAAAGGCTTATGTTCACGTTAAGCCCTTAAGACTGCAGCCTACGGACGACAGCGCAGTGAGTGAAATGGAGAAAAAGGGGTTTTGGTTGACTGAAATAAAATGAGAAATTCTAAGGGAGAAAAAAGGATACTCCCACAACAAGCAGGTTGAAAGGCAATATCATTATACATCGAGAACAGAAGAACGATATCGAAACAACAGGATCGGTAAAGGGCAGGGTGAAAAAACATATTGGCGAGAAAGGGAGTATGCTCGACCAGATGACAAAAACCCTCGCCAAAATTGGTCAAGCTATGAGAAGAAAAGCAACAATAGGCAAGTAAGGAGTGAACGACAGGAAACAGTCACAGAGAAACACAAGTCTCGTCCAGTAGGGGAAGACTGTCATAAACATCGGCAGTACACTCCAGAGCGTAATGCAAGCAGGCACCAAATCGAGAGGGGTCCGAACCCAGTTCCAACGCAAAAAATGAATATGCCAGCAGGCAGGGGCCCATGGGCATGGTTAAAATCAACATTGAATCTCAACACAGAAAACTAGCAATTAATAACGACCCAGAGATCCACAAACAGTGAACATACCAACTTAGGACACGAAGGATGTAAGCAAAGTTTTGTCATGGGATCGTGGAACACTAGGGGTCACGTCCACCTTACCAGACCTGGCGATGTCGATTTAGGTGTACTGGACATCATATGCCTACAAGAGACCTGGCTTCAAGACAAACCGAGTATAGACGGGTTTGTAGTAGAAACATCGCCGGTATGCAAGGACCTATTAGGCCGTCCGTCGTCAGGTCTCTTGACAGCAATAAAAATGGCCGTAGGCTTCACAACACCTACAAAGTTACACGAATCATATGAGATGCTGGTCACCATGACGGCATGGACAGATCAACCGGGCCTGACGAGGAAGGTGGAGAGCAAACAAGTCATCATAATAAATACTTACTGGAATCCGCAAAGAATGACAATCAAAGCATATTGCACAAAAATGGCGGATATATTAGACTCGATCGATGCGGAGTATGAGAATGCAGATGTCATAGTGTGTGGAGACTTGAATGCAGATTGCAACGAAAGGAACGAGGAAACGAAGGAGAGTGGGCCACATGGAGCAACAGGGAAACGAGGAAAAGCATGGGGCGCGATGACTAAACCAAGAAACCTGCACAATATCGCGACAGTATTCCCACAACAAAGGAACATCCCGACATGGGAGCATTTGAATTCCAAAGCGACTTTAGATTACATCTACGTGTCAACCAGTCTTTTATCCAGGATCCAAGAGTATAAAGTGCAAAGAACCATGCACAGCGATCACAATCTCCTGACATGAGCATGGCAAGGAAGACAAATACAGAGACAGGAATACAAATACAATGTTGAGTCGAACAACCAACAATCAAGGCTACGTCTGTCGGAAGAAGATGTACTAAGGATAACGGAAAAATACATACTTCCAGACGCAACAACGTCTCAAGCGCCCGCAAAGCGACCAAATTACCTACCGCTACTTATCCCGTACAGAAAACCTGTGGGAGACCATCCGCCAAAAAACGCGGGTCCTAAACATGTTTACGATAGCCTGGTTGTGGAAAAAAGAAAAGTTGTCAGGAGATGGAGGAAAATCGCAAACAAAACAAATAACAAGGAAGCGTGGGAAAAATGGCGCAGGGAATCGAAGGCATATAATCAGTGGCTAAAACAACATAGGCTACAGTTGTACCAACAAGACACTGAAAAAATGTTAAGAAGTCTTAGCTCAAAAAAATCGAGCGACTTTTGGGCAACAATAAAAACAGCAAACCCGCCTAGACCAATAGAAATGGTAAATGCGGTCTCTGAGACAAAATGGAAAACATATTTAACGGCACAATTTGAGCTTCCAAAAACACAAGCGACCAAAGAAAAACCTGAAACTACAACATCTTGGGTGGACGTTGCCAACGTGGATGATATTGAAATAGCCATCAACAAATTGAAATCATCTGCCTGACTAATGTGGATTTGAAGCAGTCATCGAAAGCATGGGTCGAAATTATCAGTAAAATCTTCACCCATTGTGGCCAAACAAAAATGGTTCCTGAAACATGGTTAAACGCCATATTTGTGCCGGTGTACAAAAAAGGCGGAAGAGAAGATCCAGAAAGTTACAGGCCGGTTGCCCTCTTGGACATTGTGGGAAAAATATACGCAACGCAGCTGTTGAACCACTTTAGAATTTGGGCAAAAAATGCCCCATGTTTTGACATCTTTCAGACAGGTTTTCAGAAAAACGGAACACGGCAATAAACATATTGATGATAAATATCCTCAAAGCGAAAGTAAGAGAAGGAGCACCCAGAGTCTATTTGGCGTTTGTAGATCTATCGAAAGCATTCAATAAAATAGACAGAGCAAAACTGTGGCCCAAACTAAGCAATTGGAAATGCCCAACGTCAATCATGGGCCCGCTAAAAGCACTACACGCCCAAACGAAGATCAGGGTGAAATTGAGTAAACAAGGGTTACTGTCGGAGGAGATTCTAGTTAAGCGGGGTGTCAAACAAGGGTGCCCTTTAGCCCCAGCCCTGTTTATCGCTTTTCCTGGGGACTACCAGAATGACGAGGGGAAAATAAGAGCTTTCCCACCAAAAATTGGGACGTCTACCATCTCGCGACTTCTCTACGCAGACAACGCCATCATCATTGATCAAACCCAAATTGGCTTGCAACGGAAACTGACAAATTTGGCAAGATATACAAAAAATAATAATTTGGAAATCAATACAGCAAAAACAAAAGTTCTTGTTTTAGACAAAACTACGAAGAGGTTGTCTAAGCAGCATAAGTGGTATCTGGAGGAAACCAAGCTTGAAGTAGTCACCCAGTTTAAATATCTAGGGGTGACCATGGACGGATCTTCAGTTGACAAAGCAATGCAAGATCAGCTATGGGACAAAGTAAAAAGACTAACAGCGCAAACAAGACTGGTAGACAAGAAATTTGGGAAATTCTCCATCCTGCCGGCGATAAATTATTACAAGGCCAAAGTCGTACCATCCATTATTTATGGTATGGAAGCATCGCTCAACATGCCGAGTGTGATATGGCCGAAACTTGAAGGACATGTGTGGAAATCGGTTTTGGGCCTCCCAAAGTCGACATCCATGGCAGCAATCAGACGGGAGCTGGGCCTGGTCTCCCTTGCATCGCTGGTAGAACAGAGCAAGATGAGACTCTACAGAAAGATTGTAATGGCAGACTCTTTGCCAATCTACGCTATTATTGCAGAAGAGCTCAAAAGTGGCACCTGTAAGGCTCTCAACAAGTGGGCGAGAACAGTACAAGACAGTCTTAGCGAAGTATCGTGCTGGGAAGAAGATCTAAAATCCAACCCAGACCGAGTGAAAAGAAAAATGGAACTTATGGACTGGATTAGGACGATTGATACTGCAAGTACAAATAAGCTACTTTCGCACCTCCCACCGACCTTTAATAAAGTGAAAACGCCACTGAATTACTGCACAAAATTTCCAAACAAAAATATGCAAGGAACTTTTTGAAAGCCAGATTAAATCTGCTGAGGACTCATGAAATTCTGGCAATTAGAACTCCAAAGATGGACAATAGATGCCGTCTGTGTAAAGACAAAGAGGAAGTGGAAACACTAAAACATCTAGTGCTAAGATGTTCAAAGACAAGACAAAACAGAAATAAATACCTGCAGTCCTGCCTCCAAGGGGCGGCCACTCTAGACGAAGAGGCTGTGTGGAATAGGCTAATCTCAGGAGAAACAACGAGATGGACAATTACAATGGTGAAGTTAATAGAACTAGCCTTGGAAACAATCACCAACTCATTGAGTGAACAGGCTGAACTAAGAATAACAGCAGTGGAGGGGGTTGAGCCATCGATACCTCATTAATCAGCCTAGTAATAGATGTACGTCTACGTGATCCAAACCTGAGACCAAAGTTCGAGCTTCATCTTTTGTCCACAAAGCTAAAGAAATACGGAATTCGCGCTGATGGGTCTGAAAAGAAAAAAAAGTCCTTGTAAAAATCGTTAAAATCTTTTCGATTAAAGTCAAGTAAATAATAAAAAAATTAAAAAAAATTACCACATCAGATGCAACAGGGGGGAGCCTAGAGAATAACTAGGGGATCAACTGATTCCCTGTGATATCCTGGATCCCATGATTGTATTCAAACATAGCTAGCCAATCTAATACATCCAATTTAGGTTCATACATACCCACAATCTCTTTAGGCATCTGGGGGCTTTTTGGACTGGAAGATGTAGAGGATTCGGGGAGAGAAGCATTTTCCAAAGACAATTTCTTCATCTCAAGCTCATGATTGAGCTCCATTTCTTTGAGCCTTAGTTCTTGATGTCTCTGTTCAGTTTGGGCACTAATTCCTTTGAATTCTAGTTCAAGTCTCATTTTTTCTAGAGAGATAAATTTAGGAATTAATGTGGGACCTGTTAAAGGTCCAGTAGCCACAGGTTAAGGCATTTGAGCAAGTAGAGGGCCAGAGGGGGTGGCACTGTTATCATCCTTCCTCATCTGTTTCAACAATAAGATTTTCAACATTATCATCCTCAATGTTTGCTACATTTGCTGGAGTAGTGGGCCCTACAGCACCACTATCCAGACTTTGTTTCTCTAACAGTCTATCAATCATTTCTAATTTCCTGCCTTTGATTGGAAGACCTTTCTGACTACACAGATCCCTTAAATAATCAGCAGTATTAGTAAGGAGGGTCTCCTGGCTGTAACTTTCCATATTTTTGACTTTGTTTAAAATAAACTTTTTGTGATAGTTAGCCTTGTGGTTATTTGAACCAAGGTACTAGCAGAACTCTACAATGTAAATCCAATACTTTTATCCTCACCGCTGTACACCAGTGTTATGCAGAATCCTGTGCAGTTCCCTTAGGCAGCACTCAAGAAGATTAGGACTACAGGTGAGAGCAATAAATCCCCTTTGGTATCAGTCTGTACCACAAAGATTTAGTTGGTAACTGTGGCTGAGCAGTCAGACTTATCTCAAGAGGGAGATGAGCAGTATTCAGGGTTTACACAATAGGCCTCCAGTACTATGGCGCAAGGAAACACTGACCAAAGCTTTGTAGTAAAAAGAATATATATATTTATTTTATACACTTCTAGTTAAACACATTCATCACACTTATTAAGCAAGTTAAATTCGGTAAAAGAAAGTATACACAACTCCCTAGTTAAATTGTAGACAAGTTTGAGCAAGGGTGAAAACTGAGCAAAATGGCACAGTGAAAACCAAACACAAATGGCACTCTAGCAATTTCTCACAAGGGAGGGAAAGCACAGGTTATACAGAAATATCTTCCTACTAACCCTAGCAACACTTCCCATAAGTTTGTGAACCAGTTTAGGCAAGGCAATACATCAGTATAGGCAATACTTAAATGAAGACTGAGCAAAATGGCACTTCACAAGGTTTAAAAGTGGGAAGAGAGAGGTGGTTATAAGAAGTAGGCGCACCTACACAGTTCTAGTACAGAAGCAATCTAGTGAAAGCAGTTCTAACTAATTTAGCCAGGGTCAGTAGGCCTGTGCCAGAGTCAGTGGTACAGGACAAGGGCCCAGGAGCAAAATGTTCTTGTAGCTGCAGTCAAGTCTTTGGTTAACGATTTTGAAAAGGTGGATGCAGAAGGTGAAAGACAATGTTAAAAGAAAGGGGCGGCCAACCCAACAGGTAAATAAAGGATTTAAAACACCTTTAGCTCTACCGCGCAGAAAGGCGGCCTAGCGGAACAATGTACCTTTAAAATGAAGAAGTGGCTCCTGCGGTGGCGTTTGTTCCTGGTAGTTCCTGCAGCTCAAGGGATCCAACAGAGGAAGAGAGGCTCTCGTCGTGGAGGAAGGTTCGAGTTACTGCACTACCCAGGGATGAAACCAGCCGTGGTGCTGCCCGACGAATAAAAGGTACGCTCCTTTAAATCGCGGTCCGGGTGGCTGGTGCCTGGCTATCCGGCCTCTGAGTACAGGGTACTGGCCATTCAACCAAGGCAGGTCCGGGACAGTGATTGGCAAACTGGTTGGCCCCACCAGCTCAAGGGAAGAAGGCTCTTGCAGATGAAGATCTTCTCTCGTCGTGTGGAGAAAAGTGGTGAGACGCTGCAGCAGGGCTTCACCGGTGGTTCAGTCGTTGCAGATGTCTTTGGCTTCTCTCCTCTTCGTCTTCTTAGTTCCAGTGGCGACGTCTTGCTCTTCCAGTACTCAGGACCCTGCTTTTATGCAAAAAGATCCCCATTCATACAGCCTAGCTGTCACTCACACAGTGGAGTGGTCATCTTGGCGGGAGATCCTCCAGCCTATCAGGATAAAGTGTGACATAGGTTGCCGAGGCAACCCTGTCCAGGGGTCCTACTCCCCCTCTCACACAATGGACCCACCCCAGACTCGGTGGTGCTGAAAGGAGGGCTTCTTGGTAGAAGCCCGCCAAAAAGACGAACAAAGGATCCCCGACCTGGGTTAGGAGTTTAGGGAAAAACACAAGAAAGAATTTATATTAAACTTCTGGCAAATAAAACCTACCGGAGTAAAGTTAATATTAAAATAAACCGGCGGTATGTTAGAGGCTGTCAGAAAATGTGGTAGCCTCGAACAATGGGAAAATCCCATATGGAAATATTTGCGGTCAAATATTTACGGTAGTAACCACTGCCACCAGCCAGAAACTTTTGAGAGAGGGACTGTACGGTACCCTCCATAGTAAGATGGGTTGTACTGGTTTAGTTCATAGAAATTGACTAGTAAAGTCAATGGGGACTTTACATGCCCTGGGAGACAGTAGTCAGTCCCAGGATATGGAGTCTATGTTTGGGGGTCGATACGACACCCCTGGGTCACTGCACGTGCTGGGTGCTGTGTAACCCAGGTGAATAAAGATGGTTCCTATGGAGGTGTGAAAAACCCCATAGACATTAAACACAAAAATAGCCTACAACACATATCGCAAATATGCCTAAGAGTGGGAAAAAGAGTCTCACTCTTAGCAGGAGAAAAAAACAAACCCTTCAAATCCAGCAAAGCTGCTGGGGGACTCTATAGGTAAGGGAAATTAGCCATATAATGAGAATTCTCCCTAACACTGCATACATATACACAGACAGTTGGGCCACATATCAAGGCCTGACGCATTGGGCACCGGCATGGAGAAGAGACGGCTGGCAGATCAAAAAGACTCACATCTGGGGAGGGCCGGACATCTGGGAAGAGATGTGGCGCAAAGGTGAGAGGTGCAAAATCTGCATTGGGCATGTCGATGCACACATGCCACCTGACACCTCACTGGCTGCACTGTTTAACAACGAAGTGGATCAAAGGGCAAAGATTCGCCCAGTGACCAACACTTGAAGAAGCTGAGGTATTGCAAGGAATGGCGGACTGGGCACACCAAACTTCAGGGCATCTAGGGCAAATAGGAACCTATGAATGGGCTAAGAGGAGACAATTGCCCATTATCATGGATCATGCCAAGCAAGCTGCCTCCCAATGTTCCGTGTGCTGCGAAGTGAAGCACTATCAGCTGGAGAGGAAGCCTCAAGTCCCTTTGAGAAGAGGTGAAAGAGCTGCTAGCATATGGCAAGTTGACTACATTGGCCCTTTGCTGCCCGAAAATGGGAAGCATTATGTGTTGACCATGGTAGACACATATTCTGGACTGCTGTTAGCCTATTCAGTCCCCCATGCAGATCAACGGACTACCTTGCAAGGAATGGAATACCTCATCAGGCACTATGTCATTCCAGATGAAATCCAATCAGATCAAGACAGCCATTTTGCCGGACATAATGTGCAGAACTGGGCGCTAGAGCAAGGCATCAAATGGACACTGCACATCAGTCGATATCCCGAAGCTTCTGCTCTGGTGGAATGTAGCAACGGCTACTCAAGCAACACATTAAGAAACTGACTAAGACTCACACCCTCAAGGGGTGGTCCAAACACCTGGCACAAGCACTGTTTGAACTGAACAATCGTCCTTTGGGAAACCGGCAGACACCCTTTGTGAGACTGACAAGTGAGAAGGTGGAATCCACAAAGACTCTTATTGTGTGGAAAACAGACAAAGAAGCAAAGCTGCCTGAACAAGCTACTGCGGGCAGCATTGGACTTGATTTATCTAACTATGAAGATGATGTGATACAAGCGGGGCAAATCAAATCCATATTGCTGGGTATTGGCATCAAATTGCTGGCTGGCACTTATGGACGCATTGCAGCACGATCCAGCCTGGCGAAAAAAGGCATTGACATTTTTCGAGGTGTGATTGATCCTGATTATCGAGGGACTGTTTTGGTACTTTTACATAAAGCTGGTGCATCTGAGGTACCATTAACCAAATATGACCGAATTGCACAATTGGTTTGCGAGCAAGCAGTTGTTCCCCAAGAGATTGAAAGTAAACAAGCCCCAGACACCACGCAGAGGGGTGAGGGAGGTTTTGGTAGCACAGGGAAAAAGGTGTGGGTCCACCATCCAGACAAAAAGCCTGAGGCTGGGGAAGTGTTGAGTCAAGGTGTTGGAAGTACTTATGTTGTACTATTGCAGAATTCTGACATGCCTGTTTATATCCCTGCTACTAGGCTCACACCACGAACGTAGTGCTATATCACGGGGATGGGACTTGCCTTGCTGTGGGTACTCCTGACCTGCCAAGCAAACACTTTCTCTGTAAAGAATGGGTTGATGCAAGACGCTACATGGACTCTGAGAATCGCATGCACTACACCTGATGCTCCAGTTCTGCGTGATGATAACAATTGCACCACAACCTGTGAGAAAAGCACTACAAATGAGTATCCATATGGAACTGATAAAGTACTGGCTTGGCACATTGTTGGACGCCTTTTGTCACTGACCCATATGACTGGTGCTTATGAAATCTTAGGCCCAAATGTTTCAGTGAATGGATCCAACAATTTTTTTGATGTTTCATATTTTTTCTGCCCCAAGAACTGCAGCGAGTGTACTCGCCAAGATTTTGTGGACTATAATTTGACTAAATGCATTTCATACAATTGTGCAACTAAACAGCCACTGCCGGATGGTAGTATGGTGTTTGTATCTAAAACAAATATTGTATATGGCAGGCATGCCACTTGGAGAATGGTGTTCTTTGAATCACAAAAGGTAGAAACTGTGCAAATGCTAGATTTTCCAGTAGTAACACAACATTTAAATTGTAGGCCCGTAATGCACGCCTCTATTATTACAGAAGTACACTTAGATATAGACTTGTCACGAGGCAATGTTTCATTATTACAACCAAGCTGCTACAAATGGAGTCAAATTTTTATGGCCCATCACCAAATTGCGCGTAGCTAGGGGGCTAGATTCATTGATTGCGGGAGCAGTGAGGGTGGGAACGGGAGCTTTAAACGCCTTTGACATAGAAACTGTGCGCAATAAGTTAGCCACCATGGGTTCTGATGCCAGTGCTGCCATAAAACTTCTGGCCCAGTGGGACCCTACCTATACCTACCTATAAGCCCTACCCTGCGAAACACTGCTACAAGTATTGGCAACCATTGGAGATGGCAGAATTTTAGCTATGAAGACATCTTTTCTGGCAAAGGGCAGGTCACTAAGACTGCAAAAGACACCCGATGCATTTTATGGCAAACATTGTTAAATCAGCAGGTGTTGGCTTTTCGCTCCGAGTGGGGGCAACTATCCTCAACCCACTGGCACACAGAGCTACAGTTACCAGCAAACATATGGATTAAACCGCTTGCTTTTGATTGCATAAAAAACACATGCCACGCTTTAATGCAAGTTAGTAGAACTGCTTATGCTTTGGAAATATGGTACCCTTTCATAGTTTTACCTATGAAAATAAATGGCTCCTGGTGGGTTCAGCAAATACGCGAGGAATGCTTAGACAGTCAAAACTACACCATCCAGTGTCATACCTGCATGCCCTGGGATCAGGGGTGGGTGTGTCCCCAAACTGGGAGGATCCCGGGCCCATGCATGCATCCCATAGCAGGGGAGTGCACCTGGATGCAATGCCACGTTAATGGGACTGACATTTTCCAGATAGATCAGCATAAGGCCTGTATAGTTACTAATCATTCCTTGCTTATTATTATTATAAGTTGCTGGGGAACCCTCAAGTGTTTTGTGCAGATCAAGTTGTGACTATCTTTGGACATTGTTACTCATACCTTAAATTAATTGACCCGGTGGTCTCACACCACTCTGCATGCCGAACTCACGCAACTGCTTAACTGGACTCTACCCTATGGGGTAATTACTTCCAGGCTTCAAGCTATAAGACAATTTGCTCAAACCGCTTGGAAAGATTTCCAAACGTTAGCTACCTCAGAGTGCAAAATGATGATAGACAGGAATCAATTAATTAAAACTGCTGATCATCTGCAATCAGTTACTACTCACCACTGGTAGGATGTATTCACTGGATGGTCACCCTCCTCCACCAAGCTGCTTAATATAATGTTGCATCCCTTGCTGTGGCTGATGATTTCCCTAATGCTAATTGCTATAGTTTTCATTGGGCTCTTGCGCAGAATGACTTTCCTCTATAATAGAATGACTGCGCTACAAAAACGTTTGATCGGCCTACAGCACACCGTATATGCTTCTAGATCATGGAACAGAGTCAGCATTTTCAAGCCTCACTTTGAAAGGTGTGGAATGTCGTGAAAAGCATCTAGGCACTTGTGTTAACCTGAACTTGCGTTAACCTACTGAGCTATCTTGCATATATTTAGAGCTTATTCGAAGCATGGAGGAAAATGCTGACCAGCCAGGCCTCTCGAACTGAGTGAGCCAGCATGCTTGCGAGGGGTTAATTGTGAAAGCCCTTCTTGAAACATAAACATCTAGTTTTTCAAGAAGCCCTGCACTGCCTTTGGGAGCCAGGCACAGCCTTTCTCTTCTGCGCTCTGCGTGTCAGGTGCACTGATAACACAGGAATGTAGAAGGCGCTTCCCAAAACAACGTACACAGAGCCTGAGAGCCAAGACTGGCAGTTTCTAGTTGTAACTTTCCAGGCAAAAACATGTTTTGCTGCATAGAAGGTTGGGCCTAGAAGATTCTCGAAGAGCTGGTACGTCATAGTGATTGACATGCAGCCCCTAATAAGAGATCTTTACCTGGGCCAGTTTGAGATAAGCGTGCACGTAGAGACACAGTGCCTGGACAACCAGCCAGCACTAGAGGGCAGGGGCTCCTGCCATCACATTCCCGCTCGTGTGCAGGCTTTCGGGGTCTAGGCCAGTCCCTGAGCAGTGCCGGGCACTGAGTGGCATGGGTCCTGAGTGTGATTCTATCGTATCGGCATCAACGATTCCTAGGAACATAAGAATGATTGCATATAATTGCATATTCATCTGTGACTGATAATTTGTATTACTCAGCTTGCACTTTAATTCCCATACTATTGAAAACTGCTGCTTGATTCTAATTAGTATATGTAGTAAATAAATGTAAGCATAAAATCTTCTGAGTGAGTGGCTTTCTTCTAGACTGAGTTCATTGTGTCTCGCATAGCTTCTTACTTGTGAGGGAAGGTGATTAGGAGTTATATTGCACTAAGGGCTGGCCCCAGGGGGGTGCGGTTCCCCTTTTCAATACACGCGCCCATACACAAGTGTTTCAAGGTGTGACGGAGCAAGGAGGGGTACAAAGGGAGGACAGACTACGATCCTACTAGGCGAGGTGTCATTCAGATCGCGCAAGTGCGTGGGAAGGGGGCAGGGACAGTGCAGTACATGGGAATAGATAAAACAACTAAGAATGGATAAACCAGTAAGTAACGGCCAGCATGTGGCAAGTGCATGGTTAAGTGCAGACATCAGGTGTCAAGGGCTGGTAGGCCGACTGTAGGGATAAAGAAACAGTCCCCAAGTACGGGGGTAGCCAGGTGGGCTGTGCAGGTGTGTGACCCTGGTGGGGGAGCGACCAGGGCCTGAGATCAGAGGTTGTCCAAGTAGCCAGTGCAGTTCCGGTTACAGCCAGGGGGTCAGCAGAGCAGAGGAGGATAAAAAGCAGAAGCAAAGAGAAAGGTTTTGAGGTGCTTCCGGAACCGGAGATGGTTCTCCTCAAGTTTAAGGGAGGCAGAGAGGCTGTTCCAGAGGGAGGCATCAGCCGAAGAAAGAGATCTACCAACAACTCGTTGCTTGGAGAAGCAACTGACTCTGAGGGAGTTGGTGGCGGATGAGCAGAGAGCTCGAGAAGGAAGATATTTAGGGAGAGAGAGTTGAAGGTATTGAGATCCCAGGCCCCAGAAGGCCTTGTGGACGATGCAGATGGTTTTGAACTTAATCCTTGCAGCCACTGGGACCCAGTGCAGAGATCTCAGTCCTGGAGAGATACGATCCCTGGGCTTGAGGCCAAGGACAAGTCTCGCAGTCCTGTTCTGGATAAGTTGCAGAGGGCGGAGAGTAAAAGCAGGCAGATTTAGAAAGAGGCTGTTGCAATTGTCTAGCCTAGAGAGAACCAGAGCTCTGGAGACAGTGAGCTTCTGGGGGAAGGAGAGGAAGGGAAGGATACCTCTGAGGAGGTGCAGCTGGTAGTGTGACTTCTTAGAGACATCAGAGATGTGAGGAGAGAAGGAGAGTGTGGAGTCGAAGATGACCCCGGGGTTTTTAGCCTCACAGGTGGGAGCAGGAAGAGGGCCAAGAGAGGCCAGCCAGAGAGTGAAAGGAAAGGAGGGAGCGGGAGTGCCGATGAGGAGAACCTCAGTCTTACTGGCATTAAGGCAGAGATCATTGGCGGCACACCATTCCTGGATGGCGGACAGGCAGTCAGAGATGAGAGAGGGAGAAGAGGTGGCTGATGGTAGTCGGAAAATTAGCTGAGTGTCATCCACATAGCACTGGTAGTTAGGGCAGAGCGCGGCAATGCGGTGGGCAAGAAGTGCCAGGTATTGTTTGAAAAGCCAGGGAGAAAGGTTAGACCCCTGGGGAACACCACAGGTAGAGATAGAGATAGAGGAGAGGAAGAACCCAAGTTGAACCTGGGAGGGTCGATCAGAGAGGAAAGAAGTCAGCCACGCCAAGGCCTGACCGGTGATATCCAGGTTATCACAGAGACGGTTGAGCAGGATGGTGTGGTTGACCGTGTCGAAGGCAGAAGAGAGATCAAGTAAGATGAGGACACAGGGGGTGTTGGTATCAAGGTTGGAGAGCAGGTCTTCACAGATGTTCAGGAGAGCAGTTTCAGTGCTTCTGGCAGCTCTGAAACCAGACTGATGATCATGGAGACAGCCAACAGATTCAGTGTGGAGATTGAGCTGGGAGATGGCCAGCTTTTCCAAGAGTTTGCCCGGGAAAGGAGTGATGGAGATTGGGCGATAGTTAGCCGGGCAGGAATGGTCGGCAGACGGTTTCTTGAGAAGAGGGTGCACAAGGGAGTGCTTTAGGGGTGAAGGGAAGACTCCAGTGGCGAAGGAGTCTTTGCAGAAGTCGGCCAGGGAAGGAGCCAGGGAGCCAATGTGGTCCTTGATGGCTTTGTAGGAGCCGGGATGAACCTGTTTTGACGAGACTTTAATAGATCGGACATGTCTAGAAACCTCCTCTGGGGAGAACAAGGGAAAGGAAGAGAAGAGGACAGGATGTCCTGAGTTTTAGAGATGAAATAAAAAGCCAGAGCCGTGCAGAGGGCCTGGAAAGGGACAGCAGAGGTGGAGACTGCAGCAGGATTGGCCAGTTCCTTGCGGATTTGAAAGAGTTCAGCCGAGTTGCCCAGAGATAACCGCTGCAAGCCCACAAGGCACCATCACCCGGAACTGAACGTTCTTATGGACTTTTGAAGGCAACCGAGACCCAGCAAGTACAGAGTTGACAAGGGCAGAAGAATCATCTGACATAGACTCTGAATACAGAGAAGATACAGATGCTGATGACAGTGACTGTACAAACACAAGCGAGCATCCAGACCCAGCAAGTACAGAGTTGACAAGGGCAGAAGAATCATCTGACATAGACTCTGAATACAGAGAAGATACAGATGCTGATGACAGTGACTGTACAAACACAAGCGAGCATCCACCTGCTCGCAATCCATCGCGAAGTACTATAAGCAAGCCATCAACAGTTCCAAGTTATTTGCTAAAAAAGGGGGAGATGTTATGTCCCATTACTACTGTTACCATTACTGTAAGGAGTCTCCTATCTGTTGTTCTGTTTGTGTGGGCTGCGACAAATGTGTTACTCGGGGGGGGGGGGGGGCTACCGCCCGAGAGGTAGTTTGCGCCTGATTAAGTAAAGAGCTGCAAGCTACGAACCTGAGCTCCGTGTATCATTTACTGAATCGTCTCATCGCGTTGTCTTCCATTATGTGGTTAACATTTAACAAGACTGCATACATACCAACATTATGAGGCACATAGGAGGGAGATTTCACGAGAGAATTTGGGAGACATTAATTTCCCCATAGGCATACATTGGGGCTAGAATTATTTTAGGCGGGAGAACGTGAAAAATAGCAATATTTTTCAGTTCAAAATCGGGAGTCTCCCGTCTAAATCGGGAGGGTTGACATGTCTGATACTGTCCCAATATTTGGTGCTCTGTCCCCCTTTTTAAAGATTATGTTCCCATTGGAAACTGCAGTGGTCCTGGGTTTTTATAGTAGGTCTTCATAGCTGGCAGTGAGGAATGAATAATCTCATTTTACAATTTAAGATAGTATCAGTTTGTGATAAATGAATTACAATATGTGTTTCTTTGAACAGTAACACTTAAACCGCCTTCTCCTCCAAGAGTTAGCCCTACTTTTATGTTAGTTGTAGTGTCCTGGTTTCTCAATTTATAAATCTGGTCACCCTACATATGAATTACCAAAATACCCCGGAATACCCCCTCTTCCAGGCACGCCAAATCGCCCTCCACTAAAATAACAACCAGGTATGCGATTGCTTTTAAGACTGCCTGTAAATCAAATTCGCTTGGTAACGGGAGGAATGGCGGTGCTCATTAGCTCTTGACCACGCTGTCATAAACTCCGACCTTTCCCTCTCGGCCAAGAGGCGGAGGCGGCGATAGCTTTCCCGCTCGTGCCATGCCTTGCACTGACAACACGTTGCTGAAGTGCACATCCTGGGCACGTGACTTCCCAGACACGCCTGAACGTGCAAACCACGTGATAAAGAAGAAGTGGGAGGGTTGCTAAGGTCCTTTACTCGGATGGGAGCTGGCCACCAAATTGAATATTCCAGGAATACATAGCCTTTCCATGCAGATGGCATAAAGTGCCACAGTCGAGCAGTGCCAGTTCCTGTAGCATGTCAGGCAGAATTCGAAGAAGGTGATTTACAAGCGCGAGGCTACTACGGTACTGATCTGCATGGCACCCTTGAGTTAGTTATTGATACTCCTTGCAAAGGGTACCGTTTAGTGAAGCCCAATCAGTCTGCATGGGACCACTCAGAGCCCGAAGGAATGGCGCAAGGATAATGCCGCCACGGTAGGTTGCTTCCCAAAGCACATCAACACTGGCACTTTCTTCCAGGAAGCAACCCTGAAACTACAGCATGGCAAGCATTTGTAGCACACCCTCAAGATGAAAACCCATATGTAGAAATTAATATAAGGGGCGATGTAAATGAGCCCCAGTCTGAAAACCAGCAAATGAAAATGCAGGGAACGTTGTCGAATCAAGGTTTTGAACTTATATAAATAAGTAAAAACTATTATGCTTTTAAAAAAAGACTAGAAAACAGACATCACTGAGTTTCCACATATAGATGAGAATGGAGGCAATGGTTTCAAGCCTGCTTTTGTCTCGGGGCATCACATAAAGAAATAACTTTTAATGGGAGTAAAAGCATCTAAATGAAGACGTTCTTTTTTAATCAGACCACACCTGTTGAGGGCATTTTAGAAACCCACCCCAAAACAAGATTTGCCCAAACATGTCTTTTTAAGGACCCGAGGTTCCCCAATCTACTGGTTCCCACATACATCAATCCGACACTCACACCCTCGATCATAAACCAATTGTTTTGTCATAATTTCATTTCGCTTAAAAAAGAAACTTTAAGAAATTCGTAAAGATGTAAACGTTGCAATACCGGAATGATATATCTGAAATAATGTTGCTTTATCCCCGCTGTCACAAGAATATACTATGCAGTGCAGTCTGCTTATTTTAATCTTGTCAGTCAAAACGCATAAACAATGTAGACTAGAAATAACATCACTTACACTTTTTTTAAACACCCTCTTTTAATCAACATGTGATTGGTTATTCTTAATCTATTGTAGTAAATGTTAACTTGCCTTATGTGACAAGTTCAACCATTACAAGAGTATTTTTTGTTATTTTACAATTATTTAAAACGTGTTCACATTTAAAACTTTACAAATAAAATCACAGGTTAATCTGGATGTCATAAAATCATGTGCTTCGGAAATGAAGTATTGAGTTGAGAGAATGATTATGATGGGAGCACTTTTTAATTTTGACGATGCTTTGAGGTTCACAGCTGTTTTTATTTTATGGCATTTCATTTTGTCAGGGTAAAAAAAGGGGCAAACTGATGCAAACCACTAGTTGAGTGCTTTTGCCTCTTTGCAAGCTAGTTTTATTGTTTATTGGGATGCTTGCTAGGGACGTTTTGTTTAGACTTTCAGAAGGCGACAGATCTTGAAGTTCCATTGTCAATTTACGATGTCAAAATCGCATAGATTGCAGGAGCGCAGGTCTATCTAGATTGGCAATCGCCTGTGGTGTTCATTATTGCATCTTCATTCAGTTCTTCATTACACAACTATGGAGTGGAAGTGGGTAACATTTAACCACGACAATTATTAAAAAACTGTAAGGGAGGTGATTAAGGGACCCTCTGTGGTAAATGGAATGGTTTTAGACCAGTAGGTGGAACCCCCGAATAGCCATGTTTTTGATGGTACGGTTGCGGCAAAGAAAAGGAAAATGAGGACTAGAATAAGACAAGTTAAAAACTCTGTTGCAATGGATGAATGATTCTGATTAAAAATATTAAACAAGCCTATAAGAATTTCGTAAGACAACATTGTGCAATAGGACGTTGAGCAAATGCAAACCATTTTGAAGAGTGGAAACCTTTCTAGATTTTTGCAAGTTATTAATTCAAGCAACAAGGCTCCGGTGTTAACCCAATTCATTTCAGTGTCCGAGGTTGACTGGATAACACATTTCAAATTAATATACCCCACTCAACCTCCTAGTTCAAATTCTCCCTGATCGATTCTCGAAACTGCCAAGATCATTAAAGGTCTTAAACTCTCCAAATGCCAAGGAGATATTTGCCCGGCTACCCTCATAAAGGACTGTGCCGACGAGCTTGCCCCCTTCATCTCAACACTTATCAGCAATTCCTTTTCAACTGGCATCGTCCCTGAGAATCTAAAAGAAGCCTGGGTACTCCTCCCCCCCCCCTCAAAAACTCCACCCTAGATGACAACATCCTCGCCAACTACTGACCCATCACATCTGTTCCCTTCCTTCTTAAAATACTCGATAGAGCAGCCTATCTGCAAATTCAAAACAACCTCGGAACCCACAATCTCCTTGGTATCCGACAATCCGGCTTCTGCCCTGGCAACGGCACGGAATCTGCCCTACTGGACTTAAAGATTCAAATGGATGAAATCGAAGACCAGGGCAATATGCCCATCGTCCTCCTCCTGGACACCTCTGCAGTCTTTGATCTAGTCAATCATAATATCCTCTGCCAACACCTCTCGTCAGCTGCTCACTTCTTGCCGAAATCCACCGTTTGGATAGAGTCCTTCCTCTCCAACCGCACAATGAGAGTATTCTCCGCCTCAGCGGCAGGTCTACCCTCCCCAGTCGCACGCAGAGAGCCACAAGGCTCCTGTGTTTCACCGACCTTGTAGATTATATTCATTAAACCCCTTTTTGACTTACTGGATGCCTTGGGTGTCACTTACACCAACTACGCAGATGGCACCCAAATCATCCTACCAATATCCGCAAACTACAACTCAGACTCTGATGCGCTTAAACTGTACCTTACTAGCACAACATGGCCTATGCCTTGATGACAAAAAAACAGAACTACTCCTCATTGGCACTCGATCTCGGCTAAGCTCACTCAGTACTGCATACAAATCCTTCTCCATCAACAGGAACTCCATCACCGTCTCCAAAGAGGTAAAGACTTTAGGAGTATATCTAGACTCCACTCTATTGTTAACCAGACGTGTTAATTCTAGAGCATCAGCTACAGCAAATAATGTGAAATGGATCAATGCCTGCAGACCATTCCGGTCTACCGACAGCTGCACGACCTTTGCTAGAGCCCTCATACTATCGAGGATCAACTACTGCGGCTCCCTCTTTGCAGGCACCAATGCCCGCAACATAAAAAAAACTGCAAATCATTCAGAATAACGCAGTACGAGCAGCCCTAAACCTCTCCAAAAAATACCACATATCTGCAGCCAGACGTAACATCCACTGGCTCCCCATCTGAGAACGCATCATGTTTAAAACATTAGCACTGATCCACAAATGCATTTCAATCACTGCCCCTACCTATTTGTCCAAAAGGTTCTCTAAGGCCCAATCAACCAGGCCCATCCGGGATGCCTACTCACACTTACTCTTCACCCCTCGATGCAAGCGCCAGAAATCAGGGGGAATAGCTTCCCGGTGATCACTGCCAAATCTTGGAATGTCCTCCCCCTGGACTTACGATCTGATGACTCCTAATGGTCCTTTCACAAGAGACTCAAAACCTGGCTCTTCTCTCAAGACATCCAAAATCCCAAACGAACCCAACTCTATATCTTGCCACCCACTTCACACAAACTAGAAACACTGCTGCTCACATTATGGCTGCCTCCACCATGTCAATAACCTCCTACAGTATTTCTGCAACGTACTGTAAAAACAATGACTGTAACCCTGCTGTATATCATGTACTATCCAGACCATTAACTGTTCAGAACCTTATCTGTATTTCTTGCATTATCTATGACTTTTATGGCTAAAGACTGTTACCTTGCTGAAATTAAGATTTCTTATAACCAGTGCCCAGATGCCCCCGGGTTTGGCACGCTTCATAAATGCCAAAATATAAATAAATAAATACGCATTTTCAAGTACCTCTCGGTGGGGAATCGCCAAGTTGCAACACTTAACCTTTGTTATTGTGACGATTCACTACATGTCACTTCTCCCCAAGGTGGGGAGGCCTTTCCCATCTGGCCAGGAAGGTGAGGCCGCTACCCGATAGTCCCCTTGGGGGTGTTATAATGTGATAGGATTTTATGGGGAGGGACTTCGCTTCACGCCCCACCATGGAAGGCGGCATCTAGGATACAGCCATTGTAAGAACATCACCCCCCCACATACTCTAACCTCTCCTTCCTTTAGAAACCTCTTTGTAGACAGTAGACCTATGTACCGTTATAAGGCAAAATACATTAAGGTCCTGGAAAGTACTGAGACAAAGAATAATATCAAGAACCTAGGTAATCCAAGTACTGGCACAAGTTGGCCATGTGGAGCGATAAAGATGAAACCAGTGAAGAAGGACGACTTAAACAATGGGCCCAGGCACAGCTGGCAACAGGTTATATGTGATTCTAATGAAGAAAATAAAAAATGAAATTGATTTTCTTTTTTAAATGGGGAAGACACCCCTGTTTCCCTGAACGCTTAACACCACCCCCCATACTTTCTAACCACTTACCCCCACCTCTCATATATTTATTTTTCGGTATTGTTTCGTTATCACTGCATACCCTGGCAACATTGTATAAAAATCGACAATGGACTAAACACCTTGTCTCTGGCAGCCGTGGAGGACGGCGGATGTGCTGCGCGGGAGATCCAAACCTGCATCGCTGTTCCAGAGGGAGAGTACTCCAGGGACGCCTGCACTCCGCTGCGTCTGATTATCATAGGGGCTGTAGGAGCAGACCAATTCCCAGCATCGTTGAGAAAAAGAAGGAAAGCAGAAGGCATCCAGGAATGCTGTCAAACAGCCGGAATGAAAGCCAGATGCCGGAGAAGCCGAACAGAATGCCTGCCATCCCAGGAAGCCCCAGCAATGTGTTGAAGACACCAACAAGGTAAAGGGCGGCACTGTAGACCCGGTGGGGGCGCAGGGTGGCTTTCCAAGAGGGCACATGCAGTTCTTCCTAGGCCCCTTTGTAGCCATAACGCTTGGGTGGCATGGTAGTGGCAGCCTACAAATGTTCTCCTTCTTTCAGTGGTGAAATGAAGCCCATTGATCACCATGGAAGGGTCGAGAACCCCAAGTACCATTAAGAGAACTTGACAGGGAGAACCCTTCACGACAGTGGAGAGGATAAACTCACTGAGAGAAAAACCAGGGTCTGGAACCCAAACCAAGAGAGTCATACGAGTCATCTTCCTTGTGGCAGTATTTGGCACGGAAGTGAACCAAGTTGACCAACCTAAGAAGAAGAGAAGCGAGGGTGTGGACCCTCCTAAAAAAAAGTTTGGTGTTGTAGGTATGAAGCCTAATGAAGAGAAGACCAGGGAAATTGAGTCATTTCTCCTGGTTGTAAGAGACTGTTCTAAAATTGCCTGGAGAAGGGAGGCATTCTCCTGGCCCACCAAAGAAGCATTGTGTGGAACTTTAATCATACCTCAGGAGAAGGGAGCAATTCTCCTGGGACCAGAACAGTACTGCTTTATTATTTAGCTTCTGGTTTAAGGGACAGAAGTAAGGTTTTCTTGGCACAGGATGGTGGACATTTTTGCTTTGACAGACATCCTGACAATCACTGTAGTTCTTTAGTTGAGGCAGGGAAACCCCTCTCAGCCATAGGAACAGAGAGGTTTTCTCTTGTTTTCTGATTTTAAATACGTTTTTTGCCCCAAATGCCACCTTGCTGTCGGCCTCTGTCTTGCCTGGATTGAAATGTCTTCCAATACCAGACAGGAATATTGCTGCCTCTGCAGCGTCCCAAACGGGCAAAGGTCGCTCTGATGACCACAAGTCGGGGCTCTGATGCTCTGGGTGCACTTCTCCCTGTACCCTCCCCCCCTGCAATTCTTGCTGAGCACTTGCACAATCTCAATGACAGGAGGCCAATAAGTTTGTTGTCTTGCGCTCCCTTTGTCCCCCCCCTCCCTTGCCTTGTTGCGCCTTGAAACACTTGTGTATGGGCGCATAATAAATCAATCAAGTCCTTTTAAGAAGGTATAGGCCAGCTCCCTTCTTATACGGTTGTGAAGCTCCCTCCAGTGTCCCCGTACAGCTATGCCAGCACCTGGGATTCCCAAGTCTGTAACATTAGTACTGACAAGCCAGAGGTCATCAAATCTTTATCCACTTTGGGCCACACCCATCTAAGTGTAAGGTCCATACACTCATTCTGCACTGGCCTCGGTACTGACAGAAGCCTAATTAAAAAAAATAAGATGCACTGGCACTCTTAAAGAAATTAAGGACCAGCATTGGTCTACAGCCCCGATTCAGCTTTATGATACAGAGGTGGATCCTTGATCCTTCTGATTTCACGGTACCGCTTCACTGTCTTTTTAGTACCCCTCTGAGAGAGGTGGGTTCCCTTATACCACAGTTCTCCCCAGAGGAGGATCTGTCCTCAGCCTCTCAGTCATCGGTACTGATCTTATTAATTAACAGTCTAGTACTGAGACCTGTGCTTTTAGATGTACACAAAAACACTGTCAATATGATGACTCCTTCTTTGCCTACGGCTGAGATCTTGTCCTTGGTTTATGTCTAGAAGTCCTCTTTGGACTCATTGGAGGAACGTCTACTCGGGGACAACCCTCCACCCCCACTCACTCTGCCCTCCATGGAGTTAGTTGAATCTATTACTAGTGTTGTCATGCAATCTGTTATGTCCGATCAGTTTTTTGAAGGTTTAGCTTTAAAGATTACAGACAAGAGATTGACTACACTAGGGCCTCCTGCCCCTGTTGCCCCTTTTAACCTTTGATGGGGAGGATTAACTTGGAAGTACAAATGTTGGTACTAGAGGATTGATGATGACATTGAGATGAGACCTCTGAGGAAAAAGGCAAAATCCTGCTCCTTCAAGCCCATTTCATTTAATGATGTCCAAAGCATTACATGGCTGAGGGAACACTAGTGGCCCCATAATAAAGTTAAAGGGTTTCATTAAGCAAAAGGAAACCATAAGACTATTGCATAGAAATTATTTCAAGATGGCTGTAACATAAAGATCCTTAGGAAACCTGGTGCTTGAAAGCAGGTTAATACACAGAGACAAGTATGATAGGTTGGAAGCAGGCAATGCAGCAGACCTACACTTTCCTTAAAGCTCAAGCCTTATTTCTAATTTGTGTACAGGTGTTAGGCAGAATTGCATACAGTACCTTCTGGGACCACCACGTACAATTAGGATTACAGGTGTAAGCAAAAACCAACCTTTGGTATAAGTCTGTACTACACAGTTTTGTGGTAGCGAGCTGAGCAGCCAGGCTTATCTCAAAAGGGAATGTGAGCAGTACAAGAGGTTACACAGAGGTCTTACAATCACAGTGGTTCAAGTAGACACTTATAATCAAGGTTTCTTGGTAAAACACTTATTCATTTATTACACAATCATTTAGAAAACATTCACTAGAAGGAGGCAACTTTGTGTATAATACTAACACACTTCAATAGCAAACCAATACGTTTCTGAACAAATTAGCCTCCCCTTAAATAGGATCAAAATGGCATTTCAGTTACTTTCAATGGGAGCAAAAAGGCACAAGTTGGCAGAATAGATCGCAAATACTTTCTTATGCAGTGCAAATAGATATAGTTCACTAAAGGACTCGATTCAGTTAAATAGGCCTAGGCCAAAGTCAATGTACTAGTGTCTTGGATAGGAAAGAGCAGTTCTTGAATTAAACGGTAAAGTATTTGCCAAAGTTCTCAGAAGTAGTTTGTACGAAAAAGAATCATATGTTGGGTCACAAGCTGATTAGGCCTGCAAGTTGGGAAAGTTCCACGAACTTTCACCGCGAGAGAAGCGGTCTCTCAATCGGGTTTGCACAGTACCTTAGTATGAAGCAAAATATGCAGCTGAAGACGTTGGTTCCTGGTAGTTCCTGCAGATCTCACTGTTCCTGAGCCTCAGTCATGGGGACAAGAGGGAGGACGTTGGGGGACTCCTGCACTACACAGGATTGTCGGAAAACGCTGACAAAATGGAGTCACTACAGTTCGTGTAGCTGTTCATCAAGCACACAAGCTGGTGTCCTTCCTCCTATTTAATCCTAACCAGCTTCGATAATGGTATCCAGGTGGCTTACAAGTTGATTGGTCCCACCAACTCAAAGGAAGAAGTCGTCCTTGAAAGGGCTTCTCTGTCGAAATGAACTTGGAAATTCGGACCTGCAGCAGCGCTTCACCGGGCAAACCAACGGTCCAGGAGTTGCAGCATCCATCCTCTTCGAGCTCATCTTCGGTTCTTTCATTCCAGTGGTCGACTCTGCTTTGCAGTCCAGGAGACTCGACTTTTAAAGAGTTTCCTACCATTCATTTCAGCCTAGCTGTCACTCGCCCAGCAGAGTGGCTGCACTTGCCTGACAGTCAGCCAGCCAATCACGCCAGAGTGCATTTGGGTCTCCTAGGTGACTAAGCACAAGGAGTTTCGGGCACCTCCCTCACTTCCTGCCCACCCCAGACACTCAGACGCCAGAGGCGGTCTTCAGTCCTGAAGCCTGCCAAAGGCATGGAAACAAAGGGACCAAACCTGGTTTGGCATGCAGAGACAAACACTAGAAGGACCTTTCCAAAAATAAATGGCGAAAAAAGACGACCACGACCTGTTTAAACAAAGGGGCTTAAGGCGCCATCTTGAAAAACATGGCTCCCACGATTTTTAGCTACCGGTGTTCGCAGTCAGGAAAAATCATGGTAGTTTGTTCTAAAACCACTGCCACCAGCCATTTCGATAGGAAACTGTAGCATTTGACTGCTACATGAGTTTCTAGACACAGGGGATACTAGGTAACCCCTCCAGGACTCTATAGGAATATAGTGTGTGCTGGGTCTAGAAATTTAAAGACTAGTAAAGTCAATTTAACCTTGCAACTTCTGGGAAACCGTAGTTTTTCCTAGAGAAGTTATTTAAACCTCTGGGAAGTCTAAAAAGACATCCCTGTGTTACTGCACTGAGGGTGCTGTGTAACACACATGAAAGATGCCTATAGAGTTATCTTAAAATTCCATAATCGAAGAACACAAGAGTAAAATGTACATCAAAATACATGAGTGGGAATAAAAGGCTCGCACTCTTTCCAGGTAAAAAAAATCAAGTCCTCAAAATCCAGCAAAGTTGCTGTGGGTCTCTAAGGTGAAGGAAATTAGCACATTTATGAGAAGTCTCCCTAACAGGCATGTTATAAATGACTTGGCATATATCATATCATAACAGAGTCACAATGTGTACTGTGCAGGAGGTCAAGATGTCTCAAATTAAATAAAATCAACAGAAAACGGAACAAAGACTTTGGGGAACTACCCACGGAAAGGGATGATTGCTGGCCCGAACCCTATCCATCCTAATCATATATCCTTTCCTATGTTTATAATGGGAAAGGTCATATGATAGGTTATAATTCAAGTGATGCAGTTCTTGGCGGCTGGAATGTTATACAGGTCCTCCAGCCCAGGCGTCTTTGCTGTCCTGCCCCAACCTGGGATCCTTTTAGTCTCTCCCCACTCTGGGGCTCCTCTTTCTAATCTTACCCACTTTCGCCGACCTACACTTTCGCTGAATGGGTTTTTGCACTTTTCACCCCACAAAATGCATATGGTAAGTGGGGTAAGGTGTGTGTGTGTGTGTGTGTGTATAATATATAGGGGTGGGAGGTACGGATAGTAAGGAGGAGTGAGGTGGTCTCTGAACCCCCCCCTCCGAATCCCCAGGATTTTTGCTGCATAAATCTGTTTTAAAAAATCACTGACAGTGTAGGTCTGTGAGAAATTTGCGGCAAGCGTTCACAGAACCCTCTTCGCTCCCCGCTGTGGGTTTCCTTGAGTCTCTACCCAGTCCCCACTCAGTGGTTCTCTCTCCATGTTCTTCACTCTGGGGTTTTCCTCCTCCCTCCATAGGTGGGAGTTCTTTCAATCTCTTCCCCCTCCCCCCCCCCACCCTTTGAGGCTGCTCTCTTTCCCACTCGGGAGTTCTTTGTTTTTCCATTCTCTGGGGCTTTTCTACTTACTCCTCCTTGTCGGGTTCTTCCAGTCTCTCCCTACGCTGGCGCTTTCCTACTTCTTCTGTAGCCGGGAGCTCTTTCTGTTCCTACCCACCCTGGAGATCTTCTCCTTCTCAATGCCCACTCTGAGTCTACTCTTTCCTCTTGTTCCCGACTTTAGTGTTTCTTCTTTCATCCAACTCTGGGGTTTCAACCTTAATCACTCTCCATTCTGGGGTTTCTTCCATCTCTCCTCTCTAGGGCATTCCTTCTCAATTACCCTCCCCCCACAAGGTTCTCTTACTTTGGTCTTCCCATTCTGGAATCAAGCGGTTCCCCATCTCTGGTGCTCTCCAGCTTTGTAAAGGAACTCCTCTTCTCTGGTCCTAGCCTAGAGACACTGTCTGTGGATCTTAGCCCTACTTGTAAAGCCTTCACAGTCTGCTCCTAGCCCAGAGACACTGCCTATGGATCTTAGCCTTACTTTTAAAACCCTCACTGTCCTCCCATTGGCTGAAGCAGACTTTAGAATTGTTTGGTTAATTGGCTTCCTATTCCAAGCCAGGGGAGTGAAGTCTTCAAATGTCTTGCTGCTGTTTGGCTTTCTCATAGCTTGTTCCCAGTGCAGTAGCTAGTGTTCGTCTGATGCTGTACACGTGCTTTGCCTCCTGACTGTCCCTCTGCACAGAAGCTTGTTTTGTGGTTTTCTGGTGTTTAAAGGAAATCGTAAGGGATAGGAAAACCTCTCGTAAGTTCCCATCTGTGCAAAATCATTTTTACTTTGGTAAGGGAAAAAGTATTTCTATTAATGCTGCAGCTGCATTAGAGGGAGAAAACCATCATCAGTATTACAAGCACTGCTACTGGGAAAGAGAGGGTTGGGTAAGTTTGTTTTTTCCCGTCGAGGATCCTCATCTGTTGATTAAGGGGTATCGCTGGATGTATTACGTTTTTCCCCATAGTATATCTTTTTCTGTAGAACTGTAAGACATACCTGCATCCGCTGCAGGTTTTAGATTTCTAAACCTGATGTATTTTGATAGATGCATTCCCGCATACTGTTTCTTTGGGACCTAGTGCTTCCTAACTAATTGTTCTCTTGGTTTCGGGAATAATTCTGGACTGGTCCGCCTGACATCTGGGTCTAGTTTAGGGGGTCTCTCTGGTAGGTTATTCAGGGAGCATCCTGTGGGTTGTTCTGCAGGGGCCACCCACCTACCCTCTTGAGCATTAGTTTTTCACCTTGTGCTTGATAACGTTCTGGTTGCTTATCTATCTGGGCGGTGGGTGTATCAGGGTCCTGGCAGTCCCAGTCTCGGGAAGACACTGGGTAGGATGCAACGTTGACCCTGTGACTTTGTCACAAAGACTATGCAAGTCCTGGATTTGCTGCTTCTTGTGCAATCTTCTGCTTCAGGCCTCTTTTCCAGTCCAGATACTCCACTTCTGGCAACAGAAACCTTTATAATAGAGCAAAACGTGTAAAAGTGTCTGAGACCATAATCTCGAAGTCATTGAATTTAAAAACGAAAGCTCTTAAGAATGAGCTCTTTATACATATGGGAAACTTTCCAGCCCAGTTTGTAGTGGTGTCGTCCAAAGCAGAAGGCAAGTGTCCTATTGAGGCTCCACCTGTAGTCCTTTGACAAGGTCCCACAATCTTATCGTTGGACTCCATCAGGAAAATGGTACCAGCATTCCATGGTGGCACTTAAACCCATCTAGAACAGGGGCAGCATTAATTTGTTTTACATTCAGAACTGGGAGGCTTTAGGAAAGTTTGATTTGCCGCCTCCTGAACCTCGGGAAGAATTCTTCTTTTAGTTAGCTAAGAGCAAAGAAGTAGCCTTGCAAAAGCTGCAGGCTAATAAAGACCCCATAACACTTTGTCGAGAGCCGTTAATTCCTCAGTCTGTATGCATAGATAGGCTTACCTAAAGACCTCCTGCATCCACTCTGATTTCCAAGATAAGGTGACAGATCTTCAGTTCAGCAGGATAACCTTCTTTTCCCAACCACAGATAAGGTCCTAAACATGTCAAATCTGTCATTTCTACAACCTTTAAATCCGTGTTCAACCCTCTGCTGCATTTTAAGGCAAGGCTTGTGGCTACACATGAGAGCTTTCTTCCTTCCCAGAGGATCCAGTTTAAAAAAAAAAAGAGAGAAAAAATAAATATATATATATATATATATATATATATATATATATATATATATATATTTTTAAATTAGTTTTCACCAGTACAAAAGAGTAAACATTTCAACAACCCCTCCCCCCCACCTCCCACCCTCAACCCCTGGCTGGCGGATGTCTTCTTTGCATATGTTTGATCGTTCCCCCCACCAAATATGCTTCCAGTCCCCCTTTTGTTGGCAACCTTGCCAGCATTTCTCAGAGGAGGAGGGATATATGGCATGTAGTCTTAGGTGCCATTAGAGGAGGATTTGTTGACATGTTTCTCTCAGTTGTATGGATCTTGCACATTGTGGAAGCTTACGCCATACCTCCATCCATTGGTTTTGCGGTATCGGTTCACCCAATGTCTTCTCCCACTTTCTCATGTAGTTCCATTGCACTTCTACTCCCCGCTCATTCAGGATGTTATACAGGTTCAATATTAGCTTGCTGGTGCCTAGATATGTCGTAAGAAATGTTTCAAGTTTAGTCAGCGGCCTTGCTGTTGGCCAGCCTCGCTAACCAGTGCGTAAGTTGGAGGTGATGGTACGCTTCGGATGGGTTTAGACCCAGTTCCTGGCGGCATTCTTGGAGGGTCATGTTCGTTGTCCCCTTATACAGATCGCAATTTTTGTTGCATCCTGCTTGTTTCCAGGTTGTAAAGGCATTGCTGTCCATCCCTGGCTGGAAGTCTGGATTACCAAAGATCAGAATGAATGGTGAGGGATATGTCGTCAACTTCCCCCTCTTGATTGCCCCAAAAACTTCTTTGATTCTGACTTTGGGGTGCCTGTATCTTTTGTCTCTTCAGAAGAGATTCGAGAGGGGGCGCCCTCCACTGCCTCCTGTTTTGCTCACGTGTGTTGGGGAGTGTATGCCACCCACTCGTTTATCACTCGTAGTTGTGCAGCCTCCTAATATTTCCTAAAGTGGGGGAATGCCAGCCCCTCTTCTTGTTTCTGTGTGTGTTAGCATCGTCATTGCTATTCTCGGTTTCTTATTGGTCCACTCGAAGGCCGACACCATCATGTTGAATGCCCTGAAGAATGTTTTTTGGGAGCTTTATTGGGAGCGCCTGAAAATGATAGAGGAGCATAGGCAAGGTGGTCATTTTGACCGCTACCATCCTGCCCCGCCATGATATGCTGAGGGGGTTCCATTTCCCCAGGATAGTTTTCAGCTTATCTCGTAGGCTCTGAAAGGTTGCTGCATATAGTTGTGACACAGATTATGTCAATTTGATTACTAGATAGGTAAGGGCGTCTTTCACCGTTTTCATGCTGGCCTTGTGGGAAAGTTCTTCGAGATCCCAGGGGCTCATTGTTAAGCTCAAGATCTCTGACTTGTGTTTATTGATTTTAAGTCCAGAGATGGTGCTGAATATGTCTAGCTCATGAAGCAACGCCGGAAGAGATGGGGTTGTCATAGATATCAACCTATTGTCATGGTCATGAAGTCAGAGGCACAGGCATGCACAGGAGACCGGGGTGGACACTAAAAGTAAACAAGAACATCCATTTAACACCAAAAAGCTTTTATTATGGACATAGCACTTCATTTGCATTAACCTAGAACATTTCATCCATTAAGCAGGATGCATTAACCTTGAACATTCCATCCATTAAGCAGCCCCAAGTGTATTCTTGGGTATGGCTGCTAATGGATTGCCTTTGCGCCTTTGCACATGCTCACTCTCTAGGAGTGGCAGGGTGTGGCTGGTAAGCCGGCCCTAATGGGCGTTCCCACAATCTCAGCTATATAAGCTGCCCCGATCTTCAAGACAGACGCTTCACGTTATTCTGCACTTGCATGTAGCGTAACGCTCACTGTCGCCTGAGGTCAGACTTACCTTTGAAGATCCTGCTTCCTGGACATCCTGCTTCCTGCCAGCATACTTACCAACTGGGGGAAGCTGTTCTTATCTGTACATCTCTTCGGCGAACTAAGTATTCATCTTTACACTTTCCGGAACGCCGAAATCGTCATCTTGGCACCGCAGCACGACATGCTCCATCGTCGACAGCAGCGCCTTAAAGGTTAAACAGAAGACCAGGTTAGACATCGAAAAAACAGTCAGTTTAAGGTTGTTCTTCGCCATACTTCACGCTTTTCCTTAAACCATCACTTACCTGCTGTCGAACATTGTGGTAGCATCCATCTCCCATCCGGCCGCTTCTCGCGTCTCACAGCTGCATTGAGGCCGCATTTCCATCTAAGGGAAGAAAACAGAAGAGAGACATTATTGTGGGTATAAATAGCAGCAACATATAAAAACATTAAACAGAACAAACAGATTCACAAGAGCTCAAGAAAGACTTACCGTCATAAGGAGAAGCATAGTCGTAGGGATCAGTGAAGGAACTAGATCCCATTCGACGCGCCCCTGCCAGAAGTAGCAGGATGGAGAGCTTATCTTCCTTAATTCACAGGTGAGCTTTATGGGCCGGCGTATGCTCACAGAAACAGAAATTTGGGGTAAAGGGTTCGAGAGGTACAACAATTACAGATTGGTGCGCTCACACACTATTATCTCCACGCAGGAGCAGTATCACCATGTACCACCACTCGCAGCTTTTCTAATGAGAGAGAGGCCTGAAGGGGGTGATTCAAGCTCAGGGAGGGCTGCAACCGTGCCCCAACACCTCTGCAGAGACCAGGTGAGCCTAACACATACCATCTGCAAAGGCCATTGTTTTATGTTCCCTCCCTCCCATCTGGATGCCATGGATCTGGCTATGCAATCGTATTTTCACCAGAAGGGGTTCCAAAAAGAGAGCGTAGCGAAGGGATCTGGCTATGCAATCGTATTTTCACCAGAAGGGGTTCCAAAAAGAGAGGGTAGAGAAGGGGTGATAGCCGGTATCCTTGTTTGGTACCTCTCATTAGGGCCAGACTGGGCGATAGGTGACCATTTAATGATATCCTCATTGAGGGAGATTTATAGTTGTCCTTAACCGTCCCTAGATAAGATGGTCCGAATCCCAAGCGCTCCATCGTGGAGACGAGTTCGGATCATTTGACTCTGTCAAACGCTTTTTCTGTGTCTAGCGCAACTAATATCGCCTGTGTATTTGTGTGTTCCGCCTTTTCTATGAGGTGACAAACCCTTCTTGTGTTGTCCACTGTCTGTCTCCTCGGGATGAACCCTGCTTGATCTTGATCCACCAACGCTGGTAGGCGTGTGGAGAGTCTGTCCGCAAGTATCCTGGTGTATGTCTTAGCATCTAGATTGATTAGGGCAATTGGGCAGTATGACCCTGGTTGGGTCGGGGCTTTTCCCGATTTGGGAAATATCACTACCTTTGAAGGTGTTTTAAGGTGTTATATAGTTTTGTCAATCTAGGGACCAGTACTTCTTGGCAGATTTTTGATTGCCTGGGTGATCTCTTCTGGCTGAATATCCTCTTCTAGTGCTCGCTTGGTTTCTTCTGTTATGTGAGGCAGCACAATGCCGTCGCAGTATTTCTTCTGGTCCTCCTCATTCGGGCTCTCTGTCTGGTATAGGGTCAGGTAGAATGCCCTCATTATTTCTCCCATGTCTTCGTTTGTTGTTTTAGTTTCCCCTTGCGTTTTTTTTTTTAGTTTCATTATTTTCATTTTCCGACCCTTCTCTCGGAGTTGTTGTGCCAGTAGTCTGTCCGCTTTGTGGCCAATAAGTAATACCCCTGCTTCGTCCTCAGCAGGGCCAATTCCGCCTTCCGTGTCTGAAGCAGCCCCAGTTGGCCCTGGATGTGCTTTAAGGCCAGCTTCGTTTTCTTGGAGGGATTGTTCACTGTCTCCCTTCTTGCATCCGCCAGCTTCACCTCCAGATCTGTTCCCCATTGTGCTAATTGTTTGTCTTTTCTTGCCTTCAAAGCTATCATGTCGCCCGGATGGACCGCCTTGAATGCGTCCCACACCACCCCCTGAGGGGTCGCTCCCGTATCGTTCTCCCGGAAGTAGGTATCAATTTTCTCCCTAATCGTGTCCAGGATACCAACTGCATGTAGGATCTCTGCTGGAAATCTCAAAGACCACATCCTCCCCCTCGTGTTCCTGATGTTAAGAGAGGTTATTATCAGGGCATGATTGGACAGCGAAAGCATGCCCAATTCTATCTCTGTGATCCTCCAGTTCAGGGCTGATGATGCCTACACGTAGTCGATTCTCGATTGCGAGTTATATATGTGGGAGTAGCATGTGAATCCGTGTTGCTGTCCTTTCTTTACTCTCCACACGTCATGGAGGGACAGAGTCCCAAACGCCTTCTTCGTTGCCTTCGATGGTGTGTTTGCTTCTGTTAGTTTACCAGAGCTCCTGTCCAGTTTGGGGTTCCATGCCAAATTTAGATCCCCTCCCAAGATAATGTCCCCCATTGCGTATGCATCGAGCGCCTCTAGGGTATCTCTAAGAAATCCCTTCTGGCCTGTGTTGGTGGCATATACTGACAGCAAGGTTAGGCGTTAACCCTCCAGTGTTACATTGACGAAGATATATCTCCCCTCCTTATCGGCTCGATGGTCATGGACTTGCGCATTCAGCGTGTCGCGTATGGCAATTAAGACTCCCGCTCTTTTCCTTTCCGCTTTGGACTGAAATATTTGCGAGGCCCCTCTTATTCTGGCTTTGGTTCTTTCACTTTTTTTAATGTGGGTTTCTTGGTACATAATGATGTCCGTTTTGACTCTCCAGGCTTGTCTTTCCAGCTTAGCTATCTTTGTCGGCGTGTTCATCCCCCTAATGTTTTGCGATATCATTTTTATTGGGCCCATCTTATGCTTATCCATGTCTGATCTGAACCATCAGTCTTTCTTGTTGCATCCCGGTGAGCTTTCCTGTTCTTTCGTCTTGCTTCATTGCTCCCATTCCTTTAAACCCCGTTCCCCTTGAAGGGGGGGACTGGGATCCTGGTTGCACTGACGTACTGTCCCGTGCTCCCAGCCCCCTAAACACCTAATCACCCCAATGTGGGGACTCCTAAACCCCACTGTCGATTCCAGTGACGCCCTTCCTCCTCCCTCCGGGCCTGTGTATGACTGTTTATGAGTGTTCGGGCGAGTCCCTGTCTTGCCTTAGTTGCTTGCCAGAAGATTTGTGGTGGGGACTTAACCACTTGCGGATGCTCTCTAGTTATATCACCTAGTTGGTCTTCCCTCCTTTTCCTCGTTTTGTCACTGTCGTCCATTGTGGTGGTCTATTGGGGCCCCTTAATCTCCTTTGTGGAAGAACTTGTGTATGACCTTCCTTGCTCTTCAGCCCCAAAATGTGTTCCCCTCCTCGCTTGATGTCACCCTATGCTGATTCCCCTCCCAGGTGAAGAGGAGGCCAAACAATGTCCATTTATACTTTATTTGATTGGCTACCAGATGTTGGACCACTGGACCCATATTCCATCTCTTTTGCAGCGTTGACTGCGCTAGGTGTTGGTATAAGGCTACCTCTTGGCTGTTGACTCTAGTTGGGGTTGTGATCCTTGCTTTACGGAGAATCTGTCCTTTCTGAGCGTAGGGCGACATGGCTGCCAGGATGCCCCTTGGCCTTGTTCCAGGTTCTGCTGATCTTTTGGGGCCTACCCTGTGGACTCTATCGATTTTTCACTTGAGGCTCTGTATCGTCAAGTGTAATGTCTGTAAATAATTGGGTTACCATTCCCCGTAGATCTGTCCTCAACAGGTTCAGGTAGGTTCTTAATCCTTATGTTGGGTCTTCTAGACCTATTCTTCAAATCTTCACATTGGAGCTCTGTTAGTAGCCGCCCGGGCAAGGTGTTCCAGAGTCTGATCTGACTTGTGGGCATCTTCCTCTACCAGTTGCGTTTGCCTTTAAAGAGTTCTTTCCTCTAGCTTTGCTATATCCTGCCTGACTTCCAGAACTGATTGTTTCATATCTTCTCTTAGGGACTTGAATTGTTCTTGGACGGACAAAAGCAGCTGAAATTGCACTTCCCTGAAGCAATTCTGCATTTCCGCTTTGTTCATCGTTCCCTCTTCCATGGTGCTCAGAGGGGGGGATGCAAGTGTTGGCGATGGGTCTCGTGCCTTCGTTTTGGGTTAGTCCTGTGTGCTCCACAGTTGCCTCAGGTTCCGGCCTTGCTTACTTTGGGGTGGGGGGACTGAGCCATGGTTTTAGCTCTAGATTTGGACATCAAAGCTCGAGTCAGTATTGCTTATGGAACCCTGTTACTGGAGAGTGTGGCGACTCCTTGCTTTGGCGTATGGGTTGCAAGCTTCCTTGGCTTCCCGTGACCCTACTATCGATCACCTTCGAGGGAGGCGCTCAGTTATGACAAAATCTTGTGGGGCGATCCTTGGTAGATCACAATTTGCTGGGCCGTCAGACTCTTGAACCCTAGGTCTACGATCCCAGAACCAAGGTTGCGTGATGTTCTGGCAATATCGTGTTCCATGCTCTGTGCACCAGTCCATGATGAGTGGCCCCCTTTCTATGTCCCCTCTGCAGTTTCTCCCCCCTCCCTCTCGTGGCCTCTTGGGAGGGCTGGAGAGGTATGTCCTTTGGTCTCTGCCCCGGGACCTGTTATGTCAAAAAAGCTGCTTGCCACCCACTTATGGAGGTGCACAGCTTCTGGTTATTTTCTACTCACTGTGCCTCCCCTCGTGATGACTCCTCTCCATCCCTTGGCACCTGTTCAGCGTTCATGTAATACTGATCGCCGCGGCCACTGCTTTTCTGCCACTAGAGACCTTCAAAGCTTTGCCTGGATTCTGCCGGTTCTCGCACTGTTACATCGCTTTGCACCTTTCCGCTGTTTCCTCCTTGCAGCGAGTGTGCACCACGGTCGCGAGAGATGACTGTTCCCCTTGGTGTCAGCCGTGTGATGGGGCTGTAGGCCCAGTTATGTAGTGGGCTCGTGCTCCACAGTCCTCCCCGTGGCGCACCCCGTGGTGCTTTGCTGTACTAGTCTCCGCAAAGTATACCGCTCTCCCGGAATGGGGGGATTTGCAGGCCTCTGGCAGACTACCTGCCCCCTCCTTCCCCTGGTTGCCTACGTTGTCCTTGCAACACGTTGGTGGAGGGGGGAAGGCCGTTCCCCAGATGGGGCCTCACTGGAGATGCTGTCTGTCGGCAGGTGTCTTTGTTCCCCCGTGCGTATCGCGCACTACGGAGCCCTAGGTAGCCTCCGCCGTGTCCGGGCTGGTTTCCTTCCTGATTCGCTGCTCTACTCCCTACGGGGTCCCCTGGATCTTCTCTTGTGTGTCGGTTCCCACCCCACTCCGCCTGCCAGGGCTCCCCACCGCTCTCTGAGGGCTCTTGTTGCGATATGTGCTCAGGGGGCCAAGCCGCACCTCCAATGCCTGGCGATCCCGCCTTCCCCTGCATCACGCCGGAGACTACACTCGATACTGGACTGTTGATTTCCCACACCGCTGAGGGTGATATTAATGGAGCCTTGATGCTTTGCTTTCTTCCGAAGGCATTATTTTGCTTTTTGGAGTCGAAACTTGCCCGAACGCCTTATCTTGAAATGCTTTATTTCGCGGCCTGGCGGGAGAGACCCCTACACGCGTCCTCCACAGCTGGCTGCCATCTTGAGTCCCAGAGGATCCAGTTTATTGAGCAATCTGGACATCACTCTGGGAATATCCTTCCCTCCGTTGGACAAGATTCTGACCTTGAGACAGGCATTTCATCACTTCAACATTAGATCTCCTATAAATGCCTTCTAGGTCTTATGGTTTTGTGCATTCTGATCATGCCCCTTACCAGGTGTGAGGCAGGCACAGTATTACAAGCCAGACAAGTACACAATGATTCAAGTTTCAACACCTTTTTATTTAAGTTCTGAATGAAAGTTGGAGACTTCCTAGCTAGCCCTATCTCTATAATGGGAGTTGTCTCGGCCATTAAAGTAAAACAAAGGTAATGTCCGTAAGTCAAAATAAAGACAAGTCTATGTCAGAAACGTATGCTTGCCCTCACGCTTTTACAATAACTAAGTGTAGGGAAATGTATCAAAAGAAAGTCAGAATGGCAATGGAGCTGAACTATAACTCCCTTCCCCAAGTTGAAATACTAGGGTTTTCAAAAGTTCCTTTTGGATGACCAGTTCGCACAGTTCAAATAGTTCACACAAGACTTTCAGACTTCCCTTGTCTGATTCAGCTCAATTCCACATATCAAAGTTCTTTCAGACTTCCCTCGCCTAGTTTACCATCAGTTCAGTATATCAGTTTCCTCAGGCTTCCCTTGCCTGCTTTAGTTTCAACATAAGATAACATAGTTCTGGTACAACAGGTTTTCAGGGTAAATCTTTCACCATAGGTCTCTCAGGCTTCCCTCACCTGAGTCTGGGCATCAACTTTCGATTTGTTTTCCAACTTTAGGATTCCCTTCCCAAACCTTCTTCGTTGTCGTCTTTCACTTTCATGTTGAAGACTTTCGAAACTGCATGGATTTACTCAGGGCAATGCATGACCACTTTGACACAATGCATCTTGGTTATCAGTTTCTGTTCATCAGTTGCTCGTGCCCTTGTAGCACATTGATTTCATACAGGCTTTCTTAGCACCTTGATTTCTTTAAATGTTCACTTTATTCATAAACAAGCCCTTCGGGAATCATGCCTTATTCCTTGTCAGCCTCCCTGTCTGACTTGCTTTTCACAAACGGTTTAATTACTTTCCGCACCCTTTTGGGCTGGGGCTCTCCCTTCATTCAAGAGCTCACCGGCTGTGACTGTTTCCAGCGCCTTTCACTGTTATGACATCCGAGGTCAGGGTCTCTCCCTTTTAACCTTCATACCTTCCCGGATACTCTCGCTGCTCCAGGGAAACGAGCAACCTTCAGGCACATCAAAGAAAGCATTCAGCCAGCTTCCCTCTCGGAACCTTGGAGATGCAATTGCCTCGCCTTGCTTTCTCTTAGTCTGACTCGCAGTCGGTCCACATACCTGCTTTCCGTTCTCCTCAGCCTGGTTTCCAACCACCTTTGCTCAGCTGTTGCTTCTTGTACCCGGTCTCGTTCTTGTGTGCTTCAGGGCTCCACCTTATATACTCTGTTTGATTATCAATGTGTTTCAGGTGTGTGTGGCGGTGATTGAGTGCCTGTCCCTGCCTGGCCTCATTAGTGAGACAGAGCCATTGCAGATCACTAGCAGTAATCTTCCTAGTCTCAGTCCTCCCCTTTCTCGTCTCAGTAGTCGGGTTGAACAAGATAGGTGAATTAAGGGGGTTGTAGTATCCCATAGAGCACTGCCCACTCTGCAGTGCTCATCTGAGAAGGGCAGGAGCCCTCTCTCCCCAGCACTCGCCCATCTCATCTGGAGAAAGACGACGACTGCACCAGGCGACCACAAGGGTCACCACACATTGCAGCAGCCCCTACTGTTAGGCAACTGCTCCAGGCTTGCCCATCTGCCCCATCCCATTGTGGCTGCCTGCCAGCTCTGCCCCCATCCCCTACCACGAGATGCCGTGTTACACGGAGCCGATGACGACGAGCGGCCTCCTAAAAATGGCTGCCGCCACTTTGTTTATGGGTTGCTCGGCAACCAAGCAGCCTCCTGATTGGCTGCCATCGTCCACATCCTCAAACCAGCCCTGTTAGGGAGAATTCTCTTAGAAGGCTAACTTCCCAAACCTAGTGAGTTCTCCAGCAGCTTTGCTGGATTTTTGGGGTTTGTTTTTTTTCTACTGCTCTTAGGCATGATTTGAGGTTATGTCTTTGACTTTTTGTGTGCTTATGGGCTATGGGGTTTTTTACTCCATAGGGTATCATCTGTTTTTGTGTATGTGTTACACAGCACCCTCAGTGCAGTAACACAGGGGTGTCATAGTGACCCCCAAACATAGTCTCTATATTCTGGGACTGACTACTGTCTCCCAGGGCATGTAAAGTCACCATTGACTTTACTAGTCCAAAATTGTGAACAAAACCAGTACAATCAATCATATTGTGGAAGTACTGGAAGGGGTTAATTCCATTGCCCCTGGGTCTGTTTCCAAGAGGGCACTATCCAGTCCCCCTTTGTCGAGTTTCTGGCTGGTGCAGTGGTTACCACGCAAAATATTCCACCGGAATATTTCCTATGGGATTTTCCCATTGATTTTAAACGCACCACTGTTAGGGAGAATTCTCTCTTTAGGCTGAATTTCCTAACCTAGAGAGTCCCCCAGCAGCTTTGCTGGATTTCTGGAGTTTGTTTTTTTCTCCTGCCAAGAGTGAGACTCTTTTTCTCCCACTCTTGGACATGATTTATGGTGTTCCTTTGACTGTTAATGTGTCTTATGGGCTATGGGGTCCTTTACTCCATAGGGTCTCTTGTGTTTTTACTATGTGTGTTACACAGCACCTTCCGTGCAGTGGCACAGGGGTATCATAGTGACACCCCACCATAGACTCCATACCCTGGGACACACTACTGTCTCCCAGGGCATGTAAAGTCACCATTGGCTTTACTAGTCCCAAATTATTAACAGAAACCAGTACAAACTATCATAGTGTGGACGTACTGGTCGGGGCAATTCGATTGCCCCGGGGTCTGTTAGTCGAGGGGGCACGTCTCCGTCCCCCCTGATCGAGTTTTGGCTGGTGGCAGTGGATACTACTTTTTGTATTCGACCGCGACTATATCCCAATGGGATTTTCCCATTGTTCGAGGCTACCAACTTTAATTATTTAATTCTCATAGCCTCGAACATACCGCCGGTTTATTTAATTAATATGAATTTACCGGTTGGTATTTTTTGCCAGGACTCGATTCTAAAATGGCGTTTGTGTTCTCTTCTGTGACTCCAACCCAAGTCGAGCCCTTTGTTCCACGTTTTGACAGGCTTCTCCACAGAAGCCTTCAAAAGTGGTGCCACTCTGTCTGGGTACCACAGGAGGTGTGGGAGGGGGTTTAGGCACCCTGGACTGAGTTACCTTGGTAACTCAAGTCGCACTCTTTTGTGTGATTGGCCCAAGTGGTGACCCGGCCGGCTTACCACTTGACATGTTTGATTGACAGCTAGGCTGAGTGAATGGGGGTATGCTGCATAAAAGCGAGGCTTTTGGGACTGGAACTTCAGAAGTCGCCACAGGACCTGAGAATCCGACGAGGGAAGAAGCTGAGCCATCTGCAACGACGACACCACCGGTGGAGCCCTGCTGCAACGAACTCGCCACTTTCCCAACGACAAGAGAAGATCTTCTGCTGGACGAGTCTTCTTCCTCTGAGCTGGTGGGATCAACCAGTTCACCCCTTTCGCCTTCCAAAGACGTCTCTTGGTCGAATCTCCTGTGCCAAGCACCCTGGCGGCCGGATAGCCAAGCTTCACCACTTCGCAAGTAAAAGGAACGCACCTTTTAACCGACAAACTCCGCGGCTGGTTTCATCCCTGTACAGTGCCTCGACTCCAAGTTTCCTCCTCGACGAGATCCTATCTTCCCCTGGTCGGAACAACGAACTGCAACCACTGCCAGGAACAACTGCCACCGTTGGAGCTTCCTCTCTCTTTAAGGTACTTTGTTCTGCCTGGCCTCCCTTTCCACGGTTTGCTAAAGGTGACCCTTAAAT
The DNA here is from genome assembly GCF_040938575.1 of Ambystoma mexicanum. Taxonomy (NCBI): domain Eukaryota; kingdom Metazoa; phylum Chordata; class Amphibia; order Caudata; family Ambystomatidae; genus Ambystoma; species Ambystoma mexicanum. Next base: position 640,514,667 of record NC_090923.1, read on the forward strand.
CCTTGGCTTTCCAACTGGGTTGGCCCCAGACCTTCTAACTTTACTTCTTGAATCACCCCAACCTCTTTTGAACATTCTGCAAAGACTTTTAGTGCATTTTTAACTGTGTGATCTTGGGCACATTTTGCTTTGCTCCATTTAAAGTGGGCCTGGCCTATGAACTTTGGCTCTCCAGTGTATACTGCCTTTACTCCCTTGCTTTGAACTTCTAAAAGTGTTGGGAACTGTTTTATTTCTATGCCCTGCCTTTTCCTCTCCCTTTAACTTAACTATTGGAGTGCCATCTAGGTTACGCGCTTACATCTGTTTTAACAAATAGAGGTGTTTTAAGTCTGACTTGTCTAATAGTTATCAATGGAGGTGTGTATACTTTACCTGACTGTGTTTTAACTTGCTTTTGATTTAGAGTGCTAGTGTATTGCCTAAAGTGTGTTTTAAATAAATAATTATGTACTTTTGATACAAAGCTCTGGTCAGTGTTTGTTTGCTCTACTGTGTTTTTAGTCCTGTTGTGTATACTCTATATACTGCCCTACTCTTCTTGAGGAAACTCTGACTGCTCAGCCACAGCTACCAGGTAAATCTGGGTGGTGTGGACTGCTACCAATTGGGTTTACTGCTTCCTCCTGTGGTCTTAATCTTTTTGCAGTGTTCCCCAAGGAAACTGAACAGGATTCTGCCTAACAAGCCCCACCGGAAGGCGAGAGCCGGCCTTCCTCGGAAGGGCTGCAGAGAAAGGGTCAGGCCTGTCTGTGCCTGTCTTCGCCTAACGGAGCCAATGGGCCAGGCACCCTGCTCATCTCTACTCCTACCCGGAAAAGCGAAAGAAAGAACAGGTTAGATCACGCAAACCGCACCTGAGCTCGCGCTGGCCCCCTAGACACAAGGCAGGCCACCCTGACCCACTGGCTCAGTGTCATGATGCCCGCTCCCTGGGAGCCGGTTCAAGCCCTGCGTCCCCGAAAGCGGACATCCAGTCCCCAAGGAAGGACCCAGCAACCCCATATAGGGGCCCTTTGGACAGTGTCCTGGCGCCATAGGCGCCAGGCTCATTATGGAAGTGCTTGGGTGCACTTACCTGATGCAGACCATGCTGCAGGATCCCGGCCTCCTTGAGGCCTGAAAGGAACTACTTTACCTGTGGGACTAATTTACCATCCGGGCGTGGTCGGGGAAGGATACATACCTGATTGGAGGAAGGATACATACCTGGAACTTCCTCCAAGGCTATTTAAACCCCACCCGAACAGCCAGACGTGCTTCGCGTTGTTCTGCATCTAGCAGCTGGACGCTCACCGTGTCTGCTCCTGCATCCTGACTTCTGCCACGCCTGCCAGCATCCTGGATCACCTGCAAAGGAAGAGAAGAAGAGAACAGAAGAAGGAAAAGTCCTTACCTGCTAAATCCGCATCCCGGAGACATCTCACCGACAATCCTGAAAAGGAAGACTTTTATTTAAAAGCTCATCGCGTTGATCGCTGCAGCACCGCATTCCACTCACCTTTACAGGGCGCCTCCATGTTCAGCAGCGATCATCCGGAGTCGCAGTCACGCCCCAGCGCCTAGGGAGAAAAAGACCAGAACAAAAGGTGAGAGAGAGAAGGGAATAAGGAAAGCTAAATCTCCATGTTAAGACTTACCTGTTGATTCATTCCCTCTTCATTTCGGGTCCACGCCGCATCCTAGCATTTCCGGACCCCGGCCCCTAAGGGGAAAAAGACACTAGCATTAGTACATTAATGCATGGACACAAGGGGAACTTCTTATCAAAAAACTTACCTGGAAGCCAAGCAAGTTTGGTTCTCACCAATCCGAAAATCCAGTGAAGTAACTGGATACCAACGCGCCCCTGCATCAGAAGCAGGATGGAGAGCTCGTCCTTCCAGACCCTAAGGTGAGACGCTACGAGGAATCACAGAAGGGTTTCGAGGAGGGTGAGAGGGGAAAGTGGGAGGCTGATTGCATTACCCCGCAGACAGTTAATCCCCTATTTTCGCCTACAGAAGGATACTTCTGCGAGCGAGCCAGACAAACCAGATTTGGGGGCCCGGTCCAGTCCGTCTTCCGAACCCTGCGCATCACCTTAGAAGAGGTCACAGCAGCGCGAACCAGGCCAGCGCCTCCGTGGGAGTCAGGTGAGCGTTACACTCAGCCGCTCACATGCGTTGCACCAAACCAATGCGGTGTCCAGTCATAATGTCGAACCAATAATGTCGAATTACAAAAATGTTGAATCCAAAAAGTCGAAAACAAAAATGTCGAATTTATTTTTTTATTTATATATTTTTTTTTGGGCTCCGGGGGTAAAAAAAAAGGGGTAAAACAAAAAAAATGAAAAAAAGGTGGGTTGGAGAGGAACCCCCCCATTTAGAAAAAAAGCAACCCAAAAAAAAATTTGACATTTTTGTTTTCGACTTTTGACTTTCGACATTATTGGATTCGACTTTTTGACTATAAACCAACCAACGCACACCGAGGAGGGCTTAGTTCCACAACAGCGACACAAGTCACAACAGTGAAAGAAGCACGGACTGTGGCACGCGGCAAAGGACAACACAGATAAGTGGACATGGACAACATACAATACAACGGATTAAACCGACAATAATAAGCAGAGCAACACAAGAAACACAAGTTGCGACCACAGCAGTACTTGGTTGCCACTCGACTTCAAGGGTCAGTGAAGTAACTGGACCCTACAAGATTGCGCCCCTGCTCAGACTAAGCAGGAAGGAGAGCCCACCAACCAAATACACAAGGTGAGAGTGCCCCAGATTGGGGAACATGTGTGGAAGGAGCAGGGTGGGAGTCACAGGTGGCAGGCACAGACAGTCTCACTCACCACCGTTTCCCTTGTCGTAGGAGCTGACCCAAGGCCAGTCCAGGTAACAAAAGACATGCAGCGCCTCTAACCAGGGAAGCAGACACTCCACGCATCAGCGCCCGACGTCCCAGCAGAGACAAGGTGAGCGTAACAACGCGCTAGAGACAGCAGATCGATGCTGTCTCACTGTACCTTGCTTCGAGTACTGAAATTACATTATGTCTCTTCTCTCTAGCCCGATGCAGAGGCAGACTAATGGCAGAACTGTATTGAGTGCCACACACAGACATTTAATCCTGCTACACTTACCGGCACGTATTGAGCTAATAAGGTAGAAGCCGTTATCTTCATGTAGATGTTACCCACCGCCATAATATATGGACAGCAACCTTACAAAGGGTTCAGAGTTCATTAATAGTCGCTTTCATTTTTTAACAGGAGGGTCCCCCCAGAAACTGACTACCATTAAAGAGACAGTGAGGAGAACACCCAGGCTCTGGTGCAGCAAATAAAAACACTGAATGTTGCAATCCACTCTGTGACCATCCCAGAAGGACACTTTCACATATTGAATCTGCAGGTTGGGTACACCTGTCTTACAAACCATATGTTAGACCATAGTTTCCAATGCAGTGTCGGTAGAGCCCAGGAGCACTACAGAGGCGTTTACTAAAGCAAATGCAATGCTTTTTACAGCCACGGTCATGTTAGAGGACACAGCTAAATCCTCCCAACAACTAGAAGCAGTGTTGTGAGGCCCACAGAACCAGTACAGGTAATTGGCCTACCAACTGTTGTTCTGCATTATCAAACTAGAACATGAATATAACCTAAGCAGTAGTAGCTTACATTATTCTTTTTTACTTTGATTGGCAGGACGAGTGTACCAATCAGAACAGTGAAAGTTGATATCATTTGCATTACCACAGCAAATCTATAAATATTGGGTGATACAACTCCTAAAGAATGTTCATTAGTAATGTTTATTGAAAAGAAACATGTTGAGATCGTAACCTGTGATTGATTATACAGAATAAAAAGACTGGGAACACAAATAATTTCCACCTGCGCTTTGAGTTCTTCTGTTACAGAACATTAAGCATATCATGTTGTGAAGTAACTGCATTTATGTTTACACCACATTCATTTCACCTTCGCTGATTGTTGTATATACTTTGCACTACTCCTTAGTGTCTTGATTGTTAACACATGTATGTACTGTAATATATATATATTTGTATGAACTATTAAATTGATTTTATACATACTGTAGGGTGATTTGTTAACCTATGCAGGATCTTGAACAGTCAACATTAGTCTCTATCTTAGTTTAATGTACCTCTTTAAGTTGAGCCACATTTTTCTTCTCCTATTTTACATGTTTTAATTTCGTCTTTACTGCTTTGCAATCTATTGAACTGCCTGTGAATCTATGAAGATCTAATGTAACTACAGTTCTCCAGCATTGGATCGATCATTGTTTCACATGATGTTGAATATTCCCGGTCATCAGTCTTTGAATCCTGGGTATACAAGTAGCAGTGTTTATTGTAAAAGCAATGAACTGCGTTCGCTGTGGTGATCTAGCGGTCCTTTTTGGTTCATCTGCTCTGCCGGCAATCGAGCCTTCTCCCTCAACTCCTCCCCTGGAAACTATCTTCAGGTTTTTTTACTGCAGGTTCAGCGTTGGGAATCCTCTATACTTTTACCTACAATATTGTGTTTCATCTCGTTTTGACGAGAAATAGACGTGCGATCCTGTTTTCTAATAAGACCATAAGAGATTGCTACAGGAGACTGGCGGCCTAGCTAAATGAGGGCACCATTGCCCCTGAGACTTGTCTTCATTAGAAGTTTGGCTCCAGCCTGCCATTTCGTCATAAAGGGCCTCTTCATCAAAAAAGGCGAGATTGCACGAGGCTCCGTTCAGAGAGAAAAGGGCAAAATCCAGCTCAGACTCTTAAAGAGGATCATAAGTCATCCCTGAAAAGTCCTCTTTGTCAGGGCTAAAAGCTCAAAAGTCAGAGGACCTGCTGTTTAAATGTTTGCCCACAAGACCATTGACGGGGTTGCACCGTCCTCGAGTTATGCTTCAGCATACACATCTGCTGCGCTGTCCAGTCTTCATCAACGACTTCCAAGATAAAATCCTTCAAGACCTCATTGACGAAGAAATAGTCAACCACAATGTTAGCGGCCATTTCGTCAGTGATCTCTGGACTACGATGGTTTTGACAATGACAACGGCGTCAATGACCACAAAGTCAGCCCAGTTGGACACTATCAGCCTATGGACACCAGCCTCATCTATGTCCAGAGGCCTTTCCAAATTCATTGTGTCTATGAATCCGATTACCCTATTGTCAATACCCCCGAATAGAGTATATCTTATGTTTGTGGCCATGTCTACCGCTCTATCGGCGTCTGCGAGCTCTAGGCAAAAGCAGGTCATACTTACTCTTAGGCCATGTGTCCCATCAATGATCTCGGAACCAACAGAAATCCTTCCAGAGGAGATTCTGCAGCAGGAGATAGATTAAGATGTTAAGGATCCGGAGAGTACATTTTCAGTGGAAGAGTAGTGCCAAGTGTGTAGCAGTTGCCTACATAGCCTCCTATCTCTCTTGTAAAAACACAGTCCAGCCAGCAGATATGCCTAAGCAAATACCTCCTCCACCTCATCCAGAGACAAACTGTCAGTGGAGATTCTACACCATCTGAGGTATTTCATAATGGAGCATCATAATAGGGTACCAGACATCCTTGGGTGGCCTGAAATCCAGCTGTGAAGGCCAGAGAGACCACTCCAGCCAAGACCAAGCACCCCTGGCCCACTTCGCAGCTTGTAGGGCTAAAACACACAGGCAACGATTTGTTCAATATTCACTTAGACACTGATTCACAGGCAAATGGACGCACTGACACAGCCTCTACACACTGCACCTGTGATGATCTGGTCTTAGCTTACTATGAACCTGTGAAGCATCTGCATAGAGACTCTTTGCCTGATGAGATCTGAGCGTTCCACTTGACGAGGGCCAAGCCAGTGAAAATATTCAGCCTGCTAGCCTAGGGAAGAGAATAGGGAGAAATCCCAGAAAAGAATCCTATCCATCCCAATCCTAGAGGACATTTGGGAGGACTGTGTGGTATCCATGAGTAACCCATACACTGCACATTCTATAAGGGATAGTTTGGACAAAAGGTACAAACAACTGACAGTGCCCCTGTGTGCTTTTGTACACAGCCAAGTCAAAACTCTGTGGTCCCTGCTGCCGCCCGCAAGAGATCATCCAACACCTCTTTCCCATGTGTGGTTCCCATTAACAAGGAGGGGAATGAGCTGGACACATTTGACAAGCAAGCCATTACCACAGTGGTGACTATAATCAAAGCAACACATTCCATGCCTATTCTTGCACATTACAACAGGGAGCTATGGTACAAGTGGAATCCTTGTTGCCTCTTGGAGAAGGTAAAGCTGCCTCCGATCACCTGATTTTGGTGATGGTGGGCATTGCTGACACAGGTTTCAGGCAAATGGGTAATGGAGTGGTGCTTAATTGTAGGCCCGATGTCCAGACCAGGGTGGTGGATATTTCTTTGACTAGCAGGACCTTATTGGCAAAATGGTGGGAAATCACTGCTAGCAATAATAATACACATGATCCCGGTGTCCTCTGCGGTATTGGACCTTCTAGGCTTTTCGTTACAGTCCCTGTTTATCCATATCTGTGAGAGATTCCCATCTCATCCTACCACTCCCATTCCTACAGGGAGGGGAGCCAATTACTCCACTCGAGATGAGATGAGATGCGTATATGGCAAGGTCCCAGCCCTACCAAAGAGGCAAAAGACTGTGAGGTGCTTCTCACTGAAGGGGCCAGTCTACAAAACGGGCCTGAGTTTGTCCATCAGCTGCCCACTCACTTTAGAACCCCAGTACTGTGACGACTCACAAGATATCTCCATCAAATTACAACTGATCAATGGGTGCTTTCCATAATGACATACCTACAAATGCAAACCACCAGGAACCCTCCTCCGCTCCCACAAAACAGACTGATAAACCATCCGGATTTTCTAATGGAGGAAGCGAAAGTGCCCTTACTCGCACTAGCCACTGCGCGAGTTCCTCAAGATCAGCAAAATAAAGGAGTCTACTCCCATTGTTTGCTGATCTGCAAAAAATCTGTGGTTTGGAGGGCCTTTCCAGACCTCAATTTTTGCAACAATTTTCCCTTGTCCTGCTCATTCCGAATGATGACCATGTAAAGGATTCCAAGTCAAATTCGAAAAAGAGTGTTCCCTTATCTCTAGATCTGCAGGATGCTTTTTCCATACCCCAATCCACCTAAAGCATTGCAAGTACCTGCGCTTCTTGGTGGCAGTACAACATTATCCAATCAGGGTGCTCCCATTTGATCTGAATCGGCACCCAGCGGTTCCCCCAAATGCCTAGTTAGGGTAGCCACCGGTCTCTGGAAGGGAGACCTGCATGCCTATCCATATCTAGACGATTGGCTAGTCTGAGCACCTTCTCCTCAAGGGGCGCACCACAGCCAGCTTGCAGAGGAATGTCTGACCTGATTAGGTTTCTCCATTAAGTAATCAAGGACTGCCATCTTTCAGGGAGGTTCCGTGGACACTGCAACCTTGCATGCAAGGCCCTCATACGCGTTTTCAGAACTTGACATCCTATTTGTAACCTTACAATTAAGAACGGACTACTATCCAAGTTTTCAAATCTTTCCGGTATGGGACACACTTTTGTCATGCATCCCGCTGGTCCGCAACTACAGGATTTTCATGGGCCCACTATGGTTTTCTGGATGCAGGATCGGACCAGGACAAAACTGGGAGAACAAAATAGGCTTGACATAGTCCTTCCACAAGTGCCTCTGATGGTGGCAAATTGACACTGCTTGGCAAAAGGTGTGCAGTTTACGGAGCCATAACCCAGAAGTAACAGTGAGGAAAGATGCATCTATGGAGGATGAGGATCCCACTTGGGAGGCCTGCACGTGAAGGTGTTACCGGCATGTGAAGGTGTAATTGTCGTCTGAGAAACACTGCACATAAATGTTCTGGAACTCAAGGCAGTCTTTTGGGCACTGTGACGAATCTTGCAGCGTCATCACTGGTTCCCAGCCTAAAGTTTCCTCGCATGTGGCCTGGGGAAGGCAGCCGGTACCTGATCCTGACCCTGGGGGTGGTATTGTGAGGGTGGATCACATGGGGGGGGGGGGGTGGCTGTCATAGGGAGGGGGGCGTGGTGACTCCAGCTGGAGAGAAGCCGTATTCTTCTCTTTCTTGCGAAGAAGATCTCTTAATTCCAGAGTGTTTGATGGCATGTTATCATTATTCAAAAATATTTAAATATAAAGATCTGACAACTACTTAGTCCCAACAAAACTCTATTCATTTTTCATTTATGCATTATAAGCCTAAAACATATTCAACATCTAAAGTTTGTTGATTGTTTGAACGGTTTTATGTAGACGACAATTTAACTTGAAATCATTTTGAAACTTCCTTGGACTCCCAAATCCCAGAAAGTCTGACCTACTGAGACAAGGAAGAAGAGCAAGGAGTCCATTTGGAGGGAATGGGACACCAAGTGTAATGAGACACCAAGTGTAATGTGCAATCTAATTGTCAGGATCCAAGTCGACTGCACGGGACGTTTAAACCTCGAAATCACCTGCAGCTGACAGATCGGATGAGGAGAAGGGTTGCAGAGTGCGAGGAGTGGGAAGCGAGTCCGGAGGCGGAGGCAAACTTGCAGAGAAGAGCTGTGGGGAGAACAGGAAAAGTCTGCCGGTTGCAGATTGGTGGCTTTCTGGACCAGAGAAGAGGAACTCTGGTTAAGGTTAATGGTGCAAAGCGGGGCCAGGAGAGACGCAGGAGGGACGCAGTCTTGCAGAGTTGCACTGGTTCGGGCGGTGAAGGAGTCAGAAGCTGACGCAGGAACTTAACAAGACTCTGCCAAGAAGGAGAAGCTTGCCCAGCGACAACTCCTTGCAGCAGCTGCACAGTGAGTCAGCCTAAATGGGGCCCTGGGACATGGAAACATGTTAATGAATATTTGGTAAGCAATTCTGAACACTGACCAAATAGTATTGAAAAGAAAGGGTACATGTGGTACAATTCTCCCGATTTGAGATGTCAGTTGGGCGAAATCTGGAACAAGCATTGCCAAGAGAGATTGAAAGAAAGAAAGATTGACAAACCAAGCCTGAACAAACCCTTGCATCTCTCCAGCCCTGAAATCTCTCCATTGGCTCCCTGTGGCTGCAAGGATAAAATTCAAGACCCTCTGCATCATCCACAAGGCTGTCTGGGGCCTGGGATCCCTCTACATCCAGCTCCACCTACCAAAATACCTCCCAGACAGAGTCCTTCGGTCTTCTGGCACCAACTCTCTGCAGGCCAAACGTTTCTCCAAGCAGAGAGTGGGAGGTAGATCCCTCTCCTATGCTGGCACCCCCCCCCTGGAACAGCCACACGCCCCCCCCCCCTCAGACGTGTACCGAATTTTCCTAAATTCCAGAAACTTCTCAAGCCCTTCCTTTTCTCTTCCTTCCCTCGTATCCTCCCGTGCTAAACTCTCCATTTGCCACTGGACTGGTGCCTGTTCCCTTCAGAGTCATATAAGGGCCTGACCCCCTGCACCCCCACCATCCTCTTCCAGCACTTGTGGGGGCACTGCCACTCCTGCACTTCTCTCTTCCCCCCCCCTGCACTTATCACCTTGTCATGCACTGCATAGTAGGATTGTCACAAGACTAAAATAACAGTTCCTTTGTTGTTCTCATGATTTCCCATGTCCCTCCCACCCCACCCAATTTTGTCTTGTGGCAACTGGAAATACCTCTCTATAGACTCCATACTAATGTCCAATAAAATTAAAATATGGGATGTCAGTAAGGGGGAAATTGGTACAAGTAATAACTGAAGACAAACATTTTTGAAAAGAGATACCTGGCAGGAGAGTAAACCAGGGGATCTGTATGAGCCAAAAGGGAGATATTCCTAGCAGGAGGGTAAACCAGGATATCAAGCGTTTTCCCTTGAGAGGTTTCCTGACAGGGGTGGAAACTCACTTTGAACTTGTGTGTTGTACAATTTTGTCGTATTAAGTTTTGTTTCAATTGAACATTTTGTCAACCAGAGAATTGGAAAAAAAATGCCTTTTGCCCTACTTTAATCAACATTGGAGAAAAGACATCTGTTTAACATTTGTTTAACCATCCTGAAAAGTAGGAAAGACTGTCCTTTGCCATATTCCAACCAGTGTTTTGGAAAAGACATTTTGTTTACCATCCTGAAAGACTAGGATAGACTTCCTATTTGTATTCGAAACATGGTTGGGGAAATTTGCTAAGCTGAAGAAAGTATTCGGTAAAAAGAGGCATTTATATTGCCTTGAAACAAAACATTTTGAACACTTTTCCTGAAATAATCCAGGGGAAGGGAATCAACCCCTGGACACAAGGATTGTTTTGGTTGAAGTTATATGTTTAAATCCTTGCATGTTTTTGTTGTATTGAAATTCAGAACATTTACCTTGCACCTTTTGTATTGTGTATGTTGGTGTGATGGTCAGGTTACTCTTGTTCATTAGAGAATTGTCATAGCATTTCAGTGTGGGACTGCCCATGTGGGTGGGACAAAGACTGATATGCAAATGGGTATTTCCCTTCTGTGGAAGGACCAGTGAGCTAAAGTGTGCATACTCTCGAGTCGGTACCTTCCCAAAGAACAGGTCAATTAGCCTTTTACGTTCTCGTAGAGGGGCACCTATGACTATTTATTTTTTTACATTTATTATAGACCTTATAATCAAACCTGAATAACCACAGTAATGGAGAAACAGTTACCACACAAGCGTATCACTATGTAACATAGTTAAAATCTTTTAGCCTAATACGGTAAGGGGAAAACGCATCCACTACCTATAACAGAAGGGGGTTAACACAATTATTTCATTGGGCAGACTTCAGGATCAAAGCCCTAACTTAAGCATTCCAGCCCTACGAAGTGGGGAGCCTTGTGCTCAATGGTACAGCAGTGCATTTACAATGCGCGGTCGTGCGTAAAGAGTGAAAGCAGTACTTGTTCAAGGGGCTGTAGCAGTTCAGGAAGGGGCTTTAGGTGATGAAGAATACATTCCTAATATTCGAGGAGGGTCTGCCCTTACAGGCAGAGGGACAGTCGAGGTTCGGGAATAGCTAGGGAGTGCAGACTATCCCAGCCAAAGTGAGGATCTTAAAGGAATCCTTGTGCGTAATAGGACAAAGGATGTGCCAGAGGCCACCGTAAATTAAGTACTCAGTGCCCATTGGCACACTCCGGAACAAACTTCACCAGTTCAGTCAAGGTCGCTGGTAGGTTCAATCCCTGCCGTTGCACGCCATTCCGGCTCTCGGGGGGCTGCGAGACAGGACGGTCGTCTGTGATGGAACAGTAGCTTTCACTCCGCCCACGAAGGTCGCAACACAGAATGGCAGTGCTCCTTTGCGATTTCCCAGATTAGAGCTGGTCGGTTCAATGGACGGCCCAGGAACACTTCAGAGAAGGCTTTATTTGGCAGGAAATCACGAGGTGCCGAGAGGAGTTGTCCCCACTACTCCAATGAGCCGAAGCGTCCTTGCAGGCCTTCTAAGATCGATGATAAAGCAGGGGTCTGACATGACAGCAGCAGGATCAGGGTGCCAAACCTTCCAGTGCGTCTCTGGCAGCTCCACAGGTCTGCTTCAGTTTACAGGATACTTGGCTCCTTTCGTAGTTCGATGTGAACCACGGTAGATCGACCTGGAATGGATGTAGAGCCCCTTCTCATCCAAAAAGCCAATGCAAGATCTTCTCTCTTGCATGCACACAGACGTGGACCAATCACGGCCCACGGGGGTCTGTCCTTCAGGCACACAAGAAATACTGGCACCAGTAGTGTGGATATGGATCAGACAGTCCCAACCCTCTTCCTGGGCACTGGCACACGTGACATGCAGGAGCCTGCGAAAGATGTAGGTTTCGCGGGAGGATGCATACCCAAAGAAAGAGGTCCAGGGTCAGCTCATCCTGCGGGAAGGCTAAGGACAAGATGGCCAAAGGTCAGAACAGAAGACTTTGTGAGAGGACCAGTTTCGGCACTGGCCACCGTCTGGGACCAAACAGAATCAACGCGGTAATACCAGTAAAGTGAACTTCTGCCACCAGTTCTTCCTAGGCACACGTGTCTCACCACCAAAAATCCCTTCGAGGGAGGCCATAAAAGGAAAAGATCCCTGTGCGGGGCACAGTAACAAATGAGCAAAAGCCCAGGGGAGTGCTGCTGCAGGCTGTGTTCCTCTGGAAAAAGTCAGGTTAGGTCAGCCAAGCGAAAGCAAAATGTTTGGAGGGTTCATAATATGGACGGAAAATTGCACTTGGAGAAATCTTTCCACCGACACGCATAGTAAACATCAAGTATATCACCAGGAATGCAGCAATCTAATGGCAATCATCTCATCCAGAAGAGTTGGCGAACTATAGCGTCTCTCTGTGCTGGAACGTTCCATAGTGCTCCACAAAGATAGATCCCGAGAAATAATCTCAAGTTTATGTCCCAACTGCCCTTATCTTTCTATCTCAATAAACAGGTGCTTCCAGCTTTCTTTAAGGCACTGTCTATCTCACTGCATTAGTTAATGTCAGAAAAGCACGGGTACTTGGACTGCAGTAAGTCATTGCAGCGTCTTGGAAGCAAGACGACGTAGAGCAACGCAGGTTCGAATTCCGTGTCGCTCTTAGAAACCTCTTGGGTATTAAGCGCGTTATAAAAAAAAATTATAATAATTATACATTCGAACAGTCCAACCAGCAGTTCGGCCTAATGAGGCTGGCATCCCAAGATAGCAGTCAACCTGCATTGCTTACTGCCACATGAAGACTGGAAGACCGCTGCCTGGCAAGCAGTTGGGGTACTTCAATAGGTCTATATCTTCCACAACTGCCTTATTGGGGGTGCCACTCCACAACATTTGCAGGGTGACCATGTGGAGAATCCTGCATACTTTTACAGGCTTCTGTTCAACAGGAGCACGTCTGAGCAGTCAAGCGTCTGACAGGTGTTCATAGGCAAACTTTTGTTATGTGTGAGGTGAGACTATTTCATTTACTTCTTTTTGGCTACAATTGTGTTTCTAACTGCTTTGCAATATATTGGACAGCATGTGAATCTATGAAAGATCCAACACTGGAGAAGGAAAGGGTTACTTAAACATAACTACGGTTCTACATCATTGGTATCTTTTTTTATAGATTATCATACAACCCTCCCCCAGCCCCTCCTGAGGCTCAACATGACACGCTACCAGTGAGATAAAGTAATCTGAGGGTGGCCTCCATGGGAGGAGTTATGGGAGAGGGTGCCTATTGTGTATATAGAGCAGATTCAGCAAAAATTAATGGTCGATCACTAAAGCAAATGCAGTTGTTTATTTTATTTATATAGCGTGCCTGACCCGTGGGTATCTGAGTGCTAGTAAATAAGAGAATGGTTACATGTTACAGATCATTTAAGAAGATAGGTCACTTACTACACTTTACAATCATTTAAGTTTGTTCATGATGGACTTATTGGCGCCTAGGAAGAGAATCTTGCAGTTGTCCAGTTTGGATTGTATAAGTGCTCTCAAGCCTCCAGATAAGGTGCGTACTTGGCCTTTTTACGCATGTAAATCTTGTAAATACGACAGCTTTATTATTTTCCTGTGTACATTTACGCACAAGTTTAGAGCAGAGGGCAGTGCAAAGGTCAGGTTACTTGACAGAAATCAGAAGGCTTCTTTTGATTTTTATCTACATGGATGTTATTGCAAGCCATGGATAAAAGCCTCTGAAACAGAATGTATTTCTCTGAGGCCTTTCAAAAAAAAGAAACTGCACACTGTGATACACTGATGTGTTGCTGCTCATAGAGCAAACAGAAGCACTGTGCATATTTATTTTCCTAGCATTTTAGGATTTTAAAATTAATAAGATCGAAAACGAAGTTGCAATCGAGAATGTATATTTTGTAACAAATTATGCTTTTTTTCAAGTGAAAGCAAACTAGTATTGCACAGTTGTATTTTTCAGAGTTCCTGTGCTGTGTGCATAATCATATGGAGGCAGATAATCTTTACACTTTTACTTTTAAACTGTAATTATAAAAACAGTATGTAAAATTATGACTATGCACGGTCTAGTTTACATCCATTCAACCTTGCAGTCAATGGGGTACATTACTATAAATGGTCATTCGCAGCAGAGGTCTTGGGTATAATGACAATCATGCATCCTTGAACAATCACAGGTGTTGTAGCCTCTCAAATCTTCAAGACTACAATTAAAACATCCAAAACCTGACACTCCAGGAAGTGCAAGCTCTGTTCAAAAACAAACAAATGAAAGTTACATTTGTAATTGAAATAGAAACTCAGCAAAACCTGTCCCTGTGATAATCAAGATAGGTATTCTGCTTCATGTAGCGCTTCATACATGGTTCGTCCAACATCTAGGCACTGTGATTATTATACCTCAGTCGATACTCAGTTAATCGACCTCTGAAGGAAGTTAGCCAATAAGATAACTTAACCGGTTGAGCATTTGTTGCTGCGATCTGTGCATGGTCTGTAGGTTGCAGGTTCGAATCCCGGCAAGGCCAACTCAGCCTTTCATCCTTTTAAGGTTGATAATGGAGTACCGACTTCGGTATTGTGATAAATATGTTCTATGTACAGCACTTTGACAAAAGCGCTATATAAAATAACCATTCGACCATGAGATTAGATATAGAATTTAGCATGGAGTCCTTGATTCTCTGCACTGTTGTATCATAACATTGGCATACCATTACGTAGTAATAGCTTCAGGAAATTAGGACTTTCATTAAACATCGAAAAACAATTCTGCTATTGAACCTCAAAACACACATTACAATACATGCTTGCTTTACTATGTTATCGGTTAGGTTTTTGTGTTTTCAACATTTAAATATATACAGGAGAGAGAGAATTGCCAGACCTTAGAGAAATAATGAAAGGTGTATTCTGTCACAATGTAGAAAGCTGCCACATAGTAATGATATTCATACAGTTTTTGCACCCGTCTGCTGGATATCACATACATTTTACTCTCTTGCAAAGGAGGAAAGTCATTTTTACTCTCTTAAAATCACATTTACTCTCAAAGTTTAAAAATAGGGAGTAAAATACTCCCACCTCAAAATCTTACCTGGAGCACTGAGTGCTCTGGCTAGTATAAGACAGCTGTTAGGTGATAGTAGGGGTTTGCATGCCCTGATCAGCTTGCCTGTGTAGGCGGTAGCTGAAGCAGTCATATTTACGTGTTTAGTAAATTTGGCGTTTGCATCGAAGTAAAAACCTAGAGTTTTTACATCTTTGGCAATAGGTATGTTGTTCCCATCTACGCAAATGCTGGTAAGGTTTGGGTTGAGTTGCTGTAGCTTGGTGTGTGATCCAACCAGGAGAATCTCGGTCTTCTCATTCAGGCAGAGGCCGTGGAGGGCCATCCATGCCTGAATGATGGTATAGATTTCATTAATCCTGGCCTCATCTGTGTCATAGGTACCTGATAGGGGTAGGAGTATCTGGGTGTCGTCTGCATAATTGGTGTAGGTGACACCAAGATGGTCCAGTTTATCAAATAGGGGCTTTGTAAAGATATTATACCATGAGCCTTGTGGCACGCCACATGTGATGGGGAATAGGGTCAGCAGCTGCTTAGGGTGGGAAGACCTGCATGGTCCTATTATCAAGGAAAGATTGAATCCACTTGATAGCTGAACTCAAAGTGAGCAGCCGATGCAAGGTGGTCACAAAGTACCTTGTGGTTGACCAGGTCAAAGGCCGCCGACAAGTCAAGGAGGAGTAGGATGGCCACTCTACCTTTTTATCTTTAAGTTCGTCAATCTGGCTTTTGATGTCAACAAGGGCAGTTTCCATTGCATGTTGCGGTCTAAAGCCGGATTGTCGTGATCCAAGTAGTTTGTTAGTTTCAAGATAGTCTTGGATTTGCAAATATGCAACCCTAGCTAATATTTTTAAAAGAAAGGGAACCACTGTAATCTGTCTGAAGCAGGTAAAGCAAACCACTTACTTAGGTATGTGTGTTAGCTCTAGCCTCAATGATGCCCTCTGGCTCGAAAAAACAAAGGCCCAGTGCAAGCAACTTGCGACACAAGCCAGTATCCTGAACAAACAATTCGGGAAATTCTCGTTAAAGCCTGTCCTGAACTTTTACAAGAAGAAGGCGGACCCAGCTCTGATATATAGGTCAGAATGCACCTTTGGATGCTCTGCAGAATTTTGGTCTTCACTTGAACATTAATTTTGGACAAAGGTTCTTTGGCTGCCAAGGGGCGTACCCACATCATGCATAAGGTACGAGCTCAGTCTGCTGTCCATTAATGGAAGGATAATGTGGAACACCCTTAATGTATACCGCAAAATGATCATAGAGCAGGTGGATCTCCAATTCATGATCCTCAAAGATCCAGCAAGTGAATACTGTCTGATATAGGCACTAATTGTTCTACGCTGCAAGACAACCCAGACAAAGTCAAATTAATGTTTTGGAACCAAGATTGGATAGACACTGGGAATTCACACGGCAAACATAGAGCCATGAGCCTGATCCCAAACGAAGTAAGAAAGTACAATAAGATTCAGCCTTATTTGGAAAATTTTCCTGGAAGAGCTCGAAGGACGATATTCATGAAGTTCCGACTGAATCAAATTCAAACAAGAGAAACTCAAAGTTTCTGGAGAAAGGACGGAACTGCACTGTTGACGTGTCGCTTGTGCGGGAAGTCCTCCGAGACACTGAAACATGTAACTTTGTTATGTCCAGACTTGCGACAAGATCGAACAAGTCATTTGGGGAGATTCATGGTCGCAAGACATTGTTAGATGATGAAGACTGGTGGTGAGAACTGTACAATGACTCTGATCAAAAGTTGCATTAACTTTCTTTTTAGAAAAAGAGGTGAAAAAACTGATAGAAGCAGATACAGTACCTAAAGCATAAAAATGAGGAATTTGTAGGCTGATTGCTGTAGATAGAAAATAATGCTTTCTTTCCTGCTTCTTGTCGTTTTATGCATTTTTTTCTTTTTTTGCTTTTTTCTTCTCTTTTTCTATTTCTTTTTAACAGTGCAAATGTGACATGTTTCTTTCATAAAGGTTTGTAACAAACCAATAAAAAAAAAAGTAATAGGTCTATAGTTTGTCGGAATCAATGGATCTAGCGTTTGTTTCTTGAGTAATGGGAGCACCCAAGATTCCTTTTAAGTTTCATGGTACAGAGTTGCTGTAAAATGATGTTAATTGTCACGCATAATTACAGTTTAAACACAGACAATTTGAGAGTCAAACTAAAAATATTGACAGCAGTGTCGCAGGCTCGTCTAATTAAAATCAAATATTGTAAGTTTTCCTTACTCCCAATAATAACTTATTACAAACAGAAGTTTGTCCCAGTAATAACGTACGGTTCTGAAGCTGCCCTGGAAAAAATCATAGTTACTGGTCAGTAATTGAGGGTTGTTACTGGAAACGAGTCCAGGGCCTTCCGTTATCACAACCCATTTGTATTGTAAGACATGAATTGGGATTGTTATTTTTATACGCCATGCATAAGTGGAAAATGTGTTCCCTTTATAGAAAATGCTTGATGGCGGCCGATAAGGTCGGACTCATTAACATCATAGCGAAGTACCTCTTATCCTCTGACTTGGAGAACGAAGGCGCAGGAGATCATTAGCGAGTCAGGTATATCTACATCCCTTTTAATAGAGAATCCAATCAAAGCTAAAGCTCGCCTATGGGAGTATGATTGGATACAAACAAGAAGTGCGTGCAATCAATACCGCACATTCACTGACAATCCCTTTCATACGAAACGATATGGTACTATTGAAAAATATCTGATTTTCCCTGATTCACGTTTGCGAAATTATTTTCTGCGCTTTCGTTTGAATATTTGGCCAACACATGAAATATTGTATAAGCGTAAACTAATAACAGTTGATGAGCTCCCATGCAGGTTTTGCAAATTAGCCATTGAATCTATGAAACCTCTTTTGTACAGAATGTCCTTCATTACTTATGCAGAGAATCTTGCACTTTAAACCCCTGTTACAAGATTATGTTATAACAACCATTGAAAAATTATGGGAGTTACTGTTTCATTCTGATATACAGTCAATTAGATATGCCATTCTTAAGTATCTTTACAGTTTGAAACTCTTAGGCACAAGTCCAAACCGCAGTAAATTTGTGAGCATGTTATCTGATTTGCAAATCAGGGCTTTTGGTTGTGCTGTTAATTGCTGTACATTTTTCTTCTTTCTTATTCATGTTCATGAGTAATGATTTCTTTTTTATCATTTAACTGATTTTTGAATCATTTTACTTAAGAATTATCACTATCTTTGTAATTTTATGTGCATGTTTTCATATGTTATCTTGAAGTAATTTTCTTGTTTTAAAGCATTTGTAATGTATTTGTTGAAAAATCAAGTTTATCTTGATTAAAACAACTTGTCAATAAAAAAAAAAAAAAAGTTCATTAATTTGGTGATAAAAGGGGCCAGTTCTCTGGCCGCATCTTTTATGATCTGTGCTGGGCAACTGTCACCTTTGCAATTGGAAGGTTTCAATGAGGCTATGATTTTTTGTACCTCTGGTACTGATACATTGATGAATTTAAAGCCCGAGTCAAGGTTGATGGGGGCAGGCGTGATCGGACTGAATAGATTGCCGGTGGTTAATTGGTGCTGTTTGTTGGCTATTTTAGTCTGGAGACCAGTGATTTTATTGGCGAGTGCATTTTGGATGCTGGTGCACCAGGGTTTATCCTTGAGGCAGGAGTCTGCAGGTGGGTTAGGATTTTCCAGCTCTCTTAAACAGTTCTTTGGCACTGGAACTTGCTTGGTTTATCCTGTCATTGAAGGTTTCTTTTTTAGTTTGGATAATTTCACTTTTGTATGTTGCTGTGATATTTGCTTGGTTAGTTTTGTTCTCGGCGGAAGGGGTATTCTTCCAAAGAATTTCAAATTTCCTTTTTTCTGTGCGTAGTAGTTTAAGTCCAGGGGTGAACCAAGAGTTCAGATGTGCTCTTCGTCTCCCACTGCGCGTTTTTAGTGGGGCAATAATATCTAAGGCTTTGATCATAGATTCATTGTACAGATCTACCATCAGATACGGGTCATTTGTGGGAGGTAGGGCATTAAGTATTGGGATTACGATTCAAGCTGGCCGAGGGCAGCGACTAGACGTGCCGACGGCTGCTCCCGCACCTCGAGGCCTTCGTCCGGGACCCACCACCCCCGAGGGCACCTTGCAGCAGCGGAAGAAGGGTGCGGTATTGGGGAGACCAGGCTTCACGGGTCTTCGGGTGCTGCAGACCCTGAGTTTCGACGGCAGTGAAGGCGTGTTCTGGCAGTTTGCGGGCGGGTGCACCAGCCCGCGGAAGGAGGCGTTCGCGAAGAGGATTCGCGCTGCGAAAGGAACGGCGGGCCGGCCCGGTGGCAGATATCCCCGGAGGGGGCGGTCCGACTGCCCGAAGCGGAGGGCCGTGACAGCGTCAAGAGGATGCGGGAGGCAACGGGCTACCCAGCTTCAGAGCTGCCCCGCCGAAGTGGGTGCTGCAGGAGCCACCGGCGGATCAGCTCCGCGGCGGCGACCTGAGGAGTCGGAGAGGGCCACTGGGCCTGCGCCAGAGGAGGTGAGGAGCGGACAAGGCTCCGTGGGGGGCGAGGACTGGAGGTGACCCCCCTCTGTCCTATCTGTGTGGTGGAGGCCCCGACCCAGAGCGGGGGTTGGGGGGCCCCGGGAAGGCTGCTTGCTTACCGGGCCCTTCCCCCATCCCAACATTGGTGGAGTCCCCGAGGGGAACGGCGGATACCGCTGGAGTGCGCTGAGCCAGGGATCCCCTGGTTAAAGCTGCCACAAGGGGAGAGGGCCCCTCCCGGCATTACTTTTGGTGGTTGCCCCCCTCCGCGGGGCCAGAGGTGGAGGGCTACCCCCCGCAGCGCCAGGTGGAGGAGCGGGGGGGCGTGCTGGGAGACGCTCGGGGGTGGGTGGACCCACACCCCTATCCCAAACCTTTGGTCTTCCGGGACTTTTAGGAGTTACCATTTAAAAATTAATAAGTGGGGGGGGGGGAATTTAAATCTTAAACGAGAGACCCAATGCCCTCCAGACCCAGGGGCAAGGCGCCGCGTTCCGGACAGAGAGTGGGAGACCCACTGAGCACCCTCCCCTCCTTGTGGTCAGCAGCAATGGAAGTCGGAGGCAACGGTGAAGAAGATAACGGGCACCACAATGTGCTTATGGTGCCCGGAGAGGCCGAGGACCGGGAGCCTCTGACGAGGGGGGACCTTAAGGGCGAGATGCATGCCCTAGGAGAGAGACTAGCTAAAACCTTCCAGGATCAGTTCCAGTTGTTGAGATCTGATTTAAATATGGCCCTTGGGGAGCTGAAACAGGAGGTAGCTCAGCTAGGTGAAAGAACTGACATACTGGAAAGGGGCCTGCAGGAAGTGGAAAGAGATGGCACGGCCAATGGTGAAGCTATCTATCGCCTGGACCTAGCGACCGGTAATCTAGAAACCCAACTGGAGGACTTGGAAAATAGGTCTAGACGGGTCAATATCAGAGTGAAACTCCTTCCAGAGTCGGTAACGGATAGGGATTTGAAGGGAGAAGTTCAGAGAATTTTTATGGACTTGCTGGGAGGAGAAGACCCCGAGGCAATCGAGCTGGACAGGGTGCACAGAGTGGGCTGGCTCCTCCGCGGCCCTGGCGCTAGGCCTCGGATGTTTTGGCAGCGTTCGCACGGTACGCCCAAAAGGAGGCAGTCCTACGGGCTGCAAGGCTTCGTGAACCGGTGCAATATAGGGGTCAGGAGATCACTCTGTTTCAAGATTTGGCAAACAGCACGTTGGTGAAAAGAAGGGCAATGCGCCCTGTTCTCAGAGAACTTGCGAGGAAAAATGTTAAGTACAAGTGCACCTTTACATTTGGGATGGTGTTCGAATGGGAGGGCGTCCAAAGAAGGGCCACTACTGTGCAGGAGGCAGCTAACGTCATCCATCTGGACCCTGAGAGCAGGGGGGGGGAACTGGGGGAGCCTGGTCTGCTCAAGGAGACGGGGCCAGACCATGGGCATGGTGGACGTTGGGTGACAACGCAAGGAAGAAAACGGCTCGGAAGCGTCTACAGGAGGGGAGAGAGAAGACTGCTCGGGGACGGTAGGAGGGAGGGATCCCGATCCTGGGGTGATCCTGGTGATACGATTTGGATGGAGTCTTAAAAGGGGGTGGTGGGACGCAGGCTATCAGTGGAATCGGGTAGGGGGCGGAGATGCACTTATTGGATCACGCAAGGACAAGAGAGTCCGGGGAAAAGTGGGGGGGATTGCAGTATGCCCTCCAAGTTGGGGTTGGGAGGGCAGAGGGACGGGCAGGGGAGGGGTGCCCGGTGGGGGATAGGGGAGGAGGGGTACGAAGGGGGGGTGAGAGTGGGGGGTGGGTGGTCACAGCACTCAACGTGGAAGCGTTGCCTTGAGGGCCCAGCAAATAGAGAGCTGGCGGGTGTGGAGGAGCGGGGTAGGAATTTGGGCCCGTATTAGATAGAACGAGGGAAATTTTGACGGTGCGCCTTACTGACACCCTGGAACGCTGGCTGGTAATGGCGCGATGTGTCCAGTCGATACTTTCAAGTGGCAAACGCATAACGTGAGTGGGCTCAACTCCCCCCTCAAGCGTGCAAAGCTGGAGCAATTCGTTAGGTCCCACAAGCCGGACGTGCTGGCCCTGCAGGAGACCCATCTGAGGAAGCGGGATCAAGCCCGGTTGCGGCTTAATGGTTATCCCCTGATATGTTTCGCGTCTGGTCCCACGAAGAGGGGGGGTGTGTGGCCCTTGCCTTCGGTAGGGGTACTGATTTTCAGCTCCACAAGGTTCTCGGGGATAGCAATGGGAGGTATGTGGTGGTAAGGGGGACCATAATGGGTTCCTGCTATACCATTGGGTCTATATACGTGCCGAATGTGGGCCAAGACCAGTTTTTACGGGACGTCTTGAACACCATCGAGAATTTTGCCAGGGGTCAACTGGTACTGATGGGGGACTTTAATCTGGCCTGGGATAGGGTCAGAGACCGTTCCAGAAGTGAAGAGGGGTGGGGAGGTGCAGTGGCCTCCCCCCAGCTGAGGGAGAGATGGACAGGGGCTGGCCTCGGCGATGTTTGGCGGTCTTTGTGGGGCGCGAGGAGGGCTTCACATTCCTTTCTGATGTTCATAGGACACAATCCCGAATTGACTATATCTGGGTATCCGCCAGTCTAGTAGGAGCGGTAGAGGTGGTGGGCCCCCTGGGAGTGGCCGACCACCGGGTGGTAGAAATGGACCTGAGGCTGGGGAGGCGTAAGCCAGCGGTGTGGGGTTGGAAATTCCCCAGGGAGCTTTTGAGGGACCCCGTGATACGTAGCGAGCTGGAAGATAAGATTCAGGAATTTTTTGGGAGGAACACGGCCACGGACACAAGTTTGGGCATTAGGTGGGACGCCTTTAAGGCTACTCTGAGAGAGGACCTCATCGCCTTAAAGGCGGAGCGGAATAAACAGCTGAGGGGTTTGGAGGCCCAGCTTGAGCGGGAGGTGGAGGTAGCTAGGGCCCAACTGCGGGAAACCCCCACGAGGAAGGTCTTTAAGGCGTATAGGCTGGCAGAGGGCCAACTGGGGATTTTGAGAAATAAGAAGGCTGAAGAAGCCATGCTTAAGGTGAGGCAAACCTTTTACGCCAAGGCCAACAAAGTAGGCTCTCTTCTAGCCCGTCTCTTGAGGGGCAAAAGAGAACGGAGGGTAATTACCGCACTTAAAGACCAAGGTGGTAGATGAATGACTCGGGCTGAAGAGATAAGGGAGAGGTTTGTGGAATTATACGAGGCTCTGTATTCCTCTCAGGGTCCAGCCCCTCATTCACAGGGAGGGTTTCTGGAGAATCTACTCCTTCCGCAGGTTTCTAGGGAAGTGGCAGAGGAGTTGGGCCGTCCTATTACGGAGGACGAGGTAAGAGCAATCATTGTTGCTCTTCCCCGGAATAAGGCTCCTGGCCCCGATGGCTACCCCACCTCCTTTTTATAAAACATTCTCCCATTTTTTTGGTCCCACATCTGACACAGCTATTTAATTCGTTTTGCGTCGAAGGCGGAATTACCCAGACGATGGAGGAGGCTAAGATCACCCTTATTCACAAGGCTGGGAAGGATCCGTTGGACTGTACCTCTTATTGCCCTTATTAATACAGAGGCAAAAATATTTACAAAGATTCTGGCTAGGCGGCTAGAAAAGCATCTTCCCTCTCTGATCCACCAAGATCAGTCGGGTTTTGTAGTGGGACGGCAAACAGCTGACAATATTAGGAGGGTGGCCCATCTAGTTGAGAAGTCCCGTAAAACGGACACCCCGGCGATCCTCTTGGCGCTTGACGCCGAGAAGGCGTTCGACCGGGTGGAGTGGTCATTTCTATTTCGGGTAATGGAGAAGATGGGGCTCGAGGAGGGTTTTATTAACCTGGTAACCGCCAATTATAAAAATCCCACATCACGCATACTGATCAATGGGGAGGTGTCCAGGCCTTTTAGGCCCCAGAGGGGGATGAAACAGGGGTGTCCCCTCTCCCCTTTACTCTATGCCATTTATTTAGAACCCCTCCTGTTGGCAATTCGCCAGTCGGCGGAAATCAATGGGATCCCATTCGGTGGGGCATGCATAGCATTATTAACCTCCTTTGGCGAAGTATCGGGCCTGCGGATTAACTTCCAGAAATCGGAACTGATGAATCTTTCCCTAGGGGGGGTGGGAGGTGAGGGAGGTCAGGGAAATATCCCCATTCAAGTGGAGCCCCTCTGCGTTGCTGTACCTGGGAGTAAGGATCCACCCCCTCTTTAGCTGGTTGGTATGGGGCAAACTATAAGCCGATTCTTTTAGCAATTCAGAAAGATTTACGGAGGTGGGGGGGTGCCCTTCCTATCTCATGGCTGGGTAGGGGGGTGGTCCTCAGTTTGGTGATACAACCCCGGGTGCTCTACCTTTTCCAGGCCATCCCGTTGAGGGTTCCGGAGAGCTTCTTTAAGAGGCTGGATAGGTTGATCAGGGGCTTTGTCTGGGGGGGGAGGAGATTGCGAGTATCCAGGCAGCTGCTCACAGCCTCTAGAGAAAGAGGGGGCCTGGCCTTCCCCGATTTTCGCTGCTTTCACGGCGCGGCACAGCTCAGGATAATCAGAGAATGGTTTTCAAAAGATTACTTGAAGCATTGGGTGAGGATGGACAGGGCGGTGGCTCTGCATCATTTGGGGGAGGTTCTCTGGCTCCTGCGACAGCTGCAACCCTCACATATCTATTTGAGCGACATCACGAGAAGTGTAGCTGATAGCTGGGATCGGTCTGCAGTGAGATGGGGGACTATGGGCCTCATTACACGGACGGTGGTAAGGGTTAATGGTCACCGTTAATGGCAACGGTGACCGTTAACCCTTACCGCCGTACTACGAGGTCCCTTTGCGGGTTGGAGGATTTAACGCCTGCTTCTTGCAGGCGTTAATATCCAACCCGCTAAGGGACCTTGGAGCTAATTACGGCACCGCAAAATTGCGGTGCCGTAATTAGCGCCTTCCCCATTTCCATAGAGCCCTATGGGGCAGAAATGGGAATGGGGAAGGGCAATGGCGGAAAGGGGATTTACCGCCCCTCCAACCTTGGAATGGGGCGGTAAATCCCCTTTCCGCCAAGGCGGTGCCGGTATTTTACCGGCATGGACCAAGGTGCTAATAGCACCTTGGTCCACCGCCTACCGTGTAATGAGGCCCTATGACTTTTCCTTTGCCGTTTACCCCTATCTTCCAGAATGGGGACTTCACTCCAGGGATGGAGAGGGGAGCGTTTTTGGATTGGGAGGAGGGGGGGGATGTAGGACCTTGAGGAACATGTTCATTGGGGAGAGAGTGAAAACATTTGAGGAATGTAAAAAAGAATTCGGTTTGGGGGAAAGGGAGCGGCTTCGGTATTTTCAAATCAGGCATTGGGTGATGTCTCTGGCCATAAGGCGAGCGGCGACTAGAGATCTAACCCACTTTGAAAGGTTCTTAACAACCCATGAGGGCACAAAGGGGCTTATCTCAGACCTGTACAAACAACTAGAGAGAGGTAGTCCGTGCACTAGTTGGGCCTACATGGCAGATTAGGAGAGGCATTCAGGGGTTTGAATGGAACCGGCTGATTGGGAGAGACTGTGGGCGCCGATCCCCAAACTTGCGAAGGCTATCCAGCTTCGGGAGGTTTGGTACAAATGCATGGTGGGGTGGCATTATACTCCCGCCCGACTTCATGCAATGAACCCTGCCGTCTCGGGGGAGTGCTGGAGGGGGTGTGGGGAGAGAGACACGGCCTCACATATCTGGTGGGAATGCCCCGTCATTCAACCCTTCTGGGACGTACTTAAGCGGGATACCGCTCAGGCTTTGGGAGGGGGCGCCCTTCGGAACCCACGAAAGATCTTGCTGGGGAGGAGTGGGCTGGGGGACGGAGTGGAGGTGGAAGCGGCAGGATGCGGCCGCAGCAAAGCATCAGTGATATTCACCTTGGCGGCCTTGACCCTCATCGCGCAAAGGTGGAAGGGGCCCTCGATCCCGACAGAGCAGGACTGGCTGAGGAAAATGTGGGATATTGTGTTGTTGGAGTGGGCCTCTTATGCTGCGGATAACAAATTGGAGTCTTTCTACGCAGACTGGGGGGGAGACCCTGGAATACTTAAAAGGAGACTTCAGAGAACAATGGTGCCCGCAGAGACTTAAACTACTGGTCATATACGGTTAGGAGTATGGTTGGGGGAGGCAGGCGCAGGAGGTGGCTCTTGGGTTGCTGTACCACGGGGGGGGGGGAGGAGTTGTAAGGTATTAGTTTTATGTTGATGTTGCCGTTAGTGTTGACTCGTACTTGCTGTTTTCTCCCTTTTTTTTTTATTCTGTTAACGCAATAATAAATAAAAAGAGGTTTAAAAAAAAAAAGAAAAAAGTATTGGGATTACTAGAGGTAGGATGGCATCAGATGTGATGTTACATTTGTTTCTAGTGAGACATGGTGGTGCAACAGGGCTTTTTACCACCTCTAGATTGTTGATGTTAAGTTCAAAGGAAACGAGGTGGTGGTCTGTCCATAATGGGGGTGATTACTCCTTTATTGTGATATTGCAATTTAGGTCCGCTGCCCAACCGAGTGTCCTACCTTTCTCGTGGGTAGGTTAGGTGATTTTCTTTTTTGTTGTTGTAGGAAGCCATGTTCTGACAATGTATTAGCTACAGATATGGCAGGTAAATCATTAGGATCATTGTAACCTAGGTTAAAGTCACCTAAGATAATTTTGCGCCGTAGGTTTGGTATTGTCTGCTGCTATAGCAGAGATGTCTTCTTCAAATGATCCCAAGGGACCAGGGGGCCTGTATATAATTTGGATGGTGATAGTACTTTTAGGTGAGGTTTGGAATTTGACTGATAGTTTGCATGAGGCGACCGGAGACGATGTGGCTATTCTCATATCTAGTGTAGATCTAAAGAGGATGGCAGTGCCTCCTCTAGAGTTCAGTCTATCAGCTCCTGAGAATAGAGTAATTTTCAGGGACTGCTAGGGCAATAGACGGGCCAGCTGCTTCATGCAGCCAAGTTTCCGTTACTGCCAGGAAGTAAAGATTGTTGGACAAAATGGTGTCTGCAATCTCAGTCGCATGGGCCATAAGGGACCTGGCATTTAGTAGAGCCCCTTTTATAGGGTACTTCTGGATGAGGAGCTGGTTCTTATTGGCCGTTTTTATTGGTTTGCAGTGATGTCTTTTTTGGTTCACTTTTTGGTCAGTGTGTTCTGTGGGTGGTTTACTGGTGGTCTTGGGATTGTGATTAGCTGGTCTGCTATAGCCCATAAGGAACTTAGCTCTTAGTCTGTTATTTCTGTCACTGTTATCAGGATAGATAGTGGGTATAGCTGTAGATAGACTAGATGTAGTATTATCATTGGTCGGGATGGTAGGAGTATCGTTATTATTCCAGGATGAGGCAATGTGTAGGTTAGGAAGGAATGGTGTGGGCCTAATTCTTGAGTCCCGACTGAAGGTACTCGGTACAGGTAGGAAGGGGGTGGACTTAATCGTGGGGGTGAATGTGGAGCTAGGACTATGGTTAGTGTCCAGCGGATACTTCATCAGGGCAGTGTTCCTTGAACAAGTGTCGAGCTAGGTGATGTGGAGTAGCAATGGGAAGAGGCAGCGTGTACTAACCATGGTGTGAGGATTATCGCCGTAAGGCAGTGTTGTGTGCCAAGACACCTCCTAGATAGGTTAATTCAGCACTAGTGGAGTGGAACTATATTGTTCAAAGGCCTGTGTAGGTTTAAGAAGTGCAATGGGCTAGTTCAAGAGATGGCAACAATAGTTAGAATCGAGGAGAGGCCTATTGGGACTGGTCTGCAAAAATAGGCTAGTTCGATATATCAATAATCTCCCAGTGATCGAAGTAAATTTAGGCAACGGGATGGACTAGTACAGGAGTAACGGTAATAGTTACAATCCAACATTGTGCTATGGTAGTGCTAGGCAACCAAATGGGCTAGTTCCCTATAGCAGAAGGTGGCTACAGTTAGAAAATGACAATGGCAGTAGTCATTCAGATTAAATAATAAGGATCGTGCGACAAAATGGGGTAGTTCAGGATATCGGCAGTAGATACAGGGTAGCAGGAGGCATTAATGGGACTAGGCAGCAGAATAGGGCAAATTCAATAGCAATAGTGGGTACAATAAACAGCAGTGGAAGCCGACCAGCAGCAAGCCTTAGTAGGGCTAGGCAGTGGAAAGGGCAAATTCAAAAATCAATAGTGGGTGCAATATTCATTGATAGATCAGGAAAAGAGTGATGGGTACAGTCTGTGGAATATTAACAGTGGTTGCGAGCAAGCAAAATGTCTGGGTAAATCCTAACAAGATAGATTACATAGGTCCGTGCAGTCCAATAGCTGGGAGCAGTTGGTGGTGGGCAGTAGATATATGCATGTAGTCGGCAGACTAAGTGGGGCGTGCAGTAGTGCAGCGAGACCATTAGCGGCAGGGTTAGTTCGCTTGGTAATAGGCAAATCAATGTGCTGATAAGAGGAAGATAACTTAGGCTAGTTCAGAGAAAGAGTGCTTGCACGGCGTGCGGTAGAACACTGTACATGCACTGTGCCTTAGACATCTGCAGGGGGTTAGAAGGACGTCGGGCAAGTAGCAATGGTTGCCCCGATAATGAGCCAGTCATTTAATAGTAATCATGTAGGAAGTTACCTGAGAAATACTCCGGCTATCATAGGTGGCAGATATTTCACTGGCTCCTGCGGCGAACAGGGGCAAACGGGACCTTATAATGGCCTTGGAAATGGCCAGCTCTTCCGCCTGCCGGCGCATGTTTCGCTTAAAGAGGATTCACGTTGCCTAGCAACCAAAGCGAAGCTTAGCCTCGCTTCCATGCCGCATCGCGCCTGACATTTTGGATCAAAGCAAAGTCAGCACGTGCGGTTCCAGTCAGGAATACAAGTAAGCAAAAGTGGATTTTAGGCAAAAATAGGGGTAAACTGGAGCCCAGTCATGGCTCAACGGGTGATTCTCACCAAAGGGGCACGATGGATGATTGGATGCCTCATCGTCGCTGATGTGATGGCAGGCTGTGGATCTCGATGTGCAGCGGGCAGTTGGTGGGGGCTCCTGCCTTCTCCCACGCAGAATGTATTGGAAGTATTGGGCAAACAGGGCCTTAGAATGGCCTTGGATATTGCTGGCTCTTCCGCCTGCCGGCAGATGTTTCGCTTAAAGAGGATTCACGTTTCTTTTTACAATACAAACAGTTGTTTATATATCGAGGATTCACAGCCTGACGACCGGGAATATTCAACAGCATGTGAATCTATGAAGGGCACCAATACTGAAGGAACGGGTAAGTAACTTTTCCCTTCTTCAGCATTGGATTTGCGTTCAATCTGCTCACCAAACACTGTATGAAGGTAGTCACTGAAGTGCACTCCTGCACTTGGAAGGTCGTGGAGCGAGTTAGAGGGTTACAGGCAGTGGGTATGGATTGGGGATGGAAAGACAGACTCCTTTTCGTACTAATTTGTTGGTGAATCTGCTTCCAGCTGAAGCTGTAGTTCCATTAACATCATACAATCTGCTCTTTAAAATTACACCTACATTACTGCCTCCATGATTCCTTCCTTTGCTGACTTCTGCCTTGGTAGGTGAAGCCAACGGTGTTACTTTTTCATAGCCCCACCCCCTCCTCCAGAAGAGCCTCAAGGAGGCAAGTAATTAAGTAACTCCTCCCACATTAGTAATACCTTTTTCAAGGATAAGCCCCATAGAGAACAATGAAGAGTGGGTACTGCCTAAATATTTGATACGTAGGTACAACTTGTAATGCACTGCATTGAAACTGAATGACACTTGGGGTAGACGTAAACTAACAGAAACCAAGGGACACTATCTTGATACTGTGTGCTCGCACATGGTTGTAAATAACCATTCAATAGTCCTAAATGTTAACATCAATATATAAAGCAACAACAAAGTCCATAATTTGAGGGACATGGTTTTATTATCCAATTATTTTGCGCCTAGAAACACTTGTGTACAGGGGCATTATAAATGCCATATCATATCATTGTTCTTCATAAAGGGTGATTTTGAAGCAGGCATGAGATAGCCAATGCATTTTGGACTTCTAGTCCGTCATCGGAGCAAAGTCTGCATAGGTCATTAAGAGAAAGAATTGTAAAAAAAACAATGAGTAATTCCCATAGTGATTGTAAGTAGAAAATAAAGAAAGTTGCTAATCCACTTCAACATGTATCGGCCTTCTTTTTTAAAAAAATACACCGAATCACATCTGAAAGATAAACATCTAAGAGGATATTACACAGATCAATTAAAGATGTAAGTGACCTACAAAGTAATGTTTATGAATAGATCAACTATTTAATCATGTAGTTGATATTTTATCACTTATTGAAAATCAAATGGGGCTGAGTTGAACCACACCTGCAAGGAAAAACTGTAGAGCAATATATAATAAATACATGAACAATTATGCTAAGAGTAAAGACACATATGAATATGAAAACACAAGCAAACAAGACACCCAAAACAGGATAAATGTGCAAGCAGAACTTTCAGCTGCCCATAAAGATTACACAGAATGAATGTGATAAATCTGCGTGTCTAAACATTGAATCGTACTGTATATAAGGCGCGATGACGTCACCTCATAAAGATAGAAATGTATGATTCAGTGTATGGATCAATACTGGGACTCTTGTTAAAGACCTAAATAAATTAAAATATAGATCCATCACAGATCGCCTTAATAATTCAGTGTCCCACTCTTGTTCAAGTATTTTATTAAAGGTCACAACAAAAAGGTGTCTGAGGGCATAGCTCATTCAGTATAAATGGGCAGATGAGGACATCAAAGGCACTGGCTGGAAAAGGAGGTTGGGAAGTGGCACTAGGGCCATCCCTATGTCTCTTGTGGGATTCCTAGTTGTCTGCAATCCCCCGGTTTGTGCTACCAACCGGCAACCCCTACTGCCTAATAAGTGGTCTGACTATAGATGGCTCCCTGAATGCAGGCTATCTGACTTAATCAAGGACTTCCTGGCTGCTCCTGCACTACCAATTGATAGTTCTCAAAAGGGTGGTGTAAGTGTGTGCCGATGGATATTCAAGCCCCACTCTGTCATTACTACTCTCTTGTTCTCCCTTCTCTCCTCTGTTGAACTCCACCCACCTTCTCCACTCCATGACTCTCCCCCATTTCTCCCCGATGTTTCTATACCATCTACCACCTACCTCAACCCTTGAATGTTTATTACCTTATTTCCTACCACTCTCCACTCTAGTACTAATCTCCCTTCTCCACACTACTACTCTCTTCTCCTCATTACTACTACTCTCCCGCACTAGCACTATTCCTTTTCTCACTGTACTATTATCCCCTCACTACCCTCAATTGACTTCCACACTTCCAGCCCTCGCCTGTACCCTTGGATGTTACGCCTCCATATGCCATACTAATGCCACTTATTCCACCCTACTCCTGCTCTTCTTCCCCAAACCCGGGGACTTCCCCGTCCCTACACTAACTTCACTATTCCCACCCACTTCTCTCCTACATCGATCTTCTTGTACTCCACTCTACACCCCTCCCTACTCACCTAACACTCACTTGCTCTCACACAAACTACTACTACCACCCCACCCCACCCCACTCCTCCTATCTCCCGCACTATCTCTCGCTCTCACCCCTTCTATAGACCCTTCTCCCATTATCCACACTACACTATACTACACACAACTGGTACCACTCTCTTTTCCTAAGCTGTGCCATCAACTCTATAACACTCCACTTCACCCTGCGTTCGCTGCCTGCTCACTCAGTCCAACTTCACCTCCTTTTGTGACCTCACCCGAACAGCCAACACTGCCTTGCCTGCTGTCTGCTTTTATAGTGTGGGGCTGGTGATTATGTGTCTTCCTCCCCTTCCTATTGGCTGCTTTGCTCACCTGACACACTGCAATAACCAGTGCCTGTCCTTTCCCCCAGGACCCAGTTTTGAGGCTTTAAAAAGCTCACAAAGCCCCTCCCCCTTTCCAGCATGCTTTTTACAACAGTCCGATGACTTTTTGTCATGCTGTTTGGCTGGAAATTCGATTTTCTGAAGTTGTGACGAGTCCTGTGCTCTTTAGAGGTGACAGATGCTGTCAGGATGTGGTAAATTCTCATGGCTGGTTTAGGTTGTTGTTTTGCAATATTCCCCTTTGTTCGGACCCCGTCTAGAGCTTATTGGCAGTTCCCAGTCTATTAGGGCCAGAAATGTTTCTGAAAAAGAAAAGCGAGAACTGTGGCCAGCAACAGTATTGGGAGACGCATGATTCTGACCCTATTGATGTTAATAAATGAGGAAAACAAAAGCTACTGTATAACATTCTGCATAGGGTGCTGCACAAAATTGGAAGGGGAGGAGACGATACATTCCCTAAATTTGAAAAGGGGAATCTTTGTGTACATGGTATGGCAGTGCGACTGTATACTAATATATTGGAGGGGGGCTGTAAACGATGGCATCCGTAATAAGAGAGGCGATTGAGGCAGACTCAAAAGTGTGTCTGTTGGGGATATGCGGGGATACTGCACTTTCATCATGGGACCAAAAGCTAGCCTTGCAAAGTTGGATATAGCAAGAGTCTGGATATCAGAGGAGAACTCTTCCTTGGCGGAGCGGGAACCTAGTATGGACGGCAGTATGGAAATGGAACAACTGGTTTATAAGAATAGAGGGTTCCTGGGTGAACATGAGAGGGTTTGATGGAAATCGATGCAGTGGGGTGGGAACAAGTGCGCTAAGGTTTGCATCTGATCAGTGGTGGCATGGGTAGGGGAGATATCGGGATATCAAGAACGGTTGAGGAGATGAGTTACGGGGTGGGGCGGAGGGACAGGGGATGTTCTATTATTTCTTACTATTGGATGCTGGAACTGTTTGGCAATGTGGACTATGGATACGTTTGTCATTTGATCGATGGAGAAAATTCATAAAATGTCTTTAAAATAAAGAGGAACAAAGCAGATTTAAATGCACAATCAACTGTGCACTTAAATATTAATTATATTGTTAATACAATATATTAAAACCTGCTTCCCAGATAATCACTGCAGAAAGCGAGAGCAGATCGGCCAGAGACGGCCTCCATCCACAAACCCTCTCCTCTCCCCAATGGGCTGATTTGTGAGGTTTCAATGTGGAGGAGAAGACTGGCTGTGAGAGAGGCAGGAGGATGATAGTTGATACTTATTCCAGATGGCCCCCATCCCCTTGGTTTCACTGAGCATCTGGAACCTGATGTTGGTGGACTCACAAGTCCATGTTAAACTGGGGCTGTTGACTCATAGGCTGGGCATGAAGTAGCTCATACCCCCAGAGGAAACAGGAGATACATAAAAAAGAATGAGCTATGCTATGAGCGCAGCAGCTCCTCATGAACTTGCAATATCTATTAAATAACTGGGTGCCTTCTTGGGTAGTCCAGGTTACTGTGGGAAGTGACATCCTGCACAGAAGGGGGAACTGCTGCTTGAACCAGTGTAAGTCCCAACATTTCCAAGACCCCCATCTGTGTCATTCTTTCCAGTTTTCAGCTCACCTGGCTCCCAACTCTTGTGTTGCCATCTTTGGAACAGGTACCGATTTAAGCTTTATTCCCTTGGTTGCTGGTGAAGGACAGTTCGTACAGATTACCCCAGGGCCAAAGTGGGTCTTGAGATGCTGTAGCCTCAGGTAATGGGGGTACCAGGAGGATCTGGCTCTTTGGGATCCGATTTGAGAGTGTGTTGGGAAGAAGCTGGAAAATGTGGTTAGTGGTATGTTGGTTAAGGTGGAGTCCATCACAAGAATCCTTAGTAATTTGAATGGGTTAGTTGACAAAGAGACCAACAGAACAGCTTAGACATAATATAGATACAGGCTTCTATTTATACAAGGAGCTTTGAGTGAACCATGTAGGATTGGGAAGTCACTTAGGCTTCTGAGTTATCTATTGCTAAAGTGTCGGGAGGGCGAACCAAAGAAGTGCAAAAAACGTACCTAAGGGACTGCTTCAGAACTCTGTCTCGGGGATATAGCTACCCATATGCTACTTGGCTTCGGTTCCAGCAAGTAGACTCTTCACACAGATATTCACATCCTCCGGTCGTACCTTCTAGGCTTCTCGGTGTATTAGGTAGTGTCACGTACCTCGTGCATCTAATGATATGATAGGTTATTTATAACACGCTTACTACCCAGAGGTTTCTAAGTGCGGACCCGAGGATCGAACCTGTGTTGCTCTGTGTCGTCTTGCTTCCAAGGCGAGCACGTTGCCCCTGAGCTATCCTCCTGAGACCAAGGATTGGCAAAGGAGACTCTCCAGGAGCCAGCCTTGGAGTTGCAGACATGGAAGGCTTATGAGCCAGGAGTGACCACCTACCGGAAACCCAAAGGATGGTGCGGCAGGATGATGGAATAGATGAAGTGCAGCAGGCGAAACACCTCTAGCAACGCAGTAATCTGGATACCAGAAGAGCATGTTAAGGCATAATTAAGCAAGACACAGACAACAAATTCAATGTTTAAGGTAGTTTATTAACTTAAATGTCAGGATGGTTGAATGTCAGGATAACTTACCCTATGCTAAGGTGGGATTTCCCTACCTAAAGAAACAATGGATAGTCCTAGTCAATAAGTTCAATTTAAGTCTGTCTGTGTCCAAAACCTATACTTGCCCTCACAACTAAAGCTAAACAATATGTAGGGATGTCCGCATTAAATTAAAGTGTTCAAAACAAGGTTTTGAGCTTCTTCCAGCCTCAGGCTTACTTTCTAGCTCCCCTTCCCCAGGTTAAAGACATTTCCCCAAGAAGACAGCACAATTCCAAGAAGGGATCTCGGGGAGCCTTTCCACAAGAAGATGCCACAGTAAGAACATGCCCTCAGGATTCTCTTCTCCGAAAGCATCATCAAAAAAAAAAAGGGTCTCTGGTTTTCCTTCCCCAAGGATTCAGTTTTTTCAGCTTGCCCACTTGTTCTTGGTCTCAGTCTCTGCATATTCAAAAACCAGTTCCAGGTTAACTTTACAATCATTCTGGTTTCTTGACAGTTCATATAGATTGCGTTCTTCTGCTTCACTTCAGCAGCCTCTTTCATACACTTGGATTTGCAGTTTCTTTGACTTTCACAGATACAGGCCCTCATTCCGAGATTGGTGGTAGTCATGACGCTATTTGCCAATAACTGTATCGGCACCGGTGTAGTTCAATGGGGACTTACTGGTGTAATCCGACCTTTGCGGGACCGGTAAATCCCCTTTGAAAATGCCATTCCCCATTTCCCATAGGGCTCAATGGGAATGGGGAGGGCCCAAATAACGGGCTCGCAAATGTCAAGCCCGTTATTTGCACCCTGGTCCCTTAACGGGTCCCGTCCATAACCGCTGGTCAGACCAGTCGTTACTGGAGGGACCCGCTAAGGGACTATGTAGTAGGGCGATAAGGGATTACCGGCACTGGTCTCCTTACCGGTGCCCGGTATCCCTTACCGCCCACCTTGGAATGACCCCCACAGTATGCCTGGTTTAGAAGCAGTTGTCGGGCCACACGGGCCACCCATCAGGTCACGCAACCAGTAACCATAGGCTTGTTTGTCCACACAGGTTCTTTTGTAACTGCACCTGTGTTCTGGTTCACACTCACTTTTCCCTTCACCACATTAATATGAAATACTTGCTTTTCACTGCATTTCATAGGATTTGTTCTTTGCTTTCAGTATATTGTATGTGTACTTCACACAAATGTGTCATCTGTTCATAGGTTTATCAAAAGCTTTCATATGCTTGTCAAAAAGCTTTTTTACTTCGGTATTCAATAGTTCAAGGCACTTATCCTTTTGTTCAGTTTATTGTATTCGTATTATTCATCACAACCCTTTACTTTGGATTTACAGTACCTTGTACATCCTCTTTTGTTAATTCGGCCATCACTTTTGCCTAGTAACGGCCCCCAGGAGTACCCCAGTTAGAGTGTTCCCTTCTGTTCACTCACCGGTCCCTGGCGTCTCCTCCAGGTGGCTGCTTTCTCTTCCTCGGCTCTGCATAAAGGTTTCTGTTGGATTGCGAGCCTCGCTCGCAGTTGGCTCCTCTCTGTCAGTTACCGGCAGCTCCACTTGCTTCCCGTGGATGCAGCTGGTAGCTTGCAGCATCAGATTTCTTCCGTGAACCGCAGCTCCTGCTGCGGGCACCGACCACAGCACGCCCCGGCCTCGGTGCCACAGTTACTTCTGGATACTTGCCGGCGTCCTGGTTTCCAGACGGGACCCAACTCTGCTGCCTCCTCCTCCACAGGATTTCTCTTCCCTTTGGCCTGCAACACTCTGTTGGGCTTTTTTCCTGCTGGCCTCTCTGTTCTCCTTGTCGGCTGCACCTGCACCTGCAACTGTTTGACAGGCTGCTGGTGTGAGTCCTCAGTCCTAATTTCCTGACCATACTTAGTGGAGTACTCTGGACATGCCTGACCCTTACAACAGTCTGCAGGCCTCTTCTTCATCTCAGTACTAGAGTGGTGAAATTACATGTTGGTGTGCATTACTCCGAGTCACCTCTTCCTCGTCCCAGTACTGTAATGGTATGAATGAGGGGAAATGGTTTGCAACAGCCGATAAAGGCAGGGGGAGGTTGGTTTTCAGAAGGAAAAGGGGGATACCATGTCTCGCCTGTGGACTGCCTCTTCTTCACCCTCTTCCTAGTGTCCTAGATTGATGTCTTCTGGTGTTTTCCGAGCCAGAATGAAAAGGGTAACAATATCCCATAAATGCGGCTGAGACTTGGGGTTCATCATGGAATGGAAATGGAGGATACTGCGTCTCACCCAAGGACAACTACCCCACCCACCCCCCAATGATTCCCCGAGTCCCCCCTACCCAGGTGATCCTGCCTCGCATCTCCACCCCCAGGGTCGGGATCTAAGAGCGATGGCCATTCCCTGGCCACCTGAGCAGAGGTTATTGGGGAGAATAAAGTGAGGACTCCCTTGGGTTCCTCACAAGCCGCAGAAGAGACTGAAAGAGGCCAGAAGTACGAATAACTGAGGAATCCAATTGGAGAAGAATCCAGCAAAACCAGAGGAGCAAGAGAGCCAGGAAGGCAAGGAGCAGGA
Source organism: Ambystoma mexicanum (assembly GCF_040938575.1). NCBI lineage: Eukaryota > Metazoa > Chordata > Amphibia > Caudata > Ambystomatidae > Ambystoma > Ambystoma mexicanum. The sequence goes on from NC_090923.1 coordinate 640,551,359, forward strand.
ACAAGACGGCAGAACCAGGCGCGTTGGCTCACAGGAAAGATCTAGAGTGTTGGGTTACGAGGAGCTTGAAGAAGCACAGCCTCTTATACTGGAGGTAATTACAGGCTGTTCCGGGCAACGCCCCATTATGGTCAATCTTTCGAATGATGGGCACCATATTGGACGTGGCTTTGTGACATCCCGTTGGCACCATTTTGATGGAGGCAATGTGGAATCCGCCTCATGCCTCCATAGAACAGCGTGGTAACGCTGCCACCAGTGCCAGAGTTCCCATAGAAATGCCCAGACAAATTGATGAAAAATATATTTGTCCAGTTTAGCCAGTAACTTATTCTTTCTTAACCTTTCTAGCACTTCTTTTACATGTACGATGTGCTGAGATAGATCCCTTGAAAAAAAGGTCATCAAGGTAAATGATAACCGTTAGTTCAGAATAAATAGGTTCTATGACCCGCTGAAAAACCAATGATGTGTTGTCCAGTCCAAAGGGCATGACCCAGTATTCATAATGCCCAAAGGCCGTTTTCCATTTTTCCCCAGGTCGTATATGAAAAAGGTGGTAAGCTCTGTGGAGATTGAGCTGTGCAAAGATCTTTGCCACTTGCACGGCCCTCCTAGATGTCAGAGATATGTGTCAAGGGCCAACAATCTTTCCCAGTAACTTTTTGACTGTGATAATCCAGGCAGTGTCAAAGTTCTGTGGTGTCGTTCTTAGGAACAAAGAATAATGAAGCCCCTGCAGGGGATTTGCACTCTGTGATTAACCCTCTGCGAAGGCTATTTTCAAGATGATCGTACAGGGCCTCCTTCTCCGGTAAGGATAGTATATACATTCTACTGTAGGGCATCTGAGCCACAAGAAGCAAGTCTATAGTGCAGTCCCCGGGTCTATGAGGAGACAAGTCTTCAGGTAAATCCTTAGTGAAGACTTCAGAATACTTTTGGTATTGATCTGGCAGTAAATGGATGCAATCCACTGCATGCTTTCAATGTTATCTGGTTGTTGATTGTGGCTGATTCTCCAGGCAGACAATGAGACCTGCAGAACTGGAAACTGTGAAACAGTTTACCAGCAGCCCACAGTCGCTATGCCAACATAACCAGGGTAGTCCCAGCATGAGGGGAAAGTGGTCCGTTTTGATAAGGTCTAAACAGATTTCTTCATGATGGTTGGTGATTACAAGTTGCAACACACAGGTTTGTTTCCGTAATGAGCCCTGAGACTAATGGCTGGCTGTCCACTCTTGCACATGGTGGACAAGATACTTCTTCTCACTGCTTTTCCCATTGGCCTGGACCCAGGAATCGTCCATTAAATTACTGGCAGCCTGCAATCCACCAGAGCGGGGCTATAAGTAAGGAATTCAGATCCGTGATATAGGGAAACACAAAGACTAACCATCTGAATAGAGCCCTGATTAGAATTTTCTACAAGTGACGGACTGGTGCACAATTCCACATCCAAGTTCGTCATCCCTCTCACAACCCGGCACTGGTGTTTACCTAACATCTAGGTGGGACAACCTGGAATTCCCTGACATGGTATGTATTTGCCACACAGTACATGCACAATGCTTGTGCATGTTTTATACCTTGCACAACCGGATAGAGAAGACGTACCACGACCAGATGAGTCCAATTCTTCTTTTTGAGTTGTGCATCTGGTAAACAAAATTTCAATTGTAACACCATAGTCATAAGTTTGGATGGGTTGCTTCGACTGGGCATACGAGACACTTCATCCTTCAATTCTTTATTAAGGCCTTTGCGAAATAGGGTGAGTAATGCTTCGCCAGGCCAACCGGCTTTTCCTGCCAGTTAAATTGAGTAACATTTGATAACACGTCACCGTTCCCTTGTCTGAGGTCGAGCTGAGAAGGTCCATTCGGTCCGACCGAACATAGCACGCAGGCTTCTCACAAATCCACGGTAATAATTCAGGTCTTGGTTATTTGTGGTGTGACGATCTTTCTGATGGCGTCACTACTCCCCAGAGCGGAGCCCCTTTCCATGAGGCTAAGGAGGTGTGGCCACTAACCAATAGTCCCCCCTAGGGGTGGTAACATGCAGGAGGACTTCATGGGGAGGCACTACCCGTCTTGGGAAAAGGACGTGTGTCCAGGACACGGCCCCTTTAAGCCCCAGCACCCAGGGTAACTACAACCCCTAAACCCTCTTTACCTATGATGTAGTCTGAAACCATGTATTATTGTAAAGTGTCAGATAATTTCACTGTGATAAATACAGGGACGAAGAAGATCGCAAGCAAAGTGCCATCGGGTAGAAAGGGTGCTCTACCAGCGGTCAATCGATTTGTTGCGCTGGGGCAGTCCCCACTATTTGAACTAAATAGTAAAGAAGGACTTTGTGAACACCGTCGAAGCCTGCAATGTTGAAACAGGACTCTGGAGACTACAGCGAGGCAGCTTTCCAGAGTAGCAGAGACGAACAGCGGGAAACCAGAAGAAGTAAAAGGCGGAAGAACGATCCTGTGGCCCCTGGCGAAACCGGTGAAGCATTACCTGAGAGAAGGTAACGGGAATAAGAATGGAGGATAGTGAGGGATGAGGAAGAGGATCATTGTCTGGTCGGACTCTTCAGTCCATGCCACCACAGTGGTCACCAAGGGGGTTGACCATGCCAGAGCTTTCTAGGTTAAATTGGCTATCAAATATCCCACTCGTGACCGGTCTATAGGGGGAAGTAAGGGGCCTTAAAAGTGAATTGAATTGGGCAAACATCCAGAAACTCTTTCAGTGTCTAAGGGTTCCTGTCATATTTCCCAGAAGGAAGGGCCCCAGGAGGTGTTTCAGGAGGCTTGAGCTTGGCGAGTAGTCGCATTTGCCTAAGGACAGTATTTTCAGCCGTGAGGTTCTGTACCTCCGTTGTTTAAATACTGTACTGCAGCAACTAACTGCTGAATCTTCGCCATATTTTTTGCTTTTGTGTGTAACAAAATGTCACGTACTTCCATGGGTATGATGCCAGAATGGGCAAAGGAGAGCATCTCCAGGAACACAAGCCACCTCGGAGTGGAGACAAGTAAGGTTTGTGAGCCAGTAGCGACCAACTATGGAAACCCTCAAGGGTAAGAAAAGCCCCTTTAGGGTGATGCAGCCGGAGGATGGAATAGATGAAGGGCTGCATGCGGGACTTCTTCAGCAATGCAGTAACCAGGATACCAGCAGAGCAGCAGCAGCAGAAGAAGAGAGTGGAAGGGGGAAAGAATTACGGAAAGCTGGGGAAGCATTCAGGGGACGGGAACAGGAAGGCAAGGAGCAAAAACAAGTAGGTAGAACTAGGCGCGTCGGGTTAGAGGAACGAACAAGAGCGTTGACATGAGGAGCACCATGAAGCATGTAATCTTATAGTGACAGTAATTGCTGGCTGTTCCAGGTAACGCACCATATGGTACGTCATTCGAATGGCGGGTGATATCTTGGACGTGGCGCCGGGACCTCACATCGTGGTCCTCTTGATGGAGGCAATGCAGAATCCAACCTGCGCAGCGATAGGACAGTGGGTTCGATCGAGGTGAGCCAAGATCCTGGCCGGCATACTCCTAACCAGCACGTGTCTTTTCTCTTTCCTTTAGGTACCACCTTTTTAAAAGCATACATGTACCCAACCCCTTATCCTTGCTACAGAAGTTCTGTGAGATGACCAGCAAATCTTTCATCCCCCCTTTTCCAGGAGGTCATTATAAGGCTGAAGGTATTTTCCACAATCCCTCCCTCCACCCAGGGTCTTGGTTCTAGCCCCCCAGCAAGATGTCAGGTTTCTTGTTCGGCTTGCTCTCTCCCCCTCTTGGTGTACCCTTCTCGCCACGTGGGGCTTATGGCGCACAGGATTCCTTACTCTCCATACCCCTCCCTTATTCCTATCTGCTCTCCTGGTCTTTACCTTGTTTTTGGGTTCATACATCTATCACGTATGTCTGCACTCTTGATTCTCTTCTCGCAGACAGAGGAAACTGAAGCTCTTGCTTTGACCAGCTGTCTATTCCCTCATTGTCTGGGGAGTTCAGGGGATTCTCTGCAGTCATTTAACTTGGATTGGGGCTTTGTGGTTCAGAACATGGGGGGAGTTGTGGTTTATTAGGTGAGCAGCCTGTTCTCTCTTCCTAGTTGCTTCCTTAATGACAATAAAAGGGTTTAAGCCTGGGGGAGGGGCTGGTTATGGGGCCAGCTTGCTTCCCTTTTCATTTGCTTTTCACGTTGGGTGCTTCCACTGTGGTTTAAAGGCAAAGTAAGTGTTTTATATGTACAAGCCCCTCGGCTGAATCTGTTCAAAGGGAGGGTGGGAGGTGTTCTACTTCCATTGTGGTTTGGATGATCCTGAATTGAGCCACACCTATTTATTTCCTTCTGGGAACTTTAGATGTTTGTTTGCCAATGAAGATTGCAGTGCATCATAGCATTACGTCTTCATGAAGGGTGCCAATCTTTACTCCTCTACCACAGTCTAAGCATATGATCTGAGTTCCCTAAATAGAATATTTTGAATCCTAAATACTACCAGAGGTAATTAATTATAAATCATGACATTACATATCTTTGAATCAGGAATTTGCTATTCAAAAATGTTTAAATCTATTCAATGCCGTACACATCTCTTATTAGTTGGGAATTTTGATTTGGTGTGGAGCGATCTCTTGAAATGCCTTTTTTTCAGAAAAATTAAAGCCTTCCTCGTTGGACCCTACTAATGTTTCACGTGGATAAGAGTGAGTTGCCACAACTGAGAGTTCCGATTTGTCCTGAAGATTTACAGTTTGGGTCACCTTTTGTACATAACTACATAGTCCAAGATCTTACGCTCATCGTTGTCAAGTTGTGTGTTTTCTTTTTTAGTTTGGATGTTCCAGAGGGTATTCAAGATTACAGATATTTTACATGATTGCCCTGGTAGAATCTATGTTCATTTCTGCCTTAAGAGTAGCAAACAGGAACGCGTTAAGACCTGTTGTATGCTGGTTGTCTATGCACAGAGTAGTGCCTATTCTGGACTGCACCCATAAGGATAGAGTGGACATTTATTTCCCTGATCATTCTTCAAGATGTTATGTTAAATGTCCTTTCAAGGGGCGCGGCAGCAATATATGGACTGAGGGCCTTGCCCTGGACATTGAGGTGCTATGGGGTTGCGCGGCTTGTTAATGCCCTATCCTGGACTAACTACTGTAAACCTGAGAGGCTGAAGCGCAAATCTGTCCTATGGTAATCACCAATGGATACCCTGTGTGTGTGTGTGTGTGTGTGTGCGTGTGTGTTTTTTCCTCTTCCTTTTCAAGGGAGGGGGCTTGGGGGAAGAGGGGTGCAAAGAAATATGTCACAAGTTTGACTAGCATTGCCATTTATTATACTGCCCTGAGTTGTTTTGTGACTGGAAAGTTAAATAAAGCTTATTAAAAAAATGTCCTTTCAAGAATGTTATCCTACCGGTTTTCTTTTTGTTTCTACTGTGGGAAACCAAAGGGTGTCTCACTTGCTAGTCCCCAGGCATCTCACTCTCAGGTGGATAGGGCACAGCCATTGCCTTTGGATCCCAGACCCTAAAGGTGGACCAGTGTGGGAGGATCACCTGGGTGATGGATCTTAGGGGTGAGAAGTGGTATTTTCCCCCCCCCTTTCCCGTGCCCATACCCCATCATATTGTATAGTATTCTCCAACATTCTAAACCCCCCCCTTTCTACACACACTGGGAAGAGGGGGACTGAGAGTAAAGAGGCTAACCCTTGCATATATCATTGGACATGTCCCGTTAATAAGGTCATGCAAAGTCAGGCACTCAACCTTAATCATATACATATGATACCGATTTAGCTCCCCCCACACGGATAAAAGGTGGAACATAGACAAACACTGTGTGCAAGGTGAGACATGAGAAGGAGCAGATCTTCCGGTGCAAAGGTGTACCTGTTGGAGCAGGAGGACCGATCAGAGCGAAGGGTAGGGAAACCTTGAAGATCCCTGCAGGCGGTTGTTGCCTCTGAAAAACTGTGAAGCATACGCATAGAAAGCAAAATCCCTGATGAGACGAAGCCTGCATTATGTTTCAAGGAGGCTAACGACCCTCCTGGGTGAACGGCAGAGTTGGGGAGGCGAGGTCAAGACTGGTATCAACCTTGACTCATGAATCAAAGCCGCAGAGACAAGAAAGGAATGCACACAACCAGTGAGTTAGCAAAAGAGACGAAAGGTCAGTTTGTGTCAAGGAAAGATTGAAGCCGCAACAGTGTATCTCACGATTGAAGGTTGCGACCGTGCTGATGAGACGTGAAAGAAAGCAAACGAGTAGTGAACTTCGAAGTTAGTGATAACTGCGAAGCCAGTGATAGAGTAGCAGAGTGGTCCGGTGAAAGGAAATAGCCCACTCGAAAGTTTCAGCTAAATGTTTGATGTCGTGTTATAAAGCGACAAAGTGAACGAACTCTGAAATGTGCAATGGTCAAGATTAATCGTGTTGAAAGGGGAAGTTAAAAGGCAATTGCTTTAAGGGAAATAGTTCTTTGAACTTTCTGATTGTGTTATGGAACAACCAAGACCAAGAGACACTGGGGCAAATAGCATAAGGGAGAGCTAAATTGAAAGTTGACGTGGTCCTGCAGAGGTCTATTAAAAAGGTCTTGCACATTAGAAAATCTTCGACATGTCCGAGCCCGACTGGGGGAGAACGGGAACAGGAAATAAGTTGGGGCAAGGGAACCGCTAGCGAATGTGAATAAAGCTTGGGGAAGGGAACTCCTGCAAGTGCTGCGATTGCGAGGTCCGAGCCTGGCTGAGGGACATCTACGTTGAATCAGGTACTTTATGTTGAGAGGTCCGAGCCTGACTGAACGTTTTTTGAACTTTTGGTGAACTGAAAATAAGTGACTTTAATGTGGAGGGCCAAACGGGCCTCAACCCACGTTTACCTGAGCCAGAGTGTGTCATCATGTCTACGGGGGCTGCCTTACTCTGTGCTGTCCAACTTGGGGAGGAGAGCTGACTCAGCCATCTTGATTCTTTGTTATAACAATGACTTTCCTTTCCATACACATTCCCCTTTGCACAATTTTTGTATAATCGATAGGGCAGGCATTAGGTTTTGTTAGTATAGGCCATTTTGATTTGACATAGACTGACTAGGACTGTGTTTTCTTTATTATTTGGCGGCAGAGACTCCTCCCATCCTAGCGATTGGGCAAAGTAGGAGTTTTTCCAAACTCCAAGAATGTAATAAATGTTTTGAAACTTGTATCTCTTGTCATTGTCCTACTTGTGATGCCATGCCTCACTTACACTTCACAGATTCTATAAGCATTGTAAAAAGGTGAGGTAACTAGACTTGCCCCATGCAGAAATATTTGTGTTTATTCGTTTTTATAATCCCCTGCATTCCAACAGTATTTTTTAAGTTGTTTTATGTAAGCATTGCTGTATTTATTCGTAGTGGCTGAAGTTTTTAAAGAAATGGAAAGCAGTGATGAGGACCAAGTTCAGATTAAACGTAGGAAGAAAACCGCGACAAATGAGCTTGAAGAATTGGAGAAAAGAACAGATGGTCCTGCAAAATGCAGAAAGAAGAAGCGGCCTGTGATTGAAGACTGTACAATCAGTGAACATGAGGAATTTCAACTCATGCACAGGATCAAGACTACCACTGTGAAGGGAAACCTCTGCATTTTTGAGAAGGCCAACCAAGAGTTTGAGGTATGCATGGTTAACTTTCCAAACACAGGCTTGTTATTTGAATTGTTTCATGATGTGCATCCCTGATATTACATATTTTGGACAATTCTTGAATATGTCCTATTTGCTTCTTGAGCCTGTTGAGCAAAGTTTTTTTTTTTTTAAACTTGCTTTGATGAATCCCAAGGTTTTGTCACTGCTTTAGATCGGGGAGCCTCTTTCTAATACCCCAGGGAGGTGAGGCCGCTAACTAATAGTCCCGCTGGGGGGGTACTCGGCGGGAGGATTTCATTGGGAGGGAGGACCCCATTGAGAGCAGTGACCTTTTCGGGAGAATGCAGTATCCTTTTGCCCCTTCCCTCAAAAACCTTCTTTTACCCTCCCACAAGATACCCCAATGTGCTTTTGCTATACGTCTCAGAAGGAAAATGTCCATAATTTATCCATTGGCAGTACTGGGAAGGGAAAGAGGACCAGTGCAATGAAGATAAATGCTCAGAACCCTAGACCACGCGGTCTAGTAGTTCGAATCTACTGATTGACACGTTGTGATTCAGAACAGGAGAGGGAATGGAACAATGGCGTCTTCTACCTCTCGGCACGCCCCAGGTGCTCGGCAGGCTATACGAAGGAGGTCAGACCAGAGAGAAATTCCACTCGCATTGGCGTGTAGATTTTTGAAGGGGCTTGTACTATTTTTAGACTGCTCGACTGAGCAGTGAGTGCCATCAGGAAATCTTTTTTTGTATTAAATATGATGCATGTACCGTCTTTTGAATCCTTTAGATGGCAGCAATGCACTGCGCCCAGCATTTCAATGCTATAGGTCTTGGAGAACGAAGTTTAGGTGGCAGATATTTCGGCTTGGCTTGTTTCCTCCAAAAAAACAGTAAGATTGATCTTCTACCATGTTGTTTCCTAAGAAGCCTCAACTTAAATACTTTCAGTGATGAATTTTACACTGACCCAAAACAGTCACGCCCCTGACCTTGATAAGTGTTCAGATAAGAAGCGTTGGACCTCTCTGATCTATTAGCATTGGCATGGTTAAGAAATTGTATTACTATAAAAAAAATATTATTCAACTGCATCACAGGGAAGAAGTAGTAATTCAGCCTTTTAGTTCAAAGTAACTGGATACATCATGAGTCATTGTTTGCATTGTGCATTTTTACATCGGAGGCTGTTGGAATTTGCTCTGTTGTATTATTTCTCTTTTCCCATATACAGCCCTCCTCCGTCTACCGAACTCGAGTGTGTAAAATGTGTTGGCTGCCGCTTTATTCACTCTTTAAGAAATGAGTCGGTTCAGTTCTGCCAAATAAAAATGGCGTCCTGGGAGGGATGCTTTTTATCACTATCCTTCTGGAAATACTTGAAACATATTTTAACGTTTGGTGTGCAATTTAAATAAAGAAATCGGGGCCCACTTCAGGAAGTGCAAAGTCCAGAAGCTGTCCTCGGCCACCATATGATACGTTATAATCCCAACATCCCTATTGATCTCTCGTATTTCCTCACATCCTGCTTCCTCTGTATATCTTAGCGCCGACACCCTCAGTGGGGTGGCACGGTGGCAGCCCTTGTGCCCCCCCCAGCTCTCATTCCACATTCCGACTCTCACTCCTGCCCAGCTACCCTCCTCCCAAATCAGCCCAACCCCCATCCACCCAAAGGATAGGCAGAGACCAGTAGGATGAGTGGGAGAAAAAATTGCCACAGCAAACTTTATTACACATAAAGTCAGGAGTTATCTTACAGGTGTTCTGTTCACGCTCAGGATTCTGCGCTGAGAGCAAGCAACTCCCCCCCACCCCCCCCTGCCCCTTCGGGTCCTTGGGGGACCCGACGCAGGCGCCCAGTCCCTTCCTCAGCAGTCCCTCCCTACCCTTTGGCCATTTCTTTGTTTTTCAATTTTCTTCCCAGTCCCTTCCTCAGCAGTCCCTCCCTACCCTTTGGCCATTTCTTTGTTTTGCAATTTTCTTTTCATTTTTCTTTCCCCAACGCTATTTAAGTGCAATTTTATTCCGTGCTTTACTTTCTTTCCATTCTCCATTTCCGCTTAGGCTCCTTCTAAAGGATGCGTTCCAGTCTCCTTTTCCCCTTTTGCTCCCTTACCCCTGGATTCCCTCTTCCCCGGGTTGGCTTATTAATCATTGTTAATTATCTCTCCCCAAACAGGTCTTCCTTCAACCCATCCTGCGAGGGAGCCCCTCTCCCCCCTTCCGCCAAGACCCTGATCTGCCCTAGCTCTCCCCGCCGCCTTAGTTGTCCCATCCCCTCCGGCCCCCATCGCGCCCTCCTGTTCTAGAGAGCCCCATCCATCAAGCGCTACCTATCCCCAGAGCCCAACATCATTCTTGTCCCCATCCTCTTCCCCTGCCTTTTGCTAAAGAGGGGTCCTCTCCAACTATCCCCCCTGCTCCTCCTGGCCCCTACCCCCCGCACTCCAAGGCCCCCCCATCCCCCAAGTTTCTTTTTGATCTCCTTAAGCTGCCAATCACGAAGGGCCCCCCTCTCTTGAACCCCCCCCTTAACATCCCCCAAATCCCAGGGGCCCCCCTTCCCCTCAGTTACCAACGTACTTGCCGGAGCCCCGTTTACAGTGCGAACTTTCAATTAACCCCCCCTTGCTGACTTCATTGTTGCTTTCCAATTTTCAGTTTCCAACGATGCACTTCCCATTTCCCCCACCCACTTTTGGAGTTGGAAAGGTCTTCCAAGCCCCCTAACCCTCCCCATTAACGTGGGCCTCCCCTGAGTCTAATACTCCTGGGCGCCGTTCTTAATAAGCTGATGGCTGTGCAGTTCCCCTTGTGGTATCCGCCAGTACTTTCTAACGGGAACACCAGGTAACATCCGCTGGGCTTGTCTGCAAGAGACCAGTCGCTGCGACCGGTGTCACCGCCATGACTCACAGCGGGCCACCGGCCGCAGTGAGTTCCCCCTCATGCACCTGGTCGCCTTAGTGCACGAATCCCCAGTTATACTCCCAACCTGTTCTTTTTACCCCCATTCATTCCGTCCGCAACAGACACGCAGGCCCTCCGGCTAGAACCGGTGGCGTGATGAATGGTGCTGCGGCCTTCCCTACTGGTGCTCCTCCTGACAGTTTGCTGCTTGTTCCGTACTCCATTGCAGGAGGGCCCCTGACCTGGCAGCGGCGTTCCGAAATGAGGCCTTCCTTTGACCGCTCCGTTCCGTTTCCTAGCGGAGGCCCCCAAGTGTTGGGGAGGGGGCGTTTCGGGCAAACTAACAGCCTTTCTTAATGGGTAAATCTATAGCATTCCACCCCCCTTCCTTGTGGGCCCTCATTTGTAAGCCTTTTGATTACTTCTGTTGTTGCATCTGTCTAAGCAATGTCTTAATGACTATTGATTTGATAGACTGATTTACCCATGTCATATCCTTTCCGTATGCTAGGAATCCTGTCCAATTCTTCCACCCCCCCTCCCTGTGTCCGCTCTACCCTCGCCCACTCCCTCTTCCCTTGCAACCCCCCCTGTCACCGTGCGCGTAATCAGCCCCTCCTAGTGCCCCCTCCCTTTGCCCCCCTTCACACGCCCGCCAGAGCACCCCTCTCCTGCAAGAGAGAGAGGGGGATCCGGCTTGCGCACCCTACCTTCCCCCTAGCTTAACCTGCGCTGTTGGCCATCCCACTTCTAAAGCCCGTGGCGGAGGTTGCGCCTGTGCCGCTCCATCACTTGCCCCTCCCAGAACGGGGGGGGTTTGCCCTTGCACCCAGCCCAAAATGCTCTGTTTTAACCGCAGCTAGTCATGCAAAACCTTGCGCCACTACGCTCTCATGGGCATCTGTAGGCGTACCCAAGTTGCCAATTGTTCTAACCAAACGCTCTCTTCCTGTATCTGTTGTTGGTTAATCTTACTCCTTGAACCCTGTGAACATTGTAAAAACTCCCAATCTTAAGGGACACTGGTAAGTAGCAAAAAAGCGAGATTGTGCAGTGAACGTCCTTGGTGAATCCTTAGAGAGAGAAACGATTTTATATGTACAAACGCCAAACACGCACCGGCCCCTTGCGGTCTTTGGCCGGGCGTTGCCCCCAGGTTTGAATGTACATTCTATTGTAGGCAAACATCAGACTCTACATCTGCCCCACTTTCCTCCACTCTTTTATGCTTTTGTGCTTGTGGACGATCCTGGCGCAGCACAAGGGCGCTCACACTGCAGCTGGATATCTTGCCTGGCGTATCCCCGCCTACCCATGTAAAACCTTTGTGCGCCTTGCCCGACGTGCTGCTTAACCGCCCGTACAAGCCCGCACTCTCTCCGCCTAAATGTGCCACATTCCAGCCCACACTTCGACAATCCAACAGATCGAGCATTTAAAACTGTATCCAGCATTCCACCTGCGTGGTAATCCAATCCTTCCACACCTCATTTGCGCCTTGAAACACTTGTGTATATGCGCGTTATAAATTCCCCACCGCGTCAAAACATGCGGTGTTCACTAGCAACCATTGCTTCCTCCTGCCGCAGCTGGCACCTGCGAACCCCATAGCTGCCTCACCTGTATTTAATCCCCATGCCTGTTATCAACCCTCGCCTAAAACCTAATGTTACAAGCCGAGCCGGGACCCCGTCCATAACTCCATCGCGATTTATATTTAATGGCCGTGCTCCCTGATCTATGCGCTCAACAGTTTCAAACCCATTTGCGATGCGCCCGCAGTCGGTCCCCATGCAGCCCGTTTTTTGTTTTTTTTTTGCGCCCCCCCCCCGCCACATCTATAAAGATGACAAAATTGATGGCTGCGAGCTCTGCTGAAAGTGACGAAACCCAAAAGCAGCTACTATTTTTTGGCTACTAGCTGTTTGCATAATACCTTTCCTTTAAATTGCTCATTTTTACTGACCAACGCTCCACCTCTCCATGCTAAGTGCAACTGCCATGCTGCGTTTTTGACTAAGTGCTTGTTAAGTACATTGGATCTGCAATGCCAACGAAGGGTATTGGCGAATGAACACAAAGCCTACTTTGAACACCCCGCTGGACGCAAATACCCACCTTTACCCACTAAACCTTATGACATTGGTAATCTTAGCCTTGCAAATCCATATAAACAGCACGATCCCTTTGTATGAAATCCCACCCCCCCCTATGCAACAAAACATTTGAAACGCGACCATCCCACTGTAGATTGAAAGCAAATTAACCCTAATGGTCGGCGCTGTGGCCACTGCCACCATGCCCCTTGGGTATCCAAACCTCCCCCCCACTCCGGCCAGAAGCGCACCAACGGACCCCAGCGCTCAACCGTCCTGCCTTTTGCCTTGTAGCCCCTTAGCGGGCCTTATCGCTGCTGTACTACTGTTGCATGTGATGCAAAACCCCTTCCCCCACCCCATGAGGGGTGACGCATTTCCCTTTGTGTACCCCACCTATGCGCAAGTTCATCTACAGCAAAATTCACCCCTTCACCTTAGCGCGCGCCAAAACTTAACCTCCGCCCGCACTGAATTAAAACTTCGAAAACACAACCAGTGCCCAGTGCCCAGAGCACAGAAATATGACAACAATGATGACGCACCCTGCGCCATGTCACTCCTCCATTCCTGCATATTAACAGTTTACTTTTCGCACAGCAACAAGCCTACCCCACGCATTTCACTTCGTGTACCCACCTATGCGCAAGTTCATCAACATCAAATTCACCACCCCATAGCGCACGCCACAACTTAACCCACGCCCGCACTGAATTCAAACCACCCTTCAAACCTCCACCCATGCACCCCCCGTTGAGCGCGAACGCCTACTCAGGGCCAGTCTGGCAGTAAAGCGACTGCCTCCTGGTAACCGCCAACCTGGCCACCATTCTTTAATAATAACCTTGCAACCCCCCCCCCCCTCCCCTCCCCAAGAGCCAAGTATCCATCCACACCCGATGGCCACGTTACCCTCCTGAAACACTGTCTGCATGCAATATGGTTGTTACCCATCCCTTCCTTCTATGACCCCTCTGCTGGGATTTAAGTTTGCCTTCCGAGCCCCCCACCCTCCCAATCATACCTTCAAACGTAACTCCGCGATACAGTACCTGAATATGGCAACCCATTAAACATGCATTAACTCTAGTCCCAATGCCCCAAACCACTGCCTTGCCACGTGGCTAACTACTATTGTTGCACCGCCCACCCCCAGGTAAACATGCGGGCAGGCACAATATCCCTAACTCCGACCCTTCCACCAACCCAGAAAGCCCCTTCACACCGTTTCAACATGTGGCGACCCATAACCGCTCACCCAACAACCACTTGTGTTTGAATGAGTTATGCCGTGGCCGGCAAGCAAATCACTTTACCCCAAAAGCGATGCCACCCGCCCACAAAGCCATTCGCAAATGACTCATTCTGCCCACTAGATATGCAACAATCTTTAATCACAAACGCCTTGCCCCTGCGTGGACCCACTGACCAAATGCCCAACCAATGGTGTTACAAACCTGGAAAACGAGACCAGCCCGCACTCTGACTCCATTGCCACCATCTGGTATTAGAGCACGAATTAAACGCCTTCCAGGCTCGGCAAGAACGCTACTACCTCTCTTTACCCTATAAACATGCAAACATTTAATAAACCTTGCCTTGCAACCCCTTCTCCCCAGCACGATCCCAGATGTTACACTTCCTCTCCCCCCTTTTGCAATCAAACATTTCACCGCGACCAACCCGCTGCCCGTGGTTGTGTCAGCAAATTAACATTAACGAATCACTACCCAAGCATCCATTAATGCGCCTTGCAGAGTGCCTCTTTTCCCCCAGAGCGATCCAATGCGTTAAAACATCCCCCCACCATTCAATTCACCAAACCATATTCAACCTGCACTGCCCCCGAGCATGCGGCGGCAAGGGCGTCCTTCCATACAGCCCAATCCAGAATCAGAAAAGGCAGCCTTGCAACCATACGTGGGCCTACTCCTGTGTCCTACCTTACTCGAACCCCTGGAGCCCCCAGCGGCACCCTGGCGCAAACCTTTAGTCCGCAGCCCCCCGTGGCACCACAGCCATCTGGCCACTCATTTCCCGCACCATGGTTGTTCCCCTCCCCGATTGGAGCGTGGTATTACTCTTCACTGAACAACCAACCCCTCCTGCACTCTGTACCTTGCACCATAGTTCGCCCTCTATAACTTAGGAGCTTCGTGCCTGCCTATTAACCCTCTGTCCCCATTTCTATGTGCAGACCCTTGTACCCATCCTGTGCCTTCCTGATGCATCCATTATCAAATACCTGCATTTAAAAGGGACCCCCATTTCGTCTTTGCCACCCATACTCCTTCCTGCTAACGGCACCCTTAAAACCATCATGTTTCCTCCTCTCCACTTGATGGCGGCACTCCTCCATTTGTACTGCCGTACCCGTGATACCTTCCTCCTGGGCGTCGTGCCCCAGTGCGCTTGTTGGCATGCAATTGAAAACCAGCGCATCCCTACTAGGCGCTGCCTCTTAGCTGAGAATTATAGAAAACTAATTTTAAACCTCCCATGCATTTCTTTATTTATACTTGTATAACCGACACATACCTCAGTAAGACATGTTTGTTAAACAATTGTTTTCCCACAAGACCTGCCAACGACCCACACTGTCATACCCAGCCAAACATTGGAAATGCTGTGCGTGCACATTTCGAAAATAAAGCCACGTGGCGCGGCGGCCATTAACACTGTTCATTTTGTCAAATCCAAAACGGACTTATTTCCCGCATGTAATATATGCCCACCATGTCCCGTAGGACGGAGGCCGCCCATGCCCGGTAAACAATAACTTTCCCAAAAGCGCTGCCACGACCCACACAGTCTAGCACAATCCACACCTTTAAAATGCTTGAAACCCTTGTGGCTATGACCTGGCACCCGGTCGTAGTTGGAGCAACTTTTCCCCCGACAGAGTGCGCGACCGTCCGTCGGTTAAAACCTGGCCCCTCAGCCCGACTCCATTGCCCACGAGGGGTGCACCGGCCCGCGCCCTCCCCCATCCCAGACCGAACCATGTAGTTGTTTGCCCGCACTCACGTGCCTTACAATGGCCGGTATATTTTGCCAATACAACTATAGGTGTGTCCTAGCCGCGCCACCTGGATTCCCCACGCTAATAGCCACTGTATATAAGAGAAACGAGAGCCCTCCCCGCTTAAGCTTCGGGACTAAAATTAACCTGTGCGACCCTTTCCCACACAGCACCCTGCTTTGCACAAACCCCCTTCCTGGAATCCAAGGCCGTTTCGCGTGTCTGCGTTGCCTATGTTATCCCCGATACCCATACATTCCTTGGCCCCTCTGCTGGGTTAACGTTTAGCATACCGCGCACCTCCCCCTCCTAATAAAGCCTTAAAGACCCCCTGCCCTACAGTAACCGATTTGCCCCTCCCGGGCATTCCCATTAGACATCCCTTAAACTATGTGTCCTGGTGCTCCAACTCTCTACTTTGCTACGCGTGAACACCATTAGCAAGCCCATGCACAGGATTACCCCAATATTGTTCCTATTAAACCGGAGCCTTTGAAATGCGCAGCTCCCTCGCTGAGGGAATGCACCACCAATCCCCTTGGTGAACAAAACTTGGAAAACCACTATGGCATGGAAACATCATGCACTACTATCCCACCTAACTTTCCCATGCATGCCGATTTCCACACTTTCTACTGAACCTGACAATCGCTGCCCATACGAGGCTTGGCCTCTTACGTGTGTGCATAATGATGGCCTGCTGCTTTGCGAGCCGTAGTAATCGTGCAGGGATCGGAAAATGTTGCCGTGTTTGGATTATTAACCTGAATGTCCTAATACCCGGCCCGTTTTGCCGAATGGTGATGTCCTGTGCCCGTGCCCGCGAGGCCCGCGACTAGAGGTGGATTCCAACTATGGGTCGAACCATACCAAACGACCATGCTCCCTTCCTGCCCGCCTCCGGTTTCCCCCTGTGCCATGCCGTGGCCCTTTGCTCATGCGACATGCGTTTACGCCGCCGGCCCTTAACTTCATCCTCCACTTCCGGCGCACCCGACTATGCGCCCCGTCTGTAATTCAACTTCCAACCCCCAAATATTCACCACGTGGTGTGCGCGATTATAACGCCCCCCCTCCAACGCGGCCACCAGCCCCTCCTAAGCCACCATGCGCCGCCGATGCCCACCCCCTATTCTTCCTTCCTCCTGCCCGCATTTACCTTGTCTTGGCTCAAACCGAAATCCGCTTCTGTTCTACCGCCCGAGGCCTACCGCCGCCGCTCGCTCCTTTGTGCCACGCCTGGAACAACCACCGCCTGGAAAGACGACCTTCCTGGAAACCCGACCAGGCTGGAAATGGCCTGCAACTTTGGACTTGTGACTGCAACGTTGGCGAGAAGCCGGCAAAGAGAGACCCTGCAACCCTTGTCCAGGTGTTTTTATAGCGCCAATGGGCGCGCGGGAGATGCCAACCACCCCCTTCCCCCCCCCTTCTGGGTGGTGTAATGCTTGGCTCACACCCCCCCCAATCCCCTCCTGACTCCTCTTGCCCCCGTGCCGCGTGAGGCAGTCGGCACTAAGGGGTGCCCCTGCCGAGGGACCCTCCTTCGTAGGGCGCGGGAGCCCGTCGGTCCGTTTTCTATCGTCTTTCTTTTCAACACATAGCGCTTTCGCTCTGTATCTTTGTCATCTTTTCCCTCTTTCTTTCCCTCGCTTCCCTCTCTTTGCACCTTTTTACTCTTCGTCCCTGCCCCCACACATTGTTGGCTGGGGCAGTCACAGGCCACCACCCTGGCTTTGCTTCTAGCTGGGCTGCCGAGTCCGTGACTGCTGGTGTTTGGTATGCTTGCATGGCCTCCAACAGCTGGTGGTAAGTGTGAACGACCCCACTTTGAGACCCTAAACTAAACAGTGTGCTTGTGCTATTTAGGACTCAGATCTGGAGATAAAGGGGATAGAAAGTGAGGGTCCGTGCCAGGCGGGGGATCACGAAAGACAGTGAGAGCTTAGGAAAGAAGATTGCACAGACGGCTCGTGGGTGTGATGAAGACGCCGAAGGTGAGATGAAGACGCCGAAGGTGACTTGGCTGGTGTAAAAGGAGCAGGTAGATGGTGAGCTCAAGAAATGGGTAGATATAGGATCGGAGAGAGGATCGTCTGAGAAAGAAATAATTTGCCGAAGACGTGTGTGTATGTGCGATATAGAAGGGTGTGAAATGAGAAATAGAAGCAGGAGGTGAGTGAGAAAGAGAACGTCACAGAACGGAGACGGAAGGTAAAGGTAGAAGAGTGAAAGCAACAGTTATACATACAGACCGAAGAGTGGGCAGGGCGCCTTATAAAGCATTGCACAAGCAGGGGGTGAAAGGCTGACCACCCGCAGTGTAAATGTTGATAATTTTTATATCAAAGTGAGTGTGACGTTTACACAGGGAAATGACACATTTTTGGTCAGGGAACGAGCAGTTTCTATAATAGGAATGCATATCAGGTTTGAGCTATACTTTCTAGGCACTATTTACAGCACTAAATCAAAACCCAGGAAGCAACATGTGCACTGATTTCACCCACAACACCGCCAGGGGATGGGCAGGCCTTTTCCAATGCACAGATATGTGAAAGCAGCAGGCTTGTCTCCCGCAGGGTAAATCTTATTTCGCATCTTTCCGAGGGAGTCCCACTACACAATTCCCTGGGTAGGCTGCACAGTTATAAGAGAATTTAAAAGGTGGCCACAGGGACCCTCCTATGAAACTCATTTTTGAAAGCCTCGTGAAAACCGGTTAATCCTTGTTCCTCTAAAACCATCAAGGACCACATTGACACCCTCGCTCCGGCCGTTACCGATTTTTGCAACCACTCCTTTGCCTCAGGATCCTTCCCCTCTCCTCTGAAGCACTCCCTTGTGCATCCTCTTCTCAAGAAACCCACAGCTGTTCCTTCCTGACCTGCTAACTCGCCAATTTCCAATTTGCTCTTTCTGGGCAAACTCCTGGAAAAGCTAGCCATCTCTAAGCTTAGCCTTAATTCCGATTCAGTGCTAAGTGAGGCGTTTGAAATAGGGCGATTACCGGAATCTCAGAGAGGCAATCATCATCATCCCACTACCCAAAGGCAATAAGCTAGGCATAGACTGCGGATCGTTTAGACTGCTATCGATGCTGAACCAAGATAGCAAAATGCTCACGGCTGTACTAGCAAACAGAATGAAACGGATCATCAATAAGTTAATACATCATGACCAAACAGGATATGTCCCTGGCAAGAACATCTGAGATAACCTTAGAAGGCTACACCGGGTCATAGAGCATACAAAAGGAGATGAGAATGACATGGCAATTGTTTCGCTGGACGCTATAAAAGCCTTTACTCGGTCAAATGGCCCTGGCTAATAGATGCCTTGAACAAATATGGGATAGGACCGGGATACCTAAAATGGGTTAAACTACTGTACAGCGCACCGATAGCCAGAGTCAAAACTGGTGTGATTATCTCAGAAAAGTGGCAATTGAGCATGGGTACCAGACAGGGATGCCCGTGGTCCCCGATGCTGTACATTTTAGCATTGGAGCCCCTGGCGATATACCTGAGGTAGCCATATGAGATAATAGGGATAAGCATAAAAGGGGAACCACACTTGGTCTCACTATATGCCGACGATATGCTGTTCTACATACAGTATCCTGAAGAAAACCTCCAATATATTCTGGAAGTGATGGAGCAATTTGCGTCCTTATCTGGGATAGCAGTGAACTCCAAAAAATCCTGTATTTTCCCACTGGGGAGGTACATGGGAACCCTGCCGGACAAATTACCAATTTTACAAATACCATGGGTGACAAATAGTTTAAATACCTGGGGATAGACATTTATCATACGTTAGAGGCAGAACACCAGCACAACACGGAGACGGCGGTAAAGAACATAGAAAAAAGTATGGGGTTCTGGACTAAGCTCCCCCTGGCAATGATGGGAAGAGGTGCGCTGCTCAAGATGGTCATATTGCCGAGACCATTACATTTCTTTGGAAATATACCACGCTTGATACCGAGGAGATTTTTTTATTAAGCTACACAGCATATGCAGGGGCTTTTTATGGCATGGGAGCAGGAACAGAATAGCCCTCTGGAAATTACAGAATACGCATGATAAAGGGGGGGATAAAACTGCCAAACTATGAGATCTACTACTTAGCCAGCCATTTTCAGTATGTAGCCAAATGGGTATCAGAAGAACAGACCTCAGAATCGAGATTAAGACTGGGGTGCACCCCATACTTCTTGAAAGAAATAATATGGCTGCCCAAGACAGATGAAAGGGCGCTCACAGATGTTGGTACTAGGATGGAAGATGTGGCGCAGAGCTTGCCAGGTCATGGAGAACACAGCCCCTTGCTCTCCACAGGTTCCGCTAGTTACATTGACAAGGGGGGACAGACAACTAAGGCAGGTGATCGGGAAACACTGGGAGCAGGTGGGAATTGTAACTGTGGGAGACATGTGGCATGAGGGGAAGATTAAGGAATTTGGGGCGTTGGTGGAGGAAACGGGGTTGTGTGCTGGACAATATATAACGTATAACAGAATTGCAAGGTGGATCAGAGGGACATGGTCTGAAATAACATTAGAAGAGCCTCCCGAAGCCGCCATAGAAACTATATACGATATAGCAGAAGGGGGACATGAGATATCTATATTATTCGAGCTACTAATGTCCAAAGTTGGGAAAGAGGTGGCACAACTGAGGTATGACTGGGAAGAGGAAACTGGGATACCTATGAGTGATGAGATGTGGGAGAGGGCCCAAGGATATCATAAAGTGTCCAGGAATGCGAGGCTGCAGCAAGTACAACTATATATAACCCACAGGGCATATCTGACACACCAAAGGATAGCTAAATTTAAAAACGCAGAACGGCAATTATGCCCCAAATGCAGTGAAGAAAATGTGGGGATGACTCATATGTTTTGGGCATGTCCTGAAATTGCGAAATCCTGGGAAGAAGTAGCCCAACGACTAGAGGAGAAGGGGATCAAAATAGAGGTTAAATCAGTATGGGCATGCTTGATAGGAGGATTCCCAAGGCCACGCCAATTGAAACATATAAGTAAACTGAAGGACTTGGCATACATACCTGCCAAGCGTAGAATCGCCATGCGGTGGAAGGCGTGTAACAGACCTAGGGTAGAGGTTTGGTGGGCAGATCTTCAGAAATGGACTGAAGCTGAAACAGCAGCGTGGCAGGAAGCGGGTAGTAGAGGGGGGGGAGCGGGAACCTTGAGAGCTTGGAAACATCTGGTGGCCACATTATTTGGGCCCTCCCATGATGGGTCGACTGACCAAGAATCAAGTAGATCTGGAGAAGGAATCTCCCTTGGAAGAAGAGTGTTTGGACCGCGAAGTGGGGTAGGCTCGAGTGGGGGGGGGGGGAGAAAGGGAGGGTAACAAACATTGAATGACATATGCCGAAGTGGGAAATGTGAGAATATATATTGCAATGTTTGATTTTGTTGTTGGTTGGTGATTAAACTAATAAAATTGTTTAAAAAAGAAAACTTCATTCCGATTCTGTTGGCTGTCTCCATGACATCAGTCTGGCTTCACAGCTGCCAGAAGTACGGAACCTGCTCTCTTGAACATCCATGAAGATCTGCTCTCCAACCTTGACTCTTAACATTCCCTCTGTCCTCATCCTACTCGATCTCTCTTCTGTCTTCGACACAGTCAACCATACCATCCTGCTCAACCGTCTCCGTGATAACCTGGGTATCACTGATCAGGCTCTGGCCTGGCTAACCTCTTTCCTCTCTGATCGACCCTCAAATGTCCAACTTGGGTCCTTCCTATCAACTATCTTCCTCTCTACCCGTGGTGTTCCCCAAGGGTCTAACCTCTCGCCCTGGCTTTTTAACCAATACCTGGCAACTCTCGGCCACTGCATTGCCATTTTCTGCTTAAATTTCCAGTGCTATACTGATGACGCTCAACTCCTTTTCAGGCTGCCCTTGGCCACCTCCTCTCCCTCTCTCATCTCTGATTGCCTTACTTACAAGGGACTTCCTTCCCCTGGCACACCTTCACCATCCTTTCACCTCACTCTCTGGCCAGCCTCCCTTGGCCCTCCTCCTACCCACACCTGCAAGGCTAAGAATCTCGGGGTCATCTTTGACTCCACACTTTCCTTCTCTGCCCACATCTCTGAGGTCTCTAAAAAGCCAAACTTCCTACTGCACCTCCTCAGAGGTACTCTGCCTTTCCTCTCCTTCCCCCAGAAGCTCACTGTCTCCCAATCTCTGGTTCTCTCTAGGTTGGACTATTGTAACAGCCTCTTTCTAAATCTACCTGCCTCTACAATCCATCCTCTGCAACTAATCCAGAACAGGACTGCGAGACTTGTCCTTGGCCCTAAGCCCTTGGATCATATCTCTCCAGCTCTGAAATCTCTCCATTGGCTCCCAGTGGATGCAAGGATTACATTCAAAACCCTCTGCATTGTCCACAAGGCTTACTGGGGCCTGGGTCCAAAATATCTTCCACTATCCCTCTGCAAATAGCTCCCCTCGCGAGCTGTTTCCTCCTCTACCTCTAACTCCCTCAGGGTCAGTCATTTTTCAAAGAAACAAGCAGGGGGTAGATCTCTGTCCTCGGCTGGGGCCTCCCTCTGGAATAGCCATCCTGCCACTCTAAAATTCGAGGAGAACAATCTCCGGTTCCGGAAGCACCTCAAGACTCTCCTCTTTGCTTCTGCCTTCGCTCCCCTTCTCCCCTGCTGATCTGTTCTCTTGGCACTGTGCAGCATGCCACCCTCTGTCCCCAGGTACCTGCTCACCCTGCCACCCTCCTGCACTGCCTCCTGGCCACCCCTCGCTCTGGGGTCTGTATCTGTACCCATACAATCCCCCACATCCCATTTCTTCTTTTTCTGCACTTATCAGACTTAACCAGTCTGCTGCCGTGAACACAGCACTTGCCACTTGCTGGCTGCACTATCACTGTTTATTGCCTCAATTATCTATCTATTTATTTTTATTTATTATTATTTATCTGTTTCTCCTCTGCCCCGCACTCTCCACCTTCCATGCACTTTTCCCCTTTCCCTTTTCCATGCACTTGCGCATTCTCAATGTCACTGGGCCTAGTAAGATCGCTGTTGTTTTTTCCACTGTTCCCCTCCCTTGCCTTGTCGCGCTCTGAACCACGTGTATGAGCGCGATACAAATAAAATATCATATCATTACTTGCGCTATCACACAGATGAGTTGGAAGCATGCACACAAAGTCATGTGTCCAATAAACAGTGATAATTATATGGTACTGACGCCTATGAAAGCAAGTAAATGTTGGTGAACAAAGTGTGGATGGTGGGTTTTATCACTGTTCGGTTCATCTGATGCACATAGGAAGTTGCACAGCAAAGATTTTGGCGATTAGTCTTAGCACCTAGATGATTTTGGAACCATTACCTCACTGGGGGATTCTGGTATGTTTTGGATACATCAGAGTTAGGGAGGAGTTACTTTCAGATATGCAAGGGACCAACAACCTCAAGCGTACAGACTCTGAGGCCTTACACTGTAATTGAGTAACATACTAAAGGCATGTTGCAAATCCTGGAAGATTCATGGTGGTGGATGAGTGAGAACATGCATGCTTCACTGCATCATGTGCCATTCCCACTTTCAGACCTCTCTTGCGCTCCTTCTCTTGTCGCTATAGTTGCTCTGCTTTATCTTGGTGTGGGAATCTTCAGGAAGAGACCACCTGTTCAAACATAGGTTGAGTGTATTTCTCTCAGGTCGAGTAGGTGAAACAAGTTACTCGACCTGCAAGTCTAGCAGCTTTTTAAAGATTTCCCGAGGCCTGTGAAGGTAGATACCCTCTCGCAGGCCGGCATTCGACCTGTAAATCATGGCAGCTCCGGCGTCTCCAGTTTCCTTTAACTTTATCTGCAAATTGGAGTTCGATCACTCCACATCCCACCGCTGCTTTCTATGGCCTGCACCTGAGGGGGTCTTTTATACTTCCCAATCTCCCTCAGGTGTGGATTATTAGTACAATTAGACTGCAACTTGCAGTCCAGTACCTCTGCATCCCTCTTCTTCGTCCCAGTACTTTGGGCATTATGAGACTTCAAGTCCCCAATGTGCAAATTTTTCAAATGTACTACTTTCATTTCTATTCTTCACAGCATCCTCTATAGAAGTTCAGGGCTTAATGAATGGTTCTGATTTACAGGGGAATTTGAATGTTCAGAATATGAAAGGCTTATGTTTTGAAATTGGCATTTAACATTCTACAGTTAATCACAGAAGCTTTCACCTCCATAAATATGGCTCTTTGTGAAAGGGGGTCTTACTCCCAAAGAATTATTGTTTTGATGGTGGTGCAAACTGGAATGATCAATTGGTTTTAGGCAAGAAAATCTCCCTCCGACAGCAAGCCATTACATATTCTGGTATTACTGATGGGTCTTCCTCTGAGGAAGACAAATAGCGCGTCTCACCCAACTGAGTTTTCCCGTCCCCTGGGGCCATTCTCCCCCCAGGTGATCTCCTGGCTAATAGCCCCAATGCCCTCCCCCACCCTAGGGTCAGGATTAGGTAGCGACATCCTTCCCCTGGCCACCTGGGAGGAGACGTTAGGTAGGGTCTTTGTGAGGGCTCCACAGGATTCATCACAATTCCTTTTTACTATAAAAAAATACAATTAAACAAAGTTTTTTTTATGGCTGCACAGCGTCAGCAGAGCTTGAAAGTTATTTGCCTCTGAAACGCTGCCATACGTAGGGCATTTGGGCAGGAAGGACTTATCCACAGAGACACACGGAATGACATCCAGTGAGCCCATATGAATTAACCAGCCCCGTCTGAAGGCAGGCATGGCTCAGGCTGAGGGAACCTAAATGGAGGTTGTTTTTGGTCCGTAAAATTAATTTGAAACCACCGTTGAACATAATCTTGGAATCAACAGTCACTCTCGCCTCCCACCCTGACTAAGTATATTAACACCCTGAAGAAGCCTGGGCAATGAAACTGTATATGGTGTTGTAGCCGAAACTCAAGATGGCATGAGAAGAATTTTAGAACATATGAGTGCACTTGATTTGGATCTAGGTGCATTTAATGCACAGCCAATGTTTTAGAAAAAACAAGATACATGTCAAAGTAATCTGTCTCAGGTTTACATTTACATCTAACCATTGTGCTCTATTTAAGCAAGATTACCCGAGCAGGTGGAGGGGGGGCAATTACCGGGACAGGTAATGCCCGGGCCAGTTGGAATGATTGCTTGGGACATACCTGCCCCGTTAATGCCATCCCTGTGAGGGTAATATTGCTATTAACATCCAAGAATGTTGTACTGGGGTACTAAAGGCAGAAACAACATGTTGGTCGTTTCTCAACTTAAAAATAAACTACAAAATAAGATGGCCGCCATGGATTGGAGAAAGTTGCTATTCGCGTGTCGGGCACAACAGCGGAAGGTAAGTGGGGCAGGAGTTGGAGGGGGCGTCAAATATTTGGAAAAGTTAGTTGGGGACGCAGGGCTGCCGGGAAGTACTAACTAACCTGATTATCCGGCAGGGGAAGATGGTGGCCTCCAGCTCCAAGAAAGCTTGGAGCATGTGCTTTACCATATGGTAAAGCCCACTTTCTGACCCTCATCATTGGCTGGGAGGTTGAAGCCACGTCCCCGCTGGGTACTAATATGTATGCAGTGTTGTTGGTTTATGTATAATGGGTTGGTTGTGTTTGGAAGTTTGTGTAGAAGTGCAGCCACTTTCTTGTCTTTATGTAAGTCTTGGGGGTGTTTTGCTATTACTGCTTTTATTATGGCACTTAATGATTGCTTCTTGCAGTTATGGGTTTTATTTTTTTATATTTGTATTATGATGCTTTGTTTATTTAAAACCTTTCACCTATCTTTAAAAAGAAAATCTGCAATTTACATCAATCTTATAAAACACAAGGAGAAATTAATTAAAACAGCAGTGCAAATTCATCAAAGGTATCCAATTGAATGTAAAACTAAATGTTGTCACTTTTATAGCTCCTGCCTACGGGCCATTAAAACGTCCTTATCGTTAAATATAAATTCATCCGAAAACGTAAAAATGTATTACAGGAAATGTATATACATACTTAGGAGTCACGTGGTATGGCCTTACTTATTAGGACAATAACATAACTTGTTTCCCCCCGCCCCCCTTTCCTCCTGTTTTTGAATCCAGTCCAGTTGCCACAATTCCAGTTTTGCAGCTTCTGGGTTGGACACCAAGTACTCATCCGTTCTCTCTAATGCATTTACTTTAGCTCTACAATTAGATTTGCATCGGTCAAGAATCCACTCACAGTTGCCACCAAAAATGTGCTTACTTGAGTGAAAGACCAAAGGAGCATTGTCCATTATAATATAAAGTCATGGTTTTCTACGATAGCTTTGAGAGACAAAAGGCCCTATTCATGTCTAATAACCGGAATTGGGACCCCTTTGGGAAGCAACAACACTCTTCTCCAAAATATGCCTTCCAAGGCCGGACATATGTCGCACAAAATGCTGAGGGAAGCTTCCGCTTTATAAATTAACATTAGAACTACTTTCTGTTTATAAAATGTCAGGACAGGGAGAATAGTACCTGTTTCAACATTGTATTGTATTCGCCATTTATATAGCACCCTTTCCCCATTTATATGGTCTCACTGCGCTTTGTGACTGTAACGCCCTTAGTGACCGCAGTCCTTGTGTGGGAGGTTCTAAGAGTTAATTTAAAGATGCGTGTGTGCATTTTGCCAGGTTAAGACTTACGTGGGCTGGCTAGGCTCCAGCAAGCAGCCTCGAGGTCAGGCACAATGGTGGCGGCTGTTGGTGGTGCTAGTGGCAAGATTTGATGTGTTCTCAGCTAGACCGAAATATTTCATATGAAGTGCTCGTAGGCCCGAAGGCATCTTGGTGCTAAGACATCAAACCCAGCTAGACAGTCCGGGTTGCTTTCAGAAGATTCCTACATTGCAAATGTTTAGGAGTAGATCTTAGAACCGGAGGGAGCGTGTTCCAGAGTTTGGCAGCCGCCGCAGAAAAGGCGCGACTGCCCATTCGAGAGACGGATCCTAGGGACAGAGATTAAACCGGCAGAAAGTCTGCGCCCCCTGACGATAGGAGGCCCGAGGCAGAGGGCCTTAAATTCTATGCACCTGGCAACAGGGAGCCAGTAGAGGGAATGCAGAACTGGAGTGATATGGGCACCATAAGGAGTGTTAGTGGCCACCCTAGTGGCCAGATTCTGCAACAACTGCAACTGATGGATATGCTGCACTGGCTGAGCCAAAAACAAGGAGTTAAAATGGTCAAAACGGCTCAGCACCAGTGAGGCTACCACCAGAGATCTAAGATGGCATAGCAAGAAGGGTAAAACCCTGTGCAGAATCCTCAGATGAAAAAATGGCCAGCCTTGTACACTGCTCCAACCTGAGCAGCCATAGACCAAGTAGATGACAGAATAACCCCAACATTTTTGACGGTTGACACAGGGAGAGGGAAATCACCCAGTGCAGAAGGCCAAAAAGATGAGTCCAGAGAGCTGGGTTAGGGGGGTGACCCACCATTAAAACCTTGGTTTTGTCCCAGTTCAAATTCAGCCACTTCCTACCCGTCCAGTCCCTAACGGCCACCAAGCACTGACTCAGGCGCCAGGATCTGGGTGTCATCAGCATACGAATAGTACGAATAGCACCTGAAGCCGTACAGTGAAGTGAAGGGGACAGGGAGGTGCCCCAGCGGGACACCACAAAATTGGAGAACAAGAAGCAGAAGAAAGTGAGAGGGTTTGGCCCTTATCAGTCAGGAAGGAGGAAAACCAGGCTAATAAAAGACCCGCAGAGGCCAGCTGAAGCCAAGCGAGAAAGCAAGATCTGGTGGTCGACTGTGTCAAAGGCCGCCGACAGGTCTAACGATATCAATGCCGCCATTCCACCACTGTCCACCAGTCTGGTCAGGACATTGACAACAGACACTAGGACACTCTGTGCCACACCCTAGGTGAAAACCTGACTGAAAGGGGTAAAAAAGTGTCCTCCAGAAAGGAGGAAAGAGGAGGGTACACCAGAGACTCCAAATGTTTAATCGACAGAGGAAGAAGTGAAATATGTGGGGAAATTAGCAGGAAAAATAGGATCCAGTGAGGGCTTTTTAAGAAGGGGGATAACTATGGCCTGTTTTAACTCCACTAGAATAAACCCAGACTGGCAAGACAGATTGACTGACTGCCTGGGAAACCCAGGTAGTCGGACTGGGGGTCATAGCCTTGAAAACTGCCAAGGGTATGGGATCAGAGGGAGCGGCAGATTTAAGCTGAAGAACAGCCTTCCCTACCGCTTCCTCCAGAAAATATTGGGAACCAGAACCACACATGCAAAGGGCCACCCACTCCAACCTCCAGTACATTATTAATGGCGGAGCACCAATGCCGTAGGTAAATATTGGTCCGAATGGTGTCAATTTTAGAAATGAATAATTGAGCAAGAGAGACTGCGTCGGAGTCACAGTCGGTGAAAGACTTTCAGAAGATGACCAGGAATTCACAATGGCAAACGGCTCCTTAGGTTGATTAAGTGCATTGGTTACTCTCTGGGTGAAGGTCTGTTTAGCAGCAAAGCTAGATTTGTGATCAGTATCAGCTAGAAGTCTATAGACTGTCTTCTCAGCAGCACCAGGGATTTGAAAAGTGAATGGCACCAGAAAGTGATCAAACCAAATGAGAGGTTCCACAGGAAGAAAAGTAATATAGGATTCAGTGGCGAACATCAAGTCTTTTTTTTTTTTAAATCCTTTTTTGGGGGTAATTTCCGTCAAATTTAATTAAATTATATGGGAATTTGGTTAAAGTGGGGCGATGCGGGGTGTCTCCTCCCCCGCATTTTCGAACAAAAAAAGACCCAAAAACATTGGAAATGGTCAAACATTTCTGATCAAGTAGACCTAAATCTATCCACAGACGTGGTGCAAGGTATACATACTAAAAACTTGAATGGAGTTCATCTTCGATGTCGGTTTTTCTAGGTCCAATGCAATTGGTTGGTCTCGCTAGTCGTGGTTTGCCTGGAACGAAGGTCTGAGCAGTGGGAGAAGGCCCGGAAGGACTGTCGTGATGTATGTTCGTCTGTCAGGGGGAGGACAGGAATTTGTCAGCGTGTGCCGCTACAAACGCTACTGCCATCCGTGGGGGTATTGGTGGGTAGGGGTTTTGTTGTGTTTGGGTCAGTGTTTCTGTGCACCCATCGATAGAGTGCAAGAGGGGTTCAAGCGTAGGATGGAAAGAGCTGCACTCTGGGCAGATACATGTTTGGCCTTCGCTCTTAACTCTGTTTCACACGGATGGTTGTTCAAGCTAGAGTTTATACATCTGCCCAAATAAGTAAAGATGTCAACCCTTTTTAAAGTTTCCTTATTCAGGGACCAATTAAAATGAGTCTTTTGTGTACCCCTTAGTGAGTTGAGTACCATGGTATTTGTTTTTGCCACATTTGGGACAACCCATTTTGCACTACATACTCTTGAAGTGAGTTGAGCTGGTGCTGTAGACCAGTAGGTGTCTGGTCAATAAGGATCAAGTGTGCATAGAGCATCCACCTTGATGGATTTCCATTGAGTTTAGGCTCTTTAAAGTGTCAGCCAACCCCTGCTTTAAACCCTTATACGTTTTTATTTGTTTGGACAGATGTCCCGATAGATTTAATCATACTCTAAGGGTAGTTGTAGTTGCTGTATATAAAGCCTTAACTGCCTGAAGCAGTGCACCCCGAAGTGGCCATTTTGTCCCATAAGAGATCCTGGTCAACACTGTTAAACGCCTGCGGCAGATCAACAAGCGCAAGAATAGGTTTAGCCCAGTTCCTACTCCTTTCACAAATCCGGGTTGGTAGAGATCGTACTGTCTAGAGATCTTCACCCATTTTGCAAGGTGCTCCAGTATCAATGATACAATTTACCAATCATGTCCAAAACAACAATAGGGCGATAGATTTTTGGATCAGTCCTATTGCCCTTTTTAAAAATGGGGACAATAACGGCTGCCTTCCACGAGTCTGGATCCTCTCTCGCTCTCATCGCCTGTTCAAATAGTAGAACCAAAAAATCAGCTCACAGCTGTGGATCTCTTTTTGAGTATGACATTTGTCAGCCCATCGGGACCTGGGGCTTTGGAGCAGCTAGCTTTCTTAAATGTGCTAAGATCTTTCGACTGGAATGGACCACTCCCCAAGGGTACAGTCACCCTCCACTTTTATTGCTTTTTTTATTGAAGAGAAAAAGCTTTTGAAGTGTTCAGCTCATGAACCTTTAGTTACAGTATTAGCTTGAAAAGGTCAAGTCTGGAATACCTTTGCCACTTTTTTTGACTTTATTCAAGTGGTGAGGGTGTTTTGCTGTTACTGCGATTTATGATTTACCTAATGATTGCTTCTTGCAATTATGGTTTTTATGACTAGTTGTGTAATATTTCTTGAGAGAATATGTTTGAAATTAACCTTTTGCTATAACCAATTAAATGGACATTAAAACGCAAAGAGAATACATTATATGTGTACTATTTGTGATAACTTGACACCCTGTTTTTGCTTTGTGTGAGTAGGGCTTAGTTGGTCACTCACATTTACGGCACCTTAACATTGTACTAGCTACCAAGGCATAAACTAACCAGAAGTAATCATCTCCTCCAATCTTTTTTTTTTTTCACCAAACTTCTTTTTATTGGTTTTCTACAAGCAAACCGGCATTACTGCATTATATTACATGCGCCGAAAACAGCGCTCAGTTGCTTGTTATTACAAAAGACAATAAACATGAACAAAAACAACAAGACTGTAAAGTCTCAGTGGGGATGACTGTGGGGTTGAGGCGGGAGGGTAGACGATGGGTTGTATATCAGGAGTCAGAACCAGCTAACACTGTTTGCACTGCAGGATTGCATCGGGAGCGGGATGGACCTGCATGGTACTGAGTCTTCATTAGTTTGCATGTGCTCTAGCTAGCGTGAGCGGAGGGGAGGGCGGAGGTAGTTCCGGGCTGTTATGTCTTTACCACTGGCTTCCCTGGTCTGTAGCTTGTCTAGTACTTCCGGCCTTCTCTTTAATCATATTTATCCATCCATCGGAGGGGGAGGCTGTCGGGCCAGGCCTGGGTATTTCTGTGTGTAGCCCAGGAATGGGGCCCAGGTCTGGTAAAATTTGTCTGTTCCCAAACCGGAGGGCTTTTATTTTCTTGGCTGTTATGTCCCAACACTTTGTTATGTTATTTTGCATTTATATAGCGCCTTATATACCATTGGTATGGTCTGAAGGCGCTGGTAGGTTGAACGCCCTTGGGAACCGAAGTTCGGGTCAGTAGAGAGAGTCCAAAAAGTGCGTGTGCGCACCAGGTATGTGTGCAGCTGGTGCGGAATTCACAAGTGGTAGCTGCTTCTTAACGGTAGGTGCGGTGGTTGAGAGATCAGGAGTATGTGTTCGCTCTGGCCGGCTTTATCCAGATCGAGTGTGGCTGCGTTAGGCCTGAGGAGAACGCCTGGCTGGGGGGTGCGAAACCAGCAGTGTTTACTTAGAGTGATGGGGAGTGAGCGGGAGATGTTGATATGAGAACAGTTCTACCGAATGGTGTCATAATATCTCTGTGTTCTAGTTGAGTGGTGGTGTAAGGGAGAGCGTGGGGTGTGTATGAAGTATTCCCTGCATTCCAAAGCATATTATGTACGTCACGCAATTCCGTGCGGACAGGTCCGTTCTATGCATTTTTGTTCATTTCAGGCGTTCAGGATTGTCCTATACCTTCATGTCTGCTCGACATATTCACGCACTCTGGTTCACCTTGCATGCTCTAGTCTTTTCTTCATTCTCCAGTGTGCCCCACGCATGCTCTCGTGTGTTCCATACGTATGCACTCCTGCCCTTCTTGCGCATGCACTCAAGTCTACCCGGCGCACGTACTTCTGTCTGCCTATGCACTCATCCGCTCTGTATACCCATCCGTTCAGTACGGTCATTTGATCTACACACTCATCTGGTCTACACACTCATCCGGTCAACATACTATTCATCAGCTCTACAAATCCATGCGTTCATCCGCTCCACACCTTCATCTGCTCCGTACACTCATCCGCTCCA
This sequence comes from Ambystoma mexicanum, assembly GCF_040938575.1. NCBI lineage: Eukaryota > Metazoa > Chordata > Amphibia > Caudata > Ambystomatidae > Ambystoma > Ambystoma mexicanum. Next base: position 640,583,153 of record NC_090923.1, read on the forward strand.
CACACTCATCAGTACCACATACATTCATCCGCTCCACATACTCATTCGCTCCACATACTCATTCGCTCCACATACACTCATTCGTTCCATACACACACATCCGTTCCACACACTCGTCTGTTACACATACACTTGTCTGCTCCGCACACTTGTCTGCTCCGCATACTCGTCTGCTCCGCACACAACACTCATCTGGTCCACCCACTCATCGGCACAACATACTACTCGTCCGCTTGACAATACTACTCGTCTGCTCTGCGTGTCCATCCGTGTCCATCCATCCGTTCCACACACTCATCCGCTCTATGTATTTATCCGCTCCACACACTCATCCGCTCCACACACTCATCCGCTCCACACACTCATCCGCTCCACACACTCATCCGCTCCACACACTCATCCGCTCCGTACACTCATCCGCTCCACACACTCATCAGTACCACATACATTCATCCGCTCCACATACTCATTCGCTCCACATACTCATTCGCTCCACATACACTCATTCGTTCCATACACACACATCCGTTCCACACACTCGTCTGTTACACATACACTTGTCTGCTCCGCACACTTGTCTGCTCCGCACACTTGTCTGCTCCGCATACTCGTCTGCTCCGCACACAACACTCATCTGGTCCACCCACTCATCGGCACAACATACTACTCGTCCGCTTGACAATACTACTCGTCTGCTCTGCGTGTCCATCCGTGTCCATCCATCCGTTCCACACACTCATCCGCTCTATGTATTTATCCGCTCCACACACTCATCCGCTCCACACACTCATCCGCTCCACACACTCATCCGCTCCACACACTCATCCGCTCCACACACTCATCCGCTCCACACACTCATCCGCTCCACATACACTCATTCGTTCCACACACACACATCCGTTCCACACACTCGTCTGTTACACATACACTTGTCTGCTCCGCATACTCGTCTGCTCCGCACACTCGTCCAGTCTACGCACTCGTCCAGTCTACGCACTCGTCCAGTCCACAACACTCATCTGGTCCACCCACTCATCGGCACAACATACTACTCGTCCGCTTGACAATACTACTCGTCTGCTCTGCGTGTCCATCCGTGTCCATCCATCCGTTCCACACACTCATCCGCTCTATGTATTTATCCGCTCCACACACTCATCCGCTCCACACACTCATCCGCTCCACACACTCATCCGCTCCACACACTCATCCGCTCCACACACTCATCCGCTCCACACACTCATCCGCTCCACACACTCATCCGCTCCACACACTCATCCGCTCCACACACTCATCCGCTCCACACACTCATCCGCTCCACACACTCATCCGCTCCACACACTCATCCGCTCAACACACTCATCCGCTCCACACACTCATCCGCTCCACACACTCATCCGCTCCACACACTCATCCGCTCCACACACTCATCCGCTCCACACACTCATCCGCTCCACACACTCATCCGCTCCACACACTCATCCGCTCCACACACTCATCCGCTCCACACACTCATCCGCTCCACACTCTCATTCGTTCCACACACTCTCATTCGTTCCACACACTCTCATTCGTTCCACACTCTCATTCGTTCCACACACACACATCCGTTCCACACACTCGTCTGTTACACATACACTTGTCTGCTCCGCATACTCGTCTGCTCCGCATACTCGTCTGCTCCGCACACTCGTCCAGTCTACGCACTCGTCCAGTCCACAACACTCATCTGGTCCACCCACTCATCGGCACAACATACTACTCGTCCGCTTGACAATACTACTCGTCTGCTCTGCGTGTCCATCCGTGTCCATCCATCCGTTCCACACACTCATCCGCTCCACACACTCATCTGCTCCACACATTCATCCGCGCTACAGACTCACCTTTTCCGCACAATCATCCACTCCACCAACTCATCCGCTCCACACATACGGCCGCTCCACGTACTCGTACGCTCTACGTACTTGTCCGTTCCTCGACGCTCATCCGCGCTCATCCGATCTTACACGTTCGTCTGGCCAAACGTTCATCCAGTCTATACGTTCGTCCGTTCAGTATAGTCATCAGTTCTACGCCCTCCTGCGTTCTGTTCGCTTCTCTGTATTTGCGTACTTGTTAACTCTACACGTACTCATTAACTCTATACGATTGACCGCTCTACACACCCAACTATTCTACATACTCATTGGCTTTAGTTTGTTCATCTATTTCATCAGGTCTCCGTACTCATTTGATCTTTCTAGTCGTCTGCTCTTCCACTCATGCACGCTTCCACTTAGTGTATTCATCTGTTCTATACGCTTCATCCATTCTAACTATTTCATTTATGCCATTCACTATGTTCCCTCCTCATTCATTATGTCCATTTCATCTGTTCAGATCTCCTTAGTTTCTCAATGATTTATTCCTATTATCCGCTTCACTGTTTTGATCTACTTTACTCGTTTAGCTCTGTTTGTCTTTCTAGTTACATTTGAGTTTATTTAGCTGTCATTTCTCGCCTCAGGTTGATTGATCGGTCAGAATTATTGTGATGTTAGTTGGAAGCCACTTGGTTTTAGGGGAAGAGCCAGGTTTTCAGTAGTTTGCGGAAGGACGTTAAGTCCTCAGTTTGGCGGATGTGGGGTGGGAGTGAGTTCCACAGGGTTGGAGCTAGGGCTGAGAATGATGATCTGCCTAACCTGACTGAGTTTGTCTTAGGAATTACTAGGAGGCCGGCTGAGCTTGATCTTAGGGTGCGAGTGGGATGATAGGGTATTAGTTTGTCTTGAAGATATTGAGGTCCAGTTTTATGCAGTGCTCGATGGGAGAGGCATAAGGTTTTGAAAGCCACCCTACGGGCTACTGGAAGCCAGTGCAGTGTCTTAAGGGCTGGGGATACGTGGTCTCTCGGACCGAGCGAAAGTAGCATTTTGGCCGCCGCGTTTTGTGCTCTTTGGAGTTTATTCAGTTGGTAGGCATGGATTCTGAGATATAGGGGGTTTCCGTAGTCAGGTCTGGATATAACGATTGATTGGACCGCAGAGACTCTGTTGGGGAATGAGAGGTATGGAAAGATGCGCCTAAGGGTTTTAAGGTGGTAGTGGCAGGCCTTTGAGACATTGTTGACTTGGCGCGAGAGTGTTAGGTCGGAGTCCAGGGTGCATCCAAGATTTTTCACTGTGTTGGAGGGTGTCGGTGAGTTGCCCATGGCGGGTGGCCAGGGTAGTGGGTGCGGAAGAAGATCGGAGTTGCCGCAAACCATGATTTCTGTTTTGGAGTGGTTTAACAAGAGGTGGCTTTGGGTCATCCAGCGTTCAATGTTAAGGAGGCAGGATGCCAGGTCAGGTCGGGAGTTAGGGTTAGGGTTCGAGTTCAGGAATTTTAGCATTAGTTGATTGTCGGCGTAGTTGTAACATAGGATGTTGTGTGAACGAATTATTGGTGGGAGGGTGATCAGGTAGAGATTGAACAGGAGGGCGGATAGACATGCTCCTTGAGGGACTCCCGTGTCGACTGGTCGAGCTTGGGAAGTAAAGCTGGAGAGTGTCGTTATTTGGTGCCCGTCTTTGAGGAATGAGGCTATCCATTTAAGAGCGGTTCCACGAATTCCTAGGGAGTGGAGGCGGTCTAGGAGGATTGAGTGATTGATCGTGTCAAAGGCAGCGGATAGGTCGAGGGGGATTAGTGTGGCGCATCCAGCGGAGTCTGCTGTCATTTTAAGGTCGTCCCAGATCGAGGTTAGGGTGGTTTCGGTTCCGTGACGTGTTCTGAAACCTGATTGGGCGGGGTCTAGGAGATTGTTGGCTTCGACAAAGGCATTTAGTTGAGAGTAGACGGTTCGGTCAATGAGTTTGGCAAGGAACCTGGTGTTTGAGATTGGGTGGTAGTTTTTGGGCTCGAGAGGGTCGAGCGAAGGTTTTTTTATTAGAGGTTTGACGTGTACCATTTTGAATTCTTCGGGAAAGATACCGGAAGAAAGGGAGGCATTTATGATAGATCTTGCGTGTTCTCCTGCGCAGGTGGAGGCAAAAATGTCTTTAAGGGTTGTGGCTGGGCAAGGGTCCAGTGGTGATCCAGATGGTTTGCGGGCAGATAGAAGTTTGAGGAATTGTTCTGGTGATATTGGACTAAAGGATTCGAGCGTTGGTTGCATAGAGGTCGCAGCTGAAGGGCTAGCCGGTACGGGCGGTGGATTGTCAAGTGGCTGTAAGAGAGCCAGTTTGGTGTTTAGGGTTTTTGTCCTTTCAATAGCCGTGGTGTAAAAGTGGAGGGAGAGTGAGTCACACAGTGATTGTGACGGGGTCGGGGCGGTTGTATTACAAGCTGGATTGGTGAATTCGGAGATGATTTTGTGGAGTTCATTGCTTGGGTTTTTGCAGTTTAGGATTCGGGCGGTGTAATGGGCTTTTTTTGCTTTCTGGATTTCGGCCTTTCTACCGATACAAGTGTCGGGCCAAGGTAGTCCTGTTCTCGTGGGTTTTCTCTTTCTGCCAATTACGTTCTAGGTATTTGTAATGTCGTTTAGTGGTCTTCAACTCAGGAGTGAACCATCTGGGGGAAGGGCCACGGCGGGATGATGGTTTGCACGGGGGGTGAGTCGCGTCAGAGATGCGTTGAGCCATGAGTCAAAGGACTCAAGTGTTAGTTGGTTGTTGGGACGGCAGGTAAGTGGTGGAGATTGGAGGAGTGCCTCGGCTAGGTCCGGGGTGATTATTAGTTTTTCTCCAGCATTTGCGTAGGTTTGGAGGTTCAGATGCGAGTACGGGAAGGGGGGCCGGGTGAGTGGATGGCGAACGAGAGAATGAAGTGATCGGACCAGATGATAGGGGTGGGGGGCTTTAAATGAATCAGGGTGTTGGAGCTAAAGATGGCATCATGAGTGTTTCCTTTGAAATGAGTCGGGCCATTTATGTGGGGTTGGAGATTAATTGCATCTAGACCGTCAACCAGGGCGTGTGTCGTAGGGTTGGTGGGGATGTCGAGCCATATGTTGAAGTCTCCAAGAAGGGTGAGGTTGGGATGGTTTAGTTGGAGGGAGGCGAGAGTCGCAAAGGTTGTTTGCGAAATGTCTATCGTAGCCAGGGGGCCTGTAGATTGTTAGGAAGCTGTGTGAGAGCGACGGGGAGAGGGATAGTTTAACGAGGAGGGATTTGCAGGATGGAATGGAGGGTTGGTTGTCCATGATTGAGGCGCGGAAGACAGATTTGAAGACGAATTCTACCCCCCCTCCTCTGGACGGACGGTTCAGTGGGATGAGGCAGTAGTCAGGGGGAAAGGCTTCATTAGCGATTGGGCCGAAGTCATCAGAGAACCAGGTTTCAGTGATGAAAACTAGGTCTGGTTTGACGGAGGCGAGGAGGTCAAAGATGCAATGTCTGTTTTTTTTCTACAGATCGGGCGTTAAATAGGATACACTTCACATCTGCATGCAGGGTTGGTTTTGGTGCTGGAGCGGGATGGGGCGGTGGGGGAGAGTGTGGAGGGAGAGGGGTAAAGTTGGTGATGCTAGGGAAAAGTGGGCGAGCAGAAAAATGTGCAGGTTTCGGGCGGGGTTGGGTGGCTGCGTGTGATAGGATAATCGGGTTTGGGGTGGGGGATTTGAGGATGGGGAGTGGGCGGTTGGGAGTTTCAGTTGCAGTCTAGGAGAAATCCGGGGAGAGGGGTTTCAGGAAGGGAGAGGCCACAGGGGGAAGGAGGAGATTGTGGGAGAGAGGTGTTGGGTCGAGACAGGGGAGGCGAGGAGAGCCGAGAGGTTGAGGGGGACCAGGAACGTTTCCTCTTTAGTTTCTTTGCTGCAACTGGTGTGTGAGAGAGGGTAGAGGGTCTGAGGGGGAGAGGGAAGCGGCTTCGGTACTTGCTAGGGCTAGGCGCGCAGTTTTTAGGGAGGGGAAAGGGTGCGGTTGGGGGGGGAGGTGGCAGTGGTATGACGGCAAGGTGGGGGGGTGGGTTATTGCAGGGTGGGGTGTGCCAGGTATGATAGCGAGGGGAGCGGGTATGGGCAATGCTGGCGGTTCGGTGGTGGGGTTCAGTGGATGAGTGGTCTTAGGGTGAGTGGCTCGCCATCGTGCCCCCCTGGCTTGGTGTTTGGAGAGGGTAATGGCCGGGATTGCGGTGGAGGGTGGGGTGATATGGGAGGGGGGACAGGAGGGAAGGCAGATCGGAGAGTGGAGGTGGTCCACGGGACTCTGGTGGAGTGGGTGTGCTCATGATTGGTGCAAGCTTTGGGTTGATTTAGGATGGTTTTCTGATTGTAGTTCTAAGATCGGTGACTCACGCTTTTAGGCACACTTCCAGGTTCAACTGGTCAACGACTATTTGGTGCTTTCTAGATACAATTGTAGACAGAGATGATATTAGTTTATTAGGTATACTTCTAAGTTCACCTGTACACAGAGAAGATATTCGGTCAGCCTCTAGAATCAATTTGCATAGAGGGGGTATTAGATTATTAGTTAGTTACCGTTTTAGAATTTACATTACACAGCTATACTGTTAGTTATACTAATAGGATTGAGTAGGTCACGCTAGTGGGTGGACTTCTTTCAATTCACCTTTATACAGGGAGGGTATTAGGCATGAGTCTGAATCAACTTTGTATTCGATTATTAGTCGCCGTTTTAGCTTCTACATTAGCCTCTAGATTCAATTTATTCATACATGGAGGGTAATGGGCATGAATCTAAATTCAGCTTTCCTCAGGGAGGCTATTGGTCACAACTTCTAAATGTAATTGGGGACACGTCTAGATGCAACTTTCTCAGAGGGACTACTGGGCGCAACTTCTAAATGCAATTGGGTACACTTCTAAATGCAATTGGGTACACTTCAAAATTCAACTTTCTCAAAGAGGCTATTGGCCACAACTTCTAAATGCAATTGGGTACACTTCTAAATTCAGCTTTCTCAGAGAGGCTATTGGGCGCAACTTCTAAATGCAATTGGGTACACTTCTAAATGCAATTGGGTACACTTCTAAATTCAGTTTTCTCAGAGAGGCTATTGGGCGCAACTTCTAAATGCAATTGGGTACACTTCTAAATGCAATTGGGTACACTTCTAAATGCACTTGGGTGCACTTCTAAATTCAGCTCTCTCAAAGGCAATTGGGCGTAACTTCTAAGTGCAATTGGGTACAGATCTAAATGCAATTCGGCGTAACTTCTAAATGCAATTGGGTACACTTCTAAATGCAATTGGGTACACTTCTAAATTCAGCTTTCTCAGAGAGGCTATTGGGCGCAACTTCTAAATGCAATTGGGTACAGTTCTAAATGCAATTCGGCGCAACTTCTAAATGCAATTGGATACACTTCTAAATTTGGCTTTTCTCAGAGAGGCTATTGGTCACAACTTCTAAATGCAATTGGGTACACTTCTAAATGCACTTGGGTGCACTTCTAAATTTGGCTTTTCTCAGAGAGGCTATTGGTCACAACTTCTAAATGCAAGTGGGTAAACTTCTAAATGCAATTGGGTACACTTCTAAATGCACTTGGGTGCACTTCTAAATTCGGCTTTTCTCAGATAGGCTATTGGTCACTCTGAGAAAAGTCACAACTTCTAAATCCAATCGGGTACACTTCTAAATTCAACTTTCTCAGAGAGGCTATTGGGCGCAACTTCTAAATGCAGTTGGATACACTTCTAAATGCAATTGGGTACAGTTCTAAATGCATTTCGGCGCAACTTCTAAATACAATTGGGTACACTTCTAAATTCAGCTTTCTCAAAGGCAATTGGGCGTAGCTTCTAAATGCAATTGGGTACACTTCTAAATGCAATTGGGTACACTTCTAAATTCAACTTTCACAGAGAGGCTATTGGTCACAACTTCTAAATCCAATCGGGTACACTTCTAAATTTAACTTTCTCAGAGAGGTTATTGGGCGCAACTTCTAAATGCAATTGGGTACACTTCTAAATGCAATTGGGTACACTTCTAAATTCAGCTTTCTCAAAGGCAATTGGGCGTAACTTCTAAATGCAATTGGGTACAGTTCTAAATGCAATTCGGCGCAACTTCTAAATGCAATTGGGTACACTTCTAAATGAAATTGGGTACACTTCTAAATTCAACTTTCACAGAGAGGCTATTAGAGATTCCATCTAAGTGTGGCATATGCTAACAATCACTGGTTAACATTAGGCTGCAGGCCATTGAAAGGTAGGTTAGAGTGTCTGGAACTTTCTGGAGAAGAGTAATTGCTCTACCCCTCTCCCAAGCCAACACGTACGGTTTTGTCGGTTTCTGGTGGCTTCCTTGGCTTCCCTTGCGGACACCTGCTGACACTTCCTGGAGCCGCCTCTGTTGGAGCCGCCCTTGGCCTTGGGGCCCTTAGCCGCTTGGCGCTGCCGGGCAGGGGGCTGCCCTGGGAGGACCAGTGATGAGGGGCGGGTCGGGAGGCGGGAGGGAGCGGGACCAGGATGGGGTGGTGGGGCGGGCTGGGAGGCGGGCGGGCGAGGGATAACCAGGAAGAGGAGGCCGGGAAGCACGGGGCAACGCGGGGCCTGGGCCAGAAATCAAACACCAAAAAACAAGGAAAAGGGGTCGCGGATGGGGGGCACACTCATCTGCTCCTCAGATGGGAAATCCACCACATCTGTACTGCCGTACCCTCTGGGTTCTTCCAGAGCCTGGCTATAGAGATTTTAGCTGCCGTCAGTAAGTGGGCGCATAGTTCTGCTCTGTGGCCCGACAGAGGGAATTGGCCCTCGCCGCTTGCTCCCAGTAGGACGATGGGATTGTGAGGCCCGTGATCGTGTTGACTTGGTCTAACACTGCTTTCCAGAATTCGGTAGCCTTGGGGCACGTCCATAGTAGGTTGTCCGGGCACCCTCTCCAACACAGCGGGGGAATCGTGGGGTTACATTTATTGAACGTCTCTGGAGTTCGATACCACCTATAGCATACTTTGAATGCCCCCTCCTGGTTAGTTACACATTTGGAACTTCAGTGCGCTCTGGTCCAGATGTGGTCCCATTCCTCCGGTTCAATGGGCCTCCCTATGTCTGTCTCCCATCTGAGCATGCATGGTTCTTTGCAGGTTGGGTCAGTTCTGTCGAGGATCTTGTAGAGGGTTGATATTCTACCCTTAGGGGGCATCACTGTGAGCGTTCGCTCCAGAGCTGTCAGGTCTCTACTTCCGAGGTTTTTCATGATACTGCTTGAGAGCCCGTGTCTAAGCTGTGAATATCCGAACCTCTCTGCTTCCGGAACTTTGAATTTCGCCTTGCAGGCTTCGAAGTCCAGAGGCTTTCCATCTTCAAAGAAGACTTGCACTTTCTCTAGTCCTCCTTCTTTCCATGTCTGAAAATTATTGGGTTTGGTGCCCGGAGAGAATTCCGGGTTCATCCAGATCGGTGTGAGTGGGCCTATTCTGCTTCGGCAATTCCACCGTCGTGCCGCTTTCCTCCATTTGTCACTGTGTTTTCGGTCGCTGACTGGCTGCGTGCCAGCTCGGTCGTTGGGTCTTTTCATATGTGGCAGTGAGACTATCGGGACTGGGCTCCAGGCCTCCTCCAGCTCCAGCCAACAGGGTTTCAGGATAGCGGCAGACCAGGGGAAGGCCTGCGAGAGCTGCGCTGTCAGGATATATCTCAACGTCTGGTACTCCTAGGCCTCCCACGCCTGTCCTCGGAGCATGATTTTCCTAGGAATTCGTGGCTGTTTATCTTCCTGTATATATTTCATGATGCTCCTCTGCAACTTCTGCACCACTTGTTTCGGAATGGTGGTGGGCAAGGCTGAGCAGTGATATAGCAATCTGGGAATTAATTTCATCTTTAGAGCTGTGATTCTCCCAAACCAGGAGATTTTCTGTTTTTGCCAGTGAATTAGATCATTTTTTAGTTCTTTGAGGACTGGCGGGAAGTTTGCTTTATATATTTTGTGTGACTGGTAGCTGGACACCTAAATAGGGCAATTGCCTTTTCGCCCCAAGGAATTAGGTAGTCCTTTTCCAGCGCTATTGTCAGAGTCTGAGGGCGGTTGATAATGCTGTGGATTTGGAGAGATTGACCTGGAATCCTGATGCCTCCCCGAATTCCTTCAGTTCCGTCCACAGAGCTTTCATGGACTCCTTAGGTTGGGCCAGTGTTAAGAGGACGTTGTCGTAGTATAGGGATGCTTTATAGACTTGGCCTTTGATTTCCAGGCCCTGGATTGCTGTGTTGTGGCGAGTTCTATTCGCGATGGCTCCATTGAGAGGGCAAAGATGAGGGTAGAAGGGGGACATCACTGCCTTGTACCTCTTGATATTCCAATTATGTCGGATCTGGTCCCATTCATTGTGATTCTGGTGGATGGGTGTTGATAATTGGCTAGTGTCCATTTTGTGAAGTTAGGCCCGAATCCATGGTGCCTTAGCGTTTCTTGGATATAGCCCCAGTCTAGCATGTCAAAAGCTTTGTGCGTCGAGAGATGGGACCATCATTTCCAAGCCCTTCCTGTTGGCAGATTCGATGATGTTTATGGTTCTCCTATTATTGTTGTGGGTTCTACGGCCAGGGATGCATCTGGTCTGGTCCGGGTGGATAATGAGGGGTAGAAGGGGCGCTAGCCTGTTCGCTAGAATTTTAAGCGTCGTTGTTCAATAGGGTAATGGGCCTGTAAGAGGCTGTGGCTTCGGTCCCTGCCGGGCTTCAGTATGAGCACAGTTAGTCTCCTCCATGGAGGGGGTGGTGGTTCCCGATGATGAAAACAAGTTGAACAGGGCCGCCATCTGGGGTGCGAGAATATAGGAGAACCTCTTGTAGAATTGGGCCGTGAGCCCGTCTGGTCCTGGGGTCGAGTTTTTCAATGATGAGATGACCTCACTCAGCTCTTCCGCAGAGATAGGATCTTCCAGGGCATTCAGTTGAGGGTGCAGGAAGTTCAGCTCGACTCCTGCTAGATATTGAGGCTGCGCGGATTTTGTATTTGGGGGCCCTGTCATGATTCCTTTGTGATATGCTGTCATCATTTTCAGCTTCTCTGCGTTAGAGTGGCAAAGGGATCCTTGGCCAGGGATTCTTGGCCATCCAAGAGAGATTGGATATAGTTTCTTGCCTGCAGCTTTTTAAGTTTGTGAACCAACAGTAGGTTTGCTTTATTACTGTTCGCATAGTAAAATTGCTTGGTGTAGGTCTGTGCTCTGGCTGCCTTGTCTGCTAAGTGCATTTCTAGAGTTCTTTTTGTAGTACGCAACTCGCTTTCTTGTTGTGGCCTTGTTTGAGGATGTGTGCCGCCTCTGCTACCTCCGCTTCTAGCTTGTCTTGCTGTAACTTGTTCAACCGTCAGAGCCGGGCTCTGCAGTCGCCTGCGACACCCCTAAAGGGTGGCTTCATTGCTTCCCAGATGATGGGTTCCGGCGTGTCCCTGATGGTGTTCTCCTTGAAGTAGTTCTTGAGCGCTTCCGCAACTTCCGTTCTGATGGCTATATCTGTCAGAATGTGGTCTTGTAGCCTCCATTGTCGGTGGGGCGGGGCGGGTCGGGTAGACCTTGTACCCTTAGTTTCATTGTGACTGGTGCGTGGTCCGATGGGCCTCTATGTCCTATTTGTAATGTGTCGACACAGGGGATGAGAGCGCTAGAGAGGAGCAGCAGGTCGATACTTGAGTGCCACAGGTGGGCATGAGAGAAGAAAGTGTAATCCTTCACCCCAGCATTGGAGAGTCTCCATACGTCTATGGTGTGGGTTTCCCTCAGAAATTCTCCCATGGCGAGGGCCTTGCCGAAGTCCTCCTTCATTGGAGAGAGCGTCTTGTCCTGGTTCGGGTCTGGTGTTAGGTTGAAGTCGCCACCCATTATTAAACGGCTCTCAGTGAAGGTTATGAGGATGGGAAGGAGATTGTGAAGGAATAAGCTTTGTGCAACATTAGGGAAGTATATAGCAGCGAGGGTGATGGGGAGCTCAACCAGGAGGCATTTGAGCAGTCTGTAACGTCCCTACTGACAGTGATTTGCATTAGTGGCAGGACTCGGCTTAATAATATGGCTACCCCTCTTTTCTTTTGACCCGCGGAGGCAAAGTAGCGTCTTGGATAGCATTGAGAGGAGATGCGCTTTTCGTCTGACTCGAGGAGGTGCGTTTCCTGTAGGCAGACGATGTCGGATGCCAGCTGGGAGTCTGTGTTCCACGGATTTCCTTTTACGGGGGGCGTTTAGACCCTGGACATTCCAGGTCGTCCCTGACAGTTAGCTATCCGGTTGAGCCATTAGTGATTAGGTTGATTGGAGGAATTGTCCTGCCCCTGTTGGATTGCAAATCTTTAGGTCTCCCCCTCCCCAACGGGCTGAGCTTCCGTTGTTGGGGTAACTTTGCTCTGAGGATCCTCCTCCCTTGAGATGCGTTCCTTACTGCGTATCTCCCCTCCCTGCTCCCCCCTTGGTTCCACTTCCCCCCATCTCTCCAAACATAGTAAAACGGAAAAGAAAAAATAACATGAGCAAGAAAAAAAACAGGTATTCCGGACCAGCAAATACAGGCTTTGGGCCTCAATGTTTTCGCAGTTCTCAAACCGCCAGGCATGACTTTTTACCTGACCCAGCTTCCGAGATATGTGACCTCCTACCTCCTTGCAGACGCGTCCATTCATGCGGTGTAGTCTATTCTGGAGCAGTGCGGTCAGCCCTTCACCCATTGTCAGTATTAGGGGCCTTGTTCGGTGAGCGTTACCTCTCTCCTCCATCAGTCTTGGCTCTGTTGTGGGCTCCCATGTTTCCTAGTCTTTCCCTGTCTTTGCTTTCTTTCCGTCAACCACTCCCATGGCTTGCTAGATGGGCCTGTCATGTTGCGCCGCGGGTGAACGGCTGTATCCAGCTGGTCATCTTCCAGGTGCAGTAGTGCTAGGCCTTCCGCATAGTTGCCAATTCGCCTCTGTTTTCCTTCCCATGTAAATGAAATGCCAAACGGGTGTGTCCATCTGTATTGGATTTGTTGTGATTGAAGGGCTTTTGTGACTGGCTGCATTAGCTGTCTTTTGTGAAGGGTGACCAGCGCTAGATCTTGATACAGCTGTATGCGAGAGCCATTGATCGTAAGATCCCTGTGTGTTCTTGCTGCTCTCAAAATGTCTTCTTTTAGACTGTATGATGTAATCGCTATTAGGACATCCATAGGTCTCATCCCCAGTTCATTCCGTTTTGGGCCTACCCGATGTATTCTGTCAAATCCGATCGCCTCAGGCTAAGTATCATTTAGTAAATTGCTAAAGCAGTGTTGCATCGTATCCTTTAGATCCTTGTCAAGCACCGATTCGGCTATGCCCTTGATCCTAATGTTAGATCTTCTTGATCTGTCTTCCAGGTCTTCCGTCTGGAGTTCCAGGTTATTTGTCGCGTTAGCCAGCTGATCTAGCAGAACACTATTTTGGTTGGTTTCCTCAGCCACATTCGAAAGTCCGCTTTCAACCACGTCTACTCTTTCTCCTATCTCTGCCATTTCTTTGCTGAACTCCTGAAGGGAGGATTTCAGTTCCTCCTTAATTTGTTCCAGTTGGCTGTGAAATGTGTTTGTTAATCTGGCTTCCATTCCCTTTAGGCAATTCAGGAGTTCTTCTTTGTCTGACGCCATTGTATTTGTGGGGAGGACTTCGATTTGGCGTGTGTTCTGCATTTCTGTCTCCAGCACCTCTCTATTTGACCTTCCTGAGCTCTAACTGGGGTTCTTGCTCTTGCTGGGCCAGCCTTAGGTTTGGTTCCTGGCATCTGGGTCGCTCTGGCCAGAGTTGACTACCGTCGTTCAGGGCTGTAGGACGTACGCTGCTGGTGCTACCGGCCAACTTGCGGTGAGGCCATAGTGACCGCTGTTGATTGTTGCCAGTCGTGGTTTCTCTACTCTGGTCCGATCTGCCACTCTGGGGGACCCATTTTGTGAACTGAGCTCATCGGGCTACCCTTAATCCACACTTTCTTTCCGCTATTCCCCATAAGTGCCCCACCAATGCTGGTATCTATTTCCGGGGCTTCTAGCAGTCCCTACCTGTGTCTGTGGGCCGCATGCTGCTTCACCCTGTGGTCAGTAAAACACTCTTCTGGGGTTTTCCCGTGTACAGTGTAGGGGGCCCGCCTGACGGCGTCCTCACTATCTATGTGGGCCTCTTCTCCTCTCAGGTGTGCTCCTTAGTCTTTTGGCTGAGCTCCACCCACCACCTTCTTTCAATCTGTCCTCACACCTTCGTGGGCCTATGCCGGTCGTGTTGTGGAGATGTTGTAGTGTTTTGGGTTGATTGCTCTCCCCCCCGTGGCTTCTTCTATTCAGGGGGAGGAGGTGAGCAGACCCTCTGGGTCCCGGCGCAGCCGTTGATTTGCTATGGGTATAGCAGCAGCTGGGCTGGCGTCGGGAGTACAGAAGGATGCGTGCGCCTGGGATGGCAGAGCCTACACAGCTATGGTCTGGGGTGGTGGTTCCAACATCAAAGTGAGCAGGCCAGCGGCTCGGCAGACCTCAACAGAAGAGCGAACAGTGCCCCCCCACGCTGCGGTAGCCCTCGGGAGTGGCGGGATGTTATGGTCCCCGTGCAGTCCTCACAGAAGCTGCGCAATTCAACAGAGAGGTATGCGCGCCTCCCCCAGTGCAGCACGTTTCTTCGCCGGCAGCTTGCTTCGTCCCAGCTGCCTCCCAAGTATCTCCAGTTGTAGTCTGGTGTCGAGCATGTGCTTTGACCCTGCACGAGTGGGTTGTGTTCTCCCATGTCTCTTCGTGCTTCCTAACTTCCGTTGTCTCCACTCAATAGTAAGAAATTCATCTGCTCATGTGAGCGTTTCCTGCTTTACAGGCGTTTGTTCTGCTACGCGTGTTAATACCCTTTTCAGTGCCGCTACACAGCTGCTTGGTCGTTGTGGGTCATACGTCCCTGTGTCAGATTGTAGGCTTTGTTCCCATCAGACCCTCGCCTCAACGCTCTAACTGTCCGCGATCGGGTGTTGTCTGCTTCTCCCAATGCTGGGCTGCGAGTGCCCTGGTCCTTCCTCCTTGGGGGTGCCCACCGCACAGGCCCAATCTCATTGCCCTGATCGGGCCTCTCTGGGGCCCAGCTCCCCACCTTTTGCACGTATCTCTTTGCCCCTTTGTCAATGTGCTTCAGGCTCACTTCACTTAGCTTATATGGAGTGTCCTCCAGCCCCTCCAAGGATTAAGGATATCTCTGGGCTCTCTGTTGCCCCACGTACCTCTGGACTTCTTAATGCTGCACCATGTTCTACAGTGCCTCCCTCGGCCACAGCGCCACGCACCGCTCGCACACGGCGGGTCGCTGGGCTCGGGGATGCCCACTTCGGCTGCTTAATAGAGTCTCCGTCTCAAAGACCTCCACATTTATTGTGCCTTGTTGTCCACAGGGGCCCGTTGTTAAGGCCTAGAAACAGTCCGGGATGCCTCACTGAAGTGCCTGCACAGGAACGCACTGTAGGTGGGGGGGAGCAGCGCCTCTCGTTCGTCTACTCTGCGGATCTCCCCGCGGTTCGCCTCATTTCAATACAAGTCCTTGGGGTCACGTTTGCTTTTGGAGACTCTTTTCCTCCACGTAGCATGTAGAGCACAGCGGAGATGCTGCTTTCTTGAGACTATTCTATGTTCAAGGAACATTGGCATGATGGGGTTCCTTCGGAGTCCGACGTGAACCGCAGAGATAGTTAAACAGGTGGCAGCAACGGGGGCCCCGCCGTGAAGACTTATGTTGTTAGAGGCACCAGGGGACACTGGTGTTTTGAGGCGGGCCGCTCCGCCCCACGGGTGCAAGGTAGGTGGGGGAGCGGGCCCACCAATTGTCACAGAGAGCACGGGTGCTGCACAGAGTCCCCAGGCGGTTGCAGCAGAGGTATGTAGCTGGCTGCCGCAGGCTCGGGTGTCCTCAGGGAGATAGAGCGCTCCGCCACTATGCAGAGTTGGAAAGGCACCATGGGGAAACAGCCCAGAGTGCCCCGGGACTCAGTTCTGACTTCACTGTCACCTGCCTATTATCGGGTGCCTCACCTGGATTGGGCACTGTGATCTCGCTCCCTCCCGAAGACCCTCGGAGGGTCCGCTCCGGGATGGGATCTCAACAGCCCAGCTAATGCCTCCGCTGCTGTGTTACTCTGCTGCTTCCAGTGTTCCGAGGCAGCTTACTGGTGCGAAGCTGTCGCTGCATTCGCATTCTGGGGAGGCCTCAGATGCCGCTCCTGCCTGCACCCTTTATGCTGCTGATCCGTGCTCCATGGCAGCGAATTGGTGGGGAATGTCATGTCAATTGCATTCCAGAGGTGACCCAGACGCTGCTCCTGCTTGCCTCCTCTGTGCTGCTAACACAGGCTCTGCTAGGGCGTTCAAATTTCCTCCTGTGCCGCCAGGGCGCTCTTCCTCCTCAGCAGCCCCGGGAGCTAGTGCAGACTTGAGCAGCCGTGACAGCCCGTCTCTGGAGGTGTGTACTGGGCCACTGGCGCCCCGCTTGCTCCGTACCCACTTTGCACTGACTTGGACCCACACACACAGGGGGCCGGGTCCGCCCTCTGCAGCAGGGACCGTGTCCGAGCAGAACACTGCTTACCTTCGTGTTCGCTCTCCTGCTCCTTTCTGGGGACCCTGTCACTTCAGGACTCACCGATGGTTGGGACTGCGATACCCGCTCTCTTTAGCCGCTTCCTCCTCCTCCAGCGTGCTCTTCGCCCTGCAATGAAGCGGCGAACAGTATGGCGCCTTCGGGACCCGGGCTCTTCTCTGGTGTGCGTGGTGGGGAAGGGGTCCGTATTACCGTTTTCCTACAACTCTCCTCTCAGCAGCCCTCGTTTCTACTGCTTAACCCCATCAATCCACTGCTACCAAGTTCGCACAACCTTTCTGACCAGTATTGCTTCAGAGGAAGGATAATGACCACTTTTTTCCTCTCTTTTCATCCCTTTGGGTCGGGAGCCTCGGATCAGGCATCCATTCCTGTCCCCGCCCCGTAGTGGTCCCCATCGCTCCAATCTTAAGTTCGAAAGTCCTGTGTGGTAGTGCTAGGCAAACGTTTCTTTTTCTTTTTCAAATATTTGCAAACTAGAAGTAATCAGGGATGATACTTATAGTGATACTTTTACTAAGCTTTCTATTTCATGTCTGGCAAAGACCAGGAGTTGTTAACTTTTATATTTTTTAAAAGACAGTCATGTAGTCCCATTCCTAAAATTTAAGTTGTTCCATAATGCTTAATTACAGTATTGATACTGTAAAACAAAACACTGCATCACCTCTAGGCTTTACAGTTAAGTGCAGGTTAGAGTATCTAAATCTCATAGTGTCCACTATATTTAATTTTGGTGTGAAAGATGCATCATATTGACGAGTGAACACTTTTGAAAATGTACATGACCACACATTCCCATGCTTTTGATAGCAAACCTAGTTCTGTAACTTGCTGGTTGCATACATTTGTGCAACAGGTGCTCAACCCATGAACTATCCCATACTCCTTGACATTGTATATTATCACCCTGTTGCTTTATACCAGCAACCCTGAAAGTGAGATGACCATAAAAAACAATATTCCACAAAGTTTGCCCAGTTCTCTGCTTGCTACGCCATCCACTCTGCTTAGTCTCTTTATTTCCTCATACATAATGAATACACAAAGCTAACTAGATGTTTACGCAAAGTAATAGTGATCAGTAGTTCCATCCAGTCTGCACATTTACAGATCTACTGCACTACCATACACTGTAGTTATCCCCCACAGTTTCCTTTGCTTTATGATTGATTGCATTATATATTAGCACGTGCCGGAGACAGCTGGCCACACTGTTTTCAGAGCTTTTTTTATCATATCTATTTGTGTCCATTCATGCAGATAACCTTACATTTTACAGACACTTATCCAGGGCTTGCAAAGTCATTTCGCCCACCTGCATAGTCAAGTATATTTTATGTAGGCGGGTACCATTTGCAAGGGATGTTTGAAAAATGTATTTAACATTTACTTTGTTTGCAGTAAATGTCAAATAAACGTTTCACTGTTGCATGGCTGGCCTATGGGTGGCAGCAGTGTGCCAAACCAGTGAGCATCGAGTCCTCACCACAGGAGGAGCCGGACCTCCTCCACACTGCAGGAGCAGTACCCCCCTCAGGAGAGGAACGGGGGCTTCATCAGCCACAAGGTGTAGGCCCCTGGCCCCTTTTGGCCAAAAACATAGAAAATCGTCATCCGCCACGGAGATCGTCGCAATCTGCCACAGTGCACTGCAGAATTCCCCCAAGTGCAACCATCCAGCTAAAGCAGCGCTTTATTTCCATTTTACGCCGATTTTACAAACCATCTGAGTGCTAGCCTCCTTTGTCCACCATGAGGTCTAGTCACTCCAAGATGGCCGCCCGAAAAGTGTAATGGCTGCCTGAGCCTAACCATCCCTGCGACCAGATTGGTCATCAACAGCATTTCCTCAGCCTACCTGACACCGGCAGGCGAACGCCCACTCAACAAGGCTCGATTACTGTCTTGAGCCTGTCCTGAGCCGTACGGGCCGAGGGTCACGTCCCGCTGCCCATCTGCCTACCTACACCTGACCTAGCTTCTCCTGACAAGCCCCCAATTCACACGTGTGACACAGTTGCACCTGAAACTGCATTGTCGTATACCACTAGTGCAACTCGTGAGATGCCCACGCCCTCACTACTCGCCTCAGCATCGCGTTGTCCATTCGACTAACCTTACCGGTTAATCACAAGTTCTGGCCATCCGAACTATCTTCCAACGGCCCATACCGCGAAACGAACTCTGCGCTGCCTTAAACTCTTTGCGCCTCACGACTAAACAACATTCTGCCTACAAGGTGAGTGCCCTTGTATGCAAAGCACACTCCCTGCATTCATTGCCCTGCCCAGCGTACTCCTTGTGCCGCATTACCACACATACTATATGTCCATTCTAACCTGTACCTTGCCTAACGCGGCCCTTATGCTGCCCACTGCATATACTGTGTATTTACCTTAACATATGCCTTGCCTATTATGGCCGATGATGCATTACTGCATACACGGTGTGTTCACGTTAACTTGCTGCTCATTGTTTTTCACCTATGTGCTCATCTCTCTCAACAACTGTATCTCAACCTATTTATCCTATGCATTTTGACTATTGTGTCTCACACTACTCCGCCATTGCCCACTGCAGTTCAGTACTATTATGTTAGGCATCTTACCCATGCCCTATTGTACCCAGGTGCTGCGCTTCTGTATCTCAGCCGCACTGCTTTATCCTGAATGTAGGTGCCACCCTTGCATTTTTAGCCCAATATGATATTTCAAATCTAGATGCTACTGCCATTGTAGAACTTATGTGCTACCCTTGCATGTATAGCCCAGCATGATATCGCAAATCTAGGTGTTATCTCCATTGCATCTCAGCCCAATTACGCTACTCAGAACACTGATGCTAACCCTCGCATCTTAGCTCAACGGTGTTACTTAAAGGCTCTGTTCCTCGGCCAACACTACTCTCTATGCAGCCTGAGCCCTCTTCGACTAGGGATAACCCAACTCGGCACCGGCCCAGACCTGTGCACCGGTCCAAGCATTAAGCTAACCATCCATACATCCAATATATTTGCTTCAACCACTTAGAATGTGTCTCCTGAGCTCCAGTTTGGTTGCATGTCTCTTGCTCCTTATAAATACTACAGTACTGCTTAGCATGTCACTTCAAACACCTATCAGCATGCTCTCGACCATACCCAACACTGTCACATAGTAGTTCTCCTCCTCAAACCGATGACCCACAACCACTGTTACATACCAGTCTCCCCCGCCCTACCACTGACAGAAACTTAGGACTCGGAGCTAGATTAGCAAAAATGTATGAGCCCCTCGCCGGTTCCATGCCCATTATTCAGAGACTAAGATAACTGCCGATCTAGCCCAACTAGCGATAAATCTTCCTCATCCCAGAACTCTAACCCTATACCTCCTCACAGCCCCTCTAACCAGGACAATCCAGAACCAATAGAAGACCACCCCACAACCACAAATACCAAAACCACTGTGAGTCCCCATATCAGGGGAGCTCTAATTAACGCCAGATCGCTAGTAGCTCACACAACAGAATTTGCAGACCTAATCCTAAAAGAAGACCTCGACCTCCTTGCGATTACGGAGACCTGGTTACATCCAGCAGCAGGTCTATTGCTCATGCTTGCAGTCCCAGACAACTACTCCATCTTGAGACAAGACCGACCCAATTCCAGAGGTGGGGGTGTTGCAATTATACACAAATGTAGTCTGACCATGAGAAATGTAACCACTATTAACATCCTCTCTTGCAAACTACTCTCTGTTAAAGTCCCTCTTACCAATGCACAAACTTTCAATATTCATTTTATCTATCGTCCCCCAGGCCCAATTGGCACTTTTGACAAGGACATTAACGCTGTTTTATCTAGGAACCTCAAAAGCTCTACCCAAGTACTCACCCTAGGGGGACTACAATATGGGCTTCAACGAACCTGATGACCTAATTGCCAGTACCACTCTTAATACCCTCACTGAATTAGGATTCACCCAAAGATGTATGGAACCTACACACGCCAAGGGCAGAACTCTCGATTGGGTGGCTGACCACAACTGCCTAGCTAACATCAGACATCTCACCATTAGCCTGGACTGACCACCATGTGATATCGTTCATGCTATCGACTATCCGACCCCCCACCCTTGCCTATCAGTAGGGCCCCACCCACACTCACAAGAAACAAGAAGAGTATTACTGTGGAGAGACTTATGCCAAACTTACTCTCCACACTCAACACACTACCTGAGAACCTGAATTCTGAGACTCTGGTCGAAGAATACAATAAAATCATGTCCACCTCGTTGGATCTAATCGTCCACTCAAACTAGGACCAAGTAAACCCAAACCACACTTGAACAAATGGTACACACCATCCCTTAAAAGTCTAAGACAACAAAAAAGAAATTGCGAAGCCACTTGGAAAAAAACTCCCCTCAGCAGCTAATAAACTCAAACTCTCTAAACTAGCTGCCTTCTATAAAAAAGAAATCTACCTTGCAAAACGTTCCTCCTTCGATTCCCGCATATCCCAAGCAAAGTCAAACATGAAGGAATTATTTTCCATCCTGAAAGAAGTAGAAACCCCCATAGCTCCTCTAGATACCTGCACCAAAGACAAAAATTGGTGCTCAGAAATCCAAAATGCCCTAGACAACAAGATTGCTACTCTACAAAACAAAATATCCTGCAAAAAAGCCTCCTTGAATGACCCTCCCCCTTCCAAACTGCCTGAGAAGCTTACCTCAAGGGAAACAACCAGATTCAACTTCACTAAAGTCACCATATTGGAAGTAAAAAAAATTGATTTTGTCACTGAAACCTTCCAAATGTTAGGGCGATCTGTGCCCTGCACAGCTCATCAAAGATGCTGCCCGCGACATGTCCCCTTTCATCACAAAATAAATCAATGCCTCCTTCTCCACTGGTTCCATCCCCACCAACTTAGAACAATCCTGGGTACTCCCATTTAAAAAAAAAAAACCCTCACTTGACCCAGCCACGCCTACAAATTATAGACCCATAACGACTGTACCATTTCTCCTAAAAATATTGGATAAGGTCGCTTATGTCCAAATACAGAAGTATTTGGAAGAACACCACCTATTAGGAGTCAGACAATCAGGCTTCTGTCCGCAACACGGGACTGAGACAGCTCTCATCGACCTTAAAGTACAGATCGACAAACTCAGAGATGACGGCCAAGCCGCCCTACTCCTCCTCCTAGACCTCTCTGCAGCATTCGATCTGGTCGATCACACGGTCTTTTGTACGCACCTACACACCTCAGCTCATTTTTCAGCTGAGGCCATTACATGGGTCAGATCTTTCCTTAACGGTAGAACCATGAGGGTCTTTTCACTCACAGCTGCAGCAGACCCCATACCCATTACTTGTGGTGTGCCACAGGGCTCCTGCGCCTCCCCCACCCTGTACAATATATTTACCAAGCCCCTTTTCGATGATCTGGATCATCTCGGTATCACCTGCACTAACTACGCAGATGATACCCAGATCCTCCTTCCGCTTTCTGGAGATTATGACAAGGATTTGGCCTTGGTGAATAGAGTGTACATCATCATCCAGGCATGGATGGCCACACATGGAGTATGCCTGAATTATGATAAAACCGAACTCATTATCCTAGGTACTACCACTAGCCTAAAGAAATTAGGCCCTGCCTACTGTTCTTTTACAATTGACAGCAACATCATCAAAGTGGGACAATAGGTCAAAACCCTAGGCTTCTACCTGGATTCTATCTTCTCCCTCAATAGACAGGTGAACTCCCTAGCCTCATCCACGGCCTACACGTGTTAGCTGATCCGTGCAGCAAAGCCCGTTCTGTCTGACTCCAGTTGCTAGAGCGCTAATACTGTCCCGTTTGGACTATTGCAATGCTCTCTATCTTGGGTCTTCTAAAGCCATCACCAGCAAACTTCAAACTCTCCAGAACAACGCTCTTAGAGCAGCACCGAGCATCTCCAGAAGAGAGCATATTACAGCACACTGCCAACGGAACAATTGGCTCCCCATCAAGGACAAAATTCTCTTAAAAACTGCCTCACTCACCCACAAATCCCTCAATAACCCTACCCCTATCTATCTGATTGACAGATTTCATCGACAGACCTCCCTGAGACCTATAAGAATAGCTTAAAAAGACTGCCTCTCTGTACCCAACTTCCAACGTTCCACCATAGGGGGGGGACAGCTTCCCAGTGATAGCAGCTAAACTGTGGAACTCCCTACCGCCAACTCTCAGAATGGAGCTGCATTATCAGAACTTCTGATCTAAGTTCATTCTATGGTTGAAAACCTAGACCCACTAAATCATCTAGGCGCATAGTCTCTATACTCCTGCAATCTGTACATATTGTACGGCCCACTCTATGTACTTACTACTGCCTATATGTATATATCCTGCTTTATTTCTAATATGTGTATGTACATAATTTTTGTTTGCAATCTCATGTAAATGCTGCGCACTGTTACCCGAGGGTATGCTTGCGCATTACAAATAATAAACAAACCTAAAGCAGGTTTGCAGTGACATGCACCATTTTGCAGAAATCACATTCGAGGGGATTGGGTCCTCCGACGTATTCCATATCTATGACAGGTAATCACCGCAGCTGTGCTGCTTCGGAAACTTTTTTCTGCGTCGATGCGCCGTCGTCGAGGACCTCGTCCGACGTCATCCGATGTGATGAGTAGGACGCACGACGCCCGTAGCCTGAGTTCCATTTTTTCCGCGAACGTGTTGCTTTGTGAATCTCGGTTACGCCTCGACTCTTTGGAGTTCTGTTCTCCTCGGTTCTTTGAACCTGTTCATTTTTGTGAGAAAATCCTTTGTGTGAAGATGTCTTCTACTTCGTCTTCTACCCCGCGTCCGGGCTTCAAGAAGTGCAGGGAGTGTGGGTCCAAGATGTCGGTGACGGACTCGCACGACGCCTGCCTCTGGTGCCTCGGGGAGGCCCACGACGCAGATGACTGTATCGACTGCCAGTTGCTCACGTCCAAAGCCTTACGGGAACGTAAGAAGAGTAGGTCGGGTGTCCAAGCCCCGGAAGTCGAAGTCTGCGGGGCTTTCGACTGATGATTCGAGAGGTGACTCTCCGCTTCGTCGGAAGTCTCGTGGGTCTCCTTCTAGGAGTCGGTCTCGCCACTCCTCGGCCTCTTCGAGGCATTCTCGGAAGCGCCGACAGCGGTCGTCTTCCAGGTCCTCTTCTGAGGACTCTGCCCAGCACGTCGCTTACCCCACCAGCCGTGCGATGCCGGAGGAATGGGCTTCCTTCGGGAAGAAAATGCTGGCGATTCTCAAGTCGCAGGGTACTAAGCCGTCTGCTCCCCCGAGTGGGGTCGGCCGTGAGAGGTTGAGAGACACCGCTCGCAAGAGTGGTCGGCACGAGTCACGGGAGAGGTCCCGTTCGGACAAGGGGACTCTTTCTCGACGTACCCGTTCCAGGTCCCGGTCCTCGATGCGTTCGAGACCGTGTGCACCTGTGATGTCTTCGAGAAAGACATAGACGCCTGAGGCGTCGAGGGCGTCGACAGGCTTTCTCAAGGCTCCGGCTCCGAGGAAGTCGTCGAGGCCGTCGACGCTCAGGTTGTCTAAGGACACGCTCGGAGCTCCGGCTTCGAGGACTGTGTCGACGCCGTCGATGCTGGCGGCGCTGCATCTGACGTCGACGCCGATGCCTGTTCTCTCGGCGCCGATTCACTCGACGCCTTTCGAGGCCGGGGTGTCGGAGGTTCCCCGTGGCACGGGGGAACCCCCTAGGAAGGCTCTGGTTAAGAGCAAGCACTCTCGGGTGCCTTCTTTTCACCACCTGGAGTATATTTCGGAGGTGGATGAGGATTCTGATGGCCTGGTTCCTCGTCAGGTTCCAGATGAGATGGTCTCGGGCCATAGCCAATTTGACGATTTGAGGCAGTCACTGCATGATGCCAGTGGACTGGACACCTCTCCGGAGGTAGAGTTTTGTAGGCCTGAGCCTGGCTCTCATGCCGATTCCTCGTACCGGCGCCTTATGGCTAGGGTCTCCGAGTTCTTGGGATGGTCTGTTCCCCCAGGGGAGTTTGTGCAGGATGATCTCACGGACATCCTTGATGTTGGTCCCCCAACTGACCCGGTACTGCCGTTTCATATGGCTCTACAGAGAAGGGTGGCGGCGGCTTGGACTGCTCCGGAGAGTCTCCCGGCGGTGGGCAGGTCCTTGTCGCGAAAATACATTTGGGACAAGCTGTGACGAAACAGACTTTGTCTCGCTGGATTATTTTGGCTATCTCGGAGTGTTACCGCTTGGCGGGTAAGAACCCACCGGCTGGCTTGCGGGCCCATTCTACCAGTGGTATGGCTGCATCTACTGCCCTGCAGAGTGGTGTTCCTATTCGCAACATTCCTATCCTATTCGCAACATCTGTGATGCAACCACCTGGGCTTCAGTACATAGATTTGTACGTCACTATTCCCTCGATTCCATCCGAGGACAGGATCTGGCCTTTGGCAAGGCGGTCCTTTGCTCTGCTATTTAATTCTAAATTTTGATTCTAAATTCTTTCCCTCCTCCTTGCTCTGGTACTGCTTTGGGAGTCTGTCATAGATATGGAATACGTCGGAGGACCCAATCCCCTCGAAGAACAAGTTACTTTCTTATCTGGTAACGTTCTTTCGATGGGATGGTCCGACGACGTATTCCATATCACTCCCTCCCTACCTTCCCCGCTGCAGAATTTTTTTTCCGATTGCAGCTTACGTTCCGCAAGGCTTTGTGTCTGACTGGCAGTAGACTAATGTCACACGTTCTGGGGGAAAAAACTACAAGTGAGGCTACGGGCGTCGTGCGTCCTACTTATCACATCGGATGACGTCGGAGGAGGTCCTCGACGACGGCGCATCGACGTCATCGACGCAGACGCCGAAAAAACTTTCCGAAGCAGCACAGCTGTGGTGATTACCTGTCATAGATATGGAATACGTCGTCGGACCATCCCATCGAAAGAAGGTTACCAGGTAAGAAAGTAACTTGTTCTTTGCGTTTGTTGTTATTCATTGCTATGGGGCGTGTGCATTTCTATTGGGTCGAATAAATAAATTAAGTTACCCGACATACAGGTCTAGCTGAATTTGAAAGAATTTGTAAGGCGCAACTACTCTTACCAATGTCTTATTTCAGCGAATGCAAAACTGCTGTATTGTTGCTCATTTCATGTCTTGGGTACAAATAACCTCTGGTGACATTAATATTAGTACAACATTGCTAATCAAATTGGTCTGTTTGCTAATCAAGAAATCTTAATTGGTAAACTCTGCTAATCAGTTTTTGAAAACTAATGTATGCTTTGCATACTAAGAAGTGTGAGGGGTCAGCAATGCCAGACTCAAGACTTTGTTTATTATTCTCAAGGTTCAACATTTTATTTTAAACAAAAATAAAGAATAAACCTACTCTATCAGAAGATTCCCTACTTAGTCTAGAATCTTAGGGAAAACCTCATAACATTCACAATACTAACCCTCACACTAAACAACATGAATATTTAAATAAACATGAAAACAATGTAAATGAAAGATTACCAACAAACCGTGTCTTGGATGACTTCTACTTGTCCTGGGCAGACCTTGCTCCCCACCGAAATGGCCCAAAGTCAATTGTTCCCAGAAAACGAAAAGTCTTGATAAAGTTCCAAAGAAACAAAACTTCACACACATAGAAATCCAATGGTAGTAGTTCTTCTTCGCTGGATGAAAACATCCCCCTTTCCATGTTCACAAATAAAAAGCACTACCAATGAGATTCCTGGATAGCCTCTCTCCAGGAGAAGATGAACGAAGTTGAAGACCAGAAATACCACTTCTGCTTAACAACTCTTCTATTTGCAGCTTCTGCCGTGTCTGCTATATACAGTTTTGTCGGAATGCAAGTTAGGCAACTTCCACAAGACTTCTTTGACCTCTACAGGTTGGCAAGACACACTTCGCTCTTGTGTCACACGAAAGGGCAGCCTCTTTGCCTTTCCTTCTGCCTTGTAGTTACCAACTACAGTTATTTTGAACAAGTTTACAGTCCCCTTGCCGAGCTTCAAAGACGCAGTTTCTTCAGTGGTTATCCCAAGGTTGTAGTGCCACTCTTCCCAGCCTCTGATAACCTTTGTTACCCTTAGTGTTGAAAGTCTCTGGGGCAACACAGCTTCTACAACTCTTAAACGCTAGTGTTCAGTTCTTAAATGAGCTATATATCATGTGATAGGGTTTGGTCTATTGGCTTGGGCTATACTTGTTCTGTGCTCTGCTTATACTGCTTTTATAACTTCTGCTTCATTGTTTGTTATGTTGCAAGAGATAGTTTCAATTACAAACAAAATTAAGTACACGCAATTTTGTTTTCCTTTCAACTGGCACTTCAAAGTTACTGATGGGCTGACAAATGTCGCTCAAAAAGGTCCCACCTTTCGGTCAGCTCTTAGCCTCCAAGGTACTCGGGGAAACTATGTTGCACGCAACCTCTCAAGATGTGAAAATTGTGCTTGTTACACTTCAGAGAGTCAATTAAGATTCAGGATCTTCAACGGCAGCGTTCTCATGACAAGAGCTATGCGACTGTTCGGCATCGAGATATGCTTAACAATCGGAAAAGAAAAGGCTTTTACAACACTCGGGTGTTTCATCTTTGATATTTTCTTAATGTGTTACATTCCCCATGTTAATTGGACTTCCTAACAAGTTCATCTCACTCAAATATGCACACAAGTGATAAGAAAGTTAGCTACTGTTACCGGTAAGGTATTTTAGTTGATCTGGAGTACAGAGCTTCACTTTACCAACTCCACAATCACTGCAACTGTGGGCTACATCTGCTTTTAGTCTTGGTTTCCTCAACTTCTACCAAGACATACATTTGCTTTCAAAAATTGATTAGCAGAGTTTGCTAATTAAGTTTTCTTGATTGGCAAACGGACCCATTTGATTAGCAATGGTGTACTAATATTGTTAATGTCACCAGAAGTTAATTGTACCCAAGACATGAAATGAGCAATGATACAGCAGTTTAGCGTACCACTGAAATAAGACATTAGTAAGAGGAGTCGGGCCTTGCAAATTCTTGCAAATTTAGCTAAACCTGCAGGTCGGGTAACTTAGTTTACCTATTCAACCCAGGAAATGCACTCGACCCCTAGCGACGGATGACAATAAATGTAAATGTGATTTCTGTAAAATTGTGCATGTCACTGCAAACCCACTTTGTTTGGCACACTGCTGCCACCCATAGTACAGCCATGCAACAGTGAAACTTATTTGACATTTACTGCCAACAAGTAAATGTAAAATAAAAGTTTCAAACGTTCCTTGCAAATGGCACTCGCCTACATAAAATATACTCCACTATGTAAGTGGGCGAAAAGACTTCGCAAGCCCTGGATGAGTGTTTGTGAAATGTGAAAGGTTATCTGCATGAATGGACACAAATAAATAGATATGATTAAAAAATGCTCTGAAAACAGTTTGGCCAGCTGTCTCCTGCAGGTGCTAGTATATAAAGCAAAGCACGCTCTGGGCGATAACTACAGTGTATGGTAGTGCAGTAGATCTGTAAATGTGCAGACTGGATGGAACTACTGATTACTATTACTTTGCATAAATATCTAGTTAGCTTTGTGTATTCATTATGTAAGAGGAAAGAAAGAGCCTAAGCAGAGTGGATGGCGTATCAAGCAGAGAACTGGGCAAATCTTGTGGAATATTGTAGTTTGTGGTCATCTCACGTTCAGGGTTGCTGGTATAAAGCAACAGGGTGATAATATAGAATGTCAAGGAGTATGGGATAATTTCTGGGTTGAGCACATGCTGAACACATGTATGCAACCAGCAAAGTACAGAACTAGGTTTGCCATCAAAAGCATGTGAAAGTGTGCTCATGTACATTTTCAAAAGTGTTCACTCGTCAATATGATGCATCTTCCACAACAAAATGAAATGTAGTGAACACTATGAGATTTAGATACACTAACCTACACTTAACCGTAAAGCATAGAGGTGATGCAGTTTTACAGTATCAATACTGTAATTATGCATCATGTAACTACTTATATTATATAAATGGCATTACATGACTCTCTTTTAAAAAAATATATAAAGTTAACACCTCCTGGTCTTTTCCAGACACAAAATAGAAAGCTTAATAAAAGTATCACTAAAGGTATCATCCCGATTACTTCTGGTTTGCAATTATTTGAAAAAGAAAAAGAAATGCTTGCCTAGCACTACCACACAGGACTTTGGAACTTAAGATTGGTGGAGAGGATTACTTCTGCACTCTCTCCATTACCACTTGTAGTGAACAGAGAAAGGAGGCTAAAGGGAGCATCACGGGCAAGAAAGGAATGCAGGGTGACCTGTGCTTTATTGAACATGACAACTTGAATTGCATAGCACATTGCTGTGCGACAGTGCTTATTTTATGCCTTGTACTACTGCTGCAGGCACTCTTGGGACCCACACCACTCTGCTGCATGGGTTTCTCTGATCCAGCCTCATGAAAGGGGAGACATTCCCTCTCCAATTTCGCTCGGCTTACTTCTGCACACAGGCCTTCGGTGGATGCGCAACTTCAGTTCTGCATTCACAGCAATTAGGTGCACCTGGAAAGACTGTCTGTTTCCTCCAGTCTCTTCAAATGCTGCCACAACCCAACTGGGATAGTAAGCACAGGACCAATTCTGAGCCTGCATGTGAAATCTGCCCTGCCTCTGCTCCTGCGTCCCTTCTGTGTTCACACTTCCTTGTGAACTGCCAGCTCCTTTTACTTCTGCTTCCACTGACCTTCCAGCTAGCTTCTTTCTGTTGCTCCTTCCTGCAACAGACAACCTGTTATGCCCCTCAGGTGGGTTAATTGGTTCCAGGTACAGGCCCTTAGAGCTAACTGCCTGACCTGCCAAAAACGATTAGGCTTGTCTGCCTGACCTGAGCTCCTGCAGGTCTCTCTAGCCCTCTTCTTCACAGTACCTGAGGGATTCTAGGACATGCAGTCCTTTGTAGAAAGTTTCAATTTCGCTACATCTTTAAAAGGATTAAGTAAAGATGTCTCTCTCTTGATGTTATTATAATAAGAGTAGACATGTTTAACCTTTTTAGAAACTGATGGGGCGGAGAAAGCCACTGGTTCGCCACTCCTGTTGGCATACCTTTTGACATTGTGAAGGATGTGGAGTTCTAGGGGTATAAAGAATAGGTTCAACACTAGGTGGAAGTACCTCTCTAGATTTCACCTTTTATACCCTTAGTAGGAGGCTGAGCGATTTTAAAATGGCAGTAAGCCAATTCCTCCTAAGTTTAGGATAAACAAATTCTTCCCCCATGTTAAGTACTGTGTCTCATCCTGTGAAATCCCCCCACCTCCCTGGGCTTTGTCTCCACCCAGGTGATCCTACCGCAGTACACCACCCCAAGGATTGGGATAAGGAAGCGTCTGCCCTCTCCTGGTCCCACTGCAAGGAGACCTTAGGCAGGGTTTTAGTGGGGGATACTCTGGATTCTACACAGAAGTAAGTAATGACCATATTGACAAATTAACATGGACTCCAGTTTCAGACTAAAACCTAACCATTAATCATCTAAAATACATTTTACTTCTATGCCGACTGGTGAAATCGATTACCTAGTACTTCATCCTGTTTGGTCAGATTGCAATTGGTTAATTGTTCTAGTTTGGATGCTTTTACCTCCAGATACCAAGGAGCAAGTCTGCAGTAGACTTGCCTCTAGAATAAGTCTACCTAGGAATCACACATGTTGATGAAATCTTTCAGAATCGGCACGAAGGTGGTTAGTGCTTGATCGCAAATGAATACAAGACTTGTAGGAAATGTTTTCATGTACTGAATGCCATTGCACCTTTTTTCAATCTGATTTCGGGGCTCATTAATTGCAAGCGTGTTATATAATTGGACTGGAAAGTCTAGGTTATGCAATTAACATTTGAGCAATTTAAGGATAGTTAAACATGTTGGTAATGATTAGTTATTGTTTACCTAGCTATGAGAACATTGATTGTTTTACATAGGGTGCTGGGTTCAAAGAAAAAGATGAGCCTTTTTTTCAGAGTGAATGTAGTCATTGTAATTTTACATGCAAGTTTTGCAACTAAAACCTCCATTGTCTTTCTAGTGTGAAGATGAGACGCCCAATGTAGCTGACTTCAGCACTGCAAAGAATAGAGCATGCCATAGAATCCCAGAAGGTATATCTTCGAAACTGATACTTGAACTCAACACAAACAAATTCTGCAAGGATTCCAATGTAGCTGAATTGGAAAAGGGTACAAAGAAGAAAGAACATGGCAGTAGAAGTCCAGAACTTCCTGTTTGCCGGCGAACCCAGGGACTGAAACAGTTTGTAATGAGTGAGAATTCCAAAGTAGCTGAACTGGAAGAGGTGTCCAAGAGAAATGAACAATGCAATAGAAGCCCAGAGCCTCCGACTTGTCATCAACCTATGGGACTTAACCAGTTTGTTTTGAGTGCAGATTCTCAAGTCATTGAAAACCATACTCCAGTAGAAGCCGTTTCTTCAAGCCCGTCACCATCCCAAACTGAGGTAGAGAATGCCACAAACTCTTTTCAGAGCCTCATGAAGGAATTTGGATTAAATTTGGCAACAGTCACTCAGGCCTTTCTGAAAAACAGTGGGGAAATGGAGGCTACAAAATACTTCCTAAAGAATAGGGTGCGACCTGATGGGTATCCCATCTGGACCAGACAGGATGACCTAGACTTGATGAGTGAGGATGCTAAACTCAGAAGAAACTTGATTAACAAATTTGGTTCAGACAATGTTGCAAAGCGAATTGCTTTCTTGAGGAGTTAGCAGCCAGAGTTATAGAAAACTGAGGAACAAATAATGGTTCGTGTTTTGCGCTGGAATAAATGAGTATTGTGACTACTTGGATTAACAAGAAGTGTAACTGCCTCTCACAAAACGGGTGGATTCAATAAAAAAACAATGATTTTCAGCCAGCAAGACTAGGACATGCTAATGGAAATCCATTCAGTTTTTGCAGGTGGTGTGGGAAGGAAACAAGAAACAACAATCCCTTCTCCATGCTCCCTCTCCACCTGCAAAAATGTCCTGGATCACTAAAAGTAATATTTAAAGATGCCTCCTTTTAATACCTCTGTATGCTGGGGACTAAGGAAAAGATCAAGAAAGTGTGCACTGTAATTTTTAACGTTGACACGTGTGCTACTTCAGAAATTGACATTTCTCGATTTACAGTTTGATACAATGGTTGTGTAACAGATTAATCATGTGTCGCATTGAGGTGAAATAGGACTTACTGTCCACAGCTACTTATTGTTCAGTTTGGAAATGTTCCTGTGTTCGTTTTACTGTCTTAAATTGAATTACATTACTCATGAATGCTCTGCTATTAAAGAAAATCAATTAATAAAGTGAACAGATTACGATTACATATTTATATACATGTCCATAGCAGTCATACTATTTTATGACACATTTGTTTTTTCTTAAGTGCATGCTAGATCTTGAGGGTTATCAACCGAACAAGACTTGTAACCATGTTGGTTAACTCCCTTTCTTGCACTCTCTTTGGACGCCATATCTGAAAACCACTACATATTTTTGACCAGCACAAATAGTTACATTTGAAGGTAGAAGCCACCCATTCTCAGATGCTGCACGTGTCAGATCCCAACCCCCGTGTGTCCCACCCTGTACATACCTCCTACTGGTTCTTATTCTTGCTAGGGACTTTCTTGAAAAATGACCTTCATGCTGATTACGCGTCATGTGTGTATATATATATATATATATATATATATATATATATATATATATATATATATATATATATATATATATATATATGATTGCAATAGTCTTTGGCTGATTCTGGCGCTCCTCACTGTGTCCCAAAATAAAGTAGATGCAAAGCGGCAGAACTGGGCTCTATTGCCCTTAGACTGTAAAGGGAAACAAAGCTAAGCAATTACCTGTATAGAACTTAAGTTGTTTCGCGCTCTGCAGTGGATAGGTCTATTTACTTAGTCAGCAAGAAAAAAGGTTATTTTTGAATACTGGTTTCAAAGTTTTTTTCTCCTCCCCCGTAATGAATTGAACCAATTGGTCTTTTAACCTTGGTTTTATTCCAGACAGGGAATGAAAGGTTAAATTATAGATTACATTCAAACTAAACACTGTTGAATCACAGATTTTAACTTATCCCAAATTTCATATTCCGTTGGGATGACAATTTCATACACTTAGATACATTCGTGAGCTGAAAGAAAAGTTGTCTTCAAATATTTACTGTTGCTTTACAGTTTCAGTTATATTAAATTCAATGCTGTTGCTACATAAATAAATTACTTATGCATACTGTTTCTTCACATTTTTTGGTTCCTTTGAATTTCGTATTACACAAATGCACAATTCCATTCAGTTCAGTGCTGTTGTTACACAAGTACAATTGTTATGAGTACTGTTGCTTCACAGTTTTTGCTTCCATTCAATTCTGTGCTACTGCTACACAGATGTAGTTGTTTTTCAGACTGTACCCTTTTGATCTAAACCCAACACGTGTTTCACCGTCTGGTGTATGGCGGATCTTCAGGGGATTTTCAAATTTAAAATAGTTCAAAAGGAGGTTGCTAGTTCGCAAATATAGATTTTTGCTGGTATTATTGTCGGATGTGCAAAGGTACCTAATGCAAATAAAAAGGGAGAGGGGGAAAAAACGAAAAATTACTTTGATTGAAAAAGGGGAAGCTGTTTTCCTAATTGGCATAAAGCCTATTTGGTGTTGAATTATTTGTTAGTAATCCACTTAAAGAAATGGGTGATGGTGGTAGAAATTATTATCTAAAGTACGATTCACTGAATGCAAAGACACACTTACTTCGGCAGCCCATTTCACGTTAGTGATGAGTTTAGGTTTTTGTGTTAACAGCGTTGCTTGTGGCTGCCTGTATCGAATTCCCTATGTTAAAAATCAAAAATGTGTTCGGTGTCAATAGTACCTTATATTAAAATAGCAAAGGTTGGTATGCTATCAAGTGCGAGCACTATGCGAATGTTTTTGCTCGGCAGTCTAGTGGAGTTTCTTACCTCGGTATAGAGCGTGAAGTTGAGAGTTGCAAATGCGGGTCGAATTTCGGTACGATTGCCGTATTATCTTGATGCAAACGCTACCTATTATTATAACCCGGAAATGTAAACACGGCGGCGAATGCTAAACCGAAAAAGTCACGTGGGCGCATCCTCGAGAGTGTGTTTAAACGCACGCCATGTTGCAGTGGGGCTGCCAGTATCTAAAGTGTATTATATTATAATAGTTAGGTTTGTCACACTTGCTCATTAGTATAAGACACTGGATGGATATGGTGTCAAAAAATATGCCGTATTGTGGAGAAACAAAATAATTTAGAAAGAAACGTTAATGTTTGACATGGTGTGCTGAATCTCAAAAAGGGGCAGTGTTATAAAGATAACTTCTCGTGATGAGTGTGTCTCTTAGTAAGTATTGGCTTAAAAGCCCCAAACAAACACCCATTTTGTATTCAGTTAAATGTTGTTAAAAGGTAGTTAGGAATTCTAGGTGGAGAGATAAACATAGACGGGTTACGTATTATGTGGATCATGCTCACAGAGCGCTACACTTCGGTGTATTGCTGAAATAAAAAAAATCATTGTAATTCACTTACATACTGCCAAATAAACTAATTACATATTCTAATTATTTTGTCAGAAGAGCAAACAAAATTTGGAACATTCTCTGGTTAACATAAGCGGTATTAGCCCAGTTTGTGGCTCTTAATTAAACGAAAACAGTTAAATTCACTGTAAGAAATGGTGTAGCTCATGGTCTATGTTGAGCCCGCTTTGGATTGAGTCCATAGACCAGATCCAGTAGGCTTCTCTTTTTCGAAGGCATAATTCCAAATTGCCTCCTTTTTGGTGGTAACAAGAAAAATTACTCAAATCTGAATTATCTAGATGGTGAGAAATAAGAACACTTGAACAATATCTCAAAGTAGGACGGATACCGAGAGGGCTTAGAATTTGTATATTCCGACCATTTGATGAAGATGACATCGACATTCTGCAGGATTGGGAGGAACTGCTCACAAATACCTCAAGACAAATGTTTGAGAAGCTGATTGCTAACGCCAAAAAACACCATGAAAAGTTAATCAAAGATATTGAGACAATCAAGGAAAATATAGAACTACTGAATATACCGGATAAAACATTCAAAAATAATGAAATACTAGACAACATCATTGAAAAATGTGCACAAGAAATCAAAATTAAGAAACAACGTCAATTCTTACGAGACGAGTTAGATTCCAAGTTTAAAAGCGTCTATACCTTTAACAAACCAACAGGACGCCAACCCAGACCGCAAACACCACAAAAGGCAAAGAAAAATCAACACCGATAGTTACCCCACCATCCTGAGAATCCGAATCATTGAGTGGATCAGAACAAGTATCATTGGAATCCTTCCAGGAAGAAGAACAAGAAGTAGAAGAATCACCCAACCAAACTGCACCATACTTTTTTTTTTTTTTTTTTTGTTTTTTTTTTTTTTTTAGAGGAATGCAGACAATTCAAAAAAAACACGTTCAAATATAAAACAAAACCCAAAATGGGGGTTTACCACAACTGTCAACACTTCAAAACAAAGAGGGGGCGCAGAGGACAATGCAACCAACGAAGGAAACGAGTCAGACAAAAACAATGGCGTACAAACAAGATCAATGAACCCACCCAAGAGGAAAATCTAGTATTTAATCTCACAGATTTAAGTCTACCAAAAGACTTAACTTCCATAACTAAACAAAGGTCTCACTTTTTGCCCAACAAATACATATGACTATTTTGGAACCCTCATAGATCTTGATCGATTTTGCAGGAAACTAAAGTTGAAAAAATATTTTCTACACCACACGGGAAGAAAGACAATGACCTCTACACCTCTCTGTTCAGAACTCTCATTACAACTTGTGGAGAATACCATTAATCTCCTTAACCTATCTGAAGAAGAAGACATCCATACTGTGAGAACATTTGCACAAGAACAGGACATTACTCTAGGCTTAGCCAAATATACCAAATTCATATCCCAATCGCGCTTCACTCCAATTTTACCACCAGACAACGTCATAGATATCTTCCAAAAAGCAGTACAACGCGAGCTAAGGCAATTATATCTAACCGATCATAAAATCAAAATAAGGCACAATTTTAATTATCGACAAATGCAAGCTATCAAGGAACTGAAAGAAAATCGCATCACTGTGAGAACAGCTGACAAAGCCGGAAATATAGTCCTTCTGAAAACTGATGATTATATCCAAATAGCAATGAACCAATTGAATGACATAGAATGCTACCAACCACTTACAATGAATCCCACCAAGCAATTAGTAGCAGATTGGACGTTAATGAGCTCACACTGGCATGATAAAGGCCTATTATCAGACGAAGAATATGAATATTTGAACGTTACACATCCAGTACTCATAACAATCTACTTCATGCCCAAAATTCATAAACCATTTACCACTTTACCACAATGTAGACCTATCATTAACAGCATTGGATCAATCACTGAAAGAATTTCTGAATATATTGATTATTACTTGCAACCCTTGGCCTCCAGTCTGAGCTCCTTCATCAAAGACACCACACGTGCACTAAATCAATTGGAAAATATATTCTGGGAAGATAATTACTGGTACATAACATTTGATGTGACAGCACTATACACCAACATTGTTCATGAAAAAGGTATTACAACAATAAACAAGATCCGTCTCACTTCAAGAACAAAATATGATGATATTGGAAATGATTCACTTTACTCTTAACAATAACATATTTTGCTTTGGAGACAATATCTACAAACAAATTCAGGATACCGCAGTGGGGACAAAATTTGCCCCACCCTATGCTAATCTCTATATGGGACACTTTGAAACCCAATTCGCCTGGCAACACCCAGATTTCACGATTAACAACAGAATTGCTTTTTGGGGAAGATACATTGACGATATCATCGTTATTTGCAATGGATCGGAACAACAATTACTTGAATACTATGATTTTTTGAATAATAATGATTATAACCTAAAATTTACCATACACTATAGCCAACATGCCATCAACTTTCTTGATCTGTATCTACAAAATGGGACAATTCACAGTACACTATATACCAAAGAGACAGCTGTTAATAGCATTTTACATGCCTCAAGCAACCATCCTCGGCATATAATTCATAACATTCCATTTGGAGAATTCCTTCGCATCAAACGGAACTGTACATCAGACCTGGAATGCAACAAGCATCAATCGGCAACTATCAAAAAATTAAAAAACCGTGGATAAAGTTCAAAACATCTAAAAACAATGCTGCTAAAAACCAAAGAGAGATCCAGACCAACTTTACTACAAGAGAAAACTAAAAAGTTACCAACTTTGGGTACACCCAGGTTCATCACCACCTACAGCACCAACAACCACAGTATCAAGAAAATCTTACAAAGAAATTGGAACATTTTGACAACTGACGTGGATTTGAATACACTTCTAGACAAGCAGCCAAATGTTTTCCGTAATTGCATCAATCTGAAGAAAATAATAAGCCCATCATACTTTGACAACAAAAAATATGAGAAGTACAAAAGAGACTCCCAAACACACATGCAGTCCTGGCTGCCAACGCCCACACAAGGGAATTTCAAATGTAACAACTGCCAAATCTGCCCATATATGCTGGGCGCAAAAAAGGAATTTGTACAACCAAATGGTAAACAAACAAAAATCAAAGAACTCATAAACTGTAACAGCAATTTTGTGATATACACCACCTGTGTATGCGAGAAACCTTATATAGGAAGCACAATAAGGAAACTTAAAATCAGAATTGGCGAACATCTGAGTGCGATTAAAAAATAAAGATTTGACGTCCCCTTTAGCACTTCACTTTCATCAACATCACCAAGAATCAGATCTAGCCAAAATTCAATGGTGTGGGATTGAGAAACTGTTACCACCAAAAAGAGGAGGCAATTTGGAATTATGCCTTCGAAAAAGTGAAGCCTACTGGATCTGGTCTATGGACTCAATCCAAAGTGGGCTCAACGTGGACCATGAGCTACACCATTTCTTACAGTGAATTTAACTGTTTTCGTTTAATTAAGAGCCACAAACTGGGCTAATACTGCTTATGTTAACCAGAGAATGTGCCGAATTTTGTTTGCTCTTCTGACAAAATAATTAGAATATGTATTAGTTTATTTGGCAGTATTTGAGTGAATTACAATGATTTTTTTATTTCAGCAATACACCGGAGTGTAGCGCTCTGTGAGCATGAGCCACATAATACGTAACCCGTTTATGTTTATCTCTTCACCTAGAATTCCTAACTACCTTTTAACAACATTCTACTGAATACAAAATGGGTGTTTGTTTGGGGCTTTTAATCCAATACTTACTAAGAGACACACTCATCACGAGAAGTTATCTTTATAACACTGCCCCTTTTTGAGATTCGCCACACCATGTCAAACATTAACGTTTCTTTCTAAATGATTTTGTTTCTCCAACAATACGCCATATTTTTTGACACCATATCCATCCAGTGTCTGATACTAATGAGCAAGTGTGACAAACCTAACTGTTATAATATAATACACTTTAGATACTGGCAGCCCCACTGCAACATAGCGTGCGTTTAAACACTGTAAGGGAGAATTCTCTGTTGAGGCTAATTTCCCAAACCTAGTAAGTCCCCCAGCAGCTTTGCTGGATTTTTGGGGTTTATTTTTTTTCTCCTGCTAAGAATGAGACTCTTTTTCTCCCACTCTTAGACATGATTTGAGGTGTTCCTTTGACTTTGTATGTGTTCTATGGGCTATGGGGTCCTTTACCCCATAGGGCTTCAGGTGTTTTTGGTATGTGGGTTATACAGCACCCTCCGTGCAGTAACCCAGGGGTGTCATAGTGACACCCCACCATAGACTCCATACCCTGGGACTGACTACTATCTCCCAGGGCATGTAAAGTCACCATTGGCTTTACTAGTCTTACATTGTGAGCAGAACCAGTACAAACCATCATATTGTGGACGTACTAGTCGGGGCAATTCGATTGCCCCGGGGTCTGTTGTTCAAGGGGGCACTGTCAAGTCCCCCCCCCGACCGAGTTTTGGCTGGTGGCAGTGGATACTACTTTTTATATTCGACCGCAAATATATTCCTATTCATATTCCTATGGGATTTTTCCATTGTTCGAGGCTACCACTTTTTAATACAGCCTTGAACATACCGCTGGTTTATTAAATTAATATAAATTCACCGGTTGGTATTTTTTGCCGAAACCCGGTTCCAAAATGGCGTTTGTGTTCGCTTCTGTGACTCCAACCCAAGTCGAGCCCTTTGTTCCACTTTTTGGCTGGCTTCTCCACAGAAGCCTCCAAAAGGGGTGCCACTCTGTCTGGGTACCACAGGGGGTATGGGAGGGGGTTTAGGCACCCTGGACTGAGTTGCCTCGGCAACTCAAGTCGCACTCTGGTGTGATTGGCCCAGTGGTGAGCCTCCCGGCTCACCACTTGGCATGTTTGAGTGACAGCTAGGACTGATGAATGGGGTTTTCTGCATAAAAGCAGGGCTTTGGGGACTGGGACTTCAGACGTTGCCGAAGAGGGAGAAGCTGAGCCGATCTGCAACGACGACACCACCGGTGGAGCCCTGCTGAACCGGCTCACCACTTTTCCCGACGACAGAGGAGATCTTCAATCCGAAGAGTCTTCTTCCTTTGACTGGTGGGGATAACCAGTTTGCCCTCCTTTTTGCCTTCCCAGATCATCTTGTGGCCGCCTTCCCTGTGCCAAGCACCCCGGCAACCGGGATACCACGTTTTCTCCACTACCGCAAATAAAAGGGTAGTACCTTTTAACCAGAGAACTCCGCGGCTGGTTTCTTCCCTGGCAGTGCAACGACCTTCAGCCTTCCTCCACGTCGAGACCATCTCTTCCTCTGGACGACGTCGCGACTTGCACCCGCTGCCAGGAACAACTGCCCCCGTTGGAGGATCCTCTCTACTTTAAAGGTACTGTGTCCGCCTGGCCTCCCTCGCAACAGTCTGTGTGGGGTGACTCTTAAAGCCTCAACTTACCACTTGGGTTGGCCCTAGCTGGCTAACTGAACTTTTCTAAACTGAACTGATTCCTTCCTGAACTCTCTGCAAGACTCTCCAAGCCTTTTAAACTGTGTGATCTTGGGCGCATTGGTGTTCTACTCTCTCCAAGAGGGGAGCCTGGCCTTTGAACTTTTTGCTCACAAGTAGACTTTGACTTTCCTGCCTTGCTAAGTGCTTTTGAAGGATTGTGTTGTGTGCTGTTCCTAATTTCTGCCTTTTCCCTCCCTTTTTCTTAAAATTATTGGATTGCCATCTTTAGTTAAGCGCTCACCTCTGTCTGGAAATAAGTGGTGTTAACTAAGACTTGTCTTATAAGGAATAAGGGGTGTACATATGATAATAGTGATTGTGTTTTTGAACTTACTTATAATAATAGTGCTAGAGTGTTTCTAAGTGTGTGTTTAAATAAATAATTATATACTTGATACCAAAGCTCTGGTCAGTGTTTGCTTGTGCTACTGTATTTTGGTACCTATCTTGTATACTCTATATACTGTCTAACTCTTCTTAAGAGAAGTCTGGCTGCTCAGCCACAGCTACCAGGTAAATCTGGGTGGTACAGACTGCTACCAATTGGGTTTACTGCCAAGACCTGTAGTCTTTAAGCCTTTTGCAGTGGTCCCTAAGGGAACTGCACAGGTTTCTGCCTAACGAACACACTCTCGAGGATGCGCCCACGTGACTTTTTCGGTTTAGCATTCGCCGCCGTGTTTACATTTCCGGGTTATAATAGCTAGCGTTTGCATCAAGAAAATACGGCAATCGCACCAAAATTCGACCCGCATTCGCAACTCTCAACTTCACGCTCTATACCGAGGTAAGAAACTCCACTAGACTGCCGAGCAAAAACATTTGCGTAGTGCTCGCACTTGATAACATGCCAACCTTTGCTATTTTAATATAGGATACTATTGACACCGAACACATTTTTTGATTTTTCACATAGGGAATTCGATACAGGCAGCCACAAGCAACTCTGATAACACAAAAACCTGAACTCATCACTAACGTGAAATGGGCTGCCCAAGTAAGTGTGTCTTTGCATTCAGCGAATCGTACTTTAGATAATAATTTCTACCACCATCACCCATTTCTTTAAGTGGATTACTAACAAATAATTCAACACCAAATAGGCTTTATTTTTTTTTTTTTTTTTTTTTTATTACTTGTATTTAATCATAAAGAAAACAGATTTTTACAAGAGCGTTTTTCAGTCCAACTGAAGGGAGTCCACTCCTAGTTTTGCTAGATAGGTAGTGAGTAATGCATGCCTGCCAATTTGATTCAGTGTGGGTGAAATCATGCGCCAACCTCCGGAATCGCCTTTGTTCTTTCCAAGGCCAAGTTTAAAAGTTTTGCGACAGCCGTGTGCCATTGAGTCTTTTCGCCCGTTATCAGGCGTTTCCACCAGGTATCTTCATTCCCTGCAAAGGAGGTTGCTGTCAAGGCGGAGAAATATGCAATCCTCGCCTGATGAAGAGCTGGACAGCACATCAGCAGATGTTTTATTGATTCAATGACCTCGGGATTGGTACATAATCTACAGTTTGTTTTCTCCGACTCTGCTCTAATCGCTAAAATTTCTCCAGTCGGTAAGACGTTTAGACGGGCTTTTAGAAAAGTTCTCATCAGTAATTTATCGGGATATTTCTTGCAATACGCCATCGGTTCTTTTAATTTGTTGGTGTTCATGGGAAGGTGTTCAAGAAGTTTGCAAGAGGATACTGACTCAATGGTGTTAATCCAGTCCCAACATTCCAGTTTTGTTTTTATCCTTGTTGGGTTGTCTTTCAGTTCTGCTTCTGTACACACAATTTGATGTAATTTTTGTTTTTGGTCCTCAGCCCACTTATTCATAGTTTGATTAGAACCCTTTTCCAGTTCTGATGCCATTATTTGGTAGATTTCCAAACTTTCGGGGTGGATAATTTTCCTATATAACTGAAGAGAGCTATGGTCCACAACTGCCTTCAATGACAGAAGGCCAAGTTCACGCCTGATTGGGGCAATCGGAGTTGGGTTTGGTAGACCCAGGACGGCTCTCCATATGTAACCTTCCAATTTTTGCCAAATTAGAGGAGGAATGGAGGGTATGGCATCCATGCCATAAGTCAGTGATGGAACAATCTTTGCCTTGTAGTAGTTTATGGCCGGTTGGAGGGAGAACTTTCCGTATTTTCAGTCAACCATTCTCAGCTGTGCTGTCAGACATTTGGTTTTTGACCATAGATTGACTTGCATACTGCTCGCTTTCTTCGAGCTGTCCACGAACACTCCCAAGTATCTAAACGAATCCACCACTTCAATTTGTTTCTCGTTCAGATGCCAGTGGAACCGCTCCTTTTTTTTGATGGCCCTTTTTTGCAGAATCATTATCTTTGTTTTAGATTCGTTGATCTCCAAGTTGTTGTCTTGAATATATGATGATAAATTATCCAATTGACGTTGGAGACCAACCTGGGTCAGATCAAGTAGGATTAAATCGTCTGCATACAGCAGTCTTGGGATATGAGTCGCACCTATTTTGGGAGGAAATGATCTGATCTTATTTTGGCTGTCCTTAAAATCTCCTAGGAATGATATAAACAAAGCTGGGGCCAGGGGGCATCCTTGCTTTACCCCTCGACATGTTTGGATGTATTTCGATGTGAGGCCAGCGTTGTTTAGGCGGACTCTGATGGAGGTATCTCTATGGAGGCTGACTATGGGCTCTAAGATTGTATTCGGACAGTCCCATGTCTTCAGTTTCGCCCAGAGTTTCTGCCTATCCACTCGATCAAACGCTTGAGATAGATCAACAAAAGCAAGGAAGACTCGAGGGCCACCTGTCAGAACTTTTTCTTTAAGTATTGTCAGACACATGATGTTTGCGCTGGTACTTGCATTTTTCTGAAAGCCAGTCTGTAGAGGATCATAGCAGTTTGCTGAGATCGCCCATTTCCGAAAGTGACACAGAAGGGAAGAGGCGAAAATCTTCCCAATGACGTCCAGAAGAGCTATTGGCCTATAATTCACAGGGTCATCTCTGGAGCCTTTTTTTATAAATGGGAACGATCAACGCTTGAGACCATGATTCCGGTACTGTTTTCTTTGCCATACAGAGTTTAAAGATCGCGCTTACAAGATTTGACCACTCGACTGGATGTTGCTTTAGGTCAGTTTGCTAGGCCGTCCGGTCCAGCTGCTCTTGATGAATTTAGTTTCATTATTATGTTGTTGATATCCCTCACATCTGTCAAGTCCACCCATGAAGAGTCCTCCGCTCTGATGAAAACCTCCTTGTTTGCTTCTGGTTCTTGGAACAGATTTGAGAAGTGTGTAATCTAGTTTGCTTCCGAAACTGGATTTATCATGTGTGATTTTGAGATCTTGTTTGGTTTATTTATCACTGCCCAGAAGTCACAAGCTTTTTTGTTAGCTAGTGCTTTCAGCATTAGTTCAGCGTCAGCTTGATATAAAAGGTTCCTTGAGTTTTTCAGCCATTGTTTGTAGTCTCTGGTTTCTGTTTTTAGAGTTTCCCACAATGATGGTGAATTTGCACTTTTTGCTTTCCTTCTTAGTTTTCTTAACGTTCTGCGTTTTGTGACCACAGTTGCATTGTATTCGTGGGTATGCTCGACGAACATCATATTCGGGGTTTTTCTTGGTTTCTTAAAGGCCAAGAGGAGAGGAATGTAGCTCGATCTAGCCACTTCGTCTTGCACTATAGGATTTGAAGTTAGAGTTGTGAACTGGTCGTTAAGTTTGGAGACGTCCGAGGCAATCATTCGTAAACGGGTGTGTTGTGAGTTTGTCTCAATTTCGGACACGTAGAATTGCGAAAGAGTCTCCTGATGTTTACATTTGAGATGTAATAAATTGTGGTCACTGTGCTTTGTTTTGATGACATTGAAGGAGACAATGTTGCGGTGTAGAGAGTCAGAGACGAAAATGTAATCAAGAGTTGCCGAAGATGCGACCCGTTCCCAGGTCGGTAGCAAGGACTCCGAAATCGACACTGAAGCCGAATTGTATAGATTGCGAGATTTCATGGTTCTGTTCTAGGCCAAACCCCTGTTTAGCGCGGTTGAATTAGTAGATCGATTTCTTTCATATGAACTGGACGTTGCGCAGTTTGAGTTAAGATCGCCACAGATCATGATGTTGAAAGATTTGTAGTTGATAGAGATTTCGTCAATTGTATTAATTACTTCTTCACACATGTTCACTGTTGAAGTCTTTTGGGGGTTCCAGTACACATTTATTATTGCTACCAGCTCTTGTGATTCGGGCTTAGTCTTGGAAGTTCTTGAATTCCATGCGGTTAGCACTGCCAGAATTTCGTATGTCCTCTTTATCACCTTTATAATTGCTACCCCGGAACCAATTCTAGTCGCTGTAAGTAGACCCGATGAAGGGCGGCCAAGTGGTCCCTTGTGTGCCGGTGATATTTCAATAGAGTAGCCATCGAGTGCCGGTTTTTCGCACAGCCAAGTCTCTTGAAGGCAAATGATGTCATACTCGCTGAGATCATGGCTCTCAGAGTTGGTAAGGTGTACATGTCCCCTAGTGTTCCAAGATGCTATACTTAAAGTATTGCTTATTGGAGTTGTCACAGACGAATGGGATGCGGATAACATTGGCTTTGCATCCCTTGGTGATTGCTATTTTGCTTGCCCTGGCGTTAAAATGTTGCGGAACCAGCTCCATTTACCCTTCTTTGTTTCATTTTCTGTTTCATGGTGGGTTCGATTGGTTGCTTTTCTTCCTAATGGAGACTCAGTCCGTAGTGGTCTCCTTTCCTGGTCGCGAAAGCGTTCTAATGAGGCTTGATCTGTATCTCGAACAGACTTATGGTTTTGTCTCCTCTCTTGTCTGTAGTCAAATCTGTCGTCTCTTCTTGACTTATTCGGCCACTGGGCTGGAGTTTGTGGACTTTGTCCTCCTCTTCCAGGTCTGTATTGGTCTTCGGTTCTAGATTTGAACCTATAGTTCCTTTTTGGGGAAGTCCTGTGGGAGTATCTTGCCGAATCTTTCTGGATCGACGTCGAGATCTCGGATAAACTGAACCCTAGGTGTGTTAATTCCAAATAGGCGTCTTGAGAGAGATCTGTCAAAACTCGTTGTTTGATATGCAGGTACGCCTTTGCTAGTTTCTTACTGTGGTAAGGTTCGATTAGTACGAAATCGTCTGATTTTAAGTTTTGCAGAGTTTTAG
Organism: Ambystoma mexicanum; assembly: GCF_040938575.1. NCBI lineage: Eukaryota > Metazoa > Chordata > Amphibia > Caudata > Ambystomatidae > Ambystoma > Ambystoma mexicanum. The sequence goes on from NC_090923.1 coordinate 640,628,054, forward strand.
TCTTTTTGAGTATCTTCAACACCATATTGCGGTTTAAGACCATATACTGGTCCGCTGAGGATGTTTGCTCAATCTTAAAGAGACGTGTCTTTGATAGGCAAGGACCACTCCGTCTCGCACGATCGTCTCTGGTGTTTCTCAGTGGACTCTTTTTCCGAGAAGAGTCAGGGACTGAGTCTATAGATTGTTTTGGAATGTTGCGAGTTATCGAATCTGGAACACCGATGGGGTCCATTTCTTCAGATTTTTTTTTTTCCGGTCCTTTTTCTTCTGATTTTTTTTTTTCGGGTTTTTTTTTTTTTTCCTCGGGTTTGTTTTCTTGTGTCAGAGCATTAGAAACATCAGTAGGCTTGATATTTTGAACATGAACACCTTTCGCTGTCCTAGGGTTCATTGGAATCATCTTAGATTCATCTAGGTGCTGGCTTAGGTCCATTAGTGAGCTCTGGCTTATAAATTCTTCTACCGATCTCGGAGAGGAAGACGTACAAATTACTGAGTTATTTGCGCTTTCAGTTGACTCAGGTAAAGTCGTGATTTCTTTTACTCGTTCTGTTTGTTTGTTTCTTTTTACCATCAGAGGATCCAGAGCCGAGATTGTTTGATCTCCGCTTTTTCTCGGTTCGTTTCTCTTTACAATTTTCAATAATGGTTTACTTTTAGTTACAGGTGTTACTGATTTTAGTGTTTCACTCATTTTCTGTTGGTTAGACACTGTTGTGGTGGTATGAGGAAGCTCTTCTGGTTGCCTAATAAAGCCAGGTGCCAGATCTCTAGGCACAGTTTGCCCATCAGTCTGAGATTCCTTGTCCACTGTAGCTGGGGAGGCTTGTTTTAAACGAGACAAAACGTCTTCTATCCTGCTCAGCTTTTCGTCCCAAGTATCGGTACGGTCTTTATTTTTTTTGTCTAGTGCTGTGATAAATCCTTCAACAAAAATCAGTTTACTATGCATCATTGCGGTTAAAACCGTACTGTCTTTCAATGAGTCATTAATTGCTTCATAAAGCTTACAAAAGGGGGCCAAAGCAATGGTGATAGCTGACATGATGATTGGGAGGTCTGTTTTTTTTGAAGGAGAGTCTTTATTTCCTGGAGTCGCAATTTCACTCAGTCTTCGATTTTTTGGGGGAGATCTAAGGTGAGATGTTTGTTGGGGTGGTTGGTTTATCACATACGGGGGAGCGTCGGAATTAGAAGTCTCCACATCTGAAAACCGACGATCTGGCAGAGGACAAATCTCTGGAGACATCACGTATGGACTGGATTGTCGGTCTGGGAGTTTTATAGGCGTGGACGAAGTTTGTAAGTCCTGTTCGAGGATTTTGGGGCTAGATGGTTTAGAAGCCCCTTTCGGATTAACCTCCGGCGTGCGTGGTTTATCCATAGGTGAACCAGTGACCTCCTCTGGGTTGGTGCTTTTTAGATTTTCACCTCTTTCACTGTTCGAATCAATCCTAAGTTGTTTACTTGGTTCACCCCTTTCAGCTAACCGTTCGTTTCTTGGGGGTTCCAGGACTTCTTTCTCCCCCCTCGATTGGATGCTTTCAGCTATTTGTATCTGTGCCTGATTTGGCAGACCCGGCATTTCATTGGTTAATTTCCGTGATTTGCTCATCGGCGGTAGATCCTGGATTGCCTCTAGCATTTCAGCATCTGATAGTTCTTTTGTTTGCTCTAGTTTTTTTTTAAATTGTTTATTTATAAAGTCTTTCAGGGCACTTGACAACAGAGGGGCCGGTAGGGCTAACTTCCCTGTTTTTCTGGCTCTGTGTCCTTTTACTTTGACATTTGAGGAGTATGTTCTCTTTCTCTTTTGGGTTTGTTTTGAAGGTTCCTGTGAGAGTTTAGTTTGCGGTTCCAATGCCGTGGCTTTCTCCACTTGGGTACTCGTCAAATCCAAAAGCGAGTCCATGAGCAGCACTACGCATGAATTGCTTTGATGTGTGGGCAAGTTCTTTGGGAGTCCACACACCGACACCTCCTCTGCAACCATAGTTCCCTGTGTGGGACACTTATCACCGGCTATTTCTTGGGGGATCAAGTGAGGGTTTGTTTTATTCAGAAATGTGTCTTGGGAGGCATGGTACTGGGCCGCCACCGTACTTGACGTTGAATTTGTAATGAGCGGTGTATCCTTTGTGAATCCCTTAGTGGGGCCCCTTGATACCGGCAGTGAGACGGCCTCATCCTGGGCGGGCTCTGAGCTCGCGATTTTCTCCACACTCGCGTCCTGGTTTCCCAGAGAATCCACCGCATGGATAGCGATCGTGCTGCTTCCCGCGGCCACACTCCCCCTGCCTAGGGCTGGATGCACAGGTGCCTGGGTCGCCCGTCCTCCGATGGAAGAATCCCGAGCACCACTCGTTTCGATTCCGAAACGGGAAGGCAGAGCCTGCCGGGCAGGGGGCTGATTGCGATTGCCAGCGTGAGAGGGTAGAAGAAGCTGTACTCCATCGGAAAGCGATGCGTCCTGGGGTCTCCCCCTGCAAGTCCATGTCACCGGAGAAACCGGGGATACAGGTATGTCTGGTAACATATTTTTGGTTTTGTTTGATTCAGTGATTTGACCATGTAGCTCTATTGGTCTCACTTTTGACTCCCCTTCTGAGTCTGAATTTTCCGAAGCATTTACAGACGTGTCAGTCAGGGGAGTTGATTGTGAGTCTATTGATTCAGAGGAAATGTTCGAGGTACTTGGGAGTCTTGTCTCAAATCCGGCCACAGGCCGGTGGATATATTCAGGTCTTTGTTCACTGATTCCTGTGGTCCCTGTGATCCCTGGAGCTTGGGTCGGGAAAAAATTAATATTCGCTGCATTTGTTGAAGTTTTAGTAACGGGAGAGACAACTATCGTTGCTTTAGGTGGTAGACGCTGATGTTTTTGAATAGGTAGCGTAGATTTAAGGTTTGTGATATTACTTTTGGTTGATTTCAGAGAACTTCGTAGAATTCTAGGGAATTGTTCCTGGGGAGGGAGGTTCGTAGTGTTGATATTAGTGGGTTGGTAAGACTGGTGAGACTGAGTCTCCGATATTTCAGTCTGATTAAGTGTCTCTCTCACCTCTTTCACCTCCATTGTCCTCAGCTGTCAGCAGCGGACTGCAGAAGACTGCTCTCCCTCTGCTCTCGCTCCGCTCACCGCTCCGCGAAAAATGGCAGGTTTAAGGCACTTCAGGCAGCGTAAAAAGCGTAGAAAGACTGCAGAAGACTGCTCTCCCTCTGCTCTCGCTCCGCTCACCGAAAAATGGCAGGTTTAAGGCACTTCAGGCAGCGTAAAAAGCGTAGAGAGACTGCAGAAGACTGCTCTCCCTCTGCTCTCGCTATGCCAATTAGGAAAACAGCCTCCCCTTTTTCAATCAAAGTAATTTTTCGTTCTTTTTTCCCCCTCTCCCTTTTTATTTGCATTAGGTACCTTTGCACATCCGACAATAATACCAGCAAAAATCTATATTTGCGAACTAGCAACCTCCTTTTGAACTATTTTAAATTTGAAAATCCCCTGAAGATCCGCGATACACCAGAGGGTGAAACACGTGTTGGGTTTAGATCAAAATGGTACAGGCTGAAAAACAACTACATCAGTGTAGCAATAGCACAGAATTGAATGGAAGCAAAAACTGTGAAGCAACAGTACTCGTAACAATTGTACTTGTGCAACAACAGGACTGAACTGAATGGAATTGTGCATATGTGTAATACGAAATTGAAAGGAACCAAAAACTGTGAAGAAACAGTATGCATAACTAATTTATTTATGTGGCATAAATAAAAAGAACTGAAACCTGTAAAGCAACAGTAAATATTTGAAGACCACTTTTCTTTCGTTAAAATCTGTGATTCAACAGTGTTTAGTTTGAATGTAATCTACAATTTAACCTTTCATTCCCTGTCTGGAATAAAACCAAGGTTAAAAGACCAATTGGTTCAATTCATTACGGGGGAGGAGGAAAAAAAACGTTTAAACCAGTATTAAAAAATAACCTTTTTTCTTGCTGACTAAGTAAATAGACCTACCCACTGCAGACCGCGAAACAACTTAATGTCTATACAGGTAATTGCCTTACTCGTCATGTATGTTGCATTTTCTCCATACTTTTTGGATTCTGTCCCAAAGAAAAAATTATTGGAGCAGTTATGTACAAAGTACCTTTTTGGAAATATTGCCCAAGTTGGGTTGATTTTTGAGCAGTACACCTGGGCAGGAGACAGTAACACAGTGACTCTCCAGGACCACAGGGAGCAAAAAGAGAAACCTGCATAGTATAGACAGTCTGAAGTTCCTTCAACCACGCTCACTCCACTCACATAGGGATGAAATCATTCTCTATTAAAGGAACAGATTTGTAACATTTTAAAGGCCTCACTGAGAAGGAAAATCCATTTCTTCTGCATCGATACCAACAGAGACATTACCCATTGTGACTAATACTCGTAAGGGTGCAGAAGCACAGGACTGACACACAGGTGGCATGAACGGTTCTATAGACTTTTATTGATCTGAAATGAAATGGAAAATCTATGTATCCCTATGGTTTCTCTGCCTCAACTGAACCCTGAGGGTTCTGTCAGGATGTCTGTCTAAATTAAATAGTCCACCGTCTTGTGTCAATACCGATTTACGTCCATTGCAATCTTGACTAAACTAATGAAAATGTTTCTGGTCCATAAGAATGGCTCCCTTCTTCTGGATGGGCGATGGAGTTCCAGGACTTTGGTTTTGCCTTGTTTGTACGACTGATCTCTTTTGGCCAACCTGTTAATGTTCATAACATAATGTTCACAATTATCCTTTTGAGGGATTCTTTGATGTAGAAGAAGGTAGAACAAAACACCTGGGGGAAATGCCTCCCTATGCCCTGGTTTCGGCAGCTTTTCTTGAAGCACCAATAAAGAGTGATTCGCAACACCAGGGTAATGACGCTCTCCCCTGGCCTTTATCAGGCTTTATATGGCAGTTGAACACACCAGGAGGAATGTCTCCCTTTCTCAGGCTTTATATTGCCTGTGAGGCTCTTCAGTGGCTCAGCTGGGCAGACCTGCTATACTCCCTTGCCAGGTACTGCCCCAAAGTTAATACACACTGGAGGCACTCCTCTTCTTACACTTGGGGATCCTCGACTCAGTCTTTTTCACTCTGTATTTTTCTTACTATACTTGGTTCACTCTCCTGCTGGGTATAGTACTTTGTCCAAACTTTCCTATGGTTGTCTTCAGGGTCCCAAACCCTATCAAAATGGCTTTTTTGCACAGTTTTCCTTCTGCTCGCACCTAGGGTCCCAACCCCACTCACAATGGCTTCTCTTATCCCCTCTATGGGCCTGGACAACCTTCGTACCTTCACTAGGAGCTCCTGGTCAACCGAGTTGGTCCCAGTCTTCCCTGAGACTTCCGTCTCTCTTTTCGACCGTCTCTCTTTTCGGTTTTCTCGCTGTTTCCTCCAGCTCTGCAACACTACTCTGGAGCCATATATGCTTGACTGCACTGTTCGGCGTGTCCTGTCACCACGGCTTTCTTCTTTCTCTTCCTCCACACGGCAGACCTCTGTGGCTCTGCAGCCCTGTTCGGGGTCCTGTCAGGGTGTCTTTGCACGACCCCGTGCTTTGGCATGTTCTAATGCCACAGTCACTGCCTTCTTCTGTTCTCTGGCTGCATCTACACGGCAGACCTCTTAGGAACGCTGTCTCTTCTCCCAGGATGTCCTGGTCACCAGTTTTGGCTTCTCTGGTCGTGACGTGTACTTCGCTCGCGGTGCCTTCAAAAAGGCCACTGAGTCTGTCCTTCCTCCATCTTTAGGCCAGTGCTCCTTCAAAAGCTAGAACGTTTAATCCAGTTCTGATGATGATTCATGTTGGCTCTGTGCCTCCTCCTCACCCCCCTACTTTGAAATAGGTGTTTGGTGGAGTCAGCCCTACTCTTCCTCGTCACAGTGATGGGGTCTTTGCTGATTTTACAAACCTACATCGGAGAGTATCCTTGATTAGAGGAATCTAAGGGAGGTGGGAAAGAGGTGTGTGTGAATGTTTGGACTACTGCATCTGCCCATGTCTTCCCTGTATTCCAGAGGGAGAATCCCTCCCCATGAGATCCTCCCACTGAGTTACCACCCCTAGGGGAACTAGGCCAGGGAGTCTCACCTACCTGGCCTCTTGAAAAGGGTCTCTTTGGGGAGACGGAACAACATCACAGGATTCGTTAAATTATGCATATTATTGGGGCTCCGCAGACAGTAGGGAAGAGAAAAAGAATAGCCAGACACCATTCTGACGCTCCGAGGAATGGCACGAGAGATACAGAATTGCAATATTTCGTGAAATAAAGTAACAAATGCATCAGACAGCTTTACTGGTCTACCAGAGGCTTGCCTAACTCCAGTTTTACATGCTAGGAGGCAGAGATTCAGCGGAGGGAGGCATGTGGAGAGAGCACCTGAATGTCCAGGCCAGATTAAACTCCCAGATGCTGGCAGGGCTTAATATAAGCTTAGGTCAACCGCCTTCCAGCCTACCTGATCCTAGGCCCATGACCGAATCACCTGATCTCTAAGCACCACACAAAGTAGAGACCAGGCTTTAAAATCCAGCCACTCCAGTCCCCCAGTGTTAACCATTTGTCCAGCGCACAGGAGGAGCTCAGCAGATCCTCTTAAGACCCCCCCCCCTTTACTGGAGACCCAAAGTAAAGAGAACGACGGCAGAGTCTAGAAAGGAGGAGATGCTGTTGTGCTGTAAGGAGAGGGAGCAGAGTAGAGAGATCTTGAAGGGGGGTCGTTTATGGTTTGGAGAAGGGAATAGGAGTAAAATATTAGTGCAGGGAGAGAGAGTGTCACCTTAGCTGGAAACAGGGGGAGATATTGCTGGAGGAAGAGATTTTGAGTTGCTAGGGAGAAGGAGATTGTTTGAGAGCAGAGGAAAGCAACGACTGTCACCTGGGAAGGAAGGAGAAGTTGGCAAAGAGAGAGGCATCACATCAGAGCGATAGAACCGAAGAGAGAGATTTGCTAGCAGGATGAGCTTGTTAGAGAAAGGCGGGAGATACCATGTTGGAGAATTAAATGGATATTTACTTGTAGAGGAAGGAGAGAAATGCCTCTTTGGGAATAAAAAGGGAGGTGTTCTGCTGGCGGTGTCTTTTCAGGTGGAGGTGGTGTGGAGGAGAGAATTGGAACAAAGAATAGAGAAGGGCAGGCATAGAAAATAATTGTATTGTTAATGGTAGATCACATCAGAGAAGAGAGTGATGTCAGGAAGAAAAGAAAAGGAATACCATCAGGAGTGATGGGAAGAGACTGGGACCCTGAAGAAAGGAATTAAGATGGACAGTCCTAGGCAGCAGTGAGAGGGAGAGTGTGCCCAGGGAGGTACTAGAGGACCCTGTTGGTCCAGGGTAGACTGTAGAGGAGGCCGAGATGGCACCACTATCCTGGAGAGCATTAAGGACCGCTGGGGATTAGACGAGTGAGCAGAAAGGGCATTCAGGGGAAAAGAAAGTGGAAGGACAAATTGGGACACTCTGCCACCGTGTATCCCACAGATGCCTAATTTGCACCCAGAATCTCCCAACACACAACCCTGTGAGGCAGATGTAGGCAGCATGGCTCAGGAGGACCCACAAACCACTATTTGCTCAAGAACTGTAGGTTGGCAGCCCAGTCAAGCCCACAACCCAAAGAAAGTGTTAGCGAATAAGACAACCCTTTTTTTAAAAAAAAAACAGAAACCTGGTAGGGAGAGTGAAGAGATTTACTTCCAGTGTATAAAATTGGAGAACAGAGTTTATGACTACTGCACTGTGGCTTTTGTTATGCAGTAGTTCCACAGTTATCTTTTAAGAAAAAAGATAATTTTCCCTTTCTCTTCAATTTCATTCTACATAAACATGAAAGATTAATCTTGGATATTTGGCTATCAGTGCTCCATGCAAATATAGTTGGGCTATAATTAACATTATTACCAACGTCTTTCAACAACATTTCTGTCAAATATCCTGGTCTATTTGTAAAAGTGCTTATTTATAAACAGCTGAAAGAGTCAAGTATTCCTCAGGAGTAATCTCTCTCATCACAGTAGTGACGTGAAAAACCATACATCTCAAGAGTGCCTTGGGAGTGAACTCCCTCGTCACAGTTGGAAAACCAACACATGTGAAAGATATAAAAAGGACAAAGAACTGTTGGGGAGTAATCTCCCTAATATTCAAGATATTAAAGGTTGTGACAACAGAGTGCCAGTAAGAAGAAGAGTTTATAAAGCCGTAACTCTGTTTTTTGCAAATCCTTGGGAGAAAATAGACTTCTAAAAACTAGTACAAACGACTATAAAACAGTCTTCAAAACTGTTCCAGATAGACCAGGAGAATGTTTCCCTTCTCCTGGTCTAAGTATAGTTGGTAAATCAGACCCTATTGTAAGAGACTGCTGTTAAATCAGCTTAAGACTGGATTGTTTCAAAAGGAAAAGGAAGCCATTCTCCTAGTGGCTTCGATAAGATAATAGCATCCTTTTTGGTTTATTTCTTAGTGGTAGGGATAGAGTATTTGGTTTGGACAGAGGATGGTATTTTAATTTTTGACTTGCATCCTGACGAGCACCCAAGTTGAGGGTCTGAGGTAGGGAACCCCCTCTAGGAATAGGGAGAGACGGGTTACTTTTTTATTTGAATACACCTCTTTATCCAAAATAACCTCATCAGCCTCCCTGCTCAATCACAACACAACACTCATTGCAGATCAGAAAGGGGGGTGTGGGGAGCTTACATGTCCACGGTGCCTGGAGTCAACGGTGCAAACGTTGTACATCAATATCCCAGAGCAGAAGGCAGTTAATTACGTTTTTAAACTTCCCTCCTAGCCCTGTGAGGTTCGAGGCTACTTGTACAAATAGACAAATGGATAATGTGACAGCTGTGTTCTGCGTCAACAAAAAGGAGTGACCAAATCAATGAGCTATACAGACTGGCAAAATAAATGATGGATTTGAACTATGGAAATTGTTCCCATTACCTTGGTGCTTCTGCAAATGTAAAATGATTGAATATTTATACTGGTCTCATTACCACCGAGTGGTCTTATGAGATGGATATCTTGTCAGAAAGTTTGGTCTATTGTGCACTTGGCAGGAATGGGCCAGGCTGTGCACTGTGGAGAAATGGCATAGTGAGTAAAGAAAAGGGGCAGACAAAAACATACAACAAAGATAGAAAGGGTACAGTGAGAATATGGCTGTGCAAGTAGAAGTTCTTGATTTATTTTATTTTTATTTGTTGGGTATTTATACATATAAATAAAGTAAATCGTGATTGATCATTTTTAAGAGGATTGAATGCATGGGTGATCAGAAAATAGCACTTATTCTCTGCTCACAAAGTTGAGCACTGTCAGTGAATGAATAATACATTACATTGCAGCATGGTAGCAGATAAACTCTGATGCTCTGTCCCCATTGTTTGAAAATGTCATAAATGCTATTGAAGGCTACGAATGAGGACTAGCCTCCAATATCATTATGGACATGTTCAAGCATTGGGATTTTCTCTTGATGAATCTAAAACCCAGAACAACAATAATTGTACTCAGTGTGTTTCTTGGAGAGGTCTAGGAATGGTGTCTAGTGGTACCTGTTCCTTCTTCCTTGGGGTGGTGAAGTGTTCAAGATCCTTGTCCTTCTGAAACTGAAATGCACAGAGAATTTAAGGATGATTTTGGTGTTATGGATGTGCTCTAAAAGGGTGTGGTATAGATCATCTTTAGACTGCACTACAATTTTGAAATCATTCACTCAAGATATAAATAGGTTATTAAAGAATATTGCAACATTGTAGATAGTCTACCAGTATAAATGTGTATCGCTAATAAATCATTGAAATGTTTCAAATCACTCCTGTGGATGACCTGTGGAATCGTAAGGAACTACCAAAAATGTTAATATAAGCAAAAGAAATGGTCATAAACTATAAATGTTTCAAACAGATTGGTTATCTTTAAAATGGCCGGCCTGGGACTTTGGACATTTTTGAATCACGCTCATATGACGCGCCTCATGGCCTGCACCAAAAGCGACAGTCCAAGGTATAAGTGCGCCACCTTCTCCAGACCCACTAGTCCATTTCATGACGCTACTGGTTACGAAACATAGGAGCACGCTGTTAGGATCTGGTATTGGGATCTGTCTTCCCTTGTTAGGATCTGACTTTTCCTCTTGCTTCCTGATGTTTCCCTGTCCCTTATGGTGTATGTCAGTGTGAGGTTGTCAGTCATGTGAAAATGGTTAACTGCACCCACTTCCACCATGCTTGCTGTGCGGATCTGTGGAAGGGTGTTTGATGTTCCGACACCAGGTCTGAGGAACTAAATACTATGGTTGTTGACCTGTGTGGCAGGTATACCCCTATCAACTCCCCTGTGGAATTTAATGCAGCACTGCAAGATGGCAACTGGGAACTGCAAGCAGCAAATTTAATTGGTAGCATTGGAGCTTAGGACTGTTGTGTAGAGAGGACATCTGACGTTTACATCGTGGAATGGGAGGAGCATTACTCCCTGGCCGTTAGGAATTTGGAGAAGGGTCTGAGGATGTGGTAAAAAAGGTCTTGAACAACCTGCACAATACAATGCCAGTTGGTTGGACATGCCACCTTAGGTTGTGCCCAAATAGTGTCCTATGGGCCATAAGGCATAGTTAGTGTTCTGTTATGCCACTTGTGCTGAGAGCTGTTAAATCTTTGGACATCTGGGTGTCGCACACAGTGGCTCAGGAAGAGAAGGACCAGCTGTCTGAATTCCTACACACGTATCCTACAACAGTATATACCCTATCGGAGTTCTTTATGGATTGAATTATTAACATTTGGCTGAAACCACTGTCTGTCCAGGCACTCAGCTGGAATATTTTGAAACTTCCTAGTGGTTCATTCTGTGAATTCAAGAGAGTGCCCCAATGCTTTCCCCTCTCCGTCCCTTGACAGTAATTCAGAGGATTAAAAGCTTGGTCAAGATGGTATTCACATGTGGATCTCTAGACTTGTGGTTTAACAATACAGCCACCACTCCGGATAGCTATCAGCTTGCCTTGCATCAGTTTGTGGAGAAATTGATCTTCTACTTGCCGGTGGAGTGCTAGGATGCTATGAAAGCGGGGTTGCAGACTGGTTTGAGACCTCCAGACATATCTCATTCCAGTTTAGACACTACAGATACAGTGGCTCGAGGCATAGTGACCTCAGCGAGTTTGACTCCAAGGATGGTTACACCTATGTCACATATGACCTTAACAACACTGAGACTTCAGAGTTTGACTCAAGGATTTTTATTTCCTTAAACAACAATAATATAAACCAATTGTTGCGTGTTCTGCACCAGAACCAGGTAGTGGGTGTGTACACTATGGGCGTCCCTCTCCCTTGTCTTTCCGTGGGCTTCCACCTTCCTAGCACAGGTGTCCCTAAATCCCAGGTTAGTTATGCTAGTGATCGGTAACCACTACTATGTAGGAATCTGTAACTTACTGCCTCTGGGACTTACTGTGGGTAACTTAACTCCGCAAAGGTCTTTCCCATTTTTTAAAGGCTGATAGTGCCAAAACAGATGCCTTGGTCTTTGCAGTCTCTTACCCAGTCCCTCCCTCTGTCTTGTCCCTGGTCTTGTCCCACCTTTCTTTCTCTCACCGTCTTCTCTCCCTTGTTACTCCCTCCAGCCTACTGTCACGCCTGTCAACCCTGTTTCACTCGCACCCAAGGCTACCAACTTTCAAGGTAATAATAATTTTGCACATAGAACGACTAGACCTTTTTACACAAAGTGGAAATTGTCTGACTCCTTACCTGGAAAGCGGCGGTTTCTATATTCTCGCCGTTAGGATCACGTGATCTTGAGAATTATGCTTGTTGTTTCTGATTGAGTCGCTATGGCATCGCTCTGCTTCCTGAAGCTTCATTCCTTACCTGAAACCTGCAGATCGTCTCCTTACGTCTGCCTCTCCGGATTCCATTTGGACGTCCCTGCTATTTTCCAAGCGGTTCCTCTCAAAGCTGCCTTTCAGCCTTCACAGCCGCACTGATACGGCGGCTGCTACTCTCAGCATTCAGCCGCGCTGATTCGTCGGCTGCCTCATCGTATTCGTGTATTCTCAAGACCAGGAGACTGCCCTCATCATTGTATACTTTACAGTGGTCATTGACCTGTATCCTTTCACTTTTTCTTGTACTGTGGAAAAGTGTTAAGTTCATGACGGAATCAGAAGCCATGGAGGGTACAGATCCTTTGGTCATCCTAATTCAGCTGATTGCTGACTTGAGGAATGAGATGATAATGGCTCAGGATACCTTAACCGCATGGACGTTTTACAGGACGCCATGCGTTCATCCCCACATGGGAGCGAACTTCCGGCTGCATCCGCATCTGGTTCAGAGCTCCCAACACCACAACGGGACTCCGTTCAGGTGGTAATGCCACCCCAATTTCCACTGGCTCCACCAGAGAGGTTCACAGGAGATCCCAAGGCTTATCGTACATTTGTCAATCAGTGTCACCTTCATTTTCTTTGTCGGCCTAATTCATTTCCTGATTTGACGACCAAAGCCGCTTTCGTGCTCTCACATTTAGGGGGTACTGCTGCTACTTGGGCAAATCCATTTTTGGAAACAAACAGCCCTTTGCTTTACAATTGCGATGCCTTACTAGCAGCAATGAGCAAGGTCTTTGATATGTGAACTACAACCCAAGCTACTGATTTGGAATTATTGAACCTACAACAGGGCTCTCAGTCATTATTGGCTCATATTGCCAAATTCAATCAGTTAACTGCCGAGACACAATGGCCAGAGAATAAGAAAGCAGCTGTTTTCTATAAAGGCTTGTCTGAAGAACTGAAAGACGCATTGTCTACAGTTCCGGTGGTTCCCGCTGGGTTCACTGAGCTTTTGGATCTCGTCCTCCAGCTAGAGGCAGGAAAAGCCACCAGAAAAGGCGAGCGAAGACTCAACATGCAAGCACCCATTCAGAATGATTCTCCTGTTGCTTCTTCCAACGATCCTGAACCTATGCAGATCGGAGCTATTCAAACCCGTCTGTACACTGCAGAAAGGGAGAATCGAAGAAAGAATGACTTATGCATGTATTGTGGCTCGTCTGACCATTTATTGGTTTTGTGTCCCAAAAAACCTGTCAAACGTTCGGGAAACGCCAAAGCTCGGCAGGAGCAGGAGTCCCTGTGTCGGGTTCTCAACTGGACTCCAGTAAGATGCCCCCATCAGCACCTCTAGCAATCTCAGGGACTTTGGCAAGAATACTGTGTATTTGTTTATTCCATGGCTATGGTGGATTCCGGTGCCACCAACAATTACATTGATGTCACTTTTGCTAAGACGTCTTCTATACCAACTGTAGCGAAGGCTAAACCGGAAACAGTTAATACCGTTGCCGGTTCAGTGTTGATTTCTGGTATGGTGACTGAAGAGACTGTCCCCATACGGTTGGTGTTGCCAAATGGCCATACTTGTCATGCCCCGCATTCCTGCATACAGACGTCCGGGGGGGTCTGTCTCCATGTGGAAGCTGTCCTGGCGACTGCACTCGGTCCGCGAGATGCACCTCACTACAATTCCCAGCAATCCCTCTGTTAGCGGTCACGTGAAGCGCACGTAACGTGTCCTGCGTCTTCCAGTGATTCCAGTACTTAGTTCGGCGAATCTCAGCAACGGGTGCTCCTAAAACTAAGCAATTCGTTTGAGTGCCCGATTCTTTGATATTCTGAATCCTGCTTTCCCGGACCCAGCTCGTGCATTAAAGGATTATTCTTTAGCTTTCCCCTTTATGATTTCTGGCGCCAATTCCCTCGGCTGTTTCCCTCGGTTAATGAACATACGGCTACTCAATCGGACTCTCGTTCTGCCCTTGTTTATTGTGACGCTTTCTAAATCCGCTTACCTCACATCCAGCGCAGTCTAAACATTAGGAAACTTTGAGCTGGACTCCTGTTCCCAAGTTTCTTTTCTCCGCACTGGCTGCTGTTTCCACTGGCTTTTTGGGAGCCCTCACCTCTCACAAGCTGTTATGCACCAACCATGGAAGATATGGTATCGATGGAAATACACCTAACATGAATGCCATTAGTTCGTGTTAACGGTCTAGTCTTCTACCAAGATGGCGTCCAAAACATATATGCATCACACGCACCGTAACATTGGTGCGTTGTATCATCATTTACTCAGAACTTTGGTCGCTGCCTTGTTGCTCGTATTTTTCTGTGTTACAGAAGCCTTAACTTTAAACCTTATCCTACGCTTTTTCCTTCTGCAGTCACTCGCGGTGCTGTCTTCTTACAGGTCATTCTTTGTTTAGCGGTGTCTTTCTGGTAAGATCACAGAGGTATTTGCTCATCTTCTTCTTCGGTACCTTTCCTTCCTCTTTCTGTTCTAACTAGTGTCTTTTTCTGTCTTTTGGGTCTACGCCCTTTAAACCTCTTCTCGTTACGTAATTCAAATCCTGACATCCAACTTCTCTATAGATTTTACGTTTTTTTCTCTGTCTTCCGTTTGTCTGAAGCACTTACCTTCTGTTAAGGCCCTCCGACCAGTATTCCTTCTGGTTGTCATCCTGCCGAACCTTCGGTACGGACTTCCTTCAGTACTGCCAGCCTTACGGTGTCGCAGAATCTACCGCCTGTTCCTGTGGTGCATGCTGGATCTTGCAGTCCCCACCAATACCACTAAGATTGTTCTTGTCATCGTATCTACATCGTACCTTTTCCAGTATAACTACAGCTCCCAGATTCCTTTTCATCACAAGCTGGAACCATTAATTCACAAACGGAACTACGTTTATTAGACTGATACCTACTGGTACATACTCCCAAGGTACCATCTGGCAGTATCAAGAACCACAGCTGCTACACAAGGTTTTTTCAGCCTACGTCTTTTTCCCTGGAGTTTGGGACTGGCTCCTGGGAGATCCCCGGATTTGGTACCCATCTGGACACCGTGGCCTCCGAGGAGCCACATCCTTATTTATGTCAAGAGAAATCCAAAAAGAAGGAATCAAAGAAATACCAAAGGAGACAAGATTGGGCAACTTCTACAAGCTCAACGGGAGATTCAGGTGAGGAGGAGTTGGGCGAAGTTAAAGGGGAAGTTGTGAGTTTTGACACAAGCCCACAGAACACTCCACTTTCCGGATGGACCAAAGACACTGTTTTGTTTATCACAAGGAACTTTTTTCTACACACCAAAGTGACCACTGTCACGCTCTCCTGATTTGAAGGTCACAACTTGGATTGGTTATTTTCATTTTGGGACGCTCTGCTGATTTCATTGGGATTATTCTTGGACTATTTAGTTGCGCCCTTGTGCCGTTCGGGTTAGGTGGTTTTACACAGACTTCCTAGAACTGGGACTTCCTTTTCCGTCTGCACTTTATCACCAGTTTGCTGATTCCAAGTAGTTTACTGGAATTCTTCTTGGCTCAGCAGGTAAGAGGGGGTAATTCTGGGTGGTGATTGCTGCATTTTGGCATCCCTGGCTGCTCTTCTGAACTGCTATATTTTGCTTTGTTCCCTTAGCTCTGTTGTCGCTGCTCCTGCCTTTTCACTCAAGCCTCTGGCCTGTTAGTCATATTACATTTCTACAGGCTGTGCTCTTGGGGGGGAGGGGGGGGAGTCTTGTTAACATCGCGTTCAAGACCTCTGAGATTGAAGGGACCCCCCTAAACTGGAGGTTAATCCTGTATCCTTTTCAAAAGTATGTATCCTTTTCAAGGTGTGCTACAAACCCCCAAAGAGGGTGTTTACTTGTATCCTTTTGAAAGCGTGACAATACTGAAGAGGTGGTTTTTGACATAATAGCAGCACCTCAATACAGGTTGTTATTCGGGCTCACATGGCTTGCTTTGCACAATTCAATCATCGACTGGGTTATAGGACAGATTCAATACCCATCTACTTTTTGCAATGAACATTGTTTTCCTAATCAGGAAGTGACCACACCCACGCAGGTCCTGGCCTTTTTGGAGGGATCCTCAACCATTAGTGCTGTGCTTCCTAATACTGCATGTGTTCCTTGCGAATACTCAGAATTTGCAGATGTCTTCGACGAAAGGCAAGGCAAAACTACTGCCGCCCCATAGGCAATACGACTGCCCTATCGAGTTGCTACCGGGGGCCAAGATACAACGGGTTGTGTTTACTCTTTGACACAACAAGTGGACGTCGTATTGAAGGAGTATATCAACAAGGCCCTTGATGGGTTTCATACGTCCTTCACAGTCTCCTGCTGAGTCACCATTGTTTTTTGTCCCGAAAAAAGAAGGGGACCTTAGACTATAAGGCACTCTCCTGTATAGACTATAAGGCACTCAACGAGATTACCATAAAAAATCAGTACCCCTTAACGTTGATCAATGTTTTACTCGATCGACTGGGTAAGTCAGTGTTCTTTACTAAACTGGATTTGCGTGGGGCGTATAATCTCATCCGTATTCGCGAAGGCGACGAGTGGAAAACCACTTTCCAGAAGCGGTATGGCCTTATACCTTGTGATGCCTTTTGGCCTTTGTAACACCTCTGCCACTTTCCAGTTCTTTATGAATTACATATTCAGTGACATACTAGATCAGTTTGTCGTTATTTATTTGGACAACATTTTGATCTATTCCTCCATGTACCAAGAACATGTCAGGCATGTGTCCAGGGTCCTACAAAGATTACGGGAAAACCGGCTCTTTGTTAAAGCCGAAAAGTGTGCATTCCACACACAAGAAGTGGAGTTTTTGGGCTACGATATAACCAGTCAAGGCGTTCGGATGAGTCATTCTAAGGTTAAAGCCGTATTGAACTGGCCTACCCCTCATAGCGTCAAGACACAGCAGTCATTCCTAGGCTTTGCAAATTTCTACCGTCGATTCATCCGATCGTTCTCTAGGACGATAGCTCCTCTCACGGCCTTAACCAGTTGTAAAGTGCTGTTTCATTGGAACCATGGTGCACAGAGATCATTTGATGCTTTAAAAGAAACATTTACCACGGCGCCCGTTTTGCAACATCCTGATGCCGATTCTCCATTCATAGTAGAAGCTGATGCCTCTGGGGTTGCAATTGGAGCCATACTGTCACAGGAATGCATGGACACTAAAGAAGAACATCCTATTGCTTTTTACTCTTGCAAGCTAATCCCTTACGAACGGAAGTATACCATTACTGAAAGGGAACTGCTTGCAGTCAAGGATGCGTTCATGGAATGGAGGCATCTTCTGGGAGCCAAACATCAAGTAGTTGTTTACTCGGATCACCACAATTTACAAGCATTCAAAACCATGAAGTGCCTCACTCCACGTCAGGCCCGGTGGCATGTTTTTTTTTGTTGCACAATTTAACTTCCATATCACCTACCGTCCTTCAAAGCAACATGCTAAAGCTGACGCTTTATCCTGCATCAACGGCGACATCAGAGATTCACGTTAGGATCACTGTCCAGTCCTGGCTGATCATGTAATCTGCAGCTGTTCAGCACAACCATCACTTAAACATGAAATCCAGAGTTGGGTTTTGCAGAATCCACGTGAACTACAAGACCTAAATCTGGACGTACAAAACGGGCTTCCTTTCATACAAGGTGTTCTATACTTGCCCACCGAACATACCCAGAAGTGAGCTCTACAGTGTGGACACGATTCCATGGTGGCAGCGCATCCAGGACAAAGAAAGACCATTGAATTAATGGTGTTGGTAGCCGTCTATGACACGGGATGTGATTGATTACCTGTCTACCTGTTCTGTGTGTATACAGTGCAAAAACAGTCCAGGCAAACCCATGGGTTTGTTACGTCCTCTTCCAATACAACATAAACCATGGTATATGATATCGATGGATTTTGTGGTGGAATTACCACGGATCCATGATTACGACACCATATGGGTCGTGGTGGACTATTTCTCTAAATTTGCCCTTTTTGTTCCTTGTATGGGGGTCCCCACTGCACCTGTATTGGCAGAATTGTTCATGCGGAATGTATTCCGGTTGTTTGGCCTACCTTCCATTGTAATAACCGACAGGGGTTCACAGTTTGCCTCTCGTTTTTGGAAGGTGCTGAGCACTGCTTTACTTATGGATGACAGAATGTCCAGTTCATATCATCCGCAGACAGATGAGCAGACTGAAAGGGTTAACAGTACCATGGAGCAATACTTAAGGTGTTTGTGTCTTCAATTTCAATCCACTTGGTTATCGATGCTACCATCTGCTGAATTCATTTACAACAATTATTTGCACTCATCGACTGGTACTACACCCTTTTATGCACTATATGGGCAGCATCCCCGATCCATTCCTTTGGACCCTGAGCTGTCTGTGGACAATCCAGTTGCAGCTAGTAACATCAGGGACCTAACTGTTCTGCATGCCAAAGTTAAACAGCAACTTACAAGAGCGCAACAGCGCTCAAAATACTATGCACACGTGCATAGAGCACCAGCCCCTACCTATTGTACGGGTAGGAAAGTCTGGCTGTCTACCAAACATCTAAAGATATCCGGGAAGAAAAAGTTATTGCCCAGATATGTTGGGCCGTACCTGGTGACCCATGTAATTAACCCTGCGGCAGTCCGCCTGGAACTACCACAACGCTGGCGTGTACATCCTGTTTTTCACATTTCACTCATTACACTGTGCACTTCCTCCACTCGCTTGCCCTTCTGCCCTTTTGGCAGTTTCTGTGCGTGGCTCCGATGAGTTTGAGGTAAGAGACATACTTGACATGAAGTTGCGCTTTAGTAAGCCTTACTACGTTGTCGATTGGAAGGGTTATGGCCAAGAGGACCGGTCTTGGGAGCCTTTGTCCAACATTCATGCCCATGCTTTGCTGCGCAGATTACATGCTAAGAGGGGTGTGGCGGTCCCTTTGGGGGGTGGCACTGTCATGCCTGTCAACCCTGTTTCACTCGCACCCAAGGCTACCCACTTTCAAGGTAATAATAATTTTGCACATAGAACGGCTAGACCGTTTTATATGAAGTAGAAATTGTCTGACTCCTTACCTGGAAAGCGGCGGTTTCTATATTCTGGCCGTTAGGATCACGTGATCTGGTCCTAATCACGTGATCCGTTGCAACCTTTTAAGCAGCGTTGAGAATTACGCTCGCTGCTTCTGATTGAGTCGCTACGGCATCACTCTGCTTCCTGAAGCTTCGTTCCTTACCTGAATCCTGCGGATCGTCTCCTTAGGTCTGCCTCTCCGGATTCCATTTGGACGTCCCCGCTAGTTTCCAAGCGGTTCCTCTCAAGGCTGCCTTTCAGCCTTCACAGCCACGCTGATCTGGCAGCTGCTACTCTCAGCATTTCCAGCTGTGCTGACACGGCAGCTGACCCATTGCAGTATACTTGGCCGTGCTGACACGGCGGCTGGCCCATTGCAGTATACTCAGCCACACTGACACAGCGGCTGCTACTCTCAGCATTCCCAGCCGCGCTGACACGGAGGTTGACCCATTGCAGTATACTCAGCCACACTGACACCTCGGCTGCTCCTCTCAGCATTCAGCCACGCTGATTCGTCGGCTGCCTCATGACCGCAACTACATCCATGCTGACATCGAGGCTACATTGACTAATTAAGGTAATCCTGTACACCTATCCTTGTGTTTGGTGCCATTCTCCCTGGTGAACTAATTACTTCCTGGGAGTTGGATTACTTCCTGGGAACTGTTCAATTCCTGTTTCAAGGGCATTGAAATTTGCTACAGTCAAGAACTTCTTTACACCATTATTTCTCTCCTACTTATCTGTGTTACTTGTGCACTAGACTTCATGGACGCTATCCAGTTGTGCACCAACCCTGTACTAGCGTGACCCTCGTGCCGTTCGGGATTAGTTCCTATACTAACCTCCCTTTCCCTGCCGTTGTTTCCACTGGGGTTTTTATGGTGTTTCTGTGACGGACTTATCATGAAGTTTCATAGGCCAACAGGTTAGTGGTTACCTTGAGCCTACACTATAGTAGAAGACACAGTCTGGTATTATACTGATGTATTCTTTCTTGCTCTCACAGCCTGGCGATTGTTTTGTGTTTCCTGCCCTTTCCATTGATTCCTCCCTCTGACTGTGGTATCAATACGGTCATAGAGTGTCATCAATTGGAAGGTCTCTTGTTGACCATTGTCGAGTCGTATTTGTGTATTCTCAAGACCAGGAGACTGCCCTCATCATTGTATCCTTTACAGTGGTCATTGACCTGTATCCTTTCACTTATACTTATACTGTGCAGAAGTGTTCATGACACCTTCTTACTCTCCTCTCTATTTCCATCTTCTCCCCTTCCCATCCTCGTATCTCTCTCCCCTCGTATGTCCCTCCGGTCTTCACACTATACTTCTCCTTTCACCTTTCTCCTACCCATCTCCTTTTCGCTGTACCACCCTCTCCTTACCCCTCTTATCTCTACAACTGACAACCCTCCTCTCAGACCCAACCAAGTGATATGGTGCCCCTCTCACCCTCGCAGAGATGTAATGCCCTGCTCATTTGCCTAATGCACTCACCCTCACTATTCTGACCCCCCTCACTTCTCCCTCCTCCTCGCATCCCACTACTAGACCCCTCTCTGCTATCCTTACGCTCTCCCCACACCCACTCCCTCATCCTACTACCCTCACTCTCCTCTCACAAACACTCTCATTCGCTGCTCTTCGTTCGCAAACCAGTACCACTCTCACTATCAGCCCTCACATGCACTCTGCCACCAACTCCTCAACACTCCACTCAGCCGTCTATCCTCCCTCTGGTATCTCCACCACCTTCAAGCCTCCTGACCGCACCCGAACAACTATCACTGTGTCTTCCATTCATTTCGCCTCTATACTGTGTTCTTCCTGGTTCTGACTCTCCTCCCACCCACCCCTTTCCATTGGGTCCATCATGCACCTGAATGGGGCTAATCTATGCCTACCTTTTCCCCACGGGTAAGGTTACACAGGGGAAAAGCTTTAAAAAATATATATGTTAAGCCCTTCTCTTTTTCCAGCATGGTTTTGTTGGCAGTCTGATGGTTTCCCCAATGTTTCTCTAGAGTGCTGTGGGTCTAGAAGTTCTTTTTTCTGTTGCTGTGAGTTATTTGATGTGCTGGATGCTGTTGGGTTGTGGTCAATGCACATTGTCTGTATTAGTTGCAGTGTGTGTTTCCCCATCAATTTATTTCTGTTCCAGGTTTTCTTGATTGCTCACAGATGAACTGTCGGAGTTGCGGTTCTGAAAAAGAAAGAAAAAGCTGGCCGGATACAGTACTTGGAGGTACGTTGTGGTAGAAGGTGGTACTGACCTGCCCATTCATGGCACATTTAAGGACTGAACCCCATTCTCTAAGCCCCCCTCCCTGCTTCTGAGACAGGGCTGGTTCTTTCTTGCACCCAGGTAACCCCATTGTCCCAGGTTGGGAGGGGTCATATAATCCCTGACCCTGTCACACCCATCTGGTTTCTCTGATGCTGTGCAAGCATACATTATGGATATGCCCTTTCAGGGTATTAACGTTTTTGGGGAAATGGTAGATTACACCCTTGAGAAATGTAAAGATTTCAGTGAAATGGCTGGGTCTTTGCGCTTATTTGCTACTCCAAAGCAGTTCTTCGAGGCTCAGCAATATTGAGTTATTTTCATTCATTTATTTTTGAATATTTGTAAGGCGCCTATACAACAAATGGTATTTCAAGGTCCACAAGGCAAAAAAAGGGAGGGAACAAGGGAGAAAGAGAACAATAAGGGTCCTACTAAGCCTTGTGACATTCTGATCATGCAAGTCAGTAACAAGAAGTGCGAGGGAGTGGTGAGATGGGCGTGCTGGGGTGCGTGAATGCAAAGTGCTAGAGTGGGAAGGGAAAATCAGGGCAAACAGGAGGGAGTGCAAGTGAAAAGGAGGAGGTGCAAGAGGGGGAGAAGAGGGTAGCGGGCTAAGCAAGTGCTGAGCGGAGGCCAGGTTGGCAAGTCCAGAAAATGCATGGGATGAGGGTCCACATGTTGAGTGCGAGGAAGGGGGAGGACTGGGCGGGGGGGCCTGGTGCCCTGTAGAGCTCAGAGGGAACCAGGCAGCCAGTCACTGCAGCAGATGGGGGCGTTGGCAGGGGATGGGGAGAGGAAAGAAAACGGGACGGTCTTGAGGAGCTTCTGGAATTTAAGGAGATCTGGCTCAAGTCTGAGAGGGGCAGCGAGACCATTCCAGAGTGAGTCTCCTGCGGAGGAGAGATCTAGCCCCCACTCTCTGCTTAGAGAAGCATCTGATCTGCGGAGAGTTGGAGCTAGAAGACTGATGGGATCTAGCAGGGAGGTACTTAGGCAGAGAGAGTTGGATGTAGCGGGAACCCAGACCCCAGAAAGCCTTGTGGATGATGTAGAGGGTCTTCAACTTGATCCTAGCAGCAACCTGGAACCAGTGGAGCGATTTTAGGGCTGGAGAGATGCAGTCCATGGGCTTAAGGCCAAGGATATTTCTTGCAGTCCTATTCTGGATAAATTGAAGGGGGCGAAGGGAGGATGAAGGAAGATTTAGGAAGAGACTGTTGCAGTAGTGTCATGATCCCTAACAGAACGCCATGTATTCATTCATATTCTCACCAGAGACGTTTGGGCAACACCGGTCAACAATGGACAAAGAGGGTGGCTGGTTGGTACAAGCACCTATTTGCACGTAGTGACTGCCCTAGCCAAAATGGCCACCAAGTCAGGACTCTGCCTGAGAATCAAGATGGCCCCCAAGCAGCACATACTGCCAACATCTTTGGTGGTTTAGTGGCAAGTTGCAGCCCAGGTCTATAAAAAAACCCACCCAGTGTTTAGTGTTCCTTCCAGCAAATTGTAAGTGGTTTAACGCTTGCCGTGCTTCTGGCTCCACGTGCCAGAGGATTTGTGTCCACAGCTCCGTTCAGTTTAGCTCTCCCGGGCACCGCTGGCTTCAACACTAACCCGGAACTAGCGCTCCTGATATCAACTGAAGCGGCGCCGGCTTTGCAGCAACCCTGGCTCTGATACTTAAAAATATACGCGTCGAAGTAGAACGCCCACTGGACCTACTGCAGCGTTCCTCTGCACCTACAATGAAAAGACAAAACGCTAAGTCCTGAGACCGCCGTGTCCCACGCCCCGGATTCCCTGCAAAGCTGCTTACCTGGAATCCGCATTCCACTTCTGCACAGCTGACGGCTACTGCATTCCACTTCTGCACAGCTGACGGCTGTCTTCAGCATCGCGGCAGCTGAAAGAGAAACCATTAAGAGGGATCAGTTTACAGCAATTCATACCTTTCTAAAGAAATTAAGAAACTCTGCCTTTTTCGCCGAGGAGCAAAAGACATTAAGTTGATACTTACAGAAGCATCTTATACGCCGCAGCAGGACTGGGCCATAGCCATTCCGTGAAAGACCTGGACCAGATGTTTTCCTGACCATTTTCAACTACATTTGCAAATACTAAAAGGTGAGCCCTGGCTATCCCCTGTTACTCAACCGAAGAGGCAGGTAGGGGGCAAAAGGTGTAGTCAGCAGTCAATAACGCACTCACTTGTTTGCCCTTAGGCTCCACCAGCAGTCCCATCATTCTTCCTCATTTCATTGAGATATCTAACCAAACCACTCCCAACTGCACTCCACGCTGGGCAATAGCCTTGTCAGTGAAACCAGTTGGGATGGAGTGGCTTGGGATTGCATCCCGTTCCTGAGACCACACCACCTCCTCCTCAGACACACGCCCGGCGATCCGGACATGGCACTCCTACAGGGCACCAGGGGTATGTGTTACAAGTAGTCCAGCTTGAAGAGGACCAGAGCTCTAGAGACAGTGAGTTTTTGGGGGAAGGTGAGGAAAGGGAGAATGCCTCTGAGGAGGTGTAGCTGATAGTGGACCTTCTTGGCAAGGTCTGCGATGTGAGGAGAGAAGAAGAGCGAGGAGTCAAAGATGACACCAAGGTTTTTTACATTACAAGAGGTTGAGGGGAGGGGACCCATAGAGGGCGGCCAGAGGGAAGGAGGGAGCCATGGGTCCCAATGAGAGAAGGATCTGACTGCCACGCAGCAGAAGCAGCCATTCAGCAAAGGTATTCCAGTGAGAATCCAATCATTTGGGAAGCCTTTGTGAAGCAGGGGCCAGAGAAAAGTGGTCAGGCAGCCTGCAGCATCTCAGGTGGCAGCCGCCCCAGAGAAGCTACTTTGATGTGTCTATGGTTCACACAATGCTAGTAGGGGGACAGGCTGGGAGACTTTATTGAGGTGTGGCTGTGAACATGGACCACTTTCTTCTGCAAACATTGGAAAAAGATTACAGCCCTCCCTTTGCTTTCCCCCCATACAGCCCTCCGAAGCAGCAAAGGAAGCTATACTAAACAGAACTGCTTCTAGAAGGGAATCACATAGACCAGAAAAAAGGGCGGTAGAAAAGGTACCCCATATTGTGGTTGCAGTTTATAGGGGCTCATTTGGCTACAACACTTGTAAGGGCCTTTTCACCATCTGAAGGTTTTCAGGGCATAAAGGTGACACTGGACAAGTTCATTTGGGGGATTAGGCTTGTGTCTTAGATGTTTCTGAGGCTAGTGGATCCAATGGCCCCATGCGCATGTCCCTCAGAGAAGCTTTCACCGAAGAAGGCTCCAGTGGGAGCTCCGGTCCCATTGGAACCAGTTGACTATGTCCCTGGAGAATAATCTTCCAGTACGTGCCTGCTTGTAACGGTACTTGAGTTGTTTGTACACAGAGGAAAGCATCATACCACTTGTACTCCCAGTTCTTTAAGCACAAGTAGTCATTAATACTCTAATTTCCTAAACTCACATTCCTTAAATGTGAAAAGGGGAATCTTTATGCACATGGTGTGGCAGTGCGAATGTATAGAAAGATATTGGAGGGGGGACTGTAAAAGATGGCGTCCCTAATAGCAGAGGTGATCGAAGCAGACTCAAAAGTGTGTCTGTTGGGGGATATGGGGCGATACTGCGCTTTCATCATGGAACCAAAATCTATTTGGATTGGCATTCAACCTTGCAAAGCGGGATATAACAAGAGTCTGGATATCGGAGGAGAACACTTCCTTGGCTGAATGTGAACATAGTATGGACGGCAGTATGGAAATGAAACAACTGGTTTATAAGAATAGAGGGTGCCTGGGTAAACATGAGCAGGTTTGATGGAAATGGATGCAGTGGGGTGGGAACAAGTGAGATACATTGAGCATCTAATCAGTGGTGGCATGGGGAGGGGAGGTATCATCAGGATGTCAAGGGGGTGGAGGAGTTGCAGGGTGGGAGGAGAGATGGGATGTTCTGTTCTTTCTTACTATTTGATGCTGGAACTGTTTAACAGTGTGGAATATGGATACATTTGTCATTTGATTGATGGAGAAAGTTAATAAAATGTGTTAAAAAAGAAGCAGATTTAAATGCACAATCAAGTGTCCACTTAATATTGTTAATACATATTAAAACCTGCTTCCTAGATAATCACTGCAGAAAGAGAGTGGAGATCGTCCAGAAAGGGCTTTCATGCACAAACCTTCCCCTCTCCCCAATTGGCTGATTGGTGAGGTATAAATGTGTAGCAGAAGGCTGGCTGTGAGGAAAGCAGAAGGATGAGACTTGATATTTATTCCAGATGGCTCCCTCCCCTTTGGTTTCACTGAGCGTCTGGACCCTGATATTGGTGGACTCACCAGTCCATGTTAAATTGGGGCTGTTGAATCATAGGCTATACATGGAGTAGCTCATGCCCCCAGAGGAAACAAGATACATAAAAAAGAAAGAGCTATGCTATGAGCAGAGCGGCTCCTCTTGAACTTGCAATATCTGTTATATAACTCACCAAGGTGCCTCCTTGGGTAGTCCAGGGTACTGTGGGAAGTGACATCCTGCACAGAAGGGGGAACTGCTGCTTCAACAAGTGTATTTCCCAACATTGCCAAGACTCCATCCGTGGCAGTCTTTTTCTTCTTGTATCGTTGCCACCAGAAGTGGTGTCATTCTTTCCAATTTTGAGCCCACCTGGCTCCCAACTCTTATGTTGCCATCTTTGGAACAGGCACTGGTTAAAGCTTTATTCCCTTAGCTGCCCGTGAAGCACGGTTCCTACAGATGGCCCCAGGTCCCAAGTGGGTCTTGAGATGCTGTAGTCTCAGGTAATGGGGTTCCCATGGGGATCTGGCTCTTTGGGATCTGGTTTGAGAGTGCCTTGTGTAGAAGCTGGAAAATGTAGTTAGTGGTATGTTGGTTAAGGTGGAGTCCATACACTGACATTCTCCATCACAAGAATCCTTGGTAATTTGAATGAGTTAGTTGACGAAGAGACCAACAGAACAGATTAGACCTAATATAGATACAGGCTTCTATTTCTAAAACAAGGAGCACCTATTCCTAAAATGTCAGGAGGGAGAACCAAAGAAGTGCAAAAACATACCTAAGGGACTCCCTGCCCTTATCTGTAGCCACTAATCTCAATCATTTGGATATAGTGACTGCTTCAGAACTCTTTCTCTGGGATATATCTACCCATATGCTACTTGGCTTCGGTTCCAGCAAGTAGATTCTTCACACAGATATTCACACCCTCCTATCATATCTTCTAGGCTTATTTCTGTGTTAGGTAGTGTCACGTACCTTGTGCATGTTATTTAATAGGTTATTTATAACTTGCTTGGTACGCAGAGGTTTCGAAGCGCGGACCCTGGGATCAAACCTGTGTTGCTTCTTGGTGTGTTAGGTATTGTCACATACCTCGTGCATGTGATGCCAGGATGGGCAAAGGAGAGCCACTCTAGGAGCCAGCCTTGGAGTGGAGACAAGGAAGGCTTGTGAGCCAGGAGTGACCACCTACGGAAACCTTTGAGGGGAAGATAACCCAGAAGAGAAGGGTGGTGCTGTAGGAGGATGGAATAGATGAAGTGCGGCAGGCAAACACCTCCAGCAACGCAGGAATCTGGATATCAGAAGAGCATGTGAAGGCATGAAGCAAGACACAGACAACAAATTCAAGTTTAAACAAAAGTAGTTTACTAATTTAAATTTCAGGATGGTTGAACGCCTAACTTGCCCTAAGCTAAGGTGGGATTTCCCTACCTAAAGAATCTAAGGATAGTCTGAGTCAGTAAGTTCAACATAAAAGTCTGTCTGTGTCCAAAACCTATACTTGCCCTCACAACTAAAGCTAAGCGATGTGTAGGGATGTCAGCAATAAAAGAAACCGTGTTCAAAATAAGGTTTTGAGCTTCTTCCAGCTCCTGGCTTACTTTCAAGCTCCCACTCCCCAAGTTCAAGACATGGTCACTTTGGCACCAGCGCCGTGTTTTGGGACTACGATTGGGTCCTCACAAGATAGCGTTGGATTTCCAGAGCAGCGGTTCATGCATCCCCAAGGAATCAGCAGGGGTGGCTCCACCCTGTCTTCCAGTTGCAGTACTTCAGGAACCTATTCGTGAGCAACAGTGCGTTGCTACTCTTACAGTTGCCACGCTACGTGGGTTTCGCCTCTAACCATAGGATTACTGATCTTAGTAAACATAATTATTCTCATCTCTTCTTCTGTTTTCCCTCATATGTCCGTCTCCTCTACCTTAGGCACGGATCTTCATACGCTCCCGACTCACACATTTCCGACCTCCAGAACCCTCTACTCTTGGAGCTGTCACTGGCCAGAGAAGTACGTCCTCAAACATAATTCCCAAATTACTTTTTTTCTGTATTCTTCTGCGATTTTTATTCACCATCTCTTTCCTGTCTATAGCATACGTCTATAGCATACGCGGCTTTGCACACATCCGGACTACATTACCCAACATCCTTTGCTTCAGTACGTCTTCAACAAACACACTTTACTTCTTTGGGCTAGAAAGGCATTCTGTTTCTGGTAGGTTTAAAACATATTCTTGGACACAGTGTTTCCTTCTCACTACTCTTTATTCTTATCTGAAGCTGTCCCCTCTTCTCTGTCTCCGTCAGAGAGGGGAGACCAGGTAGATTCTTCTCGCTTCTAGCCGAGCCAATGGGACAGGTTGGTGATTTATCAGTTACCTTGACTGTTGATGTTTTGTGTGGAACGTCATTTAGTCATACGAGTATTACAACACAATTCCAAGAAGGGTTATCGTGGTTCCTGTCCCCAAGAACACAATATAGTTCAAAAAGTGTTCTCGGGGTTCCTTTCCCCAAGAAGCCACCACAGTTCAAAAATGGCCTCAGTATTCTCTTCTCCTAAGGCCTCACCAAAACTTACAGAGCCTCTGATTTTCCTTCCCCAAGGCTTCAGCTTGCCCACTTTTACTTGGTCTCAGTCTCTCCATATTCAAACAACAGTTCCAGGTTAGCTTTACACTCATTCTGGTTCTTTGACAGTTCCTATGGATTGCTTTCTTCTGCTTCACTTCATTAATCTCTTTCATACACTTGAATTTGCTCTCTGCATGTTTCTTTGGCTTTCATAGATAGGGTATGCCGGGTCCAGGCGTAGTTGTCAGGCCACGTGGTCCACCCATTACAGGTCACGCAACTGACAATCCTGGGCTTGTTTGTCCACACAAGTTCTTTTGTAACTGCACCTGCGTTCTGGTTCACACTCACTTGGCTTTCTCCTTGCCAGTCTTCTGGCTTTGCCACAACATGTTTTCCTTGCCAGTCTCTTGACTTTGCCACAATTAGTTCTTTCATACAGTTCACTTTGTGATGCTCTTTTCCCTTTTCAAAAAAGTTGTCATATATGCTCCAAGTAATCCATTCAGAGATCAGATAAAAATCTGGACGAGGTTTATAGACGATATTCTTATTGTCTGGGAAGGTACATCAGAAAAGGTGAACTATTTTTTCAAATCGCTCAACATTCAAAATCGCCACCTTAAATTCACAATGAATATTAAGAACTCATTTTCCAACTTTCTGGATATAACTATCTTCCATGAAAATGGACAGTTACTGGTGAAACCCAATCATAAAACCACAGATTGTAATTCACTATTAGACTACAGCAGCCACCACATAAAACACTTATGAGACAATTTACCATACAGACAGTTTTTACATCTAAAAAGGAATAGCAGCGGGGTGAGGAGACGCATCTGAGTCGCGCTCCGCCCAGGCCGCCGAAAATTAGCACAAGCACAATACATACAGAATAATTAAGCAGAGCAGTTGGTACACCCTCCCCGCATCCTCAAGCCCCCCCCAGCGAGATCATCACGGCTCCGGGTCTCCGAACACAACCAGGCGGGAACGAGGAACGGGCCGCCCCTCACCCCATCGCGGGGGATCGAGGAGTTCCCAGGGTTCGGAGATGAACGAAGGGGCCGGCGGAGGATGTAGAACCCAGCAAACTGAACAGAGGAGCCCAGCAACCCCCCCTCCCAGGACGAAGAACCGAAATCCCAAGTCTTGGAGCGGTGGAGGTGCGGGCGGAGTGGGGCTGCCCCTCCTCAATCAGCGGCAATCCGAACAGTGCCGGAGGACGTGACCGCCCCTGGGCAGAAGCAGTCGGGAGGAGAACCCACGACAAACAGCGTGGAGCCATCCCACCGACAGCACTCACCAGCGCCCCGGTGGAGAGGTGAGCCCACGGAGGAACGCTAACGCGGACTGCAGTGCCAAGGGTGAACCCTCCGATCGACAGAGCGGGGACCACTCCGGAGGTCCAGCACGGCGGTGCGCCCACAGAGGTGGGGCCCGCCAAGGGAGGAGGCCGTGGCTGCAGCTGGGGACACGGACAGGTGAGAGGAGAGACGCACACAACAGAGAGGGACCCCCAATACACTCCCACACACTCCAACTGGAGGGTGACACTCCAGGGGAGATGCGCCCGGCACACAGGGTCCCCACAGGAAGGCGCCACTAGCAAGGGGGAAGGAGAGATAACATATCGGAAAGAACAGAGAAGAGGGGTTGGAACTCCACACCCCACGGGAAGCCATAAGAAGCTGGGGTACGGAGTAACAGCCCCCGCAACAAGGGGGCCGCTAAGAAGAACACCAAGCAGGTAAAAAGGAGGAAGTGAGAGTATCCCCCCTGGCCAAGATACCACAGCCGGGGCTTGGCCTCCCCACCAACCCACTAAACTAAAGCTGCAAAAACATATGGGTGGCCCCCACAAAGTCACTAAAGCACATACAGAGGAACCCTGGAACAGCGGAAAGGGAAAAGAAGAGGAGCACCCCCGCGGGGAACTCAGCCAAGCAAAAGTGGGAAGAGGAGTCCCGGTCCAGGCCTGCAAATTCAAGCCTGCAGGAAGAGGGACACAACAAGGGGTACGTGAAAATAGGAACACATAAGCCCAGATCCGGCCCTGGACAAAATCCCACCTGGAACTCAGGAGAACAAAGCGGTGGAGTAACTATCCGACAACACCCAGACCACAGGATAATATTAAAGAGCCCAAGGGCACCCCAGAAAGACTATATAACATGTCAAGAGCCAAAGGGAAAGGCAACGCCACACAACAGACCCCTCAGACCACAAAACAAGACGCAAACATCCTGCAAATGTGGTCGACAGATAACTCTTCGCAATCTAGAGGAAAGACCCAGGAAGACCCCCAAGGTGAAGATAACACCCCTACTCACCACCAACAACCACCCTCGAGAGAGGACATGCAAACTTGGTTTCAGGACTTGCAAGAAAAATTCATGTCAACGGTGCAGGAACAATTCACAACTATGAAAAACGACATGAAACAGACCTGAAAGTGGATATGGCCAAACTGGGGGAGAGAACGGACATAATTGAAAGATCAATCCAAAGTGTCGAAGAGGAAACACAACAGGTCAGCGAAAAACAAGAACACCTGGTGAGACTCACCCATAACCTGGAAATTCAATGCGAAGACCTGGAGAACCGCTCCAGACGGTCCAACATCCGCATTAAAAACATGGCGGAATCCATCCTCGACAAAGACCTTAAGATGACGGTGAAGGAAGTGTTCAGAGATATCCTGGACGCCCAAGAGACGGAAGTAATTGGGGTGGACAGAGTACACAGGGTGGGACCGAAGAGATCTGGGGCACCGGGAGAAAGACCACGGGATGTCCTGGTAGCTCTCTCCTCATACCCACAAAAAGAGCAGATCCTGAGGAGGGCAAGAGAAATGGAGCATATCAGAATGAACGGACAAGAAATACAATTATATCAGGATTTAGCTGTCATGGTTCGCACTAAAAGCCCCATGGATCTGATGCCCCCCCCCCAGTCATCGACTCCCATAAGGGCGCTTCAAGCCCCCAGAGACTCTTGGACTCAGTCCTGGCGCCGTTGGCGCCAGGCTCATAATATTGGATAAATCATGTGGAACTACTTGCCCAGTCTAGTCAGGCTGAGCCTTTCTGTTTCCTCAGGGTGTGGCTGAGGGACTATTTTATTCAAAGAACAGAGTGTGGTAAATGGACTACTTTACCTGGGACTACTTGCAAGGCTATTTAAGCCATGCCCTGCATACAGAACACGCTTCGTGTTATTCTGCACTCCTGCAGCGTAACGCTCACCGTGTCTGCCCTGTCCTTGAACTCCTACAGCCACGCCGTCCAGAACTTCATCCATCGGTACCTGGAAAGGAAAAAGACAGAGGAAAAACAAGTCAGTACAACGGCTAAGCCTTACCTGCATCATCCTTCCATCGGTTGCTTCTTCAGCTTCTTCAGCTGCTCCCAGGCCTTCGCACTAGCTGAAGGGGACGGTCTTCGTTCTGGCTGTAAGGGTCCTCTCGGGTTCAGCATCCTTCCGGAGCATTTTCGGAGCGGTTCCTCCATTCTTCATTCCAGCGCCGCACCGCCTCTGCAAAAGAAGAAGAGTGACAGGTTAGTCACGCACGGAAGGGAAAACAGTACTTCAGACGTACAGCGCTTCATTCTTGCGCTTCCACTCACCTGTAGGACATCTGCTCAGCGTCCTAAATCCACTTGAACCTTCATGCAAAATCCATTCAAAGCCGCGTCTGAAAGTGAAGACACAGATTAAAAGGAGTTGGGGCAAAATAAAGACTCAAAGACTTTATACCAAGCAGTCATTGGCATAGAGACTTACCTGTTTGACCAAGCTCTCCAAGACTCGGCAATCACTCATCGGATCAGTGAAGTAACTCGATCCTGGAAAGACTGTGTTATTCGCGCCCCTGCTAGATTGCAGGACGGAGAGTCTACCTTACAAAACTTCAAGGTGAGAGCAAGTGGAGAAGGGCATCAGGTGGTGGAGGAGGTGGTTCCAACTCAACTCCCCCCTCAGTAGCTAATACCTTATTTCAATCTTGCAGACAAAAGCCTCGGGAGGGTGATAAAAAGGGAGAAGTCGCAGCAACATCACCAATCGCGCAGTACCACGCCAGCGCAGACATCATTCGTGCAACCACGTGCTACGCCCCCGTGGAGACCAGGTGAGCGTGACAGAACGCAAAGCCTTATACAAAAACCTCTACCTGGGCGTCATGGAAACTTCTGAGACAGATCAACTAGCTCAGCTTTTGGGGGAACTCAGGGCTGAGGTACATTCAGCTCGGCAGGAAACCAAGTCTTGAGGAGAGAACTGATCATGGCCAAGGATCGTACTGATGACCTTGCTAGACAATTGCTTCAGTCACAGGCAGGGCAAACACTGTTACCTGTATTGGGGTCAACGGTTCCAACAACGCCAAGTAATCCAGTCCAAGCGGTCTTTCAAGGGGCCGTACCTTTGGCACCTCCGGAATGCTTTGCGGGAGACCCAAAAAGGTATGCAGTCTTTATCAATCAGTGCCGATTGCATTTTCTTTGTAGGCCAGGAGCCTTTCCGAATGACCAAGCTAAGGTGGCCTTTGTGTTGTCATACCTCAGTGGCAGCGCGGCGGACTGGTCAGTGCCACTAGTAAGTCGGGATGATCCTATTTTGCGTGACTTTCAGAGGTTCCAATTGAACACGGAGAAGCTTTTTGCCCGCCATTCCCAGGGCCAGGCATTGGATAACGAACTCTTGTCTCTACGCCAAGGCAATCAAGATCTGTTAACCTACATCGCCACTGTTAATCGGCTGGTAGTGGAAACCGACTGGCCAGACGACAAAAGAACAACACTGTTTCACCGAGCGTTAAGGGGTGAATTAAAGGATGTTTTAGCTCAAGTGGTCAACCCTCCCAGAGACTGTGCTGAATATATAGACTTGGTGGTTCAGCTTGATCATAGACTACAGAACCGTAAGGCGGACCGAGCAAGAATGGACACTCAGGTATTTGTACGCCCAAAGGAAAGTGCATCTAGAACCACCGACTTGGCCGAACCCATGAAGATTGGAGGGGTGCGCGGGCCACTATCCAAGGCTGAAAGAGATCGGAGACGGCATCAGCAACTGTGTTTATATTGTGGGTGAACCGGCCATTTTCTCCGATAGTGCGCCGTGAAGCCCCCGAAGAAAGCAGTTGGGGTTGCCTGCAAAAAGGAAGCAGAGCCAGAGTCGGAAAACTACCCCGCCCGACAAGCGTAGAGGTCCGCTTGTCAAGCGAAAAGGACTTTCAGACCTCGCACCTAGCCTTGCCAATGATCCTTATAAATCACCAACAGCCGTCTTGAATGCATGCAGTTCAAGCTTATATTGACAGCGGAGCCATTGGAAATTATATGGACCAAGAATTGGCTAAAAGGATGAATCTTCCTCTCTGTGAAAAGGCAACAACAGATCTAGTCACCACTGTCGACGGAACAGAGATCGCTTCGGGTCCTGTAACGCACTTAACGACTGAGATGACACTTCTGTGCCAAGACGGCCATCGGGAAGCCATTGTGTTCGATATAATTAAGGCCCCACAATTCCAAGTCATTCTGGGAATGCCTTGGCTAGTATTACACAATCCTTGCATCGACTGGCGTGCTAAGAGTCTGACCTTCTCAGGCGAATGTACTCGTACCTGCTATCAGGTAAAAGAACCCCTGGTCAAGGAAGCGACAACGATCATGAGCCTAGCTAATCCACTGCCCCCGGAGTATCGAGATTACCAGGATGTTTTCCAGAAGGATCAAGCTAACACTCTGCCTCCTCATAGATCGTATGACTGACAAATCGATCTACCTGGCGCACAGATTCCATGCAGTCCAATCTATGCACTCACCGAACCCGAAAACCTGCATCTAAGGAAATATCTAGACCAGTACCTGGCTAACGGTTTTATTCGCCCGTCCAAGTCCTCTGCAGCCTCCCCCTTATTCTTTGTGCCTGAAAAGGAAGGTGACCTTAGAACTTGCATTGATTACCGCGCATTGAACCAGATCAAAGTTAAAAACCGTTAACCCTTGCCTCTAATTCCTGAACTTTTGGACCAAGTTATAGACGCACGAATTTACACCAAGTTGGATCTCCGTGGGGCATACCACCTAGTATGAATCAAGAAAGGGGACGAATGGAAGACCGCCTTCCGCACCAAATACAGGCTGTTTGAATACCAGGTGATGCCCTTTGGCCTTTGCAACGCCCCAGCTGCGTTTCAGTATTTTATGAATGACGCCCTGCAAGAACTAATCGATGTGTATGTCGTAGTGTACATGGACGACATTTTGGTGAACTCCCCATCTGAACAAGAACATGTGAAACACGTCCGTGCTGTTCTGGACAAACTCCGTCAACACAAACTATTTGCAAAACTGGAGAAATGCTTCTTCCACGTCACATAGGTTGAGTTTCTTGGATTTGTCCTAACCCCTTAAGGTGTACGAATGGATACGCGGAAGGTGGACGCTATCTTCAATTGGCCCTCCCCGACCTCAATTAAGGGAGTTCAGAGTATGCTTGGGTTCGCGAACTTCTATTGTCGTTTCATTCCAGGTTTTTCACAGTTGGTGCACCGTATTACCTCGTTGCTGAGAAAGAACAGGCGTTTTCAATGGTCAGAGGAAGCAGAGAAGGCATTTCAAAACAAAAATTCATCTCAGCCCCAATCCTGAAACATCCCCGCCCAGACCTACCGTACGTGGTTGAGACCGAAGCTTCCAGCTTGGCAATGGGAGCGGTACTCTCGCAAAAGGACCCTGAATCCGGTCAGCTTCACCCTGTGGCCATTTGGTCGCGGAAATTCACGGCCCCAGAACTGAATTATGCCATTACGGACAAAGAACTCTTGGCAATCAAGGCCGCCTTTAAGGATTGGCGGCATTATCTCTTAGGAGCAAGGCACACGATCACAGTAATCACTGATCACCGCAATCTACAGTACCTAAAGGTGGCAAAAGCTCAATCATCTCGCCAACTTTGATGGGCACTATTTTTTGCTGAATTTGACTTTGTGATTACTTATCGCCCTGGTTGTCGAAATGGTAAAGAGGATGCTTTATCTCGTATAGGAGTAGACGAGGAGACCGTCAATCCAGACCCGGTGCCAATCATCCCTGGAGCATAAATCTTGGGAATTACAATGTCTCTCACCTTAGATGACATCCAGGAGGAAATCACTCATCTCATAGATACCAACACTCTGAAGGCTTGGCCTACCAAAAGTGCTCACCGTTCAATCTCAGACCAATTACCATACTGTAACGCTCACCTGATTCCCACGGAGGCGCGGGTCTTGGCAGGAAGGTGTCTGTAACACGAAACGTGATGTGCAGGATTCGGTTGGCTTCTGGGGTCGAACCTCTCCGCACTGTGTGTCGGACTCGAAGGGTGAGGTTTCTGCAGGTGAAATAATATGAGGGTTAAAGGTCTGGGTTGTGAATGTCTCTATCTCTCTCCTCCCAGCCTGACTGTTGAGCCCCCCTCCCAGGTCAACGTGCTCACCTTAGATAGGTGAATGCTGGGCTCTCCATCTGCGTCTAGTGCAGGGTGCCGTTGCCGGTTCCTTCACTGGTGAAACGTTGGCCTCTTGACTTCAGAGGATGGGTACCGTCGTTGTCTGCACGACCGGTAAGTTTCTGGACACCTTTAGTCTTTATAGTCTTTTTATGCGTGGCGGTGAAGCGCCTGGAATTGCGTAAGTATGGCAAGCGCTCTTGCTGTCTCTTTCTTTGTCTTTGCAGGCGACGATGCAGAATGAAGAAATCAGGATTTCGCTGCGTGCCGGTAAGTGTAACACTGCTGTTGTCTATAAAGATGCAGCGTGTAGAATCCGGAATGCACAGCGTGCCAGTAAGTAGAATAATGCTGTTTATCTTTGCAGGTGAAGATGCAGCGTGAAGAAGCCGGAATGCACAGCGTGCCAGTGAGTATGATAATGCTGTTTATCTTTGCAGGTGAAGATGCAGCGTGAAGAAGCCGGAATGCACAGCGTGCCAGTGAGTATGGAAATGCTGTTTATCTTTGCCAGCGAAGGTGCAGCGTGAGACACGGCCGCTGCCGATGGATCAGGTAAGTAAGCACTGCGAGTTAAAGTTCGTTCTGCTAACCTGTTGTTTCTGGTCTTTTGCAGGTGCTGATGTTGATCGGGTACAGGAATGGTAAGTATAATTCTTGCAGGTTCAGGATCCAAAGAAGAAAGGCTGGAACAGACTCGGTGAGCGTTCTGCTGCAGATGCAGAATAACGCGAAGTACGTTTCATCAATCGGGTGTGGTTTAAATAGCCTAGGAGTGATGAGGTGTCTCCTTCCACGGCCCCGCCTAGGTAAGAAAAGAGTTCCTGCTTCCAGAAGAGTTCCAGTGCTGTATCCAGGGAGTGGAGCTGCCCCACCCAGGTAAGAAAGTAGTCCCAGTTCACTGAGGACTTCTAAGAGTCTGGTAAGTCAGCAGCATTGTCTGCCGCAGGTAAGTCCACCCAAGCACCTTCACACCAATGATGAGCCCAGCGCTTCCAGTGCCGGGACCGATGCTTCTGATGAGCCTGGTGCCACCGGCGCCAGGACAAGGTCCAAAAGGTCCCTGTGGGGACCGGCTGGTGCCTAGGATCAGGGTTAGGGGCTTGCTTCCAAGGACGTTGGGCTGGTCCTGACTCCTTGGAAGCAGTGATCATGACAGTATCCCCCCTCAAGGCCCCTCCTAAGTGTGTCTTTCCCGGGGGCTTTGGCTTGTCGGGGTGATTCAGATGGAATCTCTTGACCAGACGAGGTGCGTGGACATGTTCTGAGGGTTCCCAAGACCTTTCCTGGGGACCGTATCCTTTCCAATCAACCAGATAGTATAATTTAGACCTGGAAATTTTGGAGTCTAGGATGTTCTTCACTTCGAATTCGAGTTCTCCGTCTACCAAAACGGGTTCTGGGAGTTCAGTCAATCGGGTTTCTGGTTGTACTGGTTTTAATAAGGAGACATGGAATACTGGATGTATTTTCATATGCGTAGGTAATTCCAATTTGGCAGCCACCGGATTAATTATGGCAGATATGAGGTAGGGCCCAAGGTATCTCGGGATGAAAGTGCGGGGTCCTTTTAAAGGCAGGTGCTTAGTGGATAACCAGACTTGATCTCCTACAGCGTAGTGAGGGGCCTCTTTACGGTGCCGATCGGCTGCCTTTTTGAATTGAGCTTTAGCTCTTTGCAGATGGGCAGTGGCTTCCTTAAAGGCACATGTGATCTCCGAATGCAAGTGATGCACAGCAGGTGCTTCAATTTCTTGGGGAGGATCCAGGTTGGAGGTTCTAGGATGGTGTCCATATAATAGGAAAAAAGGAGTCTTCCCGGTTCCAGAATGAGTCGAATTGTTGTAAGCGTATTCAGCGATCCAAAGAATGTCCTTCCAGGGTTTTTCTGTTTGTTGGAGCATGCAGCGTAGATATTGTTCTAATGTCTGGTTTGTCCTTTCGGTTTGTCCGTCAGTTTGGGGATGGTGACTGGTCGAAAGTCTTACATCAACTTGGGCTAGACGACAGCAACTGCACCAGAAGTGGGAGATGAATTGACTTCCCCTATCGGAGACAAAAACGAAGGAAAACCGTGTAAGCGAACGATGTTTGCCAAGAATTCCCGGGCCAATACTGAGGCTGAAGGCAGACCCTTCAAGGGTATGAAGTGAGCCATTTTCGAGAATAGATCCACGACTACTAAGATGGTAGTATATCCCAAGCATGGAGGTAAGTCCGTGATAAAATCCATGGACAGGGTATGCCATGGACAGGGAGGAATGTCAAGTGGCTGTAATAGGCCGTCTGGTTTTTGCTTTTGACTTTTATTCTGGGCACACACACCGCAGGAGATTACAAAGTCTCTAATATCCCTTTTCCACGATGGCCACCAGAAATGTCTTTTAATCTTTTCCATGGTTTTGGTAATGCCAGGGTGCCCCTCCATTAGAGAATCATGATAACCGGAGATTACTTGTTTTTGTAGTTTCTCACAGGGCAAGTGCAATCGTCCTCGGAAATATGGTAGGTCTTGATCTACTGAGAATTCTTTTCCCTTTAATTGCCAGTCCTGCAAATCGGTCGGAGTTAGGAGCGATTTCACCGTGGTCTTGATGTCTTCAAAAGATTGAGTGCTGACCAAACCCAAAATCCTTTGTTCTGGGATTATGGGTATTGGATCTGGATTGATCAAATGGTCATCTACTCCCATCCGGGAGAGGGCATCCGCCTTTCCGTTCTTACTACCTGGTCGATAAGTAATTATAAAGTCAAATTCTGCTAGGAACAGAGCCCAGCGAAGCTGTCTGGAAGACTGAGCTTTGGCTGTCTTTAGATATTGTAAATTGCGGTGGTCAGTCATTACGGTGACTGTGTGTCTGACTCCAAGAAGATAATGCCGCCAGGCTTTAAAGGCCGATCTGATGGCCAAAAGTTCCTTGTCTGTAATTGAATAGTTGAGCTCAGGAGGCGAAAACTTGCGGGACCAAAAGGCAACCGGATGTAGTTGGTTTGTGACCGAATCTCTTTGTGATAACACTGCTCCCATAGCAAGACTAGAAGCATCCGTTTCCATGATGTAAGGAAGTTCTGGGCGAGGATGTTTTAAAACAGGTGCAGAAATGAATTGAGCTTTTAAGTCTTGAAAAGCTTGTTCCGCTTCAGAAGACCACTCAAAACGTTTGTTCTTTTTCAACAGAGCGGTGATGGGCTGGACTATCCGGGAAAATTCAGGAATGAATCTGCGGTAAAAGTTAGCGAATCCTAACATGTTTTGAACTCCCTTTACAGAGGTTGGTGATGGCCACTTGATAATTGCATCAACTTTCTTTGAATCCATATGGACTCCGTTAGATGACAATATGAATCCCAGGAACTCGACTTCCGTTGCGTTGAAAACGCATTTCTCAAGCTTAGCAAAAAGACTATGTTGACGCAATCTCTCGAGAACCTTTTTAACGTGTCTCTGATGTTCTTCTTCAGATGTTGAATATACGAGGATGTCGTCAATGTAGACAACAACACACACGTCAATGAGCTCTCTAAGGACATCGTTCATAAAATATTGGAAAGCAGCAGGAGCATTACACAGTCCAAAGGGCATCACTTGATATTCGAATAGCCCGTACTTGGTGCGGAAGGCCGTTTTCCATTCATCGCCCTCTTTGATCCGTACCAAGTGGTAGGCTCCTCTGAGATCCAGCTTTGTGTATATACATGCATCTTTGACTTGGTCCAGGAGTTCAGGGATCAAAGGTAACGGGTATCTGTTTTTAACAGTGATCTGATTCAGGGCGCGGTAATCTATGCAAGTCCTAAGGTCTCCTTCCTTTTTCGGAACGAAGAACAAAGCCGATGAAGCTGGAGATTTTGAAGGACGGATAAACCCGTTAGCTAGGTATTGGTCCAGGTACTGTCTGAGGTGAAGGTTCTCTGGCTCGGTAAGGGCATAGATCCTGCTGCAAGGAGGAGTTGTTCCAGGTATCAGATCTATTTGACAGTCGTAAGACCTATGAGGAGGTAGGGTGTTAGCTTGATCCTTCTGGAAGACGTCTTGGAACTCCTGGTATTCGGGAGGTAATTTGAGAATCTCCTCAGAAAAGATCGCCGCTAGTAAAACATCAGGTCGAGGATAACAAGTGGTAGAACACTCTGGAAACTGAACCGTCTTTGCTCGCCAATCAATCTGAGGATTGTGCTTCTCTAACCAAGGGATTCCCAGAATGATCTGGACTGAGGGGCCTTGATTACATCGAACACTATTCTCTCCCGGTGTCCATTGTGACTCAACAACGTCACTTCTTGGGTGGCATGCGTTACTGGTCCGGAGGCTATCTCCGTGCCATCCACAGTAGTGATGACGTCTTTTACTGCCTTAGGGACAAGGGGTAGATTCATCCTTGATACCATTTCACGGTCCACATAGTTACCGATTGCTCCGCTGTCAATGTAAGCTTCAATTGCATGCAAACGATCCGGACGTTCAGGACTAATGAGGACCATGGGTATCACGAAATGCGAGGTCACGGGACAGATCTTAACGCTCGGCAAGAGGACCTCTACTCTTGTCGGGCGAGGTCGTTTCCCTGCTCAGAATTTGTGGTACAGGTATCCGCGGCTCCTACAGTCTTCTTAGCTGGTTTCACGGGACAGTCCCGAAGAAAGTGTCCTGAATTACCGCAATAGAGGCATAATTGCAGCTGCCTTCTTCTTTCCCGCTCTTTCTGGGTTAAAGGTCCTCTCATGCCCCCTATTTGCATGGGTTCCACAGTGTCAGCTCCCTTATTCGAGGTCTGTGGTTTAGAAAACACTCGGGTATCAAATCTGGAACGATCTGCCTTCCTGTTCTGTAGTCTATGGTCCAGCAGTTGGACAACTAAGTCAATATAGTCCGAACATTCTTGTGGAGGATTCACAACTTGCGCTAGCACATCCTTGAGCTCTCCACGCAGGCCTCTGTAGAAAAGCGTTATTCTCTTGTCCTCGGGCCATTGTGTTTCCACTATGAGTCTATTGAAAGAGGCTATATAAGTCAAGAGGTCTTGGTTACCCTGTCGTAATGAGAGAAGTTCATTGTCCAAGGCCTGCCCTTGTGCATGTCTTGCGAACAGTTTCTCCATGCTGGACTGGAAGGCTTGAAAATCGTGTAAAACCGGATCATCCTGGGTGACTAAAGGGATCGACCAATCTGCAGCGCTGCCACTGAGATAAGAAAGCACGAAAGCCACCTTGGCCTGGTCTGTTGGGAATGCAGCTGGTCGACATAAGAAGTGCAGGCGGCACTGGTTGATGAACACTGTGAATTTCTTTGGATCACCAGCAAAGCGTTCGGGCGGAGCCAAGGGCACTTTACCGGGCAGATTGATTTGCACTGGATTTGAAGCTGATGCAGAAGGATAACTCCCTCCTGAAACGGGCAAAGGTGTCTGTCCTGCCTGCGTTTGTAACAACTGCCTAGCAAGGTCCTCTGTTCGCTCCTTAGAAATTATCAGTTCTCTTCTTAGAGAGCTCGTTTCCTGGCGAGCTGCATGTACTTCTGCTCTTAATTCCCCAAGCAACTGGGCTAGTTGATCAGTATCTGAGGTTACCATTGCGCCTGGGTAGAAGGTTTGTGGTGGGCTTCGCGTTCTGTAACGCTCACCTGATTCCCACGGAGGCGCGGGTCTTGGCAGGAAGGTGTCTGTAACACGAAACGTGATGTGCAGGATTCGGTTGGCTTCTGGGGTCGAACCTCTCCGCACTGTGTGTCGGACTCGAAGGGTGAGGTTTCTGCAGGTGAAATAATATGAGGGTTAAAGGTCTGGGTTGTGAATGTCTCTATCTCTCTCCTCCCAGCCTGACTGTTGAGCCCCCCTCCCAGGTCAACGTGCTCACCTTAGATAGGTGACTGCTGGGCTCTCAATCTGCGTCTAGTGCAGGGTGCCGTTGCCAGTTCCTTCACTGGTGAAACGTTGGCCTCTTGACTTCAGAGGATGGGTACCGTCGTTGTCTGCACGACCGGTAAGTTTCTGGACACCTTTAGTCTTTATAGTCTTTTTATGCGTGGCGGTGAAGCGCCTGGAATTGCGTAAGTATGGCAAGCGCTCTTACTGTCTCTTTCTTTGTCTTTGCAGGCGACGATGCAGAATGAAGAAATCCGGAATTCGCCGCGTGCCGGTAAGTGTAACACTGCTGTTGTCTATAAAGATGCAGCGTGTAGAATCCGGAATGCACAGCGTGCCAGTAAGTAGAATAATGCTGTTTATCTTTGCAGGTGAAGATGCAGCGTGAAGAAGCCGGAATGCACAGCGTGCCAGTGAGTATGATAATGCTGTTTATCTTTGCAGGTGAAGATGCAGCGTGAAGAAGCCGGAATGCACAGCGTGCCAGTGAGTATGGAAATGCTGTTTATCTTTGCCAGCGAAGGTGCAGCGTGAGACACGGCCGCTGCCGATGGATCAGGTAAGTAAGCACTGCGAGTTAAAGTTCGTTCTGCTAACCTGTTGTTTCTGGTCTTTTGCAGGTGCTGATGTTGATCGGGTACAGGAATGGTAAGTATAATTCTTGCAGGTTCAGGATCCAAAGAAGAAAGGCTGGAACAGACTCGGTGAGCGTTCTGCTGCAGATGCAGAATAACGCGAAGCACGTTTCATCAATCGGGTGTGGTTTAAATAGCCTAGGAGTGATGAGGAATCTCCTTCCACGGCCCCGCCGAGGTAAGAAAAGAGTTCCTGCTTCCAGAAGAGTTCCAGTGCTGTAACCAGGGAGTGGAGCTGCCCCACCCAGGTAAGA
The DNA here is from genome assembly GCF_040938575.1 of Ambystoma mexicanum. Lineage (NCBI taxonomy): Eukaryota > Metazoa > Chordata > Amphibia > Caudata > Ambystomatidae > Ambystoma > Ambystoma mexicanum. The sequence goes on from NC_090923.1 coordinate 640,670,519, forward strand.
AAGTAGTCCCAGTTCACTGAGGACTTCTAAGAGTCTGGTAAGTCAGCAGCATGGTCTGCCGCAGGTAAGTCCACCCAAGCACCTTCACACCAATGATGAGCCCGGTGCTTCCAGTGCCGGGACCGATGCTTCTGATTAGCCTGGTGCCACCGGCGCCAGGACAAGGTCCAAAAGGTACCTGTGGGGACTGGCTGGTGCCTAGGATCAGGGTTAGGGGCCTGCTTCCAAGGACGTTGGGCTGGTCCTGACTCCTTGGAAGCAGTGATCATGACACATACTTTCAGGGTCGTCTTTATCTGCCCAGCAAGGAACTTCAAGAAAAGGTCATCTCAAACTATCACAAATCAGTGATTGAAGGTCAGCCTGGAATCGCTAAGAATGCAGCCAAGATAAAGCAACACTTTTGGTGGCCAACATGGTGTAAAGACATCAAACAGTTCGTGTTATCCTGTGGGGTCTGCACACAAAACAAGGCCCTAAAGAAGAAATCACCAGGCCAATTGCAACCTCTGGATATTCCACCTACACCTTGGCATACATTGTCACTTGATTTCATAACTGATCTTCCTCCTTGTAATGGCTACAACACAATTTTGGTGGTAGTGGACTTGTTTTCCAAGATGGCTCATTTTATCCCACTGAAGGGGTTATCCTCGGCTGCGATCCTGGCAAGGGAATTCTTAGAACAAATAGTCCGGATAAATGGATTTCCTTCTATCCTGATTTCTGACCTTGGCAGTCAATTTGTATCACGTTTCTAGAGAAAATGCTGCGAGTCTGCTCAAATCGATGTAAGACTTTCCACCAGTCACCATCCCCAGACTGATGGGCAGACTGAAAGAACCAATCAGACCTTAGAACAATACCTCAGGTGTATGTTACACCAAACAGAAGACAATTGGAAAGACGTTTTATGGATAACGGAATACGCCTACAACAACTCCCTACACTCCAGCATTGGACAAAGTCCGTTCTATACTATCTACAGGCTGCATCCACGAACCTCTAATCTTGACCCACTTCAACCCCTAGAAATGCCAACAGTAAGAAGTTTGCACACGACTATCACTCAAGCCTTCAGACAAGCAACTGACCATCTGAGACGAGCAAAAGAAAGATACAAGAAATCAGCAGATATGCATAGGAGTGAAGCTCCCAAATACTGAGTGGGGGATGAAGTCTGGCTGGCGTCAAAGCATATCCCCATTAAAGGAACTCGCACCTTCACTCCCAGATACATAGGCCCATACACCAAGGTCATCATCAATCCAGTAGCTGTAAAGCTAGACTTACCTTCACACATGAAAATCCATCCCGTATTCCATGTTTCACTTTTGAAGCCAGTGCAACCCGGAACCCGAATACTGAAACCACCAAAACCAATCATAGTTGACGGGGAACCTGAATTTGAGGTTAAGGATATCCTGGACTCAAAAATCGTCAAATCAAAACTATTTTACCTAATAGACTGGAAAGGATACGGACCACACGAAAGATCGTGGGAACCTAGCAAACACATTCATGCCCCTCGGTTGTTGAAAAGGTTTCATCATAACCACGCGAACAAACCAGGCCCATTGGGAGAACCCACCGTTAGGGGGGACTTGGAGGGAGTGCTGTCATGGTTCGCAGTAAAAGCCCCGTGGATCTGATGCCCCCCCCCCCCAGTCATCGACTCCCATAAGGGCTTTTCAAGCCCCCAGAGCCTCTTGGACTCAGTCCTGGCGGAAGGGGAAAGACCATATGCAAATCAGGCTTGGCCCACCCCAAAAAGGGCAGTCCAGCCCGAACTGCTAGGTCACATCCCTTCTGCACGAGACCACAAGCATCCCCAAACATGTTTCGCCCTTTTTGGGGCTCATCAGTGAGGAGTAGCTTGGGTCTCTAGGCCCAGCAGGCACGGGACCCACGTCTGGGCATACCCGTCCCACTCGGGGTGACAAAGCAAAAACAAAGAGGTGATGGCTGGAAGGTTTAGAATGAATCTTAACCACTGGTGTTGCTCAGGGCAACCCTCCAGACCACCGTTCTTCACCTGCCAAGCCATTACAGAAGGGGAAAGACCATATGCAAATCAGGCTTGGCCCCACCCCAAAAGGGGCAGTCCAGCCCAAACTGCTAGGTCACATCCCTTCTGCACGAGACCACAAGCATCCCCAAACATGTTTCGCCCTTGTTGGGGCTCATCAGTGAGGAGTAGCTTGGGTCTCTAGGCCCAGTAGGCACGGGACCCACGTCTGGGCATACCCGGCCCACTCGGGGTGACAAATCAAAAACAAAGAGGTGATGGCTGGGCTGCACTGCCCCTTTTGGGGTGGGGCCAAGCCTGATTTGCATATGGTCTTTCCCCTTCTGTAATGGCTTGGCAGGCGAAGAACGGTGGTCTGGAGGGTTGCCCAGAGCATTGCCAGTGGTTAAGATTCATTCTAAACCTTCCAGCCATCACCTCTTTGTTTTTGCTTTGTCACCCTGAGTGGGACGGGTATGCAACCTGGGCAAAACAAGATAGGGCAGTAGCTAGAACCCCGCTAGTGGAACTACTCTGGAAACAGAGACATCATAGACACCCCAACATGGGGATAAGTGAAATTATGAAGACCACAATGGAGGCGTGGGACAACCAAACACGTAAAGGTATAATGACCACTATTCTAGGCCCTTTCACACCCATCTGTCGGAATCCCCAATTTCCACCAGGGATGGAGCAAGGGGCATATGAAAGATGGGAGGAGGCAGGAATTATGAAAATAGGGGAAAGGTTTGCAGACAATGAAATCAGGTCACATGAATCCTGCTGCCCATGTACAACACTCTCCAAACGTGATAAATATAGATACGAACAACTCAAACATTGGATAAAATCCCCGGAAATAACCAAAGCAGCAACGAGAAACCTCACACCGTTTGAGAAATATGTCATCTCTAACACAGGGGAGAAAAAATGGGTATCGACACTCTATTCCTTCATAAACTCTCAGAAGGAAGAAATCAAATGGACATACATGATCAAATGGGGCAGAACGTTGGGGGGGGGGACCAAGAAGAAAACAGTTGGAGGACCTATGGGCACAGATCCCCAAGATGAGGCGCTCAGCACAAACAAGGGAAATGTGGATCAAAATAGTAACACAATGGCATTATACCCCAGAAAGACTACATACAATGTTCCCCAAAACTTCAAACCAATGCTGGAGAGGATGTGATGAGGTGGGAACGTGGAAGCATACCTGGTGGGATTGCAAAAAGATTAAACCTTTTTGGGAAGAGGTGAAGGGAGAGATGGGGAAGATGTTTCCAGAAGTGGGGCAAATGGGGGAAGGAGTATGGCTGTGTGGAATAAGAGACGAAATAGCTAGGAAATACAAAAAGACATAATGGAGAAGCTTTATAGGACTGCTCATAGCGGCATGGTCAACAATTGCCCAGAATTGGAAAAAGAAAGATACCCCACTGACATTCACATGGCTACAAAAGGTTTGGGCCCAACTGTCACCCACACAATCCAAGGAACGAGGTACATGTTTGCAAAGGAATGGGGAAGGGTCCAAGAATATCTTCAGTCAGACTTTATGGAGCAAATGTGCCCCCATAACATCAAAGTGACGGATATCTTCAGTGCATAAAGGGATCCCCGAAAGACGGACACACACGCCCCAAGGAGAGGGAGGAGGTAGTTGGGGGGGGGGGAGTTGCAACTGTTTGATGTTATGTTGATATATGAAAATTAATAAAGACAAGTTTAAAAAAAAATATATAAGATCTATGTAAAGGCATAACATTGGCACACAAGGATATAAAAAAGACAAAAGTAAAAAAAGCACACGTTTTTAATGCTACTATCTTAACAAGAGAATTAGAGATCTCTAATAAGTCAATGAGATTAACTACCTGAACAGCATACCCAAAGTTAAGCGAACCATCACACTAGAATAGTTTTGCGATACTGATCCAAGATGGTGCTCGGCCTATACAGATCTCCATAGACACCAACCAGATCGGATGGAACATATCAATCCTCGAGGGTGACCCTAACCCACCTATGATAGATAGCCTATACATAATTATTTAACCAAACTATTAATTTAGGAACCAAGCATAGTTACAAAACTGTCAAACATAATGACATGACAGAGACATTATTTAAATGAATGCATAACCAACTGGTAAGAACCTCTAGATAGTTAGCGAGATAATACAGTGAATCAGTATAGAAACAGACGGGAGAGCATAGAGACAAGCGTAATCTCGGGAGACCAACCGAAGGTGGCGCCGAGCATTTACATATACCCAGAAGACCTGACTGCTGACCGCCAACCCAAGATGGAGTCCGTTTTCCACAGACACTCAGGAAATCTCCTATAAACAGGTAACCACTGCTACCAAGATGACTAGTAAAACGAGGGCTGTATACCAACGACAGAACGCAGACGCAGAGGATTTGCACCAGCGAGGTAAGTGAGTAATACAGTGACCTAAACCATCGAACACCCTCCGTAGAAATGGTCAAATCCCTCACGTTCACTTAGAAATGAAAGCTTTATAGTTAAAACATAGTAAGGAAAGCCTCATAGCATAATAGATATCTGTGTAGAGTACATACAAACCGCCCAAGAGAGAGGGAAGGTTTATAATTTTGCTTGACTTTTTCACTTTACAAAGAAACCTACCATCTAAAAGCGATGGACCTAACCACCTGAAAGAGTGTGCAAAACGCGGCAACAACATTACTAATGCACCTAGATGCCGGTCTAACAGGCACAACTTCACCATGAAAAACTGAGGCAAGAATCCACTAAAATAAACAGGTTGGTAAATGCTATATATATCACCCTAACAAGGGATGGTCAAGGGCCGTCGAAAAGGGGGAGAAGAAACAAACAATGGTTAATAGATAGCATTTAAGCATATACTACTGCTTTTTCAGAGTTTCGCATGGACTAATTTTGAGACGAACACTGCGTAAACTGGATAAACTGCGTAAACTGGCGCATGTGGAAGTGCTCGAAGTGTACTGTTGTGCAGAGGACGCTGACCGAATTGGCTCTCTCCCTGCTTTTATACTGCAGGACGTGTAAGGACAAGAGGAAGAGCTGCGGTTTCTCAAAGGCGAAGCGCCTGACTTTGGACACAGACTCCAAGAACAGAGTAAATACACCATGTGACCTTTATGAACTAAACTTACATGGTCTCCCTGATACGAGCTGGGACTGGGTCTGTACTGGGTTTCCTGTGTGGGCTGGGTTTCCCTAATGTGGGTTGGGTCTGAGTTCACACAATTGTGCTAACACCAACACATTGCGAACGTGCTATACGCTAACATCCACGTTTCTTACTTGCAGATTCTTAGTGTGAACTGATTCCGCCCCCAAGCTCCCAGGATTCCTACTTAGATTAGTGTGCTTGCGCATTGCGCACGCGGAATTGCTCGAAGTGTACTGTTGTGCTGAGAGGGTGAGCAGGAGCTCCCTTTCTATTTTCTGATTGACTCTACTTTCTGAAAATTCTTTGTATATTTTGCTTTATAATATATGCAAATTCTTTACTGTGTCTATATTACCCCTTCACCCGCATAGTGAAATGGCCAGCGGCTTACGCAGCGGACGTTGCATTGAATCTGTCCCACCGGGCTTCACATGTACTACTATTGATTCAACGGTCTGCTCAGGCAACTCCTCTTATGTTGACCCCCTGTCTTTTGAAGCGTCAAAACTCACAACAACCCTCCCGTGGCACTACCTGTCCACATGGCACAAGTGCATGCTCCCCTGAATGGGGACAGGCTAGGGCCCCACCACGATCTGGCTTCTCAGATTGTTACTGCGCGAGGTGAAAATGTATTGCTCACGAATACATCTGAACATGGAATTGTCAATAAGCCACGATTGAAATCCCCAATAACATGTCCCTCTGCGAATGACCTGTATCAATCAGGGCTTGAGACTATGTCAAATTTAGATAGGCAGGTTTGCCGTTCTATAGGAATGTTAACCCCCCTAATAGCACGGGTTCATGAGAGGGTTCCGTATTCAATGATGCCCTCCACTACTGGCCCCTCTTCACCTTGTCGGCAACCACTATCTCGCGACAAAGTTAATAATTGCTCAATGTTTGATGATATTAAAAAAGAAAATATTCCCGAACAACTTATGTATTCGCCGGAACTAACCCAGCCCTTGATGAACTACAGTTTACAAGAGTCCTCAAAGAATCTGTCCACTGATAACCTTGAAGGTTCCCAACCTCCTACTTACTTTTCCAGTGATAATTAGGATTCTGGTCCTTCTCGATAAGGGTCATGATTTATCGCAGCTTGAATTAAGGGAAATTAAATATTCTATGAAGCAAATCTGATTGAAAATTGACAGAATAGAAGGATTCATACTAGGATGGGAATCACTTATGATACTAAAGCACTTGCTGCCCAAAGACCCTACTATTCTGCAAACAATGGTGCTTCGTGAAAAAAGCATGCAAAGTGGTACAGAGGAGCAGCAAAGTATCATTGTTCCACCTCCTTTCAGCAACAATATAGAACCTACTGCTAAAGATACTAGAACTTGCACATGCTGCATTAATAACGAATTAAAAGCCCTGAGGCTTACTATAGATGAACTAAAACACCCCTCGCCATCTCCTGAACCTGTGAATACGATGGCTATTAGTGAATCAGATCACCCAGACAGTCCATCTACGCTTCTAAAGGTTATGAATCAGATGGAACAAAACCAGACTCTAGATGACGATAGCCACGGGTCAGATGGTTTTATGTCCCGTTGCTCAAAAAAACTGCACTTACGTACTCTCAAACACAAACCAAACGACAAAAGGAAGCCTTACTTCTGTCAAAGAAGCGTAAAGATCTCAATAATGCTGACATAGTTAACCCAGTAAGGGAGAATGAGCTTCCCACGGTGCAGACATCTGAAATCAGTGAAGATGACCATATAGATGTAGCTCAATTATCTAGTGAAAGTCAAGCATTCTTACTGGTCCCTATCACTAAACAGACAGACTCTTCCTCACTATCTGAGAGCTCAAAGAAAAACATCCTTCCTGTCCCTAAAACCCAGAACGCTGTGTTGACTACCTCCCCACTTAATAAGGGACCTAAAGGTCCGCTTGAATTCACAAAGCCAACTCCAGTCCTACCTATATCAATGGGGAAACTACCAAAAGATAACCTAAAGGCATATTTCCCAATTAGTGGAAGGCGTTGTACTACAGCTACCTCGACATTGTTGATGAAGGTATCCCCTGACAAGCCTACCCTACCTGCAATCCCACAACCTCAAGCTCTGACCAAGAACAAGAAATCCTACCTTGAAGTATGTTCAGACACTCAACATACTTATAACGCCTCAACCCTTGCCAATAATGAGAATTTTATCATAGTCAATGGCGGCAGTAAAGTACGGACATTAGCTGAGAATATCTTGCTGGCCTTTGGTATGGACTCTAATGCTAAACAAGGGAAATCTATGACAATTGCCTCTATACCCAGTGATCGCCACAATCTTTATTCCAATGGGATTGGACCCTCAAAACACTGTATGAACACCTAAGCGATCCAATTAACATCGATAATCGTGCTCAAATTCTGGGCACTCTTAGAAAGGCCCTTGAAGAGGGTTTCATCACATCTGAAACAATAACTAAGGAACTGGCAGGCAAATTTCACGCCCAATCTCCTTTGCCCTCTTTAGTAGACATAATTCCTCCAAAGGTGGACTGTAGCAGTGGTAATACATGCTATTGACACAAAATGCATGCCCGCCGATGCTGGTATCAATTTACAATTGAGTGTTAATGAAGCTAACATCATAGGGCTAGAAGGAACTCCTGCCTTTCTTGGTGAGGCCTGCATTAACCGAGCATTCTTTCTTGCGGTACTAGCTCGTGTTCCGCAATTAAGGAATCTTACAAGTGAGTAACTCACAAGTATTTCCTTGGCAAGAACTAATAACCACCGAATTATATGTTATCTTCCATCTGAAACAATTTTGAAATTTGTGTGGTCACATCGGGTGGAACTAAAGGAACAAGGCCTCTCCCTATCTACCTTTGATAAAGAAGAGAGTGCCCTTGAATTCTTATCATACTCTCACCAAGAATCTGATACCGGTCTGGCCCAAACCTTGGATTCCAATCCTATTTCCAACAAACAACTTCAAACATTTGCTCAATTGTTAAAACTAGCTGGAAACACTAAGGATATAGTATGGTTGGAACCGATGTTGAACATGATTGTGAATTTTAAGACTGTTCCATCATCTGCCCCCTAGCCATCAATAGTAAGGAAATTAGCAATCAGTTCCCGGAATTCGTGTGGCTTCCACAACTTTCATCATTGGTTTCACTCTCTAACTCCTAGTTCGCTCCCTTGTATTATGATGGTACAAGAAACAATGAAAATGGATCTGCTTATTGTTGCAGGCTATAGAACTTATTGTACTTCTTCTACTAGAGATAATGGTGGTTGTCCATCTGGTGGACTAGCGCTTGCAGTGAACAACAACATCTCATGTCACACGCAACTTGTCTGGGAATCAAGCAATATTCTGTGTATAATTCTGAGTCTGTCAAATAAGAATATCAAATCTATTCTATTAATGAACCTATATTGGAACCCTGTGGTTACTCCAATTGAATCTATATTTGATGAAATAGACAACTGCCTTGAAAATATTTTTTTACAAAAATGTGATTATGATATTATAATTGGTGGGGACCGTAACTCTGAATGTCACAAGAATCGGCTTGATTCCCAGGCTGGTAATGTCTCTATTTCAGCAGAGAGGGGCTATGTGGAAGGTTTACTTTCACGATTGGGACATTAATATGGTCAAATGTGATGATAGTGGACCTCAATTCACTGGTGGTGTAAAACCTCTATGATTGATTATATATGTCTATCTCATACCATCATCCCCTTAGCAAGTGCCTTAACAATACACCCAATAATACATGGTCATCATGCTCCTCTATCAATTTGTTTGCAATTAGACCATTCATCCTTAGACGTCGCTCATGTACTATCTTTTCCTGATGTACATCGCGACAATATATTTCTTCGTTGGAATCCGGGTCTATGCAAACAATTTGCATCATATGTATTTACTATCATGACAAAAAACAGAATAGACCATCAACAGAATAGACCATCATATGTCTCTTGCAGAAAAGGAAGCCATCATCGCGATCAACAAGGTACTACGACACGTTCGGGCAAAATATGCTAGTGCTACAACCCAACCTCATCATTTTGATCCAGTATGTAAAATTCTAAAAAGACAAAAAAACAAGGAGCTGAGGAACCTGAAACTCAATATACTTTGTACTCCTAACTACCACATATTGCGCAAAAGCGTACTGATGAAATATAAAAATAAGATGAGGAATGTGCATATATCGAATTACAACAACATAAACTACACATTGATCAAAGCTATATGTAAACACGATACAAGGCACATATGGTAGACTATTAAAGGTGCAAACAGTAAAAATAAAACTCCTTCTCTTAATCTCATCCCTGCAAAGACCTGGTGAGAAAACATCCTAGCCAAATTCACCCTATCAGATAGATTCGCAAATCACATTTTTCTTCACAAATGTTATAAGCACCTGGGAAGGCTCCGTCTCTGGATGACATAAAATGGGCAATTAGCAAATTGACATTTTCTAAATCTGCTGGCCCTGATGGGCTTCTGCCCTGTCTCTATAAGTTTGACCCCAAATTTTGGGCAAATATTCTGAAATCTAAATTTTATTCAATAATTCATACTGGACATGTACCACAGTCTTGGGCAACTTCTAATATCATTCGAATTTATAAAAAGGGCGATCCAACTTTACCAGAGAACTATCGGCCCATTTTTCTATTAAATACGGAAGCCAAAATGTTTGCTATTTTGCTTAGATCTAGTGTGTGACTTAGAACATTATGTCGAAAAACATAGTATATATTCTAAATTCCAAACCGGCTTTAGGAAAACTATGAACACCACTTTGAATGGCACTGTGATGTCACACATATTATTTGGTGCAAATTGTAAAAACTCATGTCAAGTGTATATAGCCATGATCGACATGTCTGCAGCCTTTGATTCCGTCATCCGAAACATCTTGTGGTCCAAATTGGTGAAATTAGATTTCCCCCCCACTATTGATTTATTGGCTTGTTCAATTGCATATGCATACAGCATATAGAATAAGGATTACTGGTGAAGGTGGTCTCACCGATCCGATACCAACTCTTCTCAGCCTTAAACAAGGCTGCAGTCTAGCCGCTATCCTTTTCAACCTCTACATCACAGACACAGATCACTCTTGGGCGGAAGCAAATCTTTTCTCAACCAAACTTGGCTCACTCCACCATCAATGGCTAGCTTTCGCTGACGATATTATTATTTTCGACCCTAGTCCAGCAGGACTTCAATTAAAACTGAACTTATTTGAAAAGTTTGCAAGCGATCATAATTTGAGTCCAAATCCGTATAAAACAGTGATTATGACATTTGGTTTAAAGAATAAGAAAAAACAATACCAATGGCAAATCGTTAATACTGCTATCCCTTTGATTACTAATACCATCTATCTGGGATACTATCTTTCTGATAAATACTCGATTAAGTTATGGGTTGAGGGGCGGCGTGGCTACAGGGCCATGTGAGGAGACGTAACTCTGGGAGAGCTCTGTTCGATCCATCTTTGATCCGAGTAAAAAGTGGACATGGAGGTGCCCACAACAGAGGAAAATACACATACCGGCAGATGAATAATAGAGGCATTAATGGAACAAGTTTGCAGCTCGCGGAATGAAGGGGTCCTACAGTTCAGGAAGGAACTGAAGTTGCAGTGGCTGAGGACGCAAAGACTCAAAATGGCCGACCAGTGAGAACAAAGGGGCCAGAGCCATAAGTCGATCCCCAGGTGCACTGAAGGTGGGCGGAATATCAGATCCCCACCGCGGCCCAGCGATACACCGGACAGCGGTGACAGCAACACACAACACCCAAGAAGGTCCGTGGTCATGGCTGCCCAGTGTCCAAGTGCTCTCTGAACGTGAGCAGGACGGGGGGCTGCTAGACCCCTGGAGCACAAGAGCCGAAGGAGGCTGACAGCAGCACACGGAAAGCGTATTGCGCTGCCTGCAACAGACAACTGGAGGATGACAGCCCGCTTCCGAATATGCTGCGGAAGGAGGCATAGACAAAAATATACATTGAAGCTGCAGATTAAGGCCCAGAGGCCGGGTGCAGAGCCCGACTGCAGCGGAGCGTGAAACCGGCGCAACATTTTGGCCCTATCCTCTGTGGCCGACGAACGGGAGGGGCCAGCTCACTAGAAGAGCACCCGAGCTTCGTTCCGCATAGATTAGAGTAGAGGAACCGGCAATGACACACACTGAGGCCCATGAAAGGAGCAGCAACATGCTGTAAAACGAAGCGCGGACCAGGAAGGGAGGGTGAAGACCTCGGCACACGGCCCCACTTCTTGAAGTGCCTTCGCTGCCATGACCCACAAATATATCCCCCTTCGGCATTGGTCGAATTGAAAGGCACAACCACATTGCATTGCAGCTTACTACGGAGGGGACCGGAATGAGAGGAAGAGTGGCCCAAACAGGACCCCCAAACACAGAGCTGCTGCTCCCACTTTATTGCGCCCATCACAGGAGGCGAGTCGCCCCAGGCGCACCAAATATATTTTCACCAAGCAATACGAGTGGCGCATGCTGCCGGGGGCCAGAACGGGTGATGAGTCTGAGCAACCGAGCATAAGGAGACAGATCCGCTACACTTCCCGGAAACCGTGGAGTAAGAGAAGAAGTGGAAGACACACAAGCCCAGAAAAGGGACATGTAGACGAGAGGGCGGCACAGTCTTGCACACAGGCAGTGGCGCCAATACTAAGAAGACAGGGAAAACGATATCCTGAAGCTAATACCAGACCTGAGGGACTTCACCCGGCCGGACACCCTGAAACTTGGGCCGTTGCTACCACTGCTACCTCCTGACACACCTGCTGCGCCTATACGGGGGGGACGCTGCGCATAAACCAGACTTTACCCGCAGGCACGCTCAGTCAGACCCCCGTGGAGAAGCGCTGGCAGAGCTCAGACCGTGGGATGGCGAACAAGGCGGCCAAATCGAAAGGAAAGCAGTCTTCGCTGGACATTTTCACCAGGCCAAACCACACGGGAGAAGGAACAGGCCTGCCTGGACATGTAACGCCAGGGAAATGTGGCCCATCAGGAGGGCACCAACAGATCTTGGATGCTATTGCCGAGCTGAAAACGGCATGGGATTCCAGACTAGGTGCCCTACAGACCTCACTGGAATCCAAGATCGATGCGGTCAGTGTGGACTTCAACCTCCTGAGGCAGGACGTCAGCGCCCTGACAGACCGCACAGGTACGGTGGAGAAGGAAGTGAAAGTGTATGCGGAGACCTGCACAGCAAACGCCAAAGAGATCCACACCTTACAACAAAGGTTAAGCAATTTAGAGTGCCGAGTTGAGGAAGCGGAAGGGAGAGCTCGGAGAAATAACATCTGTATCGTGGGGCTTCCTGAAGGCGAGGAGAAACCCGATCCTATGAACTATATTGAGAACAGGCTTCTGCAGGAGATCGGAGCCGGGGCACTCTCCCAAGGGTTCATGGTAGAGAGGGCGCGCAGGGCCCAGATGAGGAAGCCTCTTCCCGGCGCTCCGCCACGACCGATCATAGCAAAGATTCTGAGTTATAAAGACAGAGAGAAGATCCTTGAATATTTTCGGAAAGGGGGAACGATCAGCAGGGCCTCTGTGACTATTTCCGCGTACCCAGACTATACGTTCCTGGTGCAGAGGCAGCGCTTAAGCTACATAGCAGTGAAAAGAAGGCTGCAAGCCTCCGGTCTGAAATACAGGCTACTCTACCTGGCAAAACTGAAAGTCCTCTACAAGGACAGGGCTCTCTTTTTTGAATCCCCGGAGGAAGCAGCAGACTAGATGGACAGAACTAACTGCCCTGACGCCACAGAGGACCGAACGGCGGCTGCAGATGACAAATAAGTGGGTGTTTCTTTGAGGAGGGAGGCGAGTCTGTGGAATAAAGATTAACAGCTGACCCTCAGAGCAACACATACAGAGGGCCCGACGGGAGCATCATCGACTTCGGCGGCATGAATAATGATACGGTAACAGGGGCGGTGCAATAGTGGGAAGTCAGTCATCCTTGTTAAATGTTAGAGGCAGTAAAATTGACTGTCAGAAGCGAAACCAAGGAGCGCGGCTCTACCCCCATTAGGTAGTTTAGTTTAGGATATTAGTAACATAGTATCCACCTGCTGCGACCCTTGTGCCAGCATTAGCCGGACGGGGGCAAAGATGCGGGGAAGTCTGAGATCCAGGGATGGAGCTGGGCATAAGTTGAGTGGGGCTTGGGTTAGAGGGTGGGTAGTCAAAGGGGGAGTTCATTTGTTGGGTGAGAAGGGGGTGTAACGCAAAACCTGGTATCCACAGGGAAGCCACCCAATCTGGCTGGACTGCTTCCAACCTGGACCCACTCCCTCAGGTTCTTGTTCAGCCGAGGACCTAGTCTGGAATACAGGAGTACTGGTTTTAGCTTATAGTCTATTTTCCCTTGAGCCCACCTCCCTTGTGGACCCAACAAACCCCTTAGTGTTTTCCTCACCTTGGTTTTCGATATAGTGCGCTCTCCGTCCTGCTGTTCTGTGCAGGGGTGCGTTGTGAATGGGCACGCCGCAACCGAGTTGATTCACCGGTGCAGGCCCTGTGAGTCCAGCCCTGCTGCGACTCAGTTTCTCAGGTAAGTATGCTGTTTTGACAGCTTGCCCTTAATTACAATTGCCCCTGTTAATGTCTTTCTGTGGAAGGAGTTCTGAGGAAGCCGTACTTGCTGGGGCTGTTCTCTAGATGGTAAGTGAAAGCGCGGAGCGCGGCGCTGTGTACTTTTCTTGCTGTGTGCTGACCTGTGTTGTCCCTCTTGCAGGCCGCCATGATGTCCCGCATGATAACTGCTGAGAGGATGCGGAGCGGTGAGTAGATGTTGTTCGAATTGCCTCCGAGTAATTATGCTTGTTAGTCAGTCTTGCCCTTTTCTCTTGCAGGTAGACGGAAGACCGAAATGGCCTTGAACCAGAAGCAAGTTCAACTCAGGTAAGCGTGAGACTGTAGATGGTTGTATAAATGTGAAGAATAAACGCTTACTAATGCTGCTTTTCTATCTTTCTCTCAGGTTGCGGTTTCCAAGGAAGAGAGCGAGCGTTCGCCGAGAAGCTGGATGTTCTGCACACTGGAGCGGATGACAGGAGCTGGCTCGCAAACAGGTAAGAGTATTAATGATGTTCTTCTTCTTGTTGTTGCAGTTGTCGGCCCGGAATGCTGAAGAAGATCCGACAGGTTGTGGTGAACGTGATGCTGCGAGAGCAGAGCAACGCGAAGTGTGGTCTCCAGCTTTGGCATGGCTTAAATAGTCTGCAGGTATCCCAGGTGCCTTCAGGCCAGCCCACACCCTAGATGCTAGACCGCATGGATGCTAGACCGCATGGTTCAGTTCTGGAACTGAACCATGTGTGGGCATCCATTTTGTGACACGGCCATTGAGAGCTCCAGCTCCCCTTGCTGCCATATGAGCCTGGCGCCAAAGGCGCCAGGACTGAATCCAAGAGAGTTTTAGGGGACATGACTGGGCCCTTGGGGCCATGATGAGACACTGTGGTGCGGCCCAGAGGGCCTGACTGCCAGGGTGAGGGGTAGTGGTCATGACAGGGGGCTGGGGAGTGGGTGGCTGCGGGTAGGGCAGGGTTTGGGGGCGGGAGTGGAGGGGGTAGGGGAAGAATCAGGATGATGCTAGGAAGCAACACGAAATGTACACAAGCACAATTTAATCCACACTGGAGGAGGGCGAGGAGGAGGTTGGGGGGAGTGGGTTATGGTTAACATGGGTGACCTTAGAATAGTGACCTGGAATGTGCACGGGCTAAACACCTACATCAAGCGCAATAAAATTATGATGTACTTGAAGAGGCAGAAAATATACATAGCAATGTTGCAGGAAACTCACTTGACTAGAGAGAAACCTGAGCTGGTAAAGAGGAAATGGAAAGGGACCTTGATAGGAGCCACATATTCAGTATATGCTAGGGGGATCCTTACTTGGATAGCACCCAATGTCCCTTTCAAACTGTTACAACAAGAAGTGGAAGCAGATGGGAGAATGGTGCTGGTAAAAGGGTTGGTGGGCAACAGAGTGGCCAACATGATTAATGTCTATGCCCCGAACAATGATACTGCAAGTTAGTTTAAGAATTTATACACCACTGTCAGCCAATACGTGGACGGGGCAGTCATTATTGGGGGGACTTTAATTGCACAATAAACCCAGTGCTGGACAGGTCAGATACTAAAATTGCCAGACCTAACCCAGCGGCAAAAGCCCTGGCTAGTTTGATAGAGGATTTTCAGCTGGCTGAGATCTGGAGGAAGCTTCACCCGCAGCACAGAGGGTGTTCACATTACTCAGCTCCACATGACTTACACACTAGGCTGGATTACATAGTCGTAAATAGTTCCTTAGCAGAGGAAATCACAGACGCAGAGTACAAACCGGCAGTCCTGTCGTACCATGCGCCTTTGTATGTAACTTGGCAGATTTCACCGCCCAGACCGAGGATTCTGGGTTGGAGGCTTCGAGCAGAGGCGCTTAAGGATACTATTTTCAGAGAAGACTTAAGAAAGGTGATACGGGATTACTTAGAACTAAATACAGGAAGTGTGGAGTCCGCTGGCACGCTTTGGGAGGCTTTCAAAGTGGTGGTGAAGGGGGGAAGCGATTTCGAAGTCGTCTGCCCTGTTAGGGGGGGTACTATTGGATTTGAAAGCAGCAGAAAGCAAGATTGAGGACATAATGCATGAGACACCAGGTACCCCAGAAAGAGCAGAGAACATACGACACCTGGTAGAAAAGTGTAAATCCCACTGGGAGAGACTATGTAATTTAAATTAGAGAAAATATATAGAGAGACAACATGCTGAAGGAGACAAACCAGGCAGACTGCTTGCCTGGTTGTATAAAAGCGAGACCCCAAGACAGGTGATACGAGAGACGAGCCGAGAGGACGGCACAATGGAAGACACACGAGAAGGGGTGAATGACTGCTTCTATGAATATTATCGTAAACAGTATACCGATGAGATTGGGGAAGAGGGACTTGATATAGATGAGGCACTAGAAGAGATTATCCTGCCCAGACTGGAGGGAGCGGACAGGGAAAGGTTGGAGGCACCAATGGAGTTGGAGGAATTGGAACATGTAATACGCCCTCTACCCACCAGTAAAGCCCCAGGGGCTGATGGCCTCCCAAGTGAATTTTACAAAGTATATATGGCAGAACTACTCCCATCACTGTTGGCTATGTTGAATGAAGCATTTGAAGAGAGGGGAGGCTACCAGACACCTTGAGGGAAGCAATCATTGTCCCACTCCTTAATCCAGGTAAAAAAGACACCGATTGCGGCTCCTACAGACCGCTGTCAATGCTGAATCAGGATAGTAAGATCCTCACAGCAGTGACGGTGAATAGATTGAGACCATTGATCAGTACACTGATACACCATGACCAAACGGGATATGTTACCCGGCGGTGCATTTCTGACAACCTAAGAAGATTGCATCACATTATTGATAAGACTGCGGGGAGCTCTCAAGAATTAGCAATAGTCTCATTGGACGCGGTCAAGGCTTTTGACTCTGTCAAGTGGCCATGGCTGCTAGCAGTCCTAGAGAAGTATGGGATGGGACCTGTGTACCTGCAGTGGGTGAAATTAGGGTATAGTGAGCCAACCACCAGAGTCCGGACAGGGACGATGGCTTCAGAACGCTGGTCGCTGAGCAGAGGCACCAGACATGGGTGCCCTTGGTCGCCAGTGCTATTTATATTGGCGTTGGAACCACTGGCAGCATACCTTAGGTACCAATATGGCGAAGTGGGTATTAAAACAAAAGGTGGGCAGCATTTGATATCGCTGTACGTAGATGACATGTTGTTATATCTCCACTACCCCGAAGAAAATCTGCAGTACATACTAGAAGTACTATAAAGATATCCGATACTATCGCATATGATGGTAAACCCACGTAAAACCATAGTATTTCCTTTCGGTAGGTACAGCGGCGTGCCTAAGTGTGCACTTCCAGTGTTACAGGTGGAGTGGGCAGTGGACACGTTTAGATATTTGGGGATTAATGTATATCACAAGATTGCCAATGAACATGAAAAGAATACGGTGAAGGCTGTGCAGGGAATTCAAAGGAGCATGGCCTTCTGGACCAGGTTGCCGCTGAACATGAAGGGGAAGGCAGCCCTGCTTAAGAGGGTAGTACTGCCCAGGTTATTGCATAGCTTTGTAAATGTCCCTTACTTAATACCTAAACGCTTCTTCTCCAATCTGCACAGTATATGCAGAGGGTTCCTTTGGCATAATACCAGAAATCGAATAGCCCTGTGGAAATTGCAGAACCCATACGATTGGGCAGGGATTAAACTGCCCAATTTCGAAGTGTATTATCTAGCGGGCCAACTTCAATACATAGCCAGATGGCTGTCCGAGGACACCACATCGGAGTCCAGGCTATTGAGGACTGAGTGCGCACCCTTTTTCCTGAATGAGTGGTTATGGGTGTGTCTTAAAAAGGGGTGTTTCTTCCTCAGGACCAGCCCTTATTAGCATACATCACCCAATTCAGCCCAAAATACAGGTCCTATCGCGCCAAGCAGTGAACTCATGCTAGCGAAATGACACCGTCAGTATAAATGTAGCATTTATTAGAAAAAAGCATAATATAACAGAACAATACATTTAGCAGCACTGTGGTAGAAGAGTACAAAACTCATTTGAGGAATCACAAAACTTAGAGAAACACAAAACTTAGAGAAACACAGTTTTACGCCCCTTGAGATGGTATCATTAATCAGCGCTGGAGTCCCTGGTTAAATTATGCTAACTGCTGCCAGCCCCGCTCAGATGACAGCGCTGCAGGGGGCCGCAGAAGCCTGTTCCGGGCACTCGCTCTTGCTTGAACCAAGTCCGTGGATCGATCTCCCACCCAGTTCTGGGTGTGTGCACCTTTTGTGCTCTCGTGCCGTCAATCAACATAACGTACAGTTCCAGAACCTTCATCGTGCAAAAATATGTTTGCCAATGGAAAAACCCAACTCTCTCTGAGATGCTCCCTGCTCCTACCCCTCCCTACTTGGAGCCCATCTGTGAAAGCACAGGAATTTCTTATCAGTGTGTGTGCAAGGCCGTACCAGGCCTTCTCAGAGAAATAGGATTTGTTTACGAAGCACGGCAGAGCCCCGGCTAAGAGAAGACAGAATATTCTAGGAGAAGCTGAAATGAATTAACCCCATGTGAGCAAGCTCTACCAGGCCTGCACTAATAGCTTAGTGTCCATAGCGCTTCAGAGATTGCCTATCTAAGCGCTATATAGGTGCTATAATGCTCCAAACCCTCCAATAATGTCTCTATTAGCTACTGAACTGGGGCCTCCGCCCTGCCTGACTATGCACAATGCATAATGTGACCTACCACCCCTACTAGGCCTGCATATTCCCTGTAGCTTACTAATGCCTAATGGAGGCGCTACCGCACATTACTTTCAGCATTTAGCACATACTTTGAATAAACTATTGGTTTTCAGCTGCTAATGCAGTAATCTAAAGCCCTAATTGGCAAATTTGGCACTTTGTATTTCACGACATTCCACCCCTTTTTCAAAGTGTGGGCAACAATGCTGGCTAATACCCATCAACATGGTATGTAGTGCAGTGATAAGTGAGGTAGTTAAAGACCTTGGGGCTTTGCAAAAGGTTTAAGCAAACTATCTTCTAGTGGTTAGTCAGCGTGGCATGCAAGGTTAATAAAAACCCTACTTAAACAAAAAATTTATAAAAAGTGAGGAGTGACATTTACCCTAAATACCTAAAAAATTATCATATAACTGATCATCAGTTAACAAGCAGCATGCGGTTAAAATATCAAGGCAATCAGGTGTAGTCTAATCTACAATGCACTATTGCATTTATGTATGGTTACCAACTCTTAACCTGGCATCCTTTTACTCAAAGGGTCTACCCACCCCCCCTGATCCCAGGGCATACAAACGTGACTATGGATTGTGTGATTAGACACTTCCCCCATGTTAGTGGAACCCAACCTAAAACCATCTAATTTCATGAGCAAGATGAACACATGGGCACCAGGTTTTCTAAATAAAAACAATTCGACTGATTTGCATCAAAACTTAATATTGCACTAGCAATCAAAAGAACAAATGAATTACTCTAAATGTCTACAATCAAAATGTGACTCTTTGCATCAGTGTGCTGGAGACAGCCGTCCCCACAGAAACATGAAACTTGTTGGTTTAACAAAAACCGTGTCATAAAATGTGTCACAAGTCAGTCATTGTTTAATTTACCTGCCTTAAGGCTGTAAAAGTATCCTCGTGTCTCAAATGTTATCATTTCTAATTAGAACTCATACACTTGGCAGCATTTCTTCGAATCAAGAACCTTAACATACGCACACCTAACTTTGGTGTGTGCACTCATTGTATCTCAAAATATATCATGCTCCTACTCGCATAACCCTGCTGCCCCCACAATTTATAAACACTCTCTCGGCTACGTGCAACGTAGTAATTTTCACACAAAAAAAAAACTTAATCTCAAAATGCATTTAAAGCCATTTTATAACATGTTGGTATTCAAATGCTGTTTCACACAGCGGTTTGTGGTGTATGATGTCACAGTCCACAACCCATTGTCCACAGTCCTTTAAACAAAAAGGCATAACAAATCAAACAGGTTATTTAAAACCATCAACTGAATCATTTGAATGTGCAGCATCAAGTGTCTGACAATATGCCAAGTCCGCACCGTGAAAGTTCTGGAAAAGTTATTACTTTGTTGGACACTTCTCGCAGGTTGCAGAACAAATGTCCTCACGCGTCACGCACGTTAGCAGCATTGAGTGCGGTGCAGGATAGGTTCAAAGTTCACATAGCAACCCGCAGTGACCCGGTTTCTCTGAGAATGCGTCTGCTTGACTGATCAGTAGTACCCGAAAATTGCACAAACGTCTACCGCCAATCCTGGCACGCTACTTTTCTTGGTTTTTTTGCCTAGGCAAAACACAAACAGAAATGTTAGGATTTCACAAAGGTAGAATATCGGTGTTATCCACCCCTTCCCTTAACACTTCCCCGCCATCAGAAGTCTCATCATGTACCTACACACTTTATCATTGCTACCACAATTATTTGTCACCCTTCTGTGTGTTACTGGGGGCTTATTTGCACTCAAACATACGGGGTGTAACTGCCTAATCACAAACTCATTTGTGCAATGCGATCATAGTTGGTCAGTGGTACCTCAAATTGATCTGTGATTTGCAAAAGTCGTACAATAAGTACCCAGATCACACTTCTCAATGGATCAACGCTTTTCTTTGTCACCAAAGCGATCACGAATGCCAGGCGCCAACCACCAACTTGCTGCTAGTGTCTCATGATCTCGATTCGGTTGTGCTGCTGGCATCACTCCATTTTCAAACGTAAAGTCTTTCAGTCCAATACCACAATACCACCTGCAGTTGCACAAGCAGCTTTGTTTATTATTTCCCAGTTCTCCATACAGCCAGTGTCTTTAAAGCCTCTGGTTTTCCACTTGTCAGTTTCCCAAAGGGTGTTTGCTGATTTCTTGGGCCACCCCTTTGAGAACGATAGTCTGAGTCAGTTTCTTTATTTGCTTCAACACATCATTCATTCTTGCACTAAGCCGTGAGGCTTCTGGATCATGGCTAATGTGCAGTGTTCATGTTATACGCCAAAGCCCAGTTCTGCATGTTGTCTCTTGCAAAACGGCTACCGTTGTCAGTTGTGCTTCCATCTGGAACGCCATAATGTCTTTGTCAGTTTCTCCAGCCCTGGCAATGTAGCTTGCATTTAGCTGGCTGTGTTTATTTTTTCACTTCTCAAAGCGCCTAGAGGTTTCTTCTCCAGTGCACAGCGCTTTACTTCACTTCACATCACATGGGGCACTGGGATTCAGCTTGCATGGCAATGTCTCTTGAAATGGGCAGCTGTCTTTTCTTAGCGCATTCACAGGTTCACAGTTTCCCCAAATGTTCAGATGCGTGATGCACCCAGCCTGCCATTTGCATGCAGCATTTCCTTTTCTTCCAGTGTTGATACTGGGCGAATTCCTTGCCTCTGATCAGTTCTGTTATTGTATGCCAGTGTCAGAAAGCATGCGTACATCGGCATGTGTAAGGTAAAATGGTGCTCTTTTTTCATCTTCTCACTCACGGCAGTTACCTTTCAGTTCAGCATTCTGGCTTGCACCCCCACCTCTTTCTTTGCTCATTGACAGTGTCTCTCACTGGGGATGGAATGCAACCGCTGGCCACGCGGCAAGCTTGTCTCTTTACTCTTCGGCCTATAACTCATAAGCTGGGGCGGCTTCAAAGGGAGGCACTCATTTCAGACAGTTCATCCAGATTAACTGTTTTCAGTGCTGCTCCAGCAACTCAGAAAAACTCCCATATCTGCCATCTTCTGTAAACACCATTTTACTGAACAGGAGCTCGACATTCTGTGCTTTTCTGCTTTCCTCCCACAGCCATTTCACGCACCCAGCCCATGACAGGAATGTCTGTGCAATTGGTCACCAAGCGACAAGTTGCCGCCACAAACTTTCATTTTCAAAAGAGGCACCTTTTTTGTCATTAGCTTCAACTCCATGTAATTCTGCAAATCTGCAAAGCGTCTTTTAGCCTGTTTAAAAACAGGCTGCTGATCAATGTCCCATTCAAAAGCATATTTTTCCTCGTAACCTTGTAGTTTGGCTTCACAAACTCACTTCAATGCAATGTGAAATCTTTCAGGAGAACCCTGAACCCACTGAATCTTTGTGCTACCTTATCACGCACATATTTTTCAATATGTTGTACCATTGCCAAACCCAGACATATCATTGCACTTAGAAATGTCACTTTTAGTGCAGCTCCCTGCACGATTTCTGTGTGAATAACCCACACTCTGTTTGGCTTGTGGGCTATCAATGTGTCAACACATTTTTCATATATCACAGTCAACATGTCACTATAATTTCCAAAACATACATCACTTAATAGCAACTTTTCTTTGTCTTTAGCAGCAAATCCATGGCATAGAGGGGGCACATTCAAATACTCTTGGGGCAATTTAGAAAATATAAATTGTCTTTCCCCCTAACCATTGCAAACTGATTCTGCAATTTCAAATCAATGTACAAATGCCATTCACTCACTTTTTTTCCCCTAGTGAGTCTCTCACCCCTTGGTAAGCAAGGCACATCTGAATTCAATGACGCCAATTTTAGTGTGTCCCATTAACAGAATGCACCACCAGCACATGGAATTACAGTTGCCAAAAAACAAATCTCTTCAGACTCTCAACACAGATGTTATTCTTTCTGCTAAACTCGGCTCATTCCCACCTTATCTTCAGGAATGTCAACACTCAAAAGCATAAATTTAAAAAAGGCGAACCTTCGCCTCCTTACAGTACAGCCCCCCACTCGCTAGCACCCTGGGGCTCAGTCGCAATGTTTAAATCACTATTCATAATTTGCATGTCAAATATTCGCTACTTTTTTCTGCCCTCATGCCAAAATAGAGCGAGAACCTCGTCTCACTTTGCAAGCCAAATTACTACTTTTTCAAGGGAAACCGCATGAAAAACTATTTCCTAATTGAACATAAATCTTTCTTCACCATTCATCAGAGCGCTTTGAACATAGCCATTTCCCGCTTTGCTCATTGCATTCTGCTCCCTGGTATCATTCCCAAGCAGTAAGTCAGCCACGACTGATTTACTGAAGGGGAAAATCTTAACCACACAAGCAGTCGGCCGTGGCGAACGGACACACAATTGCTGTCATTTTGTTGTCTAAGAGCTGCAGTGAGACGACCAAGGAAATGTGACAGCCTGCTCCTCAGTCTGCACTGCGTTCTCTCATACAATTGTCATTTCCCCAGCAAAGCACGGCTCTGCACGATCCCACCAAAGCTTGCCACCAAATGTCTTGAAAAGGGGTGTTTCTTCCTCGGGACCAGCCCTTATTAGCATAAATCACCAAATTCAGCCCAAAATACAGGTCCTATCGTGCCAAGCAGTGAACTCATGCTAGTGAAATGACACCGTCAGTATAAATGTAGTAATTATTAGACAAAAAGCATAATATAACAGAACAGTAAATTTAGCAGCACTGTGGTAGAAAAGTACAAAACTCATTAGAGGAATCACAAAACTTAGAGAAACACAAAACTTAGAGAAACACAGTCTTACGTCGCTTGAGATGGTATCATTAAGCAGCGCTGGAGACCCTGGTCATCTTAAGCTAACTGCTGCCAGCCCCGCTCAGATGACAGCGCTGCAGAGGGCCACAGAAGCCTGTTCCGGGCACTCGCTATTGCTTGAACCAAGTCCGCGGATCGATCTCCTGCCCAGATCTGGATGTGTGCACCTTTTGTGCTCTCGTGCCGTCAATCAACATGACATACAGTTCCAGAACATTCATCGTGCAAAAATATGTTTGCCAATGGAAAAACGCAATTCTCTCTGAGATGCTCCCTGCTCCTACCCCTCCCTACTTGCAGCCCATCTGCAAAAGCACAGGAATTTCTTATCAGTGTGTGTGCAAGGCCGTACCTTACAGTGAATATTCTAAATTTACAAAAAAAAGAACTCTGCAACACAACTATCTGGAATTCTTTCCATGTAACCTCACTAGGAATTACTATATGAGGATTAAATTCAACCAATTTCACACAAGGGAAAGGTCCGGATATTGGTACAAGAATAAAGGTGAAGTAGTTAACTTGAAATGTCGTTTCCAAGCCTGTGAAGATCACATAGAAACACTGAAGCATCTAGTGCTATTGTGTCCTCACTTTAACATTCAGCGAACTAATTTATTAATGAAATTTGCTAATCCTGCTTTTGAAGATTCCCTTGAAGCCCTGTGGGCCAGAATGATGAATGGTTCCCACCGGCCACTGATTTTTGCCCTAGTTTGGTTCTTGAAGTACATTGAAAATGAACTGGCAAAGACTATGCAGTGTGAATGAACTGAAAATCTAAGAATTGTAATTGGGATTTACAGGTTTGGTTAGAATTGCCTTTTTTCTCTTTTGAGCTTTATTAATTAACCATTAATTGTTTTGTGTGTATTAAATGATAGAACTGTTTTATTTAATCTGTATTGAATGAAAGAATTGTTTTATTTAATATGTATGAGTTTACATTTTTTACCTATGGAACTGTTTATATATTGATGATATGTGTTTTGTAAAGGTTCTTTTTGGAACCGTGGACAAATAAAAGATCAAAATAAATAAATACATAAAAACTGGCTATCCCCACAGACCAACACAGGTAATTAAACCCTCTGTATGGTAAAGGGTCTACTTTTAGAACCAAAATAGGAAGAGAGCATTAAAAGCCATTTTCAATGTTTTTATTTGACAGCCCAAGAAGTGAAAAAGTGAGGGGAAGTGATGAATACAAAAGGGACAACTGACTGATTCCTTGACTGCAATAGTAACTCACCCGTTGTAATCACCTGATTAATGTTCCGCGCTAATAGAAAAAGAAAAGACACATGTTGACTTCCAACCTATGCCATTTAACATAGGAATAATAGTGCCAATACAGACACAGGGAAATAACATCAAACACCCTAAGGAGGTTGAAATTAACATCTATCCCAATAAACAGAAAATAACTTTATTGAAAAGAGTTAATCTAGTTGGATAAGAGATAGTCACTATTTTAGATTATGGTCAGCGATGGGCCAGAACAATAGATTTGTGCCCTATGTTCTCCTGCATAGAAACGGTTTCATATTATATTGGATTATTCTGTATGAATATGTATGCAATGTATTTTCATCAATATATGTTTAAAGAGTGATTTTGTAATAATAAATGCTATATTTTTCTAAGCAATGGACTTGAATTGTTCACTGCACCAATTGTTGGACTGTCATTCTATCTTAAAGTTTAAAGTATAGATATGCATCCCGGATAAAGATAGAGATCGCACGTTTAAATAATTTTAAACAAATGCACACCAGGGACCTCCCCCTTCTTTTTTTTTAACAACTTTATTTAAAAAACGGTTGTAGCAGATTACATGCATGACTTTTGAGCGTGGCAGGAATGATAATGTATATTTTGACACAATATCCCCCGTCCCCTTCTCCCATTAACGTTTGTGGATTTCGGCTCCTATCTGTCCTACTTGCCTCATAAGGGTCAAAGAGGGTGCTATTAGGGTCGTAGGGTGAATCCTGCTTGTTGTGGCTGGAAGGTCAGTGCAGGGAAGCCTTATCGTATTCCACGACTGGGGTTCAACAATCTGTTAAGCTATGGAGCACTCCTTTGGCTGCCATGACTATCTCAGCTACCAAGATGTCCCAGGCCTTGATCCACCATAGCGGTAGTAGAGGGCCTTCCCGAGATTTCCATTCACGGGCAAGGGGGATCTTTGCCGCTAGCAGGAGTTGAGTGATCAGTTTTGCAGTCGATCCTGATCTTCGGTAGCATTCGGGAAGTGGAGTTCCTAGTAGGATTACTCCTGGTGTCAGAGGAAGTCTGCAGTGGGTAATAGCTTCTATGGTTTGGAGCACCCTTTCCCAGATGGATTATGCCACCTGGCATTCCCACCACATGTGGAAGTATGTTCCTCGGGCCCGCATTGTCTCCAGCAATTAGGGTCAAGAGAGTTACTGAAGTGATGCAAGCGCTCCGGTGTATAGTACCAGCGATAAAGCAGTTTGAGCGCACCTTCTTTATTGGTGATACATCTAGTAGCAGAGTTGTTTCTAGTCAAGATGTCGACCCGTGTCTGGTCGTATATGTGCTGCCTTAGGTCTGCTTCCCAACGGGACATATAGGAGGGTCTAACAGTTAGCATGTCGTCTTGTAGGAGTTTGTATAGTCTTGTGATGTGACCTCTTTGAGGGCCTTCTTGCAGTGTGAGTTCCAGGGGGTGGAGCCCCCTAGTGGCTTTCTGTTTGATCAATGGCTGGGTGATCCAGAGATGTATTTGCGCGTAGGTGAATCCATCAGTTTCCGATAGGATGAAGCAGGTTTTACATTCCACAAATGTTAGGGGGATCTGTTCTCAAATAGCTGGGAGAGAGTCCGTAGGCCTCCTCGGTTCCAATTTCGGATGTTTGCAATTTATAGGCCTGGGGCAAAGTCTGGATAACGGAGAACTGGCGCGAGTGGGCCCAAACCCTTGGGGGCTCTTTTCCTGTGTAATGCGCTGTCCCAAATTCTTGGGTATTTCTGGTGGAAGGAAGAATCGATGGGCAATGTCTGCGTGCTGACGCTGCGGTATATAGCAGGGCGCTTAGCAGTAATGGGCTTCTGGCTTGTTCGATGCATGTCCATTTTGAGGGGCATGTGGATTTGGCCCATGCAATGGAGCTCATCAGTTGGGCCGCTACGTAGTTGCAGAAGTTGGGTACCCCCATTCTGCCCCATTTGGTTGCTCCTGTCATCACTTTCTGCGGGATTCGCGCCTTGCCCTTTTCCATATTAATCAGGAGATCTGTTTTTGCAGTTGGAGGAGAGGTTTTATGGGGTTTCCACTGGAAGGGTTGTGCACAGATATGGAAATCTTGGTAAAACATTCCTTTTGTATGCGGTGACTCTCCCCAGGAGTGAGATTCCCTGTCCCTCCCATCTTTTAAGGTCAGGCTCCAGGTCACTGAATAGGCGGGGGAAGTTCGCTGCATACAGGTTTCTGGGGTTTGCTGCAACATGCACTCCCAAGTATTTTGTTGTTGCCATGCTCCATTACAGTGGGCAGGTCGGTCGCAGGTAGTTTATTGACTCGTTTGCCAAGTTCACTCCTAATGCTTCTTACTAAGTGTAGTTAATGGTGAAGCCTGCCACTCGTTCGAAAACTTCACGTTCTGCTAGGGCTGCTGGCAGCGATGTTTGGCTGTTACTGAGGAACACCATCATGTCGTCAGCATACAGGGACACCTTATATTGTTTGCCTTTTAATTCCATTCCTTCTATGGTGGTGTTGTTGCGGATTCTTTGGGTGAATGGTTCCATGATTAGGGAGAAGATATCCTTTCCTCATCCCGCAGGCGAGTCGGACAGGGGGCAATCGTTTCTGCTTTAACCTCAGGGATGTTCTTGGGGCTTTGCAGTTGGCTAACAGCATTGTGCGAAACATAGGGCCAAATTGAAATGCTTCAAGTGTTAACCGCATGAATGACCAATCGACCCAGTCAAAGCCTTGGTTGCGTCTAGGGTAAGTAGGGCCAGTTCTTCATGTTCCACTGTAGCCACTTCTATGAGGTTTAGGGCCCAGCAGATGTTGTCCCCGGTGCTTCTTCCTGCAATGAATCTTGTTTGGTCAGTGTTAAATGAGTTTAGGGCGTATCCCCACCACTCTGTTTGCCAATACTTTGGAGTAGATATTCGCATCTATGTTTAGAAGCGAGATGGGCCTGTATGAGGCACACTCCCTCCGGTCTTTTCCAGGCTTTAGCAGCATGATAGTGGTGGATTCTTGCACTGAGGGGGTCACTGTACCTGTTTCTCGAAAAGAGTTCAGGAGCTCCATCAGTGGTCCCGTGAGCGTACTTTTGAAGAGTTTGTAAAATGTGGGTGAAAATCCGTCCGGACCTGGGGCTCTGGTCTTCAAGACTTTTTGCACTTCCTCACTGGTGATAGGGAGATCCAACGTCTTTTGGTCTGTCTCCGATAGATGCGGCAGGGCAGCTTCCGCAATATATTGTTCCTGTAGCTTCGGATGTCATGTGGTGGCAGTCATGGTGTTGATCAGGGGTGTAGTTGCCAGTTGTAGCTTTTTCTTCCGCGTATTGGGTAGAGCCCCCTGGGTCTTTTAGGCCTGTGATCTGGTTCTGGCTCTGTTTCCATGCGCATAGTAACTCTGCTTAGTTTTTATAAGAGATTGGTCTGTCTGCTCCGTGTAGTGTGCTTCTGGTTTGTTGGGGGCGATTCGCAAAGTGCAAGCAGCTTTTGGCGACCAGCCTTTCTGGTGGTTCATCTCTCCTATGGCTATTTCTTTTTCCAGTTGTTCTTTCAGCTTTGCCTACCGTTTCTTTTATGCTGCTGCGTGGGCTATTATCTCCCCTCTGATGAATGCCTTCATCGCTTCCCTTCTTGTAGGTATTGAGGTGGGGCTGACCGTGTTTTCCTTGAAGTAATTATGGATGGCTTTGGTCAGAGCATCTTGCCTTGTCGTGTTATATCGGGTCATGGAGGGCCCATTGTGGTCTTGAGTGGGGTCTGGGTTATGGCTACGAGCTGTCAAGATCACCGGGACATGGTCCGAGAGCACCCTCGTGCCTATTAGCACTTCGTCTGTAAAGGAGAGGAGTTGGGGGCTTGGAAGCAGTAGGTCAATGCGGGAGGAATTGCGGTGCGCAAGTCTTTAGTTGTTGGGTCAAGGATCCTCCATGTGTCTACCACCCGTAGGGATTTGACAAGTTGACACAGGCCAAAGGCAGTTTTGAAGTCCCTTGGTGCAAGAGACTGTGCTCCTGCAGGCAGCTGCTTAAATACAGCCCTGCCCTGTACTGAGGCAGGCTAATTGGCAGCACCTGGAGCAACACACCTGAAGGTAATCTGCCTCCTCCCTCTCTGGTCCTGAGAAGGTGGAAACAGCACTGATCGCTAGGGTTTATGGGGATTGTGGTTCCAATACTGATGAATGGGAATAGCCAGGAAATTATAACTGTAGCAAGGTGCATTATGGTACATGTAGTTAGCTGAATTAAATAAGAAAGTACCAAAGTCGTG
Organism: Ambystoma mexicanum; assembly: GCF_040938575.1. Taxonomy (NCBI): domain Eukaryota; kingdom Metazoa; phylum Chordata; class Amphibia; order Caudata; family Ambystomatidae; genus Ambystoma; species Ambystoma mexicanum. The sequence goes on from NC_090923.1 coordinate 640,699,428, forward strand.
CAAATGGAAATTAAGGACCAAAGTGTGAATAAGGGTTGTTCAAGGAGTATTATGAAGATAAATGAGTTCCAAATAGTCCATGATGGTTGGCAATTTGTGCGCCAGAGGCACAGGCATGACAACCCTTCTCAAATAGCAGCCTCCCTCTGTCAGGTTCACATGCGGCTTTTCCTGGAAACAATTTCACCTGTGGCTTTCACAAATCTTAATGGGTTTTTAAACAGTTCACTGTGGACATCCCTCTGTCGAGTTTCACTCGTGTCATCACACTGTTCATTGGGACATCAGGCTTCGTCCAGTTTCATCAGCATCCCTCCGTCGGGTTCACTCTTGCCAACTATTGCCAATCACAGTTCCTTCTACTTTCACCCTATGCGGGATTCACTCCCTTTGTCTTCAGCTTACTTGTCGGTCAAAGACTTTTCGACTGTATAGGGGGATTTTGCGAGACCTCTGTATGACAAATTTGACCTTTTCCTTCCGGCTCTCGTAAGGCCTTCTGGTATCGATAGTTTCAACAGTAGGGGAATGGAGCAGAGTCTCTCGAGTGAGCACCCACGTGGTGCAGGACCCCTCTGCAGCTGGTCTTCCCGTAAAACGTTAACAGTTCTTTGAACTTTCCTTTTTTTATCATGCCACTTTCGTTTAACACAGTTCGGTTTCTTATCGGTTTCTCCCCTCGACTCATCTTTTGATGAACCGCTTGGCTTTTCTTGTTTATGGAGTCAAAGATGATACCACGGTAGCAAGCGTCCCTCCCTGTCCTGCTTATCAGTGTACAAGGGCTTTGTGTACCATGGACATCTGCTTCAACTCATGCTGGCTATTGTTCGTGGTCCTATGTTTCCTTCCACTGAGGTTTCACATGTCTGGGTCGGAAAGGACAGGGTCGGTTCTCTGCTTGTCTCCCTTCAGTTCTCGCTGCCTTTCTCCTCCTCTTGAACTGCCATGCTTGCATAGCTCTCTCGTTGTGCGGTCTGCCTTGCTCGTCTTGTGCGCCACCTTTTTATCCCTGTGGGGAAGGGAAAGGGCCGTCGGGTGTTTGTGATTCTGGTCAATTGCCTGACTTTGCCTGACCCTTGTGTTGGGGACATGTCAGGTAAACGGCTCTGGTGTTAGTCCGTTGTCTTTCGTAGTGTGCTAAAGTGTTTGTGTCGGAAAAGGGGCGGGGGTGGTTAGAGTTTCTGAATATCCTAGGTGGTAGGATGGTAAAAAGGTGTTACAAGAAAGGGGATACCGGGTCTCACCCGTCGGTGCCCCACTTCCACTTCCTGAAGACCCTCCATCCAGGTGATCCTCCCGCACTGGTCCCACCCCAGTAAGGGATCCAATAGCGATGGCTGTGTCCTGGACACCTGGATGACAGATCCCCAGGGACTAGTCAGGGAAACACCTTAGGGTTTCTCACACAGCATATTGCTACTGATGAAAATGAATAAGTAGCACAGCAGCACTGACTGGGGCTCATCAGGTCTATGATTAACAATGAGCTTGCCTGAGATGCAGAGGCACCTGGCACATGCATGCACACTGTTGTTGCTTGTTGTGCAACTATGATTGTTTCACAGGTAACATAGCAAATTTGCCAAGAAACTGCATCATAATAAAAAAAACAGTGCCTGTGCTAAGAAATAAGTGCAGTAGCTCAGCCCTGACAAGCAACTCCTCAAAAGAAATCAGGCCCCCGAATCTTTACTGATACCCAGATCTCATGAACTCATATACATTTTTTGTTCCCATTTCCCCTGATCACTTACACATTTATTTGTACCGAGGTATCTAGGCTTTTCCTCAATGTATTTGTTCCTGCATGTCTCGTGACCTTTTATCCTTTACTTAACATTCGCCTTATGTCCCTTGCCCGCTCTGAGGTCTTGTACCCCAGAGTGCCACTACTTTACTTGTGGCTGCACAGCACTCTTGTGGTCCCAGGCAGCACTTTGCACAATGTAACTCTGCTGTGACGACTCTTTGGGGAATAAGACAAAAGACACAAAATACAACTATTAACATCCTGTTTGTTTAAACATCTTTGAGGTTTCGGGTGTGTGGATGATCGAATCTTCTCCCCTCTGCACAAACAAAAGTATATGTAGAGTGCACTTACTGCTTTTAAATAGATGCTGCTCTGCCCTTTCCAGAATCCCAGCCCTTTAGCTTCCTCTTGCAGCCCTCCTTCCTCTGAGGAGGTTGGTGGTTAGGACCTCCTGGGCAAGTGTGCCAAGCCACTAAGAACAGCAGCCACCTATGCCCCCATTGACTGGTGTGAAGTCCATCATTTTTAAACAGAATATGTTTATTGTGGTTCTAGCTGAAATCTGGCAACCTTACACAAAATCCATACTATCTTATCAATGCACATAAATAGATCATAAACATTAAAACATCCGCATAAGATTAGAAGATAAAACACACATTACACTTTTTTATTAATAAGCAAAACCAGGATAAAACAGTGATCTTGATCTTTCCTAATAAAACATTGATTAATTTCATAATAACAAATACTATAATAAAGTGACTAGTGCTGTGCAAAACCTTAATTTCTGTGCAAGGAGGCAGATACTGTACAAAATAGACACATTTCTTGAGGGGGTTTCTCTAATGATCTATGAAATACTAATCTCACCCGCTAACCTGAGCAATTTTAGTGATGGTATCGTTAGCAGGATTTCCTCACCACTTGCAAGTCTATAAACCATATCAATTGAATAAACAGAATTTGAATTATTTGCAAACCTATTCAGCAAGGTTAAGCAAGCTTCTTGCAGTGAGCTACAATCATTCATGATATGCTCCCTAGATTGCACCACATTAGGGGTATTATAGAGTCACCTCAGGTTTAGTCTTTTATATGTTTTTAATTATGCTGCACAAAAGTGTGTCGCTTGATGTAATTGTTTTATGTTGAATGTGTTTCTTATGTATGGTTTTGTATATACAATGCCGTATGGCTATGACAATATTAATAAATCAAATCAAATTATAGAGTGTACTGTGATGAATCGTTGGAGTAATCACCGATTCCCCGGCGGTAACCTCCTCCTATGAGGCCAGGGGACGGCAGCCGCAACCTGATCCTAACCCCTGGGGCGGCTATTTGATGGAGGATCACACAGGAGGAGACAGCCTCTGTGGAGATGACATGGCTTCAATGGATGGGATATGGTATCCCCCCATTTGCCCAGGAAGATGACCCCTTAATACCAATACCCTCATGGCCTATTGCCACACATCTACACCCCCGTGTTAGGGAAACTAGAGAAACCTTTTCCCAAAACTTTGTAGATCAAACTCCCATCTAACATGTGAAAGCTCCAAGACCTCCTTTTCCAGTTCTAATTATTTACCACATAGAACTGACTTATCATCTAGAATTGTTGAAAGTAATTTTCAAAGTAATCTACATCACCCGATAACAATGGACTTCTTTTCTCACAATCAACCAAATACTGGGACGAGGAAGAGAGAAAGAGCAATACAGAACAAAAGGAGCCATAAGCTCAAAGAGCGTTTTAGTTGTTTTCAAAGTGCACCTGTATGTGGGAGATTTAAAGACCAGAGACCAAGTCATAGAGGCTACTGCTGTCTGGAAGAGAATGTCTCGTTCAACCGCAAAGCTTGTGAAGGTTGAAGCACGAATCAGTGTGGCGGAGCCGAGCGGCCCACCAACAGGGGAGAAGTGAAATGCTACGAAGACAGGTCGAGCCACAGTCATGCCAGGATCGAGTGGAAAACTCCTGGGCGTGCTCCAAATGCAAACAGCAGCATTCTACCTACCAGGACCTGGATGGAGACAGTCGTGCTGAGGTGAGGCTGCGAGAGACACCAGAGCGAAGCAAAAGCAGTCCAGCGAGGAAAGCAGGCGGGAGACGCTGCAGCGCGAATGGGACCCGGAACGCCAACAGGAGCCAGTGTGTCAAACCAAACACAGTGGGGATCCCGGGCGTTTCAATGACTGCACCAAAAATGAATTATGATAATTAAAGCCACAGAAAAGGGGTGAAAGTAAAGAGACTGAATGAGAAACGAGAAAGCATACGGCAAATAAGGTCCCTAGCAAGGTCCCTAACAAGATATCATTGTATGGAATGCAAATGTGTGGGGAATGTAGATTACCCCTGCTATCTGCGCAGGGAGTATTAATTCTATTAAAGACTAGGAGGCGAGCATTATGCTTCATCTTCCTTTATTTCTACTCTTCAGCAGTTCAACAAACATGTACAACAAAATCCTGAAAAGTGTCTTAAAACTAACAACTTTTTTTTTTTTTTTTCCAAAACTACAAAATCCATGATCCTCTGTAGTCCATGCCCCTCCACCAGTCACAATCCACTTCCTGTGCCTGGACTCCTCCTCTGCTTTTACTCGCTCTGAAAGTCTCTAACTGATCCTTGGCAACTGTGCGAAGGCTCTCTTGGACTTTTAACTTAATCGCTGCAAATGCTCTGGGCTCCTGACTCTCTCTGCTCTGTCTTCACCATCAGTTATTCTTCTGATCCTCTCCTATGAAAAAGAGCAACAAAAGATTATGATAGGGTGGTGCCAACGTCTCGTACTGATACATAATAAATCATCGCCATTGTATACTTAGTACCAGACTCGGGTGGGAATTTAATGCTCGCCTCCTAGTCTTTAATAGAATTAATACTCCCTGCGCAGATAGCAGGGGTAATCTACATTCTATGACAAGACTGGAGGCGAGCATTATGCTTGTTCAAAGCTTACCCAACACCATATTTGCTAAACTTTCCGCTGGCTTAAAATAAAATTCTTTAAACGTCCTCTCGCTTGACCAATCTGCTGCCAGCATTATCTCACTCAAAGGCACTCCTGCTCTCACGGCGGACGAGGCCATGGCCCCCCTCACCGAATGAGCTCCATACGTGCTCACATTCAAACCTGCTGCTTGCATAACCTCCTTGACCCATCTTGCGATGGTAGCCGATGCAACTGCGTGATAGGGCTTCCTACGTGCTATTAATAACTGAGTATTATTCGCTGCTCTATGCTCTGCCGTTCTATTCTCGTACTCCTTAATGCATCGTGCCACGCACCATTTCGAATTACTCGGGAAATACGGATAATGTACCGTAGACGTCCCTGTCTTGGTCCTTCTGACTATGGAGAATGTAACTCCCTCCGGCCCGAAGGATCGTCTGTTAACTTCTAGTGCTCTCACGTCCGATACTCTTTTGCAGGAGATCAAGCATAGCAGCATCGCTAGCTTTCCAGATAATTGCTTAAGCGAGAGATATTTATTGGTCGGCCAACTCGCTAGAAGACGCAGTACTGTAGACACCTCCCATGTCGTGGTATACCTGGGTTCCGGTGGCGCTTTGAATCTAGCTCCTCTGATGAGCCTCACCACCGCCGGATGTTCCCCTGCCGGGGCGCCCTCTAATGGCATGTGACCCGCAGAAATCGCCGATCTGTACACTCCTATAGTACGGAAGGCTCTCCCGCTCTGTAATAAGTTCGCTAGAAAGTTCAGAATCTCCACTACAGGTGCTGAAACGGGATGAACACCTCTGTTCTTGCACCAGCTTGTCCATTTTGCCCAAGCTGAGTCATAGCTCCTCCTAGTGGATGGGGCCCAGGATTCCGCGATAAGCTGCGCAGCCTGCGCCGAAATTCCTGGCAAGGCCCACCGTTTCCGGATATCCTGCACGCGACTAGCGGGAGTGTCCCTCTCACTCTCAGAGGATGACACGACCCAGCTGGGTCCATGAGTAGTCGCTCCTCGTCGGGGAGGACTCTCGGAATGTCCGACACTAGTTCCATTAAGGTGGGGAACCACACCTGAGACTTCCATAATGGTGCTACTAATACCAATTCTGCTTTCTCCCTCCGACATTTCGCCAATACTCTGCTCAACATCGCGAAGGGGGGAAAAGCGTAATGCGGACCTCCTATCCACTCTTGTAGGAACGCGTCTGTCCCCAGCGCTCCCGGATCCAGCCTCCAGCTGAAATATTTGCTCCTCTGCGTATTGAGCCGGGAAGCAAACAGGTCTACTTGTAATGGTCCCCCTCTCGTGTCCAGTCTCTGAAACACTGCTGGATCCAGTCTCCAATCGCTGGAATCCGTCAGGTACCGAGAGTTCCAATCTGCTACTACGTTCAGTGTTCCTGGCAGGTACTCTGCTGTCACTGACGTCCCTGATTGTAGGCAGAAATGCCACAGGTCCTTCGCTAACTCTGCGAGCATCTTGGATCTCGTACCCCCCAAATGATTGATGTAGCGCACTGCTGATATGTTGTCCATCTTCAGCAGGACACAAGATTTCACTCTTTCTTTCGTAAAGGCTTTGATCGCGAATGATCCTGCCAGGAGCTCTAGGCAGTTTATGTGTAGACGAAGCTCCTCTTCGCTCCACTTGCCTCCGGTCTGTAAAGACCCACATCTGGCTCCCCAGCCTTTCCGACTGGCATCTGATTCTATTATCAAATCCGGTCTGTCTCCGAATATGGCTCGCCCATTCCAAGCGTCCATATTCTTTAACCACCATTCTAGTTCTGTAATCGAGTCCTGGTCCAGCGGCACTTGTTGATGGTACCTCAGACCTAGCTGCAGATGCTTTATTTTCAATCTCTGCAGTGCACGGTAGTGCAGTGGCCCCGGAAAAATGGCCTGGATAGATGCTGCTAGAAGCCCAACTATTCTCGCTAATGTCCTGAGGGATACTTGTTGCTTCTCTAAGCATACTCTGATCTCTCTCTTGATGTCTCTCATCTTCCGAGCTGGAAGCTCTAAGGTCGCCTTCTTGGTGTCTAGAATGAATCCCAGGAAGTCTAACCTCTGTGCTGGTACGGTATCTGACTTTTCCGTGTTCACTAGAAATCCTAGTGAGGTCAGAAGGTCCTGCACCCATCTCGTTTGGTATACTAATACCTCCCGGTCTTCTGCCAGCAGCAGGAGATCGTCCAGGTAAATAATAAGCCTTATTCCTTTCTCCCTGATCGCTGCCGATACTGGCTTCATTAGCTTTGTAAATGCCCATGGTGCCGAAGCAAGACCGAATGGCATCGATTTGAATTGCCAGAAACGACTTCGCCAGCGAAAAGCTAGAAATGGTCTGTACTCCTCTAGAACGGGTACCGTGAAGTAAGCGTCCTTTAGATCTAGACGCGTCAACCAATCTCCTTCTCTTAGGGAGTCTCTGAGCTGATGGACGCCTTCCATCTTGAAGTGTCGATATATGATCCAGCCATTCAGCTCCTTGAGATTTATCACCGGGCGTACTTTCTCCTTCCTGTGCACTAGGAACATATTGCTCACAAACTTCGGGGCTGTCTCGCATTTCTCTATCGCCTGCTTGGTCACTAGCTGTGCTATCTCGCTGTCTAGCCATGCTTGTTCCGCTTGCGCTAATCTCTGGCTCCGCGGTTCGTATCGCTGCACTGGGGTCTCTATAAAATCTAGATGCAGACCGCTGACGGTCTGCAGTATCCAGGAATCGCTTGAAAGCTTGCGCCAATTCTCTAAATATCTGCGCGTCCTCCCCCCTACTGGGGGATACATAATCGCTCTCACCTGGCGTAAATCCTTGACCTCTTCCCGATCCTCTGGACCTTCGGCCTCTTGGGAATCTCCCCCTGGATGGGAAAAAGGTGTCTTGGCTCTTGTTCTCCCAGTATTGTGCCCTGGTGTTCTGAGGTCTTCTCCCTCCTTGGTAGCGACCGGCAGCGCGACCTCTGTAGCGGCCGGTCCCTCCAAAAACTCTGCTGGGGAATATCTTGCGAATAGATGCTTGGGCTTTCTCTAGTGATGCGAATGTTCCTACGAACCGGCCCATCTCCTTCCCGAAGGTCTCTCCGAATAGGAGGCCTTGTGCGCCTTCCCCTGCTTCATATGACGATAAGTCGCTCAATTTTGAGTCTATCTTGAGCAATAGGCCCTTCCTTCTCTCAGCCGCGATGGCACAATTCGCGTTCCCAAGCAGGCAGACGGCTCTCTGAGCCCACCCTGCGAGGGCTTCCGGATCAACCTCTTCACCCGTGTCCTTCGCCCTCTCTGCGAGGTCCATGATTTTTGCTAGCGGACCAGCTAAATCTAGTAACTTCTCCTGACAGGACTTCCAGGATCTATCAATCCCCTTCCGGGGATCCTTACTGGCCTTGGCTACAAAAGTCAGCATTTTTGGGTCGAGCTCCGGTGCTTCCGCCACCTTTCCTGGCAAATCTGGGCGCGGGCACTCTGCCCGTAGGCGCTGTCTCACTTCCTTGTCTAGTGGCTTGCGTAATCTTGCCGCCATATACTGGGTCACTCGGGGGGATGGTTGCCACTCGGTGGACCTCGGATTATGAATGCTGTCTGGGTCGAACATATCCTCCTCGTTTTCTACGAGGTGTTTCTCCTTCCTCGCTTTCTTGCCCCCACTGGGTCTAGGCCAGTCAACTTCCTCGCCTTCTTCATCTCCTAACAAGCCTTGCTCATCTACTAGCTCTTCCTCCGAGCTAAGGTCCTCTCCCATATTGTCTTCCCCTGGAGCGGGGGTTGTGAGGTTCGGCACTGCCTGCTTTTGTAGGTACGCTTCTTTAAGCTTAGCAAAAGCGTCAGGCACCTCCGAGGCCTTTTCTATCGCCTCCTCATATGAGCCTCGGGGGTCGTCAGAGGATTTTCTCTTTAGGGCTTGTTTACTCCCCTTCTGCCCTTCATTCAAGGGTTCTGTGGGCGTGCGTTTATCCGCTTTGGTGCTGGTCTTTGGCTGGGAGAGTATAGCCTCTAACGTCTCCAGCCTCTCTTGTAGGGGTCTCACCCCTTCCGCCACTGCATCTATAAGAGAGCTACCCAGCACTTGCTTGAAGCTGGCAGCGAGGTCCTGGGATTGCTCCTCCTCACTCCACTCAAAGTCTGACATGTTCCTTTGTGCTGTGTGCCTAAAATACCTGGGACAGGTGTCTTAGCACGCCCACTCTCTCTTATGATGTTATTGTTTTTTTTTTTTTTTTTTTTATATATGTGGCTGCACCTTTGTCTTTTTTCAGCCCTCCGGCTTCCAATCCACTTTCAACTCTCCAACTGCCTCTTGGCAGCGTAGGGCTCCAATGCCCGAGTCTTCCAGCTCTTGCTGTTAAGTTCTATACACGGTGCTGAGGTCCGTGTCCCAGCTGATCGAGCTGCGCGCGATCGTCCGTTCGCTAGACTCCTTTCTCCTACTAGTTGGAGTCGGGAGGAAAAACTCCGTGTCCACGAACGCTGGGGAAGGTAATAAGCTTTCGCCGCTTCGCGATGACGTTACGCGCCTCAGCGCGTGTAGGCTCCGCCCACCCGCGGGTGGGGGCTATGTTGTTGGAGCGAGCCGCTCCGCGCTTCACGCGCTAGCTCCGCCCACCCGCGGGTGGGGGCTATGCTGATGAGGCGATCCGCCTCACGCTTTGCGCTCTGACTCCGTGCGCGACCTGCCTATTGCTCGTGAGGCTGACCGAGCCCCTGAAGTGTCGGGTATACGGCACGGGGCCGTCAGCCTCACGGCGGTCCCTATAGATCAAGGGAATTCCCTGGGGCCCCGCCGATACCCACTCGGCGACTGCTCCTGTATTAGGGAGAATTTCAAGCTTGACGCGCTCGCGCGTAGTGTGACATTTGCGGTGAAAAAACGTCTCTAAACTAATTATCTCACGTTCCCCTTGCAAACCACACTCAACATCTGATCTTTCCATCTACAGTTCCTCTCTTCAGTCAGCCCATATATCCACAGACATTCGGAGAGGAAAGGAAATAGTACTTATCTGCTTGAAGAGCAGTAAAAGAAGAGGAGGAGTCCAGGCACAGGAAGTGGATTGTGACTGGTGGAGGGGCATGGACTACAGAGGATCATGGATTTTGTAGTTTTGAAGAAAAAAAAAAAAAGTTGTTAGTTTTAAGACACTTTTCAGGATTTTGTTGTACATGTTTGTTGAACTGCTGAAGAGTAGAAATAAAGGAAGATGAAGCATAATGCTCGCCTCCAGTCTTGTCATAGAATTCAAATCGAATGATGGCAGACGGAAGGGGAAGAAGTGGTTATTGTGGTGGAGATTATCTCTGCTGTGTCTACTGAAGAAGTGGAGCTTACTGCCACCGAATCCTGCTGACTGCTATATTAATTCCATTCCGACACGGGGCGTGGCGCAGACGGAAGTGGAAGAAGTGGTTACTGTGGTCACTGTGGGACCCCTGTGGAACAAGGCGAACAACTACAAGCAGGTTGGTTTCTATCGCTATCGCGAGTGACTGCCGGCAAGTGGAGCTTCACTAACGTGTCCTCGCTACCATCCCCTGCTATATTGATTGGAGAAGCGACCGCAGGGTTTAGTAACCTTGGAGCCTCCATAATATATAGTATCAATATATGACTTCCTCTACAATATATAGTATAGATATATGATTGCCAGCAAGTGGAGCTATATTAACGTATTCTCGCTACTGTTCCCTGCTATAGTGACTGGAGAGGCGACCGCTGGGTTTAGTAACCTTGGTGCCTCCACAATATATGCTATCAGTGCTTGCATGCGCATTGTGAACAAAATACCACAGCTACATTCATATTCACTTCCTACTAACCTGATTGGAGAGGTGACCACAGGGTTACGTAATCATTGGAGCCTCAATAAAATACGCCATCTGTGCATGCATATACACTGGGAATATTGGAGCAACACAGCCACGTTCACATAGCCATTCCCTGATATCTCTGATTAGAGAAGGTGACCGCAGGGTTTCGTGTACCTTGGAGCCTTAACAAAATGTGATATTTCTGCATGCATCCTTATTGGGAATATTAGAACATATTTGTTTAAACGGAAATGCCTGCAGTCACTAGGAACCGTCCACTACCTCCCGGTGACCGCACAGCAGGTATTGGAAGACTAAATGTTGCTCGTAGTCTAAAAAAGCAAGCAACTAAGAGACTTTTAAAGCAGGCGAAGACTACCATGGCGGGTATTACTAATTCTATCTACGACCTGAATGGCATCGATGAATGTCAACGAGGGAAAATAACACCCTTTTTAAAACCTAAATGCAATTCTACCAGCAAGATTAACTCTCCCCCCAAAACAGCTGCCGTCTAAGAATCCACTGCAAACCAAGTTAATTCACCCCTTCAAGATAACTTGGTGATGGCCATAGCCATGAGCTTAGAGGCTGAATCGAACATGGATTTTGTTATGCCTTATAATCCTTGTCAAGCCACGGCCTCTAACTATATCACTACTACTGAATGTCACGCTCTCCTAATTTAACGGCGATTGCCATGAATGCATATGCATCACCGATGCAAAACCATGAGAGCTCTCTCTCTCTCTGGACTCTCCTGGTTCAGGAAATATTAGCATGGAGACAGAATTTTCAATTAATCATGCTGAATTATTTACTTGATTTGTGTACAAACATATACAAATAACAAACGTTTTCAAAGTTTGAACTTGCTAAGGCAGTAAATTCAACCTTTGGTGTACAAGAATCTGGGAAACAAATATCGGGTGGAGAGAAGATATTTGGTCCTATTATAACTTTTCAGAATACACAGCACCCAATACGTTCCCTCCCACACACTATTGACATGGTAAATCAGCCCATGACAGATATAAATAGTGGGTTAAAAACATAGGTTTTGGCAGGAAATGCCCTAACCATGAAAGATGGCAAAAGTGTATCTTCAGTACCTGGCAGGAAGCATACTAAGAAGACTAAGCATGGTGTACCGACTGCCAATATTGGCACCAGTTGTGATATTAACACAAAGTCGGCATCCCAGGCCTTGTCTTCTGTTGTCCCCAAGAGTATGTCATGTATAGAAACCTCTAATGGGTTTGAAACAGTGGGAAATGCCAAATCGAAAAAAGCCCAGGGATTTATCCCTGCTCTAAAGCTAGTTTCAGACAAATCCTCTGGCAATGATTTATTAGGTGGAAACGCTCACATTGAGAGTACTTTTTTCAGTCATTTCATAACACTAGATCCCAAAATGATGACGAGTGCTGCTCTAGTAGAATTGTACACAGGGAAATGGGTAGTCTTCTACCAAAGCATGCCTTGAGAGATCGGGGATGAAAACATGATGCATACCTTGGGGAAATCTGTACAATTGAAAAGCACTATGGTGGATCTTGATGATGTTTTGAAGACTATGGGCCTCATTACACGTAGTGCGGTAAGGGTTTACCGCTACCGGTAAGGGCACCGGTAAACCCTTACCGCCTTACTACGAGGTCCCTTTGCGGGTTGGTACTTTAACGCCTGCTGTTGAGCAGGCGTTAAAAACCAACCCGCAAAGGGACCAGGGTGCTAATTACGGTACCGCAATTTGCGGCACCGTAATTAGTGCCTTCCCCATTCCCATAGAGCTCTTTGGGGCAAAAATGGGAATGGGGAAGGGCAATGGGGGAAGGGGGAATTACCGCCCCGGCAACCTTGGAATAGGGCGGTAATTCCCCTTTCCGCCAAGGCGGTGCCGGTATTTTACCGGCATGGACCAAGGTGCTAATAGCACCTTGGTCCTCCGCCTACCGTGTAATGAGGCCCTATGAGTTCTGACAAAATCATGGTCACTGACCTCCACGCAATCATTGCTAGTCCTTTTTTAAATCATTTAAATATTTTAGAATTGCTACATCAACTCCCGGCATTAAGTAAGATTTCCTCTTGTGAGCTGAAGAGAGTTGAGATTCCTCAATTACATTGGGGAGCTAACTGGGCTGTTCTACATTGGGTATCTCCTATTATCGTTGAGTTTATCATGACACAGGCATCCTTCTTCCATGACCTTGGTCATGAATGTGCAAGGGTACCGGCTCCTAAGGTACCTTTGGACAATCGATATCCTCTGGTGGGGACGAGCTCCCATCCACCAGATAACATGATAAAAGACATAGTGCCTCATTATGAGTGTGGCCGTCAGGAAACAAGGGTGTTGGTAAGCTCCCTGGCATCCTTGTTTCCGGACCGCCACTCTACGAGTTTGCTGGCGGGGGCGCAAGATAGGTCTGACCCTGCCAGACGCAACGCCCCGGTAGGCAGACTCATCACAGAAGCAACGGTGCCGATGGTTCCGTGAACCCATTCCCATGGAGTCGGACTCCCCGGCAATGGGGACTAACATTTTCCCAGCGCCCAGCTTCGTGGTCTGCCGGGACTTGTAATGTCCCGGTGGCACGGGAAGCTAGGTGCCGGTAAAATGTTACAAGTCTGGCAGCAACCCGCCAGAAGCACCTGCAGGGTTATCGCCAGACTCGTAATGCGCCCCATAAATCATATCACGACCCTCGCCCAAAACCCCCTCTGGCAAACCCATTGGCCAGGTGGAGTCAGGACTGGGGCCTCTAGAGCCTGGCATCCTCTTCAAAAGCCCTCATAGCGCCAGGCTCATACACCATGAAAAACAATGTGCTTGGGAACTACTTTATTATATTGTCAGCCAACATGGAGGCATCCACATAGCTTGGTTCCTTAGAACCAAGCTATACGGTCTAGTGTTTTGGGTGTGGTAGTCTAGGGACTACTTTTCCTGCACTATTTTGTTGGGGCTATTTAAACCACACCCGAGCAAGACAACACGCTTCGCGTTACTTTGCAGCTTGCAACGTGACGCTCACCGTGTCCAGCTATTCCCTCGAACTTCGGAGAAACAGAACCTGCAAGGAGACAAAAGGAACATCATTAGCAGCAGCATCCTACCTGCAATCTTCTCTTCATCTTTAAACACTCGCAGCTACTGAGAACAGCTTCCTCGAATCTGCACGCCTCCCGGACAGAACGACCTGAAAGAGGAAGATAGAGGCAACATTAAAGAAAGCAGTAGAGACATTTACAAATTACGAACTGCTCAAAAGGCTTACCAGGCTGGTCGCTTCTCGGCTGGCACCACTCCGGACATTCCACTCGCGCTGAAGAACACTGCGACCTACAAGGAAGGAAAACACAGGTTAGCAAAGGCAAGACTTTGCAGCGCTGCGCATAACGCTTACTTACTGCATCATAGCGCTTTTAATGCGCCATCATTTACCAGCGGGGCTCAACCAAGCCAGTTTGCCGCGCTGAAGCTCTGCATACCTAAGGGAGAAAAAAAGAGACATTTTAAACAAAGAAAGGCATGCAGGATAGCAACAAAACTAAAGAACAGCAATAAGACCTAGCTGAACAATATCAAACAGGCCGGCGTCAGTGAAGTAAATGGACCGCACTCGCCCATGAAAGACAACACGCCCCTGCAAAGAAGGCAGGAACGAGAGCATGCCTAATTCTACCACAAGGTGAGGAGAGGGCGCCAGAGGGACTGAAATCATACGGGGGTGGAGGGAGGATACTTACCCCAGTCGGTCAGTCTTGAATACAGTCCTCCTGTATTTTCAGGCAGAACCTTCCCTGCAGACCACATCAGGGCAAAGCTGAGAAGCATACCAGCGTGTAACCCGGCTGGGTGACATCCCTGTGGATACCAGGTGAGTGTAACAAGTCACTACGGTATGCCTTCAGCTACAATTAAAAGGTAGCTCATTAGCGAGACGAAACAATTAACCCTTGAAAGTTAAGAACTGGGAAGAAGTGGATTGATCAGTCCCTAGAAGAAATCACATAAAAATCAGCTCCTGGAACACTAGGGGATATCGTTCTTTTAAGTCCAACTCTGAAGGTATTCAATTATTACTTGCGGCTGACATCATTCTATTGCAAGAGACCTGGTTGAGGGAAAACCTCACTATAGATGGATACACAACCTACCAGATTGCTGCTAAAAAAAAATAAGGTAGGCAGGCCTTTTGGGGGTCTTATTACAGTAGTGTCAAATTATTGGAAGGTATCAATACATGTATTGGATAGTAGATCTGACTATGTCTTAGCCATAACGGTAGATATCCCACGGATGATGCAGAATTATGAAATCTTATTGATAAATATATATAATCCACCAGGAAACGGCTGTCCTGACCCTTACCCCTGACCCTCACTGGCAAGTCGGCTTCGCAGCTAAGGCCAGGTTTCGGGCCTCCATTATGGCTTCAAAGCTCTTTGCACTTCATCCAAGACTCTCTTGGAGTCAGTCCTGGCGCCTTTGGCGCCAGGCTCATAATCATTATGGAGACAAACATTAGGATGGGACTATTTACATGGGACTACTTTATTCAGGGACATCAACTAACATGGAAGCACTCACATAGCTCAGGTGCAAAGAACTGAGCTATGCGGTATAGTGTTTAGGGTGTGGTTGGGCCTGGGACTACTTTATCTGGACTACTTTACCTGAGACTATTTAAACCACACCCAAACAGCAGAACACGCTTTGCGCTATTCTGCTGTTTGCAACGTAACGCTCACCGTGTCTAGATCGGGTCTCCAGTGTTCCTTGATGCCCACTTATCCTGACACCACGAGACTGAAGAGAAAGAGAACATCGTTAACCTGAAGATACTCTACCCAGTGAACTCCATTATTCCAGCGTCGCATGTCTTCTGAATACAACAACCTGGAAAGAAGAGAGAGAAAGGCAGCATTAGAGAGCGTTTAATCACATTTCCTCCCGAACAACGAAAGCCACAAGATCCTTACCTGGTTAGTCGTCTCTTGGTCAGCATTATTTCGGGAACCTCACGGCGCTCGATGATGACCACAGCGGCCTACAAAGAAGGTAGAAAAACACAGGTTAGCAAAAAAAGGGCAAAACAGCGCTGCGCACCGCGCATTACTCACCGGGCAGCATCGCGCTCATCGCGCCTTCACTTGCTCGCTCGTGCTCATCACCAATCTGCATGACAACGCTGAAACAGCTTTTCATACCTAAGGGGAAGAGAAAAAACAGACATTATTCTTTAAATACAGAAGGACAAGAAAGAAAGAACTAAATACAAAGACTGTAAAGCAGCAAACCTACCTTGTCAAAATGGAGTCGCAGCAGGCCTGGACTCCAGCAGGGCTCGCACCAGCGAAGCAACTTGGTCACTGCACGCACTCCACAACTACGCGCCCCTGCCACAAGGAGCAGGACGGACAACGCACCTTATAAAGAATCAAGGTGAGGAGAAGGCCCCGGGGAGGCTTCAAATCCAAGGGAAGTGGGAAGACACACTACAGGAGACAGTCAAGTCTTGAACCCAGTTCTCCTGTATTTCAGGCCTCACCTTCATCTGAGGCATTACCCAGGGATCGGGGAGAGGGTTTGGGGTGCAAGTCATCCAACCAGGGCTGAGTGGCGTCCCGTGGATACCAGGTGAGCGTAACAGAAGGCGAAGCCTAAACAAATAACATCCACCCGGGCGTCATGGAGACATCAGAGATTGACCAATTGGCCCAGTTGTTGGGACAGTTACTTGGCGAAGTACATTCAGCCAGGCAAGAAACCAACGCTCTCAGGAGAGATTTAATTGTTACTAAAGAAAGTACCGAGGAATTAAGTAGACAATTACTCCAATCACAGGCAGGACAGACCTCATTGGAAATATTCCATCAGTACCAGCACCAACTAGCCCAGTACAAATAACCCTTCCTGGGGCAATTCCTTTGGTTCCACCTCAACGATTTACAGGGGATCCCAGGAAGTACGCAACGTTCATGAACCAGTGTCGTCTTCATTTCCTTTGCGGACCAGGGGCCTTCCCTAATCATATCTGAGTGGCAGCGCTGCGGATTGGTCGGTGCCATTAGTAAGTCAGGATGAACCGTTGTTACATGACTTTGGGGGTTTCCAGATGGAAATGGAGAAACTCTTTGCTCGCATACCCAAGGACAAGCAATAGACAACAAACTTTTGTCACTCCGTCAAGGAAGACAAGACTTGTTAACATACATAGCAACCTTTAAAAGATTAGTCGTTGAATCTGGGTGGCCTGAAGATAAAAGAACCACGCTATTTTATCGGGGTCTACGAGGTGAATTAAAGGACGTCCTTGCTCAGGTGGTCAATCCACCTAAACACTGTGCAGAATTCATCAACCTCGTGGTGCAACTAGATCACAGATTACAGGACCGACAAGCAGATTGGATAAGAATGGACACTTGTGCTATGTATGTCCGGTCAAAGGATAGTGTCTCACGGGCATGGGAGAACACAGTAGAGCCTATGCAAATTGGAAGTGTACGGCCCGAAACACGCCGCCAACAACACATGGCCTACCGTCCTGCGTTCCCACCCTACCGTCCTGCGTTCCCACAGGTGTCCCGGTGAAAACTGTGCCTCACATTGTGTGGTTGCACCTACATGGGCACCAAGGGGAAAGCCTAAAACACCCATAACCCCAAGCCTTTTCCTACAGCTGAATTTCACGATTTTTCCCGACGGGCACACCATACAGTTATGGGCATAGGGTGTCCAAGCCACCAAGGAAAACAGGGAACCCCATTGTTAGGGCGAATTCTCTGTTTAGGCTGAATTCCTAACCTAGTGAGTCCCCCAGCAGCTTTGCTGGATTTCTGGACCACCAGACGCGACCCCCTCTTTTTGAAGACTCACTTCCCTGACCAAAACCTTAGGGGCCATCTCCTGGGACAACCCAGGACATGACATGACCACATCACCACTAATCCTCAGAGTCTTAGATACACACACCACCTCCTTTGGATTGAATAGGGCAGCTCACTGTACAGCTTTGGCTGCTTTATTACTCCGGTCGTCCGTCTGCATACCCATATCTGCAGTTACCTTAGTTATAACCAATTTGTCCTGACTTGAATGGGAGTCGAGCACACCCACCACACTGACACTAGTGACCCCCTGTGGGACCTACTCTTCCTCCCGCTCCCAATTCCTATTCTCAACCCTGACCGGAGACACTGCTTCCTTGGACAAATGTAGATTCCTTAGGAATTTTCTTGAGTCTGAGTTTCTACTTTTTTTCATTAAACTCCGATTTGAGCCCTCCCCTGAGGTATCTGTCAGTAGAACACCTCCCACCTTGCTATAGCCAGCAGCTGAACTAGGGATACACCCCTCCTGAGGTACAGTATTTATAGATAGCTGATGTAATTCCTCTACAACGGTTATACCAGCAGTAGTTGCAGCAGTGATGGGGTTGATGGGCACCTCCAACAACTTTTTACTATCCACCTGTAAACTTTCAAGACCTAGTTTTATTTCATTCAACTGCAAAGTGTGGGTAGTCAGCTCTGATTTTATGTTATCGTATAAGGAAGCAAATAAACTGAATAGAATGTTCAGGGTGGAGATCCAGGAGCAGTTGACCTCACGTGTTCATTCAAGGTATAATGTAGTCCTTGAGGTGATCAAATTGCCCCAGGCACAGACAGAGCTGATTTGTCTGCATCCAGACTCGAATAACTAATCCGATGCTCTGTAAGAATTGACAACATCAGATCCTCCGCCATTGTGACGTTCAAATCTATATGTCCCTCCCCGTCTGTTAGATCCATTATGGGAATGTTGTGAGCCTCCAATAGATACATTGCAATCAGGCTGTGCTCACTAATGAAATTACTGTTCTCATTTGGCTGAACTCTAACTCTACCAGTAGGCCTGATTTCAGTATTGTACACAGAAGTGGCAGGTCACCCCTGCTCCGAATAAAATGTTCCATCCTTTTTTGAGATGCTATGGCTTTGCAGATGTTGAGTGATGGGTCAGTTCTACCCTTTTTTTTTACTTTAGCTGAGGTTTTCTTCGGAATTACACTGAGGAAATGGTAATGATGGGAGATTGGAAACAGTTAGAAACACAGCCCCTGTGTCTGCATCAACAGGGCGACAAGTAATCGGTGTTGTAACCTTCAATGGTCCCAATAACGATATTTCAGTCAAAACACACTTTGAGGGTTGGCCTAGGGCGAGGAGCCATGACCAAGCGCTCTTCCATGACTCCCCTGCACCTTGCCAGTTCGGAGTGTCCATGATGGGCCTGGTCGGACCACCAGCCATTCCAACTCTCTTCCCACCTTGAACTGCCACATCAGTGGTGTCCATAGTGTCTATGGAGGGTTCCGGTGTCCAGTCAAATGGTCGAATATATTTGATCGAATGACAAATTGGTCGAATCAATTTGGTCGAAAAAAAAAAAGGTCGAATTTTTTTTTAAAAGTATATATTTTTTTTTGCTCTAGTATAGGTAAAAATAGGTAAAAAAAAGTTGTTTTAACACCAAAAACGGGGGTTGGCGGGGGCCCCCCAAAAAAAAAAAAAAAAAAAAAATAAATTCGACCATTTTTTCGACCAAATTGATTCGACCATATTGTAATTTGACCAAATGTTTTCGACCAAATGTCTGGCACCCGGGAACTACTGAGGTTGCACATAGTTATACTGGGGGACCCCGATTGGACCTTGGTTCGTGCAGTTCTTAATGCAGCTCTGTATGGATCCTAGTAGGTGAGTGGTCAACGGTCGTAGGGGTGATGATAGGTGATGATAGGGGGCAGTTAGAGGCAATTAGAGGCAGTTAGATCCCGACACACTCAGTAAAGAGAAGAAAAGGCGCCACTCGCAAGTAGCAACTAGCCGGCGCACCTCATCAGCGGGCTGGCTGGGGTTGTGCTATGTTGTGCAAATAATCTGCTGGGCTGCGCTGCAAGTGCTTGGAAGTTTCACAGTTTCAGTGTTTGAATGCACTTGGTCCACACTGCCATTCGTACTCCTGTGACTTTTCAAGCAGACTCACTGTAGCTGCAGTGTTCTGGTAAAACACTGTTTCGTAATTTAAGGCCTCAACTCCCCAGCTAACACAGCAGACCATGGCATACTACTTCCTGCTACTTCTATGCGCCGCGCTACATGCGGTGTCTGACTGATCCTTTATTTGATTTTGCAGGCAAGCCTCTCAATCCAGCTCCGCCTTCAACAATAGAGGTGGTAAAAAATACTATCCACCACGGCAGACCCCTTCCTGCCACTTCTCTGCCATCAATTTTACAACTGTCTCACCACCTACTTGTTCACTGGTTTCGGCAACCTTTGAGTGACAAAGATTGCCTCATCTCCAGCATGTGTATTGGCTTTAGTGTATATAGGTTTTGGCTGCCATTGAGTTATGAAGTAATTACCCGACATAGAGCCATTGTTATTAAATCACAAATTTGGATGCTGAAATGCAACCCAACCAAGGAGGGGAAAACACATGTTACAGGATGTTTTAACTTGAAGGCAATGTTGGGTAATATCACATGTGCACCGCTATCAATGGCATTGCAAATTAAACTGTGGTTAGTAAAGTTGGGAGGGGGAATGAACTGCCGCTTTCTAGGGGCAGTTGGGTGTAAGAGGCACGGGCAGTCTGTTAGATCTTCCACCTGGGAGAGCAGGGAGCCTTTGAATTTAACATGATTGAGCACTAAACGGATAGAGGCAGGGGACAAAAGCCTGCCAAGACCATATCCACCTACCTCCCATGATGCAGCCAATCAATGCTTTATAGTCTGCTGAGAGATGTGTGAAGAAAGCTTCCACCTTCTAAATTAGCCTCTCTTTGTTTAACGAATCATTTTTAAAGAGTGTGGTAATTTCTGCATAGTACTGGCATGCCGTAATGGATGGGTGTTTATGGTGGACGGAAAGGGCTGTTTTCTGCAGGCTTAATCAAAAGGGCCAGAGATAGCCTGTAGGCAGTTGTGGGGGCAGGAGTGGGGGGACCAAAGTAAATGGCCAAAAGAAGCTGTAATATAACGAGGGGAGGAATCGGCATGGTGTGGTATTTTAGCAGGTGACTATGCTAATTTTCCTGTTTTTAGGATGTTTTAGGACAATCAAATGAGTGACAGTGTCATCTGAACACCAATGTTTTTTTTGTTAAATCATTGTTTTCTGGTATGTTAATCCAGTTGATACAAAAGACTACAACTCCCAGAATGCATTGATCTGTTACACGAAAGCCCAGCACTGTAAATACTTGCCAAACTATGCTCTACACTGGGAGGCAAAACCAGTTTGGGTAAGTACGGATAAAACAATATTTGTACACACTATTTTTGTTGCTGCCCTTTACATTTTTGCAAAGGCGTCAGAAGTTGGAAACATTGAAGGGTTGAAGGCTGAGGGGTTTGCACTTAAGGAGATTACTCCCTTTGTTTGGTGCCGTGTGTTTGAGAGAGTGTGTTTTTATTAATGTGAACACATTTTTCTACAAAAGGTAGAAAACAATTATTGTAGCAAGAATTAATGACAAAGTCTACCATTTTTATATGTCTCTAGCGAACATATTTCCTTTCTTGCTACTGTAGGTATTGAGATCACATGCTCCTGTACATTGATGGCTTGCCTAATTACAATTACATTTGTAAGTTACCATCAACTGATAGGTTTTTACAGGATATTTTAATATAATGCCTACTATTAAAGCGATTGTCATCATACAGTAAAGAACCTGCATCATTGCCAGGTATTCACACAAATTGCCAGCTTTTCCCATCAGCAACTAGCACACTTTACTAGGCATTTTAATATGCTGGCATTGTAAATACACCATATAATTTTCATTTGGTGATATTGCTTAATGCAGGTGGATCACTTCTAAGCTCTGTATTAAAGATAGTGTTATTATTTCCCACTGTTGGTACTCGATTCAACGCCCTCAGAAGGAAGATTGGCCTAGTTGGTGCCTTTTCAGACATAGCATTGACCTATTCCCAAAATGAACACGTTGCATATCAACGATCCTGCAGTGATGCAACTATTTGCCAGATGTTGACCTTGGGCCTCATTATAAGTTTGCCGGTCTGGGAACTACAGTACCGGTAACCATGCCGGTACTGTAGTTCCTGGACTGGCAAACTACGAGTTCTGCTCACGGATGCCATTGCGGTCACAAGGTCTGACCTGGCGGCGTACCGGCACCCACGAGCATAGCATGCCGGATGCACCGGCACCGTTACTAACCGTGCCGTTGCACCTGGCTTCCCCATTCCCATTGAGCCCGATTGGGCTCAAATAGGAATGGGGAAGAATATTTTCTGGCGCCCAGGAATGGGCAGTTACCGGGTCCAGCAAGGCCGTAATGACCCGGTAATTGCCCATTCCTGCGCACCGGAAAAAAATAAATACCGGCGGCAGCCGTGCCTGTATTACATGCACGGCTACAGCCAGCCTCGTAATGAGTCCCACTGTATGCTGTGAGTACCAGCACGTACTTGAGGGACAGCACCTACGTCATTGATCTATTAAAAGGCAAGGCTTTTGACCCTACAACCAACACTCTGGTCACTATGGACATCAGAGCTTTTGTATACTAGCATCCCAAGGGATGAAGCTATTAAATCGATAAGGGATTCTCTTCTACAGACTACGCAACCATTCAAAGCGCCAGTGGAATTTATTGTAGAGCTTCTCTCGCTGGCCCTACATAAAAACATTTTCAAGTACAAGGATCAATTCTTTCAGCAAACTCAGGGTACTGCTATGGGAGCAGCTTTTGCTCCCAGTCTTGCTATCATCTTTGTGGCCACATTTGAAAAAAGCTTCATTCTGACTGACACAAACCCATTTAGGCAATACATTGACATCTGCGTCGATATATCGATGAAATCATCCTGATTTGGAATGGGTCAGCTGAGCTCCTCAATGAGTTTTAACAGTGGCCTAACCAATGTCATGCCAATATCGAATGCACTATGACAGCTAGTCACCAAGAAATACATTTCCTTGACCTCACTATGAAGCACCATCAGAATAAACCTATCTGTACACAATATAAAAAACCCACCGACAGAAATATGCTGCTGCATTTTTTGAGTTTTCATCCGTGCAGTCTGAAGGAGTGCCTTCCATATGACCAATTTCTTAGGCTCCGACGTAACTGCACCCTCCTGTCAGACTATGATCAGAATGCTGAGCAGCTAGGCTTCGTGCGTAAGGCTACCCTAAAAAAACTGGTTACCCACTACTGAAGCGAGCTAGGTTTACTCCACGAGATACCTTTTTCCAAACTAGACCCAATACAGACAGGATAAATTGGTCTGTGTGCTTACCTATAGCCCAGACACTTTTTCAGTCAAAAAGCTGATTTGTAAATTCTGGCCTCTTGTGCAACTAAACTTGACTAATGAATCTCCTCCCATGTTCGCTTTCAAGCATCAGAAAACCATGAGAGACCAGCTAGTCCATGCAACCCCCAGAGTTAATAGGTCTACCACCACCAGATGGGACATCAGACCACTTACAGGTCATTTTCCATGCAGCACATGTTCGATCTGTAAATTCTGTAAAAAAACTAAAACATTTGATGTGACGGGGAAAATGTGGCAACTCCGCCAAAATACTAACCGCAGGACACCCTGGGCCATATACTGTATCCAATGCCGCTGTGGCCTCGGGTATGTTGGCAAGACATCACAACCAGCATACACTAGACTTATTGAACACCGGTCAGCATAAGGTGTAGAAATGCCACAGCCCGTATGGTATGCCACTACATGGAGCATGGCCACTCAGGAGATGATATAGTTTGGTGGGGGGTTGATACTGTAAAAAATGCTTCCAACCCCCACACACTTCTGACAAACAAAGAGGCCAGATGGATATTCATGCTGAATACCATTGAACATGGCGTCAATGATGCAATGCCGCTTTGGTAATAATACTCCCAGCATCGCCCTGACTCTTTTTCCTTGTATTTATTTTTAACTTCATTTCTCTCACTTGACTTGGTGAGCTGAGCTGGCACCAGCCCGCTCCTGCCTTGTAATTTTGCGCTCTGACTCAGGCTTTTGTTATGCTCCTGTATTTGGATTTCCATTTCTTAAGTGTAGCTCATTCAGCGTTTTCCTTGTCCAACATGGCGCCCAAATTAGACACTTATCAGCATAGTCCTTGTTCCTACAGTCCTCTTTCACTTTCGAGTTTGGGTCCCATGCGGTCTCCCACAGCGTTCTATGCTCCATATTTACAGCCCTGCTGGCTAGCGGTGACCTGATTACCCTGACAGGACTCGTGCACAGAACCCTACGCACTCTATCCAGGCCACATCGTCAGCGACTTCTCCGACACGGCCGCAGTTTAGTACTGCTTCGCTACTATGATCTACATCGATTGCACTCCACTTACCAGTGCGGTCCACTTGGGGACCCCTGGATTACTGCCACACTTCTTTACTTTTTTCGGGCATCATTATTCATTTTTTCATAAACCAGTGGCCCCTTGTTTTGTTGTTTCCTTTGCAGTCCCATTCATCGGCTGTACCTCCTGCAGCCATACTCGAAGGAGCATGTACCGCTTTAACTCCAGTGTGCTTTTCTGACGCCTGCCTCTCCTGTTCCTATTCAATAGGCTTACATGAATTACGCTTGGCAGTAATCCCTGAGGTTGGCCTCATTTCATTTTCTTTCCTTCTCGCACCCCACGCTTGACTCGTGGCACTTTTCCTCTGATACTTCTACCAGTTCTTAGTTTCTCATTTGCAGCCCTTTCTAATTATCCACTGTTGCATTCCTTGTACTTCTTGTAGCTTTAGGCTGGACATATTTTCAGACACTCGCTGTTTTCTGCACCATTGCAGTTAGTTCATTCGTAGCGGGCACCACATGCTACTGTACAGTGGTAAGCATACAGTCCCTGACATGATGTGGTATTCACAGGCGTACATTCACTGGGCCGTTCCTTCTTTCCCTTCCTTGACAGCAACCTCGGCTGCACCTTCTTTCTTCACCTACTCTATTTGTAGGTGACTACTTTGAATTTTCACATAGCTCAAAGTGCACAGGGTAAATTTGAGAGAGGTCACAATATGTGATACTCACCGCTCTCTGGTGAGTCATCCCTTCTTGGTTGCATGTGCTATGTTGTACTGGGTAAACAATTGCCTTTGTATGTATGCTACTCTCACATCAGACTGAGACAATGTTTAAATCATGTTCTTTAGGGTCCAGTAGTGGTTTTCAGTCCTGAAGAAGGCGGCCTGAACTCGTCCATCCCGCCGAAACGCAATTGTGTTTTTTCGTTCCGCCTTGGTTACTATGCACACAATTGCAATTCTCTCTCTTGTGGCATATGGCGTTGACCCTAACCATCACAACTGATTAACTTTGTTTTTGTGCATTGCCAACTTGATTCATGTTATGATTAAACCAACCTGGTGTATGTTTTTGGAATTAATTAAAATTCAGGTATTTTGTTTGACATCTATTTGCCTAGGTTATGAATATATTATTGTTTTTTTGTCTTTTTGTTCTCTGTCTGCCTGCATGTCTAATTTTGGTTCATTGAACGTTTTGTAATCAATTTGCTCAGATCATGAATATATCTATGGCTTTTTCATCTTTACTCGCTCACTTTTATTTTTGAATAAATCATTGCATTTTTTACAAATCATTGGTTGTATGCTCACATTTCCTAGTCTCTAAGAATTCATATACATGTATACCTTAAATAATGTGATTGGGAGGCCACCAGGCGGTGCAGGCAAGCCTGAGTTGACAGCTCCGTTCCCTGTCCCGTATGATTGAGAGCTGAAGGCGTACAACAAGCCCCGGGACCACCATCAATGAGGTCCCCGGAAAGATTAGAAACTGCGGCATGCTCTGACCAAAGGAGGTAGCATCGCACCCCGAGGTAAAGGAGATACACACACTCGAAGTGAAAGCCCACCAATTTAAAGAGGGAGAGAGGCCGAGTGTAGGCCCCTGCAGTGACGTGGCGACTTGCAGCCGCGGAGAGGAAACCAACTGCTGGGTGGAGCCGTTAAGGACAGGAGGAGACCGAGTGGTTAAGGGAAGGCACCAATGATCTGCCAGCACTGCGGGAGCTGGGAAGTGCCGCCCGGGTCCACAGACAACCGACCGAGAGAGACCTGGACATAGCACCTGCTGGCCGAGAGGTGCTGGAAAGGCAGTGAGGCAGTGAGGAGCGCCCGTACTCCGGAGAAGATGCCAGAAGCCTCCCGACACAGTCTGATGGACAAGCAAGCCCAGGAGCGAGCATCGGAAAAGCCCCCAGAACAGACGAGGTACCAGGAGTTGGCAAGGTGAGGAGAGGGAGCCCCAGGCCGGGTGGAGAAGGAGAGAGAAGACACCAAAGTGAAGCCCCGACGTAGCGCAGAGAAAGAGAGGGAAGCGAGGGAGCAGGGTTGGAGTGGCTGCCCGCTGAGGAGACGGTGAGTCCCCCTCCCACAGTGATTAGGAAAGGAGAGAGAAACGGGCCACACTAGGCTGATAGCTCTGGTGACCCGGCAGAGGAGGAGGAGCAAGCACCCCCGTAGCAGGCCACCCACAGAGCAGCCAGGGCACATCGAGGAGACAGGGAGTGGGAGTGGAGAGGAGACAGCCCCCCCGCAAGCACCAGGAAGGCTAGAAGGCCCAAGAGGGGGAGTGGACCCCTCCTAAAAGAGTGAAAGAGGGAGTAGCACATAAACCAGGCGCAGACCCCTAACTGGACAGGAGGACTATAGGGAGTCCCAGTAACGTGTTGGGGCAAATGCAGTGCCCGCCGCCCACGGACATTGAGAAGTAGCCACAGAACAGAGTGGAGTGGCGACAAAACATAAAAGGGATCTGCACAAGGAGGGAGGCACAGAGAACCAAGTGAGAAGGGGTTTACCCCAGAACACCTGGTGGGACGGCGCTCTCAAAGGGTGCAGGCGCACATTGGGGAAGGCACGAGAAGGGCACAAGGGCCTACCACAGGAATGCCAGAACCATAATAGGGCAGGTAAATATATACGACCTGGCAGCACCCGGCAGCATGCCAGTGGGGACAAAAGGGAGTGGGACGGCCAAACCCCTAGCCCCCAAGAGACGCAGGCACCGTCAACCACGATGATGGCAGAGTGGTCGGCACAGTGAGGTCCCTACAGAGCAATAGCCAGCAAAAAAAGGTCTGGAGGAAGACACGGGTCTCAGAGAGCAGGGAGTAGGCCCTACCAAGCCCCGCCGCAACCCAGGGGGCGGGGGAAAGGAAGCGACAAGGGACCCATTGAAGGGAGAACGAAAAGAAAAAGGGAGGACGCAGTGGAGCGAAGCCAGCTACCCCAGGTCTGCAACGAGTGAATTAGTTCGAAGGCAGCTCTCTCAAAGTTCCACTACCTAGACGAGAGGGCAATGGCGGCAGCAAAAGCGGAAGGGGGATCGCACCACGTGCCACGGAAATTGCAACCATAAAGAGCAACATCCAAATAATTAGGGAGGAAATCCACGGAATGCAGACAGACATTGGGGCGAAGGTGGCGGACCTATCCGCAAAGGTGGTCACCTTAGAAGAACGTTTGGAAGGAGTTGAAGCGAACCAGGCTTCTGCAGGGGTGTTAGAATCCCAAATAGAGGTCCGCCTTCATGACATTGAAAGAAAGGAACATGATCTAGGGCTCAAAGTGGGCGATATTGAGAATCGCGAGAGACGCAACAACCTCTGCTTCTTTGGACAAGCAGAAAAAGAGGGGGAATCAGGGGCCAGACTTGAAAGAAAACTACAAGAAATAATGGGAATGGTACTGGGGTCAAAGAAGGGAACGAGTGGCATTAGACCGGGTCCATAGGGCATGAGACGGTGGCAAGGGACAAGGCCGACATCCTGGAGAAAGCCAGAAAGATGGGGTGATCGAATAAGAAAATTCTAAGGTGACCATTTTCCAAGATCTGTCAACACAGATTCTCTTGAGGCGCAAAAAATGTGGTCCCTTAACAAGATGGCTTCAGGAACAGGGGATCCAATAAAGATGGGGATATCCTTTCGCACTCATATTTGAACTGGAGGGAGAGCGATACCACTTGGTACACGAGGAAGCTATCAAGAAGGCCACGGAGGACTTGATATGTCAGTCCCGAGACCAACCAGGGGAAGGAGGAGTAGCAGAGCTGTCCAAAGGACAGGAACCCAGAGGCCCAAGGAAGGACTCCGGCAGACGCAAAACACAAGGGGCCAGAAAATATCAAAAGCTCAGTACCCTCCCTCCCAGGGAAGGGATGACCTGAAGGAGGAGGGCACGCCCAGAAGCCATTGACTCAAATCAGGAAGCCCAGGGAGACCATGTTACAGGGGCCCACATAAATGTCTTAAAGTTGTACTTTCTAAGGAAGCCTGGGAGCTACCCATGAGAGGGGTCAGTGAGCACAGGTGAGAGGATAAGGTTATGGGCAGTTGCCATGTTACTGTTTTGAACTGTTCAATGGGTGTTATTTGGAACGTGCGCAGGAAGGGGGGTATTGCTAACTGGGGCACACGTCAGGGGAATAAAAGGGGGTGGGAGAAAAAGGGCTAGGAGAGGATATCAAAGCCGCAAAAGAGGCGCAACAAGGGCAACTGAAAAGTACGAACTAAGAAAGAACAGGACAGGGACCGGCACCATGGTGGTTCGGTCATAATTCACGGGTATGGGACAACGGGAGGCTGAACGCCACAATGGGGAGAGGGAAGGGGGTGGGGGGAAGGAGGGGAAGGGAGAAGGAGGGAAGGTGACACAGGAGGGAAATAGAAACGCAAAGGGAACTGAGGCTGGAATAGGGGAAGGGAGGGGGAAGTAGGGGGAGGGAATGGGGGAACGCAGTACACCTACACATTCACACCAGGGGAAATGCCTATGCATGGGTTGGCACGTATAGAGAAAACGAAGAAGGGGAGATGCTTAACAGAAAAGTAGCAACACTAAACATAAAGGGTCTAAACTTGCTGAATAAGAGGTCACTTACATCAAACATGCTCCATAAAGCCAACATAGCAGTACTGTTCCTACAGGAAACACACTATAAGCAGGGGCAGGAGCATCCCCTTAAGGGACCGGCGGTGGGACAGACCTTCTGGGCCTCACACAAGACAAGTAAAAAAGAGGGGGTGGGGACTGTCCTGTGTAGATTCATACAACTAAGGGACGCACAGGTAAAGAGGGGTTTTGGCAGCAGATTGGTGGCAGTCAAGGGGCGGGTTGAGGGACGCCTAACCACCCTAGCATCCTTGTATGCGCCCAATACATATCAACTGGCATTTCTACAAACAGTATTCCGGGTATTGGAGGAATGGGGGGAGGGCATGACAATGGTGGGAGGGACTTCAATCTAATAGCGGACCATGTAGTGGATTGATGGTCAGCAAAGGGGAACAAAACTAAAACAAAGGGTAAGGACAATGAAGCATTCGCCCAACTGTTGGAGGATCACTTCTGGGTGGATGTATGGAGGTCCAGGTTCCCCCAAGCGGGAGGCTGCACATTGTTCTCACCCCCGCACAACACATACACCAGGATAGACCTCTTACTGGTCCCAAACGAACAGGAAGCCACAGTGTCCTCGCTGAGGGTGGAAACTGTGATCTGGTCAGACCACGAGATGGTCACAACGGATTGGTGGTTGAAGGAAGGGAGGAGGGGACGCCTGTGCTTGAGGTGTAACAATGGCCTTCTTAAAGACCCAGTATTTAGGGACTTCCTCCAGACGGAAATTACACAGTATTTCATAACCAATCATACAGGGGAGACAAGCCCAAAGGAGCTATGGGAGGCGGCTAAGGCGATGGTAAGGGGCCTACTCATAGCAGAAGGGGCACGAAAAAAGAGGGATCAACTGAGGCACATGAAGGCAAAGCTTATGCCACAGGGAGGAGATAGAGGGGCCCTTCTGGAAACAATGAGGGACAAGAGACAAGAGCTGCACTCACTCCTGATAAGGGAAGTGGTAAAAAAGCTGAGATATGCCAAACAGAGGTTCTGCGAAGGAGGTGACAAGGCAGGGACTCTGTTCAAAACCGAATTAGGGAAAGCAGGGGAGACAGAAGAGTCCAACGGTTAAGAGATGAGAATGGGACGATACTCAGGACTGAGGACCACATCCCAGACCATTTTGCAAACGTCTATCAAGCACTTTACTCCCAACAGACCAGACTGCATGGAAAGGAGATTGGGGAATATCTGGGTAGGCTCCCAATCCCCAGCCTCACCACAGAGGGGAAATCCATGTTGGAAGCAGAAATAATACGGGACGTGGTCAAGAGGGCGATATGCCAGTTGAAAACAGGAAAAGCACCAGGGGAGGATGGCTATACAGCAGGCTTTTATAAGCAGTTTCAGGACTCCATAGCCGGGCCCCTAGCAAAGGTTCTCAAGTCCATCAGGGGGGCAGAAGATGTGCCCCCAACCTTCTGGGAGGCATTGATAACGGTGATCCCTAAGCAGGGCAAGTATAAGATGGACTGCGCCTCATATAGACCCATCTCATTGCTTAATGTTGATGCAAAGATCTTCACGAGGATCTTGGCGCCGCGCCTGGAAGTCCACCTCCCCGGCCTTATACACTCAGACCAGACAGGGTTTATCCAAAACAGGCAAGGATCTGATAACCTGAGAAAGACCCTACATATCCTATACAACCCTAAAACACAGTTGGAGGGTGCCCTGATTCTCTCGCTTGATGCCGAAAAGACCTTTGACAGGGTGAACTGGTCATTCATGGAAGGGGTGCTGGAAAAGATAGGAATGTGAGAGGGTTGGATGGGTTGGATTAAAGCCCTGTATCACACCCCACGGGCTAAAGTATCAGTTAACAGGAACGTATCCAGGATTATAGGGATGTGTAGGGGAACAAGACAGGGGTGGCCCTCGTCCCCATTGTTATACACGCTGGTGATGGAGCCCTGGGTGATAAGCCTACGACAGGAGACATAACCGGAGTCCACAAAGGTGGAAAAGAATATAAAGCGAGTCTCTTTGCAGATGACATGCTGCAATACCTCACTAATCCACGGGTGTCAGTACCGGCTCTCCTACAGGGGCTACAGGAATATGGGGAACTATCGTGGTTCAAGGTTAATCTCTCCAAATCAGTGGTTTCCTGATGGAAAACTGGGAGAAAGCAGACATAAACCAGGTTGGCAAATGGGGATTCCAGATATAGCTAAAAGGCTTCGGCTACCTGGGGATAGAAGTAGCCAGAGAGCCCAAAAACCTATTTGAGAGGAACTACCCCCTGCCCCCCTTTTGGGAGAAGATAAAGGGAGACCTGCAGCGGTGGGATAGAATAGGCCTGTCATGGATGGCACGACTGAACTGCATTAAGATGACGGTTCTCTCCAAGTTGTTGTTCCTATTCCAAATGCTCCCCACTAGGGTGCCGGCACTCTTCCTAACCACAATCCAGTAAGCTCTCCTGCGTTTCCCTTGGGCGGGAGCGAAACCTACGGTTGTCATGAACTACAGAACACGTCCCTTTTGGACTTCCTGGTCCTTGTCACAACGGGGCGTGCACTCCATAATACTCCCAACATGGTCGTCCAGTGTGAAACCCCTTTCTCGCTTCACGCGCTGGACGTAACGTATTCTATTAATAGACCACGCCTTCCGCGGCTCCGCGCGTCTCAATGCTATTGCAAAGTAGCAATCCGACGTGTGTCCCGTAGCTCGCGGTATTGTTTCCTTGTACCTGTCTATCTACCCGTTCCTTGCCCCTTACTTTCCTCCTATTTCCTGGACTCGTCTGCTAGTTGCACCTTTCCTAGTTCCCCGGATTCTTGGATCTGCGTCCCGGAAACTGAACACACTCTGGAGTTGGAAGAGACTCGAGCAGCCTTGTTCAAAACCAGGTCTGTCCGCAAGAAGGCAGCGACCAAGGACTCCAGCAAAGAACGGACCCAGGTGAGAAGGGGGGAACTCCTTGACAACGGTGGCATACAAGATGCTGGGGTTGGCAAAAGAGGAGGGTGGAGTAGGTTTCCCAGACCTAGGGGCATATTATAAGGTGGTCCAGCTGCGGATCATAGTGGACCACCTGGACCCCAGCACAAAAAAGCAGTGGGTTCGCATGGACAATGCCGTCCTAAGCCCGGTAACCTTAGGAGAATGGATGTGGGTCCCACAACGTGAAACCCCCAGACGAGTACTAACAAACCCCATCTTGGAAGTGTTCTGGTCAATCTGGCATGAGGAAAGTGCCACCCGCTGGCTGATAACCTGGCATTCCCCCCTTAGCTGCATCTGGGCACCGTTGATACAGAACCACATCTCAGACCTGCTGCGGTTCCAACAGTGGTACGAAGCAAGCCTCTCCAGGGCAGGGAAACTGTGGAGAGAGGGAGAATTCATGTCATTAGCTAGACCGGAGGAGTGCCTGGGAATGAAGGGACTCTCACCCTTCAAGTACCTACAGTTAAAGGGTGTCCTGACGAAACCCATATGGGGGGACAATCCTTTGAAAAAGTACTACTGCAAGAGACCGATACCAAGGGAAGAATATCCAGGCTGTACAGGGAACTGAAGAGGGAGGAACTCATAGACAATGTGCCAGCGCGGGGAGATGGAAGATTTAGGGATCGAAATGACTGACCAGCTCTGGGGTAAAATGTGCAGAGGGGTGTAAAAATCCACACTATCCCTGCAATACAGAATGCAGGTTCTTAAGCTACTGCATAGATGGCACTACCCGCCTATAACACTAGCGAAAATGTACCCAGGGTTAGATGCCCATTGTTTTACCGCTGTAGCGCTGTAGGGGTGGGGGGGCAGACTACTGTCACGTGGTGGAGATGCGCACCAATTCAGACATTCTGGAAGGAAGTGCTGGGGTGGTTAAAGGGACTGGACGGAATAGAGAGGCCTAGATACCCCATCCTGCTGCTATTTGGAGTGGCAGAGAAGGGAGAGGAAGGGGTAGAGGAGGGCCACATGATCCGAACCCTGCTGGTAGTGGCGAGATGTTGTATAGCCCAACACTGGAAGAGGGATACCGTGCCCACAGTGAAAGAGTGGGTCCAAAAGGCAAGGTCCATCTACGACATGGAGTACCTGACACATCTCTTTATTCAATAAATATGGTCGATAACCGGCCCATGGAGATTGGAACACTGATATATACATGGTAGACTGCCAAGGGTGGATAAGTGGTGGAGGAATATGATGAAAATGCGTACGGGGGGAGGGAGGGAAGAGGGGTGGAGGGGAAAAAATGCAGTGTTCACATGTAGAATCAGTTGGTGTTACTGTTGATGGTTTAAAATTGCACAAATGACAATAAAAATGTGATTCTTTAAAAGAAATAATGTGATTTATTGACATCAAGCATCTTTTGATGTCGAATTAACTGTGATCTTTTCATTGTAAACCATGTCTAACGAAAACACCCCCATTTGTGTGTATATTGTATGCTGTGAAGGCATCATGAAGTAAGACACAGAAAAAAGTTTCACCTTTCTCAACAAAAGGATTTATTTTAAATGGCACAATGGAGTAATGCTTATCGTGCCCTATACTAAGGTGGGATTTCCCTACCTAAAGTAACTAAGGACAGTCTGTGTCAGTAAGTTCAACTTAAAAGTCTGTCTGTGTCCAAAACCTATACTTGCCCTCACAACTAAAGATAGACAATGTGTAGGGTTGTCAGCACTAAAAGAAAGTGTTCAACATAAAGTTCTGCGGTTCTTCCAGCTCTGGCTTGGTTTTCAGTTTCCCTTACCCAAGTTCAACACAGTTCCAGGATATCTCGGGGTTCCCTTCCCCAAGTTCAATACAGTTCCACGTCTCTTGACTTCCAATAATGCTTCCAGTTTCACTTTGTAATCCTTTAAACTCTGTTACAGTTCAAACAGATGATTTCTCTCACTTCAGCACACAGTCTTTTTTTATCTTGGCTTCTCTTAGCTCTTTCCCAAGTCTGGCTACTCGGTCTAGGCTTAGTTTCTGGACCACAAGCCTTATAGATCATGCAAACAAAAATGCTTGGCACTCTGTGATGCTCTTGAGTTTCGGCCAACACAGGTTTTCCACCCTGTACCTGTGTCAGTAATCAACATATGCTGTAGTTTTCTCTTTGGCAGTCTTTTAGCTTTGCCACAACTTGCATTCACTTTATTCTGTGGTGTATATCTTCTTCCACTACATTGCTTTCACATTTTCTATTCAAATTCAGCAACTTTCCTTTCATACTTAGTTTTCACTTAATTCAAAAGTATTCATTACGAGCGTATAACAGAGTATATGGCATCTCACAAATAGTATACATACATAACAATCATAATGACATCTTATACCAGTTTATATCACATATAGGAATTAACAACTACATTGTCATCGAATCAGTCATAAGGTAGAGTTGTTCTTAACTCATCGCTAGATGCATTTCGAGCCAGGTAAGAACGGTAGTCCGCCCAAAGGTCACGAGGTCTGGCTGTAGCGGGGAGTGTGTAAGCATATTGCTCCTCGTTCTCCTGGGCCCAGGTCAGTGCAAGCAGCCATTCTTTCACTCTTGGGGGATTTCCATTCCTCCAGTTTGGAAGTATGGCCCTTTGGCAATCATGCAATCCATGTTCACAAATGCTCTGTTGCTTTTGCTCTGAATATTAGACCACAACCCAAATAATGCTCCGAGTGGGTTCTTTTCCACCGGAGAGCCCACCACGTCAGACATGATGTCGAGAGTTTTATTCCAGAAATCTTCCAATTGAGGGCTTCCCAAGAACATGTGTAGGTGATCTGCTGATGTGGAATGGCACATGGGACAGTACTGCTCTGGAGGTGGGGACATTTTGGAAAGCCTAGCAGGGGCATAGTAAAGCCTGTGTAGTATCTTAAATTGCATGAATTTAAACCTGACATTGTGACCCTCCTAGTGTGAGTGCACACGTGCGACCATTGGGCATCAGTGAGGTCCATGTCCATTTCTTTGGACCATCGAGCCCGTGCTCACGAGGTAGGGGGAAGTCATTTTTTCCAGTATCATTTTTTATAAAGTAGATTAGAGGTGTCTACAATCACCCGAGTTTGCTATGTATGCCAGAATAGGTATCTCAGCACATTCACAGGGATAATCTGGCCATTTAGCCACCACAGCTGAGCGGATTCTATAGTATTGCAATCTTTCTCCTCCTGTATCCACATGTCTGAGCCTCCAGGTCTCAGGCGTGATGAATTTCCCATTCGGAAATAGGTCTGCCAGAGCATTGTATCCCAACCCCTCCCACCTCACTTGGATTGTCTTATCCCACAGTGGTTTTAGCCCGGGAAAATTCAAGATTGGAAACCACTGGTAGTATGGGTGGTCAGCTCCTGTAAGGGTAAAAGTTAAGCACCATGCTCTCAGCGTAGAGGAGACCAGGTCCAGTGGGGAGTCATCCTTATACTGTCGGTCAAGCAGTAGTGTCTTAAGATCAGTGCACCAAGCCGCTAATGATTCTAATTTGACATGTGGAGGAGGTCGGTCTGTAATATACCAGAAGCTTGGGAAGCCGCCCAGTAGAGTTCCAGGTGGGGTGCTGAGGACCCTCCGGTCTCATATGGAAGTGTCATGTCCACTAATTTCTTTCGGACCGCACTGGAGTGCCACAAGAATTGTGAGTGTAACTTGGCAAAGTAGGGTTTCCCGGGCCATACTGGGACATTAGTGAAATTGTAGAGCAATTTGGGCAGTATCATCATTTCTATTAGGGAAAGATTGGCAACAGTGGAGAGCGGGAGACATCGCCACCTCTGTATTTTGGTATCAGCGATTGCTGTGGCTGTTTCGTAGTTGTCTCGCAGTAATGCGGTACCTGTCCTGGATATCATCACCCTCAAGTATTTTATGTGGTATGGGGACCACCGCAAAGGGAAGAGTCCATGATAATCGTGGGTGTTATCCGTAAGTGGAAATATTTCGGATTAAGAAAAATGTATTGTAGAACTGGAGAATTCACCAATTTATTTAATGTCCTGTAGAATGGGGTCCAGATTTAAGGGTGGGTCCCTGACGTATAGAAATATGTCATCCGTATATAGGGATATTATCTCTGGTGGGCCAATCAAGCGGATTCCACGTTGTTTGTGACGCTCTCTGTGAAGTCAGCCATGGGCTCGATGGCCAGAGCGAACAGGATAGGGGTGAGGTGGCAGCCCTGACGAGGGCCTCTGGCCAACTGAAATTTGTCAGACACACAAGTTAACGAACACTCTACCTAATGGTTGTGTGTACAATAATTTGATATATCGTATCATGTTCTGACCTATCCCCAACTTTTCCGGTGCCACCCACAAGAATTCCCACAACACCATACTGAAAGCTTTTTGAGCATCTATAGTGACCGCCACTGCCCGTGCCAAGTGGTCCATTCTGGCCATAACATTGAATTGTCACCTAATATTAAGCGACGTGGATCTTCCGGGGACGGACCCGGCATGGTCGGGGTGGACCAAGTGCGGCATCAGGGGAAGTAGGCGGTTAGCAAGAACCTTAGCAAATATTTTTGGATCACAATTCATTAGTGATTGAGGTCTGTAGACCTGCACTGATTACTAGGCTTGTCTTGTTTGAGGAGTACTGTGATCACAGCCTTCCACAGTGACTCTGGGAGCAGCAAATCCCTTAGAGATTCATCCCATACACTAAGGAGAATAGGGGCTAACGCTGCCGCATATTCTCAGTAAAACGGCGCAGTGAGGCCATCTGGTCCAGGAGACTTCCCTTTGGGTAGTTGGAAATGACCGCTGTAATTTCTTCAAGCGTGATGGGGTTGTCGAGTGCCTCCCTGGCTTGGGAATTAAGGCGTGATAATGGGATGCCCTCTAATAGTGCATGTATGTGTCAGGATCCACCCATGGAAGCTATGGCAGAAGTGGAAGATTACGCCGCGGAGAACCTTCTGCTAGCGGGCCAGCCCTCATCCAACATGGCCGCCTTCATTATTTAAGCAAGCCACGCCCCCTCTCGGCGCGTTGTATCTGTGTTATTCCTTCGTGATACCAGCGCTCGACTAACTCTGTTTATCCACCTCCTGTGCCTTCTGCAGTTCTCTCCCTCGCCCGCGTACCCTTGCGCTTGCTGGCTTTGCTTTCAACCCCTTTCCCTTTCACGGCGCTCGTCCGTTTCACTTTCTTTAACTTTTCTTCGCTCTGCGTCTTGTCATTCACGCTAGCGGCTAGCCGCCATTCTCGCGTTTCTACGCGTTCCTCCCTGTGCATTTCGTGGATCTTTCCGTATCTGGTAAGTGGGGACTTTTCAGCTTTCTTCCTATCCGTACCATTTCTTCTGGGTTCGGAACGTTTCCCCGTTCCGGGGTTACCCCTCTTCTCTTTTCTCACGAAGCTCCTCTCATTATCTGCTTACCTTACGTCCTGCCTATTATCCCACGGATCGGATCC
The DNA here is from genome assembly GCF_040938575.1 of Ambystoma mexicanum. Classification (NCBI taxonomy): domain Eukaryota; kingdom Metazoa; phylum Chordata; class Amphibia; order Caudata; family Ambystomatidae; genus Ambystoma; species Ambystoma mexicanum. The sequence continues at coordinate 640,736,353 of NC_090923.1, forward strand.
TGCCTCCTTTCCTCAAGCCGTATCCATATTGAAGGACGATCAGTCTTACCTGATCCACGGTTTCCTGGTTCACTCCGGATCGCGAACAGCCACATCCACCATTGGAGAGCATAATATTCGTCACGATCTCCGGAAGACTACACAGGGTTTTTTACTGTCCATCAGTCTTTTCCCTGTTGCGGGACCTTGGCTCCTCGGGGCCCCCCGAGACAGGTCCCACTCCCTGTCTAGGTGGCCTCCGAGGGAGCCAGGCCCTACTTGCACGACAGGAAGTCCAGAGACAAGCCCGCAAAGGAAGACACCAGGAGTCCCCGAAGGCCTTCCAAGCACTCCAAGGATAAACAAGAGGAAGCCACAGGTGAGGAGAAGGGTGGTGAGGTTCAACATTCTGACAGAATACAACGCCCAGACAGACACATGGCTTCCCTTGAGCAGTATCAAGAGCTGGTTGCAGCATTACAGGGACTAACCCTAGAAGTCCAATCCTTGAAGACCGAAAACGCAGCTTTGCGCCAGCAAGTGGTCCTGCACAGGGACGACCAAGGAGACCTACCACCCATGCCTCTATCCTTTGGAAAATATGATGGCTACCCGGGCGGACTAAAGGAGTATTTAGACGCCTGCCACGTATATTTCGCCTTTCGCCCTCACGCCTTCGAAACTGCCAGAGCCAAGGTGGGGTTCCTCATAGCCAATCTCACAGGGAATGCCTTGGCCTGGGCCACCCCATTGGTGACAAGAAACGATCCAGCACTGGCTAATTATGACTTATTTGTGGACCTTTTCAAGAGCAGATTCGATCGACCTGAAGTTCTGTACACCTCTTTTGAAGCAATACTAGACGTCAAACAAGGAAACACAGATGTACAGACCTATATATCACGCTTCCTAAGACTAGCGGCGAAGACCGACTGGCCGGAATCTGCGAAACAGACGATATTCCGGAGGGGACTTCAGGATGAATTGAAGGACGAATTAGCCAGGGTTGCTCGACCTTCGTCATTTCAGGATCTCATGTCTCTCACTTTACAGTTAGAATACCGTCTCAACGAGCGTCGCCAGGAAAGGAGAAGACCTCGTCCCAGTCAACCCTCATCCAGCCGGACTCCTCACCCTACCAAGGAACATTCCACCCAAGAGGAACCAATGCAGATTGGGGCAGCCCGAGGTCCTCTCACGCCTGCGGAACGCAAAAGACGCAGGGATTCGGGTCTCTGCATGTATTGCGGCTCTTCAAAACACCTCCTCAGAGACTGCCCTGAAGTTCCTCCAAGAAGGAAGGAAAACTTCCACCCTCGGTCCTTTGCAAGGGAGGTCTCGGGGGAACAAGACACAGTCCTTGCAACCTTACCAGACCAACAGAACTAAAAGAAGATAACAGCTTGATGGTGCGGACTAAAGGAGTATTTAGACGCCTGCCACGTATATTTCGCCTTTCGCCCTCACGCCTTCGAAACTGCCAGAGCCAAGGTGGGGTTCCTCATAGCCAATCTCACAGGGAATGCCTTGGCCTGGGCCACCCCATTGGTGACAAGAAACGATCCAGCACTGGCTAATTATGACTTATTTGTGGACCTTTTCAAGAGCAGATTCGATCGACCTGAAGTTCTGTACACCTCTTTTGAAGCAATACTAGACGTCAAACAAGGAAACACAGATGTACAGACCTATATATCTCGCTTCCTAAGACTAGCGGCGAAGACCGACTGGCCGGAATCTGCGAAACAGACGATATTCCGGAGGGGACTTCAGGATGAATTGAAGGACGAATTAGCCAGGGTTGCTCGACCTTCGTCATTTCAGGATCTCATGTCTCTCACTTTACAGTTAGAATACCGTCTCAACGAGCGTCGCCAGGAAAGGAGAAGACCTCGTCCCAGTCAACCCTCATCCAGCCGGACTCCTCACCCTACCAAGGAACATTCCACCCAAGAGGAACCAATGCAGATTGGGGCAGCCCGAGGCCCTCTCACGCCTGCGGAACGCAAAAGACGCAGGGATTCGGGTCTCTGCATGTATTGCGGCTCTTCAAAACACCTCCTCAGAGACTGCTCTGAAGTTCCTCCAAGAATGAAGGGAAACTTCCACCCTCGGTCCTTTGCAAGGGAGGTCTCGGGGGAACAAGTCACAGTCCTTGCAACCTTACCAGACCAACAGAACTAAAAGAAGATAACAGCTTGATGGTGTTTAGAGTCAAACTTTGGACGACTGGAACCTCATGTGTAGAGGTGTTTGCCATGCTGGATTGCGGTGCCGCAGGGAACTTTATGGATGAAGGATGGGCTCGAGAGCAACAGATCCCTTTTAGGCGAAAGGAAAGGCCCATTCCGGTTGAAGGAGTCGATGGTACCCCCCTGTCCTCAGGCCCGATCCTATCTGAAACGTTGCCCGTACGTTTGGATCTGGGAGAACATCAGGAACTACTGGTATTCGACCTCATAAGAGCAGCCCACGTTCCCTTGGTGATAGGGATACCCTGGCTTAGAAGACACAATCCGCAGATAAACTGGTCTACCAACTGCGTGCATTTTGATTCTCCCTACTGTGAACAACATTGCAGATCGACCCATCAAGTCAAAGAAGACAAGGACAAAGGAACCCCCCTCCTCAAGGTGCTCTCGTCGGTTCCCCGTCAGTACCAAGAATATGCCGAGGTCTTCGAAGACACTACACCCAAACTCCTGCCTCCTCATCGACCAGAGGATTGCGCCATAGAACTGACCCCAGAGTCCACTGTTCCATTTGGCAGGATGTTTCCTCTGTCCCTTTCTGAAAGACAGGCCTTGAGAAGATATCTGGATGACAACCTGCAGAATGGTCTTATACAGGAATCAAGGTCTTCAGGGGGGGCTTCTCTGTTTTTCATTCCAAAAAAGGACACCACTGAGCTACGTCCTTGTATAGACTACAGAGGACTAAATCGGATTACTGTCCGCGATCGCTACCCCATGCCACTCATAAGGGACATCCTAGAAGCCGTCAGATGGGCTTCTTATTTCACTAAACTGGACCTTAGAGGGGCCTACCATCTCCTCAGGGTGAGGAGGGTAGACGAGTGGAAGACCGCATTTCGGACCCCCTTCGGCTTGTACGAATACAGGGTTATGCCCTTCGGCCTGGTAAACGCTCCTGCTGTCTTTCAAAGGTTCATTGACAAAATCTTCTCAGACATGCTGTTTGTTTCAGTGGTCGTTTACCTAGACGACATATTGACCTATTCTCAAGAGCTACGGGACCATTGTGAACAAGTCAAAAGAGTATTACATCGACTCCGAGCAAATCATCTCCTGGTAAAACCAGAGAAATGCCAATTCGAAGTGACCTCAGTCTCTTATCTAGGTTATGTCCTCTCGAAGGAAGGGATCAAGATGGAACCAGGAAAGATAAAGGCTATTCTGGACTGGAAGGAGCCAAGAAGTGTTAAAGAGGTCCAGTCTTTCCTCGGGCTGGCTAACTTCTATCGCCAGTTCATCCCCAACTTCTCTAACTTGATGTTACCCATCACAGGTCTCATTAAGAAGGGGGTTCAGTACTCCTTTGGTCCGGAACAAAGAAGAGCCTTCTTACAGCTCAAGGAACTGTTTACTTCCGCTCCCATATTGGTACAGCCGGATCAAGCTAAGCCATTCCTTATGGAAACGGATGCCTCAGGGCGAGCAGTGGGAGCCATTCTTTTGCAAGAAGCAGAAGATGGTCTCACACATCCCGTGGCGTATTATTCCAAAACCCTGACCAAAAGCGAGCGGAATTACTCCGTTCTTGAAAGAGAACTACTAGCCATCAAATTGGCATGTCAAGAGTGGAGACACTTGTTACAAGGAGCAGCACACCCATTTCAGGTACGAACGGATCACCGCAACCTTAGAGTGTTACAACAGATGGAGTGTACCAACGCCCGACATGCCAGATGGGCATACTTCTTCTCTCAATATGAATTTCACATCTCTTATATACCAGGATCAGAGAACAGGATGGCAGATGCTCTCTCCAGATGTCAAGGAGAAGAAGTCAACCATAATCCAGATCACGATCTCTTGTTTCCCAACCTTAAGATCATGGCAGGTGTCTCACTCTTTTTACAAGAACTCACCACCCAATACGGTTCGCTATCTACCGTACCACCCACAGTCAATCTGGCCAATGATGGTTTGTACTACCATGGTACTGGGTTGTTTCTCCCGTCTAAAGGACTTCAGGAACAGATCCTCTCCTGGTGTCATGATGCCCCCCTCGCTGGACACCCCGGTATCAAGAAGACACAGGACCTAATAAGCCGAAGATTCTGGTGGCCAGAACTCCACAAGGACGTTAAGAGATATGTTTCAGCCTGTCAGATTTGTGCCACCAACAAATACCAAACAGGCAAACCATTAGGTAAATTACAACAACCCATCCTACCCACCCAGCCTTGGGAACACGTGTCCACAGATTTCACTGTTGACCTACCGAAGTCAGAGGGAATGACCGCAATCATGGTAACCATTGATTCACATAGTAAACTGGCCCCTTTCTCTGCATTGGAGGGACTTCCGTCAGCTCCAAAAACGGCTTCTGTCTTCCTCCGGGATATAGTACGCTTGCATGGACTGCCTCGAACTATAGTTTCTGACAGAGATACCCAATTTACCTCCAGGTTCTGGACTTCGTTGTGTCAACAGTTGGGAATACATCGAGCACTGTCGTCCGGCTTTCACCCCCAAAGCAACGGTCAGACAGAGAGACTCAATGCCGGTCTTGAGCAGTACTTAAGATGTTTTTGCAGCAACAGACAAGAGAGCTGGTCTTCCTATCTCGCACAGGCTGAATTCGCCTACAACAACAACTACCACACCTCCACGAGAATGAGTCCTTTCTATTGCACTTATGGGTACCATCCTCAGCAGATGCCTTGGTCCGGAATACAACCCACCAAATCCCCCGCCATAGATGACCGGTTATCGGAACTAAAGAAGGTACATAAGTTGGCGAGAGAAGCATTAGAGGACAGCCAACGTTCACAAAAGAAGTGGGCCGACAGGTGTAGAAGACCCAATCCCGAATGGAAGCCCGGACAAAGGGTCTGGCTATCCACAAGATATTTACCCAAATGGATACACACCGGCAAGTTTGCACCACGATATCTGGGTCCTTACCCTATCCTAAGACAAATAAACCCAGTGGCCTACGAAATTCGCCTGCCTAAGCACCTCCACAGGGTTCACCCAGTTTTTCACACCTCACTACTAAAAGAGTATAAGGAGGATCCCTTCTCACGGAAGCTCCGGAAGACCAAGACTCCGACCACGGTAGAACCACAGGAGTATGAGGTGGAATACCTGGTGGATTCCCGATATCGCCAGGGCAGTCTACAGTATCTCGTCCATTGGAGGGGTTTCTCCCCTGAAGAAAGAACCTAGGAACCCAGGCACCATCTGCATGCCCCAAGATTACTGAGAGAATTCCACCTGAGATATCCGGGAAAACCAGGGGGTTTTCGGAGAGAGAAGGGTTATACTGTCAGGATCCACCCATGGAAGCTATGGCAGAAGTGGAAGATTACGCCGCGGAGAACCTTCTGCTAGCGGGCCAGCCCTCATCCAACATGGCCGCCTTCATTATTTAAGCAAGCCACGCCCCCCTCTCGGCGCGTTGTATCTGTGTTATTCCTTCGTGATACCAGCGCTCGACTAACTCTGTTTATCCACCTCCTGTGCCTTCTGCAGTTCTCTCCCTCGCCCGCGTACCCTTGCGCTTGCTGGCTTTGCTTTCAACCCCTTTCCCTTTCACGGCGCTCGTCCGTTTCACTTACTTTAACTTTTCTTCGCTCGGCGTCTTGTCATTCACACTAGCGGCTAGCCGCCATTCTCGCGTTTCTACGCATTCCTCCCTGTGCATTTCGTGGATCTTGCCGTATCTGGTAAGTGGGGACTTTTCAGCTTTCTTCCTATCCGTACCATTTCTTCTGGGTTCGGAACGTTTCCCCGTTCCGGGGTTACCCCTCTTTTCTTTTCTCACGAAGCTCCTCTCATCTGCTTACCTTACGTCCTGCCTATTATCCCACGGATCGGATCCTGCCTCCTTTCCTCAAGCCGTATCCATATTGGAGGACGATCAGTCTTACCTGATCCACGGTTTCCTGGTTCACTCCGGATCACGAACAGCCACATCCACCATTGGAGAGCATAATATTCGTCACGATCTCCGGAAGACTACACAGGGTTTTTTACTGTCCATCAGTCTTTTCCCTGTTGCGGGACCTTGGCTCCTCGGGGCCCACCGAGACAGGTCCCACTCCCTGTCGAGGTGGCCTCCAAGGAAGCCAGGCCCTACTTGCACGACAGGAAGTCCAGAGACAAGCCCGCAAAGGAAGACACCAGGAGTCCCCGAAGGCCTTCCAAGCACTCCAAGGATAAACAAGAGGAAGCCACAGGTGAGGAGAAGGGTGGTGAGGTTCAACATTCTGACAGTATGGCTTGATTAACACAGGGCGGCTCTGCGGTGTATAGGTCGCAGTATAAATCACAAAAAACTCCCACCACTTCTGCATCTGTCCACTTGATGTTGCCCTCCTGATCAGGAATGGAGTCTACCTGGGATTGTCCTCTTTCTGTCTGCACCAGTCTTGACAATGTTTTTCCCGGTCTATCTCCTTTTCCGTACTTCCTGGTCAACTGCAGTTGGGAGAAGTAGCAGACTTTCCATGTTGCATCTGCCTCAAATGCTTCGAGTTCCGTGAGTATTTGCAACAGTGTCTGAGGGTAAGGGGACCGGGAATATTCTGTTGCGAGTCTCTTCAGGGTCAGTTCAGATTTCTTTAGATCCCTCTGTATGCTCTTAATTACTCCCGCTTCCCTGGATATCGCCATCCCTCTAATATAGACCATAAAGGCTTGCCATCTGATGCCCTGGGAGGTGGATCCTACCTCATTGCAAGCAAAGACGGTGTCAATATCGGTCTTGATCTCCACCGGGAACACTATATCCTCTTGTGCGGCTGACTTGAACCTCCATGTGCAGTTTTTATGTCTGCCCCTGATCTGTAGCGTCAAGGACACCGGGGAGCAGGGTATGACTGGGACAAGAAATAGAGCCGGTCACCCAAAATAAAGTGGCCCACCCCTTGCCTCATGTCCTTGACCTCTGATGACATCACCGGAAGTGATGTAATTTGACCCCACCCCAAAGTGACATCCCGGGAAGCGATGAAACACAATCTTTCACCCCTTGACAAAACAGGAAGTGGCATCAAATAGCATTGTTCCTAAGTACACTAAATTACTGTGAATCCAAGCAGCCGTCCAAGGCCAAATGATAATATGTTTTTGTATAGCACTTACGCTTAAGCTCTTTTTTATAGAATAACATACAATATATAGCATACACTATTACCCAACCTGTGTTGGTACTCATTTATCAATCTAAGAAGGATGAAGGCTTTTTAGAAAAGAAAAAAAAAAATGTTGGAAAAAAAAATATATATTTTTTCAATGTCTTTTTCCAAACCGGCCCAAGCATAGCCAGAAACTGGCCCCCACTCCCCAGGGACGATTTCGGCCCGGCCAAGGGACAAAAGGCCGAGGGGCGAATCCGACCCTGCTGGAGAGTGATCTCACAGCATACGCAGTCTAATATCTGCGTCTGTAACCTTTCCCCCCCCATCAATGAGCTGGTTATCAAGAACATGTCTATATGAGATGACATATCATGAACTGAAGAGTAAAACGTGTAGTCCCTCGTCTGGGGATGCGCTGTATGCCATGCATCACATAAGCCCACTGTCTGTATGAGGGAGTGCAGTCGACGATCGGCTCTGGGTTGGGGTGTAGGTGTTGAGTTTGTTCTATCGAGCGAACGATCTAGCATCAGGTTCATGTCCCCCCCTAAAAATCAAAGGTATCCCATTGTATGCAGATACTAGCCTCTCAAAGGAATCAAAGAACTCTGGGGAGTCAATGTTGGGACAGTATGTGTTAGCAAGGATCTGTTCAGTACCTTCTAGTATGCAATGGATGACCACGTACCTCCCTTCAGGGTCGATGTGTACCTTTTTCTCCACAAATCTTAGGTTCTTATGTACAAGTGTCATAATTCCTCTGGACTGGGAAGAGTAGGAGGTAAAGTATCTGTTCTTACCCCATGTAGGGGCCATACTCTGACACACACCTTCCCTGGAGTGTGTTTCTTGTCGGAACAGCTCATTTGCTTTGTGTCAGTGTACATAGGACATGATCTTGTGCGTTTTAATGAACTTACCAAGAGCCTGGACATTCCAGCTCTGTATTTTTAGCTGCTGTGCCATAACTCATGCATTATTGTGTCGTGTACACAATGTCATATCTTAGACCAGTATGTTATGTAATGTGAAGTCAACCTCTCAGAGTACTCAATTGCCAATCTTTTTGAAATGTTCTCCCTCGTGCTCCCCACAAGTGCGCAAAAGGCACACAATCTCTTTTCGGGCCACATCCTAATAACAGTGCCCTGTCCACCTTCCTCCCTCCCCCACTGGCACCCCCAACTTAGCAGTACATTTACCCCTCCCACTCTCACCCCAAACTACTCCCTCGGTCGAACTTGGATCAGAGGCATATTTAACCCTTAATACACACATAGCAGCTGCAAAGGGGTGCACTGTTGCCGCACGGTATCAAACTTTGTAATTGAGGTGTATTCCCTGCATGTATAGTGCAAAGAGACGGCTGTTACATAATAGGTGCTTCTATCAGCTCATGTTAAGTCAAGGGTCGTTGATCACAGACAAAGACATACAAACCATGCGCCACCAGTCCGGTAGGTCCCCTTCAGCTGGATCAGCGGCTGGCTTGTCCAATGGTATCTGTGCTTCTATAAACTTCACAGCCTCACTTGGACCGGGAAGAAGTAAAGTTTGCCTCGGAACTGGAGCTTTAGACGTGCCAGGAACAGCATAGCATATTGGATGTTCCGCTCCCTGAGCATCTTCTTCACACCTATAAATTGTCGCGCTCCTGCTGCACCGAGGTAGAAAAATCGGGGAAAATCTGGATGATTTGGGAGCTCAGCCTCATTTCTTTCTTTTCTCGGGCTAGCCGAAGCAGTTGATTCCTGTCCCGGTAGCTTAGTATTTTCGCTATTATAGGCCTAGGAAAGTCTCCTGGTTTGGGCCGGGGGCCAGAGCACAGGGGGCCGGTTCCACTGCAAAGAAGGGGGATAGATCTGGGCTCCCTGAGTAAGTTCTCGATGGCCAATTCCATTCTTCCAATAAGTGCATCTTCAGGGACCCCGACAATGTGAATATTATTCCTTCGGGAGCGCGACTCGAGGTTATCGCATTTGTTTTTGACAAATTTCATATATCTGGTCAGGATGGCAACAGTGTCTTGGAGAGCGTGCAAGCTGTCCTCGTTGGCCCCTATCCTGGTCTTGGCCTCCATAACCTGGGCACCCTCGTGGTCCAGTTGGGATCTCATTTTTTATTTTTTTTATTTGTTAAACACCCAAACCCTCAGGTATCACGGCGTTGTTACAGACATCTTATAATACAATAAACATACTTCCGAGTGCATAGAAAAACAACGATATGAGAGTTACATGGAAAAGTACATTGATGCCACATTTGCGGTAATGTCATTGAGTTTCTCGTGTACTGCCACAAATCCTTTCGCCACAGCCTACATCATACTGGTCAGATCTGGGGGGGGGGACCCCGGCTTAATGTGGGAGGTTCCAATTGAGCCTGGCTCAAATACCCCTGTTTGGCCCTGGGTGCAGATCTCGTGAATGTATCCATTGCTCCGGACTCCCCCCCGCACCCTCCACCCGGCTCCCTTGGCCTGTTGATAGTATGGGGAGGGCCCAAGTCGGTGCATGGGCTGCAGTCCATCAACCCCTGGCTCACGCAAGCAGATGGCGGCCATTGGCGCTGGGCAGAGAAGAACGTCTCTTGAGATCAGAGGTAAATCTCCATGAGCCCAGTTGTACACAACCGGGATGGCTCCTGCCTTCCTGTCTCCCGGGTCAAGCGTATGCTTAGCAGCCTTATAATGTATCTGGGGGGGGCCCAAATAAATCATCCGCCGGCCGCAGGGTCTCCGGGGTTTTAGTGTGTGTGGTTATGGGCTTCACCCTGATGATCAATTCTCTATGCCCGAGCCATTGGAGCCCAGTGCGCAGGGGCAGCAGTGCCAGGATCAGCTCCCAGGTCTTCAGGCGGTGGGGATTCAATGGCCTCAAGGTCCGCCTCACTTGCACCCGTCAGCATGTTATTTCTACCTGGGATATTACAGTGGGGATGGAACAGAGCAGGTTCCCTAGGTGCAGGGACCCGCTGTGCCCACTGAGTGTCCTCAATGTCAGGCCTGGGCCAGGGGGGACCGACAAGGGCCCGCAGTCACCTAAGTGCCCAAAAATGTGGCATGGGGTGGAGCGCTCATCACCTCAGTTAAGACCGTATGGGGCCCCTCTCCGACCTCCGTTGTCAAGACAGGTCACCCGTGGCCCAGGCAGACTCATCAAATCCAGTCCCCCTCCCGTTGGGGGACTGCTGTAGCGCGAACACATGACCCGCTGCAGGTTTCTATCGCGGTGTGGGGGTAGGGCCAGCTGGCCAGCAAGGATCACCTTGAGGAAGTTGGGGATGAAGGAACTCCAGTGGGAAGCGGGAGACCGGGTCCGCACAGTGAGGAGCCAGCACCGGCTCGTTGTTGGATTCTTCCTGTGCGGGCCACATCTGCACCGGAATTGGCTGCTCCTGCAGCACGGCCCGACAACACCAGCGGGGAGCAAGAGATTAGGTGGACACAGCGAGGAGCCGGCACTCGCCAGTCGCTGGGTTTTTTGTGTGCAGGCCGCACCAGCAACAGTGTTGGCTGCCCCGGCAGCTCGGCCCCAACAACTCCAGCAGTCGGCAAGAACCTATTCTGCACAGCGAGTAGCCAGCACTCGCTCGCTGCTCGTTTCTCTATGTGTAGACAGCCGCAGTTTTGGCTGCTCCTGCAGCGCGGGCCCGACAGGGTGCGGGCCGCCAACGTTCCGCCCACATCTGCCAGACACAGCCCGCAAGTGATGGTTCTCAGCAACCCGGCCCCCTCCCGGCACGGCACTTCGACCGGACACGCACCAGAGGTTTATAGTTCTTACACTGCAGTCGTAGTGCACTGCAGTGCTGAATTTCGCCGCCTTATCACCAGATGTCTGCGCTGTGGTGCGGAGCACAGAAGCTAGGGAGCCATTCCTCACGGCTCCTGAACAGCGCCCCCTTCTGAGTGTTTTTTATTCCTTTCACGACAGCACATCATTCCCCTTCCACTTGTGCTGTACTTTCACATCATTTCCATATGTTCTCTTTAGTTCGGTATTCAATATAGGTTGTTGTATTTCACAAAATACTTGGTAACTTGTTTGTGATTCAATATTTTTGTATTTGGGTTCCAAACTCCATTCTTAACAGTTTCGGTTTGATCGCTAATAGCAAATGTCCAATTCCTGCCCTTGGAGCGCCCCGGTATGAGTGTTCCCTGTCTTACACTCATCAGGGCTTGTCGCCTCCTCCGGGCGTCTTCCTTTTGTTTTTCCGGCTTCCACTTGCTTCCTGAATATGCACTGAGTGCTCCAGCGAGCAGCGCTCACCACTTGTAAACCTTGCGGCAGCGGCCCACAGAAATTCTGAGCCTTCTGTTTTCCCCAGCTTCAGCTGGAAACATGCGGCATAGGGGACTGCAGGGGCTCCAACCTCCTCACTGCCTGCTCAGGTCGTAGTGCCTCTCTCACCCCTCTGCAAAACATGGCTTCCTCTCCACCGGCCCCTCTCCAGCCTGCTCCTCGCCTCGCAGCTGTGTCCTTCTCCCCAGGCAGGTTCTCCCCTCCTTGCTGCCGGTCTATCCATTTATGCACCTGTGACCTCTCAATAAGCTCCAAGTGCAAGTCCTTTGCCTGACCACAGCTACACCTATTAATGGGACATGCCTGGCCCTTGCGATGACTTTCCTCCATAGTCCTCTTTCTCGTCTCAGTACCAAAGTGGTGAAATTGACTAAAAGTGTGCATCACTCCTAGTTGCCTCTTCCTCGTCCCAGTCTTAAAGGCATACGGTTTTGGAGCAATTGGTGTGTATGGAAGGGATAAAGACGGACAATAACCCACAAAGGCAGGTGGAGGGTAAGACTCATTCTCATACGGGAAAGGGTGATACTATCTATGTCTCACCTGAAGACATCCTCTTCCCACTCCCAAGGTCCCTCCATCCAGGTGATCCTACCTCGCATGTCCACCATCAGGGTCAGAATCCTGGCCACCTGAGAGGAAGATCCCAGGGGAGTAGATGGGAGGATGCCCTCAGCGTCCTCACAGTGCCCATCAACCTCACCCCATTAGGTAGATATTACATCACATGCCCAAGTATTCATGCCATGTTCTAGATATTGCCATGCACTCACACCATTCGGCTAATATTTTTGTACTTTGTCTAGAAATATAGATCATATGGCAACCGGACTGCTTCAACTCATCGCCTATCTACTTCTCTGACCTTGCCCTATAGTGCTTTGAAGTAGTTTCAAGGCATTATTTATAACCTAACTCCCTTAATATAGCTGGGAACTGCTTTCCTTTTCACCACTGCCTAGCCGGTAAGCTAGCTGAGCGAATTGAGCACTTGCTGCTGTGATCTGTGAGTGATCTACAGGTCGCAGGTTTGAATCCCGGCAAGGTCAACTCAGGCATTCATCATAATGTAATAAAAATGCAAGTTCTGTGTGGTGAAAAGGTATGCACTTATCAATTACGAGTAGCACTGTAAAAGGGGAGGGGGCTACTTTTAATCGTTATACAAGTCAAGCCCAAAATAAAAGTAACTTACATATAAACGAAATGCAGGGGCACAGGTAAGTATAACTAAATTTAGGAGTACACTGAAAAATGATAAATAGGCCTTACAGCATGCTTTTGCAGGACATGTGTGCTAGCTTTTTATCAATCTGCAACAAAAACCAAAGTGGCTGGTAACACATTGCAGGTCCCACGATCCCAGGCTGGTATGGTAAGAAGCAAACAATTATTATTTTTTCGAGGTGACAGATTAAAACCCATGGGTCCTGCCGACAGGTAAGGAGGGCATAACCATTTTATAATTCAAAATGATTTGCAAAACTTGATTTAAATGGTATCAAAAGAACCACAGCAGTTTCAAATTGCCCCTTAGTATGTTTCTCCTGGGAAGAAAGTCAAAGAGTTCCTAATATGCAACATTTGTACAGCAGTATGTCCGTGGTTCAAGGCTCCGACAGTTCCATGGTAGAAAGCCTTTCTCATGCGAACGTAGATGAGGTGACTGGGACAGATGAATAAAGTTCTTCTGGTCATCTCAAATGTTTCAATGAATTGTCATTATACATTATAATGTGTGAAGTGGGGGTTGGATTGTGATGTCACAAATTATAATTAAGGGCGGTGTGGGAACGTTTATGGACCCAATTAGAGAACATAATGTATGTTTTTCTATAAGGGTACAATGTGCGAGCACCAATCAGCTTGGTGTGGGGAGATTTTTTCATGTTGCGTAAAATAACTAATGTTAATTAGCTTGATTGTTATGAACGTTTTGGCTTTAGGGGTGTTTCTTTGACAGCGCCTTTTCACACAGTTCTGTTCCGCAATCTGTTTGAATATAGCTTTCCGAGCTGTGTCTGGGCCCTGAATAAACCTGCATTACTTCTTGCCTGCATACACTTCTGTAATTTTTTATTGGCGAGTCGTGAGGCGTCCCCTGACACACTACCGAGGTTGATAAATGGGTACCAATTTCAGTTGGGTGATTACTGCATGTAAATAAGTTCTACGTACATCGTTTTGGCGAATGCGCTACATAAGTAACAAATTGCTATTTTTCCCTTTATTTCACACCCTTCTTATATTCTTTCTCCAGAGCATTTGGAACGCTTCTGAACACAGTACTAAAGAGAGGTATTGTCGCTTACTACACTTTCAATTTAGAATAAATTGTTGGGAAAATAGATTATAGCAGCAGGAATAGATGCTTTCCCGGAAGCATAATCTAGCAGAGTGCCCTTCATTTATTCAACTAACAAAAACATGATCTAGAAAATTAATTCCTGTTTAAAATATTGTTTTTTACGTTTTCTGCTTATTAAGTAGAAGTAAAAGTGGGCGGTGGGGCGTGTGTATTCAGTTGTTTTGCAATAGTGTTCAGAAACTGCCCTCGGAACGAAGTTATGAGATCGGAAAAAAAATGTTGGTGGACACATGAAAGGAACACGGTAAAAAAAATGTTTTATAAGAAAATAGATTGTTATTTTTTTGTTGCCTTTTATAGGAACACAGCACATTTAGTAGCAGGAACGGTAGGGACTAGAACGTTGTATACACAATCTCTAAAAAGAGTTGAGTTGACCAGTGAGACAGCTGGCGGGGTCAGATAGCAGTGTCCCTACGACATGCAACGTCTGCACGCTGGATATCGACATGTCAGTGGGATTTAGCATCAGTGCCAACACGAACAACTTCAGTAAACATATCGAGGGTGCGCGTGAAACGGAATGACGTTCAGAATGGTTGTGAGAGTATCGCTGCAAAGTTAAGTGACCTTCGTTCTGCATGGAGCTACAAAAAAGAACCGGTTCTATGTTGCTTTGCCCCTCCAAAACATACAGCCAGCCCAATGCACTTTAATGGCAAGTTTTCTGTGCCAGCATTTGAATGTTAGAGGACCCTATTACAGCTTTGACAAGCTTAGTACTATTTGAGAGGCTGAGAATCAGGGAGAGGGCACATGCGGTGACTGTCCACGACCTCGATGCTCAGTTAGTCCCTCAGAATAGCTCGAGCATGCTTGCAGTAACCCTATCCGCACTGCCTTCCCCTCCTCCATTTCACAAGCAATAAAGCCCCGGAATAAAAAAAAAAAACCTTTACTCGGGCTCACTCGCCGGTTCTTTTTTTCCCAGATTACCTACACATTCTGCACCGATGGGAATTTCATCCCACACTTTTCGACTCGCTCCTTCTTACTTCGCCTCGACCATCTATGCCCCTTTCAATAAGAATTCACCCTAAACCCTCCCCCTCCCGATGTAGCGTTGAGCGTTTTTAGAGGAGAGGACTCTTGTCCCTCGCAGCGCACCGTAGCACGGCTATAGTTTGGGCGGATGTTGCTGAAGCAGCCGGGAGGCTTCTTTTAACCGATCTACACAGGCACAAGCCCAACGTGAGCGAGGCAGCATTAGGGCTCTTACCATCCTAAACCGTTGACCACCGCGCGCCCGATAAGAGGCCAGAGCCGGGGAGAGTGAGGACAAGGGGACACAAGGTTGTGACATTGAAAAGTGAGAAATTAACAGTAAATATGCAGTGTGTTAAGACTTGGAGTTAAGTGTTAGAGGAACCGAATACAAGCGGGTAAAGGGACACGGCATTAGAGGGTGAAGAGACGAGAAGGACATATCATAGGGGCAGAGGTGGGACATTGGGATTAGGTTAACGCAGGGCTGCTTAGTTTATAACAGGGCCATTATCAACGCAGAGGTTTGGCTGTCCCAGGCTAAGCTCTGGGCGCCTCATAGTTGTTTATTGAGGCTGTGACATTGGGGCAGGGAAATGCAAAAGAACGAACAAAGGAAGGACATTTCTAGTGGAGAAATAGTTCTTGGACAGTTTAACTGACACTTTTTTAAGACAGCATATTAGAAAGTAGAGAGCTGGTTACTGAAAGCAGGAAGATAGAAAATGCAGAGTATCACCCGGCGTCTCTCTCAATTGGCTGTGCATCACCGTTAGAAGAGTGAAAGCGCCTACATTGGCTGAGGTGAATTTGACAGGTGAGTAGCGGTCATTGCTTTTGCAAGACGTATATGGACTTTCTTGTTATTCAACAGTTGTCTATTTTTAGGTTGCGCTACACTTACAAGTAACTTTTTCGTATTTGTGATGGTAGCATTTGCCATGCATGTGGTTTTGGGACTTACTCAGCTGCTTTAAAAAAAAAAAAAATCTTAAACTTTGTTTGAGTACTTGGCATTACAACAGATGAGGTATCAACAGCAGTGGGTACCGTAAGTCTCAGTCGTTGGTATTAACTGTGCGGCAATTGCAACATGGATTGTTGTATGAGTACATTGGCGGATAGAGTAGCAAGACTAGCGCTGAGGGCAAAGCAGGCATTAGTTGCTAGGTGGGGTTTGAGCATCCTGTACATACATTTGTGCTAACAGCAGGTAATTACGAATAGGAGACCATATGTCCCTAGGTCTGCAGTCTATAGGTTGCAGTAAGGACTAACGCTCTAATGTATATGAAGCTCATGTAACCATGTAATAGATCGTAGCCATTGTGCCACAGTGGGACAAGAGGGGCGGAGCCATAACAACAATAATAAACATCTAACTGTTAGCAACATACAAAGGCTCGCCAGCATGCAGGAATTGTGCTGTAGTCGTTCATATTGATGGAATAAACAATGAAGATTACCCCTGCTAGCTGCGCAGGGAGTATTCTATTAAAGTCTAGGAGGCGAGCATTATGCTTCAACTTCATTTATTTACTACTCTTCAGCAGTTCAACAAACTTATATAAACTTTGCAAAGTGTTCAACAGAACTCTTTCCTTTAAAAACTGCAAAACCCATGAGTCTCTGTAGTCCATGCCCTCTCAGCCAGTCACAATCCACTTTCTGTGCTTGGACTCCTCCTCTGCTTTTACTCGCTCTGTCAACTCAACTTCCATAACTGATTCCTCGCTAACGGTGCAAAGTCTTTCTTGAACTTGGTAACTCAACTGCCGGTGAACATCCGGGCTCCTGAAGTAATCTGCTACCGGTTTGCCTTCAGTTATTCTTCTGATCTTCCCCTATGAGACTATGCATACAGTACAATTTTAGACAGTACAATACTCGGGAGGGAATTTAATGCTCGCCTCCTAGTCTTTAATACAATTAATACTCCCTGCACAGCTAGCATGGGTAATCTTCATTCTATGACAAGACTGGAGGCGAGCATTATGCTTGTTCAAAGCTTTCCCAACACCGTTCCTGCAAGACTCTCTGTAGGTTTAAAATAAAACTCTTTAAATGTATGATCACTCGACCAATCTGCTGCTAGCATGATCTCACTTAATGATACTCCTGCTCTCACGGCTTTCCTCTCACTGAATGCGCCCCATGCATGCTCACATTCACACCACCTGCTTGCATAATCTCCTTAACCCATCTCGCGATGGTCGCTGTAGCAACTGCGTGAAAAGGCTTCCTACGCGCTATTAGTAGCTGTGTGGTGCCTGCTGCTCTATTCTCCGCAGTTCTATATTCGTACTCCTTAATGCATCGTGCCACGCACCATTTCGTATTATTCGGGAAATGGAGTTAATGGACCGTAGTAGTCCCTGTCTTGGTCCTCCTGACTATTGAGAATGTCACTCCCTCCGGTCCGAAGGACCGTCTGTTAATCTCCAAGGCTTTAACGTCTGATACTCGTTTACAGGAAATCAGACATAATAACATAGATAGTTTCCCTGATAGCTGCTTAAGGGAGAGGTACTTGTCTGTTGGCCAATCTGATAGGAAACATAATACTACAGCTACGTCCCACGTTGTACTATACCTGGGCTCAGGTGGTACTTTGAATCTCGCACCTCTGATGAGCCGCACTACTGCATGGTGTTCCCCTGCCGGGTCGCCTTCTATTGGCAGGTGACCTGCTAAAATTGCTGATCTGTACACACCTATCGTACGGAAGGCTCTTCCGTTCTGTAGCAAGTTTGCTAAAAAATTCAGTATCTCCACTACAGGTGCTGAAACGGGATGAACACTTCTGTTCTTACACCAGCTTGTCCATTTTGCCCAGGCTGCGTCATAGCTCCTCCTAGTGGCTGGAGCCCAGGATTCAGCGATGAGCTCTGCAGCCTGCGCTGAAATTCCTGGCAGTGCCCAGCGTCTCCTGATATCCTGCACGCGACTAGCGGGAGGGTCCCTCTCACTCTCAGACGATGATCTGACCCAGCTGGGTCCGTGAGCAGTCGCTCTCCTTCGGGTAGCACTCTGGGTATGTCCGCTACTAACTCCATTAGCGTTGGAAACCACACCTGAGATTTCCACAATGGCACTACTAATACCAGCTCCGCTTTCTCCCTCCGACATTGAGCTATAACTCTGCTCAACATCACAAAGGGAGGAAACGCGTAGTGAGGGCCTCCTGTCCACTCCTGCAGGAAAGCGTTGGTTCCTTGCGCTCCCGGATCTAGTCTTCAGCTGAAGTAGAGGCTCGTCTGAGCATTGAGCCGGGAAGCGAAGAGGTCCATGTGTAATGGTCCCCATCTCGTGTTCAGCTTCTGAACACTGCTGGATCCAGTCTCCAGTCGCTGGAGTCTGTCAGATAACGCAAGTTCCAATCCGCTATTACGTTCAGTGTACCCGGCGGATACTCTGCTGTCACTGATCGCAGGCAGAAATGCCACAAGTCTTTCACTAGCTCTGCCAGGATCTTGGCCCTTGTACCGCCCCGGTGGTTGATGTACCGCACTGCTATGTTGTCCATCTTCAGCAGGACGCAAGATTGTACTGTCTCTTGTGAATGCCTTGATCGCGAACGACCCTGCTAGGAGCTCCAGGCAGTTTATGTGGAGATGAAGCTCCTCTTCGCTCCACTTGCCTCCGGTCTGTAGCGTTCCACATCTGGCCCCCCAGCCCTTCCAGCTGGCGTCCGATTCTATGATCAGATCTGGTTTATCTCCGAATATGGCTCGCCCATTCCAGGCATCCATATTTAACCACCACTCCAGTTCCGTAATGGACTCCTGATCTAGGGGTATCATCTGATGATACTTCAGTCCCTGTTGAAGGTGCTTTATCTTCAACCTCTGCAGTGCTCGGTAGTGCAAGGGACCTGGAAATATGGCTTGAATAGATGCTGCTAATAAACCCACTATTCTCGCCAAGGTTCTGAGGGATACTTGCTGCTTCTCTAAGCATGCTCTGATCTCTCTCTTGATATCTTTTATCTTCTGAGCCGGAAGCTCTATTGTCGCTCTCTTGGTATCTAGTACGAACCCTAGGAAGTCTAATCTCTGCGCTGGCGTGGTATCAGACTTCTCTGTATTCACTAGAAATCCTAGCGAACCCAGAAGGTCCTGTACCCATCTGGTTTGATACACTAGTACCTTCCGCCGATCTTCTGCTAAGAGTAAGAGATCGTCCAGGTAAATGATCATCCTGACGCCCTTCTCCCTGATCGTTGCCGCTACTGGCTTCATGAGCTTCGTGAACGCCCAGGGTGCTGATGCAAGCCCGAATGGCATTGTCTTGAATTACCAGAATTGTCTTTGCCAGCGAAAAGCTAGAAATGATCTGTACTCTTTGCGTATTGGTACTGTAAGGTATGCGTCTTTCAAATCTAGATGTGTCAACCAGACTCACTCTCTCAGGGAGTCTCTGAGCTGATGGACACCTTTCATTTTGAAATGTCGATATATGATCCATCCGTTCAGCTCTCTGAGATTTATAACCGGGTGTACCTTCTCTTTCCTGTGCACCAGGAACATGTTGCTCACAAACTTCGGGTTCGTTACGCATCTCTCTATCGCTTTCTTGTGGACTAGCTGCTCTATCTCGCTGTCTAGACATGCTTGTTCCGCTTGCGCTAACCTCTGACTCTGAGGTCTGCTTAGCTGGACTGGGGCTTCTATGAAATCTAGCTGCAAACCTCTGACGGTCTGCAATATCCAGGAATCGCTTGAAAGTGCATGCCAATTCTCTAAAAACATGTGCGTCTCCCCCCCCCCCACTCCCCTACAGGGGGATACTGACTTGCTCTCCCCTGGTGTAAATCCTTGACCTCGTCCTGTTCCTCGGGACCTGCAGCCTCTTGGGAATCTCCCTCTGGACGGGAAGAATGTGTCTTGGCTTTTGTTTTCCCAGTATTGCGCCCTGGGGTTCTGGGATCTTCTTCCTCCTTGATTGCGACCGGCTGCGCGACCCCTGAAGCAGCCGGTCCCTCCAAAAACTGTACTGGGAAAAATGTTGCAGATAGATGCTTGTGCCTTCTCCAATGAAGCGTACGTTCCGACGAACCGCCCCATCTCCTTCCCGAAGGTCTCTCCAAACAGGAGGCCTTGGGCTCCTTCTCCTGTTTCATCTGATGCCAAATCACTAAGTTTTGAGTCTATTTTCAGCAATAGTCCTCTCCTCCTTTCCGAAGCGATGGCACAATTCGCATTTCCGAGGAGGCAGACTGCTCTCTGAGCCCAGCCGGCGAGAGCTTCGGGGTCTACTTCTTCCCCGGTATCCTTTGCCCTCTCTGGGAGGTCCATAATCTTGGAGAGGGGCCCTGCCAAGTCCAGCACTTTCTCCTGGCAACTTCTCCAGGACCTATCAATACCCTTGCGGGGATCTGTACTCCTCTTTGACACGGTCAGCATTTTCGGATCGAGCTCGGGCGTATCCGCCACCTTTCCTGGCAGGTCTGGTTGCGGGCACTCCGCTCCTAGCCGCTGTCTCACTTCCTTATCTAGTGGTTTCCGCAGTCTCATGGTCATATACTGCGCTACTCGAGGGGATAGTTGCCATTCAGTAGATCTCGGATTCCGGATGCTATCCGGGTCAAACATATCCTCCTCTAGGAGGTGTTTCTCCTTTCGGGCTCTCTTCCCCCACTGGGTCTTGCCCAGTCGTTATCCGCGGCCTCTTCTTCACCCTGTGAGACCTGTTCTTCTTCCTGCTCCTCTTCCGAGCCTGGGTCTTCTCTGGTATTGTCTTCCCCTGGAGAGGGGGTCATGAGGTCTGGCACTGCCTGACGCTGAAGGTAAGCCTCTTTAAGCTTTGCGAAAGCGTCGGCTACGTCTGGGGCCTTTTCTTCTGCCCCGTCCAAAGAGCCCCGGGGGTCGTCAGAGGCTTTCCTCTTGATGGCTATCTTACTTCCCTTATGCTCCTCTTTAGAGGGTTCTGTGGGCGTGCGCTTAAGGTCTTTGGTGCTACTGGGTTGGGAGAGCATAGCTTCCAGTGTCTTCAGTCTCTCTTGCAAGGGTCTGACCCCTTCAGCCACTGCATCAATAAGGGAGCTTCCCAGCACTTTTTTAAAGCTTGCAGCGAGGTCCTGCGTTTGTTCCTCCTCGCTCCACTCAAACTCTGACATTTCTTCTGCTGTGCGGTGTGTCCAAATACCTGGATCAGGTGTTTAGCACGCCCACTGCTCCCTTGTGATGTTTATTGATAGTCTTTCTCTTTTACATTTTTTCTTATAGTCTTCTAGTGGCTGCACCAACTTGCCTGTCTCTTGTCTTCAGGCTGCTGCGAGTGTCCTCGCTTCTGTCGTGTCAATTTACTGCCTATTGACAGTGTAGGGAAATGATTCCCTGTGGTCTCTTGCTCACGCTGCCAAACCTGCTGCCTCCTCAGCAATCAGTGCAGCGCTGATGGCACTGGGCGTGCTCGCGATCGTAAGACCGCTTGTCTTTGTGGTGTAATTAACTTATATTGCTCGTACGAGCGTTCTCTGCGATGCGGTCGCTGCAGAAAATGTCGCTTAAAAGCGACGTATGCTGTGAAGCGCGGGATTGCTGCGCTTAAGCTCCTCCCACCCGCGGGAGGGGGCTAGAGCGTAGCCGCGCAGTGCGCTGATCTACGCGAGCGGCCCCTCTGCCCCCCCCCTGAGGGTGGGGGCTACCGCTGTGAGTCTGCACTGCTGGGCAGGCGCGCTCGCTGTTCGTGGGCGCCAGCTTCTCCTACCCAAGTGTGGGGGCTAGGCCTCGCGAGTGAAATACGCGCTCCGGTACACTGTCCGCGAGGCTGGCCGCACCCCTGAAGTGCCGAAATTGCGACACGGGGCCGCCGGTCTCGTGGACAAAACCCCTATAACTTACCTGACCTGAAGTCTCTTGTCTCAATACACCAATATCTCAAAATGGGAACCGATCCTATACGCGTACACGCGCCTGGACGGAATGATACGTAATATTTAAAATCTTACAATCAATCTTCCTCCACACGTTCACTGTGCTTTATATGTGCATGATTAATGACAATTCAATCCTTACTCCCTCACTCATTCCTGACTAATTCTCACACAGAAAATATGGAGAGAGAAGAAATGGTACTTATCTGCTTGAAGAGGAGGAGGCCAAGCACAGGAAGTGGATTGTGACTGGCTGAGAGGGCATGGACTACAGAGACTCCTGGGTTTTGCAGTTTTTAAAGGATAGAGTTCTGTTGAACACTTTGCAAAGTTTATATAAGTTTGTTGAACTGCTGAAGAGTAGTAAATAAATGAAGTTGAAGCATAATGCTCGCCTCCAGTCTTGTCATAGAATTTGATGAGGTGGAATGTATAGTACAATTGAATATCTCTGACATGGTATCACAAACCCCCATCCAGAATTCTTCCAGCTCTGGGCAGCTCCAAAGCATGTGGAGATACCTTGCCCCGCCGCACAACACTTGGGACATAGATCAGATTAGGTGTGTGAAAACAGGTGTAGTTTGGCTGGGGTGTAATGTGTAGAACCTTGAACTGTGTTAGTTGAAATCTGGAGTTAAAGGACACTGCTTCAGTTTGTAAGCACATAGATTCCCAAGTTTCGTCTGTGATGTTTATTTGAAGATTCCAGGCCTCCCGCAGTTTAGTCAATGGTTTGCTATCGCGGTTTAGCAGTATTTTATATGTGGCTACACCGCCAGGTGTGGAAGTCCCACTCATTATGGCTTGCAATAGTGGCTCGTCGGGTGGTTGTACTGGGAACTCGGCCCAGGTTTTCTTTGCTGCCCGGCGAAAACCCTGCGTTTTGTAGCCAGCGCTGTCTGTCTATGTGGGGGGCCTGGTAGGTGCTGAAAGCAAGCAAAGGACTCAATGTTATACATGTCTCCCATAGTAATATATCCGTCTGTCTCCCACTGTCGTGCTGCGATCTTATGCTAGGGAATGATGGAAAAAAGTTCCACAGCAGAAGGTCTCTATGGTATGGATGGCAGTTAGCCACTATTTTCCATATCTTGAACCAGGCCAGCGCTATTGTGTGGGCAGGGTCGAAGGCTACAGAGTCCCTACGTTATGGTGGGAGTACCAGTGAGCGAACATCGCTAGTGCCTGCCGCAAGTTGTTCAATCTTTGTGTGTGGATGTTTCGAGTCTTTGTCGAACCAGTAAGCTGCATAGTGTGCCTGTGCAGTAATCCAGTATTTCACCATGTCTGGGCCGGCCAGGCCTCCATGTGCGTAGGATCTCGTAAGGGTGGCCCATTTAAGTCTGACTGCACCAGCGTGCCACGTGAAGTTGTTCATTGCTATCTTTAGCTTGTCAACAAATATGGTTCCTGGCCACAGAGGTATATTTGTGAAATAGTATAGTAATTTAGGAAGAGTTATAATTTTGAGAATGACACACGGCCTGCTATGTCTAGCGGGAGCTCTGCCCAGACGTGTAGTTTGGCTGTTAGTTGGGGTAGGTATACACCATACTTGCATGCATAGAGGGAGGAGCTGTGACGTGTTACGGTAACCCCTAAGTATTTAATTTCCAGTGGGGCCAGGCAAAGCCCATGAGGTCCGGTGGAGGAGTGGTTGCATCGGTGAGCGGGAGTAATTCGGGTTTTGGCGCAGTTCACTTGTAGCCCCGAAAGTGCACTAAAGGAGAGCACTTCTTAAATAATTGGTGGCAGAGGTCTCACAGGATCGCGAATAAATTGTAGGGCGTCACCTGCATATAGTGAGATGATCTCTGGCTCGCCTGTCAATCGGACCCCTTTCTGTGCATGCCTGCTGTGGATTGCGTCTGCGAATGGTTCCATTACTATAGCAAATAATAGGGGGGACAATGTGCAGGCTTGTTTGGTTCCACTATTTGTCAATGGGGGGGCGAGAGAACTCTGGTAACTTTAACCCTGGCAGTGGGGCTTGTGTATAGTAGACAATCCTATGATATGAACCCCGGTCCAAAGTTGCACTTTCCTAGCACTGCTCACATAAATTGCCAGGAAACTGAGTCGAAGGCCTTTGGCACGTCTAAGGCTGCGGCTGCTGCCTGGGTCTTAAAAAAAAAATAAAATAAATAAAAAAAGTCTCGGGTTTAGTGCTGTGGAGTGGCCAGAAACAAACCCGGATTGATCTGGGTGAATAATATGCTTCATGTACGGGGCTAAACGTAGTGCAAGTACCTTAGCGAATATTTTAACATCAGAATTTATAAGCGAGAGGGGGTGATATGAGCCGCATTGTTCTGGAGGTTTGTTGGGTTTAAGTAACACGTTGATCACTGCTTCGCAGAGCATGGGGGTGGGGGGAGTAGCCCTATAGTATATGCTTCCTCCCATAGGGTGACTAGCCTGTGAATAAGGCAGGATTTGAAGTGTTTAAAGAACTCCATTGCGAGGCCGTCTGGGCCATGGGTATTGCTAGGTGGGAGCGCATCGATGGCACAGGATATTTCTTCGGGGGTGATCTAGGCTTGCCTTGGCGTCATCGGACAAATCGACAGTAGGAGGTTGTCTAGGAATGTCTATGTCTCGAAGGGTCCCTGTATCCGAGTTGAATAGGAGTGGAACACTTAACTTCAGACGCAGTGTGTACCACTCGTCCCAACGAGTCCTGCACGAAGGGGATATGGTGACTGCCCGGTGCTTGTTTTACCATCCTAGCAAGTAATTTACCAGGGTGTTTGCCTTCGCCGTATTTTCTAGCTGGGCTTGGGCTATCCAGGAACTTTAGTTTCCTATCTGCGTGCACCCAGAATTTGTCCAGCTTGAGTTTAATGTCCCCCCAAGACTGTGCTGACAGGCTTGGATACATATGTCTGTTCTAGGTGGCGCAAATTAGTTTTGCTGGTGTGGATGTGCCTGCGTATGGTTTTGACTATGCCTGACTCCATTGCTAGGGTAATGCCGCGTATATATGCCTTAAAGGCTTCCCATAGGATGGTGTGATTATCAACTGATACAATGTTCACCTCAAAACACTCATCGATTTTGCTTTCCCATTATGGTTGCGAATGCAGGGTCCAAAAATGATTGTGGCCTGAGTCTGTTTATTGCTAGTGTCCCCCCCACCCCCCAACACCAGTTTCAATGTAATTGGAGAGTGGTCAGAGAAAATCCTAGGCAAAATATCAGCTTCTGTAAGGTGGCGAACTAGTATGTCGGACATCCACCACAAGTCAGTGTAATGCTTCTGCGAAAATGAGAGCCAGAATAACATGGTGTCGATGCGCAGCCATTTTTGAACACTCGTCTCCCATCACAGTAATAAAGCCTTCATTTCAGCGGGCCTCACAGAATACGCGAGTAGCAGTGAAAACAGCAAGGTCACATAAATATTATCTGAGTAGAATTACTGCGGAGAATAGTTATTGTATTGTCCACTGAAGGACGAATACAGAAAGGGAGTCGGCGTACACTGCGGGTGCACGATAAGGGGTTCTGGGAATGAATGCGAGAGGGAGGGGCGCTGGGGTTTTCCACTTCTAACTGGATTTTTCCTCCCTCTGTCCCTTCGACTTGTGTTCTGCTCTTCGGCCGAGAGCAAAACCCTATAGAGAAGGGCGGGGAAATGCCCCCATAAAGGAGAGTGCATTGCATGGCAAAAGGTAGTTAGAATCTGAAACCCCGGGTGAGAAAGTCTTGCTGAAAGAGAGGACTCTCTGCTTCGTACCCCGTAGACGCAGTGATCTCTTTGCCTACCTGCTGAGAGACTAAGCAGTGTTGTGGTGGCCAAGATGAAGTTTTCTTCTGCCTCATGCTTATAGTGATGTGCTTTATATTCAAATTATTATATATCTAAGTGTATGTTTGTTTATTTGTATGTGTGTGTGTGTATATATATATATATATATATATATATGTGTTGTTTTTTTTTTTTATTTTTATTTGCTCGTCTGAGTCAATCACTCGCCGGGGAGACGCAAGTGTTAGCTTTGTCCATGCCCAATGTATATTTTACACCACCACCGACCGTCGTCTATGCCACCTCCTATTGTTTATGGCTGTAAAAATATAATATATATTTTTCAAAGTTTTCCTCTTAACCGCGGGTTTATATAACTATGTGCTACATATAGTTGTAGTAATATTTAGTTTGATACCTGCGGTTATCTGGGGTAAAACGATGAGAAAAATGCTTCTGCTCCCAGGCACTCACCAATTGCCCCCCTCACCTGTGCCTGCTCCCTTCACTCCCCTGAAGGCAGCATCACCTTCCCAGCCCTCTCTCATTCCCCCAACACTCATTTCCGTGTGACACACTTTCAGTCTCACTCACGTTTTCTTCTGTAGCTGCGGGAATCCTGCCGAATTACCCTTTGTGCTCTTAACTTCTTCACTAGCCTCCCATCCTCTTCCCCGTAGCCTAGTGCCATGTAATAGTTTTTCCTCCTCCAAATGACATTGTTCTGCTTATTTGTTTTTGGGTAGCCATGGGTATAACCATTTCTCTCGCATCGGGAAAAAAAGATGGCCGCTTTTTCTTTTCTGATAAGTCTTTTTTGCAAAGCATCATGGGAGATCGCTCTAATTTTGGAGGAAAGGTACTGAACGCCATAACTGCATATGGCCCCCTTCAATCCCCCACCGGATCTCGAGTCCACGCTTCGTGCCCAATTTGTTTCGTACCTGGTCAAATTCCATCCATTGATTTTGACTGTGCACTGGAGCACACATTTGTTTTTTTTTGTCTACGGGAAAATGAATGGGAACTAGGCCGAAACTGAATTTGTTTTGTCTTCTTAATAAATGTTTCATTTTTAACTGATTTTTTCCAAAATGTCCACTTTGGGGTGAGGTGCGGGTCCCATACGTACAATTTTGTCGGCATAATTTCAGCCAAAACTGTCATCCGAGTCAAGTTATTAGCAAATAATTTTTTGGATTTCCTGTTGTACTCCACATGCAACTTAACTATAGTGTGCAGTGACAGCCACACTATAAAATATTTTTTAGGTGCCTCTGCAACTTGGGCTTCATCAAGTTAGTAGCCACTCTGCCTGGTCTATGGGGATGGGGCTTTCTGTTTTTGTGCTGCTGCCATTCTCCTCACTCTGAGCATTGCTTCTCATATCCTAGAGAGTCAATGGTGCTAATATTCTCTAGTAGGGATACTGAACAGGATGGCCTTGCGCTCTCATTCCATGCCTTCTCCTGTAATTTCTTTACTCCATTCCCAGCACATGTTCCCAGACTACCACACCCTCAAACATTTAGGAAAGCATCCAGGGAACAGTCTATGTATCTTAACTGGGTCACAGTGCCATCTTTGCAGTATTTCAAAATTCTGCCATTGTATTGGTTGACAGGATCCCATGAAACGTTATATTGTAATTCTTTTCCCACAGTTTTTCCGGTATGGCACACCCTAGGTCTTTATCCCATTGTTCTTTAAATCTGGGACATTCCTGGGCCTAATCAGCAAGATTGCCTTATAGAGTTGTGTTCTTATACTTTTTCGATTTTGAGCCTTTTTCTATAGGTTCTCACTTTTGTGAGCTCACACATTACCTTGTCTTTCCATTCACCTTTTAAAACAGTTCTCTTAAGCACTGGAAGACATTGAATCTTTCGGCGATCTTCTTTGGGTAAATGGACCAACAAGTGGCATTCTGCTGCCAAAAGGTGTATTTCGGTAATGTTCAGTTTTCGACGCTGCTATTGGCACCAAGCGTATATATTTCCAAATTACTTGGTTCGGGAAATTAGTCTTCGGTGTCACGGTCTTTCAGCCGCAGTGGACCACGCTTTGTCTTCCGTTTCTTTATCCATGTACTCTGGTTCAAACTAAAAGATGTACAATCCATCCAATATACATTTTAAAGAGGCTGGGTAAAAAAGACAATGGAGTAGTATTGCCGACCACATTATACGAAAAGGTATAGATAAAACATGTATCAGTGAAAATGATTACTGATGTAGAGAAAATACGTAACACAAGTATTTTGCACTACACGTTAATAAACCTTGCTCTATCTCTTATGTAAAATACTCACAGTATCAGACAATGCTTGGTGAAATGCAGATACCATAGTAGCAGAGCCTATCTAACAATTAGAATAAGTCTTTTTTGTTTTATCCGTAAACTCATTCTTTCTTACTCTAATACATTCTACATGCATTATAATCTGGCATAGTTAAGGCTAAGATCAATTGCCAGACTGTTTCAAAATGTTGGTTATAAGTCTGGGAACCCTTCCATGAAAAAATATGAAAAAACGTCCACAGTGACATTTGCAGACAGCCGCCCCTGCATTGAACAGTTGCTTATGGACGGCTTCGTTTTTTTTTTAAATGTTGCATAATTGTGTTTTGAACATATTTTTACATGGCTTAAATATCTCAAAAAACGGACTGCTTCGATTTTCAAGAATTTTGGCATTGACCTAGGTCATATGAATGGATGCACTAGAACACATTTTTTTAATCAAGCTTTAAATATGCTTTTAAACATGTATCTATATATCATGCTTGCACAGAATTAATGTGCAATATGCACTCTACCTGTAGAAGGTGTACATTTTGTATTTGTACACTGCTATACGTATGAAAGCTCAATTCAAAGTCAGGACTCTCAGTTTTTATGTACGTAGAATGTATAGGGTATGTAAATAGCGTATATTTATTTATTTATTTAATGTGTTACAGTTTAGTTAATAAACTTTACACATGTATGGCAACAAGAATACAATAATCAAATTAGTTAATTTCCAGCATCAAACTATTATATCATTACATTACCATTCATGACAGTTAATCTCCACTTTAAAATTAAAATTACACAATAAATACAATGGCAATACTAATAACAATAATAAATAAATAAATCTAGCCTAGACACAATCATACATGCTAAGACCTAAAACAACCTAAATCAAGCCCTGTGTATATCACATCGAAACTCACCAGGATACGAAATACTGACAATATTAGGAAGAAACAATTAGGAATTACAGTTCACAATTACAGAGTAACGCATAGCCCAAAAAGGGTTCTCGTATAGGTGTATCCCATCACTACTCCTAAGTGTAGATAAGGCCACCTATTCAAATCTTAATGCCCAGTTTTCCCTCTATGACCAACCAGATGTTATATAAAGCAGTTAGAATATGGATATTTTCGGAATTTAGGCAGTCATGCCAAAATAATGCCTTAGAGGTTGCTGCAGAATCATGAGTATACTTTCCCATATGTTGATGTATTATGTCTGTCATACTACTACATTGTGTCAGAACATGTTGTGCTGTCTCCAAAACATTATTGATTTTACATAATCTGCAAATCCTTAGTGCCGACAGCATTTGATCTCTCCGGCCCGTGACCCATAGAGTCGGGAGTTGATCCAGTCTTAATAGGAGTACAAAGCGTCGCAGTCTTTTGCAAGGGCATAAGTTAAGGTAGTCTTGCGGTCTCATATATGTGTACAACCTGAATTTCACAAATTCATAACTTTTCAATGCACTGAGGTGGGCAAAATTCTCCAGCCAGTCCCACATATCTATTCGCTTGTCAAGGGCTCTCTGAACTTGCCTGGTATAGTCCCCTTCGCGATACATCCATCCTATATCAGCAAGATATCTTAACATTATAGCAGCGGGTGAGAGGGAATTTTGTTTTTTACATATTTCCTTATCCACAGCAATCAATACTGGATTTGTTGTACCACTACGCATTTTAATGAAAAGCCCCAATCTCTTTTTCATCACTATAGCTTTCAATGAAGGTATTCCCAGCTCTAGGCGTATAATGGCCATTGGAATTCCTGGGGCTAGGCCCAAGACCCGCCGCCAGAATTTCCCTTCTATTACTTGTAGCCAGCTAAGATCTAGATCGAACAGGGCCTCTAATCCGTAGGTCACCATGGGTGTAAAAACCTGCACATAGAGTTGGCGAGTGCCCCATAGCGTAAAACCTCCCTGCTTATTAGTGAAGTTCGCAACCAGCGATGTGACCTGCGATGTGATAGCGTATATGTATGGAATGTAAAACTACATACCTCTTGTATGTCTTGAAAGCTCACATCAAATTTAGAGCTCACTTTAATGTGTCATATATTCGAACTGTATATGTACAGATGGACATTAATACATTGTATCAAAATTAAAATCCGTAAATTGTGTACATGTACGAACTAGAATTTATGCCTTTTATGCGTATAAACCTCCCATCAATCAAGCCTCATTTTAATGTGAGTTTTCATGGGTATAGGAGGACGTATGCATTTCATAACATTATACCAACCACTCATACACTACTTTGTATCCACTCAAATGCCAGACAGAGGCATTATGGCCAATTTTTTTTAAAGTTCTCGACCCAAACAAAAATCTAATTTAGTAATAGCCATTTAAACTTTATTTGCATGCTTTTGTAGACTTTACTTTTTGTTAGAGTAACCTGAACTCTTATTTAAAACGTTTTTTAAACCTATATTTCTGGAGCTTGTGGATCTGCTTAGATCACATGTTCTGCATAGTCTGACATCTAGTGGTAGTTGCGGAGTATTACAAAGATTTGTTTTTTAAACTCAAACTGACCATCACAGGGCGTGTTGGTAATAATATCACTAGTGTGACGTCTACTGTACCCATGGTACTTCACGCGTCGAGGTCCCTCAGATTGTTTCTTTCCGCCATCGTAGTCGGTCGTAAGTTGCGCAGTTCTCTTCCAGGCTGAGGCCTTTGATTAGTTGAAAGTTTACTAGTAGACTCTTCTTTATTTCATTATTGTTTTCTATTGCCGCATGGCCAACAGACTGCTCAACGGCTTTCAACGGACAACCTCATTGACGTCTACTAGACTGATCGACCAAACGCGGCCTACACAGGCCTCTTTGGGCTTTGCCCCTTACAGTAGGGAGAGGTGGGAGATTCTTCATACTGACCTCTTTAGAGAATGCAAATTCTGCCATCCCCTTTCCCGTTTTCTCTGCAATCTGTCCTTAGAATTAATAATGGACAAAACTCCCTTTTAAATGTTGCCCTACCTGCCACTGAAGATTCCTGTGGAAGGACATGCACCGAGTGTGCAATTACTGTCTCCCGAGGGATCCACCTGAAACAGTTTGCAAATCTTGCAAACTTTTTTGACCTAAAACTCTAAAGGATCGATGCACCAAACACTGGGCTGCTCACGCAATGCAGGCCAAGGCTTCCATTGACGTGGCAGAAGATTCCAGAAAGGGAAGTATCAGTTTCCTTAGTAACGGCAAAGGTGAGCAGGGTTCGTCGGAACCCCATGTGCGTGCCCCCGACTCCAATAAGCAGGCCAGCGGCTCTGGGGGAAGACACCCGGCGGCAAGAGCACACAAGCACAAGAACACTAAACACATACCCCACGGCCGACTATCAACGATGCCGTCGAAGCCCGAGCGGTATCCACGGAAAAAGCCTTGGGTTCTTCCCTGTCCTCTGGGCCATCACTTACGCTGTCGCCTCATGACAGTTCTCCGAAACCGAACCCCAAGTTCGGTTCAGACACCGCACACAAAAAGGCCCTCCTTTTGCGCGCCTAAATACAGGCAGCGAAAGACGCTTCAGCATCCCCCAAGCAAACGACAAAGAAGCATGAGTTGATCAAAAAACATGTCGGTGCTACCCTGCTTAAAGCAAGGACACAGAAAAAGTCAATGTCGGCGCCTTTGGCCTCCAAGAGCACACAGGCTGTAAATCTCCCCCGCCCCCTGTAGACTCTCTCTGGGGCTATGCACCACAAAAACCAGACTCTGTCCCAGGCCACCCCTATCATGTCTGGCTTCCCACCTTCATGTGTTTATACTCCTGAACAGTTTAATACAATTTTAAAGAGGATGTCAAGTTTTGTGGACTTTATGGACAGACACATTCCACTCCTGCAGTCTGTACAAAGACGCATCCAGCCCTCCCTGCTTGCGCCTAGTCTCACAAGGGCAGTTAACCCCAGAATAGAAAAACTATTCAGGCCGACGCACACTGACCCTCTGTATATTAGGAGTCAGCTTAAACCTGATTCACTAGTGGTCACCACTACCAGACAGAGGGTAGGCACTCCCCTGGCATCGGCTAAGGCCCCGCCAGACAAGGAAAGCAAGAAAATCTATACTTTCGGGAGAAAGGTTGCCTCCTTAGCGGCATACCAAACCAGAATCGCCAACAACGCTACGCTTCTGGCTAGTTACGGCTGCCACAAATGGGATGACCTGGAAAGCCAAGTCGAAGCTGTCCTGGAACTCCTAAAGTCTCAATTGTTAAATACTATTGCAGAGGGCAAGCAGGTATCAAACTGCATCCTCAACAATAATCTTAATGCAGCAGACAATGCGGGACGCATCATCACAGAGGGCACGCTCATCAAGCGCCATACCTGTCTCAGAAAATCTGGGTTTAAGTTGCCGGTGGAGCCTAATGTACTTTTCGGAAGGGTGTCAAAGACGCCCTTAAGAGTGCTCAGGAGGAATATGACGCTCTCAAATCCCCTGTCCAGTTAACAAACAAGCCCTATGTACAACAGGGCTCCTAAAAACTCTAGAAGGTTTCAGGGTCAGGGTGCTCAACATTCCTCTGGCTATTTTCAGGGTGGACAGTCCTCATCTTGGGGCCCATCACAAGGACAAACTTCCTCTTCCAGCTTTCAAAGAGTAAATAAAAGGGCCAGAGGAAGAGGCGGAACCTCTCCTGGGAGAGGCTCCACCACTCCCAAACAATGATGCACCGCTACAGTCCCCTCCCATGCTACTCCAGTAGGAGGCTGAATTTCACACTTCACCCACGCATGGGAGGGCATAAAGTCAGACAAGTGGGTGTTGTCCACAGTGGCAGGCGGTTATTATATCAAGCTGTACCACCCTACCATCCGCCAAGACAGAGGAAAATGTCAACAGATGAGAAACGCATATTGTTGGAAGAAGTAAGGGCACTGCTGGAGAAAGACGCCATAGCAATCATCACAGCAAATCAGGTAAACAAGGGTCTTTATTCAACTTACTTTCTTGTGCCAAAGAAAGACCTTTCCATGCGCCCAGAACTAAGTCTGCGGCCTGTGAACAAATGTCAAACCCAAAATGTTTTGTATGACCATGTTCCAAGAAGTAATCCCACTCCTAAAACGGGGGTACATTGGATATGAAAGATGCATACTTTTCATATTTCAATGCTCCCTGCGCACAGAAAATCTGCATTTCAAGATGGCGTGATTTCACTACCAGTTCAAGGTACTCCCCTTCTGTATTGGCTCAGTGCCAAGAGTATGCACAAAGGTGCTCACAGTAGTGGCATCACACCTGTGAAGAAATTCCATCCCAGTATACCCTTATCTAGACAACTGGCTAATTACCAGGGCATCTCCTCAAATTTGTAAACAAAATACTCAAAATACAATAGACCTTCTTTTCAATCTCGGCTTCTCCATCAACGAAAAGAAATCAAGCCTAGTCCCAAACCAAATTAAACAATTTCTAGGGGCTATTCTAAAGACAAAGGAGGAGCTGGCTTTCCCCTCAAACGAGAGAGCACAAAACATGCTGTTGCAAGTACCTCACTACAAGGTCGGTCGTCTAACTGTACGCAAAGCAATGCGCTTGATCAGGATGATGGCCTCATGCATTCACTTGGTTCCGCACGCTCGCCTGCGCATGCACTCAGTGCAGGAATGGTTAGCAAAACAATAGTCTTAGGCAAGCGGTCAGTGGGACGATCTAGTGGTTGTTTCGCTAACCCTGGTACAGGCTCTTCGCTGGTGGTCCAGGGACAACCTGCTAAGAGGAATACCCTTCCGCGTTCCACAAGCACAGGCGATTGTAACTACAGATGCCTCACCCGCTGGATGGGGGGGGCTCCCTTCCTTCAGACCAGTTATCGGAGCTTGCCAATTGATCCCACTGCCAACGTACAGGCACTTATTGCTCCCATAATTGAAGAAGCAGAGGAATACATCAGCCCAAGGGACGTGGCTTTCCTTACACCAGCACACCCCCAGATGCCGGTTCTATACGCTTTGCTGAAAATACACAAGGGACTCACTCCACCACCGGGTCGCCCAATAGTTTCGGCATCAATTCGGTCTTGGAACCGTTGTCCCAATACATGGACTTTCTCATCAAGGACGAGATTCCTAAGATGCAATCCTTTATAAAGGACTCCACCAACATGCTCGTTCTATTAGAGGTCAATCCAGAAGAGGATTGGTTGGTCACTATTGATATAGAGTCACTATATGCTAAAATTCCCCGGTTAGAAACGCTTTCCATGGTACAGAGACTCTGGGATTGGCCTCCATGGAGTACCATCTGGTTTCATTGGCGAACTAGCTGAGATTGCCCTTACTAGGAACTTTTCCTGTGGATTTAAAAAAAAAAAAAAATCTTTTTTAAACGTGTTTATTTTAAACCAGCACACAGGTGACAGCATGATCAGCAACAGTAGACAAAACATAACCGTCAATACAAACATAAACATTTCCCTCCCCCCTTCCTGGATCAGGCTTCATCGCAATCCGGTTGAGCATGGCTAGGGACTAGCTGTTCGCTATTCCACTAGAGGGCCCTTGCGATCAGCCGCGGTTTGTGGGTTAGCGCCAGGAAATTCTGGTCATAGTCTAGGAAGGGCACCCACATCTTCAAGAAGCAGTGAAGGAAGCCATCCTTGGCTGCAGTGATTTTCTCCGCTATTAGAGTGTCCCAGAGTTTTGCCACCAGGGTCATCAGGGGGCCTTTTGCAGATTTCCAAGTGCGCACCACTGTGATCTTTGCGGCCAGCAAGAGTTGCGTTAGGAGGGCAGCCATTCTGCCGGCTCTCGGATAGGTGCCTTGAATCGGGACTCTCTGGAGGACTGGTTCAGGTTCCAGAGGAATCACCACTTGGGCGATGTCTTTTTTCATAATAATACATTGGGACCGGAACTCCCTCACCGTCTGGCATGTCCACCACATGTGAAAGTAGGATCTTGGGAGACCACAACGGCGCCAACATAGGGTGTCCAGGGCCCACTGAAAGTGGCGCAAGCGAAGCGGGGGGTGGGGGGTTGTACCATCGTTGAAGTAACTTGTGGGCACATTCTCGGTTGCTGATGCAAAGGGAGGAAGCGTGTGTCCTCGACCAGATGTCTACCCAGGACTGGTCATCTATGGGGTGCCCCAGGTCCGCTTCCCATTGTGACATATAGGGGGCCCTAGCGGTGTTTTTCTTTTTTTTTTGTAGTAACTTGTAGAGGGTAGAGATTTTCCCTCGTGATAAGTCTTTCACGGTAAGTTCAAGGGGACTGAGGGCGCGTAGTGCTGCAGATGGGGTCAACGGATGGGAGCACCAGTGTCGGAGTTGCGAGTAGGTAAACCTGTCTGTTTCTGCTAATTGGAAGGCTGCTTTGCATTGCATTCCTAGACCTCTCGGGATGCCCTTATGTTTTAGGGCCCAGTCCCAGGCTTTCACGGTATGTTTGGTGGAAGACAGGGTTCCCGGCCAGGTTCGGCGCAGGGGGAGAGGACCTACATGGGAGAAAACGCAGGGGGAGGGACAGGCGGGACTGTTCTATCTGCACCCATATTGGGCGCCCCGAGGTAATGTCCCAAGCCTGGACGTGGGCCAGTTGTGCTGCTATCTGGTACTTCGGAGGTCGGGGACCCCCAATCCACCTAGTCTGGAGCCGCCCATCATGGTTCTCTGGGGATTCGCAATTTCCTACCCCTCCAAATGAACATGAACATTTGCTTCTGCAGGTGCCGCAGTGGCGGCAGAGGGATTGTCGTGGGCAAAGATGAGCAGGCATAGAGGAATCGTGGAAGGAGATTGATTTTGCAGGTGGTGATACGGCCAAGCAGTGAAATCTCGTGCGTGAGCCAGCGGTTAAGATCCTTCTCCAGCTCTCTGAAAAGTTGGGGAAAGTTTGCCTGGTAGGGATCTCCGGGACGGGCAGGAATCTGGACCCCGAGGTAGGTAATGGTGAAGCCTGCTACTCTCCCAAACCTATGAATCTCGGCAAGGGCCGGCTTCAGTGAAGCAGAGATATCTGAAATAGATAGTAGGACATCATCTGCATAGAGTGTGATCTTATGTTGGGAGGGGCCCACTTGGAGGGCTTTAATTTGTGAGTTTAGGCGGATTCGTTGGGCAAGGGGTTCCATTACCAGGGCAAAAAGGAGGGGAGAAAGAGGACATCCCTGCCTGGTTCCACAGGTCAAAGGAATCATGTCAGATAGGAGGCCATTAACTCTGAGGGTCTTTGGGGACTGATAGTTAGCTAAGACAAGCTTTTGGATGGTTGGACCAAAGTGGAAAGAGTCTAGGGAGAGCCGCAGGAATGCCCAGTCCACTTTATCAAACGCTTTGGTTGCATCTCGGGCCAGTAAAGCAAGCTGCCACAAATCCTGGTTCGCAACATCTATTAGGTTCAAGGCTCTGCGGATGTTGTCCCCGGTCGACCTGTGCAGGATAAATCGCGTCTGATCTGGGTCGATGATGTCAGGAAGGACGCTTGCCAAGCGATTTGCCAACATTTTTGAATATGTTAGCATCAAGGTTTAATGGTGAGATGGGCCTGTACGAGCTATTATTCCTGGGGTCTTTCCCCATTTTAGGAATGAGCACTGTGATTGATTCCTGCATGGAGCGGGTGATGGATCCCGAATTAGCAAAAGAATTGAAAGTGATTGTCAGGGGAGCTATCAATTGGGGGCAGAAGATTTTATAAAACCGTGTTGTATACCCATCTCAGCCCGGGGCTCTGGATTTGAAGCTCTTAATGGCTGCGTCGACTTCCTCACCTGAGATGGGAGTCTCGAGGCTCTCCCTCGTAGAGTCCTTGAGGCGGGGTAAGAGCAGCGCCTTGCAGATAGTTCTTTTCCTCTTCTCGGTTCCTCTGAGATGCCGACATTACCTCCGAGAGGTGGGCGACCACGAGACGTAATTTGTCCCGGTCTGCAAATTGGACTATGCTCTGGGTGTCGCGAAGGCCCAGGATAGTGTTTTGTTTCTTTGCTTTGGCGAGTTTATCCACTAGCAGTTTATTCGCCTTATTGCTTTTGGCATAGCACCCTTGTTTGGTTTTCGCCAAAAGGTGCGCCGTAGACTCTGCAAAGTGCGCCTCCAACCTTTTCCAAGCAGCCTGTAGACCTGGTTGGATTTCGGGGACCTTCCTGTATGTTTGTGGGTGGCCGCATCCTCGTGGACCTCATTCTCCAGGACTATGCAGGTTTGCTGCCTGCGCTTGTGAAAGGCTGCACCCTGAGCGATCCGTTCTTCTCTCACCACAGCTTTCATGGCGTCCCAGGTGTTCGCTGGGGACGTGTCCTCGTTCAGGTTTTCCCTGAAGAAATTCTTGATTGACTTTGTTATAGAGTCTCTTACTAACATATCATTTAAGATGGGGTCATACAGATTCCATCCGCGTCCGGGAGGAGGGTCAGTGTCATGAGCCAGGAGCATCGGAGCAACTGGAGCATGATCGGAGAGCACCCTGGGGCCAATGATGAGGTTGTCAGTGAAGGCAAGGATCTGAGGGGAGGCCAGCAGAAGGTCGATCCGGGAGAAGGTTCTGTGTATGTATGAGTAAAAGGAGTAGTCCCTTTCGTTGGGATAGATCACTCGCCATGTGTCCACTACGTCCAGAGTTCGGAATAGGTGGAGAAGGCCTGTCGCCAGTCTAGAGTCTCTGGGGGTCAGGGGATGCAATCTGTCCTTGAGCGGTTCGGGGACCCCGTGTCTCCTCCGATGATAGTTTGGACCTCAATGAATGGAAAACGATTCTTCCAAGTCTCTGTAGAACCCCGCTTTTTTGTCTTTAGGGGTATAGACTGATATGAGGGAGTAGAGCTGTCCATAAATAAAGCATTTAACTGCCACAAAGCGGCCCTCCGGGCAGCACAAGATCTCCAGGATTTGTGGTCTTATCCCTTTTGCGAAGAGAATCGCAGTACCTCCTTTCTTAGTGCCATTGGAGGCCAAGAATTGCAGTGGAAAAAATCTGCTGCGAAGCCGGGTAAAGTCCGCTGGGATTAAGTGGGTCTCCTGCAGGAAGAACACAGAGGATTCCCCATCTTGTAAGTGCTGCAGCGTGGATTTCCTTTGGGGGAGGGGGGAATTCAGGTCGCTGACATTAAGCGTGACAAATTTCAATTTCTGGTGCGGAGGGAGTGCGTCCTGGGTTTCCGGGGGTCTCCGGGTTAGGGGTTGGGTAGATTGGGGCTAAATCATTGTCCGACGGTTTGTTCAGAATGAGGTCATCATGTAGCTGGGGTTTTACCAGAAACCCCCAACATGGGCCTCCAACGGGAGGTTAAGACATTAACCTGGGGAGCCAATTTCCTTTGGTCGTGCTTCCCTCTAGCCAACAGGGGTAATACCGCCAACAAATAACCAGTCTGTAACATTCCACTCCAAGGGAATATTGGTGTCATGCACTCTGGAGTTGGACATGGGCCGTGTGAAGCCCGCAACATTGTAATTTTTCGTTCCTTTTTCCGGTGTCGTCTATCTTCGCCATACTCACTGGAGGTCATTTTGCATTCCGGTTTCTCTGCACTCTTGCCCAGGCTAGGCGTTTCGATTTGATTGGAGAGCCGCCTGCATCCTGCGTGATAGGACTGGCCTGGGAGTCTCCCACCCCTCCAGGAGAGTCCAGGCGCAGGATTGCGGCTGCATCTTCTAGGTGGCTGAGCCAACAGAGAGTTCCTTTTGTAAGTGAATTGAAGAGCCGTCGGAAATAGCCACCGGTAGTGAACTTGGTGGTCTTGGAGGAAAAGCATAAGGGGACAGAGGGCCTGCCGCCTTTGCATCATCACGAGAGACAAGTCTTGATAGATCTGAAGAGGGGAGCCCTGCAATGACAGTTTGCCCTGTGTTCTCCCTATTGTGGAAATAGCTTCCTTGGGGTAGAAGTGCACCCTTTGTTACACTTTTACACCGCTGGTCGTTGTGGCAGCGCCGGCGGCTATGTGGTGCAACATTCAGGAATACCCCCAACATGGCCGACAATCATGTTAGCTGTGCGATGGGCAACGGTGCTGTTGGTGCACGTCCGCAAGAGACGTTCCTGAATAATCATGTGACTCCATATACGGAAGCCAGGACGACGAGCAAATGCGTTGCTACTCTCCTGGACGGTGCTCCGTAAGTTCGCTCCTAGAACTCGTTTCAACCTGCGCTAATGTTGTCATTTCCCTCTTTCTAACCTTCCCTGCGATTGTTCTTTCTGTTTAGAATCTCCCCGCAGAACTCTCTCTCTTTAGCGAGCTTTCTACCCGGTTCCTTCGATTCTCAGTCGGAGCTCCGGGTTTCTCTACAACGATCTCCAGCCAAACTATTAACAGCGGTTTCCCCATTTACCTCTGGAAAGTGAGTCTCCCTCATTAAATGGCCATTAGCTTCTCTTATCTTGCTTCTGTTCTTTCGAATCTAACCTCTCACTTTCTGTATAGAATTATTGTCCATTTAGTATTGCTCGGTGCAGAAGATCGTCATACACAGGAACTAGGCTCCACTCTAGCGGACTAGTCATTTCATCCCAGACCAGGGAAAAGTGATCACCGCCACCACGCCTTCCAGATTCCTGTGAGACACTACCGAAATTGTGACCTGGAAGTTACTCCCCTTGCCCACAGCTACTCAGGGTTTTTTGTCCCCGGAGGGTTTTCCCTGGGAGTCGTGCCCCTTCTCTCGCTGAGTACTTATTTCTTGGGTGAGTGGGGGGGCAGGATTGTCCGGGAGGCCTTTCCCTTCTGCAGTGGTGTCTCCGCTGGAATCTGCTGACTGCCCATGTTAGTGATGCGTTCAAGTTTCCTACTACTGTATTTCGCACTGGTATTTTGAGTCTCTTTATCGGAATATTACCAGTATATAGCAAAGTAACATTAACAGTAACGCCCTTGTTATTGTGTCTGGTGGGGAGTCCGCTTCCATGCCTCAACGGGGGCGCAGCTTGTGGGTGCCGTCCAGGGCGAGTTGCGGATTGTCTAGGTGTGGAATCAATGACTTAAAGCAGTCGCCCACATACTCAGCCAAGCCTTTATCTAGGACCGAGGAGGGCACCCCCCGGATCCGCAGGTTGTTGCGTTGGGCCCTGTTTTCGAGGTCTTCTTGTTTAAATTCGAGAATTTCATTTTTTTAGAGTAGTGCCTGGATTGAGCGTTGAACGTCTATCAATATTGCGGAGTGTTCCTGGGTCAAATCCTTCACCTCACCCAGCCTTTGTTCCACGTCTGCGACCCTCTGGTCAGTTTGCTCCAGCTTTGTGGTGAGCTCCGACTTGCAGGATCTGAATTCAGCTTTGATATCTGACATGAAGGCTTGTATATCCTCTTTAGTCGCCCGTTGTCCCCTGTCCTCCAAGGATTTTTGAGGTGAGGATTTCGGGGCGTCTGATTTTCTCCTTTTATCGGCAGAAAGGAGCATGGTGGTAATATCTGCATGTTTAGCGAGTTTCAGATGCTTGGCCATCTCTGTGAACCCCGATCAGGGAATCCTCGTGTGACCCCCCCCCCCTGGAGCGGCAAGGGTGAAGCCATGGATCATCAGTGTAGTCTCTCTTCAGTCGGTGGGAGAGCGCTGTAGGGACCCCTGCAGTCCCAGTGGGTCGAGCGCGGTTTTGAGGACTGGGCGGGATGATATTGTCTTGTTTGAGAACTTGGTGGAAAGTCAAATGCCTCAAGCTGGATCCTTGTGAGGAGCGGACCCAGGGGGTGGGTGGGCTTGCTGGCAAGGGGTTGATATTCCTGAGACACCCCCAATCGGTATAGGCAGGCAGGGTGATGGAGGTGGGACTAGATCCTGAGAGGGCTCTCACTGTTCTTTGCTACGTTGGAGGGCGCTTCTCCTAGATTTGTGTACTTTAGTTTTATGACCGTGGTTGCTGCCAGTGGCTGATGCCTGGGCTGAGATTTTACAGAGTTCTGACAGAGTAGATTTGTGTATGCAGAATTAGCTTATCTGTGCATGCCCTTGCCTTCGGTCCATTTGATGAGGAAATATAGGCTGATGCTTACTTTTGGTCCTCAGCAAGGTATTATCTGCTCCTCAAAGACAGTTGTTACATGTGGAGTTACCCTCCCACTATCTCTATGTTGCTATTTGTGTGTTCCTTTCAGTGAGTTCCCAGGTTATTTTGCTCCAGTTAATGGCCACTTATCTCTCTGAGTCAGGGCAGGCCTTGATGGTCGGGGCTGAAGTGGCCAGTGAGGGGTCAGCTCACCCTGACTGTAGCAGTGGGTCCCAGGTGCCGCTAGGGCAGGAAGCGCTTCTTGGAGGGGCAGGTCCTGGTGGAGGAGACTGCTCCCACGAAGCTGCTGTGTCCTGGGCTTGTTATCCTCAGTTGCACGTTGTGAGGGCTGCGCGCCGACTCACTGGAGGTAATCCTTTGAGTGGGGCCCAGAACGGTGAAGTCAGGCTGGGGAGGCAGGGCCAGGATGCGGAGATGACTCTGTCGGGGTTGCAGACAAAGGCAGTTCATGCACCTGGGTGAAGCGCCTTGGTCCGGGCAGCCATGTCGGGCAGTCATGTCGGGCAGCTGGGATTGCAGGGCTCGTGTCCGCGGGCGTGTGGTGTGGGCTCAGACCTGGACGCGGCTTCCAGCAGTGGTTAGTGCCGGAGGAAGGGGGGGGCAGACCGCACTGCCCACTGCCCCTTCTGGGGAGCAAGCGGGCGAGGGGGTCGGGGGCGGCCGGTCTGAAGGCTTCAGCTCTCCCGACTGCAGCGGGTCAGCACACGGCTGCGCTCCGTCTTTCGGTGGTTTGCTCAGCCCTTCAAGGGGCTGCCTCCGTGGGCTTGCATGATTTTGTGAGCTAGCGCCTCCTGGGACAAATGCTGCTTCGGCTACAGGTCGTTGCGTGCATTGGTGGGAGCCTCAGTTGCGCTGCTCGGGTCTGTTGTCCACCATCTTGAAAGTTTCAGCAGCAGGCGCTTCAGGATCTTCGGAGGCTGCGAACTCCGGCTCCAGATGCGTTAAGGGTTCAACTTGCCTCCAGCTGTTACCCTGACGTGTAGGTTACAGATAAAGCAATATTTGGCTTAAGATGACAGCAGGAACCGCATATTATGGATGTAGTTTGCTGCCTTCACACAGAGGCCAACAAAGGAGCAGCCATATCGATTGCGCTTCAGGCCATTGCCCAACTTTTTCCTGTTTTAACAACACTCACTATCAACAGGTCTCAGGCACGGCCATGGGAGCCACATTTGCTCCCAATCTGGCCAACCTGTTTGTAGATCATTTCAAACGTAGCTTCATCTATCCACCAACCAATCCATATGTAGCCAAACTGATGCTGTGGCGCCGACATTGATGATATCTTTGTAATATTCAAAGGTTCCAAGGATGAACTAATTGCCTTCCACCAGTGGCTCAACAGCCAGAATCCCCATTTGAAATTCGCCCTAGATATGGACACAAAAGACATGCACTTTTTTTTAGATGTTGCGATTACAGCGGGGAATGGAGGTTTGATCTCAAGAGTATACAAAAAGATGACCGACCAGAATTCACTCTTTTGCTATTCCAGTTAACATCCAAAAGCCCTAAAAGACAGTCTGCCCTTTGGGCAGTTCTTGCGATACCGGAGCCAGTGCACAGAAACAGTTGATTATACGGTACAGGCCAAAACACTCACAACCTGGTGAACAAGGGTATCACATTAGGATAATAAATAATACATACAAGAGAGCCAGGAATATTCCGCGATCAGTTACTCTTGAATAGAAGAACAAGCAGCCCCAAGAAAGTGATGTAATAACAGCGGTATTCAGTTACTCGCCATTGCTTAACAAGATCAAAAAAGCAACTGAGAACCTTTTGGCCTATCCTTAATACAGGTAAAGGCTCTTTACCAGTATCGCGTTTTGCCCTCAAAAGGAGACAAAACATCAGGGACAAATTGGTCAAGTCCTTGCCTCATACAGATCAAACTGCTGAACTGACCCAGCCTACATTATGGAACACGGGTCCTCCAACGGGTCATTCACCATGTGGCCAGTGCACAGTTTGTGCACAAACCACGAGAAGCATACAGATGGACATTGGATGGAAGACTCTGTGGTTACAAAATAATTTTACTAACTGCAACACCAAAGGTGTAGTCTACATGATCACTTGTCTGTGTCAGTTAAAATACATAGGGATAACCACACGGCAAGTGAGTAAAAGCATGTTTGACCATAGGTCGTGCATTACGACAGGCAAATTGTCGGCATCCCTTGTTCCCCATTTTTTTAGCCAGAGGCCACTCTGTAGATGATTTCAAATGGACTACCATTGAAAAAAATCAAACCTCTGTTGTGAGGTGGCAACTATCATGAGATCCTGCTAAGGAGAGAACAGATGTGGATTTTTCGCCTGAATACATGCAAGCAGGGCCTTAATGAAGCCATTAAGTGGCAGGAATTAGCTGTGATGCCCCGTTAATGGTGGACTGCACTGGGATGAAACAAGTTTTTACTGTTGCATCCTTTGTTTATTCAGCATAGGAACACGCAGTATTCATGCCCACATGATCATGCCAGACACTCATACCATCTTCTGTCCATATGGCGTGAGCACTACGAGCCACATGCTCACGCACAACTAGCATGGTCCAGGCTATTGGAGGTACCATCACCCTCCTCTGCACTTCCTG
Organism: Ambystoma mexicanum; assembly: GCF_040938575.1. Classification (NCBI taxonomy): domain Eukaryota; kingdom Metazoa; phylum Chordata; class Amphibia; order Caudata; family Ambystomatidae; genus Ambystoma; species Ambystoma mexicanum. The sequence continues at coordinate 640,779,838 of NC_090923.1, forward strand.
TAACACCAATAGCTCCTGTGTATATAGTCTTATGTAATAACAAACACCACAGAGCTTTTGCATATTTAATTGCAGATCTAATTATACTAAGAGCTTTTGCAATTTTTATTATATCAAGTATATCCCAAAACGGTGCCAGAGAATCTGAATCATGCATGCTAATATACCATAGAACATTTTCAAATGTAATTATATCAGGAGGTTTTTGCATATTTATTTATACCAAGTCTATACTGAAGCATTGTTTGACATTCCGCACTGTGTATGCAAATACACTGCACCCCGTGGCATAACATCATGCCCACTGGCCCATTCCATAATGGCCGCTGCCTACTGCCTAGGCCCGCGGTCATGTGACCTATAGAACACGCCCCTCTTGATGAACGCGGAATTAACTTGAATCCGTGCTCGCACTAGAAACGCTGTTTTCCAACAGATCGAGTGGACGCTGACTGATGCATGCACATTGATGCGGCACAGGAAGGTAAGCACTTGCAACCTTGCGAGCATTACTTTACATCCGCTACAACTATTTATTTTGCACCTGTTACAGCCGGTGCTCTCCCTCTTCACTCAGTTTAGAGTTGAGACGGCCACCGACAACAATCAGAAGCAGGCTCGTCTAAGAAGCACGCTGCTCCTGGCTCCACACAGACCACCAATTAACATCAGGTGGGTGGATATACTTTGTCTCCAACTCCAAGATGCCAATATAATCAGAACGGTTCACTATAAAGCATTTTCTGCACAAGCAGAACCATACTCAAATTGATATTACACAACAATGAGCATATATGGTTTAGTTTGCATCCCCTCCCTCTTTCCTGTCCACTAGAGTATGTGCACAGCCACTTAATAATGTGGCAAGGACTAGTTCCTTTTACAATAAGACTTGGAGTAACACATGATTTTTGAAACAATGTGGCTGTTATTCTGTTAAAATGCAGATAGCATGAAGCCAGTGGGGTACTTGTACACTGCTTTTTCGATCTTTGTCTCCCTACAGGAGACAGAGGCGCTCACCTACACTGTACAATACAGTGGCTTGTTGGAACGTGAATTATGACAACACAAACAACGGTCCTGAAGAAGATGGTTTAATCTTGTTCGCCATTGAAACTGGTCGACCAACGGTTCATAAGGGATCTCATGACCATTGTGATATCCCAAATAGGAGGGATACGTTAAACCATAATCATAACTGCACTCGCGTGCAGTGAGCCTTTTTAGAGGTCCTAGTATATAGACATTTTGTTTTTAACATGTTTCCGAACACAACCAATTGTGTTGGTATACTTAATACCTGTGGGTAAATAAATCAATACAAAAATTCCTTCCCAGGGCTACAAATATGTTTTCCACCAGTCAGCTAGTACTGACAGGATCTAATATCCAGTCCTGTTTGGGTAATAATAGCCGATTGGTTGTATCTCGGGTTATTTTAACTCTTAACAGAATTTGACATTATTCAATTTGTAGAGATTAGAGACAGCTTCTCTTCCACTATCCACTAAGCGGCGCATCATCCACCACCTAGGGCCAGGCACTCCCGTCAGGGACAAGGTGTTCTTCCACTAGGGACAGCCAGGACATTGTTTGTACTTGTTCTCTCTAAACCATGTGACAGTTTCAGTCTGTACTAATTCAATTTCTTTCTCCCTAAGAACCGTTCTTGTGTTAAAAAAGTGTTTGCTTAACGGCTAGGGAAGAGAATCTTCCTATTATGTTCTCAATTGTACCCTGTTGTTGTAGTGCTCCCTTCCTTCACCACACAGCCCACGGCCACTGGACACAGGCTACTGCCCAAAGACTTATCAACTTCCTAGAACTCTGGGCAGTTCTCAAGGATCTTCAGGCCTTTTAGCAACATCTTACAGGTCAGACAGTGCAGGTCCTCACAGACCGTACCACTGCCTTGTTCTACCTGAACAAGCAAGGAGGTACACACTCTCAAAGTCTGTCCGAGCTATCCCCAAAAATTATGGAAGTGTGCACTCAAGCGGAACATGGTCCTAACCTCTCAGCATGTTTTAGGGGGACTCAGTTCTCTGGCAGACACTCTAAGCAGGCACCCTCTACCAGAAAAACACGAGTGGCAACTCAACAGATATCCTAGACAGAATAGTCTCACAATGGGGCCACCCCCCCATTATACTTGTTTGCCACAAGTCTAAACGCACAATGCCCAGACTTCACGTCCCGGTTCCACAACCAGGGTCCAAGGGCAAAGCCCTGTTGATGAACTGGTCAGTGAAATTTGGTTATGCTATTATTATTTGGTTAAAATAGTGCACAAGATGCATCAGGAGCTAGTAACTCTCATCCTGGTTGCTCCTATGTGGCAAGACAACCTTGTTTTCCACAACTGCTCAAACTGGCGATGTGCGCCCCAATCAAGCTCCCGTGCCCCTATAACATGCTAACACAACACAAGGGAGCACCTCTCCATCCCCGCCCTCAACCTATTAACTTGGCAGCTTGGCTCCTGAAGTCATGGAGTTTGGCCACTTGAATATTCCACAAAGGTGTATGGAGATCCTGAAAGAGGCACAGAAAACCCAACACCAGACACTGCTATTTCAGTAATGCACGTCACAAACCCTAAAGCCAACAGAAGGTTCCCCAGCCAACATTCTACATTTACTAGACTCTGGCCTAGTATTCAACTCCATCCATCAAAGTGGATCTGGCAGCCCTGTCCGCTTACACCACTTCATAAAACAAAATGTCCTGGTGTAGAGATTTATTTTTTTTAAAATTTGATTTCAACCTGATCAACATACAGTTTAGTAGTGAGTATACATGTCAGTTTTCATGTACAGTTTCATGTTGTATTTTCACCCCCTCCTCCTCCCTATTCGAGCATACCAAACACTTTAACCTTCCTCAACCCATTCCTGTGGGGGTTCCTCCTTCCTTCCCTCCTGAAGGGCTGTCTTCTTCCAGGCTTACCCGGTCAAACCCAGACAGTGTCTCTACTATTTGTTTCCAGGCAATCAATGTATCTACTTCTTCCTCTCCACCGCTATTCGCTGCCATGTTCCACACCGTTGTTTCGGCATTCGCCCATTTTTTGAAAATCGTGCCACCAAGCTTCTGCTCTCGGTCTCCTACTCGCCTTCCAACTCATTGCTATCCTATGTTTAGCTAGTATATACGCCAGGTCTTTGAGTTTGCTCACATGTTTAAGTTTGCGCGGACTGAGGAACCCCCCCCCAACATGCATTCCCACAGGGAGTTCACATCCAGATTTATCTCTTTGCCTGTCAAGAGGTGGGCCACCTTCCTCCAGAATCTCCTTATTTCGGCCCATGCCCAGAACAAATGTACCATCCCTGCATTCACCTCCCCACATTTTGGGCATGTCTTTATACCAGCGTTTTTAAACCTGGCTATCTTCTCAAGGGTCATGTATGCTCTGTGGGTGATATATAACTGAATCTGTTGCAACCTCATGTTCCTTGATACTTTTTTGTGGTATCCCTGACCCAAAACCCATCTCCCATTGGTTCCCCTGCCTCTTCCTCCCAGTCTCGTCTCGTCTGGATCACCTCTTTCCCAACCTTAGAGATCAGCAGCTTGTATATCCGGGAGACCTCCTGGTCCCCTCCTGATATGTCGCAAAATGTTTCTATGACGCCTCGGGCTGTTGGGTCAGTACTGCCTCGGGCCACGTGCCCTTTATCATCGTCACCAGCCTAGCATACGTGATGTATTGTCCCAGATGTAATTCTGTGTCTTCCACCAATGTATCAAACTCGATTGCCTTCCTGTCTTGCCACACATCCCCCAGGGTTGCTAGCCCGGTCAGTTCCCAATGCCTTCTAATGCTCCTCCTCATTTGCCCATCCACTCCTTCCAGCGCCACTAACTGTATCTCTGGGGAGCACGGGTGCTGGTTCCCCATCAACTGGCAGGCTCTCTGCCACATCTTCCCACCCAGGTCCAGCAATGTTGTCCCTCCTTCCCGCTGCAATTTTGGCAACCACATCCATACATTCAAAAAATGAGGGGTGCATTCTGCCCTCAACAGTTTATTCAGCCGTAGGATACTCCGATAACCAGCTTGCCACATATTGGAGTTGGCTAGCCAAGAAGTATACTTCAAAGTTGGGCAATCTAATGCCCCCTTGTTCATACGGGTTTTGTAGCTTCCATAACCATGTTTTATTCCTGAAGTTGTGCCATATGAAACCCCTGCATATGTTCTGTACTTTGGCGAAGAATCGTTTGGGTATTATTATATGGTATGTTTGCAAAGTAGTGTAATAGCTTGGGCAGTACAACTATCTTTAACAGTACCACTCTCCCCATCATGGACAAAGGTAGCTTGGCCCAAAATGCCATGCTATTTTCCATTTTAGACCCTGCCTTCTCAGTGTTCTGCTTGTGTTCAACTTCAGCGTTGTGATATACATCTACCCCAAGATATCTGAACGTCACAGTTTCCCATTTTATCTGTAATACCGGCAGTTTATGTTGTGGCATTCCTACATATCTGCCTAGGGGGAATATGCTTGACATTGTAGGGTTAACTGTTATGCCAAACAGCATAGCATATCACTCCATAACCTCCACAATGTACTGTAGGTTCTCCTCAGGGTACTTTAGGTACAGCAGCATATCATCCGTGTAAATAGATATCAAATGTTGCCCACCCTTACTGCTGATTCCTACTTCCCCATATTGCTGCCTCAAGTACACCGCTAGGGGTTGTAGTGCTAAAATAAAAAGCATCGGGGACCACTGACATCCTTGTCTGGTGCCTCTGCCCAGTTGCCACTTTTCTGATATGGTCGCTCCTGTTATGACTCGAGCCAATGGTTTGTTGTATAGTAATTGAACCCACTTTAGATATACGGGCCCAATACTATATTCCTTTAAAACAGTCAATAACCAAGGCCACTTGACCGAGTCAAAGGCTTTCACTGCATCCAGTGAGATTATTGCCACCTCTTGAGAGCTTCCCTCTGTCTGCTCTATGACGTGATGGAGTCTTCTAAGGTTGTCGGATATGCTCCTGCTTGGGACATACCCCGTTTGGTCAGGATGTATGAGTTTATTTATAACTGGTCTCAACCTACCGGCCAGCACTGCTGTAAGTATTTTGCTGTCTCGATTGAGCCTCGAGAGCAGTCTATAGGACCCGCAGTCCATGCTCGGTTTGTTAGGTTTAAGGAGCGGGATGATGATCACTTCCCTAAGGGACTCGGGCAATGTGCACGTGTTAACGCTTCATTTAACATTGCCAGCAGTGGGGGGAGTAATTCTGACCTGTATGCTTTGTAAAACTCACTCGGAAGGCCATCTGCCCCTGGGCCTTTATTAGTAGGTAGAAGCATGATCACTTGTTCTAACGTTATTGGAGCCTCTAGGTTCTCTTTCTGCCACCTCGAGTTTGGGAAGAGTCCTCTCTGTTAATGCTTCCAGCACATCTATTTCCTCCCCATCAGTAGTGTCTGTGTATTATTTCTGATAGTATTCAAAAAAACATTTGTTTACTCCTTCCTGGGTATCCCGTATCTGGCCATCCACCCCTTGCATTGCTCTAATTGTTTGTCTGTTTGGGGGTCTCACTTTTATATAACCAGGCTAGTAATATGCCTGGCTTGTCTCCTTCTGCGTGCTGCCTCTCCACGTAGTTTTTATAGTTTAGGTTGCATAGTCTCTCCCAGTGATACCTGCATTCTTGCTGTAATTGGTGTATGGCCTGAGCCTCCTTTGGGGAACTTGTACCCTCCCGCGTTTTAGTTTCTAGCTTTTTCTCTGCGTTATGCAATTCCCATATTATGCCACCCTGCAATCCTTTTGATTTTGATATTGCTGCTCCCATCACAACCACCTTAAATGCTTTCCACAGTGCCCCGGCTGATTCCACACTGCCGGCATTATTTTCAAAATACTCCTTTTATTTCTTTTCTCAGGTCTTCTCTGAACACGGTCTTTTAGTGCCTCAGCCCTGAGTCTCCATGCCGGAATTCTCGCTCTGGGAGGCAAGTACTGCCTTGTTACCATCAGTGGTGCATGGTCCAAGAGGACCATGGCCTTGTATTCCGCCCGCAACATTTCTTTCGTTAACTCGTTAATATATAATCTAATCTGGTGTACAGGTTTTGTGTGGCGGAATAGTGTGAGTATTCCCTGTCCTGTGGGTGGGGCATCTCCACACATCCACTAACCAAAAATCATTTAGCAGGGTGCTCGAGGCCTTCGCTACTGGGGTAGGCCTTCTAACCTTCTCATCTGATCTGTCCAGCCTCGGGTCCAAGGTGCAGTTGAAGCCCCCCCCCCCAAATGACTGCTCCATCCATATATGGGATAATCTTTGTATATAGGTTCCTAAAGTAAACTGTGGTATCTTGATTCGGAGCATAGGTATTAATGATGTTCACATCTTTATTTTCCACCATCCCTCTTATTAATACCTTCCTCCCATCTTTATCTATGGTGGACTGTAACAGCTTAAACGGGACATGTGGCAATATCCATGGTTATAACTCCTCTGGCGTATGCCGCGTACGTTTCTCCCAGGATAGTCCCTTTCCATTTCTTCACTACCACCTCCTGCTTTACCTTGTTCAGGTGAGTTTCCTGTAGCAATGCAATATCTATTTTCTGTCTCTTCAGGTACATATGACCTTATTCCGTTTAATGTAGTTATTTAGTCCCCTCACATTCCAGGTCGCTATCTTCAGGTCTCTCATCTTATCCGTTCCCTACTCCGCCCGTCTCCACCCACACTCTCCTTTTCTTGCTTTGTGGCTTGTTTGCAGACTCGGCCCCCCTTAACACCCCAAACTATCCCTCCCCCCTACCAAACTGCTGCCCAGCTCCATCTTTGGACAGTTCTGTGCGTCCAACCATGTTGTCGCTTCTTCCGTGGTGTCGAAGAAATGCGCCTTGCTGTTGTGCATCACTTTCATTTTCGCTGGGTACAGCAACATATATTTATATCCAGTCTTGCGTAGCCTCCTTTTAACTGACACATAGTTCAACCGCTGTTGCTTTACCAAAAAGGTGTAGTCTGGGTACGCCGTGATGGTCGCGTATCCTCGGCTTATGGTCCCCCCTTTGCAGAAGTGCTCCAATATCTTCTCTCTATCTTTATAGTTCAATATCTTGGTGATGAGCGGTCGGGGAGGGGCTGCCGGGCGGCAGCCTTCTGGTCAGGGCTCTGTGTGCCCTCTCCACAGTGAATCCCTGGGTGAGTGCTCCACCATCTATCTCCTGTAGCAGCATGTTCTCAACATAGTCTGTCGGGTTCGAGCCTTCTTCTCCCTCTGGGAGCCCTACAATGCGTATGTTATTCCTTCGCGCCCGCCCTTCCGCTTCCTCCGCCCTGTTAGCCAGGTTGCGCACTCGTTGTTGTAGTACAGTGACCACCTTGGCATTCGCGGTGCAGGTGCTTGTGTTGGCCTTCACATCGTTTTCCAACACGCCTGTGCGCTCTGCCAGCTTCCTAACTTATTGCTGTAGAAGATTGACATCCACACTGACCGCGTCAATTTTTAATTCTAGCGAGGTCTTTAATCCCGCAATAGCTGTGTCAATCTTACATTCTCATGATGTCTTCAGCTCTGCTATGGCATCCAGGTTCTGTTGGTCATTTCGTTGCGGGGTCACTTCTCCTTGCATGTCTTGCTTCCTAGGTTTTACAACTTCCGTAGTTTGAGTCAGTTTGGCAAAATCCTCCATCGTCAGTTGTTTCCCTTTGATTTTGCCCACCTTCGATGCCATTTCTGCTCCCATATTTATATGGTCCCTGCTACCGGTGTTGGGTCACTTGATTGCTTCCATCCCCATTCTCCTGGTTCTCAATCTCGTGGTGCCATCCTAACGGTGTGGCTCCTCCACCCGTGGTTTCCACGGTGAGCTCTGGCCCTCCTGCCTTTGGTTTGCCCAGGCTCCATGTGTCGTTTTGCCTGTTTTTGATAGGGTGCAGTCCATACCTATCCTAGCAAGGTTGGGCTTTTAACAGAGGTACCCCCATACAACAACTGCAGGCACCTTATCCCCTCTTATGCAACGAGAACGTAGTTACTCACGCAAGCTCTGGTTTAGTGAGCTATAGCGTTCCAACGTCGGTTGCACAAGTGATGTCTTACTTCCTGATAAGAGTGAGGCAATGTGTCTTCCCAAGAGTGCATGCTGCCTGTGCTTGTTTCTCAGTCAATCTGTCTCTTTGCGTTTGTTTGTAGCTCACTGTTGGTTCTGCGAGTACCATGGCAGCCCCCTTATTCCTTCACTCCGTTTGCTGCCTGCTGTTACCAAAGGCATGCTGTGCCAATCGTTCAGGGTTAACTGCGGGTCTCATTCATTTCAGCCCTGGGTCCTCCTTTCGTTTCTGATGTCCCAGTGTCCGGCTCTCCTTCATCTGCAGCTGCGTCTTACTTCGTGCCACAATGTATCTCCTCCGGTGTCTGTTCCACCGTCATTTAGCTCTGCATGGTTTCAATTGCAGATAAGTTTATTACTCTCTGTGGATTCCGCTGCTATATTGTATCCCAGGAATGCTCTGGCACCCTGGGCTGTGCCTCCTTCTGCCAGCTCATGTTTAACTGTGTCTTGCCCTCAACTGGGGGGGGAGGGGGTTCGCACTGCCGCACGACCAAGCTTTGTCCTAGTCAGGCTACCCAGCACCCGGGTCTGACCTTCCGCAGTCACCCAATCCTTTGCACGTACTTTCTGACTGTCATGCGGACTGGCAGTTCAATCGGTCCTCCTGCCAGGGTTTGTTGCCATTACACCCCGCCTACGTGTAAGGACTCTTCTTTGCTTTGCTGTATTCCACCTTGCCTTTCTTTAGTTCCTCTCCGTCCACAGCGCCGCGGCCGGCGGCAGTCCGAGTGCATACACTCCCTTTCGTATTCCAGCTCTTTGTTCTCAGCGTATCACCATTTTGGATCCCGGGTCTGCAGCTGTTTTCTCCGGGCTCAGTGTTTACGAGGTAGTTTGTCTGTCGGGACCGAATTGCACTCCAGCTGGCCTTGCTATTTCACGAGCCTGTTCCTACAATTTTAATCAGTTTTGGCATCCAAATGTGTAGTTTCTGTTTGGATCACTGCAGGATCAACGGGAGCCCTCTGGATGCACATCTTCCTACATGGCCTTGTAGCAACGCCCCTCCTTGTGGAAAGTTCTTGTCATTAAAGCGTTCATGGAATTGGTAAAGAGGCTATACCACCCCCCCCATTTTCAAACCCTCCTCTGGGTTGGGATCTTAATGTGCTCTCCAAGCTCATGGGCCTACCCTTTGAGCCTATGCACAAGGCCAGCCTAAAACACCTGACTTGCAAGACTGTATTCCTGGTAGCTATCGCCTCTATAAAACGGAGTCCGTGATCTAAAGGCTTTGTCCGTACAAGACCCTTTCTTCATAATACACAAGGACAAAGTTCCTTATAACGCATCCTAGGTTCTCACCTAGTTCATTTCAAAGTTCCATGTTAATCCATAGAACTTCTACCTTCTTTCAAAATCCATCTAACTCAGCAGAAAGAAGCCTCCATACACTTGATATACGAAGGGCGGTCTTGTACTATGTGAACAAAACTAAACTTCTAAGGAAAGCAGACCAACTCTTTATTTCCATAGCACCTGGAAGAGAATGCGATCCCATATCAAAGAACGCCATCTCCAGATGTACAGTAAAGTGCATACAGCTCTGCTATTCCCTATCCAAGAAAGTCTTACCTTTCACCCCCAGGGCTCACTCTGCCAGAGTTACCGGATCTACCTTCGCTTTCATTGCAAACATCTCTCTAGACGCCATTTGCAAAGCTGCTACATGGAGTTCCGTTCATCCAGTATTATTCCATTGATGCACACTCTAAAGCAGATTTCCGGGTGGGATAAGCGGTCCTAAAACATCTTTGCCGCTGTACCTTCTCACTTCCCACCTCGCTATATCTATGCCCTTTTGCCATAAAGTGGGGTACTAGTGGAGCCGTCTATTTCTTTGTACGGAGACCAATTTGTGTTCTATCATCCTTTTTCTCAAAGCTTGAGTAGTCACTCCTGGTCTACGGCAATTTGTAAAGGTCTTCTGTACCCAGGGGGTCTTCCACCCGATGTCTATATTAACACTCATTCTGGTTTGGGCACACACGGAGCATTGCCCACAAGGTGAATGTCCTGTCGTGGGCCTGCTGTTCCATATTGTCGATTGAGTCTCATCACTCGCCTCGTGGTGTTCTGGTAGTGTTTTTTTTAACAAGTTTGTCTCTTTGGTTTTGCCTGAGTTTTAGAGCAAATTATGGCAAATGCAGAGGATCATTTCCTGTGTTCAAGATAGGCCAAAGTTTTAGTATCTCCTTTTTGATTTTGTTAAACAATGGAGAATAACTAAATACAGCCGTGATGTTTTCCCTTGTTGGACCTTTAGGGTGTTGCTGAAGTGTAATTTCTCTTGGGATATTACGGGCCCATTTGTACGTAGTGTTCACTGTCTGTTCCGGGTAGCCACGATTCACCAACTGTGTATTCAATGTCTTGGCCTGGCCAACATAGTCTGAGGTGTTCGTACAGAGGCGTCAGTATTGGAAAAACTGGCCAGGAGGTTATCTCTAAGTGCTTGGGAATGGTAGCTGGAATAGGCTAACCATGAATTATGGTTTCTGTTATTTGTATACGTTTGAACCCAGTCGCCTGTCACATTGGGAAATCTGTAGATCCAGGAAGTGTATATCTCCTTTTTGTCAGGATCTAGAGTGAATTTTAGATGCTGATTACAGTTATTGAGCCAATGATGGAATGATTCCAATTCTTCCATTGTGCCTCGGAAGATCATGAAGACCTCATCTATATATCGTCGCCAGACCTTATCTGTTGTATAAAGGGGCTGGCAGCCTGATATGTGATTTTTCTCAAAAAGATTCACATAGAGGTTGACCAAACTGGGTGCGAATGTCGCATCCGTGGCAGTACCTGATATCTGTTGGTATTGGGTGTTGTTAAATAAGAAAAAGTTTCTAGTCAATGCTATTTCGGCTAGCTGAATTGTAATTCCTGAGGGTACATTGTATAACTCAATGCTGGATTCTAACAAGCTTTTAATCATATACAGGGTCGCCTGCTGAGGGATCTAAGTGTAGAGGGACTCGATGTCCATGGTGACAAGCCATTCTGTTTTTGTCAAATTCTAATGTGTCTAAGAGAATGAGAATAGCTGTAGAATCTTTGACATATGCTTTCATTTTTGATATTTCATTGTTTTATTTTTTTAAGTTTTATTGAAATTTTCTCAACATTTCAAGAAACAGTACACGTGGATATTGGGGACATAGCAAGGCAATGTACGTTGTCTTTTCCCACTCCCTTCATATAAAACATTTCAAACCATTTTTCCCCTCCCTCCACCCTCATCCCTCCACGGAACAGTGTACCTTTTTTGTTGTGTACATTGAAATGCTTCTTAAGGTTGTGATTAGTGCATAGGGATTGTACTTTACAGATTACAGTAAGTGTGGTTGCCTCCTTGTATCTTCTTTGGAACGAACACAAGGGTCTCCTCTGGGGGTGGACGTCGCATGTTCTCTGTGATAGGGTAGGCAAGGATGATCATTTCCCTTTACTATAAACCTCATATAGTCTCGGGCAAGTATTTATTAACAAAGTCCCCCCACATTAGATCACATTGCATGGATTTTGCATGTAGTGCAGCAGTGATCTTTTCCCTTACACAGATATTTGTGGCTACGTTGACCCACTCTTCTTTGCTCTGTACACTGTGGGATTTCCACTTCATTACCAAGGCGGCGCAGTCAGCCAGTAAGGGAGTGGCAGCCAAACCCATGATTCGTCTCCATTCATCATCACATCTCTCAAACCCAAATAAAATTAGAAGAGGTTCTGCTACCCGTTGAATTCCATCGAGGTCTTTGATACACCCCAGGACCTCATCCCAGAAAATTTTAATACAGGGACAGCTCCACCACATGTACCAGTAATCTGCAGTTTCTCTGCATTCGCACCAACATAATGGGCTGATTGACTGGAACATCCGGGAGAGTCTACACAGGTCGTATTGCCACCTATGTAATACTTTGATGGCGTGCAGCTTATGCTGACTTACTATTGGGACCTGGGAGGCGGCCCCTGCACATCCCTCCCCCCCCACATATGCAACTCGATCTCTTCACCAAGGTCATTCTCTCATCTGTTCTTCAAATGCATAGTAGATCCCTTCCCAGCGTCTATCAATTCTCTAAATATAGCGGATATCAGGCCTTTAATTTCTGTTCTGGAGTTCAACAGCTTCTCATATGGAGTGCGATCTCTACTAACTCTGTCCTTCCACTTGTCCCTTGACAGAATACCTTTAAGCTGCAGGAAGTGAAAGACTGGTAGGGGGCCTAGCCCCCGGGCTTCCTCCAATTCGGTAATTGTAATGAAGGAGCCGTCCTTCCACAACTGGTCCACGTTCTCCTATCCATCCCCATACCAGGACTGAAATCTCTCTCTAAGTTGGGGATGTCCTCTCTGATGCCCGGGGACCATAGGTGGCTCAGAGGGGATGGTCACAAAGTGATCTTTTGCATGCCACGCCTTTCCCTCCATAGTTCCCATATGGTCCCCAGTATTGGGTGGTCTCTTAGTCTCTGTAGCAGTTTGTTCCTCGGTACACAAAGCCATTGGGGCTAAGTAGTGGTTGTCTAGGGCAATCCATTGGGGTTCCTTGCAATTCCTTAGCTGAGGAATCAGGATTCTTAATTGGGCGGCCTCATAATACTTCCTCAGGTCTGGGAAGTCTACTCCTCCTTTTATCTTTTGGTAATGTTAAAGACTCATAGGAAACTCTTGCTTTCTTCCCTTGCCAGAGGAACCTCAACATTGCTCTTTTAACCTCATCAAAAAAGTGTTTTGGTATTCGTATAGGGAGCATCTGAAATGGGTAAAGGAATCGGGGGAGACATACCATTTTAATTGCGTTGACCTTACCCAGCCATGCTATCATAAGTTTCTCCCATCTAGCCAGATCCGCATGGAATCTTGATAGAAGGGGGGAGAAATTGGCCTTGTATAGTTTAATGTCCTTCGTGACATATGTACCTAGGTTTTTCAGCATGACCTTTTCCACCGTAAGACCCAAGAGGGAGAACCTATCCATGTCTTCTGGTGTGAGATTGTGCAGGGGGAACAAGATGGACTTGGCTCTATTTATTTTGAAGCCCAAGAGCATACCGTATTCTTCAATTAACTGGACTGCTCTGGGTATGGATGAGGTGGGGTTACATATGTGCAGGAGTAGCTCATCGGCATATAGGGCCACCTTATACTCTTTTTCTAAATTTCGGGCCTATCCTTACCTTTTGGAGGACCATCAGAAAGCCCCATACGACCCTGTCAAAGGCCTTCTCTGCATCGACCGAAAGGAGGGCAGGGTCATTGGCCATTTTTTGAGACTCATTAATCAGATGTAGAGTCTTTCGCATGGTTTTGGCGCTGTGCCTGCCCAATATAAATCCTACTTGGTCAGCTTTTATCTGGCGGGGCATGAGCGTCTCCAGCCTCGCGGCAAGGACTCTGGCATAGATCTTTGCATCTATATTTAACAGGGATATGGGGCAGTATGAACCACATTGTTTGGGATCCCGTCCTTCTTTGGGGATCACCGAGACGAGGGCTCGAACAAATGAGTCAGGGGTGGGGGGGGCCTTCCCAGTGTCAAGGATCTCATTAAAGAGTTTGACCATAAATGGGAGAAGAGGGGAGAGGAAGGATTTGTAAAACCCAGTAGTGTATCCATCATCGCCCGGAGCTTTCCCAAGAGATAGCCTGTTAACTGCGTTTTTGACTTCCTCTTCCGTGATCGGGGCATCCAATGCGAGAGCTTCCTCGCCAGAGAGTTTCGGCATCTCAACTGAAGTGAGCTAGTCTTCCGTTTCCGATTGTCTGGGGTCTACCTCTGATCTATACAACGTCTCATAAAAATTAGCAAAAGCCTCAGGAATGTCTCCCCACCGTTACACTTTGGGGACTCTTCCCCTAGTTTATTTCTGCAACCCTTTTGTTCTGCACGTTGTTCCCGAAGTCTGGCCGCTAACAAAGGATATGCTTTGTTCCCTTTTTCGTAAAACTTCTGTCTCAGAAGCTGTAACTTTCCGACTATTTGCCCCTCCTCAAGGAGTCGGAGCTCTTTCCTTCTCCATTTGGCCTCTAGAATCTTATCAGACCTCCCCTCTTCAGTTTCCCTCGCTTCCTCATCCAAGTGACATATCACATTCCTAGGTTTGCCTTCAACCAGGGCCCTTTCCCTCTTTTTATCTGCACCTTCTCTGATTAGAATACCCCGCCACGTTGATTTACCTGCTTCCCACACCGTCAATTTGAAAACCTCCCCTGTATTATTGGTCTTAAAGTATTTGTTGATCTTGTGTTCCATCCCAGTCTTAAAGACCGGGTCTTTCCAAAGTGATTCATTGCACCTCGTTCGTCCCACCTTTTTAGGTAGGTCGTCCCAGTGTATGTCGACCGTGACCATGTTGTGATCTGACCAGGTAACTGGGACAATCTCGGAGCTTTCAACAGCATCATTTATTTCCTCGGACAGGAACATATAATCAATCCTGGTGAACGTATTGTGAGGGTCAGAATAGAAGGTGACGCTTTTTTCTCCGGGTGGAGCACCCTCCATGCATCTTGTAACTGGTATATTTCCATCATGCCCATCACCCCTGTGCGCCCCCCTTCTATTGGTTCTTTTGCATTGGGGTCACCCGCCCTCCTGTCCCGCCTAGGGTCGGCCCATAAGTTGAAGTCCTCCCCCCCCACCCGCCAAGGAGGACATGTCCCATTGCTTTTAACATAATTTTAGGGATCGTCTTGGTAAGGAATCGGGACTGACCCGAGTTCGGGGATTACACTGTAGCAAATGTGATGGTTGCCTTTCTTATAGAGCCTACTACCAGTTGTGTTCTCCCTTCTACGTCAGCCCATATCTTAGTAGGTGTGAAGCCCAAGCTTTTCTTAATGAGTATCCCAACTCCACCCTTCGTCATAGGGCCTGACCCCCAAAACTCTGTCACCGTTCGTGTGCTAAGAATCCTTTGTTCTTCTCCGCGGGCAAATTTAGTTTCCTGCTGGAACAGACATCTAGTCATGCACTATGAAATTCTCTACATACCAGGGATCTTTTGGAGGGGGGAGTTCAGGCCCTTCGTGTTTAGAGTCCCCACCCTGAGGAGACCTCTCCTCTGTGCTTCTGAGTTAACTTCCATTCCTCATAATGTGTGTCAAGTGACCCCTCAGCGGTGGTCGGCAACTAAGGGCACAATGAAACATCAGCACTTTCACCACTCTGTCACACAACAGGGATTCTGTTCCTACTCTTTCACCCTCACACCCTACCCCCCCTTTCCCCTCCTTCCCTCCCTCCCCTGTCCGCGTCCGATCAAACCCAGTTGTGTTCACTGGGTTAGCGCCGGACCACTGGCGGAGGCCGATAACTCACGGCCCCCTGCATAGGAAAATCACTAACGTTTGAGCCCCCAGTTCCCATCCCCCCCTTCTTCCGGAGCACCAACAATAACACCTCGTAATGAACATATGTTACCCATACAAGTTCAGTCACAGTGACCTGCTCTTCCTGCCCAACGAGGAGTGCCCAAGTTGGTAAAATCATACCTGTAGCCGAGCCTGTCAACAACGGGGTAGGGAAGGTCCCAACCGGTCATCCTAAACAAAACATCTTTCACCTGGTGTCCAAGGCATGTGGAACCTCAGATTCTCGAGGCTATGGGACAAGCGCTCCCAGAGGAGGCCTGAGCAAGATAGTAGGGGAGAGCCTCTGCGGCGGGACTGGTGTAACAGCAACCTCCTAGTGGCAATGTGTGTCTCTGATTACTAAGGCCCCCTCAAGGTTAAGTGGTGTATGACATTTGGGAAACATGTTACAATATCTGATATGATCAGCCTTCCCTCTCCGGCGAAGTTTTCCCTCTTCGGAATTGTCTTGAGCCTTTAACACGCTTTCTCCTTGGATGCGCCACTGTCTTCCACTTTGTCCCTCCTCCCTCTCTTCCCTTTCTTCGTCACGGTTTTTCAATAGTTCTGATATACAGTTGTTGTCCCGCTCGGACCTCAGCTGTTCCTTTTTGCCTTCATTCTCAAACTAGAGGGAGAAAGGGTAGCCCCATCTATAGCGGATTCCGCGTTCTTTCAACAATTTCGTTAGAGGGAGGCACATCCGCCTCAGGGCGAGGGTCAGGGAGGATAAGTCTTGAAAGATCGTGACTCGCGCCTCGCCAAGGGCGACCGGCCCACTGCGCTTGGCCTTGTAGAGGATTCTAGCCTTGTCCTGATAGTTGTGAAAGTGGGCCAGGACCGATCTAGGTCCACCTGATGGTCCACCCGCTCTGTGTATTCTTAACGTTTTTGGCTCATCAATCGCTTCGTCCTCAAATAAGTTTCATTATGTCATGGAGCGTTTTCTTGAGGTCCCTCTCCGACTCCCCATCTTGTTCCGGAATGCCGAAAAAGCGTGATTGTTCCGTCTCTCGCGATTCTGAACTCTTCCTCGCTCTGTTCTATTTCTGCAATTCTGTGGTCCATTTGAGTTTCTAGAATACTTGAGGTTTGGTTATTTTCAACTCCATCGAGCCTCTCTTCCATCTTGTCCATTCGTTGTGTGATCTTGTCGATTTCCCCCCCCCCCCTATATTGGCTCCCATGTTCTTAATCTCATTTAGTAAGGCTGCCACATCGCCTTTGGTAGCTGCTGCTTCAGTTCCAGAGGTAGCCATGTTTATGTCTTGGGGGTTTCAAGCGGAAACTGAAACGGAGAGTAGGCAAACTTGGCCAGTTTCAGTTTTATGTCCATGGGCTCGAAGACCGGCTTCTTGGACGAAGTTTGAGCTCACTCATGTATGGTAGGAAAAAGAGTCCTTCCTCTTCGTGTTTGGAGTTGGATTCCGTAGGTTTGTCTACGGCGCGATTTGTGCTTCAAGAGAGGGTGCTTGCCAGGGAACGGGCTCATTACTCAGTATTCTGTACGGAGGTCGTAGTCCAGGACTGTAGGACTGCTACCCCCTAGGATCTCTCGACTTCTTATTCCATGTTGCGTTTGCGGGTGTAGCAGAGGACAATTCTTCCGGTGCACTTGGTGTTGGCGCGGTCAGGTTTTCGTGCCTCTTTCAGGCGGATTGTCTATAGCGGAGGGAACACGCCCCGGAAATGGGGGCCCAACCCTCTCGGTGCCAGGTAGGGATCAATAACTTAGAACCCCATTGTGGGCTGTGATGGTGCGTCGGATAGAGAGAGAGTCTATAAATGCACGTCCCCAGGCCTCCACTCTTTAGGTCTCACTGATAGGTAGCGGTACTTGTTTTATGGTTGACCGACCAATGGGGGTTTATGAACTTGCCAGGGGCGAATCCGTTACAGCGGCCGTAAGCAGTTTTCTTAGAGGAGAGCACAAGCCTCTATGTTGGGGGCCCAACCCTCTATAAGTGAGTCAAATTGTGCACCGCGTTGTGTCCGCCGTGGGATGTGAGGACTGGATTCCCCTTTGCTACATTCAGGATCACGTACGTGATGTGATCACTCTGATCTCTGTGTGCCCTATCTTTATGCATGAAGGGTGGTAGGTCCGAGTTGTTGGGAGGGAGGCACAAGTCCGCCGCTTCTCCAAGGCAGAGCTCTCCGCTTGTGCTGGACAGCTGTACTTTGGGGTGACTCCCAAACCACCTAGCGTCAACAACCCACTGTACAAGTCATAGCAGGCCACTTACCGATGGTTGGCCTTGTCAGTGTCCGGCTCGGATGCCCTCAGGATGGTTCCAGGAGTGCAGTGTAGTTCCAGGTGTACTTGTGCACTGCCAGTCCCTCTTCAGTGTTGAGACCTTTCCCCTCACTTCACAGGTCTATGCTGTTGACAGGGTCGTGGCTCAGCTCCGTCCCTCCGTTGTCGTGCCCGTTTCTCACTTGGGGTCACCTGTGGTGGAGCGTATCAATTCTCCTGTGTAGCCCCAGGCAGTGCCCTGTGTCCCTGCTGGGTGTGGGGAGCTCTTGGTTGCACCTCTGGTGCTGCCAGCACTAGGGCTAAGGCTTGCGTGTTTCACAGGTTTTATGGAGGGGCAACAGGAGGTGGGTTGCTATATTCATCACCTCATTAAAACCATGGCCGTTGCTCCGTAAGGCCTCACAGTATTGGCCTCTATCCCCTTCACTTGGGCAACTTCGGTGCTGTACTTCGCAAGGGGCACCAACCCTGCAATGTGGCGGCAGGAGTGGGTTAGTAGCATAGGGTAATCCGTCTGCTGGGGAAACCCACAATCGTTTTATGGGCTGCACATGTCTCCCACTTGAATGCGTCGGTCAGTCTCCACCAATAATTTATTCGATCGTGTGGGTTCTTGCTGTATGGGAAGCCTGCGTTTCACCCGTTTCAGGACTTACCCGTGTTCAGCTGTATTAGTTCAAAAATGATAGGAAAGGATCGGCTCCCTCCGTCTCTGAGGCGTTGTCTGCTTGAGAAGGTCCTGGAACTGCGGCAACCCGTGCTGCGTGGGGGCGCACAGGCCTCCGCAGGGATCTCTAGTGGTCAGGGGGAATACAACGGCGCGTGTCCAGTACGCTTCAGGCCGTAGTGCTTCCACAGCACTTCGTCATGGATGGGGGTACTTGTGACGGAGCTCGACGCAGGTGTTCTGATGGGGTGACAATCCCCTTCAGTGCACTTCTCCGGTGGCTTCCAGCGACTCCATCATCCTCGGTTATGTCTTTGTGCGCGTCGTCTTCCTTCGCGCCTTCAGGGACTGGCTCCACTTTCACTCTGTGTGAAACGACAATTGTAGTCTGAGGAGGGCTTCAACGTCTTGTTTCCAAACAAAGTCTTCACCGATTTTGATCGAACTTTCGCTCCCTTGGAGGGGGGGCACCCTCTTCCAGCAACTTTGCTGACTTTTTCCAGGGGGTTAGGGGGACCTACAAGTGGGAGTTCAGAACACTTGTGGGGCTATGGTGTATGGAGCTCACACGGCAGACAAGCTCATCAGTGCGCCCCCTGGTGGCAGTCCTGGTATTACATTTTTAATGAAGAAGTCTACAGGTTTTGACAAAGGTTCAAGTATCGCATTTATGCCGGATACAATCGGGCACCCTGGCGGTGGAATCATTCCTTTATGTATTTTGGGCATTGCATAAAAGGCCGGCAGGCGTTAATGGGTCGGAGTTAAGAAAGTTGGTTCTCTTGGACTGATGTGCCCTTCGGCTTCCGCTTCTTCCACAACAGCACTTATCAGTGTCCTCAGGTTGTTTGTGGGATCACCAGGTAAGATCCGGTAGCTGGTTTGATCTTGTAAAAGTACATTTACCATGTTGTCGTAATCGAAGTCAGCGTAACTATGCAGCAGCGAAGAATAATAGGGTCATATAATTATGTCCTCGGGAATTAGACCCTAGCAACAAGGTTGCTTAAATTAAACACTTGACTGCACTCTGGTATCTGAGTCACAATAAAAGTGCTTAGCGGCTGGGACTTACCCCCAGTTTTTCACCTTATGTCTCCCTCTAGGGGGCAGAGGTGACTGCCTGATCTGCAAAAGCGTACTACTGATGGAGCTACGCCCATTACAGATGAAATTAGGTCCCGAAGAAGATACCCCACTCCCATTGGTCATCGAAACCGGTCGACCCCACGATCATGGGACCTATCATGATTAAGATGATGTCCATTTAAGACAGGTTGGACACATCATTTAACCACCTTCCCTAGAAGGACTTTGGCTTCTAGGTGATCCCAGACTTCTGGGGTTTTTAATATCCTTGAACAAAGCCAGATGTGCTGGTAGCTATCCACCCTGTTGGTGAATAAAGACTAAGGGTTCATTTACGTGAACAATTGTTGATGAGGGACAGTTTCTCCTGCTATCCCTATTAGATAGGCGGCGCACCACCGGCCTCCTAGGGAGAGCTTGCCCTGACCGGGTTAGGGTGTGCTTCTCATGAGGGACAGTCCATGTGTTTTTGTACTTGTTTTTGTACTTGTATGAATGTGTAAACCATTGTGTGTGTATAACATAAATTCTCCTGTGCCTGTTCTTTTGTGTTAAACAAAGGGGGAAGTGCAGTTAGGGCAGCAGGGCTCTGAGTAAGTACACGGACGGAAAGGACTACACAAGTGCATTCCCAGAATGCTGGGTAGGCCAGGAGGCAGTGCAGGGTGACTAGTCGAGGGGGATGGGGGCATGGTACCCTGTGTGACTCTTTCAGGATGAGCAGACCGATAGATATGCAAGGGAGAGGGAGAGTGAGAAGGAGAGGGGGGGGGAGAGGAGAAAAGGAAGGTCTTGAGCAGCTTCCGGAACTTCAGGTGTTCCGGCTCCAGTCTGAGAGGGGCAGGGAGGCCATTCCAGAGGGAAGCACCTGCAGAGGAGAAATATGTACCAGCCACACTCTGAGAGGGGGAGGGGGTAGAGAAGGGGGTAGAGAAAAAAAAAAGAGAGGGCCCGATGAGAAGAATCTGTCTTACTGGCATTAAGGCAGAGCTCATTGGAGGCGCACCATCCTTGAATAGCGGATAGACAGTCAGGAATGAGCGAGGAGGGAGAGGAGGCGGAGGGTAGCCTGAAAGAGTGCTGTGTGTCATCTGCGTTACACTGAAAGTTGGAGGAGAAAGTAGAGCTGAGATGGGCCAAGGAGGCCAGACTGACATTGAAGAGCAAGGGTTGACAGGATGGAGCCTTGGGCAACACCAAATGTGGAAAGAGAGGTGGTAGAGAGAAAGGACCCTAGTTGGACCTGGGAGGGTCGGTCCAAGAGGAAGGAGGACAGCCACGCCAGAGCCTGGCCCGTGATGCCAAGGTTCATGCTGAGGCGATTGATTAGGGTGGTGGGTTTGACCACTGTTATGCAGAAACCTGTGCAGTTCCCATAGGGACCACTGCAAAAGGCTTAAGACTACAGGTGTTGGCAGTAAACCCAATTGGTAGCAGTCTGTAACACCCAGATTTACCTGGTAGCTGTGGCTTAGCAGCCAGATGTCTCTCAAGAAGAGTTATGTATATAGAGTATACAAGATAGGTACCAAAATACAGTAGCACAAGCAAACACTGACCAGAGCTTTGGTATCAAGTATATCATTATTTATTTAAAGACACACTTAGAAACACTCTAGCACTATTATTGTAAGCAAGTTCAAAAACACAGTCACTATTAATATATATACATCCCTTATTACTTATTAGACAAGTCTTAGTTAACCCCACTTATTTCCAGACACAGGTGAGCGCTTAACTAAAGATGGCACTCCCATAAGTTAAGAAAAAGGGAGGGAAAAGGCAGAAATTAGGAACAGCATACAACACAATACTTTAGAAGGACTCAGCAAGGCAGGAAAGTCAGTCTACTTGTGAGCAAAATGTTCAGAGGCCAGGCTCCCTCTTGGAGAAAGTAGAACACCAATGCGCCCAAGATCACACAGTTTAAAAGGCTTGGAAAGTCTTGCAGAGAGTTTAAAAAGGAATCCGTTCAGCTCAGCAAAGTTCAGTTAGCCAGCCTAGGGCCAACCCAAGTGGTAAATTGAGGATTTACGAGACACCCCACACAGACGGTTGCGAGGGAGGCCAGGCGGACACAGTACCTTGAAAGTGGAGCGAATCCTCCAGCGGGGGCAGTTGTTCCTGACAGTGGATGCAAGTCGCGGCGTCGTCCAGAGGAAGAGAAGATCTCGACGTGGAGGAAAGCTGAAGGTCGTTTCACTGCCAGGGAAGAAACCAGCCGCGGAGTTCTCCGGTAAAAAGGTACTACCCTTTTATTCGCGATAGTGGTAAAACGTGGTATCCCGGTTGCCGGGGTGCTTGGCACAGGCAAGGCTGCCACGAGATGATCCGGGGAGGCGAAAAGGGGGCAAACTGGTTATCCCCACCAGTCAAAGGAAGAAGACTCTTCGAGATGAAGATCTCCTCTGTCGTTGGAAGAAGTGGTGAGTCGGTTCAGCAGGGCTCCACCGGTGGTGTCGTCGTTGCAGGTCGGCTCAGCTTCTCCCTCTTCGGATTCTTTGGTCCTGTGGCGATGTCCCAGTCCCCAAAGCCCTGCTTTTATGCAGAAAACCCCCATTCATCCGTCCTAGCTGTCACTCAAACATGCTAAGTGGTGAGCCAGGCGGCTCACCACTGGGCCAATCACACAAGAGTGCGACTTGAGTTGCCGAGGCAACTGAGTCCAGGGTGCCTAAACCCCCTCCCACACCTCCTGTGGTACCCAGACAGAGTGCACCACTTTGGAGGGCTTCTGTGCAGAAGCCCGCCAAAAGTGGAACAAAAGGCTCAACTGCGGGTTGGAGTCACAGAAGCGAACACAAACGCCATTTTGGAACCGAGTTCTGGCAAAAAATACCAACCGGTGAATTAATATTAAATAAATAAACCGGCGGTATGTTTGAGGCTATGTTAAAAAGTATTAGCCTCGAACAATGGGGAAAATCCCATAGGAATATATTTGCGGTCGAATATAAAAAGTAGTATCCACTGCCACCAGCCAAAACTCGCTCAGGGGGGACTGGACAGTGCCCCCTCGAACAGACCCAGGGGCAATCGAATTGCCCTTACAAGTACGCCCACAATATGATGGTTTGTACTGGTTCTGTTTACAATTTAGGACTAGTAAAGCCAATGGTGACTTTACATGCCCTGGGAGACAGTAGTCATTCCCAGGGTATGGAGTGTCTGTTTGGGGGTCACTATGACACCCCTTTGTTACGGCACGGAGGGTGCTATGTAACACACATACCAAAAACACATGAAGCCCATGGAGTAAAAGACCCCATAGCCCATAAAACACATTACAAAGTCAAAGGATATCTCAAATCATGTCTAAGAGTGGGAGAAAAAGAGTCTCACTCTTAGCAGGAGAAAAAAATAAAACCCAAAAATCCAGCAAAGCTGCTGGGGGACTCACTAGGTTTGGGAAATTAGCCTTAACAGATAATTCTCCCTAACAACCATGTTAAGGCAGAGGAGAGGTCAAGGAGGATGAGGACAGTGTGAGAGCTGGAGTCGAGGTTAGAAAGTGGATCTTCATGGGTGTTCAGGAGAGTAGTTTCCATGCCTAGGGTCCCTCTGAAGAGTACTGATGGTCATGGAGATAACCAGCAGATTCAGTGTGAATGTTTAGCTGAGGGATGGCCAGCTTCTCTAGGAGCTTGCCCAGGAAAGGAGTGATAGAAATCGGGTGATAGTTAGCCGGACAGGAAGGACCGGCAGAAAGCTTTTATTTAGGAGAGGGTGTACAAGGGAGTGCTTGAGGAGAGAGGGGAAAGATTCAGTGGCAAAGGAATGATTTCAGAAATCGGTCAAGGCTGGAGCGAGGAAAACAATGTTGTCCTTAATGGTTCGGGAGGAGCAGGTGAACACCTGTTTAGATTAAACTTGCATAACTTGTCTAGAAGCATCAGGTGTTATAGGGGCGAGGAAGAGGGAGAAAGATGAGTAGAATTTGCAGATTTTGAAAAGTGTGGCCGTGCTTTTAGAATCTGCAGAGATGCGGGCTTGACTGTGGACCCTCTTCTTGGAGAATGATGAAGGGTCTGTATTGCCTTTGGAGCAGGCAGCAGGTCAGTTTGTCAGGGGATGTGCCCAAAGCGATCCACTTCGGATGCTCTGCACTTTCGTTTCAGAGTGGCCAGGTTGGAGTCCTACCAAGAGTTACACTTGGAGGCATGTTTCAGGCAGGCCCTCAATACAGGGGCAAGGATATCAAGATCCACTTGACCCTACAGGGGCAAGAATATCGAGAACGTTGGAGATGGAGAAATGAAGGTTGGAGAGGGCTGTGTAGAGTGGGAGTCAGTCGCAGGGGAGGAGAGAGAGTGGAGGTAAAAGTGGCAACTGACACTCGTTTCATTGGTCGAATGACCGTGAAGAAAGGAGGCAGTGTTGGGGTAGGTTTTGCCGGGGGGGAGGGGCAGGCCGTTTCAAGTGAGAGGAAAGCCGAGAGTGGTCAGTCCTAGAGAGTGGGTTAGAAAGGTGGATGTCTGAGGAGATGAGAGCATCCAAGGTGTGTCCGGCTGAGTGTTGGACCAGAGGGAAGAATAGAGAGGGAGAGTGTTGCAAATGTTGCGTAAAAGCCCAGAAGCAGGGTCGCAGGAGTCAAAGTGGTGTTGAAATCCCTGCGGAAGAGAAGCTGAGAGGTAGAGGCGAGGAGAGAGGAGGTGAGATCAGCCCATTCAGAGAGGAAGAGGGCGGCCTGGCCCGGTGGCTTGTAGATGGTGACCAAAGTCGGAGAGAGGCCAGGAGAGATGGGGAGCCTGCAGGCCAGGCATTCAAAGGAGGAGTAGGCCTGAGTGGAAATGCTAGAGGCAGGGACCACTTGGGAAAGATCAGGGCCACTCCACCACCGGGCTGATTGGTCCTGGGCTCGGAGAGCATCTTGTAACCCTCAGGGAGGAGAGTGTCAAAACTTGTAACAGAGCTGTCTGTGAACCATGTCTCAGTGATAGCGAGAACAACCAAGTCAAGATCTTCAAGGAAGTAGCAGATGTCAGATGAGTGTTTGACAGCAGAGTGATAGTTGAGTGTAGCTACGTGGAGCAGGTTACCACTTCGGGCAGGGGTCTTGGAGAGAGGTACACCCTGTGGAAGAGGCAGAGGGGCAAGATAGGGGGCAGAGGTAGGAGGGGGCATGGGACCCAGAGACGAGGAAGAGGGGGGGGAGCCAGAGAGGATGCGGTGGAGGGGAGTGTCAGTGTAGCCAGAAAGATAGGAGGTTGAGGAGCCAGAGAGGTGGTAGGTGGAGTAGCAGGAGAAGGGAGGAAGTTGATAAAACGCGGGGGGACGCCTATCGAGGAGGAGGAGGAGGACGAGGACGAGGAGGACAAGGAGGAGGAGGAGGAGGAGGAGGTTGGGGCTGAGTGCCCTGGACCATGACAGTGCCATTTCGATGGACATTAATGATGGTTTTGGAGGACAGGAAGGAGGCCAAAAGGACCTCCCGTCTTGTGCCAGCATTAATGGGTGAGGAGGAAAAAGAAAGAACTGGGACCATATGTAGGGTCCATAGGTCGGGCAGGGAATGACAGAGGATGTCGGTGAGAGTCAGGAGGATGCACTGATGTAGACCTTGGTGATGTGAAGGCCTGGATTGGAGAGCAGGATATCCTTCTTGAATTTCTTCCTTCCAGACTTAGTGAGAGGGATAGGATCGGTGAAAGAAAAGCAGTTGGAAAAGATGGGTGATACTGAGAGCACCAAAGAGGGGTGGGGTGCAGGGAGAAAGGAAGGGGAAGGGAGCGTGAGGGGGAAGAGAGAGGAGGAAACGCAGCATAGACCTATGGCTCAATGCAAAACAACCAGATTAGACTTTCTCAGAAGAGGGGGGTCAGGGCTAATTACGACAGTTCACCTAATGCCAGATATGGATAACAAACAACTGTGACGTGTAGCAGACTGCAGAAATGACCTGATAGAAGTTATAGGAGAGGAGGGACAGTTTAAGTAGGGAGCAGTAATGGCTGTTCCCCACTGCTCGCACCCTTCTTGACAGTCGGTGCTGCTTGACAGCTGCGCTGCATGCTCCCACGGCAAACACCCTCTGGATCTGCAACTGTGGGAGCTGCACTCGGGGCCCTTTACCCAAGGGGCTGTACTTAAGAGTGGCAGCAGAGCCAATTGAGGAGCGAGGGTGGAGCAGGAGGCGGTAACACAGGGAAATCAACAGGAAGAAGGAACTGGGCCAGGGACAATGCTCACAAAGCTGCCGAGTGGCAAATTGGGCCCAGTAAGTTCAAAAATCACAGACCACGCAATTGGAAGAAACGCGAGCAAGGCTCACCCGTTAGGAAAGCACAAGCTCTTAAAATTAATGGTGGTGGACTGAACTTTTACTCTAAATGGTCAAGCTTGCACATTTTTAACCTTTAGAAGTAACAACTGGGCACGTGGGACCTATGTAACTAATTATGGTGACAAGCGTTTAGCAATTTATTTTCCAGCATATCACAATGGACTGTCCAGTCGCCACAATTCCAGTAATTGCGTTTCAAGGTCCAATATAATCTACACGCTGTTATTTTGCACCCATATAGTAAAACAAATAGCCATAGTAAAAAGACATTGATTAAGGTTTTTTCTATTCCTAGGTCTGCAAACACACTAATCACTGCCATAGACATTAATAATAATAAATGACATGCAGCACTCTAAGAGGTAAGACATTAAAGTATCAAGCACCATGGAGCAAAAATATGCTCTTAGGAGCATGACTTAACAAATCTCCCCGGCGTAGACTGTGCCATTTGTTCTTTTAAGATCTGCCACAAAGAGTTTTCTACATGATGCACTCGTTAGGCATCACTAGGCATTAGGCAGCTCACTAGCAACAGACCCCATTTTAAAAAGCTCTGGCAGAGAGCTAAAGCTGTCCATCATACATAAAATGTGGTACATTTCACTGCTTTGGTGAAGGTTTTCCATAGACGTGCATGTGATGTGATAAATTGGCACTGTTCCCCAAACCAAGCGGTCAGGCCACCCTAACAGTTTCCTTGTTTCAAATTCTACACTTAAGCCTGCTTTCGTTGGACCCAAAATACCATCCCTTTTTTATTATGCTTTTGGGTGACATTTTCTAAACTTTCCTTGTTTACAGGAGGACCGGTTTCAAGGTATCTTTGTTATTTGTGTTACCTTTCGAAGACCCACAACCCAGCAAATCTCACTACCTGACATACGTTGTCTACTATAGGTTTTACATTTCTGTGAAAGCAGCGTGGCTCACAAGTGATGTGCCAAGAGTGAGGTAGGTAATAATTAAGCCTCCGCTGTACTCTCTCTAGTCTTTTCTAATATATAAGTACATGGAGATCATTATTGACCTCCTCTCAGCCAATCGGAATTTGAGTGCAGGCAATAACTACTGGTAATTACTGCTTTATGAACATTTGGACTTCAAGGGCAGTCGGTGAAACAACAATGCACATTTCAGGCAACACATCTTTATTCAAGACACTTCTACCTGTGAGGACCTTTTTTTGGTGCACTATCAAATTTAACTCCCAATAGAGAAATGTAAAACGTGGGGAAAAGGCTCTCACATTCTTCTAATCTAGTTATGTTTTACTTAACAGACACAAGATCTATGCAACGCACTCCTATATTGAGATATTATTGAGGACTGCATTGCCCCCATCCAGGTGGGATAGGACCATTGCTTGAACGGTGGATCTAAACCTGTCAGGAGGGAGGAAGGGCTTGACTTTCCGCAGGAGGGAGAGCTTGATACCTGAGTATGCTTAACCTATGAAGATGGTGTTGTTTAAGTACTACATCATTAAAACCCATTGAACTTCATTCAAAAGTGTGGGAGCCCCTCTACTGAGAACGAACACGCTTCAAATAACCTGTTCTATGGGAACTCAGGAAGTTTTACAACAACGTCTTAGCTCGCCGTACCTTTCACAGAGAAGAAGTAACTATTTGCAAATCAGTCTGCTCTTTTAATTAACTGATTCAATTTGTTGATTTACTTTAGTCACTATTAAAGTTACTTTTTTTACTTCATCTCCAAAACTGCAGAACATGTATTGCTATTACCACCTTGGGAGTGGTCATTATCACTTGTGATAGTGACCCTTCCCCAATTTAAAGCCCTCTGCCTCGGGCGATAACTTGGCAGTGGGTCATTATCCCACTAGAACTACCCCTCCCTCAAACTATAAGGCGATATTCAACAGCACTGTACTTTATTAAAGCATGAGTGATGTTTTTGTATTGTGCCCACTTGGCATTAACAGTGCTAGGTGATGGAAGATTTCGCAGCTAATGAAAATATGGTACCGTGGATTTGCCCAGGGTGAACTTATTTTGTAACGTGGGGAAAATGGGGGTTGAGCTCAAGTTACTCTGCTCCGGAGGCGCTGTTGCGCACGTTCGAAAATGGCTGCCTGATCAGAACGCTCCGGCCCGAGAATCATCCGTTGACTAAATTGATCCTGTTTCGGAGCCCGCAACGGGGAGCTAAGCACACCGGAACGTGTGGCGGGGGTAGCAGCATCTGCACTGAAAATCCTGGAACGAGCGGGGCCTTGGTTGCGGAGATACACGGCTCGGCGGTTTCAGCGGGGCGGAGCTGTGGCGCGCGCAGACCCTGGGAACCAGAAGAATACTACTGGGAGCTGCTGACACTCTATGCCAAAGGGCCATAGAGAGCGAAGCCCGCGAAAAACGACCGGAGCTGCGGCAGAGCAACCCAACTTGAGCGGCCGGCTCCCCTCTCCCTCTCATACCTACACCAGACCCAGCCACGGAGAAACGGTCTAACGTCGCGATTACCCGATGAGCGGCGGCTCCAACACCGCGCTGCTGGAAACCTGCGGCTAGAGGCGAGACAGACCCTGCCCTCCCGACACATAACTCGGGCAAGGCCAGCCCCTCGCGCGGACACCCCGCGCAGCCCCCTAAGGCACCCGCTTGACGGTTGGAGCTGTACGGTCAGCCAGGTGGTGGCCAAACGGCCTAGCTCCCTGCGGGAGTGTGACAAGGTAGCGGGGGTGCAGAGGTCCCTACGAGCTCTACGCAGGGGGCTGGGCTTGTGAGGCGGACACATTGAGGGGACAAGGTGAGGCGGATATATCCCTGACTAACTCCTCCAGCGACCCCCGGTGTATGGGTCATTGAGCCTTGGCTGCGATTTGGCTGCATTTGAAGCTACACTTGTGGACCTCGAAGTACCGGGGCTGCCTGAACACCCGAAAGCACAGGTCAGTGAACTGACAACCACAAGGGCATGGGGAACACAAGGAAGCAAGACAAGATGGCCGGTTGAGTAGGAGCTAAGAAGAAAGGGCCAATGGACTCATATACTAGCAGCCAGGCGGGGGGCGGCGAGATGGAACCGCCACCGCCAACTAATCCTGTGACGAGTGCGGAGAATGGAGACAGGGTTGAATACTTGACCAATATAGTTCAAAGTGGCTTTTTGTCCCTGAATGTGAAACTGGACGACATCGTAACGACCATAGGGACTCTGAAAACCAGAGTTGATAAACAAGGCCTGAGATTAACAGAGGCAGAGAATAGACTTGGAACAACGGAAGACACAGTCGCACGACATGACCAAGATATTGGCCAGCTCAGGGAGAACTTGAATAGGCTGCAGAACAAATGCGAGGATTTGGAATCGCGCTCAAGAAGGAACAACGTACGCATAGTTTGGGTTCCAGAGTCATTCAGCAAAGACAAAATGGAAACGCGAGTTGAGGTGCTCCTCCAAACCCTTTTTGGAGCAAACTCCCTCTCCGACCACTTCTTAGTTGAACGTGCAGACCGCACACTGGCCCCGGTGCCGAAACCTGGAGCGCCGCCCCGCACGATAATTGCAAGAATGCTAAATTATAGGGACAGAGATACGATCCTTCGACTGGCATGGGAGCATGGGACACTACACTATGAGGAAAACATTTACCCTGATTTTGCCACTGGAGTCCAGGTGAGTCAGAGGTCATAAGAGCCAGTTAAAAAACTTCTAAGAGCAAGACAAGTCCCATATGCATTAATATGCCCAGCCAAGTTACGGATCCAATACGGAGGAAGGGCACACTTCTTCGAGACGCCGGCTGCAGCCCAGGCCTATGTGGAGGCCACCATTCTGTTGCCTCCTGAAGGTCTCGGACCGGACCAGAACAGGAGACACCCTCCTGCAGATGCAGACTGAAACCCAGATACAGAACACAACACATGAAAGTATCATTCTTTGAACTGCTTGGCCCCCATGAGGGCTCCGAGAACTGAGAAGCGGGCCTTGAGCCGGTCGGGTAGCCTCGTGATGCAACGTAGTACCCTCAGGAATGTTCCTAGCTGTTGTCAGGGTTCATCGTCAAGTTGGGGCAGATGATGTGGGTGGGGGGAGGGGCGGGAAGGGTGGGGATGTTTTGAACAATTGCAACCACCTAGACGAGTTTAAGTCTGGGGGAATAGCAGGTGTGTTTGAAAGTTGTATGTTAACTGAAACATGGTCTCGCAGGCGCCGACGCCACTCAGATGTTAATAAATTGCATAGTCATGGTCGATGCAGTAATATACGATATGCTCGCATGGAAAATGGGTGATGGGTTAAAAATAAGACTAATGTCATAGAATGTCCGAGGCATAAACAATCCAATGAAAGCCAGGAAGGTAGGCAACTATGTCACCAGGCATGGGCCACACATATTGATGGTGCAAGAAACGCACGCACAGAAACTGGTTAATGAGAAATTACTAGCTAAATGGGGTAAACTGCGATACTATACCAATTACTCCTCACAGTCCAGAAGCGTGTGCACCCTCATACACCACTCACTAGGCTTTCTTGCAAAGGGCCACTTAGCGGACCCAATGGCAAGATATGTGCTGGTCTGGGAGGAAATCGCGGGGAAACAAATAACCCTGGTGAATACCTACGGCCCCAACTTAGACGATCCTGATTTTTACCTGCAAATGCTTGAGATCCTTGCTAATCATGATGCGACCACTGTTATATGGGGGGGAGGCTTCAATGTTGCGATAGACCAGGCCCTGGATAGATCTTCCAAAGGGAACAGGCCACCTCCCAGTAGCAGTGACCTTGAAACAGATCCTCTCGCAATTGTCCCTGATTGATGACTCCATCCAACCAGCAAACGATATACATTCTACTCTTCTGTGCATGACAGTGAGTCACGTATAGATTATTGGTTCATGTCCTCAGACATGGCACTAGCGCTGCAAAATTGTGATATCCTGCCCCGTACGCTACCGGACCACTCCCCGGTCATACTGGAGATTATACTGAAAGAGGCCCCTAGACCGGCGCGAAGATGGAGGATGCCTATAGGTATACTTAGTCACCCAAATGTTGTCGAAACCCTGCATGAAAAAATCGCTAACTTCTTTACAGACAATGTTGGGTCGGTAGCCCAGATATCAACAGTATGGGAAGCATTTAAAGTCTGGGCGAGAGGGGTCTTGATGTCCAAAACCACTGGTCTATTGAGGGGCATACGCACGGAACTGGAGGGGATGGAGAGGGAATTGAACGAACTGGAAGAAACTTATAGCCACACACATAGCGGGGACACACTGGCCAAAATACATAAACTCCTTAGAGATTTCGACAAGCTAGCAAAGCGGGAAATACAATACATGGCAGCCCTGACCCGGGCGCGCAGATATGGTGAGGGTAATAAAGCAGGGAAAATGTTGGCCAATTTGGTCAAACAAGAGAAACAAGCGATCCAAACGGCGCAGGATGAAATAATCGCGAACGAACAAGGAATCAATGACGAATTCGTTAAATATTACAAAAATCTCTATACGAACAGAGATAGGAAATCCCCTGCTGAGATTAGACACTACCTCGCGGCGCTAGACCTCCCCAAGCTCCCAGAGGAGAGCAAATTGATACTAGAGCAGCCCGTTACAGCAAAAGAGCTTACCGAGGCAATCAAGGAGCTCACATCTTGCAAAGCGCGGGGCTCAGGTGGACTGAGCGCTGAATTTTATAAAGCGTTTCGGGAGGAGCTGGCCCCGGTGATGTTGGAACTATGGGAGGAGGTCCTGGGTAAGCTAATACTGCCCCCCACAATGCGAGAGGCTGTAATTACGGTATTGCCTAAACCGAGACGCCCGCCACAAGATATGGCATCGTATAGACCCTTATCCCTGATAAATGTGGATGCTAAGATATTTGCGAAGGTGCTAGCGAACCGCATGCTACCCTTAACACCCACGCTGGTACATGCAGACCAAAGTGGGTTTATTCCCCAAAGGTCCACTGCCTTAAACCTGCGTAGGTTATTCGGCATAATGGCACAAATTAACCCAAACAAACAAGCTGTGGCGGTGTCTCTTGACGCCGAAAAAGCGTTTGACTCGGTCTCCTGAGAATGCCTCTTCTTGGTGCTGGAGGCGTTTGGAGTGGGCCCCCACTTTATCAAGTATGTCAAACTGCTATATACCGCCCCTGGGGCGAAAGAATGCACAAATAGAACCATGTCTGGGCTGTTCGAGCTGGGCAGAGGAACCAGACAGGGGTGTCCCTTCTCCCCCATCCTTTTCGCCTTAACAATAGAACCCATGGCAGCTGCAGTTCGGTTAAGACACAACAATAGGGGTATAACACTGAAAGGAGCCACCCAAATAATACCACTGTACGCGGACGACACACTGATTCATGTCCGCAAACCGGAAAAAAACATTGACCCCATCATGGTAGACATTAATGAATTTGCACAGTATTCAGTCTACACGATGAACAACTCCAAGTCAGAAGTATTTCCACTCACCCCTTCCACGGAAAGCCCCGCTCTGACATGCGGCCTCAAGTGGGCGGACCGAAACATTAGATACTTGGGGGTGTTGGTTTCATGTAATAAGCAAACCCTTTATACGGACAATCATGAACTGGCACTGCAAACAATCCATACCAAACTACAGGTCTGGAGACACCTTCCAATTTCATTGCACGGCAGAATCGCAATCCTTAAAATGATAGTACTCCCGAAACTGCTATACCTGTTTGTAAATATCCCCATATGGCCGGGAAAGGAATTCTTCTCCAGGCTTAGGTCCATGGCGGTGTTGTTTCTCTGGAACGGGGGGGTGGCCAGGATCAGCTGGGAAAAGATGACAGAACCATATGAAATGGGGGGGGGGATAGCGGCGCCAGATTTTGAGCTCTACTGCATAGTGGCGCAGGCTCAGTTCGCAAGGTACTGGTATGATGAGTTAGATAATTCACCACATACCCTTGATGTATTCACAAGAGGCGTGGGAGGAGGCCCACTCCGTATATTAAAGTACTGTAGAATGAGATCTGCATATCAAGCATGCTGGCCGTCATTCCCTGACGAACCCACCTCTCACCCTTGCACACAACTGGCTACAACACAGGACGGGCTGGGTATCTCCAAATTGTATAAGGTAATACAGATCCACACCCCCACGGCCAACCGGGTGAAAGAGAAATGGGAAACGGATATGGAAATGCAAATACCTGACGACAAATGGGGCAGATATTGCGCACTCACGAGAAAGGTATCCCTCAATGCGGGACTACGCCAGATACAATTCAAGATTCTCAATAGGTTACACTACACGCCTGCAAAAGTTGCTAAATTCACACCAGACGTTTCAGGCAATTGTCCCAAATGTGGGATTCCGCAAGCGGGATCCTATCACATGTATTGTACATGCCCGGAAGTGGCACGGTTTTGGGAACAGGTGGCCGCCATGTTGGCTGATGTCACACAGATTCCTCCGCATTTGTCTCCCCAAAAATATCTGTTCGGGGACATCGGTAAATGCTCGGAAAAAGTCAGAAGACTGTTTACTGTATCTTGTATTATTGCTAAGAAATGTATATTGCAAGTATGGAAAAGCTCGAAGCCCCCTACCATGAACACTTTCTTGCAAGAACTAACCTAGTTCAATGAGTGTGAGTAACAATATGTGCTTACCCAACCCAACCCAGCGCGAGCCGACCAAAGGACATCTGGGGCCCTTTCAGGACATATCTATGTGACATGCTTACGGACAGCGAAACAGATATGTGAACGATGAACTGCTTAACATGTGATGATGCTGTTGCTGTAAATTTACCATGAAATGCATTGACTGAGTGATGTTGTAACTGATGAGACCTTAATGAAAAGATGTTTAAAAAAAAAAAAGTTACTCTGCTCCGACGTTTGCAATTTAGCAGTAGTTCTATATGCTCTCATCTCTAATTTTACACCAACGTACATGTTTTCTGCCTATTTATTTTTGAAGAGCTAACCTAGCACGCTGTTTAATAAAGCTGGCATACAAAGCACCAAAGCACATAATAAATTAACCAATATCCCGTCCATCCCCCAATCCTCCTCCCACCACTGCAACCAGCAACTGCAACTTGGCATCAGACTATCATGCATCCTATTTAACGCCAGATTTGTCGCTAAAAATCGCCACAACATATGACCTAATATCCTCTGAAAGCCCTGACATCCTGTTCACAGAAACCTGCTTCTCTGGACTTCAGACCCATTGTGTACAAGGCCTTTCCCCTAGGATACACTTCTGTGCACAACAGAACAATCCGGGCAGGCGTTTTGCCATCTTCTGCAAATCCTGCCACACCATTTCACTCTTTGAGGAACAAGCCTGCAACGCAGACTGCAAATCTCTCCTCACCCCCTCTCTTACTGCCAGCTTCTTAATCAAATACAGACCCCCAGGCTACAACAGAAATTGTGCTGATTCCCCCAGCGACTCCTTAGCAACCATACTAGTTACTCACCCGTCCCACACCCTTCTAGGGGACCTCCATATATGCTTCAATGTCCCTCATAATCCTATGACATGACCAATCCTGGACAAACCTGGAAGCCCTCCACCTAACAACTAGTATCGGACGCAAACCACTCCGCAGGCCACACCCTTGATGCAATTTTTAGTACTTCCAAACTGATCTCTCCCCTCCTTCCCCCCCGACCACTATTCAGAATGGCCCATGTCACGCTCTCAACAGTAGACCCTCTGTCCCCCTGGATGTACCCAGGACTGTCCACCCGCTTCCCTCTATGGAACAAGGTCAAAATTACTCTGGACTTGGCTGAATCCCTGCTTGCCTCCCTACATTCCCTCCCGCTGCAGGCTGATGAGAGCAGGTGGGTCGGCTCTCATCAGCCAATTTGACCAATGGCTCACCAAAGGTCTTAGACCTCTTACCCCTATCATATCCTCCTCCAGACAAGGCCTGCCCCCCCCCCCCAGATGGTTCACCCTATCCCTCAAATCCCAAAACCACGTCGTCCTGGAATGCAGATGGGTGGCTGACCCTTAACCTCAGAATATAACTGCATACACCTCAAAGCCTACAGGGCAGATTTTCGAAAAGACCAAAAAAACATTCTTCTGGAACAATTTGGGAACTACACAAGATCAGCTCGGAAAAATAGACCCCTCTTTTCACATCCTGCCACCAACCCCACACCCAAACACTCTGTGACACCTTCTGATTACTTCCACAACATAGTAGTGCAAAGAAACTGCACCATTGTATCTAAGTCATCAGCACACCTACCCCGCCCCCCTGCCCCTGTGCCTGGCTTCAGAGACCCACCCTCGACCCGTCCGCTCTTCTCTACCTTCTCTCTGATCTCCCATCCCAGATTCCTTAAGTTACTAGCCAGCAGCCATCCCTCGGAATCTCTTGGAGATCCCTGCCCGCCCTCTCTACTAAAAGATATCCTTTCCTCAACCTGTACCTGCAGCATTGCAAGATCCATCATTAATCCATCCCTCAACTCTGGCACGTTCCCTGCAGTTTTCAAAACATCACACACCAAACCCCTGCTCCAAAAACCCTCCCTTGACCCCTTTTTGCCGCCTAACTACAGCCCCATCTCCAACAATTTCATAGTCAAACTAATGACCAAACAGCCTACTCCCAGCTATTCCTCTTCAGTGAATATAACCTCCTCCACGACCCTGCCAAATCCAGATTCAAACCCCTACAAGGTACTGAATTAACCTTAGTCTCCATCTGGAATGATCTCCAAAGAATTTCAAAGTTGTGCCACACTTATCCTTCTCAACCTCTCTGCGGCCTTTGACACCATTGACCACTGCACCCTCACGGACAGTCTCCACTCACTTGGCGTCAGGGATGGAGCATTAAAGTGGATATCCTCCTTCCTCTCCAACAGATTACAACAAATTACATACATGCCTCTCTTCTCCTCGACTCTGCGCCCTGTATCACCTCTACTCTTTAACTTCAACCTAAGACCCCTCCCCTTATCCATTCGTACGGCTTGACCTGCTACAACTATGCAGATGACACCCAATTCCTCTTTAAGATCCCAAAGGATGTTAATACTCACAACGTGGGCTGTAGACTGTCAAGAGTATCGGGTAATGTCCTCGATGAGGTTTGGAGGCTGCCAAATGATTCTTCCTCGATAATCCCGATAATAGGGCCTCCTCAAGGAGGGCGACCTTTCTTATGAAGCACTGCCCTGTCCGATGATCTAGACTGAAAGAGCTGCAATTCAGATGAAAGAGCCAAAGTATCACCAAGTATACGCCAGACTGCAAGGAAATAGGACGGGTTTCAGTACGGATTTACTTGAAAGAGTAAATCTACAAATGTTGGAAAGCAACTCATCTGTATAATACGGGGCATTGGTCCAAATAATAGTAGTGGAAGTCAATCTGGTGGTAAAAACTCAAGATATGTTTCCAAAGTATTAAACGTAGGAGTCTTGAGGAAATAATGAAGGAGCACACAACTTGAGAAAAAGGACTGGATGCGAAAGGGAAGGAGGGTGAGTGATGTTAATAGGGACCTACCCTCGGACGGAACGAGGACGCACTAACGACACTGAGTGCACAATTGTGTAAAACTGCATAGTGTCCAAAGGTCTGTGCACAACGCTGGTTGAAAGAGTTTCCACTGTTCCACAATCCCACACAGAAAACACCAGTTGTTGAATGTCAAACATTCAAAAGTACAAAATTGGGGGCTATCCGAGATACAATCCTTTTGACAGAAGTCTGTAAACCAGGATAGCCCAGATGAAAGGTATCAATTAATGCGTAATTCAGAGTAGTCGGGAAACAGAGCCAAGGGTCAATAAAGGAGATCAAAACAGCAGTAAATCGAGGTCAGAACGTGAAGGAACTTACTTTAATTAGAAGCACCAGTGCCATGGAGGCTTGGTTCTTTATGCTTCTGCAGTGTTGGTAGTATGTAATGACGTACTGCTGCATGTCGGATTGCCTTGACAGCGGTGGGTAGTCTCTGGAGTGAACAGGCTGTGATCAGCGTACGATGCGTAAGCTTGCGGCATTGGTGGAGTTGCCATGGCTGTCGCCAGGGGCACAGACAGGAAAGCAAAGGTGTACGCAGTGTGCATAGTGGGTGGTGCATTTGCCTGTGAATCATGACACCTCCAACCCCATCCCCCGACCTTGCCGCATGCCTCACAGAAATTGGCCACTTGATGAAGGCTAACAACCTCCTTTTGAACACCAGAAAAACTGAGATCATGATCTGTGTTAAGACTGCCCTCGTCTCCCAACCCACCCATTGGCCTTCCTCCCTAGGCCATCACAGTAACCAAATATAAGAAATCCCCATAGTAAAATACTGGGCAAAAGAAGAATGATTTCCTTTGAAACGAAAATAGATCTGTAGTATGTACATCTGCAGAAGGCAGTTAAGCAAAGTGTTGGTATTGTCTGTGATATTATCCAGGGTATAATGTCAAATGGAAGGAAGGGAACTCACTGTCCTACTATCTGCAGTTAAACTTGATGTAGCACATAGTCCCACATATTAATACAGATGAGTCGCACTAGAACAGAATTATTCTCAAGAAAATATTGCAGACCATTTTACATTGATGTGTTTCAGTTTCGTTCTTTTAATTTTGTGGGACTCCGCATGGGGGCCCTCGATAATCAGAAAATATCTGTCATCCTGATGTCATCACCGACATACAGCAGGGTCAGATCGGGAACTGGGGGGTGGGGGGGGGTGAAAGAGGTGCTGATTGTCACTGGGTGGCGATGTCTTATCAAATGTGGGACCTACCAGGGATTTAGTGAGTCAATATAGGGCCAGTTGCCCATCGATCTTCTAGCGGTCCAGTGAGACCTAACTTGCGGATCGCCTTTCTGAAAAGTTCCTGCCGTTTTCTTGCGCTAGCAGCCCCTTTCATCTATCTGGCTCGCACTAACTTTCCTATCTGTATTCCATCTTTTCTGCCCCTCATCTGCTACTCCGTCTTCAACCCAAATTCCCCATTCCAAAACTTGACCCATCCCTCCTAAAGTAAGCAGCTATATTATTGAGATGGGTAAAGCACTGAGCAATGGGACTGTTCCAGCCAACAGTATTCACTTTGTATAGCGCTCCTTAGCGAAGCACTTTTAATTTTGAATACATATAAAATTAAATAGTCCTCAAGCTCCCGACGGCCTGTTTCAGCCAACAGACACACACTTTACTAATTTCAGTATGGTATCTGTGATCCCTCTCCAGCCTCACAAGAACAGGAAGGGTGGCAAATTACCTTAGTGTTTATGACGGTTTCGTTATTATATGTTAAGCTACTCGGACTTACTCGCGTTTACACTGTGCGAGTCACCACTATAATGGTTTTACAGCGCTGTGGCTTGTCCTAAGTGTAACATAGTTGTCGCAGCACGTTAGTTTTATGCGGAAAATGAGAACTATTTTCAATAACTTAAATTTAGGATTTTAAAAGTCTGCTAAACATATATAATTATAGTGGGAGATAGCCTTGTTCTTTTGTGACTTACAAATCATCTCTTATACTTTTCTGCTATTACTCCTTTTGAATGTACATTTATCAACATGGAAAACATGTAATTCTGCTTTGCAAATGTATTTTAACCATCTTCAACGTAAAGGGTGGCAACCTTTTATGATATTAACAATGCTCGAAGGTAATGATGGGATCACGGGTGCAAACAGGGGAGCAAAAAGCTGTTTTAAAAGCATGTGCTTATTCCCAATAAAATGTCTGGTTATCCTGCATCGTATTTTCTTAACAGAATACATGTCAAACAGCCAATGTAATCATTCAATTGGTATAGTGATGACCCTTCTGGCTATATCAAAGCGGTGGTTTGAAGTCTACCTCAATCTACAGGAGAGGGGAGGATAGATCTTTTATCATCAAATTGTATAGTTTGTTCCCTTTAATTTTCATGGACGGTCGTTGTTTTAGTGTCCATAGCTAAGATGCCACGAATAGTTTTGTTTTTATATACCATTTCAGACCCCCACTCAATGTCTTGGGGAGGCTAGCTCAGGGGCAACGCGCTCGCCTTATTAGGTTCGATCCCCGGGTCCGTGCTTAGAAACCTCCTGGGTATTAAGCACGTTCTAAATAACCAAACATAATCATGCAAGTGTCTAGATTTTGTTGCAAACCTTACCCTGCAATAGAATGAAAAGGAATAATGGATCCTGACTTGTTTGTTGTACTTTTGTTAGAAATATAATTTCGAGTCTACTATTTTAACAGTTGCATTTTCATTTATTCGACAGCTTCTCAACTGTTTTTTAATAGGTGAACAGAGATGTCGAAAGGTGCAGGTACAACCTTTCCCCGCAGGAACTATAGGGTGACTTCTGAATCTGAAAAGCCAAAAGCTACAGGTAAAATATTGTGGTGCACTTTTTAATTTACTTTTGAATGTCTTTAAGATGTTTTTTTCAGAAACAAGTTTGCAGATGACTAAGCCAGTGCACATGTACTGTGACTTGGACCACCTGACCATGATGCACCCTTTGGCTCCTTCGATGAGTCCCCTTGACCAAAGCTGCGGGACCGTATGCTTTGTTAAGGGAAGGGGAGAGGTGGGGGAGTGCAGAGATATTTGTTCCTTAAAAGGTATTTATCTTATTATTTTATTTTTTCATTTTTTTCAACATTTGTTGGCAGGTCCTGTGAGCAGCTGATCCAGGCTTTTCTTGGGAAAAGTGTTTCAATGATGGAAATAAATCCCCAAAAGGTGAATAGAAAGCACCTTTCTTTCCCAAAACACCTTGCTCCTGTTGCACTGAAGTGTCACTGGCCTCAGGCAGGATGCACATAGTTCAGTGGCGGCTTGTCTACATATTCGCAGAGGCAACTCCAAGATCCCCATTTAATGGTACTAGCTGTGCTGAGAATCTTCTAGCACCTATTACTAGGGTAGTTGTCTCCTTAGAGACATTAGGCCAGCACAGGGGCTAACACCAGAGATGCTACCTTTGAGGGCATTGTGCTTATTTGTGCGTATAATTTGCAGGATCCCCACTCTCGTTCTACCAGCATGCAACCTGAGGTCTCTGTAGAGCTATGGAGGCCAGAAGTCCTGCTTTTTCCGTGACTGTCCGGGAATTATGTCCTAGTATGCGAAAAGGTATTTAATAAAAAAAAAACTGCCTCCCTTTTGGGGAAGGAGATTGTGCCTGTCCACTGAACATGTGCACAGGAGTGTTGCTCCCAGTCGCAGAGACCATTTTTATGATAGTTTGATGATTTTATAGCAGTGGGCCCAGGATGGCCTCAAACCAGCAACCATTCAATTTCTTTTCACATGCAGCGGTGAGAGAGCAGACGCTGGTCGCCGCTGTCATGCTGTGGACTCTGAAAGGGATTTAACCTGGTTATTTGAGTGCATCTGAAGAACTTTTAGTGATCAATTAAGAACTCTGCGG
Source organism: Ambystoma mexicanum (assembly GCF_040938575.1). NCBI lineage: Eukaryota > Metazoa > Chordata > Amphibia > Caudata > Ambystomatidae > Ambystoma > Ambystoma mexicanum. The sequence continues at coordinate 640,820,014 of NC_090923.1, forward strand.
GTAGTGTTCAGACCCTAACACAATCCTGGATTACCTCAATTAAAGCCTGGTTTAGAGAAATGCCTAATGGCCGAAGCACCTGTTAACCAATAAGGGCATAATCTATACAATTTGGAATGATACCCTTGCATCTGTGTTAATAATGTTTGGTGCAACATTGGGATACAACCAAGCACAATATTCTAGATGAAGGAAGGGGCACTCCTTCAGCATATTCCTTAGTGCGACAAATATTGCTAATCATTTTTGGACAATAAATTCTTGGCGCAAGAAGTTAGCCTATAAACCCCACCTTTGGTTATATAATTCTTACATGACGGGATATCTTGATTATTGTAATGGCATTTATCTTGCCCAGCCAGATTTTTTGTTTCAATGTTGGCAGATTTTGCAAAATTCCACAGCACTTCTTGCCCTTAATGCGCCTAGACATGTACATGTTTCTTCATTGTTACACCAGCTTCATTGGTTTCCCGTTAAGTCGAGTTAATTTTAAAATCCTCAGCGTTATTCACTGCGCTATCTATTTAACTGGCGCTGTGTTCCTGCAGTCTAAACTGACCCGATATACCCCCCCTTGGAACTTTGCGCTCGGTCTTCCAGTCTCTGCTGAAAATCCCAAGATTTCACAAAACATGGACGGTAGGGTGCTCCTTTTCAGTTCTTACCCCAACACTATGGAATTCCCTCCCACAGGATCTTCAAGAGATCACTGATCACTTGTTTTTGCAAGGCTCTCAAAACATTTTTGATCAGATTTTCTTTGACAAGTTCCCTGATTGCTGTTTCTTAGCGCCTAGATGCCCTTGGTCCTTAGTCGGCGCTTTGTAAATATCAATACACTACATGTTTGAGTCGATTGAACATGGGCAGCAATTCTACAATAAGTGAGACAACCATTGAGCTGGGGCACATTTGAACAGCATGTTCAATTTTCCCAGGTCTGTTTAGGGCACAATTGATTGCACCACGAGTACGTGTCCCAGTGTTTTGCTTTAGCTTGGCCACGTGGGGAGATCGCATACTTACGCTCTCCGGAACTGTCCAAAATAAGTTATTGGACTCATATAGGCAAAAAGGACACAGTAATGTTGGTTATGGCTATAATAAAAATGGCACTTTATAGGCCCTTTATTCATACATAACATACAGAAAGAAGAATAAAAACATAATCAGTTATACATAAACAAAAAGAAAAGTCATCACTGTTAATATTGTTGCAGAAGACGCCTTCATCTCGACCACTACGACACTGCTTAGTCCCACAGCAGGTAGGCAGAGAGATTGATCATCCTAACGGGATCTGGAGCGGAGCGTCCTCCCTCTCAGTGAGACTGCATCACCTGGGGTCCAAATTCTAACTTCTTTCCCAAGAGTAAAACCTCTCTTTATGGGGCTACTTTCGATCCCCGCCACTCATGGGTTACCATGCTGCCCTCGTCCAAAGAGCAGACAATAAGCCTGAGGCGCAAAAAGAGTGGAATATTCCAGCTAGAAGCAAAAAAACCCAGCTTCTCTTCTTGCTGTCGTTCCCATTGCCCCCTATCAATTCACCTGCATAGCGCTCCAACTCCGTTTCTGGCTTGTCCTTCAGTGGACAAATACAACTACTATTCTCCCCGGCTTGGTCATCTGACATAAATATGTGACCTTGTCTTCACTGCAGAAATACATGTTTACTTGCTGAGCCTGTGAAAACGTAGGCTTTCTTTGCTAGCTCATTGTGGTAAGTGGAAGTGAATATCCAAGATGGCCACGCATCGGCGCCATGTTTTCTGGCTCATTTCGCACACGCACTACACCCAGTTACCTAAGGTAATGTCTGGTTTTTACATTTCAGTTGCCTCTGAGACCTTGGGTAGAATTTTTATTATTAAATATCTGTTTGGGCTGGGAGGGGCTCCAGCAAGGTGCTCGGCTGTCTTGCAAAGCAGCTTTGCAAAGCACATTTATACGGAGCTGTATCACACACCCCGTTACTGTGCAATAAATTACTGATCCTTCCAGAACTTGGATGATGGCAGGTTCTTCGGACCCTGTATAGCTCTATTGATAGGCCATTTGTATCCCATTATAAAGGCAAGAACTAGGGCCCAAAGTAGGTCTTAATCGTGACACTAATCCCTAGTTGGGTGTATTCTATCACCATACAGTGGTTAACAATTGATATTCAGGTATGTCAAGGATATTCTAAAGGAGGCTAGAACTCGTTTTACAGTTGCAAACCCCTCCTTATCTGGTCTACAATGGACCTTACCCATTCCAGCAACCACTATTACCTCACAAATGGGTTCTAGTACTTCAAGAAGTGAGCTTTGGGTCCTGCGGACCCAAAATAAGTATACAGTGGTCATCAAAAGTGTCAGTCAAGGTAGAGTGAGATACTGTCTTTATGACAGTTTTTTTTTTTAATTTAAAGCTTTATTTTTCAAGTGAACATAACCAACCAATATCTTCATACAAATGATAACAATCAGGTGATGCGCCAGCTTTTAAGTTCACCATTTCTTTTCTCCGCCCCTTGCCCTCCATACCCTTCCCTTTCCCCAACTCCTAACAAACTTTAACCTTGTTGGTGCACTTGCATACATAAAGTCATCTCCAAGCACTGTAGGGGTCCGGCATAGTCCATCTGATTCCCTCTGGTTTCCCTTTCTTGTTTCCAGTCCGGTCCAATTTTTAGACTCTCAACACCGAAAAGTTCCTGAGCAGGGTGGGTTTGTGAAACTGTTGGGTCTTTTTCGGCTGCAAATTCATGAAATGGGAGCCATGTATTTACAAACCTTTTATATTTACCCACTGCCAATGCCCAAACTTTCTCCATAGCCATGACCCCCTACATTCTGACCCCCCCCCCCCACATTGCCAATATTGGCCCTTGTTCCGATTTCCAGTTGTGTGCCACAGTAATCATCGCCGCAGTGAGCATATGGGTGATTAGTGTAGCCCTTGCGCCGCTAGAGTCGTACAGCCCCTCTGCCACCACTCCCAATAGGATCACTTTTGGACACGAGGTAGCTGCTCCCCCATTATCTCAAATGTGGCTCAATTTCCTTCCAAAACGTTTTTGCCTTTGGACACGTCCACCACATATGCCCCATGTCCCCCACCTGGTCACACCCCCTCCAGCATTCCCTCAGAATTTCCGGTTTCATCGTGTGCAGTCTGTGCGGGGTCATGTGCCATCTTGTATATAAATCTTATATGCTGGCTCCTTTACCATAGAGCACCGGGATCTTTTCTGCGCCCGTCCCCATATCTGCCCCCATTCTTCCTCTGTAATCGTCACCCCCAGGTCCTGTTCCCATTTCCTCATGTATGGCACTATATCCCCCGCTTCCACCCCATCTAATAGGCGGTACAGCCTTTAAATGCCTTGTTTGGGACCTCCCTCCTTCATTGTGCATTCCAAGCCCACTGGGATCTGTTGGCCGCTTATTTACACTCTTTGGTTGTAATCCAATGTCTTATTTGCGTATAATGGAACCTTTCTTGTTCGGGTAGAGGGAATTTGATTATGTATCCCTCGAATTGCAGGGGAGAACCCCCTTGGAAGAAGTCAATCGGGGTCAGGGTAGCTTGCCCATCCCAGTTTGTCCAATAGCTTGGTGCCCTCCCTGGAGTGAAATCATTGTTATACCCCATTGGTGTAAAGGGACCCCACCCCGGCTTGAGTTTTTCTCCTGCCTTGTCCCAGTAGCGGAGAGTAGTTCTTGTGGAGCATAACAGAGGACCCCCCCTTCTCTTAATTTACCCTTTAGAACCCCTACACACCCCAACGGAATGTCTGTAGCTTGCTGTTCTAACTCGCACTAACCCAGTTCTGTGCCCTGTGAGGTCCAGTGCAGCATTGGTACCAATTGCGCTGTCGTAAAATATCGATTCATTTCTGGCACCCCAAGACCCCCGTTCCTGGTCCCCTGAACAGTATTCTCCTGGCCACTCAGGGCTTCTTGCCTCCCCATGTAAACTGGGATATCTCTTTCTGTAATCCTCTTGAGGCGATGGGGGGTGGGGGGGGTCGAAGGAGAGGGGAATTCATATCGGGAGCGAGCTCATGACATCATGACGTATAGAAATCTGGGCAGAAGGTTCATTTTGACAGCCGTAATTAGTGCGAACCAGGAGAACTCCTGCACATCCCACCTCTTTAGGTCCCCCCCCGGAGGTTCCTCAGAAGACCCGGGACATTGCCGGCAAAGATCCCTTTGTGCGTGGGGGTCAATTTCACCCCCAGTTATTCTAGAGACTCCTGCTCCCAATCCAGTGGGTAAGTCTCCCGTCATACTGCTACTTCCACCTGATCCTCCGTATTATTTTTTGCCTTACATTTCGCATAATTAATGCAGAAGCCTGAGACCCCTGCATAGACCCCCAGGAGAGACGACACCTTTGGGAGGGTAATCCTGGTATTTTTCAGGAACAATAGTACGTCATCCATGTACAATGCTATCTTGTGTTTTGTCCACTTCATCACCACCCCCTTCATCGCTGGATCAGCCCTAATTGCTCGGGCCAGGAGCTCCATGGCCATTTTCAGACAAAGGGAGATAGAAAGAACATCATTGTCTGGTGCCCCTCCGAATGGGTATAGGCTCTGAGTTTTTCCCGTTCACTCGTAATTTCGTGAATGGGGCCAGGATAATCCACGCAAAAACTTCCCTGCATCCTAATCCCTCTAGCGCCAGCCCATGCTATCGAACGCTGTTGTAGCGTCTAAATCCGCCATCGCAAATTTCTTCTTTACCGCATTTGTAGCTCTACAGACATTGTCGTGTGTGTCTACCCATTATAAATCCTGCCTGGTCTGGGTGAATCAGTTTGGGTAGTATAGCCATTAATCTAAGTGAGAAGACCTTTCCATATAATTTAGCACCCCTGTTAAGTAGGGAGATCGGTTGGTAGCTGGAACATGAGGTGGGATCCTTTCCTGGCTTCAGTAGTAGTATGGTCGTGGAGGGGCCCATATCCCCGGGTACTTGCCTTGTATCCCTTATATGATTGAATAATCTAGTCATAGGGCCTATCGAGAGGGCTTGAAACGTTGTATTATAATCATTCCCGAACCCATCGGGCCCGGGCGCCTTGTTCCTTGTTTACAAACGTATTGCCCCGCTGATTTCCTCCTCCATAAGGGCAGCCTCCAATACCTCTCTGTCTGCCTCAGCTATCTCCGGCAGGTTAAGCCCCTCCAAAAACGCTCACTGGTCCTCTTCCTTTAGACTTTCTCCCGCCACTGCCTTAGCGTGAAAGCCATGGATGAATTCCCTCTTTTGGGCCTCCCTCCCTCACCAATTCCCCCCCCCCCCATCCCTCGGTTGAGTAGTAACATGTTTTGCTTGCTGTTTTCTGAGCTTCACTGCCAGGAATCTATTTGCCTTGTTGCCTTTTACATGGAATGTTTTGTTTTTTTGTAACGGTAACTGCGCCGATCTCTGCCAGATGTGCTTCCAATTTGGCCCTGGCCTTCATCAGGGCCCTACATGCCCTCTTGGACCCAGTGTCCTTGTGCACCCCCTCGGCCTCGTTTACCACCTTTTTCTAGCGCTACCCTCACCTGCTCTTTTCCTCTCATATATGCAGCCGTTTTGGCTATAAATTCTCCTCGCTTGACCGCTTTATTCGTATCTTATACCACTCCCCAGTTCACACCCTCCGTGTCATTCTCCCTAAAGTAATGCCTCAATGTCTCCTCCATATGGGACCTCATTAGTGGGTCACTCAGTATCATGGGATTCAAACGCCAGGGTTTCTTCCCCTCCGGTGCTGCTGTCATGCGTTCCAAATGAAGGATCACTGGAGCATGATCCGATAGATATCTTTTCCCAATATCTGTCACCTGGGGCATGAGGGTGTCTGAGACTAAAATCATGTCTATGCGGTAGAATCCCCTATGGACAGCTGAGTAATGTGTGTATGCCCTGGATTGCGGTTGAAAGAATCGCCAGGTCTCAATAAGGTGTAGTTCCCTGATAAATTGTGCCAAAGCTGCTCTATGCATGTCGCCTGCCTCTGTTGGGGGGGAGAGTCTTGTCCATATGTGGGTCCATCACGGAGTTAAAGTTCCCCCTACCAACACCTTCCCCACACACCACCCCGAGATGTTTCTCCACACCCTAGTGAGGACATGCTCCTGTTTGTCGTTGGGGCCATAGATCGCTACCAGTGTCACCAATTGACCTCTTAATACTCACCCCCCCCCCCCACCCCCTACCACCACGTATCTACCCTCTGGGTCTTTGTGTATAAAGTGTTTGGTGAATTCTGCCTCTTTGCAATCAGAATCTCGCCATTCCCCTTTTCTTAGTCCCGCTAGAGGAAAAGAATTGTTTTGGGAATTGCTTGTGTATAAGTCGCGCTTCGTCCTTCAGGAGCAAGTGTGTTTCCTGTAACCAAGCTTCTGTGGTATGCAGCTCTTTCAGATCCCTTAATATGGAGCACATTTTAACCGGGGGAATTTAAGCCCTGGATGTTTAGGGAAACCATATGTAGGTCATTCGTCGTCCTACCCCCATTTTAGATTCTTCTATATGACCTTTCCTTGGCCTTCTCCTTTGAGTGCCTTCTTGGATTTCATGCACCATCCTTCCTTTCCCCTCCCCAAACTCAAACATAAACCGGAGAACTGTATCCTCCCCTTTCCCCCCTACTACCCCCTAACCACTTAATCATCATCCACTGGGTATCCGTACCACCCAGGGAATTGAGGACTTGTCCGGTTCTTCTCTCCCGTCCCTCCCTTTCAATCCCTGTTCATGTAGCCTCAAAATGTCCCCATTCTCTTGCCCCTCCGATTCCTACTATAGATCCTCTGGCATCTGTTTGCTGTGTCTTTCAGGGAGGGGGCCACCTCTTTTGTGACTTTATTTTTGTTTGTTCTTTCCCTTTGGTTGCAATCGGGCGGATCTCAATCGCTCTTTCCTCCCTGACGGCTGAATGTCTGTTTTATCTTCCAGACCTTTTCTCCCCTTCTTCCATTAAATCACCCATCTCTTCATCTTTGGAGATGGAATATTCTGTTTGCCACTCGAATCGCAGGGCGCACGGGAATGACCATCTGTATCTGGTCTTATTTACACAGAGCCAGCTTGTTACCCCTTGCAAACGCTTACGTTTGATGAGCGTCGCCTGTGCCAAGTCCTGAAAGAGGGCTAATGGAGGGTTCCTAAACCTCACTGGTTCTTGTTTACGTGCCTCCTTTATTATTTCTTCGTTTACTTGGTACAGATGCACCCTGGTCAAGACATCCGAAGTGATGTTCCTGCTGATCTGGAATGTTGAGTACACTCGTTTGGTGCGGTCTAGCACAATTTCTCGCTCACTGCCTGTTCCCAAGATGGCTTAGAATAGATCCTAACGTAATCGTGCAACTCTTCGTCCACTATTGCCCTGGGCACCCCTCAGAATCAGGTATTGTTCCGTCTTTACCTGTTTTCTGTCTCCTCCTGCTTGTCCATGATTGTTTGAATTTGCTGTTCCATGGTGACCACTCGATGCACCAGCTCTTGTGCATGTGTCCCTGCTCACAGGCTTCCGTCTCCACTCTCCTCTCCACCACCATTACATTCTTGTTAATGTCCGAAATTACTTCAGTTAGGTCCGCTGTGCTCTCTTTTATGTCCTTCAACTCCCTCAGCATGGCCTGCAGGTCTGACCTCCTGATCGGAGTGTCATCGTCTTCCAGTTATGTGGGGGGTGTCGAGTGGACCTGTGCATTTGTCTGCTGTTAAGCGCGCCTCTGTGCTTCCACACCGTAGATAACCGCCTTAATGTCCCCCGACTGCGGGCCCTTTTGCTTCATTAGCTGTTTAACCTCCATGCTGGATTACAGGTGGGCACCTGCCCCACTCCCTTGAAATGGTTTATTCAATGGTGATGAGCCGGCGTCTCACCCCGCTGCCGCAGCCTGTGCGGTCCTTATGGATGATTTGCCCTGAAATTGTGGCCCCTGTACTCCTGCTTGAGCCAGGAAATCCCTTTCCCCTATCTGCGTTGGGGATGCAGCCCGATCCTGGTTGACTGTGCCTGCTCGTGCCTACCACTGCTCAGTGGTTATCTCCCCTTTTCACATAGGGTGTCCATTGCTTTTCGCAACAGTCCTGCCAAAGTGGTCCCTTATGCCTTCATACTAGAAATCCCTGCTTCTGCTGGTGCGGCTCCTCCTTCCACGCCAAGGCCCGGGTGCCTCGACCTCCCCCAGGACCCCCTTGCAGTCCAGCACTGGCTCGGTTTCCTCCTCCCCCGGCTGCCCCTGCTACATGTGTGGGCGCTCCTCTCTGCTGCCCCTCCTCCGCCTGGGACTCGTTGCTAATACGGGCTCCAGTTTTCACCACCAGGAGCCCTGGACTCCTCTGTCTGTTCCGCCTCCACCTGTCACCATGTGTTAAGGAGAATTCTCATTTATGGCTAATTTCCCTCACCTAGTGAGTCCCCCAGCAGCTTTGCTGGACTTCTGGAGTTTATTTTTTTTCACTTGGTAAGAGTGTGAGCTTTTCCCCACTCTTACCCATGTTTGCCATGTGTCTTTCACCTGTTTTTGTGATTGTGGGCTCTGGAGTACACCACTTCAGTAGTCTCCTTCTTTTCTTTGTGTTACACAGCACCTTCAGTGCAGTGACACCGGGTTGTCCTTTAGACTTCCCACCGACTCCATTTCTGAGGCTGACTACTGTCCCCCAGAAAAGGGTAAAGTTGCCAGTAAACTTTACTTGGTCAATTTACCACATATTCAGTACACCCCATCTTACATGGAGTACTGGAAAGGGTTAATCCGTATCCCTTTTTATCTGTACCTCCTAGAGCATTGTTTCACTCTTAACTTTTAGACTTGGCTGGTTGCAGTGGTATCTACCATAACTTTTCTACCGCGATTATACTATATAAACGTGGTATTGTTTCAGGCTATTATATTAGCCTTGAACTTCAACCCGCTTGACCAAATACTTTTTCTTTTGGCTCTGGTCAGGTGTATTTGCCATTTCTTTTTGTTAAAGTCCTTCTTGTGTTTTACTTTGCGCGGCAAACCAGGTTTGCCTTCTTTGTTCACCGTCTTTTGGCGGGCTTCTGCCTGGGTGTCTAGGTGGGCTGAATGTGAGGGAGGGGTGTAGTTCCTCCTCCCCCCCCCCACCCCTGCACAGGGTATCCTAGGAAACCCAAGTCGCACTTTGCCATGATTGGCCGAGGTGGTTGTCCGGGCCGGACAACCCCCCCTGCTGCATGATTGACAGCCAGGCTGTGTGAATGGGGGATTTTCGCATAAAAGGCAGGTCTCTTGGGCTAGAAGTCAGAGAGTCGCCACTGGAACTACAAGGAACCGAAGAGAAGTGGAGAAGAAGACGGCTGCTGCAACTACTCCGTCCCGGTGAAGCCCTGCTGCAGTCCTGAGCTATCTACCCTTCGATGACCAGAGAAGATCCAGTCCGCAGCCTTCTTCCCTTGAGCTTGGTGGGGATTACCAGCTCATCTTCCACAGCCAGAGGATCCTCTTCTTGGTCGAAATCGCTGCACACTGCTGTAGTGGTCCGGATAGCCATCTGAAGAGCCTCTCCTGTTTTTAAGGAGCGCACCTTTTATTCACATTCGCTGCGGCCGGCTTCATCCCTGTGTGGTGCAGACCCCTCCAGATGTCCTCCTTCAGACCGAAGCTCCAGGAACTGTGGGTCTGCAGGAAACCAACAGGAACAACTGCCAGGGCACCAGCTTCTCCATTGAATAAGGTGCTGTGTTCTGCTTGAGGAATTGGGGTGAATCCCTTTTCTTCATCTCCAAGACTTGCCCTTGTTTTTTCTCCTCCTTATAACTTTTGCTTCCTCTGTTGACAATATCTAAGTACTCCTGGCAACGTTGAATCTTGAACTATCCGACTGTGTGATCCTCGACAACAGGAACCCGGTTCTACTTGACACTGGCTCCGGCCTATTGACTCTTGAATTTCTGTCTGAGTGTTCTCTGATTCTGTCTGCCTTGACAAAAAGTATTGCCTATGATTTCTGCCCCCAACTCTCTCTGGTTAACTCGGGTGCTAAGTGTGTTTTTCCCTGTAACATTTCTTGCCGCGGATAAGTGTTTCTTGAGTAAGACCGAACTGTCATTACTGCCAAAAAGTGATCGCAAGTGTATTCTCTGTAACGTCTTTTGTTTCACAACACTGGTCTGTTAAAACATAGGGTACTTACCTTGAGTTAGAGTGTACCAAAGTGAATTGGTTGGTTGTAGTATATTTTACGTGTGGTTTTGAATTAATAGAAGTAGTGTGTTTATAACAAATGGTCTAAAAATAAATGTACTTATATTTTTCTACCTGAAACCTTGAGTCAGTGTGTGCTTTAGTCACAGTAATTGTGGTCCCTTTGTGTAATCTCTGCTACTGCTCATATACTCTTGAGATAAGCCTTGCTGCTCCGCTACTGCTACCACTTTAACATAGTAGTACAGGCTTGTACCAAAGGTAAAACTTGTATTGCCACCTGTAGTCTTAATTGTGTGTAGTGGTCCCTTAGGGCACTGCACAGGATTCTGTCTAACACCGTGGGCCGCCTTCTGCAACCCGGGCTTCACTGGGACTCCCAGGCCTCCTCCTCACATCATTCGCTGGCTCCTCACGCTCCCCCGCCGGGTCCGCCGCCTTGCTGGGATCCGCTGCATATGTCGGCGCCCCTCCCACACGCCTCTGCTGCCGACCCTGCTGCCAGCCGCACTGTACTTGCAGAAGGGGCTGTGGGTTTCACCAATCCTCCCGTCAACAGTTCCTTCTCGTCTCCTGCACCTCATGGGGGTCCGGTCGCAGCCTGGGAGCGCGCCTCCTCTCCAGTCCCTCGGGCCGCCTGCCATCTTGATCAGCGGTCGCAGACGCCTCCGTGGAGCCCAGTCTCCCGAATCCCACGTCCACCTCCTCCACAACTCGATCAGCCCCCTCTCTCACAGGGGTGTCCTGGCTTGCTTTTCAGGGGTGCTGCTTGCATTTCTGGAGGTATTGAGCAGTTGGGACGGGATCATGGAGCGGGAGCTCGGCGGAGCAGCATCTGCTGGCGACTCCGGCTAGCCACGCCGCTCTACAATAGCCTTATTAGAGCTCTGTGGTATGGTGTGCTTCTTGGGGAGGCTGACTGTCAGACTGCTGCATCATGGAAGAGGTAGTCTTAACAGCACTGCTACCAAATGGAAACAGTGGTTATTCGGGCTGCACACAGAATGATGTTGAGGGAGAAGCCCAGAAGCTTCTTATTTCAAGAAAATCTGTAAAACAGTTGACCTCAAATATTGGCTGGCCCCGCTGATTTTGGCAGCCTAGCAGATGCAATTGTAGATTCCTGTATGGCAGCTACGTCACTATAAAACAAGTCGCTGTCTACTTCTGCCTTGAATGAAGACCAAGTAATCCTGTATGCCCTTGAGTTTGAGGATCACCCAAGCTCTCCACATTAACCAATATTACACTGCTTGCAGCATACAAAAAAAGTTGGAGAGACTTAGTATGAACTAGCTTTTATCATCTTTTCTCTAAACTAAATAAAATGCTGTCACACAGGACAGCGAGGCACAATTAGACTTCTTTATTTGTAAGTAAGATCCTGTGTAGCAGCCCCCTGCCTACCTCCCTCACCGACTCCAAAACCAACTGGCTTCACATGAACCCAACTTTTTTCACAGATCGGCTAAACACTCTATATTCCACACTCTACCTTCAAATCATCACTTCAGCATCTAGCTCAGATACAACACATTTCTCCTCCTTCCTCACTTCTCATTTTTTTCACCACCACCTCTTCTCACCTCGCCACCCTACCCATATTCCTGATCTGCCCACCCTTCACTCTCACAGCACCAGTCGGTAATTTGTATGATCTGATATGGCATTTATAACGCGCCTATACACAAGTGTTTCAAGACGCGACGAGGCAAGGGAGGGGGAACAGAGGGAAGACTGAGACAACAATCCTACTATGCCAGGTGTCATTCAGATCGTGCAAGTGCATGGGAAGGGGGAGAGGAAAAGTACGGGGGCTAGGGGGAGGGGACAGTGCAGTACATGGAATAATAGAATAAATAACAAGTGAAAGTACAGCCAGCTGGTGGCAAGTGCAAGGGTAAGTGCAGACATTAGTTGTGAAGTGCTGGTAGTGGGACTGTAGGGATACAGAAAATTGTTCCCTAGTGCTGGGGTTGCCAGGAAGGCAGTGCAGGTGTGCGACTGGTGGGGGAGGGGGCCTGAGATGATCAGAGGGTGGCCAGGTAACCAGTGCAGTTTGTTTCAGCCAGGAAAGTTAGCAGGGGAGAGGAGGAGAAAAGGCAGAAGCAAAGAGAGAGGTTTTGAGGTGCTTCCAGAACCAGGGATGATTCTCCTCAAGTTTCAGGGAGGCTGTTCCAGAGGGAGGCCCAGCCGAAGAAAGAGATCTGCCACCAACCAGATGCTTGGAGAAGCGACTGACCCGGAGGGAGTTGGAGGCGGATGAGCGAAGCGCTCGAGGAGGAAGATATTTAGGAAGAGAGAGTTGAAGGTATTGAGGCCCCAGGCCCTGAAGGCCTTGTGGACAATGCAGAGGGTTTTGAACTTGATCCTCGCAGCCACTGGGAGCCAGTGCAGAGATTTCAGTCCTGGAGAGATACGATCCTTGGGCCTGAGGCCAAGGACAAGTCTTGCAGTCCTGTACTGGATGAGTTGCGGAGAGTAGAAGCAGGCAGATTTAGAAAGAGGCTGTTGCAATCGTCCAGCCTAGAGCGAACCAGAGCTCTGGAGACAGTGAGCTTCTAAGGGAAGGAGGGGAAAGGAAGAATACCTCTGAGGAGGTGCAGCTGGTAGTGTGACAGACACGTCGGAGATGTGGGGAGAGAAGGCTAGCGTGCAGTCGGAGATGACCCTGAGGTTTTTAGCCTCACAGGTGGGAGCAGGAAGAGGGCCAAGAGAGGCTGGCCAGAGAGTGACAGGAAAGGAGGGAGCGGGTGTGCCGATGAGGAGAATCTCCGTCTTACTGGCATTAAGGCAAAGATCATTGGTGGCACACCACTCCTGGATTGGCGTACAGTCAGGGATGAGCGAGGGAGAAGAGGTGGCTGTAGGTTGCCTGAAAATGAGCTGAGTTTCTTCCGCATAGCACTGGAATTGGGGCAGAGTGCGGCAATGCAGTGGGCAAGAAGTGCCAGGTATTGGTTGAACAGCCAAGGAGAGAGGGTAGACCCCTGTGGAACACCACACGTAGAGAAAGAGGAGAGGAAGGACCCAAGTTGAACCTGGGAGGGTCGATCACAGAGGAAAAAAGTCAGCCACGCCAGGGCCAGACCGGTGATGCCCAGGTTATCACGTAGACGGTTGAGCAGGATGGCATGGTTGACTATATCAAAGGCACAGGAGAGATTTAGTAGGATGAGGAAGCAGGGGGTTGGAGAGCAGGTCTTCACGGATGTTCAGGAGAGCAGTTTCCATGCTTCTGGCAGCTCTGAAGCCAGACTGATGATCATGAAGACAACTAACAGATTCAGAAGATTGAGCTGTCAGATGGCTACCTCCCAATATGGTCTCACCTCACCCTTCAATCTCCACTTTTCCGGCCATCTCGACTTCACATATTGGGCTACCTGTTCCATGTTGCCATCTTCTCTACCTCCCGTTCCTCCTTGCCTATAATTACATCATGAGCCACTAATACTGTATCCGTAAATTCATAGTTCCCATCCTTTTCATCTCTCCTACCTAACCTAGATAAATGATCAGCCAGAATATTCTCCCTTCTTGGAATAATTTACATCACAAACGCTTGGCTCTGCATGCTCGCAACCTAATTGGCCACTTGTCGAGACACCTTATCTAGGACCTTAGACTCAAAAATAGCTTTAACGGCCTACAATCCGTCCATAAAACAAACTCGGCTCGCAACACACACATCTGCTTTCTCCACAGCTCAATGACAAGCTAACTCCTCTTTCTCCAACACCGAATACCGTCTCTCTGGCCCACATAATGCTCTTGAGGCCTGGGCAAATTGCTTCAACACCTTTGCTATGTCACTCTTTCTTTATCTCCTGATACTCCCTTTCAGACCTGCTGTTCCACATACAATCCTCACTTTTTTTTTAAATTTATTTTTTTAGCAACTTTCTCATTTCTCATAGGTTATCGGCAAAGCTCTTAACACATTTTTGGTAGGACTCAATCATTCCCAAAAACAACCACAATTCCCCCTTAGTTTGTGGAGCTTCCATTTTACTGATACACTCAACTATCTCTCTTGCGCGTCACATCTTCCCCTGATATCTCATGTAAAAAATATTTCACAGATTCCTTCTGGAAAACACACGTCTCCTTAACGTCACTCCCTGCCCCTCTTTTCTCAAATACTCAAAACCTTACCCAAGACCCTTCATGTTCTTCTACAGTCTCCCCAAAAATCGATGTCACCCTGAATGCAGTGGACACCTCACGACCCATCAAACAACTTGTGCATTACTTTCAGAAATATGGAAGACGGCGACACAAGCTCGAATGGCATCCTGCAGAATTGAAAAATACCTTCATGGAACACAAAAGCGGTTAGTTTCCGCTCTTAGGTTCCAGCTCCACATGGTGATAAACTGACGCTAGGTCCAATTTTATTTATAATCTTCCCCTTTCTTGTCATCAACCGCATTTCCGCCGTATTAGGTAATGGATGCTTCTCAACTACAGTATGGGTGAATATTAGTCAGTGCGTCTTCCCTTAGCTTGGTTGAAGTTGAGCTTATGCTCTGTATCCTGATTGGAGCTAGAAATGTAATCATAGAAGCCTTGGCAGCAGAACCTTGCAAAACACTGGCATTCACTAGCCAGTCTGTAATTGAATATAATTATTTCCCCCTGTGTCAGATAACTAGGGCTGTCTATGCCCTCATCTCACACTTCCTACTCCCAGTCTATACCCCCTACTTGTATCTACTTGTATTTATCTTTTGTCAGCTATATTGTACTTTGTATGAAGACTCCATGATGTTTGTTCTGCTTAGAATCACATGCTGTGCATAGTCCGACATCCAGTGGTCACTGTGGAGTATTGCATTTTGTTTTTCGTAGTCGAAAAGGGGACGTCGACAAGGCGTGTGTGTAACACTATCCCTATAGTGACGTGCGGTGTACCCACAATCCCTCACGCGTCGAGGTCCCTCAGATTGTTTTTTTCCGCCCAGATATTGGTTGCCTTTACGCGGAGCTCCTCGAGAGACATTGCAAATTCATTTACTCGACCTTTGGTCGTTATTTATTAATATCTATTTACATAAGATCCCTCCCTCGATGTAGCTGCGAAGCCTATTCTCCGCCGAGTAAGAACTTCGACGGAGGAGATCCTTCGGCGCTGCCGAACACGTGGCCTGGCCTCGCCAGCCATAAGACAGTAGGGAGAGTGGGGTCGTGGGACATTTCTTGTTTCTCGCTGAGAATGCCTTTCCTTTTCCCCTCCCTTTCCCTTGGGGTTATCACAGTGAAATATTTCCTCAGCTATGGAGAGGACACCCTTTAGGTTTTGCCCGCGTTGCAAGGGCAAGTTTACCTGGAAAGACAAGCATAAACGGTGTAACCGTTGCTTGCCCCTCGACCACAAGGAAGACGGCTGCGCGGCTTGTCAACTTCTTAAGCCTAAGACTTTAAAGGACCGCAGGGTCAAAAGGTGGGCGGCCTACGCCGTGTTGAGGTCCGATTCCTCAGCCGCCGCCGCAGAAAGTGACGAGGAATGTGATAACCCGACATCCATTGCGGAAGTCGTAGACCTCTCTAAGGAGCGCTTGCGCTCCTCGTCGTCTGTCCCCAGCCCCGACAAGTTTGGCTCACGCCCTGCTTATGGGGATGAACACCCCGGCGACACTGACGCACACAAAAGACACTCCCATAAACCCATAACCCACGGCTCTTCTTCGTCGAAGACAAAGAAACCATCAGCGCCAACGGAGACGCAGGTTCCACCGGCGTCCTCAGACCGTAAGAGTCTTAAGCCCCCCTCGCAACCACAGACGCGACCAGCGACTGGGCTTCCCCCAGATAAGGGCGCTACCCCCAAACCGCCAGACGAAGCGCTCCGTCAGAGAGCGCCCGTCGCCGTAGAACGCGCTACGCCCGTAACGTCAATACCAGAGCCCTCCACAGACAGATTAGTCGTCGAGAGCCTGGCGAGGATCGTTTCCGCCGATAGCCAGAAGCGGACGGCGAAAGATACGCTGAATACCGCTCAGAAGGCTAAAGAAACGCCGAAAAGGCCTGAAGGAAGGCAGGAACTGCCCCTTCATCTAAAGGGATTCCTAGCCTACCAGAAGGCTTTTCAGACGGCGACGGAGACCTTTCTTCGACGTTATGGGAGAGGTCAAAGCGTTCAGGCCAAAGATCCTCCCATAACCCCCCCCTCCCCGCCCCAAGACCGCTCACGGGTACCTCATGAGACCCTGGAGAGACTCCAGTTCTGTATGGAGAAGATGGAGATGTTTATGGAGACTCAAAACCTACCACCACCCAAGAGGGCAAGAGAGGGACCTCAGATGGACCCCAGGGCTAAATTCCCTAGGCTGTTTAATCCCTCCCAAGTGGATGTAGATATATATGACCTCACTGAAGAGGACCCCCACTTTCAGGAGGTGGACGAATTTTTAGGCAATGAAGAGGAACAAAACCTAGAGGAGGAGGTTTTTGAAGAAAATCCAGATATAGATGGGGGGTGTGGGGGGGCTTTGGAGAAGACACAGAGGAAGGTGCTTCACAGCCCTGGCAGTCCCCAGCAGCGTTTTCGGACCCTGATGCACTAAACCTGTCCCCTCCCGAGGACTCACCTAATAGGAACACGTCACCTATAGACGATCAACCTACATTTAATGCACTACTACGCAAGGCAGCATCGCATTTCGAAAAAGACACTGGGGAGATTTCTCCGGAGATTGAGTTTGTGGAGAAGGTAATCAAGGAGAAGCCCCCTGTCAGCCAAACCATTCCCCTCCTCGCCTCGGTAAGTAGACGAATGATCCCTTCGCTATCTACACCCGCGTTGGTCAGAGGGGTCAACCCGAGGATAGAAAAACGATTCAGTCCCTCCCCTTCAGACCCGTTGTACGTCAGGTGCCACTCTGTACCAGACTCCCTAGTGGTGACAAATACAAGGAAAAGAGCAGGGGTCCCGCTGTCTACCAGCGAAGCACCACCAGATAAGGAGGGTAAAAAATTGTATTCCCTACGGAAGAGGATCACAGCCTCCGCTGCTTTTTCCGCAAGGATTGCAAACAATTCCTTGCTAGCAAGTTACGCAGATGCACAATGGAGCAAGCTACGTAAGGACGCCGAGGAGGTACCAGAACCCCTACGTACACGCCTTCTGGCCACGATTACTGAAGGGACCCTAGTCAACCAAAGCATTGTGAAAAACACTCTGGATGCTGCAGAAACGGCTGGCCGTTCCCTAGTCCAAGGAATACTCCTCAAACGCCATGTCTGGCTGCATAATTCAGTGTTTAAACCTGAAACACAAGCATCTCTAATCAACAAGCCTATAGAAGATGCCAACCTCTTTGGAAAGGTGGTTGATGAGGCACTAGAAACGGCAAAGAAAGAGTTTGACACCATCAAAACCCTAGACCAGATTTCTAGGCCTCCTAACAAACGTGGCTATGGCAATAGGTGCTTTTTTCAAGGCCAACACCAGCAGCAAAATCAGCAGCAGCAATATTCTGCAAACAACTGGTCCTCTAACCAAGGCACCAGTGGCCAATACAACCAGAGAGGACAACGGCGTGGCAAAGGGAGAGGTGGAGGTTCCACCCCTAGAGGTTCCCAAGCCACCAACACCAAATGACTCGAAGATTCGGGTCCCCTCCCATGCATCGCCGGTCGGGGGCCGGTTAACATCCTTTCTTCCAGCATGGGAGGGAATAACTTCAGACCGCTGGGTACTATCAACCATAGCACGCGGCTACTGTATAGAATTCAACAGTTCCCCAACGTACAGAACCCCAAGGGGACGACGCATGACACCAGAACACCTCGCCATCCTTCTACAAGAAGTGGACCAGCTACTGGAAAAAGGAGCTATAGACGTCGTGACTCTATCTCAGGTAACGGACGGTATTTATTCCGTGTACTTCCTTGTACCCAAAAAGGACTTAACCATGCGCCCTGTATTAGATCTGCGCCCAGCGAACAAATTTGTCAAACCGCAAAAGTTTCGTATGGTGACCTTACAGGAAGTGATCCCCATGCTATCACAAGGCGATTACATGACAACACTGGACATGAAAGATGCATACTTTCATATTTTAATGTTGCTAGCGCACAGGAAATACCTCAGGTTCATGATAGAGGGCAATCTCTACCAGTTCAGAGTGCTACCCTTCGGGATAGCATCAGCACCGAGGGTATTCACGAAAGTTCTGGCAGTGGCAGCGGCCCACCTGCGCAGGTTGTCCATCCCAGTATACCCTTACCTCGACGATTGGCTCATAACAGGGGATTCTTACGAAACATGCTTCTCAAATACCCAAAAGACTGTAGACCTTTTGTTCCAACTGGGCTTCTCCATCAACAAGAAGAAGTCCAGCCTAGACCCCAGCCAAGTCAAACAATTCCTAGGGGCTCTAATTCGAACAAAGGACGGCCTCGTCTTCCCCTCTAACGAGAGGGTCCAAAACATGGTGTTTCAGATCCCTCAATATGTAGCAGGTCGAGAGGTGACGGTACGCAAATCAATGCGCTTGCTAGGAATGATGGCGTCATGTATTTATTTGGTACCCCATGCGCGCCTGCGCCCAATGCAAGAGTGGCTCAACAGCCAGTGGTGTCAGGCCAGCGGACAATGGGACGATCTAGTGGTGGTCTTGCAGGCCTTGGTTCTCTCGCTACGGTGGTGGTCGAAGGAAAACTTGGTAATAGGGAAACCATTCGCCACCCCCGCAGTGGAAGCCACTCTAACCACAGATGCATCCCTCACAGGATGGGGGGGGGCTCACCTATCCCATCAGACTGCTCACCGAGTTTGGACTCCGAGCGTAGCTTTCAAGGCACTAAAAGCCTTCCAGGCACACCCACAAGGGAAGACGGTGATGGTCCTCACGGACAGCACCACAGCCATGTACTACCTCAACAAACAAGGGGGCACTCACTCTCCAGAACTGTCCAAGCTGTCCAGGCTGTCCCAGAATATCTGGAAGTGGGCTCTCAAACACAGCATGTTCCTACTGTCACAGCATGTACCAGGGGAACTCGATCTGCTAGCAGACGAACTAAGCAGAGACTTCCCTCTGCCCTCAGAATGGCATTTACACAAAGACATCGTCTTCGACGTTTTCACACAATGGGGATTCCCAGAAATAGACCTGTTCGCAACCCTGGAGAACTCACAATGCCTAGATTACGCCTCGAGGTACCCCCAGAACCAATCCAAGGGGAACAGTCTATCGATTCCATGGTCAGGGAAATTTGTTTACGCTTTTCACCCCCGACTCCCCTTCTCAACAAGATTGTGCACAAGATGCACCAGGAACAAGTTACCATGATACTAGTGGCCCCTATGTGGGCACGGCAGCCACGGTTCGCTCACCTGATGGAGATCTCCTCCAGTGAAACTTCCCTGCCCGTACAACATGCTGTCACAGGACAAGGGCAGGACTCTGCATCCATGCCCTCAGACCGTGAACTTAGCAGCCTGACTCCTGAGATCATAGAATTTGGACATTTACAACTCCCGCAGAGGTGCATGGACATCCTCATGGAGGCTAGAAAGCCTAACACTCGTCACTGTTATTCTAGCAAATGGAAGAGATTTGTCATCTGGTGTAGAGGAAGAAACATCAACCCTGTTGACTGCTCTCCCACACAAATTGTTCTGTACCTGACCCATTTACTGGACTCAGGTCTAGTATTCAATTCTATTAAAGTCCACCTAGCGGCACTTTCTGTATACACCACTTCCCAACTTAACGTGTCATGGTGGAAAGTCCCAGTTATTAAAGCCTTTATGGAGGGGGTAAAGAGAATACACCCTCCGATAGTAAACCCAGCTCCAGGCTGGGACCTAAATGTGGTACTTAGCAGGCTCATGGGCTCACCCTTTGAACCCATGCACAAGGCAACTCTTAAAGACCTCACTCTTAAGAGCGCCTTCCTAATAGCTATCACCTCCATTAGGAGAGTAAGTGAACTACAGGCTCTTTCTGTTCTAGACCCCTTTGTAACGGTTCACAAAAATAAGGTGGTTCTACGCACACACCCAAGGTTTGCACCGAAATTCATCTCGAAATTCCATGTCAACCAGTCAATAGAACTACCAACGTTCTTTCAAAACCCTTCAAATTTGGGAGAAAAAAGCCTGCATACACTTGATGTGCACAGAGCTGTCATGTGTTATATGGAAAGAACTAGACCACTGAGAAAGACTAATCAGTTTTTTGTCTCGGTAGCAGCAGGAAGAGAAGCAGATGCAGTCTCAAAGTCCACTATATCTAGATGGATTGTTCAATGAATCACTCTCTGTTACACTCTTGCTAAGAGAGAACTACCCTTCAAGCCAAGAGCACACTCTACTCGAGGCACTGGGGCAGCCATAGCATTCGTTGCAAATGTTCCCCTTGAGCCAATTTGCAAAGCGGCAACCTGGAGTTCTGTACACACCTTTACAAAACACTACTGTCTAGATGCCCACTCTACATCTGATTCCCAGGTGGGACAAGCAGTATTAAGACCTCTTTTCTCTACTGTTCCTTCTCACAACCCACCTCCAACTCCGGGTACTGCTCGCTAGTCTATGCACAGCATGTGATTCTAAGCAGATTAACAAACATCAGAAGACAATGCATTACTTACCGTAAAAGCATTTCTGATGGTTGTATCTGCTTAGATTCACATGCACCCACCCTTCCTCCCCGCTCGGATGGAAGGAACATAGACATCTTTTTATATCTCTCTTTTCTGTACAAACTCACGTCTAGAAGGCTCCCTCAGGGCAGAAAAAATACAAACAGACGGACCTCAACGCGTGAGGGATTGTGGGTACACCACACGTCACTATAGGGATAGTGTTACAGACACGCCTTGTCGACGTCCCCTTTTCGACTACGGAAAACAAAATGCAATACTCCGCAGTGACCACTGGATGTCGGACTATGCACGGCATGTGAATCTAAGCAGATACAACCATCAGAAATGCTTTTACGGTAAGTAATGCATTGTCATTTGCCACATGCCTTCATTGTAATTGTGTGTACTACCCTTTCTGTAACCATGAATATGCATATTCTTGTAATGCGCCCAGATACCTCAGGGTGTGGCGCGCACTATAAATAAATGAATAAATTGATGGAGATATATATTTCCGAGGCTTGTGGAATCTGCTTAGATCACATGCTGTGCATAGGCCGACATCTAGTAGAACCTGCGGGGTATTAGTTTGTTTTTCGAAACTCGAAAAGGGGCGTCGAAATAGGGCGTGCCAGTAATACTATCCCTAGTGTGATGTCCCCTGTCCCATGATCCCTCACGTGTGTAGGACCCTCAGATTGTTTTTTTCCGCCATACTAGTCGGACGCATGTTGCAGAGTTCCCTTGGCTCTTAGCCATTTATAGTTACAATTACCGTTAAATACTTCCCCTTTCACTTCACACCGTATGCCGAAAATCGACGCCGGTGAAGATCGAGGAAGACAGCCGTTGAGGACTGCCATGACGAACTTCGGGCCTTGGAAGGCCTCTGGCCTCGTACAGTAGGGAGAGTGAGGGGTGGTCATACAGGCTTCTTTCCCACCTTTTTACCTACATATACCCGCCCGCTGCCATTTTGTAACATATGGAGAGTACTCCATTCAAATTCTGCCTTAAGTGTAATATGAAGTTTCCCTGGGTGGATGAGCACAATACGTGCAATCTGTGTCTGTCATGATGCCTACCTCCAAGGAGCCAGAACAGGCCCAGCTACCCCAGAGGCAGACATCATGTCCCCGAGGGAAGTCTCAGCAGCCCCAAGTAGGGGCCCTTTGGACTCAGTCCTGGCGCCTTTGGCGCCAGGCTCATATAGGACAACAGTCCTGGCGCCATAGGCGCCAGGCTCATAAAAGATGACTTTGTGTTTAAAGGTGCTTGGTGTAAACTTACCTGATGCAGACCATGCTGCAACATCCGGGCCATCTAGAGGCCTGAATGGGACTACTTTATCTTTGGGGACTACTTAACCACACGGGTGTGGCCGGAGGAAGAATACATACCTGAGAGGAAGGATACATACCTGTAACTACTTTGAAGGCTATTTAAGCCAAGCCCAAGCAGCAACTCATGCTTCGCGTTGTTCTGCATCTAGCAGCTGGACGCTCACCGTGTCTGCTCCTGCATCCTGACTTCTGCCACGCCCGCCAGCATCCTGGAACACCTGCAAAGGGAGAAGAGAATAGGAGAAAGAAGAGTCCTTACCTGCTAAATCCGCATTCCGGAGACATTTCGCCGACGATCCTGAAAAGGAAGACATTCATTTTAAAAGCACATCGCATCGATCGCTGCAGCGCCGCATTCCACTCACCTTTACTAGGCGCCTCCATGTTCATCAGCGACCATCTGGATCCGCAGCCACATTTCAGCGCCTAGGGAGAAAAAGACAAGAACAAAGGTGAGTTAGGGAAGAGAAGAAGAAAACCTTAATTTGCCATCATAAGACTTACCTGTTGGGTCATTCCCACTTCATTTCGGGTCGGTGCCGCATCCTGGCATTTCTGCACCCCGGCCCCTAAGGGGAAAAAAGACATCAGCGTTAGTGAGCGAATGCTAAAACATTACCTGAACGCTCATTAAAGACTTACCTGATATCTACTGGAACTGCACCTCTCACTTCGGGTCGGTGCCATATCTCCGGCATTTCCGAACCCCGGCCCCTATGGGGAAAAAAGACCCAAGCATTAGTGCATTAATGCAAGGGCACTAAAGGAACCTCTCATCAAACAACTCACCTGAGTTTCCTTCGTCGGTTCCATTGCTCATCTCGGAATCTTTGTTCTGCACCTGAAATAGAGACAACGGACAATTATTATTTCGAGCTCATACTTATAAACAGAATTCTCACAGTACTTTACCGGGAAGGTCAAGCAAACTTGAACTCTCTACAATCCATGATCCAGTGAAGTAACTGGATTACAACGCGCCCCTGCATCAGAAGCAGGATGGAGAGCTCGTCCTTTCAGACCCTAAGGTGAGACTTCACGGGGAATCGCAGAAGGGTTTCGTGGAGGGTGAGAAGGGAGTGGGAGGCTTACACATTATCCCGCATATTGTTAATACTCCCTTTTCACACACAGAAGGATATTTCTGCGAGTCAGACAAGCCAGATTTGAGGGTCCGGTCCTGTCCATCTTCCGAGTCCTGCGCTTCACCATAGAAGAGGCAACAGCACTCCAAACCAGGCCTGCGCCTCCGTGGGAGTCAGGTGAGCGCAACGGAGTCCCCCACGAGACCATCCCGAGGCTACCTGTCGAGCTTGCAAGCTCTTGAAGCCGAAAACCCTTAAGGACCGCTCAACTAAATGCTGGGCCCTCTACGCCAGGCAGTTAGAGGCCATGGAAGTGGAGGGGACATTCAGCGATGGCAGCAACAGCGCCAAATCGGAGGGTGAGGGCAGAGTGGTGACTTCAGACACCCACGTGCAGGCCCCTGACCCCGAAGGACTGGCCAGCGGCCACATTGTGGGGACAACACCCGGCAGCAAAAGCGCTACACTTAATACCTCCACTAAGCACATCAGCCCCGGCTGCGACTCGACACGCGCATCGAGCGCTCAGCAACGGAGGACGCCAAGAGAGCGGTTCAACAATCTGTGTCCTCTGGGTGTTCCCGTTTGCCTCATGACAAAGGCCAACCGTCTTCGGTTGATAAAGGTGTTGCACTATCAATAGTCCCCGAGGCCCGATCGTCGGATGACGATTCCGTCCTCTATCCTCCTCAGTCCAGACGCGCAGCGTCTACACCGATATTCAATGTCCTTCCTCGAATACCACCTCCGAAACTCGCTGCGGGGCATCAAATCCCTCGGAGGCCCCTAAAAACACTGGAAAACACTCCTCTAGTCATGGCAAGAGGGATAAACAACATAAAAAGTCATCTTCAGAACACCATGTTCATAAGGAGAAGCAGAAAGACCTTAAATCAATAGGAAAGTCCAAGGTCTCAGATCCTACCACTAAAACTAAACTCATTCCTCCCACTGCTTACGATCTGGGCATTGGTGAGGAACCTGAACATGTTGTTGTTATCCCTAGCTCTAAAGAATGGAACTCAGCAGGCATTGATTAGGGTCATGAGAACGATGTCATTCATGGCTGACGTCTATGAAAAGGACCCTAATTACTTTCATAGTTATGCCAACACCCCTGCTACTTCTGACCCTTCGGGGTCTAAGGCAATACCTCAGTCCTCTCAGCCCCCTGCTAAGAAACTCCGCTCTGACACCCCGACTCAGGGCTTGGTCACAGACTCCTTTCGGGTTGAACCTTACCACCCTGATTCATATTGTGATGAGAGAGAACCTCAATTGGTGGATGACCAGACAGGGGTCTCTTATTATCAGGAGGAGGACCAGGAGGACCAGGAGGACCAGGAGGACCAGGAGGACCAGGAGCAGGAGGAGCAGGAGGAGGAAGAGGAGGAAGAGGCTAATGCAGCTGCCCATTTTCATATCAACACACAGGGTGTCCAAGAAGACATGGATTTCGCTGAAGAAATCCTAGGAGACAAGAGAGCCATTACTCAGGCTATCCCTCTGTTAAAATCCATCCAGCGTAGGCTTGATCTCTCGCTGGTAACCCCTAATCTCACTCGAGGGGTTAACCCGCGAGTCGAGAAATTGTTCCGTGTCGCACCCTCTGATCACCTGTACATTAGGGGCCAATTAAAACCGGATTCCCTGGTCGTAACAATCACCAGAAAGAGGGCAGGTACACTGCTTGCTTCTTCGGAATCGCCTCCTGATAAGGAGAGCAAAAGACTGTACGTTCTGGGTAGAAAGGTTGCCTACACGTCTGCTTATCAGGCACGGATTGCCAACAGTGCCACCCTTTTGGCAAGCTACAATTGCCATCAGTGGGAAGAGGTATCCGCTTTGGTATCCTCCGCACCCGAACCCTTAAAGAGCCAGTTGGCTCAACTGGCAGCAGATGGAAGATCTGTATCAGGCTGCATGCTAAAATCAAACTTTGATGCAGCAGATAACGCTGGAAGATTAATCGCTGAAGGCACTGTTATAAAGCATCACGCTTGGCTGAGGCAGTCAGGGTTCAAACCTGAAACCCAAGCAACCCTTAGAGATATGCCAGTGGAGCCGAACGTACTATTCGGCAAGGCAGTGGAGGAAGCTTTTAAAGATGGCAATGGATGAGTACGAGACCCTAAAATCTCTTGGCCAACTCACCAATAAACCCTGTGGACAGAGGGGAAACAACCATTTTCGTTGCTTCTGCGGCCCAGGTTCCCAAAGGGGTTCAAACTATTACCAGAATCAGGCAACCTAATGGGGTAAAAATCAATCCCAATCCTCACAGGGCTTCCCCATAGGGCAGCGCATGGACCGCACTAGGGGTAGAGGCAGCCCCGCCAGATTTGGTACGCCACCCAACAAGCAGTGACTTTCCGCTTCAGGTCCCCTCCATGCATCCCCAGTAGGCGGGCGCATTTCCAATTTCACCCACGCATGGGAGGGGGATCACTTCGGACAGATGGGTGCTGTCCACAGGATACTGCATAGAGTTGCTAGGACACCCCCATGAACATCCTCCGCAACAGAAGGTACACTTGCTGGAACATCAGAAGATCCTCCTTGAGGAGATCGCCGTTATGCTAGCAAAGGATGCCATCAAAGTCGTCCCGATCAACCAGGTAAAAAGGGGTATTTATTCAACCTACTTCCTTGTGCCAAAAAAGATCTGACAAT
Source organism: Ambystoma mexicanum (assembly GCF_040938575.1). Taxonomy (NCBI): domain Eukaryota; kingdom Metazoa; phylum Chordata; class Amphibia; order Caudata; family Ambystomatidae; genus Ambystoma; species Ambystoma mexicanum. The sequence goes on from NC_090923.1 coordinate 640,845,903, forward strand.
GCGCCCAGTATTAGATTTGCGACCTGCAAACAAATATGTAAAGCCACAAAAATTCTGCATGACTACTCTACAAGAGGTAACCCCTCTACTAAAAAAGAGGGATTACATGGCAACATTGGATATGAAAGATGCCCATTTTCATATTTCAATGTTCCCAGCGCACAGAAGATTCTTGCGTTTCAAGTTAGCCAACCAGCACTACCAATTGAAGGTGCTGCCCTTCGGAATAGCCTCTGCTCCAAGGGTATTCCCCAAGGTACTGGCGGTGGTGGCGCACCTACGCAGGGAGGCAATCCCAGTGTACCCTTATCTGGACGACTGTTCTTTGGATGTTTAGTCTGCAAATTAGGGGGAACTCACCTGTAATGAGCCAGTCGACCTCCTCTTCCAATTGGGCTTCTCAATCAGCGAGAAAAAGTCAAGCCTGGTGCCAAACGCCTCAAAACAGTTCTTGGGAGCTGTCCTAAATACCCAAAAGGTGTTGGCCTTTCCATCAGAGGAAAGAATTTGAAATTTGTTGCTGCAAATTCCTAAATATCGGGCCGGTCATCAAATAAGGGTGCGCAAAGCTACGCATTTGCTAGGCATGATGGCATCTTGCATTTACCTGGTTCCCCACATGCGCCTGCGCATGCGACCCATGCAGGATTGGTTGGCGAAACAGTGGTCTCAAGCAAGTGGTCATTGGGACAATCTAGTGGTCGTTTCGCCAACACTAGTATAGAGTCTTCGCTGGTGGACAAGAGAAAATCTGACGATCCAGAGATACAGGCCGTCGTCACAACAGACGCCTCCCTGGCAGGGTAGGGAACTCACTACCTTCACCACACAGCTCAGGGTCTCTGGTCTCACACAGTGGCTCAGAAAGAACCACATCAATCTGCTAAGACTTCTGGCAGTCTTCAGAGTGCTTCTGGCATTCAAACCCCTCCTATCCAACCAGTCAGTGAAGATCCTAACAGACAGCACGACTGCAATGTTTTACTTAAACAAACAAGGGTGCTCTCGTTCTCCCAATCTGTCCAAGCTTGCCCAGAAAATGTGGAAATGGGCGCTCAAACTGAAGATTTACCTGTCATGCCAACATGTTCCGGGGGAACTAAACTCGCTAGCAGATGCTCTGAGCAGAGATCCAACACGAGTGGCGACTACATGAAGAGGTCATAGGAGACCTCTTCTCTCAGTGGGTTTCCCCACCATAGACCTATTAGCCACAAGCAAAAACAGGCAATGCCCAGACTTCGCATCCAGGTTCCCTCAACCAGGCTCCAAGGGGAGCGCCCTATGGATCAATTGGTCACGGATATTTGCCTATGCTTTTCCACCAACCCCTCTGATGAGGAAAGTGGTGAACAAGATCCACAGGGAACCGATGACGCTCCTCCTGGTTGCTCCCATGTGGGCGAGACAACCATGGTATCCACGCCTACGCAAACTGGCGGTGTGGGACCCCCAACAAACTCCTGTGCCGGTACAACCTACTCGCCCAGCACGAGGGGCTAACAGTGCATCCTCAGCCCATCTCGATGAACTTGGCAGCATGGCTCCTGAAGTCATAGAGTTTGGACATCTCAATTTACCTCAAAGATGTATGATATCTTGAAAGAGTCGCGAAAAACAAAACCCCCTATTTTCAGGAGTAGCTCTGTAATGTATGTGTCCTGTTTATCATTAGGTACGTATACCGCTAATATCGTGTAGGTTTGCCCTTTGATTGTCCCTTTTGATCCCCAGATAGCTCCCCTCCCCGTCCCTGATCTGGTGCTGTTTCTGGAAGCCCAAGTATCTGTTGAGCAATATTGCTACCCTCTTTTTTTGTGCCAAGTAGGCAAAGTATTGTTGGGGGAAACGTTTTGTCTCTCAATCTTTTTTTCATCTTCCGGGAGGCGATGCGTCTCCTGCAGAATTCCTATTGTAGCTTGCATCTTTTCCAGTCTGCCCAGAATTACACAGCGTTTATTGGGAGAATTTAGCCCTTTAACGTTAAGTTATTCTTGTCCCTGTAGCCATTGTGGAGTGCATCTGCCCTGGTGCCCTCGCCTCCCCACTTGTTACCGATTGTGTCTCCCACAACCTTCGTCTTGGGACTCCCTTCCAAACTCTGGACCAATTCTCATGTTCAGTGTCCTTCTTTCGCCCCCCCCCCCTCCACTAACCCCATTGCTCCCACCCTTTGCCCATTCCCTGGGATCTTCTGTGGCCAGGGTTTCTAAGACTCGTCCCTGGTGTCGTCCTTGGGCGTTGGACCACATTCTCCACCTGATTGTCAGTGTGACGGGCTTGTTGCATGTCCCGCTTCGGATTCTCAATTATGATGACTTCCTACCTCCGTGCAGACTTTCCAGTATTGCTTCCTGCAGCCTATTTCCTCTGGCCAGGTGCCACCTGGACGTCTGCTCCCGTGGCCACGATGAGTTGTGTCCGTCCTTGAACTACTTATTCTTGGTATTTATATGGGCCCGTTCGTTTCTTCTCTCTGCCTTTTTTTTCTTTTCTATTGACCATTCCCAGGGGTTGTCCTAACTATTGGGGTTGTTATGCTGCAGGCTGGCATCCGTGTGGTTCCGCTCTCCTTCCAGATGCAACAGTGAGAGTCCCTCTTCGCATGTACAGATTCTCCTCTGCTTCCCCTGCCAGGAGAAGGATAGGCTGAACGGTTAGGCCCATCTGTATGCTATGTGTTTAGCCTGCAGGGCTTTTGTGACCGGCTGCACAAGCCTCCTTTTGTGCAGTGTGACCAATGGCAGGTCTTGGTATAATTGTATACGGGCTACATTGAGTGTTATGTCATTGTGCGTACATGCCTTCTTTCAGCCTGTAGGACGTCATGGCTGTCAGCACATTCCTGGGTATTGCTGCTCACTCCTCTTGGGGGTCCACATGATGTATCCTGTCGAATTTGATCTCATCGGGTTGGGTGTTGTTCAGTAAACTGCTGAAGCATTGTTGCATGGTGTCCCGCAGATCTTTGTCCAGAACCGATTCCGCCATCCCTTTGACCCTGATGTTGGATCTACGGGACCTATTTTCCAAGTCTTTGGCTTGGAGTTCTAGATTATTTGTTGCTTTGGCTACTTGGTCCAGCAGGGCGCTGTTTTGTTTTGCTTCCTCCGCCATACGAGAGTCCATTTTCTACCACGTCCACTCTGTCCCCCAGGTCGTTCATTGCTTTTCTGACCTCCTGTAGGGAAGTTTTCAGTTCCTCCTTCATAAGCCCCAATTGGCTTTGGAACGTGTTCGGCAGTCTAGCTTCCATTCCCTTCAGACAGGCTAGAAGCTCCTCTTTGTCCGAGGCCATTGTGATCGGAGATGGGCTGCGTTCCACCGCTATCGTATCTTGTAATGGCGGTGGAGATAGGGGTTCCACTTGGTGTTTTTGTCTCCAACACTTTTCTAGCTGGCCTTCCTGATTCCTAGCTGGCGTTTTGGCTCTAGGCAGGGCGTTCCTCGCTTTAGAACCCGGCATCTGGGTTAACCTATACTGCTTCTGTGGGGGAGAGGGGTTCGACTCCCTTCTCTGCTGGGGCGGTTGGGGTTCGGGTTCTTTTGCAGGGGTCCTTCATCGCCGTGCCTTCTCTTGACAGTCTCGCACCTGTCACCTATCTTCTTCTCTCTCCCCTTTTGATCCTGTCGACTCCTACTAGTGCTTGTGTTGCGTCTCCTTGACTTGCTCGGGTGCGTCAAACTCTGGTATTTTACTGTTTATTGTGGAGTAGTTTCTTATTCCCCTTTTCTCCACTTAAGGTAGCTGGCACTGGAATACTTTATGGGATGGGGCTGTTATCAGTTCGCCCTTGCTCTTCCTGCTGTGTTCCCCGTCTCCCAATATGTAAGTATGTGCTTTAGAGATCTGTGTCCACCCAGCAAGTGTCTACAATTATTGGGGGCTTCTGACCCTTCTGGATCTGGATTTGCTTAGTGTTTCTTTCTTCCCTATTGTAGGTACGGCACCCTGGGGGAGGCCCTGTGATCCTGGAGCCCCTCTGTTCGATATTGGGCTTATACCCCAGCCCGTGCCTCCAGGACCCTCTTTTAGGCAGCTGCTCCTACCTTTGGGACTTGGTCCGGGTCTGGGTGTTTGCTCTGCTCCAGCCCTGATTCTCTCAGTCCTCTGCAGCCTTTTCTGGGGGTTGCTTCTGTGCCTTATGGCCCGGGTACTGTGTCGGGTGTCTCAGGCAGGGGGAGGAGGGCCCTCCGGGTCTTACTTCCTCAGCTTTCTGCATGAAGATTCTCTTCCTTCTCGTCTCTGCTTGTCCCCCAATTGGGGTAGCTCCTCCACCCCCGAGTGGTCGTGTTGTTTTCCAAAGGGGCCCTGGGTCGCGGCTCCTACAGCACTAGGGCCGTGCTTCCAGTGGTCGCTCCCCTTATTCCCGTTGACCCCAATGCGCGGCGTGGGTCCGGGTGGGTGTTTGCACCTCTTGCCGGGACTGTGCTTATGGGTGGCATCCTGTCTCCTGGGGGGGCAGGGGGCGGTGTCCCAGCTAGCTGGTCACCCCAAATTACGCTAGTTACTGTCCCCAGTGGCTCGAGCCGCTTTATTGGTGTTGGTCACGGGGTGCAATAAGCTGTGGAGGGGATGGGACATTCGGTTCTGTAGGACCCATCTGGTAAGTTAAATCCAGCCACTCAGGCCGCGTACGTGCGCCTGTTTGTATAGACTCTGGCTGGTGTGACCCTGGCTCGGACCTTCGTCGGGGCTTTATGCACCGCTCTTCTCCTTGTGCACCGGTCTCGAGCTCCAGGGGCTATTCGGGCTTGTTGAGGGCCGCTTTCCACTTTGACCGCTGGTAAGTGGGAAGCTCAACGGTCGGCTGCGTCGACGGGATCCGTCCGGCCCAAAACCATGTGGAGGTTCCCCCCCGTGGGTCTCACTTCATCGCTGGTGGTCGCACACCCGGCGGGAGTGCTCATCAGGTCGACTACAACCCGTCAGCTCTGATATTATTTGAGATTATCCTCCTTCCGCCACTTTTCTCTGGAGCTTGTTCATGCCGTCGGCCAGGTCTCTATGGCCGGCGTCCCGCTTCGGAGGAATCTTCGTCTGTCGGGGGGGTGGGGATGGAGAGTGGGGGGCACCCTTTAGGAATGTAGCATCGGGAGATCACGGTCCCCCTTCTTATATCGTCTCTTCCCCCAGCAGTTCTTTGTGGGTGTAAACCCCTCAATGAGACCGGTACTTCTCCCGCCACTGGCCGGGCCCCTGCAGCTCTGTTCCTAGCAATGTGTGTGCGGCCTCCTTTCCGTGTGTCGGAAGGCACCGTCCGGGGGGCAGTTGGAGGGGGGGGGTACCAGTTTAGCTTTTGTCCCGCTGTTCAATGTTCTTCCTGACTGCTTGATGTAGACTGAAATTATGGCTCCTGGAGCTGCTTTATACACCTTGTAGTTCTACGGCTGCACGGAGGACCGAGCTGCACGTCCTCAGTCCGGCGGCCATCTTGAGAATCTCACGGTTATTTATTTTTATGTTCTTTATTGGTTGTGTCATTGTTAGGCAGAAACCTGTGCAGTTCCCTCTGGGACCACTGCAAAAGATTTAGGACTACATGTGTTTGGCAGTAAACCCACTTGGTAGCAGTCTGTACCACACAGATTCACTTGGTAGCTGTGGCTGAGCAGTCAGACTTCCCTCAAGAAGAGTTAGGCAGTATACAGGGTATTCACAATAGGTCAAGAGCACACAATAGAACAAGTAAACACTGACCAGGGCTTGGTGTAAAAGAGATATAATTATTTATTTAAAACCATATCTAGAAAAACACACAGGCACGAATAGTAAGCAATTCAAAAACACGGTCACTAAAAGATATACACTCCCTTAAAAGAATATTAGACAAGTCTTAAGTAAAGCCCCACTTATTTTCAAACAGCGGTGAGCGCTTAACGTAGATGGCACTCTAATAGTTCGTTTTAAAAAGGGAGAGAAAAGCAGAGAACAAATTGGAACAGATCCCAACACTTTTACAAGAACAGAACAAGAGGGGAAGGCAAAGTGAAACCGTAAATTCAGAGTCAGTAGGCTGGATCCGCTTTAAGAGGATCGAAATGAAATGTGTCCAAGGTCACACGGTTGCAGTGCACAAAAGTCTTGTAATGGTTCAAAAAGAAGTTGGATCAAAGAAAGGGACCAGTTAGAGGGTCAAGGCGGCCAGCCCAGTCCAGAAGGTGAAGGAGTTATTACCTTGTTGCAATGTTTAGAAAGGGAGGCCTGGCGGACACGGTACCTTAAAGTGGTGAGAACGCTCCAGCGGGGGCAGTTGTTCCTGGCAGCGGATACAAGTCGGTGCTTCGTCCAGGGGAAGAGAGGATCTCGTCGTGGAGGAAGACAGGAGTCAGTTGCACTGCCAGGGCAGAAACCAGCCGCAGAGTTTCTCAGGTACAAGGAGCGGTCCGATGATTCGCGGTTCAGTGGTGAGTGGCTATCCGGCTGCCGGGGTGCTTGGCACGTGCAGTTCGACCACAAACCGGGCTGGGATGCGAAGAAAGAAAGGTAAACTGGTTGTGCCCACCAGTCAGGGGAAGAAGCCTCTCCAGCCGGGAGATCTTCTCTGTCGTCGGGAAGTGGTGAGTCGGTTCTGCAGGGCTCCACCGGTGGTGTCGTCGTGGTAGGTCGGCTCAGCTTATCCCTCGTCGGATTCTCAGGTTCTGTGGCGACTTCTGAAGTTCCAGTCCCCAAAGCCCTGCTTTTATGCAGAAAACCCCCATTCACTCAGCCCAGCTGTCACTCCAACATGCTAAGTGGTGAGCCGGCCGGCTCACCACTTGGGCCAATCACACAAGAGTGCGACTTGAGTTACCAAGGTTCAGGGTGCCTAAACCCCCTCCCACACCCCCTGTGGTACCCAGACAGAGTGGCACCACTTTTGGAGGCTTCTGTGGAGAAGCCCGCCAAAAAGTGGAACAAAGGGCTCGACTTGGGTTGGAGTCACAGAAGAGAACACAAACGCCATTTTAGAATCGAGTCTTGGCAAAAAATACCAACCGGAGAATTAATATTAATTAAATAAACCGGCGGTATGTTCGGGCTATGAGAATTAAATAATTAAAGTTGGTAGCCTCGAACAATGGGAAAATCCCATAGGGAAATATTTGCGGGCGAATATAAAAAGTAGATTCCACTGCCACCAGTCAAAACTCGATCAGGGGGGACGGAGGCGTGCCCCCTCGACTAACAGACCCCGGGGCAATCGAATTGCCCCGACCAGTACGTCCACAATATGATGGTTTGTACTGGTTTCTGTTAATAATTTGGGACTAGTAAAGCCAATGGTGACTTTACATGCCCTGGGAGACAGTAGTCAGTCCCAGGGTATGGAGTCTATGGTGGGGTGTCACAATGACACCCCTGTGTTACTGCACGGAGGGTGCTGTGTAACACACATAGGAAAAACACAAGACCCTATGGAGTAAAGGACCCCATAGCCCATACAACACATTATCAGTCCTAGAAATACCATAAATCATGTCCAAGAGTGGGAGAAAGAGTCTCACTCTCGGCAGGAGGAAAAAACAAACTCCAGAAATCCAGCAAAGCTGCTGGGGGACTCACTAGGTTAGGAAATTCAGCCTAAAGAGAGAATTCTCCCTAACAGTTATATGCAATCTTTTCGTGTAAATTTGTTTCAACATACTCCATTCGGAGTCACGTGCATTTGTTTCGCCCTTATCCAAAGTTTGCCAAGGCACAATTTCAAATAAGTGTATCGGATATATATTGTTTGGTCAGATCATCTTATTACACAATACTGTTTGCTGTCCACTTCTCACTCATACAACAATTCTATCACATAGTTCACATACATGTGTGATTTATGACAAGTACAGTTAGTATTGTAAATCGGAGCAGTTGTTTGCAAGGTAGACAAACTTAGTGGTTCTGTAGTGAAATAAGGGGGAAAAGTAGGGAAGAGTATGGTTAGTCAAGGTAAGAAAATGGGTTTGTAAATGTATAGACATGGGTTATTGGTCTTACCTCTGGGGTCATAATATTTTCAGATCTCGGAGGTCTGTTCCCTGTTCGGGAGCTCTCCTGGATAGTTATTTTACAAATCCTCCTTTTTATGTAGTCCGTCTTATTGTGAGTGGTCTCCATTTTTCTAGAACTGAGCAGGTTCTGGGATGTCCAGTTGTTGGGGAATTGTCAGAAAAGATATCAGATTTGGAGTTGTAATATATATATAATCTATCTTTAAAGGGCTCTTTATTACTCATATTGTCTTTATCATGAAAGTACCTTCAACTCTATTTAGGGCACCTATCTTATTGCTGGCATATTAAAGATGGTGGTAGTCCATGAGTCCTGCCGTTATCATCTGGATAGGGTTGGTTTATGGTCATGTGTCTAATTTGCCCTATGGCGGTTACTATTCTTATCCGTTGCTAGGCTACGGCTGTAGTTCTTTCATGGTGCTGGTAGTCCACAAATAGCATTTTCGCCGCCATCGTGAAAAAATGTTAAACCAATGTTTTTAGTTTTTCAAGATCAAAAAGTAATGTGATTTAACATGTTTGCGTTTACAGCAATTGTTGTTTTCCATATGAAATCAGACATGCATTTGCATGTTGTACTATAAGGTGCCCAAAATGTTCACAATATTTTTTTTAAACATTACTTTAGTGCGTGTATTCCCATTTTGATATTTTATAACATGGCGGCGATCTGCATATCCTGCGCTTGCCGCCTCCTTTCTGTATGGCTGACAAGTGGGAGTGTTGCCATCCCGTAGTGCTTTTGTGCATGCGCTGGTGTAATCCGTTACTCAACTACTTTAATTGCCTTAATTGCTTGGCCTCTAAATGTACTAATTGTGGAGGCAGTACGTAGCTGCAGCGTTAGTCGGCATAATTAAGTTTTGTTAATTCGTTGAGGTTCTTAAAGACAATTTTATAAAAGTTTTTCGGAATGCATATCTATGTCCTAGTACATTGCCCAGTGAGTCTAAATTGTTGTTATATTGTCTTTCCTTATGCTCCGATAAGCACCTGTAAGCTAAGTTGGGCTGGTGTTCTTTCAGGATGGCAGCAATTTGAAAGTGCTTCACAGTTGCCGCCATCCTGAAAGTGATTATGTAGAGGTTGTGTGCGGTACCCCTGTTGGGATGGAAATGAGTCTATTCCACCCCGTAGGCACTTTAAGGTGAGGCGAATCCCATTATGAAATCGTGTATTGCACAAGGGGGAGAGGACTGTGCTAACGAAACTTGGCGCAGATATAATATAGCGTGAACAATAGATGCATAACCCTAGAATGCTAATAGAAAGAAACACCATTTTGTAATTATGGCAGAGGCACAGTCTTGCATGGCCGTGCTACACAGCTCTTAGCTCCATGAAAGGGCTTGATGAAGCCCAGATCATTATGAGAGGATGGGTCCGCATAAACTAGTCCTCATGGAAGCGGCCTCTTGTCCCTCCATTGTTGCAATTACTTGGTATCACTGAGAGGAATGCGCCCTGGAAGGACGTGAGACACCAGGCTCCTTGAGGTGCCCATTCATCACAGCCAAGCTGCCAGCAGGCCCTAACCCCCACCCAGCCTACCCAGAGCCAAAGCCCACACCACTGACCTAATCCCCACACCCCTACATTCTGAGTTAGTAAACGACCCCAGGTTGAATCGTAAACCTACTGGCCATAAAAGATCCAAGCATGAGCAACTGTTTCACCTCATCACATAAATACATCCCTTGTAATACAAGGTACAGGGAGGGATACATTATAGATCAACACTAGGGTGGAAGCCTTGGGTGCGAGAGGAGCAGTATCAACAAAGCACAGAATGTGTGTGTCACTGACTGTATTTCTTCATCTGTTCCCCCTGGCACCAGCCCCGAGCCTCCCAGGTGCATGCCATAGGGATGTAGTAGTAGGCTTAGCATATAATCACTGTTTTTACCCTCCGGAGGTGGAACTCTGTGAACGGAGTGCTTCAGGAGAATGCACACATGTGAGTATAGCCTGTAAGGGATAACAAAGTAGGCTTGCGTATATGGAGCAGTGTGCATAGTGTGAACATAGTGTGAACGTGCGTTGATTGAAATTAAGAATGTGGCATGTTTATGGGATGTCTTGATTTTTCAAGAAGGTGGGGAAGGTGGCGCCACTTGCACTGTTTTTGCATTTGTGTAATTTTTTTTATTTTATTATTTTTATTTTATTTTTGTTGGCAGAGGCTTACAGCAAGCACGAACATTGGGCAATCAATTACATTCAAATTACATATGAAATAGTACAGTAACTGCAAAAATATCATTAAAACTGATAAGGGGCCAAAGCACAAGAGAAACAAGGTGCACTACCGCACCAGATACATTATGAGCCCAGCCACTCTCAGATGTGCCTCCCTCCTGGCTGTTAAGATAGCTGTTGAATGCAGTCCATATGTCCTTGGGGCGTGAGTGAGTAGGAAGCATGTCAAGGTATTCCACCTCACAATACCGGGACCCGCTAAGTAAGTTCAACCATTTTTGAAATGTGGGAGGGGAGGGGTTCTTCCAACTTTGAAGTATGCATTTCTTGGCCACCATACAGCTTATATTAAAAAACTTAGCCATACGCTTAGTGTCCTCGGCCCTCCAGACCCCAAACAGTACCCCCAATGGGTCCAGGTCAATAGTGCTTCCAATGATCTCCGACAACGTCCCCAGGACCGACCCGCCCCCCCTCCCAGAATGCTCCCAGTTTGTGGCATGTCCAAAACATGTGTAGGTGATCCGCCTTCTCCCATTTGCAGCGAGGGCAAGGATGTATGCCAGTATTAGCAAATTTGGAGATCCTGAGCGGGGTGTAATAAAGCCTATGTAACAGTTTGTATTGCATGGCACGGTAACGAAAATTGAGGGAGACTCTCTTGGTGTGCGAACACATTTTCCCCCATAAGTGGTCAGAGACCTCAAGGTCCAACTCCTCGGCCCATTCGTCACATGCCCTGGAGGGCGGAGCTGGGACACTCGCCAATAGTAACTTGTATAGTGAGGAGACAATGCCGCGGGCGCCTCCCGAATTGGCAATGTATGCAACCACTGGGGAGTTGGGGGGGGGGGGGGGGAAATCAGGGGGCGGCGGTATCATTAGGGAAGTCGGGCCATGCGGAGCGGAAGGCAGAGCGGAGCCTATAGTATTGTAGGAGTTCCAGAGCCGACCCAGAGTGGCCCGGCCTCCATGTCTGTGGGTTTATGAACTGCCCGTTGGGGTAGAAGTCAGTTAGTGCCTGGTAGCCCAGGGCACTCCAGTGTTGTGACAGGGCTGTATCGTGCGTAGGCTCCATCCCAGGGAACCCCCACATGGGGAGCCACTTGTAATACGGGTGCAGTTCTGCTGTAATTCCGAATAACCGTCCCCAGGCAGTCACAGTGGCGCCGACCGGGTCTATGGGTGAGTCTGGTATGTACTGTCTATGCAATATGAGTGTCATTATGTTAACACCGGCAGCTGCTAGGGTCTCCAGTTTGACGTGCGGGCAGGGGGTGGGGGGGTGCCAGGTTACCAATGTGACGCATATTGAGTTTGTGCTGCAAGCCAATACAGCGTTGGATCCGGGGCAGTGAATCCCCCTCTCTCATATGGGAGGCTCATGGCTGTCCATTTCTTGCGCATCGCGCCAGAGTGCCACAGGAATTGCGTGCACATTTTATGTAATTGCGTAAAGTACTCTCCCCGCCCCCCTGGCCAGACGGGTACGTTGCAGAATGTATACAGAAACTTGGGGAGAAGAACCATCTTGATGAGGGAAAGCTTCCCAGCGAATGATAATGGGAGAGGGCGCCAGTGCGCCATTTTTGATTCGGCATGTACTTCCAAGATACCATGTCGAACGCTTATTGAGCATCCAGCGTGACCGCATTTGAGCCCTGATCGATTCGGGCAATAACGTTGAGCATCCTCCTGATGTTATGGGAAGTGGATCGCCCAGGCACGAAGCCTGCCTGGTCCTCATGGACCATGTACGTCATCACTGGGAGGAAACGATTCGCTATTACTTTGGCGAAAATCTTGGTATCAAGGCTCATAAGAGAGAGGGGCCTATAGACCCACATTCATCGCTGGGCTTGCCGGGTTTAAGTAGCACCGCTATGACGGCCTCGCGCAGGGTGTGGGGGAGGGTGGAGACTCGGAGCGACTCCTCCCATTCCTCTAGTAGCCTGAGGGCCAGAATGGCAATGTGCTCCTGATAGAGTTTGGCTGTGAGCCCATCAGGGCCAAGGGCCTTTCCCTTAGGTAGGTCCGAGATGGCGTAGACTCGTCAAATAGGATCTGAGCATCCAGTTGGTCCCTAGTTGCAGGGGAGATGCGTGTTGTGGGTATTTGGTCGAGGAGATCCCTCATGTGCTGTTCGCTGTGTTCGGGAGGGTTGGGAATAGAGATTCTTATAGAATTCAGTGAAAATGTCCAGTATTTGCTGGTCCGACCAGTGTGTATCACCACAGTCGTCTTTGACCCAGGTGATCTGGGCCTGGCCCCACTCTCTCCTAGTTAAGGTGGCCAATGTTCTGCCGGGTCTGTCCCCCTCCCCATACTTCTGCGTTGCCTGCGGGCGGCTAAAGTATTGGACCTCCCTGGTGGCATGTGCGTTAAATTACTGGAGTTCCTCGCTAATCAAGGCGAGTGTGGCGGGGTTGGCCGAAGTTGTCTTCATCACCCCTGCCTCCTTGGATATGGACCTTCGTCTAATATAGGCTTTGAAGGTGTCCCATCGGACCCCTATGGAGGTGGTTTGGGGGGGGTTGTACTTAAAGAAGGATTCAATGTCTGATAGTATGTCAGCCTTAAACACAATGTCGCGGAGCGCCGCTGATTTAAAATCGCCATGTGCTAAATGTCGGGGCGGGTATTCCCAATTCCATCGATGGAGTGATAGGGGCGTGGTCAGAGAGGGTGCGGGTCAGTATTTGTGCTCCACTAACCCTCCCCATTACTTCCCCCGACAATAGGAATAGGTCAATTCTGGAGGAACTATCGGGTACGGAGTAGTAATGGGTATATTCGCGTGACTGTGGGTGTTAAATTCTCCAGACGTCTAGTAAAGTGCTGCACTACGTGCCTGTAATCTTCGTGCTGCACCGGACAGAGGCCTGGGGGCTGTCCCAGTTCTGTCAAGGTTTGTGTCCAATATGCAGTTCATGTCCCCTCCCCAGATTTGGATTCCCACGTACCCCAGTAATATAGTCGCAACCATATCGACAAATTCGGGGGTGTCCACATTGAGCCCATATGTGTTTACCAGAAGGTATTCTCTGTTAGCAATTGAGCAATGCAGTATAATATATCTACCATCCGGGTCAATATAACTCTTGTGCAGTATGAATTTGATGGATTTATGAATCATTGTCAACACAACTCTGGGCCGAGAGGAGTAGGAATTGTAATATCTCTTGGGTCCCCAGGATGGCGCCATGTTAATTGCCAGGGGCCCTATGAGTGTGTTTCTTGTAAAAGTAAAATTTTGCAACAGTGTCTTTGGGAATAGGCTATGATCTTACGAGCTTTGGTGTGATTACTTAAACCCCGGACATTCCAGGACATTATGGTAGTGGGCATTTCAGGGGTCTAGTGCACATCCTAGCTCTGTTGTCGTGGCCTGTGTTTACAGTCAATGTTCTCTTTTTGAGGACACCCGGGTGCAGCGTGATATGCTGGTCTGCCTCCGCCATTTCTGATATAACTCCCCCAACCAACTCCAGCCCCCTCCCTCACCGCCCTTTCCAAGTGGGCAGTGTTCCTGACCCACCCTGACCCCATTGTTCCCAAACTCTCCAAAAAACAATAGATGGCAGGTAAATCCTGCCGCAGTAAATCCCAACATGGATCTACCATGCAGATGGCCCAACAGGGGCCCAAAACCACCAAAAACCCAACAAGAGTTTCCATTGCAACCGCAGTGGGGTGCGCTGTTGCCGTGTGGTTGACACTTAAACAAAAGCAAAGGACGACAAGTACCGAAGGCAGTACAGGTGTCAGCGGTACACATAATAGCATATTCTATAACACCAGAAAACATCATAAGGCAGGACCTATTCGAGGAATGAGCAACATAGATGGTCGGCTCCCGGTAACATGGGGGCTATTGCGGAAAGCCCAAAGACAGGGCTGCTCCTATGACCAATTGGGCCCCTAGGATGAGGAACAAGTAATAACTATATAGGAGCCGAATAGGCACGGTTGCCTGCATCAGGTATGTTTGCAGAATTAGGTATATAAGTCGTGATTGCCATCATCGCATCAAAAAGGACAAAAAAATGAGCAATAGAGAACAGACCAGTTTGCGTTCAATTGTTGTCCATGGAGTCCCAGGCAGGGCCGGGAAGCGATATCTGCGACTCAATGAATTTCACAGCTTCCTCCGGGACAGTGAAAAAATAGCTTTTCCCTGTAGGTGATCTTGAGTCGTGCCGGGAACAGTATGGCATAGGGGACATTGTGTTCTCTTAACAGTTCTTTGACACCGAGGAACTGCCGCCTCTCCTGTTGCACTCCCACAGAAAAGTCAGGGAAGATCCTGATGGTATGAGAGTCTAGGCGCAGGTCGCCCTTCTCACGTGACAAACAGAGGATGAGGTCCCTGTCCCTGTATTTGAGAATCCTGGCGATGATGGGTCAGGGGAAGTCGCCCGGTTTAGGGCGTGGTGACAGGGCCCGGTGAGCACGCTCCACCGTGAAGTATGGGGACAGGACTAGGTTGCCCAACAGCTCTTTGAGTAAGGTCTCGACTGCCGCCTCCATGTGCCCCTTAAGGGCATTCTCCGGGACCCCAATAACGCGCAGGTTGTTTCTATCTGAGCGGGACTCAAGGTCATCGCACTTCGCCTTTACAATCTTCATGTCACGGGTTAGGGAGTCGACTGTGACTTGTAGAGTGTGTAACCCATCCTCGTTTGTGCTAATTCTGCTCTCTGCCTCCGTGATCCTGGCTCCAGCCTGATCAACCCGGGATTTAAGTGAGGCGACGTTGGCGTTGATATCATCTGGCTTTTCGTGGAAAGAAGCAAAGTTCTTTGCCGTTGAGTCCATCATTGCGGTGAGATCAGGGATTGATGCGCTGGAGTGTGGCTCAGATTCAGATTCCTCTTTGATGGATGATACATTTCCAGTTTCAGGCCTTGGCGCTGCTTTCGTGAACTTCTCCATGGCCCCCACCTTGTTCGCACCTCGGGATCGGTTAGACATGTCCGGTATGATTCGGGACACAGTGGTGCTCAGGTGAGGGACACTTAGGGTGATGTGTAGTGCAGATGTGAGGGTCGGCGTAGAGGCGCTCAAAGGGTGCAGTAAAGAGGCAGTGGGGCACAATGGTGAGCCCCCCGGGAGCTGACAGCAATGGAATCCAAAACGAGGTGTCAGAGGGGGCCACACATAGGTCCCAGTAATGCAAGTAGCCTACCCAAGCCTCCAATGCTCAATATACAATGATGACGGTGTGATGAGCCACTGCACAATGATGACTAAAGGTAGCCAAGGTGGGGCACACTCTTGTCCAGCAGAACCATGTAGTTGGAAAGCAAGGTCAGGGACCCACAGCCAGGTGAGTGCAGATGCAAGAGAGGTGCCCAAACCCTGCCTGGGCAGCAGCTTAACAGTTTTTACGGGGGTACAGGAAGGCCCGAATGCAAGCTCTATACGCAGGTCAGTTCATACCAAGGGGGCCCTCTGTTACTAGATGGGCCGGTGAGGGCGTGCATAATCAAGTCTGAGAGCAGAGATGTGGGTGGCTGCAGCCCTGGATTACTGTGTGGGGTACATCATGCAGGCAATGGACCCATGAGGGCCCTGCAGCATGCACAACAAGAGTTTTCGTGGGCGAGCCCCCCAGATCATCACCTGCTCCGTGGGCCCACCAGCATCAGCCCGCGGGAGACGACCCCATCATTCCTCCGCCCTGCCAGGGTCTGCCCGGCACACACAAAGGATCCCTGGAGGCGAGCTAGGCGCACAGAGCGCGCCACCAGTGGAGGGCTGCCGCTGCACGGGCCCCCGCTGCATGCCGGGAATGGAAACCGCGGGACCAGGCGGCGAGCAGACGGAGGGGCCGTCAGTGCCAGCCCAGGTGCAGTCACTCACCGGGGATGCCGTGCGTTGCGCGGCAAAGCCGTCGCAGCCCCTACAGCGGCGGCAGCTGGTCCCACATGCACAGTGTAGGGTCCAGGGGGCAGGTATTTAGTGCCCTGCAGGCAGCCGGTGCAGTCCTCCACTTAGGCAGAGCAGGATCACCCGAGTGCGGGCGCGCGGCGGACCCAGGAGCCACAAGGCCGAGGAGTCGCCAGGCTGCAGGCAGCGGCCGAGCGCGGCCGGTCCTCCAGGGTCTGTTTTCGCCCAAAACCGCAGTCGATCAGTCAGCAAGGTAACCGCTGCAAACTGGGGGAATGTAGGTCGATGGGGTGATAACAGACCGCAGATGTGACCGGATTAGTGTCTGTGCCACACGGAGCTGAAACGCTAAGCGGCCATTTTCGGGCTGCTCAACAGCCCCCCCCACCCCCGCTTTTGTGTAATTTGTTGACGGTATTAAGATATATTACCAAAGAGACTGAACTGTATATCTATTGAACTGAAAAAATAACTGTTTTACTGTGGCGCAGTAGCTTAGGCACAGTCAAGACACACTGGAGACACGCCAATGGGGGTCAAAACGCTCCTAGACAACATATGCAAGGCCCTGCCCTATATTGTGAGTAGACTAAGGAATATCATAACCAGTGAGTGACTGAGACTAAAGGGGGGGGGAGGAAATACCCACTCCTGGCCAGACAAGGGCTCTTTTGACAGAAATGTATTGGAACATATGTCCACATAACTTACAGCGAGATATAAGGGGAGACCATTGCAGAATAGAAGGGAAGTATTGAACATCTGGAAAATGTTTGAGGACACAGATGATCTTAAGGGGGAGGGGGCGACACGCGAGAGTAGTAAGGCGACAAAGGGGAAAACGAGAAGAGGGTAGAAGGGGGAGAGGGATATATCCCCTAGCAAATCGCCCAGTAGAAGGGTATACTAACCCAACTTCTTTATCAGTGGGGACGATTGTAGCTACACCAGGCACAGCCCCATGCCGCAATATGTCTCACCCCCAGAAGTTACTTGCCATACTGGGGTGAGCGTCTGAGACCTAGATGTAGCACTGGCATCAACACGGACTGAAGTAGCAAGACTAAGGGTAGCATGAAATCTGACCAAAGCAGATACAACTATAGGGGCGCCAGCACAACCAGCAGGAGATGAGTGGAAGTCGGGTGATTTCTTATTCAGAATAGACAGTGCACTCCAAGAACGGTTCACGTAGAGCGTGACTGAGAAACACAGCTTGGGTTATGAGAATGTTGGGTCCAGAAGAGGAGACGAAGAATGTTGGAGTGACTTTGAGATGGAGGGGGAAGGGGATGCAGAGCAGGCACCCCAGCACACCCCAAGATTAGAAAGTATGTGGGACGGCAGACTGAGGGAGAGATTTGGCAGAATAGTATTAGCAAGGAAAAAGGCAAGTGTGGGTAAAGGTGGAAAAGGGGAAAATGCCTCTGATACACAAGGGAGCAGGAAGACTCCATTATGTACCCTGGGCATAAATTGACAAAAATAACCTCCTTGAAGCACTACCACAACTCATGGCGGGGGCTGGCAAATGGATTTATGCATTTTGAAAAGAACACAGCGAGGGTGCTCTTAGCAATAGGGGATATTTAAAGCCCGTTAGTGGCTGCAGTTGGGGTCCAGACAGAATCGGCATGGGTCAAAGCATGGTAGCCAGGAGTAACGTTGAGCAATGATGCCCATGACGGAGTGTCATTTAACAAGATTAGAGCAAGAATATGTGATGCGTTGTGGCTAACTTTCCCCGACACCCCAGCTTTACAATTGATTATGCAGTGTACAATGGGGGATGATGAAGACGCGGCACATTCTCAGGGTCCAAGATATGTGGAGAGCAGAAACAGGCAATCTCTTTTCTATTTTATAGTGCAAAGGTGCCTACCTAAAGAAGTACAGAAGGCGTTTGACAAAATAGCGGTGTTTGAAGCCAAAGGATGGCCCGAAATACAAACCCTCATAGTTCACCATTGTAGAAGCATAAAAGCCTGAGAAGGAAATGATTGGTGACAGCCTGAGGAAGCGAAACTAGTCCAAAATAAACTAGAGAAAGTAGCTGTGGTATCGACTGGGCCAAGGCCCGAACAGATGGAAGAGGGAGGCTATGCACATAGAAGAATAGCAGCAGTGTGGGCTGAAGGAGGTCAAGGACAGTGGGGAGGAAACCCACAATTCTCAGGACCCCATTGGCAGGGAGGACAACAGCGAGGACGAGTTGGGTTTACATAGTCATGGGGGGGGCAGATTTAGGGGTCCGCGACCAAGAGGAGGGGGTCGAAGGCAATATTGGACATGCAGGAGATGGGGGGAGTTTCACAACAGAGTGCCAGAGTAGGCAGGGAGGGGGTTACAACTACAATCCACTACCATCAACAGCAGTACTATGGTCCACACCAAGGGAACCACCAAGGGATGCCTCCCAGAATGACTTTGATGCCATATTAAATTCACCAGGCTTACGCACAGCTACCACCCCAGTTCCATGGCCCCTGCCCCCACAACACCTGCAGCAGGCAGTTTAACATTACCAGTCCCGCCCTAACTCACTGCAGGCAGAAAATCGGAACGTTCCTAGGCGCTACGGTGGTCGGGGGGGGGAACCCTTTTAGTTCCCTTGGACAGACACATACCCTGACTAGGACAGCTCACAGAGAGCACTTGTGTGTCCAGTCCTGTCACTGTTCCTAAATCCAGAAGAGGAACCGTTGGTGGGGGCAGAGATGGGGAACAAATAATTCATCTTTATGGTGGACTCCGGAGCGGAAAAGTCGTGTATCAGTGAAGGTGACTTCCCGCTATCAGGAAAAACTCTGGACACGCAGGGATTCTCTGGGGCTGTTTTGCTTACACAAATGTTTTGGACGTAGAAGTGGGAGGGAAGGCCGTAAGGGCACCCCTCTTATACTCGGAGTTCTCCTGTCAACTTGCTCGGTAGAGATCTGCTAAGTAAGTTGAACACGACGATCTCATTCACAGACCATGGTATCGTCTGCACCACGCCTGGCATGTGTTCAATGAGGGCAATGCTCGTGATGCACACCATGGCACGTGATGTAACGGTAAGAGGCATTCCAGTAAATCCCGATTTGTTCATCCATTGCATTACAGTGCTAGCATGAGCAGTTCCCCAGGTTACCAGGACGTGCTGGAGAGTAACCACTGATTTCATCTTGGGACCGGTGGTGTCCCCAGAGCCTATGTGCAGGAACGATACTCTCCCTAGACCAAGTCGGCCTAGTAGTGTCAGCAAAACAAATTGTGGTGTTAGGACTGACCCCCACGGATGCTAATGGCGCAACCGTGTTCTGTATAGATCCCACTGTGTCCCTCAAAGAATTAACAGGTGCAGAGCTTTATAAAGATGAAAACAATGACTGGGAGATCATTTTTTAAATGTGCATACCCAGTGAGATAATGGTGCAATACCGAATAGTTCAGAGCCCTCTCATGGCTATGCTCGCGCCACCCCATTCAGTGAGGCAGACTTGCACGTTCCCACATACTTATTGACAACCAACCCACTTAATGTAAGGATGGTAAAAAAAATTGACCCCTGTAACAATCACACTTAAGGGAGGGGCAGTACTCCCCCGGGTGAAGCAATACCCATTGTCCAGGGAAGCAGAGGAGGGGATCAGGGAAACGATACAGGCTTTGTCGCACCAAGGGATCATAGTACCCTCTACCTCACCATGCAACGTGGTGGTATACTCTATCAAAAAGGCTACAGGGACCAGTTGGAGGATGATCCAGAATCCCCGCCCCCTCCATGACGTAGTGCAGAAGGAGTTTCACTTGTCCTCACCCCGGCGTCTATTTTGTGCAGCATCCCCAAAGAAGCAACTCATTTCACTGTTGTAGATTTGAAGAACGCCTTCTTCTCAGTAGCCCTACACCCAGACTTGCAGTACTACACAGCATTTACCGTGGGCAGAAAGCGCTACGAACTTACTAGTTTGCCTCAGGGTTACTGCAAAAGCCCCAGCATATGCAATAGGATACTGCACAAAGACCTGGGTAACATTGAGGTATACAGCACGATAATTCTCATATATGTAGATGATTGACTAGTTTGCAGTAACAATGAGCAAAACTGTCAAAGGGACTCCATTGCACTATTGCGACTGCTAGCATGTAAGGGGTACAAGGCTCCAGTACTGCAAACGGGTAGTAATCTGCCCAGGGCAACTTATCTCTAAAGACAGGAAGAGGATCCTCCCTGACAGAGCAGCAGCACTGCTTGCCACTCCCAAGCCACCCAGTGAAAGACATGCAGAAATTCTTAGGATTGTGCAATTTTTGCAGGGCATGGATTATTGACTATGCAGTATACACAGGGCCACTCTTACAGGGCCTCAAGGAAGCAGAGAAAGAGAGCAACACAATAGATTGGACCGCAGACACATGATCAGGAGTTTCAATGATCTAAAGGAAGTAATCTCAACAGCACCCGTCCTGGCTACCCCAGATTACATGCAGGAGTTTTACATTTTCTCACACTCAAGTGGCACACTCATGACAGCAGTACGCACACAAAAGAGCACAATGTGCCACAAGCCGCTGGCCTATTACAGCGGCGCACTCAACTCTGTGATGCAGGGGCAGTTTGCATGTGAACAGGCTCTTGCTGCTGCGCCCTTTGCAATCAAAAAAGTTCCACAATTGTAATGGGGTGCTCAGTAACATTATATGTAGAGCACTCAATATTTGCTCAAAGTCCACTCTCACCACCCAGCGGGCATCCGCCTATCGGATTATACTATTAAGCCCACACATCCAAGTTGTAAGGTGTAAACCACGTTCCTTATACAACCATGCACCGCCGAAGATTTGCAACAGCATGACTGCAATTTATGAAGGAGAGGAAGACATTCCCACAGCTAAAGACAGCCCCTTGGAAGAGGGCGAAATATCTTTTATTGATGGGTCAGCATCAATTGACCAGGCAGCAGCAGAACTTGTAGCTTTTATTGAGGCCCTCCCGGCGTCCAAGGGGTGTTCTGTCACCATCTATTAAGACTCTACGTATGTCACCGCAACGGTACATGCAGGTCTTTCACGTTGGAGAAGAAGGGGTTTTCGGTGGGCAGATGGCTCACCAGTCCAGCATGCCGCCCTGCTCAACACACTGATTTGCGCCCTCACAGAACCTTCTGTAGTGGCAGTTGTTAAATGCGCAGCACACACCAACAACACTGACGAAATGTTGGGGAATGCAGCAGCAGCATACCTTCCAGTGCCCACCACGGCTGAATATGTTACAGCACTCACAACAACTGCAGAAGCAGACTCATACACACTCCCTATAACACAAATAATTGAACTACAGCATAGGACCCTCCTGGAAAAGCAAGACACATGGCTCAAACGTGGATGTGTGCAATTTCCAACTGATCTCTTATGGCAGCAGTAAAGTACAGGTAAAGTAGTAATTCCCGTAGAATTACTCCACACAGCTTTTGAGCAATTACATTACCCATCCCACAGCTCCAAGCAACACATTGCAGCAGATATCCAAGAAGATTGGTTTATTCCCAATCTCCAAGAACACCTTTCAATGATGGTCATTGAATGCACCACCTGCCAAGTCTTTAGCACAGGAATGACACTCAGAACATTGCAGGGCACACTGCCCTGCCCTATAAGACCATTTCAGCTGCATGTTAACTATGCAGGTATGGGGGGGGGAGATGTAATGCAGCACGACATCTCATTGTGGTAGTATGTCCATTCTCATGGTGGGTTGAGGCTGGCTCATGTGCCCATACAGATGCCAAGTGTGCTGCAAAATTCCTTGTACAAGAGGTTTTCCCCCAATGGGGAATGTGATGTTTTGAGATCGTACATGGCACCCATCTTTTCAATGACCTTTTCAAAGAGATTGCAGCACTATTAGGCCTAAAGCACTGCATGTGCAAGCAAATGGGGTGGTGGAACGGATCAACGGCCTACTTAAAAGCAGGCTCTCCAAATTGTGCAACACCCTGAAAAAGAACTGGGTGTATTGCCTACCCCTGGCCCTGTTCCATTTGCGCACACAGTCCAGTAAAGGCCACTACCTCTCCCTGCATGAAATAGTGACAGGCAGAAACATGCAAACACCCATTTCGCCTGTGAGGAGAACATCAGATGCCCATAGAGCAGCAACAGTTCTGGGAGAGGAACTCGAGCAGTACTTGAAACACCTAATATGGGCGATCAGGTGCGTGTCACGACAGATGACACCACCACTCCCACAGGATGCACAAAATGTGGCAGATTCGCAAACTGACACAGCATCCGCCCAACCATTGTTGCTGGGGTAGCTGGTTGTATTGCTCTCCTCTGAAAAGTGCACGGAACTACCATAAATCACCAATGCAATTATAGAGCAAATACTTCAACCCAAAAACAGACACAATAATTCACAGCCACGCACACTTTAGAAGATAATCAGCTCTTTACGGCTATTTATTCAAAGCTTACAGGTACATAGAAATAACTCATAAAAATCACATGGACATAGATCACAGAAAACATAAAGAAGTCAAAGAAAGAATACATCACTGTGGGTGTAACTTAACAAAACTTCATCTCGCCAGAAGCGGCTGAAAGACCCCGATAACAGCCAGGCCGAGAGCACAACAGCCCACAGGAGTGTCGGACCGAAGCGTCCCCCCTCCGACTGAGGTCTTTGTGCTTATCCCGTCTGACCGTTGAGGGGTTCTGCATATATGCCCTCCTCAACAAGGGGTGGCAACCTTCTGGCAATGCGCTTGTGCATTGATGGGTGACCGTTGGTTGCCAGCTGGGTCAACCGACAGTAACCTCAAGGAGCAAAGCGCTTCCCTTTCCTAAACGCCCCGGAAAACAATTCCATAACTCATCTCAAAACCTTGGCGCAGGCATAGCAAACCAAAACAAACTTCGCTATCAGGTACCAGCCGGCACCTGCGGATCTTAGCTTTCCCAGCGCCGTGTCCTTGGCTGAGAAGGCCTGCATTCCAAACCCATCAGCGAATAACGTTGAAAACATGTTGTTTCGCAAAGCAAGTGCAGCTTTCCACTGAGGCATGGATAAATATCCATTATGGCTTTGAGTGCTCCCAGAATGCACTGCGCACCAGCGACATGTTTTAGTTCGAACACCACATGGTGTATGTCAGAAGCTTTGTCAGAAAATGTAACAATCCCAGGTTCCATTGTCCCTACAAGGTTGCTTTCCACCCCTCTCGCAGTAAAGGTGAAGGGGCTCCGTTATTGGATACACCTTTTCAGACGTTCGCATGGCCCCACCCAATAATTCCGCACCCACCACACAAGAGCAAGCAACAAGCCTACCTCAGTTTGTGGGGCTCAATGCCGACTATACAAGTACATATTTAACGACATTGGTGACAAAAACGCCCTATCGGTCGCTGCCCTTTTGATGGACTACGGATTAACACAGAGTCTCTTCTCCTACCCACACAAAAGGAAGAATCTTAGACTGGATTGCCAACCTGAACTGCTACATTAACATCACTAATATTATTCCGCAATCCTGGACCGACCACTCTCTAGTAACCTTCACTGTCACGTTAGACCTCACTCGTCACAACACTATAACCATGGCACCGCCTCTCCCAACTAGACGTAAAAAAGACATTGCAGCAGATAACATAGTCCCACTGCTTCTCCAAGCCATCAACGCCACCTCTAGTAACTCAGATCCAACTACATTAGTAAAAGTCTTCAATGAGGCTATGACCAAGGCCTTGGACGCCACGGCACCGATTAAACTCCGGAAAGGTAGACAGAAATCCCACATTAATGCATGGTTCACATCTCAACTAAAAGATCTTAGACTACAAAAAAGAAAGCTCCAGTCAATCTGGCGTCACTCGCCCACTGACGAGAACAAAACTAAACTCACCAACCTATCCAAACTCTATAAGAGTGAAATAATCAACTCTAAAAAACACCTCTAACGACAGAATATCCAAGGCGAAGTCAGACACTAAGGAACTATTTTTCATCCTCCGGGAAATGGAATCACATATACCACAGGTTGACAACACTCCTAAGGACAAACCCTGGTGTACTGACATACTAAACGCGCTCTCAAATAAAATCTCCTCACTCGAACTTAAAATAGCTAATAAGAAAGCGTCACTAACCACCCTAGAGCGCACACCCCCTCCCATAATCTCACCAGACAGCCTCACCCCACCCTTCAGCTTTAAGGAAATCTCCATCATTGAGACTGAAAAAGTCATGCTCTCACCAAAACCATCTAATTACAAAGGAGACAAGTGGCCAGCCCAAATTATAAAGGATGCAGCTAGAGACTTAACCCCTTTCATCTCCAAGCTCATCAGTGCTTCATTCAAGCAGAACCTAGTCCCCAACAACCTAAAAGAATCCTGGGTACTCCCACTGCTACAAAAACAAACCTTAGACCCATCCATCCCTACCAACTACAGACCCACCAAATTGACGAGTTGAAGGACAATGTGAAATCAGCTTTGCTACTCCTCCTTGTCCTGTCTGCAGCCTTTGACCTGGTGGATCATGCATTCTTATGCAACCACCTCAAATCAGCTGCCCCTTTTTCAAGTGATGCCATAACCTGGATCCAGTCCTTCCTGGCCAACCGTACAATGAGATTCTTCTCCCCATCTGCAGCTGCTGATCCTATACAAGTCTCCTGCGGCGTACCTCAGGGTTCATGTGTGTCTCCTACCCTGTATAACATCTTTACTAAGCCCTTGTTTGACAAGCTAGACAAATTGGGTGCCACATACACCAATTATGCTGATGACACCCAGATTCTCATTCTCCTTTCGGGTGACTACTTGAAGGACTCGGCCTTAGTAAACAAAATATACCTCCTCATTCAGGCATGGATGGCATTCCACGGCCTCTGCCTGAACGACGACAAAACGGAGCTACTGATCCTAGGTTCAGAGACGATTACTAAAAAAAACTCAACCCTAGCTATGCATCCTTCAATATTGATAACAACATTATCAAAGTGATGCTGGTATTCAAAACTCTAGGCTTTTACCTTGACTCTGCTCTCACCCTTAAGAAGCAAGTCAACTCACTAGCGTCCTCAACAGCTTACACTTGTAAGCTGATCCGCGCATTCAGACCATTCCTCCCTGAAACGAACTGCATCACATTGGGCAATGCACTAATATTATCCAAATTAAATTACTGTAATGCCCTATACACAGGATCTAATAAATATATCACCGACAAACGTCCAAGATTCCAAAACAATGCTCTTAGAGCTGCGTTAAACATCCCTAACAGAGAACACATTTCTAGATACAGAAGAAACGCCCACTGGCTCAAGATCAACAATAGGATCCTTCTTAAAACACTCTCTCTCACGTCCAAATGCTTAAACCACATAGCCCCACCTTATCTGGCTGAAAGAATTAATAGGAGGATCACTACACGTCCCTCGAGATCTGCCAACAATAACACCCACGTTGTTCCTAGATTTAAATGAACCACAGCGGGCGTCTCCAGCTTCCCAGTCATAGCTGCCCAAACTTGGAATACTCTCCCCCATGACCTTAGAACTGACCAACCATACCTGAGCTTCAGATGAAAAATCCTAACATGGATCCGGACCAATGAAACCCACTCCCTCCCCTTTCGCCATATCTAATCGCCTGTATACCATGTATGTATGTTACCATGTATGTATATTACCATGTATGTATGCTTCTTCACTGCAAGATGTTACTTCATTATTCTCCTGTAACTAAGCTATACATTTTCTTGTAATGCTCGCGCCCAGCTACCTAAGGGTTTTGGTTGCGCTATATCAAATAAACAAACAAGCATGTACAAGAGATCAGCAAACATGCATTGCTGCTAAAAAGCATTGGCTACTGAAGAATTCCCTCTCCCCTTCCCTCTCCCCCGCCTCATCCCTCTCCTCCTCCCCCACCCCTCGAAGAATTCGACGTCAAGCTGTTCTTTGTCTAGTCATAGAAATATTGTTAGTAGCACGAGAATATATTCATATAATTGTGGCTTACACTTCACAGCCATTTTGTTAGCTGTTTGAATGTCTTTATTAGGGATATACTGATGGATATCTTTTATCTGGACTGGCCATCTAAAAGAAGGGGGTGGGGAGGGACCACCGGGATGTGGAACCAAAGTATACCCTCCAATTTAACTGAATTGACCTCAAGCCTAAGCTGGAATGAATGAAAGAACGAATGAAAGCACAATATTTAATTCAACAAAACCAAAAGACATGACCAGAACCATGTATAATGTGACACCTGTTTTGGTGATTTCGGTATGTCGCCATGTATGTCGCCATTCAATCCCTTGTAAGTTTTTTGTTACATGTGTTATCCCGGCCAAATCTGGCCCCTTTTCTTCCCACATGTAGGCTGTCATAACGCCACTAAGGAATCCTAGTTTGCTGTATGAGGGTGAGCCAAAATAACCAAAAAGGGAGCAAATATTATGTTTTTTCAGAAAATGCCAATACAATGATGTACAAAGAAGCCTGTGGTTAGGAAATCGCACATTTTTCTTAATGTTTCACAAAACGAGCAGTACCACAAACTGAGCCATGGTACACATGATTTGTATGCCGACGGCCTAAACAGACCTACTTAGCATGTATGTAAATAAGGAAAACAAATGTGGTGAGAAATGACGAGCATACATTTTTTGAAAGAGCACAGGCAGACGTTTTAAAGGGTAGTTGAGTTGTGCAGTTTACAAAAGCGTACATGGCCTAAAGTAGCGTTACATTTGGGAAAAGAAAGGGTTTTGTAACAAAGTGCAGTAGCAAGTGTATGAAAACGTTATGAAACCAAAGAGAAAACAACAAATATCCTACCTTCCCACAGGTTTCTCGACAAACGGTACCTCACATGGGCGCAAAGGGAGAAGGTCAAACCACTGGTACATCAAATGTCCTGGGGAAGACTGGATTTGGCTTTGTGCACAACCCCCAGATTTGGGCCTAGGGTGTTTCAGCCAACAAGGAAAATGGGGAACACCATGCATTTCTCAAAAGCCACCCGTGGGAATCCAGAGGTCTGACTTGCGCAAATCGCCCTTGAAGTTATTACCCACAAGCCCCTGCAAAGTCTGAAAATTAGGAAAAAAAAAAACCTTTTTCAGATATTTCCGACCTGGTAACTACTGAAACATGCCGCAAACAACACATGTCTTACCTTCCCACGTTCCCCCAGGTAGCCGGATGAAAACAGGAAAAGAAAGTGTCGACCGTCCACGTCCAACGGCGGTTTCAGGGAGCCTCAGCAGACTCCCCGTCCTTTCCCAGAGGGAGAAGGTGTAACGCAAGCCAGCCAGAGCTCAAGGATGGTTGGGGATGATGTCCCAGGCCTTGGGCACCCGTCTCCCATGTGGGTTGACAGTCCACAAGCCCATCCTGGAGCTCTGGCTGGGCTGCATTACAGCTTTTCCCTCCGGGGAGGGATAAGGAACCTGCCGGGGCTCGCTGGGACTGCCGCTGCACTTGGGGATGGTCGCTCCACATGGGAGACAGCCACTCCCAGGGAAACACCATTGTTCTGCTGGCATGGGGAGCAATTTGTGGCCTGACCCTGCAATTGTGTCCCAGCCCACCAAAATACCTCTCCACTCCCACCCACACCACTGACAATGGGCCCTAACTGTAGAATAACAAAAAAACGACTTGCATAATTTTGAAGCTCCTCGCGTAAAAAAACGTGTAAAGGAAACTAAAACCATTCATTATTTGTGGTCAGCCGAGCAAAAACAAATCGTAACTATTGCGCTCTGATCACCGCCCCCCCCACCTCTTTCAAGCATCCCTGGTGGTCTAGTGACCCCCCCCAACACCAGTAAACACAAATGTACCCCTTTGTAGGGGCAGATTACCACATTGCACTAGCAATCTGCCCCCAGGGCTACATGAGATACCCCCCATCCATTTTCGGTGGGTGGGGAAGTGCCACCCCCCCTTTCCATTGCAAAGTTCCCTGGTGGTCTAGTGTGCCCCCACCCCCCACAACAACCCCCAAATTTTGTTTTACCCCTGCCCTATTGCAAGATCGGAACATTACTTTGCCCATCTTCCCCCAGGGAGTTGGGGTGGGGGGGTCATCCCTTTTCCATTGCAAAGTTCCCTGGTGGCCCTCTCCCCCCATCCCAAATGCTTGTGGATGCATCTCATGTACCCTTTCCTGGGGGCAGATTGCACTAGCAATCTGCCCCCTGGAAGGGCTACATGAGATGCCTTCCATTCATTTCGGGTGGGGGCGGGGGGGGAGAGGGCCATTTCCATTACAAACTGCCATGGTGGTTTAGTGTGCCCCATGCAACAACCCCACTAAAAACATGTTTTGTTATGCCCCTTCCCTAGGGGCAGATGGGCACATTATTGTGCCCATCTGCCCCCAGGGTGTGCAAAACATACTGCCCCATGCTTTGGGGGCAAGGGGGAGAGGGCCGTTTACATAGTAAGCGGCCCCCTCACCCCCCTCTTCAAAAACAGATCCCTGGTGGTCTAGGGGCATTGCTGGGCGCAGATCGAATTATTACGTGCCCACCAATGCTACAAGGAAGGTGTCGTTGGAAAGGAGTGTTCGCTCTCCAGCGACACCTCTCTCGTTCAAAACAGCATTAAAATGCCCGAGATAGAGGGAGGGATTTACCTTCCATTT
Organism: Ambystoma mexicanum; assembly: GCF_040938575.1. Taxonomy (NCBI): domain Eukaryota; kingdom Metazoa; phylum Chordata; class Amphibia; order Caudata; family Ambystomatidae; genus Ambystoma; species Ambystoma mexicanum. Next base: position 640,874,636 of record NC_090923.1, read on the forward strand.
CACTGCTGCAGCCAAAAATGGGTGCAGTGGTGAAATTTAAATTCAGTGTCAGGCCAGCGCGCATTACACAAGCTGACGTGACACTGTAGGAATTCCACCCCCTGGGCTGTAAGGAGGAACCTCCTCCTCACATAGCACAGGGGTTGTATTTCGGTATTGTGCGATCGCTGCAAAGCAGCGATCGCACAAAGAGAAGTGCCAAAAAGGACGAGGTTTCTCGTCCTTAGCACTGCAAATGTAGTGCTAAGGACGAGATACATCACCCTTGACAATCAAGGGGTTAATACCCTTATGTTAATAATGCTCCTCTCCTTCTGAATCTCTTTTCCCAGAAGGGCAGCCTTTTTGTCACTCTTGTTTCCCCACTGCACAGGTAACTAAACACTGCCAAGGATAGGGTCTCATCTGCCTCTTACTAGGTGAAGTTACACCAGCGTGTACCCTTTGTTATGCAAAGTATAGGAAATATGTTTCACAACTTAAGGACCTTGTTAGCGCCCCTTCTATCGTTGCCAATATAGCTTGTATTGTGTTTGCCTTGATTTTAGTTGCTTTTGGCTTGGGCAATACTTGTGGGTATTAACTCAACAATATCGCCCCAGCGGGTTGCTGGGTTCTCCAGGGACTCATAAATTCAGAGTTAGTCATTTGCTTTTGCTACACAAGACTTTCACTGCTGCTTAACAGTTCGGTATCCAGATTTGCTTTTAGAACTACTTTCACTCATACGCAAGTGCTGCTCTCCAGCTGAATGCCTGCCTTGAACACGTGAGCGTGTATGGAGCGCTCAGGGGTCACTAGCAGCATGTTGACTCGCCGGGTAAGAATCTGTAGCTTCTCGCGACCCAGCAAACTGCTTCTTGTCCGCATTTGCCCACGCCACCTGCACTTGGAGCTTCTTTTATTCCTGAGGCCCTCTGATGCATGCCAGCCACCAGAGACATCCTCGAGGCCCTTGAGCGCACGCCAGCCACCTCAGATGGCCCCCTGGGAACAAAAGCTTCCTTCGCCTTCCTTCCCATTTCGCAGCCTTTGCACTTCAGGATTTGAGACACGCAGACTCTCTCAGGACCGGCAGCTGATTCTGCCGCACAGAGGTTCTGGCGTCCTTGCTCTCTTCCAGCCTCTGTCTGGGCTGCCTGCAGGAACCATGCTACTTCTGCTTGTAACAGCTTCCTCTTCTACTCTGCTTCTCTATGACCTGCACCTCAAGGGGCCTTTTGAGCCTCTCTGTCTTCCTCGGATGTGTGTCATCTGAATTAATGATCTGACCACTCCGGCAACATTGTAACTTTTCAGCCCTCTTCCTCGTCCCAGTGCTTAGGGAATTATGGGACTTGATGTCCGTAATGGCAGTTAGGCTTTCTTAATTCTTCTGTATTACAATGCTCGTCATATGCTTCCTTTCTTTACTGTAGTTATGCAATTTTAAGAACTTACCTGAGGCTCCACGCACCCAAATCAGTCAACTGCTTCTGCCCCACCCTGTACCCACTGCCTCTGCCCCATAGGAATTGCCACCGGATCCTGCTGCACCTGTGGAATTGTAGCCTCTATGCACACCACAGTGCCAATTGCTGATAAAATAAAGAGGGCTTTGCCCCCATATTGAATCCGGAGCTTGGCCGGGAATACCATTGAGTATTGGACCTGGCGTTCTCGCAACATTTTCTTGGCTCTTTCAAAGGTTTTACGGGACATGTGCACTCCAGGGGAGGAGTCAGGGTATATAAACACTGTACTTGACTCATAGTGCAGTTCGCCTCGTTCTCTCACCACTTTAAGGATTAAGTCTCTGTCTCTATAATTGAGTATCCTCACAACAATGGTGCGGAGAGCCACTCCATGTTTGGGCAGCGGCTGCTGTGCCCTATGCTCCCTCTCAATTAAAAAATGCGGTGAGAACTGCAGGTCTCCCTGGATGTCTTTCAGCATATTCTCAACAAATCTCTCCATCGCCCATTTTGGTACTGTAAGGAAGGCATTGTATCAAACCGTGAACACAGACGCAAGTGATCACAGTTCAGGGTTGTTTATTGAACTTCAATGGGTTGGTTGAACACCTATCTAATCCTAAATCTAAGGATGGGAACAAACTAAGACCATCAAATAATAATGCAGTCCTAGAGGAGTCTCTAAGGGCCTGAACTAATAAACCTATTGCCAATCCTTAATTTTAAATACAAAATGTGTGGGATAACAATGTAGGCACAAGAAAAGTGTTCAAGAAATAATATGTCAGGATAGTTGAGCAGTTGCCTTCCCTTCCCTACGTTTTCAGCACGGGACAAGGCGGCACGTTTGAGCTTCATACAGTCTGGCTTCTTGGCCACGAGCAAACAGTTCAAAGCTTGGGTATCAGCGCCTTCTGCCAAAGTCTCCCTCCCAATGACAGTCTCTTATTGCCGAGGGCCTGACGTAACAAACAGACACCAAAGTTCCTTTCTTATCAGGATTTCACATTCACAGGTTCACAATTTGTCTCCCTCGTTCGGGCTCGGTCAGGTACACCGTTTGGGTGTGAGTCTGTTTTCTCCCAGAACGGTCTGTCCGAGTGAGTGTTCATGCTGGAAAAGGGGAGGGGTAGAGTTTCCGTATATCCTACTAGGTAGGATGGGGTAAAGGTGTTGCAGGGAAAAGAGACTGCATCTCGCCATCGGGTGTCCCACTCCCCAAAGACCCCTCACCCAGGTGATCCTCCCGCACTGTTCCACCCCCAGGAACTGGATCCAAAAGAGATGGCCGTGTTCTGGCCACCTGGATGACAGATCCCTGAGAACTAGCTGGTGAGACACCTTCTGGTTTCTCACAGTACGCTCTCTGGGATCCCAACTTTTCGGATGTTATTACATCTAGATCATGATTCAAGGTATTCATATTTGGCCATTACCGCTGCTCGGCCTTTGTTGATGCTCTTGACTGAATTTTCCATGTTCGTTCTCGAGTCTTCTGCCTCACCACTCCTGTTTTCTGTCTCCATGATGCAGCCACTTTATTTTCCAGTTTAGGCTTTAGGGCCTTAACTCTAATCACCCATAGCGGTGTGTCCTGATTGTCTAACTGCTGCCAAAGCTCCTGAAGCTCGACCTCTGAGCTCAACCGCAGTGTCTGGGCGGTGGCTGCTTTCCGGACAATCAGCCCCACGGCAGATAAGAGAGGCATAGCTGGTAGCCTCATTTAACATCAGTCTCTGTGAGCTCTGTTGATCTGGTGTTGCAGGCGTTCTGTAATAAATCATAATAGGGTTGTACGAAATTTGTATATACGAGGTGGTGACTTACAGTAGCCTGCGTGTTCCTTAGCAAGTGGTTGCAATTAGTGGCTAAGTTTTGGCTATTAGTGCAGCTGGTTCGCTTGGGCTAACCTGTACTTGGTATTCTATAATTAGCTAATCTTTTTTTGGTGGGTACGAACAGGGGTCCTGTACTAATGTTTTTCCTTCTTTCACACCAAAATGCCTGTTACCAGATCAAATAGACATAGTATAGCGCCCTCTAACCCCCATATACCCAGTCACCTTGTGACCATGGAGGTCCCTAAATATGCCAGTCAATACGCAGGCTCTCCTTCCGAGTTGTTACCGGATGAGGTGGCTGTTCCTTCCATGCTGGGTGACCGCAGCATGCTGGATATTCAATCGAGAAGTTCCCTAACAAGACAGGGCCTTCAAAAAGAGAGAAGGGAATTACTATTCGATGACCTTTGTCAATCTTCAGCTCCTGTGATTGATGGTTCTGGCAAACTTGTCCATCGGTAAGGTTGTGCTAAAAGAATCTAGGCTGGTTGTGGGGCAACAAAGTGATAATAATGGTTCCTCTGAGATCACTCAACGTGAAAAAATAGAAATGTTGGACCCCCTGAGATCTCTCAACCTGATCATTCTCCAAAACTCCAACCCAACCCTTGTAAACCTCTGCAATGCTAGACGTAATGCATTACCCCTCCAAAAGTATGGATGATGTCCTTATGGAACTTTATTCCGACCCCAAGCTGTTTGTCAGTTGTTATTGCCGTTTGTTCCCTTTGCAAACTGTTAAGGAGAGAATTATTATCAGGTCTGGGTTGACTCCTTTGAGAAGAACATTTCATCGTTACTTAGAATGGACAGAGTGTGCCAAACAGACATTTCTATAACTCAGATAGCCAACAGCAAGGCAGCGGCGAGCTGTCAAACTAACCCGAAGTATGTGTAACGCTCACCTGATTCCCGTAGAGGTGCCGGTCTTGACTGGGCGTATACCGTATCTTCAAAGGTGATGTGTAACACACGGCTGGCTCTTTGGGCTGGACCTCTGTGCACTGTATGTCTGACTCGAAGGGTAAGATGTCTGCAGATAGAAAATATGGGATTAAGGAACTGGGTTATTGAATGTCTCTCTCTTCTTCCCTTTCTCTTCTCCTGTAGAACCCCAAAGGTTAATGCTCTCACCTTAGGTAAGTGAACGCCGTGCTCTCCATCTGCCTCGGGGCAGGGTGCTGTAACCAGTTTCTTCACTGGATAAGGGGAGCAGGCCTCTTGACTTCAGAGGACTGCTGTCCGTCGTTTACTGCACGAACGGTAAGTTTCGAGTAATCCTAATGTCTTTAAAGTCTTTAGTAATGATGTCTCTTGTTTTGCAGGGTTCCAGCGATGGCGGATGACGGGCTGAAGTGAGTTGAAGATGGAGCCCGTGTGATGAATAGAAGCGCCTGGAAGCACGTAAGTAAGCGCTTGTTGCCTGCTTCACGATGCGCTCTAACTGTCTTTTTATTTTGCAGGTACAAGTTCGGAGCGGCTGCAGGGTGCCGGAATACCCACTGGGTTAGATGTGGAAAGGAGTAATGGCACGTGAGTATTAAAGTTCCCCAATGCCTTTAAACGCACCTTGTTTTGTCTTTTAGATGCGGGATGCAGCGCCGAAGGCCTCCGGAGCGTGCAAAGAGTTGGTAAGCTTTTGTCTTTCAGATGCCGGAATGCAGTGTGAAGACCTCCAGAGCGCACGAAGAGTAGGTAAGCCTTTGTCTTTCAGATGCCGGAATGCAGCGCGAGGCGTTGGTGACAGCCGATGGACCAGGTAAGAGATGCGCTGTCACTGAAGACCGTAATGCTAACCTGTTCTTTCTTGTCTTTATAGGTGTTGCTGAAGACTGGATTCAGGATGGTAAGCCTTTTTCCTTAGGCCCAGGATCAGATGCAGAAGACACGATGAGCGTTCTGCTCAGAGGATGCAGAATAACACAAAGCAAGATTCATCCATCGGGTGTGGTTTAAATAGCCTCCTGTAGTGCTTAGGTGTCTCCTTCCACAGCCACGCCTAGGTAAGAAAAGAGTTCCTGCTTTCCAGAAGAGTTCCAGTGTTCTGAATCTAGGGAGTGGCTCCTGCCCCACCCAACAGGAAAAGTAGTTCCAAACAGAAGAGGATCAGAGGCTCAACTTGCGGGCAAGTAAGTCCACCCAAGCATTATGAGCCCGGCGCTTCCAGTGCTGGGACTGGGCATATTTATGAGCCTGGTGCCACTGGCGCCAGGACTGGGTCCAAAAGGTCCCAATTGGGACTGGTTGGCACTCGGAACCTGGGTTATGGATCTGCTTCCAAGGGAGTTGGGAAAACCCTGACCTTTTGGAAGCAGAGATCATGACAGTATGTTACCAATTTACCAGTCACCAAGGATCTATCCCAGGGTTCCATTCTCAAAACCGCTATATTGGATGGCTCCACTACCCCAACCGTCGAGATGTCCGCAGACTCTTCTAAACCTCTGAAAGTTGGGAAGCCCATGAACCACATGTCTTACCCCTTTTCAACTAAGGACCCACGCATTCGAAAGTCATCTATGGCAGAGATTTTTTTACCCATTCCTCAAAGGTTTGACTGCTGACCGAAGAAATATGGTCATTGTGAATGTTCACAAATTGGATAAACCAGAGCAGAGAGAAGCTTTGTTAAACACTGGTTATGATCTACAATTAGCAAAAGTTGTTTTAGAACTATGGACCATAGATTCTTGCGAAGAACCCAAATCAAGGAGTGGGCTTCAATCAATGGGCCAGATTGCATTGTCATTGGGTGGGGCCAGAGTAACCTTCCCTCCTTTCTGAATATTTGTAACAAGCTGGGAACACCCTTTCCTAATAGGAATCTTAGACTTTCCCTAAATGATTCTGGGGGGTTTTGTCCTGCCTACTTTTATATTTTATGTATATTTGTTTGTTACATTGTAGTGCTCTGAGGCCTATGGGCGAAGTTGGGAATTTATAAAAATGAATAAATGGTTCAGATGGAACTAAAGTTGGCAGAGAGGCCATCGAGCATAACATTTATGGAGGCAAAGCCGTTCTGCATTCCCTCTAGAATGGGGGCCAATTATTGACGACTTGGTGCTGTGACGCTGCTCTGTTTTCCAGTCCCCCTCTGGAGACTCTATTGCACGGCCACTACCAGCCTACTTGGTCCTACTTCTGGTCCTCGCTAGCGTCCCTCTGCATTTTTCTTAATTATGCAAGGGCTTGCCCCGTGGCCTCTGTGTTGGTATAGCTTCGGCTAGGCCGCCTCTCTGTGGGACTATCTAGTAGACATGGGAGCCTTCACGTTCGATGCCTCAGCCGGCTTCCCCTTGCCGTTTTGTATAGTCTGACCAGGTCCCTGCCCGAGGTCCAACCCCATGCACAACACACTGCAACATCTGTCTGGTGTTTTTCCGCTTTATACAACAGCCAGATGCTTCAGGCAGGGGAGAGCAACCTCCCTCCTTTAGCCTGATATCACACGGCTGCAGTACCATCTTAGGGCTTCAAACGCTGGAGGTTTGCCTTCTGCACAATGGCAGTTTTCTGAGGTGTCAGTCCAAGGGGAGGAGCATGGCCCTCGAGCTCCAGCCCAGGGTGTCCAGGGCTCCAAACTAGGGTGGCCAAACGGCACCTTAGGCTCGGGCCCACCTGCCAGGCGTAGCTTATCAGTGACACCGCCGCCTAGGTTCAGCATCGACAGCTCAGATACCCGCCTAGGACAGGCAGGGGACCATGTTCAGGTGCCAGAGGGGCTCCTCGGGTTTCACTTCACTGAGTATGGTCCAGAAAGGACCGATGTGAGGAGCTCCAGAATGGGGCAGCCAGCTTAACGGCTGCTAAGCAGCACACTGCATTGGTGGTATTTTATTTTTTTTAACTTGTTTTTATTGCGTTTCCACATATCAACACCACAACAGACTGTTGTAACAACCCCCCCCCCCCAACTCACCCCTCCCTCCCCTTGGGGCATGATCGTCCATCTCTTTGGGGGTCTCCTTAAGCACTGAATATATCTGAGTCTTTAATGTTATGGGGGCACCATTGCTCCATAAAGTCGGATTGTAGGCATTCTTGAACCCCACTCCACTCCATTCCTTCATAAACATGTCCCTTGTACCTTGGAACCTTGGATTGTGTGAGTGACTTTTTCCATTGCCATTTGGGCCCATACCTTTTGGAGCCACGTGAAAGTCAATGGGGTATCTTTCTTTTTCCAATTTTGGGCAATCGTTGTCCATGCCGCGATGAGCAGTCCCATAAAGCTTCTCCATTGTGGCCTTTTGTATTTCCTTGCTATATCGTCTCTCATTCCAACCATCCAAACTCCCTCCCCAATTTGTTCTACCTCTGGGTACATCTTCGCCATCTGTCCCCTCACATCTTCCCAAAAGGGTCTTACCATTTTACATTCCCACCAAATATGCTTCCATGTTCCCACTTCATCGCAGCCTCTCCAGCATCGATTTGACGTATTGGGGAACATAACGTGCAGCCTTTCTGGGGTATAATGCCACTGTGTTACTATTTTGATACACATTTCCTTTGTTTGTGCTGAGCGCGTCATCTTTGGGAACAAATTCCATAGGTCCTCCCACTGTTTTTTAGATGGTTCCTTCCCCAATGTCCTTCCCCACTTGATCATATATGACCATTTGATTTCTTCACCCTGCGTATTTATGAAGGAGCACAGCGTCGAAATCAATTTTTTTGCCCCTGAATTGGAGATGACATATTTCTCAAACGCCGTGAGGTTTCTTATTTCTGCTGCGGTTATTTCTGGGGATTTTAGCCAGTGCTTCAGTTGTTCGTATCTATACTTATCTTGTTTGGAGAGTGATGCGCCGGGGTAGCAGGATTCGAGTGTTCTAATTTTATTGTCCACGAACATTTCCCCTATTTTCGTGATACCTGCCTCCTCCCAGTTGTCATATGCCCCTTGTTCCATCCCTGGGGGGAATTGGGGATTCCGACATACCGGCGTGAAGGCGCCAAGTGACGTAGTCATGATGCCTTTACGTGTTTGGCTGTCCCACGCCTCCATTGTTGTCTTCATTATTTCGCTTATTCTTATGTTGGGGTGTCTGTTGTCTCCGTTTCCAGAGTAATTCTACTAGCAGTGTTCTCGCTACTGCCCTGTCTTGTTTAGCCCAGATCTGCTGAGGGTTTTCCCCCATCCATTCCCGAAGTACCTTTAGTTGCGTCGCATGGTAGTATTTTTTTAAATGGGGGAGCGCCATTCCCCCTTCCCTAGTTGGTACTGTTAGGATCATTCTGGCAATCCTCGGGGTCTTCCCTTTCCATATAAAGCATGAGATGACCTTGGATAGTGTTTTGAAGAAGGTTCAGGGGATTCCCACAGGTAGCGCCTGGAAGTGATACAGAAGCTTAGGGAGGATGGTCATCTTGACTGATTGTATCCTGCCCCACCAAGAGATCATCAGAGGGTTCCACCTGGCCAAGTATTTGCGTATGGTTGTGAGTAGATGCGAGTAGTTTTTCCCGTACAGTTGGTCTACCTTGTGTGTTATGGTTATCCCCAGGTATTTTATGCCTTCTGTTGCAATCTTCAGGTCCAATATTTTGGCTTCTCTTTCTATTTTCCCCCTCTCCCGCCAGTATTAAAATTTCCGATTTTTATTTTTTTTCCTGTTGATCTTTAGGCCTGATATAGCCCCAAAGTCCTCCAGCTCCCTCACCACCACCGCTAGAGTCCTCCCCGGGTCTTCTATGGCCATTAGCATATCGTCTGCATGTGCTATGACTTTGTGTTGCAGTCCTGCCATTTCGATCCCCCTAATGTGGATGGATTCCCTTATTTTCATTAGAAGGGGTTCCAGAAAGATTGCGTACAGTAGCTGGGAGAGCGGGCAACCTTGTTTAGTTCCCCTTGTGATATGTACTCTTTCTGTTACCTCCCCGTTGATGGCAACTCTACTCATAGGGGAGTTATAGTTCGCTTTTATGCTTGCCATATTTGATCCCCAAATCCCATGCGTTTTAAAACTTTAAACAGCATCGACCATTCCACCCTATCGAAGGCCTTTTCGGCATCTATAGAGAGTAGTATCGCCGGGGTGTGGGTTATACCTATCTTTTCCACTAGGTGGATGAGCCGCCTAAGGTTGTCATGGGTTTGTCTGCCCGGGATAAAGCCTGATTGATCCAGGCTGATCAATTTTGGAAGGAGAGGGAATAGTCTTGCGGCGAGGATTTTGGTGTGGATCTTAGCATCTAGATTTATAAGGGAGATTGGCCTATATGAGGCGGGGTTAGTCGGGTCTTTCACATTTTTGTGGAAGACTAGCACCTTCGATTCATTCATTGTGGGGGTCACATTGCCACTCTCTTTGAATGAGTTAAGGAGCCTTGTTAGGACCAGGATTAGCTGGTCTGCATATTTTTTATAGAACAGGGCCGTGAAGCCATCGGGGCCCGGTGCATTATTCATTGCGAGATCTAATATTGCTTTCTTGACTTCTTCTTCTCTTATTGGGCTCTCCAGGGCTTGCCTATCTTCATCTGAAATTTGGGGGATTGGGAGGGGGTCTAGATATGCGTCCTGTGCTAATTCATCCGGGAGATCTGTGGTATATAGCTTCTGATAATATTCCCTGAATGCCTCCCCCATATCTTGTGTGCGAGAGAGAGTTCCCCTTTTAAGTTCCGTATGCTCTTGATCGTGTTATGTTATCTTTCTGTTTTGCACGGAGTTGCCTTGCTAGGAGTCTGTCTGCTTTATTCGCTTATTTCTTTGTCTTAGATAGAGAAGTTTCCTCTCTGCTCCCTTTGTGCGCAACATATCTAGTTGGCCCTGCGTGTGTCTCAATGCTTTCTTTTAATGCTCTAGTGGGGTGGGACAATATTTTCTCTTGTATTTCTGCTATTGACATCTCTAGTTCTTTTTCCCATTGGTATCTCTGATTCTATGACAAGACAGGAGGCTCGCATTATGCTTTTCTTTCTTTAATACTGCCATAATAGCATTTAAAAAAACATGACTTTTTAAACTTTAGCATTTGTATTTTTCTGTCGCAACAAAGAAATAGCTAAACTGAGGTTTTAAAAGTCCAACTATAGTGTCCATTTCTTCAAGATGACCATAAAACTAAAACTCCCATGAAACCTATGGGGTGTTATAGTCCTGACCCTAACTCCTGCTCCAATCAGCTCATAGGTCAGTCTATAAGAACATTGCTCCCCAGGTCCTTTCCTCTTTCTTTTTTGCTGCCAAAGATAAGTACCTCACGTTATCTCTCTTTAGAATAATTGTGTGCGTATGTTCATAATCCCCAGCGCAGCGTATATAGAACGCTTATATATATGAGTGTGTCCTTCATTGACATTAGAGCGTATATATAATGTAATATTTACAATTGAAGAAAATATAGAAGTAATCCGCGTCGCTCTGACGTTCCGAATATTATCCCACTCGTCGTTGTTCTGCGGCGTTGCATTGTTCAGGTTCCGAGGAGGCGGGGACGGCGCCGCGAGCAAACGCGCTCGCCTCAGGCACCCGACCCCGCTCCTCGAGTGACGAAACCGCGCAGACGAAGAAGTTGGGCGGTAGGACCCAGGGGAAGCGGGAGGAAGAACAGTCTCCCGGCATTCCCTCGGGGGCCTTTCCTCACTCGCGCGCGTGATTTCATTGCGTTCGCAGCGAGCAGTGAGGAAACAACGACCCAATACTGGCTATTAAAAAAAAAATTAAAAAAAACTTGTATTTCACCAGAGCGCTATTTAGGGGACAGCTATAGCAAGAAGTTCTGATACTTCTTTTTATGCTTTGTTGAAGCAGCTCTGCACAACCCCGCAATACACATCTCTGTGGAACAGGGGCCTAGCTGCATTTGTTCCCTGCTGACAGCCCAGAAGTTGGTATTACCAACACTAGAGATGGCACAATCCAACAGCCCCGGTGCTCCACCTTCCACCTCTCCGGAGTGGTCTGAGGAAGAGTGGGGAGAGAGCCCGTACCAACAGGACGCTGATCTCTCACAGAGTTTTAAGATGGTATTGGGGGATTCATTATCAAAAGCGGTATCGCAAGGTGTGCAGCCTATTGCGCAGAGGCTTGAAGTACTAGATGCCATGATTCAAGAACAGCAAGCTCAGCTTGCCAATAAGAGGAAAGCAGAAGAATCAATTGATCAGCTGTCAGCCAGACATCCCTCTGAAGGGATTGAACATAAGGGGCGGAAAGCAGCTCGGAAAACTAAACATATTTTGACCCCCCCCCCCCCCGAGCATTCTTAATAGGGAGGATGCGGCTCCCCAAAGACCAGACGACCCTGTCGCTAGGTTGAAAAGAGCCTTCCTGGAAAAGAAAAAGTAAAGCCAGGACAGACCCCCTAACCCAGGGGTGAACAATCCAGGGGACAATGATGAAGGCTATATGCCAGATGACGAAGGTGGAGACGACGTTCACTCTGCGCAACATGCAGAGGAGGATATTCATCCACAAGAGATAGACAGTACCACCGATATGTTTGACCCAGAAGCGATTAGACACCCAAAATCTTCAGATTGGGTCCCGTCGCCCAGAGTAGCAGCCTATATGGCGCAGCATATTAGGAAACCTCTGGACAGGGAGGTAAGATCCAGGATGCGGTCAGAATGCCCTCGACCAGAGTTGCCATTCAAACTGGCAGAGACACCGGAGCTTGACTCCAAGATGGTCACTTTCGTGATGAAAACAGCACGAGATATCCGAAAAGGAATCCACCGGGCCTGGCGAGGATGCCAAGATAAGCTTCTTGACATTGCAGGCCCCTTAGCAAAAATAACGGACCTGGCGGAAAAAGCCAAGGACACGGGAACACCAGCAGACGCTTCGGCCCTGGCTAACTAGGCGCAAAGGGCTGTCTGTCTCATGGGCAACGCTAACTGCGCTATGTCCTCGGAACGTAGGAGAGGTGTTCTTCTGAAAATAGATAATAAACTAAGTGACGTGGCCTCGTATGAGGCTGGTGAAGGAGCCAGAGGTCTATTGTTTGGCGAAGCCTTTGCGAAGGAAATGTCGCAATTTGTAGGCACGTATTCAGAGCTGGAAAGGGCGCAAAGCGCAATCAAGAAGATCTTCCCTGGACGAGTTTTTTCCGGGACCGGACGTTACAGGGGTCGTACGTCCGGTCGCTTCAATTATTCCCGTAGACCCCAAGGGCCGCGCACCCAATACTGGGAAGGGAAGCAACAGGACACCTTCTTCCCGTACAGAGCCAGGTTCCCCAGAGGTCGTAGAGGAAGAGGCTCCCACAGACGAACCATTGCCTCAGGAGGTGAGTGTAATAAGCGTGAAAGTAGGAGGGAGAACCCTTCAATTTCTGAGCGCATGGCAGGCGTTATCGCGCGATGCATGGGTGTTACAGGCAGTAGCGGGATTACAGCTAGAATTCATACAGGATCCCATACAGAGCTCAGAACCCTGTCCCATCCAGGTGTCCCGGGGAGAAGAAGAGTTGTTACACAGAGAGTTGCTCAGCCTAGTAGACAAGAATGCAATAGAAAAAGATACGCAGGGAGGACCAGGATTCCTCAGCAATATGTTTCTTGTTCACCGAGGGGACAAAACACGTCCGGTGATAAATTTAAAAAGTATAAACGAATGGGTTGTTTACAACCATTTCAAGATGGAGGGCATCCATTTACTTCGAGACCTCCTCCGAACAGGAGACTGGTTAGCGAGATTAGATCTCAAAGACGCTTACCTCACGATTCCGATACCCCAGAAGCATCGGAGATATCTACGGTTCCGCTGGTGCGGGGAAATCTGGCGGTTCACATGTCTCCCGTTCGGCCTAGCATCAGCGCCTTGGGCCTTCACCAAAATCATGAGGCCCGTAGCAGCGGCTATTCGGGAAAGAGGAATTCGCATTATCGTCTACCTGGATGACATTCTAGTCCTAGGGACAGACAAAACCTCGCTATCCAAGAACGTGCAATGGATATTCACGCTCTTGTCATCTCTGGGCTTCTTAGTGAACTTGGACAAATCCCAGCTGGTACCTGTGCAAAATATAGAGTTCCTAGGGTTCAACATAGACACAATCAAAGCTACACTCGAGCTTCCACACCACAAAGTAAGAGCGATAAAGAAAGAGATCAGAGTACTGATAGCAAAGGAGATGATCTCTCTTCGAGCTCTGGCGAGAGAAGTAGGCCTCCTAGCAGCCTCGATTCAAGCAATTTTTCCAGCCCCACTACATTATCAAGCATTACAGAGGCTCAAAATAAAGCATCTACAGGGAGGGCTCGGTTATCACCAGCTGATAACCCTGGATCAGGAAGCGCTTTCGGAGCTTCATTGGTGGCTTCTCAACATGGAAGCCTGGAATGGCAGAGCATTTTTCGGAGACATTCCAGACATCGTTATAGAATCAGACGCAAGCAGATCCGGATGGGGGGCGAGATGCGAAAACGTAGAGACAGGAGGAAAATGGTCAGAACAAGAGTTACAACTACACATAAACTGTCTCGAACTACTAGCGGGATCGTTCGCAGTACGTGCCTTTACGAAGGACAAAGTGCAATGCTGCGTGCTGCTGAAGATGGACAACATCTCAGCAGTGCGTTACATAAACAAACTGGGAGGCACGAGATCCCGGATGCTAGCAGAGTTAGCAAAAGATTTCTGGCATTATTGCCTACCGAATCAGATAACAGTTACAGCAGAATACCTACCAGGGAATCTGAACGAAGTAGCGGACTGAAACTCACAATATCTGGTGGATTCCAGCGATTGGAGACTGCATCCCAAGGTGTTCAGAACGTTAACGGACCTTTGGGGTCCAGTACACATGGATCTGTTTGCGTCCAGACTGAACGCTCAGACACCGACATATTTCAGTTGAAGGATAGACCCGGGTGCAGCTGGCACAGATGCGTTTCTCCAATCATGGAAAGGAGCGCTTCATTATGCCTTCCCCCCGTTTCTTATGATCACTAGGACTCTAGCGAAGGTTCGCAGAGAGCAAGCAGACATAATAGTGGTGCTCCCTATCTGGAAATCTCAGCCGTGGTTTCCAGTAGTGATGGAACTTTCTACGGATTTTCCGAGGATAGTTCCGCACCAGCCGGACCTTCTACTCGACCCGACCGGGAGAGCGCATCCACTGATCTTAGCGGGCACTCTACGACTAATGGCCTGCAGGGTTTCAGGAGAAAATGGGAATTGCCTGGCATTTCGCAACTCGCTGCAGACTGCATCAGAGATTCATGGGCGCCTTCCACCATTAAGAGCTATAACGCTGCATGGAACGGTTGGGTGCACTGGTGTGCAGAACAAGTGTGGATCCCGTTTCTGCCCCTGTAGTGCAACTGCTAAACTTCTTAGCAATGAGATTTCAGGAAGGCAACGCCTTTAGAACAATAGGAGTATTACGGTCCGCGATATCAGCAGGGCATGATCAGGTAGAGGGTAACGCCATTGGCGAACACCCCACGGTGCTGCGACTCCTGAGAGGTATGAAGTTGAAAAAGCCTCCAGAACCGAGATACACAACCCTGTGGGATGTTAAAGAGGTCTTCCGACTTTTCCTGGAATGGCCAGACAACGGTAGTTTATCCCGATCCCAGCTGTCATGCAAGCTTGCAATGTTATTGTGTCTTACAGCATGCCGAAGAGTATCAGACGTTAAGGCATTAGAAATAAATAGGAAAATATTCTATCCCGAAGGAGTAGCCTTTACAATAAGCAAGCGAATGAAATCAGATTCACGTGTTATCTCATACCCCTATTTTACGGGAAACAAAAAGTTATGTGTAGCGCAATGTATCAAAGATTACGAGACCGTCACAGCGCAGTACAGACCGCTAGGTGTTACACAGCTGCTAATAGCGCGTAGGAAGCCTTATCATGCAGTTGCGACAGCGACAATAGCTAGATGAGTGCGCAAGGTCATGCAGTGGGCAGGAATTGACTTATCCCAGTTTGGTGCACATTCTGCGAGGGGCGCGATGGCTTCTAGAGCTTTCTCCGCCGGAGTGCCACTCCAAGATATAATGAAAGCAGCAGATTGGTCATCTGAATCGACCTTTAAGACATTTTATTTTAAACCTGTATCCGATATACCTGATAGAGTGGTAGCAAGCTTTGAATAAGCATAATGCGAGCCTCCTGTCTTGTCATAGAATAAAGATTGCCCACGCTAACAGCTCAGGAAGTCTTCATTCTATTAAAGACAAGGAGGCGAGCATTATATCCCACCCGAAGTGTAGACCACTGTTGAACTGATGTGAGATTTATTTAAGATGTTCAACTTGTCGTGATACCCACCCTCATGATTGGTTCTCCGTTTTCCCCTAGGAGACGACCAGAAAGCAGCCTGATCACGAGCACTGAGTCTTCAGAGCGGAGTTAAGTTATATTCGCCCAAGAATTGCAAACAGTTACAGTTCATGGACACTGGGCACAGTTAGATTGGAAATCCTGAGTTGATTGTTCTTAAGACTGTTGAGTTCGTTACCGGAGAGTTGGATCGCAAAAGAAAGAGGAAAGGACCTGGGGAGCAAGGTTCTTATAGACTGACCTATGAGCTGATTGGAGCAGGAGTTAGGGTCAGGACTACAACACCCCATAGGTTTCATGGGAGTTTTAGTTTTATGGTCATCTTGAAGAAATGGACACTATAGTTGGACTTTTAAAACCTCAGTTTCGCTATTTCTTTGTTGTGACAGAAAAACACAAATGCTAAAGTTTAAAAAGTCATGTTTTTTGAAATGCTATTATGGCAGTATTAAAGAAAGAAAAGCATAATGCTCGCCTCCTTGTCTTTAATAGAATGAAGACTTTCTGAGCTGTTAGCGTGGGCAATCTTTATTCTCCTTTGTGATTTTCATCGCCACCAATTTCCCTCGGATGACTGCCTTTAAAGCTTCCCAGACTGTACTTAGGGAGACTTCCCCTGTATCGTTATGGGTAAAATATTCTTCAATCATTTCCCGTATGGATTGCCCTGCTAACGGATCTTGAAGTAAATCTTGGGGTAGCCTCCACTTCCAGAGCCCATTTGATTTCCCCGGGAGGTTCAGCTCCAGCCACAGAGGGGCATGGTCCGAGAATGCTATTGCTCCTAACTCCATATCCTGAATCTTTCCCATGAGCCCCACTGATACCCAAAAGTAATCAATCCTAGACATAGAGTTGTGCACATGAGAGTAGTATGTGTACCCTCTGTTCTCCCCCTTCAGTTCCCTCCAGACATCGTTTAGGGCCATGTCATCAATCTGTTGTTCGTGGCGTTTCGAGGGTGCCCTTGGCCTTGCACCTTCCCTGTGCTCCTATCTAGTAGTGGATTCCAGGCCATATTAAGATCCCCTCCCAGGATCACTCCCCCTTTCCCCCCCTCGCAAAGCCTTCTAGTTTCCCCAGGAGATCCCTAAGGTAGCCATCCTGCCCCGTATTTGGCGCGTATACTGATGCTAGGGTGTTGCGGTGTCCTTCTAACACCACATTTGCAAAGGCATACCTCCCTTCTCTATCTGTTAATATATCCTCCAGTTTGGCGTCCCCCCCCTTCCCTTATCTCTATCAGCACCCCCGCTCTTTTTTTTTTGGTAGAAGTGGCTTGCGCCTATATCTTGTATCCCTTTATGCAAGTTTTCTGCTTCTCCTTCGTTCTAATATGTGTCTCTTGGAGCAGAAGTATGTCCGCTCTTTCCCTTTTGAGCTGTTTCTCCAATTTTGCCCGTTTCGTTGGGTGGTTCATACCCCTGATGTTGAAGGTTAAGATTCGTATCCTCATTTTGTTATGTATTCGTCCATTTCATTTTGATCCCCGACCTAGCCACTTTCTCATGATTCATGCTCCCGCCCCCCTTTCCCCTTCCCACTAACTTTCCCCCCCAACTATTAACCAAAAACCAAACAACTTGCCCCTGAGTAGGGCGAGGGTTCCTACTGATGCTAGGGCGTTGCACCCTTCGCTCCCTGCCCTCCTTACCCTTGGGAGAATTCTTTGTGGGGGATCCTAAACCCCACATTTTCATCTGTCCATACCAAATTCCAAGACAGTGGGTCCATTCCCGGGCCGCCATCTCCATGTTGTTTGTAGCAGATCTTTCCATTCTTCCCGCCCCCGGCAGGATCATTGTTTGTCGCTTTTCACGTGCTTTTGTCGTTCCCCTCTTTTGATTCTTTCATGAAAACATCTTGCGGTTTTCCCCCTCTGTGTTTGACCTCCCCTGCTTGATCGTTTCCCAGCCTCTCGGTTGTCTCGCATGTTCTACCCTTCGTTTGGGTGCTTCCGCTTCCTCTTCCCTTTCTTGGATGCCCATTATATTTAGGCCTTCTTCCCATGTGGTTGCTCTTCTCTGTTTCCCCTCCCTTGTGAACATAAGTCCGAATGGGAAGGTCCATTTGTAGCGGATTTCTTTCGCTATCAGTGCCTTGATGAGCAGGGCCATAGCCCTTCTTTTTTGCAGGGTCACCAGAGCTAAGTCCCGATATAATTGTATTTCTTGTCCGTTCATTCTAATATGCTCCATTTCTCTTGCTTTCCTCAGTATCTGTTCTTTTTGTGGATATGATGAGAGAGCTACCAGGACATCCTGTGGTCTTTCTCCCGGTTACCCTGATCTCTTCGGCCCCACCCTGTGGACGCGGTCCACACCAATTACTTCTGTATCTTGGGCATCCAGCACATCTCTAAACACTTCTTTTACTGCCATTTTAAGGTCCTTGTCCTGGACCGATTCTGCCATGTTTTTGATGCATATGTTGGACTGTCTGGAGCGATTCTCCAGGTCCTCACACTGAATTTCCGGATTGTGGGTGAGTCTCACCAGGTGATCCTGAGTTTCACTAACCTGTTGTGTTTCTTATTCAACACCCTGAAGTGTTCTTTCAATTATGTCCGTTCTTTCCTCCAATTTGGCGATGTCTACTTTCATGTCTTGTACTACCTGCTTCATGTCATTTTTCATGGTTGTGAATTGTTCCTGTACTGCGGACATGAATTTGTCTTGTAAATCCTGAAACCAAGCTTGCATATCCTCTCTCGAGGGAGGTTGCCGATGATGTGCGCTGGTGATACTCTCCCTTTGTGGGTCTTCCTGGGTGTTCCCTTTAGGTTGTGACGTGTTGTCCGAAGACCACATGTGTAGGATGCTTGCATCCTGTTTCGAGGTCTGTGATGTCTGAAGCGCGGCGTTGCCTTTCCCTTTGGCTCTTGACATGGTAAACGTCTTTCTTGGAGTACTTTATTCTTTAATGTATATGTAGGGTCTTATCCCGGATAGGTCCGTGCTTGTGCACTCTGGTTCTCACTTGTCCCTCTTGGTGACCCACTCCCTACGAGCTGTTGTATGCACTCTGTACTTAGACTCTCTTTCCCCCTTTTCTTTGGGCAGGTTCTCCGGGAGGGGGTGTTCTTCTTGTGCACCCCTACCCTTTATTCTTGGTTCCCTAATAGTGTTTATATTGCAATATGAGGGGCTGGCTTCTTGAAATTGCTGGCTTGCTGGGCGGCAAAAGGCCTGTCGTGGTCTGGCAGTTAGGGGGCAGGAGATCCCACACCCCCTCCTCAATGTCATCTTTTGAGTGTCTCTAGTATTTTCCTGTGCCCCAGTTACTTTGCTTTTCCCTTGATAGTGTGGCAGGTGGGGGTTGGGGGGGGCCGCACCCGCCTCCGTGTCCTTTTGGTGGAGCTGTCTCCTCGCCCCCTCCCTCTGTAATAGTCTCCTGGGTATGTTTTCCTTACTGGGTTAGGTGCCATCACATTTATACTCTTTCCCCCCCCCCCCTCCTGCGGGGAGTCCACTTCTGTCCTCCTCAGCCCACGCTCTCCGCCGCTTCTCCCTCCCGGGGTCTCACCTCTTCTGATCATGCCGCTGTTCCTCGTTGCTGGATTCACCGAGCGGCCCCCGCGCTCTCCACCGGTGCTGTCCGCCCGTGTTGCAGCTGTCTTCTCCTACTGGGCGCGGCTTGCAGAAGCCGGCCTCCACTCGTCCCATCTGCTGCGGGGCCTCACGGGTCTCCGCCGGTGCTCCGACCCAAAGACACGTCACTGCACCTCACCTGCACCCCCGCGGTGCCCCGCACCACCCGGACCAAGGGGGGAGAGCCGCCCGCGATGTTACCGCCTCTGCTGTCGGGAGTTGGGGGGTGCGCTGTGATGGGCGTGGGGACCGATGGCTCCCCCGTCCACTGCTGGGCCTCGGGTCCTCCACCAGCCGCTTGCCCCTTCCCGGCTCCAAGCCGGGTCTCTGTCTCTCCCGATGGGGGAGGGGCTGCACGTCCTCCACCAGCCGCTTGCCCGGTCCCGGCTCCAAGTCGGGTCTCTGTCTCTCCCGCTGGGGGAGGGGCCGCAGCACGCTCCTCGTCCCCGCTTGAGCCTCCACCACGCACCGGGGCCGCGGAGATCCGGCCGGGGGGGTTTATCCAGTTGCAGGAGGGTTTTTCAACCCGAACTGTACACTGCTGCTGTACTCGTTGTGCTCAATTACTACGGCCCGGGCGGAGAACGTCTCAGGCACGTCTCTTCGCCCCGGCTGCATGGGCGTAGGACATGGGTGGGGGGGGATCAGGGGGGGGACAAATCCCCCCCACAATTTTAAGTGGGGGGATGTAATGTCATTTATCCCCCCCCAGAATATGTGGTTGGTGTGTCGTGCAGGGATCTGTTTTTGAAGTGGGGGGAGGGGCTGCTTACTATGCAAAGCATGGGGGCAATACCCTGGGGGCAGATGAGTGATCTGCCCCCAAGGTAAAGGGGGCAAACAAAAAAAAAGATTTATTTTAAAACCTAGTTTGGGTGGGGTGGGTGCGGGTGGGACCACTAGCCACCAGGGATTTTTGCAAGGGGGATGGCCCTCTCCCCCCACCCTAAGTGGATGGGTGCACCTTATGTAGCCCTCCCTGGGGGCAGATTTCTGCCCCTAGGAATGGGTACATGAGATGCCCTCCATCGATTTTGGGGTGGGTGGGAGAGGCCACTGCAAATATTCGCAGAGCCACCCCCAAGCCTGGGGCAGTACATTTTGCCTCCCCCCTGGGGGCAGATGGTCACACACGTGCACATCTGCCCCTAGGGAAGGGCAATTTAAAAATATATATATTATAACTTGTTTTGGGTGGGGGTCGTGGGCCCACTAGACCACCAGGAATTTTTGTGTTTGAAAGGGGGGGTGGCCCTCTCTCCCCACCCTAAGTGGATGGGGGCACTTTATGTAGCCTTCCCTGGGGGCAGATTTCTGCCCCTAGGAAGGGGTACATGAGATGCCCCCATCCATTTGGGGTGGGGGAGAGGCCACTGCAAATATTGGCAGAGCCACCCCCCAAGCCTGGGGCAGTATGTTTTGCCTCCCCCCAGGGGCAGATGGCCACACACGTGCCCATCTGCCTCTAGGAAAGGGGCAAAACAAAAATTAAAACAAATTATAACTTGTTTTGGGTGGGTGTGGAGGGGCACTAAACCACCATGGATATTCGCAGAGCCACCCCCAAGCCTGGGGCAGTACGTTTTGCCTCCCCCTGGGGGCAGATGGTCACACACGTGCACATCTGCCCCTAGGGAAGGGCAATTCAAATATATATATATATATATATTATAACTTGTTTTGGGTGGGGGTCGGGGTCCCACTAGACCACCAGGATTTTTTTGTGTTTGAAAGGGGGGTAGCCCTCTTCCCCCCACCCGAAATGGATGGGGGGCATCTCATGTAGCCCTCCCTGGGGGCAGATTGCTAGCATAATCTTCCCCTAGGAAAGAGGCAAAACAAAAACAATAATTAAAAAAATGATAACTTGTTTTGGGTGGATGTGAGGGTCACTAAACCACCATGGATGTTTTTAGTGGAAAGGGGGGTGCCCACGGGTGTCTTCTTTTCGGAAATGCATGGGGTTCTCTGTTTTCCTTGGTGGCTTCGACACCCTAGGCCCAAATCTGTAGGTTGTCCACATGAGCAAAATCTGCTTTGCCGAAAGGCTTGCGGTTATCAGTGGGTTAGCCTTTTTCGTTTTCGCCGAGGTAGGTGCATCACACATGTGAGATACCGTTTTCGTCCGGACACCTCTGGGAACGCGGGAAGGTAGGACATCTGTTGTTGGCGGAGTGTTTCGGTGGGTGGGCAGACGGAAATGTCTCTGAATTTGGTGAAAAACCCCCCCACAATTTTCAGACATTTCACTCTGGCCACCCACTGAAACACGCCGCCAACAACACATGTCCTACCATCCTGCGTTCCCACAGGTGTCCCAACGAAAACGGTACCTCACATGTGTGAGTGCACCTACCTGGGCGCAAAGGGAAAAGGCTAACCCACTGGTAACCCCTAGCCTTCGGCAGAGCAGATTTTGCTCATGTGAACAACATACATATTTGGGCCTAGGGTGTCGAAGAAACCAAGGAAAACAAGGAAACCATGCATTTCCAAAAAGAGGACACCCATGGGAATCCACAGAGGTCTGACTTGCGCAAATCGCCCCAGAATTTATTACCCACAATCCCCAGCAAAGTCTGAAATTTGGTGAAAAAACTACAATTTTCAGACATTTTCTTCTTGCCACCCACCGAAAGACGCCGCCAACACCACATGTCCTACCTTCCCGCATTCCCACAGGTATCCCAACGTAAATGGTACCTCACATGTGTGAGTGTACCTACCTGGGCGCAAAGAGAAAAGGCTAAACCACTGGTAACGCCCAAAGGGTTTGGGGAGACAACCTACAGATTTAGGCCTAGGGTGTCCAAGCCACAAAGGAAAAGAGGGTACCCCATGCATTTACGAAAAGACACCCTTGGGAATCCAGAGATCTGACTTGTGCGAATCGCTCCAGAATTTATTACCCACAATCCCAGACAAAGTGAAAATTGTGTTTTTTCCACCAAATTTCAGACTTTTGTCAGGGATTGTGTGTCATAAATTATGGCGCGATTCGTGCAACTCAGACCTCTGTGGATTCCCACGAGTGTCTTCTTTTTGGAAATGCATGGGGTTCCCGATTTTCCTTCGTGGCTTCGACACCCTAGGTCCAAATCTGTAGGTTGTTCACATGAGCAAAATTTCTGAAAATCTGCTGTGTGAAAAGACTTGGGGTTACCAATGTTTTAGGCTTTTCCCTTTGCACCCAGGTAGGTGCACCTACAAATGTGAGGTACCGTTTTCGTCAGGAAACCTGTGGGAACGCGGGAAGGTAGGCCATGTGTTGTTGGCTGCGTGTTTCAGTGGGTGACCAGAGTGAAATGTGCGGAAATTGTGTTTTATTTTTATTTTTCCCGATTTCCCCCAAAACTATGGAATCTTTCCCTACATAGTTGTTGCCTGACCTGCGCAAAGTACCCCTTCCTAAACTTGGAATATTGTCTACTTTTCAGAAATGTATGCCTTTCTGGCTTCTCATTCAGCTGTCCTACCCTTTTCTTCCATTCCGTCCACGCATGTCCTATTGGACAAAAAACGCCAAAATCGCCTACCTCTCACAAAACGGCTGATTAGCATATCAAAATGTTATTTTGGTTTCCACTCAGTCTGTTCTTGAAAGCCTGGAAATGGCGAATCCAACACAGCAAACCATTTGTTCCTAGCTCTTACAAGGAAAACACCACAGGCTTCTTTGTACAACATTTTATTGGCATTTTCTGAAAAAACCCAAATGTTCTCCTTTTTGGTTTTCTCTCACCCCCTACAGCAAACTAGGATTCCTGGGTGGCGTTACGACCGTCTACATGTGGGAAAAAAAGAGCCAACTTTGTCCGAGATCTCATGCAACAAAGAAGTTACAAGGGATTGAATGGCAACATAC
Organism: Ambystoma mexicanum; assembly: GCF_040938575.1. Lineage (NCBI taxonomy): Eukaryota > Metazoa > Chordata > Amphibia > Caudata > Ambystomatidae > Ambystoma > Ambystoma mexicanum. The sequence goes on from NC_090923.1 coordinate 640,897,642, forward strand.
CGAAATCACCAAAAAAGGCTTTGGCACTGGCGGGGGAATACCCATGGCAGTTAAGGGGTTAAAACGGTAAAGCCCCAGAGGAGATATCATTTGTAAGGTAGCTCAGTTTAGTTAATGCGACAAATGCAGATTGTGCACAGGAATATGTAACACCTGTGTTCAGCACCTGGCTTAATCTTCCGGACAGATAATAGGCAGAGTGAATGCATTCAGCTTCCGATGCAACACAGCATTTTCCAGGTCAATTGGTTCAGAAAAAGTGGTGGAAAGCGCTATTACTGTTGCTTGTTCTAATTGGCCAGATTTTCGTGCATTTGTGCACCCTGTATTTCCCACTCGACCAGACAAATGCTGCCTTACTGCCGGCATGGATTCTCATGCTGGAAATAAGGAAAGGGATTCCTCTGGGATCTGCTTGGAAATTAAACCTGGTAAAAGCAGGAGGAGTCCAGAGGAAGCCATTGTCAGTTCCTCCAGCAATCGCTAATTACGCGAGGTATTTACACTCTTCCAAAGTGGAAAAGCAATGTGATGTGATTTCACCTGCCTTTTATGCTACAATCTTCCATTTTGTGGCGGAAAAGTAAAAACGTGCGCCACAGGAAGTGGTCCACTCCATGCAGTTTACTTTGCGCCTTGATGCTTGGGGGTTTTGCATGATGCTACACATGTAATAAATACATTTAACATGACCCCAGATAAATGGCAATTCGTGATCAGAATCAGTGAGCATGGCATGTCGATGGTAAGAGGGTGTCCTGTGCTTCTTGTGTGCGTTGGCAAATGCCCTTAATTGCCATCTCGCGTTAAGCAGGTGCTTAAACCCATCAGTGTGGATTGCTCAATAATAAGTCGCCAGAGGAATGGACAATTTTGCCACTTTCTCTGCGGAGTGAATTGTGCCCACCCCGAGGAAGAAGTGTGAAAAATCCACAAGGGCACTGTGCCATGCTCTTTCTGTGTGTGTCTTCCCCACAGGGCGACAGATGCCGACTCAGACATGGGTTCTCAGGTGGCAATCCTGTACCCTAGTTGATGTGGCAAAGGATTCCAGACTTCTGAGGCTGATAACATTAGTAGCATTGAGTTACATGCCACCTGACAGGTATGTGTGATAAAGTTGCAAAGCAGAGCTGTTAGTGGGCTAATGCAGGAGGCAATGTCTGCCCACCTCAAAGGGTACATACAACCAAAAGTAATAGGTCCCTCCCCCCAACATGGCTGTAGGGGCCAGGCTCCAAACCAGGGCAAGAATGCCCTCCAATAATCCATGCCCACGAGTAGGGTACCCCTCGTGCTCCAGGAACCCTGTTGAGCAACCTCTGTGCTTTCCAGGTGATACTAACGTTATTTAAAGCCAGAAGTCTAAAAGGTAATCGCTTAATTGCAGCTGGAAATTAGCTCCTGGCGTGATCAAAATGTCTTAACCAAGTGTGACATCATCCCCTTTATTTATATGCAATATGTGTGTTCTCTTATTTCTTCATCCACTGAATTACTGTTAGAAACAAAAGGCAAGAGTTGTGTCTCTTGTGTAGGCATTAGGAAGGCAGTTGCCAGCCTCTGGCATAATATGCCCATGTTCTTCCAATATTGGCTAGCTGTTGCCCTTTTATGGCCAGGTAGAACCATCATGGCAGTGACTGGCAAATGCCTTTCCCCTGCAGTCAGAAAAGCGGAAATAAGAGGCCAATTCAAGACATAGAACAAATAGAAGTTAAAACAGACTGCAGCTGCCATTGCTGTGTTAGGGAGAATGTTGAGTGTTCAAGAAAGGAGGTATGTATTAAGCAAGCAAGCAGTGAGACAAGGGAGAGGCAAAGAAAGGCCAGAGGGGCTCTTTGAATAATGTAACAGAGCAGAGGACCCATGCTCTGCCGTCCTACTAACATATGAGAGAATCAAATATATCCGGCTTTACAACAAATGTTAAACGAGAAAGGAACAGAGTCCAGCTCTGCATTCAGAATAACAAAGGCAAAGAAAGGCTAGACTCTGAAGCCAGCATGAGATGGAATAAGAGGGACCAGACTCATTGTGAGAGGCTGGCCCGGCCCTCGCAGGGGTGCTAGAGGGGCAGCCCACATAGCGGGCTGCCCCTCTGGCCACCCCCTGGGTCCAAATACACCCCACCTATGAGGCATCCCCCAGGTCCGACACATCTGGCCGCGGACCTCGGGAGTGCTTATAAGGGGGTGGGCTTGCGATCGCTCATCCTCCTTGTTTGCTGTACCCCCCACCCCCGGAGAACAGTCAAAGCAGCAATATCACACACCTGGTCCCTCTTCTCCCATAATAGGGCTTACTCAGAGGTACAAACAAGATTTCCTCTTTCTTTGAAACTCCTATCCTTCCATTCCAAGAGATACACACGTCTCCTTGCCCCACACAAAAAAGTAGCAACTTGCAGTTGGTAGAAAAGGCTGCAACTCGTTTATTTGGCAGGAGTCCACTTACAGGTGATCTGTCTCTTAACAAGCTGGCGTCCTAGCTGTGGCCCACTGGAAGTAATTGTTGTTTCCTCTCTCTTACCATGAGCTCATAGTCAGATGAAAAATCCAGAAATGCAACATACAAAGACATGTTTTTTGTTGCTGCATCCTTTAATTTTCTTCTGTTTTCTTTTCTTCTTTTCTCTTTTTTTATACAGTGATATTTGTAATTTAATACGTACTGCTATTTTAATTCTAATTTTGTGAAAAGTCGAGTTCTTTGACAAAAACACAATAAATAAATAAATAAATAAATAAAGCACAGTCCCCAAGATGTCCCCTGTCCCCCCCAGATTTTGTGTCTCCTACGCCCCTACCCGGCAGCTATCTTGGAAATCCGCATGGGTGGTATTTTAACACTAAAATGGGGTAGCCAAGAATATGGTTATAGTTCAATGGGAAGTGACATGTAATATGTATTGCACACTGAAAGAGATATGATCACAGATGTGGGTGGCCTATAGGAACACAATGTCGCTGCAATCTTCTTTTGTGGCAATGCTCCTTCAGTAAATCAGGTACAAACCTCTCTTGGTATGCCAAGAGTTCCTTTTTAGCAAATCCAAACCTGTTGGCTTTGCCAGTGCTTTGACAAATGGGGAATGTGTAACCCAGAAGTTAAGATTGCTACAATATGCCTCTAGCAGACTGTACAATACGGTATACACGCATTTCGTCGAAGTATTTTTCATCGTGAGACTTTCATCGCCGACCCTTTCATCGCCAACATTTTTATTCATTTTTATTTTTAGGGGGGTGTTTGTGCGGGTTGGGGTATGATTATTTAAGTAAGGGGGGGTTTGGGGGGGGGGGCGCAGCCCCCCCATAAATACATTTTTTAAAAAATAAAAAATGTTGGCGATGAAAAGCCCCACGATGAAATTTTGTTCGGCGAAATAACGTAGAACCGTACAATACACCCATCTTGATGATTTTTAGCAACTTCAAATTTCAACCCTCCAAATAGTGTGTGTATTCTAACAAACTGACCTGGTCAGAACATATGTTGATTTTGATATCATTGAATCTTTCTCTTGGTGTCTAATATTGTCATTTATTCTTACATTTCAATATTTGTACCTTAGGAATTATGAATGAACGGGTGCTCAGTGATTATCTCCATCGCATCTTCCCCAGTCCTGAAGGAATCCAGTATACTGCAGGGTACAGGTATGTGACCATATCTTCTTTAACATTGTACATACATTGTTCCAAGAAGGAAACATTGCGTTAATAAGGACGACTGACAGTTTCACTGAACGGGCGATTCCAATTGAACAAAGCGGGAGTCATTTGTCCCCTTGCAGCTGTTCTAAATGGAAAGTAGAGATCTCATTTGGGCCCCGTGCAATATGTTGTCTGTATACAGCACTCTTGTATTTTTTTTTGTGTAGGAGGGTACACTGCATTACTTTATCACTGAAGCGATTTTGTTCGACATTCTAAAAAAAAAAAACTGCTAAGTGTGTGGTCGTTCTAATCGGTGCCAAGATTGAACTGTGAAAATTGTACTCTAATGCCCAGACTATCATACTGGCCATGATCTGGTGTCCTCAACTGAATTCAAAGTGAAACAATGTATTTGCTCATTAACACCAGTCTTTTTGGTTAAGTATTTTGCTTTCGGCCAAACAAGATACTAGAATGGGTATATGCTACATTTTAACCATAATGTAGATACTCTAAATCTCTGCGTAAGGACAATCTTCATTCTATTAAAGTTCCAGAGTTCTCCAGGACTCCACACAGGAGGTATACATGCGTATTTCCTCAATTAACATAGGGAGTAGTAGATTTTCATGCCTTTCCCTTTGTCCCCTGTAATGCCCAGCTGTGTTGAGCAGCATATTTCATAAAATAGACCTCTGCTATTGTGCCATGGACTGTGAAGACCGCCTGTATGGTATGTTTCTTGTAATTTATGGAAATTGCTAGGTACAAGGAACATTTGGATTGTAAGGAAAATATATAGTCACAGTTGACACTATAGTTAAGGTAACATTGCACATTCTATGGTAAAATGGAGCAAATAAATGTTCTCCTTGAACCAGCAAAATGGTCTTAAAATTTAGGAAGCTTACTGAATCTGATCGATTTCACTGAGAATGCCAAATTTGGTAAGAATCCATACACTCGTGCAAACGTTATAAGAAGTTGGAAAAAAGGGAAACTAAATGTTTCCAGACATCTCTAAATTGGCTGCTTCAGGTTTTGAAGCTTTTCGATGTACATAAACACTTTACTATGAATTATTTGTTTCATTTTAAAATGGCCAAACTCGAGCTATGAAGCTGTGAAAAAAAGTTTGTCTGTACGTTTGACTTGCGCAGTTCGTTCCTCATGTGTATGTAATATTCCAAGCAACCATAAGCGCACGAATGAGCAGAAAACTAATATTTACTATTATGAACAAAAATTATGGGCAAACTGAACACTCTTACTTTGTGTGCTTATGAAGAAACCAAAGCACATGAATAAGCAACACACTCAAATTGCTTGACAAACACGCAGAAGCATGTGAATAAGCAGGTTACATCATTGGTGGTCAAAAATAGAATTTAATTTGTTTTCGTTATATGGTTATATTTGTTTTCTTGTGAGAATCTGCTTAACCTTAACATTAGTATTTCTAATGTTTTATGATTTTGTAGGTAGCAACCTGATCTATTAACATTTTATTATTTTCAGTATTTATAAATAAATAAAACAGAAAATGAAATTTTACGGTGGGATACAAATCATGAAAAAACGTTTTACCTGAAGTGTGAAATTGAATAGTCCATTTCAGCTAAACCACACTTGCCAATGCATCTCCCAATAGCCATTCCTGGAAGGTAATCCCCAGATCAGAGCCACTTAGCATTGCATTGTGATTTTTGATGTTTGTTTTAAATAAACGTTTTCACAAATGTTTTTTTATAAAATTGAAAATGCATCTTAATTTCATGGAATTCTGCAATCAGTCACATATTCATAGCAATATCAATCAGTACTTTTTTATATTAAAAAGGCTTAATCCATAATTCATCTACTCTTAATTAAATTTCAAACATTCAAGTCAAATGTTCCTTTTGGTTTTTATTTTCATTGCCTGATCATACTCCAAACATAGCAAATTTGAATAATCGAGGATATTTGAGTTCCACTCAAACTTACCCAACAGAGTCTAAAAAATGTGGATCGTACATACATTTTAAGAATGCTCCCCGTCTCATTTCTTGGGGGATTTTATAACTTAAAAATAGAAGACCTAAAGTCTCCAGAGTGCCCACCTCTTAGCATAAACTACAAAATGTCTTCCTTGCATATTCCAAGATGCAGAACTAAAATCTCAAATTTCTTTTGCTTGTGAATCTGCTTAGAATCACATGCTGTGCGTATAGTCTGACATATAGTGGAAATTGCGGAGTATTGCATCTTTCTTTCGAAGATCGAAAGGGGACGTTGACATGGGCATGACTGTTACACCATCCCTAACGTGACATGTAGTGTACCCAAAATCCCTTGCGCGTCGAGTTGACTGTTGTTTTCTTCCCCATGTTCCCACCCTCCTTGAGCGCTTTGAAACACTTGCCTTGTGTATAGGCGCTTTATAAATAAACATTACCATTACACACCTTTACACAACACTACTGCATAGAGAAACACTCTAGGTCTGATCCGCAGGTGGGACAAGCAGTGCTAAGACATCTCTTTGCTACTGTTCCTTCACACATCCCACCACCACCCCTGGGTCCTGCTCTCTAGTCTATGCACACCATGTGATTCTAAGCAGATTAACAAGCATCAGAACACATGAATTACTCGCCATAATAGCATTTCTGATGATTGCATCTGCTTAGATTCACATGTGTCCACCCTTCCTCCCCTTGTGGAGTAGAAGGAACATAGACCTCTTACACCTTCTCTCTTCTGTACTTGCTCACGCTCACTATAAGGCTGCCTCACGGCAGAAAAAACCCAACCAGAGGGACCTCAATGCGTGAGGGATTTTGGCAACACTAGACGTCACGTTAGGGATAGTGTTAAAGTCGCGCCCATGTCGACGTCCTCTTTCGCTCTTTGAAAGGAGGATGCAATACTCTGCAGTTTCCACTAGATGTCGGACTGTATGCACAGCATGTGTATCTAAGTAGATACAATCATCAGAAATGCTATTAAGGTGAGTAATGCATGTCATATCTACACAATTGGATTTACATTTCTAAATTAATCTCTGTACGGTTCCAAATAAAGAAATGCAGAGTAATTGTTTTAGTTGGACACCAGCTGCACAAACCTTAATGTATCCTGTAATGAATCGCATGAATTCGACCTTTCTCCCCCAGGGGGAGCCCCGCCCCTGTGAGGCTAGTGAGGTGAACCCGCTCGGCAATAGTCTCCCTAGGGGTAAACGCAAGCGGGACCTCACTGGGAGAGACTCCCCTGTGGGGACAAGGACTCCCGTTCATTTAAAGAGTCTCCTAACTTTACCTCTTCAGCCATATCCCAAAAGTACTTCTACAAAGAAGGAACAAACATTTGTTATTGTGAAACAAACTGTGACTATCCCTTTAAGGGAAGAATTGCATTTAACTGAGATGAAGATGAATAACGAAGACGAAAGGCTTCAAGAAGTCGAGAGAGGAAGCGAGAGGGGAAGGTAGGCCGAGAAGGCCCATAGCCATGTCATCTCTGTAAGGGGAGGAGACTGGGAACTCTGAAGAGGCTGCAAGTTACAAACTGGCTGTCGAGCCAGAGGACGTGCAGCGTCCTGTGAACAGGACGGAGAGAAGAGCTGAAAGCGGCGGCGTGGCCATTGAGAGCCAGTGGTGGACAGGAGGTCCTAGCAATCGCGCAAAGACTGGTATGAAATGGAGACCGTACAACAAAGTGGCACCTGGGATACCGTAACGTTATCGGAAGGTAAGATACAGAGACTGAGAGATCGTAAGAGGAAAAGGGTTCGAACGAGTGAAACAAAAAAGCCAAGCTGAACGAAACGAAAACCTGCTGATGTAGTCACCGAGAGAATCGGGTTACAGGGAAAAGACAAGAAATCATTATATGAGCATTCATACTAGTCCAAGTCATTATAAGGAGATTATATCAATGAGAAAAGTAAATGAGAATCCTATGGATATTAATACGCCTCCCAGTCAAGACAACCAGGAAGTAGTTTGGAGAATAAGAGGAGTAAAAGAAGAAAGTTATCAGAATACTCAAACTTGTCACAGTCGAGATAATGAAAATATAGTGAGAACAGGAGAAGTAAAGAGATTGTTATAAAACTATTCCTACTTTTTCTCAGTAAAGACATTGAGGGTGTAATCCAAAAAGATAAAGGATTGGAGGACAATCAATAGGAGAATAATCCTACTCATTGCAGTCAAAGCAAGGAAAGCGGGGTCAGTTAGGGTTAGTTATGGACAGATTATTTTAAGACATTCACTGATTACTGAAGAGCACCCTTGTTCGTTTTTTAGGTAGGGAATACCCCATAGAAGTAGGGAGAGGTAGGCGTTAAAATATTTCTTTAGTAAAGTGACATTGAGAAATTGCATTAAGGAGTCATAACTTCATATCGCGTCAAAATCCCATATAAGGGTATTGGATTGTGCTTGCCATATTTTGCCAACAAAGCAACCCTTCCTAATCTAGGTAGGGTTTCCAAGGATAAAATGCAATGTGGGTATTGTGGCTCTGGCTAGTCCCCGGGGATCTGTCATCCAGGTTGCCAGGACACAGCCATCACTATTGGATCCAGTTCCTGGGGTGGATCAGTGAGGGAGGATCATCTAGATGGGGGGGAGGGGGGGTAGGAGGGGGTCCTTGGTGAGTGGGAGTGTGACACCGACCGGTGAGGCGCGGTATCGCCCTTCTTTCAACACCTTTTCCCCATCCTACCTCGTACAATATTCCAAAACACTGCCTTCCCCCATTCCGACACAAACACTTTCACACAACACGAAAGACAACGTACTAACACCAGAGCCGTTTACCTGTCATGTCCCAATACAAGGGTCAGGTAAAGTCAGGCAATTGACCAGAATCTCACACATGTGACGGCCCTTTCTCTTCCCCAGAGGGATAAAAGGTGGAGCACAAGAGCACAGGACTATGTTGACAGGAGTGAACCCGACCGATGGATGTCCCCAGTGAACCCTGAGGAACTGTTTAAAAGGACATTAAGATTTGTGAAAGCAAGAAGTATTGTAAGAACAGAGGAAGTGAATTGTCCTCCTCGTCATGTGGGTCTGAGCCCGACCAAGCGAGACCCAGGGGTGAAACGTCATCACCCAAAGTCCATTTGGAAAGGAACTCTTTGTGTGTGTGTTGTTGAATACATAGGCCCTCAGAGGCAAGAGACTTTCTATTGCAAAGAGACTTAACCACTGAAGAACCTGATTACGGAACTGTCAGCTCGTGCTGGGAAAGCTCGAGAGTGTGCTGTGCTCAGGAGATCCACTTTGTCCCGTGCTCAAAACTTGGGAAAGGTAGACCACTGGCAATCACATCCTGACCTATTATTTTTTTGTGAACACTCATTTCTTTATTTAAGACCCTATCACGCACTCTTTCTGCAATTAGTTGCAACGATTTGGCAATAGTTTTTTTTTTTTTTGTGTTGGCCTTTTACTTTTACAAGATGCCACAAGGACTGCCTTATTTTTCATTTGATGGTCGAAGCTTGCTGCCATTTTAGCTTTAGGCTTAGGTTGGGTGTTTTTCCACCCTGCATTTACAGTTCAATAAACACCCTTGAACTGTGATCACTTGTGTCTGTCTTTACTGTTGCCACCGTGAGTTCTTTACAGTATACAAAGTAGATCAAAATCATGGTTTTTGCTCTGGAAAGTTCTGGTCCTAAAAGCATGCTTTACCGCTCATCTGCCTACTCCCATTGCATTTCTTATACATATATTGTTTGGTCCTTAATGTAATTGCATAGGAAGGGGATGATTGTTTTAATTAATTTCAGGAGTTGCCTTCATCCAATAGTGTCAGTCACTTGACAGCTTTTTCATTACTCGACTCCCAGCAATCTTGTACTGGCTGCAGCTAGATCGGTTAGTCCTGCCTCCATGGATTCTGTACTCCATATTCGTGAGGTTAATACACTTCATTGACTTCTGCTGAATGCTCGTTTAATTCCTGCCCATGCGTTGGATTTAAATGTGCTGAGGTGTCCCCGATCTCTGTTTTTATTACAGAGATCTAGTTACGCGTCACATCAGATCCCATCTGGTTCAGGCTATACCATTTGAATATAGTATTTTGCACATTGATAGGAACTCAGCCCATCCTGGTTGTCACAACTTTAACACAGATCGGAAAAAGGATACAGACTTATAAAGGATACAAGGTCGGCATCTACTTTCGGGAGCCCCTTCACTCTGGGATATCTTGCACGGTCACCAAGATGGTTCTGGAATATCTTGATCGCAATGTACACAAGACTTTCCCCCCAAGAGCGCAGCCTGTAGAAAGTACACTAAAACTAACAGGCCAGGGGCTTCAGTGGAAAGGCAGGCGCAGCGACAACAGAGCTAGGGAAACCAAGAGAAATGATAGTTCAGGATAGCAGTCAAAGAGCTACCAAAGTGCAGTGTTAGCCCACCCGTAATCAACCCTCTCTTACCTGCTTAACCAGAAAGGAAGTCCAGTGTACCTATGGAAGTTCAGCAGGGTGATGACCAGATGAGGAAGGAAGAAAGTCTCAGATGAATGAAGTCTGTGCAATGATCCACCTAACCCGAACGGCACGAGGGCGCAACTAAATGTAGTCCAAAAAATCCCCAAGAATAACAGCAAAGCGTCCCCACGTGAGAAATAGCCAATCCAAGAAGTGACCACGATAAACAGGAGAGCGTCCGTTTAATCACTTCAGCATGTAGAGCGTTGTTTTCTTGTGATGCAGGCAGCGTTGTTGAGCAATCCAAAAATGTAATACGTGGTAGTAATGCAAGTCAGAAAACCCATGCAGGAATAGTAGCCAATGGAGAGAAAGAAACATAAACAGAAGTCTAGTTTAGGTTTTCCTTAATAGCCTGCCATGCGTTACACTGGAGGTTAGCAAGGTCCAAACGCCACAACAAATGGGAGCAGGAGGAACACAAATCCGTTTAGAATGCCAAAAGTTCGATTACCAAGGGGAACAGCCGAGGGGTCTGGAGCCAGAAATCGTAGGGAAAAAACGTTGGGAAAGGTCCTTGGAACAAAGCCGGGTCTGTAATAACACAGGAATCAGAATAACAGGGATTCGAGCACTCGAACTGATTACTCAGTTTTAGGAGCACCCGTTACAGGGACAAGCCGTGGTAAGTACTAGCATCTGGTCCAGAACGCGAGGCACGTTGCGGGTGGATCACGTGATCGCGAACAGATGGAATTCTGGACCTTGTAGTCCGGCGTGTCCCCCGGGCTGTAAACAGTCGCCAGGGCAGTTTCCACATGGAAATAAACACCCGCGGGCTTCCGGAAACTGGGATGCTGGGCATGACACTGGTGGAGGCGTAGCTGTTGTCTTCCGAGCTGCATTGTCATGTGCTTTACTTGCGCTCCAGCATGATGTTTGAATGGAGGCAATTCTTCGTATTATCCTCTCCAGTCTGGGCATGTGTTGTTGATTTATAGCCCACCTACCCAGGATGGGGCTTTCTGTTCTAAGTTTCTGGATCTTACCTCCTCTCTTAAATACTGGTACCTTGATCTGCTAATTTTGGGTGTTTTTTTTTTTTAATCTGCCTTCTTTAAAAATGACGCCCGATAAGACTGAACGTTTTCTGCAGTCAATGAGTGATTTAGCTCTTCTGCAGCATATTTCCGGCCCAACTCAAATATAGGGAAATAGGCTTGATCTTTCCTTCTCAGCATCCACATTGATCACCACTTTCCTTTCTATAAGGTTCCTTGGACTGACCATTTTGTGCTTCTGTTTTATATCAGTTTTCTGACCCTTTTTTGTTCCCACTACTCAACCTTCATGACTTAAGCGTAGTTGAGCTACTATTTGTCCCACTCCCATTTCTGCTGTCACCTAAATCCTTTGTGCGTCCTTCTGAGCCATGGTTTTCTTGCTGCTTGACAGAGCTTTGTTTGTTCTGCAGACAAGCTGAAAGGAAATGGAGGATTGACTATTCTTTTCCTGCTAGGGCTATTGTTCTGAAGGTGACTCATATTTATCAACAGGCCATTGTAGAAGCTAAACGCACCTACTTTTCTGGCCAAATTACAAACTCCCATAACCAGCCCAGAGAACTCTTTAGGATTGTTAAATCCCTATCTGTTGTACCCTCTCCTCCCAGTAGCACTTCTACCCAATCTTTGTGTGATTCTTCATCTACTTTCTTTGTTGATAAAATCAATCTTATTGATCAGACCACATTGACATCACTACCCAGTTTGCACTTGGATTGTCCTGCTCAAAAACATGCACCAATCTCTCATCATGGTCTGCTTTCTCTCTTGTGGGCTCGGACTATGTAATTGAAGCTACACTGAAGTCATCTCCTCTGTACCCATCCCCTTTGCAGTTTTGAAACAAGTGATACCTGCTATTGCACCTCTTGTTGCCTCGGCTGGTAATCAATCTTCTTTTAAGCACGACTTTGGTGATCCAACTCCTTGTTTTTGGAAATCGCTGCCTTTTTAAATGAATTCAACAGATTTATTTTTTTCGGCAGATGGCGCTGTGCGTCGATGCAGTCGACTCGATGTCCCTCAAGGGCCTAAATCTCGAGGGTGATGTCATCAAAGGTACATATAGCACTGTTGGCTTCAGTTCTGATTTTCTGAGTAAGCTTCTATTGGTCATTTGCGAAAATGTCATCATCCTCAACACCTACTGCCCCGAAGACCGGGTTCAAGAAGTGTCAGGACTGATAACCGACCCACATTGAGTATGTTTGTGGTGTCTCTGTGTGCAGCACAAGACCTCGGCCTGCTCGAAATGGCAGTCCATGACGGGGAAAGCGCTGAAGGAGCAAAAGGGGAAATTGACGGTAGGTAGAAACCCCAAGAAATCCCAATCGACTACCCCATCGAAAAAACCTTCTTGGGACGAGCAGAGAGGCGACTCTCCCCTTAAGGAAGAATATTAAAAGGTCCAGATTGAGGAGTGTCTCCCACCACTCGTCATTGAAGTTGAAAAAGAGGCACCACATGGCACCCTCTTGGACTGTGTCGCCGGACTTCTCTCCTCCCACAAATGCCTCCACTCCTGCCGAATGTGAAGCAATTAGGTTAGAAATGCTAAAAATATTTGAGAAACGAAAACCATTGGCAAGCCATGCTGCTACCTCACCTTCAAAAGCCGGTAAGGAAAGGCCAATAGCCAAATCCTGCTTTCCCTGGAGCCTGTGACGAAGGTCCGATCCTAATCGATAGCCTGCGAGGCCTCGACGCGATGATAAATCATCAAAGGATCCTTCGAGCCGTAAGTCGTAGCATAAGTCGAGATCGAGGTGTTCGAGCCCCCCCCGCCCCCCCATCGACGCCAACTGCGTCTTCGACGCCACCTGTGCCATTGACACTGTTAGGCACAAGATTGTGTGCGGTACCCTTTGGGAGACTACAGCAACCTTGACCTCCTTGCAATAGGAACCCAACCTTTGGTATAAGTCTGTACTACACAGGTTGGTAGTGTGGCTGAGCAGCCAGGCTTATCTCAATAGGGGTCAATGTGAGCAGTAGAGGGGTTACACAGAGATTCAAATAAACACTTACACTCAGTTAATTGATTAAACAATTATTCATTTATTTAAGTCAGTTATATAAGCCTTCTTCAGAAGGGAGCAAAACATGTAACACTTCAAAATATACTTCAAAACACACTTAGTTTCTCTAATCAGATGATACCCATTGGGGATGGCACACACACGTCCTACACCCTCAGGTGACGTAAATAGCTAGGACACTGTGGACATTGATTTATCACTGGTACATTTAGAGTGATACTGAGTTTAGTGCAAAGGTTTAGATAGGGGAATAAAACAAAGGTTAACAAATAATTCATGAACTGGTAAGTACTTTTTGAACCCTCCAATGCAAAGTAAATTAACCCTTTCCTGGGTGAAAGGCCAAAGCACAAAGTCGGAGGTAAAGAGGAGTCTCTCAGGGAGCCAGGACAGCCAATGTTAGTTAAGCAAAGTCTATGGGAGCTAAAGATCTTCTTTGCAGGTACGTAAAAGTCTTGCACAAGGTTTGTAGAAAGGTTTGTAGAAATAAAATCACTTGAAGGGGCCACAAGCTAGGAGGCTTGTGAGGGGCAAAGCTGCAAGCAACTCTACAAGGTTAACCAAGACAAGTCTCAGCTGAGAACAAGTAAGGCTACACCACAAGAAGTAAGTCTGCTTAACTTTACAGTAACTTTGGTTAGAAGAAATGGTTCCAGCTTTCTTCTGTTCCTGTCCAGCTCTGCAGATCCTGATGTTCAGGGCCTCAGTCGTCTCGACAAGAGGGAGGACTTCTGGGGACTCCTGCACTGCAATGGGAAGGTCGGCGGCAGCAGTGGGCAAACTTCAATTCAGCGGCACTTGGCGGTTTCAGCTCCTCGCGTCTGACAGCAAATAGCAACAGTGTGGTTCTCGGATACCACTTCAGACTTTCCTCGCATCTGGGGGTCCAGCACTCTGTTGTGGCTCAGGCTTGGTCAGTCCTGCTTCAGAGAAGTCCGGAGGATCGTCCTGGCGCTTGGGTCTGACTTAAAAGCAATCCCCTCGGTTTGGTGTTCCTCTCCCTGGCACTTCGGTTCCAGCAACATCAGCAGTGGAAGTACAGCCAGCTCTGAGAGGATGTCCAAATGAGTTCACTTTGGGGTTGATTGGTCCAACGAATCCAAGGGGAGAAGTCGTCCTTGCACGGCTTCTCTAGTTGAACGAATTCGGAGCTTCAGCACAGCAGCAGGGCTTCACCGGGCAAACCAACAGTCCAGGAGTTGTAGCAGGCGTCTCTTCCAAGTTCTTCTTCGGATTCCTTTGTCCAGTGGCTGACTGCCTTCCAAGCCAAAAAGCCTCGCCTTTTATGCAGGTTTCTCCCATTCATTTCAGCCTAGCTGTCAATCACACAACAGGGTGGCTGCCCTCCAAGGGCAGCCAGCCGGCCAATCACCTTAGGGTGCATTCTTGTAACCAAGCTGATTAAGCACAGGGAGTTTCGGGCACCTCCCTTACTTCCTGGCCCTGCCAGAAACGCAGGAGCCAGATCCGGCCTTCACTCGTGAATCACGCCATAGACAAAACAAACAAAGGGACCAAACCTGGTTTGGCGTGCAGAGTATATCTCAAGACGGACCTTTCCAACAAGAAATGGTGAAAAAAGACGACCAGAGCTATTTTGAGAAAACGGGCACACATGGGTGTCTTACTGCAGCTGCAATTGCAGAACGCTGTAAAAACCACAATGGTAGTAAAAGTAAACCACTACCACCAGCCATTAATTGTAGAAAGGGTAACATAAAAATGTTACATGAGAAACTAGGCAAAGGGGACACAAAGTAACCCCTGCTGCACCGTATGGTAAGATAGTGTGTGCTGGGTCTAGAAAGTTTTAAAAAACTAAGCAAAGTCAATTTCACTTCACTGCTTTTGGAAACAGTAGTTTCACCAAGAGAAGGTATTTAAACCTTTTGGGAAATCTTAGAGAGTGAAGGTGCTATGTGACACAATGCAAAGATGATGCCTATGGAGTTTGTCAGACTCCAAAGTCAAAATCACAGAAAAATACATGAGAGTGGGAACAGGGTCTCACTCTCTCCAGGTAAGAGATAAAAGTCCTAAAGGGCAGCAAAAAAGAGCTGGGGGTCTCTAGGGAACAGGGGAATTAGCACATTTCTGAGGATTCTCCCTAATAGACACCAATGGCACCTTCAACACCATTGAAGCCTTAGATGCCTTTGAAGCCGAAAAAGACTTCAGTAAAAATATTGACGACTCCACGAGCATAGAGTTCAACATTTCTAAAGCCTCCGATGCCCATCCCAGATAAGACTTCTACTCCTTTACCAAGACAGGATTATATCAAATCACGGACATCAATTTATGAGGAAAATGAGCCAATCGGATAACGATACGTCATTTGGGATACAATATGGTACATCAAATTTGCTTGAGTTTTTTCAGAGGAGTCAAGGTTAAAAGATCTTTGACAACTTGCAAACAGCCAGTGGAGTGGACACTTCACCAGAGCTAGATTTTGGTAAACCTGGAGCTGGTGAGCATTCAAATGCAAGACAGTTAATGTCCAAGGTTGTAGATTACTTGGGATGGAGTAGACCTACTCTCCCCTTCAAGCAGGATGATCGAACAAGCACCCTTGATAAAGGGTCTACAAATGGATTCCTCATTGCGCTTCAAAAAATTGTGGCAGCAAATTGGGAAATGCCAGAGTCAAGTCCGGCAGTAAACAAAAACTTGACTAGAAAATACCGCCCATCTATAGTGACCCCAACTACTTGTCAAAACACCCCACCCCAGAAAGGCAGCTACGGCAACTTCAAAACAAGCAGCTTACCCAACCATCCCTCCAGATAGGGATGACAAGAGAGTAGATGCATGGGCAAGGTAAGTGTTTTCTGCAGGGTGCTTGGCTCTTAAATTGTCCAACTCCACATGTGCCTTAGCAAAGTTGTCATTCACTCTATGGGACTGTATTTCCATGGCGGCTGAGCATATTCCTGAGGGGGAGGAAAGCGACGGATTCTTGGCTATTGTTGGAGACAGCAAAGAAGTCATGTGCGAGTCTCTTCAGTCGGATCTGGATTCTGCTGATGGTATCAGCAGAGCCATGGCAACAAGCACCGTAATACGCAGATTTGCGTGGTTGAGGAAGTTGAGATTTGCGCCGGATGTACAATCCAGGCTTCTTAACATGCCTTTTGACGGGTCTCACCTTTTTGGCAGCAAGAGTGATGAAAGCCTTGAGAAGTTGCAGACCTCGAAGGCGGCAGCCAACTCCTTAGGTGCCACTATTAGGCAGCCTCAGCCCTTTCATCGCAGTGGACAGCCTTGGAGGGGTAGATCTTTTCGCTACTACTCCTCTGTTGGAAGAGCAAGAGATATGGCTGTGGAACGAGACCAAAGAAGATTCCCTTGTGGTGGACGAGGGAGAGGTTTAAAGCACGCTCAAGCAGGGGCTTCCTTACCAACAGCCACTGCTTCAGCCACCTCAAAATCTCAGGGGGCGCGGACCAAGATGGTTGCGTAGGGAAGAAGCTCCGCAATACACGTCAGATCTGTGATTGTGGCTTTCCCCCCGGCATCAATAAGGTGCATTCAGGTCTGCAGAAGCCAGAAGACTGATTCTGGAGTGCAACCGCTGCTTGGAGCTGATTCCAGAACGAGAGGAATGAGGTAGCGGACCTTACCAGACAGGCAAGAGGAGGGAAACCAGCCTTGCGACGAGCGCAGGAGATCACGCCCAATCCCCCCAGGGATCAGGTGGAGCAGTGGATGGGCTCAGAGTGTTGGAGTCAACGGATTGAAAGGACACACCCCTCTCCCTCCATCGAGCTGTTGAGAGTGGGACAGAGGATGACCCGTCAAGCAGTGGAGACACATTGGAAGTGAGGAGCGGGCCTGGGCTCCGGGAGGCAGTACCAATCACCCCAGCTGGGTGGAGAGGAGCCGCTGCAAGGCGAGACCTGGAGTGGAACGCCGCCGGGTGAGAGGGGGACAAGAGAGGCATTGGGGCTGTACTGCCCACGAAAGGTGCAGAGACACTCACGCAGCCCTGAGCTATGCAGTTAGAGTTGGGCATACAGCTGGTGGTTGAGGCCCAGAGGGGTCCTGAGCAAGCAGGAGGGACGGCCTGGGACAGGAATAGGGAAATATTGAATCAACTTAGAACGCCCCCGGGTCCAGAGTGGTGAAACTCCCATATGATTGTGCCTCGGATAAGGCCCAGAAGTGCTGGCGCAAGGCCCCCCCATGCAGTGATACACAGGCCCTGCAGATCAGGTCAGAGAGGGACACGACCATGACCAGGGCGGGGTCCTGGACACATCCTGATCATCTGAGAAGGGCCCCTACGCATTACCTCCCCACAGGGAGCACAGTGAACTGCCATCAAGGACAGGGCCCGAGGCAGCTGAAATCGGGACCAGACTGATCTAGTGCGGAGTAACGGTGCGACGCAGACCCCCATACAACGGTCAAGACAACACAGTTCCCCCCGCCCCCACTGGGACTCGAGACCACACTGAGGGTACTGGCCTGTAACGGGGCATAGGAGCATATCCACGGCCTGTGAGCATCCGGTCCCAGTCACAGGGGCAAACTGCAAGTTTGAAAGGGGAACACGCAAGCAGCGGGGGACAGACACAGGTCAGACCAGACGTGTTCCTGCTGTGCCCAGCCACACAGGAGTGCCCTCAGAGCCAGGCCCCACCTCTGAGGAGCTCAGAGCCGGGGATACGTTCCCTACAACGGTTCAGCAGGGAAGCAGGAAGAGACCCGGGAGGGTACACAAGTGGGAAGGCCGTCATGGCGGAGGGAGGCAGTGCCCTGGCCCTCACCAGAGAGGACTTGAAAGAGATCTTCCAAGAAATTAAGTTGATCCGGACAGACATCCAGGCATCTATATGTGACCTCAAGGGACAGGGGACACGCTTGAAGATAAAATGGAAGCAATGGAAAACCACCATCTACAGGTAGACCTCCTGGACATGAAATATCATCTGCGGTTAACAGATCTGGAGTCTAGAGAAGAGGACACACTCCTAAAACTGGACGACCTCAAAAACAGAGCACATCGAAATAACCTGTGAATTACAGAACAAAGTGGAGAGACAGCAGCAGATGTAGGGTGAAAGGTAAAAGGCCTGATCAACTCCATTTTCGCGGAGGGTGGAGGGAAAGTTGTCCATTTGGAGAGAGCTCACAGAGGTGGCGGCCGCGGAGGAAGTAGGGCCCCGAGGTTCTGCTTCCTACGATTCAGGGAAAAGATGGAAGCCCTTGAGAAGGCCAAACATCTGGGCACCATCCAATTTAAGGGGGGGGACACAGTGAAAGTGTTCCAGGACTTGTGTGGTCTCACTTTATCCCGACGCAGAGAATGTTGCCCGCTAATCCAATTTGCCCTGACTTTCGAAAGAGTGGAGGTCGACTATAGGATCACGAGCGGCCAGGAGGCGCAACAGGTCCTTCACGTTTTGAAAGAGGAAGCCTTGAGGGAAAGTTACACTCGAGAGGTGGGTGAAACGGCAATGGAGCAGCCACAGGAGGATTTCTGCAGTGCTAAGAAAAAGCCTGGGGGCAGGAAATGCGAGAATCTTACATATGGAGTTCCTCGAATCTACAGTGGACAAATGTGATGAACAAGGCCGAGAATTGTACACATTGATGCTGGGACCCCAGGCCGGGGTGCTTAGGATGGGGACCCTGAATATCAAGGGTCTGAACTCGCCCACAAAGCGATCTTTGTTGGGAAGAGAATTCCATAATAGGGGCCTGGATTTTCTTAGGGTGCAGGAGAAGAGGTGGATTCATGAGGGCGGAAGGCGCATCCTTGGGGCACAAGTTGGGCAGGGGTTTTGGTTGTCTGGGCTAGTCGAGAAAGGAGAAGTGGGCATCCTTTTTAGTCGAAGAATTCAGTTGGGGGACTCACGGATATGGAGGAAGGCAGACAGGAGAGCCCTTGTGGTCTGAGTGACGATGGAGGGAGTTCAGGTGATGTTAGCCACAATATATGGTCTCAATGTGGGACAATCTCAATTTTTAGTGGAGGTGATGAGTGAGATACTTTCTCGAGCAACGGGCCTCCTCCTGTTAGGGGGGGACTTTAATATGTGGGCAGATATATCCAAGGACCACAGTGAAGGTGGGTGCTGGGCGGTAGGGGAGGATATATCAGGGGATGGAAGCCTCCTAGTATATATGACCAATCAGGGATTAGTGTATTTCTCCTGCATGGGGTCTGGCATGGATTCACATTCTCATGAATATTCCCTGTCATCAGGCTGAACTGTCTTTCTCCTAATAACTAATCACTGGTCTCTGGGCCATACGGCCCCCAACCATTGACTGCCCTCTACCTAAACCCCTCCTCAGGCAGCCATCTTCAGATTTTTACCGCACGTTCAAGTGTTGGGAGTCCTCGCGCTATAGCTCTCAAGCTTTTACTGCGTATTGAGTTTTTTTCAAAGATTTTTCTCTTATTTTTTCGGTTAAGTGATCCTCAAGCTCCACCGATTCATCACCGAATAACGGGGACCTGTTTTTGGAAGCCCTACGCCCCTCAAGGGCGATTTTTCATCGAATTCCACTTCTTGGAGGATTCCAGAAGATCTTTGAGGCCTACTCCGCGTGGACATGGCCCAAGACAAGTTGAGACTCAACGCCTCTGTTTAGGATCTGCCCAGGATGTGGACTACAGAACGTCTTCAAGGAGGATGGGCACTCCCGGTGCCTTTACTGCCTCCATTCAGACAAATCGCACGTGGAGGAGGCCTGTGCGCACTGCAAGGACATGTCCTCCCGCACCATGAAGGACTGTCGCAAGCGGCTCGTGGACTGGCTGGAGACGAGGAGCCCGGCGGCAGGTGAGCCCCGGCAACATACTTCACCCAAAAGGATGTCTGAGCGGTCTTCTAAGACCTTTGAGGGCGCTCCGGCGGCCCAACATAAGGCAAAGCACTGCGCGGGCTCCACGGCTGCTAGGCCGGGCGTAGCATTGCCGACGCCGTCAACCCCGAGCCAACGCTCCGGCTTGACGAAAAGAAAGTCGGACAACCCGGGTAAGCTTCGGGAGGCGTCCCGGTTGTCGCTGATGGAGAAAGCCTCACCCCACAGGGAAGGCCTCAGACGCGCCCACGGTCGTGCAGTCCCAGATTCACCAGGCTAAGGCTTCGATTGAGGGAGTGGTAGCGTCCCTGGTGAAGACCGCAGATGTGGCCCCAGTGGAGACGACCCCCAATCCAAGAGGTTTCCTGCATGCCCAGAGGGAATCGTCTTTCCTGCCCATCGAAAAGACCCCTGTGAAACCCCTGGCCGAGAAGAAGGGCACAACAGTTCTACCGGGCTCAGATTTCGAATGGATTCTGTCCTCCCACGTATTCCTCATCTTATGATAATCGCATCCCAGCTTCAGCTGTTTTGGAAAAAAAATGTCACCAGGTGTCACTGTGTTTGAGACCGTGGAGTCGAAGTCCCTCGAGGGCCGCCATCGGGCGTCGACGTCATTGTAAAGGACTGGAGGGGGGTGTCTGTACTTCTGCTCTCTATATGGTAGAGGAGAGGCACAGAGGACCCCGGCCAAGATTCTCTATAGGGTAGCGATGGATGAGCAATCAAGGCCTCACTTCTCAGGAGGTGATGCAGGCTGGTTCTTAAGTACAGTGTAGTTCCCAAACCCCCACAAAGGAATGTCCACACACTGTATTACTGAAAACACAGTCTTTATATAATTAATATTCAAAGGTATGTACACTATCACAATAACTAACTTTGTTCTCAGAAATCAACAATGGTAAATATATACAATTCTAAAGTCGTACCACCAATATTATCAGTTCTCATTAAAGTGCATCAACTATCCTGTTAGAATGTCGCACAGATCAATAACAAGGAAACCAGCAATAGAGATAGGAAGGAAAGCAAGATGGTTGACACAATTGGCAGAATACTGGCCCAGCTACCTAGATACAGTTCTGTATGGAGATCCCCCCGCCCCCCAACCTGGGCAACCTGTAAAATAAAGATATAGCACAAGCCCAGTCCATATATTGATCAATAGTCTTATTTTCTCCTATAATGTTTCTACCCCCCAATGGAGCAGAGTTCTTCGAAGAAGTGTCGATGGATCCTTCTTGAGTGACTCTCTTTAAAGCAGGAGTCCCGGATCGTCGAGAGGCATCGAAGAAGGTGAACTTGGCGTTGAAGAGAAGTTCGAGGGTGCCGAGGCCACAGCATCTATCCAGGCGGTGCTCGTCAGCAACGTCCTGCGAGGATGAGGTGTGCGTGGCACCTCGGCGATTGATTGTTCAGGACCACACAGAGTTTCTGAAGAACTGTGGCCCGACAAGGGCGTTGAGTCGTCGAAGTCTTTGTGGTCTCTGAGTGGCGGGAAACCCACCGGCGGATTCTCCTCAGTGCGTCGGCATCCCCGACTTTCTCCGGCGGGAGTAAGTGGTCGTCGGTGCGGACAAGGGAGTCCTTCGATTCAAATGTTCTTAGGCAAAGGAGCGGGCGGCTCCGGTCGTCGGCAGCACAGCGTCAAGTGGTCCCCGCATCTGGGCAACACAACTTTGATGGGCCTCCAGTGGTAACACAAACCTGCGAACCCTTGTCGACGGCAATGGACTTCGACAGCGGCGAAGTCCGGGTGCTTCATTTCGTTCTCCTCAGCGGTCCCGTCTCGGGTCGGCAGCCTTTCGAGGGTCTGACTTTCAGGGAGCTTCAGCGAAGGTTAGCGGTGCTCGATGGTCCCTCGGAGCACGGGAAGAGGGCGCCTTACCAGGTCCTCTCTCGGATCAGTCTTCGATGAGCTTTCAGATCAGGTCGAAGCAAATGCCACAGCAAGTCTTCTTCCAGCTGGGCGTCGAGGATCAGCAGTTCCAGTTACTCTTCAAGTGTAGACACAGCTTCTGAACTATTTCCAGTGGTGAGAGGTCCCCAGATATACTATTCTGTCTCTCATCCACAATGCTGGCTCACACTCAGCAGCCAATCATACAGAAGGGCATTCATGAAGTCAGTCAGCCAATCACAGTGCATTCAGGCTACATGCCTCCCTCTCAGACACTCACAATAAGGAATGTGGATTGGGACAAGTACCCAGCCATTCAACACTACACACTGCATTCAGCTAGTTTCGGGCAGGGCTGTCTCAGTCTTTGTCTCTCATACCAGAAACCAGACAGCCACAACAGGAAGTGCATATTGGTCACACACTCCATTCACCCAGGTCCCACCCACAGGGTGTACCCACAACATACAGTCACTGGGAAGGCTCCAGCCAGTCTGGCCTGGACTTCACAACACCACCATATATGGAACTTCCACCCAACAGCCAGTCAGGGGGGAAGGGACAGAGTCGGGGCTTCCCAGGACTTTGGGAAAACAAGGTAAAAGGCAATAGAAAGCAAGAGGCCACAGGGGCCATCTTGTTTTCTATCAGGAATCAACTGATTCCAATGGCAGGGCCTGGGTATCCCAAAATGGAGGATACTCGGAGCACCTGTCAAATTCAGCATGGAGCTGCCACCAGCCTATACCCTGCTCTCCGTGCCACCCACAGGTGCCCAAAAACATACGCTAGGGGCACAGGGTTGTACCCCCACCCATGGGTGCCATAAGGGTATCCCATGGGTCTGTACACCAAACCAAAAACAGGAAGAGCTGCACTGCCAGGAGTCCCACATGGACTCCTGGGCAGAAAAAACAATACAGAACACAAATGAAAAAGGACTACAGGACAAGGACAGGGAGGCCCTATACCTCCAATGCATTTCCAGCATCACAGTCATCCGCTGTATAAAGGGCTCGAGCAGCGCCTGTTACCTCGGTTCTGTTTTTACGGTGTTCATGGTTGCATCAGCTGATCAGGCTTTAAGTCCTCGGGTGCTTAAGGAAGTTAAGAGTGCAACTGGCTTAAACTGTACAGAGGGCTAGGTTGGGAGGGGCGATGAGGAATACGTGGGAGGAAAATCCAATTGAAACGTTACAGTTGGTAAGTAACTTGTTCTTCGAATAGATTGTCCTCCCACATAGTCCTCATCTTATGGTAAACTCCTGGAGGTGGGAGTACTAGAAAGGGCTGTATAAAGGGCTCAAGCCACGCCCGTTACCTCAGTTACGTTTTTCCGACGCAACTGCTTCGTGTTACGAACGGCGCATCAAGAATTTGTTTGACGATGTCCTTGTCTTCAACTCCCTCCACACCCAAGACAGGGTTCAAAAAATGTCTGAAGTGGGGCAAGAAGATGTCTATAACCGACCCCCATCGGAATTGCCTCTGGTGCCTTAGCCCAGACCATCGGGTTGATGAGTGCGGGCCCTGTCAGGCCATGTCAAATAAGGCTCTTAGGGAACTCGGAGGTAAGCTGGCGGTGGGGAGGAGAAATATAAGTCTTTGCAAAGACAAAAGGTTTCAGATGAATCCAGTAGAAAATCTCGTCACGAGTCGAGGAGGTTGAGATCGGAGAGTAGCTCGAGGAAATCTTCCTTGACTAAAAAGTCCTCGTCCTCTTGTGAGAGGAGAGTAACTTACCCGTCTAAGCACGATTCCCCAGAAATATGGGAGGCCTTCAGGGCTTCGATGCTTAAAATATTTGAGAAAGTGGCCCAGACCCCCTTCGACAGCATCGAAGCCTCCTTAGAGACCCGCGAAGCCAGCCCTTAACCCAGACAGGAATCTTTTAGATCCATGTCATCTATATATGAAGAACATTCCTCTGAAGATGATGTCACTCCAGCTGGAGTTAGATTTGGAGCCAGAGAGGTTCCTGAGGAACTAGTGGACCCACAGTCTGAAATAACAGACCTTTATGACTGTCTCCAAAATGCCAGTGGCTTATACACTGAAGTTGATTTTGAAAGGCCAGATCCCGCCAGGGGTGCCAAGGTGGTAAGGCCCCGGCGAAGCTGGACTGAACCGGCTGTGACGTCGGGCCACCACCCGAGCACCCCGGTGGGAGGCTGGCTGGCGAACTTCATCGGCATGTGGAAGTCCATCTCCACCGACCGTTGGGTGCTGGATGCCCTGGCCCACGACACACACTGGAGTTTCAAAGGAAGTGTCCCCGTTTTCCACCTGTGGCCAGAAAAGAAAACCACATTGCACAGCTGCTTCGGAAGGTACGAGCAATGCTGAAAAAGGGTGCGATAGAGCTTGTCCCGAAGAGGCTCAGTGGCTCCGGAGTATACTCGCGGTACTTCCTCGTCCGAAAGTAGACCGGCAGCTGACAGCCCATTCTAGATCCCCGCCGCCTCAACAAATAGATAAAATCCTAGAAATTCCGGATGGTCACCCTTCAGCACGTGCTAGGACAGCTGGAAGAAGGGGACTTCCTGTCATCGCTGGACCTGGAGATGCCTACTTCCACACACAAGGGGCATTGAAAGTTCTTGCGCTTCGTGGTCCATGGGCGGCACTACCAATTCAAGGCCCTTCCCTTCAGTTTGAAGTCGGCCCCAAGGGTCTTCACCAAGTGCCTGGCACAGGTGGCGGCGCGGCTGCACCTGCAGGAGATCCACGTCTACCCCTACCTGGACGATTGGCTCATCTGAGCGAAGTCAAAGAACTCGCCATCGAACACACAGCGAGGACCGTCCGCCTGCTCACGGAACTGGGGTTCTCGATAAACTATGCAAAGTCCTGCTTGGTGCCATCGCAGGACGCTCTGTTCCTGGGAGCCAGGCTCAACACGGTGGCCAGACTGGCTTCAACATCGGAGGAGAAGATACAAGCCATCCCGGGCAAAGTAAACGGCTGTTAACCATGGAAGTTTCCAGGGTGAGGTCCATCAAGTCCCTGCTTGGCACGATGTCGTCATGCATCGTCTGGCTGTGCAGGTTGCGGATGCGGCTGCTGCAGGAGTTCTTTGACGCCCATTGGATACAAGTAACAAATAATAAATAAATACAACAAAAGTGGCAGGAAGCTTCGAGGACAAGATCACCCTCAACGAGACATTCCGTCGAGCGATCCGGTGGTGGGGCGCCCGTGCGCATCTCGCGGCGGGCATGGAATTTCAGACCCCAGCGCATCAGGAGATGGTGATGACGGACACCTCCCTGGAGGTATGGGGCACGCACACCAGAGCTCTCCATGCAAGAGGCCTTTGGCTCCCGGAGGAGAGGTCGCTGTACATAAACGTCTTGGAGCTCTGGGCTGTGTTTTGGGCCCGCGGGTGCTTCCTTCCTTCTGTCCCTCAAGGGCAAGGTGGTGTGGGTCTTCACTGACAACCCCACCGCGATGTTCTACATCCGGAAGCAGGAGGGCACCAGATCCCCGGCCCTCTCCAGGGAAGCGCAGGATCTGTGGCACTGGGCCGTCGCCCAAGGGATGTTCCTGGTACCCTTTCACCTGGCAGGAGTGAATAAGACGATTGCCGACTCACTCAGCAGGGAGCTGCTCTCTTGCCACAAGTGGGATCTTCGGCAGGGTCAAGTGGATCTTCTATTCCGACACTGGGGCAATCCCCAGATCGATCTGTTTGTGACAGCGACGAACACCAAGTGCCGGAGGTTCGCCAGCAGGTTTCCACAGCCGGACAGCATGGGGGATGCATTCTCCTTCCCCTGGGATGGCCTGTTCCTCCATGCGTTCCCACCGTTGCCGTTGCTTCTTCGATTCATCAGTCAACTCAGACGGTCCCAGTGCAAGATGATCCTCGTCGCACCGGCCTGGCCGAGGCAGATATGGTACCCGGACCTTCTGGACATGTCAGCGTCCCCTCCAGTCAAGCTTCCGGCGGACGCAGATCTTCTCGCTAGGGAAGGAGGCGCGATCCTGCACCACAAACCAGGGTTGCTGAACCTGCAGGCCTGGCTCCTGCAGCGCTAGAGTTCGGAGGCTACGAGATTCCAGCAGACTGCAAGGAGGTACTTCCTTGACTCTTAAGTGCTATGGACATAAATGGAAGAGGTTCACCGTCTGGTGCTGTGCACAGAAGATAAGCTGTATGGATTACGGCCCCTCAAGTGCTGCCATACTTACTGTCGCTGGCCAAGGCAGGGCTGGCGCATGCCTCCATCAAAATTCAACTGGCGGCCATCTCACGCTATTCCAGAACTCCGGGGCGGTCGTCACTGTTGTCTCATCGCCTAGTCAAGGAGTTCATGAAAGGACTTTCCACTCGTTAACCCGGGTGAAGTCTCTGGCCCTGGCGTGGGAGCTCAATGTGGTGCTGACTAGGCTCATGGGTCCGCCATTCAAGCTTTTGCATTAGGCACCCCTGAAATTCCTGTCGTGGAAGGCGGCGTTTCTTGTGGCCTTCACCTCTGCACGACGAGTGGGAGAGATCCAGGTCCCCTCCTGTAAGCCTCCGTACCTGACATTCCACAGGATGAGGGTCGTGCTGAGGACGCACCCCTCCTTCATGCCCACTGTGCCATCGGACTTCCATCTCAAAGAGCCCTTGGTGTTAACTGTTTTCATTCCCGTCGCCTTTGTCGCCGACTGAGAGGACTGTGCACTCGCTAGATGTGGCTAGAGCGCTGAAGTTCTACATGGACCGAACAAAGAATTTTCGGAAGGCATCACAGCTGTTAGTGAACTTTGGCCCTGTGAACCAAGGGAAGGCCCTCTCCAAGGCTTCCATTTCCAGGTGGCTCTCCGGCTGCATCACCCATTGTCACTGGTTGGCAAACCGAGCGTTGGCTGGCCGTCCGAGAGCCCATTCGACCAGAGCGATCGCTGCAACTACGGCGTTCCTGTCTGGTGTGCCCCTGCTAGATATCTGCAGGGCTGCTACATGGAGGTTGACGCACACCTTCACAAGATTCTACTGCGTCGACCGGGATTCCAGGAAGGCGTCCAGAGTCGGCCAATCAGTGCTGCACAATCTGTTCGCTTGAAGGTGAGCCTGGTGAGGAGTTTAGAGATGCTTAATGTTGAGTTGTTGAAATGCTTAATGTTGAGCCTTGCCACCTCCCGTGGTTGTGCATGTGTGTACTGCTATGTATTCTTGTATTCATGAGCATGTGAATCCATGCCAGACCCCATGCTGGAGAAGGAACAAGTTACTTACCTTTAACTGTTGTTCTCCAGCATGGGTCTAGCATGGATTCACATGCGAACCCTCCCGCCTACCCCTCTGCGGCTCTTCTCTTGGTCTTACTGCCACTTTATGTGCTACCAAATCTGAAGATGGCTGCCTGAGGGGCTTAGGTAGAGGGCAGTCATTGGCTGGGGGGCAGTATGACCCAGAGACCAGTGATTGGTAATTAGGAGAAAGACAGTTGAGAAACGAAACTGAAACTGATTTTTTCTTTACCGAGGATTCCCAGCCTGACGGCGGGGAATATTCATGAGCATGTGAATCCATGCCAGACCCATGCTGGAGAACAACAGTTACAGGTAAGTAACTTGTTGCATATGGAGGGAACTGTACCCGTCCACAAGAGGTTACACCTTCTACTCCCCAATACATTGATCTCGGACACGGATCGATTATTGGTTTGTGCACTATCAACATGTACAGAGGATGGATACCAGTGAGATCATTCCCGTAAGCTGGTCTGACCATGACATGGTAAAAGTGGGGCTATTGTTGACTGGCCTTGGGGCCAGAGACTCATTATGGCGCTGCAATGACATGTTGCTAAAGGACGTGGCCTTTAACAAAGAAATGAAGGGAGCTATAGAGGAATACTTTATTCTTAACGATACAAGGGAGGTTGAATTGGGAACGGTCTGGGAGGCAGCTAAAGCCACTTGGAGAGGTCTCATGATAAGGGAGGGTGCAGCTAAGAAGAGGGTGCAGCTAAGAAGAGGGTTAGGACCCTCCAGATGGAAAAGTTGTGCTGGGAAATACGGGTGCTCGAGGCAGGAGGACTGGACGGAGGTAGGAAAGATGAGGACATATTGAGAAGGGCAAGGGAACAACAAGGGAATTGAAGGAACTGGAGGTGGGAAAGGTGGTTTCTGGCTTAGAGTTTCTTAAACAAAGGTATTATGAGAAGGGAGACAGGGCCGAAGCTTTTTTGGCGGCTAGACTGCAGGGGCAGAGGGCTGATGGGTGGATATCTGAAACTGTGGATCCAGATGGGCAGTCCCACTCTGCGACTGGGGGTATCTCCCAGGAATTCGCTACGTTTTATGAGCAATTGTATGGAGGGGAGACAGAGGTAGGGAAGGAGGAGTTGGATAGATATTGGAGGGAAGTGTCTCTCCCGGTTCTCCAAGACAAGGAGGTCACAACTCTGGAAAGGCTGATTATGCAGGAGGAGATCTTGAGAGCTATTAGTGGCCTGAAGCTGGGTAAGGCCCCTGGAGACAACTGGTTAATGGCAGGATTCTATAAGGAATTCTCGGGTAGCCTGGCCCAACCCCTCGCCAAGTTGTTTAATAATATCCTGGACACGGAGTTCCTCGCGCAGCGACTCTCACAAGGGACCCCGAGTCGGGGATCGGGAATTCAAAGTTGGTCTATATGCAGATGACGTCCTGTTACACTTGGTAAACCCCCTGCGTTCAACCCTGACGGCCCTAGAAATAATTGAGGAATACGGCTCTTTTCTGGCTTTAAGGTAAATATAGAAAAGTCAGTGATTTTTTCCCATTTGCAAGAGATGACCAAAGGGTTGTAGAGGCCCTCCAGCCCTTGAGGTTGGAAATCCAAGTTGATAGCATACATTACTTGAGAATAACCATTGTCGGGCCAGGACAAGATCTGGGGAGACCAACTATCCCCCGCTCTTTAACACATTGTTTAATCAAATGGTAATATGGGGGAAGGATAGATCTCATGGATGGGGAGATTCAATGCATTAAAAATTAACCTCCTCCCCAGGGTCCTCTACTTGTTTCAGATGCTGCCAGTTAGGGCTCAACTTATTCATTCGTTTGGTCTGTTATGTTATATCTATGTGGATGGCACGCAGATCGTAGTTTCTCTCAAACTGGACAACCAATCTGGGGCTGCTAATTCTAACAATTGATGTGCCAGAATTAGCTCAAACTAAACAGTAATTAAACAGTGGTTCTGATTATTGGACCTCCATCTGCCATCTCCCTCTGCACACCTGCCTACTGGACTCAATCCATATGCTCTTTTCCTCAGCCAGTATCAGTGGTGAAGAATCTTGGTGTCAAAATATCAGCCTCCCTTTCTATGGAGACGCAGGTTACTTCAGTGTGTCAGCAAGGCACTCTAAATTAGTTTTGCATAAAGTGCTCCCATTTCTTTCCACCTCTCTACGGGCACCTGTGGTGGCCTCACTGATCCTGAGTGCGCTGGACTACTGGCACTGGACTACTGCAATGCTCTTTATTCGTATCAGCCAGCTTTCCTACTGGATCGATTACAGGTGCTGCAAAATACAGCGGCACAGGCTGTCCTTGGGCTTTCCTCAAGCAATCACATTTTGCTTGTGATGCAAAGCCTCCTTTGACTTCCGGTAGCACATAGTGGAGTTTAAGGAACTATGTTTGGTCCATCGTGCCAAGGTGGTGATTATTTGCACTTTTGGATTTTTGTGCTTAGAGTTCATCGAGCTAGGATAGGTGGCCAAGCTTTCTCCATCGCGGCAGCTCAAACATGGGACACAACCTTCCTCTTAATAGTCGTGAAATCCCAGACCACTTGACCTTTCAGCGCCATCTTAACACCTTTCTGTTTCAGTAACGTCTGAATTTTTTGATGCCTTTGGGTGTAAGCTGTGCTATATAAATTGTTTTAACATAACATTCTTTCGAAGGGATTGTGTCCTCCGACGTATTCCTCATCTTAGATATCTCCTTCCAGCTCTGCTGGCCTCGGAAATTTTTTTTCTCTAGAGGGCGCTGCGCGTCGACGTCCTCCGAGTCGATGTCCCTCGACAGCCGCCGTATCGACGCTCGACGTCATCCTGCCTATAAAGGCCGCGCGCAGCGTCCGTTGCTCAGTTCCGTTTTTCCGCGCTTACTCAGTGCCTCGGAATACCGTTGCTCAGTTCTTAGTCAGATTAATCCTATTTACCTCGAGTTATTCGATCCGTACTCAATGGCTTCCTCGTCGGAACCGACAACTCCTCGATCCGGCTTCAAAAAATGTCGAGATTGTGGGAAAAAGATGTCGTTGACCGATCCTCACAGAATTTGTCTGTGGTGCTTGGGGGCTGAACACCATTGTTCGGAATGCGAGGACTGTATGTCCATGACAGCTAAGGCCCTGAAGGAGCGTAGGGGGAAGCTGGAGAAAGGTAAGACTTTTAAAGCTTCTTCTTCGTCGACGAAGTCGAGACATTCGTCTCCTCGTCACCATTCGCGCTCCAGGTCTCGGAGTGGGTCTCATCACTCCTCGAGATCGAAGCACTCGAAGAGGAGACGTCGAAGATCCCCTTCTCCCTCTTCCTCTTCCTCTGTTTCGCCAAAAAGAATCCCTTGCCCCACGAAACATAGTTCCCGGGCTGAATGGGAGGAATTCCGAAAGAATATGATGAGCGTCTTCGAGAAAGCGGCCTCGACCCCCTCGAAGACTGCCGAGAGCGATGCTCTGGTCGAAAGACCCGAAGGTCAAAAACGCCGCGAGTCGCAGTACCCGGCGAAAGAAACCTCTCGAGCGCGTTTCGAACCCTCGAGCAGGACTATGACCTCCAAACCTTCCTCGAAGGTTCAGTCGACGCCGTCGACGAAGGTCCCGTCGAGGTCGATGGCTTCGACCCCGTTGTCGAGGGGACCTTCGACACACGGGTCTGTCGACTCGACGCCGGCCTCGACACCGACGTCGACGCCAAGGAAAGTCACGGTTACCACACATCCAGTGACTATCCCCAGGCCCTCGACGTCGATGGCTTCGATATTGTCGAGTAGAATTCCAATTCTGTCGAGGTCCTCGAGGCCTCCACCTCTGTTTTCGACGCCACGCTCGAAGCCTTCGACGTCGGCGTCGACGACATCGACGCTTTCGAGGCCAATAATGACAAGTTCGGCACCCTCTGCCTTGGAAATGGGATTTACTCCCTTTATGAGCTCAGAACAATTGAGAACTATATCCTCAATTTTAGAAGAGGGTGATTTGTCTGAACAAGACACATTTGAGTTACAGGGACCTGTAACCCCAGTTAGAGAGGAATTTTCCTCTGAAGAGCGCAGATTAAAGGATCTTCATGATTCTTTACATGAGGCAAGTGGGTTAGACACTTCCCCTGAGGTGGAGTTTGCTAAGCCAGACCCGGGGGAGCATGCTGAAACCGCCTACAGAGCCTGAATGGCCAGGATTACAGAGTTCATGGGGTGGTCTGCACCTTCACAATCTTTCCAACAAGATGACCTCACGGATATTCTTGACAAAGGCCCACAAGAGGATCCTGTGGTGCCCTTTCATAAAGCTCTTCAGAGAAAGATCATGACAAACTGGGAAACCCCAGATGTAATACCAGCAGTAAATTAAAAAACTGTCTACAAAGTACAGGGTATCTTCCACAGACCCAGAGTTTTTGTCTAAACACCCATCCCCAGAAAGTCTGGTGGTACAAGCAGCATCCTCTACCGATGTCAAGACGGCTTATCCTACAGTCCCACAGGACAGGGACGATAAAAAATATGATGCTATGGCAAAGAAAGTCTTTTCAGCATGTAGCATGGCGTTAAAGTCTGTTAATGCTACTTGCACCCTTGCTAGGTTCAGCCATACACTTTGGGAGTGTGCTTCTACAGCGGCTGACTGCATCCCGGAGGGAGAAGAAAGGGATGCGTTCCTGAATATTATACAGGAAGGTAAAGACGCTATGTGCGAATCCCTCCAGACGGGCATTGATTCGGCTGACAGTATCAGCAGAGCAATGGCGGCAAGTACATCAACCAGGAGATTCGCTTGGTTGAGAAAGTCGGGTTTTGCCCCAGATGTGCAAGCCAGGCTCTTGAACATGCCATTCGATGGCTCTTCTTTGTTCGGGAAAAAGGCGGATGACAGTTTAGAGAAACTGCAAACTTCAAAAGCTGCAGCAAAATCCCTAGGAGCTGCAATCCGTCAGACTCCTTTTCGTCCCACTGGAACCTCTGCGAGGGGCAAGTCCTTTCGCTTCTACTCCGCATTCGGAAGAGGTAGAGGACGACCGGCTCAAAGAGGTCAAAGAAGAACTACCCGAGGTGGACGGGGTAGATATTCTAAAGCCGCAGCAACAGCAGGTGCCTCTTTACCATCGGCATCTGCATCAGCCGCCCCAAAACCACTCTGAGGACTCCCCTCACAGGACACCTGTAGGATGCAGGTTGACTCAACATCTGACGGTATGGCAGGCTATCACGTCAGATGCTTGGGCATTGGAAACAGTCGACCAAGGTTACTGCCTGCCTTTCCTACGTATACCTCAGAGTCATCCACCGGGGATCAGCTCTCAGAAAGCTCCAGATCCGCTCCTCTTGCAGGAAATTTTGGACCTGCTAGAGAAAGGTGCCATAGAACCGGTACCTGTAGCGGAGAGGAACAAGGGCTGGTACTCCCCTTACTTTCTCATTCCGAAGAAAGACGGAGGACTGAGACCCATCTTGGACTTGCGAGAATTGAACAAATTCCTCAGAAAAGACAAATTCAAGATGGTCACACTTTCTCAGATCCTCCAGGCCCTTCAGTTCCAGGACTGGTTGGTATCTCTGGACCTTCAGGACGCTTATTTCCATGTGCCTATCCATCTCAAACACAGGAAATACCTGAGGTTCGCAATTGGCAACTCTCACTATCAATTTCGAGTGCTGCCATTTGGGCTGACCTCCGCCCCGAGGGTCTTCACCAAGTTAATGTCGGTAGTGGCTGCAAGTCTAAGGAGGGAAGGGATTCACGTCTACCCCTACCTGGACGATTGGCTGATCAGGGCTGTTTCTCCGGAACAAGCTCAGATCCAGCTAAATCACATGTGCCACTTCCTTCACAGACTGGGTTTCTCCCTCAATTTAAAGAAGTCACAAATGATACCATCGCAGAGACTCCAGTCATAGGAGCGATCCTGGATACTTCCCTGGGAAAAGCCTCGCCACCAGAGGTGAGGGCTCAAGATATTCTACAGATGGTTACCAAGTTCCAGCATGCCCAGCGTCTCCCAGCCTTCGACTTTTTGAGGTTGCTAGGCCTCATGGCATCCTGCATTTTCCTTGTGCCAGAGGCTCGCCTGAGAATGAGATCCCTCCAGTGGGTACTGAGGACTCAGTGGTCACAATTCTCAGGGAGAATGACAGATCTTCTTCAGGTTCCCGGCAGGGTGGCTCGAGACCTTCAGTGGTGGGCCTGTCAGGAGAACATTCTGAAAGGAGAACAGTTTTGGCAACCCTGGCCGGAGATAACAGTAGTCACGGATGCCTCACTCACGGGGTGGGGAGCCCACGCCAACGACTTGACCATCAGCGGTCGTTGGTCTCCATCGGAGTCCAGACTACACATCAACCTGTTAGAGCTGAGAGCCATCAGACTTGCGCTGAAGGCGTTCCTGCCAGCTGTACAAGGGAAGAACGTCCTGGTAATGACGGACAACACGGTGGCCATGCATTACCTCAACAAAAGAGGAGGCGTAGGATCACTACCCCTGTGCAGAGAGGCGATGCAGCTCTGGTTTTGGGCAATCCAAGAAGGAATCTCTCTATCGGCAGTTCACCTAGCCGGAGAGAAGAACTTGACAGCGGACGTCTGAGCAGGCAGAACACAGTCTCCCACGAGTGGGAGCTAGCTCAGGAAGTCCTTCAAGAGATCTTCGCCCTTTGGGGAACCCCTCAGGTAGATCTGTTCGCCACCAGCCTAAACAGGAAATGCGACCTGTTCTGCTCAAGGGAATTTCCTCTGAGAGGAGCTCTGGGAGACGCGTTCATAGTGGACTGGGAGTTTCCGCTTCTGTACGCGTTCCCACCGGTCCCTGTCATTCCTCAAATGATCAGGAGGTTGAGAAGATTCCGGCGAACCATGATCCTAATTGCCCCGGATTGGGCCAGGAGAACGTGGTACCCGGACCTTCTAGACTTGTCCATCTGCCCTCCAATTCGACTTCCACTCAGAGAGAACCTACTCTCACAGAAGGGAGGTCAGGTTCTCCATCCAGACATCAAAACCCTCAACCTTCACGCTTGGCTTCTGAACGGCTGAGGTACAAGGATTGGGACCTACCTGATGATGATATGGAGGTGTTGCTTTCGGCAAGGAGGCCAGCAACAAAGTCTTTATACCGCTGCCGTTGGAACAGATTTTGCAGCTGGTGTAGAGAACAGAATATCGACCCATTTTCATGTGGTACACCAATGGTTTTGTCCTTCCTACTATATTTGGCAGATTCAGGCCTTCAAGTTGGCAACATTAAGGGCTATCTCGCAGCGCTATCCATCTTTAAGCGTACTGCGGAAGAGCCATCCTATTTCAAATTACCCTTGGTAATACAGTTTCTAAAGGGGTTAACCAATGTTTATCCCCCAAGACCATTCCAAGTTCCCCTATGGGATTTAAACTTAGTACTAACTTTCCTGATGGGTACACCTTTCGAACCTCTCCATTCTTGTTCGTTAAAATTCCTTACCCTTAAAACTGTTTTATTAATAGCACTTACATCTGCTAGAAGGGTGAGCGAATTACAAGCTCTTTCTTGTAAACCCCCTCATACAATCTTTCACAAAGACAAAGTTGTCCTGCAAGTGAAGCCTAATTTCCTCCCAAAGGTGGTTTCTGAATTCCATATCACTCAGAAGATTACCCTACCATCTTTCTATCCTCCTCCTCACCCGGGGAAAGAGGAAGAGAGGTTACACAGACTAGACCCTAGGAGGGTTTTAAGTTTTTACATTAGTAGACTAGCCAGGATAAGACAGGCAGACCAGCTGTTTGTAGGTTACACAGGTCACAAGCTGGGGTTACCAATATCTAAGCAGACCATTTCCAGATGGATCATTCTAGCCATTCTGGAATGTTATAAACTGGCAGGGAAAGAGCCCCCTCAAAACCTTAGGGCTCATTCGACCAGAGGTATTGCAGCTTCATCGGCCCTCAAAAGAGGCGTGCCGGTTAAAGACATATGTGCGGCCGCTACATGGTCTGTCCATACATTTACACGTTTTTACAATCTGGATTCCTCCTCCAGTCAAGAGACTAGGTTTGGAAAGGCTGTACTGCATTCTATTCATCAATAGAAGACAGCGTGAAGTCAGTACTCCCTCCTCCGAATATAGAATACTGCTATGGGAGCCTATCTAAGATGAGGAATACGTCGGAGGACACAATCCCTTCGAAGAACAAGTTACTTCTTACCTTGTAACGTTCTTTCGACGGGATGTTCCTCCGACGTATTCCTCATCGACCCTCCCATCCATCCCCGCAGTTCTACTTCCCTTGTTGTTGCAGCTTACGCTCCTTCAGGGTGATTAGTCTAGTCCAGACAGTAATACTGTGGGCTACAAAACGGAACTGAGCAACGGACGCTGCGCGCGGCCTTTATAGGCAGGATGACGTCGAGCGTCGATACGGCGGCTGTCGAGGGACATCGACTCGGAGGACGTCGACGCGCAGCGCCCTCTAGAGAAAAATTTTTCCGAGGCCAGCAGAGCTGGAAGGAGATATCTAAGATGAGGAATACGTCGGAGGAACATCCCGTCGAAAGAACGTTACAAGGTAAGAAGTAACTTGTTCTTCCTTGTCACATGTCTTGCAGATCATCTGCTACCCATTCTGGCCAAAGATGTTCAGTGGATCTTGGGTGCTTCAGCTTTACTGGCTGAAGCATTGCTTTGATTTTCTCTGTCTGCCCCATAGCCTTCCAGGGGGACTTCAAGATGGCATTCTTTTTCTAGTTCACGTACCTTAGAAAAAGATTCTTTGGTTTGATAAATGTATCCTATCTGTAGTTTGATTTTTTTTAAATCCAACTTGTGATGGGAATAATTGCTGTAGGGCCTGTATCCTATTTTGGTAAATTCAGACCATAGGGTAAAGATTAGGAGGGCTACCTGTGTTCATAAAAGCTGCTTTCAGCTTGAAGGGGATGTGAGATCTGCTTTACAGATGTTTGGAAAGTGATAGTGTTCATAACCACAGTGGTGGGTGGGGTTAAGGGAGTGCAGCAACACTGTACTCTGGTAGCAGTGATCCTTCCTTCCAAAACCTCTTGCTGCTTGGAAATTTGGAGGAGGCTTGGAATGGCATTGGAATTCCATTTGGCAAAGTTAAGGCTTTGACAAACTGGGAACGTGTAACCCAGGAGTAAATGTTGCCATAATAATCCATTGCAAGATTGCTAGCTCAGTCACAGGAAAGAAGAAACACTTTTATGTTTTTAATTTCTATAGCCTGTGTAAGGGTGCAGAAGTACAACTGACACAGTGGGGGTGTGGTGGTTGGTAAAGACTTATTTATGAATGAAAAGAAAAACATTGTCCTAACTCTTAAGAGGTGTTTCCCTGCCTCAACTAAAAATGCTACAGAACCTGTCAGAATGTCCAAATCAAAAGTCAAGAGTCCTATTTCAGAATCCTAGCTCTGTACCTTACACTTCAAACAAGACTAAATAAAGGTGTGTCTCGTTGGTCCAGAGGAATGGCTTCATTCCACTGGATAATGAAATAGGTGCCCAACGTGGGACGGGGTCGTTAAGGGGATTTTTCCTTTTTCACAAGTTGCAAGTACCTTTTAGAAAACAAAGTATAAAGTTCTAGAAGGTTCTTTGAAGTTACAGTTCAATCTCAACTGATAGGTGTGCGGGGGAGGGGTGTCTCCCTTCCCCTGGCCTTTCTGCGGGTCCCAGACCCCTGTTGGCAGACCTGGTTTACTTCCCTTCCCGGTACTGTGACGAAGAAGAGGGATTGTGCTTCTCTTCCTCACTCGTGCACCTGGTTCCCTACCCTGCCAGGTATTCGTTTCACTGAATTTACTTAAGGCAGTCTCTGTATATGGATATGAATTATACAAAACTCCTAAATGGGAGTACCAAACATACTCAGACACTCCTGCCTAGCACACATTCCGTATTCTGTTGTAACAGCTATGTTCAGACCATCACCTTGGTAATGTTTGTATTCAAACTCATTGTAACAAAACATTTCTTGGGTCTGTTTCAGTGTCAAAACAGTAGACAAAAAATACACAACATTCATAAAAACATTTCTACACCTTCAGTAGGGAGGTTTGTAAGTGAGGAAATATTGTACTTGTGCCCATTATCAACATATTTTACTAGTCCCCTCAAAGGAAACCACTGTACGTATTGATGGTCTTTCACATACACTTCTATAATCTCAAGAAGGACTGTTGGTCCGTTGTTACACACCATTTGATACTCTTAGCAGAGTCTTCATGTCTTGGCACTCCCACACACCCCACCCTTGGGTGGTGCAAGTGTGTGCACCTTCTAAAAACAGTGGATACTTAATTTCCACCCTGTACAATGTCCACATGGAATTTGTCGACACAGCTGTGTTTTGGGCCAGTGTTATATTTGGTGTCCCCTGTCTGTTACAGGAGAGCCTCTTCTATTGTTGCCGGGCCTTTATCAGGACTTCCCTGGATAGGTTTACTCCCTCTTTAGTTCTTTGGTAGCTGTGTGGCTTTTTACAAACATCCCATTTTCCTGCAGCTAAAATCCCTGCAGAAAAACAACAAAGGAGTGTACTTGTCAGCGTGGAGTGTATGCTATTTAATGTAATCACCTCAGTGAGCCCATCACCAGGTGCAAGAGTGGCACTTACTTAGAGCCTATACATGGCACCACTGTTGGAGGAAATCCCTTTTGCTTGTGACTTCGGTGCATATTTTTCGCCACTTTCATTTTGCTCTAAGTCACGAACGGGGTTATTCTGCAATGAAAACTCTTTTGTACTACCTCTACTAGCATAGGTTTCTTAAAAAAATCTATATATGTTGCTTAAACCACAAAGTGGACTGTCTCATGCTTCCCATTTACTGTTAACTCAGTCCCAATCATGATTCTCCTCTTCTAGTTGTCTTTGTAATGGCTCCACACATCTCTCTCTTGCGTGCTGGACATACTTTCTTCTAGTCCCTGTAGATAATGTAAATAACTCTACTTGTACATCTGTATAATGGCAGGAGTGTGAGTTACTAGTTGAATGCCTAGCATCTCATTCTCTCCGCTCTTACCTCAAAACCGATCCTCTGTGGTGGAGCATGTTGGCGCGAGTCTCCCTCTTCGCTCGCTCCCGCTGGACTGATTCCAGTGGTGTCGCTGCAGTGTGGCAATCGAATCACCATGGAAACAGCATGCTCAGCCTGGATTGTTTTCTAACCTTCAGAGGCCCGCAGGTATATCGGCCATCTTGGAGTGGTGTGAACCGGGTTCATCACACTGTGCTGGATGGACATCTAACTCGCTGACCCTAAAAATAGGCCGTTCTAAAGCCGGTCAGCCCCAGAACTTTGGTGATACTACCGTGGCCCTATGTTGCGTAGGTGTAATATTGTGTACAAAGCCTGTGTGAATCCGCTATCGGATGCAAAATGCATAAAAGTGCCACCTTGAGTACTCCCACTGTAACACATTAGCTCCCATTTTCCTATCTGTAGCAGAGAAAACTACTGTGTGGGCACACATCTGTTGAAAAGGTCCATACATCTGGAAATGAATTCCTTGCCCCCAACATCTGGACCCTGCAAAAGGCTGCGTGTTGAAAATCGTCCTCATGCGGTGGTAGACGATCTTCTTGTGCCTGACCCCAAAGCACACAAAAAACAAGGCAAAAATCTCAGTGGCCTGCATGGTGTTGCACCGAAATTCTAATTTCATAGAGCTTGAACTTCTACACATACTCTCTTCCCAAGTCCTGTACGATGTTGCACCAAACCTCCTTATACGTTTTTCTCTCACCGGAGGAATAAGTCCACTCTAGTAGTACTGATATCATTCTCATTGCTACATTTGTACATCAAGGTACACCACACGGAAAAACAAGTCAGAAGTACATGAATTCTATTCACTGTATCTAGCTTATGGATGCTCACATTATACATAGTCTTCCTCTTAGGCCATGCTGATTACATCCCTCTTCCTGCAGAGTACATAGATGTCACACTGAACAATTTTTAATACTTCCAACTCATTTCCCTGCTCGTGTAATAGTAGTGGTACATTTCATTGGTAGAATTTGTGTAAAAAAATACACAAATACGTGGTGCAAACATTGCATGTCAAGTTTTCCTCCCCCTTATCCCCTTATGGCAAAAGATTCCTATACAACTGTGTTTACAGAAGTGGGCCCTGCAACCGGAGGGTGTTCTCACGGACAGTCCCAGTTGTTCAGGTGGCCAGGGCACAGTCATCGCCTTTGGAACCAGACCCTCGGGGTTGACCAGTGCAGGAGGATCACCTGGACCGGGGGTTTCTTGGGGACTGCGGGAGGAATACCCTCGGGAGATATGCAGGATTCTCCCCTTTCCGACACACCCCTCTACCGGACACCCGCTCGGCCTACATGGGATATGTTAAATCCAATTTTCCATAATTATCAGAAAACACTATGACTTTTCAACTCCCGCCCCCCCCCTTTTCTTTACATACACTGAGACGAAGAAAAGCGGGATTGAGAATGAAGATTACTGAGAAGAAATACACTCATGCACAGAAGTCAGACTCTTCTCTTTTAACAGACTGCCCCTTTAACAAGGACAGGCAAGGTCAGGCCTCCCTTGACAGTCTGTCTCACCTGAGACCTATTAAGCCTCCCCCTCACTATAAAAGACAGAGCACAGAGGCACACTCGGAGTGAGCTGGGGATGCTGGATGGTGCTTGAAAGCCAGAGGGGGACAACTCGAGCTGGAGAGACCCTGCAAGTCCTGGAGGAAGAAGGACTGCCTGATTGCTGGGCCTGTGAGTACAGAGAGGCTGCAGTGTGGAAAGGGAACAGCACCTCCAGGAAGCCAAACCAGGGGCAGCTGGGGTTACCTGGTGGAGCCCACACCAGAGCTCCTCCCTTGGCCAAAACTGGCAAGCCTAGGCCTTTGAGGAGCAGGTGGTGAGACGCTGACCTCAACCAGAATCCCATTAAACTCCCGCAGCTCCCAAAACTGCCAGAGTGCCAAAAAGGGTGAAATCAAAATGAAGGATTCTGGGACTGGAAGTCAAAGGACATTTATCTTTGAACATTTCAAGGGGTCTTAGCCCGACTGAGGGAGACCCATCTGTGACATTTTGAGGGGTTTGAGCACAACTGAGGGAGACCCATCTGCGACCTTTGGAGAGGGTGCAAGCTGGACTGAGAGACCCCTAGAGAAAACCAAGTAACACACACAGCCGGTGAGTTGGAAGCGACCTGAGAGACCGGTGTGTGTTAAAGATTGAAGTGGCAGACCTGTGAATGAAGTTTGAAGTAGGAATATAGCTGTGAAATCAGCAGTACGGAGTAACGGAGTGGTCCGGTGAAAGTGGCTCACTCGAAGGTGCATTGTTTGTAACGAGAAAACAAATGAACTGTTAATTGAAGTGTTCATGCGGAGGTCTGTAAA
This sequence comes from Ambystoma mexicanum, assembly GCF_040938575.1. Taxonomy (NCBI): domain Eukaryota; kingdom Metazoa; phylum Chordata; class Amphibia; order Caudata; family Ambystomatidae; genus Ambystoma; species Ambystoma mexicanum. Next base: position 640,938,173 of record NC_090923.1, read on the forward strand.
TCAAGCCATGCACTTTCGAAAGTCTTTGACATCCGAAAGCGGTCTGAGCCCAGCTGAGGGAGATCGGTGTGAACCTTTTGTTGAAATATATATTGAAGCTGGAAAGAAAGACTCTAATGTGGAAGGCCAGGTGGCCCTCGATCCACGTTTTTGTCATGATGCTTACCTCTAAGGAGCCAGGCCGGGCCCAGCAACCCCAGAGGCAGACATCATTTTCCCCAGGGAAGTCTCAGCGGGCCCAAGTCGGGGCCCTTTGGACTCAGTCCTGGCGCCTTAGGCGCCAGGCTCATAGCGGACCCCAGTCCTGGCGCCTTAGGCGCCAGGCTCATAGAAGAGGATATGTGTTTAAGTGCTTGGGTGCACACTTACCTGATGCAGACCTTGCTGCTTCATCCAGGCCCTCTTGAGGCCTGAATGGGACTACTTAACCTGTAGGACTACTTCACCACCCGGGTGTGGTCGGGGAAGGATACATACCAGGAACTTCATAGGGGGTATCCCTTCTCTTGTGATCCTCCTGCTGAGTACCACCCCCAGGGGAGCTTTTGGGTAGGGGGCCTCGCCTCCCTGGCCTCACGGGAAGGTATCCCCCAGAAGCAGTGCTGATATCCTGGGATTCGGCACACCTCCTGTGCACCTATTCTCTCACTGTGTCCAGATTTTGAAGGGGCAAGTGGTGAGTGCTTCTGGTACATCCACAAGTCGTAGTATAACTACTTGCTAGCATAGAAGGCATGTGTTATTACAGCCTATAGTAGTCAGTAGGTGACTTTTTTTTTTTATTATTTTTTTTTAATGCTCAACTACCACTGAAAAGCATGTTCAATTCTTTTTCTCCTCAAGTACCGCTCTGGGAACTTGTTTAATTCCTACCATTCATTCCAATGTTGGTGAATTGAAGAACTGCTTTTGTGCCATAACAAAAGTTTGTCTGCTGCTATCATCTCAGCACTGCGAGCTGCAAAGGGCTCTTGCTGAGCACCGCTCGCTTCCTGGAGGAGGCGGAGCTTGCCCACGGTCACGTGACCAATCACGTGACTCTTTCCACCTACAAAGCGCAGACCCAACCACCCTTGCGGCGTTAAGCCCGACGGGGTAAAGGGCGCTGACTGTTGGGCGGCTGTTTGACGCTGGGGAGCGTACTTACAAGGTAATTGCGTGGCGGTTCTTTGATATACCATCTAGTGTTGATAGCTGCTTGACATTTTCCCTGCACAAACGTGGCCATCTGTATAGGGCACATACAAAGTACATTTATGGTCATAGGATTGTGGGGTGTCTCATTCACAAGCCAGGACTCCACACAGAAGTGTGAGTCTGAGGTTTAAGTGAGGTTATAATTTGCAATCAAAGCCCTCGTTAAACCCAAACAGTTTACTTTGTGCCAGCTCATTCAGCTCGGCTTATCCCACTATTTTACTATTCCTTCTCCATTGGGCCAGTAAATGAGACTTCGTAGTTCTCCCTTCTTAGAAGACATGTCTGATCAGGAAGGCTCATACTTGGGTGGAGGGGAGGAAGCAGGATCAGCCGCACCCAACACTCCTGCTCCAATACCATTTCAACGAGCCCCTGTTACCATACATGCTCTTATTCATACAGATGGACAGCAAATAATGGAGGAAACTGCTCGCTCCTCCCTCATCCAGAAAGGATGGAAGCGAGGGTTGGAATATACAATTACGACAAAGAAGATTCAGAGCAGAATAAATGATCATTTCTCCAGGAAAAGAAATAAGAGCGCAAACGATCTAGCTGACATAATTGATACCACATGGCAGTCCCTCGACTGTGCTCAAGAGGGTGAAGAAAGGACACCACCCATAGAACGACTCCAGAAAAATCCATTGCCATTGGATGCACACTTGCAAAATGAGACAAGATTGCCTACACATCAGGATCACCAAGAAGGTTCCCTCGTCACTCCTTTAGACGGCTCTTCACCTGCTAGCGAGAGCACATTGGCAGCCTTAAGCTATGTGCTCAACTCTCTGGTTTCTGTCTTTGAACTTTTAAAATCGGAGGTGCAAACTCAAGCAGGATTACTGTTGGAACTGTCTAATGAGATGTCCAAGAAAGAATCAGCAATGGTAGCGCTAAGCAACATCATGAACACCATTCTGATCCCTACCCTAAAAGAAACACAAGTAGAGGGAGTGAAACGAGGATTAGACATTGCCCAAATCTTCAGTTTACTGAAGGAGGAGACAAAGGGAAATGTCGTTACATAGGAGCTCCTAAAAGACCTCCCATTGAAAATCCAAAACCTCCAAACCCATGCTCAGCCTACTAGTGAAGAGGGTCTTAAGGATAGTTCAATCTCCGATGATACCCCGCTATCAGAATCTACTTTGGAAGAATTCAGGAGACTGCCAAATGTAGACATTGAGGAAGTTAGATCACTGATAGTCCATTGAAAGCAAATGCTAAAATCTCTCAAGATCCTTCCCCCAGTGAAGTAAATTGGAACCCAGTGGCCTCTCAAAACTTTAAAGGAAGAAAGCGGCAAAAACGGAAAAAAGGGCGCAGCGCCAAGTCTATTACCCCACATCCGCAGTTGAAAAAAGCCAAGGAAAAGTAAAAAAATCAGAATAACTCAGTTGCAAAGAACACAGGAATAAATTCATTTTTGAAAAACCTGGTATTGCCAACTGACGAGAAATTGCTAGAAACCAGTGCACCTGTATTACTAGCTCCCGAATCATCTCGGAGTTCAAGCTCCAATCAAACTACTCCAACCAAATTTGTGCCTGGGGGAAAAAAGGCAAAAAAAAGGCCTCTCTGTATCATAACGCAGGCCCCAAGGGTCTCAAGGTGCAAACATCAAGCACTGGCATGCAAACAGATCCTGCAATCTCCCAGAAAACAGCTTTGAATAATCAAAGCCAAAAATTGGGGCAAGTTAACATTAAGATTGCCCCAATATTCCTAAAAAATAATGCACAAAAGGTGGACCTCAGAAGAGACCACAAACATCCCTGTCAAATTGGCTCCTATCTTTTTGAAACCAGTGGCAAAACCAGTGTCCTCAACAGCCATTAGCGTCCCCTATCATCCCTCTCATACTCAAGAGGAGGTGTCATTAAGGCCTATACCAAGCGAGAATGACTGTTGGAATGGCTCAGGGAAATTTAGAAACCTCGTGTCCGCTCCCCTGGGGGATGGAAGAGAGGGGCAAGATGGAATCTCTTCCATTACAGCTACAAAAAAAGTGGAACCTGATGCGGCCGACTACACAATCCCGAAGGCTTGGCTTAGGCTTGTTAAACAAAACAAGAACGAATCACTTTGTAGATCAGTGTTATTGACGGAGATTAAAAAAAACATAACCTGTTTCTCTTTCATTCGGAGGATATTGAGTATGTTAAATTCCCGTCTAAAGTTAGTTCTTTGTGGAAATCGGACTGAACTCAAGAAAAGCCCAACAGGCCTTATTCAACAACAAAAATGAACTCGCCAGAGATGGCCTGTTGGTCTATAAGTCAGGGGAGGAAGGCAGCCTTGAGAATCCCTCTAGTATAAAACGGATTGGGACGGAGGATGCAGTTAAAAGTGATGGATCTACTGGAACATCAAGAGAGTCAGATAGGATTATGGCCGCTGGGTCAAACATAAATGTGATTCTTATAGCAAAACTCCCAGAGATTATCTCACAAATCATTCTAAACTTGGGGTGGAGGAAAATAGCCTTTAGACAAAGGGGCTTAAGACTAGTTTCCTGGAATACGAGAGGTCCTAGCTTCCTGAAAAAGAAAACATTTAGAGGATCTTTTAGGACATAATGATATTCTGTTACTCCAGGAAACGTGGCTTGTCAATCCCATAGAGCTAGAGGGCTTCGCAATCTTAAACTTTCGGGCCTCGCAAAAACTAAAAGGGAGACCAGCAGGAGGGCTATTAATTGCACTTAAAAACTCCAGTATTAAAGAGATCATACCACTTTACAGGCTTGTATTCCCACATCGTTATTGCAAAGTAGAACTGGAAATTGATGTCCCTCGTTTTACTATGGTACTTGTCAACATTTACTGGAATCCTGCCAGCTCAAAACTCCAGTATTTCCTAGAAACCTTGGATTCAGTTCTAACTGCGGTGAAGATCGACTATGAGGGAGCCCTATCTTATTAGCAGGGGACTTAAATAAAGATCATATAAACCCTGGGAGTGGAAAGTCTGTGCAACCAAAGTTCAGCACATTACGAAAGGGTAAACCATGGAGGGATTTTCTGTCATCCTGGGACCTTGAAATGATACATGAAAAGATCAAGGGAGTGGGAAAGGTGGGAGCAACTTGGCGTCAAGGGTCCCTCCAGTCCACCCTAGACTACATTTGTGTTTCTTCCGGTCTCTCAGTTCTCTGTCCCAGTCTCTCCTTAAACTGGGAGAGGGGTAGCGAACATGCAAGTTTGGAACTCTTGTTCCCCGACATACAGAAGCCCCGTGATCAGAATAGGACTCAGGAACTTGAAGGTGTCAAGGGCAATCTGAGAGTCGTAAAATATAAATATGGGGGAAAAATGTTGAATAAACTACTTGAAGCAGTTCCATCCTCAACCTGGACTGACGAATTCCACCCGGAGACATTTGGGAACGTTGTTCGTTCTATATACCCTCCAAGCGAAACAAAGGTTGCAGGTAAACAAGAACATCTTCATCTCTTTGATGAAGAAACACACAAGAAAAAGAGAATCCTGCGACAAACACTGCGTTATATAACAGAAGAGGTTGACAATCCCATCACCTGCAAGCAAGAACTAAGGATGGTTAAACAAACCTATAGAAACTGGACAAAGAACCGCAAACACCAGAAATTGCAAGAAGATGGTGAGAGAATTCTCTATTTACTTAACGCAAATAACTGTAGAAATTTTTGGGCGGCGCTGAGCCAACTTGAGACCGGCTTCAACAGCTCTTTATGTAATCTGGTCCCAGAGCAACAATGGGTGGCATATCTGTCTAAAAACTTTAAACCAACGGGGTCCAGAGACTTCATTTTGCCAAACACTAGTTGGTCCCTCACTTTCAATGAACTGGACATCGAGGAACTTATCTTCCTCTACATCTAAAGCGGCAGGCCCCAATGGTCTTACCCATCAGGTGCTAAAAAAATCACCCGAAACTGTTTGCAAAGCTGCTAAATCATCTCTTCCAGGAAATCCTCAAGAACAGGGTTATTCCTCCGTCATGGAAGAATGCACTAGTCATTCCATTCTTCAAGGGGGGCGATCGGTTAAGTCCGGCAAACTATCGCCCAATCGCCCTCCTTGACATTGACAGTAAAACTTTTATGCAGCTGTTGCCAAAAGAACTCGCACTCTGGGTGGACTCTAGGCAGATCCTCTCTAAGCACCAAACGGGCTTCAGAAAAGGGCTCTCTACCAGCCTCAATGGGTTCATTCTGAACCGACTCGGCGAAAGAACTAATGAGAAAGAGGGCACCCCGATTTATGGGGCTTGGGTCGATCTGTCCAAAGCATTCGATCTAGTGGACAGATCCCTTCTTTGTCGGAAGCTCCACAGTTGGGGGATTCCACCTTCCCTCTTGGCAATGCTTATAGAGTTCCACAAGAACACCACCATAAGACCGAGGCTAGACGATTTGGGTCATCCGTCAGACGTAATACAGGTTTTCAAAGGAGTACGGCAGGGATGTCTGGGTGCCCCCCTATTTTTCAACCTATTCCTGTCGGACCTTGGAGACTTCCTGGCCTCCTCATCATTGGCCAGTCCCAGGATTAACGGGAGGAGATTACATTGGTTGGCTTATGCGGACGATCTAGTCCTATTGGACAGCTCAGCAATTGGTCTACAGCGGCTTTTGTCTAAACTAGGTGAATATGCCACACTGAATGGGCTTATAATTAACCCTCTGAAGTCTAAGATTCTTGTATTTAAACAACCTAAAAAGACCTTGGGCTCTAGAAACTGGACTTTGGATGGAAAAGTTGTCCCCCGTGTCGATTAACTCACTTACCTGGGCTATGAAATCCTAGCTTCTCCAGACCAGAATAAAGTGACTCCAGCTATTTTTGACAAAGCCACCAAAATCATTTCACAGATGAAGAAATTGAATGGAAAATTCTGCAAATTCTCATTACTTCCACTCATCAAATATTATATAGGCAAAGCAGTCCCGGTCCTTCTATATGGTCTGGAAGCGAAGCCACTGCTTTGGAACTTTGATTGGAACAAAATTGAGGGTCTCCTGTGGAAAAAATCCTTATCTCCCAATGTGTACTCCACTTGTTAGTCTGCGATTTGAACTGGGATTGACCTCTCTGGGTTGTCGAGCGGACTGGAAAATTCTGTCTTTATATCGCAAAATAATAACAGCAAGCCAGTCCACTCTCTACTTTGATGTAAATGAACATCTTAAAAAAGCAAAATCTAAGCAACTTCTCGGTTTGGAGAAGAAAGTAGGAGGTATCTTGCTTAGGCTTGAATTGACATCAGAAACCCTTGCTCTAAATCCCATGAAAATCAAACTACTAGAAATAAGAGATTGGATCACCACAATTGATGGAGTAAGGAACCTCAATCCTCCAAATTTCTTCTTAAAGTTCCCTGAAAAAAGCATAAGAAATAATTTCCTCAGACTAAGACTGAACATAGCTCACACAGGGGAAATTTTGGTCCAAAGAAACCAGGAAGACAAAGCAAAAAAACTGAGAGATTGTTGGCTTGGTGAGTCACAATGTTTGCATACACTTGTTAATGGAGTGCAAAGGCACCTGGGAAACAAGATTGCTGCTACTTGGGAGATTTGTTGCCAAGAGAGTCTATCACATGATTTATTTTGGGACAGACTGATCACTGGTCAAGAAATTATGCTCATGGCTGCAATTGTAAAACTTTTGGAACATTTTTCCATACTTTCAAGTTATTAAAGGAATGGTTCGGTCAAAATTTTTTATTGCCCCCTACGGGTCGGCCATGTGTTTTTAAGCCTAAGTCACTCAATTTTAGAAAAATTTCCTATGGACCTTACCCGAGTTTTCGTCCATTAAACGCACGCGAAAACAGGCATCAGAGAGCTGCCATTTTGTGATAATCCTATAATTTCGCCCTGGATGACCTGCTTTTGCGGCTCTAAATCATATCCCCCGCCCCTGAGCCTGACATTATCAAAACATTCATATTCCCCGCCTCTCTCCGTGACGTTTCTGTGCTGCGTAGGCAAACGCGCCCAGTCGTCTTCTACATGACTTCACACAGAACCCGGAAACCAACACAGATCAACTCACAACACAGCTCGCCACAATTCGGAATATGAAACTGTACTTTAAAATCAAACAGCAACACGGTACATTTGGTAAAGTACATTTATTTGACATTAAATGTTTATAGAATATTCAGCAATTGCCATATGAACTCCGAATGCCATTTATTTTCTGTTATCTCTATCCGCAAATCCGTAAAAGTTTATTGTGAGTCACGCGCTATTCCTTTATGGTACACAGGGTGTTGGTTTTCGTTAAAAGAAGCACTTTGGTCGCACGTTGAACCGCAAGGCTGTTCCATCAAGTAGGCACTAGGCCAGCGTAAAGGTTGATATGTTGCTTCTAGCTGCTAGTACCGCGTAAGGGCATATGGGCCCTTGGCGATCGTCCCTTAAATTCATCAAAATGGTGCAGTTGTTTACATTAAGCTGCAGCTGGTGGTTGAAAAAACCATCTGCCGGTGTCTGAAACTGGAGGCAGTAGTAACAGGGAAGGATATACCTGTTTTGAAAATATAAAATGTATAATTAGTCTCGCCAGCCGATCTTTATTAATATTATTCATTTTATTTATTACGGCCGAGCTGAAACTATTTGCTTTCAAGGATAGTGCAATGGAGTATGTTCGGCTCTAAAATCAATGCGAAAAGTAACAAAATAAATCGAGGTTAGCACACAATGAGAAACGACTTTTTCTCTACATGCTTGTGGCATGTGGATCTGCATGCCCATGTGCCTGCTACAAGGACGATCCCACAAACGTTTTCCTAGCTCTTCATTCATTCATTTATTCATGCATCCATTCATTAATTCTTCATTCTGGTATAAAAGCGTCTAAAGAGTTACTTACATTATATTTGCAATTTCCATTGTGTCTCTGCTTAGTGCAGTCCGTAAATCCCACTGTGCTCTTGACAACGATTTTTCGTATACTGAACTAACATGAAACTCGGTCTAGTTTCAGAATTTTCTGCCTTATCGTCTCTTATGTTATTGCCCCCCCCCCCCCTTCAAATGAAGTTCTTTCGGCATGGTCCCTGTCTCTCAAGGTCAAAAAACAATAGAACCTTATACTGCCAGTGCGAGTTGTGGGCCTCTTGAGGGCGCGAGCTGAAAATCAAAGCCGCTGACCTTCGCTAGAAATGAGCATACATTCTTTCTTTGCAACATCCCGTAGTAAAGCCATCTGTGAGAACTTGAAGTTTCGAATCCATCTATGTACTGCGCCTCAATGTGCAAATGCAAACTGGCTTCTCTCCCATCTGCAACGGCTCGCTTGGCGCGTTCTAAGGCCCCCAATTTTGTCCACGTTGTCTGCGAGCTTTGAAGCCCCAAAGAACCATAACTATTGAGACTTTTAATTTTTGGGGGAAGGTCAGGGAAAGTATAAAGTACCCGAGGAGTTGAGTTGAAAGTGAGATTTATTGTTTTTGTTTTTATTATTTGCAATACGCAAGCCTCCCCTCGGTTAACAGTGCGCAGCATTTACATGAGATTGCGAAAATTAGTTACATCAACAAAAATATATACATACACATATAGACAAGGTCAGCAATATGAAGTGAATAGAGACAATTCAAAGATGACACCCAGGTTGTTCGCCACCCAGGATGGTGAAGGTAGGGGTTAGGGTTAGCGTACTTTGTATGCACACTGTACAATAACATTTATTTACAAAAAGACAATCGTATTACAATTATTTGAACCGGGATTTGTACTTCACAAACAGCTCTCCTTTGGGTGGACATGGCACAGTGGCAATGTTGGGTGGTAATGGATCAGTGCTCTGCACAGAAACGTTCAAAATTCCATATCTGTGCTTCTCTAATACAGCAACATTAAGGCTTTTGACAAAGTCAAACTCCATTTCCTCATAGACTGGTTTGATCACCCATTGCTTACTTCTTTTTGAAAAGGCCTTAGTGTAGCGAGGCATCCTTACATTACCCGTAGTCCTAGATTGTTCACGGCCCAGATTCTCGTTACGGTCCAAGACCGCTAGTAGAGTCCTATGTCTCATGCCCTGTTTGCTGAAATGCAAGCGCTTTGGCCTGTACTTTAGGCACATATTGTGGAACACCTCCAAACCACCTGTGTGACAGAATTCTGTCAGTCCCCTCAAATCTCTTGATAGAGTTTCATCGAAAACAATCTTCTCAATGGCTTTGTGTGTCGGTGAAGATGGATTCAACCACTTCTTCTTCCGTGCCTCCACTGGCGACAAAGGGCCATGTTCACATTGGTGGAAATGTAGGTTTTCTGACCAGCAGTGCACGTTGGTACAGTGGTGCATCAGTGACCACCATTTTTCAAGTAGTGTTTCCACTGACCCTTCACAAGTTTTTGAGCTCCACCAAAGATGGTTGCTGATAGACTGGGACCACTCTGAAATACTTTACAAACCTTTTTTTTTTCCCTGCAGCCGAGATTTTCTTATTGATTGATTTAGCAAGATGCTATACGTCAAATTGATGTTTAATGTGGGAACTGCTCTCCCATTGACTTGGCAATTGAAACGTGTCTGTCCGTGGCTATGAGGTCGAGGTGCATTCCCCTCGATTGTAGATATTCCACTGATTTTATAAATCCTAGTTTCTCCATGGCCACTGAGGATGTACATTGTGTTACCTGCACGACCACCGAACTCACAATTTTCTTACTATACATGTCCTGAAAGTGGTAGGTGCAGTACTTGGCAGAAAATCCAGGGCTGTCGCACTGTCCATCGCTGGCTAGCCTGAATCGTTTGCCTTCGAATGTACTTGCTAGAGACAATTGTTCAATTTTCCAAGCATCACTAATGGCTGGAAACAGATAATCATGTTGGTATTTGTAGTACTGCGTTTTTTGAAATGAAATGTAGTCCCACAAACTGAAAGAAAGCCTCTAACTTTCTAAAACTGGAGCCACTAAAAAGTGATGCAGCTGCACACAGTAGATTGCCTGCTGGCAGTTTCCCCAGCATCGGTTGTGCAGACCATGAGAACGAATGATGTAATCTACAGGCGGCATGTATTGTGACGTTACTGCCTTGTTTTTGACGAGTCACATGAATCAATGGCTTCCCACATACTTTCCCTCTGACGGAATGCCCACATTTCAGCATACTTATAATATCCATCAAACAACTGTCGAATACTATGTATTTGCCCTCTTTCATTAGACTGTCATCCTGCATCAAAGTTGTTTCGGCCTGTGACGTAGAGGACATATCACCACATTTGAAAGAAATATCGCTGCTATCAAGTTCTGATGCGTCGGTGAATGCTGCTGCTGGTTCATTCTCAGTCATTTCAACATCTGCTACCTCAACATTGATGGGAGAACACAACAATGTCGACAGCTTTTTTGGCGGCAATTTTTTGGCGGTTGTAGATTGTGTGAATTGATCTGCGACTACTTCAGAGCTATCTTCAATGCATCCAGTATCATGTTGTTGTGGTGGTGCGGTCGCACTGTAGCAATGGTCTTTTACAACTTTACTGGATTCTCCGGACACATTCATTTCATGTTCTGGCCATTGGACATGAGCATCTCTAGTCTCAACACGCGGCGTCTGAATTAATAGTTCCTCCATAGTGTAAATGGTCTGGCAAGCAACATCTCTCATTCGCTTCACTGTCTGTGTATGTATAGTTCGGACACCCACGGGTAACTAGAGGACAGATTGGAAAAGGGATGTTCAGTTTAAACACAAGATAAAGTATAGTACAATTGACTGGAAAAAAACATAAAATAGTCCTCAGCACAAAAAAATGTCTGAAGTTGTGAACTGTTTGTAACTAACCTTATTTTTGTTTCTTTTCTTTGCAACTTTTTTGACTCGACGTTCAACATCTGCACGCTGTTGCTCCGATTCGTGTCCGCATGTCTCCCCTTCCTCTTGCGCTGCAACGACTATATTTTCTCTATCCGCATAGACAGCACGGAATGAGGCTCCATCTACTCCCTGAAACATAGTATTTTCACTACTGTGTATCACAATATTGTTAGCATAAAATACACGTGAGGACGAACACATAGGTACATCTCAATAGCCAAACAGGATTTAAACATTGTGTGGAACAATCAAACGACAAGTATTCGAGCTCTGATGACCTAGTTCGATGGAGCTGTCAGTATCCATACCTCTGGCTCTGCATGTACTGCCACAAATGACTGTATTGAAGAGGAGGCATCAGCAACTCCCTGAAACACAGTACTTGCGTTAGTATGGTTTTCAATATTGTAACATAACACACACTTGGGGTCGACGGCACAGATACATATAAAGAGAGAACCACAAATGTTGCATTGTCTAAAAGAATCGAGGAATATTTACATATGATCAGATTTAATCGACTTATTTCTCAGAGTTCTTTACATCTGCATCATCTAAATGGGATCTTGTGATTGTAGTGGAAGCTCCATCGTCTCCCTGAAACACAGTACTTGCGTTAATAGGGAAGAAAGTATAGCAAATGGAATCACGTTATATGATCACGCTCGATGGAGCGGTCAGTATCCATACCTTGTGCTGCTGAAGAATATCTATGGATGTTGTAAATGTGGTGCGCACTTCCGAAAGCTGTTGCGCCGATTCGTATCCGCATGGTCACGCTTCCCTTGGAATTACTTGAATGTCACAACACACACTTGGGGTCGACCGCACAAATACATATCAATGGCTAACCACGAATGAAACGTGGTGTAGAACAATCAAACGACAAGTGTTCCAGTCCTGATGATCGCGGTCGATGGAGCGGTCAGTATCCATACCTCGTGCTGCCGAAGAACATCTAGGGCTATTGCCAATGTGGTGGACGCTTCAGCATCTCCCTGAAAGACAGTACTTGCATTAGTATGGATAGCACTAATTATAACTGAAAACAAACACCAGGGGACGACAACTAAGGTGTATATCAATTGGAAAGCACTAACCAAACAATTGGTAAAATAATCACACAATACATAAAAACTATTATTTGACATGCATAAAACAAGTCTGTGGCGGAATAGCCAAGTATGATTACCTGATACACGCTAGAAGTGGTTGATAACTGTGAGCACGTCACGGAAGTAGAATGTTCTTGCTTCAGATTCAAGGGATAGTCAAGAAGTTGTAAAGGTAAATCATTGTTTGATAATGAAATGCCAATATTTAAAATTGCCATGTAAGGAGACAGAATACTTGAGAGTAATGCTATTGAAAATGCGCAATATAGCAGAGTTATCTGTGACCATATATAGATTTCCTTTGGGGGTTATAAAATCGAAAAATAATTTATTGATAAATGTCATTATTCAAAAAGCTATACACTCATATCAATATCGAAAGTATTACAAGGGAGTATTACAAGGGACACAACACCTAAAATATCAATTAATCCATTTGGCTACCTACTCACTACCGCAAGGCCTAAAGCTAAATCCGGACACTTGACTCACCAGCGGCGGAATGTGGACGAATAGAGTTGGAATAGCGTTTGCAAGCAATTTTCGTGTCGTTCGCCGTTTATTCTTCTTTGTTACCCAAGATGTGGTGTACGTGTTCGAGGAAAAGTGGCGGCTGCTGTTGCGGTATTGATCACCCCTCTTGTCCTCTAAGACCTGTTGGACTCTACTTTCCAGCTCATCCAGTGGCTATCCGCAATGTCTGACCCATTCTCTTATTCGATCAACAATTTTCGGGAATACATGCATTATAGTGCCTTCAGAATTAGCATGGGTCTTCGAAGGGCAACCGCTAATCGAACAGGCAGGCATTGTTGAAAATTCTGAAAAGTAAATATCAAGATTATTATAAAACCTTGATGAATAAAAATGTCACAAAAAAGTAAATGAACCATACCATGCTCAATGCAAGGTTTGTTTTGGTCGCCGGAACTATACTAGTTCATCATGTGCGGCTTAGTATTTGCATAAGTTACAGAAATGTTTTAAATTATGTGACTAAACTGGGAACATGTGACTCGTCCCTTGGATGTTCTGTCTTGCACGAAAAGGAAACATGCTTACATTATAGACTGGACCCCCGAAGGATGCAATTCGATGACAATTGACACAGATGAAAATAAATAGATCTATTGATAGCATAACAATTGAAACTCAAGTCAATGGCAATGAGACCAATGACCATAGCTCTATTGGGTACTGTAATCGCAAATAGATAGAAATGTAAAAATGACCGAAATATGACTAGGATTCATGGCCTTACCTTAATCAACAAACAGTTGGATTCAGCAGGCCGAGCAGTATGTTGCAGGAGAACAGGTACATGGCCACAGGTAGCACACTGACGAGTTTGCTCGAAGCGGTCACAGATAGCACTACGACGAGCAGATTAGCATAGATCTCAGTGCTTCTCAGGTAGAAGGTTCAGGAGTTGACTTGCAAAGCACAAAGATGTTCTCATGAGACATATGAAGTGGTTTATAAAGTATTAGAAACAGGGGTGTCTTTGTGAATGAATGACGTGTGTATGTTGTGGTATTATGTGGTTTGCAGGGGGGCGGCCTGCCTCAGGAGAGGCCCGCCTGGAGACACGGGGTCTGAGGAGGCCATGTGAGCGATGGCCCCTGGGCGTGGGATACCTTTTGAAGTGTACATGCTGTTTGGCACCTTGGCCTTTTGCGCCCGTGACCGCCCCCCATGCCAGCGCTCATCCTCGGGTGCGAACCGACCGCCTTTGATAGAGTGGATGGGATGGATGGGCCTGGGGCGTGCAGATAAGACACAGGAAGACTGTTGAATGGAGACACACTTATGTGGATTGCAGGGGGGCGGCCTGCCTGGAGACACGGGGTCTGAGGAGGCCATGTGAGCGATGGCCCATGGGCGTGGGATACCTTTTGAAGTGTACATGCTGTTTGGCACGTTGGCCGTTTGCGCCCGTGACAGCCCCCCACGCCAGCGCTCATCCCCGGGTGCGAACTGACCGCCTTTGATAGAGGGGGTGGGATGGATGGGCCGGTGGGCATGCAGGCAAGTGTGTGGGAGCGAGGGGCCATCAGGCCCCTCTCATCCTTTACTTCTCAGTAGAAACTCGGACCAAGTGCCTCCAGTAGTGGGTTCGCCCCTTGCCCTTATGTGATGTTAACTTTGGTTGACATTCGCGTAGATGGGACCACTGAGCAGGACACGGGGCATCCATTTTTGTACCCCCTTTCCACTCCATCTTGGTGGCCAGGCCTCACTGTGCAGAGCACATGGCCCCCACCCTCGTTCCCACTCTGACTGGAAAACTCCAGAGGTATTTGCAACAGCTAATAAATGTAACACATCACTGTTCCTCTGAGATCACTGTCCTGCATGTGAACCAGCCTGAACTAAGCACATAGCTGGTTCATCTCCACAAACGTGTCGTTGCCCACGCACCCTCGCCAGTGGAAACTTACTGCCATTCTGACCCTGTGTCCCTGCAAGGTATTCACTTCATGTGCCAGACCACTGACCACGCCATGATGCCCACCTAGCAGATCCCCAACTAACATTAGACCCCTACTGCAGTATATCGTTGCCTATCAATAACAAATGCCACATACCAGAGATTCTTGCGAGCACAGAACCACACTTCAAACAGTGTATTATAGTGGTCAAGACCCTTAACCTAAGGCCTGTATAATCCAATGTTAATTGATGGTATAGATATATGTGACTTTTAAAGAGACATAACCTACTGAAAGACTTTGAACAAGTGTTATTTAGTGCATGCATTATTGAGAATATATTATGTTAGCTTAGATGGTGACCACCCTGCTTCACAGCGACCTGACCTTCACCCATTCGGAGCACAGATGTCTGACGTCCATCCTTGAATGGAGACGCACTTGATTCATTTAAAAAATCGAAACAACAGTTGTTAAAATTTATGTGGTATTTTTTTTTTGCATCTTATTTTGATGACACAAAATACAAGACTTTGATCATTGTACAGGTCAGGTTGCAGCACAACGAGAGAAAATCCCCTGTACTGACCGCTGTCACTCGGGAACGTTTCTCTTATGGCACGAACGGCTCAGGCGGGTATTACTCATCAACGCAGTGTCCAAGCCTCCCGTGAAGCCACCATGTAAAGGAACGATAGGCCACCAGCCTGTACCACCTGTGAAAAGGAATGAAACAAACTGTTTTTAAATGACCAAGATAAGTTTCATAAACGTTTGTTGTCAATGACATTTCTTGTAACTAATGGCATTCTGCTCAGACAAATGCTATCTAGACACTACACACTATTGAACGACTTTCATGCGTTAGAATGATATGTATATGTAATTTTGGATATAGTAGAAGACCATGAAATAGGAGTGGCATGACGAGCAGAGTATACTTACTCGTTACTCGGATTACGAGGACGAACAGTTGCGCGAAGTTCGTGCATAAGCACCATCATTATTCTCAACACGGCCCGTGTGAGGCAGGCTGCCCTGAAGTCTGGCAGCTCGGTGATGCATTGCGGTCGTGGCTCGCCTTCCGAAATGTAGGCCATGCATCCCGAGTTTTCACAGCAGCAGCAGTTCTCGTCCTCGGTTGGTATTAGCTTGCACCGATTGCATGTGCACCAGGTGGAAACACCGTCCATGCGACTAGGTCCAGGCTCTTCAGCTGTTGAATCGTCCTCCCAACTGCCGTCCGAGGACCCACCGTTTTCGCGTGTTTCCCTTTCCAGTAGTTCCTCCTCGGTATACTCGGGCTCGTACATGTAGGGCATTATTGTAGCCATTGTGTGTTAAACAAACTAAAATAATTTATAGCGGTGGTACTGCTATCTGTTCACACGGGCTACAAGCAACGAAGGTAGCTGACCAGAGCACAGAAACGAGTCACAGAATACTCAAAGTAACACAGAGAGAGGAATGGAATCGAAAATCTTCTGCTGTGTGTTGTGACACGGTCTGTTCATACTTATTGAGGAAAGAGACGTCCTGCCATTTCCATGGCGACATGTCATTAGCTGAAGCGCAGCGAATGTTGACACGAGACATGCTTTGGCGTTGTGAAATGAGCGGTACGCGTCTGCTGATGACAGACTCGGGGGCGGGGGATATGATTTAGTGCCGCAAAAGCAGGTCAGCCAGGGCGATGGGGGAAATGATAGGAGTATCACAAAATGGCAGCTCCCTGATGCCTGTTTTCGCGTGCGTTTAATGGACGAAAACTCTGGTAAGGTCCATAGGAAATATTTCTAAAATCGAGCGACTTAGGCTTAACAACACATGGCCGACCCGTAGGAGCAATAAAAAATGTTGACCGAACCATTCCTTTAAGACACTGCTCCCCTAAATGAGCATAAGAAGGTCTTCATTGGTCTCCCTTTGCAACCCTTGGTTTCTTCTCTGAATATTTCTCCTTGTTTTATTATTATATGTATTCATATATATTTGTTGGTTTCATATTTTACTGTGGTTTTGTAAAGGTTTTTCATGTAAAACCAAAATAAATAAATAATAATTCCTACCACTTAATGTGGTAAGTGCATCTTACCTGACATGGCTAGTCTATGGTCTTCTCGCTACCGTTGCCAGAATGTAATCTTCTGACTAGTGCATACGCCTTACTAGCCCTCTGATGGGTCTTTGCTTCTGTTATTAAATATCAGTCTAGGATCTAAATTCACTGCTCTTTAACAGATTACATTTTCAAATGTAATCCGTTCTGCTAGCGGAGGAACTTGTGCAGATTCTGAATTTACCAGTCCATGAACCCTGGAGGGGGGAGGGGAGTGGGTGGTAAAGTTAAGGGGGCTATTCCCACCAGAGACCAGTTTCTCTTAAAGATTTAGCCCCTCTTTATGGAAACTTTTCTCCTATTTCTGTGAGTCTGCAGGTAGACAGTGGGCTTGCATATGCATGCGGTTGTGCATGCAGCTGCATGCAAATTCCCTCCCACCTCCCTGTTCCCCAGGAGCACTCTTGGGTTTGGTGTGCTGGGTGGCATTTCTTTTTTAGTTCCATTGTACTGAGGCTTTGTATTGTGACACAATAAAAAATACGTTTCATTGTGCTGGGAGATGTGCAAGAGGTAAGGCATTTGTGCCCTTCAGGCTTGCTCCAGTCATCTGTGGGTTGCAGGGTGGTTATTGGAGCTCTGATTACTGCCAGGGTGCAAAAGGAGGAGGTGTATTTGAAGGGTTTATTTGTTACTCTATGAAGATTAATGTTTTCTTTGTTCAAAATATTGGTTTTTTTTCTTCTTCCCTTACTGCTTTCTGAGGTGCGACTAACTTTGTCCCAAGGCGAAATTGTAGCCCTCTTTGGATCAGGCATACCAGGCTGAAAGGCAAGATGGAAGTGCAACTTACTTTGCCCCACATTAACCTGCCTTTCGCAGGCGTGGACCTGGCATGTGACTTACATGCTTAGCATCATTGTAGAGAATTGCCAACAGCTGTCTCTCACTACCACAGATGCCTCAGAGTATATGTAAAGGCTTTAGTGCAAAGGATCCTGGGAATTCCTCAAATGTTATGTTGTTTTACTTTAACTCTGTAGTTTAACATTAAAGCATGCTTCACTGCACTGTGAAGAGACTCCCTACAAATCGTAGGCCAATGACACTAAAGGTGACATCCAGAATGTGTTGCTTCAAAGGCTTAATGGAAAACCTGTCTGTAGAAGTAGTTGGCAATTGTTTTTTATTATTTTATTAATATTTTAACACATAATCAAAAACAAGAGCATCACCCTTAACATGTAAATCCCCTTTGCAATATGAAGGCATGACAATGCAATACCACTGTAAGAAAACATGAAGAGATGTGGGGGGGGGGGGGGGTGAGGGGTTCTCACTGGTGTATGCCTCATAAACCTCATAGGGGGTTAACGCAATAGAAGGATTCGTGAAAGAGAGACTGTTCCAAGAAGTCTGTGGCCTCTGAGTAGAAAAAGTACACTCAATCACCATCTCCCATGATGCATAAAATCCCATATCCTTAATCTAACTAAATAGCAACACATGAAGCATCCAATCGCACGCACGGGTCATAAGAGGTGCCCTCAAAAAGGCATCACCCACTTCCCAGAGCCCACGATACCCCTAAAAGGGATGGACGCGTACACCCCACTATAGCTATGCATAAATTGCAAAAGTGTAAAACATTTGTTGTGGGACGCCAACCACTCCCGCTCCCTTCAGTCGGGAAAGACAGACCGTCAGGAACATGCATGGTAGTCGGAACATGCTAACAGAACCATGTAGCATAGCATTAATTCAACTTAATGAGTTTTATTCTAAGTTGAGATTCTAACAGTCAGGAAACATCCATATAACATGTAGACTCAGGCACAAAGATGGAGACTTTAATCCCCTCGTAGGTGTTACAGGGTCGTTCCATTCCCTGAGGTGATCAAAGGTTTTCAACTCTTGTCTGACTTGGCTGCAACCCTTACAGGGATAGACTTCATTAATTCCTCTGCCCTCTCTGCATCACAAAGATGTACTCCTTATCCTACCACGTCACTCATAGTTTGGCTGGCCAGAGCAGCCCCACCTTGACACCTAGTGTAAGAAAGGATTTCTTTAGAGTTCAGTGTCTTCTTCCTTTTCTCTGTCACTGGTGCCAAATCTGGAAAAAGCAAGATCTTATGTTACTGGTAATCCAGAGTGCCCTTTTCCCTAGCAGCATTTACAATTCTCTGTCATGAGCATCAGATACCTTAATGATAGTGGGTCCCACCTTTGAGTCACTCCTCTTCTCAGAAGCACACATTTTGTTCCTGTAACATTTTTCGATATATATGGGATCTTTCTCCACCTCCAAGGAAAGCGGCTCCAGGAGCCAATCCACAGCAAAGGAGACAAGATCATCTCTGTCTGCACCTGAAGGAAGGCCAATGACTTCAATTTGCCTGGCTCATACCACATTTTCCAGGTATTTGATCCTGCCCTCCATGACTCTTTGTCCCTTTACCCCCACGTCTATATCCTTACTCCATTAATGTACTACCTGAGTCGTCTGGGCACATAAATGGTCCAACTCATTGGTTCTCTGTTCTAGGATGGCAGTTCTGGACTCCAACTGAACAGCTTGTCAAACTTGTCTTCCATACTTGTGATTGATTTTTCTATTCGCCCCAGAGCAGCCATCATTGGGCTTCTCAAGGGTGAGGCGGCTTGGGCACAGTCGAAGTTTACTTAATTGATGATCCTTTGGGAGCAAAAAAGTCAGATTACATGTCTTTTTCCTTCTTGCTTCTTCCAGACGCCATTCTAGGGCACTATTCTAGAACAATCTTGCCCAGTGTAAACTGCAATAGGGTTACGAGTCCCAAATCACCCAAGTAGGCTGCCACTCTTTAACACACTTAAAAAGAGATCTTCCCTTAGTGCTGTAACAAAGGTCATGCTATGCCGCCCTCCCTGCTATGCAGGCTTTGGCTGCAACACTGGGATATTAAGGAAACCCCACTTGGACTTGTGTATTGCAAGAATAGGGTTTCATGCTTCTGCCTGACTCCAACATGGCTGTCGGTTAGCCTAACTGATGATATTTAAACACTCCTTTTCCATTCCATGTTGCTGTGGCACCCCCCTCTCCCAGGCACACGGGCCTGGCTTCTCCTCCCATGCGCTATTAACCCATCCGGGCGCTTCCAAGAGCCGCAGCACAACGGTGCGGCGTAGCAGGCTGTATCACCATCAATCCCTGAGGCCAACCAGACGCCATCCGCCGCGAGGCCAACTCTCAAGGATGACCGCCATGGTTGGTATATGGCCTCTCTGCATTCCACTCCTTGACACTGAGCTGTGGCATAGCAGCTCACCCCAGTATAAGGCTGTCCTCCGCACCTCACAGGATTGGTAGCTGCTGCGTGATGCATGATCCCCAGGGGACAGCAGGCCGCCCCTACAATCGCGACTGCCCACTGCCGTCATAGCATCTGGCGCTTCTCCAGCAAACCGAAGTTTGGTGAGTAAATGCTGTTGGCCTTGAAAGGGCTCCTAATCCTAAATGGATTATTCAAGTGTGGATCCTGCTGATAGTGTTAGTCTTGGATGTTAACAGGTGATCGATTGCAGGAGCCGAGATCTCAAACTGTTACCCATCTGCCATCTTGGCCACGCCCGTCCCAAGTCGTTGACAATTGTGAAATCTTACGACTTTATTTCTTTAATTTACATAATATAAATGGTTTAGTCTTTTATAATGTACTTCTGCTGCTGTCTGTGTGCATGGTTTTGGTAGAAAGGGTGGAGAGGACAGATGCAAAACCAGTAGGCGTCTTAGTGCGAGCAGCTACAGTCTGCCAAAGTTCAGAGTCTTGTGCATCAATAACATTCAGGGTGCATTGTTGAGTTTGACACTTGGTTACATGTTTTATGAAGCGTTGAGGACCTAAAATCTACTAGCTGCTTACCCTGGGATACATGGACGGCTGCAGCCCCACTGTTACTGTAGAGGCAGTGCTGGAAAGAGAAAAGTTGGTGTTTGTGTGCATAGCGTAGAGGTAATGATTGATTAAAAGGTGAATGGATTGGGGGGGCCTGGCTGGGGACCAATATCTTGGCGACTCCTAACAGATCCCATGAAGACATTTGCGTGCGCATGCTTTTTGACAATCAAACACTATAGAAGTATGACGCAACCTCCGAACCAAGTGACGGTGAGACTGTTGCTCAGCAAGTCTGTGGACACAGTTTGCTGAGGTCTGGCAGTTGATAAACACTCTCCTGAAATAGCAGTCACCATCATTGCGAGGGCAAGGGTGACCTGCTGACCTGGATAAAGGTAATTTGTGACTTATTGTGCGGTGTGTGTGGGTGCAGAGCGAGATGTTATCATCTAGATATCGGAGAACTCCCCCGCATCATCTCCCTTTTCACATCATACCTGCAGGGGGTGTGGGTCTAATAAGTCAATTGTCCCTATAGATTGATTGAAAACTGAACAAACTGTAGCCACTCTTTTCATCTTGAACTAGTATTTGTTTGGTCTGAAAATACAGAATGTTTGGTTATAAAAATGGAAGGACATTTTAGAAAAGGAACAATGGTGAATGTCATGTGAAAATGTCCTATGAAAATATAACCCCCACTGAGATTTACCTGCTTTGCATATTCAATAGAGACTAATGAAGTATAGCGATAATGTTTTACATATGAAAAATCAATTGGAACACCATACACTAAAGCAAAATAATGCTTGATTAAAAAAAAATCTATTTCCCAAATAGAATAATTGATTAACACACAGTTAAATGGCAAACTGCATTCACAAATGGGCATTAAGAAGAAAAAGAACTAAACATCTTTAGTGCGAACATGATTTAACCCCGTAAGTGTCAAGGACGATTATGCTAGTCTTTTTTTTTTTTTTTTTTGCATAGCCTGCACACACACAATCTTTTCATAGGTTCTATGGACAATTAAGATTATTTTTCAATTTCAAAATAAGCCCCGTACCATCGTGCAGATAGCTATAGGTTTGGATCTTAACTCCATTTCAGGCTCACTGTACAGACTGCACTTGCTGGCTATAACGGTTGAGGGTAAAATCATGTTATTCAGTGGTCATGTATCCCACTGATAATTAGTTATGAGATTTAATGGGTTTAGACTGTTCTCGGATCTTGCATTAGGCAGATGAGAAATGCTTACTTTCGATTTCTATAATTTGGGTTGATCTTCTTTGGAGACCCCCCCCATGCATTCTGAATGAGGATCTTAAAAATATTCTCCACATATGCTCGGGTTCCCCCTCCTAAAATGAGAAATCTTTTGACAAGGCTTACAGTCCTACACGCAGATCTAGTTCTCCTACAAGAGAGGCATCTCTAATCCAAATACAAGCCTGGATTAAAGTCTATAGAATATATTCCCATCAAAACCTTTCACCAATAGAAAGGAAGAAGATAGGAAATGTAATTTTGTCGGTAGAGATCTGGATGAGTCCTTAAGAGACTTTTGTTTGGACTCGCAGGGTAGGTGTTAGATCTGCAATTGTCGCTGAATCAACAGATGCCATTTGTTCTCTCTATGGATCTATTGAAATAAAGGTTGCTTTTTTTGGTTGAGAGGGCTCAATTTCAAAAGGAGGTATTGATTATTGAAATGAAGAGTTGGATTCTGTGGTGGGTCCGAAGAAGGTGTTGTAGGTCAGAGAAGGAAGCGGACAAAGACGTTGTTTTTCTACCTGTGATTGTATTCAAATAATAAACAAAAGGCCCATCTGTCCCTAACAAAAATGATGCTTTTCCTACCCAACATACATCTAACTAGGGTGCTCGTCGTCTGTGAGTTACTCCAAATCAACAGTCCTTCATCCGTCCATAAACTACCCTATGCTGACCGGTTGCAGGAGAATGACTCCTTTCTCCTGGACATGCCTTCTTAGCCTTAATAGTCTATCTTGAGATAGTTCCTTGTGACAAAGTTGATAAGTTTCTTTAATTCCTCAAGGGGACTCTTCCACATGGTCTCAGGTATGCCTTGTTTTAACTTATTTACAATTCCTGTGTCCCCATTTCAGGGTCAGTTGTACTTATTCAGTCTCATTCCATAGAGACCAGCGTCCCAGGTCATTTTTACCACTGTGTTATCTTCTAAGCTCTTCCACTTATGTGAACCACCATATAGGTTCTTCTGCTTCTCTTTGCTTATGTCTTGGTCTTTCCAAACACTGAGATGGATATTACAAGTCTTCTGACTTTCTTCACTCTTTTTACTGCTTTTGTAATCACTGTGACAAGTGCGAGGAGTCCCTCGGTACTCGTAATATACTTTGCTGCTTTCACAGTTATTGGAACGAGTATGATGAATCTCTCGGTATTCGTGATACTCTTTGCTGTTTGGTGCCTGCCTGTGCCTCACTTCTCCCGGGGCGTCTCCCGCTATTACCGTTACCTTTAACTTGTTGTGTGGGCCTCAATGGTTCTTGCTGTGGGGGTCGAGATCACGCTGTGTCGATAAACGCTTCCCGCGTCTTTCTTTCCTTCTCTGCTTTGCTCTCTGCAGAGTATTTTGCTGGATGGTCTCAGCATTGTTGTCTGACCGCACGGTCCACCTACACAAGGTCATGCCACCACCTCGCAATGCTTGCCGCACATATAAAACTTCTCCTTGCTGGCTCCTGAACCGCGTTCCTCCTTCGTTCTCCATGTCCTCTCAACTGAGCACCTCCTGGAGTGCCCTGGCTTCTCTCTCTCAGGTTCTAACTTCCCAGGCTTCACTTGCTTGGTGAACACAACTCCCTAATGCAAGCCCCTCTTTGCTTTTAATGCATCTGAACTGTGTCCTCCCCAGCAGAGGATCCTTGCCCTGAAGTATTTTGTATTACTCCGTGGCTCCCACTCTTCAGTTGTCTCTTCTTGCCCCCTAGGAGTGATCAGCATTACTCTGCTACTCTTCTCAGTGGATCTTGGGTTTGTAATACTGGAATTTGTATTGCAATAGCAAACAGTGGTTTGTTCAGGTTGTGTCTTCTGAGACAGTGATGGTCTGAGGGTTTCATAGGATATGGGGCAGGGAGTACTTCACAGAATGGGATCCTTGTCCCCAAGGGGGAGGGGTGGGGGGGAAGGGAGTCTCTCCCTGTGAGGTCCCGCCTACCGCCACCCCTATGGGGAATGTTGCATAGTGGACTGATCTCCACAGCCTCAAAGGGAATGGTTCCCATCTAGGAAGAGATCCTGAGAATCGTCACAAAGGACAGAGGCTAGTTTGTTCCATTTTAACAGACTTTATTTTGAGTAATTAAAAAGGGAACGCCTGACCTATCCCTAAGTTCTGGGTTTTCCTACCTAACATAAACTAACTAGGTATCTGGTCATTCTCGTTCTTTCTTAAAGGAAAGCTGTCCTCTGGCCCAAATGTAAGGCACAGGAGAAGCACTCCCTTCTCCTGTGTTCTGCTTCACAGCAAAGTCACTTTAGTACGTGATTTTTGGGAACTACTTTGATAAGTACATATAGTTCAAAAATAGGATTGTTAAGCTTTTCCAATGTGTCCTTGACGCCTTGCTTTTCCCTTTTGATGTTCCTTCTCTTCTAAAGGATTCTTACTTCCTTTGTATTCTCCCTTATTACAGGGACGAGTGTTCAGGTTATAGAAATGATCTTCACTTGGTGGCGCTGTGGAGCAGCCCAAGATGGCTGCCTAGCCTTTCAGCTTTGTGCGGCCTCGGCATTCATCTGCTCCCATCTGCAGTTCCCGATATTGTGAAGGACTATCGGCTGGCCGAGCTGTTTCTGCCACTGCACTGGACATTTTGTGCGATTTCGGTCTCGATCGGCCCACCTGGGACCTGACTGACGGCCCTGTCGGATTTGCGCCTGGTACTCCACCCGGCCCCGGCGGTTGCCTAACATCCGGCCCTCCCGCCTGGCCTGCCTGACCCCCGGTCCCCTCCCTGCTCCCAGCCGCTCTGTGAAATCGCGGCGGGTGCCTGGGGGTCCTGCTGCGGACTCCGCCACACTGTGGATGCCACCTGCTGCGTCAGTGATCATCACAACCTCCCCGGCACCGACAACACGGAGGATCTTATCGCCCCGCTGCCGCGGCGGACCAGGTGAGCGGGGTCTGGAGCGGTGGGCGTCGAGACCTCTCCCCGCTGTCTGCGATATTACGGGCCTGTACTGTCATAAGGAAGCGGCCCTCACCATACTGTCTGCCCACTTTCCCGCTGACAGTGTCGCCGCCTCTGCCCGCGCCCTCCTAAGAAAGATCCCGCTGGCACCCCCACGCAACCTGTACACATGAGGCCGCGATCGCTCGCCATCACAGGCTTGCCGCTCCACCGCTGACTCTCTGCTACCCACGGTGGTCCCCCACCTGCCCTCAACCGCCTACCGCCACCGAAGGACCTGCGTTTGAGCCTGCCGGCCCCGGCCCTTCTCAGCTCTCCATCCTACCCATAAGTGGGCCCTTACTGCAACCGGGCCCACCACAACGACAATGCCTAGCAGAAATAAGGCGGGGGCCCAAGGAGGTACAATGGACAAGTACACTAAAGCGGTCCCTCGAGATGAGTCAGCCAGCACATCATCGCCACAGGACGAGCCAAACTTAACCCTGCACCGAGCGGTCGAGGCCCCTGACCTCACCCTACTAATGGAATCCATGGCTAGCAACTTTGCCTCCTTCCATGAAAAATTAGACGACATCAATGCTAATGTCGCCTCGCTTAAGGCTTGAGTGGACCAGGCGGGATCGAGGATCACCAAGGCTGAAAATAGGATCTCGGTGAACGAAGATGGCATCACCGCGCTCCAGGACACTGTGGCCTCCCTAACGCGTGAAATGAAAGGTGTCAAGGCGAAGTGTGACGATCTGGAGTCGCGCTCCCGTAGGAACAACTTGCGCATCATCGGGGTCCCTGAAAATGCCCTCAAGGGGCGGATGGAGGACGCAGTGGAGAAACTCCTCAAGGACCTACTGGACGACCCTGCCCTCTCTCCGTATTTCACGGTCGAGCGGGCTCATCGGGCCCTGTCTCCGCGTCCCAGACCCGGCGACATCCCCAGACCCATTATCGCCAAGATTCTCAACTACCGCGACAGATCTCATCCTCCGCCTGTCGCGGGAAAAGGGAGACCTGCGATTTGAAGCCCATACGGTTAGAATCTTCCCGGACTTCTCGCTGGCGGTGCAGCAGGAAAGGCGCCAGTTCTTAGGCGTCAAAAAGCTGCTCAGGGAGCGCCACTTCCCCAACGCCATCCTGTTCCCGGCACGACTAAAGATTACCCATGATGGTAAGATCATCTTCTTCACTGTCCCTGATGAAGCGGTGAAGTTCATTGAATTACATATACCTCTTCCCGGGCCGCGAGCCGACCACACGCCATAGACTACACAGCCTACGATGTTATAAAAATGTCCACGGATCCATGGATTGATGTGTTGATGGCAACCACACCGTGTCCACTCAATAACTGCGGCCTCTTGCCATGTGTACGTGGGCCACAGGCTAGCTCCTAAACTGACTGCTTCTTTGCCTTCTCCCCTACTTGGCCCCTGGAGTTATCCCTGTGCCCTGCTCTCTCTTGCGATGTCATCTTGCCAGAGGGTCCTCTCTGGTCTCGGAGGCTGTCTGTGATACCTGTTTTACCGCAACAACACACTCGGGACAGCATCTGCTGCCCCACATCAAGCCACAAATGCTGGCCGCACGGCACCAGCGCCCCCCGTTGCAGTTGCAATGTTTGCTTTCGCTTTTATTTTGTTCTTTCTATTGACTGGCCCCTGTTGGGCTAGGATGTGGCCCTGTCCACGTTGGATCTGGTCCTCTGACCATTGGTTTCCGGTCGGAGCAGGCCCAAGGGGCTTCGGGTGTGTTTTGGGGTGGGAGATCTGCACTGCATGTTGGGCAGTGAGGGTGGGGGGTAGCGTAATTGGGGTTGTGTTAACAGTTAAAAACATGGCTGAGAGACGCATGACTTCAACTCAACACTACTGTGCACACGGCAAGTGCATAAGGAAAAATCCTAACGAATACTACCACTGGGTTGTTCCATAATATATTGCTATGGCTCTGAACATTGTCACATGGAATATTCGTGGCCTAAGCAATTTCGCTAAGGCCCGCAGGATAACTGCCTATGCCCAGCGACATGGCGCCAAAATCCTCTTTCTCCAAGAAACCCACGCTCTCGGGCGCCTAGCAGCATGTCTCGCCCCCACGTGGGGCAACAACAGATTCTATACGAAGTACTCCACCCAATCCAGGGGGGTCCTTACTCTAATCCATAAGTCAGTCCAGTTTTCCCTGCGCTCCAGCCATATCGACCCTGAGGGTAGATACGTGATCCTCCATTGCTCACTCGCTAATATGGAATGCCTCCTAGTGAACACATATGCCCCGAACTTTGATGCCCCTGAGTTCTTTGATACCATCACCATCACGCTTCTGAAATATATTGGGATTCCCATCATCTGGGGCGGGGACATGAATTTGATCCTAGACAAAGACCTGGATAGGTCTGGGACGGCCCGCAGAGCCCCATCACGCGCAGCCCATAGGTTAGAGAGTACACTTTTTACTCATCGGTACACGACAGCCTCTCCGGGATCGACCTTTTCCTCATATCGAGCTGCATGATGTGCAGGGTCATAGAGACCAAGATATTACTGTGCACACTATCGGACCATTCACCGGTAACACTCCAGATAACACTGGGACACGACCAGCCCCCCCGCTCCTCTTGGAGATTTAATTCGGAGGCCCTGCTAGACATAGTCTTTAAAGCCGATATCTTAGCTGACATCAACACCTTCTTTGAGTGCAACAACGGGCATGACCCCTCCGATGCAGTGCGCTGGGAGGCATTCAACGTCTTCATCAGAAGGATGTGCATATCTAGAGAAGCTGGGGTCCTCAAGGCCATAAAAAATAGCCTGCAACAGTCAGAAGCGAAATTAGAAGAGCTTGAGAGGGCATATGCCACCTCCCCTTCCCCGACCACACTGGCACAGATTACAGCGGAATTAGAAACGTTCGAGTCTCACGCCCTAAGAGAAGTTCGGTACTTCGCCCGCCCTGTGGCGGCCAGGAAGTATGGTGAGGGGGATAGGCCGGGTAGAACACTGTCCAGACTGGTCCGAACTGAGGGGGGCAGGAACCGCATTGATTGCATCAAGGACACACGAGGCACCATGTGCTGGTCCGACCAGGATATCCTTGGGACATTCACCACATTCTATATGACCCTGTATGGCCCCCAGCAAGAACACAGCCTGCAAGACACCGACGCCCTGTTAGATCAGATCCCCATGACCCTCCTCTCCCGCGCGACCAGCGACCTCCTTGAGGCCCCTATCACCCTCGATGAGATAACCACGGTCATCTCGAACTGCCCTAGGGGCAAAGCGCCAGGCCCGGACGGCCTCACCTCGGAGTTTTATCGGGAGCATGTAGCCATTCTGGCACCCAGACTCCTTGAGGTGTGGAACGAATCCCTAGAGTTAAACATCCTACCCGAATCCATGCGTGAGGCGCTTATAACTGGATTACCCAAGCCAGGTAAACCATTGGACGAATGTTGGTCTAATAGGCCCCTTTCTCTGATCAACACTGACACAAAAATATTTACCAAGATCATTGCCAATAGGTTTCTCCCCATTATGCCCCACTTGGTCCACCCCGACCAGAGTGGCTTCGTGCCCGGCAGATCCACCGCCCTTAATATCCGTCGCCTGTTCAATGTTCTGGCTAGAATTGACCCCAACGCACAGGCCGTGGCGGTCACCCTCGATGCCCAGGCATTTGATATGGTGTCCTGGCAATACATGTGGGCGGTGCTCCACAAAATGGGTATTGGCCCATGCATGAGGTTGTACATCAAACTCCTCTACACAAGCCCTGCAGCCAGAGTCCTGGTCAACTCCAGGGCCTCGGCCCCCTTTGCTCTCCACAGAGGTACCCGCCAGGGCTGCCAGCTTTCTCCGATGCTCTTTGCGCTCGCTATAGAACCCATGGCTGATAACGTTAGGGACAAACATACGCGTAAAGGTATACGTCTCCGTGATACTCCCAAGATCATTTCTCTATATGCCGACGACGTGCTCCTATATATTAGAGACCTGGCTGCCCACCTAGACCCGATATTGAGAGACATAACCAAAATTGGCACTTTCTCGGGCTTCACCATAAATTATTCCAAATCTGAAATCTTCCCGCTCACCCCGTCCACTACACAACCGTCCTGCGAATTCCCCCTCCGATGGTCACCGAGAGGCATCAGGTACCTTGGAGTGCAGGTGTCCCTCACCAAAGATTCACTGTTGGCTGACAACTATGCGGCTGTGGCGCAGCTTGCTGAGGCTCAAATGTTGAAATGGCGCAGTCTCCCACTCTTTGTCGGGTAGACTATCTCAAATCAAAATGATTATGGTCCCTAAATTCCTCTACGTCTTCACAAATGTGCCGATCTGGCCCGGAAAGCGATAGTTCAGGAACTTGCATGCTGCGTGTGCCCAATTTCTGTGGCACTCAGGCACGGTTCATAAGAAATGGCAACACATGACTCTTCCCTATGGTAACAGGGGTTTCATCGCCCCCGATTTTGCCAAATATTGGACAGCTGGTACACATTCTCCGACCCCCCCGCCCCCGCATGTGAAGCTCAAGAAACTAGCGAGCGAGAGCGTTAACACCCTCTCCCTCATTCTCCATCGCACATATCACGCCGACGCCCCGGCAGACCCTGTAGCGGTCACTGTCAGGGCCTGGAAATATATCTTGCAGATACAACCCGACCACCATCCGTACTACAAATGGCTGCCCATCTGGCAGTACCCGGGCCTCAGCCCTACACATAAGCTTTTAATGAAACACTGGCATGATCTGGGCTATCGGGCCCTGACCGACTTTTACCCTGACGGGAAGTTTATTACTCCGCAGACGTGGCGCCCTGGACACCTGGGTACTTTGGAACTGCTACAATACTACAGGCTGAGGGCGGCGTTCCACGCCTGGTGGCCCTCATAGCCAGATGAGCCCCCAGACTCACCTGAGATCCAGTATATATCCAACTCGGCTGGTGCTAGGGGGATAGTGTCCACGCTGTACAAATTGTTGATGGCCGACCCCACAGACGTGCCAGTCAAGGCGCGAGATACGTGGAGTGAGGAGCTGGCCCTCCTCATCACGGACGCAATGTGGGGGAAAATGTGCACACACACTCGAACCACCTCTCTGAATGCCAGGCATAGGTGTATGCAATACAAGCTCCTTAATAGACTATATTACACACCTCAAAAGCTGGACAGGTTTGCACACACCCAGGCCCGCACCTGCCCTAAGTGCGGTTCTCCTGCTGCAGATCATACTCATATGTTCTGGTCCTGTGACGCGCTGGGCCCATACTGGAAGGCCATAATTGAAGCTCTCTGACATCACAGCGTCCCAGAACCCCTAGCTGTACTGTTCGGCCTGTGGGATAGCCCGGAGTTGAGGAAAATATCTAGGTTTCTCAATGTTGCCACCATAAAAGCGCCGATTCCCCCTCCCCCCGCATCCACCAATCCCCCCCCCTCGTTTGAGATGTGGATGAGGGCCCTCGCCTGGACTCAAACGTGCAAGGACGACTACATCAATACCCTCCCGCTGGCCTCCCGTCCCAGGAATGTGTGGACAGAATTTTGTACATATTTAAATAATAAAGACGACTTAGAACTATTGTCCTCCCCGCCTCCTGGTGATGTAAACTAATCCACTGCTGTGCCGCTTGGATCCGGGCAATGGCCCCACCGGTACATGCCTAACATTCCCATGTATTGCACTACTGTGTATGTATCTGTTACTCTTGCTATGTTGTACAATGTGTTGATTGTCTGTTCTCTCACCATGCCAATAAAGAAAAGTTTTTTTTAAAAAAGAAATGATCTTCACTTGATCTCCACTCTTCATGATTACTGTTGCGAGTATGATTGTGCCTGTAATGATTCATATTTGTCTTCCATTCTTCAGTATTACTGGGATGAATAGGATCCAGATACTTGTTATGTTCATTATTCCTCCCTGGTCTCATGATGTCCACGTTGCTTTCTTTCCTTGGGGTTAGCATCACTGGGCCTGTCTGTAGGAATGGGGAAACTCTTAATTCTCGATCAGGTTGGCTTCTGGTCTTTCTTCGGTTTGTTTCCTTCATCTGCGTCTGTTCTGTGATGGCAGAGTCTCTGTGATCTGTGCATTGTTGTCAGACTGCACATTCCACTGTAGTTTGGTCACGCCACCACTCGCGTAATCTTCACTTCTTTGACGTTCCCTTTCCCGAATGCTTCCTGCTGTCCCTGTGGTAGCTCGACATGCCAGCTGTCCGCCAAGTCGGCATGCAGGATTCCCAGGGTTGTCTCGGCTACTTGCGCAATGCTGACCAGAGTCTTCCAAACCTCTTTCTCGAACGCAGGTTTGAAACTCCCAGGTTTCTCTTTTCTTAGAACGCCTCCTTCTCTTTTTATGACAGATAGCTGGGCCTTCCCAAGCATAGGATCACAGTCCTTCTCTTTTGTTTGTGTTCTGTATTATTTGATCACTCTTTTTCTTCCCAGTATTACTAGTTTCTGATGCTTGCGTATTCTGGATCATTCGAGCATTCTTCTTCACAGTATTACTAGAGTATATTTCTTCATGGTGTATTAGTGGTTGTACAGCACAGAAACACACAGTCGCTTGATATTCTTGACTTTTCTGAAGCTTAGTCGTCATTGGGGATCTGTGAGTGTGTAACTCTTTCCTCTGCAGAACGGGAGTCCTTGTCCCCAAGGAGGGAGTCTCTCCCATTGAGGTCCCGCTTGCCTTTACCCCTTGGGAGGGTATTGCATAACAGGCTCACCTCCCTAGCGTCACATGGAAAGGCTCCCCCCTGGGGAGAAGTGACTGAATCCCACGATTCGTCAGTTGCTATTGGACTAATATTTCTATTTCTCCCACTCTTTGTGGCCTTGAAAGCGTCAATCCCTCATTTTGATTTTAATATATTGCGTTCAATATATCCAGCACCCACGGATTTCACTCCCTGCTCCTTTGTACATGAGCTCCTCTAGATCACTTTACTTTCTAGTGCCCAAATCCTTTACCACACACATTCACATTGCCAGTGTTGAAAATCACATCTCCTAATACTCCCCTATTTCCCTCGTTTTGGTACCTTCCATGAAAGGTTTGAGATCCTCTCAGTCTTGGAGGATCAATGGCATACTCAATTTTGGCTCGCTGGTAGTGGCCGAGATGTACTCTGCATGATTAGGATGGCTACTGCCCCGTGTGTAGGACACATTTCAACAAGATAGTTTATTAAACGACGTAAGGAAAACCTACTCTAGGTCCTATTTCTATGATTTCCCAACAATATAAAACAATGGGTGCGCCTGTCGGGACGTCCTACAAAAAGAATCTAATCTTTCGTCAAATCTATGTTCACCTATTTCCACCCCACCTTGATAAAAGAGAGCAAGAAAGAAAGACTGACACCCACCACAGTATTCGCAGTGTCTCTTGCAGCTCCTGTCGCCATAGACTAGTCACAAAATCCAATTCGACAAAATAAATGTGTCTCAGCTTTGGTTAATACAACGTCCTCGTTGGGTAGTCCGAATAGAGTCCAACTTAGCCCTTCTAATGGGATTTATTATCCTGACCTTGGTAGGTCTATATTCACAACAAAACAAAGTTCACTGTTTGCAATTCCTGTGCTGTCCAGAGTTGCAGCTTCAGGTAGGGTGGGGTCCTGCTCCACCCTGCCTGGTTTATCCCCTTTCACCACCTTGTGGGGTGTCTGATCTCTCAGCCCCGGGTGGGCCACAGGCCTGATCAGCCTTGCTTTATCTGTCTCTTCTCCCCCCTGTTCCTCTTTTAGGATATCCACTTTCTCAGCCTATTGTGGGCTAGCGCCTAGTTGAGCCCCGTTTTGGTGCGTTGCTTTCACCACTTCATAGGGTCTTCAATTTCTCAGTCCAGGGTGGGCTATGGGCTCGTTCAGCCCTGTTCGTTAGCGCCCTCACCGGCCTCCAACCAGTCCCTGTCTGCAGTGTAAGCAGCCGTGTACCCTCTTTCCAGCAGCGGGACATTGTACTGGAGTCAGATTCTCTGGCCCTTGCGGATCCACGCCCTCAAATCCTCTTCGGTCTAGCGGTTAGCTGTTTGGTTCTCCTCACCGTTCGGGACTTCGGCTTCTATATAACGGAACACTGGGACTTCCGGTTGCTTCTTCGCTTGCTTCCTGCCTCAGCATCCCCTGCCTGGCTGGGGTCTACGTCGTTGTCAAAGCTGCAGCAATCCTCATGGAGCCCTTGGTCTCTGTCCTTTGTCAGGTGGTCTGCCTCCCTCCTTTGTGTGTCTGTATGGGTCCGCGTTCTGCATTCTCTGTCGGATTCTCTCTGCTGGCTTTTTGCTGGTTTTAAGTTCCTCTTTAGAGTGCAGAAGAGTATTCCATTGGTCATAGTTTTCTCCAAGTGGCGGTACCGAGTACAGATTATTAACTAAGCCATCCAATTTAAAGGGGGACTGTACATTATTTGCATGTTCAATTTCCATAGAACCAGCAACTATTGTGGTCTTGGAATGGAAGGTAGGTGGGCTAGAACACTGACTCGGGCATTCTTTGTCCCCAGAGTGTGTTCCTGCTTGCCCTGGACCCTAGGGAGGACATCGCTTATCGACCTCGGGCCCCCGGAGGTGCCTCTCCGTTGGGGAGAAGTGACAATGTCCGTGGATTCGTCACACCCCCCCATACCCACAAGGGGACCCATCCACATCCATACGTAAGGGGCAGGCTGCCAGCCGGATGGCGCATTTCAGGGTACTTGGGAGTAATAAGGCCTCCTCTGGTTGTGGACACCTGACCAATGCCTGAGGATGCAAGAAATTAAATCCCCATACCAGTGCACTGGATTCAATAAAGTTCTCGTTTATTAAAGCAGATGCAACTGCAGCTATGGTCAAAATCATGGGTGTACATTACCTTGAGAAAGGATAGTCACAGGTTGCATCATATTTGCGCCAATCAAGTGTTTAGCTATTTACCAAGAAAAGGGTAGATGCCTCATGCAAAGCTTGTCAAGCACGCACTCTGCTGTATCATTACGGGCCACGCTGAAATTTCTCCTCTTCTCTAAGAATTCTGTAGCATAAGCCAACTGTTAGGCAGAAACCTGTGCAGTTCCCTTGGGGAACACTGCAAAAGATTTAAGACTACAGGTAGAGCAGTAAACCCCTTTGGTAGCAGTCTGTACCACCCAGATTTACCTGGTAGCTGTGGCTGAGCAGTCAGACTTCTCTCAAGAAGAGTTAGGCAGTATGCAAAGTATACACAATATGTACCAAAACACAATAGCACAAGCAAACACTGACCAGAGCTTGGTTTCAAAAGAATATAGTTATTTATTTAAAAACACACATAAGTAAAAACACTCTAGCAACGAATATGGTAAAAACACTTCAACACAGTTATAATGAAAGTAAATTCAATCCTTTCTCCTATCTAGACAACTCTAGGTTAACACCACTTAATTAAAACAGAGGTGAGTGCTTAACGTTAGATGACACTCTAGTAGTTTCCAAGAAAGGGAGAGAAAAAGCAGAAATAGGTTAGACACACCACTCTAAGGTCCAGAACACTTGCAATAGGCTTTAAAGAAGACTAAAGTCACAGGTGAGCAAAAGTCACTAGGCAGGGCCCACTCTTAGAGTAGCCGGAGCGAAAATGTGCCCAAGATCACACTGTTAGTTAGAGATTCAAAGTCTTGCAAAGAGTCAAAAAGAGTTTAGAGTGGCTCAGAAAGTTTAGCCAAAGTGTCCCAGGCACTCCCAGGTTCGAAAGCCGGGGGCTAAATCTACCCCGTACAGTCGGTAGCAAGGGAAGCCAGGCGGAACACAGTACCTTAAGCGGAAAGGATCCTCCAGCGGGGGCAGTTG
The DNA here is from genome assembly GCF_040938575.1 of Ambystoma mexicanum. Taxonomy (NCBI): domain Eukaryota; kingdom Metazoa; phylum Chordata; class Amphibia; order Caudata; family Ambystomatidae; genus Ambystoma; species Ambystoma mexicanum. The sequence goes on from NC_090923.1 coordinate 640,972,717, forward strand.
TTCCAGGCAGTGACAGCAAGGCTCGACGTCGGTCAGGGGAGAAGAATATCTCGCTGAAGAGCAGAAGAGAAAGGTCGTAGCACTGCCCGGGAAGAAACCAGCCGCGGAGTCCTCCGGTTAAAGGGTTGGTACCGACTTTCGCGGTATGGGGGTAAAGTGTGGTATTCCGGATGCCGGGGTGCTTGGCACAGGCAAGGCGGCCACGAGATACCTCAAAAGAACGGAAAGAAGGCGAAAACTGGTTGTCCCCACCAGTCAAGGGAAGGAGCCACTCCGTTAAGAGTTCTCCTCGGTCGTCGGGAAAAAGTGGTGAGACGGTTCAGCAGGGCTCCACCGGGTGGTGTCGTCGAAGCAGGTCGGCTCAGCTCTTCCCTCGTCGGATTCTTGGTCCTGTGGCGACTTCTGAAGTCCCAGTCCCCAAAGCCCTGCTTTTATGCAGCAAACCCCCATTCACCCAGCCTAGCTGTCACTCAAACATGCTAAGTGGTGAGCCGGGCGGCTCACCACTTGGGCCAATCAGGACGGAGTGCGACTTGAGTTACCAAGGTAACTCAGTCCAGGGTGCCTAAATCCCCCTCCACCCCTCCTAAGTACCCCAGACAGAGTGGCACCACTTTGGAGGGCTTCTGTGGAGAAGCCCGCCAAAAGTGGAACAAAGGGCTCCACTTTGGGTCAGAGTTACAGAGGCGAACACCAACGCCATTTTAGAATCAAGTTTTGGCAAAAAGTCCCAACCGGAGTTATAAAAATAAATATATAAACCGGCGGTATGTTTAAGGCTACCGTAAATAAATAATTAATGTGTTAGCCTAAAACAATGGGAAATCCCATAGGAAAATATTCGCGGTCGAATATAAAAAGTAGTTTCCACTGCCACCAGCCAAAACTCGATCAGGGGGGACGGAGACGTGCCCCCTCGACTAACAGACCCTGGGGCAATCGAATTGCCCCAGCCAGTACGTCCACAATATGATGGTTTGTACTGGTTCTGTTCAGGATTCAAGACTAGCAAAGTCTTTGGTGACTTTACATGCCCTGGGAGACAGTAGTCAGTCCCAGGGTATGGAGTCTATGTTGGGGAGTCCCTAGGACACCCCTGGGTCACGGCACAGAGGGTGCTGTGTGACCCACATCACAAAAATACATGAGGCCCTATGGAGTAAAAGACCCCATAGCCCATTCAACACAAGGTTTAACCAAGAAAACACACTTCAACATGTCCAAGAGTGAGGGTAAAAGAGTCTCACTCTTAGCAGGAGAAAAAAATTAAACCCCAGAAATCCAGCAAAGCTGCTGGGGGACTCACTAGGTAGGGAAATTCAGCCTAAACAGAGAATTCTCCCTAACACTCGCCCCCCCCAGACTAAGGGACAGGAGGATTTAATCCACTCCTGGATGAACCTCATACCTCTAGTCGATGATATACATCCTAGAGAGTCCATCAGCATTTTGATGGTGACACCTTGACCTATGCAAAATGGAGAACTCAAAGGTTTTCTTTTGCAAGCTAAAGGACCTACAGACCCTTTGAGGAACATCAGTCTTTTTGTTATAGGGGATCTGGTTGACCAGTCCCTCAGAAGTTGGTACAACTTCTGAACCTATGTTAGGCTTTTTCAAGGGGTCCTTATAAAGGATTCCCTTAGATCTAGAGGGGCCTCCAAGGTTCCTCACCACCTCTCTTGTGGGAGCAGGTTGGGTCTTAGGCCTCTTGGTTGGAGGGGTTGGGGTTAGGCAATGTACCTGCTTCCCCTTCCTCTTAGATCTACCCTTACCTATTTTAGGAGTTTCCCCCCTAATATTAGGATTTGAGTTGGGTTCTTCAGCAGAAGGGCCAACAGTCTGAAGGTTTTTGGCCTTAGACTTTTCTTTTCTGGTTTTCCACCAGCACTGAGAATTACCAGTTCTCTCAGGTCCAGATAGGGGCCTAGTTGGTCTATCCACCTCTTCCTCAGAAGCAGGGGGAGTCAGAGACTCTGAGACTAGGGGAACAATGATGGAGCTTGGTTGGGGCTCCCATGTTCCTAGCATACTATCCTGAAAGGTGCCTGGGTCAGAGGTCAACTTACTAAACCCAGGGCTTGTAGTGGGGTTCTCAGTAGAGGGTCCCACAGGCTTAGAAGGGTCCTTCAAGGTAGCCTTTCTAGCCAATTTGGTTAAGTTCTGCTTCTCCATACTGGGAGGCCTGGGGGTAGGTGACACTACTCCTAGAGTTCTTAGGTCATTCCCCAACAGGACCTTCCCAGGTACCTCAGCCTGAACACTGACAGGGATCCTTACTGTCATGTTGTTACATTGAATGAGGGCTGGTAGAATAGGAACCATTTGGACAGGGCCTCCAGACATTTTAGTGGGACCTTTGGGTGCTTTGGCCACATCCTCAGGTTGAAAGAAGCTTTCATCCACTACTGTTCTGCTGGCCCCAGTGTCTCTCCTGGCAGGAGTATCCTGGCCATTGACAAGAACACTGTCCACATAATACACTTTAGAGTTAACAGGTAGGGAGTTATACACAACCCTATTCTGGGGACTAACCAGACCCATAGGCTCTAAGTTTACAGTTGCTTGAAGACCCAAGGGTTCTTCAGCAAAGAGTTCAAAGTGGGCACTAGCCATCTGTACTTCATCCTCAGGAGTGAAGGCTAAGGAGACTGTGCTGATCCCTGCAGGTTTACCCTTGCACTTGGGATCTCCTTTGATATGGTCAGTACCCTGACAGACATAGCATTGTCCAAATGCTCTCTGGAAGGGTGGCTTGTTCTGACCTCCTTCTGGCTTGTGGCCAGAAGGTACAGTAGCCTGACTAGGTTTCCCATGGGGCTTACCCTGGTTATTTTGTGGTTTGGGGCCCTCTTTGGGATAGGAATTATTAGAATTCTCTTTGGAGTCTTTTTTTGGCTGTTTCTCCCCATCCTTCTTCTGAGTTACCCCAGAATCCTTGTGAGTGGCCCTGTTGGCAACCCACAAGTCAGCAGCCTTAGCTAGTTTCCGGGAATCCAATTCCCTGGAATCAGCCAAGTGTTGTCTGAGCTCAGGAGAGCAGGCATCATAAATAGTCTCCAACATAAACAAATTCTTCATACCTTCATAAGTGTTCACCTTGTAACCCTTAATCCATCCCTCCAAGTTTTTCAAACATTCATTCACCCAGGTAGCCCAAGGGGTACCATCATGCTTTTTGAGGCTCCTAAACCTCTTAAGATACTGGGAAGGGGTCTTCCCAAACCTAGCTATTAAAGCTAGTTTCACACATTCATAGTCCTTCCTATCCTCCTCCCCCATCTCCATTACCACATCAGTTGCAACAGGGGGAAGCCTAGAGAACAACCAGGTGAGTAAGTCATTTCCTGTGATGTTCTGGAGCCCATGATTATATTCAAACAGAGACAACCAATCCAACACATCCAACTTAGGCTCATACATACCAACCAATTCTTTAGGCATCCGGGGTCTTTTAGGACTGGAACTTCTAGAGGAGCCAGAGAGAGAAACATTCTCAACAGATAATTTCTTCATTTCTAAGTCATACTTGAGCTCCATTTCCCTTAGCCTGAGTTCTTTGTCAGTTTGAGCATTAAGTTTCTTATACTCCAATTCTAGCTTCATTTTCTCCAGTTCAAAGTACTGAGGACTAAATGTGGGACCTGGTAAAGGTCCAGTAGGTACAGCAGGTAGAGCAGGCAGAGGCCTAGGGGGGACAGTTACAACAGCCCCACCCTCCTCTTCTGACTCTTCCTCAGAAACATCAACATTTTGCTCCATGTTAACTTCAACACTGTCATCTACAGTTGCTGGAGTGGTAGGTTCCTCTGAACCATCACCCAGACTTTGGTTAGCTAACAATCTTTCAATCAGCTCCATTTTCTTGCCCTTAGTCAGGAGATCCTTATGTTTACAGAGCACTCTTAAACAATCGGCAGTTTTGGCTGCAAGGGACTCTTGACTATAGCTTTCTATAACTGACATGTTAGAGGTTTTACTTTTTCAGTGCTAAGCTTTGTGGTTAGTTGCACTAAGGTATCCAAAGCACAATAAAATGTATACTCAATACAAATCCCACCGCTGTACACCAGTGTTAGGCAGAAACCTGTGCAGTTCCCTTGGGGAACACTGCAAAAGATTTAAGACTACAGGTAGAGCAGTAAACCCCTTTGGTAGCAGTCTGTACCACCCAGATTTACCTGGTAGCTGTGGCTGAGCAGTCAGACTTCTCTCAAGAAGAGTTAGGCAGTATGCAAAGTATACACAATATGTACCAAAACACAATAGCACAAGCAAACACTGACCAGAGCTTGGTTTCAAAAGAATATAGTTATTTATTTAAAAACACACATAAGTAAAAACACTCTAGCAACGAATATGGTAAAAACACTTCAACACAGTTATAATGAAAGTAAATTCAATCCTTTCTCCTATCTAGACAACTCTAGGTTAACACCACTTAATTAAAACAGAGGTGAGTGCTTAACGTTAGATGACACTCTAGTAGTTTCCAAGAAAGGGAGAGAAAAAGCAGAAATAGGTTAGACACACCACTCTAAGGTCCAGAACACTTGCAATAGGCTTTAAAGAAGACTAAAGTCACAGGTGAGCAAAAGTCACTAGGCAGGGCCCACTCTTAGAGTAGCCGGAGCGAAAATGTGCCCAAGATCACACTGTTAGTTAGAGATTCAAAGTCTTGCAAAGAGTCAAAAAGAGTTTAGAGTGGCTCAGAAAGTTTAGCCAAAGTGTCCCAGGCACTCCCAGGTTCGAAAGCCGGGGGCTAAATCTACCCCGTACAGTCGGTAGCAAGGGAAGCCAGGCGGAACACAGTACCTTAAGCGGAAAGGATCCTCCAGCGGGGGCAGTTGTTCCAGGCAGTGACAGCAAGGCTCGACGTCGGTCAGGGGAGAAGAATATCTCGCTGAAGAGCAGAAGAGAAAGGTCGTAGCACTGCCCGGGAAGAAACCAGCCGCGGAGTCCTCCGGTTAAAGGGTTGGTACCGACTTTCGCGGTATGGGGGTAAAGTGTGGTATTCCGGATGCCGGGGTGCTTGGCACAGGCAAGGCGGCCACGAGATACCTCAAAAGAACGGAAAGAAGGCGAAAACTGGTTGTCCCCACCAGTCAAGGGAAGGAGCCACTCCGTTAAGAGTTCTCCTCGGTCGTCGGGAAAAAGTGGTGAGACGGTTCAGCAGGGCTCCACCGGGTGGTGTCGTCGAAGCAGGTCGGCTCAGCTCTTCCCTCGTCGGATTCTTGGTCCTGTGGCGACTTCTGAAGTCCCAGTCCCCAAAGCCCTGCTTTTATGCAGCAAACCCCCATTCACCCAGCCTAGCTGTCACTCAAACATGCTAAGTGGTGAGCCGGGCGGCTCACCACTTGGGCCAATCAGGACGGAGTGCGACTTGAGTTACCAAGGTAACTCAGTCCAGGGTGCCTAAATCCCCCTCCACCCCTCCTAAGTACCCCAGACAGAGTGGCACCACTTTGGAGGGCTTCTGTGGAGAAGCCCGCCAAAAGTGGAACAAAGGGCTCCACTTTGGGTCAGAGTTACAGAGGCGAACACCAACGCCATTTTAGAATCAAGTTTTGGCAAAAAGTCCCAACCGGAGTTATAAAAATAAATATATAAACCGGCGGTATGTTTAAGGCTACCGTAAATAAATAATTAATGTGTTAGCCTAAAACAATGGGAAATCCCATAGGAAAATATTCGCGGTCGAATATAAAAAGTAGTTTCCACTGCCACCAGCCAAAACTCGATCAGGGGGGACGGAGACGTGCCCCCTCGACTAACAGACCCTGGGGCAATCGAATTGCCCCAGCCAGTACGTCCACAATATGATGGTTTGTACTGGTTCTGTTCAGGATTCAAGACTAGCAAAGTCTTTGGTGACTTTACATGCCCTGGGAGACAGTAGTCAGTCCCAGGGTATGGAGTCTATGTTGGGGAGTCCCTAGGACACCCCTGGGTCACGGCACAGAGGGTGCTGTGTGACCCACATCACAAAAATACATGAGGCCCTATGGAGTAAAAGACCCCATAGCCCATTCAACACAAGGTTTAACCAAGAAAACACACTTCAACATGTCCAAGAGTGAGGGTAAAAGAGTCTCACTCTTAGCAGGAGAAAAAAATTAAACCCCAGAAATCCAGCAAAGCTGCTGGGGGACTCACTAGGTAGGGAAATTCAGCCTAAACAGAGAATTCTCCCTAACACCAACCATGTATCTTTCTTTGAGCAAGGCTTGCATTCCTAACATAGCATGTACCTTAAAACACAGCCTTTCCAGATTACACAGTACATTGGTCTCCAAATTCAGCATATTTCTACAAGTTTGGCAAGCAGTGCCTAGGCTCTATCAGGAAGGAAAGCTACAGGTTCTGTTTTAACTGTCGCTGGTTGATCAATATCTGCTTTACACTCAGTGCTGCAGCATGAGTGAGGTTGCAGGCTGCATCCCTGGGAAACTGTAGTATGCGCCATGTCTGTGGGAGTTGAGGACCCTGAACTTGTGGGTGTTAAGTGGCACCTAGAACATTTTTCCTAACAGGTAGTAAGGTCTATATCCAGCGATGTTTTGGCATGCTAGTTCTACAGCGCTCTGCATGGGTGAGACAGCTGCATTTTGACTTATTTTGGCACTATCCCTTGTATCTTGTTTTACTTTGGAGCTTCCGACTCTTTGGTGATCCTCACCATATTGACGCTGCCACACATCGAAGAGTAGTATGCTTGACACTACAGGTGGTGGTTGCTGGCTTGTCGTAATGGAGGCCTTACCATCAAGAGCACTGACGTGGTACGTCTTCTGATTTGGGCAAATGGTGTTCAGGAAGCAGCAGAGAGACGGATGAGAGGGGTTCATGAGGCGGTAAGTTGTATTTGGCTAGACTTGAATGGGGAAGTCCACACAAGTAAAAAGGACCAAGGTATAATGTAGTTCTGGCATTGGTCCTCTGTGTGTTCAAGGGACTTTAAGGTATCCTGTGAGGATGACGTTTTGTCTATTGTTCTTGGCAGGCGTTTGATGTGCAGGACCATTTTGTATTCTACTCACGCCATGTAGGCAATGTTGCCGAATATGCAGCTGTTGGGAGGATCACCACTTTACCAGATTGTGGTGCCTATTGGTCTATTCTCCAATATATATATATATATATTTGATGCAGTTTCTGGTGATTATAGAGGAGTAGCTTTAGTGGGTTTCTTGTTTCTTGAGGCCTGTGTTTTAAAGATAGTTTAATGGCCTCACCTTAGTCAAGTGAGGGGGGGTCCCTTTTATTCTAGTTGGATGGAGAGTGATAATGTTCAATCTGGAAGGCCTGTATATTTACATTGCTGTGTCTTTGTGTGGAGGCCTCATGTCAAGGAGCCAGGAGAGTTTAGTTTCCCCTTGTCCCAGGGTAGCTATTCTGAGTTTGGTAGTCAGGGATTTGGGCACTAGACTTGTGGGTGCAAGAAGGTCCATTTGTGTCCTACTGTGGCTCTGACCTTACAAAATTGGGATATTTGGCTATTGGGCAAATGCTGGGATGCGTCTGTTCTCCAGCATGGGGTCTGGCATGGTTTCACATGCTCGTGAATATTTCCCGTCATCAGGCTGGGAATCCTCTGTAAAGAGAAAATCAGTTTCGTTTCTGTACTGCCTTTCTACTAGTAACCAATCACTGGTCTCTGGTTCATTCTGCCCCCAGCCAATGACTGCCCTCTACCTAAGCCCCTCCTCTGGCAGCCATCTTCAGATTTTTACCGCACTTTCAAGTTTTGGGAGTCCTCATGCTTAGCTCTCAAGCTTTTACTGCGTATTGCTTTTTTTTTCAAGGAGTTTACTCTAATTTTTCGGTCAATTCAATCCTCAAGCTCCACCGATTCTTCTTCCGATCAACAGGGACCCGTTCCGGAAATTTCTACGTTGGACATAGCCCAGGACAAAGGAGATACGACGCCTCCTGGATCCAAACTGTTTATGAACTGACCAGGATGTGGAATGCAGAATGTCTTTGAGGACGAACACTCCGGTGCCTCTACTGCCTACACGCTGACAAGTCGCACGTGGAGGAGGACTGTGCGTTCTGCAAGAACATGCCCGTCCGGACCATGAAGGACCGTCGTAAACGACTCTGACTGGCTGGAGGCGAAGAGCAGTCATGGGCAACCTCGACTCGTAAGTGCTATGGACATAAGTTGAAGAGGTTCTCTGTCTGGTGCCGTGCACAGAAGATCAACCCTCTACAGATCACGGCCCTTCAAGTGCTGCCGTACTTGCTGTCGCTGGCTGTTAGGGAGAATTCTCTGTTTAGGCTGAATTTCCTAACCTAGTGAGTCCCCCAGCAGCTTTGCTGGATTTTTGGGGTTTATTTTTTTCTCCTGCCAAGAGTGAGACTCTTTTACCCTCACTCTTGGACATGATTTGGGTGTGTTTCTTTGAATCTAGAAGTGTTTAATGGGCTATGGGGTATTTTACTCCATAGGGTTTCATGTGTTTTTGTGATGTGTGTTACACAGCACCCTCAGTGCAGTGACACAGGGGTGTCTTAGTGACCCCCCAGTATAGACTCCATACCCTGGGACTGACTACTGTCTCCCAGGGCATGTAAAGTCACCATTGACTTTACTAGTCTCAAATTCCGAACAGAACCAGTATAAACCATCATATTGTGGACGTACTGGCTGGGGCAATTCAATTGCCCCGGGGTCTGTTAGTCGAGGGGGCACGTCTCCGTCCCCCCTGATCGAGTTTTGGCTGGTGGCAGTGGATACTACTTTTTATATTCAACCGCAAATATTTTCCTATGGTATTTCCCATTGTTTTAGGCTACTATCTTTATTAAATTATTTACGGTAGCCTCGAACATACCGCCGGTTTATTTAATTAATATTAATTCTCCGGTTGGTATTTTTTGCCAAAACTTGTTTCTTAAATGGCGTTTGTGTTCGCTTCTGTGACTCCAATCCAAGTCGAGCCCTTTGTTCCACTTTTTGGCGGGCTTCTCCACAGAAGCCCTCCAAAGTGGTGCCACTCTGTCTGGGGTACTTAGGAGGGGTGGAGGGGGATTTAGGCACCCTGGACTGAGTTGCCTAGGCACCTCAAGTCGCACTCCATCCTGATTGGCCCAAGTGGTGAGCCGGCCGGCTCACCACTTAGCATGTTTGATTGACAGCTAGGCTGAGTGAATGGGGGTTTGCTGCATAAAAGCAGGACTTTGGGGACTGGAACTTCAGAAGTCCCCACAGGACCTAAGAATCCGACGAGGGAGAAGCTGAGCCGACCTGCCACGACACCACCATCGGTGGAGCCCTGCTGGACTGCCTCACCACTTTTCCCAACGACAGAGGAGATTTCCCGCCGGAGAGTCTTCTTCCTTTGACTGGTGGGGATAACCAGTTTCACCGTCTTTTCGCTTTCCCGGCGTACCTCGTGGCCGCCTTGCCCGTGCCAAGCACCCCGGCAACCGGGATACCACGTTTTACCACGACCGCGAAACCAAGGTACCACCTTTAACTGGAAAACTCTGCGGCTGGTTTCTGCCCTGGTAGTGCAACGACCTTCATCTTTCCTCCAAGTCGAGATCTTCTCTTCCCCTGGACGACGACGCAACTTGCACCCACTACCAGGAACAACTTCCACCTCTGGAGGATCCTTCCCACTTAAGGTACCGTGTCCCGCCTGGCTTCCCTTGCGACCGACTGTACGGGGTAGATTTAGCCCCCAGCTTTCGAACCTGGGTTAGCCTGGGACACCCTGGCTAAACTTTTCTAAGCCTCTCTAAACTCTTTTCGAACCCTCTGCAAGACTTTCTAAGCCTAGTGTAACTGTGTGATCTTGGGCGCATTTGTGCTCTGCTCTCTCCAAGAGTGGGCCCAGCCTTTGGACTTTGGCTCACCAATGACATTTTGCTCTCTGCCTTGCTAACGGTGTTCCTGAATCGTAGAGTGGTGTACCTCTTCATATTCAGTCTTTTTCCCTCCCTTTTTCACAAAATTATTAGAGTGCAATCTAGTTAAGCGCTCACCTCTGTATGAAAATAAGTGGTGTTTTACTGTGATTCATCTGATAGGGAAAAAGGAGTGTATATATTACAATAGTGACTGTATTTAGAATATTTTTCAATAAGAGTGCTGGAGTGTTTCAACTGTGTTTTTAAATAAATAATTATATACTTTTGATACCAAAGCTCTGGTCAGTGTTTGCTTGTATTATTGTATCTGAGTTCCTATTGAGTATACTTTGCATACTGCCCAACTCTTCTTGAGGGACGTCTGACTGCTCAGCCACAGCTACCAGGTAAATCTGGGTGGTACAGACTGTTACCAAGTTGGTTTACTGCCAACACCTGTAGTCTTAAATCTTTTGCAGTGGTCCCTAAGGAAACTGCACAGGTTTCTGCCTAACACTGGCCAAGGCGGGGCTGGCACATGCCTCCATCAAAATCCATCTGGCGGCGCTCTCCCACTACACCAGAACTCCGGGGCGGTCGTCTCTGTGGTTGCACCGCCTGGTGAAGGAGTTCATGAAAGGACTGTTCCGCTCGTTCCCGCCGGTGAAGGCTGCGGCCCCGGCGCGGGAGCTCAATGTGGTGCTGACCAGGCTCATGGGTCCGCCATTCGAACCCCTGCATTTGGCGCCGCTGAAGTTCCTATCGTGGAAGACAACTTTTCTTGTGGCCATCACCTCTGCACGACGAGTGGGAGAGATCCAGTCCCTCTCCTGTAAGCCTCCATATCTGACATTCCACGAGACGAGGGTAGTGCTGAGGACACACCCCTCTTTCATGCCCAAGGTGCCGTCGGACTTCCATCTCAACGAGCCCTTGGTCTTCGAGTCGCCTTTCTCTCTGGCTGAGAGGACTTTGCACTCGCTGGATGTGGAGGTAAGAGAGGCTTAATGTTGAGTTGTTGAAATGCTTAATGTTGAGCCTTGCCACCTCCCGTGGTTGTGCATGTGGGTACTGCTATGTATTCTTGTATTCGTGAGCATGTCAATCCATACCAGACCCCATGCTGGAGAAAGAACAAGTTACTTACCTGTAACTGTTGTTCGAGGGGATTGGGTCCTCCGGCATATTCCATATCTATGACCGTAATCACCACAGCTGTGCTGCTTCGGGAAATCTTCGGCGTCTGCATCCTGCGTCGATGACGTCGATACGATGCCCTCGAGGACCTCCTCCGACGGCCGACGTCACTGGATGTTATATGTAGGACGCACAATGCCCGTAGCCTCAGTTCCGTTTTTTCTGCGAACGTGTTCGCTTCGTGAATCTCGGTACGCCTCGACTCTTTGGAGTTTCTGTTGTTCATCTCGGTTCTTCGAACCTGTTCGTTTGTGAAGTTACTCTTCGTGAAGATGTCTTCCACACCGCGTCCGGGCTTTAAGAAGTGCGGGGACTGTGGGTCCAAGATGTCGGTCACAGACTCGCACGACGCCTGCCTCTGGTGCCTCGGGGAGGCCCATGACACGGATGACTGTGTCAACTGCCAGTCGCTCATGTCTAAAGCCTTGCGGGAGCGCAAGAAGTTGTTGTCGGTAGGTAAGGTGTCCAAGCCCCGGAAGTCGAGGTCTGAGGGGCGACTCTCCGCGTCGTCGTCGGAAGTCCAGTGGGTCTCGGTCCCGGAGTCGGTCTCGTCACTCCTCTGCCTCTTCGAGGCACTCCCGGAAGCGCCGTCATCAGTCGCCTTCCCCGTCCTTCCCCGTCCTCATCCGAGGACTCCGCCCGTCAGCGGGTCGCTTACCCCACCAAGCATGCGACACCGGAGGAATGGGCTTCCTTCGGGAAGAAAATGTTGGCGATTCTCGAATCTCAGGGCACTGGTCCGTCCGCGCCTCTGAGTGGGATCGGTCGTGATCAGCCGAGAGACGCCGCTCGCACGCCTTCGGGCTCGGGTGGTCGTCACTCGGCATGCCCGTTCCAGGTCCCGGTCATCGACGTGCTCGAGACCGAGTGAGCCTGTGAAGTCTTCGTGGAAGACATCGACGCCTGTGGCGCCTAGGTCATCGACGGACTCTCGAGGCTCCGTCTCAGAGGAAGTCGTCGGCACCCAGGATGTCGAAGGACACGCTCGGGGCTCCTCCCTCAAGGCCTGTGTCGACGCCGTTGATGCTGTCGGCGCCGCATCTGTCGTCGACGCCGATTCTCTCGACGTAGGCGCCTATTCACTCGACGCCCTTGACACCTTTCGGGGCTGTGTCGACGGGGGTACCCCGTGGCTCGGGGGAACCACCTAGGAAGGTCAAGCATGGATTTGGTTCCTGTTCTGTGCCTTCTTACCGCCATCTGGAATTCATTTCAGAGGTGGATGAGGGCTCTGATGATGGCATGGTGCCTGACACGGTGCCTGACGAGATTCCCCGGGCCATAGCCAGTTTGAGGACCTGAGGCAGTCCCTGCATGATGCTAGTGGGCTGGACACCTCTCCGGAGGTGTATTTTTGTAGGCCTGAGCCTGGCACTCATGCTGATTCTTCGTTACGGCGACTTATGTCACGGGTCACTGAGTACTTAGGATGGTCTGCTCCCCCAGGGGAGTTTGTTCAGGATGACCTTACGGATATCCTCGACATTGGTCCGCCAACTGACCCGGTACTGTCATTCCATATGGCTCTGCAAAGAAGGGTGGCAGTGGCTTGGACTGCTCCGGAGAGTCTCCCGGCAGTGAGCAAGTCTTTGCCACGAAAATACCGCCCAGCCAGTACTGACCCATGCTACTTGTCCAAGCACCCAACTCCGGAGAGTTTGGTGGTGCAGGTGGCTACGGCCCCGGCAAAGCAGGCGTCGTACCCTACCATCCCTCCTGATGGGGACGACGAGCGTTTTGACGGCTGGGCGAAGAAAGTGTTTTCTGCAGGGGGTATGGCCCTTCAGGCGGCCATCTCCATTTGTGCCTTGTCTCGTTTCACGCACACTCTGTGGAACTGTTTCCTTGGCGGCTGAACATATTCCCGAAGGGGATGAACTGGATAGTTTCCTTGCCATGGCTCAGGATGGCAAGGATGCTATGTGTGAGGCCGTTCAGTCGGGTTTGGACATGGCAGATTGCGTCAGCCGGTTCATGACGGCGAGCACCGTGATGCGCAGGTTTGCGTGGTTGCGGAAGTCGGGGTTTGCTCCTGATGTGCAGGCCCGGCTCCTCAGCATGCCCTTTGACGGGGGAACATCTTTTTGGCAGCAAGGCTGATGAGAGCCTTGAGAGGTTGCAGACCTCCAAAGCTGCAGCGAAGTCATTGGGCGCTGCAGTTAGACAACCTCTGCCTTTTCGTCCTAGAGGACAGCAATGGAGGGGAGGTTCCTTTCGTTATTACTCATCCTTTGGTAAAGCGAGAGGAGCTGCCAGTCAAAGGGGCCACCGTAGGAGTGCCAGAGGTGGAAAAAAAGGTACTCGAGGTGCCAAGGCCGCCCGGGCTGTTGCCTCTTTGCCCTCAGGCAACGCCGCAGCCACTTCAGCTCAGTCATGAGGCCATGTCCCATGGTTTGCCGGTTGGGGGAAGGCTGGCGCAGCATCTTGCAGAGTGGCGCGCCATCACTTCAGATGTGTGGGTTCTGGAAATCGTAACTCACGGCTACTGTCTTCCTTTCCGGCAGAGGCCTCAAGACAATCCACCGGGGAATCTCTCTTTGAAGAGTCCGGATCCGCTCCTTGCGCAGGAAATTCAATCCCTGCTGGAGAAAGGCGCCATAGAACTGGTGCCTGTAGCGGAGAGGAAAAGGGATGGTATTCCCCTTTTTGATTTCCAAGAAGATGGGGGATTGAGACCCATCATGGACTTGCGCGGTTTGAACAAACTCCTCAGGAAGGACAAGTTCAAGATGGTTACTCTTTCTCAAGTCCTCAAGGCCCTTCAACTTCAGGACTGCTTGGTGTGTCTCCAACTCAAGGATGCTTATTTTCATGTGCCGATCCATCCGAAGCACGAGTACCACCTGAGGTTTGGGGTTGGCAACTCACACTTTCAGTTTCGGGTCCCTCCGCCCGAGGGTCTTCACCAAGCTCATGGTAGTGGTGGCAGTGCACCTCAGGATAAGGGGGGGGATTCACGTCTACCCCTACCTGGACGATTGGTTGATCAGGGCGCGCTCTCCCGAGCAAGTCCTGGATCATCTGTCAGTCACCTGCCACTCCCTCCACAAGCTGGGCTTCTCCCTTAACTTAAAGAAGTCCCATTTGACACAAACTCAGAGGCTCCAGTACATCGGAGCAGTGCTCGACACGTCCCTGGGGCAGTGTTTTCCTCCCCAGGTGAGGGCTCGTCACATTCAGCAAATGGTGCACAAGTTTCAACTTGCCCAGACTTTCCCAGCGTTCGAGTTCTTGAAACTGCTCGGCCTCATGGCATCCTGCATTCTTCTGGTGCCAGAGGCCAGGTTGCGGATGAGATCTTTGCAGTGGGCACTCAAGCTCCAGTGGTCTCAGTCCTCTGGCAGGATGTCGGACCCTGTTCAGGTGCCGTCTTCGGTCACCCGGGACCTTCTGTGGTGGGCCGACGAAGGCAATCTGATGAGGGGAGCTCCATTTTGGCTGCCCTGGCCGGAGGTGACGATCGTGTCGGGCGCATCCCTCACGGGATGGGGAGCTCATGCCAACGAGTTGACAGTCAGCGGTCGTTGGTCTCCGTCGGAGTCCAAACTCCATATCAATCTGTTGGAGCTGAGGGCCGTCGGGCTAGCCCTGAAGGCTTTTCTGCCGACTGTGCGAGGAAAGAATGTCCTGATCCTGACGGACAACACTGTGGCCATGCACTACCTCAACAAAAAGTTGGGAAGGGTCACTTCCTCTCTGCAGGGAAGCGATGCAGCTCTGGTTCTGGGCAATCCAGCAGGAAGTTTCGATCTTGGCAGTTCATCTGGCAGGAGACGAAAACGAGACGACGGACGCTCTGAGCAGGCAGAGCGCGATCTCTCACGAGTGGGAGTTGGCTCAGGAGATTCTCCTGGAGATCTTCGCCCCTTGGGGGTCCCCTCAAGTGGATCTCTTTGCCTCCAGTGTCAACCGGAAGTGCGAGAGGTTCTGCTCGCAGGAATTTCCTCCAAACGGATCCTTAGGAGACGCGTTCGTGGTGGAGTGGTCATTCCCACTGCTGTACGCGTTTCCTCCAGTCCCCGTCATCCCGCAAGTACTGCAGAGGTTACGGAGGTTCGGTTCCCGGATGATCCTCATTGCTCCGGCGTGGGCCCGGAGGACGTGGTACCCAGACCTTCTCGACTTGTCCATCTGCCCTCCACGTCGTCTTCCCTACCGAGACGATCTGCTCTCACGGGAGGGGGGGTTCAGGTTCTCCATCCAGAGGTCAGGTCCCTCAACCTTCATGCTTGGTTTCTGAAAGGTTGAGGTATAAGGATTGGGACCTCCCTGAAGACGTGATGGAGGTGTTGCTTTCGGCCAGAGGGCCTGCAACAAAGTCCCTGTACCGTTGCCATTGGAGGAAGTTCTGCGACTGGTGCAGGGCTAAGAATATGGATCCTTTTGCATGTGAAACTCCCATGGTTCTGTCTTTTTAGCTTTCTTTGGCCCACAGGGGCCTTCAAGTGGGTACCATTAAAGGTTACCTGGTGGCGCTGTCCATATTTAAGCGCTCTCAGTTTCTGAAAGGGCTCACTAATGTGTTCCCTCCGTCACGTTTCCAGGTGCCCGGTTGGGATTTGAACCTTGTTCTCAAGTTTCTGATGGGTGCTCCGTTTGAGCCTTTGCATTCATGCTCTTTGAGACTGTTCACTCTGAAAATTGTATTTTTAGTTGGTCACTTCCGCTCGCAGAGTGAGCGAGTTACAGGCACTTTCAGTTAAGTTACCCTTCACTGTATTTCATTTAGGCCAGAAGGTTGTTCTTCCGCCATTTTATCCTCCTCCACATCCTGGTAAGGAAGAGGAGAGTCCCCATAGGCTTGATCCTAGGAGAGCGTTAAGCTTTTATATTTCACGAATGTCCCGGGTCAGAGTGGACGATCAGCTCTTTATTGGTTACGCTGGTAAGCGTTTGGGACAGGCTGTGACGAAACGGACTTTGTCTCGCTGGATTATTTTGGCTATCTGAGTGTTACCGCTTGGCGGGTAAGGACCCACCGGTCGGCTTACGGGCCCATTCTACCAGGGGTATGGCTGCCTCTACTGCCCTGCAGAGGGGTGTTCATATTCGCAACATCTGTGATGCAGCCACCTGGGCTTCGGTACATACTTTTGTACGTCACTATACCCTCGATTCCATCTGGGGGCAGGATATGGCCTTTGGCAAGGCGGTCCTTTACTCTGCAATTTGATTGGGCATCCAAAATTTCTGTATTCTAAATTCTTTTCCCACCTCCTTGCATTGGTACTGCTTTGGGAGCCTGTCATAGATATGTAATACGTTGGAGGACCCAATCCCCTCGAAGAACAAGTTACTCTATTACCTGGTAACATTCTTTCGATCGGATGGTCTGACGACATATTCCATATCGCTCCCTCCCTACCTTTCCCGCTACAGAATTTCTCATGCGATTGCAGCTTACGTTTCCGCAAGGCTTTGTGTGTCAGACTGGCAGAAGACTGGTGGCACACGATCTGGGGAAAAAACTACAACTGAGGCTACGGGCATCGTGCGTCCTACTTCTAACATCCAGTGACGTCGGCCGTCGGAGGAGGTCCTCGACGCAGACGCCGAATATTTTCCGAAGCAGCACAGCTGTGGTGATTACTGTCATAGATATGGAATAAGTCGTCGGACCATCCCATCGAAAGAACGTTACCAGGTAAGAGAGTAACTTGTTCTTCTCCAGCATGGGTCTAGCATGGATTCACATGCGAAGCCTCCCGCCTACCCCCTCTGCGGCTCTTCTCTTGGTCCTACTGCCACTTTACGTGCTACTACATCTGAAGATGGCTGCCAGAGAAGGGGCTTAGGTAGAGGGCAGTCGTTGGCTGGGGGCAGTATGACCCAGAGACCAGTGATTGGTTATTAGTGGAAAGACAGTTCAGAAACAAAATTGATTTTTTTGCTTTACCGAGGATTCCCAGCCTGACGACGGGGAATATTCATGAGCATGTGAATCCATGCCAGACCCATGCTGGAGAACAACAGTTACAGGTAAGTAACTTGTTTTTTATTTCACAACGGCTGTTGGCAGAGAGGCTAGACAATTCCTTGGAGATTACACTAACCTGAGTCCCTCCTCAACCACAGAGCAGATATAGTACAAATATATTTCCAGAACACTTAACACACTTCCACATTATCCTCTTGTTCCCTTAAGTCATTACCCAAAATAAAAATGGGTTGGCCCTATACAAGGAAATCTAATCCCCACAATCCCATTGGCTGTCTTTCACTGCAGCACCATTCCTTTGATTGAACATACAATTTACATGACATTGCAAACACAAGCCCAACCCTCTTCTTTAGTTTCTCCTTGCAAAACGCCCACCCCTCACGTGGCATGACACAACATTTTTAGTACGGCTTTCACTTGGTCACGGACTTGTAATGCTGAATCAGACAGGCATGGTTTATGTATGGACACTTTTGTGAGGCAAGAGAGTTTAACAAAAGGCTCCTTTTAATCTGGCACAAACTCCTTTCTCTGCTCACTCTGACACTGTAGATATATGTTCTTGGCGTTTTTTCACCTTTCCATCGCTCGCGACCTATAATTCACTTCTGTTCCTATTATAGCCTTTTTTCTGTTAACCTTCTAATAGGCCCGTGGTCCTTTCTTTTCCCTGTCGCCCTGTTACAAATGTAGCTACTACACTTAGACAGACAGCACAAGGTGTCAGATGGTTCTCTAGCTATACGCTTAACAATTTCCAAGCTAGAAACACTGGGACATCCTATTGTAGCTCCAAATAGCCATTCCCATGAGGTTTCAGCGGTCACTCTGTCTACCGATACCTTTGTATATACAACACATATTACATACATAGACAATACATGGATCCAATACCTTGAAAGAATGTGCAAGTACATAATCTCAACCGTCAGGTTTACAATAAATAAGACAAGTTATACAAAAAAATGACACTAAACAATTTAAAATGTCTACGATTTTCAGATAAAACTTGACCATAAAAACGATAAAATGTATGTCGTCACCTTGCATACAATTCCTCCATAAATAAGAGACATTGGTAGAATCAAACAAATTATTAAATGACTTAAAAAAAATTAGTACGTAGCATAGTAAGACTCGCAGTATACAAGAAGATGCTTTAGGGATTCGGAGTCTGACAACCACATAGGCGACACATTCTCTCTGCTCGTCTTATGCCCATTCTTTTTTTTTTTAAGTACGTTTTTATTAGCAGTTTCATCAAAATACAGCAAACCAACAAATAAGCCCCCCCGCACCCCTGCCTCCAACCCAACCCTTATCCAAGAGCAACACAAATTGCAAGTTAGCATATAAAACCAGTTGCGACTAATGCAGGATAGATCAGCTTCACAGGACCAGATAGTTGGCTCCTCTACTCCAGTCCCTCACAGGTCTGATTCATCTTGCGGGGCAATTATTCCAAGAAGCTCCATAGCCTTGGGACACCAAGCTCGGCGGGTCCCTGCCTTCAGATAGGACAGTAAATTCGACCAGTCAGAAACAAATCTCAGGTGGTCTCCCTGGATGGAATAGGTAAGCCATTCTAGAGCTACAAGCGACCAGAGTTTGACCATCCATTCATGTTCCTGTAGCGGCTCTTTAGGTTTCCATTTCCGAGCCAAAACCAGGGCTGCCGACATCATCATCACGTAGAGCTTTCGATCCGCCTTTGCTGTGAGGGTTGCTATGATCCCATTTAAGCCCATCAAGTCCAACCCTCTATTTTGACCAACCCTGTTCCTAATACCTGGGTAACCGCCCCTTGAACCTGGACCCAGAAGCTGTCAATCTTTGGACATTCCCACCAGATATGGGCCCAGGATCCCTCTGCCCCGCACATCCTAGCGCATTGGGAGATATTTTATTTAACCTGACCGGGGTCAGGTGCCATTGGAACATCAATTTCAGCCACATTTCCCGAATTTGGATCGACCTTGTAAGTTTAGGAATCTGGGACCAAAGGTACCCCCAGGTCGGCACAGGTATCACCGTCCCGGTGTCACCCTCCCACTTCCTCATATACCTTCTACTTGACAGGACTTCTCCTTGCTTGATGTATTTATAGATAGAAGCCAGAACTCCTTTATCCCCAGAGTCTGTGTCTAGGTATTTTTCAAAGGGAGTGAGAGGGCGAGACCCCGCATGTTTAATCGACGCGTGAGAGAGCTAGTGTCTCAACTGAAGATAGGAAAATCTCTGCGTCTCACCTATACCAAAATCGATTTTACACAGCTCAAAGCGTTTGACCTCATCGCCGATGAACATATCTCTCACCATTCTGCAACCCCCTTGATGCCAGATGTCAAAGGCCGACTCTTGGGCAAATGCTGGTGTGAACTGCGGGTTGCTGTGCAGGGGAGTGTAGGGGGAGGGGAAGGAGGTGATTTGCGCCCGTTGTCGCTGTTATAACACTACAGTACATTTGAATGGGTCTATCAGGCTTCGGCATCCACAGTATTCCCTCCAGGTTCCTCCCTCCCGCCCCCCGCCACTGCCCGGTCCATCGGCCTCCACACCTTCCCCCTGTCATCTCTCTGCCAATCCCTAATGACACGTAGCAGTGCTGCCAAGTAGTAAGCCCTGAAGTCTGGCTCGCTCACGCCACCCATTGCTGGGTGAGCACTCATTAACGAAGCTGCCACCCTCAGTCTCTTCTGGGACCAGACGAACCTCTTGGTTAATTTCCAGAGAGCTCTAAAGAAAGATGCCGGGACGGACGCAGGAAGAGCCGAAAACAAATGCAGCAAATGGGGTAAAACCGCCATCTTTAAAACGTTAACTTGTCCCAGCCAGGATATTTCCAGGGGACCCCAGTCAACCAACTTTGACTTGAGCTTCTGAAGGAGAGGAGGATAATTTACCCTATAAAGGTCCTCTACCGTATTAGTCAGATATATACCCAAATACTTTAAGGACCTACCGACCCATCTATAGGTATACTTTTGGCTAAGGTTTTGCACAGTGGTGTCCGAAAGCGAGAGGGGAAGGATTTCAGATTTATGGATGTTGACTTTTAACCCCGCCACCTGACCAAACCTAACTAGCTCCCTAGACACGGCCTGTAAGGATGAGTCTGGATGAGTGAGCGCAAGAATCAAGTCATCCGCAAAGGCTGCCACCTTATGAATTGAGCCTCCAAACGGTATTCCGTCTATATCCTCGGCTGCCCTAACTGCTGCGAGAAAAGGTTCCAGATGGAGTGCATAAAGAAGAGGTGATATTGGGCAACCTTGTTTAGTGCCCCTCCCTATCGAAATCGGGGGAGAGATTTGGCCATTGATTGCTAGTCTGATAACAGGCTTTTGGTAGTTCGCTCTGATGCGGTCGACATACCCAGGGCCGAAGCCCATCTTGGCCATAACAGCAAAAAGGAATCCCCACTCAACCCGATCAAATGCCATTTCGGCATCGATTGCCAGCAGGAGAGCCGGTACTTTCCTCCTCTGGGACTTTTCAATAAGATGGGTCAGTCGTCTTTCATTATCTGATGTTTGCCTGCCCCTGACGAACCCAGACTGGTCTGTGTGGATCAGTTTGGGAAGAATGTTGACCAGACGGTTCGCTAGGACTTTGGCGTGTATTTTAGCATCCGCATTGATTAAGGCTATGGGGTGATAGGACCCACAATCTGTCGGCTCTTTGCCTTGCTTATGAATTAGGATCACTTTGGCTTCATCCATTGATTTGGGGAGGGCCTTAGCAAAGCCAATCAGGTTAAACAATTTAGTGAGGAGGGGAATTAGGACCTCCTGTGCACTTTATAAAACTCCGACATGAACCCATCTGGGCCTGGGGCCTTGTTGGGCAGCAAATTATTGATGACCCTTCTAACTTCATCTGACGTAATCTCGGCATCCAGAAGCTCTCCATCTTCCGGCGAGATCTGAGGTAAGTCTATCATATCTAGATATGACAACTGCTCAGGGAGAGACGGGACGTCAGAGGTATACAGGTCAGCGTAGAATCTACTGAATTCACAAACTATATCCAAATTATTTGTGTATACTTGCCCTACCCCCCCCCGATTTTCAAGATAGATTTGTCACCTGATTCCTTTCGCAGCAGCCTGGCCAAAAGACTATCAGCTTTATTTGCTTTAATATAATATCTTTGGCGCAACCTAAGAAGACAGCGCTCAGTCGCTCTTGTTTGTATGAGATTCAACTGCCCTCTGACTGCCCTGTATTCCCTTTTTATTGCTGCTGACTGTTTGGAACCCATCCGCGCCATAATTTCTTTGAGTTTGACTTCTAATTGTTGCTCTTCTAGCCTTAATAGCCGCTCCCTTCTGGCCTTAACTGCTATGACTCTCCCTCTGATCGTTGCCTTGAAGGCGTCCCACCATACCAACGGGGACGGGTCGTCCCAGCCGTTGTGGCTAGAAAACTCAACTATTTCCTCTTCAATTGCCTTGACTAAAATAGGATCCTTGAAGAGCGAGAGTGGATACCTCCACCTCCATAGGCCCGGGGGCCCCCATGCTCTAGTTAGCGATAGCATAAGTGGCGCGTGATCAGCCAGGGAAATGGCACCAATCCCTAAGTCAGTGACTCTCCCCATTATTCGTTTTCGACAACCATATGTAGTCAATACGTGAGTGTACCCTGTATGCATGTGAGTAAAAAGTATACCCCTCCTCAGATCCATGAAGCTCCCGCCAAGCGTCCACCAAGGCTAAGTCCTGCATCTTTTTAACCAGGTCCCCAGAGGGTCTCCCATGAACAATCCATGAAGTTGAGCTCCTATCCTTCAAGGGGTCCCATGCCAGATTAAAATCCCCCGTCAGGAGAATGTTAGCACGGGCAAATTTCCCCAAACGGGAGAGAGCTTTTTGAATGAAGGGGTCCTGGGCTTGATTTGGGGCATAGATGGTTGCCTCCGTAATGGTCTCTCCCCCTCCCTCCAGAATCGCTGCTAGATACCTCCCCTGGTTGTCTTTCTGCATCCCCGCTATGGTCATGTCCAAGCCATCCTCCAGAGCAATCAAAACTCCCCCTTTTTTGCTTGCTTGTGTAGCTTGAACCATACTTGAATACCCCCAGAACCTTATCCTCTGCATGTCTTTGGAGTGAACATGGGTCTCTTGTAGCGTTACTATATGAGGCTGCTCTCTCCTCAGAAACCTACCTTTTTCCTTTTGATTTGAGAGTTGAGCCTGTT
Source organism: Ambystoma mexicanum (assembly GCF_040938575.1). Taxonomy (NCBI): domain Eukaryota; kingdom Metazoa; phylum Chordata; class Amphibia; order Caudata; family Ambystomatidae; genus Ambystoma; species Ambystoma mexicanum. Next base: position 640,994,918 of record NC_090923.1, read on the forward strand.
TACGTTCAAAGAGAGCAGCCTCAGAGAATCTGCGCTAGACATTCAGATGAACTGAAAAAATCCTTGTTGCCCCACGAGAAGGCATCCCCCCTGTCTCTGCAACCCTGGGAGGTCGCCACTTCTGGTCGCACACACTACTGGATACTCCCTGGTTTGGAGCTCTTGAAACCACCCACCCCACCTACCCCCCCCTCTCTTCCCGACCCCTCGCCCCCCCTTCCTCCAGGTGAATCCGACTGGTACAAGACCCCCTCGTAGCCTAAAACGAGAGCTGGATCCTATAAGTAACCCGGAACCCCCCCACGCAGGATTTCCCATTCCATGACACCAACCCACCCCCCCTCCCTGCCACTTAATGCAAACTCAACTAAACCACTCAAACTCTAAGACACAAAGAGCTTTGGTGAGTGCCCTCCCCGGACTCAACCTAAGATCACCATGAGAACTCATTTAGTCAAGTAGCACTGAAGGCGCCCTGAGCCACCTCGGCGGGCCCCTCAACTGTAGTGGTAACCTTTTTCCTGGGTGTAGAATTTTTTGGGCACTTCCTCACTCTCTTAGGCCGGACCGAAGACCATTCCCAAGGTTTGCGGACACTCAGATGAGCCTCCAGCCTCTCAGGGGGAACTGATGGTTGCTCTTCCAATCCTAGCAGTGCCAGCCCTTGATCGCAGGATGAAATTTTATGACGGGAACCCTGCCAGGTGAAGGTCAGCCCAAACGGATGGGACCAGCTGTAGTGGACTTGGTGAGAACGTAAATAGTTCAAGACCGGGCCCATTTGCCGCCTTTTAATTAGTTATTTTTGCCAAATCTCGATACAGGAACATTTTGTGGCCGTTGTAGGCGATGCGGGCAGCCATTCTCACCTTTTCCAAGATTTTTTCTTTCATGGCGTAATTATGGAATGCCACCAGAACATCTCTCGGCCTCGCCCCTGGTTCTTATCTGCGAGGGCCCACCCTATGAATTCTGTCAAATTGCAACTCTGGTTCAGCATCAGACTCGGAGGTCTGCAAAAATTGATCTAAGGGTTGGAGTTAGCTCCTGATCTGGAACGTCCTCTGGCAGAGATTTGACTCTGATATTCGCTCTCTGCGACCTATTTTCCAAGTCTTCAATTTGTAACTCGAGATTCTGCTTGGCGGTGGTCAGCGTTTCCAAGAGAATGTCGACTTTCCTTGCATCTTCTGTGAGTTCTTGAATAGCCTTCTCATTAGTGTCAACTCTCTCCTCCATTTTGTTTATATCCTGCTTAATATCTCTGAGACCTTCCGCCAGATCTTCTCGTAGCTTGTCCGTCTGCATCTGCCCCGCAGCCGTGATCTTGTCGACCAATTCACCCATAAATTGGGTGAGCATAGCTTGGGACACATGCCTGTCCTGCTCGCCCTGGCCGGAGGAAACGGGGTGCTCAAGGGACCATTCCCCACTCTCTTGGGCCCCAGCTGTCTCAAGATCTTTTGCCCACATCTTCGAAAGGGGGCCATCCATTCCCCTTTTAGAACCCTTCAAGGGGGCCGGCAGGTCTTTTCCTCTGTTTCTTGACATCCCCAGCCACCTCGTTCTATGCACTAGTATCTATCCTTTGAGTGTATAATCTATCCAGCGGTCCAGCTGGATGGCGAGAGGGCTATTGCTGTTGATGAAGGGCCAAGGGGGGCAGGAGGGAACGATGCCGGGACACTCAAGCCAAATCAACGTAAACTCTGGAACAGGTCCACGCCACTTCCCGCTGCGTAAGGTCTTCCAGGAGGATCAGCCGGCTTCCAGAGCAAAAGCCTGAGACCCCCCCCCCTGCTGGGCTCCTCCCTTCCCCAAAAGTCACTGTGGCTAATGTCCTGTGTCCAGTGTGGTGATTGCCGCAGAGCTGGTGAACGTCCAGGGGGTACGCTCAAATAAGTCTATGGAGCACCAGGGGGGCGTGCTGCAGAAACATCCCCCATAGTCAAGATTCGCGAGCCTTTACCGATTTTTTTTTTTTTTCCCCCCCCCACCCCCGGGAGTGCCCGAGACGTGTAGCATGAGACAGGAACCGAACGCTCCCACCGTCTCACTGACAGATCCACTGTAATGACACAGTTTCATTATTGCTCAGGTCCAGAGACCCAGGATGTAAGTGCTCTTCGACCCCGCAGGGTCCACACCCCCACCAGTCAGGGTCCCACTAGGGTGAGGGGGGCTGGGCCCCACTGAACCCCCCACACTTCTCTCCCCGTACCTTTGGTCCCCCATGAGGATAGCCGCTTGTCGCAACTCCTCTGGGGGGTATGGAGGGAAATACGGGCCCCCCAAGTGCCCGTCCTCGCGTGGTCTGCCGGGTCCACCCGAACTGGGGGGGCGCCAGAAGGCGCGGGATCCCGCGACGGGCTCGCTGCCCTGCCAGCCGCTCAAACGCAGAGGCAGCCCGTCGGGAGCCTGGGAGACGCAGACCTTAGAACAGCACGGCCATCTTGGAATCCCTATAAAAGAAAAATGTATTACATTTTCCAAAACAAGAAAACAACAATCAAAGTGCCCAGTAGCAGTGGGGGTCCCCTCATGGGGGGGGGGGAAGGAAGGGGGAGAATGGAGAGGGGGAACTGTGGGGGCCGTGGCCCATAACACAACGCTCTGTCAGTACTGGACCCGTTGGGGCATTAGGAGCTGAGGATTTGTACCATCCACCAGGTGGGCATCAGGTACGCTTTGGTGCGTCTCACCACCCCAGCCTGGTTTTTATGTCTGTTCTTCCCACTTCCCCCAAATTTTCTGGAACTTCCGGGGACATCCTCTAGCATTGTAAATTCGTCTTTCGAGTGAGGCGCATCTGTCCATTTCATTTGACCATCGGTTTATGCTTATCTTCTCTGCCAAACCCCAGGTGGCAGCCGTCTGTCTTTTACCTTCTCCTAGTGCTACCTCCAGGAATGTCTTCTCATGTTTCGTGAGGTCCGTTTCACCCCCTATTCCCAAGAGGACGAGTTTTGAGTCCATCGGGATTGTTGCGCCCATTGTTGTTGAGAGGTGCTGCAGACATGCTGTCCAGAACTCCTGCAGTACCCCACACTCCCAAATCATATGATAGAAGGTGCCTTCCGCTCTCTTGCACCGGAGGCACTCTGCATCCTCGTCCCCTCCCCAAGTAGCCATTTGCGTCCTCGAGTATTAAGACCTGTGCAGGACTCGCAGTTGTATCAATCTGAGTTTAGCGTCAATGCCTATTTCTCTCGGACATCAATGCTCGCCCACGCCAGGTGGGCGAGTTCCCCAGAACCAAAAGAGTTAATTGCCTGATAGAGTGTGGAGGTTACCTTGCAGGGAATGCATTGTGGGAGGTCATTTGTTTCTAGGGGAGAGCAGGCGGGTATGTCGGCGAGGTTTGTAAATTGGATGTTGATAGCATGTGTGAGTTGGAGGTATCTGAAGCGGTCCATGGGCCCTATGCCGTGTTTTGTTTGTGGGGTTTCGAAGTCTGTCAGTTGCCCTTCATGTATGATGTCTGCAAGCGTGGATATCCCTTTCCTCTCCCAAGTTTGGCAGTGGCCCATTCTTTGGGTTTCTGGAAGGTGAGTGTTGCACGATTTGGGCTGGCTCAGGGTTGGTCTGCCACTCCAGCCGATATATCTGTGTATTTCTTTCCAGACTTGTTGGATGTGAAGGAACCCGCTCGGTACTCTTCCTAGGTTCCTTTTGTTGCGGGTCCCTGTGTAGCCACTCATTTGCCACCCCTGCCTGTGCAGCCCAGTAGTACGTGTGGATGTTGGGTAGTCCGATGCCTCCCTCCCACACCGAGCGGTAGAGTGTTTTTAGCGCGATGCACAGCTGCCCCCCCCCCCCAAAGTAGGGTGCGTAGGGTCTTGTTAATACCTGCAAATGTTGCGACTGGGATAGGGAGGGGGGGCGTTCTGGAGGATATAAAGGAATCTCGGGAGCGCCAGCATCTTAAATAGTGCAGCCCTCCCAAGTAGTGAAAGTGTTAACGAGTGCCAGTGGGTGACGTCACTTTCAAACCTTCGCATTATCGGGTGCAGGATCAGTTTGACAAAGTATTCCCTTGGTGCACTTATCCTTATACCCAGATAGATGAAGCCCAGTACCGAAATGAGTATGGGCGGGGTTCTGGGATTGCCCCCCCCCCCCCCCCCCACCTGGACCCGGAAGTAGATTTTGTTTTTTGTGTGTTTACCCGGAGTCCCCCAAAGCGTTGCTATTCCCCCAGGGTTCTGGTCACTATTGGGCAGGAGACTTTGGATTTGCTAAGGTATAACAGGAGATCGTCCGCATATAGCGAGACGCGTTCCTCACCGCCCTTTGGCCAAGTGAAGCCCTCCCATTTTGTGTGTCTGTGCATAGCCTAATCACTAGAGGTTTGATGGCCAGAAGGGATAGTGAGGGGTGAGAAAGGGCAGCCCTGCCTGGTCCCCCGGCCCAGCGGGGATGTCATGGATGTCTTCCCGTTGACTCGTACGGATGACACTGGGAGGGTATAGAGGAGCTTGACCCATGCATTGAAGTGTTGCCCGAAACCCATGCGTTCCATTATGGCCCACAGGGCATCCCATCCTACCGAATCGAAGGCCTTTTCGAAGTCGACCGTGAGAAGGGCCAGCAGAGACGAAATCTCAGCTGCCCAGTCAAGTGCGACTTGGACCCTGCGAAGATTAATTTGTGTGGATTTGCCTGGCATAAATCCACACTGGTCCGGGTGAATTAGGGACCCAATCACCTGTAGCAGTCTATTTGCAAGGACTCTAGCCAGTACCTTGGCCTCTCCGTTGATTAAAGATATGGGCCTATATGAGGCGCAGCTCCCTGGGGGTCTCCCTGCCTTGGGGATCACTACAATAGTCATTTTCTGGAGTTCCGGGGGGAGGACACCCTGTTCCCGACTGCGGAGGAACATGGCGTGCATGTGCCTCGTTGTCATTTCTCCCAGTCTTTTCCAAATCTCTACCGGGAATCCGTTGGGGCCAGGGGTCTTCCCTGTTTGTAATTGCGAGAGGGCTTCTCCCACCTCGTCCTCAGTAATGTCTGCGTCTAGCTGTGTTGATTGTGGCCCTGTGAGGTGGGGGATCCTGACTGAGTATAGGAAACCTAAGGTATTGGGTTCTTGTACTGGTGGGGAGTATAGGTCCTCTTAGTATTTTGCAAAGGCCTCCGCAATCCCAGAGTCACTCGTCAACACCTCCCCATTCTGGGTACGGATGGCCCTGACCTGCCCTTTACACTGCTCCCATCTCTCTAACCAGGCAAGGGTCTTGGTTGCTTTGTCCCCCCGCTCATATATCTGGCTCCGGACAAGCCACTGGGCGGTTCGAGCGTTGTCCAGGGCCCTATCTTTTCAAAATTGCTTGAGCTGTCTTTAGGGCATTGTGTGCCTCATGAGTTCCTTCCTCTAGCAATTGTTCCTCCCGCCTGGTCTCTTGGGTCTCTGCTTCAGTGATTGCCTCGTTGTACCGCTTACGGTGATCGGCCACCAAGGGTATTGCTTCCCCCCCTTATGACTGCCTTTATATGCCTCCCATCGTAGTATTGGGCAGTCCACCGCTTCTTCATTTAAGTCGAAGTATTCCTCTGTTTTGTTCATAAGCCCTTCCATTATTTCCGCTATCCCCAGGTAGTAGGCGTTCAGGCGCCAGTTGGGTTCTTGTTTGAGTGATTTCCCTTTAGGTTTAACCAACAGGGGGGAGTGGTCAGAGATCACTCTCGCCAGAAATTCCGCCGACAATAGCCTGTGGGCCATGTTCTTAGGGGTGAAGATGTGGTCGAGCCTAGAGAGGGACTTGTGTGCGTTTGTAGTAGAACAAATAGTCCCAGTCTAGTGTGTGGAGCACCCTCCATGTGTTCGGCAGCCCCATTGCCTCCGCAAAGGTGTTGAGCCTGTTCGGGGTGTCCGCCTTCCTAATGCCCACGTGTTCTGTCCAGAGCTATCTCCATGACTTTGTTGAAGTCTCCGCCAATAGCCCATGAGTCTGCTCGTTCCTCCAGCATTGCGTCCTGGAGCTCAATAAGGAGTTCCGCCGTCAGTGCTGGAGGCGCATACACCGCTATCAGCCCCAGGTCTCCCCCCACATTTCCCCCAATACCATCACAAACCTGCCTCGGGGATCTGCTCTCACCATTTTGGTCTTAAATGGGACCCGCTTGTGAAGAAGGATCATGACTCCCCTGGAGCCTCTGGAGAACCCCGCCGGGTATGTATGTGGGTAGTTTGATAAAGAGCCCGCTATTGGTGCCAATCAGGTGGGTTTCTGTGATAAACGCAATATCTGGAGAGTGTCGTTTGAGGTACTGAAGTACCAGTTTTCGCTTAACGCCATACCCCAAGCCATTCACGTTCCAGGTCAGCAGGGATATTGTTCTCGCCTGGGCTACGTCCGCGTGTCTGTTGGTTTGGGAATGTCTGGAAGGATATGGTGTAGCTGTTGGGGCGCCTCGGGCCTCAGTGCCAGCTTGTGGTGCCCCTTATAGAGGCCCACCCCCCCCTGTGTGCTAAGTGTGCAAACTTTAAAACCTTAAACTGTGAAACATGGGCCATGTCTGTATGGATGTAGTTAAGTAGGTCAGAGGGGGCTGTGGTTAGGCCTCCTCTATGTCCGGAGTGGAGCTTCCTCTGACCTTTCCGTTCACTGACCTTTGGTGTTACAGCTTGTGCCTCCAAACCTTCCCCCTTAACAAAACCCCCGAACTCCCCCCCCCCCCTCCACCACCCACTCTGCCCCCCCCCAGCCAGAAGCACCTGTTTCCCGAACCAATTGAACCATGAGAACCTTCTCGGGGGGGAGAGGGGGTCAGGGGGACCCCCTGCCCAGCCTTGTTTAACTTGGAGTACCGCAGAGTTTTTGTTCCCTTCTTCTCTCGCCTTCCCCGCCGGGGCGGCCGGGTGCAGAGGTCATGCCTCGTCTTCTTATGAGTTTCTCTGTGCGCAACCAGACTTCAATGGGAGGGGTCCCAGTGCAGTCGGAGATCCGGTTGTCCCTGCCTCCCCGCATACTAGTGCGGTTTACTCCGGGGGTAGGGCGTTGCCTTTGTTGTCCTTGCGGGGTTGTGCTTCCTCTCGATCTGTTGGGTCGTGTGGGAGAGAGGACCTGTGTCTCGAGCCACTCCCAGGCCTCCCGGGGGTTGTAGAAAACGTGCACCTTGCTGTCGTAGTACACTCTGAAGGTTGCCCGGAAGAAGAGTGCGTATTTGATGCCCAAGGGCGTCAATTTCTTCTTTATGGAGTCGTAGGATTGCTTGTGTAATCGGGAAAGAATCCAATCCGGTTGCCATTGTAGGTGATCTGGCCGGTTGCCCTTGCCATGTGCAGAAGTGTGTTCCGATCCCTGTAATTCATTAGACTTGCGATCACCGTGCGGGGGCGGTGGGAGGTTGGAGGGGCCCAGGACCGGTCTACCCGCCGGGACCCTATGCGCTCTTTCGCTAGAGAAAAATGTTGAGTTTCTTGGGGGCCATCAGGTCTGTTGGCCAGTCCTCTTGGAAGAGTTCCATGGAGGGGCATTCCTCTTTTTTGGGGAGGCAGAGTATGCAGAGGTTGTTGTGGCGGGACCTCCCTTCGCTGTCTTCCGCTCTGTTTTCCAACGTGGTGATTTTGTGTTCCATTTGCTCCAGGCGCTCCCCCAAGTTTTACATGGTATCCTTGGTGTCAGATATTGGTTGTTCTGTTTCGCCTACCCTGGATGTCAGATTCCTTAAGTCTTGTCTCAAGAAGGACACTTCGGAGGTGAGGCTATCGATCTTTATCTCCACCGAGGTCCTGGAGTCGCTGATTGCAGCCATGATGTCTGTGAGCGACAGCGTCTGGTCCATGCCACCCTTGGTTGCCTCCTCTTCCGCCCCATTTGTCCGTCCTTGGAGCCTAGCTGGGGTGCTCATTGTATATTTGTCCATTTTATGTTGGGTTACCCCTCTGTGGGGTAGGTCCTTCCCCATTGTGATCTGTTTTAGGCAGTCCGAGGTGCAGGCGTGTCAAGTCAGACCGAAGCGTATCTCATGGGGGTGATCCGCCGCCCTTTGTCCTGGGGCAGTCCTTGTTGGAGCCTGTGTCCTCACCGTGGGTTGATTGCTGTAGGTGGGGTTCCCCTTGCAGTTTGACAGTCTTTGCCCCCGGTGCCACCATCCGCACACACCTCACCAATGTCCCCCTTTTTTCACCCCAGCTTCTTTTCCAGGGTCGCCGTCCTTGTTAACCAGGGTTTGTGGTAGATTTCACCCAGGTTATGGTCTCCTCCTAGTCCCAGTGGTTAGGGGGGGTTCCCCTGCTCGGGATATGTGCCTCGCCCCGTTGGTGTCGTGTGAGGTGCAGCCCCCTTGCACTGTTCCTGTTCCTTACTGCCTCCCTCTGGATCACAGCCTGCCCAATCTGCCTCTGGGCGCTTCGATTCCCCGTTCTTGGAGGGGCTGGATGGTGTGTGGGGTGGGGGGGGGTGCCGCTGGGGACTTGTCCGTGTCCAAGCCTTGCCTGCCCCACTACCCATCTGCCCCTTCTTTGTAGCCCACCACCTGGTGGGGCAATTCGCTTGTGCCCTTGTGGTATTTATAAATGGCGCTGCATGGGTTGCAGGGGTGTCCTTGCAGCTTGTGCCTATATGGCAGTGTCTGTGTCCTTAAGATCGGTGGTGTGGGGGGGGGAAATCTGTTGATCCAGTGCCTGCCCTTCCACGGCTATGCAAGGTCTCTGTACCCCGTTCGGCGTGACCTTCCCCTCCAGCACAGCCGCCCCTTTGGGGCACAGTCTGCTGTAGCTGGCAGGTTGGCCTAGTATCCCACTGTCAGAATGGCCCGTTCCCCCACAGGTGGCAGCGCCTGTTGATAAGGGCTGGTGTGGCTGCCCATGTGGTGTTCCTCCCCCAGACCTCCGCAAGTCCCCAAACACACCTTGGGTTGGCTTCAAGCCCCGTGGGTGCCCCTTGACCCGTGCCGCCCTATCTCTTGCTCACAGCACACACAGCGTGCACCGGGGAGGGGGCTCCGAAGCTGCATGGAGATGCCTCAGAGTACAGCTGGTAGCAGGGTCCTGGCGGGCGTCTGCCTCTCTCCGCCGGCGCTCCTGCTTCGGGCTCCAACGGCCGGGTGGATCTGCTGACCTCGGTGGGGGATGGGCAGCTCGGTCCACGCTCCTCTCCTCCAGCTCCCGATCTGGTCCCCCTGGGGCTCCGGCACCCTGTATGGCTACGTTGGTGCCCCGGCGGCTCACGTGTGGGTGCTCAAGTATGTGCCAGCCCCGCCATGTAGTGTGCCCCCACAGGACTGTCCTGGTTGCCGACGTCCAGCCCCTCCGCTCCTGCAGGGCCTGTCATGCGGTGTCTTCCGAACTGCGGTCCAGTATTGGGACGGTGGCGGGGGCCTCAAACCGCTCCGATTTTCCTCAGGATTTCAGGGGGGGGCCCAAACGCTCTCCTCCACCAGCATTCGTCTTTTTCGGCCACTTTCTGTGCTTGAAGACGACAGGATTATTAAAGGCATGGTCTAGTAACATTTTTTATTGTCCCTACGGGTCGGCCATGTTTTTTTTAAGCCTAAGTGGCTCGATTTTAGAAAACTTTCCTAATGACCTTACCCGAGTTTTCGTCCATTAAACGCACGCGAAAACAAGCACCAGGGAGCCACCATTTTCTGATAATCCTATCTTTTCCCCCATCGCCCTGGCTGACCTGCTTTTGCAGCACTAAATCAAATCCCCCGCCCCTGAGCCTGTCATCAGCAGACTCGTACCGCCCATTTCCCAACGCCAAAGCACGTCTTGTGTCAACATTCGCTGCGCTTCAGCTAATGACGTGTCACCATGGAAATGGCGGGACTCCTCTTTCCTCAATAAGTATAAACAGACCGTTTCACAACACACAGCAGCAGATTTTCGATTCCATTCCTCTCTCTGTGTTACTTTGAGTATTCTGTGACTCGTTTCAGTGCTCTGGTCAGCTACCTTCGCCGCTTGTAGCCCGTGTGAACAGATACCAGCACCACCGCTATAAATTATTTTAGTTTGTTTAACACACAATGGCTACAATAATGCCCTACATGTACGAGCCCGAGTATAACGAGGAGGAACTACTGGAAAGGGAAGCACGCGAAAACGATGGGGATTCGTACGGCAGTTGGCAGGACGAATCAACAGATGAAGAGCCTGGGCCTAGTCGAATGGACGGCGTCTCCACCTGGTGCACATGCAATCGGTGCGAGCTAATGCCAACTGAGGATGAGAACTGCTGCTGCCGAGAAAACTCGGGATGCCTGGCCTACATTTCGGAAGGCGAGCCACGACCGCAATGCATCACCGAGCTGCCAGACTTCAGGGCAGCCTGCCTCACACGGGCCGTGTTGAGAATAATGATGGTGCTTATGCACGAACTTCGCGCAACTGTTCGTCCTCGTAATCCGAGTAACGAGTAAGTATACTCTGCTTGTCATGCCATTCCTATTTCATGTTCTTCTACTATATCCAAAATTACATCTACATATCATTGTAACGCATGTAAGTCGTTCAATAGTGTGCATTGTCTAGATAGCATTTGTCCGTGCAGAATGCCATTAGTTACAAGAATTGTCATTGACAACAAACGTTTATTAAACTTATCTTGGTCATTTTAAAAACAGTTAGTTTCATTCCTTTTCACAGGTGGTACAGGCTGGTGGCCTATCGTTCCTTTACATGGTGTCTCCACGGGAGGTTTGGACACCGCGTTCGAAGAGTGATACCCGCCTGTGCCGTTCGTGCCATTAGAGAAACGTTCCCGAGTGACAGCGGTCAGTACAGGGGATTATCTCTCACTGTGCTGCAACCTGACTTGTATAATCTTTAAAGTCTTGTATTTTTGTGTCATGAAAATAAGATACAAAATAAAACACCACATATATTTTAACAACGGTTGTTTCGATTTTTTTTAAATGAATCAAGTGTGTCTCCATTCAAGGATGGACGTCAGACATCTGTGCTCCGAATGGGTGAAGGTCTTGTCGCTGTGAAGCAGGGTGGTCACTATCTATCTAAGCTAACATAACATATTCTCGATAATGCATCCACTAAATAACACTTGTTCAAAGTCTTTCAGTAGGTTATGTCTCTATAAAAGTCACACATATATCTATACTAACAATTACCATTGGATTATACAGGCCTTGGGGTCTTGACCACTATAATACACCGGTTGAAGTGTGGGTCTGTGCTCACAAGAATCTCCGGTATGTGGCATTTGTTATTGATAAGCAACGATATACTATAATTGATATAAAGGCGATATACTATATATTGATATAAAGGCGGTTCGCGCCAGTGGATGCGGGCTGGCATGGGGGCTGTCAGGGGCGCAAAAGGCCAAGGTGCCAAACTACATGTACACTTCAAAAGGTATCCCACGCCAAGGGGCCATCGGTCACATGGCCTCCTCAGACCCCGTGTCTCCAGCCGGCCTCCCCTTCAAGCAGGCCGCCCCCCTGCAATCCACATAAGTGTGTCTCCATTCAGCAGTCTTCCTGTGCCTTATCTGCACGCCCCAGGCCCATCCATCCCACCCACCCTCTATCAAAGGCGGTTCGCGCCAGTGGATGCGCGCTGGCATGGGGGGGCTGTCAGGGGGGCGAAAGGCCAAGGTGCCAAACTACATGTACACTTCAAAAGGTATCCCACGCCAAGGGGCCATCGGTCACATAACCTCCTCAGACCCCGTGTCTCCAGCCAGGCCTCCCCTTCAAGCAGGACGCCCCCCTAAGACCACGACATACATACGTCATTCATTCACAAACACACCCCTGTTTCTAATACTTTATAAACCACTTGATATGTCTCATGAGAACATCTTTGTGCTTTGCAAGTCAACTCCTGAACGTGTTACCTGGCAACCACTGAGATCTACGCTAATCTGCTCGTCGTCGTGCTATCCGTGAACTTCTGTGACCGCTTAGAGCAAAACCATCAGTGTGCTACCTGTGGCCACCCACCTATTCTCCTGCAACATACTGCACTGCTTGCTGAATCGAACTGTTTGTTGGTCAAGGTAAGGCCATGTATCCTAGTCATATTTCGCAGATTTTTAAATTTCTATCTATTTGCGAGTAGAGTACACAATAGTGCTATGTTCATTGGTCTCATTGCTATTGATTTGAGTTTCCATTGCTATGCTATCAATAGATCTATTTATTTTCATCTGTGTCTATTGTCATCGAATTGCATCATGTAAGCATGTTTCCTTCTTGTGCAAGACAGAACATCCAAGGGACGAGTCACATGTTCAGATTTTAGACACATCATTTATACATTTCTGCAACTTATGCAAATACTAAGCTGCACATAATGAACTGGTATAGTTCCTGCGACCAAAACAAACCTTGCATTGATCATTGAATGATTCATTTACTTTTGCATCAAATCTTTATTCTTGAAGATTGTATAATAATGTCGATATTTACTTTTCAGATTTATTAACAATGCCTGCCTGTTCGATTAGCGGTTGCCCTTCGAAGACCCATGCAAATCTGAAGGCACTACAATGCATGTATTCCCGAAAACTGTTGATCGAATAGAGAATGGGTCAGACATTGCGGATATCCACTGGATGAGCTGGAAAGTAGAGTCCAACAAGTCTTACAGGACAAGAGGGGTGATCGATACCGCATCTGCAGCCGGCACTTTTCCTTGGACATGTACACAACATCTTGGGTAACAAAGAAGAATAAACGGCGAACGACACGGAAATTGCTTGAAAACGCTATTCCCACTCTATTCGTCCACATTCCGCCACCGGTGAGTCAAGTGTCCGGATTTAGTTTTAGGCCTTGCGGTAGTGTGTAGGTAGCCGAACGGATTAATTGATATTGTAGGTGTTCTATCCCTTGTAATAATTTCGATATTGATATGAGTGTATACTTTTTTGAATAATGACATTTATCAATATATTCTTTTTCGATTTCATAACCCACAAACGCAATGTATATATATATGGGAACAGGGAACTGTGCTGTATTGAGCATTTTTCAAGTATTATGTCGCCTTACATGGCTATTTTTAATATTGGCATTTCATTAGAGGTATCAAATCCCACCTGTGTTTCAGGAAAGCAATAAAAACGATGCTGTTTGTATAAACCCCTCTTGGGCCCTGTCAACTGTACAACCGATGTAATTTCAAATGCCCTTTTTTTCCCAGGCTAGGGGTAGATACGATCTTGATGTAACCTCCTCTATCTACCCCTCCTTGCACTGAAACTAAGTCATTATCTTGCAACAGCGCCCCAATGCCTCTGGGCTGTGTGGCGCTTTACAAATGTAAAAATAAATAAATAAATTATCAATCATTAATTTACCTTTACAACTTCTTGACTATCCCTTGAATCTGAAGCAAGAACATTCTACATCCTTGACGTGGTCGCAGTTATCAACCACTTCTAGCGCGTATCAGGTAATCTTACTAGGCTAATCTGCTACAGACTTGTTTTATGCATGTCAAGTAATAGTTTTATTTTATCGTGTAATTATTTTACCGAATGTTTGGTTAGTGCTTTCCAATTGATATACACCTTAGTTATCGTCCACTGGTGTTTGTTTTCAGTTATAATTAGTGTTATCCATACTAATGCAAGTACTGTCTTTCAGGGAGATGCTGAAGCGTCCGCCACATCTACAACATTTCTAGATGTTCTTCACCAGCAGGAGGTATGGATACTGACGGCTCCATCGAGCGTCATCATCAGAGCTGGAATTCTTGTCGTTTGATTGTTCTACACAATCTTTCATTCGTGGTTAGCCGTTATGTACCTGTGCTGTCGACCCCAGGTGTGTTTTATGTTTTCACTATTGTAATCCTCACTAATGCAAGTACTATGTTTCAGGCAGTTGATGGAGCGTCAACCCCTGCACTTGATGCAGAGCCTGACATTCAAGTAATTCCAGGGGAAGTGGAAGCGGGACCATGCGTATACGAATCGGCGCAACAGCTTTCGGAAGTGCGCACTACATTTGCAACATCCATAAGATATTCTTCAGCAGCACGAGGTATGGATAATGACAGCTCCATCATGCGTGATCATATAACGTGATTCCATTTGCTATACTTTCTTCCCTATTAACGCAAGTGCTGCGTTTCAGGGAGACGACAAAGCTTCCACTACAATCACAACATCCAATTTAGATGATGCAGATGTAAATAAATCGGAGAAATAAGTCGATGAAATGTGATCATATTTAGATTTTCCTTGATTCTTTTGGACAATGCATCATTTGTGGTTATCTCTTTATATGTACCTGTGCCGTCGACCCCAAGTGTGTGTTGTGTTTCCAATATTGAAAAGCATACTAATGCAAGTACTGTGTTTCAGGGAGATGCGGATGCCTCCTCTCCAATACAACCATTCATGGCAGTCCATGCAGAGCCAGAGGTATGGATACTAACAGTTCCATCGAAATAGATCATCACTGGTCGAATACTTGTCGTTGGATTGTTGCACACAATGTTTAAATCGTGTTTGGCTATTGAGATGTACCTGTGTGTTCGTCCTCACGTGTGTTTTATGCTAACAATATTTTGATACATAGTAATGAAAGTACTATGTTTCAGGGAGACGATGGAGCCTCATTCCGTGCTGTCTATGCGGATACAGAAAATATAGTCGTTGCAGCGCAAGAGGAAGGGAGGACATGCGGAAACGAATCGGAGCTACAGCGTGCAGATGTTGAAGGTCGAGTCAAAAAAGTTGCAAAGAAAAAAACCCAAAAAAAGGTTAGTTACAAACAGTTCATAACTTTAAAGAAATGTTTGTGCTGGGGACTATTTTATGTTTTTTTCCAGTCAATTCTACTACACTCCATGTTGTGTTTAAACTGAACATCCCTTTTCCAATCTCTCCTCCAGTTACCCGTGGGTGTCAGAACTATACATACACAGACAGTGAAGCGAATGAGAGATGTGGCTTGCCAGACCGTGTACACTATGGAGGAAATATTAATTGAGGCGAGGCGTGTTCAGGCTCGAGATGCTCATGTCCAATGGCCAGAACATGAATTAACTGTGTTTGGAGACTACAGCAAAGTTGCATTGGACCATAGCTACAGTGCGACCGCACCACCACAAGATGTTATTGAATGTGTTGAAGATACCTCTGAAGTAGTTGCAGATCAATTCACACAATCTACACCTGCCAAAAATTTGCCACCAAAAAACCTGTCGACATTGTTGTGTTCTCCCATCAATGTTGAAGTAATAGATGTCGAAATGACAGAGAATGAACCAGCCGCAGCATCCATAGACGCATCAGAACTTGATATCAGCGATATTACTTTCCAATGTGTTGAAATCTCCACAACGTCACAGGCCGAAACAACGTTGACGCAGGATGACAGTCTAATGAAAGAGCAAATACATTGTATTCGACAGTTGTTTGATGGAAATTATAAGTATGCTGAAATGTGTGCATTCCATTAGAGGGAAAGTATGTCGGAAGCCATTGATTAATGTGACTCGTCAAATAAAAGGCAGTAACGTCAAAATAAATGCCGCCTGTAGATTAAATCATAGGTTCTCATGGTCTGCACAACCGATGCTGGGGAAACTGCCAGCAGGCAATCTACTGTGTGCAGCTGCATCACTTTTTAGTGGCTCCAGTTTTAGAAAGTTAGAGGCTTTCTTTCAGTTTGTGGGACTACATTTCATATCTAAAGCGCTGTACTACATATACCAACGTGATTATCTGTTTCCGGCCATTAGTGATGCTTGGAAAATTGAACAATTGTCTCTAGCAAGTACATTCGAAGGCAAACGATTCAGGCTAGCCGGCGATGGACAGTGCGACAGCCCTGGATTTTCTGCCAAGTACTGCACCTACCGCTTTCAGGACATGGATAGTAAGAACATTGTGAGGTTGGTGGTCGTGCAGGTAGCACAATGTACATCAGCCATGGAGAAACTAGGATTTATAAAATCAGTGGAATATCTACAATCAAGGGGAATGCACATCGACCTCATAGCCACGGATAGACACGTTTCAATTGCCAAGACAATGAGAGAGCAGTTCCCACATATTAAACATCAAGTTGACGTATGGCATCTTGCTAAATCAATCAATAGGAAAATCTCTGCTGCAGGGAAAAAAAAAGGTTTTGAAAGTATTTTGCAGTGGTCCCATTCTATCACCAACCATCTTTGGTGGAGCTCAAAAACTTGTGAAGGGTCAGTGGAAATACTACTTGAAAAATGGCGGTCACTGATGCACCACTGTACCAACGTTCACCGCTGGACAGCAAATCAACATTTCCACCAATGTGAACATGGCCCTTTGTCCCCAGAGGAGGCACGAAAGAAGAAGTGGTTGATTCCATCTTCACCGACACACAAAGCCATTGAGAAGATTGTTTTCGACAAAACTCTATCAAGAGATTTGAGAGGACTGACAGAATTCTGTCACACAGGAGATTTGGAGGTGTTCCACAATATGTGCCTAAAGTACAGGCCAAAGCGCTTGCATTTTAGCTTTCGGGGCATGAAACATCGCACTCTACTAGCGGTCTTGGCCCATAACAGCAATGTCGGACGTGAACAATCTAGGACTAGAGGTAAAGTAAGGATGCCTCGCTACACTAAGGTGTTTTCAAAACGAAGTAAGCAATGGGTGATCAAACCAGTCTATGATGAGATGCAGTTTGACTTTGTGAAAGGCCTTATTGTTGCTGTGTTAGAGAAGCACAGATATGGAATTTTGGACGTTTCTGTGCAGAGCAGTGATCCATTGCCACCGAACATTGCGACTGTACCATGCCCACCAGAAGCACAGCTGATTGTGAAGTACAAATCCCGGTTTAAATAATTGCAATACGATTGTCTTTTTGTAAATAAATGTTATTGTACAGTGTACCTGTAAACCTAACCCCTACCTTCACCATCATGGGTGGCGAACAAGCTGGGTGTCATCTTTGAATTCTCTCTATTCACCTCATATATGCGTATGTATATATTTTTCTCATGTCTCATCTCATGTAAATGTAAATGCTGCGCATTGTTAACGGAGGGCAGGCTTGCGTATTGCAAATAATAAAACAAACAAACAATAAATCTCACTTTTAACTCGACTCCTGTGGTACTTTATACTTTCCCTGACCTTCCGCCAAAAATTAAATGTCTCAATTTGGGCTGCAAAGCTCGCAGACAACGGGGACAAAATTGGGGCACTTAGAACGCGCCAGCCAAGCGGGCCGTGGCATTTGGGAGAGAAGCCAGTTCGCATTTGCACATTGAGGCGCACTACATAGACGGATTCTAAACTTCAAGTTCTCATAGATGCCTATACTACGTGATGTTGCAAATAAAGAATGCGAAGGACAGCGGCTTTGATTTTCAGCTCGCGCCCAGATGAGGCCCACAAGTCGCACTGGAAGTATAAGGGTCTATTGTTTTTTGACCTTGAGACAGGGACCATGCCAAAAGAACTACATTTGAAGGGGGTGCGCAATAACGTAAGAGACGATAAGGCAGAAAATTCAGAAACTAGACCGAGTTTCATTTTAGTTCAGTATACGAAAAATCATTGTCAAGAGCACGGTCCGTTTTACAGACTGCATTACAAAGAGACACAATGGAAATTTCAAATATAATGTAAGTAAATCTTTACACGCTTTTATACCGGAATGAAGAGTTAATGAATGGATGCATGAATAAATGAATGAATGAAGAGCTAGGAAAAGCAAGTAAAACGTGTTCGTAGTGGGCACATGGGCATGCAGGTCCACTGGTCTCACCGATCTCGGTCCTTGGCCCAGCCACTTTTCCCTGCACTACGGGACTGTCTCTGTATCCTTCAGCCCCTTCTCCCGGCATTTACCTTGCACTTGCCACCAGCTGGCCCTAATATTTAATTTGTATTCAACTTCCCCATGCGCGATCAGAAAGACACCTGGCCTAGTAGGATCGTTGTCTGTCTGCCCTTGTTTCCCACCTGCCTCGTCGCGCCTAGAAACACTTGAGTATAGGCGCGTTACAAATGCCATATCATATATCCTATCATTCTTCACGCATGTAGACTAACTGTCGTTTATCATTGTGTGTTGGCCTCGATTTATTTAGTTACTTTTCGCATTGATTTTAGAGCCGAACATACTCCATTGAACTATCCTTGCAAGCAAATAGTTTCTGATCGGCTGTAAAAATAAAATGAGTAATATTAATGAAGATCGGCTGGCGAGACTAATTATAATTTTTTTGTTTTCATAACAGGTATTTGCTCCCCTTCTGCTACTGCCATCGGTTTGAGACACCAGCAGATGGCTTTTACAGTAGACACCTGCAGCTTTGTGTGAACAACTGGAGCACACTAACAATTTTATGGGACGATCGCCAAGGGCCCACATGCCCTTACGCTGTACTAGTGGCTAGAAACAACATATCAACCTTTATGATGGACTAGTGCCTAGTTGATGGAACAGCCTTGCGGTTCACCGTGCTTCCAAAGTGCTTCTTTTAACGAAAAGCAACACCCTGTGTACCATGACGGATACAGATAAAAGAAAATAAATGGCTTTCGGAGTTCATATGGCAATTGCTGAATATTCTCTAAACATTTAATGTAAAATAAATGTACTTTACCAAATGTACCGTGTTGCTGTTTGATTTTAAAGTACAGTTTCATATTCCGAATTGTGGCGCGCTGTGTTGTGAGATGGTCTGTGTTGGTTTCCGGGTTCTGTGTGGAGTCGCGTAGAAGACGACTGGGCGTGTTTGCCTACGCAGCACAGTAACGTCACGGAGAGAGGCGGGGAATATGAATGTTTTGATAATGTCAGGCTCCGGGGCGGGGGATTTGATTTAGTGCCGCAAAAGCAGGTCAGCCAGGGCGATGGGGGGGAAAAGATAGGATTATCAGAAAATGGCGGCTCCCTGGTGCTTGTTTTCGCATGCGTTTAATGGACGTAAACTCGGGTAAGGTCCATAGGAAAGTTTTCTAAAATCGAGCCACTTAGGCTTAAAAAAACATGGCCGACCCGTAGGGACAATAAAAATGTTTACTAGACCATGCCTTTAAGTATTTGGGCCGCCCCGGCAGAGCGATGCGGAGCTAGGACTGCATTCGGCGCCCCCTTGCGGCGGTCCCTTATGCCCATTCTTGCTCCTTTTATCTCGAGGGTTTCGCAGTGGTTTAATTTCAACGTAAGATTGTGGGCTGGGATATGCCATAATGTACAGAGGCATGTATACACGTAAAATCCTGTATTGGCAAAATGGGCCGCTATGAGTTTTTGTAGCTAGCTCGACAACATGACACTTGTAACTATACAGTGCCAGTTTCTTTTTCAGCCAGCCTTTAAACTGAGCAGCTAAGCTACGCCCAGAATCCTACTCAAACCTTGCAGACAACATATAATATTGTGACAAGATAATGCCAAACGTTCCCATTGTGGTGTAGCCATCAGTCCTTGTATATGCCTGCACGTATGATACAATAATGGTAATGTTATCCATCACCTTTAGATTTGCATAGCATATTACTGTCCTATGAATACATTCAGATACTATACATTTCAGATCGAATTCAAGATATATGTATTCCACTGTAATATTGCGAGGCAACCTCAAGAATTTGCGGAGTAGCATGGCTTCAGACTTTCAGTTCTGCATGGTATTTGTGGCCCCATATCGCTATGCCACATAATGACACTGGGAGAATTTTTGCAGTGTGTATCATCAATATAGCATAAACCGAGAAACCAACATTTCTGCCAATAAACATACTAATTGCATTTGCTGATTTTAAGCACTTTGCTTTGATTGAAATCCAGTGCTTATCCCATTTGAGCTTATCAACTAGCACACCCAGATATTTGAATTCATGCACTTGTTCGAGGGGCTTTTTAGCGGGGAATACCATTATCTTACTTTTAGCGATCTTAATTTGCTGCCTATTTTTATTAGAATAATCAGCTTACACAACTATCATATTTTGTAATCCCGTAGGCGTGTGGTCCAGTAACAACAAGTTGTTTGCATAGGCTAACCACCCCACAAATGTGGCACCAACTTTCAAGGGCATGTCGCTAAATTCATGAATTGTTGCTGCATGTCAGCTAGGTATAAGTTGAACAGGGTTGCCGCAACAATAACAATGCAACCTTGTTTCACTTCACGGCAGGTGGGGATCGGGCGGACAATGTCCCTTGTGCATCTAACTGAATGACGTCCGTTGTCTCTTTGTATAACAACATGAGCATTTTTAAAAGGCCCGCGGGTATAATACAAGAGCTTAATTTATTCCACAGGATGTTTTCTTCTGGTGGGTATATCAATAGAGTATCCAAGTATTGTCCAGCGTATTCCTTTCTTAGGAGACCGGTATATATGTTCTGCGGTAGGTCAGACCTAGATGTCTCACTCGATTCCCTAGTGCCTAATCGATAGTAGCAACACTTTGTCGCATGTGCTTTAACAGCATCATCCTTTGAATTATGGCTCTTGGACATTGTGGCCGTTCCGAAAGTGGCTCCTGCATGTGCAAGTTCTGCAGAGAATAATGCCTGACTCTTATTACATTATTTTAACTATTATTAGATGCCGATGTCGCACCTCTAGCACGCTGTTGATAAAAATAACTAGTGTTCATTTGATTTATTTTTACCACCGTAGCGCTCAGTTTACTAAGCTAGAAGAATCGTGTTTTTTTTTTTTTTTTTTTTTTTGCGGGAGGAATATGTGATTTCTTAATTGCAAAGAGATTGCAATAGATTGAGCACTACTTAATTTCATTTGCGCCAAGAGGCAGGTTTCTGCAATGTTCCCACTTGCTTTGTTAATATGAAATACAAATTATTAAATGGGATTGGAGCTGGCAATTTGGTATTTATGGTCTTTGAACTTAAGTTAACCATTAACTACATTACCTGGGAGAACAATGTAGAGCCGTATCTAAAGCAAAACCTTTGCTGTGTTAGTACTTGCTCACAGAGACAGTGCCACCTGATAGGGAACACTTCGATTATGGAATGTCATTAATTTCCAAAAAAAGAGTGGGCCACCGATGGCAGTGAGAAGGGTGTGGGTGCACTACAGGCCACTCATCAGCGGCATAGTACAACATTTGTCCCTTACCCTGAGCTCCTCAACAGAACAGGTGCGGCGCCACACTTCGGGTCGACCTGGACCACGGCGAATTCGCAACGCCCCTGATGATCATGCTGATGCAGGGAAATGCTGCGCACTGCACTAGTTTAAAGATTTAAGTATGCTTTTTGAGCAAAGATTAAATCGTTCACCTAGCGTAGAAACAAGGGGGCGATGCCATTCCCATGACACCCATATGTACTAGCCACTTGTGGCAGCTGTTGACTTTTTTTAAATGGAGTGGGGACTGTAAAGGCTTTAGTCTGCAGTACCTGCGGTGGACGCTGTTTCTGTGACTCGAGCCCTCTATTGTTGGAGGTGTGTATTCTGTGGCAGTATTCTACAAAACTTCATTCCCTCCACGAAGCGGACTGCAAAGAGTTAAGAGTCTGCAGTCCACGGTTCCATGAGTCGGAGGAGGAAGAGGAAACGCGTGCAGCATCAAGACCCCAATGCTCCAGGACTGTTACACGGAAAAGGTAAAAGAAATACTGGCCTCCCTCTGTGGGTAAGTGGGAAGCCAGTTAGTCTCACTGGATATTGTACCCTTCATGCTTGTAATCTATTTTTGAAAGAACGATTTCTTTGTGCCTGAAATCCTGGAATACTCTGGGCAGCTCCCATTTGTTTACTAATCCTAACTGTCTGGATAATTTAAGAGCAGCCAACTGTTTTTGCCTGCAGGAAACATGGCTGCTTGAGGCTCCGTCCTACATGGCTACAACATATTTACCCAACAGGCGAAAAGTAGTAGAGGGGGAGGCCCTCTGGTGGAAAATACTCTGGGTCTGAAAGGTTCCTTAACTGAAGGACTCCTCTTTGGAGTCCTGGCGGTTGACCTTACCTCACGGGATGGCTCTTTTATGCTCCTGGTGGTCAATATTTATTGGCACAAAGGTATTTCGATTATGGAGGTGTTTGTAGAGAAAGTGTGCCATGTTATGGATGAATGGGCCCCACAACATTGGAATGATAGAATAATTGCAGTGGGTGATCTCAACTCTGATTGTTGTTTCCATGAAACCCCTTGGGATGTCTGTGATACTCACTTGGATTGTGAGGGTATGAAAAGGCACTTCGAGAAAATAAGGTATCTGGGTTTGGGGGCCCTTGGTCTACAACCTTTGGTCGGGATTCTGTGTACCAAATCCAATGAGTCGGCCTGGCACACTTGGCATTGGGGTACAAATTCATCCCTTTTTAGATTACATTTATCTAGACAACTTCTTGATGAATCATTGTGTGTCATTCTCGGTCTCTAAAAATGTTTGGAGTGATCACAGTATTTTGACGGCCCGTTTTGATATGC
This sequence comes from Ambystoma mexicanum, assembly GCF_040938575.1. NCBI lineage: Eukaryota > Metazoa > Chordata > Amphibia > Caudata > Ambystomatidae > Ambystoma > Ambystoma mexicanum. The sequence goes on from NC_090923.1 coordinate 641,017,276, forward strand.
TAATTAGCACCAGAAAGTTTAGATCTCAAAACCAAGTGACAGTTAACACTGCAGGGAACTCAGTCCGGTGTACTGATATAAACATCAACGCACTGAATAAAAACCTAAGGGCCACAATGAATACCACTACCCTAGATTGGAATATCAATAACTTTAATGTAAATGAGATATTTAGCCTCATAGGTGTTCTGACCTCGAATATCCATGTAATGTCAAACTAGAGGGACCGGTCATGTAAGACATGACCATTATTATAATAAGAATTTGGCCACAGTAAAGTCAACTATGAGGATGGAGGTGGGAGGTATCCAAAGATTAGATCTGGACAATTCAACTCAAACTGATTAGAAAAGTTAGGCAGAAATATAAAAACTACTGCAAATCAATAAAAAATGCCTTATTACAGCAAGATGCAGAAATCATGCAAGGGGTGCTGATCAATTCCCAGGTTAGTGCCTTTTGGACCCTAGTTAATGGTCAAGGCCCCAATTTTGCCGTTAACCAATTAAACTCAATTTCTGAACTAAGCTGGATTGAATTCTTCGAGAGCAGATTTTGGATAGCCACAAAAGATCAATTTGAGGAGTTGAAGGACATCCTTGATTATCATGATTACCCCCAAATGGGAGGCCCCTTTGGACTTAGATACCATTCTGTCCATGTTAACTAAATGTAAAAAATCACGTGCCGCTGGACCTAATGGTCTAACTAATGCAGCCTTCAAGGTAGATCGTAATCTGTGGGCAAACTTGCTGCACTTTGAATTTAAAGACATCCTCAGCACAGGGGTTATTCCACCATCTTGGTGCACGGCCGATGTAACCCCTATTTATAAATAGTGGAGTAGAACAGAGCCTAAGAATTACCGCCCTATCTCTGCATTTCTACTCTCACATTTGGGCAAAGGGGGGCACACTCCTGATAAAATGTAGACTGGGTTCCGCAAAGGCCATGCAACTAATATCAATGGGCTGGTCCTTAAATGCATACAAAAAGATGCTTGGAGAAGATCGAAGGGCCGTACGTTCATGGCCTCAATCAACCTTTCGGTTGCTTTCGACTGTGTAGTCCATAGTAAACTCTGGGCTAAGCTGGCTACTTGGGGCCTGCCGATTAGTCTGATTAGGCTGATCCAAGGGGTATATGAGAATGGTGTAAAACAAGTTCGACTAAGCCAAAAAGGGGATCTAGCAGAACAAATTTGGTGCTACCGGGTGGGGGGGGGGGTTAGGCAGGGATGCACCCTAGCCCCTTGGCTGTTTAATCAATATATGTCAGATGTTGCTATCTGCTTAGCTAATGAAGGACTGATGGCCCCAAAAGTTGGGAATAGTAAAATAATATGGCTAGCATACACAGAAGACTTTCTGATATTTGATCTAACACAAGTTGAACTGCAGCGACCTTTTTAAATAGCTTTGCATTGCTAAAGACAATGGCCTTATTATAAACCCTGCTAAAATAAAATCTTGGCCTTCTCGAAAGTAAAATCTAAGAAAAACCACCATTCTTCGTCGATTGAAGGGACCCCTATTAAAACATTGAGGAATGTTAAATATTTGGGATTGCATTTTGGAGCAAACGAGGGAATAAAATTGGGCATTGACATCCTGAGGCAAAAATCGAAGATACTTGAATCTCAAATTGTAAAAATCGATTGCAAGTTTGGGCGGTTCTCATTGACACTGCGAGAATGTTCTTTGAAGGGAAGATAGTGCGAAATTAATCTATGGCCTAGAGCTATCTGCTGTGGGTATTCTAAATACTCTGGAAAAAACTGAGGGCAGGATTTGGAGACGGATCCTTGGGGTCCCTAATGCAGTGCCTATTTCTGCCATTAGGTATGAATTGGGAGTGCCTTCTTTGTCGAGGGTCCAATGACGTCTACTAACATTATATGCCAAAATGATGACCCCTATACCTAACTCCCTGTAGCATCTTTTGGGAGATAATGTAGAGTTGTCTATAGTTCTGACTGACCTCAAGGTAAAATGTGAATTGATTCTATTTAATATTGGTTCTAATCTAGACACCCTGACCAATAATCCCTTGCAAACTAAAATATCTTTGCTGGACTATGATTGGATAAGAACTACTGATGCTTTCCACTCATGTGTATCAATAAGCCATCTCGCTCATGAACACAAATGCAAAGGAACCGTCTTCCCACATCCTCTTTCCATTCCCAAACCGTTTACATCGTGGGCTCCTCCTTAGGTTAAGGTGGAACCTCTTACCAACCAAGGACATCCTGTACAGGAGGAAACAAATTCCAATTGATGAACTGGGATGTAGATTCTGTAAGGCAAAACCAGAGTCAATTAAACATCTTGTTCGAGGGGATTGGGTCCTCTGACGTATTCCATATCTCACAGGTAATCACCACAGCTGTGCTGCTTTGGAACATTTTCGGCGTCTGCGTCCTGCGTCAATGACGTCGATACGCTGTCTTCGAGGGCCTCTGTCGAGCCGGCGTCACTGGATGTATAAGTAGGACACACGACGCCCGTAGCCTCAGTTACGTTTTTTCCGCGAACGTGGTCGATTTGGAGAGCTTGGTGCACCTCTGTTCTTCTGAGTTTTTCGATTGGTTCTTCGAACAAGTTTGTTTGTGAAGATTTCCATGATGTCTTCGTCGTCTTCTACCTAGCAGCCGGGTTTCAAGAAGTGTCGGGACTGTGGGTCCAAGATGTCGTTGACGGACCCGCACAACGCCTGCCTCTGGTGCCTCTGGTGCCTCGGTGAGGACCACGCCACGGACGATTGTGATGATTGCCAGTCATTAACTTCGAAGGCCTTGCGGGTGCGTAAGAAGAAGCTTTCTGTCGATAAGGTGTCCAAGCCCTGGAAGTCGAAATCCACTGGGCTTTCGACTGACGATTCGAGGGGCAACTCTGCATCGTCGGCGTAAGTCCAGGGGGTCTCGGTCCCGGAGTGGGTCCCGCCATTCCTCTGCCTCTTCGAGGCACTCACAGAAGCGCCGTCATCGGTCGCCTTCCTCGTCCAAGGACGCCGCCCGTCGGCGGGTTGCGTGTCCCACCAAGCATTCCACTCCTGCGGAATGGGAATCATTCCGCAAGGAGATGATGGCAATTTTTCAGTCGCAGGGCTCTGTTCCGTCCGCGCCGTCGAGACGCCGGCAGGGAACGTGCTAGAGACACTGTTCGTATGCCTTTGGGCTCGAGCGGTCATCGCCATCACCGTGAACCTTCGAGGTCCCAGTCGGACAAGGTGGATCACTCTAGCCATGCCCGCTCCAGGTCCTGGTCCTCGACGCCATCGAGACCGTCGGAGCCTGTGATGTTTTCGATGAAGACGTCGACGCCTTCGGCGCTGAGACCGTCGAAGGACTCTCTCGAGGCTCTGCCTCCGAGTAAGCCATCAATGCCATCAGCGCCGAGGCTGTCGAAGGACACGCTCAAGGCTCTGCCCTCGAGGCCTGTGTCGAAGCCATCGGCGCCACGTTCGACGCCGATTCAGTCGACGCCTTTCGAGGAGGATTTCTCAGAGGTGCCCCGGATACCGGTGGAAACCCAGAGGAAGGCTCTGGCCAAGTCCAAACACGTGCCCTCATCCAGGGATTTATTCCAGCCTCTTGACTATATTTCTGAGGTGGATGAAGGGTCCGATGATGGTATGGTTCCTGAGGAGGTTCCTGATGACTTATTATCTGGTCATAGCCAGTTAGAATACCAGCGTCAGTCTTTGCACGATGCCAGTGGTCTGAATACCTCCCCGGAGGTTGAGTTTGGTATGCCTGAGCCGGGTACGCATGCTGAATTCTCGTACCGGCGCCACATGTCGAGGGTCACGGAATACTTGGGGTGGTCTGCGCCACCAGGAGATTTTTCTGCAGGATGACCTGACGGACATCTTGGACCAAGGTCCACCAACTAACCCTGTACTGCCATTCCATATGGCCTTGCAAAGAAGGGTGGCTGCGGCTTGGACTGCTCCGCAGAGTCTCCCGGCAGTGGGCAGGTCTTTGCCGAAGAAATACCGTCCTACCAGTAGCGACCACAGCTACTTGACTACGCACCCTACTCCGGAGAGTTTGGTGGTGCAGGCGGCTACGGCTCCGGCAAAACAGGCGTACCCTACCATCCCTCCTGATAGGGATGACAAACGTTTTGATGGCTGTGTGAAGAAAGTGTTTTCTTCAGGGGGTATGGCTTTACAGGCATCCAAATCCGTGTGTGCCTTGGCACATTTCACTCGTACTGGAATTGTCTCTTTGGCGGCTGAACATATTCCCGAAGGGGAGGAATGGGGTGGCTTTCTTGCTCTTGTTCAGGATGGCAAGGATGCCATGTGTGAATCCATTCAGTCAGGTCTGGATGTGGCAGATTGTGTCAGCCGGTCCATGGCGGCGAGCACCGTAATGCGCAGATTTGCGTGGTTGCGGAAGTCAGGGTTTGCTCCTGATGTGCAAGCCCGGCTTCTCAACATGCCCTTTGATGGTGAACATCTTTTTGGCAGCAAGGCTGGCGAGAGCCTTGAGAGGTTGCAGACCTCCAAAGCTGCAGTGAAGTCATTGAGCGCTGCAGTTCGTCAACCTCTGCCTTTTCGTCGTAGGGGACAGCAATGGAGGGGAGGTTCCTTTCGATACTACTCTTCCTTTGGTAGATTGAGAGGGGCTGCAAGTCACATTGGCCGCCGTAGGAGTGCCAGAGGTGGAAAAAAAGGTACTCGAGGTGCCAGCGCCACTCGGGCAGTTGCCTCTTTACCCTCAGGCACTGCTGCAGCCGCTTCAGCTCAGTCATGAGGCCATGTCCCATGGTTCGCCGGTTGAAGGCTGGCGCAGCATCTTGTAGAATGGTGTGCCATTACTTCAGATGTGTAGGTTGTGGAGATCATAGCCCACGGGTAGTGTCTTCGTTTTCAGCAGAGTCCTGACGACAATCCACCAGGGAATCTATTTGAAGAGTCCAGATCCGCTCCTTGCGCAGGAAATCAAATCCCTGCTGGAGAAAGGCGCCATAGAACTGGTGCCTGTAGCGGAGAGGAACAAGGGATGGTATTCCCCTTATTTTTTGATTTAGAAGAAAGACGGGGGATTGAGAGTCATCATGGACTTGCGTGGTTTGACGAAGCTCCTCAGGAAGGACAAGTTCAAGATGGTTACTCTCTCTCTCTCTCAAGTCCTCCAGGCCCTTCAACTTCAAGACTGGTTGGTGTCTCTCGACCTCAAGGACGCTAACTTTCATATGCCGATCCATCCCAAGCACAAGAAGTACCTGAGGTTCGCGGTTGGCGACTCGCATTTTCAGTTTCGAGTCCTGCTGTTCGGATTGACCTCCGCCCCAATGGTTTTCACCAAGCTCATGATGGTGGTGGCAGCTTATCTCAGGAAGAAGGGGGATTCACGTCTACCCCTACCTGGACGATTGGGTGATCAGGGCACGCTCTCCCGAGCAAGTCCTGGATCATCTGTCCGTCACCTGCCGCTCCCTTCACAAGCTGGGCTTCTCCCTCAACTTAAAGAAGTCCCACTTGACGCCAACTCAGCGGCTCCAGTACATCGAAGCAGTGCTCGACACGTCCCTGGAGCAGTCTTTCCCTCCCCAGGTGAGGGTTCATCACATTCTGCAGATGGTGCACAAGTTTCAACATGCCCAGAGTCTTCCGGCGTTCGAGTTCTTGATGTTGCTCGGCCTCATGGCATCCTGCATTCTTCTGGTGCCAGAGGCCAGGTTGCGGATGAGATCTCTGCAATGGGCCCTCAAGATGCAGTGGTCACAGTCCTCCGGCAGGATGTCGGACCCCGTTCAGGTGCCACCCTCTGTCGGCCAGGACGTTCTGTGGTGGGCCGTCTAAGGCAATCTGATGAAGGGGGCTCCATTTTGGCTACCCTGGCCGGAGGTGACGATTGTGACGGACGCATCCCTCACGGGATGGGGAGCTCATGCCAACGAGTTGCCAGTCAGCGGTCGTTGGTCTCCGTCAGAGTCCAGACTCCATATCAATCTGTTGGAGCTGAGGACCGTCAGGCTGGCCCTGAAGGCTTTTCTGCCGACTGTGCGAGGGAAGAATGTCCTGATTCTGACGGACAACACAGTGGCCATGCACTACCTCAACAAAAAGGGGGGGGGGCAGGGTCACTTCCTCTGTGAAGGGAGGCAATGCAGCTCTGGTTCTGGGCTATCCAGCAGGAAATTTCGATCTTGGCAGTTCATCTGGCCGGAGCCGAAAACGAGACAGCGGATGCTCTGAGCTGGCAGAGCGCGATCTCTCACGAGTGGGAGCTGGCTCAGGAGATTCTCCTGGATAGGTTTGCCCTTTAGGGAACCCCACAAGTGGTTCTCTTCGCCTCCAGTGTCAACCGGAAGTGTGAAGGTGAAGGGTTTTGCTCGCAGGAATTTCCTCCAAAAGGAGCCTTAGGTGGCGTGTTCGTGGTGCAATGGTCCTACCCACTGCTGTACGGGTTTCCTGCAGTCCCCGTCATCCCGCAAGTGCTGCGGAGGTTTGGTTCCCAGATGATCCTCATTGCTCCGGCATGGGCCTGGAGAACATGGTACCCGGACCTTCTCGACTTGTCCATCTGCCCTCCACGCCGTCTTCCCTACCAAGACAATCTGCTCTCACGGGAGGGGGGTCAGGTTCTCCATCCAGAGGTCATATCCCCCAACCTTCACGCTTGGCTTCTGAATGGTTGAGGTATAAGGATTTGGAGCTCCCTGAAGACGTGATGGAGGTGTTGCTTTCGGCCAGACGGCCTGCAACAAAGTCCCTGTACCGTTGGAGAAAGTTCTGCGACTGGTGCAGGGTTAAGAATGTGGATCCTTTTTCATGTGACATTCCTGTGGTTCTTTCTTTTTTGCTTTCTTTAGCCCACAAGGGCCTGCAAGTGGGTACCATTAAAGGTTACCTGGCAGAGCTGACTATATTTAAGCGCTCGTCTGAGGAGTGTTCTTATTTCAAAATGCCTTTAATTTCTCAGTTTCTGAAAGGGCTCACTAATGTGTTTGCACCTTCACCTTTCCAGGTGCCCGGTTGGGATTTGAACCTTGTTCTAAAATTCCTAATGGGTGCTCCATTTGAGCCTTTACATTTTTGTCCTTTGAGACTGTTAACCCTTAACTGTATTTTTAGTTGTGGTTACTTCCGCTCGCAGAGGGAGTGAGATGAAGGAACTTGCTGTTAAGCCACCCTTCACTGTGTGTCATAAGGACAGGGTTGTCCTTAGGGTTCGTCCTTCCTTTCTTCCGAAAGTAGTGTCGGAATTTCATTTAAGCCAGAAGGTCATTCTTCCAGCATTTTACCCTCCTCCGCATCCTGGTAAGGAAGAGGATAGTCACCATAGGTTGGATCCTAGGAGAGCTTTAAGTTTCTATATTTCACGCATGTCCCGGGTCAGAGTGGACGATCAGCTCTTTATTGGTTACGCTGGAAGGCGTTTGGGACAAGCTTTTACTAAGAAGACTTTGTCTAGATGGATTATCTTGGAAATTTCTGAATGTTACCGCTTGGCGGGTAAGGACCCTCTGGTAGGCTTACGGGCCCATTCTGCTAGGGGTATGGCTGCCTCTACTGCTCTGCAGAGGGGTGTTCCTATTCGTAACATCTGTGAAGAAGTCACATGGGCTTCGGTCCATACGTTTGTACGACACTACTCCCTAGATCCTATCCATGGGCAGGATCTGGCCTTTGGCAAGGCGGTCCTTTACTCTGCAATTTAATTGGGCATTCTAAATTTCTATATTCTAAATTCTTTTCCCTCCTCCATACTTTCGTACTGCTTTGGGAGTCTGTCATAGATATGGAATACGTCGGAGGACCCAATCCCCTCAAAGAACAAGTTCCTTTCTTACCTGGTAACGTTCTTTCGATGCGATGGTCCGATGACGTATTCCATATCTCTCCCTCCCTGCCTGCCCCGCTACAGAATTTCTTTTGCGATTACAGCTTACGTTTCCGCAAGGCTTTCTGTGGTCGTACTGGCAGAAGATTGGTAACACACGTTCTGGGGAAAAACTATAACTGAGGCTACGGGCGTTGTGCGTCCTACTTATAACATCCGGTGACGTCGGCTCGACGGAGGCCCTCGAGGACAGCATATCGACGTCAACGACGCAGGACGCAGACGCAGAAAATTTTCCGAAGCATCACAGCTGTGGTGATTACCTGCCATAGATATGGAATATGTCGTCGGACCATCCCATCGAAAGAACGTCACCAGGTAAGAAAGTAACTTGTTCTTCTGAACTCTGATAATCCTACTCTTGTGGGGCTAAGAACTAAATTCCTAAGAACTAAATTCCTGACTATCTGTCGACAAAATCTAGTATTCTGTGAAGATCTCCTCTGGAAACTGTCTTAGTATCCAGAAAGTTTCGGCGGGGCTGGCCTTAGCAGGTTTTTATTAAAGCTATACATGTACTGAATATGTGAGGGAAACTATGATTTGTTAACCATTGTGAATCACTATGAACTATGGTGACGTAGATATAGTTGCTACACGGGTGCTCTATTCTTTTACTGCGTTTATAAGTAGAAATTCAGAATGCTTTGTTGCTGTTTCACTCTGTAATCATGTGTAGTCAACTGATCTCAAATGTATGCATATTTTTCTAATACAACTATGAAATTTAGGCTGTGATTGAGCTGCAACAAGACTAGGAACAGTAGTAACCTGTTATTTATTTTAAATGTTTTTTTTTCTTTTCATGTCTTTCCTTAGCCTTTTGCTCTCGTTTTATTTTTCTGCTGCTAATTTTGAAGGTTAACTGTTTTTTGTATGGTTTCACTATGCATTTAATTGTATTTTCTTCTTTTCTGATGTAATTAAATGTTTGCTTCTGTATGTAATGAATTTGTAAAGGTTTCATTTAAACCATGTACAATAAAAAAATCAAAAATTGGAGTGGTATCAATGTTTGGCACAAATCTGCAAGAGCCACCGATCGTAGCGAGAGAACTGAAATCAACCAAGGGGGATCCTGTATGGGGTTCTACCGCCCCCAGATATTATTTTAAAAAATGGTCTAAAATGGTGCATTTTTAAAGCAAATTTTAAGTGAACAATTGCGTAAAAGCCAGCCCGTTTGTAATCGGTTTTGAATTATCAATAACAATCAGTTCACAGTAGTATTTCCCAACACACTTTCATGATGCCTTTTTTCACAATATATACTGGTATATCAAACCTTTTCACACTGGCTGTGCCTATATATTTCCATGCTGGCTGCACAAATATATGCCAGTATTTCCACATAAGAACGTACTTCGGTTTGCTTTGCCATTGAAATAATTCCATTCCACAATAAGAAAACATGTCTCAACTGTGGCTTCACCAATGTAGGCCAGTCTAGCCACGTAATAACACTTTTATTATGCTTGCTTAATCATAGATGCCCAGTAAAAAAAATGCCATGCTTAACCCCAGTGCCTCGCATGTACACATAGTTGCATGTGATTGTGTGCGCTTTTGAGGCACCATGGGTCTAGGAGGCAGGCAGGCACTACCTCTTTTACTGGGCAGCTATGCTAGAATGCATGCACTGGCATCTGTGATTATGCAAGGCTCTAGGAGTGGCTAGGGGGTGAGCTGGGCATCCATGACGCCCAGTATAAAATGCCTTTCCAGGCCTCGCACGCACAGAGAATCGCATTTATCGCCAGACATTCACTCACGCATTCATCTTCTTCTCTCGCATTCACTCACACTCTCTCATATGTACATACACGATTCGATTCACGTGTGTGTGTGTGTGTCTGTCTGTCTGTCTCACTCCCATCCGGCATGCACGTACACACTCCGACCTACACAAATGCTGCTTCCCACTCAAAGCTCTGTCTTCTCTCAAGGTATCAGGCTTCTGGCTGCGCTCCGTGGAGACCGGAACCAAGAAGCAGGTGCTTCCTAGATCTGTCTGCATGTAGCATGGGCAGGTGCCAGAGGAAGAGCGCCGCCTTACTCTCCAGTCAGCTGCAGAAGGCCCAGCCTGGACCTCACCTTGACCTTAGTCTGGATGAAGGCTGCTGCTAGGCCCCCCCACACAGGAGGGATCCCCTGGTACGCCATTGCACACACATATACATACACAATCACATCAGACATGCACAAACTAAGGCTTATGCATATTTACAAAAACAGGCTTTCTTATCTGCTGCTTCCTGCTCGAAGCTCCATCTTCTCTCCGGGCCTCCAGCTCCCGTCCCAGGCGTGATCCATGCTACATAGAGCGTGGAGTGCTGCACTCCAGCCAGCCGCAGTAACCCCAGCCCACTGCTCGCCCCCCCCCTGTAAGTGTGACAGTGGAACTCCTACCCCTCTGACCCCCGCGGCACTGCAGGGCCTGCCCGGTCCCCTACGCCATTGATCCAACCCATACAGTGAAAAGAAAATGAGAGAGAATAAGAAGATGAAACTGAAGCCAGCAGAAAAAAGCCAGAGAAGATGTAGTTGAACTTGAAGGTAAATGAAATGGAAGACGAATAGAAGAATTAAACTCATACCATGACCCATCCAACCCCTACAGCTCCTAACCCCACTCCATCCGCTCTCGTTGCCTGTTCCTCCTCACCAGCAGCACTCCTCTCCCGGCTTTGCGAAGCAAACACTGGACACAAAGTAGCACACACTTTTGGCGGTCCAGTGTTTGCCAGACAGAGCAGTCGGAGGGCTGTGTAGTCAATCAATGCTAATCGGCAGAGGTGGATTTGGTTAATCAATTTTTGAAGACTAGGGATAAATCCAAGCACAGTAATAGTAGGATGATGGATCATTAAAAAATAGTAGTAATAAGTGGTTTAGTTGCTTGGAAAGTAAAAAACGGTCTGATTTTTGGGAATATAATAACAGAAAATCTGGCTAACTAAGTTATGAATAGAAAATAAAGTGGTTAAAAAATGGCTCCTGAGTTAAAAGCAGATATGGAAAGTGTAAAGTGAGCAGGAAGAAAGATACATGGGGAGGGTGAAAAAGATGAGGCAAGAAAGTTGAAGATGTTGTAAGGGTGCAGAAGAAGGCAACTGACCAGGTGTCATGGTGGTTGGCAAAGACTTTTATTGAATTTAAAAAGCTAGCTATCCTTAACTCTAGGTGGGGGACTCTAAGTGGGGGGTTCCCTTCAAACTTAAGTCTAGAGGATCTGTCAGAATGTCCATAAACTGAAAAACCACTGTCAAAACCCTACTTCTGTCCCTTAAACTACAACTATAGAGTGTTAACCAAAAGTAAACTTCTCTCACCAGGAGAATGACACCCTGATGCCTTAAAAGAAGTCTCTTCTGCACTCCAATCGATACAAGGGGGAATGACTCCCTTCCCCTGGTCTTAAAATGTGGCAGGAGGAATGAAACCCTTTCCTTGGCTTATCTGGTATTGTTGAAGCTGTGTCCAGGGGGAATGACTGCCTTCCCCTGAATGTTGGTACCAAAAAGTTCCAAATGTGCCCAGGGGGAATGGCTCCCTTCCCCCGTCTTTTTAGGTCATTTTCACAACAGTCCCAGGCTCTGCTTAGCCCGTCAGTGGTCTTTTCTTAGGCACTTTTTTGGAGGTTTACTCCCTCCAATATTCACCATATACTTATTTGGGTCCCCCTTTCTTGTCAGGTCCTCTTGGTTCACTCTCCTGCGACAAGGAGGATGACTTGTATGATGATATACGTGATTTCGGTTTGGGTCCCAGACCCTGATTTCTATTCTTCTTTTTATTAGGACCACTTGGTTGACACACTTTCCAAGTAGTACCACGAGAAAGATGATTCCTATCCTTATTCCTGTGCATTTTATCTCTCTCCCACACCTCCAAGCACATACCGGTCCCTGTGACGTGCCAGTTACCTTTGTTGGCACCGGTGGTCTTGGCTGGCTCTTCCTGTGTGCTTGCATCTTCTAGCCAGGCTGCACAGATGTCTCTGCCTTCTTCTGCTCATGCCCTGCGTACTTTCTGGTCTCTTCACGGATGGTGTGGGTGCCGTTACTGGAACGCTCGGTCCACCTCCTAGAGGTTGCACTACTGTCTTTCAGGCTCCAGTCACGTCATTGACTAGCTCAACAGTACCAGGCAAATGACTCCCGTCATCAGCCTGCAGCCTTTGGGAGCCGACTGTTATCTGCTTTCTCACTTCGTCCTTTGCATCTCCTTTTAATTTCCTGGGTGGACTGTCATTCATGTTGGTATGCTTTTCCTCTTCTCAAAGTCCTTGGTTAGTTTTTATGTGTTTCTCAGGACGACTCCCCCCTGCTCCCGTTCCTGTATCTTCTCTGTGCAATACTTCTACGTCCCGTCCCCTTTCCGCCACACTGCATGGGCGTCCCTCACTAGGGACAGGAAACAGAACCATTTTCACTCGAAAAAGTCTATACTCCTTTATATTTATGCGCGCGGGGGTGATTGGGGTTTGTGGCCCTGGGAGCACGCGCTCCCTTGACGCTGCCCTCTGGCGTCGCACCTCATTCCTCTTTTCCATATCGACGGGACCGACCTACTTCACCAGAGTGGTGGTTGAGGCCCTTTGTTCCTCATAATTCCACAGTCTTTTTTTCTAGTTACCCCGGGGACCTTGGTCCCAAAATATTAACAACCCTTCTTTTGTAGCAGGCTCACGGCCTCCGGCACCTCGCCCATCCCTGCCACATGTCGGCCCAGGCAATTTTTAGTCCTGCCCTTCCTGCAAGGGACCCTTTCCCCATCGGATGCATGCGATCTGCCTCCACTTCCTGGAAAATGATCACGGCTGCTCAGCATGCAACACCCTTACTCCCCGGTCCCTTAAGAACCCGCTTGCCAGGTGAAGGGAGCTGTTCTCCAGGTCTCCTCCTGAGCACATAAAGGTGTATGTGCACAGTAAGGCAAAGGTAAATATTCTATTTAACAAAGCACCCTGCAAGGGAGATTCCTTTCCCATGAAACAGCCATGCAGGAGAGGCCAGTGAAGGCTCACACCCTGCATTGCATGTATACCTAAGACCAAATAATCGACACACTCCGCTAGGGAATGAGACCAGAAGAATAATTGCAAGTAAAACAAATGTATATAAAATGAATGCAAGCTGAGATCTCTGCTGCCCGAGAGCGCTCTGCCAAACATTACACGAGCAGCACATTAAAAGGACACGCATAGTCAGTCATGACGTTTCAAAATAGTGTACAAATCTTGGCAATTGATTGGGGGGAAGGCCTATGCCATACTCGACAGTAAAGGGGAGGTTGGATGCTAATTGGACGTTGCTCCCTTTCGCTCCGAGTACACGTGGGTCTGCTGGGCTCATCTCTGCGGTGTGAAGGTCGGGTCAGAGGAGCGCTACGTTTTATCTAAGCTAAAACAGGAACTGATAGCCCGAGACATATGACAAGCATAAAAGTTTGGCATAAATGGGGGGGTACTTTCAGAACCTGTTGGCAGATATATTGGCATTCCAACCCCTGTACCCAGGCGTTCATAAAACAGTGCCCCAGACCCAGGTGCCTGCTCTGTGGGTTTTGATCTACCTGATGCCTCATGATATGGGTGGGTGGACCTGTTCGGTTTAAGGAGGATATATTGGTGCTATGGTGGGTGTTCTCATCTGATCACTGCGAGGGGTCAGATGTGTATCTGCATCAAAGAGCAGAGGGGCATGGGCCCAGTGGACTGTGGCCTGGCGGGGTGGGGGGATCAAGGGTGCACAGGCAGGTTAGTGGAGATGAATGCGCGCATGGGCTGGGGTCTGTTGTGGTCTCGCACAGTACAGTGAGCTCATCTGACCTGAGATGATACTAAATGTTGCAACAATGAATGGCTGGACTTCCGTGAGAACAGGGCTTGTGCGGAGCTGGCAGGAGGCGGAGGAGGCCTGGCATGTCTGTGCGATGCGCTGGACAGGGGGAGAGACAGCATTTAGAGATCATTTTTGGGCCTAGTAAAAGATGGTGTCTGGTGTGTCACAAAATGGAGTCTCTAGGAATTACTAAAGGCTTCGTTATTTGAGTGTTTTTTCTACTATTAGTGCGGATAAGACGTCTCCCCCCTTTAGCTCACACAGGATCTATTCATTGCTGGAATGATAAGGGGGGTGGGGAAAGACCACCTTTCCCCCAACACCAGGAAGACCCTGTCTCCAGCTCGGGTACCGAGGCTCATCGAGCTACCAGCCTCGCGGCCGAGGGCTCCTCTGATCCTACCGGTTCCATTGCTGAGGGGCCTGTTGGCTCTGTCACCAGGAAATCTCCTCAGGGGCTTTGCCCTTGTACTGGGCCCATGCCCGAGGGGCGCCTGCATGCGACAGCACTACCGGCTCTGAGGCTGTGGGCGCATAGCCCACCAGGCAGTAGCCTGAGGTTCTAAAAAAGCACAAACCTGCCCGGAGCAGTACGCAGGAGGCGGCCAGGGCTAGTATGACACCAGGTGTGTTGGGACAGGACAAAATGGCGGCATATCAAGACAAAATGGCAGCATGTGAACCTGTGCACCAGTCGGAAGGGTGGCGAGGCACAAAGCCCACTTCGAGGGGGTAATGTTCCTCCATGGTCACCCCTCAGGTCTCCTGCTGCATGGCATACCCGCTTGCGGGACAGGGACACTACACAGAGCCCTACTGTGGACGGTGCACAGCAAGGGCTCATCCATCCATCCATGCCCTCGTCACAGGAACGGCATCCCCAGCCTGTGAGGACAGATTCTTTGACAAATTCCTTTGGCTTATGAGATCCACAACAGATGGGCACCATTTTCAGGGGCTTAATAAAGGACATGCTTCCACCGGCTCCAGTGCAGTGGCAGCAAGCCACCCCTATGTGTGCGGTGGAGTCTTCTCCTGCACTATTGTAGGAATCTGTGCAGCCTAGCATAGTGTTGCTGCCGGTTACACCAGCCCCCCACCCTACTCCAGTAACTCCAACTGCACCGCCTGTGGGCCCTGCCGCTTAGGGCTCTCCTGACCAGACGGACACTGGACAAAACCTCACTCAAATCAACCCACCAGCAGGAGACTGGAGGCAAAGTACAGGCAAACTGATGTGGGAGTCCCTGCTCCTGGCAGTGCATCCGCAGCCACAATCGTCAGTAATAGCAGCAGTGTCCATGTATGCGAAGCCCCAGACCTCCACATCGACCTCGGCTTTGTTAGACAAGGAAGAAAAGGTGCTAAAAGTATATGGAGGAAATAGTTTATTTCAAATGCGGGTCTTCACCTGCGACGGGCGAATGAAAATGCCATGTCAGCCGCCGCAAACCAGAGCTACGGAGGGAGACCTCGGACTTCCTACCATACATCCCTTTGTACAAATAGGCCTCATTCAAGGCAGGCTGTCAGTGGCCAAAATAGTGGTGCAGGAACTTCTGGAATCCATTGTTGGGCATATTGGCACGGCTGGCAGAGCAATCTGCATAGCTACAGATATGAGAAGTTCTACACGGATGTACATGACCGTATCCTGGACCTGCCGTTTCAGGGGGAGGGAGAGCTCTTCCACTCATCTACAGATGACGAACTAGACAAAGAAAAATAGTTCCCAAATGGACAAATCTCTGGCCATTCTGACAAAGTCAGCACCCAGGACATTCGGACAGAGCCAAACCAAGCCAGACAGGAGGAAGGACCTATGACGGGTTTAGCGACTTCCAGGATCGAAAGGCAAGGCAACGAGACCGAACCCCAAGCGCAAACATCAGTGCACTTCACATGCAGACTTCTTTCAGTCCCTCTCCCAAGCACCAGCCTCAGACCCAAAGAAGCAATGATGGCCCCATCAAGATGCACAGTTCTCCAGTTGGGGGCAGGCTTGCTCTCCACACTCAGCCCTGGCTGACCCTTTTCGGACCCCTGGATCCTTCCTGTAGTTTTGCACAGGGTTAGTCTCCTGGTCACCATCACTCCTTGTGGAGATCCGCTCACTGGTACAAAGTGCGGCAGTGGAGGAAGTTCCCCCCCTCTCAACGAGGCTTGGGGTTCTCCTCGTGGAGTTTCGTGATACAGAAAAAAAAATTAGGCTTAAGGGAAATGTCCATCCACTGATAACTTCCACGTAGTATAAGTAAACCCAATTATAAGTGAATCAATTTTACCTCCACATTGACAGATATTCAGTCTTAGATCTGTTTAAAATTAGTACATCAGATCTACATTAAAGACTCCCAAGATGGCGCCCACACTCCGCCAAGTTAACCACCAGTTACCTTATAAGAACGTGCAGACACTGTGGTTGCTTAGCAACGCACTGATCCGAAAGACGCGAGAGCCCATGCAAGCCGTCGTGAACATGGATATGAGCGCAGCACAGATATAGAGGTAAGCGAGGCAACACTTGGGGACAAAATTTAACGCGGACTGTAAATAATCGCGTTGAGCACCATCCCTGCAAGCAATGTTAATAGAAGCATTTATTTCCATACAGTTTCCATACAGATAGAAGCCTGTAACTGATCGCATATCGTTCACACAGCCATTACAACAAACACCATTAAGGACAACGCCGTGGTGTCCCTTAGCAAGCAAGACCAGAAGCAAGTGAATTAATTGAGTACACTTCATTGTAAGGTACGAGAAGATAGAGATCAGTAACACAAGGAGGGGGTCTATTAACGTAGTTTATAAAACAACTCAACATGTCTAAATATACTGTATTATTTACAGCTATTGGGAATCAATACTCTCTTCATTTGAACAGTCCAGTCAATGAATCATCTAGATAGGAAGCACACCCGCCTCAGTGCACCAAAAATCGATTAGATGAGTTATAACAACCTAATGAATAAAACATGTCATTACCTTTGAATTGATGTTGGTCTCCAAGTGGGACACAGCGCTATTCTTGTGACTGTTCCCACTGGAGACCCAACCTGTAATATCAATACATTTTTTTTTTTTAATACTGTTTATTGAATTTTATAGTAACAAAACAATACAATATAAACAAGAATAAGCAGCTGGGTCAGAAGATGTACAATACGTATTAAATCGTGAACATTTCTTAATAGCTCCAAAGTCCTCAGGTGCCGGGAGAGGGAGGGGGTTGGTTACCCTTTGGCAAGGGCTGTTGATCTTTGTTAGGAAGTTTGTTAGAGCTCCGGGCTCCCCCGACTGGGTGGGGAGGGGGGGTAGTTGGGCAGGGGGTGGGGGTGGTGGTGTGGTAGGCTCATCAATCGTCCACCCATATCCCCATATTTTCAGAAATGTTTTGGGGGCAACCTCTTGCTTTGATGCGTCGTTCCATGGAGGCACACCTGCTTACTTCGTTGGACCATCGGTTTATGCATAATGTCTTTGCAGAGCCCCAGGTTGTGTCTGTCAATCGCTTCCCCACCCCCAGTGCCACTTCAAGGATTGATTTTTAATATTTGGTAAAGTCCACCTCTCCCCAGATACCTAGTAATATCAATTTCCAGTCTCTTGGACTGGGGACCCCAATGTCCTGGAAATCCTGCTAATGCATTCCTCCCAGAAGGTCTGTAATGCGTCAAAACCCCAGATTGTGTGGAAAAAGGTACCTTCTTCTCTCTTGCATCGAAGACCTTTCCCCCCTCATCCGTCCCGCCCCATTTGGCCAACATTGTTTGGGAGTAGTATGACCGGAGTTGAATTCTAAGTTGTATCAGCCGTAAAGTGGCATCAATGCCTATATCTCGGGGGGACATCAATGCGTTGCATTCCTCCGATTCAAGAGCGCCCAGATCCCTTTTCCATTTTTCTTTAAACCTAGTGAGTTCCCTGGTACCAAACGAGTTAAGGGCCTGGTAAAGCGTGGAGGTAACCTTGGAAGCGATGCGTCTGGGAGAACATTAGTTTCTTGGGGGGAGCAGGTGGGTAGATCAGCCAGGTTCGGGAATTGGGCATTCATGGCATGAGTGAGCTGTGTGTGCCTAAAGTGGTCCATAGGTTGTAACTCATACTTCCCCTTCAGCGTTTCAGAATCCAGAAGGCGCCCCTTTTGTACTACATTCGCTCATGTGCATATGCCTTGCTTCGCCAAGTTCCCGAAGTATCCCATTCTCTGTATTTCAGAGTGGTATGCGTTTTTACTGTCGGTGTATAGAGTCTGGAGGGGGAGATGGAGTTCATAGCACCCAGTTGCACGCAGGAGTGTAGGGTCGACGTTTAGCCAATCATTCACCACCCTGTTTGTGCAGCCCAGTAGAAGGTGCGAATGTTTGGCAGTCCTATGCCTCCCTCCCATACTGAGCGCTGCAGCCTCTTAAGAGCGATTCTGGGTTGTTGTTCCCCCCGCCCCCCAAAACGGTGTCCGCAGGGTCTTGTCTATTGTTATGAAGCTTTCGAGGGGGAGGGGGATGGGGAGTGGAGCATTGTGTTGGATGTACAGGCATCTCGGAAGCGTCATCATTTTAAACATCGCCGCCCTGCCCATTAGTGATAGTGGAAGACCCTGCCAGTGGGAGACGTCTTTTGCAAATCTATCTACCACTGGTTGTATGTTGAACAGGAGGAAATCGACCTGAGTTGGACTAATACGTATGCCTAAATAGGTGAAGCCCAGGATTGAAACAGGATATGGACAAGGTTCGGGGATTGCAGCGTCGCCCCCCTCGGTCGGGAAGTAAACCGTCTTCTGCTTGTTCACTCTGAGGCCCCAAAGATGCGGTATTCCTGAAGAGTTTGGGACACAATCGGGCAGGAGACCACATGGTTGCTGAGGTAGATGAGATCATCTCCGTATAACGAGACTCGATCCTCCCCTCCTCCTGGCCAGCGAATCCATACCAATTCTCGTGCGTTCTGAGTTTGATCGCCAGTGATTCAATAGCAAGAAGGAACAATTGGGGGGAGAAGGGGCAGCCTTGTCTGGATCCACGACCCAGTGGGAACTTCTTGGAAGACCTACCATTTACCCTCAGTCGCTTTGGGGGATTCATAGAGAAGCTTAACCCAAGATATGAAACCGTGCCCTAAGTTCATCCGTCTCATGATTTCCCACAGGGCCTCCCACCCAACCGAGTCAAACGTTTTTTCGAAATGTACAGCCAGAAGGGCCAGCCGATCTGGTATCTCGGGGACACGGTCCACGGCGAGTTGGACTCCACATAAGGTTCATCCGAGTAGACCTGAATCCACACTGGTCCGCGTGAACGAGGGATTCAGTCACCCCGGGCAGTGTATTAGCAAGGACTTGTGCTAGGATTTTCACCTCCCCATTTATCAACGATATAGGCCTGTAAGAGGCACAATATTCAAGGGGTTTTCCCTGGTTTAGGAAATAACACTACGCATGTTTTTTTTTAGGTCCATGGTGAGCTTCCCCTGTTCCCTACTCCGGAGGAACATACGGTGCATGTGTCCAGTTAATGTGCCGCCTAGTCGTTTCCAAGTTTCCACTGGAAAGCCATTGGGCCCCGGAGTCTTCCCTGTTTGAAGCTGCGCTAAGGTATCTTGCACCTCGTCCTCTGTGATCTCAGAGTCAAGCTGCTTGGCCTGTTGTTCAGAGAGTCTAGGGATTGCAATTGGGTCGAGAAAATTGGTTTGCCGGGCATGGGGTCCTCTGCTGGCGGGGAGTAGAGTTGATAATAGCTAGCGAAAGCCTCCACAATATCGGGGTCCGCCGTGAATAGTTCTCCATTGTCCGACCGGTTAGCCCGTACCTGCCCTTTGCTTTGCACACGTCTCTCTAGCCAGGCCAGAGTTTTGCCTGCTTTATCCCCCTTTTCATAAATTTGACTCCGGACCGACCAATGGGCAGCACGCGCGTTGTCTAGGGCTATATTTCTAAAGGCCTCCTGTGAGGCTGGGGTTCCCGGCTCGAGGAGTTGTCTTCCCCTCTAGACACCTGTCTCTCTGCTTCCATGATCACCTGAATATGGTGCTTGCAGTAAACGGACGCTAAGGAGATAGCTTCCCCACAAAGGACTGTTTTGTATGCCTCCCACCTCGTTATCGGGCACTCCACCAAACCCTCATTTATATCGAAGTACTCTACGGTGTTATCAGAGAGTCCCTCCACAATTTCAGGTATCCCCAAGTAATATGCATTCAGGCGCAAAGTGGCATCCGGTTTGTGCTGTGCCTTTCAGTGTTATCAGTAGGGGGGGGGGAGTGGTCTGAAATCCCTCTCCCCACATGTCTCGGAGCACCACCACAAATTGGCTGCATGGATCAGCTTGCACTTTTCTAATCTGAAATGGCACTCGTTTATGAATAAGAATCATCGTGCCCCTAGCACCCTTTGGAAACCCAGCCTAATATGTATGCGGGTAGTGGGACCTTTTTGAAGAAACCGCAGTCTGTACTGATCAAATGGGTCTCAGTGAGAAAGGCCACATCCGGGGAATTTCCATTAGGTTATTGAAGCACTAGCTTTCGTTTGATGCTGGAACCTAGGCCAATAACGTTCCAAGTCATCGGGGATAACTGTCCAGCCTGCGTCATGTTCGCGTGTTTAGTGTCCCGTGACATGTAAAGAGGATCGTGTTCCATGGAGATCCCCCCACCCCCTCACCTCAAATATCCCCCTGGCCCGAGTCTCGGTGGTCACACAATGCCGACCCGCTACTGCTTTATAACTATACAACATGAACCTTAACTGTCTGGCTTCTACAGTCCCAAAGTATTGGATTTTTGTATCACCTTATCTGGGTGGAGAGGGTGCAATAGCTTCTCTTTTCACAGGCTTTGGTAGCGAGTGGTTGTTCTGGAGGACACACAGGCGAACGAACTGCCTCCACACCAGGAAGGTGCCAAATTGTGGCACACAGTTAGTTTGCCTGTGTGTCCTCCAGAAAGGGAGGGGGTTTGATCCGGACTCGGGCCTTGTGAGGCCAGATGGTGCCGTCTTTAGGTCAATTGGGAGTGGCACGTTGTCTCAGTCTTCCTAGATATGCTCGGCCCCAGTTTAATTCACAAGTGGGTCGATTATATTGTCTTTGCCTTCTGGGGAGGAATTCTCATAGTATCAGAGACCCTGTGATCCTCTGCCACCCAGAGCCTATGTCTCATGGGGCTCCTCTCCCACGCCTGCAACCCCAATTGCACCGCCCCCAATCTCGTGTGCTCCTCTGGTTCCCCTCGATGTCCCCCCTTTCTCCAGCTCACTGTCCAGTAAACAAAACTGTGCCCCACCGTCAGATCACTCACTTATCTGGTTGGGTGCACTCTAAGGACCAAGGGTCACCCAATATGGTTGCTGTCGTTGCTTGCTCCCTTGTTGCTGCCTGCTGGGTACCCTGTGAAGTCGTAGGGCCCAGGGTGCGACCCACCGTGCAACCCACCAGTGTTCTGCTCTGCCGATTGCACTTGACTCAATATGCCTCCGGGAGCAGGGTCACTCGGTTCTCCGAGCGGGCATAGGAGGGGGGGGGGGGGTCTCAGGGTGAGGTGACCCAGGTGCCCGGCCTATCCTCAATGCACCTTCTCAACCCCACGGACCTGCTTGTCTTGAATCTTGCCGGTGGTAGGCGCTTTGATTCTGTGGCTCTCTGTGCTCCTCTTTGATCGGTATCTCCCTTTAAAGTCTCTTCTCCCTTCCTATGGTCAGCATGCAAATCCACTGATTCCCTGCTGCTTCACACTTGCTTGACTGGCCGTATTCCCTTCTGGGGCCGCGTGTTATGGGAAGTGGCTGCCACAGCCAGTTGTGTCCTGCCCTCTCGGTGCACTCCGGTGTCACCCAGGGAGTCGGAAGGCCTGTGGATCGGTTCAGTTTCAGCAACTGTCCTTATCGTTTCGAGCTCCCTTCCCGCCCGGTTGGGGGGGGATTACCATGACGAAGGAGTGCTCGTTCCAGCATGCCCCCCAGGGCTCCCGCTGTTCAGACGCGATCCAGAGTGCATTCAGAGTGCTACCAGAAAACAATAATGCCCATATCAATTTGGCACAGTCTGTTAGTATATCAGAAACAAATCTTTGCAACCATCGATACCTAGTTTCCTGGCACTCTACAATCAGATGTTTCCAGGGCTTACTATTAGTCTTACAGAGGCGACAATGTCTATTTTCATGCATCAGCCCTCGACGAGGGCCCACAACATACAGGGTACTTAAGACGTTAGACCTGAATCTGAGGTATGTCATTCTAACCCTACAGTCTGTCAATAACAACAAATACCCAGTTTTTTTTAAACCATTTTTATTAATTTATAAACACAATCAAACAATACAAACCATACAGAGAATACATAATCCTACAGATTCATTATGCTTCTCAACTACTAATCACTACTTCCCTCAACCCACCCCCTTATACGAGTCTAATGATTGGACATTATAATTCTCCAGCATTGGATCTTTCATGGATTCACATGCTTAGAATATTCCCCGTCGTCAGGCTGGGAATCCCCGGTACATTATATAGACCCTTTCCCATAGGAAAACTTTTTGACGCTTATGCGTCCTATCCACCTCGTTTTGTATCATGCGTGCCCGCGCCGTCAGGACGCCATGATATAAATACAGGTCCCGCCCCCGCGCTCCCTCAGATTTCAACCGTCTTTCAAAGTAGTGGGATCCTCGCGGTTACTGCTAATTGAAGTTAGGTTGTGTTTTCGCTTCGGCGAAGTTCCATTCTGAGAAAATATGTCCGGAAAAGCTTTATTCCGTCCTTGTGCGACATGTGGACTCAAAAAAGTCTGAGGGTGATGCCCACATGGATTGTATCTACTGTCTCCACCCGCACCACACGGCGGATACATGCGAGATATGCCAGGGTTTCTCCCAAAAAACCCTTAAAGATCGGAAAAGAAGGTTGGTCGACTGGCTTAACGACGGAGCGGGTGCCTATCCGGCGTCAGAAGTTGGATCCACGGCCTCCAGGAGCAAGTCGGAACCTCCCTCGAAGAAGGCGAGGCCTGTCGAAAAATGCCCTGCGGACAAGCATGTGGGGAAGCATGCTGGGTCTTCCTCATCACACAAAAAGTCCTCCTCCTCCTCATCCTCTAAGACGGAGAGGCAAGCGGCATCAAAATCCTCCTCTGGGGACCGTCCTAGGTCTTCCGTGAGTCGAGACGCTTCAGCAGGGAAGTCGGCAACGAAATCGGCTGCGAAGTCTAAAGGCTCGGTGCCGGCGACTGGCTCGTCGACCCCGGTATCGCTGACGATGCCGATTACTATTCAGGCAGCAGCGGTGGGGATTCCTTCGTCGACGGGGACTCAGTTTATGGCCTGGCAGCCAGAGGTTTGTGAACCGGCCCCCCCCTGAGGTCCTGCTGCAAGACACAGCCTTGCTGGGGTCGTCGGTGGAAGGAGAAGGTGACACGGTTATGCAGCCGTCGGACTTGGGCCTACGGCCTTCCAATACGTCGACGACGAGTGCGAGTGGGGGTGTGGTCCCTCTATCCTCGACGTTGCTGACCCCCCAGACGGTTTTGTCTCTGGATGTGCTTAATACACTTCAGAAGCTCCTGCAGCGTCTGGACACGCAGATCCCTCAGCCGGGCACTTCATCGTCGATATTTTCGGCACCTTCCGTCGACGAACAAGCTCAAGCAGCTCGCACGACGACCAAAAGCCCTTCGGCCTCCCAGATGGCGAAGGATGGTCCTCGGTTGCAGGAGGAGGGTGAGCTATCGGAGTCCGATTCTATACGAGGTGACTCAGGGTCGGACATCTCCCTGTCACCGTCGAGAGACCCAACATGGAATTCGGATGTAGAGGCAGAGTCTACGAGGAGCCAGGCACAACCATCTCCTCCGGATGATGTGGGAGCCTTCCATGCAATGATGGGAAAAGCGTGTTCCGAGTTCGGCTTAATTCCTGAGGAGCAGAAGAAAGATTTTCTTTTTGATCACATGGGTCAAAGGAGGAAATCGGTATTTGCCATCCCAATCCTGGACCACGTATGGCAAGAAGGCCTCAAGACGATGCGTCATCCGTTCTCGGAACCGGCTATTAAGGGGCGTATTGAGAAAAAGTTTAAAGCTCCGGAGTCCACTCCGAAATGTCTAACATCACAACCACTATCAGACTCTGTGGTATCGGCGGCGGCGGCTAGGAAGGCCAGAGTACAGCAAAAATGTTCAACCCCTCCAGAAAGCGAGGCAAGGAGACAGGACGCCTTCGGGAAAAAGGTACTCTCAGTTGGCGCTACGATGGTGAGAGCAGCCAACTCCTTGGCGATTGTATCGCGTTACGATAGGGAGATGTGGCATAAAATAGCCCATATCCTAGAACACCTGCCGGAAGAACATCGCAAAGCAGCCATGTTACTAGTACGGGACGGTGAGGAGGCCTCGAACCATGCCATTAATATTGCGGTGGACCTAGCAGAGTCGGGGTTCAAACAAATCAATCATGGCGTAGTACTTCGTCGACAAGCGTGGCTCAAATGTACTACTTTTAGACCTGAAGTCCAGTATAAAGTTCTAGACATGCCATGTGAAGGAGAACATCTGTTTGGAGATAAGGTTGATGAAGCCTTGAAGGGGATGAAGGAAGACACGGATACCGCTAGGTCTCTTGGTGCCCTACAGACAGGTAGAAGTTTTCGCTCCTTTCGCCCCTTCAAGGGCACCTCCGGAAACTCCCGCTTTGGAGCCTCTAGGGACCGTGGATTTAACAGGCCCTCATACTCTTCACAAGGCTACAGACTGGCATCCCAGTCGGCACGTAGAGGCAGAGATCATCAAGCCTCCAGACGACGAGGCTCGGGTCCCTCGTCGACGAAGGACAAGCAAACCAGCAACCAATGACGGCCTTCGGAACGTCCTGGGGGGTCGAGTCTCTCATCATATCGACCAATGGGAGTGCATCACCACAGATCGATGGGTTCTGGACACGGTTCGCATGGGTCATGCGCTGCAATTCAAAATCAAGCCTCTGAGTCTTCCGCCAGTGTTTTCGGCCCAGCCCCACCTTCGAGTTCTAAGACAAGAAGTGGCGCTTATGCTACAAAAAGGAGCGGTAGAACGGGTTCCTGTGGCACAGGAAGGACAAGGGGTTTATTCCCGGTTCTTCGTCGTCAAGAAGCCAAATGGAAAATGGAGGCCCATCCTCGACCTGAGGGTACTCAACAAATGGCTAAAGGGCTCAAAATTCAAAATGCTAAAGCTCCAGGAGGTTATCAGGTCAGTGCAACCCATGGATTATCTGTCGTCGCTAGATCTTCAGGACGCATATTTTCATATCCCAATACGTCCACGACACAGGAGATACTTAAGGTTCGTCGTCGGCCAAAAGCATTTTCAGTTCAAGGTCCTCCTGTTCGGTCTCAAGTCCTCCCCCAGGACGTTCACCAAGTGCTTGGCCCCCATAGCGGCCCATTTAAGGAAGGACGGTCACCATGTCTATCCATATTTAGACGACTGGCTGGTCAGAGGCTCGTCCATGGAACAAACACGAAACAGTCTGGGGGCCACGATGTCCCTTTTACAGGAACTGGGCTTCGCGATAAACTTCAGCAAGTCCTCCGTAGAGCCCTCGAGGACCTTGGTCTTTCTAGGAGCGGAGTTTCATACGCACACAGGCCTTGTAAGACCATCCAGCGAAAGAATACTGAAGCTACAAAGCAAGGCGTCGGAATGGAAATGCGTTACCAGGGTGTCGGTGCGCAAATACATGTCCCTGCTAGGGACCATGTCGTCCTGCATTCCGTTGATAAACAACTGCCGCCTGTTTATGAGACCTTGCCAGGAATTTCTAGAGGACCGTTGGATGCAGAGCCAAGGTCGCTGGTCCGACAGACTGGTCATCGACGAACAACTGGTACAAGCACTCCGCTGGTGGAGAGTTTCTGCTCATCTAACGAAAGGAATGCCTCTGTTGGAACCGGAGTTCCAGAAGACGGTGGTGACGGATGCATCACTGAGCGGATGGGGAGCTCATCTGGAGATGTACAAGTACAAGGCCGGTGGTCGTTACAGGAGTCCTCCCTGCATATCAACCTGCTAGAACTGAGAGCAGTGCGATGGGCTCTAAAGTCTTTTCTTCCTCAACTGAGAGACTCTGTGGTGCGTGTCATGACGGACAACACGACTACAATGTTTTACTTAAGGAAACAAGGAGGAACACGTTCCAGGTCCCTGTCGACGGAGGCACAGAAAATCTGGCATTGGGCCCTGCAACACAACATGCTAATCTTGGCGTTCCACCTACCAGGCGTGAGAAATGTGGAGGCAGATGCCCTCAGCAGGGAAATGAACGAGGTTCACGAATGGGTGCTGAACGACCAGCAACTGCAACATGCATTCAAGAAGTGGGGACATCCTTCCATCGATCTGTTCGCGACGAAGGACAACAAAAAATGCCCACAGTACGCAAGCAGATGGCCTCAGCAGGGCTCACTGGGAGATGCGTTCTCCTTCCCATGGACGAACAAATTCCTGTACGCATTCCCTCCTTTTCCTCTTATCCGGAGGACGTTGCAATGGATCCTCAAGTACCCATGTCGGGTGATTTTGGTAGCCCCGTATTGGGCCAGACAGGTGTGGTTCTCAGACCTGCTGCACTTGGCTGCAGCGGAGCCAATGAGGTTCAGGAAGATCCCCAACCTTCTGTCTCGACAGAAGGGTATCATCTGGCATCACGACCCGGACAGCCTCAAGTTGACGGCCTGGCTCCTGACTTCGCCGAATTCGGCCAGCTAGCGATTCCGGAGGAGTGTCGTCGTATTCTGCAAGCGGCAAGAGCACCTTCCACAAACACTTCATACTCATACAAATGGAGGAGTTTCTGTCACTGGTGTGGGGATCAACCAGGTTTGGATCCGCAGTTGATTATGCCGGAACAGCTCCTCCCATACTTGCTGTTCTTGGCTCAAAAGGGCTTATCGGTGTCGTCGATAAAAGTACACCTGGCCGCCATCTCCAGGTTTACACGTCAACGACATTCCGCACCATTATTCAGCGACCGCCTGATTAAGCACTTCCTTAAAGGGTTGTTCAGGAGTTTCCCTCCCGAGAAGAGATTTCCTCCGGTGTGGAGCCTCAATCTGGTGTTAGCGTCTCTTATGAAACCTCCTTTTGAACCAATGTCATCGTCGTCTCTAAAGTTTTTGTCCTGGAAATTGGCCTTCCTGGTGGCCATCACTTCAGCCCGACGTATTTCGGAAATCGAAGCTCTAATGGTAGACCCACCATACTTAAGATTTTTTAAGAACAAGGTGGTCCTTGCCACTAACCCACAATTCATACCGAAGGCGCCTTCAGTGTTCCATAAACATTCCTCTATTGTCTTACCTACGTTTTTTCCAGAGCCATGCTCAGGAGCGGAGCGCACGTTACACACATTAGACGTGAAGAGGGCTCTTAAGTTTTATCTTTATCGCACGCAACCTTTCAGGGAAACGAGGCAATTGTTCGTGGCCTATGGTCTGGGTGCTAAAGGCAAAGCCATTTCAAAGCAAGGACTGTCAAGATGGGTATCGTCTACCATTTCGTACTGCCATTCCAAGGCTGGGAAGCCTCTTTTGCGACGCCCAAGAGCTCATTCCACTAGAGCGGCGGCATCGTCGACGGCGCTGTGGTCTGGAGTCCCTGTGGGGGAAATCTGCATGGCGGCTACCTGGGCGGCTACACACACTTTTACCCGCCATTACTGCCTGTCACAACAACATGCCGAAGATACTCGGATGGGACAGGCGGTGCTTCGACACCTATTCCAATAAGGTAAGCCCCGGTTGAGGGGTTAGATCTGGTTGGCAATTATGATTGAATATTGTTCGTTCTCTATGTTAACTATTGCTGATGGGTACACGACCATAGAGAACTGGCATAGTGAGGAAAGTATGTGAGTTTGCATGCACGCCTCCTCTCTTCGGGATGGTACTGCTATGTAATCTATTCTAAGCATGTGAATCCATGAAAGATCCAATGCTGGAGAAGGGAATAGTTTCTTACCTGTAACTCCATTTCTCCAGCATTGGTATCTTAAATGGATTCACATGCGCCCGCCTGCCTCCCCTGGCCATGCAAACTGGTTCCCCCACTACTTTGGGGGCCGAAATCTGAGGGAGCGCGGGGGCGGGACCTGTATTTATATCATGGCGTCCTGACGGCGCGGGCACGCATGATACAAAACGAGGTGGATAGGACGCATAAGCGTCAAAAAGTTTTCCTATGGGAAAGGGTCTATATAATGTACCGGGGATTCCCAGCCTGACGACGGGGAATATTCTAAGCATGTGAATCCATGAAAGATACCAATGCTGGAGAAATGGAGTTACAGGTAAGAAACTATTCCCTTCCTCAACCTGTGATACAGTCTCATCATCCACAGAATCCACTGGGTCCTCTATAGAACCAAACAGTTCGGCTATCAATAGTTTCCAAGCCATCAGGGACTCGGTCTCTGCACCCCCACCCTTACTGCTCGCGTCTTGCCATGCCATGGTTTCTGCTTCTGCCCATTTTTGTAGATCTCTCCACCACATCTCCACATTTGGTATGTGGCACGTCTTCCATCCCATGGCTATTCTCCTTTTAGCAAGCACATACGCCAGATCCTTCAATTTACTAACTTGTTTAAGCTTATGTGACCTTGGGAACTCACCCAGCAAACAGGCCCACACCGTATCCACTACAATCTTAACCCCTTTTTTATCTAGACTCTCTTTCACTGCCCTCCAAAAGCGTTCTATAACCGGGCATGACCAGAACATGTGCACCATGCCCGCGTTTTCCTCGTTGTACTTAGGGCATGCCTGCCGTCCCGTGTTTACAAATTGGGATATCCTCCAAGGCGTCATGTATGCCCTGTGCGTTATGTACAGCTGAATCTCTTTCAGTCAAGCATTTCTGGACACTTTGTTATGATATCCCTGCACCCGTTCCCACATCCCATCATCCATTGGGGCCCCCACTTCCGTTTCCCAATCTAGTCTCAACTGCGTAACCTCCTTCCCCACTTTATGCATCAGCATTTCATATAGTCTAGAAATCTCGTGGCCCCCTTCAGCAATGTTATATATCATGTCTATGGTGGCGTCTGCATCCTCTACCAACACAGTTTCGGGTCATGTTCTCTTGATGCACTGTGTCATTCTATAATATGTAATGTACTGGCCCTCGTGCAACCCAGTTTCTTCTCGCAGCCCTTCAAAGGTGATGCCGGAGCCCTCCCGCCAAATGTCTCCCATTGTTGCCACCCCGACCGGTTCCCAATGATACCAGAGTATCTTGCGTAGCTGCACGTCTGTGCCCGTTAATGTAACCAAGGGTATCTGTGGAGAGCATGGGGTCGGGCTCCCCATCATCTGGCATGCCCTGCGCCACATTTTCCACCCCAATACCAACCTCTTAGGGCGCCCAATCATTTGCGCCCTGGGTACCCACATCATCTCTTTCAAATAAAAAGGAGCACAATCTCGCCCAAACAGCCTGAGTTCTGAAGTCTTCTCATCAGAGAGCCATTTAGCTACATACTGTAGCTGGCTCGCCACATAGTACACTTCATAGTTGGGCAATTTTATCCCTCCTTTGTCATGGAAGTTTTGTAGCTTCCATAACGCCACTCTGTTTCGTGTACCGTGCCATAAAAAGTCTCTGCACATGCTGTTCAATTTGGTGAAGAACTTCCGGGGAATAAGGAACGGTATGTTCCCAAAATAGTGAAGGAGCCTTGGCAGAACCACCATCTTGAGCATTGCCCCCGCCCCATCATAGCCAAGGGTAGTTTGGTCCAAAATGGCATGCACTTCTCAATGCTTTTAATGGCTACTTCTGTATTGTATTTATGCTCATCTTCCACGGTATGGTAAATATTTATTCCCAGGTAGCAGAATGTGCTAATAGCCCAAGGCACTTGCAATACAGGTAATCGCTCCAGTGGTATCCCCATGTACCCCCCTAGTGGGAACATGCTGGACTTCTGGGGGTTTACTGCTATTCCAGACAACTCAGCGTATCTCTCCATAACCTCTAAAATGTACTGGAGATTTTCTTCAGGAAATCGCAAGTACAGCAGCATGTCGTCTGCATATAGAGATATCAGGTGTCGTTCTCCTTTCACCTCAATACCTATAGTGTCATATCTTTGCCTCAGGTATGCTGCCAAGGGCTCCAGGGCCAATATGTAGAGCATAGGGGACCACGGGCATCCCTGTCTGGTACCTCTGCTGAGCTCCGATATCACAGAACCTGTCTTTACTCTAGCCAGTGGTTTGCTATATAATATTTTCGCCCACCTCACATATCCAGGCCCCAGCCCATAACTCTCTAGGGCCGCTAGCAGCCATGGCCATTTGACAGAATCAAAGGCCTTAATTGCATCCAAAGACACAATCGTCATTTCGTCATCTATCCCACTGCCACACTCGATTATCCTCTGGAGTCTTCTATGGTTATTGGTAATATTCCTGTGTGGGACGTAGCCCGTTTGATAACAAATACCCAGTTAATTTGTTGGATCGCTTGTTTGCATGTTTGTAATGATCCTATGCTATGTGTACCGGCTGAACATGTATTACCTAAGCCGTGAAATAAAGATTGTTTTATTGGGTTCAATATCTTATTGAACAACAGCCAAATTTAATGATTGCAATCGAAGCTCGATCCACATAAAAGCTGTTGGGGACCTCGGGACTTCAATATACATCCCTCAATTCGATCAAGGGAGTATTTCTTGTTCAGCAGCACATATATTAACGTGAAGATAAATTTCCCTTTAATTTATACGGGGACATAATGTGCAAGCACAATACTTAACGTGGATCTTGCACATTTGAGCAGCCAAATGTACCAACTCATCATGTAATCTCTCGATCTTACCAGCTTTCTCAAAGAATAGAGCGGGAAGCCTAAATAAACAGTATGGTCTACTATGCTCATCTGAGTACACCCCCTCCCACCCAATACCATTTTTGGTTACAGATCCTTTCCACTTGCTGCAAACCATTACAGATGTTTTAGCTATATTAATGTGTTATCCAATATCCTCTAAATATTTTTCTAATGCATTCAAGAACATAGAAAGACCAATTTGAGTCCTATCAAAAACCATCATATTGTCAGCAATCACCAAAGCACTAATTGTAAGGTTTCCCTTTTGTGGCAGGAATGATCTTAAATCGCCAAAGGAGTCAAACGGGTACGACGGGCGCGGTGCAAGGACACAATGTTGTATTGACCTCCCTAGTAACATTTCCTGACCTATTGTAGTATTGCTTGAATCATAGTATCTGTGGAGAGTAATGATGATGATGCAAAATCTGGCAGGAATACCCAGTCTATATAGTTTATTCCACAACCGAGAAGATCCACGTAGTCATATGCTGAGGAAAGATCAATATGCGCCTTGTATAAAGTATGTCTAGCATTTTCAAAAGCATTTTGTTGTAGTAGGTTTACTAAGATCCCGTTTAGTGCATATCCCAAGCCCGATTTGAATCCTGTCAGATATTTGGGTATAATATTTGCCTCAATGACCCTTGAAGGACCACTGTAGCAAAGATGGTAACTCTGTGGATTCTCCTTGGATTCTTTCTAGTAAATTGGGACTATGTAACTTTGATGCCATGACTTCAGAAGTAATCGAGTAACATTCATTTCCATAAAGAGTTCATACAAAATAAATGACCACAGATTAGGGTTTGCCTTCAAAGCCAAAATACTCAGACCATCAGGACTCACTGCTCTGTGTTTTTTTTAAATTTATTAATTTTTTAGCTTTGATGATCAGGTTTTCTAGCTCTTGGGGCTCGAAATATTTGTCCCATCGAGCCAACTTCACCCTGTTAAATTCTATTGTAACCCTACATTCATTTTAAATTTCTCTTCGTAGAACTTGCACCCGACGTCTTCAGAAATACTGTTTATCTGCACTTGTCATGAGCACTGGCCCAAAAACACAGACACCATACCATCAAGCGATGTAGGGGAATGGGACATGGAACAGATATACAGAGGGGGCTCGGCTGGACTCAGTCCTGGCGCCTTTGGCGCCAGGCTCATGTAAAGAGATATCAGGAACACTTTATTTTGGTACAAGAGTGCTTCACTCAAAATAACTTGTCCACGTGCTTTCATTCAAGAACACTTTCCATGATTACCATTGGGTGTGGTTCTCCAGGCCCAGGCTGCACGTGTAGATTCCAGGAGGGGCAGGGTGTGGCAAGCACAACAGAACTCGTGGGCGTGGCCTCAGGAGCACAGCTATATAAGCTGTTCTAGCCCCAACACCAGCGCTTCGCATTACTTTGCATCCTCGTGCAACGTGATGTTCACCGCCGCTTGGACCTGGTTACTCACCTTCTGGAAGCCAGCGTTCACCGTCTCATCGCATCTGCATACTCACCTTCTGGAAGCCAGCGTTCACCGTCTCATCGCATCTGTATACTCACCTTCATGAAACCAGCGAACTTGATTCCTGAGTCACGCTCATTTTCCAAAGTCGCGCCCATCATCCACTAAGTCGGGTCCTGTAAAGAAGCAGAAAGACAAGGTTAGACTATTAAAACCTGGAGTCGCGCCGCACTGGAAAAACGCGTGCATCCACAGGGACCACTCACCTGTTGCCGAGCCATCGTGGGCTCGCTCTCTGTTCACTCCGGCTACCATCTTCAACTCTGCAACTGCTGCTGGGCCGCAACATCATCTACACGAGGAGAGAGCCAAAGAAAGACATTGAAGAAAGAGCAGACAACAGCACTGGAACGGACTAAACAAACACAGCAAAAGCAGGCTGAAAGCAAAACGGATTATACAAACAGAAACACTCACCTGGAGAGAAGTGGATTGTTCGCAGCTGGGCTGTACTACCACACGCAGGGACCAGTGAAGGAACTCAGTCCCAGTCAGATAAGCGCCCCTGCCAGAAGTAGCAGGACGGAGAGATCATCGATAAAGCAGGTGAGCCTTCTAGGGGCAGCGCAGCCTACGCGAACCACACTCTGGGTGGAAGGGGTCTGGAAGGGGACTCGAATCACAGATGCCTCCTTTGTATTTACATGGGAGCAGTCTTAAGCAGCACTACCACAGTAAATGTACAAGCGCAGAGGAAGAAACCAGATAATGACAAACTAATCCCTGGGAGGGATGCAACTGTGCCCCAATGCCTCCTCCGAGACCAGGTGAGCATAACAGCACTTCATACTGGGACTGCCCTAATCCATTAACCAATTCCCAAAAATGTTTAGTATTGTTTGAAATCAGGGTTTTGAACCTTGTTAGAGCGGTCTTTACAATTTACCTTGAGTTTGTGGAACTTCATACAATTTCCTTCTACCTTCAGTACACTCAAGATGACCTTCCCCCAAAGTTTGCACCAATGATCAAATCTTTTCTTCACTCTTTTTATTTTGGATTGTTGGATCAAGAGTCTTTTCTGACATTTTAGCAGCTCTTCTGTTGATAGCTTCCTTTTTACTCCTACCCTATGCATGACACTTAAAATTTCGTTCTTATAGTTTCCCAGTTTTAACGTTAATCCTAATTGCAACAAATCACTCAAATAAGAATACAATTTCTCGTAATGATGGCTCAGCCATTATATTTTTGGACCATACTTGGAAACACGTCTAGTCAAAGTTTACACAGAAGTAGGTTGTGCCGTCAACAAATGAATTCTTAATACAAGTGCTGCATGGTCACTCTAGTTATTCCTAATTGCATGAAAGGTGTGGCTTTCATTAATAGGTTTGGGGATAGATAGTACTATGATTCTTATTGGAATACCAGTTATGTACAATCGGAATGTCTCTTAAAACATTCCTGTACACCCTAAAAAGATTGCATTCTGGAATAAATTCATTCCACATAAAACTCTCTTCTGTCCTTTCCGAATAACCAATGTTTGATCCTCCAAACAATTGCAATTTAAATCCCAACTGATTACAACTTCATTTGGCTGAGTGGTGTTTGTCCATTTTTCCATTAAATCACTAATCACTCCAAACAACTGTTTCTGAGAGGTTCTTTTAGTATTCCAGTAAATATTTATAAATGGCACACACACCATTTCCCACAAAGCACTGACAACAACAGCCTCACACTGTACCTGCAACTCCTTAACCTCAGTCCAATAACTATTGTCCAGCCCAACCAAGTCCCCCAAAAGGACGGCTCTGCAGACATTTTACAGCTTTTTTTTCAAATAATACTATAGCCGTCCAATGAGATCGTATCTAATAGCCAGACTTCCTGGTCAATGATGTTGCACCATAGGTCTCGACTGAAGCTTGTTCCCTAAAATTCTAGGAAGCCATGACCAATCTATCCCATCAGATACAGACTTTACATTTGAAGAGAAGCAAGGGACTACTGTGACAATGAACTATATTCAGGGTACATTTTAGTAACCCACACTTATCGTTGTATAATTCTGTCTCCCCCAATTCTAGAAAGCCCCATTAGATTACTTCCAAATCTTTGTGCCCATGGGAAGATGTGAATACCCATCGAAAAAATCGAGAAAAGATTCGGTATGGCTTAGTATTAAGTTATAGATCCATCCAGATCTTATTTGCAAGACTGCAAGGTCTAATCTTGAGGCATCCACAAACTCAACTTAGGTCACTGTCTGGTATGCCCGCTGCAAAAAACAAATGTACCATGGATCTGTTATAAACTGTACATTCCAGATCTTTAAAACACTCTCAAGGCCCAACCTCCACAAGCTAGGAGCACCCTTTCTTTGGGGGATATGTGGAGGAACAATTGCACAGTGTGTACTCCACTTTTGGAAGGAAACTGCTGGTCCTAAACAATACGGATGACACCTTCTTGGTTAATTGGGGCCCTCAATGCTCCATTGTTATGCAAATGATTTAGTGACTGATGTTTAGATAATTCTAATCCATCCACATCATCCACCTATGCCAGAGAATGAGTGGTCAAGTTCAACAAGTCATATACAACAGATATGTCAATAGAAGCATTTTCAATGTCGAGCTCCTCCTTTCTAGCTTCTGTTTTCCTCAAACAGAATTATTGAGGAGGTTTGCTGGTAACCTTTTTGCCTGGGATGGCACATAGAATGCACTTTCAGCAAGCCCTGGTCTCTCTAAGTCAGTAACACCTTTCTTTATTTTTTCCTTGTCCTCTTTCCTCTTTGGATACAGCCGTTGGGTGCGAGATGTCATTATTCCCTTGATCAGGTTCACCTGGAATTATGTGATATTAAACATTTCCTTGAGCTGGATTTTTTTTAGAACCATGCGTTTTTTGCCTCTTCTTTCTCTTGCTTGTGTTCTGCCTCAAAAGATGCAATGGCTGTAGTTGAGAAGTCGTCACCACTTCAGAAGAGTCTCTTATTTTCAAGAATAGAATTCGTTATTAAAACATGTTGGTCAACATTGGTCATTTCATCGAAATTTAAGGGTGGTCCTCAACTACAATTGAATGTTGTCTCACTAGCCTGTTCGACGGAATCCGATACGTACTTCAGTTGATACACTGCGCTACCTCACTATAAGTATGAACATGCTTAGGCTCCGGAGTACCACCAGTCTATGTACGTAATGTCACAACCATCAACCATAGCACTAACACCAGCATCCGCTGGTTGTGCACATCGTCTCCACTTTGCACAATCCAGTCTCTCTAATCAGAAAGAGCATCCTCAATAGATTTGACATGGAGCTTCACTAAATAAGAGCTATTCTTCAGAGTCTCCAACCGAGTGCTATGATGCAGTTTCACCAGTGACTGTAAAAAGAGGTGCAAAGCAGATGAGGTTGTTTGTTCCATTGAGCCCTGACCCACTTGGGGGAATTTAGAGCCAGGATATAAAGTGTGGGGCCATCTGGGTCCCATCAATATTGAATGTGTTGTAATTGTTGTGCTTTGTATCCTCTCTCGCCAAGGAATCACAGAAATCAAAGGAATTGTCCTCAAATGTCACTCTAGATTTCCCCTTTGATGACCTGATAAGCTGGTGACTCTCCATTTACTTCCCGTTCCTCAGATCAGTCATCAGAATTCAAATAACAGACAGTTGCCTCTCCAAGAGGATTTTCTGTTGATCTTCAAAACTACTGGAGAAATGGATTGATTTGTTTCCAGAATAGGAGCAGTGCTCAGAGATATTCCAACTGCAACACTCTCAGGCTCCCTCCACCATCATAATGTCAGAAAAACAGGGTAAGGGACAATCCTTGAAAGTGACCACTTCCAGATTCGCATCCAGACTCATATGGTCAATTTGAGATCCAACAGCAGAGACCTCATGGGAAGTGCAATCCAACTCTCCGGCACGCGCCTCATTCACTTCCCTAACAGTATCCATCACATGGGCACTTCTAAGTTGATGGTGGGGCTGCGACATCCCAAACTAGGTGTAGAAATATAAATTGACAACTTGAATTAAATCTGAGCACAATCGATACCGTTTCCAATTGCCGGAATTAAGCCAGAGAAAAGAGTTGCAGTCTCCGTATAAGTGAGTATGTGCAGTAGATATTAATGATTTATCAATGGTTTTATAAAATGATTACGCTGTGGTACTCTTACATCCCGTCCCCTTTCCTCCATGCTGCATTGGCGTCCCTTCCACGGGATGGGAGACAGAACCTTTTTCACCAGAAAAACCACCTTCCCCTTTAAATTTAGAGGCGCACAGGGGTGCAGCCCAGGAAGCATGCGCTGCCCTGTCTCCTCCTCCTGGCACCACACCTCAATCCCCTTTTCCGCATCAACGGGAACAGGTCGAATTCACCAGTGCTCCTGGGTTTGGCTTTGGCCATATAATTCCACGCGCGGATACTTCTTCTCTTTGTCTTTTTTGTCTTTTTATTATTCAGGTACTCGGTCCTCAGGTGTCACGCTCCTCCCCGGCGCATGTCGACTTCCACAGGGTTCAGTAGGTGTCCATCCTGCAACGGGCTCTTCCCAACTTCAGACCGCCACACCCTCTGCCTACATTGCCTTGGCCCAGACCACAGTTGGCAAGCATGTACAGCGTGTGGCTTGCTGTCCTCGAAAGCCCTGAAGAGCAGACTAGCCAGGTGGAAGGAGCTCTTTGAGAAATCGGCTCCAGAAGATCTCAAGAACTTCGTGAAACATCGAGCTGAGCCCAAGATAGGGCCAATATTCTCTATCGCACCCCGCAAAGGAGACTTCTTCCCAGGGACTCCGCCGCGCGGGGTGGACCAGTCAGGTCCTTCTACCAGCACGTGCACCGAGGCTGCTACAGCTACCGGCCCTCGGGCCAAGGGATCCTTGGATCCTCCCGGTGGTAGTGTTGAGGGACCGGAAGGTTCTTGTACCGGATTGTCAACCGAGGGGCTACACCCTTGTACTGGCAATATGGCAGAGGGGCTACGCCCTAGTACCGGCAATACGTCTGAGGGGTGCCTAAACGCTGCTCTACGACCCCCGGGTCGAGGGAGTCACACCTACTGGGCCTAGGCCCGAGGAGCAGGGTAGGCCTTGTGATTCACATGCAGGAGTCTTGGAGGAGGCTGGGCCCAGCGGGCGGAGCAACACGTTGCAGGCACGTGGCAGGCAGCTCAACAAGATGGCTGCCGCGCCAGACACCCGTCTGACCCCATTCCAGGAATTCGGTAAAGAACGAGTGTCGAGATGGGACTGGCCTCAATCCGGTACGTGGCCTACTGCCTATCCCTCTTTTGCACAGGGCAGCTTCCCACTGCATACCATATGGGCAGGGTACGCAGCAGCTCCCAGCTACCCAGTCAGCACCCCCTGCCACCTCTTCGGCCAGTGAGGATGGGTTCTTTGAGATGAGATCATGGAATGGATCAGCGTACATAGAACAGATTCAAATGCATGAAACGGATTGGAGTGCGTGGGGCGGTCTGGAGCGCATAGAATTGCGTGACCTACATGGAACGGTTTGGAGTACATGGAACGTTTGAACAAGCATGTAACCCATAATATCACATCACCACGCCTACTCTCTTCTTTACACCACCATTCAACTAGAACATAGAGATACTATGTCACCATTCGGTATAACTGTTGTCATACCAACATCTACCGCATACTCCCCATCACTCTGTAAACACTGCTGGTTGCACAGCCCCCAGCCAGGCGTTCTCCTCGGGCCTAACACAGCCACATTCGGTCTGGATAAATCCTGCCAGAACGAACACATACTCCTGATCTCTCAACCAGCACACCTACCGCTAAGAAGCAGCTATTACACGAATGCCACACCAGCTGCACACATACCCGGTTCTCACACGCACCTTTGACTCTCTCTACTCTCTCTTCTGACTTGAACTTCGGTCCACAAGGGCGTTCAAGCTACCAGCACCTTCAGACCATACCAATGGTACATAAGGCGCTATATAAATGCAAAGTAACATAACATGTTCCTCGGCCTCAAGAAGTCACCTCGGATGGGGGTTATCCTCAAGGACGCCATCAGGGAAGTCCTCCCCGCAATGCTAGCGGCACCACAAGCGCCTCCGCCGGCGTCCCAGACCCCAGCGCAGCCGCTGCCTCCGGCTCCCTAGCTGATGCCTCAGGCAGTTCTGTACCAGTCTCCGGTGCCAACTACTCCTCCTCCACAGTAACCTCCTGATCCACCATCCATAGCCAGGGCCACGAACGTCTTGCAGGGCTGGCGGAGTATCTGGGCCTACCTCAGCCCGAGGTCGAGCAACCGGCAGAGGGGGTGCTGGCTGAAGTCCTCACAAGACAACCCTCTGCTAAAACCGGGATTCCACTGCAAACCGATGTAGTCTCCCTGGCCAAGAAGGGTTGGCTCAGGCCCCACTCGGCCCAACTGGTCAATCGACGCCTGGACGCCAAGTACAGGCAGATGGAAGGGGATACACTCTTGCTCTCGGCCCAGCTCAGCCACACTCCTCGGTGATCGCTGCAGCATCACTATACTCCAAGCCTCAGTTGTCCTCAGCCTCCTCCTCCTCTGCGGTGCTGCTAGGCAAGGAGGAGAAGATCTTGGAGGCGTAGGGGAAGAAGCTCTATTTCAACGCATCTTTGCATCTTCTTCAAGCCAATGCCGATGCCATGCTGGCTGCCGCCAACCAAAGGTTATGGCGGGAATTTGCAGACTTCCTACTGGAACTCCCTACTCGGAGCCAATCCTGGCGGGGCTGGCCAAGGCTAAGCTGGTGGCGCATGTCCTCATGGAATCCACCTAGCCCATATTGACACCTCTGGCCGTGCCATCTGTATCGCCACGGACATGTGAAGGACAGCCTGGCTCTGGCAACAAAATTCAACCCACACGTCCAGGAGCACATATTAGATCTACCGTTTGAGGGGGGGAGGCGGGTGGTGGGCCCTCTTCCACTCCACGGATGAAGAGCTGGACAAAATGAAACAGCTCACAAACGGCCATGTCTTTATCCATCCTGACTAAGACCACGCCCAAATCGTACACCCAATCTCAGCAGCGCTCCGACATGGGTCGTGCGTACGGAGGGTTCTGCGGTTTCCAGGAACGGAGATCCAGACAGCCGGACTGCTTGCCATCTAAGAACCGGTGCAAGCAACTAAAAGGGGGAGGGGGGCGTAAGGGCTTTTTCCTGTCCCCCTCCTTTGCGACAGCCTCTGAGGGGAAGAAGGCATGACACGCCGCTTCAGGTCCACGTGTCTGCAGTGGGGGGCAAGCTTGCTATTCACGCATATTTCTGGCACCAGAATTTCACGGACCCATGGATCTTCTCTGTAGTATCCACGGGGGACCGCCTCCCTATCCTATCCCATCCTCTCCTTCCTCCTCCCCTCCACTCCCACAGGTTGGGACAGCAACTCTTTTGTCAGAGATCCAGTCGCACGTAGAGAGCCAGGCAGTGGAGGAAGTCCCAGCCTCCCAGCAAGGCTTGGGCTG
This sequence comes from Ambystoma mexicanum, assembly GCF_040938575.1. Lineage (NCBI taxonomy): Eukaryota > Metazoa > Chordata > Amphibia > Caudata > Ambystomatidae > Ambystoma > Ambystoma mexicanum. The sequence goes on from NC_090923.1 coordinate 641,056,834, forward strand.
TTACTCAGGATTTTCATCATTCAGAAGAAGAACCAGGCGGGTCTGGGAGTTGTGCTGGACCTTTCCACTCTCAAACTCTCCTTACCCCTGCAAAAACTCAAGATGGTTACGCCAGCTTTTTATAGTGGAGACATTGTGCAAGGGAGACTGGATGTGCTCCCTGGATCTGAAGGACGCGTACCTACACGTCCCGATTGGGCAGCCCCATCGTTCTTTCCTACGGTTCAGGATCATGGGCTACCATTTTCAATACAAGGTCCTTGCTTTTGGCCTTAACATGGCCCACAAGGTCTTAACCAGGCTCATGAATAGAGTGGCTGCCCTCCTCAGAGCGCAGTGCCTCCACATTTACCCATATCTCGATGACTGGCTCGTCAGGGCTACATCTCCGGAAGCGGTTCTCCACTCTTCCAATGCCCTTATGAACACACTGCACGATTTGGGCTTCTCGCTCAATCTCAAGAAGTCACAGCTGCAGCCCACGCAGACTGACACTCTTGGCCCACATCTGGGACACATGCTCTGAGAAGGTATTTCCGTCTGAGGACAAGACCTCGGCTATCGAGAGGGCCACCATCCACTTCCTCAGCAGAGAGGTGACCTCGCCATGGTGGTACCAGCATCTCCTGGGTTTCTTGGCGGCGGTACTATTAGCCGTCCCACACACGAGATTGAGGAGGATTCAGCTGCACTTTGCGGCCTCGTGGAACCAGGAGCGGGGCTCTCAATTCGAGATGATCAACTTTCTGCCATCTCGCCGGACCTAACATTGGGGGTCCAGGGACTGCAACCTACAGACGGGCAAGCCCTTTCGATCACCCACTCCGCAGGTCACCATCACCACACTCCTCCCTCAAGGGCTGGGGAGCCACCCTGGAGGACCTCTCGGTCCACTGCACCTGGTTGCGACAGGAGCAAGAATATTACATCAATTGGTTAGAGCTGAACGCCATTTGGCTAGAGCTCAAAGCATTCCTTCCACTTCTCAGGGACAAAGTTGTCCTCATCCAGACTGACAACTCGACCAGCATGTACTATGTCAACAAGCAGGGAGGCACCAGATCTCCTCCTCTGTGCAGACAGGCAATCAGCATGTGGGAGTGGGTCCTGGAAACGACATCTACCTCACGGCAGTCCAAACTTTACTTGTACAAGACCAAGGGCTTCCGCAAATCGGAGGCCCTGTTCGTCACTTTCGGAGGCTCAAGACCAGGCTATCAGGCCTCCAAGCCTTCCATATCCCGCTGGATGGTCTCTGCCATCAAAGAGGCGTACGAGGGCCAGCACAAGCCGCTCCCGGCCAACATGCACGCCCATGCAGTCAGGGCAAAGGCAACGGCCATCGCATTCCAACACCATGTCCCCCGCAAGTCATAAGCAGGACGGCCACTTGGGCCACTCCCTCGGCTTTCTGCAAGCATTACTGTTTGGATGCCGGCTCTAGATATGATGCAGCTTTCAGACTGGCGGATCTCAGGAACCTATTTGCTTAAGGAGGGTCTCCTCTCCGCCCTGGTCCTACATTCAGTTATAATCGCCCATGCAGTATGGAAGAAAGGGGACGGGACGTAAGAGTAATTATAAGTTACTCACCGTAGTGACGAACGTACTCTTAGTTCATAGTCCCCTTTCCTCCATACGTCCCACCAACCTCCCCCTAATAATACTTGTGTCATTAGGCAATGTGAAATCAATTGTCGATGCATCAATGGGGACTGAGGTTTGGCGGCGGAAGGCAGTGTCAGGGAAGCGCATGGTTAAAAAGCTTTTGTCTCCCGTCCCTTGGAAGTGACGCCCATGCAGTATGGAGGAAAGGGGACTATGGACTAAAAGTACGTTTAGTCACTACAGTGAGTAACTTATAATTTCTACTCACCCAGCCCAACAGCCGCTGAAAGCCTACCGAACGGGAATCGAGGATCAAGGAGCAGCCTCACTGCATGATCATTGCACTTTAGCGCTCTGCGTGGTCAGTGGATTTTTTGAATTCCAGCCCAGGAAGTGCTGCTGTAATCATTGCCCCATGGCAACAGGCTTCAAGGCTCTGAGGCTGTACCAACAACTGCGCTTGTCACACGTTGCGTTTTGTTTGCTCCTTTGCTACAGCCTAACATCTCATGATTTATGGGTATCCTCACACCTACTCCCCTTGGATCCTCTTCTTAGGTGGCCAGGGAAAGGCCATCGCTTTTGGATCCTGACCCTGGGGGTGGAGAAGCGAGGGTGGATCACCTGTGTGGGAGGGTCCTTGGGGGTTTGGGGAGAAGTTATCCACAGGAGAAACATGGTATCCCCCTTTCCCTATTGAAGACCAGCCTAACCCTCCCCGGGCTTTATGGGTTATTGTAACTCCTTAACTCACAGTTTCCATCATTTAACACCATATGGTCCTGGGACGAGGAAGAGGCAACTCTGTGATTAAAACGTGCAGGTCATTGCACCACTCTAGCACTGAGACGAGGAAGAGGCCAGCAGAGTATTGTGAAGATCAGGCATGTCCTTTTAATTATGGTCAGGCATTTGGACTAAGTGAACACCACCTGTGGCCACTTAGTAAGCCCAACGGATAAAGAAATGCAGGCATTTTTGGTGGAAAGACGTCGCACAGCAAGGCTGGAGTGTGGAGCTGCCTGGAGCTGGAAACTCGTGTACAGGAGAGGGAGACGCAAGTGTTGGAGCAGTGTTGGGACAGGACCAGAGATGCAGGGGCAGGCCCAGAGACGGTCGGGAAGTCCTGTGCCCTCGTCTTGGACGCAAGCAGAAGCTGTGGGGCGCCGAAGTGCTCCAATCGGCGCGGACCTCCGGGGAAGTAAGTGGTGCTCTCACTGCGAGAAGAGCAGAGACTGGAAAAGCCACGCGAGGACGAAAGTGAAGCCAACTGGAGCTGCCGCCCGAAGCCAATGAGTGTAGAGGGGGAACACTCATACTGAGGAGCTCTGAAAGCCATCAATAAGCCTTTCATGAATAACAAACATTACAGAACTGTTTTAAACACTTTTGAATACAGGCAAGTGTTTACCAACTTGAACAAACTGAAAGCATTATTGAACATATGAATTTTGAATACGGAACTAACTAAAAGCATCACTGAGAACCATACAGAATGAAAACAAGTAACAAGGGTGATTGAATAAGCATTTTTGAATGCTGCACAGAAAGAAAGAAAATGATGAGCAGATTCTGAATTTAATAAAAGTGACGTTGTGCAGGTGGCAAGTACCACAGAATGAATTGACTGAAATACAAGTTTTGGGAAAGCAAGTAAAATCCCAAGAAGGGTGCTAGAAGAGTATTGACACAAGCCAAGTGGTCAAAGGACTGCATGTTAGAAGATATGTATTGACAGGAGCCAGAGGTATTGAGAGCACCACTAAGTGAATGGTGGCCAAGCTAGCTTCAATAAGGTGTTGGAAGGAAGTAACTGTGGTACAAGATTTACTCTTCACCTTTAAGGGGAAGTAGTGAACCGTGGTTGATAAAGCAGGTGAAAAGGGGCATCTGTTGTGTGACCTGTGATGGGTGGACCGTGTGGTCTGTCAACTGCTTCTAGACCGAGTGCCCTACCCAGAAAGGTAACTGAATGCAAAAGGCAAGAGAGTTGATGTCAAGAAAAGCAATTCAGTGAAAATGTACAGGAAGAGACATGTATAATAACGTGCATAGATTGGCGAACTAGGGAAAAGTAACCGTGGTAAGGAGGGTGGGAAGGGTCCCAATCTTTAAACTGTTTTAAACTTTGGATTTTCTTGAACTTGTTGACGGGAACCCCGAGAGACTTTGTGGAACTGCTTTGAACTTGGGGAATGGGAGCTGGAAAGTAAGCCGGGAGCTGGATGGAGCTAGGAACTTTATTTGGAACACTATTTTATTATGGTCATCCCTACACATTGTTTAGCTTGCACTCTGAGGGCAAGTACAGGTTTTGGGCAGACAGATTTTTAAGTTGAACTTTCTGATTTAGACCTTCCTTAGCTTCGTTAGGTAGGGAAATCCCACCTTAGCATAGGGCAAGTTAGGCTTCCAACCATCCTGACATTTAAGTTAATAAAATCTTTTTGTTTTGAATTTTGAATCTGTTGTCTGTGTCTTGCTACATGATGCCTTCACAGTAGTTGTACCTTGGGACCATCATTGGACGGTGTTCCTGTCCTATAATATAGCTAAAGATGTTGTCCAAGCTCTGCCCCTTAAGCACAGCAAGTCCTGCCAATTTCTATCATGGTTAACAAATGGAAAGCAGAGGCCAGAATCCTGGGCAAGCAGTTCAACTCCTGCTGCACGCAAGTCTCTGGCCAGAGAAGAAAGAGAAAAAGTCCCACGCATGTAGGGTAGGGGCAGGCAGACAACCTACATCTTGTGTAGAGGCGCGTTATAAATTACTTATCATATCATTAGGTTATGATAGGATGTGGACGGCTTGTACATTCATTTTAAATATAAATAGTAATGTTAACTTTAATGTGCTATGGATTAACCAAAGTACAACACCCTTTGGGATAAAAGTTCCAAGGTTCAACTGGATCAATTACTAAATGGTAAACCCTTAAGGTAAATTTGAAACACTAACAAGTGTTCTTTGCTGCATTAAATCGCATAAATATTCAGTGTTCGCTGACCCAAGCGGTGGATGTTATTGCTCCGCTCACTCTTAAAAAAGCGAAGAAAGCAAAGCATTCTAATGACTGGTTCACCCAGGAGCTCCCGGAATTTCGCTCTAATAAAAGGGCAGCACTTGCTACTTGGAAAAACAACCCTAATGACGCTGGCAAAGCAGCCTTTAAAATAATCTCTAAAGATTATAAAACTGCGATCATTCAGGCTAAAGCCACCTCTTTCAACTCTGGGATTGAAAATGCAAAATCGGGAACAAAGGAAATCTTTGCCATCTTTAGAGAATTGGAGACTCCCTCACCCCTGCCTCCTACTCTCCTCAAAGACGAGACTTGGTGTAATAAAATTCAAGCTGCCATGCTTGACAAACTTGATACCTTGCACACCAAAATCTTAGCCCATGAAAAGGCCCTGTCTAACCTATTGGCCAACAGTCACAATACCACTGTCCCAGCTACCCATAACAGTCAATGCCCGGTGTTTGAATTCAAGGATATGCGTGAACACAAAGTTATTGCTCTCCTCAAATCCATCAAGCCGTCTAATTGTAAAGGTGACGCCTGCCCCGCTCAGCTCATCAAAGACTGTGCCTCCTCCTGCGCCCCATTTATCACTGCCTTCATTAATTCCTCCTTCCAGTCTGGCCATGGCCCAACTGGACTCAAGGAAGCGTGGGTCCGACCGCTTCTAAAAAAGCCATCCCTTCACCCATTGGTCCCAGGGAACTACAAGCCCATTGCCACTGTCCGCTTTCTACAACATTTTTTGGACAATGCAGCCTACTTGCAAGTCCAAACATTTCTTGAAGACAACCACCTTCTTGGTATACGGCAGTCCGGGTTCTGGCCTCGACATGGTACAGAAACTGCACTGCTTGACTTCAAAAATCTAATTGATGACCTCAGCGATGCAGGCAAACCTGCGCTCCTCCTTCTCCTACACCTCTCTGCTGCCTTTGATCTGATGGATCACAAGACCCTCTGCCATCATCTCTCCTCCGCAGCCAATTTCTCCCAGAGGGCCTGTGCATGAATAACTTCATTCCTACAATAAGGGTGATGAAGGTTTTCTCTGAATCCTCCTGTGCTTACCCTAGTCTCAATAAATGTGGGGTCCCACAGGGTTCTTGCATAGCTCCTACCCTCTACAACCTCTTCACGAGGCCCCGGTTCAAAATCCTGGACGCCCTGGGCATCTCATACACTAACTATGCAGATGACACTCATGTGCTCATCCCCCTCTCGGGTGATTTTCTTTCAGACCTTAACACACTCAATTCAATTTACTCAACTGTCCAATCTTGGATGGCAGAAAACTGGTTAAGTCTCAACAGTGAAAAAACCGAACTTCTGCTAATTGGTTCCCCCTCTACCTTGGGTAAATTGGACACACAATACTGCTCCTTCACCGTTGATAACATCCCCATCGCTGTCTCTCAAGTCATCAAGACACTGGGCGTGTATCTTTAACCCAACCTGACCATGGATAGACCGGTTAGTGCAATTGCCTCCTTCAGTTTATCACTCCAAATTGCTTAATGCAGCAAGACCCTTCCTCTCCCAACAGAATTGCCTCACCATTGCTACAGCAATTATTGGGTCTAGGTTGGTCTACTATAATGCCTTCTTTGTAGGGACCTCCCGCAAGAATCTGGTCAAACTTCACCTAGCTCAGAACAACGCCTTGAGGGCCGCAACAGGCGGAAACCATATTTCGGAGTTCAGAAGGCAGGTTCACTGGCTCCCTGTCAAGGAAAGGATTGTTTTCAAAACCCTCGTCTTGACACATAAATGTCTCAGCGGCTTGGCTCCCCCTTATCTAGCTCAAAGGATTATCTACACACGCCATCTAGACCTTCCAGAGTGGCCTGTTCTAATAGAATCACCATCCCTCTTACCCGCTGAGTGTGTGCGGGTGGTTCCAGCTTCCCAACTATGGCTGCCATCTTTTGGAACACCCTCCCGTCCCAGAGTAGGTTGATTGACTCTCATGCAGCCTTCCGTAAAGCCATTAAAAACAGGCTTTGTTTGAAAGGGTGTTTCTACCACGTGTATGTATTTCTGTTATGCATCTAAGTAACTGTCATCAATTGTATTATGCAACGAAACTACTTGTACCAAACATTACCCTGTTAGGCCGAATTCTTGTAATCCTGAATCAAACCTTCTTACGATCCTCAAGGCGCCTCGAAGCCTGTGGGCTGTAGTGCGCTCTATAAATCCAAAAATAAAATACATAAAAATAAATACAGACCAATACCATGTTCTATTGATGACCCATTTTTGCAAAGCAATTGTAATAGCCTTCACATCATCCATTTTGAATTTTATCTAGCTTTGCTGCTGATATGTTGGCATAGTCACAATGGAAGATAAAAGAAGGAATATTGATCATGTGGATGAAGAATTGACAGTTAATAAACCTTTCTCTTTTGTGGCGCAAGTATCTTGATATATATCCCTTTACGCTAAGTTATCTAAACTAAAAAACCTTCAGAAAATATTTAGTTGAAAATGGGAGAACATTTTCGAAGTGAAATATGGTGTAATCCCACTATGTATGAGTACATCCAATTGTTAAAGTATGTAAAGCCAAGTTTATTATTGGAGCTTTGTCACAGGTTGGCACGTTTGTTCACTACGCAATTTGGTTCAACTACATTTCTTCTTACTAAAGAGCAATTTAAGTACTTTTTTATGGTCTTTTTTTGAATGACCCAGTCATTCATTCAATTTATTTCTGAATATTATAAAATGTCCATGTAAAAGCAATTACAAACCTATAAAACAAATAGTACAAGATAAAAAAAAAATCATTAAATAAAAACAAATCTAATGGCCACTACATAAATGTTCTTTTCAGGAAGCCTTTGACGTTCCAGAACCTGCAGGAGCATCTGGAGCACCTACTTGAGGATGATGATGATGATGATGAGGAGGTCACAGAAGAAAACAAAGGTAATATTATTTTTCCTCCCTTCTGATTGCACAAATAAATGTATTCATGGTTTACAGAAAAATCATAAAGTCGAATCGAGGAACTGATTTATATTCAGTTCCACTGTATCACTGCACTTCAGTGATGGAAACGTGCAACAGAGGGTATTGCACAGGGCACCTTAGGTTCCTTATTCATACACCTTTTTAACTTGCACACTCAACTTATTGAAGGTTGTATTAAAAAGTCATACATGCTCAGAATGTAGGGTCAGTACTAGATGTAGCAACCCCTACGGTGACCCGACACTTGGTCCATTCAAGAGATTGTGCTCGCCCAAGGGATATCCTACTGCCATCAGAAGCTGTATACATTTAAGACACATGGGGTGCCAAAGCTTAACAAATGTATGCTTTGCAGTATATAATAGGTTGGAGATGTTTCATTTTTCCAAAATCTTTTTCCCGCTATCCTATTTCTGTACAGAACCAAGTTAACTGAGGCCACAATGTCTAATCTCCTAGAATATATTCTTAACAAAAATAATTTAAAAGGTGAGCGTGAAGCATGGATATCGGTAGTCTAGTAGTCCTACTGTTCACCTTAAAGACATGTTTCTTGAAGTCTTTTAGTGCAATGCCACCTTTTTGGCACTCTGAACTCAGTCCCCCTCCCCCACATGTTTTCGCCCCCCAAGTCCCCAACCCGGTTCAAGTGATATTTACTTTTCGACTAGCTGATTTCCATGCTGATTATATCGTGCAACTCACCAACTTAGTAATACTACTTCGAACGGATTGTGTCCTCCAACGTATTCTTCATCTTAGATATTCACGTCCAGCTTCAGCTGCTTCGGAAAAGAATTCTCGGCAAGGGCGCTGTGCGTCGATGGCGTCGAGTCGAGGTCCTTCGAAGGCCTCCGTCGAGGGTGACATCATCGGGTATACAAGTAGCTCGCGCAGCGCCTGATGGCCTCAGTTCTGTTTTTCCGCAGTACGTGTTGCTATCGGAGACTCCGGGCACCTCGGTAATTTCTGTGATGAAATCGAATCAAAGAAATGTCCTCTTCATCGACCCAGACTACCCCGCGTTTGGGGTTCAAGAAGTGCAAAGATTGCAGTTCAAGGATGTCAATAACTGACCCACACTGATCGGGTTTGTGGTGCCTCTGTGAAGATCATGACACGGAGGCCTGCACGAAGTGTCAGGCGATGACTGGTAAGGCCTTGCGAGAGAAGAAAGGAAAACTGCAGGTGGGTCGACAGACAAAATCTGACTGAAAATCCTTGAACATCGGGTCGAGAACCCATAAAGAATCTCCTCTACGCGATAGGACACATATCCCACCACTCCTCGTTTTTGACGAAAAGGCTGAAGAAGAGATGCCACTGGTCCCCATCCACTTCGTCGTCAGATGACTCTCCCAAAAGAATGAAATGCCCCACAAAACATTCTTCTTCCGAAGAGAGAGAAGCTTTCAGGGTGAAAATGATATAAGTATTTGAGAGGGCTAAGCCTCGGACCGCGCCTTCCTCGGAAGCCGGCCGGGAGCATTCCCGCACCGGCACTTGCACGCCCTCGAGCCCGGGTGATTGAAGAAGAGCTAATCGGGAACCCTCAAGGACCCAGAGCAAAAAAGATTGCTTGAGTCGAGTCGACCGCTTGAGGTCATCAAGGCCGTCCAAGGTCTAGCATAGCTCGAAGGACAAAGCCTCAAAGAGTGCCTCGATGCCTTCGTAAAACCGGTTCCGTCGACGGCTCCTATTTCATCGACGCCTTTGTCGACTCCGAAGCCGCCGGCGCCGAAGATTCCCAAGGCTCTAGTTCAGTCATCTGAACAGGTTGCAGCAAAAGAAAAAGCTGCAGAGCCTGCATCCTCTTCAAAAACAGTTCCTACAGAGAAGACTTTCAGTCCTCTACCCAGAAAGAATTCTGTAAGTCCCTATCCTCCATTTCTGAAGAGCAGGAAAGGTCTGAGGATGAGCCTGTCCCATTTGGCTTGGAATAGGGCACCCCTAATGTCCCAGAATGTCTCATCTCTGAAGAGAGTAGAATGAGGGATCTCATAGAGACATTAAACAACGCTAGTGGTGTGGATACATCACCTCAGGCAGAATTTGGTAAGCCAGAACCAGGAGACCAATCCAATTCCTCATTCCGTCAACTAATTACAAAGGTGGTTGATTATTTAGGTTGGACTAGACCACAGACCAAATTTGTCGAGGATGATTTGACAGACATTCTAGATCAAGGCCCGCCCACTGATCCAGTTTTACCTTTCCAAGTGGCCTTGCAAAATAGGCTGGCCAAGAATTAGGAGAACCTGGACTCTATTCCTAATGTGAATAAGTCCCTTACATCAAAATGCCGCCCTTCCAGTAGCGACCCCGGCTATCTGTCCAAATACCCCACTCCCGAGAGTCTGGTGGTCCAGGCAGCCACCGCTACATCCAATAAAGCAGCGTGCCCTTCTATCCCTCCAGTTAGGGACGACAAGCATGTGGATGGGTGGGCACGTAAGGTATTTTCAGCAGGGAGTATGGCCTTAAAATCGTCCAACTCCACATGTGCCTTGGCAACCTTCTTGTACACTCTCTGGGAGTGCATCCCCATGGCGGCGGAGCATATATCAGAAGGGGAGGAAAGGGAAGGATTCCTGGCTGTTGTTAGAGATGGAAAGGCAGCCATGCAGGAATCCCTTCAATCTGGTGGACACTGCAGACAGCATCAGCAGGTCCATGGTTACTAGCGCAGATATGCGCAGGTTTGCGTGGTTGGGGATGTCGTGTATCGCACCAGTTGTGCAGTCCTGTCTCCTGAACATGCCTTTTGACGGGTCTCACCTCTTTGGCAGCAAGGCTGACGAGAGCCTTGAGCGGTTGCAGACCTCAAAAGCGGCTGCCAAGTCTTTGGGAGCCGCTATCGGGCAACTTCAGCCTTTTCGTTCATCAGGAAATTCTTGGAGGGGACCATCCTATTGTTAATGCTCCTCATATGGAAAGGCCAGTCAAAAAGGCCAAAGGAAAATTCCTCGTGGTCGACGAGGTAAAGGTGCTAAGCCAGCTCCAGCTTCCTTGCCATCAGCAGCCGCAGCATCCACCCCAAAACCGCTTTGAGGGCTTGTATCATATAACACCGGTGGGGGGCAGACTCTCTCAGCATCTGCAAGAATGGCAAGCCATTACTTCAGATGATTGGGCTCTGGAAACTATAGCCCAAGGTTACTGCCTTCCATTCTTAACGCAGCCTCAAAACAATCCACCAGGAAGACACTCTTTGAAGTTTCCATATCCGCTTCTACAGCAGGAGATTTTAACCCTGGTAGAGAAAGGCTGCTGAAGCCGAGGGGAACAAGGGTTGGGACCCCCCTATTTTTTTGATTTCCAAAAAGGATGCAGGACTGAGATCCACCGATACTTGAACAAGTTCCTCAGGAAGGACAAGTTCAAGATGGTCACTCTTTCTCAGATCCTTCAGGCCCTTCAACTTCAGGATTGGTTGTTGTCATTGGACCTTCAGGACGTTTATTTTCATGTGTCAATACATCCCAAGCACAGAAAATACCTGAGGTTCGCCGTTGGCGGCTCACACTATCAGTTTTGAGTCCTACCATTTGGGTTGACCTCTGCCCTGAGGGTTTTCACCAAACTGATGGTGGTAGTAGCAGCGTATCTCAGGAGGGGGGGTGGTCCATGTCTACCTCTACCTGGATGATTAGTTGATCAGGGTGCGTTCTCCCGAACAAGCCCTGGATCATCTGGAAGTCACCTGCCACTCTCTTCACAGACTGGGCTTCTCCCTCAATTTAAAGAAGTCACAGGTGACACCTTCTCAACAGCTCCATTACATCAGAGTAGTATTGGATACATCCTTGTGAAAGAGCTTGCCTCCCAAGACGAGGGCTTGAAGACAATCTTCAGATGGTCTCCAAATTTCAGAATGCCCAAAATCTTCCGGCCTACGACTTCTTGAGGTTGCTTGGCCTCATGGCATCCTGCATCTTCCTAGTGCCAGAGGCTGGCCTGAGAATGAGATCCCTTCAATTGGCTCTAAAGACTCAATGGTCCCAATTCTCAGGAAGGATGACAGATCTACTTCAGGTTCCGGGCAGGGTTCAAAAAGATCTTCTATGGTGGGCCTGCGAGAACAATAACATTTTTGGCAACCATGGCTGGAGATTACAGTAGTGACGGATGCCTCACTCATTGGGTGGGGAGCCCATGCCAACGATATGACAATCAGCGGTCGTTGGTCTCATCGGAGTCCAAACCACACATCAACCTTTTAGAGCTGAGGGCAATCAGACGAGCGCTGAAGGCCTTTCTACCCTCGGACAGAGAGAAACATTTCCTAATAATGACGGACAACACTGTGGCCATGCATTACCTCAAGAGGCGGTGTAGGGTCACTACCTCTGTGCAGAGAGGAAATGCGGCTCTGGTACTGGGCAATTCAAGACGGAATCTCCTTATCGGCAGTTCACCTAGCCAGAGAGAACAACACGCTGGTGGAAGCTCTGAGCAGGCAGGGCACAGTCTCCCACGAGTGGGAGATAGCTCAGGAAGTCCTTCAAGAGATCTTCGCCCTTTGGGGAACCCCTCAAGTAGACCTGTTTGTGACCGGAGTCAACCAGAATTGCGAAAGGTATTGCTCAAGGGATTTTCCTCCGACAGGAGGTCTAGGAGACGTGTTTGTGGTGGACTGGGAATTCCCACTACTTTACGCGTTTACACCGATCCCCGTCATCCCTCAAGTAATCAGGAGGTTGAGACAGTTCGGAAGCCACATGATCCTAATTTCCCCGTATTGGGCGAAGAGAACATGGTACCCGGACCTTCTATATATGTTATCTGTCCTCCAATTAGTCTTCCTCAGAGAACGAATCTTCTCTCACAAAGGGAGGGTCAGGTTCTCCATCCAGAGGTCAACACTCTCAACCTTCATGCTTGGTATCTGAAAGGCTGAGATACAAGGATTGGAACCTCCTGGATGACGTCATGGTGGTGTTGCTTTCGTCAAGAAGGCCAGCAACAAAGTCTCTGTAACGTTGCCGTTGGAAAAAGTATGGAAGAACTCAGATGAGGAGGCTGAATGGAGCAATGAATGTCAAAAGCACAAGACGTGCTCTATTGGTTATGAGCATTTGATGGGTGCTGGAACACTTAAAAACCCCGTCCAGCATGGCTGGGAGAGAAGCTACCTGGAGGAGTCTTGTAAAACCGAGAACGCTGAGGGGGAAGGAATTGAGAGTTAAATACGATGAGGACCTCCTGGACACGCTGCCCGCAGCAACCTTTGGCTTGTCTGTGGCCGGGGAACAGTATCCCGGCTGAGAAGAGACAGCCAGGCTCGAGAACCTAGTCGCGGGTGGAGTGCCAAGCAAGAAGAAAGTGGTGCCCCAGATGCGGGTGTCAAACCAAGCAAGAAACGAGCAGTAGAGATTCCGCCAACCGCGGACGGTACCCAAACGCTACTGACAGGCCTGGAGGAAGCAACTTTTGCCTGAGAACTGCACCCCAGAGAAACCGGTATACAGGTGGAGAGATGAGTGCTGAAAGTCCAGGAGGTCACGGGAATCCCTGAACGAACGAGAGTAATGGGTCGAGGGACGACGGGAGAAATCAAATCAAGCACACCTATGCTTGGCAAAGAGGGGAGCCAAGTCGTTGTAACAGAAATAGACAAGCGTTAGTTTTGTAACCCTCCACTAAGTATTGTTAACATTGTAGGAAGAAGTCCTAGCAGGAGAGTAGACCAGGCATAGTCAAGTCTTTGAATAAAGTGAACTACACAGGAAAAACCCTGGCAAGAGTAAACCAGGCCAAGCAAAGTCTTCGAATTAAGTCACAGTGAATGTGGAGAAGAACCTGGCAGGGGAGTACACCGGGTATCCCATAAAGCTGGGATTTGCATCCAAGTTGCGTTATATTTAAATTGCTTTGTTGATCAAAGAACCCCAAGGAAGATTCATTCCCTTAGGAGTTTGGAAGATTGTTAAACAGACCTGGGAAGGGAGAACATTTCCCCCAAACGTGAACTGCAACGCCAAGAGGAAGGAGATATCCTCTGGGGCTATAAAGAACTTTTGTTGTTTTGGTGAACTGCTGTGTTGGTGAAGAGAGACCCACAGAAGGAAGGAAGCAATTCCCTGTAATGCTCAATTATCCATTAGGAACATTCTTTTACATCTTTCTTTTAACATTCGTGCACCTTTCAAGGCCAAAGACATTATCCCTTTACACTTTAGAATGTGAGGGATAGAATAGGATTTTGGACACAGGACGCTTTATTTTGGACATCTTGTCATAGGACAGACCCTTAGTTTTGGTTGAGGTAGAGAACATAGAGTAGAGACAGTGAGACATTTTCCACGCACCCCCTGCCCATTGTGTTTCTAACCAAATCATGAGTCCTCTGTGTCCGCGTCTCGTTCCTGGCGCCTCACAAATCCCTCCAATACACAGAACTTCGGTTTACACCATTATGAAGAATTGATAGAGCTCATGAAGAGGTTGAAGAGGTTGAAGGGGGTGAATTATAGAACTTTGTTGTGAGATAACAGATGGACACTTTTGCCTAGAACCGAAAAAGAACTTCAGTGATATTTTCTAATGAACCCCCTTTTTCTTTCATGGAACTAGCAACAGCTTTTGGAGATGAAAGCCAGTGACCTTGGTTGGGCAGTGCCCATCAACCAGTAGCCAGAAACCTCTGGTTATTTAGGTTGTTTTCAATAGTGATGGGGCTAGATAGAAAAGTAGGTTTTGACAGAGGTCAATTTTTGATTTCTTTAGAGGACAGACGGGGGACCCCTGTATTTTAGTTTCGTGAGTAGGGAATACCATTGTAGTGTTGGAGATGGCGAGTCCTTTCTTTTTCATTTAAACATGAACAGCCTTGAAATGTTCTCTTTTGGCCTGCCTCCTTCTTCTGGTTCGTCACATAGCATAATATAAAAGTATGCTACACTTCAGTGTAAAATTTGAAATCTTAATCCAGGGTGGTAGATCTGTTGAGGGATGGCATGTATATTTGATTCTACTGCCGTTTTGTCAACTTTACAAAAAGTGATCTAGCTCTGATTTTCCCGCTGACATATGAAGGCAAATGAAAATTTGTGGAAACGAAGTGATCAACTTTACTTAAAATCTCGAGAGACGTAATTGTCATCATGCTAAACATTCAGAATTGGAAGAAAGGCTTGATTGATCTGTGATAGCAATGTATGTTTTTTATTACGATTTTGCAGAACTAGATTACTTGCCTGTTGGCACAATTCTCTATAATTGTTGCTGAACATGGGTAGACCAAGAAAATCAATTGTTCTTTTCACTCTAGTTGTCCAGTAGCATTTAGGTCACCCTTTCAAAGCTCGGATGTCCTTCAAAATTATTTCTGATTAGGATAGCCTTCTCTTTGGACCATATTTCTAGCCACAGTAAAGCTAGTCCCAGCTCAACTTTGGGTATCAATAAATCCAATTTGAGTTTCATGTACTGTGAATCATTTGAGGTAGTTGACTTACTTCCAGAAGTGCTTTTTAAAAACCTTCTTTCACCTACATGAAGCGGTTCCGGGGATGATGATAATGCCCAAACACACACTGTACAGTGTGCAGAGAGACCCGATTTAGCTTCTTATAACTTGATGCGGGTATCACCACATTTCTTCAATAAGTGGCTGGAAAGTTAGAACCCTACTTTTTTCAGGGACAGCCACGTGAGTAGTTTGATCTTTCCATGGGCTATCTGCTGTAAACGGAACCCCCAAGTAGACCTAGGTTTTTAATTCTTAACTGCTGGCTATTAATATTAAATTGGGGACTGTTTGCTTACTTCTTGGATAAACCATTATTTACCACTTTAAAACCTTTGACGTATGGCAAATCTGATAGCCTTTTAGCAATTTTTGAAGTGGTCTGTCGATCCTCTCCATTGGGCCTATGTCATTGATATATGCAATGCATGGAATGAGTTGGTGAATTACTCTTTGAACATCAGAAGTTACATTAAGCTGGTCTTCCTTAAAACCTTTGATATAAACTGAACAATAGGGGTGCCACAGTGCATTCCTGCCAATTCCATTTAGTAGTAGCAGATGGGTCATTATTCACCATAATGCCCAGTTAAAACCTAATTGGTGTCAGTGACAACTGAATTGTTAGACTTAGCAACTGCTTGTCAATTCCCATATTCCTCAGGACTGTCCACTGCAGAGAGTGGTCCATGTTTGAAAAGGCTTTAGACAGGTCCATAAAAGCCAAAAACAGCCCACCTTCTTTGCTTAATGATATTCTTTAATAATGAGTGTAAGATTTGGGCATTATTTCATGAAAGCAGAGCTAGACTGTTTTTCAGTAGATGGATGGGTTTCCATTTAATCCTAAAGTTGTGTGTAAATACATTAATTTCCCCAACAGCTTAAGAGAATTGTCACTTAAGATAATTGGTCTAAAACTTGATGGTTGTGTTCTTGTCTCGTATATTCACACAATGACATTAATGCCAGGTTACAGGAAGTATCGAGGAGAGGAGGGTAGAGCAACCCCACAGATCAGGCACAGGCTTGTAACAGTCATCTAGTACTCTGTTGAAGCCCAGAGCCTTCATTAAACCTATTTTGTCTACATATTATTTGACTACTTTAAGGGTCAGGTCTGCCATTGAGGCGAAATACGTTAAAGAATACGTGTTTTGGGAGATCAAAGCATCACTATTAGTATGTGAGGCCATAAAATGGTTGTACAATCAGCTACATACATCTTTTTATGGTTTAATCGGAGCGTTGATCAGTTAAACCATTCATCACCCGAATTTTCTAGAAATCTTTTGTATGGCAACACATTTGAACATGTTCCCAACCAGACATCTCCACCTTTCACCTCGCCTTTGACTATGTGATTGTTACTCCCAAGACAAGAGGACAAGTTTCTTTTCTTGGTCTAAGGGATGGCTAAGGGGTAAGTACCAGGAACATTTTGCTCCTCTGCTCCTACTGATTGGAAGTTTGAATTGCACTCCCAGCTTCTCCTCATACTGAAGACCATTATTGTAGATTATCTAATATATTTTTGCTTTCATTTCTACTTTTTTACATTCGCGTACATGCTTCTTTGTCTCACTTTAACTCTGCTGTTTATATTGCAGCAGATTGCCTTGTTTGGATTTAATCTCCACTCTTTAATACACATATTTAGTCCCATAAATATAAAATGCTCGCACAAATTGAACCACTTCACATCCCAGAACTAAAGATTTTCTGAAGTGATTGCTTCTAACATTCAAAAGTGTACTATCGGAATTAAGCACTGAAGATTTCTAAATGCTTACATGAACTGCACTCTTGGATTTCACCGCTACTGTCATAATGTTCTGCACATGCACATTATTTGAAATGCCATGCATAAAATGTCATGTTCAACAAGTATTCCAAGGAAAAGTGCTAGAGTTTAACAGTACCCACTGAGGGGGTACTCCTGGCTGCAGGAACATTGTCTGGATTTGCTGTGCTTGTAACACAAAAGAAGTTGCTCTGCTCCCCTGCTCTCTAATTGCAGCCTCTAGATTCTGCAGGCCACAGTTTTATTTGCTGCAAACCGCATTTTCTCGTCATGCCCATGCTGCCTCTGAAGCACTGCTGTTAAACATCCCTTATGATACCCAGGAGGATACATAGGCTGATATACATGATCCTAGAGCAATCGAATGGAAGGGTGGGGGGAACACCACCATTAGGATGCTTGGCCCATGCTGCAGAGGAAGGATACAGTGGAATTAGGTTACCTGGTGTGGCGTGCTGAAGGAAGTAGTCGGCCAAAGGGTGACATGGTATAAACACTTCTTTATTAAATAACAAAGGAAAAAAGGCCCAACTGTCCCTATTCTAAAGGATATTCTCTACCTAACTAAGGAAAACTCGGGTGCTCGTTATCAGGGTGGTTGTCCAAATGAGAGTCCTGTCCTCTGTCCAAAACTACCCAACTCTAGCCCTACCACTGACTCCCTTCTCCTGGTTTACTGGTATCCACCTTGGGGTTTGTGTTTAAAAGTCTTAACTAAAAGTTCTTGTTCCACAAAGATACAGAACACCAGGAGGATTTTATATATTTATTTAGATGTTTATAAAGCGCACTGAACCCGTAGGCAACTGGGCACTAGTTTACAGAGAATTGGTGGTTGCAGGTTACATACATATGTATTTTACGTAGGAGAAAAGAGTGCAGTTGGTTACAGTCATAATTGGTAATAAGGTACGTACTATACATGAGCATAAAGAATACAATTGCTTTCAGCTTAGGTGATAATTTACAAGAAGCTTAGTATAGACCGATTGCCAGGTGCAAGTCACATTGTATGACTTCAATTCCTCTTGATTTCATGCAGGGGTTAGGGGACGGGTAAAGGTTTTGCGGAAGGACCAGGAGGAGGGGATCTGATCTTGGCGCAAGGGGCATGGCATTCCATTGTTTGGATGCAATCACAGGGAAGCTGCTGCCTCAGGCTTTGTAACGCTTGTTTTTTTTTTTTATTTTTATTTGCTTGTATAGCGCACTTAACCCAAGGGTATCTGGCCGCTTATGTTAAGGTAGGTCATGTTACAACAGTGATACATAGAAATATACAGTCATAGGTATAGTAATATACACTAATATACAGTCGGAAATAGGCATATACATTTATAGATAGTATAAGAGAAATTATACAATATTTACAAGATTCATGTCATGACTCAGGACTTCCTAGCAGTGGGCCAAAAGCGGCTAGCTGGAAGGTATTGTTGAGCATTGGGCAGGTCGATGGAGTAGCTAGGTCAGGAGTCATGAGTATCATCGCAGAGTCAGGGGGTAGTTAGTTGGTTTGATCAAACAACCAAGCTTTTACTTTACTCCGGAATGCGAGGAAAGTTGATTCTGTTCTTAGTGCGAGCAGTAATTTATTCCAGGACATGGCTGCCAGCACAGGAAAGCAGGAGCCTCCAGCTTTGCTGAGTCGGAATTTAGGAATGTTGAGACAGTGGGCATTGTTGGCTCTGGTAGGTCTAGTGGGCTCTTTCCTGGCGTATTTGTCTGTCAGATATTTGGGGGCTGAGTTGTTAAGGCATTTATGCGTGATAATAAGAGTTCTGAAGGTGATCCTATCTTGGATAGGGAGCCGCTTGTTGTTCCGCATGTGTGAGATGTGGCCTGTATCTGGGGATGGCGAGAAAGTGCGATTAGGCAGACCGCGTAGGTCTGTTAGATTGGGCCTTGAAAATTTGTCTGGATAGGTAAGTCTGGGCACAGTTCGATGAGCATTTGTGGGCCAAGGCTAGTGTTTTGAACATGATACGTTCTCGGACCGAGAGCCAGTGGATATTTCATCTAGCTGAGGAGATGTGTTCTTTTTTAGGGATGTTGAGGGCTGCTCTTACGGCATTATTCAAATGGATTGTCCTCCCATGTATTCCTCATCTTCCATTTTCATATCCAGCTTCAGCTGCTTTGGAAAAATTGTTTCCAGCAGAGGGCGCTGCGCATCAATGTCGGCCAACTTGATGTCCCTCGGAGGCCTCCATCTTGACATCATCGATGGTATAAAACGCGGAGCGACCCTTGGCTTCAAATCTGTTTTTCCACTAAAGTTATCACTTCGGATACGGTATGCTTTGGTTCCCTTTCGAATCTTGGAGTATATTTCTTGTAGGTGGCATCATCATCGGCATCTACGACTCTGAGATCGGGGTTTAAGAAGTGCTAAGATTGTGGGGCAAAGATATCCCTTATGGATCCCCATCGAGTGTGTCTGTCGTGCCTCGGTTCCTCTCAAGCTACCTTCGACTGTAAGGCCTGCCTATCGATGACGGCGAAAGCCCTGAAAGAGCAAAGAGGAAAATTAGCGGCAGGTAGGTCAAAAACCCCGTTGAAAAAAGTGTCTTCAGACGAGTCGAGAAATATTTCTCCTTGTTGTAAAAAGACAGAGATCGAGGTCACGCATCTTCACGATGTTTGAGGAAAAGGCACCATAGGTCGCCGTCTTCGTCGTCTAGTTCCTCCCGAGAACGGGTTAAATGCCCAATGAAATTAGCCTCTCCAGCTGAGTGGGTGAAGATCAGAAAATAAATTATGCATGGTTTCGAGAATGCAGCCTTGACCCCCTCGAACACTTATGAAAGCCATGCCCAGGTTGAAAAACTCGACAAGAAAAAGGATAAGTGCACAAGCCGTGCGCCCTCGGGCCCGGAAGGGAAAGAAAAATAACCCGAGAGCGGTCGAAGGATCCCTCTACTCGAGACAACTCTTCCTTGAAGTAGTAGTCATCGACGCCATCAGCGCCAAAAGACTCATCGGACCACGACAAGTCCTCGATGCCGAAAGCGGCGAAGCCCTCAACGTCGATGAAGATTTCGGCACCACTATCGACGCCATCGAGGATCATAGAAAAGGTGTATACACCATTACCAAGAAAGGACTTCTTTGAGTCACTTTCTTCGATTTATGAGGAAGCAGAACATTCTTCAGATGATTCACAACCTTTTGGTCTTCAGTATGGAACAACTGTGGTCCCTGAGCCATTTATCTTGGAGGAATCAAGGATAAAAAACGTACAGGAGTCCCTGCAAAATGCAAGTGGACTAGATATGTCCCCAAAATTAGAGTTTGGGAGAGCATACCCTACTGACCATGCTGAAGGGTCTTATAGACATTTAATGTCCAGGATGGTCGAATATATGGGGTGGAAAAGACCCACACCAATATACGAACAGGATGATCTGACTGACACCCTAGATGAAGGACCCCAGGACGATCCTATTCTTGCTTTTCATGTGGCATTGCAAAGGAGAGGGAGTAGAAATTGGGATACGCCAGAATTGATTCAGATTCCCCAGTTAATTGACAAAGCATCCCACTCCTGAAGGTTTAGTGGTACAAGCTGCCACATCAACATTTACGCAGAACGCATACCCGACTATTCCCCCAGACAGAGATGACAAGCGTTACTACGGTTGGGCCAAGGACGTTTTCTCTGCGTGAAGTATGGCCCTAAAGTCAGCAAATGCTATATGCACATTGGCCAGATTCACTCACACTATTTGGGAATGTGTAGCAATGGCGGCTGATCATATCCCCGAAGGGACGGAAATGGACGGATTTTGAAATCTAGTCAAGGATGGGTAAGATGCAATGTGCTAATCCCTCCAGACAGTTCTTGACACTGCTGACAGCATCAGCAGGTCCATTGCGGCTAGTACAGTCATGCTCAGATTGGCATCGTTGAGAAAGTCTGGTTTTGCTCCAGATGTGCAATTCCGATTGCTTAATATGCCCTTTGATGGCACACATTTATTTGGTAGCAAGGCTGATGAGAACCTGGAGAAATTGCAGACCTTCTAAAGCGGCAGCAAAGTCCCTTGGTGCTGCTACTAGACAGACACAAAACCGCCCCACTGGCACACCTGGGAGGGGTAGGTCCTTCTGCTTTTACTCCTCAGTTGGAAGGGGCAGAGGACTGTCCAATCAAGGAGGTCAGAAAAATATTTCCTCGTGGTGGATGGGGAAGAGGTACTAGAACCGCACAGGTAGCGGCTGCTTTACCATCAGCCACTGCTACAGCTGCCTCTAAACCGCTCTGAGGTCTTAGAGTCTTCCCCCCCCACTGGGGTCTTGTGAACTAAGTGCATCTGAAAGAATGGCGAGGCATTACTTCAGATGCATTGGCATTGGAAACAGTTGCCCATGGTTACTGCCTTCCTTTTCTAAATAAGCCTCAGACATCCACCGGGGAACAGCTCTTTCAAAGTTGCAGATCTGCCACTTGTGCAGGAAATCTTAACCCTGCTAGAGAAAGGTGCTATAAAATCAGTGCCTGTAGCGCAGAGGAAAAGGGTTGGTACTCCCCATACTTTCTAATTCTGAAAAATGACAGAGGATTGAGACCCATCTTGGACTTAAGACACTTGAACAAGTTCCTCAGGAAGGACAAGTTCAAGATGGTTACCTTTCTCAGATCCTTCAGACCCTCCAGCTGTAGGGCTGGATGGCATCATTGGACCTTCAGGATGTTTACTTTCATGTGCCAATCAATCACCAGCGCAGACAGTATCTGAGGTTCACTGTTGGCGGTTCGCATTATCAGTTTCAAGTTTGCCATTTGGGCTGACCTCTGCCCGAGGGTTTTCACAAAGTTAATGGCGTTGGCAGTGAGTCTCAGAAGAGGGGGGGGTTTCACATCTACCCTTACATGGGCGATTGGCTGATCAGGGCCAGTTCCCCCGAACAAGTCCTGGAACATCTCAGCTCCACCTGTCACTCCCTTCACAGTCTAGGCTTCTCCCTCAACTTGAAGTGTCACATACCACCATCTCAAAAGCTCTGATTCATTGGAGCAGTCCTGGATGTATCCCTGAGAAAAGCCTTGCCACGAAAGGTGAGGGCTCAAGACATTTTGCAGATGCTCACCAAATTCCCGAGTGCCCAGCGTCTCCCGGCCTTAGACTTTGAGGTTGCTCGGCTTCATGGCATCCTGCATTTCTCTGGTGCCAGAGGTGCGCCTGTGAATGAAATCCCTCCAGTGGGCTCTCAGGACTCGATGGTCTCAATTCTCAGGCCTGATTACAAATCGCCTTGGGGTTCCAAACAGATTCGCTCAGGATCCATTTTAAAGGGAGAACCGTTTTGGCAACCATTGCTGGAGATAATGGTAGTAACGGATGCCTCACTCAAAGGGTGGGGAGCACATACCAGCGACCTGACAATCGGCGATCGCTGGTCTCCATTGAAGTCCAAACTACATATCAACCTTTTGGAGTTGGGGGCAATCAGACTAGTGCTTAAGGCCTTTCTGCCTTCTGTATGTTGAAAGAACATCCTGATAATGACGGACAACACAGTGGCCATGTACTACCTAACAAGAGGTGTAGGGTCACTTCCCCTGTGCAGAGAGGCAATTCAGCTCTGGTACTGGGCAATCACAAGAAGGAATCTCCCTATTGGCAGTTCACCTAGCCGGAGTGGAGAATACGGCGGCAGATGCTCTGAGCAGGCAGAGCACAGTCTCCCACGTGTGGGTACTAGCTCAGGAAGTCCTTCAAGAGATCTTTACCCTTTGGGGAACCCTCCCAAGTGGAGGTGTTCACGACTGGTGTCAGCCGGAAGTGCGAACAGTACTGCTCAAAGGAATTTCCCCTAAGAGGAGCTCTAGGAGACGCGTTCATAGTGGCTGGGAGTTTCCACTCCTGTACGCGTTTCCTCCAGTCCTCGTCATTCCTCAAGTCATCAGGGGGTTCTGAAAGTTCAGCGAATCCATGATCCTAATTGCTCTGGATTGGGCCAGGAGGACGTGGTACCCGGACCTTCTGGACATGTCCATTTGCCCTCCACAACATCTTCCTCAAAGATCTTTTTCTCTGTTTTTCTCCTGTTTTTCTCCTGTTTTTCTCCTGTTTTTCTCCTGTTTTTCTCCTGTTTTTCTCCTGTTTTTCTCCTGTTTTTCTCCTCTTTTTCTCCTGTTTTTCTCCTCTTTTTCTCCTCTTTTTCTCTCTTTTTCTCTCTTTTTCTCTCTTTTTCTCTCTTTTTCTCTCTTTTTCTCCTCTTTTTCTCCTCTTTTTCTCCTCTTTTTCTCCTCTTTTTCTCTCCCTCTACTTACTTACCGATGGTAACGTTCTTTTGACTGGATGGTCAACCCAAAGAAGTAGTCTTTGGCAATATTGATCAAAAGGGAAAGATTGGTCCTAGTAAGAACAGTTAAGTATTTAGGTGTGTGGGTTAAACAATCTGAAATAGATACAGGATGGGCGGACCATCTAAAAACTAAGTCACTGTCGCTAGCTCGACAAGGACTAGCCAGTCACAAAAAGTATGGAAAATATTGTAATAGCCATCCTGACATTTGGGAGCAAAACAGTATTGAACATATTGCGTCAAACATGGAGCAGAATAGAAGCCATCTTCTGGAGATAAATATTGTTATTACCGGCTTTGTACCCAATGCCGAGAATCAGATATGAGCTGGCTCTTCATTCTCTGGAATCAGTAGTCAACTGGAAATATTTAGCTCTATATAGGAAAACACAGATAGATGATAATATCCCTCCAATTGACATTTTGCGTGACAAGCCAACATCAATAAATACGACTGTAATAAACACATGGAAAGAAGCTTGCAGACAATTAATGGAGACTGCAGAAGTAACCACGGAGATGCCTCCTAACAGTCCACAGAAAGCAAAGATCAAAATCCAATGTAACGATTGGATTATCACACTAACACAAAAAGTGCAGTACCAAATGGATATACCCTCGAAGGTGGAATCAAGAGCCCTCAACCAACTGCCACAATAGTTAATCCTGTTTCCGGACCGGCACATGAGGGACAAATTCTTAAGAATAAGATTGAATGTTCTCCCGACCCGTGAATACCTTGTGTTCACAAAACTACCCGTCGAAGATGAATTTTGTAGATTCTGTAACCGAGAACAAAGGGAAACCCTCTTTCATCTCCTTATGGAGTGCCCAGCAGTAAAGGAGAAACGACAAATATACGCTAATATGCTGCCACAAGAGCAAAGACAAATGGACTGCATTGAGCAATGGGCATATATTATCCTAGGAAACGATTAAGTACTCATTTATAGAGTAATTCAATTCTGGGACTCCATTATGGCGATTAGTAAAGAACTATAAAGACAAGAGAGATTTGAGTAACTGCACTGGATCTGGAAGGAATTGCAGATAGAGAATGACAAAAGACTTGAGAACTTTTTTGTGTGGGACCGTGTTGCCAGTTCTTCGTGGGACTTTGGGTCTGCGCTTCGGCATTCGTTTTTCTTCGCCGCTCTTTCCTCGCTTTGGTTCTGCAGGGACCTCGTTCACTGGTATCCGCATTGTTAAGGGACCAACCGGTCCACCTCGCTGAGGTCACGCCACCGTAAGCCAGATCCTCTTATGCATTGGTCGGGCCTCCTCTTAGTTCCCAAGTCTTCCTCTGACCTTCCAGCCACATCCTCTCATTAGAAGACGTGCTTCTCTGTCTCGCGTAGTAGTTTCCGGGTTTGAACTTCCTGGGCAGGTGCATCTTCACGCTGGCTTCTTTCTGGTTTCCCTAGTTCCCCTTCAAGCAGTCCCTTGTCTGTTTTTTATAGTCAGTAGCTGTGTCATCCCCAGTGCAATGCCAAAGTCCCTTGTCGGTGTCAGTGATGCACTCTTCAGGCCTCCTCTGGGTCACCTCTTCTCAGTACTTTGAAAGTCACATGAAAGAGTAGTTTGTATAACGCCTGTAATCGCCTTCACAATATTTCCATAAAACAATGAATTGGGTATTATAGAAAGAAAGGGGGAGTGTCACAATAACATACAGTGGTATTGTCAGAGGTTTTTCTTACAGCTGTCAGGGATTTCGGGGACTCTAAGGTTAAAAGTGTTAGGGAGTTTCACCATGGAAAGGGAGTCTCCTATCCCCACGAGGGAAGTCCATCCCTGTGAGGTCCTCATTCTTTTTACCACCCCCAAGGGAAATATCAGTTAGTGGCCTCACCTCCATAGCCTCATAGGGAAGGACTCACTCATGGGGAGAAGTGATGTGATCCCACGATTCATCACACTGTGTAAAAGTGACAGGATCCCCTCCAACCTCCATCTCCCTTCACTGACCTACCTTGTGATGAAAAGGAGTGAGTAGGAAACCTATGGTGATGTTTGGTGTAGTAGCTATGCAGTCCATAGGCCAGAGGACCCATTCCCAAAACACTATGAAATCCCCCTCAAAATGTCTGAATGGGCATAACATGGACAGCATGAGAATGCAGGCTGTAACACAATTTTGAGGAAATAATCCAAGCCTAGGGGAATCCCGAAGAAGATTCACTAATGCAATCCAAGGTCCAATGGGGGGAATAGATAGTGCAAAGTTCCAGAATCCAGCCAAAGGGAATGCCTAAATCAGTCCAAAAAACAAAGCCAAAAGTCCATTACCTGCAGAGCAAGGAAGAAGTCCAAAAACGCCAATAACAGACCAGGGAATCCAAAAGAAGGCCTACAACGAATCTGAAGAATGAAGCAGGAAAACACAGTACAGAAGATGGAAATCACAACTGCCGGGCAGAACGCCAAAACGTTGAGAAGCACTAAAGCGTTAAACTGGGGTTGCTTTAGCATGGGTTGGCATCAGCCGCTGATCAATCCTTCAAACGCCACTAAAGGCACCAGGGAATATTAGCAGTTCTATTGCGGACCAGTGAGTGCTTTCGCTGCATGACAACGGTTCCCAGGAGATCTTATGGCATAAGTTCCAATGTGCTGGGGGAAGGTGTGACCCTGCTGAAGAATCAGAGATGCAGCCTCATGGCTATTGTTCTATTTGGCTGGCCCCCTCAAAGGGCCTCCTTCTAAGGGCTATATCCCTCCCTGTCTGGTCCTGGAGAAGGCAGATGATGCTTCACCACACCATTCCATTGACTGCAAATACTGGTAAGCATACTATACCCTGAACTGCCTGTACTCCGGTTGCCCACAACCCATCTTCACTTAATTGGCGTCACCTGGCTCTGCAAGGAAAAGCCCCTCTGGCAGTGTACCTTGTAAGCGCTCCTGTCCTGCCTTGTAGACTGCGCCTCTCTCCAAAATGAGCATATCCATCGCGACCCTCCATGCAGGACATGATTAACTGCCTACCCCCTACTATGGCGACCGCCTGGGCCTTGCTACCGCTCTTCAGGTGACTCCATTTGCTCTCCTCGAACTCCACTGCTTTTTCACTCACCACTTCAACTGTCTCTGCACAAGTTCCCTATCTTCTGTTTCTGAGCCACATTGTTTGTCCAACCAAATGCTGCATCTCACATGTGGGTCTGTTACTCAATTGCTGATGCCTTTTGCATTGCATTGATTTCTGCTGCCTGCTCGTGCCAAACCCTTAAGTCCTCTTTAAGAATGCTTTTAATAACTTTACCCCCCTTTTTGTGCTGTAGTAGTGCTTTTCGGCAAACTGAAATGTAGGTGTGGTTTTTCAATTGCTGCATTTTCTCCCCTGTCTGAAAAAGAAACTTGGGTGTGCTTTTTTAAATCTGTCTGATTGTCTTTTGCACGCGCCCTTCATCTATACCTGCCTGGCTGCTAGGCCACTTGGTGAGTTTGTGCACAGTGCAGCCCCCCATCTCTCCTGACCATTCTAACTGCTTTTCTATCACCTATCCTAACTCTCTCATGAAGTCTGGAAGAGAAAAGTTTAAAAAAAGATCTCCTGGTCTCTAATCCTGGCCTACCTATTGCTGACACCTACGTCAGTGCTACTTCTAGACTATCACTGATATCCTCATCACTGTCCCCTCTCCAGGCCTTTGGACTGCCCACTTGATCTCTACCCTTCTCCCTTTCTCCTCTTCAACCAATAATGGCGGCACTAGATAGGGAAGTACGTTGTATCCTGCAGCTGGTGCGTGTGGAATGTTGTTACTTGTTCATGGATCAGCATTCCACACGGGCCAGTTTGTTGCTGTTTCCGAGCTTGGTGCGGCTTTCCTGCTCAGGGTTCAGATTAAACATGTGAACAACATACGTACCGTGCCTCAGTTTACTTCTTTGGCGACGGAGGAAATCTGAACCCTCTTATCTCCCACGCGTGCAGGATTCCCGGTCTTCGTTGGATCGGCGAGAGCAGGAGCCGCGGAGCGCATCGAGGTCGGGCCGGGTGCCGTCCCAACCTGAGCTTTGTGGTGAGGGGTGAGCTACGTTGCCTGCTGGGCCAAGCCAGGCCACTGCCCCCTACACTTGGGGTGTGCTGTGGTCTGGAGCCCGATCCCTCTGGCCGAGCTTGGGCTGCTCCCAGGCGGGGGCGGGCTGATAAGGGGCACCCTGCCGCAGTGCAATCGCGGCTGTCTTCCATTGCGGCGGCTGCTCCCAGTGGGGGGGCGGCCGTGAGAGGGGTCGCTGCAACAGTGCCCAGCGTGGCTGGCTGTAGATTGTTGGAGGGGCTGCTGCCGCGGTGCCCACTGAAGCTGGCATAAGGCCAGGACAAGCTGTGCGGGCAGTGTTGTAGGCATTAACGGTCCCCGGATCTGCTCCGATGCTGGAGCTGTAACTGGAGTTGCGGAAACAGCGTGATATGCTTTGCCGGCAGCCCGGGAGGCAGGGCCAAAGCCGGCGGTGTTGCGCTCAAGTGACACATTTTACGGCTATATATCCACGGGAGGCGCAAGATACGCATGGGAAGGGTTTCTTGCCTTGCTGTGTGCTCACACACCGTTCTGCTAGTATTTAGGACGCTGTGGCCAGTGATCCGCTTGGGATCAAACACCTTGACTTGAAGGTGTGTTGCAAAGTCTTCATCATCAAGGTACTGTGGCATGTTATGTGGTGTGCTGTTTGAAGTGGCCTAGGAGGAGGAGGCTCATCGAGGTACTGTGACATTTTGTACTTGCACTGAAGTTTGAAGTGGCCTAAGCCTAACGGAAAGTGCATCTACGTACTGAGGAAGTGTTGTGCTTGGTTCTCTGCTACCACATAACTGCCACCCAGCAGGGCGCTTTCTGTTTGTTAAGACATGTCTCACTCAGCTGCCAGGCCTCCCCCGGCATTTTTACCTGCTCCGGGTGAGCCAGCGTCCCCATGGGACCAGTGGATTGACTCCTTCAAGGTATATTTGAGAGCAGCTGGGGGTGCAAAATTTGATGATGACGAAAAGGAGACAGCGCTTTTGAACTGTATTGGCACTGAGGGTTTGCGGGTCTTTCGCCATCTGCTAGGGGATGTGGTGACAGTGCCTGGGAGTGGCGAAGGAGAAAGGGTGGCGAGTGCATATGAGACTGCATTAAAAAAGCTGGAGGATCGTTTTGGCAGGAGAATAAATGTAGTGCTGGAGCGTTACAAGTTCATTTCCAGGGTGCAAGGGTCGGGTGAATCCTTAGACGCATATCTGTCAACTTTGCAAGCTTTGATGGCCACCTGCAGGTTTTCGGGGATTCTTGATGAATATATTAGAGACCAGGTAATGATGAAGACCAGCAGTCACAAGATTAGGGAAAGACTTTGGATCGAAAGTGACCCGCCATTGGAGAAGGTGGTGGAGATTGCCAGAGCAATTGAGACATCCAGGGCAAGTGTACAAATTGTTACTAAGAAGGAGGGATCCAGAGGTGTCATCCAGGCTGTCTTACCTCGTAGTAGAGGTGGTGGCATGGACAATAAAAAAAAAAAGTTTGACAAAAGTGACAACCAAGCAGGGAGGTTGTTCAGATCAAAGGAGCCTTGTAGAAAGTGTGGCTGGTCTAGCCATCTGACCACAAAAGTGATGAGTGGAAGGTTTCAAATGAATCTAAACCACTGGCAATTGCTCTGGGCAACCTTCCACACCACTGTTTTTTAGCCCGTCTGCGCCATTGCAAAAGGGGACTAGCTGTGTGCAAATCAGTCAGCAGCTGCCGCCACCAAAGGTAGCAGCCCAGCCCGAACTGCTAGGCCAGGTCCCCTCTGCACAGAAAACCAAGCAACCCCAGACATGTTTCGGCCATCTGACTGGTTCCAAGGAATGTCCTGCTGCTAACATGAAGTGCAGAAAGTGTAAATGTAGGGGCCATTATGCCCGCATGTGTAAAGTTAATGCTGTGGTGGGCGCGGTGTTGGAAGATTGTGTTTTGGATCAGGAGGGGGAGCTCCAGATTAAGCCTGAGCAGGGTGTGATGCTGCATGTGGAGGGGGCGTCACGGAAAGGTCTGTGGGTTTCAGTGTTGGTGGATGGCCATCCTGTAGACATGCTATTAGATTCGGGCTCGCCCAATACCATTATATCTCTGGAGGTTTATGTGGAGCTATTGGGGGAGGAGGTCTCAGCCTTGCATGCATCTGACATCAGTCCCAGCGCTATGGATAGAGTCCTATTAGTGTTTTGGGTTATGATCGGGCTTGCATTGAATTCAAGGGTCGGCAAGCTATCTGTAAACTTTGTTGCACTCAAGGGTACCAACGTATTGGGGTGGGATGAACAAGCTGCCTTGAATATTGAAATTCATCCAGGGAAGGATGTCCCGGTATTGAGTATTCAGGAGGAGGTTGGGGCTGTGGGGAGTCAAGTGACACCTGAGTCCCTCAAGGCAGATTTCCTGATATTTTGGGGAGGCTCAAGGGATTTTCCCACCGCATTATTTTAAAAAGGGGTGCATTGCACAAGGTGAGGGCTCTCCCAGTGTTGGCCAGGGATGGTCTAAAGGCAGAGTTGAACAAAACTGATGGGGTCAGTGGTCATTGAGCCTATTTAGTCTTCGGAATGGTTGTTCCCGGTGGTGTTGGTCAAGAAAGGGGATGGAAATCTTAGGATGTGTGTGGACCTTCGGGAGTTGAATTTGAACATTTGGGTTGATCGCCATTCCTTGCCAAATATTAATGAATTATTGCTTACTCTAGGTAGGGCAAAGTGTTTTTCTACATTTGATCTTTCCGCTGCATATCACCAAATAGATTTACACCAGGATTCCAGACCACTCACTTCTTTTGTGACTCCTTTTGGAGCATATCGTTTTTGCCGCATGCCTTTTGGCCTTGCGTCAGCATCAGCCGTGTTTCAGCGATTGATGTGTGAGTTATTTGGCAGCATGTTGGGAGTGTGCTACTTCCAGGATGACATTTTTGTGTGGGGCAGTTGCAGGGAGGAGCATGACATCAGGGTACGTGAGGTGATGGGAGTGCTAAAGGTGAAAGGTTTGACTGTAAAGTTGGCTAAATGTCAGGTGGGTGTGGATAAGGTGACCTATCTGGGTCACACCCTCAGTGCTGACGGCGTCAGTCCTAAGGCTGTCTTAGTATAGATGGTGAAAGATACCCCAGGGCCTGCCAATAAGGATCAGGTGAAGGCGTTTTTGGGTCTAGCAGAATACTATGTGAAATTAATTCCTAATTATTCTGAGAAAACCGTGCCAATGAGAGCTTTATTAAAGAAATGTCAGGTTGGAGTGGTCTGACAAATGTATGGAGGAATTCAAGGTGGTGAAGAATGATGTGGATAAGGCTCCATGTTTGGGGTCCTTTGACCCCAAGTGCAAAACCATGCTTACTGTGGATGTCAGTGAGACGGGGTTAGGTGCTGTTTTGGAGCAATGGTGTGAAGGGGGAGCCAGACCAGTGGCATTTGCGTGTAGGACTTTGAGAGGG
This sequence comes from Ambystoma mexicanum, assembly GCF_040938575.1. Classification (NCBI taxonomy): domain Eukaryota; kingdom Metazoa; phylum Chordata; class Amphibia; order Caudata; family Ambystomatidae; genus Ambystoma; species Ambystoma mexicanum. Next base: position 641,087,492 of record NC_090923.1, read on the forward strand.
GCGGAAAGCAGATATTCCGTGATTGAGCGGGAGGAATTGGCGGTAAACTGGGAGTCTAAACACTTCAGGACGTTCTTATGGGGTATTCCATATGTGGTCAGGAAAGATCATAGGCTGTTGGTGCATGTGTTCAACACTCGGGGTGGGGTGAAGAATGTGTCTCTGAGGATAGCTAGGTGGATTGTGGAGTTGCAGGAGTATAACTTCACCATGGAATATTTGCCTGGGAAATGAAACGTTGTTGCAGACTGCTTATCACGTTTGCCTTTACCTTTGTCAGAAGATGTAAATTGTCAAGAGGATGGTGGTGGGGTAGAGGAAGAGTTTCAGATTGTTTGTGTCATTCCTGCCGTCGAAAAGTGTGTTTGGACCTTAGAGAGTGAAAGGGATGTGGAGCTGTGTTGGGTCAGCAAAGGTTTGAGCAGGGGTTGGGAGGCAGTCAGGAGCAGACCAGAGGGTAAAGGGTACTCCCAAGTGCTGGATGAGTTGGCGGTTGGTCCTTGCGGTGTGTAAAGAGGCGAGAAGGTGATTCCACCAATATGCTTGAGGAATAGGTTTTTGGCGTTGGCCAATGACGGGCATTTAGGACGATCTTTGACCAAGAGGAGGCTGCAGGAGGATATTGGTGGCCTTCCATGGATCTGGATGTTGAGTTGCTGGTGAAGGATTGTCGCAAGTGTGCCATGAGTGACAAGAGCAGGGGGGTTAGCCCCCAGCCTGTTCATGTGGTTGATATTCCCAGAGAAGTGTGGTCAAAATTGGCTCTGGATATCATGGGTCCCATTGAATGCTTACAGCCGGAGTGCAGGTTCTTGTTGGTGTTGGTGGATTACACCTCCAGATGGTTGGAGGTGGCGGCATTTGGCAGGGTGACAACTGAATGTGTCATAGCTTTCCTGGAAAAAAATGTCGACAGGGAAGGGATTCCTGGCTAGTTTGGTCACTGATAATGGTGTTCAGTTTACGTCCAGACTTATGAGGGAATTTCTGGGGCAGTGTGGTGTAGAGCACCATCGCACTTCTTTTTACAATCCCAGTGCCGATGGTCTGGTGGAAAGAGTTAATGGAGTGATTAAAAGTGCTATTCAATTGGCCCTGGCCAATGGGCTGGAGTGACAGGAGGTGGTTTCAGAGTATTTGTCGGCTTATCGCAGGACTCTGTCAGTGAGCACCGGTAGAACACCCTTTGAATTAATGAGGGGAAGGAAACTGGGAACAACTTTGAGGTCTTTGGCATTGGGCGGGGGCGGTCCGTGTGAGTTGGGTCTTGATGGTGTGCAGTGCAGAATTTTGGCACGCCAGGAGGCTCTGAGGTTTTCCCAAAGGGGTAGGAAGGAGTTGCAAGTCAACGTGGGTGATTGTTCTGTACTTGATGGTCGTGCAGAATAATGATACCTCCGTCCCCACGTACCACACGGGTAGAAAAGCAAACAAAACACTACCCGTGCAATCTTTGAGGCCACAGGTGTAGAGTGCCGTCAATCTGGAACCAGGAACGCCGGAAGGACCCCCTGACCACTGTAAGGCAATGAATGATTAGTCAAACAGTGTAAATGGACAGTAATGCAGTGGGATAGAGAATTTGTAGCAAGGCTTACCTAAGTGTGATGAGAACAAGAACCTTAATGGAAAAGGATAGTCAGAAGGTGACCGACAGCATAAACAGTGTGGCGGGATTCCAGCAACAATCTGGGTAATGGAAGACACATGAGCCAAATGTTCAGTACACAGGATGATCCTTGAGCAGTCCAGTTAAACAGATCTGAGGTCGGGAGCCAGTAGCAATAACAAAGTCCAAAAGGTTGATATTCCAGAAGGTAACCAATGCGAGGAAGTTGCAGGGACAAAGACAAAAACAATCCGTGGAACCTTCCGTGGTCATCGTACCTGAAGAATCCAAGAGTATCCAAAACGCCAAACAGTCCTTGAAGAAAGCAGCTGTGAAGCATTGTTTCTGTGTTTTCCCGACCCTTTTAACTGCGCGATGCAGTCACATGACGCGGGTCACGGGGGGGACGTGCGGATCTGCGTCACGTGACTCGCGATGTTGACAGAGGCTGTTGTAGACGCCTCTTCACGTGACGCAAGGTTCCTCGCGTGCCTGCGCGGCAGCGCCAGACATGCGACAGTCTCCATGGCAGCTGCCAGCGCAAGGAGGGTCGGAAAACTCCTGGATCGCCAGCAATGAACCTCCCCTGTCTGGCGAGAGGTCGCCGCCCTTCATGTGTAGGGGCACGGGAATCACAGGGGCCCCGGTGGGTGGTGAATCCCAGATTTGTGCAGTAAGGGGGGGAGGCGGGTTGTGGTATTGGATGTGGGTGATGCGTTAACTTCACACTTGAGAGGAAGGATGATTGCATGTTGGAGGAGAATGGTGGACCATCGAGTCGACGATCGAGTGGGTCTGTCCCTGGACGTGTTGTGGAAGGGCAAGTCTTGGATGGGGCTTGGAGTGAGGAGGGTATGCAGGCTGGCGAGGTACATGATATGTCTGATGGAAAGGGGTGTGGTGAGGGACGCCCTGTGAGGTCTTGTGGGCCTCCTGTTAAACTCAGGGATTGTGTGTTGGGGTGTCAGCTAGCACCACTTTGTGTCAGCTATAATTTTTCTATTTTGATTGCATTTACTGAATTGTATTGAGATGTTACTGTGACCTGTTAATGTTATTTTGACATTGTTCATTTCCTTCCAGCATTTTCACGTTGTACGTTTGTTTCTCATTGTGTGATATGTTACCCTTTGCTGTTCCTTTGCTGTTTTTGTTTGGGGGGAGTAAGGGGAGAAGATATGTTGTATCTTGCAGTTGGCGCGAGTGGAATGTTGTTCCTTGTTCATGGATCAGCATTCCACATGGGCCAGTTCGTTGCTGTTTCCGAGCCTGGTGCGGCATTCCTGCTCAGAGTTCAGATTAAAGATGTAAGCGACATACGTACCGTGCCTCAGTTTACTTCAAAGTACTCTTGGCGTACTTTGCATTCTCTGGGCGCATCATTAATGCCTACCAACCACAATGGCAATGTCATGGCCCAAGGTCGTCAACTCAATCTTTTCCTCTTTGACCGGTGCCTGCCGCCCCTCATCAACTTCCTACCTTCTCCTGCTGCTCCTCCTTCTCCTCCTTCCTCTCTCTCTGCACCCCCTTCACCACGTGCGACAGATGTACCTCTCCTCGGAAAACCTTCAAAGGTGGGGACCGGCTACACTTAGCCAATCTGAATGCTCGATCTGCTCTCAAACATTCTTCTGACATCTGCCTCCTTCTTGAAGACTTTGATCGCGATATCCTCGCTGAGGCGTGGTCCAGTGCCAGCTCAATCACTGCTTTAACTCCCTTCTCCCGGACGGCTATAAGATCCTCTCCAAGCCCTGGCCCAACTGATCATGGCGGTGTAGTAGCCCTGATATTTCTTTCCTGAGTGGGTTCCTACCTCTCTCATACCCACCCAGCCCTACTCCTCCTTTGAATGTCTTGTCTGCAAGCTTGGTGTCTCTTTTCTCCCTCTCCTCCCTCTCCACTATATATAGGCCCCCAAGCCCTGTGTCTAACTTCCTTTCTGAATGGGCTGACTTCACCTCCTGCCTTCTAACCTCTACCTCTAAACTCCTACTCCTTAGAGACTTCAACATCCACCTTGAATCCACTGTTCATGCTTCCTCGCTGTTCCGTGATCTCTGTACCGCTCACTATTCTCCCCACTGGCCCAACCCACTCTGACGGACACACTTTCGATGCCTTCATACCCACTAATCTCCCACTCTTCAACTCTCTCACTACCCCTCTCTCCTGACATGACCACTCTCTCCTCACCTAGAACCTCTCTGCCCCTTGACCAAGCCTCCACCAGCACTGTGTTACGCTCACCTGGTCTCCACAGGGGCGCCGAACGGGACTGGCAGATCTGTTGTTAAATGGTTTCACGTGTCTCCTCTGTATCCGTGCCGTCACGAAGGTGCGCCTAAATGGTTAAATGAAACGTTACCCAACTGTTAGGCGGAAGACCCACACCCACCTCCCGTGGTCTTCTGAAACCCCCTCTGCTATGTCTCACCTTCGTTTTAAGAATGACAGACTCTCTGTCCAGCAACAGTATGCAGGGGTGCGTAGAGTTCTAGGATCCAGTTACTTCACTGATCCTGTCAAGTCTCAGACAACGTTGATTCAATCGGTAAGTCTTTACCATCTATATGGTTTGCCAAAGAGTTCAAATTGCCCAAGTTTCACTTTGTTGTCTTTCCCTTGTAGGTTTCCCTTTGATGTGAAAGTACGTAGAACATAGTTGTTTTTCCAAGAAAAGGTAGGTTCACACCTGCGTTCTGTGATAAGTCTTTATATGCGCTATTGCTCTTCTGTGCGACTGACCTGCTGCTCTTGTATTGCAGGGGCTGTACCTCGGACCGCGTGGTGAAGACTAGCGGGATCGCTAATAGGAGCAGCCTTCAGGTGAGTATGACGCTGCAATGAGTTGACTGTTCAAAGTGGCTTTTCCCCAAAATGCGCTAACCTGATGTTTGTCCTTGCATCCGACAGGTGCGGCGACTCCGGAGCGGTGGGCGAAAGATGGGAGCGGTCGAGAGATGGAGGTTCGTTGGTTCGCCGGAAAGAGCAGCTCTCAGGTAGGTATGAACCATGTGCTGGATAGCGATGTGGAATCCATGACCAGCGCGGCTAACCTGATGTCTTTTCCTTCCTTTGCAGGTTGCTCGAGAAGAAACTGGACTGGCGTTGTAACAGACTGGCCTGAAGGTAACGCACAGTGAACGTTACACTGCAGGAGTGCAGAATAACGCGAAGCGTGTTCTGTACTAAAGGCGTGGTTTGTATAGACTTCAGAAAGTAGTCCCCAGGTAAAGTAGTCCCAGCAACCACACCCAAGCAAATAGTTCCCTAGGCAAGTAGTTCCTTCAGCCTGCCTCAGATTGGTCCACACGTGCTTCACTTAGTTTGAAACTTGCCATGTTGGTGATGGCAGCATGAGCCTGGCGCCAACGGCGCCAGGACCAAGTCCAGGAGGCCCCTGAGAGAGTCTTTGGGGCCTTAAAGGCCCTCATGGAAGTCGAAGTCCTGGGCAGGTTGGTCTGCACCTGATGTGTGGGGGGGTATGGACCGTGACAGCCTGCTAGCCTCCTTTGCGATCATCCGACCGATGAAGCAAGCATGTTGCTGCGTTTCCTTCCATCTTCATCCCTCCACCTTCCCCTTCTCTTGACTCTCCCACTGACTCTGTCCTTGCTGTGCTCCAAAGGCATTACTGTCGCTCTATCTGCTCCAAGAAGAGGGCCCACATCCAGGCCTGTATATCTGGAGCCTCTCTAACAACATGGCTGAAGTCTTCAAAATCTGCAAGGCACTAGCCAATCCGTCTGCTGTCTCCACCTCGCCTCTTCCCTCTCAGGCCCTCTGTACTGCACTGGCCTCCCATTTCACCTCTAAATCGCAGGACATTTTGACCTCTTCTTCACCTTCTTCGATTCCTCACCCTGCCCCGCTGCCTCCCTTGGCCTCTCTTCCACTCCAACCCACTTTCTCTCCCCCTTCTCACCTATTGCAACCAATGAGATCTCTAGAGTAGTCCGCTCTAAGAAGGTCTCATCCAAACAGGTTTCTCCCTGTTCTTCCAGAACCATTAAGGACAACATCCCCTCCCTCGCTCTGGCTCTTGCTGACTTCTGCTACCACTCCATAGCACCTTGTGCACCCTCTCCTAAAAAAGCCTTCAGCCGACCCCTTGTTTCCAGCCAACTTGTGCCCTATCTCTACCACACCCTTCCTTGGGGGGGAAACTACTTGAAGTTGGTCTTCCCCCAACTGACACAACACACTGAGCTCATTGGTTGTTTACATGACCACCAATCTGGATTCTGCGCATCTGAGGCACTTAAACTGCTCTTCTGATCACCTGTGAAGAACTGCTGGCAAATCTCATTCTCCTTGACCACTCTTCTGCCTTTGACACAGTCAACCGTTCTATCCTCCATAAAGCAGCTCCAAGATACTCTTGGTATCTCAGAACGGGACTTGTTCCTCACTAACCACCCCTCTCATGTTCTGCTGGGCTTCTTCTTGTTCACTACCACTCTCTCTACATGTGGTGTTCCCCAGGGCTCTATCCTCTCGCCCTGGCTCTTCAATATCTACCTTGCACCTTTTGCTCACCTGATCTCTGCCTTCTCTCCTCATTTCCAGGGTTACGCAGATGATGCACGGCTATTCTTCAAGCTCCCTTTCTCCTCCTCTTCCATCCCAGGGTAGCTGTCTGCTATCTAGTCCTGGTGCACCTCCAATGATCTCTGTCGTAATGCCAGAAAGACTGAGATTCTTCCCATCAGGCCTCCTATACCCAGTCTGCCTCCTGCATTCTGGCTGCCCTCTGTGGGCTCTCCTCCCTCTCCTTCCACTGGTAATTTTCGACCCCTGTCTCCTTCACTCCTCACATCCTGGACCTTTCCAAGAAGCCCCACTTCAACTTCACCTCCTTTTCTCAGCTTCCCCCAGAAGCTCAATGTCACAAGATCTCTGATCCTATCCAGGCTGGATAACTGCAATAGCCTCTGTCTCAACCTTCCTCTTTCTTCCCTCCGCCCTCTTCAACTAATCCAGAATAGGGTTGCAGGACTTATCCTTGGCTTCAAGCTCAGGAACCGTATCTCTGCCGGCCTGAAATCTCTCCATTGGCTCCTGGTTGCCACAAGGATCAAATGCAAGACCTTTTGCATCATCCATAAGCATGTATGAGGCCTGGGACCACACTACCTACAACTCCCTCTCACTAAATACTCTCCCTCCAGATCCTTTCGATCTTCTGGCTCCAATTCTTTGCTGGTCAAACGCTTCCCCAAGCAGAGAGCTGGGGGCAGATCTCTCTCTTCGGCAGTTCTCCCTCCTCTGAAGCAGTCCTGGCTTGAACCCGATCACCTCAAGTTTTGCAAACCACTCAAGACCTCTCTCCCTCCCGTACTAACTATTCCCAACTAGCTGGGATTGGCGGCATGGTCCCTCAAGCGTCCAATAGGGTCCTGGCCATTTGCCCAATCGCCACCAGCTTCCAATACCCCAACCCCCGACAACCTCTTCGCACTACTCACTGGGCCTACACCTACTAGTTTGGTGGTTTGTTTCTTCCCCGCACTTAGTGATGGGCAACAGACCTCCCTCTTGGCTTGGGATGCCGCCGCTCATGCACTTACCTGTTGCCTCCCCACCCGGCACCATGGCACTCTCCCCCATGTCCCCGATTCTCTCTCGGGACCCCTTAGCAATTACTCCCTCAACTCCACCCTTGTTTTTTCTCTGCACTTGCATGTTCTGAATGTCACAAGACATAGTAGGACCGTTGTCTTTTTCTTATTTACTCATTGGCACTTCCATGGTTTATTTGCTCCTGTGTTCCCTCCCCTTTTGCCTTGTGGTGCTTCGAAAACAGTCTTGTTGTATAAGCGGCATACAAATAACCAATAAATACAATAAATAAATGTCAGCTGTCGAGCCATTTAGACTAAACACCAATATACAGAAGTCCTGTCACAGGCAAACCCTGTTCAGAGCTGACCCTGGTTTGATATCAAATCGCTGTAGCTTAATATTTGTGTTATTCTAGTAGTCAGCATGCCAAACCAGGCGTGGCTTATATTTACAGATGCACGTGCCACCAGATTGTTGAGATTTCAGAATCCTTCGCATTTATCTCAGTGGCGCAGACAGTTAAAATGGCACCCCTGCTTGTATTTTGGATGCACAGAGGAACTTTGATCCTGCTATGTGCCACTGTAGAGCTGGTACTGTACAAGTCAGTAGACTGGTTACATGTGTGCGCTATAATTTTGGTATGTTGCACTATGAAAGGGAATCTGATTAGCAGACTTCCTTTTCAGTGACCAAATTACCTGTATCGTTTTGACATAAAAAAAACTAAGGATTTCACATCCTGGCAGATGGCATCCCATCACATTAAGACCCTTATACACAAAAGCATATGTAAATCTGCCACTTCTTATTTGGTCATTTACATCTAGAATATGTTGCATCCATTCCTGATTTGCTCAGCCAGCTCACGCCTTCTATTTAACCTGTGAGCAGCCTTTTCTTCTTGGGTGGCAGACAATTTGGTTTATGGTGCTTGAAGATGTGGGGAAGCTTGTCCCCAAACTGAGGTTAGAAGCTTCAGTAGGTCTGCGTTTGCCATTTACTTGTTTAGTAAATGTCTACGCCAAGAGGTGATTAACTGCACAGTAGCAGGCTTGATAAATGATTCCTCCCATTCATCTATCCAACCCCCACAATCCTCCACAAGGTACATTTTGCTTCCACATGGTGTCCTAGTGACTTATTCAACTAGCTGGGATACCTTGCGTTGCCCGTGTCCTGATCGAGTGGTGTCTCATGTGCCCTGGAGGATGTTGCTCTTGTCCTCTGGTCAGCAAGCCATGCTGCTGTTTATTGTGTTTCAGAAGCTCTTGATATTGATTTTTGCTCTGCATCAGATGGAGATTTTCCAAGTGATGTTTGTTTTTTGTGCGGCAAGGTTCAGTCACTCAGTGGCTTCAGCACTCTTGAGAAAATGTCCAAGAAAGATTGATTGATTGTGCTCTCTTCTCGGGAATGAATTTAAACTGTGACCTTGCCATTTCCCATATTTGAAGTGGCGTGATAAAAATAAATCCATTTTTGTTTTAATTCCCTTTTAAAAATGCTTTAATAAACACTTTCGAACTGTATGCAGTAACACATTTCAAAGGAATAACCAAAACTTCGAACATTTTGTTTCAGACACTTCAAATTATTCCTCGTTCTAGTACTGTAGTGAATCTGGGTGATCATCAGTAAATGAGGGTGTCTACAGATTCAATTTTTTGCAGCCAAACATAGACTACAATCTTGCCCCAGACAAAAGAGGAATCCATGCACAGTTTGGTAGCAGTTGGTTCAACAGTGTGGATTTGTATAGCCGGACAAACATACACAGATACATACATTCCCCTTTATATATAAAGGTCTGTAGAAGGGTAGTGGAGGATGTGAGGATAAGATGGGTGCTGTAAAATGAAACTGTATACCCACTAGTCTGCTTATTGACGTTCATAACGCAGCAGAAAATTTGGTAAGCATGATTTCAAACTCTTAAATCTGCTAATAGTTAATTACCAGAAGGAAGATAGCCATGATCTGGTATCATGTTAACAGCTCTGGATGTATTGGCTAGATTATACTTTAGGGTTCGAAATTGCTGCAAGTGTAGCAATTAAGGTCAAGCTTCTAGGATAGGAGAGCCTGGTAAGCGTGAAACCAGCAGCTACAAAAAGCTACCTTTGGCTCCCTAGGCCACCTGGTGCCATACTAACAAACCTATATGGTATCAACTTTGTGTTTTCAGCAATGTGTACAAAGAAGCATTAGGAGACATATAGAAGACATTTAAAGCATAATGGATCATAAATGATCAACAAAAGGTATGTTGGCATGTCATGCACAATTTAGATGTATATTGTGCTGTGTACTAGCTCCTGCCTACCGTACCAGATACCCAGGAGCTGCTGTTGTCTTTTGTTCATCAAATCTTAATTTAAAACCCTGTTATATCCACAAGAGACATCTTCCAGGAGAATCAGAGATTTATTTTAGTTTTACCTTCTAATCTTCTTGTAAGCTTCAAGTCAATCAGGGCATTCTTTTCATCTGGTAGGAGGAGAGGAGTAGAAGTAATAGATAGGAAAATTGTATTGTATGTTTAAATCACTTGAACTAATCTCTTGGTTATGTTATCCATTTCAAATAGTAAATGACATTGAAATATACAACTATTTTGTCATAGAAAGGTTCCTGGGATCAGATGTCTTAGAATCAAAATGTAGAAGTAGTTTGTTACATCTAATATACAGCACTGATTGAGCTCCTTGAACCCCAAACCAGGCTTTTGTTGTGAAAAAATAAGTTGTTTTCCCAGAATGCCTGAGGTTGACTACTGGTCTGCAGAGGTTTAGGGATGGGTAGTGGTTTCTAAACTCCTGCTCAGCCCTGCACTACTACTAAACCAGTTGTAATCTTCATTGTAAAGGTGACCCAGGCACAATGGTATACGTATGTTGCCACTTTAAGGAAGCATGCGCCGAGGGTGGGCTATACTATTCTGTAGGGGTGTGAGCCAGTAAGGAAGCCTCCAAAATAACAATCCTACCAAAATAAAATAAAATGTCCATGATTCTACAAAAAAAGAGACTTTAATCATACTTAACGGATAAAGTAACGCAAATACGAACAGCCCAATCCTTATAACGAAATATGCAGACCTTTGGTTGAAAAGGGGCCCTCTGGGTATTGTCTTTGCAGCAATGTTCGATTTATGGGTATATGCTTTTTAAACGGGTAGGGAGTGGGGTCTTAATTGTCCCTAGGGTCGGTAGTACAAGTCCAGGGTGACAGGACCACTGTAGATACAGTAAGATCTTCGTCTTGGGTCTCAACCGTGTTGAGCAGGGCTTCTTGATTCTTTTTGGTGTGTCAAATCATGGTTTTGTTGGTGGGACGGGGTTCAGCAACGCAGTGCAAATCAACACATGGTGCGCCACGTGGTGTTAGGCAGAAACCTGTGCAGTTCCCTTGGGGAACACTGCAAAAGATTTAAGACTACAGGTAGAGCAGTAAACCCCTTTGGTAGCAGTCTGTACCACCCAGATTTACCTGGTAGCTGTGGCTGAGCAGTCAGACTTCCCTCAAGAAGAGTTAGGCAGTATGCAAAGTATACACAATATGTACCAAAACACAATAGCACAAGCAAACACTGACCAGAGCTTGGTTTCAAAAGTATATAGTTATTTATTTAAAATACACATAAGTTAAAAACACTCTAGCAAAAATATAGTAAAAGCACTTCAACACAGTTATAATGAAAGTAGATTCAATCCTTTCTCCTATCTAGACAACTCTAGGTAAACACCACTTAATTAAAACAGAGGTGAGTGCTTAACGTTAGATGACACTCTAGTAGTTTCCAAGAAAGGGAGAGAAAAAGCAGAAATAGGTTAGACACACCACTCTAAGGTCCAGAACACTTGCAATAGGCTTAAAGAAGAATAAAGTCACAGGTGAGCAAAAGTCACTAGGCAGGGCCCACTCTTGGAGTAGCCGGAGCGAAAATGTGCCCAAGATCACACTGTTAGTTAGAGATTCAAAGTCTTGCAAAGAGTCAAAAAGAGTTTAGAGTGGCTCAGAAAGTTTAGCCAAAGTGTCCCAGGCACTCCCAGGTTCGAAAGCCGGGGACTAAATCTACCCCGTACAGTCGGTAGCAAGGGAAGCCAGGCGGAACACAGTACCTTAAGCGGAAAGGATCCTCCAGCGGTGGCAGTTGTTCCAGGCAGTGGCAGCAGGGCTCGACGTCGGTCAGGGGAGAAGAAGTTCTCGCTGAAGAGCAGAAGAAGAGGGTCGTTGCACTGCCCGGGAAGAAACCAGCCGCGGAGTCCTCCGGTTAAAGGGTTGGTACCGACTTTCGCGGTATGGGGGTAAAGTGTGGTATTCCGGTTGCCGGGGTGCTTGGCACAGGCAAGGCGACCACGAGATACCTCAAAGAACGGAAAGAAGGCGAAAACTGGTTGTCCCCACCAGTCAAGGGAAGGAGCCACTCCGTTAAGAGTTCTCCTCGGTCGTCGGGAAAAAGTGGTGAGACGGTTCAGCAGGGCTCCACCGGGTGGTGTCGTCGAAGCAGGTCGGCTCAGCTCTTCCCTCGTCGGATTCTTGGTCCTGTGGCGACTTCTGAAGTCCCAGTCCCCAAAGCCCTGCTTTTATGCAGCAAACCCCCATTCACCCAGCCTAGCTGTCACTCAAACATGCTAAGTGGTGAGCCGGGCGGCTCACCACTTGGGCCAATCAGGACGGAGTGCGACTTGAGTTACCAAGGTAACTCAGTCCAGGGTGCCTAAATCCCCCTCCACCCCTCCTAAGTACCCCAGACAGAGTGGCACCACTTTGGAGGGCTTCTGTGGAGAAGCCCGCCAAAAGTGGAACAAAGGGCTCCACTTTGGGTCAGAGTTACAGAGGCGAACACCAACGCCATTTTAGAATCAAGTTTTGGCAAAAAGTCCCAACCGGAGTTATAAAAATAAATATATAAACCGGCGGTATGTTTAAGGCTACCGTAAATAAATAATTAAATGTGTTAGCCTAAAACAATGGGAAATCCCATAGGGAAATATTCGCGGTCGAATATAAAAAGTAGTTTCCACTGCCACCAGCCAAAACTCGATCAGGGGGGACGGAGACGTGCCCCCTCGACTAACAGACCCTGGGGCAATCGAATTGCCCCAGCCAGTACGTCCACAATATGATGGTTTGTACTGGTTCTGTTCAGGATTCAAGACTAGCAAAGTCTTTGGTGACTTTACATGCCCTGGGAGACAGTAGTCAGTCCCAGGGTATGGAGTCTATGTTGGGGAGTCCCTAGGACACCCCTGGGTCACGGCACAGAGGGTGCTGTGTGACCCACATCACAAAAATACATGAGGCCCTATGGAGTAAAAGACCCCATAGCCCATTCAACACAAGGTTTAACCAAGAAAACACACTTCAACATGTCCAAGAGTGAGGGTAAAAGAGTCTCACTCTTGGCAGGAGAAAAAAATTAAACCCCAGAAATCCAGCAAAGCTGCTGGGGGACTCACTAGGTAGGGAAATTCAGCCTAAACAGAGAATTCCCCCTAACACTCGCCCCCCCCAGACTAAGGGACAGGAGGATTTAATCCACTCCTGGATGAACCTCATACCTCTAGTCGATGATATACATCCTAGAGAGTCCATCAGCATTTTGATGGTGACACCCTGACCTGTGCTCAATGGTGAAATCAAACCCTTGCAGGCAGATTGACCATCTCAATAGTTTTGGATTTTCCCCTTTCATTTGCATTAACCATCTCAAGGGTTGGTGGTCAGTCTGAATAACAAAAGTAGAACCATACAAGTATGGCCTAAACTTCTTCAGTGCCCACACAATAGCAAAGCATTCTCTTTCGATAGTTGCCCACCTTGTCTCAGGATCCTTCAGTTTCTTACTGATGAAGCAAATGGGGTGCTCCCTACCCTTCTCATCCAGTTGGCTTAGAACTGCACCTATACCTACATTGGAAGCATCAGTTTGTACAATGAAAGGTTGGTGGTAGTCAGGAGCTCTCAATACTGGAGCCTGGCAAAGAGCTCTCTTCAGTTTTTCAAAGGCCTGATTGCACTCCTCATTCCATTTTACCTTTTTAGGGAATTTGGGCGAGGAGATTACATTCAGTGGAGAAGCTATGGTCCCATAGTTCTCAATGAAATTCCTGTAATACCCAGTGAGGCCTAGAAAAGCTCTCACTTGGGTTTGAGTAGTTGGTGTTGTCCAATTTTGCACAGCTTCAATCTTGCTGGGCAAAGGCCTTATTTCTCCACCTCCTACCTCATGTCCAAGGTAGACCACTTTACTTTGACCAATCTGGCACTTACTGGCTTTGATTGTCAAATGGGCCTGTTTCAGAGCCTGCAACACATGTCCTAGGTGGTTCACATGTTCTTCCCAGGAGTGGCTGAAGACTGCAATGTCATCCAAGTATGCCATGCAGAAATCTTCCATCCCAGCCAGAACTTGGTTCACCATCCTTTGGAATGTGGCAGGTGCATTTTTCAGTCCAAAAGGCATGACCTTAAACTGGTACAAGCCAACTGGGGTTGAAAATGCAGTTTTCTCCTTGGCATGGTCTGTCAGGGCTATTTGCCAATAGCCTGACGTCAGGTCAAATGTGCTGAGGTACTTGGCTGCACCAAGTTTATCCACCAACTCATCTGTCCTGGGCAAAGGGTGGGCATCAGTCTTGGTGACTGCATTTAGAGCTCTATAGTCCACACAGAATCTCAAGTCTTTGGATCCTGCCTTTGGTACTAACACAACTGGGCTAGACCATGGACTAGTAGAGGGTTCTATTACCCCGAGATCAAGCATCTTCTTGACCTCTCCTTTGATGTGGGCTCTGATATGTTCTGACATTCTGTATCCTCTGCTTTTGACTGGCAGACAGTCACCAGTGAGTATCTCATGCTGGCCCCAAGGGGTCAAGCCTGGTGACAGTGAGAACAGGGAGGCAAACTGATTTAACATAGATTTGCACTCCTCTTGTTGCTCAGGTGTCAGGTCTGAAGAGAGATTGACTCCTTCAACTTTTTCATCTAAAGGTACACCTCTGAGGAGATCAGGGAGAGATTCACTCTCTTCCTCCTCTGCAGCTGAAGCTAGGAGCAAGGCTCCTACATCAGGTCTGGAGATGTAGGCTTTTAGTCGGTTGGTGTGGAAGACTCTAGGAGCTTCCCTGGGTCTGCCCAGATCCACCAGATAGTTGACCTCTCCAAGTTTTCCCACAACCTTGAAGGGTCCCATCCATTTGTCTTGCAAGGCCCTCTGCCTTGTTGGGAGCATAACTAGAACTAGCTGGTCTTGAGTAAACTCAACCATGTTAGCCTTCTGGTCGTGCCAATGTTTGACCAGGGCTTGACCAGCTTTCAAGTTGTCACTTGCTTCTGCCATCATGTGTGACATTCTCCTCCGGAGACCTATCACATAGTCAGTCACTCTGACTGGCTTGAGGGGAGGAGCACCTTCCAACCCCTCCTTAATCAGGGCCAATGGACCTCTGACTGGATGGCCATAGAGAAGCTCAAAGGGAGAATAACCTACTCCCTCCTGAGGGACTTCTCTATAAGCAAAGAGAAGGCATGGCAGTAGAAGGTCCCACTTTTTCTTAAGGGGTTCTTCCAAAGCACCTATCATGCTCTTCATGGTTCTGTTAAACCTTTCAACCAACCCGTTTGTCTGAGGGTGGTAGGCGGTTGAGAACTTGTAGGTAACTCCACAGGTTTTCCACATGGCCTTCATGTAGTGGGACATAAAGTTTGACCCCCTGTCAGAGATTACCTCCTTAGGAAACCCAACCCTGGTAAAAATACCAAGGAGGGCCTTAGCCACAGCCGGAGCTGTAACAGTCCTCATAGGAATGGCCTCAGGGTACCTAGTAGCATGGTCTACTACAACAAGGATAAACCTGTTGCCTGAGGAGGTTGGAGGATCAAGGGGACCAACAATGTCAATCCCTACCCTCTCAAATGGGACTCCCACAACTGGGAGAGGCACTAAAGGTGCCACATTCTTGGAACCAACCTTACCAGAAGTCTGGCAGGTATGGCAGCTCTTACAATATCTATCTACTTCGGCCCCCATCTTTGGCCAATAAAAGTAGAGTGAGAGCCTTTCCTTGGTCTTCTTGAAACTCAAGTGGCCAGCCAAAGGTATCTCATGGGCTAGTTGTAAGAACTGTTGTCTGTTTTCTTGTGGGACTACAAGGCGTTTGTAGTCTCCAGGTTCAGACTCAGTGGGTTCACTGTAGAAGAGGCCATCTTCCCAGTGCAACCTATACTTCCCAGGCTCTTGCCCATCAGCTTGAGAAGCTGCCTGGTGGCGGAGACCCTCCAGAGTTGGACATTCTCTTTGCCCCTTACGAAAAGCTGCCCTGCTAGGCCCACCTTCTGCCAGTAAAGACTGCAGCTCAGGATGGTCCTCAGGGTCCAAATCTCCAATAAGGTTGGGGCCTCCTTCTAGCTCTTCCTCAGAGTCTAGCTCAACCACACAGGGTTGTACCTCCCTCTCAGCCTCAGCTGGAGGTGGAGTTACAGGTGTAACTTTGGACAACCTAGGGGAAGTCCTTGTTGGAAGCACTGGAGTGCTTGCTGCTGGCTTTTTCCTAGGAGTCTTGGGTTGCCCCTTTGCTCCTGATCTGGTAGTTACTGCAGTAAGTTGCTCCAGTGGTAGAGGAGTGATTTCTGTCATCATCTCCTGAGATAACCCTCTCAGGGTTTTCTCCCTTGCAGGTTTTGTGAGTTCCTGAAACCTTTTGCTAGGAGGTCTGGGGGTATGAGATACAACTCCAAGAGCTTTGAGGTCATTACCCAACAGAACCCTACCTGGCACTTCACATTGTACACTGACAGGTATTTTTACAGCCATATCATTACATTGGATGAGAACTGGTAACTGGGGACACATCTGCACAGGCCCACCAGCTAACTTGGTGAGGCATTTGGGTGCCTTAGCAACATCCTCTGCCTTGAAAAATGATTCATCCACCACAGTTATGCTGGCTCCAGTGTCCCTAATGGCAGGAGTCTCCTGACCATTCACCTGGACACTGTCCTTATAATACTCTTTAGTATTATCTGGGATAGAGTTATAGACATCTAAATTCTGTTGCTCCCACAACCCCAGAGAGACTAAAGAAACACTAGCTGAGACTCCAGTGGGTTCATCAGCTAGTAATAGAAAGTTTCCACTTGCCATAGGTACTTCCTCTTCTGGAGCGAAGGCTAAGGAGGCAAGCTGGACCCCTGAAGGTTTACCCTTACATCTGGGATCTCCTTTCACATGGTCAGTAGCCTTACAAACAAAGCATGAGCCAAAGGCTCGCTGGAATGGAGGCTTGTTCTGACCTCCTTCTGGTCTGGGACCAGAAGGTACACTAGCCTGATTTGGTTTCCCTTGTGGCTTACCCTTATAGTTTTGTTTGGGGCCCTCTTTGGAATTTGTAGTATTAGAATTCTCTTTGGAGTCCTTCTTAGACTGTTTTTCCCCATCCTTCTTCTGAGTTACCCCAGAATCCTTGTGAGTGGCCCTGTTGGCAACCCACAAGTCAGCAGCCTTAGCTAGCTTCCGGGAATCCAATTCCCTGGAATCAGCCAAGTGTTGTCTGAGCTCAGGAGAGCAGGCATCATAAATAGTCTCCAACATAAACAAATTCTTCATACCTTCATAAGTGTTCACCTTGTAACCCTTAATCCATCCCTCTAAGTTTTTCAAACATTCATTCACCCAGGTAGCCCAAGGGGTACCATCATGCTTTTTGAGGCTCCTAAACCTCTTAAGATACTGGGAAGGGGTCTTCCCAAACCTAGCTATCAAAGCTAGTTTCACACATTCATAGTCCTTTCTATCCTCCTCCCCCATCTCCATTACCACATCAGTTGCAACAGGGGGAAGCCTAGAGAACAACCAGGTGAGTAAGTCATTTCCTGTGATGTTCTGGAGCCCATGATTATATTCAAACAGAGACAACCAATCCAACACATCCAACTTAGGCTCATACATACCAACCAATTCTTTAGGCATCCGGGGTCTTTTAGGACTGGAACTTCTAGAGGAGCCAGAGAGAGAAACATTCTCAACAGATAATTTCTTCATTTCTAAGTCATACTTGAGCTCCATTTCCCTTAGCCTTAGTTCTTTGTCAGTTTGAGCATTAAGTTTCTTATACTCCAATTCTAGCTTCATTTTCTCTAGTTCAAAGTACTGAGGACTAAATGTGGGACCTGGTAAAGGTCCAGTAGGCACAGCAGGTAGAGCAGGCAGAGGCCTAGGGGGGACAGTTACAACAGCCTCACCCTCCTCTTCTGACTCTTCCTCAGAAACATCAACATTTTGCTCCATGTTAACTTCAACACTGTCATCTACAGTTGCTGGAGTGGTAGGTTCCTCTGAACCATCACCCAGACTTTGGTTAGCTAACAATCTTTCAATCAGCTCCATTTTCTTGCCCTTAGTCAGGAGATCCTTATGTTTACAGAGTACTCTTAAACAATCAGCAGTTTTGGCTGCAAGGGACTCTTGACTATAGCTTTCTATAACTGACATGTTAGAGGTTTTACTTTTTCAGTGCTAAGCTTTGTGGTTAGTTGCACTAAGGTATCTAAAGCACAATAAAATGTATACTCAATACAAATCCCACCGCTGTACACCAGTGTTAGGCAGAAACCTGTGCAGTTCCCTTGGGGAACACTGCAAAAGATTTAAGACTACAGGTAGAGCAGTAAACCCCTTTGGTAGCAGTCTGTACCACCCAGATTTACCTGGTAGCTGTGGCTGAGCAGTCAGACTTCCCTCAAGAAGAGTTAGGCAGTATGCAAAGTATACACAATATGTACCAAAACACAATAGCACAAGCAAACACTGACCAGAGCTTGGTTTCAAAAGTATATAGTTATTTATTTAAAATACACATAAGTTAAAAACACTCTAGCAAAAATATAGTAAAAGCACTTCAACACAGTTATAATGAAAGTAGATTCAATCCTTTCTCCTATCTAGACAACTCTAGGTAAACACCACTTAATTAAAACAGAGGTGAGTGCTTAACGTTAGATGACACTCTAGTAGTTTCCAAGAAAGGGAGAGAAAAAGCAGAAATAGGTTAGACACACCACTCTAAGGTCCAGAACACTTGCAATAGGCTTAAAGAAGAATAAAGTCACAGGTGAGCAAAAGTCACTAGGCAGGGCCCACTCTTGGAGTAGCCGGAGCGAAAATGTGCCCAAGATCACACTGTTAGTTAGAGATTCAAAGTCTTGCAAAGAGTCAAAAAGAGTTTAGAGTGGCTCAGAAAGTTTAGCCAAAGTGTCCCAGGCACTCCCAGGTTCGAAAGCCGGGGACTAAATCTACCCCGTACAGTCGGTAGCAAGGGAAGCCAGGCGGAACACAGTACCTTAAGCGGAAAGGATCCTCCAGCGGTGGCAGTTGTTCCAGGCAGTGGCAGCAGGGCTCGACGTCGGTCAGGGGAGAAGAAGTTCTCGCTGAAGAGCAGAAGAAGAGGGTCGTTGCACTGCCCGGGAAGAAACCAGCCGCGGAGTCCTCCGGTTAAAGGGTTGGTACCGACTTTCGCGGTATGGGGGTAAAGTGTGGTATTCCGGTTGCCGGGGTGCTTGGCACAGGCAAGGCGACCACGAGATACCTCAAAGAACGGAAAGAAGGCGAAAACTGGTTGTCCCCACCAGTCAAGGGAAGGAGCCACTCCGTTAAGAGTTCTCCTCGGTCGTCGGGAAAAAGTGGTGAGACGGTTCAGCAGGGCTCCACCGGGTGGTGTCGTCGAAGCAGGTCGGCTCAGCTCTTCCCTCGTCGGATTCTTGGTCCTGTGGCGACTTCTGAAGTCCCAGTCCCCAAAGCCCTGCTTTTATGCAGCAAACCCCCATTCACCCAGCCTAGCTGTCACTCAAACATGCTAAGTGGTGAGCCGGGCGGCTCACCACTTGGGCCAATCAGGACGGAGTGCGACTTGAGTTACCAAGGTAACTCAGTCCAGGGTGCCTAAATCCCCCTCCACCCCTCCTAAGTACCCCAGACAGAGTGGCACCACTTTGGAGGGCTTCTGTGGAGAAGCCCGCCAAAAGTGGAACAAAGGGCTCCACTTTGGGTCAGAGTTACAGAGACGAACACCAACGCCATTTTAGAATCAAGTTTTGGCAAAAAGTCCCAACCGGAGTTATAAAAATAAATATATAAACCGGCGGTATGTTTAAGGCTACCGTAAATAAATAATTAAATGTGTTAGCCTAAAACAATGGGAAATCCCATAGGGAAATATTCGCGGTCGAATATAAAAAGTAGTTTCCACTGCCACCAGCCAAAACTCGATCAGGGGGGACGGAGACGTGCCCCCTCGACTAACAGACCCTGGGGCAATCGAATTGCCCCAGCCAGTACGTCCACAATATGATGGTTTGTACTGGTTCTGTTCAGGATTCAAGACTAGCAAAGTCTTTGGTGACTTTACATGCCCTGGGAGACAGTAGTCAGTCCCAGGGTATGGAGTCTATGTTGGGGAGTCCCTAGGACACCCCTGGGTCACGGCACAGAGGGTGCTGTGTGACCCACATCACAAAAATACATGAGGCCCTATGGAGTAAAAGACCCCATAGCCCATTCAACACAAGGTTTAACCAAGAAAACACACTTCAACATGTCCAAGAGTGAGGGTAAAAGAGTCTCACTCTTGGCAGGAGAAAAAAATTAAACCCCAGAAATCCAGCAAAGCTGCTGGGGGACTCACTAGGTAGGGAAATTCAGCCTAAACAGAGAATTCCCCCTAACACGTGGCTTGAAGAAACTTGGACAGGCAGGCGATGTTCGGGCGAGCATAGCTCACAAGCACTCAGAGCAGTTTGAAATTGCAGAAATCCAAAGGCATCTACTTTTGTTATTGCAGTGCTATGAGGCCCTGTCTAGGGTCTCTGTGGAACAGTGGTGTTCTGCCTTTCTCAGCCCGAAAGGTTTTCGGGGACGCTTGCAGGTTTGTCCCTTCAGCCGGCAAATTCCTGGGCCGCAGTCTCAAAGCAGTAGGCAGGCAATTTCCAACAGCAGGTCACTTCAAATGTTCCCTTGAAGTGGGTACAGGGATGGCCTTACTCCCTTCTTAGAAATCTTTATCGTAGCACCAGTAGCTAGTTACATTGGGCAGACTTTACTCCAACAATGGTCCATTGAAATGATCTTCTCATTTAAGCAGAGGGATCTAACTCCCAGATATAGTAATTTTGCCACAGCGCATAAGTCAATCTCAGCCTTCTGTAAGAGGCTGATCTTAGCTTCTCTAACGAGTTTTATCTTCTGATGTCTGCTTCTAGAGTGCCTTGTCTTTAAGAAGTTGGGACGGGGGTGGGGATATGAAGGAACTGTAACCTAGGTATTTCCAAGATGGTGCAACCCCTCTCCTGGGTGCATGACTTCTCTCGGGATAATCTAGGTTCTCCCCCCTCAGTTGGGCTAAAATCAAATACCTCATTCATTATTCCCCTGATATGACATCCCTTTTCTGTAGCCAGAGCTTCCTTTGAAGAATCCTCCTCCACACACCTCTCCCTCCCGCCTCCCTGGGGACATATCCTGTTCCTCTGGGGAGGTGTTATGCCTTCCGCCGCAGAGAACAATGGCCATCCTGGGCCGTGTGCAGTCTTTCTTGTGAGTGACGCGCCCAACCCAAGGCAGTGATGTACTTAAGCTCCGACATCTACAGGAGTCACAGTGAACCAGCTGATAATACAATTGTAACAAATTAGTTTTGTTCATTCTAAATGTATCTCCAACTCTGTTGTATGGAGTAGAACTAAAACTGTTACATTTCCATGGTCTAAGGCAGAAGAAAAAATATGGCGTATGTTTTTTCACCTGCCACAAGTGGTTCCTATTGCAATTATTAGATTCAAACTGGCGCTTACTTCCATTTAAGCATGGGTGGATTGGAAGAGACACTGTCGTTGCTTTTAAAAAGTTTGTTTCAGTCTCACTCTTTTTGCAACTATTTTTTATTTTATTGTTTAAAGCGCAGACCTAGCTCGAGAGGAGCAGAGCATTGTACAGAGTGTGGGTAGCACCATTTGGGCTGGCTTCTTTTAACAGTACCATAGTATTTTGAGTTGTGTGTCGCTATGTTTTTCCATTGGAATTAGTGCTTCGTCAGTGTGTTGTTGAAAGAACCTTGTTTTGAGAGATTTGAGAAATTGGAAAATAGTGGGGGCATTCCTAGCGACACCTGGATCGTGTTCCAGAGTATGAGTGCATGACGAGAGAAGGATTGTTTGTTGGTCCTCTTTTTGAACGAGTTATGATTCAGCCCGGTTGATCGATTTGCTGCACGAGGAGCGTGTGCCACCGGATATGTGGAGCTTAGCCGCTAGGTATGCTGGTTTGCAGATGATACATGCAGTCTTGAACAGTATCCTGGCCTGGAGAGGAAGCCACTGTAATATGCATAGGATGGGGGAAATTTGGTCTAATTTCAGTGCTCCCGTAATAAGACATGCTGATTCGTGGTGGGCTGCTTTTATGGGAGCCAAGTGAGCAGCTGGGAGCCTTCTCAGGAGAGTATTTCTTCGATCAGATGTCCTGCGGCGGGATGGAGTCTTTGATTTCTTTAAAGGGTAGAGATTTGGAGCCAGGATGTTTGGGCCTTCTTGGCTATGTGTTTCTGGAAGGACAGGCTGCTGTCAATGGTGAAGCCTACGGATTTCGATGAGTTTGAGAGTTGTGGATCAAATCCTTCTAGATGCAGATCATTGAGCCATTGTTGGACAAGTTCTTTTTTTAGCGGTCAGACAGATGAGGACGAATTCAGTCTTGGATGTGTTTAGTTTGAGGTAGGCAGTCAACATCCAGAACTGAATGATGGCTAGGTAGTTGTGTGCTATTTACTATGCTGTACAACTGAGTATCATCTGCATATTGGTGGATGGCTACATTGGGTTCTTTGAGGGGAGTGCCCAGAGTCTGCATTTAAACGTTAAAAAGGGTTTGTGAGAGGTTCGAGCGTTGTGGGATTCTGCAGGAGACCTGGAGTCTGTTAGAACGCAACTAGTTCATACGGTCAACCTGGTGTCTGCCCAAGAGGTAGCAGGTAAACCAATTCAGGACCATGCTAAAGAATCCCATCCTGTCAGCAAGGAGGAAGAGAAGGATGTGGTGGTCAAGGGTGTTGAATGCAGCCAAGAGGTCAAGGAGGAGCAATGAGCCACCCTTATACGTGATTTGGAGGGCGTCAATCACGACCTGGATGGTCGCGTCTTAATTACTACACTTGCGGCGGAATCTTGACTGCTAGTCATTTCGTTGAGTTGTTCGATTCTGGCAAGAAGCTGTATAGCAACTTCTTCCAAGATTTTTCCAATGAACAGGAGGTTCAAACCAGGTCGTATGAGAAGAGTCTTGAGTCTGTCTGATAATTACCTTTCTTTGAGGGTGATGTTGATTATGCTGAGAAGTGCATTGAGCGCCGGACCCGCCATTTGTTTAATGACGGATGCCCGGATTGGTTTGAGGGAGACAATCGTTGTTAGTAGGTCGGAGGAGGAGGGGAGAGAGGAGAGAAATCTGTCTAGATAGCGACCGTGTGCGTGCCAGGATACAAGGGGTGCTAATGCTGTGAAAGATTGATTGAAAGGTGTTTCAAATTTTGGTCTAGTTCTTAGAAACAAATTGTGTTGATTCCGTCACATTTTCTCCTGAGTTGCTAGTACCTCTAGATTGGTTGAGGGTTTTGGGATAGTCCTCTGAAGAGGGTTTAACTCTTGTTAGAGGCTGCCACAATAGTGCTGGAGTAGTAAGCAGTGCTTTGGCCCCGGCAGTCAGAATCCTAGAGTTTACACAGAGAGATTTGAGGTTGGTGAAGTCTCCCGGGTTATAGTTTTTGCACCACCGTTTCTCAAGGACTCTGAGCGTTTGTTGGAGACTAGCTTGGGGGTGTGCCTAGGGTCGGATTGTTTGATATTAGCCCGGGTGGTTTTTAGGTGGGGAATGATTGTCCACCTGTTTAATAGTTATTTGAGGCATTCACTGTTTTGGGCACGTCTGCAAAGTTTGTTGCTTCTAGCTCATTGACTGGGAAGGTTTTGAATGAGTGGCGTTGAGTGAGGGGGCATTTACTCACCTTTGTGGGCCGCAGTTAAGTGCATGACTGATAATGTAGTGGCAGCGTGGTCAGACCGGTCAAGTGGGATAGGGTCTGCACAGGTGATGTGGGTGGATGATGTGAGGACTAAGTCTAGGGTGTTGACTTTGTTGTGCGTGGGAAGAGCACCATTTGCTTAATGTCCATGAAACCTGTCCGTTTGAAAGCATGCTTTGAGTGCGGTTGTAAGCCTGTGACTCGGGGATGTTAAAATCTCACAGAAAGACATTATTAGAATGTGATAATTTTGCAGAGAGAGTAAGTTGGATATGTCGCCCAATGAAAGCCCCCAAACCTGGTTGATAACCTATTTAGAGTTAAGAAGAAGCTTTTGCTACACGATTGGATTTAAACATCTACTGGCAAAAATAAAAATGTTATACTCGCATCTTCACTATGGAGAGAAAAGGTTAAACTTCTAGCCCAATTATTTAATTATCTTCCCCTGTGGACAACAGAGATCTTTTATGAGGCGAAGATTAAATCTCTTACCTCGTAGGGAGATTCAGGGCATCACAGAGAAGTGTGAACAGACCTTAAGATTCTGTAGATAGTATAAAAACCAGGAGCTAGAAACTCTCAAGCACCGTTTTTTTTTTTTAGAATGCCCACATTTAATGCATTCATGAGAACAATATTTTGATAGATGTGGTAATGCTACTTACAACATTTATAGTAAAGAATTTTGGAGAAGAATTCTAAATTCAAACTCTCAAGCCCTCCAAATTGCTGCTATCCGATGCATTGAGTGAGTTTTGGGGACGGATTTAATCTGTCATATTTACATTTTGTAATAAATGTCTTTTTCTCTCTTGCGCGTCTTGCCTTTTTATATGAACTATTATTTTCTTGTAACTGTGATATATTTATTGGAAGTGACTTATTTGTTTTTGTAATAATAATATAGGTAGATTTTATTTTTAAAGGTTTGTTTCTGCGCTCACAATGAAGAAATATAATGGTGGAATCCTGATTTTTTTTTTTTTTTTTTTTTTTGGTAAACATGGGAGTGGGGCCATATCACCGGCCCTGGACTTGCTTAGGAAACAAGCGCTCCCAGCATCTTTGTATGGTGCAGAACTATGGGGTTTTACAAATCCGAAAAAGCTAAGCACTTGTGAAAATAAATTCCTCAAAGAATTGCTATTGCTTGCTTTCAGTGAGTCTTCCAATTTGCTTCACCTGAAACTCAACCATATACCAGCAATATCCCAGCTCTCTCTCAAATCGGCCCTGTATTGGCTTAGAGTAGGAATACTGAAGGCTTGCCAACATACTGTGAAGGGCTTATCCATATACTGAGTTTACCTGGAGGAACGAGCCTAAAATGGTTAGCCCATGTGAAGGCTACCCTCGTGAACGTCGATGGACGTGATCTTTGGGAAAACCCAGTCTCTCCTGTGAGAAACCTGAAAGTGTCTGTCTCGCTAGTCCCCAGGGATCTGTTATACAGGTGGCCAGGACAAGGCCATCACTTTTGGATCCAGTTCTTGGGGGTGGACCAGTGCAGGAGGGTCACCTGGATGAGGGGTCTTTGGGGATTGAAAGTGTGACACTCAAGGGTGAGGCGCAGTATTGCCTTCCATATGCCACCTTTACCATATTCTACCAGGTAGGATAACAGGGAACTTAACCCCTCCCGCTTTCCCGACACAAACACTTTCTCACGGACAGCCAACAGTTAGTGACAACACCAGAGCCATATACCTGATATGTCCCAAGGTCCGGCAATTACGGATCATTGCACACACCTGACTTCCATCCCATTGCCCCACACGGTTAAAAGGCGGAACACGCAAGCACTCTGAGCGAGGGAAAACACACGAGTCGACAGCAGTTCTGAGATGGCAGTTTCAAACAAGGAGAAAGACCGCAAGACCAGAGAGTCTCACAAGGAGGGAAGTACTCTTTAACTCTAAAGGCTGTTATTTTCATGAAACCTTGGGGCGTAAGAAACCAAAGACCAGGAACGAAGGCTGATCAAACGTGTGCAGTGTGTCGGAGCTCTCCCGCGTCGATAACCCAGGCGGGGAGGAGCGATTGCAGTCATGGTACTGTCCTTGGCTCCTACAACAAAGCGGCATCAGAAAAGACAGCACAGCGGGTGAGTCGGAGAGACTGATAACTAACCAGCTCATGTTTTGAACCAGGGTTGCAAGCGTCACCTTTGTATAAAGAGAACAGTGTGTGAGGCGTTGGCGATGAGCGACACTACTGTAATTGAAACTAACAAGAGTATTTGGACTTTGGGATGTCAGGTCAACATACTACATTCATATTGGTCCGGTGACACGTGGGCGCTCATTTGAAAGTATCTGTTTGGTATCTAGCTGATGCTGAGTGAATTAAAATGAAGATTGATATCGAAGTGGTCATGCAGAGGTGCGAGCTAAATCCTGTGCACATTTGAAAGTATTTCATCGTTTAAAGTACATTGCCATTGATCCGAGCCCGGCTGAGGGGGACTAACTGAGCAGGATCTGAGCGTGACAGAGGAGGATCCAACCTGAAACTTTTTAGTTAAACTTTTGCTTTGAAAGGATCTGAGCCCGGCTGAGGGGGATCCAGGAACACCCTAGGTGTGTTCATGCGAAATACTGAAGGGGAAAAGAACATTTCCTTATTGTTTTGAGCAGCAGGCCCTCTGAGTCAAGAGACTTGCAAGAAGTATAGAGACACAGTTACATTCTTACAGGTCCTTGAAACAAATTAGAATGTGGGAAAAACTATCAGATCATAACAGATAGTACAAGTGCATGGAACAATAAGGGAGAGGAGGGGAAGGTAAAAAGGAGACAATACTAGCAGTAACATTACTATGCCTGATGACAATTGTTGCAGTGCAAGAGTGACAAGAGGAGGGAAGGTGTGTGGGAGGGGAGGGGAGGGAATGGGAAGGGAAGAGGAGATGGACAAAACAAGTGACTATCTTAAGGGTCAACGCCTGATCAAGGTAGTGCTGGGAGGGAGAGGGAGGAGACCAGGAGGAAAAGGGGGAGACACAGACAAGCTCGAGACACATACAAGCTCTTATCAAAGGTCAAGAGGCAAGTGCCAAGATAATTGAAAGGTGAAGTGGGGGAAGGGGAGGGCAAGATGGCTGACAGAAGAGAAAGACACACAGAGGGACAAGGGGGCCAGAGGGGCCACACAGAGGAACACAGGGGCCAGAGGGGCCACACAGAGGGACACGAGGGCCATTGGGGGTACAGAGGGACACAGTCCAGTGGGGGCACCCACACTCACGGGGTGCTTGGGGTGAGGGGGCACACACACTCAAGGGGTGCATTGGGGGATACACAGACACTCAAGGGGTGCATTGGGGGCACACAGACGCTCACAGGGTGCATTGGGGATACACAGACACGGGGTGCATTGGGGTACACAGTCACAGGGTGCATTGGGGGTACACATACACTCACTGGGTGCATTGAGGGACACAGACACTGGGTGCATTTGGGGGCACACAGACACTGGGTGCATTTGGGGGCACACAGACACGGGGTGCATTGGGGGACAGCCACTATTGGGGTGCATTGGGGGGACACAGACACTATCTGGGTGCATTGGGGGGACACAGACACTCACGGGGGGGGGGGGTCCAGCGTACTATGGTATACAGGGGTAGACGGGGCCTTTGTTGTGGGCCTTCGGTAGTGGTGGCCGGTTTCTCTGATTGGCTTAAGGGCCAAGTGCAGCCAATGGGAGGGGGAGCAGGCCCAGACCACACACACATAAGCAGATGGAAAAATTATGCTGCCATTTTTGAAATGGCAATTTTAACACTCTCAGGGCTGCAAGATGCCCAAAGCAAGGGAAACAAAGGCAGTAAGGAGAACATTTCTCCAGAAATGGTTTTTCGTCATGTAGCGGCCTTGGGCATATTTAGATGCATTTTTCAGTTAAAGTCAATAACGATGTTAAATGCGCCAGCGAGCGCACGAAAATCCAGGCCAGCGCTTACCCAAGATGTTCCAGGCAGGGCAGCATGCTGGGGCAGGTGGAAAGAATTCCACAAGTTCATTCAGGAGCAGCAGACATCAGGAAGGAGGCAAGAAGAAGAATGCTGTGGAAATTAAACTGCATCCTTGTGCCCCAGAATGCATGCTTTGCTCGAGTGACCCGCCTTGCCCCGTGCTGAAAACTTGGGGGAGATAGGCCAACGGCCCGAGCATCCTGACATATCATTTGTGAAAACTTCTTTCGTTTTCATGAACATTACCCCACATTATTTGTAAAATACTGGTAAGGATTAGCAATACGTTTTTTTAGTATAGGCCCTTCTTATTTGACAAGGCTCCACTTGGACTGCGTTATTTATTATTTGATGGTCGTAGCTTGCGCCCATCTGTAGACTTGGGTTTAGATAGGCGATTATCACCCCCTTGTGAAAGTTCAATAAACACCCTTGAACTGTGGTCACTTGCATTGAACTGTGGTCTTACTATTGCCACCATGGGTTCCTTACACTCCCCACACAGGAAATTAAACAAGTGAAAGCCTCCATGACTTCGAGAGCCCTTGAGAAATTATCAGATGGTGGCAAACTAAAGCTGGGGCCTGATTATCCCGAATGTAGATGGGAGCCGGGGTGTAAAACCTATTTGGACATAGTATCTCCACCTTTAGAGAGATCCTTCTTTGTACTTTTTAGACTTGGTACCCTACCAGTTTTAGTTTTCACCTCATCCCGGAGATCTGATGCTTCGACAAAGTGCCCGTTGTGTGGACTTTTTAATGAAACATGAATACATTTTATGTTGACATGTGAAAAAACAGTGTGTTTGAGACTCGATTACTTGCGTCCAGTATTTGACCATGGTATCAGTCATGTTGGTCCTGCATTACAGTTTTTAAGGCAGTGTTTATCTTTAAATGTCATCTATGCTTCTGCATGTTATATTTTTAGAATGTGGTGTCTGAGGATGAAAGCATTGAAACAGGACAGCGTCACTGTTGGTAATAATTTCTGAACATGTCTCATATAGAATGTATTTTATGCCCCATTCGGAATTACTGTACTTTTTAAAATGTGTATTGATGTGTTCTAACTATTATTTCTGTAGTTGCTATTAAGTTGGTCTTTTTATCCAAACAATTATTTATGCATTTTATACTCTACTAATTAATTTACTCTACTGCTATGTAACATTTTGTATAACTTTTTATGAACTTGTATGGCTTCTTGCCAAAATAAAGTATTTGATGATGCTATAAAAATGTGTTTTCACTTGGGCCACTTTATCGAACCAGATATACCTTTTTATATCTATTTTTAACCAAATTACTTTGGTTGCCAGCAAGAAATCCTTTGGAGGCCACCTTCCTGATGTGGTCAGCTGTGTATTTTCTCATTTGTAGACCGATGTCACTTTTATAGAGCATATTTGGCAACCAAAAACAGGTTTACACTTTGTAAATTGACAAATGGGCTGGGGTTCTTTTGAAAGTGTAAACCTCATTGCTGCTAAAAGTGAGTTTAAATTTAGGAGACTGGATTAATAAGGTGAGATTTGTCAATAGACCTCTGTAAAATTGGAAGGGGCGGGGTCTGTTTCACCAGGGGTGGGCAACTGGTTTTGGCGGATGGCTAAAACTACCTTCCAAGCTGCCACTTGTGCTAAACTGGTAATATGGAGACATGGGCAGGGGCAGAATATGCAAAAGAAATTTTTAGTAGAGGTGGAAAAAATAGTATTTTGAGATGTAGTACTTGTCTATAATTTTGTATGTTAAACATGTAGCAGTACATATATTACATTTTAATCACTATCACTTAATCACTTCATGGAACAATTTGTGTTTCATAGAAACATATTGATAATATCCCTACATGCTACCACCAATTTTGAACAATCAAAAACTACCTGTAGTCGTGTATGCTGATGACTTGGTCGTTCTAGACCAAACTGAAAATGGCCTGCAACGAAGCCTGGAAACCATTAAAAAATATATGGAATTTAATGATTTGACAATAAATGGAGAAAAGTCGAAAATACTAACCATAGGTAATAAAAAAAAGGCATGTAAAAACTTGAAATGGAAATTGAATGAAATCGAACCAGAAAAAGTGGGTCTGGAATTCTGTTTAACACCTCGCTAGCCGAAAATCCATGGCTAGAAGAGCTTGAAAGCACGGCCAATGCCCTAGCAGCTTAAGGTGTGATAATACATGCACGTTACAGAAAATTCACTCTGACGCCATTCCAAAAATGTTATCAGCAGAGAATTTTAAACCTAAATTGTAAGATCTGGCCCAAACTCGAGGGCAGATTCTAGCAAGTAAAAAAACTGCCAAAAAGTCTTCCAATACCCATAGTAAGGAGCAAATTGGGACTGCAGTCTCTGCAATCAATCATACATTGGAACTCGTTAAATCTCCTAAGGAAAATTGCAGAAGAGAGACCAGCAATCGCCTACAATTTCTTAAAAGCCCAAGGAACAGGTAAAGGATCCGTATTGTTGGGCTGTAAGAAGCAAAAATGTCAAACATTTGAAACACAAATTCCAAAATGGAACTATTGACTACAAATCCGGACAAAGTAAAGGAAAAACTTCAAATATCAGATTGGATAAACACGCGACAGCAAAAACTGAAGTACATGAATGTGCAAAATTTAGAGCAACAGCACAGGAAGATGAACGAAATGCCAAAATACTTACAACAAGTTCCAAGTAAGTTTGATAGATACCAATTGCTGAGAATTTGATTAAACATCTATAGAACTAACGAATATCTATGGAGAACGGGCGACAGAGGAACAAATCGAGGCCAATGTAGGGCATGCAAGTGCAATGGCATGCAGGAAACTGTGAAACACATGTTGATGGAGTCTCCGGCATTACAAGAACAAAGAAACATCTTGGTGGAGAAATATGTTAAAAAAAAGAACAATCTGCCACAGACGAGGACTGGTGGCAATATTTTCTCAGAGGTGAAAGGAAAAGTCTGACTTGTGATGGAATAAACTTTTTAACAAAAACTTTGAGAGAACTTGACGATAAGGATCTGGCCAGAACTGAAAAATAAATAAATCACATTATTGACCAAGAATGAAGAATCGAAATTTAGGGACAATTGATGAGTAGATGGAACAAATAAATGTGTTAAAAGTTTATATGTAAACTAATTGACAATAAAAAAAATAAAAAGATTAACATCCCTAAGGCAGTAGTAGGCAAAGCATTCTTGATGAGCACATTTATGTGAAACAGATTTCACATGTCACGTTTCTTGGGATTTGTAAGTTGCAGTATCTGAAACTTGCATGGCTTATTAGCACAGCTATCCAGCAATTCTTAATGAGCAATGAATCACCAGGACTGTGACATGATTGAGAAACAAATTCCTTAAGCAGACATAAAAATCGGTTGTTTTCTCGATCTCCGGCTCCAGTGTAGTTGTAGCTACTCTAAGAACAGCATAAATATTGTGGTCAGTCATTATTGTCCTTAGACTGGATTGATGTAATTTCTTCACAGCTGAGAAAGCCTGTTCACAATGTAGGTGCTGCTAATGCTTCCAGGCGCAGATTCTGAAACTGAAGAATGTTCAGGGACTGGTAGGTCTAATAAAGGCACCACTCTGTTTACTTTTAAGGACACTAGACCACCGAAGGTTGATTCCCTTCGAGCTAATCATCAGGTGGAACATTTTCAACATCGGCAAAGAATGGATCGGAAACAATTGAAAGAGGCTCATTGAGCCATGCATTTTGTAAAAGGATCTCCCAATGCACCTTGCAATTTGGTCAGGACCTTCACGTGATTTTTTTTTTTTTAAACCAATTTTTTATTTTTACAGTATACAAACACCACAACTCACCCGACAGTGAAAGTTATAAGCATCCAAACATCATATGCATTAACATTAATTTACCACTGTCATCCCCTTTCCCTCCCACCTTAACTCTACCTTACTCCATTGCCCCTTCAATTATGATTCGTCCAGGGGCGTCCCTCCTTCCATGCTCCCAGAGGTGTCATGTTCACTTGGACTGGCCTGGTGGACTCAGATAATGTGGCCACTAGCTGTCTCCAGGCCATCAGCATTCCCACTTCATCATCCTCACCCCTGTTAGCCGGTTCATATCATGCCGCCGTTCCCGCTTCAGCCCATTTAAGAAGGTCATGCCACCACACCTCTATCCTGGGTCACTGGCATACTTTCCATCCCATAGCTATTCTGCGGTTGGCCAGAATGTAAGCAAAGTCCTTAAGTTTGCTCACGTGTTTCATGTTACGTGGTCTAGTGAATCCTCCCACCATGCATGCCCACACCGATTCCACATCTAACTTAATTCCCTTCTCAGTGAAGCGGTGGGTAACCTCCCCCCATAATTTCCGAATCTCCAGGCATGCCAAAAACATGTGTATCATCCCAGCGTTCACTTTCCCACATTTGGGGCATGTTTGTGTCACTGTGCTCTTAAATCTGGCTATCCTTTGAGGGGTCATGTACGCCCTATGGGTTACAAGTAGCTGAATCTGTCCTGGACACCTTTTTATGGTACCTCTGTGCTCTTTCCCATTGCCCGTCTTGCATGGGTTCCCCAGCGTCCTCCTCTCACTCCCGTCTCAGCTGGGTCACTTCCTTCCCCACCCTAGACATTACCAGTTCATGAATCCGGGATACCTCATGCCCTCCTTCCGAGATATCATATATTGTCTCTATGGCCGTGTCTGGTTGGTCTTCTATCTCTATTTCAGACCATGAGGCTCTTGTCTGCCTTACCAGTCTAGTGTAGGTAATATATTGCCCCGGGTGTACTCCAGTTTCTTCCATTAGTGTTTTGAATTCCAATGCCCTCCCATCACGCCACACATCTCCCAGTGTTGCTATGCCCACCGGTTCCCAGTGTCTACGTATCGTCTTTCTTAGTTGCTCGTCCACTCCCCTCAATGCCACTAGCGGCACTTGGGGGGAGCAGGGAGTCGGGTTATCCATGGCCTGACATGCCTTGCGCCATGTCTTCATCCCAGTTCTAGCAGCTTTGATCGCCCTTTTAACTCCGATTTGGGCAGCCATATCAATTCTTTCTGGACTCTGCTGTTGTGTCTTCAGTTAGCCACTTGACCACATACTGTAGTTGACCGGCCCGATGGTATATCTCAAATTTAGGCAATTTTATACCCCCTCTCTCATACACGTTTTGTAGCTTCCATACGTTAATCCTATTCCTGGTATTGTGCCAGATAAAACCTCTACATAAGCTCTGTAGTTTACCAAAGAAGCGTTTGGGCAACATATATGGGCTAGTCACAAAAAAGTGCAACAGCCTAGGCAATACAACCATTTTCAACAATGCCACCCTTCCCATCATAGTCAGGGGGAGTTTAGCCCAGAACCTCATGCTGTTTTCAATATTTGCTACTGCTTTCTTTGTGTTTTGTTTGTGTTCTTTTTTTTAAATTATTTTTATTATTGTATATGGTTTACAAAAGAAACCTTTAGAAATACATTGAATAAGAAGGAAAAAAAATATACATTACAAATAGATTTCATTACACATATGCTAAAAGATGCATAAAGACCCAAATATTCTTTTTCTAAGAATAAGAGACATAGTGCAAATCAATTTAAAATATTTCAGTGCAGGTTAAAATTCAACAGTGTTTAGTGATTAAAAAGCAGCTTCCCATTACGTACAGACAAATTTTAGCAAGAATGTCATAAAAGATTTCAAATGATTAAATACATACATAATATAGTTGGTGATATAAGAAGTTAAAATTCATCATACAAGTTAATCAAAGGGAAGAGACATACAGATCCAATGATTTGATAAATCCCGCCACAGCAAGCCCATCTTTGATTTTAGAGATGGCAAGACACTTAGGCCAAATAAGATTTTCTGCCCCCAGTAGACCCACAGTGTTGAATCTACCTAAATAGATGTCCCTAGGACCTTTCAGCGCAACGCAATCTAAGAAGAAATGGCGTGTAGATTCAATTACCCCATGAGTGTGACAGAAACGGCATGAAAGGTCCAAATCACTGATCTTCTTCCTTCTATGGAGGACTTCCCTAGTAGGGAGGAGATTCCATCTAAGCTTGAGGAGAAGTGAGCGGTAGTGGCGATTAGGGAATTGAGTCAGTATAAAAGACAGGCAGCCTCTCTTCTTATGTTCAAATTGTAGGTCACTGAGGGATGGGTAAGCATGCAATTTTTCAAGCGTTTTACTGCAATCACAGCTAAACAGACATTCCTTAACTTTATTAGGGTTATTTAACAGGGTATCCCTATCAGTGGAGAGATCTAATGGCGTCTTGTCGCAGCGGTCACAGAATCTTGAAATATATAGATTTTGGTCTAAGGATCCCTGCGAGAATAGCGTTTTACCCACATCAACATAGAGGGTATCGTGTTTAGGAGAGAGCAGGGCAGAAAAAAGTGTAAGAACTCTCCAAAGAATTCTAGCTTGCAGAGAAACTAACCCCAGTCCATATCTTATGGCCACTATTGGGACACAATTAGGCAGTTTCATAACTTTTCTCCAATAGATACCCTCAAGGGTGTTCCAAAAGGTCAGGAGGTCTAAGTAGTGCAGTTCCATTCCATTTATTAGTTTTGGGATCACCTTTCCCTTGAAGAAATCTACAATAGGTTTAAACGAAAACATGCCATATTTATTGTCTAGCTTAATAGATTGAGAGATAAGCGCAAGTATTTTGTGTCTAAGGGAAAATCTTAATTCAATGGCCGAAGGTTGGGCCAGAATAAGGAATCCCAAATAGACAATTTTATGTGTTCTGATGATATTTTCACCACCAATTTTTCACACTTTTTTGTTCCCTTTTCTCCCCCTGGAGAAGACCATCGTTCGGGTTTTACTCGGGTTCATTTTTAACCTGTTAAGAGTGGCATATTCTTCAAATTTGCAGGTAAGCCTCTGCAGGCCAACTTCAGTGTGGTCAAAGAGAAGAAAATCGTCGGCATATGCCAAACATGAAAGCCTGAGATCCCCCAATTTTACATTCACCATGCCTGTATTTCCAAGAAATTCCCCTACCTCTGCCAGATCCTTCTAGAGAGCGTTCCTTCAATATCTATCCTAATATGGACCCCCGAGGTCTCATATATTGCCATGATTAAAGACAGAAGACCTGCCGGGATCCTCCACTTAGATCGTTTTTCCCACAGTCTCGACCTAATTACCAGATCAAATGCATTCGACAGATTGATTGAAGCAAAATAGAGAGAACCACCGTATTTTCCCCAGGTTGAACTTTGTAGGGCAGTTAAAATGATGCCATTGAGATTGGTTGAATGGCCAACCCTGAAGCCTGTTTGTTGCTTTGGGAGGATATGATTTTCCTCAATCCAGACATTAAGGAGGGGGAGAATCATGGAGGCAAAAAGCTTACAGTCCGCATCGATAAGAGATATTGGTCTATAGTTCTTGACCAGAGTTCGTTGGCCTCTCTTAAAGATGGGGACAATGTGTGCGGTCTGCCAACTGGTTGGGACATTACCAGAATTAACAACATCTTGGAATAGCAGACACAAGAGTTTAGCCCAGATTTCTGGTTCCGCTTTCAATGTATTATTTGTTAGGCCATTAGGCCCGGGGGCCCTTGAGTTCTTAGCTTTGGCAATAAGGCCAAGTATTGTCTCATAGTCAATGACGGGCTCCCAGGTATCATTTAGAGCATTCTCCCCCATTATACAGGGTTCTAGCCCCTCTCCCCCTGTACCGAAAAGTTCAGTGTAGTGCTCTACCCATTGAACCTCTGGGATAGCATTCAACTGGTCAACCAACGCCACATCATCTTGGCTGTACAAAATAGCCCAGAATGCCCTAAGATCTCTTTTGACAAGTACTCCAAGCATAAGCTCCGCATCATTTTGTAGAAAACTACATTTTCTTGATTTGCAGTAGTTTTTATATTTTTGGCGGATAGCTTTAATTTTTGTTTTTTGTTATCCCAGTCAGTATCGAAAACGTGAGCCTCTCTGAGTTTCCGAGTGTAGGCCTTTTCATTGGACAACTCCTGATCAAACCTATGAGCATGAGATTGAAATACTGCTGTGGAGAGCATTAAGAAAGCTGTCAAAATACAGGGTGTTGAATACTGCAAGTTTCCAGGAAAAAGAGGTATGATTAAACAAAGAAATCAGTTTACAGTTGAGGAGATTGATATTGGCGGGTGACCAACGTACCACTGTCCCTTGTCCCACAGTTTTAACATTACGTGGCCCCCCAGCGGGCAAAAGCTTCATGGGAAAAGGAGAAAGAAATGTAACCAATAGTGACCCATGGTCACTTCATGGGTTGAAGGAAACCACAACCTCAGGCGAAACAGCGGACAGAGAGTGATCTACATAGACATAGTCTAAAGTAGACGTTGACAGACCTCTGTGCCATGTAGTGCAAGGTGGGAGAGTAGCATCATAAGAGCCATTAAGACATGTTATACCAACTGAATCCAAAGCGGGATTCCACATTCTACCCCATACATATTTCTGGCCTTGCCGATTGTCATCCCCCAAAGCCAAACCCAGGTCGTCGTAGTTGGCCTTGGACGAAATAGAACAGTCAGAGTTAAAAAAAATCACCAGCCAAAATCCATTTCCCCCTGGGATATACAGATCTCCATGCAAGTACCATATCCGTCAGACTTTCCAAGAATGGCACAAGAGCGGCAATGTCCTTGTGCCAATATACATTAATCAAAAGCAGGTTAACCAGTCGATCAAGGGAACTGACCTACAGAGCCAAAATCCCAAATGGCGTGTCCACAAGGACCTTGTTCCTGAAGCCAAAGGAAGCTCTAATTCCAATGAGAAGGCCCCCAGAAGCCCTCCCTCCCGAGCTATTTAGCAGTTTGAGAATGGATATCAAATCCATCTACAACGGGAGGAGAGAGCAACCAGGTTTCCTGTAGGAAAAAACAGTGTGAAGCACTGATCATAAGTACTGTGTCAGTATTCGTGAAGAGATGATTTTTTCTCCTGGAATTCCAGGAAAGAAAAGTGAATTTAATCGGGACCAAGACATTAATGGGTGTAGCAGAGCACTTAGAGGAGTGCTCATTTCCACAGACCTGAGGTAACCTGGGCCCAGTTTCTTGCATTTCCATTGAATATGGGCGTAAATTGCCTCCGTTGGTGCTGTGGAGCTCTTTCCGGGTGATACACCATTGTAAGGTTTCCCCTATACTCTTCACACCCTCCATATTTACTGGGAGGCTGATTAGATTGTAGCAGATTTGATTCAAAACCAAGCTGCATTAAACTTTCCCTTTGGCCTATTATTAGTTCTAATACCACTCTTGATTTCAGAATAATATTGCTCATATCTACACGTCCTTGAGCGGGAATGAAAATCCTTTCCATATCGTAACTAGAAATGAGTGAAAGAGAAGGAAGTTGGTGGAAGATTTTTAATATATTTCCGCGGTTGAGACAGATAGGCATGTCTTGACCCCAAAGGCTAGTAAGCTACAGGGTGTCCAAGGGATCTTTATCCTCCACTGAGTGAGGTAATGAATCAGTTATACTTTTTGTAAATTGAGTTAAGGAGTCAACTTCCAGATCAGTACCCCTTGCACCCCTTAATATGGTCCTATTTTGAATTACATGTGGTCCCAAAGGAAATCTTTCATACAGATTGGGAGAATTCCTATTTTGAAAAGTTTCAGGCCCGGTGGTAGGGCCTTCATGACCATTGAATGAGCCTCCATTTGGCAATTTAGGGTGAGCTGAACTAAGGGAGTTGGAAACATAGAGACCCCCCACTGGTCTAAATACCGTAACACGCTCCCCCGTTATAGACTCTATGTTGGTCACATGACCATCAAGATGGCAAGAAGGGTGATCATCTATAGAGGAATAAGGAATAATGGGGGCCCTATCCTGAGATGAGCCTGTAGTTGGGTTAAGAACCACCCCAGTAAGTGAATTTGGGCTAAGGAGCCCCTGAAATAGTTGTTTCACCATGTCGAGGTTAACCATATTTGCCGGAGTCAGAGTGGTAGTAGACTCTGGGTAGGTAGGATCTAAACTGGATAAGGAATTGCACGGAATAGTTGAGGGTTCTGCGTCCAAAGAGGATTCCATCGACTTACATACAGTTTGGGTGTTCAATATAGTTGGAGCAGAGTTGTTTATAGGCTCCAGTTGAGTTGAGACTATTTTTGGATGACAGGTGACAAGACTTTCCTCAGCCCGCCCAATATTGCCCACCACTGCAGGAGGAATATTATCCTTTGGCATAGAACTGACTGCCGAAGGATCGGACTGACTGGGTACAGCTGGAGTAATGGTTAAAGAGACAGAAACAGCAGCCGCGTTAGGGATAGCGGTCACAGGTAGCGCTGGTTCCACCAAAATCTTAATCTCCTTAGAAGGGATAAGAGTTGTTGCACACACGGGAGCACTTGCCAGAAAAAGATTTTTAAAGAATTGATTGGAAAAAGTTTATTTTTTTCATATTCTTCAGATTTTTAGTTTTCTTTATTTGTTGGTTGTTTTTTTATTTGACTATGTGAGCAAAGCCCTTTAAGTGTACCGCTTCTTTTGTGAGGTCAATGAAGTCAGGCGGCTTCTCCAGAGTAAGATCAGATTTAGAAACGAGAGGAGGCAACATTGTCTCCCTTAAATGATTCAACCATTTCTACAGTAGTAGGTTCACCAGATAATCCCTGGGAAGTGGAGGAAGGAAAATCGACGATCAACCCCTCTTCGGCTTTCTCCACTAGGGGTTTAGTAATCGCTTTTATGGAAGTGATGGGGAGTTTTACATCAGGGGCGTGGTCCGCTT
This sequence comes from Ambystoma mexicanum, assembly GCF_040938575.1. NCBI lineage: Eukaryota > Metazoa > Chordata > Amphibia > Caudata > Ambystomatidae > Ambystoma > Ambystoma mexicanum. The sequence goes on from NC_090923.1 coordinate 641,125,517, forward strand.
GGACGCCCTCAATGTTTATGGGGGGAATCGGAGAAGATTGATCACAAGTACCCCTGTCCGAACAATGAGGGTCAGTAGAACCTGGAACCATATTAGGAACGTCCCCCGGGAAACTATCCTTTTCCACATTAGTGGCTTTTTTAACCAGAGGCCCTCCATAATGGGTTGGCTTTGGAGGACAGAGTCTGGAGACTGTTTTATTATTGAGGGATGGTCTTCCTTAATAATTTTAACCAACTCTTCAAATCTGTCTAGTCCTTCTAGCCTATTATAGATTTCAGAAAGTAAGAGGGAGTGTGATCTAACCTCTGACCATATATTGTCATAGAGACTCACAAAGGAACTAAGAACCATATTCAATGCAGAGTGTAGGTTGAGTTAGTTTTATTCTGTCGTCCGCTTCTTTAAGTGTATGATGCAGAACAGACTCACTGGCATGAACCTTTTTTATATCTGAGAGTAAACCCCTTTCTCTAAGCCAATTTTGCTTCTCTGTATACTCGCCAATAAAATTAGTGAGTTCAGAAGGAGAACCCACGTAAGAGGCATCACAGGTTTGCTGGGTTACATTGTTTGTGTTAGTGGAAGTAGGATCCAACTGACTCTCAGCTATTGCCTTATCTGCACATTCTATAATACTAATGTCATCAATATCATTATCTACAGGATCTTCAGTCTCCAACTTCTTTGCTACATCCGCCAGATGCGTATGGTCCAGGGTAGCCACTGTAAAAACTGAAAGCGGAGGTTTGATGAGGGTACTAGTGGCAGTCCTTTTACCAAAGAAGTTAGAGATTTTCTTCCCTTGGATAGGTTTACCCTGAGTACCCATGTTAGATTTTGTTTTAGGAGTATAAATTGGGGGTTTTGTGAGTGGAGTTTTAAACACTATGGATTTCACTGTGGAAGTATTGGCAATACCATCAGAAGTAGCAGAGAGATTAACATGAATAGAAGAAGCATGGTTAACCCCCTTACCAGAGGAAGATACCTCCGGTGATAGATTGATGGGAGGAATACCATAGTTTCTGTTGCCCTCTGGTGGGGGAAGTTTTTGAACAAAAACCTCTTTAGACAGGACAGAAGATTCTGTAGCACTCGCAACAGAGTCACCCAGCACTGAGACAGGTAAAGGCAGCCTAGGTTGTAATGGGACGGGGGTTGGGTGTGCAGAGTTCACCGTACTGTTATTCGGGTGATCAATGCGCACCCTTGCCCTTGGTAAACTACCGCCTTCCTCCAAATTCAAAGCTATAGTAGCTGCTAGGCGTGCTTCCTGCGCATCTATGGATATATCTTGTTTTCCACTGAAGATGCAGCTGTTATTAGTTGGAGTGCGTGGGATAAGACCCATCATATTAAATAGATCAGTCCTATCCTGTGAGTGGATTTGGGCATGGACCAAAGGTTTTTGAAGAGAAGAATCCTGGGAGCTGTCTACTAGTGTATGTGTGGCTTGCCCAGAGAACAGGGATGGGATTCACTGGTGGGATACAATCTATGAAAGGAGAAGGAGCCACCACAGCAGGATAAGTAGAATCAAAAGAAACCTCCATAGCTGCCTGGCACCTAAGACCCTTACGTGTCATCCAAGCAAGTGGAAAACTGGCAGGGGTGAAAGGCAGGTAACAGGAGGGATAACATTGAGTAGCTCTATGGACGATAGTGTGGAAACTCCTAGAGTTAATGTTAAAATAGATATCACAAGCAGGAAAAATCACGAATACTAAGACCTATGGAATAGCAGACCGTAATTTAAAAATGCACTCAATACAAGGAGTAGCTAAAACACATCAAACACTACCCCAGGTACACTTTAGAATAAAATACAAATAGATATGGATCTCTTTCTAGAATCGAGAGGATAAGGTATAAATGTATCATCAGCTATGTCCTTTAATTATTTCGACGAAGAACTAATTAACTGAGTAATAGTCCCATAAATCAGCATAGAACTGAAGGAGCACCTAGTCTCGGGTAAAGAACGCCCGACAGCTTGAGGAGCTGCCAGAGTCCGACTCTCCCCCCCTTACCCTTGAGACTGGTTAAAATGTTGCAAGTAAGGTGGCAGCATATGACCTCAAGCTGGGTTACTCACGGAGCTGTTGCACAGACACAGGTCACAGCCAAACAGCAAAACAGAAGCTCCAGCCCTTACTGCCTCCAGGGCTTAACGCCGCAAGTGTGGTTGGACCGGCAATTTGGGCAGGCTGGAAGTCACGTGGTCCATCACATGCTCGGCAAGGGCTCTGCCCCCTCCTGGAAGCGAGTGTAGCAGCAAGAGCTCAGCTCGCAGTGCTGCTGTGATGAGGAAGACTGCAGGCAGGAGCGTTAGTTCGGTAAGTAAATCGCTCCTTCAAAGTAACAGGAAACACGCCTGTTTGTGTTCATCTTCTATCTCATGATAGATATCGATCCCCAAGTATCTAAACGTTCTAGTCTCCCAGAGTATTTGTAAAACTGGCAGGTTTTCTTGCGCAATTGCTTTGTATCTCCCTAGGGGAAATATGCACGACTTGTTGCGGTTGACCGCTATGCTGGAGAATGACGCAAATCGTTCCATTACTTCTAGGATATATTGCAGGTACTCTTCTGGATACGTCAAATACAGCAGCATATCTTCTGCATACAGCGATATTGGGTGCAGCCCCTCCTTAGTGTGGACTCCTACCCCTTCATATTGTTGTCTCAAATATATCGCTAGAGGTTCCAGTGCGAGGATATACAGCATCGGAGACCATGGGCAGCCTTGTCTGGTACCCCTACTGAGCTGCCATTTGTCCGAGATGATTGCTCACGTTTCGACTCTGGCAAGTGGCGAGCTATACAACAGCTTCACCCACCTCAAGTACCCAGGCCCCATTCCATATTCCTTCAGGGCCGCCATCAGCCAGGGCCACCTTACAGAATCAAAGGCTTTCACCGCGTCTAGTGAGACAATTGCTACTTCATTTGCATCTCCTTCAGTCTGTTCTATGACGCGGTGGAGCCTTCTATGGTTATCGGCTATACTCCTACACAGAACATATCCAGTCTGATCGTGATGTATGAGTTTGCTTATGACCAGTCTAAGTCTGTTTGCCAGCACCGCCGTGAGTATTTTGATATCCTGGCTTAACATGGAAAGCGGTCTCTACGACCCACAATCTGTGCTTGGCTGATTTGGTTTCAGAAGCGGGACAATTATTGCCTCTCTCAGGGATTTTGGTAGTTTCCCTGTCTCGAAGGCCTCATTTAACATCGCCAATAACAGGGGGAGCACCTCCAACCTGTATGTTTTATAAAACTCACTAGGGAGCCCGTCCGCCTCTGGGGCTTTGCTTTTGGGTAATTGTCTGACCACTATTTCTAACTCCTTTAATGTAATCGGGGCGTCTAGGTTCTCTTTCTCTTCTGCACTCAGTTTGGGTAACCCGATGTCCTCTAATGTGTCTCTCATCTAGCTCTCCTCCGCTCCTTCAGTGTCTTTGTATAGGTGTTGGTAGAATTTAAGTAATCCCCCGTTTATGCTCTTGGGTATGCAGTATTTGGCTATTCTCAACCCCTTATCTCTCTTATTGCTGGTCTAGGCATCTCGTTTTTGTATAGCCATGCCAACAGCCTCCACGGCTTATCTCCACTTGCATGTTGCCTTTCTATGTATTTCTTATAATTTAAGTTGCATAGTCTTTCCCAATGCCCGCCACATTCTTCTTGTAATTGGTTCATGGCTTCGGCATCCTCCTGAGAGGTGTCCCCTTTATTCATGATTGCTTCTAGTTTTCTTTCTGTTTCTTGTAACTCTTTTATTATGTCCCCTTGGAGCCCTTTGGAATTTGATATAGCTGCACCCCTCAGCACCACCTTAAATGTCTCCTACAGAGTGCTTTCCGATGCTATGCTTCCAATGTTATTTTCAAAATATTCTATTTCCTCCCTCAAGTCCTCCCTGAACTCTATATCTTTCAGTGCTTCGGCTCTGAGCCACCACATTGGGATCGTAGCCCTGGGGGGCTGATGTTGCCATGTTAAGATCAAGGGTGAGTGGTCCGATGGGACCCTTGCTTTGTATTCTGATCTCACCATCTCTCCGGTGAGTTCCAGGTTGGCGAACATATAATCTGATTTGCCAGGCAGGGTCTTCAGGGTTATGGCTGCGGGGGTAGGCTTGTCTAGTTTCTTGTCTGATCTGTCCACCCTGGGGTCCAGCGTGCAGTTAAACTCTCCTCCCCATATGACTGCACCCCCCAGGTACGGGCTGACTTTGCCGTAAAGGGCCTTAAAGGAGGCCACTGTATCCTGTATGTGTTAATGATAAACAACTCTCTGTTTTCCAACATTCCCTGTATCGCCACCATTCTCCCAATCTGATTGCACTGTGGACTGCAATAACTGAAAGGGCACACGTGGCGCGATCCAAGTGATTCCCCCAAGTGCAGAATACGTTGCTCCAATAGTGGTCCCCTTCCATTTTCTCTGTATCACCTCTTGTTTTTCTTTTGTGAGGTGGGTTTCCTGTAGGAAAGCTATGTCTATTTTTTGCCTCCTCGGGTACTTCATGATCTTGTTTCTCTTCATATAGCTATTGAGTCCCCTGACATTCCAGGTTGCTATCGTCAGGTCTCCCATCCCTCATCCATATCCCGTCCCACCTCGGTCATCCCTTGTCTTCCTACTAACGTGCAGCAGCACGTGGATATAAGCTTGTTCCCTATCAAACTCCACTGCAAACTCCCTTCCCGCACCCCACCCTCCCCAACACCAACTGTTGCCCAGCTCCATCCCTGGATCTCAGGCTATCCCGCATTTAGTCCTACCCTGGTTACGCCGGTGCTAGGAACTCAGCAGGGGGTTACCGCACTACTAGTAACCCAACTACTCTATCTAATAGGGTGCGAGTTGGATCCTCTGTGTCTCCCGCATTTATACTAATTTGTGCCTTGCCCGCCCGTGTACACTGCCCTTCTTCCCGCTGCCTTTTGCGGGTCTATATTCAGGTCCCAATGTCATTGTTTATACAGCTCCTCAGTCTTTGTAATCGCTGCTTCACTTGTCCATTCCTCCATCCCGCTGTTCGTTCGTCCCGAACGGGCCTTTCTGTGCATCCAACCAATTCATAGCTTCTTCTGGAGTCTCAAAGAACAATGCCCTGTTTTTATGAAATACTTTCAGCTTCGCCGGGTACATCAGCTTGTATTTGTAGCCTGCTTCGCGTAATCTTCTCTTTACGGTGCCGAAGTTTAGTCGCTGTCTCGTCACCTGGAGAGTATAGTCCGGATATGCCGTTATTGACGCAGATGTCCTCCGTATTGGGCCCCCTTTTCGGAAGTATTCCAGGATTTTTTCCCTGTCTCAATAGTTTAATATCTTGCTGATGATCGGCCTCGGGGGGGGGGGGGGGGGCTCCTGGCGCTGGTTTCCTTGTTATTGCCCGGAGTGCGCTCTCTTCACCGCAAATCCTTGGGTGAGTGCCCCTCCTTCGATTTCTTGCAGCAGCATGGCTTCAATATAGTCTGTGGGGTTTGATTCCCTCCTCGCCTTCCGGGAGCCCTACTATTTGTATGTTGTTCCTATGGGCCTGTCCTTCGGCCTCCTCAGCACTGTTTTCGAGGTTGCTCACTTGTTGACGCAGTGTGTGGATCTCGGAAGCATTAGCCGCGCAGGCTGTTTATTCGATTTGACTTCTTTCGATTTGACTTCTTTCGTTCCGGTATCGTTCTTACGTCTTGTCTCAATAGGTTAACATCCACTTGTACTGCATCGATCTTGAATTCGAGGGACGTTTTAAGGTTAATCATGGCTGCTTCTAGTTTGGTTCCCATTCAACCTTTAAGTCTGCTAGCGCCTCCAAGATCTGCTGATCACTACGCACCTGTACTGTTTCTGTCTGGGAATTTCTCTCTTTGCTTCTGGCTCCTTCCGTTGATTGTGGTGTTTTAGTATAACCCTCCATGGTGGGTTGTTTCCCTTTCGTTTTAGGCCGTTTGGATGCCATCTCAGTATCTCTGGCTGTCCTCGCCTCGGATCGTTGGGGTCTGAGTTTCCGTTGTGCAGACTTGCCCCGGCTCGTTAGCACTTGGTTCCGTTTTGGGGGCACCCGGTTGTGCTAGCCTGGGCCAGAATGCGTCCACAGTTATTGGTGCCTTTTTGGCGTTTGGTCGCTATGTGCACATCAATGGCGTAAGAGCTATTCTCTTTTTGCCACCCGGTTATAGTTTCTGTTCGTGGCTGCTATTCCTGGGTCTGGGTTCAATACGTATATTACCTCCATTCTCGGGGGTACTTCTCATTGCCAGCGTTAATTGTTTCTCTTTTTTGCGATGTGGAGTGTGGTTTCATGCAGCCTTCGCTTTTGGCTATGTCAGTTCTTGGGACTTTGGGGCTGTAGCGCATTTACCAGTACAGTATGAGGAATGGGCGCTACACTAGCCTCTGTAGTTGAAGCCCCATCCCCAGGCGGCTCCTTATTACTTGCTGTGAAGCCTTCGCATCTGCGGGCGGCCGCAGCTCTTCCACTGGTTCGACTGATGTGTGTTACGCTCACCTGGTATCCACAGGGACGCCACCCAGCCGGGTTACTCGCTGGTATGCTTCTCAGCTTTGCCCTGATGTGGTCTGCGGGGAAGGTTCTGCCTTGTGGTAGAATTAGGCGTGCTCTCCGTCCTGCCTTCTTTGCAGAGGCGCGTTGTCTTTCATTGGCGAGTGCGGTCCAGTTACTTCACTGACGCCGGCCCGTTTGATATTGTTCAGGTAGGTCTTATTGCTGTTCTTGAGTTTTGTTGCTATCCTGCATGCCTTTCTTTGTTTAAAATGTCTTTTTTCTCCCTTAGGTATACAGAGCTTCAGCGTGGCGAACTGGCTTGGTTGAGCCCCGCTGGTAAATGATGGCGCATTAAGAGCGCTATGATGCGGTAAGTAAGCGCTATGCGCAGCGCTGTGAAGTCTTGCCTTTGCTAACCTGTGTTTTCCTTGCTTGTAGGTCGCGGTGTTCTTCAGCGTGAGTGGAATGTCTGGAGTGGTGCCAGCCGAGAGGCGACCAGCCAGGTAAGCCTTTTGAGCAGTTTGTAATTTGTAAATATCTCTACAGCTTTCTTTAATGTTGCCTCTATCTTCCTCTTTCAGGTCGTTCTGTCTGGGAGGTGTGCAGATTCGAGGAAGCTGTTCTCAGTAGCTGCAAGTGTTTAAAGATGAAGACTGCAGGTAAGAGGCTGCTGCTAATGATGTTTCTTTTGTCTCCTTGCAGCTTCTGCTTCTCCGAGGTTCAAGGGAATAGCGGGACACGGTGAGCGTCACGTTGCAAGCTGCAAAGTAACACAAAGCATGTTCTGCAGTCAGGGTGTGGTTTATATATCCCAGGTAAAGTAGTACCAGGGAAAGTAGTTCCAGGCCTGCCACACCCAAAACACTAGACCGCATAGCTTGGTGCTTAGGATACCAAGCTATGTGGATGCCTCAATGTTGGCTGACAATACAATAAAGTAGTTCCCAAGCACATTGTTGTTCATGGTCTATGAGCCTGGCACCATAGGTGCCAGGACTGGCCCCATGAGGGCTTTTGAAGAGGATGCCAGGCTCTAGAGGCCCGAGTCCTGATTCCACCTGGCCAATGGTTTTGCCAGAAGGGGCTTTGGGCGAGGGTTGTGACAATGTGTTCCCCCCGGATCAGCTGTTTCTTCACCTCAGGCGCTCCGTCTCATACAGATTTAGATGTATGTTGGTGTCGCTTCTGTAGCGCGGGCCACTGGGCCGCGCCTCTGTGCAGTGCAGGGCGGGTGCCGGCCCTCACTTTTCCCCCAGCAGACATTCTCCGGCGCCACTCGTCTGTGCTTCTTGAGGGGGTCCACCTCGCTCTATCATGCGCTTCCTGTTTCACTGCTCTGCATTCTGGGGCTTTGGCTCGTTCGAGTCCTTAGTCCCATTGGGCGGCCATCTTCTCTGGGCTGCCGTGGGGGACCCTTAGTTATCCCTTTGCCAATCACTCATCCTTTATTGTGCAGTGCTAGTTTCCACGTAGTGCGCTGCATGCCCCTCACCGTCTCCTGGCTGCTCTTCGTTTTAGGACGTGACTGCAATAGGTCTTAACGAGCGGTTTTTGCTTTTCGTTCTGCTCCATTACTGTGCTTTCTGCAGAACTGCGGTGCCCATCTCGCAGGAACACTGACTTGTGTTAATCGAATTCCCCTTGATATTGCTTTGTGCTGCGCGAACCTCCGGATCGCGTCTATGTACAGTGTATCGCGGGAGCCGGCTCTCACTTTTTTCCCGCAAGCATACTGTGGCGTTGAACGTCTGTCCTTCCAGATGGGCGCCTCCTCACTCTTTTCTCCCTCTTCCGCGCTTACAACACCGCTGCATCTTCTACTGGGGTCTCAGTCCGTCCAGGTCCTTTGTGTGGTTGAGGGGCCATCTTGCCTGCACGTCTGTGGAGGTCCAGCGGCCAATCTTTTGCAAATATCTCTTCACTTGATGTACGGATCCGGTCCCGACTTGGCGCGCTATATGCTGCTCACTTTCCCACAGGTTCTTCTCTTTTGGGATTTGTTTGCGACGAGTCTGGCGGGCATATGCAGGATTCTGTTCGGATCAGCAGGAGCTCCAGTGCCACCCAGCCTCTTACATGGCTAGTTAGCCACGCCTCCGACCTTCACATGATGGTGCCATTTGCCATATTCTTTATCGAGGGGAAGTGTCTCTTCACATGCCGGGATGTGTAGCAGAATCTCTTTTCCCAGCTCTGCTGTGTGGCGAATCAGAAGGAGGATACAGACTCCTGGAGGACATGATTCACAATCTTTTATTTAAAGTAAGAATTGTAAGGCCTAACACTCCCTATTACTATGGGTGGTCCCTGCCTATCTTACTATCTAGGGTAATTTTCAGTCTGTCGTAAAGGTCCAACCAAAGAAGTCCAATGTCCAAACTAACCCTAACTGACCGTGCCACTATATAAACTAGAATGACTGCCTTCTCTTTTAGTATACTTATAGTATCAGTCTTTCTGATTCTTGTTAATCTGCTTAGAATCACATGCTGTGCATATTGTCTGACATCCAGTGGTAACCGCAGAGTATTGCTTCTTGTCTTTCGAGAATCGAAAGGGGATGTCGACTATCCCTAACGTGACGAGTATTGTACCCAAGATCCTGCATGCGTCAAGGTCCCTCAGATTGTTTTGTTCCGCCCATTGTACTGGTCGCCTTATGCAGAGCTCTTCCAAAGACATTACTATTGTTATAATTATCAACCTTTGGTCATTTTATTTGTATATTATCTTGCGGTCTCTTCCCTTGACGGCTGTTTCCTGACCTACGCCGAAGCCTGCTCCACAGACCTTCAATGGAAAGTGATCCGGTTGGCGCTGCCGACCACGTGGCCGGGCCTTGTGGCCACCCTACACAGTAGGGAGAGTGGCGTCGGGTTGGGCATTTCCTTTGTAAGAATGCTTTTCCCTTTCCCTCTCTTTGTTCCCTTGGTCTTGTCGTCACTGTATTATTCCTCTGCTATGGAAAGGACTCCATTTAGATTTTGTCCTTCATGCAACGTGGAAAGACAAACGCCTTAAGTGTAACAGGTGTCTTCCCCTTAACCACAATGAGGCAGCCTGTGCGCCTTGTAAGCTCCTGCGTCCGAAGACAAGCCGTGTTAAGCGGTTGGCGGCCTATGTGGTGTTGCAGGCCGAGGGTAGTTCCCCTGCCAACGAGTGTGACAAGGGGCTTGGCGATGACCAGGGCTCCGAATCGGAGGCCATTGAACTCACAGCGGAGCCTTCCCTCTCCGCGTCGTCCGGCCTCAGCCCCAACAGGCACAACATGAGTCCTGCTGTGGGGACTGTACATCCCGGCGACAAGCAAGGACGCACATTCTTCCCACGCTAAAGACACAACCCCCGGTCTGTCTTCGACGAAACAGTCGAAGCGTTCCATAGGTCCAACAGGTACACTAGATAGTTCGGCATTGCCCGTCGATAGTCAGGATCGGGAGCCCTCCCTCAACCGCAGGTGCGCCATGCGACTGGGCAATCGAAATCAAAGGGCGCTACCACCAGTATCCAAGCATCCGTCGAAACGCATCAAAACAAGGCATCGACGGAACAGACGGCCCCGGTTATGCCGAAAACAACCGCTCAACCGCAGGTCCAGTCTAAATACACTCCTGTGACATCTTGTATTACCGAAAGCATCGCTAACATTGTTTCTGCGGCAAATCAAAGAGAAAGGTCAAAGGATTCATCGAAACCAAAGGACTCGTCGAAACATAGGCCTTGAAACCTACAGAGCGGCCTAAAGATACGTCCGAAGATACAACACTACCGTCCAATAGAGGGCCCTGGGTCTCTTTCTTCGATGCTTAAAGAAAAATCTTGACGTTCTAGATCAGAAGATCAACTAGAAGAGCCTTTTCCACCCCTAGACTCCTCAATACAGACCAGAGAGGAGTTTGAGGGGTTTATGAATAGATTAGAGAGGTTTGTCGAACTGAGAAGTCCACACTCAAAAGGCCTCGAGAGGAGAGCCTTTTTCTTCCCGTTTTTAAATTTCAAAAGACCTTTGATCCTTCTCAGGAAGAAGAGAATTATGACCTCACTGAGGATGAGATCCCTATAGATCAATTCAACCAGGATGAATATCCATTTTGGGACCCTGGAGATGATCCCATTGACGCCACAGAGGGATGGGAGGACAATCACGACCGGGTCGACCATCAGCCTTGGGCATCACCTACTCCAACACCAGAACCTAACACCCTGTGCATGGATTCAAACCCTATCACACCTACTTGACAGGCCTCCCAATTGATGACCAGATGGCGTTTAACGCTATCTTATGGAGGGCTGCTGAACATTTCCAGATTGCTACTCAGGAATCTGTACCATAGGCTGATTTTGTCGAGGACATCTTGAAAGAAAAACCATCGGCCAGCCAGGCTACATGTTTGTTGAATTCAATCAAACGCTTGGCTCCTTCATTGTTGACACCCGCCCTAACAAGGGCAGTCAATCCTAGAGTAGAAAAACTGTTTCGCCCTTCCCGTTCTAACCACCCTTTACATCAGGGGACATGCTACTCCAGATTCCCTGGTAGTAACTACAATCAGGATGAGGGCGGGGGTCCCCCTGTCCACAGGGGAAGTACCCCCTGACAAGTAGTGCAAAAGGTTATACGCACTAGGGAAGAGGGTCCCAACTGCCGCAGCTTTTTCAACTCGCATAGCTAATAACGCAACTTTGTTGGCTAGCTATTCAGACGCACAATGGAACATGCTACAAGAGGGCATTCAAGAGGTCCCTGAACCGCTGCAGGCTCGCCTGCTTTCCATTGTGGCTGAGGGCAAACAGATTAATGAGAGTATTCTCAAAAATACTTTGGATGCCACAGAAAAGCTGGCAGGACCTTGGCACAAGGTACCATCCTAAAGAGGCATGCATGGTTACGAAACCGCGATTTCAAACCAGAAACCCAAGCTTCATTAATAAATAAGCCGGTGGAGGAAACTAACTTATTTGGGAAAGCAGTTGACGAAGCGCTTGAAACAGCAAAAAAGGAGCATGACACCCTCAAGACCCTGGATCAAATCACCCAGAGGCCTTGCCCAAGGAGAGGGAGCAGTTCTCGGCGTCCCTTTCGTGGCCAATCTCGCTTCCCTCACAACCAATATGGCTCAGGAAATAACTGGTCCTCGCCCCAGGGAACCAGCTACTCAACCCCGTATCCCCCTAGAGGTCATCGATGTGGAAAGGGAAGGGGCTGGAATTCCACCCCTAGCGGCTCACCAGCCTCATGTCAAAAATGACCAGCAGATCCGGGCCCCCTCCCATGCCTCCCCGGTAGGGGGCCGGCTAACATTTCTTCAAGCATGGGAGGGGATAACTACAGACCAGTGGGTACTCAACATCGTCGCCCACTGGTACTGCATAGAATTCTGCCGGACCCCCCAATTCAGACCTTCACGATCAAGACGCTCGACGCGGGACACCTGCGCATCCTGCTACAAGAGGTCGAGTTCCTGCAGGGAAAGGACGCCATAGACGATGTACCTCTTCTACAGGTAAACAGGGGTATTTATTCAATGTACTTCCTTGTACCCAAAAAGGATCTCACCATAGGCCCTGTACTAGATTTACACCCAGCAAACAAATTTGTCAAATCTCAAAAGTTTTGTATGGTCACTCTGCAGGAAGTAATTCCCCTGTTCACAGAGGGAGACTACATGGCAACATTGGACATGAAAGATGCATACTTTCATATTTCAATGTTGCCAGCGCACTGAAAATACCTCACATGCATGATAGAAGACAGACACTATCAGTTCAAAGTACTACCCTTTGGCATTGCCTCAGCACCAAAGCTATCGACGTCTACTCCATCGGTGCCATCGAGGATTGCACAAAAAGTGTAATACCCTTAGCAAGAAAGGCCTTTTTTAGTCACTTTCTTTGATTTATGAGGACGCAGAACATTCTTCGGACGATTCCCAACCCTTTATTTATTTGTTTTTTTAATTGACCACTTTTTGTTTGCATTTTCATAGTAGCCAACAGTAAGTATCCAATACATCCCCCCCACACCCCCCACCTTTGTCTATGATCATCATAGTGGTGGTCCGGCCTGGCCTCGCCCCTCTTCTCAAGTTCAGTATTTCCAATTCGCCCACTCTTCAGTGCCCCCCAAACCAGCTCATACCTCCCTTTCCCTTCTTTTGCCCTGGCTGCCTCGTCCCTCCTGTAGTCGTCATCTCATGGCGGTTTCAAATCATTGCTTTAGTCATTCAGTAATTGTCCCCATCACACAGTGACCTCAGAGCCCTCTGTCTCAGCCCCTTTGCCCTGTAATAAATCCCCCATCTGCGTGCATCTGCCAGCCATCTCGGCAGGGTCGGGCCCTGCAGGTGTTTCCATGCGATAGCCACTCGTCGTTTAGCCAAAAGTAATAGAAACCTTATCTTGTTTCGTATTTAGTTTTTTGTTCCCCGGGAGTATCACCCAAATACATACTTTCGGATTACAGTCCAGTTTTGATCCCATTAACCTATTCACCTCTTCCATAACTTTGTAATAAACCTGCAATCCCAGTTCACGTGCCAGAAACCTGCTGGGCCCCTACCACATCTGAGGCATTCATCTGACCGTTTGTTGTCCATTGCCCTTAGTTTGGTCGGGGTCACATACGTTCTATGCAGAATATTAAACTGGATCAATTGAAAACAAGGATTTCATGAGACTTTTCGGGCTAATTCCCAAATTGCCTCCCATTCCTTTTCCGGGATCTGGTATCTCATATCAGTCTCCCATTTCCCCTTCACTTTTAAAACTGTTGTGGGTCCACTCCCTCTTAAAGCTTTATAAATGTGCGTGATTCGAACTGTACCCCCTGTTTGGTTTAGTAGTACCCTTAACAGCGGACTTGTTTGCTGTTCGTGCGAGATCCCATCCCACAATTCCGCCACTCTGCGGACTATTGCCCCATATGCCAAAAATAGGCCCTTCGGTAGGTCAAACATCGTGGACTATTCAGCAAAGGTCAGCAATTTCCCTCCTTCAAACAGGTCTCCTACCTTCTCGCATCCTTTCCTGTAAAAGTTGTACCCCAGCTCTCCATATTGCCAGGGCAAGTTCCCGTCGTAGAGTCCTCCCAACCCCTTATTTCCTTCTGGGTTCCATAACAACTTGACTCCCCCCTATATGGTGGTGACCACCCCAGTAGCCCCCTCCACCGTTCCCCCCCGGTTGTCCCCAATCTAGCACCTATTGTAACTGCGCCACTATAATGTACTGATCATTATCGGGTATGGATACCCCTCCCCCCCCAGAACCCCTCTGTTTTAGGTCTACGTAGCGTTGAAGGACACCCTCCTCCTCCCTGTGTTCCATAACAGTTCCCCCAATTTGCCTTCCAGCATTTTTTTAAATATCTTTTTTGCCACATACGGTATATTGATAAGGTAGTAAAGCAGCCTTGGCAAGATCACCATTTAACAAAGTGCCACTCTACCCATCAAGGAGAGTGGCAGGTCCTTCCAGAATTGTATTGAATCCCCTATCCTTGATAGTGCCCTGCCAGTATTGTGTGTAAAAGTATCCTCCATATCATGAAATATTTGTATCCCTAAGTAGTTAAACGATTCCATTTCCCATTTTATCCCTACCACTGGGAGGTCTTGTATATTACATCCCCAAAGCCCCCCTTAGGGGAACAGGACTGACTTCTCCTCATTTATGCAAAAGCAGACATGTGACGACAAATTCTTTAGAACTTCCAGTAGTGTTGGTAGGGTTTCCTGCGGATTCGAAACAAATAGGAAATCGTCCGCATTTAGTGAAACTATGTGGTGGACCCCTCCAATCTCTATCCCAGCCTCTATCATCTCCTGTTGCAAAAACTCTGCTCAGAGTTCCAGAGCAAGAGCAAAAAGTATTGGAGAGGCCGCACAGCCTTGGCGAGTCCCCTTACCTAATTCCCATTCCCGGAGACCCAGTCATTTGTTCTCACCATTGCCAACCGTTTGGGGTGGAAAAGACCGACACCAATATATGAACAGGATGATATAACAGACACCCTAGATAAGGGACCCCAGGTAGACCCTATTCTTCCTTTCCATGTGGCATTGCAAAGGAGAGTGTGTTCAAATTGGGAGACGCCAGAAGTGATTATGGCAGTGAATAAAAAAAATGGAGATCTTCATACAGGGTGTCCAGTAGTGACTCCAGTTACTTGACAAAAAAATCCCACTCCTGAAAGTTTACTGGTACAAGCTGCCACGTCAACCTCTAAACAGAGCGCATGCCCAACTATTGCCCCAGACAGAGATGACAAGCGTTACAACGCTTGTGGCAAGAATGTTTTCTCTGTGGGAAGTATGGCCTTAAAGTCAGCAAATGCGATGTGCACGTTGGCCAGATTCACTCACACTATTTGGGAATGTGTAGCAATGGCGGCTGATCATTTGCCCTAAGGAAGGAAAGGGACGGATTTTTAAATCTAGTCACGGATGGGAAAGATGCAGTGTGCGAATCCCTCCAGACAGGGCTCGACACAGCTGACCGCATCAGCAGGTCCATGGCGGATAGTACAGTTATGTGCAGATTTGCCTGTTTAAGAAAGTCTGGTTTTGCTCCAGATGTGCAGTCCAGATTGCTTACCATGCCTTTTGATGGTACACATTTATTTGGTAGCAAGGCTGACAAGAGGCTAGAGAAATTACAGACCTCTAAAGTGGAAGCAAAGTCGCTTGGTGCTGCTATTAGACAGCCACAAAACTGGCACACCTTGGAGGGGTAGGTCCTTTTGCTTTTACTCCTCAGTTTGAAGGGGGAGAGGACTGTCCAATCAAAGACGTCAGGAAAGATTTCCTCGTGGTGGACGGGGCAGAGGTACTAGAACCACCCAGGCAGCGGCTGCTTTACCATCAGCCACTGCTCCAGCCACCTCCAAACCTCTCTGAGGTCTTAGTGCACAAGACCCCAGTGGGAGGCAGACTGTCATTGCATCTGAAAGAATGGCGAGGCATTACATCAGATTCATGGTCATTGGAAACAGTTGCCCAGGGTTACTGCCTTCCCTTTCTAAAAAAGCCTCAGAATCATCCACCAAAGAACAGCTCTTTCAAAGTTCCAGATCTGCTCCTTATCCAGGAAATATTAACCCTGCTAGAGAAAGGTGCTATAGAACCAGTACCTGTAGCAGAGAGGAACAAGGGTTGGTACTCCCCGTACTTTCTAATTCCAAAAAAGGACGGAGGATTGAGACCCATCTTGGACTTAAGAGACTTGAACAAGTTCCTCAGGAAGGACAAGTGCAAGATGGTTACCCTTTCTCAGATCCTTCAGGCCCTCCAGCTTCAGGACTGCATGGTATCATTGGACTTCCTTCAGGATGCTTACTTTCATGTGCCAATCCATCACAAGCACAGAAGGTACCTGAGGTTCGCTGTTGGCGGTTCACATTATCAGTTTTGAGTTCTTCCATTTGGGCTGTCCTCTGCCCGAGAGATTTCACCCAGTTAATGGCGGTGGTGGCAGAGAGTCTCAGGAGAGGGGGTATGCACGTCTACCCCTACCTGGATGATTGGCTGATCAGGGCATGTTCCCCTGAACAGGCCCTGGAACATCTAAGCTCCACCTGTCACTCCCTTCACAGATTGGGCTTCTCTCTCAATTTCAAGAAGTCTTTTCATGATACCATCTCAAAAGCTCCTATTAGTTGGAGCAGTCCTGGATGCATCCCTGGGAAAAGCCTCGCCACCAGAGGTGAGGGTTCAAGACATTCTGCAGATGGACACCAAATTCCAAGTGCCCAGCGTCTCCCAGCCTGCGACTTTCTGAGGTTGCTCGGCCTCATGGCATCCTTCACTTTTCTGGTGCCAGAGGCGCGCCTGAGAATAAGATCTCTCCAGTGGGCTCTCACGACTCACTGGTCTCAATTCACAGGCAGGATGTCAGATCTCCTTCAGATCCCAAACAGTCGGTCAAGATCTCCTGTGGTGGGCTTGCAAGGACAACATTTTGAAGAGAACCTTTTTGGCAACCATGGCCGGAGATAAAGGTAGTAACGACGCCTCACTCACAGGGTGGGGAGCGCATATCAACGGCCTGATAATCAGTGGTCGATGGTCTCCTTCGGAGTCCAAACTACATATCAACCTGTTGGAGCTGAGGGTAATCGGGCTAGCGGTGAAGGCCTTTCTGCCCTCTGTGCAGGGGAAAAACGTTCTTATAATGATGGACAACATGGTGACCATGTACTACCTCAACAAGAGAGGTGGTGTAGGATCACTAACACTGTGCAGAGAGGCACTAGCTCAAGAAGTCTTTCAAGAGATCTTCACCCTTTGGGGAACCCCTCAAGTGGATCTGTTCGCGACGGGTGTCAACTGGAAGTGCGAACGGTACTGCTCAAGGGAATGTCCCCTAAGAGGAGCTCTAGGAGAGGTGTTCATAGTGAACTGAGAGTTCCCACTCCTGTATGCATTTCCTGCAATCCCCGTCATTCCTCAAGTCATCAGGAGGTTGTGAAGAAAGTTCAGGAAATCCATGATCCTAATTGCTCCGGATTGGGCCAGGAGGACGTGGTACCCGGACCTTCTAGACATGTCCATCTGCCGTCCAATACGTCTGCCACAAAGATAGGACCTTCTTGAGAGAGAGGAGGGTCGGGTTCTCCATCCAGAGGTCAAGAGACTCCACCTTCACGCATGGTTTGGAGGTTGAGATTCAAGGTTTGGGACCTCCCGGAAGACGTAATGGAGATTTTGTTTTCAGCCAAAAGGCCAGCAACAAAGTCCTTCTACTGCTGCAGTTGGAACAAATTCTGTAGCTAGTGTAGGGATAAGAATAAAGATCTCTTTATATGCAGTACACCCATGGTGTTATTATTATTATTACATCTGACCAACTTGGGGCTCCACCTTGGTACAATCAAGCAGTGTCTTGCGCGCTCTCCATTTTTAAGCGCTTCTCTGAAGAGGTATCTTTCTGCAAGATTCCCCTTGTGATACAATTCTTAGAAGGGCTGACGAATAAATTTCCCCCAATCCCATTCCAAGTCCCAATTTAGGACCTCAACCTAGTATTGAGATTTCGAGGGGATTGGGTCCTCCGACGTATTCCATATCTATGATATGTAATCACCACAGCTGTGCTGCTTCGGAAACTTTTTTCGGCGTCTGCGTCCTGCGTCGATGACGTCGATGCGCCGTCGTCGAGGACCTCCTCCGACGTCATCCGATGTGATAAGTAGGACGCACGATGCCCGTAGCCTCAGTTCCGTTTTTTCCGCGAACGTGTTGCTTCGTGATTCTCGGTTCACGCCTCGACTCTTTAGAGTTCTGTTCTTCTCGGTTCTTCAAACCTGTTTGTTTTTGTGAAAATCCTTTGTGTGAAGATGTCTTCTACTTCGTCTTCGACCCCGCGTCCGGGTTTCAAGAAGTGCGGGGAGTGTGGGTCCAAGATGTCGGTGACGGACTCGCACGACGCCTGCCTCTGGTGCCTCGGGGAGGCCCACGACACGGATGACTGTATCGACTGCCAGTGGCTCACGTCCAAAGCCTTACGCGAACGTAAGAAGAAGGTACCCCGTGGCATGGGAGGACCCCCTAGGAAGGCTCTGGTTAAGAGCAAGCACTCTCGGGTGCCTTCTTTTCGCCACCTGGATTATATTTCAGAGGCGGATGAGGATTCTGATGGCCTGGTTCCTAGTCAGGTTCCAGATGAAATTGTCTCGGGCCATAGTCAGTTTGACGATTTGAGACAGTCACTGCATGATGCCAGTGGACTGGACACCTCTCCGGAGGTGGAGTTTTGTAGGCCTGAGCCTGGCTCTCATGCCGATTCCTCGTACCGGCGCCTTATGGCTAGGGTTTCTGAGTACTTGGGATGGTCTGCTCCCCCAGGGGAGTTTGTGCAGGATGATCTGACGGACATCCTTGATGTTGGTCCCCCAACTGATCCGGTACTGCCGTTCCATATGGCTTTACGGAGAAGGGTGGCGGCGGCTTGGACTACTCCGGAGAGTCTCCCGGCGGTGGGCAGTTCCTTGTCGCGAAAATACCGTCCAGCCAGTAGCGACCCCTGCTACTTGACCAGGCACCCCACTCCGGAGAGTTTGGTGGTGCAGGCGGCCACGGCCCCGGCAAAGCAGGCGTCGTACCCTACCATCCCTCCTGATAGGGACGACAATCGTTTTGATGGCTGGGCGAAGAAAGTGTTTTCTTCTGGTGGTATGGCGCTTCAGGCGGCCAACTCCATTTGTGCCTTGTCTCGTTTCACACACACTCTGTGGAACTGTGTTGCGTTAGCGGCTGAACATATTCCCGAAGGGGACGAACGGGATGGTTTCCTTGCTATGGTCCAGGATGGTAAGGATGCCATGTGTGAGTCCGTTCAGTCGGGTTTGAACTTAGCTGAATGCGTCAGTAGGTCCATGGCGGCGAGCACCGTGATGCGCAGGTTTGCGTGGTTGCGGAAGTCGGGGTTTGCTCCTGATGTACAGTCTCGGCTCCTCAACATGCCCTTTGACGGTGAACACCTTTTTGGCAGCAAGGCTGACGAGAGCCTTGAGAGGTTGCAGACCTCGAAAGCTGCAGCGAAGTCGTTGGGCGCTGCAGTTCGCCAACCTCTGCCTTTTCGTCCTAGGCGACAGCAGTGGAGGGGTGGTTCCTTTCGCTATTACTCGTCCTTCAGTAAAGCGAGAGGAGCTGGCAGTCAAAGAGGCCAACGCAGGGATACCAGAGGTGGACGACAGGGTACCCGTGGTGCCAAGGCCGCTCGGGCAGTTGCCTCTTTGCCCTCAGGTAACACCGTGGCCGCTCCCACTCAGTCATGAGGCCATGTCCCATGGTTCGCCGGTTGGGGGAAGGCTGGCGCAGCATCTTGTAGAGTGGCATGCCATTACTTCAGATGTGTGGGTTCTGGAGATCATAACCCACGGCTACTGTCTTCCCTTTCGGCACAGGCCTCGCGACAATCCACCGGGGAACCTCTCTTTGCAGAGTCCGGATCCGCTCCTTGCGCAGGAAATTCAAGCCCTGCTGGAGAAAGGCGCCATAGAACTGGTGCCTGTAGCGGAGAGGAACAAGGGATGGTATTCCCCTTATTTTTTAATTTCGAAGAAAGACTGGGATTGAGACCCATCATGGACTTGCGCGGTTTGAACAAACTCCTCAGGAAGGACAAGTTCAAGATGGTTACTCTCTCTCAAGTCCTCCAGGCCCTTCAGCTTCAGGACTGGTTGGTGTCACTCGACCTCCATGTGCCGATCCATCCCAAGCACAAGAAGTACCTGAGGTTCGCGGTTGGCGACTCGCACTTTTAGTTTCGGGTCCTGCCGCTCGGATTGACCTCCGCCCGAGGGTTTTCACCAAGCTCATGGTGGTGGTGGCAGCGCATCTCAGGCAAGGGGGGGGATTCACGTCTACCCCTACCTGGACGATTGGTTGATCAGGGGGAGCTCTCCCGAGCAAGTCCTGGATCATCTGTCCGTCACCTGCCACTCCCTTCACAGGCTGGGCTTCTCCCTCAATTTAAAGAAGTCCCATTTGACGCCAACACAGCATCTCCAGTACATCGGAGCAGTGCTCGACACTTCCCTGGGGCAGTGTTTTCCTCCCCAGGTGAGGGCTCTTCACATTCAGCAGATGGTGCACAAGTTTCAGCATGCCCAGACGCTCCCAGCGTTCGAGTTCTTGAGGTTGCTCGGCCTCATGGCATCCTGCATTCTTCTGGTGCCAGAGACTCGCCTGCGGATGAGATCTTTGCAGTGGGCGCTCAAGACGCAATGGTCGCAGTCCTCCGGCAGGATGTCGGACCCGGTCCAGGTGCCGCCCTCGGTCGCCTGGACCTTCTGTGGTGGGCCGTCGAAGGCAACTTTTCGAAGGGGGCTCCATTTTGGCTTCCCTGGCCGGAGGTGACGATCGTGACGGATGCATCCCTCACGGGTTGGGGAGCTCATGCAAACGGGCTGA
The DNA here is from genome assembly GCF_040938575.1 of Ambystoma mexicanum. Taxonomy (NCBI): domain Eukaryota; kingdom Metazoa; phylum Chordata; class Amphibia; order Caudata; family Ambystomatidae; genus Ambystoma; species Ambystoma mexicanum. Next base: position 641,145,950 of record NC_090923.1, read on the forward strand.
CAGTCAGCGGTCGTTGGTCTCCGTCGGAGTCCAGACTCCATATCAATCTGTTGGAGCTGAGGGCCGTCAGGCTAGCCCTGAAGGCTTTTCTGCCGACTGTGCGAGGAAAGAGTGTCCTGATCCTGACGGTCAACACAGTGGCCATGCACTACCTCAACAAAAAGGGGGGGGGCAGGGTCACTTCCTCTGTGCAGGGAGGCGATGCAGCTCGAGTTCTGGGCCATCCAGCAGGAAGTTTCGATCTCGGCAGTTCATCTGGCCGGAGACGAAAACGTGACGGCGGACGCTCTGAGCAGGCAGAGCACGATCTCTCACGAGTGGGAGTTGGCTCAGGAGATTCTCCTGGAGATCTTCGCCCTTTGGGGGACCCCTCAAGTGGATCTCTTCGCCTCCAGTGTCAACCGGAAGTGCGAAAGGTTTTGCTCGCGGGAATTTCCTCCAAAAGGAGCCTTAGGAGACGTGTTCGTGGTGGAGTGGTCGTTCCCGCTGCTGTATGCGTTTCCTCCAGCCCCGTCATCCCGCAAGTGCTGCGGAGGTTACGGAAGTTCAGTTCCCGGGTGATCCTCATTGCTCCGGCGTGGGCTCGGAGGACGTGGTACCCGGACCTTCTCGACTTGTCCATCTGCCCTCCGCGTCGTCTTCCCTACCGAGACGATCTGCTCTCACAGGAGGGGGGTCAGGTTCTCCATCCAGAGGTCGGATCCCTCAACCTTCACGCTTGGCTTCTGAAAGGTTGAGGTATAGGGATTGGGACCTCCCTGAGGACGTGATGGAGGTGTTGCTTTCGGCCCGAAGGCCAGCAACAAAGTCTCTGTACCGTTGCCGTTGGCGTAAGTTCTGCGACTGGTGCAGAGTTCAGAATGTGGATCCTTTTGCATGTGACTTCCCCATGGTTCTGTCCTTTTTACTTTCTTTGGCCCACAGGGGCTTGCAAGTGGGTACCATTAAAGGTTACCTGGCGGCGCTGTCCATCTTTAAGCGCTCGTCTGAAGAGTGTTCTTACTTTAAAATCCCTTTAATTTCACAGTTTCTGAAAGGGCTCACTAATGTGTTCCCTCCGTCACCTTTCCTGGTGCCCGGTTGGGATTTAAACCTTGTTCTTAGGTTTCTTATGGGTGCTCTGTTTGAGCCTTTACATTCTTGCCCTTTGAGGCTGTTAACTCTGAAAACTGTGTTTTTAGTTGCGGTTACTTCCGCTCGCAGAGTGAGTGAGTTACAGGCACTTTCAGTTAAGCCACCCTTCACTGTATTTCACAAGGACAGGGTTGTCCTTAGAGTTTGTCCTTCTTTTCTTCTGAAGGTAGTGTCGGAATTTCATTTGGCCCAGAAGGTTGTTCTTCCGGCATTCTATCCTCCTCCGCATCCTGGTAAGGAAGAGGAGAGGCTCCATAGGCTTGATCCTAGGAGAGCTTTAAGCTTTTATGTTTCACGCATGTCCCGGGTCAGAGTGGACGATCAACTCTTTATTGGTTACGCTGGAAAGCGTTTGGGGCAAGCTGTGACGAAACAGACTTTGTCTCGCTGGATTATTTTAGCCATCTTGGAGTGTTACCGCTTGGCGGGTAAGGACCCACCGGCTGGCTTGCGAGCCCATTCTACCAGGGGTGTGGCTGCATCTACTGCCCTGCAGAGGGGTGTTCCTATTCGCAACATCTGTGATGCAGCCACCTGGGCTTCAGTACATACATTTGTACGTCACTATTCCCTCGATTCCATCCGGGGACAGGATCTGGCCTTTGGCAAGGCGGTCCTTTGCTCTGCTATTTGATTGGCTATTCTAAATTTTGATTCTAAATTCTTTCCCTCCTCCTTGTTCTGGTACTGCTTTGGGAGTCTGTCATAGATATGGAATACGTCGGAGGACCCAATCCCCTCGAAGAACAAGTTACTTTCTTACCTGGTAACGTTCTTTCGATGGGATGGTCGGACGACGTATTCCATATGGCTCCCGCCCTGCCTTCCCTGCTGCAGAATTTCTTTTGCGATTCCAGCTTACGTTCCGCAAGGCTTTGTGTCTGACTGGCAGTTGACTAATGTCACACGTTCTGGGGGAAAAAACTACAACTGAGGCTACGGGCGTCGTGCGTCCTACTTATCACATGGGATGACGTCGGACGTCGGAGGAGGTCCTCGACGACGGCGCATCGACGTCATCGACGCAGGACGCAGAAAAAAGTTTCCGAAGCAGCACAGCTGTGGTGATTACATGTCATAGATATGGAATACGTCGTCGGACCATCCCATCGAAAGAACGTTACCAGGTAAGAAAGTAACTTGTTCTTCTAATGTGTGCTCCTTTTGAGCCTATCCATACCTGTCCTTTAAGGTTATTAACCTAAAGGAACATCCTTATAGTGGCCATTACATCAGCCAGAAGAGTTAACTTCAGGCCTTGTCATGCAAGCCTGAGTTTTTCAGTTTACAACAAAAATAACTTCTCATTAACATCCCAACCATCCCCCCCCCTCCCGCCACCCCCCTCCCGTCCCCTCCTCCGGAAGGAGTCTCCATGTAGCTCTCTAGTCTTTTGGGGAAATTTATTTTTTTCCTCTAATTGAACATGTCGACTATCCTTATTTTATGTGTGCACCATTGCTCCATGTAATCGCTCTGTAGATAATTAAGGGCTGCACCCCAGTCAGTCCAGAATCTATGGTGTTCCCTGGATGTTATTCGCTCCATTACTCTTTGCAACCATTCAAATATTGTCAGTGGGGTTCTCTGTTTCCATTTTTGGGCTATAGCCAGCCATGCCGCTATTAGGGGTCCCATAAAGTTCAGTTTCTGAATCCTGGTCAATAGCTTCTCTCTGGGGTCCCAGAGCCAACACATCCACACCTCTTCACCTAGACCCCCTGCTCCTGTGAATATCTGCTGCATTTGTATTTTAACATCTCCCCAGAATTGTTGGATGGCCGCTCAGTCCCACCACATATACCTCCAGTCCCCCACTCCTATGCATTCCCTCCAACATGTATTTGAGGTTGTTCTGTACATTGTCTGTAGTCTTTCCGGGGTCTAGTGCCATTGTACTACGATCTTTGTCCACATTTCCCTTGTCTGGATTGCTCTGGTGAGTTTGGGAATTGCCCCCCATAGGTTTTCCCAGTGTTCCCTTGAGTAGGTGCCTGTAATATAGCATTGTCCATGCTGCTTTATGTTGCTTCTTGATGAGTTTACTTAAGGTTCTTGAGTTACATGTTACAAGTTCTAGATATCAGGTATAAGACATATTACACCGGCACCCATCACCCAGGAAGGGAGGGACCAACTGACTCAACATGGAACACTCACCACAGCATTCTCCCACTCATACAACCACATTCCACAGGCACTCACATGACATCATCAATCACATGACAAACTACATCAGACTCAAACAAGTACTTCACAACACATCTCCCTCCTTACTAAACATACACACAGACATAGTATGTAATGACATGAACAGCTACAGGCATCACACCCAGTCCAAACTATCGTGCATGTTCTACATGAAAATCCCACAGCTAAGCAATTCCAAAACTCTGCCTATCCTTCTCCAAGCACCATCATTATATACACTAATCTCCTTCAATCTGCCCCTGCCACGGGCAAACTCTAGACTCACACTCTAGTCACATACCAGCCCAGATCCAAGGCTATACCAACCAACACTCGCATAACCTACAAAAAAAACGTTTGTCCTTCCACTCGCCCCCGCCACAGGTGAGCCTTCAGGCTGCCACCCTAAAGCACCAACGGAATCACCATAACCAGACAGAAAACTCAGTAAAACACTACAACCACTACAAGTAAGTATCCATTACTATGCATGCCTCACATACACAAATACAAAGATAGACTAAGCCAATCGAGCAAAACCAAACACACCATGGTATATAGATCCTGCAACCACTTGAAAATGCTGGCCAGTCATCTTCAAGACCACCTACAAAACATAGGGTTGACATAACCACTCATCTCAATGGCAGAACTATCCAGTCCCCTAATCAGAACCCTGACCAGAAGAACAATAGCCAGGATTGACACATAACACATAAAGATAAATAAATCACCATGCAACTCTTCATCTTGAACAGCATATTTCTCCATTGTATTTACCAGAGGGCGTCCCCTACCAGCAACACACTTCATCTAACTTAACCAACTGTCCCTTAAGATAAGAGTCGACTTCTCCTAACAGTGCACTACTGCCATACCTAAAGTCACTAGACTTACAACTCCCATTCTCCTTAGTGCAGTTCTCCCATACCGGTCACTAACATTCGTGACAAGGGCGGTACCCCCAGGACTTACCTTACTCAGAAATATACTTTAAATAAAAACGCTACCTCACAATAGATACTTTTCCAAAATGCTACCTCCATACTCTAGTAGTGCATACCACACTAAAACCTAAAAATTACTAGAGAACACTACTGTAGGGGCACTACAACCTAACACTACTCAACATCAATACAGAGACACTACCTCCTGTTAACTCGAACGGAGGCGTTACCTCCCTAATCACTGTAGAAAATACCCCACGATAACCCAACCATGCTATAGGAAAGGTTACAATCCAGCAACATTCATAAACGGAGGAGCTACCTCCTATTCTTAGCACCAATCACTTACTAAAACACCTGCATACCACACGCAAGATAACATTACTTATGATACTGAACCGGAATGCATTCACTCTTCATGGACACACAAAGTTCATATCAACGCCATTAGGCTTCTTATTCACACTCTTACTTCTCAAACTATGAGAATAATACATGTGATCATTCTCATAACAAATTAAAAGTTTGAACAGAAAGTTCATCTCTAGCACAATTCATTTACTTGTCCATGGTCCAAAATAGACCTGAATGCCTAAAAGTCCATGTTTTTGCTAAAGGTCCATGTTGTAGTTTAACAGCCTAATTGCTAGAATTCCTCAACCCGTTAGACTAGCTCATTCTCACTCAAGTGCGCTGCACACCATATTTCTTTGCATTTAAATATGCACTTTTCTCTGTAAGTGTAACAGTCCACTGGGCCTGCAAATCCTCAAAACTTATTAGCACTTTACTTCATGTCTTACCTTGACGTTTAGTACGAGTTTTGTACGAGTAATATACAAATAAACACAAGACCACCGTGTTTAACACACACAAGCACACTCACCCTAGAATTGACTTCATACAACGTTGTGCAAGCATAATTTCAACATGACTACCACGGCAGTTCATACTTTGGTATATGACCTACTTGCCAACGCATGTCCAGAATACATAACTTCTCACAAAATAAAATACAAGAACACAATCTTCTTAACTTGCATTACGGCATGATCGGTTAACATCACTGTATAGTCTACATGCCATGCATTAGTTAAAGCTGGCAAACCTTTACTTTTACTGCATACCATGTTGCTCAACATGTGTTCACTCCCTACACATGTCACCTTATTCGTTGGCTGCCACTTTACGCCTCACTAATTGAGAGAGCGGCATCATCGTTAATGGACGGCTGCTTCAGTACTCCTCATGAATTCAGCTAGAGCGACATTTCATCGTTTAAATCTCATACTACACTTCTCTTCTTGACGTTCTGCAGCCTTAGAGATCACCGCTTATCTTCTCTCACTTCCTCTTGTAACACGTGACTGGGAAGCATTGCCCACGACCAACAAGGTCCTTTAGTCGAAAGATTACAGCTATGACTGGCGCTTCTAACTTCAGTATACAAAGATCTTTTTATTGTACACAGCCTTGGACGAACCACTCCTGAAACATTGGGATTCTGGAACACTACACTTAAAGTTCCATGGCGTCACCAACTCCGCTCGTCCTCGTTATGACGTCATCATTCAAAATAAACAGCAGAGAGGTAATTAACTCCACTAACGGTCAGCTCTTTTTCCATTTGCAGAGTTAGTCCTGGCCACGCCGTTGCTCTTTCCCGGAAAACTGCTTAAATGTAACACTCAGTCCATTTCTTTTCCCAGCGTAAAACTCGAACCCATTTTTCTCCTATGACTGTCTAACGTGGACATTTTACACAGTTGTAGGTTATTCACAGGGACCGCTCCTGGTCCCTAGCATGCCCGGACATGACACTTCCACTGTTTTGGGCTTAAAGTCTTTCATGAGGATTCCCGGCACCCTTCTCAAATGTATCTCTTACATATCGTTAAGGCCTCAGGGAGCCCCCCCTTTTACGAGCACATCACTCCCGAAAAAAAATCTATGGGCTGCTGACTGCTGGCTCAGTTTACAACAAGGCTTACTGCTGTGGTGCTCCAACCCCCTCCCTTTTCTGCCCTGGGTGATGGGTATGCTTACTTGGGGGCGGTGTTGTCTTTTTCTTCTCCTCCGGTCCTGATATCTACTGCACCCCCCGCAGCAGTCTTCTCCAATCTCTTCGTCTTCTCTCTTTCACCTTCCTGTGCAGCAGGGCTCTATTTTCCAGAGACCCTCGTCGCCAATGTAATAAAGCATTGTCCATGCTGCTTTATGTTGCTTCGTGAGAAGTTTACTTAAGGTTCTTGAGTTACATGTTACAAGTTCTAGATATCCGGTATAAGACATATTACACCGGCACCCATCACCCAGGAAGGGAGGGACCAATTGACTCAACATGGAACACTCACCACAGCATTCTCCCACTCATACAACATTCCACAGGCACTCACATGACATCATCAATCACATGACATGCTACATCAGACTCAAACAAGTACTTCACAACAGTGCTGTGAGGGTTTTCCCACCTTTTCATGTATTGCAATGTGACCTCTTCAGATTGGGTGTTCCCAAACCTGTAGGTATCAGAAACACTTTTTTTCTTGCCTGTGTGTGTCGTGAGGTAGGTCTCAAACGGTGTTAGTCCCTTGTTGCTGCCTGCTTTATCCATGGGGATTTTAGCCAGTGGTGTAGCTGTTCATATTTATATCTATATTTGGCTATCAGGCCTAGCTGTGTCACACATTCCTCAAAGGATCAGATTTCCTGGGTCTGGTACATGACCCCGATCTTGTTACACCCGGCCGTTTCCCATTTCTCATACAACCCTTTTTCCATACCCGAGGGGAATTCTGGGTTATTGAACATTGGCATAAAGGGGGCAGGGTCTTTTGTTAATGTCTTGTCTTTTGTGGCTTTAGCCCATGCTTCCAAATGTTGCCTTCATTACCTTGCTGATTTAAAGGTTCAGGTGTCTATATTGTTTCCCTCTCCAGAGCAGGTGTCGGAGATAGGTTGTTGCTACTCCCTTAACTTGGGAAGCCCATATTTTCAGTTATGTTTCCGGGATCCATTCTTTCAGGACCCATAGTTGCAATGCCTCAGAGTATTTGCGGAAATGTGGAAGGGCACAGCCTCTGTTCTATCTCAGTGCTGTGAGGACCGCTCTGGCCACTCGGGGGGGGGGGGGGGGGGGGGGTGTATGGCATACTGTTCCTCAAATGTATGCCATTATTGTTTTGGACAGGGATTTGAAGTACGATGCCAGGATTTTTATCGTTAGGGCTTGAAATGTGTATAGGACTCGGGGGAGGATAATCATTTTCACTGCTGTGATCTGGCCTCACCAGGAGGTTGACATGGGGTTCCATCTCTCTACATCCTGTTTAATTTTCTCTAATTGTTGGGGAAGGTTTTCTACATAGTTTCTTTTCGGTCAGTGTTATTTCGAGATATTTTATCCCTCTGTCTGCCACCTTCAGTCGTAGTGCTGAGGCTTGACGTTGGATGGACTTCCTATCTCCTGCCAAGATAAGTATTTCTGATTTTTGTTTGTTTTTGAGCCCAGACAGTGCAACATATGTTTCTCTCATATAATAGGAGCGGGCGCGTTCTCTCCGGGTCTCCCAGTGCCACCAGCATGTCGTCCGCGTATGCTACCACTTTATGCTGGATGCCTGCCATGTCTATGCCTTTCAGGGCCTGTTATTCCCTTATTTGAACCGCAGGGGCTCCAGAAAGATCACATGTTTTGTCCCTATCTCGTTCCTTACCCTGTCGGACAACCCACCATTTTCAGACACTTGGCGAGATGTAATTTGCCTGTATCATGTTGATGAAGGAATCCCCCATGCCCATTTTACCCAATATGCGAAAGAGAAGCAACCACTCGACGTGGTTGAATGCTTTCTCTGCGTCTAGGGCTAACCATATGGCCGGTGAGTGGGTAATTCTGTTTTTTTTCTATCGGGTGGATAATTCTGCTTATATTATCGTGGGTCTGTCTATTCGAAAAGAATCCTGATTGATCCTGGTGGATTAACTTGGGAAGGACCTGTGGGAGTCTATTGGCTACAATTCTCGTATATAACTTATCGTCTAGATTGATTAATGCTATCAGGCGATAGGAGCTTGGTAGCTCCGGGTTCATACCTTAAGGTGAAACCAACCTTCTTGCCTAAGATTGTGTCTGAGTTCCATTTAACTCAGAAGATAATTCTATCTTCATTTTATTCTCCTCCTCATCCTGGAAAGGAAGAGGAGAGGTTACACAGGCTTGATTGAAGGCGTGCACTGACATTTTACATCTCCAGGATGTAGATAAGACCCCATCACCAACTTTTTGTAGGTTACACATGCCGCAAATTGGGTATGGCAATTTCAAAACAAACTGTTTCAAGATGGCTTATTTTGGGAATAACTGAATGCTACAGATTAGCAGGAAAAGATTCTCTCGAGGGTTTTAGAGATCATTCAACCAGGGGCATGGCTACCTCCTCTGCATTGCAGAGGGGGTCCCAATTAGGGATATTTGTGCGGCTGTCACATGGTTGTCCGTACACGCCTTTACCAAACATTATAATCTGGGCTCTTCCTCAACTGAGAAGGTTTATTTGGAAAGGCAGTGCTACATTTTTTGCACACAGACCTATGAAGGAACTCCTAAATTATGAACCTCAAATTTCTGACTCCGTCCTCGAGGAATACTTGCACTGCTCTGGGAGTTTATTATAAGATGAGGAATACGTGGGAGGAACATCCAGTCGAAAGAAAGTTACCATGGGTAAGTAACTTTTTTTCTCAATCATACTTGGACCATACATCCCAAACCACCTGTTGACATCAAACAAAATAAGACAATCATTCCATTTTACCAGGAAGAAACCCAAGGTGGGTGCTTATTCACAGTACAGACATCTAGGCATTGGAACTCCCTTCCACTACCGCTATGTAGAGTCCATTCTACTGTCTTTCTGGAAAAACCTGAAAACCTTCCTCAAGTCGTTGCGTTTCACAGTAGCATATCATGTTTTTCATCCTAGCTTATAGTGCCATGATATCATCTTGTGACAGCTATGCTTAACCAAAAGTCCTGAACATAACATAACCTGGGGCATGGCTTAGCTGGAGAGCTATGTAGATGCTTTCTGTTTTGGCTCCTACCCATAGGGAAGGCGGCCGTGGCCTTTCACCTCGCTTTTATTCAGCTGCAGCGTTGGCGCCGCATGTAGGGGGACTGGCGAGAGATCTTTTGCTGCAGATGCCCAAGATGGTGCTGTCCAAGGCACGCTGTCATTAAGCAGCCGCCCATGCCCGTTCGGGAGGATTGGAGCTGTGGTGGGGCCACCGGACTTGACTGCTGAGGCGTGCAGTGCTTATACCACCAATGGTGTGGGCTGCTGTGGAGGCTTGCCGGGATACTACCTGTGTATCATCTGAATAGCGGTGTGGAGGAGGGGCTACCATGCGGCAGAGCCTTTATGAGTGCTGGGCTCGGCTGCATGGAGGGTTGATGCCTAGCCTGCCTGCGGGGCCCTCCATGGCCCGTTTGCTGTGCCTCCACTGCTTGGCCTTGATGTCTGGAATGCCTTCTTGGCTGCCTGCAATGCTTCGCCCTGCTACTGCTGTATAATCTTCTGCATTGTACCCTCACTGGACTTTATTACAGGTATGAGGGACAGGGGGTTGGGAGCCTCTGCCACAGCCATAACTAACTGCCTAGCTCTTTCTCTACGCTGCTGGTGCCTCCCCGCCTTACTGGATTCATGTTGCTTTGTGCTTCTGTCGGGCCCTGAACTTCTCCAAGCTAGAGTCCCCCTTTCTGTCTTTCTCTGCTGGGGGTGCTTTTCGATTGTCAGCCAGGCGTCTCTAGCACTACCTCGGCATAGTCACCTTGCCTGGGTGCTGGTAACGTGTGCAGTGGAGACAACGCTTTAGGGGACCAGCGGCTGCTCAGCAATATTGTCTGCGGATTCAGTGGTAGCCCCAAGAACACGCACCACCCGACCCCACCGGCTTTAGAATGTCATCTGGCAAGTCGCAGAAACACAAGTCTTCTGACATCAAAGAGTTTTTGTTTATACTGGGCCAACACAAGCAGGCACAGGTAATCTCCTCTAAGGTCTCTCAGGAGATGTTGGACGAGGACGTAATACCTACACCAGCTGCAAAGGCGACATTGCTCTTCCCCCCTCCAAACTTTGAAGACTGAGATGTTGTCAGACAAGACATTTCAGCATGTAAGGCGGCCTTAGTTCGGGCCATGTCTGAAATCAGTAACAGTGTAGATTCAATGGGGGACAAGCTGACGGGCATAGAGAGCTCCATCATGGTCCTCTCTGATGATCAGTCGGATATGGAGCAGCTCTTGGTTTCAGTGGAAGAAGAGCAGGCACGAAGATTGGAGATGGTGAGAACTGACCCAGGCCGAACTTACGGTTGCGGGGGATCCCTCAATCAGTCCCCGACACTCCACTTACGCCTTATGTAAAGAATCTTTTACAGGAGATTCTGGGCCTTCCGGAGGAAGCAGACATGATCCTTGATCGCATACATCAGGTATTCTCCCCGTACCAGAAAAGCAAGGGGTACCTTCTGGACGTCCTCACTAGAGTCCATTTTTTTTTCTATATAAAGAAGTACATCATGAAGAAAGCCAGGGTGCTCTCGGTCTACAGATTTCATGGCGCAAAAATCTGCATTTTCCAAGACCTAGCGCAACTCACTTTACAGAAGCGACGAGGGATGCGCCCTGATAACATTTGGCTGTACAATCATAATGTTAAATACAGATGGGGGTTTCCCTTTAAGCTTCTTTTTGACTACCAGGATGCTCCTGTCAAGTCTTTTCCTTGGAGGACGCCTCTGTTTTGCTTGGAACCACCTTCCCTTCGGATGACTGCCCGGGCCGCTGTGGGGGTGCGGTGGACTGCCCGTGATGGATACCCAAACCGTCAGGTCCTGACAGATGGAGACGGAAGCAACAGAGATCACTTGAAAGGCACCAGGTGGAAATTCCACCTTGAGCGCTTGAACACTCTTTTTGTTGGTGTTGCCTGGCTGTTACAGGGACCCTGGCTTTGGCTTTGTTTCATGAACAGGGCTTGGCTCCTTGCATGCTTTGTTCCATCGTGAGCGTCTGCAGGTGTGTATGTTGGGCCAGCGACCCTCCTGGGCATGGCTTTGTTTATTTTAGCCTTGTTTCCTGGTTTCCGACCTGGCCCGCTCCCAATGCAGTCCCAGACTCCTCCATTGCACCTTCCCTCCCTCCTTCCAACCCAACCCTGGGCCCCAATTGGCCAGGTCGTGAAATAATACACACCTTCCCAGGGCAGTCCTCTGCCCGGCAGCCCCTACAGCTAAGGGCCTGAGACAAAGGGTGGCTCGTACAATGGCGGCTCGTACAATGGCGGCTCCAAGCGGTTTCGGCAGGTCTCGGCAGGGGAAGCCAGCGACCAGCCGTCAACCAGCATCAACCACCAAAGTGAGTGTGGCAATGGGTGGGGAGTAGAGCAATTACTCTACTCCAGAAAACCCTGCCACTCTACATTACCCTACCTCAGAATGTTGACTACTAGCATGTGCCACATTTAGATAAGAATTGTGAATGTTAGCCCCCAGTGTCTAATGTCGTACTAAGGTGAACACTGTCCTGTGTCGCATCTGGATGGGACTGTGAATGTTAGCAAGTCCCACTCTCATAACTGTGAATATTGGTATGTGCCACATTGGGACAGAATTGTGAACCTTGGCCTAAGTCGCATCTAGATGGTACTTTGAATGGTAGAAGGTGCCACGCTTGGACAGAGTTGTGTCACGATGCCCGCTCCTGGGGAGCCGGCTCAGGCACTGCGTCCCCGAAAGCGGACATCAAGTCCCCGTGGAAGGTCCCAGCAACCCCTTATAGGGGCCCTTTGGACAGTGTCCTGGCGCCTATGGCGCCAGGCTCATAGAAAACGTCAGTCCTGGCGCCATAGGCGCCAGGCTCATTATGAAAGTGTTTGGGTGCACTTAGCTGATGCAGACCATGCTGCAGAACCCCGGCCTCCTTGAGGCCTGAAAGGAACTACTTTACCTGTGGGACTCATTTACACCCGGGCGTGGTCGGGGAAGGATACATACCTGATTGGAGGAAGGACACATTCTAGGAACTTCTTCCAAGGCTATTTAAACCACACCCGATCAGCCACACGTGCTTCGCGTTGTTCTGCATCTAGCAGCTGGACGCTCACTGTGTCTGCTCCTGCATCCTAACTTCTGCCACGCCTGCCAGCATCCTGAATCACCTGCAAAGGAAGGGAACAAGAGAACAGAAGAAGGAAAAGGCCTTACCTGCTAAATCTGCATCCCGGAGACATTTCGCTGACGATCCTGAAAAGGAAGACATTTATTTTTAAAAGCACATCACATCGATCGCTGCAGCGCATCATTCTACTCATCTTACAGGGCGCTTCCATGTTCTGCAGCGACCATCCGGATTCACAGTCGCGCCCCAGCGCCTAGGGAGAAAAAGACAATAACGAAGGTGAGAGAAAGAAGGGAAAAGGGAAGCTAAATCTCCATGTTAAGACTTACCTGCTGGGTCATTCCCTTTTCGTTTCGGGTCCGCGCCACATCCAGGCATTTTCGGACCCCGGCCCCTAAGGGGAAAAAGACATCAGCGTTAATGAGCGAATGAAAAGACATTACCAAGACGGTCATTAAAGACTTACCTGATTTCCACAAGGATTTCACCTCTCATCTCGGGTCGGTGCCTGTTCCCCGGCATTCCGTACCCCGGCCCCTATGGGGAAAAAGACACTAACATTAGAACATTAATGCATGGACACAAGGGGAACCACTTATCAAAAACTTACCTGGAAGCCAAGCAAGTTTGGTTCTCACCAATCCGAAAATCCAGTGACGTAACTGGATACCAACGCGCCCCTGCATCAGAAGCAGGATGGAGAGCTCGTCCTTCCAGACCCTAAGGTGAGACGCTACGGGGAAGCACAGAAGGGTTTTGAGTAGGGTGAGAGGGGTAAGTGGGAGGCCGATTGCATTACCCCGCAGACAGTTAACCCCCTATTTTCACCTACAGAAGGATACTTGGGCCCGGTCCAGTCCGTCTCCCGACCCCTGCGCATCACCTTAGACGAGGTCACAACAGCGCGAACCAGGCCAGCGCCTCCGTGGGAGTCAGGTGAGCGTTACAGTTGTGATCATTTGCCAGCATCGCATCTACTCTGCAGGACCCTCGTATCTAGGTGTAGTCTCCATCTCTTTCTACCATATGAGTTTAGGCTTTACTCAAATTGCCTTGTTCGGTGTAGGCCTTTCTCCCACTATGCAGGACTCTCAAATCTAGCTGTATTCAGTCTTGTACTCAAATTGCACTGTTAGGAGTTGGTTCTAGCTGTGTTTAGTCTTATACTCAAATTGCAGTGTCAGGTAGAGGCCTTTCTCCCACCATGCAGGAATCTCAAATCTAGCTGTGTTGCATTGTCAGGTGTAGGCCTCTCTCCCACTGTACAGGACTCTCAAATCTAGGTGTAGCCTCCATCTCTGCTATATATATACGGATACCTTCTACATTATGAAAGCTAGGCCCACTGGTATAGGCCTCTCTATTCTAGACATGGACACACATTGCCCAAGCCGGGCAAGCTCGCAGCCTGCGATACATATATCTCACACCACTAGCGTGGACACAGGCTGCAGGCACGGCCAAGCACCCATTCACAATAGAATACGGCTACGGCTAAGCACATCTGGCCTAGTGCACACATAGACGTCCAGACTGAAACACCCGACGTACCTCAACACCTCTGCCACTAGCATACAGCGACCAATACCCGAAAGGAATTCGGAATAGCTGGCTTCACATAGACTCTCTCAACAATAGCAATTTATCGCTAACCCTCAACAGCACCCACCCATGTGTTTGACCTCTCTTGGGCTGCTTAAGTCGAGCCTTGCCAGCCACCCAAGTCCTAGAACGTCAACATCTACCCACGCATCCCCTAAGCCAAACCCCCTAGAATTTTCAAACCACATTTACTACGGTCACCAATGGTGTTCAACCAAGGAAAAAGCACATTGAGGCCACACAAGTGGGGAAAGAGCGCTATATAAATAACAAAATACAATACAATACATGTATTGGAAGAGGAAGAGATATATTTGCATGCGACACTGGGGTCATGTATTGTTCTCTATGGGGAGCTGTCTTCTAAAATTGGAGTCCCAGGTTTTTATCTTCAGGTTTGGTGCCCCCGTTTCCTTGCTTCTCTCTCAAAATAGGGAGGGGAACGGTCTCCCTATTTGCAAATCACGTTGTGGCTATGCAGATTTACATGATACCTTGGGTTAGTTGTCTCAAGTGTTCTCCTACTACAAATGCTGTTGTCCATTAAAATTGTCTCCCCGAATGTACAGGGGCCTAACTTCCCCCCTTAAGAGGAAATTGCTGCTTCGTCTTGCCCCCTGTGATCCCGACGTGGTTCTCCTTCAGGAGTCTCACTTGAAGCAGTCTGATGAATGGCGTTTGATTTCTCGTAGGTTCCCTCGTCAGTCCTTTGCCACTGGGGCTACTAAATAGAGAGGTGTGGCCATACTGCTCAATGCAAAACCCCCTTCCTCAAGAGACTGGTGCTTTCTGATAAAGAGGGACGGTATGTGGGGGTTGTCTGGTGATTTTGGTGGGTCTCCCACTGCTTTTTTTCTCCATCTATGGTCCTAATAATAACCAACGCTCCTTCTTTGATCGTCTTTTTCAGGCAATAGTGCAGTTCGCAGACGGAGAATTGTTCTTAGGAGATTTTAATGCTGTAATGGATCCAGATAAGGATCGCTTCTCAATGGCCTCCTCTGCATGTATCCGCTCTGCGGCGTCTCTCTCTCTCTCTCCAAAGAGGTTCAGGACTTGGGCCTGGGGATGCCTGACGGCACGTTCATCTGGTCGATCGAGATGATACATTTTACTCGAACGTACATGGCTGTTACTCCAGGATTCAAATGTGTTTCTCTCCCCTTTCCACATTAGTTTCTGCCGTGGAGGCCACTTTTGGGAGTAAAATTAATGCACCCATACTTTGCTTTCACTCAATGGGATAGGATTAGCTGTCCAGACCCTCCCTTTGCCACATCAATGATGTTCTGTTGCAAGGCTCGTTTTGAGGAGAAAGTAAAGGATTATATAATACAATATTTTCAGCCCAAAGATGCTGGGGAGGTTTCTCTGGATTCTCTATGGAGGGCTTTTTTCAAAAAGATTTTGTTTTTTATTGTATTTTGTTTCATTAAACCTTTACAAAATGTAAGAGAATACACATATTGGAGAAAAAAAACAAGCATCAATCATAAAATTCAATTAAATCAAACAAATCTAGTTCGTACAAGAAACAGTATCCCAAAAGAGAAAAAAGGAACATAAAAATAAACAAGCCGTTAAAAAGTCCATGGGATCAGTACAAAAGCTCTTGACCAAATATATTAAAATAATATAGAATAACATAAAATAAGGCCCGCAGAAACATGTCTATAGAAAATACCCTCTAGTAATTAATTAAGCAAAAGCAATTTAATACAGATAAAGAAAAGGTCCAGAGGGGCAGTTCTAGCGATTCAGGCCTTTACATTACAGATTCAGAGCGGGCAGAGAAAATATTTGCATTACAAATACAGAGTAGACAGACGAAACATTGGGATATCCAGATTCAAAACTTTCCAATAACGAGGGAAATCATTTAGCCCACGTCTACTGTAGTTGTACAGGTTTAGAGTTATAATAAAACCTGCTAGGGTCAACCCCTCATTTATAGTCAGAGTTTAAAGGCAGCGTTTCCATGCCATATCTACATCAAAAGGAATACAGTTCAACCCTAATGCAGGCAGATATCTGGCCCTTAGAGACTTTAGCTAATGACACTCTAAGACCAGGTGTCGTAGCGACTCGGGTTTAGACAAACTGAACCTACAACCAATTTCCTTCTTCTTTATAAGGTTCCTCCTTATCAGAATTTCCTTGGTCAAAAGAAGATTCCACCGCGCCCCAAGTAGGGTCCCACAATAGTACCTATTCAGAAATTGGAGCAGAATATTGGATGGGGATCCTCAGCGTTTATGTTCGTGCGCCAGATGACTTAGGGATATATATGATTGAAAGTCATCCGTTGTATAGACCCAATCAAGGTCAAGCAATGCCCTTTTTACCTTAAGGGGGATTAGAGATCATAGTCTCCAGATTCAGGCCAATATCTTGTAGGATATGTTTGCATCTTTCCCTCAGGGCAGATAGCTCTACAGATAGGGCTATATTTTCACCCAATAGATGTTACAGGGAGTTGGGTATAGGGGTGAAAATGTTTGCAAAGAGGGTCAGACAGCGCCATTGTACCATCGCCCAGAGTGAGGAAATACCTAATTCAAATCTTAGTACCGATAGCGGCACTGCTTTGGGCACGCCGAGTAACCATCTCCATATTCTGCCTTTAATTTTATCCAAGATCTTCTTCACATTACCCGGCAATAGTTCGAGGCCATATGTTAACTTTGGTACAATCTTGCCTTCAAAAAACATTGCCGGTTTGATAGTAAATCGGCTGAATTTCCGATAGATTTTTATAATCTGGGACTCCAATTGCTTGGCCTTCTAGAGCAGCACTTCAGAACCAATTTTAGATCTCCTATAGGCTCCAAAATTGAAACCTAGATACCTGACACCTTCAGAGAATTTCAGGGCCATCCCTTCAACATACCCCGCAAGTTGATTAAGCTTAGCCCTCATTTTTTTAAAGACCAATATTTTTGTTTTATTAGGATTGATAGTAAGGCATTATCTCTAGTGTATTCCGCAAATCTATTGAAAAGCCTTTGCAGACCAACCCTAGTAAGGTTAAAGATTAAAAAATCGTCTGCATACACTAGACAAGTTATTTTCGCCTTACCGATTTTAAGAGCAATCAAGCCTTCCTTGGCCAGGGCATACACAACATCCGACATATATTGATTAAATAGCCAGGGTGTCGGGACACACCCCTGCCTGACACCCCGGTAAACTGTAATTCTCTGAGATAGGTCCCCCTTTTAACTGAGACGGACGTGAATCCCACAATTTTCATAGACACCCCTGATAAGCCTCAACTGTCCCCCAGGTAGCCCCCATTTAGCCAATTTTGCCCTGTTTGCCATGATCTAAACGGTGGAATGTGGCCGATAGATTGATAGAGGCCATATTTGTGCAGCCATTCATCGTCCTCCAAGCATCTTCCTGGAGGCATTTAAGTACCAACCCATTGATGTTAGTTGAGTGGCCCTTCCTAAAATCGGTCTAAAACAATCCAGCGGGTGAGCCATTTTAGCCCATTCTTCTAAATGAGAAAGAAGGAAGGCAGAGAAGATTTTACAGTCAGCATCGATCAGGGAAATTGGCCGATAGTTAGTTGGTTCAGCCCTACTGCCGCACTTGAATATTGGTATCACATGGGCTATACTCCAAGAAGGTGGGGTTACCCCTGTTTGAATAATTTCCTTACATTCCAGTAGTAGAAGATTCACCCACATGTTATCAGCCTTAAAAGGAAGTTAATATCACTAATATCCAAGGTAGGTTCCCAGATGTTACTATCCATAGAGCCAGATAACACTAATGGATGAGTCATAGGCGTACCAAACCTTTTCAGAAAAAACTCAACCCACTGAGGCTCTGACATAGTATTTAGTTGCGAGACCACAACATTTGGATCCTGTCCATTAATAAGGTGCCAGAAAGCACTGACCTCAGCCCTAATCAGGACTCCCAGCATTGGTTCAGCATGCTGTTGCAGTATAATAGTTTGTATTGACTTAAAATAATTTTTATAGGACTGCTTGATTTTCTTGACATATTCATGTCTAGTGTCCTCATCCACACTTAGCCGACAAGCCCCTCTAATATCTCTCCTCATGGATGTTTTTGCAGAGGCCAAATCATGTGTGTGTCTGTCATTACCATTCTTTTTATTATTAATCCTAGGTATAATACCAGAGATTGCGTCCCGAATGAAACTCTGGAACATATTCATATTAAAGTTGTTTAGTTTCCAATCCCGAGTGAATTTATTGAAAACATCCATGAGATTACTATTCAAGGTACAGATGTTATTCTCTGTCCATCATACTGCATTACCTGCCACTGTCGCGGTAACATGTGGTTGCATTGTATACTCTGAACTCTCTACCTTCATCTCTAACCATTCTCTCCTCCCCCCTACCCAATCTGGTTTCCGCCCTCTTAACTCTACTGAAACTGCTCTTACCTCTGTTCTCAACTCTCTCCTCCCTGCTCGCTACTCTAAGCACTCCTCGATTCTGGTCCTACTGGACCTCTCTGCTGCCTTTGACACTGTCGACCATCCTCTACTCCTTTCCACTCTCTCCTCATTCGGCCTTAAAGACTCAGTTCTTAACTGGTTCTCCTCCTATCTCTCTAACCGCACCTTCTCAGTTTCTTGGGGTGGCTCCACCTCCCCAATCTCTCCACTCAACCATGGTGTTCCCCAAGGTTCTGTCCTTGGCCCCTTTCTGTTTTCGCTGTATACTTCCCTCCTTTCATCTCCTCCTTTGATGTCTCACATCATTTCTATGCTGATACCCAGCTCTTCCTCTCTTTCTCCTCCTTCTCTCCTGACATCCATCATAAACTCTCTTCCTGCCTCTCGGCTTTTAAATCTTGGATGTCTTTTCACTTCCTTACTCTCAATGCAGATAAAACTGAACTCCTTTTCTTCCCTGCCAACCCCCCTCCTCCCTGCCCTCCTCCTTGCATTCTTTTTCCTCCTTCCCAACTCCCCTTCTCTTCTCATGCTCGTAACCTGGGTCTGCACATTGACACCCACCTCTCTCTTTCTCATCACATTTCCCTCACTGCCAGATCTTGCCGTTTCCACCTATACAACAGCAGCAAAATTCATCCTTTCCTAACCTTCCAAGCTACTAATCTCCTCCCTCCTCTTCTCCAGACTTTTCTACTGCTCTACTCCCCCCTCAAATCTGTCTACCACTCTGCCATTCGCTCCCTCTGCCTCCTCTCACCTCACAACTCCATCTCCTCTTCTCTTAACTCACTAGGCTGGCTCCCATTCCACACCCAGCTCAAATGTAACTTCCTCTGCCTAGTCTTCAAAGCCCTCTACGGTCTTACCCCTCTGTACCTCTCCTCCCTTCTCTCTTTCTATACTCCTTCTCGTTCTCTCCGTTCTGCAGATCTCTTCCTTCTCTCTACTCCCTCCCCTGTGCCCCCTCCCGTTTCCGCTCCCTCCAACTTCTTGCTCCTTTCCACTGGAACCGCCTTCCTCTTCTCTTCCACACTCCCCTCTAGCACCAATTGTTTCCTCTCCCACCAACTAACCCACCTCCACCCTCTCCTCCTTCCTTCTGTCCCTCTATTTGTACTTAGCCTCATCATAAATGTAAATTGTTAGTTGTACTGTTTTCTGGTTTAGATTCATTGTTAACTATTGCTTGTTGTATTAACTTGTTCCTCTTGTAAACGCTTTGGATTAAGGCGCTATATAAATTAAAATGAATACAAAATACAAATACATTCTAAATTCTCTGGTATTCACCGTCAGATCAAAGATAGCCGTTGGAATAGAGTGGTCACTCTAGTCATTCCTCAGCACATTGAATGACACACATCTATAAAGCAGAAAATAGTCCAGATAGATATAATCCAATATGGAGGAGCTAGTACCCCTATGCCAGGTGTGCCAATCAGACTCCTTAGAATACGACACAAATTCCCCACCAAAGGTTGTAATCCCATACTACCCAATCCAACCTGCCAAGTTCTCCCCAGTTGTTGCATCCCAGGCTGTCCAGTGATATCCAGACCTAATTCCCATGGATTTCTCGGTGTCCCACAATCCGCATTTAGGTCCACTACCACTAAGACTCTGCCATTTGTAAACTTCCCGACCATTCATCACCAACTTGCCACAATCTCTCAACAAAGGAGTCCACTGATGAGATACTTTTGAGCAAATATGTTAATGGTCCAAACTTTTGAGCCCCATCCCCAGAAGTAAGATCCACCCCCAGTAGACTAGAAGGCAGATTCTCAATAATCGACCCAGTTAGACCTAGAGTGTTTTCTATAGCAATCAGCAAGGCTCCAGGTGGCCTCCCCCCCAGTGCTTGCCTTTGCTGGTTAGGCAAATATATTATAACCATCCAAGGTAGGAGTAGAGGTCAGCCAGGTCTCTTGTAAGCAAACAGTTCTCTTCTCATAAATTGGCCAAACAAATAGGATTGGTAAAAATATGTACATTTCCACGTGTATTCTAAGATTTTATACTTGGTGAGAGATTTTCCATCTCAGTGCCCCGATGTCTATATTCATTACGGGACCAATTTCTGCCACAAGATGATGATTGTGGCCCAATGTATTTCTTTGCCTTCAGCTTTTCCATTCCCACTGCGCAAACCCACATCCCCATTGCCCCCCCTTGGGGGAGCACACTTCGCTGCGAGTCATTTTTGTAGATGGGGGGCCTCCCTTCCCCAGTTCATCCTGCTTAACGTCAAACCCTAGGTTTAATATCCCCTCACTTTGTGTGAAAATCAATTCCTTTACTAGCAAAGAGTTCAAATACAGCATGCAGGAGTCCAACTGATCTTTGATGAGGAAAACAACTTGTTTAATATTAGATGAGCTAATCAGAGCCAATGATGGTATTTCTGCAAAAATTGTCAAGATGTTAGACCTATTCAGGCATACCAGATGATCCGGGCCCAATACACTGCTCATTAGTTTGTTTATACCCCCCATAAGTACCAAGAGTCCTCGACTGAGTACCAGATGTATCCCTAATTTGAGCACCCCAGGTATCTCCCATTCGTGAGTTCAGTGGTGTAGTCCGAGAGACCACTCCTGTCGATCTCTGCTCATTCACACCAGCCCTTGTCTGAAGGGCAGATGTAAGCGTTAAAGCAGATCCTTAACTCCCAAAGCCACTCTAGGGTAGTTGGATGCTGCTGACATTTCTACACATTCAAGCAATAGCCGAAATTTACCTTTGCCACTTCCCGCCCCAAGAGACAGTGCTCCAACACCAGTAGTCATTGGGGGAATTATTTTCCCGAAACTCTTCTCCCCCCGAATAAACGTGGCCCATCATTGCTGCAACTACTCTTTCCATTTCCGCCAGCATCAGAGGGATCTCCCTCTCGATACCCCCCAGCAGCTTAGTCCGACCTTCCCCAATTTCTATTGCCGGCAAAGCCGAGGCAGATGCTCCCTGGCAAGGGCCCCAAATAGATTCAATCTGGCCAGGCCAAACAAGTCGGCATTTTAGCACGCTACCCCAGGTCCCCTTCCCAAGTATGGCGAGTATTGCACTGAGGCCACCTTCCCCTGTGCCACCCCATGTACTCCACCAGTTCCCATTTTAGGTCCTGGCAGAGCTACGCCCTCGCTGTTACCTTTGTGCAGTATGGGTTTGGTTGGAAGAATAGGATCACTCTGCCCTGTACTTAAAAGTACTTCATTTTGAAGAGGCTCAGGGTTGATTTCAGTTTGTGCTTCAGAGTCAACAGGCAGGGCTTTAGTTAACCCCTCTATAATAGAGCGGCCCTACTCAATAATGGGAGATAACCTTGAGCGGAATAGAGATTTATGTGCTGCTCTAATGCTAAGAATGCGGTTTCTACGTGGAAGCTGTTTCCGTTTTACCAATTTCAATTTCTTAGCATTATTTCTTTTAGGTACAGGAGAATCATCGTCGGGTACTACCACAGCCTGCACACCACCTCCCGGGTGAGATAGACCACACCCATCTTGATTAGGAGTATCACTGTGATCTCTAATAGGGCATTGCTCATTTAGGCCCTTCCCGAGGGAGCAGGTTGGAATGCACCACCTGGGCCCTGTCGGAATATTTGGGCAGCTAGGCAATTCCACCACCAAGTTATCATCAGAGATTTCAATAATTTCTTCAGAGCCACCAGTCACATCCACAGACATAAAGTTTGTGGTTTTTAGCTCTGGCCAAATATTGTCATATAGCGAGACGAAAGGGCTCAGGACCATGTTCAGTGCGGAGACCGTTGGGTGGGTCAGACATATCCGCTCATCAACTTCACACAAAGTATGATGGAGTGTTGGGAAGTCACTTTGGGCTCCAAATGCCCCTGAGCCATCAAATTGGGATTGAGCATGGCGTTTTTGATCATGTCCAGAGTTACGCCCATCTATTAGGTTCGTAAGTGCTGTAGGTGTGTCTTGTAACGATGCATTGCAGGTTTGTTGCTCCACGCTTACTCCGCGATTGCCTTCCATTAACTCATTAATCGCCTCTAATTCCAATGCCTGGTCTTCAAGCTCTATGATACTAAGATCAGTCAAGTCATTTATTCTGCAAAAGTGGGCATGAAGGTTCATAACGGAGTGATTTAACATCGCTGTGCCTTTTGGCCAAGATTTCAATTCCGTACTGTTTGCAGCAACCTTGATAACGTAGTGATCCATAATCCGAATGGTTTGGATCCCAGGATGGATTGAGGTGTCTTATGAGCCCAAGGTGTTTTAGCAGAGAGACTTACTATAGTTGGCCCAGTGGATGGGACGGATATCAGGTTGGACCACTAAGGCCGAGAGTAGTAGTCCCCGGTTGGAATTAGCATCCAAAACATCCAAATTTAGTGACGGTTGTGGAGTTGGATGTACATTTGACTTAACCTTGCCCACTGATTGACCTTGCTCCTACCCAGCATATCAAGCTGGTGAGAATATACACAAGTAAGTCGACACTTGGGGGGAGCTCTCAATGATAGTGTTCCGGGGAACAAAACCACTAGGCAGATTCTCTGTTGCTATAGCATTTCAAGTCCCCTCCAATGGATCTTGCCCCATTTCACTTCTTAATCCAGACCTCCTAGTATAAGTTTGCTTAGGATAGGGGTCCACGTCGGTGCGACCAAATGGGCGGAATAAATCAAATTTAAGGCAGAAACCAGATCAAAGGGCCTTCTCCACTCCTTAATTTTGGCAATAGAGACCCAGGTCAAAGGGGGAAGCCCAAAGGCAGCCCCCCACAGTCCCTGGGGTCGTAATCAACCAATCTAGTAGTAACAGTTCAAACTTTGATGTCCTTTAATCACCTGGAGCCTTGGGCAGAGACGGGGACAATTGAATACGCCAATGCGTCTCAACGGAATAGTGTTTTGTATAAGACTTACCAGCAGGTGGCCATTCAGTTTGTAAATTTCCGATTTGAAAAAAGGTGAAGAGCCCCAACGTAAACACACGTGTAAAAGCCCCAGGCAGGCTAGACTGGGATGTTCAGAGGTACAAGGTCCCCAGCCAATGCTGCTAACTGCCAGTAACTGCAAACTCTGCCTCGAACTCCGGGAGGGCTTGTAGAGGAGTGATTAGGGGCAAGCTCATTAGCTTGGCCGCAGCACACCTTAGGTAATTGCATATGTAGATCTCCACCCTTGAGTCTCTGGTTCAGGCTTTAGAGCAGGAACACAAATGGACTAGTTTACTGAAAACCTACCATCAGTTGAGGACTGCTAGAGGAGAGTTGGAAGCCCTGTTCACTGGAGAGGCGACTAAATCTCTTTTATGCACTAAACAGTTCTAGGACTAATAAAGCGAACGGGGTACTAGCATGAAAGTTCTGTCGTCTTCAGACTAGGAATCATATCAGATGTTTTAGGGCCCCTAGTGGTGAACTCTGTTCCGGTGAGTTAGCTAAATTGAACATCCTCACCGATTACTACACCTCCCTTTTTCAGGCTGAAGCCTTGGATACTGAGCAACAGGGCACTACCTTTAATGTCTGTCTCTTCCAGTGCTCTCCGGTTGCAGCTTAAGCATCCAATTCAAGAGGAGGAAGTTTTACAAGCCCTTATGGCACTTCCTGCTGGAAAATCGGGCCCGGATGGATTTTCAATAACTTTTTATAAAAAAATGTGCAACCCAACTGGTGCCACCACTCGCAAGACTGTTGAACAATTCTTTAGTGACTGCCCATCTGCATCAATTAAAATGAATCGTAAACTCTGATCCGATCCCTGTTCATCAGGGCACATACCAGGGCTGCCCTTTAGCCCCCCTTTTATTCACTTTTGCCCTTGAACCCCTGGACATAAACGTTACCCCTTAGTTGCAGGGATCGATATTGGAGGATCCACACATAAATTGGCCCTCTATGACGATCACAATTTGTTTTATGATGACAGACCCTATCCACTCGTCCAGCGGTTACTGAAGAGCTAGATTTATTTTGCGGGATCTCGGGGGGGGGGGGGGGGTGTGTATGCTATCAATTACGCTGAATCGGCAGCTCTTAATGCCTCCATGACCCGAGAGGACCTCCAATCTCTACAACAAACGTATCCAATCTGGTGGGGAGTATATAGGCTTAATTATTTGGGAATCTATCTTACCCGCTCTCATGACCCTGTTTCGCCATAACCACCTGACACTCTTCCCCAAACATTACCAAGACCTTAAGCTGTGGAAGTGCACTGAGACTTTGGCAGATGCACGGCCATTAAGATGAATATGCTGCCTTGTTTGCTCTACGCCTTCTTCGACCTCCCAGTGTTACTCCCATCTCACACTGGTAAAACCCTGCAACCTAAGCTCTGGGATTTAGTCTGGCAAGGGAACCTCTCCTCCCCTGAATATCTAGGAGAAGCCTTGTGCACCCGAAACAGCAAGGAGGCGTGGCAATGCCTAATATACACCAATACCTGCTGGCAGCTCAGGTCTACGATACTTGACTTTTCAGATCCTCAACTTGATAAACAATGGATAGAATTTGAGCAGGCATGTCTCAGAATTCCTTTGGCTTCCCTGCCCTGGCTCCCTGAAGCATGCCCTCTTGTCCTTCACTTTAGTTACTCTGACCTATTGGGATATAGCGAAACACAAGCATCGACTTAACACTCACCTCTCACTGCCGACACTAGTTTTTCATAATCCATTGTTCACCCCTGGACTGGACATGGTTTGTTGTGTGATTTTTGTTCAGTTTGCCGCAGGCTCGTGAGCAGACAGATTGTGGACAGCCACAGACAGTCTTGAGCCCCCCCCACCCCTTCTCAGTATTTGTGTTCATTTTGTTTTTTTACCCCTCTAATTGTGCGCACACCAGACATAATTTTATGCATGCATCTGCTCACCTGGTATACCTCTTCCTAACCGTTACTTGTTTTTGATTTGGCTCAATGTTTTTTCCTCTCTTTGTTTGATGTAGTTTAAAAATGCAATAATTATAATGTTAATAAAAAAACGAACTTAACCCAAAAACCTAATGTAACCGCATAGATAACACGAAGAGGCCGATGTGCAAAAATTGCCATTTCTGTACATCAGAGATTGATATAAATATTTTAAATGTTTCTGAGATCTTATCTAGTGCTATCTGCTGTTGAGATTGAATTGGTTTCTTTGAAAATAATGTAGTACCAATGATATGGACCATAGTATGATTATACTGTGTATTTTTTAAAAGAGTATATAATATTGTCAGTTAAATTCACTTTTGAAAATGGAACTAATCACTTTAAACCTCACTTTGATAACTTGTTTTTTTTTCGTTTAGATGAAGAGGGGGAAGGACGACTTGGCCCAACCACTGTAGTATTGGACCACACTAGTGGATTTGAAGGTCTGCTGCTTGTGGATGATGACTTGCTAGGGGTGAGTGTAGGCACGCAATTTATTGTACTGTATGAAGCTTATTGGGCTTTTTGTTGGTGTGATGTATTGCTATGCAGTCTGATGTTGACCTTTCGGAATTTACTAAAATGAATATTTTCCACTTTATAGTCAATGTCTCTTTGCCTGATTTTCCACAGGATGTAATTCTTTAATTTAATATTGAGGTTTTCGTATTTATCTCCAAATCTTGCTACCATTGTGTGACTCATTAGGTTGTTTTCACAGTGCCATTATCCCTCACCTTGCATGGTAACAGGCCTTCAGTGCATAATTAATGACATCAAAAATGCTCTGTTGGATTGGAGAACACAGCATATTTAATCATGTTTCTTTGTTGGGTAGTTTTAAATGCTGCCATTCAGCAGCATCAAACCCCTCTTCGTCGACTGAAAATGCAATTGATGTAGCACGGATGCTACATCTGTACTCTTCCTGCATGGTATGCTCCACTCTTATTGGCTTATGTTCAATGTGCTTTAAAATGGGGACAGTAATTTAGTGTGAAGGAAAGCGGCTTGCCTTCAGACCTGCCTGCAGCTTTTTCATCACCTCACTGACATTTTGCACAGCACCCATTATAGAGGTCCTGTGTTAGGTCATCTTTGTGGAGTTGATGTTGCAGCAGTGCAGCTCCGACTCTTCCAACAGCATCAACTGCTTACTCCCTTTGCTTGATTCAGTGATGGAACAGTGAGTCCCTGTTATCTGCTTGCCTGTCTCCGGTCTCCTGAACAGCCTCCAACCTTAGCATTGGTCGGTACCGCATCACATGGGTCATATTTGCTCCTAAAAAAGAGGCCAATGTGGTACACTTTAGTCCTTGGAGTCTTTTTGCTGGAGGAGAACTTGATAATGGTTGGACAGCAGGGTCTGAGCTTCTTTGTTTACACATCGCTAAAGCCAGTCCTCCAGATAAGATTTTGTATTGGGAGTATTTCAATGTCTGGATTTAATTATTTATTTTTGGGGAGTGAAAAAGTCCCATTTCTAAAGTGTGTATTGCATACGCGTGTAAAAATGTTTTAATTGTAAAACAAACATATTTTTGTAATAAATCTTTGCACTTAGTTATTCATTAACATAAGAAATGTATTTATAGATCTTTGGACTGGGCGGTAATAACAGTTTCTTCCTGTGACAGTACGCATACTACTGGTCCAAATATATCCATGGGGCTGTGTGGGTGAAAGCAAGAAGACTGCGCCTCCCATGTGTTAGTTTCCAACTTTTTCTTGGGAATACTTTTACGCCTTTTTTCTTTTTTGGAATATTTGTGCATTTGTGAGGAGTGAGTGCCAGTTACACCCTTTATCTGTAGAGCTGGCTGAAGGTCCTCAACAGGTTTCGGGCTCCTCTTCCTTCATTCACTCGACGATATTCATTGGGGTGAATGAAGGGCTATGAAACCAGTTACGGCTTGGCTGATGGAAAAATGATACATTGGGATTCCCCTTTAAGTAAACCAACAGTTAAATTTAAGCGGTTCAATTAAAGAGTTCAAATATTAGCTTCACCAATCCTCGATGAAGGCAGCTGAATATATACTGAGACTGAAAAAGGGGACTGGTAGCAACAGCACAATGGACTCCGCTCCAGAGCTGTTATGTCATCAAAATGTGTGATTTCTATGCCAGTTTCAGCTGGCATACCTCAAGATAATTATGAAAGCAGCAAGGACATTTACTTGCTTTCTGAAAGCTGGGAGGCTACTGTTGACCTGTTCTCTGCTTCCTTAATGAGTGGCTGAGTGGCCTGAACTTCGTTAATCGTGGCTCCTGGAGGGGGTGACTCCTTTTGTGTATTATATTGTTGGACCTTTATGGACATTACAGTACAAGTACAAAGATATAGTGTTGGGTGCTGCAGGTCACCAGGGTAAGTTAATGTATCAGCTGAATCCCTGTCTCATGCTTCCACATACTAAGGCCTCACATTTATACCCGCTACTATGCAAGTTGGTGATCTGAGAGTCTGAGATTCTTGGTAGATCCCTGTGCAACCCTCATGTAGCACCTCAAGGGTGCACCTTTTGTGAGCAGGCTCTCCTAGCCCCAGAAGTGCCCTTAGGTCTTGATAAAGAGGTGTTGGTAAAAGTTACTTTGTCACAATCCCATAACACAACAGAGTGCCTAATAGATGATCAAGTCAATCACTGTTTAGAGGTGCATTTTAAATTAGAAGCAGTTAAGAAATACCATACAGAATGCCTGATGCTTCATCAATTAAATAACGTGTTGATGAAAATCTCCATAAATTAACCCCTTCACTTTAACAATTTCTGCAACATTCTAGCCCCTGGATGGTGTGATTGTTTAAGTACTTCTTGGAGATGGAGTGGCTTACCACGTCTGTGGGAGAATCCACTATTTGCTGGGATCTGCATCAGTATTAATTAAAAAAAAAAATATCTCCACCCCTGTGCTGATCTCGGAACAGTTATTTAAATAAGAGCAAACCCTCTTAATTTAATAATAACCATACACAATTAAGAAATTGTTAACCTAGCTGTTTCGTTTTTTCCACCAACCAGAATACATCTTTGTCCCTATAGTGGGTGTTCCTACATAGGAAACCCTAAATTGAGAAAAAACAGGAGACCTGCAGTTTTGAACACCGTGACCCTGCTACTTAAGGCAGCAATCTGTTCCCGACTCCTCATGGTTGGCACTGGAAGTTGAAGTCGGTTGGTTTTTCCTAAAGATGTGCTATCCCTCAATGGCACATTGACCCTCCATTCTCATAATAAAACTAGATTATATAATATTCAGTTGTACCCTTATAACTGACCTCTATCACGTGGTTTTGGTACTTCATCTAGTAATATTCGCTTAGCCCTAATAAACTCAAGATCCAATTTGAGCAATGCCACAGCTTTGGCAGATTTTATTAAATCAAATGATTGGAACTCAGTATTTTTAACCTAGACATGATTTACCGATGGTTCCACCTCCATTTTTCACTTATTTGTGCCTCCTAATTTTCAGATTAAACAATAGGTAACTGCGTCCCCTATGGAGTGGAAGGAGTCGCTGTTATCTGTAAATCGTGCTGCCTTTTAAGAAAGTTTGATTCATTGAACTGGAGTGAATTCTACCAAATCTGCACTTTAAATGTTTGCCAATTCCCACAACTTCCCAATTTAAAATGATTTTAAGCTATTGTCTACCCAGCCCTGCTAGTATTTTTCTAGATAAGGCTCTGAACGTTTTTTTGTTGACTTCTCTACTGAAATGCATGTCACTTCATCACAACGTTCTTTAGAATTATCACTATTGCTGGATTCCCTTTGGCAGGAAATGATATTTAAGAGCAGAGGCTCGTGGAGTACATGCAATTTTCGTGCGTGCTGCTGTGCTTCCTGTGTCTCCACTTTGGGTCTTCATTTTGATTGCCGTTGTCCAGCCTACGGTCTGCCTACAGTCTGTTTACAACCTCTATTCCTTGAAGGCGGAGACCCACGTTTCAAACCACTGCTGACCCGCGGAGTCAACAGAGTCTCTGAGAAGGCTGCGAGGAGACTGGGTGAACGGACTGGCTTAGTGGATGAAAACAAAGCTGAATCAATTGGACTTAACAGACATGGTAGCCTTAACAGGACCGCACACTCGCCAACGGTTCAAGACTTTTCAATCGGCAGACATGCACCATTCACTGACATCACCCCCTTCTGTTGGAGCAGCCACTGCCATCATGTAATCAGCCGAGCGAGAAAGCGGCTTTACGACGTGCTCGACAATGAAGACTGGCGGTGAGTAAACAGTCACTTATATGTACAGAGAAGAATGTCGAACACTCTGCTATTAAGGGAATATTCGATATCACTACCGTAGTCATGAGCGTAGTAACTGGAGAAGACCCTCTTAGCGCTGCGTATCAAGCACAGGGATTGGACAAAGTTTTGCATGCAAATGAACAGGAACTGCAAGCTACGAATGAGGAAGTCTCGGTATTTAGCATTGAAAGTAAATCTGTTGAACACCATCAGAACAGTGAGGATGGTGCGAATATAACACATGCCGACGAGTGTTCAATGGTCCGACAGAGCAAGGTCTCGAATACAGATTCTGACAAAAAGGTCTGTACACTTCAAGAAAGGTACTCAATATTTAAATTTTCAGACGAAAAAACCTTGCTGATGATGCAGAAAGTATTATTAGAGAAAAAGATTCTCAATTCCTTCTGAAATAATCATTTGAAATGCCGGCAATCAGTCAGAAAGCCAAGGCTGAACAAGTGAAACAGATCTAATTACAAACAACATAAAAAACTTTCATTGCCATTACGGTTGCCAACAACTCTGCATAATCGTCATATGGCACGTCTCTCATTAGATATAACTGAACTAGAAGACCTGATGGTAAACTTGGAAAAACGAAAAGAGGGTTTCTCAGACTCTAATATAAAAAAAGCCCATCTTACCGGAAGAAGCAATGACATCACCTCCACTGCCCCATAACTCTAGAGGCCTGATCATTCAACCCCGATTCGGCCAGATGACCGCTCTAAATGCTACAAAAATAAAGGAAAAACCAAAAAATCTTCACTTACAAGATTTGAGATCTAATAAAAGATTACTACAGCATGATGGAGAGAAGCAAAAATGCCAATGTAGTTTCCACCAGAAAACCGATGCGAAATTATATTGACTTCTATGTTAGAACTCTAGAATATGTTAATGGCAGCTTCTACACACGCTTTAGTTCCTTTTTTGAAACTCTGAGGCCATTAGTGAATCAATGAAGGATCAAGCCATGTTACTGGCAATGATTCATACAAAGCAAATATTTTTTTTTATCTCTTGCCACTAAAATCCATTCCAGACTGGACATAGAAGCGGAAGCGTCGAATGCCTGGCAATTGAGACTGTTTGATATAGCTCGTACTGATTGGGCATACAAGGCTCAAATGACGGCAACAATGATGGCATTGCTGACGGAAAAACAAAAATCCCATATCAGCAGTAGAGACCGAGAACCGAAATGTCCTTGTACAAAACAAGAGAATGCTACTCGCGTCACATTAGACGAATCTAAGCGGCAACCCGCTTTGGTAATAAATAAAACTGGGGGACATGCTACAAATGCCATACTGGTGGAACAAACCGATGCAAGTGGATCAACACAAGTCAATCGGCCAAAATTTACAATCTTTAATTAAACTATCCCAAAAAAAAACAAGAAATAAATGTATCCAAGGGCATATCATCTTAAGAGACAGAATCTTTTCCAATTTTCAACTGAGGGAAACATGACCCAGGTATTACTGAATCAAAACAACTAAAAGGAAAAAGAAAGACAGATTGCTCTGGAGAGAAGACGAGTAAACCATCAAAAAGAGGATCAAGGGCATTTCTAAGAAATCTGACTACACCGTCATTAAAGAGACCCTCCCAACAATCCAAAATAACGAAAACTGTGAATTCACAAAAGATCAACCTCAAAAAAAAGAACTTCTGAAATCCAATGATTACCTCTAACAACGGAAGAAAAAAGAGATCAGGAACTCTTAATGAACCTGTCGACATACTCCGAAGAGGCCCCTATTACCTCGAACAAAGACAATATAGCCGATGAAGAATTATCTTTAATCGTAATCGACGAATATGAAGGACAAACCATACTTATCGAAAATGCATACTTTTCATGTGAGGATATCTCAGATAACACACTAGAGAGCTTGAGAACGGACTGCGGTTTTATATCAGAAACATCACTCCAAGCACAAGTGAATTTTCTAGAAGAATGCCTTAATGACGATCCTTTATTGATCTCCACAGAATCGATAGAAAACCAACTCAAACTACCTATATTTATTGATCCTCGTCAAACAGAACCAATGAACAGGATAAAGTTGGAGCGGATAAAATTACAGAATGATGGTCTCATTCTTAATAGAACGAACATCCTCCATTTAATACATGTCATTCCAAAATTGAAGGAGATTAAGTCAAACGACATTAAATTAGTAGAATTTCTAAATGAAAAGAAAACGGATGTGGCATGGATTCATTTAAAACTTTGGCAATTTTAGATTGAGAGATGGATAATACAGAACAATTTACTAAGCTCGGCTTTAACTATATGCGATTTGACAAAAACAAAAGCCACGAAAGTAGCCAACAAGATCCCTCTGAAGTACATTCAGATACGCCCTACTCGAAACTCAAAGGAATCTATCTGAGTTCCACTCCTGATCAATATATAAATGAAGGAGTTATAAGCAGGAATACATACACTCACGAAAATACCTACATAAGAACTGTAAGATCAATTTCACCTTACCGTCCAATCCATCGTGAAGAAATAGCGTGAGAGTGCTACAGGAAACAAAGTAGGTAAGAATATCAGTGACAATCAACTAACCAGAATCAAATAAAATAAAATGTATGCCCGTGGAATTCCAGGGGCTCTAACCACTTATTGAATGACAAAAATAGAGACCTCCCTAGATTGTCAGATCATTTGTCTGCAAGAAACGTGGCTCTACCATATTGACGCTGGTTAAAATCGATTGTGTTAGAAGTTGTGCAGAGTATAAATCTTAACACCTGGGCTCAATACACCATCATTGAATATAAATCTCAATCTGATTCCATGTGTAATAAAGAAAATCTCAAAATCCCACGGAAAAAGTAGGGATCATTAATATATATTGGAACCCAATGGCGAATAATGTGGACTTAATTATCGATAGTCTTAACAGCTATGGATGACATCTGTGCTAGAAACAGCCGCATAGACTTCATTGTATGTGGAGATTTTAATTTTCATCTATTCGACAACAAAGGACAGAAAACTGAAGTACAGAAACTGCCAATTTGAGCACAGATATGGGTCAAAGAAATGGTGAAAAGACATCTGAATCAGATTGATGATATTCTGCCTAAATCCACATGGTTGAGAGGTGTGACTCATGCATACCTGGATTATATCTACATTTCCGAAACAATCCTAGACGAGATCACAAAATTTACCAACGAAGAAACCAACATTGGTGATCATAATATTCTAACAATAGAACGGACCATTTTGACCATTTTGACTTTGCTCCCAAAACAAGTATTTATCCCACCATTGGAACTGAACACGGGTGCAAATCGTCTAAGGATGACTAAACCACACTAAACCAGAAGTATCAAGTATAACAAATCTTTTAGTTATCTTCTCGTCTTGACAGAGAGAAATTAGAATATGCCTGGGTATTGAAACCATTTATGATAACAAAAAAAAAAACAGGTAACCTAGAGTGACCAACCCCAAGTTCCTTCAAAGAATTCAACAAAGGTAGCAGGCGCCCCTCTCTCGGAAGAGCAAGGCATGATAACCTGTTCAGTGGTTGTTAACCACATTGAGAGTTCGCAGCCATCTTCTTTTTGCTCACTGTACCTTTCACAGATGGGAAATATTCATTTGCATATCAGTCTTTGTCCCGCCCACATGGGCAGTCCAGCACCGAATGCTGTGGCAATTCTTCTTTTTGAAATACATTCATATAAGGAAATGGCTTCTAAAAAAAAAAAAAGAGCTAAGAAAGAATAGACGAAACATCATGACTGCAGAACAAGAATATTGTATGAAAATGGTGAAACAATTGTATGAAAATGGTGAAACATTTAAAGCAAGAATATAAGAATTGGCGTAAATCAGGAAGAGCTGCCATAACCCAGAACGATGCAAAAATTATGCTCTCTGCACTCCAAAATTGAAATACTAGAAATTTGTGGAGTTTGCTTAACGAGAATTATCAGCAAAGCGATTAACCAGTACTCGATGTTCCTGAAGCTGAGTCGCTGTCTTATTTTTCCACACACTATAAAAAATCTGAAGACCAGTGGAAATATCTACCAGAAAAAATAAATGGAAAAATTGAATATATGCTGGGATTCCGATGACATTCTAATACATATAAAACATCTAAACCCGTCTCGGGCACCTGGACCAGAAGGTTTAACCAACAAAATGCTCCGACAGAATCCTAAAGCATGGAAAGACTTTTGCATACAAATATTTACCATCATTCTGAGATACAAGACCATACCAACATCATGGAAAACAGCAATCTTGGGTCCAATTTTCAAGTGAGGTGATAGAAAATCACCAATAAACTACCGGTCGATTGGGCTTTTGGATCCACTGGGCAAGGTGTTTGATAGCCTTCTCCTGCAAAATCTAACCAAGTGGGCAAAAGCAACCGGAAGAATGGATCCAAGACCAACCGGATTCGTAAAAGATATTGGAACTAATGTCAATCTGATGTTACTTACTTTACTGAAGCACAAGATCAGAGACGCATGCTGCGTTTATTGACTTAAAACTTGCGTTTGATGCGGTCAATAGAATAAAGTTGTGGAAAAAACTTGTGGCATGGAAGTGCCCAATGGATATCCTTGAGCCAATCGAGGCTCTCTACACAAATACGACGATAAGAATCAGGCTAGCTCAAAATGGAATTTTATCATCAGAGATTCTAATGTGGAATGGCCTCAAACAAGGATGCCCACTATCTGCAACAGTATTTAATTTGTATACATCAGACTTCGCCGATAGCCAGTGTGACATCAGAGTGAACCCACAAAAGCTCAACAATGCACCTATACCGTACTTAATGTATGCCGACTATTTAGTAATCTGTGATAACTCAGATCGGTCTACAAAAACGAATGTCTATGCCCTAGAAAATGACCTCAAACTCAACACCCTAAAAACACAAGTGATGTCATTAACTCAACAATCAACAATGGGGAAAAAAAAAAATCTTTCTACTTTTCTGAATAGGAAAAAACTTGAAACAACAAATACAATTAAATATCTGGGAATGATACTTAATCAATCAAGAGATTGAAAAAGAATGGGTTCAACAACTAAAGACAAAAGCTGTGTCTCTTGCCCGCCAGGGAAAGATTTTGCATAACAAATATGGTCCTTATTCCATGAAACCGATCATTACTTTTTACATGTTAAAAATAGTGGCGATATTAACCTATGGCTGCGAAGCAATGTTAAATGTTCCATGTGACCTATGGAATTACTTTTAAAGTCTAATTTGGCACAAAATCCTGTCTCTACCTCCTGTATTCCCAGTATCACGGTTTAGATTTGCATTGGCATTACAATCCCTCGAGTCTATAAGAAACTGGAAGTTCTTAACATTATTCAGAAAGACCCTGATAGCAGATGATATACCAGCAATAGCCATTCTACGACAGCAGGAGTCCTCCGCGAACCAGACGGTATTAAACACATGAGGCCAAATAATGGAAAACGAAGAAATATCTTTGCACATGCTTATAAATCGGCCGCAAGTAGCAATAAAATAGACTACAAAGAAACAACTGGATTAATATGATAGGTAAAATAGCGGATTATCAACTAATAGTATACTGTGCTACTGATGTGTGCCCCCGCAAAATCAGCTACCCCAATATCTGCAAACATTTCCAGATAAACTGATGCGAGATACCTTCCTGCGGCTGTGCCTTAATCTGCTACCAACTCGAGAATTATTATGCATATGAAAGCAACTGCCAAAAGAGCTTTCCTTTTGTAGATTCTGTCTACAACTAGATGAAACGGAGACAATTCGCCATATTATCATGGACTGCAAGGCTCTGGGTGAAAAAAGATCTTTATTTAGGGACATGATGAAGCCAACATGGATGCTGAGAAAAGATGGACTCGAATTCTGAGTGGGGACGGTAATGTACTCAAATTCAGAATGATTCAATTCTAGAGAGCCATAATTTCCACACGTGTCAAAGGCATAATAGTAAATACATTAACCTCGTGAGCATCAGAGAAAAAAAGACTAGCGATTCTGAAATTTTATGATTTAAATTATTTTTTTTTATTTTTATGATGTATACAATATAATGAAAAGGTTTGTAATAAACGATAACATTTGAATACAAAAATAAAAAAATATTTAAGAGAAACAGCTTCTGGATCTCTTTCAGTCTGGCCATCAGCCTTTTCATGGAATGGAAACAGCATGGGTGACTGTTTGGGAAGATAACTTGAAATATACAGACAGACATGCCCTCACTCTGTTGCCCATGCTTGACCTCTTTCCAGAATTTGACACAGTAGACTTTGCCATTCTGTTGTCTAGATTGGCTAAAGGCTTCTCTGTGCTTCAGAATTTACTGAACTTCAGGTCTTTTCTAACTGGCCGGAATGCACAAGTTAAGTTTGGGAATGACTACTTTGATTCAATTTCAGTTACCTGTTGAGTACCCCCAGATTCCTCCTTGCCCTCACTGCTTTTCAACATTTGTATACAGCCTCTCATGCACATTTTTTCAAAATTCTATCTCCTTTAACCAGTGCTCCAGATAAGATTATGAGGTGGGAGTATTTTACTCCCTATTTTGAGATTTGAAGAGTAAATCCAAATTTAAGAAAGTAAAAATGAGTATTCACCTTTTCAAGAGTAAAAGGGGTTGGACTCCCATCCAATGTGTGCATAAAGTTAAACGTTTGAAAAATGCTA
Source organism: Ambystoma mexicanum (assembly GCF_040938575.1). Classification (NCBI taxonomy): domain Eukaryota; kingdom Metazoa; phylum Chordata; class Amphibia; order Caudata; family Ambystomatidae; genus Ambystoma; species Ambystoma mexicanum. Next base: position 641,182,349 of record NC_090923.1, read on the forward strand.
GAAACAATACAGTCGAATTTCTTGTTATCTGGCTCCAAATAATGTATTACACTTGTGGACAATGCTCTCTCGCGCAGTAACTTGTAGGTGTGTGCTATCCAGCTGCATCTTCATGACATTAAGACACAGGACCCCTTAACAGTTTACTATACCAGCCAGTTGGGTATTCATAAATAGTCCCTTTCTCTACCAGCATCACTACAATGCATTTCCCCTCTGACTGTTGTTGCCTCTTTAGCTATGTTTCATGGCTTCTTCCTCATATTGTAGCTCTACCCTTCCTGCTGCTACTGTGTTTCCCGGTCTCCCACTTTGTTGCTCTACCTCTCACTATTGAATGTTTCCATGCTTCTTGTTGTGGTTTCTTGCTCTGTATCGCTCTGCATATCCTGGATCGGAATATTATTATTGCTATTTCTCTGCTCTGTCGTGTTATTTCCTCCGTTTTTGCCAACATTGTATTACTCTGGCTCTCCCTCCTTTCCATTATATTCTCTGTTCTGCTTGCCACAACCTCAGCCCTTTGTTGTCCTTTGTCTCCTAGGTTCGTAATTGCTCTTCCACTCTTCTTTCTGTTATCAATTTGGCGTAGCAATAAGTGATACAAGCTGAAAATGCATTTCCCATATATAAATATAGTTCAGTTTGAAAATTAGGGGGTGGTTCCTTTTAAATGTATGCACACTTGCTTTTGGAAGTTAGGCTAGAAATTGAAGATTTAAAGTTTCCCATCAGCAGATAGTGAACTCGTTTCCATGCAAATGCTTTACCTGCACTGAAGGCCAAGTATGGCAGCACTGATGAGTTGTGGAAGTTCTGAAACATCAAACATTCACCCACCGGAAAGATAAGTCAGTTCTGCTACAATTCAATCCATTTACCTCCATTTTAAACACTTATCACTGCATGCAGATGCATGAGCTCACCGAGCTATTGACTGATTTGGAACTGGCAGCTGAAACATTGATCTGTGTGGCAGGTTTATCAACCCACTGAACTAAGTTTCCTGACAGGCTTAGTCAGGAAACTAACTTGTCTAAAAGACTTGTAGAGTTGAGGCATCAACAGTCCCATGCATGTCTTGCCTAACATAACTGACTTGTCCCAAGCTCTTTGCCTCTTTCAATGAACTATCCTACGCATGAAGCAGGAGATTTATAGAAGTACTAGAGATTTGGCAGTGTCACATAATACGCCGACATGGGAGAATCAGAAGTTAGGAAAAACGCAATACTGAGAGCAGGATGGCTTGAAGCCTACCACATCAATGCAACGTTTCTCACACTGTCCACAACCTCAGGAGAATGGAGGGGAGAGTTGGAGACGGTTTCTCTTCAGTGTTTTAGCTACATACTGAAACTGCAAACACATGTTGATACTGCGTGATTACAATGACACTGTTAAAGAATGCAGGTTCTGTTCCAAAACATAGCAGTCCTGCTCAGAAATCTGGTTATGACGACACTAAATGTGCATTAGCCCTGCTGTGAATAGTAATTGTCCCATATGGCAGCTCCGCAGAGCAGCTAGTGTACTGTGATTAAATATATAGCGGAGCTGTTGAGAAGTACTAGTACAGTCAACCGTACTAAAAATATATATAGCTAAAAATAAAAGCGAGTCCTGATGGGGGGAAGGACTGCTAATGTCTCATTACAATTACATAAAATTACATCAAGGAATTGCTGGTATATTTTCACCCTTCCTATCTGTTTGAATTCTACCTGCTTAGTGCAGTGGACGGCGAGGAAGTAAAAGTAACATTCATTCATTTTATTTCTGGAGCACTTGAACAGAGGCTCGGAGGCATAGCAGTGCTGACACAGAAACACAACCGAAAACATTCAAAGCAGAAAATCCTAGGGAGAAAACCAGAGGAGAGCAAGGCAGGGATCACCTTTTATTCAAATAAAAAGGTTTTCAGGTTACATTTGAAACTGGAAAGACTGGGGCACAACCTCAGGTCAAGCAGGAGGGTATTCCACAGATGAGGTGTCGAGATTGGAAAACATCAATTTTTTTTACCTGCACCAATTTGGCCTTGGGCATAAGAAGTAGACCAGTGTTGCTGGATCTCAGGGTGCGTCTATCAGGTAGCCATTTCAGCCATGCTGCCAGGTAGGACGGATTCTTGCCATGCATGCAAGAGTGTGTAATGCAGAGTACACAAAATATGACTCTTTGCTATGGGAAACCAATGCAAATCTCTCCGAGCTTTTGAGACATGATCTGTTTTACGCATACCCACTACAACCCTCATTGCGTTTTTCTGAACAACTTGCAGAAGATTTAATTCTCCTTTTCCCACGGCTAGTAACTACTTGCACAATAGTCCAAACGGCTCCCAATGATGGCCCTGGCCAAAGTGGCACAGCTGGATACATCAAGGTATGGTCTGAATTGTGCCAAAAGCTTGATGTAATAAGTTGAGTTTGACACTAGACAACTGATATGGGACCTCATTGAGAGCTCTTGATCAATGGTAACTCCCTAAGTCTTTGCTTTCTGGAGGGTGGGGAGAAGACCGTCTGCAATTTGGAAGGATGATTGATCTAGATTGCGCAGACCACGCATCCAGCCGTTCCTTGCTCGATCTGCTGTGACTAATAATTGAATGTGTCCTTTCATGCATGTTCTCACACACAGACGCACACACTTGCAATACCAAACATATCTACTAATTTAACATCAAAAGCCTTTTGGAATGAGAAATGCCAAAGGGCTGTTTACTCATAGGCTCTCAAAACAAAAACGCATCAAAAACCTCAAGCCATTAAATGCCATTGATGTGCTTGTGAGATAAAGAGAAACGCTTATGCAAATCACTAGTAAACTTGAAAAAAGTATACTTCAGCAGAGCAGCCTCTATTAAAACCAATGAAAATAGCGATGATGAACACAACAATGCTGCCCTTGCTAGAACACACTTTTTTTTACATAGTAATACACAAAGCTTCAAGATCAAAGCAATTTGTAATGCATATTAGTGATGCAAAATTCTTAAATAACATTGTAACACAGAAAATCAAAGCATTTTGGAAAAAAACGCACACATTTAATTTATTTCCAAGTGTTGCACTTTACAGCCTCTAAAAGTATTTGCTAGATAAAATAACCAACACAGGAAAGTGTTAAATGAACTCATCACTCGACCCAGTTGGATGTCAGCAGTGAACTCCATGATTTATGGAGGTGTTGCCAAAAAAGCCTCGTAAAGGATACGAATGGGAAAAAGAAAGGTGCCATATTCACAAGAATTAAGTGCGTAAAAATGGCAGATACACACCTTATCTGGATGGTTGCCTTTAACACTCTAATGTATATGATACCCAAATCTACATGCGTGCCAACTCTACATACTACCTTCAGCGTATTGTGGACTGTGCTTGTGAAGTAAGACAATAGATGACTCAATAAATTACAACTCAATCCCTCTAAAACTCGCTCATCCCTTTCAGTCAAAAAAACCTTCCAAGTAACTAATTACGGCTGCACTCCTCCCCCCACCTTATTTGAACTTCAAACACAAGGTTAAAAAACGTAGGATGACGCTCCTTAGCGAGGGATGAGGCCAAAACGGCCCAATCGGTTAATGCCAGGATCTATGAGATGGTAGATAGTGTGGGAGGATGTTGGCGTGGTTACAGAGGAGGGATGAGGGGAACAGATGGGTCAGAGAAATACAGACCGACACTTGGCAAACACTGACGTAGACTGAGGCTATCGCTGAGGCCTTTGCGCAACATCAGGAATTGTATAGGGGAAAGGGGATGGAGGAGATGGAAAGCTACCCAACGCCCATTGATTTGCATAGGGTTGGGGTGAAGGAGAGTCCTGGAGTTAGAGCCCACCGATGAGGAGATTTAGGGAGCGATAGGGCAGCTACAATCGGGGAAAACCCAGGGCCCCAATGGCTTTCCCATTGAATTCTGGAAGGCAGGGGTTAAAAGTTGATAGCAGCAATAGCGGGTTGGGGGGGCTATGTTTCTTGACAGCTTGGATTTGCGACAGTTGCCTACTGACCTCCGACAGACCTCAATGGTGGTCATCCATAAGACGGGCAATCCCCCGGACAGGTGCAGTACATACATACCGATTTCTTTGCTGAATGGTGAAGCTAAAATATTAGCACAAGTACTGTCCAACAGACTACTCTGGGTCATGGATAGGTTGATCCACAGTGATCAATGTGGTTTTCTGCCAGCGAGGGCCACTCAGATGACTCTTTTAGTGCATAACATTTTAAGTATGGCAGCGGAGCTGGAAGGGCCACACGCCCTCATAGCATTAGAATTGGAGAAAGCTTTTTGATTCAGTGCGGTAGGGGTTTCTTTGGGCAGTTATGAGTAAGATGGGCTTCGGCCCCAAATTCCAGAGGTGGGTGAAGCTGCTCTACACCAATCCCACGGCGAGAGTGAGAGTGAACAGGGCATGCTCCATGGAGTTTTGATTTATAGGGAACCAGAGAGGGGTGCCTGCTTTATCCCCTCTATTTTCTGCTGGCAGTGGAACCCCTCCCTAGCTGCAAAGATCAGGGTGGATTCTATGATTAGGGTCTTCGGATGACAGGCATTTAGGAGGACCGGGTGTCCCTCTATGCATCCAGGGTTTCCGGGCCAGTAGTGATGGACATGGTAGGAGAATTCAGGGAGTATAGCGGTCTGTGCCTCAATTGGGACAAGTCGGCGCTGCTGGCGGTGAAAGGGTGGATGGAAGCAGTTCTAGTGAGATGCCCCCTTGTGGTGGCTCGGGGGGCAATCAAATACCTGGGTATTAAAATTAGTAAGGACGAGCAGTTTCCTCCAGAATAACCATGACCCTATCCTAGTAATGGCCAAAGCAGGCGTCAAGCACTGGACCACCTTGCCGATCTCGCTGCTCGGACGGGCCAACCTATTCAAGAGGTTGCTTTACGTTCTCTAGAATACTCGAGTTAAGGTCCCCCCGAAAGTGTTACGCGCCATAGAGGGATTGCAGAGGGAGGCAGTGTGGGGTAAAACGATTCCAAGAATCGCATTGCCCACGTTGGTCAGTCGGTGTGGCCGTGGACTGACAATCCCTAAAGTCAGGTAATATTACTGGGCTACACATATCCTGTTGGAAAGGCAGATGATGGGGAAAACCTCCCTACAGCACTTATGCTTTACACCTCCGTTGTACGCCGGCACGTTGGAAGCGTGGTCCGCGGCTCTTGAAAACGTGGGCTGGAGCGGAGTGGTGATGTAGACTCCTTTCTGGGGCAATCAGAATTTCCCAGTTCTGGGGGAAGGTTGGCTATCAAGCTGAATGAGTTACGGCTGGCAAAGGCACTTGATCCGCTGCCAACAGTTGAATGACACCCATGGGCTGCACACAAAAAAGGTTTGCTTTACTTGTATACAATAACATGCAATGAGACACGAAGACAGGGAGGAGTGAATCCCTCCCCTTTGGAGGCCAATTTATTGGCAGGGAGGATCTTTGGTAAGGTGGTCTCTACACTTTATCAGATGATAATCAACTTCTCCACATCGCCCCTGAACGAATTGAGAGACAAATGGGAGAAGGATCTGGTAGTTATGGAAGAGGAAGATTAGATGGGTGCCCTTGGGTCACCCAGGGAAGCTAGTAAATCCAGCAGATTGAAGCTAATCCAATATAAAATACTTCATAGGGAGCTAGTTTGTACAGTATGGGGAAAGCGGCAGACCCAAATTACCTGAAGTGCGGGACTGAGGAGGGTACTTTCCTGCATACTATCTGGGCCCCAGGATAAAGCACTACTGGGGGTCTGTCACTGATCCAGTGTCGGGGGGGGGGGGGGGGATCTTGGGGAAGCTGCTGCCGAATTCCCCCAAGTTATGCTCCTTGTATGTTTGGGGTCATGCACGCTTTTCCCACAGGGAACAATGCCTGATCCAAACGGTGCTGGTGGTGGCAAAAAGGGACGTATCAGTGGTGTGGAGCGGGCAGGTATGTCAGAGGTTGTCAACCTGGCAAGAAGGAGTGGACTAGTTCTGTGAACTAGAACACAGTGTATAGAGATGGGGGTGGGCTGTCTTCAGAAACATAGCCAAATATGAGGCAAATGGCAAGATGCAAACTCAGGGCTGGCTGCCAAGGAGGAGGGTGGTTTGAGCTCAGTGTGTGGGAAGGGGCCTTGGACCTGGTGAAAGGGGAACATGCAGGGAGGAGTTACTGTAAAGTGGGTTATCAAGGACATTCAATAACTCGGGTGGGGTGTGTGGTGCCCACTGTAAGGTGAAATACTGAATTTCTGTGCACTTCTGTGACTTGTTTTGTACCTTTTTTTTTTGTTTAAAAACTAAAATCTTAGGATGCCTCAAGCAATCTAACCTGTGGTGTGAATGTCCGGTTGGGGGATATATTCACTTCTGTCTCTCAAGAAAACAGCTGTTGTGTCTAGAAGCTGTACACAATGCAGCCGTCAGACTAATTAATAAAGTACAAACATTTTCCCTGATTTCACAATTCTGCAGGTCTCTTCGTGGACTGCAGGTAAGGCAGAGGAGCAGCTTACTTAGCTGCAAAGATTAAACTTGATCATTCGTCCCATTCCCTTGCAGTTGTACGTGCATCCCATTATACCCATGGAGGCGAGTGATAGGCGGTTCATGGTCTTGGGTCTTCGCCTTTTGAGTTCATTACCTATTAATCTGAGAACAATTGATTGTGTACCGCTTTTCCATATGACTCTCAAAACCATCTCTTTCAATAGTTCTGGGTCCTCTTTTGAGAAGGTTACAGCACATGGTCCATTTAAATGTAACACTTGCGCCCAGATGCAGTTTAATTTGCTTAGTTTTTCTCTCCTCCCTTGAACATGTGCACTTTACAAATACAAAAATCATATCCATCAGTTTCCCTCATTCGTTGGAGTCACAAAAGACAATCATTAGCTGCGTCATGGCCAAAAAATACATTCATTCAAGACTTGTTAAACCCCACGAGTATCTTGGTTCCTCACCAGACATTTACTCACTTTACACCTACAATTTCCTAGTGTCCACCAGTTTCCTCGATCTGCCAATAGTCTTCATATTCAGGCCCAGCGGTACGATCCTGGATCCCTTCAGAACCAACTGCCCAATTCTAACCGTCCTCCTTAGAATCAAATCTCGGTCATCCAGATATTTAGGATCTGTATCAATGCCACCTGCTGGAGCATTTCAAGAGGGAGGCCTGGCACGGGCCCTCAGTCATAACAAACGTATTGGCAATTTTGATCCCTCCCAAAAGTTTCATCAGTGCATGGGATGTATGGCAGAACACAGTCCCTCATCGGCAATAAAGGGACTTCTAAAACTCCTTCTTGTGGCATGCCAGGCATTATCATTCTGCTCTAGTTTATCTTCCAGGAGTTCTATAGTGTCCACCATATTACTCAGAAAATCTGCCAAGTACACCAGCCCACTCTCCTTGGATGTAGTCGTTCCATGTCTTTGCTATGTAGCATTTTGTGTAACACACTTAAAACGCAAGTCTTTGCCTTGCGCATCCCCTTGCCACACTTTGTATTATGGGGTTCATGTGCTGCTCTGTTGCCTCTGCTTGAAGGTGGCCTACCGTCTCTACCCCTTACCCATTCGCCCTTTTTCTTTTTAAGGGGGGCCTGCTCCTTCACCACCCATGGCTTACCCCATGCCTCCCTCTGTCTGTTCTCCTTCCATTTGTATGTCTTTCCTCTTGCCCCCACCTGCTTACTTCCATCTTTGCACCCTCTGCCCCCTCTTCGCCACCTCCCACCTCAGCCCCTCACCTTGCAGTCCATGCTACTTTCAGCTGTGTGGTAATATGTGCATCAAAGCCAGCAAGGCCAATAAACAGTAGCTTGGTTGAGACCGTAAACTGATATCCTTTCTGCCGCTGACAGAAGAGGAGCTCACATTTCCTGGGCTGCTCTCTTGGCTCCTGTAACTTCCCTTTATATGTTCCAGGCATGACATTGATTTTTAGACCTTATCTAGTTTTTAGTGGCAGGAAACGATTACCGGAGAGCCTGCTGGGTCATGCTGCCGAAGTGAAGCTCTGCTGGACCTTTTCCCAATTTCCCTCCTTTCCTGTATGGCCTCAGTGTTTGACCCTTCCCTTCTCGCGCTCTCTCAAGCACTCTGTCTCTCCTCCCTTCTCCTGTTTGTTCAGGTGCTCTGTCTCCCCTCTCTTCCCCAAGCACTGTCAGACGCTGACTCGCCTGGCCTCTCCCCGCACCGTCTCACACTTGCTCTCCTCTGGGCGCTCTCAGACTGTGCCTTTACTAGTCTGTATGTTGCTCTCATTCCCTCTCTCTCTGAGCTCCTCTGTCCCTCCCATCTTTCCCCTGCTCTCTCTGGCACTCTGTGTCCCCTCTCTTCCTCAAGCGTTCTCGGGTGCTGACTCTCCTGGCCTCTCACTGTGCCCTCTTGCGCGCTCTCTCTCTCTCCTCTATGCGCTCTCTGACTCTGTGCCTTTGCCAGTCACTCGCTCTCACTTCGTCTTTCTCCTTCCTTTTTTACTTCCTGAACGCCTGAGCCACACCGCTCCACTGGCACCCTGAGGCCTAATGCACCTGTAACCCTGAGGTCACCTGAATAAACCTTAGACTGTAACTGACCCATGTACAAGGACTCGGTGCATTCTTCTTGCACGCGCACTCCTTCTGGATGGTGGGAGACTCTGGAACAAAGCTACTGTGGCACGGTCCATGTCTCCCATCACGGCCACCCTCTCCTGGCATATTTCCAAGACCACAGTCCTCAAACTTCCCTGTGGCCTCAGAAAGGACGAGCTCACACCTTTATCTCAATGTTTTCCACTTGGGCTGATCATCCAATAAGATGCCCCATTGGTGTGCCGCGCTGCAGCAGTCCATCAGTGTCTAAGTTTCAATGCTTTCCCTGAGAGGGTGCAGAATACTGTGCGAACAGAGCAGCCTCCACAACAGAAGCACCCATGGACCTCCCCGTAGAAAACTCTCCCATTTTACAGGACACAACCAAACCCCCATTAAGCCTCTGTCAATAAGGAGCTGCCTGGGAACTTCCTAGTTGCAGGCTCTGCCGCATTCATCACTTCCCTTGACTAGATGGTAAGCAGTAAGGGACATCAACTTGAATGCTTTTAAGAATGCCATTCCATCCAACTTGATGTCCCTTACTGCTTACCATCTAGGTATGACACTTTTAAAGTAAAGGTAGGTGTGTATTCCTTTTTTCAGTCAACTTCTCAGCTCTTAACTGCAAAGGTATCACTTCTTGACAAATGTGCCTCGTATAGAAGCAAGAAATCTGTAAACGGTGAACATGCCCTCTGCATTGGTTTTCTCCCAGACTGTCCTACCCTGGAGCAATGGCAGGTGGGTGAAAATGGCATAACTTCAAGGAGCAAAGACCTTCTCTGGCTGCTTCCAAGGACTCTTCTTTCTGTAAAAAGCAGTGATTGAGGGTCTTGAGAGCTGCAAGTAACAAAAGACCTCATTCCGACAACTCCAGGGGTGCCTCAAAACATCAAAGGAGCCATCGCCATCCCGGCAATGAGTGGCCCAGGGCTTAATGATGAAGGTTTCAGTGTTGAAAACAATGCCTGCGACCTACTTAGCCATTGCAAGTCTCAATGGTGAGGGCCCCCAAACCTCACGTTGACTGTCACAGTCCCACTTAGACGTTTGAGACCTCGCTGTTAAGAGGCTCAGTTTATGTATATTTTACATTGGCTACCTTGCGTCCAAGTATTACATTTCAACATCTAAGCATGGAAGAGGCTCCCTGTTACCTCCCCACAATGAAAAAGGGGTGGGAGGGGGGGGGAGAGCCACCTGTGGAAGGGCCTCGGGTGGCTGGGAGAGCGGGCAGGGATTGTGTATTCTAGCCCGATGTTCCAGCCACCCGATTGGCTGAGCGCCCTTCCCCTGGTTCAAATGTATTATCAGACAGAATCCTCAAGCGCTATGGGAGTCCAATATAGCTTCTCCTTGAAAAATCACTTCCTCCTTAGGGGGGGATACCCCTGCCTCTACATTTGTGTGGTGGATCAGTTGCCTCAGAAGACAGGTCACTGGGCGGAGCTTCTGTCTTTAATCCAGGCTGTGAAGGCCTCTTAATCTTGTTACTGCAATGAAGAGCGCATGCTTTTAGGAATGCCATTGCATCCAACTCAACAATTCAATCCACTGTGACGGATGTCTTCATGGAGAGCTGGGCTGCACAAATGGACCAGCGGACCATACAGGAAATCTGTTTAGCTTTCCTACCTTTGATTCAGTTGTCCCCAATAAAAAGGTATACACAGTACAACACAGTATTCTCAACAAGCTGAGAGGCATGAAGTCCAGGACCCGGTCAAAGGAGGCCCAAACAATCTGGAACTGGCTTTTGGCCAGGAACCTGTCCAGCAAGGCAAAATATATTCTAGATATTTGGCACATGCAAGCAGACCGAAGCAGATCATCCAAGAGTAAAGCAAATGTATTTTAAACAAAGAAGTTAAGGTACCATTTTGCAAAATGGTAAAGGCTGCACACAGATTGACATATTAGTTACTGCAGGCAATGCAAAATGACAAAGCTTTGCCTCAAGATATCAGGAGCCAGGGTCCAGGGGGATTGTCCTTTGGATCAGTTGGCCAGGTGCGTGTCTATACTTTTCTACCAATTCCTCTCTTCCCAAAAGTCATTCTGAAATGAGACCCTCAGACACGATGGTGATCCTCATTGGTTCCGGATTAGCCCATCAATGGTGACACTCAGACCTGCTCTTCTGGTCTACTAACCAGGATGAGTGATGGCATAATATGCCACAACCTTTTATTGTTGAACTTTACCACATGGGTGCCATAGTTCCTCCAGCACATGCACCTAAACCTTCTAGGTTAATGCACAACATGGTCGTAGGGGGTAAGCTTGTAGGCCCTCGACAAGAACATTTTATACATTCAAATTAAAGAAGTACAGTTTGTGGTGTTTGGAGAGGGATTGTGAACCCTTCATCATGTAGAGAAGAAGTGCTTTCCTACCTCCTCTATCTTGTTAAATTGGGTTAGCAGTTTTCTTTCATCAAAGTACTTGTGTCTGTTATTACATTATACAGAAATAATCCCTCTCAAGAATTATTTTCTATTCCAGTAATCGAGGATTTTTAGAGGTATTAAGAAAGTTGTACCCCTCCCCCGATCAAGAGGTCTCCCCACACCCCAAAGAGCTTAACATTGTATTAGCCAAACTAATGGGGCCCGCTTTCAACCCCTTGCTTAAAGCATATTTGCAGCACCTTACAAGGAATGTTGCTTTCCTGGTGGCAGTTTCCTCAGCAGGAGGGTTAGCGTAATTCAGCCCCTCTGCACTAATTAACCTTGCATGGAGTTTTACAAGAACAAGGTAGCTCTGAGGCCAAACCCATCCGGTTTATTTAAGGTTATCTCATGTTGTATTGAGATAAGGTCTGTAGAAGGAGGAAAATGGTAAGGGAAGTATTTCCGCTTTTAAACCAGGGTGGCAAGGCCTTGAAGAGGTTGAGTACAATGATCAAGCACAGTACAGAAGGAGAGCCACAGGATTACTCCTTATGTAGGGTAACATTTGACCACCTTGACTCTAGAGCTATGGCACTGGGCATCCCCTCCTGACAGGAAGTCAATGGAAAGCTTTCCCTGCCCTTGAATGGCTTATTACATATAATAGACCTTGACACAGGATCTCCCTCTTCTGTAAGCTACTTGAGGATATCTGGGAAACCCTCTGCAAATTTTATCATTAGGTGGGAGACAGAAATCCAAGTTAAGATTAGTGTGCTTTCTTGATGGACTAAGACTAGTAGGTCTTCTCTGTGTACACACCTAAAGGAGTATTCACAGCATATCCTTATGGGCTGGTAGCTCACTCATGTTAAAATGTCTTGCATCTTCCCAGATGTGCAGCAACACTGTTGCCGATGTTTGTTAGGCTGGTGGACTTTGATCCACATGTGGTGAAATTGTTGCTGATCCAACTCTTTTTTTTTTTTTAAGGAAATTAAGTCTGAAATGTTCTTTTAAAGGCTCCTTTTTGTTAACCCTGTTAGTCCTATTGCCATTTTTCTGGCTTTTTGGAATTCTGTAAAGGAGACATTTTAATGAAGTCTCTGTGAAGGCTGCAACTGTATTTGAATGTGCTTCCCTAAAATGCCCGTATCACTACCAGGATATAGGGGTATTTCAAAAGTGCCCAGTTTTATCCCAGGTTGAGTCTCCTAACCCTGAAAGTGTCTTAGTGTTACTGCCTGCTGGCAGCTTTATATTTTTTATTGGGCTGCACATTGTTGTTGTCATGACCCGGCGAAATTGCCCCTTCTGGACCTCATGGTCATTGTCACGAAGGGCTTGTACTCCTTGTTCCTCCCAACATGGCCGTACCAAGCTCCGTGCTACGCACTAGCTTTCACGTCGTGGCACGTACTATAAATTGGTCACGCCCCTGCGGGTCCGCGCGTCTCACCGCTATCTTCGGTAGTAACCCGACGTGTGTTTACTCTCTACATTGGTTTCCTTTGATCCTCTTACTTCCTTCCTTGCCTTTTATCCTGTTCCTGGATTCCCCCCCCTACTTACTCGTTCATCGCTGTCCTGGATACCCTGCAACCACGAACTTTCCGGAACTCTGAACGCGTCCTGCAACCTGACGAGGCTCGGGCGAGCCTATTCAAGACCCGAACCATCCACAGGAAGAGTCCTGCGGCCAAACAAGGGAGATCCCGATCACAGGTGAGACGGGGGAGATTTCCGACAGTTGTAGCGTTTTTAATGTTTTATTGTGCTCGATCCATAAAAAAGATCATAGGGATTAAGGGGTTTTAAGCCCTTTGACCTAGCCATTTTGTTTGTGACTGTTATTTGTGTTTTTCAGTGGGGGCAATTGCTGTTTCAGCTGCTTTTGCCTGTGGACTCTCAAAGGGTTCCCTGCGTGAGTGACATCTAGCTATGACTGAATAAGGGGCTCTCTGACACCTCAATCCACATCCATGTTTTGCCTGCGTGTGTCCGCAGGTTAGCTAGCCACCCCTGAGTGGATGAATGTTAAAGCTTTTAATAATGCACGGATGATCTTGGTGATGCCAACCAGTGTGTGTGTGTTTCTGTGGGGATTCGTCCGAACCTACCTGGAGCTATGTCAGAGCTAGAAATTAATGCTGTGCTAAAGAATTTGTATTGAAAGTCTGTGTTGCTGACTCAAGCCTTCCTTAAGGGGAAGACTGTTACCTCTGTGCTGGTGAACCGTGTCTGTTTCCCCCACTTGTATCCAGCAGGGTCAGCTGGATCCTAATTCTCTGCGTCCCTATGTTCAACCTGTTCAGCTTCTTTGTCTTTGACTGGAAACAAATTTGGTACCTTGCTGTTTTCTGGAAGCAGAGCAGCATCGGTTCTTCTTCTCTAAAATGCCTGCTCCTTCATGGGACATTGTGAAAGGGACCTCTAGAAGTGTTATGCCTCAAGAGGGATCCTGTAGCCTATCCTACTGTTCTTTGTCCTCACTGCAGCATTGACTGCCCTGATCCGTAAGGTCAGTATTGTGGGAACTTGCTGCATCTGTTTTGTTGTTCACCTCTGATAGTCATCTTCTGCAATTCTGCTGACTCTGTCTGGGTTGCTAGAATCATAAATGTTCCTATGAGCTTGGGTTTAATCCTTGGGTCAGTAATCTGAACAATGACGTGTAAAAACCTGGGATTTCTTCTCACTCATTGCACCCCGAACAGTGGTCCATTTCTGCAGGACTCAGCAGCATCTTCCTCATCCTTGGTGCCTGGGAACCACAAATCTATCAAAGGGCATTCTCATGAACTTGGGTGCTCTGTGGGCAACCATTCATTGTGTCCTCCCATGTATTCCTCATGTTATGATATCTTTGTTTCCAGTTTCAGCTGCTGTGGAAAATGTGTTCTCTGCAGAGGGTGCTGTGCGTTGAGACGGTCGGCCTGATGTCCCACGAGGGCCTCCATCTCGGCTGATTTCATGGGCAAGTACATATACCATGTGCATCGCCCGTTGGCTTCAGTTCCGTATTTATGCGAATGAGATTGCTTTGATAATTACGGCACGTTTCAGTTTTCCACTAAAATGTTTCGAGATGGCCTCGTCTTTGACTCCTACTACACCGAAGACGGGCTTAGTGCCTAGATTGCGATGCCATCGAAGCCGCGGACGTCGACACCGTCAACGCCATCAACGATGGAAAAACATCTACGCCGACTGTGCATTCATCAACGACTTTACCTCAAAAAAGTCAGGAAAAAGAAAATATTTTTAAACCTCTACCTAAAAAGTATTTTTTCAGATCCTTAACCTCAATATATGAGGTCTCGGAAACTTCAGATAAAATCCCTCCAAGTGGTCTTCAATTGGATACCCATGGTATTCATAAAGATACTAATATCTCTGAATGCTTTTTTTTTTCAGAAGAGATCCCGGAGCTGTATGACACACTACAGACAGCTAGTGGGGTTGACACCTCCAGAGCTAGATTTTGGGAAACCGTACCCGGCTGATCATGCAGATGCCTCATAGAGAAGCCTAATGTCCAGAGTGGTAGAGTTCCTTGGATGGAGTAGGCCAGTTCCTGCATTTGAGCAGGACGACCTTACAGACATATTAGACAAAGGTCTTAAATATGCATGTGGCACTCCAAAAAAGGGTTGCAGCAAGTTGGGAGGCTCCGGAGTCCATTCCTGCAGTAAATAAAAATCTCACAAAAGAAATACAGGCCATCGAGTAGCGATCCTGGCTACCTGTCAATACATCTGACTCTGGAAAGTCTAGTAGTGCAAGCTGCTACATCCGCCTCGATGCAAGTTTTGTATCCAACCATATCCCCTGATGGGGATGACAAACGCGTTGACTCATGGGCTAAGAAAGTCTTTTCTGGTAGCAGCATGGCTTTAAAGTCTGCCAACTCTACATGTACTCTTGCAAAATTCACATTCACCCTGTGAGACTGCATAGCGATGGAGGCTGATCACCTCCTTGAAGGTGAGGAAAAAGACTGCTTCTTGAACCTAAGGGATGGCAAGTGAGCCATGAGCGAGTCTCTGCAATCAGGTCTGGACACTGCTGACCGCATCAGCAGGGCCATTGCGGAAAGCATTGTCATACACAGATTTGCATGGTTGAAGAAGTCCGGGTTTGCACCTGATGTACAATCTAGATTCCTCAACTTGCCCTTTGACGGCTTGCACTTATTTGGTACTTGAGAAGCTGCAGACCTCAAAGGCGGCAGCCAAGTCCCTAGGTGCCGTCTTCAGGCAGCCACAGCCTTTTCACCCCAGTGGGTCATCTTGGAGGGGTAGTCCTTTTGCTACTACTCAGTTGAAAGAGTGAGAGGACAGGCTGGTCAAAGAGGACCAAGAAGATTCCCTGGTGGTGGAGGAGGGAGAGGTGCAAAGCCTCCCCAAGCAGTAGTGTCTTTGCCATCAGCCACTGCTGCTTCCGCCTCAAAACCTCTCTGAGGTATTGACTCACGACACCCTGGTGGGAGGCAGACTGTTGCAGCATCTGAAAGAATGGCGAGGTATTACTTTGGATGCATGGGCACTAGAAACAATAGCCCAAGGTTACTGCCTCACCTTCATACAGAGACCTCGGCATCATCCACCGGGAAGCCACTAACTAAATGTTCCAGATCAATTCCTATTGTAGGAAATATTAACCCTGCTAGAGAAAGGTGCTATAGAACAAGTATCTGTGATGCAGAGGAACAAAGCATGGTACTCTCCCTATTCCCTAATCACCAAGAAGGACGGAGGATTTTGACCCATCTTGGACTTGAGATACTTGAACAAGTTCCTCAGGAAGGACAAGTTCAAGATGGTCACACTTTCTCAGATCCTTCAGGCCCTCCAACTCTAGGATTGGATGTTATCATTGGGCCTTCAGGATGCTTACTTTCATGGGCCTATCCATCACCAGCACAGGAAGTACCTGAGGTTCGCTGCTGGCGGTTCTCATTATCAGTTTTGAGTTCTGCGATTTGGGCTGACCTCCGCCCCCAAGGGTTCACCAGGTGGATGGCGGTGGTGGCTGCGAGTCTCGAGAGAGAGGGGGGAGCCATGTCTACCCCTACCTGGACGATTGGCTGATCGGGGCACATTCACCCGGACAGGCCCAGGAACATCTCAGTATCACCTGCAACTCCCTCCACAGACTGGGTCTCTCGCTCACTTAGAAGAAGTCCCACATGATACTGTTAGGCAGAATCCTGTGCAGTTTCCTCTGGGACCACTGCAAAAGATTTAGGACTACAGGTGTTTGGCAGTAAACCCACTTGGTAGCAGTCTGTACCACACAGATTCACTTGGTAGCTGTGGCTGAGCAGTCAGACTTCCCTCAAGAAGAGTTAGGCAGTATACAGAGTATTCACAATAGGTCAAGAGAACGCAGTAGAACAAGTAAACACTGACCAGGGCTTGGTGTAAAAGAGATATAATTATTTAAAACCACATCTAGAAAAACACACAGGCACTAATAGTAAGCAATTCAAAAACACGGTCACTAAAAGATATACACTCCCTTAAAAGAATATTAGACAAGTCTTAAGTAAAGCCCCACTTATTTTCAGACAGCGGTGAGCGCTTAAGGTAGATGGCACTCTAATAATTCGTTTTAAAAAGGGAGAGAAGAGCAGAGAAGAAGTTGAAACAGATCCCAACACTTTTATCAGAACATAACGAGAGGAAGGCAAATTAAAACCGTGAAGTTAGAGTTCAAGAGGCCGGATCCACTTTCAGAGGATCCAAACGAAATGTGTCCAAGGTCACACAGTTGCAGTGCACAAAAGTCTTGTAAAGGTTCAAAAAGGAGTTGGACCAAAGAAAGGGACCAGTTAGAGGGTCAAGGCGGCCAGCCCAGTCCAGAAGGTTAAGGGGTTATTATTACCTTGTAGCAATCTTTAGAAAGGGAGGCCTGGCGGACACGGTACCTTAAAGTGGTGAGAGCACTCCAGCGGGGGTAGTTGTTCCTGGCAACGGATGCAAGTTTGTGCTTCGTCCGGTGGAAGAGAGGATCTCGTCGTGGAGGAAGAATGTAGTCCGTTGCACTGCCAGGGAAGAAACCAGCCGCGGAGTTTCTCAGGTACAAGGAGCGGTCCATTGATTTCGCGGTTCAGTGGTGAGTGGCTATCCGGCCGCCAGGGTGCTTGGCACGGGCAGTTCGACCACAAACCGGGCTGGGGTGCGAAGAAAGAAAGGTAAACTGGTTGTGCCCACCAGTCAGGGGAAGAAGCCTCTCCAGCCGGGAGATCTTCTCTGTCGTCGGGAAGTGGTGAGTCGGTTCTGCAGGGCTCCACCGGTGGTGTCGTCATGGTAGGTCGGCTCAGCTTCTCCCTCGTCGGATTCTCGGGTCCTGTGGCGACTTCTGAAGTTCCAGTCCCCAAAGCCCTGCTTTTATGCAGAAAACCCCCATTCACTCAGCCTAGTTGTCACTCAAACATGCTAAGTGGTGAGCCAGCCGGCTCACCACTTGGCCAATCACACAAGAGTGCGACTTGAGTTACCAAGGTAACTCAGTCCAGGGTGCCTAAACCCCCTCCCACATCCCCTGTGGTACCCAGACAGAGTGGCACCACTTTTGGAGGCTTCTGTGGAGAAGCCCGCCAAAATGTGGAACAAAGGGCTCGACTTGGGTTGGAGTCACAGAAGAGAACACAAACGCCATTTTAGAATCGAGTCTTGGCAAAAAATACCAACCGGAGAATTAATATTCATTAAATAAACCAGCGGTATGTTCGAGGCTATGAGAATTAAATAATTAAAGTTGGTAGCCTTGAACAATGGGAAAATTCCATAGGAAAATATTTGCGGTCGAATATAAAAAAGTAGTTTCCACTGCCACCAGCCAAAACTCGATCAGGGGGGACGGAGACTTGCCCCCTCGACTAACAGACCCCGGGGCAATCGAATTGCCCCGACCAGTATGTCCACAATATGATGGTTAGTACTGGTTTCTGTTAATAATTTGGGACTAGTAAAGCCAATGGTGACTTTACATGCCCTGGGAGACAGTAGTCAGTCCCAGGGTATGGAGTCTATGGTGGGCTGTCACTATGACACCCCTGTGTTACTGCACGGAGGGTGCTGTGTAACACGCATATGAAAAACACATGCGACCCTATGGAGTAAAGGACCCCATAGCCCATAAAACACATTACCAGTCAAATGAATACCATAAGTCATGTCCAAGTGTGGGAGAAAAAGAGTCTCACTCTTGGCAGGAGGAAAAAAACAAACTCCAGAAATCCAGCAAAGCTGCTGGGGGACTCACTAGGTTAGGAAATTCAGCCTAAAGAGAGAATTCTCCCTAACAGATACCATCTCAGAAACTCCAGTTCATTGGAGCGTTCCTGGATGCATAGTGCCCAGGATTTCATAGTGCCCAGCGTCTCCCGGCCTTCGACTTTGAGGTCGCTCGGCCTCATGGCATCCAGCATTTTTGCTTGTGACAGAGGCTTGCCTGAGCATGAGATCTCTCCAATGGGCTCTCATAACTCAATGGTCCCAATTCTCAGGCATACTGTCAGTCCTTCAGGTTCCGAGCAGAGTCCCACAGGACCTTCTACAGTGGGCCTGCAAGGACACCAATCTGATGGGAGAACCCTTTTGGCAACCATGGCCGGAGATGACAGTAGTGACAGACGCCTTACTCACAGGGTGGGGAGCCCACGCCAAAGATCTGACAATCACTGGTCGTTGGTCTCCATCTGAGTCCAAACTACATATCAATCTTTTTGAGCTGAGGACAATCAGACTAACGCTGAAGGCCTTTCTGCCCTCTGTACGGCGAATGAATATCCTAATAATGACTGACAACACAGTGGCCACTTACTACCTGAACAGTAGAGGAGGTGTAGGGTCACTACCACTGTGCAGAGAGGCAATGCAGCACTGTTTCTGGGCAATTCAAGAAGGAATCTCCCTATCGGCAGCTCACCTAGCTGGAGAGGAGAAAACGGCGGCAGACGCTCTGAGCAGGCAGAGCAGAGTCTACTGGGAACTAGCTCAGGAAGTCCTTCAAGAGACCTTCTCCCATTGGGGAACCCCTCGAGTGAATCGGTTTGCAACCAGTGTGAACCGTAAGTGCGAACTATTTTTGTCCAGGGAATTTCCTCCAAGAGGAGCTCTAGGGGATTCCTTCGTAGTGGACTGGGAGTTCCCACTCTTGTACGCGTTTGCTACAGTCCCTGTCATTCCTCACGTGATCAGGAGGTTGAGAAAGTTCGGGAAACCCATGATCCTTATTGCTCCGGATTGGGCCAGGAGGATGTTGTATCCGGACCTTCTGGACCTGTCCATCTGCCCTCCAATATGTCTTCCACAAAGAGAGGACCTTCTCTCGTGAGAGGAGGGTCGGGGTCTCCATCCAGAGGTCAAGACACTGGGCCTTCACGCATGTTTTCCGAGAGGCTGAGATACAAGGATTGGGCCCTCCCAGAAGAGGTAAAGGGAGATTTTGCTTTCGGCCAGAAGGCCAGCAACAAAATCCTTATACCACTGCCGTT
Organism: Ambystoma mexicanum; assembly: GCF_040938575.1. Lineage (NCBI taxonomy): Eukaryota > Metazoa > Chordata > Amphibia > Caudata > Ambystomatidae > Ambystoma > Ambystoma mexicanum. The sequence continues at coordinate 641,201,838 of NC_090923.1, forward strand.
GGAACAAGTTCTGCAGCTAGTGTAGGGAGAAAGGTGTGGACCCTTTTCAATGCAAAACACCTACAGTTTTAATTTCTACTGCATTTGGCAGACGCCTCACTCATGCCTCACTCAAGTGCATGGAAGGGGGGAGACGAGGAAAGTGCGAAGCAGAGGAGAAACAGATAAATAATAAATAGATAATAAAGGCAATAAACAGTGGTAGTGCAGCCAGCAATTTGCAAGTGCTAGGTTTAATGCAGCAGACAGGGTAGGTCTGATAAGTGCAGGAAGAAAAAGGGGGTGGCTGTATGGGTACAGATCCAGTTCCCAATGCAAAGGGTGGCCCGGAGGCAGTGAGGAAGGGTGGCAGGGTGAGCAGGTACCTGGGCCCGGAGGACAGAGGGTGGCCAGGTGCACAGTGCCAAGAGAGAACAGATCAGCAGGGGAGAGGATGAGAGGGGGAATAAAGGGAGAAGAAAAGAGGAAGGTCTTGAGGTGCTTCCGGAACTGGAGATGGTTCTCCTCAAGTTTTAGAGTGGCAGGGAGGCTGTTCCAGAGGGAGGCCTCAGCCGAAGACCGAGATCTACCCCCAGCTTGTTTCTTTGAAAAACGACTGACCCCGAGGGAGTTGGAGGTAGAGCAGCGAAGAGCTTGAGAGGGGAGGTATTTGTGGAGGGATAGCTGAAGGTATTTTGAACCTAGACCCCAGAAAGCATTGTGGACAATGCAGAGGGTTTTGAATTTAACCCTTGCATCCACTGGGAACCAATGGAGAGATTTCAGAGCTGGAGATATACGATCCCAGGGCTTAAGGTCAAGGACAAGTCTTGCAGTCCTGTTCTGGATTAGTTGCAGAGGGCGGAGAGTTAGAGGCAGGTAGATTTAGAAAGAGGCTGTTCAAATAGTCCAGCCTAGAGAGAACCAGAGCTTGGGATACCATGAGCTGCTGGGGGAAGGAGAGGAAAGGGGGAGTACCTCTGAGGAGGTGCAGTAGGAAGTTTGACTTTTTAGAGACCTCAGAGATGTGGGCGGAGAACGAAAGGGTGGAGTCAAAGATGACCCCGAGGTTCTTAGCCTCGCAGGTGGGGTAGGAGGGCGGCAAGGGAAGCCGGCCAGAGTGTGAGGGGAAAGGATGGTATGTACAAGTATGTACCGTGTACTAGATTGTTAATGGATAATGAGTAGGAATAGGAGTAGGAGCTCTGCAAGGGAAATTTTGAAGTTGAAAGTTCCTATATCAGTAGACAATGTTCCGAACTGTCCGCGAAGCACAGATCTTATCGCATAGTGCAGATGGTTTCTCGGACACATCATTATGCTGCACACCAGCGTATGGTCACGTGCACTGTCTGGAAGGTCTGCAATGAAGTCAGATATTTGTAGACGTGTACGGATGCAAAATCAGTTGAAATAGTTGCAAAAAGTGTATAGAAGAGTTAAAAACGATGCTAGAAGGTGGAAAATGGCAGAGTTTTAAGGTGACCCTTTGTAAATCGGACACAAATATTGCTCTATTGGTTAAGTATGATATTAGTAAGTTGTAGGAAAATAGCATGCACTAATAAAAACCTATGAAATTCAATGAAAAAACTTTGTTAAAGGGACGTTATGGTTGCAAGTAAAACAGCAAAACACCAAGAAATGCGCCAGTTAAGGTAAGCTAAGCAACCATTACTGGCGCTACCACTGTGACTGCAAGGACTAACACCCATGACATCAAATTGACATCACAAATATCATTGATGACCTCACATGCCTGGCTCCTTCTGTTTTGTTCACTGACATAATTAGGCCAGGTGGTTTTCTTCACTGACAGTCAGAAACAGAAAATTCAAATGTACTGTATTTGTAGATGTTCCCTTCTCGTATGTTCTTACAGTACTTTCTTTAGGGTTCAGTCGCATCTTGTGATGCATATACATAGGGGAAGAAGCAGGCCTAAAACAAAGCTATAACTTCTGTACATCAAGATAACCGTTAAGTTATGAACAGTTCCTGATGATACTGCTTCTCTTTGGGTTACTTTTTATTCCCTCTGTATGCCACAGATTTGTATGCATTGTTAACTCTTTGTTTTGTTTGTAGCAGTACAAGTGTCTAGTAAGTGATCCATTATTAGCCAGTTATTGAATTTTGCAAAGTATGCAAAAGTCTGATACGGAAGCAGTCACCATTTTACAATGCAACATGACAACATTATAAATATTGTACCTCTATGGTGCATGCTGCAGGCAATGCCTATGTTTCTGTATGAATAGGGTGATGTACTAGAAAGAACACTCAAATTGAAAATTGTTTTTATGAGTACATTCTTTAGTGAAGTACGGAGTTCATAATATGCCTCGCAATCACCCCTCACACCTTTTTGCCAACATGATCCTCACAACCCCTTGTAGGGATTTTCCATGAAAAATAACTGCACATGTGATGTCATCAGTGATATTTGTGATGGCATCTTTGATGCCACAGGTGTTAGTCCTTGCAGTTCACAGTGATAGCACAAGTTATCGTTGATTAGCTTACCATAACTGGTGAATTTCTGGGGTTTTACCTGTAACAATAACACCCCTGTAACAACATTTTCCATTGAATTTCATAGGTTTTTGCTAGTGCAACTTAACCATAACATCCCTTTAGCAACGTTTTTTGTTAGTGAATTACATAGATTTTTATTAGGGCACTATAAACATAACGTTGCTTTAGCATAGTGTATTTAACAATGATGCTATGTTTGTAGTACCATAACGTCCCTTTAGCAATATGTTTTGTGGCCAATTATGATATAAAGCTCCTTTCAGAGTGTCACAATGGAAGTGCTGTATGGGAGGAAAGGTCCTTGAGACCCCCTCCCCTCCATTTCAACCCATGTGCGGATTATGATTCGTGCACTGGCCACCCAAGTGCCTGTGGCCAGGGATGCGGGATGGCTGCGAGACGACCCATATTTCTCCAGCATGGGGTCTGGCATGGATTCACATGCTCATGAATATTCCCCGTCGCCAGGCTGGGAATCCTCGGTAAAGAAAAAATCAGTATCAGTTTCGTTTCTGATCTGTCTTTCTTAGTAGAAACCAATCACTGGTCTCTGGGTCATACTGCCCCAGCGAATGACTGCCCTCTCCCTAAGCCCCGCCTCTGGCAGCCATCTTCAGATTTTTACCGCACGTTCAAGTGTTGGGAGTCCTTGTGCTTTAGCTCTCGAGCTTTGCTGCATTTTTGCGCTTTTTTCAAAGAGATTTTCTCATTTTTGGTTAAACAGAGCCTCAAGCTCCACCGTTTCTCCATCCGATCATTGGGGACCCGTTTTGGATTTTTGTACGCCCCTCAAGGGCGACGTTTTCATCGAGTTACGCTTCTTGGAGGAGTCCAGAAGTTTCTGAGGCCTACCCGGGCATGGCCCAGGAGAAAGGAAGCTCGACGCTCGGAAAGCTGTTCAGGGTTTGTCCTCGATGCCAGCTACAGAATGTGTTCAAGGAGGACGAGCATTCCAAATGCCTCTACTGCCTTCATGAGGACAAAACGCACGTGGAGAAGGACTGTGCGTTTTGCGGGAACATGTCGGAGCGGACCATGAAGGATCGACATCTTCGCCTCTCCAACTGGCTGGACGGAAAGAGCCCGTCAGGTGAGAAGAAGAAGAAGTCTGAGCGGTCTTCTAAGTTCTGTGAGGGCGCCCCGACGACGGGGGCCCAACAGAAGGCAAACCACCACGGGCACCAGGAGCGCCGAGCGGTCGGGCTCCTCGGCTGCCAGGTAGGGCGCATCCTCGCCGGCGCCATCAACCACGAGCCAACGCTCTGGCTCGGGGAAGAGGAAAGCCGAGAACCCGGCGAAGCTACTGGAGAGGCCCCTGTCGGGCTCGAAGGATCCAGCCGAGGGGGAGCGAGGCGGTGACCCTCCCCCCAAGGTGACGGCCACAGGCCCACAGAAGGTGGTGAAGGCCTTTACTCACCCGGCTAAGTCCTCTATCGAGGAAGTCGCGGCAGCCCTGACGCAGCCTGTGGAGGCTACATCAGTGGAGGCGACCTCAGGGCCCAGAGTTTCCCTGCCACCGCGGAGGGAAGCCTCTTTCAGGCCCATCGAGAAGACCCCCGTGAAGACCCCGGCGGAAAAAGAAGGGTATGGAGCGGCGGCCGGTGGCCATCGTAGATACGGACACAGTCTCCTGGGAGGAGCTAGTTGAAGTTTTGGAGGGCCTCGACGAGGGCGTTGAGGATGCCCGGTCCCACAGGAAGGATCCCGACGGAGAGGACGACGAGAGCAACGGTGGTGCCGGCGAGGTTCCAAGTCAACCGTTGAGCCCGTCGCTTTCCGGAGCCACAGGACAACTCGGCGGCCATTTTGTTGGCAATACAATCCTTATGTACGGAGATAAGGACGAGATTGCCCCTGCCACCGACAGAGAAGCCGGAGCCAGGCCCAATGGAGGAGCCAGAACCTGTCCCGTCGGGAAGTCCCCCAAGCAAGAGGAGATGGACCCATCCAGCCCCTGCCTTTTCAGCCCTCTCGGCCTGCTCAACCTTTGCCCCCGTCCCTGGGGATGACACGGGAACGGACACGGCCACGACGGGCACGGATGACGACGGCGGTGACGACGGGACGGATCTCCCATCGCCTCCGACTCGGGCCTTTCCGCCCGACGAGATTGGGTCCTTCCACGCTATGATTGCCAGGGCATCCAAGCTTTTCCAGCTCTGCCCCGAAGAGAAGAAGACGGTCCTCGCCATGCCTCTGCTGGATGACATCTGGGACGAGGGACTCGCCCTTCTCAAGAACCCGTCTACGACGCCTGCTAAGAGGGATCGGTACGAGAAGAAGTACCAGATCCACAACGCGGCCCCCCTGTGCCTTAGGGCGCAACCGACCCCTGACTAGGTCGTCTCAGCGGCGGCCAAGAAGAAAGCGGGGGGGGGGGCATTGGCCTCAACGTCAACACCCCGCCGGACAGCGAAGGAAAGAAGCTGGATGCGATGGGATGACGAGTTATCTCGTCGGCGGCAACACCGATTAAGGCGGCCATCGCCCTTGCGATCGTGGCCCGCAACGACAGGGAATTGTGGTACAAGATAGCCCCCCTGTTGGACTTCCTACCGGACAACAAGAGGGCAGAGGCCCTGGAGATCTTGCAGGAAGGTGAGGTGGCGTCGGACCATGCCATAACGGTGGCAACGGACATTGCCGAAACTGGTTTCCACCAGCTAGGCAACGGCGTTTGCCTAAGATGGCAAGGGTGACTCAAGGCGACGGATTTCCACCAGGACGTACAAACCAAGGTGTTGGAATTGCCTTTCGACGGGAACAACCTGTTTGGGAAAACAGTGGATGAGTCCCTCCAAGACATCAAGGTGGACACGGAGACGGCTCGGGCCCTAGGAGTTCTCCAGCAACGACGGCCGTCCTTTCGGAACTCCAGAGGCAAGCAAGGTGCCTCCAAGGAATTCGGCAGTGGCTCCTCTACGTACCTCCAGGCGGCCCGCTCCTCGTCGCAAGAAGCCTATAGGGGACGAGGCAAGTCGGGTGGACCCCCCCGTCGTCGCCAGGGAGGCCAAGGCGTCCTCCAAGCAAGACTGAACCGACCGTGGCGTCAGGCCCCCACCGAAGCACCCCGGTGGGAGGCCGGCTGGCGAAGTTCATCAGCGTGTGGTAGTCCATCTCCACCGACCGTTGGGTGCTGGACGCCCTTGCCCAGGGGCACACCCTCGAGTTTCTAAAAAAGTGAACCCTGCATTCCTCCCGTGGCCAGGAAGGAAAACCACGTCCCTCAACTACTACTGGAGGTAAGGACGATGCTCAAGAAAGGTGTCATCGAGCTCGTCCCGAAGAGGCTCTGGGGCTCCGGAGTATACTCCAGGTACTTCCTTGTGAAAAAGAAGACCTGAGGATAGCGGCCCATCCTGGACCTGCGACGACTGAACAAGTACATCAAGGCACAGAAGTTCCGGATGGTCACCGTCCAGCACGTGCTGGGACAGCTGGAGGAGGGCGATTTCCTGTCGTCGTTGGATTTGGAGGATGCATACTTCCACTTCCCCATTCTAAAAGGACACCGAAAGTTCCTCAGGTTCGTGGTCCAAGGACGGCACTACCAGTTCAAGGCCCTCCCGTTCGGATTGAAGTCGGCACCCAGGGTTTTCACCAAGTGCCTTGCACCAGTGGCGGCGCGGCTGCGCCTGCAGGGGATCCACGTCTACCCCTACCAGGACGATTTGCTCATCTGTGCAGGGACAAGGGAGCTCGCCGTAGAACACACAGCGAAGACCGTCCAGCTGCTCACGGACCTGGGGTTCTCCATCAACTTCCCGAAATCCCACCTGGTCCCCTCGCAAGTCGCACTGTTTCTGGGAGCCAAGCTCGACACAGTGGCGCGTCTGGCCTTGCCGTCGGAGGAAAGGACAAAGGCCATCCTGGGCAAGGTGCAGCGTCTGCTGGCCACGGACGTGGCCAGGGTGAGGTCCATCAAGTCCCTCCTTGGGATGATGTCCTCTTGCATATATCTCGTGCGCCTGTGCAGGCTTCGATTGCGCCTTCTACAGGAGTTCCTCGACGTCCGCTGGATCCAAGCGACGGGCAGCTTCGAGGACAGGATCCCTCTCAACGAGACCTTCCGACGAGCGATCCGGTGGTGAGGCACCCACGCTCATCTGGCGGCAGGGACAGACTTTCAGACCCCAGCCCACCAGGTAACGGTGACGACGGATGCCTCCCTGGAGGAGTGGGGAGCGCACACCGGAGAGCTTCACGCGAGAGGGCTCTGGCTCCCGGAGGAGAAGCCGCTCCATATCAACATCCTGGAGCTCCGTGCAGTGTTCTTGGCCCTCAGGTCATTTCTCCCGTCCCTCAAGGGCAAGGTGGTGAGGATCTTCACCGACAACACCACCACGATGTTCTACATTCGGAAGCTGGGCGGAACCAGATCCCATTCCCCAATGAAAGGAAGCCCAGGATCTGTGGCATTGGGCCGTTGCCCAAGGGATGATTCTGGTGCAGTTTCATATGGCAGGGATAAAAAACGCCATCGCCGACTCACTCAGCAGAGAGCTGCGCTTGTGCCATGAGTGGGAACTACGCCAGGATCAAGTGGATCGACTCTTTCAGCGATGGGGGTAAACCCCAGATCGACCTGTTTGCGACGGCGACGAACTCCAAATGCCAGAGGTTCGCCAGCAGGTTTCCCCAGCCGAGGAGCATGGGTGATGCCTTCTTGTTCCCCTGGGACGGCCCGTTCCTATATGCGTTCCCTCCGTTGCCATTGCTGCTCCGACTCATCAACCAGCTCAAGAGGTCCCGGTGCAAGATGATCCTCGTCGCACCGGTGTGGCCGAGGCAGATCTGGTTCCCGGACCTTCTGGACTTGTCAGCGTCCCCACTGGTCAAGCTGCCGACGGACGCAGATCTTCTTTCCAGAGAAGGAGGCGCCATCCTTCATCACGACCCGGAGTCACTGAACTTGAAGGCCTGGCTCCTGCAGCACTAGTGTTTGGAGGGTACGATATCCCGGCTGACTGCAGAGAGTTTCTTGCAAAGGCCAGGGCGTCCTCAACTCTTAAGTGCTACGGACATAAGTGGAAGAGGTTCTCTGTCTGGTGCCGTGCACAGAAGATCAACCCTCTACAGATTACTGCACCTCAAGTGCTACCATACCTACTACCGCTGGCCAAGGCTGGACTAGCTCACGCCTCCATCAAGATACATCTGGCAGCGATCTCCCAATACACCAGAACTGCAGGACGGCCGTCCTTGTGGTCTCATCGGCTGGTGCAGGAATTTATGAAAGGACTGTTCCAATCGTTCCCGCTGGTGAAGGCTCCAGCCCTGGCGTAGGAGCTCAAAGTGGTGCTGACCAGGCTCATGGGGCCGCCATTCGAAGCCTTTGCATTCGGCTCCTTTTGAAGTTCCTGTCGTGAAGACCGCATTCCTGGTGGCCATCACCTCCGCACGACGCGTGGGTGAGGTACAGGCCCTATCCTGCAAGCGCCCATAATTGACTTTTCACGATACGAGGGTGGTGCTGAGGAAGCACCCCTCCTTCATGCCAAGCTGCCGTCGGACATTCATCTTAACGCGGCCTTGGTGTTACCAGTTTTCTTCCCGTCGCCTTTGTCACCGGCCGAGAGGACTTTGCACTCGCTGGATGTAGCTGGAGCGCTTAAGTTCTATGTGGACCGAACGAACGGTTTTCGGAAGACATCACAGCTCTTTGTGAACTTTGGACCTGTGAACCAGGGGAAGGCTCTCTCGAAGGTTTCCATTTCCAGCTGGCTCTCCGGCTGCATCATGCACTGTCACCGGGTGGCAAACTGACCGTTGCCCGGCTGTCCGAGTGCCCATTCGGCCAGAGCAATCGCTGCTACTATGGCGTTCTTGTCTGGTGTGCCCCTGCTGGACATCTGCAGGGCTGCTACGTGGAGGTCGACGCACACCTTCACGAGATTCTACTGCGTCGACCGGGATTCCAGGGAGGAGTCCAGAGTCGGCCAAGCAGTGCTGCGCAACCTGTTCGCCTGAAAGTGGGCCTGGTGGGGAGGTAAGAGTTGCTTAATGTTGAGTTTATGTAATGCTTAATGTTGAGCCTTCTGCCACCTCCCGTGGTTGTGCATGTGTGTACTGCTATGTATTCTTATATTCATGAGCATGTGAATCCATGCCAGACCCCATGCTGGAGAAGGAACAAGTTACTTACCTGTAACTTTTGTTCTCCAGCATGGGTCTGGCATGGATTCACATGCGAACCCTCCCTCCTACACCTCTGCGGCTCTTCACTTGGTCATACTGCCACTTTACCTGCTACCAAATCTGAAGATGGCTGCCAGAGGCAGGGCTTAGAGAGAGGGCAGTCATTGGCTGGGGGCAGTATGACCCAGAGACCAGTGATTGGTTACTACTAAGAAAGACAGATCAGAAGCGAAAATGATACTGATTTTTTCATTACCGAGGATTCCCAGCCTGACGACGGGGAATATTCATGAGCATGTGAATCCATGCCAGACCCTTGCTGGAGAACAACAGTTACAGGTAAGTAACTTGTTCCGTATGCACACATTGGCCAGAAAGCTGATCCCAGACTCCATTTTGTACCACAACCAGACTCCATTTTGCACATGGCACCACAGGCCTCATCGACAAAGGTTGCCTGTAGAGCTGCAGCTCTCCCCTCGAGATCGCACATAAGCAAGTCAGTCATCTCCCTCATCCTCCTCCCCTCTGCGTCCCTGCAGAAGGCCTGTTCCCACGGGAGACTAGGCGCGAATAAGCTACATGACGAACGCTGTATCTTTCACCTTCCGCAGTTCATCACTGACCTGTGAATGACCGGGTAAAGGCTTGGGTTTGAGGAAAACAATTCATCTCTCCAAACATGCCCCGTCCCCTTGCAGACGCACCACATTTATGATATACACTGTGGATAACCCCCCAACCTTTCTCTCTGTATGAAGTAACATATACCGACCCTACGCCTGTGTGCCACTCTCTCACCCACACTGCTAATCCTGCTGTAAAGGTTATAAATCCCCTCCTGTAGGGATATATGAAGGGGTTGATTCTAGGAAATGAAACAAGAAGATCTTTACCCATTTTACTGCACATAAAGCTATTGGTCATATGTTTAGGCCCCATACTGTTGAACGAATCTTGTTCTTTGAAAAACACTCACACTAATGTATAATATGTCGATTTACTTGCTCGATATAATGCATGGTACATGATCCAGATGCTCACTGGCTTTTCAAATATACGTGTGCTCACAAACATGTTCAACTTGCATACGGTTCTAAAATGTATATAATGCAAGACGGTAAAGCCACAAGTCTGTTGTAGATGGAATTTACTTTGTAACATGGTGCTTATGATAAACGTAAATGTGTAACCTATATTATGATCATAGTTCGTATATTATATGATGTACCTGCAACCAGACTGGCATAATTCTACCTCACAGTCTAATGATTCGTATGTAACCCCGCAAAGTAGACTGGCTAGAGCCCACAGGGCCCTCTCTCCCTTCTCCTGCAGCGCTGTGTACTCGGCCCCACCTTCATCCCGCCTCAGGCCGGGCTGACATCTAAAGGCCCTTGTTTCACTGACGATGTGATGCTATAATTGTAACCTCTCACCCTTCCGTTGAGCCTGCGCAAAGTGTCCACCCTCCCCCAAACCCCCAGACCCACAATAGCATCATACACTTGCTGCACACCCCCAGACTCTGGTTAAAGAAATATGGGCAACAAGCCTCTCATCCTACCGCCTTTTGATGTACCGGCTATGTGCCCTCTGACCAGGTAGTATCCCAGCTCACCCCAACCATGAATGACCATGATGGCAATATATTTACTTTTGTACGAACATAATATAAAGATGTCCCCCGCTAGATCTACCGTAGAAGAGTGATAGAGGTATCCTTGAAATGTGCCCCCTGAAAAGCCACCTGACCCCGTGAAGCAGTCCATTTATTGCATAGTATTTTTATGATGATGAAACACGAACACCTAGAGTTATGTGCTATTTTTCTTGTGATGTTAGAATAACGATTTGTAGGATTTACAGGGCATCATGAATTATAGTCCACACTGAATGAGTATGTGTGGCCACAAGGGCAAATGTTAGTACAGCCAAGATGTATCAAATGGACATCGCCTGACCCAGCGCTCCACCCCGACAAGTCCAGCTGACCTACAAGCCTCACCGTGACACCACGTGGGGCCTCACCAAACCGGAAGCTTCGACCCTACATATTCTATACTGCCTACTCCCCATTGCCCAATCTCATAGATTCATGTAACCCCTACTTCCCACGTCATAGGTGACGTGGTTTTGTAACAAAACCTAGATGTTTTCTGATGTTTGGCAGAGCGCTCTCGGAGTTTGCAGAGTTCTCTGCTTGCCCTATTTTGGTTTTGGATAAACTTTACTTTTTATCTTCACCCACACTTGGTCTTGATCTCATTCCCTTCAGGGGTGTGTCTGTTATTGACTCTCATTGGGGAGTTTGGTATTGTATTTTTGGTACGCTTACTTTCAGTGCCAATGATGGGAGGCAGTGCGATGCGCATCGTATACCCGCCACACAATTGTATGCTAAATGTAAGGAACTGTGGTACTGTGGAAAACACTGTAGTGGAAACAGGTAGACATGTGTGGCTGTTGAAACAGATGGTTCTGCGTGTTGCAGTGTGTTTTCAAGTGCGCAAGTGTGCAAAAGCAAGCACAAACTATATTCCTATACTCCCAAAAAGGGCAGCAAGGAAATGTGTGTAGAGCGTGCACAAATCGCAAATGCAGTAATATCAACAGGAACGCTATTTGTGGAGAAAAGTGTTCGTGCTGTGAAACTATAGATTACCGTTTGTACAGTAAGACAATGGCACAAGTTGTAAAAATCCAAAAAAAGGAACACGAAAAATTGGTTACCCTTTTCTATGCTGACAGGTTATACAATTGGTGATGTTGTTACACACTCTTCATATTTACATAAAAAGGTTGCTGGATATCAACCTGAACAACTCATCATGAAACCACATATTGTCGTTAAAAAACACATTTTTTATTAGTCACAGAGACAATGTTTTAATCACAAAACAGTATTTAAAAAACATATCAACATATTGTTAGACAATCAACATGCATATAACCTTTGTTTTAAAAAGCAATTAAAGAACCTATGAGTGACACATAATGTGCCGGGGTAATAAATGCCATGTTTATGTCTGTGTATACACACTCGAATCTTAAAGGAACAAACCAGATAAGATAGAGCAAAAAAAGGGGAGACAGTTCTTATTTCAAATCTCTTTTAGATCGTCGACCTGTTTCGGCCAGTGATTACATTAAACACTATCTTTAGTGTATTTTCCTTCTAGTACTGCAGGCCTCTTCAGGACAGCAATATTTCTTCAAGATAGTGGTTAACTCCTGTATACCCCTTTGATTGCTGATCACAGATAAATGGTTCTATCTACTGTCAGCATGAAGGCGAATGCTATCTCCGTAGCTTAAACAGAGGCACAGATTTCTTCTGGGACCTTGTCTGGTCCAAGTAGCAGGTGAGTTATCGGTCACTTATTCCCAAAAACAAAGTGACAATGTTCTCCTTATTTCCTCTGGATGCTGTCAGAAAAAGGCTTCCCTTGTTAGGTCTCGTGGTTTGTATTTAGAGGACAATCTTCTAATATCCACAGTTATTTGTAACCCAAACGACTGGTACTGGATGGCACCGCCGGATGTTGTCTATGTGCACTCGGTTTGTTTTAATGTTAGCAGAGTCACATTATATGGCATTAAGGAGCAGAGTAGCTGATTGGTGGTTTTATGCTCACACCCATGTTTTGCGCCTAAATGTATCTCATACTTCCATGTAAACCAATCCATCGAACTACCCACCTTTTTCCAGAACCCCACTAACGTGGCAGAAAGAAGCCTCCACACACTGGATGTGAGGAGAGCGGTTATTTATTATCTGGAAAAAACAAAGCCACGAAGGAAAACAAACCAGTTCTTTGTTTCAGTGGCAGCTGGCAGAGAAGGGGACCCTGTCTCTAAATCGGCTACCTCAAAACAAACCACTTAGAAGTGGATCGTAAACTGCATCACACTGTGTTTCTCTCTTGCCAAGAGAGATACCCTTCACGCCTAGAGCACACTCTACTCGCTGCACAGAGGCTACCATAGCATTAATTTCAAATGTTCCCCTTGTATCCATTTGTAAAGCACCAACCTGCAATTCTGTACACACCTTTACACAACACTACTGCCTAGATACACACTCTGTCTGATTCTCAGGTGGGACAAGCAGTGCTAAGACATCTTTGCTACTGTTCCTTCGCACATCCAACCACCAATCTCTGGGTACTGCTTGCTAGTCTATGCAAAGTATGTGATTCTAAGCAGATTCACAAGCATCAGAAGACATGCATTACTCACCGTAATAGCATTTCTGATGATTGTATCTACTTAGATTCACGTGCGCCCACCCTTTCTCCCCTTGTGGAGTAGAAGGAACATAGGCATCTTGCACCTTCTCTCTTCTGTACTCGCTCACGCTGACTATAAAGCTCCCTCACGGCAGAAAAAACACAACCAAAGGGACCATGACGCATGAGGGATTCTGGGTACACTGCATGTCACGTTAGGTTATAGTGTTGGTCACGCCCTGTCGACTTCCCCTTTCGATTTTTGAAGGAAAGCTGTGATTACTACTAGATGTCGGACTACATCCGCAGCATGTGAATCTAAGCAGATACAATCATCAGAAATGCTATTACGGTGAGAAATGCATGTCAAATGGGGTCAAGCGGAGTGGGGGTTGCAGAGGTGTCCCCCGCTTCCCTTGGGGGGAAAAAAAGACTTTGGAGGTTGCAGGGGTGTGCCCCGCATGCTCAATGTGATAATGTCCCTGCAAACCACAGCCATTTTCTGGCAACATTTTTGTCAGGCCTTTTTGCTGGGACATTATCGCATGGAACCCCAATAGCTTGCAAATTCAGATGCTTAAGTATTCCTCCAGGAGTAGTGACACGAGGTGGGGTGGGGGTGAGGGATAAATAACCTCTAATGTTAGGTTATTGATGGTTTAGGGCATGACAGAACTAACATGGTATACATTGGGGTTCTGAGAGTTGGAAGGTCGGAAGTAAAGGGGGGTTATATGTGACTTGAATTACAGTTAATGTGAATTGGTTGGGGGAGATTAGAGTTGTGTGTGGCGGGTTAAAGAGGACATTGTGGTGAGAGCTGTTGTTGGGCAGGAGGAAAGTGGGTGTTCTTCAGTTTTCCCCCGTTAGGGTAGTAGTGAGCAATAGGTGAGGGATTTTTTTTTTTTTATCTAGGAAGGCCTAATTTGCATCTGTTCATTTGGATCAGTGTGTACTTGGGCAGGTTTTCATTGTTTTGATGAAGGGTAGGCAGGTTTAACTGTTGGATGGTTATTAGAAGAGAATTGGGTCTGCACAGACAGAAGGATGCTGGGAGGGAAGTGGAGATTGAGATGGGGTTTCCACAAGCTGGATGTAGGAGGTTTGAAGCCTGAAATCTTAGCATGCAGAGAGATGGGCAACGGTCCCAAGGTTGAAAGATGGTTGAGGCTGACATCGAGGGTTGGGCAGTGGCCATTTTGAATGTTAAAGGGTTACATTACTCCTTACAAAAGGTCCCTTGTAGCCCACACTTTATAAAGGGGAGAATGGATAATCTTTTTGTCCAAGAATCAGATCATTGGAAGCGGGTGGAAAGGAATTTACTGGGTGTGGGCATAGAATTCCCCTATTGGGTATCCCAATAGTTTAAGAAAGCCACAGTAAGGAGTCTATCTAACAAAAGATTAAATGTAGAAGGATATAGTGTGAAGAGATTAAAGGTAGATTATTGATTTGAGTTGCTACAGTACAGAGCTATATTAGTGTCACTGATAACTATGTGCTGTCCCAACCAGGGGCAAGTGGAGTTTTTGCCGATAGCCTTTGTGAAGGTGAATTGGTGTGTTAACAGGGTTTCGATTCTCGGAGGACACTTCAGTCATGTTGTAAACCCCATAATGAAGATACCTGCATTGCAGTTGTGCCTTAGGGAACCGGGGTTGGGTAGCCCGACATGTAAAGGGATTACATTTTATTTTTCCAATGAGAATAGTTACTCACATATACAATTTATTTTCATAGAAAGGGACCAGCTGGAAAGGATATTAGCCCAGACTTTACCAGTGGCGTGGACAGATCCCGAGCGTAATTCCCCTGGTCTTGGCCTGCCCCATCTCCTTAGACATCAAGTGGGATCCCGGAGGCAAAACATGGAGAACCTTAATGCAGAATTGAGGAACCGTGTCATGGGAACTACCTTTCGCAGAAGGGCGCACACTTGCATGAGGATCACAATCTCTGGTGCCATTTTGTCTGGGCTAGGCTTATGCACGTAAACCGGTCCATGCTTCGCATTCTTGGACATCACCCAACAGCAAGCTTACTTCCTAGATCTGTCGCCGACGCTCCGCTGCTGGTGCTCAATCTTTGCACTCCTTTAAGTTCCGTGCACGGGCCAGGCTCCGCTTCTTACGACCTCACGCCTGTAACAGAAAGAGAGAAGAATAAACCCTCCTGAAACAAGTAAAAGAAGCAAAAAACAACGCCCTTCAAATGCACAATTATCCACACACAAAACGTACCTGTACTTGTCGCTCCTCTCCACCCACTGGCCCTGTGTTCCTTTCTTCGTGTGTTGTCACCTGAAAGAAAGGAGAAGAACATATAAGCATTGTCTGCATTACCAAGCCGTTCATACAACTTTTGAAAATCTACAATAGACTTGTGTGATTCCTCATAGTACCTGGAACTAGGGAGCAGAGATATACTGAAAATCTGGAGTAACTGGACTGCCCCTACCAACATAGTGATGTAAACTATGGTTCCTAGTGATTGCATCGACAGTCAAAGCATCGACAAACCATACCATTGACACTAAAGCATCCCAAAAAAAAACATTTAAGCACTTTGTTTTGTATGGGGGGGGGTCCAACAACCCCGGTTTTTAATGGTTTAAAACCTTTTTACCAAACTAAACCCTTTACCATTGAAAAAAGTGCTTTCAGTGGGTTTTTTTCCATGCTTTTTATTCAATGGTATGGTTTGTCGATGCTTTGTTTTAGATGCAATGACCGTAAACTACTAGAGAAGCTGTATCCACTATCCTCCAATCACTAGCAACCGTCACACTAGGGGTAAAAGCAGACCAAGGGGGTGATGGGCATAGTAGAATTGTGGGGCAAACTGAGTGCATTCTCATTACAAATATATACACACCAACCACAGGTATATCCCAGAGAATGAAGGGTTGAATGTACCAGTTTCGTGTCCCCAATCCTTTTCCTGGGTTGTGACTCCTCTGCATCCTCCAAGGGGTGCAGAGCCTGGCAGAAGTTTTGGGGATTCACAGCGCTCCCGATGCTCACTAAGGTAAGCAATTACAATGAGATTGTCCATCTAATGTTGGACATGCCCAGAGCGAGGTATAGGGAAATGGCAGGGTAATTACTTTCTATTGAGAGACTTATGTTTTAGGGAATACTCGGCCAAGGAGATTGATGTGTTTTTCGTAAGGAACCATAATATTGGTCTACCAGTGAGGATTGTATGGGATGCACCAAAGACCATGCTATGGGGCTGTGAAGGCTTGAGACGTAAAAAGGGAACTTTTAGTTAGAGAGGGATTTGAACAAAATCTTGCTGGACCTGCTCAGCAAAAAATAATTGCCTCTCTGCCCTAGATTTGCCTAATCTCTGAGTGGAAGTAAAAGCAATACTTGAGCCTCCGAAGATTGAAAAGGTGGTGATCGGGTAATTAGGGGGATGAAATCTGGGAAAGCTCCGGGTCGGATTGTTTTTCAGTTGCATTTTTATAAAAGATGTCAAGATATATTGGCCCCAAAACTAAAAAAGGTTTTCTGTACGATTCTAGTACATCAAGTAATTTGACTATTGTTTATTGTGGTCTCAATCACGGTTGTCCCTAAAGTGTTAGGATTCTGCCCGTCTGCTATCCTGCATCGCTGTATGCACCCATTAACAGACTTTGTTCATAGCAGAACTACTATGTTAATACCCACAAACTGCCATGGCATTCATTCTCCTGCTTCACTGCTGCAGTTTTGGACCAAGCCAATTTAATGTTCCATTCCAGGTTTTGGGTTAAACCAGCTGATGCATTCAGCTAGATTTGTGCTGTCCAAGAGGCAAAGTGCTGGGGGAGGCATACTAAATATATTAACTTGCAACAAGCTGCCACGAGATGAAGAGACCCTGATTATATTCACCTGTTGCATGCTACTGCAGACTAGGCTACCGAGAGATGGAGAGGTCTTAATTATAATCCACTTCTGCAAGCTGCTAAAGCATGGATTGCGATTTATTGTACACGGCTGCCTTAGACTGCAATCAGCACCAACCTATAGCGCTGTGAGTCGGGAGGGCTTTCATAAGCTCACTCTGAGGAGTAGCAAGTGTTCCATCAACTGCCGTTACTGGAGTTCCTGCTTTGTGCAGTTTTTGAAGCTTTCAATGCCATCTTGCTTTTGGCTACTGAATCCTGCCTGCTGCCTTTCCAGCTTCTGTCGTGTTTGCTGTTAGAGCTAAGCCTGTTTCTGAAGGTATTTGTGCTGTTTTTCTGACTTTCTTTAAAACCTTGTTTTGCTGTGAGCAGTGGCTCACAGACTCGCTTTGTATCGGACAAAGCTGTTCTCCTATGTCGCTCTGCAATCCAAGTTTCATGCTTCATCTGCTAGACTTCTGTCCAAAGTTCAAGTTCTTGGTCTTTAGTGTACTTCATTTTTTGACCCACGCATTAACTTAATTTGCAACGACTTCTTGTCTTGTTGGTGACCAGTGCACTGAGTCTCATGAACCATATATCCACTGAATTGGCAGTGACCTATTCCATTTTCTATGTCTAATGCTTTGTTTCATGATATTCTTAGAATGTTAGGTTTCCAGTTTGTGTGGCTATATTCCTTGCCTGAGTCCCCAATACCAGTTTGGATTCTTGTTCCATGATTTCCTTTATGCCAAGGTTCATGTGTGCCTTTTAAGTAGTGCTTGTAAAGCTGCAGTCTACAGCCTCTGCCCACAGTTTTCTGCTCTTTGCTTTTTCCCTGCCTATCCTGCAGTTGGTTATTTCTACCCAATCTGCTTTTCTGGTTTGATTTACATATTGACCCACTGTTGTCTCAGCTTTGTATGTGTATACAGTGTGACCCCTGGGTTGGTCTCCGTTAAGATCAGATAAGAGAAAGACTTTGTTGTCTAGGTCTACTCTCTTGGAGTCTTACCTGTCTCATTATATTGTCTCCAGCTTTACCCTTCGTCTGAGTCCAACCATCTGATCAGCACATCCTATCCATGACCTCACTGCATGGTTGTTAAGAGTAATCTGTTGGTACTGAACCCAAAGTCTTTCCCTACTCTCCCTGAAGGCCCCTTATCATATTTCAGTACACCCTTTAGTCTGATCAATCCGTGTTACCCAGTATACTTGCCTGTATTCCCTTTCTCTGTCACTTTGCTTTCAATATAATCTACTACAGACGGAGACTCTAGGGTGAGCATAGGTGGACCACACCTAGACGACACATAACGTGTAACTACAAAGTCCACTCAACCAGAGAGCTCCTCATTTACGACACATTGTTACAAACATATACACATTTCTTTAATTGTTGATTAAAATGAGCCAAAACTGTTTTATAACCAGCCATAAATTAGTTTTCAAAAATTGATTAGCAGAGTTTGCAAAGTAAAATGTTCTTGATTAGCAAACACATGTATTTGATTACCAGTTTTTTAGTAATGTACCCAAGACATAAAACAAGCAACAATACAGCGTTTTTGTGAACCGCTGAAGTAAGACATTAGTGAGATGAGTGTAAAATGTAAATGTGAGCTGCATGAATGGACACAAATATACAATAAAAAGTCTCTGAAAAAAGTTTTCCTTGCAAGGCACAGTGCACCCGAGTGTTGTTGTCGTTGCATAGGGCAGTGTCCTGTATATTGTAGGCTTGACGCATTGATTGCTCTGCAAGGAGAATTTCAGATGGTTACTTGAATATTGTAAAATGTTTGATTTCTGAAAGTCATTGCCCTAGACTAAGTACATAGTTGGTGTTGCAGCAGGCAGGGCAATTGTCAACTTCAGAAATTACACACATGCCAGTGATTGGAAATAATTTCCTGGAGGTGATCCGTGAGGTGGGCATGTGGTTGACGTGTGGCATTTCCGTGGTGACTCGGCCTGGGTACCGTCTCCAAGAACAAGGTGGAAAATTAGCAGAGGCAGCGGGACAGCATTAAATGGAGGCAGCTTCTAGTAGATTTCATTTGCGTTCCTGGCCAACGGATTGGCAAGCTCTCACACAGGTACTAATATATAATGCAATCATAATCGTAGAGCAAAGCGAGCGTTGGTGGCTAGCTACTGTATGGTATTGCAGTAGATCTGTCGGTGTACAGACTGGATGGAACTATTGATCACTCCTGTGCATAAACATCTAGTTAACAATGCGCATTCATTATGTAAGAGGAAATAAAGTAATAGGTAGAGTGCATAGCGTAGCAGGCGTAGAACTGGGCAAACTAAGCGGAATATTGTAGTTTGCTGCCATCTCACTTTCACGCTAGCTGGTATAAAGCAACACAGTGATAAGATAGAAGATCAAGGAGTTTGGTGCTTCATCCATGAGCTGACCCCAGTTGCACAGATGTATGCCAACAGCGGGCCACAGAATGAGGTTTGCCATCAGTAGCAATACTGTAAGTATGTTTATGTAACTTTTAGGATTGGAATTGCAGGACTGGCTTTAAAAAAGTAAAAATGAATACATACTGCCAAACAGAATATAGATTGCTTTATAAAGGTATCATCCCAATTACTTCTGGTTTGCAATTCTTTGAAAAATGTTTCCTTGCCTAGCACTCCCACAGAGGAGTTTGGCACTTTTAAGAGTGGAGGAGAGGATTACTGCTGCACGCTCTCTTCATTTGATCCTTTGAAATTGCACAGAAAAGAGGGTAGAGAAAACCCAGAAGGCAAGAGGGGAATGCAGAGTGAGCTGTGTGTTCATTGAACTGTGCCATTTAAATAGCTATCTGTGCTACACAAGTCTGTTTAATTAGCAAATCTACAGAATTGCATAGCAAATTGCTATGCAACACTGCTTATTTTATGCCTTGTATAAGTATTACCATTTCTTGTATCTATTGTAACAATCTTAAAAATTAGTTTTTTATTGTGCAATTATTGCGATGCCACATATTTAGTTGTGAAAGCAGATCTGAGCAGCATAAATCATTGTAAAATCCACTTTACAGCCTGAAACAACGAACTGTGACAGATATAACAAAAAGTGTGGTGCATTACCTTTTCGCCAGCATCTCAAAACATGTGTCGTAGTCTACCAACTACTTCTGATCACTTGTAAAATCCACTAAAAACCAAACCTGTTTCATTCCTCTTAACCTGTATTGACAAATGTAACAAAGTTTGTCAGGGGAAGTTGCCTGTTGGTGAGGTGCGGATCCTGTAAACAAAGTCCTGTATGAACTGCAGACCCAATACAACCATATAGGCAGGGATGTATCTCGGGTTTTGGCAAATTGCTCAAAGTACATCCTTCAAATTGTGATAGCTGAGCACTACCTTGTGCCTCACGCTGTGTTTGTCACTTCTATTTGTTGCATGCAATAAAGTGCATTGTGCAGAAACACAGCTCATTAACAACATTTGTTATATCTTTGCATTCCATAAAGTGCGTCTTCCTGCTTATAAATAGATTTAGGTGGATGCTGTTTGTAATTATGTGATTGTACACAGCTTTAATTCCTTTGCTGTATCAACTGTGGACATAGGTGTGCTTTCATATTGGACTTGACATTCAGATTCCACCACTCTTGCTAACTGTAGTGCCTAGTTTGACTTAGATTTTCTCTTGAGCTTGAAGCACCATGTTTCAGTCCTTCTTAATAGGAATGTTTACACACTGCGTTAGTTAGTGTTAAGCTCTTTACCTCCCGAGGCGTGCTATGTCAGTCGCATGATCACTTTGCTTTCAGCCACCTACTGACCCTACAGTTCCTGTGAATACCTGTCTCCAGAAATATCCTGGTATGTACCCTGTTTGCAGTTATATGTCAAGTGTTACCTCCTGTGATAGATCAGAAGGACGCAGAAGCATGTTGGACTTTCTATAAAGGTGTTCATTAAAGAATAGAAAGTCCATCTTTCACTACTCTATAAGGTGTCCATACCTAACCATTCTTGTTGAGAGCTTGTCAGTGAATGTCTTTAAATGAAACTGCCCTCCGCCTGTGACTCTAACCTATCCGGCCCTGCGACTATTTTAACAACTCAAAGGACAATGGCTCCCTTCTCTTAAGATTCGAGGAGTGTTAAGGAGAATTCTCTGTAAAGGCTA
Source organism: Ambystoma mexicanum (assembly GCF_040938575.1). Lineage (NCBI taxonomy): Eukaryota > Metazoa > Chordata > Amphibia > Caudata > Ambystomatidae > Ambystoma > Ambystoma mexicanum. The sequence continues at coordinate 641,222,764 of NC_090923.1, forward strand.
ATTTCCCACACCTAGTGAGTCCCCCAGCAGCTTTGCTGGATTTTTGGGGTTTATTTTTTTCTCCTGCTAAGAGTGAGACTCTCTTCCTCCCACTCTTAGACATGATTTGAGGTGTTCCTTTGACTTTGTATGTGTTTTATGGGCTATGGGGTCCTTTACCCCATAGGGCTTCATGGGTTTTTGATATGTGGGTTACACAGCACCCTCTGTGCCGTAACCCAGGGGTGTCGTACCGACCCCCAAACATAGACTCCATACCCTGGTACTGACTACTGTCTCCCAGGGCATGTAAAGTCACCATTGGCTTTACTAGTCTTAAATTGTGAACAGAACCAGTACAAACCATCATATTATCTACGTACTGGTCGGGGCAATTCGATTGCCCCGGGGTCTGTTGTTCGAGGGGGCACTGTCTAGTCCCCCCCGACCGAGTTTTGGCTTGTGGCAGTGGATACTACTTTTTATATTCGACCGCAAATATATTCCTATCGGATTTTCCCATTGTTCGAGGCTACCACTTTTTAGAATAGCCTCGAACATACCGCCGGTTTATTAAATTAATATAAATTCAGAAAGAAAAATTGTTCAGATTTGACTGGATTGAAACAAGAATGGGGTGTTTATCAAAAAAAGATTTCAAAATGCTAGCCTATGAAAATAAAACTCGAGGAACGCTGGCCCCATATCTAAAACAAGCTCCCTCTCTGCAGTTAAGGTCAACTATCTTACGACTGCGATTTAATCTCTTTCCTACTAGAGATATTTTGGTTAGAAGAAAGCTGCTACCGGCTAATAAAAACTGTTGTACCTTTTGTGAGGTTGAGGGAGTTAAAGAAACACTCCAGCATGTTGTTTCTGCTTGTCCAGCATTAACTAAACTAAGAACGACATTTTTTGAACCTCATCTATTCTATCTTGGTGAACTAAGCCCTGAAACTTGTTGGTCCCTACTTTTGTCTACTAATTCAATGAGCCTTCGCATTGCTACCCATAATTTTTTGGAGGCCATTATGTCGAAATTCAAGGGTGTGTCGAACAAGATTTAGAGCTATAAATATGACAACTGCATGTAAGCTTTAGGCAACTAAATCTGTGAAGGGCCTATTAGAAACTGATAAAAGAATCTTATGTTAAATGATGTTGAGATCTACATATATACAAATGTCAAAATTAATTTGTGGAATATTATATGTTTGATGTCTCTAATCAAAGGACATATTGATCTATTTAAGTGCGTTATTGGTTCAGGCCCTTTTCTTTTCTTCTTTTTTTTCAAAGATTCTCCCTTTTGAATTGCTGTTAAAGCTCTTTCTATTTTTGAATTGATTTTATATTGTTTCAAATTTTAATATTAAGTCCGAATTGTTTTAGATACTTTGTTTTACCTATTTGGACTAATTACTGTACTTCATTTTTATCTAAATGTTTTGTTGTTTCTTTTATAATGTTAACGTTGAATTTTGCATATAATTGTAAATGAATTTGTTTAAAGATTGAAAAAGTTGTTCAACTATATTCAATAAAAAAATAAAATAATAAATTCACCGGTTGGTATTTTTTGCCGAAACTTGGTTCCAAAATGGCGTTTGTGTTCGCTTCTGTGACTCCAACCCAAGTCGAGCCCTTTGTTCCACTTTTTGGCGGGCTTCTCCACAGAAGCCTCCAAAAGTGGTGCCACTCTGTTTGGGTACCACAGGGGATGTGGGAGGGGGTTTAGGCACCCTGGACTGAGTTGCCTTGGCAACTCAAGTCGCACTCTTGTGTGATTGGCTCTAGCATGTTTGAGTGACAGCTAGGCTGAATGAATGGGGGTTTTCTGCATAAAAGCAGGGCTTTGGGGACTGGAACTTCAGAAGTCGCCACAGGACCTAAAGAATCCGAGGAGGGAGAAGCCGAGCCGACCTGCGACGACGACACCACCGGTGGAGCCCTGCTGAACCGTCCAACCACTTTTCCCGACGACAGAGGAGATCTCCAGCCCGGAGAGTCTTCTTCCTTTGACTGGTGGGGATAACCAGTTTGCCCGTCTTTTCGCCTTCCTAGACCATCTCGTGGCCGCCTTGCCCGTGCCAAGCACCCCGGCAACCAGAATACCACGGTTCTCCAGCATGGATTCACATGCTCATGAATATTCCCCGTCAGGCCGGGAATCCTCGGTATAGAAAAAAATCAGTATCTGTTTTGTTTCTGATCTGTCTTTCTTAGTAACCAATCATTGGTCTCTGGGTCATACTGCCCCCAGCCAATGACTGCCCTCTCCCTAAGCCCCGCTTCTGGCAGCCATCCTCAGATTTTTACCGCACGTTCAAGTGTTGGGAGTCCTCGTGCTGTAGCTCTCGAGCTCTTGCTGCGTTTTCGCGCTTTTTCAGGGGATTTTTCTCATTTTTCGGTTAATTTGAGCCTCAAGCTCCACCGTTTCTACATCCGATCAACGGAGACTCGTTTCAGAGTTTTCTACGCCCCTCAAGGGTGAAGAATTTCTCGAGTTACGCTTTTGGCGGATTTCAGAAGTTCTGAGGCCTACCCCGGACATGGCCCAGGAGAAAGGAAGCTCGACGCCCGGGAAGCTGTTCAGGACCTGCCCTGGATGCCAGCTTCAGAATGTGTTCAAGGAGGACGAGCATTCGTTATGCCTCTACTGTCTCCATGAGGACAAGACGCACGTGGAGAAGGACTGTGCGTTTTGTGGGAACATGTCGGAGCGGACCATGAAGGATCGCCACCTCCGTCTCGCCAACTGGCTGGAAGGGAAGAGCCCGTCAGACGAGAAGAAGAAAAAGAAGTCTGAGCGGTTTTCTAAGTCCTGTGAGGGTGCCCCGGCGACGGGGGCCCAACAAAAGGCCAAGCACCGCGAGTCCGCGGGCGCCGAACGGTCGGGCTCCTTGGCTGCCAGGCAGGGCGCATCCTCCCCGGCGCCATCAACCACGAGCCAACGCTCTGGCTCGGGTAAGAGGAAGTCCGAGAACCCGGCGAAGCTTCTGGAGAGGCCCCGGTCGATCACAAAGATTCCGGCAGAGGGGGAGCGAGGCTCAGACCCTCCCCCCAAGGTGAAGGCCCCAGGCGTACAGAAGGTGATGATGGCCTTAATTCACCCTGCTAAGACCTCGATCGAGGATGTTACAGCGGCCCTGGATCAGCGTGTGGAGGCTACGCCAGTGGAGGCGACCTCAGGATCCAGAGTCTCGCTGCCACCGCGGAGGGAGTCGTCTTTCAGGCCCATCGAGAAGACCCCCACGAAGTCCCCGTTGGAAAAGGAGGGGGCGGGGCAGGTGGCCATCGTGGATACGGACACGACCTCTGAAGAAGAGCTCATCAAAGTCGTGGAGGAGGCCTAGCCCATCGGGAGGGATCCCGACGAGGGCAACGGTGCCACCGATGAGGTTCCTCAAGAGCCCCCGCGCCCGTCGTTTCCGGTGCCGCAGGACACTTCGGCAGCCATATTGTCAGCGATTCAGTCCTTATGCTCGGAGATGAGGACAAGGTTGCCCCTCCCCCCGACGGAGGTACCTGAGCCAGACCCGACGGGGGAACCGGAGCCAGGACTTTCGGAAAGTCCACTGCATAAGAAGAGGACGACGCATCCTCCGCCACCTCTGCGGCCTACTCTGCCTTGCCCCCGGTCTTCTACCCACGGGGATGATACAGGCACGGACAGGGCTACGACAGGTACAGATGATGACGGAGGCGACGATGGGACGTGTCCCCCGTCGGCCCCTGCTCGGGCGTGCCCGCCCGACGAAATTGGATCCTTCCATGCCATGATTTCCAGGGCATCCGAGCTCTTCCAGCTCTGCCCCGAAGAGAAGAAGAAGGAAGGGTTCCTTTACCAACGGCGCGAGGCTAAAAGGAAGACGGTCCTCGCTGTACCACTTCTTGATGACATCTGGGATGAGGGGCTCGCCCTCCTCAAGAACCCTGCCAAGGCGCCTGCAAAGAGGGACCGGTACGAGAAGAAGTACCGGGTGTCCGACGCTGCCCTCTTGTGCCTTCGGGCGCAACCTACCCTGGATTCGGTCGTCTCGGCTGTGGCAAAGAAGAAAGCTGGAGGGGCATCGGCCTCGACATCAACTTCCCCGCTGGATGGCCAGGGCATGAAGCTGGACACGATGGGTCATCTCATCCGCAGCGACGACTATCAAGGCGGCAACGCCCTGGCTATCGTTGCCCGCTAAGACAGGGAGTTGTGGTTCAAAATCGCCCCTCTGTTGGACTTCCTTCCGGACGCGAAAAGGGCTGAGGCCCTTGAAATCTTACAGGAAGGTGAGATTGCTTCGGACCATGCCATCACGGTGGCAACGGACATCGCCGACACCGGTTTCCGTCAGTTGGGCAACGGCGTTTGCCTGAGACGACGAGGATGGCTCAAGGCGACGGATTTCCACCAGGACATAAAAACCAAAGTTTTGGACATGCCCTTCGACAGGAACAACCTGTTTGGGAAGGCGGTTGATAAGTCCCTTCAGGCTATCAAGACAGACACGGAGACTGCCCGGGCACTGGGAGTGCTCCAACAACGACGGCCGTCCTTTCGGAGCTCCGGAGGCAGACAAGGTGCCTCCAAGGGATCCTGCAGTGGCTCCTCGATGTACCGCCAAGCGGCAAGATCTTCGTCTCAGGAGGCCAACAGGGGACACGGCAAGTCGGGTGGTGCCCGTCGTCGTCGACAGGGAGGTCAAGGAGGCAAGGCGGCCTCCAAACAAGATTGAACCGACCGTGGGGTCGGGCCCCCGCCGAAGCACCCCGGTGAGAGGCCGGCTGACGAGTTTCGTCAGCGTGTGGGAGTCCATCTCAACCGACGGTTCGGTGCTGGACGCCCTGGCCCAAGGGCACGCTCTCGAGTTCCAGAAGAAGTGCCCTCGCGTTCCACCCATGGCCAGGAAGGAAAATCGCGTCCCTCAACTACTGTTGGAAGTAAGGGCGATGCTCAAGAAAGGTGCCATCGAGCTCGTACCAAAGAGGCTTCGGGGCTCCGGAGTTTACTCAAGGTACTTCCTTAAGAAGAAGACAGAAGGATGGCGTCACATCCTGGACCTGCGACGATACATCAAGGCACAGAAGTCCCGGATGGTCACCCTCCAGCACGTGCTGGGACAGCTGGAGGAGGGCGATTTCCTGTCGTCGTTGGACTTGGAGGATGCGTACTTCCACATCCCCATTCTAAAAAGACACCGAAAGTTCCTCAGGTTCGTGGTCCAAGGGCGGCACTACCAGTTCATGGCCCTCCCGTTCGGATTGAAGCCGGCACCCAGGGTGTTCATCAAGTGCCTCGCACCGGTGGCGGCGCGGCTGCGCCTGCAGGGGATTCACGTCTACCCCTACCTGGACGACTGGCTCATCCGGGCAAGGACAAGGGAACTCGCCGTGGAGCACACTGCGAAGACTCTCCAGCTGCTCACGGACCTGGGGTTCTCCATCAACTTTCCAAAATCCCACCTGGTCCCGTTGCAAGTCGCCCTGTTTCTGGGAGCCAAGCTCGACACAGTGGCGCGGCTGGCCTCGCCGTCGGACGAAAGGACCAGGACCATCCTGGGCAAGGTGCATCGTCTACTGGCCACGGACATGGCCAGGGTAAGATCTATCAAGTCCCTCCTCGGGATGATGTCCTCCTGCATTTATCTGGTGCGCATTTGGAGGCTTCGGATGCGCCCCTTACAAGAGTTCCTCGACGCCCGCTGGGTCCAGTCGACGGGCAGCTTCGAGGACAGGATCCCACTCAACGAGACGTTCCGTCAGTCGTTCCGGTGGTGGGGTACCCGCTCTCATCTGTCGGCCGGCATGGTCTTTCAGACCCCAGCTCACTAGGTGACGGTGACGACGGATGCCTCCCTGGAAGGTTGGGGAGCGCACTCCGGAGATCTTCATGCGAGAGGCCTTTGGCTCCCGGAGAAGAAGTCACTCCACATCAACATCTTGGAGCTCCGCGCAGTGTTCTGGGCCCTCAGGTCTTTTCTCCCGTCCCTCAAGGGCAAGGTGGTGAGGATCTTCACCGACAACACCACCACGATGTTCTACATCCGGAAGCAGGGCGAAACCAGATCCCCTGCCCTATCCAAGGAAGCCCAGGATCTGTGGCCTTGGGATGTCGCCCAAGGGATGTTTCTGGTGCCTTTTCATTTGGCAGGAATAAAAAACACCATCGCCGACTCACTCAGCAGAGAGCTGCGCTCGTGCCACGAGTGGGAACTACGCCAGGATCAAGTGGATCGACTCTTCCGACGATGGGGCGAACCCCAGATCGATCTCTTCGCGACGGTGACGAACTCCAAGTGCCGGAGGTTCGCCAGCAGGTTCCCCCAGCCGAGGAGCATGGGCGATGCTTTCTCGTTCCCCTGGGACGGCCTATTTCTTTATGCGTTCCCTCCGTTGCCGTTGCTGCTCCGGCTTCTCAACCAGCTCAAGAGGTCCCGGTGCAGGATGATCCTCGTCGCACCGGCGTGGCCGAGACAGATCTGGTTCCCGGACCTTCTGGACTTGTCAGCGTCCACACCAGTCAAGCTGCCGACGGACGCAGATCTTCTCTCCAGAGAAGGAGGCGCCATTCTTCATCACAACCCAGAGTCGCTGAACATGCAGGCCTGGCTCCTGCAGCACTAGAGTTTGGAGGGTAAGACATCCCAGCCGACTGCAGAGAGGTTCTTGCAAAGGCCAGGGCATCCTCAACTCTCAAGTGCTACGGACATAAATGGAAGAGGTTCTCTGTCTGGTGCCGTGCACGGAAGATTAACCCTCTGCGGATTACGGCCCCTCAAGTATTGCCGTACCTACTGTCATTGGCCAAGGCTGGACTAGCTCACGCTTCCACCAAAATACATCTGGCCGCCATCTCACGATACACCAGGACTACGGGACGGGCGTCCTTGTGGTCTCATCGGCTGGTGAAGGAATTCATGAAAGGATTGTTCCGATCATTCCCGCCGGTGAAGGCCCCTGCCCCGGCGTGGGAGCTCAACGTGGTGCTGACCAGGCTCATGGGGGCCCCATTTGAGCCTAAGCATTCGGCACCGTTGAAGTTTCTGTCGTGGAAGACAGCTTTTCTCGTGGCCATCATCTCCGCACGATGAGTGGGAGAGATTCAGGCCCTATCTTGCAAGCCACCATACTTGACTTTTCACGACACAAGGGTGGTTCTGAGGACGCACCCCTCCTTCATGCCCAAGGTGCTTTCGGACTTCCACCTCAACGAACCCTTGGTGTTGCCAGTTTTCTTCCCATCGCCTTCGTCGCCGGCTGAGAGGACTCTGCACTCGCTGGACGTAGCTAGATTGCTGAAGTTCTACGTGGACCGCACAAAGAGTTTTTCGGAAGACATCACAGCTGTTTGTAAACTTTGGACCTGTGAATCAAGGGAAGGTTCTCTCGAAGGCTTCCATTTCCAGATGGCTCTCCGGCTGCATCATGCACTGTCACCGGTTGGCAAACCGACCGCTGCCCGGCCGTCCGAGAGCCCACTCAACCAGAGTGATCGCTGCTACCACGGCGTTCCTTTCTGGTGTGCCCCTGCTCGACATCTGCAGGGCTGCGACGTGGAGGTCGACACACACCTTCACGAGATTCTACTGCGTCGATCGGGACTCCAGGGAGGAGTCCAGGGTCGGCCAAGCAGTGCTGCGCAACCTGTTCGCTTAAGGTGAGCCTGGTGAGGAGGTAAGAGATGCTTAATGTTAAGTGTTTTGGTATTGCTTAATGTTGAGCCTGTTGCCACCTCCCGTGGTTGTGCATGTGTATACTGCTATGTATTCTTATATTCATGAGCATGTGAATCAATGCCAGACCCCATGCTGGAGAAGGAACAAGTTACTTACCTGTAACTGTTGTTCTCCAGTATGGGTCTGGCATGGATTCACAGGCGAACCCTCCCGCCTACCCCTCTGCGGCTCTTCACTTGGTCATACTGCCACTTTATGTGCTACCAAATCTGAGGATGGCTGCCAGAGGCGGGGCTTAGGGAGAGGGCAGTCATTGGCTGGGGGCAGTATGACCCAGAGACCAGTGATTGGTTACTACTAAGAAAGACGGATCAGAAACGAAACTGATACTGATTTTTTCTATACCGAGGATTCTCGGCCTGACGACGGGGGATATTCATGAGCATGTGAATCCATGCCAGACCCATGCTGGAGAACAACAGTTACAGGTAAGTAACTTGTTCCTTTACCACTACTGTGAAGAAAAGGGTAGTACCTTGTAACCGGGAAACTCCGCGGCTGGTTTCTTCCCTGGCAGTACAACGACCTTCAGCTTTCCTCCACGTCGAGACTTCCTCTTCCTCTGGACGAAACACCGACTTGCACCCGCTGCCAGGAACAACTGTCCCCGCTGGAGCGTTCTTCCCATTTTCAGGTGCTGTGTCCTGCCTGGCTTCCCTTGTGACAGATCGTTCGGGGTGACAGTAAATCCTCGACGTTCTAACCTGGGTTGGCCTGGAGCCTGTTGACTAACTTTTCCTGACTTGATCTCAATCTTTTATGAACTATCTACAAAGACGTTTTGGCCATAACCCCACTGTGTGATCCTGGACACATTTCGCTTGCTCTCTCTAAGAGTGGGCCTGGCATTTGAACTTCCTTGCTCCCCAGTAGACTTTGCCTAACCTGCCTCATTGTGGTTCTTTGAAAAGTATTGAAATGTGTGCGCTTTCATAACTTTGCCTATTCCCTCCCTTTTTCATAACTTATTAGAGTGCCATCTTATGTTAAGCGCTCACCTCTGTCTGAAAATAAGTGGTGTTTCTCATTAAGACTTATCTAATAAGTAATCAGGGTTGTATATATATAATAGTGACTGTGTTGAAATTACTTACCTCTTTTTGTGCTAGTGTAATTTACAAGTGTGTCTTTAAATAAATACCTTACATGACTACAAGACAAATCAATAGCCCTGATTTAAAAAAAGGTCCTTGGAGGACCGAAACACGTGTCATCAGTTATAAGGGCAATTTCTTTTTGAGCAATAAATTTACTCAGCAAAGATTTGGCGCAGTCTTTTTCCAGGTTACTTATACTTCACACAGTTACTTTAGGAGGATGTGCTCCAGCTTCAAGGGAAACTGGCTAGCGCAAAGCAGGATATGGCCCTTCTGGTTACTACAATTGAGGACCTGGAGAACAGGCATTGCTGAGAGAACCTCTGAATCCAGGGGGCTGCGGAGGGAGGACAAAGGGGTAGACTTAAGGAAATGGGTCCAGCAAGTTCAGCAAGTCTTCATGGCGATGGCCACCGAGGTGGCTAAGGATTGTATAGTCTTGACCTGGGTCCACTCGGAAGTTCCCTGGGAACCCAACCAAGAGACATTATGACGTTGCACTCGTATGGCACAAGGTCCAAGGTTGATCCCTGCTGATATTTCCAGACATATTGACGCTCGATCTACAAAGGTGACAGGCATTCCGGCAAATCGCAAAGAAGATACAGAAGGAAGGAGTCTGCTATAGCTGGACTTTCCCCTTTGGATTGGTCTTCACATGGAACAGTCGCAAGTCAAGATCCCCAACTCACGAAGAAGAGGCGTAGATCTTGGTGTCTACAGATCCAGAGTGAACAAAATGAGCAGAGTAGCAGGATGTAGTCGCAAGCACTGGCGCACAGGAGACCGCGAGGGCTGGCAAATGTAGAAGTACAAATGGACAGTCAGCGTCAAGAGTCCTGAGAATAGAATTCCCTCGGCTTAAGCACAGCTGTTGTGTGCATGAGGGCTCCACGGGGTGCTCTATTGGAGGGCATAGATTCTTGCTGATTATGGTGTGTGATTTAGGGGCGAGGAGTGTGAGATACCTTCTATGTTTCACCTCATGTTATGGAGCGGAGGGTGGAGGGTAAGTTGGTATTACTAAGTGGGTAAAGGGGACAGAGGGAAGGGGATGGTCCACATCCACAATAGACAGTTGTGGAAGGGACATGGGGGGAAGGAGCAGGACTGAGGGTGTGACTGTGTATATGTTTACATTCTGGGTCCTGACATATAATGTAAGGGGTCGCAACACCCCACAGAAAAGGGGGGACCATTTGGAGGAGCTTGGGCGGCTGCAGGTGGATGTGGCATGTCTCCAGGAGACTCACCTCGTAAAGAAAGACGCATGTAGGCTAAGGTCAAAGTACTACCTATACCAATTCTTTTCAGCAGCAAACAGCAGCAAGGGAGTGGGCATTCTGGTGAATAAACAGACCCAATTCACCTTAGTGAAAGGCAAATCCGATGAAGAAAGTGAGAAGATACGTGGAGGGATGGTTTAATGGGACATTGCCATCAATACCATCGGTTTATACTCCAAATGGTGGGCAAAATTAATACTGCACTGGAGTCCTGAGGGAATTTGTGGAATAACATGATACTCGCAGGTGACCTCAACATGACGTTCGATCCCAATTGGGATGTGTCCAGAGGCTCGTATATGGGCACGACGCAACCGTCGGACCATTTTTTTTTCTCAGATTGTTTTTTTAGTTTAATTTAGTTTATTTGTAAAACGTACCTAAGCCTGGGGTATCTGGGCTCTTTGGCTTGAATAGTTGTTACAGGCACAAGAAGGAATTTGCAGGTACAATAATGTTTGTTACAGGTACAAGAAAGGAAACAGAAGCAATTGAGCCAATAAATACTGACACTTGTTACAGATTGGTCAGCCGACTGGCATAAGAAGCGTATACAAAGGAAAATGGGGCATAAATATATAAATGTAGTTACAGTTGATTTAGATCAGTGCAGACATGTGAAGGCAGGCAAAACTCTGAGTGTGTGAGAGGCTCCAGAATTGGAGGTGGTTGAACTGAAATTACTTGAGCTAGTCGAGGAGTCATGTTTTTACTTTGGATCTAAGGCCCAAAAGGAAGGTTCGGCTCTGACAGCTGTGGGAAGGGAGTTCCACAGCTTAGCTGCTAAAAGTGGGAAGCTATATCCGCCTGCAGTTTTTAAGTTAAAATCAGGAATGGTAAGGCAATGTGAGTAGAAGGATCTGGTAGGTCTTGTAGATTGGTTCCTGGAGAATTTGTCAGCTAGGTATTCAGGCGCCGATTTAGAAAGGCATTTGTGTGTGATTACTAACGTACGCAGAGAAATTCTATCTCGCACTGGGAGACTGCGTGTATCCCTTCTAATGGCAGAGATATGGTTGGATCGAGGGATATTTAAGGCTGATCTGAGAGCGTTGTTATCATGTAGGACCTGTAATGTATTCAGATTTTGTTCAGAGAAACCTAAGAATAAGGTGCTAATAGTCCAGCTTGGATAGGATCAGAGCCCTGGCGAGTGTGATGCAGCTGTTGGTAGATAGGTAGGGTTTGCAGGAGTTGATACATTTATTAGTATAAGCTGTAGCTGAAGCTGTGGAATCGACTTGCCTATTGAGGGAGAGAGTGAAGTCCAGATAAATGCCAAGAGTTTTGATATCACTCGTGACTTTGATGATTTTCCCATCGATGTTAAAGGCTTTGTACTGTGTGTCAAGTTTATTTAGGCGAGCTTGGGAGCCTATGATAAGAAGCGCTGCCTTATCGTTGTTTAGGCAAAGGCCATGGGAGGCCATCCATGCCTGGATGTGGAGATTTTTATTGAAATCTTGATGCCCATAACACACATCACTGTCGCAATGAAAAGGAACATTGAAATTTCGTTTCACTTTTGTAATTAACGCCTCAGTCACTCACAACAAAAAATTTAAAAATTCAACAATTGACAAGAACAAAGGTACATTCACACAATTATCTCGAGGCAACATTTGAGTTCCCAAATGCAGGGCAAAAGCCCTGAATTCCTCCCTCACGAAATGCACAGTGCATTGGCCGTTTTAAAACCGATATTTCAAAATTTGTGGGAGAAAAAACATATGTTATCTCTCCTGGACAAAATCTAGAAAAAGGAGCCCAGGTATGGGAGAATTTCGCCATACAGTCTGATAAGTGTGCATTAAGTTTTTCCGTGGCTATAATCTCCCACACTTTGTTAAAGGGGATTGGAGGAGGTGGGGCTGGTGGACTCATGACGGCATAGCAATCCAGGTGTGAAGGATTTCTCATAATACTCCCATATGCACAAAATATACTCCAGGCTAGATTATATTCTGGTGGGAAGTGAGATTCACCCGGGACTAGTCAGCCACGATAGGCACAATTACTCTGTCGGATCATGCTCCCATACCTTTTACATGGGAATTGCGCCCCAAGGAACATAGGCCCACTTAAATCTCTGTCCCTTTTACATAACCTGGTGTGTTACAAGGAGATTGGTGAGGACATTGAGCTCTACTTCAGAGAGAATGAACAGGGAATGAAGGGTGAGGGGATTCGCTGGGAAGTGTTTAAAGCCTACATATGGGGGGAGGGTAATAATATCAAAGAGTGTGGTGCTGCTGACTTCGCCAGATTGAGGTGGAGCAACTACACACCCAATTGAAAGACCTGGAAGGTCGGTATCGCACTAGGTTTATAGAGCGATGTAAACGGTATGAAGCCAGATTAACACTATTGATGGGAATATAGTGTAGTATGCCCTGATGAAGGTCAAGCAGCGTTATTATGAACAGGGGAATAGGGTGGGCAGGCTAATGGTGTGGAAACTCAAAGCAAGAGCGAAGTGCAGTGCCATCGGGGATCTTAGTGACAAGTGAGAGGATAGCTAGAAACTGAGCCAGCGAAGCGAGAGGCCTTTGATGATTACTACAGGGAGCTATATACCTTGGACTCACCGTCGCAGGCGAAGGTTCTCACCTTCTTGGAGTGTAAATTGCAGAAGGCGACAGCAGAGGCGAAGTAGGCGTTAAATGGGGACACAACAAAGGAAGAAATTCTCGAGCAAATTATACTTTAAAGACGGCAAATCCCTGTGGTTTGGATGGATTCTGCCCAGAATTTTGCAAGTGCTATGCCGGGATGTTAGTGGGCAATCTTCACTCATTATTTAATACAATTTTTGGAGGGTGGGAGTAGTCTCGAGCTCGATGCATGAGGCATGGGTATCGGTTATACATAAGGAGGGGAAGGATCCAGGGCTATGCTCATTGTTCTAACCGATTGCCGTATTGAACATAGACCGGAAATTATATGCCATGGTTCTTGCAGAACACCTGGACTAGGTACTACCAGACTGTGTGGCAGAAGACCAAGCAGGTTTCGTGGTGGGAAGGCAGGCAGCAGATAACACTAGGCGGAAGATATTACTCAGTAGAGCTAGTGCTCACACTGTGACAGATAATGGGCATATCGATTGAATGTGCCCCCGAGGTGTGTCTATTGGGAATTTGGGCCCCACGCAAGGAGCACAAGTGTGGGCAGGGGGCTCGATTCAACTCCTTTGGCTGATGCTGAGTGGAAAGGAGCTCCATCGCTGTGGTATGGAAGTTGAGTCGGCTCCTGACCATTGAGGACTGGTTGGGTGGAATGTGGAGACTGCTCTTATGTGAGAAAGTAACATATGCCCTACATAACAAGCTAACCTGCCTTTTCACAAAATGTGAGGGATTCCTGCAGTTTTTTAATTCAGCGAACAAAGACTTTAAGTGCCCCCTGACGCTTGAAGCACTTCGGCTGCTTAACTTATCGTTAGATGCAACACATGAGAGAAGCAGGTGAAGAGGGAGGGGAGAGGTAGCAGGTCGTGGATGTGGAGGGGGGACTGGGTGGGGAGAGGGAGGTTGGGGATGGTACATTGCATTCTTTGCTGTGGCATATTGGACTTTGACAGTTATTGAGGTTTTATGAAGAGCGGTAATGTAGATGATTGTTTGTGACATCTTCTAGAGCAAAGTTACCGAATTGAGTCAATTGTACAATGTTTGTATAACACCAATAAAAAGAGTGGAACAAAATAACTGTATTGTAGCTTCTGGTCATTCCTGAGCATTGGGGCCAGCCATGGTGGCTGTGGTAACTGGTTCTATATAATGATCCAGGATGCTGGCGCTGGGACCAGTTTGCCTAGGGCGTTGGGATCAGTATGGGGGCATGCAGCTCCTGTGCACTTTCACTGAAGGTGATATCGGTTTGAGAATCACAGATATCCATGGGTCTGGAAGACCATAATGATCTGAAAACCGCAAGGGGCCTACCAGCCCAGAAAGACTCTGGATTGAACCCTGCTTAGGTAGGTGGCCTGACCAGAGGCTGAGAATATCTGGGATTGGTTATAGTGCGAGCAGGGCCCTGCATCTCTGGGGATTGGTGAGCAGGGTGCTATATCCCAGAGACTTTGGCAGATTGAGCCAGATGCCATATCTTAGATGCCCTGCAATGCGATTCCAAGATGCCACATGAGCAGGGTAGTATATCTCTGGAAGTGAGCTAGGCACTACATTCCTGTATTACAAATAGTGTGCTGGACACTATATCCTTGAGATTCTGTTGGAGTGACAAGAAACATAGTGGATGCTATATTCCGGAGACTATTTTTAGGGCAGAGATCCAGAGAAAGACGAGTACTGCTGCTAGATAACGGACCACTAATGCACTAGTTTAACCCATGTCTACACCTTTTTGTTTTGATAGTTTGAGGCGGAACATCCTTTTAAGCTGAAGAGAAAGCCCCAAAGACATATGGGAGTTTACACTGGTGCCCTCCCTGACAAGAATAGAGCTTCTAGTAACCTTATTTTACAACCTGACTCGGCAAACATCCCAATCTTGCTTTACATATTTCATCCTAATGTTAATCTAGTATATGTTCAAATAAACCCAATGTGTACGACAGATTTTGGCAAGGAGTACTAAATGTGCATAGAGCTATATTCCTTATTGTATTATAGCAATATTCTGGTGAAGAACTAAAAAATAATCTTGGAAGAAAATCTTTATGGCTCTTGTTCCATTATATCCAAACACTTGTGTAGTGGGGCTAGTATTATTTCGAATTGGCTCAGTGCAACCAGTGCAACATTCCACATAAGACCTTCATATTCTTTTCAGCGATGACTGGTTAGCAAATCCGTTTTTGATGTCAGTAAATTTCATGTAAAATAATGCTCCGTAGCGCTTTATATATGAGGCTCATGTGTCCACCGCCATGAGCCCGTGGGTAAGCACAGAATTCTTCACAGGGTGCTCTCATGTTATGGGTAGACTTGTCCACCAGTGAGGCCTAACCACATACCTAACTGTCCATCCAGGCAGCTCCCATGCCAGCTCACCTCTCCTTGTTTGCTTCTCTTGTACATTCCCACAGCACCAGGCCACTTCGGCACCCTGTCTCCACGTTTGAAGAGTAGACTTCTCACTCCAGAACCCCAACAGCCCCAAAAAGGGCAACCTTGCATCTTATAATGTTGGTGCATTGATTCACCACTGCTGAGCTTCTTTCTGAACATCTCACAGTAAAGTTGCACAACGCACAGAAAGTCTGCTCTGACAAGGCGCAGATTTGCCTGTTGCTGTTTTGGGGCTTTGTGGCTGCCAACACCATACGGGTCACAATGCCTGGCTTCCTGCAAATGGCAAGCTCATTGCCACTTTTGCAGGAAAGTAAACCTTGCAGATCTGTTATAATTGTTAATGTATTTTGTATAGTGGACCCCTTCCAGGGCAGAGGAGATCATTCTTCCACTTTCAGTCCAGCCACCAACTGACTAAACTGCCTATCGAAGAATCATAGCAATCTACATTCCAACTGCTTTGTGTGTAAATCTTTCTTTAGGAAACAGTTAAAAAATGCAAATTAGTTACTCCAAAAACTGTGTGGAGTGTGTCATGCTGCAGTTGTTCAAATTAACTTGGTTTGTGCCTGCTGTGACAAATGCAGACAATTTGTTTTCACTCCCCAAGAGTGAGCCACTCCCTTTGGAACCAGCTAGGTAAACCTGCTAAACTTATCACCCCTTGCAGTCAAAGCAAGTGGGATCTCACTGGGGTGACACCCCCCCTCTCCCTCCCAACACCCTCTCATCAGAGGACAGGAAATCCAGAGAAAGGGATGGAAGTTAAACTCCCTTATCTCAGGATCCCAATATTTTTGTTGGCTATATGGCTGGTTTGCCCAAGTCCGGCCGGAAGCAAGTGGGGAAAAAAGAAGACCAGAGATTGAGATAAAACCCTAATATACCAAATGAGAGAGATAGACTGGCAAGAGACCAGGGGAGAGAAAGATTGGAGAGACATTCACGGTACATCTGTGTGAGGAGTTCAGAAACCAGCCCCTGCTCCTTTATTTGGGCAAAGGCCCTAATTGTACCTTTGTTGAATTCTTTTTTTTCTTCTGTAGTGGTAGGGACAAAGCTCAGGAGGATTGTTTGTAAGACATTCTGACGAGGGCACCCTTTTATGTTTTCCTTAGTAGAGTAGGGCATAGAGACTTCGACTTATGGACAACTTAGTCCTTGTTTTTTTAATAAACAAAATGTCACAATGCCACATTGTCAGTCAGCTGATTCTGATCTACCATGTCACACGTCAACATCGATACTGTGGAAAACGTTAATCTTCTCTTACAGTCAGGATCTTTGGGAGCCACCTCCCTGGGGTGCTGCACTTCTGAAGTGAAGAGTGGATTGGGGGGTATTCAAAAGGATTTCTGACTGGTATCCTGTAGTCTTTCTTGGAGTCCCATGTATATTTTAGAGGCTCAGGAGCCTAGGGGAATGAATGAAGAATACTGTCTGAGTGCATTTTTATGAAGAAGATTATCAGTGGGCAAAAGATTTTTGATTTACATGCAGATACTAATTATGTGTATTGAAGTTGCTTTCATTACTTATAAAAATTGAATGCCTTATCAGGAATTCTTTGTCAATGAAAATATCAAGTAAATTACGTTGTGACTTGATGGAAAGATGATAATCTACATGCAGTGTATTTACCAGAATTATCATCAACCACAGGCACATGATAATTTGACAATAGAACAGTGCACAATAAATATTAGTACAATGATGGTGGAATGAAAGTAGTTTAATTTCACAACAAGGTGAATTAGGATCACTACTACTACCTCAAAAAAGTGCAATCAGAATTGCGCATGTCACGATTTTTAATTTGTACTTCCTAACTAACACAAAGGCGATCACGCAGCCGGTGAAGTTATATACAGACTTCCTGAACTCTGTTTTACAGAACGTCAGGACCTCAAGAGAAAATACATATGCAGATGGTTAGAGGATGGGAACTACGACTCCCACAAGGCCTGTATATCGCATGACTTGTTCACATGACACAAGGATGTGAATGAGGTGCAAAAAACGTGCCATTAGAATTGCGCACGTTCCGATTTTTAAATTATACCTTCAGCTAATACAAAAGCGATCAGGTAACCGGTGAAGTTAGACACAGATTAACATTCCTGAAATATGTTTTACAGAGTGTCAGAATTTCACGAGAAAATAAACATTCAGATAGGTAGAGGAGTGGAACTACAACTCCCACAATCCCTAAATATCACATGACTTGATCACATGACAATATATAGCAAAATCGCCAAAAAACTAGTTTTTCACCAGGAGAATGTTGGAAGAAGGAGACACACATTCATGGACAGTGGACCTTAGGATAGAGGTAAAGTGAAAGATATTTCTTATTTACAATAGTATCAACAGTAATAACGTTAAGTACCATGCTAACACACGGTATTATTGGAATAGGTAGAAACCAGGAATACATCTCTGTGCACTGTATGCTCTGATTGAAATCCCGTGCTACAAGAGAAAGAAGGGAACAAGGGACTAATATAGGCGGCAGACGCGGCCTGAATTCAGGTAAAAGCAGTAATCTAACTCACACTTATTGTAAACTGAAAAGAGTGTAAAACATTGCGCAAATACAGATAATTAGAGTGTGCACACTTACCTTTCAGGCCATCCACTTCCAAGACTACATATACTGGAAATTATTTTGAAATCTGGAACAGCCTTATCATACAGACTGATGATTACATGAATACACAGGTACAGTTTTGAATTTATGGGAGGTAGAATCATTACATAAGTGCACTGATCGAGTAAAACATCAACACATTTCACATTATCCACAGACTGCCATTAATGAACTGGCGACAACAGGAAGAGATGAGGTTTCCATGATTTCACAACGGAATAGTTGGAACAAAACAATAAGGACAATTTTGGAACATAATTGTCAAAAGAAATGTTTAATTTTGTAATGATGGAATGAAGAATTGTTGAAAATACTTGGTGCTGTACCAATTAGAAATTATTTGTTGCTCTTGAAGAAGAGAGGGCAATCTCTCGAAACGCGTCAAGCTAATTAGTAAACATTTTTGTTTGTTTTTGAAGTTTCTAAGAGTGTTACGTTGAACTGTTATACTGAACTCACTTAATGAGTGAAAAGAACTCATGTAAACATTGAAAATAAGTTTATTGAAACTATTTTGTGAAACGTTGAACATCACCACTAGTAAAACAATTTTTGACTGAATGCCTGCAATTGGTCTTTGTGAGGCTGCAGCAAAAAAAATAATTTGATAACCGGATAGAACAAACGCATTGAAATAGTGAAAAAATTAAGTTTTGTTTGAAAAGTCATCTTTCCACTATTGAATGGTGTGCAGGGGACGGGAGTTCCTATTACCGATAGGAACTTCGTTTCTTTTATTTGCAGAAGGAAAACCCTATCATAAAGATCTTGGCACCTTTACTAACGTTATGAAGTTTGAAGTCCTCGTACTGCACATACAGACAGCATTTGTTCTTGGCAAGAGGTCCGAAATGAGCCTCTTCAATGGTGGTTCTGAACCTCTTATCTAACCTCTTCCTTTTCATTTGGAATTAAATAAATTGTCAACTTGATGCATACCATTCTTTGCAACAAAGGTTTGTATAGCAGCCTCAATAGTGGTTGGTACACAGGGCAACATATACACGTATGTGCCCTTAGTGGCTTTGCACAAAGTTCTTCAGAGGCTTTAAAAAAAAAAACATATGCCTGTAGTACCAATGCAACCTTTCTTTCTCCTTCTCTCTTTAGGTCATAGGACACAGCAACTTCAGCTCTATCCGAGCGACCACCTGCGTCTACAAAGGTAAGTGCTTCAGAGACTGTGTTTTCTAAGATAAAGTACAGTGTACACAGTGGCAGTTACCTGTTCTAGTATTCCCCACCTCCAAATATATGCCCCCAGGATGTCATTTTTGAGCTTGTTGTTGATCCCTGCTGTGATAACATGTTTGTGTGCACCTTGGCTAAGCAATGGGGGTTACTCAGAGTTAAAGGCTTGGTCTAGTAAAAATGTTTATTGTCCCTACGGGACGGCCATGTTTTTTTAAGCCTAAATGGCTCGATGCTGTACATGGTTAGTTGAATACAAATTAAATAATAGGGCCAGCTGGTGGCAAGTGCAAGGTAAATGCCGGGAGAAGGGGCTGAAGGATACAGAGACAGTCCCGTAGTGCAGGTAGGCAGTGCAGGGAAAAGTGGCTGGGCCAAGGAACGAGATCGGTGAGACCAGTGGACCTGCATGCCCATGTGCCCACTACGAACACGTTTTCCTTGTTTTTCCTAGCTCTTCATTAATTCATTTATTCATGCATCCATTCATTAAATCTTCATTCCGGTATAAAAGCGTGTAAAGATTTACTTACATTATATTTGAAATTTCCATTGTGTCTCTTCGTAATGCAGTCTGTAAAACGGACCGTGCTCTTGACAACGATTTTTCGTATACTGAACTAAAATGAAACTCGGTCTAGTTTCTGAATTTTCTGCCTTATCATCTCTTACGTTATTGCGCACCCCCTTCAAATGTAGTTCTTTCGGCATGGTCCCTGTCTCAAGGTCAAAAAACAATAGACCCTTATACTTCCAGTGTGACTTGTGGGCCTCATCTGGGCGCGAGCTGAAAATCAAAGCCGCTGTCCTTCGCATTCTTTATTTGCAACATCACGTAGTATAGGCATCTGTGAGAACTTGAAGTTTAGAATCCGTCTATGTAGTGCGCCTCGATGTGCAAATGCGAACTGGCTTCTCTCCCAAATGACACGGCCCGCTTGGCTGGCGCGTTCTAAGTGCCCCAATTTTGTCCCCGTTATCTGCGAGCTTTGCAGCCCAAATTGAGACATTTAATTTTTGGGGGAAGGTCAGGGAAAGTATAAAGTACCACAGGAGTTGAGTTAAAAGTGAGATTTATTGTTTTATTATTTGCAATACGCAAGCCTCCCCTCCGTTAACAGTGCGCAGCATTTACATGAGAAAAATATATACATACGCATATATGAGGTGAATAGAGAGAATTCAAAGATGACACCCAGCTTGTTCGCCAACCAGGATGGTGAAGGTAGGGGTTAGGTTTACAGGTACACTGTACAATAACATTTATTTACAAAAAGACAATTGTATTGCAATTATTTAAACCGGGATTTGTACTTCACAATCAGCTGTGCTTCGGGTGGGCATGGCACAGTCGCAGTGTTCGGTGGCAATGGATCACTGCTCTGCACAGAAACGTCCAAAATTCCATATCTGTGCTTCTCTAACACAGCAACAATAAGGCCTTTCACAAAGTCAAACTGCATTTCATCATAGACTGGTTTGATCACCCATTGCTTACTTCGTTTTGAAAACACCTTAGTGTAGCGAGGCATCCTTACTTTACCCCTAGTCCTAGATTGTTCACGTCCGACATTGCTGTTATGGGCCAAGACCGCTAGTAGAGTGCGATGTTTCATGCCCCGAAAGCTAAAATGCAAGCGCTTTGGCCTGTACTTTAGGCACATATTGTGGAACACCTCCAAATCTCCTGTGTGACAAAATTCTGTCAGTCCTCTCAAATCTCTTGATAGAGTTTTGTCAAACAATCTTCTCAATGGCTTTGTGTGTCGGTGAAGATGGAATCAACCACTTCTTCTTCCGTGCCTCCTCTGGGGACAAAGGGCCATGTTCACATTGGTGGAAATGTTGATTTGCTGTCCAGCGGTGAACGTTGGTACAGTGGTGCATCAGTGACCGCCATTTTTAAAGTAGTATTTCCACTGACCCTTCACAAGTTTTTGAGCTCCACCAAAGATGGTTGGTGATAGAATGTGACCACTGCAAAATACTTTCAAAACCTTTTTTTTCCCTGCAGCCGAGATTTTCTTATTGATTGATTTAGCAAGATGCCATACGTCAAATTGATGTTTAATATGTGGGAACTGCTCTCTCATTGTCTTGGCAATTGAAACGTGTCTATCCGTGGCTATGAGGTCGATGTGCATTCCCCTTGCTTGTAGATATTCCACTGATTTTATAAATCCTAGTTTCTCCATGGCCACTGACGATGTACATTGTGTTACCTGCACGACCACCGAACTCACAATTTTCTTACTATCCATGTCCTGAAAGTGGTAGGTGCAGTACTTGGCAGAAAATCCAGGGCTGTCGCACTGTCCATCGCCGGCTAGCCTGAATCGTTTGCCTTCGAATGTACTTGCTAGAGACAATTGTTCCATTTTCCAAGCATCACTAATGGCTGGAAACAGATAATCACGTTGGTATATGTAGTACAGCGCTTTAGAAATGAAATGGAGTCCCACAAACGGAAAGAAAGCCTCTAACTTTCTAAAACTGGAGCCACTAAAAAGTGATGCAGCTGCACACAGTAGATTGCCTGCTGGCAGTTTCCCCAGCATCGGTTGTGCAGACCATGAGAACCTATGATTTAATCTACAGGCGGCATTTATTTTGACGTTACTGCCTTTTATTTGACGAGTCACATTAATCGATGGCTTCCCACATACTTTCCCTCTAATGGAATGCACACATTTCAGCATACTTATAATTTCCATCAAACAACTGTCGAATACAATGTATTTGCTCTCTTTCATTAGACTGTCATCCTGCGTCAACGTTGTTTCGGCCTGTGACGTTGTGGAGATTTCAACACATTGGAAAGTAATATCGCTGATATCAAGTTCTGATGCGTCTATGGATACTGCAGCTGGTTCATTCTCTGTCATTTCGACATCTATTACTTCAACATTGATGGGAGAACACAACAATGTCGACAGGTTTTTTGGTGGCAAATTTTTGGCGGGTGTAGATTGTGTGAATTGATCTGCAACTACTTCAGAGCTATCTTCAATACATTCAATAACATCTTCTTGTGGTGGTGCGGTCGCACTGTAGCAAAGTTGCATTGGACCAAAGCTATAGTTTCCAAACAGTTAATTCATGTTCTGGCCATTGGACATGAGCATCTCGAGCCTGAACACGCCTCGCCTCAATTAATAGTTCCTCCATAGTGTACACGGTCTGGCAAGCTACATCTCTCATTCCCTTCACTGTCTGTGTATGTATAGTTCTGACACCCACGGGTAACTGGAGGAGAGATTGGAAAAGGGATGTTCAGTTTAAACACAAGATGGAGTGTAGTAGAATTGACTGGAAAAAAACATAAAATAGTCCCCAGCACAAACATTTTTTTAAAGTTATGAACTGTTTGTAACTAACCTTTTTTTGGGTTTTTTTCTTTGCAACTTTTTTGACTCGACCTTCAACATCTGCACGCTGTAGCTCCGATTCGTTTCCGCATGTCCTCCCTTCCTCTTGCGCTGCAACGACTATATTTTCTGTATCCGCATAGACCGCACGGAATGAGGCTCCATCGTCTCCCTGAAACATAGTTCTTTCATTACTATGTATCAAAATATTGTTAGCATAAAACACACGTGAGGACGAACACACAGGTACATCTCAATAGCCAAACACGATTTAAACATTGTGTGCAACAATCAAACGACAAGTATTCGACCAGTGATGATCTATTTCGATGGAACTGTCAGTATCCATACCTCTGGCTCTGCATGGACTGCCATCAATGGTTGTATTGGAGAGGAGGCATCCGCATCTCCCTGAAACACAGTACTTGCATTGGTATGCTTTTCAATATTGGAAACAACACACACTTGGGGTCGACGGCACAGGTACATATAAAGAGATAACCACAAATGATGCATTGTCCAAAAGAATCAAGGAAAATCCAAATATGATCACATTTCATCAACTTATTTCTCTGATTCCTTTACATCTGCATCATCTAAATGAGATGTTGTGATTGTGGTGGAAGCTCCGTCGTCTCCCTGAAACACAGTACTTGGATTAGTATGGTTTTCAATATTGGAAACATATCACACACTTGGGGTCGAACGCACAGGTACATATAAAGAGATAACCGCAAATGATGCATTGTCCAAAAGAATCAAGGAAATTCTAAATATGATCACATTTCATCGACTTATTTCTCCGATTTATTTACATCTGCATCATCTAAATTGGGTGTTGTGATTGTAGTGGAAGCTTCGTCCTCTCCCTGAAACACAGCACTTGCGTTAATAGGGAAGAAAGTATAGCAAATGGAATCACGTTATATGATCACGCATGATGGAGCTGTCATTATCCATACCTCGTGCTGCTGAAGAATATCTATGGATGTTGCAAATGTAGTGCGCACTTCCGAAAGCTGTTGCGCCGATTCGTATACGCATGGTCCCGCTTCCACTTCCCCAGGAATTACTTGAATGTCAGGCTCTGCATCAAGTGCAGGGGTTGACGCTCCATCAACTGCCTGAAACATAGTACTTGCATTAGTGAGGATTACAATAGTGATAACATAACACACACCTGGGGTCGACAGCACAGGTACATAACGGCTAACCACGAATGAAAGATTGTGTAGAACAATCAAACGACAAGAATTCCAGCTCTGATGATGACGCTCGATGGAGCTGTCAGTATCCATACCTCCTGCTGGTGAAGAACATCTAGAAATGTTGTAGATGTGGCGGACGCTTCAGCATCTCCCTGAAAGACAGTACTTGCATTAGTCTGGATAACACTAATTATAACTGAAAACAAACACCAGTGGACGATAACTAAGGTGTATATCAAGTGGAAAGCACTAACCAAACATTGGGTAAAATAATTACACGATAAAATAAAACTATTACTTGACATGCATAAAACAAGTCTGTAGCGGATTAGCCTAGTAAGATTACCTGATACGCGCTAGAAGTGGTTGATAACTGCGACCACGTCAAGGATGTAGAATGTTCTTGCTTCAGATTCAAGGGATAGTCAAGAAGTTGTAAAGGTAAATTAATGATTGATAATGAAATGCCAATATTAAAAATAGCCATGTAAGGCGACAGAATACTTGAAAAATGCTCAATACAGCACAGTTCCCTGTTCCCACATATATACATTGCGTTTGTGGGTTATGAAATCGAAAGAATATATTGATAAATGTCATTATTCAAAAAACTATACACTCATATCAATATCGAAATTATTACAAGGGATAGAACACCTACAATATCAATCCGTTCGGATACCTACACACTACCGCAAGGCCTAAAGCTAAATCCGGACACTTGACTCACCGGTGGCGGAATGTGGACGAATAGAGTGGGAATAGCGTTTTCAAGCAATTTCCGTGTCGTTCGCCGTTTATTCTTCTTTGTTACCCAAGATGTTGTTACATGTCCAAGGAAAAGTGCCGGCTGCAGATGCGGTATCGATCACCCCTCTTGTCCTGTAAGACTTGTTGGACTCTACTTTCCAGCTCATCCAGTGGATATCCGCAATGTCTGACCCATTCTCTTATTCGATCAACAGTTTTCGGGAATACATGCATTTTAGTGCCTTCGGATTTCGCATGGGTCTTCGAAGGGCAACCGCTAATCGAACAGGCAGGCATTGTTGATAAATCTGAAAAGTAAATATCGACATTATTATACAATCTTCAAGAATAAAGATTTGATACAAAAGTAAATGAATCATACAATGATCAATGCAAGGTTTGTTTTGGTCGCAGGAACTATACCAGTTCATTATGTGCGGCTTAGTATTTGCATATGTTGCAGAAATGCATAAATGATGTGACTAAAAACTGAACATGTGACTCATCCCTTGGATGTTCTGTATTGCACGAGAAGGAAACATGCTTACATTATAGACTGGACCCCTGAAGGATGCAATTCGATGACAATAGACAAAGATGAAAATAAATAGATCTATTGATAGCATAGCAATGGAAACTCAAGTCAATAGCAATGAGACCAATGAACATAGCACTATTGTGTACTCAACTCGCAAATAGATAGAAATTTAAAAATCTGCGAAATATGACTAGGATACATGGCCTTACCTTGACCAACAAACAGTTGGATTCAGCAAGCAGAGCAGTATGTTGCAGGAGAATAGGTGTGTGGCCACAGGTAGCACACTGATGGGTTTGCTCTAAGCGGTCACAGAAGTTCACGGATAGCACGACGACGAGCAGATTAGCGTAGATCTCAGTGGTTGCCAGGTAACACGTTCAGGAGTTGACTTGCAAAGCACAAAGATGTTCTCATGAGACATATCAAGTGGTTTATAAAGTATTAGAAACAGGGGTGTGTTTGTGAATGAATGAGTGCTGAATGGAGACACACTTATGTGGATTGCAGGGGGGCGGCCTGCTTCAAGGGGAGGCCTGGCTGGAGACACGGGGTCTGAGGAGGCCATGTGACCGATGGCCCCTTGGCGTCGGATACCTTTTGAAGTGTACATGTAGTTTGGCACCTTGGCCTTTCGCGCCACTGACAGCCGCCCATGCCAGCGTTCATCCACTGGCGCAAACCGCCTTTGATAGAGGGGGGTGGGATGGATGGGCCTGGGGCGTGCAGATAAGGCACAGGAAGACTGCTGAATGGAGACACACTTATGTGGATTGCAGGGGGGCGGCCTGCTTCAAGGGGAGGCCTGGCTGGAGACACGGGGTCTGAGGAGGCCATGTGACCGATGGCCCCTTGGCGTGGGATACCTTTTGAAGTGTACATGTACTTTGGCACCTTGGCCTTTCGCGCCCCTGACAGCCCCCTATGCCAGCGCTCATCCACTGGCGCGAACCGCCTTTATATCAATATATAGTATATCGTCTTTATATCAATGATAGTATATCATTGCTTATCAATAACAAATGCCACATACCGGAGATTCTTGTGAGCGCAGACCCACACTTCAACCGGTGTATTATAGTGGTCAAGACCCTAAGGCCTGTATAATCCAATGGTAATTGTTAGTATAGATATGTGTGACTTTTATAGAGACATAACCCACTGAAAGACTTTGAACAAGTGTTATTTAGTGCATGCATTATCGAGAATATGTTATGTTAGCTTAGATAGATAGTGACCACCCTGCTTCACAGCGACCAGACCTTCACCCATTCGGAGCACTGATATCTGACGTCCATCGTTGAATGGAGACACACTTGATTCATTTAAAAAATCATAACAACCGTTGTTAAAATATATGCAGTGTTTTTATTTTGTATCTTATTTTCATGACACAAAAATACAAGACTTTAAAGATTATACAGGTCAGGTTGCAGCACAGCGAGAGAAAATCCCCTGTACTGACCGCTGTCACTCGGGAACGTTTCTCTAATGGCACGAATGGCACAGGCGGGTATCACTCTTCGAACGCGGTGTCCAAGCCTCCCGTGGAGCCACCATGTAAAGGAACGATAGGCCACCAGCCTGTACCACCTGTGAAAAGGAATGAAACAAACTGTTTTTAAACGACCAAGATAAGTTTAATAAACGTTTGTTGTCAATGACAATTCTTGTAACTAATGGCATTCTGCACGGACAAATGCTATCTAGACAATGCACACTATTGAACGACTTACAATGATATGTAGATGTAATTTTGGATATAGTAGAAGAACATGAAATAGGTGGTCATGACAAGCAGAGTATACTTACTCGTTACTCGGATTACGAGGACGAACAGTTGCGCGAAGTTCGTGCATAAGCACCATCATTATTCTCAACACGGCCCATGTGAGGCAGGCTGCCCTGAAGTCTGGCAGCTCGGTGATGCATTGCGGTCGTGGCTCGCCTTCCGAAATGTAGGCCAGGCATCCCGAGTTTTCTCGGCAGCAGCAGTTCTCGTCCTCAGTTGGCATTAGCTTGCACCGATTGCATGTGCACCAGGTGGAGACGCCGTCCGTTCGACTAGGCCCAGGCTCTTCATCTGTTGATTCGTCCTGCCAACTGCCGTATGAATCCCCATCTTTTTTGCGTGCTTGCCTTTCCAGTAGTTCCTCCTCGGTATACTCGGGCTCGTACATGTAGGGCATTATTGTAGCCATTGTGTGTTAAACAAACTAAAATAATTTATAGCGGTGGTACTGGTATCTGTTCACACGGGCTACAAGCGGCGAAGGTAGCTGACCAGAGCACAGAAACGAGTCACAGAATACTCAAAGTAACACAGAGAGAGGAATGGAATCGAAAATCTGCTGCTGTGTGTTGTGAAACGGTCTGTTTATACTTATTGAGGAAAGAGGCGTCCTGCCATTTCCATGGCGACACGTCTTTAGCTGAAGCGCAGCGAATGTTGACACAAGACGTGCTTTGGCGTTGGGAAATGGGCGGTACGAGTCTGCTGATGACAGGCTCAGGGGCGGGGGGTTTGATTTAGTGCCGCAAAAGCAGGTCAGCCAGGGCGATGGGGGAAATGATAGGATTATCAGAAAATGGCGGCTCACTGGTGCTTGTTTTCGCGTGCGTTTAATGGACGAAAACTCGGGTAAGGTCAATAGGAAGGTTTTCTAAAATCGAGCCACTTAGGCTTAAAAAAACATGGCCGACACGTAGGGACAATAACATTTTTTACTAGACCATGCCTTTAAGGTTGTTGTCATTTTCAACATCCAACAAATTTCAGGGGTTTTGTTGTGATGCATTTCTGCATCTTAACTTTGTTTTATCTAAAAAGAAATAACAGTATTGCAAGGGTTTTGTTATGTTGAATCTTCTCCTGGGGCCACTGCCTTCAGCCTTGACCACTGTCCATGATGCACCAAATATTATAAAGATACTGAGCCATGGTAGTGACCTCAGCCCATATCCTCCTGTCTAATAGCTAATCAGTGTCCATGTAGAAACAGTAAGGTCCACTGACTATTGGCTGATATCACGACACCACCCTGCTTTCCCATCTTTTCATTTTTGCAGTATCTTCGCCTGAGAAATTCCAGTGTTAACAAACTGTGATCAGGCTAAGCCATCCCCAGTAATGATTTCCATGGGAAGGTATCCTTTGCTGATTGCTGCGGTAATGGCAAAACATTTGACAAATAGTCTTCGTATCCATGCTGTCACTTTCCATGTGCTCCCCTTCCTTTCTAGTACCCCCCACGCCTTTCTGGGTCCTTCCTCATCTGCCCTACTCTGTAAATCCTTCCTCACCCTCTCCTACAATCCCTTGTTTACTTGCTGGAGTATTTCTGAGCACGTCTTGCAATGTTTCCACCGGACTTTGGGACTACAGGGGAATCGCAGGGAAGAACTGCCACAAAAAGGGCTATCAAGCTCACCCCAAACTCTCCCACTAAACACGTGGCCCTCTTTCCCCCTCCCCTATTGTGAAACCACCACTTTCCCAGCTACAAATATCGTTTTGACATCTTTTTATTTTCAGCCTTCCACGCGATTACCACAGGAATTGCTCACAACGAGCAAAAAAGAAAAACGGCAGATTTTCATTTCTGAAAAACTCACTGCTGCAATGCTCCTTGGGAGATACATATTGTTGGCACCGGGGGAGGCACCAACGTCTTAAAAAAAAATGGATGGATTTAAACAAAACAAAAAAGCACATCTACTGCACTTTTTGCCCAATAGATTTCTTACCTGGTGCAAATCCGTCCACTGGTTTAAACGCTACAGTGCAATGCAAGCACTTTTTCTCTCTGTGGGGCGATGAAAGGGGCCAAAAACGGTGGGTTTTTTTTTCTCCCCAGTTCTTCTAAACTGTAATTTCCCATAATTTCCAATTTAGAGCGGTTCATTCAACACACTGTTCAGTACCTTTCACCCAAATCCGTCCAGTGAGTCAAAACTTATTAACCAAAGAATTTTCAGTAAAGTCTCTGCAAAATGGTTTTACCTCAACAATTGGCCAGCGATCACAGCCCAGTGTGTGTGGGTCTGTGCGGTATTCTAGATTTTGATAAATTTTTGCAATCCACCTCATGTCAAGCACTATACACTTTAAGCTTCATGCACTTTATAAACGTGGCTGCCACTATGTACTTTAGGCAATGCCCTCGCTGAATGATTTTATCCTCGTATATCTGTCTTGCAGATCAAGTATCATGCGATGAGCATTAATATTTGAACGTGTAATGCAATTATGCAGTGGCAAGGCAATATTTGTTGAGACATTAAGTAATTCCAGGTTTACAGCACTATGTACATTATTTGCGATTTATCAAAAATGACATCGATTTATCGGGTATTGAACTGGTAATATTGGCATTCCTTATGTGTATTTTAATGCATATTTGAATATATATTCTAATGTTCAACATAATGAGGCAGGCATGTGAATAATTGTATAATGACCATGGGGCAATGCATTTTTTCCACTTAGCATGGTATAACAGATTGTTCTAACTTCGTTTTGCAGATGCACTAGGTCACTTTGATGTATACTTAATTAATATGGCAGACAGACTGTCTTATGTCTGACAGTGAGAGTACAAACAAACAATGGACCATGGTTTAACAGCATAGAGTTGTGATAAATACCGGGACAAACCATATGTTATATTTATTTGATCAAGTGTGCATTGCAAAACATGTTATATTTTGTGCTTAATGTGTCAATCCCTGGTCTGGGGAGTCTTTATTAAAGTACTTTGTACCTACAAACCTGGATGCAACTGCTCCTTGAATTTTGGACGAGGTTGTGGAATGTATTTGCAAGGTGCCGTTGCACCTCTTCGTGGCTTTGTGATTCATATACCTTGTGGCATACAATCTGGCAAGTGCACTGTGATGAATCCTGTGGAGTCATTACTGAACCCCAGCATAAGAGCTCTTCCCAAGTGGCCAGGGGGAGGCAGTCGCTACCTGATCGTGACCCTGGAGTGGTATTATGAGGGAGGATCACATGGGAGGAAATGGCCGTCGGGGAGATGTGGTGACACCATCAGGAGGGATGCAGTACTCTTCTCTTAATAATGAGGAAGACCCTATGGTTCCTAAATCCCTAATGCCATGTTGTCACTTTACAAGTCCCTCCTATTGCAGAGCCCAAAGAATCTTTTCTGCAAAATACTCGAGGCAGAATAACATTCACACCTTGGGTACACATGGCTCACATTTAACATACTTTGTCCCTAATGGTTTTATCCTAAATAAAGTTCCAAATAATATGCCATTACACATAATGCTCACTTAACACCTCCTGTTTGTGACAGTTTTGATTCAAACAAGTATTCAAAGTAATGTTGTTTTCAAAAGTCTAAAACTCCTATGGACTCTAACTCCCATAAAACCTCCAGTGCTTCGGCGAGGAAGAGGAAAAAGTAGTTGTGGAGCGAAAGAAACATCAAGCTAAATATGCAGCACTAGTTGTAATTGAAATCATCTGTGCAGGGCATTTAAAAATGGGGTGCCTTTTCAAGTTGAATGTGAAGGAGGAGAAGAGAGATTCAGACCGGGCGAAGCCGGAAGCAGAACCTGAGGCAGACACACGAGAGCGGACTGTGTGGAAGGAGACAAGCACTTCCTACCGGCAAGGTAGAGAGCATGGGAAAAGCACAGGCGCCTGCAGCAGTGGAGAGGTTGTTGGGATGCAGCCTTGGTGAAGAGCAGCAGTTCTACCGGTGGATGAAGGAGAAGCCGGCAGAAGAACCGCAGGAGGGTCTCCAGAGCGGGAAACCCCTTTCCCGAAGCACAAACTTTGCCGCAGCCATACTCCACGAG
The DNA here is from genome assembly GCF_040938575.1 of Ambystoma mexicanum. Lineage (NCBI taxonomy): Eukaryota > Metazoa > Chordata > Amphibia > Caudata > Ambystomatidae > Ambystoma > Ambystoma mexicanum. The sequence goes on from NC_090923.1 coordinate 641,253,429, forward strand.
TCAGAAACGCAAGCAAGTATTGGTGAGCCTGTCCAGAAGCATTGGGAGACCTTTTGCATACCGACAGGCATACAAACAATTGGAAACTTATTTTGAATATCAGCTGAATTATATAGAAAGACAGAATTTACCCAAATCTCCATATGAGATGTCGATATAGGGAAGCTGGAATAAATGTTCTCATAAGCAAATGAACATTAATGAAGCAATTGAAAGGCTAGACCTATAAAATTCGTAATATGCCTATATGGAGAAAGTTGGAACAAGTAGCTGGAGCTAATGAAGTATAAACAGTGAAGGAGTAAAACTGTGTGATACTTAAAGAGAACCGAAAGATAAAGAAATTATTGTAAGAAGACCTGGTGGAAGAAGTGCAACAGGCAGTAAGCCTTTTGGGGAAAGATATCTGGCCGGAGAGTATACCAGGGGGTCTACCAAGCCCAGAGGGGATTCTTGGCAAGAGAGTACACCAGCAGACCTTCTTTAATAAGTTGCTATATAGAAGATAGTTTTGCCGTCCTTAACACACCATTACTTGGAGAAGACATTTCATCATCCTTCAAGTATTAAAACACCAATACTTCAGTTGCTAAGAGGTACTTTTTCCATCCTTAAAACATCATTTCTTGGAAAAGACACTTCATCTTTAAGAGCGTGTTCGATTAAAGAGATGTTTCTACTACTCTTAAAGAACCACTGATTGAACAGAACCTTTGTAATCTACCTGAAACAGTTCAGGGGAAGGGAATCATCCCCTGGATACAAGGATTGTTTTGTTGGATTTATACACTTAGTTGTTGCACACTTTTTGCTGAATTTGAAGCTGACCTATTTACCTTGCACCTTTTTGTTGTTGGTCATTTTTAGTTTGAGGGTCAGATACGTTTTGCACACAAGGACATTTTGCTTAATTTGGATGTTCGAGAAACAGACTGTTCCCTTGTTTTGATATTGTAGGCAGGGATACTCTCTTTAGGATAGGGACAGAAAGGCCTTTATCCAAATCCTCTTATTTTAATACAATTTGTAATGTTGAAAAGGTTGCAACTTTGTGTCCGTCACTCATTTCTGACCCCTCACAGCACCCTTCTGAAGATGTGAGAGCGTGCGACTTGGATATGCCTCTTTGACTTAGTTGTCCCCCGGCTGCGCCAAACTGTGTTTCATCACGAAAAAGTACAGTGTTTCCGCGAAGCAGCAAGAGAATTGCTGCTCTTGACACTGGTGGCGAGCTTGTGCGCCAGTGGACGTGTAGTTTTTGGCAGCAGATGCTCATGAGTATGCTTCTCATTCTGTGCTGATCGAATAGGGATCCTTCCTTGCGATGTACAGACAGGTCCTTTTTGAAGTTTTGACCGTTCACTATTATGCTAGCCTTTGGTCTACCAATTCGCTTGGCATTGATTAGTATGACTATTACAGAGAATGAACCCCACATAATAAAATGTCTGTTTAGAGAGACATAGGAGCAGTTCTTAGGGAACAGACATCTACTTTATTTAGTGAAACACAAATGAGGAAGAAAGCGCGCAACAGCGATGATTATTGGCCAAATTTAAACCAACAATGACATTGAGCTGTTAAGAGAATTGGAGAAGGCACCAGCACAAACGGGTGAAACTAATATTGCAATCGAAGATATTGATGCTTTAGTCAGCCTGATGCATTCAGAGAACCAACTCCAAATTGAGGACACGCAGACCCTGGTGGACTGGGAGGAATTGGGTATTAACAATGACTGGTGGAAGACATTTAAGTTAAAGTGCAAGTCTAAGTTTAATCCTGTGGCAACATTGGGGGCGGGGGGTTATATTGAAGCTTTTCAAAATTTGGTGATTAGTGACCTCAAAAGATTGAGGGAAACTATCAACATCAATGAAATTCAATGATTTGAATATGAAAGCAAGAGAGGCAGTTGAAGAATTACAAGATCTTTCAAACTGTATAATTAAACCTTTGGATAAGGGTAGGAATATAGTCCTACGAATAGGCGAGACTATATTCGAGAAGCTAATAGACAATTGAATGGCACTGTATGTTGTGGCGTATTGCCCAGTAACCCTATTGTTGAAATGGAAATAGCACTAGAAGCTTTTCCTAATCATTGGAAAATGTATGGGTTGCTGAATGAGGATATTTGCCGATTTGTATTCACCAAGCATTCCGTAATGCCGACAATACACTTTCTCCTGAAAGTTCACCAAAATGTAGAGAGACCACCGGGAGGCCCATTGTAATCTTGGTGGGCTCACTATATGAGAATGTCTCTGAACTAGTTGATGAGGTGCTTCTACCATTCGCATCTATCATACCCTAATTATTGAGAGATGCAAAGGATTTTTTAAGAAACATTGATGAGATCCCATGGGGACATTTTTACCTATTTGCCGCAATGGATGTTGTTTCCTTGTATACCGCCATTCAACATGGGATTGGTCAAAAGCATGTCAGTACTAAGATCACTCCATTTTTAAAAGCACACTGAAATTATTTTGGGTATGATTCAATTGAGTCTAACCAATAATGTTTTTGATGGGAAGTACTAAAGACAACTGCAGGGTACTGCAATGGGCTCTACATTTGCTCTATGATACTGTAACAATGGGGTGGATGAAAAGTTCATGGTATGGTCAGATGGCAACATCCAATACACTGATAAAATTATATGGTTGCAGTTTATAGACGATTTGTTCATTATCTGAAAAGGTATAGAAAAAGAGGGGTTAGAATTTGTACAAATCTTAAAAAATGCAGAAACACTTAATCTTAGATTCACTGAGTTCCAAAGCTGTAACGGTGCAATGTTTTTGGATGTCTCAGTAAAGCAACAACTAGGCAAAATAGAAACTCACTTATACAGAAAACTCACTGGGTCCAGTGTCCCTCTGCATGCCACCAGCAGCCATCCAAAGAGCCTCATCTGGAATATACCATGCAGGAAATTTTTGAGAAATTGCTCTACTATGCAGATTATTGATGAACAAGGTAAAATCACTGCTAAGGGTTTTAGATATTCGGCGAACCCCAAGAAAGTCATAGAATGCGGACATTTAAAAGTCCGAAATATGCCAAAAGAGGGTCTTCGTGTGACTAGGAATCAGGCAGTAGAATCTAACAAAGAGGTAGATGAGTAAAGGTTTATAATCATTTTGATAAACATTCTAAGAGCATCAGAACCATTATGAATCGACATTGGCATGTCCTTCAGTTGGACAGAAATGTGGTGAAAGTTCTGGCTAAAAATCATAGCATTACTTATAGAAGATCTACCTCATTTAAAGATTTGCTGGTTTCTAGTTTCTTGCAAAAGGACCAAAAACGTCTTGGGGCAAACTGGATGGAAGCTTCAGGTTTAGCCTTCCACAAATGTAAAGCCTCCCAATATGTTCATAACGGTACTATGTATGAGCATTCAGTGTTAAAACAAAGTAAAAATCAACTACAAGATTTCATGTAACACTGAATTTGTAGTGTATGTTCTCATAGGTATGTGCAACAAATGGTATCTGGGCAGAATGGTATGTCGGTATGGGAATCCAGATGTGTACCCCTTGCTGACTATTCCTAGAGAGGCACAGCTCCACTCTACTGTTGAGGTCCAACCAGACCGAAACACGTGTCTGGGGTTGCTGTTGGTATGTTATGGATATTTCTCCTCTGTGAAAGATAGTGAGCTAAAGAATCTGGGTAAGGCTCTCGTAACCAGGACTAATGTCTGGCAGAGAGACTCTCAGGACCTCCCTCCCCCTTATTTTACTCTCATTAAACGCCATGCATGGCTACGTCAGTCTGGTTTCAAGCTGGAAACCCAAGCCACCCCTTTAAATATGCCATTTGAGCCTAACTCCTTATTTGGGAAAGCGGTTGAGGACACACTGAATAGTGCTCAGGAGGAGTATGACGCCTTCAAATCCCTCGGGACAGCTCACAAACAACCCCTTTGTGCAGAGAGGCACATTTAATGCATGCCGTTTTAGAGGACAAAACTCCCAGCGTTCCTCCAACTACAACCAGGGCGGGCAGACTGCATCTTGGGGTTCCTCGCAGGGGCAATCTTTCACAAACTCTTCAAAGGGGCCACAGAAAGTCGAGAAGTAGAGGAGAGATCCTCATCCTCCAGAGGCTCCACCCCACCAAAGCAATGACCACCCACTCCAGGTCCCCTCCATGCCCACCAGTAGGAGGTGTAAGGAACACATGGTGGCAATAGAAGACAGACAAAAGTGACCACAGTTCAAGGATGTTTATTGAACTTTCACAAGGGTGTGATAAGCACCTATCTAAACCTAAATCTACAAATGAGAGCGAGCTACGACCATCAAATAATAACGCAGTCCTAGTGGAGTTTGTCAAAAAAAGAGCTTGTACTAAAAAAAACTATTGCCAATCCTTGCCACTAATTTATAAATAATGTGGGGTAATGTTCATGAAAAAGAAAGAAGTGTTCACAAAAGGATATGTCAGGATGCTTGGGCCGTTGGCCTCCCTTCCCCATGTTTTTCAGCACGGGGCAAGGCAGGTCACTCGAACAAAGCACACACCTGCGTTGTGGGGGCACAAGGATGCAGTTAAAGTTCCACAGTTCAAGACCTTCTATATTCAAGTTTCTTTACTTCTTGCAAGTCTCTTGACTCAGAGGGCCTGCTGCACAAAACAATAAGGAAACTATCTTTCCCCTTCAGTATTTCGCATGTACTGGATCCCCCTCAGCCGGGCTCAAATACTTTCAAAGCAAAGGTTTAACTCAAAAGTTTCAGGTTGGATCCCCCTCTGCCTGGTTCAGATCACGCTCAATTAGTCTCCCTCAGCCGGGTTCGCATCAATGGCAATGTACTTTAAATGATCGAAGACTTTCGAATGTGTACCGGATTTTGCTTTACCCGCTGCATGACCACTCACATCTCAATCTTCCTTTTTATTTGTATTCAGTTCCAGAAGAACTTTTACAAAATTACAATTCACAATATTTCCCTTCCACTCCCAACTTAAATTTCACTTCCTTTGTCTTGTCTTTAAATCTCTTCATGGGGGGGCGCTGTTGCGCCGAACGAAGATGGCCGCCTGATGTCAGTGCTCTGAGCCGGGAGAGTTGAAGATCTCGTCCGGCACCCTTTCAGTGCACTCGTGCAGACCCATACTCGTGGAGCGGACCTGTGGTACCTTCTACTATCCCCTGGCTGAGATTGGTCCCCCAGCGTTGCTGATCGTCCCTGGTGCGGCGCCCGGCGTCGAGAGCGGACGTCGGCGGTTGGCCTCCCCGGCCCGCAGCTCCGGCGCCCTCAACTCGCTCACATAACTTTTGAGCGCGGCGCGGCGGGCCTCCGCGGGGGTAGGGGCGCTGTGCCTCCATCTTTCCTCCTCCGGAGTCGGGCCCCGCGCGGCCACAGACGGTCTCTCTGGACCCCTCCGGCGCTTCACACGGCGGCTGCCGCCGCGCCTTCCACCCCCCGGAACTCTGTGATAGCTAGCGGCGGCGGGGCCTCCGTTTCCAGCTCCAGTGGAACTCCAGCCTTCACTCCGTTCCCGGTGCCGCCGCCGCATCAATACCCTTCCTCTGCTGCCCCCCTCCTGACGCCATGAGGGCCGCCTCGAGAACCAGGTAGTGGGGCGCAGGGGGGGCTCTACGCCGTGGCCGGCTGGTGGGCGCCTGGACCTCCTGACCGGCTCTCCTCTCTGGTTTGGGGGTGCGGCGCTGCGGCGGCCGACCCTGCTCGTCCGCCCGTCGCCCTGCCCTGGGGGGCCTGCTGGGCCGTGCCCTGTTGTTGAGGCGGCCGCCGCTGCCGATCCCGGAAAACTTCCTTGTCCCGTTTCTGCCCCCGCGGGTCCACCCGGATGGCTCGCCCACCTCCCCCTGATTTGCTCTCCTGACTCAAGTTGGTCCGGCGGCGAGGCTGCGGGGCATGACTCGGCGCGGCCCGCCTGGCTTCTCGTGGCGGAGGCCCAGGAGGCCCTGAACTCTCTCGTACTTCACCATTGAGAGCAACTTACCATTCTCCAGCCAAGGCGCCAAGAAAGACCCATGATCTTGCAGTGATAAACTTGTCAATGTAGTCATCTCCCTGTGGTTTGAGTTAAACATCTGCTTTGGCCAGAGACATTGGGGCTGGGCCCTTGTTAGCCGGATTGCATTGGCCCAGCCTTACACTATACCCTGGTACTTGGGAATCTCCTCACATGCTGCGCCTCCTTCTCCGCGGGGCTTGGTGAGTTCGTTCTTGGCATCCCCCCCCCGCTTGGCCCCGCGTTGCCGCCCGGGGGGTGATGGTCCCTGGCCCCTGAGCTCCCCCATATTTGCGTTAAATCATCTGTCCCTGGGATTGGCGCTAGTCCTGGAGGCCTGGACCCCGGTACGGGTGCCTGTGGTGTCAGTGTGTACGCGGGTCTCTACGGGTTGCAGCCTTATCATACTAGCTGATGTTCTCCACCTGTGGCTAAGGTCTTAACACAACAGCCGGGAGCTTGGGACCCCCGTACCCTCCCTGCAGTAACACTCACCCGGTGGGCTCGCCCACGTGCTGTCGGGCTGCGCCTCCCTTCTGGATAGGGACGCGGCCCCGACCCACGTTTGCCTGGCCTATTGGGGTGTTCCCAGCTCCAGATCTACAGACCCCGTTGTTGCCCCCTCCCACGCAGGGGCCCCCCTCTATCTTTGCGGGTGCGGACACCCGCTCACCTGGTGGCTCTAATCTTGGTTCCGTCATCACCATGACCAAGGGGGCTGGAGCTGGTAAGAAACAAAGTTCGCTCAACATGTTTGCGAAAACCCCATCCAAGGCTCCCCCCGATCCGCCTGAGGAGACACCCAGGGTCTCGACGCCCTCAACCTCGGATGACTCACAGAGGATGCTTGAGTACATGAAGGAGGGATTTACCGCACTGCACACCAAGTTGGACGTCATGAGTGGCACCATCTCGTCTATTAAAGCCCATATGGAAAGAACGGACGGCCGTGTCGCCGAGGTCGAGACCAGGGTGGGTGTCACGGAGGATGACCTGGTATCACTGCGGGCTGCGGTATCTACACTCACTAACCGTGTCTCAGCGGTGGAGAGAAAGAATGATGACCTAGAATCTCGCTCTAGGCGCAACAACCTGCGTATCATTGGCGTTCCGGAGGATAATGTCAAAGAGCCCATGGAGGACTATGTTGAGCGTATCCTTTTAACTGTACTGGACGCCCCGCAGCTCTCCTCACACTTTTCGGTCGAAAGGGCACATCGTTCTCTCACCGCTAAGCCTAAGCCGGGCGCGCCTCCCCGACCCATCATTGCCAGGATCCTAAACTTTCGGGATCGAGACGCATTGCTTCGTGCAGCCAGAGCCAAGGGTGAGCTGCGCTTTGGCCCGGCAAGAATCCATCTGTACCCCGACTTCTCGGTCACTGTTCAACAGGAACGTAGAACCTTCCTCGCTGTAAAAAAGAGACTTCGCGACCTGGGGGTCAAATACTCCATGCTCTTCCCGGCGAAATTAAGGATTGAACACATGAATCAGACCACCTTCTTCACCATCCCTGAGGAGGCATCGAAATTCATTGATGAACACTTTCCCGATTGATGACTGTCTCCGCTCCTATAGTATGGGGCACCCCGTGGTGGCCCCTCAGCACATCACGCTCGCAGCACGGGGTTCATCACCACCAGGTCCCCTATGATATTCATGACCTCAGCTAACTCTTGATCACCGGTTCTGCTCTTGCTGTCTACAGTGCCCCCCCCTGGGGGTCCATCATTTGCTTATAAACGACTCTGTTGTGCTCGGGCGTCTTGGCCCCCTGCCTGACCCCCGGCACGCAAACTCTGGCACTGTTAACCACGAGCAACTGGACTCGGCTGCCTGGTCCTTGGTTCTGCTCTGATCACGAGGGATTTACGGCTCGCCTCGGTCTGGATGCCGGGGACCCTTGACTGTTGCATTTACCCTGATTTGCTGTCTGACCTGTTCGCTTACACAGCACTTTAGACCTTAAGCCGTTCCTATCCTGTCAGTCTGTAGCCATACGGCTCCCTTATATACTACCACTAAGTTTTGTTACCTACTACTATTGCACTGTGTATTATCCTTATGCTCTCCCCGGTTTTTTGCAGCTTGACATCGCTAGGCTGACTTGCAGCCCCCCAGGCGCAGATGCCTAGTATTTTGTTGGTGTTGTTGTCAATGGGTTTGGGTTTCTTCCCTCGAGTTCTGGGAGGGATGTGGGTGGGGGGAATGGGGGGGGGGGGTAGTTACTGTTGAAAATGACTTGGCAACCACTAGGGGCACCACATGCGGTACAGCACCACATCACACACTCATGACTGGAGATCCCTCCACGTCTGGATCCGTGGAGTTTCTCTCTTTTGATAACGCACTACTAGTATTGTATCAATATTCCCAATTAAATGGCAGGTGAAGCCTTGACGTTCATGAGCTGGAACGTTCGTGGTTTAGGCAATCATAAAAAAATGCGCCAGATACAATTATACGCAGAACGCCACGGGGTCAAAATTCTCTGCATACAAGAAACCCATGCCCGCTCCGAACAGTGTGACCGGTTCGCAAAACAGTGGGGCTCCCAAAGATATTATACTAACTATTCTACCCAGAGCCGTGGCACACTCACCCTAATACACAGAAGTTTGAAATTTGTGTGCAATCACTCACGTATAGACCCCCTTGGCAGATATGTCCTGCTTGTTGGCACACTACAGTGTCCAGAGGTGGCCATCCTAAACATCTACGGTCCCAACGTTGACGATCCGGACTTCTATTCGCACCTAGCCTCGCTTCTGGAGGGATTTCCCCTGATCCCGATCATATGGGGAGGAGACTTTAATACTATACTGGATGTCACCCTAGACAGAACGGGCACGCGGCCTCGCCAACTCTCCAAAGCAGCCTGTACTATACTTACTATTCTCCCACATCTGACACTGGTTGATTCCTGGCGGTTAATAAACCCTGATGCCCGCGAATACACATACTATTCCACAGTCCACGACTCCCACTCCAGAATAGATAGATGGCTCATCACTGACAGGTTGGTCAGGTCACTGTCTCACCAGGGTATCCTCCCCAGAACACTATCTGATCACTCGCCTGTCGTCATCTCGCTGGAATGGGGTCCTGACGCCAATAGACCCAGGCAGTGGAGGCTAGGCTCACGCACGCTCCTTGACCAGACCTTTGTGGCTGAACTCGAATCGTCCATTGAGGAGTTCTTTGAACTCAACACTGGATCGGTGACAACTCACTCCATGCTCTGGGAATCATTCAAGGCATACACGAGGGGTGTGGCTATCTCCAAGGGAAGCGGCATTCTTAAAAGGATCCGCGCGGACATCTCCGTTAGTGAATCAACCCTTGCTGGTCTTGAGGCTCAATACGTTCTTAACCACTCTTCAAGCACTCTTTCGGCCCTGGGTTCGGAATTAGATAACTTTCGTGCCCTTGCAGAGCGTGAGGTCAAATTCCTAGATTCCCCATGTTTGGCGAGGAAATACGGCGAAGGTGAACGCCCTGGCCGTATGCTAGCCAGGCTGCTCCGTCGCGAACTCGGTGCCCCCAATATCCCGCCCATAGCAAGATCGGACGGCTCCATGGCTCTGTCCCCGCAAGACATAAACTCCGAATTTCTTGCATTCTACACATCTTTATACTCCGAGACCAATGACCCCCCCATTTCGGAAATAGATTCCTTCCTAGACTCTCTTCCACTCTCCGTTTTATCTTCGGAGGCTGGTGCTTCTCTGGAGAGACCAATCACGTCTGAGGAGATCACCGAAGCTATTGAATCACTAGCGTCTGGCAAGGCCCCCGGCCCGGATGGATTGCCCATTGAATTCTATAAGCAATACAAGTCTCTACTGGTCCCGCACATGTTGGGCCTTTGGGAGGAATCCTGCGAAAAGGGTATACTCCCCCCCCCCTCTCTCCGGGAGGCAGTGATAACGGTTCTTCCCAAACCGGGCAAGCCCCCATCCCAGTGCAGCTCATACCGCCCCCTATCGTTGATTAACAGCGATGTAAAAATTTACGCTAAACTGTTAGCCAACCGTCTAGCCCCTATTCTGCCTCACATTATTCATCCTGACCAGGCTGGGTTTGTCCCAGGAAGGTCCACATCCTTAAATTTGAGAAGACTCTTCAATGTGATTAGCAGGGTCAGCCCCACCACCCAGGCGGGTTGCGGCCACACTGGATATGCAGAAGGCCTTCGACTCAGTCTCTTGGAAATACTTGTGGCAAGTCCTTGTGAAATGTAAGTTTGGTCATAATTTCCAATCTTGGGTTAAGCTACTTTACACCTCCCCTTCAGCTAGAGTCCGCACTGAGGACAGATGCTCCGCCCCTTTCCAGATAGCTAGAGGTACGCGCCAGGGATGTCCTTTCTCTCCACTAATTTTTGCCATCGCCATCGAACCATTTGCTGACATGATTCGCCAGGCACATGCCCATAGGGGATTACGCACGGCCGGTCAGTCTGACATAGTTTCTCTGTACGCAGATGATGCTCTGCTGTATATTCGTTCACCAGACATCAACCTTGCTCCTATCCTGGCTGACGTCGCCAGATTCGGTGACATATCGGGATTAAAAGTGAACTGTTCCAAATCTACACTGTTCCCGCTTACTGATTGTACGTATCCTCCCCCGGATCTGCTGGGTTTCTCCTGGTCTCAATCTAGTTTCACATACTTGGGGGTTGAGGTTTCCCGCTCCATAATAAGACTGCGCATGGACAACTACTCGAATTATCTAACGGCCCTGACCGCCAAGACGTCTAGTTGGAACAAGCTTCCCATTTCATTAGCAGGTAGGATCAGCATCCTTAAAATGGTAGTATTACCCCAACTCCTATATCGATTCACCAATCTACCTGTATGGCCTGGCGATATATTCTTTAAGTCACTACGTCATATTACAAATTCCTTCCTTTGGCACTCAGGTGCGGTTAGGCTTAAACTTTCTACGCTTACCACCCCGAAAGAATTTGGGGGGTTTGGCGCTCCGGATTTCTTAAGGTATTGGGTGGTGGCTCAATCACAATTTGCCTCCCATTGGTTTAATACCACCGATCCCCCCCCGCATGTCCGACTCGAGAGGCTATCTGCTGCTGACCGAGTGCTGGGTTCCCTCATTCTTAAACCTATACCAGCTGACTCCGACTCGACAGATCCAGTGACATGCACCTCCTTAGCGCTCACTAAACTCTGGGCCCTGGTTACCACACCACGGCCATTCCATGGAGACCTACCGCTTTGGAATTTTCTCCCGGATGTCTCACCTATCCCGCCATCCACTGTGACCCGCTGGGCGGAAGCTGGCTTTCTGTCGCTCCGCAATATATACGAACAAGGCAACTTCGTCGAGTGGGCGGACCTCCCCCCATCCCTCAAGCGCCGGCCCACTGCCTGGCTACAATTTTCCTCCCTTCGCAGGAATCTCAAGTTCAGATTCCCTGATTTTCCCGCAATACCGCCTGATGACTCCATGGTTGCGGAACTCTGCTCATACCTATCCTTTAGGGGTAAAGTGTCGAGACTATATGCACTGTTGCAATCTAGAGCAGTTCCGGCCTTTACCAAGCTGAAGCACAGCTGGGAGGTTGACCTCGAGGTGGAGATCAGTGACGAGAGGTGGTCTCGAATGTGTGCTCGCACTCAAGATGTCTCCTATAACTCAAAATTCAAGCTTATACAGTTTAAGATTCTCCACAGATACCATCACACACCTAAGAGACTGCACCGCATGTTCCCAGATTCCCCCTCCAATTGCCCCAGATGCGGCATGGAACAAGCAACCTACATCCATATGCTTTGGCACTGCCCACTCCTATCGCAATTCTGGATCGAGATTTGCTCGACGTTATCAGACATGCTGGAACACCCCATTCCCCCTACCCCACTACATTGTCTCTTTCATGAATTCCCCCAGCTGGGCAGGAAGGCCAGGAGGCTGGCGGGTCTCTGTATGCTGCTGGCAGTCCACTGCATTCTGTTATGCTGGCTCCGTGCCAGACCACCTATATATTCACAATGGCTTAGATCAGTTACGTGGGCGCATGACACTGAGGAAACCTGGAGTGCAATGCAACATCCGCACTGCCGCCCAATAGATGTCTGGCAGAGCTTCCGTGATTACATGGCCTCCTTGCCTTCTCCTTCATGTACAGCTGGTGTCTCTCCGAAAAATGTATAATGAAGTGTTTAACATGCTCATCTGTACGTCTGATTGTCTCATATGCTGATATTTAGTTGGATCTATGAGTTTCCGCTCCACGGCCCCACAGTTGAACAGTCGTGGGTTGTTGTTGATGTATCTATATGTATACTTACTTTTGGTGTCTTAGCTGCCATGTGGCCGCCCCTTGCCCTGTTTTCTCAAGTGTGTTGTCAAGTCAAACAATAAAAACAAGTTTAAAAAAAAAATCTCTTCATGATCTTGCCCCTCCATACCTCTCTTCTCTTCTCTCATTCTACACCCCCTCTCACTCCCTTCATTCAGCAGATCTCTTTTTACTATCTGTCCCCCCACCCCCTTGTGCCTCTTCTCGTTTCTGCTCCTTTCAGCTCCTTGCCCCCCTACATTGGAACTCCCTACCTCTTTCTATCTGCTCCATCCCCACCTATTCCCCCTTCTGCTCCTCCTTGAAATCACTCCTTCACTCCCCACCCTGACACCTTTTCCCCCTTTCACCTTTCTCTCTCCCCCTCTAACACCCCCTGTCATAGTTCTCTTTATCTTCCCCCATCTCTCCTAAATTAATTCTCTTCTCTTCCTACTACTCACTTTACTCCCTACTCTTTCTCCCTCTTCCTTCCTTCCCCGCCCCCTCCTCTCTTCTTCATCCTCATTTGCAAATTGTTCTACATACTGTTTTTTCTGCTTTGATTCATGCATATTATTATTGTTTCTACTGTTCATGTTCGATGTATTCTTGTGTTGAACTGTAAAGCACCTTGGATTAAGGTGCTATATAAAAATAATAAATACAAATACAATACAATATTACGAATGAAATCACAATAACTAAATCGCTAAACCTAAAATCCTGTAATCTAAAACATTCAATTCATAATCGCACTGTACACGGGTAACATCATTTCTTACATCTTACATTTTGTTTTGTTAGCCATGCCTCATCAATCATAGCGTAACTAGTAAAATCATGTAACATCAACTAAAATTGATTGATCGATCGGCATAATATAATAAACATTACATACCATGACGCCTACTGTAAATAAATTACATACATAAAACATTAAAACCATAGGTCATAATAGTTACCATGAAATAGCCCAAAGGTAGCCTGTGAGAGCCAACCCTGTAGGATCAAATCAAATTCAATTAGGCAAGCGTTTTCTTTTTTGACAATCAAACTTTATTAGCATTTTAGTTATAACAACACAAAATGGCAAATATGCATTCCCACTGAACTAAAATATTTAAACTCCCCCCCGCGCCCTCCCACCATGCTTCGGATCTATAATGCCTCTCACAGCTACAGGGACAAGATTACACACCAACTCTAAACAGTCTCCGTCTTCTAAGTACGCTTGCACGCACAGCGAGTGAACCTCTCATTTTCCCAATGATTCCTGAGCAGGGTAAACTTCGTCCATGTTAAATAATCCCCCTACCCCTCACCCCTGTCGATCCGGTTGCCTGTATTTTTCAAAGAATGGGAGCCAGAAGGCCTCCATGTCAGATCTGGAATCATCCATGAGATGGGTAAGGTATTCCATGTCCTATATAACTCGGGTCTTTGACACCCAATCTGTTTCTACCGGCATTCGTGGGTTCTTCCACAATTGGGCCAGGCAGCTACTCGCTGCCACCATCGTAACTTGGAACATATGCCTCTGTTCTGCATCTGGGCCTTCCTCTACACTCACCTCAAAAAGAAGAAACCACGGCGAGAGTTCCCTCTGAATCCGTCAACCCCCTTATCCATGGCAGGACCTCCCTCCAATATGCCTCTATCTTTTGATCACCTTCACCACATATGAATGTAGTCCCCTTTTTCTCTGTGATGTGTCCAACAATGTGTGTTGTATCCTTCCCTCATATGGGCGATTGTCACTGGGATAAGGCCATCTGTGCAATATTTTCAGGGCTTGGTGTCTATACTGCAATGATGTTGTGGAGCGGTAAGTCCTCCTATACATCTGGGCCTTGAGGGTATCCTTGCTATCCCTATCCAGGTCTTCACCACATTTGACTCCCGAAGGGGAGACCCTTTGGAATCGCTGAGAGAAGCAACCTGTAAAAACCTACTAACAATCCTCTAGATCCCTTCTGTGTGATCAGGAATTTCTCAAAGCTGGTCGGGTCCCTCCTGACATTCCCCCCCCCCCCCCTCCCCCCACCCCCCACCGACAGTGCTCCCTTCAATTGCAGGAAACAGAAAGGCAACCATTTGCTAAGAACCAATACCTCCTCTAGTCTCTGCAAGGATATAAAAGCACCCCCTTCCCATACCTGCCCCGCCCTCCTAAGGCGGTCCTCGTACCACGATTGAAATGCTAACAGGTCCTCTATGCAAGCCCTAAGTGGGGGTGCCCAGATAGAACTCAAAGGCGACGGCCACGATGTGAGCAATCTATTGTCCCCTCCCTCCATCCATACGGACCACAAGACCTCTAGGATCGGATGATGGAGTTTCAGATTAGAGATGCAGGCTCTGGGGACCCACAGCCATTCATCCAATGTGACCGGGGCCAACACTGCATTGTCCATTGTGACCCACTGTTTTCCTCGATAATGGATAGAAGTGGTCCACCAAGACCCGAAGCTGTGTTACCTTATAATAAATTGCCAGGTCAGGAAATCCTACCCCACCCTCCTCCCTTGGCCTGGTCAATGTCCCATATGCAACCCTATGCTTAGCCCCCGCCCAAAGGAACCCCGGCATAATATGCTTTATCTCAGAAAAGGAGGATACGGTACTAGCACAGGCCACATGTGACTCAGAAACAGGAATTTGTGGAGAACCACCATCTTTATACATTTCAGCCGAACCATCCAAGACAGTCCCGAACCTGACCACCTTTCCATATCTCGCTTCACAGTGGACTAGAGGTGGAGAAAGTTGCCAGAAAAGAGATCTTCAAGATTTGCGACACCTGAATCTCGAGCTGACGGAATGCTTCACCCTGGACCTTGTATGGGAGCCCCTGATGTAGTCTCTCTCCCCATCGGCAGCCCCCCTGCCATGAATGCCACTGATTTCCCCAGGTTGACCTTGAACCCCTTGACAACTCCCCGTAGTACTCTAAACCCTCCAGCAGGGGGTGGGGGTTCACCGATGTGGATGGCCTGGCAACTTAGAGCAGGGCATCACCTGCAAAGAGACTAACCTTACAGACCTCCCCACTAACCGTGATACCACTTATCTCCTCATTGTCCCTAACAGATGCCGCCCATGGTTCTATTATGAGCTCATAAATCAGTGGCAAGAGTGGGCATCCCTGACGGGTCCCACCCCTCAGAAGGAAGGAGCATGATTCATTCCCATTGACCATCACTTGGGCTGTAGGTTCTGAGTTGAGCCTCTAGCCAACCCATCTATCTGGGGCCCATTCCTAGGGACACACAGAGCTCGCCCATAAAGACCCAGCTCACCTGATCAAACGCCTTCTCATTGTCGAGAGAAAGCAGGAGCACCTCCCTCACCGATGATTCATTCACCGATGGCGCATTCAACACGTGAAGGGTTTTTCGCATACTATCTGCGCCCTGCCTATGTAACACGAAACCCACCTGATCCGGGTGAATCAGTCGAGGGAGGTAGAGTTCCAGACGTATCGCCATGATCCTGACGAAGATCTTGGCATCCACATTAAGAAGGGAAATTAGCCTGTATGGAGCACAATGGGTTAGGTCCTTCCCTGGTTTCGGGATGACTGCTATTAAGGCCTGAAGAAATGTAAGCAGTATCATGTTGTGGTCCGTCTGTAACGCTCACCTGATTCTCGCAGAGGCGCCGGTCTTGACTGGGCGACTACCGTATCTTCAAAGGTGATGTGTAGCACCCGGTTGGCTCTTTGGGCTGGACCTCTGTGCACTGTATGCCTGACGTGTAGAGTAAGATGTCTGCAGATAGAAAATATGGGGTTAATGAACTGGGGTTATTGGGGTGTCCCTATCTCTTTCCTCTTCTCCTCTCCTGTAGACCCCCAAAGGTTAACGCTCTCACCTTAGGTAAGTGAATGCCGAGCTCTCCATCTGCCTCGGGGCAGGGTGCTGTAACCAGTTTCTTCACTGGATAGGTAGCGCAGGCCTCTTGACTTCAGAGGACTGCTGTCCGTCGTTTACTGCACGAACGGTAAGTTTCGAGTCATTCAAATGTCTTTAAAGTCTTTAGTAATGATGTCTCTTGTTTTGCAGGGTTCCGGCGATGGCGGATGACGGGCTGAAGTGAGTTGAAGATGGAGCCCGTGTGATGAATAGAAGCGCCTGGAAGCACGTAAGTAAGCGCTTGTTGCCTGCTTCACTATGCGCTCTAACTGTCTTTTTATTTTGCAGGTACGAGTTCGGAGCGGCTGCAGGGTGCCGGAATACCCACTGGATTAGATGTGGAAAGGAGTAATGGCACGTGAGTATTAGAGTTCCCCAATGTCTTTAAACGCACCTTGTTTTGTCTTTCAGATGCGGGATGCAGCGCCGAAGGCCTCCGGAGCGTGCGAAGAGTTGGTAAACTTTTGTCTTTCAGATGCCGGAATGCAGTGTGAAGACCTCCGGAGCGCACGAAGAGTAGGTAAGCCTTTGCCTTTCAGATGCCGGAATGCTAACCTGTTCTTTCTTGTCTTTATAGGTGTTGCTGAAGACTGGATTCAGGATGGTAAGCCTTTGCCTTTCAGATGCCGGAATGCTAACCTGTTCTTTCTTGTCTTTATAGGTGTTGCTGAAGACTGGATTCAGGATGGTAAGCCTTTTTCCTTAGGCCCAGGACCGGATGCAGAAGACACGATGAGCGTTCTGCTGCAGAGGTTGCAGAATAACGCAAAGCAAGATTCATCCACCGGGTGTGGTTTAAATAGCCTCCTGTAGTGCTTAGGTGTCTCCTTCCACAGCCACGCCTAAGTAAGAAAATAGTTCCTGGTAAGAAAAGAGTTCCTGCCTTCCAGAAGAGTTCCAGTGTTCTGAATCTAGGGAGTGGCTCCAGCCCCACCCAACAGGAAAAGTAGTTCCAAACAGAAGAGGATCAGAGGCTCAACTGGCAGGCAAGTAAGCAGCATGGTCTGCTGAAGGTAAGTCCACCCAAGCATTATGAGCCCGGCGCTTCCAGCGCTGGGACTGGGCATATTTATGAGCCTGGTGCCACTGGCGCCAGGACTGGGTCCAAAAGGTCCCAATTGGGACTGGTTGGCACTCGGAACCTGGGTTGTGGATCTGTTTCCAAGGGAGTTGGGAAAACCCTGACCTTTTGGAAGCAGAGATCATGACACCGTCCCACTATGGAATTAAACAACTTGGCCAAAGGATGTGCCAGCAGCACTTGATCTTGCTTGTAGAAATCGGCTGTAAAGCTGTCCTCCGCGGCGCCTTCCCAGCCTTCAACCTCTGGATTGCCCCCAGCACCTCTTTTCTAGTCATCTCCCCCTCTAACGCCTCTCTCTCCACCCTTGTAAGCTTAGGGAGGTTCCGTCGACCAGATAGTGCCGAAATTTCCTCCAGGGATTTCTCTGCCGGCCTATCATATAACTCCCTATAAAAGTCTGCAAAGCAGGCCGCAACGTCTGTGCCTCTGCTCCTCATCTATACCCCTGCGTCCCGGACCCCTTCTGCCCTCCTATCTACCCTACAACCCCTGACCCTGTTAGCCAGGAAGGGTGCCCACTGTGTCATCCTTCTCCTAATACCGCAGTCGGGTATATCGCAACTTCTTTACAACCTCTCCAATGAGGACCATGTGGAGCTTCTGCCTCTTGTGTCTAATCTTACTCAAAAGGACCCCCCTATCTGCGTCCTGCTGAGTCAACTGCGAACACAGCAACTTCAGTTCCTCTCAGTTTATTTTCAATCAATGCCCTCGCATGCTTCCTGCGGGCCCCTTCCGCAATGAGCAGACCCCGAAAAGTAGCCTTGGCTGCCTCCCATACCACCGCCATACCCGTCTCCCCGTTATCGTTGATTTCAAAATAGGCCCATATCCCTGTTCCAGAAAATCCCTAAAGACCCGATCCCTCGACTAAGTATCATTGCATCGCCATCTAAAGCTCTGACGTGGCATACAGAGCTACCAGTTTACCACCACTAGCTCATGGTCCGAACATGTAATCACCTCCACCCTTGAGCTCAAACCTCTCCTTCCCGCTCCCTAGGGATCAGGAGGAGATCAATACTTGTATATGTCTGATGAGTTGGGGAGAAGAACGTGTAGTCCCCCTGGGACGGTCCGCTCTTCCTCCAAACGTCGACCCAGAAGTGATCCTGCAATAGGCCTCTCGGAGCTTGGCTATCTCTGGACGCCACTTTGGTTCCAGTCCCTTTCGCTGACCACCAGTCCTACTTAGGCTCCAGTATCAAGTTAAACACCGCCCCTCCCCGCCCCAGCAGCGTCGCCCCCTCCGCTCATTCATCCATCACCCTGAACACCTGCCACAGAAACCCCACCTGTCCCACATTGGGTGCATACAGGGTTGCAAGCGTATTTCGTGCTACCCCATGGGTACCCTTTATGTCCAGGAACCTTCCCCCAAATCCCCTCCTGACCCGAGTCTCCGTCAGATGGAGAGACTTACTGAGCAATATACCCACCGCTTCCTTCTTGGAGGTTTTATGTAATCCCCAGAGGTTTCTTCCAATCTCCTTCCCTTTTATCACTGATTCTGCTCCCTGCCGATAATGCGTCTCTTGTATGAAGTGAACCACCAGTTTCTGTTTGCGGAACATATTGCTGGTCAGGGAGCGTTAGTTTAGAGAATTCTGTCATGATTCCTGCCCCTCATGTCCCCAGCCCTCCAAGATGTCAGGCTGGAGACAGGCCACGATCACCTACATGGCCCTCAAGGGCCTCTCCATCCCTCCAAAGACCCACTTGGAGTCAGACTTGGGGCTTGTGGCACCAGACTCACTCACTCCCATAGGATAACATTGGGGATTGGACTAATAGTGCATTGATGGGGACAAGATGGATGCCCCCACATATTTCGGTTCCCAGAACTGCATGTGCAGTCTAGTCTTTTGGGTGTGGTTCAGCCCAGAGACACCTGGGATACCCAGAGACTATTTAAGCCACGCCCAGGCTGAGAAACATGCTTTGTGTTTTCTGCACCTGCAGCGTGACACTCACTGTGTTCGGATCGGTCTCCAGTAGGCCTGCATCTTTCTTCTGCACTCAGCTCCTGCAAGAACAAGAACACCGTTAGGAGCAGCCTTACCTTGCAGTGCTTCTGCTCATCATTCATCGCTCCTTCTGTTCTGTGGGCATCTTCGGCGATGTCATTCCCATCCCGGCACGCCGCTTCCTAAGGAAAAGGGAAAAGAACTGAAAAAAGGCATTAGTAAGCATTCAGCAAATCTTCGCTTATTTTTAAATACTGTACGAGCTTCAAACGCTTACCTGAATCCCAGCCACTCTGGGGGAACTTTGTCTCCGGAACTTCTCATCCATCTGCAAGAGCGAAAAGACACTGCAGGTTAGCGTGGAAACATCTAGAGGCGCCGCATACCGCGCTTACTCATCGCATTTCTTCATAACCGGCATCCACGCTGAAAACGTTGCGGCACCTAAAAGACACAGGAAAAGAACTCAGTTCAATACAAATACGAAAGGGTCACATCGCGCTCTCACTCACCTTCAGCGCTACTCATCTCAGTAGCACGTCGCCATCCCCGGACGCCGGCCACCATCTAAGGAAGGAAAGGAACGAAGTTGGAGAACTGTTCAAAAGACTCATTATACTGACCTGTCGTACTCTTGCCAGTGAAGTAACTAGGCAGCAACGAGCCTGCATCAATCAACGCGCCCCTGTGCTGAAAGCAGGACGGAGAGCACACTTTCCAAGAAAACAAGGTGAGCTGTGGATCAAAGGGAAGGGTTGGACCCCGGGGAAGAAGGGGTTCAAGCACACAGAGACAATAGGGAGGGTGTTTAGTCAAATGGTCGACAGACAAATGGTCGACACAATTTGGTCGACAGGTCAAATGGTCGAATTTTTTTTAAATTTATATATATATATATTTTTTAGGTTTTCGTTTAGGGAAAAAAGGGGTTTTTAGCAAAAAAAAAAGGGGGTTTCGGGGCCCCCCCCCAAAAAATGTGAAAAAACAAAAAATAAATTCGACCATTTGACCTGTCAACCATTTAGATTCGACCAAATGACCTACAACCAATAGGGAGTTAAACTCTACCAATCCTGTGTTTCAGGCCCAGTCTCCAGTCGAGTAGACTCCAGGGAAGGGTTTGAGGTCGTAAGAGGTCAGAACAGGCTGAGTGATGTCCCCCTGGATATCAGGTGAGCCTAACAATTCAGCCCTTCACATTCAGCGAACCAACCATAACCTCAACCATACCCCTTTTTCACCTTCCGCTTGGTCACACCCATCATGTCCAGCGAAGTACACCCTCCCTGTAGCATGTGAATTCCGTTGCATGGGTTCCCTTAACTTTCCTCCCCCTCCCGTCCCTCCCTACCCCTCTTGGCCCACCATCTCCCTCCCCTACCCTAAATTGAGGCATCCAATCCATTACCCTGACCATACTGGGTACAGTTGTTGGACCATCATTGACTCGTCCCCTGCCTTGAGCATCTCATCAAGCAACCCTGCCACCCCCACAGCTCCTGAACATCCGGGGAGAAGATATGACCAACCCCCCCTTCCATTTTTTTTTATTTTTAATTTTATTGATTTTTCAACCTCAATATTGGACATAAAGGTGCATGCATGTTATATTCACATGGTTACAATAGAAAACAGTTCTGTTCCACCTGTGGAACATTTTAACATCATATACTTGTCCCCAATATAGGCAGTGTTCATAAAACTTCCAGGTCTTGGTGTTCCCCCTTCAATTTTTAAGCGAAACTGTAAACCATTTCACCCAACTCCTGCAAACCCACTCACCCCCGAATTTGTGACCCCCACTTGCACCCCTTTCGTCAGCTTCATCAATTGGGGCCCCAAGTAAGACCAGTAAGGCGACGACTCCTTCAACACTTAGCATACGGTTTGTCTCATATCACACTGGTCTCCCCTAGGGTCCCAAACAATGCGGTGGGGCAATTCCCAGTAGAAGCAAGGTAACAATACAAAGTAGGCATCTCTCCCTTTCAATTGTTGTCATTCCGTGGGGGGGAGTGTTCAGTTTCTGATACTTTCGTCCGCCCTTTGACCTGCGCTTGCCCCTGCACCGAGGCCAGGCCCCGAGATCCTCGATTGGGGTCCAATCCATAGTCTCCACATTCCGAAGCTGGGCCCTTCCGGCTGCCAACCAAGTTCTCTGTGGTGCGATGTCCTCACCAGCAACCAGATGGTGCCGCACCCCCACCAACTCCCACTCGAACACCAGCAAGAAGGTGTAGCCCAAGTGGTACCTTACCCCCTTCTCCTGCAACCGTTTAGTGAGGGCCCCACATTTCTTGTGTCTCTACAATGTATGGGCCGAGCGGTCCTGAAAGATGGCCACCCATCTTGTCTTGGGAGGATAACTCAGTGGCAACGTGCTCGCCTTGGAAGCAAGACGATACTGTGCACCACAGTTTTGATCCCCTGGTGCCGATGTCTCTGCCTCTTGCAGCCCAAAAATCCTAAGATTGTTCCTTCTCTCCCGGTTCTCAAGGTCGTCCACTTTGAGGTGTTACGACTTTCCATCTCCATGAAGTGCGCCTCCATCTGCGCCAAGTAGATGCTTGATTAGCCTGGACACCATCCATTCTGTCCTCAAGGGTGACCACCTTGACCGACAGGTCCGCCAGACTCGTCTCCATGTCATTCCTCATTCCTCTGATCTCCTCGAGAATGGTCTGAATGTTGCTCTTTATAGATCGCAGTTCAGCTGGAGCTACTCCCACGTCCCCTCCAGCTTCTGCCATGGTGTTTTACATATGGTACTGGAACCATGCCAGGGCCTCCTTCCAACTCATAGGGTGAAGGATCTGTCCTCTCACACCCCTCCCAAGAGGTCTCGGCTGCAATCCCGTCCACCTGCTAGTCTTACTCCAACCCTTAGGGACCGCCCTTACAGAGAGGGGCCACAGTCCAGGGTCCCCACTCGGATGTAGAACTCCTCGATCCTGTGTCTTCCCCAAGCTGGGTTTCTACATGGCCACAGGTGTGCGGTATGGATGTGTGCCTCGCCAACCGGAACAATTTCACCGAGGAGGGTCCTCACTCCTTCCCCGCTGTGAGGGTTCCTCTACTGTGCACGGTCATCTGCAGAGGGGTTGTTCAATTTCCAAAGTCTGGGGTCTGGAGTCCCACTTAACCCTACAGCTGACTGTGCTGCGAAATGCCTCCAGTGCCTCACCCCGTGCCGTAAGCCTTCCTCAGGAGTATGATAATGATATTGTACCCAGGACACCACCTCCTCTGCCGCTTGCACGTGCGTCGCCTGGCTCTTCCACTGCTGGCCTCCAGCAGCAACCCCCACTGTGGCCTGATCCCCGTGGGTAGCCCCTGTGCCCCCGCTGCGCCACAGATGCTGCCCCTACCGCCCGTTACAGTCCAGGGGGACGTGGGCGCTGGATCTCCAACTCCCCAGCTTGCACAGTGGTTCCTTGGCCTCCTCACCGTGACACCACCAGGATAACACCTTTGCCTGGGCCTGACGTAGCCAACGGTGTCCAGTACTGGCAGCAGCAGATGGACGCTCCTGCGCCAGGAATTGCAAGGGCCTGCCACTTGTGGGGTCCTATTGGCTCTGTTTGCCGTCTCCAACGCAGAGCATGGGGAGAACCGCTGTTTTTCCACTCGGGCTTGGTGGGGTTTCTTCCAGTCTCTACCCGCGGCCAGGGGCTGTAGGTCCTCTGGAGCCTTCTGACCACAGTGCAAATCTGCATTAAAAAAAAGGGGAGCCCGCAGCCTCTGCCCCCTCTCCCCGCCAACAGACTCCTGGTTACGGCTAATACAGGCGGGTACTGCTACCCTCCTCAGTGCCACATGAGGCGCTCACACACCAGGGATCTCAACAGGCCGCTGCAGGAGGGGGTCTCTCAGTCCTCACTGCCCGTGCAACAAGATCGCCCGGGGGGGTCCCGCGCCACTGCAGTCCAGGCTCGGGGACTCCGGCACCATGCCGGGCTCAGGGTCCGTTCTGCTCCTTCTCCCAGACTACGGAGTGGGTCGCCCGCCAGGCGGCAACCACCTGGCGGAACGTTGATGCTGGTCGGGAGCGCCCACACAGCTCCGGGTCCCTTCTCCGGCTTCCGTTGAACAGCTGCAGTCTCCCACACCCAGGGGTGAGCTCCCTTTGTGGGTTAGAGTTTGGCTGTCTACATATCACCGCTATAACTCCAAGGCTGGGAACGGAGCATGGCGTTTAAGCAGCCATCCTGCCCGTGCCCCCTGGTGGCTTTTTAATACTCCATAACCGGTACAGAGCAGTGTGTACACTTTCAGTCTCTGTGTTTAGGCACTAGTTGCAAAACGCATCTTCCTTGATAGACTCGTAGTTGTATTGTATTGTATTGTATTGTATTGTTTATTTATAAAGCGCACCGGGCCGTCAAGCATCGGAGTGCTTGTATGACATTTTTTGGTTACAGTTACAGCAGAACACGAAAGATACACGATAACCACAGTATACAAGGATACTTTACAATAATATATAAATGTGCATAAGGTACAGTGATAAATATATACATGTCAGTACAATAATATAGATACATTTATACAGGTCATGGAGTTTATAAATCAGCGGTGGTTGGAATGTAATCATTGTTTTGCATTGGTTTTGAATCAGGGCTTTAAGTGGGGTAAGAAATCGAGGGGGGCCCTCATTGGGGGGCGTGGCTTGTGGGAGGGGCGTGGCCTAAAAAGTACGCAAACCGTAGGGTATACACACAAATATATATAAATGTGATATATTTGTGTGCGTACCTTACTATGGTGTGTGTACTGTGCAAGCCATCTTTTCTAAACATAGAAATATGTAACCAGAGGTCCCTTGGTGGGAGTCTGCAGTTGGGAGCCAGTTGGGAGCCATCTCGCAGGGAAGTGCTCAGTGCTGATTACGGGCCTAGGAGCCCTGGAGCGTGGGCAAAGGTAGAGGGTAAGGCTGACACGACTGCCTGTGTGCCTGCGTTCTTTTAGGCACATCAGACATACCGCGGAGAGTGATGAAACACTGTTGGGACATTTTTTCTTTTCGCACCTTTTTGCTCCTGTGCCTCTGCTCTTCGTGCTGTTAGTGCTGTAGGAGTTGATGGCGCCTAGAGCTTAGAGTTGGCGGTTGTGTTGCTGGTCAAGGGCGCATTTGATTACTGTGTTGCTGTTGGCTGAGGCTGGACTCTCGCCCTCGAAACACGGTAAAGAGATCCTGTATAGTGCTGTACACTTCTGTGTACATTCAGGAAGCAAAAGTGGCATTGTACTATTTCTGGTAGCGGGCAGGAAGCCAATACATTAAAAAAAGGTCTCTAAAATGCATCCTATTTAAGCGCATGAATTGATGCAGATTAGGTTCTTTCTATAATAACGTGTAATTGGGCACCCCATTATTGTTGACAGACATTATTTTAAAACGTTAAAGTCAGCACCACATACAGGGACAGTGAGCAGCACTACAATAACAGGAGACTGTGGGCCTTAGTGCCTTTGATCCTGTTTGGGAGGTATGGCCCCCTATGTGAATCCAGCTACTGTGACAGCACTTAGAAGCTGTTGGAAAGGATGGCCTACAGGGCGAATAAGGGACACTTGGTTACTCAACTTTCCTGCTGAAGGAGAGGCACTGACTGGGCGGCTTAAATGCCACCAGGGAAAGGGTCCACGCAGTCCAAGTATAATTTAAGGAAAACAAAGGAGATGACGAAAATCAGGAACTCACTAAATGAGGAGCGTGAGACAGTGAAATCTAAATAAAAAAAGAAAGCGAAGAACATCATCCCAGCGGGTGAAGGTGTTTTCTGTTTTTTTCCTCCAAATCACTCCCTGAAACTAATTCGACTATTATTGAGGAAATAATAGTCCCAGGACCCTGTGACAATGGCCTACTGAGCTCTACTAATTTTGAAGAACTTGATAACAACTCACTGCTGGAATTGTGTTTAAATATTCAAAGGGGCATGACACCGCATACTGGCATAACGACAACCAGGAGCAGTGGAACTCAGGCAGAAAGGCAGAGGAATACACCCCTTGGGACACCCACTCCAGCTGGGGGCACAGGCAGACTATCGGCCTCACCAAACTTAACAATGGCCTCAATGGAGAATATTCCATATATTGAAATTGAGAGTTTGGATAGCCCCTACCCGGGGGCAACAGAGATGGCTGAGATCCAGTCATCAGTTGCATCCCTTCCATTTCGCCCTAAAGATCTTATTACAAATGTCCGAGCGGATATTGCCCAACACCAATGCTCTGGCTTTGGATAACAACCTTAGGGAGAAAGCTTGTGAAGAAGTGGAATGCAATCTCTCAGAAGCCATACATATTGTGGAAGAGTTTGAAGAACAGCAAGACCCGGAGATGGACCCGAATCAGGTACAGAGCGTTGAGCCAGTCTTCTCATGTAAACAGCGAGGAATGGCAAGAAGGGCAGAAATGAGTAAAGGACCAAGTTCTATGGCCTCGCCTTTGGCTGAATCGGGACTTCCAGGGTTGTGCTCTAAGAAAGCCAAGAAAAGAGCGGCTAGAGCTAAGAAAAACAAAAGCCAACTGGAGGGGGCCGCTTGACTAGTTGGCTGTTACCTGAACAAGCAAAAGAGGATGAGCAGGAAGAGGAGGTTGAAATTTTGGAGGCAGACATTGTGGGGGACGATGACATAACAGCGAGCCTGGACAAATCCTTAAACCCACCATTAGAGCAGAAAGAACTTGCTATTATACCAATTCCATCGGTTGAAGCGATAAGGGCGGCTTCAGGAAACAGAAAGAATCTCCATCAAAGTGGTGAACACAAATGGCTATCGCGGTCGGAGTTCCTAACAAGATTGAACTCAGTTCCACCGGTTCTTAAATCCGATGACTTTCAATTTGTGAAACCTTTGAAAGGCCCAAACCCTTGTAAAGTTCTGTCTACTGTGCAATTGATAAGAAACTACAAAGAGGAACTAACAGCAGTGGACGTCGAGATAGATGCTGATTTGAATGAAGTAGACCCCAGTTGTTTGGATAGAGAGTTGGACACTCCAACGAAAGAAATAGAATGCCCAAGTTTACCAAAAGGGAAGAAGGTGGAAGCATCGGATGTTCAACAGGTCCTAAAATGGCTGGTGGATTCACTACCAGAGATATTATCAAAACAATAAGACGATACCATTTTCACATGTAACTGTCGTGGCTTCACTCATCTGTTATCATCTGAGGGTTCAACGAAATAGTTTCAGAAGCACAGCTGTATTTGCCTACAAGAGACATGGGCTATGGACCATTTGATACTGGATGGATATGTAATCTACTATTCTGAGGCCATGAAAGGGGTGATAAGGCAGACCCTATGGAGGTCTTCTCACAGGGGTGGCTAACACTTTAAGCTCGTGGTGGATTAGTTCCAGATTAGATAACAACTTGATCGCAGTAGAAGTGGTATATGGCAGTAAGGGAATCAATGAAGGATTCCTGCTTGTGAGTCTGTATAACCCCCCTGGAGCGGTGTTAAGAGAGCAACTGCAAGATGCTCTTCATGATCCATTGGCGACCTAGTTGTTAAAATTTTAAAATATAGATGTAATAGTAGTTGGTGATTTTAACTGAAACATGATGGGGGGGGACTCGGAACCCTAAGCTAAAAGAGAAGGGCTCCATATAACACACTAAAAAGGGCCAAGAGGGGCGGGGATGGAAACGTCTGTTTCCTGGGATTTAGAAATGTTAAATGGCAGAACAGCCAGCGATTATCCAGGTAATTATACATGGTCGAATGGAACCTCTCACAGCACCTTGGACTACATATTTGTGTGCCCTAAAATGCAGCTGCTGGTTGAAGATGTGTTAGTTATGCCCAATAAGTGGAGTGATCATGCAGCCCTAGTATGTGAACTTAACATTTGCAGAGGGGATTCTGTTGAGAGGATCATGGGTAATTTGAGTGTTAACATCTCTTCTTTCTATGGATTTAAATTTTTATATATGCTACAACGAAGATATGTGGACATTAATGATGTACTTGTTTAGTTATTTAATAGTTTTGGTTGAGAGAGAAAGGAAATGTTGAAGGAGATTATGGTTTTTACATTGGTTTTATATTGTATGCTTTGATATTATGTATTGTTTTATGTTTACTAAAAGTTTGTGTAAAATTTATAATCTAAATTTAATCACAATAAATATTATTATTATTAATAAAAAAAACAAGTGTGTATGAGACACCCAGATAGTCCAGTGTATGAAAGAGCGGCTTTGTAAATATATTGTACAAAGTTATGTACCATACTGCCCAAAATGGTCCTGTATGCATTGCCCAGGGCTGCACATTCTGTAAAAAGGTGCTTTGCGGTCTCCAATTTTCCATTAAATTTACATATACGACAACACCTGTCTGTAAATGGGATCCCAAGTTCAGCCCCCTGGAAGACATACAGTGGCAGCTGGTTTATACGTAGCCTCAGCCGAAAGCTCTGCACCGCTGGGTTTGGGCACGGTCTCGGATATCTCTGGGGTTGGAGAAATCTATGTACCACTCGAGAGACAGGTATGGGTACGCAGTGTAGCCAAATGGGCATAGTTCTCAGTCCAATCCCACTGCCTCACTTTGCGTTTGAAGGTTTGTTTTAAAACTACATACCTGGTACCTCTGTTAAAATCGGGACTCCACCCAATACTCTTATATAGTTTAGCCAGAAGTAGGTCAAACCTATCTTCCCTATGTCTGTGACACAGATCCTCACCCAACCCCAACAGCGAGAGTAGCCGACATTTCGGATTGGTATGAATTTTTAGGTGCAGAAATCCCTGTCTGATCAGCATCTGACCCTTAAGCGAAACCAGCCCCAACTCCAGCCGCATATATTCGATAGAGGTCGAGGTGCTGAGCCTCCAGATCTGCTTCCAAAATAAACGCACAATCGGATCAAACCAGTACAGGTCCCCCATGGCCAATTCCTCCAAGTCTTACAAGACCATGGGGCAAAAGCACTGGGTGTAGAGGGTAATTATCCCATCCAAAGAAAACCCAGCTGGGTTTCTTGCAAAATTGCCAATTAGTTGAATCATGCGTTGCGCTTTGGCCTTCTTGACAGCCACAATACAGGAATAAGTCCTGCTGGCACTCATTTCTTATCCTAGATATGGATTAGAAGAAACTTAGTCAAGCTTCCCAAGAATAGTAGTGAAACTGGGGCACTTCACCCTTTTGGGTGAAACCACCATGACCTTGGTGTTCCCCATGTTAGTGTGACCAGTATGTCAAACATGACTTTGACTCTGTTATAGGTGTAATTTAGCATAATCAAGTAATCGAAGTAGAGATTACACGGGATGGACTGGCCACCTCTGTTGGGGCAACAGCCAGTGCCTAGAACAAATCGGGCAGGGAGATCAGACAAGTAAATGTTATAAAGCAGTGGCGTAATAGTGCATCCCTGCTTCGCCCCTTTAAAGATGGTAACTGGGGCAGACAATCTCCCCCTCATCATTCCATCAAACACAAGCTTATGTGTTAAAGTGAAGACCTTTTTTAAAACGTTGACGCGCCATTTCGGGCACCCCCAGGATAACATTTTACTCCACAGTTAAAACAGTCGAAAGCTGCTCTAAAATTCCGAAAGTAATATACAGGGTGGGCCCAGCAGGCTCCAACGTCCCCCTAATCAGGGAGTCCAAGACCCTAAGGTGCTACTTACAGCAGCCAGAGCGGGAGCCAATCTGCGTACATTTTAGCACTTCAGATTCCTCCACCCATGTCTGAAGCGCCCTCAAGACGTAGGTGGAGAAAAATGTTCCTGTCACATCCAGCAATGACAGCAGTCTGTAATTCCCCGGCAGCAAACAATCACCTTTTTCTTATAAACTGGGACAAGGACCGACTGCATCCATGATGCTGATATGGTTTGTGTCGCATATACCTTGTCAAACGAGGTTTTAAGTATACTGGCTCACTGATCGGGGTTCTGTTATAATACCATGTTTCTGTTGCCCATTTGGCAATAGAAAAGTACAGCCAGCAGGTGGCAAGTGCAAGGCTAAAAGGGTAAGTGCCGGCATCAGGTGTTGCGTGCTGGTGGTGGGACTGTAGGGATACAGAAACAGTCTCAAGTGCAGGGGTTGCCAGGAGGGCAGTGCAGGTGTGCGACTGGCAGAGAAGTGGACCTGGGCATGGGATCAGAGGGTGGCCAGGTAAACCAGTGTAATTTCAGTATCAGCCAGGAAATCACCAGGGGACAGGAGGAGAGAAAGCAGAAAAAGGTTTTGAGGTGTTTCCGGAACCGGAGATGGTTCTCCTCAAATTTTAGGTGGGCAGGGAGGCTATTCCAGAGGGAGGCCCCGGCCGAAGAAAGTGATCTACCACCAACACTTTGCTTGGAGAAGCCATGGACCCTGAGGGAGTTGGAGGCGGAAGAGCGAAGAGCTCTAGAAGGAAGATATTTAGGAAGAGAGAGTTGAAGGTATAGAGGCCCCAGGCCCCAGAAGGCCTTGTGGACAATACCGAGGGTTTTCAACTTTATCCTTGCAGCCACTGGGAGCTAGTGCAGAGATTTCAGTCCTGGAGAGATACGATCCCTGGGCTTGAGGCTAAGGACAAGTCTCGCAGTCCGGTTCTGGATGAGTTGCAGAGGGTGGAGAGTAGAAGCAGGCAGATGTAGAATGAGGCTGTTGCAATAGTCCAGCCTAGAGAGACCCAGAGCTCTGGAGACAGTGAGCTTCAGCTGGAAGTGTGACTTCTTAGAAACCTCAGAGATGTGAAGAGAGAAGGAGAGTGTGGAGTCGAAGATAACCCTGAGGTTTTTAGCATCACAGGTGGGAGCAGGGAGAGGGCCAAGAGAGGCTGGCCAGAGAGTGACAGGAAAGGAGGGTGTGCCGATGAGGAGAATCTAGGTTTTGCTGGCATTAAGGCACGATCATTGGCGGCACACCACTACTGGATGGCGGACAGATAGTCGGAGATGAGAGAGGGAGAAGAGGTGGCTGAGGGTAGCCTTAAAATGAGCTAAGTGTTATCCGCATAGCACTGAAAGTTGGGGCAGAGCGTGGCAATGCGGGGGGCAAGAAGTGCCAGGTATTGGTTGAACAGCCAGGGAGAGAGGTTAGACCCCTGGGCAACACCACAGGTAGAGATAGAGATGGAGGAAAGGAAGGACCCGAGTTGAACCTGGCAGGGGTCGCTCAGAGCGAAAAGTCAGCCACGCCAGGGCCTAACCGGTGATACCCAGGTTATCACGGAGACGGTTGAGCAGGATGGCATGGTTGACCGGGTCGAAGGTAGAAGAGGGATCAAGTAAGATGAGGACACAAGGGGTGTTGGAATCAAGGTTAGAGAGTAGGTCTTCACAGATGTTCAGGAGAGCATTTTCTGTGCTTCTGGCAGCTCTGAAGCCAGACTGGAAGGTTCGGGAGAGAGTTTAAGAAGTGGGCGAACAAGGGAGTGCACCAGGGGGGTGGGGAAGACTCCAGTGGCAAAGGAGTGGTTGCAGAAATCAACCAGGGCAGGAGTCTGTGGTCCTTGATGGATTTGGAGGAACAGGGTTGAACCTGTTTTGATAAGACTTTCATAGATCGAACCTGTCTAGAAACCTCATCTGAGGAGAACCGGGGAAGGCAGACAAGGGGGGGAGGAGAGGTGGCCGCAGAAGGGCCAGAGGAAGAGCAGGGAGTAGAGGGAAAAGGGGAGAGGGAGAGGACAGGAGTCCTGAGTTTTAGAGATGAAATGAGAAGCCAGTGCCGTGCAGAGGGCCTGGGAAGGGACAGGAGAGGTAGAGACTGCAGCAGGATTGGCCAGTTACTTACAGATTTCAGTTGAG
This sequence comes from Ambystoma mexicanum, assembly GCF_040938575.1. Classification (NCBI taxonomy): domain Eukaryota; kingdom Metazoa; phylum Chordata; class Amphibia; order Caudata; family Ambystomatidae; genus Ambystoma; species Ambystoma mexicanum. The sequence continues at coordinate 641,284,481 of NC_090923.1, forward strand.
TTATTGGATGCCGCAGAGATGCGAGCTTGGATGTGAGCTCTCTTTTTAGCATGAACAGAGAGCCGGTATTGCCGTTGGAGCAGGTGGCAGGCCAGTTAGTCAGAGGATGTACGTGAAGCACGCCATTTCCTCTCAGCCACCCTGCACTTTTGTGTAAGGATGACGAGATCCGAGTCGTACCAGGAGTTGCACTTGGCTTTCGGCATCAGGCGGATCCTCATGACAGGGGCAAGAACATCGAGAGTGTCTGATATAGCAGAGTGGAGCATGGAAAGGGCTGTCAGGGTGTGAGTCAGCCAAAGGGGGAGGGGGGGAGAGAAAGTGGCAGTGAAAGCCTCAACTGACATGCGCTTCATGGGTCGGATGACCGAGAAGGTGGGTGGCATTGATGGAGTTGGCTTGGCTTGAGGGGTAGAGAGAGTGAGCTGGGAGGAAAGGAGAAAGTGATCACTCCAGGAGAGAGGAGTGGTGAGAGGGATAGAAAGGGAAAGATCTGAGGAGATCAGAACATCCAGCATATGCCCTGCAGAGTGAGTCGGGCCAGAGGGGAGAATGGATAGTGAGAGAGTCGCAAAGGTCGCGAAAGAGTCAACAGCACACCGTGAGTTTCAAACCCATGTTAAACAGAGCATTGGCTTTAGCACACACTAATGATACTGCTGCAGTATAGGCAAAACGAATTGGAGCCCAATTAGTTGGACTAACCCATTTGGGTAGCCCAATTTGCAACATATCCTTGGAGGTAATAGCTGATAACCAGGGGACCGCGGCCCAGAGCCTCAAAAGGGATGTTCTATTCAAGAACGGGCTAATGCCAGAGTTATAGATCTCCTCCTTTTAGGAGCCAAGTCACAACTGACCCTCCACCCTGGTACCTCTGGTCATGCAATAAGGGCCTAGCTCAAAAGTGACGTTAAGTAGAGGGGCCGGGCCTACCACTTCCTATGTGGTAGGCCCGGCTTACGGGCTGGCGACGTTGCTTCCATCATTGATAGCTCGGCACACAGAGCCTCTAAAGCATCTGTCACGACCCGCGGGATTCCCAATGTCTCTGGTGTCCCTCCCCAAACCTCAGATCCCCTCACCCTTGCTCCTGCCCATCCACTTGCCCGGATCCAGGACCCACGTCTGTTATCCGCGACCCCCCGTATGCCAGGGCGATTGTGTCAGCGGTCTGCCCGCCTCAGAAGACACCAGTTTCATTGGCGTATTCCATGGCGGCTGCGAGATCGGCCTCGCTTCCTGCTCATGTGTTGCTGGAACTCGATCACGTGATGCAGACGCTGGTCACGTGACCGGTACACACTCGTAGCGCCACTATTTAAACGCTCGCATCAGTGTTCAGTGCTTCACAGCTGTTTACCTTGGTCACTGTTGGGCGCTACGTCTGCTTTTGGTTTGGATCTTGTGAAAAACTGACCCAGGGTTCCCAGAAGTCTGCAGCTCCGGAAGAACATCTCCCACCTGTGGCCTCAAAGGTTGTACAGAGAGTGGTTTGGACTATCTCTGTGCAACACTTGTGGACAGAGGTTTCTTTTGCCTACACGACAGTCAAGACAGTCAAGACAGTTGATACACAACAGCATCCTCCTCAGTTCCAGCTGCAATATTAACAGAGTCTTGGGACGTCCATGTTACGTCAGAGTTGTCCGAGACCACAACCAATTCCCCCGTTTCAGCCAAGACGTCACTGCCTGGACCCTCTGCCAGGATATCATGTACAATATCCGGTGCCCCAACCAGGTCATTGTCAGTAGATGCAAGATCGTGGGCCGCCATAGATGATGTCTGAGGCGGAGTTGAAGTAGGAAGAGACACCCTGCTAATTTGCAGCAATTTAGCCATCATGATATGCAAGGTCCGATGGTCAGTGGTTACTACAGAACAAAGGGCAAACAGGGATTCAACCTTAGCCAACAGCTCAATCAGCAAGGTGGAGGCAGTATCATCCCCACCAACTCCCTTCAAGTCAGGCAAATGCGTAGGTTCCTGTGGCAAACCAACCATGGCCTCTCCCCCCACACTCCCCACCCCCAACTTGAGGAGATACCAAGGCCTCCAAGTTGGGACTGGCACACAAGTTCAAATACTGGGAGGCATCCCGTACTGGTATTTGCGGGCCCTGGAAGTTCCGACGTATGATCTTGCAAAGGGACAAGGAATGTACAGAGCAAGACAATTGCAAGTCTGGGTCATCCTCCATGGCCAACCCCTCAAGGTGAGTAGGCTCGCAGGTCCATACAAAAGTCAGTAAGTGTGATGTTGGTAGGGGCGATGGGTTTAAAAAAGTTAAGTACAGCTTCCAGTTCCAGCAAAATACCCTGAGATCCTAGGCTGGGTATTAGGCCTGTTTGCCCCTGGATACCCTACATCCTTCTTCCCTTTTTTTGTTTTTGGGGGATCCCTTTATACTTTCCTTGTTTGCAAAGGGCTCCGGGCTCGCTTCCCCTTCTAGGTGGTGTTGCTACGCAGGCACAGCCTACTTATTAGCTCCGGTTTCATATTCAGTATGGTATAGGTCTCTATGGACCAGCTAACACACCACTGGAATGCCTAGTTATAGCACTAGATAATATGACACCAAATAAGGAGCTTAAGGAGCAAACCGGTTAAAAAGGGAGCCAAGATCTGTACGTGTTCATCGTAGTTATAGAGGTGGCAAATTGGGGGCTCACAAAATGTTGCAGATACACAGGCGGCGTAAAGTCTGGTCACATCCAGAGCAAGCACGCATACCAGAAGTGACATTAACGCTGAGATATAATGTACCATATGAAAAATTCTTACTATAGCAGATAATTAGCTCCCTCACCTGGGTTGTCAGAATGACTTCCTCAGTAACAGGTTCTTGGCTTGCAGTCAAACGAGCAATCCCAGCGGGTTAGGACTCTAAAAGAAAACTTTATCAGCAAGCCCAGCCACCCAATCCAAGATGATCAAAAATCGTAGACTTGCATGCTCCGTTCCGGCTCCAGCGCTACACTGTAACACAAACACCCACTGCAGCACAACGCTGTGCTCTACCGTGTAGGACGTTTTTGAATGGGAAGCTGCCTTCTCCAACAGGCGCTACTGTAAACAGACTCCTCACAGGTCTAAACGTTCCAGTAAAGTCACAGAAACACACACACTGCAGCATACTGGCTTCCTTTTAATTCACTCTGCATCAGCTGGATACCAAACAGACATTCGAATGAGCGCCCACTTGGCACCGCACCACTCTGAATATGGTTTTGAATGGATTGTGTCCTCCCAAAATCCAATTATTCTTGTTAGTTTCCAATTACACTTGTGTCGCTCATCAACAACGCCTCACACACTGTTCTGTTTATACAAAGTTGCCACTTGCAACCTTGGTTCAAAACACAAGCTGGTTCTGTATCATTATGTCTGACTCACCGGCTGTGCTGTCTTTTCTGATGCTGCAACTCTGTAGAAGCCAAGGACAGTACCACGGCTGCAATCGCTCCTCCCCGCCTGGGCTACCGATGCGGGAGAGCCCAGGTAGCTATGACACACTACACAGGTTTGATCAGCCTTCTTTCCTGGTCTTCGGGTTCTTGAGTCCCAAGGGTCACGAAAGTAACGGTCTTTAGAGTTCAAGGGTACTTCCCTCCTTGTGACCCTCTCTGGTCTTGCCGTCTTTCTCCTTGTATTAAACTGCCAACTTGGAACTACTGTCTCCTTGTGTATTTTGCCTCGCTCAGAGTGTACTTGCGTGCTCCGCCTTTTATCCGTGTGGGGTAGTGTGATGGAAGTCAGGTGTGTCTAATTATCCGTAATTGCCTGACTTTGCATGCCCATGGAGTTGGGACATGTCAGGTACACAGCTCTGGTGTTAGTCCGTTGTCGCTCAGTGTGAGCTGTCTGTGAGAAAGTGTTCGAGTCGGGAAGGGGGGGGGGGTTGAATTCCCAGGTATCTTAACCTGGTAGGATGGGGAAAATGTGTCATAAGGAAAGAGATGCCGCATCTCGCTCTTCAGTGTCCCACTTCCACTCCCCGAAGACCTCATTCAGGGGATCCTCCTGCACAAGTCCACCCCCAGGAACTGGATCCAAAAGCGATGGCGGTGTCCTGGCCACCTGGATGACAGATCCACAGGGACTAGCGGATGAGACACCTTCAGGTTTCTCAAAGAGGTCACATTTCTAATTTTTCACACGCATGGCATGTGGGGGGTCAGAGTCCAGGAGTTCAACTATTCTATTTTCCCCTTCTGGTGATTCGACAATTATTTGTATGGGTTTAAATTTTTATCAGTTGAAAATCCCACTTCGGACACCATTTGTAAGCAAGGCATGGCATCCAAATAAGATGGACACAAGTGATCATAGTTCAAGGGGGTTTATTAAACTGTGAAGTGGATGAGATAAATGGCTAATCTAAACCTAAATATAAGATGGGAGCAAGCTACGACCCTCAAATACTATCGTCCAAGTGGAGTCTGGTCAAATAAAAGGGCATATACTAAGAAACCTATTGCCAATCCTTACCGCTGTGTTACAAAATAGTGTGGGATAATGTTCATTAAGTGTTCACAAAATGATAATTCAGGATGTTATGGCCGGGGTCTCACTTCCCCACACTTTTTCATTGGATAAGGAGGTTCTCTCAAGCACACCACACTCCTGGGATTCTCCGGCACAAGCGTGCAGTTCCTTTTTTCAGTTTCGGGGCCTTCTGGACCCTGGTCTTTCTCATGCAAAGTCTCTTGCTCAGAGGGCCTGGTACGTCAAAATAACAAAACACAAGTTCCTTCTGTTAACCTTTACGTCGGGTGATTACCTTTCACCCTTGGATCCTCCCTCAGTCTGGTTCAGTCCAACCACTCATTGTAGACCTCCCTCAGTCAGGTTCATACTTGCCATCACAATGTTCACAGGTGTTATGCTTACCCTAATTTGTGTGCAGCCCCCAGTCAGGCTTTCTCTATAGTCCCCAGTCAAGCTTTGCACAGTTCTAATCTTCAAAAGTCTGAATGTCTTTTTTTAAACATTTTTTTAACTTTTAGAAGTTTTCAAATAAATACCAGCAAACAACCCTTACTGGGTATAACAACAACTACTTGCGCCTCGTTGCCCACCCCTTGTCACCCCCTTCGCCCCCGTCAGTGTTCAGTATTTAAGTTGCTGTTTCCTCGGCTCCAATCTGCGATTCAAATTCGGCTGCTTTTCAGGTTGGATGATAACCACTATGATTTGTTTATTGCATTTGTGTCAGAAGCATTATTTTCGGGTGATGAAAGCAGATATGCTATATAAGGGCCCCATATATATGGGGGCGTGCGTGTTACGTTAGGTTATGGTACTTTGCATTTATATAGTGCCTTATGTACCATTGGTATGATGTCAAGGTGCTGGTAGGTTGAACGCCCCTGGGAACCGTAGTTGGGCGAGGGAGGGCGAGAGGGAGCGAGGGGAGGGGGAGGGCGGAGGGAGGGAAGGGGGGAAGGAGGGGGGAGGGAGGGAGGGGGAGGAGAGGAAGGAGGGGAGGAGGAAAACATAAATAAAAAATAAAAACGAACACATGTGAGCACCGGATATATGAGCAGCAGGTGTGGCACTCGTATGATAGCTGCTTCTTAGTGGTAGGTGTGGTGGTTGGGAGATCAGGATTATGTGTTCATTCTGGCTGGGTGTTATCCAGACCGATTCTGCCAACGTTAGGCCTGAGGAGAACGCCTAGGCTGGCGGGTGTGCAGCCAGCTGTGTTTAGTTAGGATGATGGGGAGTATGTGGCAGGTGTTGGTATGAGAACAGCTATACCGAATGTGTCATAGTATCGCTGTGTTCTAGTTGAGTGGTGGTGTATAGAAGAGAGTAAGCGTGGTGTTGTGATATGGTAGTTTTTGGTAGGTGCTTGAAATCGAGCGTACATCTGAACCATTTATTCAATCTGTTTTATTCACTCAGTCTGTTCAATTCACTTAATCTGTTCACACATTTTTCCTGGATCTTTATTTGGTTTATTAGTCATTCCATTCATTCTATCATTCGATCGTTCATCTACATAAGCTGTTCGGCCATCTCCATCTGTTCTATCCATCCGTTCCGCCATCTCGATTTGATCATTCGATTCTATCCACTCCATCTGTTCCATCTGATCCATCCGATCCATCTACTCCATCCGATCCATCTACTCCATCCGATCCATCTACTCCATCTGTTCAACGCACTCCATCTGTTCAACGCACTCCATCTGTTCAACGCACTCCATCTGTTCAACGCACTCCATCTGTTCAACGCACTCCATCTGTTCAACGCACTCCATCTGTTCAACGCACTCCATCTGTTCAACGCACTCCATCTGTTCAACGCACTCCATCTGTTCAACGCACTCCATCTGTTCAACGCACTCCATCTGTTCAACGCACTCCATCTGTTCAACGCACTCCATCTGTTCAACGCACTCCATCTGTTCAACGCACTCCATCTGTTCAACGCACTCCATCTGTTCAACGCACTCCATCTGTTCAACGCACTCCATCTGTTCAACGCACTCCATCTGTTCAACGCACTCCATCTGTTCAACGCACTCCATCTGTTCAACGCACTCCATCCGTTTAATCCACTCCATCCGTTCCATAGACTGCATTAGTTCCATCCACTCTAACAGTCGCCTACATTCCATCTGTCCCATGTACTTCATCTGTCACATGCACTCCATAGGTTCTAAGTACTCGTCATTGCATCAGTTCCATGATCTCCCTCCATTTTATGCACTCCATCAGTTCTATCCGTAACATCTACTCCATCCATTCTATCCGTTCCATCCGTTCTATCCACTCCATTTGTTCCTATCATTCCATGCCTTCCATCCGTTCCATGGACTTCTTCCCTTCCATGGACGCCTTCCCTTCCATGGATTCCATCGGTTCCATGGACTCCATCCGTTCCATGTATCTGAGTGTATCTGTTCCATACACTCCATCTGTTCCATCCGTTGGAACTGTTCCGTTAGTTCCATTTGTTCCCACTATTCTGTCCGTTCGATTCCTCTATGCTTTCCATCACTCGATCCGTTTCACCACTCGAACCATTGCGTCTACTCCATCCGTTGAGTCCCTGTCTGTTCCATGCATTCCATCCGCTCCACACTCTACATCCGCTTCACACTCTACATCCGCTCCACACTCTACATACCCACCAGCCAACCAGAATGCCTCCGTGTCTCGAGGGAGCATTGCTGTGGTATCTGGCCAGTCTTGGAACTCATCTGTGGTCTCCTTGCGGCCTCTGCAATGTTTGGTGTAGCTGCGGCAGCTCTGCAGCTGCTCATTCCAGCTAGTCTGCTTTCCCGACGCAGACAACCCGTCCCCTCTTCAGCATTGGTACTGGCAGCCACGTTCCTGCAGGTAAAGGGGTCTTCCTGCTTCAGATCCTGTATGAATGCTGGGTCTCCCCACCTTTTTGTCCCAGCTCAGACTTCTCCGTACTGCATATGGCTCGAGGGAGGGCTTGGTGCAACATTGCGTCCTTTTTATTCCATCCTTGTCAACATACTGGTTAAGTTGACTAGAATGCTTATGTTGGTTCATGTGGTCTTTCTTCATTAATCCATAGTTCGTCTTGGTGTTTTTAATTCCAAGTGGGTCATTTGGATTATCCTTTGTGTCGGTAGTTAAAAAGGTTTTTATCAAGGTTGGCCCTGCTCTTCCCCGTCTCAGCACTTGGGAAGGTTTGTCAATAGTACATACATACATTCAAGTGGGAGGCAAAGAAGAGTAATTTGTGAGGTAGGGGGTGGGTTAGGTGGATTAATGTGATACTGCATTTTACCCAGATAGTCGTCCTTAGTCCCATAAGGGTGATCCCTCCCCATGACATCCACCCCCAGGGAGACTCCCCATTGGGGAAAAGGGACAACATCCAAAGATTTGTCACACGAGTCAACAGGAAATCTTTTACAACATGCTGATAAGTCATCCAGCCTTTAAAAACAATCTCCTTTTTAACTTTAGACAACATTGTTGCTTTCCAAGATAAAGTAGCGAGACCATCAACCACATACTGTTCTTCCCTCAGCCATGATGCAGAGTACGGGCGTTCTTCCACTAGCCTTTTCTTTCTGCACAATGCTCTGGTCCATGGTGGCATCTCCCCCTCTTATGTTGTGATTACTTTTCAGCACGTTGGGTTTGATAGTATATTAGCAGCCTTACGCACAGTTGAAGCGAATTTAGATTGTCTGCACGGGAATGCCTAGTAGTATTCAGTTTCTCAACCAGGCCACAATTTGTCCTGGGCTGTTTTGCTTTTGTAAGACAACAATCAAGCAGCCTGGAGGAAAAAAAATAAAAAAACAAGTACAGTGTGGTTCTTGAATTTATCTTAAGTTTATTCCCTTGATTTTGAAATCACAAACCCTCTTTCAATCAAGACTTCTGGGAGCAGGCTGTTGGTGCATTATGAGAAACATTGTGCTTTCTGGCCAACCTAACATCCACATATTTTTGGAGGCCACTTTGATGTTTTATTTTTTGTCAATTTTTTTTTTTTTTTTTTTTTTTTTAGTAATTCATTTTTTTTTAACTTGTCTTGCCCATTCTTAGCTGTCCACATCTTTGTCCTGAATCGCAGATTGGCTATCTCTTACCCAAGTGTTATTCCTCAGATATCCATCGTCAACATCCTACTTTAGGCAAGATAGCTTTGCCTTTAACCGGACTTCACTCTACCAGCCAACACACTGTTTGTGGGTTACTGCGGGGATCGCAAACGCCATACCTTGCACATTCTTTTAATAACAGCTATTGAATGGAAAACCTCATCTCGGTGCAGTAATCGCCTTGATCTTAAACCATCTAGTTAGGTGGGCATCACATACTGTTTCTCAGGGTTGCCAGCCACGTGCAGAGACTCTTATGGGCTTCTGCTACTACTATGACCTGCCATTGTGGAGAGCCCTTTTGCTGGACCTGCCATTTTGGCTAGTCCTTTGGCTGGAGCCTTCCTTTAATATTTCTAGCCTTATCTTTGGGCTTGGACGGCACCATCACTTTTGTAGAGAGGGGTCAACAGTACCTTAAAATTATGAATTAGCAAAGTAATTAGCAAGAGAGCAGCCCCTCCCCCATCCCAGCAAACCGCCATTACTGAGTCAATTGAACCACTGCTGCGCACAAGACCCTCCACTGTGCCCAAGCATGCAGACCATGCACTGCTTATGAAGATAAAAATTCCCCTCTGGGAGCTCAAACATCAGGCAACCTCTACAAAAAGTAGTGCTTAGGGGATGAATACTTTTTTCCTTACGTGTAGCAGGCCTGGCAAATTCTTAAAATTCCCAATAGAGCTGCAGGGCAATTTCCTTACTTTACATACTCTACATAAGCGAAATGCACATGACCATGGTGACAAAATATTTACCAGTGCCTTTTGTACAAACAAACAAAATGCATCTGCGGTAAAAGGCAAATGAAAGCTTCAAACATCACCATACTCTGCACAAGTACCATGAAAATGGTACTCTGCCTTCAGATTTTGCAAGCCCGGTGTACATCAACTAGGTAGTTATACTGATCTTGATTTTAAACTGTATCATCTCAGGCAGGGGAAGATAGTTGGCCGGGGGAGGGGAGAATGTATTTTTTCTGGTGCAGAGGATTCCGTCTCGCGTCCCTGGGGGCGGGGGGGGCTGCGCGTGCAGTGTGGAGGAGGGGCTGGGGGAGGGACTAAGAGTATGTTAGTCACTACAGTGAGTAACTTATATTTTTTTATCTACACTTCATTAGAGGATTTAAGTGCTAACATGCTCGGAGAACCTGTTTAACCTTTTTCCTTCCTTTTAACCTTTCCTTTCTACAAACCTCAGAATTTACAAAGTGTACTAGTGACATATAAATGCAATTACTGTTCTAGTTAGTGAAGTCACCTCAGGGTGTAGGAAGTGTGTAAGAAGCATCTCTAAAGAGTATCTACTATCTGTGTGTTGATTCTGAACAAGTCTTTTAAAGTGTATTTGATTGCTACATATATTGCCCTTTTAAAAGAATGCTCATTTAAAAACGACTGTTAAATAATGTGTAGCCTAAACCTTGAGTATAAGTGTTACTTGGCTACTTGTATTTGTTGATTTCGTTTCTACAGCTCACATTTACCCCTCTTGAGATAAGCCTGTGTGCTCAGTCACACTACGAACGTATGTAGCACAGGCCTATACCAATAGGTGGGTTACCTAATACCAAGAAGACAAGGGTTGTGTAGTCTCCCACAGCATTAACTACATCAATTCTTGCCCAACAGTATCGATATTGTGAAGATTAGCCACCTAGAGGACCTTGCAGCGTACCCAATGTATTAAAACCACCCCGCTCCCTCCTTGTTAGGGAGAATTCTCTGTTAAGGCTAATTTCCCAAACCTAGTGAGTCCTCCAGCAGCTTTGCTGGATTTTTGGGGTTTTTATTTTCTCCTGCTAAGAATGAGACTCTTTTTCTCCCACTCTTAGGCATGATTTAAGAATGTCCTTTGACTGTGAATGTGTTTTATGGGCTATGTTTTTTTTTACTCCATAGGGCTTCATGTGTGTTTGGTATATGTGTTACACAGCACCCTCAGTGCAGTAACACAGGGGTGTCATAGTGACTCCCAAACATAGACTCCATACCCTGGGACTGACTGTCTCCCAGGGCATGTAAAGTCACCATTGGCTTTACTAATCTCAAATTGTGAACAGAACCAGTACAAACCATCATATTGTGGAAGTACTGGTAGGGGTAATTCGATTGCCCATGGGTCTGTTTTCCAAGGGGGCACTGTCCAGTCCCCCCTTGTCGAGTTTCTGGCTGGTGGCAGTGGATACCACGCAAAATATTCCACCGGAATATTTCCTATGGGATTTTCCCATTGATTTTAAAGGCACCACTTTTTGGTGCAATGTTAAAGATACCGCCGGGTTATTTATTTAATATTTATTCCCCTGTTGGGGCTTTTTGCCAGGACTCGGTTTTAAAATGGCGTTTGTGTTCGCCCCTGAAACTCTAACCCAAGTCGAGCCCTTTGTTCAACTTTTTGGCGGGCTTCTCCACAGAAGCCCTCCAAATGGTGCCACTCTGTCTGGGGTCTACAGGATGTGTGGGAGGGGGATTAGGCACCCTGGACTGAGTTGCCTTGGCAACTCAAGTCACACTCTTGTGTGATTGGCCCAGAGGTGAGCCGCCCGGCTCACCACTTAGCATGTTTGAGTGACAGCTAGGCTGATGAATGGGGGTTTTTCTGCATAAAAGCAGGGCTTTGGGGACTGGAACTTCAGAAGTCGCCACAGGACCTAAAGAATCCAAAGAGGGGAGAAGCTGAGCCATCTACAACGACACCACCGGTGGAGCCCTGCTGTACGAACTCACCACTTCCCCGACGACAGAGGAGATCTTCTTTCAGGCGAGTCTTCTTCCCTTTGAGCTGGTAGGACCAACCAGTTCGCCTTTTTCGCCTTCCTGGATGTCTCGTGGTCTAATTGCCCGTGCCAAGCACCCCGGCGGCCGGATAACCACGCTTCACCACTACCGCAAATAAAAGGGTTGTACCTTTTAATCGGGAACTCCGCGTCTGGTTTCTTCCCTGGCAGTGCAACGACCTCCAGCTTTCTTCCTCGTCGAGATCATCTCTTCCTCTGGTCGAAGCCACTACCTGCACCCGCTGCCAGGAACAACTGCCACCGCTGGAGCTTTGTCACCATTTCAGGTACTGTGCCCCGCCTGGTCTCCCTTGCAACAGATTGTCCAAGGTGTCCCGTAAATCCTTGGCTTTCTAACTGGGCTGACCTCAGACCTGCTAACTTTGCCTTTCTGAACTGATCCAACCTCTTTTTGACTTTTCTGCAAAGACTTTGAGTGCATTTCCACTGTGTGATCTTGGGCACATTCCGCCTTGCTCTCTCCAAGAGTGGGCCTGGCCTATGAACTTTTGGCTCTACAGTAGACCCTGCCTTTCTTGACTTGCTGTGGTTTCAAAAGTGTTCGTACTGTATTATTTTCCTACTCTGCCTTTTCTCTCCCTTTTTAAATGAATGATTGGAGTGCCATCTACGGTTACGCGCTCACCTCTGTTTTGCTGATAAGTGGTGTCTTAACCTAGACTTGTCGAATAATTAACTAGGGAGGTGTATATACTTATAGTGACTGTGTTTGAACTTGCTTGATATTAGTGCAAGTGTATTTTCATAAGTGTGTTTTTAAATAATTATATACTTTTAATACCAAAGCTCTGGTCAGTGTTTGCTTGTTCTACTGTGTTTTAGCCCTATTGTGTATACTCTATATACTGCCTAACTCTTCTTGAGAGAAGTCTGACTGCTCAGCCACAGCTACCAGGTAAATCTGGGTGGTGTGCACTACCACCAGTTGGGTTTACTGCTTACTCCTGTAGTCTTAAACTTTTTGCAGTGATCCCTAAGGGAACTGCACAGGTTTCTGCCTAACACTCCTCCTACACGCATCCCTTGTACTATACAAGCCCATGGGCTAGCCAAACTACACACAAACACACACTGAACATAACTAACACTCGCACACAATCTCAGGAACTGGACCGTACTCCTATGGACACAACAAGCCAGTGCGCATAACCTTAAATACCAGCCAATTTACAAATAAAACACACAAACACACCCGACATAAATGACGTTCACATACAACCAACAGCCCAGGCATTGGGCTTCACCCTTACAGACATAAGCCAATGCATGCTATCGACCCATCTGCAGCCCAACACAGTTGTATGTATGAGCATTAGGACACATGCAGATTACTTTTGTTGTGTGCTTATATAGCATGTATCGCTAAAGCGCTGTACAGTAAATGATGCAATGCTAGAAAATGTTGGTGAAATTAAAAAAACAATGGTCGATTAACAAGGAGGGTAGAAGATGAGCTTTTAGCTGTGAATGAAAAGAGGGGTGATTGACAATTATGACCCATTATGACAAGTATCTTATTCAGTCTAAATATACTTATTCTAGCAACAGTAGCAGAGACAGCTTTTGGTTATGGAGAACATAAAGCTCTTCAGCAAGAATATCATGTTCGTAGGAGAGAAACATTCCTAGGCACGTTATCTATGTGTTTCTATTCATGAACCGAGGGTCAGACAGTTCTGACGCAGTAAATACCATTCGAAGGGATTGTGTCCTCCGATGTATTCCTTATCTTTGATCAATCATCTCCAGCTTGCTGGCCTCAAAGATTTTTCAGTAGAGGGTGCTGCGCGCCGATGTCCCTCGACTGCCTCCGTATCGGCGCCGACGTCACCACACGTATAAATAAATAGACTCGTGCAGCGTCCGTTGCTCAGTTCTGTTTTTCTGCGCTTCGTGGGGCCTCGGAATATCGTTGCTCAGTTCTTCAGTCAAATATATCAAATTTTTATGTTTGTTAATCTGCTTAGAATCACATGCTGTGCATAGGTCCGACATCCAGTGGTCACTGCGGAGTATTGCATTTTGTTTTTCGTAGTCGAAAAGGGGACGTCGACAAGGCGTGTCTGTAACTCTATCCCTATAGTGATATGCGTTGTACCCACAATCCCTCACGCGTCGAGGTCCCTCAGATTGTTTTTTTCCGCCCAGCGGTCGCCTTTATGCGGATATCAATAACGTAGATCCCTCCCTCGACGCAGAGCTGTTTCTCCGCCGAGCAAGATCTTCGACGGAAGGACGAGCAGAGGGGATCCTTCGGCGCTGCCGAACACGTGGCCTGGCCTGGCCTCGCCGGCCATACACATTAGGGAGAGTGGGGTTGTGTCGTCTATCTTTCTCTTTAAGAATGCCTTTCTCTCCCTCTCTTTCGAGGTCGTAGTCACACTTTTTGCCCTCAGCTGTGGAGAGGACGCCATTTAGGTTTTGCCCGCTTTGCAAGGGTAAATATACCTGGAAGGATAGGCACAAACGGTGCAACCGTTGCTTACCCCTCGATCACCAAGAGGACAGCTGTGCGGCCTGTAAATTACTAAAGCCCAAAACTCTAAAAGACCGCAGGGTCAAAAGGTGGGCAGCCTACCCCATGTCTAGGCCCGACTCCTCGCCCGCTGCCGCCGAATGTGACGAGGACAGTGACTACACGGCCCCCGTTACGGAGGTTGTAGACCTCTCAAAGGAGCGTTCACGCTCCTCGCCGTCCGTCCCCGGCCCTGACAAGCCCGGCTCACGCCCAGTTTATGGGGATGAACATCCCGGCGACAAGGACGCACACGGAAAAACACCAAAGCACATACCCCCCGGCACGCATTTGTCGAAGACGAAGGCAGCCATAGCGCCAACGGGGGCGCCGGGCCCACCGGTGTCTTCCGCCGACCGCAAGGGTCGTCAGCCCTCCCCGCCACCGCCTCCGCGACAGGCGACTGGGCATACAAAAGATAAGGGCGCTAACACCAAAACCTCCGGCGACGAGCATCGTAAGAGCGCTCACGTTGCCAGCAAGGACTCGACGAGCAAGGACTCAACGTTACATAGCAAAACCTCCGGCGACGCGCATCGTAAGAGCGCTCACGTTGCCAGCAAGGACTCGACGAGCAAGGACTTGACATTACATAGCGCAACGGCGACCGATCCCTCGGAAGAGAGAATGATCGCCGAAAGCCTCGCGCGCATTTCATCTAAGGACGGCCAGAGACGTACGGCGAGTGAGACGCCGAAAACCGCGCACAAGGCCAAAGATACGCCGAAAGCGCCGGAAAACAGATCAGGCCAGTTCCCGACGCTGACGGAAGGCCCTAGCCAATGAGAAGGCTTCTCAGAAGGCGAAGGCACTCTTTCTTCGACGTTATGGGACAGAACCAGACAACTACAGGAGGAGGAAACTCCTTTTTCATTCCCAGACCGTCCTGGCCGACCTCAGTGGACCTTTGAAAGGTTCCAGACCTGTATGGATAAACTAGACAGGTTCATGTCCATCCCAGAAGACAGGGCACCCAAGAGACCAAGGGAGGCACACCTGGAGAGTCCAAGGGCTAAATACCAGAAGTTTTATAACCCCATACAGGAGGACATATACTCTTACGACCTCACTGAGGAAGACACCCTCTAGAGGAAGGTTTTCACGAGGGCACTAACTTAGGTGAGGAGGGATTCCAGGAGGACACAGGCGAGGGCGACCCAAATCCCTGGCAGTCACCAGCTAGGTCTACAGACACAGGCAGTAGCAGTATAGTCATCAGGTCTACTGAAACTACACCAGTCAGGAACCCTTCGCCTGTTGATGATCAACCCACCTTCAATGCACTGCTGAAGAATGCAGCAGCACATTTTGAACTTGAAACTGGGGAGGTCACCCCAGACACTGATTTTGTGGAGAGGATTATCAAAGAAAAACCCCCCACTAGCCAAACTATCCCCATCCTCGCCTCAGTTAAGAGACGTATTACCCCTTCTCTGTCCACTCCTGCACTGGTGAGAGAGGTCAATCCGAGGATTGAGAAACTGTTCCCTCCCTCTCAATCAGACCCATTATATATTAAGGGTCACTCAATCCCAGACTCCCTGGTCGTGACCAACACCAGGAAAAGGGCCGGAGTCCCACTATCTACCAGCGAGGCAACCCCAGATAAAGAGGGGAAGAAGCTTTATGCCCTAGCCAAGAGAATCACCACCTCTGCAGCATTCTCTACCAGAATTGCCAATAATAACACACTATTGGCAAGCTACACTGATGCTCAATGGGGAAAGCTTAAACAGGACATTGAAGAAGCTCCCGAACCCCTAAGAACTTGTTTGCTGGCTACAGTTAACAAGGGCTCTCTGGTCAACCAAAGCATCGTCAAGAATACCCTCGATGCAGCAGAGACGGCTGGCCGCACTTTGGTACAAGGAATTTTGCTGAAGCGTCACGTCTGGCTTCGCAATTCCGGGTTTAAGGCAGAAACACAAGCGTCCCTTATTAATAAGCCCATAGAGGAGTCCAACCTCTTTGGGAAAGCAGTTGATGACACGCTGGAGAACGCGAAAAAAGAATTTGACACAATAAATACCTTAGACCAAATTTCAAAACCCCCTAACAGGCGGGGATTTGGTAATAATCGCTTTTTTCGTGGCCAACGCCAGCAACAAAACCAACAACAACAGTATTCTGCCAGCAACTACCAAGGAAATAGTGGCCAGTACAATCAAAGGGGCCAGCGCCGTGGCAAAGGGAAAGGCCGGGGTTCCACCCCCAGAGGCTCCCAAGCCACCAACACCACCAAGTGACACGAAGATTTGCGTCCCCTCCCATGCAACACCAGTCGGGGGCCGGTTAACATCCTTTCTTCCAGCATGGGAGGGAATAACATCAGACCGCTGGGTGCTTTCCACCGTAGCCCGCGGCTACTGTATAGAGTTCAACAGTTCCCCAACATACAGACCCCCGAGGGGACGCCGCATGACACCAGAACACCTCGCCATCCTTCTCCAAGAAGTGGACCAACTGCTGGAAAAAGGAGCCATAGAGGTCGTGCCTCTATCTCAGGTAACGGAAGGTATTTATTCAGTGTACTTCCTTGTACCCAAAAAGGATCTAACCATGCGCCCTGTATTAGATCTGCGCCCAGCAAACAAGTTTGTCAAACCCCAAAAGTTTCGCATGGTGACCTTACAGGACGTGATCCCACTGCTATCACATGGAGATTACATGGCGACACTGGACATGAAAGATGCATACTTTCATATTTTAATGTTGCCAGCGCACAGAAAATACCTCAGGTTCATGATAGAGGGCAAACACTACCAGTTCAGAGTGCTACCCTTCGGCATAGAATCTGCTCCAAGGGTATTCACGAAGGTACTGGCAGTGGCAGCGGCCCACCTGCGCAGGTTATCCATCCCAGTATACCCTTACCTCAACGACTGGCTCATAACAGGGGACTCCTACGAGACATGCTTCTCAAACACCCAAAAGACTGTAGACCTTTTGTTCCAGCTGGGCTTCTCCATTAACGAGAAGAAGTCCATCTTAGACCCCACCCAAATCAAACAATTCCTAGGGGCTCTAATTCGAACAAAGGATGGCCTCGTCTTCCCCTCCAACGAGAGGGTCCAAAACATGCTGTTTCAGATCCCCCAATATGTAGCAGGTCGAGAGGTGATGGTGCGCAAAGCAATGCGCTTGCTAGGAATGATGGCGTTGTGTATTTATTTGGTACCTTGCGCGCGCCTGCGCCCAATGCAAGAGTGGCTCAACAGCCAGTGGTGTCAGGCCAGTGGACAATGGGACGATCTAGTGGTGGTCTTGCAGGCCTTGGTTCTCTCGCTACGGTGGTGGACAAAGGAAAACCTGATAATAGGGAAACCTTTTGCCACACCCGCGGTGGAGGCCACTCTAACCACGGACGCATCCCTCACAGGATGGGGGCTCACCTATCCCATCAGACGGCTCACGGAGTGTGGACTCCGAGCGTAGAATCCAAGCACATAAACCTACTGGAGGTGTTCAAAGCACTAAAAGCCTTCCAAGAACACCTACAAGGGAAGACAGTGATGGTCCTTACGGACAGCACCACAGCCATGTACTACATCAACAAGCAGGGGGGCACCCACTCTCCAGGACTGTCCAAGCTGTCCCAGAATATATGGAAGTGGGCTCTCAGACACAACATGTTCGTACTGTCACAACACGTACGAGGGGAACTCAATCTGCTAGCAGACGAACTCAAACCCTTCCAACTTGGGAGAAAAAAGTCTGCATACACTGGATGTACGCAGAGCTGTCATGTTCTACATGGAAAGAACCAGGCCACTGAGAAAGACTAATCAGTTCTTTGTCTCGGTGGCAGCAGGAAGAGAAGGAGATGCAGTCTCAAAGTCCACTATATCTAGATGGATTGTTCAATGCATCACTCTCTGTTACACTCTTGCTAAGAGAGAACTACCCTTCAAGCCAAGAGCACACTCTACTCGAGGCACTGGGGCATCCATAGCATTAATTGAAAATGTTCCCCTTGAGTCCATCTGCAAAGCGGCTACCTGGAGTTCTGTGCACACCTTTACAAAACACTACTGTCTAGATGCACACTCTAGATCTGACTCCCAGGTGGGACAGGCAGTATTAAGACATCTTTTCTCTACTGTTCCTTCTCATAACCCACCGCCAACTCCGGGTACTGTTCGCTAGCCTATGCACAGCATGTGATTCTAAGCAGATTAACAAACATCAGAAGACAATGCATTACTTACCGTAAAAGCATTTCTGATGGTTGTATCTGCTTAGATTCACATGCGCCCACCCTTCCCCCCCGCTCGGATGGAAGGAACATAGACATCTTTCTACATCTCTCTCTTTTCTGTACTCTCACGTATAGAAGACTCCCTCAGGGCAGAAAAAATACAAACAGAGGGACCTCGACGCGTGAGGGATTGTGGGTACAACGCACGTCACTATAGGGATAGTGTTACAGACACGCCGTGTCGACGTCCCCTTTTCGACTATGAAAAACAAAATGCAATACTCCGTAGTGACCACTGGATGTCGGACCTGTGCACAGCATGTGAATCTAAGCAGATACAACCATCAGAAATGCTTTTACGGTAAGTAATGCATTGTCATATTCCTCGTGAATACCGACTCGTACTCACTCACAGGATCTGTTTGTGGTGCCTGGGAATCGAGCACCATTGTTCAGAGTGCGAGGACTACATGTCCATGACGGCGAAAGCCTTGAAGGAGCGTAAGGGGAAGGTCGAGAGAGGTAAGGCAGTTAAAACTTCTTCGAAAGTTTCCTCGGCGGAGTCGAGACATTCGTCTCCTCGCCATCACAAAAGACATTCTCGTTCTAGGTCTCGAAGCGGCTCCCATCACTCTTCGAGATCTAAGCATTCAAAAAAGGACGTCGAAGATCCCCTTCCTCGTCTTTGTCTTCCGTTTCCCCAAAAAGGGTCTCCTGGCCCACAAAACATAGCTCTCAGGCTGAGTGGGAGGAATTCAGGAAAAAGATGCTAAGTGTCTTCGAGAAAGCAGCCTCGACCCCATCGAAGACTGCTGAGGGTGATACCCTGGGTGAAAGACCCGAAAGATCAAAAAGCCGCGAGTCGCAGTACCCGGCGAAAGAAGCCACTCGAGAGCGTCACAAACCCTCGAGTAAAGGCAAGGTTGCGTCTTCGACACCGTCGTCGAAGATCCCTTTGACACATAGATCAGCGTCATCAACGCCATTATCGAAGGGTTCTTCGACGCACAGGTCAGTCGAGTCAACGCCGTCTTCGACGCCGAGAAAGGATAAGTCCACGGCCACCTCATAGCCAGAGGCCATACCCAGAGCATCGAGCACGAGAAGGTCGTCGACAACCTCGAGTAGAATCCTGATACTCTCGAGTTCATCGAGGCCTCTTCTACCTTTCTTGACGCCTTTTTCGATGGCTTTGATGCTGTTAACGTCTGCGTCGACGACGTCTACGTTTTCTCAGCCAATCATGACAAATTTGGCTCCTTCTGCCCTGGAAATCGGATTTATACCATTTTCAAGACCTGACCACTCCAGGGTCTTATCCTCTATTTATGAAGAAGGGGAGGATTCGGATCAGGAAAGACCTTTTGAGTTGCAGGGATCTGCAACTCCTGCACCAGAGGAATTTACCTCTGAGGAAGGTAGGTTGAAAGACCTCCATGAAACCCTACAGGAAGCAAGTGGGTTGGACACTTCCCCAGAAGTGGATTTTGCCACACCAGACCCAGGGGAACATGCTGAAACGCCTTATAGAACCTTGATGGCAAGGATAATAGAGTTTATGGGATGGTCCACACCCTCACCTGCTTTTCAGCAAGACGACCTCACAGACAACTTGGTCAAAGGTCCACAGGAGGATCCTGTGGTGCCATTTCATACGGCATTACAAAGGAGAATATTGGCAAACTGGGAAACACCTGAGGTAATCCCGGCGGTTAACAAAAAATTATCAGCTAAATATCGGGTGTCTTCTGCTGACCCTGAATATTTATCCAAACACCCAACTCCAGAGAGTCTGGTTGTTCAGGCAGCTACTTCAGCAGGTAGTAAATCGGCTTACCCTACTGTTCCACAGGACAGGGATGATAAGACATATGACTCTATGGCCAAAAAAGTATTTTCTGCATGTAGCATGGCGTTGAAATCCATCAATGCTACTTGTACGCTCGCAAGGTTCAGCCACACACTTTGGGAGTGTGCTTCATCAGCGGCTGACTGCCTCCCGGAGGGAGAAGAAAGGGAAGCGTTTCTCAACATCATTAAGGATGGTAAGGACGCAATGTGCGAATCCCTTCAGACTGGCATTGTTTCTGCTGACAGTATCAGCAGGGCCATGGCGGCAAGTAAAACAACCAGGAGATTTGCTTGGTTGCGAAGTCTGGTTTTGCTCCAGATGTGCAAAGCAGACTCTTGAATATGCCCTTTGACGGCTCTTCTTTGTTTGGTAAGAAGGTGGATGATAGTTTAGAAAAACTACAAACATCAAAGGCAGCAGCAAAATCCTTAGGAGCTGCTATCCGTCAGACACCATATCGCCCCTCAGGAACCTCTTGGAGAGGTAAGTCCTTTCGCTTCTATTCTGCATTCGGAAAGGGCAGAGGACAGCCGGTTCAAAGGGGTCAGAAGAAATTCACCCGAGGTGGACGGGGTAAAAACACAAAAGCAGCAGCAGGTGCCTCTTTACCCTAAGCATCTGCATCAGCCGCCTCCAAACCGCTCTCAGGACTCTCTTCATAAAACGCCAGTAGGGGGCAGGTTAACTCAACATCTGACGGAATGGCAGGCTATTACGTCAGATGCTTGGGCATTGGTGACAGTTGCCCAAGGTTACTGCCTGCCTTTTCTACGCATCCCTCCGAGTCATCCACCAGGTAACAGCTCTCTGAGAGTTCCAGATCTGCTCCTCTTGCAGGAAATTGTAGACCTGCTAGAGAAAGGTGCCATAGAACCGGTACCTGTAGCGGAGAGGAACAAGGGCTGGTACTCCCCCTACTTTCTCATACCGAAGAAAGATGGAGGACTGAGACCTATCTTGGACTTACGAGAATTGAACAAGTTCCTCAGGAAGGACAAGTTCAAGATGGTAACTCTCTCTCAGATCCTTCAGGTCCTCCAGCTCCAGGACTGGCTGGTATCTCTGGACCTCCAGGATGCTTATTTCCATGTGCCAATCCATCTCAAACACAGGAAATACCTGAGGTTCGCAATTGGCGGCTCTCATTATCAATTTTGAGTTCTGCCATTTGGGCTGACCTCCGCCCGAGGGTCTTCACCAAGCTAATGTCGGTAGTGGCTGCAAGTCTAAGGAGGGAAGGGATCCACGTCTACCCCTACCTGGACGATTGGCTGATCAGAGCTGTATTTTCGGAACAAGCTCAGATCCAGCTAGATTATGTCTGCCACTTCCTTCACAAACTGGGCTTCTCCCTCAATTTAAAGAAGTCACAGATGATACCATCACAGAGACTCCAGTTCATTGGAGCGGTCCTGGACACTTCCCTGGGAAAAGCCTCGCCACCAGAGGTGAGGGCTCAAGATATTCTACAGATGGTTACCAAGTTCCAAGATGCCCAACGTCTCCCAGCCTTCGACTTTTTGAGGTTGCTAGGCCTCATGGCATCCTGCATCTTCCTTGTGCCAGAGGCTCGCCTGAGAATGAGATGTCTTCAGTGGGCACTGAGAATTCAGTGGTCGCAATTCTCAGGGAGAATGACGGACCTCCTTCATATTTAGGACAAGGTGGCTCGAGACCTTCAGTGGTGGGCCTGCCAGGAAAACATCCTGAAGGGGGAACTGTTTGGCAACCATGGCCGGAGATAACAGTAGTCACAGATGCCTCACTCACGGGGTGGGGAGCCCATACCAATGACTTGACCATCAGCGGTCGTTGGTCTCCATCGGAGTCCAGATTACATATCAACCTGTTAGAGCTGAGAGCAATCAGACTAGCGCTGTAAGCTTTTCTGCCATCTGTACAGGGTAAAAATGTCCTGATAATGACGGACAACACAGTGGCCATGCACTACCTCAACAAAAGAGGAGGCGTAGGATCACTACCACTGTGCAGAGAGGCAATGCAGCTCTGGTTTTGGGCAATCCAAGAAGGAATCTCTCTATCGGCAGTCCACCTAGCCGGAGAGAAGAACTTGACGGCGGGCGCTCTGAGCAGGCAGGGCACAGTCTCCCCTGAGTGGGAACTAGCTCAGGAAGTCCTTCAGGAGATCTTCACCCTTTGGTGAACCCCTCAAGTGGATCTGTTTGCCACCAGTACCAACAGAAAATGCGATCAGTTTTGTTCAAGGGAATTTCCCCCGAGAGGAGCTCTAGGGGACACGTTTGTAGTGGACTGTGAGTTTCCACTCCTGTACGCGTTTCCACCAGTCCCTGTCATTCCTCAAATGATCAGGAGGTTGAGAAGATTCCGGAGAACCATGATCCTAATTGCCCCAGACTGGGCCAGGAGAATGTGGTACCCGAACCTTCTGGACATGTCCATCTGCCCTCCAATTCGTCTTCCACTCAAGGAGAATCTTCTCTCGGAGCAGGGAGGTCAGGTTCTCCATCCAGACATCAGGACCCTCAACCTTCACGCCTGGCTTCTGAAAGGTTAAGATACAAGGATTGGGACCTCCCTGATGACGTCACGGAAGTGTTGCTTTCGGCCAGAAGGCCAGCAACAAAGTCTTTATACCGCTGCTGTTGGAAAAAGTTTTGCAGCTGGTGTAGAGAAGAGAATATCGACCCCTTTCATGTGGTACACCAACATTGTTATCCTTTCTACTCTACTTGGCAAATTCAGGCCTTCAAGTTGGCACTATTGAGGGCTATCTCGCAGCGCTATCGATCTTCAAGCGCACGGCGGAGGAACCTTCGTATTTCAAATTACCCTTAGTAATACAATTTCTAAAGGGATTAACTAATGTCTACCCTCCAAGACCTTTCTAGGTTCCTTTATGGGACTTAGTCTTAAATTTCCTGATGGGTACTCCTTTCGAACCACTCCAATCTTGTTTGCTAAGATTTCTCACCCTTAAAACTGTCTCATTAGTGGCTTTAACATCTGCTAGAAGGGTGAGCGAATTACAAGCTCTATCTTGTAAACCCCTTCATACAATTTTTCATAAAGACAAGATTGTCCTACAGGTGAAGCCTAATTTCCTCCCAAAGGTGGTTTCTGAATTCCACATCACTCAGAAAATGACCTTACCTTCATTCTATCCGCCTCCCCATCCGGGGAAAGAGGAAGAAAGGCTATATAGGCTGGACCCAAGGCGGGTTGTTGGGTATTCTAAACATATTTAAGCAGAAACTTACTGCTGCTTTTTTGTGTGCGCTTGAGACATCCTACTTTGACTGGTCTGCATGGGCTGATGTTATTGAAGGCCTTAACTGGAGAAGATTACTGGGGCTTACTAATTATACAAAGATACAGGCAGTTCGTTTGGAGATGGGATTGACCTCTTTGTCTGCCCTCATTGAATTTAACAGAGCTAAGTTGTACATTAAGATCAAATTGGCTAGCCCTAACTATCTATTGTTCATCCTCCAAGTTGCTTTAGAGGGAGGGGAAAACTGGTATTGAATACATTCCAGGAAATAAACTTACAATTCTTTGGGAAAATAGGATGGGCACCTTGTTGGGAGTATGGTGAAGGAGTCATGCTTAAGTCTCTCAAAAAATGTTTGGAGCAATGGGACTGGGTAATGAGGACTGGGTAATGAGCCACAAAAAGGTGGCTAGCATGAGGTTCCGTCTCTACAATGTTTTTTGAGTTTAAACCGCCTCAAACATACTTAATGCCCTCACCCTCACCTAGTACAAGTAGAATATTCCTAATTGGAACACCCTAGTGGTGTTTGTGGGAAGCTCATTGGTCAATCTGCGGGCTATACGCACTGATATAGCCCGCAGATTGATTACAGCCCGCAAATCGGGTGCAGAATACAACGTGGATGCTGCTTCCTTTGGTGTATATGAAGGTGTTCATATACAACACATGGGTGTATATGGTCACTTTCACATACATCATTGAAGCTGCTTACTTTGGTTTATATGAATGTGTTCATATACACCAATGTTCTCAGCAAAATTTTTGTAAAATAACAAATATGTCGTTATTTTACAAAAATGCTGTTGAGATTTCAGGATTGCGCCCGTTATGACAAAAACAGGCGCAATCCTGAAGGTGCACTGTTTTGCACTACATAGACGCCCAGGCCCACTTGAAAATACTGGTGGAGCCTGGGCGTACTGATTTGGTGCAGTGAATCCTGCTTTTTAGCACATTCACTGTGCCAAGTTCAGAATCGGGCCCTGAGGGGGTTCTAATAGCTTTATAGACCTGCAGCAAGGGCTGTACCGGGCATTATGGTCCCTCATACCTCGTCATTAACTTGGTCTTCAGGGCCCATAACGCCCGGTACGGCCCTCGCTGCAGGTCTATAAAGCTGTAATATCAGCCCTGCCCTCACCTAGTACAAGTAGAATATTCCTAAATATAAGGCTCAACCGCTTGGACATTCTTGAAATTAAAGGTGCATCGATGGGCATCCCGGTTGAGAAGAGGACGTGCAGACTATACCTTGATAGTCATATCATCGAATCGGCTAGAAATGTCCTTGCAAGCTGTCCAATGATGAGATCTTTGTACGAATGTTATTTTTCCAAGTTTGAGGTTGATTAGGTTGATTTAGAATATATTATCAGTGAAACTTTCTGGTGGAGATGTTTGTCGGGTCATAGTACAGGCCTTACTATCGCCGTTATGCAGGTTTGGAAGAGTGTAAATAAATACCTGCAGAAATTCGAGGAAGAAGTTTAATTGATAGTAGATCTGTAATCCTTTGTCTGATGCAGGGAAAATAATTTCAAATCTTTGTTCTACTCTTTTCTTGGTTGGCTATTATTTTTTGTAGTTACTTGTATAAGGAATTTGGTTTTATTAATTGAAAGTTAATGTGATATTTTAAAAATATTGATTAACTCGTTTTCCTCCATTAACTGTGATTGTATTTTATAATGCTTTGATGTGTATTTCTTTTAGTATATAAGTGTATGTTTGTGAATCGTGTTAAAGTTTTATAACTATATACACAATAAAAAAATAAATAAAAACATATAGATCCTTTAGTAATGGATTGTGTCCTCCCACAGATTCTTCATCTGTGATATAACAATATCCTGCCTGCAGCTTCAGAAACTTTACGACAAGGCGCCGTTGATGTCCCTTTGGTGGCTTCCATTCCCATGCTCGGAGTTGACGTTGGTATAAATAACACGTGCTGTGCCTTTCCTCATAGTTAGCACGCTTCGACTCGCCTAAGCGATTCTATTGCGTATTTTGAATTGAGGACTTGGCTACGTGCCTAAAGGAAGCCAAAGGGCAGGACACTTCTCCAGAAGTGGATTTTGCCACTAAAGACTTTGCTGCCCATCCCAGTGTGACGTACAGGTCAGTGATGAGTAAGGTTACCAATTAGTTGGGCTGGGGTGATCCTGCAAGGGATATTGTACAGGATGATCTCACTGATAACCTGGACAAGGGACCCCGCAAGGAACCTGTGATGCCTTTTTTAATTCTGCACTGAAGAAGAATATATTAGGTAATTGCAAAAGCTAGATACCACTCCTGCTGTCAAAAGTGCAAGCCATTGTCTGTTTACTCCAAATTCCTTTCTTGGTATCCAAACCCTGAAAGCTTGGTGGTACAAGCAGCTACTTCAGCATCTAAAGCAGCTGCCTACCTAATCAGCGCACAGGGATAAGAAGTATGACGTTCTGGGGAAAAGGGTGTTTTCTGCGGGGAGCATGGCCCTTAAGGCCATGAAAGCATCTTGCGCCTTAGCCAAATACACCCATACACTGTAGGAATTCACCCATACACTGTGGGATGTTCTCTCCCAAGTGGCTGAGAATATTCCTGAATGGGAAATGAGAGATGGCTTCCTGAACATCATTCGAAATGGGAAGGATGCCACAGGCCAGTCTCTGCATCAGGACAGTGTGTTTGTCGCTCTGTGGCTGCAAGCACAGTCACCAAAACATTTGGCTGGGCGCGTAAATCAGCATTTGTCCCTGATGTTCAATCCAGACTTTTGACATGCCCGTTGATGGGTCACACCTCTGACGCAAAGGCTGACAAAATTCTGGAGAAACTGCAAGCTTCTAACGCAGCAAAAAAATCTTTAGCTGCAGCCATATGCAAGCACCAGCAGCATCAGCTGCTTTCACAAAATATGAGAGGACGTTACTTTCTTTTCTATTCAGGACAGGTTGCCCAAAGAGGCCAAAGGAGGTTTTCACATGGCACAAGAGACTGTGGAGGTAGAAGAGCCCAGGCAGTTACATTGCCCACTTCTGCAGCCACAGCCCAAAAACCACTTTGAGTGCTTCACTCACAAGTCTCGGGTGAGAGGCAGGCTAACCCAGCATCTCAAAGAATAACACAACATTACTTCGAATGGAATGCGTCCTCCAACGTATTCCACATCTTTGACATGTAATGTCCACAGCTGTGCACTTCGGAAACTTTTTCGGAAGAGGGCGTCCTGTGTCGATGACATCGGGTCGATGTCCCTCGAAGGACTCCGTCGAGGGCGACATGACCGGATGTTATAAATAGGACGCACGGCGCCCGTAGCCTCAGTTCTGTTTTTTTTGCAAATGCGTTGCTTCGTGTTACTTGTCGTGTCTCGTGTGTTCATCATTACGATGTCTTTCTTTTCGACCCCTCCGACTCCGTGGTCTAGCTTCAAGACCTGCTGGGACTGCAAGTCCAAGATGTCACTCACCTACCCACACCATTTGTTTGTGCTGCCAGGGAGAGTCGCACGACACCGACAACTGCTCAAAATGCCATTCGCTGACTGCCATGGCCTTGCGGGAGTGGAAGGGGAAGCTTCAGACAGGTAGGGGCTCTAAGCCTGTTAGGTCCCGAACATCCAATTCCAAGGGGGTTTCCACTGACGACTCGAGGGGCGACTCTGTGTCGGAAAGAGTCCCGGGGATCTCAGTCCCGGAGTGGTTCCCGCCATTCTTCTTCATCTTCCTGGCACACTAAGAAGTGCCGTCACCGGTCACCTTCCCCATCCTCCTCGGAGGATGGTGCCTCGAGGACAGTAGCGTGCCCAACAAAGTCCATGACTCCGGAGGAATGGACGGCGTTTAAAGAAAACATTTTAGTGATTTTTCAATCGCAGGGCACGGGTCTGTTACACTCACCTGGTCTCCGCGGGGGTGTTGGGGCACGGTTAGAGCCCTCCCTTGACTTGACTCCTCGGAATAGTCTCCCCCTCCAAGTTCCTGCTGGGCCTGCTGCTCGAGATACTGGTGTTGCCCCTGAGTGAAGATGAGAGGCAAAGAAAACTGAGTGGGGATATCGTGACTTCCCCCAACCCTTTCGTGCCAAAAATACAGTGTGCAAACGCTTTCCCAGACAAGCTCACCTGTTGTTTTGTAATGTTGAGCTATCCGTCCTGCTTATCCTAGCAGGGGCGCGTAGAATGGACCGAGTTGCTTCACTGGTCCATGGAAGTGTTGATCCAGACCAGCTGCGACCAATCCATTTAGAAGGTAAGTCTTTTAATTATGACTATTGTTCGATTAGACTGTCTGTCTTTTGTCTAATAATTATTCTTGCAATGTCTCATTCTATTACCATAGGTATGAAGAAGTAAATCGGATCCGAGGAGGGTCCGGGAAGTCCCTAGAGACTAATGGAGTTTCAACAGTGACAGGTAAGTTGGTCTTTATAATCAAACTCTAGTCTCTTGTATGACGCGGCCAAGCGTTCGTTATTTGCATGAGTTCTAACCTGGTGTGTTCTTTCTTTCCTCTGTCATGCGACGCATTTCTAGGTGGCGGCTGTGGCCCCGTTTGCGTTTGTATCCTTCCTGATTCCTGTTACGCTCGGCACTACGTGCACTCAGCAGTCTAGTCTTTCACCCGCTCGAGTGCACATAGCGTTACTTAGCCACACCCACTCTGATCTGTGTGTTGCAACCGTTCCACGGTCAGCTGTGCTTCGCTTTTGCTGCCGCGGTTCGCCTAACGCTTTATTTCTGCTCCTCTGAGCGTTCGCCTTGCTTTCTTTCTCCCTCTGGTTCTGTTCGTTTCCTGTTTTTTTCGTCCCGCCTTGCCCTCTCTCACAGGGCTCTTTCTCTTGTCCTCTCTGCTATTCTCCTCTACGGGCTTTCTCTGAGCACTACTTTCTGCGCTCAGCCACTACTCTTGTTTTGGAGTTTCACTCCCTCTATTTAGCTTGTTGCCGCTCGCCTATCCAACATTCCACTTCCCTACGAGCCCAGTTGCCATCAGGAGACCTGCCGGGCCCTTGTACACCGTTTTTTGTGCCTGCATTAGGCTTTTTTCCCCTTTCTGTCCCTACAGGGAGGTCACGGCCAAGGCGTGTCTTCCCGCTCTCATTGTGGCTTCCTCCTGTGGGGGATCAATCAGCAGAGAAAAAAAGAAAAGAAGGATTACAGAGCACATCGAAGCCTCAGTCCAGTGGAGGAAGACTCGTACACTCCAGGTGAGGAGGTTGAGGAGGGAAGTGGGGATATTAGTACCCTACCATTGAAGACAACTGACATCTTCGCAGGTGCAGGCCGACGGTGAAGAATGACGTCCGGATGCTCGATGAAGATTCGTAGTTGCAGGATGAAGATACTGCAGAGAAAATGGAGAGAAGAGGAGCTCTGGGTACCTGGGCGCCCGGATTAGGTAAGATGAAGACTGACTGTGATGGAATGCAGGTAAGATGGTTGCACAGCGATGTAGCGGCTGGCAGCTGGTAAGGAGCGCCCTCAGCGAAGGAGCGCCCTCAGCGAAGGAGTAGCTTGATTAATCTAAGAGGCGCTCACAGCGATGTAGCGGCTGGCAGCAGGTAAGGAGCGCTCTCAGAGATGGAGTAGCTGGATTCGGGTAAGAGATGCGCACAGCGATGTAGCGGCTGGCAGCAGGTAAGGAGCGCTCTCAGAGATGTCTTCAGGAATGGAGCTGCAGGAATCCAGTGATGCACAGGTAAGCACAGTGTAGAGCATTACGCTGCTGAAAGCAGAATAAGGCGAAGCGAAGGCACGTGGATGGGTTGGCCTTATATAGGCTGGCTCAGGCCCCTCCCTTTAGCCCCACCTACTGACTCCACCTTGCCCTTCCATGGGACTTTGGCACGTGCCATCCAATGCTGTTCTACAGCCACGCCCAGCTGCACATGCTCTTGGCACAGTGTGTACAAGGCACACTCTTACATGAGCCTGGCGCCAGAGGCCATGAAAGGGTCCGGTAGCGCCTTCTGACGAAGCCGGCCAGGATCGGTCTCGTACCGTGCGCTCACACGCCTTCGAGCTCGTGTCCACAATGCGACTCGCATCGGGAGCCCTCAAGGTCCCGTACGGACAAGGATTCGAAAAGTCGCAAGAGACTTGTCTCTAGGTCTCGGTCCTCGTCCCCGGCGAGACCGCAGCTACCTATTTTGGGCTTGATGCCGGCGTCGACTCGGTCGGCGTTGTCCGTCCGACTCTGTTGTCGACGCTTTACCATCGTACCAGCCCACGGGGCCGTTGGCACCTGTGTCGATGTCGAAGCATTCGCCGCTCACGACTTCGAGGTTGTCGATGCTCTCGGAGTCGAAGCCTTCGCCGCTATTGGTGCCTTCAGGGATTTTTTTCTCAAAATGTGCCTTTGGAGTACCCAGATATTGTGGATCCTCCAAGGAAGGCTACTGGGAAGTCTGTGCGGCCAGTTGTGGCCTCCAGGCCCTCTTCTGTCACCAGGCCTGGGTTTCAGTCCCCTCTGGATGACATTTATGAAGAGGAAGAAAGGTCTGAGTTTGAGGACCCTGGTGAGCTTGATGAGGCTCCACTTTATTCTGGTGACAGTCAGTTGGAGGAGTTGAGGCAGACCCTCCATGATGCCAGTGGTTGGACACTTCTCCGGAAGTGGAATTCGGTAGCCTGGGGCTCATGCAGAGTCTTCGTACAGGAGGCTCATGGCAAGGGTCTCGGAGTATCTGGGCTGATCCAGTCCTCCTGAAGACTTTGTGCAGGATGATCTAACAGACATTTTAGACCTCTGACCCTGTTTTGCCTTTTCATCCTTCCTTGCAGAAAAGGGTGGCAGCTGCTTGGCAGTCCCCGGAATCTCTTCCGGGTGTTAAATCTTTAACTAAGAAATACCGCCCTTCCGTTAGTGACCCCAGCTATTTATGGTGTCACCTCACTCCCGAGAGTTTGGTGGTTCAGGCGGCTACGGCCACCTCAAGGCAGGCGGCGTACCCTACCATCCCTCCGGATAGGGACGACAAGCAATTGGACGGTTGTGCCCGTAAGGTATTTTCTGTGGGGAGCATGGCCTTCAAATCGGCCAACTCCATGTGTGTCTTGGCAAGGTTTTCACACATACTGTGGAATTGTTTCTTTGGCGGCTGAGCATATTCCAGAGGGGGAAGAAAGGGATGGTTTCCTTGCTCTCTTGCAGGACGTCAAGGATGGCATGAGCGAATCCCTTCAATCGGGTTTGGATACGGCCGACTGTGTTAGCCGATCCATGGCTGCGAGCACCGTTCTACGCAGATTTGCGTGGTTGCGGAAGTTGGGGTTTGCTCCGGATGTGCTGGCCCGTCTTCTGAACATGCTCTTTGATGGCGCACATTTGTTTGGCAGCAAGGCTGACCCTTGAGAGGTTGCAGACCTCAAAAGCTGTAGTGAAATCTTTAAGCGCAGTGGTGCGTCAACCTCTGCCTGTTAGTCCTAGGGGACAGCAATGGAGGGGAGGTTCTTTTTGTTACTACTCCTCCTTTGGTAGAACGAGAGGGGCCGCCAGTCAAAGGGGCCAGCAAAAAATGACCTGTGGTGGTCGGGTAAATCATGGTGCAAAAGCTGCTCAGGCAGCTGCCTCTTTGCCTTCAGGCACTGCCGCAGCCACTTCCAAACAGTCATGAGGCCATGTACCATGGTTCCCCGGTTGGCGGCAGACTTTCTTCAGCATCTCAAAGAGTGGTGAGCCATTACTTCAGATGCGTGGGTTCTGGATAGCATAGCCCACGACTACTGCCTTCTCTTCCTTCAACGGCCTCATAACAATCCACCAGGAAACTCTTTGAAGCTTCCGGATCCGCTCCTTAAGCGGGAAATCTTGTCCCTGCTGGAGAAAGGTGCTATAGAATTGGTGCCTGTAACGGAGAGGAACAAGGGATGGTATTCTCCTTTTTTTTTTTTTATCCCAAAGAAAGACTGGAGATTGAAACTCATCATGGACTTGCGTTGGTTGAACAAACTTCTCCGGAAGGACAAGTTCAAGATGGTTACTCTTTCTCAAGTCCTCCAAGCCCTTCAACTTCAGGATTGGTTGGTGTCTCTGGACCTCAAGGATGCTTACTTTCATGTGCCGATCCATCCCGTGCACAGAAAGTACCTGAGGTTTGCGGCTGGCGACTCGCACTTTCAGTTTCGGGTCCTGCCGTTCGGATTGACCTCCGCCCCTAGGGTCTTCGCCAAGCTAATGGTGGTGGTGGCAGCGTACATCAGGTGAGGGGGGATTCACATCTAGCCCTACCTGGACGACTGGCTGATCCGGGTGTGCTCTCCCGAGCAAGCGTTGGATCATCTCGGTCTCACCTGCCGCACCCTCCACAGGCTGGGCTTCTCCCTGAATTTCAAGAAGTCGCATCTGACACCTTCCCAACAGCTGCAATACATAGGGGCTGTGTTAGACCCGTCCTTGGTGAAGTGTTCGCCTCCCAAGGTAAGGGCTCATCACATTGTGCAGATGGTGGATGGTGGACAAGTTTCAACATGGCCAGAGACTACCGGCTACGGTTGCTCTGCCTCATGGCATCCTGTATTTTTCTGGTGCCAGAAGCCAGGCTGCGGATGAGATCCCTGCAGTGGGTCCTCAAGATGCAGTGGTCACGGTTCTCTGGCAAGATGTC
Source organism: Ambystoma mexicanum (assembly GCF_040938575.1). Classification (NCBI taxonomy): domain Eukaryota; kingdom Metazoa; phylum Chordata; class Amphibia; order Caudata; family Ambystomatidae; genus Ambystoma; species Ambystoma mexicanum. Next base: position 641,316,314 of record NC_090923.1, read on the forward strand.
GGATCCTGTTCAGATTCCACTCTCGTCTCCCAGGATCTTCTGTGGTGGGCCAACAAAGGGAACCTGATGAGGGGGGGGAACCGTTTTGGCAACCGTGGCCGGAGGTGACTGTAGTGATGGATGCTTCCCTCACAGTATGGGGCGCTCATGTCAACGATTTGATAGCCAGCGGTCGTTGGCCTCAGTCAGAGTCCAAACTCCACATCAGTCTGTTAGAGCTGAGGGCCATCAGGTTTGCGTGAAAGCTTTTCTGGCTTCCGTATGGGGGAAGAGTGTCCTGATCATTACAGACAACACAGTGGCCAAACATTATCTCAACAAAAAAGGTGGGGTAGGGTCACTTCCGTTGTGCAGAGAGGCAATGCAGCTCTGGTTCTGGGCCATCCAGCAGGAAATTTCGATCTCAGCCGTTCTTCTGGCCGGAGACGAAAATGCGGCAGCGGACGCTCTGAGCAGGCAGAGCACGATCTCTCATGAGTGGGAGTTGGCTCAGGAAGTTCTTCAGGAGATCTTTGCCCTTTGGGGAATCCCGCAAGTGGATCTCTTTGCCACCAGTGTCAACCGGAATTGCGAGAGATTCTGCTCAAGGGAATTTCCTCCAAGAGGTGCCTTAGGAGACGCGTTCGTGGTGGATTGGTCATTCCCACTGTTGTACGCGTTTCCTCCAGTCCCCATCATTCCTCAAGTGTTGCAGAGGTTGTTGGGAAAGTTTTTCTGAAGTCCAACTAAGGGCTTTGGTTTCCACATGATCCTCATTGTTCCAGATTGTGTAACGCTCAACTTGTATTCACAGGGACGTCGTTCGACAGGTCTGGACCATTCTGATAACACTTCACCTTCTCCGGGATTCGTGCTGCCAAGGCCCAGTTCTATAAGACAGGAGGTGGGTTTTAGCTACTACACTTTCCCTCGAGGCCCACCTCCCCGTGCTCCCCTTGCGATTCCACTTGGGACTTTTCTCACCTTGGTTTTCGTTAAGGTGCGCTCTCTGTCCTGCCGTGCTGGGCAGGGGCGCGTTGTCGCTGGGCACCGTACTGCCGAGTTACTTCACTGGCGTGTGCCTGGAGTCCAGACCGGCTGTGACTCCACTTTTGAGGTAAGTCTTTCATATTAAGAAGGAATGTTTGCATTTCTAGATCCCCGAATAACCTTCACCTTCTTTCTTGCAGATGCTGAAGGGATGATGGAGAATTTGGGCAGATGCAGGAGGCTGAGCTCGAGAAGGCAAGGCGCGGCGCTATGAACATCCTTGAAAGTTGGCTAACCTGTGCTGTTGTTCCTTGCAAGTCACGGGAGGAATCCTGGAAGATGGTGATCGAAGAAACCGGATGGACAATGTTCGAATGGCAGTGGACTTCCAGGAGAACTTGGTAAGTAAGCTTACTTAATGTCTTACTCTCGTCCTTCTTCCCAGGGATGTTGCTGGAGATAAGTAGCGAAGGTCCAGGAAGACTCTGGATGGATGGCGGAGCTGGAAACTGGGCAGGTAAGGATGTTCTTCTTCTCTCGCCCGTGCAGGCCAAGATGCTGAGCAGAACCCGGTGAACGTCACGCTGCAAGAGCAGAATAACGCGAAGCTCGGGCGTGGTTTAAATACCCAGCAGGTATCCCATGTGCCTTAGGGGCGGGCCCCGCCCTGGATGTTAGACTGCTTGTTGCAGTTCCCCATTGATCCTAGTGGGGGCAGCCATGTTAGTCCATTGCCCATTGGAATCCACACCTGCCATGTGAGTCTGATGCCAACGGCGCCAGGACTGACTCCAGGGCACCCGAGACGGGTATAATTGGACCCTTCGGGCCTTGTTAAAATACAGTTGCGTGGGCCAGGAAGCCAGAGTTCCTTGGCCTGGGGCTAAGGCCGTGACAGATTGGGCCAGGAGAGCGTGGTACCCGGACCTTCTAGAAATGTCCATCTGCCCTCCATGCTGTCTTCCCTACTGAGAGGATCTGCTCTCGGGTGTGGGGGGGGGGGCAGGTTCTCCATCCAGAGGTCAAGACACTCAACCTTCATCCTTGGTATCTGAAAGGTTGAGGTATAAGGATTGGGACCTCCCGGATGACGTGATGGAGGTGTTGCTTTCGGCCTGGCGGCCTGCAACAAAATCCCTGTACCGTTGATGTTGGCGTAAGTTCTGCGACTGGTACAGAGATAACAATGTTGATCCTTTTCAGTGCTCCATGCCTATGGTTTTGTCTTTCTTACTTTCTTTGGCCCACAGGGGCCTTCAAGTGGGTACCATTAAAGGTTACCTGGCAGCGTTGTTTATCTTTAAGCGCTCATCCGAAGAATGTTCTTACTTAAGAGTCTGTTGATTTCTCAGTTTCTTAAATGACTGACTAATGTATTCCTGCCGTCCCATTTCCAGCTGCCGGTTTGGGATTTGAATTTGGTTTTTAAATTTCTCATGGGTGCTCCGTTTGAACCTTTGCACTCTTGTCCTTTTGAGGTTACTGACCTTCAAGACTCTGTTCTTGGTTGCGGTTACTTCCGCTCGCAGAGTGAGTGAATTGCAGACGGTTTCCTCTATGCCGCTGTCATGATGCATACCCCTGGGCATCCAGACCACGTCCATCAGCCCCGGGAGCAGACATCATGTCGCCTTGAGAAAACCCAGCAACCCCTGCTAGGGGCTGTCTGGGTTCAGTCCTGGCGCCTATTGCGCCAGGCTCATATGGGACATCAGTCCTGGCGCCATAGGCGCCAGGCTCATAGGTGTACACTTACCTGATGCAGACCATGCTGCAAGAAGATCCAAGCCCATGTGAGGCCTGGAAGGGACTACTTTACCTTAGGGACTATTTTGTTACTCGGTGTGGTCGGGGAGGAATACCTACCTGGGACTACTTTGGAGGCTATTTAAACCACGCCCGAAGAGCAGCACACGCTTCGCGTTATTCTGCATCCAGCAGCATAACGCACACCGTGCCAGCAGCAGCATCCAGCCTTCTGCCACGCCCGCCTCGAACCTGGAGCACCTAGAAAGAAGGAAAGAAGCAAAGTTAGAACAAGAGTATTACCTGATTTCTTACCTGATTCCGGATTCATCGCATCTTCAACCAGAGGAAAGATTTTGTTTTAAACGCGTCGCATCGCCAGCAGCAGCGTCGCGCCAAACTCACTGTTCCACGCAGCATCTCTTCGATCCGGCGCTGTCTCCATCTTTACATCGCCGAATCCCGGCACCTAAGGGGGACAAGAAACAAGGTAAGCAGAGAGAACAGACAGACCATCTCTTTAGCTGCCATATGCTTACCTGATTTTACCGCCGGAGGTATAATTCATCAGCACACCACATCTTCTTATGCCGCACCTGTAAGATAAGGAAAAAACAGCAAGTTTAACCCTTGGCATATTTACCTGACAGTGTTGGGTAACACAGACTTTTACCGGAGCGCTTTCAGCTGTCAATCTTCTTATTGGGTCAAAGCTGCAAGATAAAAGAGGAATTGGACAGGAGTGAATTCCCGACATTTTGAACTCTTGGGAACTATATACTTACGGCTCTTAGCCAGGATCTTTTGGAGTCAGGATTCGGCTACAACTCTTCCAATATCTTCAGGCCAGTGAAGTAACTGGTCATCAACGTGTCCCTGCATGCTTCGCAGGATGGAGGGCTCATCCTTCAAGAATATAAGGTGAGATTGCTGAGAGGGCACTTCAGAGGTGGTTAGAGGGGAGGACATTGGGGGTGCTATCACTTGAATCCACAAGTGGCTAAATCCATCTCTCCATTTGTAGGAGAATATTTCTACAGGCCAAGCAGACAAGATTAGGAGGGCAGATCCAGTCAGTCATCGCTGAACTACGCATCACGTGGGTGGAGGCCGCAGCAGTCCGGGTCCGACCGACGCCCCTGTGAGAGCCAGGTGAGCGTAACGGCCGCCCTTTACTGTGTTCCACAAGGACAGGGTTGTACTGAGAGTACGTCCCTCTTTTCTACCTAAGGTAGTATCTGAATATCATTTGAGTCAAAAGGTGGTTCTTCCATCTTTCTTCGCTCCTCCTCATCCTGGAAAGGAAGAGGAGTAACTCCATTGGTTGGATGCTAGGAGAGCTCTGAGCTTTTACATTTCTAGGACCTCCAGAGTCAGAGTGGACGATGAACTCGTTGTGGCATATGCTGGACACTGATTGGGCCAAGCTGTTACCAAACAGACCTTGTCCAGCTGGATTATCCTCACCATTACGGAGTGTTAGCGATTGGCGAGTAAGGACCCTCCTGAAGGGTTGCTAGCTCATTCTGTGGCTCCTTCCACCACCGTCCAGCGGGGTGTTCCTGTTAAGTATATTTGTGATGCCGCTACATGGGCTTCAATACACACCTTTTGTTTAGCATTGATCACTGGATACAATCCATGGTCAGGATATGACCTTTTGGAAGGCGGTTCTTTGTTCTGCTATCTGATTGGGTACTCTAAATTCTTTTCCCTCCATTTACTGGTACTGCTTTGGGAGTCTGTCAAAGATGTGTAATACGTTGGAGGACACAATCCATTCGAAGAACAAGTTACTTACCAACTGGTAACGTTCTTTTGACAGGATGTTCCTCCAACGTATTCCACATCGCCCTCCCAGCCTGCCCCTCAGCAGAATTTCCTATGCGGTTGCAGCTTCCTTTTGCGCAAGCCTAAGTGCAGTCAAACAGGCATGAGACTGGTGCCACACGTTCTGAGGGAAAAAACTTAAACTGAGGCTATGAGCGCCGTGCATCCTATTTATAACATCCGGTGACGTTGCCCTCGACGGAGGCCTTCGAGGGACATTGACCTGACGTCATTGACGCAGGGCGCCCTCTGCCGAAAAAGTTTCCGAAGTGCACAGCTGTGGACATTACATGTCAAAGATGTGGAATACGTTGGAGGAACATCCAGTCGAAAGAATGTTACCAGTTGGTAAGTAACTTGTGCAAGGGTTCTGTCTCCCATTCATAAAATGATCCCCAGATTGACCCCGAGCGGACACTCTCTTCGGGAACCAGACCTGCTCCTTCTGCAGGAGATCCTCTCCCTGCTGGAGAAATGTGCCGGGGAAAGGGTATCTGTAGTGGAGCAATTCTAGGGTGGGTACTACACTTATTTGCTGGTTCCCATGCAAAATGGAGGACTGCGACCCATCTTTGACCTGAGACGCTTGAACAAGTTCCTCAGTAAGGACAGATTCAAGATGGTCACTCTTTTTCAGATCCCCCAGGCCCTGCAGCTCCAGGAATGGATGGCGTCACTCGATCTTCAGGAGGCTTACTTTCACGTGCCTATACATCCCAAGCAGAGGGAGTACCTGAGATTCACCATTGGCAGTTCTCATTTTCAGTTTCGAGTACTGCTTTTCGGGCCGACCTCCGCCCCGAGAGTCTTCACTAAGTTAATGGCAGTTGTGGCAGCAAATCTAAGGAGGGGAAGGATCCCGATCTTTCCCTACCTTGACCATTGGCTGATCAGAGCATGTTCTCCCGAACAGGTTCTAGAACATCTTTACAGCACCTGCCACTCTCTTCACAAACTGGGCTTCTCCCTCAACTACAAGAAGTCCCAGATGACACCTTCCCAAAGGCCGCAATTCATTGGAGCTATCCTGGGGTCTCCCTGAGTTGAGGGCTCAACATATCTTTCAAATGGTGGAAAGATTACAAAATGCCCAACATCTACTGGCTTTTGATTTTCTGTTGCTGGGCAGAATGGCATCCTGCATTTATCTGATGCCAGAAGCCCACCTAAGGATGAGATCTCTAGTGGACTGCCAGATTCCAATGGTCCCAGTTCTCAGACAGAATGATGGACCTTCTTCGGGTCCCGAGAAAGGTCACGCAGGACCTCCTGTGGTTGGCCTACAAGGAGAATGTGATGCTAGGGGAACTCTGTCCATACAGGGGATAAATGTCATGATAATGACGGACAACACAGTGGCCATGTTTACCTCAACAAGAGAGGAGGTGTAGGGTCACTACCACTGTGCAGGGATGCAATGCAGCTCTGGGTTTGGGCACTTCAAAAAGGAATCTCTCTATCAGCCATTCCTCTAGCCAGAGAAGAAAACACAATGGCGAACGCTCTGAGCACACAGAGTGAGATCCTGCACGAATGGGAGTTAGCGAAGGAAGTCCTTCTAAAAATGTTTGCCCTTTTGAGAACCCCTGAAGTAGATCTGTTTGTGTCCAGATTTTACACTCCTGTATGCGTTCCCACCAGTCCCGTCATTCCTCATATCATCAGGAGTTTGAGGAATTTCAGGAAGTCCATAATCCTGATTTCTCCGAATTGGGCCAGGAGGACGTGGTACCAGGACCATCTAGACATGTCCATCTGCCCTCCATTCCGTCTTACACAAAGAGCGGATCTGCTCTCACAAGAGGGAGGCCATCTTCACCAAGAAATCTGAAACCTGAACCTTCACGCCTGGTTTCTGAGAGTTAAAGATACAAAGACCTCCACGAAGACGATATTGGGGGTGTTGCTTTTGAGATAGAGATATTGATCCTTTTGCTTGTGATAATCCCACAGTGCTTTTTTTTCTGCTACACCTGGCCCATCAGGGGCTGCTGGTTGCTACTACCAAGGGCTGTCTGGCGGCGTTATCCATTTATAAGCGCACGTTAGAACAGGGGTCTTTCTTTAAAATGCCCATTGTCATAGAGTTTCTCAAGGGCTAACAAATATTTTCCCACCGGTCCCCTTTATAGTCCCGGCTTGGGATCTGAACTTAGTATTGACATTTTTAGAGGGAGCTCCATTTGAGCCTCTTCAAGGCATACAATAAGCAGTGTTGCATAGCATTTTGCTATGCAATTCTCTAGATTTGCTAATTAAACCAAGAATTGTGTAGCACAGCTAGCTATTTAAATGGATCTGTACAATGAACGCACAGCTCACTCTGCATTCCTCTCTTGCCTTCTGGGTTTTCTCTACCCTCTTTTCTTTGCAATTTCAAAGGATCCAATGGAGAGAGCGTGCAGCAGCAATCCTCTCCTCCACTCTTAAAAGTGCCAAACTCCTCAGGGGGAGTGCTATGCAAGGACATTTTTTTCAAAGTATTGCAAACCAGAAGTAATTGGGAGGATACTTTTATAAAGCAAGCTATATTCCGTTTGGCAATATGTATTAACTTTTATTTTTTTAAAGGCAGTCCTGCAATTCCAATCCTAAAAGTTACCAAAGACATACTTACAGTATTGCTACTGATGGCAAATCTCATTCTGTGGCCTGCTGGTTGCATACATCTGTGCAACTGGGATCAGCTCATGTGCTGAGCACCAAACCCCTTGATATTCTATCTTATCACTGTGTTGTTTTATACCAGCTAGCCTGAAAGTGAGATGGCAGCAAAGAACAATAATCCACCTAGTTTGCCCATTTCTATGCTTGCTATGCTATCCACTCTGCTTATTACTTTTCCTCTTACATAATGAATGCACAGTTAACTAGATGTTTATGCACAGTAGTGATCAATAGTTCCATCCAGTCTGTACGTCAACAGATCTACTGCAATACCATACAGCAGCTAGCCACCAAAGCTCACTTTTCTCTACGATTTATGAATGCATTATATATTAGTACCTGTGTGAAAGAGCTGGCCAATCCGTTGGCCAGGAACGCAAATGGAATCTGCTCGAAGCCGCCTCCATTTAATGCCGCCCGCTGCCTCTGCTCAGCCTTCGCCCTGTCCTTTGAGGCAGTGCCCAGGCCGAGTCACCACTAAAATGCCACACCTCAACCCCATGTCCACCTCACGGACCACCTCCAGGAAATTATTTCCAATCACTGGCATAGGTGTAATTTCTTTTTGAAGGCAGCATGAACTGCACAAAGCGTGGTTCTCTTAAAAATAAACAAAAATGTGTTGGTGCCCCAGATGGTGGTTGCGAGTGCGAACAGTGATTAAATAAAACTTTAATGGGTGTGCAGGGCTGGAATCCTGTACTTGGGCCTACCTAGTTCGTGCTTGAAGGCTGTTAGACGCCCTGCCCTCCCCTGAAAGTGGTCTGTAATTCTATATTGAAAACAGTTGATATCAATGACAGGGAGAGGCCATGTTGCTCAACTTAAGTTGACAATGGCCCTGTCTGCTGCAACACCAACTATGTACTCGGTCTAAGGCGAGGACTTTCATTAATCAAATAGTTTACAATGTTCAAGGAAACATCTTAACTTCTCCTTGCAGAGCAAAGAATGTGTCAAGCCTGCAATATACAGGACACTGCCCTATGCAACAACGATTGCACCCAGGTGCACTGTGCCTTGCAAGGAAAACTTTTTTCAGAGCCTTTTTATCGTATCTATTTGTTTCCATCCATGCAGCTCACATTTACATTTTACAGACACTCCTCTCACTAATGTCTTCAGCGTTGACAAAAACGCTGTATTGTTGCTCGTTTTATGTCTTCAAAATTGCTAATCAAGAACATTTTAATTTGCAAGGTCTGCTAGTCAATTTTTGAAAACTAATTTATGCCTTGCTCTTCATTTTGTCCACTTTATTGGCATTCAAAATTATTTTCCTGGTGGCCATCTCTTCTGCGCGCAGATTGAGTGAGCTACAGACTCTTTCGTGTAAAACTCCTTTCACCACATTTTTCAAGGAGAAGGTACCCTTGAGGGTACCTCCTTCCTTCCCAAGGTGGTGTTGGAATTTCACCTGACATAAAAGATTACCTTGCCGACATTCTCCCTGCCTCCTCATCCTTCCAAGGAGGAGGAGAGGTTACATAGATTGGATCCAGAAAGAGCTTTCATATTGCTAGGATGGCAAATGTAAGGCAAGACGATCAACTCTTTGTTGGTTACACCGGACACTGACTGGGTCAAGCTGTAACTAAATAGACCTTGTCATGCTGGATCGTTCTGTTCATTTCAGAATGTTATTCTTTGGCTGGGAAAGATGTCCCTGAAAATGTAAGGGCACTTTCTACCAGAGGACACTTGTAATGCTGCAACTTGGTCTTCGATGCACACCTTCTCTAAACAATGTCTGGATACCTTGTCGGTCAGGCTGCTAGGTTTGAGAAAGCTGTTTTACACAATATAAATCAGTAACAAATCTCACAAATCCCACCTCCATTTACAAAACCAACATGGGAGTAGATGAAAGATGAGGAATCCATGGGATGACACAATACATTAGAAATTCAAATTACTTACCCCTTGTAATGTTCTTTCTACTGGATGTTCCTCACACAGATTCCTCATTGCCCTCCCAGCCTACCCCTCTGACTGTGGGTTAATTTTGTTGATATATACTTTTCAACGCCCATGCAGGTTATGTAACCTAAAGTCTGCTATGCAAAAGAGGGGAAAAACTAGAAGTGAGGCAAGCGTGCTATTTATACCAACGTTGACGTTGCGTCCGAGTGCGGGAATGGAAGCTGGCGAGGGACATAGACTCGACGACACATGGTACCCTCTGCTGTCCAAAAGGTTCCAAAGCTGCAAGCAGGATATCAGTATATCAAAGATGAGGAATCCATGGGAGGAACATCCAGTAGAAAGAACATGAGTGGGAAGTAATTTGTTCTTCTCTTGTAATACACGTGCAATGCTTTGTTTTTTACTGCACCTAGCCCATCAAGGGTTGCAGGTGACTACCGTTAAGGGGATACTTGGCTGCATTGCGTTATCAATATGTACGCCAGAACAGGGCTAATATTTTAAGGTGAGAACAATAGGTGTTCACCGCACACCTGTTTCTGGTTATGTGTTGCTGAAATGTACTGATCTTAAGAAATAGCATTAAAGTCTTAAGGTGCAGGGGAGAAAGAACGGTCCTGGCACATGGATTGTAGATATATGCAAACCAAAAAGAAAAAGTTCCCACAATAGGGGAACTTCCGTCCCCTAAACACCATCCATGGCAAAAAACAGCCAAATAATTAAGAGAAAGACTGCAATTGATTTGACATAGACTAGTAGGCACTAGAGCGGTCATTATATATGACTGTTCAGTACATATATTGTCAGCCATGTAAATGTCATGGCAAGAATTTTTCAAAAATAATTCTGCATTTTCCATATTTCTCTTTAATGAAGTACCCAACACGTTTCGCGTTGGAATGCTCTTCATTAGGGGGTAAAACTTGAGCCGTATAACTGTAGTATAACGGAGAACACAAAATAAATAAATAACTTTGTCAATCTGTATCATTCATGTGCTAAAACACTGAAAAGTACAAAACTCAAAAGTACTCAAAGCTTGATTAATCGTCCTTAGGGGAAAAAGGCTTCCACTGGTGTGTACCTAAGAAATCTATCTTGTAAACATGGTCCAATGAGATTAATCCATCGAACTGTAAAAAACAGGTAAAGAGCAGCTGCTGTAACACTGTTAATCTATCTTAAACCTGGGCTGAAAATAAATGCTCTGTGCTGCATCTCACCTCCCCTGGTTGTGTGCTATGTAGACACGTAGAGGACTTCGGATTCCTCGTAATCAGTTTTGTTAGTCTACATCAGTGAATCTTCATTCTGTGGAGTAAGAACACTGGAGGGTGTTGGATGGACCAAACCCGTCCTATGCTAGCTAAGTGCAAAAAGTGCAATTTATGTATTACTCTTGACATTCTGTATACAGCACGCTCTTAATGCCGCGCTTCAAAAGTGTCTCACCTTACAGTGAAGGATAACTGTGGATCCCCGTGTAACCCAGGCTGTTCCAATCTGCAAAGTGAAAGGTAGTGTAAGCTGATGTGGCTCTTAATGTACAGATCTGTGTGTCAGCAATCTTAAGTGTGGACACTCACCACAAATTAAGACTAAAGTAAGCGTCTTACTATCACCATCCACTCTCGCTGCAGATGTTGAAGGAAAGATTGCATTGCTAGGGAAGGTAGTTTATGACAATGGGGTGCACGCTTGGCGTAATGATGTCACTGCGTTCCGCTCCTGATGCGCTACTTCGCCTTTTGATAAGGAAAAGGTTTGGATAGCAATGTAGTTGGAAGAAACCTGAGAACGGCCAGCGTCGCGCAAGTAAAGCGATAGCCGGACAATATCCTTAGCAAAGCCAATGTTACGCTCACCTGGTCTCTGCAGAGGCATTGGGGCACGGTTGCAGCCCTCCTGGGGGTGAGGTTGCTCTGGTCTGACTTCGCCCTCTGCGCTTATGTGGTGACTGGTGGTACTAAGTGATGCTGCTCGGGACTGGTCCTGCGTGGAGAATAGGGGGCGCGAGTATGCCAGCTTGTGCGCCTGATCCCCTTCCAGACCCCTTCTCCCAAACCGTGGTACCCTTGGAATGACTGTCCCTGGAAAGCTCACCTGTTGATTAGTTTTGGCGAGCACTCCGTCCTGCTGCTTCTGGCAGGAGCGCTTGTATGATCTGGACCGAGTTCCTTCATTGGTCCCTTGCCTGTGGTAGTCCAGTCCTGCTGCGACTAAGCCACTATTCTTCAGGTAAGTGTTCCTGTTTGCCTTTGTCTTTCCTCGTCTGTTTTTGTTGTATTGTAAAGTTTGTTGTCTTGTATTGCTGTCCCTTCCATTTTTTATGTTTGCTCTTTTGCTTTCTTCCCTTGCAGGTGGTGATGCTGGCCCGGCAGAATCTGCGGCGCTCGAGGCGACAGCCGGAGGGAATGAGGAACAAAGCTGCAGCGGTACAGTAGCTGGTAAATTGTTAACTAGGGGGCGGGCAAGGTTCAAATGCAGCGTGGCCCTAGGACGGATGTTCTTACCTTGTCTGTCGTGTTCTTCTTCACAGGGTCCGAGTTTGTGGATGCGGAGTGCGATGCTGCTGCGTCAGGATCAACGCCTGGTTTCAAAGGTAAGTAAACTGGTCCAAGTGGCGGTGAGCGCCCCGTTGCACGCGGTAGCACAGCAACGCGAATCACCGGCCTGAAGGATGGAGCAGCTTATATAGCTGAGCTTCTGAAGCCACGCCCACTAGGTTCAGCCTGCCTGCCACACCTGATGAGTCAGCACATTAGGATGTTCTCTGGAATAAAGGCTTTCAGCTCCCTGAAAGTTCTTGTAAAATAAAAGCACTCCTGCACTGAAATAGTGTTCCTGCGCACATCTCTATATGAGCCTGGTGCCTTTGTCAGGGCCCTTAAGTTTATAGGTCCCAAAGAGACATAAGTGAGTCAAGTGACCCATTGCCCACATCACTAGATGGTGTGGTTTTTGTGTTCTGGGGCCTGTGACCATGAAGTGCTGCAAATGTACAAAAAGTACATCCGGTGTATGCCAGACTGAATGATCAAAACGCTAGATGTGCATTAAATATATATTAATAGACTGCAAAGTATGTAAAAAATGCCACTTGAAATTGATTTATACGGAACAAGTCCAAATGTCCCCGGTAAAAAAAATAACCGGCTAATGATATAAGGTAGACTGATCAAGTTTGAAGTCTCACAAATTGGCCCTAAGCATAGGTGTAGGCAAGATGAATCTATAAATAGAGATACAAATGGCACATATATTTCTCATCGTTCATATCTAAATAGTATCTCTATATACAGTATAAGCTTAATCAACATATCCCAAGCGGTACATCAGTTACATGTTACATATCCCACATTTTCTGCTCGGAAATCAACAGTTTTTACATATGAAGAACAAAGTAAACATTTTCCCATTATTGACCCACTCTTGGATCAAGTACGGTTCTTGAACCATCATATTCTACTTAATTGTCTAGTTTAATGTGTATAACATATATCTAATAGTTTTGCATAATATTATGTGTGTGCCCGGTGTGCTCAACCACTAGCCCACACATTGAGGTTTTGTCAGTATGATCTGATACAGAGATCATAGGTTCTATTTCCTAGCGAGAAATCAAAAAAGTTGCATGCAAATATTATAAAGAATTCTTTGAAAAATACTGCACTATAAATATGGTCCTAACAATTCCTCATTCCTGCCCAACAGGTTGATAGTCAAGATGGTAAATACAGAACAATTCTCACTTTGAATCACACATCTCATCTGCGCGACTGTATGTCTGGCCTCCTTGAAATGTCGATAAACCGGTGATTCATGGTTCTCTGTCCTGATGTTCGATTTATGTTCGGTCCTCCGATCTTTGGCTCGCCTGACAGTTTGGCCCACATATTATTTTTCACAAGGGCACTTCAGGGCATAGATAATTTTCTTTTGTGTTGCACAGTCACGCAGTTTAATCTTCTTCCCCGTGTTCAGATGACGTATATGATCCCCTTTGATAATATTGGAACAATGTTGGCAATTCAGGCACAGAAATGTGCCTGACTGCTGCTTATGCAGCAATAACTACGTGGGGATTTGGACTCTAAGATTCCGCCCTCTCTTGTAGGCCATCATAGGAACAGTTGGTTCAAATAAGGGTCCAATTTGATATATTTCCAATACTTCTTAATGGTTGTTGCAACTTGATGGGTCTTTGCCGAGAACTTTAAAGTGTGAATTAATCTGCTTCCCTCCCTTTTGGGTTTAGTTTGCATGAGATATCTTCTTTGCTGACTTTCCTCTCTTGTGAGAGCGTCATCCAAGACGTTGAGCGGATAACCCCTTGTCTTCAATCTGTCAGACATAGTCATATTTCTCATGAGTGTGGTAGTATTGGACACTATCCTCTTGAGCCTCAGAAATTGACTATACAGTAGATTCTCCTTGAGGTGTTTGAGGTGAAAGCTATTGTAATGCAAAACCTTATTGACATCAGTGAGTTTTCTGTAGATGATGATGATGATCAGCTCATGGTTTGTCATGGTAACCAACACATCAAGGAAATGTAGATCGGGATCCCCTATTTCTAGAGTAAACTTGATGTTTTCACTACAGTCTTTCAGATATTCAAGAACAGTTGTAGCTCTTCTCTACACCCTTTCCAGATGGCGAAAACTTTGTCGATGTATCATTTCCAAAATGCTAGCTTAGGGCTCCAAACGTCATTATTGAGTGTTCTCAAAGTAATGCATATAAATGTTTGCATATGTGGGGGCTACCGGTGAATCCATTGAAATCCCTGCGATCTGCAGAAAGTATTTGCCCTCATAGCGAATGAAGTTGTTATAAAATGATGGTCATAAACTCAATAGCGAGTACTTTGTGGATGGTTTCATCGTCGTGGGGTCGTGGGATCGAAGTATATAGGCTGGTCACATCCAATGAAAATAAGATCATATCCGGTTCTAACTGTTGTATTTCTCCTAATAACTGTAAAAAGCTCAAAGTGTATTTAAGATGAGTAGAGGATGTCTGAATCAATGGTTGTAGTGCAGTATCAAAAATGGTAGCTAGTGGGTTGAATACACTGTCCGTGTCTGCCACTATTGGTCAGAATGGTGAATTAGTAGGATTTTTGTGAATCTTCTGAAGGGCGTAAAAGACAGGGCTTACTGGGTGTTTATTGATCAAATATTCTCCAGTGCATGGTGTGATTCACTCAAGTTCCATAGCCTTAGAAATGGTCTTAGTTCATGATGATTCCGGCTGGGTCTTCGTCCAATTCCAGATATGTCCTTTGATCCTGTAGGAGTTCTAAACAACCTTAGTTGTAGAACCAGGGCTCCTACCTGATCAGCTGGTTTCATGGTGATCGAGAAGTCTTCCGCAAGTTCCTTTTAACAGTCTAATTTGATGTCTGCGTGGATTATTCCGTGATTTCAGGTTGTACTTAATTCTCCTAAGGTCTTTTGTGGTTTGTAGCTTAAACATATCAATGATCGGGTTATTGACTTGAGGATTGAAGGAACACTTGGACTTCATCTCAAGATATTCAATAGTCTCTGGTTGTCCCGACGTTGGAGGTAGAGAGTTGAAAAAGACCTTCAGTTCTGTCTTCCTGATTAGTTTGAAGAGGTTGATTTCTTGGAGCTATTCCTTGTGGGTATGTAGGATAAACCTAAATTGAGTGTATTGAACTATGGTTTTGTAAGGGCACTAGATGAGATGTTTACGACTATGGATTCACTTATTTGTTCCATGTTCTTTGCTTTCTTCTTACCTCTTCTGGTTTTGCTTCTTCCAAAAAAAAGGAGGAAGTGAAGGTGTGCTAGTCTGCGTAGTACTTGTACTCGGTTGTGCTGCTATGATTTCATTGTTTCGCCTGGTTGACACTACGGGATCCTCGCTTGCTTCTCACCTTCTCCACTGTTCACTTCACTACTATCTGTCGTCTCACTATTGGGTGTCGCAGGTTGTCGTGGTTCAGAAGGCAGCTGTCTGGATCAGTTATAAAATTCTTGCCAGGTATGTACGATATCACTGGTGTAGACCAATGTGTCCTTTCTGAACTTCCAAATGTTGCCTTTGTTCTATATCTTTCTTGTAGTTATCTTGTTGAGCGTTTCTTCCGACTGAAGTATAAGGAGTTGTTCTTTTATCTCCTCAATCTCCTGGTGTATAGTTGTCAAGGTTTAGGATAGCTCTTCGATAGTAAGGAAGATGCGGCCAAGGGAACATTTGTTAAGGATACGGTCCCATCTTTTAACAAATTACTGACTTTGTTTTCATAACGTAGGTTTGAGATAGACTCTAAGCCCTCTTGGAATACTTTAAGCATTGTAGTATTGGCCTAACGTAGTGGCATGAAGTTTCTGAGAAATGTCACTTCTTATAAGAACATTTTAAGATGCCTATTGTAATACAATTCCTGAAAGGACTAGTAAATGCCTTCCAGTTCTAGTTCCGTTCTGGAATTTAAATCTGGCTCTTATAATTCTAATGGGAGCGACGTTTGAACCGCTCCTTCCTGTCTTCTCAGGCTAGTAACGTGGAAGTCAATATTTTTTAATGGCCATCACTTCTGCTCACAGGGTTAGTGAGCTTCAAGTTCGATCTTGCAAGCCACCATTCACTGTATTTTCTTAGGAGAAGGTCGTTTAGAGGTTTCGTCACTCTTTACTCCCTAAAGTGGTCCCTTGAGTTTTGTTTATCTCAAAAAATAACTGTCTTTCTACCACCCCCTCCCCCTCCCCCTCCTCTTCCTTCAGAGTATGAAGAGAGGTTACACAGACTTTCCCCAAAAAGAACGCTTGGCTTTTATAGCTCAAGAATGTCCAATATTAGACAGGATGAAAAGTTATTCATTGGCTACCCTGGTCACAAACTCAGCAAAGCCGTGACCAAGCAGACACTTTCTTTTTTTTATTTTAAACTCTTTTTATTAGTGGTCACAAAAATACACAGAACCATCACATCGCTCTCACATTGTAGCAAAAATTATATGATCTACATCTCATTTAAGTGTTAAAGATTACATAGTTTTGTCAACATCAGAAATCATGTCACATAAGTACATTCTGAAGGGGCCCCATATGTCTTTAGGTCTGCTTGCAGATGGATGGGTAAGGACGAACTGCTCTGCTCCTCTGTTTCGTTTTCATATGTCAGTTCCCGAAGGAAATGTTTCATGCTGGGTGGTCCGGTACTTTTCTACTGCTGTAATATGCATTTTTTGGCCACTGCGCATGAAACGTTGAACAGTCTCCTGACCTTTTCGGAGCACTTGCCTAGGTCTCTAAACAGGTATTTGTGTGGGGTTAGTGTAGGGGGAATCTTTGATCTCTTCTAGCATGCCCGCCACCTTTTTCCAAAAGCCCGCCACCATCGCGCACCCCCAATACATGTGGAATGCACCCGCCTGATGTGCTCTGCATTTAGAACAATCCCCGGACCCATTCAGCGCAAACTTAGCTATCTTGGCTGCAGTGTAGTGTAGAGAGTTTAAAATTGTAAACTGGATTACGCAGGCCAGCATTCAAGGATACCCTTTTGGTAAGCGAACAATATCTGTCCTTGATTCTATCATGTATGGAGCACTGTAGATCTCTCTCCCATTTGCCTCTAACCGGGTTCATCGTGGGGGAGTGTGTTTGGACTGCAACACATAGTCTGGAAATCCCCTGGCTGTCTCTGGCCCTTACCAGTTGTGTACATGGATGTGTAGGGGGCTCATCTGGGAAGATCAGCCAGTGTTTCTGAAATGTAAATCTCATGCGATAGTACTGGAGTGTCTTAAGTGGTCCCCGCCCCCTGCCCCATCACATTTTGCAGGGTCACAAATTTCCCGTTGACAAACATATCACCCAGTTTCATTTCTGCATTGGGATCCCAAGCTTCCTGTAAACTGCTATCGTGTGTTGGCTGTATGCCCGGGTAGTTCCAGAGGAGAACCTCTGAGTTATAAGGGGATTCCACGCCCAATCTTTTAAATATAGCCCTCCATGCTCCAACCGTACAGCTCACTGGGTTATACTCACATGTGTATCAAAGACCACAGACTGTATATTTGTGGGGTGTGTGGTGAATTCTTCTATCCATGCGTGGGGGGTGGGGCATCGGTTTCACCAGACTAGTATTTCGCAAATTGGGGTTGGGCAGTGTAGTAGTATAATTCAAAATCAGGTGCCGCTATGCCGCCTGAAGAGTGTGGTTCTGTCATTTTTTCCCATCCTATTCTTGGAGTCTTCCCATACCAGAGAAAAGTTACCGCCATTGATCTAAGTTTATTAAAGAAGGGTTGTCCCGGCCATATAGGGATGTTAACAAAGAAATATAGCAATTTGGGTAAAATTATCAGTTTAAGAACTGCGACTTTGCCATGTAACGAGATCGGAAGGCGACCCCACATCAGCAATTTGGTATTTAAGGTATGTAGCACGTTTTCATGGTCATCTGTGTATAGTGTATGCCTTTTTCTTGAGACAAGTATACCCAGCTATCTAATGCTTTGTTCAGACCATTTAAGTCCACATAGAGAATTTGGGCATTTGGTCGCCGGCGTAAGTGGGAATATCTCCGACTTGGCATTATTTATGGAATATCCGGAGTGAATTCCTGAATCTCCGCCATAATGGGTGCAATATTGTTTTCTGGCTCACGAACATATAAAGAATTTAGCGAACTCACCAGTGATCTCTTGCTCACACAGAAGAACAACCCCCCTCCCCCGTGGTGTTTGTATGCTCGTAATCTAGTTAGGTTGCCTATCTTTTTTTAATAAATTGGACAATGTCCTCCCAGCTTTGTTCCCATCTCCATATCTACGGGCGCGGACCAAGGCTGCCATATATTGAACTTCTCTAGCGGCCATCTTACCAAACTCTTGGATATGTGCCTGAATTTCAGCTAGTATTGTCTTATCTTGTGTATGAGTGTAGGCTTCCTCAAGCTCTCCTAGTTTTTTTTTCAGTTTTGGTTAATTCAGCTCGGACCCTTTTCAAAAGACCCACCGACTTAGACATCGGGGTTCCCCTAGTCCAAACCTTAAAGGACTCCCAGAACGTGGAGTATCTGTCAACCGAGCCTATGTTGTTGCTGAGGAACTCTGCAATTTTTATGTGCAGCCCCTCCGCAACCCCAGAGTCGCCCAATATCCCTCCCGCCATTCTCCATCTCCTGACCGGTTTGGGGCAATTATGAAACTTAACCTCAATCACCACAGGGGAATGATCAGACAGTGTGCAGGATAGTATTTCGCATGTCTTCACCGCAGTGATCACAGCAGGGGAGACAAACCAGTAGTCAATTCTAGACTCGGAGTCATGAATCGAAGAGTAATATGTGTATCCCCTTCTGTTCGGGTGTAGCACCCGCCAGGCGTCTTCAAGTGATAGCTGAAGTAGAATGTGTTTCAGAGTAAGAACAGTTTTGCTAGGTGACCTGATTATAGTACTAGATCTATCCAATCTGGGATCAAGGGCAACATTGAAATCTCCTCCCCATAATATAGTAGTCCCATCAATCGAAGCGATTAACTGGTATATATTCGTATAGAAGGCAGGGTCATCAACATTAGGGCCATACGTGTTAACCAGTATCATTTGCTGGCCCGTGATCTCACCCCATAACAGAACATTTCTACCATGGGGGTCAATTTTCTGGCCTTCCAGTTTGAATCCCAAGCTCGGGTGTATAAGAGTAATGACCCCTCTGGACTGGGATGAATAATTAGTGTAAAACCTCAACTTGCCCCATTTGGGCAAATGTGTTCATTATTAGTATCCATGGTATGTGTTTCTTGTAACATAACAATCTGGGCACCATGTCTGGCTATGTAATTCCCCACTTTGTAGGTTTTTTACTGATTATTCAGTCCCCTTACATTCCATGACAACAGCTTCACCCCCAGTCCCTCACCAAAGCTTCACAGGGAAATGTTTCGATGACATCATGAATTTCAGTAATATACTGCTCATATAACGCGGACGGTGCCAGAATCCGTGCAACCACTTGTTTAACCATTAACAAACAACCTGTTCCTTCCATTCTCACCACAGGACTGGGCTCCGTAAGGTTGGGGCCCATTTCTCGTTTCAAACCATAAGTCTGTGCAACAACAACAACTTATTACATAACCTCTAATCAACCCCCCTCCCTCATCATCACCCCTACTTGACGATGTTCCCACTTCAACTTGTGGAATATTCCAGGGGTGGCCATGTTGCTTCACATGACCGTCGATTCCGGTTCCCACCGCTCCACCTGTTAATGGATTATCGGGCCGTCTTCGGCGTTAGCCAATCTCGCACCGAACCAAAAAAGGAATCTGACAACTCAGACAAATCTGCATTTAGCATGTGTCATTAATCTGCTGGACGGGGTCTGTTCTGCGCCAGCCTGCCCACTCTGGGAGGAAGGGGTATAGAGGTCTCTATGTAGGTCAAGGCTTCAGTCGGAGTTTCAAAAAAGTGTGCTTTTCCAGCATGCTGAATCCTCATCTTGGCTGGGAACATCAAGGCATATGTAATCTGACGTGCTTTTAAGAGCTTCTTGACTGGTTCATATGATCGTCTGCTTGCCTGAACCGCGGCAGAAAAGTCCATATATATATATATATATATATTATATATATTTTTTTTTTTAATTTGTTTTTATTATTTAAAAACATACCAAACATTGCAACTTTAAGGACGTTCATAATTAATGTCAAACCAACACATTATACATTTCCCGTCCTCCCCCCACTCCCTCCCCACAAACTCGAGCCGTTACATCAGGTCATCTAAATGAGCATTTTCGGGAATCTCAGTGCTTATTGACTCATCGGAGTCTTCTGTTTCATGACTGGCCTGGTGTGGAGTAGCCATTGAGGTCACCAATTGCCTCCAGGCCATCAGGGGGCCCACCTCCTCTTCTCCCCCTCTGGTGGCAGCTTCAAACCAAACCGCGGTTTCCGCTTCTGCCCATCTCAAAAGGTCCACCCACCATGTCTCCACTCTAGGCCTATGGGCCGCTTTCCAACACATTGCAATCCTGCGCTTGGCCAGGACATATACTAGGTCCTTCATTTTGTTGATATGCTTTAAATTACGTGGCCTGGGGAAATTCCCAAGCATGCATGCCCCAGCAGACCCCACATCCAGCACCACACCCCCGCCGGCCATTTTCACCTGTATTTCTTCCCAGAATCTATGCACCTCTGGGCAAGCCCAGAACATGTGCAGCAACCCTGCCTCCTCCTCTTCACACCTGGGGCATTTCTGTATAGCTGAGCCTCCAAACCTGGCTATTCTACCAGGGGTCAAATAAGCTCTGTGAGTGACATATAGCTGGATCTTCTGGAGTCTCACATTCCGAGACACCTTTTTGTGGTACCTCTGAGCTCTGTCCCATTGTCAATCGGTCATGGATTCTCCAATCTCCTCCTCCCAATCATGCCTCAGCTGGCGTAGCTCCCTCTCTACCTTCGCTCGTAAGAGCTCATATATCCTAGATATTTCATGACCACCTTCTGAGACATCATACATCATTTCCAGGGTGGCATCAGGTTCTTCCGCCAGCACCGTCTCAGGCCACCTCCCCCTTACCCGTTTCAGGAGCCTGATGTATGTAATGTATTGGCCACTGTGCACCCCTGTCTCCTCATGCAACCTCTGAAATTCCAATACCTCCCCTTCCTGCAATATATCTCCGAAGGTGGCTAGACCCACCGGTTCCCAGTATCTGCGAACAGCTTCAAACAGTTGGGGGTCATCACCACACAGAGCCACCAGCGGGACCTGCAGAGAGCGGGTCTGGGTCGCCCACCGTTTTCCAAGCTCTGCGCCAAACTTCCCAGCCCAACTCCAATAGTCTCCCCCTCCCCTTCATCTTAGTTTTATGCATCCACACTGTCTCTCTTGGAAAGTAAGGGACTGAGTTGCCCTGCAAAAGCCTGGCTTCCACCGAGTCCTCTGCAGACAGCCACCTGGCCACATACAACAGCTGTCCCGCCAAGTAATACAATTCAAAGTTTGGCAGGTTTATGCCCCCCTTATCACAAGTATTCTGTAGTTTCCACAGGGCCACCCTATTCCTGGAGTTGCCCCAAATAAAGCCCCTGCACATACCGTGGAGTCTCACAAAGAAGCGTCTGGGGATCGAGTATGGGAAATTCACAAAAAAGTGCAAAAGTCTGGGAAGAACAACCATTTTAAGCAGAGCTGCTCTCCCCATCATGGCCAGGGGTAGCCTCGACCAGATCGCCATGCTATTCGTAATACCCTCAATCGCTTTCACTGTATTATGTCTGTGCTCCGTCTCTATCGCATGATAAATGTTCACACCCAGATACCTGAATGTCACGGTCTGCCAGAGTATCCACAGAACAAGTAGCCCCGCCGATGGGGTGCTCCTATACCTTCCCAAGGGGAACAAGCTAGACTTCCCGGGTTTCATCCGATATGCCCGAGATGGTGGCATAACGATCCATCACCTCCAGCACATATTGCAGGTTTTCTTCCAGGTAGCGCAAGTAGAGAAGCATATCATCTGCATACAGTGATCAGGTGTGTGCCCCCTGTCGTGGGAATCCACACCTCCCCGTATTGTTGCCGCAGGCATATTGCTAGCGGCTCCAATGCCAAATGTATAACATGGGTGACCAGGGACAACCCTGTCTGGTCCCCCTGCTGAGTTGCCATTTGTCTGAGATTGTGGGTCCAGTTTTAACTCTCGCAATCGGGGAACTGTATAGCAACTGGACCCATCTAGTATACCCTGGTCCCATTCCGTATCTATTCAGGGTCGCTTTCAACCACGGCCACCGCACTGAATCAAAGGCTTTCACCGCGTCCAGCGACACAATGGCCATCTCGCCGAGTCTTCCTTGGTTTGATCAATGATATGGTGCAGCCTCCTGTGGTTATCTGTGATATTTCTACCGGGACATAACCCGTTTGGTCTGGGTGCATCAACTTGCCGATTACCCTCTTTAGCCTGTTGCCTAGCACTGCCGTGAGTATTGCAAAAGTCCGGATATATATGTATACTGCAGTGTTCCAGCCTCTTGCTAGGCGCAGGATTGCGTCTCTGTCCCTAAAGTTGAGGAGACGTGCAATTATCGTACGTGGTGGTGCACCTAGCTTTGGTACCGGTGCCAGGGTGCGGTGTGCTCTCTCCACCAGGAAATGTTCTGAGAGTGCTTCCGGCCCGGACAAGGATCTGAACAGTTCTTCCATTTGTTTCTCCATTTGACCCTTCCCAAAGGATTCCGCCACGCCGACCACTCGAACGTTGTTACTCCTTGATCTGGATTCAAGATCCTCACATTTATTTTGCAACTTGTTTATTGTTTCTTTGATATGGGTAATGTCCCGACTGTGATGAGCAATAGTATCCTCATTCGCGCTTATCCTGTTTTCAGTCTCTGTGACACGTGTGCTCTCTATCTATTCTGGCCCTCATGGAGCCTATAGTGGCAACTATTTCATCTAGCTTCATGTTTACTGCCAGGAACCCATTTTGCATTAGTGTTGCCAGTTTATCTTCTCGGTCCCCTCCTTCAGGCTCACCAGTTACATTGCTCTCCGGATGTATCTCCACTGCCACGGTTTGATTCTGACTACTGGTATAAGTATCCATTAGCCCTTTCTTTTTGCTGCCAGGGGTTTTTGATGCTTTGCCAGCTTTATTTGGTGCTCCCATGTCGGCGCAGGACTGTGCGCCTATCTCAATTGTTGAACTTCTCTCAATGTTTTAGGGCAATGATTTCCGTGGATGGTCACCCCTCACCCTGCGTCTTGATCGGCACGCAATGGCAGGGGATATGAATATGCCTGCAACCTTAACAAGTCTTAGGTCTCCAGATCGCATCGGCCGCGAGTGAATTGCGTCCTCCCACGTATGTAGCGCTCACTTGTGTTATCTCGCAGCTTTAACTTTCCCTTTCAGATGCCGAAGTGCTGCAGGAATGTGTCTGTGCGTCTTCAGCTGTTTGAGAGGGCGGTGTAGTAGACGTATGTTATTATGGCCCCCTCACAGTGCACACTCAAAGGTGTTTCCCTGCTTAAAATTTAAGTGGGCCTGCTGGATTGATCAGTAATGTCATTTCAGGCCGGTCGAATCGTGTGCGTACACCACTGGGGGGTCAGAACCCCACAGCACAGCTGGTTCCGGACTTTATAGTATGCCTTAAGTCAGGATATTGTATTGTCATGTTAGACGGATCATGAAAAACTTGAGTGCTAATGTCTCTTCAACCACGAATCAGCTGCAGCTGGCACGCAGTTCTATTCGCAGTATTATTCGCCCCCAATCCTCGTGTGTGTCAGAATAGGTCGCCCACCGAGGCCACCCGAACGCAGGAACGCTCCAGCTGCTTAGGCTGCGACGCGTTATCAACCCGCAGCTGGGTCGCATCCGTCAAACACCACCCCTGTATCCCATAATGTCTTGCTTGTTTTCTCGCGGGTTCACCGTCGTGTTGTCAGCGAGCCAAGGCGCTCGCCGAGTCAGCCGGGGACACCGACAAACGTGGCATCCGGGGAGGGCGACGGGCGCTCACAGCAGTCCTCAGCTGGGGGCCCGATCAAGCCCAGGCACCCAGAGCCGGTACCAGGCGTTGCCGTCCTCCAGCGTATCAAGGGTGGGAGCCGTATGTCTGGGCTAGGTGCAACCCGCCCTCACAGACTCCTCCTCCCTGCGGCCCGCTTCCCCTCCGCATCCACGGCAGTCGGGTGAATCCGCCTAGTTCTATGCGTTGGCTCGTCACAGTGTTGAGTGTCGGCGAATCCTCACTCGGGTATATCTCGGCGATCCTGGGTAGTGGGAAGTTGGGATTTTCTCAGGTTGTGGTCGGATGTCTGGGCAGTTATTAGCGCCGTTTCCCAGTCTTCCAAACAGCCTTAGAACGGATAGAATAGTGCAGGATATCACGTGGAGCAGGCGCTCCGAAATCAAGCAGCCATCTTTCTTGTGCGCAACAGCGCCCCCTCAAGCAGACACTTTCAAGATTAATTATTCTATGCATTTCAGATAACTACTCCATTGCTGGACATGCCACCAGGGGAGTGGCAACTACTTCGGCTCTACAACGAGGCGTGCCATTGCAGGACATTTGCAATGCCGCAACGTGGTCCTTCCTCCATATAGTAACAAAGCACTATTGCTGAGATACCCTGTTGGGTCAGGACACTCGATTTGGAAGAGCGGTTCTGTACAACATTGTGTGCTAATTGAAACATAAGAATCCGGTTCTCCCACTTCATTGCCAAAACTGCAATGGGAGGAATCCGTGGGAGGACACAAACCATTAGAAGAACATATTACTTTCCCAATGTTCTTTCTGATGAATGTTCATCCCGCAGATTCCTCATTGCCCTCCCATCCTATCTGAGCAAGAGCTAATTCTTATTCTTCTCTTTCCAACGTCCATACAGGGTTACATTGCTTTGCTCTAGACAACTAATCAACACAGAGAGAGGAAAAACTAGGAACTGAGTGCAGTGAGTGCTATATATACCACCATCGAAGTCCTGTCCAGATGCGGGAATGCTAACTGCCGAGGTTCCTCGAAACCGATGCCATACAGCGCTCCTGCTATCGAAATTTTATTTCCGAGACTTCAAAGTAGGATACGAATATATCTAAGATGAGGAATCTCTCCATCTTCTCAGTTCTACTTCCTCTCACCTCTCTCCCTCCGGCTCCTAGTTTTCATAAACTTCATAGAGAATATACTGATGGGTGTATATTATATCCTCTGCTGGCTGCTGAAAGGAAGATACATGCAGCTGGCTAGGTGTTTGCACACAATATTGCAAATAGTGCATGGTTTCTCTTCTGCAGCCTCGCACTGGAACTTGTTGGGAAACCTGAACCTAGACTCTTGAGTGTGGGCATACTATATCGGTATAGGTTTAACATGGTTTTCTAGTGGCTGTAGGCACGCAACAATATGAACTGCAGGCAAATGATTATAGAAGCAACATTCACAGAAATGTCATGTTGCTGTTACTCTCTTTGCTGGGTAATATCACACCTGGAACATATAGCCATAAACTGCTCTGCATATCAGTAAATTATGAGACATTCACTGGTTATGGTGCACATCTATTTTGGTAACAATTATCGGCTTAGGACCAAAGGGAAGTATCAGAAAAACACTTTTTATAATTTTACACAACGTAAGGAACCTTGTGGTATGAGGCAGATTTAGATCTCCCACCCTGCAAGAACTGCTCGCCAGAAGACCTTGCCAGGCTCTCTTCTTTGTGCCTCACACAGATAGGAACATGTCAATGAGTAGGGACAGCCTATATAATTGTTCAGCTGATTCTAGGTATGCAAGGCTTGCCTGGGCGCTGTGAGAAACCTGAAGGTGTCTTACCCACTAGTTCCCGGGGATCTGACATGCTGGTGGCCAGGACAGGGCCATCAGTTTTTGTATCAAGTTCCTGGCGGTGGACCATGGTGGGAGGATCACCTGGATGAGGGGTCTTCGGGGAGTGCAAGTGGGACACCGGATGGTGAGACACGGTATCCCCTTCCCTGTAACACAGATTCCCCATCCTTAGAATTTCAACCCCCAAACCCCTTTTCCCAACACAAACACTTTCTTACGGACAGCTCACTGTGAGAGAAAAGTGACTAAACCCCGAGCCGTATACCTGACATGTCCCAATACAATGGTCTGGCAGGGTCAGGCAATTACTAATCATTACACACACACCTGACTTCCATCACACTTCCCCACATGGATACAAATCAGAGCACAAAAGCACACTCTGAGCAAGGCAAAGCACACAATGGCAGTTTAATACAAGGATAAAGATGACAAGACAGAAGAGGGTTGCAAGGAGGGAAGTGCCCTTGACCTTTTCAGAGAAAGACAGTTACGTTCAGGAGCCCTCAAGAATAGGAAACGTAAGACCCAGAATCAAAGCTGAAGAAGCCTGGAGACCACTAGGGGGTGCGGAAGGGAATGGTCGCCTAAACCTGAAAGAGAAGATATTGAGATAATCCCAACCCAAACCCTAAGGGAAAGGCACGAGAACGAAGAGTGGGCTACCTGAAGAACCCACTAATCTAATCAGAGACACCTCAGGGGACGCAGGTAGTAAATTCCTCACGTGCCTAGCCGAAGGCGGCCTGGTGGACGTCTGGAGACTAACCAATGCAGACAGGAAGGGATACACATTCAGGTCCAGTGTCCATGGGACTTATACCAGAATTGACAACTTGTTGGTCACCGGGGACACCAGCCCCAGAGTTAAACACAGTGAAATCCGCCCAGTTGGCTGGTCTGAACACAATATGGTCATGGCAACACCTAGATGTGGAAGGGCTCAACCGACGAGATCCCAAGTGGCGGTGCAATGAATACTTGTGGAAGGACAAACTCTACTCACAAGAACTCGACAAGGCAATCCGCAAATACTTCCAGATAAATGACAATGGGGAAGTGAGTATAGCAACGGTATGCGAAGCGGGAAAAGCTGAAGAGCTCTCCTCATGAGACAAGGCACCAAGCGAAAAAGGGAAAGAAAGCTGCAGGAGGATAAGCTACGAAAGGAGATCTCTGCCCTTGAAGGAAAGATGCATGACCTCGGCTCTTACCTGGAGGAACATTTCGAATCGCACTAACATTATTAAAACCGAAGTTTTACGAGAAGGGCAACAAGGCCACAAAATGTTAGCCGCTAGCTTGAGAGCCCAGAGAACAGAGAGATGGGTTGAAAAGAGTAAAACAGAAGAGGGTGGTTGGGCCCAGAGGACATAGCCGCCCAGTTTGCTTATTCCAAAGCTGGAAATCTCATCACCATAAGCTGGATATCGCACAACCTCCCATCAGAGGCTACTCTGATGGGAGGTTGTGGCCCGTAAAGCCAGGGAACTCTACGAAAAGGAGCCATCCACGACATATCCACATGCAGAGAAATAGAATGGGCAACCTTCCTCGAAGCCTACAAACAATCCGAAAGGAAACTGGTGACACTATCCCCACTGCCACGGAGCAGCAATGACAATAAGACATATCGTAAATGTCCATCTTGTCCCAGAGGGGTATGTGGGCGTTAAGGCCAGGCGGGGGGGGGGCTTGGGTGGTGGAGTTAAAAAGTTGCACCGAAGTCTCTAAACTGATCATGCAAAAATGTGCAGTAATGTGGTCGAAATGTTGAAGTTCATACGGGAAAATGCATGTCTTTGAAATGCTTATATTTGGAGGACAAAAAGCTGAAGAAGCCTGAATTGTGTGTCAGAGGTACACTGGCTCTCCCATGTTGATAGCCAAGGCGGGGAGTATCGTTTGCAGCTGTGGTACTGTCCTTGGCTCCTACAACAAAGCAGCACCACTAAAGTCAGTACACCCGATGCGTTGGGGAGACTGATACTAGACCGGTCTGTGTTAAAGCCAAGGTTGGGAGCGGCAACATTGTATAGAGAAAACTGAAGAGAATAGTGTGTGAAGCGTATGAGACAAGCAATGAGAATATAATTAAACAGCAGATGAATAACCAAACTTTTGAAGCCAAGACAGATACTGTTAACAGTGGTCCGCCGCCACGTGGGTGCTCATTCAAAGGTCCCTGTTAGGTACCCAACTGAATGGTGGCAAATGTAAAAAGGAATTTTGAAATTGAAGTGGTCCTGCAACGGGTCTAGCCAAACCCTGTGCACATTCGAACGTCTTCGATAGGTGGTCCGAACCCAGCTGAGGGAGACTAATTGTATTAAGAAGGGGATCAGAGCCCAGCTGAGGGTGATCCGGGGTGAATAGTGAATCATCTGAATTGAGTACTTGTAAGAGGAAAATAACGTATTGTTTGTTTTGTCGTATCAGCCACTCTACATGAAGAGAATTTGATGGGCAAAGAGAATTGGGCACAGAAGGCCCTGGTGCTAATGATTGAACTGTATCCTCGTACTAAAGAAGCCAGAGAGTGTGCTAAGCTCGAGTGAACCGCCTTGTACTGTGCTGAAAATGTGGGAATGTGAGGGTGAAGGCCTGAACATCCTGACATATAATTATTGTGAACACTTCTTTTTTTTCATAAACACTACCCCCACACTATTTGTATTTAGATGTAAGGATTGGCAATATTAATTTTTATTATAGGCCCTTTTAGTTTGACAAGACACCACTAGGACAGCGTTATTATTTGATGGTCGTTGCTTGCTCCCATCTGTAGATTTAGGATTACATAGGCGTTTGTCATACCCTTGTTGAAGTTCAATAAACACCATTGAACTGTGGTCACTTGTCTGTTTTACTGTTGATACCATGCCTTTCTTACAGTGCACACAGGAGTACTAGTCTCAACATGCATATAAACATAGCACTCCATATTAGTTTGCACTATGTAGCCCCATATCTCGTTTCCATTTCAGTAACCACAGTTACATGGAATACATGGTCAAACCATGTGTTTTGGTTACCCACATTTCTCAGGTTTGCACACTCAAAATATATCATTTCCATGAGGACTTCAATCTGATGGCAAAGCTTAAAATGTTTTCCTTTTTTGTCTGGAAGTAGTTTATAGCATATATTTCTGTGTGGCCTCAATCATAAACATATAAGTGTGACGTGTTTACCAATCTGAAACGCCCAACTCAATTTATAATTTAGCAGCATGCAGTGTAGAAAAAGGGCAATGATTATTACATAAATTCGATAGTTTCGTTATGATATCCTTCTAGCCTTATTTTTGTAACTATGTAGTAGGGTTTATATTAACCAATTCCATGTCTTTTGTAACCAAATGTTGCATGAACACAAACCCATTCACTAATTGAGTCAGCATAGAGTAAGCTCAGAGGTGAGCAAAAACTTTATTTTTCTTGGCCAGCTAAATTAAAGTGGTGGATAGTTAGATCAGGTGTTAACCAATTTATTTTGACTTTCAATGACTTCAAGGAATAATCCCACCCTATACAAAGATCAGAAACTGTATGCGTTTGGTCTTTGCAATACAGGTGTGTGGCAACATGTCCTGTTTCAATTGAAAAACGTCATGAAAGCAGTTACCGATGCATAGATACCCATTTAAACATTTTTTTTAATGTGATATAGTTTCAATTTAAACTGTTCACATTATTACAAAACAATATTTATAAAATACAATTCAGTTTTCAAATAAACTTTAATTTTCAATCTTTACATTACATGATTTAGCAAATCAATTATTATATAATTCAATTCACACCTTATTTTCATTAAATCATCATAAAAAACTTCAAGCTATTGTGTAAAACCTGTTTAAAACATCCAATACAATACATACTTGAGCATACACAATCATTCACATCTGTCTTTTACCACATACTACCGCCTTTGCCCAATTCATGGAGTCTTTTGATAACCTCCATCCAAACTCTATACATTGCTAATTGTAGTGCTTTATTCCTGGATATTAAACAATAAATCCAAAAAGCTTCACTTCAAATTGATTACACATCGTAGACAAATTTCCCCAGATTTCATATATAAATCGAAGCTAGCTCATAGCACTCAGTTAATGCATGTTTCCCTGTTTCAGACGGAGGCGTATCTACTTTACAAATTCGGCAGGGTCTCTGTTCCTTAGATAATCTTCTTTTCAAATTAGTTTTTATTGGCATTTCTGGTGAATACAATATAACAATATTGTACTTCACCCCCCTCCCTGCCTCTTACCCCCTGGCCCTCCCCTCACCTTGAGGTCTATTCCAGTTGTGAGGTCTTTAGTCTATTGTACGATGGACATCCCACCCTCCACATTAAATCTAGTATCTCCAAATTCTGAGGGCACCATGCTGTCATATAATGAAGATTCACCCTGCTAATAGCGCAGGGAGCTCTTGATTCTATTGAAGACAAGGAGGTGAGCATTATGCTTCATCTTCTTATTTATTACTCTCCAGCAGTTTCAACAAATAGTAAAATGTTCAATCTTATCATTGAAATAACTTTTAAAAACTTCATATCCCATCAGTCTTAGGTCCCTGTCACCCCAGTGCCCTGGTCATGTGACATAGTCCTTCCTCTTCCTGTAATCCTCCTCTTCTTGACTGCTTCGAACTGCAATCTTAACGAAAACTGAACTGTCAACTTGATCAACATAGTCTCTGACCTTTTGAGCTCTGCTGAGTCGATCTCTCGCATTCCAACTTGCGATTCTGTTCAACGTGTCTCGTTCACGTGTACAGTTTCAGCCATTCTTCTGCTCGTCTCCTAGTGGTAGAAACAACAGTGCATGTTAGGGCGGCGGATACACACCCTATTCTGGGAGGAAATCATTTGAGTTATCCAGGTACATATCACAATACACTTATCCATCAGTACTTCAGCTCTCCCGTGTATCTAGGGCGGGAAAGTAATGCTCGCCTCCTTGTCTTTAATGGAATCAAGGGCTCCCTGCGCTATTAGCAGGGGGAATATTCATTCTATGTCAAGACGCAGGCGAGCATTATGCTTGTTCAAAGCTTTTTACCATAGCTTCTGCTATCTTGTTAATTGGTCTAAAATAAAACGTTCTGAATGTAGTATCAATAGCCCAATCATCTGCTTTCAGAATATCTTGCAAAGTCGCGCCTTGCCTTAGTGCTTTTGACGCCATTGCGCCTCTAACTGAATGTGCTCCAAATTTTGACATCTTTTCCTGCTAGGCTCATAATTTCTCTAACCCACCTCGCTATGGTGGCTGTCGCTACACCTTTATGCGGTTTTATGCGTGCTATCAGCAATTGTCGTTCCCATCGTCTCAGCTCAGCTGTTTTATTTGCATATTCTTTTATGCAGTCGGCCACACACCACTTCGGATGTTCTTGCATATATGGATACGTTATCGTGGAAGAATCTGTCTTCGTTCTCCTGGCCAGATGGAAAGTCACTCCGTCTGGTCCGTATACCATCCTGTCTACTTCTAGTGCTCTCACGTCTGCTACTCTCCTACTTATTTATTTATTCATATTTGTTGAGTGTGCAGCAGCCCTAGGGCATCGTGGCGCTAGTTACATCGAGAGAACAGAACTTCGTTACACATAGAAAACACATACATGCATGATTAGTGTACGTTAGCAGTGAGCAGTTCGTCAAACATATGGTGGTGGTAGTTTTAGTTAGAGTGGTTTTGAGGTTTTTTCTAAAGGTTGTGAGCAAACATTCTGCTCTTAGTTCAGTGGGGAGCTTGTTCCATAGTTTTGGGGCTATGTATGGGAAGCCTATGCCTCCTGCTTTAGCCTTATTGATGCGTGGCACAGTGAGTTGGTTAGTGTAGCATGGTCTGGTGGGTCTGGTGGCGATGGGTCTGTGGAGTGTGTGAGAGGTAGGGCGGGGCTGTGTGGTGGATACATTTGTGTGTTGTAGTGAGAATCTTGAAAGTGAAACGTTCTTTGACAGGGAGCCAGTGAACGGACTGTCTTGCTCTTAGGGAGTTATTTTGGGTGATATGAAATCTATTTAAATTTTTTACAGAGGTGCCGGCTAGGAGAGCGTTACAATAATCAAGCTTCACACCTATGGTGGCTCTTGGTATTGAGAGACAGTTTTCTTTGGTTAAAAATTGGTTTGATGGCGTTGATGAATTTAGTGCTTAAGGCAGAGGCGGAGACAATGGCGCTGACCTGTTTATTCATGGACAGTGTTGCATCAATGTGGACACCTAGAGTTTTGACAGATAAGACTGGGATGGTACAGTTGTCAATGTTGAAGTTGACGTAGAGACTCTCTAACTTAGCAAGTGTAGACTTTTGGCCAAGAATAAGGATCTCTGTCTTATCCCCGTTAAGGCAGAAGCCATTTGTGGCCATCCACGCTTAAATTGTGGCACCTACGTGACACCATACACAGTAGCATCGCTAACTTCCCATTAAGTTTGTCTAAGGGCAGGTATCTATTGCTGGGCCAGTCTGCTAACGGCTGTAGTACGACTGCCACGTCCCATAAGGACTTGTATCTTGGTTGTGGTGGTTTCCTGAATCTTATTCCTTTTCGAAATCTAATTATTGCTACATTCTCCCCTACTGGGACTCCTTCGATGGGCGTGTGGCCTGCTGATATCGCAGATCTATACACTCCTATTGTTCTATAGATTTTCCCGTCATTTAAGAGCTCTGCTAGGAAATTCAGAATCTCTACTAAAGGGGCAGAAACTGGATGAAAACCTCTCCTATTGCACCACCTTGACCATCTGTTCCACGCTGCATCGTAGCTCCTTCTAGTTGAAGGGGCCCCATGACTCCGCGATGAGGCTCGCAGCCTGTGCCGAAATTCCTGGGAGGTTCCAGTGTCTCCTGCACGCCATCAGTGGCAGTGTCCCCTTTGCTCTGAGGGTGACGCGATCCAACTGGGTCCGTGAGAAGGTTTTCTATTTGAGGCAACATTCTCGGATAATCGGATGTTGGCTCCATCAGCGCTGGAAACCATAGTTGCGACTTCCATATCTGAACTACTATTATCAGATTCGCTACTTCTCTGCGTACCTTCGTTAACACTCTGCTTATTACGAATGGAGGAAATGCTTTGAGCATCTCTCCTCTCCAATCTTGCAGGAAGGCACCTACTCCCGCTGCTGCTGGGTCCAGCCTCCAGCTGAAAAATATGTTCTTCTTTGCGTTCATTCTGGACGTAAACAGATCTGTGTGAATTGGCCCCCAGAGCTCTTCTATCTGCCGAAAAATCACTCTGTCCAGCATCCAGTCGCTGGAGTCTACTAGATGTCTGGAGTTCCAGTCCGCTAATACATTCAGCTAGCCCGGTAAATATTCTGCGACCACTGAATTTCCTGACTCTAGGCAGGAGTGCTAAAAGTCCTTGGCTATTTCCGCTAATAATCGGGACTTCGTCCATCCTAAATGATTGATGTACCGGACTGCTGAGATGTTGTCCATCTTCAGCAGAATATGTGAATTCACTTTCTTTCGGGAAAAGCCTTGATCGCAAATGAACCGGCTAACAGCTCTAGACAGTTTATGTGCAGTCTGAGTTCCTCCGAACTCCACCTGCCTCCTGCTTGGAGTTCTCCGCAACGGGCTCCCCAACCTGCTCTGCTGGCGTCTGATTCTATTACTATGTTGGGGCGGTCTCCAAAAATGGCTCTCTCGTTCCATGCCTCGATGTTCTGTAACCACCATTCCAGCTATGTTCTGGACTCTTGATCTAGGGGTACTAGCTGGTTGTAGCGGAGGCCCTGCTTGAAGGTGCCTTATCTTCAGCCGCTGAAGCTCCGGGAATGCAGGGGCCCTGGAAATATCACTTGCATTGATGCTGCTAACAAGCCTACTACTCTTGCAGTCGTTCCCACCGATATGACTGTTCTTCTGAGGCAGTTCCTCTTTTTATGTCCCAAATCTTTTCGTTCTGCTGCTCCAGGGTTGCCGTCCTGGTGTCCATGACGAATCCTAGGAACTCTATCCTCTTCGCTGGTTTCATCTCTGACTTCTCTCGGTTCCCTAGGAAACCTAATGATGTCAGGAGATTCGCTACCAAGCTGGTCTGATAGCAGAGTGTATCTTCGCTGCTTGCCATTAGCAGGATGTCGTCTTGGTAGACAATGATCCGTATCCCTTTCGCCCAGATCACTGCTGCTACTGGCTTCATAGGTTTTGTAAACGCCCAGGGCGCTGATGCCAGTTCAAATGGCATTGTTGCAAATTGCCATAATTGCCCGTCCCAGTCGAATGCTAGAAAGGGACGATAGTCATTTTGCACTGGTATCGTGAGGTAGGCATCTTTCAGGTCTATCCTCGCGAGCCAGTCACCTTTTCTGAGCGTGTCTCTTAACTGGTGGGTACCTTCCATCTTGAAATGGTTGTAGAATACCCAGCTGTTCATGTACCTTAAATTTATAACTGGTCTCACTTTGTTTTTTCTGTGCACCAGAAACATATTGCTTATGAATCTCGGTGCTTCGCACGGCTCAATTGCTCGCTTTTCCACTAGGCTCTGCAGCTCTGCGTATAGCAAGTCTTTCTCTACAAGCACTGACACTATTGGTCGGGGGGCCTGGGACTGAATTGGGGTCTGAATAAACTCTATGTGCAAGCCTTTGGCTGTCTGCAACACCAAAGCGTCGTCGGAAAGCGAGCGCCAGTTCTCCCATCATTTCGCTGTCCTCCCCCCCCCCCTACCGGTGGGTATGCGGATGCTCTCACCTGCGGGGAAGTTTTGTCCTCTTCCTTGGCCTCTGCCTCGCCTTCCTCTGGGGAAACGACCTCTCGGTGGAAAGGTGTCTGGCTGCCTGTTCTCCCAGTATTGGGCTCTGTTCGATTGAGGCCTCCTGGACGTCTGATAGCGACCGGTCTCGTGGCCTCTGTACCGACCGGTCCTGCCAAAAACTCTTCCGGGGTAGATCTTTTTATGGAGGATTGCCCCTTTTCCAGGGAAGTATAGGTCCCAGCGAATCTTCCCATTTCTTTCCCAAAGGTCTCCGAACAACAGCCCTTGCGCTGCTTGGCCCGCTTCATATGAGGATGAATCCCCTACCTTGGGGTCTATTTTGAGTAGTAGCCCTAGTCTGCGTTCGGACGATATTGCACAATTGGCATTCCCGAATAAGCATACTGCTCTCTGTGCCCAGTTGGCTAGTGCTTCTTTGCCGGTGTCTTTCGCTCACTCTGTCAGGTCCATGATTTTAGCTAGTGGACCAGCTAGATCCAGGACTTTCTCCTGACAGCTCCGCCATGAGCAATCGATCCCTTTCCTAGGGTCCCTGTTAGACTCTGCTCCGAAGTCCAACATCTTGGGGTCCAGTTCCGGCGCTTCTGCTACTTTGCCTGGTAGTTCTGGCTTTGGGCACTCCGGCTTCATTCTTTGTCTCACCATCTTCTTCAGCGCTTTTCGCAGTCTTTGAGCCATGTATTTTGCGACTCTCGGGGAGGGCACCCATTCCAAAGACCTTGGGTTTTGGATGTCTTCTGGATGAAACATATCTGAGGTCTCCTCGTCCTCTAGGTTATTTAGCTTTCTCAGCCTTTTCTTTGGTGGAGGCAGACTACCTTCATCCACTTCCTTATCGGCTTCCTCATGTGAGGTGGTCGGGGATTCTGTGGGTTCCTCTTCGGGAAAACCTTCCTCTGTGTTGCCCATCTTCTCTTCCTCTGGGTAGTAGGTTGTGAGGCTTGGCACCTCCGACTTAATCATGAAGGCTTTTCTCAGCCTGTTAAAAGTGTCAGTAGTCTCTGCGGCTCTTGGATCCGCCTCTTCTGGTTGGCCCTGGGTGTCAGAAGAGTTCTTGCTCTTCCGGGCCTTAGTACACCCTTGTGGGTCCTCTGGCGTGACCCTCGTGGACGTGCTTGCTTGGGTTATGCTGCTTTTGTCTTTTTTGGCTCAAATAATTCAATTGTTTCTAGTCCCTCCTTGAGGGGTCTGACCCCTTGAGCCACTGCCTCTATGAGTGAGTCTCCCAGCACTTCTTTGAAGCTATGAGCCAGGTCCTCTGGGTACATGGCTTCTTGCTCCTCCTCACTCCATTCAAACTCAGCCATGCTGTGTGCTGGTAGGTGCCTAATAGTACCTTCTCAGGTGTGGTGGCACGTCCACTGGCTCACTCTGTATGATTGAGGCTGCCCCTGCACTGCTAAAGCAGCTTCTTGTTAATCAGTGCTGGGCACTGTTTACAGACTCCTCTGTTTTGAGCTGTGACTCACTCCGGTGATTATATATCTTTTAATCCTCCTCCGGAGTGTCTGGAGCTTTCAATTGTGTTATCTGTCACGTACATAAGACCGTAGCGCAATTCCCGCGAAGTGCCTCGCCCCTCCTCTCCAAGGGAGGGGGCTCTGCGCTCCCCCAATGCTCTGCCGGCTTTCCGGCATTAAGCTCTGCCCCCGCGAGGGCGAGCGAGGAAAATGCTGCTGGCAAGCCCCTGAGGTGCTGGGCTGCCGGGTGTTTCCTTATTTAAATCCCTTAAAGCTCCGCGGCCCCTGCGCCATAGCATATATTCAATCCCCCATGTGGATTGATGTCCTAATGTCTGCCTACAGCATCAATATCTCATATAACAAGACTTCAAAACGCTGTCTGATTACACAGCAAAGTCTAAAGTGTACTTTTCTCTGGAGAGCAGGAAAAGAAGAGGATTACAGGAAGAGGAAGGACCAGGATACTGGGGTTACAGGGACCTAAGACTGATGGGATATGAAGATTTTGGAGAAAAAAAAAGTTCTTTCAATGATAAAATAGTAAAATTTTCAATTTGTTGAAACTGCAGGAGAGTAATAAATAAGATGAAGCATAATGCTCACCTCCGTCTTGACATAGAATCGCCCCCGCAGGTAGTCCAATACCAAATCCAGTCCCGATGAAATCTATCCTTTTCTCCTTGTATCCCATAACTCGCCCACTCCATTGCTACCATACTCCATATTTTGTGAAGCCATTCTGTGTTTAAGGGTGGCGTTTTCTGCTTCCAGTTTTCCACTATTACCTGAATCATGAATGCTTTCTGCTGGGACTTCAGAGGCAGTTTGAATTCCGGGTGAAAAAGACCGCACATCCACTCCCCAAGGGAGGCCACCCACCATCTTCTGTATTTGACCTGTGACCTCCCACCAAACGTGCCTCCAATCACCTCCATGTGTACATTTTGTGTAATCTTACCAGACTTCCCTGACTTGGATTGATCGCCTGCTTCATCATGGATTGTTTCAGCCAGTGTCTCAGTTGATAATAGCCCAATCTTTCTGTTTTTTTCCTATGAGACCAATCTGCTTCTTGCTTTGCTTGAAGGTCATAACCTCCCCTGCGCTCATCATATCTCCTACGTTTTCACATTCTCACCAGTGTAAAATTGAACCTTGTTTTGGTCCTGCGGAGAATTGTGGATTCTCAAATAGCGGGGTAAAGGGTTTCAGGTGTGTGGTGAGATGCCCTGAGCATTCTCCAGAAATTCAAATACCATCCATGTTAACGTCTGTGATATGAGATACTATGCACTCCCCCTCCAAAAGTATGGATGATGTCCTTGCAGAAGTATATTCCGACCCCAAGCTCTCTGCAAAGGGAATGAATGCCAATAATAACTGCCACATTGTTAAGGAGAGAATTGTCTCTGATTTGATCAAATGCGAGAGGGTCTGGGATTTCAAGGTTTGGGTTGACTCCTTTGAGAATAACATTTCACCATTAGTTAGAATGGATAGAAAATGCCAAACAGGCATTACTGCAATACAGACAGTTATCAATAAAGCAGAGGTGGGCTAGCAAACCAACTTGAAGTATGTTACTAACTTACCCGTGACTAAGGAAGTATCCCAATGCTTAGTGCCTAAGACCGCTATATTGGATGGCTCCTTCATTCCAACCTTCGAGGTGTCTGCAGACTCCTCCAATCTCTTGAAAGACAGGAAGCCCATGAACCACCTGCCGTAATCCCCATCCACTAGAGACCTACGTATTTCTAAGTCATCTATGCCAGAGATTACTGACCCATTCCTGAACGGTCTGACTGCTGACCGAAGAAATATGGTAATTTCGAAAGAAGCTTTGTGAAACAAAGTCCTGGCCTGGTTACGATCCACAATCAACGAAAGTAGTTTTAGAACTATGAACATAAGATTTTTGCGATGAGTCCAAATCAAGGAGTGGGCCTCAATTAGGGCCCCAGATTACATTATTATTGGTTGTGGTCAGAGCAACCTTCTTTTTTTTATTAATATCTGTAACGAGAGGAGAACACCCTTCCCTAATACGAATCTAAGACTTGCAATTTGATTTGTTACACTGTTTTTTTTCTTGTCTGTCTGTTTTATTTATCACTTTCTGTTACACTGTAGCGCTCTGAGCCTATGGGCAAAGTTGGCGCTTTATAAAAATTCAATAAACATTCTAAATATGGCAGTCCCATAATTCACATGAGACCGACATAACTTGACTAAGGGAGATGTTTCAGGGTCTATCCCGTTTTTCTAGCCACAAGAGACCTCTAAACTGGGTTCCTGCCACTGCCTGATCCATTGTGGCCCAGGGTTTAGCTGTGCCGTTCACCAGCCATTCCCAGAGCACTCGTAACTGGGCTGCTTCAGAGTATTTGGTTAAATTCGGTAGTCCAAACCCCCCCCCCTTCCTGTCTTCGGGCCATTAAGGTCTCCAGGGCTACCCTTGGTTGCTTGTTCTGCCAGATGAATTGCGTTTTCAGTTTTTTGGCTGTTCTGATGAATGATTGCAGGATTCTAATGGGGAGCGTTTGGAAATGATATAATAGTTTGGGCAGTATTGCAACTTTTTTGTGTGGCAATCCTGCCCTGCCATGTCCTGCATAGGGGCATCCATTGGGTCAGGTCTGACTTTACTTTGGTTAGGGTTGTTGGGTAGTTTGCACCGTACATGCCCGAAATTGAAGATGTTAATTTTAACCCCCGGTACGTGATGAAGCCCGCTGCCTCTTTTCGCAAGACCTAATTGATTTAGTCTTATTAACCTTCAATCCTGCCACTTGCTCCTTGTTGTCTAGTTTGTGTATTAGAGCAGGGATAGAGGATTCAGGCTCTGTCAGCGTCATAAACATGTCGTCAGCGAAGGCTGCTGTTTTTTTTTTCTTCCTCACCAAATGTAATGCCCTTTATAGCTGGGTTGCTTCGAATGGATTCCAACAGGGGTTCTAGATATATTGCATACAGGAGCAGGGATAGGGGACAGCCTTGCCTCATCCGCCTTGTTATTAGCACTGCATCGATTTGTTTATTTAATTGGCCTTTACTTTGCGAAAGAATTCCGTGCCTATCCCCATACTCTCCATGGTTTCGAATAAAAATGGGCATTCCACACGTTAGACAACCTTTTCGGCATTGAGTGAAATTAATACTGCTGGTATCTGTCGGATGTCCGCTTTCTCTATCAGGTGCAACACCATCCTAACGTACTCACAAGTCTGCCTTCCCCTTATAAATCCTGCTTGGTCCATACCTATCAGACTCGGCAAGATGGGCATCAACCTTGCTGCTAATACCCCTGTGTACATCTTGGCATCTAGATTTAGTAGTGCGATGGGGAGGTAGGAGCAGCATTGTTTTAGGTCGTTGTTTGGTTTTCCAAACACCACCACTTTTGCCTCTGCCATAGAAGCCGTCGCCTTTCCATTTTGTGCTATTGCATTGAAGAGACACGTCAATCTGGGGCTCAGTTGATTGCTGTATGTTTGATAAAAGCTTGCAGAGAACCCATCTGGCCCTGGGGTTTTCTTATGTGGCAAGTTTTTTTATTACCGACTCTACTTCTTCCCCAGTAATGACTTCATCTAGCTTTGTGCTGTCGAGGGGCGCAAGTCTCCTCATTCTGTCCCTAAAGTGGGTCTTGAACGTGGCATAGTCAGTGGAGTCTGATGAATACAGAGCCTTGTAGAAGCTCATAAATGACTGCACTATCGTGTCCCTAGCTAGTCATCCGTCTGATTGCGAAATAGCTGTCACCCTGTGCTTGGCTTCCTCCTTCCTAATTTGCCTGGCTAAGAGCCTATCTGCCTTGTTGGCTCTTAAATAGTATTTTTGCCTGATATGTAGGGGGGGCCATTTCAGGTTTCTGTGTGCGCAGTAGGTCGAGTTGTCTTTTTGTATCTTTCAATCGTTTATATAGGGCCCTAGATTTTTCTTTGCCAGTTATCACATGATTTCACTCATTTGGGTTTCAAGGTCGAGTTCTCTGCTTTTTCTTCTGTATTTGCATAGCAATTATCTCTCCCCTTATCACTTTTTTTAATGCTTCCCAGATTCCTTTGTCTGTACTGTTTAG
This sequence comes from Ambystoma mexicanum, assembly GCF_040938575.1. NCBI lineage: Eukaryota > Metazoa > Chordata > Amphibia > Caudata > Ambystomatidae > Ambystoma > Ambystoma mexicanum. The sequence continues at coordinate 641,356,131 of NC_090923.1, forward strand.
GTTCTCATTGTGCGAGTAGTAGTCCTCTATTTTGGCTCCCAGCTATTTGTGTTGTCTCTTTTAGTATTTCCCGGGGAAAGGACCAGCTCCATAGCCCCACTGCGCGAACCCCACCTCTTTAGTGTCATCAACAGGGGGGGGGTGGGCATGAGAATGTTATTGCCCCTGGATGGATGACCTCTATTTCTCCCAGTAGTGTCGCTGATGCCCATATATAATCTATTCTCGACTGGGTCTGATATAAATGAGAGAAGCAAGGGTCTCCTGTTTCCCCACCTTTCACAGTACGCTCGACGTCTGATAAAGTCCGGTTGTCTGTATATTCCTTCAGTACGTTGGGGGAGGAGGGGGTCACCTACTTTGGCCCACCCCACCCCACTCCTATATATTCTGGGGTCCCATGCCAAATTGAATTCTCCGAGAGGATTATTTGTCCCTCTGCAAATTTCTCAAGCTTCAAAAGTGCTTTGCAGAAAAAGGTATCCTGCCCCATGTTTGGTGCATAAACCGTGCCCAGGGTCAATTTCCTCCAACCCATCTGTATTAGGACATAAAGGTACCTCCCTTGGCGGTCTGCTAGTGTGTGTATTACCTGTGCTTGGAGTTGGTCCTTAAGCACCATCACCCCCTCGCCACCATCCTCCCACGTGCGTGGGCCTGGTGTATTTGCGAGAAACAGTAAAGCCTCAATTTGTTTGGCAGATTTCTTTGTGTTTTTCTTGGAATATTATGTCTGCTGAGAAGTGGCCTATTTGTCCCTCCACTTTATTACATTTGGTGGGGGTATTTAGTCCCCTTACATTATGCGACAGTACTACCAATGTCATGGGATCTCTGTAGGTACTTCCCTACTAGTTGAACCTTCTCATGCAGATCTTTATGATGGTTTCGTCTCCTCTAATGTGACTCTGAGAATCTCTCCCCTTTCCCCTTCCCCTCGAAATCTTAAAGACTTAAACTTTTAAACTGTTATCAAAAACCTCCTCCGGGTGTAGGCTTCCCTTCCCTTTCCCCTCAACTCCCACCACCCCACCCCATTCAGGGCTGCTGCTCCTAGGAGCTCATCCAGATTCTAGCCTGGGTTCTATGCCCTGGTATAACCCCAGGTTTCTCACTATTGGGGCTACACTACTTCCCCTAATGGATTCCATGCCCCCTTTTTCCTTCCTCCCCTCCCCTAGGGTTTTTTGCCCCTTTCCCAAATTGTACTGTCACCTTCAATTTTTGTTGCTGGATTTCCCATCTTGGGTGTCGGGTCTGCCGGGCCGTTGCAGCCTGCCGCTAGGGTAGGCTGTTACTGTCAAAACTAGCAAGGGGATGATGGGGGTCTCGACCCCCTCTCCCGAACCACAGAAGCCAAATAGATCGACCCTCCCACCTTGGTTTGCACGGGCGCCTGAACTGAGTAACACAGGAAGCCATGTGGCAGCCAATGGGGGGGGAAGACGGAGTTAGGGAAAGGGGGTGGAATGACAAAGGAAAGGAGGGAAAAACATAACATGCAAATGTAACTGTTTTTTTTTTCTCAAAATGGGGGGGTTCCCCCCACCCCCCCTTTTTTTTTTGTTTTGTTTTTTTTTGTTTTACCCATTTTTTTGTTGTTCCCGGACCCCAAAATAAATATGATTAAAAAAAGAGGAATTCGACATTTTTTTCAACATTTATTTTTCGACATTTTTGTCTTTCGACCTTTTTTTTTCGATATTTTGACTGCACACCAAATGGTAACAATAGCTACCTCCCACGCAATACTCAGACCTAGTCCTACCTTCTAAAACCTGACCGAACCTGACCTCCTACTGACAGCCTTAATGGCTTCCATCACATTCCTGCAATAGAATGAAGAAAGCCTTATCTTTCTATGAGGTAAGCTTTCTCAGTGTTATACCAGTTTACTTTAAGCAATATGAGGCACTTTTAAATATTTTACCACGGCATCTTTCCAACCTATTTTTGCAGATGGATTTGTTATAAGTGGAATTTCATTGGAATAAAGGCTTTTAACAAGCAGTACGGGCAACAAAACTAGTAACACGTGTGCCATAATAGTTTCTAATGCAACAATATACACAAGCAGGTATGTGTTCCTTTACCGTCATAATGTAGGATGCAAAATTGCAATTTTAAACGGGATGACTACTGTTTGTATGTTGATGTTAGGATTTGGGTCGCATTTAAAAGGATTACACTTGAATGTTTCATAAATACACAGCTGGGCATTGTTCAGACTACTAGAGATTGTATACAGAAATTAATAGGATATTTCCGGTACTTTTTGAATCCTGAAAAATAATGGCGTAACTTATGGCTTGATGGAATGGAAACATGATGAGGTCATTAGTAGCATTATTATGATGCAATAGTGACAGGGTCAGGCATAAATGCAGGTCTTTGCTCTACTTGGGATGGTTACTTGTGGTAAGCAGCTTAATGGATTTATGCAAGTACTCGATATGACTGTTTTTCTTGTCTTCTCTGTTTGTGTTCTTTTCCTTGTACTACAGAAATTCGCCCTGATGAAGGACCAAGCATAGGTCCGAAATGCATTGGCATATTATTTCTGCTGCTTCTTCTTAATAAATGAAGTAAAGAAGTTATTTACTAAAAGTTCCGTTCCGGACATATTTCTTTCAGAAATGTTTTGGTGCCTTGTGGGGCGCAATTATCCACAATTTATTCATCTGCTACATATGAATGAACCTAATATCCTTCGGTAGTTTTTACTAAAATTGGCGACCCATGGTCTGATGATAATTTTTTCTTATCAGACATTTATGCAACTTTCCTGTACACCCAGTATAGTGTATACTGGTTTACTTGGTGACACCATTAATCACCTGCTCTAACTAACTAAGAGTTACATGAATGTAAGACAAACTCAGCGGTGCCCGCCCTAACCACTTTCTCTTTGCTGACAACCTACACAAACCTGAACCTATTGTAAAGCAATCAAATGTATTCTTATACTCTTAGCATTCCCATAAGTGTGGCCACAAAACACTACTTAAAGCACACTGAACATGGTGTTAGAAACTCATACGTAACATGATATGAAAGCAAACAGATTTTGTGGCACACAAGCATGATGGCACAAACTGGGTTGAAAACATTGGACTCATGGCCCACTGGGCACAGTGATGCGACAAACCCAATATGGCACACTGAATACACAACACAAATCTTTTCTAAGGAGAGGCACTGTGGAATTACTTCCAAAACACTTTAAACTAGAATCGGATTCCTGACCCTTCCTGAAACACTCCTGGTTTTTAAAGCAGTGCTTGACAAGTAAACTAGCATAGTTCTTGCCCACATATAAGTTCATCTGCGTGTTTCCTCACACGCGCATCCATATCAAACTGCACCCAGGATGAATGTACTTATTTTACGGTCCGGGCGCCTCACGAGGACCCAGGACCCTGAAGACTGAAGCCCCAAATGAACACCAAAGCCGCTCGTAATTCACTGCTGCGGCCCGGCACCTGCTACTTCATGCTTGACTGCTTCTCAATCACCGCCGCAGCCCAACAGTCCTCCGGCGTCCGAAATACTGCCCGACTCCTCGCGTCCTCCAAGGCTGCCGCCCGTGCATATAATCAGTAATTATCTGCACTGAGGAACGGGTGGTCAAGGACTTTAAACGGTTCTTAATTTCCAGCTGTAGAGCCGCGCGAAACCATAGAACTACACCATTCCCAAAGCATGCTGGGACGTGTAGTTTTTTTTGCCATGGCAGCTTCATTTCTTTAATACAAAGCGCCATTTTTTGCCCCAAACTGTATTCCTGACACTCACTCTCCCTCCGCTAGTGGATCCTTGGATTCTTTACCTCTTCCTGGGGGTCTCTTGTTCTCTGGCTCTCCTCCGTCCCCCACTTGCTCACCATTCCCATGGTTTCGAACCCCACACGAGGGGAAGGGCCGAAGATTGTGAGATAGGCTAGACGTCGCTCTCCTCCAAGTTCATAAACGCTAAGGCCTCATCACAGGTCTCTTCTCTCTGCTGTTTTCCTTCCCATGTTAACAGTATCCAGACTGGGAAAGTCCATTTATAGAAGATGTGATTCGCTCTCAGTTCCTTTGTTGGCGGTATCATTGCCCTCCTTTTTCTGTAGTGTGGATTGCGCTAGGTCTTGGTATAGTTGGATTGGGGCCCCATTTATAGTGATCGATTTTTGAGCCCTCGCAGAGCATAGAATCTCTTCTTTCATAAGCGTAGGAAGACCATGCCGCCAGAACATCTCATGGGTGGGCCCCTGGGCCCTCTCTCCTGGATCCCACCCTGTGTATGCAAACGATTTTCACTTCCTCCCATTGAACATCCTGCTGCAGGTCCTTGAAGCATTGTTGCATTATGTTTCTTAATTCTGTGTCTGTGACAGTCTCGCTGAGTCCCTTCACATGGATATTCGACCTGCGAGAGCGGTTCTCCAGGTCCTCTACCTGTAGTTCTAGGTTGTGGGTAGCTCTAGCTACTTGCTAGAGTAGTTTGCCATTCTGTCTGACATCTTCAGATACCTTTGTCAGACCCTGCTCTGTAGTAGCCACTTTTGCCCTTAGACCGTTAATCTCTTCTCTCGCTTCTTTCAGGGAGCTCCGTATATCTTCTTTCTTTTCTGTGAGTTGATCTAGAAGGCATTTGTCATCCATTCAGGGGTGGCAAGTTGATTGGCAAAGACTTTTATTCACAAAAAAATGGGGGGGGGGTTGGAGGAAATCCTAACTAACCCTACCTCTAAGAGGGGCTTCCCTGTATCAACAAAACTAGCTAATGAATCTTTGCCAGAATTTCCAAGTTAAGTTTGCCGTCCTGTGTCCAAATCCTAACCTTTGCCTCAGAAGCTAAACTTAATATAATGTGACAAGAGAAATGTCTTTTGGCTGCTGTTCTGCATCCCAGGTTTGCCATTAAAATAAAAGTTCCAAATATGTGTAAAAAAGCAAACAAAAGTTCCACAAGATGCCAAGGAGTTGCTTCCCTTTCCCCAGAGTCTTTCCAGCTTTATCCAACGTATTTTCCGCCTCTTCAATGCTCATGAAATGTCCGTAGCTCTGTTTGGCAGACCTGCCTCCCAGGCCCTGCAACAAGGAAGAACGGCCTGGACTCCTTTTCCAAGCCCTCCTGAAGATCCCATACCCCTGAGCCAGGTCTGCTCAGGGTACTGCGACAAGAAAGAATAGCTTGCCTTCTTCTCCTAGACTGTGTTGAGGCTCCCTGGACCTGTTTTCTCAATACCCGCTTCTTGGTCCATTGTCCTGCCAAGTGGGGCATCCAACAAATTTGTTCTCTCTGGTTTCGCTTCCACCCACATCCTTGGCTTACCTTCCTGCCAAGGTCTCAAGAGTGTCACTTGTGCACTCTAGCTTTGTATTTCTCTTTGTCACTGGTAGGGGTGAATTTCCCCAGTCTGGATCCCGGGCCCCCTTTGCTTGGTCAAACTCACTGTTCTCTTTATCTGATGTTTCTTGATGCCACAGCCTTAGTTTACTCCCCTGCTAAGGTCTGTGAATGTCAATTTTAAATGCAAAGTTCAGATTTCCTATTAATGGTCTTTGGAATATGTTTTCCCACTGTGGGTCCCAGACCCCCTTTACTGTGCTGCTGCGCGCCTGCAAATGTTTACACATTTTGGTCCTTAGTTCACTTAGTTTCTTGGGTTCGCTGGGTCTCCCACAGTCTTCTGTGGCTTCTCCAGCTACCCAGAGCCTTATTTGGTTCCCCGCGAGCCTCTCCAGCAGCTTGGTGGTGGCTTGCATGTGCTCTGCCAGTCCCTGCTTCCGGCCCGTGTACTTGCACCCTCCCCCACACCCTATCTGCAGGACACTTTGTGCTCCGTCAGATCCTTGCGGACACACTGCCTTCCCGGACTCCATCTGCTTCTCTGGTCGGACCTCCTCCTCCTAGCCTGCCGAGCTCCCGGTGTGTGCCAAGAGGTACAAGCCGCCATAGTTACCTCTCCTGTTGTGAATAACAGCGGGCCAATTGGTAGATTCGAAAGACTAAGCCGTGTGTCTTGGTTCTCATCATTGATCTTAGTTGCTCTTGTCCTCTTTTCTCGTCCCAGTACTGCCATTGGTTACCTTATGGAAGTTTTCCTTCCCAGTGGTATCCTCCTGAGATGTGTAGCAAAAGAACAGTTTATAGTGACATTTTCGAAATGCCATTTTGTCAACACAAAAATGGCGGGAATATTTTTTTCCAAATATTTTTATTTTTTTTAAATTTGTTTTTTAATGGGGGGGTTACCCCCCAAACCCATGTTTTTTTTTAAACTTTTTTTTTTAACTAACTAAACAAAAATAAAACTTACAAAATAAAAAATACATTCAGAATTTTTTTTTCAGCATTTGTGTGTCGACAAAATGGCATGTCGAAAATGTGTTTTTCGAAAATATAACTGGATACCAAAAGAACATTGGATCATCTAGTGGGAAGGTAATGGGAGGGTAAGAGAAGGTTTTTGAGGGAAGGTGGGATGGTCAAAGGGATACTGGGTTCTACCTAAGTGGTCACTACTCTCAATGGGGTCTACGCTCAATGGTGTCCTCCGTCCCCATGAGATCTTCCCGCTGAGCACCAAACCCAGGTGGACTATCGGGTAGCGGCCTCACCGTCCTGGCCTCGTGCAAAGGGGCTCCCCCATCTAAAGCAGTGACAATACCTCTGGATTCGTCACAGGTGCTAAAGAATACTGTAGACGCAGCAGATACTGCTAGTAGAAGCATTGCTGAAGCATATTAAAGAGACCCGCTTGGCTCAGAAACTCCGACTTCACAGCAGAAACTCAAGTTACTCAGGCCCTAGAAACTGCAAAAAAGGACCATGAAACACTGATAACAGTGAACCAGATTTCAAACTGTCCTTTTCAGCAGAGGGGACCACAGTCAAACCAGTTAAGTTTTCGTGGACCAAGCTACTCGAGGTCTGCTGCAAAGACATTACTCCTCAGTTGCAGGTTCCTCCTCATGGTTCGGAAACCAGGGCCAGTTGTCTTCCACTCAGTCCTCGTTTCCAAGAGAATTTAGACAAGGCCGTTGGAGAGACTAAACCACAAACATTTCTCCTGCTTCTGCAAAACAATCTCTCTTCCAGGTCTCCTCCTATATCACCCCAGTAGGGGCCTGCATAACATAACTTGCCCCTGATGAGAGGAGATCACCTGAGACAAGTGCGTGCTGTCAGCTGTAAAAAGAAAAAAGGGTATTGCATAGTTTCAACACCAACAGCGCGATCACCCGCAGAGGCACAGAAAACTACCAGTAGAACATCTACAAATTAAAATTGAGACTAGATAAAAATACAATACTGCTACAGAAAGGAGCCACAGAACCCGGTCCACCATCAGAGCTAAACAATGTTGTACTTCCTTGTTCCAAAGAAAGACAAGACAAGACAAAACAAAAACATCCAGTACTTGACCTAAGGCCAGCAAACACGTTTGTCAAACCACAAAAATTCAGAATGAAAATGCTAAAAGTCATCATCCCATTGCTCAAAAAAGGAGACTTTATGGCAACACTGGATATAAAAGATGCATACTTTTATATTTCAATGCTGCCCACACATTTAAAATGCCTATGGATCGAAGTTGGTCAAGGGCATTAGCAATTAAAGGGGCTCCTCTTTGGGATCGCATCAGCCCCTAGTGTATTCACAAAGGTACGAGCAGTAGTGGCAGAGAAAGTATTCTTGTGTTTCCTTATCTGGATGACTGGCTAATACCAGGTGAAACACCAGAAATACATCGGCTAAATAGGCAGAAAACAATAAATTTTCGCTGAAACTGGGCTTTTCTACCATCGAAAAGTAGTCCAGCCTAATCCAGTTCCTAGGGGCTGTAATTCATACCAATGAAACTTTAGTCTTCTCTTCCAACGAGAGGGTCCAAAACCTAATACACAAATACCTTGCTATACAGCTGGTCGGCCGGTAAGTGAGAAAGGTTATGTGCCTCCTTGGCATGATGGCGTCATGCATCTTAATTGGGCCACATGCAAGGCTACTTATGCGTCCAGTGCCAGAGTGGTTAGCGAAACAGTGGTCGCAGGAAGAGGACAATTGGGACGATCTGGTAGAGGTTTGCGCAAACACTGCTATCATCACTTCAATGGTGGACCAAAGAAAACCTGTTACATGGAAAACTTTGTCGGCCCAACAGCAAAACTCACAATCACAACAGATGCCTCATTCTCAGGTTGGGAGCCCATTGTTTTCACCAACCTGCACAAGAGATGTGGACCCATAGAACATAACACTCTGGGATTGCTTGCAATTTACAAAGCACTACAAGCTTTCCAACATCAATTAATTGGGGGAAATGTGCTCATTATTACAGACAGCACAGCAGCCATGTTTTTACATCAACAATCATGCAGGACTCGCACCCTCATTATTTCTGTCCACACTGGCACAGATCATCTGAAACTGAAGCCTCCAAAGAGGAATACATCTCAGTCGCAACTTGTTCTGGGGAACACAACTGCCTAGCAGACACGCTAAGCAGAATCGCATATCAGCCCTCTGTGAAGAATCGGGAATGAAACTCGAACACAAGTGAGTTATATTTTTGGCCAAAGACTTGTATTAAAATAAAATGGGCCGGGAAAAGGCCTCTCTGAAACTGCTCTAAGAGGAGTTGCCCTACTAAAGGCAAAAACTAAGGATCTGTCCGGTGTCAGAATAAAAAACCCAAAACATTTCACGTAAAAAATCATACAAAGACATTTCCAAAACACTGTCCAGCACTGTCCTATTCTGATCCTTACACTCTAATAAACAAAATTATGAAGTGTGAATGGTAATGTCTTTGGCCGTGAATGGTGTAAAAAGGGTTCAAAAAGGAATAACTTCACCACAAAGGTTGCTCAAAGATGGTTATCCTTGCTCCAGAGGGTGATTCCCTTCCCCTGGGTTTTTTCCACTTCTTCTATATTAAATTCTACACAAAATTTTCCCAAGGCTAGGAATCCTTTTTCCAGAGGGGGGTTCCCTGCCCCTGGATTTTCTCCACTTCAAGTATTTTCACAAGTAGTTCCTTGTGCTTCTCTTGTCCACCCACAAATTTGATAATCAAAACTGTCTGGTTTTATATTTTTGTCTTTTCAGTATACCCGGTATACTCTCCTACCAGGTTTTTACTACTCCTCTCCTGGTTATTGCAATCCTTTTCTAGTCCTGATATACCCTTCTCAGGACCTCTTTAGCTTCGCTTCTGTACGGTCTGTAAACGGTTCAGCTTGTCCTTGCATAGTGCACTTTTCTCCCAGGACTTTCTTTTCACACACACATACACTTGCAACTGTCTAGTATATATGTCCTGCCATGACTTCTGATATCACACCCTTGTAGCGGAGTGGTATACTTTCCTGCCAGGGCTTCTTCCCATGCGAGCTCTGTGCTCTCTTCCAGACTTACATGTTTACTTTGTTTAACAATGTATCTGCCTGACATATTATGCTGCTCGGGTTTATCACATACCTGGATCACATACACTGACAAACTTGAAAGGCTTTCACAAAAGCCTTTTTACTCTCAGCTTCTTTATTCACAATTACGTGTACTCGGCGTGGCGCCCTGGTTTCCTGTGTGGACTCTGTTGGGAAAGGGGCAGCCCCGCCAAACCCCCCTAGGCACTTTAGATTGAGGAGGGATACATTCGAAGCACTATGGTGGGCCAGGGGGGAGGAGAAATGGTGAGAGGGACAGTTCAACAGGACCCTGCTCCAGTATAACCCAATATAGTCTGTCCACATAGTACAGAATAGGGCGCGAGCAGTATTGCTATTTTGCGTAGATATTAGTAAACATAGGTAGAAGGGAAGTCTAGCGCTGTAAATGCGGAATTGCAAGCACTAGACCCAAAATTGCGAGACAAGAGAAATCCCCAGCCATCCCGAGCTCCCATGAGTACAGCCCACACTGCAACTGCCACAACGCCTATGCATTGTTCTAACAGTGTTGCAAAGAGGTTCGAGAGGAATGTGCCCTACAAGGCCGCGATCAGACAGGCGCCTGGTGTGCATGTTATCTCACACTGGCCAAAGCATGACCCGGCCCATCCAAAGCGACCACGAGTTATAGCCCATATAACTGACTCAAACTTAAGACCACTGAATTCCATGGCACCAGGTGCCCTTTGACCACCAACCCCAAAGTAACAAGTCCTGAGATGTTCAAAGAGGACGGACGGGCACATCGTTGAAGCGACAATCGTGTGATTTGTAATGTGAGGTGCTGGGAGGGATAAATTATAGTTCAAAGTGAGGGTGGAGATCTTGGAGCCGGATGGAGCGTAGTGGAGTGAGTGAAATATGTGTGTGAAGGTTAGAGTGCCACAGAACCTCCTTTGTGCCCATTTTAAGGCCTGCCAAGTGCACAGTATGAGTGATGAAATATTTATACGGTAGGAGTATAATTAATTTGTTTTCTGACCTTCGATGTGAGAAGATTATGATCGCCGCAGCACCCACGTGATGGAAGACAGACGGACTGCGCTGGACCAATGGCCTGGCATCCCCTATGGGACAAAGGGATCCTGTATAGGCGCACACAAACCAGCCGCACAGGATTTTACCCTACGTAATTGCGTCATGTATGACAATGTCTTGCATTATAAGATTCTGCTTGTACTACTTTTCGGCAGAACTTTCTTAGCAGCAGAGTTCTTTGCTGCTGTTCTCATCTGCGTGTGGGATTAAAAACGTGTTATCCTCACAAGATCGACTTGGGCCTTTCTTCCCTAGCGGATTGTATTCTCTCTGGTGTGAGCGTTCAGGTACTTGCCTTCAACTCACCGGTTATTGTTGGCGTTACTGGTTTCACCTGTGGCCAGCCGGTTATGGTCTTTCAGTGATTTCCTTCTCGCAACCGTTTCCTCTTAGCGTTCCTATCTCTCGCGGCGTCGGCTGAGCTTGTCTGCTTTTTTCCAGGCTCCGGTAAGTTAGATGCTGCCTTTCAACACCTGTGAAAGCCCAGTAGTCTATTGTAGGCTCCTGGCGTTCCTGCACTGTGTCCTCTTCACGCACGTGGCAGCTTTCTTCTTCTTGGTTCTCGAGCTGGTCGGCTCCAATGCACTGTTTCCAGCCCTCCAGGCGCTTGGTCTTCACTGAGAGGTGCAGCTCTCTTCCGCCAACGGTACACATCCACTCTACTTCTGTTATTTAAATTTCCTGGCCACAGGTGTTTGTGCTCAACAACTAGAGCGCTCCTTGTGCGTGTGGCCTCCTTCACGCTGCATTACTCTGTTTCTCTTCCTCGTTCCAGTATTTTGATAGTTATGGAAATGGAAGTCCATTCATGAGATTTTGCACAAAAAACCTGGATAAGTACTCTTAATTGTTTCCATGGGGAAGTCCGTCCTGGATGATTTGTATGTAGAATCTAAGGCAGATCAGTGTTTGAAGGTTAGCCTATGGGTCTTGGGAAAAGGTTTTCAATACCCTTCATAGGTGGATGAGGAGACGTATGACAGTAAGCCATGAGGGTATCAGGTGTAGAAGGGTTGTCCTCAAGGGAAATTGGGATATACTATGTCTCATCCAATGAAATCATGAAATCTCCCTGGGGTTTGTCTCTACCCATGTAATAGTCCCTCATATAGCCGCCACGAGGGTCAGGATCAGGTAGCGGCTGCTGTCCCTTGGCCACATGGGAGGAGGTCACCGCTGGGAAAACAGTGATGACTCCATTGGATTCATCGGACCTCCGAACATTAATGGGAGTTACATTCGGCCATTCTAAGCAACATTTTTACACGCTTGAGGCAACCAGATATGGATTTATATGCCACAAATGAAAACACAAAATGCCTAAATTGGGCGTCTAGGATCCAGCACAAGGATTCCAAGGGGAACATGCAGTCTGGATCAGTTGGTCGGGGGTATTTGCATACGCTTTTCCTCTGACCCCATTTTAAAAAAAAAAGTTCTTTATTAAAAACACTTGCCATTATACAATACATACAGGTGCTTCACGACATGGCAAGTGGTAGCATAAAGAATCATTGAGCTTATACCTGGTGGGACAATAACCTGTCTGCCAGGTACAAAGATAGAACAAATTAACTAACAATTCATTACAGTTAACCTCCAGGAGCCGGCCAACTGGTATGTAATAGGTTGGCCTGCCTATGCATCATTTAGTTGCGGTGTTCATAGGAGCTATGACTTGAAAGGGCCCCAGATATCTTTCGGATGGGATGCAGCAGTTTGCATGGTAGCCCAGAGCTCATTCCTCTCATTGAACCAAGAGACTGCATGGATTCATCCAATTAATAAATATGTTTTTTCGCTAGTAACAAACACAAACCAAGGAGTTTACGGATGCCCCTCACATTTTCATCGAAGGCATGAAACACACATTGTAGCAGATCAGCCTCTGTCATTGCCAGCTATGCCTGTAAGTACATTACAGACATCATTCCAAAAAGCTCTGAGCGATGAGCAGGCCCACAGCATGTGAAAATACCATGCATCCCCTTCCCCGCATCTTGGGCAATCGCCTGACCCCTCAAGTGAGAAGAGTCTCAGCCGGGCTGGTGTATAGTGAACTCTGTGGAGCATCTTCAACTGTATTAGTATTAACCGAGAATTACATGTCACATCACGTGTCTGCACACACATTCTACCCCAGATTTCATCTGTCATTTCCATGTTCATGTCCCCCGCCCATTTGGTACAAGGTCTGGATGATAGTTCGGGGGGGAGGGAGGGAGGGAGGGGCCGGTTCTGGACAAGACCATATAATGTGTAGACCACCTCACGGCCTCTGCCTGCCCCAATGATATACCCCAACAAAGCATCACTATGGGGTTCAAATGGGAACTCTGGCCATAGTAATTTGAACGCTCTGCGTAACCCATAGTAATGTAGCCAATGTGGGGATTTATGTTGCAGAAGTGTTGGGATGTCTCTCACGTCAATAAAGTTGCCATTGAGGTACGTATCCCCTAGTGAGTGGAGCCCACCCCTCACCAAGCTCATCGCTGTGGCTGCATCAACAGTAGGGAGATAAGTAACACAGTACAAGAGTGGAAACCCACCCTCCACAATTTACACTAGGCCAGAGCCGTCACACTCAGCGGGTCAAACCGGCAGTCATCTGCAAATTTGGGAGGTAAAATCAAAGTCATAATGTTGCGGCTACCGGCAGAGTAACTTTCTATCTTGACCTGTGGGATGGATGGGGATGGAGGGGGAGAGACTCCATAAACCAAAATGACGCAAATTGTGCCTGTGCTACCAGCCAATACAATCTGATTTCAGGGGCCACAAATCCATCCCTCCCATATGGTTTAGTAAGGGAAGCCCATTTCAATCGCACCGCCCCAGAGTGCCATACCAATTTGGTGATCTCGGCATCCAGTTCCTTGAAAAATGTCGACCCCGGCATAATGGTATGTTGTGGAAAAAGTAGAGAAGCTTCAGGAGTACAACCATTTTAAGCAGTGCAATTCTGCCACCAATAGTTTTTGTTTGTTTGTTTGTTTATTATTTGTAATGCGCCGAAATACCCTAGGGTAACAGGGCGCAGCAGATACAGGAATTTGCGTAACTTAGTTACAGACAATAAAGTATATACAAGGCATGAACACAATAATAATGAAAGTAAACAGGAATATATACATATATACAGTTAACAGTTGTGTATCCAGTGTGTCCAAGTGGGAGACGCGTAAACCTGGCACAGTATGTTTAGACAATTGCTGTCTTCAGCCAAGACATCATCTTGGAATGGAAGTTTTGGTAGGGTAAGTCCATTCTAAAAGTCGGTGGTAGGGAGTTTCACATTTTAGCCGCTTTCACTGGGAAGCTATTACCTCCTATGGTAGAGCGTTTGTAGTTAGGGATAGAGAGGCAGTCTCTGTATGCTGTCCTTGTCGGTCTCAAGGATGTCAGTCTTTGAAATCTGTTGATCAGGTAAATGGGGGCCGCGTTATTGAGGGACTTGTGGGTAGGTGAGGCAGTTTTTAGGGAGATTTTGTCTATAATGGGGGGTCCAATTGTTCTGCTGGCTATGTGCTGTAATGTGGTCTCTTCTTGAGATGCCCAAGGCCGCTCTGAGTGCGTTGTTCTGGAGAGTTTGTAACTTGCCAGTAGTGGCTTTGGAGGACCCAAGATACAGGGCATTGCAGTAGTCTATGCGGGATAGTATGAGGGCTCTGGCCAGGGTCAGGTAGCTGGTGTCAGATAGAAAAGGTTTGGCTGTACGGATCAATTTACACGTGTAAGCCGTGGAGGAGGCTAGTGAGTTCACCTGTCTGTTAAAGGTGAAATTGAAATCCAGGTAGAAGCCCAATGTTTTGACTTCGTGTCCCACTCTGACAGTATTGCCATCAATTATGAAGGATGAGTAGGCTGGGCTTAATTTCTTTAGGCTGGCAGTGGTGCCCAAGGTGATGAGTTCAGTTTTATCATCATTCAGGCATAAACCGTGAGTGGCCATCCATGCCTGGATGATGATGTAAACCCTATTCACCAAGGCCAAATCCTTTCCATAATCTGCAGAATGCGGAAGGAGGATCTGGGTATCATCTGCATAGTTAGTGTAGGTGATACCGAGATTATCCAGATCATCAAAAAGGGGCTTGGTAAATATGTTATACAGTGTAGGGGAGACACAGGAACCCTGAGGTATGCCACAAGTGATGGGTATGGGGTCTGCAGAGTCTGTAGGCGAGATAACCCTCATGGTTCTGCCATCGAGGAAAGATCTAATCCATGTAATGGCCTCGGGGGAGAAGTGGGCAGCCGTGTGTAGGTGAGTGCAAAGGACCGAGTGGTCGACCAGGTCGAATGCTGCAGAGAGGTCGAGGAGGAGGAGTAATGCTGCTTGGCCACTGTCTTTGAGCAGATCGATCTGTGTTTTAAGGTCGATGAGAGCTGTCTCAGTCCCAAGTCAGTTGGAGCTGTGCCCAAGCTCCAAGTCTGGATCTGAGGGGGAACCATGTAATCCCTGCAGTTATGATTCATTAAAGTGGTAACCTGCCTAGCGACCAGCACCCCTAGATATCGCATTCTGAGGGGAGCCCAAGTGAATCCATGTAGGTTTAGAGGTTTAATAGTCTCAGTCCAGGGGAAGATTTCCGGTTTGCTGTAATTAACCTGCATGCCATAGCGCTCCGACCCCACACCTAAACAGAGTAGTCCACAAAATACAACAGGAGAAGTTAACACTGATTGTAATAGCTTCAATGTGGGCTGTCGGATGTGGTTTTTCCACCTCCTCAAGAGGTCCATTTGCTGATGAAACTAACATGCCTGTTACAACATGTTACATAATCGCGGATTAACCCTACATCCTTAACCTCACACAACGAGGTTAGCAGTTTGGCTCCAGAAGTCAGTTTGGTCACCTTCATTGCCTGTCAGATGCATGAACATTCTGATGGAAGTCTGTAAGCCCAATACTAGACACTGCTATTTAAACAAATGGAAAATATTTGTAGTATGGTGTAAAAAGTCAAATGTCGACCCAATTGCCTGCGCACCATCACACATAGTGCACCCTATTGCACTTATTAGACTCAAGCATCGTTTTTAATTAATTAAAAGTCCATCCATCCAGGGGGCGCTGTTGCGCCGAACGAAGATGGCCGCCTGATGTCAGAGCTCTGAGCCGGGAGAGCTGAACATTTCGCCTACCACCCGCCCAGTGCTCTTGTGAGAACTCCCGCTTGCAGTGCGGACGTGGGAAGCCTTCTGCAACCCCCGGATTGAGTCTGGTCCCCCGGCGTCGCCGGATTACCCTGACGCGGCGCCCAGCGGTGAGGCCGGTCGGCGGCGCTCAGCATCCCCGGCCCGGGGCTCCGTAGCCCTCGACCCGCCCACGCAACTTTTGGGCGCGGCGCGGCGGGCCTCGGCGGGGGGAGGGGCGCTGGGCCTCCGTCGATCCTCCTCTGAAGAAGGGCCCTATGCGGCTGAGGACGGTGCCTCTGGGCCTTCTCCGGCGCTTCGCCCTGCGGCTTTCATCACGCCAGCGACCTGCGGGACTTCGGAACGCCGTGAGGCGGCGGCGCCTCAGATAGCAGCTCCGGGGGAGGTCCAGCCGTCGCTGCGGTCCCGGCCCTGCGGCTGCGTTGGTTCCCTTCCTCCGCTGCCCCCCCTCCTGGCGCTGGTGAGGCCGCTTCGGGGACCAGGTAGGGGGGTGCAGGGGGAGGCTCTGGGCTGCGGCCGGCTGGCGGGTGCCTGATCCCCCGGGTCTGCCCTTCCGCGCCGGCTGAGGACGCGGGGCGCCGGACCGCTCATCGCCCAGATCCGTGGGGCCCGCTGACCCGCGCCCTGTTTGCCCATCCTTGAGCTGCTGCAGCCCCGTGGATCTGGCCCGCCCGGGTCCCCCCCGATTTGTTCCTCTGACTCTGGTGGTGCCCGGCGGCGGGGCGAGGAGACATAGCCTGACCTCTTCCAACGGCGGCCCGGGTGGCCTTGAATTATTTTTTTTTTTTTTTTTTTTTTTTTAATTTTTATTTTTGTCTTGGATTTCAACACTTGGAGCTACACAAGGTGCCAAATGCACCCATGAACTAGAGGGGGACAAGTCTAAACAAGTTCATCCCCCCCCGGGGGCACCTGCCTTGGCCAAAGACTTAGGGACTAAACCTGTGGTGATCAGACTGCTCTACCCTGACTTGCACCACACCTTGGAACTTGGGAATCTTCTTGTATGCAGAGCCTCCTTTTTCGCGGGGAGCGGTGGGCTCTTGCTTGACGTCCCCCCCCCCTCCCTTGGCCCCGCGTCGCCGGCTGGGCGCGGACGGCCCCTTGACCCTGAGCTCCCCTCCCAGTTGCATCGATTCAGCTATCCCGGGGACTGGCACTGGTCTTATGGGCGCGGACGTCTGGGGCCGTTGTATGCAGTGTCATTGCTCATGCGGGCCCTGACGGGTTCGACATCACCATACTAGCAATCGCTCTCCGCCTGTAGCTAAAGTCTGGTGGTGGTGGTCCCTGCTCATATACTACAGCCCTGCTGTATATCCCTTCTACACAGAGGCCTCCCCTGTCCTCGCGAGGGCGGACGTGCGCTCCCCTGGCGGTGACACACGCGGGACCGTCACCAACATGACCAAAGGGGCTGGAGCTGGCAAGAAACAAAGTTCGCTCAACATGTTCGCAAAAACTCCGTCCAAGGCACCCCCCGACCCGCCCGAGGAGACACCCACGGTCTTGACACCCTCTTCATCGGAGGACTCACAGAGGATGCTTGAATACATGAAGGAGGGATTTACCGCACTGCACACCAAATTGGACGACATGAGTGGAACCATATCGTCCATTAAAGCTCATATAGAAAGAACGGACGGCCGGGTCACCGAGGTTGAGACCAGGGTGGGTGCCGCGGAGGATGATCTGCTGTCGCTGCGAGCTGCAGTATCTACACTCACTAATCGTGTCTCAGCGGTGGAGAGGAAGAATGATGACCTGGAGTCTCGCTCCAGGCGTAACAACCTGCGAATCATTGGCGTTCCGGAGGATAGTGTCAAAGAGCCCATGGAGGACTATGTTGAGCGTATCCTTTTAACTGCACTTGATGCCCCGCAACTCTCCTCACACTTTGCGGTCGAAAGGGCACATCGATCTCTCACTGCTAAGCCTAAGCCGGGAGCGCCTCCCCGACCTATCATCGCCAGGATCCTAAATTTTCGGGATCGGGACGCATTGCTTCGTGCAGCCAGAGCCAAGGGTGAGCTGCGCTTCGACTCGGCAAGAATACATCTGTACCCCGACTTCTCGGTCACGGTTCAACAGGAGCGCAGAACCTTTCTTGCTGTCAAAAAGAGACTCCGCGACCTGGGGGTTAAATACTCTATGCTTTTCCCGGCGAAATTAAGGATTGAACACTTGAATCAGACCTTCTTCTTCACCATCCCAGAGGAGGCGTCGAAATTCATTGACGAACACTTTCCCGGCTGATGTCTGTTTCCGCACTCATAGTATGGGATGCCTTGTGATGGCCCCCCAGCACGGAATGTTGGCGGTAAAGGTCCCACCACCGCCGGGTCCCCTATGACATTTGAGACTTCAGCAGACTTTTGATCACCGGTTCCCCCTTTCTTCTTTTTTCAATCTCGCTGTCTCTGGTACCCCCCTTCAGGGGTTCATCAGTTGCTTATAAAAGACTTCATTAAGCTGGTGCGACTTGGTCTCTGTGGGGCCCTGGCGCGCAGGCTGTGGCACAGTCGACCTCATGCAGCCGAACCCTGTCTGCTCGAGCCCAGGCCCCTCTTTGGGCGTGAGACATTTTCGGCTCGATTCGGTCTGGCTGCCGGGGCCCCCTTGTCCGTTACATTTACATTAATGTGTTGATTGATTTGCCTGCTTATACATCACCTTAGATCTTGGCCCGCTCCGATCCTGATATTCTATACCAATATGGCTCCGACGCACTACCACTATGCTCTGTTACTTACTACTATTGCACTGTATAACATTCTTAAACTCTCCCCGGTTTCAGCATGACATCGCTAGGCTGACTTGCAGCCCCCCAGGCGCAGATGCCTAGTATTATGTTCCTATTGTTGTTAATGGGTTTGGGTTTCTTCCCTCGAGTTTTGGGAGGGAGGTGGGTGGGGGGAGTGGGGGGAGGGGTAGTTAATGTTGAAAATGACTCGGCAACCACTAGGGGCACCACATGCTACACAGCACTACTACATCACACACCCACGACTGGAGATCCCTCCACGTCGGGGTCCATAGAGTTTCTTCTTTTTGTCCAATATACTACAGCTATTGCATCAATATCTCCAACTAAATGGCGAATAAAGCCCTGACGTTCATGAGCTGGAACGTTCGAGGTTTGGGCAATCATAAAAAAATGCGCCAGATACAATTATATGCAGAACGCCACGGGGTCAAAATTCTCTGCTTACAAGAAACCCATGCCCGCTCCGAGCAATGTGATCGGTTCGCAAAACAATGGGGTTCCCAAAGATATTATACTAACTATTCTACCCAGAGCCGCGGCACACTCACTCTAATACACAGAAGTTTGAAATTTGTGTGCAATCACTCACGTATAGACCCCCTTGGCAGATATGTCCTGCTTGTTGGTACACTACAGTGTCAGGAGGTGGCCATCCTAAACATCTACGGTCCCAATGTTGATGATCCAGACTTTTATTTACACCTGGTCTCGCTCTTGGAGGGATTCCCCCTGATCCCGATCATGTGGGGAGGAGATTTTAATACTATACTCGATGTAACCCTAGACAGATCGGGCACACGGCCCCGCCAACTCTCCAGAGCGGCCCACACCATACTCACTGCTCTTCCACATCTGTCACTGGCTGACCCCTGGCGGTTGGCAAACCCTGATGTCCGTGAATACTCATATTATTCCACAGTCCACGACTCCCACTCCAGAATAGATAGATGGCTCATCACTGATAGCTTAGTCAGGTCTGTGTCTCACCAGGGTATCCTTCCCAGAACACTATCTGACCACTCGCCTATCGTCATCTCGCTAGAATGGGGCCCTGACGCCAACAGACCTAGGCTGTGGAGGTTAAGCTCACGTACGCTCCTTGACCAGGCCTTTACGGCAGAACTCGAAGTGGCCATTGAAGAGTTCTTTGAACTCAACACTGGTTCGGTGACATCTTACTCCATCCTCTGGGAATCATTCAAGGCATACACGAGAGGGGTGGCTATCTCCAAGGGAGGCGGCATTCTCAAAAGGATCCGCGCAGATATTTCCGTCAGTGAATCTACCCTCGCCGGCCTTGAGGCTCAATACGCTCTTAACCAATCCCCAAGCACTCTTTCGGCCCTGGGGTCGGAATTAGATAACTTTCGTGCCCTGGCAGAGCGTGAGGTCAAATTCCTGGAGTCTCCTGGCTTGGCGAGGAAATATGGCGAAGGTGAACGCCCTGGCCGTATGCTGGCCAGGATGCTCCGTCGTGAACTCGGACCCCCCAATATTCCGCCTATAACAAGATCGGACGGCTCCATGGCTCAGTCCCCACAGGACATCAACTCCGAATTTCTTGCATTTTATACATCCTTATACTCCGGGACCAATGACCCCCCTATTTCCGAAATAGATTCCTTTCTGGACTCTATCCCTCTCTCCGTTTTGTCTGCCGAGGCTGGTGCTTCCCTGGAGAGTCAGATAACGTCTGAGGAGATCGCCGAAGCCATCGAATCACTGGCATCTGGCAAGGCTCCTGGCCCGGATGGACTACCCATTGAATTGTATAAACAATACAAGACACTGCTGGTCCCGCACTTGTTGGGTCTATGGGAGGAATCTTGCGAAAAGGGTATACTCCCCCCCTCTCTTCGAGAGGCAGCGATAATGGTTCTCCCCAAGCCGGGCAAGCCCCCCTCCCAGTGTGGCTCATACCGCCCCCTCTCGCTGATTAACAGTGATGTAAAAATCTACGCTAAACTACTAGCCAACCGTTTAGCCCCTATTCTGCCCCACATTATTCATCCTGACCAGGCAGGGTTTGTCCCTGGAAGGTCCACATCCTTAAATTTAAGAAGACTCTTTAATGTGATCAGTAGGGTTAGCCCCACCACGCAGGCGGTAGCGGCCACACTGGACATGCAGAAGGCCTTCGATTCGGTGTCCTGGAAATACTTGTGGCGGGTCCTTGTGAAGTGTAAGTTTGGCCACAATTTCCAAACCTGGGTTAAGCTGCTTTATACCTCCCCTTCAGCTAGAGTCCGCACTGAGGACAGATGCTCCGCTCCTTTCCTAATAGCCAGAGGCACACGCCAGGGATGTCCTTTTTCCCCACTAATATTTGCCGTAGCCATTGAACCATTTGCTGACCTGATGCGCCAGGCACATGCCCATAGGGGATTACGCACAGCCGGTCAGGCTGACATAATCTCTCTGTACGCAGACGATGCCCTGCTGTTTATTCGTTCACCTGACATTAACCTTGCTCCTATCCTCGCCGACGTCACTAGATTTGGAGACATATCAGGATTAAAAGTGAATTGCTCCAAATCCACGTTGTTCCCGCTTACTGAGAGTACGTATCCTCCCCCGGATATGTTGGGCTTCTCCTGGTCTCAATCTAGTTTCACATACTTGGGGGTGGAGGTATCTCGTTCTATAACAAAGCTCCGCGAGGACAACTACTCGAACTATCTAACGGCCCTATCTGGTAAGACGTCTAATTGGAACAAGCTCCCCATTTCCTTGGCAGGTAGGATCAGCATCCTTAAAATGGTGGTATTACCCCAACTTTTATACCGTTTCACCAATCTACCTGTATGGCCGGGCGATGCATTTTTTAAGGCACTACGGCACATTACAAATACATTCCTTTGGCACTCAGGTGCGGTCAGGCTTAAACTTTCTACGCTCACCACCCCGAAAGAATTTGGGGGGTTTGGCGCACCGGATTTCTTGAGGTATTGGGTGGTGGCTCAATCGCAATTCGCTTCCCATTGGTTTAATGCCATCGATCCCCCCCCACATGTTCGGCTCGAGAGGCTGTCTGCTGCTGACCGAGTGCTAGGTTCCCTCATTCTTAAACCTACTCCAGCTGACCCTGACTCGGCGGACCCAGTGACTTGCACCTCCTTAGCGCTCACCAAACTTTGGGCCCTTGTTACCACACCTCGGCCATTCCATGGAGACCTACCGCTTTGGAACTTTCTCCCTGATGTATTACCCATCCCGCCTCCAACTGCAACCCGTTGGGCTGAAGCCGGCTTCCAGTCGCTCCGCAATATTTACGAACAGGGTAACTTCATAGAGTGGGCGGATCTCCCCCCATCCCTTAAGCGCCGCCCCACTGCTTGGCTACAATTCTCTTCCCTTCGCAGGAATCTCAAACTCAGATACCCTGAGTTCCCCACAATACCGCCTGATGACTCCATAGTTGCGGAACTCTGCTCATACCTATCCTTTAAGGGTAAAGTGTCGAGACTATATACACTGGTGCAATCTAGAGCTGTCCCGGCCTTCACTAAGCTGAAGCATAGCTGGGAGGTCGACCTTGAGGTGGAGCTCAACGACGAGAGGTGGTCTCGAATGTGTGCTCGCACTCAAGATGTCTCCTATAACTCAAAATTTAAGCTTATACAGTTTAAGATTCTCCATAGATATCATCACGCACCCAAGAGACTGCACCGCATGTTCCCGGACTCCCCCTCCAGCTGCCCCAGATGCGGCATGGAACAAGCAACCTACATCCATATGCTATGGCACTGCCCACTCCTATCGCAATTCTGGATCGAGATTTGCTCCACACTATCAGACATCCTGGGTATCCCCATTGCCCCCACCCCGCTACACTGTCTCTTCCACGAATTCCCCCGGCTGGGCCGGAAAGCCAGGAGACTTGCGGGTCTCTGTATGCTGCTGGCGGTCCGCTGCATTCTGTTATGCTGGCTCCGTGCCAGACCACCTATATACTCACAATGGCTTAGATCAGTTACATGGGCTCACGACACGGAGGAAACCTGGAGTGCAATGCAACATCCGCACTGTCGGCCAATAGATGTCTGGCAAAGCTTCCGGGATTACATGGCCTCCTTGCCCTCACCTTCATGCACAACTGGTGTCTCTCCTAAAAATACATAATGAAGTGTATATTATGTTCAACTGTACGATTGATTGCCCCATATGCCGATATCTAGTTGAATCTATGAGCTCATGCTTCACTGCCCCAAATATTTGAACAGTCGTATGTTGATGTGGATACGTATTTATGTATATTTACTCTTGATGTAGTAGCTGCCATGTGGCCGGCCTAGGCCCTGTCTCCTAAGTTGTGTTGTCTAGTCAACAATAAAAACAAGTTTAAAAAAAAAAAAAAAAAGTCCATCCATCCAGCAGCTCTATATGTTCATACAACTTTGCAGAGTAAATTTTCTTGGTGGAAAGTTCAGTTGTCAAAGCCTTCTTGGACGGAGTAAAAGAGCTTTATCCTGGGATTGCAAACCTGGGATTTAAATATTGAAGCAAACTCATGGGCCCCTCTTTTGAGCCAGTGCATAAAGCAAGTCTCACTTACAAGGTCACTTTTCTTATAGCAGACATCTATACGGAGAGTAAGTGAGCTTCAGACATTGTCTGTGACGGAATCCTTTGTCACAGTACATGAGCACAAGGTGGTCTGAAGAACACTCTCATTTCCAACC
Source organism: Ambystoma mexicanum (assembly GCF_040938575.1). Classification (NCBI taxonomy): domain Eukaryota; kingdom Metazoa; phylum Chordata; class Amphibia; order Caudata; family Ambystomatidae; genus Ambystoma; species Ambystoma mexicanum. The sequence continues at coordinate 641,379,233 of NC_090923.1, forward strand.
TAAATACATTTCTATGTTTCAAGTCAACCAATCAATTGAACTGCCAGCTTTCTTGCAAAATCCTGAAAATTCAGGGGAAAGAGCACTCCACAATCACTGGATGTTCGAAGGGCAGTCACTTCAACAAGACTGAACCAGACAGGAAAAACTGAAATGGTTATTTGTTTCCTTAGCAGCCTGTAAAGAAGGGGACCCTGTATCAAAGGCTACTATCTGTAGATGGATTGTAAGATGCTTCCAGCACTGTTATACATTGTCAAACAAGATACTGCCATTTACACCTAAAGCACACTCCACACGTGGTACAGGAGCCACATTAGCTTCATTGCTAACGTGCCACTAGATGCTATCTGCAGGGCTGCCACATGGACTTCAGTCACAGGGCAGGAATAACTCTCAGGTTGGACAAGCAGTGCTAAAATATTTGTTTCTCGTTTCCTTCTATCCAACCACCACCTTCTTCTGGTACTGCTTGCTAGTCTATGCAAAGCATGCGATTCTAAGCAGATACACAAGCCCTAGAAGGCAAACATTACATATCTGTAGTAGTCTTTCTGATGCTTGTATCTGCTTAGATTCACATGTGCCAACCCGTCCTCCCCTTGGGAGTAGAAGCACCATAGACAACAGGTATTGTATGTGTAGTTTTTTCAAGCATTTCTTCGAATTACCTCACTATACAATCTACGCAACCTCGGGTCAAATTCTTCCAGTCGGAGGATCTCGACTCGTGACTGATCATGGGTACATACACATCACGGTAGGGCTAGTATTAGTCTCGGGATGATAGCTCTGGGGCAACGTGCTCACCTTGCAAGCAAGACGACACAGAGCACCGCAGGTTCGATCCCGGGGCCGTGCTTAGAAACCTCTGGGTATTAAGTGTGTTATAAATAATCTATCATATGTCATATCACCCAGTCGATGTCCCTTTTCGAAATTGAAAATAAATCTTGTAATACTCCACAACCACTAGATGTCAGCCTATATAAAGCATGTGAACCTAAGCAAATACAAGCATCAGAAAGATTGTTACGTAATTTTTGTTGTGTGTGTGTGTGTATATATATATATTTTGAACCTGTCTCTTAGACCTCAATGTCATGCACTCGTTTATCCATTCTTCCTCTTCCTTTCTGCACAAGAGTGTCATAGTTTGCCTACAATGTAGCTTTCTCCTAGAGTTCAGGAACAAGAATGAACCAATATGACCAGTATTTATGCATGCTGTAAATGACTAAGGAGTTTGTTTACAATTTTTCCTCAAATGTGATTTTAATCACCGCTATTTCAGAATCTGATGTGGAATGAATTTCTCAGCGTTTTGTCAATTTATTCTCCTTAGGCTTGCCATTGTTCATATCACCTTAACTTGATTAAATAAAACCTGATGTCTCACTCTTTGTGATGAAAGTGGAGTGACTTCCATCTGCTGCCTTTCTTTGTTGGAACTATGGATTGCCTTAAAGCAATCCATCATTATTATAGCATGCTAGGCTATTTTTATTCAGTGGACTAACTGATAACATTGGCATACAAATGTATCATTATTATAGCATGCTAGGCTGTTTTTATTCAGTGGACTAACTGATAACATTGGCATACAAATGTATGCATCTTGGTCCTAGCTATTTCTTTCATGCGTCATTCTTGTTGCCTCTCCCGCAGGAAAATGGCTGTATGAGGTCCTCATCTCCTCCCAAGGGCTCATGCAGATTGGATGGTGCACTGTGAACTGCAGATTCAACCAGGAGGTAAATTCTTGTCTCACGATTTCCGAAATGGGATAAAACAAGATGATGAAAGCATAAACAATTGTATAGCCCATGGGCTAACAAATCACACACAATCTAGGACAACCCACTATAATAAATGTTAGTAAAGTAATTTGATGTTTATGGTAATTAAATGGAATGCTGATTTTTCTTTTTTTCTGTACGCAATATTATGCAGGAAAATTGTTATGCTAATATGGTTCATAGAGCATACGATCATCAGTAGTGCAGCCTCATGTCACCATGTATATGTCTGCTTTGTCTTCTCAAGAAGGTTTATTGGATGGTGAAAAAACCAGGTCTTACTGGCTTTTTGGAAGGGTGGGGGAGCGTCATTCTCTGGAACATGTTGTGCGAAGGAGCCCACGACCTGGGTGCTAAATAGGAGAGAAAGTGTCTTCCCTTTCAAAAAATTCTAAAGTGAGGGAGTACTTTTCATATGCCTCTGCTAGGCCTTAAGGATGTTTTAAGCATATGTGAACTTAATATAGATTGCTGGTTGTACATAATTGATATATCTGTGTGCAATGCAGTTTATTATATAGAAAACTATTTTTCTAATTGAATACAATGCAGAAATCTCAAGACTTGCATGATATGGCGATAGCACCTAGTGATTGTCAGAAAGCTGGATGTTCTAGGTTGTATACTTTTGGGCTCTGAGAGAAGTGCTCTCTGCATATAAGTCTAGCTTGGACGGAGCCAAAGTCATAGCTGCTTGTGTGTGTGTGTTTGTTAGGTAGGGGCATAGCTTCGTTAGTTGGTACAACATGAAGCAGGTTTTTTTTAACTTCTTTCAATTGCTGTTCTAATGCAAGTCCTGCATTCAGGTAGACCTTTACGGCTGTGGACAAGGGCCAGAGTAACACTGACACGATGGTGGGAGATGTCCAGATGGCAAGACCCAATCACTAGTATCTGTCTTTAGTGGATTGAGCATGAAAAATGTGCTCATCCATAGTTGATGTGCATTCTTGCAGGGTTGGTGCCCATGCATTGACAGAGATCTGCATAAAGATGTTTGTGCGCCTCAAGGATGTCATTTGGGGGTCACAGCCACGTCCCCTGAATTATTTCTTTAAACGGTTGCTCCTGGGCACTGGAGTTGCAGGGGCCCCCCGCACCCCTCGTGCCATCAAATAGCATTGTTCCTAAGTACACTATGAAAAATATGGTTATGATTTCACTAATGTGATATACATTTCATACAAGAATGGATCACCATACGTATCATTGATATCTGTGTATAGATCCATATTGTCAAATCACTGTGAATGCAAGTAGACGTCAAAGGCCAAATGATAATGTTATAGTTTGTATTGTTACATGTGTTGGTACTCCATTATCAACCTAAGAAGGATGAAAGGCTGAGATGGCCTTGCTGGGATTCGAACATGCAGATCACACACACATTGCAGCAGCGAGCGCTCAACCCACTGAGTTATCATATCGGCTATAGTAAATGAGCAATTATTCAGTAGTGGATACCATTAAACTGGTAACTGAGATTTAACAGCAGGCCAGTAAAGTTAATCTGCAGGTCTGGTGCAAAGTCACCCGCATGTCAAGCCTGCATGCATCTACTTTCAGGGTTCAGAAATTGGCAAAATAGGGAAAGCGGCACACTCACAGGACATCCCATACTCTGAGCACCTGTTACCTCATACATGCAAACAAACATCCTGAACAGCATGCCAGGGAGATGGGAAAGATAGACACATTACAACAAAGCATTCATTGTAGCACAATGAAGTCAATGGCCACTTGATGTGCTATGGTCAAATATTTCAAAACTGTAGAGAAGCTTTTAGGCACAAGGATGTTGTCAGTGACCGAGGACACCGAGATGGAATGTCTTGTGATGATCGTAACAGAGACAACGGCAGAAAAAAACATGCTATTACTGCAGCTTGTGAAAGGCAAAATACAAAGTTCGAAATGGATGCTTATTCTACTCTAAAATTGGTCGTTTATCACTAACATCACTAATATATATTTATCACTAATACAACAGCACAGCCACTCCAGGGGGCACCGTGACCCTGGAGTGGCGGCACGGTGACAAGCGGCGGCCCCTCGACTTTGCATGCACATCATGCATGCAAATCAATCATCAAAGCAAGGTAACGTTTTACCTTGCTTTGATGAATTATGCCGTTGCATAATTGATCGAGTTATAATAACTAGTAAAAGAAACTGAAATCCAGGAAACATGCACTCTACTGCAATTAATATGACTGGCTTTGAACTTGAAACATTAAGAAAAGAACACAATAGTTGAAATATATAGTCATAAATAACTGAGTTCATATCATTTGATATTAGTCATTAGTTATAGTCTCCTTCACGAATTTCTGTTTTTGCAGATTGTCAAGAAACCTGTTAAGGAACAAGCAATGGATATAATTCAAGGCTGAGAACAAAAAATCATATTATTTAAAGCCAAAACGCATTTCCCCCATCCCAGGCTTTCTCAAGGCTACAATAGTTCTTGGCAATAAATAACCTTTTTTTAAAATAAATATCGGAATATACAATCTGTGTGTAATCTCCATATTTCATATTGGAGATATCCAATTCCAATATTTTTCTGAATGTATTTAGGGTTCCTTGATTCAGGAATGTAACATATTTGTTGGTGTCCAGGTTGAGAAACAATGTTTCATTATTTGAAAGGTGTTCACCCATAAGCAAGGCCGAGGTTTGTTATTAATGTAGAATCTTTCATATTTTTAGGGGTTAGGATTCCTCAGGTTTCTTATCCCATGTCAAATGGTTCCACCAAGCCAACTGCAATCATTGGACCAGGGTGCCTCCTAATGACTAATATTACTGGAAAAGAACCCTAGCACCTGTATACCATGCAAATAGCAGCGGCCTGCGGTATAAATCCCATTAGCATAACACAACATAACATCACCACTGCTTATAACCATTCACCAAAGACTACCTCAATGATTGGATTAAGGTGCTGAATACCACTGCTGGAAATTAGTTCACCACTACCACTTTGAAAAGCAACCAAAAGCACTCAGTCAGAGCTAATCGGCATCAGCAAGACCCCAATGCTGCAGAAGATACAAGAACACTGATTGGCAAATGACCTGTACATTGCCCTGGCAAGAGACTTTGACTGCAATGATAAATGACTTGGAGCTCTGCTTTTATTACTCTGTTAATGTTGCTACCGATTTGAACAACTGCTTACCAAGCCTATTTGGGGCACAGGAATTTAGAATGAAGGTAGATCCACTTGAGTTGTGTACAAATTGAAAAACACACATTCATTGGGGGGGGTGGGGGGTGCCTAGGACATTCAGCCATGAAAAGGGCTTATACTCTCCCCTAATATTGCCTCTGCCCATCATTGGTGTTTTTTCTTTTTTGTTTTTTTTTTTTTGTAAAAGTTCAAAACCGGCCCAGGAGTTGGCAGAAACCGGCCCCCACTCCCTAGGGACGATTTCGGGCCGTCCACGGGCCGGAAGGCCAATCCGACCCTACCTCCAAAGCACCTTGTTTCCCCAAGTTTCAAATCCCACCCAAAACCCCTACCCACCAGATTTAACCCCTTGCTCCATTCCCACATTTTTGTTTTTTTATTCAGTATTTATTATTATTTTTTTTTTTATCGGTTAAAATGTCATTCTCTATTTTTTAGGTCACTGGATCCCTGGTAAGAAGGCTTTGTTTTAATGTGATGTGTATTTTGCATGTATGAAGAGTGCTTGTCAACTGTATGTGCTATGGGTCAGTGAGCAGTGGGGGAATGAGAAGAAATGTGATAGTGTTTGTGTTTGAATGTTCTGGGTCAGTTTGTGCCTGTTTGGAGATTACAGTGAGAGTGGATATAAGAGAAGGTGTAGGAGTGAGTGACTGGTGGGTGAATGAGTAGGAATATGATAGTGTGTTTCGGTGTTCTGAGTGGGTATGTGTCTGTGTGGAAAATGTAGTATGAGTGGATGCGAGAGAAGGTGTATGGGTGAGCGAATGGAGGGTGAGTGAGTCGAAATGTGAGTGTGTGTGTGTGTAAATGTTGAGGGTGGGTGCCTGTGTGAGCGTATCTGAGAAGGTATGTGGGTGAGTGACAGGTGGGCGAATTGGTATGATTGTGTTTGTGAATGTTCCGGGTGGGCGTGTGCATGTCTGTGTGGTGAATAAATGTAAGAGGAGATGTGTGTGTGTGTGTGTGTGTACGTACGTACGTACGTACGTACGTCTGTGGGTGTTTGAAGTCCTGGGAGACTGGGATCACTAGAGCATTTTTGACACATCCTTTGACTTTGCATGTTTTACTGGTATTTTAGGGCAAAGCCAAGTTCATGTGTGTCATTACCTGGCTAGACTGGCTTTTTGGTACAGCCAGTCTAGCCATTGCTTATTGTTGCATGACATTTATTACTCAGAATCTTTGATAAGGCAAGCATGATCAGTAGTATTACCTTGCTAGACAGACGTGTTGGTGTAGCGGCCTGTATATTTTTTAATGTGGCATGACTTTTTATTAACTGAGCATATATGACAAACCTAAGTGTTCTTATGGGTCTAGACTGACTTATATTGGAACCGGTTGGAGCATGTTTTCTTATTGTGACATGTCACCAACGGGAGCGTTTTCTTACATAGGAGTACTGGCATATATTGGCAGAGACAGCTTTGCGCCTAGTGCCAGTAATGATACTATAAACATCTCAAAGCCAACATGAGTATGTTCTTATATGGGAATACTAGCATATATTGGTGAAGCCAGCATGGAAATGTATGGGCACAACCAACATGAAAATGTTTTTTATACTGGCATATATTGAAGGGAACTGCATGACAATGCATTTGGAAATGTGCTTGTGCACTTTTGGTGACTTGCATCGATTGTACTTTTTGTCCATGAGTTACCCTACACTATACAAAACCGATTGCAAACTGTCTGGCCTTTTACCCACATTTTCGCAGAAAGTGTGCTGTGTAATGCACCATTTTAACCCATTATTCAAAACATGATCTCATGGGAGGGGGAAGAATCCCCCTGACCCGCCAAAACCCTTTTTTGTTAACTCGAGTCCCCTCGCTATGGTTGGTCGCAATCGCATACTTGTGGAAAATATTTACATCCTCCAATAAAAAACTCACCAGCCACGACTGGTGGCTGGTATATTTGGGGACAAAGCACCGGCCCCTTCTGTCTACGCTAGGTGAACTATTTAAGCTTTGATTTAAAAAAACATTTTCTTGTTTCACTTTGAGTAGTGCATGCCCCTGCAGCGGCATAATCATCAACATTGCGCACCTGTGGTGGTCCGGTCTGGCCCTGGGTGTGGCGTGCCCTTTGCTTTGTGGAGCCTGGGCAGAGGGGCCTCAGCATGAGTCGCAGGGGGGGGCCCACAAATTGTGGGTTTTGCCACTGATTGGGCTCTGCTCACCTTGAACGCATTCAAGTGTGATGTGAATGGTTGAGAGGGGCTGCAAACTCGACCAGGACCCTGCTCTGGTGCAACACTTTTTAAGAAAATGAGCGCTGGAAATGGAGTCTCAGAAGTGATTGATCCATGGAGTGAGCAACCCCTCCCCACTCAAACTCCTTCTTGGAAAGGGCTTTCTGAAAACTTAATTCACGGGCGGTCCTAGAGGGGTATCCTTGAATAACACACCTCGCACTTAGAGCTCTGAAAATCATAGATGCATTAGCCCCACTCTTGAGGGAAGTGCAGCTGTCCCCTCTCCACACCTCACTTTGTTAAATAAGATTGAACAAGAGTCATGGATCAAAGCCTGGGACATTAAGGTGTTATGTTCGGCTGTGGGTTGTGCGGGACGTAATGTGGTTGCTTGTGACGTAGCTTAAAGATGAATGCACATGGAGACAGATGGCCTCAGATTACACCCGCACAATAGGTTTCTTCTATTTTAGTGGTAGCTGACTCATATACATTTATAACCAGGGAATTTTGTTGATACTATTTCCTGGTCAATTTTAATTTTCTGGCCTTGCTTTGCTCGTGCAGCATTTTGCTCCTTGGTAAACAGACCGCTCACACTTCCACAGGTCAGTCCTTTTTTTGGCTTGTTTAACACATCAATGCCACAGATAACGAGTACTTTGCATGGATTGTCCCCTCCCACGTATTCCTCATCTATGATGTACATAGCTCGTCAGCTTCGCAGGTTTGGAAAAAAGATCTCGGCAGAGGGCGCTGTCCACAAGGTTGTGGCGTCGATGTCCCTCGACGGTCTCCGTAGCGTGTCAGTCTCCAGCAGTATAAGTAGCTTGTGGTGCGCGCGTTGGCTTCAGTTCGGTTTTTCCGATAGCTTTGCATCGAGTTAATGGCGCATTTCGTATTTTCCTCAGGAAAATGTCATCATCTTCGACCCCTTCCTTTCCTAAGACTGCGGTTCTAAAATGTCGATCACAGACCCTCACTGTGTCTGCCTTTGGTGTTTATGTTCGGACCATCGAACCTGCGACTGTGGCTCCTGTCAGTCGATGACTGAGAACGCTCCTATCGTGAACGAAAAGGTAAATTGGCGGTGGGGCGGGAAGCTTCGAAGGCCTCTTTTAAGAAGCATAGGAAGTCCGGTGAGTTAAAGGACTTGGATCGGCACAAGCACTCATAGGTCTCGTTCTAGGAGTAGATCAAGACCACCTTCTTCTTCCAAGAAGGCGAAGAGGAGACATAGGTCTCCCTCTTCTTCGTCAGATACCTCTGCCAAAGTGATACGATGTCCGACTAGTTCAGATTCCCCTAGAAAATGTGAATAATTTAGAGTGCACATGATTAAGGTCTTTGAGAATGCGGCCCGACCCCCTCCAAGAAGCCTCGTAAGAGCCAGACCCCGGTCGCTCCTTTGGACGACGCAGGAAGGTCAGAAACTACTTTGGTTAAGACAAGTAGTAAGGCAGAGACTCAGCATTCTCGACCCGACGTTAAAATGTTGAAGGTTCCTAGACAGTTGAGTGATTCTCCGACACCGGTTACAAGCATAAACCGTCGAAGCTCCGACGCAGAAGCCAAAGGATACATTGACTCTGTTATCGAAGACGTCACTGACGTCTTCGAAGATTCATTCAATTCCCTCGAAGCAAATTCAAGAGGAAGAAAAAAGGTACACACCTTTACCGAGATCAGACTTTTTAAAGTCTATGTCCTCTATTTTTGAGGAGGAAAGTGCCTCAGAGGATATTTCTCCATTGGGAGTACAATTTGGTGCTAGAGATGTACCAGGGGAATTGATTGACCCTGAGTCAAGAATGGGAGACCTTTGTGATAACCTTCACTCTGCCAGTGGCATTGATGCGTCACCAGCGTTAGAATTTCCAAAACCTGATCCTGCAGAACATGTAGACTTGGGCTACAGGAACCTGATGAACTGGGTTGCTGACTATATGGGTTGTGGTAGGTCATCACCAACCTTTGAACAAGATCTTCCCCAAAAAATGTAGACCAGTAAGCTGTGACCCTGATTATCTTAGTAAGCACCCTACGCCCGAGAGTCTAGTGGTCCAAGCTGCAACTTCCACAAGACAATCAGCCTATCCATCTATCCCCCCGGATAGAGATGATAAAAAAGTGGGCGCTTGGGCTCGCAAGGTGTTTACCTCGGGCAGTATGGCCCTTAAGTTTGCTAATGTTACCTGTACCGTGGCCAGGTTCACCCATACCCTTTGGGATTGTGTTACGGCGGTGGCTGAACATATTCCAGAAGGCGAAGAAAGGGAACGCTTTCTGAATATTGTTACAGATGGCAAGGAGGCAATGGGAGAGTCTCCGATCAGGAATGGATACTGCTGACAGCATCAGCAGATCCATGGCTGCAAGCTCAGTACTGCACAGATTTGCGTGGTTGAGGAAGTCGGGGTTTGCACCGGACGTGCAGGCCAGACTACTCAACATGCCTTTCAACGGCTCAAGGCTTTTAGGCAGTAAAGCTGATGAGAGCTTGGAGAAACTGCAGACCAAGTGAGCAGCTAAGTCACTTAGCGCCTCTATGCGACAGCCTCAAAAACCTTATTCGGGCTCATCTTTCTGGAGAGGTCGTTCTTTTCGATGCTACCCCTCATTTGGTAGAGGAAGAGGACAGGCCGCGTAGAAAACTAAAAGAAATTTCCCTCGTGGTGGACGAGGTGCGAAATCAGCCTCAGCATCTTTACCCTCTGCCGTTCCTGCAGGCGCCTCCAAATCGCTCTGAGCCCTTGTCACACAAGACCCCAGTGGGCGGCAGAATCTCTCAGCATCTGAACGAATGGCGGGGCATTACTTCAGATGCTTGGGCACTGGCAACAGTAGCTCAAGGTTACTGCCTTTCCTTCCTAAGAAGGCCTCAGAACCATCCACCGGCAACCAACTCTGTCAAAATTCCAGATACGGTCCTGTTACAAGAAATCTTAACCCTGCCAGAGAAAGGTGCAATAGAACATATACCTGTAGCTGAGAAGAACAACGGTTGGTACTCCCCTTACTTTCTCTTCCCAAAGAAGGACGGAGGATTGAGACCCATCTTGGACTTAAGAAACTTGAACAAGTTCAAGATGGTAACCCTTTCAAATCCTTCAGGCTCTCCAACTCCAAGACTGGTTGGTATCATTGGACCTTCAGGATGCTTACTTTCATGTGCCAATCCATTTCAAGCACAGAGTACCTGAGGTTCGCGGTTGGCAGTTCTCACTATCAGTTTCGAGTTCTGCATTCGGGCTGACCTCCACCCCAAGGGTTTTCACCAAGCTGATGGCAATGGTGGCAACAAGTTTCAGGAGAGGGGGGATTCACGTCTACCCCTACTTGGACGATTGGTTGATCAGGGCGCATACCCCCAAACAAGCTCAGGAACATCTCTCAATCACCTGCCACTCCCTACACAGACTGGGCTTCTCCTTCAATTACAAAAAGACCCATATGGTACCATTCCAAAGACTCCAGTTTATCGGAGCAGTCCTGGATACTTCATCGGGGAAAGCCTCGCCTGCCAAGGTGAGAGCTCATCACATTCTGCAGATGGTAATAAAGTTCCAGAATGCCCAACATCTGCCGGCCTTCGATTTTGAGGTTGCTCGGTCTCATGGCATCCTGCATTTTTCTGGTGCCAGAGGCCTGACTGAGGATGAGATCCCTTCAATGGGCTCTCAGGACTCAGTGGTCCCAATTCTCGAGGAATATGTGGGATCCTTTGCAAGTTCTGAGCACAGTTGCTCAGGACCTTCTATGGTGGGCTTGCAATGACAATATCCTCAAACGGGAATCTTTTTGGCAGCCATGGCCGGAGGTAACAGTACTGCCTCACTCACGGGGTGGGGAGACCACACCAACGATCTGACAAACGGCGGTCGTTGGCCTCCACCGGAGTCCAAACTACACATCTACCTTTTGGAACTGAGGGCAATCAGGCTATCCCTGAAGGCCTTCCTGCCGTCAGTAAGGGGAAAGAATGTCCTGATAATGACGGACAACACAGTGGCCATGTACTATCTCAACAGGAGAGGAGGAGTAAGGTCACTACCACTGTGCAGAGAGGCAATGCAGCTCTGGTTCTGGGCAATCCAAGAAGAATCTCTCTGTCAGCAGTTCACCTTGCCGGAGAGCAGAACACAGCGGCAGATGCTCTGAGCAGGCAGAGCACAGTTTTCATGAGTGGAAACTAGCTCAGGAATTCCTTCGAGATCTTCACCCTTTAGGGGATCCCTCAGGTGGATCTGTTTGCGACCTGTACCAACCGGAAGTGCGAACTGTACTGCTCAAGGGAATTTCCTCCGAGAAGAGGTCTAGGAGACGCGTTGGTGGTGGACTGGGAGTTTCCACTTCAGTACGCATTTCCTCCAGTCCCAGTGATCCCTCACGTGATAAGGAGGTTGAGAAAGTTCAGGAAAACCATGATCCTAATTGCCCCGGATAGGGCCAGGAGGACGTGGTACCTGGACCTTCTGGACATGTCCATCTGCCCTCCAATACGTCTTCCACAAAGTCAAGACACTCAACCTTCACGCATTGTTTCTGAAAGGTAGAGATATAAGGAGTGGGACCTCCCGGATGATGTAATGGAGAATTTGCTTTCGGCCAGAAGGGCAGCAACTAAATCCTTTACCGGTGTCGTTGGAATAAATTCAGTAACTGGTGCAGGGATAAGAATGTGGACCCTTTTCAATGTGGTACTCCTATGGTGCTTTCTTTTCTGCTGCATTTGTCCAATCTGGGGCTCCAGGTTGGAACAATAAAGGGATATCTGGAAGCGTTTTCCATTTTTAAGCGCTTCTCGGAAGAGGTTTCCTATTTCAAGATTCCACTGATAATCCAATTTTTGAAAGGGCTCACTAACGTGTACCCTCCAGTACCATTTCATGTCCCTGCTTGGGATGTGAATCTTGTGTTGACATTTCTGACTTGTATACCTTTTGAGCCTCTACATGCCTGTCCATTAAGGCTCTTAACACTTAAAACTGCCCTTCTTGTGGTTTAGGGTTAGAGAGTTACAGGCTCTCTCATCCAAACCTCTGTATACTACCTTTCACAAAGACAAGGTGGTACTTAGGTGAAGCCCGCGGGGACAAGGGCGCGGGTGTTGGCGTCCCGCGGAGGGTGTTTGGCCCAGGAGGGCTTCCATACTTTGCGTGCAAGCCACACCCCCCCACTACTTCCCCCAGGACTCACGGCCCACCAGGGTGAAGCCCTCGGGGACAAGGGCGCGGGTGTTGGCGTGGCGTCCGGCGGAGGGTGTTTGTGCACCATCTGGACTCTGTCCCTTTGACCTTGAGGTGGTACAAGGACACAGTGTTTCGGCGATGAAGAGGGAGGCTCGGCCTGGTTCCACCTGGGAGAAGAGGGTGAAGTAAGTACAGGTGAGGGACTGTACGAGGAGCGGTTTGTCTGTGTGTCTTGGGCAAGAGGGCAGAAACACTGGTGTGGACCCACTAAACTCGCAATGTCACTCCTCAAGTCCCTAAGAACTATGAAAGCTCATGGCCCACCAAGGAAACCCCCCCCCCCTCCATTACCAGCACTCTCACCCTTCCCCCTCCCTTCATTTTGTTCAGAGGTTCTTCACGCCCGCCAAGAGAGTGGTCCCAAACCCAAGCGAAAGGTCCTGGCTGTGAAGAGGTTTTGCTCCCAGGATCAAAAGGGAGCGCCAGCTAAAGCTCTAATCCTGGATGTGCAAAACTCTGTCCTAATTCATGGGGGTGAGCCCTCCCCATGTTCCCCCGAACCCCCACTAGTGATGAAAGATGGGGGCTGTCGGCTGCCACAGGGGACAGTATAACTGCCGGACAAGGGATCAGGGAAGGTCCAATACCTACTAACCATGGCAGTCTGTCTGATGCTTGCGTAGGAGGGGATTGTACCTCTAAGCCTCATGAGGACCATGCTATCATAGGCCCCAACGGAGGAAGACATCCAGGCCCGATGTCCCGACCATCTACTGCAGATGTGCTCTCTCCCCTTGTCCCCACCTTGAGCCTCAGTCTCCCCAAGGTGTTATCCGTCTCCGGCAATCTTGGCCCCGGATCAGAGAAGCAGGAGTCCAATGAGGGAGACACTGCAGGAATTGGAGTACTAGCCAGCAGCTATCCCTCAGTAAGCTCCACTCCTGCTAGCAACATCGTGGCTTCCACCCCGTCACAAAGGTCTATCATTCGTGCCAGCCCGGGAAAGACACTTTCTAGCTCCACTCTGGCTAGCCCAATTGTGGGGGCAGCTCATTTATTGACGACGACCCTGTGTGCAATCTCTCCCTGGGCAACAGAAGTTTCGGGAGTGTACCTATGCCAACAGTGTGCCCATTGGCCAGCCCCTCCCTCTACCTATCTCCACTTAGGGTGTCCAAGCAACCAAAATGTGAAACCTCCCCGGCTGTAGGGTCGATTATTAACCCCCCAGTCGAGGTGGTTCTGTCACTCGGGGGGAGGAGGGGGGAGGGGAGGGGTGTGTAAGTGCAACCAAGTTTTGGCTGAGTTGGCTGCTATTAGAAATTTGCTTACAACACGAATAGCCATTAAGGGGAGGGAGCAAAGGGAGGGGGAGCCCTTTCCCATTCCGATTGTCCGTAAGGGTCTCTCTGACTTCCCTCTGGTACACCCCAAGGTCCAAGCCCCCCTGTTTCCCAAGACTTTAGCTCTAACTTCTTCTTGCCCCAGCCTGTTGTCTGAGATTGCACATTCAGACATTGGAAAAGATCCCAGGGCAGGTGGCACCAAGCACAGTGGGCGTGGTGGGGTGGCGGAATTTGCCCCAAGTCTAGTAGTCCTAAAAAGCCCTAATCATGAGGGGAAGATTGCCTTTGGTCCACGGCACAGAGTCGGTCCATCTCAGCCTCTTGCTCATGACCAGAATGGTCGAGCTACAGTGTATCTTCACGGTGTACCAAAAATGGAAAGGAACATGTTGGAGTCCAGGGAGTCTCTTGTAAACAAAAGTGTACACTGGTTACGATCCGTGAGAGGATGGGGGAACAAAGGAGAAAGTGTGATGGATGGGAGGAAAGTTGAAACGGTCGAAGAATATGGGTGAACTCAAAATAGAAACCTCTAATGTAAGAGGGTTGAATAGCTGTATCAAAAGGAACCGGAATATGACATATCTGAGACGACAAAAGATAGACAAAACGCTCCTGCAGGAAACCCACCTGACCAAAGACAAACTAGACACGCTAGCACGGAAATGGAGTGGGACGTCTCTGGGTTCATCATACTCGGCATATGCTAGTGGAGTCCTGATTTGGGTGGCACTGACTGTCCCATTCAAGGTTCTTCAGATAGTGGTAGACAAAGAGGGTAGGATGGTCATAATTAGGGGATTGGTTGAAAGTAAAGAAATGTGTTATAAATATGTATTCCCCGAATCTTATAAAAACTTATTTTAAGTCATTATCCTAACATTAGCCCATATAGAGATTGTGCGATGAAATGAGGAAGAGATTATAATTGTACTTTGGACCTGACGAAGGATAGATCAGATGATAAATGTGTTTCTCCAACCCCTGCAGCCAAAGCTTTGAACACGCTGTTGCGCACCTTAAAGGTAGCGTATGTATGGAGAACAATGTATCCACAAGACTGAGTATACTCGCACCATACAGCCCCACAGAACCTATATACGAGGTTAGACTGTATTTGTGGGGGAGGAGGCGCTGAACGAGTTCACACAGGCTGAGCATAAAGCAAGGGTCCTGTTGGATGATCAATGCCCCTCTGGTAATCCCATGACAGGTGCATACCCACCCCCCGACCTAGGGCCGACATCCTTTCCCCACTACTAGCAATGCTAAACAAGGCACTAGAAATGGGTAAACTGCCTGGGTCCCTGCGAGAGTCTATAATTATTCCCCTCCTCAAACCAAATAAGCCATATACGGAATGCAGCTCTTATAGGCCCCTCTCATTGCTGAACCAGAATGGGAAGATTCTTACAGCAGTTATGGCAAAGAGGCTGAGAACGGTCATGGGTAAGCTCATTCACCCGGATCAGACAGGATATGCGCCGCATAGAAATATTACCAACTACCTGAGAAGATTACATCACATAATAGATTATGCCAGTAAGGAGACACAAGAAGTCGCAGTGGTGTCACTTGATGCAGTGAAAGCGTTCGACTCAGTCAGATGGCCATGGCTGCTGGCGGTCCTGAAGGAATTTGGCATTGGGCCCATATATATTAAATGGGTGTGGCTGCTGTACAATGCACCGATAGCAAGAGTCAGAACGGGCTCCACTGTCTCGGAGCAATGGCAACTGAGTAAGGGCTCAAGACAAGGATGTCCGTGGTCCCCGATGCTTTTCCTATTAGCGTTGGAACCACTAGCAGTGTATTTAAGAAACAAGTGTGGAGAGACGGGTAGGAGTACCTCGGGGGCGGGAGGGCATTCGATTTTGTTATATGCGAATAACATGCTCGTATACCTGCAGTACCCAGAAGAGAATTTATAATATGTCCTGGATGTGATGGCACGCTATGCTATACTTTCAGGTATAACCGTTAACCCCCAGAAATCGAGTCTGTATCCCCTGGGAGAGTATAGAGGAAAGCCTGTACACAAATTACCTGTGTTAACAATTAAGTGGGAAATAGAGACGTTCAGGTACTTGGGGTGGATATATACCACGACCCGAAGTTGGAACATATGCATAACGCAGTTAAGGCGGTTGATAAAATCGGAAAGGGCATATAATTCTGGACGAGGTTACCATTGTCCATGATAGGACGCGCAGCATTACTTAAAATGGTCGTACTGCCGAGACTCTTACACTACTTTGCTAATATCCTGTTTGCGATACCTGAAATGTTTTTTAGGAAACTGCATAGCATATGTAGGAGCTTTCTTTGGCATAATTCAAGGAGCAGAGTAGCATTGTGGAAGCTCCGGAATTCATCCGATCAAGGGGGAATAAAACTGCCAAATATCGAGGTAACTTTTGTGGCTAGCCAGCTACAATTTGTGGCCAAATGGCTGTTAGATGAACAAACACCAGAATCAAGGTTACTACGAGCAGAAAGTATTCCTTTCTTTCTAAACGAAGTTATAGGACTGCCTGATACCTGCAGGACCAGCGAGCACCTCCTGATGCACCTGGAGTGTACAAAGTGGCGTAGGACATTTCAGCTCATGGGTTACGCAGCATTATTCTCTGCAGATACTGCTAGTGACACTGGAAGAGGTAGATGAACAGGTTAGGCTGAACACGAGAAAGAGTTGGGAATCCATGGGAGTAGCGACAGTGGGGGACGTACTAAAGGAGGGGAGGCCTAAATAATTTGAAGAGCTGATAGACAATGGGGTGCACCGAGGGCAACACATCACGTACTCCCGACTCTTGAGGAAGGCGGAGATGGCCAGAGACCAAAACGTCCTTACAGCCGGACGAGATTATAGAGTCCTTTTTATGATGTGTCAGAGGGGGGATACGAAGTCTCGCGTATGTATGAGCTAATGTCCAAGGTTGGAGGCGAAATGGAACAGATGAGGCAGAAATGGGAAGCAGACCTAAAGGAACCAGTGTCGGATGAGGTGTGGACCAGAGTAAGGGGGTATCACTAAAAGATGTCGAGGAATGCAAGACTTCAACAGATTCAATTCTATGTGACTCATAGAGCATACCTGACCCTGAACAAAATGGCCAAGTTTCATCAAGCAGATATACAGACATGCCCGAATTGCTGGAAGGTAAATGCACATCTGGTGCATATGCTCTGGGCATGCACAGAGATTGGCAGATTTTGGAGAGAGGTAGCCCAAATATTAACGAAAGCAGAGATTAACCCGAATGTGAGTTCCCCCATGGCTTGCTTGTCCCAACGAGACCCAAGCGAGCTAAACATGTGAGCAAGCTCAAAGACTTGGCATATATCCTGGTGAAATGTAGAATTGCGATGGGGTGGAAAGCACTAGTGACACTTGCAGTACATTTATGGTGGAGGGATTTGTTAAAATGGGCCAACACGGAGACATCAGTGTGGCTGGAAGTGACAATCGGGGACACAGAACAAGGGGAAGGAGGGGCGGAGGCGTTGAGGCAATTGATAGCTGATTTGGCTGTCTCTGAACAGAGTACCCAGGTTTTGGTAGAGATCTCTGGACATGATGAAACCGTACCTAGGTTAAGGGACGTAAAGGAAAGGAGGGAGGTGGAATGATGGGTTTGGTGTAGGCCTGGGATGGGTGGGGAGAGTTTTCTGGGGGTCAGGAGTCGTAGTCCTACAAGGGAATGTGAAATGTTTGTTGATTAACAGGTTGTAAGTTGTTATGATTGTGTAAAAATCAAAAGAAATTGTTTTAAAAAAAACAAAACCTTTGGGTAACAGGAAAACAATAATTCCAAGAAAAAAGTTACAGCTATAAAACTGAATACCCAGATTAGGATCCTTAAGGATAAGCCACGGAAAAAAGGAGATTTAAGGTCTTTATAACAAGCCAGTAAATTGGAGAGCAAATTAATGGAGGAGCAGCAGTAGTCTAACGACCGGCAGAGTTAACATGTTTTGTAGGGAATGGTTAGACTTGGATTGTCTGAACTACAACCTCGACCTTCCGGAGATGTGATGTTTAGAGGCAACATAAGCCTTTAGACCCAGTAATGCCTTGCAGGTGGAGCAGCAGATTTTAAGTGAAAGGGGGAACCATTTAAGAAAAAGAAAAATGGTTAGATTGGCTCAAATGTTCAAGTGCCAGAAATTGGATGGGCCACGGTATGTGATACTGTCTTTAGAGGATCCAAAGAGGAAGCTGGCAGACCCTTGACAATGGTATTACTGCTGTCCAAGTGAGATAATACAAGCCCCTGGGTGGCTGTACGATAATCTGAGGTAGGTAAAAAAGATTTGACCTTTGAGAGAAGTCAAATGAAAACAAATATGTATAGGCTATTTCAGTTTTAAAATTAAGACTTGGAATTGAGAGTAAAAACTGAGAGACCTCACAGAGGGCACCAGTGTAGGTGTTAGATCCTGCAAAAGTGGGTGGTGTAAGCCACTCTTGGAAAAGTGCTGTTGAGACCAACAGAAACTCTTATGTAAGGAACTCATGATGGCAACAGTAAAGAGACACTATTGATCACAGTTCAAGGGTGTTTATTAAACTGTAAATGCAGGGTGGAAAAACACCTAATCTAAACCTAAATCTAAAATGGGAGCAAGTGTTGACCATCAAATGAAAAATAACCCAGTTCTTGCGGCGTTGTCAAAATAAAAGGGCCTATAGTAAGAAAAAACAATTCCTTACAACTAATTACACAAAGAGTGTGGTATAAAGGTTCAATAAAGAAACAAGTGTTCACAAATAATAAGTCAGGATGTGATTGCCAGGGGTCTCCCTTCCCCACGTTTTCAGCAAGGGACAAGGTGGGACCTTGGAGCACAGCACACGCTCGAGCTTTCTCAGCACAAGCTAACAATTCTGTTCCAGCTATCGGGTTCTTCGATGGATAAGTGTCTTTTCAATAAGAAGTCTCTTGTCTTAGAGGGCCTGATGTAGTCAACAAACAAAGTTCCTTTCTCAATGGACTTTGGGTGAGGACTTTTCACCCTTGGATCTCCCTCGAGCGGGCTCAGACCCACTTGACAAGGGGAACCATACACTTCACCTGGTCTTCAAATGCTTTTTACTTCCACGAGTCTTAATATCTTTTCAAACGATTCTTCAGGCTTCGCCTCTGATTGTCGGCTTCCCTCTGCCGGGTTCACTCTCGCCAACTTCTATAGCAAGGGACTTTAGACTTCGCCCATTGTCGTTAGCATCCCCCCGCCGGGTACACTCTTGCCAACTTTTAACAAACAGTTCATGTATTGCCACGCCGGATTAATTTTCCTTTCTTTCACAATCATCGATTGGTCAAAGACTTTCAACGGTACACAATATTTTACAAGACCCCTGTATGACCACTTTGACCTCTCTTCGCTTCTTCCCAAGGCCTTCTGGTTCTGGTAGTCTCTTATCGGGTAATCACTCACTTTCCTGCGTGAGCACCCACGTGGTGCTGGCCGCCTCTGCTACGGGATTTCCCTCTCTTTTCTCAGTAGTTACTTTAAAAGTTCAAATCAGCTCTTGCTACTTTTCATACAACATGGTTTGCTTTCTTATCGACTCTCCCCTCGACTCACCGGCAGTGTAATGTAACAACTGAAAATAGCGGGGACAGCTTAAAATTGGGTATCCATCAGCATTTCTGTGCGAGACGTTTCACAGCAGCAGATGTGGGGCTGGTAGAGTTGCAGGGAGTGACAAATTGGAGGGGAATGGGGGACAACTAGGGGGTCAGTAGAATAGTGGCATTGAGAGCTGGCCCCAAAAAAACACCACTGTAAAATGTAGTGGCGTGTCCAAAGTGATCAGATGCAGATGCTCCTAAAAGTGGCCAATTGCAGAAAATCAATAAAAGGTTACAAGTGATTGACAAAACAGCAGCTATTTGAAAATGGGACAAAGCAAAGCACTGTACCCATCTTCAAATGCCTCCAGACATTGCAACTCTACTGTACAGCATTCCATACCATTGCTTTTTGCCTGTATGAGCAAATAGTCTTTTGTGTAATAGCACTGTTAGAAGCTTTGTAAAAGGCATACACATGGCTGGTTCCTCACAGAGGACACCAGCGTAGGTGTTAGACCCTGCAAACAGCCTCTCAATTGAAGGTAATTTTAAAGGTATCCAGCCAAGAAGTGGCAGAAACTAAAGTAAGAACATTGTGTGAAGTGAATGGAAGTGGTCCTGCAACAGTTTAAGCAATACCCATCGCACATTCGAAAGTCTTTGATTTTTGATTTCAAGAGGAAAACGAGGGAGATCAAATGTGAATATTGTGTTAAAGGATCCGAGCACGAACGAGGGAGACCAGTTGTGAACATTGTGGTAAAAGGGATCCAAGCTAGAAGGTAGGAGACCCATCATGAATACTGGAAACAAGAACTTGTACATGTGAAAATCCTGATAAGAAAGGAACTTTGGTGCTTGTTTGTTACGACAGGCCCTCTGCAGTAAGAGACTGTTATTGGAAAGGAGGCTTTCGCAAGAGGGCCTGATACTTATGCTTTCCACTGTATCCTCGTGGTAGAGAAGCCGGAGTGTGCGCCAAGGTCGTACGTGCCGCATTGCCCCGTGCTGAAAACGTGGGGAAGGGAAGCCAACTGCTCAACTATCCTGACATATTATTTCTTGAACACTTCTTTTTGCATATGTTATTTTCCCACGCCAATTTGTATTTAGAAGTAAGGATTGGCAATCCGTTTATTAGTATAGGCCCTTTTAGTTTGACATACTATGGGTTGAACCAAAACATTGGAGTTCGATAAACACCCTTGAACTGTGATCACTTGTCTGTCTTCACTGTTTTATACCATACCATGCCTTCCTTACAGGTGGCAGCTGGGAGAGGGATTGCACAGATCAGAAATTAAGCAGACCAGGCTTGCCTAAGCAGACCAGGCCTGCCTGAATATCTGTATAGGGGTCTGGGGCAGCACAATCAGCAGGAGAATTAGCACCTAACAGAGGGCTGGCCAACTGCGAGGAAGAGACGCAGCTGCCCAAGGGCTCATAGCACCGCATGTGGCTGGGGTGCAGGAATAGCGCTGGCTAGTGGGGCAGAACAGTGCAGCACCCCCACCTGAACATCCTGACTTCTGTGGGGGCACACCCTCACCTCAACTGACACCCCCCACCCCCCGCAGAGGCAGGCAAATGAGATAATGGCCACCCTGAGCGCCCTAGGCAGGGGGGGGCGGGGTCAGGCTGTGGGTGGACAGTCGAACATTTCTTGGGAGGAGTGGCAGCAGACTGGGGAGGTAGCCCAGAGAGAAGGAAGGACTTTGAGAGCCCCATTGAAGGGGTCACCTGCCAGAAGGGTGTTGGGGGTGGATGAAACCATCCTGGCCTGGCGCTCCGCTAGAATGCACAGAGGAATCGTGATCAGGAGTGGGAGCACGGGCCGGAGTGGACACCAGAGATCTGAGTGAACAAGCGAGGACGTTGGTGGATGAGCTGGAGAAGCACCCTTGTGCAGTACCGTTACCAGGGGGAGAGGAGATGGCCAAGGGGGAGGGGGAGCCCCACCCCTGCTCGGCAGAGATCAGTACAATGAAAAGTGACATCCAGGTCATCTTGAATATCAGAGGAATGCGGACGGACATCGGGGCGAAGGTGGTGGATCTATCAGCAAAGGTGGTCACCCTGGAGGAGAGAGTGGATGGGGGTGGAGGCCAGCCAGGCCTCTATGACTGTTGTAGAAGCGCAGACAGAGGCCTGCTTCTGGAAGGTGGAGTCAAGAGGAGTTGCATCTCAAGGTGGACAATATTGAGAACCGGGAGACGCCGAAAAACCTCTGAAGGAAACGGAAGGGGGGGCCTCCCGTGGGCCTGGAACAGTAGCTCCAAGAAATAAAAGCAATGGTCCTGGGCTCTAAGGAGGGACAACGGATCACTCTGGACAGAGTGCACCGTGCCGGAGGAGGAGACCGTGCTCGGTCCTAGCCTGTTTGCACTACTGCAGTGACAATGCGAGAATCCTCAAAGGCACGATGAATGGGCGATATTGACTACGAACACTCCAGGGTGGCCATTTTTCAGGACCTGTCAGCCCACATGTTGATGAAACGTAAGACATGTGGACCCCTCACCAAAGGGCTCCAGGAAAAGGGGGTGAAGTACAGATGGGGTTACCCATTTGCGCTCATGTTTGAGTGGGAGGGGGAGAGATCAATTGATTGCAGAAGGGATCCTGCGCTCCACAGAGGAGCTGTTGGCGCCCTGAGGCAGAGCCTCACAGGAGGAGGGCGGTATTGGGGTGAACCCCCGGCGGGAGCTTAAGCACAACGTTCAGGGGGCAAGGAAATATCAAACTCAACACCCCACCGCCCCAGAGAGATGGCACATGAAGGGGATCCAGAGGGCTGTGCTGCCCCTCATTTGTTCTTAAGGTCCCCGGGCCTCGCTCCTGGAGTCCTGCTCGATCCCAGCAGAAGGGTCGAGGGTGCGAGGGGTACAGGGGGGCATTTGCTCAGTGCCAGATTCAGTGTTTGATTTCTGGTGTTGAGGTTTGGGGGATGGAAGAGGGATTGAATGTGGAATTGGGTCAAGGGACGGGTGGCTTGGTTGGAATTTTACTCTCGGTTGTCGGGCCCTCGTAGTGGGAGAAGAGGGTCTGAGGGGGAGGTGAGGGCAGAGAGTAGTAGGACCAGGGCAGGGAACACATCCTTGGTGGGTCGGTGGGTGTGACCAGGATTCTTGGGCCACACGGTCGGATGCCTCTGATAGGAGTGGGAGAGGGAGGCAAAAGGAAAGGGGCAAAGGGGCAAGGGGTATGAGGCATAGGTATGGGATCTCATGCAGTCGTTCAGTGGGAGGTGAAGAAAAGGGTGCCTCTTGGAATATGGGACAGGCGACCGGCGAAAGTTTAAAAAAAAGGGTTATGGCAGAGGTGAGCATAGCCACGCTAAATGTGAGGGGCTTAAACTCCCAAAACAAGAGATCGCTAACCAGAAACATGTTTTGCAAGCAGCGACTGGCGATCCAATTCTTGCAGGAGACCCACTATACGCAGGGGACGGAATCTACAATAAAGGGATCAACGGTTTCCCTGCAGTATAGACACCAGGCTTTGAAGCTGATACATAGATGGCATTATCCACCGGTGGTGATAGCGAAGATGTGTAACCCGCTCTGCTAGATGTCCCGCCAGGTCCGGGGCGATTATAGTCATTGGTGGTGGGGGTGTCCTAGAGTGCAGTCATACTGCAAGAGGGTCCTATCGTGGATAAAAGGGGTAGACCGGATCCACTGGGAGCTCTCGCTGTGGCTTCTCATTTTTGGGGTATGGTTGGAGGAGGAGAGCGAGGTAGAAGAGGGGCATATGCTGCAGATAATGCTGGTTGCCGCAAGATGTTGTCTAACACAGCTGTGGAAGAGCCCGTTCATGGGTGGGGAAGATCCGAGCAAGATTATGGAGTGCCTCACTGATGTCATGGATGAGTCCCGGACCAACATTGAAAGCCTGTGGCTCCCCTTTTTCGAGAAGTATGGGGCAGTGAGTGGGAGAGGGGAAGGGGGCCTGTACCTGGGGTAGATCTGCCAGGTTGCAATTGATAACTTGGGAGCTCAACTGGGAAAAGGAACTCATTATGCAGCAGCTGTAAAACTAGCCTGAAGGCCATGGAACTGTCATGCACGAAAAGGGGGCACCACCCTTGTTATGAACTTTCTGGAGTCGATTAAAACTTGCTGCATGAGGTGATGGGACGGGGAGGTTGCGGGAGGGATGGGGGAGTGATGAGTGGGGGTGGGGATTCAAGTTGGGGTTGGTCTGTGAGGAAGAGTGTTATGATGGTTGTAGTTCTTACACATGCTTGTCCTCCTCACTCGCCCATATTCTTCCCCTGCTTCATACCCTAGGTGCAAACGCAAAGAAAAAGTCTGTGCATAATCACCCTCTAAAACAAACTGGGTGAAATTTAAAACCCTGAAATTCAGGGACCAGTATCGGCCACCTCTACGATCTCCTGAGGGCTCAATAGGTGGGGATCACCTACCTGCGCAGAAAAGAGAAGGATGGCTGGGATCCTGTTGGTTGGATTGGCAGTGTGATGAAGGTAACCAGTAAAAGGGTTAGGGAATGTTTGGATAGGTCGGGGAGTTTAGGAAGTAACTTTTCTGGTGTTACTTCTTGTGACAAAATAAACCGAAAGCAATACCTCTATATTGCTAAATATATTGATGGCTGCCCCCGCACTGGCACGCATGCCACACACATTTCCACTCAAATTCTCTTTGTTGCACATGTTATTGGTATCAAGTAGCATTATACATTTGAAGCATTTCATATTGTTTTTGGTATTAGTAACCACGCGACAAAATGTGCACTCCACACTAGTCATTGGAATCCCTACAGAATTGTCCCGTAAACTGGCAGAAAGTGCATGCAACCTGTCGTGAAAGAATAGCAGACCGTTGTTTTCTTTTACCTGAAGCCGTGTCAGTAAATGTTTCCGGGTCAGGGTCTGCCAGGGTGTCCCGCACAATGGAACGGAGGACGGGTGTGAGTGCTAGTAAAAAGTGATGCAGGGCGATCAAAGGCAGGTCCCGGTGTCCTCGTTCATAGTCGTCCTCCAGAGAACGAGACAGTGCATCGGCCTTCTGGTTCTGAGTGCTGGGTATATATGTGATGATGAAGTCGAAATGAGAGAAAAAGAAGGCCAAACGCGTTTGTCGAGAAGTGCCACACTGAAGAGAACGCAGGTACTGCAAGTTCCGATGGTCAGTGTGGACCTCCACTAGAATTCGTCCTCCGGGAAGATGATGTCTCCACTCTTCGAATGCCGCTTTTATGGCCAGGAGCTCCTTCTCCATCACAGCTTAATTTCGTTTGCTAGATGAGTTTGCGGGAATGGTATGCCACTGGGAATTCCATCTCTGTTGCTGTGTCCTTTTGCAGGAGAACAGACCCGATAGCAAAGTCAGATGCGTCCGCCTCGACAATGAACGTTCTCCCCATCGGGATGTCGTAATAAAGGCGAAGAGCTGCAGGCCTTGTTTAAGTCCTGAAAGGTGGCTGTAGCCACAGAGTCCCACAGAAAAGGCGTCTTGTTGCTTGTCCGGCGACACAGGGGAGCAGTCAATTGGGTGAACCTGGGTATAAAGCGCCTATAAAAATTGGCGAACCCGAGAAAACATTGTAGAGATTTTAAATCGTAGGGTTGTTTTCAGTCCCGGATCGCTTGTACTTTGGCGGGGTCCATGTGATTGCCAGAACCGCTGATCACTTATCCAAGGAATTCAATGGCGTCTTGATGGAAGAGGCATTTCTCCGCTTTGGCAAACAGATGGTTCGAAGACAACAGACAAAGGACCTCCTTTACATGTAGTACGTGTTCTTCTGGTCCCGTGGAAAACACCAGGATGTCGTCATGGTACACCCAAACCGAAACCCCGATCTGAGAAGATGACGTCCATAAAATGCTTGAAGACGGCCAGGGCATTACACAGGCCAAACGGCCTAACCCGATATTTATAGTGCCCAGGTGGTGTTTTGAAGGTCGTCTTCCACTCGTCTCCCTGTTTATTACGGATCAGATGGTAGGCCCTCTGAAGGTCCAACTTGGAGAAGACACGTGCAGAACGGAGCAGTTGCATGATATCACGGATCAAAGGCAGGGGGTACCTATCCTTCCGAGTGGCATCATTCAGCTGCCGATAGTCAACACATGGGCGTAAGGTGCCTTCTTTCTTTTTGACAAAAAACAATGGGAACCCTGCCGGGGACTTGGAAGGCGTGATGTATCCTTTTCTGAGACATTCCTCCAGGTATTCCTCTAAGACCACCTTCTCATTCAGGGACAAGGAATACACTTTCCCATGAGGTATCTCGGCATCGGGCAGCAGGTCGATGGCACAATCAAAGGACCTATTCTATGGGGAGGCAATGGTATCTTCCCCTGGTTCGGAAAACACAGTACTCTGTATATTCCTGAGGCACAGAAGACAGGGAGCAAAGCCCGGAAGGCGTGTCACCCAAGGAGAGAGGTGTTGCCGTGGTGGTTTTCGGAATAGTCCTGGACGCACAGCAGTTCCGGATGCAGCAGTCGGAAGCAAACACCAGAATCCGGCTTACCCAATCGATATTGGGGTTATGACGCAAGAGCCAAGGTAAGCCCAAAACAATTGGGTAAGAGGGTGACTTGATCACGTCCAAAGAAGTGGTTTGTCAGTGACCGTCAATCTGCAGGAACAAAGGCCCAGTGTGTTGCCGAATGGGCCGAGAAGCCAACGGGGTGCCATTGATTACTTCCACCAGGATGCCGTGGTCCTTGTTGAGGAGTGGAACACAATTCTGGGCAGCAAAGTCTGCATCAATATAATTGCCAGAGGTGCCACCGTCCAGGAGGCCAGACACTTTCTGCCGATTTTGTTCTGCGAAGACATTCGGGTTTTCAACACCATAAGAATCACCGGCTGCATAGGTGGAAGGGCTGTTCTGGAAACTGGAAGGACTGAGAGGGTTTATAGGCCTGCCGTCGCCTTCCCCCATACACGACAGTCCTGTCAGTTTTCCATCTTCCTGGGTGTTCGCAGGGGACAAGTTCCCAGATTGTGACCAGCGGCCCCGCAATATAGGCACAAACGAAGACGACTTCTGCGTTTTTTCTCAGCCTTGGTTAAGGGGCCTCTCACCGCCCACAGCTGCATGGGTTCCGGACCTGCTTCTGTGTAGGTTGCTGTTCCTGTTGGTGATGTGAGGGGCCCGGAATAAACCCTCTCCAGCCGGCGTCGTTCGCCCCTCTGTTCCGCCAGCCTGTGATCGATCCAGAGGACCTGTTCCAGGAGGGATTACAGAGTGTCAGGTTCAGGTATATGCAATAGTTTGTCTTTATGCTGTTCTCGTAACCCACGACGGAACAGTCTTCTGTGTTACTTCAGGCCATTGTGAGTCGGTTGCCAGTTGACGGAACCGAGTTATGTAAGCAATGATATCACTGGAACCCTGTTTGATATCCATTTACTGATTCTGCACAGAGGCAGCCAGATTGGGGGACTGAAAGATGTCCAGAAACGCTTTTTCGAAGGCCACAAAATTGTTGAGGGTGGGACTGTTGGCGGAAACCAAAGGCACCGCCCAAGCAAGAGCATACCCGGTCAGGTTGCCCAGTATGTAGCCTATCTTGGCCTTGTCCTGGATGAAGTGTGTTGGGTGAAAGAGGAAATGTATCTTATAATGGTTGCAAAATTTGTCCATTCGTCTAGGATCCCAGTCGAACCTTAGCGGGGCAGTATGAGCCATGGTATTCTCGACCTGTTCCAATTCCAGCTCCCTGATCCACCATCTGTCGCAGAGCCATGTTGTCCTGATTGAGTTTGCCATCTCAGAGCAAAGGGCCCGTATTTCGTCTCGCAAGTCCTGTGGTTCATCCATCTCGGAATCCGAACTAGTGGTGAGGCGTCTCAATCTGTTAAGATGTGCGTCCCATGAACGCTGCGTACCTGAGCTCCTTGGAGGGGTTCGAGGAGGAGTTACCAGTTTGTCCAGTAGATGGATTAGGTGGCGAAGTGAAACACAAGGAACCAGCCCCACTCCCACCTGTGCAACACAGGTTCGAAGGGGAACCGGCTCCTGACGCCACGGATGGGCACTTCCCTGATTAGCGGGACGTCAGGACAGTGTAAGCACTGACGGGGAATTCCGTCTGCAGACCTTGTTCTTGAACAGCCGAGGAGAGATGTCCAGTAGTCTTCTGAGGCGAGGCACCCAAGCAATGACGCAGTAAGGCATGACAAGTAAAGGACAGGAGACCACTAGGCAGAGACTGCTGACAGGGAACAACCAAGCTGGATGACAGACTAGGGAATCCCAAAGGTGACTGATGAGGGACTCTGGAGGCCCAAGTACTGGGGTAGGCCAAAGGGAAAGTGTGGGTCAGGAAGCCTAGTGAGGCCAGGGAGGCAGGGAACCAGGACCCAAGAAGCCAGAGAATAGAGAAGACTGGGAGGAGGAAGACCAGGACCCCAGGGAGGCCAAGGAAGCAGGGAGGCACGGGCCTAAGGAGGGTAAAGCAAAAGAGCAGGAACCCAGAGGAATCCTAGGACCAGGAAGCAATGTTCCAAGGCAGAGCAAGAGGCAACAACAAATGACTGAAGGCCAGGAGCGAAGCAGAGGGTCAGGAACCGAACCGCATTCAGATGTGTTCGGCTCCCGATCCGGCTGCCAGATAAAGGCCATCGCGAAAGCAAGGTTTGAGGCACGATACCGCAATCCCCAGACCGCGCATGCGGGCAGCCTCAGGACGAGACTTGGAAGACAAACCCAAGCGCCGAAGCCCTAACGTGATGGCGCATGCACGGAAGGCCGAACATGGCCAAACGCGCATGCGCAGACTGGGAGAAATATCAGCCATGGCAACAGAGGTCGTGAGGAAACGTAACCGGGAAGAAACCCTCCAGGATCGGTGGGTAGGTGTTTTAACAGCCACTCTGTCAACGTCCGTCGGCGACGATTTCATCTACAAAGATTGGATGTTTGTCTGCGGTGGCAAAGCGCCCACCAATGTCTTCTTACGGTCTACACCGGTTTTCTGCCAGCAGGCTTTTGTTCACACCACCTTCTGGCCGGTCAACCTCCTCTTTGTCTACGACCCCATCAACGACTCACAAACCGAAAAAGTCCTCTGTCCCGTTGACAATCTCGATTGCCCCATCAACACCAAATTCGCTGACGAACTCCAACGTCGCCGGTCACCACTACGACCAACTTACCCACGGCAGAGGTACACGCCACCTTGTCGACAGCTCTGTGAGACATCGGTTCGGCTGGAGATTCTGCTTCTGCACTACCAAGGCCTACGTAGACACATCCACTGTTTATGCTGGCTCCATAGGTCCCTCCCGCTGTCCCTAGACCTAATATACTTCCACCTGAAGACATATTGCAACCTGCTAATGATGCAGATTCTGAACAGGGAGGTGTCTTCTCCGATGGCACCCACATCTGACACTCAAGTGGAGTTTTTACATTCTACTGCGGCTAGAGAAACTAAAGATATGCTGCCCCATAGGGTGCTTTCTTTACTTGCTCGGCCAGCTCCAAGGTCGGCTCCCACTTATCAGAATTGCAGCATAGGCTTCCGGTCCCGTCTGTGCCTCCATTCCAGCAACTTCCTGCTGACCCATTGCCTGCTCCTCCATCGCCTGCTAGGTGCCCTTTACATGCCTGTACACCGGTTCTTCCACCCTCACGGACAATGATACATAAGGAAATCCTCACAAGAGGATGCGTCAACCCAAACTAACACTTTGGATGAGTTCAATAATGTCCTACCAGGGATGACAAATCAGATGACTGCCCTCTTCGAGACTGATTTGGCTCCATCCATTCCCCTTATGTCCAGAGCTGCCAAGCTGTTTGATCTCATGCCAAAGGAGCAAAAGAAAGTAGGCTGCAATGGATTGCTCTTCTCCCGCAGATTCCTCATCTGATAGATATCCATCCAGCTACGCTGCTTCGGAAATCTTTTCAGCACGGGGCATAATGGACATCTACTCGACCAGCGATCTGTCTTACCCAGTTCTCGATCATCTGCTCTGGATGCGATGTCAGGCGTTGTGTATGAACTCTGTCACTGCGCCCCATACCTCAGTTCCTTTTTTCCACGCACTTGTCACGCTGCTTGAGAACATGGTTGAGTTTTCGACTTATTAGACTTATTCATCGTTTTCATCAAATCTTTAGATTTGTTTCGAATTCCTTGACGCAAGATGTCCGTTACCCAGGTTTCGGGTTCCAAGCGGTGTACCGATTGTCACACCAAGATGTCCAGCACTTACCCGCATGAGTTATGCCTCTGGTGCTTCAGCATGGGTCACGGGACGGAAGGGTGTGCGTTGTGCGCAAAAATCCTTGTGCGATCGGGCTAAGTTCGCACTGGATCGACCGCCCTCAAAATCTACAGCGCCGTCGGCTGCTCGGTCCTCGGAGGCTGAAACAGAGGGACATATCCCTGAGAAAGAACATAACCGAAAGAAGAAATGGTCCAACTTGAGTAGACATTCTTCTTCGTCCCATAAGAAGAGATGTCACCGCCATCGTTGGGACTCTGATTCGTTGACGGAAAGAGGTACGCCATCGGCGGGGCCTACTACTCGCCAGGAGTGGGAGGATTTCAAAACCTCCATGCTCGAAATGTTAAAGAAGCATGCCGCCGTAGGCGCGAGTAACCCCTCCCACCCCCAATTAGCATGCCTCTGTCACAGCTGCCGCTTCCAGGCCCAGGAGTGGCGCGAACCAACCACCCCCTCCAAGGTCTCAGCGCCTGCAAGGCAATGCTTACACAAGCCTCTGAGACCCTAGCGGGGAAATAGGGTTAGGATCTCGTTGGTTGGATAGGTAGGGTCATGCAGGATTACTGGAGAGAGAGGGGAGGGGAAAAGGGAAGTGGTTAGGAAAAGGGAAACCGGGAAACACAATGCAATACAGTTCTATACACTACTTTTCCAATAGCACAATTAGGCAAAACCAGAAGAGACTTATCTCTGGGGTGAGTGCTGGCCTCCTGCCTGCACACACTCAAGTCTGGTATCCGAAGCAGTATCAGTGCTGCAAAGAGAGTGAAAGTTAATGACTAGTGTGTTACCTCACACACCGAACACACATTGGATGTGTACAGGTTCTGCTCATGCAGGGGTTAGTACTCTCCCTCCTATGGCAGCGGTAAGCCCACCGTCTAACCAGTGTTAATACGCTTGCTAATGGCAAGCTACAGCCCAATATATGCGGATCTAAGCCGCGCGTGGCTCCGCGCTGTAATACATGCGGTTCCTGACCATCTTAGCCCCTGGCTCAGTCCGCCAGCTGTGGCAAGTGTTTTTATGCCTTTGGTCTCTGGTAGCAAGTTGCGGTGTGGTCAAGAACTGCAGGTGTCTTAATCGTGTCTGCTCTGCTAGCCGCTACACGTGGCTAATAATTATGTAAAACATATGCACTGCTCGAGTCTATGCTGAAACTACCGAACTCTGGTTTGCCACCCGAAGCGCTATGGTCTAAGGTGCCAAAGACTTAGCTTGTAGGAGCAGGGGAACCTGGAACCCTGGGCAATGCCCCCCTGCGCGTGCTCCTTGCTGCCGACTTGGCTTTGCCTTTTTCTCAGTGCGCTGCGGCGTTAGGCTGCTTCCCCCGTGTGGCTGTGACTCCCCAGAGCTGGCGGTACTTAGCTTTTGCAGGCGAGGGGCCTGAGGTGAGGTTGGGTATGGCGTGGCCCCTCGTGCAGATCCCCGTGCTCAGAGCTCCCAGGAACACGTCTTCCTCAGTTGAACTAAGCACAAGCCCCGTGCCTTCAGATGCGTGCGCATGCGCGCACGTGCCTCGCCCAATGTGGGCTTGAGAATGTAGTTCATGGCCCAGGAGTTCTTGGGTAATGTAGTTTGTAAGCGGCTCACTCTGGAATAAGGACATAGAAGCCCTTTATACGGCTGGATTCTTTTGTTTTTGCCTGGATTCTGTACACAGTGTTTTAACATTAGTCTGTTGGGCCCTGATGGGGTCCTGCACACAGAGTCCTAGACTCTGTCTCCTGACAGCCTCAGAGGCAAGAGCGGCACTCAGCCTTTCCTACCCCTCTCATGCCCAGTGCTGATGTCATCTGTATCGAAGGAGGCATCCAGGGCTGCATTGCCAGGTCTGTCCCACACTTTACAAGGTGTCAGTGCTTGGACGTAGCAACCTTGGTAAACACCTACGGCCACACCGTTGGCGCCGACACTTGTCGATAAATCCTTCACCCCGCTCTCCTGATCGTTTTTTTTTTCCAGCACTATATCGAGCATTTTCAGCGCTGATGACACAGGAGATCAAGGGGTCGTCGACTCCGTTTTCATGGGCACAGCTGGTGTCGACTGTTTTGAAGACCATAGCCAGATGCTGGAGCTAGCTCAGGGCCTCCAGGCCAGCGGTTTCGATACCTCGCTAGACCTGGAATTCCAGTAAAGCCAGCCCTATACCCATAAGTATGCCAAGTTCAGGACTTTAGTAGAACGGGTCATTGACACTTTAGGTTTGCAGGCCTCAGCAGTGCCGATACAGGGGTACGACCAGACCTATTTTCTAGATGAAGGTCTAGTTATGGAGCCTAACATGCGCTAAACCCTGCAATTGCCATCCCTCCTCTGACCTCTCTGCAGCACTATTGTTCTATTCTCCCAGTCAGCCACCCCATATCTGGGAAGTATAGGCCGGCCAGAGGGCACCCATCATTCCTCTCCTCTCAACCTTCTCCGGAGGGGCTTGTTTTGCAAGCTGCTACAGTCTTCTCCAGACCAGCTTCTTCAACTTTCACTCTACCACCCAACAGGGAAGTGAAGGTGGTTGATGCCTTGACCAAAAAGGCTTTCACATCGGGCAGTATGGCCCTTAAAGCTACGAATGTGGCTAGTGGCTTTGCAAAATATTCATTTGGACTTTGGACGGCAGTGGAGAATGCTGCGCAGTACATCCGTGTGGGGCAAATGCGTAAGGGCTTCCTACAGCTGGTGGAGGATGGGAAGGAGGTGGTCAGGCAGTCACTGTGAACGGGCCTGGACATCACTGACTGCATGGGGCAATCTATGGCATCGGCTATAACACTGAAGAGGCAGGCCTACTCCAAATCTTAAGGCTTTTCCTCTAATGTCCATAGCAAATTACTGGACATGCCCTTCGAGGGCGATTTCCTTTTCGGTTAAAAGGCTGACGAATCCTTAGCTTTAAGGAATCGAAAATCACTGCTCGATCGCTCGGCCTGGTCGCGCAGCCAGCCAAGCCTGCCTTCAGTTTACGGCAGGAAAGCGCAGCTCCCAATGGACAGGTGCTCCGGAAGGGGCAGAGGGGCTTCTAAGGGCTCTTAAGTAACTTTGATTTCCCCTCCCACAAGTTACTGGTTGGCAGACAGTTTATAGAGCAATGGCTCCAGTGGCAGGGAATTACAGGGAATTCCTTCCGATGCCTGGGCTCTGCAGCTAGTCGGTGGGGATATTGTCTTCCCTTTAGAAAACTACTGGACAAACCCCCACTACCTCCGATCCAACCGGGACTGGAGCTTCAGGAAGAACTGCGAGCCCTGTTGTTGAAGGGTGCCATGGAAGAGGTACCTCCCGAACAGAGAGGATTGGGTTGGTATTCCCGGTATTTCCTGGTGCCCAAGAAGGGAGGAGGTCTCCGTCCCATTATGGAACGGATGGCATTGAACAAGTTCCTGAGAAAAGACAAATCCATGATAGTGACGTTGAGAGAAATTTGCCATGCTCACAGGACCCGCTGGTATCAAACCTGCAGGACGCGTATTTCCATGTGCCGATGCATCGGAAGCACAGTAAGTTCCTGAGGTTTATCATAGGGTACAATCACTATCCATTCAAGGTGCTCCCCTTTGGTCTGACCTCCGCTCCAAGTTCTTTAAGCTCATGACAGTACCAGCGGCTCACCTCTGGAGATATGGGGTCCCTGTATTCTCGTACCTGGACTGAATGATCCGAGGGAAGTCAGCAGGGCAGGTTTTGTTCCAGCTGGAGGACACCTTTCTGCTACTGCACAGGCAGGGCTTCTCCCTGAACTTGAAGGAATCTCAAGTGGCACCTGTCCAAAGTCTCAAGTTCATTGGAGCAGTCCTAGACACCCAGGTTGGGACGTCCTTCCCTCCCGAGGAGAGAGTCAACAGCATGTCACAGATGGTCAACTTGTTCCAGACCAGCGTCCTCTACCAGCGGCGTCCTTTCTCCGCCTCTTAGGTCTCATGGCCTGCTGTAATTTTCTACGGCCAGAGGCCAGGTAGCGCATTAGATCCCTACGGTGGTTTCTAAGGGGTCAGTGGTCACAACACCTCAGAGCTCTCTAGGATCCCCTCAAGGTATCCAGACATGTGGTCAACTACCTCATCTGGTGGACAGAATGGAGCAATCTAATGGCGGGGGAACCATTCTGGCCTCAAGACCTCAGGTCTGAGTGGTCACAGATACGTCTCTGAAGGGTTGGGGCGCTCACTGCGAGCGAGGACTTGCAGGTGAGCAGCCTTTGGCCAGCAACGAAAACCAGGTGGCACATCAACAGGCTGGAGTTGCGAGCATTCAGGTTACCCCTGAAGGAGTTTGCTCCATCTTATGAGGGGATGCATGTCCTGATTCTGACGGTCAGCACAATGGCCATGCACTACCTAAACAAGCAAGGTGGCATGCATGCCCTCGCCTCTGCAGAGAGGCGATGCAGCTGTGATTCTGGCTATTGAAGAACCGCATCTCAGTCTCTGCAGTTCTTCTGGCAGGGACAGAGAACAGTTTGGCGGATGCTCTGAGCAGGTAGAGCAGGGTCTCACACTGGTGGGAAGTGTTCCAGGAAGTCCTAGAGAAGGTCTTCTCTTGCTGGAGTACCCCAACGGTTGACCCGTTTGCCATGGAATCCATAAGGAAGTACAGAAAGTTTTGCTTGAGGGAATTCCCAGCAAACGGTGCGCGAGGGGACCCGTTTCTGGTGGACTGGACCTTCACTCTCCACTATGCCTTCCCTCTGATTCCCACCATTCTGTTGGTTCTCCGGAGGCTTAAGAGGTTCCAAGCATCCATGATCCTGATCGCATCGGACTGGGCAAGGAGGTCCTGGTACTCAGACCTTCTGGATCTGGCCATTTGCCCACCATTCCGGTTGCCTATGCGGCTGGATCTCCTAACTCAGCCGCAAGGTCGAGTGCGTCACTCTAACCGTGTGTCCCTCAACCTACATGCGTGGCTCCTGAGAGAATGATGTATGACTGGAATCTCTTAGAGGAGATTCTTGAGGTGTTGCTGGCTGCATGCAGACCATCTACAAGATTGTTTTATGCGTGCAGGTGGAGAAGATTTGAGGTGTGGTGCAGGAAACGCGAGATTGACCCGATCTCTTGCCCCACAACTACAGTGATGGAGTTCCTTCTGTCACTGGCTTCAGCAGGCCTTCAGGTCCCCACAGTCAAAGTATATTTGGCAGCCTTGTTTATGTTTAAGAGGTCCCAGGGTCAAGGGTCATATTTTACGATCCCGCTGATGGCACAATTCCTGAAGGGCCTTATAAATATGTTTCTGCCAACTCCCTTTGTTGGCCCAGATTGTGATCTTAATCTGGTGTTAACATCTGTTATGGCTGCTCACTTTGAGCCAATTCACACTATCTTCTTTGCGGCTCCTCTCCTTTGAGAAAAAAGTTTTGCTCGGGGTGAGACCTGGATTTGTCCCAAAAATTGTCTCTGAATTTCACCAATCACAGTCTATGGTCCTCCCGGTCTTCTACCCACCACTGCACCTTTCTAAGCAAGAGGAGCGTTTGCAGCGCCTGGATCATAAATGAGCTCTCAGGTTCTACCTCGCAAGGACGTCTGAGTTCAGAAGAACTGGCTAGCTCTTTGAGGCCTTCTTCTTAACCTGTAAAGGCCTAGCGATAACAAAACAAACTTTGTCCCGCTGGATCATCTTCTGCAAAGCAGATTACCAGTCCTCGGGCAGGGAATTACCATCAAGGAACGCAACCCAGGGTTCCATGTGATAATATCGCTGCACAAAAATTTCGCCATATTTTTGCGGCGAT
The DNA here is from genome assembly GCF_040938575.1 of Ambystoma mexicanum. Lineage (NCBI taxonomy): Eukaryota > Metazoa > Chordata > Amphibia > Caudata > Ambystomatidae > Ambystoma > Ambystoma mexicanum. Next base: position 641,414,526 of record NC_090923.1, read on the forward strand.
ATTACCCCATGGAACCTGCAGGGGACACCCCCGCAACCCCCATATATTTTAAAAGGGAGCGGGGGATAACCCCGCAACCCCCCCCCATCCATTTACCCCATAAATTATCCCCACCAAAAATATTGCTTATGGCCGTTCCCGACGACCATATGTACGGCGATATTTTTGGTGGCGATAATATTACCTGATACCGCAACCCAGTCCGTAGTGTCCGAGGCAGCTCAGATGCGTTCTGCATCCTTCCTCTCCTGTTCTGTGCCACCCGACATGGACGGGAAACATCTAGACTCCTTCAGGAAGCAAATCATTTCCCCAGCCAAAACTATCATTAAGGCGGCTAATGCCCAGTTATCCTGTCCCACTACGACATGTAGCTATGGTTCAAGATGGGCTCAATATTGGATTTCCTTAAAGACGACAAGATGTTGAAGCTTTTGCCCTCGTTCGCGTAGGGAAAGCAGTCTCAGATTTAGTGGCAGTTGATCTTGCAGACACTGGTTTCCGGCAGAAACAGCACTGACCTACGGTGCCAAGGCTGGCTCATAGCCACTAATTTCTGACCGGAAGTGCATTTCAAAGTAGCAAACATGCCCTTCGACGGACATGGACCCCGCCGGCACCCTTGGCACGCTGCAGCAGCAGTGTCTCCTTTTGGTCCGGGAAAATGCTTTTTTCAAGGACGTCTAACGATTACAGGCCTACTTACCAGTCCCAGTCCTACCGCCTTACACCTACCCTGCATCTGATAACTACAAGGGATGTCTCGGGCCTACAGGGGGAAATCAGTGCTATCCTCCAAACAGGCCAGACCAGGCTCCACCCTCCCCTTCCACATCCCAGTGGGAGGGCAACACTTGAAGTTCGTTGAGCAGTGGCGTTTCATCATGACAGAGGAATGTGCGTTGGCACTGATCCAGCAGGGCCACATGCTAGAGTTCCTTGGGTGCCTACCCTCACTTGTCAAAGGTCGAGAAGCACCTGCCATTACTTCTACGAGAGGTTGTTACTCCTCACCAAGGGGACAATCGAGGGCGTCCTCCTTCAGCAACAAGGTCAAGGAGTGTACTGGAGATGCTTGCTCGTAAAACAAAAATCATGCGGTTTGGGGACCCATTCTTGACCTGCGCCTCCTAAGCAAGTTCTTGGTCACTCTACATCGTATTCTCACACAACTGCAGGAAGAGGATTTTCTGTTATCCTTAGATCTATAAGACACCTACTTTTACGTCCTGATCCATCTCTGACACCAAAGGTACCTGCGTTTCACTGTCACAATACAGCTGTTTCAGTTCAAGACCTTGCCCTTCGGGCCCCGTCTCGGCTCTGTTCATGAAAAGTCTCGATCTGGTGGCCGCTCATCTACATCATTCGGGGGTGCTTGTCTACCCGTACCTAGACGATTGGCTAGTTTTTGTACTCTTTTCCACTGTCATCAGCACACATAGACCACGATCCACTTCGCTAGGTTTCTCCATCAACTTTGTCAAATCCTGCTTGGCCTCCTCGCAGCATGCATTGTTCTTGGAAACAAGTCTCTGGTACATCGCTAGATAAGATTCTGTTAACGTGCCCCTTTTGCATAGCTCATCGCTTGTGGATGCTTTGCTCCAATCTCATCCAGGTAGCACCCTTTCACCTGACGACCATAAGGTCACGATCACAACGGACGCATCTCTGACGTATCTGGGGAGCATACACAGGCCATCTCCATAGCAGGGATGGCTGGTCTCTGGAGGAGGAAATGTTGCACATCGTCCTAGAATGGCATACTGTGGTCTGGTCCCTGAAGTTCTTTCTGCTATGACTACAGGGCTGAGTGGTCTGTGTGTTTACCGAGAACACAACCACAATGATTTACATCTGCACACAGGACGGCACCTCGTCCTCTGCTGACCCTCTGGACTTGTGCTCTGGCCCAGAACGTCTTTCTCATCCCGTTCCATCTACCTGGAATACACAACACGTGACCGATTCCCTCAGCAGGTAATTGCGATCCAACCATGAGTGGGAACTTCTAGACGATCAGGTCCTCTGCATATTCAGTAGGTGCCGAACATCAGATGTTGACATCTTTGCGACCAGAGCAAAAAAGAAATGCGTGGCTTTTGCAGCAGATTCCATCACATAAGGAGTCTCGGTCCGCCTTAACGTTCCATTGGGAAGGGATGTTCCTGTATGCGTTCCATCCAATTACTCTGGTCTTTCGAGTGATCAGCTTGTTCAGACAATATCCGTGCACACTGGTCTTGGCAGCACCAGAGAGCAGCAATAAACCTCGACCCGGCCTCCATCTTTGTTAGCTTTGCTCCTGCTATCCTAGGATTTGGAACAATACCTTTGTCTTAAGACTGTTCTGACATTCTGATTTGATTTGGAATTTATGTAGCGCAGATCCCATAGGGGAACAAAGTGACAAGTCACATCTAGGCGCAGATCCTACGTGTAGTACAATGAACTATCTAATAGCCACTCACATGATCTCACTCGAACAAAAAGGTTTTGAGCTGTTTTCTAAATGCAATCAAGGATTCTATCTTCCTTAGATAAGGTGGTAGGCAGTTCCACGGCCGACCACCGAGAACCTTCTATTCCCCCACCCCACTGGACAAATCTAGAAGTGGGAAGCACTAGTTGATTTTGGGTCATAGACCACAGGGGTCTATTGAGGTTGTAGGTTTGAATCTTGGCAGTTAGATAGGTGGGTGCAAGGCCATGTACACACTTGAGGACCAGGCACAAGAGCTTAAACTGTATCCGTCGATGGACCAGAAGCTAGTGAAATTTCTTCCTAAATTCTGAAACTGACTTTTTCCATGACAGGGAAAAGACTACACGTACTGCAGCATTTTATGCCACTGCAAGGCGCTGAAACTGTTATTTAGGGCATCCTACCAGGAGACAATTTCTGTAGTTCTGCCTGGCTTTAACAAGTGAGCCCACCACCATTGCTCGATTCCCTTCTGGGATGAGGGGAAGAAGTGGTTTCAACATTTTCAGATGTAAACCAAATGGTTAAATCAGTATATTTACAAGTCGATTGTACCCCAGATCTGACTGCCAAATGCACCCTAGATTCTTAACAGACTCTATATACTTTGAAATATTTCCAAATATCTAGGTGTATGGCACCATCTGAAAGGTGGTTCCTAGTTTCGTCTTGTAACCAAAGATAATTATCTCAGTGTTAGGGTTGAGTTGGAGCTTATTATCCATCATCCATACTCGGATTGCCTTTGCACAATTCAGGATGTTCTCTACTGCCTCCGCTGGTTGTCTTAGGCTGACCTGCGTATCGTCCGTATGAGTGTTACTGCAGATTGAATAGTGCAAAGATTTGTAACAGAGGACAGATATAAAGATTAAAAATTCCCGCCGACCGAGAGGAGCCTTGAGGAACTCCACAGGTAATGGTCAACATTTCTGATCGAAAAAGGGCCATTTTGACCTGTTGCTTTCGGTCATTCTGGAACGAATGGAACCATCTCCGTGCTGCTTCAGAAACGTGTGCTACTTCACTTAATCTCAACTTTTAGAATATTAAAATCGACCGTGTCGAACACTGCCGACCGGTCTAACACGACGAGCATGCTAACATCACCACTATCTGCATTTTCAAGTATGTCATCCCATACCTAGAGCAGTGCTGTTTCTGTTCCATGTCCCGGCCTAAAGCTGGACTGTAATATATCAAGAATATTGTTCTCTTCCAGATATTTTGGAGTTGCATGGTCACAACCTTTTCTAAAATCTTAGTGGACCACACTAGCCCAACAATAGAACGATAATTAACCAATACGTGGGGATACAAACTAGGTTTTTTTAATAGTGGTGTAAGATAAGATTTCTTTAGATCCTGCGACACATAGCCCTGAGCCAGCGATGCATTAACAAAGCTTGGAATCAGTCCGCTCTGGGCTTCTGCGTGTTGTTTTGCTAAGTATGCCGGTATAGGATCGTAACTGAGATTGGTTGGTTTCAAAGCACCAATTAAGTTTTTGATAGTCTCCATTTCCATTGGAACAAATAAACTCCATATTTTGGGTTCTCTTCCCGACCTCGTGGGCAGGGGCAATAGGGATGGTGTCACAAATGAGTTGACTGTTAATATTTAATCTAATCTCTTCGACCTTATCAAAGAAAGAATTATTAAAAGTGTCAGCCATCTTCAGACTCGGATGCAAGCATGTATTAATACAATCATGATTCACTAGATTTCCAATAACCTTAAATTATTATTTCGGTATATTTTGCGCAAAGTTAATGTGTTTTTGTAAACTTAGTGCCTTTGCCTGTCTAATGTCCTCTTTGCAGCATTTTAGGACTAATTTGAATTTTGTAAGATCTTCACTGGAATGGGTCAACCACCATTTCTTTTCCGCCTTCTGATAGTCTTTGATGCTTTTTTAAAGTCTAACTGAACCATTGGTTCCTTCTCCTAGTAGTTTTTTAAACAATTTTTTAATTGGAGCAAAGAGATCACTGTTTGCTTGTAGCTGTTGCATCAGACGCGTTTAATCTACCTCGCCTTCTGACGTATCATACTGTTCTGAAATATGTAACATCAGATTAGCATCTGAAATTCGGTCCAGATCTTCTTTTTTTTTTGTGTCTTCGATAGTCTATGGTAAGTGGTGTTTTACTTCTATATACATTAGGAAACATAGTCAAATTAAACTTGACCATAGAGTGATCAGACCAGCTAACTTATAAGTAACCACATTATTTAGATTGAATCCTCTAGATATTATAGGATCCAAGCAATGTCCATTTACATGAGTGGATAGGTCCGATAGGAGACTAAGGTTGTGAGAGTCTAGAAGACTGGTAAGATGTAAACAGTTTGCATTTTCTGGCTCATTACATCAGAGGTTAAGATCTCGGACAATAGCGATATTTGGCTGATAACTTGCCTCCACCCCCAGATAAGTGTCCAAATCATTTAAGAACGTGGTGTCTGGACACAAGGTCTATAACATAGGATAAGCCTGAAAGACACATTAGGTGAACATTGAAAAGAGCAGGCTAGCACCTGTGAAATATCATCCCATTTCAGAGTACAGGTACTTGGCAAATTAATACACTCTCTGTAGATAATGGCCACCCCACCTCCCCTTTTTCCCTCCTATTGAGCCATTTGATAACATAGTTAGAGGGTGTCAACATATCACAATACGACAGACATGTATCCGTAAACCAAGTTTCTGTGATCATCATAATGTCAGTATAGTGTCCTTGAATAAAATCCTATATAGAGACAGCATTCTTTATAGCTGACCTGGCATTGATGAGTGCTAACTTAAAGCACTTACCGGCTGATGTCACAGTAAATAAGACCTCTGCCGACGCTGCCTGTACAATCCTCAACTCTCTGGTTTTATTCAGGGTGTGGAAGAAGATAAAACCATGGATACTGTCCTTAACTGCAAGTAAAACGTCTTGCAAATAAGAGTAGGACATTCTGTAACTTAAATCAAATATCAACAAGAGTAGTCCTGCTAGCCCATTTTTTGTTGCTAGTATCCAGACCAGCGTTCCGCGTACACACGTAGGCCACAGACCAGCTTGATTCAGTCGCGCCGGCGATGTCGCGCCCGTTGGATAAGAAATAGCCTGAAGGACTACAATCAGTCCTTGGAAATGTAGTTCAGAGTATCAACTTGGCTTCACATGGAGTCTGACTCACGTAATGTTCAACTGCCTAACAAGTGCTTTTAGCAAGTTCCCAACAATATTCGCAGCAATAACACACTAATGTTAATTAACATAAAAATACATTTCATTGTTAAAACAGCTGTAATTTTCTTAAATGCTAGAGGTTCTAAAATCAGGTAAGAATATTTTCACTAAGCAGACACAAGCCTGGGATTCCTCCATGGTTTATTGCCATAAGAGCAAGTGGAAGCGCTTCTCCTTTTGGTATTCTGGACGTGGCCTCAACTACTTCCTGTGCATGCTCCTGACATCCTGCCCTAAGTTGGTGCGTGCCGTTCTGGCTCACTCGTCCATCAAGGTCCACCTGGCTTCCATTTCCAGGTTGCCCCGGGACGCCTTTTCTGTGATCACATGGGCGCATCAAATAAATCCTTAAGGGGCTGTTCTGCTCATTCCTTCCTGTCGGAGCAACCTGCTCCAGCGTGGTATTTGAAGGTGGTCCTCTCGAACCTCATGGGACCTCTTTTTGAGTCTTTACACAAAACCTCCGTAAAGGTTTTGTCCTAGAAGACTGCTCTGTTGACTTCAATCAAATTCGCAAGACTTGTGGGGGAAATCCAGGCTCTCTCATGCAGGCCGCCCTACTTGACTTTCCACAGTAGCAATGCTCTTCTTTCCACTAACCTGACTTTCGTGCCCAAGGTTCTGTCTTCATTACACCTAAACGAACCGATGGTGCTACCTGTCTTTTTTTGGCTCTCTGTCCTCTCCTGTGCAACACTCGCTACATTCCTTGGACGTGGTATGAGCCCTAAAGTTTTAAGTTTACTGCACAAAAGACGTTTGCAAGCTTTTTCAGTTGTTTGTGACTTTTGATCCGACTGGCATGGGCAGTGCTCTTTCCAAAGCCTCCATTGCATTTTCTACTGTCAACTGGCTAACGGGCCTCTTCCGGCAGGCCCAGAAGCCATTTCTCAAGGGCTGTGGCTGCTACGACGACTTTCTTATCTGGTGTTACCCTGCTGGACGTTTGCAGAGCTGCCACGTGGAGATCAGTATAAGGTTTTACTGCTTCAACAGAGATTCCACAGATGCGTCCGGGGTCAGCCAAGCAGTGCTGCGCAACCTGTTTGTGTGAGGTGAGTCTTCTAAGGTGAGTGTTTCCTTCAGATGAGCTTTACCTCTGCCCATTATTGGTATTGTGTGTGAACTGCTTTGGAATCCTTTTCAAACAGCATATGAATCTATGACAGATCGAATGCTGGAGGAGGATTATTTCCCTCTAACTCCAGTTCTACAGCATTGGTTTGTTTCATATAACCGCATGCAAACCTGCCGCCTGCCCCTCTTGTGCTTGGCAAAATCGGAAGATGGCATCCGGGGGTGGAGCTAAGGGAGGTCTGTCAATTGTTTGTGGGACATTATGCCCCAGAATAACTCTATCACAGAATAACTCTGATAGTAAAGTGATAGCAGTTTTAAAATGTAAACATAAATTGCTTTACTATTACAGAGGATTCCCAGCCTGATGACAGAATATTCAAACAGCATGTGAATCTATGAAAGATAACAATGCTGGCGAACATGACTGATGGGTATGCAACTTATTCCTTCTTACAAGGCCTCAGGAAAGTCAGCTTTTCACATTTGCCCTCTGTGATGAGCTTCGCATGAGTCCAATTAAAAAAAATGGAAAATGAACAACACCAGTTTTTGTTGTCACCTGAAAATATTAGATGACAAGCTAACTTTTTATTTTAGACTCTCCTTTCGAATGGATTGTGTCCTCCAACGTATTCCTCCTCTGACATGTAATGTCCACAGCGGTGCTGCTTCGGAAATCTTTTCGGCAGAGGGCACCCTTGCGTCGATGACGTCGGGTTGATGTCCCTCGAAGGCCTGAGTCGAGGGTGAAGTCATTGGATGTTATAAATAGGACGCACAGCGCCCGTAGCCTCAGTTCTGTTTTTTCTGCAAACGTGTTTACGACCCCGCGGTCTGGCTTCAAGAAATGTCGGGACTGCAGGTCCAAGATGTCCATCACAGACCTGCACCGTATCTGCTTGTGGTGTCTGGGCGAGGACCACACCACGGACGACTGCTCGAAGTGCCAGTCGTTGACTGGCACGGCCTTGCGTGAGCGTAAGGGGAAATTGAAGGTAGGCTGTGTTTCCAAGCACCGTAAATCAAAATTTACTGGCTGTCGACTGATGAGTCCACAGGGGACTCTCCTCGTCGAAAGAAGTCTAGGAGATCTAGGTCCCGGAGTGCTTCGCGCCACTCTTCCTCGAGGCTGTCCCCGAAGCAGCGTCACCGTTCGCCTTCCTCGTCGGTTGATGGTGTCCGAAGAAGGTGGCCTGCCCCACTAAATCCTCAAGGAATGGGAGTCTTTTCGGGAGCAAATGTTATTGATTTTCCAATCTCAAGGCACAGTTGCATCCGCGCGTTCGATTGAAGCCGGCAGGGAATGGTCTCAGTCAGATACTCATGCGCCCTCGGTCCCGGGTACTCAGCGCGATAAACATCGGGAGCCATCGATGTCCCGTTCGGACAAGGCATCGGGGGATCGCCAGAGACGTGCCAGGTCCAGGTTGCGGTCTTCATTTCCAGTGCAACTGTTGAAGCCTGTGAAGGTGTCGACATCATTGGTGCAGTGTCTGTGGAGTGAGTCTGTCGGGTCTTGACAGGTCAGGCTTTCGAAACCTTTGGCGCCATTGTCGACACCGATGCCGTCGGAGTTGTCTATTCCATCAGCGCCTACTGGGCCGAATTTACAGATGGAAGCCCCTGGGGCTGTTGAGCCTCTAAGTAAGGCTCTTTCTAAGGCTGTGAAGCCTGTCAGTGATAAGAGGTGTACTCCTCTCCCTAGGAAGGAGTTCTTTCAGTCTCTCCAGAATATCTTTGAAGAGGAAGAGAGGTCTGAGGAGGAGGAGGGCCCTTTTGGTCTTCCTTATGGGACGCCTGGTGTTCCAAAATGTCTCATTTCCAAGGAAAGTCGGATTGAGGATTTGTATTAATCATTGCATGATGCCAGTGGCCTGGACACGTCTCCTGAGATGGAGTTTGGTAAGCCTGAGTCTGGTATTCACGCTGAATCTTCTTATCGGCGACTGATGTGGAAGGATGTTGAGTATCTGGGTTAGTCCAGGCCTCCGGTCGAATATGATCAGGATGAAGTTACCGACATCTGGGATCAGGGTCCGTCCACTGACCCAGTGTTGCCATTTCATGTGGCTTTGCAAAAGAGGGTGGCTGCTACTTGGACTCCCCCAGAGTCTGTTCCGGCGGTTAACAAGTCACTCTCGGAACTACTGCCCATCCAGTAGCGACCCCGGCTACCTGTCCACACACCCCACTCCCGAGAGTTTGGTGGTCCGGCGGCTGTGGCCACCTCAAAGCAGGCAGCGTACCCTACCATCCCCCCTGATAGGGACAATGAACGCATGGATGGATGGATGGGTGCGCAAGGTATTTTCTGATGGGAGTATGGCACTAAAATCGGCCAACTCAACCTGTGCCTTGGCAAAATTTTCGCACACTCTGTGGAATTGTTTTGCTTGCGGCTGAGCATATTCTCGAAGGGGAAGAAAAGGATGACTTTCTAGCTATTGTGCAGGATGGCAAGGATGCCATGTGTAAATCCCTTCAGTCTGGGTTGGACACTGTCGCAGGGTCCATGGCTACGAGCACCGTCATGTGCAGATTTGCGTGGTTGCGCAAGTCCGGTTTTGCACCCGATGTGCAGGCCCGTCTTCTCAACATGCCGGGGTTGCATCTTTTTGGCAGCAAGGTTGACAAGAGCCTTGAGAAGTTGCAGACGTCCAAGGCAGCTGTCAAATCTTTGGGTGCAGCTGTTAAACAACCTCAGCCTTTTCGTCCTAGGGGCCAACAATAGAAGGGTGGTTCCTTTCGTTATTACTCCTCATTTGGAAAGGTGAAAGGGATAGCCAGTCAAAGGGGCCAGCGTAAGTTCCCTTGTCGGTAGGGGTGCCAAAGCCATCAGGCACTGCCACTGTTGCTGCTAAACAGCTCTGAGGCCAGGTCTCATTGTACTCAGGTGGGGGGCAGGCTATCACAGCATCTCGAAGAATGGCGAGCCATTACTTCAGATGCGTGGCCTCTGGATACAATCGCCCACGGTTACTGCCTCCCTTTTCTACACCGGCCTCATGACAATCCACCTAGGAAACACTCTTTGAAGGTTCCGGATCAGCTCCTTATGCAGGTAATTTTAGCCCTGTTGGAGAAAGTAGTGGAACAAGGGTTGGTATTCACTTTATTTTTTGGTACCCAAGAAAGCCGGGGGACTGAGACACATTTTGGACTTGCGATACTTGAACAGTTTCTCTGGAAGGACAAGTTCAAGATGGTCACTCTGTCATAGCCTTCAGGCCCTCCAACTTCAGGATTGGTTGGTGTCATTGGACCTTCATGTGCCGATCCATCTCCAGCACAAGAAATACCTCAGGTTCGCAGTTGGCGGATGCCACTATCAGTTTCGGGTCTTGCCATTCGGGCTCACCTCTGCCCGAGGGTTTTCACCAAGCTCATGGTGGGTGGTGGCAGCGTATCTCAGGAGAAGCCTTGGATCATCTCATCATCACCTGCCACTCCCTTCACAAGCTGGGCTTCTCCCTCAACTTCGAGAAGTCGCACATGACACCATCCCAACCGCTCCAGTACATAGGGGCAGTTTTGGACATGTTCTTGGGGATGCACCCGCCACCGAAGGTGAGGGCTCATCACATTCTTCAGATGGTCACAAAATTTCAACAAGCCCAGAGTCTTCCAGCTTTTGAATTCTTAAGGTTGTTAGGCCTCATGGCATCCTGCATTTTTCTGCTGACAGAGGCCCGCTTGAGAATGAGGTCCCTTGAGTGGGCTCTACGGACCCAATGGTCTCAGTTCTCGGGCAGGATGGCGGATCTCCTTCATCTGCCGCTCATGGTCTCACAGGACCTTCTGTGGTGGGCCAACAAGAAGAATCTCATGAAAGTGGAGCCTTTTTGGCAACCATGGCCAGATATCACGGTGGTGACAAGGTGGGGCGCTCATGCCGACGATCTGTCCCTCAGCTGTCGTTGGTCTCCATCGGAGTCCAGACTTTACATCAATCTTTTGGAGCTGAGAGCCATCTGACTGGTGCTGAAGGCTTTCCTGCTGTCTGTACAGGGGAAGAATGTCCTGATATTGATGGACAACACAGTGGTACTGCATTACCTCAACAAGAGAGGAGGTGTAGGGTCACTGCCTCTGTGCAGAGAGGCAATGCAGCTGTGGTTCTGGGCGATAAGCGAGGGTATGTCCCTATCGGCGGTTCATCTAGCCGGCAAGGAGAAAATGGCAGTGTACGCTCTGAGCAGGCAGAGCGCGGTCTCCCATGAGTGGGAGCTAGCTCAGGAAGTCCTTCAGGAGATTTCCACCCTTTAGGGAGCCCCGCAGGTGGACCTGTTCGCACCCGGTGCCAACCGGAATTGCAAAAGGTACTGCTCAAGGGAATTTCCTCCAAGAAGAGCTCTAGGAGACGCGTTTGTCGTCGAGTGGCTCTTCCCGGCTCTTCCGGCTACTGTACGCATTTCCTCCGATCCCCGTCATCCCTCAAGTTCTCAGGTGGCAGAGAAGGGTCGGGACCCACATGATCTTCATTGCTCCGGATTGGGCCAGCAGAGCGTGGTACCCAGACCTTCTAGACATGTCCATCTGTCCTCCAATGCGTCTACCCCTCAGAGAGGATCTTCTCTCGCGTTCTCATGCAGAGGTCAAGACTCTCAACCTTCACGCATGGTTTCTGAGAGGTTGATATGTAGAGATTGGGACTTTCCGGATGACGTAATGGAGGTGTTTCTTTCGGCTAGGCGGCCAGCACCAAAGTCCCTGTGCCGTTGGTGTATGTTTTGCCACTGGTGCAGGGAAAAGAATGTATCCTTTGCAGTGCTCGATTCCTGAGGTTCTCTTTCTTGCTTTCCCTGGCCCACAGGGGTCTTCAGGTGGGCACCATTAAAGGTTATTTGGCAGCGCTGTCTATATTTAAGTGCTCTTCAGAGGAATGCTCTTAATTTAAAATTCCACTGATCACTTAGTTTTTGAAAGGGCTCACGAATGTGTTCCCGCCGTCGCCATTTCAGGTGCCGGTCTGGGACCTTAATTTGGTTTTGAAATTTCTGATGGGTGCTCTGTTTGAAACTTTGCACTCTTTCCCTTTGAGTTTGACGACATTTAAAACAGTTTTCTTAGTTGCAGTTACATCTGCTAGAAGAGTGAGCGTGTTGCAGGCACTTTGTTCTAAGCCACCCTTTACTTTGTTCCACAAGGACAGGGTCGTGCTGAGAGTTTGTTCGTCCCTTTTACCTAAGGTTGTGTCAGAATTTCATTTGACTCGGAAGGTGGTATTCGCCGCTTTCTATCCTCCTCCTCATCCTAGTAAGGAAGAGGAACGGCTCTATAGGTTGGATTCTAGGAGAGCCTTGAGCTTTTATCTCTGTAGAATGGCCAAGCCCAGAGTGGACGACCAGCTCTGTGTGGGGTATACTGGGCACCGTTTGGGACAGGCTGTGTCTTAGCAGACCTGGTCTAGGTGAATTATCCTCACTATTTCGGAATGCTACCGGTTGGCTGGTAAGGACCCTCCTGAGGGTTTGCGGGTTCATTCCACCAGGGGCATTGCTACTTCGACAGCACTCCAGAGGGGTGTACTGGTAAGGAATATCTGTGATGCTGCAACATGGTCTTCTATACACATGTTTTTTGAGCATTACTCCCTGGATACTTCCCATGCGCAGGATGTTGCCTTTGGTAAGGCAGTGCTGTACTCTGCCAATTTATTGAGTGTGTCTAAATTCTTTCCCTCCTCCACTCAAGTTTACTGCTTTGGGAGTCTGTCATAGATGAGGAAAACATTGGAGGACACAATCCATTCGAAGAACAAGTTACTTACCAAACTGGTAACATTCTTTCGACTGGATGTTCCTCCAAAGTATTCCTCATCGCCCTCCCAGCCTACCCATCTCAAGCATTTCCCATGTCATTACAGCTTGCGTCCCGCAAGGCAAAGTGCAGTTGCTTTTGTGTTCTGGTCATGTGTACCACACGTTGTGAGGGGGAAAAAACATGAACTGAGTCTACAGGCGCCGTGCGTCCTACTTATAAGATCCGATGACGTCAACCTCGACGTAGGCCTTCCAGGGACATTGACCCAAAGCCATCGATGCAAGGGCGCTCTCTGCCGAAAGAAATTCCGAAGCAGCTCAGCTGTGGACATTACATGTCATGGATGAGGAATACATTGGAGGAACATCCAGTCGAAAGAACGTTACCAGTTTGGTAAGTAACTTGTTCTTCTATAAGAACCTAAGAAATAATTAAATGCATTCCAGACACGGAGCCGAGGGGATTCGGTCAATAAATAAGGCTGTGATGTTTCTGCTTGGCAACCTAGGTCTATAGGTAACCATGAATGTAAAATGTGGGAGCTTTTCTTTTTTCAGCATTGAAAATTAACCTTGCAATAATTGCAAAGGTTATGAATTTAGTTTTTAAATGTGACGGTCCTTATAGAGACTGTTGTGACACGGTCAGGTTTTTGTACTAAGAATCATATTTGGGCCTCCTCTCCATAGTATGTTGTTTGTGACTTTAGTTAAGCTATGGGATTTTTAGATGAGCTTATATGTTGTACTTTTTATAGTTTTAATTTATAATCATTTTGGGCCACTGTTTCTTTTATGAAAGGCTCTTGGACCTGAAAGTATGAATAGCATCAATCCATCTCAAGATGAAAGCCATATTTTGGGCCCTGAGAACTTGGGACCTGGGGAGGAAAAGGGCATGTGTGTTGGCCTAGTAGGGTGTTTGCGTCAAGCAGGAGGATTTTTGTCAGCAGGACCACAATTGCTTAGAGCTTCTCGGATTGCAGATGGGACGGCTCAGCCCGCGCTACATCATGCTTACCAGCTCCCATATCAGAACTAGCTGAAGTGACAGAGGAAAACTACTGAGAGGACTCACGCGGCAGATGGCAACGAAAAGGGAGCAGTGATGGGGGTTACCAGGCATAAGAGCATGTGAGGTGCACTGATGTGGTGCAATGACAATGGGACTTGTACATTGACATCTATAGATGGAGAATGAAAATCTTTAGAAATTAGACTTAAGTAAGAATCACTTCAGACAAGCTCCTGGTCACAATTCATATCTATGTGCACAGTGGATCTTTAAAACAGGTTTGCATTCTAACAAGAGTTCCCTACGAATCCTGAAGGGCTCTTTATCATGTGGGACAGGCATGGTATCAAGAGAGATACAGACTCAAAAGCAACAGTTCGAAAACCTTAATTGAAGAACTTTGTTTGGCTGGTGTAAAGCCTAACTCTCTAAGGGGGTTATTCCATCAACTAGTGTTTCTAAGGGCCGTTGGTGTCCGTAAGTCCAAAACCAAAACAGTCTGTGTCGCATCCTATGCTTGCCCTTACTCTTAGACAAAGTGTTCTTGGGTCGTCTTAAAGAAAAATGGTGACTCTAAAATAAATGTAAATCACTATTGGTTTCAGGTGGCCTTACCATCAGGTGTAGTTCTGCCAGTTTAAAAAAAAAGATAGTTCAACAGGAACAGGGTTGCCCCTGGTACCTTCCATGTAGGGCTCTTGCAGCAGAGAAAGTTCAGTGTGTCTTTCGATCGCCTCTAATATGTCTTCAGCAGACTGTTATATGACCACTTGGCTAGTTCCCACCGAAACGACACCAATCCCTCATTTCCAAGACTGCGGTCCAAAGTGGGGGGGGGGTGTACACACTAATCTGAATCTGCTCTAACATGCATCTGGCTTTCCCCATCTTTATACCCAGCCCCATGGGGGCACTGATGGAAGGAGAACATTCCGGGATCGGAGCCAGGGGATAGGAAGCAGAGTGGATGCAGGTCACTCCATCTGGGGCAAACAACGCCACGCTGGTTAGCAGAGCATTCACCATACCATCCCCCTGTGAGCAAGCAACAAAGCATACTCTGGAGCGGACTGGTGGTCCAGAGATTAGAGAATGCCACTGTAGTATGGTTTAATCTGAACTTCCGATTCTGATGAACCTAGTTTTTTCTTTGTCTGAAGTGATTTTGAAAGGAAATGGCCAAGAGGGGATGGGGAGTCTGACCTATTGCCTAGAGGGCGGAAAAATTGCCCCAAATACATTGGAAGAAAAGGGACTACCCTTGTCTGAGGTTAGCCCAAATTATATTAGATCACCGGAGGGTGGAAGGGTGTCCACCATAGAAAATAAGGAAAGCATCAAGGACACTAGGGATGCAGCTCCCAAAGGGTCACTGTCCATTGAAGACTTTAATGGTGATCCCACTGAGTGTGTGCTGAAAACGGCCACCCCCCTCCATTGACGCAGGCTCCTAGTTCAAAGGTAGACTGTGGACCCAAGGCTAAAATTAGAGCTGACAAGGCGTCAAGTAGGAGGGGTAGTGTCCTAGCAATCTCCATTGCCAAATCCACCGTCAAACCCAGTAGGGCAAAAGTTATTTGGTCAGGGGGATCAATATATCTACACAGTGTCCCCAAGCTGGCCCCCAACCGGTATGAACACAGGGAAGCGCTTGTGAACACATGTTTATACTAGATTCGGGTAGTAAGGGGATGTTTTTTCATAATCCGGGAACAAATTGCATGCCATACCAGGATTTGTCAGGAGGGGGACAATGCTCTTGATTCTGTAAGACTTGATTTTAACGACCTAGGCGTTCCTAGGGGCATGTTCAACTTTGATAGGAGATGCCAGTGTCCTGCAAATACTGCAATAGAACTCGGTGCCTTTCCTGTGACAAATACAGTGGCTAACGCTGTTGCTCTGAGAAAAAGATCCTTCGTGCCTAGATCCCCAAGGCTTTTGGCACGTTAATGTCCGAGATTATTCAAATATATGTACTTAATCCTTTTTAAGAAACAAGTACCTAATGGAATACAACTGGGATTTAGGGTTATCATATCTGATTTTATTTAATTCTAACATGAATTAAATGTATTTTTTTAAATGCTCACATTGTTTTGTATTTGTTGTGGAATACTTTTATGCCTCAACGCTGAAATAAAGTATGACTGTCTTTAATTTATAATCATTTTGTGTAATTGTTCCTTTTATGAAAGGCTCTTGAAGCTGAAAGTATGAATAGAATCAATCCATCTCGAGCTGAAAGCCTTATTTCTGGCCACAAGATCTTTTGTCATATAGCTTACATAAGCAGGGTTCTGAACGGCTTTCAAGCAATAGCATACTAATTACAAGCTTGCTTGCAACTAGGCATGTGAGCCTGAACATAAATAAGCGCTTTACTTTTGAGTTGGACATGTTAGATATTTAATTTATTTTTTGATGATAACAGATAACAAAATCATATACACAGGCGCTGCCGAGCACATGTTGATGTAAGCAAAGAATTCTGGGTTGCATTTTTGGTGCTTTGTGCTCATTTTTATGGAGAGACTGATCAGCCCATAGGGCTATCATAGCTATTTGATAGGTGACTTTTGTCTAACCTGATCTGTTGTCATTTCCCTAAATGAATCGATAGCTGCCTAACTCCCTCGGGTATCTTCTAACTTTCCCTAACCTATCCCACTTGAACACTTGGTGTTCTAGAGACTTAGGGAAGGTGCCTTCTTTCACCCGGTGTCATTCTTTCCTCACGCCTGCTCGTACCTAACCCTTCACTATACTGGACTCCAAGATGTTCTACTTCCGCCATCCTACTGTCCCTCAGGTCTCACAATCCACCTTTCTACCTCTGCCCTTGAATTTTACCACTCTCTAGTCCTCTACCTAGAACTACCTCTCTACTGTTAATACGTCTACTACTGTCTCCTTCCTTCCTCCTCACTGTTCAACCTTCTACTCTGCTGTTACCACTACTTCCAGAACTACTACTCTGCTCTTCCTACTACTTTTACCACTGCTACTTTCATTGCCTCTCTCTCCTACTATCACTTCTACTACTGTTGCTACCACTCACTAACACCCACTACGTCCTACTCCCACTACCACTCTACCCCTCCCGCAATTGGCTTCACTGTCACTACTCCGAATACTATCTTTTACTACCACTACCTTCTACTCTATCACTATTACACACACTCTTTACTCACACACAAACACTCCACAGACCCCTTCTTTCCAATAGCCTCTGCACTCCTTTCACTCCGCCTCCACTGGTCTCTTGGACATTGTCCTCGGTCCTCTGTCCTCACCCAACTAACCCACACCACACACTAACCTATGCTTTCCTTTAAATGCCCTAATTCATCCCAGGATTGACCACTTAACCTATTCAATAACTTAAGGGAAGTAACAGAGAAGTCTATGGGGCGACATGTCATTTTGTGTCTAACCATGTCAGCCTTGCTTAATATTTGTGAGCCAGAGAGCTAGCCTTGACGCAAATGCTTTCATATTTAGTGAATGCAAGCTCTGCCTTAGCAAATGGAAAATGATATTAAAGCAGTTTTCTATGCGCTAAACTAGGACGAGCACCAGTAACCTTGAGGCCAGAAACACTATAGTGTTTTTTCTATAAACAAAGTCATCCACTGCTCTCTAGGACTTTCTGGGAAGAGCACCAAGTGTCCTTGATGAAGAACACTGTGGCTGATTAAATATAAACCCTCTGACTGCGAGAACAAAAGTGTAAACCATGTTTTTATGACAGACTACATACTTTCTGTAACGAATACCAGTTGTGTCGATATAGTAAACAGAGTACCAGAATTACTGCACTTGCTATGATTCATGAACTAGGTGAAAGGGCTCTGATGACAATCACAGGTGACCGCAGCAGCTTATTGCTTTTTATTCTCTGATTGGTAGACAATGACCGATTGAATACATCAGCCTTAACGCTTATTGTTAGAAATAGGTGACTACATTTGCATTCGTCTGCTTAATACTGATTGGTTGAAGCTGGGTTGAGCAGGGAGCAGAGACTAAAACTAGACACTATAAAAGGGTACTGGTTTTAATGGACGAGAGGCTGTTCTCAAACCTGGCTGGAAGAAGACAATAGGCAGAAGATGGACTGGAGGACATGAAGCAAGCTGGGGACCCCCCTTCAAGCAAAGCAATGCAGGGGAGATGTTGGAATCCTCTGCCATGTTATGATTGGAATTCTTTGTCCATGTAATTGTATTATTGTGCCTTTTTGAATCTCAGACTTTTTGCTCTCTGACCAGAGCTATTTCCAGGCTCCTTCCTCCATTTCATCTCCCTGCCTTCCAAGGCATAGTGACTATGATTGTTTTACCCATCTTTATTTTCCTGTTGGGGTGGAGGGGTGGGAGAGGTATAGAGTGCAGATCATTCCATGAGGTGCCTAGTGAGATCTGATGAGGCAGGCAGTTACTTTTGAAGTGGCTAGAATTCCACTGAGAGGGTTAATCGATCTTCAGTAGATAGAGGCAGTGACAATGATAGCGGCCTACTCATTAATTACTTTTTTCACATTAAGTGCATTATGTTTAGTGACTAATAATGGTAGGAATGTTTCTTCATTACTTATTTCTCATAATTAAAAGTTTTACTTTATACATTAGTCTAAGAAGCATTCATTGAGTGTTAATCACCGAAAAGTTTGTCTGAAGTATTTGAACAAAATAAGTGTGGGGCACCTATTTAAATGTATTGGTTATTGATGTGTTATAAATGGTACATGTCTTGTAATACATATGAAGGGTTACTGGATGGTGTGAGCAGTGGACTATCAATAAAATGTGACATTGGTAAACCCCGCCTTGGCAGATGAGCGAGAGAGTAGCCACCTACTGCAGGGGTTGTTGACTTGTCTGTTTTCTGAGGCACAGTGATGGGTAAATGCTTCTCCCTAGGCTTGCTCCTACCATAGCCTCCGCTGGGGAGGTCTTGGACACTCCCCTGGGGGTGCAGGGACGGCTCTGGAGGTATGCTTATACAAATCACTTCAGGGGAGGGCTGCTAAGCCCCACCCCCTTTCCATGAAATCCTGGCATATAATCTGCCATAGTTTGCAGGGGATTGGTTGCCCCTCTAGTCATGACCTGCTTGGGGCCCTTCTTTAATATTGAAATCCCTGCTGATATAGTGGGTTCCTTTTTTAAAGGATTCCCTGATGGGCTAGTGGCTGCCTATGCATGCAGGTTCCAGTTGACACTGGCACCTGGAGTCACTCTCCTCTCTTGTCCCGGCCGCCGAATCCCAGACCTTTGGCTAGCCGGCCCACGCCTGAGGGCTCCTCTTTGTTGGCTCTGCCCCCTTCTCTCTCCGGGCTGGTCTTGCCCTTCGTGGTGGCGTCATGTGGTAGTATCTCTCCAGCAGCGCCAATGTCTGCTCCAAGGCTGCGGTTGGTTGCAACCTGGTCCCGCTTGTCTCATCGTCCTTTGGCTTCTTGTGGCGCTTCTGGCCTCTGTGGTCAGGTAGGCATGGAGGTGGTCTGGCAGTCCAACACCTTCGATGAGCAAGAAATAGGGCCTCCGGCCCATCCTCTGACAGTGCCTGAAAGCAGGTCCTGTCACAGTATGTATCT
This sequence comes from Ambystoma mexicanum, assembly GCF_040938575.1. Lineage (NCBI taxonomy): Eukaryota > Metazoa > Chordata > Amphibia > Caudata > Ambystomatidae > Ambystoma > Ambystoma mexicanum. Next base: position 641,433,718 of record NC_090923.1, read on the forward strand.
GCGGTTTCTTGAGCTATGATTGGTTCTGCTGCATTTTTAAAAGGGTATCCTACCTCTCAAGACTGTGAAATTCAACATAGTTACTTGTGGGTTGGGTGATTCAGTTGTTTAGAAAGCCTTTTTCCCATTTTAGGGATGCAAAGTAGCTTCTCAAATGTCTTGGGCTGTTTACTTTGTTGTCGCTATTCAGGTGGTTTCACATTCGAAGTTCCAGTGTTGTGGATGTTGTTGTTTGATTTAATTGTCATACCAAATATTATTTTTCATTTGGGTTTAAAACCTTTTGTGGACTATAGGAGCAAGAATGACAAACATTCTCATGTGTTTTCGTGCATCTTACTAAGAAGGCTGTTAAAAGTGATAGGTGGTTTGAAGGTTTCCACAAAGTTGGCAGGGGATACATACCCCCCAACATACGCAGGTGCAGAGGGCAAAGGTTTGAGATTAAGTTGTTGCAAAAGCTTAAGAAAAGTGCTTTTTGTTTGTTTGGGATATCAAGCCAGATGTTAAAATTCACTGTGATGAGAATCTTATTGGAAATGGTTTGTATGTTTGAGATTAATTCAGACAATTCTTGTAGACGATTGTGCCACTCCCAAGGTGTCTGCAAATGATAACAATGGTCAAGCAGGTCTTGAAGTGGATGAAAGATTTGCAGACAAGGCTTTCAATGGAAGATGTAGGGATCCTTGTAGTACGCATGTATCCAGGATAGCTCACACCCCGCTTGCCAAACTCTGTATAGTCCTTCTGTCCCAGATATGGATTTTGTACCTGGTGGTAGGAGGGTAAATGCCAAAGTAATATAATTATCTTAAAGCTAGGTTTCATTTGATTGCATTCTCCCGTGGATTCCTCATCAGATAGATCTCTTCCATTGGTATATAAGTCATTTATAACATGCCTGTACACAAGTGTTTCTAGACGCGACAAGACAAGGGAGGGAAGTCGGAGGGAGGACAAGACAAAAGATCTTAATATGCCTTGTATTATTCAGATCGTGCAAGTGTGACAGTGCAAAGTGCAGGGGTAAGGGAAGGGAGAAGTGCCAGGGAGAGGGAAGGGGGAGTACAATCAGGGCAGCCAGGCTCTGGGTAAGTGCAAGGAGGTAGGGGACTGTAGAGGTTACTGTTACAGCCCCGTAAATGCACGGTAGGCCCGGAGGCAGTGCATGGGAGACTGATCATGGAGGAGCCAGGTACTTTGAGAAACCAGAGAATATTCTCATTTCTTTTTCCCCTGGATCCTCTGCGCAGGTGGCTGGGCACAGCCATCGCCTTTGGATCCAGACCATGGGGTGGACCAGTGCAGGAGGAACACCTGGGTGGAGGGACCTTGGGAATTGGGAGTGGGATGTCCACGGGTGAGACGTGGTGTTCCCCTTTCCCAAATTATCAAACATCCTATTCTTTCTCAACACTAGCAGGATATTTTAAATCTTACCACTGGGACAAAGAAGAGGAACAGAGCTATGAAGATTGCCGATAGGGGCCAATGTACCATGGATCCCTATGGGCAGTCTCCATGTATCCCTATGGGCGGTCTCCATCTCGTCTCATTAACAAGGACAGGCAGAGTCAGGCCTCCCTTTTCAACCACCCACACCTGAAACTGGTTCAACCTCCCTACCAGTATAAACAGCAGAGCACAGGCACACACCTGAGTGAGCTGGGGATGATGGAGGGTGTAGAGAAGCCAGAGGGGAAACAAGTCAGGCTGGAGAGATCCTGGAAGGCCTGGAGGAGGAAGAATTGCCCAAAAACTGGACCTGTGAGTGCAGGGGAGGCTGCAGTGTGGAGTGGGAGCTGTGCGTCCAGGGAGTCACACCAGGGGCAGCTGGGGTTGCCTAGTGGCAACTGCTTCAGAGCTCCTCGCCTGGGTCAAACTGGAAAGACTAGGCCTTTGAGGGACGGGTGGTAGGACCCCTGACCTCAGTCAAACACCCCCTTGACCTTCTGTTGCTCCCAAACCGCAAAAATGCTGTTTTCAGGGAGCTGGTGAAGTGGGAGCAAAATATAAGGAACTGTTTTCTGGGCCTGGAAGTCCAAAACCAATTCTTTTTGAAAACTGAGAGGGGTCCAAGCCTGGCTGAGGGAGACCCTTGTGTGTGAACATTAAGGAGGGGTCCGAGAACCCAAAGAGGTTTTGGGAAGAAGTCGAGAGCACGTAGAGGACCTGGAAAGCCAGAGTGCAGAAAAGTCTTGAGAGACCAGAGGGGAATGTGGTGCTGAGACGCTGACTCGAGCTGGAGAGAGGCTGTGGCGTGGCTAGGGAGACGGATCTCCAGGAAACCAGGAGAAGGCAGGGTGCAAGCTGCTGGCGATGCCCTAAATGAAGGTGAAATACAGAAGAACTGTTAACACGGCAACCAGTGAGTTTCCGAGAACAAAAGAAACCTGGTATGTGGAAGGGTCAAAGGAATGAATGTCTTCGATTTATCTAAGGAAGAATGAATTGTGAACCACAGGTTCGAGCCTGGCTGAGGGGGTAAGGGGTCCGAGCCCGAACGAGTTTGACCAATTGTGAACATTGTGTTAAAGGGTTGCAAGCTGGAACAAGGGTGATCCGTGGTCCGAGCATGATCGAGGGAGACCTATTGGGAATTTGTGTTTGAAAGGGTCCAACCTACCCTGAGGGGGAGACCCATTGGAAACCGTGAACCCTTAAACTTGTGAACTTTGAAAAAAACCTGAAGAAGAGAAGGCACTTTGTTTTGTATGTGTCCAGGCATCCTGCGAACAAGAAACTTATTTAGGGGAAAAGACTTTGTCGCAGAAAGCCCTGACTTATATCCTGAACTGCATCTCCGAGGTGTTGCAGCCTGCTTTAATTCTTACTTGGCCAGAGGCCGCAGTCCTGGAAAAAAGCTGTTATTCAACCTATTTTTTTTTAAAACATGTTTTTATTGGCATTTGTATTTTTACAGACATGCTTTCACCTGTGCATGTAATAAGACAACATGGGACCCAACGTGAGTCCCGAACTCTTCCCCCCTCCCCCTCCTGTGGGAATATGGATGAAGTCTCTGTACGGGCTGCAAGTTCTCTAGAGACCCATTTTGGGGTAAAAAGGTCCATGATACGTATTTTGTGGGGGCACCATTGTATCATGTAGTCACTCTGTAAATGTTCTAGAGCTGTGCCCCAGACTGTGTGAAACTTTTGGGCTTCTCCCTAGAGGTTGTATGTGATTCTTTCCATGGCAATATGGGACCATACTCGTCGGAGCCAGTCCAGGTTGGTCGGTGGGGTTTGTTGTTTGCATGTTTGGGTTATTACTAACCAAGCCGCAATTAGGAGTCCCATGAAATTCTTTTTCTGGGAAATCGTCAATGACCTGTCTTTAGGGTGCCACAGACCACACATCCATACCTCCTCCTGCAGGTTTTCGGCCCCTTCGAACATGGCTTGCATGTGGGTTTTAATGTCTGACCAAAATTGTGTGAGCTTCGGGCAATCCCACCAGATGTGTCCCTTCCTAGGGACATCCCCTCCAGCGTTTGTTTTGCTTTGACGGATACATTTTATGTAGCTTTTCAGGGGTGTAATGCCATTGGACCATAATTTTAATCCACGCTTCCCTCACTTGTTTGGCTTTTGACCATTTAGGGATGTTCCATAGGTAGTCCCAATGTTCTTTTGAGATCGCTTTCCCCAGCGTGTTCTCCCATCTTTTCATATATAGCCATTTGACGATTTCCGTCGGTGTATTAAGAAATCTGTACATGGTCGATACAAATTTATTGGTTCCGGGGTTAGACAGAATGTATTTTTCAAATGGAGTCAGGTTCCTGCTCACTGCTAATTTTATCCGTGGGGTGGAGAGCCAGTGGTACAGTTGCTCGTATTTATATGTGTCCTTAGTCGAGAGCCCCAAAAGGTCTTTACAGTCTGAGAATGATCGCATTTGTTGCCCCGTGAACATATCTCCGACTTTTGTGCAGTTTGCCACTTCCCATTTGTGATAGCCCCCTTCTCCATGCCGGGTCAGAATTCAGGATTGTCTGTTATCGGCATGAAGGGAGCAGGGTCAATTGTTAGGATTCCAGATCGGGTCGATTTATTCCATATGTCTAGTGGAGTACTTGGCACCTCGCTGATGCGAGCATTTGGATGTCTGTTCTCGGGTTTTGTCCACAGTACTTAGCGGAGTCAGTTTCTGGTGCCTCCCATATCTTTTGTGAGGTGTCGGGGATCCATTCTTTGAGGACCCACAATTGGGCCACCTCGTAGTATCTTCTAAAATGTGGCAGCGCCATACCCCCCCATTCTCTCGGTGTTGTTAATGTCTGGTTCGATAGTCTCGGCGTTTTGTTTTGCCAAATATATCTCGAAATCGCCTTTGTGGCGGCTTTAAAGAAAGAGGGGGGAACTCTGATCAGGAGTGCCTGGAAGGTGTACATCAGCCTAGGAAGGACTGTCATGTTTATTAGCGTCATTCTTCCCCACCACAAAACCGAGAGTGGATTCCACTTGGCCAAATCTCCTTTGACCTTTTCTAGGAGGCGCGGGAGATTCTCTGCATAGAGATTGCCAATTTTGTTTGTGAGGGTTATTCCTAAGTATATGATCCCGTTCTCTGCAATTTTGAGTTGGAGCTCCTTCGCCAGGGTTTGGATGTCCGCATAGTTCCCTGCTAGAGTTAAGATTTCTGATTTATGTCTGTTGATTTTCAGTCCGGATATGGAGCCGTCTGTTTCCATTTCCCTCATCAGAGCCGGAAGGGATTCCTTTGGGTTCGATAGCACCAAGATCATGTCATCTGCATATGCCATTGCTTTATGTGTTATTCCTCCCATGTCGATACCCTGTATTTCTGGGAGTTCCCTGATCCTCTGCAGTAGTGGTTCCAGAAATATGGCATAGAGTAGCGGGGAGAGTGGGCATCCCTGTTTGGTGCCTCTTTGAATTTTGAATGAGTCAGTGAGTTCCCCATTCACCACAATCCGAGCCGATGGGTTGTTACAGTTAGCTCGTATCATCTTTATGAATTCCTTTCCCAACCCCATTTTCTCTAGGATGTGAAATAGCATTGACCATTCCACCCGGTCGAACGCTTTTTCTGCGTCGAGAGCTAGGAGAAGGGCCTCTGTTTTCATGTGTCCAATCTTTTCTATCAGGTGTGTGATCCGTCTAGTGTTATCGTGGGTCATTCTGTTGGGGATAAAGCGATGGATTAGCTTGGGAATTACCTCAGTTAAACCTTTGGACAGAATTTTGGTATATAATTTTGCGTCCAGATTGATTAATGCTGTGGGGCGGTAAGAGCTGGGAGCTTCCGGATCTTTCCCTTTTTTGTGGAAGACTAGAATCTTCGCCTCATTCATGGAAGGGGTGATATCTGTGCAGTCCTTGAAGGTGTTGAATAATTCAGTTAGGTACGGGGTCAGCTCTCTTATGTATGTTTTATAAAATTGAGCAGTGAATCCGTCCGGACCTGGTGCTTTATTCTTGGGAAGTTCCTTTATCGCCACTACCACTTCTTCTTCTGTGATTGGCTCATCCAGTCTCTGCTTCTCCTCTTGCGTCACTGTCTGCAGTGTTACGTTTTCCAGGAATGCTACCTGGTCGGCCTCTCTCGGATTTTCAGTGGCATAGAGTTTTTGATAATATTGTTGAAAGATCTTCCCCATCTCGGTAGTTAACATGCACCTTTGGCCGTGTTCGTCTGCCAAAGCTTTAATTGTTTGGCTTTGTCGTTTGCCCCACAATTGTGTAGCTAGCATCTTGTCCGCCTTATTCGACTTCATGTAAAACCAATGCCTCTGGTGTAGGAGGTGTTTTTCGGCTTGTTTGGTGCGTATGGTCTCCAATTGACCCTGTACGTGTCTGTATGCTCTTTTCACTTTAGAGGAATTGCTGTGTGCCATTTCTCGTCTCAGTTCTGTGCTCTTTGCCTCTAATTCTGCTTTCCACTTATTTAGCTGTTTGGTCTTTTGTGCGGAGAGTGCGATAATATGACCACGAATCGCCACTTTCTACGCCTCCCACGAGGTTGACTTGAAGATGCCCAGCTGATCATTCTCGATGAAGTACTCATTCGATCGCTCTCTAATGTCCTCTCTCATAATTGGATCTTGGATGATTTCCTTCTGCAGCGTCCATCTCCATAGGCGTGTTTGTTTACGCTTAGTAAGGAGGTTGATCCATAGGGGGGGCATGATCGGACAGGGAAATGTCGCTCACCTCAGCCTCTCGGATACTCCCAAGCAGGCTCAACGAAGTCCATATGTAGTCAATTCTGGCACTCGTGCCGTGTACATACGAGAAGTGGGTATATCCTGGCGAAGAACCTCTGTCTCCTCCACGTGTCATCTTGGGCCAGTTTTGACATTGCTTTTTGGAGAGCTTTGGACGATGTGCCCTGCCCCACATGTCTTGGAGTCGAGCTATCTATGTTCGGATCCCATGCTAAGTTGAAGTCTCCTGATCGGACGATCTCTGCCTTCGCAAAGGTTTCTAGTTTGTTTAAACAATCCCTTATGAATCCATCTTGACCCACGTTAGGGGCGTATATCGTCGCAATTGTCAAACGGAGGTCTTCCACTTGTATGTTCGCAAATAGGAATCTGCCATTAGTATCCAAAAGCGTGCCCTGTATTTGTACATTCATGGTATTGGCGAATGCTATCAATACTCCCCGCTTCTTGTCTGAGGCGTTGGCTTGGAGAATATGTGTGTATCCTTTAATTTTAATTTTCCCTTTGTCCTGTTTCCGTATATGTGTCTCCTGCAGTGTCAAGATGTCGAATCGCTCCTTGTGTAGGTAATGTTCTACCTTTTTCCGTTTGACCAGGGAGTTCAGCCCCGTATATTATACGTAAGGATTTTCAGACCCATTTCTGTACCTGTTCTCTAGTCTTGCTTTCCCCACCGGCGTCTGTCGATGTGTGAATTCCGTATTCCGATGTGCTTCCCCTTTGCCCCGCCCAACTTCCCCTCCAACTGTTCCCAAAACTCCCACTCCCTCCCCCATAAGCCTGAGGAGGGCACTGGGCCCCAAGATCGCTGGGACGGATTGCCTCATGCGCCATGCCCTCTTATCTCAGGTACCCTAAACGTGGGGAGTCCTAAACCCCACTTGTGGTGGTTGTTGTGGTACAGTACTTCCCGGATCTGGCCGACCTTATTGATTGCCATGGTCCAGCCATCTTTATCTTGTTCCCATGGGTTGTCGGTTATATTAGGAGGTAGCTCCTTGAGACGGTGAGGATGGTGAATCCAAGCGTGCCCTGATTTTGGTATGTCTCTGCCCTTTGGGTGCCCTGGATTGCCAGCCTCCCAGTAGTTTGCGCCCTCTTGCCGAGTCACCTGATCGTGGTCTCCCATCCATATCGTCTTGCAGGTTCAGTATTCTCCGGCCGCCTTTGCACGTCGTTATTCGTTGTTGTGCGCCTTCCCAGGTAAACAGAAGACCGAAAGGGAAGGTCCATTTATACCTGATCTGTCTGGCAGTGAGTTCCTTTGTGATAGGGGCCATTTCTCTGCGTCGTTGGAGCGTACACTGGGCCAGGTCTTGAAATAGTTGGACATTGACCCCATTCATTTTTATCTGGTCCATTGACCTTGCCTGCCTTATGATTTGTTCTTTCTGAGTGTATGAGGCCATGGCGACCAACACATCTCTTGGGCGGATCCCTAACCCCCCTTCTCTTCGCGGGCCCACTCTGTGAACCCTATCTACGAGGATCGCTGTCTCCTCTTCTATACCGATAATGTCTCTGAACACCTGTTGGACGGCCGATTTTAAATCTTTATCTCCAAACGTTTCTACCATGTTCTTGATGCGGATGTTAGATCTCCGCAACCTGTTTTCTAGGTCCTCGCATTGAATCTCTAAATTGTGCTCGAGCCTGGCAAGATGTTCTTGTGTTTCTGCGTACTGCTGTGTTTCGTCATCCAGGTTCTGGACTGTTCTCTCTAGGATGTCCGTTCACTCTTCGAGTTTGCCCAGATCCACTTTTAGCTCTTGTATTGTTTGTTTCAACTCACTTTTTATGGATTCAAACTGTGTGTGCATTGATGTCATAAATTGGCCCTGAAATTCTTTAAACCAGTCTCTCATCTTCTTTGGTAGCCATACCCGAGCCTGCTGAGTCCGTGTTTGAAGAGCGTTCACCGTCCATGTGAGAGATCGCCTTCCCTTTACTGGCCCCCCAAAGTAGAGCCAGATCTTGGTCCTGTTTCGCTATAGGTGTTATCGCATGAGATTGTTTACTCCTGGACCTTGACATGTATGCAGACTATTAATCGTGCTTGCGTCTGGTCACCACCTGCGCTCTCACCTTCACTGGGGGCGATATCAGCGTGCCCCCCGTGTGTCTTTGATGTCCAATGCCCTTTTGCTGCCGTTCACTTGCTGCCTTGGTGTCTGGTGTAGTTGAGAGTCTGATGGGGGCTGCCGCCTGTGTATATGCTGTTGGTGGGGGGTATGGCACCGAAGTGTTAGCGTTGGCCTTCTCCCAGGCTATGGGGGGAGGATTATATGTTTCACTACTAGCGGCGCGGTCTCCTCCTTCTCTGGGGGCTCCCAAGAACCATATACACCTTCTCACCTGCTTTCCTGAGCGGGCACTGTGTGTCGTATGTCCGCCGCCCCCTCCGCTCCTTGGTCTCCCGGAGATGCAAAGTTGTGCACCTCGGGTGCCTTCACTCCTCCCTGGGCACCCGGGGTTGTAAGAGGAAGCCTCTTCCCAGGACTGCTCCACTTCACGCTCCGGATCTTCTGAGCACGTTAGGCCGCACTCCGTGTAGTGCGGGGGAGGCCGCGTCTCCTCAAGCCTCACCTCTGCCTGGCCCGCCTCCGGCGCCTGTTTCTTCTCCCCCCGGCGCTCAGCGGTGCTCGCTTCTGGTGGGGGGGCCGAGAGCACTGCCCCCGCTGCTCCGGAGACTCACTGGTGGCCCGACATCCCTCCGATCCGGTCCAGCGTGGAGGGCGTCGGCCCCTTGATCGCCAGGGGAGTCCTTCCCCAGCCTCCTCCCGCTGAGCGGCCACAAATCAGCCGGCTGGCTCCTCACACTTTCCCCGGCTCCGAGCTCGCCTGCTTACGGGGCGGGGCTCGGCACGGCGGGTCTGCGTCACCGTGTTGCCGGCAGCGTCTCTTTACCGCGGCGGATCGAGGGCGCGGGGTTCTCGTTTTCTCCTCTCTCTCTGTCACCCACGGCTCTTGTCCTTATCGATGCATCCACCAGTACTCGCTTATCTACCGGGGGACCTCGGCAGCATTATTGTCTCGCTTTGAGTCGGCCCCGAGCTGGGAGACAGAGCACCGCTCACGCACGTCTTCCCTGCTCGGCGGCCATCTTGGAATATTCATCCTATTTTAAAGGGTGATCCTGGAAGTCCTCTTGCTTACAGACCAATTTCACTGCTGGACACCTTCAAGGTTTTGGCAGGGTCATTTTGCAGCATGTCGAAGACTGGATCTCAACCAGTCAGGTTCTCTGAGGTCCAATGTAGCTTCAGACCTTGTTTGGGCACTCACGGCCAGGCTTTGAACCTTTATCTGGTAGGTGCCTCCTCTGTCTATGGTATGGGGGAGCTGCTTTATTTAGCTTTCATGGACCTGCGCACCACATTTGACAAGGTGGACAGAGCTTCTCTCTGGCGGGTACTCGGGTCCATGGGCTGTCCACCAGAGCTGTTGCAGAACTTTCAATTGCTCCATGAAGATACCATGGTCTGTGTCCGCTTTGGGAATCGGGGTGAATGCACTGGCTACTTTGAGGTGGTCACGGGAATCCGTCAGGGCTGTGTGCTAGCGTCAGTCCTATTCACTCTCTACATAAATGGCCTGTTTAGAGCAGTAGTGAACACAAAAGCAGACTTCCTGTGGGTCTGTAAAAAAGCATTCGCCCTGCTTGTACATGCTTATGATACAGCGCTTATTGGCTGCACACCAATAGCCCTACACAAGTTGGTTAATGCTTACACTGACTTTATGACAGAGCTAAAACTTGCCATAAATACGAGCAAATCAGCAGAGATGGCATATAGTGCTGGGAGAGGGAAAACAGTCAAAATGTGCTTCATGTTGAGCAATGGGTCTGTTATCCCCAGGGTAAGAAGGTTCCATTATTTAGGCATCTGCTTTACAGACAACTGGAGGGGGGTGGCCCATGGTCAGAAACAAAGTATAAAAATGAACGGGCATGGGGGCGGGGGTATCGCAAGATTTATGAAAATGTGCCTGGGCAAACCACAAAGTCTCATTACGGAAGTGGATCATGCACAAAGGCCGTGACCAATTATGGGGCTACCTTGTGGGTGACTGAAAATGCAATGGCCATTGAAATCACATAGAATTATTTTCTGAAAAAACTGTTGGGCATATCCAGTTCAGTCCCTAACTGTGCTGTGCACATTGAAATGGGTACAACCCACATAGGTGACAATTGGTATGAAACTTTAAAGGAAAAAGAAGCTGCCATCGTTAAGTGAGTGGTTAGGATGTTATGAGCAACTAAATCGAAAGCTGCCAATAGGTCAAGTAAAAGGAGTAAGGCAGGATTTCCTTTGTCTTTCGCTTCATCCATCTGGATTTTTAAATCTACGAGAGTTGTCTCCGTACCATGTCTTGGTCTAAATCCGGATTGCCGGAGTCCAAGAAGATTTTTTGTTTCGAGATGGTTTTGTATTTGGATATAGGCTGCTTTATCCAGTATCTTCAGAAGAAAAGGAACGGTTGTTAATGGTCTGTAATTTGTTGGGATGCTGGGGTCGAGATTAGGTTTTTTGATAAGTCATGACCCAGGCACCTTGATGATTTTTTGGGACAGAACATGAGGCGAAAGAGGAATTAATGAAGGATGTGATAAAGGGGGCACATTCCTTTGCACCCTCTTATTTATAATTGTAGCTGGGCGTGTGTCTCCCTGGCATCTAGAGGATTTAAGGCTAGCAATTATAGCTTCTACCACTTTGGTAGTGTTGGGGAGAATTCAAATAGGCTACAGGAATTAGAGGGAGAAGAGTGGAATTTGCTGGGTTTGGCACTAGGTGGAAGGCTGAGTTTTGTGGCTTCAATTTTCATTTGTAATAGTGCCATTGTATCTAGAAGTGCCTTTTGGATATTGGCGCACCATAGGGCGTCTTTGTTGCACAAGGCTGGTAGGATGATGTGTGTCTCAAGCTCTTTGAGGATGGAGAAGAGCTCTTTGGAGCTGGACTTGGCGTTTAGAATACTATTATTGAAAGTGTTGCTTTTAGTTTTCAGGATAGCGGCTTAATAGGTGTTGGAGGCAATGTTGAAGTTTTCCTTGTTCTGGACAGAGGGTTTTCTTTTCCACTTAGCTTCCGAACATCTTTTGGACTTGCGTAGGGCTTTCAAATCTAGCGAAAACCATTTGTTTGTGTGCTGGAGGTTTGGTTTTTCTCATTTTGAGCAGAGCTATTTGATCTAAGGCATGGCGTAAGTTCTGGTTATAGAGGGCCACCAGGTTGGCAAGGTCCTTGTCTAAGTTCTTGTGTGGGGTTAGTAATAGGCTGTAGTAATGGGAGTATGCTCTCCAGGGTGATCAGGCGGTTGTTTCTGGTTAAGGCAGGGGGGACATGTTGACCACTGAGGGGTGGGCAGCTGAAGTCTGGGATTTTGAAAGATGTGACGTGGTGGTCAGACCATGCACATGGGGAGTTTGAGAGGATCTTTATGTTGCAGTTTAGATCAGCTACCCAATCAAGGGTTCTGCCTTTGCTGTGTGTTGGTTCGGAGATATGCTGTAAGAAGCCTAGTTCTGTGAGGGAGTTTTCTACGGCTGTGGCATTGACATCTTGGGTGTCATGTAGGCCTAAGTTAAGATCACCCAATAAGATGATATAGGAGCTAGGTTTGGTGTTCTGGGTGAGGAGGTGTAATTTCTCCCTTGAAGGAGGACAAGGGGCCAGGTGGTCTGTATACAAAGGTGGATAATGTAGTGTATGAGCAGCGGATAGGGGGAGTTTGACCGAGAGTTCTCCTGATGAGATTGGTTGGCTGGCGAATTTTCTAAGGCCAAGTTGGTTTTTGACAATCAATGTGACTCCAGCAACTCTACTAGTTGTTCTTTCAGCTCTAATTATTGTGTAGTTTTCAGGCAGTGCTAGCGTAAGGGAAGGTCCTGCTGCTAGGTGAAGCTACATTTCTGGGACTGCTAAAAAGTCAAGTTTATTCGATGAGATGAGGTCTGCTATATATCAGGGATCTGGTGTTGATGAGAGCTCCTTTGATGTGAGGGGTCTTCATCGCCAGGTGAGGTATTGAGAGGATGGTCTTATGAGCTTGTAAGGGGACTGTCTTGTTTGTAGTAAGGAGGTCAGAGTTGACTTAAATAGAATTAGTCAATGGAGTCTTATAGCGTTGGGTGTCCTTGGAATTGGTGTGAAAGCCAAGTCTTGCATTTCTCATAATGGTAGAGCATGGTACGTTTGGGGTGGGCCTTGTGGCATAAAACAGTATACACTGACTGGGAGTGAGAGGGTAGTTACTGCACTCTGAGTTTGCAATATTGGGTATGGACAATTGGCTAGGGAAAAAAAGGGGGAGGAATTTGGTAGGTGCAATGGGGTTGACAAATGGTAACAAGGTGGCCATGGTGAGAGTGACAGCCCGTAAATTAGCCATGAAGACCAATGGTGGGCAGGCTGCTGGCAGCATCCTAATGTATAAATGAGGGTGGGCTAGTGTGTAGGACGGGAGAGCTAGGTGCACAATCTAGGTGTCAATACAGGCAACGGGGCAACATGACAGTTATGTAAACAATTGTATTAGAATCTGTCACGAGTAGCCTAGTAGGCATATACCAGAATATAGATACACAGTAGAGGGTTCAGCCTGATTAGATGTTAAGTTATTTTATAAAAAGACGAGGTCCATTTGGACACATTCCTAACATTAATCCTAGGTAGTATTTACATAACAGTCGAGATCGGAGCCATCAGGCGCTAAATAAACAGCAATAGATCAAATTCTAGTGAAATTCACATAGTGGCCAGTAAAACACTGTAATAGTGTAGAGCATAGGTAGCCAATGAACTAGAATAATGGCACACGTTGATTCTAGGAGATGGGCAAATATGGCGTTTTATAAGGCTGCAATATTCACAGGCTGCTGGTTGCAGTAACAGCTGCACAGATCGTTAGGCGGTCATGGGTAGAGGAAGGCAGTCTATGTCATAACGACATCCTCTGTAGTTCAACGTAATAATATCAGGACACAGATCGCGTTTATCTTAGGCATAAGGCAGCAATCAGCTAGCATTAGCTGGCATACATGAACTCTGGGTGTACATTAGCGTAAGGTTGCGGTTGTTCAGTACATAACATTAGGCCATGGCAGAGAACAGTAAAACAACATTGGTAATTAGTTAAGTTGGTTGGGCACAAGATGTCAGACATACAGGCTTGTTCGTCTGGTATTGACTCGATGGAAGTTTAGCTGAAGATTACTGCTATAATTTATATTTGACAGTTGCGACAAGTTGGGTGCAGAAATCACGGCGAGACGAGGGTAAGGCAGCGGTCCGTACCCCTGTGTCCCTTGCAGCCCTGACTGGCACGGACAGGCAAGGCCCTTGTTATACGGCGCTTGAGTGCTACGGTCGGCTTCTGCCTGTCGGTGCGCCTGATTGGCAGATATTGCAGTGCTGGGCCAATCAGCAGGCTATGGTCAAATAATTCAGTGAGCCCAATTAAAGCAACAATGCGGACACGGCTGTCATTACTCACGTTGCTTAGCGAACTGCAAAAACACACAAAGTGCTGCAGGCAATTTAAATACAGTAGTGGAATCTCTGTAAAGAGGAAACCAAATATCAGTGACAAGTTCCTGGATGGCACGCATGCCCTGTGTATTACACCGGATGGTGCAAGGAGAGCCAGACAGCTCTTGCGAATGCAGATCTTGGGGTGAGAGGGCTCCTGCCCTCTCGCTTCGAAGAGGAAAGCGGGGAAGTGAGAAGAGGCAAGCTAAACCTCTGGACATAGCTTTCGACACTGAGCACCTGTACGGCCCGAAGGCCAATGAATCCTTGGAGAAATTCAAGGACTCTAAATTGGCTGACAAGCCACTGAGTTCAGCTGTGCAGCAACCTGCAAAGCAATTTTATGGCTTCTCCTCTATGGGCAAGAGGCTATAGGCAGTACATTCCGTTTGTAAAGAGGGCACAGCTCCCACAAGTCGGGCAGGGGCGTTTCATGCGTTGCTGACAGGGACAGCAAACAGCAACAGTAGCAGGGGTGGCGGCACCCATTAAGCCGCTTTGAGTTCTCCCTACGTTTTCCCGGTTGGAGGGAGAATTTCCGTGTACTTGGTCAGGTGGAAGGAGATAACCTCTGAAGCCTGGACCTTGTAGCTCGTCTAATGGGGTTACTGACTACCTTTCTTGAGAAAACCTCCAGATACCCCCCACCCCCTCCTAAACAACAAGCAGAACAGGAGATCCAGGTGGAACAGAGAAAAGAGGTGCCACCCAAGCAGAGAGGATCAGGCTGCTTCTGTTATTTTCTGGTGCCCAAGAAAGGAGGAGGACTGTATCCCTACCTGGACCTTTGGGCCTTGAACAACTTCCTGAGGAAAACCAAGTTCAGGATGGTGAAATTGAAAGACATTCTCCAGGCTCTACAACTTCAGGACTGGTTGGTGTCGATGGACCTTCAGGATGCTTATTTTCATGTGCCAATTCATCGGAGGCACAGGACATTCCTGAGATTAGTCATCAGGGACATTCATTATCAATTCATGGTGCTCCCCTTTGTCTTAACATCTGCGCCCAGGGTTTTCACCAAGCTCATGTCAGTGGTGGCGGCACACCTCAGGAGATCCAGTGTTCACGTATTCCCATAACCTAGATGACTGGCTGATCCAAGGAAGTTCCCCCAAGCAGGTATTGATGCAGCTCGAGGAAATCTGCTCTCTGCTTCACAGGTTGGGCTTCTCCCTTAATTTCCAGAAGTCCCACGTCACCCCAAACAGAAGCTTCAATTTATTAGAGCAGTCCTGGATAAACTGATGGGGAAGGCTTCCTTGCTGCCCCCTGACCCTCCTAGGAGGAAAGCGCACCATTTTCAGGTAAATGGTCAAGCTCTTCTAGAGCAGAAAACAGTCTACTAGCAGCTTAATTTCTTCGCCTCTTATATCTCATGGCTTTCTACATTACTCTTGCGTCCCGTCCCCTTTCCTCCGTACTGTATGGGCGTCCCTCCCAAGGGACAGGAGACGGAACCTTTTTCACCAGAAAAAATCTTCTTCCCCTTTAAATTTAGAGACGCGCGGGGGCACAGCGCAAGGAGAATGCGCTGCCCTGACTCCGCCCTGCCGCGCCACACCTCAGTCCCCTTTTCCGCGTCGACGGGAACGGGCCGAATTCATCAGCGCCTCTGGGTTTGGCTTCAGCCATGTAATTCCACGCGCGGATGATACTTCTTTCTTTTTTTTTTTTTGTTTGTCTTATCTTTCATTCAGGTACTCAGTCCTCAGGCGTCATGCTCCTCCCCGGCGCATGTCGACTTCTAGAGGGTTCAGCAGGTGTCCATCCTGCAACTTCAGACCCCCACGCCCTCTGCCTTCATTGTCTTGGCCCAGACCACGGTTGGCAATTATGTTCGGCGTGTGACTCGCTTTCTTCGAAGGCGCTGAAGAACAGACTAGCCAGGTGGAGCGAGCTCTGCCAGAGGATCTCAAGAACTTCGTCAAGCATCGAACCAGGCCCAAGGTAGGGCCAATATTTTCCAGCGCACCCCGCAAAGGAGACTCCTTCCCACGGCTCTCCTGTGCGGCAGGGACCGGCCAGGTCCTTCTACCGGCACGTGCACCGAGGCTAATACAGCTACAGCTACTGGCCTTCGAGTCGAGGGGTCCTCGGATCCTCCCAGGCACAGTGTTGAGGGACCGGAAGGTTCTTGTACCGGGTCTACACCCGAGGGGCTATGCCCTTTTACCAGCACAATGGCTGAGGGGGCTACGCCCTAACACCGGCAATACGTCCAAGGGGCTATGCCCTAATACTGACAATACATCAGAGGGGGCGCCTTAACGTAGCTCTACCGACCCCCGGGTCGAGGGTGTTACACCTACCGGGCCGAGGCCCGAGGAGCAGGATGGGCCTCGTGATCCACACGCAAGAGTCTTGGATGAGGCCGTGCCCAGCGGGCTAAGCAACATGTCGCAGGCACGTGGTAGCCAGAAAGGGGCACCCGTCTGACGCCATTCCACGAATTCGGCGAAGAATGAGTGTCAAGGTGGGACTGGCTTCAACCAGGTACATGGCCTACAGTCTACCCTTCATTTGCGCAGAGCAACTTTCCTTTGTGTCCCTATGGACAGGGTATGCAGCAGCCCCAGCAGCCCCCCTCTACCCTGTCGGTACCCCTGGCACCTCTTTGGCCAGTGAGGAGGTGCTCTTTGAGAAGTTTCTCGGCCTCAGGATGTCTCCTCAGATGGGGGTTATCATCAAAGACGCAGTCAGAAGTCCTCCCCACCATGCTACAGGCAACACAGACTCCTCAATCGGGCCCCCAGGCCCCGGTGCAGCCATCTCCTCTGGCTCCACAGCCGACTCCGCAACCTCCGCTGCCTCCTCAGCCTCCGGCTGCAGTCCCTGTACCCCAGCCTCCGGCGCCATCTACTCCTCCACAAGATCCTCCAGATCTGCAGGATATGGAGGAGGAGGAGGATCCAGACACGCCATCTTCAGCCAGGGCCTTCCATGAACATCTTGCTGGCCTGGCGGAGTACCTGGGCCTCCCCCAACCCGAGGTCAAACAGCCAGCAGAGGGAAAGAAGGCATGACATGCCCTTTCGGGTCCACGTTTCTCCGGTCGGGTCAGGCTTGCTCTCCATGCACAATTCTGGCGCCAGAATGTCGCGGACCCCTGGATCCTCTGTAGTATCCACGGGGTACCACCTTCCTATCCCAACCTCTCCTCCCTCCTCCGCTCCACTCCCACAGGTTGGGACAGCAACTCTTTTGGCAGAGGTCCGGTCGCTAGTAGAGAGCCAGGCAGTGGAGGAAGCCCCAGCCTCCCAGCGAGGCTTTGGCTTCTACTCCAGGATTTTAGCCATTCAGAAGAACATCAAGGCGGGCCTGAGAGTTGTGCTGGACCTTTCCACCTGCACCCTCTCCCTACCCCTGCAAAAATTCAAGATGATTACGTCAGCTTCTTTAGCAGTGACATTGGACAAGGGAGACTGGATGTGCTCCCTGGACCTGAAGGACGCGTACCTACACGTCCCTATTTGGCAGCCCCATTGTTCATTCCTACGGTTCAGGATCATGGGCTACCATTTCCAATACAAAGTCCTTCCATTTGGCCTCAACTCGGCCCCCAGGGTGTTTACCAGACTCATGAACGCTGTGGCGGCCCTCCTCAGAGTGCAGGGCCTCCACATCTACCCATATCTCGACGCCTGCCTCGTCAGGGCTACATCTCTGGAAGCAGATCGCCACTCTTCCCATGCCCTTATGAACACCCTGCACAATCTGGGCTTCTCGCTCAACCTCAAGAGGTCACAGCTGCAGCCTATGCAGTCTCTGACATTCCTGGGACTCATTTGGGACATGTGCTCTGAGAGGGTCTTTCCATCAGAGGACAAAATCTCGGCCATCAAGACGGCCACCACCCACTTCCTCAGCAGATGGTTGACCTCGGCATGGTGGCACCAACATCTCCTGTGTCTACTGGCAGCGATCCTATTAGCCGTGCCACACACAAGACTAAGGATGAGCAGGATTCAGCGGAGCTTCGCGGCCTCATGGAACCAGGAGCGGGGGTCGCAATCCGAGATGATCAACGTTCCTCCATCTCTCCACTCGGACGTAACTTGCTGGTCCATGGACTGCAACCTACGGACGGGCAAGCCCTTCCGGCCGCCCTCTCAGCAGGCCACCCTCACCACAGACTCCTCTCTTGAGGGCTGGAGAGCCACCCTGGACGATCTCTCGGTCCACGGCACCTGGACTCTGCAGGAACCATACCAAGTGGTTGGAGCTGAACGCCATCTGGCTAGCGCTCAGAGCATTCCTACCACTTCTCAAGGGAAAGGTTGTCCTCATCCAGACAGACAACTCGACCAGCATGTACTACATCAACAAGCAGGGAGGCACCAGATCCCCCTCCTCTGTGCATACTAGCGATCAGCATGTGGGAATGGGCCCTGGAAAATGAAATTTACCTCTCGTCAGTCCACCTACCGGGCGAATCCAACCTGGAAACGGACAGGTTCAGCAAGCTGGGGGTGGACAATTATGAGTGGCAGCTAAACTACCTCGTTGTTCAGGAGATTTTTAATAGGTGGGGTCACCCCCACATGGATCTCTTTGCCACCTGGCACAACAAGAAGTGTCCCCAGTTCGCATCCTGGCAAGGTCAAGGCCCCAGCTCTCTGGGTGACGCATTTCACCTCCAGTGGACCGGCATGAAAGCCTACGCCTTTCCGCCTACTCCCCTGATCCACAAGGTAATTTGCAAGATCAAAGAGTCTCACCGACTCCTCATCATTCTGATAGCTCCGTGGTGGTCGTCCAGGCCATGGTTTTCGGAACTACCCAGCCTCTCGGAGATGCCCCTGATACACCTTCCGACGGGCCCTGCACATCTTCTGGCACAGCAGGGGGGCAGAATCATCCACCCCACGTCAGGGAAACTAGCCCTCACAGCGTGGTACCAGAGCAGGTAACGCTTCGGCACCTTAGCCTTTCACAGGCCAATCTGGAGATCATTCAGGGTGCCAGGAGAAAAGCCACCAGGGCCCAGTACAAAAGCAAATGGACCAGATTCTGCCAATGGGCAGACTCCAAGGGAATTGACCCCTTGGCCTGCAATTTGGACGGCGTGCTCTCCTTTTCGGCGCACCTCACTCATTCAGGTATACAGGCGGACACCTGCCGCACATACCTCGCAGCCATTTGGGCTTACAGGAACTCTGAGGAAGGAATTCTTTCCTCCTTTTCCTTCTCCAAACCCATTGTCAAACATCTGACTGGTCTTGCTTGGCTCTACCCGCCCTTCAAGAGACTGCACCCTGTGTGGGACCTTAACATAGTCTTGGGCGCCCTGTTGCACAAACCATTCGAGCCAATGGCGTCTGTGGACTTTAGGCTGGTCACCATCAAGATGGCCTTACTAGTCGGTCTTACCTCGGCTCGCAGAGTCAGCGAGATCCAGGCGCTGTTCGCTTCTGAACCATATACCACCTTTCACAAGGACAAGGTAGTCATGCGGACGCACCCGGCTTTTCTGCCCAAGGTTCCATCTGCATTTCACTTGAACGAAGAAATAGTCCTTCCTACATTCTTTCCAGATCCCAAGGACGAAGGACAAGGAGTGCTGCACTGCCTGGATGTCGGGCGTGCCCTAAAATTCTACTTGGACAGGACCAAGGGCTTTGTCACTTTCGGAGCCTCGAGGCCAGGCTATCTGGCCTCTAAGGCCTCCATATCCCGCTGGATGGTCTCTGCCATCAAGGAAGCGTACGAGGGCCAGCACAAGCCGCTCCCGGCCAACATGCATGCCCACACAGTTGGGGCCAAGGCAACGGCCATCGCATTCCAGCGCCATGTCCCTTGGCAAGTCATAAGCAGGGCAGCCACTTGGGCCTCTCCCTCGGCTTTCTGCAAGCATCACTTTTTGGATGCCGGCTCTAGATCTGATGCGGCTTTCGGACTGGCGGTTCTCAGGAACCGATTTGCTTAAGGAGGGTCTCCTCTCCACTCTGGGGCTCCAGTCATTTGTAATCGCCCATACAGTATGAAGGAAAGTGGACAGACGTAAGAGTAAATATAAGTTACTCACCGCAGTGACTAACGTACTCTTAGTCCATAGTCCCCTTTCCTCCATACGTCCCACCAACCTCCCCCCTAATAATAATGGTGTCATTAGGCAATGTTAAATCTGTTGTTGACGCATCAATGGGGACTGACGTGTGGCGCCGGAGGGCGGAGTCTGGGCAGCTCATGCTCCCTGGGCCGATCCCCAGCGCGCCTCTAAATTTAAAGGGGAAGAAGGTTTTTTTCTGGTGAAAAAGGTTCTGTCTCCTGTTTCTTGGAAGGGACGCCCATACAGTATGGAGGAAAGGGGACTATGGACTAAGAGTACGTTAGTCACTACGGTGAGTAACTTATAATTTTTCAGGTACCAGAGGCCATTCTACGAATGCGATCTCTGCAGTGGATGAGGGATAAATGTTCCCAATACTTCAGTGCCATGAAGAACATTCACAAGGTGTGGAGGTCGGTGACCAGAAATCTCTCTTGGTAGTGCAGCAGAGAAAACCTGATGATGGGGGACCCCTTTTGGCCTCTGTGGCCCCAAGCCCAGGTGGTCACGGATGCATCCTTGAAGAGTTGGAGCGCTGACTGCATGGACCTGCAGGTAAGCAAACTTTGGTCACCAATGGAATGCCAATGGCATATCAACAGGCTGAAGTTGCAGGCAATCAGGTTGGTCTTTGCTCCTTCCCTCAAGGGGAAGCACATCCTTATTTTGACTGACAATACAGTGGCCATGCACTACCTCGATAAATAAGGGGTTGTTTGGTCTCTGCCCCTATGCAGGGAGGCGCTGGACCTATGGTTCTGGTTGCTAGAGAACCGTATCTCTGCTTCAGCGGTCCATCTAGCAGGAAAGGAGAACAGGCTGGCGGATGCTCTGAGCAGGCAGAGCACAGCCTTGCACGGGTGTGAAATGTAGTGGAAGTTCTCCGAGATCTCTGCACAGTGGGGTACCCCACCAGTAGATCGGTTTGCTTCGAGGGCCAATGCGGAGTGCAGACATTTTTACTCGAAGGATGCACTGGGGGGTATGTTCTTGGTGGAGTGGGTCTTTGACCGCACTATGCGTTCCTTCTGATACCCGTCATCCTGTGGTTTTTTTTAAAGATATCATTTTTATTAGTTTAAAATTTGGCAAGTAGTGGAAGAATTCAAATAATGATGTGTTTTTCTATGATGTGTATCAATTGTCATATAGATGTACAAAAACATGACACTTTGCAAAGTGGTAAACAGGAACAATTATATAGTGTTTAACAATACACAAGCAGGATTTATTTTACAGTGCCAATGTAATTGTTCCAGAAACCAGACAAGCAAGCATAGGAAAGGCACATGGTTATCACATGAGTTGTTCAACTGTTACCTCCGCTTCATTGTTTGGAATATCCTGTGGCAGTTCTTCCAGAGGAATGCTTTCATCTTCCAAGGAAATGATCTCTTCACTGGTGTGGGAGGAGTCAGCTCCATCAGCTGGCGTGGTGTCTGCGAACATGCCACTTCTGCTCTTTCCAGGTCACCAGGAGCTTGATGCAGGGGTGATTCGCAACCTCTGTGTGACTGCAGTACGGCACCGTCATCCTGTGGTTGAGTAGGTTTTGAGCCACCATGATCTTGATCACACTGGATTGGGCGAAGAGAACATGGGATTAGTAACTCCTGGACTTGACCATCTCCCCACCTCTCTGATTATCTCGACGGCTGGACCTCCTATCCCTGTCAGGTGCTCCATCCAAACCCAGAGTCCCATATCTGACATTCATGGCTCTTTAGAGGATGAGATCTGACTGGGACCTCTCAGAAGGGTACTTGAGGTGCTACTGGTTGCACGCTTCTACAAGATCTTTGTACGCTTGCGGATAGAGAAGATTTGTGGCGTGGTGCAGGGAGCGCAGTGTAGACCCGATTGCTTGTCCCACCACTACAGTGATGGCGATCCTTCTGTCACTGACCTTCAAATAGGCACTGTCCAGGCCTTTTTTTGGAGGCTTTGTCTGTGTTAAAGAGGTCTTGGGATTAAGGGTCCTTCTTCACTATCCCGGTAATGACACAATTCCTGAAATGCCTTCTAAATGGGTTTCCGCCTGCTGCGTTTTTTCGTTCCGGACTGGAACCTAAACTTGGTTTTGACATTCTTGATGGCGGCTCTTTTTGAGCTCATGCATTCATGTCCTATCAGGCTAATTACTCTGAAAATGACTTTCTTGCTAGCAATCACGTCAGCAAGACATATAAGTGAGCTACAGGCTCTATCTTGCAAGTCTCCATACCTACAATTCTTCAAGTAGAAAGCTTTGCTCAATGTGCGTCCCGAATATTTGCCTAAAGTGGTTTCTGAATTTCAGGTGTTCCAAAGCATTCATTTGCCAGTGTTTGATACTCTGCCGCATTCTTCTAAGGATGTTGAGATGCTACAGAGGTTGCACCTTAAGAGGGCACTCAGCTTTTATGTGGTTACGGTAGCGGAATATAGGCGTGAGGACTAAATCTTTGTGGTTTTCTCTCTGTCCAGGAAGGGTCTGGCTGTGTCCAAGCAGACCGTCTCTCGATGGATAACTATCTGCATCGCAGTGTTCTCAGAAAGCAGGTAAAGATCTGCCACCACGCATGAGAGCACATTCCACCAGGGATCTGATGGCACCATCTTCATTTGCATAGCGGTGTGCCAGTGAAATATGTCGCTCCTCCACACTTTCACCAAATATCAGTGCTTAGATATAACACATGGGATGGGGACGCTCAATTCGGCAGAGGGGTGTTGCAGAGCTTCCTTGTCTGAAGGCTTTCGTCCAGCCTCCACACCGATTTAGGAATCTATCTGATGAGGAATCTGCAGGAGATTGCAATCAATTGAAGAAGAAATTACTTACCAGTAATGTTCCTTCTATGGATTATTCTCCCGCAGATTCCTGATCACCTTCCCATCCGGCCCAATATGAAAGCAGTCTGCAGTTGATATTTGGTTGTCCACTTCTCATGGGACGAAGTTGAGGGCCCTGTGTTCTCCTCTGCCTGTGTATGTGTGCAAGGAAAGGCCACAATGGCGTTGCAAGTCTTTATTGGCTTGCATCATGTAGCTCTGGAGGAAGGGCCAAGACACTCCAAGTGGAAGTAAGCCTGTGAGAGAAACTAGTTATACTCTACAACACTAGTAAACTCCACCAGACCCTAGTAAGCCAGTTCGAGAGGCGTGTCTTGAGCATTGTATTGAGGGGATGCCTCCAGAGAGTGTGGGTGTTCGGAGAAGGAGAAATCAGAGTTTTGCAAGTGCTTGTAGCTAGGAACATCAAGTGCCGGAGGATAGATGAGCCTAATGAACAGGCGATTAATGGGAAAAGGATCAGAGCAACATCTAGTATTGGAGGAAGGAGAAGTGTGAGAGGTGAGGAATGGAATGAAGTACCAATCTATAAAGTGAATGGATTAACAGTCGTTGCGATGAGGAGGAGGAAGAGCAAACTAAGGAGAGAGGAGAGGTTGAACACCAGGAGCTATAGTGGGAAAAGGAAAGAGGTGAACCCTGGAAGCAAAAGGGGAAAATGGAGTAGGCGGGGGTAGGGGTGGGTTGTGCACCCGATAACAGCATCAAGTAGGTGTAGGTGAACCCATTTGGTCCGGGAAGAGAAGGAATTAGCCCCTTGGGTACAAGCTCATAGCATTGTGCAGAGGAGGAGAGGATCGGGATAAGATTAGTGGGCCAGACAACCAGGATCTTGGATAAGGGAGGTGGTGAGAGGCCTAGCTAACAGGTGGGAAAGGTCATGGAAAGTCAAGCTACAAAACCATTATATTAAAAAAGACAGTCACAAGGGGGCACGGATGGGGTGGTGTTCATACACAGTTGAACACCACCCCACCCCACAACACCACCCTGGGACTCTGGGTGGCTTCTAGGAACCAGAAGGGCCCTAGCAGTGTACAGACCTCCAATTTCTTTGTATATATTATTTATATATATATTTTCATGTAACTGGGAGAAGTGCCTTGTCTCCCATGTGTAGTGTTATCCTATTTTTGTTTTCTTTCTTTTGATTCCAGCAAACTCGCTTTGAAAACTTTCTCAGACGGGCCAAAGAATGTTGCAGTGATGGACCAAGTGTTTTTATTAAACTTTTGTTCAGGGCGTTAATGGATGGATTGTTTCCTCCCACGTATTCCTCATTTTATGATCTTTCCACATCCTGCTTCAGCTGCTTCAGAGGGCGCTGTGCATGGATGTTGGTCGCCTCGATTTCCTTCGGAGGCCTCTGACTCAATGGTATAGAGCGGGTGCAGTGACCGTTGGCTTCAGTTCCGTTTTTCCGTGAAAGTTATCAGTTAGGATACGGTACGCTTCGGTTCCCTGTCGAGAATCTTTGAGTATATTATTATTGCGAAATGGTTATCATCGGCGTCTTCGACCCAGAGTTCGGGGTTTGAGAAGTGCCAAGATTGTGGGGCAAAGATGTACCTTACGGAACCCCATCGGGTCTGTCTGTGGTGCCTTGGTTACTCTGATGCTACCTTGCACTGTAAGGCCTGCCTATTGATGATGGCAAAAGCCCTGAAAGAGCGAAGATAAAAATTTGCGGCAGATAGGTCAAAATCCCCTTCGACCGCGTAAAGTGTCTTCAGACGAGTCGAGGAAAAGTTACCATAGGTCACTCTTTGTCATCGAATTCCTATCCAGAACGGTTTAAATGCCTGACGAAATCGGCCTCTCCAGCTGAGAGGGAGAAGTTCAGAATATATAAGATGCACATTTTTGAGAATACAGCCTTGACCCCCTCAAACTCATGAAAGCCATAACCAGGTCAAAACATTCGACCAGAAAAGGGATAAGGTCAAGAACTGTGCGCCTTCGGCCCCGGAAAGCAAAGAAAGATCTCCTCGAGAGCGGTCAAAGGATCCCTCAAGTCGAGACAAATCTTCCTTGAGGAAGAAGTCAACGCCATTGTCACCGAAAGACTCCTCATCGGACAATGACAGGTCCTCGACGCCAAAGGCGTTAGATAAGTCATTGGCGCTGAGAGCGTTGAAGCTCTCGACGTCGAGTGTGTCGAAGATTTCGGCACTGCCGTCTACGCCATCGAGGATCACTGAAAAGGTATACACACCATTACCAAGAAATGACTTTTTTTTAGTCATTTTTTTCCATTTATGAGGAGGCAGAACATTCTTTGGATGATTCACAACCTTTTGGTCTTCAATATGGAACACCTGGGCTCAAATGTACAGGAGTCCCTTCAGGATGCTAGTGGACTAGATACATTGCTAGGAGTTTGGGAGGCCTGACCCTACTGACCATGCTGAAGGGTCTTAGACAGTTAATGTCCAGGGTGGTAGAGTATATGGGGTGGAAAAAACGAACACCCATATACGAACAGGATGATCTAACTGACATCCTATAAAAGGGATCCCAGGAGGACCCTATTCTTCCTTTTCATGTGGTATTGCAAAGGAGAGTGAGTTCAAATTGGGAGACGCCAGAATTGATAGCGGCAGTGTATACAAAATTGACATCTAAATTTAGGGCGTCTAGTAGAGACCCCGGTTACTTGACAAAGCATCCCACTCCTGTGTTTTTACTGGTACAAGCTGCTACCTCAACCTCTAAGCGGAACGCATACCCAACTTTTACCCCAGACAGAGATGACCAGCGTTATGACGCTTGGGCCAAGAATGTTTTCTCTGCGGGAAGTATGGCCCTAAAGTCAGCAAATGCTACGTGCACGTTGGCCAGATTGATTCACACTATTTGGGAATGTGTAGCAATGGCGGCTGATCATATCCGCAAAGGGGAGGAAAGGGATGGATTTTTAAATCGAGTCAAGGATGGCAAAGATGCAATGTGCGAATCCCTCCAGACAGTCTTGACACTGCCGACAGCATCAGCAGGTCCATGGCGCGGCTAGTATAGTTATGCGCAGATTTGCCTTGTTAAAGTCTAGTTTTGATCCGGATGTACAGTCCATATTGCTTAACATGCCCTTTGATGGTACACATTGATCTGGTACCAAGGCTGACGAGAGCCTAGAGAAATACAGACCTCGGCAGCAAAGTCGCTTGGTGCTGCTATTAGACAGCCACAAAACCGCCCCACCGGCACACCTTGGAGGGGTAGGTCCTTTAGATTTTACTCCTCAGTTGGAAGGGGGAGAGGACTGTCAAATCAAAGAGGTCAGAAAAGATTTCCCTGTGGACGACAGGGAAGAGGTACTAGAACCGCCCAGGCAGCAGCTGCTTTACCATCAGCCACTGCTCCAGCCGCCTCTAAACATCTCTGAGGTCTTAGTTCACAAGACCCCAGTGGGAAGCAGACTGTCACTGCATCTGAAAGAGTGGCGAGGCATTACTGTAGATGAATGGGCATTTGAAACAGTTGCCCAGGGTTACTGCCTTCCCTTCCTAAAAAAAAGCCTCAATCATCCACCGGGGAACAGCTCTTTCAAAATTCCAAATCGGCTCCTTATGCAGGAAATATTAACCGTGCTAGAGAAAGGTGCTATAGAACCAGTACCTGTAGCACAGAGGAACAAGGGTTGGTACTCCCCGTACTTTCTAATTAGAAAAAAAGGACCGAGGATTGAGACCCATCTTGGACTTAAGAGACTTTAACAAGTTCCTCAGGAAGGACAAGTTACACTTTCTCAGATCCTTCAGAGAAAAGATGGTATCATTGGACCTTCAGTATGCTTACTTTCATGTGCCAATCCATCACAAGCACAGTAGGTACCTGAGGTTCGCAGTTGGTGGTTGTCATTATCAGTTTTGAGTTCTGCCATTCAGGCTGACCTCTGCCCAAGGGTTTTCACCAAGTCAATGGCGGTGGTGGCAGTGAGCCTCAGGGGAGGGGGGATTCACGTCTACCCCTACCTGGACCACTGGCTGATCAGGGCATGTTCCCCTGCACAGGCTCTGTGAGGACAACCTTTTGAAGGAAGAACCTTTTTGGCAACCATGGCTGGAGATCAAGGTAGTAACGGACTTCTCACTCACAGGGTGGAGAGCGCATACCAACGGCCTGGAAATCCGCGGTCAATGGTCTCCATCGGAGTCCAAAATACATATCAACCTGTTGGAGCTGAGGGCAATCAGACTAGCGCTGATGTCCTTTCTGCCCTCTGTGCAAGGGAAGAATGTCCTCATAATGACAGAGAACGCAGTGGCCATGTACTACCTCAACAAGAGAGGTGGTGTAGGGTCACTACCACTGTGCAGAGAGGCAATGCAGCTCTAGTTCTGGGCAATTCAAGAAGGAATCTCCCTGACGGCAGTTCACCTAGCCGGGGAGGAGAACATGACGGCAGACTCTCTGAGCAGTCATAGCACTAGTTCAGGAAGTCCTTCAAGAGATCTTCACCCTTTGGTGAACCCCTCAAGTGGATCTGTTCGTAACCAGTGTCAACCGGAAGTGCGAACAGTACTGCTCAAGGAAATTTCCCTTAAGAGAAGCTCTAGGAGACACGTTGGTAGTGGACTGGGAGTTTCTACTCCTGTACGAATTTCCTGCAATCCCCGTAATTTCTTAAGTCATCAGGAGGTTGAGGACGTTCGGGAAATCCATAATCCTAATTCCTCCGGAATTGGGCCAGGCGGATGTGGTACCTGGACCTTCTGGGCATGTTCATCTGCCCTCCAATATGTCTGCCACAAAGAGAGCTGTCTCTCGCTCTCTCTCGCCCTCTTCCTCTCTCCCACTCTCCCCCTCCTGATCTCCCACTCCCATGCCGGGTTCTCCATCCAGAGGTCAAGACTCTCAACCTTCACACATGGTTTCTGAGAGGTTGAGATACAAGGATTGGGACCTCCCGGACGACGTAATGGAGATTTTGCTTGCAGCCAGAAGGCCAGCAACAAAGTCCTTGTACCGCTGCCGTTTGAAAAAATTCTGCAACTGGTGTAAGGATAAGAATGAAGATCAGTTTACATGCAGTACACCTATGGTGTTATCATTCTTATTACACCTGACCAACCTGGGGCATCTTGCAGCGCTCTCAATTTTTAAGCGCTCGTCTGAAGAGGTATTTTTCTTCAAGATTCCCCTTGTGAAACAATTCTTAAAAGGACTGACAAATGCATTTCCCCCAGTCTCATTCCAAGTCCCAAGTCAGGTCCGCTAATGAACTTGACTGGCGCAGAGGCAGCACGAAATCCTGCCTCCCGGTTGGGTCTTGGCACCTGGGACTAGTATGAACCACAGGGTAACCTCAACCCGTCTGGGGAAAGACGGTTAGGGTCCGTTGGTTGGATGGGTAGAGGGTTTCACGATAACCGGAAAGAGGGCTAAGGAGAGGTTGTGGATGAGTTGGGGGAATTTAGGGTGACCTGCTCCTAGTCTCCTGCTGCTGGTCTGTTCTTGTGTTCTTTCACACTCTCCCCCCTGTCACTCTATACACTTAACACACTCGCATTGAATATGCCGAGCTGAAGAAGAAGCCTTTGTAGTGGAGCTTCTAACCAAACAAGTTGGAGCTTTTGCCTGGAGCTCTAACCATTGAGTAATGCATTTAAATTGTGTCTTCACCTTAGGTTTTAACTGTGACCACTACGGCTCTCTTCCTGCATTGTCCTCATGCAGGCAAGTTGTAACATTTACACATGGTAGTCACCTAGCACATTACATGCAGTTCTTTCTAGTGCTTACGCATGCTTAATGACATAGAATCAGCAACATAAACAAGAAAATGCACTTAGCTGCGGATCGTAGTTCAAGGTCCTCTTAGAGCGGTCTGGGCAGTCCAGAATGTTCAGAGGGGAAGCTCTGCTGGAAAATACCAAAATAACAATAAGCGGGGGCCTGGCAAGTAACTGCATCATTAGCTACATTGTTTGTTTGCCAAGATGTGAACACATTCGCGAAGTGCATGCGCCCCGGGTTTGATTTCACATGGGGCTTGGCGCACGTGGTTCTACAATCCTCTGTTAGTATATCGGAGAACGTACGATCCGGGTTGCTGTCACCCAGAACGTTGTAGAAGTGTTCGATGAGCCCAGTCACGCCTTTAATGCACTAGACATGCAGATTGGTGTCTGCCATGCCCTGCAGTCTTTACCACGTGATGAACATGCCCCGAAAGTATTAGTTTGCGTTCCTCATAAGTAGTCTATTAAGCCACTTATGTGGATGCGGGGCCTGTGGAGTGTTCAGGTGGGCTAAGGCCCCGCGTAGGCATTCCCAGAGCAGAGCGCTGAAATACACTTCTGTTCCCTCTGGTAGCCGGAATAGCAAGAGGGATCACGCGTATTCTGTCGGGTGTGGATTTTCCCTTGCCAGCAGGCTCGTGGAGCACGTGGCCTGCTGGGAAATGTAGTTCCCTTGTGTTTCTCTCCCCGGGCATTCTGCCTGCAATAAGGATGGAATAGCCTCCTTAACATATGGCAGGCTTGCGCTGAAGTTTAGCAGCATAAGCTGTTTACAGAAAGTCTGTACTGGACCCATAGTGCAATTAACATGCCCAGCCCTGACATCCCAACTTGGCACCTCAACCTAGTATTAAGATTTCTAATGTGTTCTCCTTGTGAACCTATCCATACCTGTCCCTTAAGGTTATTAACCATAAAGGACCATCCTTTTGGTGGCCATAACTTCTCCAGCATGGTGTCTGGCATGGATTCACATGCTCATGAATATTCCCCGTCGTCAGGCTGGGAATCCTCGGTAAAGAAAAAACCAGTATCAGTTTTGTTTCTGATCTGTCTTTCGTAGTAGTAACCAATCACTGATCTCTGCGTCATACTGACCACAGCCAATGACTGCCCTCTACCTAAGCCCCGCCTCAGGCAGCCATCTTCAGATTTTTACCGCACGTTCATGTGTTGGGATCCTCGTGCTATTGCTCTCGAGCGTTAGTGCTATTTTTTCACGTTTTTTTCGGTCAAAAGAGCCTCAAGCTCCACCGACTCTCCATCCTATCAACGGGGACCCGTGTCGGATTCGTCTACACCCCTCAAGGGTGAAGATTCGTCGAGCTACGCTTTTGGAGGACTCCAGAAGTTTCTCAGGCCCATCTCGGTCATGGCCCAGGAGAAGGGAAGCTCGACGCCCGGAAAGCTGTTCAGGGTCTGCCCTGGATGCCAGCTGCAGAATGTCTTTAAGGAAGACGAACACTCCTTTTGTCTTTACTGCCTACATGAAGACAAGACGCACGTGGAGAAGGACTGTGCGTTTTGCGGCAACATGTCGGAGCGGACCATGAAGGACCGCCATCAACGTCTCGCCAACTGGCTGGAAGGGAAGAGCCCGTCCGGCGAGAAGAAGAGGAAGAAATCCGAGCGGTCTTCTAAGACCTTTGAGGACGCCCCGGCGACGGGGGTCCAACATAAGGCCAAGCACCGCGAGTCCGCTGGCACCGGGAGCGCCGAACGGTCGGGCTCTACAGGCGCCAGGCAGGGCGCACCCTCCCCGGCACCATCAACCACGAGCCAACGCTCTGGGTCGGGTAAGAGGAAGGCCGAGCACCCGGCGAAGCTCCTGGAGAGGCCCCGGTCGAGCTCGAAGGCGGAGGGAGAGCGAGGCAGTGTCCCCCCCCCCCCAAGGAGAAGGCGGTGAGCGCACCAAGGGTGGTGAAAGCCTTAATCCATCCGGCCAAGGCCTCTATCGAGACAGTCGCGGCGGCCCTGGCTCAGCCTATGGAGGCTACGCCTGTGGTGGCGACCTCGGGGCTCAGAGTCTCCCTGCCACCGCGGAGGGAGTCCTCTTTTATGCCCATCGACAGGACCCCCGTGAAACCTCCGACGGAGAAGAAAAAGGGGGGGCAGGAGGTCGCCGTGGATTCGGCCTCAACCTCTGAGGAAGAACTGATCGAGGTCTTAAGCCACGGCGTTGGCGTGGAAGAAGACCAGCCCGTCGGGAGGGATCCCGACGCAGGAGACGACGACATCGTCGAGGGTACCGACGGGGCCCCTGACCGCCCGTTGGATTCCCCTCTGCCAGTGCCGCAAGACAACTCGGTGGCCATTTTGTTGGCTATACAGTCCTTATGCTCCGAGATAAGGACGAGACTGCCGTTACCAGTGGAGGAACCACTCCCGTCGGGGGACCCGGAACCAGGCCCTTCGGGCAGCCCCCCTCCTAAGAAAAGAAGGATTCACCCTCCACCTCCTTTTCAGCCGTCGCGCCCCGTTCAGCCCTCCTCCCCGTCCACGACTCGAGGGGATGATACGGGGACTGACACGGCCGCGACGGGTACGGACGACGAGGTGTACGACGAGGATCTGCCGTCGTCTCCTCCCACCCAGGCTTCCCCGCCCGACGAGATTGGATCTTTGCACTCCATGATCGCCAGGGCATCCGAGCTCTTCCAGCTCTGCCCTGAGGAGAAGAAGGAAGGTTTCCTTTATCAGCGGCGCGAGGCCAAGAGGAAGACGGTCCTCGCGGTACCTCTACTGGACGATATTTGGGATGAGGGCCTCGCCCTCCTCAAGAACCCATCCACGACGCCTGCTAGAAGAGACTGGTACGAGAAGAAGTACCGATTCCCGGACGCGGCCCCCTTGTGTGTCCGGGCACAGCCTACCCCGGACTCCGTCGTCTCCGCGGCGGCCAGGAAGAAAGCGGGGGGGTGCGGCTTCCACGTCGACTTCCCCGCCGGACGGCGAGGGAAAGAAATTGGACATGATGGGGCGCAGGGTCATCTCGTCTGCAGCGACGACGATTAAGGCGGCTAACGCCTTGGCTATCGTAGCCCGGTACGACAGAGAGCTGTGGTACAAGCTGGCTCCCCTGCTGGACTTCCTACCGGACGACAAGAGGGCGGATGCCCTGGAGATCTTGCAGGAAGGTGAGGTGGCGTCGGACCACGCCATCACTATTGCGACGGACATTGCCGACACTGGATTTCGCCAGTTGGGCAACGGCGTGTGCCTTAGGCGGCGTGGATGGCTCAAGGCTACTGACTTCCGTCAAGACGTACAGACCAGAGTCCTGGACATGCCGTTCGATGGGAGCAACCTGTTTGGGAAAACAGTGGACGATTCCCTTCAAGCCATTAAAGCGGACACGGAGACGGCCCGGGCTCTCGGGGTTCTCCAGCAACGGCGGCCGCCCTTTCGGAGCGGCGGAGGCAAGGGCGCCTCCAAAGGTTCCGGCGGCGGATTTTCCACCTACCGTCAAGCGGCCCGTTCGTCGTCACAGGAAGCTTACAGGGGACGAGGCAAGTCAGGCGGACCTCGTCTAAGCAGGATTGAACCGGCCGTGGGGTCGGGCCCCCACCGAAGCACCCCAGTGGGAGGCCGGCTGGCGAGCTTCGTCAGCGTGTGGGAGTCCATCTCCACCGACCGTTGGGTGCTGGACGCCCTAGCCCAGGGCCACGCGCTCGAGTTTCAAAGAAGGTGCCCGCGCGTCCCCCCTGTGGCCAGGAAAGAGCTTCACGTCCCTCAGCTTCTCCGGGAGGTAAGGGCGATGCTAAGGAAGGGCGCCATCGAACTCGTCCCAAAGAGGCTTCGGGGCTCTGGAGTTTACTCAAGATACTTCCTCGTGAAGAAGAAGACGGGAGGATGGCGCACCATCCTAGACCTACGACGGCTGAACAAGTTCATCAAGGTACAGAAGTTCCGGATGGTCACCCTCCAGCACGTCATGGGTCAGCTGGAGGAGGGCGTCTTCCTGTCGTCGTTGGATTTGGAGGATGCCTACTTCCATATTCCCATCCTAAAGGGGCACCGAAAATTTCTCAGGTTCGTGGTCCAAGGGCGTCACTATCAGTTCAGAGCCCTTCCCTTCGGTCTACGGTCGGCACCCAGGGTATTCACCAAGTGCCTTGCACCAGTGGCGGCGCAGCTGCGCCGAGAGGGGATCCACGTCTACCCCTACCTGGACGACTGGCTCATCCGAGCCAAGATGAGGGAGCTCGCCGTGGAGCACACGGCAAGGACCGTCCAACTTCTCACGGACCTGGGATTCTCCGTGAACTACGCCAAGTCCCACCTGGTACCCGCGCAAGACGCACTGTTTCTGGGAGCGAAGCTTGACACAGTGTCCCTTCTGGCCTCCCCGTCGGAGGAAAGGACCAGGGCCATCCTGGGCAAGGTACAGCAGATGTTGGGTTCCGACGCGGCCAAGGTGAGGTCCATCAAGTCCCTCCTCGGAATGATGTCTTCTTGCATCTACCTCATTCCCATGTGCAGGCTCCGGATGCGCCCGTTGCAGGAGTTCCTGGACGCGCGCTGGATCCAAACGACGGGCAGCTTCGAGGAGAGGATCACACTCGACGAGAGTTTCCGACGAGCGATCCGGTGGTGGGGCACCCGCGTGCATCTGACGGCGGGCATGGACTTCCAGACCCCAGGCCACCAGGAGACAGTGACCACGGATGCCTCCCTGGAAGGGTGGGGAGCGCACACCGAAAATCTGCACGCGAGAGGCCTTCGGCTCCCTACGGAGAAGTCCCTCCATATCAACGTCCTGGAGCTCCGTGCAGTGTTTTGGGCCCTCAGGTCCTTCCTTCCGTCCCTCAAGGGCAAGGTGGTGAGGATCTTCACCGACAACACCACCACCATGTTTTACATCAGGAAACAGGGCGGAACCAGGTCCCCAGCACTGTCCAAGGAGGCGCAGGACCTGTGGCATTGGGCCGTCGCCCAAAGGATGTTTCTGGTGCCGTTTCATCTGGCAGGGATAAAAAACACCATCGCCGACTCACTCAGCAGGGAGCTGCGCTCGTGCCACGAGTGGGAACTACGGCAGGATCTAGTGGATCGCCTCTTCTGACGGTGGGGAACACCCCAGATCGACCTGTTCGCGACGGCGACGAACTCCAAGTGCCGGAGGTTCGCCAGCAGGTTTCCCCAGCCGAGGAGCATGGGCGATGCTTTCTCGTTCCCCTGGGAGGGCCTGTTCCTATACGCGTTCCCTCCATTGCCACTACTGATCCGGCTCATCTACCAGCTCAAGAGGTCACGGTGCAGGATGATCCTCGTCGCACCTGCGTGGCCGAGGCAGATATGGTTCCCGGACCTTCTGGACTTGTCAGCGTCCCCGTCAATCAAGCTGCCAGTGGACACGGATCTGCTCTCCAGGGAAGGAGGCGCCATCCTCCACCATGACCCGAAGTCGCTGAACTTGCAGGCCTGGCTCCTGCAGCGCTGGAGTTTGGAGGATACGACATACCGGCCGACTGCAGAGAGGTTCTTGCAAAGGCCAGGGCGTCCTCGACTCTTAAATGCTATGGACACAAATGGAAGAGGTTCTCTGTCTGGTGCCACGCACAGAAGATTAACCCTCTAAGGATTACGGCTCCCCAAGTACTGCCGTACCTGTTGACGCTGGCCAAAGCTGGACTTGCACACGCGTCCATCAAGATTCATCTTGCTGCGATCTCCCGATAGAACCACGGGGCGGACGTCCTTGTGGTCTCATCGTCTGGTGAAAGAGTTCATGAAGGGACTGTTCAGATCGTTCCCAGCCGGTGAAGGCTCCGGCCCCGACGTGGGAGCTCAACGTGGTGCTGACCAAGCTCATGGGACCTCCGTTCGAGCCTCTGCACTCGGCCCCGTTGAAGTTCCTGTCGTGGAAAACAGCGTTTCTTGTGGCCATCACCTCCGCACGACGGGTGGGAGAGATCCAGGCCCTTTCATGCAAGGCCCCGTACTTGACTTTTCACGACACGAGGGTGGTGCTCAGGACGCACCCCTCCTTCATGCCAAAGGTGCCGTCGGACTTCCATCTCAACGAACCCTTGGTGTTGCCTGTGTTTTTCCCGTCGCCTTCGTCGCCGGCTGAGAGGACTTTGCACTCGCTGGATGTGGCTAGAGCGCTGAAGTTCTACGTGGACCGCACAAAGTGTTTTCGGAAGACGTCACAACTCTTTGTGAACTTTGGACCTGTCAATCAGGGGAAGGCTCTCTCGAAGGCTTCCATTTCCAGATGGCTCTCCGGCTGTATCATGTACTGTCACTGGTTGGCAAACCGACCGCTGCCTGGCCGTCCGAGAGCACATTCCACCAGAGCGATCGCAGCTACCACGGCGTTCCTATCTGGTGTGCCCCTGCTGGACATTTGCAGGGCTGCTACGTGGAGGTCGACGCACACCTTCACGAAATTCTACTGCGTCGATCGGGATTCCAGGGAGGAGTCCAGGGTCGGCCAAGCAGTGCTGCGCAACCTGTTCGCCTGAGGTGAGCCTGGGGAGGAGGTAAGATTGCTTAATGTTGAGTTTGATGTGATGCTTAATGTTGAGCCTTTGCCACCTCCCGTGGTTGTGCATGTGTGTACTGCTATGTATTCTTTATTCATGAGCATGTGAATCCATGCCAGACCCCATGCTGGAGAAGGAACAAGTTACTTACCTGTAACTGTTGTTCTCCAGCATGGGTCTGGCATGGATTCACATGCGAACCCTCCCGCCTACCCCTCTGCGGCTCTTCACTTGGTCATACTGCCACTTCACGTGCTTCCAAATCTGAAGATGGCTGCCTGAGGCGGGGCTTAGGTAGAGGGCAGTCATTGGCTGTGGTCAGTATGACGCAGAGATCAGTGATTGGTTACTACTACGAAAGACAGATCAGAAACGAAACTGTTACTGGTTTTTTCTTTACCGAGGATTCCCAGCCTGACGACGGGGAATATTCATGAGCATGTGAATCCATGCCAGACCCATGCTGGAGAACAACAGTTACAGGTAAGTAACTTGTTCCATCAGCCCGAAGGGTGAGGGAACTCCAGGCCTTGTTCTGCAAGCCTCCTTATACAATCTTCTATAAGGATAGGATAGTCCTTGAGGTGAAACAACCTTCTTGCCTAGGATTGTGTCTGAATTCCATTTAACTCGGAAGATAATTCTATCTTCATTTTATCCTCCTCCTCCTGGAAAGGAAGAGGAGAGATTACACAGGCTTGATCAAAAGCATGCACTGACATTTTACATCTCCAGGATGTCCGATAAGACACGATGACCAACTTATTGTAGGTTACACGGGCCACAAGTTGGGTATGGCCATTTCAAAAGAAACCTTGTCAAGATGGATTATTTTAGGAATAACTTAATGCTACAGATTAGCAGGAAAAGATCCTCCAAAGGGTCTTAGAGCTCATTCAACCAGGGGCATGGCTACCGCCTCTGCATTACAGAGAGGTGTCCCAATTAGGGATATGTGTGTGGCTGCTACATGGTCGTCTGTAC
This sequence comes from Ambystoma mexicanum, assembly GCF_040938575.1. Taxonomy (NCBI): domain Eukaryota; kingdom Metazoa; phylum Chordata; class Amphibia; order Caudata; family Ambystomatidae; genus Ambystoma; species Ambystoma mexicanum. The sequence goes on from NC_090923.1 coordinate 641,469,561, forward strand.
ACACCTTCACCAAACATTATAATCTGGACTCTTCCTTCAACCGAGGAGGTTTATGTCATGATGCCTGCCCCCGGAAGACCAGACCAGGCCCAGCAGCCCCGGAAGCAGGCATCATGCCACTTGGAGCATGCCCAAAAGCCCCAGTTAGGGGCTGTTTGGGTGCAGTCCTGGCGCCTATGGCGCCAGGCTCATAAAGATAGTCAGTCCTGGCGCCTATGGCGCCAGGCTCATTATTCATAACTTACCTGAAGCAGACCATGCTGCATACTCACCTGAGGCAGACCATGCTGCATGAAGACTCAAGCCAAATGAGGCTTAGGAGGGACTATTTTACTGAAGGGACTATTTTGTTACTTGGGTGGGGCTGTGGAAGAATACTTACCTGGATCTTCTTCCAAGGCTATTTAAACCACGCCAGGACAGCCACACGTGCTTCGTGTTATTCTGCTTGCTGCAGCGTAAAGCTCACCGTGTTTTCAGCAGCTCCAGTCTTCAGCCACGCCCGCTTCAGTCCTGGGACTCCTGAAACAAGAAGAAAAGAAGGATAAAGGTTAGAACAGGAGTTTTAACTTTAATCCTTACCTGAATCCTGATCCATTTCGCCACGGAACTGAAAGACAGAAGTCTTTGAAGCATCGCTTCGCATTCCTACGGCGCCGCGCTGAACTCACCTGCTTGGTGGTACTTCAGCATTCCATCACGCTCTCTCCATCTTGCGGCCGCCCTCCGACACCTAAGGAGACAAAGACAGCAAGGTGAGCAAGGGAACTCTCTAAGGCTATACAAGCTACCCCCAAGGACTTACCTGATTTACCACGGGAGGTACTCAACACATCTCGTGTCGGCGCAGTCAACTCTGCTTCATCGCCGTACCCCGGCCCCTAAGGGGGAATCCACAATAGACTTACCTGAATCTTACCAATTGCCATTTGGAAATCTTTGAGTGGATTAATCGGCAACCTGCAAGGAATCGGACAGAGTGAAGATCAGACATTTGAACTCTTATGAACAATTGGACTTTAGAGTCAATACTGGAACTCCCCAATTCCTCTACGCCAGTGAAGTAACTGGTCATCAACGCGCCCCTGCGGTCGACGCAGGATGGAGAGCGCTCATCCTTCCAAACCATCAGGTGAGACGAAGGAGGGGACATCAAGAGTGATCTGTGGGAAGACAACAGGAGTGGGGAAGGTGGGCTGACACTCAATTCCACGGGTGGTTAATTCCTCTTCTCCTTTGCAGAAGAATATTCTTGCGAGCCAGACAAACTAGGCTGAGCGGGCCTGTCCAGTCAGTCATCTCGGCGCTACACGTCACGCTGGTGGAAACAACAGCGGGCCAGTTCCGATCAATGCCCCCGTGGGAACCAGGTGAGCGTAACAGTTTATTTGGGAAGGCAGTGCTACATTCTGTATGAAGGAACTCCTAAATTATTATGATCCTGAAAATGCTGACTCCCTCCTCCAGTCCTACTGCTTTGGCAGTTTATCATCAGATGAGGAAAACGTGGGAGGACGCAATCCATTTCGAAGAGCAAGTTACTTACCCATGGTAACGTTCTTTTCGACTGGATGTTCCTCCCACATATTCCTCATTGCCCCTCCCCATGTGATTGCAGTTTTCGCTCTTTCAGCAGAAGTAATTGTCTGGTCTGGGTTATCCTATACAAGTTTTACAAACGGAACTGAAGCCAACTGTCGCTGCGCACGCTTTATACCATCAATGACGTCGACATCAAGACTGGGGCATCAAAGGGACATCGATGCGCAGCTCCCTCTGCTGGAAAAATGTCTGAAGCAGCTGAAGAAGGATATGGAAATATCATAAGATGAGGAATATGTGTGAGGAACATCCAGTCGAAAGAACGTTACCAGGGGTAAGTAACTTGTTGTTCACTCTCACTACAAGCACCAACCCCTCCCTAACCCAAACGTCCTTAGGAAAAAGTACTCCTGCTGCCGCACCACTGCTCCCTCTGCCACACCACTACTCCTCCCCAGTCGTACTCCTTTCACTCTAGCAACTACTTCTCATTCACTCTCACCAATAATCTCACTTACTAGGTTTACATGTACACTCACAACGCAGTACCGTGCACTCAACAACCAATATCCGCCCTGCACTACAATTTACCTCCACGCTCTTGTCCACAATCGTTACTGCTGCTGGTCTTTTTGTTCTGCCATCTCCTCCTCTGATCTCATCCGAACAACCCACAACTTCTTGGGGTCTCTTATCAGCCCCATTTTCTGGTTGGTTGATCCATTTCCTAGCGCCCTTCTGTAAATTAATAGAGAGTTGTAAGTAACCAAATCCAACAACTAGTCAAATAATGAATTTGCTTGATACAAATCAAGCAATCTTCTGCCCTAGTAGAGGGACGAAATCTGTCCTAGTGTCTGTTTTAGATGGCCTTATGGGGAGTGGGAGGGGGCAGTTGGTGGCGTTGATGCCCTAATCCTTTTAGATTTGTCAGCTTTCGATAGTCAACCATCCAAATTGGGCATACAGTCACGGGTATTAAGTTGAATTAAATCATTTTTAGAAGACAATGTGTGTCACTTTTGCCATTGGATTCTGAAACAATATCTTTGACTTGTGGGGTTCCTCCAGGCTCTATTCTGCTCCCATTCTTTAATAGTCATCTCTCCCCATAGGTATCCTTTTTCCCCCCTCCTTCAGGTTGACGTTCTACAGGTATGCTGATGATACCCAGATCATCCATAGACTGTGGGAGGATCTGTGGTTTGTAGGACAGAATTTTAGATGGTGTACGGAGCATACGATATCCGGGGTGCATGTCACTAAATTGTAGTTCTTTGTTTAAGGAAACAGAGTTCATAATCTTTGGGCAAAAGCAAGACCTCTGGCTTTTGTCTAGATAAAGTCTTTCTAGCCTGTTACCTGGCAGTCATTTTGAACCATAATATTTTTATGAACCTTAACAATCATGTTCAACTTAATTTTTTTTTTTTAAGTTGAAAACTTTGTGCCTTCAAAATCTTTGTACACTGATCAGTGAATGATTTTATAGAATGCTTTCATCTCAGAGACACTGGATTATTTTAACTCCTTGTTTCCGGGACTTCCGAACTATCTTGATTTTTGGCGAAAGATAAAACAGAGTTTTGACGTTGATTTGAGGAGAGAGTTGGAATGGTAGAACAGAGGAGGAAAGGAAGAGTAATATGTGCCAGAGGAAAGAGAAGGAGCGTGAGAGGAGAAACCGGTGCTGGAGGAAAGAGGAGGCAGGCAAGAGGAGAGCAAAGGAAAGCAGGAAGAATATTAAGGAGTGAAAAGAGGAGGCTGAAAAATAGCGAGGAGGATAGGTTTAGCAACTTGGAGAGAGGAGGAGGGTGGGGCAGGAGGAGGAAGACCAAGATAAAGGTGAGGGGAACACCTGAAACCGAGAAGATAGAAAAGACAGTCGCATGTTTAGCTTCAGGGGAGCCAGGGTGATGAAGGGGAAAGAGGTGACCCTGGTAACGAAAAAGGGGATCTTGTTGTTAGTGGATGGCTGAGCTTAAAGGAGGTACAGACAAAGCTAGTGGTTAGGGAAGAGAAGGTGGCTCTTTCAGTATGAGCATTTGGTGGGCTGTAAAGTAGGAAACTGGTGGGCCAGAGAACCAAGACCTTGGGAAAGGGAGCTGGTGAAAATGTCTAACGAGCAGCTGGTGAAAGGTCAGGGACTGCCTCTTTTCTGTCTACAACTGGGCGCTTTTTAGGAACCAGTTCTGTCCCTGCAACTTTAACACAGATCCTGCAAACAAGGACTTCTACGTAACTGAAAAGCTAAAATTGCACCCCAGCATACTCAAGCCACCAAAATATATCTCCCAAGACATCACGTAGATCAAGAGAGACCCTGTTTGCTCTAACACTGAGTGGGAGACTGGGTAGGATTCGGATAAATCACTTAGGGCAGGGATATGAGCTACTTTCTAGTTTTGAGTTTAGTTTTCAGCAAACCATGCCTACATATTTGTCCTTTGTCTGTGTGTCCAAATACCAGGGGCAGCAACTGTTAGGCAGAAACCTGTGCAGTTCCCTTAGGGACCACTGCAAAAGGCTTAGGACTACGGGTGTTGGCAGTAAACCCAATTGGTAGCAGTCTGTACCACCCAGATTTAACTGGTAGCTGTGGCTGAGCAGCCAGACTTCTCTCAAGAAGAGTTAGACAGTATATAGAGTATACAAGATAGGTACCAAAATACAGTAGCACAAGCAAACACTGACCAGAGCTTTGGTATCAAAGTATATAATTATTTATTAAAAAGACACACTTAGAAACACTCCAGCACTATTATTGTAAGCAAGTTCAAAAACACAGTCACTATTAACATATATACATCCCTTATTCCTTATTAGACAAGTCTTAGTTAACACCACTTATTTCCAGACAGAGGTGAGTGCTTAACTAAAGATGGCACTCCAATAAGTTAAGAAAAAGGGAGGGGAAAGGCAGAAATTAGGAAAAGTACACAACACAATACTTTAGAAGCACCCAGCAAGGCAGGAAAGTCAAAGTCTACTTGTGAGCAAAAAGTTCAGAGGCCAGGCTCCCTCTTGGAGAGAGTAGAACACCAATGCGCCCAAGATCACACAGTTTAAAAGGCTTAAAGTCTTGCAGGGAGTTCAAAAAGGAATTAGTTCAGCTCAGAAAAGTTCAGCTAGCCAGCCTAGGGCCAACCCAAGTGGTAAGTTGAGGATTTAAGAGACACCCCACACAGATCGTTGCGAGGAAGGCCAGGCGGACACAGTACCTTGAAAGTGGAGAGAATCCTCCAGCGGGGGCAGTTGTTACTGGCAGCAGGTGCAAGTCGCGGCGTCGTCCAGAGGAAGAGATCTCGACGTGGAGGAAAGCTGAAGGTCGTTGCACTGCCAGGGAAGAAACCAGCCGCAGTGTTCTCCAGTTAAAAGGTACTACCCTTTTATTCGCGGTAGTGGTAAAATGTGGTATCCCGGTTGCCGGGGTGCTTGGCACAGGCAAGGCAGCCACGAGATGATCCGGGAAGGCGAAAAGGCGGGCAAACTGGTTATCCCCACCAGTCAAAGGAAGAAGACTCTTCGGGATGAAGATCTCCTCTGTCGTTGGAAGAAGTGGTGAGTCGGTTCAGCAGGGCTCCACCGGTGGTGTCGTCGTTGCAGGTCGGCTCAGCTTCTCCCTCTTCGGATTCTTTGGTCCTGTGGCGACTTCTGAAGTTCCAGTCCCCAAAGCCCTGCTTTTATGCAGAAAACCCCCATTCATCAGTCCTAGCTGTCACTCAAACATGCTAAGTGGTGAGCCGGGCGGCTCACCACTGGGCCAATCACACAAGAGTGCGACTTCAGTTGCCGAGGTAACTCAGTCCAGGGTGCCTAAACCCCCCCCCCCCACCCCCCCCACATCCTGTAGACCCAGACAGAGTGGCAGCACTTTTGGAGGCGTCTGTGGAGAAGCCCGCCAAAAAGTGGAACAAAGGGCTCGACTTGGGTTGGAGTTACAGAGACAAACACAAACGCCCTTTTAAAACCGAGTCCTGGCGAAAAGACCCAATCGGGGAATAAATATTAAATAACCCGGCGGTATCTTTAACATTTCACCAAAAAGTGGTGCGTTTAAAATGAATGGGAAAATCCCATAGTAAATATTCTTAAGGAATATTTCGCGTGGTAACCACTGACACCAGCCAGAAACTCGACAAGAGGGGGACTGCACAGTGCCCCCTCGAAAAACAGACCCAGGGGCAATCTAATTACCCCTACCAGTACGTCCACAATATGATGGTTTGTACTGGTTCTGTTCCCAATTTAAGACTAGTAAAGTCAATTGTGACTTTACATGCCATGGGAGACAGTAGCCAGTCCCAGGGTATGGAGTCTATGTTTGGGGGTCACTATGACACCCCTGTGTTACTGCACTGAGGGTGCTGTGTAACACACTTAACAAAAACCACATGAAACCCTATGGAGTAAAAGGCCCCATAGCCCATTAAACACATTGCAAAGTCAAAGGATATCTCAAATCATGTCCAAGAGTGGGAGAAAGAGTCTCACTCTTAGCAGGAGAAAAAAATAAACCCCAAAAATCCAGCAAAGCTGCTGGGGGACTCACTAGGTTTGGGAAATTAGCCTTAACAGAGCATTCTCCCTAACAGCAACATTATGGCTTCATAAGGAAGTGGATGACATTTGTTTAAACCTTTTGGTTGTGAGTTTTCAAACAAGAGATATGATGCAGTTTGCCATCGTGAAACAGACTTTGCCAGTGGCGGGACGGAAGTTGATTGAGTCGCCTTATGGAGAGTGGGTTTTCTAGATCTCTACCTGAATTAGTTTGAAGTTATCACCTGCACCTTTAAAGAGTAAATGAGTGGTTAAAGGGTTTGGCTGGCCTTATCCTGTTTCCATGTTCACCTTATGACAGGTGTCGTGTACATCCTCAATCCTGGGAAAACTGAAATCCTTGTCTGTGGGAAAACATCACTCCTCCTACCCCAACCTATTCCCTGTCTGCAATCCCTAGGCCCACCTCTGAGAAACTCCACCTTGGTTAAAAACCTCAGGTGCAGACTGGACACAGATTTAAGCATCTCCCAACAAGTGAACTCCGTTTCCAGAACATGTTTCTTCCACCTATGCATTCTAAGGAGTATCTTCCCTTACCTCCACTATCCTCACCGTTTTTCCACCATCACCCTCTCTGGCTTAGAATACGCAAACTACCTTTACCTAGGCGCACCATTATTTCAGCTAAGGAAACTGCAAAGAATCCAGAATGCTGCTGCCCGCATGCTCATTAACCTACCACCCATAGAACACATTAACCCTACACTGAGAGTTCTTCATTGGCTCCCTGTTGGCCAGCGCACTGCCTATTAAAGCCATGTGCATCACCCACCGGGCCATCCACAACATGGAGCCAGAATTTTCTCAAGACAAATTCACCCACTACCAGCCCTCAAGGACTCTCAGATCTGGCACAGCATGTCCCCTCCTTCTCTATCCAAGCACCGACCATCTGGAACTCCCTACCCCTGCACATTTGCAATATTGACAATCACCTGGCATTCCGAAAGGCGCTCAAAACCTGGATTTTACCTCCCTCAATCTACACTCTTGATAGGCGCACATCAGCGAGGACCCAAAGACAACACTCCTATCTGCCAATTCCTCACGGATGCCGGCAGCATTTGCAGTGGCACACTGTGACATACTCTTCGCTCCCAAACACACCACCACCCTTCACACCGACTCCCCACAGATGCCGGCAGCGTTCAGAGGCACACCATATCAAACTATCGCCCTCCCTCAACCCCGGCCCGCCATCCCTCTGGGCCCTCTCACACTGTTCAGACTTTCATGCCAGGGAGACCACGAATAGCGACACCAGCCAATCGCACTGTACCAGAAGAAGATGAAAGCAGTTGAACTACAGCCAAAGAGACGGTACGTATACCTTAAACCACGTCTGTGGACATAGGCCACAGGCACGGCCACCCATCCATGCACCCTAGAATGCAGCTACGACTGTTATTCCGGCCTAGCAGCACACATCGTCGTCCACACTGAAACCCCTCACGTACCTCAACACCTCTGCCATTAGTATACAGCGACAACCAACAAAAGAAATTTGGTTTAGCTGGGCACACATTGAATCTTCAGCATTAGAACCCTATCCTAAAACACCAACAGCACCCACGTGCCTGACCTCCGGGCTGCTTACTGGAGCCTGGCCAGCCCACCTAAGTCCTAACCTGGCAAAATGCACACAAGCATATTTAATTCAAACTGTTAGAACCTCTTGCACATGGACTGCAGTCACCGAGGGCGTTCCAACCACAAAGCGCTTTGAGGCCATACAAATGGAAAGGGTGCTATATAAATGATGAATATAATACAATACAACACGTAACTTTAATGAAACTGTAGCAGCGACTCATGCTTGAAGTGGTTTGTTTCCTGCTGGGGCTGAGTAATGGTATTGTAGGATAATGGCAGTATCACTGGACATTTGAGCCGTAGACCCAGTATTGGCATGATGCAGCTTGTAACATGTGCATGGTGTTGTGTGCTTAGGCAGTGTTACCTATGCATCAGATAGCTAATCAGATAGGTGAGGGCCTGGACCCAGGGACAGCATGTGTGTATTTTATCCCCCATTATCTTTGACCTGCCAATGGCCTTAATACTAATGACAATTTGGTTTTTATGAGGTATGTTTGCAATGCCATGGTTCCGGTCGGTGGGGTGCAGTGCTGAAGGTCTCCTTGTTACTGTAGTGGTCGACCCAATAACACTGCATTAATTACTTTAGGCCCCTTAACTCTCAGGGCCTTGTAGGAGGTAGAAGTCTCCTCATTCTCTGCATTCACTCCTTTGTTTAGTGTGTATGGGAAAGCAGGGCGAGGTCACCCAGAGGCCTGGTCTGCACTGCCTTCAGAATCTTGCTGATGCACACATCTGTCTCAAGTTCTAAGGAAGCCCTTTGAAAGCTTAAGATATATGCCAACAACTTTTTGCTAGCTTAAAGCGAATGGCACTGTGAGAGTTACCCTGCAAACAAGGACCCCACTAGACTGGAGAGACACCAGACTGCTTGCCCATCATACTCCAGCCACCTAAACCTATTTTCAAAAGAGCACCAAGTTCAAGAAAGACCCTCATCGCCCAAATAAGTAACCCCTCTTAAATTGCACAATCTCGTACAAGATTACTGTCCTTCATAATTAATATCCCATTCGCAAGTACATCTTTAAGTCCAAAAAGAGAATTGAAATGTTCTGCAGCAGTAAAACTCAATCTGTTTAAGTATAGGCAATACTAATAGCAGTTGTCTCTTACATAAACTTTAGCAATAACATGGGTATCAAACGTTTTATATATACTGCTCCCGGCTATTTCCACAAAAACTTGGATGGCAACATTTCAAGAAGACCACGCTTGCTCTTAACCATGAGTGCTTCACAAGTGTGACAGGCTGGTAGAATGACGTCCTGTCACCATGTTGCCAAAACTGACACTCTGACACAGAGTATAGATCAAGGGTTTTCATTAACATTTGCGTACAGACTTGTGTCCGGATGGTGGCAAAAACAAAACAATCAAGGTGTAAAATGAGGTATGATCCAGTCTCCCTCTGGAACAGGTCAACCGAGTAGGGTTCTACCCTCTTCCTTTAAAGGGGCCAAGTTCAAGAAATGTTTTGTCTTAACAAGTTCCAGGAAAAAACTAAAACAGTCAGGCAAGATGATAATTGCACAGCAAATTGTTCCAAAAGTTCTCCAGATCCTGGAAAAAGATGAAGGGGCAAATCAAATGGTTCCATCCTGAAAGATGATCTTGTCGCTCTTTTCAGTGTCAGATCATGTTGCGGGGTCATCTGGTCCTCTAGCTGGTGAACCACAGCTCTGGAGCTGCCAGATGCGGTTGCAGTCCTACTTTTGGCCGCCTAGTAATTTTTTTTTTTTTTGGGAGGGCGTCCCACTTACTGTGGACACCCAATTACTTCCAGTGGTATCCCCTTGTTTAAACGCACAAAATTACTTCTAAGTAATTTATTTCTAAGGCATTACTTCAAATTACTTCAAATTTTGTATATATAGTGGTGATTTAAGGGGTAAAAAGGAGGTTGCGAGGGGTTCCAGGTACAGGTAGTAGTGAAGGGGGTTTGGGAGGAGAACCCCCAACCCCTCAATTAAAAACAAAAAAAAAACTATTTAAAGTCAAATTTCCAAGTAATGCCTTTGAAGTAAATTAAAGCGAAGTAATTCATTTTGGCAAATGAACATGGAACCCTTCCAGCCAGGCTCGGCCAAAGGTTGGTACTTCCGGGTGGATTTGGCATGCTCCGTTTGTCTGTGTAAGAGTAGCATGGCCCTACTCTTTGCTTCCTCCTCCTGTTCCACCTTTGACCCACCGATCCACCCAACTACTCCTGGATTGTCCTTACTGTCCCCCAGTAGTAGTCCTGCTGTATTGTTCCTCCACCTTGCCAAGGATGCTGGTCTTTTTCTTCACCTCAACAATTGAATACACTATACAAAAGGGATCCAGGTTGTGCATTACTCAGGTGGCCTGCTATCGATAAACTCACATTAACCTCAAGTATAATGGTACCATTATGATGCAAGCTAATAATAAACTTCAACCAATTTGTAGCTTGTTTCCAGCCCCTCTTGAAGATTAACTAGATTTTACGAAAAACGCAGGTGTACCACTCAACAAACCCCCACACATCCAAACCAGTCCTCACAGCCACATTTGCATCAATCAGAAGTTCAACCAAACTAATTCCATCTCCAACCTACTTGCTCCCACGGGACCTTTGCATGGTAATAGGAGACTGGAAACTGTACTGTCTCACGGGGGGTGGTAAAACCTACCACACAAATCAAGAGCACTTCCACACCTGTCAGCATCCACCATAAACGTTTACAACTAGCTGGTGCTCATAGAGCAGATTAGTAGCAAGTATCTTCAATCTTCCTGCCCCTCTCCTGAACCAACAAAACTGTCTGATTAACACTATTTAGCCATACAGGGTTTGAAAGAAAACCACATTGTATTTGAGACTGTCCAATGTATGGTATTAGGCCACACCAAGACATAAATAAACTACATTCTGCAGCATGGGGTCTGGCATGGATTCACCTACTCGTGAATATTCCCCGTCGTCAGGCTGAGAATCCTCGGTAAAAGAAAAAAGTTTCACTTTCACTTATAAACTGTATTTTTCCTTTAAGCCAATCACTGTCCTCTGGGACGTACTGCCCCATCCAATGACAGCCCTCTCCCTAAGCCCCTTCTCTGTGTCAGGATTACCACCAAACATCCAGCCCTAAGTGTTCGACAAAGTGCGTTGCACAGTTCAAGGAAACTCTGTTGCTCTGTTAACGAGCCGAAATGCCTTTTCCGAACGCGTGCTGCCACGTTACCATGAGGACTATGGCGTCCTCTCCACAAGCGAGACTACCGCGCTGTAGGGAGGAGGAGGAGCCAAACAAGGTTGCGGCTACCCGTTATAACGCTTCCGGGTAGCCGTACTCGCTGCTTCTGATTTCGTTTGAATCACAGTTAAGCTCTCATTCCTATGTCCTGTTTCTCCTTGACTGTGCCTGTTTATGTTTCTGGCCTTGACCGCAGTCTGTGTTCTTGACCGCCTTGTTTTCCTGTTCATCTACTACTGAACTGCTACTCGGAACACTGTTGACCTGTCTTCTACTGTTCTGTCTACTGTCCGCACGTTGCCAAACCCCGGAACGCTGTTTGACCTGCCTTGCAACAAAGTTGTAATCACCCTTGATTGACTTTCATCTCGCTGGATCAAAAGGAACAACGACATCACCTTATCTGAGTGAGTCTGCATAACCCAAGAGAATAACGCACGAACTAGAGACTGCCACCATTGCGCTCAGGCCGTTAGCCGTCGGGGTAGTCTGTGGACTAGAGACTGTTGAATTCCGCCTGGATGTTCTCGTTTCGTCGTGAGTTAGGGATAGGTTGGGTTTGCAGAGGTCTCTGTGTTGTTTTCCCGGTGCCTGTCCATGGTAAGTCAATTTATGCTGGTTATTTGTTCATCTTCCAAACGTTCTTATTTGTCGCTTTCTGATTTTTCTCTCACGTTCTGTGTCTTGAACTCCTCTGATATACGTCTTTACTTTCTACAGTCCATGCTGTTCGTGTCCATCAACAGCCACTGCTGCGTTCTCAAACCGGCTGCCTTTTCTACGCTCCACGGCGTCCGTGTCCATCTCCATCTGCTGCACTAGATCCATCTTTAGACTACTTGGTTCCTTTGTAGTTTATTTTGAAAATAAAAAGGGACACATTGGTAGGAAGAACCCGACAACTACTCTTAGAGTTCTTCTACCAGGCCTCCTGATCAAGAGTTGGACTAACTTGACACTCTGGCAGCCATCTTCAGATTTCTACTGTACGCTTCAGTGTTGGGAGTCCTCGAGTTTGCTCTGCGAGCTACTGCATATTTTCATGTTTTTGATGGCAAAAGGTTCTATTTATGTTCCGAAAGAGCCTGTGTCCTCCGTTCTCCATCTGCTGAAAGAGGTGATCCGTTGTTGGGGAATTTCAGCGCCCTTCAAGGTCGAAGATCGTCAAAGTTTCTAGAAGGCAGTCAGGCCTACTTCGCGCCCTCCGACCATGACGGAGAAGGACAGAAGGAAGATCCCTCTTCAAGTCCTTCAACAAGAGAGGGCTACGGAATGTGTTTGTTGTGGACAAGCACCTGCAATGCCTCTACTGTTTGCTTCCAGACCACAAGGAAGGAGAGTGCGAGATATACCTCGGTTTCTCCAAGAAGACGATGGATAGGCACAGCAGGCTGGCGGCGTGGCTGAATGCGAAGGCCTCTGCCCCGTGCTCCGAGCAGGGTCATGACTCACCCAGGACCAGCTGGTCTGAGAAGTGGTCTTCCAAGTCCAAGGGCTGGAGGCCCTTTCTAGATTTATGACGTCTGAACAAATACCTCAAGTCCCAAAAATTCAGGATGGTCATGTTGCAGCACGTGATCGGCCAACTGGAAAAAGGACACTTCTCGACGTCGCTGGATCTGGATGATGCCTACTTCCATGTCGCAATTCACAGGAAACACTGAAAGTTTCTACGCTTTGTAGTGCAGGGGCAGCACTACCAGTTAAAAGCCCTACCTTTCAGCTTGAAGTCGGCCCCCAGAGTGTTCGCGAAGTGCCTGGAACCGGCGGCGGCCCATCTGCATCTACAGGGTATACACATATACCCGTACTTAGACGACTGGCTTATCCGGGCCCACTCGCGAGAGTTGGCCGTCGGACACAAAGAGGCGACAGTCCAGCTGCTGATGGATCTAGGATTCTCCATCAATTATCCATAGTCCTGCTTGACGCCATCACAGAACGCGCTGTTCCTAGGAACCAGACACAATACATCGTCACCACCCCAGTCTCTTCAATTTAACAGAGCAGTCTTGAACACTCGCCTGGGCAGGTTATTGCTGCCTGAGGACTAACTGTTCAAACTCTTTCAGATGGTCAATGTCTGCCAATCCCAGGAAGAAGTCCCAGCCTCTGCCTTTTGCACCTTCTGGGCCTCATGGTCTCCTGCATCCTAGTGTTGCCAGAGGCGAAGCTGTGCATGAGATCGCTCCAGTGGCTTCTCTGTTGCCAATGGTCGCAGTTTCAGGGCCACCTATTTTACCTTTTACAGATATCTAACCAGGTGAGTCGGGATCTTGCACACTGGGCCGTGCGATAGAATTTGCTGAGGCATGTTTTTTCATCAACCTTGGCCCCAGGTGACAGTGGTCACAAACCCATCTTTCACTGGTTGGGTGGCGCTCACTTATCAGACTTGACAGTGAGCAGACTGTAGTCTCTGTCGGCTTCTCCGAAACACATCAACTTGATGGAGCTGAAGGCGATGAGCCTGGACCTGGTTGCCTTCCTTCCCTCTGTGAAACGCAAGGCTGTGCCAATTCTGACAGACAACACAGTGGTCATACACTACCTCAACAAACGAGGGGTTGTGGGGCCCTTGCTGCTGGGCTCTGGAGAACGGTGTCTCTCTGCTCATCATTAGCAGGCCAACTTCGCCCTCCCACAAATGGGCCATGAAGTTCTGGATTAAATCATCTCCTTTTGAGGAATTCCTCAAGTGGACCTCTTCACTTTCAGTGAGAACAGAAAGTATGAGTTCTGCTCCAGGGAAATTCCTAGTCAAGTCTGGGACACACACTGATATTTCTGCCGATCCCTGACATTCTGCTGTTTCTAAGCAGATTGCACCTGTTCAGAAACACTATGGTCCAGATCGCTCTGAACTGGGCATGTGGAAACCTGGACATGTCCCTGGCACCTTCCGAGGGGATTCAACTTCCAGTCCTAATCTGAGGGGTGGCTTTTCCACCTGAACCTTCATGCTTGGCTGCTGAGAGGCTCAGGTACAAGGAGTGGGACTTTCAAATGGATTGTGTCCTGCCACGTATTCCTCATCTTTTGATATCTCCAATATCCTGCTTCAGAAATAGTTTTCCACAGAGGGCGCTGTGCGTCAATGCAGTCGACTCGATCGTCTCTTGAGGGCCTCCGTCGCGAGGATAAGGTCATCGAAGACATATGTAGCACTCTGTGCCCGTTGGCTTCAGTTCAGTTTTTCCGAGTAAGCTTTTGCTTCATGAACTATGGCGCGCTTCAGAAATTTCTATGAGAAATATCAAAACATTTCTTCGTCTTCGGCTCCGACAACCCTGAAGGCCGGGTTTAAAAAGTGCCAAGACTGCGACGGCAAGATGTCGCTGACGGATCTGCATCGAGTATGCTTGTGATATCTCGGTGTGGAGCACAAGACCTTGGCCTGTCAAAAGTGTAATTCGATTAATGGAAAAGCTCTGAAGGAACATAAAGGGGAATTGGCAGTAGATGGACTCTCCAAATAATTCCCTTTGACTACCCCGTCGAAGAAACTTTCTTCCACCAAAGCGAGAGGCGACTGTCCTCGTCGGAAGAAGATTAAAAGGTCCAGGTCATGGAGTGGCTCCCACTACTCCTCGTCGCCGAGGAAATCTAAGAAAAGGCATCATAAATCGCCTACTTCGTCATCCTCGTCCAACTCCTCCCCTGAGAGGACTTTATCTTGTCCCACTAAGCAGGCCTCTACTCCAGCTGAACCGAAATCATAAATGCAGGAAATGCTCAAAGTTTTCGAGAGCCAGAAACCCTCGAAGTACCGCGCCTTCTGATGTTGGTAAGGACAGGGCTCGAGCCAAATCCCAGTGCCGGGGACAAAGGCCAGATACCAATTGAGAGCCGTCGAGGCCTCCACAAGATGGAAAGGTATTCGGGATTCCTTTGAGCCATCGAAAATCTGGCATGGACAAGTCAATGTTGAAGTCGTCAACACCATCGACGGCATCAACACCACGGGTGCCATTGACGTCTAAAATGTGTTAATTGAAGACTTTGACGACTCCATGGGCATCTGGCTCGAAACCTTCGGAACCATAGACTCCTTTGCCAGAAATTCAGAAAACCTTCACTCCTTTACCTAGGAAGGATTTCTTTAAGTCACTTACTTCCGCTTATGAGGGCAATGAGCCATCTGATGATAATGATGCACCCTTTGGATTGTAGTATGGCACTACAAATGTCCCTGATAGTTTAATATCCGAAGAATCTAGGTTATGGGACCTACATGAAAATGTACAGACGGCCAGTGTGGTGGACACTTCACCAGAGTTGGATTTCAGAAAGCCAGAATCAGATGAACACACAGATGCCTCTTACAGGCAGTTAATGACCAAGGTATTTGATTATCTGGGATGGAGCAGGCATGCCCTCCCATTCGAACAGGATGAAAAAGCAGAAGCAAAGAGAAAGGTTTTGAGGTGCTTCTGGAACCGGAGAGGATTCTCCTCAATTTTCAGGGAGGCTGTTCCAAAGGGAGGCCCCAGCCGAAGAAAGAGATCTACCACTAGCTCGTTGCTTGGAGAAGCGACTGTCCCTGAGGGAGTTGGAGGCGGATGAGTGAAGTGCTCGAGAAGGAAGATATTTAGGAAGAGAGAGTTGAAGGGGTGGAGGCCCCAGGCCCCAGAAGGCCTTGTAGACAATGCATAGGGTTTTGAACGTAATCCTCGCAGCCACTGGGAGCCAGTGCAGAGATTTCAGTCCTGAGAGATACGATCCCTGGGCTTGAGGCCAAGGCCAAGTCTTGCAGTCCTGTTCTGGATGAGTTGCAGAGGGCGGAGAGTAGAAGCAGGTAGATTTAGAAAGAGGCTGTTGCACTAGTCCAGCCTAGAGAGAACTAGAGCTCTGGAGACAGTGAGCTTGTGGGGGAAAGAGTGGAAAGGAACAATATCTCTGAGGAGGTGCAGCTGGTAGTGTGACTTCTTAGAGATGTCAGAGATGTGAGGAGAGAAGGAGAGTGTGGAGTTTAAGATGACCCCGAGGTTTTTAGCCTCACAGGTGGGAGCAGGGAGAGGGCCTAGAGAGGCCGGCCAGAGAGTCACAGGAAAGGAGGGAGCGGGTGTGCCGATGAGGAGAATCTCAGTCTTACTGGCTTTAAGGAAGAGATCATTGGCAGCATAGACAGATAGTCAGAGATGAGAGAAGGATAAGAGGTGGTACGCATAGCACTGGAAGTTGGGGCAGAGTGCAGCAATGCGGTGGGCAAGAAGTGCAGATATTGGTTGAACAGCCAGGGAGAGAGTTTAGACCCTGGGGAACACCACAGGTAGAGATAGAGGAGAGAAAGGACCTAAGTTGAACCTTGGAGGCAGGCACTGCTACGCAGGTTTGCATGATTAACAAAGTCTAGACTCCTTAATATGCCTTTTGACAGGTCTCTTCTTTTTGGCAGCAAGGCTCACGAAAGCCTTGAGAAGCTACAGACCTCGAAGGTGGCAGCCAATTCTTTAGGTGCCGCTATTTGGCATCCTCATTCTTTTCACTCCAGTGGAACGTCTTGGAGGGTTGCAGGGGTAGACCTCTTTTGCTACTCATCAGTTGGAAGAGCAAGAGGAATGGCTGGTCAAAGTGGTCGTCGAAGATTCCCTCGTGGTGGACGAGGGAGAGGTGTGTAAAGCCTGCACAAGCAGCAGCATCTTTACATTCAGCGACTGCTTCAGCCGCCTCAAAACCTCTGAGGTCTTGACTCACGACACCCAGGGGGAGGTGGACTGTCTCAGCATCTGAAAGATTGGCGGGGTATTAATTCAAATGCTTAGGCATTACAAACCATAGTCCAAGGTTACTGCCTCCCCTTCATTCACAGTCCTCTGAATCATCGACTGGGGAGCCATTCTTTAAAGGTTCCAAATTCGTTCCTTGTGCAGGAAAAATGGACCCTGCTAGAGAAAGGTGCTATAGAGCCAGTACCTGTAACAGAGAGAAACAAAGAATGGTATTCTCCATATTTCCTTATCCCCAAGAAGGACGGAGGACTGAGACCCATCTTGGACTTGGTCAAGTATTTCAAGTTCCTCAGGAAGGACAAGTTCAAGATGGTCACACTTTCTCAGATCCTTCAGACCCTCCAGCTCCAGGATCGGATGGTGTCATTGGACCTTCAGGATGCTTATTTTCATGTGCCAATCCATCTCAGGCATACAAAGTACCTGAGGTTGACCATTGGTGGTTCTTATCATTCGAGTTCTGCCGTTCGGGCTGACGTCCACCCGAGGGGGGGTGCGGGGGGGTTCACGTCTACAGCAACCTGGATGATTGGCCGATCATGGTGCGTTCTCCCGAACAAGCCCTAAATCATCTCAACGTCACCTGACAATCGCTTCACAGACTGGGCTACTCCCTCAATTACAAGAAGTCCCACATGTTACCATCTCAAAAGGGTATCCCTACATATTATCCTCACCAAATATATTGCCGTACATATGGTGGTTTGTCCGCATAGGCGATATTTTTGGGGTGGGGGGGATAATTTGTGGGAGCGGGGGTAACCGGCGCACATTTAAAAATAATGCGGGGCTGTTCCCCGCAATGTCCATGGCTCAATATCGCCGTAAAAATATGGCTTTTTTTTCGCAATATTTTTGCGGGAATGTTAACACATGGAACCCTCAAAAGGTCCAGTTCGGGGCTGTACTGGATACATACTTGGGAAAGACCTCGCCACCCGAGGTGAGGGCTCTAGACATTCTGCATATGGTCACCAAATTTCAGAGTGCCCTGCGTCTACCCGCATTTGACTTTAGGGTTCCTCGGCCTCATGGCATCCTGCATTTTCCTGGTGCCAGAAGCTCATCTGAGAATGATATCCCTTCAGTGGGTTCTCAGGACACAATGGTCTCAATTCTCGGGCAGCATGTCAGACTTACTTCAGGTTCCAAACAGGGTCGCACAGGATCTCCTGTGGTGGGCCTGCGAGGAGAACATTCTGAAGGGAGAACTTTTTTTGGCAACCATGACCGGAGATCACAGTAGTTACGGACGCCTCACTCACAGGATGGGGAGCCAATGCCAATGATCTGACAATCAGCAGTCGTTGCTCTCCATCAGAGTCCAAACTACACATCAATCTTTTTGGTCGGAGAGCAATCACTTGCGCTGAAGGCTTTTCTGCCCTCTGTATGGTGAAAGAATGTCCTGATAATGACGGACAACACAGTGGCCATGTACTAACTCAACAAGAGAAGCAGTGTAGGGTCACTACCCCTGTGCAGAGAGGCAATGCAGCTCTGGTACTGGGCATTTCAAAAAGGAATCACCATGTCGGAAGTTCACCTAGGAGGAGAACACAGTGGCAGACGCTCTGAGAAGGTAGTGCAGTCTCCCACGAATGTGAACGAGCTCATGAAGTCCTTCAAGAGAT
Organism: Ambystoma mexicanum; assembly: GCF_040938575.1. Taxonomy (NCBI): domain Eukaryota; kingdom Metazoa; phylum Chordata; class Amphibia; order Caudata; family Ambystomatidae; genus Ambystoma; species Ambystoma mexicanum. The sequence goes on from NC_090923.1 coordinate 641,487,855, forward strand.
TTTCACCCTTTGGGGAAGCCCTCAAGTAGATCTACACTGCACCAAGGAAGTTCCCCTAAGAGGAGCTCTAGGAGACGAATTCGTAGTGGACTGGGAGTTTCCACTCCTGTATGCTTTTCCTCCAGTCCCTGTCATTCCTCAAGTCATCAGGAGGTTGAGAAAGTTGGAGAAACCAGGAAAACGTGGTACTCGGACCTTCTGGACATGTCCATCTGCCCTCCAGTACGTCTTCCACAAAGAGAGGACCTTCTCTTATGAGAGGAAGGTCGGGTTCGCCATCCAGAGGTCAAGACACTCGGCCTTCACGCATGGTTTCTGAGAGGCTGAGGTACAAGAAATTGGGACCTCCCGGATGACGTAATGGAGATTTTGCTTTCGGCGGACAGCAACAAAGTCTTTGTACCGCTGCTGTTGGAACAAATTCTGCAGCTGGTGTAGGGACAAGAATATGGACCCTTTGCTATGCAAAACACCGGAGTTGTTATCTTTTCTGCTGTACTTGGCCAATCTGGGGCTTCAGGTTGGGACCATTAAAGGTTATTTGGCGGCGCTTTCCATCTTCAAGGTTGTCTGAGGAAACGTCTTATTTTTAAATTCCTTTGGTGATACCATTTCTAAAGGGACTCTCTAATATGTTCCCTCATTCTCCTTTTCAGGTCACCGTATGGGACCTCAATCTTGTTTTAAAACTGCTCATGTGTGCACCATTTCAACCTATCCATTCATGTCCCTTAAGACTAGTAACAATAAAAGCCATCTTGTGGGTATCGCTAACATCAGCCCAAAGGGTGAGTGAGTTGCAGGCACCATCTTCTAAACCACCTTTTACAGTATTTCATAAGGGGTCGTCCTTAGGGTCAAACCTTCATGCCTACCCAAGGTCATATCGGATTTTCATTTGGGACAAATAATGCTGTTACCTACTTTCTACCCTCCACCTCATCCTGGCAAGGAAGTGGAGAGGCTTCCTTAGGCCACCTCTTCTCCTTCTCTCCTCTCTTTCTGCCATCCAGGAGTGGTGTGCTTCCTATGATCTCTGCCTTAATGCCACTAAGACCGAGATTCTCCTCATCGGCACACCCGCTCCCTCCTTTCCTGTCACTGTCTGGCCAGCCTCTCTTGGCCCTCTCCCTGCTCCCACCTGTGAGGCTAAAAACCTTGGGGTCATCTTCGACTCGTTCTCTCCTCAAATCTCTGAGTTCTCTAAGGAGTCACACTACCAGCTGCAGCTCCTCAGAGATATTCTTCCTTTCCTCTCCTCCCCCCCCCCCAGAAGCTCACTGTCTCCAGAGCTCTGATTCTCTCTAGGCTGGACTACTGCAACAGCCTCTTTCTAAATCTGCCTGCTTCTACTCTCTGCCCTCTGCAACTCACCCAGAACAGGACTGCAAGACTTGTCCTGGGCCTCAAGTCCAGGGATCGTATCTCTCAGGACTGAAATCTCTGCTCTGGCTCCCAGTGGCTGCAAGGATTAAGTTCAAGACCCTCTGCATTGTCCACAAGGCCTTCTGGGGAGTGGGGCCTCAATACCTTCAACTCTCTTCCTAAATATCTTCCTTCTCGAGCTCTTCGCTCAACCGCCTCCAACTCCCTCAGTGTCAGTCGCTTCTCCAAGCAATGAGTTGGTGGTAGATCTTTCGTCGGCTGGGGCCTCCCTCTGCAGCAGCCTCCCTGCCTCCTTGAAAATTGAGGAGAATCATCTCCAGTTCCAGAAGCACCTTAAAACCTTTCTCTTTGCTTCTGCTTTTTCTCTTCCTCTCCCCTGCTGACTTCCTGGCTGAAACTGAAACTGCACTGGTTACCAGGCCATCCTCTCCCTGCCAGTTGCACACCTGCACTGCCTCCTGGCAACCCCCACAGTTAGCGACTGTTTTCTGTATCCCTACAGTCCCACTACCAGCACTTGACACCTGTTGTCTGCACTTCTCTTGCCACCTGCTGGCTGTACTTTTACTTGTTGTTTATTCTTTTATCCCATGTACTGCACTTTCCTCTCCCGCTACCCCCTTCCCATGCACTTGAGCAATCTGAATGACACCTGGCCTAGTAGGATCGTTGTTTGTCTTCCCTCTGTTCCCCCCCTCCCTTGCCTCGTCACGCTTTGAAACACTTGTTTATAGGTGCGTTATAAATGCCATATCATGTCACAGACTCGACCCACAAAGGGAGTCTCTACATTTCAAGGATGTCAAAGTTGCGTCTGGATGACAAACTGTATATATGATACACTGGCCATAAGTTGGGACAGGCTGTAACCAGACAGATTTTATCCAGATGGATTATTTTGGCTACTACCGAATGCTATCGGCTGGCCGGGAAAGATCCCCCAGACTGTTTGGGAGCCCAGTCCACTAGGAGCATGGCTACATAATCTGCTCTGCAAAAAGGTTTTTCCTATAAAAAACATTTGTGAGGCAGCCACTTGATCTACAATTCACACTTTTAGTAAGCATTACTCCCTTGATTCCCCCTTATTTCAGGATGGAAGCTTTGGGAAAGCAATTTCATTCCATTCATGACAATCCCGGATTACAAAAATTCGTACTCCCACCTCGAATCACTGCTTTGGGAGTCTATCAAAAGATGAGGAATATGTGGGAGCACACAATCCATTCGAAGTTACTTACTCCTGGTAACGTTCTTTCGACTGGCCTCCGACGTATTCCTCATCAATCCCCTACCAGCTGAACCTGCCGTAAAATGTCAATGCTATTGCAGTTAACGCTCCTTCACAGTCTAGTATGGTCAAATCCGCTTTAATTCGGGTACTTCCACTTAAGAATTACACAAAAAAGAACTGAAGCCAACTAGCACTGCGCGTGTTATATATTCCTTCAATGACCTCACCCTCGAGACGGAAGCCCTCAACGGTCATCCAAGTCGACTATACTACTCACAGCGCCCTCTGCCGATTTGTCTTTTTTTGAAGCATCTGAAGCTGAATATTGGAGATATAAAAAGATGAGAAATACGTTGGAGGAACATCCAGTCGAAAGAACGTTACCAGGGGTATGTTACTTGTTCATCTGATGACGTCCTTGATTTTTCTCCTTTCAGCTCAGAGATCCGCCACAAAGTCTATGCCTGCAGATGGCGTAACGTTTCGGCTTAGTGCCGGAAGAGGGATCTGGACCCTTTATCCTGTCTGTTATCCTCGGTTTTAAATTTTTGTTCTGTTTTTTGCCCAAACATGCCTGCAAATTGCCAATGTTAAAGGGATACCTCGCCGCTATTTTGGTTTTCAAGACATCCCTAGAACAGGGCTTGTTCTTCACAATCCCCACTGTCATGCAGTTCTTGCAGGGTTTGTTTAACCAGTCTCCTCAGTGCTGTTTGTTGTCCCGGTTTTTACATAACCTTTAGGAGCTCCATTTGAGCGCCACCATGCCTGTTCCATCAGATTGCTAATCTTCACAATGATTTTCCTGTTTGCCATCACTTTCAACAGGTGAGTGAGCTCCATGTGTTGTTATAAACCTCCCCACTTGGTTTTCTACAAGCAGAAGGTCAGAGAGTGAGGCCCCCTTTTCTTCCGAAAATGGTCTTGGATGTTCTTCTCTCAGAAGATCCATCTTCCTGTGTTTTTTTTTTCCTCTGCCCTGTCCTTCTAAGGCAGAGGAGTGTTTCCATCGACTGGACCAGGTGCAGGCCCTCGGCTACTAGGAAAGATGACCATTTTTTGTTGGTTATGATGGTACTTGTGTTGGAAGGGCTGTGGCTAAACAGACCCTGCCAAGGTGGATCATTCTCTGCATCACAGAATGCTATGATGTGGCTAGAAAGACTGTGCTTCAGCATCTCAGAACCCATTCTATCAGAGGAGAGGTGCCCACCTCCGCCATGCATTGCAGAGTCCCTGTCCTGGACATCTGCCAGGTGGCAACTTGGGCATCTCTGCACACGTTTGCTAAGCATTACTGCTTGGATTCCCTTTCAGGCCAGGACACCCGCTTTAGTAGAGCAGTTATAATTGTTCTTTAATAATGCGCTTAACACCACCGAGTGGTTTCTAAGCGCGAAATAGGGATTCAAAACTGTGTTGCGCTGCGTTGTCTTGCTTCCAAAACAAACGTGTTGCCCCTGAGCTATTCTTCCTCCCCAACAGTTGTGTCATCAGTTCTTCAGAGTTTTCTGGTCTACATAGTGTTCTTGCTTGCCTCCAGGTGTTCATACTGCTTTAGGAGTCTATCATAGATGAGGAATCCGCACACCATCATTTCCGCTATTCCTTCATGTCCGAATGGTAGGGAATAAAGGGTGGAACTGCGGTGACTGGGCACAGTGCCTCTATATACTGGTCCCAACGTCGTGTTTGGCTTGGGGAGCGTAGCTGCGTCGGACTGAGTTGGTGCGGCACCACCTGGAGGGCGAAAAGTTTCTGAAGAAATACGTGATCGTAGATGAGGAATCCATGGGGAGGGGAAATCCATCAGAAAGAAATTGAGAGGTAATTTGTTTAAATGGTGCTAACCATCTCGCAATGTGAAATCCAGATGGGTTAGGACTCCCATCTGCTCAAACATTTAACAGGATATTGAGATGAGCCTAAAAGTACTCCAAAAACTGTAACAATCTTCCCATACAACTTAAACTCCTTGAAGATAAGTGCCTGTTCCTGTTCATAAAACATTCCTCTTCTGGAGAGTTAACACTGTATGACTCAATCCCCCTCCCTGCCAAGAATAGGGGAGATCTATATTATGGCTCCATCCCAAAGCTAGATTGAGTTTATCAGCGGCGTTGGAGACAACTAAAGCGCTAACTTTAGTACTGGGATTAAATTGGAAAGATACCTGGAATTTCTACTCTCCCTTTTTCTTTGACTTTCTTTAACAACTCAGGTTTTTTTTTTCTCTGTACATCATCTCAATGGACAAATGAGGGGTTCTGAAGGTCCAGTGACTTATTCTCAGATTGTCCCCATCCCTATTTTATGATGCCTGTAAATGTAATTTGCTCTCTGAGACACAATTATTTCCATATTATTCACTGAGGCATTGTATATATTAACCTAAATGAATGTTTTGAGGCGGGAGAGATACCACCAACTTGGGAGCGTTATGTGTACCTCAACTCAAGTTCTGGAATTTTCCACCCTTTACAAATTATCAATTAAATGTGGCCTCTCCATGTCTCAGAAGATATAGATTCTCAGGCACAAATACCATACTCTTCATGGAAACAATGTGAGCTATGGCTGTTAAATCCTCTTCTAGTAACATAATTAAGGGAAATGTATTTAAATGCTCCTTCCACCAATACCATAAGCCTGTGCAGTTCAATGCCTTACCCCGCTCAATTACCATTTGTTTGGCTCTATTTTCTGGTTGGAGGGACACAAATTCACAAATGGTGAGAGTGCTGTTTGTTCAGTACTAGAGAAGTTATTTCACACATCAAGAAGATCACAAACATTGATCTCATTGGAATCTGTTAGTTGTCCATCTGGGAGATGTACATCCAGATTATTCCTATTGCCTGAGTGGAGTTACTTCTTTGCTTATTACACATTGCCTAGTAGCCGTGAGATTACCAAATGCTAGAAACAGGAAATCTCAAAATAAAAAATATCAATGAAGGCCGGAAATGAACATTGCATGTTTCGGCAAAAAAGAAAATATTACTTAACGCTTGAACTTAATTTCAAAAGGTTTGATCTCAGTTTTGACTTCATAACCACAAATCAATTTTCACAGAAGGTACAATTCAAACCTGTGTCTCGAGAAATGTTTGTGTTTGTCTTACTGAACTCTATATTCAAATGGATTGTGTCCTCCCACGTATTTCTCAACTTTAGATATCTCCCTTCCAGCGTCTGCTCCCTCTAAAAAGAAATCTGCAGAGGGTGCTGTGCATCGCTGTGGTCGACTCGATGTCCCTCTAGGATCACCATCTCGAGGTTGACGTAATCGATGGTATAAATAGCATGCACTGTGCCCATTACTTCAGTTCCATTTTTCCACGATAGCTTTCGCTTCAAATATGGCATGTGTGGTTTCTCATGAAACTGTATCATAACTTTGAGATGTCTTCTTCTTCTTCCCAGAAGACCAGGTTCAAGAAATGCATCGACTGTGATGCTAAAATGACGATAACTGACCCACATAGGGTCTGTTTGTGGTGTCTTGGCATTGACCACAGAACGACTGAATGCGGATCTTGCCAATCCATGACGGGTAAGGCATTGAAGGAACGCAAGGGAAAGTTGCGGCGGGTAGCCCCCCTCTAAAATCCCCATCCACTACTCCATCAAAAAGGTGTTCTTCGGATGAGTCGAGAGGTGACTCTCCGAAGAGGAAACAGTTGAAGAAATGCTCTCAGTCACAAAGTTGTTCTTACAATTCCTCGTCTTTGAAAAAGATGCCACAGGTCCCCGTCCTCGTAGCCTGAACGCAGGGTAGCCTGCAGGAGAAAGTCAGCGACACTGGCAGAGTGGGAGGCTTGGGCAGGAGATGAAAAAATATTTTTTCGAAAAGGCGGCCCCGGCCACCTAGAATGAAGAAGCAAATCTCCTTGATCTTATTGCGCCTTCTTAGGCCGACCAGGAGAAAAGCAAGGTGTAAAGATGGGTCCTGGCCAAAGATGACTTACATACTGGGATGTACCAGTGACTCATGAAGTTCCTTGTCCATTACATCAGGTACACATAAGTTAAGGGCAACATGCACCGGCATCCTCTCTAGGGGTCTACATCTCTCCAACTGCACACTCAGAACTTCCACTCGTACATCAATATTCTCGCAGACTGCATTCTCTGTCACTCACTCCAACATTCCAAGCATTCAACTCAGGGTCCAGGGGAAGCTTAGTCACTACACAAGGCTAAAGCCTGTGCTCCCCCAAACCCTGGGTGCAAAGCTGCTGACCCATCGTGAGCCTAGTCTGTCGTAGACTCCATGACTACATTGACTCACATACCGAGTCCTTCGAAGATTCCATCGACACTGAAGCCTTCGATGCCGATAGCGTCGAAGCCCTTGAGGCTTTCGAGGGAAATTGAAAAAACTTTCAAACCTCTTCCTAAGATGGAATTTTTCAAGTCCCTTTCTTCAATTTTCAAAGAACATGAACCCTCTGATCAAGACACACTACCTTTTGGGTTAGAGTACAGCACACCCAATGTCCCTGCGGCCCTCATATCAGAGGAATCTAGAATGAGGGATCTATATGATAACTTACAATCAGCCAATGGCCATGACACTTCGCCAGAGTTAGACTTTGGAAAGCCTGGTCCGTCAGAACATGCTGAGGCAGCTCGTGGGCAAAGTAGAGTTTCTGGAATGGGGCAGGCTTGCTCCACCTTTTGAGCAAGATGACATCATGGACATCTTAAACAAGGGTCCTCAAAAAGACCCTGAGTTACCTTCCCATGTAGCCCTTCAAAAAAGGGGTGAAAGCTAATTTGGAAGAGCCGGAGACCAATTCAGCTGTAAACAAGAACCGTACTTAGAAGTATAGGCCTTCAAGCAGTGACCCAGAGTATCTGCCCAGGCACCCGACAAAGGAAAACTTGGTGGTTCAAGCTGCAACTTCCACCTCTAGACAAGCAACATATGACACAATACCACTGTACAAAGATGACAAGTCTTTCAATGCTATGGTAAAGAAGGTATTTTCAGCCGGGAGTTTGGCCTTCAAGTACGTCAAAGCCACTTGTTCCCTTGCTAAATTGTCCTACACCATGTGAGATTGTATCTCTATGGCAGCTGAACATATTCGTGAAGGAGAGGAGAGAGCAGGCTTTCTTAAAATTGTGAAAGACTCAATGTGCGAGTCTCTCCAATCAGGTTTGGACTCTGCTGACAGTATTAGGAGAGCCATAGCAGCGAGCACTGTTATACGCAGATTTGCGTGATTGAGAAAGTCTGTTTTTATTTATTTTATTTATTGTGTATTTCTCAAGCGCCAATACAGCAAATGGTGTTTCAAATCATCGTAAAACAAGAAAAGAGTGGGGCGACAAAGAACAATAATGGTCCTACTAGGACTTGTGACATTCAGATCGTTCAAGTGCAATAAACAAGAAGTGCACGGGGGAGGTAGGAAGGGTTAATGCTAGGGTGGAAGGGAAGTCATACAAGTTTGGCGGGGGAGAGTAGAGGGCCCCTGGGGGGTAGGTAAGTGCCAGGGGATGCAGGGCATGCAGTGAATGAGGACCACATGCTAAGTGCGGGACAGGGGTGGAACACGCTTGGTAGGGATGCACAACCCACCAGGCTAGTCAGGTGAAGGGGGCCCGGAAGGGCAAGTGCAAGTTGGGTGGGGGAATCAGGGAGACTTTAAGAAGGCATCAGGATCATTCACTTGTAAAAAGAAACTTTGGATCCGTTCCTTTGCAGGAAAATGTGTTGGTTAGAAAAAGGTGCTATAGAACCAGTACCTATGACAGAGGAACAAAGTGTGGTACTCCCCTTAATTTATGTTTCCCAAGAAGGATGGAGGATTGAGACCCATTTTGGACTTCAGCTATTTGAACAAGTTCCTCAGGAAGGACAAATTCAAAATGGTTACCCTTTCTCAGATCCTTAAGGCCCTCCAGCTTCAGGATTGGATGGTGCCATTGGACCTTCAGGCCGCTTACTCTCAGGTTCGTGCTGTTTAGTTTCTACAATTGTACCCGTATCACTCTCCCACTCCTCACCTGCGGTTTCTGAGTTGGCTTCCGAAGGCTCGTCTGAAGAAGTCTCCACAGGTTTCTCTCTCCAGGCTCTTGGGTTCTTCTTTTTCACCGTCTTGCCCTTTTGTTTGAAGAGATAGGGCCGAGCTCCCCCGGAGGCCACTTTGTCAGTAAGGCTATACGCCCGGCAGCGGGGACTCCGGGGAGCCCACCCCAAATCAGGGAAAAGCCGCAGCAGAAAAACCCTGGGTAGTTTCAGGTGCGTTGGTCTGTTCAAATAAGTATTCGCAATCCTTCTTGGAATACTGCTCAGCGAATGGGTAATTCGCAATCCTTCTTGGAATCCCACTTCTTTAGAGTACTACATTTACCAGAATGCACTTGGGTGCAATGTCTAAGCTTTGGAAAAGATTCCAAGAACTCCGTGAGCAAGGTTAGTAAAATAGACAGAAGGAGAGGTTACACAGGTCAGAGGAAGCACACAACTCAGGGGGCACGAGTTGAAGTGACAGCTGCTTGGAAAAGCGTGTGTTGAAAAGAACTGCAGATAGCAAGTCCCCGCTCGCTGAGTAAAAAAAAAGCCCCAGGTGTTTGCAGGTGTCTGCAGACTCCAGCAAAATAACAAACACACACGCTGGGAAATTAACAAGAAAATGCGGGCAGGGAAAGGTCCAAAATAAAGAAGAAATATCCCCCACAGGAAGCGTGGTGGCAAAATGTACGATAAAAGGCAGGCAGACAAACAATGGAAAGGCAAATGGGTAGAAAAACAAGGAGTAGCATGAGACAGGAGCACTGTCAACTAGCGTTGGGAAAGAAATCAGTTGCAACGCACCGGTTGCCACACCTGACAGTTAATTATAGCCTCTGTTCCAGCGAGGCTAGAACGTAACGTCCAGGTAAAGGAGGAGCTCAGTCCATCTTCCATTGTTTCCATCTCTTCCACAGGCTCCATGGGTGTTTCATGACACTTACTTACATGTGCTATGCATCACAAGCACAGAAAGTACCTGAGGTTCGCTGTTGGCGGTTCTCATTATCAGTTTTGAGTTCTGCCTTTAAGGCTGATCTCCGCCTCGAGGATTTTCACTAATTTGATGGTGGTGGTAGCAGCGAATCTCAGGAGAGGGGGCATTCATGTCTACTCCAACCTGGACAATTGGCTGATCAGGGCTCATTCTGCCAAACAGGCCCTGGAACATCTCAGCATAATCTGCCAATCTCCCCACAGACTGGGCTACTCCCTCAATTTCAAGAAGTCCCACATAATACTGTCTCAAAAGCTCCAGTTCATTGGAGTGGTCCTAGATGAATCCTCAGGGAAAGCCTCACTTCCCGAGCTGAGGGCTCAACACATTCTGCAGATGGTCACCAAATTCCAGAATGCCCAGTGTCTTCCAGCCTTTGACTTTTTGAGGTTGTTCGGCCTCATGGCATCCTGTTTTTTCTGGTGCCAGAGGCTCGCCCGAGGGATGAAATTCCTCCAGTGAGCCCTCAGGTCCCAGTGGTCTCAGTTTTCGGGCAAGATGTCAGATCTGATGCAGGTTACGAGCATGGCTGCACAGGATCTCCTGTGGTTCTCCATATTCTGAAGGGAGAACCTTTTTGGCAGCCATTGCTAGCGCTGAGTCCTTTCTGCCCTCTGTATGGGGAAGGAATGTCTTGATAATTATGGACAACACAGTGGCCATGTACTACCTCAACAAGAGAGGTTGTTTAGGGTCCCTACCGCTGTGCAGAGGCACTGCAGCTCTGGTTGTGAGAATTTCAAGAAGGAATTTCCCTATCGGCATTTCCCCTAGCCGGGTACCATAACACTACGCCGGATGCTCTAAGCAGGCAGGACAGTCTCCCACAAGTGGGAACTAGCTCAGGAAGTCCTTCAAGAGATCTTCACCCTTTGGGGAACCCTTTCAGTAGATCTGTTTGCGTCCAGTGCGAACCGGAACTGCAAGCTGTTTTGCTCCAGGGAATTTCCCCCAAGAGGAGCACTGGGAAACGCGTTTGTAGTGGACTGGGAGTTTCCTCTGAGTTTCCTCCAGTCCTTGTCAATCCTCAAGTCATCAGGAGGTTGAGAAAGATTGGGAAATTCATGATCCTAATTGCTCTGGATTGGGCCAGGAGGACCTGGTACCTGGACCTTCTGGACATGTTAATCTGCCCTCCAATTCACCTTTCCCCAAAGAGGTCTCTCTCTCTCTCTCTCTCCACACACATGGTTTCTGAGAGGTTGAGATACAGGGATTGGGACCTTCCGGAAGACGTGATGGAGATTTTGCTTTCAGCCAGAACGCCAGCAACAAAGTCTCTGTATCGCTGCAGCTGATGCAGAGAGAAGAATGTGGACCCTTTCCGATGCAACACATTTACGGTGTTGTCATATCTACTGCATCTAGCTAATCTGTGGCTCCAGATTGGTACTGTCAAGCGGTACTTGGCAGCGCTTTCAATTTTTAAGCGGACGTCTGAAGAAACTTTATACTTTAAGATGCTGCTGGTTATTCCATTTTTAAAGGGACTTATATGTTCCCTTCAGTTCTATTTCTGGTCCCTAGTTTGTATTTAAATTTAGTTTTAAAGTTCATGTGTGCTGCTTTGGAGCCTATTTACTCCTGCCCTTTGAGGCTACTGACACTGAAAACATTCCTATTAACCGCTTTAACATCCGTCCACGTGGTGAGCGAATTACAAGCCTTATCATGTAAGCCACCATTCACAACCTTTTCCGAGGACAAAGTTGTCTTGAGAGTTAGACCTACCTTTCTACCCAAATTAGTTTGATTTTCATATCTCCCAGAATTATTTTGCCAATTTTCTACCCTCCTCCACATGCTAGTAAGGAAGAAGAATGACTAAACAGACTAGACCCTAAAAGATTTCTGAGCTTCGACATCACGCGTATTGCTAAACTAAGGCAGGACGACCCAACTGTTTATCGGTTACAGCGGAATAAATTCGTTCTGGCAGTCACTAAACAGATGTTATCCAGGTGGATAATTCTGTGTATCACTGAACGTTATAAACTGGCAGGGAATGATCCCCCACAAGGTTTACAAGCACACTCCACAAGGTGCATGGCTACTTCTCTGCCTTCCAGAGAGGGGTGCCGATTCTGGACCTCTGTGTGGCAGCCACTTGGTCGTCTGTTCAGGGCAAAATGTTTGAGAGCAAGGATAGCTCAGGGGCAACACGTTTGTCTTGGAAGCAAGACAACGCAGCGCAACACGGGTTTGAATCCCGATCCCACTTTTATGATATGATATAGTTTATTTGTATAGAGCCTGTAAACAATGTGTTTCAAAGCGCTTCAAGGCAAGGGAGGAAACCAGCGAATATACAATGACATTCTTACAGGCCATGAACAGTAAGGATGTGAAATTAACTATCGTACCCGGCCTGACGACATTTCAGATAGTGCAAGAGCTAAGACATATATAAGGAAGGGAGGGGAGAGTGGGAAGGAAATGGAAACAGATAGGCGACTACCGTACTAGGCCTGACGACATTTCTGTTAGAGCCAGAGAAAACAAAAGGCGAGGGAGAGAAAGGGAGGGGAGGAACAAAATGAGCTACTATTGTACTAGGCTTGATGACATTTCAGATAGTGCTGGGCAGCAGGGGGGGAACAAGTAGGGGGAGAGGGGAGGAGACAGGGAAAGGGAGAGGAGTAGAGAACACAGAGTAAACAGTCAAAAAGAGTGGAGCAGAAAGAGGGGAGAGCGAATTCAATTGCAGAAGTCAGTAGTAACACATAATGTTGCAAGCCTGGATACAAGATGAAGATGGGAACAGCATGATTCCGGGCCACCATGAGAAAGGGTGACGCAATGTTGGTATTGAAGGCTTTATAGAAGAACATTTCTAATTATACCTTCACAAAGTACTACTGCCTAGACTCTGCTTCAGGCCAGGAGACGGGATAACTGTGCCTGTTACTTCATAGATTTGGAAACGCTGTCCTACACTCCATTCATGACAAACACTGAAATGTATAATTCTTTCCTGAAAATTCGTACTCCTTCCTTCAATTTTCATACAGCTTTGGGAGTCTATCTAAAGATGAGGAATACATGGGAGGACACAATCCATTTGAAGATCAAGTGTCTTACCCCTGTTAACGTTCTTTCAACTGGATGTTCCTCCAACATATTCCTCATCGCATCCCCCCTCCCATCCTACCCCAGTAGAATTTATATGCATTGCACCTTGTGTTCCTTCAGCGCCTGATCTCATTTAACCACACCAATGCTGGTTATCCTATGGGATGATGGCAAAAATATGGAAATGAAGTAACAGGCACAGCGCATGCTATTTATACCATGGATGACAACCTTGAGACCGAGGCCCTCAAGGGACATCGAATCGACCACAATAATGAACTGTGCCCTCTGCCGAAATTCTTTTTCCGAAACAGTTGATGCTGGAATGAAGATATCTAAAGATGAGGAATACGTGGGAGGAACATCCAGTCGAAAGAACCTTACCAGGGGTAAGTAACTTGTTCTTCTATTACAGAATGCAAACAATGTAGTATGACCTACAATGTAATGCTCTTTATACTGGGTCACTGTAATAAAGGTCTTTTTTTGCTACATCTGTTGCTATATCTATGTTGTCTACTACCATGTCTGATGCACTGCTATGCATTTGAGAGCCCACCACTGTTTACTCTCAGATCTGTTGAACAAATAGTTCGAAACAAAGGCATAGTGGAGACCTAGTGCCAATCACCCCTATGACACCAACCCATCCAACTGTAACACTCCCAATGAATGGCCCTTTGGCTTGTTGTATACCTCAACACTGCACCAATGGCTACTAGGTTTGCATTTAACCTCTCAGTACACTAGGCATCCATGAATGTGTCATCTTGGGCTTGCTTTGAATGGCAAGCCCCTATGCCCTACTGTTATAAAGGTGAGCCCACACCTTTGAAGTATGTAAATGATTCTTTATTCACAGCATAACTTATGTACTTTTTGCAAAACAGTCCCCCAGCGTCAGACTTCCTTTCTTCCCCAGCATTTTGTCTCAACTGACCTCCCACAGTATTCCACTTCACAGGCAAGCTTCTATTCTAGAACATGGATCTTGGATCAACTGTATACATGTTTACAAGGTCTCCATGAGGGAGAGGTTTGAATCTAAATATTTACATAATGTATACTGCACCATCATACTACAGTATGATATAAATACTACTCCTTTTGCTTTCTTTTTCTCAATCATTGTCCTACTCTCGACTCCCTCCTTCCCCAATCCCTGTATGGGCCCCTCTACTCACCTGCATACAGAACAATGGCACACAAAAGTTGCCAGAGGCAGCTGCCTTGGCTTGAACGAAAAAGACTCCCCTCCTGGCAATGTACAGATTTCCATTGGCAGCCAAAATAGTTCTGCAAATATCCTCAGAAGGAATATTTGTTTTTGACAGCAATAAAAACAGAATCTGTGCCAATATGTAATGCAAGGACTGTAACAATTCAATTCACATGGTGAACATTTGTAATCTAAACCTCGTCTTCGCTGGGCTGTCTTCCTGTTCACTAAATAGGCAAAAGTAAATTGTTGCATTAGGCCAATTCCATTTATCATTTTTCCTGACTTTTTTGCTGAAACTGTAAGCATATTATGGCACCTTTTTGTAAAAACAGTGCTTAGACATCAGGTGCAGAAAGATAAAACAAGCAATCGTCATCTTGCTTTCAAAGTGGATAGTTGTTGCATTATCTTTATGCAAGTTGGCAAAACCAAGTAGATCCGCCAACTAGGATGCTCGCTCCTGCCCTGAGAATTTGTTCCTCACAGGCACAGAATAGGACTGGTGTTTTCAGGCTGTTTTTCGTTTTTAAGCTTGTATAGTTAGTTGTTTCGTCTTTTCATTCCTTTGTTAGTCATTTTGTTTTAGAGTCTCCTTTTTAGTTTCCTTTTTGCTTGTTCTGACTTTTACTCACTTTGTAGTGTTTTTTTGACTATCCTACTTTGTATTGCTCAGTCTCTATTTCACCCTCTGTTAATGTACTCATGTGTTGCTTTGTAATAGTGTTTTATTGTAACTTGCTTTTTCTTTCCATGGCGAATCTGGACTATTTGGCCTGTCTACCCAGATGGGAGCTACCCCTTTTTCATGCTACGGAGGTGAATCTGCTACGCAAGACCCTCCCTAGTGGTCTGGGCAAGTAGGACCTCACTGGAAGCGACTCCCCCCTTGGGTACAAGGACTCCCATTCCAGCATGGAACTCCAAGTACCAACCACCCTTTCTGCAAATATGGATGTAGGAAAGACTGTTGTATTCCCTGTTACAGCTATAATTCACAAAGATCCTTTTTTGATTCTGTTTGCTTCAGTTAATGGTGAACCTCGCCTAAGTGCCATGATCAAGGAAGACAAACTGAATTTAATTCATTCTAATGACGTGTATAAGAAGAGAACTGACTGTTAATGGAGAGGCAACTCCCAAGCTAGGAGGAGAGCAAGTGCTTTGCAGAGGCGACCCCCTGTAGCATTGACATCCTGGAGGGGCGGAGTCACGGAGCCTTCGTTGACATGTAGAGCGAGAAACCTGCTAGCTGGAGGATGGACAAGCGGGTACCTTGACCAAGTGAGAACCTCCGGTCAAGGGGAAAGAGAGGACGGAAAGACAAGTCTTCTTGGGTGTTGTGACCACTTCAAGGCCCTGGTGGACATGGCACCTAGCAAACGATGCCGAGACACGAGAGGAGCCCAGGATCCGAAACTCTCTCACCGGCCAGTGACTTTTCTGCCGCAAGAGCTACTGATGAGAAAAGAGACACTACGAGTGTTGGGGAGAATTCTCAAAATGTGCAAATTCCTCCCACCTTAGAGCCCTTCAGCTCTTTTGCTAAACTTTGGGACTTTGTACTTTTTAATTCTGTTTGCTTTCTTTGTTTTCTTTGGTTATGGTGTTTTAGACAACTCCATAGGCATCATCTTTTCATGTGTGTCACACAGCACCCTCAGTGCAGTGGCACAGGGAAACCTTTTTAGGCTTTCCCAAGCTTTAAATACCTTCCCTTGGATAATACTGTTTCCCAGAGAAAGTAAAGTGAAATTGACTTTACTAGTCTTTTTAAATTCCAAGACCCAGCACACCCTCTTACTATAAAGTTCTGGAGGGGTTACTTAGTATCGCCTGTGTCTAGATACTCAAGTAGCAGTCATATGCTACCCTTTACTCTTGAAATGGCTGGTGGCAGTGGCTATACAATGAACTACCATGATTTTTCCCTACCGCAAACACTGGTAGTGATACATCGCGGGAGCCATGTTTTTCAAGATGGCGTCTGAGCCCCCTTTGTTTAAACAGGTCCCGGTCTTCTTTTTCCACCACTTCTTTGTGGAAAGGTTCTTCTAGAGTTTTGCTCTGCGCGCCAAACCAGGTTTGGTTCCTTTGTTCATTCGCCTTTGGCGGGCTTCAGGACTGAAGACCGCCTCTAGCGCCCGAGTGTCTGGGGTGGGCAGGAAGTGAGGGAAGTACCCGAAACACCCTGTGCTTGGTCTCCTAGGAGACCCAAATGCACTCTGGTATGATTGCCAGGCTGACTGTCCGGCAAGGACAGTCACCCTGTTGGGTGAGTGACAGCTAGGCTGGAATGAACGGGAGAGAAATTAATAAAAGGCGAGTCTCTTGGCTTGGAAGGCAGAGTCGACCACTGGAACGAAAGAAACGAAGACGAGCTTGAAGAGGACGACTGCTGCAACTCCTGGACCGTTGGTTTGCCCGGTAAAGCCCTGCTGCAGGTCCGAATTGCTCGACAGAGAAGCCCTGCAAGGACGACTTCTCCCTTTGAGTTGGCGGGACCAATCGACTCGACACTAAGCCACCTGTATACCATTCTCAGGATTGGTTGTATTTAACTCAAGAGTGCTGCAGGAAACTGAATAACCGGGGAGAGGGACACCAGTTTGTGTGCTTTAGTACAGCTACCGGAATTGAAGATTTGCCAAGTGCCAGCTTTTTGACCAGTCCCAGTGCAGTGCAGGACTCCCCCGACGTCCTCCCTCTTGTCCACACGACTGAGGTGCAGGAACAGCGAGATCTGCAGGAACTGCCAGGAACATAAGTCTACTGTGAAACAAGACGGAGAGTACTTACCTCTCGTGGTGAAAGTGCTCGAAACTTTTGCAACTAGCAGGCCTAATCAGCTTGTGACACAACATGTAATTCTTTGTTTTTACAAACTACTCCGTTTACTTACCAGAACCGTTTTATCCTATCCAAGACTTTAAGCCCATTGACTTTGGCCTAGCCTATTGAATTGAAATGACTCTTCTGGTGAAACTCAAAGTATCTGCACTATCTAAGAATAATTGTAATCCTTTTATGTTCTGAACCTATTCCTTTTTGCTCCTCCTTCAAAGTAGTCTGAATGCCTCAAACTTAACGAGTATAGTACTGAGGTATATTTGTGTATGATATGTAACTGCCTCCTTCTAGTGAATGATTTATAACTGACTGTTGAATACATTAATAAGTGTTTAACCTAGAAACCTTGAGTGTAAGAGTTTATTTGACCACCTGTGATTGTAGACCTCTGTGTAACATCATTACAGCTCACATTCCCTCTTGAGATAAGCCTGGCTGCTCAGCTCCACTACCAAAAACTGTGTAGTACAGACTTATACCAAAGGTTGGTTTTGCTTACACCTGTGGTCATAGTTGTGTGTAGTGGTCCCAAAGGGTACTGCATACATACTCTGCCTAGCAACGAGCGTCTGAAGGCGAGCAAGATATGACTGCGGGTTTCAAGGAGCACCAAAATGGACGCAGGTACAAAACATGAAGTGAATGTAACGGGCACCCGGCCCATCTCAACCCTGGAGCAAGAAATACTAGCACTATAATTCAAGGCTTGAATAGCAGACAAAAGTATGAGAAGTAAAGAGAATGCGACTGGACCATGGCCCCACTAAATGAGTGGAAAAGATACAGGTACTGTATATGAATGCTGAAATATCCACCAAAATTATCAAGGAAGGTGACATATAAGTCCTATGTTATGTTGAAACAGCGTGCCAGGAAATTGAGCACTCAAAGTACATGAAATCACCAGAAGCTGTATTATCTGACTGGACAGGATCCCAAAGCTAAACTGAGAAATAGGACATTGACCACAAAGCTACTCGACTTTGGGAAGTCCCACCACTACGAAGGTGGGAAAGAAATAAGTGCATTTTCAAGTCATCCCAGAGGGATTGGAAAGTTTAAAAAATAAAACTGCTTCCTGTGATCCCCACAGACGATAATTGTCAATTTTCCAGAAGGATTTGATACTAAAGCTGTGAGGACAATCTGCAAGAACTTTAAGACTGAACAAGTCAACTACACCTGGGCCAGGCAGAAGTCAATTTCTAGGCTATTTCTATAAGCCTCCCTTTTCTTTCAGTTAGATATTATTTTAAAGTGGTGGTTGCTCACGATTCGGAAAGAAGTCTTTTCATTTGGACTTGACATGCACCCTTAGTTTTACTTTGTTATGTAGGGAACTTCCCTCATAGTGATAGGGTTAGTTTGGCGTCTTGTTTTTTATTTAGATAAAACTTGTGAAACATGACCACATGTAGTCCAAGTCCTTCTTCTGGTTCACCACATTTTCTTTCTTTATTCCCTTCTTTCAGTTCATTGTTTATGCAGTTTCTTTTGCCTTTCATTCTTCATCTGATTTTCTTTTTCCGTTTTTGTATTTTCTTTTTTTTCATCTTTGTTGTCCTCTTCTATTTTGCTTGCTTTGTCATTTCTCCAGTCCAAACATACTGACCTCTTATGCTGCATTTTGTGTTTTCTTCTATTTCGCTTGAGTTCCTTTGCCTTTTGCACTTTCTTCCTTTAAACAAAGTATGTTAATGTTGCCACTAAGAAGTGTTTCTGTATCTTGGAGCATCTTCTGATATAGCTCCCATGAAAAGCACAGAAAAGTCTTTCACAATCTACATGTGACACTGACGGACAGGGTTTCACACGTTTAATAGCTAGCTTGCTGTGCAGCTTCCCGCCACTAACAATCTAACAACATATTCATTTTCAAATACAGGAAGGCGTTGGTGACACCCCCGATTCCTATGCTTATGATGGCAACCGTGTCCGCAAATGGAATGTGACCACAACTAACTATGGCAAAGTAAGTGACTTTAATGTTTAAAAACTAAGTGCTCCAAATGATTTAACAATATTATTCTATTACTGAAGGTGAGGTATTAATAGCTATTTACCTGAAATTTAACAAGGCCCCAGGTCCAGACAACCTTACTATCCACTTATATGGAATTTATGATGGAGCGCTAGCATCCTCAAAACAGAGCTCTTCAACTTGATTAGCCATTCTGGAGTGGTGCTTCAATCGAAAGACACAATATTCTCATATCTGATTCTAAAGCCAGCGAACGACTTGGAAGCAAGCATATCATATATACCCAAAGCGCTCATCAACTTGGATGTCAAACTATTATCCAAATGTGTGAACAGTGCAGTGAGCTTAAACATGAGTGGGAGAAATTCCAAAGAACAGGTTATTTAAACCATGTTCATGCTCAGTAGAGGGGCTCCCAAACTCTTTTTTTTAATATTCTCCAAATCTAAGACCTCATGATTGGAGAAACGTTTTCCATGATTGATTTTCATGCAGATCAGGCTGGCTTCATTAAGGGCAGTCAGATGTTTGATAAAATCCATAAGGGCTCCATCTCCTTGACATAGCGAAATGCTATGGGAGGTCTGGGGAGTGGATTGGGCCTTCCTACAGAAACCTTAGGAAGCAGTGGGCATGGTACTGATATTTGTCCTATGGGCCATGGCTAAGTTAGATTTATAAGAGCAGAATTACATTATTGGGTGCTGCCCCCAAAACCTTCTGAGTCTCTTAAACATTTTGCTGGCTTCTGTGTATTTCTACTTTTTTGTGGCTGGAGGGACTTCTATTGAATCCCTTGCCCTTGTCACTGCATCCCTTTTTGCTCATGTACTCTCTTTAAAAACCCACA
Organism: Ambystoma mexicanum; assembly: GCF_040938575.1. NCBI lineage: Eukaryota > Metazoa > Chordata > Amphibia > Caudata > Ambystomatidae > Ambystoma > Ambystoma mexicanum. The sequence goes on from NC_090923.1 coordinate 641,507,472, forward strand.
TGGGTACCAGAGCTGGGGTGCTTTTTTTTAAGCACCATGGTTTGTAACCAGTGTGATTTTCACTCATTGTGTTGTGGGGTAAGCCAGTGGCAGCTGTGGTTTAGTTTTGGCTACACCAGGGTTGTAGCCACATTCACCACATTAGTGGCCCAATGAACTCAAATTGGGGAAATAATGCATTTCTGAGCCCTGCCCCCAGCCATTTTGAGACAGTCAAAATGGCCTTTCTCTGCTTAGATGAGCAAATGCTGAGCCAACAAACACGCTCTGTTGTAGTGTTTACTGGTGTGGTCTAGTTTAAAGTCCTCTAGACTTCCCAATCTACATTTGGTGTGGGAGAACTAGTGTGTTTGGCAGATTTTAGGGCCTGCCTGATTAGCTTGCTTCCAAAACCTTGTTGTCTAGACCGGAGCGTGATGAATATGCTGGCGTAAACCAGTGCTTGGGTGAATGTATTATCCTTGGGAGACTGTGTGCATTACTCAGATCTGTATCTGAACTTATGGAAGACTGCTGTTGAAGATGGGCTGCTACTGGGAATGCTGGTAAGGCTATACTGGCTGGACCCTGCCCTGTTTGTCCTTGCACTTCTCCTTTTCCCTGGTAGTGGATTTCCATTCAGGTCTCTTCATTTGCTTCCTGCCATCCTCCTAGATGGCTTGACTGATGTTTCTTTCATCAGCCATCTACCTGGTCTGCAATGTGGCCTGCCTGGCAAATCCTTCTTGCTAAATTCCCTTACAGTAGGGAGTGCTCCTTTCTGGAAATTGAGTAGCTTGTTGCTGGTCTGTCTCAGCTCAGACTTAAGGATGTGCCGAGTCCCCACCTGCTGTTGCCCCCATCATAGGAATGTACTTTTCTGGTTGGCGGACCCTGACTGTCTCCTCTGCAACCTTGGCTTCTACCATGGTCCTGTCGGTCTTCATGGCACTGAGTTTGTGTGTCCTCCTACCAGGTGTCCTGTTGTTGCTCCTGTGGTTGTCTGGATTCATTCTGGTTTGTGGGCTAGAGTGCCTTCTACTCGAAGTCCACACCCACAGCTAGCCAAACCAGGTATCCAAACTCACCTATGCACCTGCCATTCTTAGGCAGCTTCTTCATATCCAGCAACGTGATTCCCCGGGGCTTGTGGTCCTCTTCCTGTAGTTGGCTTAATCTTTGGGGGTCCACTGGATCCATAGGTACTGGAGTTTTGAGTCCCCCCCACCCCATCTACCACTGAGTCCCATTGTCTGGAGTGGGCTCTCTTGAACTAGTTCGTTCTTGTCTGCTGGTTCCCAAAACCTGGGTTGGAACTCTGAAAAACTGTTGGGTAAACTGAGAACTTGCCTTTCTTTTTCTTAAAACCACAGCAGAATTCAGGGATTTGGCCCCATTGTTTCTGTGGGATTTCATTTTGGGTATCCCCTCGGATGCACCCTGGTTGGTGCTTTTGATCCACCTGTTGGGTGCCTTAATTTATCTTATAATCACAGCAGACTTCAGGGATTTGGCCCCATTATTTTCTGGGAGAGAACGTTTGGAAATTAAACACCTTCAGTGTTCCTTGTTAAGGTACTTAACCTGATCTGAGATGTTTTTCCTGCTCACCAGAAGGGTCATTGGGTTTTTAAAAACAAAGACTGTAATTTTACAATGTGCTAAGGATTTTTTTATTGCTTTTAGGATAAGTCAATAGTCCACTCAGTGCATAGGAAAGCAGGGTGTTCAAGCAACCATTAGTGGTTACATTATTTCTGGCTATTTTCTGTGGGTGATCTGGGACCTACTCTGGACAAGTACTGTCATTCTAAATGTATGTAATATCTTGTGGCCCTTTGGATCCGTTTCCTAATAACCTCTTTCCCTTCCTCTTTTGGACTTCTGTAGGACTATTATTTACCTGGTGAGGCTCCTATATTATGTGTGATAGAGAGAAGTGGAACAGCTGTTTTAACAGTTGGTTTTATTATTATACTCTTGTTTTGGTATATTTAAAATTCCTCACTATTTCAGCCCATCACCTCCTAAGTGTGAAGTCTGCCTACTTTGCTAAGTTACCCATTGAGAGAGCTTTGGTCTAACTTGGTGTAGACGCTGTCCTGCAACTAAGGATAGGTCTCTGCACACCCCTCACCACTGGGCTTTAGAAAAACCTTCCTAACAATGCCTTTGTACAGAAAGGTAAATGGTTGATATTGCAATGAAGTAGGATTCGGAACCCCTCAAGTGGATCTGTTCGCGACCCGTGCCAACCGGAAGTGCGAGCGGTACTGCTCAAGAGAATTTCCTCTAAGTGGAGCTCTAGGGGACGTGTTCATGGTGGACTGGGTAGTTCCATGCATCTACGTGTTTCCTCCAGTCCCTGTGATTCCTCAGGTAATCAGGAGGTTGCGATAGGTCAGGAAAACCATGATCCTAATTGCCCCGGATTGGGCCAGGAGGACGTGGTACCCGGACCTTCTGGACATGTCCATCTGCCCTCCATACGTCTACCACAAAGAGAGGATCTTCTCTCGCAAGAGGAAGGTCGGATTCTCCATCCAGAGGTCAAGACACTCCGCCTTCTCGCATGGTTTGTTAGAGGCCCGGAGATAAGGATTGGGACATCCTGGAAGACGTAATGGCGATTTTGCTTTCGGCCAGAAGGCCAGCAACAAAATCCCTGTACCGGTGTTGTTGGAACAAGTTCAGTAACTGGTGCAGGGATAAGAATGTGGATCCACATCTTTGTAATACTCCAACAGTACTTTCTTTCCTCTTACACCTGGCCAATTTGGGGCTCCAAGTTGGCACTATAAAAGGATAACTGGCAGCGCTATCTATCTTTAAGCGTTCCTCGGAAGAGGGGTCCTATTTTAAAATGCCCGTAGTAATTCAATTCTTGAAAGGGCTGACAAATGTGTACCCTCCGACACCTTGTCAGGTGCCCATCTGGGATTTGAATTTAGTCTTACAATTTCTCATGTGTGCCCCTTTCGAACCTTTACATTCTTGCCCATTAAGACTTCTCACTCTTAAAACTATTTTGTTGGTGGCTATAACATCAGCTCGCAGGGTTAGTGAGTTGCAGGCACTTTCTTGTAAGCCTCCCCACACCATTTTGCATAGAGAAAAAATTATTCTAAAAGTAAAACCATCTTTCTTGCCTAAAATAATTTCGGATTTCCATCTGTCACAGAAACTTAACTTACCTTCCTTTTATCCTCCTCCTCACGCTAGTAAGGAAAAGGAAAGGTTGCATAGACTGGACCCAAAAAGGGCTCTCAGCTTCTATATTTCCAGATTGACAAATCTTCGACAATGTGACCAGCTTTTTGTTGGGTATACTGGACACAAATTGGGCCTTGGAGTGTCTAAACAAACTCTATCCAGATGGATAATTCTAGCAATCTGAGTACTATAATTTGGCTGGAAAAGAGCCTCCAGATGGATTAAGGGCTCATTCAACCAGGGGCATGGCAACTTCCACTGCTCTTCAGAGGGGTGTCCCGGTGCAGGATATTTGTGCTGTGGCCACCTAGACGTCAATGCACACCTTTGTGAAGCATTCCTGCTTGGACTCTACTTCATATCAAGGAGGACTCTTTGCAAAAGCTGTCCTTCATTCAGTCCATAATTAAAATTTCTAGTGCTCCCTCCTCCAAATTCTTACTGCTTTGGGAGCCCATCTAAAGATGAGGAATACGTGTGAGGACACAATCCAGTCGAAGAACAAGTTACTTACCAACTGTAACGTTCTTTCAATTGGATGTTCCTCCCACGCATTCCTCATCAAACCTCCTAACCTACCCCTCCATACAGTTTACGCCAGTTGCACTCGACCTTAAGAACCTGAGGACTTAAAACCTGATCAGCTGGTGCGACCGTGAACACCGTAACAACAGAACTGAGGTAACGGGTGCTGCACGAGCCCTTTATACAGTAGATGACGTCGACGCTAGATGGCGGCCCTTGACTACGACTCCGCGGCCTCGAACACAGTGCCCTCTGGTGAAATTTATTTTCCAAAGCAGCAGAGCTGGGAGAAAATATATCTAAAGATGAGGAATTCATGGGAGGTCATCCAGTCGAAAGAACGTTACAGTTGGTAAGTAACTTGTTCTTTTGCATCAATCACGGAAGGCCTTTAAGGGCGATTCGACCCTTTGGAGAAGTGTGAACAATTACTCTTGGCATCTCCTGATAACCCTCCAATAGACCCTCTTCGATAGTATTCCTGGGCCATCCAGTGAACTGACCAGCTCAAAACCAGATTATTGCCTAGGAGCACCGCCGTCCAAATTTGCTATTCAAGACTTGAGGAATAGCCAGCTTGTGGTTCTTGGCCCTCTCCCACCATATTTCGTAGTCCTTGCTCGTCTGGGTCACAATTTACGAGAGTGCGCCACGCCACGAGCCTTTGCTCTCAGTGTGCCGCCCTGCTGTGGTGACTGTCATTGTAGGAGCCTTGCGTACCTGCCCCCCTGTGCCCTGAGACGTGCTGCACTGGAACTGTCCTCTTTTCTTTGAGAGTTGAGAAAAGGCTACTGTCCTGCCACAAACGATTGTTGCGACCTGCATCCGCTGAGAGGCAGATCGGCATGCAACTGCAGTGGTTGAACCTACACTTTGGCCCGGACTGTCGAGGGTCGGTGAATACTTGCATCACTTACCGGTGGCCCCCTGGCACAGCCATTGTTCTTTACGCACGAGAATCCCTAAAAAGATACTCACCTTAGCTGGGCTAGCCTGCCCTCCCTAGCTATTCCCGAAACTCGAAAGTCGCTCTGCCTGCAAGGGGAGACCTCCTTGAATAAGAGGACACTGTTCATCACCTTAGCCCCTTCCTGAGCTGTTACAGCTCCCTAAAGAGGACCCGCTTTCTCTCATAGCGCACGACTGTGCATTTTTAACGCACTACTGTACTTTTGAGCATAAGGCTTCACGCTTGGTAGGTCTGGAGTGCTTAAGTTGGGGATCGACTCTGAAGAACTGCATACTGTTATATTTGTATTCACTTACCCTTCTGTTGCAGGTTGTGGTTGTGTTTTCCCCTTTACCGCATTAGGCAAAACGTAATTGTATTTCTGAGGCTTGTGGAATCTGCTTAGATCACATGCTATGCATAGGCCGACATCTAGTGGAAGCTGCAGAGTATTACAGTTGTTGTTTTTGAAACTCTATGGGACGTCAACAGGACATGCCAGTAATACTATCCCTAGTGTGGTGTCCACTACCCATGGTCCTTCACGTGTCAAGGTCCCTCGGTTTGTTTTTTTCCGCCATCATTGTCGGACGCTAAAGCAGAGCTCCTTCTGGCTAACGCAATTTATTATCAAAAATTAGAACTAGTTACACTTTCTGTCCTGTGTTAGCCGCTCCCCTACAAAACCTTTGGCGACGGCTTTGAGGACTACCTTCATCTGCTGCAGAACTTGCCTCAACAAACTTCCACAGCCTCGGAAGGCCGCTTTGGGGCCTCGGCCCTCACAGTAGGGAGAGTCGGGGGTGGTACATATCTTTGTTAAACTAAGAGAATGCATATTTCCCCTTCTTTCCACTTTATTTGCCAAACTGCCCTTGCCACTAGAAATGGAAAATACGGGGACGTGGCCTGGAGCGCCATTGATGTGGCTGCTCCTCTGATGGCCTCCGTGAGAGACCTGCTACTTCGGTGAAACTACTCGGTTCCTGCGAACTAAATGAGCAGTTGAGGTCACCCTAGGCAACTGGAATGACTGGGGCCCCAGCAACCTCCAGTTGAGCGGCTTACGTACACTCCTTGTTCCTGTAACCACCCGGCAAAGGCAGCACCCCGCAGTACCCAAGCATCCAAGATGACGGTCAGCATTTTCAGCATCCTCGGAGTGGTGAGAGGGCGGCGCGCTCCATAACGAATAGAGGATCGGAGAGACGAGGAAGAGGATCCTGGCAGCAAACCGAATCTGACACCCCCGTAACCTAAGGTACGACCCGGGGGTCAGGACCGCCGGTATCCGTAGTGACAGCGGAGCGCCTCCAAACAAGGCGAACATGGGGGACCGACTCGCCGCCCTCCCTTCCTCACATTATATTGAGGCGTGGACTCGGATCCCGGGCGGGAGACGCGTCGGTGGCTTCCGGGTCCCTGGCATCTCTGGAGACTTGGGACTCCACTGTACAGCCACTCCCTCTGAACAGGGGGGACCTGATCCTGATCCTGTTGATCTCTGTCTGCCCGAGCATAATCTCCCTGAATCACTGCGGCGCACATCAAAGGCACCCGCAGCTACCACGGATATGCACAAACATGTGTGCTGAAGATACCCATGGTGGACGCTGCAAGGACACAGTGCTACAACAGCATGGAGCGACCCTGTGCTCCACCCCAGCTCAGGAGGACACTCACTTCCCAATGAAGGGGGATGCTTACCTCGCGCAAAGTGAATTGTAACGCCTAAGGAGCTTACTCCCTTTTCCACCTTCGCCGCGTTCTCTGTCCCTGCACTGCTTGGGGGGTGCAACATACAACACAAGTAAGATACCAGCCTGCCGTGAACTGATTTGGGGATAGGAAGATTCCTCCCCCACCCCGGACCCCCCATTGCAGGCCCTGACTTCACCAGTGTGGCGAGGCGGTTCTTGCAAACCATCCAGAGCTGATGACACTTACGGGGACAGGAACCATTCATCAGCCACTCACTCAACAACCCCAGTAATAAGGACAGGGCAGGACGCACACCCCTTAACCCGTAGGGGCCCTTCACAGCCTTCATCTTCTCTCGGTCGTGAAAAGACACCCGCAGAGCACATCAGTCTTTCACCATCATGTCAAAACACTCCAAGACCCCCAGGAGTGCAGACATCTGTCATGATCCCTGCCCCTAGCCCTCTGGGACACCATGCTGGAGCCAGGCCATGATCCCCCACATCGACCTTAAGGGCCTTTCCACCTTACCCGAGACACACTTGGAGTCAGACCTGGCGCCTATGGCGCCAGGCTCACACATACCTTTGAGGGCAACTTGGCATTGGACTTGTAATGCATTGTGGGCAAGATGGATGCCCCTGCATAACCCAGTTCCATAAACTGCGGTCTAGCCTTTTGGGTGTGGTTCGACCCAGCGATACCTGGGATACCTGGAAGCTATTTAAACCACACCTCGGCAGAGAAACACGCTAAGCGTTTTTCTGCACCCGCAGCTTGACACTCACCGTGTTCGGGTCGGTCTCCTGAAGGCCTTTCCTCCGAATCCACGCACTTGCAAGAACAAGAACACCATTAATATTCTTACTTACCTTGAGGAGTATCCTGCTTTCATCCATCGCTCCTCCAGTCCAGTGGACATCTTTACAGCTGTGTCACCTCCATCTCGTCCCGCCGCATCCTGGGAAAAGATAACGAACAAAAGGAAAGACATTAGTAAGCATTCCTCATATCCCAGCTTACCCGAAAACTGCAAGAAGAGTCAAACACTTACCTGAACTCGAGCCGCTCAGGGCAACTTCAGTTCTGGAGCATCCCGTCGACCTGCAAAGGTAACAGACAGTACAGGTTAGCACGGAAAGCATAAGAAGGCGCTGCACATCACGCTTACTCACCGCACCTTATTCTCTCAGCCGGCAGCCACGCTGGGACATTGCAGCGCCTGTCAGGGACACAGAGAGAGACATTGGTCGATACAAGAAAGAGTGAACCGCTTTCTCTCACCGCTTAGTGCTCGGCTTCCATAAGCAGCACAACGCCATCTCCAACCCCTTCAACACTTAAGGGAGAAGCGACAAGTTAAAAAGGGGACATTAGACAAGAAAGGAACAGTTCATTAAGAATCATCCAACCTACCGGTCGGGCTGGAGTTACAACAAGCCCAGTCCGTTGGTCCCGCGCCAGTGAAGCAACTAGGCTGCACAGAGCCCACATCAATCGACGCGCCCCTGCACCGAAGGGCAGGACGGAGAGCACGCCACACAAGAAAACAAGGTGAGGAGAGGACTTTGGGGAAGGTTTGTTCCCCGAGGGAAGAGGGGGTCAAGCAACCAGAGGCAATAGAGTTAAACTCCGGAATCCTGTTTTTCAGGCCCAGTCTCCAGTCAAACGGATTCCAGGGAAGGGTTCAAGGTCGTAGGATGTCCAAGCAGGCTAAGTGGCGTCCCCGTGGATACCAGGTGAGCGTTACACATCTCCACCATGCTACTCCCTGCAGAGAAGGGAAAGAAATTGGAGGCTCCTAAATCCTTGCTCCAAACCATACCTGGGAGCACTGGACAGCTGGCGACAAAGGAAGACATCCAGGCCTTCTTGATGGACATTAAATCAGAGTTTAGATCCAAGCTCGAGCACACGGACCAGAGGGTGTTGGAGGTGGAACAGAGGATGGGAGTGTTGGCGGACCTGACATAGGAACACACAGCGACACTTCTCAAAATGCAACTTAAGTTCCAAGCTAATAATCTAACAGAATATGTGGGGGACCTGTTCCAGTCTCTCCTACCACAGTTCGAGAAGTCCCAGTTCATCCTTGATTGCACCCACAGTTCGTTATCGCTGGCTGTTCCCGAATGCACTACAATTCTCCTATAAAGGGGTCTCGCGAACAATCGCACATCTGGAGGATGCGGAAACGATCTTGAATCTCACTCTGTCGAATAACCGGAATGGCTCTCCCCTCAACTCTCCTGAGGGCATTGAGGACCTCCTTTTCAAGGAGAAGCGGACGGCCTGATCGAAAGCCCAGAATGGCCGAAATACAAGATGAATGTCCACCCTGACTGGACGGGTACGGGAGGCTGCCAACACTGCTTCTTTTGACGTAGCCCTAGGATCAATGACCCAGCCATCCGGCCCAAGGGAAACCAGGGCGATATTGAACCCAAGGCATCTATAGCGGCCACACACCGTCCATGTATGACTCCAAGGAGGATGGGACCTGAAAACCCTTGGAGTAAACTGCAGGTCATTTTGTTCAAGTTGGAAGTCCAAGTTAAAACCTTGGTTACACTGTGGACCGATGACAGTGAAAGACATGAATGGCGACTGAATCAGACTTGCCCCCCCCCTCCACATCCACCAAACTTTAATAACCCTCCGCCCCACCAGAAATTGAACTTCATCTCAGTGAACGTAAAGGGCCTGAACTCTCCCTCCAAATGGAAGGCAACATTACAGCGGCTTCAAGATCTGGGAGTCTCAGTGGTCTTCCTTCAGGAAACTCATCTGTTGCCACAGGACTTTACACTTCTCTGAAATGGGCAGGTCCCTCTTCAATACTTGGCCTTCAATGGAACTAAAAAAGGGGGGACCGCCATACTCTTGGCCAAAGGAACACAATTCAGTGCTCTAGAGACACTATGTAGCCCGGATGTTCGATACACAGCAAAATCAAGGCCTAATATACGGACAGCGCTACTCCCTCGTTTCAGTCTACACCCCCAATGAAGGTCAAGAGGCTTTCTACGAGGCACGGGGGGCTAAACTCCTTCCCTTCATAGAAGGCCAAGTGATCATTGGAGGGGACTTCAATGGGGTCCCAGACCCCCCATGGGATAAATCGCACCCACCGGCCCCTAGAGATTACAAGATTGCCACTGGACTCCTTCATCTCTTTCAGATGCTCAGAGTGATGGACTCATGCAGGGTATTACATCAAGGTGAAAGGGACTTCTCCTTTTTCTTACACGTACATCATCCCGAATAGACCTCCTAGACGAAGTGGCCATAGGGACAACAGTACGGTCAGACCATACTCTGATTACATTTACACTTAGAGACCATAATCCGGATCCACTGCCCTGTCCTCGCTGGAATCTATACAACCCAATCCTGAATGACATGCCACTGCGGGATACCATAGCCAAGGTGATACAGAACTTCTTTCAAGAGAACCCAGCGGAAGACATGACCCAGCCAATACTTGGGACGCCATGAAAGCTGTGGTCAGGGGTGAGCTGTGTTAAGCAGAAACCTGTGCAGTTCCCTTAGGGACCACTGCAAAAAATTTAAGACTACAGGTGTTGGCAGTAAACCCAATTGGTAGCAGTCTGTACTACCCAGATTTACCTGGTAGCTGTGGCTGAGCAGCCAGACTTCTCTCAAGAAGAGTTAGACAGTATATAGAGTATACACATTAGGTACAAAAATACAGTAGCACAAGCAAACACTGACCAGAGCTTGGGTATGAAAGTATATAATTATTTATTTAAAAACACACTTGCAAAAATACACTGGCACTAATATGTCAAGCAAGTTCAAACACAATCACTAGAAATATATACACCTCCCTGATTAATTATTCGATAAGTCTTAGGAAAAGAACACCACTTATTATCAATACAGAGGTGAGCGCTTAACCAAGATGGCACTCCAATAATTATTTTAAAAGGTAAGGAAAAAGCAGAATTAGGAAAGCACACAATACCAACACTTTTAAAAGAACCACAGCGAGTCAGTAAAGGCAGAATCTACTGTAGAGCAAGAAAGTTCATAGGTCAGGCCCACTCTTGGAGAGAGCAATGCGGAATGTGCCCAAGATCACACAGTTGAAGTACACTTTAAAAGTCTTTGCAGATAGTTCAAAAAGGAGTTGGATCAGTTCAGAAAAGTTAGTTAACAGGTCCCAGGTCACCTCAGGATAGAGAGTCAAGGATTTACGGGACACCTTGAACAGTCTGTTGCAAGGGAGACCAGGCGGGACAGAGTACCTGAAATGGTGAGAAAGCTCCAGCGGAGGCAGTTGTTCCTGGCAGCGGGTGCAAGTCGATGCTTTGTCCAGGGGAAGAGAAGATCTCGACGTGGAGGAAAGCTGGAGGTCGTTGCACTGCCAGGGAAGAAACCAGCCGCAGAGTTTCCCGGTTAAAAGGTACTACCCTTTTATTCGCGGTAGTGGTGAAGCGTGGCTATCCGGCCGCCGGGGTGCTTGGCACGGGCGATTCGACTACGAGACGATCCAGGAAGGCGAAAAGAGGGCGAACTGGTTAACCCCACCAGTTCAAAGGAAGAAGACTCTCCAGGAAGATCTTCTCTGTCGTTGGGAAGTGGTGAGTCGGTTCAGCAGGGCTCCACCGGTGGTGTCGTTGCAGGTCGGCTCAACTTCTCCCTCTTCGGATTCTTTAGGTCCTGTGGCGACTTCTGAAGTTCCAGTCCCCAAAGCCCTGCTTTTATGCAGAAAATCCCCATTCACCAGTCCTAGCTGTCACTCAAATATGCTAAGTGGTGAGCCGGGCGGCTCATCACTGGGCCAATCACACAAGAGTGCGACTTGAGTTGCCGAGGCAACTCAGTCCAGGGTGCCTATTCCCCTCCTCCCACACATCCTGTAGACCAGGACAGAGTGGCACCACTTTTGGAGGCTTCTGTGCAGAAGCTCGCCAAAAGTGAAACAAAGGGCTCGACTTGGGTTGGAGTTACAGAGTCGAACACAAACGCCATTTTAAAACCGAGTCCTGGCAAAAAGACCCAACCGGGGAATAAATATTAAATAAATAACCCGGCGGTATCTTTAACATTGCACCAAACAAATGGTACGTTTAAAATGAATGGGAAAATCCCATAGGAAATATTCCGGTGGAATATTTTGTGTGGTAACCACTGCCACCAGCCAGAAACTAAACGAGGGGGGACTGCACAGTGCCCCCTCGAAAAACAGACCCAGGGACAATCTAATTACCCCTACCAGTACTTCCACAATATGATGGTTTGTACTGGTTCTGTTCACAATTTAAGACTAGTAAAGTCAATGGTGACTTTACATGCCCTGGGAGACAGTAGTCAGTCCCAGGGTATGGCGTCTGTTTGGGGGTCACTATGACACCCCGTGTTACTGCACTGAGGGTGCTGTGTAACACACTTGCCAAAAACCACATGAAGCCCTATGGAGTAAAATACCCATAGCCCATAAAACACATTACAAAGTCAAAGGACATTCTCAAATCATGCCTAAGAGTGGGAGAAAAAGAGTCTCACTCTTAGCAGGAGAAAAAAATAAACCCCAAAAAATCCAGCAAAGCTGCTGGGGGACTCACTAGGTTTGGGAAATTAGCCTATACAGCGAATTCTCCCTAACAAGCTGGTAGCTCTTGCTGCGGCATATACCGCAAGCGGAAACAGCAGAACCGCGCACAGCTAGAGGAGGAGATCCAACAGGCCGAGAGCAAACACAAGGAGGGCTCGTCTCCAAAGGCCCACTGTTCCCTGCAAGTAGCCCGGAAAAAACTGAAGGCCCACTAAGCATAGGAGACAGCCCATCTGCTGGCCAAATGCAAACAAGGCTAGTACGCTAAGAACAACGAGGCAAACAAACTCCTGGTGGATAAATTGTCCAAGGCCAAGAAATGAACACCATTATATGCCTACGAGACCCGAGATACGCAGGGCAAGGCCCATTACTTGGAACACATCAAGCTACAATTAGCAGCGACCCACCTCTCGGAAACAATGTCAGCAACCCCCCGCGATAGAGAACAGGTGAACTACTTTCGGGGCGCTTCCCTCCCTCATCTCGAAGAGCCCGACAGAGTGTGACTGGACGCCCCGATTACAGGTGAGGAGGTCGAGGCAGCCATCAAATCTCTGAAGCCCAGGGCCCCTGGCCCCGATGGCTTCACAACAAGGTTTTACGAAGAGTTTTGCCCTCAACTGATAGCCCTGCTGACGGCCCTCTTCAACTCTTTGTGCCAGTCGGGATCCATTACTCCATCCATGCAATAATCTGTAACCATTCTTCTCCTCAAACCTGGGAAAGAACCCAAAGACAATACCTCATAGAGACCCATCTCCCTACTAAACATTGATGCCAATATTTACTCAAAGATTTTAGCGAACCGCTTAACATCCATTCCCCCCATATTAATCGACGCTGACCAAATGAGGTTTGTAACCAATAGGTCAACTGGGGATAATATTCGTAGAACCCTAAACATAGTGGACATCGCAGTCTGGGATTCGCATAAATTGGCTGTGCTGGCTTTGGACGCCTCCAAGGCCTTTGACAAAGTTGATTGGTCCTTCTTACAGCTGACCTTAGGTGTTTCATTTTGGCCCAAACTTTCGCAACATGGTCTTAGCTAACTACCATTCCCTGAAAACCTCTTTACGATTGAAACACAATCTTTCTGCACCTATTCCCCTGACTTGTGGAAGGAGACAGGGATGCCTCCTATCCCCTCTCCTGTTTACTCTGATTATGGAGCATCTCACCCAGCGGGTCCGTATGGACCCCAACATCAAGGGTTTGCCAGTTGGTCCCTCCCAACACAAAATCTCGCTCTATGCGGACAACGTACTGTTGTCCATAACAAATATCCGCTCTTCATTGAAATCTGCCCTCCAGGATCTACGCAGATTTGGAGAAGCAGCTGGGTTTGTCATTAATTTTGAGAAATGCTCAGTCCTGGGAGTGGGCCTGGGACACAGGGGACTGGAAGCCCTCAGGCCCCTATGCCCCATTCCTTGGAAAGGGAAATCGATTCCTTACCATAGGGTTCGGATCCCAGCCCATCCAAAAGATGTATACTCAACAAACTTCCCCCTCTCTTCAAGGAATTGGAAAAGGACCTGGAGAGATCACTTATTGGGCGGATCACGGCCTGTAAGAGGAACCTTCTTCCACAGTATCTTTTATCTTTGTTCTTCCCTACCCACTGCAATTCCATTACTCCCCTCCTGCAGTTGCAGAAGAAAATGCTCCAGTTTACATGGAGAGGGAAGAAGGTAAGAATCTCTCAAAAAGTAATGAAGGGCAGTTCCCGTATGGGTGGCCTGGTGGTCCCCGACTTGCGTAAATACCAAGTGGTGGTCCAGATGGCATGCCTCCTGGCCTGGGGTGTGATGAAAGGTCCCCCGAAATGGGTGGAGTTGGAGCAATCCCGGCTCCCGCTTCCTCTCTCTTCCATATGTCCCGTCCTCATTGTGGAGGGCTTGGCCGGGGATCCTAGCTTCCACCAATAATACTCTTCACATATGGGAATGGGCATTAAAATCTAAGGGAATCGTACGAGGCATGGGCCTGAATGCCCCGTTTCTTCCCTGGTTTACACCCTTCGAATTTTAGAAATTGGGGCAATGGGAGGGCTAGAATACCTGGGGCAACTCTTTGAGAATGGCTAACCTTGCACCTTCGAAAGTTACAAATTGACCTTTCATTTGGCAGAGATGGACAGATTCTCTTACTCTCAACTTCGGCACTGGTGTACCCACCCCCTAGTCCGACAGGGTGCCACACAAAATCTTAGTTGCCTTGAACTCACTCTGCAGGGACCTCCTACGAGAGGTAGGATCTCCAGACTCTACCAATTGATTCAAGAAGATGCGCTTTCCCTTAGGCCCTCATACATGGCACAATGGGAAGCAGACCTAGGGCACCCATTGGAGGACCAAGCCTGGGTGGACATATGTACTAGAGCCCACTCCTCCTCATTCTGCATCACGAACCGTGAATTGTGTCATAAGCTGCTCCTTCCCTGGTACGATTATCCCTTGTACGCCTGCAGTAGTTCCAAGAATCTTTTATGCCTCATTGCTGGCTTAAGTGTGGACAACTTGGCACATACTGTTGTGAGGTGACTTCCAGGCTTACTTGGATTACTTATTAGGTTTATTATAGGAACTTAAGACACAGTTACATATGGATAAATACATGAGAGTATGGACTAAATCAGCACTGGCCCCATCACCCAGGCAGGGGAGCTCTAACTGCCTGCCTCAGTATGGAACCCTCAGATCAACATTCCATCATTCACACAGCAACACTCCATGTGACATCACAGACTCGCAGCATGACAGACAGTCACTACATAACACATCTCCTTCCTTTACCGCACACACACGCACGCGCACACACTCTTTCATAACTTTTGGAACCACTGCATTTCCGCCATAGGAATCATTTCTCGGGTAACACTTCCCAGGACCCGGGAGGTGATCTTGCTGGTCGTACCAATGCCGGGATCATACCCGAGGACCGGCAGAACTGCCAGGCTCCTTACACAACTATTACTAGCATGGAGGATCACGATTGCCCGCACCTGGAGGACCGCAGAAGGCCCCTCATTGACCTTATGGTGGATCAATCTATGGGACATTTTAGTGGCTGAGAAAGTCACAGCTGCAAAAGCAGGCATCCTGCATAGGTTTACAGACTTTGGGCCACAATCATAGAGTATGACCGAAACTTCCCAGCACTAACTTACAAACCCTGATCCGTACAGTTAGCCCTACTGGATAATGCCGGTCTTTAAGCCCAAAACTTTGAAGGACCGCAAAACGAAGCGCTGGGCCCACTACGCCATGCAGGCCGAGGCCGCCATGGACTTGGAGGGTACCTCCAGTGACGGTAGCATCAGTGTCTTCAGTAATGACTATGGCGAAAGGGATCTATCGATTCCCATGTGCAAGCCCCCGACCCCACCAGACAGGCCGGCAGCTCTGTTACGGGGACGACACCCGGCGACTCCAGCACAGACAAGCTTACCCACACTAAGCACACAACCCAAGGCCATAAATTAACGCCAACACGGACTACAAGGCCACACAAGGCGTCAAGGGGAAAGTCCACCAGTTCCCTGTCCTCTGGGCAATCGCGATTGCTTTTGCCTCACGACAGGCCCCCGAAGTCGAGAGACCAGTCCGATTTGGACGCTCTGCCCAAAACTACCGCAGAAAACGGAACTTCGAAAGATGCAGTGCCGGCCCGATCACACGCCGATAAGCGACAAGTCGACAGACACGTAGAAATCGGCAAAATCCCCTCAGACCTTGAAATTGACCCATCTCATTAAAAGACATGTTTCAGAGACCCTTCAAAAGGGGCAGACTTCGAAACACCACAAATTGAAGACCCACAAATCCCCTAGAGAGACGGAGACTACTACCAAGGGGAGGGAAAAATATCAGAAGCTGAGGCACAAGAGGCAGCCTACACCTGAGCTACCTCCCACACCTTCCACTGCTCCAAGTTCTGCACATTGGTCTGCAGAGGAGATAGACCGGGCCATGAGGTGAATGTCCTCTCTGGCCAACTTTTTTGACAGCCACCCTCAAGTTCTAGAAAACCTCCGAAACACGCCACCAGCTAGTGCAGCGGCTCTGTCTCAACCCCCGCAAAAAAAAGCCTGTGTAGACACCCCCCAAGCAGCCACCCCTCAACAGGACGTACGCCAGCTTGAACACTATGACCCCAACCTAGCTTCCTGGAGACTGGAGCATATATATACGGATTCCGAGGATCAGGGAGACTTAGGGGAGGGGGACCACTATTACGACAAGGAAGACGTTTACGTCACACCGTCACCAGACGATGTAGACCCACTGGTGGCAGACTCCCCGGTAGATGACCAGATCCAGTTCAATGACATGCTCCCAAAGGCAGCTGAACACTTCCACATAGAGACACAAGAAACCCAAGCAGACAAAGGTTTGTCAAAAACATATTGGGAGACGATAAAGCAGCAACCCAATTAATCTCCTTACTACAATCTGTACAAAGAATACAACCCTCTTTGGTAACCTCAAACCTAACTCGGCAGTAAACCCCCGCATTGAAAATATCTTCCGACCAGCCCCCTCAGACCCCATCTACATTATGGGTCAATTAAAACTGTACTCATTGGTCGTTACCACCACGAGAAAAAGAGCGGGAACACCTCTCTCTTCGTCAGAGGCATCCCCCGACAAAGAAAGCAAAAAGATCTACACTTTCAGTAGGAAATTCGCCACCTCTGCATCATAACAGGCGAGCATTGCCAACACCACATTGCTGGCCAGCTATATCTGCCACAAGTGGGACAAAGTAGCCGAATTAATGGCCTCAGCCCCAGAACCATTGAGATCCTAACACTCCCTTGCTGTGGCAGAAGGGTAAGCTGTTTCTAACTGCATCCTGACATTTTTTTTAGATGTAGCTGATAATGCAGGGTGAATTATTGCTGACGGCATGTTTATCAAGCGCCACGCTTGGTTACGCCAATCAGGCTTTAAGGTGGAGACACAAACAACTCTTCTAACAATGCAGATAGAGCCTAATGTTCTCTTCGGCAAGGTAGTAGAGGATGCACTCAAAAGTGCAAAAGAAGAGTACGACACTCTAAAGTCTCTGGGCCAGCTTACCAACAAACCCTCAGGTCAAAGGGGAGGCTATCATATTCGTCGCTTTAGGGGACACAATTCTCAAAGGGGACTGGATATAACCAGGGTCAGAGTTCGTCCTGGGGGGTCAACACAAGGCCAATACTCACAAGGCTTTCAGCGAGGCCAGAGACGATCTTGCGGCAGGGGCAGATCCTCCTCTTCCAGAGGTGGATCCACACCCGCAAAACAATGACCACCCGCTTCTGGTCGCTCCCTTAACACACTTCACCCACGCATGGGAGGTAATAACCTCAGACAAGTGGGTGCTTTCGACCGTGGCAGGCAGTTATTGTATAGAGCTGCTATGACGACCCTCCAACCATCCGCCGAGAGAAAGGACCACCACAAGGAAAGAACCGTGCATACTACTGGAAGAGGTGAAAGCGCTGCTATTAAAGACGCCGTCTGAATCGTCCCGGCGAACCAAGTAAACAAGGGTATCTATTCAACGTACTTCCTTGTGCCCAAAAAAGATCTAACAATGCGCCCTGTATTAGATCTGTGCCCTGCAAACACCTGTGTCAAGCCAAAGAAATTCCATATGAGAACACTGCAGGAAGTAATCCCACTGCTAAAGCGAGGGGACTACATGGCAATGTTGGATATTAGAGAAGCCCATTTTCATATTTCAATGTTCCCAGCGCACAGAAAATTCTTGCGTTTCAAGATAGCAAACCATCACTACCAATTCAGGGTGCTACTCTTCAGCATAGCATCCACTCCAAGGGTATTCACCAAGGTACTGGCGGTGGTGGCAACGCACCTGCGCAGGGAGACTTTCCCAGTGTACCCTTACCTGGACAACTGATTGATCATGGGGGAGACACCCCAAATTTGCAAGCAAAATACCCAAAGAAGGATCAACCTTCTTTTCTAATTGGGTTTCTCGTTCAACGAGAAAGTCAAGCCTTGTACCAAACAAGACCAAACAGTTGTTAGGAGCTGTCATAAATACAGAGGAAGGTCTAGTCTTTCCATCAAAGGAAAGAATACAAAACCTACTGCTGCAAATACCTAAGTATCAAGCTGGTCACCAGATAACCGTACGCAAAGCTATGCGTTTGCTCGGTATGATGGCATCCTGCATTTACCTGGTCCCACAGGCACGATTGCGCATGCGCCTGATGCAGGAGTGGTTGGCAAAAGAGTGGTCTCGGGCAAACGGTCAGTGGGACGATCTAGTGGTCGGTTCGCCAACACTAGTACAAGCTCTACGCTGGTGGACAAAAGAAAATCTGGTGAAGGGAAAACCATTCCACGACCTGGCGGTGCAAGCGATGGTTACAACAGACACATCACAATCCGGGTGGGGGTCCCATCACCTTCATCTCACAGCTCATGGTCTGTGGACTGAAATCACAGCACAGGACCACTTCAACTTGCCGGAACTTCTAGCAATATTGAAAGCACTCCAAGCCTTCCAAGCGCACCTGACAAATCAGTCAGTACAGATTCTCACAGATAGCACCACTGCAATGTTCTATATCAACAAGCAGGGGGAACACATTCTCCAAATTTGTCCAGGCTAGCACGGAAAATATGGAAATGGGCACTCAAACAGGGGATGTTCCTGACTTCCCAACATGATCCAGGGTAACTCGACACCCTAGTGGACTCGCTAAGCAGAGGTCCTCTACCAGAAGACCATGATTGGCAAATCAACAGAAATTTCGTAGATCACTACTTCACACAATGGGGCTACCCCACACTAGACTTGTTCGCTATAAGAGAAAACAAGCAATGCCCAGATTTCGCGTCCAGGTTTCCCCAACCAGACTCTGAGGGGAACTCCCTATGGATGAGTTGGTCAGGGAAATTTGCCTACGCTTTTACCCCAACCCCACTAATAAGCAAAGTGGTGAACAAGATTCACAGAGAACAGATGACGTCAGTTCTAGTTGCTCCCATGTGGGCGAGACAAACCTGATATCCACATCTGCGCAAACTGGCGATGTGCGACCCGATCAAACTTCCGTGCCCGGACAACTTGCTTTCCCAGCACGGGGGGGGGGGGACAACATTATACCGTCAACCTCACTCACTGAACTTGGCAACAAGGCTCCCGAGGTCATAGAGTTTGGAGATCTTAAATTACCTCAAAGGTGTATGAATATCCTCAAGGAGGCTTGTAAACCAAACACCAGACACTGTTATTTTGACAAGTGGAGAAGATTTGTAATTTGGTGTCAGTCAAAACAAATAAACCCGATAGAATGTACTCCAACTCAGATTCTGCATTACATACTACACTTATTAGACTCAGGGTTAGTCTTTAACTCTATAAAGGTTCACCGGGCCATTCTATCCGCATACACTACCTCTCACTGTAGAGTATCATGGTGTAAGGTTCTGGTCATTAAGGCATTCATGGAGGGAGTAAAAAGCCTCCACCCTCCTATATCAAACCCACCGCCAGGTTGAGACCTCAATGTAGTACTTGAAAAACTCATGGGACCCCCCCTTTGAGCCTATGCATAAGTCAAGCTTTAAACACATCACGTATAAAACAACTTTCTAGGTGGCCATCACCTCCATAATGAGAGTCATTGAACTTCAAGCATTGTCCGTGCTAGACCCTTTCTTTGTTATGCACAAGGACAAATTGGTATTAAGAACACACCCTAGGTTTTCGCCTAAATTCATTTCTAAATTCCACGTAAACCAATCCATCGAGCTACCAGCCTTCTTTCAGAACCCAGCAAGCTCAGCTGAGAAGAAACTTCATACACTAGATAAAAGGAGGGTGGTCCTTTACTATGCAAACAAGACCAGATCGTTCAAAAAAACAGACCAACTGTTCGTCTCCGTAGCATCCGTCAGAGAAGACGACCACATTTCCAAGAATGCCATCTCCAGATGGATAGTCAAATGCATACACCTCTGCTACTCTTTATCAAGCAAGAAACTGCCTTTCAAACCAAGAGCTCACTCTGCAAGGGGTACAGGAGCTACTCTGGCTTTTATCGCAAATGTCTCCCTGGACGCCATTTGCAAAGCAGCTACTTGGAGCTCAGTACATACTTTCAATCCACACTACTGCATTGACATACACACTAAAGCAGATTCCCAGGTGGGACAAGCGGTTCTAAAACATCTATTGGCACTGTACCTTCTCACAACCCACCACCTTCTCCAAGCACTGCTCGCTAATCTATGCATAGCATGTAATCTAAGCAGATTTCAAAAGCCTCCGAATGGATACATCACTCACCGTAATCATATTTCTGATGCTTTTTATCAGCTTAGATTCACATGCGCCCACCAGTCCTTCCCTTGGAGTAGAAAGTGCATAGATGTGTTTTTTCTGGGCTTTATCCGATACGTGATCTGCTTTACTACACCTGTACTCGCACTACACTTCATGCAACCTCATGTCCGGAACAAAACAATCTGAGGGACCTCGACACTTGAAGGACCATGGGTACAGTGGATGTCACACTAGGGATAGTATTACGGGAATGCCCTGTCGATGTCCCTTTTCGAGTTTCAAAAACAACAACTGTAATACTCTGCAGCTTCCACTAGATGTTGGCCTATGCATAGCATGTGAATCTAAGCAGATGCAAGCATCAGAAATACGATTACTGTTAGTAATGTATCCCATATGGTAAATGGTGAAAGGCGTGTGTGGTAACTGTTTAATATTCCTTTTGTGTATTTGTGTTTAATTATTAAGGCCTATAATAAAAAGTATTTCTGATGTTTGTTAATCTCCTTAGAATCACATGCTGTGCATAGTCTGACATCCAGTGGTCACTGCGGAGTATTGCATTTAGTTTTTTGTAGTCGAAAAGGGGACGTCGACATAGGCGTGTCTGTAATACTGTCCCTATAGTGACATGTAGTGTACCCAAAATCCCTCACGCGTCAATGTCCCTCAGATTTTTTTCCACCCAGAATACTGGTTGCCTTATGCGGAGCTGGTAAGAGGCATTTCCATTACCATTTATTCCACCCTTGGTCGTTTTTTGTCAGTTATCGTTAAATCCAAACGCCTCCAGCCCTCTCTTCGATGGCTAAGCAACTTCCCCGCCGAGTCAAGATCTTCGACGGCGGTGGTTTCGACAGAGGCGATCCTATCGGCGCTGCCGAACACGTGGCCTGGCCTCGCCTGCCTACACAGTAAGGGAGAGTGGGGGTTGTTGGGACATTTCTGTTTATAGAATGCCTTTCTCTTCTCCCCCCCTTTCCTTCGGGGTCGTTATCACTTTTTACTGCATCCTCCGCTATGGAGAGGACTCCTTTTAGATTTTGCCCTCGTAACGGCAAATTCACGTGGAAAGATAAGCATAAGCGGTGTAACCGCTGCTTACCCCTAGACCACAATGAGGCAGACTGTGCGGCCTGTAAACTCCATTGTCCTAAAACTTTAAAGGACCGCAGGGTCAAGAGGTGGGCAGCCTACGCTATTTCGAAGGCTGATTCCTCACCCGCTGCTACCACCGAATGCGACGAGGAGACAGTGATAACGCAACCTCCGTATCAGAGGTTGTCGACCTCTCTAAGGAGCGCTCCCGCTCCTCCGCGTCTGTCCCCGGCCCGAAAAGTTCGGTTCACGCCCTACTTATGGGGAAGTACACCCCGGCGATGCCGACACACATACAGTAAAAACTAAACACACAACCCTCAGCCCTTCATCGACTAAGTCGAAAAAGGCCCCAGCGCCAACAGAGACACCAAATCCATTGGCAGCCTCTGCCGACCGTAAGGGTCGCCAGCCCTCCCCGCAAGCGCGACTAGCGACTGGGCCGTCCGCAACTAAGGGCGCTATCACCAAAACGTCAGACGAAGCGCCTCGTAAGAGAGCGACCGTCGTCGAAAAAGTTCAGGCAACGCTGAAAACCGCTCATGACCAACCCTCGACGTTCAGACTAGTCGTCGAAAGCTTGGCTCGTATAGTCTCCACTGATGCTCACAGACGGACGGGAAACAGTTGCCGACACCCGCTAACAGGGCCAGAGAGACACCGAAACCTACGGAAGGTACGCCGGAACCTCCCCCCACGTCGAAGGAAAGACTTGTAGTCACATCCCCAATGTCCGGCCCATGAGAAGGTTTCTCGTAGGGCGAAGGGGGTATATCCTCCACGCTACGGGAGAGATCTCGATGCATAGGGGCGGAAGAGCACACCTTTCCTCCACTATAACGTTCAGGGGCTTCCCAGTGGACTTTGGAAAGATTCCAATCTTGTATGGACAAACTAGATATGTCCACCCCTCAACACATTACACCCAAAAGGCCTAGAGAGATACTTTATGAAGACCCTGCGGCCAAATATCCAAGACTCTTTGACCCACTTCAAGAGGATATGGAATCATATGACCTCACTGAAGAGGAGCCACATTTTCACGAAGATGAAGAGTTCCTCACTACTGAAGATGTACAAGACCCTATAGAGGGCTTTGAAGAATACCCAGACATAGGTGGAAGTAGCTTTGAAGATTACCCAGACATAGGTGGATCACAACCCTGGCAGTCTCCAGGGGCGTCAACATATCCTGACGTTTTGGATCTGTCCTCTCCTCAAAACACAACGGTCAGAAACCCGTCACCTGTAGATGACCAGCTCACTTTCAATGCACTTCTACGAAGAGCAGCAGCACATTTTGAAATTGACACAGGGGAGATTACTCCAGAGGTAGACTTTGTGGAAAAGATGATTAAGGAGAAACCACCTACTAGTCAGGCCATTCCCCTTCTTGCCTCAGTCAAGAAAAGACTTGTTCCATCTTTATCCACACCTGCATTGGTTAGAGGGGTCAACCCAAGAATTGAAAAGCTTTTTAGCCCCTCACCGTCAGATCCCTAATATATAAGGGGCACTCTATACCCGATTCCTTGGTAGTAACCACCACAAGGAAGAGGGCAAGGGTTCTGCTATCTATTAGCGAAGCACCCCCAGACAAAGAGGGGAAAAAGCTGTATGCCTTGGGAAAAAGGATTACATCCTCAGCAGCTTTCTCCACACGGATTGCCAATAACAATACTTTGCTGGCAAGCTACCCTGATGCCCAATGGGGTAAATTGCTCTAAGGACTGGAAGAAGCTCCTGAGCCCTTACGAACCCGTTTGTTAGCCATTGTGAAGGAAGGTACTCCGGTGAACCAAAGCATTGTTAAAAATAAACTTGATGCTGCGGAGACGGCTGGCCGGTCACTAGTCCAGGGGGTACTTCTCAAGCGTCATGTTTGGCTCAGGAACTCCGGTTTTAAGCCAGAAACCCAGGCGTCCCTCATCAACAAACCAATCGAGGACTCAAACCTGTTTGGTAAGGCGGTGGACGATGCACTAGAGACAGCTAAGAAGGAATTTGATACCCTAAAGACTTTAGACCAGATCACAAGACCTCCTAACAAGCGAGGGTACAGCAGCAGGCGCTTTTTACGTGGCCAACGACAGAACCAACAACAATACTCCTCAGCAGGCAACTGGTCCTCCACTCAGGGAACCAGTGGACAATATGCTCAGAGTGGACAACATTGTGGCAAGGGAAGAGGTCGGGGCCCCACTCCCAGAGGCTCCCTGGCTGCCAACACCAAATGACCCAAAGGTTCGGGTCCCCTCCCATGCATCTCCGGTTGGGGGCCGGTTAACATCATTTCTACAAGCATGGGAGGGAATTACCACAGACCGCTGGGTATTGTCAACTATAGCCCGCGGTTACTGCATCGAATTCAGTCGGTCCCCTACATTCAGACCCCCAAGGGAAAGACACCTATCACCGGAGCACCTCGCCATCCTTCTTCAAGAAGTCGAACTGCTACTAGAAAAAGAATTAATAGAGGTTGTGCCTCTATCACAGATAACAGAGGGTATTTATTCTGTGTACTTCCTTGTACCCAAAAAGGATTTAACCATGCGCCCTGTACTAGATCTTCGCCCAGCGAACACATTTGTAAAACCTCAGAAATTTTGTATGGTGACTTTGCAGGAAGTAATTCCTCTGCTCACACAGGGGGATTACATGACAACACTGGACATGAAAGATGCATACTTTCATAATTCAATGTTGCCAGCGCACAGAAAATACCTCCGGTTCATGATAGAAGGCAAACAATTATCAGTTCAAGGTGCTACCCTTCGACATAGCTTCAGTGCCAAGGGTATTCACGAAGGTTCTGGCAGTGGCAGCAGTCCATCTGTGCAGGTTGTCCATTCCGGTCTACCCTTACCTCGACGATTGGCTCATAACAGAGGATTCGTACGAAACATGCTTCTCAAATACCCAAAAGACAGTAGACTTTTTGTTCCACCTGGGCTTCTCCATCAACGAAAAGAAGTCCAGTCTAGACCCCAGCCAAATCAAGCAATTCTTAGGGGCTCTAATTCGAACAAAGGATGGCCTTGTCTTCCCCTCCGAGCGTCCAAAACATGCTGTTTCAGATCCCTCAATATGTAACCGGTCAGGAGGTGATGGTACATAAAGCCATGCGATAGCTAGGAATGATGGTGTCATGTATTTGGTACCCCACGCGCGCCTGCGCATGCGTCCAATGCAAGAGTGGCTCAACAGCCAGTGGTGTCAGGCCAGCGGATAATGGGACGATCTAGTGGTGGTCTTGCAGGCCTTGGTTCTCTCGCTGTGATGGTGGTTGAAGGAAAACCTTGTGTTGGGGAAACCATTCGCCACCCTCGCAGTGGAAGCCACTCTAACCACAGACGCATCCCTCACAGGATGGGGGGCTCACCTAACCCATCAGACTGCACACAGAGTTTGGACTCCGAGTGTGGCGTCCAAACACATAAACTTGCTGGAACTGCTGGCGGTCTTCAAAGCACTGAAGGCTTTCCAGACACACCTACAAGGGAAAACAGTGCTAGTCTTCACAGACAGCACCACAGCCATGTACTACCTGAACAAGCAAGGGGGCTCTCACTCTCCAGGACTGTCCAAGCTGTCCCAGAACATCTGGAAGTGGGCTCTCAAACACATATTCCTGTTATCCCAACATGTACCAGGGGAACTCAATCTTCTGGCAGACAAACTCAGCAGAGACTTTCCTCTGCCCGCAGAGTACGAATGGTGACTACACGAAGACATTGTCTCCAATGTTTTCGCAAAATGGGGCTTTCCAGAGATCGACCTGTTCGCAACACTGGAGAACACCCAATGCCAAGATTACGCCTCCAGGTACTCCCAGAACCGCTCCAAGGGGAACGGTCTCTGGATAACATGGTCAGGGAAATTTGTCTACGTCGCCCCCCCCACCACCGACTCCCCTTCTCAACAAAATAGTGCACAAGATGCACCAGGAATCGGTTACCATGATATTGGTGCCCCCCATGTGGGCCCAGCATCCCTGGTTCGCTCATCTGATGTCGATATTGCGGTCTCCTCCAGTGAAACTACCCTGCCCGTACAACATGCTGTCACAGGACAGGGGTCGAACGCTACACCCATGCCCACAGACCCTGAACTTGGCAGCCTGGCTCCTGAGGTCATAGAATTTGGACATTTGCAGCTTCCACAAAGATGCATGGACATTCTCAGAGAGGCAAGGAAACCGAACACTTGTTACTGCTACTCTAGCAGGTGGAAACAGTTCGTAATCTGGTGTAGGGCTAAGAATATCAACCCCGTTGACTGTTCTCCCACACAGATTGTTCTATACCTGACTCACTTGTTAGGCTCAGGATAATTCTTTAACTCTATTAAAGTTCACCTAGCTGCACTCTCCGCATACACTACGTCGCAACAGAAGGTGTCATGGTAGAAAGTTCCAGTTATTAAACCCTTCATAGAGGGAGTTAAGAGAATTCACCCTCCTATATCTAACCCAGCTCCCGGATGGGACCTGAATGTTGTACTAACCAGGCTAATGGGCTCCCCCTTCGAACCCATGCACAAAGCAACCCTTAAGAGTCTTACTCTTACAACTGCTTTCCTAATAACTATCACCTCCATTAGGAGAGTGAGTGAACTACACACGCTCTCTATTCTAGATTCCTTTGTATCAATTCACAAAGATAAGTTGGTTCTACGCACACACCCTAAGTTCATTTCAAAATTCCATGTCAACCAGTCTATAGAACTACCAACGTTCTTTCAAAACCCATCTAACTTGGGAGAAAAAAGCCTGCACACACTTGATTGTTTGTTTTGTTTATTTATTTATTTAGTATAGAGCGCAAAACCCAGAGCTAACAGGGCGGAACATAGAACAGGAAGGTAAGATTACATAAAAACTTAGTTACTGGAAAGGCACACATGTGTAAGAAGCGGAAGGTACACATATAGTTAATAACGTGCTTACATATTTACATATTCGAAGGGATTATGTCCTCCGACGTATTCCTTATCTTGATAGATCATCTCCAGCTTCCTGGCCTCGGAAATATTTTTTCAGTAGAGGGCGCTCCGCGTCGATGTCCCTCGAGCCGATGTCCCTCGACAGCCTCTGTATCGGCGCCGACGTCATCATGCGTATAAATAGACTTGTGCAGCGTCCGTTGCTCAGTTCCGTTTTTCCGTGCTTCGTGGGCCTCGGAATCGCGTTGCTCAGTTTGTTAGTCAGAGAATATATTTTTCATTATTCCTCGAATACCAACTCTTACTCGATGGCTTACTCATCCGAACCGACGACTCCACGGTCCGGCTTCAAAAAATGTCGAGACCGTGGAAAGAAAATGTCGTTGACAGATCCTCATAGGATCTGTTTGTGGTGCCTGGGATCGGAGCACCAATGTTATGAGTGCGAGGACTGCATGTCCATGACGGCGAAAGCCTTGAAGCGTAAGGGGAAGCTTGAGAGAGGTAAGGCAGTTAAAACTCCTTCGAAAGTTTCCTCGGCAGAGTCGAGACATTCGTCTCCTCGCTGACACAGGAAACATTCTCGTTCTAGGTCTCGAAGCAGTTCCCAACACTCTTCGAGATCCAAGCATTCAAGGAAGAGACGTTGAAGATCCCCTTCCTCGTCTTCTTCGGGTTCTCCGGAAAGAGTCACCTGCCCCACAAAACATAGCTCTAAGGCTGAGTGGGAGGAATTCCGTAAAAAAGGATGCTTAGCGTCTTCGAGAAAGCGGCCTCGACCCCCTCGAAGACAGCTGAGGGTGATTGTCATGATGCCTAGCCCCGGGCATCCGGATCGAGTCCATCAGCCCCGGGAGCAGGCATCCAGATACTCATTAAAACCCCAACAGCCCCGGCTGGGGGCTGTTTGGATTCAGTCCTGGCGCCTTAGGCGCCAGGCTCATCATAGAAATCAGTCCTGGCGCCATAGGCGCCAGGCTCATAGACTTTACTTACCTTACGCAGACCATGCTGCAAATGAGTCCAAGCCAAAGTGAGGTCTGGATGGGACTATTTTATTACAGGGACTATTTTTCACTCGGGTGTGGTTCTGGGGAACTTCTTACCTGGGACTACTTTGCAGGCTATTTAAACCACGCCTGAACAGCAGCCCATGCTTCGCGTTATTCTGCATCCAGCAGCGTGATGCTCACCATGTCTGCAAGTCAGCATCCAGTCTTCTGCCACGCCCACCTCGAATCCAGAGCTCCTAGACAAAAGGCAAAGAAA
This sequence comes from Ambystoma mexicanum, assembly GCF_040938575.1. Classification (NCBI taxonomy): domain Eukaryota; kingdom Metazoa; phylum Chordata; class Amphibia; order Caudata; family Ambystomatidae; genus Ambystoma; species Ambystoma mexicanum. The sequence continues at coordinate 641,535,050 of NC_090923.1, forward strand.
GGAGAAGAGGTTAGATCACAGACATTTGATTCCTTACCTGATTCCCGACCCAGCACATCTCCGAGCCTGGAAAGGACATTATTTCAGCATGCGTCGCTTCGCCAGCAGCAGCGCCGCGTTATACTCACCAGTCCACCGCATCTTTTGACTTGGCGCTGCCTCCATCAATTTCTTCGTCGAAACCCAGCACCTGGGGGGAAAACAAAAGGAATAACCAGGTGAGCTGAGAAAACCAACAAGGACAATCTCTTTGCCACCATAGGCTTACCTGCTTTACCACCGGAGGTATTATTCATCTTCCTATGCCGCACCTATAAAGGGAGAGAAAACAGCAAGTTAAACTCATGCAACTTTTACCGGACAGTGTTTGGTAATACAGACTCTTAACTGAACGCCATCAGCTGCCTCCAGGCAATATTCCTTTGGACCCAGCTGCAACCTAAAGAGGGAATGGAACAAGAGTGAACATCGGACATATTGAACTCTTTGAACTTTATAGACACTGGAGTCAATATTCCTCCGGTACTCCTCCAGTACCTTCAACCCAGTGAAGTAACTGGTATCTACGCGCCCCTGCATGCCATGCAGGATGGAGAGCTCATCATTTAAAAACATAAGGTGAGGTTACCAAAAGGGAATATCGGAGGTGATAGTGGGGAGAACGAGAACTGTTGGGGGGCCATCACTAAAGTCCATAGGTGGCTAAATCCCTTTCTCCACTTGCAGGAGAATACTTCTACGAGTCCAGCAGACAAGATTAGGCGGGCCAGTCCAGATGCATCACGTTGGTGAAGATCGCAGCTGTCCTGGTCCGATCGACGCCCCTGTGGGAACTAGGTGAGCCTAACAGTGATACCCTGGGTGAAAGACACGAAAAATCTAAATGCCGTGAGTCGTTGCATCCGGCGAAAGAAACTACTCGAGAGCGTTGCAAACCCTCGAGCAAAGGCACTGTGCCATCGACGCCATCGTCGAAGGTCCCTTCGACGCATAAATCCGCGTCATCGACACCATTATCGAAGGGCTCATCGACGCATAGGTCGATCGAATCGACGCCGTCTTCGATGTCGACGCCAAAAAAGAACAAACCCATGGCAGTAACAACCTCACAGCCAGTGGTCATACTCAGGGCCTCTGTCATGACTTCGAGGTCATCGACAACCTCGAGTAGGATCCCGATCCTCTCGAGTTCTTCGAGGCCTCTTCCAATCTTCTCGACGCCTTTTTTGGTGTTTTCGAAGCCTTTAACGTCCGTGTCGTCGACGTTTCCCCAGCCAATTATGGCAAATTTAGCCCCTTCTGCTCTGGAATTAGGATTTAAGCCATTTCCAAGGTCTGATCATTTCAGACCTTTGTCTTCAATTTATGAGATCTGCAACACCAGAACCAGAGGAATTTACCTCTGAGAAAAATAGGTTGAAGGACCTTCGAGAATCCTTACATGAGGCAAGTGGGTTAGATACTTCCCCAGAAATAGAATTTGCCAGACCAGATCCAGGGGAACATGCTGAGACTGCTTACAGAATTTTAATGGCAAGAATTATAGAATTCATGGGTTGGTCTACACCTTCACCTGCATTCCAACAGGATGACCTTACAGACATTTTAGTTAAAGGTCCACAGGAGGATCCTGTGGTTCCATTTCGCGCTGCATTACAAAGGAAGATATTGGCTAACTGGGAAACTCCTGAGGTTATCCTGGCGGTTAACAAGAAGTTATCAGCCAAATATAGGGTATCTTCTACTGACCCTGAATTTTTATCTAAACATCCAACTCCAGAGAGTCTGGTTGTTCAAGCAGCAACTGCATCAGGCAGTAGATCGGCATACCCTACTGTTCCACAGGACAGGGATGACAAAAGATACGACTCTATGGCTAATAAGTTTTTTTTTGCATGTAGCATGGCATTGAAATTTATTAACGCTACTTGTACGCTCGCAAGGTTCAGCCATACACTTTGGGAGTGTGCTTCATCAGCGGCTGACTGCCTCCCAGAGGGAGAAGAAAGGGAAGCGTTTCTAAACATCATTAAGGATGGTAAAGACGTGATGTGCGAATCCCTTCAAACTGGCATTGATTCTGCTGACAGCATCAGTAGGGCCATGGCGGCAAGTACTACAACCCGCAGATTTGCGTGGTTGCAAAAGTCTGGGTTTGCTCCAGATGTACAAGCCAGACTTTAAATATGCCCTTTGACGGCTCTTCTTTGTTTGGTACGAAGCTGGATGACAGCCTAGAAAAGTTAGACATCCAAAGCAGCAGCAAAATCCCTGGGAGCTGCAATCCGTCAAACGTCATATCGCCCCTCAGGAACCTCTTGGAGAGGTATGTCCTTTCACTTTTATTCCGCATTCAGAAAAGGCAGAGGACAATCGGTTCAAAGAAGTCAAAAAAGACTCACCCGAGGTGGATGGGATAAAAATACAAAAGCCGCAGCAGCAGGTGCCTCTTTACCCTCGGCACCTGCATCAGCCGCTTCTAAATCACTCTGAGGACTCTCCTCACAAGACACCAGTAGGGGGCAGGCTAACTCAACATCTAACGGAATGGCAGGCTATTACGTCAGATGCTTGGGCATTGGAGACAGTTGCCCAAGGTTACTGCCTGCCATCCACCGGGGAACAGCTCTCGGAAAGTTCCAGATCCGCTCCTCTTGCAGGAAATTGTAGACCTGCTGGAGAAAGGTGCCATAGACCCGGTACCTGTAGCGGAGAGCAATAAGGGCTGGTACTCCCCCTACTTCCTAATACCAAAGAAGGACGGAGGACTGAGACCTATCTTGGACTTAGGAGAATTGAACAAGTTCCTCCGGAAGGACAAGTTCAAGATGGTAACTTTCTCAGATCCTTCAGGCCCTCCAGCTCCAGGACTAGCTGGTATCTCTGGACCTTCAGGATGCTTATTTCCATGTGCCAATCCACCTCAAACACAGGAAATACCTGAGGTTCGCAATTGGCGACTCTCATTATCAATTTTCAGTTCTGCCATTTGGGCTGACCTCAGCCCCGAGGGTTTTCACCAAGTTAATGTCGGTAGTGGCTGCAAGTCTAAGGAGGGAAGGGATTCACGTCTACCCCTACATGGACGATTGGCTGATCAGGGCTGTATCTCCGGAACAAGCTCAGATCCAGCTAGATTATGTTTGCCACTTCCTTCACAAACTGGGCTTCTCCCTCAATTTAAAGAAGTCACAGATGATACCATCACAGAGACTCCAGTTCATTGGAGTGGTCCTGGACACTTCCCTGGGAAAAGCCTCGCCACCAGAGGTGAGGGCTCAAGATATTCTACAGAAGGTCACCAAGTTTCAAAATGTCCGTCTCCCAGCCTTCGACTTTTTGAGGTTGATAGGCCTCATGGCATCCTGCATCTTCCTTGTGCCAGAGGCTCGCCTGAGAATGAGATCTCTTCAGTGGGCACTAAGAACTCAGTGGTCACAATTCTCAGGAAGAATAACAGATCTCCTTCAGGTTCCGGACAAGGTGGCTCGAGACCTTCAGTGGTGGGCCTGCCAGGAGAACATCTTGAAAGGACAACTGTTTTGGCAACCATGGCCGGAGTTAACAGTAGTCACAGATGCCTCACTTACGGGGTGGGGAGCCCATGCCAACGACTTGACCATCAGCGGTCGTTGGTCTCCATCGGAGTCCAGACTACATATGAACCTGTTAGAGCTGAGAGCAATCAGACTAGCGCTGAAGGCTTTTCTGCCAGCTGTACAGGGGAAAAATGTCCTGATAATGACGGACAATACACTACCTCAACAAAAGAGGAGGCGTAGGATCACTTTTTCTGTGCAGAGAGGTGATGCGGCTCTGGTTTTGGGCAATCCAAGAAGGAATCTCTCTATCGGCAGTTCACTTAGCCGGAGAGAAAAACTTGACAGCGGACGCTCTGAGCAGGCAGGGTACAGTCTCCCACTAGTGGGAACTAGCTCAGGAAGTCCTTCAACAGATGTTCACCCTTTGGGGAACTCCTCAAGTGGATCTGTTCGCCACCAGTATCAACAGGAAGTGCGATCAGTTTTGTTCAAGGGAATTTCCCCCGAGAGGAGCTCTAGGGGACGTGTTTGTAGTGGACTGGGAGTTTCCACTTCTGTACGCGTTTCCTCCAGTCCTTGTCATTCCTCAAATGATCAGAAGGTTGAGAAGGTTCCGGAAAGCCATGATCCTAATTGCCCCGAACTGGGCCAGGAGAACGTGGTACCCGGACCTTCTGGACATGTCCATCTGCCCTCCAATTCGTCTTCCACTCGAGGAGAATCTTCTCTCGCAGAAGGGAGGTCAGGTTCTCCATCCAGACATCAGAACCCTCAACCTTCACGCTTGGTATCTGCAAGGTTGAGATACAAGGATTGGGATCTCCCAGATGACGTCATGGAGGTGTTGCTTTCGGCAAGGCCAGCAACAAAGACTTTATACCGCTGCCGTTGGAACAAATTTTGCAGCTGGTGTAGAGAAAAGAATATTGACCCCTTTTCATGTGGTACACCAATGGTGTTATCTTTTCTACTCTTATTTGGCAAATTCGGGCCTTCAGGTTGGCACTATCAAGGGCTATCTCACAGCGCTAACGATCTTCAGGCGCACTGCAGAGGAACCATCGTATTTCAAGTTACCCTTAGTAATACAATTTCTGAAGGGATTAACCAATGTCCATCCTCCAAGACCATTCCAAGTTCCTTTATGGGACTTAAATTTAGTCCTTAAATTTTCTAATGGGTACTCCTTTTCAACCACTCCACTCTTGTTCACTAAGGTTTCTCACCCTTAAAACTGTTTTATTAGTGGCATTGACATCTGCTAGGAGGGTGAGTGAATTACAAGCTCTATCTTGTAAACCCCCTCATACAATTTTTCATAAAGACAGTTGTCCTACAAGTGAAGCCTAATTTTCTCCCAAAGGTGGTTTCTGAGTTCCACATCACTCAGAAGATTACCTTACCTTACTTTTATCCCCCTCCACATCCGGGGAAAGACAAAGAAAGGCTGCATAGGCTGGACCCAAGGCAAGCTTTGAGTTTTTACATCAGCAGACTTGCTAGGTTTAGGCAAGCAGACCAACTGTTCGTAGGTTACTCAGGGCACAACTTGGGATTACCGATAACAAAACAAACCATCTCCAGATGGATTATTTTAGCCATTCTGGAATGTTACAAACTGGCAGGGAAAGAGCCTCCTCAAAATCTTAGGGCTCATTCAACCAGGGTTATCGCAGCCTCTTCGGCTCTCCAAAGAGGGGTACCGATTCGAGACATATGTGCGGCTGCCACATGGTCGTCCGCACATACCTTCATGAGATTTTACAACCTGGATTCCTCCTCTAGCCAAGAGACTAGATTTGGCAAGGCTGTGTTGCACTCTGTGCACTCTTGAAGGGAAACATGGCAATTTTACTCCCACCTCCAGTTATACACCACTGCTATGGGAGTCTATCAAGATAAGGAATACGTCGGAGGACACAATCCCTTCGAAGAACAAGTTACTTCTTAACTGGTAAAGTTCTTTTGATGGGATGTTCCTCCGACGTATTCCTTATCGCCCCTCCCATCCATCCCCTCAGTAAAACTTCCCTTGTGGTTACAGCTTACGCTCCTTCTGGGTCACTAACCAATTCATGTAAAACAACTGTTAACGTCAAAACGGAACTGAGCAACGGACGCTGCGCAAGTCTATTTATACGCATGATGACGTCGGCGCCGATACGGAGGCTGTCGAGGGACATCGGCTCGAGGGACATCGACGCGCAGCGCCCTCAACTGAAAAAAAAATTCAGATGCCAGCAAGCTGGAGTTGATCTATCAAGATAAGGAATACGTCGGAGGAACATCCCATCGAAAGAACGTTACCAGGTAAGAAGTAACTTGTTCTTTGATGCTGTGCAGAGCAGTTCGGTAGAGGTTGCATATTGACATATGTACATTTTAATGCTGTACATAGTCAATCAGGTTTGAGCAAAGGCATGAGTATGTGAGAGGGCAGGGTTAGTCATGGGGATCATTGGACTATAGCCAGGTGAGTGCGTTTCGCCTGAAGCTGTGGTAGGATTGGTCTGTCCTGGTGTGGAGTGGGAGGGCGTTCCAGCGTTGGGCTGCCAAGACAGGGAAGCTATTGCCGTCGGTTTTCTTTTGTCTGAATTTTGGTCCCTGCAGGCAGTAAGAGTTAATCGATCTGGTGGGGCGGGTGGAGGTTTTTATTGCTATTCTGGCTGCGAGATGGGGGGGGGGGGCTGCATTGTTTAGGTATTTGAAAGTGAGAGATGCCGTTTTGAGAGAGATGCCATTTGTGTTCTCTCCTTTTGTTGGAGATGTGTTCCTTGGATGGTAGGTTGAGGGCTGAGTGCGTTATTTTGTAGTGTCTGTAGTTTGTCGGTTATGTATTTGTTGGCTCCTAGGTACATGACGTTACAATAGTCAAGTCTGGAAAGTATTAGGGCATTGGCGATGATGATGCAGCTAGCTTGGGTGAGGAAGGCTCTGCTTGCCCGGATTAGCTTGCATGTGTAGGCGGTTGAGGATGCTAGTGAGTTAACTTGTTTTTTTAGTGACATGGTTGCATCTAGGTGAAAGCCCAGCGTTTTCACTGTTTTGGCTACTGTGATGGTGTTGCCATCAATGATGAAGGCCTTATAGTTCGAGCTGAGTTTTTTTAGATTGGTGTTGGATCCGAGGAGAAGGATTTCGGTTTTGTCATCATTCAGGCATAGGCCGTGTGTGGCCATCCATGCCTGAATGATGAGAGAGATTTTGTTTACCAAGGCCGTACGTATCCGACTCGTAGTTGCCCGACAGGGGTATGATGGGTGTCATCTGCATAATTAGTTTAAGAGACACCCAGTCTATCCAACTTGTCAAATAAGGGCTTGGTAAAGATGTTGTAGAGGGTGGGGGAGACGCAGGAGCCCTGGGGTACCCCGCAGGTTATTTTGATGGGGTCTGCTGAGGCTAGAGTGGAGAAGACCCTCATAGTTCGATTGTCCAAAAAGGATTGGATCCAGGCTATGGCCTCTATTGAGAAGTGGGCAGCTGAGGCCAGGTGTTCGCACAGGACTGTGTGATCCACCAGGTCGAACTCTGCCGACAGGTCGAGGAGGAGTAGCATGGCGGTGTTTCCTTTGTCGTTAATCTCGTTGATCTGGGTCTTGAGATCAATTAGTGCTGTCTCAGTGCCGTGCTGTGGTCTGAAACCCGATTGGCGGGCACCTAGTAATTTGTGAGTTTCAAGATATTGCTGAATTTGCAGGTATGCTACTCTATTATCTTTAACAGGAACGGCACCGTGGTGATGGGCCTGTAATTAGTGGGAATAGCAGGGTCAAGGGTTTGCTTTTTGAGGAGAGGCAGCACCCAGGATTCTTTGAGGTTGCTTGGTATGGTGTTGGAGGAGAAGGATGCGTTGATCAGTTTGGTTATAAAGGGGGCTAGGTCCCTGGCAGCATCCTTGATTATCTGGGGAGGGCAGTTGTCGCCTTTGCAATTGGATGGTTTAAGTGAGGCTATAACGTTTTCTGTTTCTGGGATCGATATTTTGGTGAACCTGAAGAGATTTGGGCCTGGTGGGTTGGTTATTTTAGCGTGGTTGCTGGGAGATACTTAATTAGTGCTGAGGGAGTCTTTTTTTAGTGCAGTTTTAGTTTGGAGAGTTTTGATTTTATTCGTTAGGGTGTTTTGGACGCTGGTGCACCATGCTTTGTCCTTAATTATGTTGTCTGGCAGGGGTATGGGGGATTCTAGTTCCCTTAGTATAGCGAATAGTTCCCTGGTGTTGGAGCTAGATTTTTTGATTCTTTCATTGAAGAGATTCTTTTTGGTGAGTAGGATTTCTTTTTTGTAGTTAGCAAAAAGTTTGAGTTGTGATTTGTTTTCTTCTGTAGGGGAATTGCGCCATTGAGTTTCTAGTTTCCTTTTGCGCAATCTAAGTTCTTTCAGATGGTGGGTGAACCAGGCGTTCAGGTGGGCTTGTTGTTTGCTCTTTTGTAGTTTAAGGGGGGCAATGATGTCAAGTCCTTTCTTCATGGCACTGTTGTATCTGTCTACTAGGCACTCAGGATTTAGGTTGTTGGGGAGAGCATTGAGGGTTGGCAGTAGTAGTGGTAGGAGGTTGTCAGGGGTTATATATTTTTTTGCCCTAGTGGGCATTGGTGGTGCCATGATTTTTATTTTGTTAACTTCTTTGTTGAGTGCTAGTGTGAAGTCAATGATGTGATGATCTGTCCAGTGTTGGGGAGAGTTTTTGGTGATGATGGTGTCGCAGTTCAGGGTGGCGATCCAGTCCAGGGTCCAACCTTTATTGTGGGTAGGGGAGAGCACTCTTTGGGTTAGGCCGTGTTCATCCAGCATATTGGCTATAGCTTGTGCTAGTTTGTCATCGGGGTCGTTTAACCCAAGGTTCAAGTCGCCTAGCAATAGTATTTGGGAGGTCTCTTTTATGTTGTTGGCTAGGAGGCTGAATAGGTCTGCCTCGAATGTGCCAGTGGGGCCAGGTGGCCTGTATATTAGATAAATGGTTAAGGTGCGGCCGTTGAAGATAGGCAGTTTGGCGATGAGGATCTCGCAAGATTTGAGAGGTGCTTGAGGCAGTGGTTTTAGCTCAGTTAGTTTTAGCTATGATGGCTAGGCCACCTCCTCTGTTGTTGGGCCTGTCCATTCTGATTTTGTGGTAGTTTTCTGGGATGGCTATTGCGAGTGCTGGGCCAGCTGCTTCGTGCAGCCATGATTCGGTGATTGCTAGGAGGTCGAGGTTGTTTGTGGATAAGGGTGTCTGCTATTTCTGTGGCGTGGGCCACTAGCGATCTAGCATTAATTAAGGCTCCAGATATAATGGTGCTGTTGGGTGTGTCCTGGATTGTTATAGGGATAGGTTTTGGCTGGGTGGAGTTATAGCAGGGTGTGGTTTGGTTAGGGTGGGTTTTGGAGTGTTGCGAGGTGGGTCTCTTGTTGTGGCAGATGGGCTCATAAAGTCGGGGTAGTCTGGCTCGTAGGCTGGTGTTTCTTTCTGTGGTCGGACAAGGTGCATTTTCGGCAGGGTACATAGTAATGGCAGCAGTGTAACTGGCAAGGTGTAATAAAGGTGTGCGGAGGTACAGTAGGGAGGCTGTGATCTGGGCTCAGCAACAGTGGTGTGGTGCTACTAGTGTAAAGCAGGGCTATACTCGCAGCAGTGATAGTAGAGGGGTGCAGTAACTAGCATCAGATAAGGTCTAGTGGCTACTGTAGTAGCAGCAATAATAGTCTGGTGCAAACTAGTATAAGGCAATATCAGGTAAGGCACAACAGTTGCCACTAGATTGCATTGGCAAAGAATAGAGGCAGTGTTTCACCTAAGTTGTGTGCAGTTGTGCGCACATCCGTCATGTTTTATATGGAAAGGACTAGACCACTGAGAAAGACTAATCAGTTCTTTGTCTCCATGGCGGCTGGAAGCGAAGGAGATGCAGTTTCCAAATCCACTATATGTAGATGGATTGTCCAATGCATCACTCTGTTTCTCTCTTGCTAAGAGAGAACTGCCCTTCAAGCCGAGAGCATACATGCCAACATTCTGTGACCAAAAATCTGTAGGAATCTTAAAGTTTCAAAAATAGTCAGGCGAGGAGGTAATGATAGGAATAGGGCGCGTCAGCAGCCCATTGTCATTGAATGAGCCCGCCGCCGCGGGTGCATTCAATGGCAAACGAGGCGCCTGCCACGCCTTCTGCCACCACACCAGCTCGGGGGAGACCTTGAAAGACTCCCCTGAGTTGGCGTGGTGGGGGGATAATGGCGCCTTTTGTGAAAGGCACCCGCGGCGGAGGGGCGCCCTTAGCCCACCGCCGTTGGTGCCTTTGACATCAAAAGCCTGCTTGCTGTGCCTTCTGCTGCTACGCCAGCTCGGGGGAGCCCCTGAAAGACTCCCCCGATCTGGCCTGGGCAAAAAAAAAAAAAAGATTAAAAAAAAAAAAGAATTTTTTTTGTTTTGGTTTTTTTTACAAAAAAAAATCGGTGTTCGGTACCACTAAATCGGTAAGCGGTAGGACTGCTTAAAAAGCAGTATCCTACCGCCTAAATCGGTAGGGTTGGCAAGTATGCGAGAGCACATTCTACTCAAGGCACTGGGGCATCCATAGCAAATGAGTCCATTTGCAAGGCGGCGAACTGGAGTTCTGTACACACCTTTACAAAACACTATTGTCTAGATGCCCATTCTAGATCTGATTCCCAGGTCGGACAAGCAGTACTTGGACATCTTTTCTCTACTGTTCCTTCTCACAACCCACCTCCAACTCCGGGTACTGCTTGCTAGTCTATGCACAGCATGTGATTCTAAGCGGATTAACAAACATCAGAAGACATGCATTACTTACCGTAAAAGGATTTCGGGTGGTTAGATCTGCTTAGATTCACATGTGCCCACCCTTCCTCCCTGCTCGGATGGAACGAACATAGGCGTCTTATTACTTTATCTCTTTTCTGTACTCACTCACTTAAGGTAAGGCTCCCTCATGGCAGAAAAAATACAAACAGAAGGACCTCGATGCGTGAGGGATTTTGGGTATACTACACGTCACTATAGGGATAGTATTACAGACACGCCTATGTCGACCTCCCCTTTTCGACTACGAAAAACAAAATGCAATACTCCGCAGTGACCACTGGATGTCCTACTATGCACAGCATGTGAATCTAAGCAGATGCAACCATCAGAAATGCTTTTACGGTAAGTAATGCATGTCATATACACTTATCTAAGGGTATTCTGTGGTGTTTTACTGTGTGCTCATTGTGGGCGTCTGATCACTCTCACCGCTCCTGAGACTTCGTTTTGACTTCCTGCCAAGCTATTGTAGATTGCCTGGTTTGTCCAGAAGGTTCCCCCGGTCCACTAAACTAGGGTAGCCTCCTAAACTTCTGCCAACCAGGTCAGCGTTTAGAACTCCATCTTAACAGGTGTCAATACGGAGTTGGCTACAGAGTTGAGACGCAGTCCACTACCTGTTTGTTTGATCATGCTGAGACAGAAAGTCTTTCTATCATTTCTACTGAAAGGAGCCTCTGCCTCAAAAACCCTGCTCTATTGCGGAGCGGCCACCGTGTTGGCTACAGAGTTGAGACGCAGTCTTTGCAGTCTGTGGCTGCTATGGCGAGAAAGAGAAACACCGAAGAGGAGGGATGTTGCCTCCGAAGCTCGGGGCCTCGACGGAGGGACCCGGCGAATCGGAACATCTGAGTGACTCCTTTGTGACAGCCCCTGGCCACACCTTGACGAACAACATATTTGGCAATGACCGATGAAGACAGCGACACAGGTACTACCTCAATTGACTTACTTAATAATTCATTTGAAACTGAAACCCTCCCGCGGAACATGCATAAAATTTCCCCCACGCATCCTGCTGGTAGTGACTTCACCAGCCCTACGCCCCCAGTGGTAACTAACACTCTGCTCGAACAATGTAAGAACGGCCCCCATGAACCACTGGCCAAGGATTTGGTCGGGAAGGGAAAAAGGGGCCGTCTTCGCAAATTTCACTTACCTACAGATTCACCCGCGCACCTCTCTCTTGATCACGATTGCAGCATTGCCACCCATCTTCCCGGTCATCCAGCCCATGAAAGCTTGTGTCAGTGGAAGCTTTCGCTGCTACTTCTCTACTCCTCCTCCACCACCTTTGGCTGACTCGCACTCTGACATAGCCCTCTCCAACCTTCATTTCTCTATCTCTAACACTCTTGACGTCCTTGCCCCCGTCATGAGGATCTGTTTGAAGCCCACATCCAAGTGCAACTCTAGATAAGATTCCGACCTTGACACCCTTAAACGCAAGTATAGGGTGGCTGAGAGCAAGTGGAGGGCATCAAGAGCACCCTCTGACAAACTGGCCTGCCGCCTACTCCAAAGGCATTACAGACTCTGTCCTCTCGAAGAAGAGAGCCTACATCCAAGCCCGCGTCTCTTTGGCCTCCAACAACTCGGCCGAATTTTTCAAAATCTGCATGGAGCTGACCAATCCTGTTGCAGTCTCTACCTCTCCTGTTCCCTCCCATGCCCTCTGCACTGCTCTGGCTTCTCATTTCACCACTAAAACTAAGGACATCCTGTCCAATCTCTCTTCCTCCTCCTCTACCACCCGCAGCCCCTCCTCAGCCGTTTCTTCTCCTCCTTTCCCCTGTTCACCCCGATGATATTTCTAGACAAGTCCCATCTATGAAAGTCTTGTCAAAGCAGGTTCTTCCCTACTCATCCAGAACCATCAAGGACCATATTGACACCCTTGCTCTAGCCTTTACTGATTTCTGCAATCTCTCTTTTGCCACTGAAACCTTCCATTTCCCTCTTAAGTACTCCCTTGTGCACCCCCTTTTTAAGAAGCCCTCTGTCGATCCTTCCTCTCCGGCAAACTATCGGCTGATCTCCATCACCCCTTTCGTGGACCAACTCCTCGAAAAGCTGCCCATCTCCCAGCTTAATCTGCATACTGAATCTGTTGATTCTCTGACAACTTCCTCTGTCTTGTCTTTAAATCTCTTCATGATTTTACGCCCCCATATCTCTCGTCTCTCATCTCATTCTACACTCCCTCCCGCTCTCTCCGATCTGCAGACCTCTTCCTTCTCTTTGTTCCCCCGTCCACATGCGCCTCCGCTCGTTTCACCTCCTTGCCCCCCACCACTGGAACTCCCTTCCTCTCTCTATCTGTTTCATCCCCACCTATTCCTCCTTTCGCGTCTCCTTAAAATCTCTCCTTCTCCACTCCCCTCCCTGATACTCTCATTCCCTCCTCCACCTTCCCCTCTCCCCCTTTTTATCCTCCTATTCTTACCTCTCTCTCCCTGCTTCGCTTCGTTTTAAGTCCCCTTTCCTCCTCGCACGCCTTCAGCTTATTCCACTTCCTGTTCCCCACTTCCTTCCCCTCTCCCCACATTTATCTTCACTGGCAAATTGTTCTAATTGCTGTATTATTGGTTTGACTCATATTTGTAATTGCTTCTACTGTTATTGTATTCTTGTTGTTACAATGTAAAGCTCTTTGGTGTAAAGCGCTATATAAACACAATAAACGTAAACATAAACAACCAGTCTGGCTTCAGAGCTGCCAAAAGCATGGAAACTGCTCTCCTGAACACATTTGAAGACTGACTCTCGGATCTAGACTCTAACCTTCGTTCTGTCCTCATTCTCCTTGAACCACGCCATCCTCTTCAATCGCCTCTGCGACAACCTGGGTATCTCTGGTCAGACCCTACCCTAGGTCCAGCTTGGGCCTTTCATCTATTCCATCTCTTTCTATTTGTGGTGTTCCCTAGGGATCTAACCTTTCTCCCTTAATTTTAAACTACCTGGCACCTCTTGCCCACCGCATCGCTACATTCTGCTCTAACTTTCAGTGTTTTGTGGATGACACCCAGCTCTCCTTCAGGATCCCCTTAGTCGCCACTGCTCCTTCTCTCATACCAGACTGTCTGGCTGCAATTCAGGAATGGTGTGCCGCCAATGTTCTCTGCCTTAATGCCAGTAAGACTGAGATCCTCCTCATCGGGACACCTGCTCCCTCCTTTCCTCTCAGACTCTGGCTGCCAACCCTGGGCCCTCTTCCTGCTCCTTTCTGTGGGGCTAAGAATCTAGGTGTCCTCTTCGACTCCACTCTCTCCTTCTATCCTCACATCTGACATCTCTAAGAAGTCACACTATCAGCTGCATCTCCTCGGAGGTATTCTGCCTTTTCTCACTTTCCCCCAGAAGCTCACTGTCTCCAGAGCCCTGGTCCTCTCTAAGATGGACTACTGCAACAGCCTCTTTGTAAATCTGCCTGCCTCTACTCTTCGACCGTTACAACTTATCCAGAACAAGACTTGTCTTTGGCCTCAAGCCCAGGGATCGTATCTCTCCAGCTCTGAAACCTCTCCACTGGCTCCCTGTGGCTAGAAGGATAAAGTTCAAGACCCTTTGCATCGTACACAAGGCTTTCTGGGGCCTGGGAGCGCACTACCTCCAACTTTCTATTCCTAAACCTCTTTCTTCTCGAGCCCTCTGCGTATCCACCTCCAACTCTGAGGGTCAGACGCTTCTGCAGACAGAGAGTGGGGGAGGGGGGTAGATCTTTCTTCTGCTGGGGCTTCCCTCTGGAACAGCCTCCCTGCCTCTCTCAAACTTGAGCAGAACCACCTCCAGTTCCGGAAGCAACTCAAGACCTTCCTTTTTGCTTCCCCTTTCTCTCTCCCTTGCTGATGTCCCTGACTGCTCCGCACACTGGTCACCTGGGCACCCACTGAAATTCTGGTCCAGGCTCCTGCATGTCTGTCCTTTTTTCAACTGTCCCTAGTCGCCCAACTCCTGTTTCAGGTACTGCTTGTTAATCTATGCAAAGCATATGAATTGTTAAAAGATAAAATATATAATTGAACACACAACCCTCACAAATCGAGCCAGAAAAATAGTCTGCGGACATGGACCAGTGAGTGTTCCATGGGACACATAGGGTGGTGATAGTGTGACACACACACCCCGGTTGACCCCCTTTTTTCAACTTAGAAAAAACAAATGTTATACTGTAGCCAACCACTAGATTCAAAACCAGGAAGAGGGATTTGGACCTAACGGACAGGGAATAGCCGCTTAGTACATTTATTTTTTCATAAATACCAATAAATGTTCAAATTTCATTTCTAAAATTTATTTATTTTTATTTTTATAAACAATTCATATATAATGTTAAAACATTTAAATAAACAATTCAATATCAATTCAACTTAGACTGATTCACTCCTACCATTCATACTGTTTTTACTTTTTGGAACACACTACTAACATTTATATTTTAGCCTTATATAAAAAGGCCTCTTGTTTTATTAACATAATTCCACAATAGTCCTCCATCCACTGTTCTGATGGTTCCGTCTGTGTGTGTTTATCACGCAGACTTTAGTCTACACGTGTTTCAGTTGTCTATTTTCGGGACGTCAATATTCGTCGACCCTCAATTGATACAACCTTCTTCAGGACAAGATTAATGGGAGCTTGTTTATTCCCACAGTGATCAAGTAGGGTGAGTATCACCACCTAAAATACAATATAAAAGTTTAGAACGCTAAAAAGACTAACAGCATTTAAAACAAATTTTAAATCCATTCGATATTGGCTATTCCCTCTTATTTGGAACACAGTAAATGTGAAAATATGATTCTCAAAGGTAATCGTAGTGCAATATCCGTGAGTGATTACCTTTCCACCCACTTATATTACTACCTGGATAAATCCTATTTGCATTTTTAGATTAATGGCCGTCTTATTCTACCCACCAACCTAGATGCAAACAAACAAACCGTTCTATTTTTAGAACGTGATACTTACTTAACATGGAATCCAAATGGTTCCCTCTATTTATACAATCTAATTGGCCCTTTTTGCTCAAGGGGGGTTCTTCGCACTTCCGATAGTTGCCTAAAAAGGGAGACCTAAAAAGGAGATGGGAGAGTGTTACCAGGGAGTGAATATTAGATTATATCTCTAGATGTGCAAGCGGGATGGAACTTACAGGTAGCTAAGGTTAGATTCTAAATCCGAAGGTATTTCACAGCCAGCAGCTTAGTGTAGTGACCATGATGTCGATTTTTTTGAACAATTCTGCAATTCAACAAATAAATAAATAAATGTGGACATGGTAGCAAAAAATCTTGCACAAGGCCACACTTTACCTCCCTTCTGTGTTGTCTAGAAGTATAGATATAACCGACCCTTTCAAGTCTGCAATTTATTCCCGTGTTTAGATGTTCTATGACACGCCCCTAGTCTACTAGCCAAGCCTATGTTGTCCCTCCCATTCACCAGCCACTCCTCGCATTAGGTCAACCTATGGTTAGTTCTTTTGCCCCAGAGTGACAGTCATCGCTCGTGCGATTACCTTGCAGTTCAGTTTGTTACTTCCGAACGTCCGCAGTGTTCGATTTGGTTCTTTCTCCTCCGGCGCTGTTTGTGGTACCGCGACGCGTGTCTCTTAAAGATGGCAGACTATTCAAAGCATGTGATTCTAAGCACATACATGCTTCAAAGAGTTAAATAATATTTGTCGTATACATTAAAGGACAGACCTCCTCTGACAAATTCTAAATCCAGGACAAAAATAGATGACAAAGGAAGGTTTCCCGATTTCCTTATGGTGGTTGAAGACCTGGGTTATTGTAGTGATTGACGGATTCCCTGGGGAATCTTAGATTTGTGAGCTTCAACAGCAAAGGGAGATTAAGCATTTAAGATGCAATTATCGGGTTTATAATTAACTACACGTGAGTATACCATATCTAAAAAAGTATAGTCCTGCTGTCCTGCCAGTCCTCTTCTCCTATTTTATTAATTTAAGTTACTGGCTGCTGGAAGGAAGGTATGGTATCAAACAGTGAAGACAGACACAAGTGATCACAGTTCAACAGTGTTTATTGTACTTCAATAAGTTGTTTGAACGCCTATCTAACCTAAATTGAAGGATGCGAGGAAGCTACCATCATCAAATAATACTGCAGTCCTAGTCTAGTCTCTGTCAATATAAAAGGGCCTATACTAATAAACCCATTGCCAATCCTTAATTCTAGATACAAAAGGGTGTGGGACAATTGTGCATGCAAAAAGAAAAGCATTCAGTAAATATGTCAGGACGATTGAGCAGTTGGCTTCCCTTCCCCCATGCTTTCAGCACGGGGCAAGGCGGCGGCACATTGGAGACGAGGATACAGTTCAAAGCATTGTTATCAGGGCCTTCTGCCAACGCCTCTTTTCCAATAACTTTCTCTTGCTGCAGAGGGCCTGTCGTAAACAAACAAATATCGAAGTTCCACTCTTATCAGGGTCTTCACATGCATATGTTCTCGCTTCCAATGTTCATCATGGGTCTCCCTCCTTCAGGCTTAGACCCCCTTTTTACCACAATATTCACATTTGGTCTCTCTCGTTTCAAATGTGCAATGGGTTTTGCTTAAACTGTCGCAGGACCACTATCACCGAAACAC
This sequence comes from Ambystoma mexicanum, assembly GCF_040938575.1. Taxonomy (NCBI): domain Eukaryota; kingdom Metazoa; phylum Chordata; class Amphibia; order Caudata; family Ambystomatidae; genus Ambystoma; species Ambystoma mexicanum. The sequence continues at coordinate 641,552,026 of NC_090923.1, forward strand.
GTCGCCAACAACAGATGTCATACCTTCTCGCGTTCCCACAGGTGTCCCGGCAAAAAACGGTACCTCACATGTGTGGGTGCACATACTGGGGGTGCAAAAGGAAAAGGGTAACCCGCTGGTAACCCCAAGCCTTTCGGCGCAGTCCATTTTGTTCATGTGGGTAACCTACAGATTTTGGCCTAGGGTGTCGAAGCCAGCAAGGAAAACGGGGAACCCCATGCATTTCCCAAAAAAGGGCACCCGTGGGAATCCACAGAGGTCTGCCTTACGCAAATCAGCCCAGAATCTACCACCCAGAACCTCCGGCAAATTCCAAATTTGGGTGTAAAAAAACACAATTTCCAGACATTTCACTCTGCTCAACCACCGAAACACACCGCCAACAACAGATGTCATACCTTCCCGCGTTCCCACAGGTGTCCCAACGAAAACGGTACCTCACATGTGTGGGTTCACCAATCTAGCCGCAATGGGAAACGGCTAACCCACTGGTAACCACAAAAGGGTTTGGGGAGATAACCTACAGATTTGGGCATAGGGTGTCCAAGCCACCAAGGAAAACTGGGAACCCCATGCATTTCTGAAAAGAGGGCACCAGTAGGAATCCACAGAGGTCCAACTTGCGTGAAGCGGACCAGAATGTTTTACCCAGAACCCCCGACAAAGTGAAAAATGTGCGGGTTTTCGGCACATTTTGGACTTTGTCGGGGCTTCTGGGTAATAAATTCTGGGCCGATTTGCGCAAATCATACCTCTGCGGATTCCCACGGTGTCCTCTTTTCGGAAATGCATGGGGTTCGCTGTTTTCCTTGGTGGCTTGGACACCAGAGGCCCATATCTGTATGTTGTGCTTGTCTGGAGAAAGTGTCGAATTCAGGTGTCGAAACAGACTTGGGTTACCTGTGTTTTAGGCTTTCCCCTTGGCGCCCAGGTAGGTGCACCCACACATGTGAGGTACCGTTTTCATTGGGACACCTTTGGGAACGCGGGGCGGTAGGCCATGTGTTGTTGGCGGCGTGTTTCGATAGGTGCGCCGAGTGAAATGTGCTGAAAATGCGTTTTTTTCCCCCACATTTTGGACTTTGCGGGGGTGTCTGGGTAATAAATTCTGGGCCATTTTGTGCAAATCGTACCACTGCAGATTCCCACGGGTGTCCTCTTTTCAGAAATGCATGGGGTTCCCTGATTTCCTTCATGGCTTGGACACCCGAGGCCCATATCTGTATGTTGCGCTAGTCTGGAGAAAGTGTGAAATTCAGGTGTGAAAACAGACTTGGGGTTACTTGTGTTTTAGGTTTTCCTCTTGGCGCCCAGGTAGGTGCACCCACACATGTGAGATACCGTTTTCATCGGGACACCTGTGGGAACGCACGAAGGTATAACATTTGTTGTGTTTGTGTGGTTTTCATAAGGTTTTGACCCATTTGCTGGTGCCCTTTGTCACACAACCCTTTAATTTCCCAAATGTGACCTACATTTAGTCGCTACTTTAGGCACCATACACTTTTGTAACCTGCACAAGTCACCTACCCTTGAAAAGGTCTGCATGGGCTCTTTCAAAAAATGGATGCTTGCCGTTCCTCACCACATTGGTTTTCCCGATTTACACATGCTAAGTGCGTCTGTTCAGGCCGTGAGCATAAAACTCACGTGTACCATGGCTCAGTGTTTGGCTTGTGGTATTACTTGTTTTGTAAAACACTACAAAAAATGTGTGCTTTCCTAACTGAGAGAGTCAGGGGGGATGTAGCGGAGCATTGCTTTTCTCAAAATTCATAGAAGCCATTGCAGTACCAAGCCAACCATGTCCAACACATACCTTTTTTCAGTCATTTTCCCGTTTTCCCCCCAATCTATGGCATTTTCCCCTACCTAGTTGTTGCCTGACCTACGCAAATCACCCCTTCCCAAACTTGGAATTTTGTCTACTTTTCAGAAATATATTCCTTTCTGTCCTCCAATTTGGCTTCCTACCCTTTTCTTCCATTCCGTCCATGCATGTCCAATTGGCAAAAATGGCCAAAATCGCCTACCTCTCACAAAACCGTTGATAACCACATCAAAATAATTTTTTTTCGTTTCCACTCAACCTGTTCTTGAAAGCCAGGAAATTGGAGGACTCAGCACAGCAAACCATTTGTTCCTAGCTCTTACAGGGAAAAAACCACAGGCTTCTTTGTACATCATTTTATTGGCATTTTTGAAAAAACAAAAACCCAGAATTTTCGCCCTTTTTGCTTATTTTCTCTCACCCCCCCCCTACAGCAACCTAGGATTCCTGGGTGGCGTTACGATCGCCTACATGTGGGAAAAAAAGGAGCCACATTTGGCCGAGATATCTCATGTAACAAAAATGTTACAAGGCATTGAATGGCCACATACCGAAATAACCAAAAAAGGCCTTGGCACTGGGGGGAAATACCCATGGCAGTTAAAGGGTTAAAGTAAAGTAGTATTTTGTGAATTCACTCGTAATGGATGCTTGGTCAGAGCTTTCTCCCCACTCTGGTGTCCTGATTTTTAGGATGGTCCTATCTTTTTCCTCTTTTCTCAGAATTCGTGCTAGGAGCCTGTCTGCTTTGTTTTTTTATGTGGTATATCTGTCTAAGATGTCTTAGGGAGTGTTCAGCTCTACTGGTTTGTATGATTTCAAATTGGCCCCTAATTGCCCTGTATTCCCTTCTGATCTCGCCTGTCAGCATAACTACTTTCAGTTTAGCTTCTAAGTCCCCCTATAGGAGTCTGCGCTCCCTGTCCCTTCGGGCCTTTATTGCTATCATCTTTCCCCGTATTGTGGCTTTGAATGCGTCCCAGATCATGAGATTGCTTATTTCCTGACTGTCGTTGGTTTGAAAGAAATTCTCTATTACCTCTTGTAATTCCCCTTTCAGGGTCTCGTTTTTGAAGGTGTAAGAAGGGTATTTCCATTTCCTTAGCCCCGGGGGATTTAATTTCCTTATAATTTTCAGTATGTTAGGGGCATGGCCAGATAGTGTTATTTCTCCCACTTCTATGTCTGCCACTTGCCCTAGCAAGGATCTTGAGACCCAAATATAGTCTATTCGTGATGCTGACCTATGTACATGCCAGTAAAATGTATAGACCCTCGTGTCTCCTCTCTTTTGCCTTCCAGGCGTCAACCAGTGATAGGTTGTTAATTTTTTACTGCAATTCCTTTAAGGATTTGTTCTGGGAGTAAGAGATTCTAGCGTTCCTGTCCCTATCTGGGTCCCATGCTAGGTTAAAGTCGCCTGTGAGTATTATTCTCCCCTTTGCGTATCCCTCCAGTTTTTTTTGTCTCATTTGGATGAATCGGTCTTGCCTGAAGTTAGTTGTGTACATGGTAGCCAGAGGTTGTAATCTCTCCCTTCCCCTGGAGGAGTATGGCGACATACCTCCCTTTAGTATCCTTGTTGACGTCCAACGTCTTGAGATCTAAGTTGTTCCTTGCTGCTATTAAGACCCCTGCCCCTTTTTGTCACATCATTTGATTGTTGGATCTGATTATAGCCTCGCAGCCGGATCGTATGTTTGTCTTTCCCTGGTATGTGGGTTTCCTGCAGGGTGATCCGGTCTGGGTTTTCTCTCAACAGATAGTGTTATAGTTTTTTCCTTTTTATTGGCGAGTTTAGGCCTTTAATGTTTAGTGATATAACTTCTACGGTTTCATTATTTGAGGGTTTTCTAGTTGCTGGCCTTAGTTTTAGTGCATATGTGTCTGAACTTGGACCCGGTTCCCCACCTACCCTCTCCTCCCGGTATGCCTGGGGCTTTCCCCTTTCTCCCCCCTCCATCCCCTCTGTGACGCTCTCTCCTCCCTCCCTCTTTACCCCCCTTACTGGGTTGGCGCAACTAGCCTCTAACCCCTCCCGACTCTCCACGTCTGGGTTGAGTTCCCTTCCCCTCCCAGCGGATCCCCTTGCAGGTCACCCACGACCCATGTCTCGATACTAAGAGTGCCCCTCTTTTTTCCCCCTTTAACCCCTGCCGCGTTTGATGTATGTCCCCTCCCCAGGTGCTTTTCTGTTGCTTATATTCCCACAGACTTTTGTTTAAGTGGAGCAGCCCCTTTCTGGGGAGTCTTTTTCCTGCAGAGTCTTCTCTGGCGATGTTCCTGGGCATCTCAGGCCCCTCTTTTTCCTGTCTTTCCTCTTTTTAATTCTTGTGTGGCCCATTCCCACGCTTTTCCTTTTGACTGTTCTTTCGTTGAGCCCTGGGCCTCACTGTTGGTTGAGTTGAACTCTATTCCCAGGATGTTTGCTCCTTTCTATGTCGATGTGATTCTCCTTTGTCTGCCTTGAAGCTCGAACAGGAGGCCGAAGGGGAAGGTCCATCTATATTTCATGACTCTTTTCATTAGCTCCTGCACAATTGGACGCATCAACCTTCTATTAGTGAGTGTGATCTGGGAGAGGCCTTGAGAAAGTTGGATAGCGGAACCATTAAAGTTGAGATCATTTGCTCTTCTTGCGGCAGCCAGGACTTTTTCTCTTTGGCTGTATCCATGCATGGCTACCAGGATGTGTCTCGGTCTCGCGTCTGGTTCATTTCTTTTAGGCCCCACTCTGTGTATACGGTAGACCTTGATTCCTGCCGGGTCTGCCACGTCCACCAGGTCTGCGAAGATTTGTCTTATTGTCTGGAGCAGTTCTGCATCTTCCATTGCTTCAGGTATTGCTTTGACTCTTATATTAGCTCTCATCAATCTGTTTGCGAGGACCTCAGTTTGGATCTCCAAATTGTGGGTAGCCCTAGCCAATTGCTCAATCAGGTCCTCCTCTTTGTGAGAGTCGTCGGCCAACTTCTGCAGGGCTTTCTCGTTTGTGGCGACTCTTGCTTCGAGCGTGTGTATGTCTCCCTTCACTTCCTTAAATGCCCTTGCCAGGTCTTCTCTCATGATATCTAATTGGGACTCAATAGTGTTCGCCATCCTTTCTCCAAAGTTCAGGAAGCATTATTCGAGGAACTTTTGTGTGACCACTTGCTCCTCTGGTCTTTCCTCTTGAGGGGCCTCTTCTGCATCCTTGTCTGCCTCCTGCTCGACATCGTGCTGTGCTCCCCCCTTCCTTCCTTCCACATTTTCTGTATTGCCCCCTCGTGTGATTTTTATTGTTTGTCCCTTTCGTGGGGTACTAGCTTTCTTTTCCTCTATTTTTTGACATCTTGCCTTGGTCTGCTGTTGTGGGGGAGTGATGCCTTGACTAAGTTCCATTTGCGTCTCGAATCCTGTGGGTTTTTGGTGTGTATGGGGGCCTGAGGTTATGGTGTCCTGCTGTCAATGATTGTGGTCTCCTCTCCAGTCCCCCTTCTGCCCTTGCGGCTGCTGGACTGCTTTGACTTGGACCTTGTGAAAGTAGACTTCCTCAAGAGGATAGATAATGCAAGTGTCGGTGGATCTTTAGGAGGCTATTAGGATGAGACCCAGAGCTTTCTCTTGTGGGCTAACTCAGGCTGCTGGCCAAGATTATCAGCAAAGTCTCAAAGGTGTTCTGCGGTGATGCCACCCTGACAGCTTTGTGTCCAGGACATCCTTGTCCTGCTCAGCTAGCCCCTGTGCCCTGGTGGGTTCCGGTGAGTCTCCTTGTACTGCCAAGGTAATTCTCCCCGGATTGTTCCTCTGGGGCCGCCCCTTCAGGGACCCTTCACCACTTCACTTACTTCTCTTGGGACACAGCGCTTGTTGCCCCTGAGTGGTCGGGGTTTTGCCCGCCACTCTTCACGTGTGCAGGGCAGTGTTGGAGAGAAGCTTTGGGGTGGTGATTTGAGGTGGGAATCGCTGCGTCCCTCCTATGGGGGCCTAGACCCTTGTCTGTTTTATTTTTTTTTATTTTTTTTTTTTTTTACCTGACCCCAGGGACGTTCTCGGAGGAGCTTTTGGGGTGGGGGTGCTGAGTCTTACCGGCTTCTCTGGTGGGCGCGGACTTCTATCTCTACCGGCTTTCACCTCCTGGCCTGGCTCCTCCTGGTGTTTCTTGTGATCTGCTGCATACTCCGACCTGGGCGGTCTTCCGCACCGCCTCAGGGGTGCCCGCTCTGTCGTTGGTGTCCCCACTGCTGCCTCTTTCGTTGGGTGCTTGAGGGGTCGACCCCTTTGGGTTAAGATCAGTAGGGGTATGTGTGTGTGGGCAGCCCAGGACCACACCAGTGTTTCGCTAGCTGCCTATGCCGGAGTCTTTTGCCCTCCGTATTGTCCCGCCAGGGACTGGTCACACACACTCCAAAGTTTTGTCTATACCCCAATATCATATACCGTGAGTTTCTTGGTATATCTGTCTATGGTAATGTTTACTCAAACCTTTCCCCCCCACATTGGCATTTCCTGCATCTATACTGGATTGGGGTTTGCCTTTGTACTTTGCCTTGACTGCATTCAAACAAACTTCAGGTATTTTCTGCATCAGCAATTTCGTACCATTTGAACATTTGTTGGTGCGCTTGTCTGAAGGCCCTGCCCTCCTCATCTGCTTTTGGCCGACTCACTGGTTCCTTCCAGTGACACTGATTCTGCTTGCACCTCTGCGCTGTGGTTCCTTCACCCACTTTCCACTTTGTTGTGTGCAGACCTTCTTCCAGCGTCCTGCGCGTCTTCGCGGTCACACACCGGCTTTCGATTTTTGGCCCAGATTGGAGAACGCTGTCTAATCAAGTGCCCCAACCTCCAGGCGCCCCAGCGCGACTCCCAGCATTTCCACGCCCCATCTTGCTCGCATGCAGCATTTCTCCTCCTGTCCCGACAGCCTTCTACATTCCACCACAGCTGTCTGTGTGCCTAAGCATGGAGTTCAACGTCTTCTCCTGCACTGCTCGATCCAATAATGCGATTGCAATCTGTAAATGTCCTGCACACTGAAGACTTCGAAAAACAACTAGCCTGCAACCAGCCTGCATGTTGTACTTCAAGCTCCTGTCACTTTGCGCAAACTCCCTCCTCCTCGTCGTCTCAGTACCTGGGTGATTGAGTCCCTGGATGTCTTTGGACTTTAAACTCTTGGGTTTTGTCAGAGATTTCATATAAAAGCACATCTAAAACAAAAGGGGTTATATGTGAGTTGTGGGTATTTGGGTCAAAGGTGGGGGCCTGACCAGAATGACAATAGGCCATTAAGAACGTGGGTATTAGAGGGTCTTCTTCATGGGAAAGAGGGTAATGCTGCTTCTTGTCCAATCAAGTCAAAACATCTCCCCAGTAGTTGTCTCCTCCCATGAGATCCTCCCTCCTATAACCACCCCCAGGTTCATGATCATTAAGCTTCTGCCATGTTCTGGCCACATGGGAGGATGTCACTGCCAGGGAATCTGTGATGACTCCATTGGATTCGTCACAGTGCCCAGTAATAGCGATCATCCTCGTTTTTTTATTAAGAGAGAACCTATTTTGACTATCCCCCCCCTTTTGTACTTTAATATCACCACCTTCTTTGGTAATCTTCTTGTTTTGATTACAGAAAGAAACTATATGGGAAAAGGGCCAGCGATGAGAGGCATTTACTGCTCCCCTAAACTACACTCTAATTCAAAATGAATAAAACATTTATTCAATTTGGATTGACATCTCGCTCAGTCTGCAATTGATCGGACTCATCTTTCCTTTGCTGCATGCAACATGATTGAGGAGTTCAAATCCTCATAAATATTGGCTTAGGAACAGGTCTGACAGCACCATTGAATATTAGAACCTTGCATCCTCTACAGCAGCACCAGCAATAACAAAAAATTAGCCATATCGGAAAGACAAGCAGAAGTATTATTCAATTGATTGCCTTTCTGCTGCAGATTCCTCATCAGATAGATATCCCCTTCCAGCTCCAGCTGCTCGTAAAAACTTTGACCAGGGGACGTAGTGGACCTCAATTCGGCCGTCGGTCCGTCTTGACTCTATGCTCTATAATCGGCTCTGGATGTGACGTTGGGCGTCTTATATATACTGCGTCACTACACCCCATACCTCAGTTCCTTTTTTCCGCACGCTCATCACACTGCTCATGAGGAACACTGTGATCCTTCGATCACTTGAATTTCACTCAATGTTTTTTGATAATTTTTCTGTCATCGCAAGCGACCAAATCTGCATCCCGGATCTAGGTTTCGAGCGCTTCTAAGATTGCGGCTCCAAGATGTCAGTGAACGACCTGCATGGTATATGCGTGTGGTGCCTCGGCACAGGTCATGACAGAGAGTTGCTCATCTTGTGGCAAGATGGATCCGATGTCCTTGCGGGAGTGGGCGGCTAAGATCGCAATGGGCCGACTGCCGTCCAAGTCACCAGCACGGTCGACAGTTCGGTCCTCGAGGCTGAAACAGAGGGCCCCACTGTTGGGAAGGAGGACGGGCGTCGGCGCTAGGCCAAGAAAATATCCCATTTTCTGAGCCAATCGTCATCTTCCTCTCATAAAAAGAAGAGGTGTCCCTGACACAACTCCAACTCTTCGTCAGATTGTGTTAAGTCATCGGCAGGGCCGGCATCCAAACAAGACTGGGAGTACTTTAAGTCCCAGATGATGGACATGTTCCAGAAGGCAGCTGTGGGTGCGGGCAAGCCCCCTGATACAGCATGCATCAGTAGTTCCAGTGTGCCCAGTGATTCTGGCCCCAGAGTAGCTCTGATTTCTATGCCATCAGCGTCTGCGGAGCCTTCGGGACCTTCCCGTGCACCTCAGGTTCCAATCATCCTCGACGCAACATCAGCGCCGAAAGCCTGGTCAACGCCGACCGCCATACCATCCTGTTCGACAGCTAAACCATTGACGTCGACTGCCGTTGAGAGGTATTTTATACTGATGTCCCGATCCGACTTATACGTGTTAATGGCAGACATCTTTGGTGCCGAAGACGACAACCAAGGCGATTGACCCCATTTATTCGGGGGCTTGTGGTACTGACTATTTTACCGACCGTGCAGACCTGATTGCCTTGGCAGAAGGACTGCACAATGCCAGCAGGCTGGACATGTTTCCAGATGTCGAAATGCTGCAGGCTCACCTCTATGCCCTTACCAAGTGCAAAGTTTAGGGCTCTTCTTCAGAGGGTAGTGGATACCTTGGGGTTAAAAACCCCAGCTCTACCTGTCCAGAACTACGACCTTACAGACAATCTCAATGAGGGTCCCACCATAGAAAGGGCTCTCAATTAGTCCAACCACAGAAAGGGCTTGCCTTTCAATCTAGCTATCAACAACCCCTTTGCCTCTGTATGGCAACATCCCAGCACCATTCCTATGGTCAATTCAGACCTCTCAAAAAAAATATAGGCCGGAAAGGGGAGATCCCTCTTTACTCTCCTCTCATCCCATGCTTGAAGGTTTGGTTGTACAGGCACCCACAGTGTCCACCAGGGCCGCCACCTCTTACTCTTCGAATTTGCCAACTGATAGGGAGGGCAGGAAAGTAGATGCCCTAGCAAAGATTTTCTCCTCCGTGAGCATGTCATTGAAGGCGACTAACATCTCCTCATTTGGATTGTGGAAGGCAGTTGAGCAGGTGGCCCAACACATTCCTGAGGGAAAGATGCAGGAGGGATTCCTGCAGTTGGCGGATGACGGGACGGAGGTGGCCAGACAGTCCTTGCAGATGGGCCTGGACATGGCCGACTGTGTGGGTCGGTCAATGGGATCGGCTATGTTTCTTAGGAGGCAGGACTACCTGCACTCCTCGGGATTCTCTCCTAATGTCCAGAGTAAGTTACTGGACATTGCTTTTGATGCGGAGAATTTCTTAGATCCGAAGGCTGACGACTCTTTGGAAAAGTTCAAGAAGGCCAAACTTGCTGCAAAGTCGCTCGGCCTATCTGTGCAACAGCCGGCCAAATCTGCCTTTTAGTTTTTCTGCAAGGAGCAGAGGCTACAGGCGCCATGTTCCCTATGGCAGAAAGGCTCAGCTCCTGCAGGCAGGGGCAGAGGCGTTTCTCACGCTCCGGAAGAGGTGGGGGGGGCGTTCCTCTAGAGGCCAGCAGACTGTGGCAGCATCGGCTGGGGGGGGCTGCGTCGTCAAAGCCGCTTTGATTTCTCATTCCATGACTCACCAATTGGAGGACGCTGACCAAGCATTGGGCCCAGTGGCAGGATCTCAGACGCCTGGGCTATGCAGCTCATGGGGTGGGGCTATTGCCTGCCTTTTTTTAAGAAAGCCTCCAGACAGAACCCCCACCACCTCTTTGCCAACCGGAACAGGAGTTCCAGGAATAACTGCAAGCCCTGCTGCGGAAGGGTACCATGGAAGAGGAACCGCCCGAGCAAAGAGGGTCGTGTTGGTATTCCTGGTTTTTACTGGTAACCAATGAGGGGGAGGTGTCCGTCCCATCTTGGACCTCAGGGGTTTGAAGACATTCCTGAGGAAGGACAAATTCAAGATGGTGACATTGATGGAAATTCTCCACACTCTCGAGCTACAGGACTTGCTGGTGTGCATAGATCTTCTGGACGCTTACTTTCATGTGCCAATACATCAGAAACGCAGGAGGTTCCTAAGGTTCCTCATAGGGGACAAGCACCATCAGTTCAAGGACCTCCATGCCGAGGGTCTTCACCAAGCTCATGGCGGTAGTAGCGGCTCACCCCGGGAGATCCGGCGTCCACGTGTTCCCATGTGAGTCTAGAAATTACCCTCCCATAGCATAGGTGATGTATTTTGTTTGCCGAAAACCAACCACATCATGTATTCAGCATCGGTAGTACAGACTCATGAGCATGACCAAAGTGCGTCCATTTTGATGGAATAGAATTTGCCATTTTGTCTAATTTTCGCTTCTTGCTTTCTGTTCAAACTGTTTTGCTGTAAGCTTATTCTATTCCGCTATTTCATTGTTGCTCATGCATAGAGCAAGGGCACAAGATACATGTTGAAACACAACACAGGCAATCCAGACAGTAATGCCCGGTCTCCTCCCTCACAAGTCCTTGGAACTAAGCAACAAGGCATTTAATCACTACGCGGTGCCAGCTAGTCTCACTGATGCGGTGGAAATGGTAGGAACGAACAATTAATGGCTTGAATTATGCTTTTACGGTCCCCCTTCACTGAGCCCTGTAGATCGAGTTGACCCCTAGCACACAAATAGAAACTAGAAGATAGCCAGGCCTGGAATGTGTCTCTCCCCTGCACGCAGCTTGCTTGAAAAAATAAGAGCAGTGTGTTCCCTAAAACAAAGAATCATGTCTGCAAGTCCGCAGATTGCAAACTGTTGCTAAATCAATGTCTGAAGGTGTCATATATGCAATAAACCCTAGCTTTTGGGAAGTGAACTTCGTGTCTGGCGTATCAGTTTGTGTGTGGTGATTGTGCCTTGTTTCCATATGCTAGGGGCCCCATCGCCTATACCTGGACTACTGGCTGACCCGAGGGAGTTCGGCAGAGCAGGTCTTGTCCCATCTCTGGGACACCTGTTCACTACTCCACAGACTGGGATTCTCCCTGAACTTAAAGAATTTCCACACAACAGAAGCTCAGAGGCTCCAGTTCATCGGGACAGTCCTAGATACTCAGGCAGGGAAAGTTTTTCTGCCTGGGGAGAGAGTTGCCAGGATTGCACAGATGATACAACTGTTACAAAACTACACCACCTTACCAGCGCCTTCCTTCCTTCCTCTGCCTCTTAGGCCTCATGGTCTCCTGTATTTTTCTGGTGCCAGAAGCCAGTCTGCGGATGCAATCTTTGCATTAGGTCCTGCGAGGTCAGTGGTCCCAATACTGCAGCACCTTGACGGACGTCCTCAGGGTGTTGAGATTCATGGTTGACAACCTTTCTTGGTGGGCAAGAAGCAGCAACATGCTAGCAGGGGAACCCTTCTGGCCACTGTGGCCTCGGGTCCAAGTGGTCATGGATGCGTCCCTGAAGGGTTGGAGTGCTCACTGCAAGGTGTTGCAGGTGACCAGCCTTTGGTCAGCAATGGAAGCCGGGTGGCACATCAACAGGCTGGAGTTGCGAGCCATCAGGTTAGCCATGAAAGCGTTTGCTCAGTCTCTGAAGGGGATGCATGTCCTGATCTTGATGGACAATACGGTGGCCATGCAATACCTGAACAAGCAGGGTGTTGTGCGCTCCCTCGTCCTCTGCATAGAGGTGATGCACCTGTGGTTCTCGCTATTGGAGAACTAGATCTCGGTCTCAGAGGTTAATCTGGCAGGGACAGAGAACAGTTTGGCAGATGCTCTGAGCAGACAGAGCTTTGTCTCAGAGTGGGAAGTGTGCCAGGAAGTCCTAGAGGAGGTCTTCACTCTCTGGGATACCCCAGCAGTGTTTACCCTTTATTGACATTAGCTGTGTTATCCATGTCCTTACTATGCAAGTTGTATATTTTCTTGAAGACTCTGTCATGTTTAATCACTGACACCTGCCCAGGCTGCCAGTAGGCGGCATCGTAATGGACTGGGAGTTAAAACTTCACACAAAAGAACACTGTAAACAAGACCATGCTTAAAGGCATGGTCTAGTAAAAATTTGTATTGTCCCTACGGGTCGGCCATGTTTTTTTAAGCCTAAGTGGCTCGATTTTAGAAAACTTTCCTATGGACCTTACCCGAGTTTTCGTCCATTAAACGCACGCGAAAACAAGCACCAGGGAGCCGCCATTTTCTGATAATCCTATCATTTCCCCCATCGCCATGGCTGACCTGCTTTTGCGGCACTAAATCAATTCCCCCGCCCCTGAGCCTGACATTATCCAAACATTCATATTCCCCGCCTCTCTCCGTGATGTTACTGTGCTGCGTAGGCAAACGCGCCCAGTCGTCTTCTACGCGACTCCACACAGAACCCGGAAACCAACACGACCATCTCACAACACAGCGCGCCACAATTCGGAATATGAAACTGTACTTTAAAATCAAACAGCAACACGGTACATTTGGTAAAGTACATTTATTTTACATTAAATGTTTAGAGAATATTCAGCAATTGCCATATGAACTCCGAAAGCCATTTATTTTATTTTATCTGTATCCGCCATGGTACACAGGGTGTTGCTTTTCGTTAAAAGAAGCACTTTGGAAGCACGGTGAACCGCAAGGCTGTTCCATCAACTAGGCACTAGTCCATCGTAAAGGTTGATACGTTGCTTCTAGCCACTAGTACAGTGTAAGGGCATGTGGGCCCTTGGCGATCGTCCCATAAAATTGTCAGTGTGCTCCAGTTGTTCACACGAAACTGCAGGTGTCTACTGTAAAAGCCATCTGCTGGTGTCTCAAACCGATGGCAGTAGCAGAAGGGGAGCAAATACCTGTTATGAAAACAAAAAAATTATAATTAGTCTCGCCAGCCGATCTTCATTAATATTACTTATTGTATTTATTACAGCTGATCAGAAACTATTTGCTTGCAAGGATAGTTCAATGGAGTATGTTCGGCTCTAAAATCAATGCGAAAAGTAACTAAATAAATCGAGGCCAACACACAATGATAAACGACAGTCTACATGCGTGAGGAATGATATGATATATGATATGGCATTTGTAACGCGCCTATACTCAAGTGTTTCTAGGCGCGATGAGGCAGGTGGGGAACAAGGGCAGACAGACAACGATCGTACTAGGCCAGGTGTCTTTCTGATCGCGCATGGGGAAGGGGGGGGAGGGAGTGCTGTACATGGTTAGTTGAATACAAATTAAATAATAGGGCCAGCTGGTGGCAAGTGCAAGGTAAATGCCGGGAGAAGGGGCTGAAGGATACAGAGACAGTCCCGTAGTGCAGGGAAAAGTGGCTGGGCCAAGGACCGAGATCGGTGAGACCAGTGGACCTGCATGCCCATGTGCCCACTACGAACATGTTTTCCTTGCTTTTCCTAGCTCTTCATTCATTCATTTATTCATGCATCCATTCATTAAATCTTCATTCCGGTATAAAAGCGTGTAAAGATTTACTTACATTATATTTGAAATTTCCATTGTGTGTCTTCGTAATGCAGTCTGTAAAACGGACCGTGCTCTTGACAACGATTTTTCGTATACTGAAATAAAATGAAACTCGGTCTAGTTTCTGAATTTTCTGCCTTATCGTCTCTTACGTTATTGCGCACCCCCTTCAAATGTAGTTCTTTCGGCATGGTCCCTGTCTCAAGGTAAAAAAACAATAGACCCTTATACTTCCAGTGCGACTTGTGGGCCTCATCTGGGCGCGAGCTGAAAATCAAAGCCACTGTCCTTCGCATTCTTTATTTGCAACATCACGTAGTATAGGTATCTGTGAGAACTTGAAGTTTAGAATCCGTCTATGTAGTGCGCCTCAATGTGCAAATGCGAACTGGCTTCTCTCCCAAATGCCACGGCCCGCTTGGCTGGCGCGTTTTAAGTGCCCCAATTTTGTCCCGGTTGTCTGCAAGCTTTGCAGCCCAAATTGAGACATTTAATTTTTGGCGGAAGGTCAGGGAAAGTATAAAGTACCACAGGAGTTGAGTTAAAAGTGAGATTTATTGTTTGTTTGTTTTATTATTTGCAATACGTCAGCCTCCCCTCCGTGAACAGTGCGCTGCATTTACATTTACATGAGATGAGACATGAGAAAAATATATACATACACATATATGAGGTGAATAGAGAGAATTCAAAGATGACACCCAGCTTGTTCGCCACCCATGATGATGAAGGTAGGGGTTAGGGTTACAGGTACACTGTACAGTAACATTTATTTACAAAAAGACAATCGTATTGCAATTATTTAAACCGGGATTTGTACTTCACAATCAGCTGTGCTTTGGGTGGGCATGGCACAGTCGCAATGTTCGGTGGCAATGGATCACTGCTCTGCACAGAAACGTCCAAAATTCCATATCTGTGCTTCTCTAACACAGCAACAATAAGGCCTTTCACAAAGTCGAACTGCATTTCATCATAGACTGGTTTGATCACCCATTGCTTACTTTGTTTTGAAAACACCTTAGTGTAGCGAGGCATCCTTACTTTACCCCTAGCCCTAGATTGTTCACGTCTGACATTGCTGTTATGGGCCAAGACCGCTAGTAGAGTGCGATGTTTCATGCCCCGAAAGCTAAAATGCAAGCGCTTTGGCCTGTACTTTAGGCACATATTGTGGAACACCTCCAAATCTCCTATGTGACAGAATTCTCTCAGTCCTCTCAAATCTCTTGATAGAGTTTTGTCGAAAACAATCTTCTCAATGGCTTTGTGTGTCGGTGAAGATGGAATCAACCACTTCTTCTTCCGTGCCTCCTCTGGGGACAAAGGGCCATGTTCATATTGGTGGAAATGTTGATTTGCTGTCCAGCGGTGAACGTTGGTACAGTGGTGCATCAGTGACCGCCATTTTTCAAGTAGTATTTCCACTGACCCTTCACAAGTTTTTGAGCTCCTCCAAAGATGGTTGGTGATAGAATGGGACCACTGCAAAATACTTTCAAAACCTTTTTTTTCCCTGCAGCCGAGATTTTCTTATTGATTGATTTAGCAAGATGCCATACGTCAAATTGATGTTTAATATGTGGGAACTGCTCTCTCATTGTCTTGGCAATTGAAACGTGTCTATCCGTGGCTATGAGGTCGATGTGCATTCCCCTTGATTGTAGATATTCCACTGATATTATAAATCCTAGTTTCTCCATGGCCACTGACGATGTACATTGTGTTACCTGCACCACCACCGAACTCACAATTTTCTTACTATCCATGTCCTGAAAGTGGTAGGTGCAGTACTTGGCAGAAAATCCAGGGCTGTCGCACTGTCCATCGCCGGCTAGCCTGAATCGTTTGCCTTCGAATGTACTTGCTAGAGACAATTGTTCAATTTTCCAAGCATCACTAATGGCCGGAAACAGATAATCACGTTGGTATATGTAGTACAGCACTTTAGAAATGAAATGGAGTCCCACAAACTGAAAGAAAGCCTCTAACTTTCTAAAACTGGAGCCACTAAAAAGTGATGCAGCTGCACACAGTAGATTGCCTGCTGGCAGTTTCCCCAGCATCGGTTGTGCAGACCATGAGAACCTATGATTTAATCTACAGGCGGCATTTATTTTGACGTTACTGCCTTTTATTTGACGAGTCACATTAATCAATGGCTTCCGACATACTTTCCCTCTAATGGAATGCATACATTTCAGCATACTTATAATTTCCATCAAACAACTGTCGAATACAATGTATTTGCTCTCTTTCATTAGACTGTCATCCTGCGTCAACGTTGTTTCGGCCTGTGACGTTGTGGAGATTTCAACACATTGGAAAGTAATATCGCTGATATCAAGTTCTTATGCGTCTATGGATGCTGCGGCTGGTTCATTCTCTGTCATTTCAACATTTATTACTTCAACATTGATGGGAGAACACAACAATGTCGACAGGTTTTTTGGTGGCAAATTTTTGGCGGGTGTAGATTGTGTGAATTGATCTGCAACTACTTCAGAGCTATCTTCAATACATTCAATAACATCATCTTGTGGTGGTGCGGTCGCACTGTAGCTATGGTCCAATGCAACTTTGCTGTAGTCTCCAAACACAGTTAATTCATGTTCTGGCCATTGGACATGAGCATCTCGAGCCTGAACACGCCTCGCCTCAATTAATAGTTCCTCCATAGTGTACACGGTCTGGCAAGCCACATCTCTCATTCGCTTCACTGTCTGTGTATGTATAGTTCTGACACCCACGGGTAACTGGAGGAGAGATTGGAAAAGGGATGTTCAGTTTAAACACAAGATGGAGTGTAGTAGAATTGACTGGAAAAAAACATAAAATAGTCCCCAGCACAAACATTTTTTTAAAAGTTATGAACTGTTTGTAACCTTTTTTTTGTTTTTTTTTCTTTGCAACTTTTTTGACTCGACCTTCAACATCTGCACGCTGTAGCTCCGATTCGTTTCCGCATGTCCTCCCTTCCTCTTGCGCTGCAACGACTATATTTTCTGTATCCGCATAGACAGCACGGAATGAGGCTCCATCGTCTCCCTGAAACATAGTACTTTCATTACTATGTATCAAAATATTGTTAGCATAAAACAAACGTGAGGACGAACACACGGGTACATCTCAATAGCCAAACACGATTTAAACATTGTGTGCAACAATCAAACGACAAGTATTCGACCAGTGATGATCTATTTCGATGGAGCTGTCAGTATCCATACCTCTGGCTCTGCATGGACTGCCATGAATGGTTGTATTGGAGAGGAGGCATCCGCATCTCCCTGAAACACAGTACTTGCATTAGCATGCTTTTCAATATTGGAAACGCAACACACACTTGGGGTTGACGGCACAGGTACATATAAAGAGATAACCACAAATGATGCATTGTCCAAAAGAATCAAGGAAAATCTAAATATGATCACATTTCATCGACTTATTTCTCCGATTCCTTTACATCTGCATCATCTAAATGAGATGTTGTGATTGTGGTGGAAGCTCTGTCGTCTCCCTGAAACACAGTACTTGGATTAGTATGGTTTTCAATATTGGAAACATAACACACACTTGGGGTCGAACGCACAGGTACATATAAAGAGATAACCGCAAATGATGCATTGTCCAAAAGAATCAAGGAAAATCTAAATATGATCACATTTCATCGACTTATTTCTCCGATTTATTTACATCTGCATCATCTAAATTGGATGTTGTGATTGTAGTGGAAGCTTCGTCGTCTCCCTGAAACACAGCACTTGCGTTAATAGGGAAGAAAGTATAGCAAATGGAATCACGTTATATGATCACGCATGATGGAGCTGTCATTATCCATACCTCGTGCTGCTGAAGAACATCTATGGATGTAGTGCGCACTTCCGAAAGCTGTTGCGCCGATTCGTATACGCATGGTCACGCTTCCACTTCCCCTGGAATTACTTGAATGTCAGGCTCTGCATCAAGTCCAGGGGTTGACGCTCCATCAACTGCCTGAAACATAGTACTTGCATTAGTGAGGATTACAATAGTGAAAACATAACACACACCTGGGGTCGACCGCACAGGTACATATCAACGGCTAACCACGAATGAAACATTGTGTAGAACAATCAAACGACAAGAATTCCAGCTCTGATGATGATGCTCAATGGAGCTGTCAGTATCCATACCTCCTGCTGGTGAAGAACATCTATAAATGTTGTAGATGTGGTGGACGCTTCAGCATCTCCCTAAAAGACAGTACTTGCATTTGTATGGATAACACTAATTATAACTGAAAACAAACACCAGTGGACGATAACTAAGGTGTATATCAATTGGAAAGCACTAACCAAACATTTGGTAAAATAATTACACGATAAAATAAAACTATTACTTGACATTCATAAAACAAGTCTGTAGCGGATTAGCCTAGTAAGATTACCTGATACGGGCTAGAAGTGGTTGATAACTGCGACCACGTCAAGGATGTAGAATATTCTTGCTTCAGATTCAAGGGATAGTCAAGAAGTTGTAAAGGTAAATTAATGATTGATAATGAAATGCCAATATTAAAAATAGCCATGTAAGGCGACAGAATACTTGAAAAATGCTCAATACAGCACAGTTCCCTGTTTCCATATATATACATTGCGTTTGTGGGTTATGAAATCGAAAAAGAATATATTGATAAATGTCATTATTCAAAAAACGATACACTCATATCAATATCGAAATTATTACAAGGGATAGAACACCTACAATATCAATTAATCCGTTCGGATACTTACACACTACCGCAAGGCCTAAAGCTAAATCCGGACACTTGACTCACCGGTGGCGGAATGTGGACGAATAGAGTGGGAATAGCGTTTTCGAGCAATTTCCGTGTCGTTCGCCGTTTATTCTTCTTTGTTACCCAAGATGTTGTGTACATGTCCAAGGAAAAGTGCCGGCTGCAGATGCGGTATCGATCACCCCTCTTTACCTGTAAGGCTTGTTGGACTCTACTTTCCAGCTCATCCAGTGGATATCCGCAATGTCTGACCCATTCTCTTATTCGATCAACAGTTTTTGGAATACATGCATTGTAGTGCCTTCAGATTTCGCATGGGTCTTCGAAGGGCAACCGCTAATCGAACAGGCAGGCATTGTTGATAAATCTGAAAAGTAAATATCGACATTATTATACAATCTTCAAGAATAAAGATTTGATACAAAAGTAAATGAATCATACAATGATCAATGCAAGGTTTGTTTTGGTCGCAGGAACTATACCAGTTCATTATGTGCGGCTTAGTATTTGCATAAGTTGCAGAAATGTATAAATGATGTGACTAAAATATGAACATGTGACTTATCCCTTGGATGTTCTGTATTGCACGAGAAGGAAACATGCTTACATTATAGACTGGACCCCCGAAGGATGCAATTCGATGACAATAGACACAGATGAAAATAAATAGATCTATTGATAGCATAGCAATGGAAACTCAGGTCAATAGCAATGAGACCAATGAACATGGCACTATTGTGTACTCTACTCGCAAATAGATAGAAATTTAAAAATCTGCGAAATATGACTAGGCTACATGGCCTTACCTTGACCAACAAACAGTTGGATTCAGCAAGCAGAGCAGTATGTTGCAGGAGAATAGGTGGGTGGCCACAGGTAGCACACTGATGGGTTTGCTCTAAGCGGTCACAGAAGTGCAAGGATAGCACGACGACGAGTAGATTAGCGTAGATCTCAGTGGTTGCCAGGTAGCACGTTCAGGAGTTGACTTGCAAAGCACAAAGATGTTCTCATGAGACATATCAAGTGGTTTATAAAGTATTAGAAACAGGGGTGTGTTTGTGAATGAATGACGTATGTATGTTGTGGTATTAGGGGGGCGGCCTGCTTCAAGGGGAGGCCTGGCTGGAGACACGGGGTCTGAGGAGGCCATGTGACTGATGGTCCCTTGGCGTGGGATACCTTTTGAAGTGTACATGTAGTTTGGCACCTTGGCCTTTTGCGCACCTGACAGCGCGCATCCACTGGCGCGAACCGCCTTTGATAGAGTGGGGGTGGGCTGGATGGGCCTGGGGCGTGCAGATAAGGCACAGGAAGACTGCTGAATGGAGACACACTTATGTGGATTGTAGGGGGGCGGCCTGCCTCGGGAGGCATGCATGGAGACACGGGGTCTGAGGAGGCCATGTGACCGATGGCCCCTTGGCGTGTGATACCTTTTGAAGTGTACATGTAGTTTGGCACCTTGTCCTTTCACGCCCCTGACAGCCCCCCATGCCAGCGCTCATCCACTGGCGCGAACCGCCTTTGATAGTATATCGTTGCTTATCAATAACAAATGCCACATACCGGAAATTCTTGTGAGCACAGACCCACACTTCAAACGGTGTATTATAGTGGTCAAGACCCTAAGGCCTGTATAATCCAATGGTAATTGTTAATATAGATATATGTGTGACTTTTATAGAGACATAACCTACTGAAAGACTTTGAACAAGTGTTATTTAGTGCATGCATTATCGAGAATATGTTATGTTAGCTTAGATAGATAGTGACCACCCTGCTTCACAGCGACCAGACCTTCACCCATTCGGAGCACAGATGTCTGACGTCCATCCTTGAATGGAGACACACTTGATTCATTTAAAAAATCGAAACAACCGTTGTTAAAATATATGTGGTGTTTTATTTTGTATCTTATTTTCATGACACAAAAATACAAGACTTTAAAGATTATACAGGTCAGGTTGCAGCACAGCGAGAGAAAATCCCCTGTACTGACCGCTGTCACTCGGGAACGTTTATCTAATGGCACGAACGGCACAGGCGGGTATCACTCTTCGAACGCGGTGTCCAAGCCTCCTGTGGAGCCACCATGTAAAGGAACGATAGGCCACCAGCCTGTACCACCTGTGAAAAGGAAAGAAACAAACTGTTTTTAAATGACCAAGATAAGTTTAATAAACGTTTGTTGTCAATGACAATTCTTGTAACTAATGCCATTCTGCACGGACAAATGCTATCTAGACAATGCACACTATTGAACGACTTACATGCGTTACAATGATATGTAGATGTAATTTTGGATATAGTAGAAGAACATGAAATAGGAGTGGCATGACAAGCAGAGTATACTTACTCGTTACTCGGATTACAAGGACGAACAGTTGCGCGAAGTTTGTGCATAAGCACCATCATTATTCTCAACACGGCCCATGTGAGGCAGGCTGCCGTGAAGTCTGGCAGCTCGGTGATGCATTGCGGTCGTGTCTCGCCTTCCGAAATGTAGGCCAGGCATCCCGAGTTTTCTCGCCAGCAGCAGTTCTCGTCCTCAGTTGGCATTAGCTCGCACCGATTGCATGTGCACCAGGTGGAGACGCCGTCCATGTGACTAGGCCCAGGCTCTTCATCTGTTGATTCGTCCTGCCAACTGCCGTCCGAATCCCCATCGTTTTCGCGTGCTTCCCTTTCCAGTAGTTCCTCCTCGGTATACTCGGGCTCGTACATGTAGGGCATTATTGTAGCCATTGTGTGTTAAACAAACTAAAATAATTTATAGCGGTGGTACTGGTATCTGTTCACACGGGCTACAAGCGGCAAAGGTAGCTGACCAGAGCACAGAAACGAGTCACAGAATACTCAAAGTAACACAGAGAGAGGAATGGAATCGAAAATAAGCTGCTGTGTGTTGTGAAACGGTCTGTTTATACTTATTGAGGAAAGAGGCGTCCTGCCATTTCCATGGAGACACGTCATTAGCTGAAGCGCAGCGAATGTTGACACAAGACGTGCTTTGGCGTTGGGAAATGGGCGGTACGAGTCTGCTGATGACAGGCTCAGGGGCGGGGGATTTGATTTAGTGCCGCAAAAGCAGGTCAGCCAGGGCGATGGGGGAAATGATAGGATTAGCAGAAAATGGCGGCTCCTTGGTGCTCGTTTTCGCGTGCGTTTAATGGACGAAAACTCGGGTAAGGTCCATAGGAAAGTTTTCTAAAATCGAGCCACTTAGGCTTAAAAAAACATGGCCGACCCGTAGGGACAATGACATTTTTTACTAGACCATGCCTTTAATAAATGTTAAAGAAGACTCACGAACCCAGCGTGCACCAGGAGAACCTACAGGCAACTCCAACTCCAGGCCCAACATGGACCGCTCAGACAGCCTGCCCTGCACCGCGCTCTGCACAGGCAGCAGTATATGCAGGAGAACTGCATCTCCTTGATTAGGGCTGTGCAGCAACACTGTCACAGGGGAAAGCCAACAATCCTCACGCTTGTCTCGCTGGTCATAGTTCACACAGACTACCTACTCAGCTCCTTCTTCGTTTAACATCTATATTTAACACTAAAATATTTAAAAGTACATACAATCTTGTCAGTTAAAATTCATATCAATAGATAATTCATAGGGTAAATATCCTGTCAGACCTAACATTCCTATAGCCAGTCAGTAACGTGTAAAGTATTTTCAAAGTGACAAAGTAGATTTTCACCTGCATAGAAAAACGATTGGATTTTAGTTAGCAAGACCCTTATGCAGCCTATATCCATTTGCATGATGCAGATTTCAATTTTACCACCCTTAAAGACTGGTATCTCAGCCTCCAGATCCTCTCCCAGCCCAAACCGGTCTTAATTATAACACACACTTCAGTTGCAGAGTATTTGATAAACCCAGCACATGATGCCACCAACAATCTCCACAGCCCTGATGCATTTTAAGTGGCATCCTACCCATCTACAGTAGCAAGACGTGTTTATACACGTTTAGCTCGCAGAGTTGACTATAGTTAATTAAATCACTTTCTCAGGTCTACTAGCTCACTTCGTGTGAGAACTACATTCAGACTAAATTTTATAACATCTTGATTGCATCATCCTACAAAATTAATCAAAAGGCTTGCCACAAAAAAATAGAAATATATAACATGCATAGCAAGGAACAGCATGTTGTGGCTGTTCAGAGGCACTAGTGCAAGGCAGGAATACGCTATACTGTTCCAGTGGTGGCTCATGACAACTTCATCTTTGAAAAGACAATAAGCCCTGTGCATTACTATAATTTTTGCATCCAAGAAAAGGATAGTTGAGTACTTTCACATTTATGGCACACAATGTTCGGCCGTGGGCTTATTGTCTTTGATGGTGAGTTATGAAGGGTCCCCGCATAATAATAATTTTCTAGTCTGCTATTTTAGGCATGATTTCACTCAATAGTTACGTTTTTTCTGGTTCTGGCAATACTCTTTTTATATATTGCATGGTGGTCCTGAGTGGGCAAGACGCAAACCAGGCTCCTCGGTTTATTTTGACACATTATATGTTGAGTCAGACACTGCAAAGACCATATTTTTTTTTTTCCAAATGAAATTTTATTGAGTTTTGCAAAAAAGAACAAATATCACTTTGTTGGCATCAGTGTCAAGTTACAACCAATTAACAAGAGAATGAAAACGATTATGTCTGTGTAACATAAGACAACGCCAAAGTACTTAACTTGTCAACTCTCTTTCCCTCTCCCTACCCCCGAGGGTTCCTAGTGATTGTTTCGAATGCCAAAGTTTCGATTTGGCAAAGTTTCGAAAACAAAATGCTCGAAAAATGCATTTTTTTTAATAGGGGGGCCCTCCAACCCCCGATTTTTTTTCTCTTAAAACCCATTAAAAAAAAACTTTACCTACAAAAAAATGCATTTTTTCGATGCATTTTTTTTGAAACTTTGGCATTCGAAACTATATATTCGCAGCAATGCCTGGATACCCACCCTACCCCCAAAACAGGCTATTGGTACAATTAAAGTTTGTTGGCATATGTACATGTGCACATCGTGTGGGGAGTCGTTTTCAGTATATAGGCATTTGTCAGTGCGCTAATTGGCTCTGGTATTTCAACAGGGTCTTTTTTCCGGATGTCCGGATGTCCAGGCTGATCGACTCAGGTCTGTTATAGAGCGTTACTGGTTTAGCGTTCCTCCTTTATCAGAGTAATCCCTTCTCGGGTCAGGAGCGTACAGATTGGAGAAATCGGTCCAGAGTACTTCGTGTTGAGCAGATCTCTCGTGGAGGACAGTAGTGATTTTCTCCGTTGTGTATATGTTTGTGGCTACCTCGATCCAATCCTTTTTTGAGGGGGAATGTGGTGCCTTCCATTTGATCACCAGGCACGCACGCGCTGCTAATAACACTATTCTGCCTACTCTACACACCTCATCTTCGTCCTCCTCCAAGGCAAAAAGAACTAGGAGGAGTGCTGCCTCTGGAGCGATACCATCGACCTGTTTAATCCAACCGAGCACTTCCTTCCAGTAGATATGTGCTTTAGGACAGTCCCACCTCATGTGCCAGTAATTGGCGTACCTCCTGCATCCCCACCAGCATTTAGGACTATTGGCTTGGAACATTTTGGATAATCAGTGGGGATCGTACTGCCATCTGTGTAATAGCTTAACGGTGTGTAACTTGTATTGTGCAACAATTGATACCTGTGCGGATGTTTTGCATATTGTGTCCTATGTGTGCTGATCAATTTCCCTACTGAAGTCTTGCTCCCATCTATTTTTAAGTTTCGAGAGTTAGTTGTGGTTACAGTGTCAAGAGTTTTTTTCAAAAGGTGTGAGTCCCCTACATATCTTTGCATGCCAGTCTTGTTTCGATAGCACCCCTTTGAGACGTAGGTAAAAGCACCCCTTTGAGACGTAGATAAAGGAAGACCGGGACTGGGTTCAACTGAAGGGCTTCCTCTAGTTCGGGGATCATCAGAAATTTTCCACCTCTCCACAACTGTCCGAAGCTCTCCAGCCCCGCCTCAAGATTGGTATCTTGGATGTTCTGGGATCTCCTCTCTAATTCCTGGTGCCCATTGATGACTTAGGGGGGATGGCCAGGTTCTAACCCCTACCATTTCTTTCCCCCCTCTCCATATTTCCTATATCGTTCCCAGTATGGGGTGCTTGCAGAGTTTTCGTGTGAGTTTGGATCTCGGGACCCATTACCATTCTGAGAGCGTGACCGGGGTTAGGTTATCGTTGTCTAATTGAACCCTTTGCACGTCCTTATTATCTCGTAAGTGGGGGATTAGTATTCTCAATTGGGCCGCTTGGTAATATAATTTGAGGTTCAGGAGGCCTACTCCACCCTTATCTTTTGGAGAGTATGAGAGTTTTGTACGTTATTCTGTTTTTTCCGCCCCATAGGAAATGTAGTATGACTCTTTTTACTTCTCTGAAGAATTCTTCTGGAATCTTCACGGGGAGGACCTGAAATGGGTATAAAAAGCAGGGGAGGCTAACAATTTTGATGCCATTCAACCGCCCCATCCATGAGATTGTGAGGGTGCGCCATTTTGCTAAATCTGCATGGAACGCGGAAAGGAGCTGTGGGAAGTTTGCTTCGTATATATCTTCAATATTCCTAGTCAGATTAATCCCCAAGTAGCGGAGGATTGGGCCCCGCATCATCAGGCCTAGCTGGGAGAGTGAGTCTGGGGTAGGTTCATGTAGGGGTTAGAGAATGGACTTGGACCGGTTGATTTTGAACCCAGATAGTGAACCGCATGTCCGCATAAGCTGTATGGCACGGGGCACGAAGGTCGGAGGGTTCTGCACATGGAGTAAAATGTCATCTGCGTATAAGGCCAGTTTGTATTCTCTTCCGTGTACGTGTAAGCCTTCCACCTGTCTGTTGGCTCTGAGTGTTTGGGCAAGGGGTTCCAGATATAGGGCAAATAGTAATGCCGATAGGGGGCATCCCCGTCTCATGCCCCTCCCTAGGGAGTACCACCATGAGTACTCTGAATTCAACATGACCGACGCCCGAGGTGAGGTGTATACTGCCTTAATCCCCCTCTGGAGTATCGGGCCGAGTCCTATTTTGCACAGTGTTGCATCTAGGAAGCACCATTCAACTCTATCGAACGCCTTCTCCGCGTCAGTCGGCACTAGTGAGGGGGTGTTGGTCATTTTTTTGGCCTCATGTATTAGGTGGAGAGTTTAACGGGTAGAGTCAGCACCTTGTCGTCCGAGGATGAATCCAACTTGGTCGGGGTGTATTTTAGAGGGAATATGGGTTTTGAGACTGGCTGCAAGTACTCGTGTGTATATTTTAGCGTCGATGTTAAGGAGGGAGATGGGGTGGTAGGATGCGCACTGTTTCAGGTCCTTACCTTCTTTGGGGATTACTGAGATTAGTGCTTCAGAGAATGATTCTGGGGCCATTCCTGTCTGGAGAACATGGTTAAATAGTTCAACCATGAAGGGGAGGAGGGGTTCCAGGTAGGTTTTGTAAAATCCTGCCGTGTAGCCTTTGTTTCCTGGTGCCTTCCCCGTCGGGTTCTTTTGATGGCGTCCTCCACTTAGTCAGGGGGATTCTAGTATATCTACTTTGTCCCGGGTAAGCTTTGGCATGGTGATCTCTTTCATATATTGGTTCATTTCTCCGTCTCCCTGTGTAGTTTCAGAGGTATACAGCTTTTTGTAGAAATCATGGAAGTCTCGGGAATCCTATTGGGATCTGTTGTGTGGGAATTGTTAACACTTTCTATAGCCATGACCCATCTGTCAGCCCATTGCCCTCTTAATCTGGCAGCCAGTAATGTGTCGGCTTTATCACCTTTCTCGTAATGTTTTTGTTTCAGAAATTGGAGTTTACGTACAACTAGCCCTTCCTCCAGCCGGCAAAGTTCTTCCCTTTTTGGACCGCCTCTGCTATTCATTCTTCTTTTTTTTAATTTTTTTTAAAACAATTTTTATTATCTAAACAAACAACAAACCAAACATTACAACCATTTAGGACGTTCATAAACAGTTTCAGGCATCACATTATTCAGTGCTATCCTACGTCCTCTCCCCTCCCTCCCCACAAACACGAGCCATCTTATCCGTGCCATCTGCATGATCAGTTTCAGGTATTTCGATGTTTGTCATCTCATCCGAGTCTTCCGTTTCATGATTGACCTGGTGGGGGTTTGTCATCGAGGCCACCAGTTGCCTCCAGGCTATCAAGGGGCCCACTTCCTCCTCTCCCCCCCTAGTCACTGCTTCATACCATACCGCAGTTTCTGCTTCTGCCCATTTCAAGAGGTCTGCCCACCAACTCTCCACCCTAGGCCTGTGGGCCGCTTTCCAGCACATTGCAATTCTGCGTTTGGCCAGGATATAGGCCAGGTCTTTCATCTTGCTGATATGTTTTGAATTACGTGGCCTGGGAAAACTCCCAAGCATGCATGCCCAGGCAGACCTCACATCAAGCACCACTCCCCCATTGGCCATTCTCGTCTTTATTTCTTCCCAGAATCTCTGCACCTCTGGGCAAGCCCAGAACCATGTGCAACAGCCCTGCCTCCACCTCCCCGCAACTGGGGCATTTCTGTACAGCCGAGCCTCCAAACCTGGTTATTCTGCCGGGGGGGTCAGATGAGCTCTGTGGGTGACATATAGCTGGATCAGCTGGAGTCTCGCGTTACGGGACACCTTCTTATGGTACCGTTGGACTCTATCCCTCTGTCATGGGTTCACCACCTCCTCCTCCCAATCAAGCCTCAGTTGGAGCAGCTGCTTCCCTGCCTTCGCCCTCAGGAGCTCATATATCTGAGATATTTCGTGCCCACCCTCCGAGACATCATACATCATTTCCAGGGTGGCATCCGGTTCTTCCGCTAGTACAGTCTCAGACCACCTCTCCCTCACCAGTTTCATGAGCCTGGTATAAGTAATATATTGGCCCCTATGCACCCCTGTCTCCTCCTGCAGCCTCTGGAATTCCAGTGCCTCCTCCTCCTGCCATATGTCTCCTAGTGTGGCTAGGCCCACCGGTTCCCAGTATCTGCGGACCCCTTTGAACAATTGGGGGTCTTCCCCACACACCACCACCAGCGGGACCTGCTGAGAGAGCGGGTCTGGGTCGCCCACAGTTCTCCATGCTCTGCACCAGACTTCCCAGCCCAGCACCAATAGTGTCCCCCTTCCCGCCATTTTAGTTGTTTGCAGCCACACCATCTCTCTAAGGAAATATGGGGCTGAATCACCCTGCAGGAGCCTAGCTTCTGCCGAGTCCTCTGCAGACAACCACCTCGCCACATACAACAACTGTCCCGCCAAGTAATACAATTCAAAATTCGGCAGGTTTATGCCCCCCTTATCACACGTATTCTGTAATTTCCACAGGGCCACCCTATTCCTGGAGTTGTGCCACAGGAAGGCCCTACACAGGCCATGAAGTCTAAAAAAAAAAGCGTCTGGGGATCAGGTACGGATCATTCACAAAAAAATGCAAAAGTCTGGCCAAAACCCCCATTTTGAGCAGCGCTGCTCTTCCCATCATAGCAAGGGTTAATCTAGACCAGAACAACATGCTATTTTTAATTCCTTCAATTGCTTTCTCTGTGTTATGTTTGTGCTCAGTCTCTATCTTATGATAAATATGTACGCCCAGATACCTGAACGTCTCGGTCTGCCAGGGTATCTGCAGGATGTGCAGCGCTTCCAGTGGTACACTTTTATATCTCCCCAGGGGGAACACACTGGACTTCCCGGGGTTCACCTATATGCCCGAGAGGGTGGCGTGGCGATCCATCACCTCCAGCACATATTGCAAATTCTCTACCGGGAAACACAAGTAGAGGAGCATATCATCTGCATACAGTGATATCAGGTGTGAACCTCCCGTTGTACGAATCCCCACCTCCCCGTATTGTTGCCTCAGGCAAATTGCCAACTGCTCTAATGCCAGGATATATAACATGGGCGACCAGGGGCAACCCTATCTGGTCTCCCTGCTGAGTTGCCATTTATCTTAGATTATAGTTCCTGTTTTGACTCTCGCAATCGGGGAGCTATACAGCATCCGGGCCCATCTAATGTATCCCGGTCCCATCCCGTATCCTTTCAGGGTCGCCATCAACCATGGCCACCTGACAGAATCAAAGGCTTTCACCGCATCCAGCGACACGATGGCCAACTCGCCTGGGTCTTCCTCGACTTGATCAATGATGTGATGCAGCCTCCTATGGTTGTCTGTAATATTTCTACCGGGGACATAGCCTGTTTTGATCCGGGTGTATCAGCTTGCCTATTACTCTCCTAAGTTTGTTGGCCAGCACTGCTGTGAGTATTTTATTATCCTCATTAAGCATAGACAAGGGCCTATAAGACCCACACTCCTCTTCCGACTTGCCCAGTTTCAGGAGCGGGATGATCACTGCCTCACGAAGGGACTCCGGCAGTTCCCCTCGCTCATAGGCTTCATTGAACATGGCCAGCAGCGGCTGGAATATCTCCTGCTTATATGTTTGTTAAAACTCACTGGGCAACCCATCCGACCCGGGCGCTTTACATGTGGGCAGGTGTTGGATCACCGCCTCCAGTTTGTCCGAGGTGATGGGGGCATCTAGGTCTGCACGTTCTAAGTCATCCAAGGTGGGCAGCCCTATGTCCTCTATTTCCAGTATCTCTTGACCCATATCCTCTCCTGCGTCCTCATATAATCGTTTATAATACTTGAGAATATCCTTGTTCACTTCCTCCTGGGTATTACAGGTTCGGTCTTCCGCATCCCTGACCTCTCTGATCACTGGGCGGGGGTTCTCATTTTTGTATAACCAGGCCAGTAGTCTGCCCGGCTTATCCCTCCCCCACATGTTGCCTCTCTGTATATTTCTTATAACTTAGCTTGCATAATCTATCCCAGAGCTCACTACAGGTCATCTGTAAATCCCTTATCTTGGCGCTGTCCTCTCGGGTGGTCCCCCCACTCTGTATCAGGCTTTCCATCTCTCTTTCTGCTTCCTACAGTTCCTGTTCTATACCCCCCTTGGAGCCCTTTAGATTTTTATATGGCTACCCCACGCACCACCACCCACCTTAAATGCCTCCCATGGATCGTACACTGCCCGTGTTGGTATAAAAATATTCTTCGATGGCCTCCCTCAGGTCCTCTCGAAATCCCGCATCCTGTAGAGCCTCAGCTCTAAGCCTCCATGTCGGGATTCGCGCCCTGGGGGGTTGATGTGCCACTCGATGAACAAAGGCGAATGGTCGGAAAGTACCCTGGCCTTATATTCTGCGCCCACCATCTCTCCCACTATCTCGGCGGCAGCAAACACATAGTCCAGCCTCGTGTGCAGGTCATGTGGTGCTGCGTAATGCGAGTACTGCCTGTCTGTTGGGTGCAGCCGTCTCCACACATCCTCTAGACCGAGGTCTGTCAACAGTGTCCTCAGTGCTTTAGCTGCGGCGCCGGCTTATCTGACTTGGCATCTGACCTGTCCACCCAACAGGGGGCGCATTTTGCCATATAGGGACCTATAATATGCCGCTGTGTCATGGTTAGGGGCGTACAAATTTATAATGTTCACTTCCTTGTTCTCCAGGAGTCCCACCACCATTCTACCTTCCGGATCTATCGTTGATCTGAGCAGCTGAAACGGCACATGCGGTGCCACCCATGTGATCACCCCTCTTGCATATGCCGAGTATGTGGCTCCTACATTGTTACCCTTCCATTTTCTCCTGACCACCTCTAACTTCTCCTTGGTGAGGTGGGTCTCCTGTAGCAAAGCTATGTCAATCCGCATCCTCTTTAGGTACATCATCACTTTATTACGTTTTAGGTAACTATTGAGGCCCCGCACATTCCAGGTTGCCACTCTGAGATTACCCGATGCCATCTACTCGATGTTCTCCCCATCCACCCTCCCCTCTGCTGTCTTCCCTGATAGCCCGTTTTCCGACACTTATCCCTCCCAACCACAACAACTCCCCCCACCCCCTTTACCCAACTCTGCCCCACTGCACACAACCCTTCCCCTGCCCAACCCCAACACATGCCCAGCTGCATCCCTGGATCTCAGGCCCACCTGCGTCTGGTCCTATCTCGTGAACTGAGGACTATGACCCCGCTGGGCGTCACCGATCTAACAGTGACCTAACTAAGTGTAGTACTAAGGGGTTCAAGGATTGTCTCCCAGGAGCTCCCACTCATCTGATTAGGATTGTTGCCGCTAACGGATCCTGCCAGCATGTATTTGCTGCAACAAATTCCCCACAAGCTTTATTTAATACTATATTCAAGTCCCAATGTCTTAGCTATGTCACCAGAGATGACCCAGCTGCGTGCTACTTATCTTCTGCGGCTCCCGTCTGTATATCCGGTTCTTGAGGGCGACCCTGCATGTCCAACCATCCCATAGCATCCTCAAGGCGTCTCGAAAAACAGAGTTTTGTTCTTGTAGAACACTTTCAGTTTGGCCGGGTAGAGCTACATAGAACGGTGGCCGGCCTCTCTTAACCTCCTTTTCACCGTCCCGAATTTCATCCTGCTGCGCTGTACGTGCAAAGTATAGTCCGGGTACGCTGTGATTTTCTCTGCTCCCTTTCGATCGTTCCTCCCTTCCGGAAGAATTTGAGTATCTTCTCCCGATCCCGGTAGTTCAGAATCTTTGCGATCAGCGGCTGCGGGGGGGTTACTGGGGGAGGTCTCCTTGTCAAGGCCCTGTGCGCCCTCTCAACTGCAAACCCCTGGGTCAGTGCTCCGCCAGTTATCTCCTGCAGGAGCATGGTTTCAACATATTCTGTAGGGTTAGGCCCCTCCATTCCTTCTGGCAGACCAACAATACGAATGTTATTACGTCTGGCAAGCCCTTCTGCCTCCTCCGCCCTGTTCTCCAGGTTGCCCACATGCTGCACAAGGGCATGGAGCTCCGATCCGTGGGCGGCGCATGCCGCTGTGTTTGGGGCCATCTCCTTTTCCAAGTTTCCAGTGCGCTCTGCAAGAGTCCGCACATCCTGTCTCAACAAATTAACTTCCTCCTGGACCGCTCCGATCTTAAGGTCCAGACCCACTTTGAGATCGTTCATTGCCAGGCCCAGTTTGGTCTCCCAGGCAACTTTCAAGTCTGCAATCGCTGCCAGCACTTCCTGGATCGTGCCCGGTGTCTTTTGCTTTTGCCCTCTTCTGCACCTGGAGGCGTCTTGGCATAGGCCTCCAGCGTGGGCTGTTTGTTCCAGGGTCTGACAATTTTAGACGACATCTTGCTATATTGTCTGGGCGTAAGCCAGCAGCGTCACCCTACGTGCGAAATCCACGTGGGGTCAGGCCACTCTTGGCGTTTCAGGGGCCGTTTCAGCTGTGTTCAGGTGTGTCCTTATTGCTCGCCCAACACCCAGAATGGGCTGTGTCCTCCCATGTACCTGCGCTTGCACAGTGTCGTACCACTGGTCCCTGCTGTATTTCCTTCAGTAGCCAGTGGTTATGTGCACCCACTGACCCAGCGCTCTCCCACTTCGGCACTCTGTTGGCCTCAAGGCCATCCAGCCCACAGTCCAGCCCTAGGTGCTTTCCTCACGCTCCTTGACTAAGGAGGCCGCCTTATACTTGCTGGGACCAGCAAGTGCCCCGAAGTTAGCCTCCTTCACTGTCTTACTCCTGCAGCCCGTAGTGAGGTCCCACCAGACTCGGACCTCGTTCGCACACCTCGGTACGTTCTGGCACTCGGTTTGGGCTGCTTTGTTCCTCAGCTTGGGTGCAGCCCCGCTCCATCCGCGGGCCAGGGTGCGTTCTCTAAGCCCCTTCCCGTCTCCACCGTTCACAGCCGCCAGCACATGTGCAGCGGGTGCCCCCCTGCACTTCTTTGCCTCCTCCAGGGCCTCGTATGTGCCCTGGTAGAACGCTCTGGGTGTACGTTTTAGGCCCCTAGGTATTGTGGTCTCCTCAGCCTTCAATGCTCCTTGGAGGCGGCCCCCCGGAGCGTGCCTGGTCTCCTGTATTTCGTCACACCTCACAGCACCGGCCGCTGCACTTTCCACAACCAGCTTAGCTTGCAGTATCATAGGTCGTGTGGGGCATCTGTCTTAAAAGGTTCACAGCCCCTTTAATTCCTCGTATTCACTCCTCATGCCCAAAGTCTGATTCCCAGTGTTTATGTATACAGCCTCTGCCGCTCTCTCCCTCACGCCAGCCCCATGGTCCACTGCTACAATGTTGCCTCACACACAATGCAGGCCTGGCCGGAAGCCGAGGTCTTGCAGCCACTGCTAGACATTTGGTTGGAAGGTTTCTGCGACTCCAGCCCGTTAGGGAGATGTTAGGGAGAATTCTCTGTAAAGGCTAATCTCCCAAACCTAGTGAGTCCCCCAGCAGCTTTACTGGATTTTTGGGGTTTATTTTTTTCTCCTGCTAAGAGTGAGACTCTTTTTCTCCCACTCTTAGACATGATTTGAGGTGTTCCTTTGACTTTGTATGTGTTTTATGGGCTATGGGGTCCTTTACCCCATAGGGCTTCATATCTTTTTGGTATGTGGGTCACACAGCACCCTCCGTGCAGTAACCCAGGGGTGTCGTAGCGACCCCCAAACATAGACTCCATACTCTGGGAATGACTACTGTCTTCCAGGGCATGTAAAGTCACCATTGGCTTTACTAGTCTTAAATTATGAACAGAACCAGTACATACTGGTAGGGGCAGTTCGATTGCCCTGGGGTCTGTTGTTCGAGGGGGCACTGTCCAGTCCCCCCTGACCGAGTTTTGGCTGGTGGCAGTGGATACTACTTTTTATATTCGACCGCAAATATATTCCTATGGGATTTTCCCATTGTTCGAGGCTACCACTTTTTAAAATAGCCAGTCTGGTCACAGCCAAATGGAAGACCTACGTCAGTCCTTACATGACGCCAGTGGTCTGGACACCTCTCCGGAGGTTCAGTTTGGCAGGCCTGAGCCTGGTACACATGCCGAGTCCTCATACAGGCGTCTCATGTCGATGGTCACTGAGTACTTGGGGTGGTCTGCTGCACCTGTGGATTTTCTGCAGGATGACCTGACACATATATTGGACCAAGGTCCACCCACTGACCCGGTGTTGCCATTTCATATGGCCTTACAAAGAAGAGTGGAGGCGGCTTGGACTGCTCTGGAGAGTCTCCGGGCAGTGAATAAGTCGCTTCCGAAAAAATAACGTCCAGCCAGTGGTGACCCCTGTTACTTGTCTACGCACCCCACGCCGGAGAGTTTGGTGGTGCAGGCGGCTACGGCCCCAGTGAAGCAGGCTGCGTACCCTACCATCCCTCCTGATAGGGACGACAAGCGCTTTGATGGTTGGGCGAAGAAAGTATTTTCATCTGGGGGTATGGCTTTAAAGGCAGCAAACTCGGTTTGTGCCTTGGCAAGATTCACTCACACTCTGTGGAATTGTGCATCTTTGGCTGCTGAACATATTCCCGAAGGGGAGGAACGGGATGGTTTTCTAGCCCTCGTTCAAGATGGCAAGGATGCCATGTGTGAATCCATTCAGTCGGGTCTGGATGTGGCAGACTGTGTCAGCCAGTCCATGGCGGCGAGCACCGTGATGCGCAGGTTTGCGTGGTTGCGGAAGTCGGGGTTTGCTCCTGGTGTACAGTCCCGGCTTCTCAACATGCCCTTTGATGGTGTCCATCTTTTTGGCAGCATGGCTGACGAGAGCCTTGAGAGGTTGCAGACCTCCAAAGCTGCAGCGAAGTCCTTGAGCGCTGCAGTACGTCAACCTCTGCCTTTTCATCCTAGGGGACAGCAATGGAGGGGTGGTTCCTTTCGATACTTCTCTTCCTTTGGTAGATGGAGAGGAGCTGCCAGTCAAAGGGGCCAACGTAGGAGTACCAGAGGTGGAAAACAAGATACTCGAGGTGCCAAAGCCGCTCGGGCAGTTGCCTCTTTGCCCTCAGGCACTGCCGCAGTCGCGTCAGCTCAGTCATGAGGCCATGTCCCATGGTTCGCCGGTTGGGGAAAGACTGGCGCAGCATATTGTAGAATGGCGTGCCATTACTTCAGATGTGTGGGTTCTGGAGATCATCACCCACGGCTACTGTCTTCCTTCCTGCCGCAGCCGCGTCAGCTCAGTCATGAGGCCATGTCCCATGGTTATCCTGTTGGGGAAAGACTGGCGCAGCATATTGTAGAATGGCGTGCCATTACTTCAGATGTGTGGGTTCTGGAGATCATCGCCCATGGCTACTGTCTTCCTTCCCGGCAGCGGCCTCATGACAGTCCACCGGGGAAGCTCTCTTTGAAGCTTCCGGATCCGCTCCTTGCGCAGGAAATCATATCCCTGCTGGAGAAAGTTGCCATAGAACTGGTGCCTGTAGCGGAGAGGAACAAGGGATGGTATTCCCCATATTTTCTGATGCCGAAAAAAGACAGGATTGAGACCCATCATGAACTTGCATGGTTTGAACAAGCTCCTCAGGAAGGACAAGTTCAAGATGGTTACTCTTTCTCAAGTCCTCCAGGCCCTTCAACTTCAGGATTGGTTGGTGTCTCTCGATCTCAAGGATGCTTACTTTCATGTGCCGATTCATCCCAAGCACAAGAAGTACCTGAGGTTTGCGGTTGGCGACTCGCATTTTCAGTTTCGGGTCCTGCCGTTCGGATTGACCTCCGCCCCGAGGGTCTTCACAAAGCTGATGGTGGTGGTGGCAGCGCATCTCAGGAAAGGGGGATTCACGTCTACACCTACCTGGAAGATTGGTTGATCAGGGCCTGCTCTCCCGAGCAAGTCCTGGATCATCTATACGTCACTTGTCACTCCCTTCACAAGCTGGGCTTCTCCCTCTACTTAAATAAGTCTCAAGTGACACCTACCCAGCGGCTCCAGTACATCGGGGCAGTGTTCGCCTCTGCAGGTGAGGGCTCATCACATTCTGCAGATGGTGGACAAGTTTCAACGTGCCCAGAGTCTCCTGGTGTTCGAGTTTTTGAGGTTGCTCGGCCTCATGGCATCCTGCATTTTCCTGGTGCCAGAGGCCAGGTTGCGGATGAGATCTCTGCAGTGGGCTCTCAAGATGCAGTGGTCGCAGTTCTCCGGCAGGATGTCTGATCACGTTCAGATTCCGCCTTCGGTCGCCCAGGACCTTCTGTGGTGGGCCGCCGAAGGAAATCTGTTGAAAGGGGCTCCGTTTTGGCAACCGTGGCTGGAGGGGACGATCGTGACGGACGCATCCCTCACGGGGTGGGGAGCTCATGCCAACGAGTTGACGGTCAGCGGCCGTTGGTCTCAGTCGGAGTCTAGACTCCACATCAATCTGTTAGAGCTGCGGGCTGTCAGGCTAGCCCTGAAGGCTTTTCTGCCGTCTGTGCGGGGGAAGAATTTCCTGATTATGATGGCCAATACAGTGGCCATGCACTACCGCAACAATAAGGTGGGGCCGGGTCACTCCATTTGTGCAGGTAGGCGATGCAGCTCTGGTTCTGGGCCATCTAGCAGGAAATTTCGATCTCTGCAGTTCATCTGGCCGGAGACCAAAACGTGCCGGCGGACGCTCTGAGCAGACAGAGCACAGTCTCTCATGAGTGGGAGCTGGCTCAGGAAGTGCTGTTGGAGGTCTTTGCCCTTTGGGGAACCCCGCAATTGGATCTCTTTGCCACCAGTGTCAACCGGAAGTGCAAGAGATTCTGCTTGCGGGAATTTCCTCCAAGAGGAGCCTTAGGGGGCGTGTTCGTAGTGGAGGGGTCCTTCCCACTGCTGTATGCGTTTCCTCCAGTCCCTGTCATTCTGCAAGTGTTGTAGAGGTTACGGAGGTTCGGTTCCCGGATGATACTCATCGCTCCGGCATGGGCCAGGAGAGCATGGTAGCCGGACCTTCTAGACATATCCATCTGCCCTCCACGTCGTCTTCCCTACCGAGACGATTGGCTCTCACGGGAGGGGGATTGAGTTCTCCATCCAGAGGTCAAGTCCCTCAGCCTTCATGCTTGGTATCTGAAAGGCTGATGTATAAGGATTGGGACCTCCCTGAAGACGTGATGGAGGTGTTGTTTTCGGCCAGAAGGCCCGCAACGAAATCCCTGTGCCGTTGGAGGAAGTTCTGCGACTGGTGCAGGGTACAGAATGTGGATCCTTTTCAATGTTCCATTCCTTTGGTTTTGTCTTTTTTGCTTTCTTAAGCCCACAAGGGCCTGCAAGTAGGTACCATTAAGGGGTACCTGGCGGCGCTGTCCATATTTAAGCGCTCGTCTGAGGAATGTTCTTATTTTAAGATCCCTTTGATTTCTCAGTTTCTAAAAGGGCTAACTAATGTGTTTCCTCCATCACCTTTTCAGGTGCCGGGATGGGATTTGAATTTGGTTTTAAAGTTCCTAATGAGAGCTCCGTTTGAGCCCTTACATTCTTGCCCGCTGAGACTGTTGTCCTTTAAGACTGTATTTTTGGTTGCGTTTACTTCCGCACGCAGAGTGAGTGAGTTGCAGGCATTCTCGGCCAAGCCACCTTTCGCGGTGTTCCAGAAGGACAGGGTTGTCCTTAGGTTTTGTCCTTCTTTTCTTCCGAAGGTTGTGTCGGAATTTCATTTAAGCCAGAATGTGGTTCTTCCGGCCTTCTATCCGCCTCCGCATCCTGGTAAGGAAGAGGAGAGGCTCCATAGGTTCGATCCTAGGAGAGCTTTGAGTTTCTATCTCTCATGGATGCCCTGGGTCAGAGTGGACGATAAGCTCTTTGCTGGTTACGCTGGTAGGCGTTTAGGTCAGGCTGTTTCCAAATAGACCTTGTCCAGATGGATCATTTTGACAATCTCTGAATGTTACCGGTTGGCGGGTAAGGACCCTCCATTAGGCTTACGGGCTCACTCTAGTAGGTGTGTGGCTGCCTCCACGGCTCTACTGAGGGGCGTTCCGATTCGCAGTATTTGCAAAGCAGCCACGTGGGCTTCTGTCCATACCTTTGTGAGGCACTATTCCCTGGACTCTATCCATGGGCAAGATTTGGCATTTGGTAAGGCAGGCCTATATTCTGCAGTTTGATTGGGCATTCTAAATTGATGAATTTGTAGATTCTTTTCCCACCTCCGTACGTTGGTACTGCTTCGGGAGTCTGTCAAAGATGTGGAATATGTTGGAGGACACAATCCCCTCGAAGAACAAGTCACTTATCTTACCTGGTAACTTTCTTTCGATTGGATGTTCCTCCGACGTATTCCACATCGTACCCTCCCAGCCTGCCCCTCTACAGAATTTCTTATGCAATTGCATCTTACGTTTCCACGAGGCTTTCTGCAGTCATGCTGGCAGGTGGTTGGTGCCACACGTTCTGGGAAAAAACTACAACTGAGGCTACGAGCGTCGTGCGTCCTAAATATAACATCCGGTGACGTCGGCCGTCGACGGAGGCCCTCGAGGGAGCATATCGACGCCATCGACGCAGGACGCCTGCGCCGAAAAAGTTTTCCGAAGCAGCACAGCTGTGGAAATTACTGTCAAAGATGTGAAATACATCGGAGGAACATCCCATCGAAAGAACGTTACCAGGTAAGATAAGTAACTTGTTCTTCTTGTGTTGTCAGTGGCCGATCCTCCATCCTGCCCTCCGACCATGTCCGTTATGCTCCCGGCAAAGTCCTTTTCAGTTGTATCGTGTTGCCCTCCCATTCAAATGACAGTGACATTTAAGAATTTGGTGAGTGGGAGACATTTCCTCCTCATAGCCAGGGTAAGAGAAGAGAGGTATTGGTAGATGGTTATATTTGATCCTTCAAAGCAGATGTGGGTACCACGTCTGACCTGGTCTAGGACACAAGCTTTATCTGCGTAGTTGTGGAATCTGGCCAGTATTGTTCTTGGACCTCCAGCTGTTCTGCCTGCACGATGAATGCGATTGAATTTTGGCTCGTCAATTGAGTCATCTGCAAAGAGTGTTTTAATCAATGCATGTAGTGTTCTTTTTAGCTCTAGGTCCGTTTCCCCCTCTCTTTCAGGAACACCAAAGACCCGTATATTATTGCGTCGCTCGCGGTTCTCGAGATCGTCAACTTTCAAGCGAAATTCTTCTTCTCTCAGTTCTATTTCTGTGATTCTGACATCCATTTGTGTTTCGAGTGCAGACAGGGAGGTCGGGTTATGTTCCACTTCTTCCAACCTCTCCTTCATTTTGTCGATACTATGGGTAATTTTGTCCATCTTCCCACTAATGTCCGCTCTCATGCTCTTCAATTCAGTTAATAGATGGGCCACATCAGCTTTAGTGGCTGCAGCCTCTGGTCCTGAGGATGCCATTACGGTTTTGTGAGTGGGGACACTGTGTGTTTGCTGTGGGAAAAATTTAAAGGGTGCAAGCTTTTCTTGGATGTTCATGTGCACCGGACTCTGTGTGCATGGTGCTGGGCTCCAGTGCAGTTCTCCTGCTTCTCGTTTCTTGTGGTGTGTGCTGGGTTGATCTCAGCTCTTTTAACTACAAAGGGGCATCTAGCCGTGGGGTCTTGGTTCTGCTGAGTTGCGCTAGGATGCCTTCAGACTGATTCCAAGAATGAGTCGTAATGTTGATGCCTTTTCTGGGTTTATTATGGGTTTGCCAGGACCGGTATGTTGCGGTACTGTATGCGGTTTTTGCAGTGAGGGGGGAGGGCTGCTTCATTTTGTTTCGCTAGATGGTCCTCGCTAGCCACACAGCATGGCTGTTCAGGGTGGGGACTGATGCATGTCCCCTGCAGTCACTCGAGTGTGGGACCTTGTCCCATTGTCCAAACTTTGGATGACAGGTCGGTATGACGCTGTTGGGGTACAGTGGTGGAGGGAACCCTGCCATTATGGATTCCTTTCTCAGCTCCGGTGTTGCTGTGTGGGGGGCCGTGTATGCTTGAGACCGCATAGTCTATTGAAGTGATAGATGTTCTGGTCAGCGAGAGTCTGTATGTTTATGTGGTACGCTCTGTTTTATGGTTCCGTCTCTGTTTCCTTTACTTCTTTTGCACAGGGGTGCGTATTGCCAGGTGTTTTGTGGTGAGATCAATATGGGAGTAACAACTGATTGGTTTCCCGCTCTATTTTTCTGCATGGCCTATTGTTCCTTCAATGAGTTTTGGGCTCAGATTGGGCTGTGGCCTTCACCACCGCAACTGCACCAGAGCAGTGCATGAAAAGTCACTGATTTGCGAGTGTAAGTGGCGGTCACTCACCGTGCCTCTCTCGCTGCATTTTGGTTCTCCGCCTCGTGGATGGTGGCGCTTCGGAGATCTTGTGCCTCTTCCTGGTTCTTGGGACCTTCCGCTTTGTGCAGTCCGGGTGTGTTAGGGTGGTCTTGGGGAAGCTTGGGCCTTGGGACGACACCCCGGCGTTTGTGTCCCGATCCTTTCCGGGTGGGGCCTCTTTCCTTGACGGTTAGGTGGTCAAGTATTTCTGTGTTTACCACTCTGCGGGTGCTTTAAGGCGGTGTGCCCAAGGTGAGTTCAGGGGTTGACCACTCCTTGCCGTTGCTGTGATGCGTGGTTCACGGGATCTTGCTGTTAGGGAGCCCAGATTCTTCTCTGATTTTCGCCGGGTTTTCTTCTGCCGAGGGATGAGGGAGGGGGGACACTAATAAAGCTGTGACCCACTTTCTGTCCACGGGGGGGGGGCAGAAGGGGGGGGCAGGAGTGGGGGCTCAGTCCACTTTGCGGACCATAGAGGCAGAGCTTTCACGGAGTGATCATCCATGCGCCCCCTGGTGGCCCAGACCTCATCTTTTTAACTTTATTTCACAAGAGGTCCTCCACAGTGATGGAAGCAACAATGTTGGTCCTTGAATATTCTGTGACATTACTGTTTCAGTACTATGCAGAAAAGCAAGTACAGGAGTGAAAGGCTGCATTTTATGGACCAATGCTGGGCATAGAC
This sequence comes from Ambystoma mexicanum, assembly GCF_040938575.1. Classification (NCBI taxonomy): domain Eukaryota; kingdom Metazoa; phylum Chordata; class Amphibia; order Caudata; family Ambystomatidae; genus Ambystoma; species Ambystoma mexicanum. Next base: position 641,592,466 of record NC_090923.1, read on the forward strand.
CTTACCTTTACCCTTGCCCTTATTTCTTTTCCTAAGGCACAGCAGTATTGTTTTAAGGGTAATGGTTGGTCATGAATGGTGCTGTTGTTGTTACTGTACTATAGCTCCACCTATATATTGCCCCATCCTAGGTAGAGTTCCTATTTTTACCTTTAGTAGGAGGTATGTCCGCATTGATCAGCTGTAAAAGTATATCATGCTACACTTTTTCCCTGCTGCCTTTACGTATACTGGAGATGGTGGCCGGATGGGGCAGTGTCCATGTTTGTATTCCGGGACTTGGCTCTATGGATCTTGCAGTAAGTCTTAGGGGGAGTCCTCCTTCCCTCTCTGTGCCCTGTGGTCTAGAGGGCCTCTGTTGTGCGGCTTCCCTGCCTCGTTCGGCAGGTCTGTGAGGTTCCCTGTGTGGCTGCGTATGGAAATTACTTTTCACTTAAGAGGATTCTTTTGAGCCTATGCATTCTTTTTCCCCCCTGAGGTCTCCTCACAATATCTGTTTTCCTGATGACCACCACTTCTGCACGCCATGTGAGCCAACTGCAAGCACTGTATGGAACGTCCTTTTCATATTTTCAGAAAACACTTTTTCTCACCTAAAATTCGTCCTTTTCATATTTTCTTCAGGAAAAAGGTGCCTCTGAGAGCTTGTTCATCCTTTCATATGAATGTGGTTTTGGAAAGCTTCATCTTTTGGTGATCTTTCTTCTTCATCTTATTAAAACTGAGGAGAGGTTTTATTGCTTTGACCCTAAAAGTGTGCTCACTTTTGTTTTGTTATGATGCTTTATATTACTCTGATTCGTACTGTGCACTGCTACAAGTTGCATGTCTGGCAAACCTGAAACGGAAAGCGGGCAGGTGAATTGTTTCTGTTTACATTGTATTCTTAATAAGTATCCTACGTTTGTCGTACTGAGCAAAGCACATTATCAAAACCTAGAATAACCATATAAATTACCTTCTGATTCATTTATTCCTAGATAAAATAATCAGGTACAGTCCTTGGGGACGCTTTCGAAATATATGTATTTGATTTATTTTTATTTTATTGTTTAAAGCATGGACCTAGCTCAAGAGCAGCGGAGCGATGTACAGAGTGGGAAGCCAGTATTTGGACTGGCATCTTTCAACAGTAGCGCAGTACTGTGAAGTCTGTGCGTCCATTGGAATTGGTCCTTGGTCAGGTGTTGAAAGAGACATGTTTTGAGAGATTTGTGAAATTGAAGAATTGTGGGGCATTCCAAGGGACGGGTACAACTACCCAACAGTGGCGGTTTTAGCCTGCTTTGCGAAAAATCAAAGAGCAATTTGGAAAATAAAGAGTCAAAAATTATCATTGTATTTGACAAATCTATCTGTGATAAAAGGGTTGATCACTATGTACATAATGCTCTCTGTTCTTGCTGCTTACTTCATTGTTCATAGCTCTCGCCTTAACTTTCAAAATGTGTGGAATATGTAACATTGAAGCATATATACACATTCTGAGAGCCTCATGTTTTGGGTCGGAGTATAAAATCCATTGGGGTCTCAGTGCCATCCAGAGAAGGTCTGGAAAACGGTCTCAGGGTAAGGATGGTTTTGCATATGATCAGTTCCCAATGCACAGCCGCTGTAAGGGAATTGCATATAGGACGCTATTTATGGATAGACATTGATGAGTTTCTCTAACGGGAAAACAATGAGATTCAGATAGTGGTAGGACCTTCCTCACACTTTTTACTGATGGGCACCTGCATTGTGAAGTCTTGGTTATTGTCACCTTTACCCCTAATTGTTAAAAAAACACACTGGCCTGCACATGTCTTCGGGTATGGTGAAGAGGTAGGATAATCCCAGATTCTGTGAAAACCCTGATTAAGGATAGGGAGTCTTGCAGAATTGGGAAAAAACACTTAAAGAGGGATGAAAAACCCCAGTAGGTAGTACACTCTTCTCCAGCATTGGATCTTTCATAGATTCAGATGCTTGAAAATTCCCTGTCGTCAGACCGGAAATCCTCAGTGATTTAAATAATTATTAACATATTTTCTTTTTAAATATATATACATTATTTCCATAGAAATGAGTGTAGATAGCCCATTATGGTCGATGAGCAATTCACTTGTGTAGTCCCTCCACCTCACTTTGGTCCTTAATTGCCCTAACCAATAAGGTGGCAGGGTTTAAGCTCTGCCCTAGTCAGCCATCTTCAGATTTTTCACCGCAGTCTAACAGACAGAGGGAATCCTCCAGCTCTCTGTGCTTTTTGAAATCTTTCTCCTGTTAAATATATTTTTTTTATCTCAAAATATATCTTTCTGCGATCTCCTGATGAAGCTTTTTCTGCTCTGTGTTTCTGGGCTCAGAAAACACTTTTTCTCACCTAAAATTCATCGAGTGAAATCCTCCTCAAATCATGGCTGAACTTCAAATGCCAAAAAGCCTTCCCTGTTCTGGGACTGCACGAGGTGCATGAAGAAACTGGTAAACATGATGGATCCTCATGAGCAATGCATCTACTGCCTGTATCCTCATGATATCAATAAATGTGACATTTGCAGAACTTTCTCCAACAAAACCCTGCAGGACAGACACAGAAGACTTCTTTTACAATTAGAAGCCAAAGGTCTATCTTCTGACGAAGGATCTGCCAAGACAGCTCCGGTACATTCTAGTAATCCATCTGAGAGGCACATTTCAAAGAGAAGGGCCTCTTCAGTGGAAAGGAGTCTCTCTCCGTCTCATAAAAGTAAGAGGAAGGTGGAAATACCCCCTTCGGGCTCTGGGGATCACAAGAAATGGCATCCTGAGGAAAAACCTACCTTCAAAGGTAAGCAGGCGTTTTCCAAAAACCCGGGGGGGCAATCATCAATGGATAAGCAGTCTACGAGCGGCTATAGCGATAGAGGCCCATCGACGACCAAGCCGTCGACGAAACCCATATCGTCCACGACGACGACACTGCAAACCTAGTCATCGATGACCAAATCTTCCTCTTCGAAATCAGCCTCCACGAAACAATCGTCAACGGAGTAGTCCCATCACTCATCCCCAAAGATCCCATCAACGGATAAACGCAGTCAACCGTTGACAAAGTCATCGTCCACGAAGCCACCGTCGACGAAGTCATCGTCAACGAAGCATACGCCGACGACGACGCCATCGACGAAACCGTCAATTCGTTCGTCCACGGAGAAAACAAAACCCAAAACAATTGCCGCAGAAGCGACTGTTACACCAGCCAATGAAAAAACAGTGCCTCCTATATCAGAGACTCATGAACCAATAGGAGCACAACTTTCTCCTTTAAGAGAGATGGCAGAACTCCCAGACATCATTCTTCAGGAGGAGTTTTCAGACACAGAATTCGTTGGTGAGCAACCATTTCTCACCCCCAAGGAACACAGTCCTACCTGGCCACCAACTACAGAGGAACCCGCCGATCCTTACAATCCAGTACTCATGGAGTCGATGCAAAGGATTATTAACGAATTCAACAGACGTCAAACGGAAAAGAATAAGTCATCCTTATCGAAAGAGGTAACACCTCCACAGAGGAACATCTTGCATCTACATAGCACACCTAGGTAGTCTCCTTCCAGGAGCAGGCCACAGAAAAGGGCACGTTCACCTGAGCCTCCTCGCAGATCCAGGAGCAGGACGCTCCGTGCTTCATCGACAAGGGTCCCATCTCCAAGATCATCGCCTAGGCCAAGATCACCTGTTTGAGATCCTACAATTGTACCTTAAACCACATCGGTCTCAGACTGGCAAGAGAATCCTTTTAGGGATTTTTCAGACCCCGAGGAAGGGGAGAATACACAGGAGCCTGACACTCATAGCGAATAGGACAATTACATAGTTGAAAAACCTAGAAGGCCAAGTGACTTACCAACTGTAATGTTCTTTCGATTGGATGTTCCTCCCACATATTCCTCATCTTAGATATCTTGTCTCCCGGCTTTGCTGCCTCATAATTTATTATTTTTTTTCACCAGATGGTGCTGTGTTTGAGGTCACAGAGTCGTAGTCCCTCGAGGGCCGCCGTCGAGCGTTGACGTCATCCGCTGTATAAATGGCTCGAGCAGTGCCCGTTACCTCAGTTCTGTTTTTACAGTGTTCACAGTCGCATCAGCTGATCAGGCTTTAAAGTCCTCAGGCTCTTAAGGAAGTTCGAGTTCAACTGTTGCAAACTGTACAGAGGGGTAGGTTGGGAGGGTCGATGAGGAATACGTGGGAGGAACATCCAATCGAAAGAAAGTTTCAATTGGTAAGTAACTTGTTCTTCGAATGGATTGTGTCCTCCCACGTATTCCTCATCTTAGATAGGCTCCCAAAGCAGTAACAATTTGGAGGAGGGGAGTACCAGAAAATTCAATTATGTACTGAATGAAGGACAGCTTTTGCAAAGAGTCCTCCTTGATATGAAGTAGAGTCCAAGCAGTAATGCTTCACAAAGGTGTGCATTGACGACCAGGTGGCCGCAGCACAAATATCCTGCACCGGGACACCCCTCTGAAGAGCCGTGAAAGTTGCCATGCCCCTGGTTGAATGAGCCCTTAATCCATCTGGAGGCTCTTTTCCAATTTATAGCACTCCGAAATTGCTAGAATTATCCATCTGGATAGTTTGTTTAGACACTCCAAGGCCCAATTTGTGTTCAGTATACCCAACAAATAGTTGGCCAGATTGTCTAAAACTTGCCAATCTGGAAATTAGAAACTAAGAGCCCTTTTTGGGTCCAGTCTATGCAACCTTTCCTCTTCCTTACTAGCGTGAGGAGGAGGGTAAAAAGAAGGTAAGGTAATTTTCTGTGACAGATGGAAATCACAGATTATTTTAGGCAAGAAAGATGGTTTGACTTTTCGAATAACTTTGTCTCTATGGAAAATGGTGTGAGGAGGCTTACAAGAAAGTGCCTGCAACTCACCCTGCGGGCTGATGTTATAGCCACCAACAAAATAGTTTTAAGAGTGAGAAGTCTTAATGGGCAAGAATGTAAAAGTTCGAAAGGGGCACACATGAGAAATTTTAAGACTAAATTCAAATCCCAGATGGGCACCTGAAAAGGTGCTGGAGTGTACACAATTGTTAGCCCTTTCAAGAATTGAATGACTAAGGGCATTTTCAAATGGGACACCTCTTCTGGGGAATGCTTAAAGATAGATGGCGCTGCCAAATATCCTTTTATAGTGCCAACTTGGAGCCCCAAATTGGGCAAGTGTAAGAGGAAAGAAAGTACTGTTGGAGTATTACATAAAAATGGATCCACATTCCTATCCTGCCACCAGTTACGGAACTTGTTCCAACGACACTGGTACAGGGATTTTGTTGCTGGCCTTCTGGCCGAAAGTAAACTCTCCATTACGTCATCCGGGAGGTCCCAATCCTTATATCTCAGCCTGTCGGAAACCATGCGTGAAGACTCAGTGTCTTAACCTCTGGATGGAGAACCCGACCTTCCTCTAGCGAGAGGAGATCCTCTTTGTGGAAGACGTATTGGAGGGCAGATGAACATGTCCAGAAGGTCCAGGTACCACATATTCCTGGCCCAATCCGGGGCAATTAGGATCATGGTTTTCCTGAAATTTCTCAACCTCCTGATTACCCGAGGAATCACGGGGGCTGGAGGAAACGCGTAGAGGTGTGGAAATACCCAGTCCACCACGAACACGTCCCCTAGAACTCCTCTTGGGGAAAATTCCCTTCAGCAGTACAGTTCGCACTTCTGTTGGCACCGATCGCGAAGAGATCCTCTTGAGGGGTTCCCCAAAGGGCAAAGATCTCTTGAAGGACTAGGTGAACTGCCGATGGAGAGATTCCTTCTTGCATTGCCCAGAGCTGCATTGCCTCTCTGCACAGTGGAAGTGATCCTATGCCTCCTCTTTTGTTGAGGTAGTACATTGCCACTCAGCTGTTCGTCATTATCAGGACATTCTCTCCGCGTACAGAGGGCAGAAAGGCCTTCAGCGCTGGTCTGATTGCCCTCAGCTCCAAAAGGTTGATGTGTAGTTTGGACTCTGATGGAGACCAATGACTGCCGATTGTCAGATTGTTAGTGTGGGCTCCCCACCCCGTGAGTGAGGCGTCTGTCACTACCGTTACCTCCGGCCATGGTTGCCAAAAAGGTTCCCCCTTGAGGATCTTTTCCTTGCAAGCCCACCATAGAAGATCTTGAGCCACTCTGGCCGGGACTTGCAGAAGATATGACATCTGCCCCGAAAATTGGGACCATTGAATCCTGAGGGCCTATTGAGGGATCTCATCCACAATCTGGCTAGTGGCACCAGAAAAATGCAGGATGCCATGAGGCCTAGCAACCTTAGAAAGTCGAATGCCGGTAGATGTTGGGCATTTTGAAACTCTGAGACCATCTGCAGAATGTGGTGAGCTCTCTCCTCGGGAGGCGAGGCTTTCCCTGAGGAAGTATCCAGGACTGCTCCGATGAATTGGAGACTTTGGCTTGGAATCATTTGTGACTTCTTGTAATTGAGGGAGAAGCCCAGACTGTGTAAGAAGTGGCAGGTCAATGCCAGATGTTCCTGGGCTCGTACGGGTGAACTTGCCCTGATTAGCCAATCGTCAAGTTAAGGGTAGGCGTGAATCCCGCTTCTCCTGATACTCGCTGCTACCACCGGCATCAGTTTGTTGAAAACCCTCGGGGCGGAGGTCAGCCCAAATGGTAGAACCAGAAACAGATAATGAGAACCACCGATTGCGAACCTCAGGTACTTTCTGTGCTTGAGATGGATTGGCACATGAAAGTAAGCATCCTGAAAGTCCATTGTAAACCAGCCAGTCCTGAAGCTGAAGAGCCTGAAGGATCAGAGAAAGGGTCACCATCTTGAACTTGTCCTTCCTGAGGAATTTGTTCAAATTTCTTAAGTCCAAGATTGGTCTCAATCCTCCGTCCTTTTTGTGGATGAGAAAATAAGGGGAGTACCAACCCTTGTTCCTTTCCCCTCCAGGTACATGTTCTATTGCACCTTTCTCTAGCAGGGTTAAAATCTCCTGCACAAGGAGCGGGTCTGTCATTTTTACAGAGTTGGCTCCCGGTGGATGATTTTGAGGTCTTTAATGAAAAGGAAGGCAGTAACCAGGGGTTACTATCTCTAGTGCCCAGGCATCTGATGTAATTCTCCGCCATTCGTCCAGATACCGAGTGATTCTGCCTCCCACCAGGGTCTTGTGGGTGAAGACCTCAAAGTGGCTTTGCAGTGGCTGCAGCAGTGGCTGAGGAGGTAGTAGCCGCTGCTGGGGCTGATCTAGCACCTCTCCCTTTTCCACCACGAAAGGTTTTTCTCTGTTGGCCTCTTTGACTGGCCTGCCCCCTCCCTTTTCCAAAAGAGGAGTAGAAACGAAAGGGGCGAATCCTCCAGGAAGATGAGCCTGCATAGGAGTGTTGTTGAGGCTGTCTTATAGCTTCCCTAAGTGATTTCGCTGCCGCTTTTGAGGATGCAGCTTTCCAAGCTCTCATCCGCATTGCTGCCAAACAACCTCAGGCTGTCAAAAGGCATATTGTGTAAGCTAGACTGCACATCAGGTGCAATGCCAGATTTCCTCAGCCATGCAAATCTGAGTAGGACCGTGCCAGATGCCATGGAACTGCTTACACTATCAGCAGTGTCCAGTCCTGACTGAAGGCATTCCTCCATAGCCTCTTTACCATCCATCTTTTACTATTGCCAGGAAACCATCCCATTCCTCACCTTCCGGGATGTGTTCATCCACTGATGTCATGCAGTCCCACAGGGTATATGTAAATCTTGCTAAAGTACAAGTTACATTAGTCGATTTAAGGGCCATGCTGCCCGAAGAAAAAACTTTCCGGGCCCAAGCATCAACTTTTTTTTATCATCCCTGTCTGGTGGTATTGAGGGTTAAGCTGATTGCCTAGTGGAGGTTGCAGCTTGTACCACTAGACTTTCAGGGGAGGGATGTTTAGATAGGTGTTGCGGATCTGATAAAGATGGCCTGTATTTTGGTACACATTTCTTGTTTACTGCTGAAACCGAATCAGGAATATTCCAATTTACCATCGCCTTCTTCTGAAGTGCTTTATGGAATGGAAGAACAGGATCTTTTAGAGGACTTTCACTCAGAATGTCTGTCATATAATCCTGGTCGTAATTTGGGCAAGCTGCCTTCCAACCCATAAAATCAATTGCCCTTCCCATAAGATTTCTTATAACTAGGATCTGCATGATCTGTAGGGTTTGGTCTCTCCAGTTCCACTTCTGGGGAAGTGTCTAGGCCACTGGCATTTTGGAGACGGTCATAAAGATCTGTTATCTTGGAATTCGGGTTCACTAGCTCTTCAGGGACCTCTCTGGCTCCAAACCTAACTCCAGCTGAAGTAACATCCTCTTCAGAGGAGTGTTCTTCAAAAATGCATGACATGGATCTGAAAAATTCCTGACTGGGTTGAGGAGGGAAGCTTTTTCAGGTAGAGAGGGTGGTATTGTCTTAGGCATGGGCAATGGCGACGACTTGGGTATCGGGATTAAAGAATGTCTCGATAAAGGCGTTGATAAAGAAGACACTGACATTCGACGTTTTCGAAGGAGGCTTCGATACTGTCAAAGAAGGCTACGATACAGTCAAGGGTTTCGACGCCACTTTCGTCGGCGGTTTCGAAGCTGTAGTCGTCGAATGTGTCGAGTTGAGTTTCGACTTAGACGCCGATGTCGAATCAGCTACCACCGATTTATGCACCGGAGGTTTTGTCTTAGTACGAGGCGTCAGGGAACTTTTCCTCGATGACACTCTCGACTCTTTTTCGGCTCTCGCGTGTTTAGTCTTTGATTTCCCTCTGTCACTTTTAGAGTGGGCAGGGGCATGTTCTTCACACAATATTTTCGAGGGGGTCTGGGCCGCCTTCTCGAATATTTTTAAGCATCGAAGCCCTAAAGGCCTCCCATTTTTCAGGGGAATCGTGCTTGGATGGATAAGTCCCTCTCCTCTCAGAGGAGGAAAAGGAGGAAGAAGACCTGTGACGTCGCTTTTTTCACTTCTTAGTCGAAGACTAGTAGGATTTCCTCAAGCGACTCTTCGGTCTCGACCTCCTCGACACATGTCGAGATTTTCAACTAGATTCTTCCGAATCTTTTTGTCTTTTAGAAGACTTGTAAGTTTCCTCCCCTCCGCCAGCTTACCTCTCCGTTCCCTAAGAGCCTTATTGGACATGGCCTAACAGGAACCGCACTTGTCAACCCGATGGTCTGGGCAAAGACACCAGAGGCAATTCCGATGGGGGTCGGTTATTGACATTTTCCTACCACACTTCTGACATTTTTTTAAACCTGTCTTGGGTGTGGTGGGAGTAGATGACAAGGACATTGTCGAGAAAAAAACCTGATGCGCTGTTCGTGACACGAAGCAGTTCGGAAAAAACGGAACTGAGGTATCGGGTGCTGCTCGAGCCCTTTATACAGCAGATGACGTCGACACTCGACGGCGGCCCTCGAGGGACTACGACTGCGTGGCCTCGAACACAGCACCCTCTGGTGACATTTTTTTCCGAAACAACAAAACTGGGAGACAAGATATCTAAGATAAGCAATACGTGGGAGGACACAATCCATTCGAAAGAAAAGTTACAAGTGGTGACCCGCACTAACGCGCTGTCCCTAAAAGTATTCAATATGAGCTCCAGTTTATTGTAATATAACACATATGATCACAATTATTAGTCACATAAAGCGTTCTTATGTGCGATTTATTGGCAAAGTCTGTCAGCCCAATCTAATAAACTTCTGTCTTGGGGATTCAGAAATGCCTGGAGTATTCTTAAAGGCATTGTCAGTACTCCCTCTCGGGGCAAAAAGGGATGCCCGATCCTCTTCTCTATTTAAAAGGTAGTTAGCCATCTAAAATTGTATTGTACGTGCTATTTTTCTGCAGATATATATGTCGGGAGTAAAGTAAAAAAAAATGTATAGTGGTAAGGTGGGGAGGCTGTGGGGGAGTCTCCCCCACATATATATTTGCGGAAAAATGAAGAAAATAAAAGTCAGACTTTTGCTATTTGGACTTTTGCATTTGGTCATTTCACGCAGATCCGGGGAAGCTACCTCAGATCATGATTGTCGCAGCAGTGGACGTGGCGAAATCAGGTTTCAGGCAAATGGCTCATGGTACTGTACTGAGGAGACAAGCCTGGGTGAAAGCTAGAAACTTCGGACCGGAGGTCCAAGAACAAATATTGGAAATGCCCTTGGAAACGCTTGGCAGTTTCGAGAACAATAAACCTCTTAAGAGGGTTAGGTGTTTTCCATAAACGAAACAAAATCCTGCCCAGTGCCCAGCAAGACAGTTCTCTTCCTGGGTGCGGACTTCAACACCAGCATTCCCAGGGTAAGACCATCGGCAGACAGAGTTGCAGCTATTCTCCACTTGACCTCATGGTTCCTAGACAGAGTGGCAAGCACGGTACGCTCTTTGAAATCTCTCCTGGACATGATGTCCTCATGTATATTTCTCATACCAAATTGCAGACTTTGCATGAGACCAATCCAGGAGGCCCTGGACCACCTATAGAAACAAGCACTCGGTTCATGGGAGGATACCGTCCAGCTACCGGAGACCTTACACAAGGCACTTTGATGGTGGAATACACCTCAAAACCTGTTACAGGGAATGCCATTTCAGGCACCAACATCTACCCTTCTCCTCAGGACAGATGCATCTCTATCGGGCTGGGGGGCTCACCTAGAGGACCTCCAAACCAAGGGCACATGGTCCGCTCAGGAATCTCAACTGCACATCAATGTCCTAGAGCTCAGGGCAATACGGTGGTTGCTGAAAGCCTTCCTCCCGGTATTAGCCGGGCAGGTGGTGACCATCCAGACAGAAAATACGACCTCCATGCATTACACGAACAAACAAGGAGGCACCAAGTCAGATCTTGTCACAAGAAGCTCAACTGCTATGGGCATGGGCATTGCACCACAGAGTCCAAATCAAAGCGAAACATCTTCTGGGAGTGGACAACGTCCTAGCGGACAAACTAAGCAGAGAGTTCATGACATCTCATGAGTGCGAACTAGACGAAAAAGGAGTCCAGAGAATATTTTCCGAATGGGGTCATCCACAGATCAACCTCTTCGCCACCAAAACTAACAACAAATGCCACAAATTCACCTCCAGGTACCCAGAGCATCGGTCAATAGGAGATGCGTTCTCGGTGGATTGGACAGGGAAATTCCTTTATGCTTTTCCCCATCCCTCTCATAGCGAGAGTGATGAGCAGACTGAAGGAACAAAATTGTTCAATGATCCTGATAGCGCCGATTGGGCCCGGCAGGTCAGGTACTCAACACTACAACGTTTCTCCCGTTGGCCCCCGATTCATCTCAAAGCTGATGAGGAGCTTTTGATAAAAAAGAACCGCTAGGTCCTCCACCACGACCCAGCGAGCCTATCTCTCAAGGCCTGGTTCCTGAGCAGCGAAAGCTAATGAATCTGGATCTCCCTGCAGATTGCTAGGATATTATTAAGGCGTCTAGGACTCCTCCTACTCGGATCACCTATATCCGGAAATGGACTTGTTTCTCCAAGTGGTGCGAAACATCAGTGAACCCAGCCACAGCATTGGTCGAACAAGTGCTACCTTACTTATTGTACTTGGCCAAAGCAGGATTATCTATATCCTCTATCGCAGTTCATCTATCGGCCATAGCGGCATATACGACAAATCCAGATAAACGGTCATTGCTCACTCAACTAGCTGTTAAGATCTTCCTGAAAGAGCTGATGCATACTTACCCACCTACGCCAACATCTGTCCCATCCTGGAGCCTAAACACGGTACTGACAGCTCCAATGGACCCACCTTATGAGCCTATTCATAGATGTGACCTAAAATTCTTATCTTGGAAACAGCTTTCTTGATAGCCATCACATCTGTCAGGAGGATCAGTGAGTTGCAAGCTTTATCATCAGAACCTCCTTGTTCCATAAAGACTGCGTCATTCTGAGAACTCCTCCAAAATTCCTTCCTAAGGTTTTGTCGGAAACGAGTCTCACGGAGCGCATTGTCCTCCCAACTTTCTTCCAGAATCACACCTCTCATGCAGAGAGAACTTTGCATTCACTAGATGTTGCGAGGGTTCTAAAGTTTTACTTGGAGAACTTGGAGAACTAAGGAGTTCCGCTCCTCTAACAGATTGTTCATTGCCTTTTCTGGACGCACTAAAGGTCCGCATATTTCAAAACAAAGTTTGGCACGTTGGGTTTCTCAATGTATCACTCACTGTCACCAGTCTAAAGGCGACCCCCTCACCAGGCCTCCTTCGGCTCACTCCATCAGAGGGAGAGAAGCTTCAGTGGCGTTTCACGCAGGGGTAGCATTGAAGGACATTTGCAGAGCCGCTACCTGGAGCACTCTGCACACGCTCGGCAAGCAATTACTGTCTGACAGAAGATACCAACAAAGAATCTGCAGTTGGCCAGGCAGTGCTCCACCACATCTTTGCATATGCTAGGATAAGCCTTCCTCCTGCCTTTCCCTGGGTATGTAACCTTTGTGTTGCTGTATGGCAATGGCTCGCAGAAGTTTTCTGCATATCTATGTATATATGATGTGGGCATGTTTTAACTGCTTGGTATTCTATTTAAGCATCTGAATCTAAGAAAGATCCAATGCTGGAGAAGTCTTAGTTACTTACCTGTAACTGTATTTCTCCAGCATTGGTATCTTTCATAGATTCACATGCACCCACCCGCCTCCCTTAGAGGCTGCTCCTACGCTCAGCATCCATCATACTGTAGTCTATATGGTTCAAAATCTGAAGATGGCTGACTGGGGCGGAGCTAAACCCTGCCACCTCATTGGTTAGGGCCATAAAGAACCAAAGTGAGGTGGAGGGACTACACAAGTGAATGGCTCATAGATCGTAATGGGCTATCTACGCTCATATATTTCTATGGAAATGTATATATAGATATTTTTTAAAAAGTTGTTAATAATTATTTAAATCACTGAGGATTCCCGGTCTGGCGATGGGGAATATTCAAGCATGTGAATCTATGAAAGATACCAATGCTGGAGAAATACAGTTACAGGTAAGTAACTAAGACTTCTGTCTGAATAATGTTGGAGGGTCCCAAGTACGATGAGAAGATACGATTAGAATTATCTGTAGTTTACCTTGCAGGAGACAGGATGTCTGTGAATTAAGTTTGGAAGGGGTACAGAAGGAAGGCAGAGTTCAATAGAGAAAGTGCATTGTTAATCACTAGATTGCAAGGAGCTTGAGGTTCCCAGGAATGTTACAGCTAGGGGCCGTAGTTTGGGAAATTCTATCTGTCTACAGGCAGCGAGACAAGGATCAATGATGAGTGGGAATAGGGAGCGCGCAGGAGGAGCCACAATGGGAGCCGAAGCAGCGTGCTCCGGAATAGATCATCCGGATTGCAAGGAATCGAAGAGAGAAGGCATGGACGGGCGGGTAAGGAAAACTGGAAAGCGCCAGGTGCACGAGAGATAGAGAGCTAAGGAGGATCAGGTCAAGACCAGGAGGCACAGCGGGATATTAAGGAATGTACCCGGTTCGGGAAACTAGCTGTAGATTGGACTCAGGATTCAAAGGAAGTCTGTGTCGCAAGCGTAGCTGCATGAAACATAGTTCGCATGAACGTAGCAACGCGGTGAGCAGCTAGTTTCTCCTTGATTAAGTAGGGAAGTATCCTGACAGTCTAGACTGCATTCCTTCTTCCTGATGGTGTCCAATGTGGACGGCCATCTTGGGTGTGTTCTTTTGGCAAAGGTGGATGGTTTTAGTCTGCATTTGTTCCATAATTTCCAGGAATTGGGAGGATTCTTGACAGCTATCCCGGGTTCCCTAATTTCCACCATGTCTGCTCAAGCTCCCTCTCTAATAAACTTGCTGGTTTCCTGGAAAGCCAGATAGCCTGACACAAAGGACCTTGCACAGGGCCCCAAATACACAGCTTGAAAAAGATGAGTGTTTTTTGTCTTCATCGATCTCAGGACTGCTTTCAACTGTGTGTTGCGGGAGTTGTTGTGCACCATATTGGCAAAGAGGGGGTACCAGCTAACTTACTGCGCATCATAGTACAACTATACTGTAATAATAGCGCTTCTGTATGTTGGGGGCTGGAGGACGAACTAACTGGCCTCTGAGGTAACCAAAGGAGTGCAGCAAGGATGTGTCCTCGACCCCCTCCTTTTCCTGATATACATTGACAAGGTCATACGTCATGTAAGCTTGAATTGCCAGGACCGCCCGAAATTAGGCCACAAAACAATCCCAATGCTCCTCTTCGCCGATGACGCAGACCTTTTTATCCACATCGGCGACGAGAGTTCCAACTACCGTTGAAGCACTTGTGGAGAAATGCTCAGAGCTGCATTTTGAGATCAATACTGGCAAAACAAAATCACTAGTCTTTCGTCCCAAATTAAAAAAAATTGACAATACTTTAGTTGAATATTAATGGCACCCCCCTGGAACAGGTGCAGTATTAAGATTACCTCGGGGTCAGATTCAACGACCACGGAACCTGGACATCGCAGGTATTCAAATCTAGCGCAACACTGTAAAAATATGGTGGGCAATATGGGGATTTCTCACGATTTATGGTCAGCGTGCTATCTCCCCAGCCATTAAAATGTTTGTCACATAGGCTAAACCGGCTGCCCTGTAAGGGGCAGAGATCTGGGGCCACTCAACCAGTACCAAATTGGGTCTGGCTGAAATTGTTTTTTTGTAAAGGCTGCTTGGGCTTCCAGCAACGTGCCCGGGAAACCCTGTTTTATTGGAACTAGGTCTCAGGGAAATTCAAAGAGATGCTACCCTCAGACTGGTATTTTATTGGCTTAGATTATGGCATACACCCGAATTTAAGATTTGCCATGTTCGAATCTGAGGGCGGTAGATCCCTACCCTGGTACATACATGTTAAAAGACACCTGGTGCATATGGACATGGGAAGTCTCTGGGACGATCCCTAGGGCATCACCTTGGGCGATGTAAAAAAAAGTGAAAAGAAGAGGAGATGGCTGAGGTCGAACTAGTGCATTCCTGCAGTGAGCTGGCAATGGATGTCACCCATTTGCCCAACAAGCCAGTTTTTGGGGTTCGAAAATGATCTAGACCTGGTCAACCCCCACCTGGCGCGAACTCTGTATCTGAAATTCATGTTTTCCTAAATAAATCTAGCTTATCGCACCAAAAAAAGGGAACCTGCTAGAAATTATCTATGCTTGGTGTGTCCTTGAGAAGCAATCGATTGGCCATTTCTTGTTCTTTTGTCAAGGCTATCGAGTGGCTAGGTGAAAGTTCTTTAAGACAATATGTAATGCTCATGGCATACGCCGAACACTCAAAGCCCTACAGCTCTTAAGGCAAAGCAACAACATGCACGTAGTATTTTTTTTTATCAAGCTTTATTCACCCAGCATGGCGCATAAGAGCAAGAATCTTAAAAGCTGGGGAATTTTGGATCGAACATGTGACCATGTAAATATTAAGACTACTTTCCATGAAACCTTGCATGCACCGTATTGCTTTTACTCAGATAATGCTGCTAACATCTAGCCATATGCACTTTATGACATTTTGTACAATTTATTAGGATCGGGCACAAACTTGGAAGCCTCACTGCCCTCCCACTCTAATGATGTTGCTAATAAATTAACTAATGCACCTACGCAATTTTTTGTGCATCTTTTTTGGCCCAAGCACAATGCTAGGAGGAATTATTGTTGCTTCGACCTTCCTGGACAGACTGTTTCCACTTTGTACCGTACATTTTTATAGTTTTAACTGTTTTAGAATGCTGGTCATTTTATTCACGCTCTGCAATTATGATGACACGATTATATGTGTAATATGTTGCGTTGATCACTGTATTATGTCCATACCTACTTTTTCCCTACTCCCTTTTTATTTGATTGTGATGTTGTGTTTCTGGCTAAATGACAAAGTGTCGAATAAAAAGCTGTATGAAATGAAAGTATATTGTCATTGCTTCAAAAAAGTGTTCCTGTTCCAGCCACCATGTTTTGGGGGAATTATTCTAGGTGATGGAACTTCCACTCTGAGAAGTCTTTTTTGTGAAACAATCTCCTTCAAGATTTCTTGGCTCTTTAAGATCTACAGCAGGGTTCTGTAACCATTGGCTCAAGAGGTTTTGGTCTACAATTCCTAACAGCCTTAGCGGGCATAGCCAGCGGTTAGGGGGGTGGAGGGGTATGGGTTATAGTTCAAAGCATCTGTAGAGCCCCAGGTTGATCTTGAATATTTTCTAATATTTTAAACTGATTTTCAGTTTGTGCATGTAATCCAGCTTTGATTTGCTGTGTACTAACACCAGGTTTTGATAATGAGCTTAATACACATTCTTAACAAGTATATTGTAAGGTGGGCGGTCTCTTATTGATTAAACTAGCACTTCAAAAAGAGCTCACTTTGGGTGGCCATAGAAACCTACAGTCTTCTCTGTTTTACATGCAGAATACTGCCAGTTTTGGTGGGTGTAAATTGAGAAAGCAGAGACTTACACGTATTAAAGATGTTTTAATAAAATCCAATCAAACTGTACTTTGTAATGTTCTATTTCTTTTCCAGTCTTGGGCTGCAGGGGACATCGTCAGCTGCCTAATAGACCTGGATGAAGGAAATATTTCTTTTTGTCTGTAAGTTCAAAACATATGTCTGCCTTTTTTGAAGAGTAAAATGTGTGCCATTGTTTCAAGATTTTCGTTAAATTAACTTTATTGTTGCTAATATGGTGGAAGCGGGAAAACATTCTCAAACACAAAAATTGCCCTATCCTAGGGCTGTTTCTAGACTCTGTAGCACCCAACGGCAATCACTAGAATGCGGTCGGTCCCCCATACTGCAACCCTGTTTGAAAATCATAAAACTGTAATGTTTATTCTGCAGTGATTTTCTAACCCTTCAATTAAAGTACTTAACATTAAAAAGTAAATACACTAAAGTAGACAAATATTGCTGAAATGTTTATTTTCCAGCATGGTGTTTGGCATGGATTGACATGCTCATGAATATTCCCTGTCGTCAGGCTGGGAATCCTCTGTAAAAGAAAAAACTGTTTCACTTTCACTTACAAACTGTATTTCTCCTCTAAACTAATCACTGTCCTCTGGGCCATACTGCCCCCATCCAATGACAGTCCTCTGATAAGCCCCTCCTTTGGCAGCAGTCTTCAGATTTTTACAGCATGTTTCAGTGTTGTGAGTCCTTGAGTTTGCTCTGAGCTATTTGTACGTTTTCTCGTGTTGTTGATGGAAAAAGTAAAATTTTTGTTTCAAAGAGGCCAGTGTGCTCTTTGCTTCATCTACCGACAGCGGGGACACGTTGTTGGTGAAGTTCCGCACCCCTCAAGGGCAAAGATCGGCAAAGATTCTAGAAGACCTTTGGGCCTACTTCGTGTCCTCAGACCATGACTGTGGAGAAGGATGGAAGGTCACTCTTCAGGCCCTGCACCAAATGTGGGCCACGGAATGTGTTTGTGGAAGACAAGCACCTACAATGCCTCTACCCAGACCACAAGGAAGTGGAGTACGGGATATGCCTTGGTTTCTCGAAGAAGACGAAAGTCAGGCATAGTAAATAGGCGGTGTGGCTTAATACCAGGGCTAAGAGCCGCAAGTCCGAGTTCAACAGGTTCACCGTGGCAGTGGGTCCCAAGGTGGATTGTGCGCGATCGACATCCCCTTCCGCCTCCATTACCAGCAGGCAATCGAGCTCTTCGAAGATGAAGTCATCTCCCCCGGCTAAACTATGTGAGAAATCCGAGAAGCCGCGAACGGAGGAGAAGGCCGAACACCCCAAGCAGGCTCAACTGGCACCGGCTAAGGCCTCGTCGACGACTGCATCAACGGCTGCTACGACAGCGAAAGGTGCTGATCCTGCGAGGGTAGCCCCCACGGCTCAGAAGGTATCCCTACCCCCCAAGGCGCAACACCACCGCAGTGACTTTGGCAAAGTCTGCAGGAATGCCAGAAGGGGGGAAACGGGTTCATGCCCCGGTTCAAGACCACAGGGGGGAAAAAATAGGGGGGTGAGGAAGCCCTGCAACAGCCCTCCCAGGCCGTCGCCCAAGCCTTAGATTTCTCGGCCCCGGACAACGAAGACCAGCAGTCCTTACACATGGTCCAAGGGGACGTTGAAGAGGACAGCGGCGCAGGGCCTAGTTTTCCTGTTCTGGCATCTCAGAAGAGGGACATTTCCTTGGATATTCTGTAGACTCTACACACCTTGGTGTCTGAGATCCAGAGGAGGATGCCTCCGGCTCCAGTATCTGTGGTGCCCCAGGTCCCTGATCAGCCGCCAGCTAATAAGAGGAAGCGTCACCAGATGCCCCCATTTCAACCTCCGCCACCACGTTGAGTCCCTTCTCCCCCAGCAGACCCTGACACAGGGACGGATACGGCCACGCCGACGGATGAGGACAAGGATATTGTTGCAGCGGACGGTGAATCTCCTCATTTGGATGCTCCACATAGGGTGCCCCCACCGGATGAGGTGAGGTTGTTCCACTCCATGATCTCCAGAGCCTCAGGGCGATTCCAGCTGGTGCCCGAGGAAACCAAGAAGGAGGGTGAGACCAAGAGGAAGACTATCATGACGGTGCCCCCACTGGACGATATTTGGGATTAGGGCCTGGACCTCATGAAGAACCCTGGCACGGCTCCAGCCAAGCAGGATTCGCTGGAGAAGAAATAAATGGTACTGGACACCGCATCAAAGTGTTTGAGGTCATAGCCATCGCCGGATTTGGTGGCATCGGCCGCTGCGAGGAAACGGTTGGCCAACCCGTCCTCTTCGTCTTCGGTCCAAGGATGGACGCCATGGGAAAGAAGGTGATTTACACCGCTGCATCCAAGGTGGCCAAGGCACTGGCGATCCTGGCCAGGTACAACAGGGAGTTTTGGTACAAGCTGGGGCTGACGATAAGAAGATGGAGGCTCTCGCTCTCTTCCAGGAAGAGGAAGTGGTGTCTGATCACGCCATCACAGCAAGGTTGGATGAAAGCCACACATTTCCATCAGGAGGACCAGGCGAAGGTGCTGGACATGCCCTTTGATGGAGTGAATCTGTTTGGGAAGGTCGTCGATGAGTTCTTCAGGCCATCAAAGTGGATATGGAGACGCCCTGTTTCCTGGGAACTCTCCAGCAGCACCGCTCTTCTTTTCTCTCCTCCAGGGGAAAGTCGAGCAGGTCTTCCAAAAGGTTTCTCAACAACGTACTGGCCGTTCCCAGGCTTACGGTAGCGGAGGACAGCATCACCATCGCTCGCAGGTCAGGATGCTGGCTCTGAAGCAAGCCTGAACCGGCCGGGATGTCAGGCCCCCACTCGGGCACCCCGGTGGGAGGCCGGCTGTCTAGGTTCGTCAGCAAGTGGAGAAAGATCACCACAGACAGATGGGTGCTGGACGCTCTCGCCCAAGGACACACCCTCGAGTTTCAACACAGGTGTCCACGTATCCCTCCGGTTCCCCATCGGGAGCAGCACATCGCTCAGCTCCTGGAAGAGGTATGGGCCATGCTGCAAAAAGGGGCGATAGAGCTAATTACCCATTGGCTCTGGAGTCTATTCCAGATACTTTCTGGTCAGAAAGAAGACAGGGGGGTGGCTGGAGGTCCATCCTAGACCTATGGCGTCTGAGAAAATAACTAAAGTCCCAAAAGTTCAGGATGGCCACATTGCAACACGTGCTCGGCCAACTGGAAAGATGAGACTTCTTGACGTTGTTGGACCTGGAGGAAGCCTACTTCCACGTCCCCATTCACAAGAAACATTGCATGTTTCTACGTTTTGTGGTGCAGGGACAGCACTACCAGTTCAAGCCCCTACCTTTCAGCTTGAAGTCGGCCAACAGAGTTTTCAAAAAATGCCTGACACCAGTAGCAGCCCTTCTAGTAGCAGCGGGAGCTGGCTGTCGGACACACAGACGACCGTCCAGCTACTGACTGAGCTTGGATTCTGTAACTATCCAAAGACCTGTTGAACACCATCACAGAAAGTGCTGCTCCTGGGCGCCAAACTCAATACAGTGTCTGGCCTGGCATCACCCTCAGAGGAGAGGGTAGCAGCCATTCAATGAAAGGTGCAACGACTGTCAACGGAAACAGCCACGATGCCGGCCATCTTGTCGTTGCTGGGCATGATGTCCTGCATCTACCTCATCCGGCTCTGCAGGTTGCATATGCGACCCCCTTCAGGAATTCCTGGACGCCCGCTGGATACGGGTGTCTGGAAGCTTGACGGACTAGATCTCTCAACGACGAGTTCCGTCGGGCGATAGGATGGTGGGGCGTCTGCTCCGACATTGTCCAAGGCACAGGATTTCAAAACCCTTCATACCAGGAGACGATCACCACGGAGGCCTCGATGGAAGGATTGTGAGCGAACTCCGGACTTCTGCATGCCTGTGGCTGCTAGAGATGGATCTTCATATCAACATCATGGAGCTACGGGGAATGTTCTGAGCCCTCAAGTCGTTCCTACCGTCTCTGAAAGTTAAGGTGGTGAGGATCTTCACGGACAGCACCACCACCATGTTCTACATCAGGAAGCAGGGGAGCACTCGATCCCCGGCGCTCTGCAAGGAAGCGCAGGACTTGTGGCACTGGGCCATCGGACAGGGGATGTTCCTCGTCCCTCATCACCTGGCGGGAGTCAAGGACACCATTGCAGACTCCCTAAGGGAACTGCACTCCTGCTCTGAGTGGGAGCTTCATCAGGACAAGGTGGACCGCCTATTCGTCAAATGGGGCAGGCCCCAGATAGATCTGCTTGCGACAGCGGCAAACTCCAAGTGCCAGAAGTTTGCCAGAAGATTCCACCTGCCGAGGAGCTTGGGGGACAGGTTCTCCTTCCCGTGGTAAGGGCTGTTTCTGTACGCATTTCCTCAGTTACCTCTATTGCTATGAGTCGTCAACACACTCAGACAGTGTCCGTGCAAGATGATACTCATTGCCCCGGCATGGCCGAGGCAGATTTGGTATCCAGACCTTCTCAGCCTGTCAGCGTTGCCTCCGGTCAAGCTGTCACTTTTTACAGAGGCGCATTGCTTCATCACGACCCAGGATCGCTGCACCCGAGGGCTTGGCTCCTGCAGCCCTAGAGGTTAGAGGATATGAGTTGCCTGCTGACTGCAGGGAGGTCCTCACTAAGGCCAGAGCGTCGTCGACTTTGCAGTGCTACTGTAACAAGTGGATGTGCTTCGCTTCGTTGTGCCAGTCTCAGAAGATTACCCCTCTCAGGGTCACTGCCCCCCAGATCCTTCCATACTTGCTATCCTTGACCAAGGCCGGACTGGCGCACGCCTCTATCAAGTTGCATCTGTTGGCTATCTCTCACTACACCAGGTCTCCAGAAAGATGGTCGCTTTGGTACCACCGACTCGTCAAGGAGTTTCTCAAATAACTTTTTCAATCTTTCCTGCTGGTGAAGGCTCCTGCCTCAACATGGTTCTGACAAGGCTAATTGGGCTCCTTTTCAAGCCTATGCATCAGGCACCTCTCTAGATTGATAATGGCTTTCTTTGTGGCCATCACCTGCGCCAGAAGGGTAGGTGAGATCCAGGCCCTATCCTGCAAGCAACCATATGTGACTTTGCACGAATTGAGGGTTGTGCTGCGTACGCACCCCTCATTCATGCCAAAGCTTCAGTCGGAATCCCACCTCAACGAGCTTTGGTGTTACCTGTTTTATTCCCGAAACCTTTGTCACCGTCGGAAAGGGCCTTGCACTCGCTGGCCGTTGCTTGTGCCCTGAAAATCTATGTGATGTGCACAAAGGGTTTTCGGAAGACAACTGTTTGTGAACTTCGGTTCTGTGAACCATGGGAAGGCCTTGCCCAATGCTTCCATTTCGAGGTGGCTCTCCGACTGCATCACACACTGTCATCGGTTGACGAACAGACCGCTGCCCGGCCGTCCGAGAGCCCACTCCACCAGAACGATTGCTGCGACGACAGCGTTCCTGTCCGGTGTGCCCCTGCTGGACATCTGCAGGGCTGCTATGTGGAGGTCTACGCACACCTTCACAAAGTTCTACTGCATCGACAGGGATTTCAGGGCGGAGTCCAGAGTTGGCCAAGCAGTGCTACGCAACCTGTTTGCTTGAGGTGAGACTGTTCTGGAGGTAAGAATTGATTGCTTCTGTTGAGCCTTGCCAACTCCTGTGGTTGTGTAATGTTGTACTGCTGTGTATTTGTTATTCATGAAAATGTGACCCTATGCTGGAGAAGGTTTAAGTTACTTGCCTGTAACTATGGTTCTCCAGCATGGGTCTGGCATGGATTCACATGCGAACCCCTCCCTCTGTCCCCTCTACAGCTCTTCTTGGTAATACTGCCACTTTAGGTGCTTCCCAGATCTGAAGATGGCTGCCAGAGGAGGGGCTTAGGGAGAGGACCGTCATTGAGTGGGGGCAGTATGATCCACAGGACAGTGATTGGTTTAGAGGAGAAATACTGTTTTAAAGTGAAAGTGAAAATGTTTTTTCTTTTACCGAGGATTCCCAGCCTGACAAGGGAAGAATATTCATGAGCATGTGAATCCATGCCAGACCCATGCTGGAGAACAATAGTTACAGGTATGTAACTTAAACCTTCTATTTGTTGCTTAAAAAAAGCCTCCTCTCCTAGATTTGGCTGCCACAAAAAGCTTTTCTTACAGCTACGTAATTTCTTTTTAGACCCTGTTTCTCTTAGTTGAAAGGTCTTCTACGGAAATGTCTCTGCAATCAGCAACTGGAAATCAAACCAAGAACGTTGAGGGTGACCCACACATTTGGAATGTTTCTTTGTATAATTAAATTGTTGCAACAAAGAAAACATTTGGACTTCTCGTAAGCCATAATTTGTGGCCTGGTCAGCAGTACACTATATTCTAATAACCAAGGTTTTTTTTTTTTTTCTTCAAATGGCATCTACTACAAATTGAATATATTCGAGACTGTTTTGGCATATACTGAAAATGTAATCCTTTCTAGCAACTGTTTTGGTTTATATGGACAGTCAGAGTAAATGTTTTGCCCAGGATCACATACTTTAGTTAAGTGATCAGCTAGAATTTGAGCTCGGACTTCAATTTACATACTTGACCACATATTTTCCCAACCGTTAGTTGGTAGAAATACTTATTAATGTTTGAGTTTCAAGAATTGAAACAAAGCTCAGTTTATAGTGATGACTTAAGTCAACAAATCGCATAATAGAACAACATCTTTAATGTGTTATAGTAGCATGTTGAGAAGGAGTATGATTTTATTTTTCTATACGTATAAAAAGCTATTACAAATTGTAGAGCATTTATATTTGAACAGTAAAAGATAAGGTAAACAAACGCATACATATTCCAAAATAGTAAATTAAGCAAAAACAAATGATATATCTGAACAACAAAACTATAAGCATAATGTAAACCCCCTCCCAAAAGACAAAACACAGAACGACATACACACCTACACCACAAACTTCCTGACTATCTGCAACTTCAAATACCACTCATACATAAATTCAAAGTCTCAATTTAACTGTACAACTCATTAAAGGAAGCCCATAGCTCAGGTTTTCTGTCATATCTTGCTTACCAAACAACACCCTCTCAAAAATAGATAAAACCTGCAGCTCATTAATCCAGTCCTCCACCTGTGGTTTTTCCACGTCTTGCGTAGCTTTAGTTTTTCCCATCCTGAATAAAAGACTGAAACGACCAGTATGCAACTTAATTTAAGCTTAAAGAAATCTGCCCTGGGTTTTACAGTTGTTTTTTCAAGACGTATAAAAACACTACCCGAAAATACAAGCTAATGTTGCCTGCTTGTAGTCGTGGTTTTACACAGCATGCTGTTTGGTATCCACCCCACCCCTCTCTTTTTTTTAATCACCCGGCATTCACACTTCTTGGTTAAGGGCTGTTAGAAACCTGGCGGTATTCTCCCACTTACTTCCCCAGGCTCATCCATTCAGGTGGTCAGGGAAGGGCCATCGCTTTTGTATCCCGACCCTGGGTGTGGACAAGCGAGGGATGATCACCTGAGTGGAGAGTTACAGGGGATTGGGCGAGAATACCCAAGAGCAAGACATAGCATTTCCCCTTTCCCAATTATACATTTACCCACTCTCCCTCAGCCTTAATGGGATATTTTCAATCCCATTCCATCTCCCCCTCCTCTCCCCATTTCCGACTAATGGTGGGAAGAAGAGGCAACCGAGAGTAGTGAGGATTACCTGCAAGAAACACCTTTAGAAACAGAAGGAAGACTGCCACCCACTACCATTAGGTTGTCCCATTAATAGTCAGGCATGGCCGTGCATTTAACACTGACTACTCACACCTGACTCCACTTGACTCTTGTTTTAAGTATGACAGGTGTGGTTTTGCACAATTAGAAGAGAGCTGTGAATTGTGATCAGAGCCAAGGAGCTGGGAGCTTCAGGGAGAGCAGCCTGGAGGATCTAGAGGAGAGGGGCGTGCTGAGACGCTGGCCCAGTGTTTGTGAGGGGATGCAACGTGGCTAGGGAGCAGTGTCTCCAGGGAGCTGGAGCGAGGCAGCCTATGTCCGGCTGTCGGTTTGTGGAAAAGTGCTTCTTCCCTTGGGACGTGTGCGGGTCCAGAGAGGTTCTGAGGAGCAGGTGGTGAGACCCTGACCTTGATCCCATACGCCCAGAGAGACCGCTTGCCAGCACAGCGCTGCCCGGTGAGTTTTAAGTTAGTAAGCGGGAGAAACTCTGGAGCGTGCAGCTAGCTGGAGCGGGAAGGGAGAAAGACAGATTTTGAAAAGCGGCACGAAGCGGAAAGCAAGAGCTAGCAGAAAGTGAATGGAAAGTGAGAGAAAGATGCAAAGAGAACAAAGAAAGCAAAAGGCTCGAAAGTGAATAAGAGTGCAAGTGACCTGAAAGTAAAGGAATGGTGGAAGTCGGCACCAAAGAGTGAAGAAAGTGTGTAAGAGGCACGATAAGAAGGTCAGGTGCGAGGGATCACAAAGTAGAGAAGTAAATGTGCAAAAGGCACAGTGAAGAGAAAGTGAATCATAGGCAGGTGCCAAGGGCACGACAAGGTGAAAAAAGATAAAGACAAAGAAGGTGCAAGTGTGCCGCAAAGTGGAAGATAACAAAGGGGTGCAGGAAGCACCTGAAGATGAAAGGATAGTAGAAAAGCAAGTATAAGAAATACAGAGGGGACAAAGATCAGAGTGTTCGCAGTTAGGAGGAGAAGAACCTAACCTTTTCGAAAGTCTATGATTTTACCCCATGAGAAGGTCGAGTGTGCTGTAAATAAGTAAAAGGTATATCCCGACAAGTTGAATTCTCTGTTGAAAACTGAAGGGGGCCTAAGCTTGGGGAAGGGAACCCTAAGAGGCCTAACTAAGGTGAATACTTATTTGGTGAAACAAGGAGGCATAAGCTTGGGGAAGGGAACCCTGAGAAGCTTGGGAGAAACTGTGTTTTATTTTTGTTTTTGTCTGAAACTTGAAAGGATTGAAGCTTGGGGAAGGGATTCCCCAGGAACTAAAGACTTTAGGAGTTGTTTGAACAGAGTGCAAGGACTTTGTTGAGAAGAGTTAACGAACAACCTCTTTTAGATTGTGCTGAACTTTGATACTGACTGAGCCACACCTTGTGAGAAGGCCACCTGAAACCAGCCTTGATATATTTTTCTTTTTGAACCACTATTTTTCTTTAAAGAGACTTCCTGTCACATGTTATCAAAGAGTGAGGGCTAGTATATGTTTAGACACAGATTTTGGTTTTGGACTTTCAGACATCGACAACCCTTGGAAACATCAGTTGAGGGAGCCATCCCTTTTAGAGTTAGGGCCAGTGAGGTATTACACCAACCCCAGCATTATAGTAAATAAAGGTTTTGAAACTATAGAACTTGAGTCAGTGTCTCTCTAGATACCAGGCCTGTTGCACAGGGCGCAGACAATAGTCAGTGCCACTCACTGCAGTGTCTTCAGCCATCTGCCACTAATCAATTACATTTTAACTGCACAAGTGATACAAAGAGAGGGTACAAATGGGTCCCAAGAGGGCCGGGTCAGTTATTTGGAGACCGACGTTTCAGGGACTTGGGTGAGGTTCGGGAGGTCCTGCGCTGGGACACAGTATCAATTTTCGATTATTTGAGATTGAAGGGGATGTTTGCAGACCATAAGTGGTGTGCCTTGCTGGCTAGAGATGTAACCCCATTCAAGAGATTGTTGGATGCTTCAACCACCCGAAGGGCATCCTTTCGAGTGTATATGTAAAATCCTGGTGCCCACCACCATAGCAGGAAGACAAACCTTTAAAAGATAATGGCTAGAACTGATTGGTGGGGAAATCAATGATGAGGAATGAGCCAGAATCTCCCAGGTGTCCTTTCATGGAAATCTATTTGCTGCCACTATGGAACATAATTAGAAGACGGTGAAAGCGTGGCATAGAGATCCCTTGAAGATTCCGATAATGTTTGCAGGTGCGTCTCCACTGTGCCCATGGTTCTGTGGACAGGTGAGCTTTCTTTCCCACCTGTGGTGGCACTGCCCCAGAATTTGGATTAAGGACATTACAGGTGGCCAGTTGAGCATGGATCCTCTTTGGATGCTCGTGGGGGTCCCAGCGAAGGACAGGGAGGAATATAGACTGGCCAGACTATGGGAGCCAATGTTCTGCACTGGAAGATTGGCGATAGCTCAAAATTGGAGGGGATGGGTGAGTGCCCATGAGATTGGACTGAGAACGGAAACTGAGTTACTTGATGGTCACAGAGAAGTTGACGGCCCTGGTAAACAACTGCTTGTGTTCCTTTTGTGAGGAATGAGGTCCATTGATGGTCAAGATGGACAGCAGTTGTGCTCAATCAACAGGGATGGTGCGTGATTGATGAGACCACTGTATTGCGAATTGAATGGGGTAGCCAATCTGTTTCTTAATAAGACTTGACAGTTATTCTCCTTGAGACACTGAACCGTTTGGAATATTGTTTGTTGCTGAACACACTGATATAGTAAAGGGGGGCATGGAGGAGGATGGGGGATGGAGCGGTTAGTTGCTAAATTACATAAGCTGTTGTTTGTTTTTGACTAAATGCAAATAAAAATCAATGTTATGCAAAGAGAGGGTACACATTGACAGATGTTAGTGGGGCCTTGTACCACCTTGTATCTTTTTCCTTGAAATGCAAAATGGAAAAAGAATAAAGAGGTCAAAGCTGTTCCAGTTTGAACTTATAAATAAGTTGACAAACTCGGGGACGGTAGTGAACAGCTGATCATGCACCCTTAAATCACATTCCCTCCAGCATAGTACCTTGGTGTGCTAAAGTCCCCCTTGAGGGACGGCTTGTAGCTCTACCCATGACCATCAAAAATCAAAAACATTCCCTAAAGTTTCTACTGCTGGAGTTGGAATAGTAAATTATCCCCAACTAGAATATTTAGAGATAATGGACTTGCATCTCGAGTGTTTTTTTTTATTTAGGCTGACTACTGACGTTTTAGAAACATTTTAAAATGTAGTCAAAGTGCGCCCCCGGGGTACCCAGTCCTAGGTGACAGATCCCTTATATACTGTAGTGTGCATATGCCCCAGGGATACTGCTGGTTTGCCCGCCCAAAGAAATCTCTCTGCCCTCCCTGATTGCGAACGTCCCTATATTTAAAGTGCAGAAATGGGTGCCTTCTTGGCTGTTTTGTACAGTATGTTTCGAGTGGATTGTGTCCTCCAACGTATTCCTCATCTTAGATGTATTCCATCCAGTTTTGCTGCTCTTCGAGCATACGCGGCGCCCGTTGGCCTCAGTTCCGTTTTTCCGCAGTATACGTTGCTTCGGACATTCAGCGCGCCTCGAGTTCTGTGAGAATATATAATAACGAAATATGTCCTCGTCATCGACGCCGACCACGACCACGAAATCGGGATTCAAAAAGTGCAAATCATGCGGGTCAAAAATGTCGATCACGGACCCGCATCGAGAGTGTGGTGCCTCGGAGAAGGCCACGACATGGAGGCCTGTACGAAGTGTCAGGCGATGACGGGGAAGGCCTTGCGAGAGAGGAGAGGAAAGCTACAGGTAGGTCGAAAAAACGATCGAAAAACCTCTAGCGTCAAGTCGAGATCCCGTGAGGAGAATTCTCCTCGTCGCGAAAGGCATCGATCGAGGTCCCATAGTGATTCCCATCGCTCGTCTTCGTCAAAAAGATCGAAGAAATGACGCCACAGGTCTCCCTCCACCTCGTCGTCAGACGAGTCTCCAAAAAAGATGAAATTCCCCACGAAACATTCGTCTGCCGAAGAGTGGGAAGCATTCAGGGTCAAAATGATGGAGGTGTTTGAAAAAGCGAAGCCTCGGTCCGTGCCTTGTTCGGAAGCCGGCCACGAGCGTCATCGCTCCGACACTCGCGCACCCTCGAGCCCAGGTGATCGAAAAAGGAAGGATAGGGAACCTTCCAGGACGCCGAGTGAAAAACGCTCGAGTCGACCGCTTGAGGTCATCGATGTCGTCCGAGACCCATCATACCTCAAAGGGAATATCTTCGAAGGTCGCCTCGACGCCCTCGAAGCAGACCCTGTCGACGACCACGGTGTCGCCGACGCCGTTATCGACGTCAACGCCAAAACCCTTGCGCCAAAGGATCCAGCCAAGCCAGGGAAGCCAGAGAAAGAGAAGGATAAGGTTACAGAAACTGTATTGTCCTCAGAGCCAGGTACTTGACCTCTCCTCTCCCAGAGACGGTTTTCAAGCCTCTCCCCAGAGTTTTTCAAATCCCCGACCTCAATTTTTGAGGAACAGGAGAGATCTGATGAGGAGAATGTACCTTTTGAGCTGGAATATGGCACCCAAATGTCCCAGAATGCTTGATTTGTGAAGAAAGCGGAATGAGGGACTTGGTGGAATCATTACACAATGCAAGTGGCATTGACACATCTCCTGAAAATGACTTTGGCAGACCAGATACCGCCAATTAATGACAAAGGTAGTAGATAACTTAGGATGGGCTAGACCATCAGCCCAATTCATCCAGGATGATTTAACAGATATATTGGACCATGGTCCCACCGAAGACCCAGTACTACCCTTTCATGTAGCCCTGCAAAATAGGGTGGCCAAAAATTGGGAAACTCCGGATTCTATTCCTCCGGTAAATAAATCCCTCACTTCAAAATACCGCCCGGCCAGTAGCGACCCCGGCTATCTGTCCAAGCACCCAACTCCCGAGAGTCTGGTCATACAGGCAGCCACAGCTTCTAACAAACTTGCATACCCGTCTATCCCTCCAGACAGGGACGATAAGCGTGTGGATGGTTGGGTACGGAAGGTATTTTCAGCCGGAAGCATGGCATTAAAATCTGCCAACTCCACATGTGCCTTGGCAAAATATTCGTACACTATTTGGGAGTGCATTGCAATGGCGGCGGAGCACATACTAGAAGGGGAAGAAAGGGAAGGGTTCCTAGCCATCGTTGGAGATGGAAAGGAAGCCATGCAGGAATTCCTTCAATCTGGATGGGACACTGCGGATAGTGTAAGCAGGTCCATCGGCACTAGCATGGTAATGCGCAGGTTTGTGTGGTTACGGAAGTCGGGTTTCGCACCGGACGTACAGAACCGCCTTCTGAACATGCCTTTTGACGGGTCTCACCTTTTTGGCAACAAGGCTGACGAGAGCCTTGAGAGGTTGCAGACCTCAAAATCAGCTGCCAAATCTTTAGGAGCTGCTATTAGGCAACCTCAGCTTTTTCATGCGCAAGGACAGTCACGGAGGGGACGATCCTATCGTTACTACACCTCATATGGAAAGGCGAGAGGAATGGCCAGTCAAAGGGGCCATAAAAAGGCCACTCGTGGTGGACGAGGAAAACATGCTAAACCAGTTCCAGCTGCAGCCTCTCTGCCATCAGCGGCTGCAACATCCGCCACAAAACCGCTTTGAGGACTTGCATCACAAAACACCTGTCGGGGGCAGGCTGTCACAGCATCTGCAAGAATGGCGAGCCATTACTTCAGATGTTTGGGCTCTAGAAATAATAGCCCAAGGTTACTGCCTTCCTTTTCTAACGCAACCTCAAAGCATTCCACCAGGGAGACACCCATTGAAACTTTCAAACCTGCTCCTACAGCAGGAAGTTTTAACCCTGCTGGAGAAAGGTGCTATAGAACCAGTACCTGCAGCGGAGAGGAACAAGGGATGGTACTCCCTGTATTTTTTGATCCCCAAAAAGGACGGAGGACTGAGACCCATCTTGGACTTAAGAAACTTGAACAAGTTCCTCAGAAAGGATAAGTTCAAGTTGGTAACCCTTTCTCAGATCCTTCAGGCCCTCCAACTTCAGGACTGGTTGGTGTCATTGGACCTCCAGGATGCTTATTTTCATGTGCCGATTCATCTCAAACACAGAAAATACCTGAGGTTCGTAGTTGGTGACTCACATTCAGTTTCGAGTCCTGCCATTCGGGTTGACCTCCGCCCGAGGGTCTTCACCAAGTTAATGGTAGTGGTGGCAGCGCACCTCAGGAGAGGGGGGATTCATGTCTACCCCTACCTCGACGATTGGTTGATCAGAGCGCGTTCTGCCGAGCAAGCACTGGATCATCTGAAAGTCACCTGCCACTTGCTCCACAAACTGGGCTTCTCCCTCAATTTCAAGAAGTCACAGATGACACCTTCCCAACAGCTTCAGTACATAGGAGCTGTATTAGACACGTCCTTGGGAAAGAGCTCGCCTCCCAAGTTTTGGGCTCAAGACATTCTTCAGATGGTTTCCAAATTCCAAAATGCCCAAAATCTCCAGGCTTACTTTTTAAGGTTGCTCGGCCTCATGGCATCCTGCATTTTACTGGTGCCAGAGGTACGCTTGAGGATGAGATCTCTTCAATGGGCCCTAAAGACTCAGTGGTCCCAGTTCTCGGGTCAAATGACGGATCTTCTTCAGATTCCAAACAAGGTCAGACAAGACCTTCTATGGTGGACCTGTCCAGAGAACATCCTAAAAGGAGAACCTTTTTGGCAACCATGGCCGGAGATCACAGTAGTGACGGACGCCTCACTCCTGGGGTGGGGAGCTCATGCCAACGATTTTCCAATCGATGGTCGTTGGTCTCCATCGGAGTCCAAACTACATATCAACCTTTTAGAGCTGAGGGCAATCAGACTAGCGCTGAAGGCCTTCCTGCCATCTGTCAGGGGAAAAAATGTCCTGATAATGACGGACAACATAGTGGCCATGCACTACCCAAACAAAAGAGGTGGTGTGGGGTCACTACCCCTGTGCAGAGAGGCAATGCAGCTCTGTCATTGGGCGAATCAGGAGGGAATCTCTTTAACGGCAATTCATCTAGCCGGGGAAGAGAATGACAGCAGATGCTCTGAGCAAGCAGAGCACGGTATCCCACGAATGGGAACTGGCTCAGGAAGTCATTCAAGAGATCTTCGCCCTTTGGGGAACCCCTCAAGTAGACCTGTTGGCAAACGGAATCAACCGAAAACGCCAAAGGATTTGCTCAAGGGAATTTCCCCCGAGAGGAGCCCTGGGGGACGCGTTCGTGGTGGAGTGGAATTTCCCACTATTGTACGCGTTCCCTCCGATTCCCGTCATTCCTTAGGTCATCGGGAGGCTGAGAATGTTTCGGAGCTCCATGATCCTAATTGCCAGGGATTGGGCCAGGAGAACGTGGTACCCGGACCTTCTAGACATGTCCATCTGTCCTCCAGTACGTCTTCCTCAGAGAGAGAACCTTCTCTCTCAAATGGAGGGTCAGGTTCTCCATCCAGAGGTCAAAACGCTCATACTTCATGCTTGGTATCTGAAAGGCTGAGATACAGGGATTGGAACCTTCCAGATGACGTTATGGAGGTGTTGCTTTCAGCAAGAAGGCCAGCAACAAAGTCTCTATACCGTTGCCGTTAGAAAAATGTTTTGCAACTCGTGCAGAGAAAAGAATGTCGATCCTTTTCTATGTTCTATTCCGGAAGTATTATCTTTCCTTCTGACCCTAGCACATAGAGGTCTGAATATCGGAACAATAAAAGGTTACCTTGCGGCGCTTTCCATTTTCAAGCGCTCATCGGAAGAATGCTCCTACTTCAAAATTCCTTTGATAATACAATTCTTAAAAGGACTCACTGATGTGTTTCCTCCTCACCCATTTCAAGTACCGATCTGGGATCTAAATTTAGTCCTAAAATTCTTAATGTGTGCTCCTTTTGAGCCTATGCACACGTGTCCATTAAGATTACTAATGTGGAAAACAGCCTTCTTGGTTGCTCTAACATCAGCAAGAAGAGTGAGCGAATTGCAGGCACTGTCTTCTGGGCCACCCAATACTGTGTTCCATAAGGACAGAGTTGTGTTGAGGGTAAAACCATCATTTTTACCGAAAGTAATATCTGATTTTCATTTAAGTCAGAAAATTGTCTTACCCGCATTCTCTCCTCCACCCCATCCTTCGAAGGAGGAGGAAAGATTACACAGGTGGGATCCGAAAAGAGCTTTAAGCTTTTACATCTCTAGACTTTCCAGACTTAGAGTGGACAACTAGCTGTTTATAGGTTACACAGGAAGGAAACTGGGTCAATCAGTGACAAAACCGACAATTTCATCCTGGATTGTGCTTTGCATTTCAGAATGCTACAGACTAGCTCAAAAAGACCCTCCGGAAGGGTTAAGGGCTCATTCCACCAGAGGCATCGCCTCCTCCACGGCCCTTCAAAGAGGTGTTCCAGTAAGATCCATTTGCGAAGCAGCAACTTGGTCTTCGCTACACACCTTCTCAAAATTCTATAACCTGGATGCTTCCCAGTCTAGGGAGCTAACTTTTGGAAAAGCAGTACTATACTCAGCCATCTAAGAGTATCGAAAAATCTACCCCCTCCTCCAGAGGAATTGTCCATACTGCTTTGGGAGTCTATCTAAG
This sequence comes from Ambystoma mexicanum, assembly GCF_040938575.1. Lineage (NCBI taxonomy): Eukaryota > Metazoa > Chordata > Amphibia > Caudata > Ambystomatidae > Ambystoma > Ambystoma mexicanum. Next base: position 641,625,357 of record NC_090923.1, read on the forward strand.
ATGAGGAATACGTTGGAGGTCACAATCCACTCGAAGAACAAGTTAATTACCAATTGGTAACTTTCTTTAGCTTTGAATGTTCTTCCAACGTATTCCTCATCGCCCTTCCAGCCTACCCCTAGATTTTTCCGGGTTATTGCCATCTCAAATCTCGTAAGGCTCATACCTGTCTGCCGGCACAATCTACACAGTACAAGATCAAAGATAAAAAGGGGAAAAACGACTCCACCACATGAATCGACAAGTGGACCCCGCCTGCTGGAGAGGCTGCAGTCAACCAGGCTCTTACTTTCACATGTGGTGGACGTGCCCCAAGACCCAGCAATTCTGGACCAGGTGTCTCTCAACCATTTAACAAATCACCGGCTCCGCCCTCCCACTGGACCCTGAGACAATTCTACTGGGGATCCCGATCCCCGGAATCTACCCCCGCTCCGGCAATAGGGCTAAGCTCCTCACACAATGCCTCTTGGCGGGCAAGACAGTTCTGGCCCGTTTCTGGAAGTCACAAGACGGCCCCTGCCTAGCCCACTGGTGGGGAAAATTGTGGGACATCTTAATAGCGGAAAAGGTCACCGCAGCGAGAGCAGGGACTCTGCACCGGTTCCAGAATGTATGGGCCCCAGTGCTGGACTATGATCAGCGATTTCCCGCAATGACGTTCAAACCAATCAACGCCCGATGGGCCCTGAGGGACCAGGAGAGTACGCACCAGGCGGGGGTGATAGACTGAATCTCTGGCCCGGGAAAACCGGAATGATGGGGGGAAAGGGACACAAAGCCAAAATCTTTTCTTTGCTATATTATACTGCCATCCGATACTGTTTGTAACCTATACTGCCTTGCTATAAATAAACATATTTAAAAAAAAAAAAAAAAGGGGAAAAACAGAACTGAGGCCAACGGGCGCCGCACGTGCTACTTATACACCTGATGACGTCACCCTCGACGGAGGCCTTCGAGGGACCATTGACTCAACGACATCGACGCACGGCGCCCTCTGCCGAAAAAATTTCTGAAGAGCAGCAAAGCTGGATGGAATACATCTAAGATGAGGAATACGTTGGAGCAACATCCAATCAAAAGAAGAACATTACCAGTTGGTAAGTAACTTGTTCTTCAGTGACAGTTGAGTTTTGCATGCAAAGCTTAGCAGTGGAGAATAATTACCCATAATCGTCTCCCTCTTTGTAATCTGAAGGTTTTTTGTTGCATTTTCTACGTTTATCTGCCACCTATCCTTTAAATATTGTAATTGTCTCCATGTTTTTATTTTGCCTGCTCTTTCAGGAATGGTGTGTGCTTAGGAACTGCTTTCAGTGACGTCGCCAGGGGTTTTGGGATGGCATACTTTCCAGCCATTAGCTTGTCCTTCAAGGAATCTGTCGCTTTCAACTTTGGGAGCCGCCCATTTCGATATCCTTTTTAAATGAAAGCTAAGGAACACCCCTATTTAGTTAATTGAATAGAAACTGAAATATCCTTAGGATTATTGTATTTTTGAACTGAAAACCACCCTATGTCGGGGGCCCTGTGTTACTGTCGACTATTCATGCTTTAGTACTTTAGGTTTAGCGTGTTCCTATGTGTACAATGATGTGCTGAAACACCGGACTGTCGCAGGTGCCAGTATTAGCCATATTGGGTCAACTGTTGTGAGTTAGATTGGAATCAGAATGTGTAACTTTTTGCAACATGTTTTGTAAATGGAAGGTTTCTTTTTTTAATCCACATTCCCATTCACTTATTAGCATATCAAAATCAAACAGTACAAGTGATAAAAAGAAAATGTGTATAACGTTTACAATGCCAAGCTTTCAACATGAAGCCTAGTTCCATGGAGCAGTAAACTGCTGATGCTAGCAGCCACGTGGTTATCTACAAGTTTTATACAAACATTGAGTGGAGGTCTGCATCAGATCAGATGCTCAGTTTGACCACACAATGCACAAGATAATATTTTAGTGTAGGTCAGCCATGTATTGCTTTGTTTCTCTTGAGTCCCTTCTTTTGTTATTGGATACTTGGTAGTCCTTTCAAGGCTGGAGTAAGGGAGCCATAGTTCAGTAATGTGTAAGAAGGTGAGATAGAGCAGTAAGTTAAGCGCTCACCTCAGAGATTTGTGTGGCCTTCAGTCACCAGTTTGAAATCCTCTCTTGGCAAGCTTAGCCCTTGATCCTTCTGAACATAATTTATTTGGTAATAGAACACCTTTTATTACAGTGCATGGATGTAGGAGGAATCTGGCGAGAAGCACTCCACAAAATCATGTTTATTTGTATGTACAGGTTACTACTCACAATCCATGGAACCCCCCTTCTAATGGCTTGCACCCCCTACACATTCCTCATCTTGATAGGTACTCGCCAGCACAGCTGGTCTCTGAAAGTTTCAACAGTGGGTTTGGTGAGGGTCAGCGCTGACCACCTCAGACGATCTACCTTCTAAATTCTGCCATGACGTTGTCACCCTGTAAGTGGAGCACACCACACCTCCCCTTTGTCTGCATTTTCTAAACTTTTTTTTTTGCTGTGCCATCATGCCCACTCCCAAGTTTTGGGGATTTTAGTGCTGCAGCTATGCCCCTAACAGATCCCATTGCCAGACAGCAACATTGTCTTCGTTATGTACTTTTTCCAAACATTGGTGGCATGGCAGGATGCTGCTTTAGGGAGAGCAGTTCTTTAGATTTTATTTGGTTTGAGAAGACTGGGGTTCTTTAGCCTCCTCCAGTAGCGTTGTACTCCTTTGGTAGTCTATCAAGATGAGACATCTGTGAGAGGATGCAATCCATTAAAAGGGAACATTTCTTACTGTGTGGTGATCTTTCTATGGACTCTCCTCCCACAGATACCTCCTGCCCTCCCATCCTGTCCCACTACACTAGCAATTCAATTTAAAAAAAAAAGAAAATGTAAAACCTATTTGGGAATTAAAAGAATAGGGTTCCTTTTGAATTCATTTTTGCTTCCAAATTCGCCCTGTTGAAAGTTACCTCAGCCGCTGAGCCTGGGGTGAGTAAAGGGAAGAACTGAGGTCATGGGGCGTGGTGTGCTATACTTAAAGAGCTTCGAAGTCATGTTCGGGATCAAGGAAATGGTTGTCTTTGAGCTACAGTTTGCCCCCTGATGAAAGTTTCTGAAATCAGCTACACTGCAGGGTTTCCATCAAGATGAGACCTCCGTGGCTTGGGAATCTATAGAAAGAAACTTACATGGGTAGGTAGGTATGTATGTATGTATGTATGTATGTGTGTGTACATGCATGTGATTAACCCATGTGGGCATATTGGGGATGCCCCATCGACACCGTCTATTTTTAAATTGTGTGCCGTGCACAACATGCTTCCTTGCTGGGAGAGATTGGATGGAGATGCGCACATATAGAGGAATTATTTGATTAGGAGGGAAAATGTCACCAGCACAAGTAACATAACTTTCTTTTACCTAAGGTTGTCTTTTACTGAAGCTTCATTGTAACGAACCTCTACATCTTTCTGTCACGTGTCTTTAGAGTAATAGAATGTCATCAGAGCACAAGATGTGAGTGAACGCAGGAAACCATTTATATATAAATTAAAAACATTTTCAAAGCAGGATCTAAAGATTTTATTTTGCATGGAGATGTGCATTAAAAGTGTTTGCGTGTACGTCTGACAGTGATCTCAGAGGATCTTTTCCACAGCTTTATTGAGCAGAACCTGATATTAGAAGAAGCACTGACTGCTACTTGGAATGTTATACAGAATAGAGGTGTAGTTTAGCCCTCCTATCTGGGAGCAGCTCTTTTAAGTATTGGAATGTCATTGCTACTGGTCTTCAAAAGAGGAATAATCTGCAGGGAGATAATGAGTTTGAAGCAGTATGCACCTCAGTAACTAGTATTCTGATATGTTTCCTTCAACTTCTCTGTTACACTCCATATTCCAACCTTCCCTTTTTATTTGTGTGTGGTGCAGCCATTCCTTTGAGGGATTGTTGCCTCTGCTGATGTTGGGTGCAACTTGGAAAATCTATGGTGCCACCTAGTGACTGTAAGTGCCGAGCTATTATGCATTCCTATGCAAAAAAAGCACATGACGCCCTTAGCACTTGTTTCCCAATCCTGTTGCTACTTTGAGTTAGTACAAACGATGAAGAATCTACAGTAACATTGATGATGCCATCTGAAATGTAACTAAACATTGTCATTACCTTTTTCTTTTTAGTGCTACTTGCAGCCAGACTATATTAGCATATTTGTGCAAAGGTGTTTTGTGATACAAATTAATGGGATCAGGAATTGTTTTTTTTTCCATCCTTAACATCTCAATACCTATCCAGTCGAAGGATATCGCCCATTGCAGGATCCTCCGAGTGCCGATCTGAAGAAAGCCCGTACACTTTTGGGATATGTCAAGAACATAATTCACACAGGGATCGATTTACAGGTATGTTCGAAGTGGATTCCTCGGTTGTATTTTTATTAATATTCCCATCCCAATTATTTTGCTCCCCTGCTTCCCTGCATTGAAGACTTGCATGTTTTGCCCATTCATGTTAATTATGAAAGCAATTTTAGAGCAGGACTAAACAGCATGTCGTCTTTATGGTATGATAGTTACAGAACACACCAATGAATACTATTTGCTGGTGGTTAAGACTGCACTGAAAATAAAAACGAAGCTGTACATGACCAAGATGGCAGATTTTGGCATTACGTTCATCAGCCCTTTGACCTAAAATCAGAATCAACCACTGCCCCTAGGAAAAGTCATGCTCAAGTGTTGGCATGAGACTAGACTTCCCCAGCCCCATCTCTACGTGTGCTTTAGTGAACTTTGAGCGTGGGCATGCGGAAAAGGCACTCAGAATGGCATTTTAGTATCAATATTGAGTTGTAGCCTTACACAGTTCACTATTAGAGAAGATGGTCAAACATCACCTCTTACTCCCTTGGCTCTCACCAAAAGATGATTGTGGAATGGGGAGAGCAGGGTCCTTGCCCCCAGACAGAAGGTTCAGTTCCTGTGGGCCAGGCAAGGTACATTGGAGACTATGGAGCTGTGTTGCTGGTGTGCTCTTCTCTGAAGGGTTTGAACCAGCGGAGGGAATAACAAACCAACGTACTGGTACGCACAGAGGGGTTCAACACTGGTGAGAGCACCACTTAAACTCAAAATGTGAACTGACAGAGTAGCCCCAGAATAGGTGCCGTGCAGTGATCTCTGGTCCCTCTTTATAGAATCTTTTGGGGGTAACAACATCCGAAAAACAGTAAGGCTTAGCACTGCAAGTTGGTGATGGAAACCCCATTTACCTAGAGAGTTGCACCACCTCACTTGCACTCTGTGCCTACCATAACATTTGATGGCGCCAACGCCCTACTCACAGAGCAAAGGGGGCAAACAAACAGAAAAGAGGTAAAACTGGGGTAAACTCATACCCTTTTGATCGCTAAATCAGAACTTCAAACTTGTGAAATAACTGTGAACTCAGGGTACATAGACACTGCAGTGTCTTTGGTACAGGAAACACAAGATTCCAGAGGCTCACTTTCCAAGGAACTCTTTGACACACTTAATCTTTCTTCTGGGTAACAGCTTCAGAGATGAAGTGCATTGATTTGTGATGTGAAATCACTAAAGCAATCGCTGACAACAAAGAGGACATTTATTTTTATTTTATTGATTTAATATACTTCTAGCCAATAATAGGCTTCGTGTATACAGCAGAAAAACACAAAAGCAAACACACACATCATGACTTCTTGTCCAACAACAGTAAAATCGATGACAATGTTAAAGGCTTAGTTAAAATATCTGCATGCCTTAGCACACTCAATGTTCTGCTTAATCATATTACAACTTTATAAAAAACCTGCAGACCTTACAACAGACAAGGTTTTTCTTAGACATATTAAAATTGTATAAAATCTCTGCAGACCAATCACTTCAAATCTCCATTACTGAGCTATAACATTTTATCATCTGGTAAATCAGATTACCATTGTTGCCCTCCATTAACAAATTCCACAGTATAATGACATCATAGCAGTTTAGCTTATTAGAATAGGCTTTCATATATTTTGTCCTTAGACTCGTACAATAGGACATTGTATGCTCTGCTGATTCGATACACATTTCCCCACACATAAAGCACATTCGCTCTGACCATGGTATTCCTCTTTTAGCCCCTTTTATTTATAACACCTGCGTGGCATTGAATTTAAACAATAAGTACTTTCTATTAATGCACTATTAAGGAAGGATTCAACAAATGTTGGTATTGCACACCGTTCGATCTGATATTTAATAAAAGGACCACTATTACTTTTAGTTGCCAACGAGACAAAAACGGCTTCCTTGCTAAACTCCCCGATTTTTGCCTTAACCCATTTTCCAAACATCCTGTGTGGTATTGTCATGGTCTGTTTTTCATATTGCAGCAGCCAGGACCTATATGTTGAAAGCATATTGCCCAGAGTGCCAAAACGCTCATGGTCTCATATGGAGCTGTATGCCAAGAGCACTTCAACCATTATTGTTCCATAGTCTGGCTTCAACAACTTATCATAGCCTAGGGCAAATTTGCTTTCAATCACAGCCAAGATTCGTTTGTTAAACTCAAGCATTTTATTTCCAATGGGTAGGTATTTTGGCATACGTCGGATCTTGCTTTCAAACTTGTCCACCTCATTTATCAGGGAGGCTCCCCAGACTCCAACTCCATACAGCAAACACGGTACTATTTTGGCTGTATACAGGATTAAGATGCTGTTGATCGAGCAGCCACCTTGCCTACATATGAACACACTCAATGTCTTAGTAATTTTCATGCATTTGACCTTCTTTTCCTCCCATTGAGCTGTCAATTTAAGTTTATTATCGATCAGTACACCTAAGTATTTGTAACAATCTACCACCTCAACTGCCCTACCGTCCAACTTCCATTGGACATTTATCTTGGTTCTGCTATTTTGATGTCCTCTAAATGCTACTATTTTGTTTTTTTCGATGTTAATACGGAGTCCATTTTGTTTAGCATAATCACCAAGCGCATGAAGCATTCCTTGCAGCCCTCTCTGGGTATAATCAAGGAGGAGCAAGTAGCAGATCCTAGCCACCCAATTTTCAATGCACCAATGCCTCCAGCATGCTACTGGAGGTTGTAAACTCTTAACCAGATCAGCGAGGTAGAGGTTAAACAGGGTGCATGCCAAGAAGCATCCCTGTTATACCTCCCGCGAGGTGGTAATCTACCTGGTAACCCTTCTCATCCAGGCGCTCCCTCACACTAGTGTCCACATGTAGTTGTTTAATCATAGTTAACAGGCCAAAAGGAATATTCCATGAAACAAGTTTGTTCCAAAGTCTATTCCTCATGTTCGTGTCAAACGCTGTGCTACAATCTATGAAGGCGCCTTAAACAGGAAGTTGCCGCCTCATCCAAGGATATTCAATGGTGTTGAGAAGGTTATGGGTGGTGCTTGCTTTACATCTAAAACCCTTCTGATTGGGAGGGAGAATCGTATTATTTGTTTGTTGATTAATTTCATGGAATATCCAGCATTGCCAGCATTCAGTCGTTTTTGGGATTTTTGCAACATCCCTTTATGTGAACTGGGAGGATGGTGCTCTCCTTCCATGATTTAGGGATCAGCCCATGTTCTCAAATCCCCAAAAATAGCATGTGTCGCGCTTGTGCCCACTGTAGTGGGGACATCCTTACCAGCCCATTGCATGTACCGTCCAGTCCTGAGGCTCGCGACACAGTTAATTTGGCTATCATCGTGCTCATATCAGCGATGGTAGATTTACAGATCCATTTAGCATCGGTGCATGCGTAGGGTTCGTCCATTGGTGTAACAGAATCCAATATGAGTGGCCCAAACATCTTCTGATAAACTATTAACTGGTAGATGCTTCTTTATTGTGCCCCTTATGACAGACCATCTGCCCATATTGTTGTTAGATCTGGTATGATGCGCTAGCTGCATCCACACTTCATTCCTTACCCTTGCATGATGTGCTCTCAGTGACCCTCGATATTGTTTTCAGTGATTTAATGGTTTACGCTATCTCGGATGCCAACATTGTACTTCCTCTCGACTCTAATGTCTCAGTGATATCGTTCCTCAATTTCTGTAACCTGTATTCTTTGGTCATAACCATGTTCACGATCATGGTTGTAGTGCCATCACTCATTGGTGCTCTTATACTTGCGTTTCTTTAGTGAGACCTCTTTGATGCTAGAGATCAACAGTTTAAAGTCAGTTATAAGGAGTTCCACATTACCCTCATTTCTATGTGCCCATCTCTCATAGAACACAGGCAAGGCTCTATCTAACTTGGTGGGATTCCATTGTGTTCTATTTGAGCCATTGGTCATGAAAATGTCCCCATTTTGTTAAAACTGCTCACCTCTCTGTATGGTGAGTATAGCACACACCGGCAAATTATCACTCATCGCGTTTCAACACTGCCATGTCCTTTACCATTCCAAGAGCAGTCTCATTCACAAATATATAGTCCAGTGTAGTTGCACTCTTTCCAATGACTCGAGTATAGGATTTCATGGCATCGCCATTGCAGTGTCCATTTAAGATTATCAAATTTGTTTAATATAGTACTTAAGGCCCACCCTTTGCCCTGCTTGTTAAACTCCCCCAACTCACGTGGGGCAGATAAACTCCTATCAGACAAGTCTTCCACATTGCCTGGAAATTGAACACCTGGACATGAGAATAAACAAGAGCAAAGCTGACATTTTGGGCCTCAGAGAAGCAATCCCAGACTTTAGCTGATGTTGAAGCACTCCAAATTATGGTCAGCCGATTAAAAGATAAATGTGAGAACTTGGAAAACTGTTTTCAGAGAGAGAACAGAAGGATGAAACCCACTCAGCTGGGCTCAAGAGTGGGAAACTATTTGGCTTGTATGGATTTTCCTTCAGTTTTATCTATAAGTGCCCCCAAGCGAGAAAAGCAAAATAGAATGCACAGAGCGGATAAACTGATGCAACCTGGAAGCTGAGTGCAAGCTATCTTTGCACAACTTCATAGACCAGGGGAATAGAATGGCTGCTGCACATAAAAGAAATGTCATGTTTGGTTGACCATCTCAAAGACGCCTGAGCAAGATCACTAATCCTCAAATCAGTTGCAAAATCCAAAATAGATGCCTCTCCCCACAAGCCGGCAGTTTTGCTTTGATGATTGAGGAATTGTCTTGTTTACCGTAGAGGAAGTATGGCGCCTGCTTGTACTGACAAATTGCATTAATGAGAAAGGACACAGGAAGTTAGGAAAAGCCCTGAAACACTAAGATGATACATCTGAAACGGAGAATGGCAAGCAGAGCAAAACAAACAGAAATGTGCTAAGGCAGAGGGCCTCTGTGATGGTAACTATTGTATGAAAGCCTTGCAGCAATGATGTTATCTGCCCAGCCAAGGTTGGCACTTTTGAAGAATATTACCCCCTCGACCCCCAAACTTGTTTTTTTTTTCATTATACAGAGTTTATAACTTAAGGGGTCTGAGTTGGGCCAATATTAGCTCAGGCCTGGGACTGTTTTATAGCTCTGATGCTGGTGCTTACTTATGATGCTGGGCATTTGCATAATACCTGATGTGGATTAGCCTGGCTTTACTTCTCCAAGTAGGGGAGTTTGTTACAAAGGACCATCATTTTGCTTCATGCCGCCTTGCCATGTTGGCCCCTCGCTTCCGAGCAGCAGGTAAGTCTAGAACTTGTGTCCTGTACCTCTGCCAAAAGGTCCCTCCCCTTAAACAAATTTCACCCCATCCCCCAGCCCTTAATTTTAATGAAGTTATCTCAACCGGACAGCCTTTAATTTTAATTAATTCTGACCCCTCTTCTCTTAATTATAATTCTTACCCCTGCACCCTTCATTTTAATTTATTTCTCCCCTTCTTCCCTTCCCCTCAATTTTACCCTGAACCCTGCCCTTAATTTAAATAAATGTATCTTGTACCCCGCCCTGAATGATAATTCATTCCGACCCCTATGCCCTTTTAATTCTGACCCCCTCTTCCCTTTAATTCTGACCCCCTCTGCCCTTTAATTCGACCCTCTTCCTGTTAATTCCGACACGTCTGGCCATAATTAATTCTTATCCCTTCCCTTTAATTCCAACCCCTCTTCCCTTTAATTCCAACCCCTCTTCCCTTTAATTCCAACCCCTCTTCCCTTTAATTCCAACCACTCTTCCCTTTAATTCCAACCCCTCTTCCCTTTAATTCCAACCCCTCTTCCCTTCAATTCTGACCCCTCTTCCCTTAATTTAATAAATGCTGACCCTGCTGTCATTAATTTTTCAAATTAAACAAGGGTGTGTGAGCCCCTCTGAGAACGAACATGGGTCTAATACCTGTTCTATGGAATTTCTCCCACTCAGGAGGGATCTACAACCTATTAGTCTGGTCCCACCCACAAGGACAGTCCTGCACCAAAATGCTAGGCAGTTATCCTCTGAATAAGAGTACCATCAGCAATGCCAGACATAGCTTTCAGCCTCCTCAGTGAGGTGAAGCTGAGCCTCTCCAAGACACAGAGAGCAAGGGGTCAATGTCTAGATTAATTTAAATTACTTCAGTCACCCTGTCCTTAATTTTAAATAATTCTGAACTGCTGCCCTTAATTTAATTAATTCCGACCTCACTTCCTTTTTTTTTTCATATATACTTTTATTGGCATTTTGTGTACACACAGCTTGAAATAAACTCCCCTCGCTCCATTTTCTCTAATTGGGCTAGATTGTCTCCCCATTTCTCTTCTTGTGTGTTTGAGGGTTGCTATCACTCCCTCCCTTTCCATACTAGTTTCCCCCTCCTTGCCTTTCATTGGATTGTTGACATGTCTGTTTCTCCAGGTGTGGGTTGAGGTTTTACATTACTCCCAGTAGTTTCATTCGCCTAGGGCACCATGCGTTTTTGGAGTCCTTAATTAGAAATGTCATCACTAGGTCCCAGTCCATAAGGAATCTCTGGTGGTCCCCCCGGAGGTAGTATGACACCCACTCCATGGCTACAAAGTACTTTATCTTCCCCACCCATTCATGTTGTGTGGGTGCAGCCTTCGATTTCCACTTGGGAGCTACTAGCGGGGCCCCAGCCATTACCAGAACCACATAGACTTTACGTTGTGCTCTCGTGGGGCGGTTCAGTAGCTCTACCCCCCCAGGCCCATTATGATCAGACCCAGGTTGCCCTTCTCTCCCATCCCTAATATTTCTTTTGCTGCCTCTTTGATCATTAGCCAAAACAGTTGGACTTTCGGGCATTGCCACCAGATGTGCCTCCATTTCCCCTCCTCCCAGCATTCCCTCCAGCGGAGTTTGGATGTAGTCTGGTAGATTGGGGACAGTCTAGTGTGGGTAAGGTGCCATTGGTACATCATCTTTATACACATTTCTTGTATCTGCAAGGAAGATGTGATTCTGGGGATGTTTGACCGTAGTCCTATCCATTGGTCGCCATCAGTTGAATGTTCATTCTCCTTTTCCCAATTGGCCATTAAGCATCTTTCCCCTTCTTCCCCCCCCCTCCTTAAGTAGGCTGTATATCGCCCCCACTATGTGTTTGTCTCCTGTGTTGGTTGTGTAACGCTCACCTGGTATCCACGGGGACGCCACCCAGCCGTAGGGACTCTGGTATCCTTCTCTGCGGTTCCCAGGTGTGACCAGCGGGGAAGTTCTGCCTGGAATACAGGTGGGCAGTGTTCAAGACTGGGCAAATGGGGTAAGCAACCCCCCACCACCCCGTATGCCCGCAGCCCCTCTGGACCTCTCCTCACCTGGTTAATTCAGGTGTGCTCTCCGTCCTGCCTTCTTGGCAGGGGCGCGTTGTTCTTTGTGGGCGAATGCGATCTAGTTACTTCCCTGATGCCGGCCCGCTTTGAGTCTTTCAGGTAGGTCTTATTGCTGTTGTATATTGTTGTTGTTATTGCATGCCTTTCTTAGTTTAATAAATGTCTTTTTCTCTTCCTTAGATGCGCGGAAGTCCAATGTGATGCATTGGCTGAATTGGGTCTCGCCGATAAATGATGGCGTATTAAGAGCGCTTTGATGCGGTAAGAAGGCACTATGCGTAGGGCTATGATGTCTTGCCTTTGCTAACCTGTTGTCTTTTCTTTCCCTTAGATCGCGGTGCTCACCCGGTGTATGAAATTCTGAGGCAATGCTGGTCGAGGGGCGACTTGCGAGGTAAGCTTTTCGGCACAGTTCGTTATGTTGTAAAATTTCTAATGTCTTGTTTCTTCCCTTTTTGCAGATCCGTCGGTCCGGGAGAGGCGCTGATCCTAGGATGCTGATCGCAGGAGCTGTGGGCAGCTAACGATGAAAATTACAGGTAAGCTGCTACTGCTAACGATGTCCTTTGGTCTCTTTACAGATGCTGTTCTTCCGAGGTTCGCGGGTGCAGCTGAACACGATGAGCGTCACGTTGCAGGATTGCAAAGTAACGCAAAGCGTGTTATCCAAGTCGGGTGTGGTTTAAATAGCTTCAAGAAAGTAGTCCAGGTAAAGTAGTTCCTAGGCTACCACACCCAAAACACTATACCGCATAGCTTGGTTCCAAAAGGAGCCAAGCTATGTGGATGCCTCCATGTTGGCTGGCACTTGTAATAAGGTAGTTCCTTAAACACAAGTCTTTATCAAGTATGAACCTGGTGCCAAAGGCGCCTGGACTGGCCCCAAGAGGGCCTAGGCAAAGGATGCTTCATTTTGTTGGAGACCCGAGCCAAGATCCCTCCTGGCCCATGGGCTTGCCAGGGGGGTTTCTGTATGTGGGTCGTGACAGCACTCCACCCCCTCCCCCCAGCCCCTTCCCCCCAAGGCCCCTGTCATGGTGTTCCTTCTGTCCGGCCCAGGTTTAGCTGGAAAGTTTCGATGATATTTTTTGATCAGACGTGGTGCATGAATGTTCTCATAGTGTTCCCAGGATCTGGGTCCAAACCCTTTCCAATCGACTAGATAGTATAGCTTGCCCCTTGAATACTTGGAATCCAGGATGCCTCTGGCTTCGAATTCTGGTTCTCCGTCAATAAGTATGGGTTTTGATGGTGTCCCAATCCGTGTACCGGGCTGCATTGGTTTTAAAAGGGACACATAAAATACTGGGTGGATTTGTAGGTTAGGTGGTAAATCTAGTTTGACGGCCTCTGGATTAATAATTGCCTTGATGGTGTAAGGCCCTAAGTACCTGGGTTGAAAGGTCCGGGTTCCCTTGATAGGTACAAATCTGGCGGCCAGCCAAACCTCGTCTCCGACCCGATAGTCGGGGGCTTTTTTACAGTGTTGATCGGCACATTGCTTTTGCTTTTCTTTGGCGAGAACAAGATGTTCTTTGACCTTTTTGAAAGCCTGAGTAATGTTGGTGTAAAGGGTTTTTACTGCTGGCATTTCCAAACTGGCTGGGAGATCCAGTTCTGAGGTACGTGGGTGTCTACCATAAAGAGTATAAAAGGGTGTTTGTCCGGTACTGGAATGCTAGGAATTGTTATATGTCCTCGGCTATCCATAGCAAGTCTTTCCAGTCTCTTAGTTCGTGGTGCAACATGCACCGTAGGTATTGCTCGAGAGTCTGATTGGTCCTCTCGGTATGACCGTCCGTTTGGGGGTGATGGCTAATAGATAGCCGGACGTCAATCTGCGCCATTGCACAACACTTTCTCCAGAAGTTGGAGAAGAACTGGCTACCTCGATCGGAGATCAGGACTGATGGGAAGCCATGTAGTTTAACAATACCATCCAGGAACACTTTGGCTAAAGTGGATGCGTCAGGGAGGCCTTTCAGCGGAATAAAGTGTGCCATCTTTGAGAATAAGTCCACGACTACAAGAATGGTGTTAAACCCTTGACTGGGAGGTAGGTCAGTGATGAAGTCGAGGGAAAGAGTGTGCCATGGAGTGGGAGGGATGTCCAAAGGTTGCAGAAGACAGGATGGTTTTTGTTTTTGCAACTTATTTTGTGCGCAGACTCCGCAGGACTGAATATATTAGATGACATCTTTACGCCAGGCAGGCCACCAGAAGTTCTGTTTCACCTTGGCCAGAGTCTTGGTGATTCCAGGGTGCCCTTCGATCAGAGAATCGTGGTAACCTGAAATTATTTGTTGTTGTAAGTCCTTGGTGGGTACGTACAGACGATCCTTAAAAAAGGGCAAGTGATCTTTGATGGAATATTGTTCCCCCTGCGCTTGCCATGCAAGGAAAGGATCAGGATTCATGGTTCGTTGAATCTCGCTTCTCAGCTCTACTTGGGTAAAGGCTGTAGTGAAGCCCAAGAGTTTGTCTTCAGGTATGATGGGGACTGGGTCTGGGGTCGTATATACTAAGTCATGAGTGCCTGTACTAGAGAGTGCATCAGCTTTTCCATTCTTGACCCCTGGTCGAAATGTGATGACATAATCATATTCAGAGAAGAAAAGGGCCCACCGCAATTGGCGTGAAGACTGGGCTTTAGCTGTTTTAAGATATTGCAGGTTTCGGTGGTCCGTGATAACTGTAATGGTGTGTCTGGCCCCCAGAAGGTAGTGCCGCCAGGCTTTAAAGGCGGATTTGATCGCCAAGAGTTCTTTGTCCGTGATGGCGTAATTAATTTACGGAAGTGAGAATTTTTTCAACCAGAGGGCCACTGGATGTAGCTGGCCGGTTTCTGGATCTCTTTGTGAGAGGATAGCTCCCATTGCTATACTGGAAACGTCCGTTTCTACGATATAAGGAAGATCTGGACGAGGATGTCGCAGGATTGGCGCGGAGGTGAACCTTTTCTTAAGTTCCTGAAAAGCTTTTTCTGCTTCTTCGGTCCAGGCAAATTTTTTGTTCTTTTTTTGTAGCAACACAGTGATCGGGTGTACGACCTGGGAGAAGTCTGGTATGAACCGGCGATAGAAGTTCGCAAAGCCACATGCATTGTACCCCTTTTACTGACGTTGGTGATGGCCATTTCAGAACGGCGTCTACTTTATGCAGGTCCATTCTGATGCCTCATGGAGTAAGAATAAAACCCAGAAATTCAACTTCAGTGACGTGAAAAAAACACTTTTCAAGCTTTGCATATAAACGATGTTCATGAAGCTTGGTGAGGACTGAACGGACGTGCTTAATATGATCCTGTTTTGAGGTTGAGTACACTAGGATATCATCTATGTACCCTAGGGCGTGAAGGGCCCCTAGGGGACACTCACGTAGTGGAAACAAGGCAAATCACCACACACGAACTGATACGCCAGACACGAGGTTGTATTTCCAAAAGCTAGGGTTTATTGCAAAGCAAATAGTCTCAGTTGGCCTACTCGGTCTCATGCCCCGCGACGTGTCTCTCCAGACCTCGAGGGACGCAAGAGAGAAAATAACGTACATCAGTTACATATATACAAAATGGACATCTTACCATCAGTCATGACATGTTTAACACCGCCCATTGTATAGTTTCTTTGAACTGGGTTTGATGATTGACAATTTCGACGAATATGACACCTTCAAACATCTATTTTAGCAACAATATGCAACATTGCGAGTCTAGAGAATTATTTCGAAGGGATTGTGTCCTCCGACATATTCCTTATCTTCGATATCTCCTTTCAGCTCTGCTGGCCTCAGAAAATTTTTCTCTAGAGGACGCTGAGCGTCGACGTCCGCCGATTCGATGTCCCTCGACAGCCGCTGTGTCGACGTCATCCTGCCTATAAAGGCCGCGCGCAGCGTCCGTTGCTCAGTTCCGTTTTTCCGTGCTTACTCAGTTCCTCGGAATACTGTTGCTCAGTTTTGTCAATTTATTCCTATTTACCTCGAGATATTCAATCCGTACTCGATGGCTTCCTCGTCGGAACCGACAACTCCTCGGTCCGGCTTCAAAAAATGCCGAGATTGTGGGAAGAAGATGTCGCTGACTGACCCTCACAGAGTTTGTCTGGTGTTTGGGAGCTGAACACCATTGTTCGGAGTGCGAGGACTGTATTGTATGTCCATGACCGCTAAGGCCCTGAAGGAGCGTAGGGGGAAGCTGGAGAAAGGTAAGACTTTAAAAGCTTCTTCTTCCTCGAACGAAGTCGAGACATTTGTCTCCTCGTCACCATTCGTGCTCCAGGTCTCGGAGTGGGTCCCATCACTCCTCGAGATCGAAGCACTCGAAGAGGAGACGTCGAAGATCCCCGTCTCCATCCTCCTCTTCCTCTGTTTCTCCAAAGAGAATCCCTTGCCCCACGAAACATAGTTCCCGGGCTGAATGGGAGGAATTCCACAAAAATATGATGAGCGTCTTCGAGAAAGCGGCCTCGACCCCCTCGAAGACTGCCGAGAGGATGCTCTGGTCGAAAGATCCCAAGGTCCAAAACGCCGCGAGTCGCAGTACCCGGCGAAGGAAGCTTCTCAAGCGCGTCTCGAACCCTCGAGTAAAGCTATGACCTCAAAACCTTCTTCGAAGGTTCCGTCGACGCCATCGACGAAGGTTCCGTCGACGCCGAGGTCGGTGTCTTCGACGCCGTTGTCGAAGGGACCTTCGACACACGGGTCTGTCGACTCGATGCCATCTTCGACACCGGCGTCGACGCCAAGGAAAGTCAGTTACGACGCACCCAGTGGCTATCCCCAGGTCCTCGATGACGATGGCGTCGAGATTGTCGACTTCCTCGAGCAGAATCCCAGTTATGCCTTCGACATCGGCGTCGACGACATTGACGTTTTCGAGGCCGATTATGACAAGTTTGGCACCCTCTGCCTTGGAGATGGGGTTTACACCCTATGTGAGTTCAGAACAATTGAGAACTATGTCCTCAATTATGGAAGAGGGTGAACTATCTGAACAGGAAGACGCATTTGAGTTGCAGGGACCTGCAACCCCAGTTAGAGAGGAGTTATCCTCAGAAGAACGCAGGTTAAAGGATCTTCATGATTCCTTATATGAGGCAAGTGGGTTAGACACTTCCCCTGAGGTGGAGTTTGCTAGGCCAGACCCGGGGGGAGCATGCTGAAACCCCCAATAGAGCCTTAATGTCCAGGATCACAGAATTTATGGGGTGGTCTACACCTTCACAGGCTTTCCAACAAGATGACCTCACGGATATTCTTGACAAAGGTCCACAGGAGGATCCTGTAGTGCCCTTTCATAAAGCTCTTCAGAGGAAGATTATGACGAACTGGGAAACCCCAGATGTCGTCCCGGCAGTAAATAAACTGTCTACAAAATACAGGGTATCTTCTGCAGACCCGGAGTTTTTGTCAAAACACCCATCCCCAGAAAGTCTGGTGGTACAGGCAGCATCTTCTACTGACGTCAAGACTGCTTACCCTACCGTCCACAGGACAGGGACGATAAGAAATATGATGCTATGGCAAAGAAAGATTTTTCGGCATGTAGCATGGCGTTAAAATCTGTTAATGCTACTTGCACCCTTGCTAGATTCAGCCATACACTTTGGGAGTGTGCTTCTACAGCGGCTGACTGCATCCCGGAGGGAGAAGAAAGGGAGGCATTCCTAAATATCATACAGGACGGTAAAGACGCTATGTGCGAATCCCTCCAGACGGGCATTGATTCGTCTGACAGTATCAGCAGAGCAATGGTGGCAAGTACAACAACCAGGAGATTTGCTTGGTTGAGAAAGTCTGGTTTTGCCCCAGATGTGCAAGCCAGGCTCTTGAACATGCCATTCGATGGCTCTTCTTTGTTCGGGAAAAAGGTGGATGACAGTTTAGAGAAACTGCAAACATCAAAAGCAGCAGCAAAATCCCTAGGCGCTGCATTCCGTCAGACACCTTTTCGTCCCACAGGAACCTCTGCGAGGGGCAAGTCCTTTCGCTTCTACTCCGCATTCGGAAAAGGTAGAGGACGACCGGCTCAAAGGGGACAAAGAAGAACTACCCGAGGTGGACGGGGTAGATATTCAAAAGCCGCAGCAACAGCAGGTGCCTCTTTACCATCGGCATCTGCATCAGCCGCCCCAAAACCACTCTGAGGACTTCCCTCACAGGACACCTGTAGGAGGCAGGTTAACTCAACATCTGGCGGAATGGCAGGCTATCACGTCAGATGCTTGGGCATTGGAAACAGTTGCCCAAGGTTACTGCCGGCCTCTCCTACGCATACCTCAGAGTCATCCACCGGGGATCAGCTCTCAGAAAGCTCCAGATCCGCTCCTCTTGCAGGAAATTTTGGACCTGCTAGAGAAAGGTGCCATAGAACCGGTACCTGTAGCGGAGAGGAACAAGGGCTGGTACTCCCCTTACTTTCTCATTCCAAAGAAAGACGGAGGACTGAGACCCATCTTGGACTTGCGAGAATTGAACAAATTCCTCGGGAAAGACAAATTCAAGATGGTCACTCTTTCTCAGATCCTTCAGGCCCTTCAGTTCCAGGACTGGTTGGTATCTCTGGACCTTCAGGACTCTTATTTCCATGTGCCTATCCATCTCAAACACAGGAAATACATGAGGTTCGCAAATTGGCAACTCTCATTATCAATTTCGAGTGCTGCCTTTTGGGCTGACCTCTGCCCCGAGGGTCTTCACCAAGTTAATGTCGGTAGTGGCGGCAAGTCTAAGGAGGGAAGGGATTCACGTCTACCCCTACCTGGACGATTGGTTGATCAGGGCTGTATCTTCGGAACAAGCTCAGATCCAGCTAAATCACGTTTGCCACTCCCTTCACAGACTGGGCTTCTCCCTCAATTTAAGATCACTACCCCTGTGCAGAGAGGCGATGCAGCTCTGGTTTTGGGCAATCCAAGAAGGAATCTCTATCGGCAGTTCACCTAGCCGGAGAGAAGAACTTGACAGCGGACGCTCTGAGCAGCAGGGCACAGTCTCCCACGAGTGGGAACTAGCTCAGGAAGTCCTTCAAGAGATCTTCGCCCTTTGGGGAACCCCTCAGGTGGATCTGTTCGCCACCAGTGTCAACAGGAAGTGCGATCTGTTCTGCTCAAGGGTATTTCCCTCGAGAGGAGCTCTGGGAGACGCGTTCATAGTGGACTGGGAGTTTCCGCTTCTGTACGCGTTCCCACCGGTCCCTGTCATTCCTCAAATGATCAGGAGGTTGAGAAGATTCTGGAAAACCATGATCCTAATTGCCCCGGATTGGGCCAGGAGAACGTGGTACCCGGACCTTCTAGACTTGTCCATCTGCCCTCCAATTCGACTTCCACTCAGAGAGAACCTACTCTCACAGAAGGGAGGTCAGGTTCTCCATCCAGACATCAAAACCCTCAACCTTCACGCTTGGCTTCTGAAAGGCTGAGGTACAAGGATTGGGACCTCCCTGATGATGTTGTTGCTTTCGGCAAGGAGGCCAGCAACAAAGTCTTTATACCGCTGCCGTTGGAACAGATTTTGCAGCTGGTGTAGAGAAAAGAATATCGACCCCTTTTCATGTGGTACACCAATGGTTTTGTCCTTCCTACTCTATTTGGCGAATTCAGGCCTTCAAGTTGGCACCATTAAGGGCTATCTCGCAGCGCTATCCATCTTTAAGCGCACTGCGGAAGAACCATCCTATTTCAAGTTACCCTTGGTAATACAGTTTCTAAAGGGGTTAACCAACGTTTATCCCCCAAGACCATTCCAGGTTCCCCTATGGAATTTAAACTTAGTCCTAACTTTCCTGATGGGCACACCTTTCGAACCACTACATTCTTGTTCGTTAAGATTCCTTACCCTTAAAACTGTTTTATTAATAGCACTTACATCTGCTAGAAGGGTGAGCGAGTTACAAGCCCTTTCTTGTAAACCCCCTCATACAATCTTTCACAAAGACAACGTTGTCCTGCAAGTGAAGCCTAATTTCCTCCCAAAGGTGGTTTCTGAATTCCAGATCACTCAGAAGATTACCCTGCCATCTTTCTATCCTCCTCCTCATCCGGGGAAAGAGGAAGAGAGGTAACACAGGCTGGACCCTAGAAGGGCTTTAAGTTTTTACATCAGTAGACTGGCCAGGATAAGACAAGCAGACCAGCTGTTTGTAGGCTACACAGGTCACAAGCTGGGGTTACCAATAACTAAGCAGACCATTTCCAGATGGATCATTCTAGCCATTTTGGAATGTTATAAACTGGCAGGAAAAGAGCCCCCTCAAAACCTTAGGGCTCATTCGACCAGAGGTATTGCAGCTTCATCGGCCCTCAAAAGAGGAGTGCCGGTTAAAGACATTTGTGCGGCCGCCACATGGTCGTCCGTCCATACCTTTACACGATTTTACAACTTGGATTTCTCCTCTAGTCAAGAGACTAGGTTTGGAAGGGCTGTATTGCACTCTATTCATCAATAGAAGGCAGCGTGAAGTCAGTACTCCCACCTCCAATAATAGAATACTGCTATGGGAGCCTATCTAAGATAAGGAATACGTCGGAGGACACAATCCCTTCGAAAAACAAGTTACTTCTTACCTTGTAACGTTCTTTCGATGGGATGTTCCTCCGATGTATTCCTTATCGACCCTCCCATCCATCCCCGCAGTTCTACTTCCCTTGTTGTTGCAGTTTACGCTCCTTCAGGGTGATTAGTCTAGTCCAGACAGAAATACTGTGGGCTACAAAACGGAACTGAGCAACGGACGCTGCGCGCGGCCTTTATAGGCAGGATGACGTCAACGTCGATAGGGCGGCTGTCGAGGGACATCGACTCGGCGGACGTCGATGCGCAGCGCCCTCTAGAGAAAAATTTTCCGAGGCCAGCAGAGCTGGAAGGAGATATCTAAGAAAAGGAATACCTCAGAAGAGCATCCCATCGAAAGAACGTTACAAGGTAAGAAGTAACTTGTTCTTCTTTGTTGAATAGAACACAGTGCTTCTTTTCTTGCGAGCAAGCTGCGTACAGGGGACGAGTCGCATTCCAGGCCTTGCTATCTCCTATTTGCTATTCGTGTCCTGGGAGCCAGCACGGTCTACTGGGCTTAGGAAAGGGGGGCCGTAAGGAAAGCATAAATCAAGCCTTTAACTGTTCCTTTCTAGCATTTCTACCATATTAACGAGACTAGCTGGCATCAGTGAAATGATTAAATGCCGTGTTGCTCTCCTCCAAGGCTATATGCGGGAGGGGATTGGGCATTTCTCTCTGTGGCTGCCCACGTTGTGTTTCAACGAATAACTCCCGGCCTCGCGGCCTTGCTCTTTCGCGTTGAACAACAATGTAACAGTGAAGCAGAATAAGCTGTCGGCTAAGCAATTTAGAACAAAAAGCAATGAGCAAACGTTAGAGAAAAAAAATGGCGATTCTTGCTACATTAAAATTGCCGCACACAGGTTAAACTTATGAGACTGTATTTCTGACGTTTAGTACATCAGTGTTGGTTTTCGGCCAACACGATACATTGCCATTGATCGTGAGAGTTATCTATTTTTCTAGACTGACAGGCGCAGACATCAATTAACTCTCTCAAGACGTCATTCATGAAATATTGAAATGCTGCGGGAGTGTTCCATAACCCAAAGGGCATGACTTGATATTCGTACAAACCGTATTTGGTAAGGAAAGCAGTTTTCCATTCGTCTCCGCTTCTGACCCGGACCAGGTGGTACGCTCCTCGAAGATCCAATTTGGTGTAAATCTGGGCATCTTTAACCTGGTCCAGCATTTCAGGGATAAGTGGCAAGGGGTAACGGTTCTTCACAGTGATCTGGTTTAATGCGCCGTAGTCAATACAGGTTCTTAAGTCCCCTTCTTTTTTCGGTACGAAGAACAAAGGACTGGCTGCAGGGGACTTTGATGGACGGATGAATCCGTTTGCTAGGTACTGGTATAAATAAGACTTCAGATGAAGGTTTTCAGGTTCCGTAAGAGCATAGATTCTACCGCAAGGGACTTGATCACCTGGAACAAGGTCGATTTGACAGTCATAGGGCCTGTGCGGCGTCAACGTGTTTGCTTGGTCCTTCTGGAATACATCCTGGAAATCATGGTATTCCTCAGGCAAGGTATTAGTTACACCCAGGGTTGATGCTGTCGCTCCGGGAGTCGTAGAGATACTGAAAGCAGGTTTCTGTTCTTGATTATAACAGATTGGGGAGCAGTCGCTGGGGAAGGTTAATTTCTTTGCCCGCCAGTCAATCAAAGGGTTGTGAGCAACTAACCATGGCATCCCTAGTATGAGCTGGAATTGAGGTGCCTTGATGAGATCGAACGAAATAAGTTCCCGATGTCCGTCCTGGCACAGCAAGGTTATCTCGGCTGTGCATTGGGTTACGGGTCCGGAAGCAATTTCTGTCTCATCCACCGTAGTTACCTTGTCTGTAGTCGGCTTGGAACATAGGGGAAGCCCCATCTCTGCAGCCAGGTCTTGATCTATTTAATTCCCAATTGGTCCGTTTTCGATGTATGCCTCAACGGCATGCATTCTTGCCTTCTTATTAATTAAGATCCACAGGTATTGCAAAGTGTGTGGTCGGTGGCTCTTTTCTCTCACTCGACAAACTGACCTCTACGTTTGCTGAGCTGGGTAGTTTTCTGACTTAGATTCCTTCTCTTCATCTTTTCCCGGGGCCCCGACGATCTTCCTTGGGGGTTTCACTGGGCAGTCCTTCAGGAAATGCCCTGGTTTTCTGCAATACAGACATAGTTGTTGTTTCTTTTTATCTCGCTCTTGTTTTGTTAATGAAGGTCGTACCCCTCCGATTTGCATGGGCTCCACAGTATTTTCTTGTACTCGAGTTACATTGTCTCTAGATCGCACGTACACAGCCGAGGGTCCATTTTGGAACGGTCTGCTTTTCGGTCTTGTAACCGGTGGTCTAGTTGTACGACGAAATCTATGAATTCAGAACAGTCTCTAGGAGGATCAACCACTTGAGCTAGAACGTCTTTTAATTCACCTCGTAAGCCCCGATGAAACAACGTGGTTCTTTTGTTTTCAGGCCACCTAGCTTCAGCAACCAATCTGTTGAAATTAGCAATGTACGTTAACAAGTCCTGATTCCCCTGTCGGAGGGAAAGGAGTTCATTGTCCACTGCGTGCTCTCGGGTATGGCAAGCAAAATGTTTTTCCATCTCCCTCTGAAATCCCCCAAAGTCATGTAATAAAGGATCATCATGGGTCACCGATGGTACTGACCAATCTGCTGCGCTACCCCTCAGGTATGATAAAACAAAGGATACCCGAGCTTGGTCATTTGGGAATGCTCCAGGCCTGCAAAGAAAGTGAAGGCGGCACTGATTCATGAAAGCTGCGTATTTCCGTGGATCACCTGCAAACCTCTCCGGTGGTGCCAAAGGAACTGTTCGCAGTAACATGATTTGTACCGGAGTAGAGGTAGTGGATGGCATGGTAGGATTTTGCATCGTTGGGTTGTTTCCAGGTAGAGGTGTCTGTCCTGCTTGTGATTGCAAGTATTGCCTGCTAATTTCTTCAGTGCGCTCTTTAGTCAGTGTTAGGGAGAATTCTCTTATAAGGCTAATTTCCCAAACCCAGTGAGTCCCCCAGCAGCTTTGCTGGATTTTTGGGGTTTGTTTTTTTCTCCTGCTAAGAGTGAGACTCTTTTCCTCCCACTCTTATGCATGATTTGAGGTATGTCTTTTACTTATTGTGTGCTTATGTGCTATGGGGTCTTTTACTCCATAGGGTATCATCTGTTTTAGAGTATGTGTTACACAGCACACTCAATGCATTAACACAGGGGTGTCATAGTGACCCCAAAACATAGACTCACTACCCTGGGACTGACTACTGTCTCCCAGGGCATGTAAAGTCACCATTGACTTCACTAGTCCAAAATTTTGAACAGAACCAGTACAAACCATCATATTGTGGAAGTACTGGAAGGGGTTAATTAGATTGCCTCTGGGTCTGTTTCCAAGGGGGCACTGTCCAGTCCCCCCTTGTCGAGTTTCTGGCTGGTGGCAGTGGTTACCACGCAAAATATTCCAACTGAATATTTCCTATGGGATTTTCCCATTGATTTTAAACGCACCACTTTTTTGGTGCAATGTTAAAGATACCGCCGGTTTATTTATTTAATATAAAATCACCGGTTTATGTCTTTTCACCAGAACTCTTTTCCAAAATGGCGTTTGTGTCTGTCTCTGTAACTCCAACCAAGGTCGGGCCCTTTGTTCCACTTTTTGGCGGGCTTCTCCACCGAAGCCCTCCAACTGGTGCCACTCTGTCTGGGTTCCACAGGATGTGTGGGTGGGGGAATTGGCACCCAGGACTGCATTGCCTTAGCAACTCAAGTCACACTCTGTTCTGATTGACCCAGTGGTGAGCCGCCCAGCTCACCACTTAGCATGTTTGAGTGACAGCTAGGCTGTTGAATGGGCGTTTTTCTGCATAAAAGCAGGGCTTTTGGGACTGGAACTTCAGAAGTCGCCACAGGACCTAAGAAATCCGAAGAGGTGAGAAGCTGAGCCATCTGCAACGACGACGCCACCGGTGGAGCCCTGCTGCAACGACCTCACCACTTTCCCGACGACAAGAGAAGATCTTCTGCTGTAAGAGTCTTCTCCCTTTGAGCTGGTGGGGACAACCAGTTCACCATTCACCTTCCAGGACGTCCCTTGGTCGAATCGCCCGTGCCAAGCACCCCGGCGGCCGGATAGCCAAGCTTCACCACTGTGACCACGAATTAAAGGAGCGCACCTTTTAACCGACCAACTCCGCGGCTGGTCTCTTCCCTGGGCAGTGCAACGACTCCACGTTTCCTCCTCGACGAGATATTCTCTTCCACTGGTCGAAACCACGAACTGCACCGGCTGCCAAGAACAACTGCCACCGCTGGAGCATCCTCACTCTTTAAGGTACTGTGTTCCGCCTGGCCTTCCTTTCTGCGGATTGCTAAAGGTGACCCTTAAATCCTTGGCTTTCCAACTGGGTTGGCCCCAGACCTTCTAACTTTTATCTTTCGCATCAAACCAACCTCCTTTGAACATTTCTGCAAAGACTTGAGTGCTTTTTAAACTGTGTGATCTTGGGCACATTTCGCCTTGCTCCATTTAAAGTGGGCCTGGCCTATGAACTTTGGCTCTACAGTAGACTCTGCCTTCACTAACTTGCTGTGGTCTTAGAAAAGTGTTGGGAACTCTTTTATTTTCATGACCTGCCTTTTTCTCTCCCATTAACCTAATTATTGGAGTGCCATCTAAGTTACGCGCTCACATCTGTTTTTACAAATTGTGGTGTTTTGACCTAGACTTGTCTAATAATTATTAAGGGAGGTGTGTATACTTTATCTGACTGTGTTTGAACTTGCTTTGATTTAGAGTGCTTAGTGTATTTCCTAAAGTGTCTTTTAAATAAATAATCATATACTTTTGATACCAAGCTCTGGTCAGTGTTTGCTTGCCCTATTGTGTTTTTAGCCCTATTGTGTATCCTCTGTATACTGCCCTACTCATCTTGAGAAAAGTCTGACTGCTCAGCCACAGCTACCAGGTAAATCTGGGTGGTGCAGACTGCTACCAATTGGGTTTACTGCTTACTCCTGTAGTCTTAATCTACTTGCAGTGTTCCCCAAGGGAACTGTACAGGATTCTGCCTAACAGTCACTAATAAGTCTCGGAGAGCGTTAGTCTCTTGGCGGGCAGGATGAACATCGGCACAAAGTTCTCCTAACAATTGGGCCAATTGGTCTAATTCTGATGTCTCCATGGCGCCCAGGTGGATTGGTTTGGCAGGCTTCGCATTCTATTACGCTCACCTGGTATCCACGGGGACGCCACCCAGCTATAGGGACTCTGGTATCCTTCTCTGCGGTTCCCAGGTGTGACCAGCGGGGAAGTTCTGCCTGGAATACAGGTGAGCAGTGTTCAAGACTGGGCAAATGGGGTAAGCAACCCCCCACCACCCCGTATGCCCGCAGCCCCTCTGGACCTCTCCTCACCTGGTTAACTCAGGTGTGCTCTCCGTCCTGCCTTCTTGGCAGGGGCGCGTTGTTCTTTGTGGGCGAATGCGATCTAGTTACTTCCCTGATGCCGGCCCGCTTTGAGTCTTTCAGGTAGGTCTTATTGCTGTTGTATATTGTTGTTATTCTTGCATGCCTTTCTTGGTTTAATAAATGTCTTTTTCTCTTCCTTAGGTGCGCGGAAGTCCAATGTGATGCATTGGCTGAATTGGGTCTCGCCGGTAAATGATGGCATATTAAGAGCGCTTTGATGCGGTAAGTAGGCACTATGCGTAGGGCTATGATGTCTTGCATTTGCTAACCTGTTGTCTTTTCTTTCCCTTAGATCGCGGTGCTCACCCGGTGTATGAAAATCCGAGGCGATGCTGGTCGAAGGGCGACTTGCGAGGTAAGCTTTTCGGCACAGTTCGTTATGTTGTAAAATGTTTAATGTCTTGTTTCTTCACTTTTTGCAGATCCGTCGGTCCGGGAGACACGCTGATCCTAGGATGCTGGTCGCAGGAGCTGTGGGCAGCTAACGATGAAAATTCCAGGTAAGCTGCTGCTGCTAACAATGTCCTTTAGTCTCTTTACAGATGCTGTTCTTCCGAGGTTCGCGGGTGCAGCTGAACACAATGAGCGTCACGTTGCAGGATTGCAAAGTAACGCGAAGCGTGTTATCCAAGTCGGGTGTGGTTTAAATAGCTTCAAGAAAGTAGTCCGGGTAAAGTAGTTCCTAGGCTACCACACCCAAAACACTATACCGCATAGCTTGGTTCCAAGGAGGCAAGCTATGTGGATGCCTCCATGTTGGCACTTGAAATTAAGTAGTTCCCTAAACACAAGTCTTTATCAAGTATGAGCCTGGCGCCGGCGCCAGGACTGGCCCCAAGAGGGCCTAGGCAAAGGATGCCTCAATTTGTTGGCGACCCGAGCCAAGACCCCTCCTGGCCCATGGGTTTGCCAGGGGGGTTTCTGGATGTGGGTCGTGACGGGTTGTAACAAATTGTACAGGTTGTAACAAATTTCTCGAATGGGGTCAAGTCTCTTGTTGCTGCTTCTTTTACTTTAGGGTCCTGGAGCCAATGTTTTATTTGGGCATAGTGGAATCTCTCCCCTTTCCCCACCCCAAATTTCAGTTTGCACTGCTGGATGGTTTTTCTCTCCCCGCCTTCAAACATGTCCCTTATCTTGTGACACCCACCTTCCTGCCATTTAGCAAACCCATTTCTGGACATTTCTGGACACTTCCGGCATGAATTGTGGATTCCTGAAGATCTGAGTGAGGGGCCAACGCATTCCATGAGTTCCCTACCAGGGTTTCAATTTCGCTGCAGCGCATGTTATGGGGTCTGTCCTCCCTGGGCACCCAGAGGACCTACTCGAGGTGCGCCCCCACCACTGCCCTGTCCATTTCTCCCCACTTTTTCTCTCGGTCCGCCCATGACCAGTCCCTGATGACCCTGATCTGTGCTGCGTGATTGTCGGCTATCGGGTTTGGCTCGCCCATACCCCCTTTGATTCTGGGTACTAACATCACCTTGTTTGAGATTCTTGTTTTTTTGCAATCCCAGATGAAGGCTCTCGTGAGTTTCCGGATGGACCGGAAGTATGACGACATGTTTTTTATGAGGCGGGACATAAATACATATAGAAGCTTTGGTAGGAGGACCATTTTCAGTAGATTGATCCTTCCCATCCAGGAAATGGTCAGAGGGCTCCTGCTTTGGAGAATATTCCTAATAGATGCCAATAAGGGGGGGATAGTTATCCGTGAAGAGCTGGGCTAAAGTTTTAGTGATATGGATTCCTAGGTATTTTATAGTTTTGGGCACCCAAGAGTATTGAAAGCTGGATTTTAGTTTTTTCCCTTTCCCGTGGTACTGACAGGTTCAGTATTTCAGATTTGTTTCTATTTATCTTTAGGCCAGCGACCTCACTGAATTGGCCTAAAACTTCGTCCATGGCTTGGAGGGATTTCCCCTGGTTTGTCATCATTAATAGCATGTTGTCACTTTACAAGAGGAACAAGCATAATACAACAAGCAATACATGACAAATGAATTTAAACCAGAAAACAATACAAGGAACAATTTACATTATAGATGAGGAAAGGTGCTGATGGAAAGGGACTAAATGAGAGAGGGGGTAGGAGGAGTAGGTAGCGTCAGTAGAGAGAGGAAACAAGATGCTAGGGGGGTGAGTAGAATAGATAAGATTTATGAGAAGTGTGGAATGAGGGGTAGGGGGTAATAGAGCAGATGGGGACGGGTAGGCAGTTCCAATGGAAAGGAGCGAGAAGTTGGAAGGAGCGGAAGCAGGAAGAGGCACAGGGTGGAGGAGGAGAGAGAAGGAAGAGATCCGCAGTATGACGTATAAGATTGGGGACAGGGGAAAGCCCTGCTTCAAATCTCTTGTTACTGCTATTGGGTCCGACAGGTCTCCATTTATTAGTAGACACAGGGAGGGATTATGGAAGTTGGCGGCTATTTTGGCACAAAGGCTTCCCCAAAGCCCCTTTCGATCATGGTGTGGAATAAAAATGTACACTCGACCCTGTCAAAGGCTTTTTCTGCATCTAGTGTGTGCTTTGTCAACTTTTTCGACTGTGTGCGCGCTTCTTGTGGTGTTAACTTGCATCTGTTTTTTATGAAGCCTGACTGATCAGGGGCTATCAGCTTGGGGAGGAGGTGCTCCAGGCGGTTTGCTAAGATTTTTGTAAAGATCTTGGCTTCCGTGTTAATGAGCGCTATTGGCCTGTATGAGCAGCATGGTTTGGGTAGTAGTATGACTTTCACTTCTTCCATTGAGGGTGTGATTGCTCCCCTTGCCCAAGCCTGTTGGAAAGGGCGGTTAGGTGGGGGGCCAGGACGTCTTGTAAAAGTACGTCGTAAAACTGTCTGGACCTGGGGCTTTTAGTGGGAGCATCGAAATGGCTTTACAGACTTCCTCGTTGGTGATGTCTTTCTTTGGTAGTTCCCTCTATTGGTCTGATATTTTTGGTAAACTACAGTGTTTCAGATAGTCTAGTTGGGTTTCACTCTTTGAATAGGGTTGAGTAGTATTTCATAAATTCCCTCGTAATGGATGCATGGTCGAATCTTTCTTCCGCCTCTGGTGTCCTGATTTTTAAGACGGCCCTATCTTTTTCCTCCTTTCTCAGCATTTTTGCTAGGAGCTTATCTGTTTTGTTTGCTTTCATGTAGTATCTCTGTCTAAGATGGGTTAAGGCGCATTTGGCTCTACTGGTTTGTGTGATTTCTAGTTTGCCCCTAATTGCCCTGTATTCTCTTCTGATCTCGCCTGTCGTCCCTGCTGCCATCTTTCAGTTTGGCTTCTAGGTCCTCCTCTAGGAGTCTGCGCTCCCTGTTTCGTCAGGATTTCATTGCTATTAGCTTTCCCCGTATCATGGCTTTGAATGCATCCCAGATCATTAGGGCTTATTTCCTGACTATCGTTAGTCTGAAAGAAATTCTCTATTCCCTCCCGTAATTCTTCTTTCATGGTCTAATCTTTGAAGATGTAAGCTGGGTATTTCCATTTCCATAGCCCCGGGGGAGTTTATTTCCTTCTAATCTGAAGAGTGATATGGGCATGGTCAGATAATGTTATTTCTCCCACTTCTATGTCACCACTTGCCCTAGCAAAGATCTTGAGACCCAAATATAGTCTATTCTTGATGCTGACCTGTGTACATGCGAGTAAAATGTTTACCCCTTTGTGTTCCCTCTACTTCTCCCTCCAGGCCTCTACCAGTGATAGATTGTCAATTTTTTCTCACAATTCCTCAGAGGGATATTTTGGGTGTAAGAGATTCTAGCACTCCTGTCCCTAACTGGGTCCCACGCTATGTTAAAGTCCCTGTGTGTATTATTATCCCATTCGCGAATCAATCTAATTTTTTGAGTGTCATTTGGATGAATCGGTCTTGTCCTGAGTTAGGTGCATATATGCTGGCCAGAGTGATAGTCTCTCCTTCCCCTGGAGTAGTATGGCAACGTACCTCCATTTAGTGTTTTAGTTGACATCTAGGGTCTTGAGATCTAAGTTGTTCCTTACTGCTATTAAGATGCCCCACCCACCCTT
This sequence comes from Ambystoma mexicanum, assembly GCF_040938575.1. Classification (NCBI taxonomy): domain Eukaryota; kingdom Metazoa; phylum Chordata; class Amphibia; order Caudata; family Ambystomatidae; genus Ambystoma; species Ambystoma mexicanum. The sequence goes on from NC_090923.1 coordinate 641,655,245, forward strand.
TTTTGTCCAGTCATTAGCTTGTTGGATTTGGTTATAGCCTCGCAGCCGGATATTATGTTTCTTTCTCTTGTATGTGGGCTTCTTGCAGGGTGAACAGGTCCGGGCTTTCACTCAACAGATAGGGAACACATTTTTTCCTTTTTAGTGGTGAGTTTAGGCCTTTAATGTTTAGTGAAAGAACTTTTAGTGTTGTTTTCTTAACCATTATTTGAGGGTTTTCTGGCTATTAATTAGCCTTAGTCTGCATGCGAAGGTGGCTCGACCTGGACCTGACTCCCCCTGTTGCCTGCCCCCCACCCTCTCTTCCCGGCACATCTGGGGATTTCCCCTTTATCAACCCTTTGTCCCCCTCCCCCACTTACTGTGTTGGCTCAACCTGCCTCTAGGCCCTCCCGATTCACCCCCTCGGGCGGGGGTGGGGCAGGATTTGAGTTCCTTTCCTCCCCCAGCGTGTCCCCTTGCAGGTCGCCCACGACACATTTCTTGAAACCAAGAGTCCCCCTCTGCTTTTCCCCCTGCCGCGGTTGCTTTGCGTGTACCCTTCCCTGGTGTTTTTTTTTTTTTTTCCACAGACTTGTGTTGAAGTGGAGGAGCCCCTTTCTGGGGGGGTCGTTTTCCTGCCGGATGTTCTCTGGCAGGGTTCCTGGGCCTCGCGGTCCATTTTTTTCCTCCCTTTCCTCTTTGATTCTTGTGCGGTCCATCCCCATGCCTGTCTTTTGACTGCTCTGTTGTTGAGCCCTAGGCCTCACAGCCATTTGAGTCGATCTCTATTACCAGGATGTTTCCTCCTTCCTCTGTCAATGTGATTCTCCTTTGTCTGCCTTCAAGCTCGAACAGGAAGCTGAAGGGGAATATCATCTATATTTGGCTCCTCTTTTCATTAGCTCCTGCACAATTAGACACATCAACCTTCTCTCAGCGAGCATAACCTGAGCGAAGTCTTGAAATAGTTGGATCGCCACGCCATTAAAGTTGAGGTCATTTGCTCTTCTTGCGGCGGCCAGGACTTTCTTTTTGACTGTATTCATGCATGGCTACCATGGATGTCTCCTGGTCTAGCGCGTGATTAGTTTCTTTTTGGCCCCACTCTGTGTATACAGTCGACTATGATTTCTGCCGGGTCCCCCGCGTCCACCTGGTCTGCGTAGATGTGTCTAATTGCCTGGGGCAGTACCGCATATCCAACCACTTCTGGCATTGCTTTGACTCTTATATTTGCTCTCCTCGATCTGTTTTCGAGGTCCTCGGTTTGGATCTCCAAGTTGTGGGTAGCCCTGGCTAAGTGGCCCTGGCTAAGTGCTCCATTAGGTCCTCCACTTTGTGAGAGTCGTCTGCCAGCTCCTGCAGGTCTTTCTCATTAGTGTCTACTCTTGATTGCTTCGAACAGGTGTGGGTCTCCTTTAATGCCCCCGCCAGGTCTTCTCCCATTTTATCTAGCTGGGACTGGATGGTGTTCGCCATCTTATCACCAAAGTTCTGGAGGCATTGTTCGAGGAACTTTTCTGTGACCCCTCTCTCCTCTGGCATTTCCTCTTGAGGCATCTCTTCTGCTTCCCTGTCTGCCTCCTGCTCGGCCCCCGGCTGTGCTCCACCCTTCTTCCCTCCACCTTTTCTGGGTTGTGTGGTTTTTTACCCCCTTTGTTTGTGTTCTGGCATTCGTTTCCCCCTATCTTTTTACATGTTTCCTTAGTATGATGTTGTGTGGGGAGTGGTCGCTTGCCGAAGGTCCGTTTGCGGTTCTGTTCACCTGGGTTTCGTGTGTAGATGGGGGTGTGGGGGCGGCTGATGTTATGGGTTCCTGCCGGCAGTGGTCATGATCTCCTCTCTCGTCCTCCTTCCGCCCTTGTGGCGGTTGGTTTGCTTTGACTTGGTTATAATGAGAGAAGATTTCCTCAAGAGAGTTTAGATATTGCAGGTGACATCGGGTTTATAGTAGGCTGGTAATAGGGGTGAGACCCTGGCCTTTCTCTTGTGGGCTAAGTCAGGCTGGCGGCCAAGATCTTCCGCTATGTGTCAAGGCTCAAGAGAGACCCTCCATGTTGCCACCCTGGCAGCTATATATCCAGTGTTCCGTGGGGTACGTGCCGCTTCTACTGCCTGGTCTCAGCCTCTGTTGAGGCGTAATGCCTGCTTTGCTGCTTTCCCTCCTCTTTCAGCCTAGGAGGGCCTCTTGTCCCTGGCCTGCTCCTGCTAGCTCCTATGTCTGAGTCTCCTGGTTTGGGCCTGGGTACTTCCCCTGGGTCAATTTTACGGGGGCCGCCTCCCTTTTATTTTTCTTGGGACTTTCTCTGTGCTTGTCGCCCCTGGGTGGTCAGGGGGTTCTCCCTCATCTCTTCGCGTTGTGCTGGGCCGTGTTGGAGAGAAGCTTCAAGCTTTAGGTGGTGATTTTATGGAGCGGGTCTCTGCGTCCCTCCTATGGGGGCCTGGGACCTTATCTGCATTGTCGTGCCCCGGGGGCTCTGTCGTGGGGACTTTGACCAGGGGGTTAGAGGGAGAGGTTGCAGTGTCTTAACGGCTGATGAGCATTGCCTTCAGGTTTTACACCTCCCCACCCGGCTTCTCCCAGCATTTCCAGTCCTCTGCTTGCATGCGCCGTCCTTGGGCGATCATCCACACTTCCTCGGGGGGGACTGCTCCAGTGTTGTCAACAGCGCCTGTTCCTTCAGTGCTTAATGGGCTGGTCCCTGCAGGGTGAGCTCCTTGGCTGTATTTGCAGTGGCAGCTGGGACCGCACGAGTGGTCCGCTGGCTAGCTTGGTCGCAGTCTATACGCCCTTTGGCCTGCCAGGATCTGCTCTTCTGGTCTCGCTCTCCAAAGTAACGCTCTGGGCCAGCCGTGGGGCCCGCCAAGCCAGGTCCTTTCGTCAGTGCCGTCTGTTTGCCTGCTGGTTCCTGGGGAGGGGTTCTTCGGCTTATTTTTTCTGAGTTTCAAGACATTGATGGCCGGAGAGCACCTCGTTACGGTGTTCACGGTATGGCAGCCATCTTGGAATCCCCACTTCCTTTATTTTAATTAATTCTGACCCCTCTGCCCTTAATTTTGACCTTGCTTCCCTTAATTTAATTCAGATCCGCTGCCCTTCATTATGATAAATTCTGAACCCTCTTCCCTTAATTTAATTAATTCTGACCCCTCTGCCCTTAATTTGCATCTGAACTTAAACTGTTTATGGGAGAGTGTGAGATGATTTCTGCTACTTCAATTTGGCATGGTTGGGGCCATACGGACTTAATCTCAAATGTTGCCACTTTGGAATTGTACTGGTTTATCCTCCTGCCTTCCAACCTAGTCTCTTTGAACAATGCTGCTTTTATTGCTATTGCTTGTAGCGTAAGTAACATAACATTTTACAAGTTTGAATTTTGCTGCTCTGATTTTTGTCACCCAAACTCTGCCACCTCCAGAACATAGCCATTTGAACCCACCTGTTTGTACCCTGCTCCTTACAAATTTTGCTGAACCTGAACCCCGACTTCTGGTCTGGCTCTTTGTCACTTTGATCTCTAACTCTCTGAACTTTCGACCCCAAACCCCGATAACTGGAACTCTGGCCACTGAACCTTGACATTGCTGATTTCTGGCGCTTTCGAACAAAGCTGTTCTCAACCCTGCCAATCTCAACCTCGCCAACTCAAATCCTGTCACCTCATCACTCTAACCTTTGGACACAACCTTTGCAAACTTTTGGGACTCTGAATCTTTACCTCTATAAAATGTACTGCTTACTGCAAACTCCTGTATGTCAACCCTCAGAACCTACCTTTTCCAACCCCTATTAAATCCATTCCCACAGGCCTTCCCAATCCTAACAACGTCACAACTGACTTTTGTCACCTCCAACCCTCCCATCTCTGAACCTAGACGCCTGGAATTATACCTGCTCTAACTTAGCCGTACTAACCTCTACAGCCTCGATTTGGCCACCTTTATGGATCTTCACGACCACTGAATTTATACTTTGAAACTAAACTCCTTGGACTGTGTCCCTTGGGCCTCTGCCCCTGGAGACCCAACCTTTACAACCGCTTCCGTAGCAGATCACTACGAACCTCAGAAAACTCCAGAGACCAAGAATCAACTCGCCACAGGAGGGCTTTCACCCCTGTAACCAGAAAGCTTATGAGGTCCTGGCAAAAACGGGCCTCTCCTAGCCTATAACCACAGCAAAACTTTTACCACTGTTGTAAGCCAACAAACGCAGTAGACGCTGTTTTGTAAATGCCCAACAACATGGCATAACCAGCGTAATTGGAACCAACAGGAACTATCGACATGAGCAAACCTCACCACTGGAACAGCTTGACACACAACTGCAGCATTAATAGGCCACCGAGCCACAACCATCACGAAACCTCCACAAATACAAAGATGCCCCAATACAAGAAGGACAACTGAACAAGGATGTAAAACAGAACAAAACACACAAGAAACCACACGCCCACCAACAAGAACAACCTACCGGAATTCACAACACCTCCTGAATCACCACCACCAACAACTAAAGGTAGAACCAAGACATAATACATCTCCCACTACCTCATCACCTACAAGCCAGCCACACCAGAAATCAAACTGGGCCCAATGAACTTTAGATGGAGACCCCAGTATACCCACACGCCTAGTCACCACTGAAACACAGCTCATCCCAGTTCATGCAGCAGGTATACACGATCTTATCACCACTCATGATCTAGACCTATGCGCTGTGACCAAGACCTGGCTCCAGGAAACATCAGGTCCAGCTCTGACAATAGCAATCCCTTTGGACTACACCATATTCCGCCAGGACCGCCCTCTCTCCAAAGGTGGCAGAGGGGCTCTTATAGCCAAAGACTCCATTTCTATACGCAAAATAGACCACACTAACTCCCATAACTACAATCTCTAAAGATCGTCAAATCTCACAATTGCACCATCAATTTTCACATTGTATACCGCCCACCAGGATCACTTGCTGACTTCCACTCCTCTATCACACACCTTGTCTCAGATAACCTCAAAACCTCATCTAAGGTCATCCTAGCAGGTTACCTAAACCTAGGGCTTCATTACCGAAAGGACACCCCAGCTAAAAACTTTGCCAAAGCACTAGAAACTCTAGGCTTTTCACACTCCATCACCAACCCCACCCACAACAAGGGCCGCACCATCGACTGGCTAGCCCACCCCAACTGTGCACTGGATTTCACAGCCAACCTCCCTCTCCCAGGACCGACCACCACCTCATCCTCTTCACACCGACAATCCATAAAGCCACCACCCTACCTCTCCCTTCGGCAAAGTGCACACCTCCTCACTAGGGAAAGGCTTGCACCCCATCTCAAAGTCCCAGCACTTAAGGCTCCATTCTCCGAAGATCCAGAAGCTCTGGCTATCTCTCTCAAAAACATCCTAACGGAAGCCATCAATGTCATTGCTCTTTTAAAAGTCTGTGAAGCCAAACACACTAAACATGCCAACAACTGGTTCACCCCCCGAACTCTTGGCCCTACGAACCAAAAAGCATGCAGCCTTAGCCAAATGGCAAGCCAGCCAACTTGCACTAGACCAACTCGAGTTGAACACATTTTCCAATGAATATAAAAAAGGTATTGTCCTTGCCAAAGCAAACTCCTTCAGCAACGGAATAGACAATGCAAAGTCCAATTCCAAAGAAATTTTCTCCATCTTCAGGGAGCTAGAAACTCCCACATCCCCTCCTCCCACCAAACTAAAGAATGAAGCCTGGTGCGCTCACATACAAGCAGCCATGCTCCTCAAGCTCGACACCCTGCAAAACAAAATTAGAGCTAATCAATTCAACCGACTCCTCGCCAACACGTTTCAACCGCCCACATCCAAAAAGCTGTCTACTGACACTACCTTCTTCTCGTTCAGAGAAGTCACGGCTATCATGAAGAACATCAAACCTTGCACATGCAAAGGTGACATCTGCCCTGCACCTCTCTTCAAGGATTGCGCTGACCTGCTCACACCATTCATCACAGCGTTTAGCAATGCCTCTTTCGCTTCTGGATCTGTTAGTACTAGCTTAAGAGGCATGGGTCCGTCTCCTGTTAAAAAAAACTCGACCCTTCCAATTCCAATAACTACAGACCCATAACCACCGTACCGTTCCTGCACAAGATTCTGGACAAAGCAGCATACCTGCAAGTCAAGGAATTTTTAGAAGCTAAAACATTCTAGGCACCCGACAGCCCAGCTTCCGTCCTCGTTACGGCACTGAGACTGCCCTATTGGACCTCAGAAATCAAATAGATGATATCAGGGACTCAGGTAAACCTGCCCTTCTACTCATATTAGACCTATCGGCAGCATTTGACCTTGTGGACCACAATCTTCTATGTAAACATCGCTCCTCCTCTGCCTTCTTCTCCCCAAACGCAATCACATGGATTGCATCCTTCCTCGAAGGTAGAGCCATGCGTGTCTTCTCAGACCTTGCTGCTGCTAACCCAGACACCATCCTCTTCAGAGTACCGCAAAGCTTGTGCCTTTCACCCACTCTATACAACATTTTTACTATCTCCCTGTTCTATCTACTTGACTCGCTCGGCATCATGTACACCAATTATGCGGACGATACTCAAGTCCTCATTCCTCTCCCCAGCAACTATGAGAATGATTCCAACACCCTTAACGCCATCTACGCAACCATCCACACATGGATTGCAGAGAACTGGCTGTGTCTAAACTGGGACAAAACGGAACTACCTCTGCTAGCCCCCATTGGAGCACGCATCATCCTTGAGGATAAATATGAAGCATTCACCATTGACAACATCACCATCAGTCTACCAGTCAGTCAAAACTCTAGGAGTATACCTAGACAATGACCTCACAATGTCCAGACAAGTAGGCGCAATAGCCACCTCTGCTGCCTACTACTCCAAACACATCAATGCCACCAGCCCGTTCCTATCCACTACCAATTCACTATCAATTGCACGAGCCATCATTGGCTGGAGGCTAGATTACTGTAATGTACTCTTTACAGGAACTTCAGCAAAAAACCTGGACCAATTGCAAACCATCCAGAATAACGCCCTCCGCGCAGCACTGGGCATCTCCAAAAGGGAATATATATCAACAGCCAGAAAAGATGCTCACTGGTTGCCTGTCCGCCAGCGCATCTTGTTTAAGACACTAGCCATCACCCACATATGCATCCACCACACCGCTTGACAGCAGCAAGACCTATCAGAACCCCATATGCCAACCTACTGTGCTGGCACCAAGAATTAAACGGGCAAGAGGCGGTGGCGCACTCTTCCCCTTCATTGCATCCAGACAATGGAACTCACTGCTGCATTCCATCAGAAATGAACCCTCATCTTGCCTTCCGCAAGGAAGTGAAAACCAGACTGTTTATCTAAAAGATGATCCTGTATGATGCCCGCAGGTCATGTGTAACCCTGCTGCCTAACAATGTATCCAAGCCTGTAATGAGCGAACCACTCTGGATTTTCACATTAATGAAAGGCGACTGTAACCAAGCGATCTACCGAAACATTGTACTAACGCAAGTATGCAGGGTAATGTAACCGATCACCCACCTCTCTGCTGCAACTAAGACATATTCATTTAACAGCACCTCCATGCCCATGGGCTGTGTGAGCGCTTATATAAATGCAAATAAATAAATACTATCAAACTACAGACCACATCACATAGAACCTAGCAACAGATAAAACAGTATCAGAAAGGCACCTAGAAGAATGAGAGAGAGACTGGAATCCCTCAGCACCCACACCGCTTAACTAACCAGAGATTGGAAAAAAGACCACCAAGACAACCAAACAACTAATTACAACAGAGAGCCCCATCTTGCAACCTAATGGAACTCCTCAACTAAGGGATAGAGGAGATCACCACACACCCGATAAAACACAGGCCAACCCAACAGAGTCTAAGGACAGACAAACCCTGCTCCCACTGGAAAACCAGAAAGAACTCCTAACAAAGAACAAGCCAAACCGCACACAATAAAGTGCAGCCTACTCCACGTGCAATCTCTGAAAAAGCACAAAACAGGAATCTGACTTCCTAAGCGAGGGCGATACGAACGCTCTAGTCTTCACAGAAACATGGTTCTCCGACAACTACAAAGTATTTTCCCATGAAGCCATGCCCGACAATTACAAACTATTATAATCTAACAGAGAAACTGGAAGAGGAATCTCTCGGGTGCACAGAAATCACATCAGCTCCTCATCACTACCCTCAACAGACCTAGAAGACAGCAAATGATTTTCTTCCTCAAGCTCAACTACCAATTTAACGTACTCTTCCTTCTAATCTACACACCACCTACCTATAACACTAATTCTGCCGCAAAACTCACTGACGCCATAGCTAATCTTTCTAAAAATCACAGTAATATTGTCCTGGGAAATTTCAGCTTTCGGTAGAAAAGAGAAAATGAAACCTCAACTAACTCTTGGCGCCCTACTTGAAACTCTTCATCTCAAACAAATAGTGAACAGACCCACTCAGAGCTGAACGCCCACTAGGTGCAATTTTCTGCAGGGATGTACTTTTGACTACCGTCCTGAGCAGCATGATGCCCACAACTGCCAGTGACCAACAAAAAAATAAACTGGAAAAGACTTCAGCGTGATATTAGAGCGTGATATTAGACACCTCCCACCTAAACGAAATGAGACCAGTCATTTTTTTTAATACATTTTTTATTGTTTTTCTACACATAAAGAAAACATACATCTCGCGCAGCGAGGTAAAAGTTATACCCCTTTCCCACCCATCAACAAATTCACACCGTGTACCCATTTCAATGAAGTCTCTTAGCACTACTAATTACATTTGTTAAGCCAGTAGTATATGATTTTCGATCTCTGTGCATGTCCTTGGATGTTAGCCCGATTCCTGACGGAGGCTACCTCTGTGTGCGTCCTCCCACTTTTGCCAAATTTTTGGGCCTTTCTCAGGACAGCCCCTGGCTGTGTAGACTCTTTTCCATTGCAATACAAATGTCCACATCCGTGGTCCACCGCTCATAGCTTGGTGCCGTTTCAGAGCCCCAGAGTTGCGCTATATTTCTCTTGATTAACGCAGTGGTTGTGGATAAGAGCAGTTTTTCGTAGCGTGACAGTTCGACCTCATCTTCTATCCCCAACAGTAACAGTTTTGCATTTCTATGAATCGTTTTGCCCAATACCCTTGAGAGATCATCGCAGCACTGCTGCCAGTATTGTTGGATTATGGTACAGTCCCATAGTATGTGATAATACGAGCCTTCTTCTCGTTTGCATCTCAAACAGGCTGAAGAGGTGATCTTGCCCCAGTTGAATAGTGCTACCCTCGGGTAACATATTCTATGCAATATTTTTAGTTGGATTAATCTTAGCCTGGAGGAGATCGCCGTTTCTCTGGGGAACATCAGGGCAGTTACCCATTCCTCCGGGAGTATGTCACCCACATCCTCCTCCCACTTGGCTTTCAGGCTCGACAGTTCCTCGGTGGCAAAGGATGTTATGGCACTGTACATGATGGATGTAACTTTGTTTTTAATCATGTCCGGAAATAGGTTACGTTCTAAAGGGGTATAATCAGGCATGTCAATCATTTCAGGGAGATGGGTCTGTAGTGCATGCTTGAGTTGTGTGTAGTGATACTGCTCATTTATTGGCAGTGCGAAGGTAGTGATTAGGTCTGTAAATGGTATTATTTCGTTTCATTTCACTACGTCGCCAATTTTGGTAATGCCCAATTGGGTCCAAGAGTGCCATTTTGGTAGTTTATTCACTTCCGGGAGTAGTTTGTTATTCCACAGCGGTTGAGCTGGGGTCAACTTTTTGTCCCAGCCTAAGTATTTGTGGGTGTCTGTCCATGTTAGGGATATGTGCGACATCATGGACGGGGCAGCAGATCGGTCTTTTTTCCAGTAGAGGTATCTTATTACGGATCTTTCATATTGGTTGGGATCTTGTTCTCTGTTGTGCGGTAATGTTGTGTTCTCATGGAGTCTACCATTCACTATTGCCATTTGACTGGCCCAGTAGTAGGTTTGCAATCGGGGCAGTCCAGTTCCACCTCCCCATACAGATCTTTGTAGTGTGGCTAATGCTAAGCGAGGATGGCTTATCTGCTTTGGGCAGGACTATTATTGTGGCTTTCCTGAAGTCTGGAGGGAGACAGCCATGTGAGTGTTGTAGGAGACCAGACACAGTTGACGAAAACCTTCAGACCTAGATCACAGATGTGTTGGACCAACTAAAACTCTTAAAACGTGTCAAACCGACACTGAAAAGAATTGCAGCAAGATGGTTCACGGAGGAACTAAGGAAAATTTAAAAACAAACAGAAAACTAGAAAAACTATGAAGGAAGCACTAAAACCAAATACAGGAAAACAAACTACTAATGACAAATCCGGCTATAGACACGACGGCTCTGAAAGCCAAGAAAGCATACTATGCTGCAAGAATCCAATCCTTAACAAACTCACATGAAGAGATGTTTATAACCGTAAAGGAAATAAAAAACCTAACTTAATGCAACAATTGTACCCTTCATACCTTATGTGACACCATCACGTCCCACCTAAGAGCAACATTAGAAGTAATACAACAGGCAATTGACAAATCACGCAGGACCACAAACACCCTCCCAGAAACCCCAACAGCCAACACAACACAACACTCAACCATTTTGCAACCTATAAGCAAGGAAATCTTTGACAATCTATTAAGATACCAGCAAAGCCGGATTGCCCAGTGACACACCAGATATCTACATAAAGCTATTCTCCTACAAAACACAAGTCCTCTGCATCCGACTACTAATAAGCTTATCATTAAATACTGCAATAGTACTAAAGTCATTAAAATCAGTGTACTTAAAACCTCTCCTAAATATGAGATGGGTAAAATGCATGAATCCTGGAGTACCTTGTGTACAAATAACTACTCAATCATTTAGAAAGCAACAGAATACTTGACCAATCCCAGGTCGGTTTTAGAACCATAGACCCATGAGAAGAACAGAATCTGCACTCCTCTCTATGTGGAATGCCCTACAAAATGAATGCGAACAACACCTAATCGGCCCTAGTGCTAATGGACATAATAGCTGCCTTCGATATGATCAGGCACACATTCCTAATCAAGATCCCGGAGGAATCCGCCATACAAATCGTTGCACTACAGTGGCTGAAATCTTTCCTCACTGACCCCACATTCTACCATTGACCTTTAACACCGAAAAATATTCCATTTGGTGTACCACAAGTATCAAGCCTCTCCCCACTCCTCTTCAACCTCTATATGACCCCCTAATGAAACTCATTCAAGCCCATGGACTGACCGCCCACAACTATGCAGACGGCACCCAACTCTTTTTCCAAGTACAAATGACAACAACCCAGATAGCACTCTCAATAAATGCCTCGCCGACCTAAACACCTGGATGGCAAACAACCTCAAACTAAACCCAGCTAAAACAGAAATCCTAATCACCCCACAAGTAAAAGTCAAACACAGACAATCCCTTACATGGCCCCCGACCAGCATCAGGTAATAATATCCCTATATATATATATATGGTCGTTATATATAATGTCGCTGGGAAAAAGTTGTGGCGACATTATATAGGTGACCATATATATAGGGACAGGGGCAGCAGGGGTTGCAGGGGGTGTTCCCTGCTCCCCATGAAAAATAAAAAAGGGTTTGGAGGTTGCAGGGGTGTTCCCCGCATGTTCCATGTAATAATGTCCCCACAAAAAACAGCCATTTTTAGGTGATTCTTTTTGCATGGCGATATTTTTGAGGGGACATTATTACATGGAACTCTCCCGACCATGGAGAACCCAACAGGAGACTTCAACAGTGATAAACATTCTGGGAATCCTCATAGACCATGGCCTCACCTTGGAACCACAAGTCAAATCAATAGCTAAAAGATGCTTCTACCGCCTACGATTAATAAGAGGGATCCTCCCTTACCTCAACTTCGTTCACAGAACTCTCGCAATCACCCCCTTGGTATTATCAAGCATAGCCTATTCCTGAGAATGCCTGAACACCTCACCAAAAAACAACAGTGCATTCAATATACTGCAGCAAGACTACTCCTGAGACTAAATAGAAGAGACAATATCACACCGGCGGCCCTAAGAAGTCTACACTGGCTACCTATAACGAAACGCATTAACTTCAGACAACTCTGCATTGCGCATAAATCACTACACGGACAAAGAGCTGAATTCATCTAAATAAACATCTCCAGAAACCAGCCGAGGATAGACTTAAGGTCCGGCACCGACCTCCAAAGAGAAACAAGACACTACGAGAAGAGAATTCTGAGGAACTGCCTTTTCCTATATGATAGCTAAACCATGGAACTCGATCCCTAAGGAAATGAGAACGACAGAAGACCACCTTACTTACAAGAAAAGACTAAAAACATGACTTTTCAACTCGTCTAGATAAACACTGATCAACCATTTAGTAACCACTCCATGAACAGAGCGCCCAACCCACACAATCCCTACATTTACAAACCATAGACCGGAAACAAGGAAAATAAGGGACACATTTAGAATGGAAGACAATAACATAACTTTGAATAAACACAGATCACCCAAAACCCACTAACTACTTCTTCTCTCCCACACTCCGTACCTACAACACATGCCCAGAGGACTAGTGGATGATCCCACCAAAACACTCAAACCGCACATCACTCTGTTCAAATTACAAACCCAACCACCTCAGACAAACAAGGGACCCACCCTTTCGTAAAAAACAAAGCACATCCAGAAACACTCAGATGCCAGTTGCTCCTGGTTCTGCACGCATCAACATATGAGCACAACCTCTATTCTATGCCTCTCTCCCCATCACTAACCAACCTTACCCACTTTTCCTTGCAGAGCCACGTGAGCGCCTGGAGACCATGAAAATGGCAGTGGTGCGTAGTATAAATCAACTTAACATAACATTGCAAAGCTGGATTTTTGTAAGGGATGATTGGTTGGTACCATCAATAATTATGGTAATGTAATTGATTTAGGGGTGCTGCCGCTTGGGTGCCTTGTAGGGAAGTGAGGGTGATGCTAGGGGAGTACTTGAGTTTGGTCATAGAACATTCAGGGCCTTTACCTGAAAAAGCAAGACAAAATGAAAAACCTTAATCACTTGCTGATTCAGTAAAACAATATTACCTGGGTACAGTGAGCAGACTTGTCCTGGCTTTCTACTTGCTTGCTCCGATTCTGAACTTCATATGCACCTACATTTTTTTTTTTTTAAACTGAGACAACAACCATATGTGTTTGTAGATGGACTTCTCAGGCACACATTAAATGAACGTCCCTGTAGAGCATCCCTCTAGGATTAATTCTTTGAGATGGGTATTCGACCTTGGATGTTTCATTTATCTTTGTTCAACCTTCTTCATGAGGGTGTGTAGTATTTGGGGCACTGTGATTTCCTATTGTAGCCATGTCAGTTTGCTTTCTTCCAATTGTGGGCTGTGCTTCGCTCATGCTCCCTTTTTACCAAGGTCGACCTATTAGCACTTGGGAAGTCAAAGACACGATCATCCGATTAGAGTCTGTAATGATTCCACATGTTTCCTGATTTTGCATCTGCTGTGGCATGCATACGTTTATGTATATTGCCTTTTTGACACCTTGTTAAATGGCTGTATTATATCCTTTGAGGCAGTTGTTTATCAAGCGGTGGTCTATTATGCCTCCTCGACTGAGACCTTGCCGTATGTCGAAGTCTCTTTACAGTATAGACAGAGGAAACCTTTCCCTTGCCATTGTGAGCCACTGCAACTTAGAGTGCTGCTGCTTGCAGTGAAAATGACTATTACCTGTCTGTGGATCATGCAGTTTGGCACTGTGGTGTCGATTAGTGGTTGAAGGACTGGAATTTGGGTGCCTGCCATAAACTCATCAGAGGCGGGTTTCTCAACACTGTACCTTCTGTATGTATGTAGGTGATTTATAAAGCGCAACCCTGGTCAGAAATCAACTGGGTGCAGTAGAATTAAGCTTAGTGGAACATAGTGGGGATGGGAGGATTGTCTTGTTGATGATCGAGTGTTCTTTGAAAAGTGTCTTCAGATCATTCCTGAATTGCAGGAGACAGGGGGCCAGCCTGATGTCAGCGGGAGGGTTGCTCCAGTGCATAGAAGCATTCCAGAAGAATGCTTGCTTTCCAGTGTTCTCCGTTTTGCACTTTTTGGATTCCAGTCTGGCTGCATCTTGGCTCCTGGTGTTGCATTGACCACCTGTGATGATCTTTTCAGCTAAGTGTTATAGCATCTTGGACGTTAGAGTTTTGTAGATTTTGCACCTTAAAACACATTGTGTATAGGTGCATTAGAAATACACAATACATCCAATAAATAAAAGATGCAGGCTGTCTTGAGGGTGATTTTAAGCTAGGAGGAATAACCAGTGTAGTTCCTTGAAAGGGGGGAAATGTGGTTGAATTTCTTAGGTCCTATGATGAGGAATGCTGGACCGCTTTCAGAGGGGCCAGAGTAGTGGTTAGGTTATCGACCAGGAGTGCGTTGCCAACATCAAAGTGGGAGAGCACAAGGGACTGGGCGATTAGTCTGAAGTAGGGACGCAGGGTTTCCTTCGGCAGAGGATTGAGAGCTGGTATGATGTGTTGTGTGTTTTCTTGGCGATATTTGTTTGACGGAAAGAACGCAGTCAACAAGAAAGCTGAGGGACTATGCGTTGGGTTAGAGTTGAGGGAGAAGCCTTTGAGATCCATCTGTCAGGCAGTTTTGAAATTTGTTAGCGCTCCTGAGGAGGTTGACCTCTGTTTTGGTAGGGTTAACTTTTAAGTAGGTGCATCCGGAAGCGTCTGTGTAGGCTGTTTAGCTGTTCCCCCTGCTGTGCTTCGTGCTACTTTTCAAGAACTTGCTCCATGGACCTGCCTTAACAGCGCCAGCACCAATGCTGTAGTCAGCAAGAGGAAGGCTGAGCGTGCTGAAACACGGAGCTCGCGTCACTTTCATCAAACAAATAACTTTGGACTGGGGCTCGTGCTGGGGCTCACACACCCGATTGTGGGCACGCGCTGGTGCTAGGTTTCTTGTGGCCGGAGTGTCACTTAAGACATTGTTTTTTTTCTTTCTTCTCTCTTTAGTCCCGCCTCATTGATCCGCCCCCTGCTTCTCCCATTGGTTCATTGAGAAGCCTGTCAATAAGACTCTGGTGCACACGCATCTCGTGCGCACATCTGGAAGTGTCTGTAAGTGTGTCAGCTGTTCGGATGGGCGGGGAGGCGGGGGTGAAGTTCTCAGAGTAAGTGCTCCAGAAACCAAGTACTAAGTAAGTTTTGAAGCAGAGTCTTGCTTAGATACAATTGTAAAGTTGAATATTTCTTATTCCCTATTGTCTACTGGGATAGAAGAAGCTTTTTCAAGTGTAATGGCTGTATTGTAGGATATATAATCTACCAGTCATTTAGAACTATACTGTCTTTAGAGTTAGTGCACAACTAATCTATAAAGGGAGATATAGACACCATTGTTATATCTGTGCACGATTTAACCATGGTGAAATATTTGAGGAGCGGAAAACTCTGTCTTAATGGCTCCCCAAATACAATGCCAATTGGTAACTTGCCTGATGAGTTGTCTGAAGAGTCCGAAAATAAGGTTAAAAAAAAAGGCAGAAGCGCCGTGGCTGAAATTGAACCCCCTGAACCTCAATAGTACGAGCGCAAGCATTGGTTTGCCTAATATCTCGAGTGTGCACTGTAGACAAGTGCTATCTACATGTAATTCTCTGGCTGTTACTTCAAAAGACACCTGTCTTGAGTCTTATGTTAGTGACATGTACCCCTTAAACCCCATATGTGACATTCCAATCAATGACAATTCGTTCCTAGGTGTCGTTGGTGATGTGTCTGCTCTTCCTCCGTCAGACACATCTCTGTAGGCACCGGTAGTTTTGGCTGAATTACATCGTCATGCACAGCTGTCTGATGGACCTTCTACACCAGCTTCAAGTTGACATGGAGTCAGAGAACAAGTTCACTTTCATGCTGCAATTGCTGCCAATTTAAAACAACTTATCTCTTGACATCACAGAAATGGATGCAATTATGGACACGCAGGAAAGAAGAAAAGAAATTTTCGGAGGCCTAAGGAATAACAAACCAACAAATAACACATCCACGCCAATCGTCAACAAAGAAAAACCTATGGCCATTAAAAGCTCTCCCATCCACGCCCCCCTATTAAAATCCCCACCAGTTGTCAATAACCAACCTGTGTCAGAATCCTCTTTTCAGCCCACAAAGGACGTAACAACGAACATCCCCACCGAGACTCCAGAAAGGATTCCAACCACGATGCTGGATCTCCAGAACACGTTAGTTGCTGTTCTCTCATTAGCTATGGTACCCTTTCTTAAGATCCAAGAAGCAATGGTAGACTCCACAAAAGACCAAGCCACCTTATTGGCTATGATTTTGACAAAACAAATCAATATTGAAGGCTTCATAGGTACGATTCAAGAACGCCTCAACTACAAGGCAGAAACAACAAGGACTTGGCAAAAAAAATCCAAAAAAAATCAGACAGGCTCTCAAGCTTTTCTAAGAAAACTACATGTGGTTGAAAAACAACAAACTCGACCTATAATAACAACCCAAAAAAACTTTGAGAACAAGAAAGAACAAGCTCGACCTGACCCGAAGAAAGCCTCTGTGACATTGAGGTCAGAACCTAAAGAAGCATCGATCGGTTCAGAACAAGGGCCAGAAACAGCAATGCAACGAGAGGACGAACCACTTGACAAACTACTAGCTGTGATTGACCAACACACAGCAACCCAATTGACGACGAACCGTCCTAACAAACCCATAGAACCAAGTTTTCCAACTGAATTGATTGACACGCTACTTGACTTTCAAGACGAGATACTGATAGTCCTAGATGAATGTTTTGAGACCTCAATTGCCAATTCGATCTCAATCAATATATCCACTAGTATCTCTTTTACATACTCCACAGTATCAAATGAGGAAATCTGGACTTCATTAGAAACTGAGAATTCCTATAAGAGCGTGTAAACGAACACTGGCCAAGGTGAGACCCCACTCATTCGACCTACCTTTGTGGACCCGCGGAAAGTAACCAATATTTTCCGATTATCTCTGCAACTCTGCCGAATCATTAATTATGAACAGATCAAATATTCTACGTCTATTCACAGTTATTCCGCAATTGGCTCAAATCAGCTCGAGAGATATTGATGTCATACATTTCCCCAATAAAAACTGGATGGACATAGTTCACATCGACTTCTACAATCAAAAAACAATGACACATGTGTTGTGAACAAATAATCATTTAATGAAACTGGGATTCATAACAGAAGAAGTCCTTGTAACTAAAGCTATGGCATCAAAAAAACTAAAAATAACTACCACTCATGAGCATTTGGCTCAAACCAAACAGAAGGAATTCGGCAGCCTACTGAATACTATGCGTCTAACAGCATACAACGCCCTGCGGAACAAAGCAAACTCATACAAAAATATCCAACCAAACCACAACCTGATTCGCAGGACGGAAGATCTACAGTGCGATATGATCTACAACTCCCAATACTAACAGAAACTAACACAACGAGGCGATCTTCAAAACTCACGAATCAAGACCTATTTATAACAACCAAAATGCAAGGAAACACAATTAGAAGAGACCACATTATGCTCCTGGAATAGTAGAGGCTCAAAACACCTTTTTGACGAAGGATCTTTAAACCAAAAAGAAATCGCCATAATTTGCCTGCAGGAAACTTGGCTTTCTGAAGAGAGAATCTGTGTAGGATTCTCAACCTTCACGAACCCAGCGATTACATCACACCAAGGTAGACCTGCATCGGGCATGCTGATCTTGACCAAAATAAACCCAACTTGGTTAATCATAGCAAAGAAATATCTTCACCCCTGGGCCCAATACATCATCATCTGGATGCAAACCACAAAAAAGGAACCCAGTTACTTAACAATCTTCAATATTTACTGGAACCCAGCATCAATGAACGAGAATATATTCTTGGATTCAATCTTTGACGAATTCGACACAATTGCCAGTATACATATTTCGACAGATTTCATAATTGCCGGTGATCTGAACATCCATCTATACAGTCCAGAAGGTACGAGACTAAACTCCTCTAACTTATCCCAAAGAGCAAAAAAATGGTCTAAAGAAATTCTCATTCGAAATTTAACATTGACAGAGCAACCACGAAATGAGCGAGACAGACCACCTCCAACATGGTCACGAGAACAATCCAACTCAATCGTAGACTAAATTTTTATCTCAGAAAGGATCCTAAAAACCCTAACGGCAACTGCAAATTATTCGCAATTAAATAGTGACCACCACCAAATTCTAATAACATGGAACATTGCTCAACTACAAACTCCAAGATTATTTTTCCCAGAACTTGAACTAAACAATGGTCTAAATAAGCTCTGAATAAACCAACACCAAATGGCTGACCTACTTACAAATTTTGAGGCTTCAAACTTGTCAGACCACGCAAAACTCAACTGTGAGTGGATTCTGCATAAATACCAGCTGCCCAAAAATAGTCGTGGTAACCTGCAAAGCAATCACAAACATCAGTTTAATTACGACATCAAGTTGATGAAAAAGAATCTATACAAAAAAATTTGACAACTTAAAAAACAGAATACAACAACCGCTGCTGCAGAAATAAAAAAGGAAAAACAGAAATTCTCCAACTACATAAAATCACATAAATCTCTAATGCAGCAAGCGGACACAGAAGCGATTTTAGCGGCTTTGAAACAGAAGAACACCAGACAGCTGTGGTTGCTTTTAAACGAAAAATCCAATGCATCAACCATGATCCAAGAGGTACAATCGCGAGAATTGACTATACATTTTTCCAACCTCTACAAAAGGAAAGCAGACAATCTACCAACAGGGTGCTCAAATAACCATCTTGCTTGGGAATTAAAATGGGAAAGAGACGATATCATAAAAACTATTATGTCCTTGAATCCATCTCGAGCACCTGGCCCAGATGGCCTCTCCAACGCCAACCTAAAATCCACCCCCGAAGAATGGGCCACCTTTTTTTTTTTTTATCTTCTGAACCCTATAGAGAAAACTAAACTAATCCCACGCAGCTGGACCCTGGCAATATTGATTCCGATCTATAAAGCTGGCGATAGGAAAATGCCAGAGATCTACAGACCCATAGCCCTCCTGGACCCCTTGAGAAAGCTGTTCGCGGGATTTCTAAGGAAAAAACTCTATACATGGGCAGCGGAAAATGGCATGCAAGAAGAGCGACAAACTGGATTTGCTAACAAAATCGGTACAAACGTTAATCTGCTGCTTCTGAACATGATCAAGTACGAAGCGATGATAAAGAAACAAGTATATGCTGTCTTTATAGACCTAAAAACAGCATTCGATTCTGTGAATAGAGAAAAACTATGGGCGAAATTAACATCATGGGGTTGTCCACCCTCCATTCTCGATCCAGTTAAACAACTTTACTCTAATACATCGATCAAAGTCAGATTAACAAAAGACAGTGCAGCTACAAAACCAATCACCACCTGGAATGGACTGAAGCAAGGGTGCGCCCTAGCTGCTTGTCTATATAACTTGCATACTTTTGGTTTTGTACAAATGATCCACAATCCACTCTCTAATCCACTGAAGATAAACAACGAATCAATAAACACCTTATTGTATGCAGATGACATCATTGTCATGGACAAAACGCAATCAGGTCTACAAAAAACATTGGACACATTTGGATCTTTTATGAAAGAGAATGAGCTACAAATTAACATTGTTTAAACCAAGTTAATGAAACTAACAACTCTGAATAATACCAGGTGACAAATTGCGAAATTGCAGGTAGAAGATAGAGATTGAAGAGACAAAAGCATTCAAATATCTAGGCGCCATGATTAACCCCTCACCGGTTGAACAAGAATGGAAAGATCACATTGAAAGAAAAGCAAGATCCTTAGCCCGCCAAGGTCGTTTCTTCCATCGTAAATTTGGGACTTATACAATAAAATCAACAATCTTACTTTATAGACAAAAGGTGGTCCCCATTCTAACGTACGCTGGAGAAACAATAATGAACCAACAAACGATGAATTGGCATCACTATGAAGCCATTTTTTGGAGGAAAACTTTGGCATTACCTAAATCATTCCCAATGCCAAGAATGTGCTTCGAACTGGCACTTCAATCTCTAGAATCTATAATTAATTGGAAAAATAATTTGTCAGGACATAATTCCATCTTTAGAAATACTCAAAGAAAAAAAGGACCCTGTACATGTAACAGCTCTTCAACACTGGACCAACGAGATAAAGAAGAGAATGAAAGCTGAAGAGATCAACGAAGATATGCTAATAAATAGACCACAGTATGCTAAACGAAGAGTTCAGCAAAACGATTGGATTAAAATAATAGAGGAACAATCAAAATATAAACGTAGTTTGAACTGTGCAATAGAATGAAGAGCTCTCAACGAACTGCCAGCATAGTTAGCATGTTTCCCGGAATGAACTATACGAGACCTATTCCTACACATTCGTTTAAACATATTACCGACTTGCGACTACTTAACCACCATAAAACATCCAAAAACAATGACCGCAGATTGTCGATTTTGCAAGAATGAGAATGTTACGCTCACCTGGTTCCCACAGGGGTGTCGATCGGACCCGGACAGCTGCGGTCTCCACCAACGTGATGCGTAGTGAAGAGATGACGGTCTGGACTGGCCCACCTAATCTTGTCTGCTGGACTCGTAGAAGTATTCTCCTGCAAGTGGAGAAAGGGATTTAGCCACCCGTGGACTTTAGTGATGGCCCCCCCCAACTGTTCTTGTTCTCCCCACTAATCACCTTCGATATCCCCTCTTGGTAACCTCACCTTATGTTTTTAAATGATGAGCTCTCCATCTTGCATGGCATGCAGGGGCGCGTAGATACCAGTTACTTCACTGGTTTGAAGGTACTGGAGGAGTTCCGGAGGAATATTGACTCCAGTGTCTATAAAGTTCAAAGAGTTCAATATGTCCGATGTTCACCCTTGTTCCATTCCCTCGTTAGGTTGCAGCTGGGACCAAAAGAATATTGCCTGGAGGCAGCTGATGGCGTTCAGGTAAGAGTCTGTATTACCAAACACTGTCCGGTAAAAGTTGCATGAGTTTAACTTGCTGTTTTCTCTCCCTTTATAGGTGCTGCATAGAAAGATGCGGCGAATTAAAGGATAATACCTCCGGTGGTAAAGCAGGTAAGCCTATGGTGGCAAATAGATTGTCTTTGTCGGTTTTCTAGGCTCATCCTTGTTATTCCTTTTGTTTTCCCCCCAGGTGCTGGGTTTCGACGAAGAAAATGATGGAGGCAGTGCCGAATTGAAAGATGCGGTGGACTGGTGAGTATAACGCGGCGCTGCTGCTGGCAAAGCGATGCGTGCGTAAAATAAAATCCTTTCAAGGCTCGGAGATGTGCTGGGTCCAGAATCAGGTAAGGAATCAAATAATGTCCGTGATCTAACCTTTTCTCCTTTCTTTTCCTTTTGTCTAGGAGCTCTGGATGCTGACTTGCAGAACCGGTGAGCGTTACGCTGCTGGATGCAGAATAACACGAAGCATGAGCTGCTGTTCGGGTGTGGTTTAAATAGCCTGCAAAGTAGTCCCAGGTAAGAAGTTCCCAGATCCACACCCGAGTAAAAAATAGTCCCTGTAATAAAATAGTCCCATCCAGGCCTCACGTTGGCTTGGACTCATTTGCAGCATGGTCTGCATAAGGTAAGTAAAGTCTATGAGCCTGGCGCCTAAGGCGCCAGGACTGAATCCAAACAGCCCCCTGCCGGGGGTCTTGGGGTTTTAATGAGTATCTGGATGCCTGCTCCCGGGGCTGATGGACTCGATCCGGATGCCCGGGGGTAGGCATCATGACAGAGAATACCAGAGAGACACTCGTCCATATAATCATGGTTTGCCAAGCTTTGACAGAAAAAAGAAATTTGTTCAAGGACTTTTTCAAAATCTCTCAAACTGACGAACACACAGGAACGATGGGCCCATCTCCAAAAAGGTCATGACAAGAATAGAATTTCAAAAGTAATCAAATTTTGGACTGCGATCCTCAACGACAGCAACCCTCAAGAATTGGAAACATAGATGTCAACTCTTTTTTTGTTGTTCTTCTGTGTTTCTATCTTTTCCTGTTTAAATGTAAACGCCATAATGAAAGGTTTGTTTTACCAAACACATCATTAAAAAAAAAAAAAAAACTTATGGTGAAGTTGAGTTGGGATTAGCTGCAAGCAGCATTAAGCAAAAGGCTAGCTCACCGTCCAACGGCCTGGTGGGCAACCCCAGGGAATTAATATATCCGCAATCCCCTGTTGTAGGCTTTGACTTACAGCAGCCTAAAATCCTAGCTGATCATATGCGTCCCCGGAACTCATCTCTACCATTATGTCCATCGGAGGACACCCTTATAGATCTAAACCAACAGGAGCTTCAAAACTTTCCTGTCCTTACTAGGATCTTTAATCTGCTCGATAAAGGGCATGAACATACACATGGTGCCATCAATGCACTAAACTAAGCACCTCAATCTCTGACATCTCAATTAGACTAAGTAGAATGGAAGGGTTTACGATGGCCCTTGAAAAAGTCACACATTTTGGGCAACTCAATTGCTAAATGGCACGCACATTGTACAAAAGTCTCATGAGTCTCCTGCCTGCGTCACACATGAACAGTTTACCCAAACTGACTTAAGTGATGCATGGAGTATGTCGCAGAAGACATTTGTCCAAATTACTCAACAACAAAATCTTCCCTCTGACATTTGTAGCCTAGCGCCTGTTCCTGGCTACATGGAAATTGCTAAAATGCAGCATGACCGCATTTTGGTACTGGAAAACATTCTTGTGGCAGCAAATCTTGTTCCACCTGAAATATTGGGGGTGAACAGATTGAAAGGATGTTAATAAATACAGAATGTGCTAAGGACATGCCAGATAGTCCGTCGGCTTTAACTGACCTTATTGACTTCAATGTGGGCGTAGACCAGGGTCCCCCTCGGTCTCCTGAGGACCAGCCAGAACAAAGTGGTGTCCAACAAACCACTTTCTTTATGTCACGAAAAGCCAAACAATTGCAGGCAAGAGCACAGAAACGGAGGGCACAGGCACATGTCCAAAATTCAAATACCTCCAGTGCCAATATGATGAAATCTAAGTCAAAGAACCTACCTAATTGTCAAGATACACCAAAAGGGGAAGAGAGGTCGACACTCTCCCCCGAACCACAGAAGCCGAATGAAGTCAACCCTTCCACCGTGGTTGGCACAGGTACCTGGTATAGTGAACAGGACACCACGTGGCAGCCAGTGGGGGGAAGAGGGTTAGGGAGAGTTTGTGGACAGGGTGGGTGATTTTAGGAACACCCGATAGAGGGTGAGGGAAATCCTAGTACGGATAGGTCTGGGGACGTAACAGGAAAAACCCCTACAGTGCCTAATACCTTGTAAAATCCTCAATGGGTCTTGTCCTTGTCTGGGAAATACCCTCTTTGCACACCTTGATATATTTTCCACATACTTCTGTAGTACACCTTGATACATGTACCTCATTCACCCTCTGACAGGAACAATATGCATAGCAAGCAGGATGGCACGTATGGGAATAATCCCACTATGAAAGACATAACACATGGCCCCAGGGGCTAGCATGAAGCAACACTTATAAACACTGAACAGGAAAAGAAGATAAACATGGAAACATAAGCCTTTTGGCCATTCACCCTTCCAGCCCAATGTTTTTATGAACCAAAACTCTTATTGGCAGCACTTGACCACCAAAAGCCTGGGAGGAGGGGCCTTGTGCACGCGTGCCCACATGAATGAGTGTTTACACATAAAGTACAACTGAATCAGTCCGTCCGCCGTAATAGATTGTGCACTTGAACCCCTCAGCACAAGCGGAGACTAGCGAGTGTCATGCTGCCTTCTCCGAACCTGGTCCCTCCCGCAGCCAATGACGCCTGCTTGTGACCTCAAAGAAAATGCTGTGCACAATTACACATTTCCACTTATCTTAAGTCCGGGAGGCTCTGAAGCCCTCCCGGATGCAGTATGGTGAAGCTCGTAGCAGCTGCAGCCTTTTCGCCTCTTCCTCGATGCAACTCTTACTGGCGCTAGCCGCTGCTGCTTCTCATCACGAGTCCATCAGGCTCCTTCTTTCCGCCGACATAGAGCTCTGCACAAACACAAAATAAGCCACACCTGCCGTGCGCCCTGGGCCCCTAATAAGCTGATACTCATCAAGATCAGCTGGCCACATGTGCGCACAGGGAATGACTACTCAATCCTCCCAGGTACTGCTGGGAAATGTAGTTTTTTTGTATAATTCCCAATCTATCCAGTTTCTGGCGCCACCTGGGTCCCTGACACCCACTCCTGCCCTTATTCCTGACACTAATGACAAAAATTAGAGGTCACAACTCTGTTACCAAAAGTCTGGCCCAAATTTCGTCAGACGACATGGTCGTTGACTTGAACCAATTGAATACAGAAAGTCAATCACACATGGAGGTACACAAGGGACCACAAAATGGCGATGCCAGTTTAATGTCACACGATCAAATGCATGCTAAAACGCAAGACAAGATAGAAGGCACACAAGATTCTGAAAAAGGTGCACCTCTACAACGATCACCATTCCTAATTCAAACACAGCTACAAAGATTTCTTTAGAAAATAGACAAGAAAATCACCTATATGTCCTCTCAAACTGTATTGATGGCTTAGCCAACCAAGGAGGTTCATTAAGTGTCCTTTTGTCCAGTAATATCGAGCTTGCATCCAATTACAATTCTAAGCCAGTACTGACTGCTCCCAAAGAAGGCATAGAGGTGATTGCACAGCCTGAGCTGGTGGCTAAGCCAATACAGCTTTCTTCCTGTGCAGAGCCTTTGAAACTCAAATTGTTAACAAATGATGTGGCTGTGGACTCCACTCCTCATGTGGCCCTTGCTGCAACAACTCAGGACATACCACCTGAGATGAAATTGGTGATGGGGTGGTGGGCAGACACAGCGAAGATAGATAAACCAAATTTAAATCGAGCTGCCTTGATGAGTGTTTCATCAAATACCTGCCCTCCGTTATCTGATCTCAGATGATATAGACTGGATAAGATTGCCTCATTCAATTAATCATCGAATGATTTGCAAGTTTCAAACGCCAATAATTGTTTCTCTAATCTGGAACTACCAAAAAGATCTTGAGCTATTAGGCTATAAACTATCTACTTTCTACTCAATGGAGGAGGCTTCAAGTTTTGATTTCCAACCGCCTATGGCAACGCAGGAGAGTAATGGTACATCAAGGGATCTCCAGCTGGCCACGATGAATGAAAAGATAAGAGCTCAATCTGAATCTGTTGCACAGATATTAAATGGCTTTGCTTGGCTGGAGCCTTTGATGAGATCCATAGCCGACGACATCCCCCAGAAGGAAAAAGGATAAAATAATATTTTTTTAGTAAATTCATGGAATTGTTGTTGCTTTAATAATCTTCTTACGTGGTTTTGTAGGCTGCCGCAGATTAAAAAACCTGCACTAATCTTAGTACAAGAAACCATGGCAATGAGAGATATTTATTTAGAAGGCTCCTCTGCATTTTTTAATAATGCTGAAAGGGGACTATTTGGGCGACTGCATGGCGGTCTCGCTAATTTTGTGAAAAATGTGTATTGCATGAAAGTACACCTTGTGCTCTCTTCTTCTGAGATGCTGGCAATTGAAGTATCCCCTTGTAGTATATCTCGTGGCCCTCTGTTGATTATATCCTTGTATTGGAATCCAAGCTCAATGCACTTTTGAACACTTGGTTGATAGATGTTGTGGTTGAGGCCTTGAATGTTCAAATAATAATAGGGGGGGGGCCTTAATTCACCACTATTTGCGTACAACATCCGGAACTACACTAATCAAAATCACCAATATGCTATTGCCTCTCAGGAGAGAGGCCAACTTTGGGAGAAGTTTCTTGAAGCGTGGGATATACAAATCATCCCCTTTAATTCTAACCTCGCTCCATTTACTTGTTCTCGGGGAGCTAACTGTTCCACAATAGATTATATTGCCATGTAGAGCAGTTTGGCTGGTACAGCTTCTTGGTGTGCAATCATGGACCTCAGACTTAGCGACCATTGTATGTTAGAGTGCTCCATTGATCGCTCTTTCCCGATGTATAAACTAATAAAACCCTTGGTATTACCTGAAATCGACAGGCATGTTTTATCAATTAGGTGGAATCCAGTGCTGTGTAGGCAATTGACCTTTCTGGTTAACCGTGATGTCTTAAACATCAATGCTACTCAAATGTCTGCTGCTGAATGCAGGCTTTCTGACCTTCAGAATGAACAGATGATTCGTGAGCACTTGAAGTATCTTGTAGCCATGAAATCACACTCGCAACCTGACGATTCACCTGGGTTATTTAATTCTGCTATTGCTAGAAGAAAAAGACAAAAAAAGGTTGCAATCTGTGCTTTGCTAAAAAACGTGATCAATTTGACAGATTATAAAATTGCAAAAAAGGCAATTTTAGGAAAATACTAAAATAACCTTAAAATTCTCAAATTTGGTAGAGAGGCAGCGCTTCAATTGGTGAATGTTGTTGAGTCATTTGACCTTCAGATATAGCTTTGTGTTTCATCCGCATATGCTAGCATCTATCTAAGAGCTTATTCATATAATTACATAGCTGCAGCTCAGCTAAAAGCGTGGTGCTGGCCACAATGCACTACAGA
The DNA here is from genome assembly GCF_040938575.1 of Ambystoma mexicanum. Lineage (NCBI taxonomy): Eukaryota > Metazoa > Chordata > Amphibia > Caudata > Ambystomatidae > Ambystoma > Ambystoma mexicanum. The sequence continues at coordinate 641,682,101 of NC_090923.1, forward strand.
AATCTTCCCTTTTGTTAGGCAAGATTGTATGTAGTAACCATGTGGGAGACTACACCAGTCTTGTCCTCTTGGCAATAGGTAACCTAACCTTTGGTATAAGTCTGTTCTACGCAATTTGGTAGACTGACTGAGCAGCCAGGCTTATCTCAAGAGGGGTCAATGTGAGCTGTAGGATTGTAATATAGAGGTTCACAGTGACCAGTATCCAAATAACATATTCAAGGTTTCTTGATTAAATTATTTATTAATTTAAAATAAGCCTTCTTTAGAAGGGAAGCAATTGGCAACAATAAAAATGCACTTCAAAATACACTCATTCAGTTCAGTAAAGTAAGCAGATGCCCTTTTAGGATGGCACACAGAATTTCCTACACTCTCAGATGACTTCAGTAGCTAGGACACTGATGTTACAAAAAGGAAAAGGTTAGGGATGAAAACAATGTTTAACAAGTTTCTCAAACAGGTAAGCACTTTTGAACCCCCAATGCAATGTATATTAACCCTTTCCCAGTTATACAAGTAAGGTATGTATAACATTTTGTAGCGATAGTTAAAACACAAAGCCAGATGTTAGAGAGTCTTCAGGGAGCCAGGACAGCCAGTGTCACTAAAGCAAAGTCTAGGGGAGCTGAGGCACTTCTTGAAGGTAAGTAAAATGTCTTGCACAATGTTATAGAGAGTTTTGTTGCAAAATAAATTACTGTTGGGCCACAAGCTGGGAGGCTTGTGGAGGGCAAAGCTGCAAGCAACTCTGCAAAGGGCAGCCAATGCAAGCCACAACTGAGAACAGGCAAGCTACACAACAAGAGGTAAGTACCCCTTAGTTCACAGTAGCTTAGGTCTGAAGAAATGGTTACAGTGGGCTTCTGTTCCAGTTGTAGTCTGGCAGATCCTGATGTTCCTGGGCCTCAGTCGTCTGGACAAGGGGGAGGACGTCTGGGGACTCCTGCACTATGATTCGAAGGTCGGCGGCAGTAATGGACATAGTTCAGATCCGCGGCACTTCGCGGTTTCAGCTTCTCGTGAATAGCACCACCGCAGTTCTTGGACACCTTATGGGCTTTCCTTGCTTCTCGGGTCCAGCATTGTGTTGAGGTGGCTCGGGCTTGGTTAGTCCTGCTGCAAGGGAGTCCGTCGGATCTTCCTGGAGCTTGGGTCCTGCTTAAAAACGATGCACTCGATTCTGGTGTTTCTGTCCCCTGGCACTCTGTCCTGCAGCAGCAATGGAAGTACAGCCAGCAGAGAGGGTCTTCAGTTGAGTTTGTCTTGGGGTCGATTGGTGCCACCAACCCAAAGGGAGAAATCTTCCTTTGCAGGGCTTCTCTAGTCAAAGCGAATTCGGACCTTCAGCACTGCAGCAGGGCTTCACTAGACAAACCAATGGTCCAGGAGTTGCAGCAAGCTTCTCCTACAAGTTCTTCTTTGGATTCCTTCGTCCAGTGGTTGACTCTGCCTTCCTTGCAAAAGACCTCTTCTTTTATGCAAGTCGATCCCACTCATTCGCAGCCTAGTTGTTACTCACACAGCAGAGTGGCTGTCCTCCAAGGACAGCCAGCCTGCCAATCACCTTTGGGTGCGTTTCTGTAACCAAGGAGACTAAGCATAGGGAGTTTTGGGAACCTTCCTGCCCTGCCAGACACGCTGGAGCCAGAGGCGGGCTTCACCAGTGAATCCCGCCAAAGACAAAATGAACAAAGGGACCAAACCTGTTTTGGCGCCCAGAGTATATCTCAAGAAGGACCTTTCCAACAAGAAATGGCGAAAAAAGACGACCATGGCCATTTTGACATAATGGGCACACATGGGTGCTAGCTATACTGCAGCTGCAAACGCAGCCCGTGGTAAAAACACACAATGGTAGGAAATAGTAAACCACTGCCACCAGCCATTAATTGTAGAAAGGGTAACATAAAAATGTTACATAAGAAGATCGACAAAGGGGATACTAAGTAACCCCTCTAGCACCATATTGTAAGAGAGGGTGTGCTGGGTTTATAAATAGTAAAATGATAGTAAAGTCAATTTCACTTTACTACTCTTGGAAACAGTAGTTATCCAAGAGAAGGTATTTAAACCTTAGCAGAAATCCAAAGGATTTCTCTGTGACACTGCACTGAAGGTACTGTGTGTCACAATGTAAAATATGATGCCTATGGATTTTGTCAGACTCCAAAACCCAAAGAAACAGTGGTCAAATCAGATAAAAAGGCTGGGGAGAGTGGGGGAAAAAGGGTCTCGCTCTCTTCAAGATAAAAATTAAAAGTCCTAAAGTCCAGCAAAAGCACTGGGGGTCTCTAAGGTAGAAGGGAATTAACCTATTTCTGAGAATTCTCCCTAACACCTTTCAAGTTGATGTAATATACAGGGATAAATGGGGTAGGTTTGTTATATACAGAAGGTCAAATAAACACCCACTCGCTTGGTATTCCCTTCGCGAAGGCCAAAAAACCTTTTACGGTGGGAGGTAATGCTCATGGGTTACTTCAAGGTAGTTTGGGACTAAACACAAAACACTTGATCAACCCTCCTGATCTCTACAGCCTCTTAAAGTATGTTGCACACTCTGGGCAGATCCTACACATGGGGTTTATGGACACATGTTGCAATTTCATTGAAACAACTATAACTAGTTTCTAGTAGATTCCTTACTTCTACAGATTGCTTATCTTGGATCTGTATCTTCCAGTGGCAGCTGCCTTCAGAAAACCTCCAGCCAGAGAACCATATGGCAGTCAAAGGGGGTGCCATGTGACTCTCTGGCTGGTCTGCCCGACCCCATTGCAAACACATGACAGTCAGGTGCAGCACATATGGAGCCATTGTCCCCTCATGATCTTGGTACCTTTTTTGTGCACGCTCAGTACACTGCTCGGGAACACAACTAGCATTTTCTAATAACTACTACATCATGCTGAATCCAAAGGTGTGCTTCGAGTCCTGTAGGAACTGTTTGAGGCAGATGTCTGGCACCAACACCCAACACCCACATTCTTGCCGCCCTGTGGAAGGAACAGCATATGGTGAACTTCGGTTAATGCCAGTCCATGCATGGAAGGGTCATCTGGGAGTGTGCTGCTGAAGTGTACCCTTTCCTCCACAAGGTTGGGTAGGGCACTCCCTTGGTCTTCTGCCAAGGAGCCTTCTCCCAACCAAGCCCTATTTTTGGAGTAGACTTTAGTGGAACACCACGAAAGGGTGGACAACCCTCAGGAATATTTCAGCTCGCATGACGGTTACCAGAAAGAGAAGAATACAACCTGTCACAAGAGATCTCACTTGCCCAGTCGAACGTTCTGGACACCATTCTCCCTCCTCATCTTAAAAAAAGAAGTCCCGATACCCGTTCCACCAATGATGAAGAATCCTTTGGAAGACACCACCCTTGAAGGCACCGTTCACTCTTCCTTGTAAATATGAGCTGTGGAATGAATTTAGGCAACAGGTGTTTGATATCTTTTGCCAGCTCTCTGATGCTGGTGGCTTTGGTCCCAGCACTGGTAGCAGTAGACCCAGGGCCGACTGTTCTTGACAAGCCAGCAAAGGTGCCTCTTTGGACCACAAATGCACACCTGCTGAATCAGTTCTGGTGCTGACACCTGAGGCTGCTCTCTTCCTATGCAGGTCATCTTTGCTTTTGTCTGTAATTGCTCCGGTGCAGACGTTCTTCGCTAGAGCTCAAAACCTCGCCCGAGTTTACTTCAGCACTTAAGGTCTGATTCTTTTGCTAAGATATTTTAGATTTTCTATGATTAAGCTGATCCCAACCCTTAAGGTTTGAAAATCTTGGATTCAAGAGAGATGGAGGATTTCTCAGAAGAAGTTTGACTTGGAGTTGTATTAAAGTCAAGCAAAGATACTTGTGACACAAGATAGGTGCGATTAAGGCAAATCGTAGCAAGTGCATCTGCAAGTGCTGCTTGCTGGCCCCTTCTGCTGCCTGACTTTCAATCCAGCAAAAGCATTATCTTGGATATTTCCTGTTGGCCCCACCCACTTTCCCAGCATTCCCTACAAAAAGCCTGACGTGCCTGAGTCTGTGCGTGTGCATCGTAGCAAGTGCATCTGCAAGTGCTGTTTGCTGGCCCCTTCTGCTGCCTGACTTTCAATCCAGCAAAAGCATTATCTTGGATATTTCCTGTTGGCCCCACCCACTTTCCCAGCAGTCCCTTCAAAAAGCATGACGCGCGTGCGCATCTCTGTGCGTGCATCTGCTAGTGCTGTTCGCTGGATCGCTGCAGCTCCAGCAACAGCACTACTTCCCTCTCTGCTACCTAGCTGCCATTGCAAAAGGTTAAGCTTGGTAGGTGAGATCTTCAGTAACAAGGTCTGAGATTTGTTCTCGATACTTTATTGATCTTGTGTCTCTCCAGCATCACTGTCTTCTGCGGTAATCCAAATACGTAATCAACAGTGAAAAGGCCCTTCTGGTGGCTCACCATTCCAGCCCTCTTTTTCCCTCCATTCATATATCCTACTCGTTGCCTGTCTGCCCTGGTGCCGCTGCCTCGTCCAGCTGCAGCCCTCCCCTACATAGACTATTTTGAGATTGTACACAAGCATTAGCCATATTCTGTAGGTGAGCCACTCAATGTCTAAGAATTAATGGCTACCTGATGCGTGCCTTCAACCCGCGTTTTGTTCTTTTTTGAAGGTGTTCGAATCAGAAGTCAAGAATGGCAGACGTTGTAGCTCCCATTGTCGAATGAGCTAGTAAAAATGCTTAAAGGAGAAAAACCCTTGAGGCGCGGGCGTAGAGTGTGTCCCTTCAAGATAATTACACCCCCCCGCCCCCCTTTACTACATACTTTCCCAAACTTCCCTACCCAGCCCTCAAGATGCACTACTGACTGTAAATACCCTTACAGCTGATCTCAATGTTTGTTTAAGCTGCCTAGGCACTAAGCTTTTCAACTCCCTAATATCTCTTGCCCCCCCCCCCCCCTTCGTCTCTAGTTCCCGTGACTAGTCTCTGTTCTCTAGATCCTGATTGCCTTGCGATCTCTTCTACCAGCGTACCCGACTCCTCCAGTCGTCTCCTGTACAAGCGGACTCTTGTTGTCCTACCCCAATCGATTCATCCACCCTCCCCCCTCCATCCAGAAATCCTGTTGGCATCTCTGCTGTGACAACTGTCCAGATCCATAGTTCCCAGTTGGCAACTCCTCTTCTCCTATGATATCGGACACTCATTTAATCATTTAAAGACCTCCACTACCCCCGTCCCCCCCCCCCCCCCCCCTGTCCCGGCTGTTCCTTTCCCCATGTCCCTCCTGAGTCTTGACGGTACCACTAGTCACCCTTCCCAAATTAAACCGAACCTCTTTCCGCTCCCCACCCCCAAGTGATGGTCTTCTCTCCTCCTATCCCCCTACCCCTTTAGTGATCCTGGCTTTCATTTCCTTATCTCAGCCTCCCCAGTCCATACTTGTGGGTCCAAGGTCCAAGGCTGAAGACTGCCTGTATAGAAAGTTCATAGTGTAGCTGTAGACTCACCTACCTGTCTCCAGCCTTCTGTCACTTTACCACAAGTCATCTCTAATACCAATGATACTAGTAATTGCAGCATGTCTTCTGACAAGATTTTCATTGCCTTTGAGTGTCTTCTTAGAACGCTGATAGAGAAATGCGATAGAATGGAGAACAAATTAGACATCCAATCCATCCTTCTCCACAAAAGCATCAATAGAAGCAGGATATCCCTGAAAGATCAAGCCACACTTACTGATCAGCCACAACCGTTATTACCTAAATTACCTATCTGCTAACTATGTCTCTGCCTGTGAAGAGGCTACTTCCCCCTTTAAACGTGTTCACGATTGGGACTCGAGAACGTCCCACTCTAAAACCTTTCACCTTGAAACGCAAAAAGAAAGCAAGTTCCCAGGCCTTTATGTATTGTAAGAGACCCAGAATTGTTAAAAATGCCTGTCTCATTCCCATACACACCGAGACGGGCAAGACGCTTGTCTCTGAGATCAAAGTGTGCTCTACATCTACGGAAGTCACACAGCTTGACTATCCCCTCCTTTGTTATTCCTCTGTTATGCCTCAGGGGCATCATCCAACCTCCCCCACCCCCTTGCTGTATCTTGTGATGTGACTGTTCCCCTAATGTCTGTTATTTTAGATACGATTGAAGTATCCCACACTGGGCAAGCCAAGTTGACTGATATGTGGCTCCGTTTCCCGTATTCCACCCACGGTGACTCCTGCTACTCCACAGTCCGTAAATAACACTGCTAGTGGGACAATACACAGAAGTCTAGTTTAGTTTATAGAGCACATCTAACCCTAGGGTATCTGGGCGCTGATACTTGAGCGAAAGGTTACAAATACAGAACAGGTAGCTGTTGACCTGTGTTACATATCAAGTCTGCAAGGTCAGGTTACAAAGATAGAGGAAGTAGCAGTTGACTAGTGTTACAAATCAAGTCAGCAACTCAGATGGAAGGCACGTATGCAACGTGCATCAGAGCAGATAGGGGCCACATATATAAGGTTACAGAACAGGCAATGATCCACAGATACCGGTGAGCCAAAAAGGAGGGAATTGTAAGATTTCGTTTTGCTGGGTGAGGAGCCAATCTTTTTCCCTGTTTCTGAAGGGCCAAAAGGAAGGTTCCGCTCTAAGTGCTGTTGGCAAGGAGTTCCACAGCTTGGCTGCTAGTACTGGGAAGCTGGACCCACCAGCTTTTTGTAGATTGTGTCTAGGAATGTTGAGGTGATGTCTATAGTTGGATCTGCTAGATTGGTTCCTGATGAATTTGTCGACTATGTATTTTGGAGCTCTGTTGGACAGTCATTTGTGAGTGATTACTAGAGTTCGCAGTGAGATTCTGTCTCTAACTGGGAGCCATTGTATCTCCCATCTGATTGCTGATATGTGGTTGGTCCATGGGATATTTAAGGCTAATCTGAGTGCATTATTCTGAAGCACTTGTAGTTTGTTCAGGTTTCGTACATTCTTTCCTAGATAAAGAGTGTTACAATAGTCCAGCTTGGATAAGATCAGAGTTCTGGTTAGAGTAATGTAGCTGCTGGTGGATAGATAAGGTTTGCAAGCATTAATCAGCTTGGTAGTGTAAGCTGTTGCTGAGGCGGTTGCATTGACTTGCCTAGTGAGGGAGAGGGTGGAGTCTAGGTAGATGCTTAGAGTTTTGACCTCACTGGAGACTTTGATGATGTTCCCGTCAATGTTGAAAGATTTGTAAAGTGTATCTAGCTTTTTTTAGGCGAGGTTGAGAGCCTATGAGAAGTAGCTCTGTTTTATCATTTAAGCACAGGCCATCGGCGGCCATCCATGCCTGGATATGAAGCTAGATTTCATTTAGCAATTTGGCATCTTTGTCATAGCAGCCCGTAAGGGTAATGAGGACTTGGGTGCCATCTGCATAGTTGGTGTAGGTGACACCCAAGCCATCGAGGTGGTCGAACAGTAGCTTCGTAAAGATATTGTATAAGGTGGGAGAGACGCAGGAGCCTTTGGGGACTCCGCAAGAGATTGGCTCTGGTTCGGCAGACGCTGAGGGTGCAAAGACCCTCCTAGTCTTATTTGCTGAAAAGGATTGAATCCAGGTTGCAGCATTAGGGGAGAAATAGGCTGCTGTGGTAAGATGTTTGTTGAGAATCTGGTAGTCAACCAGATCAAAATCTGCTGAGAGATCTAGCAATAGGAGGATGCAATGTTTCCTTTATCCTTTAATTCATCCATTTGCTTTTTTAGATCAAGGAGGGCTGTTTCCGTGCCATGTCTTGGTCTAAATCCAGATTGACGCAGGCCTAAGAAGTTGTTGTCGTCTAAGTGCTTTTGTATTTGAAGGTATGCTGCTCTATCGAGGATTTTCAGGAGGAAAGGAACTGTGGTTACGGGTCTGTAGTTGGTAGGTCCCTAGTAAACATGGAAATACTGAGTCACTCCAAGACTGCAATTTCTCTTCCTCCCTGCCGCCCTATTTGAAGTACAAACTCAAGCGCAGCGACTAATACTAGTATCCCACCTACAGAATCTCTAAGTGTTCCGTTGTCACAGGGTTACCCTAGCACACCAACTGGCTTAGACGCTGGTTATTGGCAGTGGCTCCCCACTGTCTTTAAAGCACATTTTGCCACGATGTCTCGATGACATTAAGATTGTGTTCCTGGAACACGCAAAGATTCTCGCATCTCTTTGATGTTCATGGCCTCCTATCATATATGAATTATTTTTCTATTATAGCTTCACAGGAGAACTGGTTCACAGAATCTGTAGAATTTGATGGTTGCACTACCCTTCAGCAGTTGGCCACCAAAGGCCCCATAGACCATCCAAAAAGTGGACTGCTGATCTCCATGAGACCACCCTGGTCACTCATTGAGTTAGATGGATCCACTTCTATGGTTCAAGTGGCTAAACGGCAACATCATAGCCAGACCATTATCCTAATCAATATTTATGACCTCCCCCTAATAGAATCGCCACTACTATTAATATCTCAACAGTCAAGCTTATTTTAAACCGCCATCATCAGGAGCTGCCCATATGGATAGTGGGTGACTGTAAACTCTTATATTGATCGCACTCCTGTGGACCAACATGACACTCATGCCTCTACCCCAATCCGGTCCCGTGTTTCAGTTAAACCTCCAGCTAAAGCATGGGTCATGCTATTGGAAGCCTATAGCTTCACCCGCCTTAATGGTCTTTGTCCAGGCGACGCGCAGATGGCCTACACCTGCGTATGTGGCAAGTGTGTCCACTCTTGATTACATCTTTGTGAACTAAAAAGGGATGTCTCTTGTTAAGGTTATGGCTATTGTTCCAAGAGGCAAAAAGATAATCTCCTCTTGTGTTTAATTCTCACCAACTTAGAGGCCCTTCCGCAGTTAGACCCTACGATTTTAAACTGAGACATTTATATAAATCCTACTTATAATCGTATATGCTGGAACCTGTCCAACCTTACAAAAGGCAGAATTATTGCAGAGTGTTTTACCTTCCTTTATATCTGTTTGACCCTTGTAGTCATCAAGCAACCTCCGATAGTTTACCGTCCTGATCACACAGATTAAAGTATCCATAAATCAACCATGGAAATACAAGACCGCAGCCAAACGTATGAATAAGATCATCACCAGGAGGCCGAATTTTGATCCTAGAATCGCAGTAGCTAAGAACTAAATGCGGGCTAAAATTTCAGCAGTGTTATATTCCACCCTGTGCCCATATACTCCTTACGAAATTGACCTACATGTTAGAGTGGCAAAAACAAATTATCGAAAATGGCTTAGAGTACAAATTACAATGTGAAGTGACTGAGTGGAAAGAAATCGCTTACTTAGCCACTCAAAAATGTTTTACTAAGTTATGGAACGTACTGAGAGGTAACAATCAACGGGCATTACCTATCAACAGTGTGCCTGAGCCTGACTGGACCATTAGTATTGCATCTACCTTAGGTTTTAGTTCACCTAATGAATTTAATTGCCCTCTGCCCGATCCACCTTGGGTCTGCCAAGTAACAGTTCTGGACATTATAATCATTATTGAGCAGCAGGGCCCGGTGGGATTTGTAATTCCCTGGTAAAACTATCATCTGGCATGTGGGTGCATGCGCTACACGTGCTGTTCAAACATATAGGTACATCTAGCCACATTTCTGACACATGGCGCGAAAGCCATATACTACCGGTGCACAAAAAGGGTTCCTGTAAGGTTGCAGCCAATTATCGAATGTTAGCCATGTTGGATATCCCCGCTAAGATCTTTGCCAAGGTGCTGCTGTTAGAACTAAACCAGTGGATTAGTGAAAACGAAATCCCCCCCCCCCCCAATCAATTGGGCTACATTAAGAAAGCATCTACCACTCACAATCTACTGATTCGCATATCCTCTGTGCAATACGCCTGGTTTCGCTGATAGTGTTCTGTGTACTGCGCTTTCATTGACTTCTCTGCTGCTTTTGATTCTGTTAATCAGAACATACTGTGGCAAAAGCTGACGCAATGGAAATTACACCTGGCCTTCTTAAAATGCTCATATTGCTGTATTCTGACACCTCTGTCAGAATTAGTTTGGATGCAGAGGGCAAATTGTCAAATGCAATGCCCACCCACCGTGGTGTGAAGCAAGGATTTATTGTGGCAGCAACGCTTTTCAATTTATATCTAGCCAACCTTCCGGTGGCGTTTTGTAAAGTTCACACCACCCCAGTGAAAGTCGGCAACAACCAGACTAGCTGGTTGGCTTACGCTGAAGATCTCCTCCTAATCGACCATACTCTGACTGGCCTACAATTGCCGAATACAGGACTGGGTGAGTTCGCCGATTTAAATGGTCTTGCGGTGAATGGTGCAAAAACAAACATTGATATTCTCCCCCCCCCCCCCCCCCCCTCACCGTCCACTGAAGAATATAGTATGTAAACTTGAGGGCATTGCGCTTGAATGTGTAACCTCTTAAAAATATTTGGGCTTACATATTCGGAACACCCTGAATTGGTCTCTGCAGCTGTCAGAAACTAATATCAAATGCAACAAGGCAGTCAGTGCTATTATTCACTTCATTGGACGCCAGAGAGGACTTTCCATCACAACTACTTTATTATTATACTCTGCTAAAGTTCGCTCCATCCTATATTATGACATTGAGTTGTGGGGCCACAAATCTTTACCAGCACTTAAAAGCTTTGAAGGGTCAATGCTCCGCAGGCTGTTTCGAATGCCTAAAGCTCTGTCCATTGACTATTTGTATTTGAATTTCAAAATCAATGGTATAACTTATGACCTTATACTTAAAACTGTTAGGTCTTATGAACTTCTGCGTTTTCTTCATAATAGAACTGTGATGGTAGACTTTCTACACACATTCTTAGAGCTTGACAATGGGAAGTCTATGGTGACCATGGGCTCTTTGTTATCTCTTTACACTAAGTGGCATGTCGGCTGTCTTCACCACTCCAGGAGTGGGGAAGTGCATGTTGTCAAATCCCGGCTGAAGCAAAAATTGACTTTGATTAGTAAGGAACAATATCTTGTGAATCTGTACTCCAAAAGTAATAGCGGCCCATATTGTGAGTACATTGCTCAATGCTCGATAACACCTTCCTATTATGTGGCATATCTGAATAGTGCTATAGCGAGACAATATCTGCTCCTCAAGTTCAATATTAGCAATATACTCTCCACTAAAGGTGCACGCTATGGTATCGAACGAACTGACCGCCTATGTGGCTCACCTGATCTTGAAACCTTAGAACACCTATTGATAAAATGTGAGAGTTTACAGCAATTTAGAGCCAGCTATTTGACATTTTATAATAATGGTTTTAATTGTGCTAACCTGTCCTCTCTCTGGTTTCAGTTCCTAGAGGGTACTGACCATAATCTGACATTGTACATGGTGAAGTTTTACTGGAAATGCGCAGAAATCTTTAAAATGTTATTGTGGTGATTTTAACATTCCTACGTTGCCTATGATTTTTTTGTAGATCATATACATTAATTTATGAAGTACTTTTAATGAACTTACCTGATTTGTTTATTTTATTGGCATAGATATTAATACTTCGTTTTATGCTCAGTGTCATATTTGTATGTGTTTTTGTACTTGTAATCTGTTGTATATACAAAGCCATTCGGCTGCAAGTATATAAAAGAAATAATAATTAAAAAATTAAGACAAAGATGTTTATTCTGTGTAGGACAGAAGTGGTTAGACCAAACACCTATTCGAACTCCGGGAAGACTCGCAAATAAGGACGTTAGTAATAAAACAGTGCCAGGCATGGGACAACACAAAGTATGGGTGCTCTTGGTGTATCCAACACCACCAGTGGAGTTCTCTAAAAAAATGTGAAGTTCATAAGCACACGTAGTCCTCGTCCATCCATCGACATCCTGTTCTACAAATCAATGACCAGCCAGTCCGATAGCACAGCAAGTAGAGCGCTTGCTTGACATCTGTGCAGAGCCTGCTATTGCAGGTTCGAATCCCGGCAGGGCCTAACTCAGCCTTTCATCCTTCCGAGGTCGATAAATGAGCACCACACACCGTGGGTAATAATAAGCAGCGCTCAGATACCTGAGGGTTCGTAGCGCTATATAAATGCTAAATTATTATTATTCTTATTATTAAAGAAGTGCCCAGCAGAACGATCTAAAACCTATTCTAACAAATATTTAGCCTCCTGGTTAACCCTAACCTAAAGCATTCATTGTTCCACAACTTAGCCAACAAGAGTTCACAAATCCTCTTAAATGTCCTATACTACTCTAAACACAACATAAAGGAGAGTTGGCCTGGGAATGCTCTTCTGGGTATTAATCAGTCTTGACGCTTCTGTGGTATTCCTGCTTTCATCGAAACAACCATAACTATTTTCTAATGCATTCTTTCCTTCTACAGATTGCTTATCTTTATATCTTCCAGTGGCAGCTGCCTTCAGAAAAAGTTCAGCCGTTGACCTTTGCCCAGCTTCTGGATTTTCAGGATACTGCTTCTCATGTTCCAGCTTGTACTTTGTTTCTCTAGTATTTCTTACTCCACCGTTTGGTCTATTCCAAGGTCTTGTTTTTCACAATAACCAGTAGGTCTCCCAGACCCATTGTTTCTCATAATTCCATATCCAGGTGTTTCCTATGCACCTGGTTTATCAGCATTCAAGATTCGGGTCTCTCCTAGATCTCTGGTTTCTCAGCAGTCACTGTTTAGGTCTCTGTGACGATTCACCTGGTCTTGTCACTTCTCCCCAGGGGGAGCTCTTTCCTGTGATGCTAGGGAGGTGAGGCTGCTACCCAATAGTTCCCTTAGGGGTGATAATATGCGGAGTGCCTCATAGAGAGGGACTCCCCTCCTGGGGATAAGGACATCCACCTGGGGAAAAGCCTCCATACCACCACAGCACATAAACCTCTACCCTCATTGTTACCATTTTCATCCTGTAAATATGGGGGGGAGAATACCGGGGTGCGCTTGTTGACAACCAAGAACAAGTACTATCCCTACCTCTTTCCGGGAGTATACAATGGTGGATGAAAATGGTATAGAAAAACGGACAATTCAAGAGTTACAATGATGCGTAATCACGGATCACCATAACTCTTGAATTGCCAGTTTTTCTCCACCATTGATAGAACTATGTGCTACTGTAGACCCATGACTGTGACGAGTATAAGACCTACTGAGAAGAAGAAGAGCACAAGAAGCATATGGTGTGACCATATGCAAAGTCAACCAAGTACTGTAACAAGGTGGCTCACTGCAGGCATGAAAGAGACATTCACTGAAGGTGTTGACGCTACGCGAGGGTGCATTCAACAGTATGAACAAAAAAGTGAAAACGGACGAAGGAGAGCTGATCCCAGTAGACGGGAGAACGAGAACAAAGTCTGCAAAGTTCGAAGGTGGAACGCTGCAGCCGGAGCAATCACATCTCTCTGGGAGCGAGAGAGGAAGGGGAGGATGTTTCCGGAGCATCCGGAGAGCCGTCTGGGAGCTGTGAGGAGTCGGGAATGAAACTCTGGATAAGTTGGCCATGATTTTGGTTAAAGACCTTTATCGAAAATAAAAGGGGTTGGGAAAATGCCTCTGACCCTGTTCTAAGATGAATTTCCCCACCTACTACAAAACTAAGGATCTGTCTGTTTCGGAATGTCCAAAATAAGAACACTGTGACCTTCACACTATAAACTAAATTCTAACTTGAAGATAGAAATGTCTTTAACCTTGGGTGGTTTAGAAAAGTGTTTATAAAGGAAGAATAAATGGCTCCGACACAAATGTTCTTCAAGGATAAAGGTCCTTGCTCTAGAGGGTGGTTCCCTTACCCTGGATTCCTCTATACTCTCTGATGTTTCACAAACAACATTTCGTTGTGCATTTCTTGGCCAACAGCAACACTGACACACAACTATCATGCTTTGTATTTTAGTCTCTATTTGGATACCTAGCATACTTTTTGCTCCTTTCCTCCTAGTTAACACAATCTCTTTCTTGGTCCTGATATTTGTTCTCAGGGCTTCATTACCTCTTGTATTCACACAGTTGTATTGCCTGGTATACTCTCCTGCCAAGGCTGCTTCTATTCACACACTTGTAATTGCCCGTTATACTCTCTTGCCAGGACCTCTGTTCATAGAGGGCCTCTGCCCTCTCCCAGAGTTGTACATATACTTTGTTTGATCATGTATCTTATTGATATATTCTATTCGGGTTTCCCATATGCTTGCATTGTATACATTCACATGTTTGTGAGGATTTTGGTCGTAGTTCAATTCCCCCTTTACCAATAAGTCCTTCTTTTCTTTCTCGCCCAGTGGCTTTATGTACAATTACTTTCATTTGGCCGATACGTTCCGGTGTCCCTTCTGCCTCTGGGTCAACTCACCAGCTCTTGTTGGTGCTCCTGGATTCTCCCACGGTCAGCCAGAGAAGTGTTTGTCTGCTTCCTTCTTGCAATTGCTTCCTCTTGGTTTTCCCTTTTCTCGCGGCTTCTACTTGACACGTCTGCTTCGTTCCAGGCACCGATAAGTGAAGCCCTGTTCTGTCACCTGTGAATGCCCAAAAGCCTCATCGGCTCCTGGCATTCCCGCAGCATATCCTCCTCGTGTTGCAGCTTCTTTCTCCTTGGTCGGTAAGCTGCCTGGCTCCAGTACACCGGTCTCAGCCTTTCAGTCTTTCAGTTCTCGTGGAGAGAGACACGCAGCTCTCTCCTGCCAGCAGCAGACCTCTGTTCCTGTATCTGACGAGCTGCTCTCTCTACTTCTCCTCCCTGTCAGCTGCAGCATTAGCAGATTCAAACTTCCCACTCCCAGCTGCACTTCCCCAGCGAGGTAGCTTGTGGGGGTCCAATGGTTCTCCCCGTTTTTTGTGGGGGTCCCATGGTTCCCTGGGTTCTCCCAGCAACTCCCAGTCCTGCACAAGGGTACCACCTTCCTTCCTCTGGTACAGCAGTCCAAGGCCCCTTTCTCTGCTAGACATGATTACTGTAGCCTGGTTGTTCAGTGAGGGCCTCTCTTACACTACCTGAGTCTCTCCTTACTTTTATACTGGCACTGGCCAATAGGATTTGGGGAAAGACTAGACTGCTGAGAGTGGTTCCCATTAGGAGTGATCATCCTTGCACCTCGCCTACTTCGCGTCTCATGTGTTGAGGAAAGACTAGACTGCTAACAGTGGTTCTCATTAGGAGTGATCATCATTACTTCGTTTGGGGCTTAGATTTGAGGATTCTGGCAGCTGGGCCGCTCAGATTACCAACGCGTCCACCACCTTAGAAAAGGTGGGTGGAGCAATTAAAGCGTTCCATGCAATGCATGGTAGAGGCGCAGTCCCCCCTTCTTTGAACGTTTTTCAGAAGCAAGTCATCCCTGCTGCGTTATAGGGCTCCGAACTATGGGGACACGGCAATGTCCAGAAGCTTAGTACTAGCGAACATACATTCCTGAAGAAATTGTTGTTGCTCCTTCTCAAATCCTCCACAGCAATGGTCTTCCTGGAGCTGGGTGGCACTATAGTTGTGTACCAGACCCGTGCAAGATCAGCTCTTTATTGGGCTAGACTATGGAAACTGCATTGTTTGGCAGGCTACCGCAATGCAGATCTTAACCTCTTAGCTATGGTGGATGGCAGGAGTATAAAATGGGCATCACATTTTAGGTTACTGTATAAGGACCTCGATATGTCTGACCTGTGGATGCACCCTACTTTTGTAAGGTCTTCCAAGAATATTTAAAAACGGGTTAAGCAGAAAAGTGACGATTGCCTATTGTTTGATGCCTCCAGTCTGAGATTTGGGCCAGGCTCTCTTGATTGGAGGCATCAACTGGGTTACAAACCATACCTGGACCTGATTTATCCACCCTAGTAAAAGGCTTTGTATTTGCGATTCCGACTGGGGATTCTCCCGGTGGCCTCCTTTAACCAAAATTGGCTACCAATCAACACCAGTAAGTGCCCATTGTGCAACGAGTCAATCATGCACTTTCTGTTGCTATGCAACCGGACCCTCAGTCTGAGGAAAATGTATCTGAAGCCAATATTGAGAGGCAGAGGTGAGGCATATGGTCAGTGCCGTGAGGTTCTTGAGCCACTGCAGATATGCAGGTGGGTCTGTCAACGGCAGATATGCAGGTGGGTCTGTCAACGGCCCATTATATCCACAGAGCATGGATGCTTAGAGCAAAACCTAATGTACAGTAGATATGCCCGGAAACAGATAGAAGTAATCGTAGGCTGCAAAAATTCAATTTGAATATGTAAATTATATGCATTTTTCTACCTTTTGGTCTTGTTGGATTTTAATGCTTTTAGCGGATATGTCAAATTTGTGGTTGATTTTACTATGTTTGAGTTTGGTTTTATAATGAATTTGTCACCTGTATTTGTATGTACTTTTTTGGTTGATTAACAGAAATAAAGTGTTATGATGATTACTCTATTCTTCTCCCTTGTCACAGTACTGATCTTATAACTTCCTTTGGAGCCATTGGGGATCTTTCTAATCACAGTACTGGGAAAGTGATCTTCATTGAAGTGATTCCTATTCTTCCTCTTCCCAGTACATTTTAGGGGAATGGTAAGAGGGAGTACAACTTACAAGCCTTTTAGGGGAGGGATTGTTCTGAGAGTTATAGGAAGGTGGTTCAGGGTCCCTTGACTGGTGGGGAAAACACACTCCATCTGGCGAGGCCACTTTGTTCCCATTAGGATTGTCTTCCCCCACATGGTCCTCCCCCGGGCAGCCACCCCTAAGGTCGGGGTAAGGTAGCCACTGCCCTTCTCTGGCCACATGGGGAGTGACTTTCCCAGGGGAGATAGTGGTGATTTAGCCAGATTCATCACAGAGCTGACTCACTTTGTGGGGGCGTGACCGCTGGAAGGTGGACCGTCGGGTCCAGAAACGATGCTGAGACCAAGAGCTGCACAAGAAAGGAGAAGGAAGATGACACGCCCCTGTGACCCCTGGGAAAACTAGTCGTGTCCCAGAGGCACCACAGGTAACGAGAACATCTGGACTACCATGTGGGGTCTGGGAAGAGGCCCAATGCATGCAGAGTACCTCTGGAGGCCTCTCCCTCATCGCATTGGCCAAGCCAATACCACAGCTCCAGCAGAGTGCATCGGGAGTCGTCTCCCTTGTCGCAGTGGACAAGCCAAGACCACTGCTCCAGCAAATGGCATCGGGAGTCCTCTCCCTCATCGC
This sequence comes from Ambystoma mexicanum, assembly GCF_040938575.1. NCBI lineage: Eukaryota > Metazoa > Chordata > Amphibia > Caudata > Ambystomatidae > Ambystoma > Ambystoma mexicanum. Next base: position 641,699,281 of record NC_090923.1, read on the forward strand.
AATGGTTAAACCAATCCCACTGCTTCCGCAGGTGGCATTGGAAGTCATCTCCCTCGTCGCAGTGGCCCAACCACTACCACTGCTCAAGTTGACTTTGAAAAGGTTTACAAGAAAGATAAAGACGAGCATGGAAAACATTTATCATCTAGGTTTGAATGGAAAGCCAAATAAGGATGTGACATTTCCGACTTCATGGAAGGAATTAAGAGGATTGATACAAGCTTTCTGTAAAAGTGCTGAAGAACGGCCGTGTAGAAATGTAATAAAGAAATCGGGGGGAGGGAGTAATTCCCCTGACCCGGTTTGTAAGGGAAACTGAAAGGAGATAACGTCACAATAAGACTGAGCGAGACACCAGGACAAGGGAGTCGTTCTCCTGGTGAAAACTACACTTTGGTTATAGACTTTTGGTTTAAGTGTTAGGATTAGATGGTTAGGTTTCTGACAGGGAACGGAGAACATATTGTGTTGGATGGACATTCTGACAGGTTACTGATGTTTCCGAAGTTGAGGTTGGGCAAGCCCATTAGAAGTAGAGAGGTTTCTTTCTTTCATAATGAGCTTGTAGCCCCAAACATGACCCCCTCCTTGTCAGTCTCCTCCTTCTAGACCCCCTCATCTCTCACAGATATTGGCAGGTGTTATATCCTTGTATCAGCCTCAGGGTTGTAGTGAATACAGAAAATGTGCTACCTTGTACCAAGTAACAGTCTGTCTCTCTGCAGGGAACATGTCCTTCTCCCGGGCTGCTGCTGCCTCTGCTGGGCTCAGTCAGCCTTTCTTACAATAAGTACCTCAATGGTGTGTACATTTGTGTCACCATTTCGATTGGCTGGGCCACTAGAGTGGTGTTGGGTATTTATATTGGGCTTTCCCCTTCAACTTTTAACAAGCACCTTTTCCATATTGATTAATTGCGTTACCAGCCTCACTTGGTTGCCGCACGGCTTTATAGGTGCAGGTCAGTGCCATCTTGGATTTCCTTTTGTAACAGCTCTCTGTTCTGTGGTGGTGTGTGTCCGCCCAGGAATGGGCACTGGACTGCCTCTGCCCCCTCTGGGACCATAAATCCAAAGTTCCTCTAAATTGGTCTTTGGCCACCCACCCAGCCCAGTGGATAGGGGCTTTCTTTGCACAGCAGGCATTGGCAACAAACCACTTTTAATGGAATGTGTTCTCCCCCGGATTGCTCATCTTGGATATATAACAATGTCTTGCTTGCAGTTTGGAAACATTTTGACCGCTGAGGACACTGTGCAACATCAGGTTGATCTCCCTCAGCGGCTTCAATCCACGCTTTCTCATGTGACCTTGTTATAAATAGCACGCTCTGCCCCCTTTGCCTCACTTCTGTTTTGCCACATGCTCAGCATGCTTTAGAACTGTTTGACTCACTTCAGCCATTGTTTTCCACTGCATAGTACTGTTTCTTGGAGTGTGTCTAGTCTGTAGATGGGTTTCAAGAGGTGTGCGGACTGTGACTCAAAGATGTCGATCACTGACCTGCACAGGAAGTGCCTCTGGTGTCTCGGTAAAGAGAACTAAGTTGAAGACTGTGGTTCATGTCAGTGCATGACTAGCAAGGCCTTGAAGGAGAGGAAGTCTAAACTCCCTCTAGGTCAACCAGCATCTAAATACCCTATCCTCTACTCCCTCCAAGAGGAAATACTCTGAAGATTAGGCAGTCACCACAAAGACCTAAGAAACGCTCCAAACGTTTTACGTGATTGAGGTCAAGGAGCGATTTGTGCCATTCTTCATCTTGGTCTTCTCAAAGAAAATCCAAGAAGAGATGTCCTTGTTCTTCGTCATCCAACTCCTCGCCGGACAAAAGGAAACTGTTTTTCACACCAATCGGCCACAGCAGCAGATTGGGATGAGTTCCGTCTGAAAGTGACAAACATTTCTTCTAAGGTGGCCCCTGCTGTTCCCTAGAAAAAGACAAAGAAGGCTAATGATACCACCGTGCATCCTAAAGCCAGCAGGGAATGCTTCAGCTCGCATCCCCAAAAGCCCGGGTCAGAAGCCTCCCAAGATGCCTTCTCCAGTGGCATTGACAGTGTCGATTGCAAGAGAAGCGTCAAAGTCTTCCACATCTTCCCTGTTGAAGGATTCGACGTTGAAGCCATCAACATCATCCTCCAATCCTTCTTCGGGTTTTGAACAGTTATCCAAGAAATACTTTTTAAAGTCCTTTGGATCCATTTTTGAGGAGGAGGGGAAGACATTGTATACTCTGCGTACAAACGTTTTGGCATGCCCAATTTTCCTGAGGAACTCATTTCGGGGTAATCCCTAATTGGGGACTTGGCTACTTGCCTTAAGGAAGCCAGTGGGTTTTGCTTCACCTATTACTACTGCCCATCCAAGTGCTGCATACAGGACAGTGATTAACACCGTCACTGAATATTTAGGTTGGGGACAACCTGCTAAGGACATAAACCAGGACAACCTTACAGATATTCTTCACAAAGGTCCCCCCAAAGAACCTGTGCTGCCTTTCCATCTGCACTTATGAACACTATATTGGAAAACTGTGGAAGCCTGATACCACTCCTGCTGTCTGCAATGAGTTGGTAAGGAAAAACAAACCATCTACCATTGATCCTGATTTTCTCTCCAGGCACCCTTCTCTTGCTGAGAGCTTAGTGGTACAAGCGGCTACTTGTACACCTAAAGAAGCTGCTTATCCGTCCATCCTACCTGATATGGATGGCAAGAAATATGACCTGATAATGAAAAGGGTTCTCTGTGCCGGGAATACAGCACTTAAGGCCATTAATGCATCTTGCGTACTAGCCAAATATACATTTTCCATGTGGGATGTAGTCTTCCAAGCAGCTAAAAATATTCCTGAGGGGGAAATGAGGGATGCTTCATCAACATCCTCAATGATGGCAAGGAAGCTGCATGCAAAGCTCTCAATCAGGGTTGGAGGCATCGGACTGCGTTGGTCGCTCTATAGAAGCAAGTGCAGTCTTCTCCAGCATGGGGTTTGGCATGGATTCACATGCTCATGAATATTCCCCGTCGTCAGGCTGGGAATCCTCGGTAAAGAAAAATCAGTATCAGTTTCGTTTCTGATCTGTCTTTCGTAGTAGTAACCAATCACTGATCTCTGCGTCATACTGATCACAGCCAATGACTGCCATCTCCCTAAGCCCCGCCTCTGGCAGCCATCTTCAGATTTTTACCGCACGTTCAAGTGTTGGGATCCTCGTGCTATTGCTCTCGAGCTTTAATGCGTTTTCGTGCTTTTTCATAGGAAAATTCTCTTTTTTCGGTCAAAAGAGCCTCAACCTCCACTGTTTCTTTATCCGATCAACGGGGACCCGTGTCGGATTCTTCTACGCCCCTCAAGGGTGAAGATTTCGTCGAGCCACGCTTTTGGAGGACTCCAGAAGTTTCTCGGGCCCATCTCGGACATGGCCCAGAAGAAGGGAAGCTCGACGCCCGGAAAGCTGTTCAGGATCTGCCCTGGATGCCAGCTTCAGAATGTCTTCAAGGAGGACGAACACTCCCTTTGCCTCTACTGCCTGCATGAGGACAAGACGCACGTGGAGAAGGACTGTGCGTTTTGCAGGAACATGTCGGAGCGGACCATGAAGGACCGCCATCTGCGTCTCGCCAACTGGCTGGAAGGGAAGAGCCTGTCAGGCGAGAAAAAGAAGTCTGAGCGGTCTTCTAAGACCTTTGAGGGCGCCCCGGCGACGGGGGCCCAACAGAAGGCCAAGCACCGCGAGTCCGCTGGCACCGGGAGCGCCGAAAGGTCGGGCTCTTCGGTTGCCAGGCAGGGCGCAACCTCCCCGGCGCCATCAACCACGAGCCAACGCTCTGGCTCGGGTAAGAGGAAGTCCGAGCACCCGGCGAAGCTTCTGGAGAGGCCCTGGTCGAGCTCGAAGGCCCCATCGGTGGGGGAGCGAGGCAGTGACCCTCCCCCCCAAGGAGAAGGCGGTGAGCGCACCTAAGGTGGTGAAAGCCTTGAGCCACCCTGCCAAGGCCTCTATCGAGATAGTTGCGGCGGCCCTGGCTCAGCCTGTGGAGGCTACACCAGTGGAGGTGACCTCGGGGCCCAGAGTCTCCATGCCACCGCGGAGGGAGTCCTCTTTCAAACCCATCGACAGGACCCCTGTGAAACCTCCGACGGAGAAGAAAAAGGGGGGGCAGGAGGCCATCGTGGATTCGGCCTCAACCTCTGAAGAGGAGCTGATCGAAGTCTTAAGCCACGGCATTGGCGTGGAAGAAGACCAGCCCGTCGGGAGGGACCCCGACGAAGGAGACGACGAGAACGTCGAGGGTGCCGACGAGGTTCCTGACCGCCCGTCGGTACCCCCTCAACCAGTGCCGCAAGACAACTCGGCGGCCATTTTGTTGGCTATACAGTCCTTATGCTCGGAGATAAGGACGAGATTGCCATTACCACCAACGGAGGAGCCGCTCCCGATGGGGGACCCGGAGCCAGGCCCTTCTGGGAGCCCTCCTCCTAAGAGAAGAAGGATTCATCCTTCACCTCCTTTTCAACCATCGCGCCCTGCTCAGCCCTCCTCCCTGTCCACGACCCGTGGGGATGATACGGGGACGGACACGGCCGCGACGGGTACAGACAACGAAGTTTACGACGAGGATCTTCCGTCGTCACCTCCTCCCAGGGCTTCCCTGCCCGACGAGATTGGATCGTTTCATGCCATGATCACCAGGGCATCCGAGCTTTTCCAGCTCTGCCCGGAAGAGAAGAAGGAAGGTTTCCTTTATCAACGGCGCGAGACTAAGAGGAAGACGGTCCTCGCTGTACCTCTACTGGACGATATCTGGGATGAGGGTCTCGCCCTCCTCAAGAACCCATCCACAACGCCTGCGAGAAGGGATCGGTACGAGAAGAAGTACCGGGTCCCGGACGCAGCCCCCTTGTGCCTTCGGGCACAGCCGACCCCGGACTCGGTCGTTTCCGCGGCGGCCAGGAAAAAAGCGGGGGGGGGGCATCGGCCTCTACGTCAACCCCCCCCCCCTCGGACGGCGAGGGAAAGAAATTGGACACAATGGGACGCAGAGTCATCTCATCGGCAGCGAGGACGATTAAGGCTGCAAACGCCTTGGCTATCGTAGCCCGCTACGACAGGGAGTTGTGGTACAAGATCGCCCCCCTGCTGGACTTCCTACCGGACGACAAGAGGGCGGAGGCCCTAGAGATCTTGCAGGAAGGAGAAGTGGCGTCGGACCACGCCATTACGATAGCGACGGACATCGCTGACACTGGGTTTCGCCAGTTGGGCAACGGCGTGGATGGCTCAAGGTAACGGACTTCCGGCAGGACGTGCAGACCAGAGTTTTGGACATGCCGTTTGACGGGAGCAACCTGTTTGGGAAAACAGTGGACGATTCCCTACAAGCCATCAAGACGGACACGGAGACGGCCCGGGCTCTTGGTGTTCTCCAGCAACGATGGCCGCCCTTTCGGAGCACCGGAGGCAAGCAGGGTGCCTCCAAAGGTTCCGGCGGCAGATATTCCACCTACCATCAAGCGGCCCGTTCGTCGTCACAGGAAGCCTACAGGGGACGAGGCAAATCGGGCGGACCCCGCCGTCGTCGCCAGGGAGGACAAGGCGGCAAAGCCTCGTCGAAGCAGGACTGAACCGGCCGTGGGGTCGGGCCCCCACCGAAGCATCCCGGTGGGAGGCCGGCTGGCGAACTTAGTCAGCGTGTGGGAGTCCATCTCCGACTGTTGGGTGCTGGACGCCCTGGCCCAGGATCACGCGCTCGAGTTTCTAAAGAAGTGCCCGTGCGTCCCCCCCGTGGCCAGGAAGGAACATCACGTCCCTCAACTTCTCTTGGAGGTAAAGGCGATGCTCAAGGCGCCATCAAGCTCCTCCCAAAGAGGCTTCGGGGCTCCGGAGTTTACTCAAGATACTTCCTCGTGAAGAAGAAGACAGGAGGATGGCGTCCCATCCTGGACCTACGACGACTGAACAAATTCATCAAGGCACAGAAGTTCCGGATGGTCACCCTCCAGCACGTCCTGGGTCAGCTGGAGGAGGGCGATTTCCTGTCGTCGTTGGATTTGGAGGATGATTACTTCCATATCCCCATCCTAAAGGGACACCGAAAGTTTCTCAGATTCGTGGTACAAGGGCGTCACTACCAGTTCAGAGCCCTTCCCTTCGGATTGAGGTCGCCACCCAGGGTGTTCACCAAGTGCCTCGCACCAGTGGTGGCGCGGCTGCGCCTGGAGGGGATCCACATCTACCCCTACCTGGACGACTGGCTCATCCGAGCAAAGACAAGGGAGCTCGCCGCGGAGCACACGGCGAGGCCCGTCCAACTACTCACGGACCTGGGATTCTCCATAAACTACGCCAAGTCCCACCTGGTGCCCGCGCAAGACTCACTGTTTCTGGGAGCGAAACTCGACACAGTGGCGCTTCTGGCCTCTCCGTCGGAGGAAAGGACGAGGGCCATCTTGGGCAAGGTGCAGCGGATGCTGGTTGCGGACGCGGCCAGGGTGAGGTCCATCAAATCCCTCCTCGGAATGATGTCTTCTTGCATTTATCTCATCCGCCTGTGCAGGCTTCGGATGCGCCCGTTACAGGAGTTCCTGGACGCTCGCTGGATCCAGACGACGGGCAGCTTCGAGGACAGGATCACACTCGACGAGAGTTTCCGACGAGCGATCCGGTGGTGGGGCACCCGCGCGCATCTGACGGCGGGCATGGACTTCCAGACCCCGGGCCACCAGAAGACAGTGACCACGGATGCCTCCCTAGAAGGGTGGGGAGCGCACACCGAAAATCTGCACGCGAGAGGCCTTTGGCATCCGACAGAGAAGTCGCTCCATATCAACGTCCTGGAGCTCCGTGCAGTGTTTTGGGCCCTCAGGTCCTTACTTCCGTCCCTCAAGGGCAAGGTTGTGAGGATCTTCACCGACAACACCACCACCATGTTCTACATCAGGAAGCAGGGCGGTACCAGATCCCCAGCCCTGTCCAAGGAGGCGCAGGATCTGTGGCATTGGGCCGTCGCCCAAGGAATGTTTCTGGTGCCGTTTCATCTGGCAGGAATAAAAAACACCATCGCCGACTCGCTCAGCAGATCTAGTGGACCGCCTCTTCCGACGGTGGGGCACACCCCAGATCGATCTGTTCGCGACGGCGACGAACTCCAAGTGCCGGAGGTTCGCCAGCAGGTTTCCCCAGCCGAGGAGCATGGGCGATGCTTTCTCTTTCCCCTGGGAGGGCCTGTTTCTATACGCGTTCCCTCCATTGCTGTTGCTGATCCGGCTCATCAACCAGCTCAAGAGGTCACGGTGCAGGATGATCCTCGTCGCACCTGCGTGGCCGAGGCAGATATGGTTCCCGGACCTTCTGGACTTGTCAGCGTCCCCGTCAATCAAGCTGCCAGTGGACGTGGATCTTCTCTCCAGGGAAGGAGGCGCCATCCTCCTTCACAACCCGAAGTCGCTGAACTTGCAGGCCTGGCTCCTGCAGCGTTAGAGTTTGGAGGTTACGACATACCGGCCGACTGCAGAGAGGTTCTTGCAAAGGTCAGGGCGTCCTCAACTCTTAAATGCTACGGACACAAATGGAAGAGGTTCTCTGTCTGGTGCCACGCACAGAAGATTAACCCTCTACGGATTACGGCTCCTCAAGTACTGCCGTACCTACTGACGCTGGCCAAGGCTGGACTGGCGCACGCTTCCATCAAGATTCATCTTGCTGCGATCTCCCGATACACCAGAACCACGGGACGGACGTCTTTGTGGTCTCATCGTCTGGTGAAAGAATTCATGAAGGGACTGTTCAGATCCTTCCCGCCGGTGAAGGCTCTGGCCCCGGCGTGGGAGCTCAACGTGGTGCTGACCAAGCTCATGGGACCTCTGTCCGAGCCTCTGCACTCAGCTCCGTTGAAGTTCTTGTCGTGGAAAACAGAGTTTCTTGTGGCCATCACATCCGCACGATGGGTGGGAGAGATCCAGGCCCTTTCCTGCAAGCCCCCGTACTTGACTTTTCACGACACGAAGGTGGTGCTCAGGATGCACCCCTCCTTCATGCCCAAGGTGCCGTCGGACTTCCGCCTCAACGAACCCTTGGTGTTGCCTGTTTTCTTCCCATCGTCTTCGTCGCCGGCTGAAAGGACTTTGCACTCGCTGGATGTGGCTAGAGCGCTGAAGTTCTACGTGGACCGCACGAAGAGTTTTCGGAAGACGTCACAACTTTTTGTGAACTTTGGACCTGTCAATCAGGGGAAGGCTCTCTCAAAGGCTTCCATTTCCAGATGGCTCTCCGGCTATATCATGTACTGTCATCGGTTGGCAAACCGACCGCTGCCCGGCTGTCTGAGTGCCCATTCCACCAGAGCGATCGCAGCTACCACGGCGTTCCTATCTGGTGTGCCCCTGCTGGACATCTGCAGGGCTGCTACGTGGAGGTCGACGCACACCTTCACGAAATTCTACTGCGTCGACCGGGATGCAAGGGAGGAGTCCAGGGTCGGCCAAGCAGTGCTGCGCAACCTGTTTGCCTAAGGTGAGCCTGGTGAGAAGGTAAGAGATGCTTAATGTTGAGTTGTTGTATTGCTTAATGTTGAGCCTGTTGCCACCTCCCCTGGTTGTGCATGTGTGTACTGCTATGTATTCTTTTATTCATGAGCATGTGAATCCATGCCAGACCCCATGCTGGAGAAGGAACAAGTTACTTACCTGTAACTGTTGTTCTCCAGCATGGGTCTGGCATGGATTCACATGCGAACCCTCCCGCCTACCCCTCTGCGGCTCTTCACTTGGTCATACTGCCACTTCACGTGCTACCAAATCTGAAGATGGCTGCCAGAGGGGGGGCTTAGGGAGATGGCAGTCATTGGCTGTGGTCAGTATGACGCAGAGATCAGTGATTGGTTACTACTACGAAAGACAGATCAGAAACAAAACTGATACTGATTTTTCTTTACTGAGGATTCCCAGCCTGACGACGGGGAATATTCATGAGCATGTGAATCCATGCCAGACCCATGCTGGAGAACAACAGTTACAGGTAAGTAACTTGTTCCTTACCAAGAGATATGCCTGGCTGTAGCTGTAGCTGTAGCTGTGGCTGTAGCCACCTCCTCATTACCCTCTGCCACAGCCACATCCCCGAAACCACTGAGTGCTTCACTCATAAGACTCTGGTGGGAGGCAGGTTAACTCTGCATCTAGAAGAACGACAATACATTACTTCGGATGCTTGGCCGCTGCAGACAGTAGCTCAAGGGTACTGTCTCCCATTTTTTTTAAAAAGGGCCCCAGATTTTCCCCCGAGCAAGCAATCTCTTTGGGATCCAGACCTGCTTCTTCTGCTAGAGATTCTCTTCCTGCTGGAGAAAGGTGCAATGGATATGGTACTTGTAGTGGAGCAATATAGGGCTGGTACTCACATATTTTCTGGTTCCCAAGAGAGACTGAGGACTGCGATCCATCTTGCACCTAAGACCCGTGAACAAGTTCCTCAGGAAGAACAGATTCACGATGGTCACTCTTTCGCAGATCCTCCAGGCCCTTCAGCTTCAGGGCTGGATGGTGTCACTCGATCTTCAGGAAGTTTACTTTCATGTGCCCATACATCCCAAACGCAAAGTACCTGAGGTTTTCCATATGCAGTTCTCACTTTCAGTTAAGCACTACCTTTCGGGCTCCCCTCCGCCCTGAGGATTTTCACCAAGTTGATGACCGTGGTGATAGCGAATCTAAGGAAGCGAGGGATTCACATCTCTCCATACGTAGATGACTGGCTGATCAGAGCTCGTTCTCACAAAAAGGCTCTGGAACATTTAAACAGCACCAGCCACTTTCTCCACAAACTGTAAGACTCAGGTGACACCATCCTAATAGATTTAATTCATTGAAGCAGTCCTGGACTCTCCTCAGGAACAGCTTTGGCACCCGAGATGAGGGCTCAGCACCCAACATCTACCGGTCTTTGATTTTCTGAAGTTGCTCGGTCTCATGGCATCATGCGTTTGTTTCGTGACTGAGGCTAACCTTAGGATGAGGTCCCTTCAGTGACCCCTCAGATCCCAATGGTCACAATTCTCAGGCAGTATAATGGACCTTCTTCAGATCCCGAGCAAGGTCACTTCGGATCTGCAAAGGGGTGTGCCAGTGCAGGACATTTGTAATGTCGCTACTTGGTCATCGATACACACCTTTTCAAAGCATTTCTGTCTGGACACCTTGTCTGGTCAGGACTCTAGGTTTGAGAAAGCTGTTTTACACAGTTTGAATCAGTACAACAAAATCCACTGGTCCTGTCTCCGTTTTCAACACTGCCATGGCGGTCTATCAATGATGAGGAAGTCGTGGGAGGACACGATCCATAAAAGAACACATTACTTACCCCATGTAATATTCTTTCTACTGGATGGTCCTACCACAGATTCCTCATCTTATCTCCCAGCTTACCCCTCCGACTGGGGGAGTATTTTATAATACACTTCTCTCTTTCAATGCCCAAGCAGGTTCCTGTAATCCTCCAGGTGACTGCGCAGAAAAAGGGGAATACTTGAACGGAGGCAACGTGCACAGTACGCGCTATTTATATCAACGTCCTGTCGGAGCGCAGGAATGGAAGCCGCATAGGGACATCGACTCGAGAGCGCTCTCTGTTGTCGATGAAAAAAATTTCTGAAAGCTGCAACCAGTATATCGGTATATAAAAGATGAGGAATCCGTTGGAGGAACTTCAGTATTAAGAACATTATCAGTGATAAGTAATGTTTTCTTCTGTGTACAGCCCTAAAGATCTGTATAACGTCTTCCACATGATTGGGTAAAGGTATCAGCAACATTTTGTCAGTCTAGTCATCTGTCTCATTGAGTGGATTGCAGATAAGGGAGATGGATGAAATCTATTAGATCTTGTGAATTATAACCTTTAGATTTTGGTTTAACTGAGAACATCTTAACATCCCATTGAACTTTAAGATAGCAGCTGGAGTTCACTCTTCTTGTTATACACTTTTTGCTGATATGGCGTTGAAGTTGCTTAAGGGATCCCTGGGAATTCAATATATTGACCTTCAAATGGGCTCAGGAATAAATGAGGAAAGCAGTGTTGAGACCAATGTCCATGCAGACCCGAATACGATCTTACGGTTCTAGCCACCTAAAGGGACATATTCCAAATGCTGTCGGAGATTAAAAAAGAAAACCTGCGGAGTGAGGCTGATCTAGCTCAGATTGTTGAGACAGTGGGCAAACGCATGAATGGAGCGGAATCCCGTATTGGTAAACTTGAAAATGTCACGTGCTGAAGATCACGTGTTCTCGCAAGTTACGAACAGTGCAGAAGCACTGAAAGCACAATACATAGTTCTGTAGCTCAGGCAAGAGGATGCTGAAAACTGGTTGAGAAGAAAAAACATTTGCATACAGGAAGTTCCCCAAGATACGAAGGACTCCGATTTAAAAGGGTTCATACAGAATATTTTCAGACACCTCCTTAAAGTATCAGATGACATAGACATAGAATTGGACAGAGCAAACCGAGTATTTTTCTTCAGTGCAACAGTAGCACAGTCCTATTTTACTGTACTAATAGTGCTGTTTCAGAAAAAGAGACTATTATGTCTGCGGCATGTTCTGATCAGGAGATCCATTTTCAGGAACACACAGATTACTTTATTACAAGATCTAGGTCCTGCCTCCCTGCTGAAAGAAAAAGCACACAAACCACATCAGGGCTGTATGCTAAGCAGGGTGTTTTGCATCCTGAAAAAGAAGGCACATCAACAGAGTTGGCCAAAGGGTATTTTTTCCAGCCATCCACATAGATGAAACAGGTGGCCATAATGCATCCTTGATGGGCCCCTCTGGTGATGATAGAGGCCTGTGCTTTCATAATTCACCCCAAAGGTTAATGCTTCTGTATTGTAATATAACTCCTGTCCAAAAGACCCAATGTCAGTAGATGAGCCACGAAAAATTGACCAAAGCAAGGGCGTGTTCAACATGTCAAAGGCCTTTGACAGGTCCATGAAAGCCAGTACATTGCACCACCTTTGACCTCATAGTATTTGTCAAATTGTGAGGGATAGATGTAGGCACTGTTCAGTAGTGTTCAAGCGTCTGCAAGAGCTGAGCTGAAAGTGGGACCTTGTGTGATTTGCCACCACCCAGACTTGAAGCCTGTCCACCAAGACATTCCCCCCCCCCCCCCGATTTCTTTTAGTTTAGTTAAATATTGCTCAAGGCAATTGGCCTATAAAGGGACCGATCACCATGGATTCCCTTTTTAAACTGTAAAGCAATATTTGAAAATAGCGACGTGGTTGGCAAACGTTTTTCAGTAAAAATATACTGGAATATTTTGAACCACAAAGGGGCCCAGATATCCCGTGAAATCTTGTCCAGATCACCATGTAGTCCGTCCGACACAGGCGCCTTACATGAACGTAACCCCATGATTGCCATCCAGACCTCGAATGGAGAAATACTGTCTGCTAGTGAACGTATTGTAAAAAAGGACATTCATTCTGTGCTTACTGGCTTGTCATTTTGACACCTATACATGTATGCTTAGTGTTTAAGCTATTGGTTACCAGTAATGTTTTGTCTCAGAACCCAAACTACACCCAGTAGCAACTGGTTTCCAGAAGTGCCTGGTGTCCTGTCAATAACACTTCCAACATATGCCCCATGATTGTCGTGCATATGATCTTTTTGCCTCATATATATTTTTTATTTATTTGAATTTATAAAGCGCCTAACGGCCCTGAGGCATCGTGGCGCTGTTACAGAAGGCTTTGCTTAACATACATGGTACAGTAAGAGAAACAATACAGCAGTATTAATGCAGTAACAGTCAGGCAGAAGTGCATATAGTTGCATATATAAGGGTAAGGATAGGACGGGTTCCAGGGTTACATGGGAAGCTGTCAGTTCTTGTGTATATCGGAGGCAGGGCTAGTTAAAGAGCGTGGTTTTGAGCGCTTTGCGGAATGCTGTGAATGAGGTTTCCTTCCTGAGTGATAGTGGTAGCGCGTTCCAATTCTTTGGTGCCAATAAAAGAAAGCTTGCGCCTCCAGCTTTGGTTCTTTTGAAGGTCAGGATTGAGAGCTGGTTGGAGTGCTGGGCGGTTTGGGTCTGTTTGACGTAGCACAGTGGATCCTTTCTGATATATGGGGAGGAGCAGAGAGAGAGAGGCACATGGGTGTGGTGGACAGGGTCTTAAAAAGTATCTGATGTTTAACTGGGAGCCAGTGGGCGTCCCTTCTAGCTTGGGAAATGTGTTCCCTTTTTGGAATGCTTATAGCGGCTCTAAATGCGTTATTTTGTGTGAAAACAAGTAAGGGGAGGGGGAGGAGACAGACGAAGTTGCTATCACACTCTTACGTCCCGTCCCCTTTCCTCCATACTGTATGGGCGTCCCTTGCAAGGAACGGGAGGCAGAACCTTTTTCACCAGAAAAACCTTCTTCCCCTTTAAATGTATAGGCGCGTGGGGGTGCGGGCCAGGGAGCATGCGCTGCCCTGACTCCGCCCTCCGGCGCCACACCTCAGTCCTCTTTTCTGTTTCGACTGGAACGGGCCGAATTCACCAGCACTCCTGGGTTTGGCTTCAGCCATGTAATTCCACGCGCGGATACTTCTGCTCTTTGTCTTGTTTATCATTCAGGTACTCAGTCCTCAGGCGGCACGGTCCTCCCCGGCGCATGTCGACTTCTACAGGGTTCAGCAGGTGTCCATCCTGCAACGGGCTCTTCCCAACTTCAGACCCCCACGCCCTCTGCCTACGTTGCCTTGGGCCAGACCACGGTTGGCAATGATGTTCCGTGTGTGACTCGCTGTCTTCAGAGGCGATGAAGAACAGAGTAGCCAGGTGGAAGGAGCTCTTCAAGAGGTTGCCTCCAGAGGATCTCAAGAACTTCGTGAAGCATCGAACCAGGCCCAAGGTAGGGCCGATATTCTCCATTGCACCCCGCAAGGGAGACTCCTTCCCAAGGACTCTCCCTCACGGGAGGGACCAGTCAGGTCCTTCTACCAGCAGGAGTCCGAGGCTGCTTCAGCTACCGGCCTTCGGGTCGAGGGATCCTCGGATCCTCTCGGGCGCAGTGTTGAGGAACCAGAAGCTTCTTTTACTGGGTCTACACCCGGAGGGGCTCTGCTCTTTTACCGGCACCATGGCCGAGGGGCTACGCCCTTATACCACTAATACGTCTGAGGGGGCGCCTAAATGCAGCTCTACCAACCCCCGGGTAGAGGGTGCCAAACCTACCGGGCCTAGGACCGAGGAGCAGGGTAGGTCTTGTGATCCACACGCAAGAGTCTTGGAGGAGGCCGGGCCCAGTGGGCCGAGCAACACGTTGCAGGCACGTGGCAGGCAGCTCGACAAAATGGCCGCTGCGCCAGCAAAAGGCACCCGTCCGACGCCATTCCAGGAATTCAGCTAAGAACGAGTGTCATGGTGTGACTGGCCTCAACCAGGTAGGTGGCCTACAGTCTACCCCTCATTTGCGCAGGACAGCTTTCCTTTGCGTTCATATGAACAGGGTACGCAGTGGCTCCAGCAGCTCCCTGCTACCCCGTCGGCACCCTCTGCCACCTCTTTTTGGCGAGTGAGGAGATGCTCTTCGAGAAGTTACTCGGCCTCATGAAGTCGCCTCAGATGGGGGTTATCATCAAAGATGCCATCGGGGGAAGTCCTCCCTGCAATGCTAGGGGCACCACAGATGCCTCCGCCAACGACCCAGGCCCCGGCACAGCCACCTCCTCCGGCTCCCCAGCCAACACCACAGGGGGCTCCATACCAGCCTCCTCAGCCTCAGGCCGCAGGCTTTGTACCCCAGCCTCCGGCGTCCACTAATCCTCTGTCCTGATCTCTGCTTCCAAAAGGTCAGGATTTTCCCAACTCCCTTGGAAGCAGATCCATAACCCAGGTTCCGAGTGCCAACCAGTCCCAATTGGGACCTTTTGGACCCAGTCCTGGCGCCAGTGGCACCAGGCTCATAAATATGCCCAGTCCCAGCGCTGGAAGCGCCGGGCTCATAATGCTTGGGTGGACTTACCTGCAGCAGACCATGCTGCTTACTTGCCTGCCAGTTGAGCCTCTGATCCTCTTCTGTTTGGAACTACTTTTCCTGTTGGTTGGGGCAGGAACAACTCCCTAGATTCAGAACACTGGAACTCTTCTGGAAAGCAGGAACTCTTTTCTTACCTAGGCGTGGCTGTGGAAGGAGAGACCTAAGCACTACAGGAGGCTATTTAAACCACACCCGATGGATGAATCTTGCTTTGCGTTATTCTGCATCCTCTGCAGCAGAACGCTCATCGTGTCTTCTTCATCTGATCCTGGGCCTAAGGAAAATGGCTTACCATCCTGAATCCAGTCTTCAGCAACACCTATAAAGACAAGAAAGAACAGGTTAGCATTACGGTCTTCAGTGACAGCTCTTCACTTACCTGGTCCATCGGCTGTCACCAACGCCTCGCGCTGCATTCCGGCATCTGAAAGACAAAGGCTTACCTACTCTTCGTGCGCTCCGGAGGTCTTCACACTGCATTCCGGCATCTGAAAGACAAAAGCTTACCAACTCTTCGCACGCTCCGGAGGCCTTCGGCGCTGCAACCCGCATCTGAAAGACAAAACAAGGTGCGTTTAAAGACATTGGGGAACTTTAATACTCACGTGCCATTACTCCTTTCCACATCTAACCCAGTGGGTATTCCGGCACCCTGCAGCCGCTCCGAACTTGTACCTGCAAAATAAAAAGACAGTTAGAGCGCATAGTGAAGCAGGCAACAAGCGCTTACTTACGTGCTTCCAGGCGCTTCTATTCATCACACAGGCTCCATCTTCAACTCACTTCAGCCCGTCATCCGCCATTGCCGGAACCCTGCAAAACAAGAAACATCATTACTAAAGACTTTAAAGACATTAGAATTACTCGAAACTTACCGTTCGTGCAGTAAACGACGGACAGCAGTCCTCTGAAGTCAAGAGGCCTGCTCCCCTTATCCAGTGAAGAAACTGGTTACAGCACCCTGCCCCGAGGCAGATGGAGAGCACGGCGTTCACTTACCTAAGGTGAGAGCGTTAACCTTTGGGGTTCTACAGGAGAAGAGAAAGGGAAGAAGAGAGAGACATTCAATAACCCAGTTCCTTAATCCCATATTTTCTATCTGCAGACATCTTACCCTTCGAGCCAGACATACAGTGCACAGAGGTCCAGCCCAAAGAGCCAGCCGTGTGTTACACATCACCTTTGAAGATACGGTATACGCCCAGTCAAGACGGGCGCCTCTACGGGAATCAGGTGAGCGCTACATCCTCCTCCTCCACAGGAGCCTCCAGATCCGCAGGATACGGCACGCCATCCTCAGCAGGGCTTTCCACGAACGTCTTGCTAGTCTGGCGGAGTACCTGGGCCTCCCCAACACGAAGTCGAACAGCTGGCATAGGGGGTTCTGGCTGAAGTCCTCAAGCGACACCCCTCTACATCGGTCTGCATAGGAATCCCCGATTTGACAGTCTCTGTGGCCAAGAAGGGCTAGCTCAAACCCCACTCGGTCCAGCCGGTCAATCGACACCTGGATGCCAAGTACAGGCAGGTGGAGTAGGATACACTCTTGCTTTCGGCCCATGCTCAGCCACACTCTTCGGTGTTTGCTGCGGCATCACTATACACCAAGACCCAGTCGTCCTCGGCCTCTTCCTCTGCGGCACTCCTAGGCAAGGAGAAGATCTTGGAGGCGTATGGCAAGAAACTATTCCAACGCCTCTTTACATTTACGTCAAGCCAATGCTGATGCCCTGCTGGCTGCCGCCAACCAGAGATAGTGGTGGGAAATTGCGGACTTCCTCCCGGAACTCCCCACCCAGAGCAAATCGCGCTTTAAGGCGGGGCTAGCTGAAGCTAAGCTGGTGGCGCATGACCTCATGGAATCCACGGTGGCTCATATTGATATCTCTGGCCGTGCCATCTGTATTGCCATGGACATGAGAAGAACAGCCTGGCTCCGAGCAACAAAATTCAACCCGGATGTCCAGGAACGCATACTAGATCTACCGTTCGAGGGGGGTGGGGGTTCTTCCACTCCTTCACGGACGAGGAGCTGGACAAAAAGAAAAACAGCTCACAAACGGCCAAGTCTTTATCCACCCTTATAAAGACCACGCCCAAATCGTACCCCCAATCTCAGCTGCACTCAGAGAGGGGTCATACATATGGAGGGTTCCGCAGCTTTCAGGAACGCAGATCCAGGCAGCCGGACCGCTCGCCGCCTCAGAGCAACTCTTTTGGCGGTGGTCCGTTCGTTCGTAGAGAGCCAGGCAGTGGAGGAAGTCCCAGCCTCCCAGAGAGACTTTGGCTTTTACTCCAGGATTTTCGCCATTCAGAAGAAGAACCAGGTGGGCCTGAGAGTTGTGCTGGACCTTTCCACCCTCAACCTCTCCTTAACCCTGCAAAAATTCAAGATGGTTACGCCAGCTTTTATAGCAGAGACATTGTACAAGGGAGACTGGATGTGCTCCCTGGATCTGAAGAATGCATACCTACACGTCCCGATTTGGCAGCCCCATCGTTCTTTCCTTCGGTTTCGGATGATGGGCTACCATTTTCAATACAAGGTCCTTCCTTCCGGCCTCTACTAAGCCCCCACGGTCTTTACCAGAATCATGAATGCTGTGGCGGCCCTCCTCAGAGCGCAGGGCTCCACATCTACCCATACCTCGACGACTGGCTCATCAGGGCTACATCTCCAGAGGTGGTTCACCACTCTTCCCATGCCCTTATGAACACACTGTATGTTCTGGGCTTCTCGCTCAATCTCAAGAAGTCACAGCTGCTGCCTATGCAAACTCTGACTTTCCTGGGCCTCATCTGGTGCTCTGAGAATGTCTTCCCGACGGAGGACACAATTTCGGCCATCAAGAGGGCCACCGCCCACTTCCTCAGCAGAGAAGTGACCTTGGCATGGTAGTACCAATATCTCCTGGGTCTACTGGCAGCGGTCCTATTAGCCGCACAGCACACGAGGCTAAGGATGGGGAGGATTCAGCTGCACTCTGCAGCCTCATGGAACCAGGAGCGGGGCTCTCAATCCGTGATGATTAACGTTCCTCCATCTCTCCACCCAGACCTTACTTGGTGGTCCAGAGACTGCAACCTGCGGACAGACAAGCCCTTCTGGTCGCCTTCTCCGCAGGCCAGCATCACCACGGATTCCTTGCTCGAGGGCTGGGGAGCAACCCTGGACGATCTCTCGGTCCACGGCACCTGGACTCAACAGGAGCAGGAATACCACATTAATTGGCTAGAGCTGAACGTCATCTGACTGGCGCTCAGTGCATTCCTTCCACTTCTCAGGGGCAAGGTTGTCCTCATCCAGACGGACAACTCGACCAGCATGTACTACGTCAACAAGCAGGGAGGCACCAGATCCCCCTTCTCTGTGCAGACTGGCGATCAGCATGTGGGAGTGGGCCCTGGAAAACGACATTTACCTCACGGCTGTCCACCTCCTGGGGGAATCCAACCTGGAAGCGGACTGGCTCAGCAGGCTGGGAGCGGACGATTACGAGTGGCAACTAAACAACCTCTTTATTCAGGAGATCTTCAACAGGTGGGGTCACCCCCACGTGGATCTCTTTGCCACCTGGCTCAACAAGTGTCCCCAGTTCGCATCCTGGCAAGCTCTGGGCGACGCGTTTCACCTCCAGTGGACCGGCATGAAAGCCTACACCTTTCCGCCCACTCCCCTGATCCACAGGGTAATTTACAAAATCAAGGAGTCTCGCCGATTCCTCATCATACTAATAGCTCCATGGTGGCCGGCTTGGCCATGGTTTTCGGAGCTACTCAGCCTCTCGGAGGTGCCCCCGATACCCTCTTGCTTCGGGTGAGCAGGAGCCTAACCCACTTCGCCGCCATCAACTGCACTCCACCACCTGTGCCAGCAGCTGATCGTCTGAGCGACTACGACGCATCCAGCACACAGAGTTCTGCTGCTAAGCAACTTGCTGCTGCCTACTAGGAAGAACCAAACGCTTCTTCTGCCACGCTACGAATATTTTGTGTTTAGCGTATATCTACCGAATTGTGCCATGTGTCTCCGTGCATAACCTTGAGGAGCCACCTAAAATGGCCGCCGCCTCCATTGTTTACTCGGTTGCCTAGCAACCAGACTGCAACCCTATTGGAGCGACGTATCTTTTTGTTTGGAGAGGCCCCTACGGAAGGCGTGAGCCGGCCTTCCTTCGCAAGGCACTCCTCTTAAGGCACATACCTGTCGGTGCCTGTCCATGACCGGACGTGCCCATGTGCCATGCCCTTAAATCCGTGAGCTCCCAACAAATCCCCGGAGTGACTCTCTACTACCCAGAACCTGTTTTGTGGCAATTTTCCCTGACACAACACCCCTACTGCTATTCTATGTCCGGATTAGCAGCGCTCCTGCCAGCCTGACCCTGTCCCATTTTTCCACTGTACTATGGTGGGCGCAGTGCGGGATGAAAGTGAGGCTCTAGCCTCGTTGTCAGGTTACTAGGCAACCAAGTCCCCTACAGCGAAACAGCTGCCGCCAAGTGGAAACGCCGGCCAGGAGAAAAAGCCTTGCTTGTCACTATGCACCGCTCTCCGCCTGCTCCATTTCCGAGGACGAGGACAAGGATATCTCCTCCTATTTTCAAGGTACAGACTCACCCCTCCACTGTAGCGACACACACCTGTGCACCGCTATAATACCCATCCTATTTTCTATGTGCTCTTCTCAAACACATATCATTTTTAAATCTTGTACTGCGGTTGCTGCTCATACTTCGCATCACTCATACTTTGAACTATATTGTATCTTACCGTCCTGCATACATTCCACCCATGGTGATTGCTCCAACTCTAACCGACTTTACAATCAGACCATGCTTTGTCTTCATGCTGAAAAAGGCAGCTACTATACTGCTCTCACGTCTACTGTCAAAACCCATTGCAACAGTATTGAATTACCTCGACCGCCAAATGTTATGTACAGCTTTTAATTGAATTGCTTTGTTTTTACTACTGCACTAGTGCCAATACTGAACTACCTTCAAAACGTTACCTCTGATTACTGTGCCTATACTAAAATGCCTTGACCTTCAGTTTTTAGAAAGTTATATCTGTACAACCCTGCTTGATGCTCCCTAGTGCTAGGCCTATATGACTCGTTTCTGATTATTGTGCCTGTACTAGATTGCTTTGACCTCCATTGCTTAGGAAAGCTACTTCTGAACAACCTAATCTTTTGCGCCTTAGTGCTAGGCCTGTATGACCAGATTTTGCCGGGTACTACCAATTACTAACAGAAGGTACCTACCGGGCATCTACTCAGCCCTGCTGAGAGTAATTCTCCACCTTATCTACTTATCTAGCCAGCCAAGCCCCATCCTTAGCTCTGCCTCCAGAGCCACCACACCCCCAATACTATGACTTACACCTATCCTCCGACACCACCCACTCCTCTACCCATACTACCCCACCTCTCCCATGTAGTCCCCCATCCAGAAACTCCGACTTCCTGCCAGTCTACCCAAACTATACGAACCTCGTGCCAGGGACACCCCGCTTCTTAAGCAGACCAACGAGACTCCTCCTGAGCACAAAGTCATACCCACCATCCAGCCTATGCACAGACTTACGCACAACCTAACTAACTCGGCTGGTAAGCCGAAGCCCCACAATTTAGCCACTCCACCAACCCCCGCCCGCTAAAACCATTGCGCCTCCCATCAGAGGCGCCCTAATAAATGCACGTACCTTAGTAGCCCATGCTACAGACATAGCAGACACCATATTAGAAGGAAACCTAGACTTTTTAGCCATCACCGAGTCCTGGCTCCACGTAGCTGCCGGCTCAGCCCTTATGTTAGCCATCCCAGATGACTATACTATCCTCAGAGCAGACAAAACAGAATCTAGGGGCGGTGGCCTTGCCATAATTGCCAAAACTCACCTTATCATGAGAACTACCTCCTCTGCTAACGCCACATCATGTGAATCACTAATAGCTAAACTGCCCATCGCTAATTCCCAAACGCTTACCATACACCTGCTCTACAGATCCCCTGGCCCGCTAGGCTCTTTCGAGGAGGACCTTACAACTACCCTCTCTAACAACTTAAAGAACACATCCCAGAGCCCACTCCTAGGTGACTTTAACCTAGGCTTTAAAGACCCCAAAGACCCTTGGGCCACCCTTATCGACAACACCTTAACTGAGTTAGGATTTCTCCAAAGAGTAACCATCCCAACTCACAACAAGGGGAGAACCCTTGACTGGGTTGCAGACTATAACTGCTTGACCTCCATCACCTCCATCTCACCCCAGCCGTGGTCCGACCACCATCTCATCACCTTCTCCCTCAATGCCTCAATCCCTACTACCAACAATTCACTAGCCTCAGCCATCCTAACAAGAAATAAGAAAAAAATCTCAACAGAAAATCTCATACCGCTTATTCTCCCAACTTTGAACTCACTCTCTACTACATCTAAACCTCAATCCCTTGTAGATGGCTACAACAAAATCATGAGTTCAGCTCTAGACTCCATCGCACCGCTTAAACTTAGAAAAAGTAAACCCAAAAAACACCTGAACACATGGTTCTCACCCCACCTGAAATCTCTCAGACTCGAGAAACGTAAAAGTGAACAAGCTTGGAGACAATCACCCTCTGATAACAATAAGCTGAACCTCAACAACATATCTGCACTTTACAAAAAAGAAATTACTATTGCCAAACAAAAGTCCTATAACTTGAGAATATCACAAGCCAACTCTAGCATAAGCATAAAAGAACTGTTTACCATCATCAAAGAGCTGGAAACACCTACTCCAGTGCTTGACACTTGCGTGAAAGACAAGCAATGGTGCACTAATGTCCAAAATGCCCAAGGACCCAACACCCCTCCCCCCCAAAATTCCACACCTAAACCCCCCCTCCGCTTTAGCTTCTCCAAAGTTTCCACACTACAGGTGGAAAAAATCATTCTCCGCCTCAAATCCTCAAACTGCCAAGACGACCCCTGCCCCTCACAAATTATCAAAGACGCTGCCAGGGACCTCTCACCCTTCATCACTAAGCTTATTAACGCCTCCTTCACCTCAGGGACCATCACCAGCAATCTGAGTCATGGGTCCTCCCATTACTCAAAAAACCCTCTTTAGACCCATCAATACCCACGAACTACAGACCCATCACCACCATCCCCTTCTTACTTAAAATACTAGATAAGACAGCCTATCTACAAATACAACAGTGCCTAGAAAAAAACACCTACTGGGAATCTGTCAGTCGGGCTTTAGACCCCAACACGGGACAGAGACTGCACTTATCGATCTTAAAGCTCAGATCGATACCCTCAGAGTGTGGGAAAACTGCTCTACTACTTATGCCTATCAGCAGCATTTGATTTAGTAGACCACAAAATCCTCTGCAAACACCTAGACCCAGCAGCTCACTTCTCGCAAGAGGCTATTGCCTGGATTGAATCTTTCCACAACAACAGGTCCATGCGTGTCATCTCTACCTCAGCCTCCACTGACCCAATCCCAATCACTTGTGAGGTTCCCCAGGGTTCTTGCGTCTCCCCCACTCTGTACAACATGTTCACAAAGCCCCTGTTCAATGATCTTGATGGTCTGTGTACCACCTACACAAACTACACTGATGATACCCAGATTCTCATCCTGTTGACGGAAGATTACGACAAGGATTTGGCCTTGGCGAACCAGGTGTACCTCATCATCCATGCATGGATTGCCTCTCACAGTCTATGCCTGAATGATGACAAAACTGAGCTCATCATTCTTGGCTCTACCCCTAACTTGAACAAACTGGATCACAAATACGCTTTCTTCAATATAGATGGCAATCCCATCAACGTAGCCAAAGAAGTTAAAACGCTAGGGTTCTATCTCAACGCTACCCTATCCTTCCATAATCAGGTTAGCTCCATGGCCGCCTCTACAGCTTACACCTGTAAATTAATAAGAGCTGCTAAACCCTTCCTTTCGACCCAGAGCTGCACCAGCCTAGCCAGAGCCCTAATCTTGTCAAAACTGGATTATTGGAAGCCTTATACGTAGGTGCTAATAAATATGTTACAAACAGATCTTAGAAAATGATGCTCTCAGTGCAGCTCCGAGCATCTCCAAAAAGGAACACATATCCACCTTTAGGAGAGCCCACAACTGGCTCACCACCACCGACAGAATCTCGCTTAAGGTTGCCTCTCCGACACACAAATGCCTAAATAATGCAGCCCCTTGCTACTTTGACAGAGTTAAGAGATACCCCCTCAACCGGTCTACCAGAACTGCCAACGCCAATCTACTCACAATCCCCAGATTGAAACGTTCCAAAATCGGCGGTAATAGCTTCCAGGTGAAAGCAGCTCAACACTGGAACTTCCTCCCACATAGCCTAAGGACATCCCAAACCTACCCCCACTTCAGGCACAATTACATCCAGTGGATAAAGGAAAATTACCACTAACCTCACCAGACTGGCCCTCTTTATGTACATTTGTAAATTGTTCTTCAATTGTCCTTATCTCTACCTGTATCTGTACTTACCCATGTATTCACTTGTACATTTCTGTACAGCACTGTAACCAAGCTGAGAATAACCTTGATGCCCCTTCGCCCTTATATCCTCGGGTCCGGTGCGCAATACAAATGAATAAAACAAACAAACCTCCCGACAGGCCCAGCACATCTTCTGGCACAGCAGGGTCGGCAGAGTCATCCACCCTGCGCAAGGCAAACTAGCCCTCACAGCGTGGTACCTCAGCAGGTAATGCTTCGGCACCTTATCCTCTCACAGGCCAATCTGGAGATCATACAAGGTGCCATGAGCAAAGCTACCAGGGCCCAGTACAAAAGCAAATCGACCGATTCTGCCACTGGGCAGACTCCACGGGAATCAACCCCTGGGCGTGCACTTTGGACGATGTGCTCTCCTTTTCGGTGCACCTCGCCCATTCAGGCGTGCAGGTGGACACCTGCCGCACATACTTCGCAGTCATTGGGGCTTACAGGAACTCGGAGGAGAGCATTTTCTCCTCCTCCAACCCTATCGTCAAAAAACCTCTGACGGGTCTTGCTAGGCTCTACCCGCCCATCAAGAGACCCCACCCGGTGTGGGACCTTAACATAGTCTTGGGAGCTCTAGCACACAAACGGTTCGAGCCAATGGCGTCTGTGGACCTCAGACTGGTCACCATCAAAACGGCCTTACTAATAGGCCTTACCTCGGCTCGTAGAGTCAGCCGTTCCGTCTGCTTTCCACCTGAACGAGGAAATAGTCCTTTCTACGTTTTTCCTCGATCACAAGGACAAAGCACAGAGAGGGCTGCACTGCCTGGATGTCAGGCGTGCCCTGAAATTCTACTTGGACAGGACCAAGGGCTCAAAACCAGGCAATCGGGCCTCTAAGGCTTCCATATCCCGCTGGATGGTCTCTGCCATCAAAGAAGCATACGAGGGCCAGCACAAGCTGCTTCCGGCCAACATGCATGCCCACGCAGTCAGGGCCAAGGCAACGGCCATCGCATTCCAGCGCCATGTCCCTTCACTAGTCATAAGCAGGTCGGCCACATGGGCCTCTGCCTCGGCTTTCTGCAAGCAATACTGTTTGGATGCAGCTCGAGATCTGATGCGGCTTTCGGACAGGCGGTTCTCAGGAACCTATTTGCTTAAGGAGGGTCTCCTCTCCACCCTGGGGCTACAGTCAGTTGTAATCGCCGATACAGTATGGAGGAAAGGGGGCGGGACGTAAGAGTAATTATAAGTTACTCACCATAGTGACTAACGTACTCTTAGTCCATAGTCCCACCCACCTCCCCCCCTAATAATACTGGTGTCATTAGGCAATGTTAAATCTATTGTCGACGCGTCAATGGGGACTGAGGTGTGGCACCGGAGGGCGGAGTCAGGGCAGCGCATGCTCCCTGGGCCGCACCCCGGCACCCCTCTAAATTTACAGGGGAAGAAGGTTTTTCTGGTGAAAAAGGTCCCACTTCCCGTCCCTTGGAAGGGATGCCCATACAGTATGGAGGAAAGGGGACTATGGACTAAGAGTACGTTAGACACTATGTTGAGTAACTTGTAATTACTAGGTCCACGGACAATTCTGATAGAGTAAGTGCATAGAAGAAAGTAAGGGGAGGCGTTAGGAAAAGGGAGAAAGGGAGAGGAGGAGAGAACAGAGTAAGCAGTCAAAAAGAGTGGAAAAGCAATAGGGGAGAGCAAATACAATTGCAGAAGTCATTAGTAACACAATGGGCCTCATTACGAGGTTGGAGGTAGCCATGCCCGCATGCCTACTCCCAAACTCGGGTCTGGCTCCGGGTCCCACGAAAGGGGAATTACTGGGCCATTCCGACCTTGGAGGGCCCAGTAATTTCCCTTTCGCGGGACCCGGAGCCGGTACGTCCCCATTTGCATTTGAACCCCCATAGGGCTCAATGGGAATGGGGAGATGGTAGCAGCGGTACTGTTCATAACGGTACCATTGCTACCATCCTGTTCTGCTCCTGGGTGCCTTTTTGCACGCCTGGTCTGACCACGCGTGCAGAGCGGCACCCGCAAGCAGAACTCGTAATGTGGCGGCATGGTAACAACGGTGCCGGTAGCACTACCGGCGCCGTTGTTGCCTTACCGCCACAGACGTAATAAAGCCCAATGTTGCAAGCCAGGATACAAGATGAAGATGGGGAACAGCATGATTCAGGGCCACCATGAGTGCAAGATGCAAAGGAAGTCCAGCATGAGAGTTGAGAAATGATGACGCACCATGAATCAATGAAGTCCATAAATCCATAAAAGTCAAATCCAGCATTGGCCACAAGACCGTGGTAGCGAAACCAGAATGCATCAAGACAGACTCCTGCAGAAATAGGATGGAGGGGTGGTATGGCGAGCAGGGTAGAATAATCGAGCAAAACAGGCAACACCTGTGTGCGAGAAGGGTGGGGTGACACAAGGGAACATGCCAGGATCGTCTAGGTCATTGAAGAGTGGTAGGGTAACTATGTTGTATAGAGTGGGCGAGGTACATGAACTCTGGGGAGACTCTGCAGTGGGTGGGAGTAGGGGTAGCACAGGCCTGGTCAGAGAACACTCTCATGAGTCTTCCTTCCAGGAAGGAGTGATCCATGAAGGAAGAGGCTTCCTGGGAGAAATGGGCTGCCACCCGGATGTGTCTGCAGAGGGTCTTGTGATCTACTAGATCAAAAACTGCAGACGAATCCAGAAGCAGCACTGGCTTACCTTTGTCCATAGTATCCCCTAATTGGTTTTTCAGGTTGAGTAGGGCAGTTTCCGTACTCTTTGTGCAGACGGAATCCTGATTGCCTCTTACCTAGTATGTTGTTGCTTTCCAGAAAGTGTTGAATTTGCGAGTAGGCCGCCTTGTCAAGTATCTTAAGTAAGAAGGGAACGCTAGTTATTGGCCTGTAGTTATTCGGTGAGTCAGGATCAAAGGATGTTTCTTTTAGTAACGGGCGTACCCATGACTCTTTGAGGGCTGGAGGGATGATATCTGATGATAATGAAGCATTGATAAAGGCCAAGAGGAATGGGGCTAGTGAATCTGCGCAGTCTTTAATAAGGACAGTGGGCAAATATCACCCTTGCATGGGGATGGCTTGATATGTTTCATGATGTCTAGGACTTCTGACTCCGCTCTTTCTCTGAAGGAGAAAGACTGTGGGCCTCATTACGTATTACCATTCCGCCTCCATGACTCCCGGAATTACCGGGGCATTACAACCCCGGTGTCCCGGGAATTCTGGAGGTGGAATGGTGTTAATCCCCATTGAGTCCCATAGGACTCAATGGGGATGGGGATCATGGAAACACCGGCACCATCTCGTGATGGTGCCGGTGTTTCCTTGTCCGCCTGCAGGCGGGCGGTGTTAAACCCGCCTGGTCAGACCTGGCGGATTTGACGCCTCCGCCTGCAGGAGTTGTGATCGCCCGGCATGGAAACAACGGTGGCGGCGGGTTTACCGCCACCATTGTTTCCATACCGGGCGAGTTATAATGAGGCCCTTTGTGTCTTTGTTGTGATGGTTATATACTGAAGTAGGGGGAACCCTGGTTGTGGGCAGTGCCTGATAATAGGAGTTGATTTTTTTTTCTGGCGTGGGTTTACTTTATTCAGCATGGCAGTTTGCACCAGGTTTCATCTTTCATGGTTTCCTGTGTGTTACTTGGTGGAGCTGTCGGTTCTTTGAATATTGCAAAGAGTTCTTTAGACTCGTTTGAGATCCTGGCGTTGTATGAGGAGTATTTGGCCAGAGTGATTGCCTTTTTATAACGTGTGGCAAGAGTTTTGTAGGCCTTTAGACTCTAGTCCATGGGGCAGGTTTGCCATTTGTTGAGTTGTAGAGTTCTATCTATGTAGCAGTTGTGTTAAGCTATCCAATCTTATATGCAGCCTTTTGTGCGAGTCTGGTCAGTGCATGGGCGTAATTTTAGGGGGAGACGGGGCTGTTTGTCCCCCCAACTTTTATGGCACACCATGTTGTCCCCATTATTTGGCTGGGGCACCTTTTATTCAGATGTCATGTCCCTCCCCAACATTTTCAGCAAAGTTACTCCACTGGGTCAGTGACTCTCTGGAGAAAAGCCCAGGTCGTGGAGTGCCTTAGCAAAGGCTTGGCTCTGCTTGTCTTTTGGGTCTTTGAAGCCAAGGTTGAAGTCACCCAGGAGGATGGCTTTGGTGTTATGATTTATGTTGTCTCCTAACTGGTGAAGAATATTCACTTGAAAGTTTAGTAGAGGGCCAGGGGGTCGAGAGATAATGTGGAGGGAGATGGTATTATTAGGTGAGAAGGAGAGTTTGACAGATAGGGCATCTGTGTTGTCATCTGATGAAGAATTTACTTGTCGAATGGCCTGGGAATATTTAGTGATGAGGCCATCCCTCCTTTGTTGGAGATTCTGTCTTTGTGGAGTATGGTGTAGCCTGGCGGTAGGGCTAGACCGATGGAGGGGCCAGAGGCTTCATGCAGCCAAGTTTCGGTGATGGCAAGAAGATCAAGATCCAGGTCGGTGAGCAGGTCTCGGATCTCGATGGCGTGTGCCGGGACTGATTGTGCGTTAATTAAGACACATTTGATTTGGGTGGTGGGGACACAGGGTCTGTTTTGGGTCTTGGTGGGGCATGGTCTATTGGTTGTCTTGTTGGTGCTTGGCAGAGCAATGGGCTTGGGCATCAGTGGGAGCAAGGGTCCTGGGGTTCCTACCTTGGGTTCGACAGTGGTGGTCATATACCCAGACCGGGCTCCTAATAGTTGGTTTCTTAAATGGGTAGGCCTGGGGAGTGAGATGCACAGGTGGGGATCTGGGCGGTCGTGCCACTTCCTAGGTCTGGTGCTTGGCGGGGTCTGAGAAGTTGTCTGAAGCAGTTGGCGTTAGCTTATGTTTGGCAGGTGGGACACAGAAAACGGAGGGCCGGAATGGCGAGCGGGGATGTCTTTTGCGTTGGGCAGCTTGTGGTGCATCTTAGAGAGTGAGAGGAAGCTGTATAGGCAGCTTCAGTGGTTATGGGAACGTGGTCCTGCGACGGCTTAGGTGGACTTAGGGGTGAGCAGCGGGGGGAGGAGGGGTACTGCCTAAGCTATATGTTCAGGCAGACAGGTGAGCTTTCTAGGCCAGGCAACTCTAAGGTGGCTAATAAGCCATAATACTACCAGTCATTGTGCAAGAATTACTTTTGTGATCAGATCATTTAGCACAACACATTGCATGGGCAGTGTAGCATGTGGCTCAGCATTGTGCAATGATACATTTTCTGATCATATCATTTAGCACAGCATATTGCTTGGGCAATGTATCACGTGGCTCAGCATTGAGCAAGAATTAATTTTGCGATCATATAATTTAGCACAACATATTGCATGGTCAGTGTAACATATGGCTCAGCAGTGTGCAATAATTCATTTTCTGATCATATCATTTAGCACAACATATTGCGTGGGCAGTATAGCACGTGTGTACGAGTATGCAGTACCCAGTACGGAATGTGGTGTGTAGGCAGGTATCCTAACAAGCGTGCAAGCAGGTTCAAGTGGCTATGCAATAAAGGTTACCCGTTGGGCATAGCAGTTTGGCATATGTAGTACTTCTTCAATTTTTACGGGACCATCACACTGCTCCAATCTCATCCGGATTCTTTAATGACTTTATGTAATTGCTTAGCAAGTCTACATTTCTCATTAAACCAGGTTCTCTGTTTCCTAATAGATGATGTTGGGTGGTGGAAAACAACTTGATTTCTTAAAGGGAAGTACATTAACCCATCATGGTCATGTCGTTGGGTTTACCCAACAAACAGTTCTGAATTAATGCAGGTTTTAAAATTCTTGCCTTTGAAAGGTTACAATTCATGATTTCTGGGATTGAATCCAATGGTCATCACAGATTCCCTGGCAGTATCCACAGGATGCCAGCCTCTACCTGATCCTGACCCTGGGTGCGGCTACGCGAGGGAGGATCACATGGCAGGAGACAACTATTGGGGAAATGTCATTACTTCATTGGATGAGACCTGGTATCCCCATTTGCCCATGAAGAAGACCCCTTGATACCCAACACCCTAATGGCCTATTGCCATATAGCTTCCCCCCCCCCTTCAGAGCAACCTGCCAGTTCTGGTCTAAAAAGCACAAGCCCAATTCTCCTTTTTATGGAAATGATTTGTCATGTAGAATTAGTGGGAACAAGTTTTCAAAAGCCATCAATGGACTTCAATTCCCACAACCACCTGAGTACTGATACGTGGAGGATAAATGTATTGATGCAGAGGAACAATCTTGGTGAGCATACTCGTCGTTGGTTTAAGACAAAAGTACGCAGAACCTGCTAAGCGGACTGGCAGCAGCAGCTCGGGGAGAAGACATGGCTTCTCCAGCGAATGCGGATGAATACTGGAGCCACAAACTGGTGTGCAGAAGTTGGAGGTACGAACCAGTGCGCAGAGGCTGACTGTGTGAGCTGGTGTGGCGGAGTGAAGAGGCTCACCAGCAGAAGAGGACCTAAACATGATGCGAGAGAGGTGGGCAGTGGAGACGCCAGGAACCGCAAGAGGAACCCCGGCCGTCTGGCAGCCAAGAGAAGCAGCATGGTTCTTACAGGGAACCAGACAAAAGCCAGCAAGCAGGAGTGGGGCCGCAAGAAAGCCGGAGAAGTGTCAAAGCCACCCCGACTATGGAGCGAGCGGCAGAGGAATGCAGCATAAGCAAGTCCAAAAAACGTCACAAATTGGCGAGTCTGCCAGAGCAGGGCGGGGACCCCCAGGCTTTTCGTGACCGCGCCAAAGAGACTTTGAATATATATGTTATAAAGTTACAGAAGGTGCACTACTTATAATTGTTTGTGAAACGAAAGGCAAACTGCAAACCTATGAGAAGGAACAAGACAAGGCAGGGCAGTGTTTCTTGAACAAAGAAAGAACTTTTTTAAAAGAAGGAATTGTTGAACAGCGTTTATACCTAAACAGATTGGTGTGGGCCAAGAAAGACACAAAGAAAGTTTAGTCCAAGAGGCATTGTTACACCATTGTGGAATCCAGAGGAAGGGAAGTCCCGCTCTGGAACCAAGTTCTTTTCCTCTTGGAAAAAATTTACTTTGGAGTTGTGCTATTTTTGTTTGTGTACACTTTTTGCAAGCGTCAAGTTAAAGACATTTCCCTTTCCACTTAATTATTTTATTTGCAGTGTGAGGGTCAGAATAGAATGTTTGGACATAAGGACTGCTTTTGATTTCTGACACCCTGACACAGACCGTTCCTTAGTTTTTGGTTATAGGTAGGAAAACTCCTCTTAGTGCAGGGACGGAGGTGCATTTTCCTCAACACAAGTATTTAACCAAAAACATGTTACCTTTTGTGTCCGGCTTTCATTTCTGACCCTCACATATCCCATTTCAATTTTTCCGACAGCTTGATACCTCACTACAGTGTTTTTTGGACTAAGAGTCATTTCCCCAGCCATAGATTGCATAGTAAGACAGAGGGGATAGTGATCACTTCCCCTCGGACCACAACCTCCAGGTGCTCAATGCGCCACCAGTCACGCTACCTAGTCAAGAAATAATCTATTGGTCCATTTAAAGATCTTATGAAAGTGTGATTTGCCAGGATGTCGGAAGTAGTGAAACCATTCACTATACAGATTGATTTCACCGCTAGCAGGTGCTTTAAAATCTTGCCTTGCGTATTGGTACAAGGCACTTTAAACACTGGTCTGGCAATACCAAAGATCACATCTTCGTTGGGGTCTGGCAGTTCCCCCTTCCTCTCTTGTATAGGTGCGTAAGAGCGTTGGTGTTCGGACAGTTCACTCTCCCTCTCTTGTATAGGTGTGTAAGAGACCCTTGCATTCCTAGCGACCCCAATCAAAAAAGTGGTTTGGATCTAACATGTACCACATTTCCTGTGAGAGCACCTGTAGGATTGAACGTAGTCTGAGAGAACTGAAGATTAATTATCGGAACCGCTGCAATTATTGCAGATATTGATCAATACACCCATACTGCTCTTCATGTCCCTGGCTCTTAAAATGTGCACATTTGACGTAGAGCTGAAATCCAGGGTTAGATCGATGTCCAGTGAGGTGAATAACCACATTATTAGCCCTACTTTGGCTTGAACATGAGCTGAAGATGTTGCTAATGTGAATACAGTATGTGAAAGAAATATAGGAGTGTCAGTCAAGGTCTTCATCTTAGCTTTCAGGCCGGCTATATTCCTTGAGGCAACATATTTTATGTCCGCTTTATGAAAGTCGCCTCCAAACAAGTGCCCCCTGCTCCTCCAGAACTATCGGGGACAACATTTCCGCTCTTGCTCCTGCCTTGGCTGACTTCTGCAACCACTCCTTTGCCACTGGCTCCTTCCCACTATCCCTTAATCACTCCCTTGTGCACGCTTTCCTAAAAAAAAGCTGTTTGTCGGCCTCTCCTGCCCGGCTAACTACTGCCCCATCTCCAACGCCCCCTTCCTGGGCAAACTCTTGGAGAAGTTGGTCATCCCAAACTGACCCACCATACGGAATCTGTTCGCTGTCTTCATGACCACCATTCTGGCTTCAGAGCATCCAGAGGCACGGAAACTGCTCTCCTGAACACCCGTCAAGACCTGCTCTCAAACCTTGATTCTGACTCCCCTTCTGTTCTCATCCTCCTTGATTTGTCCTCTGCCTTTGGCACTGTCAATTCCCTTGGTATCACGGACCTGGCACTGGATTGGTTAAACTCCTTCCTATCTTATCGACCTTCCCAGGTGCAACTGGGCCTTTTCCTCTCCTCCACCACACTCTCTACTTGCGGTGGCCCTCAGGGCTCTGTCCTTTCGTCGTGGCTCTTCCACATCTATCTTGCCCGTCTGGCCCACTTGATCTCCTCATTTCCAGCGTTATGCTAATGAGACACAGCTCTCCTTCAGGCTTCCCTCCACTACCTCCTCTCCCATTCCTGACTCTCTGACTGCTATTCAGGCATAGTGCACAGCTAATTTTCTCTGTCTTAATTCCAGTAGGACCGAGATCCTTCTATTTGGGGCCCCTCCTCCGTGCTTCCCTCCCGCTCTCTGGCCGCCTCACTTGGGTCCCTGTAATAAAGAGGCACACTTAAATGGAGGTGAGTAAGAGCTTTATTCGAGGCCCCCGGGGTAGTCACAGTGGAGGCACCAACTGGCGAGGCACTCTCAAATGGAATATACATGCACGAGGTTCTAAAGAGACTCGTGCATGTATTACCATAACATCTCCCCCACCTGAAGCAAAAAGAAAAACAGGGGGGGGGGGGGGGAAACAGGAAAGTGAGGGGAAAAAAGGGGGGTCAGGTGGGAGAGGCAGAGGGAAGAGGGGTAAACTGGGGTACATTAGTAATAGACATAGTCATTGTTGAAGTTTTGGATGATTTTGCGGTTCCTTCTGGACATTCTTCCAGTGGGGACTCCTTGATGCATGGAGTGAGGTCTATCATTGTCCACATGTTCACGGAGGGATTCTCTTAGGGAATGTGTGGTGTGTTGTGATGGTCTGTCAGGACTGTTGTCCTTAGATATGCTGGTCTTTTGGATGTCTTTTGTTACTTTTATGAGATCATCTCCAGACCATCTCTTTCCATCATCGAGGATGACAGACTTCCCATGACAACTCACAACTCTCTGTGGAGGTCTGAAGATGGATTCACCCTTGAGAGTTTTCTTCGGTTCTTTGACACATACCCAGTCTCCTTCACGAACCATCATCTCTTTTACTCCATGTCTGGAGTCGTATTGTCTTTTGTATTTTGCTTGTTTTTCTCTTACTGTCTTTTGAAGTAGATCCATGTTCACCCTTGCTTCTCCCGTGTATAAGAACATCCACGCCGGTCTAAATCGGTTGGTTGCAACCCTACCTCGCATGAGGGTGAAGGGCTCTGTTTGTGGTGGTATGTGGGGTTGTTCTATACGCATGTAAAGCTTCTTTGAGGGTTTCTCTCCACGGGAGGTTGTTGGCCGTGGCCAGTTGAACTACGCTCTTCACGAGCCTGTTCATGCGTTCCACAAGTCCGTTGGAAATTGGATGGTACAAAGATGTTGTTATATGGCTGATGGACCTTTTCTTGAGGAATTCCCCAAATTCCATAGCCATGAACTGAGACCCGTTGTCCGAAACCACTTCCTTGGGGTCTCCCTCCCTGTTGAAGATCTCTGTCAGGAAATCTGTGACCTTCTTTGAGGTCACATTGTCCTCGGCTATTCCCCATTCTGTCCATTTAGAGGTGTAATCGACAAGTACTATGATATATACTTTGACTGTTTCGAGGTTCTCGAATGGACCCATGATGTCGATTGCCACTTTAGACCACACATGTTTGGGAGGTTCAATAGGCTGTAAGGGGGTCTTTCTTAAGATCTTGGACTTGTCACTCATGGCACATGTGGAGCAATTTTTGACCAGTTCTTCTGCTTCTTTCCACATTCCTGGCCACCAATAGTTGTTTCTCAACTTGTTTTTCGTCAAGCTCCTTCCTAGGTGACCTTTGTGTGCCAGTTGGAGTACTTCTTTTCTGAGTTGGGTGGGTGGGATTACTTGATCGCCTCTGAAGACATTGCTCATCGTCCATTGATAATTCTTCCTTGAAGGGAATGAAGGTAGTTAAAGCCTCTCCCGTTTCCACCCAGTCATTAGCTATCGCTTCCCTGATTTCTCGCTGTTCTGGATCAGTATTGGCATTCATTTTCCATTCATCTCTCGAGATGGCAGGGTTTACGACAGCTATGATGTCTTCATCTGGAGATGCAATCTCAGTGTCGATGTTGGTCGATAATCTGGAAAGACAATCTGCTACTTGGTTTTGTGGACCAGGAGTATAGCATAGTTGGAGGTTGTATTGCATGATGTCGAGGAACCAACGTCTTATTCTCGGTGATATAAGGTGAGGGGTTTTGGACTGAAGGACATTTACTAGAGGTTTATGGTCTGTTTTCAGTATGACGGGTAAGCCCCAAATTAGGTTCCTGAAATGCTGAAGAATCCACCTCAGACCCAGAGCTTCTCTCTCAATGGTGGAATAGTTTAGTTCGGCTCCCCTCAGTACTCTCGATGCGAATGCGATCGTCACGATGTTCTTATCCTGTTGCTGTTCCAGGATACTACCCAGTCCGGTTTTACTTGCATCTACGGATATGATGGTTTTGGCTTTACAATCGAACCTTCCTAAGGCTGGAGCTTGGTTAATTTGGAATTTGATTTCTTCGAATTCGTTCTTGCATTCAGTGGACCATATGAATTTGGCTGCCTTCTTCAAGATGTTCCTCATGTTTTTGGTCTTATCAGCATAGTTGTTTATAAACTTGGAGTAGTATTCTGTCATCCTGAGGAAACTCCTTAATTGGTCTTTACTTTGAGGCTCGGCGATATTCATTATGGTGTCCATGAGTTTCCTCTTGGGGCTGATGGCGTTGGCGTCAATGGAATGGCCCAGGTATGAAACTCGGTCGCACTTTATGTTGCATTTCTCTAATTTGAGTGTGAGCCCACTTTTTTGTATGACCTGTAGGACACCCACAAGTTTTGCGTTGTGCTCTTCTTCTGTACTGGCTGATATGAGGATATCATCTTGGAAGCAGTGTATGCCATCAAGTCCTCCAAATAGATGTGACATGAGTCTCTGAAAGACTGCTGCGGCTGAAGCGAGTCCAAATGGCATTCTGTTAAACATGAATGCACCGAGAGGTGTGACAAAAGATGTTAGGTTCTTTGAGCTCTCTTCCAAAGCTATCTGGTGATAGGCTGAGGAGAGGTCCAGAGTTGTAAAGTATTTTGCAGGTTTCATGGTCGATAGGAGTTCAGATATATTGGGAAGTGGGTGTCTGTCAACCCATATGTTTTTGTTTAGGTCTCTCAAGTCGACGCACATTCTTATGGAATCGTCCGTTTTTTTTACTAAGACAATAGGGGCAAGCCATTCTGAACTCTCGATGGGCTGTATGATATTTTCATCGCAGAGGCGCTTAAGTTCTTTCTTCAACGCCTCTTTTGTTCCAAAGGGAATACTGCGGACTCGGTGGGCCACTGGGACAGCACCTCTTTTGAGGATTATTCTGTGTTGGAAACCTTTTAGGAGTCCAATCTTGTCGCAGAACACCTTGGGGAATTGTTTTGCTAGATTAGATTTGATGTCCATATCATTGTTGAGCACACTCAGCACAGGGATTTCTTCTCCAGGGTGTATTCTCACTCGAAGGGCGGCTTGTTCTTCCCATCCCACAACGGAGGAGCCATCTTTGGCTACAAAGAGTTTGCAATATGTTTCTCTGTCATGGAACTTGAGGTTCACCCACACATATCCCATTATCTCGATGGGTGTTTTTCCATAACCGGTAGCTCTTACACAAGTTCTTCGCAGGTCATGTATCTTGCCAGAGAGTACACTCAAAAAGGTCTTGAGATCCACGATGGTGTAGGGGGAGCCAGTGTCTACCATTACGGGAAATGATATGCCGTTGATTTGCATTTTGACCCAGGGACCGTTGCTCTGTTGTTGGGATGTTACAGTGAGTATTTGTACCGTTTGTTGCATTGGACTGATAGATAACATGTCATTGTGCTCTTGGTTGCTTTCAATGACTCTCACAGAGGACGGTCTGATGAAAGGTCGCCTGGTGAGATCGCCATATCTGGTTGTCTTTCCCCGTGTGTTCTTGCAGACTTTGGCAAAGTGTCCAATCTGGCTGCACTTATAACACTCCATAGCGATGACGGGGCATTCTTTGTCAGGATTTGCATGCTTGTACCATCCGCACCTCTGGCAGCGCGTTGGATTCTGGGAGTTGTATGGCCTCGCTCTGTTTGAGCCAAATTTCGAACCCCTTGATGGCGGAGCCTTTCTTACTGCTGCTACTAGAGGCTCGTAAGGCTCGGACTCAGGGCTGACACATTTGATCTCCACACTGGTCGTGTGGTCACGTCTTTCCCTCATGCATCAATCTCCCAATTCCATGCTCCTTGCTATCTCCGTGGCTTGGTCCAGGGTGGGATTTTTGGTTTGCCATAACTTTTGTTGGATGCGTGGATCAGCCACATTCAGCACCAATTGGTCTCTCAAATACTCATCACAGACACCTGTGAAACTGCAGGTTGACATAAGGGCCCTGAGGGACGCTATGTATGAATCAATAGACTCGCCTTTGAGCTGCTTTCTGGAAAAGAACCTGTATCTTTCCAGTACTACGTTGGTCTTGTTGCCAAAATGACTGGTGAGTTTGGCCAATGCTATGTCAAACTTGCGGTTGCCATCTCCTCCCATGTTGCCGGGTTCGGGAAGGGTCCTGAAAAGTCTCAGTGCTTCTGCCCCTATACAGTTCAAAAGGGTCGCCTCCTTGAGGTCATCATTGAATTTGCTGCCCCCAATGGCTCTGAGGTAGACGTGGAATCCATCGATCCATTGTTCCCATGGGCAGGTTGGGCTCCCAGGGCATAGAAGAAACTTGGTGGGAGCGGAACGCCCTGCATGGTGGTGTGCCTCTTTCTAGGTTGTAAGTGGTGAGGAATGGCGTTGGGTAGCACCCGTTGCTGTAGTGATAGGCAGAGGTTTGCAGTACTGTTGGCAGTTAGCAGGAGGCGCTGGGATACAGTCTTTATAGAATAGCTTGAATGGCAGGGTGGGACCCCATTCAGAGAATGCCCAGGTGTATCTGTACTGCAGAGTCTTTAGGCTTCAGTGATGGATGGTCCTTAGTACAGATTGTGACCTCACAATGGGCTGGGAGCGCAGGTTGGCTGGTTAGGGGAAGACCTGATGGAATGTTCAGTTGTGATGTCACAATGGACCAAGATGGTGAGTAATCAGTCCCGGAAGGTCAGGGTAGCCATTGAGAGAATGAAGACTGCTAATGCTGTGTGTGCGTTGCTGGGCAACTTTGAAAATGAACTTTTGAAAATGATGCAGGGTTCTGCTCAGGGCAGCGGTGAGGGTTTTACACAAAACAAAAAAAAAAAATGCCAGCCAAAAGGAAAGCGCACGTTTCACCTCGTCCGTTTTACACAAAAAAATGTCAAATGAAAGGAAAGTGTAAGTTTCACTTCGTCCTCCCCCCTCCTCTGACCTGATAGATGGACAGCTCCTGCTGTCTGAAGCACTTTTGGAGTAGGGCAGGAGTGCAATGTGCGCCGCTCTGAACTCCCAGCGGGGAGGAGCGGCACCCTTTACAGTGTAGAACTGAAGGTGGGGGGAAAGGATGTCGAGGCCTCTCTTGGCAGCGCCCTGCCTGTCAGCTGTCAGCAGAAGTCGGCGGCAGCGGAAGAGGGGGGGGGGGCTGTGCTCGCAGTCAGGTGGCATGATACGCTCCCGGGGGCCTCGGGGTACGGTGCCTCGTCGCCATTGTAATAAAGAGGCACACTTAAATGGAGGTGAGTAAGAGCTTTATTCGAGGCCCCCGGGGTAGTCACAGTGGAGGCACCAACTGGCGAGGCACTCTCAAATGGAATATACATGCACGAGGTTCTAAAGAGACTCGTGCATGTATTACCATAACAGTCCCCTCCCCTCACCATCTTGTAAGGCTAAAAACCTTAGCATCCGTTGACTTCCCTCTCCCTCTCCTCACATCACAGACCTTGCCAAGAAGGCCCACTTTCAGCTCCACTTCCTCAGAGGCATTCTCCCCTTCCTTACCTTCCCTAGAAACTCAGTATCTCCAGAGCTCTGATTCTCTCTGGGATGGACTATTGCAACAGCCTCTTCCTCAATCTGCCTCTTTCCTTCCTTCATCCCCTCCAGCTAATCCAGAATAGGACTGCAAGACTTCTCCTTGGCCTCAAGCCCAGGGACTTCTTTCCAGCCCTAAAATCTCTCCACTGGGTCCCGGTGGCTGCAAGGATCAAATCCAAGACCCTCTGCATCATCCACAAGGCTTTCTTTACTTTCCTTTATTGTGAAACTGGTCAACGTTACATGAAAACAAAAAAACATGTAAAAGACCAACACAATATGATAAAATCACAATTAATTCTACGTACACATACACAATTAAACAGCAGTTCTTTAATTTCTTTACACCAACATAATTAAGAAGATTTCACTATAGCTGCTAAAACCAGCAACTTTAATGCTGCTATGGTTAACAGTGTTTCCTCTACATTCGTCAACCTTAAAAATAGCTTGTCGTTATTCACACAATCTTGATTTCAAACAAATGTGCTAACTAATTGCCATCTATGCGCCTGGAACGCTTCACATTCAGCCAAAATGTGTTCTCGATTCTGCACATTGTCGCAATGCTTACACAATTGACAGTTTCCCAAATCTTCCACCTTGTTAATGTTCCCACCATTTTTTACCTTCTTGATCACTCCAGTTAATAACAGATTTAATCGTAATCTGAGAACTTCTTCTCGCCTGTATGGATTGGGAAATCTTCTCAGATAAAGGGCCAAATATCCCAGTGGTTTTGGAATATTAGAGAGAGGCCTGTACAATGTGTACGAGCTAGCTTTATCTGATGTATGGCACCAGTCAAGCTCTCTCAAAGTCTGCTTAACATTTCCAGGTTTGGAAACCAGCAAATCGCTCTATACAGTACATTCACTTAAACTCTGCTCCACCACTCTCCCAAAAGCAGCCACAGGTACACACCTAACCCGTTCCATAGAAATGCCCAAATCATTATACAGACTATTTGTCGGAGGGTTTAGAAGAGCCTGTACTGGGCCAGTTCTTTCCACCTGAAGGTGTATGCGAACAAATTCAGGCCCAATTGTGGTGGCAATTGGGAGACAGTTTGGCAAAGTCATCACTTTCCTCCAAATAATGGCCTCACTTTTTTCCCAATCAAATCTCCTATGAACTCAAAAAAAACAATTAAAATAAACTTCAAGACTGGCACAAGTGCGAATTTACAGTATTTCTCCCGGATTCTCTTAATCTGGGCAGCCAATTGTTATGCTTTTGATCTCAGCCTACCCAAAAAGCACTCCCTTATTAGGGCCAGAGTCTATTGAGAAACCCAGATAGACGAGACTCGTTTTTGGGATCAGTGTTTCACTGCACAGTGAAAACGAGAAGCCCAAGGGCTTTTTGGTGTTCTCACAAAATCTTAATATATTTGTTTTAGCACAGTTTACCACAAGCTTGTTTAACTCTGCATATGTTTCCACCGCACTGGCTAACTTCTGCATCCAGACTTGTGTACAATCCAAGGCTTTCTCTAGCCTGGGACCTTGCTACATCAACTCTCTCTCTTCCTAAATACCTCCCTGCTAGAGCACTTCGGTCCTCTAGCTCCAACTCTCTCCAGATCAGACATTTTTCCAAGCAGAGAGTGGGGGGTAGATCTCTCTCTTCGGCAGGTGCCTCCCTCTGGAATGACCTCCCTGCCCCTCTTTGACTTGAGCCAGACCGCCTTTAGTTACGGAAGCTTCTCATTACCCTGCTCTTCTCTAATTCCTTCCCTCTCACCCTCACTTGTTAATGCCCCCATCTGCCACTGCGACTGGTGGCCTGGTCTCCTATGAGTCCTACAGGGAACCAGGCCCTCCTTGATAAGTTTTTACCACAACCCACACAAATCAGCAAAGCCCTTCCGAGCCCCCTTCCCTGACTAGCCTGGTTGGTTGGGCATCCCTCCGGAGTCTGTCCCCCCCCCTCGCACTTAGAAGGTGGTCTGCCCCTGGCACTCGCCCTCCTATCCTCCCCGCAGCAATTTCCTAGCCCCTGGGCCCTTTCTTCCTTCACCTGCTCACCCCCCTTCATTTTTTGCCCCCTCCCCTGACCACCTTCACTTCCTGTTACTGCACTTGCATGATCCCAATGTCACAAGGCCTAGTAGGACCGTTATTGTTATTTATCTCCCCTGCCCCCCACCTGTCTTGTGGCGCCTTCAAACACCTTTTTGCTGTATAGTGCGCCTTGTGCATATTGAATATATAAAACATAAAATTAAGCCCTCCTTTTGCTTCATCACGAGCCAACAATGTTGCTAATGTGAATACAGTATGTCAAAGAAATATAGGAGTGTCAGTGGATGTCTTTGTTCTTGGCTTTCAGGCTGGCTATATTCCATGAGGCAACTTTCAAAAGTCCTGTATTACAAATGGTATCTACGGGGCCATCTGCTTCGCCTACCAATTCCAGACTGCGGCAAACCCAATTGTTTGAGAGATCTGTGTTGGTAGTAGTGAGGTCTGATGTCCTGAGCTGCCTTGTTCCTTTGACTGGAGGCTCCTCGACTGGACTCGGTGTGTTTTGCAAACATAGAAGAACAATTCTCCGTAAGTACTCCGGAAGGCAGTTTGCAGAAAGAAAACAGGGATGGAGATTTTATTACATGTTGTGAGTGGCTATAAAACAACATCCTCTTTAAGATGTAAACTCAGTGACGAGTTCAGTCTGCCCCAGACTGTGTTACTGTGGAGCCGTTTTGCTATTTTTGCTATTTTTGTCTCTGAGAGGATCTGCACGACTGAAATTGGACACTACCACTTTAACTTCACGGACTGTCGTTAAAACCGAACTTCCGGCGCGGAGTTCGGTGTCGAGTTCAGTCTGCCCCAGTCTGCCTCTGAACGCCCTGAAAGTGCCGGATGGAGTCGCAGTCTAGCGACGCAGATGTGGTCCCGACCGACGTTGGACCGCATACACGAAATAGATTACAACAGCTGAAGCTGCAACAAGCGAAGGCTCTAAACGCGAAGGTAAGAGCTCAAAACTGTACCGCTATTGCCTTTTTAAATCGCTGCAACACCAAGTCGGCAGAAACGATAGTCGTCCCGGCCTCAGGCGTAGCGTTGGGACCCGATCCATTGCCCGACCCATTGCTTGAAATGGATTCCAACATGTCAATAGCTACCGTAACTGTGAGATTGGGGGACCACGTTCGACAAGAGGAAGTCACTGCCCTAATTTTACCCGCAGTCTTCACGCCAGCGACTGCAATCGCAACCACGATTGTAAACAGCGTGGTCAATGAGGGCGAGGAAGTGTGCCTTTGTAAAGATGGAAACAAAATTTCTCCCTCTGTCTCAACGAATGTGCCCCCAGAGCCAAATAAGAACTTCGCTCAAGTCAACTTAATAATGGATAACCTGTTGCCACCTAGCTCACCACCCCCTTCAGCTTACCTTGACGCCTCGGAGTTCACTTTTTCTTTTGATATAACTGATGCTGATCTACTGGCCATACGCTCACAACAGATGAGTTACAAACTATGCCCATACGGCCCCTGTCACAAAGGACTCCAGACACTCAGCAGCAAAATCCTGCATTGCTTGAAGTAAGATCGTTCATCGAGGAGCTGATACAAGAGACGAGATCTAGCGACCCTGTGATATGTAAGACGCTTCAAAGAAACTTCGAAACAAGTATAAATAACATGCCAGATGTCAAGGCTGTAGTGAAGCCGAAATACGATGAAGGCATAGACAAAAAAGGAAAGGACAGTGCTCTGCCGCTAAATGATTCCTGTAAAGTAGTGTCTGTAAACACTTCCATGTCCTATGATGTAGTAGCGCGGGAAGCTCGTCTGGCTGAACGGCTGAAAGCCGATTTTGTCCAGATGCGCGATCGCCTAAATGAAAGCTTCGCAAATAAACATGAACGTAAAATTGGCAAACAACGGAAAGCAAGCAACTCAATCAAGGAAGCTTTCCATCCTGTAAACAATGCTCGGATGCAAAAGGAAGCAGCCCCTGTAGTGCGGCCAATTAATCTGGACACAACTGACACCAATCAAGTGTATTGTCAGACAAACTTTGATAATGGCCTCGCTAGCAACAGAGTTGATACACATACACCAGCTGGAAAAGACTTAGCCGATTCAGGAGCATGTAACTCGCTGGTGTCCGGACATGCGGGAGAGTCGACTGAAGCAAAAGGAAACATTTCCATCGCTGCTGGATTACAAATTCACAACAACGTCCTAGCAGCCACATCCATTGCCTTAATGCCGTTCATGAAGTTATATGAGGCATTGAATGATTCCTTACGGGATCAGAACT
Source organism: Ambystoma mexicanum (assembly GCF_040938575.1). Taxonomy (NCBI): domain Eukaryota; kingdom Metazoa; phylum Chordata; class Amphibia; order Caudata; family Ambystomatidae; genus Ambystoma; species Ambystoma mexicanum. The sequence continues at coordinate 641,741,775 of NC_090923.1, forward strand.
CCTTGCTTTGCTCAACTAACAGCAAACTGATTGAACTGGAAAAATTCAACGAACATCTAGTACGCCGCCTCGATCTAGAAGCCGCTGCTTCCCATGAATGGCACTCTCGTTTAAATGAAATAACGAAAAGAGAAGCTCATGAAAAAGTCAATCTTAGTGAGGCGATTGTAGAGTGCACCCACAAATAAATGTACTTGCCAACGGTCTTGTAATGATATCCTCAGTATTCCACAATGCAGTACACTGCAAAATCTTCGTGCGAAGACAGTAAAGCCACTTGTGGCCGAAAACCATATTGAAGCCAATAAATCCACAAACTCCTGCATCAGGGGAAACCATAAGAAAAAAAAAGGTGAGAAAGAAACTTCCCAATTAAAGGAGGGCAGGGTCAACGAGAGCGAAACGCACCTGCCGGCCCCAAATGACTCGTTGATCCCGCAGCGACCGACAGTCGAGCCTTTACCCTCACAAAATAATAATCCACCGGAATTCATAGAGCCAGTCGCTCAGCAAAACCACAAAGGCCAGGCAAAGATAGCGGAACCAAAAGTTTCCTTTGTAATTTTCTCTGGACCAGCAAAATCAATTATAGCAAAATCTACAAATCCAGCCTTGCTGAAAAAAAAGAAAAACGAAGTAGGAAAAACGACTTTCAAAGGTCTTCCACCAAAAAGATTACGGTCAAACGAGGCAAAGAAGTTCATTAGAAATCTGACAACCCCTCCTCGCCAAGAGGTGGCGAAAACTACGGCGGCGGCAAAAGTTCAGGGAAAGTTGAGTGCTGACACCAATATCGGTAACACACCAGTAAAAAACATGCAAGTGCCAGCAAAACGTAGACTTGAAACCTCAACCTCTTCAAACGACAATGACACAAACACCTCGATTGATTTGTGTGATTTATTCAATCGATGAGGAGGCGGCATTGGAAAGCACTGAGAGAACAACCAATCATTGTCCATTAATTTCCCTTGAGTACGGAGCTAAATTGAAATTGAACAAAAAAAAAAACAATGGCGCAGCATCGCACAGAATCCACCCAGATACTTAGCTGCACTAAAAGAAAACAGCTTGCATGCCGCTGCTGAAGAGTCGCGGTGGGCAGGAAGAAAACCAGTAGAGTCCTTTGAAACCAACTTAACGACCCTTAATCCGAAACAGTCGCTCAACATCAAAAACAATTACAACTAAAAGCGAAAGAAAGAGACTCATTCCGAGAGTCTGCAAACTCGAACTGGTTAAGATTGGAACTTGAAAACATTCTGGAGGAAAATAATGAGGTAAACCTCAACAGAGCAAATGTAATGAGACTACTGCATTACATACCAGCGTTACGCAATACAATATCTGATGACATTGCGATTGTAGAATACAAATCTGAAGTAAGATCTGATTGGGTAATTCTTCACATGAAGTCAAAGAAATTGGCTATACCTTTAATTGAAGCCAAGGATGACTTACTGTTCTTTGGCTTCGACTTATCTATATGTGAAGATCAGCAGTCTCCCAGAACTTCGTCTGCTGCCAACAATCGCTTTGCCAACACAGATAACGCAAATCGAGCTGACCTGTGAAACGGCAGTCTGTCCCTGTAAGCGTGTCAAAAACAGCGTGAAAAACGGTTAGGATCACGAAGGGTCAAGAAGCTTGGCCCAATTATTAACTTCATGGAACACTCGCAGATTTGCCCACCTGTTCCAAGAAACCTGCGCCAACCAGATCAAAAGTACAATAATTTGTCTACAAGAAACATGGTTACGGGATGTACCTGTGAGTGATGGCTATTCCGTATTTTTGAATGCGGCAGGGAAAAACCTATACGACCGTCCCTTTTCCGGTCTAGTAACCATGATAGACAATGCATCAGGATGGGATGTCATAAGCACTTCTAACCCCAATCTTTTTGTGCAGGCATTAATCTTGGAACGAATATGTAAAAACAATTTGAACAAGAGCAAACAACATATGCTGATCATAAACACCTATTGGAATCTAACAATGTTAAGTGATTCTGCCTATTTAGCTGCCATTACTTCGCAAATAGACAACTGTCTAGATGCTTTGGACAACCCTTTTATCCTAATATGTGGTGATTTGAACTACACTTGGTTTAACAACGCAAAAGTGCGCAATACCTATGATAGGAGTAAAGTTCCAACGGAAACAGCAGACCGAGGCACCAGGTGGGAGTATGAACTAGTCCTATGCCATTGCGTGATGTTAAATGGATGCACTAAATGCGACATCCCAGCGGGTGACACTTGGCACCGTGGAGATTCTAAAAAAATTCTCGACTACATATGGGTATCAGAAAATCTACATACCTATATTGTAAAGTTATCCATAATGATTTCTACAAAAAGCAATCATAACGCTTTAATCCTACATTGGGACTCTCAGACTAAAAATAAAAAATTGTTGAAATATAAAACGCCTTTAAGCATCAACCAGGCTCAAAACAGGTTGCGAATAAATGCCAATCAAATCAACAACCTGACATCAGACCTCACCCGAATGAACATGAGAGATTTGGAAGTCAACCATGTATCACTGTTGATGCAATTCACCTCATGCGCTCATAAGAACAACTTGAAAACATCAAAAAACAAATATCTTTTCAGCCCAGTCTTAAATAAAGCAAAGAAAACGCTAAAGAAAGACCTGAGATTGTTAAAGAGACTGGCGGAGCAAATCAACACCACCTGATGGTCAAGAGACATTGACGATTTAGAAACTGGTTAAAGTCTTTTAATCTGACGCAATTACAAGAGCAAGCTGAACATATGCTACAGTTAATAATTCAGAAAGACAGCCGAAACATCTGGCAAATCATTAATACCGGCCATCTAAATCAGGCGTTTGCACTATCAATGGTGTAAGTGAACCCGCGTGGGTAAAGCATTACACCAACGTTTTTAACATCCAAAATGCAGTAAAGATCCCACTTGTAACACTTGAACCTTGTGAGTGGTCAGTAACTGAAGCTTTAGTGGATATCGAAAATGCCATTCAACATCTAAAGACACCTTCTCCAGAAGAAAATCACAAATTGGGCCGATAGTGCTAACATAATCGACGAAAGGCAAACGGGCGTGGAGCTGAACCTGCTACTGTTAAACATGGCAAAACTGGACACCCTATGATGCAAGAAAAGACTTTTCCTTGCGTTTGTTGACCTGAAACAGGCGTTCGACAGTATTAGTCGTGAGCTCCTGTGGAAAAAACTTACAAGCTGGGGATGTCCACATGACTTACTATCACCGTTGATGACACTATACGCCAACACCAATATCAGAGTGCGTCTAAATGCCGAAGGTGCCTTGTCTGACAAAATAAAAACATCTAAGGGTGTAAAACAGGGCTGTCCTTTGTCCGCGCTGCTATTTAAACTCTTTGTTGCTGACCTTCCTGTGGCGCTTGAAAAAATGAAGACTTTTCCACCTAAAATCAATGGAAAGCCCATAAGCCACGTAATCTATGCAGACGACGTAGTATTACTTGATTCAACCGAAATTGGGCTCCAACATTTGCTGGCGGCATTACAAGACTATCTAGCCATAAATCAACTAGAAATAAATGTAAGGAAATCTCAAGTTATTGCTTTGGGCGCAAAAACAGGCGTAAAGAAAAACTGCTTCAGGTAGAAGGTGCAGGAAGAGTGTTTGGACAGAGTTGATGTTATCCGTTATCTAGGAATTCCCTTCAACATTTCAATAAGAGAATGGACCTGGACAAATGATATAACATCTCGCATGAAAATCTCTGCACAGCAAGGAGCAAAACTTCATGCAAACTACGGGCTCTTCACTCTACACCCATACTAACGTTCTATCTACAAAAAGTTGCCCCAGCAATATGTTTTGGAAGCGAAGCAGGTTGGAATATCGACGCCAAACTCTGGCCCACCCTGGAGAGACTCTTTTGGAAAAAAATACTGAAACTTCCACAAAGCACTTCCATGATCGCAATTAAGACATGAACTCGGTCTTGACTCACTACACTCCATGGTGTTGTGTAAATCATTAACAGCGCTGCGAAAAATGCGCTTAACACCTCCAGTGAAACCATATGAAATAATGCATGAAAAAAGTCAAGATCCATCAGCATTCCTGTTAAATGGCTGGGAGGAGAAATTATTAGCGATTTTAAAAGCAGCTGACATAAGCATGTCTTTGGTGCTGCAAATCCCGCAAGTGGCGAAAGTCAAATTTAGGAATTGGTATTGGATAACAAACATAGAAAAACGCAATCAATTATCCTCTGCAATTGATTTGGGAACCTTGACTCATAAAGTGGGTGAACCACCGAGGTACCTCACCAAATTTCCATCCCGTTAACACCGGGACCAGTTCCTAAGATTACGATTAAACCTCTACACCACAAATGAGGTCCTATTGAGAAGAAAAGATTTAGGGACCCACAGTGACAAATGCTGCTTCTGTGCGACAGTTGTCGAATCAAGTAAACATCTTGTAATTGAATGTCACAAAATAATGGCACAACGCTCACTTCATCTTGCGAGATTCACACCTAAAAACGGGAATATGGAAGACTGGTGGGGCTACCTAATCTCAGGAACAAACACTCAATTAACCTGCGCAGTAGTAAATTTTATGGACATATTACCAAATACTCTCAAAGTAGAGTAAGTGAGAGCACAGATGGTTGTTTGTTTGTTTGAACACAGAGATCTGAAGAACTGACAATTCAACGGGAATGATAAGAAATTATATGTATGGGTTTTGGTAGCTGAGAAGGAATGACTAAAAAGTTTGTTTTTCTTTTGCAAACTAATGTCAATAAAAAAAAAAAAGATGTAAACTATGAACGGATGTCTACATTTTATGGCCATGCAGTCCACAGGGAATTACTTTCGGCCCTTACCAACCTATCCAGCTCTTTGTGCCATTAAAATATGGCAACTGTGTTCCAGACCAAAGGACGGTTCTATTGTTCATAAAATGGGTCACCTTTAAATTTAGGAAGACGGATGACTCCAATTGTACGGGCCTTAACCTGGGTACCCAGCCCAGGACTACCACCAGAGATGCTACCTCGGGAGGGAGATGGCCAATATACATTTTTAATGGGACTTCTTCTGCAGTTGGGAGCCTTAATTGAAGATGAGGTGATAGTAGATGGAGACTTCATGTTAGTACCAGATCCACATCTAGACAAAACATTACCACCATCTTCACTGGATTTTAGGAATGCAACGGCATGGGTAAGAGACCAAAGGGAATTGTTTTATTGAAGCTTGGTGATTCATACATGATGTGGAAAGGAATGTACTCCCTTTTCCCATGTGCACAAAGGAGTTTTGAATATTGATCTGCTTTTATTGTCTTTGTTAATCCCATGTACTACAGAAATTGAGATGGGATGAAGGATACTATTGTAACAGCTTCCCTGTGATTTGCTAGAGCACAATCCCAACCCAAGCCACAGTGGATGCTGTTCGCCCCACTGCTTAAAGATACTGTTATTGGTGTGAAAATAGCCATCTCAATAGATGGTTAATTTAAAGACAATGAAGGAGTACCACCTCTAGAGGTGCTATCGGATGCTATGAAATCAGTCATTAAGGGAGAGCTGATCAGTCAAACAATAACATAAACAAAAGCCAACAAGATGGTTTGCAAGCGCCTAGAGGCAGAGGTGCAGGAAAGAGTTCAAGCATATGTATAAAAAATCACAGACTGCCTACAGTGATCTTGGAATAGCTAGGGTAAGCTTTGAGGGAGTGAAACCTCTAATAAGCTTCTATGCACCAAACTATGCACCAATAAGTTAATTTCTCTATGATTTGAATTTCCTAGTATCGCCAAGTCTGGGGTCCAGTATTTGATTTGCTTGCAATTCTTTTTTTGTTTTTTCCCCAGTGTTCCCCAAAACCACCAATGCTGAAATATTTTTCAATAATTTCAGATAAACAAAGTAAATCACTTGGACTGTGGAAGGATAATGTGGTTTTAGGGCATGAGGGGAAGTGGACACTAAACTAGAATGGTTGTGGATATGATTGTCTCCTAAACTAAGGAAGTAATGTAACTCGAAATAGGCACGTTCTGACTTGATTATCTTTTACAACCTTAGGAAATGATACTGTACCTGCCTGCAAGATGTTGGAATATTGTTTTAATATCCCTTTGAAAAAAGACCATCCTGGAGGAGGCAGATGAACCTGAAAGGGGAGAATAATGACGGACAGAGGCAGGAGAAGAGCACTGCCTGAAAGAATGCATGTACAATTTTGAGGAATCTAAGTAGCTGTGCTGGAAGCAGTTTGGGCATGGAGGCCTTGTAAAGAATAAATAACCAGGATATCTGGCATTGTCTCTCAAACCGGGAGGCAATTGGAAGGCAAACCTGAGACTATCCACCAGCAATCCTAAGGCATAAAGGAAGAAACACAACCCATGGCAAGAGGTGAAATATTGTCTGCTTGACAAGTGCCCTAATGAGGGGATGAGAAAACCCATTGTTGCTGTGAATCCTGAGCTAACTAAGATTCAGCTAGGATCTGCTGTGAATCTTGACAGAGAATCGCAGTCCAAAAAGGACATGTTATACATTCTGAGAGAGCATAGCTCCAGGAGGGACCTGATATGAAATCTGAAGCAAACCAATGATTGCGAGAAGCTTACAGAAAACAGTGAGAAACCGAAAGGCTGGCAGAAGCACAACAGTGATTTCTGTTCAGGCTGAAGTAAGCCTGAAGTAGGTATAACTATGACGCCAAGTCTCTGAGGGAGGCTGTGGGGAAACATGGTGAAAAGAGCAAGGCCTGAAGGAAATACTAGACTGAGTCGTGACTAAAAAACCTCCCAGAGGAATAATTCAGTTTTTGTCTGTATTAGAATATGGTAGGAATTCTGAAGAGTATGTTTGGAACGGTTTGCTTTGGGCCAATCCATGGAACATTGTGTGTTTTGAATAGGGTGGACCAGGAGGCTAAGGACACTTTAGGATTAGGTTTGAACTTTGTTGATCACATCTTTTTAGGGTAGGGTGTCCCAAGGAGGAGAAAGGAAGAGTAGGTTAAGACGTTTGATTTCAGTGTTGCAATCAGCTGGTGTTGGACCCCTGAAGGAAAGTTGACTTTATTATTCTTCTATTGCGCTTTGGTTTCGCGATTAAATCTTACACCCGTACGCATTCAACAAAACATATTATGCAAATAGAATACATACATTTACATTTCATTAAATCAGACCTTTAGCCACGACTCTATAAATAAAATCCAACATTTCCTTTAAAATCCAACAATTTCATCAAAACCTCGTAAAACAGCCAAAGTTAAAGAAACTGGTCTTCCATTTAAAATGTGTGCCTGAAAGCAATCATGATCATACAGCCTTAAATTCTTTATGAACATATTAAAACATTTGCTGTTAATTTGACGCCATACATTACAGATAAATGTTTTAAAGTTTCTCTCATGCCCTCTCCCTTACAATATGTACATAACCTATTTTCCCTCTCAATTCATGTCTTGCCCCTTCTTCTCTAATATGGGTAACAAATGTAATCTGAATCTCAGTAATGTATTGCTCCAAACCAGGCAGGGGAATCTCTTGATATATAGCTCTGTTCCTGATAGGGGCTTTATACTTTTTAGCACATTATTAAATTGTGTGTGCTTCTTAATCTCTCCAGTGTGCGCCCAATCCCTTTCTCCAACTGACCTTTTGATATTCAGTGGTTCTAGCTCGAGACATTCAGCGGAGCTATCCAGCTCCTTCAGCATGCTCTTATTCTCATTTACCCAACTAGAGAAATAGGGGCAAGTATTCTCCATCATTGATTGCAGTTGCAAAAGGAGGGAATTCTCAGACAGAAGTCAAATCTTTCTAAAAAAGATTTATATCTGATCACTGGGGCCAGTACACACTTTGGTAAACCCAACACCTTTTGCCAAATTAGGCCTTCCAAGAAGATCCAATCCTTCTCATGAGAATGAGTCCATATCCGTGTCATGCAATAACGCAGGAATCGCCTTAGCTCTATATAATAGTTGAGTGCAGGTACAAGAGAACATTTCCCTTATTTGTTGACAATTCCTTTCAACTTAGTCACATACATATTACATTGCCTCTTAATGCATTCTAGGTGCTTCTTTTTTCTTGTGAAGGTCACAAATAGTTCAACTCAAATACACACACTTGACTCTCTCCAAATTCTCTCTCCTTAACTTTCCACGTGAACTTGTGCTTCTTGCTCTTATATCCACTAACCAGCACCTTTGTTTTCCCGATGTTAATCGCTGGTTCATGCGCATACATGAATTGTACCAAACAATTCTGCGATCGTTTGGTCCTGAATAACCAAGCCATCTACATATACTAGGTAGTGGACTTTGCAAGACCCCAAATTTGGCTGACCTCCAGCCAGTGCCCCAGGTCTGTGAAGAGATTAAACAGAGCCGGGGCAAAAACGCATCCTTGGCAAACACACTGTGTAATCATAGTCTCCGTCACTCTCCCCTCTGCATCCGGCCAGACCTGGAACTTTGTGTCCTCATGTAAGGCCATCAATATCTCCAGTCAAGTATTGGGTATTCCCCATTGCCTTAACTTCTTCCATAATTTCTTCTAATCACCCGTTAGCATGCAGATGTTGGGTCTACAAAGACCATATAAATTGGTTTCTTTTCCAGCTTTCTCATATTAATCAGCATATTCAAAATGAAGCTATTAACCGGGGTGCCTATGCCCTTTCTAAACCCTGATTGATTATCATCCAGCATCCCTTGTGCAGGCAGTCAGAGCTTTCAAAACTATGGTTGCCAAGATTTTACTGCTAACATCGAGGAGGACAATAGGCCAATCATTACAAGGAGAAAACATCTCCCCCTTTTTTTAAAGTGGGATAATGATGACAGTCTTCAAGGGCACAGGAATAATTTTTTTTACTAATATGTTCTGGAATAATGTCTATAAAATATCAGCCCACAATCGCGGATCTGCTTTCATATTAAGATTAGCGATTCCATTGGGGCCCATAGCCCTAGATGACTTGGTGGCCTTGATCACATGTTCAATATGGTCTTTATCATAAACCAAGGACCACTGCTGGGAGCCACTACCCTGCCACCATTCCCATATGTTACCTACTTCTCCTCTGGAATGGGATTAGCCTGCACGTATTCCTGCATCCCTGGGGGTCATTATTCATTAACTTTTAAAAAGCTCTGGAATACCTTTCCCTTAAGATTTGTAACATTAATTCGCCCTCCCGCTGGTATGTACGCACCTTTTAGCACTTTAACCAATTTCTGAAACCATGCCTTAATTATTTTGCCATAAACATATTCTCTTCAGGGTTCTGTCCCTTCTTTAAGACCTAGAGATTTCCTTTGTAGCTCTTTTCTTACCCTGAATAAACCCATCATAAATTCAACTTTTCACACTCTTACCAGTTATTCCACGGGAGGTCATCCCTTACCCCAGCAATCCAATGTCCCCTTCAATAAAGTGTGAAGAATTTGGTACTGAGAAAGTATCCTCCAACTCCTCCTTTTCAAATGACTCTAGAGTAACTTTTAGGTAGTGATTACATTTCGCTATATTGCCGGGGCGCCATACTAACCGATTACCTAAATTGTTTCCCCACAAATTCACTGCAGTGCTAGTAGCTTTATATGAAAACAGATTAAAGACACTACCCAGTACAGAATGATCACTACTTTTGGTGCTGTAAATCTTAAAATCCTCACATGCATTTTGAGGGGTGCATGACTTGAAAATGTAATCAAGAGTGGAAGATGTCTCAAAACATTTCCCTCTGCATATACCATATTTAGACAACAGAGATCCTGGTCTTTCATGAGTTGCAACCAGTTGGAATCATTACGTTTCCCCAGCCCCACAAATAAGCGTTGGATCGCCACTTTTACTCCCTAAAATAGGCAAATACTCCCAAACAGTAAAAATAGGGAGTAAAAATACTCACCCACAAAGCTCCATGGATATGTTTGGACCAGTAGCGCAGGCAGTACAACAGGAAGAAACTACTATTGTTACTGCCCGATTTGAAGAAGTAAACCTGTATCTTTTTATGCTCATGAATAACTAGGCGCAAAGAAATGATTATTGCAAGAACATTTCCATTTTCCAGTTTAAACATATTTATACCGGCTTATATAATACTCCCATTGGAAATTGGACTTAATTTTACTCCCTAAAACATCATTTTACATCAAACTTTAAAATAATAGGGAGTAAAATACTCCTACATCCAAATCTTATCTAGTTCACGGACTTCCCCTCATACCTTTGTTTGACATATTCCTTTGGCTGAGAACCCCATTTTCCTCCCCACAATAACAATTTGTCACCCAAAAAGATTATATTTTCACCTCTCCCCTTACACATCCATTCCTGTATAAAGTTCCTCTACACAGGATATCACATCTTTTCCATGAGAGAATAAATGATTCAAGTAGATATTAACTAACAGCAGTTCTATCCTTTCCCCCCAGTGCCCCTTGGTCCCTACACAGAGAGATGGCAAAGATACGTGGATGGTCAATAATCCGATTACTAACCCACCCCTGGTCATTCCTAATGGCAGTTAACAGGCCCCCTGAGAGCCTTCCCATAAAACCTTGTTTCGCTGCCTGGAGGTGCACCTTGTAGCCATCAAGTATCAGGGTATTCTTTGGCCACACTTCTTGTAAGTTTATTATATGAAATTCAACAAATCCATGTCATCTTCTATCCTTACATCTCCTATCCTTAGGAGATGTTTATATCCCCTTGTATTCCTAGAGGCGATCTTTAGCTTACCAAGGCACTTCAGTGAGCCACAGTTATTGACTTTCAGAGATTTCATATTGATTTCTTAGGATTCTGATCTCTACTTTTCTTATATTGTCGTAAATCAATTACTTGCTCCCTCTGGACTTTTTCTTTCCCATTTTTCAATTTCATCCCCTTCACTAGAGAGTTACTTCTCAAATTTTCCTCCCCTTCCTCAGTATCTTCCTGATATTTCTGTAACTTCTCTCTTGATTCCACTCTCCGTGGGACATTGAGAACTCACCATTGTCTGTACCCTCTGCACAGGGGTCCATAATCACTGATGGAGCTACGTGTGATCCACAATGATAAGGGGGAGTGGAGTATCCAACTCATTTCTCATCCGGGAGTGGTCCAAACTTCCCTTATCTCAAAATTGAGGTTGTCATAGCCTCTATCAAGTGAATTTAATATATGGGATAAAGCAGGAACAGTAAAAGCCTCTTCAATTGGATCATCTTGTTTGTAAAATGAGCCTGGATTATTTCCTGCAACATTACATTTGCTTGCAAAAAAACAACCCCTTGAGGGGGGCTCCACTGAAATCGAAGCAAGAAAAAATGTTGGACCAGTGAATCGGGGTGACACACTTCACTATTTCAATGCAAAACAAATTTTATTAAATTAATCCGCAAAACATATGTGTATATGTAAAACATTAAAACATTAGAAAACAATACTCTAATCTCACACAACTCAGGAATCAAAAACTCTCAATCCTTCATTCATACTTCCATACATAAAACCATAATTGCCAGTTTAACACTGTGTAGTCCCAATCTGGTACTACACAAATCTTCACAAGTAATTATTTCACTTCTGTTCACTCTGACCCTGTCCTTTATTGAGAGTGTCATCTACAGTTTGTTTTATGTTTTACAAACAGTTTGTGTAGTCGTCGACACGTGTTTCGGTCTCTTTGGACATACAATCTTGTCCTTTTCTTTTCAAGACCTTCCTCAGGATGTGAGGCTCAGTCGAGTTGTCCTGCCTCTCTCACAGACTGGAGTAAGCCATATTGTAATCCCCGGTTGCCAACTTGGGGGATGCGGATGGATAAACTGGAATGGATCCTTCAACAGGAATCTAATATTCAATTATGCTAGATCATGGGCAGACCACTGCCAAATGTATTCTGAATTATGTGGTTATTCTTCTTAACTGCCCATACCAGACATGCAGCTTATAACTCTGGATCCAGGGAGCTAAAGATCCCCTCCTTCCGGATGACCCACGACTGGACAATGCCAAAATGGTATAACTCTTCAGTATAATGTGGTGTTTGTTCCCATACACTAGCTCAATTTCGTGTTGGGGTCTCCGTGTCGTCTCCTCTCCTTGAGTACGTCGTGCTCAGTATCCAAACAATTGCAGAACCTGTGCTTGTGTGACCATGCACTGCACTTAGATAATATTGTGCACTTAGATAATATTGTGAATGTTGGCATGCGCTACACTTAGATGGAAGTGTGAAGGCTAGCCAATGACACACTTCGATGGAATTGTGAAGATTACCAAGCGCAACACTTAAAAGTAATTGAGAATGTTAGCGTGTCCCACACTTAGATAGAATTGTGAACATTGGCCTGCGCCGCATATACATAGGATTGTGAAGGTTAGCTAGGGCCACACTTGGACGGAATCATGTAGGTCAGCACGTGCTACATTTAGACAGAACTATGAAGGTTAGCATGCTAACTGTCATATAACACACAAACCAATATAAGATCAAACTCTCTGCATACTTATCTCACTGAAAAAACTCATACAACCATCTCTCGCACAACAAGCTGCACGCACTTCACCACACACAAGCTGCACCAACAGCACACGCGGGCTGACACCGATCCAGTACTAGCACCCGGTGTATACTGAGTTGAAGCTGCCAGCAGTACACCACTCCTCTCACTATCCTACTCTCTCTTCACCTTACTAATCCACCTCACCTTCTTGTTTACAGATCCGCCAGAGCACCTGGGGACCAATTCCGTTGGTGACAGTGCACGGTACAAATACCTTTAACATAACATAACATTAATCGGCCCAGGAGTTTAAGGCTTAGCCACAGTTTAAAAAAAATCAAATTTAATTTGTCAGCCCCTTCCAAAATAGCCGATAGGGATTTGCTCCTGGATAACCCGCCTCAACAAGGGGGCTCAGCTGTGTTAGAAGACGCCGGAGCCCAGACCACGTTTTAACATGGTACATGTCTGACACATCTAATGCGTTGTACATGGAATTCTCAGGCCATGGGAGAGAAGAAAAGTGTGTTTTATTTTGAATACACACTTTGTTTGCCTTTGCCTGTCGATGCGTTAGTTGCTGTGATGCTTGTGGGGGTACAGGTGACGAATCACCCATTGGATTGGGGGTTTCCACACGTGGAAGTGCCTTTACTTGCAAAGAAAGCATTGAGACAGTCATTATATCTCACTCCACAACCAAAATGTAGCTGCCCTGATCAAGGCTGGGTTTATCAAAAAGGTCAAAACCCTGGAGGCTGAAACTCGAACATCAGAACTTGTTTACTATGGTTGTGTAATCATTAGTAGTAGGTGTTAGACTAACTCTGTCGCCACATTCTATAGAGTTTAGGCACACTGTTACTTCAGATGCATGGTGCCACATGGTATTAAATAACAGCTGTATTTTAAAACTATATACATTATTGGAAGATCTAAGTGTTTTGTATAAAAAATGTATTTTGCACATGTGTGGATGTAGGTTTTGTGGTGCGAGTATATTTTCTGGTATAGTTCGTTTGATCAATTACCCACATTTGCGCTTTACAGTGTGTTGAACCATCTTCATTGTGACTCTAATAAATTATGCTTTACTTTCATTGTAAAAAATAGTTTACTTTTTGTGTATTTTTTAACTGTGTTGCATATGTTCTTTATTTTGTGTGAGAGAATGCGGTAACAGGCATGGGATGCACATTTACACTGTCACAGAGGCGCCTTCTTCCAAGCAGGCGTCTATTGGACGGACATTGGTCTGGCTCCGTAGTGCATACATCATCCAAGCGGTTTAGTCAAACGAGTCTTCCGACAAAAGACCTTAACGCCTTATGTGCTGCAACTGCTACAGCAACCTCTCCCACACTGCGCTTGCAGGGAGATTGAATGGTCTTCCTCCTCTTCCTCCTCTGATACTGGCGTGCGGCGCGCTTTTTAAAAATAGAGGAGCACTCCGCAGATCCTTCTCTCTTTACAGAGCGCACACAAACCTCGCTGTATAAAGGAGCCTTCACCAAAACCAAAAGTAACCACAGCAAGAGGGAACCTCTGCCTCAACTGCACTTCTCACACTTTGGCGTGGGGTAGTGCTAATCCAGTCTGCACAAGCAATTTACCCCCTCACTCTCAAAGCAGCACAGAAACAACTGAGAGCAGAAAAAGAATTAAGATAAGTGGAATGAGCGGGGTGGCAGGGCCACTCACATGGCCACTGCCCCAGTGATTTACAAACACCCTTGAATTTACTAGTGGGTGCTGCTCTTTTCAACAGTTTTTTCATCCAGCCTGTTCAGCCCGCCGACTCTGGTTAGGCTGTCCCTTTTCCACCTCACCACGGATTCTGAGTTTCGGGCTCAGCACCGTTCTCGCTCGTCGCTCTCCATTCACAGCTGCGCATGCAGAGCAAAGCATCTCTGTTAGTTAACAAGTGTTAGGTGCCAAGAATTACCTCCCTCAACAATCGGCAGAGGCAGCAACCGCGTCCGACAGAAAATATCATGCAATGGATGTGTGCCCACACCACACTCCAGGAACACACAGGTGTGTATTCATGTGCGCTTGCGATGTCTATGTAATTTAGTAGGATTTCCCATTCCTGACAATGTTGATTTTAGTGACAGCCTTACTGTTTATAGACTTAACCCATACAACCTATGGGAATTTTGTCCAACCCATTTGTTGAAGTACTGCATAATAAAGGGGGTTTTGGACCACCCAGATAACATGTCAAGTATCAGTGCTCTGCCTTGGACAAGAACAATTAGCCTCAACAAACTTGGCGAGTTTCAAGACAAAATAGAACTTGACAAGGACCAGTTTTAAAATCAACTCGGATTCACTTGATCAAATGAAGAGAATGGCAATTCATATTGTCTCATTAGGCAAAGTCTGTGACATTCAAGACCCCTCTGATGGGTTTGGCTTCCTGTTAAGATGGATTTCCAAAATCAGCCCTGTGGGGAGGATTTTGGGAGGCCATTCTAGTATGGTGAACAGGGAAGACCGAGTTTAGCCAAACCCAATCAAGGTCAGGTAGCGGAGCGGAAAGGATTTGTCTCGGCAAGGGAGTGTGGGTGATCTAGTGCTACAATTAGTCCACACAGAGCACCACCAGTAATTCCAGTTAGACAGGCAAGTATAAAAATATACAAGTGTTTTAGGCCTTCAGGATACACTCTAAGCAAGTAAAACCTCTAGTCCAATATTGTCACACAAACACTATAATACAGATATATGCCGTCTTTCTGAGCATAAGCAGGATAGCATTTGATTCAATAACTAGTTTAGCACAGGTAACTACTCTGATGCATTTTAAATAGAAAATACACCTAGGGTAATCTTAGAACAGCTTCCAACCCTAAGATGGTTTGGGGCGTCCAACCCTAAGATGGTTTGGGGCCTTGTGCCCACGAGTCACTAGCTCCAACGTAGATACTTCAAAGGTAAGTTTATTAAGAGTTTGGCAGTGCATGTGGTTCTAATTAATAAGAGTCAAAGGGCTAGTTGAGGAAAGTAGAATTACTCAAACCCAGTCCTTAAGATAGTTCTAGGAAGGGGGTCTTTGACCAGGCCTCCCCCGACCAAAGTCAGGAAAGATTTAGGACAGGACTCTATGCCCATGTAAGCCTATGGGGGAGAAAGGGGACAGAAATGGGTAGGTTAACTTACTCCCCTGCCTCAGATTTTCCCAGAAACCACTGCTGGTGTTCCGAATTGCGTTCGGGACACAATCTCTCTGTACTTGGTCCATACGAGGAAAGCCCAGGGTTCGCAGGTGTAAAGGTCACTTTTGGACAACTATTTTAGTTTCTGACAGTTAGTGCTTTGGAATCGGTTCCAGACAGCTTCCAGTAGAACACCCAATTGAGGAAAGATGAAGACCTCTGCGTGGCAGACCACCTCCAGGGATCAAAGGAGTGTTTCAATGGGAGTCGGCACGGTCAGGCGGCAACAGGTTATCTTCAATAGACAAATGAACAGGCCCAGCAAAGCTTCCGTTCTTGCAAGAAAGTGCACAGTGTAGCAGCAGGCATCTTGTTTGATAAGTTGAAGATACTCCAAGTTCAAAGAATGCACTAGGAACGGCAACAGCTGCAGGGGGGAGGTAGCCAGGAGAGAGCCGACTGGTGTGTGAGGAGAGGAGGAGGCGCGGCCTACTCCTGTGACGCACGTCATGTCACATGAGACAAAAATAAAACACCAGACGCTGCGTGTGTGGCTAGAGCGGGAACTGCCGTTCGCGGACTCCGTGCTTAACTTTATTGACTTGTTAACGTGACATCACATCCCTTATCAACTTTCAGATAACTGATCAAACAAAGAGTGGCTAATATTCAAACTTTGAACAATCTGTTCAAACAAAAACATCTGCATCAATGATGGACATTCATAACATAAGAACGTGTTCTTTGGATCTTTGTTGTCTACTATATGTTCTCCCTCAATTACCACTGTGACTTAATGTAAACACTATTAAGAACATGGTCTTTCAGTCTCGTCGACGGTAGTTCTTGTCTCCTTGGGGTATACCGCTCACTCCTCTCACGTCGAGGGGCGTGAGGCGGGCTTTCATGCTACTCTTCTTTTCTGTGACAGGCTGGGGACCTTAAGTTTATCTCTTCACTTTGCTCTTCTTGAAAGTTGTTGGTCTGTTAGGTGATTCTCTATGACACTGTTTTCTCTTTTACCCTCCTCCCATAGTATTTGTGGAATCTTTTGGAAATGGGAGGCATTTCTTGACACTGACTCTCGCCCTTGCGTGGCTGTCACAAGGCCGTGCTTTCGCTAGGTTACTGTCCAGGGTTCTGATTCATATTGTAATTACTTTTTCCCCTTCCGATTTCGTGTTTTCACTAGTACTGTGTCACCAACTTGTATTTTACTGGTCACTGCTCTTCTGCTTACATCCTTTCTTGTGTTGTGTATTCCCCTCTTTGACTCACTGTAGTCCCAGTCAAGTGCGGTCGGTTTCCACGAGTGGTGCAGGGGCAAACCTCCTTGGATCGGGACTTGGAACATCAAATCTGCCGGGCTGACAACTGTGGAAGTGTGTGGCGTGAGACAATATGTGCGTAGAAATCTGTAAAGTTCGGGGAGCCACTTGCGACCTTTGTCATTTGCAATTCTAATTGTTTTGTTGATAGACACCATGAATCGCTCCACATCTCCATTTGCTTGAGGCGAGTATGTCGTAATGTGATGACGTATCCCCATTCCTTTCATAAAGCGGTGAAATTCCTTACTTGTAAATGGTGGGCCATTATCACTTCTAATGGCTGAGGGGATGCCATGTGTAGCAAACCTTTTTTCTAATGCTGTAGTGACGACTTCTGCTTCTGTAGGGTAGACCAGTTCTATTTCGGGATACCTAGTGTGCTCATCAATTGCTACTAACCGGTAGGCTTCATTGGCGACAGTGCAAAAGTCAATGCTGATTGACTCCCACCTACGAGTACTTCTTGGCAGGTATTCCATGGGTTCTGGCTGTCCTGGGCGACGAGAAGACCTACAAGCACTGCAGGTTTCTACAAGGGCTAAAACTTTTCGTTGCATGCGAGGCAGCCAAATGCGTGTTTTCAAATATGCCAGACTTTTGACGACGGCTTGGTGTCCTTCATTTGACAGCTGAACTGCTCTCTCATGTAGTGACAGCGATAGTACAATTCTATGTCCTTTTAGGATTAGCCCTTCTGCTGATACAGATAGTTCATGGCGTATCCCAAATACAACAGGAGCAGTTTGACCGCTTACATCTTGGAAGAAAAAGATTTTAAAAGCTTGACCCTGAGAAGGGAGTGGAGACGTTGCACTCTGCCTTATCTCAAGAGTCCCCCAGGAATGATATGGGGTGTACCCAGATTTTGAGCCCCAGTCACAAACAAGGTGGCGATCATCTATCTTAATCCTGAATTGAGAAAAGCCAGAGAAAACTAGACGTTTGGATTTGTCCAGATAGCGTAGAGAAGACAAGAGAAAACGCAAGAATTCCTGAAGAAATTGGGAATCTGCAGCAAGTATCAGAACAGGCCCCAGAGTTATTAATGGGAAAGAGAGGGTTCTCTCCCCAACAAAAGAAGATTTCTAATTCCGGCACAAGACACTTTCCCCTGAAGAATGTCCTACATGTTTGTATATTAAGGACAGAAACTTGTACAAGTCGGGTTGTTTGAAATACACTTATAGGAAATAGGCTGAAAGTAGTGAGGCATAGGAATCAGAGTGTGATATGTACACACATTTTGTGATCTTCAAGAAACGATTGCAACATTACTCACCCATGGTGTTCCTACTTGTGGTGTTTTAACATATTGTATATGTTTTATGCACTATGATCATTTTTATGATTGTTTTTTGAAATGTATTGATTCTTAACTAATAAAATGTTGTGATAATTAATTCCACTTGATGTGGGAAGAGTGTTAGATGACACCTAATAGAATATTGGACTTTCTTTTTGTATAGAAAAAGTATCCCAAATAGTGCCTGTAAGAATTCTTGGGCTGACTGTGTTCTTCCAGTAACTGCCGATAGGAATGTTTTCCATTCCCCTGTCAAAGTAGCAGTTTTCACAAGTCGTAGGCATGTATCGGCTTCAGTTTCAGACTGAATTTCCTCTAGCGTCATGGTTTTTGGTCTGGCAAGTACAATGATGTGGCAGACATGTTCTTCTGTAATTTTTGCAGCCTCCTGTTCAGATGCTGTGGCTGCTCGGGGGTGGCGTGATAATCTGCCGGGTTGTCTGCTCCTGCACGGTATTGTACATTCAAGTCGAACTGTTGCACTTGTAGTAGCCATCGTTCAATTCTTGCCGGTGGGTGTGGGGCTGTGCCTCCGAAAATAGGGATGAGTGATTTATGATCAGTGAGTATGGTTATTGGGTGTTCTAGGATATACACTTGAAAATGTTTAAATCCCCAAATAATGGCTAGTGCCTCTTTTTCTATTTGAGCATCGTTTTTCTCTGCTGGTGTAAGCGCTCTGCTTGCGTAAGCAATAGTGTACACTGTTCCATCCTTGTCTTTTTGCGTCAGTACTGCTCCTAAACCAACTGGACTAGCATCCACAAGCATCTCAGTGGAGCGTTTAATGTCAAAAAATGCCATGGCGGTATCACTGGAAAGTGACTCTTTTATTTTCATGAACGCTTGTTCTTCTCTAGTGCTCCATCTCCAGGTAGTGTTAGTTTTTGTGAGTTCTCGTAGTGGGGCAGCAACTGTGGCAAGATCTGGGATGAAACGGCCGCAGTATGTAGCCATACTAAGAAGCTTCTTACTTCTGACATGGTCAATGGTGCTTTTGTACTTTTGATGTCACTTACTTTACTAGGATCTGGGGAGATGACATTTCCGTTGAATACATATCCAAAAAAACTCGGTGACTTCTGTGCAAACTCACATTTTTCAGCATGAAGTGGGAGTCCTGATTCTTCTAATCGTTGCAAAGTCGCTGCTAGTCTAGCTGTATGCTCTTTTTCTGTTTTTCCGTAGACTAAAATATCATCACTCACGTTAGTGACACCTTGCAGATCCTGGAGCACTCGTCGGATCTCATTTTGGAAAATCTTCGCTGCTGAGGATATCCCAAAGTTGAGGCGATGATATTGTCGAAGCCCTAGATGTGATGAGAAAGTGTTAATGTAGCATGATTCTATGGCCAAGCGAATCTGATGATAGCCAGATTGAAGATCAAGTTTGCTAAAAAACAGTTGCGCCAGTGAGGTCTACAATCAGTTCATCAATTGTTGGCGTAATGTGTCGTTCCCGACCAATAGCTGTATTTGGAAGGCGCATATCGATACAAATGCGCACAGTATTTGGTTGTTTTGGTTTTGCTGTGACTACCATGGGAGAGACCCAGGGGGTTGCTCCAGTCGTCTTCTCGATTTATTTTTTGCTCTTCTAATTTCTTCAGCTCGGCTTCTACAGCAGCTTGCATATGAAACGGGACTCTCCTGTGCTTCACCGCTCAGGGTTCAACTGTTGGGTCGATGTGTAGCTTCACCGAACGTTTTTTTAGACAACCAATGCCGCTGAAAGGTTTGTTTCCTTAGAAGGGTCTCAATATTTTCAGGCTGAATTGCAAGATTGAATTGTATTACGTTTAGACGTTCAGCCGTGGTGCAGCTGAGCAGAGTTTCAATGCCAGAATCTACAACATGGATACGAGTTTTGCAGCTGACACAGCAATGTGAGAGTGTTGTTTTTAAGTATCCTGTTACTGGGAGAGGCTTTTTGCACCCATACGCATATAATAAGACTGAGCGCCGTCTGAGCCTCGGTTGTGGTTTCAGTCTGTCAAATCTGGAGACAGACATAACATTTACAGTGGCTCCAGTGTCTGTCTATCATGGTAACTGGAATGTCTTCTACTAGCACAGTACATCTTCTTGATTTTGCACCACTTTGGTTGTTATTGGTTCCCGGTTTCACAGCTGATATCATATATGCTTTTTATTTTCTCTGATTGTAGTTCCATCTGGTGCTGCCTGGTGATGTTTCCCTGCTAGATTGACTTTCTTCACTACTGCTAGCACTCTCAGACTCTTCACCCCCAATGGCACGTGTGCGCCCACTTTTGCTTTTCCGGGGCTTCTCTTTTGGTATTTCATAATGGTGCTGCTGCTTCTCTCGACGCATGACGGATCCTTGGGGTCTCACACTATCTCTGTGTCGTATGGCCTTTTCCCAGCCAGTGTTATTCCTGGTTGACTTTGAACTTAAACATACTGATGCGTATGGTTCTCTTTCCTGCATTTATGGCACGTGGTGCCGTATGCAGGGCATGGTTCGTTTCTGCTATGTTGTCCTCCACACCATATGCAGTCTTTTGACTTCTTGTTGGATGGTTTTCCTTGTGCCTTCTGGTGCCTCAGGCATTGAAAGTTGAGGGACTGCTCTTTGACAGATAAGCCTCTAGTGGTAAACGAATTACAATCTGTTCCATCTCTGCCGCGTGTTCTTCTGTCCTTTCACGTAGTCGTCCCATTGTCAGAATAGTGTCAAGTGGAAGGTCTTCTTCCGCCAGGACTGCACGCCTTAACTTCTCTGAAGACAGCCCATGTATGACTTGTTGCCGGACTGCAAATTCCTCATCTGGAAAATCACATGGCAGAGCCATCTCTCTCAGCCGACTGTGAAAGTCATCTGTTTTCTTGTGGGCGTTGTCGGGCTTGACTCATTTTGAATCATTCAAAGTCATGACTCGCTTTTGGTTTAAATTTCTTCGTGAGGACGTCTCTGGCGGTTGCGTAGTCATCATCTGTACCTCTGTTTGGTAGGGCGCTGAAAATGCCAAGAGCCATTGTGCCTAGGTTAAGCATGAGAAAGGCCCTTTTCATCTCCTCATCGTCAATCTTGCGGGTGTGCAGAGAGAGTTCGAATTGTTGTAACCACAATTCCCACATGAGACCAGTGCAGCTACCAAATGGTTGAAAGGGTTGCATGAATGTCCCTTGCGTGGTGTCTAGCCACGTGTTTGTTTCGGGGAGCCGGCTTTGGCTTTGTACCCTCTGTGGTGTTGTGATGTCATCAGCCATCTTCACACTCAGCCTGTACTACCTTCTTTGTCAATTACAGCTTATTTGTGAAATAAGTCAAATGCGGTCACCACATTTATGGTTTCTTTGGTGTGCTTTCCTCACCAATTAAATGTCTCTTAATACTATGTTTACCCTTCCAGTCTGCACCACCATAGATTTCTCATGTAGACTAAAAAACTGCTTCACAGTTTACATATGCTGCCTTTTGATTATAGCTGTGTTCGTGAGTTTTGTGCCTTCTCTTTTTTTTTTCTTTTATACTTGTTAGAGGTGCCTCAAGTAAGAACCAAAAAAAAAAATGTTTTTCTCTCTCACATAGTGTTCATATGTGATTTTGTGAAGCTGGTCTTTCAGTTTATTTTTTTTCTTCTGGTCCCTCCTTATTTTCTGGCGTTATGTGGGCATGCTGGGAAACAAATTGAGGCTTGAATTTGTGGCCGTTAACGCGCAGGAAGCTAGACGCGCAGCACTTACTTTATAAGTCCACGACGGCAAGCTTTTATTGTAGTTTTTTTTTTTCTTTTCATACACACTCTCCCGGCTTTCTGCCCGGCCCGAGTAACTCAGCGAGCCTGGGCTGCTGGGGAAACGTTATCACCTGATGCTTCCGACGGGGTTCGTAGGAGATCCTGTCCTCTGTCGCCAATGTAGTGTGTGAGGAGAGGAGGAGGTGCGGCCTACTCCTGTGACGCACATCGTTTCACAGGAGACAAAAAGAAAACACTAGACTCTGCATGTGTGGCTAGAGCGGCAACTGCCGTTCGCGGCCTCCGCGCTTAACTTTGACTTGTCCACGTGACCGCGGTCACGTGGACATCACAACGTGGACATCACACCGACCAGTCCAAAGGCTCAGAAGGCATGGATCCTCAAGCAAGGTTTGACACTGGTTGTTCCCCCCCTCTCCCACCCCCAGTACAGGGATCCAAGTTCCGACAAGGGCAGTCACTGGGCGGCACCTCTTTGTAGAGGTCTTGGCTCCAACAGTGATCTTCTGAATAGTTGCAGGAGATCTCTGATTTGGACTGGGAGCATGCCTAAGCCCACCAATGGTAATCTACACCATTCAAAGTGGATATCGAATCATGGCTAGCCTCTGGCAACAACTTCTGCCCAGCAACAGACATTCATGCATCAGGGATGTGGTTTGGGACTAGACTGTCCCAGCCCCTTGCTCAAAGGTTTTACATGTTTGGCTCAGGTAGGTGTCCATAGTTTAACTCTTGCTAGAGTAGCTTTCTTATGTGGATATAGTTAGGTTATTAACTCCTAATGTTCAGGGATTAAATTCACCATTCAAGAGGAAATCG
Organism: Ambystoma mexicanum; assembly: GCF_040938575.1. NCBI lineage: Eukaryota > Metazoa > Chordata > Amphibia > Caudata > Ambystomatidae > Ambystoma > Ambystoma mexicanum. The sequence goes on from NC_090923.1 coordinate 641,764,663, forward strand.
GTGTTAATGGTACTACAAATGTTGCAGGTTAATATTGCCATGCTTTAGGATAATCTCTAGTGCACAAGCATTAATTCGGTCTCGGGGGGGGGGGGGGGGGGATGGGGGTTGGGGTTTCACATGGGTGGATGGTACCTTTTTGCTATTTTTTGCTTCTTCCAATGAGAAAGAGACACTGCTTCTTTATCTATGGATATACCATTTGTCAGATCTGCAATTTTGAGAGATCCCAAAGTACATTTATTACTCTAGATGAGAACTTTATTCTGCCATTTAAGGATATATGTATTTCAGCTTTCCTTAGGAAAGAGTATTCCAAACTTGCATTTCCTGACCTCACAAGGCAGGAAGAAGGCCAAAGAACAATATGGCCAAAGAACAAGCAAAACCCCCCAAAACCTTCTGGCACGACCTTCTTAGGGTGCTAGACATCTTTTAGTAGCCATTTGCAGTAAATGCAAAAGTGCACAAGTAAAATGTTTCTAAAACTGTAAAAATAGCACTGCTACCACCAGTGTGTCTTAGGCACATTGTTAAAGTAACCAAAAGGCCCTTTTATAAAAAGTGATAATGATACAAAGTATCCAAACCGCACTTCACTGTAAGGTGATGTGTGCAATTGTAACAATAAAAGGAATTCACAAGGATGTCTCTTGGAACTAATCAATTTCTATGCAAGAATGAGCAAAGGGGCAAGACAAGTAAAGCAGAAGACTGTTCTTGCCTCCAAAACGTCAGAACAGGGTTCAGAGTCATCAAAAAGAAAGAATGTTGTATAGAAAGCTATGGAGGAAAGCAGAAAAAATAGAATATTTCTGAACACTCCACATGACAAATCATCTCTGGTCTAGATATGCCAAATTAGGAAGTGTTAGGGCTGAGTGGTTGGCAAGGACTTTGAAGTAGATATGGGCAAAGTGAGTTAAGATGGCTATTGGGTGATAAGCAGGGATAAGTACTTTCTTTTAAATCTGGTTTAAGGATAAGCAAAAAGGCAGAGTCACTCTTTGTTGGGGAGTTAGTACACAGCAAACTATTGGACAGCCATAAGAAATTGAAGTACTTGGCTGTCGGTCCATCAGGACTTAGGGTTTTATTATGAGGGAGGGATTTAATAACATTCCCCTGTCGACACAGTCCAGCGCCACTGGCTTCTCTCTACCATTTTGAAGGAGCTCACTTTTGATTTTCTGGAAGACCCTTTTCAATACTATCAGTAGTCTTGCTTGACTCCTCCAGTAGCCCAAACACCCTTCTGTTACACCATCTCTCCTTGTTCTCCATATTGTCCAACCTGTACTGGAGCTCTCTATACACCGCCTCTGCATCATGAAGCCTCTTTTCGTATATCAGTTCAAGTAGGTATGTGGATAGCTAATTATGTTTAAGGACCTCAATCCTGTTCTTCTCCTTTTCTTCTCTCTCTCTGAGCTTAGAGATAAGTTTGCAAGTCAGACCTTGTTGCACTCATATTCCCCAGAATGTCTTTGACATTCTGATTTATCGCTGTTGTTGACACCTCCACTGGATTCTCAGTCGACGACATTGCTTCACTGGCAGAGCTTTCCTGCTCTTCTCATCTGAAACTCCCAGCTCTCCTGTCCCATCAATGTGAAGGTTTGGCTCTCACACGTCTTGTATACTGAACCCAACTACAGCAACAAGCACCCCATTACCCCAACCTCTGCACAGTCTTCTCCCTCTTTCTTTTACCCCAGAGCAGGTGATCGTGGGTCGTTTTGCCACCTGGTCTCCTGTTCTTAGACACTCCCAGTCATCTGGGGACATTTTGATACACCATTCTTTGCTTGGGACTCTTCAATATGGGAGGCCAAAATGCCAGGCGGCCTCCTTGTTGTTCCTGTGTCCGTTAGCTTTCAGGGGGATGGCCTTGCCATGTCTCAGGGGCCCACATAATGAGGGATCTGTACCCAAGGGAGCTCTCCGTGGTCCCCCTTACTCTAGTCTCCAAGGTCGTTTCGCACCGGCCTGGCCTAGTGCCTGTGAAAGTGTTTCAGTCCCTTGGCAGTCCCCATCACTCCCAAATCCCTTCCCTTCCCTGCCTGTTGCAAGTTCAGCTCAATGCCACGGAGGGAGGGTTCACCCACCCTCCTCCAGCATTACTCAGCTGGGAATAAAGCTATGCCACTCTCCTTCACAGCCTCTGTGGCTTATGGCCTCTTTATCTAGGTCCAAAGCCTGCCGTCTTCCAGCCATCTGTGGGGTCTCCAATCTTCGGGGGAAGGTGAGACCAGAATCAAGCGGGAGGAAGGGGATCGGAGGGATGGGGAGGGTAAGGAAGAGGAGTAGTAAGAGTTAAGGGTAATGGGGAAGGGGGGAGGAAGGGAAGGTGGGGTGCTAGGGAGGTGAATGGAAGAGGTAAGATTTTAGAGAAGAGCAAAAGGAAGGGTAGGAGGGAGAAGAGCGGATGTGTAGGGGGAGGTGGTTCCAGTCGAAAGCAGCAAGTAGTTGGAAGGAGCGGAAGCGGGAGGGGGCGCAGGGTGGAGGAGGAGGAGGAGGAGGAGAGAGTAGGAAAAGGTTAGCAGAGTGGAGAGGACGAGAAGGGGTGTAAAAGGAAAGAAGGGAGGAGAGGTAAGGGGGAGAAAGATCATAGAGGGATTTGGAAACAAGACAGAGGAACTTGAACTTGAGTTGGGAGTGGAAAGAGAGCCAACCTAGAGAGGTGAGGGAGGAGGAGATGGAGTCAAGAGGTGAGATAAGGCATAGGGAGCGGATGGCAGAGTGGTAGATGGATTTAAGTGGGGAGAGATGAGAGGAGGGGAGTCCGTTTAGTGGCGTAAAGGGTAAGGAGGGGTCACATTTTACAAATGTTAGAGGGGAAAGCAACAGGATTTAGCAGTGAGAGAAATGTAGTGAGAGAGGAGAGGATCAAGATGGAGACCAAGGTTGCGGGAATGGGGAGAGAAGGAGAGCTGGTCGGGGGGAAAGAGAATGAAGGGGGAGGGGAGGGAGGAGGAACAGTGATAGCCGGGAAGAAAGGGAGTTCAGTTTTATCAGTATTCAGAGTAAGGAAGTGTGAGGACATCCAGGATTTAATAGCAGAAAGGCAAGAAGAGGGTTGATCATGAATGTCAGGAGAGAAGGAGGAGCGGGAGAGGGAGAGCTGGGTGTTATCAGCATAGAAGTGGTGCGAGATGCCAAAAGAGGAGATAATAGGAGCTAAGAATGAGGTGTAGAGTGAGAAAAGAAAAGGGCCATGGACAGATCCTTGGGGAACTCCGTAGTTGAGAGGAAAAGAAGGGGAGGAGTAGCTACCCCAGGAGACAGAAAAGGTGTAGTTCGAGAGATAAGAGGAGAGCCAGTTAAGAACGTTGTCCGTGAAGCCAAATGATGAGAGGGAGGTGAGGAGAAGGGGATGGTCAACGGTATCAAAAGCAGCAGAACGGTCAAGGAGAATAAGGATGGAGGAGTGCTTTGCGTAGCGTGCAGAGAGGAGAGAGTTGAGAACAGAGGTGAGGGCTGTTTCAGTGGAGTGCAGTGGGTGGAAGCTGGATTAGGTGGAAGGAAGGAGTGAGTGGTTGGAGATGAAGGAAGCGAGTTGAGAATAGACAGTACGCTCAAGAAGTTTAGAAAGGAAGGGTAGTAGAGAGATGGGGCGATAGTTGGAGGCAAGATGGGGGTTGGCAGAAGGTTTTTTGAGAATAGGGATGATAGTAGAGTGTTTAAAAGTAGAAGGAAAGGTGGAAGTTGAGAGGCAGATGTTGAAGAAAGAGGTGAGGTAGAGAATGAGGAGGGGGTAGATTTTAGGGATGAGGGGAGAGGGAATAGGGTCAGAGGGGGAAGCAGTAGGATGAGTGTTGGATAGGAGTAGAGTGACATCAGAAGGCGTGACCGGAGCAAAAGAGGACAAAGCGAAGGTAGTGGGGGAAGGAGGAGGAGAGGGAGAAGAGTAGAAGGGGGGGAGGAGATGATAGTTTGACGGAGGTTGAGGACTTTGCGAGAAAAGGAGGAGGCAAGATCAGTAGCAGTGAGAGAAGAGGTAGTGGAGGGATCAGGAGTAGATGGAGAGAGAAGTCGGGCTAAAGTTTGAAAGATGCGGCGAGTGTGACTGGAATGTGACTGGAGAAGGTCAGAGTAGTAGGTGCGTTTCGCAGAATTGAGGCATGAGTCGTAGAGGGTATGATAGGAGATATAAGCAGATTGGTTAGAAGGGGATGGGTGTTTGAGCCACTGACGTTCAAGGCGCCTAAGCAGGCGGCACATAGAGGAATGATGAGAAGAAAGCCAGGGTTGAACAGGTTTGTGAGAGCGGCGAAATGGTGAAAGGGGGGTAAAGAAGATCAAGAGTAGTAGAGAGGGAGGAGGATAAGATGGAGGAGGCATCAGAGGCGGAGGTAGAGGAGAATTGGGATGGGGGGAGGAAAGAGGAGAGGGATGCTAGAAATCAGGAGGGGTTAAAGCAGCATAGGTCACGCCGGAGAAGAAAAGAGGTAGAGGATTGAGGGGGAGGTGGTGAGGTGGAGGGAGGGGAGAGGAAAAAAGTAGGGAGTAATCAGATAGGTAGGTGGGAGGGGAGGAGATGGGGGAGGCAGAGAAGGAGGAAGTAAAGATGAGATCAATAGTAGAGCCAGATTGGGGCGTAGGAGGGGAGGGGAGAGAGGAGGTAGGAGTCGAGGATGGAGAAGAGAGTAGAGGAGGGAGGGTTAGAAGAGAGGTGGAGGTTAAAGTCACCAAGAACAAGAAGTGGAGTGTGACTGGGGGAAATAGGACTGAGGAGATGGTCAATGTCCTCATAGAAGGAGCAATGAGTAGCATGCCTTTTCGTTTTGCAGCATTTCAAAAGATACTGTGTGTGCCTGGAAGGTGTTCATTATTCTACATAGGGTGAGATGAAGGAGACACTGGGTATATGCAAGAGGCAATTCTTGCGGCAGCAGTACCTTAGGCGTGCCTGAAGTGTGGGGTATCGGAGAGCATACGTAGTACCTCTCGTTGGTTGTGTGTTTGGCGGTGGAATTCATATCTGCATACCATTTATTTGACTGATGTGGGTGCCTAGGGTCTTCTATGGTGTCTAACCCTAGCCCGGAGTATTCGTCATATTTTCTCCACCCCACCTCCCTCCTTCTCCGATTGCTTTTGAGGTACATTCTCTCATGCTTTAATGCCTGTTGTGTTGTACTTTGTTCACCCGTCCCCCCCCCCTTTCCCACTCGTCATATAGGGCTAAAAACCTCTGTCATTTCTGTATTCTCTTCCTTTATACTTGTAGGAGATTCATCCTTTATGGGCGGATGAACTGTTGGCGCGACAGCGGTGGAGGTGGTATCATATAGCCATGATAAAATAGGATTGCGATCATTTAACTCATAAACACTATATTCAGCGATATTGTGTGGGGGAGTAGGACGTGGGGTCATCAGCTTATTGCTTGTGTCATTTGGGTGCTGTGTGTCATCATGGTGAGTTTCATGGCCCCATATGAGCTGGAAGCCGTCCCGTATAAGATAGGCTCCTTCTTTGACCATGTTGGTTCCGTTCCCTCCCCCCTCATTTATATCAGTAGATATAAATGTAACCGCCCAGTATAAAACCAGACCAAACATTAGTGTAAAAAATATTACAGCGCATACAAACAGGCCACACTCATACAAATATCTACGTAAATCAAAATTTACATTCCTGTTTCTGTCTGCCCTAACACTATTCGTAGCGGGGGCCCCGTCCGTTGCCATGATTTCTCCTATATAGTGAAACATAAAAGCACATTAAGCATCCCAAAACATACTTCAAACATTTACTGTTGTTTTTTCATTTGTCAATCTTTGAGAAATAAATGAAAAATGCAAGCATGGAGGCGTATATAAATAAATAGAGAGAGAGAGAGCGCGAGAGAGAGAGAGACATTTCAATAATCCATTATCAACATTATGTACATCACAGCAGTAATTTATTTAATCATCATGTGTCACCTGGAAACTGGTAAAGAGACAAATGACTTTCCTGTAATTATTACGTCTGTGTTCCCTCCTCATCTACTCTCCCTTCTCATTCTTGTGTGACACTATCGTAAACCCTTCGCACGTCTGTCAAATGTATCCAATATCTCAGGCCTTTTACTTTGACTGCAGTTGGTGTGCAATACACTACCTCATATGGGCCATGAAATCTTGGAGCATTCCACCTACGGACGAAACTCCTTACGTACACCATCTCCCCTGGCATCAGCTGAACTGTTGGGCTGTCTACTGCAGATGTTGTTTCACTAGCTTCCTCGCGTGCGAATGGGGGTGCTAGTTGCTTTGCTATTATACGGGCTGCTTTTGTGAGCTTTGTCAAGTATTCATTGAATTCTTCTCCTAATACTGTAGCACTTCTGTGGGCGTCTGAATGCCTGCGGAGTGGAGAATTTGCAGTGTGCATTCGTCTTCCTGTAACTATTTCATGGGGGGACAACTGGTGGTCTTGCTGGGTTGATTTCTCAACTCAAACAAGGCCAGAGGCAAGCAGTACACCCAATTCTTCTTGAGTGTAAAACACAACTTTGACATCCTCCCCTTAAGGAGGCCGTTGATCTTCTCAACCACGCCATTACTTTGCGGGTGATAAATAGTGCACAGTTTATGCTTAATCCGAGCAGGGCTGTAAACTCCTTGAACAGATCATTGATGAAATGTGTGCCATTGTCGGAGCAAATTACATCACATTTTCCCCAGCGCAGAAATACTTCCCGCACTAGAAACTTTGCAGCGCACTTCGCATCCGGGTGGGCACACAGGCCTGCCTCTACCCATCTTGGAAATTGACAAACCACGACAATCCTGTAGCGTGACCCATTGCACCTTTCTCCCATGTCTGCATAATCAATATGCAGCTCCCTAAAGGGGATTGTTGGCTTCGGCCATGTTCCTCACAATGTTCTCATTGTCATTCCTGAATTGTATATTTGGCATGTTGTACATTCCATTGCAAGACTTGAGAGTGGTTCCTGCAACCCTGGGGTAAACCAATTCTCTTGTATCTCTGCGGCAATGTGCTGCTTTGCATTGTGGTCTGGAAAGTGAAGTTGTTGGAACACTATTTCTAGTAGCTTGCTGGGCATCACTACCTTACCTGTTTTGTTCTGGCGCCACATGAGGTCTGTGGCCTATTGGCTACACCCCCTTTTTCCCCACAACTCCTTTTCCTCGTTTGTCGTCCCATCCTGTAGTTCTAATATTTGTGACACTGGCATTGTATTATACTCATCTGGGCGATCCTCTTCCACGTTTTTCTGGATCAAGTAGTCACCTGTTCTTTCTTTGGTCAAGTAAGATGCTTCTTTGGCGGCAGCGTCTGCTGCCACGTTCCCCAAAGAGATAACGTCAGTGTTGTTTGTATGGGCTTGGCATTTTACTATAGCTACAATTGTGGGGTCTTTTAAGGCTTTTATCATTTCCTTGAGTAGTTCCGCATGTTGCATGGGTGACCCATTGGCCTGGTGGAATCCCCTTCTTCCCCACCTGGCCAACCCCCCCCCCCCCGTGTACTGTAGTAGTCATGTAGGCGGAGTCTGTGTAAATTGTGACGGCACTCCCCTTGGCGGCATGTAAAGCTTCAATAAGTGCTACCAGTTCGGCTGCCTGTGCTGAGTAATGGGCAGGCAAGCAATCGCTGTTGTACCAGTACTTCATATTCATCTTCCTCTAGTCTTACAACAGCTATTACCACGTGTTTTTCTCCTGTCTCTGAATTTATTGATGCTGACCCGTCTATGAAGTATATTTCTCCCTCAGCTAGTGCATTTTCACTTACTGTGGGCGCGTCTCCCACCTCTCCTCTGTATGTTGCACAATCATGTGCTTGCATGTCTTCCACTGTGCATGCTTCTGTGATGAATATTGCAGGGTTAACTGTTTTGCATCTCACTATGTCCTTGCATTAAGGCATCCAGTGTTCCACTGTAATAGCCCCGTGGTTTGTGCCCAATAGATGTTTTTTGTGTCAGGACTGCTGTCATGAGTGTCCCGTTGCAATGTGAAAATAAATAGAACTTGCGCTCATAGTCTGGGTTTGCGAGTATTAGTGTTGTTGCAATTAGCTCCTTAAGTGTTGTGAAGGCCTCATCAATCTCTGCTGTCCATTGTATTTCTGTATTCTCTCGCTGTGCTTCCTTGACTCCCTGCAGTAATGGCTTTGTATATCCTGCATATTCCGATATCCAAGCTCGGCAGTAGTTACAAATAGTGAGGAATTTCTGCATTTCTTTCACTGTTTTTGGTTTACTTACTGCCTTGATCGCCGCCACCCTGTCTGGTATGATTCGTTTACCTTCCTTTGAGATCAGTTGTCCCAGATACAACACTTCTTGTTGACAGTATTGTAATGTCAAGGGGATTGGGTCCTCCGACGTATTCCATATCTATGACAGTAATCCCCACAGCTGTGCTGCATCGGAAAATCTTTCTGCGTCCTACGTCGATACGCCGCCCTCGAGGACCTCCTCTGACGGCCAACGTCAATGGATGTTATAAGTAGGACGCATGACGCCCGTAGCCTCAGTTCCATTTTTTCCGCGAATGTTTTTGCTTCGGAGATCTCGGCGCGCCTCGACTCTTTGGAGTTTCTGTTCTTTTGGTTCTTCGAACCTGTTCGTTTGTGAAGTAAAAGTCCTCCGAGATGTCTACCTCTTCTTCCACCCCGCGTCTGGGCTTCAAGAAGTGCGGCGACTGCGGGTCCAAGATGTCGGTGATGGACTCGCACAACGCCTGCCTCTGGTGCTTCGGGGAGGCCCATGACACGGATGATTGTGTCGACTGCCAGTCGCTTACGTCCAAAGCCTTGCGGGAGCGCAAGAAGAAACTGTCGGTCGGTAAGGTGTCCAAGCCCCGGAAGTCGAGGTCCACGGGGCTTTCGACGGACGATTCGAGGGGCGAGTCTCCGCATCGTCGTCGCAAGTCCAGTGGGTCTCGGTCCCGGAGTGGCACCCGCCACTCCTCTGCCTCTTCGAGGCACTCCCAGAAGCGCCTTCATCGGTCTCCTTCCCCGTCCTCATCCGAGGACTCCGCCCGTCGGCGGGTCGCTTATCCCACCAAGCATGCGACGCCGGAGGAAAGGGCTTCCTTTGGTAAGAAAATGCTAGCGATTCTCGAATCGCAGGGCACTGGTCCGTCCGCGCCTCCGAGTGGGTTCAGTCGTGATCGGACTAGAGACCCAGCTCGTACGCCTTTGCGCTCGGGTGGTCGGCATTATTCGCGGGAGCGGTCTTGCTCGGACAAGGGGAATCGTTCTAGTCATGTCCGTTCCAGGTCCCGGTCCTCGACGCGCTCGAGACCATGTGAGCCTGTGATGTCTTCAAGGAAGACGTCGACACCTGTGGCGCTGAGGTCGTCGAGGGACTCTCTCGAGGCTCTGCCTCTGAGGAAGTCGTCGACGCCATCGGCGCCCAGGATGTCGAGGGGCACGCTCGGGGCTCAGCCCTCGAGGCCTGTGTCGACGCCGTTGATGCTGTCAGCGCCGTGTTCGGCGTCAACGCCGATTCACTCGACGTCTTTCGAGGCTGTTTCGACGGGGGTATCCCGGGGCACGGTGGAACCCCCTAGAAAGGCTCTGGCCAAGGTCAAGCATGGCTTTGTTCCCCATTCTGTGCCCACTTTCCGCCATCTTGAGTACATTTCGGAGGTGGATGAGGGCTCTGATGATGGCATGGTTCCTGATACGGTGCCAGATGAAATTCTCTCGGGCCATAGCCTGATTGAGGACCTGCGTCAGTCCCTGCACGATGCCAGTGGTGTGGACACCTCTCCGGAGGTGGAGTTTTGTAGGCCTGAGCCTGGCACCCATGCCGGCGCCTTATGTCTAGGGTCACCGAGTACTTGGGGTGGTCTGCTCCCCCAGGGGATTTTCTTCAGGATGACCTCACGGATATCCTCTATCAAGGTCCACCACTGACCCAGTACTACCGTTCCATATGGCTCTACAGAGGAGGGTGGCGGCGACTTGGACTGCTCCGGAGAGTATCCTTGCAGTGGGCAAGTCTTTGCCACGAAAATACCGCCCAGCCAGTAGCGACCCCTGCTACTTGACGAAGCACCCCACTCCGGAAAGTTTGGTGGTGCAGGCGGCTACGGCCCCAGCAAAGCAGGCGTCGTATCCTACCATCCCTCCTGATAGGGACGACAAGCGTTTTGATGGTTGGGCGAAGAAAGTGTTTTCTTCAGGGGGCATGGCTCTTCAGGCGGCCAACTCCGTATGTGCCTTGTCACATTTCACGCACACTCTGCGGAACTGTTTCCTTAGCGGCTGAACATATTCCCGAAGGGGACGAACAGGATGGTTTTCTTGCTATGGTCCAGGATGGCAAGGACGCCATGTGTGAGGCCGTTCAGTCGGGTTTCGACATGGCAGATTGCGTCAGCCAGTCCATGGCGGCGAGCACCGTAATGCGCAGGTTCGCGTGGTTGCGGAAGTCGGGGTTTGCTCCTGATGTGCAGGCCCGGCTCTTCAACATGCCCTTTGACGGTGAACATCTTTTTGGCAGCAAGGCTGACGAGAGCCTTGAGAGGTTGCAGACCTCCAAAGCTGCAGCGAAGTCGTTGGGCGCCAACCTCCGCCTTTTCGTCCTAGGGGACAGCAATGGAGGGGAGGTTCCTTATGTTATTACTCATCCTTTGGTAAAGCGAGAGGAGCTGCCAGTCAAAGGGTCCACCGTAGGATTACCAGAGGTGGAAAGCAGGGTACTCGAGGTGCCAAGGCCGCTCGGCCAGTTGCCTCTTTGCCCTCAGGCAACGCCGCAGCCGCTTCAGCTCAGTCATGAGGCCATGTCCCATGGTTCGCTGGTTGGGGGGAAGGCTGGTGCAGCATCTTGTCGAATGGCGTGCCATTACTTCAGATGTGTGGATTCTGGAGATCATAGCCTCACGACAATCCACCGGGGAATCTCTCGTTGCAGAGTCCGGCTCCGCTCCTTGTGCAGGAGGTTCAAGCCCTGCTGGAGAAAGGCGCCATAGAGCTGGTGCCTGTAGCGGAGAGGAACAAGGGATGGTATTCCCCTTATTTTTTGATTTCCAAGAAAGACGGGGGATTAAGACCCATCATGGACTGCGTGGTTTGAACAAACTCCTCAGGAAGGACAAGTTCAAGATGGTTACTCTTTCTCAAGTCCTCCAGGCCCTTCAACTTCAGGACTGGTTGGTGTCTCTCGACCTCAAGGACGCTTATTTTCATGTGCCGATCCATCCAAAGCACAAGAAGTACCTGAGGTTCGCGGTTGGCGACTCACACTTTGTTTCGGGTCCTGCCGTTCGGATTGACCTCCGCCCCGAGGGTCTTCACCAAGCTCATGGTAGTGGTGGCAGCGCATCTCAGGAAAGGGGGGATTCATGTCTGCCCCTACCTGGACAATTTGTTGATCAGGGCGCGCTCTCCCGAGCAAGTCCTGGATGATCTGTCCGTCATCTGCCACTCCCTTCACAAGCTGGGCTTCTCCCTCAACTTAAAAAAGTCCCACTTGACGCCAACTCAAAGGCTCCAGTACATCGGAGCAGTGCTCGACACGTCCCTGGGGCAGTGTTTTCCTCCCCAGGTGAGGGCTCATCACATTCAGCTGATTGTGCACAAGTTTCAGCATGCCCAGAGTCTCCCCGCATTCGAGTTCTTGAGATTGCTCGGCCTCATGGCATCCTGCATTCTTCTGGTACCAGAGGCCAGGTTGCGGATGAGATCTTTGCAATGGGCACTCAAGCTCCAGTGGTCTCAGTCCTCCAGCAGGATGTCGGACCCTGTTCAGGTGCCGTCCTCAGTCGCCCAGGACCTTCTGTGGTGGGCTTTCGAAGGCAATCTGATGAAGGGGGCTCCATTTTGTCTACCCTGGCCAGAGGTGACGATTGTGACGGATGCATCCCTCACGGGATGGGGAGCTCATGCCAACGAGTTGACAGTCAGCGGTCGTTGGTCTCCGTCGGAGTCCAGACTCATATCAATCTGTTGGAGCTGAGGGACGTCAGGCTTGCCCTGAAGGCTTTTCTGCCGGCTGTGCGAGGAAAGAATGTCCTGATCCTGACGGACAACACAGTGGCCATGCACTACCTCAACGAAAAGGGGGGGCAGGGTCACTTCCTCTGTGCAGAGAGGCGATGCAGCTCTGGTTCTGGGCAATCCAGCAGGAAGTTTCGATCTCGGCAGTTCATCTGGCGGGAGACGAAAACGAGACGGTGGACGCTCTGAGCAGGCAGAGCGTGATCTCTCACGAGTGGGAGTTGGCTCAGGAGATTCTCCTGGAGATCTTTGCCCTTTGGGGGACCCCTCAAGTGGATCTCTTTGCCTCCAGTGTCAACCGGAAGTGTGAAAGGTTCTGCTCACAGGAATTTCCTCCAAGAGGAGCCTTAGGAGACGCGTTCATGGTGGAGTGGTCATTCCCACTGCTGTATGCGTTTCCTCCAGTCCCCGTCATCCTGCAAGTGCTGCGGAGTTTACGAAGGTTCGGTTCTGGATGATCCTCATTGCTCCGACATGGGCCCGGAGGACGTGGTACCCAGACCTTCTCGACTTGTCCATCTGCCATCCACGACGTCTTCCCTACCGAGACGATTTGCTCTCACGGGAGGGGGGGGGGTCCAAGTTCTCCATCCAGAGGTCAGATCCCTCAACCTTCACGCTTTGTTTCTGAAAGTTTGAGGTATAAGGATTGGGACCTCCCTGAAGACGTGATGGAGGTGTTGCTTTCGGCCAGAAGGCCCGCAACAAAGTCCCTGTACCGTTGCCGTTGCAGAAAGTTCTGCGACTGGTGCAGGGTTACGAATGTGGATCCGTTTTCATGTAACTTTCCTGTCTTTTATGCTTTCTTTAGCCCACAGGGGCTTGCAAGTGGGTACCGTTAAAGGTTACCTGGCGGCGCTGTCCATATTTAAGCGCTCGTCTGAAGAGTGTTCTTATTTTAAAATCCCTTTAATTTCTGAGTTTCTAAAAGGGCTCACTAATGTGTTCCCTCCATCACCTTTCCATGTGCCCGGTTGGGATTTGAACCTTGTCCTCAAGTTTCTGATGAGTGCTCCGTTTGAGCCTTTGCATTCGTGCCCTTTGAGACTGTTAACTCTTAAAACTGTATTTTTGGTTGCAGTCACCTCCACTCGCAGAGTGAGTGAGTTACAGGCACTTTCAGTTAAGCCACCCTTCACTGTATTTCATAAGGACAGGGTTGTCCTTAGAGTTCGTCCTTCCTTTCTTCCGAAGGTGGTGTCCGACTTTCATTTGGGCCTGAAGGTTATTCTGGCATTTTATCCTCCTCCGCATCCTGGTAAGATAGAGGAGAGGCTCCATAGTCTCGTTCCTAGGAGAGCTTTAAGATTTTATATTTCACGCATGTCCCGGGTCAGAGTGGACGATCAACTCTTCATTGGTTACGCTGGAAAGCATTTGGGACAAGCTGTGACTAAGCAGACTTTGTCTCGCTGGATTATTCTGGCAATTTCTGAATGTTACCGCTTGGCGGGTAAGGACCCACCGTTCGGCTTGCGGGCCCATTCTACCAGGGGTATGGCTGCCTCTACTGCCCTACAGAGGGATGTTCCTATTCATAACATCTGTGATGCAGCCACCTGGGCTTCGGTCCATACTTTTGTACGTCACTACTCCCTCGATTCCATCCGTGGGCAGGATCTGGCCTTTGGCAAGGCGGTCCTTTGCTCTGCAATTTAATTGGGCATTCTACATTTCTGTATTATAAATTCTTTTCCCACCTCCTTGCATTGGTACTGCTTTGGGAGTCTGTCATAGATATGCAATACGTCTGAGGACCCAATCCCCTCGAAGAACAAGTTACTCTCTTACCTGGTCATGTTCTTTCGATGGGATGGTCCGACGACGTATTCCATATCGCTCCCTCCCTGCCTTCCCCGCTCCAGAATTTCTTTTGAGATTGCAGCTTATGTTTCCCCAAGGCTTTGTGTGGTCAGACTGGCAGAAGACTGGTGCCACACGTTCTGGGAAAAATCTACAACTGAGGCTACGGGCGTCGTGCGTCCTACTTATAACATCCAGTGACGTCTGCCGTCGGAGGAGGTCCTCGAGGGTGCCGTATCGACGTCAGTGACGCAGGACGCAGACGCCAAAAGATTTTCCGAAGCAGCACAGCTGTGGTGATTACTGTCAGATATGGAATACGTCGTCGGACCATCCCATCGAAAGAACGTTACCAGGCAAGAGAGTAACTTTTTTCTTTGTCACCTTGTAACCCATGTGGGCCAACAACATCAAAAGGGTAATAGAATCTTTCCTGCACTCATCCTCATTTTTCCCACAAATCAGTAAATCATCCACGTACTGGATAATTGTGCTGTCTGTGACCACATTACCTAGATCTTCGTGTAAAATCCTGTTGAATATACTTGGGCTTTCACAGTATCCCTGGGGCAACCTACAATGTTCGTATATCTTTCCTCCCAATGTAAATGTTGTCAAATATCGGGACTCTTGAGCTAGTGGTACTGAGAAAAATGCGTTCTACAGGTCGACCACTGTGAAACAAGATGCATCTTTTGGTATACTGCACAGAATTAATGCAGGGTTGGGGACCAATGAGAATTATTTTTGTATGAGGTCATTGAGTGGGCGTAAGTCTTGGATCATCCTCCAAGCCCCACCTTTTGCTTTCTTAATGGGGTAAATACAGGTATTGCATGGTGAATTTGATGGTACAATTATTCCCTGTGCTAACAATGCAGTGATTGTTTCCTTTATCCCTTCCTCTGCTTCCCGGGACAGGGGGTACTATTTTACTCTGGGCAGTAATGCTCCTTGTTTGGGTTTTGTTTTTACTGGTGTTACCTCATGCAACAGTGCCACATCATGTGGACCGGTGGTTGTTAGGGAGAATTCTCTGTTTAGGTTGAATTTCCTAACCTAGTGAGTCCCCCAGCAGCTTTGCTGGATTTCTGGGGTTTATTTTTTTCTCCTGCCAAGAGTGAGACTCTCTTACCCTCACTCTTGGGCATGATTTGAGTGTATTCCTTTGACTCTAGATGTGTTTAATGGGCTATGGGGTCTTTTACTCCATAGGGCTTCATGTGATTTTGTGATGTTTGTTACACAGCACTCTCAGTGCAGTAACACAGGGGTGTCATGGTGATCCCCCAGTATAGACTCCATACCCTGGGACTGACTACTGTCTCCCAGGGCATGTAAAGTCACCATTGACTTTACTAGTCTTGAATTCTGAACAGAACCAGTACAAACCATCATATTGTGGACGTACTGGCCGGGGCAATTCGATTGCCCGGGGTCTATTAGTCAAGGGGGCATGTCTCCGTCCCCCCTGATCGAGTTTTGGCTGGTGGCAGTGGATACTACTTTTTATATTCAACCGCGAATATTTCTCTATGGGATTTTCCCATTGTTCGAGGCTACTATCTTAATTTATTTAATTACGATAGCCTCGAACATACCGCCGGTTTATTTAATTATTATTGATTCTCCGGTTGGTATTTTTTGCCAAAACTCGGTTCTAAAATGGCGTTTGTGTTCTCTTCTGTGACTCCAACCCAAGTCGAGCCCTTTGTTCCACTTTTTTGGCGGGCTTCTCCACAGAAGCCCTCCAAAGTGGTGCCACTCTGTCTGGGGTACTTAGGAGGGGTGGAGGGGGATTTAGGCACCCTTGACTGAGTTGCCAAAGGCAACTCAAGTCGCACTCCGTCCTGATTGGCCCAAGTGGTGAGCCGGCCTGCTCACCACTAAGCATGTTTGAGTGACAGCTAGGCTGAGTGAATGGGGGCTTTCTGCATAAAAGCAGGGCTTTGGGGACTGGGACTTCAGAAGGCGCCACAGGACCTAAGAATCCGACGAGGGAGAAGCTGAGCCGACCTGCTACGACGACACCACCGGTGGAGCCCTACTGAACCGTCTCACCACTTTTCCCAACGACAGAGGCGATCTCCCGCCGGAGAGTCTTCTTCCTTTGACTGGTGGGGATAACCAGTTTCACCGTCTTTTCGCCTTCCCGACGCATCTCGTGGCCGCCTTGCCTGTGCCAAGCACCCCGGCAACCGGAATACCACGTTTTACCACGACCGCGAAATAAAGGGTACTACCTTTAACCGGAAAACTCCGCGGCTGGTTTCTTCCCTCGCAGTGCAACGACCTTCATCTTTCCTCGAAGTCGAGATCTTCTCTTCCTCTGGACGATGCCGAGACTTGCACCCGCTGCCAGGAACAACTGCCACCGCTGGAGGATCCTTCCCACTTAAGGTACCGTGTTCCGCCTGGCTTCCCTTGCCACCGACTGTACGGGGTAGATTTAGCCCCCGGCTTTCGAACCTGGGTTAGCCTGGGACACCCTGGCTAAACTTTTCTGAGCCTCTCTAAACTCTTTTCAAACTCTCTGCAAGACTTTCAAAGCCTAGTGTAACTGTGTGATCTTGGGCGCATTTGTGCTCTGCTCTCTCTAAGAGTGGGCCCAGCCTATGGACTTTGGCTCACCAGTGACTTTTGCTCTTCTGCCTTGCTAAAAGTGTTCCTAAATCTTAGAGTGGTGTATCTTCACATATTCTGTCTTTTTCTCTCCCTTTTTCATGAACTTATTGGAGTGCCATCTATAGTTAAGCGCTCACCTCTGTCTGGAAATAAGTGGTGTTAACTAAGACTTGTCTGATATGGAATAATGGTTGTATATGTCATAATAGTAACTGTGCTTAGAGTGTTTTACAATAAGAGTGCTGGAGTGTTTCAAACAGTGTGTTTTTAAATAAATAATTATATACTTTGATACCAAAGCTCTGGTCAGTGTTTGCTTGTGCTATTGTGTCTGAGTGCCTATTGTGTATACTTTGCATACTACCTAACTCTTCTTGAGGGAAGTGTGACTGCTCAGCCACAGCTACCAGGTAAATCTGGGTGGTACCAAGTGGGTTTACTGCTAACACCTGTAGTCCTAAATCTTTTGCAGTGTTCCCAAAGGGAACTGCACAGGTTTCTGCCTAACAGTGGTCCACAGGTCAAAAGGTACTGATTGCATGTCACTGTCAAAAAATGGAGGTGGCGCTCCTACCACTGCCATCAGCTGCACTGGTACTTGTCTGTATCATAATGTCACAGGGGATTTCTATCTCCATTATTATTTCCCCATCACTGTCTGAATCTGTGAAGAGGTCTTCATCTGATAAATCTTGCAGCGCAATGTCTGCATTGATGTACAACACTGTGCGCCACTGGCAGCCATGCACGTCCATTCCAATGACCGCTATTCTCTTTGCTGAAACCTGTACTTCATGCAAATCTAATGACATCACTGTCCCTGGCACTATCTCTGGCCGTGCTATGGGAAGGACAACAAATTTTGCAGGTACTCTCCACTCCTGACGCTTCAATTCTGGGACCACTCGTGCCAGTGTTTTCAACCTCTGAATAAACATGTCTGGATCCACAGGTATGCCGCGTACTTCTGGCGCTGTTGCACGGATGTGTACTACCAACATCACTCGCAATGGGCAGATCCCAGGTGTTGAGCAGACGATCCCACTTTTGATAAAAGAAATAGTCATGTTGAGCTTGCTGAGGAGGTCCCTCCCCAGCAAGTTGATCGGAGATTATTCATAATACAACAAAGGGGCCTCGTACTGTTTTACCCCCCACTGTTACATCCAAATCTTCTGTATAAGGAACTTCGACCACCACCCCAGAGAACCCCTGCGTCTCCAATTTACGATTTAGATAACAGAAACCTGCCTTCACATAGGCATGATTTTTCAGCTCCCGAATCTACCATACAAATGAATTGTTTGTTCCCTATCTCCGCCCCTATCAATGGTTCCTCTGATGCATCGAGGGTCGTCGATAGTACTGGACACGCAAGTGCTCTCTGTGGGCTGTCCTATGCTGGGTGTCTCGTGGTACCCCCTTGGCTGAAAACATTTCCTGACACCATGGCCAACCCCCCCAAAAGGTGCAGGTGCACCATTTGCGGTTGTGGCAAAAGGGTTGCCCTGTGTGCATGGCATGTGCTCGCGGCATTGTGGGTGTTGCTGGACGTTGTGTCTGCTCCCTATGTTCTTTTGGGCACCTCTGATCTTGCTGTCCTCGTCCCCCTCCACCGCCAGCCCGTATGGGCTCCCTGGGTGGGGGTGGCCATACTGCTGTTCACTTTGATAATTATTCATTGGCCTGCTCCTACACTCCCATGAGAAATGCTCCCACAATTCCAACGATTTCCCTGTCCTCCCCTAGGGCCTGGTCCCCCAGACCCGCCATTCCCTCCATGCCCCTGACCTCCCCTCTGTACCCACCTCTATGCCACACTTGCCACTGTAGTCCTTCGTACTGTTCTTGTCCATTCCACTGTGACTGCCCATTGCTGGCCCAGGTTGCTGCCATTCTCCCTTGTATTGCCACTGACCTTTCCTCCTCCTCCGCATCCCTATCTGTGGGGAGTTCAGCTACAGATGCTGCAACCTTCACCAGTTTCGTTTGTATTAATTTTGCCTTGTCTGTCAACCTTTTTTGTGCTATCTCCTTCTCCCTTTCCTTGATTCTCTTGCAGTGCTACACTATTATGCTTTGTATTTCAGGCCAGCCTTTTGCTTCAATCCCTGCTATTTTGTCAAGTGCTTTCTGAACCTCTTTTGGGAGACTTCTCTTTATGATAAAGTAAAATAAAGATGTTGATTGATCCCAGGCCGTACCCATTTCCGCTCTCCACATCTCCTGCACCTGTAAAATCAAATCCATAGCAACCCCCCATAATTCATTGTACATTGCATCACTGACTGTAAATCTGGTGTGTCTGGGAAGGTGTCTCCCAATGCATCCCAGATCCTTGCGCGTACTGTATTGAAAGATACACCATCATGCTGGTCACAATCTAATGTTATCCCTGGCCTGATTTGCATATGGTCTTTCCCCTTCTGTAATGGCTTGGCAGGCGAAGAACGATGGTCTGGAGGGTTGCCCCGAGCAATGCCAGTGGTTAAGATTCAGTCTAAATCTTCCAGCCATCACCTCTTTGTTTTTGCTTTGTCACCCCGAGTGGGACGGGTATGCCCAGACGTGGGTCCCGTGCCTGCTAGGCCTAGAGACCCAAGCTACTCCTCACTGATGAGCCCCAACAAGGGTGAAACATGTTTGGGGATGCTTGTGGTCTCGTGCAGAAGGGATGTGACCTAGCAGTTCGGGCTGGACTGCCCCTTTTGGGGTGGGGCCAAGCCTGATTTGCATATGGCCTTTCCCCTTCTGTAATGGCTTGGCAGGCGAAGAACGATGGTCTGGAGGGTTGCCCGAGCAATGCCAGTGGTTAAGATTCAGTCTAAATCTTCCAGCCATCACCTCTTTGTTTTTGCTTTGTCACCCCGAGTGGGACGGGTATGCCCAGACGTGGGTCCCGTGCCTGCTAGGCCTAGAGACCCAAGCTACTCCTCACTGATGAGCCCCAACAAGGGTGAAACATGTTTGGGGATGCTTGTGGTCTCGTGCAGAAGGGATGTGACCTAGCAGTTCGGGCTGGACTGCCCCTTTTGGGGTGGGGCCAAGCCTGATTTGCATATGGCCTTTCCCCTTCTGTAATGGCTTGGCAGGCGAAGAACGATGGTCTGGAGGGTTGCCCGAGCAATGCCAGTGGTTAAGATTCAGTCTAAACCTTCCAGCCATCACCTGTTTGTTTTTGCTTTGTCATCCCTGGGAATCCAGCCTTTGCCCAAACCCTGTCAGCTTGATCACCCACTGCAGATACCAACAAACTTTTAACATCACCAACAGCTAGTGGAACCCCAGCTGTGTGTTTCTTGAATGCATATATCCATTTACTTGCCCCCCCCTCCTAACAACGGGGGAAATAATTTCAGCAACTTGGTCTTGTCCATCTGAGCCCAGGGTATGTAATTTGGCCTCCCTCCTCCACTATGTATCAGGGGTAGTTGTAACCTATTTTTTGTTCCTTTCCCAATACTCACCTTTGATACTTTCTTTCCTCAATCTCCCAGTCCATTCTTCTTCCATGGCCCTCCCCATTGGTGTTTCATCTAACCTCACTGACATCCCTCCTGTCGCCAATCCCAATCTTCTCCCTTCTAGCTCGTCTTCCTCTATGTCGCACCATAACTCCTCCATCCCTCCTGTGGCCATTCCCTCTTCGCCTGTGTTTCCTTTGGGCATATGTGGTTCTAGCTCTATTATTCTGGTTGGCTCTTCCTGTATTCGAAATAATATCTCCTCCTTTTTCCACCCTTCCTCTATGGACCTGTCTGGTGTCTGCACCCTCTATTTGTTCAGACCTGGACATGCCTGATTCGCTCTGCTCACATATATCTCGTATTCTGGACAATTGTTACGCTCACCTGGTTCCCACAGGGGCGTCGATCAGACCCAGACAGCTGCGCATCCACCAACTTGATGCGTAGTGCCGAGATGACTGTCTAGACTGGCCCGCCTAATCTCGTCTGCTTGATCCGTAGAAGTATTCTCCTGCAAGTTCGGAAAGGGATTTAGCCACCCGTAGATTTTAGTGATGGCCCCCTCCCACTGCTCTCGTTCTCCCCTCTTGTCACCTCCGATATCTCCTTTAGTAACCTCACCTTATGTTTTTAAAAGATGAGCTCTCCATCCTGCATGGCATGCAGGGGCGCGTATACACCAGTTACTTCACTGGTTTTGAGGGTGCTGGAGGAATATTGACTCTGGGGTTTATAAGTTCAAAGAGTTCAATATGTCTGATGTTCACTCTTATTCCATTCCCTTGTTGAATTGCAACTGGTTCAAAGAATATTGCCTGGAGGCAGCTGATGGCGTTCAGGTAAGAGTCTGTATTACCCAACACTGTCCGGTATAAATTGCATGAGTTTAAACTGTTGTTTTCTCCCTTTATAGGTGCGGCAAATGAAGATGAGGCGTATTAACGGGTAATGCCTCCGGTGGTAAATCAGGTAAGCCTACTTTGGTAAGAGATTGTATTTGTCGGCATTCTTGGCTCACCTTGTTGTTTCTTTTGTTTTTTCCCCTAGGTGCTGGAGTTCGGCGAAGAAAATGATGGAAGCAGCGCCGGATCGAAAAATGCTGTGAGGGCTGGTGAGTATGGCGCGCCGCTGCCGCTGGCGATGCGACACATGCAGAAATAATGTTCTTTTCAAGTGTGAAGACGTGATTGATCCGGAATCAGGTAAGGATTGAAATAATGTTGTTGTTCTAACCTTTCTTTCTTCTTTCCTCTTTTGATAGGAGCTCAGGATTCGAGACTGGCGTCGCTGAAGACTGGATGCTGACTGCAGGCACAGTGAGTGTTACGCTGCTGGATGCAGAATAACGCGAAGCGTGTGTTGGTGATCGGGCGTGGTTTAAATAGCCTCCAAAGTAGTTCCAGGTAAGAAGTTCCCCAGAACCACACCTGAGTAAAAAATAGTCCCTGTAACAAAATAGTCCCATCCAAGCCTCATGTTGGCTTGGATTCAGTTGCAGCATGGTCTGCATGAGGTAAGTAATGTCCGAGTCTGGCGCCTATGGCGCCAGGACTGATTCCTATTATGAGCCTGGTGCCTAAGGCGCCAGGACTGAACCCAGACAGCCCCTAGCCGGGGCTGCTGGGGTTTTAATAAATATATGGATGCCTGCTCCCAAGGCTGATGGGCTTGGTACGGATGCCCGGGGGTAGGCGTCATGACAACATTTCACTTCGAGCCATTGAGAGTCGGGAATCTAAGTCTTCTGTTAATTTTTCAATATCTATTGTAGGAGTACTTACCTGTCCACTTGTTCTGGGGCAATCATATGGTGGGGGTGCAGTGGGTTGTGGGACAACTGCAGGAGTAGGTGTGGACACATACACAGGATCACTATATCCCTCAGCGGGCACTGGCTTATTCAGGAGGGGATACAATCGTGTTACTCTATGGATCCTTCCTTCCCTTTGCCCTCTCTTTCACTTTCTTCTGTTGCCAGGGGAGAGGTAGTTTGTTCTTGTGCTATTTCCTTTGTTTTGATTGGGGGCACTTCTTCGATTAGCCTCCATAAGTCTAGTCTTTCTCTTCTATTGTAAAATTGTTTTCCTTTGTACTTTATAAACAAGCATGTGGCCACCATGTCCAGCACGCTTTTGTCAAAAGACCCTCCTTGGGGCCATACCTGGGGTAGCCCTTCCCCTTTTAATTCAGTGACCCATTGGTCATGGTACTTAGTTATACGCTCTGCATAACCTGGTAAACTCAAATATGGGCCAGGGTGTTTCTCTTGTCTTTCACTCTCATGTGTTACCCTGTGTGGATTGGGGTACCTTACATGCACGCTTCTAGTGATGGCAATTATCAAATATTAGTATCTCTCTCTTATATCTTAGGCACCAAGTCTCACCAAGTCACACTTACAATGACTATTTTTCATAGAAGCTCTATTGCAATCAACTCAGCACTGGTCATAATATTATAATTACAAAGAGACATAGTGTATTGAATATATGACATAAATGCGACAAACATTCCACTTAAAACACATAACATATACCTCCCTTTCCTAATTTCCCAGTTTTTATTTCAAAGACCCTCTTTACTCTAACCAGTTATCCCCTCAAACCCTTGTATTTGATATAATACTCCCTCACATAGTCTCAGAAAAGATAAGAAACAAAAAGCATTTTATAATCTATGTTCCATGTCTCTTACTTCTCAGACACCTTTACGTCTATTCTCCGTTTTTTCACTTATTCCCAGTACTAGTCAAGATAGCACTATGCAGCGCCGCCTTCTACCCCCTTGCAGAGCTAGGTTACCGTCTTCCTTTTTCACCTTGTAATCTCCTTAACTTATCCTAATGGCCATATGCAACAGAAAGATAAAAGTATGAAATCCCCAGTCAGTGTGCCCCTAAAAGAACCCCCTTTTGGCTTAGCTTAACATCGTACACTCTTATCAGTATCCGACTCCTTTTAATGTCACTGGCACTTAATACTCGCGTGACCATCTTGATCCGAGACTCTCTGGACCCAGTCCGTCCAGGCGGCGCTGCCTCACACTCGATGGCCACCCCCGGCGAGTGGTACTAAGGTTTTTTTGAAGTGGAACACGTACCCTCTCGCCCTACTGAGTACGCACGTCTAAGCGTACCAGTTGCCGTAGGCAGGCAGCTCTCTTGAGGGGGTGTGCCGTGCGTCTCCGCTGTGGCCGGGGACGTCTCGTGCCAAAGGGACAAAAAGACAATCACGTCTAAGGGGTCACCACTTGAAAGTAAGCGTCCTCAATAAGGCAGTTAACCCCCTTCAATGAGAGGCAATAACGGGTGTTAGGGAGAATTCTCTGTTTAGGCTGAATTTCCTAACCTAGTGAGTCCCCCAGTAGCTTTCCTGGATTTCTGGAGTTTGTTTTTTTCTCCTGCCAAGAGTGAGACTCCTTTCCTCACGCTCTTGGATATGATTTGAGGGGTTCCTTTGACTGTTAATGTGTTTTATGGGCTATGTGGTCTTTTACTCCATAGGGTCTCATGTGTTTTTACTATGTGTGTTACACAGCACCCTCAGTGCAGTGACACAGGGGTGTCCTAGTGACACCCCACCATAGACTCCACACCCTGGGACTGACTACTGTCTCCCAGGGCATGTAAAGTCACCATTGGCTTTACTAGTCCCAAATTATGAACGGAAACCAGTACAAACCATCATATTGTGGACGTACTGGTCGGGGCAATTCGATTGCCATGGGGTCTGTTCTTCGAGGGAGCACGTCTCCGTCCCCCCTGATCGAGTTTTGGCTGGTGGCAGTGGATACTACATTTTATATTCGACCGCGAATATATCTCTATGGGATTTTCCCATTGTTCGAGGCTACCAACTTTAATTATTTAATTCCTATAGCCTCGAACATACCGCCGGCTTATTTATTTAATATTAATTCACCGGTTGGTATTTTTTGCCAGAACTCGATTCTAAAATGGCGTTTGTGTTCTCTTCTGTGACTCCAACCCAAGTCGAGCCCTTTGTTCCACTTTTTGGCGGGCTTCTCCACAGAAGCCCCCAAAAGTGGTGCCACTCTGTCTGCATACCACAGGCAGTGTGGGAGGGGGTTTAGGCAACTCAAGTCGCACTCTTGTGTGATTGGCCGGCTCACCACTTAGCATGTTTGATTGACAGCTAGGCTGAATGAATGGGGGTTTCTTGCATAAACGCAGGGCTTTTGGGACTGGAACTTCAGAAGTCGCCACAGGACCTGAGAATCCGAAGAGGGAGAAGCTGAGCCGACCTGCAACGACGACACCACCGGTGGAGCCCTGCTGAACCGTCTCACCACTTCCCGACGACAGAGGAGATCTTCTTGCCGGAGAGTCTCTTCCCCTGGAGCTGGTGGGGACAACCAGTTTGCTTTCCTTTTCGCCTACCAATTTCGTCTAGTGGTCGAATTGCCCGTGCCAAGCACCCCGGCAATCGGATAGCCACTTACCACTGAACCGCGATAGATAGGACCGCTCCTTTGAATCGAGAAACTCCGCGGCTGGCTTCTTCCCTGGCAGCACAACGACCTCCTGCTTTTCTCCCCGACGAGATCTTCTCTTCTGCCGGACGAAGCACCGATTCTCAACCGCTGCCAGGAACAACTGCCCCCGCTGGAGTGTTCTCACCATTTCAAGGTACTGTGTCGGCCTGGCCTCCCTTTCTATAGATTGCAACAAGGTGACAGTAAATCCTTAACCTTCTAGACTTGGCTGGCCTCTTGACCATCTAACTGGTCCCTTTCTTTTGGTCCAACTTCTTTCTGAACCTTTTCGAGACTTTTGTGCACCTTCCAATCGTGTGACCTTGGACCCATTTCGTTCTGATACCCTTAAAGTGGATCCGGCTTTCTGAACTCTAACTTCACGGTTTGATTCTGCCTTCCTCTCTTGCTGTGTTCTTTTGAAAGTGTTGCATCTGTTTCAATTTATACTCTGCCTTTCTCTCCCTTTTACACCGAATCATTAGAGTGCCATCTGCGTTAAGCGCTCACCGCTGTCTGAAAATAAGTGGTGCTTTACTTAAGACTTGTCTAAGATTCTTTTAAGGGAGCGTATATACTTTAGTGACTGTGTTTTTGAACTTGCTTGATATTAGTGCCAGTATGTTTTCATAGATGTGTTTTTAAATAAATAACTATATATCTTTTACACCAAAGCTCTGGTCAGTGTTTGCTTGTTCTACTGTGTTTACCTGCCCTATTGTGTATGTTCTGTATACTGCCATCTCTTCTTGAGAGAAGTCTGACTGCTCAGCCACAGCTACCAGGTAAATCTGGGTGGTGCAGACTGCTACCAATTGGGTTTACCGCTAACTCCTGTAGTCCTAAACTTTTTGCAGTGGTCCCTAAGGGAACTGCACAGGTTTCTGCCTAACAACGGGCACACCCAAGCAGGGAATGAGACCAAGTGCGGGTGAGATGTGATTTTATCTAAATCGATATAGGGCATGCAAAGGACTCTGCAAACTCCGAGAGCGCTCTGTCTGACAATAGCAAAGACAGTCATATTTATTACAGAAATACATCACACGTGAGCTAAGCTATAGGGGGTACATAGTCTTGGGGATTGGGTGGCGATGACTAGCTACTATGTATAATGTAGGTGCGGTGCTCCATGATTGGCGGAGATCCATGTGGTGGCATCGCGGAGTGCTTGGGTCAGCTGTGCTCATCGGAGTGGAGTGTCAGGGCGTGAGCTGTCCATGTGGATACATTGCTGCAGTGCTAACAATCTGCCCTTGTGGCCATCCGTACACATTCATAACAAACTTCTATGGCAAGTTACCTTATAAATCCTACAACACATTAATCTAATGCCAAGAAGGAGACAGAGAAAAACAGTATGCAACCCAACGCTTTCTTAATACATCATCAAACAGTTGCCATTGTAAAAGGATCCAGTCTCATGAGTCTAGGTGTCTTATCAGGGGGCACGGGTTAGGCTGCCTTTATTATTCTATTCTGTTAGATGTAGTGAGAGATAGGTTTATGGTATGTTAGTACAAGGGTGAATAACTGACTCCATGGGCCGTTAATCTTAGGGTGAACTGAAATACCATTGGGTCAATGGGGGCACATAGCTGGCACCTCAAAAGGCGGCAGGATTTGGGGCCGGGTGGCCCATTATTGTTCTTGGCCCGGTACACAGTGATTTTATGATGGCATCTGGTGTCGAGGCATGGGGGGAAGTAAATACTTGGTGCGGGCCCAGCAGGAATGCTGGGAGGTGTAGCTGTAATGTTCCAGAAACAGAAAACCAGGAACCTTCAAGCCCTGCTGAGCCTTGGGGTGAAGAGGGGGGTTAGATATGCAGCTCTCTAGAAGCACCTAACATACTTGGGCCGAAACAACGAGCCCACCTCTCCATCAGCTCACTTGATATGATATGGGTTATTTATAACACGCTTAATACCCAGAGGTTTCTAAGCGCAGACCTGGGGATCGAACCTGTGTTGCTCTGTGTCGTCTTGCTTCCAAGGCTAGCACGTTGCCACTGAGCTATCCTCCCGAGGCGGGAGAAACGTCCCCTTTTATTAGTTGTAATCTAAGATCGTTTTAATATTTTTTTTCCACTTCATTCCCAATAATTGTATTTGACTGTGTGTTAGGGAGGGTCTAGTTTATATCTGCAGTTGTGTGTGTGTGTGTGTGTGTGTGTGTGTGTGTGTGTGTGCGCGTGTGTGTGTGTGTGTGCGTGTGTATGTATGTATGTTTGCAATATTTAGTGCATATTTATATTCCTAGCGTTTTATATGTGCTTCTGTAATTTCCAAGCAAATTATGTCTGCTTATTTCATAATGTTGTCACATGCAGATTCCTGGCTCACTTATATTGCATGATATGATATGGCATTTATAACACGCCTATACACAAGTGTTTTAAAGGCGCAACGAGTCAAGGAAGGGGGAGCAGAGGGAAGACTGAGACAACGATCTTACTAGGTGAGGTGACATTGAGATAGCGCAAGTGCAGGGGAGGGGCGAGGGGGAAAAGTGCGGTGGAAAGGGGCAGTGCAGTACATCGGATAACAGTACAACATTGTTCTGATGGGTTTTAAATGAAATGTAAAATGTTAGGAGCAATTTCACTGTCCGCTTGCACATAGCTGTTTTGAATCGAATTACTTTATTCTAAAATTGTGGACCACCCTATCAAATGTGTGAAATTTCATAATCACCATATTGATTGTTATTTCTTACCTACATATGCTCCGTTTGAATTTTTTCCATTGTCTTTCCTAATTATATGCATTCAATGTTTTGCAAAGGTTTTTTTTTTAAACCATAAACAAATTTAAAAAATGCAGCTCGCAAGTGGCAATGTATAAGTGCAGACATCAGGTGTCAAGTGCTGGTAGGGGGCTGCATGGATACACAAACTGCCCCCGAGTGCAAGGGTTGCCAAGGGGGCAGTCCAGGTGTGCAACTGGCGGGGAGGGGACCTGGGCCCGAGATCAGAGGGTAGCCAGGTAACCAATGCAGTTTCAGCTTCTAACCAGTTGATCAGCAGGGGAGAGGAAGAGAGAAGGCAGAAGCAAAGAGGAAGGTCTTGAGGTGCTTCCAGGGCCGGAGATGGTTCTCCTCAAGTTTCAGAGAGGCTGTCCAAAGGGAGGCCTCCATGAAACCAACCACTTGCACCAAAACATCATACCCCCAAAAATGATACTGGAGCACCCTGATATCTTTGATCCCAATACTAATGAAAATCATCAATAGATCTTTTAGGGATCAGATAGTACCCCAGTACATTAAAAGGGTTACAGTAACCCCCTGGTCGTGAAACCAAGCATGGATCCAAGAGACCCTAGCAATCTCATGCCAATCACAAATTATAACTTCATCCTGAAGATCATGGACAAGATGGCCACATCACAACTGGAAGCCTCAGAATCCCTTCATCCCCAACAGTCGGGATTCAGACCAGTGCACAGTACGGAGACTGCTATGATAGAACCCCAAACCAAACTAAAATGCTAAGCATTATGGACAGGGGGAAAGCAGGACACCTATTTTATTCTATCTTAATGCAGCATTCGATCTGCTGGACCACAATCTGCTCAACACAGCCAACTGCTCTGTAGAAGTGACAGGCTGGATAATGTAATTCTAAAAAATAGAATCTCACGGGTCCATTGGGGAGATACATTTTCCATCGAAAAGGAAATTCTCTGTGGTGTCCCACAAATGGCTAGTATGTCACTGCTACTATTTAACTTGTATCTGAGATACCTCTGCCTCGTACTAGATCATATAAACATCTTTTTCACCAATTAGGGTGATGATACTCAGCTGGTGATCGAACTCAGTGGCGACCACAAGAAAGATAACAAGCAACTGCTGAAGGTATATTCCATTATAGAACTGTGGATGGACACAAACTGGATGTGCTTGAATGGTAAGGAGCCACTCTCCCTCCTGAACTCCGCTAATTTCAGATAGAAAACACCCAAATTCTGGTACTTGACAAAGTCAAAATCTTATGATGCTGGAGGCCACGCTGAGGCTCGGGCCCAATGCATAAAGAAAACCTACTATCTACTGCCTACTATCTCAGACTTCTGAAAGCCATCAGGCCCTACATGTCGGAGGGCAACTGTGCTACTGTGGCCAGGGCGACTATACTATCTCGCCTAGACTACGGCAAAGTTGGGGCAGAGAGCGGCAATGCGGTGGGCAAGAAGTGCCAGGTATTGATTGAACAGCCAGGGAGAGAGGTTAGACACCTGGGGAACCCCACAGGTAGAGATAGAGGAGAGGAAGAACCCCGGTTGGAACTGGGAACACCACAGGTAGATAGAGGATGGACCCCAGTTGGACCTGGGAGGGTTGATCGGAGAAGAAAGAGGTCAGCCAAACCAGGGCCTGATCGGTGATGGCCAGGTTATCACGGAGACGGTTGAGCAGGATGGCATGGTTGACCATGTCAAAGGAAGAAGAGAGATCAAGGAATATTAGGACACAGGGTTTGTTGGCATCAAGGTTGGAGAGCAAGTCTTTATGGAGGTTCAGATGAGCAGTTTCCATGCTTCTGGCAGCTCTGAAGCCAGGCTGAAGGTCATGGAGACAACCAACAGATTCAGTGTGAAGATTAAGATGGGAGATGGCCAGCTTTTCCAGGCGTTTGCCCAGGAAAGGAGTGATGGAGATTGGCCGGTACGTAGCCGGGCAGAACGGGTCGCCAGAGGGTTTCTTAAGAAGAGGGTGCACAAGGGAGTGCTTCAGGGGGGGGAGGGAGAAATCCAGTGGCAAAGAAGTTGTTGCAGAAGTCAGCCAGAGCAGGAGCCAATGTGTCAATGTGGTCCTTGATGGTTTTCGAGGAACCGGGGTGAACCTGTTTTGACGAGACTTTCATAGACCTGACTTGTCTAGAAACCTCGTCTGGGGAGAACAGGGGAAAGACGGAGAAGGAGAGGTGGGCGAAGAAGGGCCAGAGGAAGAGCAGGGAGTAGAGCGAGGAGGGGGAGAGGAAGAGAAAGAGGACAGGATGTCCTGAGTTTTAGAGCTGAAATGAGAAGCCAGGGCGCCGCAGAGGGCCTGGGAGGGGACAGGAGGGGTAGAGACTGCAGCAGGATTGGCCAGCTCCTTGCAGATTTTAAAGAGTTCAGCGAGTTGTTGGATGCCGCAGAGACGCGGGCTTGGATGAGGGTTTTCTTCTTGTTGCGGACAGAGAGCCGGTATTGCCTTTGGAGCAGGCCGCAGGCCAGTTTATCAGAGGATCTACTGGAAGCATGCCATTTTCTCTCAGCTACCCTGCACTTGCTTTTGAGCGTGACATGGTCGGAGTCGTAACAGGAGTTGCACTTGGATTTGGGCTTCAAGCGGATCCTCCTGTCGGGGGCAAGAACATCGAGTGTATCAAATATAGCAGAGTAGAGCATGGAAAGGGCTGTGTCAGGGTGTGAATCAGCAAAAGGAGATGGGGGTGGGGTGAGAAAGTGGTGGCGAAAGCCTCAACTGACACACGCTTCATGGGCCGGATAGCCGAGAAGGTAGGTGGCAGTGCTGGCCTGAGGGGTGGAGAGAGTGAGCTGGGAGGAAAGGAGAAAGTGATCACTCCAGGAGAGAGAGGAGTGGTGAGAGGGATAGAAAGGGGAAGGTCTGTAGCGATCAGAACATCCAGAGTGTGCCCTGCAGCGTGTGTTGGGCCAAAGGGGAGGATAGAGAGCGAGAAAGAGTTGCAGAGGTCATGAAAGAGTCCAGAGGAAGGATAGGAAGTATCCAGGGTGGATGTTAGTCTCCAAGGAGGAGTTGAGTGGTCGAGACCAGGAGAGGTCCACCCACTCAAAGAGGAAGTAGGAGATCTGACCAGGAGGCTGATAGTGTAACCACTGTAAGGGAATGGCTAGGAGAGAGAGCAAGCCTGCAGACGAAGCATTCAAAAGAAAAGTAGGCCTGCGTCGGAATGACAGAGGTAGGAATCCACTCGGGGAAGATACACGCCCATCGGAACGATTGGACCTGGGCACAGAGAGGTTCTTGTAGCCGTCTTGTAGGAGTGTGTCGAAGCTTGTGACAGAGCTGGCCATGGACCAAGTCTCATTGGGACCAAGGACATCGCGGTCTAGTTCTTCAAGGAGGCGGCAGATGTCAGAGGAGTGTTTGACAGCTGAGCGAGAGTTTAGAGTGGCAATATGGAAAAGGTTGCCACCCTTGAAAGACTTCCGGGGAGGGGTACAAGACGGATGTATGCCCTGCAGAGGTGTCGAAGAAGCCCAAGGGGGTGCAGAAGGGGAAGGAGGAGAGGGCAAGGTAGCTAAGGAAGAGACAGCAGTGGGAGGCAAGGAAGCTGTGGAGGGAAGCAAGGGGACAACAGGAGAAGAAAGGAAATTGTTGAGACGCGGGAAGAGTCTATCAAAGAGGAGAAGGTTGGCCTGAGGGCCTTGGACTAAGACTGTACCATTCAGGTAAACATTAATGATGACTGTAGAGGAGTGGAAGGAGGCCACGAGGGCCTCCCACCGGGTGCCACCATTAATGGGAGAAGAAGAGAAAGGAGAAAGCACAGAGACCATATGAAGAGTCCATAGGTCTGGCGAGGGAACAACAAAGAGGATGTCAGTGGGGGTTTGCCTGGAGGCAGCACTGGTATAGGTGTCAGCGATGTGAAGGCCTCGGTTGGAGACTAGGATGCCCTTTTTAAACTTCATCCTACCAGATTTAGTGAGGAGCACAGGATAGTCGATAGAGAAGCAGTTAGAAAAATAGGAGAGACAGAGAGCACCATGGAGTAGGTAGGTAGATAAGAGGAAGGGGATAACAGGTGGGGCGGGGAGAACGCTAGGGAAGGACACAGGGAAGGGCGCAAGCAGACGAGACAAAGAGAGGACGAGACAATAGTAGACAATTTTACAAAAAGACAGGAGCTCAGACAATAGACTAATTTGCTGTTTGAATGCTTTGCTAAAAGGCAAAGCCAAAGACAGCACTACTATAAAATGTAGTTTAACCACTGGAGACAAAACAACTGGGTCAAGGAGTCCTGTATAGTGGGAGAAAGGCCTAGGTTTACAATGCAATTTAAAATACTGCAGACAGCACAATTATTCTAGTGTAGGTAAGGTTGCTATGTGGCAGTGCTTAGTGAATGTGCTTATTGTGCTTGCTGATTCTCAGAGCATTTTCTCTCTGAGGCATGCAGATTCCCACTATACTGTATGTGCTCACTTGTGCTTCATGCTTATTCTATGTGCATGTTGTGCTTACCTATCTTTTAGGCACATTTTAGCTTGGAGCATAGCCCAGGGGCAACACACTCGACTTAGAAGCAAGACGACACAGAGCAACACAGGTTCTATCCCCGGGTAGGCGCTTAGAAACCTCAGGGTATTAAGCGCATTATAAATAACCAATTACAATTATATATCTCTGTACTACTATGCCCACTTAATACGCTCTATGTATTGTAAGTACTGAGTATATTGTATGTGGACATGTTCATGCTTTAGTGTATGTGTTTGGGTGGCTGCCTAATTCAGTGTGTGTTGCTTCTGCATATTTTAATGTATTAATGCCTAGTATGTATTGCGAAAGTATGCCATGTGCGACTCCTATCCCGAGTGCGTGTGTGTTGTCATTACAAGTTTTGTGCATTTGTGTAGTCTATTTACTCATTCACATATTTCGAGCACAGTGTTTGGGTTTGTCTTTGTTATGGTGTGCATGCACAATCTGCACTAATGCATGTGTCTTTAGCTCTGGACCTACTGTGTACAAACAAGATTTTAAAATCTTGAGTTTGGCTTATTAGATTTTGGAACATTTTCGGCATGCACAAGTTCCCAGTGTGGGCTAGGTGCCTGATGAGAATCTCAAAAGTGGAAGTGGCCAATTTAGAGATGCACCCTGAAAGCCTGTTTATTTGCACTATCTTGCACTGTCTGCAAACTTAAATTAAACGCCCAATCATTCATGAAACTTCACTTCGATAGACGTCGGTAAAAATGTACATAGGATTTTTTTCTCACATGTTCTAATGTACAATAAGTGCTGTTACCTTAACAATATAGTCTCAACCATGCTTATATAATGTGTTCACTGGAAAAAAAATAATTTTAAAAGTTAATTGCGATGGCTACCTACGAAAAGGTAAACTCTACAAATGAGAATGTTAATATTTAAGTTGTTACATGCACTGCCTACATGAAATATTCCCAAATATAAGTTCTGCCACACTACAAATAAAACCTTTGCTCATACTACACCACAACTTCGTAAAATTCCCCTCATCTTTAATATTGATGTATCCTACCTAAAATATGAAGCGAGCGTTGTGAAATAGAAGTGTAGTATGAGTTAAGATTTGATTTGTAGTGTGAAAGATTTGTATTTGGAAAAGGTTTCATGTGCTCTGTAAGCAAGTCTTATAACAGTCATGGGCTGAAACAAATCCTAGATGCTTCGCATTTCATTCGATCTTCAATCATACTTTTCATTATTTGCTGCATCTATTGAGTGACATTTACTTGAGATTGGTTCCTTTTTCTATTTATTTGTTGTCAGGAGCTTCTCGTTATCAATTTCTTTTTCCAAAAGATTTGTTTAGGTTATAGTTTAATGCACTTCAATTGTTTTCTTCGTTGGATAGCAGTAAAATAGCAGTAGAAGCAACTCGGGCATTCTTTTAACGCTGTGGCAGGTAACTCATTTTGTTTAAAAACATTTTCTTAATTACTGCTAAATATATAAGGGAAGCATTGTTTGTTTATTTATTTGGTAATGCGCTCCGAACCCTTAGTTAGCTGGGCGCAACAGGACAAGTAAACTTAGAGCTTAGTTACAGAGCATGTCAGGTACATGTACAAACATAAAAGAAATATAAAATTACTGCCACTTCCAAGTTACAGTAGAGTGGTGGAAGCTAGGGTTCACAGATTTTATAATACATGTTGCAGTCGACTAGTGCAGTAAGTAGCAAATCCAGTGAATGTGGTAGAGCATAACAGGTATCAGGTAGGGGGTGCGGTCTAGGTACAGGGCATAGCAGGTTAGGGGTCCTTTGTTCATAGCCATTTTAGTACATTGCGTCTAAATTTAGGGTAAGGTTTGTTCCATTCTGAGATCTGAAGGGAGAGCATTCCAAGATTGCGCTGCTTTGACCGGGAAACTGGAGTCACCAGCTGTGGTTCATTTGAATCTGGGGATCTCTAGAGTGTAGGCATTGGCAGATCTCATAGGGCGAGTAGCAATTCTCCTATTTATTCTTTCTGAGAGATATGGTGGTGCTAAGTTGTTCAGGCACTTAGACGTGAGTGAGACTGTTTTAAGGAGGATCCTGTCGTTTATTTTTAACCACTGAACATCTCTTCTAAATTTAAAGACATGCTCTGTTAGGAATATTCAGAGCTGCTTTTAGGGCATTATTTTGCAATCTTTGAATTTTATCTGTAATGTATTTATTGGCACCCGAGTACAAGGCATTGCAATAATCCAATCTGGACATAATAAGAGCATTGGCCAAGGCAATACAGCTAGTTTCTGAGAGAAATGGTCTGCAGGCTCGGATGAGTTTGCAGGAGTAGGCTGTTGTAGATGCAAGAGAGTTAATGTGTTTCTTAAGGGTGAGTGTGGAGTCAAGGTAGAAGCCTAAAGTTTTAACAACATGCATCACCTTGATGGAGTTATTATCAATATTGAAGGAGGCATAACTAGGGCTACGTTTTTTTAGGTTCGTCTCTGACCCTAGGATCAGTATCTCGGTTTTGTCATTGTTCAGGCAGAGGCCATGGGATGCCACAAAACTGCTGGCCAAGTTCCCTTTCTTTTCTAGAACTACCAGAGGAGCAGCAACAGTATGGTCAGACCCATCATCGCCCCACGGTCTGCTTTCATTCGTCTGAAACGCAGATGCAATCAGACGAATCGGAGGTCCTTTGCAGCTTTTCCAGACTCTGCATTCTGCACCCCAGCACAAGCGTGCACTGCAGCTTATCTGCTGCGACACTCCTAAACCAAAAGGGACTTAGTAGTGGCAAACTCTAAACAAGACTGCATTTACATTTACAAGTGACGACATCAGTGTCCCCTGATACAGACTCTGACACTTTGCAGCATGGGCTGGTTTTGGAGCAGCCCCATAGGGAGAAAAGGGACAGGGCTTAACCCGCTACATGTTTGATTTGCAACACCTCCCGAGCAGGGAGACCGGGCAAAATTGGCCGAATCAGTGGAGCGGGGTTAAGAGGCAGCGGGAAGTGGTAGGTTGCTTGGGTGAGGTCCGTGGAGGTGGCAGACCAAGAGACCAGCAGGAGGAAGGACAATGGATTGGAGCATGGAGGCGATTTGTGAACAAGATGAGGTATTGGTTGGAGAGAGCAAGCGGCAAGTGGTACTGAGTGGCGAGTGTGCATGAAACGGGAGTGAGTGTCTTACACAGAGTGAATGGACAGTGGTTGTCAAAGTGACAGGCTGGTGACTAAGGTGAAGGTGGGCAGGAGTGATGATAGTGTGGAGGAGGGAGTAGTAGTGTTCAGGAGGGAGTGGTAACATCAAAGTGTGGAGGCAGGAGAGATATCAGAGGAAGAAGATTTGATAGTGTAGAGTCAATTTTGTAAGTCCATGAGGGAGATTAGACAAATACGGCATTAGCCTTGAGGTAGCCCCTCCTAGCAAACTCAGAAATTAGAATGTAGGGAGAAACCGGCAATATACACTAACCTGTGGAGCAGGGACGCCTACGTTATGGAGTTTGTTGTGTGTTTAGATGCAAGAGAGGGACAGCCTTAGCACCCTCATAAATCCTCAATAAAATTAAACGTTGACTGTCCCTGCGAGCGGAAGTGCCATCTGAAAATATAATTTTCTATTTGGAAGGCCAGACTGCTTTTCTCAAGAGCAATGGACCCTATTCTATGTAAAAAGAATTGGCATATCACTGTTAAATGAAACAGTGAGTAAGTGTTGTTTAGAATGAGGATTCTTTAAACTACCATTCCTCCAGAATGTTTTGATATTCAGTTATGTCTCAGTAAGCTTTGATAAGTATGTGATGATGGCTAAAGCTTCTGACATTGTACCCATCTTCTCGTGTTAAGGATTCTCATTGTAGCACTTCGCCGAGGTGCTAATTTGGCATATACCGTCCGGCATGGAAACATGAAAACCAAAAAACTCGGTTGGAAGCTGATAAATTATTCTTTACCACTTCAAGCAACCTTCAACACAATTGTTTTTAGCCCATTGGCACCATTTCAGAAGGGGACCAGCCATATATAAATCAGTAAAGCCCAAATTGCTCGTTCATGTTCCATGTGCATGGAAACACAAGCCATCCCAGACATGTTCTAGCCTTTATTCAAACCCTTCCACCCATCACGTCTTTTGGTTATAGATTGTCTCCTTAAGTGAGTATACCCAGTCGTGGGTCCCTTGCTCGGTGTGCCATAGGAAGCCAGGTTGTATGGATCTGTCCTCAGCCCCATTCTCTTCTCACTCTACACTTCTTTCCTAGCTCCTATCATCTCCTCCTTTGGTATATCTCACCATTTCTGCGCAGACGATACCCAGCTCTTCCTTTCCTTCTCTTCCTTCTCCCCTGACATCCATCTCGAGCTCTCTTCCTGCCTTTCCGCTATCAAATCTTGGATGTCCTCCCACTTTCTCACCCTTAAATGCCGACAAAACGAAAGTCCTTTTCTTCCCAGCCAACACTCTTTCCCTCCCACCCCCTCGCATCCTCTTTTCCTCTTCCCATCTCCCCATTTCTCCCCACGCCAGCAATCTTGGCCTTCACATCGACTACAACCTCTCTCTCTCTCACTGCCCGCTCTTGCCGCTTCCACCTCTATAACATCTGTAAAGTCAGTCCCTTCCTAACCTTCCATGCTACTAAACTCCTTATTTCCTCCCTCATCTTCTCTAGACTCTTCTACTGCTCCACTCTATTCTTCGGTCTCCCCTCTCTTGGGTACGATTTCCACAGAGCTGGTAAATCTTCCTTTCCTGGATCAACTCTCAGAACTTTTTGCTTTTCTCGTGGGATATTTTTCATTAATACCTCAGTGAGTGGGAACCTTTTTCCACACTCACCTGTCTTTAATTCTTTTTATGGGTGTCATTTTTAAGACTCTCCATGGTGTCTTTTTAAAGTTATCATGTCTAACAACTTATTGGCAATAAGTGCCTGTTGTTGCTGGGTTGCCCTTGGGGCTCCCCATTTAACTTTCTTGTGCTAACCTTGAGTGAACTACAGTTCCCAAGGGTAGAAAGGATCTTTGGATCCCTTTTACATTTTATTCTGTGAAACCAGCACACCCCACCTGATATGGAGTGCTGGGGAGATGCAATGTATCCCCTTTCACATTAAAACTGTAACAACTCTGTTAGTGACAAGCTTACCTTTAATGGCTGGTGGCAGTGATACCTTTTACTAATTTGGTGCTCCTTTACCGCGGGCTGTAATCACAGCTGCAGTAAAGGCACCTAAGGGTGCTCATTTTACCAAAACGGCCCCTGTCTTCTTTTTCTGCCATTTTAGTGTTTCTTGTCGTTTCTTGTTCCTTCCCCTGACATCCAGGGTGGGAAACTCCTTTGTTTGAGTTTTCTTTGTCGGGAGTCCCCTGGACACTCCGCCCAGGCTCCAGTCAGTCTGTAAACACAGGAAGTGGGGGAGGAGTCCAAAACTTCCCCCTTCTTTGTCTTAGGCCTTCCTTCAACTGGGCCAAATCCCAGTGGGGGGTTGGCTGTCCTGATTGGACAGCCAGACGCCCCTTTCTTGTAAAATGCGGGGAGAGAATGCAGAGGTTGTGTTGCAGTTCCTGATAAATACTGGAAACCTGGAAGCTGAAGTCATGTCGACCACTGGAACAGAAAACCGAAGAGGATGACGAAGGAAAGGCGGCGGGAATGATTTCCAGCAACCGGAGAGCCTGCTGTGTAACCCGAGCCTGCTGCAGCCCTTCCTTCCGATCGACCTGGGGTCTCCGAAAACGACGACCTGAACCCAGAGCCTAGTGAGACCCACTAGACTCAAGAAGACCTGCATTTTGAGCCATTCCACGGGTTGCTGCGACCTTGCGTTCTTGCAATACCCCAATATCCTCGGACCTCCAGCCAATGTGCGGTGCACGGTCTTCCGAATCTCGCTGAAACTTCGTGGGCATCCTGGTCTATCTCCAGAGACACAAATAGAGTCCAAAAAGTCCCCTCACAAGAGTGCTGGACCTTTTAAACGACGAGAATTCAACCGCGATTTTCTGTCTTCTTCTGTGCTCCTTGAAAAGGCGCCAAATCCGCAGAACTGCATTCAGCTGCGAGAGAAATCTTGCCTAGAGACTTCATCGATCCCTGCTGCAAAGTCCCTTCTGAGGTCTTGTGTTCTGTCTCCAGGACAAGGAATCCAGTGACCAGGTATTTGGCTGCAGTCCCTGAAGTTCGCCTGCTGCAATCTCTTCTTCATTGCTGAGGTACTGTGTTGGCTTGGCTATATACTTACCTTAAGCCTGTTTGGATTTCTGTGTAGTCCTGGGGTGTTTTCTGTGATTGGGAGGTCCCTCGTCCAGTACACCCAGTGCCACTGCTAGAATCCTGCTGGGGTGTCTTCTGTGAAGCCCCTGGACCCTCTTCTAACCCTAGAAGTAAAGTACTCACTTGTTTGCCAGTTTTCCTAAGGAAACTCTGACTTTTGCTACGAAAGAACTTATTCTAACACTGCCTGTTGGTCACTAGTCCTAGTGACCCACCTTCTGCTACTGAGAACACTCATGCTCTAAGGGAAAGACTTTGAAGGGATTGGGACTTCTGCCTAGAAAAGAAATCAAGTGTTTTACTTACTTGTAAAGAGTTGGTGGGTAACTGTAATTCTCAGAATGAACAGTTACAAAAGTTCTTACTGATCTTGAATGTGTGATGCACTATTCTTAAAAGTATGGTTAACATCTTTTCTTCCTTAGCCACTGTTTTACCAGTCTAAAAGAAAGTAGATGTGAAGGTATTTTACTCTCCTGTGATTAGGTTGTGCCTCTTTACAAAAGTAATGCGTTGGTTTCACCAGATTATTCCTGTAGGGTAATTGTATGAGTGGCCTCCAACTGGGTCTTGCTTCCCCTGACTTGCTGCTAGCCTGTCCTTAATAAGTCTACATTAGGTTGTTGCATACCTAGAATAACTATTCAGTAAAGTGTGACATTGGGTTTTACTTTCCCCTTCATTGCGAAGTTAAAGTAAGTGGGTTTTACTTACCTTGTGTTAGCTGTGTGCCATCCAAAACAAGTTACCAGAGTTATTGCTTACCTCAATCTGGGGTTCCTTGATTTCCAAAACATCTGTAATGGTACATTACATCCTTAGGTTTGACTCACCTGGTATAACTGTGTGTTATGACAAAAGTAGTTATAGGTTTTTACTGCACCTAGAATAAGTCTTTCACTATTCATCAAAAGTATATTGTCCAGTTGTCTGTTTGTGATTTGTTCCAAGAGTCATTGTACAACTGGAAGGGCCTTCTGTCCTTGTATTACCAAAAGTAATCTAAAAGTAACCATTGGTCCTTTACTCCCAAAGAATAGGCTTCACCTATACTAAATGTGTATAACAAGGTTTTGAATTCCGTAGAACTACTGTTAGGTGTTCCAAGTAAGGGTTATTCTTGGGTCTGTGTACTTTCAAGTATAGTGTTTTATATTGTGATTTCTTATAATGTGTTAGCACTTACTTAACCCCTAGATGTATGTGGGCCTACTTGTATTTAAATAAATCCTTTATTTTTACAATACATAGTGTTTCAGTGTTTCTTTGGATCATTTGTATTACAATTTCACGTGTACTGTATCTACTGCCCTCTCTCCCTCCTAAAATGAGCCTGGCTTCTCTGTCTACGCTACCCCAAACTCAGGTGGTACAGCCTTATACTAAGAGTGGAGTCTTGTACTGCCTCAGTAGAATGGTTTTGCTAGGCCCTTAACTCGACTTCAGAAAAACTGTCCTAACACCCTCCACTTATCTTACCCCTCTTTAATCCTTCTACCACTCAGCTATCCGCTCGCTCTGCCTTCGCTCTCCTCACGATCACATCTCCTCTTCCCTCGCCTCTCTAAGCTGGCTCTCCTTACACTCCCATCTCAAATTCAACTTCCTCTGCCTCGTCTTTAAATCCCTCTATGGTCTTGCCCCACCTTACCTTTCCTCTCTCCTCACTTTCTTTACTCTCCCTTGCCCACTTAGCTCTGCTCATCTCTTCCTTCTCACTCACGCCCCCTCCTCTACCCTGCGCCCCATCCCGCTTCCGATCTTTTCAACTTCTGGCCCCTTTCCACTTCAGTCTCCCTCTCCCTATCCATCCCATCTCCTCCTATTCCTCCTTCTGCACTTCTCTCAAATCCTACCTCCTCCAATTACCATCCTAACGCCTGTGCTATCTCTTTCACGACAGTCCTACATCACATCCTATATCTTTACTACCTCTCCCACCACGGTCCAATACCACTCATGGAATGCCATATTGTACATGTAAATTGTTCTATATACTGTTTTCTGCTACTTGACTCACATGTTGTTAATGCTTGTTATGTATTCTTATTGTCCTTATGTAAAGGGCTTTGGTGTAAAGCGCTATATAAAACCTAATAAAATGCAAATACCTCACTGATGAGGCCCTACAAGGTTGAAACATGTCTTGGGTTGCTTGTGTTTGTGTTTCGGTGCAGAGGGGGGTGGCCTAGCACAGTTCAGGCTAGACTGATCTCGTTGTTGGGAGGACCAATAATAATTTGCATTGTCACATGCCCTTCTGCAATGGCGTAGACGGACTAAAGAAACC
This sequence comes from Ambystoma mexicanum, assembly GCF_040938575.1. Taxonomy (NCBI): domain Eukaryota; kingdom Metazoa; phylum Chordata; class Amphibia; order Caudata; family Ambystomatidae; genus Ambystoma; species Ambystoma mexicanum. The sequence continues at coordinate 641,804,797 of NC_090923.1, forward strand.
AGGTTGTGGAAGGTAGCCCAGATCAATGCCAGTTGTTAGGTTTAATTCATAACCTTCCGCCTGGTTATAGTGATAAAATAAAGACACAAGTAAATACTTTACTAAAATATATTTTTGTTCCAAATTCACTGCAATTTCTTTTGTTTGCTCCCGAAATACTGTGAATATGTGCTTGCGAAAATAACATTAGATTCTTTTTAATTGCAGGAGGGCAAGCTGATGGAGCAAGATGCTGCAATATGGCAGCTTCAGGGGGAACCCACAGTGCTGATCTCACTGGCACACATTTTTAATCATTTTGCTCCTCTAATGGTGAGTATGAGTTTTGTCTTGAGGGACAAACATCTTTGCGGCTGTTCTTCCAGTCTTCACCTATGTATATTAGGTTTTAAATTTAGATTTTTAGTCAACAGTTGGAAGTTGTGCGAAAGTGGTACATCCGTCAAAGAAAAAATAGATAATATACGTACACTAGATTATATTGAAATCTAGTACCACAGCCAATTAACATATCCTGGTTACAGTACTGATGCAAAGGAATAATGGTTTTAAATCTGCCAAGAATACACTCTGAAGGAACAATTATAGTAATGTATAACTTGTATAACAGAATTATAATCCACTGTAGCATTTTGGACACATAACAAGGTAGGACTCTGGGAAGGTGTCATGTAACATTAAAGTACTTTATGGCCCTTACTTCTGCACTAGACTCTACCACATGATCCTGCTACACCCACCTAATTCTCTGTTCCCACCCTCACAAGCTCTCATGACCCTCTAGGCTTTGCTCATTGTCCTCCTCTCACAGTTGACGGCTTTGCCTCTTACTTCTCATCCAAAATCACTAAAATACATATCGTAACCCTTTATCTATCCCACCACCTCCTCCCTTCACTGTACCTCTCATTCACTCTCTAGTATTTATCTCACCTCTCCCACTGAAATTCTACTCCTCTGCTCAGCCCAATTCTTCACAGGCATTGACCCCTTTCCACCTCTATCATATACTTGTATATATTACCTCTTCGCACCTCTCCTCTTTAAAGCTGCCTCCCCTCTGCCATTGTCCCTGCCTTCTTTAAAACAGACACCATCCCTATCCTTAAAAAACCCACTTTTGACCCCAACACCCCCATCTTCTATAGGCCTGTCTCTCTTATGCTGTACCACTCCAACATTTTCGGGCAGGACCAATCATTCACATTGTCCACTAACTTGAGGACCACCCACTGCAAACCCCTGCAATCTGCATTCTGGAGTAATTACTCCATTGAACCAGCACTTAACCTATCTCTCCAACTTTCTAACCACAGCCCACTTCCCCTGACTCATCCATTATAATTCGTCTTGATCTCTGCAGCCTTTGGGCAATGATGCTCAAATCTCCCTTCTTCAAACCCTTACCTCACTTTCCTTAAATGGCACCACGCTCAAATGGTTTATGTTAAGGCATCTTGGAGTAAAACACAGACAACATATTCTGAATTAACAATACAACTTAACTTAATTCAGGATGGAAAAAGGCTTATTTTTCCCCATTCTATGGGGAATCTCCCTACCAAACCAAAATGAAGGAAAGTCAAATTCCAAACTTATCTGTGTCCAAAACCTATACTTGCCATTACGACTAATCTATGTAATGTGTAGGGATGTCCGCAACCAACAAAACAGTGTTCAACACAAAGTTCAGAGCTCTGTATAGCTCGCAGCTTTCTTTCAGCTCCCTTCCCCAAGTAAAAAGCAGTTCCAACAAAAGTCTCAGGATTGTCTTAAGTTCAGGATGGTATAAAGTTAACCAGTACTTTGGGGTTCCCCTCCCAAGTTTTAAAACCCAGTTCAAAATATCTTGAGAATTGCAATTCCATTTCATTCAGCTTCTCAAGGATATTTTATTTACAATTTCTTAGTCTATGGTTTAAGGTACTTTCCTTTGGTTCACTTGTTTTGTTTACTTGTAGATTCAGCAAATATTGAGTTTTGGATTGCATTTAAAGTTTCTTTCCTTTTAAGATTGGCACCTGGTGGGTTTATTTCTACTGTGAAGCTTCATTCCTTTATAATCTTCAATTCCCGCCACATGTCCCGCAGACCCGCCTGATGCATCCTATCTTAGTTCTGCCGGCGCTACCACACCCCCTCCTCTGCCGGTCCCCCCCTGACCAAGCCCGGTCCCTGTCTCAGGCAATGTTGAGATCTCCCATTATAATTATTTGGCCCCTTGTCTTGTTCATTCCTGATGCATGCAGGATCTGGTCGAATCCTCGCAATTTTAGTGGACCCTGATCTCTGTGCAAGAGGTGCGTTTCTTGTAACCCCAAAATATCTGGTCTCTCCTTCCTCATAAATTGCTCTAACGTTTTCCTTTTCAGAGTTGAGTCCCTGACATTATGGGTCAGCCACTTGAATATTTGTGTCTTGGTTTGCTCCCCGTTCCTGCTGTTGTTTCCCATCTTCCCCCTCATCTCCTGAACCTCCTTATTGCCCCCTCTTGTGCGCCCTTCCCCTCATACTTTTTGCTTCTCTGCCTGTGTCTGCCCCTCAAACTCAGCTTGCCCCCCCCTTCAAACCCCCACCCACCTTCCATTTCCCTCCCCCTAGAGGGGATCTCTCCTCCCCCCTTCCCCTCCCTTCTCTCTCGCCGGGCCTTTTCGCCCTTACTAACTGTTGATGTTTACCACCTCCACTCCAAACCCCCAGCCTTGTTAACCCTTTTGCGTCCACCACCTCCTTTTCCATGTTACCTGATCAGGGCTTCCCCCCTTTGGCTTCGCCCCCCTCCCCAATATTTGACTTCTCGCCCCTCTCCTTGTATAGCGGGCCGCATAGAGTGGTCATTCTTTTCCATTAGTCTACGACCGTGGTCCATTCCCATGGTCTAGGTCTCATTCCATTCTCTGCCCCTGGCGATCTCTCGGGTCTGTCATCACATTGCTCCTGCTCCAGGTGCATTATGTCTGCCCCTTCTTGTAGTGTGGTTATTCGTCTTTGCACGCCTGTCCACTCGAAAAGGAGTCCAAAGGGGAAGGTTCATTTATATTTGACCCCTCGTTCCTTAAGTACTGTAAGGACCGGTCCCATTTGGCAACTGTTTGCTAAATCCTGGTGCAGCTCGATTTGTCGGTCTTTGTACTTGACTGGTTCTTGTTGTCTTGCCGCTTTCAGGACCACGTCCTTTTGGCCATATCTTGTAAATGCTGCCAGTACGTCCCTCGGTCTGGCATTCAGGCTTTTGTTGAGGCGTCCCACTCTGCTTAGAGTAGTTTCCCCCAGGAGATCTGCTCTGCGAAGATGCCCTAGATAACCTCCTTCAACTCTCTATCCGCTACCGTTTCCGATAGCAGCTTCAGCCTTACATTGACCGTCCGGGATCTGTTCTCCATGTCTTGCATCTGGAGTTCCAGGTTCCACATCGCCGTGTCTAGCCGTTCTATGGCCTCGCTGTTTGCCATTGTTTCCGTGTCTACCTCCGGCAGGTCCTTCTCTAGGATATCTGTCCTCTCGCTCAGTTGCCCCAGTTCCTGTTTCATTTCCCCCAGGGCTGAATTGAGGTCCGACCGCAATAGCTGAAACTGGTCCTGGAATGTCTTTACTAGATTAGACTGTAGGGAGAGCATTTCCCCATGGAAGTCCTGACATGACATTGGGGCCAACAGGTCCATCTCCTCCGGTGTGCTGCGGCTTGTTGCCCCCTCCAGTGTGCTCCTGTGTGCTCCAGTAGCTTCCCTGACCGGCCCCATTGTGGGCAGTGTTCCGGGAGTGTTACCCTGGGGAGGGCCTCCTTTATTCATCCTGCCTTTGGATTTAGATGTTATTTTTGAATGTCCTGGCTGGTTGTGGGTCGGTTCCCTGATTTGGACCTGGTTCCCAGCGCTCTTATTGCAATGAGGCCCCCTTCAGTCGGGTCTCACTGCCACCCTTGTCCTGCAGCCCGCGCCTTCAGGGCAGGTCCTGGTCGACTGCACCCTGGCGTATGCGTGATATGGTCCTCTTTATTGCGAGCCTGAGCCTCTGCCTTGCCTTTTCCCCTCACTTTTCTTGTTGTCCTTCTATGAAGGGCGGCTAGGCCTCTCTGAGCACTTGCAGTGTCCTATCCCTCAGCCTCGCTTGTTTATCTTTTTTTCTTTTTTTTTTCTTTGCCCCTATGGGGTTCTGGGACCTGGGCGGCGAGGCTGTATCCACCTCTTGCTGTGTGTTTTGGTGGAGAGACGGTCCCCAGCAGGCCGAAATATAGGGCTGGGGACTGCGTGCCGTGTCCTTCCTTCCGCATTACTGCCCCCTCCTCCTTGTGCTGTGGTGGTACTCTGGTCGAGCCTCTACACAATTAGCGTCGTCTGCTCCTGGGGCCCGGTAGTCCGTTGGTGCTCGGGGGCCCCTCCGGAACATCAGCATGTGCAGGGGGCTTTCCCACCTCAGTGGCCCCCCCTTGCCAGTGCTGCCGGCGGTGATCTAGTCCTGCGGGGGGAAAGGGGAAGGCTCACCTGCTGTTAACGTTGCACCTTTCCGGGCTGCCCCTACTCCTTCTCTGTGTCCTCCTTGCAGTTGGGGGGGGGGGTCCCGTCCACCCTTCGGTGCCTGTATCTCCCGGCGGGAGTCCTCCACCTGCTCCCACGTTCCACTCCACCATCCAGGTGCTGTCTGCATCGATTAAGTGCGCCTCCTCACCCCCTCTTCTCTAATGCCGCCTTACTCCGCTGGTGGGGCTGCTCTCTGTGCTTCTGTTGAGCCGCTGCCCTTGAAAGATTTCTTGGTGCGGGGGGTGCTGCTGCCGCCGCCGCTGCAAGTGGGTGTTGTGTCCCCACCCTTTGTGTGTATCCTTCTGACTCTGGCACGTGGTGTTCTTTTCCTAGTCTGGTGGCCACTCCTGATCCCCTACGCTGATTTCGCCCAGCGGGGTCTCCCTCTGTCCGCTCCATTCTTTGGTTCCGGACGTGGCCCTTTTCTCGGGTGGGTCTCTCCGGCTTTGGGGCCACATTTTCAGAGTGCCTGGGTGTCTCTCTGCTCAATCACCCGCAGCTATAGAGCTCTGCCCACGGCTATGGCCCTGTAGCCGCTGTTCTCCTTGTCGGGCCACTGGGTCCCTTCGTTTGCTGTTATGAGGTAGCCAATGCTACCTTTCCGGCCAGCCCGCCATTGCCACGGGGTGCCTCCACCCGTCTTTGGGCTGCTGGAGTGCCCTCCCTGTTGGGTCGCTGACCCCTCCTACCCCCCTCCGGAGTTTGCTGTACTCGTGGCGGATCCTCTCCCAGGCCTGCTGTCTCGGGTGTCTCGGCTGGGCACCTCCTCCCCTTCACTGGCGCCTCTAAGTGGGAGCCTTTCTGCTTTTCGGGCTAACCATACGCCTGTCTTTCTCTGTCGTGTGCCCCTTCTTTTTAAGTCTTTCACAGCCTTTGCGGGTTGGTGGAACCACGCTTAGGTGCTGGTGGGCTCAGGAGCACTGTCGACACGTCTATCTTGTGTCGGCGGCCATCTTGAAGTCTCAGCCGACCCTTCTTGCCCGGCTAACTATCGCCCAATCGCCATCACTCTTTTTCTGGGCAAACTCTTGGAAAAGCTGCCCATCTCGTAGCTTAACCTTCACTCTGATTCTGTTGGTTGTCTCCATGGCCATCAATCTGGCTTTAGAGCTGCTAGAAGCATGGAATCTGCTCTCCAGAACATCTGTGAAGATCTGCTCTCCAAGATCGACTCTACCATCCCATCTGTCCTCATCCTATTCTATCTCTCTTCTGACTTTGACACGGTCAACCATGCCATCCTGCTCAATCGTCTCCATGATAACCTGGGCATCACCGATCAGACTCTGGCCTGGCTAACCACCTCTGATCGAACGTCACAGGTCCAACTCGGTTCCTTCCTTTCATCTATATCTCCCTTTCTACCTGCAGTGTTCACTTCTGGATGACATCTGGGATGAGGGGCTCTCCCTCCTCAAGCACCCTGCCACGGCGCCTGCAAAGAGGGACCGGTACGAGAAGAAGTACCGGGTCTCCGACGGTGCTCCTACCCCGGATTCGGTCGTCTCGGCAGTGGCAAAGAAGAAAGCTGGGGGGGCATCGGCCTCGACATCAACTTCCCCGCCGGACGGCGAGGGCAGGAAGCTGGACACGATGGGACGACGGGTCATCTCATCTGCAGCAACGACTATCAAGGCGGACAACGCCCTAGCTATCGTACCCCGCTACTACAGGGAGTTGTGGTTCAAAATCGCCCCTCTATTGGACTTCCTTCCGGACGCCAAAAGGGCTGAGGCCCTTGAAATCTTACAGGAAGATGAGATTGCTTCGGACCACGCCATCACGGTGGCAACGGACATCGCCGACACCGGTGTCCGTCAGTTGGGCAACAGCGTTTGCCTGAGACGACGAGGATGGCTCAAGGCGACGGATTTCCGCCAGGACGTACAAACCAAAGTTTTGGTCATGCCCTTCAACGGGAACAACCTGTTTGGAAAGGCGGTTGATGAGTCCCTTCAGGCTATCAAAACAGACACGGAGACTGCCTGGGCACTGGGAGTGCTCCAACAACGACGGCCGTCCTTTCGGAGCGCCGGAGGCAGACAAGGTGCCTCCAAGGGATCCGGCAGTGGCTCCTCGACGTACCGCCAAGCGGCAAGATCTTCGTCTCAGGAGGCCTACAGGGGACACGGCAAGTCAGGTGGTGCCCGTCGTCGTCGACAGGGAGGTCAAGGAGCAAGGCGGCCTCCAAACAAGATTGAACCGACTGTGGGGTCGGGCCCCCGCCGAAGCACCCCGGTGGGAGGCCGGCTGACGAGGTTTGTCAGCGTGTGGGAGTCCATCTCCACCGACCGTTGGGTGCTGGACGCCCGGCCCAAGGGCATGCCCTCGAGTTCCAGAAGAAGTGCCCTCGCGTACCACCCATGGCCAGGAAGGAAAATCGCGTCCCTCAACTACTGTTGGAAGTAAGGGCGATGCTCAAGAAAGGTGCCATCGACCTCGTCCCAAAGAGGCTTCGGGGCTCCGGAGTTTACTCAAGGTACTTCCTCTTAAAGAAGACAGGAGGATGGCGTCCCATCCTGGACCTGCGACAAACAAGTACATCAAGGCACAGAAGTTCCGGATGGTTACCCTCCAGCACGTGCTGGGACAGCTGGAGGAGGTCGATTTCCTGTCGATGCGTACTTCCACATCCCCATTCTAAAAAGACACCAAAAGTTCCTCAGGTTCGTGGTCCAGGGGCGGCACTACCAGTTAAAGGCCCTCCCGTTCGGATTGAAGTCGGCACCCAGGGTGTTCACCAAGTGCCTCGCACCGGTGGCGGCGCGGCTGCGCCTACAGGGGATCCACGTCTACCACTACCTGGACGACTGGCTCATCCGGGCAAAGACAAGGGAGCTCGCCGTGGAGCACACTGCGAAGACCGTCCAGCTGCTTACGGACCTGGGGTTCTCCATCAACTTTCCAAAATCCCACCTGGTCCCGTCGCAAGTCGCCCTGTTTCTGGGAGCCAAGCTCGACACAGTGGCGCGGCTGGCCTCGCCGCCGGAGGAAAGGACCAGGACCATCCTGGGCAAGGTGCAGCATCTGCTGGCCACTGACATGGCCAGGGTAAGATCTATCAAGTCCCTCCACGGGATGATGTCCTCCTGCATTTATCTGGTGCGCCTTTGCAGACTTCGGATGCACCCCTTACAAGAGTTCCTCGACGCCCGCTGGGTCCAGTCGACGGGCAGCTTCAAGGACAGGATCCCACTCAACGAGACGTTCCGTCAAGCGATCCGGTGGTGGGGTACCTGCTCTCATCTGTCGGCGGGCACGGACTTTCAGACCCCAGCTCACCAGGTGACGGTGACGACGGATGCCTCCCTGGAAGGTTGGGGAGCGCACTTTGGAGGTCTTCACGCGAGAGGCCTTTGGCTCCCGTAGGAGAAGTCACTCCACATCAACATCTTGGAGCTCCGCGCAGTGTTCTGGGCCCTCAGGTCTTTTCTTTCGTCCCTCAAGGGCAAGGTGGTGAGGATCTTCACCGACAACACCGCCACAATGTTCTACATCCGGAAGCAGGGCGGAACCAGATCCCCTGCCCTATCCACGGAAGCCCAGGATCTGTGGCATTGGGCCGTCGCCCAGGGGATGTTTTTGGTGCCTTTTCATCTGGCAGAAATAAACACCATCGCCGACTCACTCAGCAGAGAGCTGCGCTTGGATCAAGTGGATCGACTCTTCCGACGATCGGGCAAACCCCAGATCGATCTGTTTGCGACGGCCGACGAACTCCAAGTGCCAGAGGTTCGTCAGCAGGTTCCTCCAGCCGAGGAGCATGAGCGATGCTTTCTCGTTCCCCTGGGACGGCCTATTTCTTTATGCGTTCCCTCCGTTGCCGTTGCTGCTCCGGCTCATCAACCAGCTCAAGAGGTCCCGGTGCAGGATGATCCTCGTCGCACCGGCGTGGCTGAGACAGATCTGGTTCCCGGACCTTCTGGACTTGTCAGCGTCCACACCAGTCAAGCTGCCGTCGGACGCGGATCTTCTCTCCAGAGAAGGAGGCGCCATTCTTCATCACAACCCAGAGTCGCTGAACTTGCAGGCCTGGCTCCTGCAGCACTAGAGTTTGGAGGGTACGACATCCCAGCCGACTGCAGAGAGGTTCTTGCAAAGGCCAGGGCGTCCTCAACTCTCAAGTGCTACGGACATCAATGGAAGAGGTTCTCTGTCTGGTGCCGTGCACAGAAGATTAACCCTCTGCGGATTACGGCCCCTCAAGTATTGCCGTACCTACTGTCATTGGCCAAGGCTGGACTAGCTCATGCTTCCATCAAGATACATCTGGCTGCCATCTCACGATACACCAGAACTAGGGGACGGCCGTCCTTGTGGTCTCATCGACTTGTGAAGGAATTCATGAAGGGACTATTCCGATCGTTCCCAGCCGGTGAAGGCCCCTCCCCTGGTGTGGGAGCTCAACGTGGTGCTGACCAGGCTCATGGGGGCCCATTTGAGCCTATGCATTCGGCACCGTTGAAGTTTCCGTCGTGGAAGACGGCATTTCTCGTGGCCATCACCTCTGCACGACGAGTGGGAGAGATCCAGGCCCTATCTTGCAAGCCACCATACTTGACTTTTCACGACACAAGGGTGGTGCTGAGGACGCATCCCTCCTTCATGCCCAAGGTGCCTTCGGACTTCCACCTCAACGAACCCTTGTTGTTGCCAGTTTTCGTCCCGTCGCCTTTGTCACCGGCTGAGAGGACTCTGCACTCGCTGGACGTAGCTAGAGCGCTGAAGTTCTTCGTGGACCGCACGAAGAGTTTTCGGAAGACATCACAGCTGTTTGTAAACTTTGGACCTGTGAATCAGGGGAAGGCTCTCTCGAAGGCTTCCATTTCCAGATGGCTCTCCGGCTGCATCATGCACTGTCACCGGTTGGCAAACGGACCGCTGCCTGGCCATCCGACAGCCCACTCGACCAGAGCGATCGCTGCTACCACAGCGTTCCTATCTGGTGTGCCCCTGCTCGACATCTGCAGGGCTGCAACGTGGAGGTCGACGCACACCTTCACGAGATTCTACTGCATTGATCGGGAGTCCAGGGTCGGCCAAGCAGTGCTGCGCATCCTGTTCGCTTAAGGTGAGCCTGGTGAGGAGGTAAAAGATGCTTAATGTTGAGTTTTTTGTATTGCTTAATGTTGAGCCTGTTGCCACCTCCCGTGGTTGTGCATGTGTATGCTGCTATGTATTCTTATATTCATGAGCATGTAAATCCATGCCAGACCCCATGCTGGAGAAGGAACAAGTTACTGTTGTTCTCCAGCATGGGTCTGGCATGGATTCACATGCGAACCCTCCGGCCTACCCCTCTGCGGCTCTTCACTTGGTCATACTGCCACTTTACGTGCTACCAAATCTGAGGATGGCTGCCAGAGGTGGGGTTTAGGGAGAGGGCAGTCATTGGCTGGGGGCCGTATGACCCAGAGACCAGTGATTGGTTACTACTAAGAAAGACGGATCAGAAACGAAACCGATACTGATTATTTCTATACCGAGGATTCCCGGCCTGACGACGGGGAATATTCATGAGCATGTGAATCCATACCAGACCCATGCTGGAGAACAACAGTTACAGGTAAGTAACTTGTTCCTTATTTGCTCATTTATTTGTGTGTTCTTGGTTCTTCAAGCTGATTCATCCCATCTATTCTCATTATAGTTAGTTCATTATTTTTATTGATTTTATGATGACGACAAGAGACAATAAAACTTATAACCAGAAAACCAACAATTAAAATAAATCGATCAGCTGCATATGTATGCAATTCATACTGATGAATACTACCAGAAAAAGTAGGTGGGATCTGTTACATGCACATGATCAGCTTATCCATGATGACCTCATTTGTCCCAGATCTTGTCATATTTGATCGCAGCGTCAGGATGGTTCCATGTAATAATGTCACCACAAAAAATGGCCTTTTTTTGTGGCGACATGATTGCATAGAACATGCAGGGGACACCCCCGCAACCCCCAAACTTTTTTTTTTTCTTTTTTTAATTTTTCTTTTGCCCCTATCCCCATATATATGGTTACCCATATAATATCGCCACAAACTTTTCCCGGCGATATTATTTACGGCGACCATATATATATGGGGATAATATTACCTGATACCGTCAGGATATATACACGCACTCCTCCATGGAGATACAATTGTGTAAGTCACGTTCCCACATAGAGATCTTAGGTGTTTTCTCTTGCCCCGCTACCCCCAGTTCCTGGCATTGTTACGCTTGGTTACGTTCATTGCATTTAATATGAAGAGTTTACTATAACGGGAATAGGCAGTTAATCCTTATATGCCAACAGAGAGAATTTTGGGTCATCTGGGATGGGCTTGCCCAGTGTACTAGACACGTGCCATTGGATTTCAAGCCAAAATGTACAGATTTTCGGGCACAACTAGATCGTATGATAGAAGGTGCCAAATGCAATGTGGCAGCGCAAGCAGCTGTGGTTTAAACGCGGCCACATTTAAACCACAGATCCCTGGAGGATTTTAAACTGCACTAGCTGGAATTTGGCAGAAATAGCTCTCTGATATTGCCATCAAAACCTCTTGCCAATCCTCAGTGTCAATGGCTCGATATCTAATCCTAATGAGCCTAGCAATAGAGTGATGGGTGAAGTTGAGGACAACTTGATATAGGGTTGAGATTGCCTTTTTTTGGGATTTCATATTCAAGTTGGCCTCCAGGGGCTTCTGGATGGGGTAGTCATAGTTCCCTCTAAATTGGGTTTGCGCAATATATCTAAATTGGTTATTTCGGAACATGTCTAGAAGAGTCAACTCAAAAATATGTTGCATTTTTGAAAATGTTAAGTCATCCCTTTGAGAACACGTCTTCCAACAGATGTATATTTTTCACCAACCTTGAACAGTATTGACTTATTCCAGTTAACACAGACCCCACTATACTGTTCGTGAATTAGTCTCCATTACCCTTGGGGATGATCTTCTCGGTTCCCACAAACAGTAATACATCGTCGGTGTGTGTATAACACCCTATCCTCTTGCCCCGATTGCCACACAAATCCTTTCCTAAGGGGATCTCCCCACAACCAGATTGCCAGTGACGCCATTGCCATGATGAAAAGCATTGGGGAGCGGAAGAAGTGTCAGGTCAGTTTGTTGACCCTAATCACAGCCACTAACGCTGGTACAACAGTTTAACCCATTGCAGAACATTGGTCCAAAACCCATTGTGTTGATGGCTTTTTCAAAGTTGATTGCCACTATAGCAAGTGGGTCTTGAAGTGTCCTGCTCTGTTGAGGGCAATATGAAGCCGGCAGGTACTCATATGTGTAGCCCTTTCTGGTAGAAAGCTGTTCTGATCGGGATAGATCAGCAATGGTAAAACAGTAGTCTCTGCCCCAGGAGCAGACGACGCTAATTGTGTAGAGGCTCGACCAGAGTACCACCACAGCACAAGGAGGCGAAGACCGTCCAGCTGCTTACGGACCTGGGGTTCTCCATCAACTTTCCAAAATCCCACCTGGTCCCGTCGCAAGTCGCCCTGTTTCTGGGAGCCAAGCTCGACACAGTGGCGCGGCTGGCCTCGCCGCCGGAGGAAAGGACCAGGACCATCCTGGGCAAGGTGCAGCATCTGCTGGCCACTGACATGGCCAGGGTAAGATCTATCAAGTCCCTCCACGGGATGATGTCCTCCTGCATTTATCTGGTGCGCCTTTGCAGACTTCGGATGCACCCCTTACAAGAGTTCCTCGACGCCCGCTGGGTCCAGTCGACGGGCAGCTTCAAGGACAGGATCCCACTCAACGAGACGTTCCGTCAAGCGATCCGGTGGTGGGGTACCTGCTCTCATCTGTCGGCGGGCACGGACTTTCAGACCCCAGCTCACCAGGTGACGGTGACGACGGATGCCTCCCTGGAAGGTTGGGGAGCGCACTTTGGAGGTCTTCACGCGAGAGGCCTTTGGCTCCCGTAGGAGAAGTCACTCCACATCAACATCTTGGAGCTCCGCGCAGTGTTCTGGGCCCTCAGGTCTTTTCTTTCGTCCCTCAAGGGCAAGGTGGTGAGGATCTTCACCGACAACACCGCCACAATGTTCTACATCCGGAAGCAGGGCGGAACCAGATCCCCTGCCCTATCCACGGAAGCCCAGGATCTGTGGCATTGGGCCGTCGCCCAGGGGATGTTTTTGGTGCCTTTTCATCTGGCAGAAATAAACACCATCGCCGACTCACTCAGCAGAGAGCTGCGCTTGGATCAAGTGGATCGACTCTTCCGACGATCGGGCAAACCCCAGATCGATCTGTTTGCGACGGCCGACGAACTCCAAGTGCCAGAGGTTCGTCAGCAGGTTCCTCCAGCCGAGGAGCATGAGCGATGCTTTCTCGTTCCCCTGGGACGGCCTATTTCTTTATGCGTTCCCTCCGTTGCCGTTGCTGCTCCGGCTCATCAACCAGCTCAAGAGGTCCCGGTGCAGGATGATCCTCGTCGCACCGGCGTGGCTGAGACAGATCTGGTTCCCGGACCTTCTGGACTTGTCAGCGTCCACACCAGTCAAGCTGCCGTCGGACGCGGATCTTCTCTCCAGAGAAGGAGGCGCCATTCTTCATCACAACCCAGAGTCGCTGAACTTGCAGGCCTGGCTCCTGCAGCACTAGAGTTTGGAGGGTACGACATCCCAGCCGACTGCAGAGAGGTTCTTGCAAAGGCCAGGGCGTCCTCAACTCTCAAGTGCTACGGACATCAATGGAAGAGGTTCTCTGTCTGGTGCCGTGCACAGAAGATTAACCCTCTGCGGATTACGGCCCCTCAAGTATTGCCGTACCTACTGTCATTGGCCAAGGCTGGACTAGCTCATGCTTCCATCAAGATACATCTGGCTGCCATCTCACGATACACCAGAACTAGGGGACGGCCGTCCTTGTGGTCTCATCGACTTGTGAAGGAATTCATGAAGGGACTATTCCGATCGTTCCCAGCCGGTGAAGGCCCCTCCCCTGGTGTGGGAGCTCAACGTGGTGCTGACCAGGCTCATGGGGGCCCATTTGAGCCTATGCATTCGGCACCGTTGAAGTTTCCGTCGTGGAAGACGGCATTTCTCGTGGCCATCACCTCTGCACGACGAGTGGGAGAGATCCAGGCCCTATCTTGCAAGCCACCATACTTGACTTTTCACGACACAAGGGTGGTGCTGAGGACGCATCCCTCCTTCATGCCCAAGGTGCCTTCGGACTTCCACCTCAACGAACCCTTGGTGTTGCCAGTTTTCGTCCCGTCGCCTTTGTCACCGGCTGAGAGGACTCTGCACTCGCTGGACGTAGCTAGAGCGCTGAAGTTCTTCGTGGACCGCACGAAGAGTTTTCGGAAGACATCACAGCTGTTTGTAAACTTTGGACCTGTGAATCAGGGGAAGGCTCTCTCGAAGGCTTCCATTTCCAGATGGCTCTCCGGCTGCATCATGCACTGTCACCGGTTGGCAAACGGACCGCTGCCTGGCCATCCGACAGCCCACTCGACCAGAGCGATCGCTGCTACCACAGCGTTCCTATCTGGTGTGCCCCTGCTCGACATCTGCAGGGCTGCGACGTGGAGGTCGACGCACACCTTCACGAGATTCTACTGCATTGATCGGGAGTCCAGGGTCGGCCAAGCAGTGCTGCGCATCCTGTTCGCTTAAGGTGAGCCTGGTGAGGAGGTAAAAGATGCTTAATGTTGAGTTTTTTGTATTGCTTAATGTTGAGCCTGTTGCCACCTCCCGTGGTTGTGCATGTGTATGCTGCTATGTATTCTTATATTCATGAGCATGTAAATCCATGCCAGACCCCATGCTGGAGAAGGAACAAGTTACTGTTGTTCTCCAGCATGGGTCTGGCATGGATTCACATGCGAACCCTCCGGCCTACCCCTCTGCGGCTCTTCACTTGGTCATACTGCCACTTTACGTGCTACCAAATCTGAGGATGGCTGCCAGAGGTGGGGTTTAGGGAGAGGGCAGTCATTGGCTGGGGGCCGTATGACCCAGAGACCAGTGATTGGTTACTACTAAGAAAGACGGATCAGAAACGAAACCGATACTGATTATTTCTATACCGAGGATTCCCGGCCTGACGACGGGGAATATTCATGAGCATGTGAATCCATACCAGACCCATGCTGGAGAACAACAGTTACAGGTAAGTAACTTGTTCCTTATTTGCTCATTTATTTGTGTGTTCTTGGTTCTTCAAGCTGATTCATCCCATCTATTCTCATTATAGTTAGTTCATTATTTTTATTGATTTTATGATGACGACAAGAGACAATAAAACTTATAACCAGAAAACCAACAATTAAAATAAATCGATCAGCTGCATATGTATGCAATTCATACTGATGAATACTACCAGAAAAAGTAGGTGGGATCTGTTACATGCACATGATCAGCTTATCCATGATGACCTCATTTGTCCCAGATCTTGTCATATTTGATCGCAGCGTCAGGATGGTTCCATGTAATAATGTCACCACAAAAAATGGCCTTTTTTTGTGGCGACATGATTGCATAGAACATGCAGGGGACACCCCCGCAACCCCCAAACTTTTTTTTTTTCTTTTTTTAATTTTTCTTTTGCCCCTATCCCCATATATATGGTTACCCATATAATATCGCCACAAACTTTTCCCGGCGATATTATTTACGGCGACCATATATATATGGGGATAATATTACCTGATACCGTCAGGATATATACACGCACTCCTCCATGGAGATACAATTGTGTAAGTCACGTTCCCACATAGAGATCTTAGGTGTTTTCTCTTGCCCCGCTACCCCCAGTTCCTGGCATTGTTACGCTTGGTTACGTTCATTGCATTTAATATGAAGAGTTTACTATAACGGGAATAGGCAGTTAATCCTTATATGCCAACAGAGAGAATTTTGGGTCATCTGGGATGGGCTTGCCCAGTGTACTAGACACGTGCCATTGGATTTCAAGCCAAAATGTACAGATTTTCGGGCACAACTAGATCGTATGATAGAAGGTGCCAAATGCAATGTGGCAGCGCAAGCAGCTGTGGTTTAAACGCGGCCACATTTAAACCACAGATCCCTGGAGGATTTTAAACTGCACTAGCTGGAATTTGGCAGAAATAGCTCTCTGATATTGCCATCAAAACCTCTTGCCAATCCTCAGTGTCAATGGCTCGATATCTAATCCTAATGAGCCTAGCAATAGAGTGATGGGTGAAGTTGAGGACAACTTGATATAGGGTTGAGATTGCCTTTTTTTGGGATTTCATATTCAAGTTGGCCTCCAGGGGCTTCTGGATGGGGTAGTCATAGTTCCCTCTAAATTGGGTTTGCGCAATATATCTAAATTGGTTATTTCGGAACATGTCTAGAAGAGTCAACTCAAAAATATGTTGCATTTTTGAAAATGTTAAGTCATCCCTTTGAGAACACGTCTTCCAACAGATGTATATTTTTCACCAACCTTGAACAGTATTGACTTATTCCAGTTAACACAGACCCCACTATACTGTTCGTGAATTAGTCTCCATTACCCTTGGGGATGATCTTCTCGGTTCCCACAAACAGTAATACATCGTCGGTGTGTGTATAACACCCTATCCTCTTGCCCCGATTGCCACACAAATCCTTTCCTAAGGGGATCTCCCCACAACCAGATTGCCAGTGACGCCATTGCCATGATGAAAAGCATTGGGGAGCGGAAGAAGTGTCAGGTCAGTTTGTTGACCCTAATCACAGCCACTAACGCTGGTACAACAGTTTAACCCATTGCAGAACATTGGTCCAAAACCCATTGTGTTGATGGCTTTTTCAAAGTTGATTGCCACTATAGCAAGTGGGTCTTGAAGTGTCCTGCTCTGTTGAGGGCAATATGAAGCCGGCAGGTACTCATATGTGTAGCCCTTTCTGGTAGAAAGCTGTTCTGATCGGGATAGATCAGCAATGGTAAAACAGTAGTCTCTGAGCAAGGACTTTGGCCAGGACTTTTGTTTCGATATTAATGAGCAAAGTCAGCCTATATGAAGCACAGTCCCCTGACAGTTTGTCTTTTTTGGGAATGACCATATCAGCCCTGCAAAGATCCGAGAGCAGAGATTCAGACACCTTATCCCCAATTATTTCCAAAGCTCCATGGGGAAATAGTTGTGTCCCAGGGATTTACCAGACTAGAGTGACATTATTACCGCTTTCACATACTTTTCTGTTCTATCCACATCCAGGTCACACTGCTGTAGTGTCTGTTATGCTGGGGATAGGAATCTCCTCAAGGAGATCCGCATATACAGGTGCGACCTGATAGTTGGGGACCATGTACAAACGTATGTAGTAATCTGCAAAAGCTTTGTCGGTTTTGCCATTTTCTGTTACCATGTCCTGTATCGAATCGTGGGATTCCATCACTTCTCCCCAAGGGGGAGCCTTTCCTTATGAGGCTAGGGAGGTGACCATGCTACACAATAATCCCTCTACAGATGGCAGCAAGCAGGACTTCATAGGGAGAGACTTCGCCCCCTGAGGGACAAGGACTCCTGTTCTTCAGGGGAACTTGCTGATACCCTTTCTTTTGAAACATCAGTAACACCGGGGCGTCCGAGAAATCCATCAAACATGGTTAATGTGACATAAGACACAAGATTCCATTTGAAGGACAAAATATTAAAACTACTGTGAAGAATAATGGGGGAGCAAATAATATTGATTATTCAATGGTTGAGAACCAATAATTCTGTCACAAAGAAGAATGAACAAACAAAGAAGAGTGCTCCACTAAAAGACAGGAAGTACTGTAATCCTCCGCTGGGGAGGATCCAGCAACCTGTCACAAAAAGGGTAGAATGGTTACTGGTCTTCAGAAGTACCCAGGAGTTTCAAGTCAGCCGAGTCGTGAACGCTGTAGGGAGGAAGAAAGCAACAAGATGCTGAGAGAGAGAAAAGCACCGACTAAGTGGAATGTTGACCAAGAAAGGGAACGAAAAGCCCTTCAGAGAGAACATGACAATAACAGTGGCGTGATCCAGGAGCAGTGGACTGTTAAGTCAGGCAACAGTGCCGAGACCGACCGTTGGAACAGTGGTGCCGTAGAAACAAGCAGAAGGAGTCGGAGCGAGAATCAAAGCTGTCCTGCATCTTGTGAAATTCCTATCCTTTGAAGAGGCCCTGTGATGCAAACCCGTGGAAATCATGTTAACTGGAACAGCAGGAGAACCAGGTGGAAACACAGGGATAAACGTATACCATCAGCCTACTTGTCCCAGTAAGAGGTCTGAAAGTAAAGAGTGAGAAACATTCTGAGACTCAATCTACTCGTCCCAGTGAGTGGTTGGAAGTGAAGAATACTAAGAAATGTTCAGGTACACAGTTTACTCATCCCAGTGAATGGGCAGAAGTTAACAAGAATGAGAATCGGTGTGAAACTCATGTTGCGCTTCTCAGCAGTATAAGAATAACTATTAGGATTGCTATAATTATATTGAGGATTCAGATAGTGGCCCAGACGAGGGAAGTCACAATATCAATTGTCTTATGTATACAGATTTAAGGAATTGCCGAAACACGGAGAAAAAGAACCACATAAAGAGGGACTCAAAATCCCTACTAGAATCACAGAACGAAAGACTTTTAGAGACTTTTAAGAAAGACATTGTACAAGGAATTCCAAAGTCAATAACGCAGAGGAGGATTATTCTTCAAAGAGAATGTATAGGGCCCACACTTTACCCCTACGTCACCAACGTTCCACACCCAGTTCCTCTTTTTCCACCTAGTGCGCGGGTCAAAATATTGCTGTCCTGTGACTTCCTCATTTTCTTGGCGTTACTTTTGCTGTCCATCCCTTTTTTTCTAGCGATTGGTTCTTCACTTTTATTTTTTCATTTCTTGGTGGCTCCCTCTACGCATGCCATATGTGACGGGATTCAAGCAGTGCATCCGTTGCCAGAAGCATTTCTCTGCAGCCTACCCCATCATGACTCTGTCTGCTGTTTTGGTATACATCACCTAATGAGTACCTGTGTCTTTTGTTGTGGGATTCACCCGAGATCTCTGCTGACCCATCTTCACTCCATGTCACAGTTGTGACCGGTACCGAAGACTTTGTTCGGTACAGGAGGGAGGGCATCTGTAAGAGGGAGACCGTACCTTCAGGTGAGGTATGAGTTTCGGCACTGGCCTTTCGGTTCCCAAGGGAAGATTGCCTCCTCAGTTCCGGGGTCTTCATAGCACCATTTATGGGTAAACCCTGGGCATGTTCACCTTAGAGTACCTCTGGCCGAGAAAGCACTACTACCTCCAGGTGGGAAAGGCTCTGAGAATATCCACTCGGTATCGGAAGAGTTATTTACACCAGACAAAATAACGACCGTACCGGGGGAAACCCTCGGTAAACTGAACAGGCAAGTGTTCATGCAGAGGCCCTCGCCTCCGGGGTTGACTCGCTCCATTCCAATTCCCCTGCACCGGATAAAGGCAAGCCGGCTTCCGCATGTAAAACTTCTGGTACTTATGTACCGAAAGACAAAATTATTTCCTCTACAACTGCAGTTGAGCCATCATACTCCTCGGTACCGAGAAAATCACATAAGTCCTCTCACAAGAGGCATAAATACTTTGAATTGAGATCCAGTCCGGTACTGACTTCTCCAAAAAAGCAGAAGCGGAAGAAATCTCCTGTGGCATCTGTCTCTGATTCGGTACCAAAGAGTCAGAAAGATAATTCTACTCTAATTTCTGACTCGGAAGACTTTTCATATTTTTTACAGTTCCACCGGAACAATTATTAAGCACTTCTGTGAGCGTTCATTCTCCTCACATTTTGCCACAATGTTCTTCTCAGTCTGAGGACAATTTGGGTCAACCTAATCAGGTTCCAGCACAATCTGGACCACAGCTGGTTTTAACCAATATCCAGGTACCTATGCCTGTGCTTTTCAACATCTACAATCCACACCAGCCACCTAACAGGGCTGACTCCTCCAGTTCTCCTTTCAGACTAGAAGCGCCTCAACCTAGCCCTTCTAAAATGGTGAACGACATCACCAATGCAGTGCTGGAAACCCTAATTTCTGGCTCAATGCATTCAAAATGTCACCTCCTTTACCTCCGGGATCAGTGCCTACCGATCCTACTCCTGAGCCAATCATGGTATCGGTGCACAACAAGGACTCTTCACCTCCATCCAAGAAACAAAAAAATGACAAATACTATTACTTGCATTCGGATGACACCACTCAGTCATCATCTAAGGGGTTTCATGATATTGTGACAAAAGTCATGCAGGCACTAGAAATCCCCCTCAAACGATAAGCCTGAAATGGTGGGTGTTCTGGGAAACTGCCATCTCAACAGTCAAAAGTGTCACTTCCCATGGAATTGTCTGGTCTAGAGCAAGCTCTAGCTCCTTGGGGTAAGCCTCATTCCAATCCACACATCTCCAAAGCTGTAGATAACTAATACATGGTGCCTGAAGAGGAACCCTTCATACTTGGGGGAAATCTTCCTGCACAATCGGCAGTGGGTTCTGCTGCACTAGGCACAAAGAGTAAAGGTCTTCTCCAGCTTCAGTTCTGGACACAAACTCTATTGTACAACTCAGGCAAGTAAACACTGCTACAGTTTTGATGGAATTTAATATCCTTAATTGTGAAAATCTTGAGCGCTTTACCGACCTGCTCCCTCAGGAGGCCACACACAAGTTTTCCTTCTGGATTTCATAGGGTAGAGAAGCGGCTATCCAGCAGCTTCAAGTGGTTAAAGACCTCACTGACACAACTGCAAGAGCAGTCACTAGTTCAGTCTGCATGCATAGACATGCATATTTGTCAGCCTCTTCACGTCATCAAGATATCCAAGAGAAGGTGCTCGACCTTTCATTTGATGGCAAGACACTGTTTCATCCATCCACGGATGAGGTACGCCTAAAATGTAAGGATAGTGTCACTGCTGTTAAAACGCTTAGCTCAATTTCGGTGAAACAACCCTATGACCAAAACTTTAAATCATTCAAACTACATTCACAAGGAAAAAGTGGTTCGGCCACTCCTGCGAAGTCTTACTACTCTTCTAAAAAAAAAAAGAAGATATAGACCCAAATCTAAGTCTGGACCTTCACCTTCTTCAAATTCTGCACAAGAACAAAATAAGTCTATTTGACTTCCTTCAGGGCATTTACATAACTTTCGCTCCTAATAACATTAAGGAGCATACATCCGCGGAAGCAGGAAGGCTGTCCAACTTCTTTCCCCTTTGGAAAACCATTACTCAAGAGGAATGGGTGCTGAATATTATTCAGCATGGTTACAGCCTTGCTCTTCCGACTATTCCACCATCCTCTCCTCCGAAGCTCCAAAAATCCTCCCCAGAGCTCCTGGAAGAGATCCAAAAACTCCTTTCCATAGGAGCAATAGAGTTGGTTCCTCAAGAGGAATTAGGTCAGGGAGTGTATTTCCGTTACTTTCTGATCCCAATGAAATCAGGCGGGATCCGTCCAATTCTGGACCTTTTGGACCTCAACCAATTTCTGTCAATCGAAACCTTCCACATGGTGACCATCCCTCAGTCTAGCATCTCTTCATCCAAACGATTGGATGGCATCTATCGATCTGCAGGATGCTTATTTTCACATCCCCATCTATAAAGATCACTGTCAGTTCCAGAGGTTCACCATAGGAAGGTCTCCTTACCAGTTTACATGTCTTCCCTTTAGGCTCAATTCTGCTCCCAGGGTCTTAACAAACGTTCTGTGGGTCAATGGTAGCCTACCTTCGGTTAAGGACAGTACATCTATATCCTTACCTAGACGAATGGCTTTTAAAGCCCAGTCTCCGGAGGAATTGCTTCAAAACATGCAATTAGCATGCCACACTCGTTTCAACCTGGGGTTTTCTATAAATGTGACATAGTCCAAGCTCATTCCTTCGCAAAGGATCCAATTCGTAGGAGCAGTATTAGATGCACAGAGTCTTTCCACCCCTGGAAAGGTTGGGAGCTATTCAACAAACCATTGTAAAGTTCAATACCCACCAGATTCTGACGGCTTGATGGTTTCAAAGGGGGCTAATGGCCTCTTCTATAAACGTTCCTAATCTTGCTTGCAACTGGAACCAGCTGTTGCATTCACAGGAAATTAAATCCAAATTACAAAACAAGTTCAGGACTCACTTCTCTGGTGGAGCTCCCCAGAGAAGCTGTTAAACGAGTCTCCCTTACAGTCTCCTCTGCACCAAATAGTTATAACAACCTACTCGGAGTACGGTTGGGGAGCCCATTGTCCAAGCCTCATGGTCTTTTGGTCCTCTCTGGAAAAGGACGACCACATAAATGTCCTGGAACCAAGAGCCATTTTTATTGCTCTAAAGTAATTTCTTCCCTTACTTCAAGGAAAGGTGGTGAAAATGCTAATGGACAATACTACTGCAATTTTTTATATCAATAAGCAGAGGGGTATTTGTCTTCGTCTTCTGCTACCCCGAAGTCGGGCTTCAAGAAGTGTCGGGACTGCGGTGTTCCAAGATGTCTGACGGACCCGCACGACGTCTGCCTTTGGTTCCTCGGTGAGAGCCATGTCACGGATGACTGCGACGAATGCCAGTCTTTGACGTCGAAGGCCTTGTGGGAGCGGAAGAAGCTGTCAGCGGGTAGGGTTTCCGCTGGACTATCGACTGACTATTTGAGGGGCGACTCTCTGCATCGGCATAAGTCCCAGGGGGGGTCTCGTTCCAGGAGTGGGTCCCACCATTCCTCGGCCTCTTTGAGGCATGCACGGAAGCGCTGTCATCGGTCGCCTTCCCCGTCCTCGTCTGAGGACTCTGCCAAACGGCGGGTTGCTAGTCCCACCAAGCATTCATCTCTGGCGGAATGGGACGCCTTCCGTAAGGAGATGATGGCGATTTTCGAGTTCCAGGGCACCGTTCCGATGGCGCCTTCGAGAGAAGCCGGTATATAACGCTCTAGAGCCACCATTCACGCGCCTTCGGGCTCGGGCGGTCGGCGCGATCACCGGGAACCTTCGAGGTCCCGGTCGGACAAGGAGGATCGTCATCGTGCCCGCTCAAGGTCTCGGTCCTCGACGCCGTCGAGACCGTTGGAGCCTGTGAGGTCTTCGAAGAAGGCATCAACGCCATAGGCCCCATGTCCGTCGAGGTACTTTCCCGAGGCTCCGGCTCCAAGTAAGTTATCAACGCCATCGGCGCCGATGCCGTTGAAGGACACGCTCGGGTCTCCGGCCTCGAAGCCGCTGTCGAAGTTGTCGGCGCCTCGGTCGACGTCAATGCCACTCCTATCGGCGCCCTCGATTCCTTTTGAGGTATGTTTGCCGGAGGTACCTGGGAGAGCTGTAGAAGCTCCTAGGAAGGTGCTCAGCAAGTCTGTGCAGCCTGTTCTCGACCCATACTCAGTTCCTCCTCCCAGGGTGGACTTGTTCCAACCCTTGGTGTACATTTCAGAGGTTGAGTAAGGGTCTGATGATGAGGTGCCTCCTGAGGTTCCTGATGACCTTGTGTCTGGTCATAGCCAATTGGAAGACCTTTGCCAATCTTTACATGACGCAAGTGGTCTTGATACCTCCCCGGAGGTTGAGTTCGGTAGGCCTGAGCCTGGTACGCATTCTGAATCATTGTACATGCGTCTCGTGTTGAGGGTGACGGAGTATCTGGGCTGGTCTGCTCCACCTGTGGATTTTCTGCAGGATGACCTGACGGATAGCCTTGACCAAGGTCCACCCACTGACCCGGTGTTACCATTTCATATGGCCTTACAAAGAAGGGTGGCGGCAGCTTGGACTGCTCCGGAGAGTCTTCCGGCAGTCAATAAGTCGTTGCTGAAAAAATACCATCCAGCCAGTGGCGACCCCTGCTACTTGTCCATTCACCCTACTCCGGAGAGTTTGGTGGTACAGGCAGAAACGGCCCCAGCAAAGCAGGCGGCGTACCCTACAATCCCTCCTGATGGGGACGACAAACGCTTTGACGGTTGGGCGAAGAAGGTATTTTCTTCTCGGAGTATGGCTTTACAAGCAGCCAACTCAGTTTGCGCCCTTGCAAGATTCACGCACTCTGTGGAATTGTGTGTCTTTGGCAGCTGAACATATTCCCGAAGGAGAGGAACAGGATGGTTTTCTTGCCCTCGTTCAGGATGGCAAGGATGCCATGTGTGAATCCGTTCAGTCGGGTCTGGACATGGCAGACTGTGTCACCCGATCCATGGCGGCGAGCACCATGATGCGCAGGTTTGCGTGGTTGCGGAAGTGGGGATTTCCTCCTGATGTACAGTCCCGGCTTCTCAACATGCCCTTTGATGATGTCCATCTTTTTGGCAGCAAGGTTTACGAGAGCCTTGAGAGGTTGCAGACCTCCAAAGCTGCAGTGAAGTCGTTGAGCGCTGCAGTACGTCAACCTCCACCTTTTCGTCCTAGGGGACAGCAATGGAGGGGAGGTTCCTTTCGATACTACTCTTCCTTCTGTAGATTGAGGGGGGCTGCCAGTCAAAGGGGCCAACGCAGGAGTACCAGAGGTGGAAAACAAGGTACTCGAGGTGCCAAAGCCGCTCGGGCAGTTGCCTCTTTGCCCTCAGGCACTGCCGCTTCCGCTCAGTCATGAGGCCATGTCCCATGGTTCGCCGGTTCGGGGAAGGCTGGCGCCTCATCTTGTAGAATGGCATGCCATTATTTCAGATGTGTGGTTTCTGGAGATCAAAGCCCATGGCTACTGTCTTCCTTTCCGGCAGAGGCCTCGCGACAATCCACCAGGGAAGCTCTCTTTGAAGAGTCTGGATCCGCTCCTTGCGCAGGAAATCGGATCCCTGCTGGAGAAAGGCGCCATAGAACTGGTGCCTGTAGTGGAGAGGAACAAGGGATGGTATTACCCATATTTTATTTTCCCAAAAAAGGACGGGGGATTGAGACCCATCATGGACTTGCGTGGCTTGAACAAGCTCCTCAGGAAGGACAAGTTCAAGATGGTTACTCTCTCTCAAATCCTCCAGGCCCTTCAGCTTCAGGATTGGTTGGTGTCTCTCGACCTCAAGGATGCTTACATTCATGTGCCGATTCATCACAAGTACAAGAAGTACAAGATTGACCTCCGGGTTTTCACCAAGCTGATGGTGGTGGTGGCAGCGTATCTCAGTACATTCTTCCCTAACCATATGTCTCCTGGAGGGATACATCAGTGTGCCTATGCCTGTTAAGCTGCTGTATTATGGTACCTCATTTAATTTTGTCACAAAGACTACTAACTTTTCAAAATGTATCATCACTTGTGGTGCTCATCGGTCCATTTTGACTTGTATAACCGGGACAATATCATTGTACCCAAAGGAATGTACTGTGATGTGCAGCTTGAATAAGATGTGTGCACCGATCGAAACTGGTTTCTCATTGTAACCCTGACGTAACTGCACTGCGTTTGGAAATAACCACAGGAAGTACAGGACGGATCCAGGACATTTTACCTCTCGTACAAAATAATTTCAACCTCCAGGATGTTGACTACAGCTGCAGCAACATCACTAAGTTCGCACACTCCTGGCAAGCCAGTCGAATATGGTTCTCTGGTCTCCCAACAGTCTAATGATCCAGAAGAAGGCTTGTCAAATCAGTCTCTGCCTAAACATCTCACGGAAAGGACAGCAATGCCACTCTGCATCCTGTTTTAGACATGTACTAATAACTAGTGACGTTGACCTACTAGAATCCCCCTCTCCTAGAAAATATTATCTAGGAACATAAATCCATACAAACCAGTATAAATGATGGATACAATGCATGGACCACATACAGCCTAAGAGTTACCAATGTATATACATGTGATGTATTGGTGTTCATGTTATATTGGATACACTGAAAACTTGTTTTTTGGTATGGCTCTATATGTTTGACTAGTTTTATGTAAGTGTGGATCACAACTCTGTACTCACTGTTTTTTGATTCACTAAATATATGATCTATAGGAGTGAAACATTTTTTCGCTGCCTCCTTGAATGTTTGTTTTTGGTCGCTATGTGTAGAAAAACGTTCAGTTGAAACAATGGCTCTCATACTTGAGAAATAAGAAATATTGATTAAAGATAATGCAAGAGGTTGGCAAATAAGGAAAGCCCCTCATACCATGTTTTTACAAAAGCTAAAATTATCATGCTTTTTTTGTTGCAGAGTTGGGAATTTAAGACATTTATTGTGAACTTTTTGAAGGAGATAAATGCACAATGTGTGCATAACGAATGTAACTATTAGGACAACTTTTGTTAGATAGTATCTCATTGTAACCCAACAACTTATCCCAACCCCATACATCCTTTGAACTCTATGTATCTTCCCCCAACAAGTAACTAACGATTAGTTCAAACAATTGTGGAGGCGGAATAGCACAGAGGGATGAATAGCCTTTCCAGTGCGGTCACACCTCCCTTTAGTGAGTTGATTTTACTAACAAAAAGGGTTGCTGGGTTCACTGTGCAGCGAGTATGCATACCTGGTATATAGACTGGAGTCATTCATGTTCCCTGCCCAGTTGACAAGGGTGCACGTTTGCACTGCGACAGTGTGTGAATCTGTGTTTCGTCCTCTTTCTCGCATCTGTGGTGTGGTGGTATAACTTGAGTGGTCGGCTGGAATTTGTCAGTCAGTAGGCCATTCTATTCTCCTTTATAGTTAGTAAGATCTGTCCGTGTGACAGATGGTAATGGAGGGCAGATTGATAAGCCAGCAGAATACCTTGTTCTGTGAAGACCTGCTAGGTTTAGGTTAGTAGAGGTGTCAAGTTGTTTATCTAAAAAGTAGAATTGCCATCACCCACGTGTGCAATGCATAGTTAAGAAACCAAACATTCAAGCAATTGCAAGGCCAGACCTGTAAGGAACTGTTCTTGACTTGCAGAAGAGTAAAGATGTTAATAGTTCATATGATCATCATCTTAACAGTCCCAAGCGCTCCTTTGGTTTGACTTGTAAACTGTGCTGTCTGGCAAATGGGTTACTCTGCCATGGTTAGCAAGGTAAGAATTGCATTTAAAGTAAATGTGTGTTCACAGTATGAATAGTCATGCATGCCTTTGTGGAAGTGCATTTTCATGTAGCTGATTTGAAATTGAGACTGAAAACACCACCACTAGTGTGTGCTTTGTAATGAGATGGCAAATGACCCATCTGCTGTACATGTTCAGTCTTTAAATGAAAGACTGGTGCTGATAGCATAGTTTTAGTATGGACATTGTTTTTGTTTTCAGTGCAAAGTCTACTTAGTTGAAGATGTCCTGATGAATTTCCTGCTCAGCATCCTGGAGGGGGGTGGCTCTGTAGAAGAACACTCTCTAATTCAACGACTTCTGGATCTCATGTGGCTCCTTATGGAGGTAGGTTCTGACACATTTAATTGCCATACCTGTGGCTACCTGCAAATTCTGTAGATATGTGAAACTCTTTTCTTCAGGTATAAAAATGACATTTTCATTTTGTTGCTTTTTGCACATTTTAAAGAGCTTAAATTCCTCTTTCTAGTTTAACTCCATCGGATACTGTTGACTGTGATCTTATGGCGTAGTCCAATTATTTTCTTTGCATCTGGTACATGTTGTATTTGCTGCTCCCTTCTCTCTTAAAGTAGATGTATCAAACACACTAGATGCTTTATCAATTTCTCATCACTGATGTAAGTAAATGCACCCTTTGTTCCTAATCCCTGAGTGGAAGATATAAGGTAGAATTGTTTGCATTTGGTAAAAGTCCTACTTTAGTAGGGAAAGTGACCAATACACTTTGAGCTTTTAGCAACAGAATCGATGCGCCTTGATTAATTCCCCTGCTGCTTGTAACTGTTAATCTGTGTACCTTCTCGTGAAATTCTTTAGAAATGTTGCCTTGCTAAATTAAGCCTAGACATTTTACCCATCTATATTACCCTCCTTTAACTACAGAGAAAAACGTATTACTACATACAAAACCAAACTCGGTTTGTTTTCCCTGCCTCACTTCCCTTATGAACATATTGGCACTGAAAAGTAAGGCCATTGCATTTTGCTTCCCAGGATTATGAAGTACACGAATGCCTCAAGCAGCTGATGATGTCACTGTTGCGTGCATACAGATTTTCTCCCATCATCCCTGACCTTGGATTGCAGGTAAATAAATAACAGTGGTCAATGTATCGAATGTTCTACTTGATGAATTTGTTGCAATCTTGACTCCTCCCAACGACTTGAATATATTTTGAAGCTAATTTCAGACTTTTGGTGGACATCGTGCTATTTTGGGTGTAGTGTGTGAATGAAAAATCAGCAAACTTCATAAAGCCCACACAATTATCTTGGGTAGTATTATTTGTAATCCAATGGGTGAGCATCAAGTTCTGGGCTGTTTACTTTTTGCACCTTTCTATTTTCTAGCCTGGTTTGATTTTTCTTGTACTTTTTCTGGACTGTGGGTGTTTGCTGCTTATTTCCTTCTCGGGCATATTGCAATACTTATTTTTCATCATTACCCAGGCTTTTTGGCCAGCCATCTTGTTTCATCTCCTATGCTATTTGTGTACTTTGCTAGTTTCTTTTGCTAGGCACTGAACACGCTCAACTCTGCCACGTATTTGCCCTTTCAAGTCATCCTTGCAATACAGCAACCACCCCTATAAAGGGTGCTGTCGTCATTGGCCTTGTTTAATGTTTGTTACGACTTTATTTCATTTTGCTCATTGCTAACATCAGATTTATAATAGATGCCATGCATGATTTTTCTCTCCAGATTCACTATCTGCGTCTTACCATCGCTATCCTGAAACATGAGAAGTCCCGGAAATTTCTACTCAACAATGTACTGTATCTTTTACATTTTTAGCTGCTTAAAGCTATAACCCTGAACAAAGCGCATTGAAGAGGACCAAAGATGTTTGACAGGATAACTGCTTGTGAAAAGTATCTTATTCAAATATTTTTATATTTAATTGTATATATTTATACTGTTTCTCAAACAGTAAGGGCAGTACATAAAACAGCCTTGTCAAAATACAGCATAAGAGAAATAGTGAGTGGAAAAATAATCAACACAACAGAAAGATATCAAGAAGTAACACTGTAAATATATCCAAAATTCCCAAACATATTTATTCAAAACGTTTTGATTCCATGCTCATCTGAAAGTACAGATGTATGGGTTTCTTTTTTTTATGCAGAGGTAGCATCTATTTTAAAAAGTGCCAACTGCTGGTGTGAAATGAGTAGAGCAGATGTTTGCAACCAGTCATTAAGGTGACCTGGGAAAAGATGTTGATTACAGCAGATCAGGAAGAGGAATATTTCAAAAGTGAGAGGGCTTGCAACCCTTACAATCTGGTCTTGCACTCTACAATTTGGGAATTTTGGACAGAAGGCGGCTGGCAGACCAGGTGGTTCTACAAGGATTTGTTGGCCTCTACATTCTGTTTTCATCAGAGGTTTCTCATCTCTAGTGCTGCTGTTTAATTGCTGTGCCGTCAAATGCATTATGGGTAGTGAGACCATTTCATGTTACCGCTTGCTGGGTTTTCCCACTTGCCTACATTTTTGAGAATGTAGTGTTAGTAGGCTTCTTTGGGTGCAGTGGCCCCCAATGCAAGAGACTATGGATGTCCATTTTGTAATGTTGTTTTTTGCTAACTCAATCAACACCGTTGTCACTCCTCCACCATTGACCTATGTGACCTCACACATTGGTGACTACCCTTTTTGACCAGGAGTGTGAGAAACGGTAGTGAGGAACCACAGTGCTTGTATCACAAAGTTGTGTGTATAGCTCTATTCTAATGGATTGTCGGCTGCTTCAGAATATTTTTAGCGGTAGAGGGTGTAGTGCATCGTTGACTCGATGTCCCTCGAGGGCCTCCGTCTCCATTCGAGGTTGACCTCATCAATGGCATAAAAAGCACACACTGCACCATTACTTCAGTTCTGTTTTTCTGAAAAAGCTTTTGCATTGGATACAGTTATTTTTGTTTCTCACAAAACTTATCACACTCAAAAATGTCATTGTCTTCTAATCCGAAGACCGTGTTCAAAAAATGTCGACTTTGGATTTAAATTGTCGATAACTGTTCCACATCTTATTTGTTTATGGTCCCTTGGCGTAGACCACAGGACGGCTTACTGTGTATCCTGCCAATCCATGACGGGTAAGGCGCTCAAGCAACGCAAGGGGAAACTAGCGGCAGGTAGGCCCCCACTAAAATACCTTCCACAACTCCATATAAAAGGTGTTCTTCCGATGAATCAAGAGGTGACTCTCTGCCGAAGAAACGTTTGAAGAAACGTTCCTGTTCACGTAGCGGTTCTCACCATTCCTCATCTTCGAAGAAACAATGCCACAGATTCCCCACCCTTGTCTTCAGACTTCTTGCCTGAACGCAGGGTAGCCTGCCCTGGGTAAGTCAACGACTCAAGCTGAATGGGGGGGGGCTTTTGGCTGTAGATGTTAAAAAATATATGAGACTGCGTCCCAGGCCCCCCACGAAAGAAAAGTGAAGAGCCATGACCCTGTTGCGCCTGCCAAGGCCGATAAGGAGGAAAGTAAGACTAAGACTCCTGTGCCCTCAAGCCTGGGTGAAAAGCTGCCGACCCATCGAGAGGCATTGATTCGAGATCAGGTCCAGGCCTTGTCATTCGAAGACTCTTTCGAGTCGCGGGTTGAGCTCTTTGAAGCATCTCCACCTGTATCTAAGCCTTCAATGCCTTCGAAGGAAATTGAAAAATCATTCAAACCACCTGAGGTTTTTCAAGTCCCTTTCTTCAATTTCCAAAGAACATGAGCCCTCACATCAGGATACACCACCTTTTGGGTTGTAATATGGTACACCCAATGTACCTGATGCCCGGATATCAGAGGAATCAATGCTGAGGGATTTATATGACCATCTGCCAAGTGCAAGTGGTCTTTACATTTAACTGGAGTTAGAATTAGGAAAACCTTTTCCATCTGAGCACGGTGAGGCGTCATACAGTTAATGAGAAAAGGAACGGAATACCCTGGGATAGGGCAAACCAGTTGCACCTTTTGAACAAGATGGCTTGACCGACATCTTAGGTTAGGGTCCCCTTGCCTTTTCATTTAGCCCTTCAGAAAAAGGTAAAAGGGGGGTGCTGCAGCAAGATGCGGCTTGAGCCTCTCGCTCCAGACCCGGCAAAACCCGATTGCATAATATTTCCTGCTTGGTGCCATTTTCCATGCGGCGCTGTGTGGATGTGGAGGGTCTGCAGCTCCTTGCGACCAAGTCTCCAGAGAATCCGAAGCCTAATTGATTTGGGTGCGCAGTCCAGCATACGGTAGAGGGTGCACCTGGAGGATGCATCTGCATGCTGGGCATTCCAGGAACTGTGGGCCACAGGTGTGATTGGCCTACACTGGGGTTGTGAGCGGCCGGTCCCGCGTTGCTTCTACTTCAAAGGTCCCTGGTGGGAGGGAATCAGCGTTTGCCAGCACTGGAGCACTGTGACAGCGGACAGGAGTCCCGAAGCTGTCTGGTTTGCCGCTTGCCGTGTCCCGAGTCGGGGTTTGACTTCCGATTATGTGTTCCGGTTTTCTTTAAATATATGATTTTTATGTCCTTGGAAGTAGAAAGTGATTGTCTTGTATTCTTCCTATAATATATTAGTCACCCTTTATTTATTTTTCAAACACTGGAAGCATCACCGTAATATTGTCTCTTGGAACACAGAGCTATTTCACTATTTGGATGGATATATAAGAATAGCGGCTGATCATACCTTAGGATTTCCACAATCCGGAAACCTTTCAAAAACAATAATTTATTATTTTTAAAGAAGAAAAAATATGAAAATAAATAGCAGCAAGGGTACATTCTTCTGTTTAGATGTTCCGAGTCGGGGTTGGCCTGCTCCACAAGGCCAGTGTTGCTGATGGCCTGGGGCCGTGAGGAGCAGCAGGGCTCCTGGGCAGAGTGCACGCTGCGTGGCACATAGTATTAACGGCAGGATCAACGGTGGGGCTGCGCCCTGCTTCCTTTCATTACACTGTGCGTGGGAGAAGGAACATCCATGGTGACACTGCAGAGGAGATCACATCAGTGGTGCTTGCATAGGAGGGGTGGGGAGTCTCGAGTCACCCACCCCCAGCAGAGACATTTAGATGTAGGTGGCTGGACATATAAGGTGCTGTGCGCAGGCCAAGATTGAGGAGCTGTTTTACTGGATTTAACTGCACAACAGATGGTACACAACCAGTGCTGACTGCTTAGCTGGACCCTACCACACGCGCCTGTGGGGGTACCTGACACGCTCTCTTCTTGGAACGATGTTGAGATATAGGCTGTCATTAATATTATTGCATTTCAGTGCTGAAACCTGGCATTGCTGGACCCAAGGGGTAGCACATATTTTTGC
This sequence comes from Ambystoma mexicanum, assembly GCF_040938575.1. Taxonomy (NCBI): domain Eukaryota; kingdom Metazoa; phylum Chordata; class Amphibia; order Caudata; family Ambystomatidae; genus Ambystoma; species Ambystoma mexicanum. The sequence goes on from NC_090923.1 coordinate 641,836,644, forward strand.
CACCTCGAGTTTAGTGCCAGGAAGCTTGAATCCGGTTAATTGGCACAGTAACTGGAGTTGAACTGGGCACAAAGCTTTGGTTGTTTGTGAGTATGAGCTGCATATAGTTTAGTTTGTTTATTTGTAAAGCGCAACCCAACCCTCGGGTAACTGGGCGCTAGGAAATTTTCAGCTCAACATTGGTTACATAATGTTGCACAAACAGAATATGAACAGAAAAAGAAGCATTACAATACATGTTACAATAGATCCTGTTACAGCGTGGTCCAGGTAGGGTACAGTAAATCATAACGTGATCAAAATACAGTTTGGGTACCTCTGTTATGACGTGTATTCATTCTGATGTTGGGTGAAGAGCAGATCCTTGACTTTGGCTCTAAAAAAACAAAATGAAGTGTCTGCTCTAATAGTCATGGGTAGTGCATTCCAGTATTTAGCTGCCAATACTGGAAAGCTGGCTCCCCCAGCCGTTTTCAGGTTGTACTTTGGTATGGTGAGTTGGTGGAGGTCTGGTGGAGTGCTGTCTCGTGAATATGTCTGAAAGATAACGTGGGGCTGTCAGATGTAGGCATTTGTGTGTGATGACAAGTGCCCGGAGTTTAATTCTATCTTGGATGGGGATTCAGTGGGCTTCCTTTCTGAATGTGGTTATGTGGGCCTTACGAGGAAGGTTAAGGGCGCATCGGAGGGCATTGTTTTGCAAGATCTGCAGTCTGTTCAGGTTGTGGTTAGTAGAGCCGAGGAAAAGAGTGTTGCAATAATCTAGTTTAGATAATATGAGGGCTCTAGCTAAAGAGAGGCAGCTGTTGATGGAGAGAAAAGGTCTGCAGGCATTTATAAGTGTATTGGTATAGGCCGTTGTTGAGATGGTGGCATTGATTTGCTGTTTAATGGAGAGTGTGGAGTCAAGGTATACCCCTAGAGTTTTGACTTCCTTAGAAACTTTTATGACATTACTGTCGATGATGAAGGAATGGTACCTGGGGTCCAATTTGTTGAGGCGAGACTGTGAGCCGACAATAAGCAGTTCCGCATTATCATCATTTAAGCAAAGGCTGTGAGTGGCCATCCATGCTTGTATTTCTAGGTAGCTCTCGTTCAGTTAAGCAATATCCTTGTCATAATTCCCTGTGAGGGCGATGAGGACATGGGTGTCATCAGCATAGTTGGTGTATTTGACGCCCAGGTCATCAAGGCGGTCGAAGAGGAGCTTAGTGAAGGTGTTGTAAAGTGTGGGGGAGATACAAGAGCCTTGGGGGACTCCACATTGGGTTGGGACTGGGTCAGCAGCAGCGCCGCCTGAGGGGGCAAAGACCCTGGTTGTTCTGTCTGAGAGGAAAGACCGAATCCAATTGGTGGCATCCTGGGAGAATGCAGCAGCCGAGGAGAAGTTTTCGGTGAGAATTTGGTGATGGACTAAGTCGAAGGCTGCAGACAGATCCAACAAGAGCAGAATGGCCAACTTGTCCTTGGCTTCATCCATTTGGATTTTTAGATCCAGGAGGGCTGTTTCTGTCCCGTGCCTAGGTCTAAAGCCGGATTTTCGCAGTCCTAAAAGGTTGTGTTCTTCCAAATGTTTTTGGATTTGGAGGTATGCTACTCTGTCTAACATTTTTAGGAGGAATGGGACCGTAGTGATGGGCCTATAATTAGTGGGAGTGTTGGGGTCTAAGTTAGGTTTTTTGAGCAAGGGTTAGGACCCAAGCCTCTTTAAGGTTATTGGGGACTTCCGAATTTTTGAATGAGGCATTAACAAGTGCAGTGATGAATGGGGCTAGGTCACTGGCACCGTCGTTGATGACTGAAGCAGGACATAAGTCACCAAGACAATTGGAAGGTTTTAAGCTGGCAATTAAGTTTATTACATCCTCCTCCTTGATCGGTGAGTAGTGGAAAAGAGGGCAGTCAGGGGGTGGAAGGCTGTGCCGTTTGTCAGGGTGGTTCTTAGGTGTGATACTGGCTTTTTTGGATTCTATTTTAGCTTGCAAGAGGGCTATTTTATTTGAGAGCGCTTGTTGGATATTATTGAACCATGTTTTGTCCTTGATGTGGGGGGTATGGGAGATTCCAGTTCTCGTAGAATGGAGAAGAGCTCTTTAGTACCAGATTTAGCATTGTGTATTCTTGTGTTGAAGATCTCTTTTTTAGCATTTAGTATAGGGTCTGCTACCCGATGCTGCACAATGACAAAGGGTGCAGGGAGAAAAAAAGGGCCTATGGGCTCTTGCACAAGAGCCTCGAAAATGGATGAGCTGAAATAGTGACGCCCAGACCTCGTTGGAGGGGAGCATCCGGGAGGACCAACTGATGACAGCTATGCAACGAGGATTCATGTCGGTCAATGTCAAATTGGACGACAATGAGGCAAATATTAGCTCCCTGAAAGCTAAGCTGGATAAAGAGAGAGGCAGAGTCACTGAGGCCGAAATAGGAGAGTTGGAAGATAAGGTGGGATAGCATGACCGTGCCATATCCGGGTTGAAGGCTGAATTAGCTTTTCCGGTCAAGTGTGAAGACCTAGAAGCGCGCTCACGGCGCAATAATGTCCAGATAGTGGGTGTGCTGGAACGGGCTGTCACAGGGCCCATGCAACCATTTGTAGAGGAGCTACTGAAACGACTATTTGGGGCAGCTCAGTTCTCGGTGGAACATGCTCATCGCGCCCGTGCTCCTCTCCCGGAAGCCCTCCCACCATCATTGCTAAATTGCTCAATTATAGAGACTGGGATCTTATTTTGAAAATGTCCCCTGTGCAGGGATCGCTCTGCTATGAGGCCAGCAACATCCATATCTATCCTGATTTTTTTGGCTGGTGTACAGGTGCTGCGTAGATCCTATAACCCAGTTGACCGCCTGCTGCGAGCCTGGCAGATCACATATGCACTCATGTTCCCAGCCAAACTGCGAATACATCATGGGCAGGCACACTTCTTTGAGTCTTCAGCTGATGCCATCGCCTATATAGAGGCGTCTATCCCTCTGCCACTGAGGGAATGGCGTAACAATAAAAGTACTGCCCCAGCTGAGGCTCCTGCCCCTCAAAACAGCAGAGACTAATTGAACTACCATTGTAATTCATACTAAAGCCGGGATACATCTGGGCAACGGCACACAGAAATAACAAAGAAATTGCCGGGGCACATGGTGGTCCTTCCAGCAATGCTGCGGCTCGCAACGCACCCCATGAGATTTCCACAGTTGTTATGGGACGCATCATCGAGTTTGGAGTGATGATGATGAGGGAGGTGATGGATGGGTGATGGGAAACTTTGGGCAGAAGGGGAGGCGAGTGTGATTGAGTTTTTGGGGAGTTTGATTATAAAAGTTGGCAGACATGTTGCTTCTTGGTTGAGAGATCAGACCAGGACAATAAGCACGGGTGAAGGTTGGGCGTGCAGATTATTGATCCCATGACAAGAAATGGGTGCTCATGTCCAACTGATTAACTGGAATGTCTGTGGTCTTAACCCCATTAAAGCCGGAAAAGTTGTGCGTACTTAGACAGTCATCGCCCCAAGATAGTGATGTTACAGAAAATGCATGCGTTGGGACCTCTGCACAAGGGGTTTGTGCCTAACTGGGGATAGCAGTGTTTTTATACGGATTACTTGTCCCAGGCGCGAGGGGTGATATGATATTTATAAAGAGCCTATACACAATGTGTTTCAAAGTGCTTAAAGGAAAGGGAGGGAACAGGGGAAAATACAATTACATTTTTACAGGCCATGAACAGCAAGGAATTAACTATCGTACTCGGCCTGACGACATTTTAGAAAGTGCAAGAGATAAGACATAGATAAGGAAGGGAAGAGGAGAGTGGGAAGGACATGGAAACGGACCAGTGACTACCGTACTAGGCCTGACAACATTTTTGGTAGAGCCAGAGAAAACAAAAGGTGAGGGAGAGGGGTGCAGAAAGGGATGGGAGGAAGAAAACAAGCGACTATTGTACTAGACTTGACAGCATTTCAGATAGTGCTGGGGGGGTGGGGGGTGAAAAACAAGTAAGGGGAGGAGACAGACGAGGTTGCTACCATACTAGTTCCAGGGACAATTCTGATAGTGCATAGAAGAAAGTAAGGGGAGGAGAGGAGGAATTAGGAGATAGGAAAAGGGAGAAAGGGCGAAGAGGAGAGAACAGAGAGTAAGCAGTCAAAAAGAGTGGAGAAGCAAGAGGGGAGATTGAATACAATTGCAGAAGTCATTAGTAACACATAATGTTGCAAGCCTGTATACAAGATGAAGATGGGAACAGCATGCCACAACCCTTACCCCGAAGCCCCTCTGGTTTACCCATGGGCCAGGGGGAGCCTTGACCCCAGTCTCCTCTAAATCCCAACTGAGGCCTTCTTGGGGCCAGTCCTGGCACCTTTGGCACCAGGCTCATACTTAATGAGTTTGTGCTTGGGAACTACTTTTTGTTACTGTCATTCAATGTGGAAGCATCCACAGAATCAGGCTTCTTGGAACCTGGCTTGCAGAAGGATGGTTTGGATGTGGCACCTTGGAACTATTTTACCTGGACTTCATTCTTGAAGCTCTTTAAACCACGCCTGACTGGACTGACACGCTTCGCGTTAGTTTGCAATACTGCAACGTGACGCTCACTGCGTTCAGCTTCAGCCACGAACCTCGGATAAAAAGCATCTGCAGAAAAAGAAAGAAGACATTGTTAGAAAAGATTGCAGCTTACCTGAATTCCATCATTAGCGGTTCTCAGCTCTTCCGACCGGCATCCCGGAACCAGCGCTCTTTCGGATCGATGGACCTGCAGAAAGGGAAAGACAAGGCTTTAGACATTTTACACAGTTAACAAACTCCGCCAAAAGGCTTACCTTCCCACTCGCACTTCATTCCGCAACATCTCTGGAATACTAAGCTCAGGGGGAGCACCGCGACCTGTGAAGACAAAAGATAACAGGTTAGCAAAGGCAAGGCACCCTTAGCACTGCGTTAAGCGCCAACTCACTGCGTCTAGGCGCCCCAAAAACGCTAATACTTAGCAGCGAACCTCGAATCCAATCTTCACCACGAATTGGACTTCTACGTACCTAAGGAAGAAAAAAAGACATTGTTAATTCCAGAAAGGCATGATAGGACAGCAAAACATCATAGCAGTAAGACCTACCTGAAAGACTCACGTCGTGCCGGCATCAGTGAAGTAACTCGATCGCCATTGCCCGCAAAGCACCACGCGCCCCTGCCGAGACAGCAGGACGGAGAACCCGCCAACATCAAGAACAAGGTGAGAGGAAGCCCAGAGGGACCGCAGACATACCGGGTGGTGGGAGGTTGTTAAACCCAGTTACCCGGTCCTAAACATTGTTTACCTGTATTTCTGGCAGGATTCTTCCTCTGGTCACAAATGGGCATCGCAAGGAGGGATACCTGGACACTGATTGCTGGGTGGCGCCCCCGTGGAACCAAGTGAGCATAACACAGCATGATTCAGGGCAACCATGAGAAAGGGTGACACACCGTGAATCAATGAAGTCCATAAAAGTCCAATCCAGCATTGGCCACAAGACAGTGATGGTGAAACCAGAATGTATCAGGACAGACTCCTACAGAAGTAGGCTGGAGGGGGAACCGGGTAGAAGAATCTAGAAGAATCATGGAAGCACTTACTAAACAAAGAAAAATAGAAAGAACACCTGTGGGTGAATACGTGATGCTCAAATGCAACCCATCCCTAAATATTATAACATATACTCCCAGAGTTGTTGTTTATTTCACAGAACTCACCCTGGTGCATCGGCCCCTATGTTTTCAGGTAGATAAGAGTTGTTGACCCAGCGGGTGCTATGTGACTGTTTGAGGGCGGATCCTGGGTGCAAAACATGGGTTGGTCAACACATATGGTCCAAATATAGATGACCCAGATTTTTACTGTCATTTGTCAGAGATGCTGCTGAACGCTGCCGACACCATACTTGCGTGGGGCGGTGACTTCAACAATATCCTCAACACTGTGCTTGACCACTCCATGAAAACCCAGCGCGCCCTCACGGATGTGGCACAGATCATTAGACTGGTCAGGTCCCAACTGGGGTCGGTAGATATCTGGAGGATCAAACACCCTGGGATAGCGGAAAAAAAAGTATTCTTCAATGGTCCATGACAGGATGTCTAGAATAGACTTTTGATATCCTCTAATTAGGTGCTGCAGTGTTATGATGTGCTTGTCTGTGATGTCAGGTGTATGTGTGTATTGGTAACAGAGGGAGGTGTGCTATGTAGGGCCTGTCTGGATGTGCTGTAGCTTGTGATGTCATGTGGAATGTTGATGTGTGAATGTTGGAATGTTCATGGGTGAGGTTCCTTGCTGAGGCAGTTAGATCCTGCTTGCCTGGGTGATGGGAGCCGGTGTTGTTTGTAATTATGTCCTATTGTAACTATGTCTTAAAAACTGGTAATAAACCTACCAGAAGTAACCTAAGTGAGCCTGGAACCTGCCTCGTTTCATACCGGTTTGTGACTATGCTATACATCCAAGGACTTTATCTGATAATTTGACTGTAGAGCTGTCACCAATGCTGGATGTGCCCCCTAGACTGAAACAGTTGTGGAGGATGCCTTCATCGTTGTTGCTAGCTACTAGTATTGTTACAACCTTACGAGATAAGATCGCATATTTTTTTTATTTTTTTGTTGAGAGGAGTGAAGGGTCGGTGGCTCGGTACGCTACTATTTAGGAGGCATTCAAGGTGTGGTTGCACAGAGAATTGATTGATACTGAAGAAAACCCATAGGGAACTACAGGAGGTTGAGGTGCAGTGAACTTCTGGGCATGATTAAGGGAAATGGCAGAAATTACAGTACATGCTGGATAAAGAGGTTCGGTGCTTGGTGAAGCCCATTCAGGCACTCTGATATCGAGAGGCAGACAAACTCGGACAGTTCCTGGCAGGTCTGGAGAGGGGCGTGCAGCCCATTGCAGAGATTGAGGGGCAGACTGGGGAGGTGTTGACCACTGATGATGGGATTAACAGAGAATTCCTCTGTTATTATGAGTCTTTTTATAGCAATGTAGACACCTGTATGGAAGAGGAGTTGGCCAAGTATATGGGGGATAGGGAATCTTCTGTGCCTGGCAGAGGTGGCTTGTCTCTGCCTTGATCAGCCAGTAATGGTGGAGGAGTGTGTTGCAGCGATTACATCCTTGGCATCAAGGAAGGCCCCTGAGTCGGACGGCTTGGGTAGGAATTCCGGGCAGACCCCGACGCCTAGGCTGCTTACTATGGGAGGAATAGCTGGAGCTTGGGTGGCCTCCACCATCGCTTTCTCAATCCTTTATCAAAGTATGGGTGAATCCGGGCAGGCCAACACATGAACTAGGTTCATATAGGCCCCTGTCCCTCATAAATGCAGACGCTAAAATGTTGCGCTAATATATGCCACTCAGCTGCTTCCATAAATGCAAGTGTTGGTGCATCCGGCTCAATCAGGCTTCATCCTAGCCGATCTACGGCATTAAATCTTAGGTGGCTCTTTTGCATCATATTACAAATAAACACACAAGCACAGGTGGCTGCTGCGTAGTTGGACGCAGAAACCTGGTAAGGATACGAGACGAGGACTTAACAGATATTTTGGATCAAGGTCCGTCCTCTGACCCGGTGTTAGCTTTTCATTTGACATTGCAGAAAAGGTTGGCGGCTGCTTGGCAGACACCGGAATCTCTTCCGGCAGTTAACAAAACATTAACTCAAAAATACAGCCCTTCTGGTAGCGACCCCGGCGACCTTTCATCTCACCCCACTCACGAGAGTTTGGTGGTTCAGGCGGCTACGACCACCTCGGGGCAGGCAGCATACCCTACCATCCCTCCTGATAGTTACGGCAAATGATTCGACGGTTGGGCACGCAATGTTTTTTCTGCGTGCATTATGGCGTTCAAGTCCACTCCTTTTGTACCCTGGCAAGATTTTCACACACTCTGTGGAATTATGTTTCTCTAGCGGCTGAGCATATTCCCAAAGGGGAAGAAAGGGATGGGTTCCTTGCTCTCGTGCAGGATGGCAAGGATGCCATGTGTGAATCCTTTCAGTCGGGTTTGGACACGGCAGACAGTGTTAGCCGGTCCAGGACCGACGGCACCGTTATACGCAGATTTGCGTGGTTGCGGAAGTCGGATTTTGCTCGGGATATGCAAGCCCGTCTTTTGAACATGCGCTTTGATGGTGCGCATTTGTTTGGCAGCAAGGCTGACAAGAGCCTTGAAAGGTTGCAGACCTCAAAAGCTGTGGCGAAATCTTTGAGCGCAACTGTGCATCAACCTACGCCTTTTCTTCCTAGGGGACAGCAGTGGAGGGGAGGGTCTTTTTGTTACTATTCCTCCTTTGGTAGAACGAGCGGAGCCGCCAGTCAAAGGGGTCAGCTTAAAAGTACCTGTGGTGGTCGGGGGAAATAGGGGTGCCAAAGCTGCTCAGGCAGCTGCCTCTTTGTCTTCAAGCACTGCCTAAGCCACTCCAAAATGTGCATGAGGCCATGTCCCATTGTTCGCTGGTTGGAGGCACTGTCTCAGCATCTCAAAGAATGACAAGCTATTACTTCGGATGCGTGGGTTCTGGGTACAATAGCCCACGCTACTGCTTTCCCTTCCTAAAGCAGCCTCACGACAATCCACCAGGGAATCTCTTTGAAGCTTCAAGATCTGCTCCTTGTGCAGGAAATCTTGACCCTGCTGGAGAAAGGCGCTATAGAACTGGTGCCTGTAGCAGAGAGGAACAAGGGATGGTATTCCCCATATTTTTTGATTCTGAAGAAAGACGGGGGATTGAGACCCCTCTTGGACTTGCGTTGGGTGAACAAACTTCTCAGGAAGGCCAAGTTCAAAATGGTCACTCTTTCTCAGATCCTCCAGGCCCTTCGGCTTCAGGATTGGTTGGTGTCTCTGGACCTACAGGATGCTTACTTTCATGTGCCTATTCATCCAATGCACAGAAGGTACCTGAGGTTTGTGGCTGGCAGCTCACACTTTCAGTTTCAGGTCCTGCCATTTGGATTGACCTCCGCCCGAGGGTCTTCACCAAGTTAATGGTGGTGGTGGCAGCGTGTCTCAGGTGAGAGGGAATTCACATCTACCCCTACCTGGAGGACTGGCTGATTCGTGCGCTTTCTCCCGAGCAAGCGATGGATCATCTCGGTCACACCTGCCACTCCCTCCACAAGCTGGGCTTCTCCCTCAATTTCAAGAAGTCGCATCGGACACCTTCCCAGCAGCTCCAGTACATCAGGCTGTGTGGGACATGTCCTTGGGGAAGTGCTCACCTCCCAAGGTGAGGGCTCATCACTTTGTGGACAGGTTTCAACATGCCCAGAGTCTCCCGGCGTTCGAATTGTTAAGGTTGCTCGACCTCATGGCATCCTGCATTTTTCTGGTGCCAGAGGCCAGACTGAGGATGAGATCTCTGCAGTGGGTCCTCAAGATGCAGTGGTCACAATTCTGAGGCAAGATGTCGGTTCCCGTTCAGATTCCACTCTCGTTCTCACAGGATCTGCTGTGGTAGGCCAACAAGGGCAACCGTGGCCGGAGGTGACAGTTGTAACGGACGCTACCCTCACAGGATAGGTAGCTCATGCTGAAGATTTGACCGCCAGCGGTCGTTGGTCTCTGTCGGAGTCCAAACTCCACATCAACCTGTTAGAGCTGAGGGCCATCAGGCTGGCCCTGAAGGCGCTTTTCTGCCATCTGTGCAGGGGAAGTGTGTCCCGATCATGCCAGACAATACAGTGGCCAGGCATTACCTCAACAAAAAAGAGGGGGTAGGGTCACTCCCCTTGTGCAGAGAGGCGATGCAGCTCTGGTTTTGGGCAATCCAGCAGGGAAGATCACTCTCAGCAGTTCATCTGGCAGGAGAGGAGAATGCGGCGGCAGATGCTCTGAGCAGGCAGAGCACAGTCTGTCAAGAGTGGGAGTTGGCTCAGGAAGTCCTTTTGGAGATCTTCGCCCTTTGGGGAACCCCACAAGTGGATCTCTACGTGACCAGTGCCAACCGGAAGTGCGAGAGATTCTGCTCAAGGGAATTTCCTCCGAGAGGAGCCTTAGGAGACGCATTTGTCATGGATTGGTCATTCCCACTTCTGTACGTGTTTCCCCCGGTCCCAGTCATTCTTCAAGTGTTAAGGAGGTTGCGGAGGTTGGGATCCCACATGATCCTCATTGCTCCAGATTAGGCCAGTACAGCGTGGTACCCGGACCTTCTAGTAATGTCCATCTGCCCTCCATGCCGTCTTCCCTACGGAGAGGATTTGCTTTTGCGGGGGGGTCAGATTCTCCATCCAAAGGTCAGGACTCTCAACCTTCACGCCTGGTATCTGAAAGGTTGAGGTAGAAGGATTGGGACCTCCCGGATGACGTCATGGAGGTGTTCGGCCAGGCGGCTAGCAACTAATCCCTGTACCGTTGCTGTTGGCATACGTTTTTTGCGACTGGTGCAGAGGACAAAATGTTGATCCTTTTCAGTGTTCCAATCCCATGGTTCTATCCTTGCTTTCTTTTGCCCACAGGGGCCTTCAAGTAGGTACCATTAAAGGTTACCTGGCTGAGCTGTCCATCTTCAAGCGCTCGTTTGAAGAATGTTCTTATTTTAAGATTCCTTTGATTTGCCAATTTCTCAAAGGGCTCGCTAATGTGTTCCCGCCGTCCCCGTTCCAGGTGCCGGGATATGAATTTGGTCTTGAAATTCCTGATGGGTGTTCCATTTGAACCTTATTTGAACCTTTGCACTCTTGTCCTTTGAGACTGTTGTCTTTCAAGACAGTGTTCTCGCAGAGTGAGTGAATTCCAGGCACTTTCTTGTAAGCCGTCCTTTACTGTGTTCCACAAGGATAGGGTTGTACAGAGGGTACATCGTTCCTTTTTTCCTAAGGTAGTGTCTGAGTTTCATCTGAGCCAGAAAGTGGTACTTCCTGCTTTCTATCCTCTTCCTCATCCTGGTAAGGAAGAGGAGCGACTCCATAGGTTGGACCGTAGGAGAGCTCTGAGCTTTTATATTTCTAGGATGTCCAGGGTCGGAGTGGACGATCAACTCTTTGTGGGTTATGCTGGACACCGATTGGGCCAGGCTGTTAACAAACAAACCATGTCCAGGTAGATTATCCTTACCATTACTGAATGTTACCGATTGGCGGGCAATGAACCTCCTGAAGGGTTGCGGGCTCATTCCACTAGGGGTGTGGCAACTTCCACAGCCCTGCATCAGGGAGTTGCTATTAGGAATATTTGTGACTCAGCCACATGGGCTTCTATCCACACCTTTGTCAAACATTACTCCCTGGACACGCTCCATGGTAAAGATATGGCCTTTGGTAAGGCGGTTCTTTATTCTGCCATCTGATTGGATATTCTAAATTCTTTTCCCACCTCCATTTTTCTGGTACTGCTTTGGGAGTCTGTCAAAGATGTGGAATTCGTTGGAGGACACAATCCATTCGAGGAACAAGTTACTTACCAACTGGTAACGTTCTTTCGACTGGATGTTCCTCCAAGGTACTTCACATCGCCCTCCCAGTCTGCCCCTCTGGAGAATGTACTATGCTATTGCAGCTTACGTTCCCGCAAGGCTATGTGCAGTCAAGCAGGCATTGGATGGGTGCATGTCACACGTTATAGAGGAAAAAACATAACCTGAGGCTACGGGCGCTGTGCGTCCTATTTTTTTTTTTTTTAAATGTATTTAGTTTTATTAGGTTTTAATAGAAACAGGTCACACAAAAGGGAAAAAGAGAAATAGGTATAAACATTTGATTACAAGACAGAGTCTGGAATTCAGTAAGCTAGATTCAACATTTAGTACAAACTTGGTTTATATTCTCAACTGTGATCTGTAAGATCTTGTAGTAACCATTCCTGTTCCCATTCCCTCAACCGCATCTGCCCCAGCCCCCCAACCCCCTTGGGCTTGGCCTTTATTTTACGAGAGTGGTGTGGTCTTATATTTGTGTGGTCATTTTTCAGATTCTAGGGGACCCCCTTATTAGGGAACACCTCTTTATGTTTATTCATCACATTTTGGGTAACATGTGAGACAATGTCAAACAGTGGGAGGATATTGCATAAAAAGCCAGTTAGCAGGGTCAGGTATACTACATATTTCTACACCCTAATGTATTGTTCCTGTATATCACATTGTGTGGACCTGCCATGTAGGGACAATGTTATTTTTTCCATAATACATATGTTTAACACTACATTGACCCATTCTCCCTCGCTCTGGGTGGTTACAGATTTCCACTTCATAGCTAGCAGGGCCCGGGCAGCTAGCAGTAGTTGTGCGGCCAGACCTTGGACTCTTCTCCATTCATCCTCATACTTCTCGAAACCAAACAGGATGTTATTGTTACGCTCACCTGGCTCCCACAGGGGCGTCGATCTGAACTGGACAGCTGCGGTCTCCACCAATGTGACGCGTTGTGCCGAGATGACGGACTGGACTGGCCCACCTAGCTTCGTTTGCTTGGCCCATAGAAATATTCTTCTGCAAATGGAGAAAGGGAATTAACCACCCGTGGAGTTGAGCGTTAACCCCCCCACCCCAGCTTCCACTCCCGCTGTTCTCCCCACTGATCACCTTTGATGTCCCCTCTTATAGTCTCACCTGATGGTTTGGAAAGATGTGCTCTCCATCCTGCATTGAGCGTAGGGGCGCGTAGATAACCAGTTGCTTCACTGGCTCGAAGGAATTGGTGAGTTCCAGAACAATATTGACTCTGACATTCCCGGCAAGACGCCGTAAGTATGTAGTTCGTAAGAGTTCAAAGGTCTGACTTTCACTCTTGTCCGATTCCTTGCAGGTTGCAGCTTGACCCTAGCAAAGAGTTCCTCGTGGCAACCGGTGATATTCAGGTAAGGATTTGTATTATCCAACAAAGTTTGATAAAATAATGTCAATATGTAACCTGTTGCTTTCTCCCTTTTCAGGCGCTGAGAGAAAGTATGAAGTCACGGGGAATAATGCCTCTGGCGGTAAAATCAGGTAAGTCTATTGTGGAGAGGAGGTTTCCCCTTGTTTGTCCCTTTGTTTCACCTTGCTGTCCTTTTATTTCCCCTTAGGGGCTGGGGTTCGGCGAGGATGCAGTGGAAGCTGCGCCGACCCGTGAAGAGCAATAGTACCCCGGTGGTAAAATCAGGTAAGTCTATGGGGGGTAACTAATATTGCCTCTGTGTATTCCCTTGGCTCACCTTGCTGTTCTTGTCTTCCCCTTAGGTGGCGGAGTGCGGCGGGAACATGCAGAAGGATGCGGTGGAATGTGAAGATGCTGCGAAGGCCGGTGAGTTCAGCGCGGCGCTGCAGCAGGTGAGGCAGCGCGCATAAAATAACTTCTTTCTTCCAGCTCGAAGGCGGGATGGATCGGGAATTCGGGTAAGGATCAAAGGTATTGCTCTTGTTCTAACCTTTTCTCCTTCTTTCTCCCTTTTTCTAGGAGCTCCAGACTCAAGGCGGGCGTGGCAGAAGACTGGATGCAGACTTGCAGACACGGTGAGCGTTACGCTGCTGGATGCAGAATAACGCGAAGCGTGTGCTGCTCTTCGGGCATAGTTTAAATAGCCTCCAAAGTAGTCCCAGGTAAGTATTCTTCCCCAGCCCCATCCAAGTAAAAAAAATAGTCCCTAGGTAAAGTAGTCCCTTCCAAGCCCCTTTTGGCTTGGAGCTCTTGCAGCATGGTCTGCATCAGGTAATCTTAGGTGGCGGAGTGCGGCGGGAACATGCAGAAGGATGCGGTGGAATGTGAAGATGCTGCGAAGGCCGGTGAGTTCAGCGCGGCGCTGCAGCAGGTGAGGCAGCGCCCACAAAATAACTTCTTTCTTCCAGCTCGAAGGCGGGATGGATCGGGAATTCGGGTAAGGATCAAAGGTATTGCTCTTGTTCTAACCTTTTCTCCTTCTTTCTCCCTTTTTCTAGGAGCTCCAGACTCAAGGCGGGCGTGGCAGAAGACTGGATGCAGACTTGCAGACACGGTGAGCGTTACGCTGCTGGATGCAGAATAACGCGAAGCGTGTGCTGCTCTTCGGGCATAGTTTAAATAGCCTCCAAAGTAGTCCCAGGTAAGTATTCTTCCCCAGCCCCATCCAAGTAAAAAAAATAGTCCCTAGGTAAAGTAGTCCCTTCCAAGCCCCTTTTGGCTTGGAGCTCTTGCAGCATGGTCTGCATCAGGTAAGTTTGCAACATGGTCTGCATCAGGTAAGTTTTAATCTATGAGCCTGGCGCCTATGGTGCCAGGACTGACTCTCCATATGAACCTGGCGCCATAGACGCCAGGACTGCATCCAAATAGCCCCTAGCAGGGGTTGTTGGGCTTGCTTGGAATAGCTTGATGCCTGCTTCCGGGGTTGCGGGACTTGGTCTGGGTCCCCGGGGGTAGGCATCATGACAATTATAGGGGTCTGCCATTCTTTGAACCCCGTCTAGGTCCCTAATCCACCCGAAGACCTCGTCTCAGTATATCTTAATTCAGGGACATCCCCATCATATGTGCCAATAGTTTGCAACTTCCCCACATTTGTGCCAACTTAGTGGGCTGGCTGACTGGTACATTTTGGAGAGTCTATGTGGATCATACTGCCATGGATGTAACAGTTTGATAGCATGTAATTTATATTGACATGATATAGATGTTCGGGGCGCCGCTCTGCACATTTCTCTCCATGTAGCTGGATCAATCTCTTCCCCCAGGTCTCTTTCCCATTTTACTCTGAGGGGTTCCGTAGTTCCTCTACCTGCCTCTGAGTGTTTTGTACATAGCCGATATCAACCCCTTCATCTCTGTCTTGGAGTTCAGTAGTGTCTCGAAAGGGGTAAGTTCTCTTCTCAATTTATCTTTCCATTCAGGTCTCATTAAGATGCCCTTAATCTGTAAGAATTGGAATGTGGACAGAACCCCCATCCCAAGGGCCTCCCCTAGTTCCGGGAGTGTGATGGAGTCATTTTTCAAAAGTTGGCCTACTCTTTCCAGCCCTGCTTCATACCAAGTTTGAAATCTTTCTACATTGAGGATGTGGTCATTAATACCTGGGGACCACAGGTGGCTCAACGGTGATGGCCATGTCGTAATGTTCCTCATCTTTGTGCTTTCCCTCCATATTTCCCATATGGTTTCTAGTATTGGGTGTGCTTTCAATCTGTTTAATAGTTTTCTCCTTGGGGCCCACAGCCACTCAGAGACTGTGGCCGGGGATAGGTAGTGATTGTCCATTGAGATCCACTGTGGTTCTTTTTGCTTACGTAGGTGGGGAATAAGCACCCGTTGTTGGGCCGCTTCATAATATTTCCTGAGGTCTGGAAGACCCACCCCGCCTTTGTCCTTAGGCAATGTCAGGGTATCATATGCGATTCTAGTTTTTTTCCCTTGCCAGATGAATCTTACGATCGCCTTCTTGACCTCTAAGAAGAAGTGTCCTGGTATCCTAATGGGAAGCATTTGCAAGTGGTACAAGAATCGTGGGAGACAGGCCATTTTTATCACATTGAGGCGTCCTAACCAGGATATTGTCAATTTGTCCCATGTAGCCAGGTCCACATGGACATTTTGAAGGAGTTTCGAAAAGTTGGTCTCATATCTACCTTGTAATTCGTATTCCTAAATATTGCAACATACTGTGCTCAATTGTAAGACCGCTTGCCTCTGCGGACCCTTGTACGGGGAACAAAATTGACTTGGTTCTGTTGACTGTAAAACCAGTAATTCGGCCGTACTCCTCAAGGAGGAGGTGCATGGCTATGGGGATGGATGTTTCCGGGTTGGCTAAATGGAGTATGTCATCGGCATACTATGCCACTTTATACTCAGTCTAGCCTAGTTGCAATCCCTCTACCTGGGTATCTTCCCTCATCTTCTGTGGCAATGGTTCCAATGAGAGGGCGAAGAGGATAGCCGAGAGGGTGCATCCCTAACTTGTACCCTGTTTTAATTGAAACCGTCTAGCGTATTCTTCATTTACAAATACTGAGGCTTTGGGTGCTGTATAAACTGCCTGAATCCCCCTTCTAAATGTAGGCCCTATCCCAACTTTGCATAAGACTCCCATCAGGAAGTTCCATTCTACCCTGTCAAAGGCTTAAGCAGGCATGAGACTGGTGCCACACGTTCTGGGGGGGGAAAAACTTAAACTGAGGCTACAGGCGATGTGTGTCCTATTTGTAACATCCAGTGACGTCGCCCTCGATGGAGGCCTTCGAGGGACATCGATCCGACGCAAGACGCCCTCTACCGAAAATGTTTCCGTAGTACACATCTGTGGACATTACATGTCAAAGATGTGGAATACATTGGAGGAACATCCAGTCAAAAGAACGTTACCGGTTGGTAAGTAACTTGTTCTTCTACACGTGGAATTTCCTCTATGCAGTGTTGCAGCACTTTAAGTTCGGCAAATATTTTATAAGTTGTGTGAGGCTAATATGTGCTGGGCCGACAGGTAAGGTTCCTATGAAGGCGACGCTGATGCAGGCCTTTCGTTTGGCCGGGGGGACGAGACAGCGATGTCCCCTGTCCCCAATGTTGTTTGCCCATATGATAGAGCCTTTATCATGGGTTATGAGGGTGCAACACAGACAAAAGGGTATTTGTATAGACGGGGCACCACAGATTATATTGCTGTATGCAGATACCACCTTGTTATATATCTGGGACCCGCAATGACACCTGGGACCCATAATGGAGGAGGTGTATAACTTCACACATTTCTTTGGGTCCCAGATCAATAGGGCCAAATCAGAGTTATTTCCACTCACGGATGGAACATTGTGCCAGAATGATGTATTGGGGTTTTGCTGGGCTCTGCAGCAATTTTAATATTTGGCAGTATTGGCATCTTGGGCACAGCGCTCGCTATATAGAGATAATAATGGAACATATTTGAACACTCTTGCTGTTAAGCTGCAGCTCTTGGCCAAGCTCCCCATTTCATTGTATGCTAGATTGTCTTTACTACAAATGGTTGTGGTTGCTATGTTACTATATCATTTTAATATCCCGATACGGTCCAGGCGTGCTTTTTTCAATACATTACATTAATTGGCAGTTACCTTTGTGTGAGCGGCGGGGGTGGTCCGAATTAGCTGGAAAAAACAAATGGTGGTGCCCTGTGTACCGGACTTCGTGCTGTATTATGTGGTTGCTCAGGCCCAATATGCTGGATATGGTTATGCTCCGTCCCTGGGCACAGTGCGCTACAGCGCTGCGCCAACAGAGTTGAAGGTTATTCTCCTTAGTGACCGACACGCAGACTCTTGTACTTTTGTCCCGGTTTGTGCGACAGTCAGCGCATGGTCCAGACTGTTCAAAAGGATGGGACTTAGCGTTCCATACAGTGGTGGGATACCCTTGTGGAACTGCCCCGGGCTTCCTCTCACTTATGACTCTGATGTTCAAGTGTCCCAGGATGCTGATAGACAGATGGTTCTGAGTGATCCGTATCAAGGGGGGAGATTCATGACAGAGGAGTTTGTGGAGAAATTGTGTAATGCTCCCAATAAAATGTTATAGTATTTCCGGATGCGAGCAGCTATCGGATGTGGATGGCAGTCGTTCACACAAGAGCCGGATCCCCAAGGTTGCATATAGGCCATGGTGGGGGCACTAGAAGATTAATCTCTAAGCTATATAGATTAGTACAAGCCGGCCAGTCTTCTAATAATACAGCATGCAGCAAGTGGGAACAGGATCTGGGGGCGGAGATACAGGACATGCAATGGCAGAAATAATGACTCCCTACAAGAGAAGTCTCACTTAACGCACAATTTCCACTTGTACACTTTAAGGTGCTCAACCAATTGTATTATACGCCAGTGCGGCTCGCCAGGTTCTTATGGTCCAGGTTCTCATTGGAAATGAGTGATGGATGTTAAAAGTGCGGAGGGACAGAGGCGTATTGTCCGGGGGTGGGGCAGTTCTGGCAGGAGGTGGCAGTTGTGCTATATGATATGGTGGGCATCTCTCGGTGCTCTCACTGCCCAAATACTTCCTGGATGATATCGGGAAATTATCCATACTTGTGCTTAGGAGGTTTTTACATTGGAAGTGTTGTAGCGAAAAAAGTCATATTGAAATACTGGAAATCCGCAATGGCCCCCACAGATACTGAATGGCTTAAATAAATTAACTTAGATGGATGAGGGGTATGTGACGCTAGTGGTGACAGCAAGCCAGCCTAAGGATATTTGGTGGTCTCTTCAGAGACTACCTTTCAAGTATAGGTGAGTTTACAGAGTTACATTAAGGGAGTGCTGGACGGGCGAGGATCTGCCAGATGGGCAGTACTCATACAGTAAACTTGGTTAACTCGCAGATTGACGGCATGCAACTGTTATGATGTAATGTATTTGAACTGTTTCAGGAGTGTAATGAAAATCCTGTCAAGTGTAATGTGTTTGCCTGCTTTATTAAAAGTTTTTTTTTAAAAAAGGGTAAAAGCTAATTGGGGATCACCGGAGACAAGCACGGCTGTAAAAAAAAGAAAGTATAGGCCTTCTAGTAGCGATCAGGAATATCTTTCGAAGCACCCTACTCTGGAAAGCTTTGTGGTACAGGCCGCAACTTCCACCTCAAGACAGTCAGCATATCCTACAATACCACCGGACAGAGATGACAAGCATTTCGACACTTGGGCAAAAACAGTATTTTCAGCTAGTATGTCCTTGTCAATGTCGCTGTCCCCTTGCAAAATGTACCCACACCTTGTGGGATTGCATCTCTACCAGCTGAGCATATCCTTGAAGGAGAGGAGGGATTTCTAAAGATTGTTAACGATGGGAAAGACGCTGTGTGTGAGTCTCTCCAATCAGGTTTAGACTCTGCCGATAGCACTAACAGAGCCATGGAGACGAGCAGAGTTATACGCAGATTTGCGTGGTTGAGAAAGTTTGCGCCTGATGTGCAATCTAGACTTCTCAATGTGCTCTTTGACGGCACTCAACTATTTTGCGGCAAAGCAGACGAGAGCCTAGGGAAATTAGACCTCAAAAGCAGCAGCCAAGTCACTCAGTGCTGCCATCAGACAACCACAACCTTCGCACCCCACTGCACAGGCTTGGAGGGGAAAGTCCTTTAGCTATTACTCCTCATTTGGAAGAGCGAGGGGACTAGCCAGTCAAAGAGGTAAAAAAAAATTCCCTCCTGGTGGACGAGGAAGAAGTGCCAAGCCTGGCAAAGCAACAGCTTCTTTAACATCAGCCGCTGCTTCGGCTGCTTCCAAACCACTACAAGACCATTGTGAGAAACCTGAAGGTGTCTCACTGACTAGTCCCTGGGGATCTTTCGTCCAGTTAGCCAGGACATGGCCATCGCTAATGGATCCAGTTCCTGGGGGTGGACTAGTGAGGATCACATTGCCTGGATGAGGGCTCTATTTGGGGAATGGAAGTGGTACACTGACGGGTGAGACGTGGTCCCCCTTCCTTGAAACACCTTTTCTCCCATCGGGCCGTTTAACTGACTTGTCCCAACACACGAGTCAGGCAATTAACAATAACCACACACACACACACACCTGACGGCCCTTTTCCTTCCCCTCAGGGATAAAAGGTGGAATACAAGAGCACACTTTGAGCAAGGCAAACCGCACAAGGGGACGGCTAATTCAGGACAGCAGTTCAAGAGGAGGAGAAAGGCGGGGAGAACCAAAAGGACGACGAGGAGAGAAGTGCCCTTGTCCTTTTCGACCCAGACACACAAAGCCTACGTGGAAGGAATCATAAGGCCGGAAACAATAGCTAGCATGTGGTGTAACTGATGTCAAAGGTGCACAGAGCCCTCCTACACTGATAACCAAAGCAGGGAGTGATGCTTGCTACCGTGTTACCGTCCTTGACTCCAGAGACAAACGCCAAGCGGTTCATCACAGCTGGTGAAGCGGAGGGAGAACTGATAGTAAACCAAACTGTGTTCAGCGAAGGTGGAAAATGGCATCATAATGTGAATCAAAGAACACAGATCTTGTGTGTTACAGAACTGTAAAAATAAACCTTGGAGAGACCAGCTACAGCTCATTCGAAAGACACTGGTAGGTCCCCTTTTTGTTAAAACTACAGATACCAGGAGGCCCTAGGAGAGCCCGATGTAAGAAGTCAAAGGGGTCATACAAGGGTAGATTAAAACCCCTTGTACAATCATAAGTCTTTGACACACGGAAGAAACATTGCCACCATGTGTTCCTTACACCTTAATCCACAGTACCCCAGTGGGAGGCAGGCTCACTCAGCATCTGGAAGAATGGCTGGGCATTACTTCCGATGCTTGGGCATTGCAAACAGTAGCCCAGTGTTCTGCTTCCCCTTTTTAAGAAGGCCTCGTGATCATCCACTGGGGAGCCACTCCTGCAAAACTGCATCTGTTTATCTTGCATGAAATTACGAGCCTGCTAGAGAAAGGTGCTATAGAACCAGTACCTGTGACTGAGAGGAACAAGGGTTGGGTGGTACTCCCCTTACTGTTTGATCACCAAGAAGGATGGAGGATTGAGGCCCATTTTGGACTTGAGATACTTGAACAAGTTCCTCAGGAAGGACAAGTTCAGCAGGTCAAGTGGCACAGCGAGTAGAGCGCTCGCTTTGACATCCGTGCAAAGCTTTCTAACGCAGGTTCGAATCCCGGCAGGGCCAACCTCAGCCTTTCATCCTTCCGAGGTCGATAAATGAGCACCACACACTGTGGGTAATAATAAGCAGAGCTCAGATACCTAAGGGTTTGTGGCGCTATATAAATGCAAAATTATTATTATTAAAAATGGTCACCCTTTCTCAGATCCTTCATGCTTTCCAGCTTCAGGACTGGATGGTGTAATTGGACCTTCAGAATGCTTAATTTCATGTGCCTATACATCATAGGCACAGAAAGTACGTGAGGTTCGTTGGCGACGGTTCTCATTATCAGTTTCGAGTTCTGCCATTTGGGATGACCTCCACCCCAAGGGTTTTCACCAAAGTGATGACAGCCAGTCTCAAGAGGGAGGGTATTCAAATCTACAACTACCTGGACAATTGGCTGATCAGGGCCCGTACTCCTGAACAGGTCCTGGAACATCTCACCGTTACCTGCCACTCCACAGATTGGGCTTCTCCCTTAATTTCAAGAAGTCCCACATGACAGCCTCCCAAAACCTCCAATTAATCGGGCAAGTCCTAGATGCTTCCTCTGGGAAAGCCTTGCCACCCGAGGTGAGGGCTTTACACATTCAGCAGATGGTCAACAAATTTCAAAATGCCCAGCATTTTCCGGTCTTTGATTTGCTAAGGTTGCTCGACATCATGACATCCTGCATTTTTCTGGTGCCAAAGGCTTGTCTGAGAATGAGATCCCTCCAGTGGGTCCTCAGGTCCCAAAAGTCTGTTTTCAGGCAAGATGTCGGATCTGCTTCACGTTCTAGGCAGAGTCGTACAGGATCTCCTGTGGTGGGCCTGTGAGGACAACATGCTGAAGGGGGAACCTTTTTAGCAACGCTGGCCGGAGATAACGGTAGTTACAGATGACTCCCTCACGGTGGTGAGCCCATGCCAACGATCTGACAGTCAGCAGTTGTTGGTCTCCATTGGAGTCCAAACTACGAGGTGCGATGAGGAATACGTCATAGGAACATCCAGTCGAAAAAACATTACCAGGGGTAAGTAACTTATTCTTCTGCCCAAACTGCTTTTTGTGTAGTTTTGTAGTGTTGCCACAGCCAGATGGCATTTTAAACGTTGTAAACCTAAACCCTTTTGGATTGTTAGCAATTCTTCAAGTTAAGGCTTCCCATTCAAGTATATAATGTTTCTTGGTTTGTTTTATTATTTATAATGCGTGCCAGACCTGGGGGGGTATCGGGCACAGGAGAAACAAGGTCATTTTCCGTTTGGGTTAACCCCTTCCCGCCCAACTTGCTCTCATTCTCAATTAGATGGGATGGATGTTGCACAATAGGCCTGGACAAAAACTGTTCACTAGAACAATGCCATTGATTTACATTTTTAAACGGAACACTCCCCTGCATGCACACATTGCTGGCCCCTCTGAGCTCCATGTACTGTCTGCTTTGATTTTTGCATTTTTTGACATGCACCTGGATCTTATTATAAGAATTTGATGAATATCAGTGTGCGACTATTTACATTCATGAGACAGAAAATGAGGGTGTTTGATTTGTTGAAGATGTCTGGTAACTCTGAGGCTTTAAATAGATGATCTGCAGGATGTATACATTTTATAAGCAAGTTGAAGTGTGTACAGAACAATCTGCACAATTGCATTGAGTTCACATTCGTGCTGCTGGTTATCATACTTTCCACAGCAATGTAAAAGAAAGTTCTGCCATTAGATGAAAATTAACCAATGGCGTCGGCAAGTTTAGTACTAAAATATTTAACTTCCCTACCCACCCATCAGCCATAGGAATCAATTCCCATGGACCATGGCGCATCCGCTCACCAATATTGCTATACTTGGAGACCAGGCGACCGGCATTGTGAATGGATTAAAATATGTGGTGTCAGTGATGTAAAAATACGCAGTGAGATACATTTCTTTGTTGCCATTAACATCCCTTTTTATAAAATGACTCTAAAACTACTTTACCAGTAGCCTATATTCCATAAACCATGTGGAGGGAAACCGTAAGCTTTGATGGTGAACGGATTGCAGTGTTGTGTGTTTGCACCCCAGCACTGAAGTAACGTAGTTGATTCCTCCACATATTACTGCTGTATCGTTGTGTTTCTGTCCACAACTTATTTCACTGATGTGACAGTGTTCGTGTGCTTTGGGTGCCCTGTTGTATTGAATTATGTAGGAGTTTGGCTTGTAGGTGTCGCTTCATCGATGGCCATGTATCCAAAAATGCATTGCTATGACTAGGATTGAAGGATGGCATTCTCCTGTGTATAGTATTAATTGTTTTTCCATTAGTGCTTAATGCCTGATGTCTTTAGCTTCTATATGATCTTAATAATAGCTGTTATTATAACCCATGTTGATTGTTGTAGATTTAACGGCCTAGGAGGGATGAAGCCAAGATGGCCCCGGCAGGGATTTACATTTTTAAAATCTTTGCTTGGCCCATGCCAAAGGGGAGGTTTTATTTGCCCATTGCGTTTAATATAGCCCAAATCCAGACAAGCCCACTGTGACACAAATCTCTGAAGCAACATAACCGCATGCGAAGGGGAGGGCCATAACAAAAAAAGAAAAAAAGGTAAGTCCTAGCTGCATTGTACCCAGAGACGATCCACAACTAGTTACCCAAAACCTACTAACCATCTACTTTCTCAAGCACCCTCACTCACCCACACACTTATCATACACGACCTAGATGGCTAGAGGAAACCTGCCTGCTAAACACCCCTAAACAGCACTTCGAATAGATTGTGTCCTCCAACTTATTACACATCTTTGACATGTAATGTCCACAGCTGTGTACTTTGGAAATTTTTCAGCAGAAGGTGTCCTGCGTTGATGGTGTCGGGTCGATGTCCCTCGAAGGCCTATGTCAAGGGCGACGTCACCGGCTGTTATAACTGGGACGCATGGCGCCCGCAGCCTCAGTTCCGTTTTTTCCACAAACGTGTTTGCTTTGGAGACTCGGCACGCCTCGTGTATTCCTCGTCAATATGTCTTCTTCTTTGACCCCTCTGACTCCGCGGTCTGGCTTTGACTTGCCTGGACTGCAAGTCTAAGATGTCGATTACGGACCCGCATCGCATTTGTTTGTTGTGTC
Source organism: Ambystoma mexicanum (assembly GCF_040938575.1). Classification (NCBI taxonomy): domain Eukaryota; kingdom Metazoa; phylum Chordata; class Amphibia; order Caudata; family Ambystomatidae; genus Ambystoma; species Ambystoma mexicanum. The sequence continues at coordinate 641,860,333 of NC_090923.1, forward strand.
TGGGCGAGAGTTAATGATACTGACTACTGTTCCAAATGACAGTCTATGACTGCTAAGGCCTTGCGTGAGGGTGAGGGTAAGGGGAAGTTACAGGTAGGTAGGGGTTTTAAACCGAGTAAGTCCCATAAAGCTGCTAAGGGGATCTCCACTGATGATTTGAGGGGCGACTCTCCATGTCGGAAGGAGTCCCGGGGATCTCGGTCCCGGAGTGGTTCCCGCCATTCGTCCTCCTTGTCTCGGCATTCCCTCCCGGAAGAGCCGTCACCAGTCACCTTCCCCATCCTCCTCGGCCAACTCCACTTGTGCCTATTAAGATTTTCACAAACTCTGTGGAATTGTTTCTCTAGCGACTGAGCATATTCCCGAAGGGGAAGAAAGGGATGGGTTCCTTGCTCTCATGCAAGATGGCAATGTGTGAATCCCTTCAGTTGGGTTTGGACTCGGCCGACAGTGTTAGCCGGTCCATGGCTGCGAGTGCCGTTATACGCAGATTTGCGTAGTTGCGGAATTCGGGTTTTGCTCCGGATGTGCAAGCCCGTGTTTTGAACATGCCCTTTGATGGCGCATTTGTTTGGCAGCAAGGCTTACGAGAGCCTTGAGAGGTTGTAGACCTCAAAAGCTGCAGCCAAATCTTTGAGCGCAGCTGTGCGTCAACCTCCGCCTTTTCGTCCTAGGGTACAGCAGTGGAGGGGAGGTTCCTTTCGTTACTACTCCTCTTTTGGAAGGACGCGAGGAGCAGCTAATTAAAGGGGTCAGTGTAAAAGTACCCATGGTGGTCAGAGAAATGGGGGTGCCAAAGCTGCACAGGCAGCTGCCTCTTTGCCTTCAGCCGCAGCCGCTCCACAGCAACCGTGAGGTCATGTTCCATTGTTAGTCGGTTGGGGACAGACTGTCTCAGCATCGCGAAGAACGGCGAGCTATTACTTCTGATGCGTGGGTTCTGGATACAATAGCCCATGGCTACTGATTTCCCTTCCTAAAGTGGCCTCACAACAATCCACTTGGGACTGTCTCTTGGAAGCTTCCGGATCTGCTCCTTGTGCAGGAAATCTTGACCCTGCTGGAGATAGACGCTATAGAACTAGTGTCTGTAGCGGAGAGGACCAAGGGATGGTATTTCCCATATTTTTTGATTCCAAAGAAAGACTGGGGATTGAGACCCATCTTGGACTTGTGTTGGTTGAACAAACTTCTCAGTTTTCTCAAAGGAACTAAAGAATACCGTTAGAGATATTACGACAAGAATGTGCTCCCACCAAATTTCTAGCAAAAATTGAGCAACCTCAGCCACTGGGTAATAAAAAGGGAAGAATTCATGCTAGCCCTTTTGATGTAAACACACTGCAGCGTAAGATAGAACTAAGAAGGAAAATAAGATCTCTCAGAAAGCAATGCATTGACTTTGATCGCTTTGAGAAAGAGAATAAATCGCTGCTTGCTGCCTTTCAGAGATGGAATAGAGCCAATAGATCTCTCAGATATTAGCGTCAGGGTGAAGATAAGCTTGCGGCCTTAGTTTCAAAGAATAGTCGGAATTACTGGTCACTAATGAATGGTGGGTTAAACTTGCAGTGCTCAAAGCAATGTGTTTGTGTCACGGAGGAAGCTTGGTGCTCCCACTATGATAATCTATTCAGTAAATCAACAGAAATAAGATAATCCATCCAGAGTCCTCTGGGTGAGATGTGGTTCGCGAGAAACAGTTAGAGATCCAGTTCCAGAGAAGCCGGTCCCCATGGTATATCTAACTTCACACCGAAAGAGAACGCAGTTGTGTGGTCACTCATGCTATATGAGTTGTTCACAAAACTGTTTTGAAACGGAACAGTGTCCTTCTAGCTGATAATCGGCAGTGGACGTTTCAATTTTCAAGAGGGGTGATTGGACAAATCCTAACTACCGCCCGATCGCCATGTTAGACGCGGACAGCAAAATATTTGTATCAGGTCTGTCACTAATGTCTTCCTCTTCACTTAAGGATAGGAGCTCACCTCCTCACCTGATGTCGTAGAGGAATAATCCAGCTTCTGTCGTCGAGATCTCCGTGTATCTGGTTTCTTTTTTTTGAGCAGATAGGGTCTGCCTCGAAAGGAAGCTACAGTGATTTCAGTACTGAAAATCCCCGGTGGCTCCTCTCCGCAACAGCCGAGAAGTTGCAGGGGAAAAAGCCAATAGCTGAAAAAAAAAACAAGATCTTGCAGGAATGAATATGTCGGCTGGTCTTTGAATAGCTCTTGAATATGCCCAGAAGGGTATAAGCAAGATGAGCACAGGTAGCTCTACGATGAGAGCCAGATCACAGCAGGAGGATACTAGCGAATCAGATAGCAGGGTAGAAAAATGGGAGGACCGGAATACAAAGGATAAAGGGAACTCACAAGAAAACCACACGAACAAAGTAAAGAGGAAACAGAGTAAGAGGAAAACAGAACGAACAAAAAATGGAAGGCACTGGAGAAAAATGAGAAAAGAGGAACTCGAGTGGAGTACCACACGAAGTGTGCCAAGGTAAGTAGAGGAGAGGGCGGATCACCGCCAAGGGAAATGATCCGGAGCGCTGGCAACGAGGGAATCCAAGAAGTTGCAACGCGCCGATCTGCCGAGTGAAGTGTAAGCCATGGAACTGTTTCAACAAGCGAGGGACTTGGATATTGGAAATAGGTTCCCAAGTATCCTCCGAGGTGGGGTAACCTTTCCAGTGAACTAAATATACCAAGCGACCCCTGTGATACAGAGAATCACGGATCAGAGAGGCTTCATACTCCTCAGAGTTTGAGCTGGGAGAAACGCACAGTTTGGGAGCAGACTGTCTTCGGATGCCCGGCACAAAAGGACGTAGAAGGGAGGAATGAAAAACCGGATGAACCCGTTTTAGTGTCATTGGCAACTTAAGCCGATAGGCAGCAGGATTGATCTTTGAAAGTATCTCAAATGGCCCTATGTAACGGGGAGACAGCTTTGAAGGGTGTTAGGCAGAAACCTGTGCAGTTCCCTTGGGGACCACTGCAAAAGATTTAGGACTACAGGTGTTGGCAGTAAACCCACTTGGTAGCAGTCCGTACCACCCAGATTTACCTGGTAGCTGTGGCTGAGCAGTCAGACTTCCCTCAAGAAGAGTTAGGCAGTATGTAAAGTATACACAATAGGCACTCGGATACAATAGCACAAGCAAACACTGACCAGAGCTTTGGTATCAAGGTATATAATTATTTATTTAAAAACACACTTATTGAAACACTCCAGCACTAATATTGTAAATCACTCTAAACACAGTTACTATTATATATATATCCCTTATTCCTTATCAGACAAGTCTTAGTTAACACCACTTATTTCCAGACAGAGTTGAGCGCTTAACTATAGATGGCACTCCAATAAGTTAACGAAAAAGAGAGGGAAAAAGGCAGAATGTAGGGAAATACACCACACTAATACTTAGGAACTATTAAGCAAGGCAGGAAAGTCAAAAGTTACTTGTGAGCCAAGGTCCATAGGCCGGGCCCACTCTTGGAGAGAGCAGGGCACAAATGCACCCAAGATCACACAATGACAACAGGCTTAAAAAGTGTTGCAGGGAGTTCAGAAAGGTTTTAGTTAGGCTCAGAAAAGTTTAGCCAGGGTGTCCCAGGCTAACCCAGGTTCGAAAGCCGGGGGCTAAATCTACCCCGTACAGTCGGTTGCAAGGGAAGCCAGGCGGAACACGGTACCTTAGGTGGAAAGGATCCTCCAGCGGGGGCAGTTGTTCCTGGCAGCGGGTGCAAGTCGCGGCTTCGTCCAGAGGAAGAGGAGATCTCGACGTGGAGGAAAGATGAAGGTCATTGCACTGCCAGGGAAGAAACCAGCCGCAGAGTTTTCCGGTTAAAGGTACTACCCTTGGATTCGTGGTAGTGGTAAAACGTGGTATCCCTGTTGCCGGGGTGCTTGGCACAGGCAAGGTGGCCACGATATAGTCCAGGAAGCGAAAAAGGAAGCAGACTGGTTATCCTCACCAGTCGAAGAAAGAAGACTCTCCGGGCTGGAGATCTCCTCTGTCGTTGGGAAAAGTGGTGAGACGGTTCAGCGGGGCTCCACCGGTGGTGTCGTCGTAGCAGGTCGGCTCAGCTTCTCCCTCGTCGGATTCTTAGGTCCTGTGGCGACTTCTGAAGTTCCAGTCCCCAAAGCCCTGCTTTTATGCAGAAAACCCCCATTCACTCAGCCTAGCTGTCACTCAAACATGCTAAGTGGTGAGCCGGCCGGCTCACCACTTGGGCCAATCAGGACGGAGTGCGACTTGAGTTGCCTAGGCAACTCAGTCCAGGGTGCCTAAACCCCCTCCCATACCTCCTGTGGTACCCAGACCGAGTGGCACCACTTTTGGGAGGCTTCTGTGGAGAAGCCCGCCAAAAAGTGGAACAAAGGGCTCTACTTGGGTTGGAGTCACAGAAGAGAACACAAACGCCATTTTAGAACCGAATCTTGGCAAAAAAATACCAACCGGAGAATTAATATTAATTAAATAAATAAACCGGCGGTATGTTCGAGGCTATAGGAATTTAATAATTAAAGTTGGTAGCCTCGAACAATGGGAAAATACCATAGGAATATATTCGCGGTCGAACATAAAGTAGTATCCACTGCCACCAGCCAAAACTCGATCAGGGGGGATGGAGACGTGCCCCCTCGACTAACAGACCCCAGGGCAGTTGAATTGCCCCGGCCAGTACGTCCACAATATGATGGTTTGTACTGGTTCTGTTCAGAATTTGAGACTAGTAAAGTCAATGGTGACTTTACATGCCCTGGGAGACAGTAGTCAGTCCCAGGGTATGGAGTCTATACTGGGGGGTCACTATGACACCCCTGTGTTACTGCATTGAGGGTGCTGTGTAACGCACATCACAAACATATGAAGCCCTATGGAGTAAAAGACCCCATAGCCCATTAAACACCTCTAGAGTCAAAGAAACACACTCAAATCATGCCCAAGAGTGAGGGTAAAAGAGTCTCACTCTTGGCAGGAGAAAAAAATAAACCCCAAAAATCCAGCAAAGCTGCTGGGGGACTCACTAGGTTAGGAAATTCAGCCTAAGCAGAGAATTCTTCCTAACAAATGGCGAACCCAGCGAGGTAAGAACTTGGTAGAAAGCATGACCTTAGTGCTTTTTCCCATTCGGGCATCGGTCTGCAATGTTTATCCGCCTGTTCTTTATAGCGTTTGCTGGCCTCTTGAAGACACTGTCTTGCTGTGCTATGTGCCTCTTTGATCTGGTATAGGGTCTCCTCAATAGATGGTATGTTTGATTCCTCCAAAAATGTTGGCACAATGGATTGGGGTTGGACACCGTAGGTACAATAGAAAGGACTGATCCCTATTGCAGTATGGACGGAGTTGTTGTATGAAAACTCTGCTGTGGGGAGTAAGGATACCCAGTTGTCTTGTTGTCGGTTTATGAAGCATCTGAGATATTGTTCCACTGTTCCGTTTAGCCTCTCGGTCTGGCCGTTGGTTTGGGGATGGAAACCGGATGAAAGAGCTCTTTCTATCCCTATTCTTTTGCACAAGACTGACCAGAACTTGGAGGTGTATTGACTACCACGGTCCGAGACTATCCTTTGAGGGAGACCATGAAGCCTAAATATGTCTTTCAAAAAGACGTCTGCCATAACAGATGCGGAAGGTACCCCGGCCAGAGGAGTAAAATGCACCAGTTTGGAAAAAGAGTCCACTGTAACCATGATACAAGTGTCACCCCTTGATACAGGTAAATCCACTATAAAGTCCGTTGAGATGCATTTCCAGGGTCCGAGTGGAACAGGCTCCTGTTTAAGCAATCCCAATGGCTTCTGAGTGAGATGTTTGCTCTGCATACAGACTAGACAGGTTTGTACATATTCTTGTGTATCTGCCTTCATGTTGGGCCAAAAAAAAACTTTTAGAGTAATTCCAAGGTTCCTCTTATGCTGCGATGGCCAGCAACCTTTGTGTCATGACACCATTTAAGTACTTTTTGTTTGAGTTCACCAGATGGAATCACCAACTTCCCTCGGATAAAGTACAGTCCATCCTTCTTCACTAATGGTAGTCTCATAATGGTAGTGGTAGACTTCTCCAGAGGAAGGGATGCTTCTTTAACCTGTTGTAGAAAAGACGATAGTGACGACACAATCCTGGTATGGGGAAACATCAGTTCTTTTCTATGCGCAAGATCTTTGTCCGTATACTCCGTTCTGGACAAGGCATCTGCGATCAGGTTTTGGGAACCAGGTATGTATGTTATGGTGAAATGGAATTGAGCAAAGAAATGCGCCCATCTGGCTTGACGGGTATTGTAGCATTCCTGTTGTCTGTCATGATCACTGCTTCCAAGGAGTCAGGAACAGCCCAACGTCCTTGGAAGCAGGCCCCTAACCGTTATCTTAGGCACCAGCCGGTCCCCACTGGGACCTTTTGGACCTTGTCCTGGCGCCGGTGGCACCAGGCTCATCAAAGCCATCGGTCCCGGCACTGGAAGCACCGGGCTCATAATATGTATGAAGATGCTTGGGTGGACTTACCTGCAGCAGACCATGCTGCTTACTTACCAGCCACATAGGAATCCTCTGTGAACAGGAACTACTTTCTTACCTGGGTGGGGCAAGCTCCACTCCCTGGATACAACACGGGAACTCTTCTGGAACTGGAACTCTCTTCTTACCTAGGCGGGGCCGTGGAGGAAGACGCCTCATCACTCCAAGGCTATTTAAACCACACCCGATTGAACAAACGTGCTTCGCGTTATTCTGCATCTGCAGCAGAACGCTCACCGAGTCTGTTCCAGCCTTTCTTCCTTCCGATCCTGAACCTGCAAGAACAATACTTACCACTCCTGTATCCAGTATTCAGCAGCACCTGCAAAGACAAGAAACAAGAGGTTAGCACTGCAACCTTTACACGCAGCGCTTTCCTCACCTGATCCATCGGCAGCGAACATTTCTTCACGCTGCACCTCCGCCTGTGAAGACAAAAGCATTGTTATTACTTACCGGCACTCCGCGAATTCCGGATTTCTTCAACGCTGCAACCCAGCATCTGAAAGACAAACGAAGAGACATTAGACAGGTATTTACTCACGTCCATCGCGCTCGCCACAGTAGAACGCCTGCAAATACTCCGGCGTTTTCCAGCATCTCTTCAGCACGAACTCACAGCTGCAAGGGAAAAGAGACAGTTAGAGCGCTTGCATTTACTTACGCATTTCCAAGCGCTTCATTCCAAGGCTCTGGCTCCAACTTCGGCTCTCTTCACACCATCTCCTATCTCAAGAGCCCTGCAAGACAAATAGGAAAAAGCATTATACAGAGTCCTGTTCTATAATAACGTGCCCACGCACCTAAAGACTAAAAGGACTAAAAAGGTGTCCAGAAACTCACTGCTCGTGCAGTTAACGACGGTAGCGATCCTCTGATGTCAAGAGGCCAATGTTTCACCAGTGAAGGAACTGGCAACGGCACCCTGCACCAGACGCAGATGGAGAGTCCAGCATTCACCTATCTAAGGTGAGCACGTTGACCTGGGGGCTCTATGGAGAAGCTAAGAAGAGAGAGAGAGAGAGAGAGGGACATTCAACAACCCAGATCATTAACCCCCATATTCTTTCACCTGCAGAAATCTCACTCTTCGAGTTCGACACACAGTGCGAAGAGGTTCGGCCCCAGAAGCAAATCGAGTCCTGCACATCACTTTTCGGGTCACAGACACCTTCCTGCCAAGACCAGCGCCTCCGTGGGAATCATGTGAGCTTTACATTGTCTGAGGATTTGAAGGTTTTTGTGATCGGTTCTGATCTGAAACGGAAATAGACCTCCTTGGAGTAGATGTCTCCATTCAAGAGAAGTCAATTTCATAGCCAAGAGTTCTTGCTCGATCACGGAATAATTCCGTTGGCTAGGGCTTAAGGTCTAAGAGTAGTAGGCTATGGGGTGTTCTAGTCCTTGGTTAGACTGTAGAAGAACGGCCCCCACCGCTGCTGCTGAAGCATCAGTTTCCAGTATAAAAGGTTGACACTGGTCGGGCTGTCTTAGAGCTGGAGCTGTACAGAAGCTTTGTTTTAGGACGGTTAAACTGTCGTCGGCCTCCTTTGACCAGTTGAATGGAACAGAGGACTTCTTTAGTAGAGAGGTAATCGGAAGTGTGAGTTTGGAGAATTCGGGGATGTATTTCCGATAAAAGTTTGCCAATCCCAGAAATCGTTGGATATCGTTGACTAAGGAAGGGGGTGGCCAAGCCAAAATCGCTTCAACTTTCTTTGAGTCCATGGTAATTACTTGGTCTGAAAGGATAAACCCCAAGTAGGATATAGATGATTGTTCAAATGCACATTTTTCCGGTTTAACCAGGAGATGATGCGACTGAAGCCTGCGTAGTACTTCCTTTACATGCTGTTTATGCACCTCTGGATCGTGGGAATAGACGAGTATGTCGTCCAAATAGACCACCGTGGTTTGACCCAACAGATCAGAGAACAAACGATCCATGAATCTTTGAAATATGGATGGAGCATTGACTAGCCCGAACGGCATGACCTGATATTCAAACAGACCAAATGGAGTGCGAAAAGCTGTCTTCCATTCATCACCTGCTCTAATACGGAGCAGATGATAAGCGTTGCGTAGGTCCAATTTTGTGAATATTACAGAGCCTTGAACTGCTTCTAGTACCTCAGATATGATAGGCATGGGGTAACGGTCCTTGATGGTTAACTTGTTTAGCCCACGGTATTCAATACAAGGCCTCAATTCCTTGGTGTCTCGTTTAGGAATGAAGAACAACGATGCCCCTGCAGGAGATCGGGAGGGTCTTATTAGTTCGTTTGGGAGATTTTCATCCAGATAGTGCCTAAGTACCTTTTTTTGGATACAGAGAGGGGGGTACATCCTACCAAAAGGAACCAAGGCATGGGGGGTCTAAGTCGATTCTGCAGTCCTCTGGTCTGTGAGGAGGAAGTTTGACGGGTAGTTGTTCCCGCAAGACTTCAGAAAATTCAGTCCGATAACCCGGAATGTTATAGAGTTTGTATCTGTTGAGCATATGGTCTTCACAGTTTCAAACATGGGTTGGGGTAGACATTTGTCTTTACAGTATGTAGAATGAAAACTCAAGAGGTTGTTAGTCCAGTTTATCGTAGGGTTGTGTTTTCTGAGCCAACCTATACCCAGGATGACCAAAATGGGCTGCGCGGATGATATCGAACCTCATCCTTTCTGAATGTTGTTTTATGAAGACTTGCACCTCTTCTGTAGTATGAGTGATTAGGCCGGAACACAATGGAGTTCCGTCCACACCTTCCACTTTTTGGTCTTCAGTCTTTGCGATTCTTTGTAGACCCACCTTGTCTGCCCATATGGTGTCCAGGAAGTTACCAGCTGCACCGCAGCCTAGTAGTGCTTGAGTCTCGACCTCTCTCCCTCTGAAATGAAACTTGACCGCAACCACCATGAGGCACGAATCATCTGAAGATGTGGCTGAAGTGACCGAAAGGGTGGTATAGGGACTGGATGTCGCCCCTCGATAGTCCGTCCTGTTAACTATCGAGGGCGTTCGTTTCCCGGTCTCCTAGGGGGTACGTCTGGGCAGTCCCTCAATAGGTGGGCAGAAGAACCACAATACATACAAAGGCTTGCATCTCTTCTTCTCTTTCTCTCTTCCGGAGTCAAGGGAGCCCGTGTTGTACCTATTTGCATCGGTTCGTCTCTGGAAGAACGCGTGGCAGGTGCGGAAGGCAATGGGTATGCTTCTGGGAAGGGGGCCGGACTGCGATACTTCTTCTTTTCGTTCTTTCGCTCTGTTAGCCGGAAATCGATCCTTAATACCGCGGTGACATTGTCTGTGAATGTCTCTGGGCGAGGAATCCTAGCAAGCTCGTCTTTAAGTTCTTCCTTCAGCCCCTGGCAGAATATGGTGTATTGGGCTTGTTCTTGCCAGCCTGCCTCAGCAGCTAATTTCTTGAAGAGAGATATGTAGGTAAGTAAATCCGTACTTCCTTGACGTACGTCAAGCAGGTCTTCACTGGCCACATGGGCACATTCAGTCCTGAGAAAAGTCTGCTTCAAGAGATATTTGAAGGCTGTCAAGTCTTGTAGTACTGGATCGGATTGAGATACCAACGGAGTAGCATAGGCCAAGGCATTACCCGTAATATGGGTGATCATAAAACCTACTTTGGTATGATCTGTAGAAAAGGCGTTCTTCCTGAAAGCGAAGTGGATGTTACACGCATCCAAGAATTCCTTCACCTTCCTTTCAGAACCATCGAATTTACCCGAGACCAGAGGTAAAGGGGGAAGATCCGTGGACTGCTGTTCTCCAGCGGCCACTCTCTGCTGCAGTGCAGCATTGTCCGTCTTAAGCGTCTGAACCTCGAGATTGAGGTTTTGAACCGCGGCCACTAGTTCTTGTAACTACTGCGGGGTGGCCATAACTTCCGTTTGGCGTTGCAAGCTATCGGGTCTGTCACTAATGTCTTCCTCTTCACTTAAGGATTGGAGCTCACCGGTTCCCCCTTCCACCTCACCTGATGTCGTAGAGGAATAATCCAGCTTCTGTCGTTGATCTCCGTGTATCTGGTTTCTTTTTTTTGAGCAGATAGGGTCTGCCTCGAAAGGAAGCCACCATGATTTCAGTACTGAAAATCACTGGTGGCTCCTCTCCGCGACAGCCGAGAAGTTGCAGGGGAAAAAGCCAATGGCAAAAAAAAAATAAGTTCTTGTAGGAAGGAATATGTCTGCTGGTATTTGAATAGCTCTTGAATATGCCCGGAAGGGTATAAGCAAGATGAGCACAGGTACCTCTACGATGAGAGCCAGATCACAGCAGGAGGATACTAGGGAATCGGATAGCAGGGTAGAAAAATGGTAGGACTGGAATACAAAGGATAACGGGAACTCACAAGAAAACCACACAAACAAAGTAAAGAGGAAACAGAGTAAGAGGAAAACGTAACAAACAAAAAATGGAAGGCACTGGAGAATAACGAGAAAAGAGGAACTCGAGCGGAGTACCACATGAAGTGTGCCAAGGTAAGTAGAGGAGAGGGCGGATCACCGCCAAGGGAAATGATCTGGAGCGCTGACAACGAGGGAATCCAAGAAGTTGCAACGCGCCGATCTGCCGAGTGAAGTGTAGTAATTACACTCGGCGGCCGCCATGTTGGAATAGACTAGACCGCAACTCACGTTGTAAGAACAACATGATGGAACAGTCTAATGGCGGCCGTACTTCCACCTATTCCACACCCGCCAGTTTCCCCGGTTAATGACAGTTTGCTGGTATGGTCTTAAGGGAACTAGAGCACTGGGCCAGTGAGAATAATATACTAGACAAAGCGCAGATTGGTTTCAGCAAAGGCCTTTCCACTACTCTGAATGGCCTGATAGTGAACTCATTCAGGGACAGACACTGCATGGAGAGTAGGCAGTGCACCATTTTATTTGTCGCCGATAGACTTCACAAAGGCCTTTGATACAGTGAATAGGACCTTACTGTGGAGAAAGCTGAAGGACTGGGGTCTTCCATCTGGACTATTAGCAATCTTGCTGTATTTGCATGGGAACACAAATATAGTAGTTAAATTGGATAGATCTGGCCATTTGACAAGAAAGATACCGACTAGCTGAGGTGTGAGGCAAGGTTGTATTTTTGCCCCATTTCTCTTCAATATGTACCTAGAAGATATTAAAGAACATCTGAATAATGCTGCTTTTGCTAGTCCAAAATGAGGATTTCGAAAGGTGTGCTGGCTAGCCTATGTCAATGACCTCCTGCTTCTGGATTTTTCGCCAAGGGGAATACAGTGCTTGCTAGATGCCATTGGAAATTACGCTAGATCCAACAAACTAATAATCCGGCTAAAACGAACATTCTCAGGATGGGCACTCAAGTAAAAAATGCCCAGATGTAATCCTGGTAGCTAGAGAAAACAATAATTAAGCCGGTAGTTGACACATTATTGAAAGAGAAATTGAGTGAGAAGATAGACCAGCTCACAGCCCATATGAAAATCATCAGAATGAAATTTCAAGTTCTCACTGAAACCAAAGCTTACCTTTTACAAGGGTATAATCATTCCCAGTATCCTGTATGGGCTGGACATTGAATCACAAGCCTGGGAGCTAGATTGGGACTACTGGAAGGGACTCCATCTGTCCACTCCAATAAGCATGTTGAAATATGAGTTAGGTATTGTATATATTTGTACAGCGCTCCGAGCCCTGAGGCAACTGGGCACATTTCTTGGTACAGGAGTTACAGTATTTACAGTTACAGGCATATTCATATACAACATTTGTACACTTTGCAGGTAATATGATTATCAAGGTCATATAGTCACCATATATACATCATCAAATATTTACACAGTAGTGCTAGGATGTCATGAGGGAATTCACAAGAGGTAAGTTGTGTGGCAGGGTCGGCGGGATTAGTTTTCATTCAGCACGAGCCAGGATTTGCCTTCTTTCTGGAATTTGTTGAATGAGGGTTCTAGTCTTATGTTTGGTGGTAGTGTGTTCCAAGTTTTGGCTGCGAGGACTGGGAAACTGTTTCCTCCTGCTTTTTGTGATTTAAACCTTGGTATGATCAGGTAATTGGAAAGGGATGATCTGGTTTGTCTGGCTGAAGTATTCAGGTTGAATTTGTTGCAGAGGTATGTCGGTGCTTGGTTGCATCTACATTTATGTGTGAGGGTCTTACGCTTAACTCTTTGATTAATTGAGAGAGAATTGACATTGCCTCAACTCCGAGATGTGTAGCTTTCTCAGGAATTCGGTGGCTGCTCTGAGTGCATTGTTTTGGTAGATTTGAAGTTTGCACAAGTTATATTGACTTGTGCCTAAGTATAGCGTATTGCAGTAGTCTAGTTTGGTTAGTACCAGTGCTCTAGCCAGGGTGATACAATTGGCAGGTGTCAGGAAGGGTCTGCAGACATTAATTAGCTTACATGTATAGGCAGTGGTGGATGCTATGGCATTGATTTGTCTTCCTAGTGAGAGAGTAGAGTCGATGTACATACCTAATGTTTTGACGTCTCTTGAAACTTTGATGTTATTGACGTCAATGTTGAACGTGTTGATTTGTTGTCCAATTTGTCAATTTTAGCTTGGGTGCCTACTAGGAGAAGCTCAGTCTTGTCGTCGTTAAGGCAGAGGCCATGTTGTGCCATCCAAGCTTGGATGATGAGATAAATGTCATTGAGTCGTCGTGTGTCTATGTCGTGGTTGCCTGTGATGTGGATGAGGACTTGTGTATCATCAGCGTGGTTGGTATATGAAACGCCTAATTGGTCAAGTATGTTTAATAGTGGTTTTGTGAATATGTTGTAGAGTGTTGGGGAGACAAGAGAGCCTTGTGGGACCCCGCAAGTGACTGTCGATGGAGAAGCAGTGGCTGTTGGTGCAAATACTCTGGTCGTTCTATTGTTCAGGAATGATTGAATCCATGCAATGGCATCATTAGAGAAGTGTGCTGCTGAAGAGAGGTGATTACAGAGGGTTTTATGGTCAAAAAGGTCAAATGTCGCTGATGGGTCTAGTAAGAGGAGGAGGGCAAGGTTGCCTGAGTCTTTCATCTGTTCAATTGGGGTTACTAGATCTATCAGGGCCATCTCAGTGCCATGTTTTGGGCCGAATCCGGATTGTCGTAGCCCTAGGTCAAAGGTGTACAATCCCGGAGGGTATGTCTGCAATGGAAACTACTCCAATTATTTAGACTCATCAAATGACTGCAAGAGACCTCGCTATTCATGGGTTTAGCCCAGGAAGTGTTGGGGAGAATTCTCATTTATGGCTAATTTCCCTTACCTAGTGAGTCCCTCAGCGGCTCTGCTGGATTTCTGGGGTTTATTTTTTCCACCTGGTAAGAGTGTGAACCTTTTTCCCACTCTTGCATGTGTTTTGCCATGTGCATTTCTACTTTTTGTGTGATCTTGGGCTCTGGTGCCACACCACTCCATGAGCCCAACCGTTTGTGTGTGTTACACAGCACCTTCAGTGCAGTGACACAGGGTTGTCTGAGACTTCCCACTGACTCAATTTTTCTGGGGCTGACTACTGCCCCCCAAAACTAGGTAAAGTTGCCATTTACTTTATGTAGTCATTTAAACTACAGACCCAGTACACCCCATTTAACATGGAGTATTGGAAAGGGTTAACTCTGATCCCTTTTTTGTCTGTACCTCCTGGAGCCTTGTTTCGCTCCCTTAACACTAAGACTTGGCTGGTGGCAGTGGTATCTGCCCTAACTTTTCTACTGCGAATATAGTATATAAGCTTGGTACTGTTTTAGGCTATTGTATTAGCCTCGAACATAAACCCGCTTGACCAAATCCCTTTTATTTTGGCTCCGGTCGGCTTTAGTCACCATTTCTTTTTGTTAACATGCTTCTTGTGTTTTATTTTTTGTGGCAAACCAGGTTTGCCTTCTTTGTTCGCCCTCCTTTGGCATCTTGGTGTCTAGGTGGGCTGAATGTGAGGGAGGGGTTTAGTAGCCCCCTGCACAGGGTCTCCTTGGAGACCCAAGTCGCACTTTGTGTCCATTGGTTGAGGTGGTTGTCCGGGCTGGACAACCTCCCTGCTGTGTGATTGACAGCCAGGCTGTGTGAATGGGGGATTTTGGCATAAAAGGCAGGACTCTTGGGTTGGAAGTCAGAGTCGCCACTGGAACTGCAAGAACCGAAGAGAAACGGAGAAGAAGACGACTGCTGCAACTTTTGGGTCCCGGTGAAGCCCTTCTGCAGTCCTGAGCTATCTACCCTTCAAGGACAGAGAAGATCCAGTCCGGAGCCGTCTTCCCTTGAGCCTGGTGGGATCAACCAGCTCACCTTCAACAGCCAGAGAATCCTCTTCTGGGTCGAAATCGCTGCACGAAGCTGTAGTGGTCCGGATAGCCATCAGAAGAGCCCTCTCCTGTTTTAAAGGAGCGCACCTTTTATTCACCGTTGCTTTGCTGCCACTGGCCTCATCCCTGGGTAGTGCAGATCGCTCCAGACGTTCTCCTTCTTGTCCCCACGACTGAAGCTCCAGGAACCGTGAGTCTACAGGAACTACCAGGAACAACTAGCAGCAGCTTTCTTCATTTGAATAAGGTACTATGCCCATTTGGTCGTTCTCTCCGTCCGACCTGGAGGAATCGGGGTGGACCCTTTTCCTTGTCGAAGGCTTGTCCTTTCTTCCTTCCCTCTTATAACTTTTGCCTCCCTTTGACAATATCCAGTACTTCTGGCAACGTTCATCTCAAACTGTTCTAATTGTGTGATCCTCGACAACAGAGCCCTGCTCCCTTTGACACTGGTGCAGGCCTATTGACTTTATCTGTCTCCTAGAACACATCCTCTGATTCTAGTGCCTTGACAAAAGTATTGCCTATGGTTTTTATCCACTATTTCCTGGTTTTAATTCAATGTGCTGAATGTGTTTGACTACGGTTATAATTTTTCCTGCGGGTACGCTTTTCTTAAGACCGAACTGTCATTACTGTCGAAAAGTGAGCGCTGCTTAACCCCCGGTAACGTCTTTCGTTTCACAACACTGGTCTGTCAAATCCTAATGTACTTACCTTGAATTGACCTGAACCAAAGGAATTGGTTGTGTGTAGTATATTTGGAGTGTGGTTTTGTTTAATAGAAGTGAAGTGTTTTGTGAACAGATGGTTTAAAAATAAATGTACTTATATTTTTTTAACCAGAAACCTTGTGTCAGTGTTTGTTTGAGTAACAGTAATTGTTGTCCTTTGTCTAATCCCTGTTACTGCTCATTTGCTCTTGAGATAAGTCTTGCTGCTCAGCCATCGATACCACTTTACTGCGTAGTATAGGCTTGTACCAAAGGTGAAACTGTACTACCACTTGTAGTCTTAATTGTCTATAGTGTTCCCTAAGGGTACTGCAGAGGATTCTGCCTAACACAGGAAGAAGCAAGGGAGTCTAACATCTTTATCAATAAACTGAAGATAAAGGTTGAAACCATCTTAGTACAATCCATTACTGATTTATCCTTACATCCCAAGTGCTGTAAAAAGGCCCTGTTTGAAATGGATTAGATGTGCACAATCAATGCCATGAGATGTTTAAAACTCCATGGCAATCCCTCAATCCTAGATCAGAATTGAGGAATATTCCCTCGCTATCTTGTGCAATTTCCTGATAACTGCGGCAGAGATGCGATAGTAAGACTACGTCTACATATGCTGCCATAGGGTGAAATTTTGGCTAGCAGGCATCAGATTAGACCAATAAGTGGTGCTTGTGAGCTGTGCAATCTTTGTGTTAACCCAACTCTGTATCACATCTTGATTTTGTGCAGGAACAAAAGCTCGAAGATCCCAAATATTTTCCAGATTTGTGGATCGATTGAGCTGGTTAGATTGTAGAGATTTCTGGTATCGCCTATCCTCTGGGCGTTACATTTGTTATCCTTGGAATTATATAAATTACAAATAATCTTGAAACTATATGAAGACCAGACCCGGGGATTGGTAGGATGAAAATAGGAATTTGCTTCAGAATTTTGTGAAAGTTTTGAAAGTACTGCACAAAGTAATACTTTTCTGTGTGTCAGATATTTTTGTAATTTTAAGAGATGTAAAACATTTCTTTTCTAAAAATTATTTTATAAACTAATTTTGAATTTTGTGAAAAGTCAGATAATTGACTGGTACAATATTAATAAAAAGAAAAAAAACCTTTTTGCGAGACCCTATACACTGATGAACCCTATTTGCAGAACAAGCAGCTTAACTATGAAGCTGATCTCCAAACCTTAAAACTGAAACCGGCTTATGAACTTGCAGCTGATATATCACTGTATTGAAAAAAAATAAACTATAAAAGCTCTAAAACCCCAAGGCCAGATATCTTAAATTGAGCTTTCTAAAAGGCCCCTCAACCCTGTCTCATGCCTATGCTGGTTTAACTGCTTAATTATTTTATTAAAACAGGCTCTATTACCCCAACGATTTACAAGTCTAACATAATCATCATACAGAAATAGGGAAAAGCCTTAACAGAATGTGACTCTTCACGTCCAATGGCGCCACTCAATATAGACACCAAGATACAAATACATTAAAATTAGCAAACAGATTGGAGAAATGTATGCTACATCTAATTGATGGCGGACAGTCAATGTTCACTACTGAAAGGTAGACCTTCCATAACATCCACAGAATGTTACATATACTTTAAAAACAAACAAAGGCTGCATAGATTGTTGTGATTCTCTGAAACCTTAGGTGATGAAAAGGCCTTTGGCTAGGTTGATTAGTCCTTTAAAACAAAAAACAAAAAAGACTACTGGCCGTGGGCTTTGGGGCCAGTTTTATATGCATGATCCAGGCATGCTATATGAACCATCAAGCCTTAATTAACAAGAATGTCTGAGCTATTCTACTTAGAGGGGCACAGAACACGGGTGCCCCCATTTCACCTTTATTATTTGAGCTGGCAATCCTGGTTCAGTGCAGTGTGAAGGTGAAGGGAAACAGATTAGCAGGCATGGATGATAAATGGTCTCTTCTCTAATAACTTAAGGCATGGTATCAAACAGTAAGACGGAGACAAGTGACCACAAATCAAGGGTGTTTATTGAACCTCAATTGGGTTTGAAAAACGTCTATCGAATCCTAAATCTAAAGATGGGAGCTAACTACAACCATCAAATAATAGCGCAGTCCTAGTGGTGTCTTGTCAAAATGAAAAGGCCTATACAAATAAACCTATTGCCAATCTTTACTTTTAAATACAAATTGTGTGGGAAACAATGTTATGTAAAGAAAAAGTGTTCAAGAAATTATATGTTGGGATATTCAGGCTGTTGGCTTCCCTTCCCCAAGTTTACAGCACAGGACAAGGCAGCACACTCAACTTTAGCACAGTCTCTGGCTTCTCTTGCACGAGGATGCAGTTCAAAACTTCAACATCAGGGCCTTCTGTGCCAAAGTCTCTTTGCCATTCAAGTCTCTTATTTCAGAGGGCCTGATGCAACACGACAAACATCAAAGTCCTTTCTTCTTAGTATTTCACATGTACAAAATCTCGCATGATTTTTTGTTCACCCTGGGACTCCCTCCGCCGGGCTAAGACACACTTTAACACAAAACCTTCTATTGGTCTCCTTCTTCAGGACTCGGATAAAATTCACATACTTTTCCAAACTTTCTCCATTTCATCCAAATCGAAGACTTTAGACTGTGTGCAGATTTTGCTTGACCCGTCGCAGGACCACTTCTATTCACATTTATTCGTTCTCTTTCAATTGGTCTCTCTACGCCGGGCTCGGATCGAATGTATCTACTGTTATTACTTCTCAGTTGGCTACCTTACAGAGACCTTCGATTGAGCACCCAAGCAGTGCCGGAGCACTCCGTCAAAGGTATTGTAACTTGCTTTTTAAAGTTCAATCACTCATCAGCAGTTTAACTTCACTTGCGTCTCTTGTCACACGCGTTTTAACAATGTTCGTTCCAGCGCTCGCCATACAAAGTTGCTGTTTGTAACCTTGGCTTCAACACAGACCGGTCTTGTATCAGTCTCCCCAACTCACCGGCTGTGTTGACTTCACTGATGCTGCTTTATTCTTAGAGGGAAGAACGGTACCACAGCGGCTGGTGATTCACCCCGTCTTGATTACTGATGCAGGAGGGCCCTGGATATCTCTGACGCACCATGCAGGATTGTTCAACCTGGTCTTATGCTTTCTATTCTCAAGGTCTCTGGAAACTAATGGGTCCTTGTCGGAAAGGTTGAGGGAATTTCCCTTCTTTCGATCCCCTTCGGTTTTGCCATCTTTCCCCGCTTGCTCAGCTGCCATCACGAAACTGCTGTTTCCTCATGTGCTTTGCCTTGCTCAGTGTGTTATCGTGTTCGCCTTTTATCCGTGCAGGGAAGTGTAATGGAAGTCAGATGTGAGTGATTGTCAATAGTTGCCTGACCTTGCCCGACCATAGTGTCGGGTACACGGCTCAGTGTTAATCTGTTTTTCCCCTCATAGCGTGCTGCCTGTGATAAAGTGTTTGTGTTGTAAAGAAAAGGGGGGTAGAGTTCCTAAATATCCTACTGGGGAGGATGGAATAAAAGTAAGGGTATATCGTGGCTCACCATCTGGTGTCCTACTCTGACTACCGAAAATCCATCACCCAGGTGATCTTCCCGCACTGGTCCACCCCAAGAACTTGATCCAAAAGCGATGGCCGTGTCCTGGCCACCTGGATGACAGATCCCCGGGGACTAGTGGGTGAGACACCTTCTGGTTTCTCACAGAACATACTCCTTCAAGTAGGCTATCCCTTTAGCTCTTTATTAAAATGAACATACATAAATAGGACATTCTAAACTGAAACCTCTCAACTGACCATCTTCACGATTCAAAAAACGAACCCCATTTCAAATGGCCACAAACAGTATTAAATACTTGGGCATTCAGACCACACCTGCATCAAGCAAATTATATTTGGCTAACTACCCCAAAGTACTCACTCAAGTTAGACAAAACTTCTCCAAATGGAACAAGTTGTCCTTGTCCTGCAGAATAGAGACAATTAAATGGACTGTCTTGATAAACTTCCTTACTCTTACGTCCCGTCCCCTTTCCTCCATACTGTATGGGCGTCCCTTACAAAGGTCGGCAGACGGAACCTTTTTCACCAGAAAAAACCTTTTTCCCCTTTAAATTTAGAGGCGTGCAGGGGTGCGGCCCCGGGAGCATGCACTGCCCTGACTCCGCCCTCTGCCGTCACACCTCAGTCCCCCTTTCCGCGTCGACGGAAACAGGGCAAATTCACCAGCGCTCCTGGGTTTGGCTTCGGCCATGTAATTCCACGTGTGGATACGTCCTCGGGCGTCGTGCTCCTCCCCGGCGCATAACGACTTGTACATGGTTCAACAGGTGTCCATCCTGCAATGGGCTCTTCCTAACTTCAGACCCCCACGCCCTCTGCTTATGTTGCCTTGGCCCAGACCACGGTTGGCAATCCTCTTTGGTGTGTGACTCGCTGTCCTCTAAGGTGCTGAAGAACAGACTAGCCAGGTGGGGGGAGCTCTTCCAGAGGTCGCCTCCAGAGGATCTCAAGAACTTGGTGAAGCATTGAACCAGGTCCTATATTCTCCATCGCGCACCGCAAGGGAGACGCCTTCCCAGGGACTCCCCGCGCGAGAGGTACCGGGCAGGTCCTTCTACCGGCATGTGCACCAAGGCTGCTTCAGCTACCGGCCTTTGGGTCGAGGGATCCTCGGATCCTCCCGGGCACAGTTTTGAGAGACCGGAAGGTTCTCTTACCGGGGCTCTGCCCTTTTACCGGCACCATGGCCGAGGGGCTACGCCCTAATACCGGCAGTACGCCCAAGGGGCTATGCTCTATTACCAGCTATACGTTGGAGTGGGCACCTAAACGCAGCTCTACCGACCCCCGGGTTGAGGGTGTCCCACCTACCTGGCCCAGGCCCGAAGAGCAGGGTAGGCCTTGTGATCCACACGCAAGAGTCTTGTACGAGGCCGGGCCCAGTGAGCTGAGCACCACGGTGCAGGCACGTGGTAGATAGCTCGACAAACCGGCCGCCGTGCCAGAAAGAGGCACCCATCCAACGCCATTGCAGGAATTTGGTGAAGAACGAGTGTCAAGGTGGGACTGGCCTCAACCAGATAGGTGACCTACAGTCTACCCCTCAGTTGCGCTGGGCAGCTTTCCTTGGTGTCCATACGGACAGGGTACACAGCAGCTCCCCACTACCCCGTTGGGACTCCCTGCCACCTCTTTGGTCAGTGAGGAGGTGCTCTTCGAGAAGTTCCTTGGCCTCATGCAGTCACCTCAGATGGGGGGTTATCATCAAAGACACCCTGAGGGAAGTCCTCCCCGCAATTCTAGAGGCACCACAGATGCCTCTGCAGACGCCCCAGGCCCCGGCGAAGCCACCATCCCCGGCTCCCCAGCCGGCTCCACAGCCGGCTCCACAGGGGGCTCCACTGCAGCCTCCGGCCACAGGCTCTGTACCCTAGCCTCAGGCGCCAACTACTCCTCCTCCACAAGATCCTCCAGATACGCAGGTTAAGGATGAGGAGGAGGATCCGGACATGCCATCCTCAGCCAGGGCCTTCTACGAACGTCTTGCTGGTCTGGAGGAGTACCTAGGCCTCCCCAACCCGAGGTCGAGCAGCTGGCAGAGGGGGTTCTGGCTGAAGTCCTCACGCGACGCCCCTCTTTCAAATCGGGGATTCCCATGCAGACTGATGTAGTCTCCCTGGCCAAGAAGGGCTGGCTCAAACCCCACTCGGCCCAACTGGTCAATCGATGCCTGGACACCAAGTACAGGCAGGGGGAGGGGGATACACTTGCTTTCGGCCCATCCTCAGCCACACTCTTTGGTGATCACTGCAGCATCACTATACTCCAAGCCCCAGTCGTCCTCAGTCTCCTCTGCTGCGCTGATAGGCAAGGAGGAGAAGATTTTTAAGGCATATTGCAAGAAACTCTATTCCAACGCCTCTTTACATCTACATCAGGCCAACGCCGATGCAATGCTGGCTGCCCCCAACCCGAGATTATGGCGGGAAATTGCAGACTTCCTCCTGGAACTACCCACCCAGAGCCAATCACGCTTTAAGGCGGGGCTAGCTGAAGCCAAGCTGGTGGCACATAACCTCATGGAAACCACAGTGGCTCATATCGATACCGCAGGCCGTGCCATTTGTATCGCCACGGACATGAGAAGATCAGCCTGGCTCTGGGCAACAAAATTCAACCCGGATGTTCAGGAGCCCATTCTAGATCTACCGTTCGAGGGGGGTGGGGGGGCCTTCGACTCCTCTACGGACGAGGAGCTGGCCAAAAAGAAAAACAGCTCACAAACGGTAGAGTCTTTATCCATCCTTACAAAGACCACGCCCAAATTGTACACCCAATCTCGGCAGCGCTCGTGAAGGGGCCGTACATATGGAGGGTTCTGCGGCTTCCAGGAACGCAGATCCAGGCAGCCGGGCCGCTAGCCGTCTCAGAGCCGGTGCCAGCAACAAAAGAGGGGGAGGGGGAGTAAGGGCTTTTTCCAGTCCCCCTCCTCAGCGACAGCCTCTGAGGGAAAGAAGGCATGACACGCCCCTTCGGGTCCACGTCAGTGGGAGGCTGGCTTGCTCTCCATGCACAATTCTGGCATCAGAATTTCGCAGACCCCTGGATCCTATCCGTAGTATCCACAGTGTGCTGCCTTCCTATCCCAGCCTCTCCTCCCTCCTCCCCTCCACTCCCACAGGTTTGGACAGCAACTCTTTTGGCAGAGATCCGGTGGCTCGTAGAGAGCCAGGCAGTGGAGGAAGTCCCAGCCTCCCAGCGAGGCTTTGGCTTTTACTCCAGGATTTTTGCCATTCAGAAGAAGAACCAGGCAGGCCTGAGAGTTGTGCTGGATCTTTCCACCCTCAACCTCTCCTTACCCCTGCAAAAATTCAAGATGGTTACGCCAGCTTTTATAGCTGAAACATGGACAGGGGAGACTGGATGTGCTCCCTGGATCTGAAGGACGCGTACCTACACGTCCCGATTTGGCAGCCCCATCGTTCTTTCCTATGGTTCAAAATTATGGGCTACCATTTTCAATACAAGGTCCTTCCTTTTGGCCTCAATTTGGCCCCCAGGATCTTTACCAGACTCATGCTGTGGCGGCCCTCCTCAGAGCGCAGGGTCTCCACATCTACCCATACCTCGACAACTGGCTCATCAGCGCCTCATCTCCAGAAGCAGTTCTCCACTCTTCCCATGCCCTTATGAACACACTGCACGATCTGGGCTTCTCACTCAATCTCAAGAAGTCACAGCTGCAGCCTATGCAGACTGACATTCCTGGGCCTCCTCTGGGACATGTGCTCAGAGAAGGTCTTCCAGTCGGAGGACAAAATCTCGGCCATCAAGAGGGCCACCGCACACTTCCTCAGCAGAGAGGTGACCTCGGCATGGTGGTACCAACATCTCTTGGCTCTACTTGCAGCAGTCCTGTTAGCCGTGCTGCACACAAGACTAAGGATGAGGTGGATTCAGCTGCACTTCACGGCCTCATGGAACCAGGAGCGGGGCTCTCAATCCGAGATGATCACCGTCCCTCCATCTCTCCACCCGGACCTAACATGGTGGTCCAGGGACTGCAATATACGGACGGGCAAGCCCTTTCGGCCGCCCTCCGCGCAGGCCACCATCACCAGACTCCTCGCTCGAGGGCTGGGGAGCCGCCCCTGGACGGTCTCTGTCCATGGCACCTGGACTCGACAGGAGCAGGAATACCACAGCAATCGGTTGGAGCTGAACGCCATCTGGCTAGCGCTCCTAGCATTCCTACCGCTTCTCAGTGGCAAGTTTGTCCTCATCCAGACCGACAACACGACCAGCATGTACTACGTCAACAAGCAGGGAGGCACCAGATCCCCTCCTCTGTGCAGACTGGCGATCAGCATGTGGGAGTGGGCCCTAGAAAACATTTACCTCACGGCAGTCCACCTCCTGGGGGAACCCAACCTGGAAGCGGACAGGCTCAGGCTCAGCAGGCTGCGAGTGGACAATTACGAGTGGCAGCTAAACTACCTCGTTCTTCACAAGATCTTAAACAGGTAGGGTCACCCCCACGTGGATCTCACAACAAGAAGTGTCCCCAGTTCGCATCCTGGTAAGGTCAGGGCCTGGCTCTCTGGGCGACTCATTTCACCTCCAATGGACCGGCATGACCGCCTATGCCTTTCCGGTAATTTACAAAATCAAGGAGTCTCGCCGACTCCTCATTATTCTGATAGCTCCATTGTGGCCGGCCAGGCCATGGTTTTCGGAGCTTCTCAGCCTCTCACCTTCCGACGGGCCCAGCACATCTTCTGGCGCAGCAGGGGGGCAGAGTCATACACCCTGCCCCAGGGAAACTAGCCCTCACAGCGTGGTACCTGAGCAGGTAACGTTTCGGCACCTTAGCCTCTCACAAGCCAATCTGGAGATCATACGGGGCGCTACAGGAGCTAAGCCACCAGGGCCCAGTACAAAAGGAAATGGACCAGATTCTGCCACTGTGCAGACTCCAAGGGTATCGACCCCTTGGCGTGCACTTTGGACGACGTGCTCTCCTTTTCGGCGCACCTAGCTCGTTCAGGCGTGCAGGTGGACAGCTGCCGCACATACCTTGCAGCCATTGGAGCTTACAGGAACTCGGGGGAGGGCGTTTTCTTCTCCTCCAACCCTATAGGCACTAAAGATTTGACAGGGATCGCTAGGCTCTACCCATTCGTCAAGAGACCGCACCCTGTGTGGGACCTTAACATAGTCTTGGGTGCCCTGGTGCACAAGCCGTTCGAGCCAATGGCATTCGTGGACATCAGGCTAGTCACCATCAAGACAGCCTTACTAGTTGATCTTACCTCGGCTCGCAGAGTCATCAAGATCCAGGCGCTGGTCGCCTCGGAACCATATACCACCTTTCACAGGGACAAGGTAGTCATGCGGATGCACCCGGCATTTCTGCCCAAGGTTCCGTCTGCATTCCACTTGAACTAGGAAATAGTCCTTCCTACGTTCTTTCCCAATCTCAAGGACGATGCACAGAGAGTGCTGCACTGCCTGGATGTCAGGCATGCCCTAAAATTCTACTTGGACAGGACCAAGGGCTTCTGCAGGTCGGATGCCCTGTTTGCCACTTTTGGAGGCTCAAGACCAGGCTATCAGGCCTCTAAGGCTTCCATATCCAGTTGGATGGTCTCTGCCATCAAAGAAGCGTACGAGAGCCAGCACAAGCCACTACCGGCCTACATGCATGCCCACGCAATCAGGGCCAAGGCAACAGCCATAGCATTCCAGTGCCATGTCTCTTGGCAAGTCATAAGCAGGGCAGCCACTTGGGCCTAGCCCTCCGCTTTCTGTAAGCATTACTGTTTGGATGCCGGCTCTAGATCTTATGCGGCCTTCAGACAGGCGGTTCTCAGGAACCTATTTGCTTAAGGAGGGTCTCCTCTAAACCCTGGGGCTACATTCAGTTGTAATCGCCCATACAGTATGGAGGAAAGGGGATTGGACGTAAGAGTAATTATAAGTTACTCACTGTAGTGACTAACGTACTCTTAGTCCATAGTCCCCTTTCCTCCATTCGGCCCACCAACCTCCTCCCTTAATACTGGTGTCATTAGGCAATGATAAATCTATTGTCGACGCGTCAATGGGGACTGAGATGTGGCGCCGGAGAGCGGAGTCAGGGCAGCGCATGCTCCCTGGGCCGCACCCCTGTGCGCCTCTACATTTAAAGGGGAAGAAGGTTTTTTCTGATGAAAAAGGTTCCGTCTCCCGTCCCTTGAAAGGGATGCCAATACAGTATGGAGGAAAGGGGACTATGGACTAAGAGTACGTTAGTCACTACGGTGAGTAACTACTAATATATTTGCTCCATATTAACTACTGGAAAGAATTCCTAATCCATTTCTTTCTGAATTTACAAAAATTGTGCATGGGCTATGTTTTTGGAGGTAGAAACCTCACATCTCTACCACTATGCTTGCAAAATCGGCCCCAAAGACAAATTGAGGCCACCCTATTCTGATGTACAAGAACAGACAATCATGTCTAGTCAAATTCTATTAAGTTAGTGTGGCTACGCAGTATGGCTTAGACTTGGGAGAGTGTGGAATTGATGAAGGATTCAGTTAAGCAGACACACAGAGCACTCTAAATAAATCCAGTTAGGCAGAATGTATAAAAATGCAGTTATATTTATTTGGCCTTGAACAAACTCTCATCAATCGCAAATCACAGGTAAGTAAACTACCAAACCTACTCTATTAACATATATACATTCACTTTGGTGTGCTCTGGCTACAGTGCCCGGGCACTTTACTTTTAACACAGTTAGATCAGAATATTAGAACACTGTAATATAGTAAAGCAAATGAAGAAAGGTGTAGGTGTGTAATAAACCAGTTTGAGAACAGCTAAGTAATTAAAGGAGAGAAAAAAATACGCCGTCTTCTAAAAAGGCCCAACACTTTAAATCCCTTCAGTTGCTGCAGGAGATCAGGCCTAGCGCCCTAAAAGTCACAAGTAACGCCTTGAGGAAAGCTTTGAGTCTTTTAATTAGGCTGTGTAAGTGTTGTCAAAGCCAACAGACAAATGTAAGTGTCTCGAAGAACAAAGGAAGCAAGTTCTTAAAGGGTCGTCTCCCAATCCCAACACCTTAGGGAATCCTGGAGAGGTGGGGGTGTCCTTGGCCAGAACTCCACCGTTTACGACCATGTAAGAGAGAGAGGTAGGGTTAGGACTTTGCTTCCATTCTACCCTATGGAGGTGATGGGTTATAAACCGGTATGCAAACGTTCCCCCTGTTTGTTTTTGTCAGGGACCACTTATGAGGTTCCTGAATATGCTGGGCCTCCTTACTTTGTGCCTTGCTTCCATCTAAGGAGGTCTAGGGCTCTCTACTGTAGAGGTAACGTTTGACTTCAGGATTTAAATCCCACTAGCCGGCAGTTCCATGCTCTCACGAGAAGCTTCCTGGCTCTGGAAAGCAAGATGACCCTGGCATGATGAAGAGACCACCACCATGTTGCCGACTAGCTTAGAGGACCCTTAGGACACAATGTGAATGAAATGAAAAGTGATCTTACATGGCGCCCTGCTGCTGATAATGTTGCCCTCTCTGCACATGGCTCTGTAAGAAAGGAGGGCAGGATGGGTTCTTTGGATAGAGGGAAGGCAGATGTACCTTTGGTGTGGATGGATGCAGGTGTGAAGTACCATTACCTCTGTGCTGATATGAACATCTCTGTGATTGTTAACGACTGGGCAGGTTAGCCATATGCACTTCTCCTGGATCCCTCTCGCCCCCTCTGTTCCACTGACCACTTCTTACTCACTGTCCCACCCCCCCCCCTCTTATGCCCCTTCTCGCTTCCGATCTTTCCAGCTCCTTGCCCCTCTCCAATGGAATTCATTACCTCTCCCTATCCGCTCTATCTCTTCATACTCTTCCTTAAAATCCCACCCCCTTCATCCTCCCTCCTGACAGTTCTTCACTACTTCCTCCCTTGCTTCCCCTACCCAGGCCCCTAATCTAATTACCCCGGCAAATTGTTCTATTTCCTATTCATGATGATTTGACTCAATGTACTTACTGCTTCTATTGTATTCATGTTTCATGTGAAGCGCTTTGGTTTAAAGCGCTGTATAAAATGTAATAAATACAAATAAAATACAAAGATGACGGGGACTAAATCTGTTCAGTACACTAGACCTGGAGGTTGTCTGGAGGAGTGTTGGATGTGTAAGGATGCAAGATGTTAGTAGTGAGGAGTTAGTTGAGGGATGAAGTGAGTGGTGGAGTGTGTGTCGTCACTGCCTGGCTCTTGGTTGTAGATTTCACTGAGATTAAGGTGCAAACCAGTGTCGCGCAGCAAAAGTTCACGCATGAATCAAATTCTTTTCACAAGATGGTAATGCCAAGAATTTTGAAAATTGCTAGTCCTAAATTAGCCCAAGTTTCTAGTGCACAGTTTTTAGTAGATTGCTATTTTTCTTTCTGTCAAAGCGGCTGGTTGAAAAGCCAAGTCTTGAGCTCTTTCCTGAAAGTCAGGTGATTCACTTGCAGGTGGAGAGGTTTCGGGAGGGTGTTCCAATTTTGTGTCCAGAACTGAAAAAGCAGATCCTCCTTGTCATTTCTTGTTGACTAGTACTAGTGCAGCATTGCTGGAGTGAAATCTTCTGAAAGGAGTGTATTGTTGAAATTAAATTCTGAAGGAGGAAGTGCCCCATACGTAGTATGAACGAAGGGCGATGCACAAGGAAGGTTTTGAAATGAACCCTTTTTTTGATGTATAGCCAGTGGACAATCTGTAATGCTGGCGTGATAGGTTTAAATCGCTTGATTCCAAACATGCCGCTGCATTGGAGTTTGGATAGTAGCCTAGAAAGTATAGCCATGCAAAGAAGCCTTTACTTGCCTTCAACAGTCAGATCACCTTCAAAACAATAGCAAAATATTGTCGGGTTCCGTAGATGTCTATGGAGGGAAATCGGCACCTTCCTAACTAACCCCATGTCCAACGGCCGAATGCCTTTTGTGGACTTTGGGACAGGTTATAATGCAGCATAGCTGCAGATAATGTGAATGGACTTGTTCAGCAAAAAGAAATGGGCAGGGATGAATAGCTCAGTAATAGGGATTTTGCTAAAGCAAGTTCTGTGGCTACCAAAAAATGGTTGTCCCCATCACAATTACAATGCTGCATATTTGGGATTTCTTGATCAATGGGTTCAAGTTGACCACCATTCCCTCCCCTGTAATGACCATGTACTGGAACCCAAACTTCATCCCGCGCACAAGGAAGCGAACTTCCATTGATGGAGGAAAAGGGCATTTGGTGCAATACAAGATGTTTGAAGGAGGATTCATCAAATCGCTCACTCACTGCAAAGATCAATACGATCTGTGACGATTTTTGGGATCTTGTCACTTATCCCGATGGTGTAAGCCCTTCCCTTTGAGGCTAGGGAAGGGAGGCCGCTACCGAATATTTCCCCTAGGGGTGGTGGAAAGTGGGACCTCGCATGGAGACTATCCGCTCATGGCGATACAGACTCCTGTTCCGTAATGGAACTCACCCCTTTTCCCTAGGGACTAAGTTCCTGCCAGAAATCCCTGATAACACTACCGTCTGTTATGGTAATGTCTCTTGCGTCTTTGATCCACAAATTAATATGACCCAGATTAAGAAGAACCATAAAAACCTGCAGATAAGTAACATCTTGCCTTACCATAGTACTGAGACGAGTTGGCCCCAAGGAGGCATAAAGATTATCTCAACAACAGTAAAGAAGGACTTTGGCTTACGCTGGCAGGATCCAGCCACACAAAATAGAACAAGAAAGGAATGGGAAATACCAGTCAGTGTGAAGCCACCCCAACCCGGGAAGTTCAAACCTGGGAACACAAAGCCACACAAACGTTGATCCTCAGTGATGGGGGACATCCAAGAACGGTCGGCGAAGCACTACGGTGTAAGCCAAGCTCCTTACCAGTGGAAGAGCAGGAAAGAAGCCAGCGGTGGCGTGACCTCAGGGAGGTGGACCGTGTGGTCATGCAACTGCGCCTGAGCTGTGTGGCCCAAGTCTCTGCGGTGCTGCAAGTGACCCCCAGGGAACCAAGAGTCAAGCGAGCCTCAGGAGTAATCTCCCTCGTCACAGTAGTGACACACAGAGAATCGAGGGTCGAGCAAGTCTCGGGAGTGTTCTCCCTCGTCACATTGGAAATTCAAGAACGAGTTAAGATACTAGACAACAAGAGCTGTCTGAAAGTAATCTTTGTAACGTCATAAAACAGAAGAATTTCTGGAACTGTAAAGCAAGCTTTCAGGGACCCTTAGGAAGAAGTGAAGAGGCTTTAGAGGACTGTTGCCAAAGACTATCCCAAGACAGCCCTCAAGACTGTGTAAAGTGGGTCAGGAGAAGGTAGTCATTCTCATGACCATACACTTTGATGAATAAGAAACTAGTGCAAAGGATTGTTGGAAAAGAGATAAAGACTGAGCCAGTGCACTAGGAGCAGGAAGTCCTTCTCCCTGTACTATTTTCATTTGGATGCTGAACCTTTTTATAGATTAGTGGTAGGGTCACAGTAGGTTTTTGGACAGAGGATGGACACTTCTAATTTAGACAAACATCCTGACGACGAGCACTCGATTGATATTTGTTTAGCTATGGATAACCCTTTTAGAGATGGGGAGAGGTAGGTTATTGTCTATATTTCTGAAATAAAACTTAGATGATACATGCCACCCCTTTGTCCGACACCTTACCACACCACAGATCTTACTGAAAATGATAGGTTGTCCTACTTATTGATTGTACACCGGTCGCAGCAGTTCACGAACAGGGAGGCAGCTAGATGAAAATATACTCCTTCAGAGAAACTCATCACAATCCATGACGGTACCAGTCCCTTA
This sequence comes from Ambystoma mexicanum, assembly GCF_040938575.1. NCBI lineage: Eukaryota > Metazoa > Chordata > Amphibia > Caudata > Ambystomatidae > Ambystoma > Ambystoma mexicanum. The sequence goes on from NC_090923.1 coordinate 641,890,270, forward strand.
ATCACTTATTTGTATAAGATGGTTAAGAAAGTGGACAATCGGGTCAAATGGGTGTACATGGCAAAATGAGAGCGGTTTTAATTTACTAACACTTCTAATGAAACGTGCCAAAAAGTGCAGAGAGAAATAACTTAAGCAGGTAGAACAATGTAAGCGCTGGTTTTAAAGTAATGTTGTCTTGGTATGTATCCTCACAAAGACTCAAAACCAGTCTACCCAAATTGTCTAATCGATGCTGGAGGGGATGTGGTCAGGCTGGGTGTGCTCCTTATTTGGTGGGCTTGCCCTTAATTGCAATTCTACTGGAAAGAAGGACATTTTTGTTAATTTTTGAACTTAATGGAAACAGAAACAGCTGATCTATCCAGCAAAGAATGGAAAGTCTTAATAACCTTCCCATGCCTGCCAAATTGCAAATAGCAACCTTTTGAAAGAGTCAACGCCCACCCAGTTACACTGGATTCATTGTTTTTGCAACAGCGAGGTCTTGGCACATTTGTTACTTTCACTTGCCATATATGCTGCTTTTCTTGGGATCTGAAATCCAATAATGACACTTCTTAGATTTTAGTTACTAGATCTCTCCTATTAATGGAGAATTTTATTGCGTTAAATAACCAATGTGACATGTGACTAATTGGACCATTTATTTGCTGTTAACTGTAGTGAACTACTAGTAGTAAGTTGTTTTTTTGGGGCAGAGGGGGCAGTGGGTTGGGGTTATGTTTAACCTACTTGGTTTATTTACTGATTGTTTCGCACAATTTTTACGTGTACTGTTTTAAGATGAAAATTAATAGAAGGCTAAATTTAAATAAATGATATTGTTTCTTTGCTGCCGACTACTTTTTAATGTCGAAATGTTGCCTTTGTACTCCATTGAAGGCCTTCAGGAGCCATTTAGAAAATATTGATCAAAACTATGAGTGTTCTGCGTTTACGGTTGATACAGTACCTTTTGATTTCTTAATGCCTTAACCTGGATACAGATTTGATGTTCTTCGATCCGTGGTTTTCTTCTACATCAAGAGTCCTCTGCGTGTGGAAGAAGCTGGGCTACAAGAGCTCATCCCAACCACATGGTGGCCAAATCGCTTTAATAAGGAGGTATGTGTCAATAAAATAGAATCGAAATGCTTTAGGAAAACTTTTTCCGTGAAGACAATAGAAGTTTGTTAAATTATTACTATTAATGTTCTTTTGTCTAAGCTGTTTTAATGGTAGTGTGAGGTCATTAGTCTAAAGTTAAAGGAACTGAAAAGCCTGCATGCTCAGTTGCATAATTATTTTTCATTATTCTGGGTGGGATAGGTAATCCTTCCACCACTTTAAGCACAGAACGGCAGCCCATTGGAGCATGAATCCTGAGGTGCACCCTTCTAGATTCCCATCATTTTAGCCTGTTTGCAATTTGGTAGCTGCAAGCGGTGCAAGTATAACTGTTGTGTAAAATACTTAATTTGCATACAGTGCAAGATACTTGGGGAAAATGTCACCATGTTATTTCCTGACACATTTGAGTTTTTTGTCATTGTAAACATCACAGTGTGTGTTGTATATGTTATGGAATAAACATGTACACTGCTGTTGTGAGGCTACTTATTCCTCCCGAAGAGCATCCAAATATAGGACTTTAGGACAAGCCTGGACCTGTTACTAGGTTTCCTCCCTTGATAGATGTATTAGGAAGCCTAAGCCCATAGCTACCAAGTTATCCGAATGAGAACTCTCTTGTGGACTCGGTTGAAGACTCACAGGACTTATAGAGGGTGACTTGTGGCTGCGAAGGAGAGCTGGCAACTTATCAATGTGCACCATTGTTTTGCTGATAGAGAGCACTAGTAGTGGGATTTGTGCCATCTAGGTCTGGATATCTGGTAGAAGTGCTTATATGCTCCTTTTAAGCATTAAGTAGTTTGAGACCGTAACAATTTTGATGGCATTTTTTTAAGGTAAATGTCCTCTTTGAATCACATTATTTTCCTTTGATAGTTGTATTACTTTGTTTATACATATTTCTTTAAGTAACAGTGGATTCAATCATAGATGCATAGTTTCTGTGGAAAGGTTAAAGCCTTGATTCTTCAGATTAAAACTCCTGGTTTGCGCAACTGATATTACAAAAGATAAAGATGTGTTGACCCCTCTTCCCCCACAAGCAGTAATGATGTGCTATAGTGGATTAGTAGGCAGTGTCTTCACTTATTAGAGTTTTGAAGGGACTAAATAATTGTATATTATGTGGTCTTGTACCGCACACTGCTGCCACTTGCGTGGTCTCTTGGTGCTCATTGCGAAGGGGTTCATCTGCAGCATGCTGCACTGCAGTAACTGCACTTGTCAGACATTTCGACATGCTTTGGGAAAATCATTTTTCGAAGGTATTGTCTGCCCACGCATTCTTCGTCTTTGATATGCGATATCCAGTTATAGCTGCTTTGGAAATTTATTTCGGCAGAGGGTGCTCTGCGTTGAGGCCGTCGACTCAATGTTCCTCAAAGGCCTCCGTCTCGAGGGTGATGTCATCGAAGGTGTATATATAGCATACGCACCGCCCGTTGGTTTCAGTTCTGTTTTTCTGAGTAAGCTTGCACTTCGAGAAATTACGGCATGCTTCTATTCATTTGCGAAAATGTCTTCATCCTTGACACCTACTACCCCGAAGACCAGGTTCAAGAAGTGTCAGGACTGCGGCTCAAATATGTCGATAACCGACCTTCATCGAGTATGTTTGTTGTGTTTTGGTGTGGGGCACAAGACCTACGTCTGCTCGAAATGCCAGTTGATGACCAGGAAAGCTCTGAAAGAGCGAAATGGCAAACTGGCGGTAGGTAGAAACCCCAAGAAATCCCCATCGATTGCCCCGTCGAAAAAACCTTCTTCGGACAAGTCAAGAGGCAACTCTCCTCGAAGGAAGAAGGTCCAGGTCGAGGAGTGGCTCCCACCACTCGTCGAAGTCGAAAAGGAGGCACCACTGGTCGCCCTCTTCGACTTAATAGTCAGACTCCTCTCCTGAGAGAGCTCTAGCGTGTCCCAAAAAGGCCACCACTCCTGCCGAATGGGAAGCATTTAGGTTGGAAATGCAAAAAATATTTGAGAAACAAAAACCCTCTATAAGCCATGCTCCTACCGTGCCTTCTAAAGCTGGTAAGGAAAGGCTCAAGCCAAATCCTGCATGCCCTCGAGCCCAGGACAAAGGCCAGATCCTCTTAGAGAGCTGTTGAGGCCTCAATGCGATGAGAAATCATCGAAGGATCCTTCGAGCTGTAAGTCGAAGCATAAGTCGAGATCGTCGACACCATCAACGCCAGCTGCGCCCTCGACACCAGCAGCGCCATAGACGTCAGCTGTACCGTCAACGCCAGCCGCGCCTGCGACACCAATGGCACCTTTGGCACCATCGAAGCCTCCGATGCCGTCAAAGCCGAAAACGACAGTAAAAATATTGACTACTCCTTGAGCATAGAGTCAACATTTCTGAAGCATTCGATGCCCATCCCAGATGAGACTTTTTCTCCTTTACCAAGACAGGATTATTTCAAATCACTAACCTCAATTTATGAGGAAAATGAGCCATTGGCTAGCGATGCGCCATTTGTGCTACAATTTGGTACACCCAAATGTGCCTGAGTTTTATTTCAGAGGAGTCAAGATTAAAAGATCTTTATGACAACTTGCAAACGGCCAGTGGAGTGGACACTTCACCAGAGCTAGATTTTAGTAAACCTGAAGCTGGTGAGCATGCAGACGCATTATATAGACAGTTAATGTCTAAGGTTGTGGATTACTTGGGATGGAGTAGACCCATCCTCCCCTTTGAGCAGGATGATCTCACAGACAGCCTTGATAAGGGTCCACAAATGGATCCTATTTGACCATTCCACACTGCTCTTCAAAAAAGGGTGGCAGCAAATTGGGAAATGCAAAGTCAGGCAGTAAACAAAAACCTGACTATAAAATACCACCCATTTGGTAGTGACCCCAACTACTTGTCAAAACACCATACCCCAGAAGGTCTGGTTGTGCAGGCAGCTACAGCAACTTCAAAACAAGCAGCTTACCCTACCATCCCTCCAGATAGGGATGACAAGAGAGTAGATGCATGGGCAAGGAAAGTATTTTCTGCATGGAGCATGGCTCTTAAATCGGCCAACTCCACATTTGCTTTAGCAAAGTTCTCATTCAGTCTATGGGACTGTATTTCCATGACGGCTGAGCATATTTCCGAGGGGGAGGAAAGAGATGGATTCTTGGCTATTGTTAGAGATGGCAAAGAAGGCATGTGCGAGTCTCTTCAGTCGGGTCTGGATTCTGCTGACCGCATCAGCAGAGCCATGGCAACAAGCACCCTAATATGCAGATTTGCTTCCTTAACAGCCACTGCTTGAGCCGCCTCAAAACCTCTGAGGTCTTGAGTCATGAAACACCAGTGGGAGGTAGGCTGTCTCAGCATCTGAAAGAATGGCGATCCCAAGATTACTTCCTTCCCTTCAGAGACCTTGTAACCATCCACCGTGGAGCCATTCTTTGAGGGTTCCAGATCCACTCCTTGTGCTTCTTGACCCTGCTAGAGAAAGGTGCTATAGAACCAGTGCCTGTAGCGGGAAGGAACAAAGGATGGTCCTCTCCATATTTCCTAATCCCCAAAAAGGACAGAGGACTAAGACCCATCTTGGATGTCAGATACTTGAACAAGTTCCTCAGGAAGGACAAGTTCAAGATGGTCACACTTTCTCAGATCCTTCAGGCCCTCCAACTCCAGGATTGGATGGTGTCTTTGGACCTTCAGGATGCTTATTTTCATGTGGCAATCCATCTCAAGCACAAAGTACCTGAGGTTCACCGTTGGCGGTTCTCATTATCAGTTTTGAGTTCTTCCTTTCGGGCTGACCTCCGCCCAAGGGTTTTCACCAAGATGATGGCGATGGTGGCAGCGAGTCTCCGCAGAGGGGGGGGATTCACATTTACCCCTACCTGGATGATTGGCTGATCAGGGCGGGTTTTCCCGAACAAGCACTGGATCCTCTCAACATAACCTGCCACTCTCTTTACAGACTGGGCTTCTCCCTCAATTACAAGATGTCCCATATGGCACTGTTGTATCATGCTTGGTGTGAATGCAGGTGCTAGGGAATGCATGAGAGAATGTTGGTGTGTGTGAGAGAATATTTGGTTATGAGTGCAGGAGTGTCTGTCGTGAAGTTTCCAGAGTATGTCAATTATAGAGGCCCAGTCTGGGTGATGGGACCCAGTGGTTCATGTTTACCATCTTAAAGAGATTATATAATATGGAATAAAGCCTTCTTATGGAACCTACACAAGATGACTAAAGAGCTTTAATTATTACACTGGTGACGAGTCAGCCTTTCTTCACGTAAAGAAAAAGAACCTGCGTGGCAAAAGTGAAAATTAAGGTGACCAGTTTGCTGCTGAGGGTGCAGAGAAGAAGGAATGGAACCACTGCCGCCACACAAGTCCCATCACCCAGGGCCAAGGGAAAGGGGGTGAGGTTGCCTCATGATACCCCTGACACAATAAAGGGGGGAGCCCCAGCAACTCACCCAGCGCCAAGAAAAGGGGGAGCTGCAGCCCATCATCCAGGGCGAAGCAGAAGGGGAGAGGCATAAGGCGCTCTTAGCAGTATGGTAAAAGACTACAACCCTAGGCAAAGGATAAGAGGTGGGACTCTGGTGAAGCAAAGGGTCAGCTGCGCCGTCGTAAGGGACAGACCCTATGGCTCCTGGGGACAAGAGAGGAGTTAGAATCAGGGATAGTTCCATTCACACCAAGCATGCGTATGTCTGTCTTCTCAAGAAGAAGCCGTGAATTGACTTTATTACACAAGGTAAAGTGGAACTAGACCTAGCCAGTGGGACCAGTGCATTGTGAGGACCTGATGGCCGTATGATTATGCGCTTGGAAGGGAGTAACGAGGAGCGAACCCGGCTCACCTTAAATCCAGGTGCGGTAAAGGACGATTGGACGATTGGAGCATTGGAGATCTGCATGCGTTCAGGTCTCCCAGGCAAGTGGAGATGTCACCTGGCTGGGTCTGGAGTCGGTGACCTCCTTACTGGCACACAGATTACAGTTGGTGAGGATGGATCCTAGGATTTGGAAGAGGGGTCGTATCAACATTCCTTGTCAATGTGCGTTCTGAGTAAAGAATCATACGGCGTGGGAGCTCCGCTCATTGGTGTGTCACGGCATTCAGAAAGGCAGTTGGAGCGCAAGTGTGCATCACTGGCGGAGCAGTGTTTACAACATTGGAGAGTTCTGTCAATGTGACTATTTTAAAAAAAAAAATGATTTTGTGACGTACCAGGCTGAGATTTTGCCTATGATGTCGAATTTGAACTCGCCTTGCCCAACTCAGCATGCTGTGTATCGTTATACAGCTGATCTAAGGTACAGCGCTGGAGGAAAGATTGCTGCGTGATTGACGAGCTTTTAACAAACTACAAATATCCTTTGTAAGGCATTGTTTCACTGCATAATGTGTTATGAGGATGTTAAAAAAGAAACATGTTATTTATGTTTCTTCACGATTTATAGGCATAGAGCTGGCTTTCCAGCTACAGACATTTAGGTTGGCATGGCGTGGGTTAGATTTGAATACTCGCATATGCAGTGTTTAGTGAGTGCTGAATCTGAGAATGGCTGATGCTAGTAACAAGTGCCCTGTACAGGAAGTTTCAATTCTGGTAATGGTTTAGGCAGTGTGTGGGAATGGTACAGTTGGGTATGGATGTTAGCTTAATAGTTTATCTAATAGGGCAAGAGGTTAGTGGGACCAGTGAGAGTGATTAGTGTGACTGCGTTAGTTTAACACTTTTGAGGACATTTTAGCATTATGGTTGCTGCCCGCAACATGTACTTTTAAGTGCTGGCGCAGCATGGTTTTTAAGGTTGCCGGGCCAACATAGACTTTCAGGTTTCCAGTTCCACAGTGTCTGTGCTATGGTAATACTAATGTAAGCAGGTGCAGTGGGAAATGTTGGATGTTATGTGATAATACTCATAGGGACTAACGTGTTTCGAGAATTTGCAGGTTAGAGCTGATCACAGCTATGCACATTTTGGATGAAATTCTTATCTCGTTAAAAGTAGGTAAGGATTAGACCTGTTGTGTTAGACCTGTTTATGGATTGTATTGTGACTCCTGAGGGGGGAAAGGAGGGTGGGGATTCTGATGTATATAGTTTGATGATTTTTGATGTGAATAATACATATTGTTTTTTTATTGTATATATGTTTCTATGTTGGAAATTTTTGAAAATAAACATTTAAAATCATGAAAACATTTTTTTTTAAAAGTAGGTTATATAGACCTTTTGAGTAAAAATGTGTCATTTGAAAGTATGGGTAGTTTGACCTGTTTAAGGATGTCCAGTTCAACAGACTGGTCCGTTGGCGATTGTTAGTGCAATGTCAAAATGTTAAAGTGTAATTGTGCAAGCATAGTAGAGTATGGTTAAGGGTATTTGAATGAGGCATGGTTTGTGGCGACATTGCACCAGTATACCACAAAGAGACCTGTGGCAAATTAACAACACTGGGATTCGGCCCCCCAACAAGCAATGGACACACAAAAACTGGGGAACCCAAGCGTCTCCTCGGCTGTCTTCTTGACCTCTCTTTGTGGCGACATTGCACCAACACAATTGTGTGTATAGAAACAGGTGGAATCCCTCCTCCGTTGTGAGGTTTGGTCAATGGGTATTGTGTACTCATGCAGAGTTAAGGTGAGGTCAGGAATGGGTCAGATGTGTTTGTGAATAAAGGGGGGGGGACACCTTCCCATTCATGTGACTAAGAGAAGTAGAGTATGGGTAAATAGGGGGGCTTCGCCTTCCGTAAGAATGAGTGGTTGCTGTTGGAGGCACTGCCAGTATGTTGGGGGGGATGTCCTCCGCCTTTATTCCGAGTTGCATCTCTCACAAAAAAGATGCCTTGTATGAGTGTTCCCTGTACGTTTCCTTTTGTGAATGTGTTTGTGTGTGTGAAGAAGGGAGATGTGTTGTATCGTGCTTGGTGTGAATGCAGGTGCTAGGGAATGCCTGAGAGAATGCTGGAGTGTCTGAGAGACTGTTTGCTTGTGAGTACAGGAGTGCCTGTCATGAAGATACCAGAGTATGTCATTTGTTGAGGCCCAGCCTGGGTGATGGGACCCAGTGGTCATGTCTGCCATCTTAATGTAACTGGAATAAAGCTTACCTGTGGAACCTGACAGATGTGTCCAAGCAACATACTTTTTTACATGCACTGTCTCAGAAGCTCCAAATCAAAGGGGTGGTGCTGGATACATCCTTGGGATAGAGCTTGCCGCCCGAGGTTAGGGTTCAAGACATTCTGCAGATTGTTGGCAAATTTCAGAGTGCCCAGCGTCTTCCGGCCTTCGATTTATTGTAAGTTGCTCGGCCTCATGGCATCCTGCATTTTCTGGTGCCAGAGGCTCGCCTGAGAATGAGATCACTTCAATGGACTCTCAGGACTCAATAGTCTCAGTTCTCGGGCAACATGTCAGACCTACTTCAGGTTCCAAGCAGTTTTGCACAGGATCTTCTGTGGTGGGTCTGCAAGGACAATATTCTTAAGGAGAACCTTTTTGGCAACCCCTGGCCGGAGATAACTGTAGTGACGGATGCCTTACTCATGGGTTAGGGCACCTACGCCGACGATCTGACTATCAGCAGTCGTTGGTCTACATCAGAGTCCAAACTACACATCAATCTTTTGGAGCTCAGAGCAATCAGACTTGCGCTGAAGACTTTTCGGCCCTCTGTACGGGGAAAGAACGTCCTGATAATGATGGACAACACAGTGGCCATGTACTACCCCAACACAAGAGGTGGTGTAGGGTCACTACCACTCTGCATAGAGGCAATGCAGCCCTGGTGCTGGGTAATTTAAGAAGGAATCTCCCTACCAGCAGTTCACCTAGCCCCGGGAGGAGAACACGGCGGCAGATGCTCTGATCAGGCAGAGCACAGTCTCCCACGAGTGGCAACTAGCTCAGGAAGTCCTTCAAGAGATCTTCACCCTTTGGGGAACGCCTCAAACTGATCTGTTTGCGACCCGTGTCAACCGGAAGTGCAAACTGTACTGCTCCAGGCAATTTCCCTCAAGTGGAGCTCTAGAAGGTGCGTCTGTGACGGACTGGTGGTTCCCACTCCTGTACGCGTTTCGTCCAGTCCCTGTCATTCTTGGCATGATCAGGAGGTTGAGACAGTTTGGGAAACCCATGATCCTGATTGCCCCGGATTGGGCCAGGAGGATGTGGTACCTGGACCTTCTGGGCATGTCCATCTGCCCTCCAATTCGTCTTCCACAAAGAGAGGACCTTCTCAAGAGAGTGGGAGGAGGGTCGGGTTCCCCATCCAGAGGTCAAGACTCTCAGCCTTTACGCATGGTTTCTTAGAGGCAGAGATACAAGGATTGGGACTTTCCGAATGACATAATGGAGATTTTGCTTTCGGCTAGAGGGCCAGCAACAAAGTCTTTGTACCGTTGCTGTTGGAACAAATTCTGCAGCTGGTGCAAGGACAAGAATGTAGACTCTTTACTATGCAAAACACCATAAGTATTAGCTTTTCTATTATACCTAGCCAATCTGGGGCTCGAGGTTGGAACAATCAAGGGCTATTTAGCAGTGCCATCCATCTTTAAGCACTCGTCTGAGGAATCTTCATATTTTAAGATCCCACTGGTAACACCATTTCTGAAGGGACTCACCAATGTGTCTGAAGCCCCCCACCAACCCCTCACACCCCACTCCGATCTCCTTTCCAGGTTCCGGTTTGGAACCTTAATCTGGTATTAAAATGTCTTATGTGTTCACCATTTGAACCTCTACATCATGTCAATTAAGGTTGCTAACGTTTAAAACCATTTTATTGGTAGCACTAACGTCAGCCCATAAAGTGAGTGAATTGCAGGCACTATCATCTAAACCACCCTTTACTATCTTCCACAAACATAAGGTTGTCCTGAGGGATAAGCCTTAATTTTTGCCTAAAATCATTTCAGATTTTCACATACGACAGAAAATTGCATTGCCCACTTTCTATCCTCCTCATCCTGGCAAAGAGGAGGAGAGTTTACACAGATTGTATCCTCTAAGCTTCTACATATCTAGATTATCCAAACTTTGTATAGATGATCAGCTTTTTATAGGATTTACAGGTCACAAACTGGGTCAGCCTGTGACATAGCAGAACTTATCCAGATTGGATCATTCTAGCAATTTCAGAATGCTACAAGCTGTCAGGCAAAGATCCCCCAGAAGGCTTAAGAGCCCATTCCACCACGGGCATGGCTACCTCTACAGCTCTGCAAAGGGGTGCCCCGATCAAAAACATTTGTGAGATGGATATGTGGTCTACTATACACACATTCGCAAAGCATTACTCCCTTGATTCTTCCTTTGGTCATGATGGACGCTCTTAAAAAGCTTTCCTCCATTCAGTTCATGAAAACCTTTGAGAAAATGTGTACTCCCTCCATAACCTGGGTATCACTGATCAGGCTCTGGCGTGGCTGACCTCTTTCCTCTCTGATCGACCCTCCCAGGTCCAACTGGGTTCCTTCCTCTCTGACATCTTTTTCTCTATCTGTGGTGTCCCCCAGGGATCTAACCTCTCTCCCTGGCTGTTCAACCAGTATCTGGCACTTCTTTCCCACTGCATCGCCGCTCTCTGCCCCAACTTTCAGTGCTATGCGGATGATACCAAACTCATTTTCAGGCTACCCTCGGCCTCCTCTTCTCCTTCCCTCATCTCTGACTGTCTTTCTGCTATCCATGAATGGTGTGCCGCAAATGACCTCTGCTTTAATGCCAGTAAGACTGAGATTCTATTCATCGGCACACCCACTCCCTGCTTCCCTGCAGCTCTCTGGCCGGCCTCTCTTGGCCCTCTTCCTGCTCCTACCTGCGAGGCCAATAACCTTGGGGTCATCTTCGACTCCACACTCTCTCTCTTTCCTCACATTTCTGACGTCTCTAAGACGTCACACTACCAGCTACACCTCCTCAGAGGTATCCTTCCTTTCCTCTCCTTCCCCCAGAAACTCACTGTCTCTAGAGCCCTGGTTCTCTTGAAGCTGGACTACTGTAACAGCCTCTATCTAAATCTGCCTGCCTCTACTCTCCGCCTTTTGCAATTCATCCAGAACAGGACTGCGAGACTTGTCCTTGGCCTCAAGCCCAGGGACCGTATCTCTCCAGGACTGAAATCACTACACTGGCTCCCAGTGGCTGCGAGGATTAAGTTCAAAACCCTCTGCATTGTCCACAAGGCCATCTAGGGCCTTGGGCCAAAATACCTTCAACTCTCTCTTCCTAAATATCTTCCTTCTCGAACTCTTCGCTCATCCGCCTCCAACTCCCTCAGGGGCAGCCGCTTCTCCAAGCAACGAGTTGAGGTTAGATCTCTCTCCGCAGCAGGGGCCTCCCTCTGGAACAGCCTTCCTGCCTCCCTGAAACTTGAGGAGGACCATCTCCGGTACCGGAAGCACCTCAAAACCTTCCTCTTTGCCCCTGCTTTCCCTTCCCCTCTCCCCTGCTAAAATTACTGAAACTGCACTGAATCTGCAACTGGGCCACTTACCGATCTCGGTCCTTGGCCCAGCCACTCTCCCCTGCACTGCCTCCCTGGCAACCCCTGCACCGCGGGACTGTCTCTGTATCCCTACAGCCCCCCCTTCCCAGCACTTGTCTGCACTTACCTTGCACTTGCCACCAGCTGGCCCTTAGTATTTATCTGGTTATTCTACTAACCCTGTACTGCACTTACCCCCTCCCTTCCCCCTTGCACTTTTCCCTTCCCCTCTACCCTTGCACGATCTGAATGACACCTGGCCTAGTAGGATCGTTGTCTGTCTCCCCTTTGTGTCCCCCCCCCCCCTGCCTCGTCGCGCCTTGAAACACTTGTGTATAAGCGCGTTACAAATGCCATATCATATCATACCAAAGCAAACACTGCTTTTGGGAGTCTATCAAAGATGAGGAATACATGGGAGGACGCAATCCATTCGAAAAACGCATTACATACCCCTGGTAACCGTCTTTCGACTGGATGTTCTTCCCGCATATTCCTCATCACCCTCCCAGCCTACCCCACAGTAGAATTCGTCATGCTATTACAGCTTTTGCTCCTTCAAAGCTTAGTACAGTCAAACCCGTGGTTATGTGGGTAGTTTCTACCGAAAGATAAAACAGAACTGAAGCCAACGAATGCTGCGCGTGCTATAAATACCTTCGATGACATCACTCTCGAGACATAGGCCCTCGAGGGACATAGTCGACTGCATCGACGCACAGCGCCCTTGAGCAAAATTGTTTTCCGAAGCAGCTGTAGCTGGATATTGTATATTAAAGATGAGGAATACGTGGGAGGAACATCCAGTCGAAAGAACGTTACCAGGGGTAAATAACTTATTCTTCTGTATAAATGGTAGAGACTTGTTTAATCATAATTAATACTGTTACTTTTTCCAGGCTGTGGTAATGGTAGTGTGAGCAGATCACAGTTCATTACTCTGAGGATATAACAGCAAAGCAGGTTGTATTGTGGGTGGAAAGGGTAATCACTACATCAATAGAACTGCAGAACTGCAGTCCATTGGCATACCTGATATGCTAAAATCCAGCATTGTGCATATGTAGAAGTGGGTGTTGCTCAGGTAAGAAGCAAAAAACACACAAATAGTGAGGAGCATGAAGCCCGGGGGTGTGTGGCTCTATAATGACACCATCTCTAGCCTGTTTTAAATTCTGTGGCTGGTCACGGTGCTAGTGTGTAAAAATACTTTAGCGGCAAACAGCACAGTACACTTTGAGGGAAGTGTTGGCTTTTTATTTTTTTTACACCTTTGGGAGTATTTTGTCATTTAGCATGAGTTTGGTGTCTTGCTTAGGTTATTCTGGCAAACCTAGTACAAAGATAAATATAGGATCTACTCTCAGGCATTCCTGGAAGGCTCTCTGACAGAACGAATGATGTAACTGAAGGAAAATAGCAATATATACACCTACTGATGAAAGTATATATATATATATATATATATATATATATATATATATATATATATATATATATATATTTCTGAGGCTTGTGGAATCTGCTTAGATCACATGCTGTGCATAGGCCGACATCTAGTGGAAGCTGCGGAGTATTACAGTTTGTTTTTCGAAACTCGAAAATGGGCGTCGCACAGGCGTGCCAGTAATACTATCCCTAGTGTGACGTCCACTGTACCCAAGATCCCTCACGCGTCTAGGATCCTCAGATTGTTTTTTTCCGCCATACTGGTCGGAAGCATCTTGCGGAGTTCCCTGGCCTTAGCCATACTTTTGCTAATTATTGAAGTTTAAAATTATTTATTGACATCCTTCCCCACCCCAACGTCGACCCTCTACACTCGACGACGGCTGGAGAAGACATCGACCGTCGGCTGCTGCACGACGGATCTGGGCCTCGGAAGGCCGCTGGCCTCGGCCCGGGCCTAGTAGGCCGCTGGCCTCGGCCCTGCAAGTAGGGAGAGTGGGGGGTGGTACATACTCTTCACTCTTGGTATATAGGTACACCTTATATATTTCCTACACTTACCAGCCCGCTGCCTCAAGGTGCGTATGGAGGGTACCCCTTTCCAATTCTGCCCCAAGTGCAACCGCAAATACCCTTGGGTCGACAGGCATGCCACGTGCAATCTCTGCTTGCCGAGGGACCACCCCGAAGCGAACTGCAGAGCGTGTAGTAGGTTTAAGCCTAAGACACTTAAGGACCGTTCGACAAAGCGTTGGGCCCACCACGCCAGGCAGGCGACCATGGCAGCGGAGGGCGCCTTCAGCGATGGCAGCGACGCCGTACTTTCGGACGGCGAGGGCATTACGGCGTCGAAAGACTGCCGAGCGCAGGTCCCCGACCTCGGAAGGTTGTCCGGCAGGGCGGCTATGGGGAAGACCCCCGGCGACGCAAGCGCTACACACCCTACACACACTAAGCACACTAAGTCCAACCGAACCTCGACGACGTCGACTTCTCGGAAAGAGGCACAGATAGAACGGTCCGACTCGGTGTCCTCTGGGCGCTCTCGATCGAGATCGCCTCATGACGCAAGGCAATCATCCACTCTTGCCAAGAGTGCCTCGCTCCCTAGATTAACGGAAGTTCGATCGTCGGAAGACGAAGACGACTTCCACCCCCAGGCCGCGCTCCAGGAGACCGAGGCCGCAGTTAACACCAGCGAGGCCCCACGCTCGAAACAAGGTACCTCTCCCGACCCTCGACGCCAGGCGTCGAAAGTCTCTGGGGCCTCCAAGGGGCAGGGAAAACATTTTTCCACGCACGGGGAGGGGGGGGAAACAGCGGAAAGCACAGCCTTCCACTCCTGTAAGACCATCCTTCCTCCCTAAGCAGACAGACAAACATAAATCTACTGGGACATCAACATCCAGCAAGGGTACCCTTGATAAGTCCTCTAAGTTGCCTACAAAAGTCATACCCTGTTCCAAAGAATGGTCCAGTGAAGACATAGACAGGGTCATGTCAAGGATGTCTTCCTTAGCTGATTTTTATGACAAAAACCCAGAACATTTCCTTTCGTATGACCCTCAAGGGGCCACACCCTCAGGCTCCTCTGATCCTATCCCCCTAAGTAAAAAGGCCCGGTTCGAAAGACCTGAACCCTTCGAGGTGCAGCCTTACTCTACTCCATACTCTACTCCACACCCCAGATTCCAAGGACAGCCTTTCCCTGAAGGGGACCAGGAGTTTACAATTATGGAGGAACAAACCGGGACTGAATACTATGCGGATGATGAGGACCTGGAGGAGGTAGAAGATGAGCAGGAAATTTACAGAGTAGATTCCCCGGTAGAGAGCGAAGCCCCAGTTACCGACTCGCCAGTTGATAACCAGCCCCTCCTTAATGAAGTTCTCGCTCGCGCAGCAGAACATTTTCACATCGACACCCACGGTGTACAGGAGGAAAGGGACTTCGCAGAAGAGTTGGTGGGAGAGAGGAGGCCGGTCGCTCAGACCATCCCTATCCTTAAATCCATCCAACGTAGAATAGATCCATCCCTGGTGAATCCTAACCTCACCAGAGCAGTCAACCCCAGAGTCGAAAAACTTTTTCGGGAAGCCCAGTCTGACCCTCTTTATATAAGAGGACATCTTAAACCAGACTCCCTAGTGGTTACCAACACTCGGAAGAGGGCTGGGACACCCTTATCGTCGTCAGAAGCTCCTCCCGACAAGGAGAGCAAAAGACTGTACGGGTTTGGCAGGAAGGTAGCCTCAACGTCCGCCTACCAGGCAAGGATTGCAAACTCCACCACCCTGTTGGCGAGTTAAAACTGCCATCAATGGGAAGAGGTCGCGGCGCTCATAGCCTCTGCTCCTGAACCGTTAAAGGGCCAGTTGGCTCGGATCTCGGCAGAAGGGAGAGCCGTGTTTGGTTGCATATTAAAAGCAACTTTCGACGCCGCGGACAACGCAGGAAGATTGATAGCAGAAGGTACTGTTATCAAGAGACATGCGTGGTTACGGCAGTCGGGGTTCAAAACAGAAACCCAGGCTTCATTAATAGACGAGCCGGTGGAACCCGATCTATTGTTTGGGAAAGCGGTCGAAGACGCACTTAAGAATGCCAAGGACGAGTACGAGACTCTCAAATCCCTTGGCCAGCTTACCAACAAACCCCCTAACCAGAGGGGGAACAGTAATTTTCGTCGCCCACGCGGCCAAAATTCACAAAGAGGCAACTATGCCCAAGGACAGGGTACACAATGGAACAACAACCAGCAGTCTACCCAAAGTTACGGCAGGGGTAACAAGAGAGGTCGTGGAAGAGGCAGAGGCAGCCCCAACAAGGGAGGTGGCACGCCTCCACCAAAGCAGTGACGCTCAGTTCAGGGTCCCTTCTCACGCAACCCCAGTAGGGGGACGCATTTCCAACTTCACCCAGGCTTGGGAAGGGATCACCTCAGACAGATGGGTGCTGTCAACAGTGTCCACAGGATATTGTATAGAATTACTGCAGCGTCCCCGGAACCACCCTCCACGACAAAGAGTACACTCCTTAGAACATCAGAAGATCCTTCTCGAGGAGATCGCCATTCTGCTAGAAAAGGACGCGATAGAACTCGTCCCAGGACACCAGGTAAACAAGGGTATCTACTCAACTTACTTCCTTGTGCCAAAGAAAGATTTAACAATGCGCCCAGTATTGGACTTACGGCCTGCCAACAAGTATGTCAAGCCCCAAAAATTCCGTATGACCACGCTACAAGAGGTAATCCCCCTCCTAAAAAAGGGGGATTACATGGCAACCTTGGATATGAAAGATGCTTATTTTCATATTTCCATGCTCCCAGCCCACAGAAAATACTTGCGCTTCAAAGTGGACAGTCGCCACCAATTCAAGGTACTGCCCTTCGGGATAGCTTCAGCACCAAGGGTATTCACCAAGGTACTGGCGGTGGCAGCTGCACACCTACGCAGGGAGGCAATCCCAGTGTACCCTTATCTGGACGACTGGCTCATAACGGGGGAAACCCCAGGAATTTGCAGGTCAAACATTCAGAGGACTATCGACCTCCTCCACGAATTAGGCTTCTCTATCAACGAGAAGAAGTCAAGTCTGGTGCCAAGCACCTCAAAACAGTTCCTAGGAGCAATCCTAGATACTCAGAAAGGGTTGACCTTCCCTTCGGAAGAGAGAATTCGGAATATACTACTGCAAATTCCACATTATCAGTCAGGTCAACAAATAACGGTACGCAAAGCAATGCGGTTACTGGGCATGATGGCGTCATGCATTTACCTGGTCCCCCACGCGCGTCTGTGCATGCGTCCCATGCAGGAATGGTTGGCGAAACAGTGGTCTCAGGCAAGTGGTCAGTGGGACAATCTAGTGGTCGTTTCGCCAACACTCGTACTGAGCTTACACTGGTGGACAAGAGAGAATCTCGCAAGGGGAAAACCCTTTTACGATCCCGAAGTACAGGCAGTGGTGACTACAGATGCATGCCTGACTGGGTGGGGAGCTCACCATCTCCACCACACAGCTCAGGGTCTCTGGTCTCACTCAGTAGCCAAGAACCACATCAACCTGCGAGAGCTTCTGGCAGTATTCCGAGCGCTTCGGGCGTTCGAGCCCCATCTGCTAAACTTGTCGGTGCAGATCCGGACGGACAGCACGACAGCCATGTTCTATCTGAACAAACAAGGAGGGACTCGTTCGCCAAATCTGTCCAAGCTTGCCCAGAAAATCTGGATATGGGCACTCAGACGGAACATCTTCCTGTCATCACAACATGTTCCAGGGGAGCTCAATTCCCTAGCGGATGCCCTAAGCAGAGACTCCCTCCCAGAAGAACACGAATGGGTCCTTCACAGAGATATCGTAGAAGATCTCTTCTCTCAGTGGGGTTTCCCCACTATAGACCTATTCGCCACAAGCGAAAACAAACAATGCCCAGGATTTGCATCCAGGTTCCCCCAGCCAGACTCCCAAGGGAACGCCCTGTGGATGAACTGGTCAGGGATGTTTGCGTACGCTTTTCCACCAACTCCTCCCATCAGGAAGGTGGTGTACAAGGTGAACAAGGAATCGATGACGCTCATCCTAGTTGCTCCCATGTGGGCGAGACAACCATGGTTTCCACACCTACGCAGGATGGCGGTGTGCGAGCCCATCAAACTCCCAGCCTGGTACAACCTACTGTCCCAGCAACAAGGTCAAACAGTGCACCAGGAACCCAACTCAATGAACCTGGCAGCATGGCTCCTGAGGTCATAGAGTTTGGGCATCTCAATTTACCACAGAGGTGTATGGACATCCTAAAAGAATCCAGGAAACCAAACACAAGGCACTGTTATTTTGACAAGTGGAAGAGATTCGTTATTTGGTGCCAGAATAAACAAATCAACCCAGTTGATTGCACTCCTTCCAACGTGGTAACATACATGCTCCACCTGCTGGACGCAGGTTTGGTTTTTAACTCTCTGAAAGAACACCTGGCAGCCCTCTCGGCTTACACCACATCCCATAACAAAGTATCGTGGTGGAAAGTACCAGTAGTTAAAGCCTTCATGGAAGGAGTAAAGAGACTTCACCTTCCTATTTCGAACCCACCGCCAGGATGGGACCTCAATGTGGTGCTAGCTAAGCTCATGGGCCCCCCTTTCGAACCCATGCATAAAAGTAGTCTCAAACACCTGACTTATAAAACGGCCTTCTTAGTAGCCATTACCTCTATAAGAAGGGTCAGTGAAATTCAGGCTCTGTCAGTGCAAGATCCTTTCTTTACTATCCACAAAGACAAACTGGTTTTACGCGCACACACCCTAGGTTCTCACCTAAATTCATATCTAAATTCCATGTAAACCAGTCCATCGAGCTTCCGGCTTTTTTCCAGAACCCGCAAAGCTCAGCTGAGGTGAAACTACACACCCTTGATGTGCGTAGGGCGGTCCTCTACTATGTAAATAAAACCAGACCGCTAAGGAAAACAGATCAACTGTTTGTCTCCGTAGCTACAGGCAGAGAGGGGGATCGCGTCTCTAAAGGCGCGATCTCGAAGTGGATTATCAACTGTATACAGCTGTGTTACTCTCTTTCTGAAAAAACTCTGCCTTTTACGCCAGGGGCCCATTCTACTAGAGGCATTGGGGCCACTCTGGCTTTCATTGCAAATGTTCCCCTCGACACCATTTGCAAAGTAGCTACTTGGAGCTCTATTCACACTTTTACTCAGCATTACTGCATTGACACTCATTCCAAGTCAGATACACAAGTGGGACAAGCGGTTCTAAGACACCTGTTTGCTCATGACCCTTCTCACATCCCACCTCCTTCTTCGGGTACTGCTCGCTAATCTATGCACAGCATGTGATCTAAGCAGATTCCACAAGCCTCAGAAGGGATACATTACTCACCATAATCGTATTTCTGATGCTTGTATCTGCTTAGATTCACATGCGACCCACCCTTCCTCCCCTCCGAGAGAAGGCGCATGATTGCTGGTAGTCTTACCTTTCTGTCTATCTGCTTGGATTATCTGTACTCACGCTACTCCTCATGCTTCCTCTTGTCAGAAAAAATACAATCTGAGGATCCTAGACGCGTGAGGGATCTTGGGAACAGTGGACGTCACACTAGGGATAGTATTATTGGCACGCCTGTGTCGACGCCCATTTTCGAGTTTCGAAAAACAAACTGTAATACTCCGCAGCTTCCACTAGATGTCGGCCTATGCACAGCATGTGAATCTAAGCAGATACAAGCATCAGAAATACGATTACGGTGAGTAATGTATCCTATATATATATATATATATATATATATATATATATATATATATATATAGTCATTCGTGATGGTTATTATAAAGGTTGAATTGACACAAACTTAAGATCTGTGGGGTGCAATTTTCTTCTGCAATATTGTTGAAGCCTTGCTGTGGCTTTTCAACCCAAAGATCTTAAGTATTTGCAAATATAAACACTAACTCCCTATGTATAGCAGAAATTAATTCAGAAACCCCCAAATGTGTTGTGAGGCTCATGTAATCTGTTCTACACTTGCTTTAAAGGTGAACATAATTCACATTTTCAGAAGAAATTCAAATATTTAAAAAAAAAAATAATTGACTCAACAAATTGTTGTGTGTCCTAGTGTCTAGGTAACTGCCTAGGTTCTCTTGGTATGGCATGGCAATGTCCAGGACTTCTTATTCACATGAACAGTACATTATCCCATGGAGCCATCAGCAATACGAGAGTAATAATGTTCCAAGGGTTGCATTCTTTATATAATTTATTAATGCCAAGTTACTCTTGTTTTCAAGCAGTTTTGGCAACACTTGTGATTGGCAAAGTTTCTCTTCCAAGACTGCATTGACTTTCAGGGGTCATGTGGCACCAGCCTTGGGCACTGTGAATATGAGGCACTTTTTGGGCAATATGGCCTTATCTGCATCAACTTCCACCTAGAGCACAACAGTGGAAGCCCTTGTAAACAGTGGCAAACGGTGGTTGCTACTACCACCTGAAGGACTGTAACTTTGACTTGTGAGTTCATATAGGTGAGGTGGCGTCTTTGGGTGTCCAGCAAAGTTCTTTCTGTCTTGGAGATTTGTGTCTTTGGGAAGAGGTTTGAATGATAGATTATGGAAGGTTTTAGTGTGCTTCGGGAATGGACGAGAGATGAGCTATAATTAAATGCCACCTTAACCTTGTGGAAAACACGATCTGCAACTCACTCACTCCTCAGACTAAAGTCTTCTGTTGTAGGTTTTAGATTCTCACTGGTATATATGTCACTTGACCAGCGATATTTAAGACCTCTCCCCAGCCGTTGCTTCAGTACATTTCAGGTGTGATTTTGATGAGTTTTAGGTGTCATCGCTTAAGAGTTGGAAGGTCTCATGCCCTTAAACTCAATTTACAGGGATCTTTCATTATTGTTGGCCTACTAAACAGGGCCTGTAACCACCCCTTACTGAGCAGATGGGACCCTTACAAGCTCTACACTTAGCCCCCCTTCAATACGGTAATTGGTGCAGCTCCTGGAGTTTTTGTATTAGTAATGTCACCCTCTTAGTCGAATCAATCCTTTGCTGATTGCAGCTGTTTGATGCCACAGTGAAATTTAATTTCACTGACTGAGATCCCGGCACCTAAAATGGCAGATCACCAGAATATGCAGCGCTAGTACCTCCCCATTGGGTCCGGGACAAGGGGCTACTCCGATCTTGTTTCCTCTCTGGGGTCCCACTTCTTTCTCCAACTTGCAGTGTTGCGAGTTAACATTGATCCGGGTGACTGCCTGTGAACTAGAAAGGGGTGTGACTACCCACCTAACAGAACCAATGTGAATTTAACAAGCTCTACACTTTGCACTAAACTGCGCTGGCAGAACATTGATCCCGGTGCCCGCCTGCGCACTACCATACTGGAACAGGTGCATGGAGTACACAGAGTATCACACTCGGGTCTACTCTCTGGGTACGATGCTCTCCTTGGACTGCAAATGCAGTGGGGTGTGCCAGTGTGGCTTGGAGGATTTGGTGAGAACACAGATCCATCCCAGCTTCATAAATGTGTAGTGGTAAATACTCAACGCAAAGCTTCAGCGCCTCATGCTATAAAAGAGGATGCACTGGTTCTAGAGTCCCATTCAACAATTGAAATCTGAAAGCTATAAAGCCATCCAGAGAAACCCTTGAGCAGAAGATGGTTCAGGTGGTGGTAGATGTTTCGCGAACATCTCCTAACTTGAAAGTCTCAGAATGAGTACCTCATTTTGAAACAAAGGTGCAAGAACTTGCTTTTGGTCAAAACATGACGAACACAAATGTCCAAAGTCCTTGCGCTCAAAAAAGACCCTGGAAAAAGCACGCAAGATGTGCAGGACTGTACTAATCGATCCAACATTGAGCTCATAGGCCTGCTGGCTGGAGATGATGGCCCTGATCACACTTCTTTTCTCTAGACGTTACTGGTCACATCTGGAGGAGCCACTACGCAGATGGCCGCTGGACCCCGGGAACACTGTAATTAGTTTGCTTGTTTCTCGCGGCGCCAAAACAAAGAGAAACAGTAAATAAGTGATACCGCCCCTTACCCGTCACGGTGTGCCAAAGCAGGGGGCGGGAGCTCAGTGGCGGAGTGACAGGCAGAAGAGCCCAGTGCTTGTGACGGCGGAGAGGTGCCTATGTGAAGGTGGCGCTGCAGGCCTGCCAAATTAGGTGCAGGAGGAGGAGCTGGTTGTCCGCCCATGTACCAACATTGGACCGGAGGCCGGCTGAGACATCCAGAAGTGAGAAGTGAAACGGTGTGGGGCTCCATCCCCCTCGGCTCTGTGGCCCGCATCTGAAGGCGGAGCTTCCCAGAGGTGAAGAGAGCCCCGGGCTGGTGCGGGGGAGAGAGCTGCCGCTGGCCCAGGGACGTCATTTGGGCGTCGCCAGGGGTCGCAACTGCGACCTCTGTGGTGTCCCTTGCGACCTCTGTGGTGTCCCTTGCGACCTCTACTAAAAAAAAAATACATTTTTTTTTATTTAATTTTTTTATTTTTTTTTTAAGTTATGCAAGCTCCTGGGCTGTGGCTCTTTACTTCTGGGGTGGCTGGCTTTCTTGTTCAGGCCCCTTAAAAAAAAAAGACTTGAGGCACTTGTTCTTATTTTTCTTCTAACACTTTCAGCACTGACCCCAAATAAGAAAGAATAGGAATACCAAATAATGTGTCTTTCTGGAATTCTATACAGTAATTGCTGGCCTCATTAAATGTTTATTTCAGGCACACTTCAGGGGGTGAGTCACTGATTTAGTCTGTTCTTAAACGCCTCACTAAGCCTAAGCCGTTCATCCTTCTGAGGTCGATAAATGAGTACCAACACAGGTTGGGTGATATTGGGTGTATATTTTTTCTATATAAAGCGCTTAATGATGTGTTATTATATAGCACTTACGCTTATCATTTGGTCATGGACGTCTGCTTGCATACACAATCATTTGGTAATACGGGCTAATAAACACTGAACTTAATGATACATATGGCGATCCATTCTTGTATGAATGTACATCATATAGTGATATCATAACTATATTTTTCATAGTGTACAATGCTATGTGATGCCACTTCCTGTTTTGTCAACGGGTGAAATGTCGTGTTCCATCGCTACCCGCTATATCACTTTGGGGCGGGGTCTAATGACATCACTTCCTGTGATGTCATCAGAGGGTCAAGGGTCGGGTGATGTCACTTCCGCTACCCCTGGCATTTTGGTGAAATGACGTCCCTGCGCTGGCCTCTGTTCCACATGGGACCCCACAGGCGTGGAAGTTCCCGGAGCAGGTGTCGGCCCCCAGCTGTATTAACACAGGGGAGTGGAGAGCGTGGGCAGATGCCTCCGCCCCCTCTGCCCTGGGGCAGCAGCAAAGAAGACCAGAGGTGGTGCGGGCTGGTGCCCTTCCTCCCCTCAGTCTGAGGATCCTCGCGTCGGCGACTGTTGCAAGGGCAGACCCGGACTACCCCAGCAGGTCTTGGCCCCAGTGGTGAGGGGCCAAGTGAAGTAGGCAGCCCCCTAAAGGGGGGGGGGGTACAGCTGCTCACCCAAATACATGGTGTTACACCTGGAGGAGAGCAAACAGGAAGCCCAAGGCCAATGTCAAGAGGTGGGCAATCATAGTGGCTCTGTGGGGGACACTGCATTAGCCTGAGACCTGCCCTTCTGGAGCATACAAGGCAGAAATTCTCAGTATGTCCTTGAACTTTATCTTTACCGAGTAGGAACAAGCGAGTCATTGGAAGCTGCACCCACAGGGCCGGAAAACCAGCTCACACACAGGGAGTTAAGGGGTTGCTTGGGGGAGAGGACCTCCGCATCCAGGCGGAGAAGAGAGAGCAAGTGACAGAGTTTGGGCCTCATCATTAGGAAAGGCTATGCCCGGTGCTCAGAGGTGCTTGCTACAGACGGGCATCCCTGGAGGGGCAGCTATAGCAACAGAAGAGCAGAGGAAGGAGGAGGGGGGGTCAGTGCAGTGGTTGCAACAGAAGGATAGTTCTGCGAGAGAGGCTATGCCCCTCTTGCATTACCCCAATGTCGAGAAATAAAGCGAAGGAGATGCAGGCTGCCCCGAAACTCCCCCCCCCCCCCCCCCCGAAGAAAGGCCCTGAAGGCAGCTACAAAGGCTGTGGAGGAAGGAGTGAGGGTGGTGTGCAGGGGAGTTGCTAGGTCTGGAAAAGACCCGGGGCTAAGCCGATGTCGGAACTGTTGGGACTGGGAGCTAGCTAGTCTTTTGGCTGTAACTCCTGATATTCTATCCGGGGCTACAACCAAAAGATCAGGGCCTATAGCCCCTTTAGCCCCCCCCCTAGCAACACCCCTGGTGGTGTGGCTGCGGATCAGGGGCTACCGCCTGTAAGTGTACCCGGAGGGGGGTAGGGATTCCTCCTCAGGGGGTCAAGGGATAACCAAAGATTTACGGCAATGGTTGCAGGACTTCAGAGAGGAGGTTACTGAGAAGCTGAAATCCCAGTTAACCAATGTTAGAGCAGAACTCGCCCAATCCCTCCAAGAGGTGAAAAACGACATTGTGGCCCTGGGCGAAAGGACAGACATTGAGGAAAACATGTTTCAGGACCTGGCCGAGGACAACAGAAAGACCGCTGTCTTGGTTGAGCATCTTGCAAGAGTCGCACACAATCTCGCATTGCAGGACGCGGACCTTGAAAATCGCTCCAGATGATCTAATATATGGATAAAAGTCCTGTCGGAGGGCGTGGCGTGGAGCGATGGTGGTTGGAGCGGCTTCGTAAGAGCTCCCGGTCCGAGCCACGCAACTGACCGAAATACAGCAGTAAAACGGCTTGACTCAAAGCGAAACCGAGTGGAACAGTAAAAGAAGAACGCAAAGCATGCTTTGATGTGTCTTTGACCTATATAACGGTCTGAATCGGGAGATCTCAACGACAGGCAGAATTCAAAGCGCTTCCATCAAAGAAGGCAAAATAGCAGCTGAGAATCCACTCCCCCAACGCTCCGGAGTGCAAGAGTAGGTCCAGATAAGGGGATCCACCAACTAGGATCCAGTGCTTGTATGGGTGACCCCACTACACTGGAAGCACCGGCCCCACCGAAATCAGAGAAGGAGCTACGACGGATAACCAGCCCGCAGTGAGAAGACCCCTCCATATGGAACCGGAGTAGCACAAGGAGCACCAGCGTCCCACCAGAACCCCTGCAATTCCCTGCGTACTTCAGGAACTGTCCCTCACCTGGATCCTGGGGATGGCAACCCACACCTGCTGTGCCGCTGACGAGAAGGGAGAAGGTAGGACCGCGCGGTCTGCGCAGGCAAAGCTATGCAGGACCTCCCTGCTCTGTCACCCAGGGAAGCCGGTTATGCTACGCTGAGTGTCCGCACCTGCAGGGAAGCCATACACTTGCACCCGGCAGAGGCTCAAATGGCCCCCAGCGCAAGCATACCAGACGCCACAGTTCTTCCCCCATCCAGCCCGAAACCTCAACAGGAAGGGACACGCACAACATAAGCAGCCGGCTGCCAGCAAATGTTCCCCCCCAACCAGCCCTTAACTGCAATTGGAAGGGGCACACACACACCATCTAAGGGTGGGAATCTGCCAGGGTCATTGGCTCTACGCTCAGTGCCCCCCCCGCCTTGGCCTGAAGCACTGGGGGCAGAAGCAGCTGCAAAAGTCGATAATCTCAAGGGAGGCAAATAAAACTAAAGGCAAGGTGCTACACCAACAGCAAAAATGCCCAAGCAGGGTCGAGAGAGGCAGCAAAACAAGAGGGATAGCTAGATGAGCTGGAGACAGATGCGCAATACCAGCCAATGAAACTCCAAAAGAAAACAGTATGAAGGGCTGCCCCAATCCAAGCGCAAATTGGGGCTGAGTAGACCACATAAGACACCTTAAGACCGGCAGCTACAATGACTGAGAGAACCGTTCAAGGACTGCAAACAAACACCAAACAGTGAACCCCAAGAGCTCCACTAACACAACTCAGCCCCACGGCTAAACCGTCGGCGGGAAGGACAATACTCAGCCTGGCACAGCCAAAACCCCACGTGGGGAAGAGCAACACACACACTAAGGCAGCAATGGCATATCCCAATAACACCTACTAGGAGGAGAAATGACTTAGAAACCCCCTCCGCCCACACACCGCACCAGCACGGAGCGGAGTGCACTGCAATTGAAGGACTCAGCCTGCAGAAGCACTGAGAGAGAAGAATGGCAAAAAAAACTAATCAGCAAAACAAATGGACAACCCCACCACGGAAATAGCAAAGAGGGGGGAAATGTGTCAAAGCTATGGCCCCTGGAGTGAACCCAGAGACAGCCAGCGGTCCCCCAGCGCAAGCAGTAACCAAGAACTGCTAGCGCCATAACCAAAGAGTACCAGAAAAGAGTACCAGAAAAAGAGAGAGGAAGTGATGAGTAAAATCGTAGATGAAATTGAAAGCAGAACAGCGGAAATTGAAAATACGCTATACGAGCAAAACATTGAAATTGGGGAGGGTGTAGACAGAATCTCGGCGCTGGAGGCCAGATGTGTGAGGCCCTGGAACTCAAACAGGAAGACGCAGAGAACCGCTCCCGGTACAACATCCGCTTGCAGGGCATCCCAACATCAGCCACAGATGCAGAATTAAGCTCTTCTCACAGGACATGGTCCGCTTCATCTTAACTTTGCCAGACGAAGCCCTACTTGAACTTGACAGGGTGCACAGAACCAGGTCGAAACAGGCTCAGCTACCCCTCCAGACGTTCCGGCTAGAGTGCTCTTCTACAAAGTCACAAAGGAAATATTCCAAGAAGCTCAGCGCGCATCCACTTCAGGGACGCATCCATCTCCCTATACCAAGACCGGTTCCTAGTGATTGTCTCGAATGGCAGTTTTGAATGGCAAAGTTTTTTTAAAAAATGCATTTTTTTAAATGGGCCAGTCCCTGTTTTTTTACCCCTTAAAACCCATTATAGTTAAAAAAAAAAAAAGTTGCATCATTTTTTCGATGCATTTTTTTCCGAAACTTTGGCATTCAAAACTATGTATTTGAAGCAATGCCTGGATATCCCAAGACCTAGCAGCAACTACAGTTCTGAAGAGGAAAGCCCTAAAACCAGTGACAGAATGGCTGCGGGAGAAGAAAACACCATACCGATGGGTATTCCCCACTGCCCTGAACTTACCATGGGAGGGCAAGTCTTGGCTTTTCTGCACCCCGAAGGAGGCAGAGAGATTTTTAAATCCGGATGCAGACAGGGAAAGTATCGGAAAGGAAACGGCTTGCTACGAAAGCACCCTCAGACTCCGCAAAGTCCTGGTTCCAAGTGGACCGACGGCGCAGGCTCAAGGGGCCACTACAAAAAAAACATGCAAATCAAAGACTGAAAGGGGCAAGGTTCCTAGAACATACATAACCCCATATTCAAAGCTGCAGATCCAGAGCTCCACCAAATCCTGCGCTTATCACGCGCAAACCTGGCAACCTCCTGCCAGGCAGGACTGTAGATTCGCCACTTGGTACCCCGCCTCAAAACATTACATCAAACCAGGCTAACAGAAATGGAGGAGCCCAGGGAAAATGGCTCGTTGAACACCATGTGAAGCATGAACCAAAACATCAAACGCAAGTACAGAGTTTTACCTAAGTTTACAAGAGGCGTTGTTACCTCTAAGAATGTTGGTTGTGAAGGCCCAGCCGGTCACCCCGAAGGTCGTGGGCTGGACCTGACAACCTGGTTCTCATGGGAGGGCGGGGGACAGGAAGTTTTAAGGGGGGGAGGGTGAAGGAGCGGCAAAAAGGAGCAGCTACTGATCACAAGGAACCAAAAGATAACCAACGAAGGTAGCCTTATGCACACGCCAAGCCATGAGCATAGAACATTGGGGCCAATTAAGCAAGAACATAGGGAACACCCCTGATGATGGACTCAAGCAAAGAGCTCATTATGATAACATGGAATGTGTGGGGCTGAACTTTCCGGGGAAAAGTAAGTCAGTTGAACGCAGACTGACCCAGCTCTTAGCAGACATAGTCTGCCTACAGGAAACTCATCTCCTGAGGTGGATGAGAAGTGAATTAACTTCAGTCGATATTCTAGGCGATATTTCGCTACATTGGGCAAAAAGAAAAGGGGCATAGCCCTGCTGATTAGACGAGAGGTTCCCCTCACACGAATCACTGTAAAGCGAGACCCAGCGGGAAGATACCGCCTGGTGAAGGGACTCCTGGTTGAACAACCAATAACTGTAGCCTTCATATATTGTCCGAATAATGCACAGGATCGCTTCCTCCACAACATCCTCCCAATTAAAACCACATTTGCAGAAGGACACCTGCTAATTGGGGACGACTTCAAGTTAATTCCAGACCCATATAATGATAAAACGCTACCGCCCACCAGAGAAGGCTTCTCCCGGGCAATAGGGCTCCTCGAATTCCTAACGGGAACGGTAGACATACACGATTGCACGGTCTACTCGGTATTCTCTTCTCATGCATCGAGGATATACAGGTTGGCCACAGAGTGCTATCTGAT
Source organism: Ambystoma mexicanum (assembly GCF_040938575.1). Taxonomy (NCBI): domain Eukaryota; kingdom Metazoa; phylum Chordata; class Amphibia; order Caudata; family Ambystomatidae; genus Ambystoma; species Ambystoma mexicanum. The sequence continues at coordinate 641,918,356 of NC_090923.1, forward strand.
CATGCCCCAGTCATAGCCCGCCTACGAGTGCAAGGCCGTCAAGATCCGCTGCAAAGGTTCTGGAAACTACAAGACCACTTTCTATCAGACACAGCAATCAAAGCAGCGAACTATCCGAATCACTCACCTGCTACTTCAGGGAAAACACAGCAAAGGTGGTACCTCTGAGGCAACTGTCTGGGATGCAATGAAACTAGTGGTGAGAGGGGTTGCAATTACCTGCACTGCTGCGCAAAGGAGGAGACTACAGCAGACCAGGCTAGAGAGAGGGTCACAGAGCTGGAGGAAAGCTTTAAAAGATACCAAACCACCAAATTAAGCAGAGAGATTAAGAAAGCAAAAGCCTCCCTGGAAATGCACCTGGCAGACATATCAGCATGAGCACTAGCGTACACTAGACAGTATTACTATATAAATAGCAATAAGGCAAACCGTCTGCTAGTACACATTTTTTAAAAGACGACGCACTCGGAATAACATCCAAATTCTTCAAGGTCCTAATGGAAGATCTTGTTTCACAGAGAGGGATAAACTAGAGGCAATGGTAGAGCACCATAGGGAAATTATGTCTGGAGCCCCAACAGACAAGGCAGCACAGACCAGGTACATCCAAACCAGCCAAAAGGAAAATGCCCAACCCCAATTAGAGCCCCTGGAGCTCCCAATCAATGCAATAGAGATAGCCAAAAATAATAAAACCCCTAAAAACACAGCCCTTTGCCCTGATGGGCTTCTATAAAAGATTTGCTCACATTCTAGCCCTCCAACTTGCATCACTATTCAACACATTCCTCTCCACAAGCAGCATCACTACCTCAATGGAGGAATCTCTTAACAGTGCTCATCCCAAAGCCAGGAAAGGACCCAGAATAATGTACATCATACAGACCCATTACACTAATGAATTATGATGTTAAAATATTCTCAAAGGTCTTTGCATGCAGACTGGCAAAGGTCCTCGCAGAGTTAATCCAGCCAGACCAAACAGGGTTCATCCCAGGACGCAACATGCAGGAAAACATCAGACGCACCCTAAACCCTAATAGAAAACGCAAATAGAGATGGGGCAGAACTAGCGGTCCTTTCACTTGATGCACACACAGCGTTCGATCTGCTAGACTGAGAATATGTAAAGGAAACACTAATCCACTTTGGGTTTGGCCTGAAGTTTACGAAATGGACCCTAGCCAACTACCAACACCCTACTACGTCCTTAAGAATTAACAGCACCTAAAATCATCTTCCCCAGAGGCACACTGCAGGGATGCCCCGTTTCACCACTAATCCAAAATAATCCGCAAATACACGGCGTGGAGGAAAAAGGTAGCGTTTATAAAGTAGCCATGCATGCAGATGACCACCTCCTCACCGTAACCCAGGTCAATTAATCTATAAAAGCCCTCTGGCAAGAGATTGAAGCATTTGGCAAAGAGTCAGGGTTAATTATGCAAAATCAATAGCATTAGGCGTGAACATCCCACAAAAGCATAGGGAAGCACTAGCAATTAGACACCCTATACTGCAGGCTAAATCTCACATCATCTACTTTGGAGTCCAGATCCCAAATAAAATAGAGTGAGAATACGGAGTACATTTTCCACCATTACCTTTGTGTATTTTGTGCCGTGAGCACTTGGCTTTGTAGCCTCCTGATGCCGGAAACGTAACTGCCTGGTAAGCACGAGCTTGCTACTTCACCAATGACTTGAATGTGCATTGATCACTCTGATGTTCGTAACGCTGCAAGTGACTGGATACTGCTATATTCAATTGTGTACAGACTTTATTACGCTCTAATTGTAGCTTTGTGATCACCTCCTTATTGTGCCCCTTAACGTACTAAGTCTTGCGCTGCTGTTCTTAATCATCAATCCTACTGTGCATAACTCTCGGCCTAGGTTTGCTTAGCATCTTGATTGCCATTTGATTACTTTGTGCATCAATCTAAGCCCATAGTGTTAATGGCGTCCTTACCTCCGCCGTCAAGCCGTGCTTCCATTCGTTTGTTGTGACTGTGGTTTATGAATTGCACTATGCCCTTGGTCCGGTCTCAGCTATTCTCTTCATAGGAGTCCACACCCCATACAAACTAGCTAGTTGTAAGCTCTGAGCTATACTCAGTAAACTGCCCCCCTCCTTCCAGTTGTGCGTGCTGCCCGACCTCGCTGATGTACCTGCATTATGTTGTTGAATGTGCCAAACTCCCACTGTTTCGTTCGCACCTTTTAATTTAATAGCATCACCAGTACCACTATCTGCCTAGGGCCAACGGCTTCTGTGGTAATTATCCTGTTTGCACTTACAGTAACCTCGGCTGCTCTGACCTGGTTGAATGCTACGTGTCTAGCTGCATATCGGTATACTTAGTTGCCTCTACCAGACTGCGTTTCACTGCAATCAGGTCCCCGGTACTTACTATACCAACAGTACGTTAGTGGACACTATCTGTACCTAATTGTTCTCCTGGCTGATTGTGCCGGCTTGCTCTAACAGCAACTTTAAGTACGCTGATCTGCATGTGCCTATCCTGCCTAGCGGCTCACCTTCCTTACTTGAGTACACCTCCAATTGGCTCACCAGCCGGCTCTTAATGTGCCACGTCCACTGTTTAACAAGCTTTTGTGGAACCTATTGCACCATTCTCAACTGTTGCTCCCATTCCTCACTGTTAGGCAGAAACCAGTGCAGTTCCCTTAGGGAACACTGCAAAAGATTTAAGACTGCAGGTGTTGGCAGTAAACCCACTTGGTAGCAGTCTGTACCACCCAGATTTACCTGGTAGCTGTGGCTGAGCAGCCAGACTTCTCTCAAGAAGAGTTAGACAGTATGCAAAGTATACACAATAGGTACCCAGATACAATAATACAAGCAAACACTGACCAGAGCTTTGGTATCAAAGTATATAATTATTTATTTAAAAACACACAGTTTGAAACACTCCAGCACTCTTATTGTAAAATATTCTAAACAGTTACTATTGTAATATATACACCCCTTTCTCTTTATCAGATAAGTCACAGTAAAACACCACTTATTTTCATACAGAGGTGAGCGCTTAACTAGATGGCACTCCAATAAGTTTGTGAGAAAGGGAGGGAAAAAGACAGAATATGGAAAAGGTACACCACTTTAAGGTTCAGGAACACTGTTAGCAAGGCAGAAGAGCAAAAGTCACTGGTGAGCCAAAGTCCAAAGGCTGGGCCCACTCTTAGAGAGAGCAGAGCACAAATGCGCCCAAGATCACACAGTTACACTAGGCTTAGAAAGTCTTGCAGAGGGTTCAAAAAGAGTTTAGAGAGGCTTAGGAAAGTTTAGCCAGGGTATCCCAGGCTAACCCAGGTTCAAAAGCCGGGGACTAAATCTACCCCGTACAGTCGGTAGCAAGGGAAGCCAGGCGGGACACGGTACCTTAAGTGGGAAGGATCCTCCAGCGGTGGCAGTTGTTCCTGGTAGTGGGTGCAAGTTGCGTCGTAGGCCAGGGGAAGATAAGATCTCGACTTGGAGGAAAGATGAAGGTCGTTGCACTACCAGGGAAGAAACCAGCCGTGGAGTTTTCCGGTTAAAGGTGGTACCTTTGTTTCGCGGTCGTGGTAAAACGTGGTATCCCGGTTGCCGGGGTGCTTGGCACAGGCAAGGCGGCCACGAGGTACGTCGGGAAGGCGAAAAGACGGTGAAACTGGTTATCCCCACCAGTCAAAGGAAGAAGACTCTCCGGCGGGAGATCTCCTCTGTCGTTGGGAAAAGTGGTGAGACGGTCCAGCAGGGCTCCACCGGTGGTGGTGTCGTGGCAGGTTGGCTCAGCTTCTCCCTCGTCGGATTCTTAGGTCCTGTGGCGACTTCTGAAGTTCCAGTCCCCAAAGCCCTGCTTTTATGCAGAAAACCCCCATTCACTCAGCCTAGCTGTCACTCAAACACACTTGGGCCAATTTGGACGGAGTGCGACTTGAGTTGCCTAGGCAACTCAGTCCAGGGTGCCTAAATCCCCCTCCACCCCTCCTAAGTACCCCAGACAGAGTGGCACCACTTTGGAGGGCTTCTATGGAGAAGCCCGCCAAAAAGTGGAACAAAGGGCTCGACTTGGGTTGGAGTCACAGAAGAGAACACAAACGCCATTTTAGAATCAAGTTTTGGCAAAAAATACCAACCGGAGAATTAATATTAATTAAATAAACCAGCGGTATGTTCGAGGCTACCGTAAATAATTAAATAAAGATAGTATCCTAAAACAATGGGAAATCCCATAGGAAAATATTTGCGGTTGAATATAAAAAGTAGTATCCACTGCCACAACTCGATCAGGGGGGACGGAGACGTGCCCCCTCGACTAACAGACCCTGGGGCAATCAAATTGCCCCAGCCAGTACGTCCACAATATGATGGTTTGTACTGGTACTGTTCAGAATTTAAGACTAGTAAAGTCAATGGTGACTTTACATGCCCTGGGAGACAGTAGTCAGTCCCAGGGTATGGAGTCTATACTGTGGGGTCACTATGACACCCCTGTGTAACGCACATCACAAAAACACATGAAGCCCTATGGACTAAAAGACCCCATAGCCCATTAAACACATCTAGAGTCAAAGAAACACACTCAAATCATGCCCAAGAGTGAGGGTAAAAGAGTCTCACTCTTGGCAGGAGAAAAAAATAAACCCCAAAAATCCAGCAAAGCTGCTGGGGGACTCACTAGGTTAGGAAATTCAGCCTAAACAGAGAATTCTCCCTAACACTCGCCATCACAGCTTGGCTGTTTATTTATGCATCCCAATCACAATTCGCTAATTCACTCTTACCGATTACTCCTGCTCTCCTGTTGACACATCCCATCTATAGTGCCGTTGCGAATCAACCACCTTATCAGATACTGCATCCCCTCAGCCACACCATAGGACACCCTTTGCTAGGCAATAACCTGTTTGACAGCAATGCGCCCACCAACTGGTACCTTAACGCCCCTGCCTTATGGTTGGAACATTTCACAAAGAAACCCACACCCAATCAACCTTGTTCGCTTCACATCAGAAAGAAGAGACTAGGATTGAGATTTTATTGCTTTAGTGGTTGCACCAATAATCATTGTATTATGTCCAAACCTCCCTCTCCTAGCCTTAGCCTCCAAGTGCCCTGCACTTCCACTCCTAACACTAATCTCAACACCTCAGCTTCACTAGACAGAGATACTCGGATCAATGGCACCCTTAACAACGACAGATCTCTTTCTGCTCATGCACTAGACATTGATCACCTCATCACGACTCATGAGCTTGACTTCATTGCAATATCTGAGACCTGGCTACATGCAGCTTCTGTACCTTCACTGTCCTTGGCTATACCTCCAGATTACTCCATCAGTCGATGCGATCGCAACACTGCACAATCTAGAGGGGGTGGAGTTGCCTTCATTCATAAAAACTCCCTTGGCTTGAGAGCTATACCGAATGTCAATATTGAGTCTGCCGAATTACTTTCGGTCAAGTTATCACTATCTCCTAACCAAACGGCCACCTTACACCTTATCCATAGACCACCCGGCCCAGCATCATCTTTTGCTGATGAGATTATATCCTTATTACTAGACAAATCTAAAACTAAATCGAAAATCATCCTCCTAGGGGACCTCAACCTGGGACACCAAGCCCCGAATGACCTCACTGCAATTGACCTTGCCAACACCTTAACTGACTTAGGATTCACCCATCACATCCAAGAACCTACCCATATTAAAGGGAGGACGCTAACTGCAACATTAGTTTACAATCCAACTCACCATGCATATGGTCGGACCATCATATTATTACCTTTAACATAGAAGCAGCCCTTGGCCCCCCACTAACCATTGTGCCAGCCCTCCCCACTAGAAATAAAAGGGACATAACTAGAGAGTAATTACTCCCTCTTATTCTCCCCACCCTCAACAAAGCTACACACTCTTGCTCTCATCCAACAATCCTAGCGGACACATAATAATCACGCCATGCTCTTAGCTTTAAATGTAATCGCCCCTATTAAACTCAGGAAGCCAAAACCACACGCGCATCTCAACTCCTGGCTTACACCACAGCTAAGAGTGTTCCACTCGGTGGAAAAGCCATCCTTCTGATGCTCACAAGGACGGTCTTATCTTAGCCTCCCTCAGCTACAAAGAAGCCATCCTCCAGGCTAAAAAGGAGACTTATAACAATCGCACCACGCAAGCAGATTCAAACAACAAACAATTATTCAAGATCCTGAAGGAACTTGAATCACCTGCCACGCCTCCCGATACCTGCATTAAAGATAGCTAATGGTGTGCAAATATACAGACAGCTTTATTGGACAAAATGCCATCCCTACAATCTAAAATCGAAGACAAACAAAACTGTCTGCAGATGGATAATCGTCAGACCACTCCACTGAGGACTGCCCCCCTGGTCACCCTTAATCTCAAACCTTTTGCCTTCTCTCCACTCTATTGCTGAAGTGGAAGGTATCATCAACAAAATTAAACCATCTAATTGCAAAGGTGCTTCATGCCCTGCTCCTATTATCAAGGAAGCATCTCATGACCTAGCCCCTTTTATCATGGCCTTTATAAATTCTTTCTTTAAAACAGGCATTGTCCCAGACAATCTTAAGGACGCTTTGGTTATCCCGCTGCTCAAAAAATCGTCCCTAGACACGAGTATACCAACTAATTATAGACCTATCGCCACCGTCTTTCATGCTCAAAATACTAGATTGTGCAGCTTACCTGCAGATTCAGGACTAGCTTGAAGCTAACAACCTCCTTGGTCTGAGACAATCTGGCTTCCGTCCCAGGCATGGGACCGACGGCCTTGATAGATCTTAAAACTCAAATCGAAGTCTTGAAAGATAACGGGAAATCAGCTTTGTTATTACTTCTAGACCTATCCGCTGCCTTTGATTTGGTCAATCACCAAACCCTTTGTCAGCACCTCTTATCTGCCGTCCACTTCTCTGACTCAGCCACTGCTTGGATTCAGTTCTGTTCTAAGTAATAGATCCATGAGGGTTTTCTCCCCCTCAGCCTCGGCGGACCCTGCTCCAATTTACTGTGGCATCCCTCAAGGCTCTTGTGTGTCTTCCACACTTTACAATGTGTTTACTAAACCGCTCTTTGATGTTCTTGACTATCTGGGTGTCTCATACACCAATTATGCGGATGACACCCAGATACTCCTCCCCATCACGGGTGACCACATAGTCGACATTTAAGCCTTGAATGACGTCTATCTGGCCCCGAGGGTAGATTCATAATGGTGAACATTAGATGGGAAAGTGAGACTTTTACAGTAGTGTCAGTATTCAGGGCTAACACAGGGCAGGATGGGTTCCTGAGGTCTGTCCTGGCCAAGCTGGAGCAATTTGCAAAGGGGAAGGTTATCCTTATAGGGCATTTCAACCTGGCTTGGGATCCAGAAAAAGATAGAAATGCAAGGATCTATCATAACCAAGTAGCCACTTCCAAGCGGACGAAAGAGTACATAGATCAGCTAGCCCTTGTGGACGTCTGGAGGGACATATATGAGGAGGATAGAGGGGTACACGTTCTACTCCCACGATCATAGGTCCTTTTTGAGTTTTTTTTATATTTAGATATCTTGTACCCTCTTGGGACAAGTGAAGGGGATAGATCTGGGAGTGATAGCGTTATAGTCCGAAGGAGGGAGGGCCCAGGGCTTTGGGGATGGAGGTTTCCCGAATTTCTACTTAAAGACGAGGTGATTGGCGAAGATCTGAAGGATATTTTTAGGAAATTCTTCTCAACGAATAGCTTGCAGGGGGTCGAAGACCTTTTTGTATGGGACGCTTTCAAGTCCACAATGAGGGGGGAGTTAATCGTGAGAAAAGCCCACAGAGACAAACAAATAAATCAAACGCAGGCAGACTTAGAAGACCGTCTCAAAAAGGTAATACCCAGAATGGAGGGGGACTCGGGAAGTGCGGCCAGGATGGAATACAGGCTGATTAAGGGCCAACTAGAGGTACTCCAAACCAAGAGGGCTGAACAGGCCCTCCTGTATTTGCAACAAAAGTATTAAATTAAAGCAAGCAAACAAGGCCGATATATTATTAGCGAGACCAGTGAGGAAAAAGGAAGCATCTAGGACCATAATGAAAATGAGAACAAGGCGGGGGGGGGGGCGCTCCTGAAAGGAAGACATCATAGAGGCCTTCACCACATTTTATTCTGAGTTCTTCTCTTCTGACTTACCTGGGCAGGCAGATTACGCAAGGGGAAAGGGAGGAGCTAGACGGGGACATTAACCCTGAGGAGATAAGGTCAGCAATTATGCCGCTGCCGAGCCAGATGGCTATGCTGTTTTTTTTTTTTTACAAAGTGTTCAGGGAGGTTTTGATCCCAGTGTTTGTGCCACTTTTTAATTCCTATGGGAGGGCCGTCAACACCCATCTATGGAGGAAGCTAAAGTGGTGCTGCTTCTTAAATCCAACAAGTTGTGTGGTCATATCGCCCCATTGCCCTAGAAGATTTATACTAAAATGTTGGCATCCCGCTTGGACAAGTCGCTCCCTAGGTTGACTGGCCCAGACCAGTCAGGGTTTATCCAGCACAGGCAGACCTTTGACAACAGGTGCAGGTTGTGTCATCCAGTCGAGAAAGCCAACTTAACGAAAACGCTAGGTGCGATATTGGCCTTGGATGCGGAGAAGGCCTTTGGCCGCGTCCCGTGGTCCTTCCTATTCCGCACCCTGGAAGCCATGGGATTCGAGGCAAAATTCGTAAAGATGGTGAGAGCAAACTATTAGGCCCCAGGCCTCCAGCTGGTGATCTATGGATGGCTCTCCCAGGGGATAAGGGTCTCTCGGGGGACGAAACAGGGGTGCCCGCTTTCCCCACTTCTGTATGCGGTTTACCTAGAACCTAGGCCCGGATTCGAGCTGCCTCAGACGTAGAGGGGATTCGTTTTGGGAGGGAAGAGCATAAGGTGATCACCTTTGCGGATGATATGTTGTTGGCGATCACAAATCCAGAGTCAACATTGCCAGCGATCGTTGGGCAGTTCGGCTCAGTGGCAGGCTTGAAGATGAATTTGGCTTTACCGGAGGAACGGTTAGAGGCTTGTGGGGGAAGGGGTCCGTATGTTTGGGCAGATGTCAGCATTAAGTACTTGGGGGTGGGGGGGGCATACACCTTACGGGGACTATTGATGCACTCTACTGGGCCAATTACCCACCACTCATGATGAAGTTGAGACAGCTGCTGCTAGAATAGGGGCCCTTACCGAGATCGTGGCAGGGAAGAATAAATACCCTGAAGATGATGATCCTCCCCAGGGTTCTCTACAATTTTCAGGCTCTCCCAGTGCTCGTTCTGCAAAAATTCTTTAAGGCTTTCCAAAAGCATAAGATTAGTTTCATCTGGAGTAACAAGAATCCACGAACCTCCATGAAGCTGCTAATGGTGCCCACTCAGACGGGTGGCTTAGGGGTACCTAATTTCCACCTCTATTGTTTGGGATTGGTTTAAGGGAGCTCGGGGTAAGATATGGAGTAAGATGGATAGAGCTGTGTTAGGGAAACACCTGGAAGAATACTTTGGTGCCCCGGAGGGGATCGGCTTAAGAATATGTATGTGAGCAGAATCACTGCGCTGTTTGGCGAGCTGTGGGAAACCCTGGTTTAGGATTGTGAGACTGACAACCTTTCTGTCGCCACTAACAATAATTTAGGAACCCGCAATTCACCCCAGGACAGGAGGTGTGAGCGTTTGCCAGTTGGAAGGCAGCGGGATGCCACAAGCTGAAGGATATGGTGGAGGGCAGGATGTTATGTCTTACTTACAGGGCAAGCAACATTTCGAGCTAGGGGAAGGGGTAAGCTTCAGGTACTTTCAACTGCGGGATTGGCTTAAAAACCCGGAGGTAATGGAAGCTGCGACCAGAGAGCTCACCCCCTTCGAGAAATATGTAACTACTCAGGATCGGAACACACACATGATGGTGGCGCTGTATCAGATGCCGCTGTGGGCCGTGAAGTGGTCATATATGCTACGATGGAACACCAACGTAGGCCAGGAAATAGAGGGGGAACAACGGGAATGCCTGTAGGGGTATATACCCAAACTGACCAGAAGGGGCAGGTCAGAGAGATGTAGATTAAGGTCATGCTGCAGTTGCATTTCAACCCTAAAAGACTACACAAGTGCTACCCGGCGGTCTCATTTGGCTGCTGGAGAAGGTACGAGGAGAGGGGCACCTAGGATCATATATGGTGGTCGTGACATTTTGCGACGAAATGAAGAAAGCACTATCTGAGATTTTTGGCATACTGGCGCATAGGGACCTGTGGGAGGCCATGTTGGGATTGCTGGGGCGTCCTCAAGAGCTTACTGACTAAGGCCCAGAGGAAGGCATATATGATCCTCGGCATAGCGGCACTGCTGTTTGAGGCACAGAAATGAAAAAATAGGGCCCTACCCACGGAACAAGAGTGGATAGCTAAGATCTGGAACTTGGTTGCCTTGAACAAGTGACATAGTCGGTGCAATGAGACTCACATAAATTTGGCCCAGACTGGGATGTTGTCCTATCTTTCCTCCGTAAATACTTCAGATTAGCTTTTTTCCCTGCAAAGACTGTGTATGCTGGAACTGCCCTGAAGATGATCTGGGGGAATTTTTGGGGGTGGGATCAGCAGTCCTTGTGTTTTTGTTTGTGAGGGGAGGATAGGTTGGGAGGGAAGGGTGGCGGGAGGGATTGTTTTAGTTGTTGAAAATGTCAATACAAATATTTTTTTTAAATCTGGAGGGACCCTCTTTACTCCTACTTCTTCACCATTGAGAGGGCACACAGAGCTATAGTAAGATAATCTCCACCCACGGCGCGTAAGAGAACCTCAAATGCGAAACTTGTAAACTTTAGAGAAAAGGAGGCAATCCTTTACATTAGTAGGTATAATGGAGAGACTGTGTTCAGCGACCGCATTCTGTGCATCTTGATTAAATGTAGACAGTTGAAAAAGCAAGAAATTCCATCCAAAAGTTACTCTCTAGAGAAATAATCTGAAATCTATGCTTGTATACTCCACTACAATGAAAGTAAACCTCCTGAGTTTAATGATTCAATTAAAATTCTTGGGTGAATTGGTCTCAAGACAACTGCAGGCATGCATCAACAAAAAAAAACTCGCTCCGACATCACAAATGTAAACAAACTTTGCAACAGCGTGCACGTCCATCACTGACTCACAGTTTACCCATATCTCTTGTAAAGAGACTTAATGCATTTATTAACTGGAATTACCGCTTGGCTTGACTGAAACCGATCAAGCTGATTTAACTTCAGAATCGGATGGACTGGCTTCTTCTCCAGTCTCAACAATAGAATTGTTCACTAAGTGATTGTTAAAATTGAATAACTTGCATTCTTTCGGAGGTCCATTGGCCATTTCTCACGGCTTCTCTCTCAACTCCTGATATCCACCAAATGTTTCTGCTGTATTACACTAATGCTTTTACACTAATCTTAGTAGCACTGACCTTCACGGGCACTTCACATCAAGATATTGAGGTGAATTAGGGTGGCATGTTTAACCATCAAACTAAATAGCTGTGACCCCCAACAAGCTCTGCTCATGGCACCACTTTGTAATAGTGGTGCAAGAAGTGCTACCTAATATCCTATTTTGTGAGCTTTTCCTTCTGTATAAGCTCACGTCACTAAACCTATATACTTTCTGAATCCCTTAAGGGGTTAACAGGTGGGATCTGAGTTGTTCGTGCTCGTTTTGTTTGCAGGTGAACTAACTGCAGTGTAATTGTTTGGCCCCCCGTTTTGACCATTCATTGTTTTTGTTTTTTGTCCCCTGCCGCCAATGGTAAGGAAGCGGGGGACACCCTGCCCCCCCCCCCAAACCTCCATATATCACACACGGGGAGCAGGGGACACCCCCACAGCCCTCTCTTCTCATGTTCGGTATGTTTGCATTCAAACTAAATGGTAACACCCAATTCGATCAAAACGTCCATACGGTCCATTTTTGTTCAATAATGTGTATGTTACTGATAAGTTCATTGGTTACACATTGGGCAGGGTTTTTAAAATATTTTATTTAGGTTCAATAGTGGAGGGCTGACCTCATATCCAGCATAGGAGTTCAACATGGAAACAGTAGCAAGGTTACTGTGGAGCTGGAATAGGTTTAGTTGTGGAAGTGGGTGGCAAGTGCTGTGAAGGGAAACTGCATGTAACACATTTTCTGCTATGCTCAATCGTGGTTTACTGCGCTGTTTGACTCCAATCAATCATTGATATTGAATAGAAACTATCCAAATGGGTGAGGTCACATTGCTTTCTTGGAATGTGTTTAGACCAAATCTTTTTTTAAAATGTATAATGTGGTTATATATAAACCGTGATACAAGTAACACATCAAGTATATAGTACAAAATCTCATTGGCAGAAAGACAAAATCTTTACACCACACAGCCTTACAAAGGAACAAAAAGAGTTGTGCTCTCCTTTCATAATTCTAGTACACATACCCTCATCATCGAATTTCCTTTTTAGTATAGGTTTAAGTAATTGCTGTGAACAGTCTCAAATGTTGGGCTATAAAACAGTAAAGGCTGGACAGTTTTACAACCATTGCCATTCCAACCAAATCTGCACAATCTTAAAAATATGTATATTCCCTGCCAAGCACTAATGACTTCTATGGTGGATAAGGTGTTTGCTTGAAGTCTCATGTAGTCGTCACTTTTTATACAGGGAAATGCTAAACTATTGTGGTAACATTCCCAATGCAGGGTGATGTTTGTTACATTCTGGGGAGGTTTTGGATTTAAGTTAAGGATTTCATAGTTTGACCGATTATCTAATCTTGATGTTTGCTATTCCAAAACCAGAGGTCCTCTTCCACACAAAATTTTAATAAAGACAACATCATCTTGCCTCTGGACATGCACTGATACATTAATGTTCTTTTAACTTATTCACTGTACTAGTGAGAAAGCTTATGTTGCCAGTCATTTAGGGCTATACAATTGACTTGAGCATGCTAAGGCTTAGAAACGTTCACTTAAAGTCAAAACCTGTCCTGCCTCTGTCATTTTTTAAAATAAAATGTAACTTTATTGTTTTTCCAACATTACAAGCTCAAGAAAAGGTCCCAATCTCTATACATTCCCCCCTTAAAACATTTAACATCGAAAGCTTCCTCAATACCCCCCAATTAACTCCCCCAAACCCACCCCCCTACCTCCACTCCTCTGGTATAAAATGTCACCTACTTCTTACCCGAATCAGTTCACACTCATCCATTCTATTCAATTCTGGTTGCCGACATATAGTGTGGCCGTAAATCCCCCCATTCTGTCTCAATGTCCGTGTTCCTGCCATGAATGGGCACCATAATTCTCTCCATCACGTCAATGTTCTTTGCAATATTTATCCTTTCCTTTTTGCTTAGGAGCAGTAATCTCTTCCAGTACATAGCCAAATCTTCCCTTCCCACAAACAGCTAACAGTGGGCCAAGTGTGGCAGACATTCATTGCCCTCCAAAACAAACAACACCAATAATGGTCCCCTCGTCCATGAGATCCGATCCAGCACCTTGATCCACCCTAATACTTTATCCCAGAAGACCTGTACCCTCTCACATCAGCAGCAAATATGAGAAGACCAACAACCTTCACATCCCCTCCTCCAGTTCCACCATAGTGATAAACAGACCCTGTCGCCACAGTTGTCCAGTTTTAATCAAGCCTGCCTCAATCCAACTCTGAAACCTATCTAAGTTTAGAATATGATCCCTCACCCCAGACACCCATAGGTGACTCAGCAGGAGGGCCAAGTTGTTATTACCTTCTTTTCTGGGCCCTTCTCCCAGATGCTCCAAATCACTCCTAGAATAGGGCGTTCGCTAATCCTTCTCTGTATCCTATCCCTTGAAACCCATAACCATTCTCCTACCGTTGTTGACCGGAGATAAGTTATCCAGCCAAACCCATTGATGATGCCCCTGTTCTCTAAGATGCGGAATCAGGATCCTGAGTTGAGTGACCTTATAATAGAGGTATAAATCTGGAAGCCCACGTCCTCCTTTTTCCTTAGGGAGGACCAACACCTCATAAGCCACCACAGCCTTCTTCCCCTGCCACAAAAACTTTAGGAGGCGCCCTTCACCTCCCTAAACATAAAGGCGGGGATCAACACAGAGATCTGGAATAAAGAATCCTGGGAAGGAAGTTCATCTTTATAGTGTTCAGCCACCCCAACCATGATAGTTAACCTACCCCATCTCTCCAGGTCCTCAAACCTCTTTACTAGTAAAGGGGGGGGAGTTCGCCTGATATACCCTCTGCATGTCCCCTGTAGCAGTAAACCCCAGATAAAGCAGTTTATCTTTATCGACCTTCATCTCCGCAAAGCCAACCTCTGCCTCCCTTCCTCCCCAAGCTGGTCCAGTGGAAATAGTGTGGGCTTCCCCTTATTAATTTTGAACCGCGAGAAACTGCTGTATTGCTGTACCAATTCCAACAACACTGGGACTGAGGTTTAAGGGTTCCTAAGGTACAGCAATATGTCATCCCCATTGAGTCACAGTTCATAATCCACTCCCCCAACCTCTATACCAGTCACTCACGGATCGTCTCGTAGCCTCTGAGCCAAAGGATCCAAATAAAGAGCAAACGGGATTGGCGAAAGGGGACAACCCTGTCTCGTACCCCGCGCCAGCCGAAACTAACGAGAGAAGCCACCATTCGCTGCCATACATGCCTTTGGGTCTAAATATAATGCCATGATTCCTTGCAACAATCTATCGGCTATACCTCACTTGACGAGCACTCCCGTAAGGAAGTGCCAGTCCACTCAGTTGAAGGCCTTCTCTGCATCATCTAACAACTCGGCAGAACTCTTTCAAATCTGCACGGAGCTTGCCAACCCTGCAGCAGTCTCCACCTCTCCTCCTGCCTCCCAGGCTCTCTGCAATGACCTTGCCTCGCACTTTATCTCAAAAAACCCAGGGCATCCTGGCCACCCTCTCCTCCCGTGCCCCTCCTATTCCCGCTCAGTCTGTGCTTGTAGACCCCCTTTTAAACACTCCCACCACCGTCCTTCTCATTCTTTCCTATTTTCTCCCCTCACAAGGTCGCTAGACAAGTCCGATCTATGAAAGCCTCGTCAAAAAAACAGGTTCATCCCTGCTCCTCTAAAACCATCAAGGACCACATTGACACCCTTGCTCCGGCCCTTGACGATTTTTGCAACCACCCCTTTGCCTCAGGATCCTCCCCTCCCCTCCCCTCTGAAGCACTCCCTTGTGCATCCTCTTCTCAATAAACCCACAGCTGGTCGTTCCTAACTATCGCCCAATTTCCATTATCCCCTTTCTGGGCAAACTCCTTGAAAAGCTGGCACACAGCTGAACCTTCATTCAGATTCTGTTGGCTGTCTCCATGACCACCAGTCTGGCTTCTGAGCGGCCAGAAGCATGGAAACTACTCTCCTGAACATCCGTGAAGATCTGCTCTGCAGCCTGGACTCTAACATTCCCTCTGTCCTCATCCTTCTTGATCGCTCTTCTGCCTTCGACACGGTCAACCATGCCATCCTGCTCAACCGTCTCCGTGATAACCTCGGTATCACTGATCAGGCTCTGGCCTGGCTGACCTCTTACCTCTCTGATCGACCCTACCAGATCCAGCTGGGGTCCTTCCTATCATCTATCTTCCTCTATACCTGTGGGGTTCCCCAGGGATCTAACCTCTCACCCTCGCTCTTCAACCAATACCTGGCAACTCTTGCCCACTGCATTGCCATTTTCTGCTCAAATTTCCAGTGTTACGCTGATGACACTCAACTCATTTTCCGGCTGCCCTTGGCCACCTCCTCTCCCATCTCTGACTGCCTAACTGCCATTCAAGATTGGTTTGCCGCCAATGATCTTTGTCTGAATGCCAGCAAGACTGAGATCCTCCTCATCGGCACACCATCTCCATCCTTTTCCCTCACTGTCTGGCTGGCCTCCCTTGGCCCTCCTCCTACCCCTACCTGCCAGGCTAAGAACCTCTGGGTCATCTTTGTCTCCACACTTCCCTTCTCTGGCCATATCTCTGAGGTCTCTAAAAAGTCAAACTTCCTACTGAACCTCCTCAGAGGTATTCTGCCTTTCCTCTCCTTCCCTCAGAAGCTCACTGTCTCACAGGCTCTGGTTCTCTCTAGGTTGGACTATTGTAACAGCCTCTTTCTAAATCTACCTTCCTCTTCTCTCCGCCCTCTGCAACTTATCCAGAACAGGACTGCGAGACTTGTCCTTGGCTTCAAGCCCTGGGATCATATCTGTCCAGCTCTGAAATCTCTCCATTGTCTCCCAGTGGCTGCAAGGATTAAATTCAAAACCCTCTGCTTTATCCACAAGGCTTTCTGGGGCCTGGGTCCAAAATACCTTCAGCTATCCCTCAGCAAATACCTCCCCTCTCGAGCTCTTCACACCTCTACCTCTAACTCCCACCTGGTCATTTGTTTTTCAATGAAACGAGCTGGGGGTCGATCTCCATCTTCAGCTGGGGCCTCCCTCTGGAACAGCTCCCTGCCGCTCTAAAACTTGAAGAGAACCATCTCCAGTTCCGGATGCACCTCAAGACCTTCCGCTTTGCTTCTGCCTTAAATCCCCCCTCTCCCCTGCTCTCTCTTGGCACTGTGCACCTGGCCACCCTATGTCCCCTGGGCGCAGGTACGTGCTCACCCTGCCACCCTCCTGCACTGCCTCCTGGCCACCCCTTGCATTGTGGACTGTATATGTACCCTTACAGCCCCCTACCCCCCCTTCTCTTCATTTTCTGCACTTATCAGACTTACCCAGTCTGCTGCCTTAAGCACAGCACTAGCCACTTGCTGGCTGCACTACCACTGTTTATTGCCTCCATTTTCTTTTTATTTTATTTATTATTTATCTGCTCTCCTCTGCTCTGCACTTTCCACTCTCCCCCTTCCATCCACTTTTATCCCTTTTCCGTTTCCCATGCACTTGCATGTTCTCAATGTCACTGGGCCTAGTAAGATCGTTGTTATGTTGTTCCCCCTCCCTTGCCTAGTCGCGCTCTGAAACACCTGTGTACGAGTGCGATACAAATGAAATATATCACATCATGTCATCAACTGACAAGAGTGTGGGGTGCCTTCCCTTCCCACGGGTCCATTCAATCAAGTGGAAGGTTTTCCTCATTATGTCTGCACCGTGCCACCCTCTTATAAAGCCCACCTGGTCTGAGTGGACCAGCCGTGGCATATGAACTTCTAGTCTTGACGCCAGGACCTGTGTCAATACCTTTGCGTCCACATTGAGCAGCGAAATAGGCAGATACGGCCCGCACACTTGGGGGTCCTGACGCTCTTTAGGGATAACTGAAATAAGAGCCTGCACAAATGAGGCTGGTGCTCGACCAGTCTCCAAGATATTGTTAAACAGTTTGACGAAGTGCAGGACTAGTAGCCCCACAAAAGACATATAGAAGCCTGGCGTATATCCATCCTCCCCTAGAGCCTTTCCTAGCTATAAGCCTTGTATTGCATTTAGTACTTTCTCCCCATTGATAGGAGCGTCCACCCCCCCAGCCTCCTCGGGGGTTAATACTGGTAGCGATATCCCCCTCAAGTATGTGTACCCTCCATGTGTGGCTGTCTCCCTCTCTCATATAGCCCCTCATAAAAGGAGGCAAAACTTTTCAGAATCCCCACCTACCTTGTCTCCAAATTGACTGTGTAGACGTGCCGCCAAGAGCGCGTCAGCCTTATCCCCTTTTCATAGTATTTCTGTTTCAGAAACTGAAGATTCTGGATTCTTGGCCTCCTCCACTAACCTCAGTTCCTCCCTCTTACCCCTCACCTCCTCAACCCACTATCCGAAACCCTCCTCCGACGTCTGTATTAATTTCTCCAAAGCCCTGATCTTGTTGCACAGTTTATTTTCCAGCAAAGTCCTCTCCCTCTTTTTTCGAGCTCCTTCTCTAATCAGTACCCCCCTCCAATTTGTATCCCACACCGTGCCCTGTTCCACTTCCGCCGTATCATTCAGATGTAAATATTCTTTGATTTCACCCCTCAAGTTCCTCCCTGAAAATTACATCATTTCACAAAGACTCATTATATCTCCAAAGCGAGGTACCAGGACTCACCCCTCACCATGACAAATCCAAGGAGACATGTCATGATCCAACCAACTAATCGAGTGCATTTCTGAGCCCAGGGCAACATCCCATAAATCTCTTGAGATGCAAAGATCATCAGTGCGTGTATAAGCCCTGTTTGTGGGGGGGAGGGGAATAGAGGTGTAACCCCTCTCCTGGGGGTTGGAAGGCGCACCACACATGTAAGTCATTCAAGTCCAGACATGACTGCAATCCCTTTCCCACTGTAAGGGCTGCTTCACCCGATGACCCCATAACACGTCTGTCCATATTTAAATCCGCCCATATATTGAGGTCCCACCTTACAGTTAAAAGCCCCACTCCCTTACTCAACACCTTTCCCGAGATTGATTTGACAAATTTTTGTTGCCCCTGATTGGGGGCATACATTGTTGTAAGGGTGAATCTTACACCCTTTATAAGTCCAGACACCAATGGAGCCCTTCCATCTTGACTCTTCCACACCCTTGTCTCCTCCATCCGCAGACGCCTATGTAGCAAAATACCAACCCCCTCCTTTTTTCGCATCCCCTGTCCACCAATACACCTGCCCAAGAAGACCAGAGGGAATGGGTCTTTCCTCTCCTCTGGAAAACTTTGTCTCCTGTAGAAAGAGGACATCCGTCCCCACCCTCCGAAACTCTCTCGCCACCCATGATCTCTTAGTCGGCGAGTTGAATCCCTTCACATTTAATGTACACATCTGTAGGTGGTCCCCCTTCCCCCTCTGTTCGGGCCTCCCATCCTGATTCTGCTATCCCCAGTTGCCCTCTCCGCATCACATTCCAAATGGGAACCACAATAGTCATATAAAGCTTCCTCAGTGTATCTTTTATACTAGACCCCCTTGCACCCCTACTATCAAACAGCCCCTTCCTCTCCCGCCCCCCCATAGTTTCCAGTCCCTCCTAGTTGTCAACACTGCTCGAGTGCCTGACCACCAATAGGACCCAATCTGCCGGGTCACCTCCCCACTCTCGTCCAAATAAAGAGCCCCCATCTCAAACCTCAACCCAGTCCCCCTTCTCTAACCCTCCCAGTTTCCCCCGAACTCCCCCATTCACGAACACCTTATAGAACCATCACCCCAAATTAAGAAACCAAACTCCTCCCCCGCACCAGAGCACCCTATACATTTCTGTGCTCCCATTACAACGAAAGCACAGTACCTAAACGTCTATCCTTCTTCCAGAACCAAAGGGGAAGAAAAGAGGGGCCCTCCGGTACCCCCAGCTGACGGTGTGTTCAGCTTCCTAAATTTCCTCGAGCTGGGGACCTTTCGCCAGTTGGACCCTTTTATACACCACTGTCTTCTGGTCCCCTTGATCCTTTCTCGAGTGTGGATTCACCTTCTCCGGTCAATATGCCCGTGACCCTATGGATGTCACCTTCTGTGACCAGTTATAGCTGTAATTCTCTACCGTAAAGGAAATGGAGAAAGGAAAACCGCATCTGTATCTACCCTCTTCCCGTTCAACCATTTCGGAAGGGGTGCACATAGTCGCTTCGCCAACGTAAGTGAGGACAGGTCTTAAAAGACTGTAATTTTTGCACTTCCCTGTGTCACTGCACCAACTATCCTCACCTTATCTGGGACTGCAAAAAATCAGTTTTTTTTCTCCTTTCTCTGTTCTTAGTCATCCATCTTGAGGGTAATTTCTCCTTCTCCTCTCTCTAGCTCTGCCATTCGCATGCCCATCTGAGTTTCCAGTGTTTCGAGGGACTGATTATTTTCCACTGTTTGTAATCTCTCACCCATCTTGTCAATCCTAATGTTAATTTTGTCGACTTTGCCTCCGATATCCGCCTCATCCCCCGTATTTAATCCAATAATGAGGCAATTTCCCTCTTTGTAGACACCGGGTCTCCTCTCTCCCCCCCCCCCCCCTTCCTGCATGTTCTGTGCCGAAGTTCCCTTATCCGAGTACTGACTCAGTGGATATTCAAAGTGCTCCAATTTTGCCTTCCAGTTCATAAGACGGGCAGGGGCCCTATTCTGGCTTGACCCAGCCTTCTTTCACCAGGGGCCACCCACTTCTCTTCAACGGAGGGGCACCCGTACTTCCAGGACACCTTCGCAGTACCATCCTGGAGCCGTCTCCCCATTCACTGGCGACCTTCACAGTTCACCAGGGCCTCCTGTCGATTCCCTCTCCCTTTCCCTCTCCCGCTCTTCCCCTCCCTCTCTCCCCTCCTCCCCAATTAGGCCATTGCTCTCTGTAGGGGCAGCTCTATAGATCAACTCCTTCCTGGTTCTCGGCACAGGCTGTTCTCTCCCTATGTGGTGCGCCCCAGTTCAATCCACCTGCGATGAGGCTCAGCAGCCCTCATTAGACCATAGGAGCACCACGTGCGACTTGCCCGCACCTTCCCCCGCCGGGCTCACCCCCAATTCCCTGACGTTTTTCAAAGTGATTTTTCTTATAAGGCGGGCACACGCCCCTGGCCAGGGGGCCCACACCTTAACTCACAGGCACTGGGCCGTGATCTCACTCCACCAGCCGGGCCTATGGGTGCCCCCCCTGTCCGTCCTCCAGCAGCGCCCTTCAGTCGCTCGTGGAACCACTTCCGTGAAGGAGGGCGCCTCCCCACCTTGTTCTCAACAGCCCCATTGGTCCTCTATCTCTCCTGGGGCCCCAAGCTCCAGTCCTCCTGCACTGCTCGGCCCTGGCACCGCCGATCTGGCGTTAGATGCCCCCAGACGCCGTTAACCACTCCTCCTCCTCGCGTCCTCATCCGAATTCGGGTGGGGAGGGCACCTGCCGGCCACCACTCATATCAAACCTCTAGCAGCGGAATCCCAGCGCTACCTTTCTACCTCTCAGTGGTCTGAGCTGACGCTCACAGGCCCAGATCCACCCCTGGAGCAGTGATGCTCGTCCCAGTTACAGAGCGCTGAGTCGGGAGAAATCACTTTCGTTTTTAGACTCAAGCTTCTCCACCGCTTATCTCTGCATTGTGATGCCCAATCTTCTTCCTCCTTCACACCCGTGTTCCCTCGATGTTCCTACACGTTATCTTCCAGAAGTCACCTATCCGTGGGGCTCCAACGATTTCTATCCCCTTTGTGACCAAATGATGGGGGGAGGGGTTCTTCATATTGACTTCTTTAGAAAATGCATATTTTGCCATCCCCTTTCCTTTTTCCTCGCCACACTGCCCTTTTAAATAATAATGGACAAAACTCCCTTTACATTTTGCACTACCTGCAATCGAAAATTCCTGTGTAAGGATACGCACTGAGTGTGCAATTACAATTACCCTAGGGATCACCCCGAAAAGCTTTGCAAGTCCTGCAAACTTTATCGACCAAAAACTCTCAAAGATCAATGCACCAACGCTGGGCCGCTCACGCAATGCAGGCGAGGCCTCCATCAACATTACAGAGGACTCCAGTGAGGGCAGTTTCAGTGTCCTTGGTGACACCGAAGGTGAGCAGGCTTCATCAGAACCCCATGTGCAGGTCCCTGACTTAAATAAGCACGCCAGCGGCTCTGTGGCAGAGTGTTAGGGAGAATTCTCTGTTTAGGCTGAATTTCCTAACCTAGTGAGTTCCCCAGCAGCTTTGCTGGATTTTTGGGGTTTATTTTTTTCAACTGCCAAGAGTGAGACTCTTTTACCCTCACTCTTGGGCATGATTTGAGTGTGTTTCTTTGAATCTAGATGTGTTTATTGGGCAATGGGGTCTTTTACTCCATAGGGCTTCATGTGTTTTTGTGATGTGTGTTACACAGCACCCTCCGTGCAGTAACACAGGGGTGTCATAGTGACCCCCCAGTATAGACTCCATACCCTGGGACTGACTACTGTCTCCTAGGGCATGTAAAGTCACCTTTGACTTTACTAGTCTTAAATTCTGAACAGAACCAGTACAAACCATCATATTGTGGACCAGTGGCTGGGGCAATTCAATTGCCCCGGGGTCTGTTAGTCGAGGGGGCACGTCTCCGTCCCCCCTGATCGAGTTTTGGCTGGTGGCAGTGGATACTATTTATATTCAACCGCGAATATTTTCCTATGGGATTTCCCATTGTTTTAGGCTACTATCTTTATTTAATTATTTACGGTAGCCTCGAACATACCGCCAGTTTATTTAATTAATATTAATTCTCCGGTTGGTATTTTTTGCCAAAACTTGATTATACAATGGCGTTTGTGTTCTCTTCTGTGACTCCAACCCAAGTCGAGCCCTTTGTTCCACTTTTTGGCGGGCTTCTCCACGGAAGCCCTCCAAAGTGGTGCCACTCTGTCTGGGGTACTTAGGAGGGGTGGAGGGACATTTAGGCACCCTGGACTGAGTTGCCTAGGCAACTCAAGTCGCACTCCATCCTGATTGGCCCAAGTGGTGAGCCGGCCGGCTCACCACTTAGCATGTTTGAGTGACAGCTAGGATGAGTGGATGGGGGTTTGCTGGATAAAAGCAGGGCTTTGGGGACTGGAACTTCAGAAGTCGCCACACAACCTAAGAATCCGACGAGGGAGAAGCTGAGCCGACCTGCCACAACACCACCACCGGTGGAGCCCTGCTGGACTGCCTCACCACTTTTTCCCAACGACAGAGGAGATCTCCCCCCGGAGAGTCTTCTTCCTTTGACTGGTGGGGATAACCAGTTTCACCGTCTTTTCGCTTTCCCGACGTACCTCGTGGCCGCCTTGCCCGTGCCAAGCACCCCGGCAACCGGGATACCACGTTTTACCGTGAAACAAAGGTACCACCTTTAACCGGAAAACTCCGTGGCTGGTTTCTGCCCTGGTAGTGCAACGACCTTCATCTTTCCTCCAAGTCGAGATCTTCTCTTCCCCTGGACGACGACGCAACTTGCACCCACTACCAAGAACAACTGCCACCGCTGGAGGATCCTTCCCACTTAAGGTACCGTGTCCCGCCTGGCTTCCCTTGCTACCGACTGTACGGGTTAGATTTAGTCCCCGGCTTTCGAACCTGGGTTAGCCTGGGACACCCTGGCTAAACTTTCCTAAGCCTCTCTAAACTCTTTTTGAACCCTCTGCAAGACTTTCTAAGCCTAGTGTAACTGTGTGATCTTGGACGCATTTGTGCTCTGCTCTCTCTAAGAGTGGGCCCAGCCTTTGGACTTTGGCTCACCAGTGACTTTTGCTCTCCTGCCTTGCTAATAGTGTTCCTGAATCTTAGAGTGGTGTACCTTTCCATATTCTGTCTTTTTCCCTCCCTTTCTCACAAACTTATTGGAGTGCAATCTAGTTAAGCGCTCACCTCTGTATGAAAAGAAGTGGTGTTTTACTGTGACTTATCTGATAAGGAAAAAGGGGTGTATATATTACAATAGTAACTGTGTGTAGAATATTTTACAATAAGAGTTTCAAACTGTGTGTTTTTAAATAAATAATTATCTACTTTGATACCAAAGCTCTGGTCAGTGTTTGCTTGTATTATTGTATCTGGGTGCCTATTGTGTATACTTTGCATACTGCCTAACTCTTCTTGAGGGAAGTC
This sequence comes from Ambystoma mexicanum, assembly GCF_040938575.1. Taxonomy (NCBI): domain Eukaryota; kingdom Metazoa; phylum Chordata; class Amphibia; order Caudata; family Ambystomatidae; genus Ambystoma; species Ambystoma mexicanum. The sequence continues at coordinate 641,941,981 of NC_090923.1, forward strand.
TGACTGCTCAGCCACAGCTACCAGGTAAATCTGGGTGGTGCAGACTGCTACCAAGTGGGTTTACTGCCAACACCTGTAGTCTTAAATCTTTTGCAGTGTTCCCTAAGGGAACTGCACAGGTTTCTGCCTAACAGAGATGACACCGGGCGGCCATAGCACACACAAGTACAAGAACACAAAGCACATGCCCCCCACAGGTGACATTCGATGAAACTGTCGAGCGTTGAGGCCCACACGGTTTTTGCGGAAAAAGCCTACATTCCTTTCCTGTACTATGGGCCATCGCGTATGCTTTCGCCTCACGACAGGCCTCTGAAACGGGACCCCAAGTCTCTCCTTTTGCACACTGATTAACAGGTGGCAAAAAGCACATCAATGTCCCCCAAAAAAATTCAGAAAATGCAAGAATTAATAAAAAAAACACTTTGAAGGGATTGTGTCCTCCGACGTATTCCTCATCTTTGATAATACGTTTCCAGCTTGCTGGCCTCGGAAATTTTTTCTATAGAGGGCGCAGCGCGTCAACGTCCGCCGAGACGATGTCCCTCGACGGCCACCGTATTGGCGCCGACGTCACCATGCCCATAAATAGCCAAGCGCGGCGTCCGTTGCTCAGTTCCGTTTTTCTGCGCATCGTGGGGCCTCGGAACATCATTGCTCAGTTCAGTCAGATAATCTAATCTACATCTACTCGAAATATACCAACTCGTTCTCGATGGCATCTTCATCGGAACCGACAACGTCGCGATCCGGCTTCAAAAAATGTCGAGACGGCGGTAAAAAAATGTCGATAACGGATCCACACAGGATCTGCTTGTGGTGCTTGGGAGCCAAGCACCATTGTTCGGAGTGTGAGGACTGCATGTCCATGACGGCGAAAGCCTTGAAGGAGCGCAAGGGGAAGCTCGAGAGAGGTAAGTTAGTCAAAAACTCCTCGAAAGTTTCTTCGGCCGAGTCGAAGCATTTGTCTCCTCGCCGTCGAAAACATTCCCATTCTAGATCTCGAAGTAGCTCCCACCATTCGTCGAAATCAAGACACTCGAAGAAGATCCCCTTCCTCGTCTTCTGTTTCCCCAGAAAGGGTCTCCTGCCCCACAAAACACAGCTCTCAGGCTGAGTGGGAGGAATTCAGGAAGAAAATGTTAAGCGTCTTCAAAAAAAGCGGCCTCGTCCCCCTCGAAGACAACTGAGGGTGATACCCAGGGTGAAAAACCCAAAAAATCAAAACGCTGCGAGTCGCAGTACCCGGCGAAACATTCCACTCGAGAGCGCCACTGGCCATCGGGTAAGAAGGCACAGTCTTCGCCGTCGTCGAAGATTCCTTCGAAGCATGGATTGGCGCCATTGACGCCGTTGTCGAAGGGTTCTTCGACGCATCGGTCGATCGACGTCGACGAAAGAGAAGACCACGGCTATTCCACAGCCAACGGTGATTCCTAGAGCCTCCGACACGACGCCGAGACCGTCGTCGATGTCCTCGAGTAGGATCCCGATCCTTTCGAGTTCTTCGAGGCCTCTTCCGGTTTTCTCGACGCCGTTTTCGGCGCCTTCGAAGCCTGTCACATCGGCGTTGACGACATCGACGTTTTCTTGCCCAATAATGACGAATTCGGCTCCTTCTGCCTTAGAAATTGGTTTTATACCATTTCAGAGGTCCGAGTACCCTGGATTATCTTCAATTTATGAAGAAGGGGAAGATTCTGACCAGGAAACCTTCGAGTTGCAGAGGACCACACTACCTGTTTCAGAGGATTTCACCTCTGAGGAAAGAAGGTTGAAAGACCTACAGGAGTCATTACATGAGGCAAGTGAGCTGGACACTTCCCCAGAAGTGGATTTTGTTAAGCCAGACCCAGGGGAACATGCCGAAACACCCTATAGAACCCTGATGGCAAGAATTATTGAATTCATGGGTTGGCCTGCGCCTTCGCCTGTTTTTCAACAGGATGACCTGACAGACATATTAGACAAAGGTCCACAGGAGGATCCTGTGGTCCCCTTCCATACAGCCTTACAAAGAAAAATTGCATCTAACTGGGAAACTCCTGGAGTTATCCCTGCTGTCAACAAAAGATTATCAGCCAAGTATAGGGTAGCTGCGGCTGACCCTGAATACTTATCGAAACACCCAACTCCAGAGAGTCTGGTGGTCCAAGCGGCAACTTCATCAAGCAGCAGGACCGCTTACCCTACTGTCCCACAGGATAGAGATGACAAGAGGTACGATTCTATGGCAAAGAAAGTCTTCTCTGCTTGTAGTATGGCGTTGAAGTCCATCAACTCCACCTGTACGCTCGCCAGATTCAGTCACACACTATGGGAGTGTGCTTCATCAGCGGCTGACTGCATACCCGAAGGAGAGGAGAAGGAAGCCTTCCTTAACATAATTAAAGATGGCAAGGATGCCATGTGCGAGTCACTTCAAACTGGCATCGATTCCGCTGACAGTATCAGCAGGGCCATGGCGGCAAGTACAACAATCCGCAGGCATGCGTGGTTGCGAAAGTCTGGCTTCGCTCCAGATGTACAGGCCAGACTTTTGAATATGCCCTTTGACGGCTCTTCATTATTCGGAAAGAAGGCTGATGACAGTCTGGAAAAGTTGCAGACATCTAAAGCAGCAGCAAAATCCTTAGGAGCTGCTATCCGCCAAACTCCTTTTCGCCCCTCAGGAACCTCTGGGAGAGGAAAGTCCTTTCGCTATTATTCCGCATTTGGGAAAGGCAGAGGACAGCCGGCGAAGATCCACCCGAGGTGGACGGGTCAAAGGTACGAAGACTGCAGCAGCAGCAGGTGCCCCTTTACCCTCGGCATCTGCATCAGCCGCCCCCAAACCACTCTCAGGTCTTTCCACACAAGACACCTGTAGGGGGCAGGTTAACTCACCATCTGACGGAATGGCAGGCTATAACGTCAGATGCTTGGGCATTGGAGACAGTTCCCCAGGGTTACTGCCTACCCTTTCTACACATCCCTCAGAGTCATCCACCGGGGAACAACTCTCTAAAAGTTCCAGATCCGCTCCTCTTGCAGGAAATTCTAGACCTGCTAGAGAAAGGTGCCATAGAACCGGTACCTGTAGCGGACAGGAACAAGGTCTGGTACTCCCCCTACTTTCTCATACCAAAGAAGGACGGAGGACTGAGTCCCATCCTGGACTTCCGAGAATTGAACAAGTTCCTCAGGAAGGACAAGTTCAAGATGGTAACTCTCTCTCCGATCCTTCAGGCCCTCCAGGACTGGCTGGTATCTCTGGACCTTCAGGATGCTTATTTGCATGTGCCAATCCATCCCAAACACAGGAAATACCTGAGGTTCGCAATTGGCGACTCATCAATTTCGAGTTCTGCCATTTGGGCTGACCTCCGCCCCGATGGTCTTCACCAAGCTAATGTCGGTAGTAGCTGCGAGTCTAAGGCGGGAAGGGATCCACGTCTACCCCTACCTAGACGATTGGCTGATCAGGGCTGTATCTTTGGAACAAGCTCAGACCCAGCTAGATTATGTCTGCCACTTCCTTCACAAACTGGGCTTCTCCCTCAATTTAAAGAAGTCACCGATGATACCACCAAAGAGACTCCAATTCATTGGAGCGGTCCTGGACACATCCCTGGGAAAAGCCTTGCCACCAGAGGTGAGGGCTCAAGATATTCTGCAGATGGTCAACAAGTTTCAAAATGCCCAACGTCTCCCAGCCTTCGACTTTTTGAGGTTGCTAGGCCTCATGGCATCCTGCATCTTCCTTGTGCCAGAGGCTCGCCTGAGAATGAGATCTCTTCAGTGGGCACTACGAACTCAGTGGTCGCAATTCTCAGGGAGAATGACAGATCTCCTCCGGATTCCGGACAAAGTAGCCCGCGACCTTCAATGGTGGGCCTATCCAGAGAACATCTTGAAAGGAGAACTGTTTTGGCAACCATGGCCGGAGAGAACAGTAGTCCGAGACGCCTCACTCACGGGGTGGGGAGCTCATGCCAACGACTTGACCATCAGCGGTCGTTGGTCTCCATCGGATTCCAGACTACACATCAACCTATTGGAGCTGAGAGCGATGAGACTAGCGCTGAAAGCTTTCCTGCCATCAGTACATGGGAGAAATGTCCTGATAATGACGGACAACACGGTGGCCATGCACTACCTCAACAAAAAAGGAGGCGTAGGGTCACTGCCACTGTGCAGAGAGGCAATGGAGCTCTGGTTTTGGGCAATTCGAGAAGGAATTTCTCTATCGGCAGTCCACCTAGCCGGAGAGAAGAATTTGACAGCGGACGCTCCGAGCAGGCAGAGCACAGTCTCCCACGAGTGGGAGCTAGCTCAGGAAGTCCTACAAGAGATCTTCGCCCTTTGGGGAACCCCTCAGGTGGATCTGTTCGCCACAAGCACCAACAAGAAGTGCGATCTGTTCTGTTCAAGGGAATTTCCCCCGAGAGGAGCTCTAGGAGACGCGTTTGTAGGGGACTGGGAGTTTTCACTCCTCTACGCGTTTCCACCAGTCCCTGTTATTCCTCAAATGATCAGGAGGTTGAGAAGATTCCGGAAAACCATGATCCTAATTGCCCCGGACTGGGCCAGGAGAACGTGGTACCCGGACCTTCTAGATATGTCCATCTGCCCTCCAATCCGTCTTCCACTCAAAGAGAATCTTCTCTCGCAGAAGGGAGGTCAGGTTCTCCATCCAGACATCAGAACCCTCAACCTTCACGCTTGGCTTCTGAAAGGGTGAGGTACAAGGATTGGGATCTCCCTGATGACGTTATGGAGGTGTTGCTTTCGGCCAGAAGGCCAGCGACAAAGTCTTTATACCGCTGCCGTTGGAACAAATTTTGCAGCTGGTGTAGAGAAGGGAATATCAACCCTTTTTCATGTGATACACCAACGTTGTTATCCTTTCTACTCTACTTGGCAAACTCAGGCCTTCACGTTGGCACTGTAAAAGGCTATCTCGCAGCACTTTCAATCTTCCAGCGCACTGCGGAGGAACCATCCTATTTCAAACTACCTCTAGTGATACAATTTCTCAAGGGATTAACTAATGTTTATCTTCCAAAACCATTCCAAATTCCCTTATGGGACTCAAATTTAGTCTTAAACTTCCTAATGGGCACTCCATTCGAATCACTTCACTCTTGTTCGCTGGATTTCTCATGCTTAAAACTGTCCTATTGGTAGCACTAACATCTGCTAGGAGGGTGAGCGAGCTACAAGCTCTCTCCTGTAAACCCCCACATACAATTTTCCAGAAGGACAAAGTTTTCCTACAGGTGAAGCCTAATTTCCTCCCAGCGGTGGTTTCTGAATTTCATATTACTCAGAAAATTACCTTACCTTGGTTCTACCCTCCTCCCCATCCGGGGAAAGAGGAAGAAAGGCTACATAGGCTGGACCCAAGGCGAGCTCAGCTTTTACATCAGCAGAATGGCTAGGATCAGGCAAGCAGACCAACTGTTTGTAGGATACTCAGGTCACAAGTTGGGACTAACCATAACAAAACAAACAATTTCCAGGTGGATTATTTTGGCCATTCTGGAATGTTACAAACTGGCAGAGAAAGAGCCACCCCAAAATCTTAGGGCTCATTCAACCAGGGGTATCGCAGCCTCTTCGGCTCTTCAAAGAGCTGTACCGGTTAGAGACATATGTGCGGCTGCCACATGGTCATCCGCACATACATTCACAAAATTTTACAATTTACAATCTGGATTCCTCCACTAGTCAAGAGACCAGAACTGGCAAGGCCGTATTACATTCGGTCCATCCCTAAAGGGATACATAACATTCTTACTCCCACCTCCAATTACATGCCACTGCTATGGGAGTCTATCAAAAATGAGGAATACGTCGGAGGACACAATCCCTTCGAAGAACAAGTTACTTCTTAACTTGTAACGTTCTTTCGACAGGATGTTCCTCCGACGTATTCCTCATCGCCCCTCCCATTCATCCCCGCAGTAATACTTCCCTTGTGGTTGTAGCTTATGCTCCTTCAAGGTCAATAGCCAATTCAGGCATGACTTTTCTTATGCTACAAAACGGAACTGAGCAACGGACGCCACGCGTGGCTATTTATGGGCATGGTGACGTCGGCGCCGATACGGTGGCCGTTGATTGACATCGACTCGGCGGACGTCGATGCGCAGCGCCCTCTACAGAAAAAATTTCCGAGGCCAGCAAGCTGGAAACGTATTATCAAAGATATGGAATACGTCTGAGGAACATCCCGTCGAAAGAATGTTACAAGGTAAGAAGTAACTTGTTCATCTGTGCTACCCTGTTAAAAGCTAAGTCACCAAAAAGTCCAAATTGTCAACGCCTTTGTCCACCAAGAGCACCCAGGATGTGCATTCCCCCCCCCCCCCCATGCCCCTGTGGACAAACTCTCAAGGGATATGCACCACATGGACTAAGCTCCCTCCCAACCCACCCCTGACATATCAGGCTTCCCACCTTCATGTGAACAATTTAATCAAATTTTAAAGAGGATGTCGTGCTTTGTTGACTTCATGGACAGGCATCCAGAAGTACTAATGTCCCGTAGAGTTGCCTCACAACCAGGGCCTCAGCACACCAACCCCATGCCAGAAAACCTTGTCTTGAGTCACAGCCTAGCACCTCTGTGCTAGGCCCCTCAGCCTTGACCTACCAAGACCACTCTCCGGACATGTATGATATGGAACCCTGAGTGTCTCAAGACCGCGGCTCTCAAGTGGACCTTTATAGTCAGGATCAATACTACGATGATGATATCATCTAGGTCATCCAGTCGCCTGACCACCAAGTCCAGCATGTAGCATATTCTCCCGTTGACAACCAACTACAATAGTTGGTTGTCAACGGGAGCTGAAGGCTGCCAAACACTTTTTAATATTGACACCCAAGAGGCACAAGTAGACAAGGACTTTGTGGATGACATTCTGGGAGACAAAGTCAGCCACTCAGTTTAACCCGCTATTAGTCTGTACAAAGGCATATATAGCTCTCCCTACTTGTGCCCAATCTCACCAGGACGGTTAATCCCAGAATAGAGAAACTGTTCAGGCCAGCGCCCGCTGACCCTCTGTATATTAGGCGTCCGCTAAAACCGGATGCACTGGTGGTCACCACTACCAGAAAGAGCGATGGCACTCCCCTGGCATCAGCTGAAGCCCGGCCAAACAAGGAAAGGAAGAAAATCTATGCTTTTGGGAGAAAGGTTGCCTTCTCCATGGCATCTCAAGCCAGAATCCCTAACAACACTACGCTTCTAGCTAGTTACGGCTGCCACAAGTGGGATGACCTGGAACATCAGATTGAAGCCGTTCCAGAACCCCTAAAGGCACAATTATTAAGAACTATTGCAGAGGACAAGCAGTTATCAAACTGCATCCTCAAAAATAATCTTGATGCAGCAGACAATGCAGGCTGCATCATCGCAGATGGCACGCTCATCAATTGACGCGCCTGGCTCAGTCTAGTTTTGAGCTAGATACACAGGCCACCCTCCTTTACCATGCCGGTGGAGCCTAATGTACTTTTCGGTAAGGCTGTCGAAGGTGCCCTCAAGATTGCAAAGGAGGAGTATGACACTCTTAAAATCCCACGGCCAGTTGACAAAGAAGCCCTATGTACAACAGGGCTCCTCAAACTCCGGAAGGTTTTGGGGTCAGGGTTCCCAACGCGCATCTGGGTATACTCGGGGCAGACAGTTTTCTTCTTGGGGCACATTGCAAGGACAAACCTCCTCTTCTCGTTTTCAAAGAGGAATAAAAGGTCTGGAGGAAGAGGCAGAACCTCACCTGGGAGAGGCCCCACCCCTCCCAAACAATGACGCACTGCTACAGGTCCCCTCCCATGCCACTCCAGTAGGAGGCCAAATTTCACACTTCACCCACGCTAGTTTGTTATTCCGGCGTGGGATTTACATTTAGTGTTGATGTTTCTAATGGGTGCTCTGATTGAGCCCCTTAATTCTTGATCTTGAAGGATGATCACCCTTAAGGTGATTTTCCTGGTTGCTATCACTTACACCAGACTGGTGAGTGAGCTCCAAACTCTTCTCTGTTAATCCTCACTACTTGGTATTATCCAAAGAGAAGGCAACATTGAGAGTTTGACCCTCCCTCCTTCCTTCCAAAGGTGGTCTCTGATTTCCATCTGCTAGTCTTCTTCGCCTCATCCTTCTAAGGTAGAGGAGCGTTTCCATCGGCTGGATCCAGTGGAGGCCCTCAAGTTCTACATCTCTTGGACAAGAAAAAACAGGATTAAATAACAACTTTTAGTTGGTTACTTTGGTGCCCGAGCTGGCAGTGCTGTTACCAGAAACCCTGTCTTAATGGATCATTCTCTGAATCTCTGAATGCTACGATATGGCCACCAGAGGGCTGGATTCCACCTCTGCTCTGCAACGTGTAGTGTCTGTTCTAGATATTTGGTACGTGGCTAAGTGGGCTTCCATTCACACGTTTGCTAAGCATTACTGCTTGGATTCTATGTTGAGTCAGGATGCTCGATTTGGCAGAGCTGTCCTTCAAAGTCTTCTGGTTTAGGGAATTTCCTTGCTCTCCTCCCTCCTCCAGGTCATTGGATTAACAAATTACTTGACTCTCAGTAATCTGTTGTCAGACGGACGTTCCTCTCACGGATTCCTCATCACCCTCCCTACCTGCTCTTAGCGGAAAGCTAGTACATCCGAGTTCTGCAGCCCCTCAGCATCGGAGTGCTAGAGATAAAGGGTGGAACTGAGGTCACAGGTGCAGCGCTTCTATATATACTAGCTCCAACGTCCTGTGTGTAGAGGCATCAGGCGGAGCCGCGCTGCACCCACTAGTAGCAGAAATGTTTCTGAAGAGGATCTGCGCTGGGAGATATCAAAGAGGAGGAATCCATGGCAGGAACGGCCATCAGAAAGAACATTTCAAAAGTTAAGTAACTTCTTTTTGACAAAGGTGGTGAGAAATTTAGAATTGCAGATGGATAACTATCAACAGGGATATGCTCTTTTAAGGGATTCCAAGTGTCCTCTGTTAGACGAGAGCTAAACCTATGTTCAATTAGGTCATATCACTTGGAAACCCAAAGAAAAATGCCCCCTGCTGCCTAATTGTTGTAATAGTTGCCCATCTAAAAATTCATGCTGTGAATGGTCCCTCACCGGCTTATCGTTTTCACCTTTTCCCAACCTCTCCACTGCTCACATGGATCAGCATTGCTCATGACGGAGAAGAGAGGTATGAGGCAAGCATATGTAACATGGATGGGCACCCTCCTCCCTTCCCACTTATCTCCAACAGCAAAACATACCTGGGCTTCTGCCACAATCCCTCACTTTTCACTCATTTGCCATCTTCCCCAAGCATTGTTAAAAGAAAACTCAGGTCTTGCCACTCTTACTGCTCGTTCCAATGTTTCTGCCTCTTCACTTAGCTGTCTGTACACCACGTCCCCCACCCCTTCACCTTTCCACCCCCTTACTTCTGGTGCAGCTCCTCTGTTGTCTTGCGCCTAAAGCCAAGCTCAGTGAGGCTCTCTAGAGCTAAGAGGTTTGCTACTGCAGCACGGTTAGAATCACCATGTCAATAAGCGAAGGAACACTGTACCTCTGCTTTACTTCAGTCCAAGGAGACTTTAGGTAAACTGTGAATATGCAGTATTCCTCTGCAGTTAGCCAGGTGGAATAGTATGCACTAATGTAACCTAGTGGTAGAAGGATACAACATTTTGAAAACAAAATATATTCAGCTTAAACTAATATTGAATACAACCATCTTTGATTTTTAATGTTACACACATTTTCTGTGTAATGCAAACGTTTGCAAAAACATTATTTGTCTTCAGTCTAAGCTTTTTTGTACTGAGTTTTACATCTGAACTGTCAACCATAGGGTAAAGAGAATAAGGAAGTGAAGGATGAGACTGGTGAGGAAAGACTGAGGCGACGAGCATACGAAAGAGGTTGCCAGCGGTTGAAGAAACGCATTGAAGGTATAGATGGCTCTTGTAAAACTTTTTATTTTTTGCTTCGTTGTTTGGTGCTGCTGAACATTGGGTTACATGTGTGGGGTACTGTATGAAGGCAGAAGCAATATTTTATTGGATAATATTATAAATGGCTTTTTAAAATATCCCCACACTGGAGATTATAGACTTGTAAATTGAACATGTCAAAGGGCTCTGATGCCTCGTATCACATGTCACTTTGGATAACATAACAATTTAAGTTATTTCAAAGCCTTTATTTTCAAGCGGAAGTTTTGGGGGAACCTCTATTGGGGATGGTAGCCAACTCAAAAAGGTTGGGCTTAAGGTAACGGTGCACCGAAGGAGGGATAAAGCAAGCCCAATGAAATGGCATGACCTGAAAGAACCTAAGGTCCTGACTCCAATTACTCCATCTTAATTTGAATCTCATGAGCATCTGCACAGGCAAGGCTAGCTTGAGGCAGGTCTTAGTCACTGACAGGCGTTTCTCTAATGGGCCCGTTCCTCCCACAGATTCCTAATTTTCTGAAATGTCCCCCTGATGCAGTCAGCTCGGGAAATCTTTTCTTAGCCACAAGGTTACTCTGTTCAGCTCTGACATGAGATCAGTAGTCTCCTCCACTTTTAAGGTAGATTGTTAGCTGGGCGGTGTTGAGACGCTCCGAAGATGGCTACTTTCTGTTGGAGCTCCAGCAACTGAGAGCAACTTTTAAATATTTGTGGCTCCTAGCCCCGCTGACCCAGGACTGTCCCTGATGTCCTGCTATCTGGATATCTGCTCAACCCCCTACCTCAGTAGTGATGAAGGGAGGGCTGGATCTCCGCTTTTAAGACAGCGAGCGACGGAACGGATCGACAGGGCTGTAGTGGTGTGGTGCCAATACATAGAACATGCGGCCTGGCTCCAGTCCACCAAGGGAGGAGTAGTCCATTGGAGGAGTTGCAGTCTGCAGAAAGGAAAGCTTGGGGATAACACCCACAACAAATCGGAGTATTGGGCACGTTTTATTGAACAAAGCTGAAATTTAATTTGTTAAAATTGTATGGTGAGGTAGCACCGTCCTTTTTGGAAGGCCGAACAGCTGTCCAAACGATCCAGGGTGCCGCATAAGGAATGAAAGCAAATGTCTTCACTTACACAGATACTGAGTGATTGGTATAGGGAGAGCAATGTCTGAGCATGCTGGTGCTTGAGGCAGACCACTAAACCTCTAAAACACAGATGACTCTGTTTTACAGAGCCTTGCTTTACTCCTACGTCCCATCCCCTCTTCTCCATCCTGTATGAGCGTCCCTCGCAAGGGACGTGCACAGACCCTTTTTTTTTTCACCATAAAGACATTTCCCCTTTAAATTTGCTGGGGCGCGGCACCGGGAGCATGGCCTACCTTAACCCAGCCCACCGGTGCCACACCCCAGTCCCCTTTTCCACGTCAGTGGGAACGGACCCCTACCACCAGCGCGCCTGGATGAGGCCTCAAGCCTCTTAATTCCATACACTTTCCCCAAAATCTTTTCTTTTGCAGATCTGGGAACACCATCGACTGGTGCCCTTGTTTGTCCCTGGCGCATATCAGCCTCGACAGGCTTCAGCAGGTCAGTCGTGCGACGGTTCCATCCCCAAAGCAGATCTGCATATGCTCTGTCTCCAGTGCCTTAGTGAAGACCACGGATGAGCCTTGTGCTCTGTGTGCGACGCACTCACGCCCAGGTCGCTTAAACACTGCCTTGCGCGTTGGAGAGAGCTGTTCAACAGGACTCCTCCACAGAACGTCAAGAACTACGTCCGGTGGAAGACAAAGAAGGTAGGTGCCTTATTTGCCAAACCACCTCACAGAGGTGACTCCGTCCTGGGGAAGCCTTCTGGTCGGAGGGGTCAATCCGGCCATGCACCGGCTCAGGAAGCACTGAGGCTTGCGCAGCTACTGTCATGCTGCGTGCTCTAAAACCCCTGGAACTGTTGGGCCCACCCCAGTCCCCGTCACCCAGAAGGACTTGTCAGGCCCTAAGGAAGTGCCCCTCAGCCTCATGGACTCAGTCTGGCGCCGTTGGCACCAGGCTCATGAAATGGGCTGAACTTATGCAACTACTTAATCTGCCTAATGAGGCTGAGCCGTCTGTATATCCAGGGTGTGGCAGAGGGACTACTTTTCCTGAGAGACATGGTGTGTTAAAGGGACTACTTTACCTGGAACTCCTTGCAAGGCTATTTAAGACACCCCCTCAAGCAGAACACACTTCGCGTTATTCTGTACTCCTGCAGCGTAACGCTCACCGTGTCTGCTCTGTCTTAGAGTTTCTATAGCCACGCCCGTCTGTGATTTCCATCTATCGGTGCCTGGAAGAAGAAAAGAAGAACAGGTGTTACTACAGCGACAAAGGCCTTACCTGCAATTCCGTCCATCGGTCTCGTCTCCAGCTGGTCTTCTGACCGCCGCCCCTGTTGGTAAAGCACTTCCGCGCAGGCATCCAATACTGGGCCAGGATTCTGCATTCCTCCGGGTTACTTCGGAGCGGTTCTTCCATTCTTCATCTTGGGGCCGGGCCGCGCCTGCAAAAAGGGAACAGAAAACAGCAGGTTAGTCGCGCACAATACAAAACAAACAATTGTTCAGCCATCCAGCGCCACTCATCCGCGCTAATACTCACCTGGAGGCAACCAGTTCAGCATCCTAGGAGAGTCAATTCTTCTTCTAGACTTCTGCACGAAAACGCGTCTGCAAAAAAGACAGAACACGTTTAAACCTTTCTCGAAACACAGCAACAGCCACTCTGGAAGAGTGAAGTAACTGTGCCCAGAGAAAGACTGAGCCTACTGCGCTCCTGCTGAAGGTCAAGCAGGACGGGGAGCCGACCTCACCAAACTCAAAGGTGAGCAGGAGAGGAGTCGGGCATCAGGAGGTTGCAGGTAGTGGGACCAATCCAACCCATTCTTTAGCTAACATCTTGTTTCAACATTGCAGGCTAACGCCTCCTGGGGAGATAACAGGGGAGAGGACACCATCATACCATCAAAACTACGCCAGTACAGATATCGGTCATACGACTACGTGCTACGCCCCCGTGAAGACCAGGTGAGGGTGACAGCTACCGGCCTCATGGCTAAGGGGGTCCAGGGGCCCTTCCAGTTCCACAGCCGAGGGGCCTTCGAGCTCTACTACTACCGGGACTCTGAGGGGCCTTGCCCAAGGGGGCGCCTATAAGCACGGCCAGCACTGCCGGCCTGAAGGCTGAGGCCGCACAGCCTACCTGTTGTACACCTGAAGTGCAGGCCGTGCCACAGCCGGTGCAGACATGCAGGCCGAGCCCAGGAACACGCCGGCTTCAGGTCCACATGCTGAAAGCACAGGCAAAATGGCGGCGACACGAGACAATATGGCCGCCACTCCCGATCATCAAAGGCGGGTACCCACGCAAGCAGGTGTGGAAGCCCGGCGATCAACAAAGAAGCTTTACTCAAAGGGCAGACTGGGTACAAATGACGCCCATAACCTGGACCACGTCATACCCAAACATCTCTGGTTCCAGGTACAGTGAGCCCAGATGTATGTGATTTCACTGAATCCATTTCCTTTAATAGAGAAATCTTCAAATGTGTTTCTTCAAATGCTTTTTTTATTATGCGGTGGGAATCCCCCCCACACCCAAATTCCCCCTACCTTATCCTATACCCTTACCCTACCCCATCTATCTTTTAAATTTTACCACTTATCCTACCAAATTCGAAGGAAAAAACCTTCAAAGATTACCCATTCATTTTGATCTCAATGAAGGGTCGCTGGACTGCCCAATCACGACATGGGAAATTTACAAAATGGTCCTACGCGGGGAAGCAATCTCCTTGGTAGCCGCCCAACGTACGCAACACACTAAAGAGGTCGTTGAGGCAGAGAGTCTGATATTGTGCAGGCGTTTGCCAATTACTATGAACGATTGAACACTACCCCCTACCCCCTCACAGCGAGGGAACCCATAGCGGATACCTCGAACTTCCTCGATTCGATCATAATCCCTCGGGTCTCTAGGCAACAGGCTGAGCAGCTTGATGCCGAAATCACTGAGGAGGAGGTTGGGGAAGCATTGATGCAGCTGCTATCGGGGAAGACTCCTGGCCCTAATGGTTTCCCAGTGGAGATATGGAAATGGCTGGGCGGGACACCGCTGAGGCACATGCACCGCATGTTCCTCTGTAGTAGAGAGCAGGGCATGCTCCCCCTGGACCTCCGAAGGACATGCATTTTGGTAATTCCCAAGACCGGGAAACCCCCGGACCGCTGTGCCTCATATAGGCCCACATCATTAACAAATGGGTGTTAGGCAGAATCCTGTGCAGTGCCCTTAGGGACCACTACACACAATTTAGACTACAAGTGACAATACAAGTTCACCTTTGGTACAAGCCTGTACTACACTGTTAAAGTGATAGCAGTAGCGGAGCACCCAGACTTATTTCAAGAGCAAATGAGCAGTAGTAGAGATTACACAAAGGACTACAATTACTGTGACTCAAGCAAACACTGACTCAAGGTTTTTGGTTGAAAAGTAAAAGTACATTTATTTCTAGACCATCTGTTCGTAAAACACTTCACTTCTATTACTTTAAAATCACACAAAAAATACACTACACACAACCAATTCACTTTGTGCAGCACAATTCAAGGTAAGTACCATTGGTTTTGACAGACCGGTCTTTGGAAACAAAGACGTTACCGGGGGGACAGATGCGATCACTTTTTGACAGTAATGACAGTTCGGTCGTACTAAAGATACGTGTACCCACGGAAAGAAAGTCACCGGAGTTAAAATACACTTAGCACATGAATCAACACAAGAGAGCTGGGGATAAAAATCGTAGGCAATACTTTTGTCAAGGCAGATGGAATCAGAGGACACTTTCCTACAAGTGAATAAAAGTCAATAGACCTGCGCCATTGTCAAGTGGAACAGGGTTCCTGTTGTCAAGGATCACACGGGTAGTACAGTTCACGATTCGAGATTGCCAGGAATACTTGGATATTATCAAAAGAGGAAGCAAAAGTTATAAGAGGGAAGAAAGATAAGGGCAAGCCTTTGGTGAGGATACAGGGGTTCACCCTAGTTCCTCGCGGTCGGACACAGTACCTTATTCAAGTGAAGAAGAGCTGGTGCTGCGGCATTTGTTCCTGGTAGTTCCTGCAGACTCGCGGTTCCTGTGGCTTCAGTCGTGGGGACAAGGAGGATGATGTCTGGAACGATCTGCACTACTCAGGGATGAGGCCAGCAGCAGCAAAAGCAACAGTGAATAAAATGTGCTCTCCTTTAAAAACAGGAGAGGCTCTTCAGGTGGCTATCCGGACCACTACAGCTGTGTGCAGCGATTTTGACCAAGAAGAGGATCCTCTGCCTGTGGAAGATGAGCTGGTTGATCCCAACAAGTTCTGGATCTTCTCTTGTCTTTGAAGGGTAGATAGCTCAGGACTGCAGCAGGGCTCCACCGGGACTCAGTAGTTGCAGCAGCCGTCGTCTTCTCCGCTTATCTTCGGTTCCTTGCAGTTCCAGTGGCGACTCTGACTTCCAGCCCAAGAGTCCTGCCTTTTATGTGAAAATCCCACATTCACACAGCCTGGCTGTCAATCACCCAGCAGTGGGTTTGTCCGGCCCGGACAACCACCTCAGCCAATCATGACAAAGTGCAACTTAGGTTTCCAAGTATACCCTGTGCAGGGGGTGACTACACCCCTCCCTCACATTCAGCCCACCTAGACACCCAGGTGCCAAAAGGAGGGCTTCTTGAGGGAAGCCTTGCCAAAAGACAGTGAACAAAGAAGGCAAACCTGGTTTACCGCGCAAAGTAAAACACAAGAAGGACTTTAACAAAAAGAAATGGTGAATAAACACGACCAGAGCCAAAAGAAAGAGCATTTGGTCAAGCAGGTTTATGTTCGAGGCTAATATGATCGCCTGGAACAGTACCACGTTTATATAATATAATCGTGGTAGAAAAGTTAGGGTAGATACCACTGCCACCAGCCAAGTCTTAATGTTAAAAGAGCAAAACAAAGCTCAGAGAGGCACAGACAAAAGGGATAGGAGTTAACCCCTTCCAGTACTCCATGTAAGATGGGGGTGTACTGGGTCTGTAGTTTTAAATGACTATGTAAAGTAAATGGCAACTTTACCTGTTTTTTGGAGGACAGTAGTCAGCCCCAGAAAAATGGAGTCAGTGGGAAGTCTCAAAGACAACCCTGTGTTACTACACGGAAGGTGCTGTGTAACACACTTAAAAAGTGGAGTTCATGGAGTGGTGTCCTCCAGAACCCACTATCACACAAACAGTAGAAATACACATGGCAAAACACATGTAAGAGTGGGAAAAAGGCTCACACTCTTACCAAGTGGAAAAAGTAAACTCCAGAAATCCAGCAAAGCTGCTGGGGGATTCACTAGGTGAGGGAAATTAGCCATAGAATGAGAATTCTCCCTAACAATGGGGAAGCAAAAATATTGGCCCGAATACTGGCTAACAGAATGCTTGTGGTGATCGACACCCTGATCCACCCAGTGCGGCTTCTGCCAGGTAAATCCACTCAAATTAACTTACGTAGGGTACAGATGGCCCTAGACATGGCCTCTGAGATACCAGACCTATTGGCACTCCTAGCTGTCGATTTCGAGAAGGCATTTGATTCGGTGGGGTGGGATGCTCTGTGGGAGATAATGAGACGGGTGGAATTCGGGCAAGGCTTCATGTCCTGGGTCAAACTCCTCTATACTCTTCCCGAAGCATCTGTGAAAGTTAATGGGAGATCATTTGGGATGTTCCCGCTGGGTCGTGGGACCAAACAGGGCTGCCCCTTTTCAGCCCTATTGTTCCTTCTCGCAATTGAACCTTTAGTGATTAGATTAAGAACAGATGCAAACTGGACTGGGTTCACTTAGCCAGGGGGAGGGGAAGATCGGGTCACGCTGTTTGAGGATGACCTCCTTATATATCTCGGCAACCCGGCGGTCTATTGCCCGATAGTGTTCCAGACTCTCTCGGAATACCAACACTTTGCGGGGCTCCGCGTGAACATACATAAGACGACATACTCGGTGCTGGGCTTTATTTATCTGGGCATAACGATCAGCCCAAAGCTAGATGATTTCCTTAGACTTAACCTACAACCGGTGGTGGACAGATTCGCAAATGATGTTTTACACTGGCAGACCCAGGCCTCCAGATAAGGTGCGTACTAGGCCTTTACGCATGAGAATCTTGTAAATACGACAGCTTTATTATTTTCATGTGTACATTTACACACCAGTTAAGAGCAGAGGGCAGTGCAAAGGTCAGGTTACTTGACAGAAGCCAGAAGGCTGCTTTTGATTTTTATCTACGTGGATGTAATTGCAAGACATGAATAAAAGCCTCTGAAACCGAATGTATTTCTCTGAAATCTTTCAAAAAAAGAAACTGCACATTGTGATAAAAGGAATGGTTTATTTCCATTCAGCTTCTGTTGTGTTGCTTCTCATGGAGCCACCAGAAGCACTGTGCATATTTATTTTCCTAGATTTTTAGGATTGTACAATTAGTAAGATGGAAAACTAAATTGCAATTGAGAATTAATACTTTGTAACAAATTATGCTTTTTTCCCCAGTGAAAGCAAGCAAGTGTTGCACAATTGTATTTTTCAGAGTTCCTTTGCTGTGTGCATAATCATGCAGAGGCAGGTCATTTTTGCACTTATAATTTAATTTACACTCCAGTTATAAAAAAGTGTGTAAAATGATAGTATGCACGGTCTCGTTTACAGCCATTCAACCTTGCAGTCAATGGGGGGCATAACTATAAATGGTCAGTGGTAGCCGAGTCTTTGTTTAAGGGTGAGTGATTGTCATTACACCAATCACAGGTGTTCTAGCTTCTCAAATCTTCAAGACTAAAATTAAAACATCCAAAACCTGACTCTCCAGGAAGTGCAAGCGCTGACAAAAACAAACCAAATGAAAGTTACATTTCTAATTGAAATAGAAACTCAGCAACTATCCCTGTGATAATCCAGATGGGTATTTACCTTAATGTAGCGCTTCATACATGGTTCGTCCAACATCTAGGCACTGTGATTGTTATACCTCAGTCGATACTCAGTTAACCGACCGTTGAAGGTTGTTAGACAATAAGATAACTCAGCCGGTTGAGCACTTGTTGCTGCGATCCATGCGTGATCTGTAGACTGCAGGTTCGAATCCCGGCAAAGCCAACTCAGCCTTTCAAGGTCGATAAAGGAGCACCCACTTCGGTTTGGTGATAATTGTGATAAATATGTACTATGTACAGCGCTTTGCTAAAAGCGCTAAATATGTATATATCTATATATATATCCATTTGACCTTGAGATTAGATATAGAATTTAGCATGGCGCCCTTGCCTCTCTGCACTGTTGTATCATAACATTGGCATACCATTAGGTAGTAATAGTTAAAGGAAATTAGGACTTTCATTAAACATCAAAAGACAATTCTGCTATCGAACCACACAATACAATTCATGCTTCTTTACTATGTAATTGGCTAGGTTTTTGTCTTTTCAACATTTAAATATATACTGCAGAGATAGAATGGCCAGGTCTTAGAGAAATAATGAAAGGTGTATTTTGTCACAATACAGAAAGCTGCCGCATAGTAATGATTTCCATACTCCCACCTCAAAATCTTATCTGGAGCACTGAACAGACCCTTCCACTGTCACTGTTGGGAAGGGCAGCATTATTCAAAATGATGACGCTTCCAAGGCTCCTGAATGTCCTACAGAACGCCCCAATCCCATCCCCGCCAACACCGCTGTAGCCATTGATAATACCCTACGCACACTGCTCTGGGGTGGGAAACAACCCTGCATTGCGCTTTAGACTAGCCAGCGCTCAGTATGGGAAGGTGGGATAGGATTACCTAATATCCGGGTCTAGTACTGGGCCGCTCAAACTGGCGTGATAAATGACTGGCTGTATGGCAGCCCAGGGCTCTCGCATATTCGAGTAGAAAGGAGTGATAGTAGCGCTCTCTCCCCCCTCCTGATATTGTATGATGACTGCAAGAACCTGAAAGGGATACCGAGAGTGTTGCTCCATGCCTGCCGAATTTGGGAGGAGACACACCGACACATAGGATGGGAAGACATGCCATCACTGATCCAGCCCCTGTGGTACAACATGTACCTCCCTGAAATACTGAGAATGGGATACTTCGGAACCTGAGAAAAACGCGGATTATGCACACTGACAGATATTAGTCAAGAGGGGCGAATTTTAGATTTTGAGACGCGCAAAATATGGATTGCAACCTATGGACAGCTTTAGATACACACAGCTCACCCATGCAATCAATGCCCAGTTCCAGAGCCTCGCTGATGTACCCGCCTGTCACCCCCTCCGCCCCCAATATTCTCCCTGGCCGCATCTCTTCTAAGGTTACCTCCACTCTTTACCAAGCCCTTAAATCCTTTGGCACTAGGGAGCTCACAAAACTGAGAGAAAAGTGGGAAAATTACCTAGGCACACTGGAGGCGGAAGAATGGGTGGAGGCATTGATGTTCCCCTGAGAAATGGGAATTGATGCTAAGCTGAGATTGGTACAGCTCAGAATATTACACAGGTCATACTACGCTAGAACAATGATGGCCAAATGGGGAGGGACCAACGGTGAGGAGTGTTTCCGGTGTAAAAGAACAGAAGGCACCTTCTTTCACATGATCTGGGAGTGTGGAGTATTACAGGAGTTTTGGGCGGTATGCATTAATAGACTCTCTGGGATAATGGGGTTCCCCAGTCCCGAGAGACCCCAAACTGATAATACTGGGGGTGTGGAGTGAAACAGACTTCAAGTATGAAAAAGCATTTCTAGGGGTGGATCTAGGGGCAGGGAAAAGATTGACCGCGGCTACCTGGGGTTCTGCAGACACACTATCCATAAATCGATGGTCCAATGAAGTAAGCAGATGTGCCTCCCTGGAACGACGCATTTACATGGCAAGGGGGTGTCCTAAAAAATTTCATGAAATGGGCGAGTAGGAACTGAACTTGAGTTACGAATGACTGTCCTGAAGAAGCGGAATGTCCCCTGCTAAGAGCATCTCCCCCCTACCCCCAGTCCGAGAACTTTGGTGCTCCATGTATGGCTTACAGCAACTACTGTGTATATTGCTTCTCTTGTGACCCTGCTGCATGTGTATGTTCATATTATTTGTTCATATTGTTAGATAAAACTTAATTATAAAAAAAAAGATTTCCCATTCAGGGAAATGTAGGTGTTCAAGTGACCCCATGTATGGACAAGGGATGGGGAGGCAGCAGGCGTATTCGCCACCGCCCCGTGCAGGATTGCGCCCAGCCAGCCTGCGAGGAGAGGTTTTTTGACAAATTCATGTCTCTCTTGCGGTTCTCGCAAATGAGCTCCATTTTCAGGGGCATTATCAAGGACATGTTGCTGTGGCTCCACTTCCTCAGCCCGTTCCTGACGTCCCAGCCGCCCAAGAGCAAACCCTCACACCGGAAGCGCCTTCAAAGGATGCTGGAGTCACCCGCCCCAGGGGCAGATGTCCAGAAGGAGACAGACGAAGAGGAGCAGGACACACCTTCCTCTGCAAAAGCCTTCATGACAGGATTGCTGGCCTGGCGCAATACCTCAGCATTCCTCAGCCGCAGAAGGAGCCTCCTGAGGCAGGATTTCTGGCGGAGGTCCTGAGCATCAGCGAGGAGGCGAGGCCTGGCATCCCCCTACAGAAGGTAGATAAGTAACTGGATGCTAAGTTCAGGCAGGCCGAGGGGGACAGCATCCTACTCTATCCACCCACAAACTCTGTCATGTGTTATTGCTGCGGCATCCAGGAATGCTAAGCCACAGGTGTCCTTGTCTAGTATTGCCACGACAGCCCTCTTGAACAAGGAGGAAAAGACCCTTGAATCATACAGCAAGAAGGTCTACTCTAATGCTGGTCTACATCTCAGGCAGGCCAACGTAGGCGCCATCCTTGCAGCGGCTCATCAATGCCTGTGGAGGGAAATCACAGACTTTCTTCCAGACATCCCCAAGGACAAACAAGCCTCTTTAAAAGCTGGCCTTGACGAAAGGAAACTTGTGGCCCAGGACATTATGGTGGCCACTGTGGGCCACATCGACATGGCTAACCGAGCAATCTGTCTAGCAACGGACATGAGGCGAACGGCCTGGCTAAAAGCTACCAGGTTCAACCCGGATGTTCAGGATAGGATCCTGGACCTTCCTTTCGACGGGGGTGATCTTTTCCACTCCACAACTGATGAAGAGCTAGATAAGAAGAGCAGCTCTCAGACAAGTCGCTGGTGATTCATTCCAAAGCCGTCAGCTAAGCATTTTTCACAGGCAGTCTCGCTCAGACGAGGGACGATCTTTTGGTGGCTTCCAGGACCACAAAGCCAGGCAGCCAGACAGGTCTCTCCCATTCAGCACAGGCAAAAACACTACAAAGCCTCAAATAAGGGGTTCTTTCAGTCCCCCTCCCACTCATCAGCCTCTGACCAGAAGAAACCGTAACAATTCTTTTCAGGTCCACAGCACCTCAGTCGGGCTTGGCTGGTGAAGTTTGCGGAGGCATGGGTCATCTCATTTGTGAGATATGGGGTGGTTTGCCTCCACCCCGTATCTTGCTCATGTACTGTTGGCAACATTGGCAGGTTGTCCACACTTTTGCCTCAATCTGCAGCCCCTACACACATCAAACTGTCAGGGTGCCTTGTTTCTCATAATAATCCTTCTCTGCCAAAAATTAGTTCATCTCATTTGTGTCCTGGGGCTTCCGACTTCCTCTTCCTTCTCCTCTCCCGAGTTCTCACCCACTCCGACAGATCGATACACTATCACTCCTAGCAGAGATTTGCTCCCTTGTAGAGATCGATGCGTTAGAAGGTTCCCACCCCCCCAAAGCAGGGGCAGGGATTTTACTCCTGCATCTTTGCCATTCAAAAGAAGAACCAGGCGGTGGTATTGGATTTGTCTTTGCTGACCCTTTACCTACCCCTGCAGAAGTTAAAGATGGTGACGCCAGCGCTTATACCTGAGCCACTGTGTGGGGGAAACTGGATGTATTCCTTAGACCTGAAGGACGTGTATCACCACATTCCCATTGTGCAGCCTTGTTAGGCAGAAACCTGTGCAGTTCCCTTAGGGAACACTGCAAAAGATTTAAGACTACAGGTGTTGGCAGTAAACCCACTTGGTAGCAGTTTGTACCACCCAGATTTACCTGGTAGCTGTGGCTGAGCAGTCAGACTTCCCTCAAGAAGAGTTAGGCAGTATGCAAAGTATACACAATAGGCACTCAGATACAATAATACAAGCAAACACTGACCAGAGCTTTGGTATCAAAGTATATAATTATTTAAAAACACACAGTTTGAAACACTCCAGCACTCTTATTGTAAAATAGTCTAAACACAGTTACTATTGTAATATATACACCCCTTTTTCCTTATCAGATAAGTCACAGTAAAACACCACTTCTTTTCATACAGAGGTGAGCGCTTAACTAGATTGCACTCCAATAAGTTTGTGAGAAAGGGAGGGAAAAAGACAGAATATGGAAAGGTACACCACTCTAAGATTCAGGAACACTATTAGCAAGGCAGAAGAGCAAAAGTCACTGGTGAGCCAAAGTCCAAAGGCTGGGCCCACTCTTAGAGAGAGCAGAGCACAAATGCGCCCAAGATCACACAGTTACACTAGGCTTAGAAAGTCTTGCAGAGGGTTCAAAAAGAGTTTAGAGAGGCTTAGGAAAGTTTAGCCAGGGTGTCCCAGGCTAACCCAGGTTCGAAAGCCGGGGGCTAAATCTACCTCGTACAGTCGGTAGCAAGGGAAGCCAGGCGGGACACGGTACCTTAAGTGGGAAGGAACCTCCAGCGGTGGCAGTTGTTCCTGGTAGTGGGTGCAAGTTGTGTCGTCGTCCAGGGGACGAGAAGATCTCGACTTGCAGGAAAGATGAAGGTCGTTGCCCTACCAGGGCAGAAACCAGCCGCAGAGTTTTCCGGTTAAAGGTGGTACCTTTGTTTCGCGGTCGTGGTAAAACGTGGTATCCCGGTTGCCGAGGTGCTTGGCACGGGCAAGGCGGCCACGAGGTACGTCGGGAAAGCGAAAAGACGGTGAAACTGGTTATCCCCACCAGTCAAAGGAAGAAGACTCTCTGGCGGGAGATCTCCTCTGTCGTTGGGAAAAGTGGTGAGGCAGTCCAGCAGGGCTCCACCGGTGGTGGTGTCGTGGCAGGTCGGCTCAGCTTCTCCCTCGTTGGATTCTTAGGTCCTGTGGCGACTTCTGAAGTTCCAGTCCCCAAAGCCCTGCTTTTATGCAGCAAACCCCCATTCACTCAGCCTAGCTGTCACTCAAACATGCTAAGTGGTGAGCTGGCCGGCTCACCACTTGGGCCAATCAGGATGGAGTGCGACTTGAGTTGCCTAGGCAACTCAGTCCAGGGTGCCTAAATTTCCCTCCACCCCGCCTAAGTACCCCAGACAGAGTGGCACCACTTTGGAGGGCTTCTGTGGAGAAGCCCGCCAAAAAGTGGAACAAAGGGCTCGACTTGGGTTGGAGTCACAGAAGAGAACACAAATGCCATTTTAGAATCGAGTTTTGGCAAAAAATACCAACCGGAGAATTAATATTAATTAAATAAACTGGCGGTATGTTCGAGGCTACCGTAAATAATTAAATAAAGGTAGTAGCCTAAAACAATGGGAAATCCCATAGGAAAATATTTGCGGTTGAATATAAAAAGTAGTATCCACTGCCACCAGCCAAAACTCGATCAGGGGGGACGGAGACGTGCCCCCTCGACTAACAGACCCTGGGGCAATTTATTGCCCCAGCCAGTACGTCCACAATATGATGGTCTGTACTGGTTCTGTTCAGAATTTAAGACTAGTAAAGTCAATGGTGACTTTACATGCCCTGGGAGACGGTAGTCAGTCCCAGGGTATGGAGTCTATACTGGGGGGTCACTATGACACCCCTGTGTAACTGCACTGAGGGTGCTGTGTAACACACATTACAAAAACACATGAAGCCTTATGGAGTAAAAGACCCCATAGCCAATTAAACACATCTAGATTCATAGAAACACACTCAAATCATGCCCAAGAGTGAGGGTAAAAGAGTCTCACTCTTGGCAGGAGAAAAAAATAAACCCCAAAAATCCAGCAAAGCTGCTGGGGGACTCACTAGGTTAGGAAATTCAGCCTAAACAGAGAATTCTCCCTAACGAGCCTCACCGAGCCTTCCTCAGGTTCCGGGTCATGGACCTGCATTTCCAGTACAAGGTTCTGCCCTTTGGGTTAAATTTATCTCCAACAGTCTTCACGAGGCTCATGAATGCAGTGGCAGCGCTCCTAAGGGCAGAGGGGCTGCATGTCTATCTGTACCTTGACGGTTGCTTAGTCAGGGGCTCGCCTTCAGAGCAGGTTCGAGCCTCAGTGGACAGACTCATCTCCACCCTATTAAACCTATGGATTTCTATCAACTTCCAGAAATCCCAGCTCATCCCTGCAAAAGACGTTAACGTTTCTGGGTCTGTTGTGGGACACAGCAGCAGAGGGTATTCCCCATGGGGGGACAAGATTACAGTGATTCGGACTACCGTCACCCATTTCCGCAGCAGGTCAATCACCATGGCCTGGTGGTATCAACACCTTCTGGGCGTACTGGCAGCATACCTCCTGGCTGTCCCGTGCACCAGGCTCCTCATGAGGAGGCTTCAGTTGCATTTTGCGAATTCCTAGCATCAGGAGTCGGGCCATCAGCCGGCCCAGGTCTCTATCCCACAACATCTGGACCACGATCTCAAATGGTGGCAGCCGGAGAACATCCTGGTGGGCAGACCGTTCCGTCCACCCCCATAGAGTACACCATTACCACAGATGACGACTCCATGGGTGGGGAGCCACTCTGTGAATGCACTCGGTGCATGGGCTCTGAACCAAGACCGACTGGCAGAATCACTTCAACTTGCTGGAACTTATGGCAATCTGGTTGGCCCTCAAGTCCTTTCTCCCGACCATCAAGGGCAGGTCTGTGTGCATACAGACAGACAACACAACTTGCATGTAGTATATCAACAAACAGGGGGGCACCAGATCTCTGCAGCTGTGCTCCTTGACCCTGGAAATGTGGGAATGGGCTTTCAGCCAGTAGGTGTGGATCTCCGCGGTACACCTTCCAGGAGAATCCAACCTGGAAGCAGATAGACTGTCGCCCGACTGCTGACAATTATGAGTGGCAGCTGAATGGGAGAGCGCTCAGGAGGTGTTCAGCAGATGGGGCTACCCCACCACAGACCTATTTGCCACAGTAAACAATCAGATGTGTCAGCAGTTCGCGTCCTCGGGAGGAAGGGGATGCAACTCGGGGACACTCTCCAGATACCTTGGGACGGGATGTGGGCATATGCATTCCCACCCACACCGCAGGTGCACAAGGTGGTGAGCAAGATCAGGAACTCCAGGAACTTGAAGATGATCGTCATAGCGCCTCGCTGGCCGGCACAACCATGG
Source organism: Ambystoma mexicanum (assembly GCF_040938575.1). Lineage (NCBI taxonomy): Eukaryota > Metazoa > Chordata > Amphibia > Caudata > Ambystomatidae > Ambystoma > Ambystoma mexicanum. The sequence goes on from NC_090923.1 coordinate 641,967,469, forward strand.
TTCTCAGACCTGTGGCAGCGTAAACCCAGTCATACCTGGGCACTATTGGCACATACTCCGACTCTCTTATCCTGTCTTCGGCCAATCCTGTAGTCAAAAAACACCCGACAGGCTTGACCAGGCTCTATCCCCAGCCAGATGCATGCATCTTGTTTGGGACCTCAATATGGTGCTAAGTGCTATCTGGCCCACAAACCATTCGAACCCATGGCCTCAGCAGACCTCAAGATGGTCACTCTAAGACAGCCCTTCCAATGGATTGTGACGTCCAACGTATTAATTACCTTTGACATGTAATGTCCACAGCTGTGCACTTCGGAAACTTTTTCGACAGAGGGCGTCCTGCGTCGATGACGTTGGGGCGATGTCCCTCGAAGGCCTCCGTCGAGTGCGACGTCACCGGATATTATATATAGGACGCATGATGCCCGTAGCCTCAGTTCCGTTTTTTCCGCAAACGTGTTTGCTTCAAGAACTCAGCGCGCCTCATGTGTTTCATCGACAGAGATGCCTTCATGTATTTTTGCCCGCAATTTACCGTTGGAGTACACTGATCTGGTGGATCCTCGACGGAAGGCTACGGTGAAGGCTGTGAGGCCAGTATTGGACTCCAGGCCCTCTTCTGTCCCCAAGCCAGGTTTTCACCTCCCTTTTGGACGACATTTATGAAGAGGAAGAAAGGTCTGAATTTGAGGACCCTGTTGAGCATGATGAGGCTCCAGTCTTTTCTGGTGACCGTCAATTGGAGGAGTTGAGGCAAACCCTTCATGATGCCAGTGGGTTGGACACTTCTCCGGAAGTGGAATTTGGCAAGCCTGAGCCTGGGGCTCATGCTGAGTCTTCGTACAGGCGGCTCTTGGCTAGGGTCTCGGAGTATCTGGGCTGGTCCAGTCCTCCTGAAGACTTTGTGCAGGATGATCTAATGGACATTTTAGACCAAGGTCAGTCCTCTAACCCGGTGTTAACTTTTCATCTCACCTTACAGTCACCGGAATCTCTTCCGGCTGTTAATAAATAAATGACAAAAAGGTACCACCCTTCCGTTAGCGACCCCAGTTAGTTATCCACTCACCCTACTCAAGAGAGTTTGGTGTTTCAGGAGGCTACGGCCACCTTGAGGCAGGCGGCGTACCCTACCATCCCTCCCGATTGGGACGACAAACGCTTCAACGGTTGGGCTCGAAAGGTATTTTCTGCGGGGAGCATAGCATTGAAATCGGCCAACTCCACTTGTGACTTAGGAAGGTTCTCACACACTCTGTGGAACTGTTTCTTTAGCGGCTGAGCATATTCCCGAGGGGGAAGAAAGGGATGGGTTCCTTGCTCTCGTGCAAGATGGCAAGGATGCCATGTGCGAATCCGTTCAGTTGGGTTTGGATACGGCCGACGTTAGCCGGTCCATGGCTGCAAGCACCGTTATACACAGATTTGCGTGGTTTCGGAAGTCTGGTTTTGCTCTGGATGTGCAAGCCCGTCTTCTGAACATGCCCTTTGATGGCGCACATTTGTATGGCAACAAGGCTGACGAGAGCCTTGAGATGTTGCAGACCTTGAAAGCTGCGAAAAAATCTTTAAGCGCAGCTGTGCGTCAACCTCCGCCTTTTTGTCCTAGGGGACAGCAGTGGAGGGGAGGTTCTTTTTGTTACTACTCCTTTGGTAGAACGAGAGGGGACGGCAGTCAAAGGGGCCAGCAAAAAAGTACCTATGGTGGTCGGGGAAATAGAGGTGCCAAAGCCGCTCAGGCAGCTGCCTCTTTGCCTTCAGGCACTGCCGCAGCTGCTCCAAAATAGTCATGAGGCCATGTCCCATGGTCCGCCGGTTGGGGGCAGGCTATCCGAGCATCTCTAAGAGTGTCGAGCCATTACTTTGGATGCGTGGGTTCTGGATACGATAGCCCACGGCAACTGCCTTCCCTTCCTAAAGCGGCCTCATGACAATCCACCGGGGAAACTCTTTGAAGCTTCCAGATCCGCTCCCTGCACAGGAAATCTTAACCCTGCTTGAGAAAGGCGCTATAGAACTGATGCCTGTAGCAGAGAGGAACAAGGGATGGTATTCCCCCTATTTTTTATCCCAAAGAAAGACGGGGGGATTGAGACCCATCCTGGACTTGCGTTGGTTGAACACATTTCTCAGGAAGGACAAGTTTACAATGGTTACTCTTTCTCAAGTTCTCCAGGCCCTTCATCTTCAGGATTGGCTGGTGTCTCTGGACCTACAGGATGCTTACTTTCATGTGCTGATTCATCCCAAGCACAGAAAGTACCTGAGGTTTGCGGCTGGAGACTTGCACTTTCAGTTTCGGGTCCTGCCGTTCGGATTGACCTCCGCCCCAAGGGGCTTCACCAAGCTAATGGTGGTGGTGGCAGCGTACCTCAGGCAAGGGGGGATTCACGTCTACCCCTACTTGGATGACTGGCTGATCCGTGCGCACTCTCCCGAGCAAGCATTGGATCACCTCGGTCTCACCTGCCGTTCCCTCCACAGACGGGGTTCTCCCTCAATTTCAAGAAGTCGCATCTGACATCTTCCCAACAGCTCCAGTACATCAGGGCTGTGTTAGACACGTCCTTGGGGAAGTGCTCGCCTCCCAAGGTGAGGGCTCATCACATTTTGCAGATGGTGGACAAGTTTCAACATGCCCAAAGTGTCCCGGCTTTCAAATTCTTAAGGTTGTTCGGCCTCATGGCATCCTGCATTTTTCTGGTGCCAGAGGCCAGGCTGAGGATGAGATCCCTGCAATGGGTCCTCAAGATGCAGTGGTCGCAGTTCTCAGGCAAGATGTCGGATCCCGTTCAGATTCCACTCTCGGTCTCCCAGGATCTTCTGTGGTGGGCCAACGAAGGGAACCTGATGAAGGGGGAGCCGTTTTGGCAACCATGGCCGGAGGTAACTGTAGTGACGGATGCTTCTCTCACAGGATGGGGCGCTCATGACGACGACTTGACCGCCAGCGGCCGTTGGTCTGCGTCAGAGTCCAAACTCCACATCAACCTGTTAGAGCTGAGGACCATCAGGCTAGCCCTGAAGGCTTTTCTGCCGGCTGTGCATGGGAAGAGTGTCTTGATCATGACAGACTACACAGTGGCCATGCATTCCCTCAACAACAAAAAGGGGGGGTAGGGTCACTCCCGTTGTGCAGAGAGGCAATGCAGCTCTGGTTCTGGGCTGTCCAGCAGGGAATTTCGGTCTCGGCAGTTCATCTGTCCAGAGACGAAAATGTGGCGGCAGACGGTCTGAGCAGGCAGAGCACAATCTCTCACGACTGGGAGTTGGCTTAGGAAGTCCTTCACGAGATCTTCGACCTTTGGGGAACCCCGCAAGTGGATCTCTTCGCCACCAGTGCCAACCGGAAGTGCGAGAGATTCTGCTCAAGGGAATTTCCTCCCAGAGGATCCTTAGGAGATGCGTTCGTAGTGGATTGGTTATTCTCACTGCTGTACGCGTTTCCTCCAGTCTCCGTCATTTCTCAAGTGTTGCCGAGGTTGTTAGGACAGTTTTTCTGAAGTCCAATTAAGGGCTTAGTAAAACCATTCAACTGAGGCAGTACAAGACTCCACTTTTAGTATAAGGCTGTACCACCTGAGTATAGGGTAGAGTAGACACAGCAGCCAGGCTTATTTTAGGAGGCAGAGAGGGCAGTAGACACAGTACAAGTGAAATTGTAATACAAATGATCCAAAGAAACAACGAAACACTATGTATTGTAAAAATAAAGGATTTATTTAAATACAGGTAGGCCCAGATAAATCTAGGGGTAAGTACTAAAACATTATACGAAATCACTGTATAAAAAAACACTATACTTGAAAGCACACAGACCCAAGTATAAACCTTATTTGGAACACCTAACCGTAGATCTAGGGAAGTCAAAACCTTGCTATACATATTTAGTATAGGTCAAGCTTATTCGTTGGGAGTAAAAGACCAATGGTTACTTTTAGATTACATTCAGTAATACAAGGGCAGTAGGCCCTTTCAGTTGTTCAGTGACTCTTGGAACAAATCACATAAACAGTCAACTGGACAATACTTTTGGTGAATAGTGAAACACTTATCCTAGGTGCAGTAAAAACCTATAACTACTTTTGTCATAACACACAGTTATAACCTAAGGATGCAATATACCATTACAGATGCTTTTGAAATCGGGGAACCCCAGACTGAGCTAAGCAATCACTCTGGTAACTTATTTTGGATGGCACACAGCTAACACAAGGTAAGTAAAACCCACATACTTTAACTTCACAATGAAGGGGAAAGTAAAACCCAATGTCACACTTTACTGAATAGTTATTCTAGGTAGGTAACAACCTAATGTAGACTTATTAAGGACAGGCTATCAGCAAGTCAGGGGAAGCAGGACCCAGTTGGGGGACACTTATACAGTTATCCTAACAGGACTAACCTGGTGATACCAACAGTTGGAGGACACTCATACAATTACCCTACAGGAATAATCTGGTGAAACCAATACATTACTTTTGTAAAGAGGCACAACCTAATCACAGGAGCGTAAAATACCTTCACATCTACTTTCTATTAGACTGGCAAAACAGTGGCTAAGGGAGAAAAAGAGGTTAACCATACTTTTAAGAATAGTGCATCACACTTTCAAGATCAGTAAGAACTTTTGTAACTGTTCACTCTGAGAATTACAGTTACCAACCAACTCTTTACAAGTAAGTAAAACACTTGATTTCTTTTCTAGGCAGAAGTCCCAATCCCTTCAAAGTCTTTGCCTTATTCTTGGAGCATGAGTGTTCTCAGTGGCAGAAGGGTTGTCACTAGGACTAGTGACCAACAGGCAGTGTTAGAATAAGTTCTTTGGAAGCAGAAGTCAGAGTTCCTTAGGAAAACTGGGCAAACGGGTGAATCCCCAGCAGGATTCTAACAGTGGGACTGGGTGCACTGGACGAGGGACCTCCCAATCACAGAAAACACCCCACAACTACACAGAAATTCCAAAAGGCTTAAGGTTAGTATATACCTAAGCCAACACAGTACCGCAGCAATGAAGAAAAGATTGCAGCAGGAGAACTTCAGGGACTGTAGCAAAATACCCGGTCAGTGGATTCCTTGTCCTGGAGACTGAACACAAGACCTCAGAAGGGACTTTGCAGCATGGATCGATGAAGAAGTCTCTAGGCAAGATTTCTCTCGTGGCTGAATGCAGTTATGCTGATTTGGCGCTTTTTCAAGGAGCAGGAAGAAGACAGAAAATCGCAGTTGAATTCTCGTCGTTTTAAAGGTCCAGCACTCTTGTGAGGGGCGTTTTTGGACTCGATTCCTGTTTCTGGAGATACACCAACATGCCCAGAAAGTTTCAGTGAGATTCGGAATTCGGAAGACCATGCACCGCACAGTGGTTGGAGGTCCTAGGGTATTGGGGTATTGCAAGAACGCAAGGTCGCAGCAACCCGTGGGATGGCTCAACATGCAGGCGGTCTTGAGTCTAGTGGGTCTCACCAGCTCTGGGTTCGGGTCGTTGTTTTTGGAGACCCCAGGTCGATTGGAAGGAAGGGCTGCAGCAGGCTCCGGTTACACAGCAGGCTCTCCGGTCGCTGGAAATCATCTCTGCCGCGTTTCCTTCGTCATCCTCTTCGGTTTTCTGTTCCAGTGGTCGACATGACTTCAGTTTCCAGGTTTCCAGTATTTATCAGAAACTACATCACAACCTCTGCATTCTCTCCCTGCATTTTACAAGAAAGGGGCGTCTGGTTGTCCATCAGGACAGCCAGCCCCCACTGTGATTTGTCCCTGTTGAAGCAAGGCGTAAGACAAACGAGGGGGAAGTTTTGGACTCCTCCCCCACTTCCTGTGCTTACAGACTGACTGGAGCCTGGGCAGGGTGTCCAGAGGACTCCTGCTGAAGACGAAACTCGCACAAAGAAATTTCCCGCCTTGGATGTGCAGGGGAAGGAACAAGAAACGACAAGAAACACTAAAATGGCAGAAAAAGAAGACAGGGGCTATTTTGGTAAAATGAGCACCCTTAAATTCCTTTACTGCAGCTGTGATTACAGCCCACGGTAAAGGAGCACCAAATTAGTAAAAGGTATCACTGCCACCAGCCATTAAAGGTACACCTGTCACTGTAACATAATTGTTACAGTTTTAGTGTGAAAGGGGATACGTTGCATCTCCCCAGCACTCCACATAAGGTGTGCTGTGCTGGTTTCACAGAATAAAATGTAAAAGGGATCCAAAGATCCTTTCTACCCTTGGGAACTGTAGTTCACTCAAGGTTAGCACAAGAAAGTTAAATGGGGAGCCCCTAGGGCAACCCAGCAACAACAGGCAGTTATTGCCAATAAGTTGTTAAATATAACTTTAAAAAGACACTATGGAGAGTCTTCAAAATGACACCCATAAAAAGAGTTAAAGATTAGGTGAGTGTGGAAAAAGGTTCCCATTCACTGAGGTATTAATGAAAAATATCCCACTAGAAAAGCAAAAAGTTCTGGGGTTGAACCAGGAAAGGAAGATTTACCAGCTCTGTGGAAATCTTACCTAACAGAGGTTACAGAGGTTTGGTTCCCCCATGATCCTCATTGCTCCGAATTGGGCCAGGAGCGCGTGGTACCCAGACCGTCTAGAAATGTCCATCTCGCCTCCAAGCCGTCTTCCCTACCGAGAGGATCTGGTCTCGCGTGAGTGAGGTCATGTTCTCCATCCAGAGGTCAAGACTCTCAACCTTCACGCTTGGTATCTGAAAGGTCGAGGTAAAAGGATTGGGACCTCCTGGATGACGTAATGGAGGTGTTGCTTTCGGCCAGGCGGCCTGCAACAAAATCCTGTACCGTTGGCGTAAGTTATGCGACTGGTGTAGAAGTCACAATATCGATCCTTTTCAGTGCTCCATTCCTATGGTTTTGTCTTTCTTACTTTTTTGGCCCACAGGGGCCTTCAAGTAGGTACCATTAAAGGTTACCTGGCGGCACTGTCTATATTCAAGCGCTCGTCTGAAGAATGTTCTTACTTTAAGATTCCTTTGATTTCCCAATTTCTTAAAGGACTGACTAATGTGTTCCCGCCGTCCCCTTTCCAGGTGCCCGTTTGGGATTTGAATTTGGTTTTGAAATTTCTCATGAGTGCTCCGTTTGAAGCTTTGCACTCTTGTCCTTTGAGATTATTGTCCTTCAAGACAGGGTTCTTGGTTGTGGTTACTTCTGCTCGCAGAGTGAGTGAATTGCAGGCATTTTCCTCTTTGCCGCCCTTTACTGTGTTCCACAAGGACAGGGTAGTACTGAGGGTATGTCCGTCCTTTCTACCTAAGGTAGTATCTGAATTTCATTTGAGTCAGAAGGTGGTTCTTCCTCTTCCTTCTTTCTATCCTCCTCCTCATACTGGTAAGGAAGAGGAGAGACTCCATAGGTTGGATCCAAGGAGAGCTCTGAGCTTTTATATTTCTAGGATGTCCAGGGTCAGAGTGGACCATCAACTCTTTGTAGGATATGCTGGACACCGATTGGGCCAGGCTGTTACCAAACAGACTTTGTCCAGGTGGATTTTCCTCACCATTACGGAGTGTTACCGATTGGTGGATAAGGACCCTCCTGAAGGGTTGCGAGCTCATTCCACTAGGGGCGTGGCTACTTCCACCGCCCTGCAGTGGGGTGTTCCTATTAGGAATATTTGTGATGCCGCTACATGGGCTTCGCTCCACACCTTTGTTAAACATTACTCCCTGGATACGATCCATGGTCAGGATATGGCCTTTGGTAAGGTGGTTCTTTATTCCGCCATCTGATTGGGTACTCTAAATTCTTTTCCCTCCTACATTTTCTGGTACTGCTTTGGGAGTCTGTCAAAGATGTTTGTTAGGCAGAATTATATGCCGTGTCCTTTGGGAACACTACACACAATTAAGAGTACAAGTGACAGTACAATTTCACCTTTGGTATAAGTCTGTACTACAGTTATAGTGGTAGCAGTAGCAGAGCAGCCAGACTTACTCTCGAGAGTAAGTGAGCAGTACAAATAGTTACACAAAGGACAGCAATTACTGTGATTCAGGCAAACACTGACTCAAGGCTTCTAAGTAAAAGAATATATATTTATTTACTCAACAGTTGTATAACATGTCACTATTCTAAGCAAGTCAAAATCACAAATAAACCACACCACTTCCCTTAAATTCCAGACTAGTTAAGCTCACAACATGAAGTGGGAGCAAAATGGCACTCCAGCAATTTAGAAGGGAGGGAAAAACAAAGTTATCAGCAATTAGGCAAATCCAACAAGTAAGTATTCTGAGCAGAAGGGGCATGGCTACATGGCTGCGTGAGAGGACGCGTTCCCGGATGGCTCCTGCAGATCCTTTGTTGATCCTGGGAAGTAACCGTGCTTCAAACCTCCCATGCATGCCTACCTAACACCCATGGATACATCAATACCATGGGCATGTAACAAGTGTAAAGGAGTGATCCGTGGCCTGAGGGGTGAGCATCGAGCCCCGAGTTTCGTTGCACAACAAAATGGCGGATGGTGAACAAAGGGCCATATAGAGGGACCGTCGCGTTGCTGTGAGAGGTGGTGTGCGAAGTGCAGCGAAAGACGAGCCCTTCGTATCTAGACAGAACTGGAGGAGCTCGAAATGCACTGCAACGCCGAAGGACAGCTGCGGATGGAAGGAGGTCCGCCGAAGCAAGACAAAGGGAGAGCATGCTGAGGACCACAGAGTGCCAGCGTATCGGAGAATCAGGGCGGCCCCCAGCCCCACAATAGCATCCGGGCAGAGGACAGAAGGAAGGACATAACTCTGCTCTCAACGACCCGCCCGTGAGGGCATAGCATCGACCAGGACGGGAAGGGGTTACTCTCGGGTCATCTCCCTGGCGAAGACTAGCAGGGACACAGCTTATGGCACCAGCCCCTGAAGGGTTTACAAAAGGCGCACAGCCGCCACGTCTGAGCACACGGGATACTGTTGCAAGAGAAGAACACTGGTGAGCGAGCCACACTGGGTAAAGCAGGAGAAGCTGACGCAACATTGATACGAAATAACCAGAGCCAAATGAGTAACGTCAAAATGTAGCGCAAGGGTCACTCAAAGCGTATAACACCTGTAATGAGGCATGGAGGCTTAAATATTTAAAAACATTCAATAACAAGGTAAAGGGAGGCATTCCATAAGGGATGCGAGATCGCAACTTTGCAAGGTACCCAAGGAGTCAAAAGGCCACGCATGGTGCACTATAAAACAGCCCAGAAAGGAGCACATACAGTATAGCTCCAGAAGGTGGTGACCAGGCAGAAATATACGCTGGCCATAGGAACAGCTGCCAAAGAGCCACAGTGTTTTGCCAAAAGTGGACACTCGAACGGGGAGCATTTCCCTCCCTCCGGACACTCCTCAGGACTGAGAGGGGGCAATACTAAGATGGCCGCCACCTGGTGAGTTAATACATCCCTTGCGCTCTGCCCGGGCCGGGGAAAATAAAAGGTGAAATAAGCATGGTCTAAACTCATACTAACTCCAAGATTGCCTCAAAACGTGAGTGGAGGAGTGCAGGACACCACTGGCCCCAGTCCGAGTTGGTGCGACATCCGAAACAGCGTGGGCACGGAAGTGTAGTGGGCCCTGGAGTGCAGCTCCAACCTGAAGCGAACGACTAAATAGAAGGTGACCGCAGAGCCCGAAACTGCACCAGACGGAAAGGAGCAACTCCAACCTCATCGGCCCGTCGGACGCCGCGAGTCCGAAACCTGGAGCTCTCCGCTTACAGAGACAGACGCCGGGTCCAAGGCTGCAACATGGCTCGGGAGGGGGCGCCTACACCAGCCGTACGAACAGCGGTGCAGAGCAAGGAACACTCCGGAGATTGGAGTTGCCACCACCCGCCGGCAGAATACCACCCAAATAAGCAGGCTGCACCCGCGACCAGACGGCACTCAAGGCTGGAGAACGCCAAGCCCATAGCGACACCCAGAAAGGTTCACGAACACTTGAGGGTGCAGCCACAGACTTGAACCTGCAGGAGCCGGGGCATATGGTTGCAAAAGATTTGCCAGCGCACAATTACGTGGGAGGACACAAGCCACTCCAGGTATAAACTTAACAGCATAGGGAAACCCCCAACCTAGCTCGTCCAGGTCCCATTGCCGACCGAGGAACGATCCTGCGGTGCCAAAGACCAGACGCCGTGGCCCCGCACACACATGTACAGTAATATCAAGATGGCCAACAAACTGGCTAAAACAAAGGGCAAACAACCCACGCTCGAAGAATACACTAGAGCATCGCCTTTGGCAGAAGGGGCCAGGAGCAAGGAGAGAATCTCCACACCGGGCACTGACGCCACAAGCAAAGACCAGCAGATCCTTGAAGCAATTGCGGACCTAAAAGTGGCATGGGAAACTAAATTAAAATCGGCCATGGTTGAACTGAAGGCGGCACTGGAGCTCAAAGTAGGGGCAGTACAGGAGGAGGTTAATCTCTTCCGGCAAAACGTCAGAGCACTAGCAAAACGTACAGGTGACCTGGAGAAGGGAGTGGCCCTGAACACAGCTGCATGTGCATCCCACAAAACCGAGAACCACGTCTTAGAACAACGCGTGGGCAACTTGGAAAGTAGAGCAGAGGAGGCGGAGGGACGCGCCCGGAGGAACAATGTGCGCATTGTTGGATTGCCTGAAGGAGCAGAGGGATCTAACCCCACGGAGTACATTGAAACAATGCTGCTACAAGAGATAACCGGAGGAGCGCTGACTCAAGGGTTTGCGGTGGAACAGGCGCACAGGGCCCTGATGAAGAAGCCACCACCGCGAGGCCAGTAATTGCCAAGATCCTGAATTACCGTTACCGGGAAAAAATCCTGGAGCATTTTCGGAAGGGAGGAACGATACAAAGGGCATCAGCAAACAAAACTGCATACCCGGATTACACCCTGCAGGTACAACGCCGGCGCATGAACTTCGGTGCAGTAAAAAGAAGATTGCGAGAAGCAGGCTACAAGTACATGTTGATCTACCCTGCAAAACTGAAAGTGTTCCACAACAACAGAGCACTGTCTTTCGATACTCCTGAGGATGCAACAGGATGGCTGGACACGCAGAGCTGCCCCCCGGAATCGGGTATCCAGAAAGAAGATGGCGCTGATAAGTAACATGGAGACTGCGGCACCTAGTGTTGCAGTATCAGACACTGGGACTAGAATATAGGATAGTGCAAAGACTGTTGGAGCAGGGCGACCAGGGCTGCATATATATGATCCTCTGAGCACGGGAACTTATTGAAAGGAGCAGGAGCCTATTGGAACCAGCCCTCATACCCCCACAAGTAGACCAGTTAGGTTAACGATCGTTGACACCCTGCTGGGTTCCTAATCTCGGCATTCCGAGGCAGTACCAAATGCGGGGGAGCCTGAGATCCAGGGATGGAGCTGGGCACCAGTTGGGGACGTGTAGGGAGGGGGGAGGGAAGGGGATGTGTGCAGTGTACATAGTTAAGGAAGGAAGGAAGGGAGAGGGGATAGTTGGGGAGTTTATGTTTAAAGGGGAGGGATACGAGCCCAAATTCGAGCCATACTGGACTGGGAAGAATACCTGGGAGGGGGCTATGTGTTTCTATCTGTTTTTGTGATTGTGGACTCTGAAGCACACCACTTCAGCAGCCCCCTTCTTTTTGTGTGTCACACAACACCTTCAGTGCCGTGGCGCAGGGTTGTCTTTAAAACCTCCCTTGACTCCATTTTTGCGGTGACTACTGTCCCCCAGAAAAGGTTAAAGTTACCATTAACTTTACTTAGTCAATCTACCACAGATGCAAACCATCTTCCATGGAGTACTGGAAAGGGTTAACTCGTATCCCTTTTTATCTGTACCTCTTAGAGCATTGTTACGCTCTTTTAACATTTAGACTTGGCTGGTGGCAGAAGTATCTACCCTAACTTTTCTACCGCGATTATATTAGATAAACGTGGTACTGTTCTTGGCTATTAGCCTCGAACATAAACCCGCTTGACCAAATCATCTTTCTTTTGGCTCTGATTGGGTTTATTCACCATTTTCTTTTGTTAAAGTCCTTCTTGTGTCTTACTTTGCACGGCAAACTAGGTTCGCCTTCTTTGTTCACCGTCTTTGACGGGCTTTCTGTTCAGAAGCCCTCCACCACGCGGTTGGGTGTCTAGGTGGGCTGAATGTGAGGGAGGGGTGTAGTCGCCCCCTGCACAGGGTATCCTAGGAAACCCAAGTCGCACTTTGTCATGATTGGCCAGGGTAGTTGTCTGGGTTGGACAACCCCCCTGCTGGGTGATTGACAGCCAGGCTGTGTGAATGGGGTTTTTTCGCATTAAAAGGCAGGTCTCTTGGGCTAGAAGTCAGAGAGTCGCCACTGGAACTACAAGGAACCGAAGAGAAGCGGAGAGAACGACGACGACGACGGCTGCTGCAACTACCCCGTCCTGGTGAAGCCCTGCTGCAATCCTGAGCTATCTTCCCTACAACGACTTAGAGAAGATCAGTCTGTAGTCTTCTTCCCTTGAGCTTGGTGGGGATAACCAGCTCATCTTCTACAGCCAGAGGATCCTCTTCCTTGGTCGAAATCGCTGCACACTGCTGTAGTGGTCTGGATAGCCACCTGAAGAGCCTCTCCTGTTTTTAAGGAGCACACCTTTTATTCCTTGTCGCTGCTTGCAGCTTCATCCCTGTGTGGTGCAGACCCCCTTCAGACGTCTTCCTTCACACCGAAGCCCCAGGAATCGTGGGTCTGCGGGAAACCAACAGGAACAACTGCCAGGGCACCAGCTGCACCACTGGAACAAGGTACTGTGTTTTGTTGAGGAAACTGGGTGAATCCCTTTTTCTTAATTTCCAAGGCTTGCCCTTGTCTTCCCTCCTTCTTATAACTTTTGCTTCCGAACATTGACAATATCGAAGTACTTTTGGCTATGTTGAATCGTGAACTGTTTGACCTTGTGATCTTCGGCCACCGGCCCCGGTGTGTTTCGACCCTGGCTCCGGCCCTTTGACTTTTGCCTAACCAAAATATTGCCTGTGATTTTTGTCTCCAACTCCCTCTGGGTATCTCAAGTGGTAAGTGTGTATTTGCCACGGTAGCATTTCATGTCACGGATACGCGTTTGTTTAGTAGACCAAACAGTCAAAAAGTGATCGCAATCGTATTCCTCGGTAACGTGTTGTGTTCGTAACACCGGTTCATTAAAACACAGGGCACTTACCTTGAGACTTACTGTACAAAGTGAATTGGTTAGTTGTGGTATATTTAACATGTGGTTTTGATTTGAGTTTAATAGAAGTGTCTTGTTTATAACGAATGGTTTAAAAATAAATGTACTTATATTTTTCTACCTGAACCCTTGAGTCAGTGTTTGCTTGAGTCACAGTAATTGTGGTCCCTTTGTGTAATCTCTGCTGCTGCTCATATACTCTTGAGATAAGCCTGGCTGCTCCACCACTGCTACCACTCTGACATAGTAGTACAGGCTTGTACCAAAGGTAAATCTTGTATTGCCAAATGTAGTCTTAATTGTGTGTAGTGATCCCTAAGGGAACTGCACAGGATTCTGCCTAACAATGCTCCCCAAGCGCTTCTTCGAGAAACGCCACAGCATATGCAGGGGCTTCATATGGCAGAATTCCAGGAACAGGGTGGCCCTATGGAAATTCAAAACTCGTGCGACAGGGGGGGCATAAACCTACCGAACTTCGAGATATACTACCTAGCGGGACAGCTCCAATATGTGGCCAAATGGCTATCCGAAGAAGAGACGGCTGAAGTTAGGCTATTATACAAGGACACTGCCCCCTTCTTTCTAAGAGAAGTGGTGTGGTTGCCCAAATCGAAGATGCAAGGAAGGGTGAGACTGCTGGAGCTGGACTGGAAAATATGGGGCAAAGCATGGCAAATAGTGGGAAATCCGACCCCATGTTCCCTGCAGGTGCCGTTAGTGGCGCTATGCGGGGAGGACTCGCAAATGATAAAAGGGATCCGTAGATACTGGGAACCGATGGGCTTTGCGACCCTCGGAGACATATGGCAAGAGGGGGAGGTACTAGATTTCCAGAGACTAATGGAGGACACCGGGCTACATAAAGGTCAATATATTACATACACATGAATTATCAAACAGGTGAGAGAAAGGTTAGGCAGTGCTAGCGGAGCAACCCGATACGGCCATTGAGACTATGTATGAAATCTCGGAAGGTGGCCACGAAATATCCCGCATTTATGAACTATTGATGTCCAGGGTGGGTAAGGAGTTGCTCCAACTGAGGCAGGACTGGGAGGAGGTGGGAGAACCTATGCAGGATGGACAATGGGATAGGGCCAAAAGGTACCACAAGAAGGTGTCCCGCAACGCAAGTTTTCTGCAGATCCAGTTATATGTTACTCACAGGGCATATATGATCCCTAGCAGAATTGCCAGGTTTGGAAGTTCAGTGACACAGAAATGCCCGAGGTGCGGGAGGTGGAAGCTGGGATGATGCACATGTTTTGGGCATGTCCGGAGGTGGGTAGATTCTGGACAGAGGTTAAACTACGCCTGGCTGAAAAAGGGATTACGCATGAGGTGGAGTCAGTTTGGGCATGCATGCTGGGGGGGTGGTTGCCAGCCATGTAACCTGAAGCACATTAGTAAGATGAAAGATTTGGCCTACATCCTGGCCAAGTGGAGAATTGCAATGGGCTGGAAATCAGCCCATAGACCCAGAATAGAGATGTGGTGGGCTGACCTCCTGAAATGGGCAGAAGCAGAAACGGCAGCTTGGTATGAAGCAGTCAGCAGAGGAGGGGAGGAGGAAGCGGGACCCCTGATAGCGTGGAGACAACTGGTGGCCGCAATGGTGGGACCCTCCCAGGCCGAACTCATAGAAGAGGATACGAGTGGGATCACTGAAGGAGATAAACCCCGAGGTACGCAAGCTGGGGCATCGAAGTAGGGGCTCGAGTTAAAGGGGCAGGAGGGGGAAGGAAAGTGACGTAAAACATGTGAGCAAAATGATGTGAAGCTAATATGCGAATGTCCTAAATGTTTGAAATGTTTGGCGTGTTAATAAAAATAATAAAAACTGTTTTAAAAAAAAGTATTCTGAGCAGTTGAACAAGAGAGACTACAGTGAGAAGATCAGCTAGAAAAGGCTTAGGGCCAAAGTCAATAGGTCAAAAGTCTTTTGCTCAAGATCACACAGTTCAGGGTAGTTTGCGGTAATGTTCGTGGCACAGATTCTGGACGAGGTTGGTTGGTAGAAAAGATAGTTCAAAGAGAAGAGAAGGACAAGCCCGCGGATTGGAGAAAGATTTCAAACAATTTCACTGCGGCTGAGCGAAACGCACAACTGGATTTGCACAGTACCTTAAAACAGAGAGGGGGCTGTAGCTGAGGCAGATGTTCCTGGTAGTTCCTGCAGGCTCACGGTTCCTGAAGCGACTGTCGGACTCATCAGAAGTAGGAAGACTGGGGGTCCTGCACTACCCAGGGAAGAAACCAGCAGCAGCTCCAAACGACGAATAAAAGGAATAAAAGGTTCTCTCCTTAAAACCCAAGCAGGGTCCGACCTTCCTGGCTATCCGGCCCACTGTAGCTCTGTACAGCGAATTCGACCAGAGGAGTGGGTCCTGGCTTGCAGTTTGGGCGTTCTGGTTGGTCCCACCATCTCAAGGGAAGAAGTTTCCTGGAGGACCTTCTCTGTTGTCATATTTGGAGATTCGGACCTGCAGCGGGGCTTCACCTGGCGGTTTAGTCGTTGTAGGGGTCCTCTTCTTCCAATTCCTCGTTGGTTCTTTCGTTTCAGTGGCGACTCCGTCTTTCCAGTCCCAGAGACCTGCTTTTCATGCAGTTTATGCCCATTCATACAGCCTGGCTGGCAATCACACAGCCAATCAGACAAGAGTGCGACTTGCGTTACCAAGGGAACCCATGGCAGGGGTCCGAAGATCCCTCCCTCACATCCTGCCTACCTAGACTATCCGGTGCCTTAAGGAGGGCTTCTGTGCAGAAGCCCGCGAAAAGACAGCGAACAAATGAGTCATCCCCGGTTTGGCGCACAGAGAAAAACACAAGAAAGACTTTAACAAAATGAAATGGCGACTAAACCCAACCGGAACCAAAATAAAACACATATGGTCAAGCGGGTTTTATGTTCGAGGCTAATATAATAGCCTAAAACATTACCAGGCTATGTAAGAGAATGGCGGTAGGAAAGTTAGGGTAGATACCACTGCCACCAGCCAAGTCTTAATGTTAAGGGAGCGAAACATTGCCCCAAGAGGTACAGACAAAAAGTGATAAGAGTTAACCCTTTCCATACTCCATGTAAGATGGGGTGTACTGGGTCTGTGGTTTAAAGTGACTATATAAAGTTAATGGCAACTTTACCTGTTTCTAGGGGACAGTAGTCAGCCCCAGAAAAATGGAGTCAGTGGGAAGTGTCAAAGACAACCCTGTGTCACTGCCTTGAAGGTGCTGTGTAACACACACACAACGTGGAGCACATGGAGTAGGTGAGGCTCCAGTGCCGAAGATCACACAGAAAGTAGAAATACAGATAGCAAAACACATGTAAGAGTGGGGAAAAAAGACTCACACTCTTACCAGGTGAAAAAAGTAAATCCTAGAAATCCAGCAAAGGTAAGGGAAATCAACCATTTATGAGAATTCTCCCTAACAACGTGGAATACGTTGGAGGAGACAATCCATTCAAAGAACAAATTATTTACCAACTGGTAATGTTCTTTCGACTGGATGTTCCTCCAAAGTATTCCACTTTGCCCTCCCAGCCTGCCCCTCTAGAGAATTTCCTATGCGATTGCAGCTTACGTTTCCAAAAGGCTATGTGCAATCAAGCAGGCATGAGACTGGTGCCACACTTTCTGGGGGGGAAAAAACTTAAACTTAGGCTACAGGCGCTGTGTGTCCTATTTATAACATCTGCTGACGTTACCCTCGTCGGAGGCCTTCGAGGGACATCGACCCAACGTCATCGACACAGGACACCCTCTGCCGAATTTGTTTTCGAAGTACACAGCTGTGGATATTACATGTCAAAGATGTGGAATACGTTGGAGGAACATCCAGTCGAAAGAACGTTACTAGTTGGTAAGTAACTTATTCTTCTGGTTGGTCTTGCGTCATCTTGCAGAGTGAGTGAGATCCAGGTGTTAGTCACCTAAGAGCCATACATTATATTTCACAAAGACAAGGTGGTGCTTTGCACGCGACCCCAAGTTCCTTCCAAAGGTGGTGTCATCCTTCCACATCAACAAGGAGATTGCGCTCCCCACATTCTTCCCGGACCCCAAGGAAGACGCAGAGAAAACGTCCCACTGTCTGGATGTCATGAGAGCATTGAAATTCTATCTGGACTGAATCAAAGGCATCCGCAAGACGGATGCACTGTTTGTAACATTTGGAGGCTTCAGGACTGGTCAGCAAGCCTCCAAGCCATCAATAGCTCCATGGATGACAGCAGCGATCCATGTGGCATACAAGGTGCTACATAAGGATCTGCCGCAGGGCATGCATGCGGTAAGAGCCAAGGCGGCCGCAGTCGCTTTCCAGCGCTACATTCCCTCGCAAGTTATAAGCAGGGCGGCAACATGGGCCACCCCTTCGGCCATTTGCAAACACTTCTACTTGGATACCAGTGCCAAGGCTGATGCAGCAGTCGGTCAAGCAGTGCTGTATGATCTTTTTGCCTAGAGGATCAGGCGCTCCTCCCCAGGGCATTTTCAGTTGTAATCGGCCATCAGGATGGAGGACAGGGGACGGGACATAGGAGTAATTTAGTGTTACTCACTGGAGTGACTAACATACTCCCAGCCCATAGTACCCTTGCATCCATATGTTCCACCATCCATCCCCCTATAATAAGAACAGTGAGATTGTTAAAGTGTAATACAGCCGACGCGTCAGAAAGGGACTGAGGTGTGGTGCCGGTGGGTGGGGTCAAGGGAGTCGACGCTACTGGGGCCACGCCCCAGCACGCCTGTACATTTAAAGGCGATCTGTCTTTTTCTGGTGGAAAACAGGTTCTGTTCCCGTCCCTCGTGAGGGACCCCCATACAGGATGGAAGAAAGGGGACTATAGACTAGGATTAAGTTACTCACTCCAGAGAGTAACACTTATTTGTTTGGCCTTCTGGTGTTCAAAAGATGGAGAGGATCCCCCCATCCTATGCCTGTGTTGTGGTCGGGGCTGTTGGCTAGGAATCCATGCGGCTGCTCTGGGCTGAAGGAAGCAGTTGCAGTGGATAATTGGTTCAATTAAACCGTGCAGGGCTTCTGTGGTTCAGAGCCAATTTGCCAACAACAGAGTGGCCCTGCAACATGTGGAATTCAGAGTATTCTTTGGCCTCGCGAGGAACAGGCACAGTCCAGGGCTGAGGGTGTGTAGGCTGGACACTGATCTAATCAATGGTGTCTGGTGGCTGGGCGAGACCAAAAAATGACAAGAACTGTCAGATTTGGCTCAGTTGTCAGCTAAACCGAAGACAGTAACACAAGCAGCACTAGGTGTATAGATGACGATTTGGCGGATAGATCATTGGAGTCCTTGCCAGAAGAAAGACTACATTCAAAGGCATGTTCAACTTCGTGAGTTGCATGGCAAAGGACATGGCATCAATTAAGAGACATTTAAAAGACTTGAAGTCCAACCTGATTACCATTCCAATGCGATTGGATGAGGCCGAGTACAGGTTTTCGCAATGGCAGGACTATGCTAATGTCCAAAAGGAGGGACCCAGTCTCTTGTCCAGAAGCTTGTTTTTGTTAAATAAACAAAAAACAATAATTCCTGTAACAGCGCCTTGATGCCTGCGGGCTGTGTGAACGCTTTACAAATGCAAAATAATAATAATATTGGAAACATTATTTGATTTATAAGCAAGAGATACACCATAATGTCAAGGTCATTGAAGTCTCGGAAGGTAGAGAAGGTCCTAATATGAAGCCCTTTATACTTCAGTTAGTTTTTGAGACTTTTGGAATAACTATTGAAGACTCGACAGAGGTGGAAAGGTCACTTGGAGCACTATGTCCGGTTAAGCTACCCTGACCTATTGTGGTCCAATTCCTGTGTTTTTTGGTAAGTGAAAAGGTAATGTGCCAGGGACAGATGACAAATCTTCTGGCATGGAAACAAAATCACTTTCTTTAAAGATCTGCCTCAAATGATGCTCAAGCAGAGGAAGACATTCATGGAGGCAAAGAAGGTGCAGTGTAACACCCACAAAGTTAATTGGCTAAGTAGTCGTTTATGGTTTTGGGTCTGAAGATTTTATCTTCAAACATTAATAGGGTAAATATTCCTGTTGATAGGTGTGACGAATCCAGGGAATTTGTTCCTTTGCCTCAAGGGTAGTCATCCCCTTTGGGACCAGGGAGATGAGGCCGCTGTTCAGAATACTCTCTAAGGAACAGGACAAGCCGAATATCACAGAGGTTTAATCACCTTCCCTCCCCCTCAGAGGAAAAGGAAGCCCCGTTAACCTCTGTTTAGGGGATCCAGAACCAATCCCGTTTCCTCTCTGATTTTTCAGGAGAAGCTAAAAGGCTGGACGACGGAACCTACAGGGAAGGAATGAGCTTAAGCCAGCCTGCAGACAGTGGTAACCTGCGCTATTAGGATGGGCTGGTTGATCCTGGAGACAGGACCATGTCCGATGCATGCTGGGTGGAGGGATCTTGGAGCCTGCAGAACACTGCAGATCCATGCAGGGCGTGGTGGGTGGAGGGATCCTGGAGCCTGCGGAACACTGCGAGCCCAGCCAGGCAAAGCACCTGACAACCCAGGATCCCTGGAAGCTGTAGACCGCAACGCCAGAAACACAATACACCTGCTCTCCTGAGCCAAGACGCTGAGATGAGGATTTGCTGCAAGAGAGCCGACCTCAAAGAATCGGTTCCGCAGACACTGGAGCCACTACCTCCTTCAGCGAGCATAGCTGCTGACATTCAGGTACGTGGCCAGTACAGAGAAGCAGAGGAGGGTGGTGAGACTCTGAAGCACTCCACAAGGAGGTGAAAATGTGCGACCAACAAGGCCAAATAGCACAAGAGATGCTGCGCGACACAAGACCCTTGGAGGGCGTGAGAATATTGCAACAAACACATAGCCAAGGAGGCTGACAAGCCCTCGAGAGGCTGACTTAATCAGGACTACTGGAGGGGTGAGTGCATTTATGAGGGTGAGGCCGGGAGTGCACTGGATGTGTCGGCAGCTGGCCTCTCCCTGGGGTGCTCCGGCAGGCTCAACGGAGCTCTGTGCCGGATGCGTGCAGGGGCCCTGGGACACCCTCTAGCCGGAGTCGGAGGCGCGCATGGGAGGCTCGTCTCTGCAGCTCTTCCTGCCCTGAGGAGGCCCTAGCTGAGGCTGACGACGTGGGAAGCTGGAGGGTGTGAGATCCGCACCAGAGTAACTGGACTCCACAGGGCAGGCTTTTACCTCGGTTGGTTGCTAGTGCAGAACTCTCCGCCGCCGGGACCCGTTGGGCCGACTCGAGTGGGGTGCAGGGCGAGACATGTGCATTCCACATGAGCGGAGGGCCTGCTCGCTTGCGGCACACTGGAGGCGGGGCTCACCTTTACTCATGGTGTTGGCGTGCCCGACGGTCCCACTAATGGTAAAGGCGGAAGGGTAGGCACTTTCCAAGACTTGGGAGGGGCAGATGTAAGGCACCAGACGGCAGCTCAAATAGGGATAGGGCCCTTACTATATCACCCAATCGGGAAGGGGATGGTGTGAGCCAACCCTGATTGGCCCAGAGTCGAGCTGGATGAAAGGGATAAATGGCCACACATTAACGCCACGTTTGTTCACTATTTCAGAAAGCTGAACAACGCAAGGAGAGTGGAAGCGACTGGTGGCCTACCCGGGCTCGAATAAATGGGAGGAGGCTGCAAAGAATTAACCTTACCCCAAGACTTTAACAGTGAAGTAACTGTCTAGAAGTCCAAGGACTACCTTTATTTCATTCATTCAAAAGGACTCTTAACAAGTACCATTTTTGCATCCAATTACTGTCTCCTGTCCTGAATCCCACAGCATTATAAACGGCACACAGCCAACACGGCTGAATATTCCATGTGGGACTGAGAGAGCCAGCACCCATAGAGGGGTGAGGACATTGTACTACGCCTACAACCGTTTAGGCTGGATAGCCCATATAGGGCTAATAGAGACAAGAAAGAGTGAGGTATTTCCCCTGGAGGGCGAAGCAAGAGAGATCCCAGAGGCTGAACACCCAAGTGACTGAATTATAGAAACACATTTTGCAATTAGAAACCGAACATTGCAAGCTTAGCAGAATCTTGTTGAGTGGGTTAAGAGTCCCTTCTACAGAGTTTTGTGCGAAACACAAAGCTGGTGTTTGAAATATATATACAGTTTGAGGCCTGAATCTAGAAGGGGAAATGACTGAAACTACAAGTGGATAGGGGTCAAGCACCAGCGATCCCTTGCCAAGAGGGTAGCATACCTCCATAGGCCACTTTGTGTTCCTTTGTTGTTAGTCGTAGGGCAGACAATAGGGCAGAATAGGTTTAGGATGTCAGATGCATGTCATTTTTTTTTTACAAGCACATTTCTGTTATGTTTTCAAATAGGGAACCACCATCATCATAACTTTATTCAGGTCATAAGGCCATCAACGTACACATGTACATCATAAGCATAACACATCTCATATATACAATAACTACAGCTCAAACTGCCTGCCAGACCTCCAAGCCGTATGGCAACATCTGCCAGATTGCATCCCTGGGCACAACCTGAAAAAAGTGGTCAATTTGGGCTACTAGGTTGGCCATGTGTGAAACTATCTCTCCCCATTAATGGCTCCCTCAAAGCTTTTCCCCCAGTGGGATTAGATTGGCTCCAGATAGCCGGGGATGCTGCATATTTGTGTCTATGAGGGAGGTATTATTATGGTAGGGGGGGATGCACTAATTTCAATAGTACTACTAGACAACTGCTGGCGTCTCTTTCCAATCTCTAGTATACCCATGGCTATTCTTTGTTCCCTCAATTCAATTCGAATGGAGTCCAGAATGCTTCCCCCATTATTGTGTATTCTTCTACAGCTTATTATGTCCTCTCTAATTGGGGAACAACATCCATAGACCATTCTAAGCCAGTGGATACACTTAATTGTTAAGGATTCCCTGGTGTTTCAGGCTGATCACCAGTACTTTTAGGGACTCCATGCAAGTATACCCTCCCCCCGCTTGACCCCCACAGGGATCCCTCTCATGTAACCACCTTCCATGCCTTTGCCTTGATCTTCTTGAGTTCTACGAACTTTATAGCTACCAGTTTCTGAGGCCACACTAGATTCTAGAATACCATCTGCACCTCCCAACCTGGGGCATGGTCGTGACCCCGCCAGTGTCCTCCCCACACATAATCCCGCCGTGGCATTAGTGCAAATTTATACTGCAGGTTATTGGTATCTGGAAAGATGACAAGGTTGGCTTGTTTCTGGGGCACTTTTTTAATGTCTCACCAGTACAACCATTATCGTTGATGCTATTAAGTCATGTCAGGCTGTGTTACAACCCATGTTGGGGTAATGTCATATTTCTTCACAGCAGGCTGGGAGGCCCTTGCAATGACCTGAATGCTATGGTGCTTCCACGACCCCCACGCCCCAACACCACCTCCTGGGCCTCTACGGTCTTGCAGTAAAAGTATTAAGTTTTTTCAGGGCCATACGTTCAGTCAGGACAAGAGAGCATATACATCCCAGTTGTGGTACCTCGTTAACTTGATTATGGCCAGTAGTAGACAGGGAGGACTATTGTGCTGGAGCAATTGGCACACAAATGGTACCCTTTTTCAGCGGGCGTAGCCCCCGGATCATCTAAATGGTATTCAGTGTCTCTCAATGTTGGTAAACATCTGGTCCTAGGGAGTGAGGGCTCTCTCCCCTGTTGCCCTTTTAAGGGGAGGTTGTGCACCGCGTTCAGAAAGTCAGTCTCAAGATCTTCAATACTGATCATTGGGAGCCTGTTTTCTCTGAGGATCTCCAGAGTTTTGGACGTGGGGATAAGGGGTTAGAGGAGATAGTGACTGAAAATGCAGGTATGGGGGCTGTTGGATTTTGGACCCCTGTATTGTCTTTGTCCATGTCCGCCCCTCCTCAGTAGGGCAAGTCCATAGCGGGGGCTCCGCAAGTAACAAAACTGGCTGCAGTACAATCCGACCCACCATTCCCTGCAGTGTATATCCCCACTCTATGATCCCTTCTTTCGTTGTTGCTAGCAGGTGTATTGACCTCAATGGTGCTGTCAATATGTCAATAGTTTTGCTGCCCCTGATATCCAAGGAGCGTCCCAGAAAATGGTTATTCGAGGGGATTGGGTCCTCCGACGTATTCCATATCTATGACATGTAATCACCACAGCTGTGCTGCTTCGGAAACTTTTTCGGCGTCTGCGTCCTGCGTCGATGACGTCGATGCGCCGTCGTCGAGGACCTCGTCCGACGTCATCCGATGTGATAAGTAGGACGCACGACGCCCATAGCCTCAGTTCCGTTTTTTCCACGAACGTGTTGCTTCGTGTTTCTCGGTTCTAAGCCTCGACTCTTTGGAGTTCTGTTCTTTCTGGTTCTTCGAACCTGTTCGTTTGTGAATTTCCTTCGGCGATGTCTTCCACTTCGTCTTCAACCCCGCGTCCGGGCTTTAAGAAGTGCGGGGAGTGTGGGTCCAAGATGTCGGTGACTGACTCGCACGACGCCTGCCTCTGGTGCCTCGGGGAGGCCCACGACACGGATGACTGTGTCGACTGCCAGTCGCTCACGTCCAAAGCCTTACGCGAACGTAAGAAGAAGTTGTCGGTAGGTCGGGTGTCCAAGCCCCGGAAGTCGAAGTTGGCGGGGCTTTCGACGGATGATTCGAGGGGTGACTCTCCGCGTCATCGTCGGAAGTCTCGTCGGTCTTCTTCTAGGAGTGGGTCTCGCCACTCCTCGGCCTCTTCGAGGCATTCTCGGAAGCGCCGTCACCGGTCGCCTTCCAGGTCCTCTTCCGAGGATTCTGCACGGCACGTCGGTTACCCCACCAGCCGTGCGACGCCGGAAGAATGGGCTTCCTTCGGGAAGAAAATGTTGGCGATTCTTGAGTCGCAGGGTACTCAGCCGTCCGCGCCCCCGAGTGGGGTCGGCCGTGTGAGGTCGAGAGACGCCGCTCGCAAGAGTGGTCGGCACGAGTCACGGGAGCGGTCCCGTTCGGACAAGGAGGCTCGTTCTCGCCGTACCCGTTCCAGGTCCCGGTCCTCGACGCGTTCGAGACCGTGTGCTCCTGTGAAGTCTTCGAGGAAGACATCGACGTCTGAGGCGTCGAGGGCGTCGACAGGCTTTCTCGAGGCTCCGGCTTCGAGGGCCTCGTCGAAGCCGTCGACGATCAGGTCGTCGAGGGACACGCTCGGGGCTCCGGCTTCGAGGGCTGTGTCGACGCCGCCGATACTGGAGGCGCTGCATCTGACGTCGACGCCGATTTCCTCGACGTCGACGCCGATTTCCTCGACGTCGACGCCGATTTCCTCGACGTCGACGCCGATTTCCTCGACGTCGACGCCGATCCTCTCGGCGCCGTTGCCGGTTTTCTCGGCGTCGGCGCCGATTCGCTCGACGCCATCGACGCCTTTCGTGTCGGAGGTGCCCCGTGTCACGGGTGTACCCCCTAGGAAGGCTCTGGTTAAGAGCAAGCACTCTCGGGTGCCTTTTCGCCACCTGGAATATATTTCGGAGGCGGATGAGGATTCTGATGGCCTGGTTCCTAGTCAGGTGCCAGATGAAATTGTCTCGGGCCATAGTCAGTTTGACGATTTGAGGCAGTCACTGCATGATGCCAGTGGACTGGACACCTCTCCGGAGGTGGAATTTTGTAGGCCTGAGCCTGGCTCCCATGCCGATTCCTCGTACCGGCGCCTTATGGCTAGGGTGTCTGAGTATCTGGGATGGTCTGCTCCCCCAGGGGAGTTTGTGCAGGATGATCTGACGGACATCCTTGATGTTGGTCCCCCAACTGACCCGGTACTGCCCTTCCATATGGCTTTACAGAGAAGGGTGGCGGCGGCTTGGACTGCTCCGGAGAGTCTCCCGGCGGTGGGCAGATCCTTGTCGCGTAAATACCGTCCAGCCAGTAGCGACCCCTGCTACTTGACCAGGCACCCCACTCCGGAAAGTTTGGTGGTGCAGGCGGCCACGGCCCCGGCAAAGCAGGCGTCGTACCCTACCATCCCTCCTGATAGGGACGACAAACGTTTTGATGGCTGGGCGAAGAAAGTGTTTTCTTCTGGTGGTATGGCGCTTCAGGCGGCCAACTCCATTTGTGCCTTGTCACGTTTCACGCACACTCTGTGGAACTGTGTTGCGTTAGCGGCTGAACATATTCCCGAAGGGGTTGAACGGGATGGTTTCCTTGCTATGGTCCAGGATGGTAAGGATGCCATGTGTGAGTCCGTTCAGTCGGGTCTGGACTTGGCTGAATGCGTCAGTAGGTCCATGGCGGCGAGCACCGTGATACGCAGGTTTGCGTGGTTGCGGAAGTCGGGGTTTGCTCCTGATGTGCAGTCCCGGCTCCTCAACATGCCCTTTGATGGTGAACACCTTTTTGGCAGCAAGGCTGACGAGAGCCTTGAGAGGTTGCAGAACTCAAAAGCTGCAGCGAAGTCGTTGGGCGCTGCAGTTCGCCAACCTCCGCCTTTTCGTCCTAGGGGACAGCAGTGGAGGGGTGGTTCCTTTCGCTATTACTCATCCTTCAGTAAAGCGAGAGGAGCTGGCAGTCAAAGAGGCCAACGCAGGGGTACCAGAGGTGGACGACAGGGTACCCGTGGTGCCAAGGCCGCTCGGGCAGTTGCCTCTTTGCCCTCAGGTAACGCCGCAGCCGCTCCCATTCAGTCGTGAGGCCATGTCCCATGGTTCGCCGGTTGGGGGAAGGCTGGCGCAGCATCTTGTAGAGTGGCAAGCCATTACTTCAGATGTGTGGGTTCTGGAGATCATAACCCACGGCTACTGTCTTCCTTTTCGGCACAGGCCTCGCGACAATCCACCGGGGAACCTCTCTTTGCAGAGTCCGGATCCGCTCCTTGCGCAGGAAATTCAAGCCCTGCTGGAGAAAGGCGCCATAGAACTGGTGCCTGTAGCGGAGAGGAACAAGGGATGGTATTCCCCTTATTTTTTGATTTCGAAGAAAGACGGGGGATTGAGACCCATCATGGACTTGCGCGGTTTGAACAAACTCCTCAGGAAGGACAAGTTCAAGATGGTTACTCTCTCTCAAGTCCTCCAGGCCCTTCAGCTTCGGGACTGGTTGGTGTCACTCGACCTCAAGGATGCTTACTTCCATGTGCCGATCCATCCCAAGCACAAGAAGTTCCTGAGGTTCGCGGTTGGCGACTCGCACTTTCAGTTTCGGGTCCTGCCGTTCGGTTTGACCTCCGCCCCGAGGGTTTTCACCAAGCTCATGGTGGTGGTGGCAGCGCATCTCAGGCAAGGGGGGATTCACGTCTACCCCTACCTGGACGATTGGTTGACCAGGGGGAGCTCTCCCGAGCAAGTCCTGGATCATCTATCGGTCACCTGTCGCTCCCTTCACAGGCTGGGCTTCTCCCTCAATTTAAAGAAGTCCCATTTGACGCCAACACAGCGGCTCCAGTACATCGGAGCAGTGCTCGACACTTCCCTGGGGCAGTGTTTTCCTCCCCAGGTTAGGGCTCTTCACATTCAGCAGATGGTGCACAAGTTTCAGCATGCCCAGACGCTCCCAGCGTTCGAGTTCTTGAGGTTGCTCGGCCTCATGGCATCCTGCATTCTTCTGGTGCCAGAGGCTCGCCTGCGGATGAGATCTTTGCAGTGGGCACTCAAGACGCAATGGTCGCAGTCCTCCGGCAGGTTGTCGGACTCGATTCAGGTGCCGTCCTCGGTTGCCCGGGACCTTCTGTGGTGGGCCGTCGAAGGCAACTTGATGAAGGGGGCTCCATTTTGGCTTCCCTGGCCGGAGGTGACGATCGTGTCGGATGCATCCCTCACGGGATGGGGAGCTCATGCCAACGGGCTGACAGTCAGCGGTCGTTGGTCTCCGTCGGAGTCCAGACTCCATATCAATCTGTTGGAGCTGAGGGCTGTCAGGCTAGCCCTGAAGGCTTTTCTGCCGTCTGTGCGAGGGAAGAATGTCCTGATCCTGACGGACAACACAGTGGCCATGCACTACCTCAACAAAAAGGGGGGGGCAGGGTCACTTCCTCTGTGCAGGGAGGCGATTCAGCTCGAGTTCTGGGCCATCCAACAGGAAGTTTCGATCTCGGCAGTTCATCTGGCCGGAGCCGAAAACGTGACGGCGGACGCTCTGAGCAGGCAGAGCGCGATCTCTCACGAGTGGGAGTTGGCTCAGGAGATTCTCCTGGAGATCTTCGCCCTTTGGGGGACCCCTCAAGTGGATCTCTTCGCCTCCAGTGTCAACCGGAAGTGCGAAAGGTTTTGCTCGCGGGAATTTCCTCCAAAAGGAGCCTTAGGAGACGCGTTCGTGGTGGAGTGGTCATTCCCGCTGCTGTACGCGTTTCCTCCAGTCCCCGTCATCCCCCAAGTGCTGCGGAGGTTACGGAAGTTCGGTTCCCGGATGATCCTCATTGCTCCGGCGTGGGCTCGGAGGACGTGGTACCCGGACCTTCTCGACTTGTCCATCTGCCCTCCACGTCGTCTTCCCTACCGAGACGATCTGCTCTCACGGGAGGGGGGTCAGGTTCTCCATCCAGAGGTCAGATCCCTCAACCTTCACGCTTGGCTTCTGAGAGGTTGAGGTATAAGGATTGGGACCTCCCTGAAGACGTGATGGAGGTGTTGCTTTCGGCCCGAAGGCCAGCAACTAAGTCTCTGTACCGTTGCCGTTGGCGTAAGTTCTGCGACTGGTGCAGAGTTCAGAATGTGGATCCTTTTGCATGTGACATCCCCATGGTTCTGTCCTTTTTACTTTCTTTGGCCCACAGGGGCTTGCAAGTGGGTACCATTAAAGGTTACCTGGCGGCGCTGTCCATCTTTAAGCGCTCGTCTGAAGAGTGTTCTTACTTTAAAATCCCTTTAATTTCACAGTTTCTGAAAGGGCTCACTAATGTGTTCCCTCCGTCACCTTTCCTGGTGCCTGGTTGGGATTTAAACCTTGTTCTTAGGTTTCTTATGGGTGCTCCGTTTGAGCCTTTACATTCTTGCCCTTTGAGGCTGTTAACTCTAAAAACTGTGTTTTTAGTTGCGGTTACTTCCGCTCGCAGAGTGAGTGAGTTACAGGCACTTTCAGTTAAGCCTCCCTTCACTGTATTTCACAAGGACAGGGTTGTCCTTCGTGTTCGTCCTTCTTTTCTTCCGAAGGTAGTGTCGGAATTTCATTTGGCCCAGAAGGTTGTTCTTCCGGCATTCTATCCTCCTCCGCATCCTGGTAAGGAAGTGGAGAGGCTCCATAGGCTTGATCCTAGGAGAGCTTTAAGCTTTTATGTTTCACGCATGTCCCGGGTCAGAGTGGACGATCAACTCTTTATTGGCTACGCTGGGAAGCGTTTGGGGCAAGCTGTGACGAAACAGACTTTGTCTCGCTGGATTATTTTAGCCATCTCGGAGTGTTACCGTTTGGCGGGTAAGGACCCGCTGGCTTGCGGGCCCATTCCACCAGGGGTGTGGCTGCATCTACTGTACTGCAGAGGGGTGTTCCTATTCGCAACATCTGTGAGGCAGCCACCTGGGCTTCAGTGCATACATTTGTACGTCACTATTCCCTCGATTCCATCCCAGGGCAGGATCTGGCCTTTGGCAAGGCGGTCCTTTGCTCTATTTGATTGGCTATTCTAAATTTTGATTCTAAATTCTTTCCCTCCTCCTTGCTCTGGTACTGCTTTGGGAGTCTGTCAGATATGGAATACGTCGGAGGACCCAATCCCCTCGAAGAACAAGTTACTTTCTTACCTGGTAACGTTCTTTCGATGGGATGGTCCGACGACGTATTCCATATCGCTCCCGCCCTGCCTTCCCCGCTGCAGAATTTCTTTTGCGATTGCAGCTTACGTTCCGCAAGGCTTTGTGTCTGACTGGCAGTTGACTTATGTCACACGTTCTGGGGGGAAAAAACTACAACTGAGGCTATGGGCGTCGTGCGTCCTACTTATCACATCGGATGACGTCGGACGTCGGAGGAGGTCCTCGACGACGGCGCATCGACGTCATCGACGCAGACGCCGAAAAAGTTTCCGAAGCAGCACAGCTGTGGTGATTACATGTCATAGATATGGAATACGTCGTCGGACCATCCCATCGAAAGAACGTTACCAGGTAAGAAAGTAACTTGTTCTACTGCAAATACCACAATATCAGGCCGGTCGCATACGCAAAGCTATGCGATCGCTAGGCATGATGGCATCTTGCATTCACCTGGTGCCGCACGCACGTCTGCACATGTGCTTCATGTGGAAGTGGTTGGCGAAACAGTGGTCTCAGGCAAGCGGTCAGTGGGACGATCTAGTGGCCGTTTCACCAACACTAGTGCAAAACCTTCGCTGGTGGACAAGGGAGAATCTGTTAAGGGGCAAACCCTTCCACAATCCAAAGGTGCAAGCGATAGTGATGACAGATGCCTCGCTTGCCTGGTGGGGGACTCATCACCTTCATCACACAGCTCAGGGGGGTGGACTCCTGCCACGGCACAGAACCACATCAACCTGTTAGAATTGCTGGCAGTATTCAAAGCCCTTCAGCCATTCGAGATACATTTAACAGGTCTGTCTGTACAAGTCCTCACAGACAGCACAACAGCGATGTTCTAAATAAACAAACAGGGGGCAATAATTCTCCAAATTTGTCCAAACTTGCACAACAGATTTGAAAATGGGCACTCAAACGGAGAATATTCCTATCCTCACAACCCATTCCAGTAGTGCATACCGTATAAATAGTCAATTTCAGCCAAATCACAAATGTGGCAGAGAAATGCAAAAACAGCAGCAGCCAGATTCTTAGCTAGAGGATAACGCAAACAGATTATTAATAAAGCTTACAACAAGAGCTGTGGTCAATCCAGAAACAATATCCTTGCCAAGAATACAAATCTCAGATCTAAAGGGAAAAGTGATAATTTTATCAGATTTATCACGACTTTTAATCGGGGAGCAAAGAATGTGTGGAAAGTTCTAGGAAAACATTGGAATCTATTGAATAGAGATTAGTCATCTTCTACAAGCCAATGCAACAGTTACCTTCAGGAAGTCCCCAGCAATACAAACAAAACTATCACCTAGTATGTTTCCACCTATTCCAGTTTTGACTGCGGGCAGCTGGCTTCCGAATCAATCTCCAGGTTTTTATACCTGCAGCAAGGGCAAAGCATGCCGTTTTGGTACGACCACAAGGGGATATATACCCATCCTCGTACATGGAATTAAGTACAAATCCAGAAAGTAATCACCTGTTCCACACAATTTGCCATTTATGTTATCTTCTGTGAATGTAACTTGTGGTACATAGGCAGCACAAAACTGGAGGTGAAGCTACGAATTCTGCAACATCTGCGAGCAATTAAAAACCGCGACCTGGCATATCCGTTAGCCAAGCATTTTGAGGAGATTCATCAAGGAGACGCATCGTCCCGCAAATATTTTGCGATTGATACTACAAATGTTCATCCCAGGGGTGGGAATCAACTAAGGAAATTGAGACAAATCGAATCCCGCTCCATACTAGATTACAATGCCAAATTTCCAAAGGTGCACAACAGGGATGAAGAACTATACACCTTCTTGGGTGACTGAATTTGTCAATAATTAGTGTAACTCCCTTTACTCCAGTCTCTGTCTGTGGTTTAAATATGTCTCTAGTTAAGATACATATATCTGCGATACATGTTATGGTCAATGTGAAGTTTTCACAGTTGTCATCTCTAGCACTTTATTACTTTTATATTTTTGTATAATAGTGAAACTTTCACTGGATTTTTACTGCTTTATTCTCTATACCTCTATTCTCAAAACCAATGTTAAACACTGGTTACATACCAATGAAATGACTGCTGACGCTTAACTCCACAACCTGGCTTTACGTACCTATACTCTGACATTCCTAGCATAACTACCTGAATCAACAGAGCTGAAGTGTATATTATTAGTACCAATGCACCTTGTTACATATGTATATATTCTTGTAAATCTCCACATTGTTTTACTTTTTATTGCCCTCTATTATACTGCAACTGTAACCTTAAATGATGTAATGGCTGCAATTATAACCTAAAGATGTAATTACACATAAGCCTGCTTAAAGTGCCCAGATGCCTGATGGCCGGGTGCGCTCTATAAATAAATAAACTAAACTATATGTTTACACTTTTCTGCACAGATCTCAATTGCTCCACCACTATCCTTTGCAATGAACCATGTGCTTGGTCTGACCACCTCCCTACAAGAGAAAGTTTGCCTCAACTCGAGTGTAACTATCGCTCCTCCCTCGCTGTCCAGGAATAAGCGTAACCTAACCTTTGAGTACTTACTGCCCCTTCTACAGCCCATTGCCAACCTACCCTACTATACTGACAAGGACCCCGCCTCGCTGGTAGAAATGTATAACAACACCATGGAACAAGCAATAATCAAAATTGCTTCCTTAAAACTCGAAGGCTAAACCTACAACCCATCTGAACAAATGGTTTACAGCTTACCTAAAACTGGTCCGCAATGAAAAAAGATCTGCTGAAACCATCTGGAGAAAGACTCCCTCTATCCCTAACAAAAGAGTAATTCTCTTTGGCTGCCACGACCTACAAAGCTGCCATTCTCTGCACCAAAAGAGAAATTTATAATGATAAAATTCAGAACCCCAAATCAAGCACAAAAGAACTCTTCACCATACTCGGGGAACTAGAGTTTCCTGCTCCTCCCACAGAAACTTGTGTGAAAGACGCTGCCTGGTGTGCAAACATTCAGAAGGCCCTTTCAGATAAGATAGCCCTATTACAAGAAAAAATAGAAGCAACAAAAAAAATAACCTATCTATTGGTACCAATAACCTCAAAACTCCAAACCCCCTTCGACCACTATGCACACCCTTCCACTTCTCGCCAGTCTCCATCAAAGAAGTAGAAAATATCATCCTAGGGATCAAACCCTCTAACTGCCAAGGAGAGATATGCCAGCACCGATCATCAAGGATGGACCAAGAGAATTAGCACCGTTCATAACATCCGTGATTAACTCCTCTTTTAAAAACTGCTCAGTCCTGGACAACCTAAAAGAAGCTTCGGTCATGCCGCTTTTAAAAAGAAATAACCTAGACTCCAACCAATTATAGGCCTCTAACAAAGGTACCCTTTGTCTTGAAAATCTTAGATCGCGCTGCCTATCTCCAAATACAAAAACACCCGGAAGATAACCATCTACAGTCCGGCTTCAGACCAAGACACGTCACTGAAACGGCTCTCTTAGACCTAACAATCCAGATGGATGAAACCAAAGATAAGGGCACATTGGCCATCCTCATTCTATTAGACCTCTCTGCAGCTTTCGATCTTGTTGACCATAAAATCCTGACCGAACATCTAACCTCAGCTGCAGCCTTCTCACTGAATGCCGCCAACTGGATCCAATCCTTCCTATCAAACTACCAGGGTTTTCGCGCCTTCAGAGTCCGCGCCCCCCAGTACCTATCCATTGTGGAGTCCCGCAGGGCTCGTGCATCTCGCCCACGCTCTGACATATTCACCAAGCTCCTCTTTGATCATCTTGGCAACCTGGGTGTCACCTACACAAACTATGCTGATGACACCCAGGTCCTCTTCACTCTCTTTGGTTGCTATGTCAAAGATTCAAAAATTTTAAATTGACATTTATCTGGATATTCAAGCTTGGTTGGCCGATCAGTCTGTCTATCCTAAGACAAGACCAAGTTACTGATCATAGGCTCACAAGCTTGCCTAAACATGCTGGACAAACACTACTCAGCTTTTGACATTGACGGGAATACCATAAAAGTAGCTAGTGAAGTTAAAACGCTTGGGGTTTACCTAGACCACCTTATCTCTCAAAAAACAAGTTAATACTACAGCCTCATCCACAGCTTACACCAACAAACTCATAAATGCTTGCAAACCATTCTTATCAACCAACAGTTGCATTACGCTAGCCAGAGCTCTGACCCTCTCAAAGATATATTATTGCAACACCTTATTCTTAGGTTCATCAACTCGGAATTTAAATAAACTCCAAGTTCTGCAGAACAATGCCCTGGGGTCGGCTCTGAATATGCCACGCTCCACTCATATCTCAACCTTCAGGCGGGATGTACATTGGCTACCAGTGCGTGATAGAATCACATTACGATCCTTAGTTATCACGCACAAATGTCTCTCTAACACAGCCCCGAAACACCTGACAGACACATTCTCTAGGACACAGTTGGTCAGACCTACTAGATCTGGCTACCTCAACCGACTCCTCATTCCAAAATACAACTTAAAAATTGCAGGAGGCTCCAGTTTCCCAGTGCTAGCTGCCAAATGCTGGAACTCTCCCTCCAGCCATTCGAGCAGAACCATCCTTCTGGTCCTTCAGAGCTAAAACAGAAGCTTGGCTCTTCTCCCAGTGCCTAATTTAATTCAGCTGACTGCTAAGGTGTCTTACAGTTTACTGCTTGCAATTGTATAGATAACTGCACATCCTGTAAATTCCTTGTAATTTTGGTTAATGTAATCTGTAATTTTGATCCTACGTGTACTGTAAATTTACTGCATTCATGGAACCTGCCGGATATTGTTATTCTGTAATTATGCGTGCTGCCCTTAATGTATTGTTCTGTAACATACCTTGTACCCAAGTCAAAGCGCCCAGATACCCCTGGGTTAGGTGCGCTATACAAGTAAATAAACTAAACTATATGCAATAATGCACTGCCAGACCCAATATCGTTCATAAGGCAATACTCTGCAATGGTCATTTTGTGGTTCACACATAAGTCCCAAGAACCCACTAAGGCACTAAGGTCTTTCTGTTTTTGTTTTTGCTTTGGATGGCACTAGAGCTGTACCGCTCCACTATGAACACCACTTTTTAGGGATCAAGCCAGTTATTATACAAACACAATGCTTTGGTGGCGAGGAGAATGTTAGGCACGAGTAGTGTACCATGCCCTATTCCAAATGGGGATGTTTTGTTACTATTTGACTAGCAAGGTGCGTTCCAAATTTCAATTCGAAGATCAGTTACCCGAACATTTTTATGAGCCCACTTGGGTTCATACGGTCTGTATAACATAGCGGTACCACGGTATAAAGAAGAATTGTATAGATTAAGCCAGCCATCATATATATTGAACGATACAGTGATGAGTTTAATGTTAGGTATGAATTGTTAATCATGCTTGATCTGAATTGGGGAACAGTTATTTGGCATCTCCCTAGTGTAAGGCTTTATAAGCAATATTTGCAAGTTTTAACGTGCCAACTTGCACAGCACATTGCACTTTAGGAGACACTGCTGGTGTTCAGCTTTCTTCTGTACAGCTTGGAGCACTTTGATCTTAATTTGAAGACGAGCCATCCATGAAAGTGTAATAGGATGTATTTTATATGTCACATTTTATATCATATTGTAAATTGAATCTGTGACCTGCATAGCACTTTGTACTTTATGCCATAGTGCTGAGGACTTGCCATTTTTTGCACAGTGTGTTATGACCCAAATTTGGGCATTATTGATTTGTGCAGCGTATTGCACTTTATATAAAAAACACTAGTACCAACAAGGTGTGCCATTTTCAGAAAATACAAGCATTGGTTCGACTGCATTTGCCATTTTATATACGTGACATGCTATAATTTATGCAACAATTGCAATTCTGAACAGTAGTGAGTTATCATTTGAACTAAGTGTCAGTAACTGCAAGGTATAATTATACTTTTCAATTCAATTTTATCTTCTATCTCACTACATCAGCGCAATGTCATATTTAATTACAAGCTATACTTGGACAACCTGAGATGACTGAGTGAACCAGTATAATGTCTGCTCCGACCGCGCACATTTCCGAGATGTTTGCCTACAATGACTAAGCTAGTAATTCTTTATTACAATGAACTGGTTTTTGGCAGTGACACCAACAAAGGTCTGGCTTACTTAAATACATTAAATATGCATTGCATGTTCATAAACCCGACGAAGCCCTTTCAGGATGAAGCACCCTTATTTTCTTTTTCTGCTTACTTGTGTCCACCGAGCTTATATAATAAAGGACAATATATTCTACAGCTGAGATAGTGTCCAGACTCACTCTTGTTTAGTTGTATCGCCTGAGTGCTGCTGCTTTCTCTGCCTGCCCGACAGTCTTTCTTTATATATAGTCCATTAAAGCTAAGTCACACGTTCCACAGCACCCTCTAGTAGCCATCACTGGAAGTTCACCTTCAGTTCTGAGCCCCTACAGCAATGCATTGTGGGTTTGCAAATAAGCCCAAATGCAAACCTTTTGTCCAGGAAATTGTCTGTTTTATAGGGCAGTACTATTGTAGGCTTTGCTTAATCAACCCAAGAAAAGCATTTTGCAAGGCTGTCAGGACAACTACTCTTATTAGGCTAATTTGCATACCCACGATCCTTGATGTTGTGGATCAGAACTGGGGGTAAGCTTTCAGCAATGGCTACTAGATAGCATTGTGTAATGTGTGATTTGACTCAATTGGACTATCCTACGTTCACATTTCAGGTGAAAGTTTTTTTTCAAACCCACCATACATTTCTTGTTTTGTGTTTATATATATATATATATGTGTATATATATATATATATATATATATATATATATAATGACATCCTCGCACAGATTTGTAATCTTCTGATATACGTTGCCAACGTAGCTGGCATGCAAAAATGTTTGTGCCCCAGCAGGGGACATCGTGCACATTGGTGTCATTCTCATCCGCTGGTCTGCTGCTCGACACTGGAAGTGACATTGCCATCATTACAAAAGGATACCCGAAGCCCTAGCACCTCAGTTTCACTCCTTTTCCCACAGCAGCTTCTTCATACTACATACACCCTGGTAAGTAAGGTAAATCATTTGTCCTTTAGTTCACTTGAAATTACACAGGTATAATGCATATGCCCAGTGATGTAAAGACTTAACGTGTACAGCACTTGAATGCCTGAATAATCTGTCTCTGCACTTAAGGAAACTAAAGCATGTGTGAATCCATACATTAGTAATTTAATTTCCTAGGTAATGCTGACACTGTTTTGCTTATTTTCCTTTCAGTGGTAGAAGAACTACAAGTTCATATACTGAGGCTACTGCTCAACAATAAAGACAAAGGCGAGGTAAGGAGAGATTCAGATGACATCTCATTATCACTGACGTAGCAGGTCGCACAAAATGCGGAGGCCTCCCTGAGAGCTATGATGGCCACTCCCAATCTCGGCAACAAAGCACGGGTGACTCCACACTCTGGGCAGGCCTGGACCCCCAACATGCCCAATACACACAATGATCATTCTGCTGCAGGGGCATGCTGCGCACTGCACTAGGAGAAATACATAAATAGGTTTTTTAATCAAATCGTAAATCGTTTACCTAGCGTAGAAACAAGGGGGCTGTGCCTGGCTCCAGGCACCTGAATGTACCAGCCACAGAAGGAAGCCCCCCGAGCCAGAGCTAGTCCTCTGGGGCCTTCGCTGCATAGACTATCATCCCTAGACTGACGTCCGTGTGCATTTTACATCGCGTTCAGCTGTACCAGCTGATCCTGCAATCGAGTGGCTTGGAGCCTGCAGGAAGCGAGCATCGAACAAGTTACCTGATTTTAACCACGAGGGTAACAACATTCAAAGATGGCAGCCACCGCAAATACAACACCATCTGCCCTAAACACAGCATTGTAACTGCATGATTGGTTGCCTTTCGGCATTTCTACCCAACCAGTGGACGCCAACAGGCAAAGCCGTTCTAATGCTAAGGCACACTAGTGAGGCGCCTGACTGAGCCTAACCGAGGCACTGTGCGCCTTGGCCAGAACCCCTACGCCTATCGGCTGAATGAGTTCCATGCCTTCCAGAGAAACTGGGAGCACCTTCTTCCCTGAGAACTCTTTCTGTGACTCTTGAAAGCTGCCATTCCCCACATTTACAATAGAATAACCAAATAAGAGACACTAATGGACACTCCCCAGTAGGGCATGAGACCAGGACCAATTGCGAGTGAGGTAAAAGACAAGTCTTTATATAAAGTATAAATGGGGCACACAGAGAACTCTGCTACTCCGATAGCGCTCGACCCAAAACACAGAAAATACACATTATAGTACAAAAACATGTCATCTATGATGCGTGCTATAGGGGATACAGTAAGTTGTGCTCATTGGGCAAAGGGGACTGGTCATTACACTTTATGTAGGGATGTTGCTCCAGGATTGGTTAGCGACAGACGTGTAAATTCTGGAAGCACATGGGTCATCTGGGCATCTGGAAGGGGTGCGGAGTCAGGCGATGTCCGTATTGCTGTATTTCTTTCTATCTACTTCTTTGCCCTTTCGGCCACACACATTCTAGTATACGTAAATCTCAACACACAATATATATCATCTAGGCATTTGACCTGAGCCACCAAGAGTGAGGGCACATGGGTCCAGGTATCTTATCTAACACAGTATTTCAAAAACACATTAATCGAGTATCTCTTTGGATCTAACGCAGGTGTTTTACTCTGTTAGTACAAGAAGACTATATGGCTGCATGGGATTAGTAATATGGGGGGAACTGGAGTGGCACATGGGCAAGGGGCTTACAGCTGTTACATCAAAGAAGTGTGGCGTTAGGGGGCTTGTGGTCCATATTTCTTCTAGAAGGGGTCTGCTAGTGCAGAGGCAGGTTTGTGGAGACAAATGGCTTTTTCCAGGGCCAGGCTCTAGCCCGGTCCCACACAGGGCAGTGATGTCAAAGGAAGAGGAGAGATAGTGTTTAGCTCGCTACACTTCGTGCCCAAGCTTCCGTGAGAACAGGACAGCAGTGGAGACGGCTGAGGGGAGGAGGTGGGGGGCTGGCATGCTGGCTGTGCGCGGAGAATGAAGGGGGAGAGGTGCAAGCTGGCATTCAGCGTTTACATGCGGCCTAGTAGAAAATGGAGTCGCTAGTTAACATAAAATTGAGTCTCGTGGCTCATAAGCCATGTACCGTTGTGTCATTCAATGGCTACCTCACACCTTGGCCAGAGGTGCGCTGTTAACTGCGGAATGAGCATATCGTTTGTGTCATTAGGAATGAAGGGGAGGGGGCTGGGAGACCCTTCCTCCCTTACACTCTTCCTACCAAACCCACTGCCTCCCTCTTGGTAAGCACCTGACTATTGCTCCTTACCTGTCCATGGCATTGTGTTCAATTTCTTATCTCCTGAAAACTCAATCACGGTATCACCACATATGGCAACGTCACCCATGTATATGCACTAAGATTGTTTAGTAGTCACTGCATATTGTACCTGACAATTGTAACCTGCTCCATATTGTATCCATGTTTACTTCTCCGGCTGATTGTTGGGTTAGCTCTTTATTGAGACCCAAGCTCTCTTTTAACTTGGCATTACTTGTTGTAGCGCCAAAACTGGCCATTAACAGCTGCATTTGTTAACGTGCCCCACGGCATCTCATAGCCCTAGACCTGCACGCCCCTCTAGCCCTCGACAATGCTTACTCTCATTGTGCTGAATATCTGCTTGCTGGCATAGCCTAACGCTTTTGCGCCACCCAATAAAGTTAGATTTAGCACTGCAGTGTCCACCGGTGGGGTGGAAAGCTGCCAAGAGCAGAGCCAGTGGTTCAGTTTTATTCAAAACCTTCCACCAATCACTTTTTTGGTTGCTACTTGTGATACGTTGTCTGTTCGCACTACCACTGTTCTCATATGCTTGGTTAACTAGTGCCCAGTTCAGATTGTATTGTACCTGTGCGCCCTTGCCTGCCTAATTGGTGCCCATATCCGATCTGTATTGTACCTGTGCGCCCTTGCCTGCCTAATTGGTTCCCAAACAGATTGTATTGCAACTGTGTGCCCGTGCCTGCCTAATTGACGCCCATATTAGATTTGTACTGCCATTGTGCCAACCAAATTCCTTCCTGACCCACATCATGGTGGATAAAGAGCCCAACCTGGAACACACCCCTCCCACACGTTTCCTGCCCTCCTTCTGCCCTACACGCGCTGATGCCCAATTACACTCACAACCCTTCCTACCCGTTAGTTGGTAGCCTAGGGAGCTCACAATGCCGCACAGGGCGTCCCCAACTCACTCCATGCTGCCCCAAACCCACCATAATAAGAAACCAGCTACTAGGAGTGCGCCTCCACCTACTCCTTCTCACACAACTAGGGAGCAAGAAGCTCAACAGCTTCTCCCCCCACTCCCAAACAGAGGCTTACTACCCTATCTAACTTCCACAAAGATACACCACCCTCATCCCGTTCCAACAGGGGAACGCAGTAGCACCTTCACCTACTCACTCCAATGTGCCCTTAGCAACGCGTGTTCACTCCCTGCTCATGCCACTGAAATTCACGACCTCATCACTGACCTGGATCTGGACATACTCGCCATCACTGAAACTTGGCTCCAAAGCGCATTAGGACCAGCCACATGTTTTGCCCTCCCATCAGGCTACTCCATCTTCCGCCAGGACAGAACAATTAGCAAAGGAGGAGGGGTGGCCCTCATAGCTAAAGACTCACTTGCCATTAGACAAATTAACTCTTCAGTAGGTGAGAATTCAGATACCCTCACTGCAAATCTCTCCCTCTCACCCAACAATACCTTCACCTTCCATATCATCTACCGTCCCCCAGGCCCACTACTCAACTTCCAAGGGAATCTCCTGCACCTGCTAGATGGTAACCTAAAAACTCTACCAAAACAATCCTTCTAGGAGATTTCAACCTTGGCTTCAGTGATAATAAAGACAAAGGAAGTCGTTGGCCAAAGCACTGCAGGAAATGAGTTTCCTCCAAAAAGTCACCGGCCTGACGCACATTAAAGGTTGCATCCTAGATTGGATAGCCGACCACAACTGTGCAGTAGATCTCAGCTCCAACACTCCCTGTCCCTGCACCAACCACAAACTCATCCATTTCTCATCCCAACCACTAACGCTACTAAACCCACGCGACCAGCCCCCCAAGCACTAGCCAGATCCGCACGGCTCCTGACTAAAGACAGGATCCTCCCCCTCTTAGAGGTATCCACGCTGAAACCGCTGTTCTCCAATTACCCCTTGGCACTGGTAGAACTCTACCACTCTACAATCAAAGCAGCAGTAGACACCATTGGCCGGCTGGAGAGGAAAAAAACATAATCAATAAACACTCTAACTCATGGGTCACTCCAGAACTACTAGAACTTTGCTCCCAGAAACGCTTGGCGCTTACCAAGTGGCAAGCCTCCCCTCACAAATCCACGTTAGAGGCCTACCAAACTCTGGTCACTCTATATTGAAGGAACTGGCAGCCCCTCCTACCAACACCCAAGAAACCGTGAAAGACGAAGCCTGGTGCACCAATATCCAGTCTGCCATGCTAAATAAAATCAACCTCCTCCAGAATAAAATCGACTCACACTACAAAGCACTACATAAAGCTAGATCACCCAATACACCTTTCACAAAGCCTAATAATGATAAAAGTGCTTCTCCTTCCGAGAAGTCACTGAGCCCGAAGTCTTAGCCATCATGAAGCAAATCAAACCATCTCTTTATAAGGGGGATATCTGCCCTGCTAACCTCGTAAAAGACTGCAGACTCACAGCTTTCCATTAACGCATCTTTTGAATCGGGCATTGTCCCCCCACCCTCAAACAATCATGGTTTTGCCCCCTGCTCAAAAAACCCTCCCTGGATCCAGATTTGCCAGACAACTTCAGACCCATAACTACCGTGCCATTTCTGCTCAAAATCTTGGACAAGGCTGCCCATGTACAAATACAATTTTTTTTTGAAAACCAGCAATATCCTTGATAAGAGACAATCAGGCTTCAGCCCACTCCACAGAATAGAGTTGGCCCTACTCGACCTTAAAAACCAGTTAGTAGAAACTATGGACAAAGGTAAGCCAGCGCTGCTCCTTCTCCTTGACCTGTAGGAAGCTTTTGATCTTGTTGATCACAAGACCCTCTGCAGGCATCTCATGGATGTTGCCCTTTTCTCTCAGGAAGCCACTTCCTGGATCACCTCTTCCTGGAAGACTTATGAGAGTGTTCTCTGATCAGGCCTGTGCTACCCCGACCACCATCCACTGTTTCACAAGGTTTCTGCACCTCGCCTACACTATGCAACATATTTACCCTACCACTTATCATTGACCGGGACAATCGCAGCATAGCAAATACTAACTACACTGATGATACCCAAGTTCTCATCTCCCTCGAATTGGCCACACTCAACAAAACATATGCCCTCATCCAAGCCTGGATGGCGGCTAACGGACCATGTCTAAATGGAGACAAGACAGAGATCCTGCTGATAGGACCAAAGGAAACACTCAACAAACTTGACAGCCAATATAAATCTTTCACTGTTGAGAACACCGTTATCACAACCTCAGAAGCAGTCAAAACACTGGGAGTCTTCCTGGACTCCACCCTCTCAATGACGCGCCATCTCCTCATTGGCACCACTTTCCACCAGGATCATAAATGTGGTCAAACCGTACCTCTCCTCCAAAAACTGCCTCACCATAGCTAGAGCCACTATTGGGGCAAAGCTGGACTATGGCAAAGCTCTATTTCTAGGTATCTCAACAAAAAACCTCAAAAAAGTACAAATCACCCAAAATTATGCCCTTAGAGAGGCATTAAGCATCCTAAAATGGGAACACATCTCTCAGACCAGACGCGAAGCCCGCTGGCTTCCTGTCAGAGCGCATACTCTTGAAAACTTTGACCATCACTCTCAGGTGCCTCTCCCTCTCAGCCCCTTCTTACCTGGCAGAAAAAATTAATAGAGCCACCTCTACTAGACCCAAGAGAGCCCAACACTCGAACCAGCTCCTCGTCCCGACTGTTAAAAGAGCCAAAGCTTGGGGGAGTGGGGGGAGCAGCTTTCCATTCCTAGCACCCAAAAGTTGGAACGTTCTACCCACCTCACTCAGGAATGAGACCTTCCTCACAGCGTTCCGGAAAGCACTAAAAACCAAGCTCTTTAACTGGCCCTACCCACAAAGATCTCTTGGTCCTCCTGTAACCCCAGGACCTGCTTAAATCATTTGCAATAACTGTCTGTTTCTAACTGCTCCATTATTTCAGTCTAAATGAAATGCCCCAAACTGCGACAACCATTGTAATTAAGTAACACCTGTTATGTTTTTTCTCCTATACCATGTAACTATAACCAAGCAAGCTCACTGTAACAGCGCTTTGCTGCCCCCTGGCCATTGTGCGCTTTATAAATTCAAATAAATAAATAAAACTGTCCGTGGCCAGTAATATTACCAAAAATAATGGTATAATAGGAAAAAAATGTCATGCTGGCTCTTCAGCATTCTCATTGGCTTTACCCTTACTGCCATTAAAAACCTCCTGCCACAGGACGAAAGCATGGGTACACACACATGCCTGCCAAATTCCTTCATCACCATGCAAGGATACTCTTCAAGTGGACTTTGCCCTCCCTTGCTCACTATTCTTAGAAAGGCACAGCTCCACCCTACTGATGAGGTCCAACCAGACCGAAACACGTGTCTGGGGTTGCTGTTGGTACTCTTGTTCAGAGGAGAATTGCCTAGCATTTCGGTGCTGGACTGCCCCTGGGCAGGACAAAGACTGATATGTTGGGGATATTTCTACACTGTGAAAGATAGTGAGCTAAAGACTCTGGGTAAGTCTCTCGTAACCAGAACTAATGTCTGGCAGAGGGACTCCCAGGACCCCCCTTGTTAATTTGACTTTGCCCTCAATGCCGGTAAAACATGCAATGCTACAGTAAGGAAACATTTCCTTGTTTGATTGCACAAATGTCTCCACCCACCTTGTAAGAACACACATCATATTGGCCTTCCCCCATATGTGAGTAAAAAAATGCCACACCACATATAATGCAGTGTGCCTGCTCTGTTGCGCTATAAATCCCCACACCCCAAAAACCCCTCCATGTAATAACATTCATCAAGTTTACGTTGCCCATAAATGCCATTAAAGCATGTAAGAAAGCATCCATGTTGCAATGCCCCTTGTCTGGGCTCCAAGCCTGCACACACACACATTTGTATTCATCAATCCACCAGTGCCCCACCCAGTGGCAGCTGGTGATTTATCTTTTATTAAAGGGGCATAAACATTTCCGACAAATATACCAGAGTGGCCAAGCTTAGCGAGGGAGCCCAAACCATCCAAAGGGGATTCTAGGGTGTTCCCTCCCTCCACCCCCTTAAGATATATGTTTGAGTAACAGGTTCAAATTATGCATTATGCAGCAAATATTCTGAGAAAAATTGGCTAAATAGCCAGAGCGTTTGCAATTCTTTTTGTAGGTTAACACCAATCCAAAAATCCAATACATGTAACCAACCATGCTTTGCTAATAAAAATGCCATGCACAATAAGAAAACATGTCCAAACTGGCTGCACAATGTAGGCCAGTCCGACACATAAACATATTATAGTAAAGTATGCCATGCCAGAGTAAGACATACCAAGACTGGTTGCACCAAAATGCTAATCTAGCACTTATCAACCTTATTTTATCTTAGGTTCCTAGAAAAATATACAATGCAACAGTAAGGAATGGCTAGACTGGCTTCAGATGCTTACTTGTTTATAGATGCCCAGAAAAATATGCTATTCAACTGTAAGACATTCTAGACTGGCTGCACCAAAATGCCATTATAGCCACTAATAAAACATATTATGACTGCTATATTATGGATGACCATTACGATTCAGCTCACCAAGCTCTGCCCTCCTCACATGTCCCCTCTCCCTACTACCCATTTACCCCAGCCCCCAAAATCAGAATTGCCTCCACGTCCCTCTTCCTTGTCCCCAGTACTTGCGTATGAGGCAACTTTCCTCATACACAAGTACTTG
This sequence comes from Ambystoma mexicanum, assembly GCF_040938575.1. Taxonomy (NCBI): domain Eukaryota; kingdom Metazoa; phylum Chordata; class Amphibia; order Caudata; family Ambystomatidae; genus Ambystoma; species Ambystoma mexicanum. The sequence continues at coordinate 642,011,503 of NC_090923.1, forward strand.
GATGAGGAAGAGTGGGACTAGGGGTAATGAAGATTAGCAGTAACTAAGCCAGGCATTAACTCCAGGTCCCTCTACCTTGTACCAGTACTTGTGTATGAGGCAAGGACTGTTAAACACAAATACTGGGATGAGGAATAGTAGGGCTAGGCGTAATGAAGATTACCGGTAAGTAATCCAGGCACTAAGCACACCCAGCCACCCATACATTTACATGCGACTCATTCACCATACACTGTCACACATACACACTCACTCATTCACACACATTTCATAATATACATATACACATTTACAGGCACACACACATTTACACAAATTACATTTTCTTAACTTTTTCGAATCCGTTTCTCCGAGGAGCAAAGCCTCCAGGTCCCTGCTCCACACAGCAGGAACGCTTGTACCTGTCATGCGAGGAGCTGGAGGCTAGCTACCATGCTATGGAGAGAGGGGAGCCCTCTGACTTCAAAAAGAAATAGTTTCTTTTTGAAGTCACTCTGACTCAGGAGAAAAATAATTTCTTGTTACAGAACCGAATCCGTAACAAAAATATATTCTTTCTGAAGTCATGGACTTCAAAAAGAAGCTATTAGGTCCCTCCCGCGGCCCACTCCAATGCTCGTTACTGTCTCCTAATAGGTGGTAGTCATTATAGCCGGTCATGTCAATTCACCATAACGCCAGGGGCAGTGCAAGTAACATCAGGCACCTGAGGACACCACAGGAAGGGAAATCCTGTCTGGTGACCCAATGACCTACAGTTGTTAATAAAATAAAAATAAGTAACAGTTAATAACAAATGTCCATTACTAGCCAGTATACCTAGTGTTTCCTGCGCAAAAGAATAACCAAACCTTCGACATGGTTTTCCACCAGTAAAGAAACGGACATAAGAATTGGCTAAATAGTACTGTATTCTTTATCAATGCATAGTCATACATGTACATACTTGGGAATAATTAGCATGGTTATTGAACACCTCAGCATACACATTGCTGCTTGCCTTTCCAATAGGGGCATAAACAAAACGTTTACCTCAGCTTGCAGGCCCTTTCACTGTAGAATCTTTTTTTAATTTTTGTATTTGAAAACTCTTTTTATTAGTATTTTAAAACCAAAATACGATGAGGAGTACAAGCATCATATGTCATGTCTTGTATTTGTATTTATTAGGCTTATATAGCGCTTTATACCAAAGCGCTACACATTAATAACAGGGATACATTTAATATAACAATATCAGTAACAAGAAGCAAATTACAATTTTGTTTCAGTCAAAAAAACAGCATGTAGAGCAATATGACAGAGGGAAGGGGGAGAGAAGTGGAGCAAAGCTAGGAGGGAGAGGGGGGAAGCAGGAGGAGGAGGAGGCAGGAAGGGGTGAGGACGAGGATGGGGTGGGGGAAGAAGGGAGAGGCTTAAGGGGGGAAGAAGGGAAGGGAGGCACAGTGGGAGACGGAGGGGTATCATGGCGGGGAATGGAGAAGGAGGGATTTAACGGACGTGCGGAATGAGGAAAAGGAAGGAATAGAGCGGATTGAGAGAGGTAAGGAGTTCTAGTGGAGGGGGGTGCAGGAGTTGGAAGGAGCGGAAAGGCACAAGGGGAGCGAGGAACAGTGAGGAGGAAGTGGTCAGCGGAACGGAGGGAGCGAGAGGGGATGTAGAAAGAGAGAAGGGGAGAGAGATAAGGGGAGCAAGATCGTGGAGAGATTTGAAGACTAGGCAGAGAAAATGAAATTTAAGTTGAGTGAAAGGGGAGCCAACCAATGGAGGATAAGGAAGCGGAGATGGAGTCACGGGGGGAGAGGACAGAGGGTATGGATGGCAGAGTGATAGATTTAAGGGGGGCAAGATGAGAAGAAGGTAGACCAGAAAGTAAAGAGGAGCAGTAGAAGAGGCGAGAAAAGATAAGGGAGCAGATTAAAAGTTTAGTAGCATGGAAAGTAAGGGACGGGTGAACTTTGCGAATATTACAGAGGTGGTAGCGGCAGGCACGAGAGGTGAGTGAGATGTGGTGGGAAAAGGTGAGAGAAGAGTCGAAGTGAAAGCCTAAGTTGCGAGCGTGAGGCGAGAAAGTGAGATTAGAGGGAGGACAATGAATAAAAGGAGGAGGGGCGGGAGGGGGAAGGGAGTTGGAAGGGAAGAAAACGACTTCAGTTTTGTCAGATTTAAGGGAAAGAAAGCGAGAAGACATCCAGTTTTTAATAGCAGTAAGACAGGAGGAAAGTTTAAGGTGGAGATCAGGCGTGAAGGAAGAGAAGGAAAGAAAGAGCTGTGTGTCGTCGGCATAGAAATGATGAGAGATGCCAAATGAGGAGATAAGAGGGGCAAGGAGGGGGAGGTGTAGAGCGAGAATAGGAAAGGACCAAGCACCGCGCCTTAGGGAACTCCGTAAACGAGTGTGTGTGTGTGAGAGGAGCGGTGTCATGATGCCTACCCTGGGGACCCAGACCAAGTCCAGCAACCCCGGAAGCAGGTATCAAGTTATCCCAAGCAAGCCCAACAACCCCTGCTAGGGGCTATTCGGGTGCATTCCTGGCGCCTATGGCGTCAGGCTCATATGGAAAGTCAGTCCTGGCGCCATAGGCGCCAGGCTCATAGATTAAAACTTACCTGATGCAGACCATGCTGCAAACTTACCTGATGCAGACCATGCTGCAAGAGCTCCAAGCCAAAAGAGGCTTGGAAGGGACTACTTTACTTAGGGACTATTTTTTAACTCGGGTGGGGCTGGGGAGGAATACTTACCTGGGACTACTTTGGAGGCTATTTAAACCACGCCCGAAGAGCAGCACATGCTTTGCGTTATTCTGCATCCAGCAGCGTAACGCTCACCATGCCTGCAAGTCTGCATCCAGTCTTCTGCCACGCCAGCCTCGAGTTTGGAGCTCCTAGAAAAAGGGAGAAAGAAGGAGAAAAGGTTAGAACAAGAGCAATACCTTTGATCTTTACCTGAATTCCCGATCCATCGAGCCTTCGAGCTGGAAGAAAGAAGCTATGTTATGCGCGTCGCCTCACCTGCTGCAGCGCCGCGCTGAACTCACCGGCCTTCGCAGCATCTTCACATTCCACCGCATCCTGCTGCATGTTCTCGCCGCACTCCGGCACCTAAGGAGAAGACGAGAACAGCAAGATGAGCCAAGGGAATACACAGAGGAATATTAGTTACCCCTCCCCCCCCCCCCCATAGACTTAGCTGATTTTACCACCTGGGGTACTATTCCTCTTCACGGGTCGGCGCAGCTTCCACTGCATCTTCGCCGAACCCCGGCCTCTAAGGGGAAACAAAAGGACAGCAAGGTGAAACAAAGGGACTAACAAGGGGAACCCTCCTCACCACAATAGACTTACCTGATTTTACCGCCGGAGGCATTATTCCCCAAGACTTCATACTTTCTCTCAACGCCTGAATAAGGGAGAAAGCAACAGGTTACATATTGACATTATTTTATCGAACTGTGTTGGATAATACAAATCCTTACCAGAATATTACCGGTTGCCACGAGGAACTCTTCACTAGGGTCAAGCTGCAACCTGCAAGGAATCGGACAAGAGTGAAAGTCAGGCATTTGAACTCTTATGAACTACATACTTACGGCATCTTGCCGGGAATCTCAGAGTCAATATTGTTCTGGAACTCACCAATTCCTTCGAGCCAGTGAAGCAACTGGTTATCTAAGCGCCCCTGCGCTCAATGCAGGATGGAGAGCTCATCTTTTCAAACCATCAGGTGAGACTATAAGAGGGGACATCAAAGGTGATCAGTGGGGAGAACAGTGGGGATGGGGGGGGATTTACGCTCAACCCCACGGGTGGTTAATTCCCTTTCTCCATTTGCAGAAGAATATTCCTACGGGCCAAGCAAACGAAGTTAGGTGGGCCAGTCCAGTCCGTCATCTCGGCCCTACGCGTCACATTGGTGGAGACCGCAGCTGTCCAGTTCAGATCGTCGCCTCTGTGGGAGCCAGGTGAGCGTAACAAGCGGCCACCCCAGGAAACAGTAAAAGAGTGGGAGGAGAGGTAAGAGGATAGCCAGTTGAGAACAGATCCTTTGAAACCAAAGGAGGAGAGAGTGTTGAGAAGAAGGGGATGATCAACAGTGTCGAAGGCAGCAGAGAGATCAAGATGAATAAGGACAGAGGATTGCTTTGAGAGTCGGGCAGAGAGGAGGGAGTTAAGGATGTAATTGAGGGCTGTTTCAGGAAAGTGTTTGGGACGAAAGCCAGATTGAGAAGGGGGAAGGAGAGAGAGATTTGTGACAAAGGTAGAGAGCTGCGAGTAGGCAACGCGCTCAAGAAGTTTAGAGAGGAATGGGAGAAGTGAGATAGGACGGAAGTTAGAGGTGAGTAGGGGATCAGCAGAAGGTTTCTTCAGAATCGGAATGATGGTGGCGTGCTTGAAAGCAGAGGGGAAGGTGGCCGAGAAAAGGCAGGTGTTGAAGAAGGAGGTAAGGTAGGGAATAAGAAGAGGGTAGATCTTAGGGATAAGAAGGGTGGGGACAGGGTCGGATGGAGCAGACGAGGGGTGGGCTTTGTAGAGGAGAATAGAAATGTCAGAAGGGGAGACTGGGGAGAAAACAGACATGCATGTAGAGGGTGAGGAGGGAGAAGGGGGGAGAGTGAGGAGGAATTGATTTTTTGCAGAAGGGCAAGAATGTTGGAGGAGAGAAGTAGTTAGCGAAGTCAGAGGGAGATAGGGTGGAGGAGGTAGAGGGATCAGGGGTAGGGGGAGATGTTTCGAGTGCAGTTCTAATTTGACGTTGATCTGGTGTCTCCTGCAGTCTTTTTTTTCCTCCCTGTTTGGCTCCATACGCCTTTTGTCTGGTTCGTCTGTCATGGTGTCTCCAAAACTAGATTGTCTCTTGGGTGGGAGGATGATGATAATGGAAATATCTTTGGCTCGTTTTCAGCTTTTATTATGGTCATTTGTTAAGCAAAATAAGCATTAGACCTAAGTTCATCTACCACACCACTAGATTCTTTGTAAAAGGTACATTTATTAGTCCCCTTTGGAGCCCTCTAGATATTTCCCTTTTGAATTCTGTATTTCTACATTTTTGTATCACCCCAACTTCTTACACGTGGGATTTTTGGTTACTTGTATATGTGAAAATCTGTTGGCAGCAGTTACATTTTGACCATTCTTTCTTTCATTTTCCTTGTGAACATAAGCATTTTCCACATATGGCTACTAAACCTGGCTAGTCCACTAAAGTGGCAGTGCTGTGAGATTGTTGCTTGTTGTGTTGCCATATTGTAGTTTGGCATTCTCCCTGCCTTCCCAGGTCAGGACATCCCTTACAAGGTCATATACTTTCCTGGGAAAGCTGCTATTGTCCTGGGCTAATGAGCCTTTGTGTGGCCCTGGAAGGGTGCTCTGTCTTGTCCCACTCCACATATGCTACTGCGCCAGATGTGAAAGCAGTAGTTGTCCCTGATTGGCTGTTTGAATGGTGCAGATCCTTTCCATTGGTGGGCTTGGACTTGCTTTCAACTTCAGTTTTGGATAAGAGAAGGAATCCTACAGCCATTCTTTTATCTATGTTGGAGCCAAGAATCGTTGTAAGAATAGCAGCCCATTGACCCATGGGCGACTTCTGCAGTGGACCAGCAGCCCCTCCAGAGATTGGCCTAAAGGTTGCATGCTCTTAAAGCATTTGGAAGGTTCCCTGTACTGACCGGTGTACTGGCCAGCACTTGCGTTGCCAGAATTGATGATGATCTGCATTCAAGCCCAGAAATGTGTTGGTCGCCAGCTTGCACCATATGTCGCCTCCTCCTGAATTTTCAGTTTCCTAGCATCAGGGGAACCTGTTGTTGAGCTGCTTCTTTGACCTCGACTGGAAGGACTGCAAATGGTAATCATTGCTGGAACTCTTCCTCCTTCATCATGTGAAATGCCTTGAAGAGGTCTGCATCGTTGAAGTCTGCAGTTCTTCATTGACTGGGCTTGCATCTTGCCTTTGCACCTGACTGGAAGAAACCTGGAACCTGCAACCCCTGGACACTTCTCAACCAAGCAAAGTGTGGAAGGCTGCACTCCCAGTGACCCTCCCCCCACCACCCCCACCCCAGACGACCCATCGTGACCTGGGAAAATCGAACTCAGGGGGGTTAATTAAGCATACGTGTGTGCCCCCGTCTCGGTCCTCCATAGGATATCATTGGATGCAAAGCCCTTTGTCTCCTATCTCTCTCTTACTTAGCTTTATTCGTAGAACCTGCATGAAGTATCCTGCCCTGGATTATCCTTGGGTCTGGAAGAAAGAGAATTTACTGGTCTTTCTTACAGGTAAATTGTTGTTGAACATTTGAATAGCTTGAAACTATTCTGAATCCTCACTAGTTCATTGCATCCCTTTAGAGAACCTTACTCACCTGTGGGAAACCTTTTGTTGGAACATGTGACCTTTAGGCACTATGCCCAATACATCTTAGGGTTGGACTTTTAAAGTATAGTACTTGTGACTGGTTCTATCATTTTCATTGCATCTGCATTACTTACACGTTTTTGCTGGTTAGTTATTTAATAATGTATTGTAAGTGAATGTATATAGACATAATGTAGGAAATAAATCGGGCAGTTCTGCAGAACTGTCCTGTGGCAGAAGGACTATGGGTGAACCACTTTGCCAAATTATATAGCCCTACTCTGTCTCTGCATGCCGCCGAGGAAGGAATGGGAACGTGAGATTTCAAGCTTGACTGCAGGGACATCGAAGCAATCATTTGCAAACTCAGCGATTCAAGGGCACCTGGCCCTGTGGGGCTTTGTAATGTAGTCCTAAAGAACAATCCCACTTTCTGGGCAGCCACCCTGCATAAAGTCTTTAAATCCGTCTTAGTCCATCAAAAATGCCCCGATTCATGGCTCACAGCAACTATCATTCCAATCTTTTAGAAGGGAAACAAACTTAACCCTCCCAACTATAGACTTATAGCCCTGATCGATTCAGAGTCAACAATATTTGCATCTTGGGTGTTAACTGATCTCTCTGCATGGACAAACAACTCGGGCATTCTAAAACTGAATCAATTTAATTTCCGCAAAGGGGTTGAAACCACGGCAGCAGGCTTTTTGCAGAAAAGGGTTTGGCAAAAGAATGGCTCTGACTTATATGCTTACTTCTATGTCCCGTCCTCTTTACTCCATACTGCATGTGTCTCTCTAGGTAGGGACGGGAGACAGAACTTTTTTCACCTGAAAAAATCTTCCGCTTTAAATTTTGAGGCACGCGGGGGCACGGCCCTGGGAGACTGCACGCCCCTGACTCCACCCACCGGCGCCACTCGTCAATCCTCTTATCTGCATCAACGGGATTCGACCGCTTTCACCAGCGCTCCTGGGTTTGGCTTCGGCCTTGTAATTCCACTTTCTCTGCTCTTCCCCGGATACTGTTGTTTGTCTTCTGTCTTTTGGTCTTTAATCAGGTACTCTGTCCTCTGGTGCCATGCTACTCCCCGGCGCATGTCGATGTCATCGGGCTTCAGCAGGTGTCCAGCCTGACAGAGGCTCTTCCCTATGTCCGACCCCACGCTCTTTGTCTCCACTGCCTTGGCCACGATCACGACTGGGAGGGTTGTACCACGTGTGATGCGCTTACACTGTGCGCTCTGAAGAACAGTTTAACTGGGTGTAGAGAGCTCTTTGAACGATCGCTTCGAGAGGACTTGAAGAACTTCGTCAAGCACAAATCAAGGCCCAAGGTAGGGCCACTTTTTTCATCCGCACCCGGGAAGGGCGACTCCTTCACCAGGAAACGTCTGAGCGGGAGAGACCGTTCAGGTTCTAACGCCAGCACAGGTACGAAGGCATTTTCACCTACCGGCCACCAGGCCAAGGGGTCGTTAAATCCTGCCGGTGACGTCGCTGAGGGATCGCAAGGTTCTTTTACCGGGTGTCCACCTGAAGGGCTTCGCCCTACTACCGGACAAATGTGTGAGGGGGGCACCTGTAGACAGCACTACCGGCGACACAGCCAAGGGCAAGATGCCTACCAGGCCCCGTCCTGAAGTGCAGGGTAGGCCTCAAGCTCCACCGCCAAGAATCCAGGAGGAGGCCGGGCCCAGCGCAGCAAGCACCACAACACAGTCACATGGCATGCAGCCCAACAAAATGTCAGTCGCGCAAGACAAAATGACTGCTCGTTCGACGCCACCCCCTTTTGGGGAGAAGGTAGAAGAATGAGTTTCCAGGTGGGATTGGTCTTCGCCAGGTACGTGGCCTACAGCATATCCTTCGGCGTCGAAGGGCTCCTACTTCGGCACCACCTAGCGCCCCACTGTCCTGTGAGGACAGGTTTTTTGAAAGGTTCCTCACTCTTATGATGTCCCCTTAGATGGGAGCCATCTTTCGCGATGTGATAAGGGACATGCTGCCTCCAGTCCCGCCGCTAGCACAAAAAGCCATTCCTCCTATGGCTCCAGTGGCGCCAGCCCACGCGCAGCCCCAGCTGCCCACGCCGGGCCCCGCGGTTCCGCCACCCCTGCCTTCTGCAGCCCAGGCGGTCCCACACCAGCCTCTGGCTCCGGTTAGCACACCTCAGCCTTCGGCGCCCAGTACTCCTCCACCTGCTCCGAACCAGCATGACACTCTGGTGGACACCGATGAGGTGGAGGACCCCGACACACCATCTTCGGCCTAGGCATTCCATGAACGGCTCGCAGGTCTGGCCGAATACTTGGGGCTTCCACAACCCGAGGTTCAACAACCAGAGGCGGGGGTCCTGGCCGAGGTCCTCACTCTATGACCTGTGTCTAGAGCGGGGATTCCGATGCAGAAGGACTTTGTCGCCTTGGCCAAAAAGGGATTGCTTAAACACCATTCGGCGCAGCCTACCAATGGGCGCCCTGATGGCAAGTACAGGCAATTGGAGGGGGATCCACTCTTGCTGTCGGCACACCCTCAACGACACTACTCATTGATTGCCGAAGCCTCACTCTACTCCAAGCTGTAGTCTTCCTCGGCTATCTCGTCCTCGGTGCTACTAGGCAAGGAGGATAAGATCTTGGATGCATATGGAAACAAGTTTCATTTCAATGCCTCGCTGCACCTTCGCCAGTCTAATGCGGACGCTATGTTCGCAGCCGTGAATCAAAGGCTTTGGCGGGAAATAGCTGACTTCCTTCCAGAACTTCTGGTGCAGAGTCCGGCGCGTTTCAAGGCAGGGCTGGCAGAAGTGGTGGCACAGGACATTATGGAGTCCACTGTGGCGCATATAGACAACTCAGGCCATGCCATCTGCATCGCTACGGACATCAGAAGATCTTCCTGGCTAAGGGCTACCATGTTCAACCTGGATGTCCAGGAGCGCATATTGGACCTTCCATTTGAGGGTGGTGACCTTTTTCATTCCACCACCGATTACGAACTTGATAAGAAAAACAGATCCCAGACTGCAAAATCCTTATCTATCCTCAAAGTCTACGCCCAAGACGTACAGCCAGACGCACCAAAGTTCTGACAAGGGGTGGGCCTTCAGCGGGTTCTGGGGCTCCCAGTAACAAAGGTCAAGGCAGCCGGACCGATCCCGAAAGTCCGCACCGCAGTAAACAGTGCAAAGTGGGGAATAAGGGCTTCTTTCAGTCTCCCTCCTCAGCCTCAGAGGGAAAAAATGCATGATACTCTCCTCCGGGTCCACATGTCGCCTTTGGGGGGCAGGTTTGCCCTTCACGCACAATATTGGGGCATGAGATTCATGGACCCATGGATCTTCTCAGTAGTGTCCACGGGCAACTACCTACCGGTTCATCCCTCCCCTCTCCTCCACTCGCATAGATCGGAACAACAACTCTGTTGGCGGAAATTTGATTGCACGTAGAGAGTCAGGCAGTGGAATTAGTCCCAACCTTCGAGCAGTGTATGGGCTTCTACTCCAGGATTGTCACCATACACAAGAAGAACCAGGCTTGCCTGAACGTTTTGTTGGACCTTTCCACCTTGAACCTTTCCCTCCAAAAGTTCAAGATGGTTACCCCAGCGCTCATTGCGGAGACACTGTACAGTGGAGACTGGATGTACTCCCGGGATCTGAAGGACGCATACTTACACGTCCAGATTTGGCAGCTTCATCAGTCCTTCCTGAGGTTCAGGATCATGGGCTTTCATTTCCAATACAAGGCTCTACCCTTTGGCCTCAATTCAGCCCCCAGGGTATTTACTAGACTTATGAATGTGGTGGCAACCCTTCTCGGGGACCAGGGTCACCATGTCTATCCGTACCTGATGACTGGCTCGTCAGGGCGAGATCACCGAGGCGGTCCATCACCCCACCTCTGCCCTCATGAATACGCTACACGAGTCACAGCTGGAGCCTACGCAGAATCGTTCCTGGGTCTCATCTGAGATACGAGCTCTGAGAGAGTTTTTCCCCTCGGAGGACAAGATCACAGCCATCAAGAGGGCCACGGGTCGTTTCCGCAGCAGAGCGGTGACCTCAGCATGATGGTACCAACACCTCTTGGGTATCATGGCGGCATGTCTACTGGCAGTGCCATACACAAGGCTCAAAATGAGACAATTGCAAATGCACTTCGCAGCCTCATGGATTCGGTAGCAGGGTTCCCAGGCAGAACTCGTCAGCATTCCTCCCTTTCCCCACCAGGACCTTGTCTGGTGGAGCACAGACTGCAGCCTGAGGATGGGCAGACCCTTCAGTCAACCAGCACCGTAGGTTACCATCACCACAGACTCTTCCTTGGAGGGCTGCACAACCACAGCATCCATGGAGTTTGGTCTCTTCAGAAACAGGAGGCCCATATCAATTGGCTAGAGCTGAAGGTGATCTGGCTTGCTCTCAAAGCATTTCTTCCGATGACCAGTGGCAAGATGATCCTCGTCCAAGCAGATAACTCCACCAGCATGTATTACATCAACAAGCAGGGTGGCACCAGGTCTCCTCCCCTATGCACCTTGGCAGTCAACATTTGGGGGAGGGCTTTGGGGAACAACGTGCGCTTGAGGGCAATCCACCTCCCGGGGGAGTCCAACCTGGAGACGGACAGGCTCAGCAGACTGGGTGCGGACAACTACGAATGGCAGTTGAACGAACAAGTCCTTCAGGGGATCTTCAACAGATGGCGTCATCCTCAGGTGTATCTCTTTGCCACTTGGTCAAACAGGAGGTGCCCCCAGTTTGCGTCCTAGCAGGGACAGGGCTGGGGCTCTCTGGGTGATGCAGGTACAATGGGACAACATGAACGCGTATGCCTTCCTTCCCACTCCCCTGGTCCACAGGGTGATCTGCAAGATCAGGGAGGCCTGGCACCTCTGGTTCATCGTGATAGCTCTGTGGGGTGCCCGCGAGGCCATGGTTCTCGGAATTACTCAGCTTGTTGGAACAGGCCCCGGTGCACCTTCCGCTGGGTGCAGCTCACCTACTCACAGTAGGGGGGCACGGTCATCCACCCCGGCCCCCAGAAACTAGCCCTCGCAGCGTGATTCCTGAACAGGACACATAAGGCATCTACACTGGAATGCCGTACCTCTTACCCTCCGAGGAGAGGTATTCCTCATGGCATTTTGCAAGGCCATGAAAACTGTGCTCTTCGCATAATGTTTGCCACAATCTGCAGACTAGCCTGACAAACCTCAAATGTATTTGTAACTTGTACTCTTACCAAATATGCACCCTAATGTATCATTGTACAAACGTGTAACTGCATTTCCCAGCTGTACCCACCGTGTAACTAAGCTTCCTGCAAGCAACAGTGCCTCGATGCCCACGGGCTGTTTATGCGCTATACAAATGTAATAAATAAATGAATACATCTGTCTCAGGCTAACATAGACATTATACAAGGTGCTAGGAGTAATGCTACCAGGAGCCAGTACAAAAGCAAGTGGACTAGGTTCTGCCACTGGGCTTTGTCAAGAGAGGTCGATCCATTGACCTGCACTCTGGATGAGGTCCTATCCTTCTCTGCACACCTCGCACACTCAGGGGTACAGGTTGACACATGTCGCTCCTATTTGGCGGCAATCAGAGCCTACCGGAACTCGGAGGAGGGGGTATTTTCTTCTTCCAATCTGGTGGTCAAGACATCTGGCGGGCCTCAACATGCTCTACCCGCCTATCAAGAAGCCACACCCTGTGTGGGATCTTAAACTGGTCTTGGGCGCCCTGGCTCATAAACCATTCGAGCCCATGGCGCCTGCAGACATCCAGCTAGTCTCTTTTAAGACAGCCTTACTGGTGGGACTTAAATCTGCACGCAGGATTCATGAAATCCAGGCACTGGTGGCTTCAGAGCCTTATACTACTTTCCATAATGGCAAGGTGGTGCTTGGAACGCATCCCACATTTTTACCAAATGTGGTCTCCTCTTTCCCCTGAATGTGGAGATAGTGTTACCCACTTTCTTCACGGACGCTAAGGACGATGCTCAGAGGGTTCTGCACTGTCTAGACGTCAGGCGCACTCTAAAATTATATCTGGACAGGACTAAAACCTTCTGCAAATCGGAAGCTCTTTTTGTCACCTTCAGAGGGTCAAGGCCAGGCAATCAAGCTTGCAAAGCCTCCATAGCAAGATGGATGATCGTGGCCAACAAGGAGGCCTATGAGGGGCAGCACAAACCACTCCCGGCAAATATGCATGCCCATGCTATCACAGCCAAGGCTACAGCTGTGGCTTTTCAGAGGCACATTCCGTGGCAGGTCATCAGCACGACGGCTACGTGGGCTATGCTTTCTGCAAGCATTACTGTTTGGATGCCAGCTCCAGGTTGGATGTGGCATTTGGGCAGGCAGTGTTAAGTAACTTTTTTTCTTAAGAGGGTTACCTCTCCAACCTGGGGCTACATTCAGTTGTAATCGCCCATGCAGTATGGAGAAAGGGGACGGCACGTAGGAGTAATTATACGTTACTCACTGTAGTGACTAACGTACTCCTAGTCCATAATCCCCTTTCCTCCATGCGTCCCACCGTCCTCCCCCTTAATAAAACTGTTGTCATTAGGCAATGGTAATATTGTCGACGCGTCAGAGGGGACGGAGGAGTGGCACCTGTGGGCAGAGTCAGGGGAGCACATGCTCCCAGGGCTGTGCTACGTTGCACTTCTAAATTTAAAGGGGTAGAAGATTTATTCTGGTGAAAAAAGGTTCTGTCTCCTGTCCCTAGCGAAGGACACCCATGCAGTATGTAGGAAAGGGAACTATGAACTAAGAGTACGTTGGTCACTACGGTGAGTAACTTATAATGTTTCCATCAATTTATCAATGGCTTTCAATAAAATCGAAAGACACCTACTGTGGCTCAAATTGAGAAAGTGGGGCATTCCCAATAATTTGCTATCTATTGTGATCCAACTTCACTGAAATACTACATTATGAGTGAGATTGGAGAAAGGGGGATACTAATAATTCAACATAAGAGTAGCACTTGCAGCAGCAGTGTTCGTTTCTCCCTCAGTGCTTGGGCCGAAAATGTATTGGGTCACGTATGCCAACGATATTCACGTTTTGGATCACGCAAGGGTTGGCATTCAGCATCTCCTTAAGGCCTTTAGCCTCTATGCTTCAAATAAAACGCTCTCACTATCAACACCTAGGAAATGTGTCGCATAGTTGGAAGTTGAGTGCCAACAAGATTGAAGTTGTCCAATATTTGAAATATCTAGGTTTCAACATAACCACGCTCCGTTTCTCTCTCTGTAACTAAGTACCTTTTATCTTCTATGTATACATAATCTTGCTTGTGTACACCTTCATGTAAAAGCGCCTCAATGTCTATGGGCTGCAGTGCGCTCTACAAATGTAAAAAAATAAATAAAAATAAAATAAATCTATGGGTCTAGACGAAAAAACCCTTTTAATAGAACAGCTGATAGCAAAGTCAAACCAGTCTTTACATCGCTGATTTGGTACATTTTCTTTAAAACCCCTGCTCAAGTTTTAAGTATCAAAAGTGCTCCCAACAATCTGGTATAGTCTGGAAACCTATTATCAGTTGACAGTTTGATTTTTGGTTATGTGGAGGGGTTTCTTTGGAAAACTACATCGGGGCACCCTAAATCAGTTCCAATGGCGATCATCTGAAGGGAATTGGGTCTGAACTCAATACATTCTAAATTAGCCTGGAAAAAAACACAGTTGTGCCTACAGGTTTATAACCCTTCTACAAACTTCATCTTTGAGCAGATGGACAGGACCAAGGCCCTCTGTGAGAATGAATTGAATTTAACAATATGCTGGCCAGGAAGATGATCTGACAACGCGACAGTTCAACACCAGTGAAAAATAAAAAACGTTCAGGAGGTATATTGAATTGAACAAGGTTGATTGGAAATTTGGAAGCTGCATGCCCTACCGCCTTAATGTATCAATTTATTTTATTTTATTGTGCAGGGCAAAGGGGCAGGAACATGTTAACAAAGGCATAGAATAAACAGATGATCAGGGTAAAGAGGGCAGTCCTAATAGGCCATGTGAGCATTCAGAACCTGCGAGAGCGGGATGGGGAAGGGATAAGTGCTAGGAGATTCACAGAGGGAAGTGCCAAGGAGTCCGGTGTGTGCAACAGTAAGTGCCTGGCAGAGGTTGCTTGGTGCGTAGTGATCGCCTTCCATTAGTAAGTACAGGCCTGTGGAACACAAACCTGTGGGTGCCAGAAGGCAAGTGCTGGGATGGTGCGGAAGGCTGAAGGCAAATGGATGGAAGGCCGATCCCAAAAGGATTGAAGGTCCCAGGCCACCAATCTAAGTGTCTGTGGGGTATTAGCAAGGGAGTGAGACGGTGGAGTTGAAAATGGGCCTTCTTGGCAAGGTCCAAGTTGTGAGGGAGGAACGTGAGAGAGGTGTTGAAGATGACTCCAATGTTTCTGGCTTTAGATGCAGGAGAAGGGGGAGAGCCCATAGAGGATGGCTAGATTTAGTGGAGGAAAGAGGGGTTGGGAGTCCCAATAGGAAGGATCTCGGTCTTGCTGGCATTGAGGCTGTTAGGCAGAATCCTGTGCAGTGCCCTTAGGGACCACTACACACAATTAAGACCACCGGTGGCAATACTATTTTTACCTTTGGTGCAAGCCTGTACTACAATGTTAAAAAGTGGTAGCAGTAGCGGAGCAGCCAGGCTTATCTCAAAAGTATATGAGCAGTAGCAGAGATTACACAAAGGGACCACAATTACTGTGACTCAAGCAAACACTGACTCAAGGTTTCAGGTAGAAAAATAGAAGTCAATTTATTTATAAACCATTTGTTATAAATACAGCACATCTATTAATTCAAAACAACACGTAAAATACACTACAACCAACCAATTTACTTTGGCACACACTAACTCAAGGTAAGTACCCTATGTTTAAACAGACTGGTGTTGTGAAACAAAAGACGTTACCAGGAATACACTTGAGATCATTTTTTGACCGTAATGATAGTTCGGTCTTATTAACGAAACGCGTATCCGCGGCAAATGATGCTACCGGGGCAAAACAAACTTAGCACCTGAGTTAACCAGAGGGAATTGGGGGCAAAAATCATAGACAATACTTTTGTCAGGGCAGAGAGAATCAGAGAACACTCATAGACAGAAATTCAAGAGTCAATAGGCCGGAGCCAGTGTCAAGTGGAACCGGGTTCCTGTTGTCGAGGATCACACAGTCGGACAGTTCAAGATTCAACATTGCCAGGAGTACTTGGATATTGTCAATCGAGGAAGCAAACGTTATAAGAAGGAGAAAAGACAAGGGCATGCCTTGGAGGCGAAGAAAAGGGATTTACCCTAGTTCCTCTAGCAGAACACAGTACCTTATTCAATGAAGAAGCTGGTGCCACGGCAGTTGTTCCTGTTGGTGTCCTGCAGACCCACGGTTCCTGGAGCTTCGGTACGAAGGAGGACGTCTGGAGGGGTCTGCACCACAGAGGGATGATGCCGGCAGCAGCGACAGTGAATAAAAGGTGTGCTCCTTAAAAACAGGAGAGGCTCTTCATAAGGCTATCCGGACCACTACAGCAGTGTGCAGCGATTTTGACCACGAAGAGGAACCTCTGGCTGTGAAGATGAGCTGGTTATCCCCACCAAGCTCAAGGGAAGAAGACTCCGGATTGGATCTTCTCTGGTCGTCGAAGGGTAGATAGCTCAGGACTGCAGCAGGGCTTCACCGGGATGGGATAGTTGCAGCAGTCGACTTCTTCTTCTCTTCGGTTCCTTGTAGTACCAGTGGCGACTCTGACTTCTAGCCCAAGAGACCTGCCTTTTATGCGAAAATCCCCCATTCACACAGCCTGGCTGTCAATCACGCAGCCATTGGCTGAGGTGGCTGTCCAGCCCAGACAACCACCTCAGCCAATCATGGCAAAGTGCGACTTGGGTTTCCTAGCATACCCTGTGCAGTGGGTGACTACACCCCTCCCTCACATTCAGCCCACCTAGACACCCAGGCGTCTGAAGGAGGGCTTCTTAGCAAAAGCCCACCAAAAGACGATGAACAAAGAAGGCAAACCTGGTTTGCCGCGCAAAGTAAAACACAAGAAGGACTTTAACAAAAAGAAATGGCGAATAAACCCAACCGGAGCCAAAAGAAAAAGTATTTGGTCAAGCGGGTTTTAAGTTCGAGGCTAATAGAATAGCCTAAAACAATACCACGTTTATATAGTCTAATCGCAGTAGAAAAGTTAGGGTAGATACCACTGCCACCAGCCAAGTCTAAATGTTAAAAGAGCGAAACAATGCTCTAGGAGGTACAGATAACAAGGGATGCAGAGTAACCCTTCCCAGTACTCCATGTAAGATGTGGTGTACTGGATCTGTGGTTAAATGACTAAGTAAAGTTAATGGCAACTTTACCCTTTTCTGGGGGACAGTAGTTAGCCTCAGAAATGGAGTTGGTGGGAAGTCTAAAGGACAACCCTGTGTCACTGCACTGAAGGTTCTGTGTAACGCACAAAAGAAGGGGGCTCCTGAAGTAGTGTACTCCAGAGTCCACAATCACAAAAAGCAGAGGAAATGCACATGGCAAAACATGGGTAAGAGTGGGGGAAAAGCTCATACTCTAACCAAGTGAAATAAATTAACTCCAGAAATCCAGCAAAGCTGCTGGGGGACTCACTAGGTGAGGGAAATTAGCCATAAAATGAGAATTCTCCCTAACAGAGGCAAAGATCATTGGAGGCACACCATGACTGGATAGGAGATACAGTGGCAATGGTAGAGGAAGAAAGGGGAGCATCAGAGGGAAGTTTGATGAAGAGTTGGGTGTCATCTGCATAACGCGGGAAGTGAGGGGAGAAAGTGGAGATAAGGTGAGCAAGCAGAGCGAGGTAGACGTTGAAGAGCCAGGGTGAGAGGTTAAAGCCCTGGGGAAAGTCACAAGTGGAGATAGAGATAGGAGAGGAGAAAGAGCCCTGGATGACCTGGGAGGGACGCTCATTGAGCAAGGTCTTCCAGCCAGTACAGTGCCCACTCCGAAATACCAAGGCTATCGTGGAGCAGTTTTATGAGGATGGAATTGTTGACCGTATCAAATGCAGAGGAAAGGTCAAGCAGAATGAGGACAGCGGGGGAGTTTGTGTCAAGCGATGTTAGCAGTTCTTCACAAGTGTTCAGAGGAGCAGTTTCCATGCCGGAAGAAAGAGTGCTCAGGATGTCCGCTGCAAAAACTCAGAAGTGGCTGGACAGTGAAGTGCAAAGGGCCTGAGAGGTAAGAGGTGAGGTGTAGACTGCAGAAGGATTATCCATCTTTGGCCTTCACTAGAACCCTATTATGTTTTCAAATACATTGGTTGCCGACCAGGGAGAATAAATGCAGTTGGGGGGGTTGTGGGGGCGGTAGAGGATGCCACATGCAGCCACTGTTCAGATTATGTGGAGAATCTAAAACATTTAGTCTGTGAATGCCCAGGTTTGACTTGTTTTAGAAATATCATCTTTGCCAAGTTTATAGACGGTCTTGGATTACAGCCCTGGGAATCTTAGTGGGAGCTCTTACATTCAGACAATTGCTCAAAATCAATGTGGATTGCTTTATATTCTTTTATTCGAAAATTGGATTTGCAAATGGATTGAATTGTATATGTTGTTTATTCTAACTTTTTAATGATGTTTGTTTATGCCTATTCATTTAGGCTATAAGACACTAAATAAAAAAAACATTTTTTTTATGTTCGATTGTGTGGTATTACTAACTGCTAGTTTCATTTTTTAGTGTTCTAAAAGCCCACATAAAGAAAAATGTTTATAACTGACGGTCTCGGGTGAATTATTGTGTGGTATTCTATGAGTACTCATTGAGGACCTCTGATCACACTCACTTTCCAAGTCTTGACAGCGCTCCACTCTACCTTGATTGGGGCTTGGCTAAACTCTCCACCATGACTAGGACGGCCTGCTAAAATATGTCCACCAGGGCTGATTTTAGAAATCCATCTTAATAGATACTTTGTATCCTTATATATTTTTATAAAGTGACTTTTTGGTTACTTTTACAATATACCTAAAACAATCTGGTAGCAGCAGTGATATTATTTGTGAAATTTTACTCGTGCACTTTTGCATTTACCGCAAATGGCTATTAAAGGTACCCCGCAGTCTAAGATGGCATGTGTTCTTTAGCCATGCTGTTCTTTGGCGTTCTGCCTGCCATCGATTTAACCATGAGTGATTATTCTGAATGTAACGAAGACTACCTCATGCAACTAAGACAACTTCATGCTACAGCGCCTCGATGCCCTTAGGCTGTTACTGTGCTTTACAAATCTAAATAAGTAAATACATAAAATCTCAGGTCACAAAATGCCTTTTATGGAAATCCTTTCCTGAGTAAAGCTGTGGATTTTGTAGGTTACTGCAGGGTTACTGTGTGTGCTGTGATTAATCGAGTTCGAGGGGGAGCCACCTCATTTGAGGCTAGGCGGGTGAGCCCACTTTACAAGACTCCCTAGGGATCTGGGCATGAGGGACCTCACTGGGAGTGACTACCCCTTAGGGGACAAGGACTCTCATTACCACTAATAATTCCTTAGACCAAACATCCCGTCTGCATATATGGGACTGCCTTCTATGAAGAATGATGTATCCTCCTCCTGTTTGCATTGGCATTGTTGAATCAAAACAACCATACAAACTAAAAAGAGATGCCTCTTTAAGAAGGGATCGGTATAGAACCGTTACTAGTAAATGAAAGACAGAGTACGGTGCGCAGGAGAAACCCCCTGTTGTAATCACACCTTGAAGAGGCAGAGCAGAACTAAGCGACAGAGCCCGCGACTTTCAAAGATGCGTAGAATGCCAAGTTGAGACGACGGAGTGCCAGAGATACCAGCAATGGGGAATCCTTTGGACGAACCGGGAGAGAAGACCTGTCCAAAGTGGGGCGTGGCTACATTCATACCGTGGTGGACAGGATGTCCGTCTAACGGCACAGAGACCACAGCAGCAAAGAGCGCTGTCAGCTCCCAACAGCCCGTACCTGTTGACTGCAAAATCCTGCAGCGTGGCAGACAACGGAATGCCAGCGAGGTCAGAGAATGAGACGCAAGAAGGGACGGCTGAGTAGCGGAGCGAGTGCCGAGCCCAGTAATATTCCCCTGCAGAAATAAAGGTACCGGGGTGAACGGGAGAAGCACTGTGGTAGCATTGTGTTAGCACAGAAACTCGTAAAGACCATAAGGAACAAATTCAAACTATAAGCCTGTATAGTTGTGAATATGGGAAACCATTGAAGAAAGTGGCAAAAAAGGTTGTTTGGAAAGCTGAGAAAAAGTGACTTGAATATTAAGAGGAACAATCCAGTAGAGCGAATCAGGGAGAGAGGAATTCCTAATCTGTATAAAAACATAGAAAACCCAAAAAAGGCTGTAACGCCAGAAAGTGCGGGACATGAAATCAAAGGCAAGAACGTGAGAGAGTCTCAAGAAAAACCACAAGAAGCATTATTTTAAAGAGAGTACAGTACCCAGGACTATATGAGAGGAGCTACAAGAGCTCATGAATAATTACCCAGTTGAAGGTGAGAGAAGACCATCATAAGAAAACATTGTTATAAAGAGAGACATTTGTATAGTGCTACCGCAAGGAAACTAGAGAGACATATCTAAAGAAAGATAGAATAAAGAAGGCACAAAGGAAACGAGCAGGAGAAGAGAGGCATTATTTTGGCCGATTTTGAGTTTATATTAGTGGTAGGTTCAGGTAGAGATGGGTTTGGACTGAGGACTTTTACTTTGGACTTCCTGATGAGACGAGCACCTTTAGTTATTTTAGTTAGGCAGAGAAACTCCCTTTAGCAATAGGGAAATATAGGCTTTTTTCTGTAATCTGATAAAACAACCAATAACATGTCCAATGTGTTTCTGACTACCTTTTCCAACTTTCCATAGTGGCCAGAAGAAGGGGCTGGGACTGTCTAGTCCCAGTCCCCATCCCTGGAGCCTTAATGTCTGTTGATGGGCAGATTCTGTGGCTAGTTGGATTGCCACAGACTGCTTGAATGGTGAAGATCCTTCCCATTGGTAGGCTTGGTCATGCTCCTAGCCCAAATCTTGGATAAAAGGAGGGCTTCTGTAGCTGTTTGACAGATTGCTGGAGCCAAGTCCACCTCGAAGAGGAGCAGCCTGCTAATGACCCGAAGATCACCTCTGCAGCTGACCAGCATCGACTCAAGTGCTGTCCGGGTGTAGCCCTGCTCCTCTGCCTGATCTCAAGAAGAACTTTGTCAGTGTCTTGACCCCTAGACTGGTGGGAATAACGAGTCTAGACCCTGCTGGAGGATCTATGCCTTCAGAAGTGTCCCTGGACCTATCTTTTCTTTTTATTTGTTTTATTGGTTATTTGTAAGGGCTACCTTTCTGAAGCTGTCTCTGTTCTGAGTATATCCTTGGAACTTGGAGGATATTCAGCTTGTAGAACGAGACGCCTACTCATGCATTTTCAGCATTCTTGCATGAACAGAAACTGTGCTGGGTCTGCACCTGTGTTCGTCCTGTGATGATTGCCTGTTGCCATCGGTCCATGGTGTCACCCCCTGCAAACTCCTTCAGTTCTGTGAGGTGTCATGAGGAGGTCTATCCAGCAGAAGTCTTAATCTTTCCTCGTTTGTGCATTCGAAGCTCTCTGGATCCAATTACTGTGCACTGTGTCGTGACAGACCAAAACTAAGTTCTGACTCCAAAGGTGGCTTCTGAACCTGCGACCCCTGGGCCTTCCTCGATGGGACAGAGCACAGAAGAGTGTATCCTCATTGGATTCGGAATACCAGCAGTGGTCTCTGGAAGAATCAGTGTTGGGGGAGTAAGTGTACATAACAGTTCCTTCCTTGCTAACTCACACTTTGCTGACTTTGTTCGGTGGACGTCTGGTCAAAGATCCCTTCCTAGGAATATCCTAAGGACTGGGATTGAGTGCTTCTTTTCTTACAGAATTTTGACTCCTGTTAATCCTAACCACTGGCACTACCCATCACTTTATAAATGTACCTGAACAATATCTACTTTGCATCTGGTGAGTTTTGGGCACAGGGTCCCAAACCATCTTAAAGTTGGACTTTATAAGAACTTGGGAAGCTTTCCTTTGATTATCTTGAATTGTTCTTTCTATATCAATGGATTGCTTTTCTCACGCGGATTCCTCATCTTGATGGATATCCCTCCACAGCTCTGCTGCTCAGAAACATTTTCCACAGGGGGCATAGTGGACCTCGACACAGCCGTCGATCATCGATCCATCTTGCTTGGTGGTCGATCGTCGGCTCCGGAAGTGACACCAGGCGCCATACAAATAACACGTCAATCCGCCCCATGCCTCAGTTCCTTTTTCCGTGTGCTGCCATGCTGCCTCAGGAACCTGCTCGAATTTCACTTAACATTTTTCAGTAAATTGTTCCGATTTACCTCGACAATGTCTTCACACCGGATCTTGGATTTCAAGCGGTGCTCGGATTGCGAGGCCAAAATGTCAGCGACGGATCCACATGGCATCTGTTTGTGGTGTCTGGGTTCCACTCACGACACAGAGGCCTGCATGTAATGCGCCAAGATGCGAGACAGGCCCTGGCCCTGTGCCGACTGTCGCCGAAGTCTTCAGCACTGTCTCTCATTCGGTCCTCTGAGGCCAAGACTGAGGAGCCCACTCGTACTGATGAGAGCCGGCACTACAAGAAAACGAAAGAGGTCCCCCTCCAGAAGCCATTCCTCGTCCTCTTCCTCACGGAAGAAGAAGCAACAAGTTTCGTCAACAGGTGGTTGTCGGCGGAGCTCCCACCCCCGACCAGCGGGCCTCAGCAGCAAAAGCAGCTCTCATGACCTCTGAACCCACGCTCACCAAAAAGTCGACACCTTCAGCGCCGACTGAGCTTTCCAGCTTCATGGCCTACGAGGCCAGGAAATTGCCCTGAAGAACCCTCTCCTACGGCATACATCGCCCGTCAGAGCTACCGGCGCGGATCTCTAACCCTTCGGCCTCTAGGGCTCTGCTGCAAGGTAAGCCCTCGGCCACGGCATCCAGACCTGTGGACCAAAAGATAAGCCTTCAACGTCAATGCTTTCCAACTGCCTTCGCGGACAGGATTTTTCGACTCAATGAGGTTTATTTTCAGCACCGATCAAGCCGAAGAATGTGAAGGGGTCGACCCCATCTTTGTGAGATCCGGCGGCGTCGACTATTTTGAGGACCGTGACAACTTGATGGCACTGGCTTAAGGCCTTCAAGATGTCAGTGGGTTCGACACACCTCCAGATCTTGAGACGCATCAGAAACAAACCTACACTCACTCATGTCAAATTCAGGACATTGGTAGAGAAAGTGGTTGACACACTCCGCCTCAAGTTGTCCGCCATTCCCCATCAAGGATATGACCTGATGGACATCCTAGATGAGGGCCCAACTGTTGAACACAACATGCCATTCAATCAGGCCATAGCTGACCCCTTGGCTTCCATCTGGCAGACCCCATGCACTTTGCCCCCTGTGAGTACCAATGTCACTGGGAAGTACAGACCAACAAGAGGGAGGATCCCTCTTTCCTCTCAACACACCATTCCTCGGAAAGGTTGGTAGTTCAGGCTGCCACTATATCCTCCAGGCCCACGGCATCCACGCGAATCTCCCTGCAGACAGGGAAGGGAAAAGGATTGACGCTTTGGCCAAAAAGGTGTTTACCAGTGGCAGCATGGCTCTTAAGGCCACAAAAGTAGCTTGTGGTTTTGCTAAGTTTTCTTACGGTTTCTGGAAGGCAGTGGTATTCAAACTGTGGGTCGCGACCCCCTAGGGGTCTGCGGGTGCATCCTAGGGGGGCCCTGAGAGCTCAGCATGAAAAAAGATTTTTTTTTTTTTTTTTTTTTTTTTTTAGATTGGAAGAAATGGGCAGGGGTGGCCCACATGGGCGGGCTGAAGCATGAAACTGTCTCAGGCAACAATGAAAAAGTGGCCCACAGTTGTAAATGGATATTCATTCCTTTAGTCACAGACTGGGCCTCATTACTACTATGGCGGACCAGTAACAACGGTGCTGGTAAGCTACCGGCACCGTTGCTACCGTTCCGCCATAGTAAGAGTTGTGCTCGTGGGTGCTCGACAGCCCCCGCCAGGTCTGACCTCAGTACGTCGGATGCACCGGCACCGTTATTAACGGTGCCGGTGCATCCGAGCTCCCCCTTCCCATTTGAGCCATATGGGGCTCAAATGGGAATGGGGATCTACCGGCACCTTCGAAAGGGCAATTATCATGTCCGCCTAACTCGGCATGACCTAGTAATTGCCCATTCGCGGGTGCCAGACCCGGATGCAACTCCAGTGGCAGCCGTGCCGGTTTTACCGGCACAGCTACCGCCAGAGTAGTTATGAAGCCCACTGTTTCAATAGTACCCAAAGGGGTGCTTTGTGTTAAAATGTAAGTAAATTGTGATATATTCAGCAACAATGGTCAACATTACTAACTGCATAGTGGCCCCTCACCCATTATGGAGGAGCTAAGGAGCCAGCCCAGTGAAACAGTGAGCACTCCCTCAGCTGCTTTATCCAGCTAATGGAGTGCTCCTGGGCTGGCTGAACTGTCAAAGGGAAACACTGTTTCCCTTTGACAGTTCAGTTTAGTTCCCCAGCCGCACATGCTCACTGAGCCATGCAAGTGCTGGGGCGTTTTGCTTCGCCAGCATTGCATAGCTCATTGGAAATGCTGGCTGGGGCACTGCATGTCTGTATGTCCGAGGGGGAGCTCCTGCGCCTCCTCGCACATACGGACAGAGCAGCTGGAGCAGCACCCACACACAGGCCAATGCAGAAGGTACGTTTATGTTCATTGTTTTTATTTAAACATGTGTATGGATGCGTTATGAGTGAGTGTATGGTGATGGATGCTCATGTGAATGATGGAGTGATTGCTGTATGAATGTGCAGCACCTTGCATATACACATAATCATGTTCATTGTGTTAGGACCAGGGGACAGGGATGGTATCTTTTTACCGGACATCTATCATTCAAAACCCTCTGCCTTGTCCACAAGGCTTTCTGGGGCCTCGGTCCAAAATACCTTCAGCTATTCCTCCGCAAATACCTCCCCTCTCGAGCTCTTCACTCCTCTACCTCCAACTCCCTCAGGGTCAGTCGTTTATCAAAGAAACGAGCTGGGGGTAGATCTCCGTCTTCGGCTGGGGCCTCCCTCTGGAACAGCGCCCTGCCACTCTAAAACTTGAGGAGAACCATCTTTCTTCCTGCACTTATCAGACCTACCCTGTCTGCTGCCTTAAACGTAGCACTTGCAAATTGCTGGCTGCACTACCACTGTTTGTTGCCTTTATTATTTATTTATTGTTATTTATCTGTTTCTCCTCTGCTTCGCACTTTCCACTTCTCCCCCCTTCCATGCACTTTTCCCCTCACACTTGCGCGTTCTCAATGTCACTGGGCCTAGTAAGATCGCTGTTTTATTCTCCTCTGTTCACCTCCCTTGTCTTGTCACGCTCTGAAACACTTGTGTACGAGCGCGATAGAAATAAAATATCAATGCCTGCCCCTTGGACTCCCAGCAACAATTGCAAACTGTTTGGCTATTTACCCATTTTTTGTTAAAAGTATGCTCTACAATGCAACATTTTAACCTATTATTTAAAAAAAAATTCACAGGGGGAAACCCACCCGAACCTCCCCTTAATGCCCCTCCGCTTAAAAAAGATTCACCAGCCGCCACTGGCCCTCAGACTGTGTTGGGAACGGGATGGGGGAACCGAGGGACTATGGTGGGAGCACAATGGGCGGGAACCATGGGATAGTGATGGGAGCAGAGTGGGGAGAGCCCTGGGTGTGTGATGGGGTGGGGAGAGACCAGCGACTGGGTAGGAGTGGGATGAGGGAGCCCAGCGACTTTGATGGGAGCAGGTGACGGCGCGCAATATATACTGTCCATTTGGCATTTCTGGGGGGTCCCGACCTGCCCAAATTTTGCTCAGGGGGGCCCTGGCCAAAAAAGTTTGAAGACCACTGCAGTAGAGCATGCAGCAGAATACGTCCCAGAAGGTCATATGCGGGATGAATTTATACAGCTGGTGGAGGATTTGATAGAAACTGCCCAGCAGTCCTTGAAAACAGGCCTGGATACTGCTGACTGCATTGGCCACTCCATGGGCTTGGCAGTAGTTATGAGAAGGTAGGCCCATTTGAAAACTTCCACCTTGTCCCCCAATGTACAAAACCGCCTTCTTGACATGCCTTTTGAGGGGGAGATGCTTTACGGACAGAAGGTGGATGACTCTTGGAGAAATTTAAGGAGTCTAAAATTGCTGCTAAGTGGCTTCGTCTGGCTGCGCAGCCGGCTAAACCCGCTTTCAGCTTTGCCTCTAGAGGCAGAGGCTATAGGTGCTATGTACCCTATGGCAGGAAAGTGCACCCCATACAAGCCAGGCAAGGGCACAGCCGTTTCTCGTGTACCTGAAGGGGGGCAGAGGAGCTTGTATGGGCCAGCAGACAGCAGCTGTGGCTGAGGCGACTGCACCTTTGAAACGGCTATGATTTTCCCATCCCACGACATACCGGTTGATGGATTTTTGGCTGGACGTTGGTCCCAGTGGCAGGAGATAACCTGTGTGTCCTAGGCCCTGCAGTTCGTTTGGTGGGGTTTTTGTCTGCCCTTTTTAAGAAACCCTCCGGACAGACCCCCATCCTCACCGAACCAACTGGGACAGGAGCTCCAGGAAGAACTGAGGAGCACTGTTGTCGAAGGGTTCAGTGGAAGAGGTGTGTCCCGCTCCGAGAGAGTTGGGCTGGTATTCCTGGTATTTTTTTTTATTTCCTGGTACCCAGAAAGGAGGTCTCCGTCCCATTCTGGACCTCAGGGTTCTCAACAAGTTCCTGAGAAAAGACACATTCAGTCAGGATGGTGACGTTGAGAGAAATGCTCCAAACTCTCGAGCTGCAGCACTGGCTGGTGTCCATACTGCAGGATGCCTATTTCCATGTGCCCATACATCAGAAGCACAGGGAATTCCTGCGTTTCCTCATGGGGGACAAGCACTGTTAGTTCAAAGGGCTGCCCTTTGTGTTGACCTCCGCTACAAGGGTCTTGACTAAGTTCATGGCGGTAGTCGCGGCTCACCTCAGGAGATCCGAAGTCCACGTATTCCCGTTCCTGGACGACTGGCTGATCCAGGGGAGGTCTGTGGGGCAAGTTTTGATTCTACTGGAAGACACCTGTCTGCTACTGTACAGGCTGGGCTTCTCCCTGAACTTAAAGAAGTCCCACATGACACCGGTCCAAAGGCTCCAGTTCATTGGGGCAGTCTTAGACACTCAAGCAGGAAAGGCCTTCGCTCCCGAGGAGAGAGCCAACAACATACAACAGATGGTCCAGTTGTTCCGGAACCACGCCACCTTACTCAGCGGCTTCCTTTCGCCCCCTTTTGGGCCTCATGGCATCCTGCATTTTCCTGGTGCCGAGGCCATACTGTGCATGAGATCCCTTCAGTGGCTCCAATGAGACCACTGGTGTCAATAACTGGGAGCTCCCTCTGATCCTCTTAGGGTGTCCAACCAGGTAGTTCACAGACTCGGCTGGTGGGACATGCGCAGGAATCTTATGGCGGCGGAACCCTTTTGGCCTCCATAACCTTACACCAGAGTGGTCACGAATTTGCAAGTAAGTGGCCTTTGGACTGCGTCAGAAGCCAGGTGGCATATCAACAGGCTGGAGTTGCAAGCTATCAGGTTAGCCCCGAAAGCCTTCGCCCATCCCTCAAGAGGAAGCATGTCCTGATTCTGATGGACCACAAAGTGGCCATACATTACCTGAACAAGCAGGGTGGAGTGCATTCCTGTCCCCTCAGCACAGAAGCGATGCAACTGTGGTTTTGGTTGCTACAGAGTCAGATCTCGGTCTCTGCAGTTCATCTGGCAGGGGCAGAGAATAGCTTGGTGGAGGCTCAGAGCAGACAGAGCACAATCTCACACAAGTGGGAAGTGTGCCAGGAAGTCCTGGGAGAGGTCTTCGCTCTCTGGGGTACGCCAACAGTGGATCTGTTTGCCACGGAAGCCAATGGGAGGTGCGAACAGTTTTGCTCGAGGGAATTGCCAGCAAAAGGTGCACTGGGGGACACTTTTCTGGTGGATTGGACATTCCCCATCCATCGTTCTCTCCGATCCCCATCATTCCTTGTATTCACATGAGGTTGAAGAGGTTTTGAGCGATCTTGATCAGCCCAGATTGGGCGAGGAGGACGTGGTACGCCGACCTCTTGGATCTATTTGTCCACCTCACTGGTTGCCTCGGCGGCCGGATCTCCTCATCCAGTCAGAGGGTGGGATACTGCACCCGACCTCCGATTCCCTCAACCTACATGCGTGGCTCTTGAGCGGATGAGGTATGATGACTGGGACCTCTCTGAGAAAGTTCTTGAGGTGTTGCTGGCTGCACATAGACAATCTCCAAGATCTCTGTATGCGTGCAGATGGAGAAGATTTGGGGCGTGGTGCAGGGAACGTGAGATTGTTCCTTCTGTCGCTAGCCTCTGCAGATGTTCAGGTTGCAGCAGTCAAAGGGTATTTGGCAGCCCTTTCTGTGTTTAAAAGGTCCCCGGATCAAGGTTCTTTTTTCACCATACCGGTCATGACCCAATTCCTGAAGGGCCTTACCAAATTTCTGCCAACTCCCTTTGTTCCGAATTGGGACCTTAATCGCGTTCTGGCCTTTCTTATAGTGGCTCCGTTTGAGCCTATGCATTCTTGTTCTCTTAGGTTGTTGTCCCTTAAAACAGCCTTTTTGGTTGCCATCTCATCTGCCAGGAGGGTTAGCGAGCTACAGGCCTTATGCTGCAAGCCCCCCTTTTTGCGTTTCTTCAGAAAGAAGGTCTCTCTTAAAGTTAAACCAGGGTTCCTTCCGAAGGTTGTTTCGGAATTCCACCTTTCACAGTCTATTGACTTGCTGGTGTTCTACCCTCCTCCTCACCTCATCAGGAGGAAGATCGCTGTCACCGTCTCGATCTGAAAAAAAGAGCCTTTAGCTTTTATGTTTCCCCCACAGCGGAGTTCAGGAAGATGGGCCCGTTGTTCATCACCAATTCTGTTTCCTGCAAGGGTCTTGCGATTACTAATCAAACCCTCTTCCCAGTGGGTAAGTCCCACCGGGAATCAGGGCTCATTCCGCCAGGGGAGTCTCTGCTTCCACAGCTCTTCCAAGCGGGGTCCCTGTTCGGGTCATTTGCTGTGCTGCAACATGGTCTTTAGTGCATGCTTTTCCAAAGCATTATGCTTTGGACATTGCACGTGGGGCTGATGCACGTTTTGGCAGAGCAGTTCTGTAGAACCTGCTTGTATAATCCTTTTTCCCTCCTCCTTTAGCTCACTGCTTGGGGAATCTATCAAGATGGAGTAATCTGTGGGAGAAAAGCAATCCACTGATGGAGAAATTACCTTACCGTAATGTTCTTTCTATGGATTCTTCTCCCGCAGATTGCTCATCACCCTCCCAGCCGTCCCCGTTCAGAAAGCGTTGTGGCTCTTCACTTCCAATTTCATCAGTTACTAAATTGAAAATTTGTGATTGGAATGTTTTTAACCTGTTCGTTTCTATTCCATAGTTGCTTTTTAAGGCTGGTTAACATCCTTCCCTTTTCCTATGCAGCGTTTGAGTACAGGAAAAATTGGGCTTAATGCTAGATGGACGTGCGAATGGAAACGCACGGCTGCCTGTCTGCATTGCCATTCAGCAGAGAAGAGCAGATTAACCACAGAAATGTACAAGTCAACTGAGAAAGTATAAATATAAAAACCAGTAGATGGGTCGTTCATTGCTAATAAATGGACTATGGGATAAACATTCCACCTATATAGTTGGTTAGGCACCACAGTAGCCTGCAAATAGTCAGGAATGACACCATGTGTTTGCTTTGTGTAAGGATGTCACATGCTTAGCTGGCAAAACGCCAGGGTGACTCAGGCTTGGGTTCTGTTTAAGCCCCCTGTTTCTCTCTCTTGTTGTCTCATTCCAGGGGACGCATGTACTCGCCTTTGGCATCTCCAGTGCAGACACGCTGGATAAGTAAATTTATTTCTCTTCAAAATTATGGTCCTGATGAAGATAGCTTATCTTTCTACCGCCATCGAAACCTATCGACGTTTCGGGTCATGAGGGACCTCATGACCTTGATATCTGCTACAGGAATTGTAATTGCTACAAGTTAAATGAGCCTTCTTTTTAATTGGTCTCCTTTAGTGAACATTCCAACTGCATTTGTTTACTCCAACACACAAGGGCAGAATTAAACATAGAATTTTGTTTGGAATCAAATTAGCCACCTTGTTGACAGGTTGTTACCATCACCATTTTGAGCTGTTAGGGTAGAATCTAATGCATAGTTCTGCCGTCCTCTCAACAGCTGGTTAGAATTGTTGTTGATGCAAGTTGAATTGCTTTGTAAGGTATATGCCATATTTTGTAGTAAATTAGGGACAGGTTCCCTTACAATCTCTGTTAGATAGGTGTTTCATCACAAGCCACCTAGTGCGAGGCACCCCTGATAGGGACACAGGATGTTCTTCCCCAGGGTCAGCTAACAGCAGGGTTGTCTCCATTTTAGACTGTGTTAATGTATGATTGATAAGTGTACTGTAATTCTGAACGACTTCTCTCCTTAAGAACCGTTGTTTTGTGATAACAATAGGTTTTACAAACATGCCGATTCTCTTTTGCCCTTTCTTGACTTTGGCAATGGTTGTTCTCTTTATCTTGCCTTGTTATAGTTCTCTTTTGGCTTTGGCAATTGTTCAAATTTGTTTCTCGCCTTATCGCCCCCACTTGTTGTTGGCCTCTACTCTAACCCACATACATACAATCACACACTTCTGGTCTTATGATTACATTCTTATTCCATTTGCTCTTTTTAAAGTCAGCTTGGTTTACAAAATAATGAGTAATCTGCTTTAAGTCAGTTCGGTATTCAAAATTATGTTTCCGTTTGGATGTCACGAATGGTTGCGGAGCGCACCGGTGTCACAATGTTCGTGAACTCACCGGTCTGGTGTGCACTTCCATTTGCCTTGCTGCCTCCAGGTCCTCTTATGCTGCTTTTCTTCGTGGGCCGGAATCCTCTGCTTCCCGGCTTCCTGGGAGCCGCTCCAGTGAATGGAGGAGCTCTCCTTTCTCCCGTGGCCCACTGGTGCTCTCCTGCCAACGAAGCCTGACTGATATTGTGGAAAGCTCTGAAATATTGCGCTTTTGCGTGGCCTTTGCAGATCCGGTCCTCGGGGGGGGGGGGGGGGTGTACGGGCGCTGCCAATTTCAACGCTTCCCTCTGCATTCACGGCCTGGAACAGCAAAGACCCTCTCAGGACTGACATCCACTCGATGCACCACCCCGGTCCCAACGTCTCTGCTCTGCTTCTGGTGCCACGTGGAGGTATTACAGCTACTCCACCTTCTACTACTGCTCCTCCCTATTGCCTGCACCAAGAGAATTGTTCTCTATTATATCCAGGTTCTGTAACCCAAACTGCAAAAATGCAGTGCCTGACTTTTCTGAGGCACGAGCCAACGTTTTCAATTCTTTCTTTGTAGATAAGATTGAACGAATAAGGGCAGAAATTGAGCAGGTAGCTTCTATAAATCCATCGGTATATGCAAGTAAACCTTCTGTAACCAAGTTAGACTACTTACAAAATCAGCCCTCGCCATCTGTTTTTGATTTTCACCCAGTTACTGAAGAAGACATTTTTCAACTTATTAGGACTCTTGTTTGTGCCCTCCCTGTCTCACATGTGCAAGAAAATTAAACAGATACTCCCCGGACAGGGAATAAGGCAAAAGAGAGCAGGCTGCGAGTGTTCAAGGAAAAGTTTATCTAGATCTCTGAGAGCGCTCTGACAAAGTTAATGTTACATCACATTATATAGGCACATTGTCATATCTAACATATGATGCTACGTTGGACCCGGATTGGTCAGCCAGGGTGGTGTCTTAGGTGTGGGCATCATCTCTTCCTCCTGGTTGGTAGCTTGGTTGGCGGGAGGATGGACGTCAGATATCTGTGCTCCGGTTGGGTGAAGGTCAAGTCGCCGTGAAGCAGGGTGGTCACTATCTAAGCTAATGAATACATTCTAAATAATGCATGCACTAAATAATGGTTGATCAAAAGACCCTCAGTAGTTTATCATGTCCTTATACAAATCACACTGGTGTCTATATCATCTATAACATTTGGGTTATACAGGTCACAGGTTTAAGGGTCTTGACCACTATAATACTCATTTAACTGTGGGGTTAGTCTCACAAGAATCTCAGGTATGTGGCATTTGTTAGTATTAGGCACGCTACACTGCAGCAGGGGTCTAATGTTAGTTGGGGGTCCGTTGGGTGGGCCTCATGGCATAGTCAGCGGTCCGGCACATGAAAGGAATATCTTGCAGGGACACAGGGTCAGAATGGCAGTAAGTTTCCATTGGCGAGGGTGTGGGGGCAAGGACACGTTTGTGGAGATGAACGAGCTATGTGCTTAGTTCATGTTGGTTCACATGCAGGAAAGTGATCTCAGAAGAAGACTAATGTGATACATTTATTAGTTGTTGCAAATACCTCCGGCTCAGCATGAGAATGGAGCCGCTGAGTTTTCCAGTCAGAGTGGGAACGAGGGTGGGGGCCGTGTGCTCTGAGCCTGGCTGCTGCGGGGAAAGTGAGAGAAGCATTTTGTACTATCGCAGTAAGGCCTGGTCACCAAGATGGAGTCGAAAGGGGGCACAAAAGATGGATGCCCTGTGTCCTGCTCAGTGGTCCCAGCTACATGAAAGTCAACGAAAGTTGAATTCGCATAAGGGCAAGGGTCGAACCCACCACTGGAGGCACTTGGTCCAAGCTTTGTACTGAGAAGTGAAGGCAGAGAGGGGCCTGCTGGCCCCTTGCTCCCACACATTCCCCCCTTTTGTTACATCTAAAGTAATGAATATTTTATTTTTTTCATTCTCCCTTCGGTAGTACTCAGCCTCCGCGACTGCTTCGTCCCAAGCAGGGGTGCCTTTTATCGGCATCCACGCCCTGCACACACTTCTTAGGCTATTCCCTCTTCTGGCATATTCGTCTGGTGTACACATTAAGTAGATCCCACCATCTCCCTCTAAGTCCACCCATACCTCTCTGTACCATTGCAGCTCCGTTGGTTCCTTTATTGTTGTGTGGTGTAAATTATCAACCCTGTCCCCATATTGCCTGTAAATGGCTGTCATCCTGTATTGCGGCGTGGTGTATTCCCCTGTTTGTATTTATGCATCTATCATGGTAACTACCGTTTTCGGTCGGCCCATTGTTACCATCATCATAGCTGAGGTAGGCATGCTTTTTTCACAACACCGGAGTCCCAGTTGGCACACAGAAGAATAGGAGCACAAAGACGATGATGGGGACGAGTATTTTCATTGCCACGTTTACCCATGATGGTATCCAGCTGAACAGGTTGTCGAACCATGTGCTTTCCTCTGCGCCTCCTTCTGTTCTCATCCTCTCTCCTAGATTGTGTACTGCTGTTATCACATGTGAGAGTGTCCAGTTATCAGCATCTTCAGTTGGCACGAATGTGCAACACGCCCCCCCAATTTTTCGGCAAATACCAACCTCCATTGCCGTGAGGAGATGTAGAACGTATCTGTTTTGCATTGTCATTAGGCGCAGTGCACGGAGTTCTATTTTTATAACGTTGAACCCTTCTTCAGTGTCGTTAGTGCGCTGGGAGCTCATCCACCTGGCTATCTGCAACCATTTGGCGTTTGTTCGTGCTTGGAGTCCCGGGACAAGAAGTGAGGTGAAAAATGTCTCTGCTGATGAAAAGAGCTTGTATTTCTGCAGGATCTCAGCAAGGAGTTTAGATGATTCGGATGAGACATAGTTGGAGGATCTTTTGCTCCGTGACAGTTTTCTCTTTAGTTCATCTTCTGACAAAAGTTCGTAAGCTGGAGCATCTGTTATTAGCTTGGGCGCTGTCGATGGTTCAGCCGATTGCCCTGCTGCTGATTTGCCAGCCGTTTCTCCTTCTTTTCCGTGTATATGACTCTCTGGTATTACCATCAGGGCTGTGTGGAGGGTAGCCAAGGCACATGCACCTTTCCATGCTGTTGGGAGGTGTAGATAGGCTTGTTTGCCACAAATCCAGTACATGTCCATTAGTGCAGTGGTGCCTTTCTTCATGTCGGGTATGATTACCGTCTTGTTGCATTTCTTTGTTTCCCCCATGTTCACTCTTCCTTCCCCATGGAAACACAGTTCATGTGGTACTTCTTTCTGTATTTTGATAGGTTTTTCCAACGCTGTGACCCACGTTAGCTTTGTGACATGTTGCGACCAGATGGCGGCACATACTTCCTTTATCCATTGGAAGTTGTCATTGGATAGCCCTCGGAGTGCTTCTGCTTTGCATTCGATAGTTTCCTCGTGCCATTTTTTTCTGCATATCTCGTCCCCTTGATGACAAGAAATGGTTCCTTAAGGCAAATTAATCCTTGGCGTCTGCTTGTGCATGTTCTTTCATTTTCCAGTTTTTCCATTGTGACGGTGTGCATTTGAAAGGTGCTTTTTATCCTGCACAGAACCAGATGAATTAAACATTGGGCCTCCGACAAGGGCACTTCCTGGGGTATTAACATTTTCGGTGTTCCTGATGCATGCGGAATGAGTGAACAGACGTAGCAGCTTTCATTTGTTGCCTGCTTTGCCGTGGCACTCATGTCCGAATACCATTTATTTGATTGATCAGGGTGGCGGGGGATCTTATATTTCGTCTAGCCCCAGGTCATGATAAATGTCTTATCTTTTCTCTCCCGCCCCCCTTTTTCTTCTCCTCCTTCCTGTTTCCCCATTCGTTCTCGCCTTTTTGTAATGTATTGGGAACATTCCATCCCAGGCTGTGTCATTGTTGTTCGAGATGGCATGTATATACTCATTAGCAGCAGCAGTGTAATATGAGGTAGGGGGTATGGTTGTCTGTGCATATGTATTTGTATAAGTTACATCGTTTTGCCAATAATAATCGCCATCATATTCATTAAGTTCATAATCATTACTCATATTCATATTTGGAAGTAGCAAGGAGACACTTGTTGGGCCTGCGGTGCCTGTTCTGGAGGTTGCATTACAATTGTACCATTAGCGTCAATGTCATATGTTTCTTTCCACATTGTCTTTACCCCAGTCCATATCAAATGCGATCGTTCTCGTATCAAGTTAGCCCCGCTCCCCCCTTGTGCATGTCATTAACCAAAGGTAGAAGGGTGTAGTACGAGGCCATAAAAAACATTACTGACAACAAAACTGCAGCGCATTTTAAAACACATTCAACATTACTGAATCTATTAGCCCTAATGGCATCCCTATTGCTATCTAACATTAATTGGTTCTCCACGATTATTGTTCGTTGAGCCATGTGTCACCTGGAGGGGCGATACAAATTTGTTAAGTCATCACAATATATACATGTATTTACATTTCTATTTCAACTTCATATTTAATCATCATTTTTATTCATGTTTGCTCATTTCTCCATTACACATTTATTTTTACTATGGAGAGAAGGAGAGTGAAAGAGTGATGGAGAAAAGCAAGGAACAATAATCGAGAGGAAGAAGAGAGAGATAGCGTTGAAGAAGGGGAGAAAAATAAAAACACATGTCATAACCTTTTCCTTTTGCATATACTTTTTCATCAGACATTCTAGGCACTACTTTTCAATTTCACTTGTAGTATTACTAGCGTGTTCTTGTTCGCTCTGTGTGATTGCACTATCACGCGCCCTTCTCACATCTGAGAGGTGCACCCAATATTTCAATCCTTTGACTTTCACCACAGTGGGTTTACTATATATAACCTCGTAAGGGCCGTGGTACCTGGGTGAATTCCATCTCCTCCCAAAGCTCCTGTCAGATCCTCACTCCTCTTGACAGGCGCAGAGGCAGCACAAACTCCTCCCTCCCCATTGGGTCTTGGCACCTGGGAAACGAAAACCACAGGCCACCGCAACCCTCTGGGGAAAGAGGGTTAGGGTTCGTTCAATGGATGGGTAGAGGGAGTTCAGGATCACCGGAAAGAGGTTTAGGGAATCACAATGGATGGGTAAGGGGGATTAAGGGAAACATGCTCCTCGGCTCCGGTTCTTCTCTTGCTGATGGTTGTTGGTGCTCACACACACTTTCTCACTACCATCCACTCTCACAGAAATTCTCCTTGGAGGCCTTTGTACTGGAGCCTCTAACCAACTTATCCCTAGATCAGTATTCTCTAGGGCTGCCTTGGTTTTCACACTGCCTTTTCCAACAGAAGCTCCGCCCTCATTACTTCATGAAGGCAAACCCTCCCAACATCACTTCTTGTTAGGGTAACTCCCCACCTATATGCAGATACATGTTCCCACCTTACCCTGTGCAATAGTAACAACAAATTACCCTGTGCATTAGTAACAACAAACAACAACATGCACACGAGGTGCTGAGACACTTAGCTCTGTGTTCTGTGGAGTTCTAGGTCCTTCGGCCTTTTCAGGTTGATGGGCGTGATATGTCTCACCAGTCCGTTCAAACAATAAGCTGAAAATAGCCAAAACAAAGTCAGTGCACGTGCGTGCGAAATTGCCGTTCCAAAAGAGCGTTCCCTAACGGGTTAAAGATTAGTTAAGGGTGCGGTTGCTTCACCGCCAAGCTAACTCCAAATTCCGAGTTAGTATCATGCTCTGCATGCAAATGTTTAACTCGGCTTTTCATGCTGCCGACAATGTCTACCGAAGTATTCCTCAGCGCGTAACACGTTTCCCTTTCACGGGATAAATCAGCTGACTATGAACATAAGATGTGTACTTATCTTTACATGTACGCGGGGCCGGGGGTTGAGGCTGGCGGGCGGTGCCCCGCGTAGGCGTGCCTGCAGGAGCTCGAGGCGAACACGTCCTCTCTGGCCGATGGTCAGGATTACGAGCGCTCCTCCCAGGGCGCGGCTCGCGCATGCGCAGTAGCGCGCGTGTGGTCCTTTTCCTCCCAGCAGGCCCGTGAAGCGCATGGCCTGCTGGGCAATGTAGTCTCTCGGCGGTTCTCCTTCCCTGGGCCTTTGTTCTGCAAAATGGAAGGAGAACACGCCTGGACAAGGTGGTTGGACTCCCCAGAGCCCTCTTAACTCCCCCCAAAACCCCCAGAACACTGCCAATTGCCCCAGCCCTGACAGCTCCTAACGTAGATTTGTGCTCCTGGCATCAGTGGCCCGCTTGGGCTGTCTGCAGCTGGCATGATAGTATCAGTCGCTGCGTTCTCAGTAAATGGTGGTGCAATTTGTCGTGCTATGCTGCGTACTACACGCATCAGTTGGGTCAGGTATTCCTTAAATTCCTCCCCCAGCACTGTGGCAGCTCTGCGTGCGTCTGATGCTCTCCTAATCGGGGAGAGCAGTGTGTGTATTCTCCTCCCAGTCACAATCTCATGGGGGCTCAGATGGTGGTCCTTGCATAGTTGCGTTCTGAGTTGAAACAGTGCTAGGGGTAAGCAATACACCCAATTCTTTTTCAGCGTATTACACAATTTTGATAGTTTACTCTTTAGTAATCCATTGATCTTTTCCACCACTCCATTCGCCATTGGATGATAAATGGAACACAGTTTGTGTTTCACCCACAAGAGTGACGTCACTTCCTTAAAAAGGTCATTCACAAAGTGTGTGCCGTTGTCTGATCTTATCACATCACATATTCCCCAACGAGAAAAGACCTCTCGCACCAAGAACTTTGCCGCACACCTCGCGTCTGGGTGGGGACATGGACCCGCTTCCACCCACCTTGAAAAGGGACATACCACTACAATTAAATACCTTGCTCCGTTACATCGCTCTCCCATGTCAGCGTAATCTATGTGTAGTTCTCTAAATAGTCCTACTGGTTGTGGCAGGGTGCCACGCAGTGTTCTCAATGTCATTCCTGAATTGTATGTTTGGCATGTTGTGCATTTTACTACAAATTTTTACAAATGTTCCTGTAAATTGGGGACAAACCAATGTTCCTGGATGTCTGCGGCAATATGTTGTTTTGCTACGTGGGCTGGGAACTGCAGCTGTTGGAATGCTACCTCTAACAATTCTGCTGGCATCACTACCTTTCCTGTTGTCTCCTGTCTCCAAATTAGGTCTGCGGCTGATTGTTTGCACCCCCGTTTGCTCCACAACTCTTGCTCCTCCTGTGGTGCTAGTTCTATTATCTGCGCTATTGGTGTGTTACTGTACGCCTCTTCCAATGGCTCTGCAATGGTTGATTTTACAACGCACTTGACTGTTGGTGTTGTATTGAAATACGAGGCCTCCTTCGCTGCTGCGTCGGCTGCTGCGTTTCCCAATGAGACTGCATCTGTGTTGTTGGTATGGGCTTGGCATTTCACCACTGCCACTACTGATGGTTCTGCTAATGCATCTATCAGTTCAGTCAATAGTTCGGCGTGCTGTACTGGTGAGCCATCTGCTCTTCTGAACCCCCTCCTACGCCAGCGGGATAGGCCTGAATGGACTGTGGTTGTTGCGTATGCTGAGTCTGAGTATATTGTTACTGTGCATCCTTTGGCTGTATGCAGTGCCTCAATCAATGCAGTTAGTTCTGCTGCTTGTGCGGAGTAATGGGACGGGAGGCGCTTCTGGACAATTGTTTCATAGCCATCTTCCTCCATGCGTACTACGGCCATTCCTACATGCTTCTCCCCCGTTTCAGGGTTTATCGATGCTGGTTCATCTATGAAATATATCTCTCCTTCCTTCAGGGAGTTTTCGCTCGCTTTGGGAATGTCATCGCCCTCCCCTTCATAGGTGGCGCAGTCGTGTTCTTGCATGGCCTCTGTCGTGCATGGTTCTGTAATAAATGTTGCTGGGTTTACTGTTTCGCACCTGACAACGTGTACGTTGGGGCTCGAAATTATTATTTCATATGCTGTTGCTCTCTGTGTTGTTAATGTTGATTTTGACCTCTCAAGAATTGCAAATAAGGAGTGTTCTGCATATAGTGTTACCGAACATCCCATCACAATTGTGGCGCTTTTTTCAATGGCGAAAGCTGCTGCAGCGAGGGACCGTTCGCACGCGAAGTGTCCTTGCATCACTGCATCTAATGTTCCGCTATAATAGGCCAATGGTTTGTGTCCTAATGATGTTTTCTGTGTGAGCACAGCTGTCATCATCGTTCCATTGCAGTGTGAAAATAAGAAAAATTCCCTCTCATAATCTGGGTTTGTGAGTACTGGTGCATCTGCAATGAGGTCTTTTAATCTAAAGTACTGTGCCATCATGTCATGTGGCCATTTTATTGGGGCCCTACTCTTCTGTGCTTCTTTCAATGCATGTAGCAATGGGCGTGTGTATGTTGCATAATCAAGGATCCATGCTCGGCAATAATTACATATACAGAGGACTTTTTGCATTTCTTTAACTGTTTTAGGTATGATCATGTTGCGTATAGCAGCTTCCCTGTCTGGGTGTATCCGTTTCCCATCTTTTGATATTAGCTGTCCGGGTTATACAACGTCAGCCAGGCAGTGTTGCAATTTTCCTTTGTCCACTTTATACCCCTTGGCAGCCAACATGTTTAATAGTGTTATAGAGTCTTCTCTGCACTTTTCTTCTGTGGGGCTGCAGACGAGTAAATTGTCTATGTATTGTATAATGGTGCTCTCTACATCTATGTTTCCAATATCTTCGCGCAATACTCTGTTGAAAATGCTGGGGCTTTTGCAATACGGCTGTGGGAGCCTGCAATGTTCATGCCTGTTGTTTCCTAGTGTGAATGCGGTCAGGTACTGCGAGCCTGGGTCGAGTGGTATGGAGAAGAAAGCATTCTTCAATCCACCACAGTAAAACATGTAGATTCTTTGCACAGTATTGATGCCGGGTTATGCACTAATGGGAACTCTTTTTGGATGATGTCATTGAGTGGGCGGAGATCTTGGATCATCCTCCACGCCCCTCCCTTTGCTTTTTTGATTGGGAAGATAGCCGTGTTACAGGGGGAGTTTGATGGCACTATAATACCTTGTTTTAGTAGTGCATTTATTGTTTCTCTAATCCTTCTGCTTCTCTGGATATGGGGTATTGGTAACCCATAGGGGCTACCTGGGTGTGGGCATCCCCATCCTTGTTCATTTTCCATGGGCTGCTGCCCTTCGAAATACCCTGAAGGCTGCATTCTGCAATCCCTCGAATAATGTCCCCATCTCCCACAGTTCCAACAAGACCCTTGTGGTCCTCCTCTCATCCCCTGCCCACCAAATCCTCTATTCCCCATACCCCCAAATCTCCTCTGGCCACGGTACTCATCTCTTCCTCTTGCCGGTCTTTCTTGCCACTGTGGTTCGCTGTATGAATCCTCTCCGTTCCACGGTCCTTGTTCTCCTGCCGTCCGCAACGCTGCTATTGTCACTGGCCTACTTCCCACTCCTTCATCCCCCTCGTTTTCTATGTCTGCGGCTACGCTGGTGTTTACGGCGGCGATCTTCACCAATTTGTTCTGCACCAGTTTCGCTTCGTCTGCCATCTCTTTTTCCCTCTTTGATCCTCCGGCAGTGGTGTACAATTATACTCTGAATCTCAGGCCAACCTTTGGCTTCTATCCCAGCTATTTTATCCAAGGCCTTCTGTACCTCCTTCGGGAGCCCTTATTTGATGATAAAATAAAACAAGGCGGTGGACTGGTTCCACGCCGTGCCAGTTTCACTTCTCCACAAATCTTGCACCCATAGTATGAATTGCGTAGGATCCTCCTTTTCTTCCATTGTACACTGCATCACTAAATGTAAATCTGGAATGTCTGGAAACTAGTGCCGCAATGTGTCCCATACTTGCGCTCGAACGTTGTTGAATGGTGATCCGTCATGGCGGTCACAACTCGTCACTCCTGGGAATCCTGCCTTTTCCAATACTGCGTCTGCCTGATCGCCGACTGCCGATACTAACAGACTTTTTACGTCATCTAAGGCTAATGGCACCCCTGCTGTGTGTTTTTCGAACATGTCTATCCATTTCCTAGCTCCTACCGATGGTGGGGGGAGAACTTTCAACAAGTTATTTTTATCCATTTGGGCCCATGGAATGTAGTGCGGCCTACCTGCCCCCTTGTGTATCAACGGCATCTGTAACTTAGGTTTCTTTCCTGTTTTACTTACCGTCCCTTTCTTTACCTTATTTACCAACATATTCCCTGTTCGCTGTCTTAATCTACCCTGCCATCGTGGGGGTGATCGCACATCCATGTCATTGAAATGATGCGGCAGTGGGGACCCTACGGCCGCCACTCCTTCATATTCGTCTAGATCACTCCACACCTCTTCTGTCTCTGTTTCTTGTTCATAATTCTCCTCCTGTCCTTCCCCTTGCTGACTTTCTGGCGTGGATGGACATATAATCCTCACTGGTTTGTCATTTAGATGAAACAGGAACTCTCCTGATTGCCATTCTTTTTCTCGCCCTTTTGGTATGTGTGTC
This sequence comes from Ambystoma mexicanum, assembly GCF_040938575.1. NCBI lineage: Eukaryota > Metazoa > Chordata > Amphibia > Caudata > Ambystomatidae > Ambystoma > Ambystoma mexicanum. The sequence continues at coordinate 642,052,378 of NC_090923.1, forward strand.
CCCTGTGATGATATAGATCGTGCCGGCTCTGAGATTGCTGGCGCCATCTCCCCTGTTGTGTTTATTGAAGGTGTGAGATCTGCCGTAGACAATGGTGGTATCTCCCCTCCCCCCGGCAGCATTTGTCCTCTGTCGCACAATACTCTCAGTCGTGTTATTTCCATCTGCGCATGTGCTAGCTGGCGGTCTAACTCTTCGGTGAAGTGTGCTAAATTCACGGGGGGTGCACTTGGCGGGCCATACAAACCTCCTTTATCATAGGGCGGTGGTGCTGTAGCTACCGCTCCGTTTGAGGGTGTGGGGGTGAGACATGCAGGTACGTATAGAGGCTCGCTGTAACCTACTGCTGGTCTTGACATTAAGGGATATATTTTAGTTGTCACCTTCAGCTGTAGTGGTTGTGCACTCGCCCTTTGGCGTTCCGCTTGCCTCTTCCTGCGTTTTCGGGTTTTCACTCGTTCTTTCTTTACCTACCTCTGCTGTGGGTGTAACTTCCTCGAACATTCGCCACAGGTCCAGTACTTCTTTTATTTTGTAACTGTTTCCCCTTATATCTTGCTAGCAAGTGCGTAGACACTAAATCTAACACTCTGTTATCAAATGACCCTCCTTCTGGCCAAATCGGCGTTACACTGTCTCCTTTTATCTCTGTCAACCATTGATCATGGTACTTTTGTATCTTCACTGTATAGCGGAAGGTGTTGACAAATATGGGCTAGTGGTGCTATTCCCCCCATGATGATGGTTCTCCTTGTACCTATGTGTATATGGTTGAATCTCAGTCTCCTTCTTATCACCCCTCCACCCACTCGTCCTTCCTTCTAGATCAACAATATATTACTGGTCTTTCAATTACTGATAGTTTCTACGTGTGCATATATCTATCAACACATGTCAGTATGCAATGTCACTAATGTGATTATTGCCTTTCCAAATTCAACAGTTCACCTTTGCATGTATACAATTTTATCAACAAATCAATTGCAATACCCTGATATTCTTGAAAACAAATAGACGGAACATGAAAAACATATAACACATATCATGCACATGCACTACCTGCGCGCTTTTATTTCCCCTTTGTTCCTGTTACCACGCCGTCCACATTACACCTATTCTCCTCATTCACTCCCCACCTCTTATACCTTCTTACTCGTTCCCAAGAATTCTCACTTACACGGAAAAAGAATATTCTAAATAACTACTCCGAGTCTACTCAATATACGAGACTATTTTCTCTTTATCTTCACTTATTTATTCTGCACTGGACGAGACAATGCTACGCGGCGCCGCCTTCTATCCCGTTCAGGCTAGGATACCTCTTCTCTTCTTCTCTTCACTTCTCACAAAACCTAATGGCCATATAAAGGACAGATCAGAAAAGCCTCATCATCACTCACACAGGCCCTACTCTTCCCTATTAACCGTTACCACCTGTTCCCCTGTTCCCTCCTACTTCCCCCTTACCTTTCCTTGGTAACCTTCGCAACCGGCACTCACGTGTTCAGCCAGGTGATCCGAGGGTCACCATTTGCGGTCCGACCCCAGTCAGGCTCGTACCCCAACCAAGCCGTGGCCCGCCTCAGCGAGCAGCTTTTCAGTTGGGTATTCGTCAACCGGGAACCCTTGACCCTTATTCGTAGTGCACACAGGCTGGTCGGCCGCAGAGGCGATGTTTTGCTGGGGGGCGTCCCGGATCTCGCCGGATGGCGCAGGCCTCGATGCACCTCTCCAAATCAAGTAGCAGGGGGTCACCAAATGTTTGTGCCCTCCCTGTCTCACACGTGCAAGAAAATAAAACAGACACTCCACGGACAGGGAATAAGGCAAAAGAGAGCAGGCTGCGAGTGTTCAAGGAAAAGTTTATCTAGATCTCTGAGAGCGCTCTGACAAAGTTAATGTTACATCCCATTATATAGGCACATTGTCATATCTAACATATGATGCTACGTCGGACCCGGATTGGTCAGACAAGGTGGTGCCTTAGGTGTGGGCATCATCTCTTCCTCCTGGTTGGTTGCTTGGTTGGCGGGAGGATGGACGTCCGATATCTGTGCTCCGGTTGGGTGAAGGTCAGGTTGCCGTGAAGCAGGGTGGTCACTATCTAAGCTAATGAATACATTCTAAATAATGCATGCACTAAATAATGGTTGATCAAAAGACCCTCAGTAGTCTATCATGTCCTTATACAAATCACACTGGTGTCTATATCATCTATAACATTTGGGTTATACAGGTCACAGGTTTAAGGGTCTTGACCACTATAATACTCTCATTGAACTGTGGGGTTAGTCTCACAAGAATCTCAGGTATGTGGCATTTGTTAGTATTAGGCACGATATACTGCAGCAGGGGTCTAATGTTAGTTGGGGGTCCGTTGGGTGGGCCTCATGGCATGGTCAGCGGTCTGGCACATGAAAGGAATATCTTGCAGGGACACAGGGTCAGAATGGCAGTAAGTTTCCATTGGCGAGGGGGCGGAGGCAAGGACACGTTTGTGGAGATGAACGAGCTATGTGCTTAGTTCATGCTGGTTCACATGCAGGACAGTGATCTCAGAGGAAGACTAATGTGATACATTCGTTAGTTGTTGCAAATACCTCTGGCTTCAGCGTGAGAATGGAGCCGCAGAGTTTTCCAGTCAGAGTGGGAACGAGGGTGAGGGCCGTGTGCTCTGAGCCTGGCTGCTGCGGGAAAAGGGAGAGAAGCATTTTGTACTATCACAGTGAGGCCTGGTCACCAAGATGGAGTCGAAAGGGGGCAAAAAAGATGGATGCCCTGTGTCCTGCTCAGTGGTCCCAGCTACACGAAAGTCAACGAAAGTTAAATTTGCATAAGGGCAAGGGGCGAACCCACCACTGGAGGCACTTGGTCCAAGCTTTGTACTGAGAAGTGAAGGCTCCCACACACTCTCAAACCTACGATTGATTCTCTCTCTCCCCTGCCAACCTATGCAGCCAAGATATTGGCACATGAGCTTACTCCATTCATTACCACTTTTGTCAACAAGTCACTATTGAGGAGGACTGTTCCGGAAAGTTTGAAACTTTCTATTGTTACCTCTACTGAAAAAGCCATCATTAGATGCGGAGGTTTCACTTCTTCCGGAAGATCTTTGAGGCCTACCCCGCCTGGACATGGCCCAGGAAAAAGGAAACGCGACGTCCGGACCCAAGCTCTTCAGGAGCTGCCCTGGATGTAGACTGCAGAATGTCTTCAAGGAAGATGAACATTCTCGATGTGCCTACTGCCTTCATGAAGACAAAATGCACGTGGAGAAGGACTGTGCGTTTTGCAAGAACATGTCAGAACGGACGATGAGGGATTGTCGTGCCCCCCTCACCAACTGGCTGGAGGGGAAGAGCCCAGCAGCGGGTGAGAAAAAGTAGTAGTCTGAGCGGTCTAAGTCATTTGAGGGCGCTCCGACGACGGCGGCCCAACAAAAGGCTAAGCACCGCGAGTCTGCGGGCATCGGGAGCGCTGAACGGTCGGGGTCCTCGGCTGCCAGGCAGGGCGCAATTTCACTGACGCCATCATCCACGAGCCAACGCTCTGGCTCTGGGAAGAGGAAAGCGGAGAACCCGGGTAAGCTTCGAAAGAAGTCCCGATCGATAACGACGACAGCCGAGGGGGAGCAATGTGGTGACCCTCCCTCCAAGGTGAAGGCCTCAAGCGCCTCCAAGGTCGTGAAGGCCTTGATTCACCCGGCTAAGGCCTCTATCGAGGGAGTCATGGCGGCCCTAGCGAAGCCTGTGGAGGCTACCCCAGTGGAGGCAACCTCGGGGCCTAGAGTTTCCCTGCCACCGCTGAGGGAATCTTCTTTCCAGCCCATCGATAAGACCCCGGTGGAAAAAGAGGGAGGGGCCCGGTTGCCATCACGGACACGGATACAGCCTCTGAAGACGAACTGGCTGGAGTCGTGAAGGACCTGAAAAAGAAGTTAGAGGAGGTCCGGTCCCACGGGAAGGATCCCGAAGACGCGGACGAGGAAAGCGACGGTTGTGGCGACGAGGAACATGTGGAGGCGGAGGATTCCACTCCCCAACCGTTGCAGCCGGTCCCTGGGCCACAAGACAACTCAGGGGCGATCTTGATGGCGATCCAGGCCCTGTGTACGGAGATAAGGACAAGGTTGCCCTTACCACCAACGGACGACCCAGTGGAGCCTGGACCGTCGGAAAGCCCTTCAAACAAACGGAGGAGAATTCATCCACCCCCTCCTTAACAGCCTTCTCGGCCTGCACAGCTTTCTTCCCCGTCTCCTGAGCTGAGGGACGATACAGGAACTGACAGCCATGCCTGGACGGATGATGACAGTGGTGAGGACGGGATGGACCTTCTATCATCACCTGCTCGGGCCTCCCCGCCCGACGAAATTGGCTCCTTCCACGCCATGATCGCCAGGGCATCCAAGCTCTTCCAGCTCTGCCCCGTGGAAGAGAAGAAGGAAGGTTTCCTCCATCAACGACGGGAGGCCAAAAGGAATACGGTCCTCTGGGTCCTGTTACTCGACAACATCTGGGACGAGGGGCTGTTGCTCCTGAAGAACCCATCCAGGGCTCCTGCCAAGAGAGACCGGTACGAGAAGAAGTACCAGGTTCCGGATTCCTCCCCCACGTGCCTTAGGGCACAGCCTACCCCAGACTCGGTTGTCTCCGCGGCAGCCAAGAAGAAAGCGGCTGGGGCGACGGCGTCTACTTCGACATCTCCGCCGGACGGCGAAGGGAGGAAACTGGACGCCATGGGACGACGGGTCATCTTGTCGGCGGCGACTACCATTAAAGCAGCCAACGCCCTCGCGGCCCGCTACGACGGGGAGCTATGGTTTAAGATCGCTCCCCTACTGGATTTCCTCCAGGACGACAAGAGGGCTGAGGCCCTAGAGATCCTACAGAAGGGAGAGGTGGCGTCAGACCATGCCATAACGGTGACCAAGGACATTGCCGACACCGGCTTCCGCCAGATGGGCATCAGCGTTTGCCTTCGCTGGTGCGGTTGGCTCAAGAGAACCGATTTCCGTCAAGACGTGCAGACCAGGGTCCTGGACATGCCCTTCGACGGGAGCAACCTGTTTGGCAAGGCAGTGGACGAGTCGCTGCAAGCCATCAAGGCCGACACGGAGACGGCTCGTGCCTTAGGTGTTCTTCAGCAAAGACGGTCGCCTTTTCAGAGCTCCGGAGGCAAGCAGGGTGCCTCCAAGGGATTTGGCAGCAGCTCCTCGACATACCGCCAGGCGGCTCGCCCCTCGTCGCAGGAGACCTACAGGGGATGGGGCAAGCAAGGAGGATCTCGTCGCCAAGGAGGTCAGGGCAGCAAGGCCGCCGCCAAGCAGGATTGAACTGGCCGTAGTGTCGGGCCCCCACCTGAGCACCCTGGTGGGAGGCCGGCTTGCGAACTTTGTCAGTGTGTGGGAGTCCATCTCCACCGACTGTTGGGTGCTGGATGCTCTGGCCCGTGGGCACACACTGGAATTTCTAAGAAAGTGTCCCCGTATTCCACCGGTGGCCAGAAAGGAAAACCACGTCCCACAACTACTACTGGAGGTACGAGCTATGTTAAAGAAGGGAGCTATTGAACTTGTCCCAAAGGGGCTCCGGAGTATATTCGTGGTACTTCCTCGTAAGGAAAAAGACCGGTGGTTGGCAACCCATCCTGGACGGTCGTTGTCTAAATGGGTACATCAGGTCCCAGAAGTTCTGGATGGCTACCCTCCAGCACGTGCTGGAACAACTGGAAGAAGGCGACTTCCTATCGTCGCTGGACTTGGAGGACGCCTACTTTCACATCCCCATCTTGAAAAAACATCGAAAGTTTCTGCGATTCGTAGTCCAAGGGCGGCATCTACCAGTTCAAGGCCCTCCCCTTCGGACTGAAGTCGGCGCCCAGGGTGTTCACCAAGTGCCTGGCACCAGTTGCGGCGCGGCTGCGCCTACAGGGGATCCCCACCTACCCAGACCTGAACGACTGGCTCATCCTGGCAGAGTGAATGGAACTCGCTGTCGAACACACAAGGAAGACCGTCCAACTGCTCATGTATCTAGGATTTTCGATCAACTTCACAAAATCCCACCTGGTACCGTCGCAAGTCGCCCTGTTCTTGGGAGCCAAGCTCAACACAGTGGCGTGACTAGCATCTCTGTCGGAGGAGAGGACGAAGGCCATCCTAGGCAAGGTGCAACGGCTGTCGTCCATGGACGTGGCCAAGGTGAGGTCCGTCAAGTCCCTGCTCGTCATGATGTCCTCCTGCATTTACGTCTTGCGCCTTTGCAGACTACGGATGCGGCCACTGCAGGAGTTCCTCGACGCCCATTGGATGCAAGTGACGGGCAAATTTCGAAGACAAGATCTCACTCAACGAGACCTTTCGACGAGCTATCCAGTGGTGGTGCACCCGCGCGCATCTGGTGGTGGGTATGGACTTCCAGACCCTGGCCCATCAGGAGACGGTGACCACGGACGCCTCCCTGGAGGGATGGGGGGGGGGCTCATTCCAGAGATCTCCACGCAAGAGGCCTTTGGTTACCGGAGGAGAGGTCACTACACATTAACGTCCTGGAGCTCTGAACCCTACTCTGGGCCCTCAGGTCGTTCCTTCAGTCCCTCAAGGGCAAGGTGGTGAGGATCTTCACAGACAACACCACCACAATGTTTTACATCCGGAAGCAGGGAGGCAGCAGATCCCTAGCCCTATTCAAGGAGGCCCAGGATCTGTGGCATTGGGCCGTAGCCCAAGGAATGTTTCTGGTACCCTTCCACCTGGCAGGAATAAAAAACATCATTGCCGACGCACTCAGCAGGGAGCTGCGCTCGTGCCAGGAGTGGGAACTGCGGCAGGATCAAGTGGACATTCTCTTCCGAAGATGGGGCAATCCCCAGATCGACCTGTTCCCGACTGCAGCGAACACCAAGTGCCAGAGGTTCTCCAGCAGGTTTCCTCAGCCGGGGAACATGGGCGATGCCTTCTCGTTCCCCTGGGATGGCCTGTTCCTGTATGCCTTCCCTCCGTTGCCGTTGCTGCTGCGACTCATCAACCAACTCAAACGGTCCTGGTGCAGGATGATCCTCGTCGCACCGGCGTGGCTGAGGCAGATCTGGTTCCCGGACCTTCTGGACATGTCAGCACCCCCCCCCCCCCCCCAGTCATACTGCCGACGGACGCAGACCTTCTCTCCAGAGAAGGAGGCGCCATTCTTCACCACAACCCGGAGTCGCTGAACTTGCAGGCCTGGCTCCTGCAGCACTAGAGTTTGGAGGGTACGACATCCCGGCCGACTGCAGAAAGGTTCTTGCAAAGGCCAGGGCGTCCTCAACTCTCAAGTGCTACGGACATAAATGGAAGAGGGTCTCTGTCTGGTGCCGTGTACAGAAGATTAACCCTCTGCGGATTACGGCCCCTCAAGTACTGCCGTACCTATTGTCGCTGGCCAAAGCTGGACTGGCTCACGCCTCCATCAAAATACATCTGGCTGCAATCTCCCGATATACCAGGACGACGGGACGGGCATCCTTGTGGTCTCATCGCCTGGTGAAAGAATCCATGAAGGGACTATTCCGATCATTCCCGCCGGTGAAGGCTTCTGCCCCAGCGTGGGAGTTTAATGTGGTGCTGACCAAGCTCATGGGGGCCCCATTCGAGCCTATGCATTCGGCGCCTTTGAAGTTCCTGTCATGGAAGACGGCTTTCCTCGTGGCCATCACCTCCACACGACGAGTGGGAGAGATCCAGGCCCTATCTTTCAAGCCTCCATAATTGACTTTTCATGACACGAGGGTAGTGCTGAGGACACACCCATCTTTTATGCCCAAGGTGCCGTCGGACTTCCACCTCAACGAGCGCTTGGTGTTGCCAGTTTTCTTCCCGTCACCTTTGTCGCCGGCCGAGAGGACTTTGCACTCGCTGGATGTAGCTAGAGCGCTGAAGTTCTACGTGGACCGCACGAAGAGTTTTCGGAAGACGTCACAGCTGTTTGTTAACTTTGGGACTGTGAATCAAGGGAAGGCTCTCTCGAAGACTTCCATTTCCAGATGGCTCTCCGGCTGCATCATGTACTGTCACCGGTTGGCAAACCGACAGCTGCCCGGCCGTCCGAGAACCCATTCGACCAGAGCGATCGCTGCTACCACGGCGTTTCTGTCTGGTGTGCCCCTGCTGGATATCTGCAGGGCTGCGACGTGGAGGTTGACGCACACCTTCACAAGATTCTACTGCGTCGATCGGGACTCCAGGGAGGAGTCCAGGGTCGGCCAAGCAGTGCTGCGCAACCTGTTTGCCTAAGGTGAGCCTGGTGAGGAGGTAAGAGTTGCTTAATGTTGAGTTGTTGTATTGCTTAATGTTGAGCCTGTTGCCACTTCCCGTGGTTGTGCATGTGTGTACTGCTATTTATTCTCTTATTCATGAGCATGTGAATCCATGCCAGACCCCATGCTGGAGAAGGAACAAGTTACTTACCTGTAACTGTTGTTCTCCAGCATGGGTCTGGCATGGATTCACATGCGAGCCCTCCCGCCTACCCCTCTGCGGCTCTTCACTTGGTCATACTGCCACTTTACGTGCTACCAAATCTGAGGATGGCTGTCGGAGGCAGGGCTTAGGGAGAGGGCAGTCATTGGCTGGGGGCAGTATGACCCAGAGACCAGTGATTGGTTACTACTAAGAAAGACAGATCAGAAACTAAACTGATACTGATTTTTTTCTATACCGAGGATTCCCGGCCTGACGACAGGGAATATTCATGAGCATGTGAATCCATGCCAGACCCATTCTGAAGAACAACAGTTACAGGTAAGTAACTTGTTCCTTCTAGAGGAGATACAATCTCTTTGGACAAGGCAGCCATAAAGCTTGTTCTGGATTCCAAAATGGAAAGACAGTGGTGTTCCCACTACTTCTATGACTCTACAGCTAATCCAGAACAGGATTGCGAGACTTGTCCTTGGCCTCAAGCCCTGGGATCGTATCTCTCCAGCCTTGAAATCCCTTCATTGGCTCCCAGTGGATGAAAGGATTAAATTTAAAACCCTCTGCATTGTCCACAAGGCTTTCTGGGGCCTGGGTCCAATATACCTTCCACTATCCCTCCGTAAATACCTCCCCTCTCGAGCCCTTCGCTCCTCTACTTCTAACTCCCTCAGGGTTAGTCGTTTTGCAAAAGAACGAGCTAGGGGTGGATCCCTGTCTTCGGCTTGTGCCTTCCTTTGGAACACCCTCCCGGCCACCTTGAAACTTGAGGAAAAACATCTTTGGTTCCGGAAACTTCTCAAGACCTTCCTCTTTGCCTCTGCCTTTGCCCCCCTTCTCCCCTGTTGATCTGTTTCTTCTCATGGCATTGTGCACCTGGCCACCCTCTGTTCTTTCGGGCCCAGGTATCTGCCTACCCTGCCACCCTCCTGCACTGCCTCCCGGCCACCATCTGCACTAGGGTTCTGTATCTGTACCCATACAGTCCCCCTCCCACGTTTCATCTGCAATTATCAGATATACCTTTCTGACTAACTTTCACCTGCCACTTGCTGGCTGCACTACAATGGTTTAAAACCCTTATTTATTATTTATTCTATTTAATATTTATTTGTTTTTCTCTCCTCTGCTTCGCACTTTTCCCCCATTTTCCTTTCCCATGCACTTGCGCTTTCTTAAATGTCACTGGGCCTAGTAAGATCGCTGTATTTTTCTGTTTTTTCTCTCCCTTGTTCCCCTCCCTTTTTGCCTGGTCACGCTCTGAAACACTTGCGTACGAGCGCGATATAAATAAAATATCATTTTCATTTATGACTTGATAAAGAACAGTGGCATTTGTCCCATCTTGAACATGAAGTGCTTTAACAAATGACACAGTAAAGGAAAAGTAAAGATGATGACCCGAGTTCAGATGCTCCATACCCTGGATTTCCAGGATTAGCCGGTGTCGTCGTAACTTCAGGACGCTTATTCTCATGTGCCTATCCATCCAAAGCACAGGAGGTACCTTTTGGTTTGTGATGGGCAGTACCGATTACCAATCCAGGCTTTTTGCTTGACCTCCGTTCGAGGGTTTTCACCAAGCTGTTGTCTGTTGTGGCAGCCTGTCTCAGGAGCCAGGGTGGGTCCATGCGTTTTCCTTCTTGTAAAGTTAGTTTATCTGAACTCGCTCATCAGAACAGCGTTGTCCCACCTGCACCATACTTTCCATCTTCTGCATAGCTTGTGTTTTCTGAATTTGAAAAAGTTGCAACTGACGCCAATTAACTCTTTCAAGTTCATCAGAGAAATCCTGGACCCTTGCTCAAGAAACACTTTTATGCCCGAAGACAGGGCTACCAACATCTCCTAGATGACTGACAGAACAATCGAGCAATGCCAGCCTTAGACTTTCTTTAACTCTTGGGTTTCATTGTATCATTATTCTTCTGGTGCTGTACGTTTGGTTACAAATGTGATCACTCCAGTGGTTTCTGACTATTCACTATTAGGGCATTTAGCTGGGCTTGCCAGCAATTGATTTAGGAATCTGTCGCCACTGTGGCTTGCAGCCTCACTGACAAAGGAGGTCTCCCTACAGTAAATTCCTGTGTCTCAACAAAGGGAGAGTGTTCCCCTCAGGGTGAACCTTGAGGACTCCACCTTTGTCGATTTGGACTTTTAATTTCCTTTGCTCATTCCAACCAATCACTCTTAATCCCTTGGCGTTCAAAGGGCTGACGAGTTCATTATGAGTTTGGTTACTTCAGATTCAGCCAGGATGTCGTGTTACTAAGGCCTTCTCAACATGTCCCTTTTTATGCTCTTCCACCAGGGTTGAAACACTAAGTTCTTGTCATCTGCTAGGAGGCTTGCAACTAAGTTAATGTGCCTACAGATAGCGTACATTCTCCACCTGATGCTTTGATAGACACCTTGATGGGCTAACCTGATCTCTGGCCTCTGTTTTTATTGTCACTCACTAAATTTCTTTTTACCAATCTGCACAATGAGGATATTTTCCATAGTTCTTAAAAGGACAATGAAACAGGGGTCTTTCTTTCACATTATTCAGGTTTTAGAAGGACTGATGAATCCTTTTATACCGCCTCATTTTGTTCTTGCATTGTGGAACTCTGATTTCGTTTTAACATTGATGGCAGCTACCTTTAAAACCGGACACTCTTGTTTTTCATGCCTCGTGGCAATGAGCCGGCAACAAATCTTACTTTTTTGGATGATAGGTTTTTCACCATCTGTGAATATTGGGAAAGATTGTTATTTTGCACCTTTCCCCTCCATAGATTTTGATGGAATTCCATTCTTTTAGCATGTTTTAAACCATGTCCTGACTTTTTGGAGGTCAGTAAAGCCTTCTGCTTTACTTCCCTTGTCTGTTTTGCACATTTTAAATTTTTCTTTTAACAGTTTGTAAAAAATATACAGGAAATTGGAAACGGCAACAATTGAAGGACAGAATAAAACCCCCCAAAAATACCACCACACTGATCTGGCCCAAATGAAAGACATTAAAACAAGAATGCGGGTTTGGGACCCCCCAAACCAACCCCTCTGAACAGTTAATTTAGATCCATATCTAAAATTCTTCCCCAAATATCCTCAAAAACCTTACACCTTTTCTGCCGTTTTATTATAACCCTCTCAATAAGGGATAGAGGATACATTTCTTGAAGCCATATAGACTTCTCGGTTAGATGGGAGACGTCCATCCTCGCACAATATTTTCTTTTGCAATTTATTTATTTATTTAATGTGATAGTCTATTTAATAAACTTTACACATATTAATAAGTAAGCACCATATATAGATTAAACTTCCGTGGGCAGAATAATAACAATATTACAATAATATAACAATATAATGATAATAAACTATTTACACATATAAAATCAGTCTCAAAGCTCAAAGCTCAGATAGCATGTGAAATAAAAAAGGTGCTAAGAAGAAGAAGAACAAAGGGCCGGGGCAGTGACAGTTCTAGATTACGAGTACTGATTTCAGATCTGAATATTCAATATTTCTTCTATCTTAATCCAGATATTAAAGAGAGCTATCATTTCTCGCATGCTCTCAGAGTTCATGCAGTGATGCCAGAATAATGACGTTCCAATTGATGCTGGATTATGGGAAAACTTTCCCAGATGACAATGGATTACGTCAATCATAGTGCCACATTCTGTCAAAACATGTCTTGCTGACTCTAATACTTTGTTTCCTTCACACAACTGACAGGTGCGTTGTTCCAATGGCAACTGCTGTCTTCTGCCCGTGACCAACAGAATAGGCAGTTGGTCCATCCTTAATAAAAGGATAAATCGTCGCAGTTTTTTTGAGGGGCATAGATTGAGATACCCTTGGGGTTGCAAAAATGAATACAACCTATATTGTACAAATGCGTAGCTTTTCAACGCGCTAAGGTGAGCGAAATTCTCTAGCCAGTCCCACATTTCTACCCTCTTATCAAGTGCATTTTGAACTTGCTTGGTATATGGGCCAGCTCGCCAGGTCCATCCAATGGTAGCAAGAAATTTTATCATCGTCGCAAATGGAGACTGAGAGTTTTGTTTCTTGCACAATTCTTGAAAGATGGTAAGCAGGAGAGGGTTAGCTGTTGTACTGCGCATTTTCAAAAAGTGCCCCAATCTCCTTTTCATGACGATAGCCTTCATAGAGGGTAGCCCTAGTTCTAATCGGATAATTGCCATCGGGACTCCCGGGCCCAGGCCAAGTATGCGACGCCAGAACTTCCCCTCGATGATTTGAAGCCAGCTAAGATCTAAGTCTAGAAGTGAATCTAGACCATAAGTCATCATAGGGATAAATACCTGCATGTATAATTGGCACGTACCCCAGAGCGAAAATCCTCCTTGCTTATTGGTAAAGCTGGCTATTAAAGATGTTACTTGTGCTGCTCGCATTGTACGTGAGAGCTTGAGAGCCACATAGTCCCCATTGGGCTCAAAATCAATACCTAAATAACGGTAGAGTGGGGCGTATGAAATCAAGTTGTTATTCACCCTGAGGTTCACACGGGACACTTTTTTGCTAGTAAATCTCAATACCTTAGTTTTGTCTAGGTTAATAATGAGACCATTAGATTCGGCGTACTCCCATAATGCAGTGGCTGATCTACGTAAGCCACTAATAGTGTGGTCAAAAATGACCAAATCATCAGCATATGCCATGACGGTACAGGCGGAGTCCCCGATTTTGGGGGGGCAATTATGAGTAGAAGTTAGAGCAAACGGGATATCATGCACATAAAGATTGTACACTAGGGGTGCAGTCACACAGCCCTGTTTGACCCCCCTATTTTGATATACCTTGCCGGTCAGATGTCCCTCCTGGTCCAATTTTAACCTGACTGAGGTATTCTGATGTAACAATCTGAGATATATAGTACGCCAACAGGGCAGCCTAGGGCAGCCAGTTTAGACCATAGGCGCTCTCTAGGTACCAGATCAAAAGCTGCTTTAAAGTCGATGTATAGTGCATACAACGGTGGCTCATCTCTTTTACGGGCTCTTGCTCTTAGTAGGTTCATTACCATCAAATTGTACCCGGTGGAGTAGCCTTTTCTGAAACCACATTGGAATTTGGATAATATATGGGCCTCATCTACCCATGTCTGAAGGTCCTTGAGCAACAGAGCGGCAAACAGTTTGCCTGTCGTGTACAGCATAGAGAGGAGTCTGTAATTATTCGGGTCTAGCCGGTTTCCCTTTTTAAATACCGGGATCAACACGGCTGTTTGCCACGATTTAGGTATCACTCCTTGGCTCAGAATTTTCTCAAACATAATTGTCAACAATCCTGCCCAAAACTCAGGTTGGGCTTTGATAACTATGTTGGCTAGGCCATTAGGGCCGGGAGCTCTAGAGGATTTTAGAGTTTTTATCTTAGAGTATCGCTGTGTATGACATATCAAATGATATACTAGATCTTGGAGGAAGCGAAGGAAGACTCTCCTCTGGCTGCACGATGGCGTTACGATTCAACAGGAAATCCTCCCATTCCTTTGCACCGATAGGGTTTACAAGTTGCCCCTTAGTAGTTTCTCTAGCTTCACGCAGAAGTGCCCAGATGCTACGAGTGTTTTTCGAGCAGATGGTGTGAATCAGTTTCTGATATGCCAAAGTTCTTTCGGCAAGCCGTAGCTTTTTGATATTGGTTCTGTATTTATTCTTGCATTTCCTAAGAGCCACCCTGAGATTTTCTAAAGGTTCGCTCCTTTGTTTGATCGTGCGCAGCTCCCTTCTAAATTCCCTCTTAGTGTCTCTTATCTTTTTGTTAAAGGGGGGTATCCCACCCTCTGGTTTAATCATACTCCGATTAGGGGTTGAGGCATGAGTGTTAGAAAAACGACTGATCCAAGTTTCTATGGCTTCTATAGACATATCGTTGAAGTTGGGTAGTAGGGGCCAGTTTTTAATGTTTAATGCTTCTGAAGCCAAGTGTATGTTCTGGGCTGTCCACCTGATGCTAGAGCCCGCTTTGTTTACCTGAATTGTACCCAGATTACTCTTTTCTGATTTAGTCTGGACAATATTTAATACACACTGAAGTGCAGCATGGTCACTCCATTCATTTAAAGATACCATTAGGTCCACAACACATAGCAACATTTTAGGGCACATAAATATATAGTCAATTGTACTGGAAGAAGAACCGTTAGCCCACGTTTGTTTTCCTGGATGGTCACTAACAGTGTAACCGTTCACCATCTCAAGATCCCAGTCATCAAACAAGAGACGCCATTGCGGGCCTTCAGTGTCTTTTTTGCTATGCGTAAGTAACCGCTTGTTTCTTAGCCTAGAGTTTTGTGGGTGTAGCCCTCCCTCCCAATGTATTCGGCAATTGAAATCGCCAACTACCATTACCGCACCGTTTCCCTGAGTTGCTGACCAGGATGCCAACAATTCTTGAAGGGCTGCTTGAAGTGGTTCACTTATACGGGCATAAGGAGGATTATATATATTTATCAACAGTACCTTTTCTCCTTTACCCTTAGGCCCGTATTTAACTTCCACTGCCAACAGATTATTGTCTAGGCTACAGGGTATCTGTTTCGAGATCAAATAGCTTGCCACCCCAGTAAGCAACCCGCCAAACGGTCTACCCTTCTCTCCCCTTTTCGCGAAAGACTGATAAATCACAAAACCATCCAGTAATAATGGGTCCATCGCCCAGGTCTCTTGTAAACATATTAGCTCATGTTTGGCGACAAAGTTTGCTGATCCCTCCGAGGACAGCAGATGCGCAAAGCCTCTGCAATTCCACGAAAGTAATGACCAGGTTCAATGATTGGATAGAGCTTCGGGAAGCGCTTCAGCCAACCATTTTAGCACGTGTTGTATTTCTGCCACTTCTACTTTCTTTCCCTTAGGTACAATCGGGCATACATCTAAATCAGCTGAACCACTTGTTTCGCCGTTATCGACACAGGGATCAGGTTCATCCAAGTCAGCATCTATCTCCACGTCAACTGCCCAAAGTTCGTCTCGATACTTCCTGATCAGCTGTGCGGTTGAAAGAAACTTGCAATGAAGGGCAGATACACACGAATTCCGCCCCTTCAATGGCTCCACAAACTGGAAGTCATCAGATTGCAATACTCGCAGTTCCAGAACGGAGTATAATCGGGTTAAGAGTTCTGACCGAGACAGCCATCTGCGCCCGCCGTTATTATAAAGGTTCTTGATCCGACATATCCTACTGAACGGAGTGCTCGAACCCTCCTCCGTTGGTTTGCTAGGAGGATGGATGATTTTAGCCTGAGGCAGCAGAGGATGGGATGGTTTCTCCGGGGGCCCACATAACCTTTCCTCTGGCAGCTGAGTATCGACTTCAAGTTGTTCCCACTCTTCGTCCAGTGCTTCTAGGTCATCCAAAGTCAATGTACCTTTAGCCTCAATATCCTCATCCTCCCTTGCAGGCATTGGCGGCTTCTTTGACTGTTCCTTGTTCTGATCTTGGTCTGTAATCAGCCAGCTAGTCAGGCAGCCACCTCCAATGTTGTTCCTTTTCTTAGCTCGGGCAGCCCTTTTCTTTGCTTTTTTTGAGCGGCCCCCGGTTTTCACAAATTCTTCTACTGAGGGGCACTCTGACAATTTTTTCCTGTTTTGTTGAGCCTTCTTAGCCAGTTTGCGCTGTTTGCGGGAGTAAAAAACCATCTCGCTCTGGTCCATATTTGCAGATGCTTCTTTAATGGGCATAGCATTTATCTCTTCAGCTATATCAATGGCCTCATCTTCCACAGGGTTTTCATAAGTCCGGGGAGTGATTGGTGCGGAGGTATTGGCTAAGATGCGTCCGGTCATTTGGAGCAGAATTTTTAGGGCAAACTGGATAGAAGTTACAGAGGATTGTATCTCTGCTATTTCGTTTGCTCCAGGAAACGGGATAGAAGGGTCCACATCCTCATTGTCCGGGACGTCCTCCATTGATACCATTACTAGGTTGGGGGAGGCTGATAATCTGCCCCCCTGCTCAGAGTAGCCCGAGATAATGACAGGAGAAGCCGCAGGATGCGTTCCCTGTGTCAGATCTTTATCATCCTGCCTCTTGGGTATCAGGGGGGTCATCCCACGTTGTATGTTCAAGCATAGATCAAGTAGAGAATTATCGATGTCATCGAAGTTAGTGGTACTCATACAGTCCCCCCCACCCCCTCCAATGTATGTTGGTTCCTCTATGATCGTTGAATTAGTTTCAGGTATAGAATTTGTAGGGAAGAAACCAGTGATCTTCCCTTGACCTGGGAGGGTGGTCTTTTTGAGTTTCTTCATGGAAATTTCCTTGGGACTGCCCTTCTCCTCACTCCGCAATGCCTCTGCTTCTCGGGCTTTCGGCGTCTTTCGTAGATTATATTTGTTTTGTGCTGTCTTTTGCCCCGGAGGCATTTTAAGTTGTTCAAATAAATAAATAATTAGAGGGAGGGTAGTAATACTGTTTTTTATGGAGCCGCCTGTCTGTCACACCCCCAGGTAAAGTGCAAACATAAAAAGGAGGGGTTAAGTAAAGAAGGGGGGGGTCCAATGGGCCTCTTCCACTGGGGATACAGGGAGTGCTTCCCACCCCTCTTCCAGTTCCAGCACCACCCCAACAAAGTCTTAGTGTGTCCCCTGCACCACAGGTGCAGCTTGCTGTAATGTGCCAGAGGGAGGGGGGGGGCGAGCAGGGACGCCAATAGGCACCAATAGGCACCAGATATAACGGCCGCTGAACTTCCTTAAGTTCAGCGGTCCCGGCCACAACACCCGCACCTTCCTCCCGCGCTTCCGCCTCCTCGGGGGGAGCACGGGTTCGCAACACCCACCTCGGGGTGTATAGGTGGATTCTACGCGCGGGCCGACCACCGATCGCCGGTAGTGGCCCCCCACGGCCCCTTACTCGTAGCGTGTACTTGCCTCTCAGGCCAGGTTCCCCAGTCCCCCGGCAGCATGCAAGTCGCTCCGACGGCGATCCGGCGCCCAGCGCCCAACTTCCCCACAACACTCTAAGAGCTGGTGGAAGCGAGTGTTGGAGGACTAGAGGAAAGAACCTCTCTCAACGAACCTCTCAACGGCCGGCAGACAGTCAAGCCGCACCGCAATAGCAATCACTCAGTCAGTCAGAGGATTGGGCGGCCGCTTCCGACTGCTTCGAAGCCCTAAAGAGCGCACACTTGTGCAGTTAAGTTAACTCCTCCAGCAAAGTATCCTCACCTAATATCAGTGTGACAAAATCATAGTTTAAATCCGCCCCAAAACCTTGTTCAATACAACTGCAATGTCATACCAAAAATACCATACCTTTTGACAATCCCAGCGCATGTGCTCCAAAGTGCTGTTTTTTTGTTTGACTCTAAAAGGTGTTGGGGGGGATGTAATCATCCCCCTTTTGTACATTCTGTCAGGGGTCCAATGTATACCCTATTCAGCTGCTTGATCTCCCCCCTGCCCCAAATTAAAGGACATTTTAGGAATGTTCCCACACATTGAAACCCATCTCTCCTCTATAATCTCAGAAGTGATTAATGAAACCAAGCTTTCCGGCAGTTTGGCATTCTCTAACTGTGTGCTGCACACAAGTTTGTAAACCAAGGAGGGCCGTAAGGTCTTTTTTTACCTGCATTTACCATAACCACCTAAACCGATGCAGTGCCATCATCCTGTCTCAATGAGCCCAAAGCAGACCTTAGAGATCTTTATTCCCCATACGTGCTTTCTTGGAGACCCCCTGAAGGAAACCAACCTCCCAGTCTCAAACATGTCCCCCTACCCATTGCACACCTCCCAGATACCAAGTGGGCCAGAATATAGGTTTATTAAGTTGTTTTGCCCATTCTTATGGGTAAACTGACTAGTCCCCCAAGACTGTTGGTACCGAGATACTAGATCTCATTTTAAGAATACTTGTATTTTTACAATTGCACACATCTCTTTACAGTGAAGTACAGTTACTATACTTAGTATCCTGATACGTTTTTATAGAATGCCTTTTTGGTTACTTTCACAACGATCCTAAAATGAGCTGGTGGCAGCTGTGATTTGTACAGATGTTATTTTTCTCATGCACATTTGCATTTACCACAAAGGTGGCACGCGCCCTAAGAATGCTGTGTGTTAGGCAGAATCCTGTGCAGTTCCCTTAGGGAGCACTACACAAGATTAGGACTACAGGTGAGAGCAATAAATCCCCTTTGGTATCAGTCTGTACCACAAAGATTTAGTTGGTAGTTGTGGCTGAGCAGTCAGACTTATCTCAAGAGGGAGATGAGCAGTATTCAGGGTTTACACAATAGGCCTTCAGTACTATGGCACAAGGAAACACTGACCAAAGCTTTGTAGTAAAAAGTAGTTATATATTTGTTTTACACACTTCTAGATGAAACACATGTATCGCAGTCATCAAGCAAGTTAAATTAAGTCAAAGGAAAAATATACACACTCCCAAGTTAAATTGTAGACAAAGTGAAACAGAGTCAAAACTGAGCAAAACGGCACAGTGACAACTACACACAAGGGATACTCTATCAATTTCTCACAAGGCAGGGAAAGCACAAGTGATATAGAAATAGTTGCCTACACACCCTAGCAACACTTCCCATAAGTTTGTGAACCAGTTTAAGGAAGACAGTGCATCAGTATAGGCAATGCTTAAATAAAAACTGAGCAAAATGGCATTTCACAAGGTTTAAAAATGGGAAGGAAAGGGTAGTTGTAAGAATTAGGTGCACCAACACAGTTCTAGATGACTCAATCTAAAGAAGGAAGGTCTAACAACTGTAGCCAGAGTCAGTAGGCCTGTGCCAGAGTCAGTGGGACAGGAAAAGGGCCCAGGAGCAAAATGTTCTTGTAGCTGCAGTCAAGTCTTTGATTAACGAATTTGAAAAGGTGGATGCAGAAGTTGAAAAGACGGCAGCCAACCCAACAGGTAGGTAAAGGATTTAAAACACCTTTAGTGCTACCGCAAATAAAGGGCTGCCTGGCGGAACAATGTACCTTTAAATGAAGAAGTGGCTCCTGCGGTCGCGGTGGTTCCAGGTAGTTCCTGCAGTTCGGGTGATCCAGCAGAGGAAGAGAGGCTCTCGTCATG
Organism: Ambystoma mexicanum; assembly: GCF_040938575.1. Classification (NCBI taxonomy): domain Eukaryota; kingdom Metazoa; phylum Chordata; class Amphibia; order Caudata; family Ambystomatidae; genus Ambystoma; species Ambystoma mexicanum. The sequence goes on from NC_090923.1 coordinate 642,071,915, forward strand.
GAGGAAGGTTCGAGTTACTGCACTACCCAGGGATGAAACCAGCCGCGGTGCTGCCTGACGAATAAAAGGTATGCTCCTTTAAATCGCGGTCCGGGTGGACTGGTGCCTGGCTATCCTGCCTCCGAGTACAGGGTACAGGAGATTCCACCAAGGCAGGTCCGGGAAGGCGATTGGCAAACTAGTTGGCCCCACCAGCTCAAGGGAAGAAGGCTCTTGCAGGTGAAGATCTTCTCTCGTCGTGTGGAGAAAAGTGGTGAGACGCTGCAGCAGGGCTTCACCGGCGGGTCAGTCGTTGCAGATGTCTTTGGCTTCTCTCCTCTTCGGCTTCTTAGTTCCAGTGGCAACGTCTTGCTCTTCCAGTCCTCAGGACCCTGCTTTTATGCAAAAAGATCCCCATTCATACAGCCTAGCTGTCACTCACACAGTGGAGTGGTCATCTTGGCTGGAGACCCTCCAGCCTATCGGGATAGAGTGCGATATGGGTTGCTGAGGCAACCCTGTCCAGGGGTCCTACTCCCCCTCCCACACAATGGACCCACCCCAGACTCGGTGGTGCCGAAAGGAGGGCTCCTCGGCAGAAGCCCGCCAAAAGAACGAACAAAGGATCCCCAACCTGGGTTAGGAGTTTAGAGGAAGACATGAGAAAGAAGTTATATTAAAGTTCTGGCAATAAAAACCTACCGGAGTAAAGTTAATATTAAAATACACCAGCTGTATGTTAGAGGCTGTCAGAAAAAGTGGTAGCCTCGAACCATGGGAAAATCCCATAGGGAAATATTTGCGGTTGAATATTTATGGTAGTAACCACTGCCACCAGTCAGAAGCTTTTGAGAGCGGAACTGTACAGTACCCTCTCGAAAATGAACATAGGGGAAAAACTATTAACCCTTTCCAGTACCTCCATAGTAAGATGGGTTGTACTGGTTTAGTTCATAGGATTTGACCAGTAAAGTCAATGGGGACTTTACATGCCCTGGAAGACAGTAGTCAGTGCCAGGGTATGGAGTCTATGTTTGGGGGTCGCTACGACACCCCTGTGTCACTGCATTGAGGGTGCTGTGTAACACATGTGAATAAAGATGGTTCCTATGGGGTTGAGAAAGATCCCATAGGCATTAAACACAAAAATAGCCTAGAACACACATAGCAAAAATGCCTAAGAGTGGGAAAAAGAGTCTCACTCTTAGCAGGTAAAAGGAAACAAACCTTTCAAATCCAGCAAAGCTGCTGGGGCACTCTATAGGTAAGGGAAATTAGCCATAGAAGGAGAATTCTCCCTAACACTGTGCCAAGAGTTTGTTTGCTTGTTCTTTGGCCTTCTTCCTGCCTTTACAGATCAGGAAATGACATATCTGGAAAACTCTTTCCCGGAGAAAACTGCTTTCATTGTTAAAGGGTGCACTGTTTGTGTGTATGCACCAGGGGCCGGGACTGTCTAGTACAAATGTACATCCTCTGGTGCCTGAAAGTCTTTCACTTGGCAGATATGGTGCCCCTGACTGGACAACCCCTGAATGTTTGAATGGTGCAGATCCTTACCATTGCTGGGCTTGCTCACAGCCTTAATCTTGGATAAAAAGAGGGCTCCTGCAACTGTTCATCAGATCACTGTTGGAGCCAACACTTCTAGAAAGAAGAGCAGCCCACTGGCGACCCGAAGCCTAACTCTGTAGCTGACCAGCATCAACTCCAAAGATTGGCCCAATGAAGCTCTGCTCCTCTGCCTGATCTCAAGAAGACCATTGTTGATGCTCTGACCCCTGGACCAGTGGGAACAATCAGTCTCAACGCCTGTTTAAGGGTCTGTGCCTGCTGAGCCATTAAAAATATCATGGACAACCAGGGGACTGACCAGCTCTTTCCTGTGCTACCTCGCTGCAGCAGTCTCTGTTCCGACCAGAACCATTGAACTTTGCAGACTTTCAGCTTGTGCCACAACTCGCCTGCTTTTGTCTCACTCCACGGAAAGCTGTGATATAGCTGTTCCTGTGTTTGTCGCTGTACGATCACCTGCTGGACCTTGACCATAGTGATCTTCGTTAGATCTTGTCTTTGTGTCCCTGAAGTGTTCTGAGTCTGTTTCTCCCACAGAAGCCTTTCTTCAATGGATTGCTTTTCTCCTGCCGATTCCTCATCTGATAGATATTCCCTCCAATTTCTCTGCTTCAGAATATTTTCGATAGGGGGCGTAGTGGACCTCGAACTGGCCATCGATACGTCTTGCTCGGTGTCTGGTGGTCGGCTCCTGACGTGACGTCCGGCGTCGTATAATGTTGTGCGTCACTACGCCCGACCTCAGTTCCTTGTTTCTGTGCGCTATCACGCTTCTTTAGGAACACAGAGCTTCGACTCGTTTGACGTTTTCGTAAGAAAATTTCTTTTTTTTGTAAATATTTGATGCGAGAAGTCGGTCACACGAGTGTCAAGTTTCAAGCGGTGTTCCGATTGTGACACAAAGATGTCCCTTACCGACCCACACAAGTTGTCTCTGGTGCCTCGGCATGGGTCACGGGACTGACGAGTGTCCGTTGTGCGCCAAGATGCAATCGAAATCTCTTTGCGACCGAGCTGCAAAACCTGCTCTGGGTCGACCACCCTCAAAATCTCTGGTGCAGTTAACGGTTCGGTCTTCCGAGGGGCATACCCCAGAGAAACACTGGTGGAAGATAAGTTCTCACTCGCGGAGCCAGTCTTCTTCGTCCCGGAAATAGAAAAGGCGCCTCCGCCATCGTCAGGATTCTGAGTCGTCGACAGAAAAAGGTAAGCCGTCGGCTGGGCCTACCAGCTGCCAGCAATGTTCCCTCTAAATATTTTTTTCTATGTGCGGAACTGGTTTCCTGTTGTGCACACATTATTTTCCATGTGCGCAACTGACTAATGAGGTAAGCCACTTTGTGACCATGCGTATTTAGTGAGCTACCATCGCAGAAGAGTTTGGAAAGGAATTTCCTCTTCCCAGCCACTGCAATTCTTGACAAATCTTACAACACTTTTTCCAAACACATAGGCTAAAATAAAATGTGTCATATGTGATTAAACAGAAAACTCGTCAACCAGTCCAAGTCTTCAACATCTGCCACAGTACCTTGCAAATGTTTTATGCCACTGGAAAATCACTAGTATGTACTACAAAACACAAATATCTCTTGTCATAAACTGATGTGGCTGTCAAGAAATTCTGGCAGAATACATTTGCCAATGAATTAATGACAATTAAAAGCAATGTGTCAAAAAACATACTGATAGGAGTTCAAGTGCCACTTTAATGAAGTAATTCAAGTGCCAGGAGAACATGCTTCTAATAATGTGTGTAAGGCTGATTATTGCATCAGAATAACTGCACCTCAGAATATGATAAAATTCCTGTGCCTCTGTTTATTATCCACATCAAGTGTCCTGTGGGTAGTGATAAAACCAGCCTTACAGCTAAGAGACATATACACCATCCATTTTTCCTCCATAAAAAAATTAAAATGTGCCCAACAAAAACGAGAAACCATGAACATGTTGTTGCTTCAACCCACAAAGCTCCACTGATCTTTTTTCGAATTAGTGACCAGTAGAGCAGTGTCATAGAAAAGAACTCTAATAAAATTAACGCCTGATCTCAACAGGAATTTTAAGGGGAAGAATATCTTTTAATAAGCAGAAAGTATACCTATTGGCAGAACTCATTACTTTTTTACTACCTGAAAAATCGTTTGATTCCAAGTAGGGAGCAAAATCTGATTAGAGCTCTGCTTATACCCTTGACATAGGAAGTTAAATGACAGGGCACATAATAAAGTCTATAGCTTTGCCCACCCTTCCGCACCACAGCCTAGATAAAATGAAAGAAGTGCCGTACTGAGGTTTATTGTGGAGCCCTGCTGAAGAAAGTCACATATGTATGCCTTTTAAGTTAATAGCATCAATTCATCAGCGATACAACTGATTGGGCGCCTACTTCTACAACTATGGATCCCTCTTCTGTAATTCTTTATCAGTTAAATAAGATGCAGGGAGATGCTAGAGACGATACACACAGAGCACATGGTTATATTGAAAAGCCCTCAGCAGCTGATCATAGAAAAAGGAGCTTTTGTCTAGACAGGTACTAGAATTTCCTATCCCTTAGCAAACAAGCAACACATTTCCTTCAGTGTACTGCTGAAACGTCTTATTTGGTTTTTGAAATGTGCTGCTTTGTCATCACCCGCAAGGAATGATGACCTGTGCTCTTCCACCCATAGCCATCCCCGGCCCCTGCCTAGCCTCCAATACTAGTTGGTAGAGCACTGTAAAAAGTGAGGGATTGTAGCAGTAAACACTCACTGGGATATTTGCAGACCCACAATACTTTGCATATTTAATGCGTCAACATATCATGTGCATTTTAAGAATGTCATGACTCTGCATGTACGCAATTCTTTTGCAGCGCATACAAGATTGTTTTCAACATACTTCACCCTTATATCATTGTGTAGGATTACACAGTGCTCAGTGAAACCGTTTTTGTATAGCAGTGAGTTACCATAAAATGTGTGAAGGTCTTTTCCCAAAGGAACTCTGAACACTTGGAAACAAGGCAGATTGTATGAAAAGCATTCTCCTTTCTGAATATCCGGTGCCCTGATACTATGGATGAGCAATCCCAGGCATATTCCATACCCATAAGTAAATTATATTGCAATGTTGCTCTCCACGTATAGGGTAATGTTAGCAATGCAACAGTAGGCGACACTGAGCATCACATTTGTCTTCTCAAAATCCTTACAGGGCAAATTCATATTTGAGTTTTATAATGTGTTATCTTGCAAGGGGGCCGTTTCAAAACACTTGCGTGACATATGTACAAAGAAGAGGAAGAATGGGATAAGCTTTCAAATCCAGGTAGCCTGCTTACTTAGTCAGTATCCGATATTTGAGCAGGTAGTTCGAGTGTATCGTGTGGGTGAGGCTTTTTGTAAGGCACAATGAGTAACAGAAATTCTGACATGTGAATGTTATTCATGATATTTATATTACAACAAACATAAAACAAGTGCATGTAGGTACACATCTGCTAATCTTTCGCAGAGCCAAGAGAGGAAGAGTCAAGGTTGTCCGGTACCATCTTAATGTGTTCTGGGCCAGAAGTTAAAGTCATAAGGCAAAAGTGGGGTAGAATCAAGTTTAGGAGTCATGGGTGGGGAGGGAACATTATCAGCTTAATGTGTGCAGGAATATCTTGGTTAGATTCCTCTGTTCATGGAACCAGTTTTTCATATTAGTTGGGTGTTTACAGTCACTCTTGCATAGTAGTCTAATGCAATATCAAGACTAGTTGCTTATTTTAAGAGAAAGAACATTTCAAGTAATTGCTGTGACTTGTGCCTCATTAAAAAAATTGTAATAGGGGAGAATTGTCTGTGTGCGCTGCTAAAAATCTTCTGAGCGGCACCCAGAAGGAAGCTGGGCAAGCGCACATGCGCACAGCTTAGAGGGAACACTGGCTGCCAGGAGTGGGAGGATTTCAAATCCTCGATGCTTGAGATGTTCAAACAGCATGCTGCAGTCAGCGTGGCTCTCAACCTCATGCAGCATGCCTCGGAGCCAAGAGCCCTCTAGTGCCCCGGCACCAACTATGTTGGAGCTGATTAATCTTTGTGATGTTGAAAGAAATACTGTGGAAGCCGGATTACCCCAGTGCGTTCAAGGATGTCGACTCTACTGCGTCTCGATCGACATCCACCATCACAGCGCCAAAAGACAAACCCTTAACGTCGAAGGTTGTCGACAAAGTCTTTAAACCACAACCCCGGTCCGAATTCTTCGAGACCATGGACGGTGTGAGAAACTCATGGTGACCAAAAGTAAGACAAACACAAGTGATCACAGTTCAAGGGTGTGTATCGAACAGTGTAAATGGTGTACGGGTTGGAAAAACACCTAATCTAAACCTAATTGTAAGATGGCGACAGGCGTTGACCATCAAGTGAAAATAAGGTACTCCTAGTAATGTCAAGTCGAATAATAAAGGCCTATACTAAGAAAACCTGTTGCCAATTCCTTAAGCTAAGTACACATGGTGTTGGGTTAAGTTTTAAGAAAGAAAAAAGAGAAGTGTTCTAAAAAAATAAGTCGGGATGTGGTGGCTTGGGTCTCCCTTACCCATGTTTTTAGCATGGGAGCTTGGAGCACAGTACTATCTCAGGCTTCTCCAGCACGAGACAACAGTTCCAATGGCAGTTCTCAGGGCCGTCAATGGCCAAGTCTCGTTTCCTCAGAATGTCTCTTGCCTTCGGGCCTGATGCGCTTCCTTTAACAAATGAATGTTTGCTAGGTTGATAAAGTCACCCCTTGGTGCGTGGCCTGGAGCTCATGGTGTGAGGATGTTTCGTCTGAGCTCTGGCGCAAATTCAGCAAATGATCCTAAAACAGTCTTTCTGTGCTTTTTCAACATATAGTTGTTGATTATAGCTGGTGTCAGTCCAGCGGTTGGCTGCGGGTGGCAATCCTCGGCAGACGTACGGCTGGGGGAGCAGAGGAGCAGGCCCATATATGGAACATTTGACACCATGCAAAATGCCGGTACGCATAGCAGCAGGGCACTGAGTAGCTACACCTGTGTTGGCATTGCGGAGTGCCAAAAGTTGAGAGCAGGGGCAGCCCCCCTATCCTGTGTATGTGATTGGGGCACAGCAGAGTAGTGGCTGCGGCGGGGAAGCTGTGCACCGCCCCTGTGCTGACCTGACACGGAGGAGGAGCGGGTCCCTGCCTGCACCGGCTCCTCAGTGGGCCCTGCTGCTGCTGGCGTGAAGGGCGCTGCTCGGCAAGCTTTGGGAGACTGCGGCAAAATTGGCACAATCATGCAAGCCAGAACGTGGGACAACGCTGCATGCAGATCGCAGGAAGTAGTAACATCATATGCGCCTCCCGCGAGCAGGACATCAGACTTGAGCACACAGCGACGAGCACAGAGTACCCTAAGCCCTGGGCACAGCAGTTCACTGACACACTGGGCCGAACATTTGTGAACGTTTATGGAGCCTGCACCGCCGGTGCACACCACGAGGACCCGGTAAGCGTCACTGCGGTGGGGCGCACTGAAAAGAGGAACCCCATTCACAACCGCCTTCATTGGTGGTGCGAAAGTGGCTGCAGTCTCATAACCCCTGCAGCCGTCCATTTGCCTTTACTGCCAATTATTCTTTGCGCATGCACCCCAATGCATTACTCCTTATCCCCACAAATTGGCCTGACACAGAATTTCAAATGGCAAACTTGGCCGCAGTTTTATTTCCATGACAACAGAATTATTTGCACACATTTGTGAACTTCATTCTGTCCGTGTGGCGCTTGCTTGCCGGATTTCCTTTGCTTCCCCCTATACTTGGTATAGTAGGCCCCCAACTCCCCCGACCCATTGTACCTGTTCCAATCCTGCCCGTGCAGGTGTCCGTGGGTGGGGAGGGCGCTGTTTCTTTTTGGGGGAAGCTGAGCCTTATTTGTCCCTACCAGACGCCCCCGCCGTTTAGGCCCCCAAGAGGCGCTGGTCCGGAAGAGCGAAGACCCATTCCGTTTCCTTCTGGCTCGTCCGGAGTCTATCATTTGTGCTTGGTTGCCCAAACACCGCCAACTTGTCATATCCTGGCCTGGGTGTCCTGCGACAGCAACGCCCCAGGTCTCCTGCTCCTTGCTTGTATTTCGTGGGTGGGTGGGTGGAAAACGAAATTTCTTCCACCTGCGAGGCGGCGACCGGGTCCCAGTGCAGGAGCGAGATGCTTGGCACCCCGGTCCCGCCTGCTTAAATCCTGATGGCCCTGCCCCTTTTCCTTTGTTCAGCCCTTCGCGGGCTTTTGGGCCATTAGGCCTTTGGCGCCGTTCCGCCCCTCGCCTTTTGACCCCCAGGGGAGGGTCCCAGGTCCTGGCGGCATGACCCCGCAGGGGTTACCCTGCTGCCTCCTCCATCTTGAGCTGATTTTTCCGTCGTCAGCTCCATAACCCCTGCAGCCGTCCATTTGCCTTTACTGCCAATTATTCTTTGCGCATGCACCCCAATGCATTACTCCTTATCCCCACAAATTGGCCTGACACAGAATTTCAAATGGCAAACTTGGCCGCAGTCTTATTTCCATGACAACAGAATTATTTGCACACATTTGTGAACTTCATTCTGTCCGTGTGGCGCTTGCTTGCCGGATTTCCTTTGCTTCCCCCTATACTTGGTATAGTAGGCCCCCAACTCCCCCGACCAATTGTACCTGTTCCAATCCTGCCCGTGCAGGTGTCCGTGGGTGGGGAGAGCGCCGTTTGTTTTTGGGGGAAGCTGAGCCTTATTTGTCCCTACCAGACGCCCCCGCCGTTTAGGCCCCCAAGAGGCGCTGGTCCGGAAGAGCGAAGACCCATTCCGTTTCCTTCTGGCTCGTCCGGAGTCTATCATTTGTGCTTGGTTGCCCAAACACCGCCATGCAACTGAGTGGGTTCTCGCCCACTGTGGCTCCCCTTCTTCCTGTCTCCTTCTCCCATTCCAGTAATTTGGTAGAGATGTCCCAGAAAAAGAGCTCCGTTTCCTTCGTGGACAAGTTTTCATCCGTCCGTTAGGAAGTACTCGGGTGTTTTCCCATCAATCAAGCCATGCCTGGTCTGATGGAAACCCCTGCCCCTGCAGAATTTTGCAACGGCCCCGTTCAGCTTCCTCCTTGACTTCTCAACTGCTGCATGGCTCTCTGCCCCCCTCCATTGCGCCCGGGGAATACCTTTCGACCATCCAATTTCAGTTTCGCCCAACTGTGCTGCTATTTCCTGCAATGAGCTCGTAATGTCCCTCAGCCGGACACCCCTCCCCAGGCTGGTCAGGTCGTTCCCTCCCAAGTGTATTACCAACACCTATGGCTTCTGCCGCCTACTCAGCAATTTCCATAGTTGCCCCTCTAGCTGAGCCCACTTCATCCCTGGTACCCCGTGCCACTCACTCTTGAACTCGCCGGCCGTCAGCGCCTCCTGCTGCTGAGTCCAGCTCGCATTAGCCTTTGAGATGCATGAGTGCCCCACTACCTACACGGTACGTTTCCTCCTTCCTTGTGCTGCTGGGAAATGACAAAAAGGAGGGAACGGCATGGTTAACTTATATTCTTGCGGGCCTGATATATCGTTTGTAACATCCTGAAGACCATCTCCCCAATTTTTTGATGTCTTCCGGCCATGCCTGCTCGGGGCCACTTCTGCCCCTACCACCTTTCCATCTTGCTCCACCTTAACCAGGGTGGGCCAGCTCTGGGACACTTCTGCCCCTGCCACCTTTCCACCTTGCTCCGCCTTGACCAGGGCGGGCCTGCTCTGGGACACTTCTGCCCCTACCACATTTCCATCTTGCTCCACCTTAACCAGGGTGGGCCAGCTCTGGGACACTTCTGCCCCTGCCACCTTTCCACCTTGCTCCGCCTTAACCAGGGTGGGCCTGCTCTGGGACACTTCTGCCCCTACCACCTTTCCATCTTGCTCCACCTTAACCAGGGTGGGCCTGCTACGGAACACCTCTGCCCCTGCCACCTTTCCATCCTGCTCCACCTTAACCAGGGTGGGCCTGCTACGGGACACTTCTGTCCCTGTCACCTTTCCATCTTGCTCCCTTTTAACCAGGGCATGCATGCTGTGTAACCACTTTTGTCCCTGCAACCTTTCATTCTCGCTTTGGAATGATCTCGCTTTGGAACCACCTTAGTAAACCACTCTTCGAGTCTCACCACTCCCCCAACCCTTCAAATCTGCAGGTGTTCCTGGGCCGAGGGCCAGAGCTCCCCACCCAATTTATCCTCGCTCTGCCTGCCCCTGCAGGATTTACCATGTTGGGAGAGCGCCGTTCCTGCCGAGTGAAGTTGAACTGTACCCTTTGTTACCCTTTAGCTGTCCATTACCCCCATGAAATCCTCTGCGGATTGCTTGCCCTTGCAGAAATTCGCTGAGCTCTCATCATGACCGGAAGGGGCTGAGCCATTCTCCTTTTTACCTAGGCCACCTTCCCCTCTTCCGTCCCTCTAGCACGACAGGGCTCCCCTGTCGTGGACCCAAAAGTTAGCAGACCGTTACCTCTCTCCAGCATCAGTCCCCCTGTTACTTGATCCCCGCCCCGGAAGGATGAAGGGTGGCTTGGCCTTGCTGAGCTGTTCAAAAACCCTGATACCACTGACAACCCTGTCCCCGGCGCCTTGCTTAACCCTTGTTTTAGCGAGTGGGACCTCTCCTGTTTCTCCCTGTAGCCTGTAACGCCTGCTAAATGACCCCAATCATACCTTCCAAAATCTTGCTGACCCCAGCGCCAGGCCAAAAGCCCTTGTTTTACTTTAGTAGCGGGTTGATATCATTAACGCTATACAACCCCCACAGCCTGCTGACCTAATCTCAACCCCTGTTCCCTTGCACCCGGCTTAACCCCTTTTATTAATCGTATCCAACCTACTGTCCTATCCCCATGGCGTTATATTGCTCCAAATAGCGAGCCACTGTGTGCAAAGCATGGCCCGTTAAGTAATTTTCGCTGCTACTATCAATCGAAACTCGTCATCCTCCAACCTTTTGTCCTCAACCCTTGGCGCTATGTTGTTCCATTTCAAGCGGCACCTGCGCCCGATCAATCGTCATCCAAGGTACTTGCACACCAAATCAACTTTGGCCCTCGTGGGAGTCTGCGTGCTTCCCCTGTTGCACAAAACTGTATTAGTAGTGAGAATATGTCTATTATACCCGCTGAACACCTCGCGCCTTCCTTGTCCACTGAGGCCTTTATTCCATAATATCCTCAATGTTTTAGCGATAACATTTTTTGACCCAAGAACACTCCCACTCCGTGTTTCCATTGACCATTTTTAATTCAACCCCTAGCCTCAAGCGACCTGGCTGCCGTACCATGTAATCCCACAGCCGCTCCTGTCTCTTCTGGGGACTATGTATCCGACATAAGACATGCATGTACCACCGGTCCTACACCCAGGCCCTACCCCACATAAGTCTGCTAGGATCACACACGCAAAGCTGTCCGTGCTTGCACCTTGCCAATGGGCCCTCCTTTGAAATTTCTGGCTCAGACCTAAGACAATTAAGCACACCTGGTACCTTCCTAATAACTGTAGCACGTGTCCCCTAATCCGTTGTAAAGGCTGCCCAAGCCATACCCGATTGGGTTATGTTAATCGGCGCGCTTCTACATCTTAAGTACAAAACCATTGTGAACACATTAAAATAGCGACCCTGGAGCCCACATGAAGTCCCTGGCGTGGACCCGCCTGTCTGTTAAATATTATATAACATGCTTAATGGCCAGAAGTTTCTCCGGGCGGACCCAGTGCTCGAACCTGATCTGCTTCGAGTCGTCCTGCTCTCCAAACGAGATGACACTAATTCTGCCTTTATATAGCGCTATGAACCCTCCGGTATCTGTGCGCTGCTTATTATTATTGAAACGTTGGGTTTGGACCTGCCGGGATTCGAACCTGTGTCCCCAGGTTCTGCCCAGATGCAAAGTGAGTGCTCGCTCCTGTCATGCAGCTCTACTTAGGTGCTGGCCTCCTGCGAAAGAACGTGACCCCGTATCGCATTTGTAATGCAGCCAGCTTATCACCCCGAGCCTCGCCAGCCCAGCCATCATTCATCAGCCAATCCCGAGCAACTTTACCCATAATTACTGATTGCTGGGTCCCCTATTTCCCCCCATATTTCTGCGCAACCGCCCTGCTCAAGCGGGACTCCCTTGAACGGCCATGATTATCCCCATCGCAAGAACCATTAACCGCCACGTGCAACATACTGAACCTTCGGTTTTTACGGTCATAACTCCCCCATGGCCACACTAACCCCCTCGTAGGGAACCTGCTATGCGCATCCACCCCAAACGTGGCGAAAGACATTGCCTGGCCCACCACGCAGGTTACAGCACCATAACTGCCCCGCCAGGTGAAGCCTGACATTTTGAATAAACGTGGCATCCCAACAACCGTCCGCTTCCCCAAGCTGGATTTAACACACCTGTGTCCCTATTTAAGTGTAACCGCTCGGGGCACCTTGGTTACCCTTTCCCCCCTACGTTTGCACATACCTCTACGCTCTTCCGTGCAGTAAGACTGTTCCTCTATTAAACTCGCAGTTGCTGAATGGTGACATGTATTTTGACCTTCCTATCCAGGAGTGCCAATCCACCCGTCTGTTTTGTCTCCAAACGGCATCAGCCATAATAATCACTTTTAGCGTGCACACTTCCCTTATCCCTACGACATTTCTTAAGCACATCAGTGCCCTAGATACCGTGCGTTAGTTAAACAAAAACAAAGGCCCTCCACCCCGCTGTGCGCAACCTCGAGGAACTTCTTTTCCCCTGCATACCTAAGGCACAGCCTAGCGCCATATAGACGACAGTTTAGCCCCACGACCGCACTGGGAATGAAATAGTAAAGTGCCCTAAGCACAAAGGTAACATGGTGTGTACATCATAGCGGCCTCCTTTCACAACACCACAACAACCGTCCGCTACCCCAAGATGAATTTATAGAAATAAATTCATAATTGTACCAACCCGCATTATAAATGCACCAAATGAGCGCGACACATTTTCTCTCATGACCCGAGCCGTACGTTCTATTAAAATCACCACTTGAAGTCACTGACATTTTTTGCTTCAACTCCACACAATCATCCCCATCCGTGTTTCCTCCTAACCGACTTCTGAAACTGCCTGGCCCCACGTGGACCGGCCTCCTGGTTCTCCTTCACATAATCCCCCAAGATGCATGTTCCCTCCATCGTCGCCTGCCGAGTTTGAAACACCTCGTGTGTGGCGCAGGTCCACGTTCATGCCCCCTGCCCCTTTCTCACATATACACGGCAAAAGACTTCCCTAAACCCGTACTCCTAGGAACATTAAGCAATTACGGCACCAATATATTTTCATAATTACTGCACCAAGCTTGGATGCGACCCCAGAACCCTCGTATTACACTTCCTGGGTCTGCGCCCGGCGGACCAAAAGCGTGGAAAACGCAGACAAGCTACTTCATGTACATTTCTTGCGCGGCCCCGTGCCCGCATTAATCTTTTAATAAAATTCGCCTGTTTTAAACTGCAAAACGCACACCCGGTGCCCGAGTCGGCCATCCGACAACTTCGAACTTGTCCCTCAATGGACATCCACGCCAACAACGTGGTCAAAATGACAAACCACGTCCCTACCTCCCGCCTGCCAAACCACACACCCGCAGCGTGTGAACCACCCAGGGAAAACAGAGACACGACCGCACTTTCCAGTTGCTTGCTTCACAACAACTTGTGTTTCCCCATTGCGACGGCTGTTAACACAGCAATATCCTGCACTCAAACCTGAAACCTTTGGTTTCCAGCACCTCCTCGCTGTGCTATCTGGACGGCCCTCTACCGCACCGTCGCCCTCTTTCTCCCCCACAGTACCGCGAGCCGACACTCCTTACCCGACAGGAACCGCAACCTCCGTCCTGGAACACTGTCATTCGCCCACCATGAGCCCTGGAACCTCCACGCCGGAATGCCAGCAACCACGCTCTCCCTCCAGCTAACAAGACCCAGGAACGAAACGAAAATCCTTCCAGTGTCCCAAACGAAATCCTTCTGTCACGGCGAATCAGCGGAGTCCCACTGCGGGAGCGAGAAACGATGAAACGAAATTTATTCCACCTGCGAGGCGGCGACCGGGTCCCAGTGCAGGAGCGAGATGCTTGGCACCCCGGTCCCGCCTGCTTAAATCCTGATGGCCCTGCCCCTTTTCCTTTGTTCAGCCCTTCGCGGGCTTTTGGGCCATTAGGCCTTTGGCGCCGTTCCGCCCCTCGCCTTTTGACCCCCAGGGGAGGGTCCCAGGTCCTGGCGGCATGACCCCGCAGGGGTTACCCTGCTGCCTCCTCCATCTTGAGCTGATTTTTCCGTCGTCAGCTCCATGTCCCCCACTGAAGGAAACACGCATCCTCCTGATTGGGCCTCTTCCCCCCACCAAGCTGCACACCTGCTCTCTACCTTGCACTGCTGCTGGAGTCTGCCTGCTGTGCCGGGGTTTGAGATGCGGCCAGACACTGTGCGTATGCGGCGGGGGGAGATTGAAGGAGCAAACCTGGAATAGCAAGACCTGGGCAGTGACACAGAGGTCGGATTTCCGACAGCATGAGCCTTCTTGTGTGGCGCTTGTGCCCACCTGGCGCACATCATTAAGTTCTGCCCCTTTGCATACTCTAGCTAGATCGGGTGCACGTGCTGGTGGCCTGTGCAGCGGGCCGCTGGAGATTGGACCAGTCCACTAGCCTGTCGGCATCTATATACTGCTTTCAACTTTGAACTGTGGGCCGCAGGTGCTGGCGCCCCCCCCCTCCCTCTCTGCATTGAACCTTGGACTTGTATAAGCACACCAGGGAGTGCAGCCAATAGCTAGGGGCATAGGTGTGCAGGGCAGTGGGCTGATAAGCTAAGTAGACATTGTTCTTGCACAGCCACTAACTAAATGGAGTTTTCTGCTTCAAGCACTTCTGCAGCCTTGTTGTGCACCTGAAGACGCAGAGGCAAGAGGAACACACAAAGGCAAGAGGAACACACAACATAACAGCACTGCATGCCAAGACTTTCACCTAAGCCATCGAAGCTCGCTCACTGCAGTATCAACAGGACTAAGGCATTGCACCAAGAAATTCCTGGCCTGGCCAAGGCCCAGCACGGAGAGTCAACAGCAGGGACAAGCTTGAGATGTAACTCACTCCTGGTGGTCTGGCAGGGCCTTGCAGTTCCGGGACCTGTAATAGGTACCAGGACAAGATCAAAGCAGAGAAGAAGGGACTTGGGGTCCATAGACGGCGCCACATGCTCAGTCCCTCAAGACCAGGAACCAAGTCCCCATCCAAGAAAAAACACACCAGCACCATCATGGACTCCTTTGCGGGCCTCGGGAAGTCACAGCCACCAGTCACAAAAGCAGATGAAACAAGAACAGCGGAAGACGTGAGACAGCGTTCCTGTCTGGTGTGCCCCTGCTAGACATCTGCAGGGCTGCTACGTGGAGGTCCACGCACACATTCACGAGGTTCTACTTCATTGACCGGGATTCCAGGGAGGAGTCCTGAGTCAGCCAAGCAGTGCTACACAACCTGTCGCTTGAGGTGAGTGTTTTCCGGAGGTAAATTGCTTCTGTTGAGCCTTGCCACCTCCCGTGGTTGTGTAATGTTGTACTGCTATGTATTAGTTATTCATAAGCATGTGAATCCATGCCAGACCCCATGCTGGAGAAGGAATACGTTACTTACCTGTAAATATTGTACTCTTATTTCCCGTCCCCTTTCCTCCATACTGTATAGGGGTGTCCCTTCCAACGGACGGGAGACGGAACCTTTTTCACCAGAAAAAACCTTCTTCCCCTTTAAATTTAGAGGGGTGCGGCCCAGTGAGCATGTGCTGCCCTGACTCCACCCTCCGGCACCAGACTCCAGTCCCCTTTTCCGCGTCGACAGTAAAGGGTCGAATTCTCCAGCACTCCTGGGTTTGGCTTTGGCCATGTAATTCCATACGCAGATACTTCTTCTCTTTGTCTTTTCTATCATTCAGGTCCTCGGGCAATACGCTCCTCCCCGGCGCATGTTGACTTCTACAGGTTTCAGCAGGTGCCCATCCTGCAACGGGCTCTTCCCAACTTCAGACCCCCATGCCCTCTGCCTACGTTGCCTTGGCCCAGACCACGGTTGGCAATCATGTTCGACGTGTGACTCGCTGTCCTCGAAGGCGCTGAAGAACAGACTAGCCAGGTGGAGGGTGCTCTTCCAGAGGTCTCCTCCAGAGGATCTCAAGAACTTAGTGAAGCATCGAACCAGACCCAAGGTAGGGCCGATATCTTCCAGCGCACCCCGCAAGGGAGACTCATTCCCAGGGACTCTCCCATGTGGGGGAGACCGGCCAGGTCCTTTTACCGGCATGTGCACTGAAACTGCTACAGCTACCGCCTTCGGGTCGAGGGGTCCTCAGATCCTCCCGGGCAGTGTCGAGGACTGGAAGGTTCTTGTACTGGGTCTACGCCCTCACACCGCCAATATGTCCGAGGGGGCGCCTAAATGCAGCTTGACCGACCCCCGGGTCAAGGCTGCCACACCTACCGGGCCAAGACCCGAGGAGCAGGGTAGGCCTCGTGATCCACGCGCAAGAGTCTTGGACGAGGCTGGGCCCAGCGGGCACGTGGCGGACAGCTCGACAAAAATGGCCACCACGCCAGAAAGGGGCACTCGTCCGACACCATTCCACGAATTCAGAGAAGAACGAGTGTCAAGGTGGGACTGGTCTGAACCAGGTACATGGCCTACAGTCTACCCTTCATTTGCGCAGGGCAACTTTCCTGTGCGTCCATATAGACAGGGTATGCAGCGGCTCCAGCATCTCCCTGCTACCCCGTCGATAACCCCGCCACCTCTTGGGGCAGTGAGGAGGTGCTCTTCGAGAAGTTTCACGGCCTCATGAGGTCTCCTCAGATGAGGGTTATCATCAAGGACTCAATCAAGGAAGTTCTCCCCGCCATGCTAGAGGCACCACAGACGCCTTCATCGGGTCCCAGGGCCCCCGTGCAGCCACCTCCTTCGGCTCCACAACCAACTCTGCAACCTCCGCCGCCTCCTCAGCCTCCGGCTGTGGTCCCTGTATCCCAACCCCCGGCGCCATCTACCCCTCCTCCTCCACACAATCCTCCAGATCCGCAGGATACGGACGACGAGGAGGAGGATCCGGACAAGCCATCCTCAGCCAGGGCCTTCCATGAACATCTTGCTGGCCTGGCGGAGTACTTGGGCCTCCCCCAACCTGAGGTCAACAGCCGGCAGAGGGGGTTCTGGCTGAAGTCCTCACAAGACGCTCTCTGCCAAAACAGGGATTCCACTGCAAACCTATATAGTCTCCCTGGCCAAAAAGGGTTGGCTCAAGCCCCACTCGGTCCAGCTGGTCAACCGACGTCTGGACACCAAGTACATGCAGATGGAGGGGGATACACTCTTGCTCTCGACCCATCCTCAGCCACACTCCTCAGTGATCGCTGCAGCATCACTATACTCCAAGCCTCAGTCGTCATCAGCCGCCTCCTCTGCGGCGCTGCTAGGCAAGGAGGAGATGATCTTGGAGACGTACGGCAAGAAGATCTACTCTATGCCTCCTTGCATCTACGTCAAGCCAACGCAGATGCCATGCTGGTTGCCGCCAACCAACGGTTATGGTGGGAAGTTGCGGACCTCCTCCCGGAACTCCCCACCCAGTGCCAATCACACTTTAACGCGGGGCTAGCTGGAAGCCAATCTGATGGCGCATGACCTCATGGAATCCACAGTGGCTCATATCAATACCTCAGGTCGTGCCATCTGCATTGCCACGGACATGAGAAGAACAGCCTGGCTCTGGGCAACGATATTCAACCCGGATGTCCCGAAGCACATTGAGGATCTGCTGTTCGAGGGGGGGGGGACCTCTTCCACTGCTCTATGGACGAAGAGCTGGACAAGAACAACAGCTCACAAACGGCAAAGTCTCTGTCATCCTTACAAAGACCACACCCAAATCTCAGCAGCGCTCAGAAAGGGATTGTACATATGGATAGTTCCGCGGCTTCCAGGAACGCAGATCCAGGCAGCCAGACTACTCGCCATCTCAGAACCGGCACAAACAACAAAAAGGGGTGTGGGAGTAAGGGCTATTTCAAGTCCCTCTCCTCAGCGACAGCCTCCGAGGGAAAGAAAGCATGACGCGCCCCTTCGGGTCCACGTGTCTCCAGTGGGGGGCAGGCTTGCCCTCCATTCACTATTCTGGCGCCAGAATTACGTGGACCCCTGGATCCCCTCCGTAGTATCCACAGGGTACCGTCTTCCTATCCCAGCTTCTCCTCCCTCCTCCCCTCCACTCCCATAGGTTGAGACAGCAACTCTGTTGGTGGAGATCCGGTCGCTCGTAGAGAGCCAGGCAGTGGAGGACGGCCCAGCCTCCCAGCGAAGCTTTAGCTTCTACTCCAAGGTTTTCGCCATTCATAAGAAGAACCAGGTGGGCCTGAGAGTTGTGCTGGACATTTCCACCCTCAACCTACCCCTACAAAAATTCAAGATGGTTACGCCAGCTTTTATAGCGGAGACATTGGACAGGGGAGACTGGATGTGCTCCCTGGACCTGAAAGACGCGTACCTACACGTCCCGATTTGGCAGCCCCATCGTTCTTTCCTACGGTTCAGGATCATGGGCTACCATTTCCAATACATAGTCATTCCATTTGGCCTCAACTCGGCCCCCATGGTCTTTACCAGACTCATGAATGCTGTGGAAGCCCTCCTCAGAGCGCAGGGCCTCCACATCTACCCATACCTCGACGACTGGCTTGTCAGAGCTACATCTGCAGAGGTGTTTCGCCACTCTTCCCATGCCCTTATGAACACACTGCACAACCTGGGCTTCACGCTCAACCTCAGGAAGTCACAGCTGCTCCCTACGCAGTCTCTGACATTCCTGGGCCTCATTTGGGACACGTGCGCCTAGAGTGTTTTCCCTTCGGCAGACAAAATCTCGGCCATCAAGAGGGCCACCACCCACTTCCTCAGCAGAGAGAGGACCTCGGCATGGTGGTACCAACATCTCCTGAGTCCACTTAGCTGTGCCGCACATGAGGCTAAGGATGAGAAGGATTCAGCTGCACTTCGCGGCCTCATGGAATCAGGAGCGGGGTTCGCAATCCGAGATTATCAACGTTCCTCCATCTCTCCGCCCGGTCCTAACTTGGTGGTTCATGGACTGCAACTTACGGACGGGCAAGCCCTTTCAGCCACCCTCCACGCAGGCCACCATCACCACAGACTCCTCGCTCAAGGACTGGGGAGCCACTCGGGACGATCTCTCGGTCCACGGCACCTGGGCTAGACACAGGCATGAATACCACATCAATTGGTTGGAGCTGAATGCCATCTGGCTAGCGCTCAGAGTATTCCTACCACTTCTCAAGGGAAAGGTTGTCCTCATCCAGACAGACAACTCGACCAGTATGTACTACGTCAACAAGCAGGGAGGCACCAGATCCCCTCCTCTGTGCAGGCTGGCGATCAGCATGTGGGAATGGGCCCTGGAAAACATTTGCCTCTCGGCAGTCCACCTCCTAGGGGAATCCAACCTGGAGGCGGACAGGATCAGCAGGCTGGGAGCGGACAATTACGAGTGGCAGCTAAAAAACCTTGTTATTCAGGAGATCTACAACAGGTGGGGTCATCCCCAAGTGGATCTCTTTGCCACCTGGCACAACAAGATGTGCCCCCAGTTCGCATCCTGACAGGGTCAGGGCCCCGGCTCTCTGGGCGACTCATTTCACCTTCAGTGGAGCAGCATGAAGGCCCACAGGGTAATTTGCAAGATCAAGGAGTCTCACCGACTCCTCATCATTCTGATAGCTCCGTGGTGGCTTGCCAGACCATGGTTTTCGGAGCTACTCAGCCTCTCAGAGGTGTCCCTGATACACCTTCCAATGGGCCCAGCACATCTCCGGCGCAGCAGGAAGGCAGACTCATCCAGTCCGCACCAGGGAAACTAGCCCTCAAAGCATGGTACCTGAGCAGGTAACGCTTCGGCACCTTAGCCTCTCACAGGCCAATCTGGAGATCATACAGGGCGCCAAGAGCAAAGCCACCAGGGCCCAGTACAAAAGCAAATGGACCAGAGTCTGCCACGGGGCAGACTCCAAGGGAATTGACGCCTTGGCTTGCAATTTGGACGACGTGCTCTTTTTTTCAGCGCACCTCGCTCATTCGGGCGTACAGATGGACACCTGCCGTACATACCTTTCAGCCATTGGGGCTTACAGGAACTCCGAGGGAGGCATTTTTTCCTCCTCCAACCCTATCGTCAAGAAACATCTGACCAGTCTCACTAGGCTCTACCCGCCCGTCAAGAGCCGCACCCCGTGTGGGATCTTAACATAGTCTTGGGCGCCCTGGTGCAAAAACCATTCGAGCCAATGGCATCCATGGACATTAGGCTTGTCACCATCAAGACAGCCTCACTAGTCAGTCTTACCTCAGCTCGCTGAGTCAGCGAGATCCAGGCGCTGGTTGCCTCTGAACCATATACCACCTTTCACAAGGACATGGTAGTCATGCGGATGCACCCAGCATTCCTGCCCAAGGTTCCATCTGCATTTCACTTGAACGAAGACATAGTCCTTCCTATGTTAGTCTCTGCCATCAAAGAAGCGTATGAGGGCCAGCACAAGCCGCTCCCGGCCAACATGCATGCCCACGCAGTCAGGGCCAAGGCAACAGCCATCGCATTCCAGCACCATGTCCCTTGGCAAGTCCTAAGCAGGGCGGCCACTTTGGCCTCTCCCTCGGCTTTCTGCGGGCATTACTGTTTGGATGCCGGCTCTAGATCTGATGCAGCTTTCGGACACGCGGTTCTCAGGAACCTGTTTGATTGAGGAGGGTCTCCTATCCACCCTCGGGCTGCAATCAGTTGTAATTGCCCATACAGTATGGAGGAAAGGGTCGGGGACGTAAGAGTAATTATAACTTACTCACCGTAGTGACTAACATACTCTTAGTCCATAGTCTCCTTTCCTCCATACGTCCAATACTGGTGTCATTAGGCAATGTTAAATCTTTTGCCGATGGGTCAATGACGACTGAGGTGTGGCGCCGGAAGGAGGAGTCAGGGCAGTGCATGCTCCATGGGCCGTGCCTGCGCACGTCTAAATTTAAAGGGAAAGGTTTTTTCTGGTGAAAAAGGTTCCGTCTCTCGTCCCTTGGAAGGGACACCCCTATACAGTATGGAGGAAAGGGGACTATGGACTAAGAGTACGTTAGTCACTACGGTGAGTAACTTATAATTTCTCCAGCATGGGTCTGGCATGGATTCACATGCAAACCCTCCCTCCGATCCCTCTGCAGCTCTTCTTGGTCATACTGCCACTTTACATGCTTACCAAATCTGAAGATGGCTGCCAGTGGAGGAGCTTAGGGCGATAATTGTCATTTTATGGGGAGAGTGGGGCAGTATGACCCAGAGGACAGTGATTGGTGTAAAGGAGAAATACAGTTTGTAAGTGAAACAGTTTTTTCTTTTACAGAGGATTCCCAGCCTGACGACTGGGACTATTCATGAGCATGTGAATCCATGCCAGACCCATTTTGGAGAACAGGATGAGATATGATGACTGGTACCTCTCGGAGGAGGTGCTTGCAGTGTTGCTGGCTGCATGCAGACCTTCTACTAGACCGCTGTACACGTGCCGGTGGAGAAAATCTGAGGCGTTGTGCAGGGAACTCAAGATTTACCCTGTGTCTTGCACCACCATTACATTGATGGAATTCCTTCTGTCACTGGCCTCAGCAGGCCTTCAGGTTGCCACAGTCGATGGGTATTTGGCTGCCTTGTCTGTGTTCAAAAGGTCCCCGGATCATGGGTCTTTCATTACTGTTCCGGTCATGGCCCAATTCCTGAAGGGACTTCTTAATAGGTTTTTGCCAAACCCCTTTATTCCAGATGGAGACCTAAATCTGGTTTTGACCTTTTTGATGGCAGCTCAGTTTGAGCCTATTCATTCCTGTTCTTGGAGGCTGTTATCCCTTAAAACAGCCTTCTTGGTTGCAATCACGTCAGCCAGGAGAGTTAGTGAACTGCAGGCATTATGCTGTGTTAGGGAGAATTCTCTCTTTAGGCTGAATTTCCTAACCTAGTTAGTCCCCCAGCAGCTTTGCTGGATTTCTGGAGTTTGTTTTTTTCTCCTGCCAAGAGTGAGACTCTCTTTCTCCCACTCTTGGACATGATTTATGGTGTTCCTTTGACTGTTAATGTGTTTTATGGGCTATGAGGTCCTTTACTCCATAGGGTCTCATGTGTTTTTCCTATGTGTGTTACACAGCACCCTCCGTGCAGTAACACAGGGGTGTCATAGTGACACCCCACCATAGACTCCATACCCTGGGACTGACTACTGTCTCCCAGGGCATGTAAAGTCACCATTGGCTTTACTAGTCCCAAATTATTAACAGAAACCAGTACAAACCATCATATTTTGGACGTACTGGTCGGGGCAATTCGATTGCCCCGGGTCTGTTAGTCGAGGGGGCACGTCTCTGTCTGTTTTGGTTCGTGGCAGTGGATACTACTTTTTATATTCGACCACAAATATATCCCTATGGGATTTTCCCATTGTTCGAGGCTACCAACTTTAATTATTTAATTCTCATAGCCTCGAACATACCGCCGGTTTATTTAATATTAATGCGCCGGTTGGTATTTTTTGCCAGGACTAGATTCTAAAATGGTGTTTGTGTTCTCTTCTGTGACTCCAACCCAAGTCGAGCCCTTTGTTCCACTTTTTGGCGGGCTTCTCCACAGAAGCCTCCAAAGGTGGTGCCACTCTGTCTGGGTACCACAGGGGGTGTGGGAGGGGGTTTAGGCACCCTGGACTGAGTTACCTTGGTAACTCAAGTCGCACTCTTGTGTGATTGGCCCACCACTTAGCATGTTTGATTGACAGCTAGGCTGAGTGAATGGAGGTGTGCTGCATAAAAGCAGGGCTTTGGGGACTGGAACTTCAGAAGTCGCCACAGGACCTGAGAATCTGACGAGGGAGAAGCTAAGCCGACCTACCACGACAACACCACCGGTGGAGCCCTGCGGAACCGAGTCACCACTTCCCGACGACAGAGAAGATCTCCCGGCTGGAGAGGCTTCTTCCCCTGACTGGTGGGCACAACCAGTTTACCTTCTTCTCTTCGCACCCCAGAGCGGCTTGTGGTCGAATTGCCCGTGCCAAGCACCCCGGCAACCGGATAGCCACTTACCACTGGACCGCGAACAAAAGGACCGCTCCTTTTACCTGAGAAACTCTGCGGCTGGTTTCTTCCCTGGCAGTGCAACAGACTCCTGTCTTCCTCCCCGACTAGATCCTCTCTTCCCCGGACCAAGCACTGACTTGCATCCGCTGCCAGGAACAACTGCCCCCGCTGGAGTATTCTCACCACTTTAAGGTACCGTATCCGCCAGGCCTCCCTTTCTAAAGATTGCTACAAGGTAATAATAACCCCTTAACCTTCTGGACTGGGCTGGCCGCCTTGACCTTCTAACTGGTCCCTTTCTTTGGTCCAACTCTTTTTGAACCTTTTCAAGACTTTTGTGCACTGCAACTGTGTGACCTTGGACACATTTCGTTTGATCCTCTTAAAGTGGATCCGGCCTACTGACTCTAAACTCACGGTGTTACTTTTCCTTCCTCTCTTGTTGTGTTCTTGAAAAAGTGTTGGGATCTGTTTCAATTTATTCTCTGCTTTTCTCTCCCTTTTAAAACGAATCATTAGAGTGCCATCTACGTTAAGCGCTCACCGCTGTCTGAAAATAAGTGGGGCTTTACTTAAGACTTGTCTAATATTCTTCTAAGGGAGTGTATATCTTTTAGTGACTGTGTTTTTGAATTGCTTACTATTAGTGCCTGTGTGTTTTTCTAGATGTGGTTTTAAATAAATAATTATATCTCTTTTACACCAAGCCCTGGTCAGTGTTTACTTGTTCTACTGTGTTCTTTTGACCTATTGTGAATACCCTGTATACTGCCTAACTCTTCTTGAGGGAAGTCTGACTGCTCAGCCACAGCTACCAAGTGAATCTGTGTGGTACAGACTGCTACAAAGTGGGTTTACTGCCAAACACCTGTAGTCTTAAATCTTTTGCAGTGGTCCCAGAGGGAACTGCACAGGTTTCTGCCTAACATGCTGCAAACCACAATTTTCTTGTGTTTTTTTTTTTTATAGTTCATGTTCCTGTCAAATTCAGGTCTGTCTTCCTTCCAAAAGTTGTTTCTGAATTCCAACTTTCACAATCTATTAATTTGCCTGTGTTTTTACCCCCTCCAGAGCTCCAAAAGAGGAGGAGCTTTTCACCATCTTGACCCAAAAAGAGCCTTGAGCTTTTACGTTACTTGTACATCTGAGTTCCGGAAGACGGACCAGTTGTTCATAGTCCATTCTCTATCTCGCAAGGGTCTCGCCATAACAACGAGCGACAGGGACGCACACTTTACTCATAAAGGTAAACACACAACCCCCCGAACTGCCTCGACTGACTCGTCGGGACGGTCAAAGACGCCAACGGGTTTGTCTATTTCCTCGACGGAACCAGCTGATCCGCAGCCCTCTCTGCAACCGCCTAAGCGGCATGTGTCCGGGCATTCTACTGACAAGGGCGTCAGCACCAAATTCATAAGAGCGTCGAGATGCAGAAAGCACCGGCAACGTCGAAGACTACAGCAAAACCTCTACAACTGTTGAAACACCTCCCAGAGACGCCGAACATACGCAAAAGTCTCGCAAAGATTGTTTCAGCGGCTAATAAGCCCAAAGACAGGTCGAGGGATACGTCCACACTCTGAGAAAGGCAGGAAGACTATTCTGAAGGTCCCCAGCCCCTGGCGAAGACTCTTTCAGATAAATCTCAACACACTAAGCACTCAGACCCCCAAGGGGAGCCCTTCCGCTCCCTCCAGACCCCTCTGGCTCCTCCTTATGGACCAGAGACAGATTTGAAGGGTGTATGGATAGACTTTTCAAATTTGTAGACTTTTCAGAAAGGTTTACCACACCTAAGAGGCCTAGTGAAGAGGACCTGTACCCTACTGTATGTACATTTCAGAGGACCTCCTGCCCCCTTCATGAAGAGGTGTTTGACTTCACAGAACCAGAGGAAGTTCCTCAAGACCTGTATGTTCAGGAAGGTGATCACTTTGAGGACCATTTTGACCCGGCCCCAGATTGGGGGAATGGGCAGAAAGTGGATAATGCACCATGGCTGTCACCAGCCAATACACCTGATCCAGACACATTGGGCATGGACCCTCCCTCATCGCCTATAAAACAGGCACCCCCCCCGTAGATGACCAGATGGCATTTAATGTTATTCTGAAAAAAGCTGCCGAACATTTTCAGATTTCCACGCAAGAAGAAGTGCTAGACGCAGACTTCATGGAGGTTATTCTGAAGGAGAAACCACCTGCAAGCCAAGCTATACCCTTACTGAACTCCATTAAATGGCGTATCGCTCCTTCTTGGCTAACACCATCACGAGCTCTGAAACCACGGGTGGAGAAGCTTTTTCGTCCCTCACCTACAGACCCCCTCTACATTCGGGGACATGCCACGCCAGGAAAAGAGCAGGAGTCCCTTTGTCCATGGGCGAAGCACCGCCGGACAGGGACTGCAAAAAAATGGTATGCCCTGGGGAAGCGTGTCACAACTGCGGCAGCCTATTCCACCGGAAATTGCCAACAATACTATGTTGTTATCCAGCTACAGCGACATTCAGTGGAATCTGCTCCAAGAAGGCCTGGAAGAGGTCCCTGAACCATCACGTTCATGCCTACTGGCGATTGTGTCGGAGGGGAGGCAGGTGAATCATAATATTCTTAAGAATACCCTGAATGCTGCAGATACAGCAGGGGAAATTCAGGCCCATGGTACCCTATTCAAGAAGCACGTGTGGTTGAAAAATTTGGGGTTTAAACCTGAAACTCAGGCGGCCCTCATTAACAAACTGTTGGAGGAATCTAAACTATTTGGTAAAGCGGTAGATGAGGCGCTAGAAACCGCAAAGAAAGAGCATAAGACTTTGAAGTCCTTAAACCAGATAACTCAAAGGCCACTTCAGCAGCGAGGTGGAAGCTCTCGCTGCTCCTTCCGCTTACAATCTTTCCCTCACAATCAATATGGAGGGGGTAACACATGGTCCTCAGGACAAGGGTCAGCTGCCTCAAACCAATATCAGTCTATAGGGCAGCGCTGTGGCAAAGGAAGGGGTAGGAGCACCACCCCAAAAGGCTCCCCGGCCTCCAATCAGAAATAACTCGTTGATCTGGGTCCCCTCACATGCCTCTCCGGTCGGGGGACGGTTAACATCATTCTTCCATGCATGGGAGGGAATTACTACAGACCAGTGCGTGCTCAAGACCGTCATCGGAACATCTGAAAATCCTCTTGCAAGAGGTCGAGATCCTGCAGGAAAAGGATGCAATCGAAGTCACCCCCGTTCTACAGGTAAACAAGGATATTTATTCAGTGTAATTCCTTGTACCCAAAAAGCATCTCACCATGTGCCCTGTGAATACATTTGTTAAAACACAAAAGATTCGAATGATAACACTGCAAGAGGTAATCACACTACTAACACAGGGGGATTACATGGCAATATTGAACATGAAAGATGCATATGTTCATATTTCAATGTTGCCAGCACACGGAAAATACCTAAGGTTCATCATAGAGGACAAGCACTATCAGTTTAAGGTCCTTCCCTTCGGCATTGCCTCAGCCCCGAGGGTATTTACTAAGGTGCCGGCAGTAGCGGCGGCTCACCTGTGCAGGCAATGCATCCCAATTTATCCTTACATCGATGACTGGCATTTAACAGTGGATTCGTACGGAACATGCCTATCAAACACCCAAAAGACTATAGATCTACTCTTCAGTCAGGGATTCTCAATAAATGAGACGTCATCCAGCCTAGACCCCAGCCAAGTCAAACAATTTCCGGAGGCTCTGATTTCAGACAGAAGGTGGCCTCGTCTTCCCCCTCCAACGAAAGGGTTCAAAACATCCTGTTTTTAATCCCTCAATATGTAGCCAGTCAGGAAGTGATGGTACGAAAAGCCATGCACCTGTTAGGAATGATAGCTTCCAGCATTTGTTTAGTCCCAGACACACAATTGCGCATGCGCCCCATGCAAGAGTGGCTCAACAGCCAGTGGTGACAGACCTTGTGAAGGGGAAGACCTTCACCACCCCCGCAGTAGAAGCCACTCTCACGACGGACGCATCTCTGACGGGGTGAGGGGCTCACCTCCTCCAGCAGACAGCGCACAGCATTTGATCCCCAGCAGTAGCGTCCTACCACATAAATCTGTTGGTGCTGTTAGCAGTGTTCAAAGCCCTCAAGGCCTTTCAGTCACAGTTACGGGGAAAGACAGTACTAGTCCTCACGGACAGCACCACTGCCATGAATTACCTGAACAAGCAAGGGGGCACTCAGTCTCCAGGGTTATCCAAACTGTCCCAGAACATTTGGAAGTGGGCTCTCAAACACAAGATGTTCCTCCTGTTTCAACATGTTCCAGGGGAACTTAATCTTCTGGAGGATGTACTCGGCAGAGACTTCCCACTACCCACAGAGTACGAATGGCGACTACACAAAGACATAGTCTCCAATGTTTTCGCAGAATGGGTCTTCCTAGAGATCGACTGGTTTGCAACTCTGGAGAACTCACAATGCCCAGATTACGCCTCCAGGTAACATCAGAACCGCTCCAAGGGGAACGGTCCGTGTATAACATGGTCAGGGGAATTTGTTTATGCTTCCCCCCCCCCCCCCCCCGACTCCCCTACTCAGCAAGATTGAGCACAAGATGCACCAGGAACCAGTCACAATAATATTGGTGGCCCCAATGTGGGTGCTGCCAACCCTGGTTCTCCCATCTGATGGAGATGTCAATCTCCCCTCCAATGAAACTACCTTGTCCATACAACATGCTTTCACAGGGCAAGGAGACACTACACCCATGCCCGCAAACTCCCATTTTATCGGCTTGGCTACTGAGGTCATAGAGTTCGGGCACCTCCAACTTCCTCAGAGATGCATGGATATACTTGGAGGCAAGAAAGCCTAACCCCAGGCATTGCTACTCCAATAAATAGAAATGCTTCATCATAAGGTGTCTTTCCAAGATCATCAGTCATATAGACTGTTCATCCACACATATTGTTTTGTACCTAACTCATCTACTGGACTCAGGCCGGGTTTTTAATTCCTTGAAGGTCCACTTAGCTGCACTTTCAGCGTACCTCACGTCCCAGAGAAAGGTTGTGTGGTGGAAAGTCCCAATAATTAAGGCGTTCATGGAAGGGGTTAAGACTTCATCCCCCTATTTCAAACCTGGCTCCCGGATGGGACCTAAATGTGGTATTAACTAGACTTATGGGATCTCCCTCTGAACCGATGCGCAAGGTCAGCCTTAAAGCACTCACTTACAAGACCGCCTTCCTGGTGGCAGTCACTTCAATAAAAAGTGTTAGTGTACTACAGGCCCTTTCAGTTCTAGACCCCGTTTGTCACTATCTGCGCACTCACCCGCGGTTTCGCCCAAATTAATTTCCAAGTTCCATGTGAACCAGTCAATAGAACTACCCACTTTTTTATAGAACCCCACTAACGTGGCAGAAAGAAGCTTACACACACTAGATGTGCGTAGGGCTGTAATTTATTATTTGGAAAAAACTAGACCACTAAGAAAGACCAACCTGTTTTTCGTCTCAGTGGCGGCTGGTAGAGAAGCGGACCCTGTCTCTAAATCGGCCATTTCTAAGTGTATTGTCAATTGCATCACACTCTGTTACACTCTTGTCAAGAGAGATCTGCCCTTCAAGCCTAGAGCACACACTACTTGGAAAACTGGGGCTTCCATAGCATTCATTGCAAATGTCCCTCTCAAGTCCATTTGCAAGGCGGCAACCTGGAGTTCTGCACACACCTTTACAAAACACTACTGCCTGGATGCTCACTCTGTCTGATTCTCAGGTGGGTCAAGCGGTGCAAAGACATCTCTTCACTACTGTTCCTACCCACTTCCCTCCTTCAACTCTGGGTACTGCTCGCTAGTCTATGCACAGCATGTGATTCTAAGCGGATTCACAAGCATCAGAAGACATGCATTACTTCCCGTAATAGCATTTCTGATTGTATCTGCTTGGATTCATATGCGCACACCATTCCTCCCCGCTCAGATGGAAGGAACATAGACATCTTACAACTGCTTCTCTCTTTCTGTACTCACGTAGTCCCAAGGCTCCCTCATGGCAGATAAAATACAGTCTGAGTGACCTCGACGCGTGAGGGATTTTGGGTACACTACACGTCACGTTCGGGATAGTGTTACAGGCACGCCCATGTTGACGTCCCCTTTCGATCCTCGAAAGACAAGATGCAATACTCCGCGATTACCACTAGATGTCAGACTATATGCACAGCACGTGAATCTAAGCAGATACAATCATCAGAAATGCTATTATGGGAAGTAATGCATGTCATATGGATTCTTCTCCTGCAGATTCCACATCGCCCCTCCCAGCCGTCCCCTCTCAAAGTGTTGTGGCTCAACGCTTCTGTCTAAGTGAGCAAGACATTGGTGATGGCTCTGGGGTGTCCGTTTTCACTCATTGTTCTTAATAAGTTTTAAAAAAAGACAAAAAACATGTTTAATTTCAAATTATATGGGTTCACCCTTTGGGATGTATCCTTTTGGTATGTTTTTTTACAGGCTAGTTAGCCGCCTCCCGTTGGTCTTCCTTTGCAGCATTCAAGCGCAGGGACGAAAAAAGGGAGGAACTGACGCATGGGGTGTAATGACGTGTTATGTATACGACGCTTGACGTCACTTCTGGAGCTGACGATTGAACACTGAGCAAGACAGATGACGACCGAGTCGAGGTCTGCTACACCCCCTGTTGGAAAGTTTCCAAACACCAGAGCTGGATGATGGATATCTTATCAAGATGAGGAATCTGCGGGAGAAGAATCCATAGAAATATTATAAGTAATTTCTCCAACTTTCTTTTTTTTTATAATTTATGCTGATAGATGCCTAATTGGAGGTTAGAGAACACATCTGATTGTATTTGTATTTATTAAATGCTATATAGCAGTTTAAGCCAAAGCGCTTTACATGAAACAACAGAATACAATATAAGCAATGAATTACTCATGAGTCAAATAACCGTGAACAATAAGCAGAACAATTTGCTGAGAATTTTAGGTAAACCTGAGTGGGGAAAAGCAGGAAAGAAAGTAGTAGAGAGCCATCGGGAGGGAGATTGGAGAAGGTGTGATTTTAAGGAGGAGCGGAAAGAAGGGTATGAGGAGATGGAACGGATACGGATAGGGAGAGGGAGAGAGTTCCAGTGGAGTGGGGCAAGAAGCTGGAAGGAGCGGAAGCAGGAAGGGGCACAAGGTGCGGGTGTAACAGTGAGTAGGTAGGGATCAGCAGAATGGAGGGGACGAGAGGGAGTGTAGAAGGAGAGGAGAGATGAGGTAGGAAGGGGCAAGATCATGAAGAGATCTAAAGACGAGACAGAGGAAGTTAAATTTGAGTTGGGAGTGAAAGGAAGGCCATCCAAGTGAGGAGGAGAGGGAACAGAGAGTGCGGATTACAGAATGGTAGAGAGATTTAAGGGGGACAAGATGTTTGGCAGGAGGCAAAAGAGGAGCAAAGAACAGTAGAAGAGACCAGAGAAAAAAATGAGGGAGGAAATTAGGAGTTTTGTGGCGTGGAAAGTGAGGGAAGATCGGATTTTGCAAACATTATAGAGATGGAAGCAGCAGGATCGGGAGGTGACAGAGATATGGTGGGAAAGGGATAGGTTAGAGTCAATGTGGAGGCCAAGATTGCGGGAAGTGGCAGAGATAGGGAGTTCAGCAGGGGGAAAGAAGATGGAAGGGGGGCGATAGGGGTAGGACGTGTTTTGGCAGGTAGAAATAGCGGGAAGAAATAGAACTTCGGTTTTGTTAGTATTAAGAGAGAAAGTGTGAGGACATCCAGGATTTGATAGCAGTGAGACGGGAGGAGAGTTTGAGGTGGATGTCAGGGGTGAAGGTTGAGAAGGAGAGGAAGAGTAGGAGATGCTGAAGGAAGAGATAATTGGGGCAAGAAGGGAGGTATAAAGGGAGAAGAGAAAAGAGCCAAGCACTGAGCCTTGGGGAACACCGAAGTCGAGGGAGTGGGTTGGGGAGACAGCAAAAGAGCGGTTGGATAGATAGGAGGAGAACCAGTTGAGGACAGAACCTTTGAGACCAAGGGGGGAAAGAGTGTTCAGTAGTAAGGTGTGAATGATGGTGTCAAAGGCGGCTGAGAGGTCAAGAAGTATAAGAATGGAGGAATGTGTGGAGTAGCGAGCAGTGAGAAGGGAGTTGAGAACAGAGGGGAGAGCTGTTTCCATTGAATGGTTGGGGCGAAAACAGGACTGAGTGGGGGGGGGGGTGGAAACAAATGCTGAGAGTTGCGAATAGACGAGACGTTCAAGGAGCTTGGAGAGGAAGGGTAGAAGAGAGATGGAGCGAAAGTCGGAGGCAAGAAGGGGGTTAGCGCAGGTTATTTTCAAGATAGGATAGGGATGATTGTAGCATGTTTGAAGGTTGATGCAAAGGAAGCAGTAGTGAGACAGGTGTTGAAGGAGGTGAGGTAGGATATGCGGAGAGGGTAGATTTTAGGGATCAGAGGGGTGGGGAGAGGGTCAGGGGGGGCAGCAGCATGGTGAGATTTGGAAAGGAGGAGGAAAACGTCAGAATGAGAGACACGGGAGAAGTTAGACATGTAGGAGGATGGAGTAGTAGAGAATGGGGAAGGGGGAGCTTATAATATTCTGGTGTAAGGTGAGTATTTTAGAGGAGAAGTAGTCAGCAAAGTCAGAGGGTGAAAGAGGCGAGTCAGTGGTTAAGGTTTGAAAGATTCGGCGCGGATGGGAAGATTGAGAGTGGAGGAGGTCAGAGGAGGATTGTTTCGCAGGGGTGATGCAAGAGTCATAAAGGGAATGGTAGGAAAAGTCAGAGGCTTGTTTGGTGGTCAGCGGTGTTTAAGCTAGCGTCTTTCTAGGCGTTGGAGAAGGCGGCGCATCGATAAAAGGTGAGAGGAGAGCCAGGGTTGGGAAGGTTTGCGGGAGGAGTGGAAGGGGGTAAGAGGGTACAGTTGGTCAAGGCTGGAAAAGAGGGAGGAGGTAAGAGTGGATAGAGCATCATTAGCAGAGAGAGAGGGGGGAGGGAGGAGGCACAGGTGTCATAGAAGAGAGAGGGGTTAAAGTTACAGAGATCGCGATGGGAGAAAGAGATGGAGGAGGGTGGTGGGGGAGTGGAAGCGGTGAGACGGGGGAGAGAGTGAGAAGGAGAGTAAGGCATGGTCGGATAGATAGGGAGGTTGGAGACCGGGAAGGGGGAGAAGGGAGAGTTGAAGATGAGGTTGAGGGTAGAACCAGAAGAGTGAGTGAGTGGGTGAGGTAGGGAGGGCAGTAAGAAGATAGGAGTCGAGTATAGACAAGAGGGGGGAGGTTTGATGAGTGGGAGAGAGATGGAAGTTAAAGTCACTAAGTACGGACAGGGGTGTGGGACTAGGGGAAATGAGGGAGAAGAGGTGGTCAATATCATCATAAAAGGAAGCAAGGGGGCCGGGAGAGTGGTAGATGATAAGAAGTGAAATAGCGTGGGGATAGGTGAAGGTTTTGTACAGATATTCAAAGGAGGGAAAGGTGGGAAGAGGAGTAGGACAGGGGGAAGAGAGGCATTTGGGATGATAGAGAAGACCGATGCCATCTCCACGGCCAGAAGAGCGGGGGACATGAGTAAAGGAGGAGGAAGAGGAAGTGAGAGAAGCAGATACAGTTGAATTGAAAGGGGGGATCCAGGTTTCGGTGATGCATAGGAAGTTAAGGTATAATCGTTGAAACAAGTCCAGAACAGCGACAGTCTTATTGCAGAGAGATCTTGCATTCCAAAGAGTGATGTCGATGATGCTGGAGGTATGAACGATTTGGGGGTAAACAAGTTTGGGGTAGTGAGTTGGGGGAGGTGGGTATATCGGGGGTGAGGAAGGAAGGGAGGGTTAAGTGTGGGGGTGGTCATGAGGATAAAGCAGAGGGAGGTGAGAGAAGGCTGGGAAGAGGAGTGGGGAGTGGGAAGAGAAAGTTGAGGGAAGTGATAATCAGAGCTGGGCATGACTGGAGGAGCAATTGTAGTAGGAGAAGGCTGGAATAAGAGCTGGGTAGGCATGGGGGAGGATAGGGCACGAGAGAAGTGAGGTGGTGCGTGCTGTTTAGTAGCTGGAGTGCATCAGCGAGACGATAGTGAGGAAAAGTGTGGGAGGGTAAAGAAAGTGGAAGAATTAGGTGTCAGGAAAAGGTGGGACCAGACCGGTCGGGGTCTGAACGCATAGATAAATACAGCTGATGGTTGCTGATATAAGCCCAGGCAGGAGGGAGAGGGTGCAGAGTTATATTTCCAGAGGGACAGTAAACTTTGATGGTGACAATAGTGTGTGTGGGGGCTACAAAGGGGGGGTCAGGTGGGAAGGGGTTAGCAGTGATGGGAGAAGGTAAGAGCATACAGATATTCCAATCACTAGATCAGAAGTGATTATTGGCGTCAATTGTGCACATTGCTCCTTGTTGGAAGTCCAAGTGTAGTACGGCGCTAAGAGGACTCAGCGACGCAAGGGATGAGCCGCAGCAGAGCAGTCCGATGTACACAGTGAACCATCTTGGCTAGATAAAGAGTCAGAATTCTGCCATAGGCCTTCTTGCCTCGAATTCTGTTGAAAAAAGTGAGGCTCTTCAATGACAACACCATGACAGTGCAATATATCCACACGTGCAATAGTGGTGCTACATGTAATTTACTTAATTGGAAACCCGTCTAGGTGGAAAGTTGGAAAATATTTCTGTTCTGCTTTGATATTTATGATCAACAATGTCACATCTGACATCCATGTACAGTCGGAATTTGTAATATTACCAAATGATTTCTTCTTCCAACACTCATATTTGGTCAAATGCATTGTTTTCTTAAAATAAAAAAAAAATGTGTTTTATTTCTTTAGGGTGAGGCATCCAGATACATCTTCCTGAATAAGTTTAGAAAGTTTCTACAGGAGAATGCCAGTAATCGAGGGGTAAGTTTCATGAAGTCAACCTTTCTGATGTGAAATTTTATTGGGAGAATTACACACATTGCCCCCTTGCTGTGCAATTTCTATTTTTGTTTCTTGTTTTTGGCTTACATTTGAAAATATAAGGACTAGTTGCAAATAGTGTGTGGGAACCTTTTCTCAAACTATAGGTTCCTAGTAAAGCCATAGACCTTTCTTTTTCATGTTAGTATATTTTCATTCCCAAAATCTTAACTAGTATAATTTGTATCAATTAGGGTGTTACTTTGGAGAACATTATAGTCTTCGATATGTCTGCTTAGGACAGTCGCCATTTGAGAAAATTGTGTAGGATCTTGAGACTGTTTTGTCAGACTTGATCTTGTGCTCTCTTCCTCTATCACTTTTTCTTAGTAAATATATTTCTGAGTCTTGTGGAATCTGCTTAGATCACATGCTGTGCATAAGCCCACATCTAGTGGAAGCTGCGGAGTATTACAGTTTGTTTTTCGAAAACTCGAAAAAGGGCGTCGAACTAGGGCGTGCCAGTAATACTATCCCTAGTGTGATGTCCTCTGTAGCCATGATCCCTCACGTGTGTAGGACCCTCAGATTGTTTTTTTCCACCATACTTGTCGGAAGCATAGTTGCAGAGTTCCCTGGCTTTTAGCCATTTATCATAAATTTATCAAAAAAATCCCTGTTCTCAAATCCCACGTCTAAGAGCCGAAAATCGACGCTGGTACTTCGAGGATGAACATTGGGTTCTCTAAATTCTTTTCCTGCCTCCATTTACTGGTACTGCTTTGGGAGTCTGTCAAAGATGTGGGATGCTTTGGAAGACACAATCCATTCGAAGAACAAGTTACTTACCAACTGGTAACGTTCTGTCGACTGGATGTTCCTCCAACACATTCCACCTCGCCCTCCCAGCCTGCCCCTCAGGAGAATTTCCTATGCGATTGCAGTGTCTGTTTCCGCAAGGCTAAGTGCAGTCCAGCAGGCATCAGACTGGTGTCACATGTTCTGAGGGAAAAAACCTAAACTGAGGCTACGGGCGCCGTGCGTCCTATTTATAACATCCTGTGACGTCGTCCTCGTCGGAGGCCCTCGAGGGACATGGACCTGACGCCATCGACGCAAGACGCCCTTTGCCGAAAAGTTTCCGAAGTGCACAGCTGTGGACATTACATGTCAAAGATGTGGAATACATTGGAGGAACATCCAGTCGAAAGAATGTTACCAGTTGGTAAGTAACTTGTTCTTCTCCAGCATGGGGTCTGGCATGGATTCACATGCTCATGAAAATTCCCCGTCGTCAGGCTGGGAATCCTCGGTAAAGAAAAAATCAGTATCAGTTTCGTTTCTGATCTGTCTTTCTTAGTAGTAACCAATCACTGATCTCTGGGTCATACTGCCCCCAGCCAATGACTGCCCTCTCCCTAAGCCCCGCCTCTGGCAGCCATCCTCAGATTTTTACTGCACGCTCAAGTGTTGGGAGTCCTCGTGTTTAGCTCACTAGTTTTTCTACTGCGTTTTCACGTTTTTTGGGCAGAATTTCTCGTTTTTTCGGTTTAATCGAGCCTCAAGCTCCACCGTTTCTACTTCTGATAACGGGGACCCGTTTTGGAATTCTTCTACGCCCCTTAAGGGTGAAGTTTTCGTCGAGTTTAAACTTCTTGGAGGATTCCGGAAGATCTGCGGCCTACCTCAACGGACATGGGCCAGGACAAAGGGAGCTCGACGCCCGGATCCAAGCTGTTCAGGAACTGCCCTGGATGCGGATTATATAACGTTTTCAAGGAGGACGAGCATTCGCGATGTCTCTACTGCCTCCATGGGGACAAGGCACACGTGGAGAAGGACTGTGCGTTCTGCAAGAACCTTTCGGAACGGACCAAACAAGATCGTCGTTCCCGCCTCGCCACCTGGCTGGTGAAGGGCACAGCAAGTGAGAAGGCGAAGAAGAAGTCTGAGCGGGCTTCT
This sequence comes from Ambystoma mexicanum, assembly GCF_040938575.1. Lineage (NCBI taxonomy): Eukaryota > Metazoa > Chordata > Amphibia > Caudata > Ambystomatidae > Ambystoma > Ambystoma mexicanum. The sequence goes on from NC_090923.1 coordinate 642,107,571, forward strand.
AAGTCCTTTGAGGGCGCCCAGGCGATGGGGGCCCAACAGAAGGCCAAGCACCGCGAGTCCGCGGGCTCCGGGAGCGCCGAAAGGTCGGGCTCTTCGGTTGCCAAGAAGGGCGCTACTTCCCCGGCACGTTCGACCACGAGCCAGCGCTCTGGTTCGGGGAAGAGGAAGTGCGAGAACCCGGGTAGGCCGCTGGAGCGGACCCGGACGATCTCGAAGGGGGGGAGCGAGGCGTTGACCCTCCCCCCAAGGCGAAGGCCCAGGACGCACCTAAGGTGGTGAGGGCCTTGATCCACCCGGCTAAGGCCTCTACCGAAGTGGTCGCTGCGACCCTGGCGGAGCCGGCTGAGACTACGCCAATGGAAACGGCCTCTGGGCCCAGAGTATCCCTGCCGCCGCAGAGGGAATCCTCTTTCCAGCCCATCGCTAAGACCCCCGTGAAGCCCCCGGCTGAAAAAAGAGGTGGGGGCGGTGGCCGTGAGACTCGGAATCAGCCTCTGAGGAGGAACTGGTGGAGACCGAGAAGGGCCTCAACGAAAGGTCCATAGGCCTCAATGAGCGGTTCATAAACCTCAACGAGCGGTTCGATCCCAGGGCACGGTCCCTGCTGACGTGATCGAAGATAGCGACGACGAACAGGGTCCAGTGGAGCGGCCATTCTGTCCGTCGCAGCCATTGTCCGAGCCTCAGGATAGCTTGGCGGCCATTTTGTTGGCAATCCAATCCTTATGTACCGAGATAAGGACGAGATTACCACGCACCCCGACAGAGGAGCCAGAACCAGGCCCGTCGGGAAGCCCTCCGAACAAGCGGAGGAGAGTCCACCCCGCTCCGCCCTTCGTGCCTGCGAGACCGGTGGACCCCTCACCCCCCTCGCCGGGGAGAGGATACGGCGACGGAGACGGGGACGGATGATGGCGGCGATGACACAGCAGACATCCCGTCGTCACCCCCCCTGCTGGCATCCCCAGCTGACGAGGTTGGCTTTTTCCACGCCATGATAACCAGGGCATCCGAGCTCTTCCAGCACTGCCCTGAAGAACAGAAAAAGGAGGGGTTTCTGTACCAACAACGAGAGGCTAAGAGGTAGACGGTCCTCGCGGTGCCTTTACTCGACGATATCTGGGACGAGGGGCTTGTTGTCCTCAAGAACCCTGCCACGACACCCGCCAAGAGGGACATGTACGAGAAGAAGTACCGAGTCCCTGATGCCGCCCCCTTGTGCCTCAGGGCCCAGCCCACGCCGGACTCGGTTGTCTCGGCAGCGGCTAAGAAGAAGGCAGCGGGCGCGGCGGCTTCGACTTCCACTTCCCCGCCGGACAGCGAGGGTAAGAAGTTGGACTCTATGGGACGACGAGTCATCTCGTCGGCGGCAACGACGATTAAGGCGGCCAATCCCTTTAGCGATCATGGCCCGCTACGACAGGGAGCTCTGGTTCAAGATAGCTCCCCTGCTAGATTTCCTGCCTGATGACAAAAGGGCGGAGGCCCTAGAAATTCTGCAGGAGGGCGAGGTGGCGTCGGATCATGCCATTACGGTGGCAACGGACATTGCCGATACCGGATTTCGCCAACTGGGCAACAGAGTTTGCCTCCGCCGACGAGGATGGCTCAAGGCGACAGACTTTCGCCAGGACGTCCAGACCAGAGTGTTGGACATGCCGTTCGACGGCAACAACCTCTTTGGTAAGGCGGTGGATGAGTCTCTACAGGCCATCAAGACCGACTCGGATACGGCCCGGGACCTTGGGGTGCTTCAGCAGCGACAGCCCTTTCGGAGCCCTGGAGGCAAACAGGGTGCCTCCAAAGGATCCAGCGGTGGTTCCTCCACCTACCGCCAGGCGGCCCGCTCCTCTTCCCAGGAGGCCTACAGAGGTCGCGGCAAGCAGGGGGTTTCCCGCCGTCGTCGCCAAGGAGGCCAAAGCGGCAAGGCCGCTTCCAAGCAAGACTGACCGGGTTGTCGGGCCCCCACCGAAGCACCCCAGTGGGAGGCCGGCTGACTAAGTTCGTCAGGGTGTGGGAGTCTATCTCCACCGATCGTTGGGTGTTGGACACCCTGGAATTCCTAAAGAAGTGCCCTTGCATTCCTCCCGTGGCCAGGACGGAGAATCACGTCCCTCAACTGCTGTTGGAGGTAAAGGCGATGCTCAAGAAAGGTGCCATCGAGCTCGTCCCGAGGAGGCTCCGGGGCTCAGGAGTATACTCAAGGTACTTCCTCGTCAGAAAGCAGACAGGCGGTTTGCGCCCCATCCTAGACCTGCGTCGGTTAAACAAATACATCAAGGCGCAGAAATTCAGGATGGTCACCCTCCAGCACGTGCTGGGACAGCTGGAGGAAGGCGACTTCCTATCGTCGTTGGACCTGGAGGATGCTTACTTCCACATCCCCATTCTAAAAAGGCACAGGACGTTCCTCAGGTTCGTGGTTCAAGGATGCCACTACCAATTCAGAGCCCTACCGTTCGGATTAAAGTCGGCACCCAGGGTTTTCACCAAGTGCCTGGTACCAGTGGCGGCGCGGCTGCGCCTGCAGGGGATCCATGTCTACCCCTACCTGGACGAGCCGCTAATCCGGGCAAGGTCAAGGGAACTCGCCGTCGATCATACGGTGAGGACCGTCCGGTTGCTCACGGAGCTGGGGTTCTCCATCAACTACCCCAAATCCCACCTGGTTCCATCGCAAGTAGCACTGTTTTTGGGGGCGAAGCTCGATACAGTGGAGCAATTGGCCTCTCCTTCAGAGGAGAGGACCAAGACCATCCTGGGCAAGGTACGGCGCCTGTTAGCCACGGACGTGGCCAGTGTGAGTTCCATCAAGTCCCTTCTCGGGATGATGTCCTCATGCATCTACCTTGTACCCCTTTGCAGACTTCGGATGCGTCCGCTACAGGAGTTCCTCGACGCCCGCTGCTTTCAGGCGAGGGGCTGCTTCGAGGACAGGATCCCCCTCGACGAGGAGTTCCGTCGGGCGGTCCTATGGTGGGGCACCCGGGCTAACCTCACGACGGGCACGGACTTTCAAACCCCGGCGTTTCAGGAGACGGTTACTACGGATGTCTCTCTGGAGGGTGGGGAAGCCCACACCGGAGATCTCCATGCAAGAGGCCTTTGGCTCCCGGAGGAGAGGTCTCTCCACATCAACATCTTGGAGCACTGTGCATTGTTCTGGGCACTCAAGTCGTTCCTCCCGTCCCTCAAGGACAAAGTGGTGAGGATCTTCACCGACAACACCACCACAATGTTCTACATACGGAAGCAGGGGGGCACCAGATCCCCAGCCCTATCCAAGGAGGCCCAGGATCTGTAGCAGAGGGCCATCGCCCAGGGGATGTTTCTGGTTCCCTTCCACCTGGCAGGAATAAAAAACACCATCGCCGACTCACTCAGCAGGGAGCTGCGCTCGTGCCACGAGTGGGAACTGCGCCAGGATCAAGTGGATCGACTCTTCCAACGATGGGGCAAACCCCAGATCGACCTGTTCGCGAAGGTGACAAACTCCAAGTGCCAGAGGTTCGCCAGCAGGCTTCCACAGCCGAGGAGCATGGGCGATGCTTTCTCGTTCCCTTGGGACGGCCTGTTTCTATACGCGTTCCCTCCATTGCCGTTGCTGCTCCGCCTCATCAGCCAGCTCAAGAAGTCTAGGTGCAGGATGATCCTCGTCGTACCGGCGTGGCCGAGGCAGGTCCGGTTCCCGGACCTTCTGGACTTGTGAACGTCCCCGCCAGTCAGGCTGCCGGCGGACGCGGATCTTCTCTCCAGAGAAGGAGGCGCCATTCTACACCACGACCCAGAGTCGCTGAACTTGCAGGCCTGGCTCCTGCAGCACTAGAGTTTGGAGGGTACGATATCCCGGCTGATTGCAGAGAGGTTCTTGCAAAGGCCAGGGCGTCCTCAACTCTCAAGTGTTACGGTCATAAATGGAAGAGTTTCTCTGTCTGGTGCCGCGTACAGAAGATTAACCCTCTGCGGATTACGGCCCCTCAAGTGCTACCATACCTACTGTCGCTGGCCAAAGCTGGACTGGCTCACGCCTCCATAAAAATACATCCGGCTGCCATCTCCCGATATACCAGGACTACAGGACGGGCGTCCTGGTGGTCTCATCGCCTGGTAAAGGAATTTATGAAGGGACTATTCTGATCATTCCCGCCGGTGAAGGCCCCTGCCCGGGCGTGGGAGCTTAATGAGGTGCTGATAAGGCTCATGGGAACCCCATTCGAGCCTATGCATTTGACGCCTTTGAAGTTACTGTCATGGAAGACAGCGTTCCTCGTGGCCATCACCTCTGCACGAAGAGTGGGAGAGATTCAGGCCCTATCTTGCAAGCCTTCATACTTGACTTTTCATGACACGAGGGTAGTGCTGAGGACGCACCCCTCCTTCATGCCCAAGGTGCCGTCGGACTTCCACCTCAATGAGCCCTTGGTGTTACCAGTTTTCTTCCTGTCGCCTTCGACGCCGGCCGAGAGGTCTTTGCATTCGCTGGATGTAGCTAGAGCGCTGAAGTTCTACGTGGACCGCACCAAGAGTTTTCGGAAGACGTCACAACTATTTGTGAACTTTGGGTTTGTGAATCAAGGGAAGGCTCTCTCGAAGACTTCCATTTCCTGATGGCTCTTCGGCTGCATCATGCATTGTCACCGTTTGGCAAACCGACCGCTGCCCGGCCGTCCGAGAGCCCATTCGACCAGAGCGATCGCTGCTACCACAGTGTTCCTGTCTGGTGTGCCCCTGCTGGACATCTGCAGGGCTGCTACGTGGAGATCGACGCACACCTTCACAAGATTCTACTGCGTCGATCGGGACTCCAGGGAGGAGTCCACGGTCGGCCAAGCAGTGCTGCGCAACCTGTTCGCTTAAGGTGAGCTTGGTGAGGAGGTAAGAGATGCTTAATGTTGAGTTGTTGTATTGCTTGATGTTGAGCCTGTTGCCGCCTCCTGTGGTTGTGCATGTGTATACTGCTATGTATTATTTTATTCATGAGCATGTGAATCCATGCCAGACCCCGTGCTGGAGAATGAACAAGTTACTTACCTCTAACTGTTGTTCTCCAGCATGGGTCTGGCATGGATTCACATGCAAACCCTCCCACCTACCCCTCTGCGGCTCTTCACTTGGTCATACTGCCACTTGGCGTGCTACCAAATCTGAGGATGGCTACTAGAGGCGGGGCTTAGGGAGAGGGCAGTATGACCCAGAGATCAGTGATTGGTTACTACTAAGAAAGACAGATCAGAAACAAAACTGATACTGATTTTTTCTTTACCGAGGATTCTCAGCCTGACGGGAAATATTCATGAGCATGTGAATCCATGCCAGACCCATGCTGTAGAACAACAGTTACAGGTAAGTAACTTGTTCCTTCTCCCCATTTGGGAGGTGTGCCAACTCCACTGCCAAGTGGGCCTGTTCAATTTCTTTCCATTTTGGGTGCATGTTAGTGTACCCCAAAGCAAGCACATTGCTAGATCTAAGCGGCCCCATTATAGCGAAATATGTCAGGGACACCCCAGTCCACCCACCATCATGGGTCTCCGCAACATCTTCCTTGAGATTCTCGCCCACCATATGAACTACAGAAGCTTTCCCTGCAGTGAGTGGAGCTCTGAGTCTGGGAGCCTGACGGGCAACGCCGAGCAGAAGTAAAGTAACCTAGGGTGTAGGTTCATCTTAGCACCAGCAATCCTGCCTAACCAGGACATTTCCTGCCCCCCATCTAATCATATCGGACGGTGGAAAATTGCTACAGTAAAACTCAGAGACTTTACAGTGAATTTACATACCCAGGTAGGGGATAGACTCCCCGGCCCATTGAATCTGGGCCACAGCACTCACCAGGTACAAGGAGACATCCAGCCCATGGGATTTGTCGTTGATCTTGAAGCCTGAGACTGGACCAAAATTCACCATTTTGTGCAACCCAGCCGCCAAGGAGGTACAGAGGTTCTGCAGGGTTAGCTGGATATCATCTACATCGAAAGAAACCTTATAACCCACCCTCCCTATGTAGATCGCCTCTATGGCCGCATTATTCCTGATATGACAAGTCAGCGGTTCCATGCTCTGGGCAAACATAAGTGGGGACAGCGGGCAGCCTTTCCTTGTGCCCCTGGCTACCGATAAGCTAGATGAGTGCAAGCCATTGACGCTGAGGGAAGTAGACTACGCCTGATAAATGGCCATGACCCACCTGATGAACCCCTGACCAAAGCCAAACTGTTCCAGGACCTGTGTGAGGTACCCCAGACCACTGTGTCAAAAGCTTTATGGGCATCCAACACAATTATCCCGACCTCCGCCCTCGAATGTTGCCCCACTTCCAAGAGATTCAGGACACGCTTCACATTGTCGTGGGTGCTGCGCCCCCATGATAAACCCTGTCTGATTGCTGTCTATAATCTTGGGAGAGCCTCCATCAGACGGCACGCCAGAATCTTAGAAAATAATTTCAAGTCCATGCTAGTAATCGTGATGTGGAGATAAGAATTGCAGGGCATCGGGTCCTTCCCTGGATTGGGGATCAACACAGTAGTCTAGTTACTGTGCTGTCCTACCCGTAACCAAAACTTAGTTGAAGAGATGCTCCACAGGGGGAACCAAAATAGTTAGTTATTTTTATAGAAGGGATCCATAAACCCACCTGGGCCTTATTTGTCAGTGATTTAATAGCCCGCTCCACTTTGCCCGGCAAGATTGGGCTCTCTAGGGCCTTGCGTTCCGCATCTGACAATCTTGGCAAACCTGCACTCTAAATATGTAACCTGAGCCTCAACCGGGCCCAGCTTTTCCTGAAACACTGTTTGGAAGTGGGCCTCAAATAACTCAAATTTATCAGTTTCCCCCCCGCCTCACTATCCCGGGCCAAGACCGTTGTCTGATGCTGCAGCTTTCTCAGTTTAGCTTCCAAGAGACGATTTGCCCTATTCTCATTAGCATAACCTGGTCTTCAACATTGCTTGGGCTGTCCTATATGCTAGATTTATTTATTTATTGGACATTTGTAAGGCGCCTATACACAAGGGTTTCCAGGCACCACACGACAAGAGGGGGGCATGGGATGCATAAGAATATAACAAAAATGAAACAGTTATATTGGCCTTGTGACAATCCTACATGCAAGTGCATGACAAGGTGATAGATGCACAGGGTGGGAGTAGAAGGAGAATTGCAGGAGACAGGTGCCCCCATGGGGCAAGCAAGTGCTGGTCGGGCTAAGGCGGCAAGTTCCAGTGGAAAGCAGGGATGGGGAGTCCAGTCGACAGAAGGACTGGGTTGAGAATAGTCTGGGAAAGGAAGCCTGAGGGCAAGCACTGGCAAAGTAGCAAAGGATGCTGAGAGGGACTGGCGGGGGATGGAGTAGTGGGTGTGGTGATCTGGTCCCGTCCCTGTATGACTCTAGGGGACCAGTCCCCAGTCACAGCGACGGGTGTACGGTTTAGTATGGGACGGGGAGAGGGAAGGAAGAGTCGAAAAGGAAGGTTTTGAGAAGTTTCTGGAACTTAAGAAGAATCTGGCTCAAGTCTGAGGTGGGGTAGGGAGGCTCCTCCAAATGGAGGTGCCAGCCAAGGAGAGGGCTCTACCTCCCACTCTCTGCTTGGAGAAACGTTTCACCTGCAGAGAGTTGGATTCCGAAGATAGAAGGATTCTGGCTGGGAGGTATTTCGCAAGAGAATGCTGGATGTAGAAAGGCCCCAGACAGCCTTGTGGATGATGCAAAGGATTTTGTATTTTATCCTTGCAGTCACCGGGAGTCAGTGGAGAGATTTTAGGGCTAGAGGAATTCTGTTCCTGGGCTCGAGGCCAAGGATAAGTCTTGCAGTCCTATTCTGGATTAGTTGAAGCGGGCAAAGGGAGGAAAAGGGATGGTTGAGGAAGAGGCTATTGTAGTCAAACCTAGAAAGAACCAGGACTCTGGAGACATTGAGCTTCTGGGGGAAGGTGAGGAAAGGTAGAATACCCCTGAGAAAATGAAGCTGAAAATTGGACTTCTTGGCAAGGTCCGTGATGTGTGGAGAGAAGGATAGAGAGGAGTCAAAGATAATCCCAAGGTTTCATGACTCACAAATGGGTGAGGGGAGAGGACCCAAGGAGTCTGGCCAGAGAGTGAGGGGGAAACTATGAGCAGGAGGATCTCTGACTTGCTTGCATTGAGGGAGAGATCATTGGCAGAGCACCATGCCTGAATCGCAGTCCGGCAGTCTGGTATAAGGCAGGAAGAGGAGGAGGAGGTAAGGGAAGGCAGCCAGAAACGGAGCTGTGTGTTGTCTGCGTTACACTGAAAATGAGGGGAGTCGGTGGAGATCAGGTGGGCCAGAGGTGCCAGGTAGATGTTGAAGAGCCATGGCGATACGATAGATCCCCGAGGGACGCCACAGGTAGAGAGTGAGGTGCAGGAGAGAAAACCACCCATTTGTACTTGGGAGGGTCTGTTTGAGAGGAAAAAGGTAAGCCACACCAGAGCCCAGTCGGAGATGCCTAGGGTATCACAGAGATGGTTTAGGAGGATGGCGTGGTTGACCATGTCAAAGGCAGAGTGAAGATCGAGGAAGATAAGAACAGAAGGCGTGTTAGAGTCCAAATTAGCGAGTAGGTCTTAACAGGTACTTGGGAGAGCAGTTTCAGTGTGGCGGGTTGTTAGGCAGAATCCTGTGCAGTGCCCTTAGGGACCACTACACACAATTAAGACCACAGGTGGCAATACAAGTTTTACCTTTGGTACAAGCTTGTACCGCTATGTCAGAGTGGTAGCAGTGGCGGAGCAGCCAGGCTTATCTCAAGATTATATGAGCAGTAGCAGAGATTACACAAAGGGACCACAATTACTGTGACTCAAGCGAACACTGACTCATGGTTTCAGGTAGAAAAATAGAAGTACATTTATTTTAAACAATTCATTATAAACACAACACTTCTATTAAACTTAAACAAAAACGATTCCAAGATGGCCGCCGAGCAGGGAAGACGTGCGTGAGCGGTGCTCCGTCTCACGGCTCGGGGCCGACGCAATTAAGATTGACAAATAACGCAGCCGTGGTCCCCCAGAAGATTAGTGTCACCGGTGGATGGTTCTACAAGCACGAGAGCGAAACGAAAAGTAGTGTCCCACGCTCTCGCACAGCCTCGATAAAACGACGCCACATGTAAGACGGAGAAACGGGACCCGCCATATCCGGCCACCGTATGCAGAAGAGACCGGGGCCGAAGGCGGATCGGAGCGCCCATCGCCAGGACAGAGGCAGCTCAACAGGCGGAAGCAAGGAGGAGACCCCCCCCCCCCTGCACCTAGAGAGGCGGGCGCCTTCCACGTCAAGCGCGGATCAAAGAGGTGCTGGGCAACCCCGAGAGACACTGGGGCAAGCGAAGGTGGCGCCAGACGGCCCCCGCTGGATGAGAGCAGCGTCGAGAGCCGAGAAGAGGGGAAGCAGGCGCGGGGAAGCAAGAGCAGCGAGGCGTGGTTCGAAGCAGCGCGGCCCCCCAACCTCCTCCGCACACACTCGGCACGCAGATAAACGCGCTCCAGAGAACGGTGGAGGCCATAGAGGAGCCGATCCAGGAAGCGGCTCTCCCCAGCAGCCCACGGAGCCCCGCGAGGAGAGCAGGCACCCCGAGAGCTCAGCCCTCGACGGCCGCACAGGATAGAAGGTGAGGAGGCACCCAGAGAGAGATCCCCGGGAGGAAGGGGCATCAGCCGCAAGCCGCAATTAACTAGACACATAATCCTTCCCCCCATACTTTTGGGACAGTGACAGTGAGCCTAGAAAGGGCCAAACTCACTGCAGCATAGGCCACAGCGCCAAAAACGGCACGGGAGGGGGACGGGAGTCTGTGCCCCACCCCCCACAATCAACACACACAGTTGGCAGCCCCCAATGGACCCACAACCAAGCTAGGCAACAAGTGGGCAAGCAGAAGAGGCAAAAGGAGCTTCAGGATAATAACCCCAGCCCGACTTACCGAAATCACCCCCAGCAAATGAGAACACGCAGACAGCGTCCAGACACAAGCTTGGAGTAAAGAGTGCACACATGTCAAGGTCCAGGAGCAGGCAATCCCACGCAACAACACCAAAAGGGAAGCAGGACCAGAATCTGGCTCTACTCTGGGGGGCTGACACACAAAGCAAAGGGAAGGCGCCCGCCCATAAAGATAAAACAAGGTCCCCAAGCGCAGAAAAAGCAGGATCGGATATGGCAACTAAGGAAGACATGAGAGACTGGTTTAAAGAATTCCAGGACCAAATTATGACCTCAATGCACACACAATTTGAGTCCATGAAGAGCGAGCTGAAACAAACAGTACAGGAGCTGAAAGTAGACCTGGGCAAACTAGAAGAGAGAACAGATATTCTTTTTTTTTTTTTTTTTTTTTTTTATTGAAACATTTACTCAGTTTAAAAAATAAAGAAAAACTGAGTTTTATCAAAAGTAAAACGAAATTGTCCTCTCACTTTCCTTCCCTTTCCAAGGAAAAGGAAAAGTCTTCACGCAACGCTACCTCACTCTCCATGTGCGTTGCGACTTTAAGTGGATGACAAAGAAAGAAAGAAAGTCTATCCTTTATTGTAATTGCGATGAGGTGTTATGAGTATTTATTTCTTTCATCGCTAGCTCTATTTGCTTCGCCATTGCCACTGCCCAATTCGTTTTCTCTCCTGAGATTAGTCTATCCCACCACTCGTCGGGCTCCAAGATCCAGGCGTTGTCTAGCAAAGGGCGAAGGTAAGCTATTCTGTTTTCTCTGGTCATTGGACAGTTAATCACAAGGTGCTTGACGGATTCAATCGTATCCAGGTTTTTGCAGAGACGGCAGAACTTTGTGGTTTTAGGGTCGCGAATGGCCATGATCTCCCGCGTGGGGAGTAAGTTCAATCTTGCTTTCAATAGAAGGTTTCTCAGTTTTTTATCCGGGAATTTTTGACAGTATTTTAGCGGCATTTTTAATTTGTTGAAGGTCGGAGGTAGGGTGGCTAAAAGTTTGTTTTTAGTTGCCTTTTCCACTGTGGTGATCCAATCCCACTCTTCCATTTTGCGTTTGACACGGTCCGGATTTTCCTTCAGGTCTTGTTCGGAGCAGGCTATTTGTGCTAGGTCGTTTCCTCTTTTCTCTGCCCAGTTGGATAAGGCAGAGCATTTCCCTTTTTTCTTTTCATTCCTCAGAATTTCATATAATCGCAGGGAGTCAGACATGATGATTTTTCTAAATAGCCTCATTGCGCTTTGATCCACCATGGATGTCAGTGAAACTAGGCCCAATTCACGCCTGATTGCCGGCATGGAGGTCGATTTGGGTAAACCCAGAACTGTTTTCCATACGTAACCCTCCAATTTGGGCCATAGCTTATGTGGTAAACACAGCGATGACTCGGCACCATATAGTATTGATGGGACCACCTTTGTTTTGTAGAAGGTTATGGCTGGGATGAGTGAGAATTTGCCGTATTTTCTGTCCACTGCTCTTATTTGGGCGGTCAGCCGCTTTGTTTTCTCCCATAGTTGAAGTTGCCAGGCCCTGTCCACTCCAGAACAGTCCATAAATACCCCTAGGTATTTGATGGTTTTTACGGTTTCGATTTCAGTGTTCTCCAGAAACCATGTCTGCTGTTTTGTTCTTTGTTTGCTTTTTTCGAAGACCAAGATCTTGGTTTTTGACTCGTTGATCTCCAGGTTATTTTCTCTCATATACTTTGCCAGATTAGTCAGTTTGCGCTGAAGACCAACTGGAGTTTGGTCGATTAGTATGACATCATCGGCGTACAACAGGCGAGGGATCTCCGTATTTCCTATTTTTGGGGGAAATGTTCTAATTTTGCTTTCTGACTGGCCATAATCTCCCAAAAATGTATTGAACAGGGCGGGGGCCAGTGGACAGCCCTGTTTGACGCCTCTATAGACTTCAATCTCTTCAGATAATGTACCCTGTTGATTCAGTTTGACCTTGATTTTCGTCTTCTCGTGGAGGGCTTTTATTGGCTCCAACACCTCTTCCGGACATTTCCAGTGGTGTAGTTTTGACCATAACTTGTTACGATCAATCTTATCGAAGGCCTTCGATAGATCCACGAAAGCCAAAAAAATCCTGGGCGCCCCATCCTTGACCTTGGCTTTCAGGATGTTGAGGATTAGGATGTTTATTGATGTACTCCTGTTTTTTTGGAAACCTGTTTGTAGGAAGTCCCTCGACGGGCTGTTTTGTTCCCATGATTTAAAGTGGGTCAATAGCAACGTCGCAAAGATCTTGCCTATAATGTCCAAAAGAGCGATGGGTCTATAGCTTACTGGCTCATTTCGGGCTCCCTTTTTGTAAATGGGGACGATGATCGCAGTTCGCCATGTTTCGGGGATCATCTTTTTTCTGCCACACTCCTGAAAGATTTTACTGATCAATTCTGACCATTTTTCCGGGTACCGCTTAAGGTCCATATTAGTAAGACCATCCGGACCAGGGGCTCTTGATGTTTTTAGTTTGGTAATTGATGCTTCTATTTCACTGGGGTTGGATACATCGATCCAGGATGAATTCGACCGATTTATCTCCGTGTACACTTCGCCGTCTGGTCTCTTGAATTCTCTGGTCAGATAAGCAATCCAGCTGGATTCGGCCACCGCATTTGTCTGCGCTGAGCCTGGAGTGTTTGTCATTTCTTTTATAAGGCCCCAAAATTCACTGGATTTTTTTGTTTGTAATTTGGACATCATAAGCTCCGCATCTAATTGCAGTTGGGAAGCTCTCTGCTGTTTTAGCCAGTTTTTGTACCCTTTTGTTTCTTGCTTCCATTTCTCCCAATCGGCGGAGGCATTTGTTTTTTTCGCTATTCTTTTTCGTTTGCGCACCTCTTTTCTTTTGTCAACCAGTGCTTTGTTAAATGCATGTCTTCCGGTACCGAGTGTCTTAGTGGACTTTTTAGCCTGGATCTCGTAGGCCAGTAACAGGGGTAAATAGTTTGGTCGTTCATCGCGGTTTGATTCCTGCAATTTATCAACCTTTTCGACCCAACCTTGCTTGATTTTAGCGATGTCCCCTTCGCTTATCTTAAGCCTTGTTCTTTGGGAGTTTAAGTCGAGCGTTGTTCCATATGTTTCTTTAGACGGTTTACTGCCTTGCCAAACACAAGTAAGCAGGTTATGATCACTGTGTTCTGTTTTTAATACTTTAAAGCTTGTGATACCTGCTGTAAGCCCATCAGAGATAAAGATGTAATCAAGTGTCGCGTTTGCGGAGTTTCGTTCCCATGTTGGGAGATTTACTTGTAAGGGGAACAGATTGGCAACGTTTTGAATATTTCTTGCTTTAATAACTTGGTTCAAGGCTTTCCCTCGTTCGTAAGCTGCTTCTCTTGATCTGTTCCCTTTTTCATTACCCAAACCAGTGGGCCTTAGGACACTGCATTTTGCGTTAAAGTCACCGCATATTATGATGTCGATCGAGTCAAAGTTCTCGTACAATTTATCGATGGTGCCCCTCATGTTGTCACAGAATGTTTTAATAGACATCCGTTGAGGGTTCCAGTAACAATTTATAATTGCTACATTTTTTGTAGAGCTGATTTCATTTTTATCGCTTAACTGTTTCCACGAGGTCAACACCACCAATACTTCGTATGCCTCCTTCCATTTAATTGGAGCCGATAACCCTTGGCCCGTTTTAATCGCCACCAACAGGCCAGACGATGGTCTGCCTAGTAAGCCTTTCACTGCCGGTGAAATTTCAACTGTGTAGCCGTCCAATGCAGGTTTATCCATCAGCCATGTCTCTTAGAGACATATCATATCGTAAAACCCCAGGTTTACTTCACCGACCTTTGTCAAGTGGGCATGCCCTCTTGTGTTCCACAAGCACAGAGTGAAGGTCTCTATTTCAGGCCGTTCCTCATCGTAGCAGAGTGTAAAATCGCCAACGTCGAACGGCCCCGGTCGTTGCTATTTTTTGTTGTTTTTATTCCATTTTTGAGTGAACCATTTCCAGGGGCCTGATTCCTGGTTTACAGATTTTACACCATTTCTGGGGTCTGGAGAACTGTTTTTGTCGCGTCTCCTCCTTGCTTCAATGCCAACCTCACTCTGTTGCTCTGGTTTTCTTCCTCGAGGCGGACTACTTTCAGAGCGACTATAAACCCTATCCCGCTGATCACTTCTGTAACGTCGCCAGATTTCGTCACGAGTGTCGTGATATCTCTTTCGTGTGGTTTTCTTTATCTCCTTGTCCCAGTAGTGGTCACGGAAGGGTCCTCTTAGTCCATCCTTCTCTACTGCCTCTTGTCTGCGGTTTTGGCGATACATGTCTTCCGTCCTTGATTTATAGTGCACTGATCTAATGGCGATATCAGCCTTTTTCTTACTCGACAATATTTGCTCCGTTGGCTTTGTGATCTCAGTCAGGGTGAAACGCAATGATTTTAATTCTTCGTGCGCCAGTTGGTCAATCCGCTCAGTTTCTCCTGCTTTAATGTGAACATAGGCCTTGGCCCTTTTCTCTCTGTGGTATGGTTCTACTAACACCACATCTGCTGGTCTGATTTTGTATAAAGATTTCGTTTTGTTCATAATCTTCATGATTGTAGGTCTGTTCAAAATCAGGTGGCCGCTCTCTATCTCTCTTTGCTCAAGCTTGAACACTCTTAGTGCGTCTTTATTCATTTTATGATCTCCTCTTTCTCCCCTTTGGGCTCTTAATTTCACTGGGCTGTTTTTTTCATTGAGTCCTTTAGGCTTGGTACTTGCCTTTTCTGAAGCTGGCTTAAGTCTCTCTTTAGGGACGACGACTCCTCGGTTTTGTTGCGGTGTCGCCGTGGCCTCTTTATTTCCATTTTCCATTTCGACCCCTCTATTGTCCCCTTTTTCGTCCTTTTGATGTAACTGTAGTCCGACAATTGGCCCTATCTGCTCTATGTCTCTGCTTTTCTCTATTTGCTCGTTTTCTTCATAGATCGACATATTCATTAGGTCAGACTGTAGCATAAACTCTTCTGCCGTTTGCGGTGATTTGGGAGAGGTTACCTTCTTTATGCAACTTTGTTGGCTGTTTAAGTTTACTTTTTCTTGCAGGTGTGCCTTCGTTTTTTTGCTGTTTATTAGGACTCGGGACTGGTTTTCGTCTTTAGGTGGACTTCTTAAATCAACTGACTGGTGTTGGATTTCGTCAAGCCTTTTGGATGTGGATTTGTTAAACGCCAACAGCGTTTGAGTGGTATTTCCTATCAGTTTAGGCTGCGGCTGTGATAACTGAATTTGTGGTTTTTGGCTGCTAAGTTGAGCCCGCTGCTCGTTGTTTATTTGTTCCATAATTTCTATCTTTTTCTCGAGTTTACTGATTTTACTTTCCCAATTGCGATAAGGGGAGGTAGCACGATTTTCTATGGCTGTGATATAGCTTTCAACGTGAGACATTTTGTTTATCATGTTGGATAAAATTGCGGTGTTGTCTTTCACCTCTTCTTTGATCGCCTCATATAATTTGCAAAATGGGGCCAGCACAAAAGTCATAGCCGACATGATAGCGATCATGTCTGGTTTTTTACTCGGCGACTCTTTTTGCATTGCTGCTGCTATGTCACTTAAACGTCTCTTTTTTGGAGATGCCAGGATTTGTTCTTTTCTTAGTGTAGTTGTCTGGAGGTCATTATATGAGGAGTCTCGTCGAGGGCTATGGCCGTTTTCATTTAGCATGGTTTGATTACTTCGCCCCTTATTCGCTAAAACCTGGTCCCAAAGGGTTTTGGGCAAGTCCCTTACCTCTGAGACTGGTTTGCTTTGAGAGACCAGCGACAGGTGTGGTCTTGTCCAAGCCACCTGCTGCTCTCCATCACCTGCTTGGTTTTTCTCTGAGTTTGCGTTGCTAATAATCTGCCCTTCTACTTCCTTAACCACCTCCGATCCCTTGCTCAGGTTTTCTGCTTGGCTTTTCGTCTCTTGAATTACTTTCTTTGGGTAGGAAGTAGGTTGGCTAATTGAAGAGGCCGTCAGTTTTTCCCTCGCGCCTTGATTCGTATTCTCGGCTGTTATATTGTTTCTTAATAGCTCTTCCGTGTCTTTTAGACTTTGTACTTTTGCATTTTCGTTTTGCTGCTCCTGTCTCTGGATGTCATTTGCGTCGAAAACAGATTTTCTCGCTTTAAGAGCTTGTGGGAGATCCCCTACTGCTTCCAACATGTCTGCGTCCGATACTTCGTCATCTGTTAGAATTTTTCTTTTTTGGTGTTGAGTGAAGAAGGCCTTCAAGAAGTTTTGATTTGGGGGGATGGAGGGCCCCTTTAGTTGCACGTCTTTTCTAGTTCGTACTTTTTTGCTCGTTTGTTCTGGTGTCTCTGATACGAACTTTGATCTTTTGTGACCAGTTTTTTTGCTTTCTTGGAGTACCCTCTTTCTTCCTATTTTTAAGAAGGTGTGGTCGGTTGAGCTTTTAATTTCCCCTTTTTCCAAGATTTCTGAATTTGATGCAACCTTTGATTTCTTTATCAGGTCAGCCGATTCTGTAGTTTCGGTATCTGAGTCCACTTCGATCGCTGCCTCATCGTGTCTTATCAGTTCTTCTGTCTCTGAAGTTAAGTCCGTATCTAGGTCTGAGTCCGTTTCACTGCTGTTTGTCTCCGAGCAGCGCTTTCGTTCGTTTGATCGTCTTTTAGGATGTTTACTCGCTTTTTTTGTTTGTTTTAAAGTGGGTGACGCAGCACTAGGATTTCCGTGGATCAATGCCGTTACCTGAGTGACCTTATAGCTGCCATCTAGGCCTTCTTTTTGTGGTACATTGAGCGGGGGTTGTTGGGGTTTTAGGGTTTCCCCCTTCGCTCCTTCACCACTCTCAGAATTTGTATCAGCGTACTGTGTACTCTTTTTTGCATGTGGGGCGCCCCCCGATTTATGGCTTGGTTCGCGAGTGCACGCCCGCAGGTTTTCTTTTTCCTTTAGCATTTGGAGCTCCTTCATGTCAGTTGTCTCCCTTTGACCCGCCACTCCATGGCTCTCGGTGGTCCGCGTGCCGAGCGTCCCCTTTTCACCCGTCGCGTTTTCCCACCTCACCTTACCAGTGGTCTCCAGACGCATCCTAACGGTGTCCCCTGGACTCACGGAAGAGGTTGGGTTGAGGGTCCTAGGATCCAGAAGGTCCACTCTTCCTGAGGACTCGGCTAGGGACTGGGCTTCCAAAGGTGGAAATGTGTCAGCATCGGTATCGATATCACGTTTGCCTTGTGTTTTCTTAGGGTCACCCGGGGTGGGGGACGGCACCATAATAGAAGCACATACAGGTGGAGACGTGGCACTATGCTTGCTCGACCCTTGATTTGACCTCTCTGGCCGAGCCTCGGGAGCACCTTCAGAAAAAGTTTCACTCGTAGAGGAGGGTGAAGGTGGAGTGGGGGAGTTTAAGATGACAGATTCACTCACCGTCCTCTCTGAAGGCAGGTCCTTTTGGATCGCTGTCAGGATTTCCATCCGCTCCGTGCTCCTTTGCACTGCGCCAGTTCTTGCCGGTTTCACGGCCGGTTCGGATTTCGTTCTTAGTTTCTTTCCCACGGGGGGTGACCACGCGTGGGAAACTGGATGCGGTCTCACATCGGGCTCCATCCTGCTACGACTCCGCGTATACAGCGGACTGCAGCAGACTGCTCCCAACTCAGCTCGCAACTCCGCTCCGCTCCGCGGTGTTTTCGGTGCAGTTAACCACTTCCTGGACACAACGATGTGGTCAGAACACAGGACTGCAGCAGACTGCTCCCAACTCAGCTCGCAACTCCGCTCCGCGGTGTTTTCGGTGCAGTTAACCACTTCCTGGACACAACGATGTGGTCAGAACACAGGACTGCAGCAGACTGCTCCCAACTCAGCTCGCAACTCCCGATATTCTAGAGAGAACACTCCAGAACCTGGACAAAGAAACCCAGCAATACGCAGAAACACAAGAACACCTGGCCAGACTCTCACTCAATCTGGAGATACAATGGAAAGACTTAGAAAACAGGTCGCAGAGATCTAACATTCGAATTAAGAACATGGTAGAATCGGTTGGGGATAAAGACCTAAAATCTTCAGTGCAACCAGTGTTCAGAGACATAATCGATGAAGAAGAGAAGTCAGCGATCCTCATAGACAGTCCACAGAGTGGGCCCGCGAAGGGATGGGGAAGCCAGGAAACCGCCCAAGAGATGTGCTAGTAGCAATGGCCTCATACACACAGAAGGAACAAATCCTAAGGAAGGCTAGGACAATGGACCAGATAAGAATTAATGGAGTCAACGTCCAACTATATCAAGATTTGGCCCAGTCAACTCCAACGACGTAGAGAAATGGCCCCAATCACAAAAGAACTCACTACGAGACAAATCCGTTACAAATGGACCTTCCCATTTGGTCTCCTGTTCACTTGGGAAGGCGCACAACAGCGAATAACAACGTGCGAAGAAGGCCGAAGAATCATGAACTTGCAAGATGACATGGAAGGGAGAGCACGATCTAGAGACTCCACGAGAGGGCGCAAAACCTCGAAAGGCTGGCAAACTATTGCACCCAAAGGGCAGCAACCCAACAAAAACTGGGAACACAAGGAGCCATCATCCCCGCCAAATCAAGGAGCAACCATTTAATATCACCAAGACAAACAACGAGAACAAGACAGAGCAGGTCGGGACCGCTGGCAACCAATAAGGTCGGCGAGATCCGGGAAGTACAGAATCATAACGAGTATCACAAGTGGGGTTTAGGACTCCCCACGACTAGAGTACCTGAGTATAGAGGGCATGGCGCGAGAGCCCTCCTCAGGGTTGTTACAGGGAGGAGGGGGGAAGTTGAGGGAATTGTTAAAGGGGAAGTTGGGATGGGAGGAGGGGAGGTACTTCGGAATGCAGAAGACATACACCTAAAGACTTCAGCGAGACATGCATGACTAGAGAACGCACACAAAAATGGGCCTAAAAATCCTTACGTAGAACATACGGGGGCTAAACTCCCCTGTCAAACGAAAAAAGGTGGAACATTACCTACACAAAGAGAGATTCGACATCCTGACACTGCAGGAGAGACACATCAGAAAACAGGACAAAGTGAAAACCTGAATTAAAGGGTACACACATCCTCCAAGCAAATGACTCAGAAAAGAAGAGAGGAGTACTAATAGCATTCGCCAACACCCTAAACGTACAAATACAGGAAACGCTATTGGATACAAACGGCAGATACCCATTTGTGAACATACGAATTGAAGACCTCCCTTTTGACAATAGCAACAATATACGCCCCCAATGTGGGCCAAGATGGTTTCATAAGGGATAGCATAGACAAACTGTAATCCTTTGCGAAGGCAGAGATCGTCCTAACAGGAGACTTCAATTTAGCATGGGACCCAAACACAGATAGATTGACTCGAGGACACATGGGACAGGGCACACTCTCAAAAGCCCTCCAAAAAGCAATGACAAAACTGGCTCTAGAAGACACCTGGAGGAGACTTAGAGGCTCGACACCAGGGTACACCCACTTCTCACATGTACACAGTACTAGTGCCAGGATTATTTACATATGGACGTCCTCAAGTCTACTGGGGAAAATCCGTGAAACAGAGGTGAGTGACAGCTCCCTATCGGACCATGCCCCCCTCTGGATCAGCCTCCCCACCATATGTAAACAAACACGCCTAGGGAGATGGACCCAGTCATGAGAGAGGCCATCAGAGAGCGAACCAATGAATATTTCAATGCGAACAATTCACAGGAAACATCCAAGTCGACCTTGTGGGAGGCATACAAAGCGGTGATACGCGGACATATTATAGCGCTTACAGCACAAAAAACCAAACTAATAAGCAAGTGGGAGGCAGAACTAGAAGCAAATAGCACGGAACTGAGTACAGATATGGCGCACAATAACTCCTCAAAAGTGAAAAGAGCATATAGACCCGTCCAGGGCCAATTGGAGGCTCTACGCACCAAACGAGCCGAAAGACACCTCCTACACCTGAAGCAATGGTATTACACGAAGTCGAATAAAGCAGACAAATTATTAGCCAGACAATTGCGGGGCAAACAACAAGCCCAATCGATAAAAGCTCTGTCAGACGAGCATGGCCAAAGATGCACCTTAACAACTGAGATGGGGAAGATCTTTCAACAATATTATCAAAAACTATATGCCACAGAAAATCCAAGAGAGGCAGACCAGATAACCTACCTGGAAAACGTGACACTGCAGACAGTGACGCAAGAGGAGAAGCAGAGACTGGACGTGCCTATCACAGAAGAAGTGGAGGAGGCGATACGGGAACTACCCTAAAATAAACTACCGGGACCGGACAGATTTACAGCACAATTTTATAGAACGTACATAAGAGAACTGACCCCCTACCTAACAGAATTATTCAATACCTTCAAAGACTGCACAGACATCACCCCTTCCATGAACGAGGCAAAGATTCTAGTCTTCCGCAAGCAAGGGAAAAACCTGGATACCCCAAGCTCTTACCTCCCCATAGCATTAATTAATCTAGATGCAAAGTTATATACCAAAATCCTGGCCAAATGACTAGCTTAAGTGCTTCCCAAGTTAATCCACTAGGACCAGGCGGGCTTTATCCCCAACAGAATGACCCATGACAACATCAGACGATCACACATTTGATAGAAAAGATAGGACACACCAAATCAGCGGCCATACTTCTAGCGCTCGACGCAGAAAAGGCGTTCAACCGAGTGGAATGGTCAGTGCTATTTCACATCTTAGAGAAAATGGGATTGGGAAAGGAATACATAAAAACGATACGAGCAAACTACTACAATCCATCAGCTCGGATAGCGGTGAATGGGGAACTCAGACTCATTCAAAATTCGAAGAGGCACCAAACGGGGCTGCCTGCTCTCCCCGCTGCTCTACGCCATCTTCCTGGAACCACTTTTGCAGAGGATCAGAGAAACCCCAGAAATACAGGGAATCGATATGGGAGGAATAACACACAAATCAATGGCATATGCAGATGACATGCTCCTGGGTCTGTCGAAACCAAAGGAATCCCTTCTGACTCTGATGAGGGAAATAGAGATCTATGGCTCCATGTCCGTACTGAAAATCAACAGACATAAATCAGAAATCTTAACTTTAGCAGGGAACAATGAAGAAATCCAAAACCTGGCGGTGGAGCTGCAACTAAAAACATCAGAGAAAGGGATCAAATACCTGGGAGCAACCCTCGCAAACAAAATTGCCAACCTCTATGCAGAAAACCTCCCGCGCCTTCTAGAAAAGATCACAGGAGATCTGGCAAAGTGGAATCCACTCTCAATATCGTGGTGGGGAAGAATGACGGTAATTAAGATGACAGTCCTACCTAGGCTATTATACACTTTCCAGGCACTCCGGATCCGAGTTCCTCCCTCTTTCTTTAAAGCCCTCACAAAGGCAACATTGAGATATAGATGGCAGAAAACAACTCTGAGACTATCGAGCCAGACACTTACAGCACCAAGAGAATGGGGAGGAATGGCGCTGCCGCACTTCAGAAGATTCTACGAGGAGGCCCAACTGTGGGTCCTCAAAGAATGGATCCCTGGTACCTCTCAAAAGATACGGGAGGCACAAGACAGAGCGGTGGCCAGAAACCGACTTCGCAAATTACTATGGACAAAGCCGGAGAATAGACACCAGAATGCACGCATTAGTGAGGTGATGAGTACTCCACTAGATATATGGAATAAATCAACCCGAAACTAAATTCTGACAATCGACCCAGCCCCCTTTATGCCGATACTAGATAACCCGGAATTCCAACCAGGCATGGAGAAGGGGGCCCATCATAAATGAGAGGATGAAAACTGCACAAAAGTCGGAGACATGTTAATTGGGCAACAAATGAGGTCATTCTCAGACTGCAGAGACCTATTGGGGCTGTCGCTAAAGGACAAATTCAAATATGACCAACTTTGCCATTGGCTTTCCTCCCCACGGATAAAACTAGCAGTGAGCAGAGACTTGACCCCATTTGAAAAATACATTCTGATAAACTCTGGAACTAATACATTTGTATCTACTACATACAGATTTCTCAATACACCAACAGAAAACGTCTAATTACTATATATGAAAAGATGGGAGATCACGTTGGAGAAAGCGATTCCAAAAGAACAATGGGACTACTTATGGAACATTATCCCAAAATGGTCTAAAGCCATCCAAGTGAGGGAAGCGTGGATAAAAATCATCAAATGGCATTAAACCCCTGAAAAACGACACAAAATGTATCCGTCCACACAAAACAAATGCTGGAGGGGTTCTCCCTCAGCAGGGAATTGAAGACACATCTGGTGGGATTGCCCAAAATTATCAAAATCTGGACAGACATAAAAACCCACATGCAAGCCATGTTCGACGGGGTGAAAACCTGCAGGAAGAGGTATGGATGTGTGGACTGTGGAACCCTAGAGACAGGACTATGACGATTCCCCCAAAAAAGAACTTCATGGGACTATTAACAGCGGCCTGGCTAGAAATAGCACAAAAATGGAAACAACAATCTCCACCTTCCAACCTGGATTGGCTCAGACGAATATGGTCCCATATCGCCATGGAAAGAATCACATACAACATCCAGGGAGAAGCCCAAAAATTTAGCACAGTCTGGGGAACCGCACTAGAACATCTACAGAGCGACTATACGTTACAATGGTGCCCCCACAAAATCTGTATCTTGGACCTGTTTAACTAAACTAAAACTCTAGAGAACTTGACGCTGAAACAGAGACATTATCTGCAATCTGATGGGAAGGGAGGGGGAAGAGTTTAGGACCGACGTTCGGTCCTTTGTTTGTCCGTTCTTCTATAAAACTACAGAACAATTGGGGAAATGTATGTAATGTAATTATACAAATGCCAATAAAAACAGGTTTAAAAAAAAAAAACTTAAACAAAAACCACATGTTAAATATACTATAACTAACCAATTCACTTTGTACAGTAAGTCTCAAGGTAAGTACCCTGTGTTTGAATGACCCGGTGTTACGAACAAAACACGTTACCGCAAATACGATTGCGATCACTTTTTGACAGTTCGGTCTAATAAATAAACGCTTATCCGTGACATGAAATGCTACCGGGGCAAAAAACACACTTAGCACCTGAGATACCCAGAGGGAGTTGGAGGCAAAAATCACAGGCAATATTTTGGTTAGGCAGACAGAATCGAGAAACACTCAGAGACAGGAGTTCAAAAGTCAAAGGGCCAGAGCCAGGGTCAAGTGACACCGGGGGCCTGTTGCCGAAGATCACACAGTAAGACAGTTCACGATTCAACGTAGCCAAAAGTACTTCGATATTGTCAATGTTCGGAAGCAAAAGTTATAAGAAGGAGGGAAGACAAGGGCAAGCCTTGGAGATGAAGAAAAGGGGTTCACCCAGTTTCCTCGAGCAGAAAACAGTACCTTATTCCAGTGGTGCAGCTAGTGCCCTGGCAGTTGTTCCTGTTGGTTTCCCGCAGACCTACGATTCCTGGAGCTTCGTTGTGAAGGAGGACGTCTGAAGGGGGTCTGCACCACACAGGGATGAGACCGGCAGCAGTGACGAGGAATAAAAGGTGTGCTCCTTAAAAACAGGAGAGGCTCGTCAGATGGCTATCCGGACCACTACAGCAGCGTGCAGCGATTTCGACGAAGCAAGAGGATCCTCTGGCTGTGGAAGATGAGCTGGGTATCCCCACCAAGCTCAAGGGAAGAAGACTCCGGACTGGATCTTCTCTTAATCGTTGAAGGGAAGATAGCTCAGGACTGCAGCATGGTTTCACCTGGACGGGGTAGTTGCAGCAGCCGTCGTTCTCTCCGCTTCTCTTCGTTTCCTTGTAGTTCCAGTGGCGACTCTCTGACTTCTAGCCCAAGAGACCTGCCTTTTATGCGCAAAACCCCCATTCACACAGCCTGGCTGTCAATAAACCCAGCAGAGGGGTTGTCCAGCCTGGACAACCACCCCAGCCAATCATGGCAAAGTGCGACTTGGGTTTACTAGGATACCCTGTGCAGGGGGTGCCTACACCCCTCCCTCACGTTCAGCCCACCTAGACACCCAGGCGCCTGGTGGAGGGCTTCTGAGCAGAAGCCCGCCCAAAGACGGTGAACAAAGAAGGCGAACCTAGTTTGCCGTGCAAAGTAAAACACAAGAAGGACTTTAACAAAAAGAAATGGCGAATAAACCCATCCGGAGCCAAAAGAAAGACAATTTGGTCAAGCGGGTTTATGTTCGAGGCTAATATAATAGCCAAGAACAATACCACGTTTATCTAATATAATCGCCGTAGAAAAGTTAGGGTAGATACCACTGCCACCAGCCAAGTATAAATGTTAAAAGAGCGAAAAAATGCTCTAGGAGGTACAGATAAAAAGGGATACGAATTAACCCTTTCCAGTACTCCATGGAAGATGGGGTGTACTGGATCTGTGGTAGATTGACTAAGTAAAGTTAATTGTAACTTTACCCTTTTCTGGGGGACGGTAGTCGCCTCAGAAATGGAGTCGGGGGGGAGTCTGAATGACAACCCTGTGCCACTGCACAGAAGGTGCTGGGTTACACACACAAAGGGGGCTACTGAAGTGGTGTACTCCAGAGCCCACAATCACAGAGAAACAGGTAGAAACACATAGCAAAACACAGGTAAGAGTGAGGGAAAAGCTCACACTCTTACCAAGTGAAAAAATATAAACTCCAGAAGTCCAGCAACGTTGCTGGGGGACTCACTAGGTGAGGCAAATTAGCCATAAATGAGAATTCTCCCTAACACGGGTCAGTTGGGGGATGATCAGCTTCTCCATGAGTTTGCCCAAGAAAGGGGTGATAGAGATAGGGTGATCATTAGCCAGGCCAGAGGGGTCAGCAGAGAGTTATTTTTAGGAGAGGGTGCACAAGACAGTACTTAAGGGGTTGACGGAAAGAGCCTGAAGCAAAAGAGTGGTTTCAGAGGTCAGCCAAGGCATGGGTGAGAGTATCGATGTTGTCCTTCGTGGTTCTGGAGGAGCAGGGTAGCACCTGTTTAGAGCAGACTTTCATAGAGCGGACAACTCTAGAGATCTCATTTGGTGCAATGGGTGGAGCGCAGAGTCTGCAGAGTTGAAAGGAGGAGGCAGGTGGGGGGGGGGGGAAGCAGATGTTAAAGAGGACATGATGTCAAGGGATTTGGAGGGAAAGTAGGAGGCCAGTGTAGATCAGAAGGCCTGGGAGGGAGGAGGAGAAGAGGAGACTGTGGTAGGATTGGCGAGTTCCTTGCATATTTTAAAGAGTTTATCCATGTTATTGTGGCTCCAGAGATGCGAGTTTGGACATGAGTGCTTTTCTTGGAGCAGATGGAAAGACGGTATTACCTTTGGAGTAGATGGCAGGCCAGTTTGTCAGGCGATGAGCTAGATGTCTGCCACTCCCCCTCCCCCCCAAAGACGGGGGCGCGGGAGGGATGACAGAGGAAGCAAAGGCAGTGACTGACACACGCTTCATTGGTCGAATGACAGAGGAGACTGGCAGTGCGGGGGAAGGAGACTGGCTACAGGGTGAGGTTGAGGAGAGCAGATAGTGGTCCGACCAGTAGAGGGGGGTACTGAGGGGGTTGAAAAGAGGGATGTCTGTCAAGATGAGGGCATCCAGGGTGTGCCCTGCAGAGTGGGTTGGACCAGAGGGGAGGATAGTGAGGGAAAGAGTGTTGCAGAGGCCACGGAAGGGAACAGTGGCCAGATCAGGGGAGTCGAGATGGATGTTGAAGTCCCCAAGGAAAATAAGTTTAGAGGAAGAGGCAAGAAGAGGGGAGGAGAGGTCGGCCCATTCCGAGAGGAAGAAGGACGATGGACCGGGTGGTCTGTAGATGGTAGCACGAGTCAGAAAGAATGGGAGACGGACAGCCTACAGACTAGGCTTTCAATGGAAGAGTAGGATTGAGTGGTGATGATGGGACGGGAACCCACTCAGGGAAGATCAGGGCCACTCCACCTCCAGGTCGGGATGGTCTGGGATTGGATATTATCTTATAGCCATCAGGAAGAAGTGTGTCAAAAGTAGTGTCAGAGCTGACCTTGAACTATGTCTCAGTGAGGATGTCGAGGTCTTCAAGGAGCTGACAGATGTCAGAGGAGTGTTTAATAACAGAGTGAGAATTGAGGGTAACTAAGTGAAGCTGGTGCCCTCCTTTGAAAGATTTGCAGGTAGGAGTACATGGGTGTGGTGCTACCCTTGGGGAGAGGGAATGGTGGAAGGAGAGGGTGGGAAGTTGAAGAGGGAAAGTAGACGCCTGTCCTGAAGGAGAAGGTTGTGCTTAGAGCCCTGGGCCATGATCGTGCCATTGTGATAGACATTTGTGGTGCATTTGGAAGATGTGAAATAAACCAAGCGCACTAGCCATCTAGTGCTGCCAGTAATGGCTGAAGAGGAGGGGAGAAGACAGAGCCCATATGGGAGGTCCATAGGTTAGTTGAAGGAACAGCAAAGAGGGTGTCAGTGATAGTTTGTCTGGAGGAAGCTTTGATGTAAGTGGCTGCGATGGGCAGACCAGGGTTTGATCTTAGGAGTGCCTTTTTTTAGTTCCTTCCAGACTTTATGGGATTCTGGGTAGGAATTGGAAAAAGTCAGAAAAGATGGGGGAGACGGAGAGCACCATGGGCGAAAGTGAACAATTGGGGGTGAGGGCGACAGAGGGTAGCAGGGAGATGATGGAATCGGACCAGGTGGCCATGCAGACAGAAAACAGTAGGTGCGCTGCAAGTGCACAGCTTTATATTTCAGAAACAAGTTTGTAAAACACTCTAAAGCATACAAAACGAAATGGCTGCACAGTTGGAAAGTACACCTAAAATCGAAATTATGCAGAAAGCACTGTAAGGGAGGCATGGTATCACAAGTAGATACTGACGCAAGAGATGCACGTTTCAAAACCAAATTCAAGGGATTTGGAAAAACTCCTGTCTGGTCCTATAACTAAGATATAATAAAGAAACCATCCTAGTCAGTCTTAGTGAAACACTGAAGGCCTGTACCAACAAAAAGCGAATGCATATCCTCACTCTAATACATTTTAATGTGATATAGGGATATGTGCATGCCAAAGAAAAAAAAATCAGTGATGAAACGAAATGTTAGAATGGCAATATAAATCAGTATTCATTCTCGTCCCCACGTTGCACAGCAAGGGTTAGGTGGCACACTTGATGGATGAACACACTTTGGCTTGCGAACACAGGCGACTAGCTCTGCCCACGTGCCTTCTTGACTCTTCAAATCTGAGTCACAAGTTCAAGGGGTTAACCTCTCTGGTTCCTCTCACCCAAGTCCAGTTCATCCTTGAAGCTGTTAGACAGTTTCAGCAAAACAGTTTCTTTTTTTTTTAAACCGTTTTTATTTGCATTTCACAACAAAAGTAAACATTACACATACAATGTGTTAACCAAAATGTCACAACAACTAACAGTCCCAGGGAGCTATCCCGCCTATGAATCTACCGTCCGGTGCAATGTCGCCCAGAGTATGAATTTGAAGCCTAGAAAAATGATGTATGAACACTGCTTCATGTCTGAGCGGGACCCCCCGAATGCGGTAAATGGCCATCGCAGGAGAGTACCACTGGGACACGCCGACTAGTTCTGCAAGCCGGAGCCAAGCTCTGACAGTGATATCCGTAGGTTGGACCTCCGTTCGGGGATGTTTCTCCCGTGGAGCCCAAAGGAGACTTCTGAGTTTGTCAGGATACGCGATTGTCTTCTCCAAACGAGAATGTGGAGGATCACCCGTTGGGGACCACCACCACACGGCGTACTGCGCCTGAGCATTCAGGAAGTATAAATAGAGATCTGGCACATCCATTCCCCCCTGAGAAAAGGGGCAGCACAAAATTTCCAGGGATACGCAAGGATGTTTCCCAGCCCATATCAACTTGATCAACATATTTTTAACCCGATGCCAAAAAGAGGCTGGCTGCCAAATCGGAACATTATTGAATACATAAAGAAGCTTGGGCAACACCACCATTTTAGACAACGAAATGCGGGCAGCCTGAGAGAGAGGAAGGCGGACCCAAGTATCAACCCTGTGCTCCAAGAGTTGTAAAACGGCAAGATAATTCTCCTCATTCAATCTGCCGAAGTGGACACCCGAATACCCAAATAACGAATACTCAGAGGTCGCCACGCAAAGGAGTCCCTGACGTCTAAAGGGGATACATCCGAAGTAAGTGGAAGCACCTCCGATTTTGTCCAATTGATACAAAGACCAGATAAGGCCCCAAACTCCGAAACCTCCTCCACCACAGGACCAAGATTAGCTAGCAGGTTTTTTATGTAAATTAACATATCATCCGCGTATAAGGAAACAATCGAAGTATGGGACCAAAGTGAGACCCCCCCCTATGAGCATGGTATTCCCTAAGGGCGCAAGCCACTGGCTCTATGGCTAGGGTGAATAGGATAGGGGAAAGGGGACATCCCTGCCTGGTACCTCGCGATGGAAAGATAGGATCGGACTGAATGCCATTTGTATATACTAAGGCCCTCGGTGCAGTGTATAACTGGCGGATCCACTGTAAAAATATGGTGCCCATCCCTGCCCGCCTGAGAACCTTGAAGAGAAAAGGCCACTCTACCGAGTCGAATGCCTTCTCTGCATCGAGCGCTGCCACCGCAATAGGGACCCCGGGTTTAACATTGTGCATCAGAGTGAACAACCTGCGCAGGTTGTTCTGTGTAGACCTACCAGGGCTGGCATAAGAGGCAAGAGTCTATCCGCTAATAGCTTAGCTATAATTTTATTGTCCGTATTTACCAAGGACAAAGGCCTATAGGATGCACATCGTCTGGCGTCCTTATCTGGCTTCAGCAGAACAGTCACCAGCGCGGATCTCGTAGTTTCAGGAAGAACCCCAAGTGAAGCTGACGCTTCGAACATGTTATGCAGATGAGGGATTATTAGAGATGGGAACGCTTTATATAACTCAGCAGTAATACCATCAATACCTGGAGCTTTCCCATTAGAGAAGGGATTGAATAACTTTAAGAAACTCTTCGTCCGTGGGAGGAACATTTAACTGTGCACCCCCTGCCAGTTCTAACTAGCCCAGTGGCACCCTGTCCAAATATCGCCGAATGTCGTCATGAGATGACTTTGACTTAGAGGTATACAATGAGTCGTAGAACCCCCAGAACACTTCATTAATCCTGCCACTATCCCTAATGGAATCACCCTCAGCAGTAACAATCTCCACGGTGGGTTGTAAGTGACGTTCCTGTCGGACGGCCCACGCCAAGGTTCTACTAGGAGGGTCTGTTAGGCAGAAACCTGTGCAGTTCCCTTAAAGTATACACAATAGGTACAGAGATACAGTAGCACAAGCAAACACTGACCAGAGCTTTGGTGTAAAAGTATATAATTATTTATTTAAAGACACGCTTGTAAATTACACTAGCACAAAGAGGTAAGTAAATTCAACACACAGTCACTATTATATATATTATATTATATATATACAACCCTAATTACTTATTAGACAAGTCTTAATGAGAAACACCACTTATTTTCAGACAGAGGTGAGCGCTTAACCTAAGATGGCACTCTAATAAGTTATTAAAAATGGAGGGAAAAAGGCAGAGTTATGAAAGCACACAAATTTCAATACTTTTCAAAGAACCACAGTGAGGCAGGTTAGGCAAAGTCTACTGGAGAGCAAGGAAGTTCAAATGCCAGGCCCACTCTTAGAGAGAGTACGCGAAATGTGTCCAGGATCACACAGTGGGGTTATGCCCAAAGAGTCTTTGTAGAGAGTTCACAAAAGATTGAGATCAAGTCAGGAAAAGTTAGTTAACAGGTCCCAGGCTAACCCAGGTTAGAAAGTCGAGGATTTACTGACACCCAGAACGATCTGTTGCAAGGGAAGCCAGGCGGGACACAGTACCTGAAAGTGGGAAGAACGCTCCAGCGGGGGCAGTTGTTCCTGGCAGCGGTTGCAATTCGGTGTTTCGTCCAGAGGAAGAGGAGGTCTCGACGTGGAGGAAAGCTGAAGGTTGTTGCACTGCCAGGGAAGAAACCAGCCGCAGAGTTTCCCGGTTACAAGGTACCACCCTTTCCTTCGCGGTAGTGGTAAACCGTGGTATTCCGGTTTCCAGGGTGCTTGGCATGGGCAAGGCGGCCACGAGATGGTCCAGGAAGGTGAAAAGACGGCAAACTGGTTATCCCCACCAGTCAAAGGAAGAAGACTCTCCGGGCTGGAGATTTCCTCTGTCGTCGGGAAAAGTGGTGAGACAGTTCAGCAGGGCTCCACCGGTGGTGTCGTTGTTGCAGGTCGGCTCGGCTTCTCCCTCCTCGGATTCTTTAGGTCCTGTGGCGACTTCTGTAGTTCCAGTCCCCAAAGCCCTGCTTTTATGCAGAAAACCCCCATTCATTCAGCCTAGCTGTCACTCAAACATGCTAAGTGGTGAGCCGGGCGGCCAATCACACAAGAGGCAACTCAGTCCAGGGTGCCTAAACCCCCTCCCACACCCCCTTTGGTACCCAGATAGAGTGGCACCACTTTTGGAGGCTTCTGTGGAGAAGCCCGCCAAAAAGTGAAACAAAGGGCTCGACTTGGGTTGGAGTCACAGAAGCGAACACAAACGCCATTTTGGAACCAAGTTTTGGGAAAAATTACCAACCAGTGAATTTATATTAATTTAATAAACCGGCTGTATGGAATATATT
This sequence comes from Ambystoma mexicanum, assembly GCF_040938575.1. NCBI lineage: Eukaryota > Metazoa > Chordata > Amphibia > Caudata > Ambystomatidae > Ambystoma > Ambystoma mexicanum. The sequence goes on from NC_090923.1 coordinate 642,138,221, forward strand.
CGCGGTCGAAATATAAAAAGTAGTATCCACTACCACCAGCCAAAACTCGGTCGGGGGGGACTGGACAGTGCCCCCTGGAACAACAGACCCCAGGGCAATTGAATTGCCCCGACCAGTACGTCCACAATAGGATGGTTTGTACTGGTTCTGTTCACAATTTGAGACTAGTAAAGCCAATGGTGACTTTACATGCCCTGGGAGACAGTAGTCAGTCCCAGGGTATGGAGTTTATGTTTGGGGGTCGCTACGACACCCCTGTGTTACTGCACGGAGGGTGCTGTGTAACCCACATACCAAAAACACATGAAGCCCTATGGGGTAAAGGACCCCATAGCCCATAGAACACATACAAAGTCAAAGGAACACCTCAAATCATGTCTAAGAGTGGGAGGAAAAGAGTCTCACTCTTAGCAGGAGAAAAAAATAAACCCCAAAAATCCAGCAAAGCTGCTGGGGGACTCACTAGATTTGGGAAATGAGCCTTTACAGAGAATTCTCCCTAACACGGCCCCCCCCCCCAATGAACCTGGAGGAAGTTATCAGGTCCCCCAAAAATCTGTCCTGATCCGCCAATAATAGATGTATTTCCCTTTTCTTAACATCAATGCTATCTTGAAGGGCGGGGGAACAAGCCTATCCCAGTCTCCGCTCCAACTCCTTCAATTCCTTTTCCTTCGACACTATGGCACCACGAATTGACCTCAGAACCCCCCCTCCTGCGAAATACACCACCCTCTGATGAACACCTTAAACGCTTCCCAAACTACCCTTGGGTCCGAGACAGAGTCCGCGTTTATTAGAAAAAAATTCAGAAATAGACCGGCGGGTATCCTCCCGGAATGATAAATCCTCCATGTCACAGGCTCTGAATCTCCATCTACGTTGTCTAGAAATAGAAGAGGGGACAACGAATTGGGCCAGGACGGGGGAGTGGTCAGAGAAGGTGCGGGATAGTATCGCAGCTTTAGCAGAACCACGGAACAGTTCAGGGGACGAGAAGATGTAATCTATTCTAGACGAGCTCCCATGCACACTCGAATAGAAGGTAAATTCCCGGGAGTTCGGATGATGAAGTCGCCAAGTGTCTACCAAGGAGTAGTCCGAAGCAATGGAGGACCACTTGATAGCTGCCCGAGTGGAAGACGTCTGCATTGAGGATGACCTATCCAGGGTTAAGGATAACGCCACATTAAAATCCCCTGCCCAGACCACCTCGTATCCAGGAAACATACGTAAGTGCATAGCGCAATTCTGAAAGAAATCAGGGCAATCATGGTTGGGACCATATATGCTTACAAATAGGACCAACCAACCCTCAGTCTCCCCTGCAGCCAAAACCCACCGGCCCTCTGTATCAACAAGTGTTTTATGCAGTTTCAAGTTTAGTGACCGATGAATGTAAATAGCTACACCCCTGGCATGGGTTGAGTAGAATGAAGCATATCTGTGTACACCCCAGCCAGCCAACGCTGGCAACTTCTACCCCGGCCCCAGGTGTTTTTCCTGGACACACAATACATTAGCATGATGCCTCCTCGCAAAGTTTGCAATGAGACAGGCCTTTTCCCCCATGAATGAACCCCCTAATATTCCATGTGACCACAGTTAGCGTTGTTTTCAAAAAAACATATGCGAAACATAAAGAATAAAGGGCAAAAACCCAAGGTGCCAGTAATATCCAAGACCTGGAAGAGAGACCCCACCCACCCCCCAAACACAATCCCCTCAACCCCTTGTACAACTGACAATGCCCACCTAACTGAACCCCCCCACCCCGCTCCACCCACGCCAGAAACCCCAATCTACCGGCTAACACATCCCTCCCCCCACCCATGGAACCCATACTAAACACACAGATGAAAATAACCAGTGCCGCCGGGAATGGGGGGTGCTGGCGGCCACTGCAGCTCCTTCTGTCGGGAGGCTATGCCACAGCTCTAGAAGTATAAACCACAACCTTATTTCAACTTCAGTAACATTGATCAACTTGAATCACACATGTGAACGCCCCTGAGAGGGCCACAAAGATCAGATGACATTAATCCATAGCACGTTACAACCACCAGTCAGGTCAAGGGGAGACACTCGGCGACCCCTCCGGCTCCGGAAGTTCAGTTGCAAATTTCTCTGCAGCGTCCAATGAGGTGAACAGCATTGTCTTGCCTTCATGCACTACTCTCAGCTTCGCAGGGTACAACATAGCATAGCGGACAGCCTTTTGTTTCAGGATGTTCTTGGCCCACAGAAACGGCTTCCTCTGGTCCTGCACTTGCTGGATAAAATCCAGGAGCAACTGTATTGTCGCAGAGCCCCATCTTAAAGTCTTCTCCTCTCTAGCGGCCCTCAGCAGCACATCCCGGTCTCTATAATTGAAAATGCGGGCAATGATGGCCCTCTCCGGGGCCCCAGGTGGAGGACGGTTGGCCAATGAGCGGTGTGCTTGCTCCACCATGAAGTGGTCAGTGACGGGAGGATTATCAAGGACTTCCAACAAAAGCTTCTCAACAAACAGTTCCATATTATCGATCTGTGTTGATTCGGCCACCCTGTAATCCTTACATTGTTCCGCCTAGACCTCCCCTCAAGGTCCTCGTTCTTAGCCTCCACCTTCCGTATCGTTTGCTGAAGAGAAGAAACCTCCTGCTGGAGCGATGCTATGTTATCCTCACTATCCCCAATTCTATGTTCAGCCTCGGCCATCCTTCCACACAGCTTATCAATCTGGACCGCGGATAAGTCAACTTGACACGATAAAGTGTCAATTTTCGCAACGAGACTATCTGTGCTTCCCTTCAGTGCCAGCAAGGTTTGATTAAGGCCCCAATGTCGATCTGCGAGGGGCTAGAACACGCAGCTTTTCGTGACGGATCACGGTCCTGACTAGCAAATTGCTCCATTCTGGACTGTTTCTTTTGGTTACCCATAGTAGACGGCACCCGCAGGAACTGTAGAGCTATCTCTATAAGGGACAGAGATTTCAGAGTAGACTACATATATCTTTCTGGGTCACACTCCGTCCTTGCAAGCACCCAAAGCCCTCTGCAACTCCACACAGTAAATAAACCAACGGGCAGCTCGTAGTGCTATCAGGGGGCAAAGGCAGATCACCCCGGACACCCAGCACTCAGTCTAGTGTCACTATCCCTGGTACTCCATCAAGTAAAGAAAGTTCACTTATACTTCAAATGTGTCCCTCACAGATATCACCTGAGAGGGGTACAGAGGCGAGAAAGGGAGGATGACCTTTGCCAAGTGTTGCAAATAGATGAGGAGACCAAGTTCAGGACTATCCACTGTCAAATAATAGCCCCCTTCCAGCTCTGACTGCGAGCACACACCAGGTGACAGGCTGATCTTTCAGGCTAAACAAACATTATGTATAGGGGTGCACATCTTCCACAAAAATAAAACCCAGGGGCAGGTTCCGATGATGCAGGTGTGGAGGGCAGCCCCGCCCGGGGCCAGTGTGTCCAGCGCAGAACCGACTGCTGCACTGCTGCACCTCTTCCACCGCCCCACCAGAGGAAAAAAAAATAAGCTGCATCCCTACGCGACCCCCCCATGCACCCAACAGTCACAAGTGTCCATTGAAGGGATCAGTAAAGTCCGCCATGGCCGCAGGCAAGACCTCGGTGCATGGATCCAGCTAAAGCCGCTGCGGCCGCAGGCAAGACCTCGGCAACACCCGTGCGAGGGAATCCACCTCTCAGCACCACTTACCTCCCTCCCCGCAAACCGCCCGAGGACCAAGGCTCACCTGCTAGCTGCCGGCGCAGCCCGCCTCTGAAAGACACTGCCTCCTCTACGTGTCCACCGTGCACCGGCACCAACGCGTGACCCAAGGGCCAGACAGGGGAGAACCTCCCACACTAGGCACGACCACGGGCCAGGAGCCGCCGCACATCAGCCGACACAGCTCCCACAGGGACGGCCAGGCAGCCTGCCAGCTCCCCACGCAGCGGCGCGGGCCTCGGCCATTAGCGTTGGGGGAGGGGCAGCCACAAAACGCACACAGGTACAATCCCCCGAGCCAGCTGCCACATCCAGCGATGCCAGGCAATCCTCGCTGCAGTTCAAGCACAGTTTCCACGCTGGTTAGTGCATTCTTCAGAGCGGATTTCATCCGTATCTGGAAGCCTTGCTTTTCAAATGGGTCTCCCTCAGTCGGGCTTTCGTTCTCTTGCCAAATTCAACATACAGTTCAACAGTTTTTGAGCTTTTCACTTAATGCTCATCTCTCACTTCCCCTTGCCTCTATAGCTTTAAAACATTTCAGAGACTTTCGTTTGGGCAATCCCACTTTGCCGGACCACTCTATTACTTTGTATTCACAGTTCTTAACAATGGATTCACTTTCTCTTGTAGCTTATCGGCACTCTTGTAACCTTTATCCCTCGGATACTGTTGTTAGCATTTCAATTAAACACAGACCAGGCTTGTTTTGATACCTTCAACTCACCGGTCGTGTTAAAATGCTTTCCGTCTTTCACGCCTTTAATGTAGGAGACAAGGTTGATGCCACTGCCGCTTCTGCAACTCCTCACCTCTGTCGTACACCCTGGAGGGTGGCTAGTAACCTTTTAGCATTCGGAAGACACTTTCTCTCTTCCAGCTGGGCTGTCATGTGCAATCCTCACAGCCTTTCGCCGGAAATGATGTACTCTTGCGTCCTGTCCCTTTCCTCCATACTGCATGGGCATCCCTTCCAAGGTACGGGAGACGGAACCCTTTTCACCAGAAAAAACCTTCTTCCCCTTTAAATTTAGAGTCGCGCAGGGGTGCTGCCCAGGGAGCATTCGCTGCCCTGACTTCGCCCTCCGGCGCCACATCTCAGTCCCCTTTTCCACGCCAAAGGGAACGGCCCAAATTCACCAGTGCTCCCGGGTTTGGCTTTCGCCATGTAATTCCACGCACAGATACTTCTTCTCTTTGTCTTTTTTTGTCTTTTTATCATTCAGGTACTCTGTCCTCAGGCGCCACGCTCCTCCCCGGCGCATGTCGACTTCCACAGGGTTCAGCAGGTGTCTATCCTGCAACGGGCTCTTCCCAACTTCAGACCCCCACGCCCTCTGCCTACGTTGCCTTGGCCCAGACCACGGTTGGCAAGCTTGTACAGCGTGTGACTCGCTGTCATCGAAAGTGCTGAAAAACAGACTAGCCAGGTGGAGGGAGCTCTTGCAGAACTCACCTCCAGGGGACCTCAATAAATTTGTGAAACACTGAGCCGGGCCCAAGGAAGGGCCACTATTTTCCATTGCACCCTGCAAAGGAGACTCCTTTCGAAGGACTCTCCCGCGCGGGAGGGACAGTTCAGGTCCTTATACCAGCACGTGCACTGAAACTGCTGCAGCTACCGGCCTTTGGTCTGAGGGATCCTCAGATCCTCCCGGTGGCAGTGTTGACGGACCGGAAGGTTCTTGTACCGGATTATCTTCTGAGGGGCTTCGCCCTTGTACTGGCAATATAGCCAAGGGTCTACTCCCTAGTAACGGCAATATGACAGAGGAGACGCCTAAACGCAGCTCTGCCGACCCCAGGCGCCATTCCAGCTATTCCGCGAAGAACGAGTGTCAAGGTGGGACTGGCCTCAACCAGGTACGTGGCTTACAGCCTATCCTTCTTATGCGCAGGGCAGCTTCCCACTGCGTCCATATGGGCAGGGTATTCAGCGGCTCCAGCAGCCCCCGAATACACCGTCAGTACCCCCTACAACCTCTCAGGCCAGTGAAGAGGGGTTCTTCGAGAGGTTCCTCAGGCTCATGAAGTCACCTCGGATGGGGGCTATCCTGAAGGACGCCATCAGGGAAGTCCTCCCGACTATGCTAGCGGCACTACAAGTGCCTCCACCGGCGCCCCCGGATCTGGTGCAGCCGTTGCCTCCGGCTGCCCAGCCGGTTCCTCAGGCGGTTCTGTACCAGCCTCCGTCACCTCCTCAGCCTCCGGCCGTAGTCACTGTACCCCAGCCTCCAGCTCCAGCTACTCCTCCACCTCTGCAGGATCATCCTGATACGCAGGACACAGGTGAGGAGGATCCAGAGACACCATCCTCAGCCAGGGCCTTCCACAAACATCTTGCTGGGCTGGCGGAGTACCTGGGCCTACCCCAACCCGAGGTTGAGCAGCCGGCAGAGGGGGTTCTGGCTGAAGTTCTCACTCAACGCCCCTCTGCGAAAACGGGGATTCCTCTGCAGACCGATGTAGTCTTCCCGCCCAATAAGCGTTGGCTCAAGACCCACTCGGTCTAGCCGGTCAGTCGATGCCTGGACACCAAGTACAGGCAGATGGAAGGAGATACACTCTTGCTCTCGACCCATCCTCAGCCACACTCCTCGGTGATTGCTTAGGCATCGCTGTACTCCAACACTCAGTCGTCCTCAGCCACCTCCTCTGCGGCGTTGCTAAGCAAGGAGGAGAAGATCTTGGAGGCGTACGGGAAGAAACTCTATTCCAACGCGTCCTTGCATCTTCGTCCGGCCAACGCTGATGCCATGCTGGCTGCTGCTAACTAACGGTTATGGCGGGAAATTGCGGACTTCCTACCGGAAGTCCCTATGCAGAGCCAGTCATGTTTTAAGGCGGGTCTGACTGAGGCTAAGCTGGTGGAACAGGACCTCATGGAGTCCACCGTGGCCCATATTGACACCTCTGGCCGTGCCATCTGTATCGTCACAGACATGAGAAGGACAGCCTGGCTCTGGGCCACGAAATTCAACCCGGACATCCAGGAACGCATGTTAGATTTTCCGTTCGGGGGGGGACCTCTTTCACTCCACCACGGACGAAGAGCTGGACAAGAAGAAAAACAGCTCACAAACGGCAAGTCTTTATCCATCTCGACAAAGACCACGGCCAAGTCATACACCCAGTCACAGCAGCGCTCCGACAGGGTGCGTACGTATGGAGGATTCAGCAGCTTCCAGGAACGGAGATCCAGGCAGCTGTACCGCTCGCCATCTCAGAACCGGCGCAAGCAACAAAAAAGGGTGTGGGAGAAGTAAGAGTTTTTTCCAGTCCCCCTCCTCCGCGATAGCCTCCGAGGGAAAGAAGGCATGACATGGCCATTCGGGTCCACGTGTCTCCAGTGGGGGGGGCAGGCTTGCTCTCCATGCACATATCTGGCGCCAGAATTTCGCAGACCCCTACCCATCCCAGCCTCTACTCCCCTCTGCTCCCTCAGGTTGGGACACAACTCTTTTGGCGGAGATCCGGTCGCTCATAGAGAGCCAGGCAGTGGAGGAAGTCCCAGCCTCCCAGTGAGGTTTGGGCTTTTACTCCAGGATTTTCGCCATTCAGAAGAAAAACAGGCAGGCCTGAGAGTTGTGCTGGACCTTTCCACCCTCAACCTCTTCTTGCGCCTAAAAAAAATTCAAGATGGTTACACCAGCTTTTATAGCGGAGACATTGTGCAAGGGAGAATGGATGTGCTCACTGGATCTGAAGGGCGCGTACCTACACGTCCCGATTTGGCAGCCCCATCGTTCTTTCCTACAGTTCAGGATCATGGTCTACCATTTTCAATACAAGGTCCTTCCCTTTGGCCTCAATTCGGCCCCCCAGGGTATTTACCAGGCTCATTAATACGGTGGCTGCCCTCCTCAGAGCGCAGAGCCTCCATATCTACCTGTACCTCAACGACTGGCTCGTCGGGGCTACTTCTCCGGAAGCGGTTCTCCACTCGTCCCATGCCCTTATGAACACACTGCAGATGTGGGCTTCTCACTCAATCTCAGGAAGTCGCAGCTGCAGCCCACACAGACTTTGACATTCTTGGGTCTCATCTGGTACACGTGCTCAGAGAAGGTATTTCCGTTGAAGGACAAGATTTCAGCCATCGAGGGCTACCACCCACTTCGTCAGCAGAGAGGTGACCTCAGCATGGTGGTACCAGCATCTCCTGGGTCTCTTGGTGGCGGTCCACACACAAGACTTAGGATGAGGAGGATTTAGCTGCACTTCACGGCCTCATGGAACCAGGAGCAGGGCTCAAAATCTGAGATGATCAACGTTCCTCCATCCCTCCACCCGGACCTAGCATGGTGGTCCAGGGACTGCAACCTGTGGACGGGCAAGCCCTTTCGGCCGCCCACCCCGCAGGCCACCATCACCACAGACTCCTCGCTCGAGGGCTGGGGTGCCACCCTGGACGATCTCTCGGTCCATAGCACGTGCGCTCGACAGGAGCAGGAATACCGCATTAATGGGTTAGTGCTGACGCCATCTGGCTAGTGCTCAGAGCATTCCTCCCACTTCTCATGGGCAAGGCTGTCCTCATCCAGACAGAAATCTCAACCAGCATGTACTACGTCAACAAGCAGGGAGGCACCAGATCCCCTACTCTGTGCAGGCTGGCAATCAGCATGTGGGAGTGGGCCCTGGAAAACGACATCTACCTCTCGACAATCCATCTCCCGGGGGAATCCAACCTGGAGGCGGACAGGCTCAGCAGGTTGGGAGCAGACAATTACGAGTGGCAGCTAAACTACCTCGTTATTCAGGAGATCTTCAACAGGTGGCGTCAGCCCCATCCCCAGGTGGATCTCTTTGCCACCTGCCACAAGAAGTGCCCTCAGTTCACCTCCTGGCAGGGATAGGGTCCTGGCTCCCTGGTCAACGCTTTTTGGCTTCAGTGGAACGGCATGAAGGCTTACGCCTTCCCGTCCACTCCGCTGATTCACAGAGTGATTCGCAAGATCAAGGAGTCTCGCCAACTCAACATCATTCTAATAGCTCCATGGTGGCTGGCCAGGCCATGGTTTTCAGAGCTGCTCAGACTCTCGGAGATGCCTTCCGACGGGCCCGGCAAATCTTCTGGCGTAGCAGGGGGCAGGGTCCTCCACCCCGCGCCTCAGAAACTAGCCCTAGTAGCGTGGTGCCTGAGCAGGTAACGCTGCGGCACCTCAGCCTTTCCCAGGCTAATCTGGAAATCATACAGGACGCAAGGCAACCAGGGCCCAATATAAAAGTAAATGGACCAGGTTCTGCCACTGGGCAGACTCCAAGGAAATTGGCCCCTGGCATGTACTTTGGTCGACTTGCTCTCCTTCTTGGCGCACCTCGCCCACTCGGGGGTCCAGGTGGACACCTGCCGTACATATCTCGCAGCCATCGGGGCTTACAGGAACTCCAAGGACACAATGGAGTCTGCGGACATCCGGCTGGTCACCGTCAAGACGCCTTACTGCTCGGCCTCACCTCGGCTCATACAGTCAGCGAAATCCAGGCGCTGGTCGCCTCAGAACCATATAATACATTTCACAGGGACAAAGTAGTCTTGCGGACACACCCAGCATTTCTGGCCAAGGTGCTGTCTGCTTTCCACTTGAACGAGGAAATAGTCCTTCCTACGTTTTTTGCTGATCCTAAGGACGAAGCACAGAGAGTGCTGCACTGCCTGCTTGTCAGGCTTGCCCTGAAGTTCTACTTGGACAGGACCAAGGGCTTCTGCAAATCGGAGGCCCAACACCAGGCTGTCAGGCCTCCAAGGCCTCCAAGGCCTCCATATCCCGCTGGATGGTCTCGGCCATCAAAGAAGCTTAAGAGGGCCAGAACAAGCCGCTGCTGGCCAACATGCATGCCCAGGCAGTCAGGGCCAAGGCAACAGCCATCGCATTCCAGCGCCAAGTCCCTTGACAAGTCATAAGCAGGGCGGCCACATGGGCCACTCCCTCAGCTTTCTGTAAGCACTACTGTTTGAATGCCGGCTCTAGATCTGAAGCGGCTTCAGACAGGCGGTTCTCAGGAACCTATTTACTTAAGGAGGGTCTCCCCGCCACCCTGGGGCTACATTCAGTTGTAATCGCCCATGCAGTATGGAGGAAAGGGGACGGGACGCAAGAGTAATTAATAGTTACTCACCGTAGTGACTAACGTACTCTTAGTCCATAGTCCCCTTTCCACCATACGTCCCACCAACCTCCCCCCTAATAATACTGGTGTCATTAGGCATTGTTAAATCTATTGTCGACACGTCAATGGAGACTGAGGTGTGGCGCCGGAGGGCGGAGTCAGGGCAGTGCATGCTCCCTGGGCCACACCCCTGCACTCCTCTAAATTTAAAGGGGAAGAAGGTTTTTTCTGGTGAAAAGGCTTCTGTCTCCCGTCCCTTCGAAGGGACACCCATGCAGTATGGAGGAAAGGAGACTATGGACTAAGAGTACTCGCCGGCGGGAGTGGGGGGTAGTGGGGGTCTCTGGCTTTCTGCCCCATAGGATTAACCCCTCAGTTGGTCGCTCTCCTTCGCTTGGTTAGCCATAGCCGTGGACGGACTGCTCCTTCTCGTGCACCACCTTGCTCAAAGTGTGTCTCAGTGTTCCACCTTTTAACAATGTGGGGAGAGTTAATAGGTATTAGGTGTGCGTGATTTAAGTCAAGTGCCTGACCCTGCCTGATCTCGGTAGAGGACATGTTTGTTATGTTACTTGGCATTTATATAGCTCCTTATGTATCATTGGTATGACTTCAAAGTGCTGGTAGGTTGAACGCCCTCGGGAACCGCAGTTCAAGTCAGTAGAGAGCGATAGTGTCGAATGGTGCGTTGGCGCACCGGACATGTGTGCAGCTGGTGTGGTTGTTGCATGATAGCTGATTCCTAGCGGTAGGTGTGGTGCTGAGGAAATTAGTTGGATGTGTTCAGTCTGGAGTGTGGACACCCAAACTGAGTTCTGGCTACGTTGGGCCTGAGGAGATGCCTAAGCTAGCCGGTATGTGCTCAGCTAGCTGTGTTTTATTAGGTGTTAGGCAGAATCATATGCAGTACCCTTAGGGAACACTACATACAATTAAGACTACAAGTGATAGTACAGTTTCACCTTTGGTACAAGCCTGTACTACACAGTTATAGTGGTAGCAGTAGCAGAGCAGCCAGACTTATCTCAAGAGCAAATGAGCAGTAATAGGGATTACACAAAGGACTACAATTACTGTGACTCAAACAAACACCGACTCAAGGTTTCTGGTTAAAAAATATATACGTTTATTTTTAAACCATCTGTTCACAAAACACTTCACTTCTATTAAATAAAACTACACTCTAAATATACTACACACAACCAATTCCTTTTGTTCAGGTCAATTCAAGATAAGTACATTAGGATTTGACAGACTGCGTACTAACCGGTAACGTCTTTGTTTCGAAACAACAATCACTTTTTGACAGTAATGACAGTTCGGTTTTACGAAAAGAAAGCCTACCTGTGGGAAGAAATACACCCGAAGTCAAACACACTTGGCACATAGAATTAAAACAAGGGAATAGTGGATAAAAATCATAGGCAATACTTTTGTCAAGGCAATAGAATCAGAGGACGTTTTCTAAGGGGCAGATAAAAGTCAATAGGTCTGCGCCAGTGTCAAATGGAGCAGGGGCTCTGTTGTCGAGGATCACACCGTTAGAATAGCTCACGATTAAAGTTTGCCAGGAGTACTGGATATTGTCAAAGGGAAGCAAAATTTATAAGATGGAAGGAAGAAAGGACAAGCCTTTGGAAAGGAAAAGGGTTCACCCCGATTCCTCAAGGTCGGATGGAGAGAACGAACAAATGGACACAGTACCTTATTCAGCTGAAGAAAGCTGGTGCTACGGCAGTTGTTCCTGGTAGTTCTTGCAGACACAGGGTGCCTGAAGCTTCAGTCATGGTGACAAGAAGGACGACGTCTGGAGCGATCTGCACTACCCAGGGATGAAGCCAGCAGCATCAAAGCAACGATGAATAAAAGGTGCAATCCTTAAAAACAGGATGTTAGGGAGAATTCTCTGTTTAGGCTGAATTTCCTAACCTAGTGAGTCCCCCAGCAGCTTTGCTGGATTTTTGGGGTTTATTTTTTTCTCCTGCCAAGAGTGAGACTCTTTTACCCTCACTCTTGGGCATGATTTGAGTGTGTTTCTTTGACTCTAGATGTGTTTAATGGGCTATGGGGTCTCCATAGGGCTTCATGTGTTTTTGTGATGTGTGTTACACAGCACCCTCAGTGCAGTAACACAGGGGTGTCATAGTGACCCCCCAGTATAGACTCCATACCCTGGGACTGACTACTGTCTCCCAGGGCATGTAAAGTCACCATTGACTTTACTAGTCTTCAATTCTGAACAGAACCAGTACAAACCATCATATTGTGGACGTACTGGCTGGGGCAATTCAATTGCCCCGGGGTCTGTTAGTCGAGGGGGCACGTCTCGTTCCCCCTGATCGATTTTTGGCTGGTGGCAGTGGATACTACTTTTTATATTCAAGCGCAAATATTTCTCTATGGGATTTTCCCATTGTTCGAGGCTATTATCTTTATTTATTTAATTACGATAGCCTCGAACATACCGCCGATTTATTTAATTAATATTAATTCTACTGTTGGTATTTTTTGACAAAACTCGTTTCTAAAATGGCGTTTGTGTTCTCTTCTGTGACTCCAACCCAAGTCGAGCCCTTTGTTCCACTTATTGGCAGGCTTCTTCACAGAAGCCCTCCAAAGTGGTGCCACTCTGTCTGGGGTACTTAGGAGGGGTGGAGGGGGATTTAGGCACCCTGGACTGAGTTGCCTAGGCAACTCAAGTCGCACTCCGTCCTGATTGGCCCAAGTGGTGAGCCAGCCTGCTCACCACTTAGCATTTTTGAGTGACAGCTAGGCTGAGTGAATGGGGGTTTTCTGCATAAAAGCAGGGCTTTGGGGACTGGAACTTCAGAAGTCGCCACATGACCTAAGAATCCGACGAGGGAGAAGCTGAGCCGACCTGCCACGACGACACCACCGGTGGAGCCCTGCTGGACCGTCTCACCACTTTTCCCAACAACAGAGGAGATTTCCCGCCGGAGAGTCTTCTTCCTTTGACTGGTGGGGATAACCAGTTTCACCATCTTTTCGCCTTCCCGACGCATCTCGTGGCCGCCTTGCCTGTGCCAAGCACCCCGGCAACCGGGATACCACGTTTTACCGCAAATTAAAAGGTACTACCTTTAACCAGAAAACTCTGCGGCTGGTTTCTTCCCTGGCAGTGCAACGACCTTCATCTTTCTCCAGCATGGGGTCTGGCATGGATTCACATGCTCATGAATATTCCCCGTCAGGCTGGGAATCCTCGGTAAAGAAAAAACCAGTATCAGTTTCGTTTCTGATCTGTCTTTCGTAGTAACAACCAATCACTGGTCTCTGCGTCATACTGACCACAGCCAATGACTGCCCTCTACCTAAGCACCGCCTCTGGCAGCCATCTTCAGATTTTTACCGCACGTTCATGTGTTGGGATCCTCGTGCTATTGCTCTCGAGCGTTAGTGCTATTTTTTCACGTTTTTTCTCAAAAACTTCGTTTTTTCGGTCAAAAGAGCCTCAAGCTCCACCGACTCACTATCCGATCAACGGGGACCCGTGTCGGATTCGTCTGCGCCCCTCAAGGGTGAAGATTCGTCGAGCTACGCTTTTGGAGGACTCCAGAAGTTTCTCAGGCCCGGTCATGGCCCAGGAGAAGGGAAGCTCGACGCCCGGAAAGCTGTTCAGGGTCTGCCCTGGATGCCAGCTGCAGAACGTCTTCAAGGAGGACGAACACTCCTTTTGTCTCTACTGCTTACATGAGGACAAGACGCACGTGGAGAAGGACTGTGCGTTTTGCGGCAACATGTCGGAGCGGACCATGAAGGACCGCCATCAACGTCTCGCCAACTGGCTAGAAGGGAAGAGCCCGTCCGGCGAGAAGAAGAAGAAGAAATCTGAGCGGTCTTCTAAGTCCTTTGAGGACGCCCCGGCGACGGGGGTCCAACATAAGGCCAAGCACCGCGAGTCCGCTGGCACCGGGAGCGCCGAACGGTCGGGCTCTACGGGCGCCAGGCAGGGCGCACCCTCCCCGGCACCATCAACCACGAGCCAACGCTCTGGGTCGGGTAAGAGGAAGGCCGAGCACCCGGCGAAGCTCCTGGAGAGGCCCCGGTCGAGCTCGAAGGCCCCATCGGAGGGGGAGCGAGGCGGTGTCCCCCCCCCCTCAAGGATAAGGCGGTGAGCGCACCTAAGGTGGTGAAGGCCTTAATCCATCCGGCCAAGCCCTCTATCGAAACTGTCGCGGCGGCCCTGGCTCAGCCTGTGCAGGCTACACCAGTGGTGGCGACCTCGGGGCTCAGAGTCTCCCTGCCACCTCGGAGGGAGTCATCTTTTGTGCCCATCGATAGGACCCCCGTGAAATCCCCCGTGGGGAAGAAAAAGGGGGGGCAGGGCGTCGTCGTAGATTCGGCCTCAACCTCGGAGGAGGAGCTGGTCGAAGTCTTAAGCCACGGCCTCGGCGTGGAAGAAGACCGACCCGTCGGGATGGATCCCGACGCAGGTGACGACGACATCGTCGAGGGTACCGACGGGGCCCCTAATCGCCCGTCGGATTCCCCTCTGCCAGCGCCGCGAGACAACTCGGCGGCCATTTTGTTGGCTATACAGTCCTTATGCTCAGAGATAAGGACGAGACTACCGTTGCCGACGGAACCTCTCCCGTCGGGGGACCCAGAACCGGGACCTTCTGGTGTTCCCCCTACCAAGAAAAGAAGGATCCACCCTCCGCCTCCTTTTCAGCCGTCGCGCCCCTTCCAGCCCTCCTCCCCGTCCACCCCGAGGGGATGATACGGGGACTGACACGGCAGCGACGGGTACGGACGACGAGGTATACGACGAGGATGTACCGTCGTCGCCTCCCACCAGGGCTTCTCCGCCCGACGAGATTGGATCGTTCCACTCCATGATCTCCAGGGCATCCGAGCTTTTTCAACTCTGCCCTGAGGAGAAGAAGAAGGAAGGTTTCCTTTATCAGCGGCGCGAGGCCAAGAGGAAGACGGTCCTCTCAGTGCCTCTATTGGACGACATTTGGGATGGGGCCTCACCCTCCTCAAGAACCCTTCCACGACGCCAGCTAGAAGAGACCGGTACGAGAAGAAGTACCGGGTCCCGGACACGGCCCCCCTGTGCCTCCGGGCGCAGCCTACCCCGGACTCCGTCGTCTCCGCGGCGGCCAGGAAGAAAGCGGGGGGGGTGCGGCCTCCACATCGACTTCCCCACCGGACGGTGAGGGAAAGAAATTGGACGCTTTGGGACGCAGAGTCATCTCGTCGGCAGCGACGACGATTAAAGCGGCCAACGCCTTGGCTATCGTGGCCCGCTACGACAGGGAGCTCTGGTACAAACTGGCTCCCCTGCTGGACTTCCTGCCGGACGACAAGAGGACAGAGGCCCTGGAGATCCTGCAGGAAGGTGAGGTGGCTTCGGACCACGCCATTACCGTCGCGACGGACATCGCCGACACTGGGTTCCGCCAGTTGGGCAACGGCGTTTGCCTTAGGCGGCGTGGATGGCTCAAGGCTACGGACTTCCGTCAAGACGTTCAGACCAGAGTCCTGGACATGCCCTTCGATGGGGCCAACCTGTTTGGCAAAACAGTGGACGATTCCCTTCAGGCCAATAAAGCGGACACTGAGACGGCCCGGGCCCTGGGAGTTCTGCAGCAACGACGGACGCCCTTTCGGAGCAGCGGAGGCAAGGGCGCCTCCAAAGGTTCCGGCGGCGGTTTCTCCACCTACCGTCAAGCGGCCCGCTCGTCGTCTCAGGAGGCCTACAGAGGACGAGGCAAGTCTGGCAGACTCCGCCGTCGTCGCCAAGGAGGTCGATGCGGCAAAGCCTCGTCCAAGCAGGATTGAACCGACCGTGGGGTCGGGCCCCCACCGAAGCACCCCGGTGGGAGGCCGGCTGGCGAGCTTCGTCAGCGTGTGGGAGTCCATCTCCACCGACCGTTGGGTGCTGGACGCCTTGGCCCGGGGCCACGCGCTCGAGTTTCAAAGAAGGTGTCCACGCGTCCCCCCCTTTGGCCAGGAAAGAACTTCACGTCCCTCAACTTCTCCCGGAGGTAAAGGCGATGCTCAGGAAGGGCGCCATCGAACTCGTCCCAAAGAGGCTTCGGGGCTCCGGAGTGTACTCCAGATACTTCCTCGTGAAGAAGACGGGGGGATGGCGCCCCATCCTGGACCTGCGACGTCTGAACAAGTTCATCAAGGCGCAAAAGTTTCGGATGATCACCCTCCAGCACGTCCTGGGTCAGCTGGAGGAAGGAGACTTCCTGTCGTCGTTGGATTTGGAGGATGCCTACTTCCATATTCCCATCCTAAAGGGGCACCGAAAATTCCTCAGGTTTGTGGTCCAAGGGCGTCATTACCAGTTCAAAGCCCTCCCCTTCGGTCTACGGTCGGCACCCAGGGTGTTCACCAAGTGCCTCGCGCCGGTGGCGGCGCAGCTGCGCCGCGAGGGGATCCACGTCTACCCCTACCTGGACGACTGGCTCATCCGAGCCAAGACGAGGGAGCTCGCCGTGGTTCACACGGCAAGGACCGTCCAACTTCTCACGGACCTGGGATTCTCCGTGAACTACGCCAAATCCCACCTGGTACCCGCGCAAGACGCTCTGTTTCTGGGAGCGAGGCTCAACACAGTGTCCCTTCTGGCCTCCCCGTCGGAGGAGAGGACCAGGACCATCCTGGGCAAGGTGCAACAGATGTTGGTGGCCGACGCGGCCAAGGTGAGGTCCATCAAGTCCCTCCTCGGAATGAGGTCTTCCTGCATCTACCTCATTCCCATGTGCAGGCTCCGGATGCGCCCGTTGCAGGAGTTCCTGGACGCGCGCTGGATCCAAACGACGGGCAGCTTCGAGGAAAGGATCACACTCGACGAGAGTTTCCGACGAGCGATCCGGTGGTGGGACACCCGCGCGCATCTGACGGCGGGCATGGACTTCCAGACCCCAGCCCACCAGGAGACAGTGACCACGGATGCCTCCCTGGAAGGGTGGGGAGCGCACACCGAAAATCTACACGCAAGGGGCCTTTGGCTCCCGACGGAGAAATCTTTACATATCAACGTCCTGGAGCTCCGTGCAGTGTTTTGGGCCCTCAGGTCTTTCCTTCCGTCCCTCAAGGGCAAGGTGGTGAGGATCTTCACCGACAACACCACCACCATGTTTTACATCAGAAAACAGGGCGGAACCAGGTCCCCAGCACTGTCCAAGGAGGCGCAGGACCTGTGGCATTGGGCAGTCGCCCAAGGGATGTTTCTGGTGCCGTTTCATCTGGCAGGGATAAAAAACACCATCGCCGACTCACTCAGCAGGGAGCTGCGCTCGTGCCACGAGTGGGAACTACGGCAGGATCTAGTGGATCGCCTCTTCCGACGGTGGGGCACTCCCCAGATCGACCTGTTCGCAACGGCGACGAACTCCAAGTGCCGGAGGTTCGCCAGCAGGTTTCCCCAGGCGAGGAGCATGGGCGATGCTTTCTCGTTCCCCTGGGAGGGCCTGTTCCTCTACGCGTTCCCTCCTTTGCCACTGCTAATCCGGCTCGTCAACCAGCTCAAGAGGTCACGGTGCAGGATGATCCTCGTCGCACCTGCGTGGCCGAGGCAGATATGGTTCCCGGACCTTCTGGATTTGTCAGCGTCCCCGCCAATCAAGCTGCCGGTGGACGCGGATCTGCTCTCCAGGGAAGGAGGCGCCATCCTCCACCAGGACCCGAAATCGCTGAACTTGCAGGCCTGGCTCCTGCAGCGCTAGAGTTTGGAGGATACGACATACCGGCCGACTGCAGAGAGGTTCTTGCAAAGGCCAGGGCGTCCTCGACTCTTAAATGCTACAGACACAAATGGAAGAGGTTCTCTGTCTGGTGCCACGCACAGAAGATTAACCCTCTACGGATTACGGCTCCCCAAGTTCTGCCGTACCTGCTGACGCTGGCCAAAGCTGGACTGGCACACGCGTCCATCAAGATTCATCTGGCTGCGATCTCCCGATACACCAGGACCACGGGACGGACGTCCTTGTGGTCTCATCGTCTGGTGAAAGAGTTCATGAAGGGACTGTTCAGATCTTTCCCGCCGGTGAAGGCTCCGGCCCCGGCGTGGGAGCTCAACGTGGTGCTGACCAAGCTCATGGGACCTCCGTTCGAGCCTCTGCACTCGGCCCCGTTGAAGTTTCTGTCGTGGAAGACAGCGTTTCTTGTGGCCATCACCTCCGCACGACGGGTGGGAGAGATCCAGGCCCTTTCCTGCAAGGCCCCGTACTTGACTTTTCACGACACGAGGGTGGTGCTCAGGACGCACCCCTCCTTCATGCCCAAGGTACCGTCGGACTTCCATCTCAACGAACCCTTGGTGTTGCCTGTATTCCTCCCGTCGCCTTCGTCGCCGGCTGAGAGGACTTTGCACTCGCTGGATGTGGCTAGAGCGCTGAAGTTCTACGTGGACCGCACCAAGTGTTTTCGGAAGACGTCACAACTCTTTGTGAACTTTGGACCTGTCAATCAGGGGAAGGCTCTCTCGAAGGCTTCCATTTCCAGATGGCTCTCCGGCTGTATCATGTACTGTCATCGGTTGGCAAACCGACCGCTGCCTGGCTGTCCGAGAGCCCATTCCACCAGAGCGATCGCAGCTACCACAGCGTTCCTTTCTGGTGTGCCCCTGCTGGACATATGCAGGGCTGCTACGTGGAGGTCGACGCACACCTTCACGAAATTCTACTGCGTCGATCGGGATTCCAGGGAGGAGTCCAGGGTCGGCCAAGCAGTGCTGCGCAACCTGTTAACCTGAGGTGAGCCTGGTGAGGAGGTAAGATGCTTAATGTTGAGTTTGATGTACTGCTTAATGTTGAGCCGTTGCCACCTCCCGTGGTTGTGCATGTGTGAACTGCTATGTATTCTTTATTCATGAGCATGTGAATCCATGCCAGACCCCATGATGGAGAAGGAACAAGTTACTTACCTGTAACTGTTGTTCTCCAGCATGGGTCTGGCATGGATTCACATGCGAACCCTCCCGCCTACCCCTCTGCGGCTCTTCACTTGGTCATACTGCCACTTCACGTGCTTCCAAATCTGAAGATGGCTGCCAGAGGCGGTGCTTAGGTAGAGGGCAGTCATTGGCTGTGGTCAGTATGACGCAGAGACCAGTGATTGGTTGTTACTACGAAAGACAGATCAGAAACGAAACTGATACTGGTTTTTTCTTTACCGAGGATTCCCAGCCTGACGACGGGGAATATTCATGAGCATGTGAATCCATGCCAGACCCATGCTGGAGAACAACAGTTACAGGTAAGTAACTTGTTCCTTCCTCCAAGTCGTGATCTTCTCTTCCCCTGGACGACGATGCGACTTGCACCCACTGCCAGGAACAACTGCCACCGCTGGAGGATCCTTCCCACTTAAGGTGCCGTGTCCCACCTGGCTTCCCTTGCCACCGACTGTACGGGGTAGATTTAGCCCCCGGCTTTCGAACCTGGGTTACCCTGGGACACCCTGGCTAAACTTTCCTAAGCCTCTCTAAACTCTTTTTGAACTCTCTGCAAGACTTTCTAAGCCTAGTGTAACTGTGTGATCTTGGGCGCATTTGTGCTCTGCTCTCTCTAAGAGTGGGCCCAGCCTTTGGACTTTGGCTCACCAGTGACTTTTGCTCTTCTGCCTTGCTAAACGTGTTCCTGAATCTTAGAGTGGTGTACCTTTCCATATTCTGCCTTTTTCATAAACTTACTGGAGTGCCATCTATAGTTAAGCGCTCACCTCTGTATGAAAATAAGTGGTGTTTACTAAGACTTATCTGATAAGGAATAAGGGTTGTATATATAATAATAGTAACTGTGTTTAGAGTGTTTTACAATAAGAGTGCTGAGTGTTTCAAACAGTGTGTTTTTAAATAAATAATTATATACTTTGATCCCAAAGCTCTGGTCAGTGTTTGCTTGTATTATTGAGTCTGAGTGCCTATTGTGTATACTTTGCATACTGCCTAACTCTTCTTGAGGGAAGTCTGACTGCTCAGCCACAGCTACCTGGTAAATCTGGGTGGTACAGACTGCTACCAAGTGGGTTTACTGCTAACACCTGTAGTCCTAAATATTTTGCAGTGTTCCCTAAGGGAACTGCACAGGTTTCTGCCTAACACAGGAGAGGGCTCTTCTGATGGCTATCCGGACCACTACAGCTCAGTGGAGCGATTCTGACCCAGAAGAGGATTCTCTGGCTGTAGAAGGTGAGCTGGTTGATCCAAACAGGCTCAAGGGAAGAAGACTCCAGACTGGATCTTCTATCGTTGAAGGGTAGATAGCTCAGGACTGCAGCAGTGCTTCACCGTGATCAAGGAGTTGCAGCAGCCATCTTCTTCTCCGCTTCTCTTCGGTTCTTGTAGTTCCAGTGGCAACTCTGACTTCCAGCCCAAGAGTCCTTCCTTTTATGCTAAAATCCCCCATTCACACAGCCTGGCTGTCAATCACAGAGCAGGGGGGTTGTCCAGCCCGGACAACCACCTCAGCCAATGGACACAAAGTGCGATTTGGGTCTCCAAGGAGACCCTGTGCAGGGGGTTACTAAACTCCTCCCTCACTTTCAGCCCACCCAGACGCCAAAGGACGGCGAACAGAGAAACCAAACTTGGTTTGGCGTGAAAAGCAAACAACAAGAAAGACCTTTCCAACACGAACTGGCGAAAAACCACGCTAGGACCCAAGATAAAAACGATATGGGGTAGCGGGTTTTATGTTCACGTCTGTCACCACAGCCAGAACATTAACATGGGAATCTGTGTAAAAAGCATAGTTACCACTGCCACCAGCCATGTCGAGTCGGGAAGGGGGACACAAAGTGCCCCTTGAGTTACAGAAGGACAGGGGAAAGATATTCCCCTCCAGTACTCCATTTAAAATTGTTTGTACTGGATCTGTATTTTAAAAGGGCTAGTAAAGCCAATGGTGACTTTACATGTTTCTGGAGGACAATAGTGTTAGGGAGAATTCTCATTCTATGGCTAATTTCCCTTACCTATAGAGTCCCCCAGCAGCTTTGCTGGATTTGAAGGGTTTGATTCTTTTTACCTGCTAAGAGTGAGACTATTTTTCCCACTCTTCGGCATTTTTGCTATGTGTGTTCTAGGCTATGTTTATGGTTAATGCTTATGGGATCTTTCTCAACCCCATAGGAACCATCTTTATTCACGTGTGTTACACAGCACCCTCAGTGCAGTGACACAGGGGTGTCGTAGCGACCCCCAAACATAGACTCCATACCCTGGGACTGTCTCCCAGGGCATGTAACGTCCCCATTGACTTTACTAGTCAAATCCTATGAACTAAACCAGTACAACTCATCTTACTATGGAGGTACTGGAAGGGGTTAATAGTTGTTTTTCCCCTATGTTCATTTTCGAGAGGGTACCGTGCAGTCCCTCTCTCAAAAGTTTCTGGATGGTGGCAGTGGTTACTACCATAAATATTCGACCGCAAATATTTCCCTATGGGATTTTCCCATTGTTCGAGGCTACCACTTTTTCTGACAGCCTCTAACATACCGCCGGTGTATTTTAATATTAACTTTACTCTGGTAGGTTTTTATTGCCAGAACTTTAAAATAACTTCTTTCTCGTGTCTTCCTCTAAACTCCTAACCCAGGTCGGGATCCTTTGTTCGTCCTTTTGGCGGGCTTCTGCCGAGAAGCCCTCCTTTCGGCGCCACTGAGTCTGGGGTTGGTCCATTGTGTGGGAGGGGGAGTAGGACCCCTGGACAGGGTTACCTCAGCAACCCATGTCGCACTCTATCCTGATAGGCTGGAGGGTCTCCCACCAAGATGACCTCCACTGTGTGAGTGACAGCTAGGCTGTATGAATGGGGATCTTTTTGCATAAAAGCAGAGTCCTGAGGACTGGAAGAGCAAGACGTCGCCATTGGAACTAAGAAGCCGAAGAGGAGAGAAGCCAAAGACATCTGCAATGACTGAACCACCAGTGAAGCCCTGCTGCAGCGTCTCACCACTTTTCTCCACATGACGAGAGAAGATCTTCACCTGCAAGAGCCTTCTTCCCTTGAACTGGTGGGGCCAACCAGTTTGCCAATCGTCTTCCCGGACCTGCCTTGGTCGAATCTCCCGTACCCTGTACTCGGAGGCCGGATAGCTAGGCACCAGACAACCCGGACCGTGATTTAAAGTAGCGTACCTTTTATTCGTCGGG
This sequence comes from Ambystoma mexicanum, assembly GCF_040938575.1. NCBI lineage: Eukaryota > Metazoa > Chordata > Amphibia > Caudata > Ambystomatidae > Ambystoma > Ambystoma mexicanum. The sequence continues at coordinate 642,160,209 of NC_090923.1, forward strand.
CAGCACCGCAGCTGGTTTCATCCCTGGGCAGTGCAGTAACTCGAACCTTCCTCCACGACGAGAGCCTCTCTTCCTCTGCTGGATCACCCGAACTGCAGGAACTACCAGAAACAACCGCCACCGCAGGAGCCACTTCTCCATTTTAAGATACATTGTTCCGCCAGGCCGCCCTTTCTTCGCGGTAGCACTAAAGGTGTTTTAAATCCTTTACCTACCTGTTGGGTTGGCCGCCCCTCTCTCTTAACATTGTCTTTTCAACGTCTGCATCCACCTTTTCCACTTCGTTAACCAAAGACTTGACTGCAGCTACAAGAACATTTTTGCTCCTGGGCCCTTGCCCTGTACCAACTGACTTTGTCACAGGCCTACTGACTCTGGTCACATTTGTTAGATCTGTCTTCTCTAGATTGATTCTCAGCTAGAACTGTGTGGTGCACCTATTTATTCTAACTACCCTTTCCTTCCCATTTTTAAACCTTGTGAAATGCCATTTTGCTCAGTTTTCATTTAAGTATTGCTTATACTGATGCAATGCCTTGCTTAAAATGGTTCACAAACTGATGGGAAGTGTTGCCAGGGTGTGTAACAACCTATTTCTATATAACTTGTGCTTTCCCTCCCTTGTGAGGAATTGTTAGAGGATCCCTTGTGTGTAGTTGTCACTGTGCCATTTTGCTCTCTGGTTCACTTGGTCTACAATTTAACTTGGGAGTGTGTATATTTTTCCTTTGACTTAATTTAACTTGCTTGATGACTGTGATACATGTGTTTTATTAGAAGTGTATAAAATAAATATATATATACTTTTTAAATACAAAGCTTTGGTCAGTGTTTCCTTGTTCCATAGTCTAGTGGGCCTATTGTGTAAACCCTGAATACTGCTCGTCTCCCTCTTGAGATAAGTCTGACTGCTCAGCCACAGCTACCAACTAAATCTTTGTGGTACAGACTGATACCAAAGGGGATTTATTGCTCTCACCTGTAGTCCTAATCTTGTGTAGTGCTCCCTAAGGGAACAGCACAGGATTCTGCCTAACAAGTAGTCATCCCCAGAAATGGTGTTCACAAGGGCAGTATAAAAGACATCCCTGTGTCACTGCACTAAAGGTGCTGTGTGACACACAAGTAAAAAGATGATGCCTAGGGAGTTGGTGACACTCCATAGCCCATGAGCACAAAACGTATAACGCACACAACAAAAAAAAATACAGTAAGAGTGGGAAAAAGGCTTGCACTCATACCAGGTGGAAAAGATAAACCCCAGAAATACAGCAAAGCTGCTGAGGGGCTCACTAGGTAAGGGAAATTAGCCATAAATGAGAATTCTCCCTAACATTAGGATGATGTGTTCGTGGGGTTATGTTAGTATGAGAACAGCTAGACCGAATGTGTCATAGTATAGCTGTGTTCTAGTTGAATGATGGTGTATAGGAGGGAGTAAGCGTAGTAGTACGATATGGTGGTTATCAGTAAAGCGCTTGCGACCAAGCACGAGAGCAGGACAGGGGGCGTACATAGCGGCATATGTATATAAAGCAACAGGATGGGTAGGGATACGCATGTGATACATATAACATGGGGATACAGGTACATAGCATATATAGGAGATACAGAGATAGCTCCACTCCATCCACTCTTTCCTTTCCATCCACTCCATTCACTCTTTCCTTTTCCATAGGTTCCGTCCGTTCCATCATTTCCATCCACTTCATCCTTTTCATCCACATGTTGAACATCGATCTGCATGCAATGTATTGCATGGGTGGTAATCCTTTCCACCTTAGACCTCCTCTTCCTCGGCTCAGTGTTTGTGTAGGAAAGGGGGAGGATCTGGGAAGTTGGAATATCCCAAGAAATAGGATTGGATGGGGGCTTTGGAAAGGGGGGATACCGTGTCAACCCCACTCCCCGAGGACCCCTCAGCCCGGTAATCCCCCTGCACTTGTCCACCCCTAGGGTCTGGATCCAAAGGCAATGGCCATACCCTGGCCACCTGAGCAAGGGATTCCCGTGGTTTGGGCAGTGAAACACCCTCTGTTTTTTCACAGCACTCTAAAGCATACAAAACGAAATGGTTGCACAGATGGAAGGTTCTCCTAAAATCGAAATTATGCAGAAAGCACTCTAAAACATACAAAACAAAGTGGCTGCACAGATGTTCCTCCAGCTTCTTTTCGTGCAATTCGCAATGTGTGGAAGGCTGCATACGACTCAGCTCTTTTCTGCTCCTGCTCAGCTTCATTCACCTCCCCCTCTAATCGAATTTGGACTAACTGCCATTCCCTGGTATGAGAAGCAGCTTTGCTAATTAACTCCTCCCCCCCCCCGAACCTCTACAGAGGTGCTATTTTTCTGGAAATAATGAGTTATTACCTACCCTATCTCTCGACACAGCGCCGGGTCCTGAAGCACCGGTTCGTACAATTTCCAGGGGCGTTTGGTCCTCTCCGGTCTACCTACTATTGACTGGGTTAGTGATACTGGAGCATAGTCTGAGAGTGTCCTCACACCGATTTCCACCCCACCTCTACAGGGATACAGCGCACTAGGAAGTAACAGGAGATCCAACCTGGAGAAGCCCCCATGAATGTGCAACTAAGTCCTTATCCTCACCATGGTACAGACTCCAGCATACACCAGCCCCAATTCGCGAATAAGAGATGCAAAGGATATGGCGTGCTTAAAGTCCAGCCAGGTGGCCAGCATAGATTTATCCAATAAAGGGTTTGGCAATAGGTTAAAATCACCCCCATCAAAATGTGCCCTTTTGCGAAAGGAAGTACGTGCAAAAGGAAATCCCCCTGAAAAACATCCTGCCCTACATTAGGAGCATACAAAGACACTAGAGTGAGCATGAGTTCCCAAACTGACCCGTAACCCACACATACCGAGGATCCCGCAGGATCTTAACACTGGACAGGGAAATCTGTACCCCCAACAATATGGCCACACCCTGCTTCTTCTTGGCCCCTGAGGCAAAAAACTATTTCGGAAATGCCTTCACCTTAGCCTGCAGTCCCTCTCATCCAGCGCAAGCCGGTGAGTTCCCTATAAGAAAGACAGACCTGTCCGCTCATTTCCGCAGGACGTATTTACTTTTCACTGGAGAATTCCACTTGCCCAGCCTGATACAATCTCCACCCTCCAGGTCCTCAATGTCCTCAGTCATGAGTTTCTCCTGAGCCAGCTGCCCCCATCCCTTCATCCTGCTCCAGGTTTTCCACCCATGCTTATTGTGTTTCCAGCAACCGTTCCACAGTACACTTGTACAACTTTACATCACCCCAGCCACCCCTGTCCCACCCAAACAACAAACGTTTCTCAATGAAAGGTGTACATTTGTCTCCCTTAGACCAGTGTAGGAGACAGACTTGGAAGGCAACCCAATACACCCTTAAGACTTACCCCACCTCCCCAATTCGGAGATCCAAGCCCACTCATCAGCCCCCAAAGGAGCCCTAAACCCACCCATAGAATTGAACATAACGTGCAACCCCAGCCTTGTTGGCTACATAACGACTTTCATCCATTTCTTTGACTCCTTCTGCCTGGTGCCCAAATTCTGCCCCATCCGCCTCCTCATCCGCCTCCCTCTCGCTTAGCAATCGCTCAATCTCCTTCAGCGTCCGAACCATCCAACGTCTCCCTTGGCATGAGAAGTGAAGCGCAGTGGGAAATCCCCACCTATATTTCACCTCCTTAGCCTGCAGCCATTCAGTGAACAGGTGGCACGCTATCCATTTCACCAGGGTGGTAGAGGCCAAATATTGGTAGAAAGAGATGGACATGTTGTGGAAGTCAATGTCCTTCAGTTTGAAGAAGTGTACTCGAGATAGCAAATGCGGAGGCCTATCTTGGGCTGAGGAATTCTGGGACCTCGTCTGTTGTGTGCTATCTAGTTCGATAGCTGAGTCCCCAGGAAGGTCCAAGATGAAGCGCAAAAGGTCCGCCACAGAGTCTGGGAGTTCGTCATCCCTTAAAGCTGAAGAGATCCCTCAGAATCCAGATGTTCCTGCAGGAGCGATACTCCCCATCTTCCTTTTGGCCTTCCAGGGAACCATAGCGTGCCTCCAGTCTGTTGGAGCACTCAACCACCTCGTAGGATTTTTCTCACAGCATTTCCTCCACCCTTGAGACCCGATGCTCCATTTCCGAAACCCTTTTATCTAACGCCAAGATCTTGTGAGAAAGCTCCTCCGTGCTTTTGTGGATTTTTCGAATTTCCGCTAAATAGACCTTGTAAATCCATCTTGGTAGGCATCTGCGTAAGCAGGGCCGGGAGCGGGTCCGCGCTGGAAATCTGGGCCATCACCACTTCACTGCGCCTTTTCTTGTCAGTTGATTGCAACATTGTATAAATGTCCCCTTGTTTTCCCTGCTTAGGTATTATAGCTATCATTTATGCAGGAGACAGAGGAGCCAGGGAGATAACCTACACAGACCCGCCAAGCAGCACGGTGCACACCCCAATTGTAGCCCAGTCTCGTGTGCCCCAGGACACCCTAAACTGGGGGCTCACTCTTTGGTCAATCTGCAAATTACCACCCAGCTGTACTGTAGCCACCAATCAACACTGAGCTCTGGGGGAGCACAGCCTGAACTTCTCTCAGATCACACCCAGCTCGGTTACAGGCCCCTGCGATGCTCAGTTGCTTCCAATAGTGCTTGACAATCAAAGAGAGTCCCCAAGGGCTGCGGCGGGATGGGTTGCTGCTGTTTCAGTGGCTGTCAGCGGTGCAAACTCTTAATCAGGCTGGATGCATGTCTGATGTGTGCAGAATGCGAGCGAGAGGCCCCTCAGATGGGCAGTTTCAGTGTTGATCAAGGCTTGGGAGAATGTGATTCTTCAAGAATGCCAGTGTACTGACACGTTAGGCTCATAGAAGGCTGGAACTTCATGTGCGCTGACCCCCTCACAACAGGTTGTGCATTTGCCCTCAGTTGGGCATCTTCAGTGTTAGCCAAGGCACTGATTAATGTAATGTGGATGCGATGGTGTTGGTGTGGCAACATTTTTAGCTCATAGGAGGCTGGAACTATGCTTGAGCTGAACAGTTCAATGTAGGCTGTATATATGTAAATGCAGGGCACACACCCTACCGCTGCAGCTGCGGCCACATACCTCCCCGGTTGAAATCAAGTCATTTGACACTGCAGGCACCAATGTTGGGAGCCGTGGCACACTGTTTCAGAGGCCCAGCCCAGCATGCACCTTTGCTGCCTGCACAGCGGCCCGGGACTCAGTAGGCAGAGCGCTCAGAACACTGCAGGCCCCCCTGCAGCTTCAGAGAGGAAGCGGGGCGTCTGGTGAGCAGGCTCCACGTACCACAGTAACTTGCAGCACAGGTGCTGCCGGGGGTGGGGGGGGTCTCAGTCTTCACAAGGCAGCCTGGCTAACAATCTGCCGCACACCCACACGGAACAGCATCCGCTACTTCAGGCGCCAACCCACGATCCTCTCCAGGATGACACACGTGGGGCTGCAGCCCGAGGCTCCACCACAAGCGGATTCTGCTGCAACGGTGCACCGGAGCCGCAGCAAGGTAATGCCCTGCGCCCTCACCCCCAAGCAGAGACGGGAGACGCCATTTTACTTGTAAGTGGTCCGGCTGCCATCGGGTCCGATCTTCCGACTGCAGGCGCAAATGTGAGGGACCAGAGAACCGCCCAGCAGTAGGTCCAGCTCACAAGGAAGTCACATTGGGGCACTGGGAGATCGGTACGATGCGCTTCTCGCCCTCACTTCGTCGGTGGCTCTTCGGAAGCCTTCTTGACAATGACATGCCTAGCCACACACCTCAGAACAACTAATTTATGGTTGAGGAAGACGGGGTTTGCACCAGATGTTCAAGCCAGACTCCTCGACATACCGTTTGACGGGTCTTACCTTTTTGGCAACAAGGCTGACAAGAGCCTTGAGAAGTTGCCGACCTCAAAGGCAGGAGCCAAATTTTTAGGTGCCGCTGTTAGACTGACTCAGCCTTTTCTCCCTAGTAGACCGCCTTGGAGGGGTAGATCTTTTCGCTACTACTCATTTGGAAGAGCGAGGGGAATGACTGTCAACGAGGCCAAAGAAAGGTCCCTCATGGTGAACGAGGGAGAGGTGCGAAGCCAGCTCAAGCAGGGGCATCTTTACCAACTGCCACTGCATCAGTTGCCTCAAAACCTTTCTGAAGTCTTGAGTCGCAACTCACCAGTGGGGGGCAGACTGTCTCCGTATCTAGAAGAATGGTGAGTCATTACTTTGGATGCTTGGGCATTGGAAACCATAGCCCGTGGGTACTGCCTTCCTTTCATACAGAGACCTCGGAGCAATCGACCGGGGAGCCTCTCTTTGAGGATTCCAGATCCGCTCGTGTGCAGGAAATGTTAACCCTGCTAGAGAAAGGCGCTATACAACCAGTGCCTGTAGCGGAGAGGAACAAGGGATGGTATTCCCCTTATTTTCGAAGGAGGACAGAGGACTGAGACCCATCTTGGACTTGAGACACAAAAAAGTTCCTCAGGAAGGACAAGTTAAAGATGGTCCAATCTTCAGGCCCTCCAACTCCAGGACTGGATAGTGTCATTGGACCTTCAGGATGCTTATTTTCATGTGCCAATCCATCTCAAGCACAGGAAATAACTGAGGTTCGCAGTTGGCGATTCTCCTTATCAATTTAGAGTTCTGCCATTCGGGCTAACCTCCGCCCCAAGGGTTTTCACCAAACTGATGGTGGTGGCAGCGAGTCTCAGGAGGGGGTGGGGATTCTCGGCTACCCCTACCTGAACAATTGGCTGATCAGGGGGCATTCTCCTGAAAAAAGCACTATCATCTCAACGTCACCTGCCACTCTCTTAACAGACTGGGCTTCTCCCTCAATTACAAGAAGTCCCATATGACTCCTTCTCAAAAGCTCCAGTTAATCAGAGCTGCACTGGATACATCCCTGGGAAAGAGCTCCCCACAGAGGTGAGGGCTGAAGACATTTTACAGATGGTCACCATATTTCAGAGTGCCCAGCATCTCCCAGCCTTCAGTTTTTTGAGGTTGCTCGGCCTCTTGGCATCCTGCATTTCTCTGGTGCCAGAGGACCACCTGAGAATGAGATCCCTTCAATGAGCTCTCAGAACTCAGTGGTCCCAGTTTTCAGGAAAGATGTTGGACCTACTTCAGGTTCCAAGCAGGGTCTCACAGGATCTTCTGTGGTGGGCCTGCAAGGACAACATTCTGAAGGGAGAAACTGTTTGGCAACCATGGCCGGAGAGAACAGTAGTGACAGACGCCTCGCTCACTGGGTGGGGAGCCCACACCGACGATCTGACAGCGTTTGTTGGTCTCCATCAGAGTCCAAACTACATATCAATATTTTGGAGCTGAGGACAATCAGACTAGCTCTGAAGGCCTTCCTGCCCTCTGTGCGGGGAAAGAACTTCCTGATAATGATGGGCAATACAGTGGCCATGTACTATCTCGAGAAGAGGTGTAGTGTCACTAGCACTGTGCAGAGGGGCAATTCAAGAAGGAATTTCCTTATCGGCAGTTCACCTAGGAGAACATGGCGGCGGACGCATTGAGCAGGCAGAGCAGTCTCTCCCGCGAGTGGGAACTAGCTCAGGAAGTCCTTCAAGAGATCTTCACCCTTTGGGGAACCCCTCAAGTGGATCTCTTCGCGACCAGTGTCAACCGGAAGTGCAAACTGTACTGCTCCAAGGAATTTCCCCCTAGAGGAGCTCTAGGAGACGCATTTGTGGTGGACTGGAAGTTTCCACTCCTATACGCATTTACTCCAGTTCCCGTCATTCCTCACGTGATCAGGAGGTTGAGAAAGTTCGGAAAACACATGATCCTAATTGCCCCAGATTGGGCCAGGAGGACGTGGTACACGGATCTTCTGGACATGTCCATCTGTCCTCCAATGCATCTTCCACAAAGAGAGGACCTTCTTTCCCGAGAGGGTCAGGGTCTCCATCCAGAGGTCAACACACTCAACCTTCACGCTTGGTTTCTGAGACGCTGAGATACAAGGATTGGGACCTCCCGGATGACGTAATGGAGATTTTGCTTTTGGTCAGAAGGCCAGCAACAAAGTCTTTGTACCATTGCTGTTGGAACATATTCTCCAACTAGTGCCAAGACAAGAATGTAGATCCTTTTCCTGTGTAAAACACCAGATGTTTTATCCTTTCTATTATCTTTAGCCAATCTGGGGCTCCAGATTTGTACTATTAAAGGCTATTTGACGGTGCTGTCCATCTTGAACAGCTCATCAGTGGAATGTTCATATTTCAAAATTCCACCGGTGACACCATTTCTAAAGGGGCTCACCAATGTGTCCCTCCCCATCTCCTTTCCAGTTCCAACTTTGGACCTTAATCTGGTATTGTTTTATGTGTGCACCCTTTGAACCTTTACACTTGTGTCCTTTAAGGTTGTTAACCTTTAGAACCATTCTCTTGGTAGCCCTAACTTCAGCCCGTAGTGAGTGAGTTGCAGGCACATACTCTTACGTCCCGTCCCCTTTCCTCCATACTGCATGGGCGTCCCCCACTTGGGACGGGAGACTGAACCTTTTTCACCAAAAAAACCTTCTTCCCCTAAACCTTCTTCCCCTTTAAATTTAGAGGCGCGCATGGGTGCAGCCCTGGGAGCATGCGCTCCCCTGACTCCGCCCACTGGCGCCACTCCTCAGTCCCCTTTTCTGCATCGTCGGGAACGGGCTGATTTCACCAGCGCTCCTGGGTTTGGCTTCGGCCATGTAATACCACGCACTCTTCCCCAGATACTTTCTTCTATCTTTTTGTCTTCTTTTTGTCAGTCAGGTACTTGGTCCTCTGGCGCCACGCTCCTACCTGGCACATGTCGACTTCAGTGTGCTTCAGCAGGTGTCCAGCCTGCGAGGGGCTCTTCCCTAAATCCGATCCCCACACTCTTTGCCTCCGCTGCCTTGGCCCCGACCATGGCTGGGAAGGTTTTACCAAGTGCAACGCACTTACTTAACGCGCTGGGAGCTGTTTGAAAGGTTGCCTCCAGAGGATCTGAAGGACTTCGTCAGACAGAGATCGAGGCCCAAGGGAGGGCTGCTGTTTTCCATCACACCCTGTAAGGGCGACTCCTTCCCAAAGAAACGCCTGAGCGTGAGGAACCGCTCTGGTTTTTTCATTAGCTAGGTGAGTCTAGTCCAGCAACCGCCCTCATGGCCAAGTGGTCATCAGATCCTTCCGGGGACAGTGCTGAGGGACTGCAAGTTTCTTTGACCAGGTCTACACCCGAGGGGCAACATCTTAGTACAGGCCTAATGTTGGAGGGGGCACCTGCACGCAGCACTACTGGCGATAGTGCTGAGGACAATATGTCGTCCAGGCCCCAGCCTGAGGTGCAGGGTAGGTCTCATGCTCCACCGCCAAGTCTTGGAGAAGGCCGGGCCCAGCGAGCCAAGCACCACGACTTCGGCACGTGGCACACAGCTCGACAAAATGGCTGCCGCGCCAGATAACATGGCCGCTCGTCCGATGACACTCCTAGGAACGGAGCAGGTGGGAGAGCGAGTTTCAAGGTGGGACTGGTGTCAACCAGGTACGTGGTTTACATTTTATCCATCGGCAGTGCAGGGCAGGTTTCCCCTGCAACCGAGGGAGAGTGCGCTCTGGCCCCAGCAGCCACCAGCCACTCCGTCAATATCACCTGCCACCTCTTCAGCCTCCGAAGACAGGTTCTTTGAAAGGTTCCTAGCGCTGATGCAAACTCCTCAAATGGGGGTAATCCTTTGGAATGCTATCAAGGACATGCTTCCTCTGGTCACTCCAGCGGGGCCCAATGACATTCCTCCTATGGCTCCGGCACCCCAGGCCGCAGTGCTGCTCCTGCTGCCCCAGCCGGCTTCTTCGATTCCGGCTTCCCCATCTGCCACAGTACAGACGGTTCTGCACCAGCCTCGGCAACAGCCACCGGCTCCGCTTCCTACACCGCAGCCCGTGGAGCTCAGTACTCCTGCACCCACCTGGGACCAACCGGACACCCTGGCAGACACAGATGAGGAGGACGACCCAGACACACCATCGTCAGCCAAGGCCTTCCACTAATGTCTTGCAGGACTGGCAGAATTTTTGGGGCTTCCACAGCCAGAGGAAGAGGTTTTGGCGGACGTCCTCACTCTACGTCCCCCTATTAGAACGGATCCTGATGCAGAAGGACTTTGTTGCTTTGGCCAAGAAGGGGTAGCTCAAACCACACTTGGCCCAGCCTGTTGTTAGTTCCCTCTGGGACCACTGCAAAAGATTTAAGACTACAGGTGGTTGGCAGTAAACCCAATTGGTAGCAGTCTGTACCACCCAGATTTACCTGGTAGCTGTGGCTGAGCAGTCGGACTTCTCTCAAGAAGAGTTAGGCAGTGTACAGAGTATTCACAATGGGTCAGACGAACACAGTAGAACAAGCAAACACTGACCAGAGCTTGGTGTAAAAGAGATATAATTATTTATTTAAAAACACATCTAGTAAAACACACTGGCACTAATTTTGAGCAGTTCAAAAACACGGAAACTAAAAGATACACACTCCCTTCCACAATTAGTTAGACAAGTCTTAAGTAAAGCAACACTTATTTTCAGACAGCGGTGAGCGCCTAACGAAGATGGCACTCTAATCAATCGGTTTAAAGGGGAGAGAAAGGCAGAGCAAAGATAGAAACAGATCCCAACACTTTCGGAAGAACACAGTAGAAAGAAGGCAGGTTAAAACCGTAAAGTCAAAGCTAACAAGGCCGGACCCACTTTAAGAGGCTCCGGTCGAAATGTGTCCAAGGTCACACGGTTCAAAGTGCCCAAAAGTCTTGCAATAAGTTCAGAAAGAGTTGGGCTAAAAAGAAAGGGGCCAGTTAGATGGTCAAGGCGACCAGCCCAGTCCAGAAGGTTAAGGGATTATTGTTACCTTGTAGCAATCTTTAGAAAGGGAGGCCTGGCGGGTACGGTACCTTAAAATGGTGAGAACGCTCCAGCGGGGGCAGTTGTTCCTGGCAGCGGGTGCAAGTCGGTGCTTCGTCCGGGGGAAGAGAGGATCTTGTCGGGGAGGAAAGCAGGAGTCCGTTGCACTGCCAGGGAAGAAACCAGCCGCGGAGTTCTCAATTAAAAGGAGCGGTCCTTTTATTCGCGGTCCAGTAGTAAGTGGCTATGGAGTCTATGGTGGTGGGTCACTATGACACCCCAGTGTTACTGCACGGAGGGTGCTGTGTAACACACATACAAAAACATATGGGACCCTATGGAGTAAAAGACCCCATAGCCCATGAAACACATTAACATTCAAAGGAACACCCTAAATCATGTCCAAGAGTGGGAGAAAAAGAGTCTCACTCTTGGCAGGAGAAAAAACCAAACTCCAGAAATCCAGCAAAGCTGCTGGGGGACTCACTAGGTTAGGAAATTCAGCCCAAACAGAGAATTCTCCCCAACACCTGTCAATCGGCGCCTTGTCGCCAAGTATAGGCAGATGAAGGGGGATCCACTCCTACTGTCGGCTCATCCTAAACCACACTCTTCAGTGATTGCTGCGGCATCACTCGACTCGAAGCCTCGGTCGTCCTTGGCCACCTCGTCCTCGGCGCTGCTAGGCAAGGAGGAGAAAATGGGAGGCATGAAGTGTGGTGCCACGTCATCGGTGGTCGGAGGTGAGTGTCCTAAGAAAACACTGTAATGCAGAGTCTGATGATAGTCCACCAGTATGTCTGTCTAAAGAGGCAAGCCATGGCCCAATACACACAAATTCCCAGCATAGTTGTCACGCAGCACAGACACATGCAGATGCCTGCAGCAAGGCAATGCCATATCTTACACAAACCACACTAAGATGTCCATGGCATAAGTGACACTGCATGCAGGCCACAACAAATATGCCTGTCACTGTTAGGCAGAATCCTGTGCAGTGCCCTTAGGGACCACTACACACAATTAAGACTACAGGAGGCAATACAAGTTTTACCTTTGGTACAAGCCTGTACTACTATGTTAAAATGGTAGCAGTAGCGGAGCAGCCAGGCTTATCTCAAGAGTATATGAGCAGTAGCAGAGATTACACAAAGGGACCACAACACTTCTATAAATTCAAAACCACACGTAAAATACACTACAACCAACCAATTCTCTTGGCACAGAATAACTCAAGGTAAGTACCTTATGTTTTGGCAGACCGGTGTTGTGAAACATAAGACGTTACCGGGGATCCACATGCGATCACTTTTTGACAGATCGGTCGTATTAAAGAAACGCCTATCGTCAGCGAGAAATGTTACCGGGCCAAAACACACTTAGAACCTGGGCTAACCAGAGAGAGTTGGCGGCAAAAATCATATGCAATACTTTTGTCAAGGCAGACAGAATCAGAGAACACTCGCTGACAGAAATACAAAAGTCAATAGGCCGGAGCCAGTGTCAAGTGGAACCGGGTTCCTGTTGTCGAGGAGTACACAGTCGGACAGTTCAAGATTCAAGGTTGCCAGGAGTACTTGGATATTGTCTTTAGAGGAAGCAAAAGTTATAAGAAGGAGGGAAGACCAGGGCAAGCCTTGGAGGAGGAGAAAAGGAATTCACCCTAGTTCCTCAAAGCAGAACACAGTACCTTATTCAATGAAGAAGCTGGTGCAAAGGCAGTGGTTCCTGGTGGTTTCCTGCAGATCCACGGTTCCTGGAGCTTCGGCAAGAAGGAGGACATCAGGAGGGGTCTGCACTACACAAGGATGAAGCCAGCAGCAGCGACAGTGAATAAAAGGTGTGCTCCTTTAAAACAGGAGAGGCTCTTCAGATGGCTATCCGGACCACTACAGCAGTGTGCAGCGATTTCGACCACGAAGAGGATCCTCTGGCTGTGGAAGATGAGCTGGTTGACCCCACCAGGCTCAAGGGAAGAAGACTTCTGACTGGATCTTCTCTTAGTCGTTGAAGGGAAGATAGCTCAGGACTGCAGCAGGGCTTCGCCAGGACGGGGTATTTGCAGCAGCCGCCGTTCTCTCTGCTTCTCTTCGGTTCCTTGTAGTTCCAGTGGCGACTCTGACTTCTAGCCCAAGAGACCTGCCTTTTATGCGCAAAACCCCCATTCACACAGCCTGGCTGTCAATCACCCAGCAGGGGGGTTGTCCAGCCTGGACAACCACCTCAGCCAATCATGGCAAAGTGTGACTTGGGTTTCCTAGGATACCCTGTGCAGGGGGTGACTACACCCCTCCCTCACATTCAGCCCACCTAGACACCCAGGCGCCTGGTGGAGGGCTTCTGAGCAGAAGCCCGCCAAAAGACGGTGAACAAAGAAGGCAAACCTAGTTTGCCACCCAAAGTAAAACACAAGAAGGACTTTAACAAAAAGAAATGGCGAATAAACCCAAAAGAAAGCCAAAAGAAAGACAATTTGGTCAAGCGGGTTTATGTTCGGGGCTAATATAATAGCCAAGAACAGTACCACGTGTATCTAATAATATAATCGCAGTAGAAAAGTTAGGGTAGATATCACTGCCACCAGCCAAGTCTAAATGTTAAAAGAGCAAAACAATGCTCTAGGAGGTACAGATAAAAAGGGATACAAATTAACCCTTTCCAGTACTCCATGGAAGATGGGGTGTACTGGATCTGTGGTAGATTGACTAAGTAAAGTTAATGATAACTTTACCCTTTTCTGGGGGACAGTAGTCGCCTCAGAAATTGAGTCGGGGGAGTCTGAGTGACAACCCTGTGCCACTGCACAGAAGGTGCTGGGTGACACACACAAAGAAGGGGGCTACTGAAGTGATGTACTGCAGGCCCACAATCACAAAGAAACAGGTAGAAACACATAGCAAAACACAGGTAGGAGTGGAGGAAAAGCTCACACTCTTACCAAGTGAGAAAAAAGAAACTCCAGAAGTCCAGCAAAGTTGTTGGGGGACTCATTATGTGAGCGAAATTAGCCATAGATGAGAATTCTCCCTAACTCAACCCCTCTTAGTTTGGAAGTACTGGAAAGGGTTAAAAGTTTTTCCCTAGTGTTCATTTTCGAGAGGGTACCGTCCAGTCCCTCTCTCCAAGTTTCTGGCTGGTGGCAGTGGTCACTACCGTAAATATTCGACCGCAACCTCTAACATACCGCAGGTTTATTTTTTTATTAACTTTACTCCAGTAGGTTTTTATAGCCAGATCTTTGATACTATTTCTTTCTCGTGTCTTTCTCTGAAATCCTAACCCAGGTCGGGGATCCTTTGTTCGTCCTTTTGGCGGGCTTCTTCACAGAAGCCCTCCTCTCGGTGCCACTGAGTCTGGGGTAGACAGGATGTGTGGAAGGGGGAATAGGCACCCTGGACAGGGTTGCCTAAGCAACCCAAGTCACACTCTGCCCTGATAGGCTGGGGTTTATCCCACTAGGGCAACCACCCCGCTGTGCGAGTGACAGCTAGGCTGTATGAATGGGGTTTTTTCTGCATAAAAGCAGGGCTCTGAGGGCTGGAGGACAAGACTTCACCACTGGAAGTAAGAAACCCGAAGAGGAGAGAAGCTGAAGACCTCTGAAACGACTGAACCACCGGTGAAGCCCTGCTGCAGATCATCACCACTTTTCTCCAATGTCAAGAGAGGATCTTCACCTGCAAGAGCCTTCTTCCCTTGAGCTGGTGGGGCCAACCAGTTTGCCAATCGTCTTCCAGGACCTGCCTTGGTCGAATCACCAGTGCCAAGCACTCGAAGACCGTATAGCCAGGCACCCGTCTACCACGACCGTGATTTAAAGGAGTGTACCTATTATTCCGTTTTGGCAGCACCGCGGCTGGCTTCATCCCTGGGCAGTGCAGTAACTCGAACCTTCCTCCACGATGAGAGCCTCTCTTCCTCTTCTGGACCTCCCGAACTGCAGGAACTGCCAGGAACTACCACCACCGCAGGAGCCTCTTCCACTTTCAAGGTACATTGTTCCGCCAGGCCTCCTGTTTCGCTGGTTACTGCTAAAGGTGTTTTAAATCCTTTACTTACATTCTGGGTTGGCCGCCCCTATCATCTAACATTATCTTTTTAACTTCTGCAACCGTCTTTTCAGTCATTAAACAAAGACTTGACTGCAGCTACTAGAACTGTTTGACCCTGGGCACTTGCCCTGTATCATTGACTTTGGCACAGGCCTATTGACTCTGGCTAAATCTTTTACAACTGCCTTCTCTAGATTGCTTTTCCTCAAGAAATGTGTTGGTGCACCAAGACTCTTATAACCACCTTTCCTTCCCTTGTTATATATCGCTGAAGTGCCATTGTGCTCGGTTTTCACCTAAGTATTGCTTATGCTAACGTACTGCCTTGCCTAACTTGTTCACAATCCAATTGAGCAGTGTTGCTGGTGTGTTTAGGAGTCTAACCCTGTATGACTTGTCCTTTCCCTCCCTTCTGAGAAATTGTTAGAGTGCCATTTCTGCTTGGTTTACACTGTGCCGTTTTGCTCAGTTTTCACTCTTGCTCAAACGTGTCTACAATTTAAATAGGGAGTTGTGTATACTTTTCTTGACTGTTTTAACTTGCTTTAATACTAGTAACTTGTGTGTTAAATTGAGAGTGTGTAAAATAAATATATTTCTGATGTTTGTTAATCTGCTTAGAATCACATGCTGTGCATAGGTCCGACATCCAGTGGTCACTGCGGAGTATTGCATTTTGTTTTTCGTAGTCGAAAAAGGGGACGTCGACAAGGCGTGTCTGTAACACTATCCCTATAGTGACGTGCGTTGTACCCACAATCCCTCACGCGTCGAGGTCCCTCAGATTGTTTTTTTCCGCCCAGCTTCTGGTCGCCTTACGCGGAGCTCCTAGAGAGACATTGCAAATACTTACTACGGACCTCGGTCCTTAATTATACTTATTATATTGTTAAAGATCCCTCCCCTCGACGTTAGCTGTGAAGCTGTTTTTCCGCCGAGCAAGTTTTTTCGACCGAGGGGAAGAGACGGAGGAGATCCTTCGGCGCTGCCGAACACGTGGCCTGGCCTCGCCGGCCAACATACAGTAGGGAGAGTGGGGGTTCGAACTTTTATCTTCTCTTTGAGAATGTCTTTCTTTCTCCCCTATCTTTCCCTTGGGGTTGTTATCACCAGTTATTATTGCCTCAGCTATGGAGAGGACACCTTTTAAGTTTTGCCCACGCTGTAGGGGCAAATACACTTGGAAGGACAAACACAAGCTTTGTAATCATTGCTTGCCCCTCGATCATAAGGAGGACAGCTGCGCGGCCTGTAAGCTCTTGAAACCAAGAACTCTTAAAGAACGCAAAGTTAAGAGGTGGGCGGACTACGCTATGTCGAAGTCAGTTTCCTCACCCGCCTCCGCTGTTACAGAAAGTGACGAGGAGGGTGATAACTCGACGTCCGTTACGGAAGTCATTAACCCCCAGAAGGAGCGCTCGCGCTCCTCGACGTCCGTCCCCGGCCCCGACGGGCTCGGCTCATGCCCTGCTTATGGGGATGAACACCCCGGCGACAAGGACGCACATAGACCCCATAGGCCTAAGCACACAACCCACGGCTCTTCGTCGAAGACGAAGGATCCATCAGCGCCGAAGGGGGCGCAGGGCACTCCTGCGTCTACCTCAGACCGTAAGGGTCTGAAGCCCCACCCGCAAAGGCAGCCGCGACCAGCGATTGGGCTTTCATCAAACACGGGCGCTACCTCAAAATCATCCGACGTAACGCTCCATAGAGCGGCCGTCGAGGAACAACGCGTAACGCAGGCAACGTCGACACCAGAGCCCTCTACTGACAAACTCGTTGTCGAGAGCCTGGCGAGAATTGTTTCCGAAGACAAACGTAAGCGGACGACGAAACAAACGTCGAATACCACACAAAAAGCTATGGAAACGCCGAAAAAGCACAAGAGTAGCCAGGAACTGCCCCCTTCATCTAAGGGCACTTCTGAACTACCGGAGGGCTTTTCAGAGGGCGACGGAAACCTCTCTTCGACGTTGTGGGAGCGTTCTAAGCGTTTTGAAGGTGAAAACACTGATTTCCCCCCTCTAGACTATTCCATGAGACCCTTGAAAGACTCCATTCTTGTATGGAGAAAATGGAAAGGTTTTTGGGAAGCCAAAACCCACCCACACCCAAAAGACCAAGAGAATGGCCCCAGGATGACCCTAGGGTCAAGATTCCTAGGCTGTTTCCCCCTTCTACAGACGTATTTGACCTCACTGAAGAGGAGCAATACCTCCAGGAAGATGAGGAGTGTTTGGGTGGAGAGGAAGAACATGAGGAAGAGGGGTTTGAAGAAGATCCTTACACTAGTGCAGGAGCTTTTGAAGAAGATACAGCTACCTCGCAGCCCTGGCAATGCCCATCAGTGCAGCCTTGGCAATCCCCATCAGTGCACTCAGACCCTGATGTCTTTCACCCTTCTCCTCCCAAGGATTCACCTATTGGAAACACCTCTCCCATAGATGACCAACCTTCACTTAATGCACTATTGCGTAAGGCAGCAGCGCATTTTGAAATAGACACAGGGGAGACTCTTCCTGACATAGACTTTGTGGAGAAAGTTATTAAAGAAAAAGCCCCTGTTAGTCAGTCTATTCCGCTCCTGGCTTCTATAAAGAGAAGAATAACTCCTTCCCTTTCCAATCCTGCCTTAGTCAGAGGGGTCAACCCTCGGATAGAAAAGCTCTTCAGCCCTTCGTCCTCTGACCCTTTGTACATCAGAGGACATTCTATTCCGGACTCCCTCGTAGTTACTAATACAAGAAAAAGAGTGGGGGTACCACTATCCACTAGTGAGGCACCACCTGACAAAGAGGGCAAGAAGCTCTATGCACTTGGGAAGAGAATCACGACCTCCGCCGCCTTCTCAACTAGGATTGCTAATAACAATTCCCTACTAGCTAGCTACGCAGATGCACAGTGGAGCAAGCTGCGCAGCGAAGCAGAGGACGCACCAGAACCCCTGCGTTCACGCCTGTTGGCTATAATCTCAGAGGGAACTCTTGTAAACCAGGGCATCGTAAAGAACTCCTTAAATGCCGCAGAGACGAAGCCGGAAACCCAGGCTTCCCTGATAAATAAGCCCATAGAACAAACACATCTGTTTGGGAAAGCAGTTGATGAGGCACTAGAACATGTAAAGAAAGAGTTTGATACCATCAAGACTCTTGACCAAATTTCTAGGCCCCCTAACAGACGCGGCTA
This sequence comes from Ambystoma mexicanum, assembly GCF_040938575.1. NCBI lineage: Eukaryota > Metazoa > Chordata > Amphibia > Caudata > Ambystomatidae > Ambystoma > Ambystoma mexicanum. Next base: position 642,178,352 of record NC_090923.1, read on the forward strand.
TGGCAATAGACGCTCCTTTCGTAGCCAACGCCAGCAGCAAAACCAACAGCAATTTTACTCTGCTACCAACTGGCCCTCTAACCAAGGTAACAACACCCAGTTCAGTCAAAGAGGCCAACGCCGTGGCAAAGGAAGAGGTCGCGGCTCCAGCCCCAAAGGTTCCACGCCCAATACCAACAAATGACCCGAAGATTCAGGTCCCCTCCCATGCATCACCGGTCGGGGGCCGGCTAACATCGTTCCTTTCAGCATGGGAGGGAATATCGTCAGACCGCTGGGTATTATCCATCATAGCCCACGGATACTGCATCGAATTCAACGGTTCACTGAAGTACAGACCCCCACGGAACCGACGCATGACACCGGAACACCTCACCATTCTTCTTCAAGAAGTAGAAGAGCTACTGAAAAAAGAAGCTATAGAGGCTGTCCCCCTATCTCAGGTAACAGAAGGTATTTATTCAGTGTACTCCCTTGTACCCAAAAAGGACTTAACCATGCGCCCTGTATTAGATCTGCGCCCAGCGAACAAGTTTGTCAAACCCCAAAGGTTTCGTATGGTGACCTTGCAGGAAGTAATCCCACTGTTATCACAAGGGGATTACATGACAACACTAGACATGAAAGATGCATACTTTCATATTTTAATGTTGCCAGCGCACAGAAAATACCTCAGGTTCAAGATAGAGAACAAACACTACCAGTTCAGAGTACTACCCTTCGGGATAGCATCTGCACCAAGGGTATTCACGAAAGTACTGGCAGTGGCAGCGGGCCACCTGCGCAGGTTATCCATCCCGGTATACCCTTACCTCGACGACTGGCTCATAACAGGGGATTCTTACGAAACATGCTTCTCCAATACCCAAAAGACCGTAGACCTTTTGTCCCAACTGGGCTTCTCCATCAACGAAAAGAAGTCCAGCTTAGACCCCAGCCAAATCAAACAATTCCTAGGGGCTCTAATTCGAACAAAGTACGGCCTCGTCTTCCCCTCCAACGAGAGGGTCCAAAACATGCTGTTTCAGATCCCCCATTATGTGGCAGGTCGACAGGTGACTGTACGCAAAGCAATGCGCTTGCTAGGGATGATGGCGTCAAGTATTTATTTGGTACCTCACGCGCGCCTGCGCATGCGCCCAATGCAAGAGTGGCTCTACAGCCAGTGGTGTCAGGCCAGCGGACAATGGGACGATCTAGTGGTGGTCTCGCAGGCCTTGGTTCTCTCGCTACGGTGGTGGACAAAAGAAAACCTGTTATTAGGGAAAACTTTTGCCACACCCGCAGTGGAAGCCACTCTAACCACAGACGCATCCCTTACAGGATGGGGGGCTCACCTATCCCATCAGACTGCTCACGGAGCGTGGACTCCGAGCTTAGCATCCAAGCATATAAACCTGCTGGAACTACTAGCGGTGTTCAAAGCACTGAAAGCCTTTCAGGAACACCTACAAGGAAAGACAGTGATGGTCCTCACAGACAGCACCACAGCCATGTACTACCTCAACAAGCAAGGGGGCACTCACTCTCCAGGACTGTCCAAGCTGTCCCAGAATATATGGAAGTGGGCTCTCAAACACAACATGTTTCTACTATCACAACATGTACCAGGGGAACTCAATCTGCTAGCAGACAAACTCAGCAGAGATTTCCCCCTGCCCGAAGAGTACGAATGGCAATTGCACGAAGACATCGTCTTAGACGTCTTCACGCAATGGGGATTCCCGGAAATAGACCTGTTCGCAACTCTGGAAAACTCACAATGCCAAAGTTACGCCTCCAGGTACCCCCAGAACCAGTCCAAGTGGAACGGTCTGTCGATTCAATGGTCAGGGAAATTTGTTTACGCCTTTCCCCCCGACTCCCCTTCTCAACAAAGTGGTGCAAAAAGATGCACCAGGAGCAGGTTACCATGATACTAGTGGCCCCAATCACAAGAGGCACCAGGAGCAGGTTACCATGATACTAGTGGCCCCAATGTGGGCCCGGCAGCCATGGTTCGCTCACTTGATGGAGATGTCCCTATCTCCCCCAGTGAAACTTCCCTGCCCGTACAACATGCTGTCACAAGACAAGGGCAGGACACTGCATCCATGCCCTCAGACCATGAACTTAGCAGCCTGGCTCCTGAGATCATAGAATTTGGACATTTACAACTCCCGCAGAGATGTATGGACATCCTCAGGGAAGCCAGAAAACCTAATACTCGCCACTGCTATTCTAGCAAGTGGAAAAGATCTGTCATCTGGTGTAGAGGTAAGAGCATCAACCCGGTTGACTGCTCTCCCACTAACATTGTTCTGTACTTGACCCATTTACTGGATTCAGGTCTAGTGTTCAATTCCATTAAAGTCCACTTAGCGGCACTTTCTGCATACACCACTTCCCAACTTAAAGTGTCGTGGTGGAAGATACCAGTTATCAAGGCCTTCATGGAGGGGGTAAAGAGAATACACCCTCCGATAGCTAACCCTGCTCCCGGATGGGACTTAAATGTGGTACTTTCTAGACTCATGGGCCCTCCTTTCGAACCCATGCACAAAGCAACTCTTAAAGACCTCACTCTTAAGACTGCTTTCCTAATAGCTATCACCTCCATTAGGAGAGTAAGTGAACTACAGGCTCTTTCTGTACTAGACCCCTTCGTAACAGTTCACAAGGATAAGGTGGTTCTACGCACACACCCAAGGTTTGCACCAAAATTCATCTCGAAATTTCATGTAAACCAATCAATAGAACTACCAACGTTCTTTCAAAACCCTTCCAGCTTGGGAGAAAAAAGTCTGCATACACTAGATGTACGCAGAGCTGTCATGTTGTACATGGAAAGAACCAGACCACTGAGAAAGACTAATAAGTTCTTTGTCTCTGTGGCAGCAGGAAGAGAAGGAGATGCAGTTTCAAAGTCCACTATATCTAGATGGATTGTTCAATGCATCACTCTGTTACACTCTTGCTAAGAGAGAACTACCCTTCAAGCCAAGAGCACATTCCACTCGAGGCACTGGGGCTTCCATAGCGTTCATTGCAAATGTTCCCCTTGAGTCCATCTGCAAAGCGGCTACCTGGAGTTCTGTGCACACCTTTACAAAACACTACTGTCTAGATGCACACTCTAGATCTGACTCCCAGGTGGGACAGGCAGTATTAAGACATCTTTTCTCTACTGTTCCTTCTCATAACCCACCGCCAACTCCGGGTACTGCTCGCTAGTCTATGCACAGCATGTGATTCTAAGCAGATTAACAAACATCAGAAGACAATGCATTACTTACCGTAAAAGCATTTCTGATGGTTGTATCTGCTTAGATTCACATGCGCCAACCCTTCCTCCCCGCTCGGATGGAAGGAACATAGACATCCTTTTCTATATTTCTCTCTTTTCTGTACTCACTCACGTCTAGAAGGCTCCCTCAGGGCAGAAAAATACAAACAGAGGGACCTCGACGCGTGAGGGATTGTGGGTACAACGCACGTCACTATAGGGATAGTGTTACAGACACGCCTTGTCGACGTCTCCTTTTTCGATTACGAAAAACAAAATGCAATACTCCGCAGTGACCACTGGATGTCGGACCTATGCACAGCATGTGAATCTAAGCAGATACAACCATCAGAAATGCTTTTACGGTAAGTAATGCATTGTCATATTCTTTTTGATACAAAGCTTTGGTCAGTGTTTCCTTGTTCCATAGTACTGTAGCCCTATTGTGTAAACCCTGAATACTGCTCATCTCCCTCTTGAGATAGGTCTGACTGCTCAGCTACAGACTGATGCCAAAGGGGATTTATTGCATATACCTGTAGTCTTAATCTTCTGTAGTACTCCCTAAGGGAACTGCACAGGATTCTGCCTAACAAGCCGTACTTCAATGCGCCTCTGCACCTGCGTCAATCCAGTGCTGATGCCATGCTGGCAGCCGTTAACCAAAGGCTTTGGTGGGAAATAGCCGACTTCCTTCCAGAGCTTCTGGTGCAGAGCCAAGCACGCTTCAAGGGGGGGCTAGCAGAAGACAAACAGGTGGCGCAGGACATCATGGAGTCCACCGTGGCTCACATCAATAACTCTGGCCAGGCCATGGACATGAGAAGGACCGCCTGGCTTCGGGCTACTAAGTTTAACCTTGACTTCCAGGAACGCATATTGGACCTTCCGTTTGAGGGTAGTGACCTCTTTCACTCTACCACTGATGAGGAATTAGATCAAAAGAAGAACAGCTTGCAAACTGCAAAGTCTCTATCCTAACGAAGGCCACGCCCTAGGCGTATACCCAGTCACATCAACGCTCTGACAAGGGGCAGGCGTTCGGCGGGTTCTGGGGCTTCCAGGAACAGAGGTTGAGGCAGCGTGACAGCTCTCCGAGTCAGCACCGGTGCAAACAAAAGGGGTGGGGGCAAGGGCTTTTTCTTGGCCCCACTCTCCGCAGTGTCCCTTTGGGTCCACGTTTCTCCGGTGGGGGGCAGGCTTGCCTTTCACGTGCAATTTTGGTGCCAAAACCTTTCAGACCCCTGGATCCTCTCTGTAGTATCCCTGGGTATTCTGCCTACCGGTCCCTCCCTCTCCTCCCTGCACTCCCACAGATTGTGACATTAACTCTGTTGGCAGAAATTCAGCCGCTTGTCGAGAGCCAGGCAGTGAAAGAAGTCCCAGCCTCCCAGAGAGGATTGGGCTTCTATTCCAGGATTTTTGCCATAAAAACAAAGAACCAGGCTGGCCTGAGAGTTGTGTTGGACCTATCCACCCTTAGCCTCTCTTTCCCTCTTCAAATATTCAAGATAGTTACGCCAGCACTCATTGCGGAGACACTAGACAGGGGAAACTGGATGTGCTCTCTGGATATGAAGGACGCTTATCTACATGTTCCGATTTGGCAACCACATTGCTCCTTCCTGCGCATCAGGGTCATGCGCTGTCGTTTCCAATACAAGGTGCTACCCGTTGGCCTCAACTCAGCCCCCAGGGTATTTACCAGGCTCATGAATGCAGTGGCAGCCCTCCTCAGGGCCCAGGACCACCACATCTACGCGTACGTGGACGACTGGCTCGTCAGGGCGAGATCTCTGGAGGCGGTTATCCATACATCCTCTGCACTTAAGAGGACTCTCCACGACCTGGGGTTTACGATCAAGCTCAAGAATTCTCAGGTGCATCCTACTCAGAGCCTGACCTCCTGGGCCTCACCTGGGGCACGGGCTCCAAGAGTCTTTCTCACGGAGGACAAGGTCACGGCCATCAAGAGAGCCACTGCTCACTTCCTTACCAGAGCAGTGACCTCGGCCTGGTGGGACCAGCACATATTAGGTATCATGGCAGCGGCCCTACTGGCCGTGCCCCACACGCGACTCAGAATGAGGAGATTACAGCTGCACTTCGCAGCCTCATGGACAGCTGGTCAGCATCCCTTCTTCTCTCCACTCGGACCTCATATGGTGGTCCAGGGACTGCAACCTTCGGACGGGAAAGCTCTACCGGCAGCCAGCCTTGCATGTCACCATCACAATGGACTCCTCCCTGGAAGGCTTGGGAGCCACTCTGGACAGCCACAACGTCCATGGAGTCTGGACCCGGCAGGAGCAGGAGTCTCATATCAACTGGCTGGAGCTGAAGGCCATCTGGCTAGCTCTCAAAGCTTTCCTTCCGCTCATTGGGGCAAGACCGTCCTTATCTTGACAGGCAGCTCCACCAGCATGTACTATGTCAACAATCAGGGGGGGGTACTAGGTCCCGGCCACTGTGCAGCCTAGCGGTCAGAATGTGGGAATGGGCTCTGGAGAACATCTACCTCACGGCTGTCCACCTTCCGGGGGAGTCCAACTTGGAATCGGGCAGGGTCAACAGACTGGGAGCAGACAATTCCAAATTGCAATTGAACGGCCAGGTTTTGCTGGAGATCTTCAGCTGATGGGGGAATCCTCAAGTGGATCTGTTTGCCTCCTGGGACAACAGGAAGTTCCAACAGTTCCCGTCCTGGCAGGGCCTCGGCTCCCAGGGCGATGCATTTCAGATACAGTGGGACGGCATGATAGCGTATGGAAAGGGGACGGGACGTAAGAGTAATTAATATTTACTCACCGTAGCGACTAACGTACTCTTACGTAGTTCATAGTCCCCTTTCCTCCATACGTCCCACCATCCTCCCCACTAAGAATACTGGTGTCGTTAGGCAATGTTGGATATTGTCGACTTGGGGACTTAGGAGTGGCGCCGGTGGGCGGAGTCAGGGGAGCGCATGCTCCCAGGGCCGTGCCGCTGTGCGCCTCTAAATTCAAAGGGGAAGAAGGTTTTTCTGGTGAAAGGGGTGCCCATGCAGTATGGAGGAAATTGAACTATGGACTAAGAGTATGTTAGTCACTACAGTGAGTAACTATTAATTTAATCTAAGCCACCCTTTACTATCTTCTGTAAGGATAGGGTTTTTCTGAGGAATACATAGGAGGACACAATCCATTCGAAGAACAAGTTACTTACCCCTGGCAACGTTCTTTTGACTGGATGTTCCTCCCACATATTCCTCATCGCCCTCCCAACCTATCCCACAGTAGAATTTCCCATGCTATTACAGCTTTTGTTCCTTCAAGGCTGAGTGCAGTCATTCCCGTGGTTATGCGGGTATTTCTACTGTAAGAAAAAACAGAACTGAAGCCAACTGACTCTGTGCGTGCTATATATGCCTTCGATGACATCATCCTCGAGACGGAGGCACTTGAGGGACATCGAGTCAATGCCATCAACACACAGGGCCCTCTGCTGAATTCTTTTTCCTAAAGCATCTAAAGCTGCATATCGAATATCAAAGATGAGGAATACGTGGGAGGAACATCCAGTCGAAACAACATTACCAGGGGTGGTAAGTAACTTGTTCTTCTGGAGATTCATCATCAGATATCAATTCCAACTCTGAAATGTTTTCGGCAGGGGGCATAGTGCACCTCAACTCGCCCATCAATCTGCCTTGCCTCGATTCCTCGGTCGTCTGCTCCAGACGTTATGTCAGTCGTCGTACATGTATTGTAGGACTTCGCCCCTGTACCTCAGTTCCTTTTTTCTGTGTGCTTAGTACACTGCTCGAGGAACACTGCTATAGACTTTGATTTCTACTCGACGTTTTGTCGTTCTTCTTCTACGCGAGTCAAGCCATGTCTCCAATTCAAATAATGCATGGAGGGCATCTGCGTGTGGTGTCTTGGTGCCAGTCAAGACACAGAAGGCTGTAGTTTTTGTGTGGCGAGAGGAATCTGAAATCCCTCAAGGACTGTGTGAGCAAGCTTGCAGTAGGCCGACCTCCCTCTAAATCCCTGGCGCAGGAGACCATTCGGGTATCAGAAGCCGAAATGGAGGGGCTCACTCAAGAAAAGGAAGAGAGGCATTGGAAAAAGACCAAAAAGAGGCCCCATTCCTGTAGCCATTCATCCTCTTCCTCTTCACACAAGAAGAGGAGATGCCACCGGCATGAGTCCGATTCTTCAATTGACTATGGTCATTCGTTTGTGGGGCCGATGTCCAGGGCGGAGTGGGAGGAATTTAAAACTCGAATGCTAGACGTTTCAGAAGGCAGCTGCAGGTACAGCTGAGCCCTCAATGCAGCAGACCGCGGTAGCTCCAGTGGCACCCGGTGACCTGGTCCCCAGGGCAAAAACTCAACAGCGTTGGCGGAGCGGTCTGGCTCGCGCTGAGCAAGTTCGAGCCGCCTTCGGCATTGGTGCTTGCCAGCGCTCCTCGGGCGCTGGTTCCTGCCGATGCACCCTCAGTGCCGAAAACTCTGTCGGCACTGACTGCAAAGCCGTCGACGACATCGAACGGCATCAAGCAGTCTTTCTTGGCCAATTCCAGGACCGCCTTTTTCAGCTCCATGGCTGACATGTTGTCGGTGCCAATGAGGACGACCACCAGCGCTTCGACCCTACGTTCTCAGGGGCTGGCTAAAAGGTCCGAATTTTTTGCGGGATTACAGGAGATTTGCTCCTTAGGCAGGAGAGCGCAGCTCCCACCGGCCAGGATAGGGCAGAAGTGTTTATTGCTCTGGAAGGGGCTTCTAGAGGTCAACCGGCAGTGTTGGCGGCTACCCAGCCTCCGAAGCTGCTTTGATTTCCCCTCTCACAGCGCACCGATTGGAGGATGGTTGACCAAGCACTTGCTCCAGTGGCAGGAAATTACTTCGGACAGCTCATCCAATGGGGTATTGTCTGCCATTTCTAAGAAAACCACTGGTCAGACCACCTCCACCTCCAATCCAACCAGGACAGGAGCTCCAGGAAGAACTGAGAGTCCTGTTGCTGAAGGGTGCCGTGGAAGAGGTACCTCCTGAACAGAAAGGATTTCTTTGGTATTCTTGGTATTTCCTGGTGCCCAAGAAAGCAGGAGGTCTCCGTCCCATTCTGGACCTCAGGGCGTTGAACAAGTTCTTGAGGAAAGACAATTCAGGATGGTGATGTCGAGAGAGATTCTCTCGAACTTCAGGACTGGCTGCTGTCCATAGACCTACAGGATGCCTATTTCCATGTGCCAACTCATCGAAAGCACAGAAAGGTCCTTAGGATCACCATAGGAGATATGCACTATCAGTTCAAGGTGCTTCCCTCTCCACCCCAATGGTCTTGACCAAGCTCATAGCGGTAGTTGCGGCTCACCTCAGGAGGTCTGGAGTCCATATATTTCCATATCTGGACAACTGGCTGATCCGAGGGAAGTCTGTAGTGCAGGTCTTTTCCCATCTGCAGGACACCTGTTAGCTGCTGCACAGGCTGGGCTTCTCCCTAAACTTAAAGAAGTCCCACATGACACCAGTCCGACTGCTCCAGTTCATCGGAGCAGTCCTAGACACCCGGATGGGAACGGCCTTCCCTCCCGAGGAGAAAGTAGTCCGCTTGACACTGATGGTGGACTTATTCCAGAATAATGCCACTCTACCAGCGGCTTCCTTCCTCTGCCTTCTAGGACTCCTGGCTTCCTGCATTTTTCTAGTGCCAAAGGCCAGGTTGCGCATGAGATCACTGCAATGATTACTACGAAATCAGCCGTCAAAGACCTGTCCTGGGGGGCAGACCGCAACAGTCTTTTGGCGGGGGAACCCTTCTAGCCTCCTTGGCCTCAGACCCGAGTAGTCACGGATGCATCCTTGAAGCGTAGGGGCGCTCACTGCGAGGATCTGCAGGTGAGCGGCCTCTGGCCAACAATGGAAGCCAGGTGGCACATCAACAGACTGGAGTTACGAGCTATCAGGTTAGCCCTGAAAGCGTTCGCCCGTCTCTGTGAGGAAAACATTTCCTTGTCCTGACAGACAACACAGTGGTGATGCACTACCTCAACAAGCAAGGTGGTGTGCACTCCCGCCCCCTCTGAACGGATGCAATGATGCTTTGGATCTGTTTGCTGGAGAACAGGATCTCGGTCTAGGCAGTTCACCTGGCGGGCAGAGAGAAGAACTTGGCGGATGCTCTGAGCAGGCAGAGCATGGTCTCACACGAGTGGGAAGTGTGCCAAGAAGTCCTAGAGGAGGTCTTCTCTCTCTGGGGTAATGGAATGCGAACTGTTCTGCTTGAGGGAATTCCCAGCGAATGGTGCACTGGGGGATGAGTTTCTGGTGGAATGGAGCTTCCCTCTCCTTTACGCCTTCCATCTGATTCCCGTCATTCCATGGGTTCTCCGGAGGTTTCAAGCGACCATGATTGCCCCGGACTGAGAGAGGAGAACGTGGTACTCTGACCTCTTGGATCTGTCCGCCTCACTGGTTGCATCGACGCCCAGATCTCCTAACCCAGTCGGAAGGCTTAATAATCCATCCGATCCCGGTATATCTCAACCTACATGCGTGGCTCTTGAGAAGATGAGATATGATGACTGGGACCTCTCTGAGGAAGTACTTGAGGTGTTGCTGGCTGCACGCAGACCATCTACAAGATCTTTGTACGTGTACAGATTGAGACGATTTGAGGCGTGGTGCAGAGAATGCGAGACAGACCCAATCTCTTGGCCCACCATTACAGTGATGGAGTTCCTTCTGTCACTGGCCTCTGCAGGCCTTAAGGTTGCCACAGTCAAAGGATATTTGGCGGCCCTGTCTGTGTTCAAGAGATCCCGGGACCAAGGTTTGTTTTTTTACGATCCTGGTAATGGCAAAATTCCTGAAGAGCCTTGTAAATAAATTCCCGTCAACTCTTTGTTGTCCCAGATTGGGATCTTAATCTGGTTCTTAAATTTCTGCTGGTGGCTCCTTTTGAGCCTAGGCACTCATGCCCATTACTGCTTCTTCTGTTGAAAACAGCCTTCTTTGTCGCTATTACGTCCGCTAGGCGGGTGAGTGAGCAGCAGGCCTTATGCTGTAAGCCACCCTTCTTAGACCTTTTCCGAGAGAAAGGTGCACTCCGGGTAAGGCCTGGGTTCCTTCCCAAAGTTGTATCAGAATTTCACCTGTCACAGTCCATCAACCTTCCGGTCTTCTATCCTCCCCCTCACCCTTCTAAGCAGGAGGAGCGGTTCCATCATCTTGACTCTAACAGGGCGTTGAGTTATTATGTCGCCAGGACAGCTGATTTTAGGAGAGCTGACCAGCTCTTTGTGGCTTTTTTCCTCAGCCCTTAAGGACCTGCCCAGAACGAAGCAGACATAGATAAATGTTACAAGGCCGCTGGGAAAGAATTGCTAGGAGGCATCAGGGCCCATTTCACAAGGGGGGTCTCTGCATCCACCGCATTGCAGAGAGAGATCTCTGTCCGGGAGATCTGTCGCGCTGCGACATGGTAATCTTTGCACACCTTTGCAAAACACTATAGCCTGGATGTGACTCGTACTTCTGATGTGCATTTTGGCAAGGCAGTGCTGCAAAACATTTTGAGAGAACTTTCTTCCAGCCTCCATTCGTTACTGCTTTGATGAGAAATCTGCAGGAGGTGAGCAATCCACCGTAATGTTCTTTCTATGGATTCTTCTCCTACAGATTCCTCATCTCCCCTCCCATCCATCCCCGCTCAGAAATTTGGGGGTTGGTGTGCATCTTTCCATTTCACGTTGATTTGATGATGGTCCTTTGTCTGTTTCCTGTCTTCCTGCCACAGTCCTAAAACAAACTTTTTTCTAACACTACCTTAGTGTTCTTTTTCAATTGTTCCTACTTTGGAGGCCTATATTACTTCGTTTATAAAGGGCTCATTAGACCCTTTGTTCTCTGTTTGCCTATGCAGTGTGTGGTGATCTGGAACAAAGGGTGAACTGAGTTTGGGCATTATGATGCACTACTTATACAATGCCTGACGTCCTGTCCGTAACCGACAACCAGACGCTGAGCAGGTTGGATCGATGGTCGACGGATGGGACGAGGTCCACTACGCCACCTATCGAAAACATTTCTGAATCAGCAAAAGTGGAGGGAATATCTATCAGATGAGGAATCTGCGGGAGAAGAATCCATAGAAAGAACATTATGATAAGGTAATTTCTCCTTCTGCGATGTGTCCAGTCGTGGGAAGCGCAGGGTCTGCAGGTGCAGAGGTCACTGGATATCATTGGCACAAAGAAAGAGATGCAGACTTCCACAGGATAGACAACCTCAGGAGATCTCCAGGACACTCAGAAGACTGGATTCTGCAGAAGTCGCCACAATCAGGTGGCAACAGGTGATCTTTGTAGGATGAACAATGGAGCAGACACTGCACAACTTCTTTGATATTTGTGGCTGAAACTGCAGCAGCAGACGTCCGAAGATCCAAGTTCCAAGGATGCACAAGTAAAGGTGACAGCTGCAGTGAGTTAACTCAGGGGAGAGCTGGTCAGTCCACTGGGCGTTCTAGGGACACTACTGAAGGCTCAGCAGATAAGATCCTCAAGCAGCAGGTCGAACAGGTTCTTCCCACAAGTCCAGAGGCTTGAAGCACACACAGGGGACTTCTTGACCAGGACAAGAGGAGCAGAACTTCACCAGGACTGCGCTGGAAGGCATGATGGTCAACTGCAACGCTCAGTCACGGTTTTTCAGCAGGTTGTACTTACTTAGCTCCAACGATCTGTCGATCAGTGTTAATTATCTGCACCATTCAAAGTGGCAGGGATGGTCAAATCATGGACAACCACTGGCCAAGCATTCTCCCAAACTGCAGACCCACTGTGGCTCGGATCTGGACATGGTCCAGAGAGACCCAACCTCCCCCCCCCCCCCAAATCTGGCCACATTCATAGACCACCACTTTGCACAGGAAAACAGTGTCTTTGCGTGAAAAGGGCTTTCCATATATGGCAATTCCAGAGAAGAGGGCAGGAAGAAGGCCAAAGAACAGGCGAAAATCTTGTGGCAAGGCCATTTTAGAGTACCATGTACTTTGTATGGCATCATGAGGTAAAATTCAAAGGAGCACAAGGAAAATGTCAAAAACATGACAGAAAAATATCCACTGCCACCTGCCCATCCTGGAAATAACCACAAAGTTACATAGACAAATCTATAAGGAATCAAAGTATCCAAACCTTACTTCACTTGAAGGTGATGTGTGCCGTTTTTAAATTACAATAAATCCACTAATCCACTAAAGGACACGGTCTCCCATTACTGATAGTCTTAAGGAATGAAAGTCCTGTGGAAGTCTATGGGAGGAAAGCATCATAAAGAAAATCTATCCCAACAAGCGTTAAAGTAGGCTTCCATCCGTACTTTTGCAAAACATTATCGCCTGTATACTCTGTCATGCCCTCTTTTGTAGAGCGGTTCTGCAACAGATCTTAATGTCAATGGGAGTTTGCTCATCCTTCCTCCAGCTAGTGGGTGCTGCTATTGGAATCTATCTATGATGTGGGAGGACACAATCCATTAGAAGAACAAATGACTTACCTCTGGTACTGTTCCTTCTGATGGATATTCTTCATTGCCCTCCTATCCTAGCCCACAGTCTGAGAGCCCTCAATGCACCAAGTTGTGCCCCCTATAACACTATCCCCAACTTGGCTGAACACGTGGGGAAAACGAGTGAACTGAGGTCACTGGAAGCAGCGCGATATATTTGTGCCAATGTCCTGTCCCGCCTGGAGGGCAGAGAGCGCAGAGGGGACCCATGGCGGCCTCTGCTGCTGAAAGGTTTCCGAGATCTGCCGCAGGACGATATATCTAATTTGCTTAATCCGACATCAATCAGAAAGCATGTTACCAGAGGCAAGTAATTTGTTCATTTTATGATGTATTTTTCATGTTTTGTCCCTCCAATCCTACCGCTCGTGACAAAATAGGGATGCGTGTGTTGGGGGCTGCAGATGACTACGTGCATTTTATAGTATATTTTTTATTCAATTTTTCCTCTCTGCCTATATTTTTCTGGCCTTACAATGTGAATAGCTCGGTAGTTTTCAAATTGTGTTTGTGTACTACTGCAGCCTAATTCTGAGCAAAGTGACAAAATTATCAAAAACAGAAGAAAATGATTTTGAGAATTCGTGGGTGAGCTAGTGCTTTCTCTTATCTCCATGGAAAACCTGATGCAAATAAGTCTTTTTCTGCCATTATTGACATAAAAACATTTGTTTTTTCCAAAATTGGCTAACTCCGAGGATCATCTTTCACTCACCTGGCAACCTCGACCTGGAATAACCTACCAAAAAACATATGCAACACAAGGGGTCATCGGGAGTTCAGGAAACTTCTCAAAACTTGTCTCTTCCCTCCAGATTCAGGAGGAATCAAAGAAACCATAAACCCCAACCTACTCATCCATTATAAAAGCGGGGGTGGGCGTGCACGCTCACTCAACCCCACACGCCACCAATCCTAAAAGATACTTGAATAGGTAGGGACAACCAATAGGATGGACAATAAGGGACAAGTGTTCTGACCAAAACTACACCTGCCGCAGAGCGGGGGAAGTTGCGGATATGAGCTAGATGCACAAGCCACTCGGGCCAAACCTAAGAGAGCTGCCACTACCCAGCACACCTGCCAACTAGGCGGTCAAAGCAGAGTACCAAACACACAGGATAACCATAGCGGTTGAGCGCAGAAATGCGAAGACAAAGTGGTAGGAAATAGACAAATACTTGAAAACCAATGTAACCATTCCTTAAAATTTCAACTTTCCGCATACTCAACATACTGAAACTCACACAACCACCTCTCTGCACAGCAATCCGCATGCACTTCACCACATTGCAACAACAGACTAACAACACATAACTCGCCACAACAGCACATGGGAATGCTGGCACTGATCGAAAACTGCACTTAAGCTCAGCAAACAGTACAAACCGAACTGAAGCGGCCAACAGGACATCACAACTCGCACTGTCCTATTCCCACTACACCCTACTAACCCCTCCCACCCCACCTGACACTCTCCTTTTCAGATCCACCAAAGCGCCTGAGGACCACAGCAGTGGTGATGGTGCGTGGTACAAATACCTTTAACATTAACATGAGTGTTTGGATTTGGCTAGATTAGTGGCAAAACACATTTGGTGAAATTTCATTGATGAAAAGCACTTTTGCATTTTCGTGTGTGTAGTTCAATATAACCCTAACAGTAGTTAATTGTCCCCCACTGATGAATCATGCACAACCTAGTCACCAGTGAATGCACAATCTGCTGAGCAACAACCTTTTCTTTTGTTTCAACAGTTGTTATCCAAAACAGGTCTGTTTCTGTCATAACCCTATGAGCTGCACTGGTCTGTCTAGAAATGTCCTAGTTTCAACAATAGACACACTACACCTTTTTTAGGTATGTTATTAAAATTTCCATAAGCTTGCTTTATTTGCTCATTGGTGTACCTTTCAAATATTAGGCCTTCTGATGGGTAATTATCTGAAATCATTCTAGGTCAGTCTGCTTTTCTTTTAAAGATCTCACCGCATCAATGTGAATTAATTGTGATATCCTTTTATAATCTCTCTGGTGTATAGTTTTTACTTTCTGTACTGTACAAACCTTGTTTCCATCATTTCTGTTGCTATTCACTCTCTTTAATCCTGATTCTTTCCCCCTAGAACCCAACAGTACTCTGCCCTCCTGAATACATGGTGTGCTTCTTGCATCGACTGATCACAGCTTTAAGATCATACTGGGATGAGTACAAAATCAGGAACACCACCACTCTCAGCAGCAATGGTAAAGCATGGTCACTCACAGATAACTGTACCACCTCTCCCTCCCCTCTGATCTGCAGCGAGGGTAAGGTTTAGTTACTCAAATTCTAATGTCGAGCAAGACAGTGGTTTGTTCTGCAGTGGTGGTAAGGCTTGGCCATACACTAACTACAGTGTTTTTCTACCTCACCCCATTATGCTATTTGTATGTTCTATTGTAATGGTAAGCTTTGACAATCCTCTAACCTGAGCTTATTCTGTCCCAAAACAGCCCTTTTTTCCTCTACAATGATGACTGTTAACTGCATTGCTCTCTTTATACCACATACACATTCTTCGCTCTGCTTTGGAGGGCTGTGTTTGGTCATATAATTGTACAGTTTGGCCCATAATATTCTTGTGGCTATGGCAAAGCTTGCTCATGCACCAACTGAACAGCTTTCTCCAGCTAACTCCACCACACGCTATGGTCTTGCAACAATTGTAAGCTTTGCCAGTCATTCAAAATTTTTTAGTATTTCTCTGTTTTACTGCTCTTCCGGTGCGCAGACAGTAAGGTTTTGCATTTTCAAATCACAGCTCAAGCCATCCTTCATCAGTGATCCTATGCTCTACAGTGGGGTTAATCCTTGGTGATTGGCTTACTGTTTTCCCAGGATCTATAGTCTATTCTCTGCTTTGATGGTAATGTTTTATTCGCAAATTCTTTTTTTTTTTATCTAAGTACATACTTGCAGTCTGTGGTGATGCCAATCGTGACAGTTAATCTGCTCTACGTTTCTCATACTCCCCCTGCAATCCTCATATACTTGACCATTTCTTAACAGATCAACATACCCACTCCCATTCTATTACATCCTTCGTATTCTTGTCAGTAATTAGTAGTTAAATGTACTGGTTTATGAACCCAATCACCACAATTGTCTCAAAATCAGTATTATTAGCAAGGTTGTGCTGCTATCTACTAATTCACATTTCTACATCCCTTTCCATCAACGTATTCATTATGTGAAGGGATAGGAAGTCGTGATCCTTAACTACTTGTTCAAATGTCTTTGCCCCTTGTATGCTTTGCAATAATGTTAAGGTTTGTGCATTCACTAATTGTACAGCTTTTTGCACTTGTAATAATGCAAAGGTATTCCCATTTTCTAACCATTTTGCTATCCCCAGGCCGATGCACATAACCCCTGAGTGATGGTAAAGATTTGCCATTTGCTAACTGTTTAGTTTACTCCATTTAACTGTGCATGTGGGTCTTGTGGTTATTGGAAGAATGCAGCTTTCTCCAACGTAGCATATTCCTTTCCAGCTTGAGTAAGACTTAGCAATTTGCTAGCTTTGCATTACCCATACTCCTACATCCTGTTCCCTTTTCTCCATACTGCATGGGCGTCCCTTGCTATGGCCGGGAGACGGAACCCTTTTCACCAGAAAAATCACCTTCCCCTTTAAATTTAGATGGGCGCTGGGGCGCGACCCTTGGAGCATGCGCTCCCCTGACTGCCCACCAGCGCCACTCCTCAGTCCTCTTTTCCGCGTCGACGGGAGCGGACCGCTTTCACCAGCGATCCTCAGTTCGGCCTCCGGCCTAGTAATTCACATGCTTTTCCCCGGAGAAGTACTTTTGTCTTCTTTTTTATTGTCTTTAATCAAGGTACCTCTGTCCTCTGGCACCACGCTCCTTCCACGGAGCATGTCGACATCACCGGGCTTCAGCAGGTGTCCAGCCTGCGAACGGCTCTTACCTACGTTCGACCCCCACTCTTTGCCTCCGCTGCCTTGGCCCCGACCACGGCTGGGAGGGCCGCTCTGCGTGCGACGCGCTGACACCACGTGCTCTGAAGAACAGAATAGCCAGGTGGAGAGCCCTTTTCAGAAGGTCGCCTCCAAGCCCGAGGCAGGGGCACTGTTTTCATCCACACCCCGCAAGGGCGACTCCTTCCCCAGGAAGCGCACGAGCGGGAGGGACCTATCGGGTCCCAGTACCAGTGCAGGTACCAAGGCTGCTTCAGCTACCAGCCACCAGGCAGTGGAGTTGCAAGATCCTACCAGTGACTACGCTGGGAGACCGGGTTTCAACCCGTGGGGCTACACCCTAATACTGGACAGATGTCTGAGGGGGCGCCTGTACGCAGCACTAGTGGCGACACAGCCGAGGGCACTCCGCCTACCAGGCCCCGACCTGAGGTGCAGGGAAGGCCTCAACTTACACCACCAAGGGTCCTGGAGGAGGCAGGGCTTGGCGGGGCAGGCACCACGACACAGACACTTGGCATGCAGCCTGACAAAATGGCCAACGGGCCAAACAAAATGGCGTCTCGCCCGACACATCCCCCTTTGGGGACCAGGTAGGGAAATGCATTTCCAGGTGGGACTGGTCATTGCCTGGCACATGGCCTGCGGCATATCCTTCAGCCTCGCTGGGCAGATACGCCCAGCATACAGCAAGATAGTGTGCCCAGGTCTCAGCAGGGCCCACTCCACCAAGCACTCTGCCGGCCTGTGAAGACAGGTTTTTTAAAAATAATTGCTGACTCTTATGAGGTCTACGTAGATGGGCATCATCCTCAAGTATGTTATCGGGAACATGCTCCATCTGGTACTGCCACTAGCACCCAAGGCCACCCCGCCCTTGGGTCCAGCTCTTCCGGGTCCAAAGCAGCTCCATCTGCCCGCGCCAGTGCCCATGACACTGCCTCCCATGCCTCTGCCAATCACAGCAGCCCTGTACCCAGTGATGCAACAGCCTCCCGCGCCTGTCGGTACGCCACAGCTACCTGCGCCCAGCCCTCCTTCAGCTGCACCGGACCAACAGGACACTTTAGTGGACACGGATGAGGAGCAGGACCCAGACATGCCCTCGTCGGCCAAGGCTTTTCACGAACGTCTTGCTGGCCTGGCTGAGTATTTGGGGCTCCCTTAGCCTGAGGCCGAATAACCAGAGGCGGGGTTACTGGCAGAAGTCCTCACCCTACGCCCCACGGCTAGAACAGGGATTCCATTGCAAAAGGACATGCTGGTGCTTACAAAAAAAGGATAGGTAGGTGGATGGTTTCGGCCATCAAGGAGGCTTTTGAGGGGCAGCACAAACCTCTTCCAGTGAAGATGCATGCCCATGCAATTAGAGCCTGGGCCATGGCTGTCGCGTTCCAAAGGCACGTACCGTGACAGGTTATCAGCACAGCGGTTACATGTGCTACAGCCTCAGCCTTCTGCAAGCACGACTGCTTGGATGCCGGTTCCAGGTCGGACGCAGCATTTGGTCAGGCAGTCTTAAGGAGCTTGTTTTCTTAAGATGGGCAACTCTCCACCCTGGGGCTACATTCAATTGTAATCGTCCATAGTCCCCTTTCCTCCATACGTCCCACCATCCTCCCCCTAATAAAACTGGTATAATTGGGCAATGTTAATATTGTCGACGTGTCAAAGGGGACTGAGGAGTGGCGCTGGTGGGCAGAGTCAGGGGAGCGCATGCGCCCAGGGCCTTGTCCCTGCACGCATCTAAATTTAAAGGGAAAGATGATATATCTGGGGGAAAAAGTTTGTCTCCCGTCCCTAGTGAGGGACGCCCATGCAGTATGGAGGAAAGGGGACTATGGACTAAGGAGTACGTTAGTCACTGTGTTGAGTAACTTATAATGTTGTACCTGTTACTCATCCCAGTCCCCCATGATTAGATGAGTCCACCTTCCAGACAGAACACACTGTTGCTACATTAGTGTTTTTCTAGCTCCTCCCACCGTAATTTTGTATTTGTATTTATTTGTTTATATAGCGCTTTACACCAAAGCGCTGCACAATTGAACAACTTAATACATGAAAAATAAACAATATAACAGAAGAAGCAAATTACAATATGAATCAGTCAACAAAACAGTAAGGAGAGCAATTAACTGAAGGGAATAGGGAGAGTAGTGGAGTAGGACTGTGTGGGATGGGGAGGGGTGAGGAGGAGAAGGAGCAGGGAAGGGGAAAAGGTGAAAGTGGGGAGATAGGGGAGGGGAGGGAGATATTCAAGGGGAAAGATAAAGGAGGGAGGGGAAGCAGGAAAGGGTAATGACTAGGAGGACATCCCTCCTAGTGACCCGCTTGTTTTTGCTGATGTTCAACGGTAGCAGTTACTGTTTCCCATCAATTTCAGAAAATCTAGAGCAGGTTCGCCTGGGAGATGGCCTTATCCTGGGCAGAGATGTTTTATGGGAGGGCAAAAGGGGCACTTGCCCAGGGCCCCCAACTTGGAGGGGGCCCCACAAGGCTGCCTGATCTAAAGAAGTAAGATTCCTTTGTTCACCAGACTTGCATAGCACACATCAGGATATTGTATTCCATGGTGCTGATGCTCAAAACCTATTGCCTGTCTGTTTTGGCAAGTACATTCTGCCTCGATCAATTCATCATGTAAGGCTTTCTGTGTTCACTGCGGTATATATAGTTTGTGTGTTCCTTGCAGCACAACTCCTGTAGCATTCTTTCCTTCCTGTGGGAATTATGTTGATCATGTGCAATAGTCAAATTTGAAATGAATACTGGTAAATTGAGTGCCACAATGGTTCAGAAGTTAAGCACTCATTGCAGTGATGTGTGTTCATATGCAAGATTAGAAGAGCACATTCTTGTAAGGCTGGCTGAACCTTTCCTATGTCTGATGTTTATAAACCTGCCTGCATATTTACTTGGTTTAGCAGCACAACAGGTGCTATTATCAGCAATATACCTGCACTTTATAGGGGTTCCTATAAAAACAAACATGCCATCCTTATGGTGAAGGTCTAGAAATTGGTTTGTTTAGATTGGGTGTTGTAAGACTTAGGCAGTCACCTCCAACGATGAGCTTAAACTGTTAGTCCAAGAGATGAATAAGTATCAGAATTTGGAACCAAAGCATTCATGCTTGTATCCTGGCTTTGCCAGCAGTCAATACAGTGATCCTGATCAATCATCTTATATCCCGTACATTATTGTACTGTCTTCTGTGAAGTTCGCTTCCTCGCATGCTGGTGGCATCGTTTAGTCCATTACTTGATCTTTCTTATTATGTAGGCCATTTGAATTGAAGGGGTGGTAGACAAAAGGGAGCGGACCACATGGTGAAGGACTCAGGCAAGCATATTTTAAAGTCTGCTCGTTTCACACAAAAAAAAACACTTTGCATTTTTGTAACAGTTAAAGGTTTTTCTGCACGTTTATAAATGGCAATTTGACAAGCCAGTGTTTTGTAAGTATGTAAAGCTTTAAAATACAAAAGACCAAGCCAGATTAAATCTGTTAAATCACACTGATTGGTATGCTGGTACTTACATAAATCTCTTGATGATGGAGAGAATGAAGCTAGAATCATTCTGTTACACACTTTTTTAAAAATAAATGTTTTTATTAGTTAAATTACAAACAACCAACAACCAAACTTGCAGTACATGTTACAATATTACAAAAATGTACCAGTTTAGTCAATGGCTACTGCATTTCCCTTCCCACCCTCCCAATTGAGCCTACTCTGTTTCACGCTATGCTTCTCCACCTTGCGGCGAGGTTCTCTCAGCCATACTCTCTTCTGAGTCCTGGTCGCTCGACCAGTTCTGTGCAGGCTCAAACAAATTGGTCATTAGATGTTTCCATGCTGTCAGGGTTTCTGCTTTTTTCATCCCCTCCAGTATTACTAGCTTCCTGCCAAACTGTAGTTTCAGCTTCTGCCCATTTCTGTAGGTCTTTCCAAAATATTTCTATCCTCTGCCTTTGACTCGCCTTCCATCCCATAGCAATTCGACGCTTCGCAAGTATATATGCCAAATCTTTTAGTTTGCTTACGTGTTTAAGTTTACGTGCTCTTGGAAACACCCCTACCAAACATTCCCATGCTACCTCAACATTTATCTGTATCCCTTTTTCTTCTAATTTATGGGCTGCTTCCCCCCAGAATTTCTCTTATTTCTGGACATGCCCAGAACATGTGCGTCATCCCAGCGTTTTCCTCGCCACATTTAGAGCATGTTTGCCGTTCTGCGTTTTTTAAATTTAGCTACCCTCTGGGGTGTCATATAGGCCCTAATGGGTTATACACAGTTGTATTTGCTGTAGTCTGGCATTCCTTGATACTTTCTTATGATACCCTGGGGCCCGCTCCCACATCCCATCACTCATAGGGGCACCCACTTCTTCCTCCCAGTCCTGTTTTAGTTGTGCCACTTCTTTCCCCACTTTAGATATCACCAGCTCGTATATCCTGGCTATTTCGTGCCCTCCTTCTGCCGTATCCGATATCATTTCTATGACAGGGTCCGGCTGCTCCTCTAATACTATTTCGGACCATGTCTCTTGTAATCACTGCACCATCCTGTGGTACGTTATATATTGTCCTATATGCAACCCCGTTTCCTCCACCAGCATCTCAAATCCTTTTATTCTCCCCTCTTGCCATATGTCTCCCATTGTTGCTACACCTACTGATTCCCAGTGCTTCCTAATCGTCTTTCTTAATTGGCCTTCATTTCCCATCAATGCGACCAGTGGTACCTGCGGGGAGCACGGACCTGGGTTCCCCATTATCTGACTGCCATCCCAGTGTCAGCATCCCCGAGCGCTCCTTCACATCTAGTTTTGGCAACCATATAATTTCTTTTAGGAAAAATGGTCCACACTCCTGTCTGAACAACCTAGATTCTGTAGTTGGATCTTCGGACAGCCACTTTGCCACGGATTGCAGTTGGCTCGCCAAATAGTAGATCTCATAGTTTAACAGTTTTATTCCCCCCTTCTCATACGAATTCTGCAACTTCCAGAGGGCAATCCTATTCCTCGTCCCATGCCAGAGAAATTCCCTGCATATGCTATGAATCCTAACAAAAAATCGCTTTGGTATCAGTTACGGGATGTTCCGAAATAATGTAACAATCTCGGGAGCACTACCATTTTCAACATTGCCCCTCTTCCGATCATTGCTAATGGTAGCTTTACCCCAAATTTCATGCTATTCTCAATACCCTTGACCGCTTTGTCAGTATTATGTTGGTGCTCTGCCTCCACCGTGTGGTAGATGTCTATCCCGAGATATCTGAACATGGTGACCTCCCATGGTATTTGTAGGACTGGTAATTGGCCCTGTGGGACCCCTACGTACCTACCCAGCGGAAACATGTATGATTTTTAGGGGTTCACTGCTATACCAGATAGAGACGCAAATCGCTCCATCACTTCCAGGATATATTGGAGGTTTTCTTCTGGGTAACACAAGTATAGCAGCATATCATCAGCGTACAAGGAGATTAAGTGCTGCTCCCCATTTATGTTAATTCCTATTATGTTATACTTTTACCTTAGGTATATCGCCAGGGGTTCCAGTGCCAATATATACAACATAGGGGACCATGGGCATCCCTGTTTAGTGCCCCTGCTAAATTGCCACCTCTCTGATATGATTGCTCCCGTTTTAAGCCTTGCCAACGGTGCGCTGTATAGCAGTTTGGCCCATTTAAGAAAGCCAGGCCCTATCCCATAGCTGGTCAGGGCTGTAAGCAGCCAAGGCCATTTGACTGAGTCGAAGGCTTTTATTGCATCCAATGACACAATTGCAATTTCCCCCGCGTCCCCTTCCGTGGGTTCCATTACTCAATGTAGTCGTCTGTGGTTGTTGGATATATTTCTATTTGGGACAAATCCAGTCTGATCAGGGGTATTAGTTTATCGATGATCCTTTTCATTCTGTTTGCTAGGACTGCCGTAAGTATTTTGCTATCCTGATTAAGCATCGACAGCGGTCTGAAGGATACGCAATCCTTGTCAGGCTTATTGGGTTTAGGGAGCGGTATGATGATTGCCTCTCTCAGGGACTCTGGCAATCTTCCCATTTCGTATGCCTCATTTAACATTGCCAGTAGTGGGGGGAGCACCTTGCTTCTGTGCATTTTATAAAATACGCTAGGGAGTCTGTCAGCCCATGGGGTCTTGCAGGTGGGTAGCTGTTTAACCACCTCTACTAGCTCTTCCAGGGTTATCGGGGCATCTAAATCCTCCCGCTCCTCAGCACTTATACGTGGCATACCTATATCCTCCAGTGTTTCCCTTATTTCTCTGTAATCGCTTCCTCCTTCATCCCCATACAATTGTTGATAGTACTCCAGAAATGTGCGATTCACCACCTCTTGGGTGTCCACTATACTTCCATCCTCCCTCGTCACTGCTCTGATTGTAGGTCTGGGGGTTTCACTTTTGTATAACCATGCCAACACCCTCCCTGGTTTATCACCTCCCGCATGTTGTCTTTCCACATACTTTTTATAGTTTAAATTACATAGTCTCTCCGAGTCGTGCACATCTCTGTTGCAGCTTTAGTGTAGTCTCAGCGTCCTCCCTGGTGTTACCCCCCTTGCCCAGCACTGTTTCTAGCTCTTTTTCTGCTTCCTGCAATTCTGTTAATATCCCACCTTGTAATCCCTTAGACTTAGCAATGGCTATCCCCCTTATTACTACTTTGAAGGCTTCCTACAGCATTCCAGCCGACTGAAGGCTTCCAGTATTGGTCTCAGTCATTTAATATTTCTTCTCATAGGTCCTCCTTGAACATTCTATCCTTGAGTGCCTCCGCTCTGAGGTGCCACGTTGGTATCCTTGCTCTCGGGGGTCGGTATTGCCACAGTAGGATCAATGGCGAGTGGTCTGATCGGACACTCACTTTATTTACTGTCTGTACAATGTCTGCCATTAGCTCCTGTGTGACGAACATATAATCTAACCTAGTGTGCAGGTTTTGTGGTGCCGAATAATGTGAATACTGTCTATCCTTCGGGTGACACAGCCTCCATGCATCCACAAACCTGAATTCCGTCAGCAGTGTCTGCAACGCCCTAGCAGCCGGGGTAGATCTATTTATTTTGTCATCTGATCTGTCTACTTTTGGATTTAGTGTACAGTTGAAATAGCCCCCTCCCCAAATCACTGCTCCCCCCAGGTACTTGCTTATTTTGTTGTACAAGGTTCTAGAATATGCCACTGTGTCCTGATTTGGAGCATATGTATTTATGATACATAGTTCTTTATTTTCCACCAATCCCCTTATTGCCACCATCCTCCCATCTGCTTCTACTGTAGGATGTAATACCCGGAAAGGGACATGTGTTGCTACCCAGGTGATCACCCCTCTGGCGTAGGCAGAATAAGTCGCACCCACAACCGTTCCCTTCCATTTCTTCCGGATCACCTCTAATTTTTCTTTTGTGAGGTCTCTTGTATTAAAGCTATGTCTATCTTCTGCCTGCGCAGGTACATCATCACCTTATTCCTCTTTAGATAACTATTGAGCCCTCTAACATTCCACGTGATTATTTTCCGGTCCCCCATGTTCAATCATGTCTCGCTCCTCCCTTTGCAAGTCTCCAGATCTTATTTGTAGGCTGCCCTTTCTGAGTGTAGGCTCAGTCTCCAACTTCAAACAAACCCACCCCTTTATCCTAACTACTACTCCTGCCCCACCCCCCCTATAATGCCTCAACTTCCCCAACAATGCCCTCAACTCCCCTCTATCCCCTCCCTACCCGTCCCCAACTTTTGCCCAGCTCCATCCCTGGATCTCCCTCCCGCCTCCCTCCCAATCCCCAACTTTAGCCCAGCTCCATCCATCTCAGGCCTTCCCGCATCTGGTCCTACCCTGTATGTCGGTGTTAGGAACCCAGCAGGAGGTTGCCGCACTACTGGCAACGTAACTAATCTATCTAGTGGGGTATAAGATGGGTCCTCTGTGCTTCCTGCCTGTGGCTTCAATACTTTCTACCTGCCTCAAATACATCCCGACTTCACCCAGTTGCATGCAAAGCTATATTCAAGTCCCATTGTCGTTATGTATACAGCACCTCAATGTTCTGGGCCAATTCTTCCGTTCCCGTCTCTGCTCCCGCTTTGCTCCTCCGCCTCCTGTGGGCCATTCTGTGCGTCCAGCCAGTCCATGGCTTCTTCCGGGGTCTCAAAGAACAATGCCTTGTTTTTATGGAAGACTTTCAGTTTTGCAGGATACATCAGCATGTATCTGAGGCCCACCTCCTGCAGCCTCCTCTTAACTGCTCCTAAGTGTAGTCGGCGTCTTTGCACCTGGAGTGTGTAGTCTGGGTATGCGGTTATTGCCGCAGATGCTCTCCTTATAGTGCCCCCTTTGTGAAAAAACTCCAGGATTCTTTCCCTATCCCAGTAATTCAGTATTTTGGGGATGATTGGCCTTGGCGGCGTGCCCGGGCCGATCTTCTTGACAGTGCACGGTGGGCTCTCTCCACTGCGAATCCCTGGGAGAGCGCCCCTCCTTCTATCTCTTGCAGCAGCATGGTTTCTATATAGTCTGTGGGGTTTGAGCCTTCCTCACCTTCCGAAAGCCCTACGATGCATACCTTGTTCCTTCGAGCACGGCCTTCGGCCTCCTCCGCTCTGCCTTCCAAGTTGTTCACTTGCTGGCGCAATATATGGATCTCTGAGGCGTTCGCCTTGAAGGTGGTGGTGTTTGACTGGACTTCTTTTTCTAACTCACTTGTGCGTTCGGCTATCGCTTTGACATCTTGTTGCAATAGGTTGACGTCCACCTGTACAGCGTCTATCTGGAATTCAAGTGAGGTCTTGAGATTTGCCATGGCTGCTTCCAGTTTAGTTTCCCACTAAACTGGAAGCACTGACCTTCAAGTCTGCTATTGCCTCCAGGATCTGCCTTTCACTTCTCATCGGTCCAGTATCCATTTGTGGGCTCTTCTCTTTGTTGCTGGTTCCCTCCGTTGTCTGGGTTGACCTGGCAAATTCGTCCATAGTGGGTTGCTTCCCTTTAGTTTTGGGAAGTTTAGATGCCATTTCAGCACCTGCTGTCGTGTTCTTCTTGGGTCTAATAGAGCTGAGTGTCCATTGTTCACGCTGCACTGGCTCGGCGCCTCTTGGCTTCGTGCCACGGGGGTGATAGCTGCTCTAGTGCCGTCCAGAGTGTCTGACCAGGTGTTCCCGCTCCGACGCAGTGGGGCAGTCCTCTAGCCCTTAGTAGAATTCTGGCATTACCCTGTTGCTGCTTGCCCAAGGTTGGCATTCATATGGCCCGCCTCCCCGAGGGTCCGTGGCTTCTTCAGCAGCGTTTATCATCTCTGTGCGGTGTCACCTGCCTAGGGGAGCCTTTGTGTTCGCTCCTTGGTCCCTGCTGCTGATGCTTCATTTATGTCGCGTTGCGGCTCTGTTTGTTATGGTGCTTGCTTACTACGTGTGTCTGGGTCGGCCTGATCCCTTCAGTTGTTCTCCAGATCCTCGAATTCTTGGGCTTTCCCTTGCAGCTCTTTCTGTTGTGCAGCCCTTGCATGTGTTGTGCTTAAGATTGCCTCCGATGTCTGCCAGGCACCCTTGCTGCTCTGTTCTCAGAGTGTGTGCTTTCCAGGATCAGCCCTCACGCCCGCACCTTCGTGCCTTGATTCCGCTAGCAGCGTTAGTTTTCGGATCACAGGGAGTGCTTCCTCTCACTTCTATCTCAGTTCGGGTGACTCAATACGGTCACCAGGCACCGCCAGCGACGCCACCCATCCTGCGACGCCGAACAATCCTCGGCCCGGAGTATGCTACCTCTGGCTGCCTGTTTATGACCCCCGCGTAGACCGCAAATCCTTGTAACCTTGGTGCTGTGGCTACAGTATCCGGCTTCTACGGCAACGCCAATTGTGTTATGTTCCGCGTCCCATCGTTTTCCAGGCTGCAGGATGGGATTCTATTCCATCCTCGCTACTTTATCCCTCCCAACGCAGTCCTTTATACTGGGCCTGTCGCCATCTTGCAGTTCCGTCGCCTGGACCCTGCAAGTCTTCTTAGGCTCACAGCCGTCCAATATCTCCCCAGTTCTGTGCGCCAGTCTAAGCGTTTGGCTCCGCTTATCTATTTTCGTGTGGAGCCGCTGATACTGTTCGTGTCATTTCACAGGGATTGTTCAGGAGCGGCTGGACCTATATAGGGACACTTCTTGTTGCCTGGCCATGTAACCTTGCACCCTGGCTCAGAACGGTAGTTGTCTACTGTGATTCCCTGGTCGGATGTCAGCAGTGCTTTGTTGATGCACATTATGTGCCATGCCTATGTCCGCTCCATTTTCGCTCCTCGCTGCCCAAGTTCTTATGGTTATGCTGGGCTAATTCTGGCTGCTCTCGGGAGGGTTGGGTTCGCTCGAACTCGAAATTCCGCTTCTGTTTGCTCCGTATGCTGTGTGATGATGGGAGCTGCACCGGGGCCCTACTGCCTTCTATGGATTCCCTCTTCCAGCCGTTCTTCCTGCAGCTTTGTTTTCATTACTTGCAGAGCGGGCGCCCACTCTATCCAGCGTGCTGCGGCTGTGCTTGATCGTCTTTATGTGTATTTTCACAGCCGCCGTTCTGTAATTCTCCGATAGTTCGCATTGGGCGATCCGGAATCATGTGCTTCGTTGTTTTGCCCTCTGCGTTGCTGGGTTTCCGTATGTGTTTTCGTTTTCATGCACAGGTGGTCTCCACTGTCGACGGGTCCGCGGGGGCTCTGGCTTCCCTAACTACTGGAGTCCGCAGAGCCCGAACAGATGGGTATCGTGTTCAAGGGCCATTACTCCGCTGCAAGTTTAACGCTTCCTCCTCTCTGTCGGCCTTGACACTTCGTACAGTCCTGGAGCCGCCGCCATTTCTCTTTGTTCTTTCTCGTGTAGCTCTCGGCACATACCTTCCTGTAACTCTGGTTACCCAGCTCTGTTTTGCACTCTACTTCGATTTTCACACGGACAGCCTATTCATACTGCAGTAGCTTCATTTCTGGCCCAGATGCTTGGGTGTCCGAATGCATTCACGGCAGGATCTTGGAGGATTACCAGGCGCTTCTGAGACACACGTCCTATTCCATGGCTACTTAGCCACGCCTCTGTTACACCCTTCTATAATATTTTGTTTTTTTTACAATTGTCATGTTTGGTAATGTGATTGGTGTACTTTCAAAGTCAGTTTTATAAAATGAGATTATTTTAGTTCATGGTAAGAACTGGTAATGAGTGTTCAAATGCAGAAATTGCACAGTTGGCACAAATCCCAGATTCACCCCTTAACCAGTTTGTGTAATGCTGGGCATCTAATATCTAATTTAATCTTGTATTGCCAAGCCTCTCAAAATTGCCAGTCCCTAAACCTTTCAAAATTGTCAACCCTTCAGAGAGATTTCCTTCTCAGGGTATGATCTTCAAAACAGCCTGACTCATGGTTTTACTGGCTGTAGTGTTGCTTCCGCTATAATAGTGAACATTGATATAGTGCACGCCACAGGCACTTTATTCTTTTGATCTCTGATGGCAACAGTATTTGAAAACCACATCCCACTTATAATCTCAGTCCGTCTGCATACTGACACCTTCCTGCTAGTTTCTAATCTGCATCCACTATCCATGCTATGGTATGTGTAGCTTTCTCCTTCCTACAAATTGGTATGCTCTATCCATGCTTGAGCACATTTGCATTGTGTGAGGCAGCAAATGTGAGTTCTCTGTCTATTGTGGGTTACATGTACCTTTTACATACAGTCCTGCATTAATACTACAGGCTGCATACCTTCCTGGATTCTATTGATAACATGTATCCTGTATCTATGCTAGAACAGAAGTAACTTCTTTGTAGACTGATAATGTTGGCCTTCAAATGGTACTTGTTTATCAGTCTGATTAGAGCAAGAATGAAGAGGGTAAGGGGGACTTAAAGGGAGTAAACATCCTTATTTTTAATGCGGTGAGGCAGCATATCAACCTATGGGTTGTGATTGCGGCGGTGGGGGGGCGGGGCAGATATTCTTGATCAATTAATTCCTTTGGTTTGGTGGAGGGGCGCCCCAAAGATGTCTGTGCCCAGGGCCCCAAAAGTGCTTAAGATGGCCCTGATCCTGGGCTGTCTTCCAAGGGGTAGTCTTGATTGATATTATCTAACTTTTGAGTTACTGGGAGGGGCATTCTGTTATGCAATCTGCAATCTGGAGGATGGAGTGAGAAAAAGAAGAAAATGGACAATACGTTTTTAATGTTGAAAGGGCATCGCCTGTCCGGGAGTTGGGTTCAAATCATCATTGATGACTAGGAATAGGAAGAGTGGAACTCTATCTAATGAAGATTACTGGTGAGGAATTCTCCTACATGCTACTCTTAAACAGATGCTCTGTAATGATGGCAAGACTTGGCCATTATTGAACTGTATAGTTGGCTCAGTCCATCTTGCTGAACACCGCCTCAGTAGCTTCACCTTTTTCAATTTAAAAGCAAACCTTGATCGTTTACAACTCACATACCATGAACTGCTTTCAAGGATGAATGTAAGATATGAAGACTTATTGACTCAACATAACACCCTACCCCCTGTGTTCACTGCACAGATGGAGGGTTTGGATTACCACTGTGGTGGATCAGAGATAGGACGTGGACAACTGGGCATGTTTGAGAAAACATTTGAAGATTTATTAAAGTAAAAGAAAATCTCTCAGCTAGCCCTAATGCTTTCGGAGGGTTCCCTATCCAATCAAGCAAAACAAAAGTTGCTCATCAGGATGTCGTACACAAACGGGTACTGTCCTCCGTCCAAAACCTAAGCTTTCTACCTAACCTTATCACTATTAAAAGAAAAAGAAATTCAAACTTTGGTTCTGTTTACTGGTGCATGACCCACACGTAACCAATGTCTCTGTAAATTGCCCCTCTCGGTTTGCCAGGTTCTTTGTTACTATCACAGTTCCACTGAATCACCAAATGTCCTTGTGTAAATAGAAATAGAAGTGCTCCTCTTGTCTTCCCCAGACGTGGACACCTGTTATAGTCTGAATAAGTCATAAAGGTATTTACGGTTTCCTCGTAGCAAAAAAAGGGCAACTCTGTTGCTCCACCATCCAAGTCTGTGCAAACTTAACATGTTTCTTTTCTGTAATGTAGGGGTAAGTTTTGGCCTATATTTCAACTTTTCAAGAGTTTGCTTTGGCTCACGCTTTCGTTTCGTTCTCATTCTTTTAGTGGGATATCTCATGGGAGCCCCACGTGTGTCTGAAGGTTCAGCTTCAATTAAATGATCTTGGGTTTCTAGTTACCGTCTGAGTTTGATTATCTGTCTCGAGCTGGCCTTCACGGCCAGGTATTGACTCTGTCTCCCAAGTTCATTGTGGTTTGGTCTCTCGCCGACAGAACTGACCGGCGGTCTTCAGGCACACCTGAGCACTGCAGAGTTGTGTGGGCTCTTTGGCCACCACACAGCGGTTGTGGCTCTGTCTCCAGGCTACGTTGGCTTTTGCAGTGTATCAGTGACGTCCACTCTGTGCCGCTTCCTCCAGGTTGATTGTTTGCACGTCAGCCCCTTTCTTTTTCCAGGTAAACACTGTGCCCCTAATATGCTGCTCTCTAAATAAAGGACCTCCTTTCCATTGGTCCTGGGGCTTCTTTTTTAAGGAGAGGCCAGCAACCAAGCTAATCCTGTGTTTGTGCTTTGTTACATTAAGACCATCATCTGCTCCCATTTATGCAGAACATTTGTGGGACATTGGAGTTAAGAGAGATGTAACAGCCGAGTGCGACTGGTAGTCCTTGTTTCCTAAGTGGGAGTCACTCCCAGTGAGATCCCGCTTGCCCAACCCTGTAGCAAGGGTTTTGCATAACGGGCTCACCTCCAAAGTCTCAGGGGAGAAAGAACGAATTTCCTGGATTTGTCGCACAACACACTAATACACTCCCCTTTTCTTTGACTTTTAAAGCAATCTGGTGACATGTTAGAGCATGGACACATTTTAATTACTTTAGGTCTACTCTAGGTGTTGCTTAGGTCAAATGAGTACCCACTCATCTCATAGGGGCCAACTCATCACAGCCATAAGTATGGCGGTTGGGGAAAGAGTGTTAAGGTGTAGAAGGGGACTTGTCCCTTCTAACAATGCAGCAAAATGGCTGCAACGAGATTGCCACCTATGAGTTGCACCAGATCCGGTCAAATGATCTTCTTATTTTCTAATGGCTCAGAACCCAATGTGCTTTTCTATAGATGTTGGGGCATTCATAGGTAAAGTTGCAGATCATCTGTAGTTGTGCTTGTTTATAGTGTCCAATATTTAGCATTGGTACACTTATCAAAAATGTTATGTAACCTCATGCTGTGGAGTGACTGACACTCACTGCAGTGATTGTTCCTGTATACTCTGCACCAATCATAAAGCACGACCTGCTGCATTTCCATATGCGTTACCTTGATTGATATTTTATTTCTATCGCGCTCGTACACAAGTGTTTCAGAGCGCGACAAGGCAAGGGAGGGGAACAGGGGAGAACAAAACAGCAATCTTTCTAGGCCCAGTGACATTGAGAACGCGCAAGTGCATGGGAGAGGGGGAGGGGAAAAGTGCATGGAAGAGGGAGAAATGGAAATTGCGAAGCAGAGGAGAAACAGATAAATAACAATAAATAAATAATAAAGGCAACAAACCGTGGTAATGCAGCCAACAATTTGCAAGTGCTAGGTTTAAGGCAGCAGACAGGGTAGGTCTGATAAGTGCAGAAAGAAAAAGGGGGGGCTGTATGGGTACAGATACAGACCCCAGTGCAAGAGGTGGCCTGGAGGCAGTGCGGGCGGGAGGGTGGCAGGGTGACCAGGGTCCTGGGACCGAAGGACAGAGGGTGGCCAGGTGCACGGTGCCAAGACAGAACAGATCAGCAGGGGAGAGGGGAAGCAAAGCCAGAAGAAAAGAGGAAGGTCTTGAGGTGCTTCTGGAACCGGAGATGGTTCTCCTCAAGTTTTAGAGTGGAAGGGAGGCTGTTCCAGAAGGAGGCCCCAGCCGAAGACCGAGATCTACCCCCAGCTTGTTTCTTTGAAAAACGACTGACCTTGAGGGAGTTGGAGGTAGAGGAGCGAAGAGCTCGAGAGGGGAGGTATTTGCGGAGGGATAGCTTGGGGGATAAGCATGGCAAAGTTAACTGATAAATGTATTCTAATGGATTCCTTCCTCCCCTAGATTACTGAACTCGGGTATGTCTTCCAGCATCAGCTGCCCTGTAAACATTTGAAGCTCCCAGGGGGTGTCATGCGGATTTGCATCAGTTTCTCTAGAGTCCGCTGCATGCCCATGACATGGATGCGGCTTCAGGGGTGCAGTATATATTGGGTGCTTCTCCGTTGGTCCAGTGTTAAAATTGTATAATCAAGTTTGGTTGCCAAATTGATCTACGGGGCAGAGGTTCGAGAACACGGACTACTCTGGTCAAAGCTCGAGTCTTTCATTGGAAAACAAGTACTTGCACTTCCCTTAGACACTCCTATAGCAGCCCTATGTCACATACTGGGTCTTGTTCCACTTGAGGCATTCATTACTTGATGTAAAATCTTACTAGTCAGTATTCTGTTCCCTCCAGCTTTTTCATTTTATGTGCACCTTAATGCTCTTTTTAACGCAGGTGACTGTAGCCCCTTGAATTTGTGGATGACAGGTGTCCTAGCTACCCTGGAAGTAAATGGTATACCGCTGAGGAATTTGGAGAATAGACTCTCCAGAGCTAAGAAGAAACTATTTGAAAATGCATGGATTGAAAACAGACGTTATCTCGAGACGTATAAAATACCTTCTCATTTTTATTGCGATATAAAACCATTAAATCAAATTCAGAAATGTATAGGAAGATATTCGTCCAAACTCTCAAGGCAATTCTGACTACGTATAAAGCTTAACCTTTTGCCTACTAATAATGTCGTAGGTGCAAGGAGTAGTTTGCTAAGGGAACAGCGGATGTGCCACCTATGTAAGAAGTTCATTGAAACCATAAAGCATACAACAATTGAATGCCCTGTATTAGCTAATCCGAGGACTGAAATGTTTGCTTTGTACTTCAAAACTAGACCATTGTTTACATGGTAAATGCTATGGTGTAATTATTTTTAGAGCCAACTGACCAACTGGTTATAACAATGGGCAATTTTATAAAAAGCATAGTGATAGATTCTGTGATGTATTAAAATAGTCTCACATAATCTAACAGTATTTTAGGAGTTGTATGTCTGACTTTACCTTTTCAGCCTCTTTCTGTTTGGTTCTTAAAGATTTTTTATACTGCTTATACGGTTTTTATATGAATGAATTTGATTGTATGTTCTCTTTCCTGTTTTATTTTGTCTTGTGTGTAAAGTTTCACTTGTTGAAGCTAGGTCACACAATAAATAAAAAAATAAATATATTGAGCCATTAGTGCCCTATGACCCCAGAACTCTGCTTGGTTTTTCTGTCTGGGTCACACTGAATCAAATCTTTCAGCTGCGTTTTGACTTGTTAGCCTAACAAATACTGTGTAGCCAAATCTGTGATTCCTGTTTGATGTAGAATTTGAATTGAATTGCTGATAGAATCAAGATTTAAATTTCTTTTTTACAAGCTGTTATTTGTACTTTGACTGTTTTTAGGTTTTTTGTGTTTGCGTCTTCAAATTTAATTATCAAAGCCTTTTAACATTAGCATCTTACCTCGTTGAAATCCTCCTTACATTGTGTGCAGGAAATGCACATTTCCCTGCTTGCCATGATGTTTGCAGTTAGAACTACAGTTCCCTTCAGTTCGGTAGTCCTGACGTTCCTATTTGCATACCAGGCGCGTGAGCGCCAGCGTGTGAAGAGCAAGCCAGTTAGTGCCGGTTTGTGTGCGTTTTGCTCAATTAGCATTCGGAACTTTGCTGGCGTTCCAGGTACTGTCATTTATTATGTCGTCCATTCACGAGACACTTGTCACGCTACGTAATACTGCCTCTGTCACATAAGCACACGATAGTTCACTGTATTAGAAAAGGGTAGCAGATATATAGTTAAAATATGGCATGTTCTCCATGGCACTGACCACGTAAATATGCACTTCCGTTCGTCCTCTTCCTGTGCCTTTACAGCTCAACGTCTACACAGGCTGAGGAAGGTGAGTCTATGGCTGCAGCTCCAGTCACGCTAGAACCAGGCTATAGGATAGAGTCAGTCCTATAATCAAAGTCTCCAAACTTGGCGTCACCTTTGACGCCGAGTTGTCAATGAAGCCTCATGTGGCCCAAGTTCTTGCAGCCTGCAGATATACCAGCAAATTGTTGAACTATATTTGCCCTTACATCTCCATAAAAAGTAGAGCCCTCCTGGCCACAGCCCTGATTAACTCCTGCCTTGATTATGGCAATAGTCTTTTAGCTGGAACTTCCAAAGCTAATGCTCCAGTTACCCAAAGTCGTGCTGTTAGAGATGTTTTTGGTCTCTTCAAAAGAGATCATGTACCTGAGGCCAGAAGGGCGCTTCAATGATTACCAGTTAAACACTGTGTCACGCTTAAGAACTTGTTGCTGACCTACAAGTGTTGCAATAAGGACTCCCCGCAATACCTCTGTGATCGGCATATCCCCCTTTCATCCAAGTGCTCTGTTCGTTCATACAATCGCACTAAACTTGCACAACCACGATTTAAGCTCACCAGATTCAACTGCACCACGTTAAATGTTCCAACACCAGCGGCCTGGAATAAGCTACCTATTCATCTGAGGTAGGCAAATTCACTTGCCATTTTTAAGAGGGGTGTTAAAACTCTTCTTTTTAATCTAGCACCTGATTAAGTCACATATTTGTACTGCTTCACCCTCCTTATTTAACTCTGTGTTGCATCTTGTTTTATCACTATGTGCGCTTTGAGGCCCATGTGCGAGTTAGTGCGTTATAAAAGTTGTAAATAAATAAAGGGAAATTCCGAATCCTACAGGGATTGTGTGCAGCTGATGTCCATTTCTGACTCCCTCAATGTGCATCTTTACTGCCTTGGGGAGGTAAATGTGGATGAGGGGCTGTGGTTGATGCCAATCCATGTGCCTGAATGCCCTCTAGGAATATGCTGTAAAGCTTTATACCTTTGCCCACAAGGTTGGGAAGTGCACTCAGTCGAACTCTGTCCCTACAGATCCTGCCTCTTCTTTCAAGAGAAGCTGTGCTGTAGAGATCGAAGAGGACTCCACTCCCTGCTGGGATGGAGAATGTAGGGAAAAGAAATTTAAGAAGCACCATAAATGATCCAGCTCCCCCAGCTAGTTGTTGAAGCATTCTTTCGTTTTCTGCAGGAAGAGTAACCATCACTATGGTTCTATAAATAAAAAGGACTCTCTTGAGGAGTCTCCACCGCCTAAGTTACCCTTTCATAGCCGCTCCTACACAATCATCCAGTGGCAGATGGACATCTTTGCCAAGTCGTCAGTGACTTCTGTCCTGGTGGCAAAGCAATGACCCACTTCGCTTGAGAAAGCAGGTAGATGCACTCTTTGAGCCACAACTGCATGACTACTTGCATGGTTCATGTGCTGTCGCTTGCCAGCTCTCTCATTCTCTGCTGTGCCACCCCACCTTTGGATGTTGATGAGCGACTGCCTAGGTTTTTTGAGCACAGACACCTTGCTGGAGTTTACTCTGGTTCTGAAGACCAGATTTTGTATTTACAAAAACATGCTAGATTTGTTATTAAAGAGTGACTCAATCCATTATAGGCTACAGCCCTTAGATTTAGGAGAGGTGGAAGAGTTCCTTGATAGGTTTCACAATCTGGTTGCTGCTCTGGATGATCTGGATATTATTAATTGAGTATTGTAAAAACAAAATTGATCTAATTGTGTTAAATTACAAAATAATGAATTTCTATGTAAGTTTAATTTATCACTAGTTATATTTGTGTTGTAAAAGTTGTAGGTAGTATTGCATATAATCTCAGGTAAATAGGATTTCTTCTTATATTGAAAGAACTGAATACTTCGGACCCGTAGGTCTGGACACATCCCCTGAACTGGATTTTATGTAGACTTTTGCCTACAACAATCCACAAGCATCCTTCCAGAAACAATTACTACATTTGTTGGCACCTTGAGCCACACTGCATTATCAAAGGTAGTGGTCTAGTTCAATATTACCAATGTTCTGGACCAAGGTCCCCCCAAAAAAGCTTTCTGCCACATAACCTGGTGGTTTCTACCCGGCTATGGCGATGTGGATGAGATTAGCCTATTCATCTGCCTTGCACCGAGACATAGTAGAGAAGCATTCAATGGATTGCCTTTCTCCCATAGATTCTTCATCTGATAGATATTGCCTCCAGCTCTGCTGCTTCGGAAAACCTTCGACAGTGGACCTCGACCCGGCCGTCGACCATCGATCCATCTTGCTCGGCATCTGGTCGTCTGCTCCGGACGTGAAATTGGGCGTCATATAAATACCACGTCACTACGCCTCAACCTTGGCTCCTTTTCTCTGCGCGCTAACACGCTGCTTGGGAACTGAGTGCTTCGACTCAATCAACTCACTCTGACGAAAACGTTATATTTTGTTTCAAATTCCTCAACGCGAGATTTGGTTGTTCGGTTATCGGATTTCAAACGGTGTTCCGATTGTGGCACCAAGATGTCCATCGCTGACCCACACAAGTTGTCTCTGGTGTCTCGGCACAGGTCACGGGACTGACGGGTGTCAGTTGTCTGCCAAAATGCAACCCAAATCCCTACGCGATAGAGCTGCAAAGCTCGCTCTGGGTTGACAACCTTCAAAATCACCTGCATGGTCGACTGTTCTGTCTCTGGAGGCCGAAACTGAGGGGCAGACCCCTGAGAGAGAACATAGGCGGAAGAAGTAACTGTCCCACTCAAGGAACCACTCTTCCTAGTCCCAAAAGAAGAAAAGTCGTCACTGCCACCTACGGCACTCCGAGTCGTTGACGGATAAAGATAAGTAATCAGCTGGGCCTACCATCCGCCAAGAGTGGGAGGATTTCAATCCTTGATGCTTGACATGTTTATAAGGCACATGTTTGTTGCCCTCACAAATCAAGAGGGTATCACTAGAAGGGAGTGGTAGGGATAGAGATTATCCGCCCACTCTTGTACAAAAAAGCCTGAATTGCATGCTTTTTCTGTAATACGAGTTGTACATATATGTGTAGATGTTATTGTCAGAATGAATTTTCATTATACGGTTGTTTTTATATCAATGTACTGTGATCAGTGAATGGTTTTGATCAAACATTAAAATATACGTATTTTTTTGATAACACATGGTTACTTGCCCCTTTTTTAATGGTTACAGGGTAAACATGAATAGATCTATAGGCACCTATAAACTCACCATTACAGAGGGATAGGAAGCTGGTTTGTGGGCTTTTGTATATTTTATGTTTATAAAGCATGCTGCAGTCGGTACGGCTGTGCCCTCCCCCCTGACCCCCCCCCCCCCCCCAACCCCCCGCGTAGCAGGCTTCTGAGCGAAGAGCGGTGCTTGGTATACCCGACCCTTCTAGTACCCCGGTACTGACAATGTTGACACCGATAAATAAAAAGAGATCCATGGCAGCCGGATCAACCCAGTGTATCCAAGGATGTCGACGCTACTGTGTCACTGCCCCAATTGACACAGACATCCACCATATCGGCTGTTTAAGATGGATTTCTGAACTCTGACCTGGTAGGCATAGGTTCAGAAGGCCAGCCTAGTTTTTTGGAGCAGGGTAACCTTCTGGACAAGCCAGAACAATCAAGGTAGCATTGGCAGCAGTCAAGACTAGCTGCCTCATCACGGGTTTGGGGTATTCTGCCGGATTTTCCGTCAAGCGCTATTTGCACTAACGCCACGCTGCCTGGCGAAAACTATGCCAGATCACAAGTTCACGTGCACAGGGACATGGCGTTAATGCAAATCGCGCTTGGCGTAAAAATTGTCCAGGAATCCGTAAATCCATCGCACTCTGCGCTACCGCCGAGCTGCGGCGCTATTACCGTGCGGGAAACGCGTCACCGCCTGAACGGGAAATAAAACTGTGGCCATTTTGGAAATCGCAATAAGCCGCCACCCCTGTGAACATCGCAAAATGTCTCAGGATTGCACCATGGGCAAGTCAGCCCTGGACAGGGTTAGAAAACCGAAGTTCAATGACCAGGAGCTAGCCATAGTCGTGGAGCAGGCAGTGGCCCACCAGGAAGAGCTGTACGGTGCACTGCAGCGCAAGACAACTGGCCAACGTCGAGCACAGATATGGCGGAAGATCACCCAGACAGTGTCTGCGGTGGGCCGCGTGCCCTGGGATGGTGAGGACTGCCGCAAGCGCCTCAATTACTTGTGGGTCCGAGTACGTGGCCTACTCTCCCAGCACAGGTGTGCAAGCATGGCAACTGGAGGAGGGCCAGCACCACCACCACCACCTGAGCTCACCCCTTGGGAGGAGCAGATGACAACGCTAATCGATATGGGAACCATTGAGGGAGTCGGAGGAGCGGAGGCTGGCACCGGTACCCAGGAGGCTGCAGGTGAGACCCCCCACTGCCTAAAATTGCACGAACCGTCCAGACCCTGAGTGAATGTATGTGCATGCAATGTGCGTGAGGCACTGCAGCCACCCATGACGGACCCCTCGTACCCTGAGTACGTACACTGCATGAACACAAGGCCCAGGGGATAGACATCCATGGCCATGGCAAAGCAACATGTGTGTGTGTGCATGAAACCACCCCCCGTCCCCCAGCAATATGGTTTCCGTGCATCCCCAGCAGACATCTGAAGATGTCACGCCAACATGTCCAAGCAGTGTCCCTCCCTAGTAACACGTTGCACCAATCGCAACATGGGGATTCAACAAAATGCAATAGCGAAGCATGATTAATACTGTGTCCAATCCCACTGTAAGGCATGATATGCATGATTCAAATCTAAGTTGCCCTCAACTCATACAACACCCTATGTACCCCACAGGCACACAGCGCCCATCACAGGCCCATGATGATATTGAGGAGGCTACAACACCCAGCCGCCTGACCCGGCGTACATCTACCAGCACCACCACCCCGCAAAGGGGCCGGGCAGTAACAACATGACGCCAGACACATCCAACATTACCCCACTGTAGCCCATGGGTGCAGCATCCACAAGGCAACAGGGGGCCAGCGCCTCATACACCACCAGCCACCATGGAAACCCTGGATGTTCCATGTGACACTGCACTGTTCACCTCACCAAGCCTCAGTGTCACACATGAAATAGGCACACCCCAGGGAAGCCCGGAGCCAACGGAAAAGGATGCACACACTCCGCATGTGCATCATGTCAGCACACCTGAGCCAGACGTGGATACACCGTCCTGTGGTACCTCTGAGGATAGATGCTCCAACCTCAGCACCCCATCCAAGGTGGCAACATGTCCCTCTACATCTCCCCTCCCAGGCAGCGCAGAGCTGTTGGCCCGATCACCGGCACACCCGTAGCACCACTCATCACAGGAGCTGCAGTGATGGGGCGTCTGGATGTCATTGAGGCCATGTCCACAGTGCACAGCACCCACATCGAGGCCATCAGCCGTGCCATACGGAACGCATCTAAGAGAATGGTCCATGACAATGCACAGACCCGTAAAGTGGTGGAGAGATGCACAGCGGCCCTGACAGATTTCGGGCAGAGGGTACGGGAGTTGTGCAAGGGCCTATCTGTGCGTGCAGAGTAGATGAGGTAGTCGAACAATCTGCTCTGCCAGCAGTTGCAGGTTACCAGAGCCATTCCATCAACCTCGACTACGCCCACGGAGGGATCCCTGGAGC
Organism: Ambystoma mexicanum; assembly: GCF_040938575.1. NCBI lineage: Eukaryota > Metazoa > Chordata > Amphibia > Caudata > Ambystomatidae > Ambystoma > Ambystoma mexicanum. Next base: position 642,217,970 of record NC_090923.1, read on the forward strand.
CTTCACCTAGGCGCTGTTCCATGCGCAATATTAGACGCCGCTCACCAGAGGATCCCTGACTTGGGAAGCGCCGCGACCATCGTAGATGGACATAGCACAGTAGTGGCGGGCCTCGGGCACATGCACCTACCTGCACTGTTTTGGGGAGTTCTCAGGGGGGAGTGGGGATTGTGTGCTGGGGAGTTCACTGGGGAGTTTGTCAAACATATAATAAATCAGGTTCAAAATTCATAGATAGCGTGGACAGTCATGATTGTGATAAAGTTCTCTTTAATGTTCAAGTGATATGTGTCAAATGTACCCATCACCCGTATCAAAAATTATTCTCAATCAAGCCCTGTCTGGCAAACCTCCCCTCCCTCACCCCATCCCTTTGTACACGTGCACCATCTTCTGGCACATCATCATCTTCACTCCCATTCCGAGGTGGCTGCACATCAGCATTGGGGGGCAGTGGCACATTCCTGCGACAGCAAATGTTGTGCAGCATGACACATGTAAGTACGATTGCCAACTTTTTCAGGTGCATACATCAATGCCCCTCCTGTACAGTGTAGGCACCGGAAGCGTGCCTTCAGCAGTCCAAATGCCCTCTCCACGCAGATGCGCGTACGTCCATGGGCAATGTTGTATGCTCGCTCAGCTGTAGTGTGTGGATGACGCACAGGGGTCATGAGCCATGTGTACTGGGGATATCCAGAATCACCTGCAGGGGAGAGAATGCAGGTATGAGGACAAGGTTGGTTCAGTGGGTGCACAAGGCTCAGCCATCAGTGACATTGGCAGCAGAATAAAGTTTGTGTTGAAGAAGTCATGCTATCTCATTGCATTGTTGGCATATGCCCTTCGCCTTCCAGGACATGCATGGTCTGAGGTTGCCATGCAGCTGTGTATCAGTGTATATCTGGGTGCTTATTTGTATCACACTCATGTACTACATATGAACTAGTTATCATATGGTCGCTTACATTGTAGTGTGTGTTGTGCTAGGGGCAGCATTGATTCAATGGACTACTTACTACTAGCACCACCAATGTGTCTAAATGTAAAAGTACTCTGTCCCTTGTCACTGGATGAGGGGACCCTTGTATCTGCTTGTGAATGCAACATTTTGTTAGCCCATGTGTCATTGACATTCCTTTTGGCTGCTGTTGCGTTTGCTGATTGGCGAAATTATGTACAGTTCTCCAGGCATGTGATTGGCCAATCAGGGGTCAGTGTTTCAGGGATGTACATTGTCCTGAATCAAACTACTCGTGTGTAGTGCTTTTGTGGATGTGCCTACTTTTGGCACCCTTGGCATGACTGTCGGTTGGCCAGGGTGGGATGTCTCTGCTGTGTCCCGGTTAGAAGCAACACTGCAAGACACACGGGCGGCTTTGTGGTAGTTGGGCTTTCATATGTGACTGTGCGCCCACGTGTCATTGCCATTCAGACTGGGTGTGGTCTGCTGTGTTGCACATGTGCGTGGTACATGCATGGGAATGTTGCAGTACTGGTGCTGCCTATGTCTCCAACTGGCATGCAGGGATTTCACTGTGTATGTCCACCCCCATCATATGTCATTTAACATGCATTTTGGACTACATTTGTACTCACCCAGCATCCATGTGTTTTGGCCTGAGTGCCTTTCCATTTACGCTGGCAGGGTACTATTGCGCAGGACCATGGAGTTGTGGGTGGATCCTGGATAGCGGGCGCAGCAGTGGCTGAAGGTTAGGTCAGGGCTACATGTCATCTGCACATTCATGGAAAGGAAATTCTTACAGCTTCTGTACGCTGCCTCATGTGCCGAGGTGGTACTAGTGCTACATGTGTGCAGCCCAGGGCTGCTATGACGTTTGGAACTGGCCCTTCAGCTTGTTCACCTGTGCCTGTGTGGCTGTGTTAGGCAGAATCCTGTGCAGTTCCCTTGGGGAACACTGCAAAACGATTAAGACTACAGGAGTAAGCAGTAAACCCCATTGGTAGCAGTCTGCACCACCCAGATTTACCTGGTAGCTGTGGCTGAGCAGTCCGATTTCTCTCAAGAAGAGTAGGGCAGTATGTAGAGTATACACAATATGGCCAAAACAAAGTAGAGCAAACAAACACTGACCAGAGCTTTGTATAAAAAGTATATAATTATTTATTTAAAACACACTTTATGGCATATACTAGCACTCTCAATCAAAAGCAAGTTAAAACACATTCAGGTAAAGTATACACAGCTCCCTTAATAGTTATCAGACAAGTCAGGGTTAAAACACTACTATTTGTTAGAACAGATGTGAGCGCTTAACCAAGATGGCACTCTGATAATGTAGTTAAAGGGAGAGAAAAAGGCGGAGCATAGAAATAAAACCGTTCCCAACACTTTTCAGAATTCAGAGCAAGGGGAGAAAGGCAGGTTATACTGTAGAGCCAAAGTTCATAGGCCAGGGCCACTTTCAATGGAGCAAAGCAAAATGTGCCCAGGATCACACGGTTTAAAGTGCACTAAAAGTCTTTGCAGAGTGTTCAAAAGAGGTTGGGGTGATGCAAAATATATAGTTAGAAGGCCTGGAGTCAACCCAGTTTAGAAGCCAAGGATTTAAGGTTCACCTTTAGCAATCTGTAGATAAGGAGGCCAGGCAGGACACAGTACCTTAACGCGGAAGGAAGCTCTAGTGGGGGCAATTGTTCCTGGCCGTGGTTGAAGTTTGTGGTTCCGACCAGGGGAAGAGAAGATCTCGTCGAGGATGGAACGGGGAGTCGTTGCACTGTACAGGGATGAAACCAGCCGCAGAGTTCCCGATTAAAAGGTCTGGTCCTTTTATTCGCGGTCAAAAGTGGTGAGCTTGGCTATCCGTCCGTCAGGGTGCTTGGCACGGGCGATTCGACCAAGAGACGTCTTTGGAAGGCGAAAAGGGCAGACTGGTTGATCCCACCAGCTCAGAGGAAGAAGACTCGTCCAGCAGAAGATCTTCTTTTGTCGTCGGGAAAGTGGTGAGGTAGTTGCAGCAGGGCTTCACCGGTGGTGTCCTCGTTGCAGATGGCTCAGCCTCTTCACTCTTCGGATTCTTAGGTCCTGTGGCGACTTCTGAGGTTCCAGTCCTAAAGGCCCTGCTTTTATGCAGAAAACCCCCCATTCGTCAGCCTAGCTGTCAATCACACATGCAAAGTGGTGAGCCGGGTGGCTCACCACTGGGCCAATCAGAGTAGAGTGCGACTTGTGTTGCTAAGGCAATGCAGTCCAGGGTGCCAATTCCCCCCTCCACCCTTCCTGTGGAACCCAGACAGAGTGGCAACATTTTGGAGGGCTTCTGTGGAGAAGCCCGCCAAAAAGTGGAACAAAGGGCTCAACCTTGGTCAGAGTTACAGAGACGGACACAAACGCCATTTTAGAATCGAGTTCTGGCAAAAAGACCCAACCGGGGATTTAATATTAAATAAATAAACCAGCGGTATCTTTAACATTGCACCAAAAAGTGGTGCGTTTAAAATCAATGGGAAAATCCCCTAGAGAATATTCTGGTGAAATATTTCGCGTGGTAACCACTGCCACCAGCCAAAAACTTGATGAGGGGGGACGGGACAGTGCCCCCTCGAAAACAGACCCAGGGGCAATCGAATTACCCCTTACCAGTACTTCCATAATATGATGGTTTGTACTGGTTCTGTTCACAATTTTGGACTAGTAAAGCCAATGGTGACTTCACATGCCCTGGGAGACAGTAGTCAGTCCCAGGGTATGGAGTTTATGTTTGGGGGTCACTGTGACACCCCTGTGGTACTGCACTGAGGATGCTGTGTACCACACATACAGAAAAACAGATGATACCTTATGGAGTAAAAAGAGAACCCCATAGCCCATAAGCACATAAGTCAAAGACATACCTCATGCCTAAGAGTGGGAATAAAAGAGTCTCACTCTTAGCAGGAGAAAAACACAAACCCCAAAAATCCAGTAAAGCTGCTGGGGGACTCACTAGGTTTGGGAAATTAGCCTTATAAGATAATTCTCCCTACCAGGCTGGCAATGCATTGTGCTCATTCACATGAACCAGCAGTACATCCAGCACTTGTCCCAGCACGGCACTGAAGGTGGACTGGGCCATGCCATGCATAATGGCAATGGTGTGTTGGTAGCTGCCAGTCCTGAGGTATTGTAGCACGGACACAAGCTTCACGAGCGAGGCCACTGCAGTGCTGATAGCTATATGACTGCCTATGTCAGCCTGGATTGTTTCCAGCAACTGGGTGATGGTTGCCCTGTCCAGCCTATACTTGGTCACCATGTACCCATCAGTCAGGGCCCAGGGTGTTGACCAGACCCTGGGGATGGCTGGCTGCCTTGCTGGTGCTGCTCTCCTCCTACTTCTCCGCATCCCCACCACCCCCAGTGCTCCCAGGGCCCTAGTCTGGCTGGCTGGCCTCTGTAGCTCCAGGCACAGCAGGTAGATGTCTACGCCAGGGCTCCCGGCTCAAATGGCAGCATGGTGTTTGAAAGTGTGTGTTGTGCATGGGTGGGTCCTTTGTAGGTCTCTGATTTGCATTGGTTTCACCGGGGCACTTTTTGCTGTCTCCTCCCTGCTCCTGCTGGTGTTCTTGTGTTGGGGAGGGTGTCTTGTGCATGGGTGGGTCATTTGTAGGCCTCTGATTTGCATTGGTTTCACCTGGGCACTTTTTGCTGTCTTCTGAGTTCTTTTACCTCCAGCATTTGGCTAGGGGTATTTTTGGCGGATTTTCTGGTGCTAATAGCGCCTATGGCGGACTCGTGATGGCCCTGTAATGGCGCGAATGGGTGCCGGCGCTATTACAACCAGGGCTATTACAGCCAGCTTTACTTATGCTGGCTGTAATAGCGCCAGCGGTATTAGTACTCGTGATCCGGTGGAGTGGTATTGGCAACGCTAATACCGTTACCGCCAGATTTATGGTATACCGCCCAACTCGTGATGAGGCCCTAGGTCTCAAGAGGGGTGAGGGTGACTGAAAGACCTCAATGAGCACACAGAATAAAGGACACTTACAAATCAATCCCAGTCAGGTGTATGCATATTAAAAATACAAATACATTAATTCAAGGCCTTTGAGTTTCAACACAGAGTAATAATCAATAGCAATACCTTTAAACCAACACAATCCTGCTAAAATACATATATACAAGACCAAGTGGCCTAAAGGGTTAAAAGCACAGAACGGGTCCACAACCTGCAAGGGCAGGAAGCAAACAGTGTGAATGATCTTTAGGCAGTTCTGCAAAGTTTAATACCTAACTGAAAGGCAGTCCAGTCCCTACGTTGAGAGGAGCCTAGTGCTCAAATGTACTTTCAGGTTCTGGTGCACGCGATAGTGCCGAAGGGCGAAAGCGGGGTCTCTTGTAGGGTCTGTAGCATCTCAGCAAGGTGGGTGAGGTGATGCAGAATAAGTTCCCAGTATTCGTGGAGGGTCTACCCAAAAGGGCAGAACGGGTTCCAGGAGTTGGGAATGGTTCGATAGCCCAGGCTATCTGTGGAAAGGAGAGTGGCCATCCGGGGACACTAGTGCGTAAAAATGGGTGGATTCACTAGGGGCCACCGGTAAGTGTTACAAGTACTCACTGACCCCCGACGGACTCCGGACCAAACTTGGGCAGAGTCCACTTCAGTTGTAGGTTCAAATGCGGCAATTGTGTGGCTCTGCAGCTTTCAGCAGCAAAGTTACAGTGTTGATTCCCAAACGGGACAGTTGCGTTTTCTCCGCTCCTGGTGGATGGATTCTCCGCTCCTGGTGGATGGATCTGGCCAGTTTCACAGTAGCAGGCTTCAGGACACAGAGGGGCACAGCAGCAAGGCACCTGCGAAGTTCTTCACAACGGCTGAGCAACATGGTAACCGCATGCACTCCGGTTTGGGCGCTATCTCTTTACTTCAGACCTGGGAATGCCAAGTGTATGAAATTCGGTTTGAGAGTGCCATGAACACAGAGCTTGCGATGTCCCAATTTTCAAGGGTCTCCTCGAAACGGTGGCGGTGTCAGAGCAAATGTCCTGCGCAAGCTGCTTAGCCCACTGGTTGGTCCAGGGACACTTCCAAGAAGGCTTACTTGCAGGGTTTGATGAAGGTGCCCAGAATAGTTGGTCCCACTATTCTAATGGGTCAAAGCATCTTGGCAGACCTTCTAGTTCGATCAGATGCAGAGGGGTCCAGCGGGACAACAGTGGGCTCAGGGTGCCAAACCTTCCAGCAGATCACCAGCGGTTCCTCGACTCGGCTTCTTAATTTCAGGATGCTTTGATCCTATCCTAGGTTCAGTGAGTACTCAAGAGATCGACCTGGTATGGGTGTTTGGAACATTCTCTTATCTAGAATCTCTTTTGTGCCGAAAGGAAGAGGACCCAATGGGAAATCTGCTCACATACTAGCACACCAGACGTGGACCAATCACGGACCACGGTGGTCCCAGTCATTCAAAGCACACCAGACTCTCTGGCACCCAGGATGTGAATTGCAACTAGACAATCCAGCCCATATCCTGGGGGCACACACACAAGGCATGCAGAAGCCCATAAAAGCTTGGCGTTTTGCGGGAGAATGCATGCCCAAATAAGGACTGATCTGGGTCGGCTCGACCTGGGAAGGTCAAAGGGCGAGATGGCCAAAGGACAGGACAAAACTTTGTGGCATGGCCATTTTGGCGCCAGGCCACCTTTCTGTGTCAACAGCGGTAAACGCGGTTTGCAGGGCAAGAAAGGGTTAAACATATATGAAAAGATAAGCTGCCACAAGCCCTGTCCAGGGCACATCTCCTAAAAAATCCTTCATGGGTGTCTAGGGCTTTGGAAATGACCGGAAGACCCAAGTGCACTGTTCTGTAAGGTACATTGTGCACTTGTAACATGTTGCAGAAAAGTTGCAACATTGACAAGGACTAACAGAAACAAAGTCTCCCAGTACTGACTGTCTTTAAGGGCATGTCAGTTTCCCCATAACAAAGTGAGCAAATAGCCCAGGGGAGTGCAGCTGTGCTCCACTGGCAATGTCAGACTATGGTGTTTAAACAGCAGCAAAAAGTGGGGGGCAGGTGGGTACACAACTGAAGGGAAAACTTTACATAAATGGGAATCTTTCCTAACATCGGCGCCGAGAGACAAACCCTCAACATCGATGGTTGTCGAGAAAACATTCACCCCTTAACCCCGATCTGAATTTTTCAATACTTTGGCAGGTATCTTCAGTGGTCATGACGCCGATGACCAGGAGGATGTGGACCCGATTTACTTGGGTGCCGCAGGGGTCGATTATTTTGACAACCAGAATCCGCTTTTGCAATTGGCTGAAGGCCTCCAGGACGCCAGAGGTCCGGACACCTCTCGAGTTTCAGCAATCCCAGCCCTATCTTCATAATACTTCTAAATTAAGGGCTTTGGTAGAAAGGGTTCTTGACAAACTGGGATTGCATTTATCAGTGGCGCCAGTACAAGGTTATGACCTTATTGACATTTTGGATCAAGGCCTCAGCACAGAACATAATATGCCTTTAAACCCTGCCATTACCAAACCTTTAGCAATTAAGTGGCAAAACCCTTGTTCCTTTCCTCCCGTCATCTCCACCATTTCCGGGAAATCCAGGCTGGATAGAGGAGACCCTTTATACCTCTCCTCTCACTCTTCCCTGTAGGGCAGCGGTATTCAAACTGTGGGGCGCAACCCCCAGGGGTCCGCAGGTGTATCCTCGCATGACATTTAAAAAAAAATTAAAATTAAGGAAGAAATGGGCATGGGTGGCTCACATGGTTGGGCTCAAGCATGTAACTGTCTCAGGCAACAATGAAAAAGTGGCCTGCAGTTGTAAATGGATATTCATTCCTTTAGTCACAGACTGGGCCTCATTACAACTATGGTGGTACGGTAACAACGGTGCCGGTAAGCTACCGGCACCGTTGCTACCGTACCGCCATAGTAAGAGTTGTGCTCGCGGGTGCCTGACAGCCCGCCAGGTCTGACCTGGCAGGCCGTGCGGCACCCGCGAGCACAGCTCGTCGGATGCACCGGCACCGTTAATAACGGTGCCGGTGCATCCGAGCTCCCCATTCCCATTGAGCCCTATGGGGCTCAATGGGAATGGGGATATACCGGTACCGGCACCCACGAAAGGGCAATTATCAGGTCCGCCTAACTCAGCATGACCCGGTAACTGCCCATTCGTGGGTTCCGGACCCGGGGGCAACTCCGGAGGCAGCCGTGCCGGTTTTACCAGCACAGCTACCACCAGGGTTGTAATGAGGCCCACTGTTTCAATAGTACCCAAGGGGGTGCTTCGTGTTAAAATGTAAGTAAATTGTGATATATTCGGCTTCAATGGTCAAAATTACTAACTGCATAGTTAAGTAACTCCTCAAACTGGTCCACATTGGCCAAAATGATGGCCCAATTTGACTGGCCCACACTAGCATTTTACATTTTTGGTACAGGCATTGCCCTATAGGCCAGTCCGAGCCTGGCGGCTCATCAATAATGTGGAGGGGACGCCCACCCAGTGGCCCCTCACCCATTATGGAGGAGCTAAGGAACCAGCCCAGTGAAACAGTGAGCACTCCCTCCGCTGCTTTTTCCAGCTGATGGGAGACCTCCTGGGCTGGCTGAACTGTCAAAGGGAAACACTGTTTCCCTTTGACAGTTCAGTTTAGTTCCCCAGCCGCACATGCTTTTTAGGACAGTTTTTCTGAAGTCCAACTAAGGGCTTAGTAAAACCATTCAACTGAGGTAGTACAATACTCCACTCTTATTATAAGGCTGTACCACCTGAGTTCCGGGTAGCGTAGACAGAGCAGCCAGGCTTATTTTAGGAGGGAGAGAGGGCAGTAGATACAGTACAAGTGAAATTGTAATACAAATGATCCAAAGAAACACTATGTATTGTAAAAATAAAGGATTTATTTAAATACAGGTAGGCCCAGATACATCTAGGGGTTAAGTAAGTACTAACACATTATATGACATCACAATATAAAACGCAACACTATACTTGAAAGTACACAGACCCAAGTATAAACCTTATTTGGAACACCTAACAGTATGTTATACACATTTAGTATAGGCCAAGCCTATTCTTTGGCAGTAAAAGACCAATGGTTACTTTCAGATTACATTCAGTAAATACAAGGACAGTAGGCCCTTCCAGTTGTACAGTGACTCTTGGAACAAATCACAAACAGTCAACTGGACAATATACTTTTTGGTGAATAGTGAAGCACTTATTCTAGGTGCAGTAGAAATCTAATGAAGTAATACACAATTACAGATGCTTTGGAAACCAGGGAACCACAGATTGAGGTCAGCAGTAACTCTGGTAACTTATTTTGGATGGCACACAGCTAACACAAGGTAAGTAAAACCCACATATTTTAACTTCACAATGAAGGAAAAAGTAAAACCCAAGGTCACACTTTACTGAATAGTTATTCTAGGTAGGCAACAAACTAATGTAGACTTATTAAGGACAGGCTAGCAGCAAGTCAGGGGAAGCAAGACCCAGTTGGGGGACACTCATACAGTTATCCTAACAGGACTAACCTGGTGAAAGCAACACATTACTTTTGTAAAGAGGCACAACCTAATCACAGGAGAGTAAAATACTTTTACATCTACTTTCTTTTAGACTGGTAAAACAGTGGCTAAGGAAGAAAAGATGTTAACCATACTTTTAAGAATAGTGCATCACACATTCAAGATCAGTAAGACTTTTGTAACTGTTCACTCTGAGAATTAGTTACCCACCAACTCTTTACAAGTAAGTAAAACACTTGATTTCTTTTCTAGGCAGAAGTCCCAATCCCTTCAAAGTCTTTCCCTTATTCTTGGAGCATTAGTGTACTCGGTGGCAGAAGGGGGGTTACTAGGACTAGTGACCAACAGGCAGTGTTAGAATAAGTTCTTTAGTAGCAAAAGTCAGTTTCCTTAGGAAAACTGGCAAACAGGTGAGCACTTTACTTCTGGGGTTAGAAGAGGGTCCAGGGGCTTCACAGAAGACAGCAGTGGGACTGGGTGCACTGGATGAGGGACCTCCCAATCACAGAAAACACCCCAGGACTACACAGAAATCCCAACAGGCTTAAGGTAAGTATATACCCAAGCCAACACAGTACCTCAGCAATGAAGAAGAGATTGCAGCAGTAGAACTTCAGGGACTGCAGCCAAATACCCAGTTAGTGGATTCCTTGTCCGGGAGACTAAACACAAGACCTCAGAAGGGACTTTACAGCAGGCATCGATGAAGAAGGCTCTAGGCAAGATTTCCCTTTTCAAGGAGAACAGAAGAAGACAGAAAATCGCAGTTGAATTCATCTCGTTTAAAAGGCCCAGCACTCTTGTGATGGGACTTTTCGGGCTTGATTCGTGTCTCTGGAGATACACCAGGATGCCCACAAAGTTTTAGCGAGATTCGGAATTTAGAAGACCATGCACCGCACAGCGGCTGGAGCTCCGGGGGTATTGCAAGAACGCAAGGTCGCAGCAACCCGTGTGATGGCTCAAAATGCAGGTCGTCTTGATTCTAGTGGGTCTCACCAGACTCTAGGTTCGGGTTGTCGTTTTTGGAGACCCCAGGTCGATTGGCACGAAGGGCTGCAGCAGGCTCCGGTTACACAGCAGGCTCTCCGGTCGCTGGAAATCCTTCCCGCCGCTTTTCCTTTATCATCCTCTTCGGTTTTCTGTTCCAGTGGTCGACATGACTTCAGCTTCCAGGTTTCCAGTATTTATCAGGAACTACAGCACAACCTCTGCATTCTCTCCCCGCATTTTACAAGAAAGGGGCGTCTGGTTGTCCAATCAGGACAGCCAGCCTCCCACTGGGATTTGTCCCAGTTGAAGGAAGGCGTAAGACAAAGGATGAGGGAGTTTTGGACTCCTCCCCAACTTCCTGTGCTTACAGACTGACTGGAGCCTGGGGTGTCCAGGGGACTCCTGCCAAAGAGAAAACTCAAACAAAGGATTTTCCCGCCCTGGATGTCAGGGGAAGGAACAAGAAACGACAAGAAACACTAAAATGGCAGAAAAAGAAGACTGGGCCCATTTTGGTAAAATTAGCACCCATAGGTGCCTTTACTGCAGCTGTGATTACAGCCCGCGGTAAAGGTGCACCAAATCAGTAAAAGGCATCACTGCCACCAGCCATTAAAGATAAGCTTATCACTGTAACAGAATTGTTACAATTTTAATGTGAAAGGGGACACATTGTATCTCCCCAGCACTCCACATAAAGTGTGGTGTGCTGGTTTCACAGAATAAAATGTGAAAGGGATCCCAAGATCCTTTCTAACCTTGGGAACTGTAGTTCACTCAAGGTTAGCACAAGAAAGTTAAATGGGGAGCCCCTAGGGCAACCCAGCAACAACAGGCACTTATTGCCAATAAGTTGTTAGACATGATAACTTTAATAAGACACTATGGAGAGTCTTAAAAATGACAGCCATAAAAGAGTTAAAGATTAGGTGAGTGTGGAAAAAGGTTCCCACTCACTGAGGTATTCATGAAAAATATCCCACTAGAAAAGCAAAACGTTCTGGAGTTGAACCAGGAAAGGAAGATTTACCAGCTCTGTGGAAATCTTACCTAACAATGCTCACTGAGCCATGCAAGTTCTAGGGTGTTTTGCTTTGCCAGCATTGCATAGCTCATTGGAAATGCTGGCTGGGGCACTGCATGTCTGTATGTCCGAGGAGGAGCTCCTCCTCCTCCTCCATGTTCATTGTGTTAGGCCCAGGGGACAGGGATGTTATCTTTTTATTGGCCATCTATCATAGATTTCCAATAAAAAGTCATGCCTGGCCCCTGCCCCCCCCCCCAGCACCAATTGCAAACTGTTTGGCTATTTACCCATTTTTTTGTTAAAAGTATGCTCACAATGCAACATTTGAACCCATTATTTAAAAATAAATTCACTTGGGGAATCCCCCCCGCACCCTCCTTTATTGTTTCGGGCTCCCTCACTATACTCGGTCGCTATGGCATTTTTGGGGGAAATAGTTATGCCCATCCACTTAAAAAAAAATCACCAGCCGCCACTGGCCCTCAGACTGTGTTGGGAACGGGATGGGGTAACCCAGGGATTATGGTGGGAGCACAATGGGCGGGAACCATGGAATAGTGGTGGTAGCAGAGTGGGGAGAGCCCAGGGTGTGTGATGGGGAGGGAAGAGCCCAGGGACTGGGTAGGAGTGGGATAAGGGAGCCCAGCAACTGTAATGGAAGCAGGTGACGGCGCCCAATATATACTGTCCATTTGGCATTTCTGGGGGGGTCCCGACCTGCCCAAATTTTGCTCAGGGGAGCCCCAGCCAAAAAAGTTTGAAGACCACTGTCGTAGGGGCTTGTTATGCAGGCTGCTACAGTCCCTCTGGACCTGCATCTTCTACGTGAAGAGTAGATGCTTTAGCAAAAAAACCATTCACTTCAGATGGCATGGCCCTAAAAGCTACAAATGTGGCAAGCAGTTTTGCCAAGTACTCATTCGGTCCATGGACAGCCGTTGAAACTGCTGCTCAGTATGTCCCAGAAGGAGAAATGTGCAAAGGTTTCCTACAGCTAGTGGAGGATGGGAAAGAGGTGGCCAGACAGTCGCTGCGAACGGCCTGGACATCGCTGACTGTGTGGGCCGATCTATGGCATCAGCCATAACACTAAGAAGGCAGGCCTATTTAAAAACCTCTGGTTTTTCGCCTAATGTCCAAGTCAAGCTTCTGGACATGCCCTTTAAGGGCGATCTTCTATTGGGCCAGAAAGCCGTTGATTCCTTAGCTTCGATTTTGGATTCTTAAATTTTTCTACGTCCTTAGGCCTAGCTGCGCAGCCGGCTAAACCTGCATTTAGCTTTGCCTCTAGGGTACAGGGCTACAGGAGATATGCTGCCTATGGCTGGAGAGTGCAGCTCCCACCGGCCAGGCAAGAGCAGAAGTCTTTCTCGCGCTCCGGATGGGGCAGAGGGGCTTTTAGAGGTCAACAGGCAGCATCAGCGGTGAGCACGTCCCAGCCTCCGAAGCCTCTTTGATGTTCCCCTTACACATCGGACCGGTTGGAGGATGGTTGACAGAGCATTTGCTCCAGTGGTAGGGAATTACTGCCGATGCCTGGGCTCTGCAGCTCATTCAGTGAGGTTATTGTCTGCCATTTGTAAGAAAACCACTGGACAGACTGGCACTACCCCCAATCCAACCGGCACAGGACCTCCAGGAGGAACTGAGAGCCCTGTTATTGAAGGGTGCCGTGGAAGAGGTACCGCCTGAACAGAGAGTATCAGGTTGGTATTCTCGGTATTTCCTGGTACCCAAGAAGGACCTCGGGCCTTGAACAAGTTCTTGAGGAAAGACAAATTCAGGATGGTGACATTGAGAGAGATTCTCCATGTGCCCGAACTATATGACTGGCTGGTGTCGATAGTCTTACAGGACGCTTATGTCCATGTGCCAATCCATCAAAAGCACAGGAAGTTCCTAAGGTTCACCATAGGAGATATGCACCATCAGTTCAAGGTGCTTCCCTTTGGTCAAGCCTCCGTTCCAAGGGTCTTCAAGCTCATGGCGGTATTTGCGGCTCTCCTCAAGAGATCCAGAGTCAACGTATTTCCATATCTGGATGACTGGATGATCCGAGGGAAGACTGAAGCGCATGTCTTGTCCCATTTAGAAGACACCTGCTTGCTGCTGCACAAGTTGGGCTTCTCTCTAAATTTAAAGAAGTCCCACATGACACCAGTCCAGCAGCTCCAGTTCATCAGCGCAGTCCTAGACACTCTGGTCAGGAAGGCCTTCAGTCCCGAAGAGAGAGTAGTCAGCTTGACACAAATAGTCGACTTGTTATGGTACCATTCCACTCTACCAGCGGCTACCTTCCTCCGCCTCCTAGGCCTCATGGCCTCCTGCATTTGTCTAGTGCCAGAGGCTAGGTTGCGCATGAGATCCCTGCAATGGCTACTGAGGGATCAGTGGTCTCAGTACCTTGCTGCTCTCTCAGATCTCCTAAAGGGTGTCTGCATCAGTAGTCAATGACTGTCATGACCGCAGCCTCCAAGGAGTCAGGTTTAGCCCAACTGCCTCGGAAGCTGGGTCATAACTTCATTTCCAGGCACCCATCGGCTCCCATAGGGGCCTTATGGACCTTGTCCTGGCGCCAGTGGCGCCAGGCTCATAAGGGGACTCAGTCCCGGCACAGGACGTGCCGGGCTCATGATGTAAGGAATGGTGCTTGGGTGGACCTACCTGCTGCAGACCATGCTGCTCACTCACCTGCAGGATGAAATCCTCATCCATCCATGGCTGGAACTACTTTACCTCTGGGTGTGGCCAGCACCACTCCCTGGGACTGGATACTGGAACTATTCTGGAAGCTGGGACTTCTTACCTGGGCGAGGCTGCTGTGGAAGGAGACACCTAAGCACTCCAGTAAGCTATTTAAACCACGCCCGATCAGAGCAACGTGCTTCGCGTTATTCTGCAATAGCAGCGGGACGCTCACTGTGTCAGCTCCAGAGAATCTTCAACTTCTGCATCTGGGGAAGAGAAATCCGCAATCTTACCTTCCGAAATACCATCTCGTCTTCAGCAGTATCTGAAAAGGGAAAAGAACACCAGGTTAGCACGAGATAAAAACCAGCGCAGCACTTACCCAGTCCATCGGTGCATCTCAAGCCAGGGGCTGCAGCTTTCCATTTTTTCCGGCACCCTGTGGAAGCAAAGACCTTGGTTAGTAAACCTCCGTGAAACTTTCCTTACCTGCGCTGCATTCTTCTCGCCTCCGCCGACGCTGCTACTCGCATTTTCTGCAAAACAAAAGGACATCATTAAGAAATACAAAACTCCATCTATACGCACGTGTTTTGGGCAGCGCTCATCTTTCTCACCCCTCGGTGCATTCCTCGACATCCATTTTTCTACCCAGCTGCTTCTGCGACCTGAAAAAGGAACAGAGACATTAAGAAGTGCTTTTAACTTCGAATTGACATTTTCTACTTACTTGCCTGCAATACCTTCGCCATTCCATCGCTCTCCGGACCTCCATATTCAAGCAACCGCCGTTCGTGCTGCTAACAACGGCCTAGCTCCAAATCTTCATCCTCTGCAACCAAGAGGCTGGACAATTAACCAGTGAAGTAACTGGCTTCGGCACCCCTGCACTGACGCAGGATGGAGAGCTCCGCTTTCACCTACATAAGGTGAGCACATTTAGCCTACGAACTACTTGGGAGTACCAGGACGGGGAGGCAGCTTACCCAGTCAGGCTTATATATCCATATTAACCCCTTGCTCTCATAATTGCAGACATCTCACCCTTCAGATCAAGATCTCCGTGAGGAAAGGGCCTTTCCAGGGTGGCATTCGAGGCCTGCGCGTGACCCTAGAAGACTCCGAGAACACCCAGCCCAGACCTGCGCCTCCGAGGGATTCAGGTGAGCGTTACAATGACCTGTTCTGTTGGGCGGACCGCAACAGTCTCTTGGCGGCGGAACCCTTCTGGCCTCCTTGACCTCAGACCCAAGTGGTCACGGATGCGTCTCTGAAGGGTTGGAGTGCACACTGCGAGGATTTGCAGGTGAGCGGCCTCTGGTCAGCGACGGGACCCAGGTGGCACACCAACAGGAGTTGCGAGCCATCAGGCTAGCCCTGAAAGCATTTGCCTTGTCTCTGCAAGAGAAACATGTCCTCGTTCTGACGAACAACACAGTGGCAAGCAAGGTGGTGTGCACTCCCGCCCACTCTGCACAGAGGGGATGATGCTTTGGTTCTGGTTGCTGGAGAACAGTATCTCGGTCTTGGCAGTTCATCTGGCGGGCACAGAGAACAACTTGGCGGATGCTCTGAGCAGGCAGAGCACGTTCTTACACGAGTGGGAAGTGTGCCAGGAAGTACTAGAGGAGGTAGGGTATGGTCATGTTTATTTGTAAATCGCCTATATACAAGGCAATTGTTTCAAACCGCTCAAGGAGGGAGGGAACAAGAGGAGAAAAACAAGTCATTCGGAGCCCTTGAATTTCTGAACGATACAAGTTTGCACAAGCAGAGGAAGTGCATATAGTACAGTTAAGTGTAAATAACCGCAAATAGGTCTAACAGCGATTCTGCAGTTCTCCAGCATGGGGTCTGGCATGGATTCACATGCTCATGAATATTCCCTGTCGTCAGGCTGGGAATCCTCGGTAAAGAAAAAATCAGTTTCAGTTTTATTTCTGAACTGTCTTTCTACTAATACCCAATCACTGGTCTCTGGGTCATACTGCCCCCAGCCAATGACTGCCCTCTACCTAAGCCCTTCCTCTGGCAGCCATCTTCAGATTTTTACCACACGGTCAAGTGTTGGGAGTCCTCGTGCACTAGCTCTCAAGCTTTTACTGCGTTTTGCGATTTTTCAAAGCGTTTACTCTCATTTTTTCAGTCAATCGAGCCTTAAACTCCACCGTTTCTACTTCCGATCAACGGGGACCCGTTTTGGAATTTTTCTACGCCCCTCAAGGGTGAGTTTTCGTCGAGTTTCGCTTCTTTTAGGATTCTGGAAGATCTTTGAGGCCTACCCCGTGTGGACATGGCTCAGGACAAAGGAAACACGACGCCCGGATCCAAGCTTTTCAGGAGCTGCCCTGGATGTGGATTACAAAATGTCTTCAAGGAAGATGAGCACTCTCGGTGCCTCTACTGCCTTCACGACGACAAATCGCACGTGGAGAGGCCTGTGCGTTCTGTAAGAATATGTCTGAACGGACAATGAAGGATCGTCGTACTCGACTCACCAACTGGCTGGACGGGAAGATCCCAGCAACAGGTGAGAAGAAGAGGAGGTCCGAGCAGTCTTCTAAGACCTTTGAGGGCGCTTCCGCGACGGGGGCCCAACAGAAGGCAAAGCACTGCGAGTCCGTGGGTACCAGGAGCACCGATGGGTAGGGCTCTTTGGCTGCCAGGCAGGGCGCAATGTCACCGGCGCCATCAACCACGAGCCAACGCTCTGGCTCTGGGGGGAAAAGGAAGTCAGAGGACCCGAGTAAGCTTTGGGAGAAGTCCCAGTCGATCCCGACGGCAGCAGCCGAGGGGGAGCGAGGCAGCGACTCTCCCCCCCCAAGGTGAAGGCCTCAGGCATGCCCAAAGTCGCGAAGGCCCCGATTCACCCGGCTAAGGCCTCGATCGAGGGAGTCATGGTGACCTGGCGAAGCCTGCAGAGGCTATCTCAGTGGAGACTACCTCCGAGGGCTAGAGTTTCCCTGCCACCACGGAGGGAATGCTCTTTTCAGCCTATCGATAAGACCCCCTTGAAGTCCCGGGCGGAGAAAGGGGTGGGGGGTTCACGGAAGCCATTACGGACACAGATACCACTTCTGAAGATGAGATGGCTGGCGTCGCAAAGATCCTGGACAAAATGTTCGAGGAAGTCCGGTCCTACGGGAGGCATCCCAACGAGGCAGACTAAGAAAGCAACGGTGGTGCCGACGAGGAGCCGCAGCCGGTGCCTATGCCACAAGACAACTCAGGAGCGATCTTGGATGTCTATTCAGGCCTTGTGTACGTAGATAAGGACAAGGTTTCCCTTACCCCCAGCGGACGACCCAGCGGAGCCTGGACCGTCGCGAAGCCCACCGAGCAAATGGAGGCGAGTCCATCCCCCTCATCCCTTCCAGCCTTCACAGCCTTCTCGGCCCTCAACTCCTTCCCCTCCACTGAGGGATGAGACCGGAACGGAGACGGCAACGACTGGGACGGATGACGACAGTGGTGACGACGGAATGGACCTCCCTTCTCCACCTACTTGGGCCCTCCCCCCCGACGAGATCAGCTCTGCCCTGAAGAACAGAAGAAGGAAGGTTTCCTCTACCAAAGGCGGGATGCCAAGAAGAAGACTGTCCTCTCAATCTTGTTACTGGATGACATCTGGGACGAGGGGCTGGCGCTCCTGAAGAACCTGTCCACGGCTCCTGCTAAGAGAGACCGGTATGAGAAGTAGTACCGGGTTCCAGACTCCGCCCCTATGTGCCTTAGGACACAGCCGTCCCTGGATTAGTAGTCTCTGCAGTGGCCATGAAGAAGGCGGCGGGGGCGACGGCTTCAACTTCAACATCCCCGCCGGACGGCAATGGGAAGAAGCTGGACGCCATGGGACGGCGTGTCATCTCGGCGGCGACGACGATTAAAGCGCCCAGCGCCCTTGCGATCGTGGCATGTTATGACAGGGAGCTGTGGTTCAAGATCGCTCCCTTGCTGGACTTCCTCCCGGACGACAAGAGGGCTGAGGCCCTGGAAATCCTACAGGAAGGCGAAGTGCCGTCAGACCACGCCATTACGGTTGCCACGGACACCGCTGACACCGGCTTCCGTCAGATGGGCAACAGCGTTTGCCTTCATCGTCGCGGTTGGCTCAAGGCCACCGATTTCCACCAGGATGTGCAGGCCAGGGTTCTGGACATGACCTTCGACGGGAACAACCTGTTCGGCAAGACAGTGGACGAGTCACTGCAGGCCATCAAGGCGGACACCGAGACGGCTCGGGCCTTGGGTGTTATTCAACAACGACGGCCGTCCTTTCGGAACACCGGAGGCAAGCAAGGTGCCTCCAAAGGATTCAGCAGCGGTTCCTCGTATCGCCAAGCAGCCCGCTCCTACTCGCAGGAGGCCTACAGTGGACGCGGCATGACAGGATGATGTCGTCGTCGTAGCCAAGGAGGCCAAGGTGGCAAGGCTGTGACGAAACAGGATTGAACCGGCCGTGGTGTCGGGCCCCCACCTGAGCACCCCAGGAGGCCGGCTGGCGAAACTCATCAGCGTGTGGGAGTCCATCGCCACCGACCGTTGGGTGCTGGATGCCCTGGCCCGCAGGCACTCTCTGGAGTTCCAAAAGAGGTGTCCCCGTATTCCACCCGTGGCCAGGAAGGAAAACCACGTCCCTCAACTGCTGTTGAAGGTACGGGCGATGCTAAGAAAAGGAGCCATCAAGCTCGTCCCAAGGAAACTCCAGGGCTCCGGAGTGTACTCGCTGTACTTACTCGTCCGGAAGAAGACCGGTGGTTGGCGACCCATCCTGGACCTTCGTCGTCAAAACAAGTACATCAAGTCCCAGAAGTTCCGGATGGTCACCCTCCAGCACGTGCTGGGACAGCTGGAGGAAGGCGAATTCCTATTGTCGCTGGACTTGGAGGATGCCTACTTCCACATTCCCATTCTAAAAGGACATTGAAAATTCCTGCGATTTGTGGTCCAAGGGTGACACTATCACTTCAAGGCCCTTTCCTTTGGATTGAAGTCGGCGCCCAGGGCACCAGTGGTGGTGCGGCTGCGCCTGCAGGGGATCCACGTCTACACCTACCTGGATGATTGGCTCACCCGAGCATGGTCAAGAGAACTTGGCGTCGATCACACAGCGAAGACCGTCCAACTGCTCACGGATCTGGGATTCTCGATCAACTTTGCGAAATCCCACTTGGTGCCGTCGCAAGTCGCCCTGTTCCTGGGAGCCAGGTTCGACACGGTGGCGCGATTAGCTTTGCCGTCGGAGGAAAGGACGAAGGCCATCCTGGGCAAGGTACAACGGCTGTTGGACATGGCCAGGGGTGAGGTCCATCAAGTGCCTACTCGGCATGATGTCCTCGTGCATCTACCTCGTGTGCCTATGCAGACTGCGGATGCGACCACTGCAGGAGTTCCTCGACGGCTGGTGGATTCAAGCGGCGGGCAGCTTCGAAGACAGGATCTCACTCAACGAGACTTTCCGCAAAGCGATCCGGTGGTGGGGCACCTGCGCACATCTGACAGCGGGCAGGACTTCCAGACCCCGGCACATCAGGAAACGGCTACGACAGACACCTCCCTGGAGGGATGGGGAGCTCACACCGGAATTCTCCACGCAAGAAGCCTTTGGCTCCTGGAGGAGAGGTCACTACAGATCAATGTCCTATAGCTCAGTCGTGTTCTGGGCCCTCAGATCGTTCCTTCCGTCCCTCAAGGACAAGGTGGTAAGAGTCTTCACTGACAACACCACCACAATGTTCTACATCCGGAAGCAGGGGGGCACCAGATCTCCAGCCCTGTCCAAGGAAGCGCAGGATCTGTGGCACTGGGCCGTCGCCCAAGGGATGTTTCTGGTACCCTTCCATCTGGCAGGAATCAAGAACACCATCGCCGACTAACTCAGCAGGGAGCTGCCCTCGTGCCACGAGTGGGAGCTGCGGCAGGATCAAGTGGATCTTCTGTTCCGACGATGGGGCTATCCCCAGATCAAACTATTCGCGACGGCGATGAACGCCAAGTGCCGGAGGTTCACCAGCAGGTTTCCCCAGCCGGGGAGCATGGGCGATGCCTTCTCTTTCCCCTGGGAAGGCCTGTTCCTGTATGCGTTCCCACCATTGCCATTGCTGCTGCGACTCATCAGTCAACTCAGACGGTCCCGGTGCAAGATGATCCTCGTCGCACCTGCGTGGCTGAGGCAGATTTGGTTCCCGGACCTTCTGGACATGTCAGCATCTCCCCTCAGTCAAACTGCCGACGGATGCGGATCTTCTCGCTAGGGAAGGAGGCGCCATCCTCCACCACGACCCGGGATCGCTAAACCTGCAGGCCTGGCTCCTGCAGCACTAGAGTTCGGAGGATACGATATCCCGGCGGACTGCAAGGAGGTGCTGGCAAAGGCCAGGGCGTCCTCGACTCTCAAGTGCTATGGACACAAATGGAAGAGGTTCTCTGCCTGGTGCCGTGCACAGAAGATTAACCCTCTGCGGATTACCGCCCCTTAAGTGCTGGCGTACTTGCTGTCACTGGCCAAGGCGGGGCTGGCACATGCCTCCATCAAGATCCATCTGGCGGCTATTTCCCGCTACACCAGAACTCCGGGGCGGTCATCCCTAAGGTCTCATCGCCTGGTGAAGGAGTTCATGAAAGGACTATTCCGATCGTTCCCGCCGGTGAAGGCTCCGGCCTCGGCGTGGGAGCTCAACGTGGTGCTGACCAGGCTCATGGGGCCATCATTCGAGCCTTTGCATTCGGCACCGTTGAAATTCCTGTCATGGAAGACAGCGTTTCTTGTGGCCATCACCTCCGCACGACGAGTGGGAGAGATCCAGGCCCTCTCCTGTCAACCTCCATACCTGACATTCCATGAGACGAGGGTGGTCCTGAGGACGCACCCCACCTTCATGCCCAAGGTGCTGTCAGACTTCCATATCAACAAGCCCTTGGTGTTGCCTGTTTTCTTCCCGTCACCTTCATCGGCAGCTGAGAGGACTTTGCACTCGCTGGATGTGGCTAGAGCGCTGAAGTTCTACATGGACCGCACAAAGAGTCTTCGGAAGACTTTGGACTTGTGAACCAAGGGAAGGCCCTCTCGAAGGTTTCCATTTCCAGATGGCTGTCCGGCTGCATTATGCACTGTCATCGGTTGGCAAACCGACCCTTGCCCAGCCGTCCGAGAGCCCATTCGACCAGAGCGATCGCTGATAGCAAAGCGTTCTTGTCTTGTGTACCCCTGCTGGACATCTGCAGGGCTGCTACGTGGAGGTCGACGCACACCTTCACGAGATTCTACTGCGTCGACCTGGATTCCAGGGAGGAGTCCAGAGTTAGCCAAGCAGTGCTGTACAACCTGTTCACCTGAAGGTGTGCCTGGTGAAGAGGTAAGACATGCTTAATGTTGAGTTTTGTAATGCTTAATGTTGAGCCTTGCCAACTCCCATGGTTGTGCATGTGTGTACTGCTATGTAATCTTGTATTCATGAGAATGTGAATCCATGCCAGACCCCATGCTGGAGAAGGAACAAGTTACTTACCCGTAACTGTTGTTCTCCAGCATGGGTCTGGCATGGATTCACATGCGAACCCTCCCGCCTACCCCTCTGCGGCTCTTTTCTTGGTCCTACTGCCACTTTCCGTGCTACCAAATCTGAAGATGGCTGCCAGAGGAGGGGCTTAGGTAGAGGGCAGTCATTGGCTGGGGGCAGTATGACCCAGAGACCAGTGATTGGTTATTAGTAGAAAGACAGTTCAGAAACGAAACTGAAACTGATTTTATCTTTACCGAGGATTCCCAGCCTGACGGGGAATATTCATGAGCATGTGAATCCATGCCAGACCCATGCTTGAGAACAACAGTTACAGGTAAGTAACTTGTTCCTTACTCACCATCGTGACTAACATGCTCCTAGTCCATAGTCCCCTTTCCTCTATACTTCCCACCATCCTCCCCCCTAATAAAACTAGTGTCATTAGGCAATGTTAATATTGTCGACGTGTCAAAGTGTCATGACCACTGCCCCTGGCCCTAACAGGCAAGCCATCTGGGCCACACCACGGCCTTCCACCGTGGCCCCAAGGGCCTTACCATTCTGCCCAAGACTCTCCTGGAGAGTCTTTGGAGAGCCTTTGGCGCCAGGCTCATATGTGAAGCCAGAGAACTTGAGAACTGGGACTTGCATTAGCCTTTGGGCAACATGGATGCCCCCGCATACCAGAACTCAGCTATGCGGTCTAATGTTTTAGGTGTGGTCAGACCTAGGGGCACCTGGGATACCTGCAGGCTATATAAGCCACGGCCAAGCTGAGGAACAGGCTTTGCGTTACTCTGCTAGCTGCAGCGTGACGCTCACCACGTTCTGTTCGGATCCTCATCTGCATTCTTGAACCTGTTACCTGCAAGAACAAGAACATTGTTAGAAGACACTTACCTGCGAGTGAATCCCGCTTCTGTCCTCCACTCCTGGGTCCTGAATATACACCAGCTTGGCAAGCGCTCCTTCAATCTGGAAAGCCGCACCTGAGAAGAAAAGAGAACGGAAAAGCAGCATTAGTAAGCGTTTACTCTCCAATATAGAAAACAATCAAAATAAGCGCACGCTTACCTGGGGTTGACTCGTTCTTGGCCCACGTCCATTCCGGGCCATTTTAACGACCTGCAAGAGGGAAGAAAACACTGATTAGCACCCAAGAGATCAAGAAGGCGGCACATGCTACGCTTTACTCACCGCTCTTCATCTTCTCGGTAGCAGCCATCCCGGGACATCGCAGCGGCCTGTAAGGAAGAGAGAACAAACAGGTCAGGGCAAGATAAGGCACATAGCACCGCACATCGTGCTTTCACTTACCACCCCAAGCAGCACGGCACCACCAGAACTCCATTCATACCTAAGGAAGAAGGAAAGCCATTAATAGGGGCAATTGCAAAGTAAAGAACAAACTGCCAAACCAGCAGTCTTACCTGGACAAACAGGAGTCGCAGCAGGTCTGGACTCTGAGGGCCCGCACCAGTGAAGCAACTAGGTTGCGTCGTGCTCATCCAACAATGCGCCCAATCACAGAACAGCATGACGGAGAGCACACCATATAATAAAACAAGGTGAGGGGAGCATCAAGGGGGGGTCGTTGGGACCACAAGGGAGGTGGGCTTCGAGCCGGAAGAGACAATAAAACTAAACCCAAATTCCTGTGCTTTCAGACCCGGTCCTCGGCTGAACAAGAGTCCAAGGGATGGGGTTCCAGGTCGGAAGTGGTCCAACCAGACTGAGTGGCATCCCCGTGGATATCAAGTGAGCGTTACACAAAGGGGACTGAGGAGTGGCGCCGGTGGGTGGAGTCAGGGGAACGCATGCTCCCAGGGTCGC
Source organism: Ambystoma mexicanum (assembly GCF_040938575.1). Lineage (NCBI taxonomy): Eukaryota > Metazoa > Chordata > Amphibia > Caudata > Ambystomatidae > Ambystoma > Ambystoma mexicanum. Next base: position 642,241,525 of record NC_090923.1, read on the forward strand.
ACCCCTGCAAGCCTTTAAATTGAAAGCGGAAGAAGATTTTTTCTGGTGAAAAATGTTCCCTTTAGAGAGGGACTCCCATACAGTATGGAGGAAAGGGGACTATGGACTTTGAGTACGTTGGTCACTACTGTGAGTGACGTATAATTTAATGCAAATGGTATTCATGCATACTATTTACACAAATCTTATAAACTGCCCTGTTCAGACTATTAGATGAATGCCGAATACCAACATACAATCAGTTACCTTTGGCAACTACAACCCTTAGCTGATCATGTTATATTTGGTCTTTCACTGCACGTGAATTTCCTCTTAAAGAATACAATATTTAGTGCCTTAATTTGCTCGTATTGAAACTTCATAGAAGACAGATTGTAATCTGTATTTATTGCTCTTTACATGTTTGATCTTCTTTTCCTTCCTATTATAAGGAATGTTGTCTCTTGACATAATATGCAGCCTGTTGCATGTTCACAAGCGTTCGGGTGCTTTTTGGGCAACTTTTAAAGACGAAATAGACAGACTACCAAATCCCACCTTCATATTAATCGCCCATAGCTTCCATTTTGTAATATGTTTGCACCTCATATTTCTGGTTGTGCGAGATTACACATACGGGACTCTAGACAGGCTTTAAGTTTTTTACAACTCCAGAACAAACGTTTTCAGAACAGAGGACCAGCTTTTCATTTGCTACACTTGTCTTAGATTAGGTAAAGCTATTCCTAGGCAAACCTTGTCCAGATGGATAATCACGTGTCTCTGAATGTTACAGGGAAGGAAATACCTGATGGCTTCAGAACACTCAACGAGAGGAATGTCAGCCTTTCGGCTTGCCAAAGAATACCTTCTGATGTTCATCCTCTGCCAGGCCATAAAGTTGATGTATGTAATATAGCTAACTGTGACATACTGCATGCTAAAATTAGCATGCATGCTGAAAACACACTTAACATTATTCTCATCTATCGCCCTCCTGATCTTATGAAGGATTTTAGCAACCAGTTATCGGACGTATTGTTAACCTTCTTAAAACTACTAACTAATGTCCTACTACTAGGAGACCTACATTACTGGTTCGAGGGGATTGGGTCCTCCGACGTATTCCATATCTATGACAGTAATCACCACAGCTGTGCTGCTTCGGAAACTTTTTCGGCGTCTGCGTCCTGCGTCGATGACGTCGATGCGCCGCCGTCGAGGACCTCCTCCGACGTCCGACGTCATCCGATGTGATAAGTAGGACGCACGACGCCAGTAGCCTCAGTTCCGTTTTTTCCGCGAACGTGTTGCTTCGTGTTTCTCGGTTCTAGCCTCGACTCTTTGGAGTTCTGTTCTTTCTGGTTCTTCGAGCCTGTTCGATATTATCTTAACGGCGATGTCTTCCACTTCGTCTTCAACCCCGCGTCCGGGCTTCAAGAAGTGCGGGGTGTGTGGGTCCAAGATGTCGGTGACTGACTCGCACGACGCCTGCCTCTGGTGCCTCGGGGAGGCCCACGACACGGATGACTGTGTCGACTGCCTGTCGCTCTCTTCCAAGGCCTTACGCGAACGTAAGAAGAAATTGTCGGTAGGTCGGGTGTCCAAGCCCCGGAAGTCGAAGTCGGCGGGGCTTTCGACGGATGATTCGAGGGGTGACTCTCCGCGTCATCGTCGGAGGTCTCGTCGGTCTTCTTCTAGGAGTCGGTCTCGCCACTCCTCTGCCTCTTCGAGGCGTTCTCGGAAGCGCCGTCACCGGTCGCCTTCCAGGTCCTCTTCCGAGGACTCTGCCCGGCACGTCGGTTATCCCACCAGCCGTGCGACGCCGGAGGAATGGGCTTCCTTTGGGAAGAAAATGTTGGCGATTCTTGAGTCGCAGGGTACTCAACCGTCCGCGCCCCCGAGTGGGGTCGGCCGTGTGAGGTCGAGAGACGCCGCTCGCAAGAGTGGTCGGCACGAGTCACGGGAGAGGTCCCGTTCGGACAAGGAGGCTCGTTCTCGCCGTACCCGTTCCAGGTCCCGGTCCTCGACGCGATCGAGACCGTGTGCACCTGTGATGTCTTCGAGGAAGACATCGACGTCTGAGGCGTCGAGGGCGTCGACAGGCTTTCTCGAAGCTCCGGCTCCGAGGAAGTCGTCGAGGCCGTCGACGTTCAGGTCGTCGAGAGACACGCTCGGGGCTCCGGCTTCGAGGGCTGTGTCGACGCCGCCGATATTGGAGGCGCTGCATCTGACGTCGACGCCGATTTCCTCGACGTCGACGCCGATCCTCTCGGCGCCGTTGCCGGTTTTCTCGACGGCGGCGCCGATTCGCTCGACGCCATCGACGCCTTTCGTGTCGGAGGTGCCCCGTGTCTCGGGTGTACCCCTTAGGAAGGCTCTGGCCAAGAGCAGGCACTCTCAGGTGCCTTTCCACCCCTTGGATTATATTTCGGAGGCGGATGAGGATTCGGTTGGCCTGGTTCCTGATCAGGTGCCGGATGACATTGTCTCGGGCCATAGTCAATTTGACGATTTGAGGCAGTCACTGCATGATGCTAGTGGTCTGGACACCTCTCCGGAGGTGGAATTTGGTCGGCCTGAGCCTGGCTCCCATGCCGATTCCTCATACCGGCGCCTTATGGCTAGGGTGTCTGAGTATCTGGGATGGTCTGCTCCCCCAGGGGAGTTTGTGCAGGATGATCTGACGGACATCCTTGATGTTGGTCCCCCTTCTGACCCGGTTCTGCCATTCCATATGGCTTTACAGCGTAGGGTGGCGGCGGCTTGGACTGCTCCGGAGAGTCTCCCGGCAGTGGGCAGATCCTTGTCGCGGTAATACCGTCCAGCCAGTGGCGACCCCTGCTACTTGACCAGGCACCCCACTCCGGAAAGTTTGGTGGTGCAGGCGGCCACGGCCCCGGCGAAGCAGGCGTCGTACCCTACCATCCCTCCTGATAGGGACGACAAACGTTTTGATGGCTGGGCGAAGAAGGTGTTTTCTTCTGGTGGTATGGCGCTTCAGGCGGCCAACTCCATTTGTGCCTTGTCGCGTTTCACGCACACTCTGTGGAACTGTGTTGCGTTAGCGGCTGAACATATTCCCGAAGGGGACGAACGGGTTGGTTTCCTAGCTTTGGTCCAGGATGGTAAGGATGCCATGTGTGAGTCCGTTCAGTCGGGTTTGGACTTAGCTGAATGCGTCAGTAGGTCCATGGCGGCGAGCACCGTGATACGCAGGTTTGCGTGGTTGCGGAAGTCGGGGTTTGCTCCTGATGTGCAGTCCCGGCTCCTCAACATGCCCTTTGATGGTGAACATCTTTTTGGCAGCAAGGCTGACGAGAGCCTTGAGAGGTTGCAGACCTCAAAAGCTGCAGCGAAGTCGTTGGGCGCTGCAGTTCGCCAACCTCCGCCTTTTCGTCCTAGGGGACAGCAGTGGAGGGGTGGCTCCTTTCGCTATTACTCGTCCTTTGGTAGAGCGAGAGGAGCTGGCAGTCAAAGGGGCCAACGCAGGGGTACCAGAGGTGGACGACAGGGTACCCGTGGTGCCAAGGCCGCTCGGGCAGTTGCCTCTTTGCCCTCAGGTAACGCCGCAGCCGCTCCTACTCAGTCATGAGGCCTTGTCCCATGGTTCGCCGGTTGGGGGAAGGCTGGCGCAGCATCTTGTAGAGTGGCGTGCCATTACTTCGGATGTGTGGGTTCTGGAGATCATAACCCACGGCTACTGTCTTCCCTTTCGGCACAGGCCTCGCGACAATCCACCGGGGAACCTCTCTTTGAAGTGTCCGGATCCGCTCCTTGCGCAGGAAATTCAAGCCCTGCTGGAGAAAGGCGCCATAGAACTGGTGCCTGTAGCGGAGAGGAACAAGGGATGGTATTCCCCTTATTTTTTGATTTCCAAGAAAGACGGGGGATTGAGACCCATCATGGATTTGCGCGGTTTGAACAAACTCCTCAGGAAGGACAAGTTCAAGATGGTTACTCTCTCTCAAGTCCTCCAGGCCCTTCAGCTTCAGGACTGGTTGGTGTCACTCGACCTCAAGGATGCTTACTTCCATGTGCCGATCCATCCCAAGCACAAGAAGTACCTGAGGTTCGCGGTTGGCGACTCGCACTTTCAGTTTCGGGTCCTGCCGTTCGGTTTGACCTCCGCCCCGAGGGTTTTCACCAAGCTCATGGTGGTGGTGGCAGCGCATCTCAGGCAAGGGGGGATTCACGTCTACCCCTACCTGGACGATTGGTTGATCAGGGGGAGCTCTCCCGAGCGGGTCCTGGATCATCTGTCCGTCGCCTGCCACTCCCTTCACAGGCTGGGCTTCTCCCTCAATTTAAAGAAGTCCCATTTGACGCCAACGCAGAGGCTCCAGTACATCGGAGCAGTGCTCGACACTTCCCTGGGGCAGTGTTTTCCTCCCCAGGTGAGGGCTCTTCACATTCAGCAGATGGTGCGCAAGTTTCAGCATGCCCAGACGCTCCCTGCGTTCGAGTTCTTGAGGTTGCTCGGCCTCATGGCATCCTGCATTCTTCTGGTGCCAGAGGCTCGCCTGCGAATGAGATCTTTGCAGTGGGCACTCAAGATGCAATGGTCGCAGTCCTCCGGCAGGATGTCGGACCCGATTCAGGTGCCGCCCTCGGTCGCCCGGGACCTTCTGTGGTGGGCCGTCGAAGGCAACTTGATGAAGGGGGCTCCGTTTTGGCTTCCCTGGCCGGAGGTGACGATCGTGTCGGATGCATCCCTCACGGGATGGGGAGCTCATGCCAACGGGCTGACAGTCAGCGGTCGTTGGTCTCCGTCGGAGTCCAGACTCCATATCAATCTGTTGGAGCTGAGGGCCGTCAGGCTAGCCCTGAGGGCTTTTCTGCCGACTGTGCGGGGGAAGAATGTCCTGATCCTGACGGACAACACAGTGGCCATGCACTACCTCAACAAAAAGGGGGGGGCAGGGTCACTTCCTCTGTGCAGGGAGGCGATGCAGCTCGAGTTCTGGGCCATCCAGCAGGAAGTTTCGATCTCGGCAGTTCATCTGGCCGGAGTCGAGAACGTGACGGCGGACGCTCTGAGCAGGCAGAGCACGATCTCTCACGAGTGGGAGTTGGCTCTGGAGATTCTCCTGGAGATCTTCGCCCTTTGGGGGACCCCTCAAGTGGATCTCTTTGCCTCCAGTGTCAACCGGAAGTGCGAAAGGTTTTGCTCGCGGGAATTTCCTCCAAGAGGAGCCTTAGGAGACGCGTTCGTGGTGGAGTGGTCGTTCCCGCTGCTGTACGCGTTTCCTCCGGTCCCCGTCATCCCGCAAGTGCTGCGGAGGTTACGGAAGTTCGGTTCCCGGATGATCCTCATTGCTCCGGCGTGGGCTCGGAGGACGTGGTACCCGGACCTTCTCGACTTGTCCATCTGCCCTCCACGTCGTCTTCCCTACCGAGACGATCTGCTCTCACGGGAGGGAGGTCAGGTTCTCCATCCAGAGGTCGGATCCCTCAACCTTCACGCTTGGCTTCTGAAAGGTTGAGGTATAAGGATTGGGACCTCCCTGAAGACGTGATGGAGGTGTTGCTTTCGGCCCGAAGGCCCGCAACTAAGTCTCTGTACCGTTGCCGTTGGCGTAAGTTCTGCGACTGGTGCAGAGTTCAGAATGTGGATCCTTTTGCATGTGACATCCCCATGGTTCTGTCCTTTTTGCTTTCTTTGGCCCACAGGGGCTTGCAAGTGGGTACCGTTAAGGGTTACCTGGCGGCGCTGTCCATCTTTAAGCGCTCATCTGAAGAATGTTCTTACTTTAAAATCCCTTTAATTTCACAGTTTCTGAAAGGGCTCACTAATGTGTTCCCTCCGTCGCCTTTCCTGGTGCCCGGTTGGGATTTGAACCTTGTTCTTAGGTTTCTTATGGGTGCTCCGTTTGAGCCGTTACATTCTTGCCCTTTGAGGCTGTTGACTTTGAAAACTGTGTTTTTAGTTGCGGTTACTTCCGCTCGCAGAGTGAGTGAGTTACAGGCACTTTCTGTTAAGCCGCCCTTCACTGTATTTCACAAGGACAGGGTTGTCCTTCGAGTTCGTCCTTCTTTTCTTCCGAAGGTAGTGACGGAATTTCATTTGGCCCAGAAGATTGTTCTTCCGGCATTCTATCCTCCTCCGCATCCTGGTAAGGAAGAGGAGAGGCTCCATAGGCTTGATCCTAGGAGAGCTTTGAGCTTTTATGTTTCTCGCATGTCCCGGGTCAGAGTGGACGATCAACTCTTTATTGGTTACGCTGGTAAGCGCTTGGGGCAAGCTGTGACGAAACAGACTTTGTCCCGCTGGATTATTTTGGCCATCTCGGAGTGTTACCGCTTGGCGGGCAAGGTCCCTCCGGCTGGCTTGCGGGCCCATTCTACCAGGGGCTTGGCTGCATCTACTGCCCTGCAGAGGGGTGTTCCTATTCGCAACATCTGTGATGCTGCCACCTGGGCTTCAGTGCATACATTTGTGCGGCATTATTCCCTCGATTCCATCAGAGGGCAGGATCTGGCCTTTGGCAAGGCGGTCCTTTGCTCTGCTATTTGATTGGCTATTCTAAATTTTGTTTCTAAATTCTTTCCCTCCTCCTTGATTTGGTACTGCTTTGGGAGTCTGTCATAGATATGGAATACGTCGGAGGACCCAATCCCCTCGAAGAACAAGTTACTTTCTTACCTGGTAACGTTCTTTCGATGGGATGGTCCGACGACGTATTCCATATCGCTCCCGCCCTGCCTTCCCCGCTGCAGAATTTCTGTTGCGTTTGCAGCTTACGTTCCGCAAGGCTTTGTGTCGGACTGGCAGTTGACTCTTGTCACACGTTCTGGGGGAAAAAACTACAACTGAGGCTACTGGCGTCGTGCGTCCTACTTATCACATCGGATGACGTCGGACGTCGGAGGAGGTCCTCGACGGCGGCGCATCGACGTCATCGACGCAGGACGCAGACGCCGAAAAAGTTTCCGAAGCAGCACAGCTGTGGTGATTACTGTCATAGATATGGAATACGTCGTCGGACCATCCCATCGAAAGAACGTTACCAGGTAAGAAAGTAACTTGTTCTTCGGGGATAAGGCTGACCCACAAGCTAGTCAAGTAGACAGAGCTCTGTTAAACGTAGGCTTCTCTCAATTGATTTACATGCCCACCCATGTGAAGGGACACACTCTTGACTGGCTGAGATGTCTCAATACTACTCCAGCTAACTTGAACGTGAGCCCCTGTCCCTGGTCGGACCACTTCTTTATCCACTTTGAGATGTTATCGGACAAAGTTATCCTCAACAGGAAACCTGTTACTAGTACTATGTGCAGTAGAAATCTAAAAAAAACGGACACCCGAGGCTTTAGACCCCTGGCTTACTACCTTCAATAGTCTGATTAAAGACGACTCCTCGGTTTAAGATATATTAAGTCATGGTTTACTCATGATCTACAACAACTAAAAAGCATTAAAACAAAGGCACTCTATACATGGAAAAAATCTTTCTCAGAAGCTGACAGACATTTCTATAATAGTCATGTTAGGGCCTATAAAAAAGCGGTGATCGCTGCCAAAAGAGCTCATCTTGATGACCGGATTGCCGAAGCTCAGTCTAAACCCAAGGAGCTGTTTGAAGTGTTTAAAGAGTTGAAACAACTAAGAATACCATGTATGATCTGTTGGGGAGAATTCTCTGAAAAGGCTAATTTCCCAAACCTAGTGAGTCCCCCGGCAGTTTTGCTGAATTTTTGGGGTTTATTTTTTTTTTCTGCTAAGAGTGAGACTCTTTTACTCCCACTCTTAGACATGATTTGAGGTGTTCCTTTATCTTTCCATGTGTTTAATGGGCTATGGGGTCTTTTACTCCATAGGGTCTCATGTGTTTTTGATGTAGGTTACACAGCACCCTCCGTGCCGTAACCCAGGTGTGTCGTAGCGACCCCCCAACATAGACTCCATACCCTGGAACTGACTACTGTCTCCCAGGGCATGTAAAGTCACCATTGGCTTTGCTAGTCCCGAATTATGAACAGAAACCAGTACAAACCATCATATTGTGGACTTACTGGTCAGGGCAATTCGTTTGCCCCGGGGTCTGTTGTTCGAGGGGGCACGTCTCCGTCCCCCCTGATCGAGTTTCGGCTGGTGGCAGTGGATACTACTTTTTATATTCGACCGCGAATATATCTCTATGGGATTTTCCCATTGTTCGAGGCTACCAACTTTAATTATTTAATTCTTAGAGCCTCGAACATACCGCCGGTTTATTTATTTATTTATTCACCGGTTGGTATTTTTTGCCAGAACTCGATTCTAAAATGGCGTTTGTGTTCTCTTCTGTGACTCCAACCCAAGTCGAGCCCTTTGTTCCACTTTTTGGCGGGCTTCTCCACAGAAGCCTCTAAAAGTGGTGCCACTCTGTCTGGGTACCACAGGGGGTGTAGGAGGGGGTTTAGGCACCCTGGACTGAGTTACCTTGGTAACTCAAGTCGCACTCTTGTGTGATTGGCCCAAGTGGTGAGCCGGCCGGCTCACCACTTAGCATGTTTGATTGACAGCTAGGCTGAATGAATGGGGGTTTTCTGCATAAAAGCAGGGCTTTGGGGACTGGAACTTCAGAAGTCGCCATAGGACCTAAGAATCCGAGGAGGGAGAAGCTGAGCCGACCTGCAATGACGACGCCACCGGTGGAGCCCTGCTGAACCGTCTCACCACTTTTCCCAACGACAGAGCAGATCTTCAGTCCGGAGAGTCTTCTTCCTTTGACTGGTGGGGATAACCAGTTTTGCCTTCTTTTCACCTTCCTGGAGCATCTCGTGGACGCCTTGCCCGTGCCAAGCACCCCGGCAACCGGAATACCACGGCTTACCACTGCCGCGAAGAGAAGGGTAGTACATTTTAACCGAAAGGACTCCGCGGCTGGTTTATTCCCTGGCAGTGCAACGACCTTCATCTTTCCTCCACGGTGAGACCTCCTCTTACTCTGGACGAAACACCGGCTTGCACCCGCTGCCAGGAACAACTGCCCCTGCTGGAGCTTCCTTCACACTTAAGGTACTGTGTCCCGCCTGGCTTCCCTTGCAACAGATCGTTCGGGGTGACAGTAAAGCCTCGACTTTCTAACCTGGGCTGGCCTGGGAAAACCTAGCTAACTTTTCCTGACTTTAATGTCATCCTTTTTGTGCGAACTATCTACAAGACTCTTTGGGCATAACCCCACTGTGTGAACCTGGACCCCTTCTGCTTGCTCTCTCCAAGAGTGGGCCTTGCAATTGACTTCCTTGCTCTCCAGTAGAACTTTGTCTCTCCTGCCTTACTGTGGTTCTTGTAAAAGTATTGAAACTTGTGTGCTTCCATAACTCTGTCTTTTCCCTCCCTTTTTCATAACTTATTAGAGTGCCATCTTATGTTAAGCGCTCAACTCTGTCTGAAAATAAGTGGTGTTTCTCACTAAGACTTGTCTAATAAGTAATTAGGGTTGTATATATATGATAGGGACTGTGTGCTGAATTTACTTACCTCTTTTTTTGCTAGTGTAATTTACAAGTGTGTCTTTAAATAAATAATTATATACTTTTACACCAAAGCTCTGGTCAGTGTTTTCTTGTGCTACTGTGTCTCTGTACCTATTGTGTATACTCTATATACTGCCTAACTCTTCTTGAGGGAAGTCTGACTGCTCAGCCACAGCCACCAAGTGAATCTGTGTGGTACAGACTGCTACCAAGTGGGTTTACTGCCAAACACCTGTAGTCCTAAATCTTTTGCAGTGGTCCCTAAGGGAACTGCACAGGTTTCTGCCTAACAGGATCCCATTGTTAAAGACACCAAATGGTGCAACCAAATACAGGAGGCCATGAACGTTAAACTTATTAGAATTAATAAAGGCATTGCCGAAGCCAGAGCTAAACTATCGCTTAGGAGCTTCCAGGACACTGCCACTCCCATTAAATGCTGTAAAGATGTAGAACTCTTCTCTTTTAAGCCCGTTACAGAGGCCGATCTTACAGTGATGATTCAAAATCTCAAACCATCTAACTGTAAGGGTGACGTATGCCCGGCACTTACAATAAAAGCTTGCGCCTCCTCGCTCATTCCCACCCTTTGCAAGTTTGTTAATGCATCCTTTAGGGACAGTGCTGTGCCTACATGCATAAAACACTCTTGGGTGACTCCACTATTAAAAAAAAAAACAGACCTTTCTCCTGACGATCCACTGAATTACCGTCCTATCTCTAACTCACCATTCTTGCTAAAAATTCTCAATAGAGTTGCGTATACTCAACTACTGACCCACCTGAGAAATGCTGACATCCTTAATAAAAGACAATCTGGTTTCCGGGAAAAGAACGGTACTGAGTCTGCCTTGTTGGATTTAAAGTCTAGGCCTCTTCGCCAAATGGATCAAGGCAACCCCATCGTGCTCATGTTGCTGGACCTCTCTGCCGCCTTCGACCTGAACGACCACTCATTGCTGGCCTCCAGGTTGAGGGAGGTGGCAGGCTTTTTGGGTCCGGCAGCCGCATGGGTTGCCTCTTTTCGGAAAGATCGCCAATGGAGAGTGAGCAGCCACCTGGCAGAGCCTAACCCCATGGATCTGATACAGGGAGTCTCACAGGGAGCCTTCACCAATTTTTTACATCTTTACGGTGCCCTTTCTTGACAGTAATGACATAGAAATCACCAACTACGCTGATGATACCCAGTGTATAATTCCCATCACAGGTGTTTTCTCGGATGATGAAACTGAAATCAATTGGATTTATTCTCTCAAACAAAGCTGGATGTGTGCCAGTGGATTGGCCCTTAACACCAACAAGACAGAATTCATGCTGGTGGGCACTGATCCTAAAATCCGTAAAGTGGCAGATTTATACTCCCAGTTTGTGATTGATAACTGTGCCATAAAGGTCAAGAAAAAAGTCAAGACATTAGGGATCTATCTCGATTGTAATTTGAACATGAAAGCGCAGGTCAGTAGTTTGGTGGCCTCGTCATCATATTACATCAAACTGCTTTCTCACGCACGCCCCTTTCTCTCACAAACTAGTAGAGAAACGCTAGCTCAAGCACTGATTAGCTCTAGGATAGACTACTGCAGTAGTCTCCTGATCGGCCTCCCAAACTGTGAAATGAATAGACTGCAGGTAGTGCAGAATAACGCAGTCAGGTTGTAATGAATAAGAAGAGATCAGACCATATCTCCTTGTCGAGAAGGGAGCTTCATTGGCTTCCTATCAAGGAACGTATTCTTTATCGCCTCTGGTCTATCTCCTTCAGTTTGAAAAACTCTTGTCCTATCTACCTCAATGAGGAACTCGGGCCTAAAATTAGCAATTATGGTCTCAGATCTAACAATCTCTCCCAGCTAACCGTCCCATCTTGCAGACTATCTCAGACCAAGGTTGGAGCCTTCTACTCTGCGGCCACCATTGCCTGGAATAACCTCCCTCTGAAATTGAGAATCGAAAACTCCAACAGTGTGTTCAGAAAAGGGCTAAAAACATATCTGTTCAACTGATACCATCTTGGTCTGAGCTATCTGTCCTCTGGCTGCTTTTCTTTTGTTTCTGTATTTGTCAGCGCCCTTAAGCCTTTGGGTCAGTGGATTTGCGCTATATAAATCATAAGTAAATAAAGTGGTCTTCATTAGATAACTTCACAAAACTCTATTGCCTAGATTCTGTTGGGACAAAATCCCTGATTTGGTAGGGCGATCCTCCAAACTTTCCCCTTTGTCTGTATATACATATTGCTATCAGAGTCTATCTGAGATAGGGAATCTGTGGGTGGATGTAATCCATTAAAATAACAAATTCCTTACCTCCAGTAATGATTTTTTATGGATATTCCTTCCACAAATTCCTCATCGCCTCTCATCCTGTGTCCCTCTGATGGTGAGTTCACGCTCCAATTGCCGTATTGATTAATTCCCAAAAGTGGCTGAGCTCATGGCAAAAGATAATAGAAACAGACGTCACTGGGCACAGTGCATGCTATATATACCAAAGCCGATGTCACGTCCGGCACTAAGGAATAAGCATGCTGAGGGTCCTCTGCACCACACAGCGCCTCCTGCTGGGAAAAACAAGTTTGTAATCACCTGAATCTTGGAGAATATATCCAAGTTGAGAAATCTGTGGAAGGAGCATCCATCAGAAAAAACATTACTGGAGGTAAAAAAAAATCTTTGCATTCCCTCCACCCCCATTAATTGGTGACAAGGAACTAATGAGTTTAATCCAAATATCAGTAGAAGAGGCAGCTTTTGTTGCCTGGGGAAGCGGATAATAGGGCACCAGCGGGAGGCTGGTGCGTGCACTGTGTACAAGGGGGAGCCAGGCGGGCGGCCTCCCTGCTCCCCACCTCCTGCTCCACTAACTCTGCCACTGCCCACTATAACAATTAAATAACTATTAAGTAGCCATACAATATCGTACTAATTGTGCGTAAAGTTTGTTCTCAGCACTCTAGAGTAGGCCCAAAGGGGGATCTTTAACCAGACAACCACCCATCTTAGTTAGGCAAGGGAGAAGTTTGGCAAGGGAGAAATGAGGTGAGGATTTTACACCATGCAACCCTAAGGCGGGATGCAGAGGAATAGTTAGTATATCTTACCCCCTTGAGTAAATTTCTCCAAGGACCACTTTGTAGGTTCCTAGATCCGCTGAGCCCATTCACTTCTTTGATGTCTTTCGAGCGAGGTCCATGGGCCACGGGTGCTGATGCCAGTTTCAGCATCGGGATTATGTCTGGCTAGTACGCGGTTCAGGCTCTGGTGATAGGATTCTGAAGACACCATTTGAACGAAGAGATGTAGACTTCCCCAGGATAGGCGACTTTAGGAGACCTCAAGGACACAAAGAAGTCTGGATTCGGCGAGAGTCACCACGATCTGGCGACGAGAAGCAGTCTTCATAGGATGAACAAAAGAGCAGGCTCCAATGACAATCTGCTGAATGGCTGCAGGTGTCCTAAATTTATCCCAGATTTGGGCTGTAGTCACTACCATGTCATCCAAATGGTAGTAGTCTTTACCATTAAAACTGTCAGGGGCATTCCAATCTTGGACTGCCACTGGCCAAACATTCCGTCAAGCATCAGTCACACTGTGTGTCAGATGTGTACTGATTCTACACAGTCCCTGCCCCCACATGTGGCTGCACACCCAGGCTGTCCCTTTGCCTGGGAAAGCAGAGGCTTTACCTGGGAAAGGCCTTTGCATATATGCTAATACCAGACCTGAGAGGGCAGGATAAAGGCCAAAGCACAACATTACCAAAGGACAGGCAAAAAACCTATGGTACGCCCTTTTAAGAGTATATGGTGCTCTTTAAGGTATTATGCTATAAAATGCAAAAGTGCGCGAGTAAAAGGTCAAACGCGCAGTAGAATAATGTCCGCTGCCACAAGACCCCTCCTAGACACATTGAATGTGTAACCCCAAAGTTTGAAAATAAAAATGGTTCCATGTCATCTCAACAAATGAAATTTCTTTGTGGTTATTACATTGGCATTTTACATAAAATTTTGTTATTGGGGGCTTTCCCCTCACATGCTCTCCTTCCTCTTCACTACGACCTCCACCCAAATCCTTTGTACCCTTACCCTACAAATAAATATAAACATTCAAAGTATTACAAAGTAACACCTACAAAGTAAATTACAACAAAGTAATTTACATCATGGAAGCAACAGGATACCAAGAAAACGTTATAAGGATACAAAGTATCCTATTCACACTTCACTTTAACATGATATATGCAGTTTTAAAATTACAAGAAATCCACTGAGACATAGTACTGATACTCTTAGGGACTGATCACTTTCCCCATAAGTGATCAAAAAGCAAGGAAAGGAAAGCTGAGGGCGTTATGTACCTCCAGAAATATAGGTCATAATAGAACCAATAGCAAAAAGAAAGGGTGTCCCCTAGAAGTTAATGGGAGAAAAGAAGTAAGAAGAAAATCTTTCCTTACACTAATGCCCAACAGTGCCTTCCAATGCAAGATATGTGCCACAGGATTTTGCTGGGGGAAGTCTGGGTCCAGCACATAGCATACTCACTTTTACATACTTTAAGCAAACATTGCTATCCTTTATTTTTATGTTTACCTGCACAGATTGTTACACTACTAAGGGGATCTTTCAAAGAGTTAGCAATCGGAAGTCAATACATTTTGATAAGTCATATACTGTATAAGTAATATGTATTGAAACACCATTTGCTTCATAGGCGCTTTATAAATACCCAATAAATAAATAGGTGAGTGTGAGATGTATGAAGTGCAAACATAGCAATGGAGTGCGGCATAGGGGACACAACCAGGTGGTTTAAGTAAAGATGCTTGGCTATGAGAGGAGCTGGGAATGGCATGAGGTACAGTGGAGTGGTGAACTCCAGAGGAAGAGGATTATAGTTGAGTAGAACAATTATGAGCTGTTTTTTGAAGAATAGGGTCTCTGTCCTTCCTAAAGTGTAGGATGGAGGGGGGCAGTTACCGGCTTTGGTAACGTGTTACAGAGACGGGGTGCATAGCAGTAAAAAGGATGGTTTCCTGTTGTGTTACCCTCTTTCGTTTCCTTCATATAGATATTTGTATCTTCTTTAGGGTTACTGATTATTCTTCCTACATATGATAGTGGGAATATGTTTAAGAAGAGTGATCGTGCAGGAAGTTCATTTTTAAAGTCTCAACATTCATTCTAATAAAATTTGGAGCAGGACTGGATATCCCTGATCATACTTTGAAAAACATTACGACTATGCCCCATGAAAAACATTACAACTATGCCCCATTTAACCCCACGCAGTATTTCAACCCGTTTTAATTTTGCAAGATGATGGTACTGTGCTCTTAAAAGATCTTGAGCATCTTATGTTAGTCAGTTTCTCTTTATATTTAATACTGTTCTGATCTCCAATTGGATTCCTTTCTTTGTTCTGTACTTTGCTGTATTTACCTTGAATATTTGCTTTGTCTTGTTACATTATTTGTACTTCGACATCACCATCATCTGTCACTTCCTTCTCCATCTATCCACCCACTCTTGTTCTCCAGAAGCTTATGTTCCACCACAGCTATTCTACAATGGGAAAGTGGAGTATTTTGATCTTCAGAGGCTTGGTGGACTGCTGTCTCATCTCAAAAAGACACTGAAAGGTGAGACCATTCATAAAGCAAAGTAACAGTCTGATGTAAAAATATATAACTGTATTTGTCTGAAAGTAAACATTTTGTCGGTCAGATAGTTGTAAATTCCAATTTTTTTGCAGGATTAACTTTGACTCCAATTGCTGTTGAACTGTTGATATGCTGTTAGATGTTCAGATTAGAGTCCTATCTGTTTGTTGCCACTTTTCACAGTATCATGTCTCCGATTTCAAAAATAACATATGCATAATAGATTTCGGAAAGATACTTTGAGTAAAGTAGCACTTAAAATGCATCAATATAGCATTTATTGTATACAGGCCAGGGGGATAGCTCAGTGGCAGTGGGTTTCTCTTGGAAGCCGGACCATTCACAGCAATACAGGTTCGAATCCCAGTCCAATGCTTAGAGACTGGTCTCCGGTATAAAGGGTGTTATAAAATATTAATGTATTAATTACATAACCCAATTTATGCAATAACACTAAATCAATTCCAAACACATCAACTAGAGAGTGTGAGGACCAGACCCCTGTAAGAACAATGCTGTGAAATACTGAAAGAAAAGTGAAAGGCATATAAAGAGAATATTTTATGGAATGGAAGTTAAAAGAAGAGCATGGACAGTTGGAATGCATGGCACTGGTGAAAGAAAGGGATTTAATTATGCAAGGACAATCAATGAGAAGAAAAGGATCCCCTTTCCCACTGTGTCCTACATAATTGTATTCCAGCTTGATTTTAACATAAAATGTTAGCAAGTTTTTAAATAACCACTCTCTCTTTTCTGGTACATTGGTGACCCTCAAAAAGATGACCTTGCTTCCAAAGCCAATATCATCATTGATCCTGCTGAGTTGCAGGCTGTGACAATGGATGACTTGGACGAAGATGAGGAGTCTGCTACATCTGCTACTCAGGTACCTCTTCATTGCAGTATGTGCTGGAGCAAAGTTTTTACTGGTTTGGGAATTGGTTGGTTACCACGATAACTGTAAGGATATGCCTGAGGTAAGCAATACATCACTCGGCCGTCCGGCTGTGTCTGCAGATTTTGGAAATTAGTGCATGTAGTTGTATCATGTGTGTAACCACGTGTTTGCACAATTGAATGCACAGAGTGCCTGCAAGGTTTACATTGTGTCAAACGGGACACCTACGATCGAGAAGAAAGCAAGAACAAGTTTTGTTAGTTCAGTATTTTTTTGGGGGGACTATGTGCAAGCAGGACCAAATGAAATGTGAAATTGAGCTCTGCCCACAAGAAATAACAATATATATAGGATTGTCTTCCCTGAAGCAATGTTTAAATGGATTGCTTTTCTCCTGCAGATCCCTTATCAGATAGATATCCATTCCAGTGTCTGCTGCTCAGAAAACTTTTCGACTCGGCCGTCGATCTGTCTTGATGTAGGTCATTGTACTTATACTGCTTCGCTACGCCCCTGCACCTCACTTCCTTTTTGTCGTGAGCTCAGCAAGCTGCTCGAGGAACATTCCCTCATCAGATAGCTTTACATTTCACAAATTCATTTTTTTGATGCGGTTTCAAATCATGTCCGGTCCCAAGGTATCCATATTCAAACGCTGCAGGGACTGCAATTCCAAGATGTCCATTACGCACCCGCACCTTGTTTGCGTGTGGTGCCTCAGTGCCGGTCACGACATCGAGGGCTGTGGTTCCTGTAGAAAAATTACTGTAGAAAAATTAGTCCGAAGTCTCACAGGGCGTACGGTTGACTGACGACCTTCGAAATCTCTGGCACAGTCGACCATCCGTTTGTCGGAAACCGAGACAGAGGGACCTACTCCTGAGAAGGATGATGGACACGGAAAGAAAACCAATAAGTGGCTGCACTCCCGGAGTCACTCCTCTTCCACCCATAAGAAGACCAAGCACCATCGGCGCAGACACAGGTCTGACTCATCGGATGACCCCGGTATGTTAGCAGGGCTGAGATCCAGGGCTGAGTGGGAGGGTGTTAAGCAACAAATGCTTGATATGTTCCGAAAGGCAGCTACGGGCACGGGTGATCCCTCAATGCAGTAGGCCCTAATGGCTCCAGCGAGCGACACTGGGTACCCATGCCCAAAGTGACTACCATTGTGACGTCACTGTTGTTGGCTGGAGCTGTCAGGCTCAGCGCTGAATAAAGTTGATTCACCCTCAGCGCCAATATTCGCTAGTGCGTCCACTGCGCTAATATCAGCTAGTGTGCCCCTGAAGCACTTTTCGGCACCGATCAGCGCAAAACCGTTGACGGCTGTCGTCGAGTGTTCATATGTTCTGAAATAGAGGACTGAGTTCTTCGGCTCCATGAGTGATATTTTTGTTGATGAAGACCACATGTCAAGTGGCTTCGACCCTACTTATGCAGGGGCTGGAGGGACAGATTACTTACCGACCAGACATATTTGATCGCGCAGTCTGAGGGCCTTCATGAAGCCAGTGGACTGGACACATCTCTGGATATGGAGACCCAGCAGGTCCACTCTAAAGGCCATGGTAAATATCGTTCTCTGGTGGCTAGGGTGGTAGATACCCTGGGCTGGAGTGCTACAGCCAAGCCTTTGTCAAGCTATGACCGCATAGTTATCCTGAACGAAGGACCTTTTACTGAGAGGGCCATGCCCTTCGATGCAGCTATTGCCACCTTGTGGCAGAGACCATGTTGGGGAGAATTCCCTTACCTATAGAGTCCCCCAGCAGCTTTGCTGGATTTGAAGGGTTTGTTTCTTTTTACCTGCTAAGAGTGAGACTCTTTTTCCCACTCTTTGGCATTTTTGCTGTGTGTTTTCTAGGTTATTTTTGTGTTTAATGCCTATGAAGTTTCTCTCCCCTCCATAGGAACCATCTTTATTCACATGTGTTACACAGCACCCTCCTTGCAGTGACACAGGGGTGTCGTAGCGACCCCCAAACATAGACTCCATACCCTGGGACTGACTACTGTCTCCCAGGGCATGTAAAGTCCCCATTGACTTTACTAGTCCATTTTTATGAACTAAACCAGTACAAACCATCTTACTATGGAGGTACTGGAAAGAGTTAATAGTTTTTCCCTTATGTTCATTTTCGAGAGGGTACCGTACAGTCCCTCTCTCAAAAGTTTCTGGCTGGTGGCAGTGGTTACTACCGTAAATATTAGACCGCAAATATTTCCCTATGGGATTTTCCCATTGTTCGAGGCTACCACTTTTTCTGACAGCCTCTTACATACCGGTGTATTTTAATATTAACTTTACTCCGGTAGGTTTTTATTGCCAGAACTTTAATATAACTTCTTTCTCGTGCCTTCCTCTAAACTCCTAACCCAGGTCGGTGATCCTTTGTTCGTCCTTTTGGCAGGCTTCTACCGAGAAGCCCTCCTTTCAGCGCCACTGAGTCTGGGGTGGGTCCATTGTGTGGGAGGGGGAGTAGGACCCCTGGACAGGGTTGCCCCAGCAACCCATGTCACACTCTATCCTGATAGGCTGGAGGGTCTCCCGCCAAGATGACCACTCCACTGTGTGAGTGACAGCTAGGCTGTATGAATGGGGATCTTTTTGCATAAAAGCAGGGTCCTGAGGACTGGAAGAGCAAGAAGTCGCCACTGGAACTAAGAAGCCGAAGAGGAGAGAAGCCAAAGACATCTGCAACACCTGAACCACCGGTGAAGCCCTCCTGCAGCGTCTCACCACTTTCCTCCACACGACGAGAGAAGATATTCACCTGCAAGAGCCTTCTTCCCTTGAGCTGGGGGGGCCAACCAGTTTGCCAATCGCCTTCCCGGACCTGCCTTGGTCGAATCTCCCGTACCCAGTACTCGGAGGCCGGATAGCCATGCACCTGTTCACCCGGACCGCGATTTAAAGGAGCGTACCTTTTATTCCTCGGGCAGCACCGTGGCTGGTTTCATCCCTGGGTAGTGCAGTAACTCGATCCGTCCCCCACGACGAGAGCCTCTCTTCCTCTGCTGGATCACCCGAACTGCAGGAACTAACAGGAACAACCACCACTGCAGGAGTCACTTATTCATTTCAAGGTACATTGTTCCGCCAGGCCGCCCTTTCTTCGCGGTAGCACTAAAAGTGTTTTAAATCCTTTACCTACCAGTTGGGTCGGCCGCCCCTCTCGCTTAACGTTGTCTTTCAAACTTTTGCATCCGCCTTTTCCAAATTGGTTATGAAAGACTTGACTACAGCTACGAGAACATTTTGCTCCTGGGCCCTTGCCCTGTACCAACTGACTTTGGCACAGGCCTACTGACTCTGGGTACATTTGTTAGACCTGCCTTCCTTAGATTGATTTTCATCTAGAACTGTGTGGTGCACCCATTTCTTAAACTACCCTTTCCTTCCCATTTTTAAAACTTGTGAAATGCCATTTTGCTCAGTTTTCATTTAAGTATTGCCTATACTGATGCAATGTCTTGCTTAAACTGGTTCACAAACGTATGGGAATTGTTGCTAGGGTGTGTAGGAAGGTATTTCTGAATAACTTGTGTTTTCTCTCCCTTTTGAGAAATTGCTAGAGCCTCCCTTGTGTGTGGTTTTCACTGTGCCATTTTGCTTAGTTTTCACTCTGGTTCACTTGGTTTACAATTTAACCTGGGAGTGTGTATAGTTTTCCTTTGACTTAATTTAACTTGCTTGATGACTGTGATACATGTGTTTTATTAGACGTGTATAAAATAAATATATATATATATATATAACTACTTTTTTTAATACAAAGCTTTGGTCAGTTTTTCCTTGTGCCATAGTACTGTAGACCTATTGTGTAAACCCTGAATACTGCTCATCTCCATCTTGAGATAAGTCTGACTGCTCAGCCACAGCTACCAACTAAATCTTTGTGGTACAGACTGATACCAAAGGGGATTTATTGCTCTCACCTGTAGTCTTAATCTTGTGTAGTGCCCCCTAAGGGAACTGCCCAGGATTCTGCCTAACACACCACACCCCCAGTTTACTCCCACTTTGCCAAGAAGTACAGGCCTGCAAGGGGAGACACGCCATATCTCTCCACCAACCCGACAGCGCAGGGATTAGTAGTGCAGGCAGCAACAGTCGATACCAGATCGGCCACATCCACGCCTATTCTCCTGACCGATAGTGTTGGGGGAAAAAGTTGGCTTGTTAGACAAGATGATCTTTTCATCAGGCAGTATGGCCCTGAAACGGTTAACGCCTCCTGTGCATTTGCCAAGTATTTGTTTGGCCTGTGGTCTGCTATTGGTGAAGCTCCCCAGTATATTCCTGAACGGGAGATGCAAGAGGACTTTCAGAGACTGGTGGATGATTGCAAGGAGGTCGCCCGGCAGTCATTGCAGACGGGACTGGACTTTGCCGACTGCTTCGGCAGATCCATGGGGTCGGTGACTGTCTTAAGAAGGCAGACTTCCCTTCATACATCTGGGTTCTTGCCAAATTTCTAGAGCAAGCTGCTGGACATCGCCTTTGACGACCAGAGCCTCTTCGGCCACAAGGCTGACGACTCCTTAGAGAAATTTAAGGCGTCGAAGCTGGTCGCCAAGTCACTAGGCGACAGACCTCCTGCCCACTGAGTCAAAAACAAACCCTTTTGCCAACCCCTTTGACATCAGGAGGACAGGGACTAATGTTAAAAACAGCTCTTCTAAACACTAGGTCTCTAAACAAGCAAGCACAAGACATCCATGACCTTATTATGGTCAATAACTTAGACATATTGTTCGTCACCGAAACATGGATTACAGACACTTGCGGCCTAATGATGGACCTTGCTGTTCCCACAGGGTTCTCAATTCTCTGTGGTAACAGAGAGATGGGACATGGTGGGGGTGTAGCAATTGTTGCTAGGACTACTTTAGGTCTTTTCTCCTCTCCTTGCTCTTGCCAAGGCTGCAAGATTATTCTTGCAAAAATGACTCTCTCGAGCACCATTCATGTATCAACTTCGTGCTTATCTATCGGCCACCCACCAACATGCCTGATTTTAATGATGAAGTCATTCAAATCTTGAATAACTTTCTTGTCCTAACAGCATAACTCTCCTCTTAGGGGACTTTAACCGTTGGGGGGGTAATAACTTAGACAAGGAAGCTATTGCTTTAGACGCCGCTCTGAATAACATAAACCATCACGTTCAAAATAAAGACCGAACAATAGGGAATAACATTTTGGACTGAATTGTGCCGGGAACCTTAACATCAATATTGAACAGACCAGGCCATGTGTGTGGTCGGACCATTTCATAATCAACTTCCACATCTGTTCTTTTAATCTCCCAATGAAACCTAAAAACCTCACTAAGATTGTCTGTAGCCGTAATTTCGAAAAGCTACTATTGCAGGACTATCAAACGTGTCTCGATTAGATCATGACCAATAACTCTAGTAGCACATTGGCTAGTGACCGGGTGGATGTTTTTACTAGGATTTTTCTAACAATGTTTATCAAATCTGCCCCCATCAAATCAAAGTTGATGCGAGAGAACCCAGGGCACCAGAAATGGTTTACCCCACAACACACGCTGTTGAAAAAGCTAAAACGAATTCTAGAATCTCGCTGTCTGAAGCATCTTAATGAGGAAAACAAAACTGCTTGGAAAGTGGCATAGGCTTCAAATAGAGAAAACTAAAAAAGATTTTGTTAACTCCCAGATAGATCAATAGACTAACCACACGGGTAAACTCTTTGAAATTCTTAAATCATTGGCAAAACCCAAGGTTGTGCAGTTTCTGTTTCAACCAACTAATCGGGACTGCATGAGACTGCAGGGGGCTTTTGAAGCTAAAGGCAATAATACCAGAAAAAAAATAAACCCGCAAAATCAGACCCTCAAATGCAAGCTGATCAGAGCAAGTACTTCTTCAGGGGACCTCTACGCAGGCAAAGTTAAGCCTAGCTCCTATTTCCACCACGAGATGATAAAAATGCTCTCATCTATGCGCCCTACTTCTTGCGCTGAAAATCTCTTTCTGCCCAATATTATTTCAGAGCACAAAGATCTTTTTGCCCCTTTTTTGACTAGGTTTGTAAATTCCTCTTTTAGGGACAGTCAGGTGCCCACCTCCATCAAAAAAGTTAATTTTATTCACTTTTGAAAAAACCTCATCTTGATCCTAAGGAACCCAGCAATCTTAGGGCAATCACGAATTGTAATTTCCTTCTGCAAATTAAGAAGTTTGCCACGATGCAACTGCAACATTTTGTCAGAACCAATTCCATCCTGCATGATTGACAATCTGGCTTTTGAGCATCCTTCAGTACCGAGACAGCTCTAGTTGACTTGCAGACCCGTTTGTTGGGAATGATAGATGAGAGGAAAACCAGTCTGCTGATACTGCTTGACTTGTCGGCAGCATTCGACTTTGTGGACCACAATTTCCTTCTCTGTACTCTCGGTAACTTGGGGCAATTCTCAGAGGAAGCCATTGGATAGTTTCGCTCCTTTCTTACCACCAGGGAGTCAGGAGTCAAATGGGACCAGGCCTGCTCCCTCTCTGCTCCCATTTTATGTGGCGTACCGCAGGGGGCCTGTCTTTCACCCCTCTTGATTAACTTGTACATTAGATCTTTGTTTGCTCCTGGAACACCTGGGTGTGGTGTTAACAAATTATGCGGACAACACCCAGGTGGTTATTAACCAAACAGGGGACTATGTTCAAGACCTGGCTACCCTAACCAGAATGTATTATCAAATAGAATTGTGGATGTCCGCAAATTCTCTGTTTGTATGCAAACAAGACAGAGCTTGTATGCAAACAAGACAGTCCCAGCTACAAATCTTTTGAGTTAGGCTTAAACACCATCAATGTCCAAAAACTGGTAAAAACCTTGGGTGTGCAGATTGAATCCTTTCTCAATGCTGATGCCCACATTAGCCAGCTGACCCGCACCTGCAATTACCATCTGTGCTTGCTTAGGACTTTGTGCCCTTTTATCTCAGAAAAAAAACTGCGCCACTGTTGCTCGAGCAACTATTTTGACCAGTCTGCACTATTGCAACTCCTTACTGATAGGAGCATCCTCGAGCAACCTGATAAAATGTCAGATACTCCAGAACGATGCTGTATGTATCGCCAAAAAGATACCAAGAAGATGCAGCATCACTGAGCATAGAAGGGCTCTGCTTTGGCTCCCAGTTAACGAGCGTATCCTCTTTAAAAGGCTTACCATCACTCACCAGCATCTTTGGAATTGCCCCCAAGTATTTAAAAGCTTGGGTTCCCTTGTACACTCCAAGTAAAACGCTGCACTCTTCATCTAAGTCTCAACTTTTCCAGCTTCCAAGCGCACAAGGTGCATGGAAGAGCCTTCCCAGTTAGAGCAGCTAAATCCTGCAACACTCTGCCTCTGTCCTTCGTCAGGAAGTAAACCTTGGAATGTTTAGGAAATTGTTGAAAACTTTTCTGTTCAACTAGTTTCCAACCTGATTGTTTCTCTGTATGATTGCTTTAGATTTTCCTGTTATTGATGTTTCTTTTGTGATATATGATATGGCATTTGTAATGCACCTATACACAAGTGTTTCAAGGTGCGACAAGGCAAGGAAGGGGGCACAGAGGGAGGGCAGAGACAACGATCTTGCTAGGCCAAAGGACAAAAATTTCGCGCAAGGGAGAGGGAAAGTGCCTGGGGAAAGGGGAGGAGGCAGCGCTGTACAAGAGATCAAAACATTAACAAGAAGTGCAGCCAGCAGGTGGCAGGTGCAAGGGTAAGTGCAGACAGTAGGGTTACAGATAGAGACCCAGCCAAGTGCAAGTGTTGCCGGGAGGCATTGCAGTGTGCAACTGGGTGGCCAGGACCCTGGGCCTGAAATCGGAGGGTAGCCAGGTGACCGGTGCAGAATCAGACAGGAAATCAGCAGGGGAGAGGAAGAGAGTAGGCAGAAGCAAAGGGGAAGGTCTTGAGGTGCTTCCGGAACCGGAGATGGTTCTCCTCCAGTTTCAGAGAAGCAGGGAGGCTGTTCCAGAGGGAGGCTCCAGCCGAAGAAAGAGATCTACCACCAAATTGTTGCTTGGAGAAGCGACTGACCCTGAGGGAGTTGAAGAAGCAAAGAGCTTGAGTAGGAAGTAATTTACGAAGAGCGAGTTGCAGGTATTGAGGCCCCAGAAGGCCTTGTGGACAATGCAGAGGGTCTTGAACTTAATCCATGCAGCCACTGCAGAAATGTCAGTGCTGTAGAGATACGATCCCTGCGCTTGAGCACAAGGACAAGTCTCGTAGTCCTGTTCTGGATGAGTTGCCGTGGGGCGGAGAGTAGCAGCAGGCAGATTTAGAAAGAGACTGTAGTCCAGCCTAGAGAGAACCAGAGCTCTGGAGACAGTGAGCTTCTGGGGAAAGGGGAGGAAATGAAGAATAACTCTGAGGAGGTGCAGTTGGTAGTTTGACTACAGAGAGACATCAGATCTGTGAGGAGAAAAGGGAGAGTGTGGAGTCGAAGATGATCCGAGGTTCTTAGCCTCACAGGTGGGAGCCGGAAGAGGGCCAAGGGAGGCCCGCCAGACAGGGACAGGAAAGGAGGGTGCAGGTGTGCCGATGAGGAGGATCTGTCTTACTGGCATTAAGGCATAGATTGTTGGTGGCACACCACACCTGGATAGCAGACTGAGATGAGAGAAGGAGAAGAGGTGCCAGAGGGGGTGTATAGTTGTTGCACCCCGATGCATGGGCTGTTGGCGCAGTACAAACAAATAAATATATAAGTTGTCCTAGCTGTCCAACAGCTGGCTAAATCTGCCTTTAGCTTTGCCTCAAAGGGAAGAGGCTACCAGGGTTATGTCCCCTTTGGCAGGAAGGCTCAAGGTGTTTCCTGTGCTCCGTAAGGGGCACGGGAGCCTCCTGGGGCCAGCTAACGGTCGCAGCAGCGGCGGGGGCAGCTCTGCCCTCAAAGCCACTTGATTTCACCCCCCACAATTCCCCAGTTGGAGGACAAATAGGCGAACACTGGGCCCAATGGTGGGAGATTGCTTCTGATGCCTGGGCTCTTCAGCTCGTTTAGTGGGGTTACTGTCTGCCTTTCTTAAAAAGGCCACCAAGACAGGCCACCACCTCCTCCAGGAAGATCTGCAAGCCCTGCTTTTGAAGGTTGCCTTAGAATATGTACCTCCTAAGCAAAGAGGATCGGGCTGGTATTCCCGGTATTTCCTGGTACCCAAGAATGGGGGAGGACTCCATCCCTTCTTGGACCTCAGGGCTTTGAACAAGTTCCTGATAAAGGACATGTTCAAGATGGTGACGTTGAGGGAAATTCTCCACGCTCTCAGACTTCAGGACTTGCTGGTGTTGATAGATCTTCAGGATGCATATTTCCATGTGCCGTCCATCAGAAGCACAGGAATTTCCTAAGATTCCTCTTGGCGGACAAGCACTACAAGGTCACAGTGCGCCCCTTTGGGTTGACCTCTGCCCGAGGGTCTTCACCAAGCTCATAGCGGTAGTCACGACTTGCCTCAGGAGGTCCGGTGTCCATGTGTTCCCTGTACCTGGACTGGCTAATCAGAGAGGTGTCAATGGAGCAAGTTTTGTCCCATTGTGAGGTCACCTGCTCACTACTCCACTGGCTGGGCTTCTCCCCGACCTTGCACAAGTCATACAACACTAGCACAGACACTCTGAATGTATTGGTGTGGTCTTGGACACTTAGGAGGGGGACAACCTCCTCCCTGCCCCCTGAGTAGAGCATCCCCAGTGTCAGACAGGTGGTTCAGCAGTTTCAGGGCTACAAAGCCTTTCCAGCGCTCTCCTTTCTCCACCTCTTAGGTCTCGCGGCCTCCTGCTTTTTTCTAGTGCCAGAGGCCAGGCTGCTTATCAGTATTTTGTCAGTTTAAAAGACATCCTTAAAGTAACCAGGTCGGTGGCCAATGATCTCACTTGGTGGGCCAGCAGCAACATGTTGGCGGGGGAACCTTTCTGGCCTCTGTGGCCCCATACCACGGTGGTCACGCATGCGTCCTTGAAAGGTTGGGGTGCTCACTTTGAGGATTTCCAGGTGTGCGGCCTTTGGTCCGCGATGGAGGCCCAATGGCACATTAACAGGCTGGAGCCATTGAGCCATCAGGTTTGCACTGTAGGCGTTTGTGCCCTCTCTGAAGCACGTCCTGATTATGACGGACAATACGGTGGCCATGCACTACCTCAACAAGCAGGGTGGTGTGCACTCCTTTGCCAGATGTAGCTGTGGTTCTGGCTTTTTGAGAAACAGAGCAGCACATCTGGCAGGGACAGAGAAATGGATTGGCAGATGCTCTGAGTGTCACACAAGTGGGAAGTGTGCTAGGAAGTCCTAGAGGAGGTCTTCGCTCTCTGGGGTTTCCCAGCGGTGGATCGGTTTGCAACAGAGTCCAAAACGAAGACCGTATTGTTTGAGGGAGTTCCCAGTGACGGGTGCGATTGGTGGATGCATTTCTGGTGTCATGGATCTTCATTCGAGGGGATTGGGTCCTCTGACGTATTCCATATCTATGACATGTAATCACCACAGCTGTGCTGCTTCGGAAACTTTTTTCCTGGCATCTGCGTCCTGCGTCGATGACGTCGATGCGCCGTCGTCGAGGACCTCGTCCGACGTCATCCGATGTGATAAGTAGGACGCACGACGCCCGTAGCCTCAGTTCCGTTTTTTCCGCGAACGTTTTGCTTCGTGTTTCTCGGTTAAACGCCTCGACTCTTTGGAGTTCTGTTCTTCTCGGTTCTTCGAACCTGTTCGTTTTGTGAAAATCCTTCGTGTGAAGATGTCTTCTACTTCGTCTTCGACCCTGCGTCCGGGCTTCAAGAAGTGCGGGGAGTGTGGGTCCAAGATGTCGGTGACGGACTCGCACGATGCCTGCCTCTGGTGCCTCGGGGAGGCCCACGACACGGATGACTGTATCGACTGCCAGTCGCTCACGTCCAAAGCCTTACGCGAACGTAAGAAGAAGTTGTCGGTAGGTCGGGTGTCCAAGCCCCGGAAGTCGAAGTCTGCGGGGCTTTCGACGGATGATTCGAGGGGTGACTCTCCGTGTCATCGTCGGAAGTGTCGTGGGTCTCCTTCTAGGAGTCGGTCTCGCCACTCCTCAGCCTCTTCGAGGCATTTTCGGAAGCGCCGACACCGGTCGTCTTCCAGGTCCTCTTCGGAGGACTCTGCCCGGCACGTCGCTTACCCCACCAGCCGTGCGACGCCGGAGGAATGGGCTTCCTTCGGGAAGAAAATGCTGGCGATTCTTGAGTCGCAGGGTACTAAGCCGTCCGCGCCCCCGAGTGGGGTCGGCCGTGAGAGGTCGAGAGACACTGCTCGCAAGAGTGGTCCGCACGAGTCACGGGAGAGGTCCCGTTCAGACAAGGAGACTCGTTCTCGACGTACCCGTTCCAGGTCCCGGTCCTTGACGCGTTCGAGACTGTGTGCACCTGTGAGGTCTTCGAGGAAGACATCGACGTCTGAGGCGTCGAGGGCGTTCGACAGGCTTTCTCGAGGCTCCTGCTCCGAGGAAGTCGTCGACGCTCAGGTCGTCGAGGGACACGCTCGGGGCTCCGGCTTCGAGGGCTGTGTCGACGCCGCCAATGCTGGAGGCGCTGCATCTGACGTCGACGCCGATTTCCTCGACGCCGGTTCTCTCGACACCGGCGCCGATTCGCTCGACGCCATCGACGCCTTTCGTGTCGGAGGTACCCCGTGGCACGGGAGAACCCCCTAGGAAGGCTCTGGTTAAGAGCAAGCACTCTCGGGTGCCTTCTTTTCGCCACCTGGAGTATATTTCAGAGGCGGATGAGGATTCTGATGGCCTGGTTCCTAGTCAGGTTCCAGATGAAATTGTCTCGGGCCATAGTCAGTTTGACGATTTGAGGCAGTCACTGCATGATGCCAGTGGACTGGACACCTCTCCGGAGGTGGAGTTTTGTAGGCCTGAGCCTGGCTCTCATGCCGATTCCTCGTACCGGCGCCTTATGGCTAGGGTTTCTGAGTACTTGGGATGGTCTGCTCCCCCAGGGGAGTTTGTGTAGGATGATCTGACGGACATCCTTGATGTTGGTCCCCCAACTGACCCGGTACTGCCGTTCCATATGGCTTTACAAAGAAGGGTGGTGGCGGCTTGGACTGCTCCGGAGAGTCTCCCGGCGGTGGACAGATCCTTGTCGCGAAAATACGGTCCAGCCAGTAGCGACCCCTGCTACTTGACCAGGCACCCCACTCCGGAGAGTTTGGTGGTGCAGGCGGCCACGGCCCCGGCAAAGCAGGCGTCGTACCCTACCATCCCTCCTGATAGGGACGACAAACGTTTTGATGGCTGGGCGAAGAAAGTGTTTTCTTCTGGTGGTATGGCGCTTCAGGCGGCCAACTCCATTTGTGCCTTGTCTCGTTTCACGCACACTCTGTGGAACTGTGTTGCGTTAGCGGCTGAACATATTCCCGAAGGGGACTAACGGGATGGTTTCCTTGCTATGGTCCGTTCAGTCGGGTTTGGACTTAGCTGAATGCGTCAGTAGGTCCATGGCGGCGAGCACCGTGATACGCAGGTTTGCGTGGTTGCGGAAGTCGGGGTTTGCTCCTGATGTGCAGTCCCGGGTCCTCGACATGCCCTTTGACGGT
The DNA here is from genome assembly GCF_040938575.1 of Ambystoma mexicanum. Classification (NCBI taxonomy): domain Eukaryota; kingdom Metazoa; phylum Chordata; class Amphibia; order Caudata; family Ambystomatidae; genus Ambystoma; species Ambystoma mexicanum. The sequence continues at coordinate 642,270,145 of NC_090923.1, forward strand.
GAACACCTTTTTGGCAGCAAGGCTGACGAGAGCCTTGAGAGGTTGCAGACCTCAAAAGCTGCAGCGAAGTCGTTGGGCACTGCAGTTCGCCAACCTCCGCCTTTTCGTCCTAGGGGACAGCAGTGGAGGGGTGGTTCCTTTCGCTATTACTCGTCCTTCAGTAAAGCGAGAGGAGCTGGCAGTCAAAGGGGCCTACGCAGGGGTACCAGAGGTGGACGACAGGGTACCCGTGGTGCCAAGGCCGCTCGGGCAGTTGCCTCTTTGCCCTCAGGTAACGCCGCAGCCGCTCCCACTCAGTCATGAGGCCATGTCCCATGGTTCGCCGGTTGGGGGAAGGCTGGCGCAGCATCTTGTAGAGTGGCAAGCCATTACTTCAGATGTGTGGGTTCTGGAGATCATAACCCACGGCTACTGTCTTCCTTTTCGGCACAGGCCTCGCGACAATCCACCGGGGAACCTCTCTTTGCAGAGTCCGGATCCGCTCCTTGCGCAGGAAATTCAAGCCCTGCTGGAGAAAGGCGCCATAGAACTGGTGCCTGTAGCGGAGAGGAACAAGGGATGGTATTCCCCTTATTTTTTGATTTCGGAGAAAGACGGGGGATTGAGACCCATCATGGACTTGCGCGGTTTGAACAAACTCCTCAGGAAGGACAAGTTCAAGATGGTTACTCTCTCTCAAGTCCTCCAGGCCCTTCAGCTTCAGGACTGGTTGGTGTCTCTCGACCTCAAGGATGCTTACTTCCATGTGCCGATCCATCCCAAGCACAACAAGTACCTGAGGTTCGCGGTTGGCGACTCGCACTTTCAGTTTCGGGTCCTGCCGTTCGGATTGACCTCCGCCCCAAGGGTTTTCACCAAGCTCATGGTGGTGGTGGCAGCGCATCTCAGGCAAGGGGGGATTCACGTCTACCCCTACCTGGACGATTGGTTGATCAGGGGGAGCTCTCCCGAGCAAGTCCTGGATCATCTGTCCGTCACCTGCCACTCCCTTCACAGGCTGGGCTTCTCCCTCAATTTAAAGAAGTCCCATTTGACGCCAACACAGCGGCTCCAGTACATCGGAGCAGTGCTCGACACTTCCCTGGGGCAGTGTTTTCCTCCCCAGGTGAGGGCTCTTCACATTCAGCAGATGGTGCACAAGTTTCAGCATGCCCAGACGCTCCCAGCGTTCCAGTTCTTGAGGTTGCTCGGCCTCATGGCATCCTGCATTCTTCTGGTGCCAGAGGCTCGCCTGCGGATGAGATCTTTGCAGTGGGCACTCAAGACGCAATGGTCGCAGTCCTCCGGCAGGATGTCGGACACGGTTCAGGTGCCGCCCTCGGTCGCCCGGGACCTTCTGTGGTGGGCCGTCGAAGGCAACCTGATGAAGGGGGCTCCATTTTGGCTTCCCTGGCCGGAGGTGACGATCATGACGGATGCATTCCTCACGGGATGGGGAGCTCATGCCAACGGGCTGACAGTCAGCGGTCGTTGGTCTCCGTCGGAGTCCAGACTCCATATCAATCTGTTGGAGCTGAGGGCCGTCAGGCTAGCCCTGAAGGCTTTTCTGCCAACTGTGCGAGGAAAGAATGTCCTGATCCTGACGGACAACACAGTGGCCATGCACTACCTCAACAAAAAGGGGGGGGGCAGGGTCACTTCCTCTGTGCAGGGAGGCGATGCAGCTCGAGTTCTGGGCCATCCAGCAGGTTGTTTTGATCTCGGCAGTTCATCTGGCCGGAGACGAAAACGTGACGGCGGACGCTCTGAGCAGGCAGAGCGCGATCTCTCACGAGTGGGAGTTGGCTCAGGAGATTCTCCTGGAGATCTTCGCCCTTTGGGGGACCCCTCAAGTGGATCTCTTCGCCTCCAGTGCCAACCGAAAGTGCGAAAGGTTTTGCTCGCGGGAATTTCCTCCAAAAGGAGCCTTAGGAGACGCGTTCGTGGTGGAGTGGTCATTCCCGCTGCTGTACGCGTTTCCTCCATTCCCCGTCATCCCGCAAGTGCTGCGGAGGTTAGGGAAGTTCGGTTCCCGGATGATCCTCATTGCTCCGGCGTGGGCTCGGAGGACGTGGTACCCGGACCTTCGCGACTTGTCCATCTGCCCTCCACGTCGTCTTCCCTACCGAGACGATCTGCTCTCACGGGAGGGGGGTCAGGTTCTCCATCCAGAGGTCAGATCCCTCAACCTTCACGCTTGGCTTCTGAAAGGTTGAGGTATAAGGATTGGGACCTCCCTGAAGACGTGATGGAGGTGTTGCTTTCGTCCCGAAGGCCAGCAACTAAGTCTCTGTACCGTTGCCGTTGGCGTAAGTTTTGCGACTGGTGCAGGGTTCAGAATGTGGATCCTTTTGCATGTGACATCCCCATGGTTCTGTCCTTTTTACTTTCTCTGGCCCACAGGGGCTTGCAAGTGGGTACCATTAAAGGTTACCTGGCGGCGCTGTCCATCTTTAAGCGCTCGTCTGAAGAGTGTTCTTACTTTAAAATCTCTTTAATTTCACAGTTTCTGAAAGGGCTCACTAATGTGTTCCCTCCGTCACCTTTCCTGGTGCCCGGTTTGGATTTAAACCTTGTTCTTAAGTTTCTTATGGGTGCTCCGTTTGAGCCTTTACATTCTTGCCCTTTGAGGCTGTTAACTCTGAAAACTGTGTTTTTAGTTGCGGTTACTTCCGCTCGCAGACTGAGTGAGTTACAGGCACTTTCAGTTAAGCCACCCTTCACTGTATTTCACAAGGACAGGGTTGTCCTTAGAGTTCGTCCTTCTTTTCTTCCGAAGGTAGTGACGGAATTTCATTTGGCCCAGAAGGTTGTTCTTCCGGCATTCTATCCTCCTCCGCATCCTGGTAAGGAAGAGGAGAGGCTCCATAGGCTTGATCCTAGGAGAGCTTTAAGCTTTTATGTTTCACGCATGTCCCGGGTCAGAGTGGACGATCAACTCTTTATTGGTTACGCTGGAAAGCGTTTGGGGCAAGCTGTGACAAAACAGACTTTGTCTCGCTGGATTATTTTAGCCATCTCGGAGTGTTACCGCTTGGCAGGTAGGGACCCACCGGCTGGCTTGCGGGCCCATTCTACCAGGGGTGTGGCTGCATCTACTGCCCTGCAGAGGGGTGTTCCTATTCGCAACATCTGTGATGCAGCCACCTGGGCTTCAGTACATACATTTGTACGTCACTATTCCCTCGATTCCATCCGAGGGCAGATCCTGGCCTTTGGCAAGGCGGTCCTTTGCTCTGCTATTTGATTGGCTATTGTAAATTTTGATTCTAAATTCTTTCCCTCCTCCTTGCTCTGGTACTGCTTTGGGAGTCTGTCATAGATATGGAATACGTCGGAGGACCCAATCCCCTCGAAGAACAAGTTACTTTCTTACCTGGTAACGTTCTTTCGATGGGATGGTCCGACGACGTATTCCATATCGCTCCCGCCCTGCCTTCCCCGCTGCAGAATTTCTTTTGCGATTGCAGCTTACGTTCCGCAAGGCTTTGTGTCTGACTGGCAGTTGACTAATGTCACACGTTCTGGGGGAAAAAACTACAACTGAGGCTACGGGCGTTGTGCGTCCTACTTATCACATCGGATGACGTCAGACGTCGGAGGAGGTCCTCGACGACGGCGCATCGACGTCATCGACGCAGGACGCAGACGCCAGGAAAAAAGTTTCCGAAGCAGCACAGCTGTGGTGATTACATGTCATAGATATGGAATACGTCGTCGGACCATCCCATCGAAAGAACGTTACCAGGTAAGAAAGTAACTTGTTCATCTCCACTACGCCTTCACTCTGATTCCCGTCATTCCATGGGTTCTCAGTAGATTGAGGCGGTTTCGAGCAACCCTGAACTTGATTCCCGTGGATTGGGAGAGGAGAATGTTGTACTCTGAGCTTCTGGATTTGACCATCTGCCCACCCCTCCGTCTTCCTCGTCGGGTGCTCCACACAAACCCGGGATCCCTCAACATGCATACGTGGCTGTTGAGAGGGTGAGGTATGACTGTGACCTCTCGGAGGAGGTACTTGAGGTGTTACTGGCTGCACGTAGACTGTCAACAAGATCGCTTTTTGCATGCAGGTGGAGAAGATTTGAGGCGTGGTGCAGGGAAAGTGAGATTGATTCTATCTCTTGCCTCACCACTGCAATGGCGGAGTTCCTTCTGTCACTGGCCTCGTCAGGCCTTCAGGTCACTACAGTCAAAGGATACTTGGCGGGTTTGTCTGTGTTCAAAAGGTCTCTGGATGAATGGTCTTTCATTACAATCCCTGTTATGGCCCAATTCCTGAAAGGCCTTATGAATATGTTTCCGCCTGTTCCCTTGGGTGTTCCAGACTGGAACCTTAATTTGGTTCTCACCTTTCTTATGGTAGCTCACTTTGAGCCTTTGCCATACGCTTGCTCACTTTGAAGACCACTTTCGCAGTGGCCATCACAACAGCCAGAAGGGTCGGTGAGCTGCAGGCCTTATCATGCAAGCAACCTTTTCTTCGTTTTTTAGTGAGGTTACCCTGAAAGTACAACTGGGGTTTTTGCCTGAAGTGGTATCGGAATTTCACCTGTGCCAGGCCATTGACCTTGTGTTTTTTACCCGCTACTGTACCCTTCCAAGAAGAAGGAGCGGGTCCATAGACAAGACCCAAAAAAGGCAATTAGTTTCTATGTTGCCCTGACGGCCGAGTTTAGGAAGGTGGACCAGCTGTTTGTGGCCTTCTCCATGGCTAAGAAAAGCTTGGCTGTTTCCAAGCAAACCATCTTGCGGTGGATCATGCTTTGCATTTTGGAATGCTACCACAATGCAGGGAGGAACTTTCAAAGGATTGCTTTTCTCCTGTAGATTCCTCATCTTAATTGATATCCATCATCCAGCTCTGCTGTACAGAAATCTTTTTCGACAGGGGGTGTTGTGGACCTCGACTTGCCCATTGATGCGTCTTGTCTGGATCTCGATCGTCTGCTCCAGAATTGGTATTCAGGGGTTGTGTTTATATAGCACATCACTACGCCCCATGCTTCAGTTCCTTTTTTTCACGTGCGTGCACACTGCATCGGGAACACAACTCGCGTTTACTCAAGGTTTTGTTTTACCTAGTTGTATGCTTTCTCAGAAAACCTGACGCAATGTTGTCTCACAGGGTTTCGTGCTTCAATCGATGCAGCGATTGTGAGGCCAAAATGTCTGTAACAGACCCCCAAGTCTGGTGTCTGTGGTGCTTAGGTGTTGGTCACAACACAGAGGCCTGTGCATCATGCGCTAACATGCAGCCCAAGTCCCTACATGAGAGGGCCGGGAAACTGGCTTTGGGCAAACCGGTCACCAATTCTCCAGCACAACCCCTCGTCCAGTCTTTGGAACCCGAGAATGAGGAGCCCACCCCCAACAAAGGGAAGAAACAACATCAGAAGAAGACTAAGAAATGGTCCCAGACCAGGTGCTATTCATCGAAGAAGCAGCAGCACCACTGCCATCGACGCAAGTCCAGCTCATCGTTGGATCGAGGTAGGCCCTTAGCTGGGCCAACCACTTGGGAAAAGTGGGAAACCTTTAAGCCTTCCATGCTTGAAATGTTTAGGCAACAAGCTGCTGTAGGTGCGGCTCTGGCCCCCGACTAGCAAGCTTTGGGGGCAAAAGCATTGCTCAGAGCTCCCAACCTCAAGCGAGCCACTACGTCGACAACACCTTCAGGCGTCACGCCTATCAGGCATAAGCGGCCATAAGGCTGAGACCGATGACGTCCATCGGTCATCTGAGTGTCCCTCGATGCTGAAAGAACCATCTGCATCGAAAGGTTTGGCTTCTAAACCTATTCTCATGCCCTCTGCGCCAACAGTCATCGAGATTGTGTTTCTTTGACTCGGTGCAATCCATATTTGGCACTGATGACCCAGTCGACCCTGTTTACATAGGAGCCGGCAGCATACACTTTTTGTTCCGACGACCAGGCAGATTTATTGGCCCTAGCTCAGGGTCTACCAGACGCCAGTGGTCTGGATACTTCCCTAGACCTTTTGTTAAACAAAAACAGCCCTATAACCATGCTAATGTGAAGTTCAGGGATCTGGTTCAAAGGGTTGTTGACACCCAGCACACCTCTTCAGGAGCTCACTGACATTTTGGATGAGTGTCTCGCAGTTAATGGATAGTTCCGGGACTTTTTTTTTATTGTCCCTACGGTTCGGCCATGTGTTTTTAAGCATAAATCGGTAGATCGTAGAAAACTTTCCTATGGACCTTACCCGACTTTTCGTCCATTAACGCACTCGAAATCAGCCGCCATTTTCTGATAATCCTATCATTTCCCCCCCCATCGACCTGGCTCACCTGCTTTTGCGGCACTAAATCAAATCCCCCGCCCCTGAAACAGACTTTATCAAAACATTCATATTCCCCGCCTCTATCCGTGACGTGACTGTGCTGCGTAGGCAAACGCGCCCAGGCGTCTTCTACGCGACTCCACACAGAACCCGGAAATCAACACAGATCAGCTCACAACACAGCGCGCCACAATTGGGAATATGAAACTGTACTTTTTAAATCAAACCGCAAGATTGTAAATTTGGTAAAGTACATTTATTTGACATCAAATGTTTAGAGAATATTCAGCGATTTTCATTTGCTCACGTTCCAAAAAGTTCGTTTTGAGGCACGCGATGTTCCTTTGCTGTACACAGGGTCTTAGATCATCTCACAATACAGCGCCACAATTCGGAATATGAAACTGTGGTTTAAAAGCAAACGGCAAGATTGTACATTTGGCAAAGTACATTTATTGGACATCAAATGTTTAGAGAATATTCAGCGATTTGCATTTTTCTTTGCTCTCGATCCAAAATAGTTCGTCTTGAGGCAAGCGATGTTCGTGTGCAGTACACAGGGTGTTGGTTTACGATAAAATAAGCTCTTCGGTCGCATTGATAATCGCATGGCTGTTCCAACAACGAGGCACTAGGCCACCACAACGGTCTGTATGTTGCATCTAGCCGTTAGTACCGCGTAAGGGCATACTTTTACTTGGCGATCGTCCCATAAAATGGTCAGGGTGGTAACGTTGTTCACGCGGCGAAGCAACTGGCGGTTGTAAAAGCCATCCGCCGGTGTCTGGTACTCGTGACACATACAATAATGAAGGATGTACCTGTTTTAAAAACATAAAAAATGAAATTAGTCTCACCATCAGATCTTTATTAAAATTATTCATTTTATATATTAGGTCGGGAAATTATTTCATAGCTAGGACAGTGCAACTGGGTATTATACGTCAAGGGGGGGCTGTAGGATACTGAGACAGTCCCCCAGTGCAGGGGTTGACAGGGAGGCAGTGCAGGTGGAGAGTGGAAGGGCCCAGGACCGAGGTCGCAGACAGTGGACCAGTTGTAGCAGGGGAGAGGGAGAGAGAAAGCAGAAGCAAAGAGGAAGGTTTTGAGGTGCTTCCGTAAAAGGAGATGGTTCTCCTCAAGATAGTGCGCGGTACAAAACAATATGCCACATAGAACGAACAAGTACAACTTAACCCGTCTTTAAAGCTACTGTATAGTAATTAAATTGCGGTATAAACTCATCTAAAGAGTTACTTACATTATATTTGCATTTTCCATTGTGTCTGTGCGTAGGGCAGCCCCGAAATACCACTCCTTCTATGCCGACGTTATTTCTTCTAATGAACGAACATTAAATGGCTTTAGTTTCTGAAATTATATTCATTATCGTTTCTTAAGTTATTGCCCCACACCCCCAAAAAGAAGTCTTTCGGGATGGTCCCGGCCTGTCAAGGTCAAATAACAATAGAACTTATACTGAGTCGTGGGCCATTCCGGCACCCGAGCAAAAAATCAAAGCAGCTGACCTTCACTTTGAACGAGCACACATTCCTAGTTAGCTACATTCAGTGTAAGGCCATCTCACAGGACTTGAAATGTACACTCCATCTTTGCATTTTGTCTGCGTGCATTTGCAGCCCCAGCGAACCATAAATACGGAGACATTCTATATTTTTTGAAAAATGATTTATATTACTGTTTGGTTTAATTTAATGCGCAAATGAACAAGGGTGGAGAGACACATTGCATGTACACTGAGCAATCACTTTTATTTACACAATACATAGCTACACATATTCAATGGGCCTGCGACATGAGGAGACTCGAGAGAACAGACAATCAAATTACAATCATTTAAACCGTGATGTGTATTTCTCAATGAGCTCTGCTTTCGGTGGACATGGAACAGAGGCAATGTTGGGTGGCAATGCAGTTGTCCCCTGCACAGGTTCGTTCACAACTCCATGTATGTGCCTATCTAGGACATCAACAATAAGTCTCTCAATAAACTCATATTGCATATCCTCAAACACTGGTTTGATCACCCATTGTTTACTTCTTTTAGTGAAGGCCTTATTGTAGCGAAGCGTCCCTAAAGTTCCGGTCGTCCTACTTTGTTGACGGCCAACATTATGGTTATGTGCCAAGACCGCTAGAAGAGTCCGATTTATCATGCCCTCCATGCCAAAATGCAATCGTTTTGGCCTGTACTTTAGGCACATATTGTGGAACACCTCCAAATCTCCTGTGTGGCAGAATTCCGTGAGTCCCCTCAAATCTCTTGTTATAGTTTTATCAAATACAATCTTTTCAATGGCTTTGTGAGTGGGTGATGAAGGAATCAACCACTTCTTCTTCCGTGCCTCCTCTGTGGACAAATGGCCATGTTCACAATTGTGGAAATGTTGGTTTGTGGTCCAGCGGTGAACGTTGCTACAGTGTAGCATTACTGACCGCCATTTTTCCAGTAGAATTTCCAACGACCCTCAACATGTTTTTGAGCTCCACCAAAGATGGTTGCTGATTGACTTGGACCACTGTGAAATACCTTGCATATCTTTTTTTTTACCTGCAGCCGACATTTTTTTATTGATTGTTTTTGCAAGATGCCAAACGTCAAATTGGTGATTTATATTTTTGTACTCTTCTCTCATTGTCTTGGCAATTGAAACGTGTCTGTCCGTGGCTATCAGGTCGATCACCATTCCCCGCGATTGTAGTTCTTGCAATGATGCTACAAAGCCAACTTTCTCCATGGCCACTGAGGATGTACTTTGTGACTCCTGCACGACCACCGAACTCACAATTTTCTTACTTTCCATGTCCTGAAAGTGGTAGGTGCAGTACTTGGCTGAAAATCATGGGCTGTCGCACTGTCCATCACCGGCTAGCCTGAACCGTTTGCCCGCGAATGTACTATCAATAGACATTTTTTCCATTCTCCAAGCTTCGCTAATGGCTGGAAATAGATAATCGGTTTGGTATTTGTAGAACTGAGTTTTCGCAATGAAATGGATTCCCACAAACTGAAAGAAAGACTCTAATTTTTTAAAACTTGAACCACTAAAAAGTGCAGCCGCTGCACAAAGTAGATTGCCTGCTGGCAGTTGCCCCAGCATGGGTTGTGCAGACCATGAGAAAGGATGATATTTTGTACAGGTGGCATGTATTTTAAGGTTAGTGCCTCGAATTGCACGAGTCACATTAATCAATGGCTCCCCACATACTTCCCCACCAACCGAATGCCCACATTTCATCCGAATAATAATATCAATCAAACAACTATCGAATACAATGAATTTGGCCTCTTTCCTTATACTGTCACTCTGCATCCCAGCTGGTTCGGCCTGTAACGTTGAGGACATGTCACTCACTTGAAAGGTAGAATCTCTGATATCGTCTTCCGCTATGTTCAGTGATATTGATGGTGTTTCATTGTCGTCCACTTCATTCTCTTCCACTGCAACATCTGTTCCTTCTCCGGCGATGGGTGAATAAAACAATTTCTTCAACTTTCTCGCGGTCTTAGTTTTTGCGGGTGTGGATTCTGTGAATTGATCTCCGACTGCATCCGAACTACCAGGAGGACATTCACTATCAATGGCTGGTGGTGGTATAGCTCCGTTGTCAATCACTTCATATTCTTCCCATTGGCACGATGCATCTCCAGTCTCAAGTCCCTGCCAAAAGGTTTGACAAGCAACATCTCTCGTTCGCTTCACTGTCTGTGTAGATCTAGTTCGTACACCCACTCGCAACTAGAGGACAGATTGGAAAAGGGATGTTCAGTTTAAACACAACTTACAGTATTGAACTATTAACAGTGAAAAACAACATAATATAGTGACCAGGACACTAACCTTCTTTTGCTTTCTTTTCTTTGAAACTTTCTTGCCTCGAACTTCAACATCAGGACGCTGTTGCTCCGACTCGTGTGTGCATGTCTCCACTTCCTCTTGCGCTGCAACGACTATATTTTCATGATAAGCACATCCATCACGCACTGACGCTCCATCGACTCCCTGAAACATAGAACTTTCATTAGTATGTATAATAATATTGAAAACACAAAATGTACTTGGGGACCAATACCCACGTACATCTCAATTGCAAAACACGAATGAACGCTTTGTGTAGAACATTCAAACGACAATTATTCACGCATTGTTGATCTAGTTAGATGGAACTGTCAAGATCCATACCTCGGGCTCCTCATAGACTTCCATTGATGATATTATTGAAGATGATGCTTCAGTAACTCCCTGAAACACAGTAATTGCATTAGTATGGTTTTCTATTTTGTTAAAAAGAACATAAACTTTGTGCAGGCGTCAACGGCTCATCTAAATAGACCTGCACAAATGATCAGTTGTCTAAAATAAATAATGGATATGTAAATATGATTCGATTTGCTCGATCGTTGGAAGTGTCACCACCCAGAGATCTGCATCAACTACTAGGGGTGATGTTCTTGTAGAAGAAGCTCCGTCATCTCCCTGAAACATAGTACTTGCGTTAATAAAGAAGGAAGTATAGCGGATGTAATCACGTCATATGATTTCACTTGATCGAACTGTCAGTATCCATACCTCGAAATGCATAAGAACATCAAGGGACGATGTAACTGCGGTGCACACTTCTGCAAGCTGTTGCGCCGACCCGTAACTGTATGCTCCCCCTTCTTCTTGGAGTAATGCTCCATCGACTCCCTGAAACATAGGACTTTCATTAGTAATGAACACAATATTGAAAAAAGAAGACACATAGGAGGGCGACGACAGAAGGACATATCAATGGCTAAAAACGAAAGAAACATTGTGTGTAACAATCACGCTACAAGAATGCAAGATCTGATGATCTCCATCGATGGAACTGTCCGGAAACGTACCTCGAGCATCTGAGTGACATCAACGGTTGTCGTCAATACGTTGGACTCCTCAGCATCTCCCTGAAAGACAGTAATTGCATTATTTTGGATAACAATAATTATAACTGAAAACAAAGACTAGAAGACGAGTACAAGGGTGTACCATTAGGTAAAATAATTACACGATAAATTAAAACTATTGATTTACATGCCTAAAACAAGTCAGTGGCATAATAGCCAAGTAAGATTACCCGATAGGCGCTTGAAGTGGCTGATGACTGCAATAACGACACGGATGGAGAATCTTCCGCCTTCATATTGAGTGGATACATAAATGGGGAAATTATTGTTAGCTAATGCTACACACTACCGCAAGGCCGAGAGATAAATTCGTAAACTTGACTCACCAGTGGAGGGATGTGGACGAATAGAGTGGGAATAGCGGTTGAGAGCAATTTTCGCTTCGCTCGCGGTGTGTTCTTCTTTATTAGCAATGATGTGGAGTACATGTCTGAGCTAAAGTGCCTGCTGCAGATGCGGTATCGATCACCCCTCTTGTCCGCAAAGACTTCTAGGACTCTACTTTCAAGCTCAGACGGTGGATATCCGCAATATCGGACCCATTCTCTTATCTGATCTATTGTCTTAGGGAAAACATGCATTATAGTACCTTCAGATTTATTATGGGTCTTCGAAGGGCAACCGCCAATGGAACAGGCAGGCATTGTGGAAAGTTCTGAAAAGTAAAGATCAACAATTCTCTATGAATACCAATGTGTTAAAAAATTAAATGACACATAAAAGGTTCAATGCAAGGTTCGTTTTGGTTTTTGGAACTATACACGTTATTCACATGCGGATAAGTATTTGAATAACTTTAAAAAAATAGAAAAATAATTTGACTAAACTCAGAACATGTGACTAGTTCCTTGCATGTACTGTCTTGAACGAAAATAAATTGGACACAAAATGATTATGGTACATGGCCTTACCTTGACGAACAAACAGTTAGATGCAGGGATCAGAGTAGTTTCTTGTCGTAGAACAGGGAGCAGTTCACAGGTTGCAAACTGACGGTTTCCTCGAAGTGGTCACGGAAGTTCACAGAGACGAAGAGCAGATAACCAGCACCTTCACGGGTTGACTAGCAAAGCGCAAAGAAGTTCTCATTAGAAATATGAAGTGGGTTATAAAGAATTCGAAACAGGGGTGTGTTTGTGAATGAATGACGTGTATATGTCGTGGCATTATGCGGTTTGCAGGGGGCCGTCCAGCGTGAGGGGGGATGCTTGGCAGGAGACACGGGGTCTGGAGGTAGACATGGGAACAACAACCCATGCTCTATAGACCACTTTGAAGTGTACATGGTCTTTGGCACCTCTTGGCCTTTATCGCTCCCTGACAGCTCCACTTGCCAGCGCAAGTACCCCGGTGCGAACTGCCTTTGATAGGGCGGGGGGGTGGATTGGGGCGGTGGTCGTGCAGACAAGACTCGTTTGCCGCAGGGCCTCACCAAGGAGAGGCCATCTAACTGCATGTAAGAGGCAGGCTGCAGGATCTAGTACATGGAAGGCAGGGGGGTGAGTTTATAAATACCTCACCCTCCCAGGAGAATATATGGGTGCAGTTCACCCTGGAGACCCTGGATGCCTAGGCAGTTAGCAGCAGGCTGGCCTGTGGTGGCAAGGCGGCACGGGCCAGAGGGGGTCATCTCTGTACCCGGTGCCCAAAAGGATGATTTATTATGATCAACCATATTGATTATTTACCTATAACCATGTTTTTTATCAATAAAATCCAACGGCCTTTTATTGCCAACGCTTGAACAAAGTGGTGTGGTAAGTATTTTTGGGGGAGGAGGCAAGGCCGGGAGGCTTGATGCCAACCCGCAAAATAACATATGTATGTCTGCTGCATATGGGTTCAACGGTTATGTGGATTGAAGGTGGGCGGCCAGCGTGAGGGAGGATGCTGGCCGGAGACATGTGGTGTGACAAGACAAGGCACAGGAAGACTATTCAATGGAGACACACTAGATTCATTTAAAAAATCAAAACAACCATTGTTAAAATATATGTTGGGTTTTATTTTAGATCTTAATTTCAATTGAACATAAATAATAAACATTACACATTGTAAAGTTCCGGTTGCAGCACATCCAGGGAAAATCTGCGGTATTGTCCACTGTCGCTGGGGAAATGTTGTCTAATGGCAAGTACCGCACAGGCAGGTATTACTCTCCGAACGCGGTGTCCGAGCCTCCCGTGAAGCCACCAAGTGAAGCAACGATAGGCCACCAGCCTGTACCACCTGTGAAAATGAAAGATGCAAACTGTATTAAAATGACAAAACTTTCTTATCACTGTCGATTCAGGTAAAAAATGTCATTCTGCTTTGAAAAAAATTCTATCTAGAAAATGCACAATATGTAACCAATTTACATGCATTCGAATGATATGTAGATGTAATTTTATATGTGTGAGACGACCATGAAATAGTAGTGGCATCACTGACATCAAAACCAGAGTATACTTACTCGTTACTCTGATTACGCGGACGAACAGTGCCGCGAAGTTCGTGCATAAGCACCATCATCATCCTCAACACGGTCCGTGAGGGGCAGGCTTCCCTGAACTCTGGCAGCTCGGTGATGCATTGCGGACTTGGCTCGCCTTCCGAAATGTAGGCCAAGCACCCGGAATTTTCACGGCAGCAGCAGTTCTCCTCCTCAGTTGGCATTAGCTCGCACCGATTGCCCGTGCACCAGGTGGAGACGCCGTCCATGCGACATGGTCCAGGCTCTTCATCCGTTGACTGGTCCTCCCAACTGCCGTCCGAATCCCCATCGTTTTCGCGTGCTTGCCTTTCCAGTAGTTCTTGCTCGGTGTACTCTGGCTCGTACATATACGGCATTATTGTAGCCATTGTGTGGTAAAGAAAGTAAAATAATTTACAGAGATGGTACAGGTGTTCACAAGGCCTAGAAGCGGCGAAGGTAGCTGACCAGAGCACAGAAACGAGTCACAGAATACTCAAAGTAACACAGAGAGAGTAATGGAATCGAAAATCTGCTGCTGTGTGTTGTGAAACGGTGTGTTTATACTTATTGAGGAAAGAGGCGTCCTGCCATTTCCATGGCGACACTTCATTAGCTGAGGCGCAGCGATTGTTGACACGAAACGTGCTTTGGCGTTGGGAAATGGGCGGTACGCGTCTGCTGATGTCAGGCTCAGGGGCGGGGGATTTGATTTAGTGCCGCAAAAGCAGGTGAGCCAGGTCGATGGGGGGAAATGATAGGATTATCAGAAAATGGCGGCTGATTTCGAGTGCGTTAATGGACGAAAAGTCGGGTAAGGTCCATAGGAAAGTTTTCTACGATCTACCGATTTATGCTTAAAAACACATGGCCGAACCGTAGGGACAATAAAAAAAAAGTCCCGGAACTATCCTTTAAGCATAACATGCCATTCAACCCAGCTATTACGGACCCTTTAGCCTCCTTCTGGCCGGACCCTTATACTATTCCCCCTGTGAATGCCAATTTTACAGGGCAGTATAGGCAGGCAAGAGGAGACCTTTCTTTCATTGCCACACACCCTTCCCCAGAAGGGTTGTCATACAGGATGCCATTATTTCCACCAGACCAGCGGCAGCCACTTCCAATCTGCCTACGGACAGAGAGGAAAAGAAATCAGACACATTAGCCAGAAAGGTGTTCATATCCGTTATGTATGTTATGTTACTCAATTTGTACCGTGCTCCTGGTAAGGCTTAAGGGCGCATATCTGACAGCATGGCGCTCAAAGCTATAAACACAGCCTGTGGATTCGCCAAGTACTGCTTTGGCTTATGGAAGGCTGTGGAACATGCTGCGGAATGCGTCCCTGAGCGTGCCATGCAGGATATTTTTTTGCAGCTGGTGGAGGATGGGAAGCAGGTAAAAAAGCAGTCATTACAAATGGGTCTGGACGTAGCAGACTGCGTTGGCAAAGCAGGGGGTTCAGCAGTAGTCATGAGACACTAAACCTACCTGAAAACCGCTGGCTTCTCCCTTAATGTTCAGAACAGGCTGCTGGATATGCCATTTAAAGGTGACATGCTTTTTTGGTCAGAAAGCAGACAAATCCTTGGAGAAATTTAAGGAATCCAAGTTGGTTGCTAAATCATTAGGACTAGCGGTGCAGCTGGCCAAGCTTGCCTTCAGCTTTGCCTCCATGGACAGAGGCTATAGACGGTACTTGCCCTATGTCAGGAAGGTGCAGCACGTGCAAGCCAGGCAAGTGCAGAGACGCTTCTTGTGTCCCAGAAGGGGCAGAGGGGCCTCTAGAGGCCAACAAGCAGTAACATTGGAAGCGACACTCTTAGGGAGACTTCATTTTATTGTGCTTCATCCCCTCTCCTTCTGGCCCTTTTTCTTTTAATCCTGAATGAGTGGGGCCTTTTCCACTCATTCATTAATTGTGGGCTCTGTCTTTTGGAGCGCTTTTCTGTGTAATCTACCTGTTCTATGGCGCCTGTCTGCTCCATAGCTCTTAAAGGCATCCATGTTTTACTACTGCAGCACACAGCTCTTCATGGGCAATCTTTTTGGGGACCCTTAGGGTCCTCCTTTAAGACTATTTGTCTATATCCTTAAAGAACTGCAGTTCTTAAGGAAATAGTGTCTCTCCCAAATCTCTTAGACTGAGAGATTGGCACACTCCACCTTCAGTGGAGTGCTAAAGAGATGCTTATTATCCCCCTTCTCTCTGCTCCTGTGACTTTCTAGTCACATAGACAATCACCTAGTTATGGCTGGTGGCAGTGTACGTGTTCTACCAACTGTAGTGTGTTTTTTAAATCGCAGGCTATGTCCATAGCCTCGGTAGTGCATAATAGGGGCACCCAAGTACCAACCTGGGGCCTCCCTTCTTTTTTCGCCATTACTAGCGTGGCTGTTCTTTGTTAGCCCTTCTTCAACCGTTCTGGGCAGGGGAGGTCTGTGTGTGTGTGTCTTACCTTTGGCGGGTACCAGTAGGTATCCCTGCCTAGGCTCCAGAGTGTCTGGGCAGTCAGGAAGTGGGGGAGGAGTCTTCCACCTCCCTGCCCTTTGTCTGCCATAGTTCCTGAATAGGTCCAGCTCCCACAGGGGGTCTGGCTGTCCTGATTGGACAGCCAAAGGCCCGTTTCTGGAAAATGGTGAGAGAGCTTGCAGATGAGTGTGTGCTGGAACTGTATAAAAGGTCAGACTTCTGGAGTGGAAAGCAAGTCGACCACAGGAAACAGAAGTAACCAAAGTAGACAACAACCAGAGACGTCTGCAGACCCTTTGCAAGACCGTGAAGTGACCACTGCTGTCCTGATCCCGTTTTCTCTGTGACAGAGGAGCTCCGAAGAGGATGACTCCTTCCCTTTTGGCTGGTGGGAACAACCAGTCCCAAGACGAACTTTGAAACGACCCATCACCCAAAGCCCTAGAAGCTTCCAGAGCTGTGGAATCCAATACCCAGAGACAAGATGGCCATTTCGAGTGCATCGTCGTGGAAAAGCCAAATCCGTCCAAATCTTTGCTGAAACCGTAAGGACACTCCAGAGATCCGATCCAACTCACCCAGACCCCCTATGGGACTGCAGGAAGCAAAGAAGATTGACTGTGCGA
Organism: Ambystoma mexicanum; assembly: GCF_040938575.1. Lineage (NCBI taxonomy): Eukaryota > Metazoa > Chordata > Amphibia > Caudata > Ambystomatidae > Ambystoma > Ambystoma mexicanum. Next base: position 642,286,943 of record NC_090923.1, read on the forward strand.
TCCGTGTCCTTTGTTGCTGCTGCTGAAAAGTCGCCAAAACCACAGAGTGAACCTAGAAGTTGCTGAAGGTCCTGCTAAAGGTCCTCTCTCTAGACTGCTGCTGAGAGACACCATCCATTTTCCTGCCTTACGTCACCAGACCCAGGACTCTGGAGGTCAGGTCCAGATCTGCCACATCGCGAAGGAGCCAACATGAACACTTTCTTCAAATCAAAGATACTGTGGGGAAAAAGGTATTACCTACCTGATTCCAAGAAGTCGCTCCAGAGCGTTGGAGTGCCCATAGAGGTGTCCAGGGCAACCCCCTCTTACCTCTAACCCAAGCTGCTGCTTGTGTCCCCTTCTCGAGTTCATTTTTAGGTCTCCTTTGTTAGTTGCTAACTTGCTACTTCAGTAACTTTAGACACTAGAAGAAATCTGCAGGAACTCTTAATTGTTTGCTGTTTGTCAAGACTACATGCCCTCTCCAGACTACCTTTAGCTAGGGTTGCGTTTTTGGACTTCAGTCTTGCCAGGCGAAGAACCCCTCTCTAGAACCTTAATCTAAGCTCATATTGCAAGAACCACTTATTCTCCAGCATGGGGTGAGGCATGGATTCACAATATTACCCGTCGTCAGGCAAGGAATACTTGGTAAAAAAAAAAAAGTTTCACTTTCACTTAAAAACTGTATTTCTCATTTAAACCTATTTGTATTTGTTTATTTATAACGCGCAAACCACCAGGCCCAAGGGCATCAGGGCGCAATTTGTACAAGGTTGCAAGAAAAGAACATACAGGGATATAAATTACAATAAAAGTGTGTCAAAACAGCAAAAAAACAAACTTAATAATTACAAATATTACACAGGGTACAGTAACCCTAGGCTCAGCAGAGGAAGTATCCCTGAGGTAGTTGGGAGGGTAGCAGCCCGGAAATCATGTAAGGGAACAGGCGGGCTGGGTAAGTAGGACAAATGTCTGACACAACTATTGCTGGTCAAAGAGCCAGGATTTGGTTTTATTCTTGAAGGTGTTGAAGGAGTCTTCAGCTCTGATGGCAGCGGGGAGGGTATTCCAAAGTTTGGATGCTAGGACAGGGAAGCTGGTGCCTCCGGCTTTTTGGAGCTTAAACCTGGGGATAGTAAGGCAGTTAGTCTGGGCAGTTCTTAGTGGACGGGCAGTGGAGTGGCGCGAAAGCCGACTGCAGAGATAGATCGGAGCCTTGTTGGCTAGGCATTTGTGCGTGAGGGCAAGCGTTTTTAGGGAAATTCTCTGCTTCACGGGTAACCACTTAAGGCTAGTTCTGGCTTCTGAGATGTGGTGGTTACGAGGGATGTTCAGGGCCGCTCGAATTGCATTGTTCTGGGTGGTTTGGAGTTTAGATAGGTTTTCTTGGCTAGTGCCTAAATATAGAGCACTGCAGTAATCTATTTTTGCCATGATAAGTGTTCTCGCTAGTGTGACGCTATTGTGGGTGGTGAGGAAAGGTCTACAGGCTGAAATGAGTTTGCACGTGTAGGCGGTGGTGGACCTGACTGCATTGGTTTGTCTTGACAAGGATAAGGTGGAATCTAGGTAAAAGCCTAGTGTTTTAGTGTCTTTCGAGACTTGTATGGAGTTGCCGTCTATGATGAATGACTGATAGGATGGCTCAAGTTTGCTAAGGCGTTGTGAAGTACCCAGGATAAGTAGCTCCGTCTTATCGTCGTTCAGACATAGCTGGTGCTGGGCCATCCAGGCTTGGATGACCAAGTAGACGTCATTGAGGGCCTTGGTGTCAGCAAGATAATCACCAGAAATGGGAATGAGTCTCTGGGTGTCGTCCGCATAGTTGGTGTAGGAGACACCCAGATAATCAAGCACATCAAAGAGTGGTTTCGTGAAGATATTGTAAAGAGTAGGTGACACGCAAGAACCCTGAGGAACACCGCAATGAATAGGGGAGGGAGCAGCGGCAGCGGAAGGTGCAAAGACCCTCATAGATCTGTTACTCAGGAAGGATTTGATCCAGGCCGCTGCGGAGGGAGAGAAGTTGGCAGCAGAGTGGGGGTGCCTGCAAAGGATCTGGTGGTTAACCAAATCAAATGCGGCGGAGAGGTCGAGGAGTAATAGCATTGCTAATTTGCCCTTGTCCTTCAGGACTTCGATCTGGGTTTTTAGGTCTAGTAAAGCCGTTTCGGTCCCATGTCTGGGCCGAAATCCGGATTGTCGTAGACCTAACAGATTGTTAGATTCAAGGTAGTTTTGGATCTGCAGATAAGCTGCCCGGTCCAGTATCTTCAGCAGAAATGGTACTGTGGTGATGGGTCGGAAGTTCGTGGGTATGCTTGGGTCAAGGGACGGTTTTTTTAGTAGCGGGATCACCCAGGCATCTTTAAGGTTGTCCGGGACAATACCTGTTTCAAAGGATGAGTTAATGAAGGTTGTAATGAATGGGGCTAGGTCATGGGCGGAGTCCTTAATGATGGGAGCTGGGCACGGGTCACCTTGGCAGTTGGAAGGTTTCATCCTGAGGATGATGTTTTCTACTTCGGTGACAGTGAGCGGTGCGAAGGTGAAAGGTTTGATGTTGGCAGAGTTGGAGAAGGTGGGCCTAGTGGGGGAGAATGAGCGGTTGTCCCGCCTCAGGCAGTCCTGTTTTTCATTTATTTTAGATTGGAGCGTAGAGATTTTGTTTAGAAGGGCTGCTTGAATGTTAGCACACCATTTGCTGTCTTTCGTGCAAGTGTCTGGCGGGGAGACTGGGGTTTCGAGCTCTTTTAGGACTCTAAAGAGTTCCTTGGAATTAGAGTCGGCTTGCATGATACGATTATTAAACGATTCTTTTTTAGCAGTGATGATGGCGTCTTTATAAGTGAGGGAGGCGAGAAGGAAGCCGTCTTCATGCTCATCAGAAGGGTGGCTTTTCCAACGGTTTTCCGCGCAGCGTTTGGCTTTGCGGAGGATTCTTAGCTGTGGAGTGAACCATGAGTTGAGATGTGCTCGTGGTTTAGCCTTCCTGGTTTTAATTGGTGCTATGGTGTCAATGGCCGTGAGCATCGTTTGGTTGTAGATGTCTGCTAGGGAGGTGGGATCAGAACAGGCGTTGGTCGCCGCATTAAGAGAGGGGAGTAGCAGTGGGAGGAGTTGTTCTCTTGTTATGTTTTTTTTTATTACGGGTGGGGAGGGCTGGGGCTATGGGTGTTAGGGCTCGCGGGGTAGCTTCAATGTTAAATGTTATGATGTGATGGTCAGACCATAAGCAAGGGGAGTTATTGAGGACCTGGATGTTGCAGTTGGAACCGGCTAACCAATCGATGGTCCTGCCTTTGATGTGGGTCGGTTCTTGTATGTACAAGGTGAGGCCAAGGTCGGTAAGAGCATATTCCAGATCAGTTGCTACAGGATCCTTAGGGTCACCGCGACCAAGGTTGAAGTCACCTAAGATGATTGTTTGGGAGTTGTTTTTTGTTTTGTCAAGAAGAAGAGTGGAAATTTCACTGACAAAGGTGGGTGCCGGCCCTGGAGGCCTGTAGATAAGGTGAAGGGTGGCCGTTTGGTTAGGTGTCAGTAGTAATTTGATTGTCAGCAGTTCAGCTGATTCAAGTTTGGATTCGGATACCACTCTTAGGTCAAGGTAGTTTTTGTGGATGAATGCCACGCCGCCACCTCTAGTATGGGTAGAGGAGCGGTCACAGCGAGTGATGCCATAGTCAGGCGGTAAGGCCAAGGATAGAGAAGGGCCAGAGGCGGCATGTAGCCAGGTTTCAGATATGGCAATGAAGTCAAGGTCGGCAGTGGTGATAAGGTCGGCTATGTCAAGAGCGTGTGCTGTGAGAGATCTAGCATTGATGAGGGCACCCTTGAACACAGGCAATTTAGCCCCTGTGGTCTTAGTTTTGCAAGTGGCGGTGGGCGAAGGTGGGCTGGGTGGAGTGCGTGGGGCTTGCTTGGTATTATTGGTGCGGGAAGGACGAATGCGGAATCTGGTGCCTAGTCTCGTGTTCCTGAGAGTGAGAGGGCAGGGTTGGTTGGGGGTAGGTTTTGTGGCAAAGTGTTTGAGCCAGAGGGCTGGGTCATTGAGGTATTGGTTAATCTGGTTGCAGGGGTGGTGAGCGTCAATGTTAGTTGGTTGGGGGTAGGTTTTGTGGCAAAGTGTTTGAGCCAGAGGGCTGGGTCATTGAGGTATTGGTTAATCTGGTTGTAGGGGTGGTGAGCGTCAATGGTAGTTACTGAAGGACTCGTTGAGGGTGTCAAGGTCATGGTGGGTGACGCTAGGTCAAGTGGGTAAGGGCAGGCCAGGTTATTAGCCTCAATGGTAGGAGTGGTTGACTTGGGTGGTTGAGTGAATAGGGACAGATGTGTGGTAAGGAGGTAGTGCAATAGAAGGCGCACGCTGATGTGCATGATGGTGGTGCTGGCTGCCAGAGTGGGTTCCCTATGAGCTAGTTGGCAGGGACAGGAAATGGTCTGTAGGCGACCAAAAGGCACAACACAGTTGAAATAGTCTGTAAGAGACCTTAAGGCAAACACAATTGAATGGTCTGTAAGAGACCTTAAGGCACAGCACAATTGAAGTGGTCTGAAAGAGACCTTAAGGCACAACACAATTGAAGTGGTCTGTAAACGACCTTAAGGCACAACACAAATGAAATAGTCTGTAAACGACCTTAAGGCACAACACAATTGAATGGTCTGTAAGAGACCTTAAGGCACAATACAGTTAAAAGGTGGTCTAGTAGTGGCCCAGAGGCACAATATACTTATGATATGCTATAGTTCGAGGGTTTCAAGGGTGGCCGGAAACACGTTCAGATAATAGTGGCTCAGAGAACATGGCTACAGTAGTATCCCCGGTACTGGCATGCGAGATTATACTCCTTGAAATGACGGTCCACGTAGTGGGTACTGAAATAGGCCGACTGAGGAGGAGTCGTAACATTGCAATCTCAGTAATTGGACAAGGACAGGGGCAAAGTACTTACAGTAGGATCTCCTTGAATGAATGGAGATGTTAGGATGCTTGGATCCGATAGCTTGCCTCGGGCTTTGCAGAAGGCGGTCGGGGAGGCTTAAATTGGGCAGGGGGGGTGGCCACGCCGCGCTCCCATGCGCGTAACAGGCGCTGGAACAGGCCTTCGTGCTGGCCGCCGGCGGTTCCGCCTACCGGCGGATGGAAGCAGTGTAAAACTGCTTCGAGCGAGGATCAGCAATCACTGTCTTCTGGGTCATACTCCCACATCCAATGACAGTCCTATCCCTAAGCCCCTCCTCTGGCAGCCATCTTCAGATTTCTACTGTACGCTTCTGTGTTGAGAGTCCTCGAGTTTGCTTTCCAAGCTCTTTGTCGGAGGAAGTTCAATTTTTGTTTCAAAGAAGGCTGTGTGCTCTTTTCTTCATCTACTGACAGCAGGGATCCTTTGTCAGTGAACCTCCGCTGCCCTCAAGGGCAAAGATCGATGAAGATTCTACAAGGCCTTTGGGCCTACTTTGCGACCTTAGACCATGACGGAGGAGAAGCAGGTAAGGTCCCTCTTCAAGCTCTGCACCAAATGCATGCTACGGAATGTGTTTGTGGCGGGATAAACACATACAATGCCTCTATGGCTTGCGCCTGGACCACAAGAAGATAGAGTGCAAGATTTGCCTCAGATTTTTGAAGAAAACATAGGGACAGGCACATTAGGCTAGCAGCATGGCTTAACGCCAAGGCCTCTGACCCGTGCTCCGTCATACCTCACTAAGGACCGGTCTTCTAAGTCCTTTGATGGCGCCTCATCCGTGGGGGGCGGAGACCAGGCCAAGAGCCGCAAGTCCGAGTCCACGGGGTTCGCCGCGGAAGCGAGTGCCAAAGTGGATAGGGCGCGATCAACATCACCTTCCGCCTCCAATGGAAGCCTACTAACTAGCTCCTCTTCAAAGAGGAAGTCATCTACCCTGACTAAACTCTGTGAGAAATCTGAGAAGCTGCGGACGGAGGAGAAAAAAGCCATACAACTCAAGCGGGTCCAACCGGCACAAACAAAGACATTGTCGTTGAGTGTTACTGCCACGGAAGCTAAGGGCGCTTATCCTGCGCGGGTGGCACCTGTGGTTCAGAAGGTGTCCCGACCCCCAAGGCACGACACTGCTGCAGTGACTTTGGCATAGTCTAAAGGCATGTCTATAGGAGCCCTTCCCCCCTGCGTTGTACGGACCTTGGAGTAGAATCGTCACCGAAGGAGAATCAACTTCAAAAGGTAGCTGATCTCTGCTACAATTCCTGTGCCTCTACTCGTGTGCATTTAGTCAGCATCTGCTGGCTGAATCTGGGCTTTTATCCACCTTAATCATATGATTTGATACGAGCTGACACGAGGCCTGCTTTTAAGATGGCTGCTCTGTAACTGTTGATCAGGGTTGCTAAGCAACACAACACAAAATACATTAGCAGTCATGTATCACGGACGCAGAAAGTACTGAACGAAGTAACAGCCTTGGAGCATAAAGTCTGAGATGGGGCCGCTGCTGCTGCTGCTTCGTCGTGACTGGTGGAATTACCACACATCTTCCGGCGATCATCACCGGATAGGCGTCAGCCGGACCGCCCACCCAAGGACCCACACCTAAGGATAATCACCGTCTTGGCCTGTCGTGGCCCCCGGGGCCGTAGGGCCATCCACGCTGCTCTGCACGGTTCACAACGACCATCTTGCAGTAAGAACCTTCACACGGCCCTATCTCGGACTTTACGCTCCAAGACTGTTACTTCGTTCAGTAATTTCCGCGTCCGTGATACATGACTGCTAATGAATTTTAATAATTTATTATTGGCGTGCCGAGTCCACCCTATTAGTACATAATCGCACTAGTGTACCGGACTGCTTCCACACTAACATGTAATGACTAAGCCTCACTCTGCTAGATGTATGTGCCTCCATGCTAAATTGCAACAGCTAAGCCTTAAAGTCATGGTCTAGTAAAAATGTTTATTGTCCCTACGGGTCGGCCATGTTTTTTTAAGCCTAAGTGGCTCGATTTTAGAAAACTTTCCTATGGACCTTACCCGAGTTTTCGTCCATTAAACGCACGCGAAAACAAGCACCACGGCGCTGCCATTTTCTGATAATCCTATCACTTGCCGCATCGCCCTGGCTGACCTGCTTCTGCGGCACTAAATCAATTCCCCCGCCCCTGAGCCTGACATTATCCAAACATTCATATTCCCTGCCTCTCTCCGTGACGTTACTGTGCTGCGTAGGCAAACGCGCCCAGTCGTCTTCTACGCGACTCCACACAGAACCCGGAAACCAACACAGACCATCTCACAACACAGCGCGCCACAATTCGGAATACGAAACTGTACTTTAAAATCAAACAGCAACACGGTACATTTGGTAAAGTACATTTATTTTACATTAAATGTTTAGAGAATATTCAGCAATTGCCATATGAACTCCGAAAGCCATTTATTTTCTTTTATCTGTATCCGCCATGGTACACAGGGTGTTGCTTTTCGTTAAAAGAAGCACTTTGGAAGCATGGTGAACCGCAAGGCTGTTCAATCAACTAGGCACTAGTCCATCGTAAAGGTTGATATGTTGCTTCTAGCCACTAGTACAGCGTAAGGGCATGTGGGCCCTTGGCGATCGTCCCATAAAACTGTCATTGTGCTCCAGTTGTTCACACGAAGCTGCAGGTGTCTACTGTAAAAGCCATCTGCTGGTGTCTCAAACCGATGGCAGTAGCAGAAGGGGAGCAAATACCTATTATGAAAACAAAAAAATTATAATTAGTTTCGCCAGCCGATCTTCATTAATATTACTTATTTTATTTATTACAGCCGATCAGAAACTATTTTCTTGCAAGGATAGTTCAATGGAGTATGTTCGGCTCTAAAATCAATGCGAAAAGTAACGAAATAAATCGAGGCCAACACACAATGATAAACGACAGTTAGTCTACATGCGTGAGGAATGATATGATATATGATATGGCATTTGTAACGCGCCTATACTCAAGTGTTTCTAGGCGCGATGAGGCAGGTGGGGAACAAGGGCAGACAGACAACGATCCTACTAGGCCAGGTGTCTTTCTGATCGCGCATGGGGAAGAGGGGGGGACAAAAGTGCTGTACATGGTTAGTTGAATACAAATTAAATAATAGGGCCAGCTGGTGGCAAGTGCAAGGTAAATGCCGGGAGAAGGGGCTGAAGGATACAGAGACAGTCCCGTAGTGCAGGGAAAAGTGGCTGGGCCAAGGACCGAGATCGGTGAGACCAGTGGACCTGCATGCCCATGTGCCCACTACGAACACGTTTTCCTTGCTTTTCCTAGCTCTTCATTCATTCATTTATTCATGCATCCATTCATTAAATCTTCATTCGGTATAAAAGCGTGTAAAGATTTACTTACATTATATTTGAAATTTCCATTGTGTCTCTTCGTAATGCAGTCTGTAAAACGGACCGTGCTCTTGACAACGATTTTTCGTATACTGAACTAAAATGAAACTCGGTCTAGTTTCTGAATTTTCTGCCTTATCGTCTCTTACGTTATTGCGCACCCCCTTCAAATGTAGTTCTTTCGGCATGGTCCCTGTCTCAAGGTCAAAAACAATAGACCCTTATACTTCCAGTGCGACTTGTGGGCCTCATCTGGGCGCGAGCTGAAAATCAAAGCCGCTGTCCTTCGCATTCTTTATTTGCAACATCACGTAGTATAGGCATCTGTGAGAACTTGAAGTTTAGAATCCGTCTATGTAGTGCGCCTCAATGTGCAAATGCGAACTGGCTTCTCTCCCAAATGCCACGGCCCGCTTGGCTGGCGCGTTCTAAGTGCCCCCATATTGTCCCCGTTGTCTGCGAGCTTTGCATCCCAAATTGAGACATTTAATTTTTGGCGGAAGGTCAGGGAAAGTATAAAGTACCACAGGAGTTGAGTTAAAAGTGAGATTTATTGTTTGTTTGTTTTATTATTTGCAATACGCAAGCCTCCCCTCCGTTAACAGTGCGCAGCATTTACATGAGATGAGACATGAGAAAAATATATACATACACATATATGAGGTGAATAGAGAGAATTCAAAGATGACACCCAGCTTGTTCGCCACCCATGATGGTGAAGGTAGGGGTTAGGGTTACAGGTACACTGTACAATAACATTTATTTACAAAAAGACAATCGTATTGCAATTATTTAAACCGGGATTTGTACTTCACAACCAGCTGTGCTTTGGGTGGGCATGGCAGAGTCGCAATGTTAGGTGGCAATGGATCACTGCTCTGCACAGAAACGTCCAGAATTCCATATCTGTGCTTCTCTAACACAGCAACAATAAGGCCTTTCACAAAGTCGAACTGCATTTCATCATAGACTGGTTTGATCACCCATTGCTTACCACGTTTTGAAAACACCTTAGTGTAGCGAGGCATCCTTACTTTACCCCTAGTCCTAGATTGTTCACGTCCGACATTGCTGTTATGGGCCAAGACCGCTAGTAGAGTGCGATGTTTCATGCCCCGAAAGCTAAAATGCAAGCGCTTTGGCCTGTACTTTAGGCACATATTGTGGAACACCTCCAAATCTCCTGTGTGACAGAATTCTGTCAGTCCTCTCAAATCTCTTGATAGAGTTTTGTCGAAAACAATCTTCTCAATGGCTTTGTGTGTCGGTGAAGATGGAATCAACCACTTCTTCTTCCGTGCCTCCTCTGGGGACAAAGGGCCATGTTCACATTGGTGGAAATGTTGATTTGCTGTCCAGCGGTGAACGTTGGTACAGTGGTGCATCAGTGACCACCATTTTTCAAGTAGTATTTCCACTGACCCTTCACAAGTTTTTGAGCTCCACCAAAGATGGTTGGTGATAGAATGGGACCACTGCAAAATAGTTTCAAAACCTTTTTTTTTCCCTGCAGCCGAGATTTTCTTATCGATTGATTTAGCAAGATGCCATTCGTCAAATTGATGTTTAATATGTGGGAACTGCTCTCTCATTGTCTTGGCAATTGAAACGTGTCTATCCGTGGCTATGAGGTCGATGTGCATTCCCCTTGATTGTAGATATTCCACTGATTTTATAAATCCTAGTTTCTCCATGGCCACTGACGATATACATTGTGTTACCTACACGACCACCGAACTCACAATTTTCTTACTATCCATGTCCTGAAAGTTGTAGCTGCAGTACTTGGCAGAAAATCCAGGGCTGTCGCACTGTCCATCGCCGGCTAGCCTGAATCGTTTGCCTTCGAATGTACTTGCTAGAGACAATTGTTCAATTTTCCAAGCATCACTAATGGCCGGAAACAGATAATCACGTTGGTATATGTAGTACAGCGCTTTAGAAATGAAATGGAGTCCCACAAACTGAAAGAAAGCCTCTAACTTTCTAAAACTGGAGCCACTAAAAAGTGATGCAGCTGCACACAGTAGATTGCCTGCTGGCAGTTTCCCCAGCATCGGTTGTGCAGACCATGAGAACCTACAGGCGGCATTTATTTTGACGTTACTGCCTTTTATTTGACGAGTCACATTAATCAATGGCTTCCCACATACTTTCCCTCTAATGGAATGCACACATTTCAGCATACTTATAATTTCCATCAAACATCTGTCGAATACAATGTATTTGCTCTCTTTCATTAGACTGTCCTCCTGCGTCAACGTTGTTTCGGCCTGTGACGTTTGGCGAGATTTCAACACATTGGAAAGTAATATCGCTGATATCAAGTTCTGATGCGTCTATGGATGCTGTGGCTGGTTCATTCTCTGTCATTTCGACATCTATTACTTCAACAATGATGGGAGAACACAACAATGTCGACAGGTATTTTGGTTGCAAATTTTTGGCGGGTGTAGATTGTGTGAATTGATCTGCAACTACTTCAGAGCTATCTTCAATACATTCAATAACATCTTCTTGTGGTGGTGCGGTCGCACTGTAGCTATGGTCCAATGCAACTTTGCTGTAGTCTCCAACCACAGTTAATTCATGTTCTGGCCATTGGACATGAGCATCTCGAGCCTGAACACGCCTCGCCTCAATTAATAGTTCCTCCATAGTGTACATGGTCTGGCAAGCAACATCTCTCATTCGCTTCACTGTCTGTGTATGTATAGACACCCACGGGTAACTGGAGGAGAGATTGGAAAAGGGATGTTCAGTTTAAACACAAGATAAAGTGTAGTCCAATTGACTGGAAAAAAACATAAAATAGTCCCCAGCACAAACATTTTTTTAAAGTTATGAACTGTTTGTAACTAACCTTTTTTTGTTTTTTTTTCTTTGCAACTTTTTGGACTCGACCTTCAACATCTGCACGCTGTAGCTCCGATTCGTTTCCGCATGTCCTCCCTTCCTCTTGTGCTGCAACGACTATATTTTCTGTATCCGCATAGACAGCACGGAATGAGGCTCCATCGTCTCCCTGAAACATAGTACTTTCATTACTATGTATCAAAATATTGATAGCATAAAACACACGTGAGGACGAACACACGGGTACATCTCAATAGCCAAACACGATTTAAACATTGTGTGCAACAATCAAACGCAAGTATTCGACCAATGATGATCTATTTCGATGGAGCTGTCAGTATCCATACCTCTGGCTCTGCATGGATTGCCATGAATGGTTGTATTGGAGAGGAGGCATCCGCATCTCCCTGAAACACAGTACTTGCATTAGTATGCTTTTCAATATTGGAAACATAACACACACTTGGGGTCGACGGCACAGGTACATATAAAGAGATAACCACAAATGATGCATTGTCCAAAAGAATCAAGGAAAATCTAAATATGATCACATTTCATCGACCTATTTCTCCGATTCCTTTACATCTGCATCATCTAAATGAGATGTTGTGATTGTGGTGGAAGCTTCGTCGTCTCCCTGAAACACAGCACTTGCGTTAATAGGGAAGAAAGTATAGCAAATGGAATCACGTTATATGATCACGCATGATGGAGCTGTCCGTATCCATACCTCGTGTTGCTGAAGAATATCTATGGATGTTGCAAATGTAGTGCGCACTTCCGAAAGCAGTTGCGCCGATTCGTATACGCATGGTCCCGCTTCCACTTCCCCTGGAATTACTTGAATGTTAGGCTCTGCATCAAGTGCAGGGGTTGACACTCCATCAACTGCCTGAAACATAGTACTTGCATTAGTGTGGATTACAATAGTGAAAACATAACACACACCTGGGGTCGACAGCACAGGTACATATCAACGGCTAACCACGAATGAAACATTGTGTAGAACAATCAAACGACAAGAATTCCAGCTCTGATGATGACCCTCGATGGAGCTGTCAGTATCCATACCTCCTGCTGGTGAAGAACATCTAGAAATGTTGTAGATGTGGCGGACGCTTCAGCATCTCCCTGAAAGACAGTACTTGCATTAGTATGGATAACACTAATTATAACTGAAAACAAACACCAGTGGACGATAACTAAGGTGTATATCAATTGGAAAGCACTAACCAAACATTGGGTAAAATAATTACACGATAAAATAAAACTATTACTTGACATGCATAAAAGAAGTCTGTAGCGGATTAGCCTAGTAAGATTATCTGATACGCGCTAGAAGTGGTTGATAACTGCGACCACGTCAAGGATGTAGAATGTTCTTGCTTCAGATTCAAGGGATAGTCAAGAAGTTGTAAAGGTAAATTAATGATTGATAATGAAATGCCAATATTAAAAATAGCCATCTAAGGCGACAGAATACTTGAAAAATGCTCAATACAGCACAGTTCCCTGTTCCCATATATATACATTGCGTTTGTGGGTTATGAAATCGAAAAAGAATATATTGATAAATGTCATTATTCAAAAAACTATACACTCATATCAATATCGAAATTATTACAAGGGATAGAACACCTACAATATCAATTAATCCGTTCGGCTACCTACACACTACCGCAAGGCCTAAAGCTAAATCCGGACACTTGACTCACCGGTGGCGGAATGTGGACGAATAGAGTGGGAATAGCGTTTTCAAGCAATTTCCGTGTCGTTCGCCGTTTATTCTTCTTTGTTACCCAAGATGTTGTGTACATGTCCAAGGAAAAGTGCCGGCTGCAGATGCGGTATCGATCACCCCTCTTGTTCTGTAAGACTTGTTGGACTCTACTTTCCAGCTCATCCAGTGGATATCCGCAATGTCTGACCCATTCTCTTATTCGATCAACAGTTTTCGGGAATACATGCATTGTAGTGCCTTCAGATTTCGCATGGGTCTTCGAAGGGCAACCGTTAATCGAACAGGCAGGCATTGTTGATAAATCTGAAAAGTAAATATCGACATTACTATACAATCTTCAAGAATAAAGATTTGATACAAAAGTAAATGAATCATACAATGATCAATGCAAGGTTTGTTTTGGTCGCAGGAACTATACCAGTTCATTATGTGCGGCTTAGTATTTGCATAAGTTGCAGAAATGTATAAATGATGTGACTAAAATCTGAACATGTGACTCGTCCCTTGGATGTTCTGTCTTGCACGAGAAGGAAACATGCTTACATTATAGACTGGACCCCCGAAGGATGCAATTCGATGACAATAGACACAGATGAAAATAAATAGATTTGTTGATAGCATAGCAATGGAAACTCAAGTCAATAGCAATGAGACCAATGAACATAGCACTATTGTGTACTCTACTCGCAAATAGATAGAAATTTAAAAATCTGCAAAATATGACTAGGATACATGGCCTTACCTTGAACAACAAACAGTTGGATTCAGCAAGCAGAGCAGTATGTTGCAGGAGAAAAGGTGGGTGGCCACAGGTAGCACACTGATGGGTTTGCTCTAAGCGGTCACAGAAATTCACGGATAGCAGGACGATGAGCAGATTAGCGTAGATCTCAGTGGTTGCCAGGTAACACGTTCAGGAGTTGACTTGCAAAGCACAAAGATGTTCTCATGAGACATATCAAGTGGTTTATAAAGTATTAGAAACAGGGGTGTGTTTGTGAATGAATGACGTATGTATGTCGTGGTCTTAGGGGGGCGGCCTGCTTGAAGGGGAGGCCTGGCTGGAGACACGGGGTCTGAGGAGGCCATGTGACCGATGGCCCCTTGGCGTGGGATATCTTTTGAAGTGTACATGCAGTTTGGCACCTTGGCCTTTCGCGCCCCTGACAGCCCCCCATGCCAGCGCTCATCCACTGGCGCAAACCACCTTTGATAGTATATTGTTGCTTATCAACAACAAATGCCACATACCGGAGATTCTTGTGAGCACAGACCCACACTTCAACCGGTGTATTATAGTGGTCAAGACCCTTAGGCCTGTATAATCCAATGGTAATTGTTAGTATAGATATATGTGTGACTTTTCTAGAGACATAGCCTACTGAAAGACTTTGAACAAGTGTTATTTAGTGCATGCATTATCGAGAATATGTTATGTTAGCTTAGATAGAGAGTGACCACCCTGCTTCACAGCGACCAGACCTTCACCCATTCGGAGCACAGGTGTCTGATGTCCATCCTTGAATGGAGACGCACTTGATTCATTTAAAAAATCGAAACAACCGTTGTTAAAATATATGTGGTGTTTTATTTTGTATCTTATTTTCATGACACAAAAATACAAGACTTTAAAGATTATACAGGTCAGGTTGCAGCACAGCGAGAGAAAATCCCCTGTACTGACCGCTGTCACTCGGGAACGTTTCTCTAATGGCACGAACGGCACAGGCGGCTATCACTCTTCGAACGCGGTGTCCAAGCCTCCCGTGGAGCCACCATGTAAAGGAACGATAGGCCACCAGCCTGTACCACCTGTGAAAAGGAATGAAACAAACTGTTTTTAAATGACCAAGATAAGTTTAATAAACGTTTGTTGTCAATGACAATTCTTGTAACTAATGGCATTCTACACGGACAAATGCTATCTAGACAATGCACACTATTGAACGACTTACATGTGTTACAATGATATGTAGATGTAATTTTGGATATAGTACAAGAACATGAAATAGGAGTGGCATGACAAGCAGAGTATACTTACTCGGATTATGAGGATGAACAGTTGCGCGAAGTTCGTGCATAAGCACCATCATTATCCTCAACACGGCCCGTGTGAGGCAGGCTGCCCTGAAGTCTGGCAGCTCGGTGATGCATTGCGGTCGTGGCTCGCCTTCCGAAATGTAGGCCAGGCATCCCGAGTTTTCTCGGCAGCAGCAGTTCTCCTCCTCGGTCGGCATTAGCTTGCACCGATTGCATGTGCACCAGGTGGAGACGCCGTCCATGCGACTAGGCCCAGGCTCTTCATCTGTTGATTCGTCCTGCCAACTGCCGTCCGAATCCCCATCGTTTTCGCGTGCTTCCCTTTCCAGTAGTTCCTTCTCGGTATACTCGGGCTCGTACATGTAGGGCATTATTGTAGCCATTGTGTGGTAAACAAAGTAAAATAATTTACCAAGATGGTACAGGTGTTCACACGGGCTACAAGCGGCGAAGGTAGCTGACCAGAGCACAGAAACGAGTCACAGAATACTCAAAGTAACACAGAGAGAGGAATGGAATCGAAAATCTGCTGCTGTGTGTTGTGAAACGGTCTGTTTATACTTATTGAGGAAAGAGGCGTCCTGCCATTTCCATTGTGACACGTCATTAGCTGAAGCGCAGCGAATGTTGACACAAGACGTGCTTTGGCGTTGGGAAATGGGCGGTACGAGTCTGCTGATGACAGGCTCAGGGGCGGGGGATATGATTTAGTGCCGCAAAAGCAGGTCAGCCAGGGCGATGGGGGAAATGATAGGATTATCACAAAATGACAGCTCCCTGGTGCTTGTTTTTGCGTGCGTTTAATGGATGAAAACTCGGGTAAGGTCCATAGGAAAGTTTTCTAAAAATCGAGCCACTTAGGCTTAAAAAAACATGGCCGACCCATAGGGACAATAACATTTTTTTACTAGACCATGTCTTTAAGGTTAAACTCTCGCCATACCGCCAGTCCCTGTGTACTATTTCTACCTCATTTCACACTGGACTAGCCTGAAATGTACTAAGCACCATTGTCTCTTATCTGTATGCTGCACAAGTAATTTCTTAACATTTAATGCACTTGCTAAAATCCATGCCTATTGCCTAAACCAGAACCTGTATCTCGTCAATCAACTTCTCATTAGAACAATCACCTTGCTCGTTTCATGTGCACTTCGTGCCTTCACAGAATAGAGAACCCAAATTGTTTAACAATTGTCCACCATCTGTGACGCTGAATACTGTTATATATACTAGATTTCCTGTCACATCCACTACACCAAATATTGCTATGTGCAAACGGACCACACCACCATGCTGCCCAAGGTCTCACCCACCACACACAACACTTGCCCATCCATTTTTACACTTATCGTTGCTCTGTACCTAGCCATTCGCATGGCGTACGCACTCACTCAGCCATGAAACCACAAACTCTCCTCATTCTCCAACCTATCACTCCCTCCTCACACCAAAGCACTCTCAAGCACACATTTAAGAAGAAAAAGGAGCTCTCCTTGCTCCGTTGGACATTGGCCTCCCATTGTCTCACCCCCTCAATCTAGTTGCCAGACTTCAGAGACTTAGAACCCGCGCACTACTGAGGCACGTAATCTGCACACCCATGCTCTCCTCCATAAGGAATTCCAGATTAAACATCCGCACTGCACTGAGACCCCCCACCTATTTTAGTCGTGCCTATGTACCCATAGCAATGTCACTCTACACTAATCCAGCACTCTCGAGCACTAAGCCGCGTACTATCCCACACAAAGCTAAACCATCCATTCCATAACCAGAAGAAACATTAAATATACCCTACCCACACCTCAAATGTGGATTGCTCAACTTGCGCTCTCTTCCCGCGCATGCCCTGGAAATAAATTACCTCGTATCTAGCCAAAACATGCACATACTAGGCATCACTGAAACCTGGTTACATGACGCCTCCGGCCCTGCCGTCACGTTGGCCCTACCTCTAGGCTACACCATCCTCAGACAGGACAGACCTGGCAGAATAGGAGGGGGGAGTAGCCCTTATCTACAAAGATTCTCTAACCATTAGGCCCAACTCTAGCATATGGGACGGTAATGCAGATATCCTATCTGCTAAACTATCCCTCTCACCCAATAACTCTATCATTCATGTCCTATATCAGCCCGAGGCTTCCCCACAGATTTTCAAGATCATCTCACCCACCTACTTAGCGACAACATCAAAAAATCCTCAAAAATTATACTCTTAGGAGACCTAGACATAGGCTTCGATGACCCCAAGAACAAACCCGCTGCAGCACTAGCCAAAGAACTATTGAACCTAGGATTCACACAAAACGTTTCGAGCCCTACTCACTCCAAATGCTGCACCCTAGATTGAGTGATGGATCACAGCTGTGCATCCACCATCACATCCAACACTGCCTACCCTTGGACGGACCACAACTGCATTCATTTCACTATCCCCACCGCTCCCAGCACCAAAACCCTCAGACACGCCCCACCGGCAAAAGAATGAAGCTCAAAAAAACTCAACTCGGACAACCTACCTTGACATCCCATGCCTATCAACCCCGTTCTCGCAGGATCCCAACATCCTAGCAGGCATTTTCAAAGACACACTCACCAACGCAGTAAACTCGATAGCTCCACTCGAATCTAAGAAAGAAAAAAAGTCTTTTCACAGCAACTCTTGGTCCTCGTATGGGCTCCAAGCTCTTCGCTCACAGAAGCGTTGCTCTAAAAAACAGGCAAGCCAATCCCAATGACTCTACCAAAGACAATTTCAAACAGAGGGCTCTCCAATACAAAGAAGCCATCATTACAGCTGAAGCCAACTCATTTAATGACAGGATCTCCAATGCCAACTCTCAAGCCAAAGAAATATTCACCATTTTTAATGAACTTGTCACACCTCGGTCCCCCATGCTGTATATCTTAGCCTTAGAACCCCTGGCGATTTATTTAAGGCAGTAATATGATGCGATGGGTATTGTTGTTAGGGTGACACCACATCTAATCTCATTGTATGCAGATATGTTACTGTATTTGCGCTACCCAGAAGAGAACCTCCAATATTTATTAGAAGTGATGAAGAGGTTTGCAGAATCATCAGGCATAGCTGTGAACCCAAGTAAGTCCTGCATGCTCTCGCTGAGCAGGTATAGAGGGCTCCCGCTAGAGCATTTGCCGATTCTACAGATACCGTGGGAGGTTGACACATTCAGATATCTTGGGGTAGATATATATCATACAGTAGAAGCTGAACATAAACATAACACAGAGAGAACAGTTAAGAAATTGCAGAGTAACATGAAGTTTTGGGCGAAGCTGCCCTTGGCAATGATGGGACGAGGGGCGATGCTCAAGATGGTGGTGCTGCCCAGATTGTTGCACTGCTTCGCGAACATCCCATACTCCATACCCAGGAAATTCTTTGTTAGGTTGAGTGGCATATGCAGGGAATTCTTATGGCACGGGATGAGGAACAGGGTAGCCCTGTGGAAATTGCAAAATCCATATGAGAGAAGAGGCATTAAATTACCAAACTGGGAAGTTTATTATTTAGCGAGCCAACTACAATACGTAGCTAAATGGCTCTCAGATGAACCTACCTTAGAACACAGGCTGTTTCAGAGGGACTGCGCCCCAAACTTTCTGCAAGAGATGATATGGCTGCCCAAATCGATGTTGGAAGGCCGCCCGGGGATGAGCAGCCTTGGTTGGGGGATGTGGCGAAGAGCGTGCCAGTTAATGGAAAAGCCATCCCCGTGCTCCCCACAGATCCCATTGGTCACTGTGGTGGGAAGAGAAAAGCAGCTAAGGTTAATGATTAGAAGGCACTGGGAACCGGTGGGGATAGCAACAATGGGGGATGTGTGGCAGGAGGAGAAGATATTGGAATTTGGGGAGCTGGTGGAACTAATGGGGTTGCATGGTGGGCAATATATTACGTATCACGGGGTGGTGCAACGAATTAAAGACACCTGGTCGGAAGTGGTATTGGTGGAGGAACCGGGCGCCATTATAGATACTATATATAACATAGCAGAAGGGGGACATGAAACATCTAGATTATATGAGATGATAATGTCCCAAGCCGGCAAGGAGGTGGTGCAACTTAGACTGGACTGGGAAGAAGTAGTAGGGGCCCCGATGAGTGATGGGTTGTGGGAGAGAGCACAAGGATATCATAAAAAGGTATAGAGAAATGCAAGGTTACAGCAGATACAATTGAATATAACTCACAGGGCATATCTGACGACTCAAAAGATAGCTAAATTTAAGAACGCTGGACGTCAGGTGTGCCCTAAATGTAATGAAGAAAATGCGGGAATGGTGCATATGTTTTGGGCGTGCCCATTGATAGAGAGATACTGGGGGGAAATCGCGCAGAAAATGGAAGGCAAAGGGATCCATATGAAGGTGGATACTGCATGGGCTTGTTTGATAGGTTTTCCCAGACCACATAAGTTTATGCATGTAAGCAAACTGAAAGATCTAGCTTATGTGCTAGCAAAGAGAAGGATTGCGATAGGTTGGAAGGCATGTCATAGACCGAAAATGGAAACATGGTGGAAGGATCTGCACAAGTGGACGGAGGCAGAAACTATGGTATGGCAGGAAGCGTGTAAAGGGGAGATAGAAAAAGAAGCCGGAACCCTATCGGGTTGGAGGCAATTGATTGCTGAATTATTTGGGCCTTCGAATGACCCACTGAGTTCTGTCGAAGAGGAATCCCTACTTTAAGAGGGAGAGACTGAAAACAAGGGGGAGTAGGCCAGGGAGGGGGGAGGGGGAGATAGTGAGTTTGACGATAGCAATGTAAGTTTATTTGTGATTGACATTACGCATCCACTGTAAGTTTGGTTTGAGTTATTTTTTGAATAAAATCAATAAAATTGATTAAAAAAAAAAAAACTTGTCACCCCTCCTACCAGTACAGATGAGATCATTAAAGACAAAGCCTGGTGCGCAAGCATTCAGTCTGCAATGCTTAATAAAATAGAACTCTTCCAAAAATAAATACAAGACCACTACAAAGCCTTTCCAACCCAGCATATGCCCCCCTCAAACACCAGCCACGCACAGTGACTTCCACCCCCCTCAATTCTCTCTCAGGGACACCACAGAACTAGAGGTCATTGACCTCATCAAACATCTCAAACCTTCCTTATGCAAAAGCGACATATGTCCTCCCAAAATCATTAAGGGGTGCACTAAGACCCCATGTGAATCCATGCCAGACCCCATGCTGGAGAAGGTTTAAGTTACTTACCTGTAACTGTTGTTCTCCAGCATGGGTCTGGCATGGATTCACATGCAAACACTCCCTCCCTCCCGACCCCTCTGCGGCTCGTCTTGGTCATGCTGCCACTTTACATGCTTACCATATCTGAAGATGGCTGCCAGAGGAGGTGCTAGGGGAAAGAACGGTCATTGGATGGGAACAGTATGACCCAGAGTACAGTGATTGGTTTAAAGGAGAAGTACAGTTTTTAAGTGAAAATTAAACTGTTATTTCTTTTACTGAGGACTCCCTGCGTGAGCATGTGAATCCATGCCAAACCCATGCTGGAGAACAATAGTTACAGGTGAGTAACTTAAACCTTTTCCTCCCTTTAAGTGACTTTTCTATATGTGTTTGCAGTGTAAATGCATTACCGTATGACCTGTTGAAAACGGCATAAGTGCGCAATTTTTTTTATTTTTTATTTTTATTGAACAATACAAACCACACACGCATTATATGCATCAACAATACAAATGTTCATCGATTTATTCCAGTCATTGCTTCGAACATCCCACCCCCCCCTTACGAGCCTATTCGTTCCACGCACTCTGTATCTGCCTCGCATGGTGGGGTCTCACACTCCGTGGATCCTGTCAGGTCTTGTACCGTTCCAAACAATTCCGCTATTAATGATCTCCATGCCATCAAGCTTCCCGCCTCCTCCTCCTCCTCCCCCTACATTGCTCGCCTCTTGCCATACCATGGTTTCTGCCTCCACCCATTTCTGCAACTCCTTCCACCACACCTCCACCCATGGCTTATGACATGTCTTCCAACCCATGGCAATCCTTCTTTTTGTGAGCACATATGCTAAATCTTTCAGTTTACTAACATGCTTAAGTTTCTGCGATCTGGGGAACCCCCCAGCAAGCGAGCCCAAGCTGCATTTACAACCATCGTGACCTCTGTGCTACTTCACCCCAGAAGCGCTCAATTACTGGGCATGCCCAGAACATGTACACCATGCCAGCCTTTTCTTCATCGCATTTGGGACATGCTTGTCTCCCAGCATCCTTGAACCTGGATATCCTTTCTGGTGTCATGTATGCTCTAGGGGTAATATATAACTGTATCTGTTTCAGTCTCGCATTCCTCGACACCTTCTTGTGGTATCCTAAAGCACGTTCCCACATCCCGTCCTCTAGCGGGGCACCCACTTGCGCTTCCCAGTGTAGTCTCAATTGTGTTAACTCCTTCCCGACCTTGGACATCAGTATCTCAAAGTGTGGAGATCTCATGCCCCCCTCTGTCATATCATATATCATGTCTATAGTAGCATCTGGTTCTCCCTCCAGCACCGTTTCAGGCCATGTTCTCCTGAATCTCTGCACCATCCTGTGATATGTGATATACTGGCCCATGTGTAACCCCGTCTCCTCCCCCAGCACTTAAAACTCTATGATGGTCCCCTTCCGCCAGATATCCCCCATTGTCACCACCCCAACCGCCTCCCAGTGGTTCCTAACTATCATCCTCAGCTGCTTATCTCCCCCCTGCCAGTGTGACTAGTGGTACCTGCGGGGAGCATGGGAATGGGTTTTCCATCATCTGGCACGCTTGGCGCCACATCTCCCACTCGAGCTTCACCATCTTGGGGCGACCTTCCATTTCTGTCTTGGCCAGCCAGATCAATTCTTTCAGATAAAATGGGGCACAATCGTGTCCAAACAACCTGGATTCGGGGGTCAGTTCATCTGAGAGCCATTTAGCTATATATTGCAGTTGGCTCGCTACATAATAGACCTCATAATTGGGCAGTTGTATTCCCCCTTTTTCATAAAAGTTCTGCAACTTCCATAATGCCACTCTGTTCTGGGTACCATGCCAAAGGAAATCCCTACACATGCTATTCAGTTTAGTGAAAAATGTCTTGGGTATCAGATATGGAATATTTCCGAAATAGTGCAGGAGCCTGGGTAGGACCACCATCTTAAGCATTGCCCCTCGTCCCATCATTGCTAGGGGCAACTTCTCCCGGAATTTCATACACTTCTCGATTCTCTCAATGGCTCTCTCGGTATTGTCTGTGCTCCTCTTCCACCGTGTGGTACACCTCTATTCCAAGATACCTAAATTTGCTAACCGCCCATGGTGTTTGTAGCACCGGTAACCTTCCCACAGGGAGTCCTTTATAACTACCCAGCGGGAAGATACTAGATTTTTGAGGATTCACTGCTATGCCAGACAGCCCCACATATTCATCCATCACTTCTAGTATGTACTGGAGATTTTCCTCCGGATACCTCAAGTACAGCAGCAAGTCATCGGCATACAAGGAGATCAGGTGTCGTTCTCCACCCACCTCGATACCTATAGCGTCATATTGATACCTAAGGTATATTGCTAAGGGCGCCAAGGCTAGTATATAGAGCATTGGGGACCATGGGCACCCTTGTCTGGTGCCTCTACCTAGTTGCCATCTTTCAGATATCACCGATCCTATTCTGACCCTAGCCAACGGTTCACTATATAGCATCTTTGCCCACCTTATGTATCCAGGCCCCATTCCGTAGCTCGCTAAGGCGGCAAGCAGCCATGGCCACATGACTGAATCAAAGGCCTTAACCGCGTCTAAGGACACAATTGCCATTTTGCCCTAGTTCATGCTCACCCACACGATGGAGTAGTCTATGATTATGAGTTATATTTCTATTCGGGACATAGCCCGTCTGGTCGGGGTGTATTAGTTTGCCAGTAACTCTGCGCAGTCTGTTCGCCAGGACAGCCGTCAATATCATGCTGTCCTGGTTCAACATTGACAAAGGTCTATAAGAGCCACAATCATGCCCAGGCTTGTTGGGTTTGGGAAGCGGTATTATGATCGCCTCTCTGAGTGACTCCGGCAGCCGTCCCACCTCAAACGCTTCATTTAACATTTCTAGCATTGGGGGGATCACTTCCTCCTTATATACTTTGGCATAAGT
The DNA here is from genome assembly GCF_040938575.1 of Ambystoma mexicanum. Lineage (NCBI taxonomy): Eukaryota > Metazoa > Chordata > Amphibia > Caudata > Ambystomatidae > Ambystoma > Ambystoma mexicanum. Next base: position 642,310,118 of record NC_090923.1, read on the forward strand.
GCGCAATTACCCATAATACGATAACCTTGCCTTTTCCCTTTTTAATTTTGCTACAAATGTACAAAGTTCCCTTTTGAAGTGTATTATCTAGTATCCCACTGTAAACGTCTGAAGTATTTAACGTGATTCTGGTGTAAATATAATAAATATCTTTTATATAACTATATGTGTAAGTGCTTCTTTGTTGTGCCTGTACTTAGATTCAGAGTACTTAGCTACAGCTCACATCTACCTCTTAAGATACGCCTGACTGCTCTGCCACACTACCAAGGTCCTGAGCTAGTACAGACTGATACTAAGAGTTTGGGATCTACAAACCACTGTGATAGCTGTCTTACTGCCAGTAGGACTTAAGGCAAACTCCCCTAACAGACACCTGCGCCCTCTAAGGCACTTTGATTTTCCCCTCCCACGATGCACCGGTTGGTAGACGGTTGACAGGAGATAACCTCCGATGCCTGGGCCCCCGCAGTTGATTCAGTGAGGTTATTGTCTGCCTTTTCTAAAGAGGCCTCCAGACAGACCCACACCTCCCTCAATCCAACCGGGACAGGAGCTTCAGGAAGAACTGAGAGCCCTGTTATTGAAGGGTGTCGTGGAAGAGGTACCTCCCGATTAGAGAGGGTCAGGTTGGTATTCCCGGTATTTTCTGGTGCCCAAGAAGATAGGAGGTCTCTGTCCCATCCTGGACTTCAGGGCCTTGAACAAGTTCCTGATGAATGACAAATTCAAGTTGGTGACGTTGAGAGAAATGTGCCACGTTCTCAAACTTCAGGTCTGATCATGTTTACGCTGTGCCTCAGCCTTTGTGGTTTCATCCGCTTGACAAATAGACTCAGGCATGTTTTGTTTTCCAATTTTGGAATTTAGGGCAATTAAATCGACCAGGATTTTATCCGCAACAACAATAGTAGACTTTCACTAGCAGAGTTAGTCGAACTTGAAATCAAGTTTGCGTTACAAATGTCTGCTTGTACTGGCACTGTGATTTGCGTGTTCTTATTATTTCCATAGTTGGTTAGGTTTGTACTGTCATCCATTGTCACTTTTAAAACGGGCTCTTCCCCTCTTATGTTAGATGTTTTTTTATTCCCCTTAGGCAACGAGCAGTCACAATCATAATCGTATGGTGTCATTTTCTTCAGGTTTGCCTCGCTGTCTTTCTCTGTTGGTAACTTGTATAATGGACCTACAGATTTTCGTGCTAACGTTGGAAGAGACTGAACTCTTCGAATTTCCGTTTTAGCATGTGCAAACAGAAGGCTTGTACTGTCATTCAAGTTATCATTTCTCTATGTTAACAGTGTATTTCCAAAGTGACTTTCTAGGAGTGCTTCCGCACGTGTGTTATTCATATCACAGGGCACACGTTAGTTTTCAAAAATGGAAAACACCAGACTACTAGAAGCGTTAGAGAGGCAACCAAGAATACATCATTCACTGTCGAGATGAAGTGAAAGAACAGCCGCGCTTCTTGTTAGGTGCAAATGTTTTTAAACTTACAGTTGAAGGAAGACAACAGCTCATCGTTTCTTCGGATCTTGCAGTCAGAAAGCGCTGTTGGCGTCTGGTCAATGGGTGATGACTAGTCGTATTGCCAGCATAGTCAACAAGGTCAGTGAGTGAACTGGACTTGGATGGCTGGTTCGTATGAATCCCGGGCTCCTCTGGCACAGTCTTTATTTTGAGCGTTGCCAGGTATTTCACTTTTCTTTGCCGAGGCGCGGTCAGCCATATGGCCAGCACCTACGCACCCCAAGCAACACAATCAACACTCCTACGCACTCCGCGTCGGATATAGCGGTTTTGTACTGAATTATGCTCCTCCTTGCAGAAAAGGATGTGAACAGCTACACACTCCACCGCTGTACAAGCGGTTCAGTGGCAATGGAAGTCAGGAAATGCAGAACCTCCAACACAATCAACACTCCTACGCACTCCACCGTAAAATGTCTCTGAAATTGGCTGGAAATTAAGATAATTCTCAGACATTTCGCTCTGGCCACCCACCGAAACACACCGCCAACAACACTTGGCCTACCTTCCCGCGTCCCCACCCGTGTCCCAATGAAAACGGTACCTCACATGTGTGGGTGCACCTACCGGGGGCGCAAAAGGAAAAGGGCATCCCACTGGTAACCCCAAGCCTTTCGGCACAGCACATTTTGTTCATGTGGGCAACCTACAGATTTGGGCCTAGGCTGTCAAAGCCAGAAAGGAAAACCGGGAATTCTGGGTTGATTTGTGCAAGTTAGACCTCTGCGGATTCCCACGGGTGTCCTCTTTTCGGAAAGGCATGGGGTTCCCGGTTTTCCTTAATGGCTTGGACACCCGAGGCCCATATCTGTATGGTGTGCCGGTTTGGACAAAGTGTGAAATTCAGCTGTCAGAATAGATTTGGGGTTACCTGTGTTTTAGGCTTTCCCCTTGGCGCCCAGGTAGGTGCACCCACACATGTGAGGTACCGTTTTCATCGGGACACTTGTGGGAACGCGAGACGGTAGGCCATGTGTTGTTGGCAGCGTGTTTCGATGGATGAGCCGAGTGAAATGTGCGGAAAATGCATTTTTCCCCCACATTTCAGACTTTGCGGGGGTGTCTGGGTAATAAATTCTGGGCCAATTTGCACAAATCAGACCTCTACGGATTCCCACGGGTGTCTTCTTTTTGGAAATGATTGGGGTTTCCTGTTTTCCTTGGTGGCTTGGACACCCGAGGCCCATATCTGTATGGTGTGCCCATCTGGAAAGAGTGTGAAATTCAGCTGTCAGAACAGACTTGGGGTTACCTCTGTTTTAGGCGTTGTCCTTGGAACCGAGGTAGGTGCACCCACACATGAGGTACTGTTTTCATCGGCACACGTGTGGGAACGCGGGAAGGTATAATTTGCTGGTGCCCTTTGTCACACAACACTTTCATTTCCCAAATGTGCCCTACATTTAGTCGCTGCTTTAGGCACCATACACTTTTGTAACCTGCACAAGTCACCTACCCTTGAAAAGGTCTGTCTGTGCTCTTTCAAAAAATGTATGCTTGCCGTTGCTCGCCACATTGGTTTTCCTGATTTACACATGCTAAGTACGTCTGTTCAGGCCATAAGCATAAAACACCTGTGTACCATGGCTCAGTGTTTGGCTTGTGGTACTGCTTGTTTTGTGAAACACTACAAGAAATGTGTGCTTTCCTAACTGCAAGAGTCGGGGGAATGTAGCGGAGCATTGTTTTTATCAAAATGCATAGAAGCCATTGCCATACCAAGCCAACCATGTCCACCACATACCTTTTTTCGGTCATTAGCCCGTGTTAGGGAGAATTCTCATTTATGGCTAATTTCCCTCACCTAGTGAGTCCCCCAGCTGCTTTGCTGGACTTCTGGAGTTTATTTGTTTCACTTGGTAAGTGTGTGAGCTTTTCCGCCACTCTTACCCATGTTTTGCCATGTGTCTTTTACCTGTTTTTAGGATTGTGGACTCTGAAGTACACCACTCCAGTAGTCCCCTTCTTTTGTGTGTTACACAGCACCTTCAGTGCAGTGACACAGGGTTGTCTTTTAGGCTTCCCACCAACTCCATTTCTGGGGCTGACTACAGTCCCACAGAAAAGGGTAAAGTTGCCATCAATTTACCACAGATCCAGTACACCCCATCTTCCATGGAGTATTGGAAAGGGTTACTTCGTATCCCTTTGTATCTGTACCTCCTAGAGCATTGTTTTGCTCTTTTAACATTTAGAATAGTGGTATCTACCGCGATTATACTATATAAACGTGGTATTGTTTTAGGCTATTATATTAGCCTCGAACTTAAACCCGCTTGCCCAAATACTTTTTCTTTTGGCTCCGGTCGGGTTTATTCGCCATTTCTTTTTGTTAAAGCCCTTCTTGTGTTTTACTTTGCGCGGCAAACCAGGTTTGCCTTCTTTGTTCACCGTATTTTGGCGGGCTTCTGCTCAGAAGCCCTCCTCCAGGCGCCTGGGTGTCTAGGGGGGCTGAATGTGAGGGAGGGGTGTAGTCACCCCCTGCACAGGGTATCCTAGGAAACCCAAGTCGCACTTTGCCATGATTGGCTGAGGTGGTTGTCCGGGCCGGACAACCTCCCCTGCTGCGTGATTGACAGTCAGGCTGTATGAATGGGGGATTTTTGTATAAAAGGCAGGTCTCTTGGGCTAGAAGTCAGAGAGTCGCTACTGGAACTACAAGGAACCGAAGAGAAGCGGAGAAGAAGACGGCTGCTGCAACTACCCCGTCTCGGTGAAGCCCTGCTGCAGTCCTCAGCTATCTACCCTTTGACGACCAGAGAAGATCCAGTCCGGAGTAGTCTTCCCTTGAGCTTGGTGGGGATAACCAGCTCATCTTCCACTGCCAGAGGATCCTCTTCTTGGTCGAAATCGCTACACGCTGCTTTAGTGGTCCGGATAGCCATCTGAAGAGCCTCTCCTGTTTTTAAGGAGCGCCCCTTTTATTCATCATCGCTGCTGCCGGCCTCATCCCTGTGTGGTGCAGACCCCTCCAGACGTCGTCCTTTGCCTCGAAGCTCCAGGAACCGTGGGTCTGCAGGAAACCAACAGGAACAACTGCCAGGGCACCAGCTTCTCTATTGAATAAGGTACTGTGTTCTGCTTGAGGAATTAGGGTGAATCCCTTTTCTTCATCTCCAAGGCTTGCCCTTGTCTTCCCTCCTTCTTATAACTTTTGCTTCCTCTGTTGACAAATATCTAAGTACTCCTGGCAATGTTGAATCCCTAACTATCCGACTGTGTGATCCTTGACAACAGGAACCCGGTTCCACTTGACACTGGCTCCGGCCTATTGACTCTTGAATTTCTGTCTGAGGGTTCTCTGATTCTGTCTGCCTTGACAAAAGTATTGCCTGTTATTTTTGCCCCCAACTCTCTCTGGTTAATCCAGATGTTAAGTGTGTTTTTTCCCCGGTAACAATTCTTGCCACGGATACGCGTTTCGTTAGTAAGACCAAACTGTCAAAAAGTGATGGCAAGAGTATTCCTGGTAACGTCTTTTGTTCATAACACCGGTCCGTTGACACACAGGGTACTTACCTTTAGTTAGAGTGTAGGAAAGTGAATTGGTTGGTTGTAGTATATTTTACGTGTGGTTTTGAATTAATAGAAGTGTCGGGTTTATAACAAATGGTTTAAAAATAAATGTACTTATATTTTTTACCTGAAACCTTGAGTCAGTGTTTGCTTGAGTCACAGTAATTGTGGTCCCTTTGTGTAATCTCTGCTTCTGCTCATATACTCTTGAGATAAGCCTGGCTGCTCCGCTACTGCTACCACTTTAACATAGTAGTACAGGCTTGTACCAAAGGTAAAACTTGTATTGCTACCTGTAGTCTTAATTGTGTGTAGTGGTCCCGAAGGGCACTGCACAGGATTCTGCCTAACAGCCCGCTTTTCCCCCAATCTATGGCATTTTACCCTACCTAGTTGTTGCCCGACCTACGCAAATCACCCCTTCCTAAACTTGGAATTTTGTCTACTTTTCAGAAATATATGCCTTTCTGTCCTCCAATTCGACTTTCCTACCCTTTTCCTCCATTCCGTCCATGCATGTCCAATTGGCAAAAATGGCCAAAATCGCCTACCTCTCACAAAATGGTAGGTAACCACATCAAAATAATGTTTTTTGGTTTCTCCAGCATGGGGTCTGGCATGGATTCACATGCTCATGAATATTCCCCGTCATCAGGCTGGGAATCCTTGGTAAAGAAAAATCAGTATCAGTTTCGTTTCTGATCTGTCTTTCGTAGTAGTAACCAATCACTGATCTCTGCGTCATACTGACCACAACCAATGACTGCCCTCTAGCTAAGCCCCGCCTCTGGCAGCCATCTTCAGATTTTTACCGCACGTTCAAGTGTTGGGAGTCCTCTTGCTTAGCTCTCGAGCTTTTACTGCGTTTTCGCGCTTTCAGGTGAATTTTCACATTTTTTGGTTAATTGAGCCTTAAGCTCCACCGTTTCTACTCCCGTTAACGGCTACACGTTACTGGATTTTCCTACGCCCCTCAAGGGTGAAGATTTCGTCGAATCAACTTCTTGGAGGATTCCAGAAGATTTGCGGCCTACTTCGAGATGGCCCAGGATGCGAGTTTGTCACCCGGACCCAAGCTGTTTCGCAGCTGCCCTGGATGCGGGCTGCAGAATGTGTTTAAGGAAGACGAACATTCGCGATGCCTCTACTGTCTTCATGGGGACAATACTCATGCAGAGAAGGACTGCCAGTTCTGCAAGAACTTGTCGGAGCGGACCATGAGGGACCGTCGATCCCGTCTCGCCAGCTGGTTGGAGAAGGGCTCAACGGGTGAGAAGTAGAAGAAAGGGTCCGAGCGGGCTTCTAAGTCCTGTGCAGGCGCCCCGGCGACAGGGGTCCAACACCAGGCCAAGCGCCGCGAGTCCGCTGGCTCTGGGAGCGCCGAAAGGTCGGGCTCTTCGGTCGCCAGGCAGGGAGCGCCTTCCCCGGCACCGTCAACCACGAGCCAGCGCTCCGGTTCGGGGAAGAGGAAGTCCGGGACCCCGGGTAAGCTTCGGGAGAAGCCCCGTCCGATCTCGGAAGAGGGGGAGCGAGGTGTCGCCCCTCCCCCTAAGGAGAAGGCCCGGCACGCACCTAAGGTGGTGAAGGCCCCTACCCAGCAGGCAAAGGCCTCTATCGAGGCGATCGCGGCGACTCTGGCCAAGCCGGCAGAGACCCCGCCAGCGGAGACTGCCTCCGGGACTAGAGTTTCCCTGCCGCCAAGGAGGGAATTCTCTTTTCAGCCCATCGTCATGGCCACCATTATGGAAGAAGCGAGGGGGGGCACGGTAGCCTCCTCGAGCTCGGAGTCAGCCTCGGAGGAGGAACTGATCGAGGCCGTGAGGAATCTCGAAGTCCAATTCGAGAAGGTTCGATCCCGTAAGGAAGATCCTCGGGAGATAACCGAGGAGGACGACGAGGACATCACAGCTATTCCTGAACTTTGGACCTGTGAATCAAGGGAAGGCTCTCTCAAAGTCTTCTATTTCCAGATGGCTCTCCGGCTGCATCATGCACTGCCACCGGTTGGCTAACCGACCGCTGCCAGGCCGTCCGAGAGCCCATTCGACCAGAGCGATCGCTGCTACTACGGCGTTCTTATCTGGTGTGCCCCTGCTGGACATCTGCAGGGCTGCTACGTGGAGGTCGACACACACCTTCATGAGATTCTACTGCGTCGATCGGGATTCCAGGGAGGAGTCCAGGGTCGGCCAAGCAGTGCTGCGCAACCTGTTCGCTTAAGGTGAGCCTGGTGAGGAGGTAAGAGATGCTTAATGTTGAGTTTTTTGTATTGCTTAATGTTGAGCCTTTTGCCACCCCCCGTGGTTGTGCATGTGTGTACTGCTATTTATTCTTATATTCATGAGCATGTGAATCCATGCCAGACACCATGCTGGAGAAGGAACAAGTTACTTACCTGTAACTGTTGTTCTCCAGCATGGGTCTGGCATGGATTCACATGCGAACCCTCCCGCCTACCGCTCTGCGGCTCTTCACTTGGTCATACTGCCACTTCACGTGCTACCAAATCTGAAGATGGCTGCCAGAGGCGGGGCTTAGGTAGAGGGCAGTCATTGGCTGTGGTCAGTATGACGCAGAGATCAGTGATTGGTTACTACTACGAAAGACAGATCAGAAACGAAACTGATACTGATTTTTCTTTACCGAGGATTCCCAGCCTGACGACGGGGAATATTCATGAGCATGTGAAACCATGCCAGACCCATGCTGGAGAACAACAGTTACAGGTAAGTAACTTGTTCCTTCCACTCAACCTGTTCTTGAAAGCTAGGAAATTGGGGAATTCAGCTCAGCAAACCATTTGTTCCTAGCTTTAACAAGGAAAAAAACACAGGCTTCTTTGTACATCATTTTATTTGCATTTTCTGAAAAAACACAACATTTTCGCCCTTTTTGGTTATTTTCTCTCACCCCCCTATAGCAACCTAGGATTCCTGGGTGGTGTTATTGCCGCCTACATGTGGGGAAAAAAGGAAAATTTGGCCGAGATATCTTTTGTAACAAAAAAGTTAAAAGGCATTGAATGGCCACATACCGAAATCACCGTAAAAGGCCTTGGCACTGGGGGGGGGGGGGCGGGGAAGGGGAAGGGGGGAATACCCATGGCACTTAACGGGTTAATAGGAATCCTCATCTACTCATCGAACTACAACGCCGACTCATAGTAATACCATACCCCAGTACATGTGTTCGCCATCCAGACCAATCAGCGCGGCACTCCGTCCAACATGTGGGGACTCGTAACCCCACCCAATAGGCTCATCAACACAATAAGGGACTACCTCCGCTCCTTTCCCTACTAAAACACACGTGCCGATCACCACCGATACGCCAAATTTTGCGACAATGTACAATCACCCGCCAACCTATTTACAATACCTCCCCCCCACAGCTGTCTTCCCACCCACCAGTGTGGAGTATTCTCTTTATTCTTTTGTGTTTGTTTTAAACTGCACCCGCTGCGTCCACTCACGAATGATACGCCTCTCTGTAGGAGACTTAACCAGTCAAACACCATCCGCCATCTAGGATAGCTCCAGCTAACCAATCACTACGGGAATACATCATCCATGACCCAGACTACAACACCTGCCTCACATGTATACCTCTATTTACATACTTCTGCAGTCCAAGCCTGTCAAGTCTATAGTCCTGGTTATTCACCAGAACGTTTTACCTCGAAGACTGGACACTCCCTACACACAAAAGCTCCAGTCCCTATCCAGACAATACAATTTAACATTTCTACAACATACTGATCAGCAATACTTACTAATACTTAAAATATTTGCCCATTGTTACCCCACACAATCACACCCTCCTCTCAAAGCCCATTTTGCTGGTTGCTTGAACAAGTGGCCCCCGATGCCTTTACCAGGTAAATGCGTCTTACGGTGGTCTTCAGGTGCAGGGAAGGGTCCCACAGCTTCCTTGGGTCGGCAGCAGGGTGGGCAGTTCAATGCAGGGCTTGTGCAGGCAGTGCCCATCCACCAAGGGCCTTACAGTGAGCATTGAGCCCCATGTTGGGCGCCAACTTGTTGAGGAGAAGTTGGACCCCCCACCCGGGCTTCTGGGTTTCCCGGGGTATGGGAGGCCCCAACACCTCCCATTTTGCCCAAAGAAATGCAGCAGAGTTCCAAGCAAGCAGCATGTTCCAAAATGTGTTTTATTTCTGGGCAGCAAACAAAAACACAGTGATTCGTGCACAAAGAAAATCCAGGCACACACTCAGAGAGACTGGCTTGCAACCCAGCTTTGTAACACGCTGCAGGCTGACCTCACAAAATTGGACCAGATCCCAGAAACCAATCTCATCCTGTAATTGGCTGCTCAGTGATTGCTCACATATATTGAGTGCCCTTATAGGAACCCTGATCATTGGACCTTCGTGTCAGAGGGCTGGCTTGGCTGCTCTTCCACATGACCTAATTCTAAAATTGTTGCATTGTGAATTTATTCCCATTAGGTTTAGCTGAGCAGGCTTTTCGCCCCTTGGCCCTCAGAGTTCATTGGCCAGAGCTGAGACATTCTTGTTACAATTAAGTTTCAAATGATGTCTGGATCTTGCGAAAATGTCTTTCGTTCCCATAAAAAGAAACACTGGGCCCTGGGTGTTCTGCTCTGAATTACTCGTATTTATGAAGAATTAAAAATGCTTGTCTGCCAGAGTTCACTGTTGTTCAAAGAAAATAATCTTCTTACTGCAGGGCCTTGAGCTGCTCCTGGGTTTGCGAGGCGCATTCTTGAAGCCAGCACAAATCCCCACTGAAGCATGGCTTTACACTGTGCCATTTTAAAATGCATGAATTGATGAGTTATAGTGCTGTTAGATTCATTCATGTGAGCATCTGCAAGCCTTTAAACAGGAATTCTTGTGTTTTGTAAATTCTGCATGGCGGTACTGCTGCATTGCTAATGTAGCATGTAGGTTGCAGTGTTGGTTAAGTGGGTGTCTTTCAGCATACTTGTCAGCCATGGGCGCACTCGGGCCTGGTGCAAAATGATGAGTGTGCTCATTATTCTTCCTGGTGTTCTTTCTGTTGATGTGCCTGGGGAGAGGGGGGCAGGAGCTTGATCTCGATTTTCCCTCTTTACAGCAACATTGCCCAGATGGTGCATTTGTTTCAGAACCATGCCACCCTTGCAGCAGATTCCTTTCTCTGCCTCTTGGGTCTCATTGCCTCCTATAGTTTTCTAGTGCCAGAGGCCAGGCTACGTATGAGATACTTCATACAGCGAATTCATCATGGACTAATGGTTTCCAATCTAGTATACTTGATTATGTGTTTGTTTCCAGCCCACTTATCAAGAAGGTAGTTTCTGTGGAAGTAATCACAGAAACCACCAGTGACCACACATTACTGATATGCACATGGAATTGTGGGCCTAAGCAGAAGCCAGAGGTTTACACCATGGGCCTGGAGCTAGCCTCAGGTCATACAAAGCAAAACTGGTCTACATAGTCTTCGTATGCCAGAACATATTTGTCCGTTTTCATGTAAGGCAATTGGCATGCTCTGGGATGACGTGGCAATAGATTACGTTCCACTGCTACAGGAATATCAACGGCTGCAAAAAACAAACCTCACATAGGAAATTCCACGCAGACATGTGATGAACCAAAGAATAGCCCTTGAGAAAAAACTCTTAAATAGAGACCTTAAACTACTGGCGAGGACTGGTGAGCAGGACCAATAAATTCAAATAAGGAAAAGAAAGCAATGTTATAAGAACTGGTTACTGTGGTTTAAAGCTGAGCTGTTACAAACAGATGCTGAACAGATGCTCCGAGTCCTCTCCAATAAGGATACTAGAGCTATCTGGCACTTATAAAATGGCGGTCAGCTGGGACGGGGTGATGATTTATTCCACACAGTGGCAGAAAAAGTTTGGCTAGATTTTTATGAGCAGCTACTCTAGACTACAGACAGCCCGCTTCAAATGTCAACAATGCAGTCAGGTGGAGGCTGGATGCTCCCAATAGATCGGCTTGATGTTGAACTCTTAATCAAAAAAGCCAACCCCTCAAGAGCTGCGGGTCCGGATGGGATATCGAATTCAAGGATAAAAGCGTCTCTGGATCTTTGGATCCCATTTGTACATGCATTCTTGTTAGGGAGAATTCTCTGTTAAGGCTAATTTCCCAAACCTAGTGAGTCCCCCAGCAGCTTTGCTGGATTTTTTGGGGTTTATTTTTTTCTCCTGCTAAGAGTGAGACTCTTTTTCTCCCACTCTTAGACATGATTTGAGATATCCTTTGACTTTGTAATGTGTTTTATGGGCTATGTGGTCTTTTACTCTATAGGGTTTCATGTGGTTTTTGGTAAGTGTGTTACACAGCACCCTCCGTGCAGTAAAACAGGAGTGTCATAGTGACCCCCAAACATAGACTCCATACCCTGGGACTGACTACTGTCTCCCAGGGCATGTAAAGTCACCATTGACTTTACTAGTCTTAAATTGGGAACAGAAACAGTACAAACCATCATAGTGTGGAAGTACTGGTAGGGGTAATTAGATTGCCCCTGGGTCTGTTTTTTGAGGGGGCACTATGCAGTCCCCCCTCGTCGAGTTTCTGGCTGGTGGCAGTGGTTACCACGCGAAATATTCCACCGGAATATTTTCTATGGGATTTTCCCATTCATTTTAAACACACCACTTTTTGGTGCAATGTTATAGATACCGCTGTGTTATTTATTCCCCGGTTGGGTCTTTTTGCCAGGACTCGGTTTTAAAATGGCGTTTGTGTTCGCCTCTGTAACTCCAACCCAAGTCGAGCCCTTTGTTCCACTTTTTGGCAGGCCTTTCAACAGAAGCCTCCAAAAGTGGTGCCACTCTGTCTGGGTCTACAGGATGTGTGGGAGGGGGGGTTTAGGCACCCTGGACTGAGTTGCCTCGGCAACTCAAGTCGCACTCTTGTGTGATTGGTCCAGTGGTGAGCCGCCCGGCTCACCACTTAGCATGTTTGAGTGACAGCTAGGACTGATGAATGGGGGTTTTCTGCATAAAAGCAGGGCTTTGGGGACTGGAACTTCAGAAGTCGCCACAGGACCAAAGAATCCGAAGAGGGAGAAGCTGAGCCGACCTGCAATGACGACACCACCGGTGGAGCCCTGCTGAACCGCCTCACCACTTCTTCCAACGAGAGAGGAGATCTTCATCCCGAAGAGTCTTCTTCCTTTGACTGGTGGGGATAACCAGTTTGCCCGCCTTTTCGCCTCCCCGGACCATCTTGTGTCCGCCTTGCCTGTGCCAAGCACACCGGCAACCGGGATACCACGTTTTTACCACTACCGTGAATAAAAGGGTAGTACCTTTTAACCGGAGAACTCTGCGGCTGGTTTCTTCCCTAACAGTGCAACGACCTTCAGCTTTCCTCCACGTCGAGATCTTCTCGTCCTCTGGACGACGCCGTGACTTGCACCCGCTGCCAGGAACAACTGCCCCCGCTGGAGGATCCTCTCCACTTTCAAGGTACTGTGTCCGCCTGGCCTCCCTCGCAACGGTCTGTGTGGGGTGTCTCTTAAATCCTCAATTTACCACTTGGGTTGGCCCTAGGCTGGCTAACTGAACTTTTCTGAGCTGAACTAATTCCTTTTTGAACTCTCTGCAAGACTTTTCAAGCCTCTTAAACTGTGTGATCCTGGACGCATTGGTGTTCTACTCTCTCTAAGAGGGAGCCTGGCCTCTGAACTTTTTGCTCACAAGTAGACTTTGACTTTCCTGCCTTGCTTCGTGCTTCTAAAGTATTAGTGTTGTGTGCTTTTCTAATTTCTGCTTTTTCCCTCCCTTTTTTGATAACTTAGAGTGCCATCTTTAGTTAAGCGCTCACCTCTTTATGAAAATAAGTGGTGTTAACTAAGACTTGTCTAATAAGGAATAAGGGATGTATATATATTAATAGTGACTCTGTTTTGAACTTGCTTACATAATAGTGCTAGAGTGTTTCTATAAGTGTCTTTAAATAAATAATTATATACTTGATACCAAAGCTCTGGTCAGTGTTTGCTTCTGCTACTGTAGAGCACAGTCTGACATGAGGGGGGAAGTGTGCCAGGATGTCCTAGAGGAGGTCTTCGCTCTCTAGGGTACCCCAGCGGTGGATCTGTTCACCTCAGAATCCAACAGGATGTGCGAACAGTTTTGCTAGAGGGTATTCCCAGCTAACAGCGCATTGGGGGATGCATTTCTGGTAGATTGGAGCTTCCCTCTACACTACACCTTCCCCCGATTCCCGTCATCCCTTGGGTTCTCAGAAGGTTGAAGAGAATTCGACGACCATGATCTTGATCGCCCCGGATTGGGGGAGGTGAAAGTGGTACTCCGATCTCCTGGATCTGACCATCTGTCCACCTCACCTGTTGCCTCAGTGTCCGGATCGCCTAACGCAGTCGGAGGGTCGAGTGCTCCATCCGACCCCAGATTCCCTCAACCTACATGCGTGGCTCTTCAGAGGATGAGGTATGAAGCCTGGGACCTCTCAGAGGAGGTATTTGAGGTGTTGCTGGCTGCACGCAGACCTTCTATAAGATCTCTGTACGTGTGCAGGTGGAGAAGATTTGAGGCGTGGTGCAGGGAACACGAGACTGACCCTATCTCTTGCCCCACCACCACAGTGATGGGGTTCCTTCTGTCACTAGCCTCTTCAGGTTGACGCAGTGAAAATGATATTTGGTGGCCCTGTCTGTGTTCAAGAGGTCTCCAGGCCAAGGATCCTTTTTCACTAATCCGGTCATGGCCCAGTTCCGGAAGGGGCTTCTCAACAGGTTTCTGCCAATCCCATTTGTGGTCTCGGATTAGGATCTTAATATTGTTTTGACCTACTTGATGGCGGCTCCATTTGAGCCTCTGCACTCATGTTCTTTGCGGCTGTTAGCCATTAAGACAGCCATCTTGGTTGCAATCATATTTGCCAGGAGGGTTAGCAAGCTCCAAGCCTTGTGCTGCAAACCTCCTTTTCTTAAGTTCTTTCTTCAGAAAGTCTTTCTTAAAGTCAGAACCGGATTCCTTCCTAAGGTAGTTTGAATTTCATCTGTCCCAGTCTTTTAATTTACCTGTCTTTTACCCTTACACTTCTCCACATCCCGCAAAAGAGGAAGAGCCGTTCCACCGCCTTGAACCCAGGAGAGCGTTAAGCTTCTTGGTTGCTCGGACATCCAAGTTTCAGAAAACAGACCAGTTGTTCGTGGCCCATTCATTGTCTAGAAAAGGTCTTGCCATCACTAAACAAACTATCACGTTGGATTTTTTTTGCGCATATCCGAGTGTTACCAATCGCCAGGCAAGGAGCTTCCATCGGTTATCAGGGCACACTCAACCAGAAGGGTTTCAGCCTTTACAGCCCTGCAGAAAGTGGTTCCTGTGAAGGGTATATGCCGAGCACCACTTGATCATTTTCGCATACATTCACCAAGCACTATACCTTGGATGTTGCATGGGGAGCTGATGCAAGACGTTTTAGGGCGGTTCTACAGAATCTACTGGTTTAAATCTTTCTGCCCTCCTCTGTTATTCTAACTGATTGGGGAGTCTATCAAGAGGAGGAATCTGCTGGAAAAAAGCAATCCATTGAAGGAGAAATTACTCACTGTAATGATCTTTCGATGTATTCTTCTCCCGCAGATTCCCCATCGACCCTCCCATCCATCACCGCTTAGAAACATCTGTGGGTTGTCGCTTCTGTCCAAACGAGAAGACATCTGGTGATGGCTCTTGGAGGACCGCATCTGTCTCATTCTTCAAAAAACCAAAAGAAAAAAAAACTTTTAAATAATTTTTGGGGATCACCCTTTTGGGATGTATGCTTGTCAACGTTTCCCTCTGCAGTGTACAAATGTGGGAGGCGGGGGGCTGAAGCATGGGGTGTAGTGATGTGCTATATATACAACGCCTGATGCCACTTCCGGAGCCGATGATTGAGAGCCGGACAAGACGGATCAACGGCCGAGTCGAGATCCACTACGCCCCCTGTTAAAACGTTTCTGAACAGCAGAGCTGAACTGGATGATGGCTATCTATCAAATTGAGGAATCTGTGGGAGAAGAATCCATAGAAAGACCGTTACTGTGAGTGATTTCTCCATCTCCAGGCATCAGAGCCCACTCTTATCGGAGGGGTCAGCAGCTTCTTCGGCCCTGCAATGGAGAGTACCGGTGAGGGACATTTGCTGGGCAGCAACCTGGTCCTCGTTGCATACCTTTACCAAACACTACTGCCTGAATGAAGCCCATGGAGCCGACGCTCAATTTGGGGGACCGGTTTGCAAAATGTCCTCCTTTACGAGACTTTCACCCCACCTCCTTCACGGATACTGCTTGGGGATTCTGATGAGGAATCGGTGGGATGTCCAAAGCAACGAGGTAACCCTACTAACCCATCTGCTAAAACCCCAACTCTCTTCATACACCTCTCAAACGCTAAACAAACAGAACCACTTGCTTTCACAGCAAACCGCATGCAGTTTACTACACTGCAACAACAAAACAATCCACACATAGTCTTGCACAACAGCACATGGGAGTCTACCGATCCGTAAAGTGCTCCCACGCTCAGCGAACGGTGTTAACCAAACTGAAGCTGCCAACAGGACATCACAAAGCTTGCTCTACCTTTATCCCGCTATACCCTACTAACCCATCCTACCCTCTTACTTTTCAGATCTGCCAGAGCGCCAGGGTCCACTCTTGCTCCATTAACATTAATGTTTTTTCCATGGATTCTATGGGTTCTTCTCCCACAGATTCCTCATCACCCTCCCCTCTCATCCAGTCCCGCTATGAAAGTGCCTGCAGTCAATAACTACTTCTCTATTGGGAGAAAGAGGTGGGCTCTTGTTTTGAGGGCTTACCGTTCACGTCTTCATTGGGTGCTGCATTCTTTCTGTGGTCCTGTTGCTCACCCAAAAAAAATTAAAAAACAGGTTAGGTTTTCTTTTTTCCTATCCGTTGCCGCTGTTTTAGCCAGATCATGTTACTCCACAGTGGGTCAGCTCAGATGGGTGTCGGGGAGAGGTGTGGAACTGAGGTGCAGGGGCGTAGTGCCGCAGAATATGTACAACGACCAATGTTGCATCCGGAGTAAGTGACTGTTGTAGCCAGGCAAGATGGATCAATTGCTGAGTCGAGCTGCACTACGGCCCCTGTCAAAGATTTCTGAGCAGCTGACGCTAGAATGGATATCTATATGTTGAGGAATCTGTGGGAGAAGAATTCATAGAAAGAACCTTATGGTTAGTAATTTCTCCCTCTCCTGCCTGATGCAAGTAGTCAGATTTTCGTGCTTCTCTTCCTAATGTGTGAGTCTGTAGAATTCACCAGAGGTTGCCTCACCGCCACTCTAATGACATTGCTGGGTGTCACGAAACCTTGTGTCTGGTCTAGATGTAAGCTTTCTGTAACCCCGTAACTGACCGTGGCTCCAGGTGCTGCAATTCGATAGGTCCCTGATTGTAGATTGCAGGGTGAACTAGGGAGGGGATAACAGGACTGAACTTCCTCCCCTCCCCTGCCCTGCCCTTCCCTTCCCTTCACTGATTTGACCATAGCCTCCCTGTTCCCGTCTAGTTTCTCAACCAACCCTCCTGTCCTGCCTATGGCTGACATGGCCAGCTGGTTTTTCTCACTCTTTTCACCTCATTTGTTACTCCTGGGCCCTGTTGCTCAGACAGCTTGCTGGACCCTGTGATCGACGACTCCTCTTTCTCCTGGTCGTCCACCACCTGCTCTGTGTCTCATACCTGATATTGGCCCTCATTACGACCCTGGCGGAAATCAACCGACCGGACCGCCATAGCGTAAATAGCGTTTCCGCCATTGCACGACGGAGCAAAGTGCGGCTCATTCCGACCCATCGGGCACGAGCACCACGCCATGGCGGAAGTGCAAAGTCCGCGATGGCGGAAATGACCCCAAAACGGCCCACACCGCCGCCGTACGGCGCCCTAGGTGCAATACCGCCACCCATCTTAGCGGACACCGCAGTGAGCGCCAACCGGAAAGTACGGTGACCGGAAATATACGGAAACGGAAGTAAAAGCATGGTCCCGGAACGGGAAACATCACGCCGTACACCTATAAAACCACAAATTCCACACAACCATTAAAAATACTACCCTGAGACACATCCCAACCCGTCATCCACCCTAGTGAAACCAAAAAAAATGGGAAAAGTAGCGAAGAAAGCGTGCGACCGCAAGCGGCAGGTCCACTTCTCCCATGAGGAACTCACCGTGCTCACAGAGACCCTCCAGGAGAATGCTGCCGCCGTCTTCTCCACGCAAATGACCAGGACGGCACTTGCGAACAAGAAGGCCATATGGGCCCTGGTGGCACAGCGGGTAAGTGCGGTGGGGACCGCACCCCGCAACCCACAGCAATGCAGAAAGCGATGGGACGACCTGCGGATACGCGTCCGTAGCATACTTTCTGCCAACCGCAACATTGCCACAGCTACCGGGGGAGGATCGGAATCACCCATCAAGTTGACCCCCTGGGAAGAAATCTGTGTCTCCACCATTGGAATGGAGAGCATAGAGGGAGTCGGAGGGATGGAAAAAGGAGTGCAGACATCCGAAGAATCAGGTAGGTGTCCCAAATAAAACAATGCCAAAACCACAATGTCCAATCATGTGAAGTACCACGTGTCCACATAGTGCAACAGTAACACATGTCCAGGAGAAGGTCCACATACATAGGCCTGATAGCACACTTTAAAACTCACATCAAATACATAAATAATTAAAAATCCTAAAAACACCCTCTACACGTGCAGCAGGCACACCCTAACTGCAGGCTGCAAAACAACTGCACCCTCACTCCACACACAAATGAAACCACCTCCAAGGCCCTGACCCAAATCACCCTCAGGTACCACCCCAATGCATGTGATACATTGCCATTCCAATTCCCACAGACCCATTAATAACGCTCGCCCTCCTTTACTCCACCACAGGGTCCGATCCAAACGACGAGCTCCAGGACACCCCTACCAGCACACCTGCAAAGAGGGCCAAGACCAACGGCCAAAGACCCTCCACCTCAGCTGCACGCATCAAGACACGGAAGCAGCACAAATCAAGTGGCAGCACAGAGGAGGGAACTCCAACAGGCACCCCAGCAGCCAGCATGCCCACAACAGCACCACCACAGGTCCCCCCAATGGATGCCACAGTAGGCACTGCTTCTGGTGGCAGCAGCACCATAGGTGACACTGCATTAATGGCAGCATGCTCCGACACAGAAAACGGGGATGTCGAAGTTCGATCCATCCATGACCTGTCTCAATCCCCCTCTCTGTTCCATCCCGTACACCATGAGGATACCACGCAGGGGCACCCACAAGACGACGACTGGCCATCCCCCACAAGCCCTGTGGCAAGGCAACATGAGGTGATCAGCCACTCTGTGACACCACCGCAAATGGCCATGGCCCAGCAGAGGCAACAGTCCCTCGACCAGGTAATCGTGCAACAGCAGCAACTGGCCACGCTCCTCAAGGACCATGCCGATGAATGTGGGGGCACTAAGGCAGACATAGAAACATCAACTGAGACACTTAGGGCAGAAATGGAGAGAAGTACAGAGACACTAAGGGCACAAATGGAGAGTAGCACCGAGAGCCTGAGAGTACAAATGGAGAGTAGCACCGAGAGCCTGAGAGTACAAATGGAGAGAAGCACCGAGAGCCTGAGGGGGGAACTGCATGCGACGTCCAAAGACGTATGTGCCGAACTTGCCGCAGTGCGCCGTGTGCTCACTGAGCTCTCACAAACCCTTAGGGACATGCATGGACGTGAGCAGGCAGAGACATCATCCGTTGCAAGTTCCGTCCAGGGCAGCCCCCAACGTAGATCTGGGAGGAACCTGCGCTCCACAGGCAGGGGTGCCCCTGATACCCGGAGAGGGGGCTTGCAATAGCGACTGCCCACTGACAATGAGCATCTTTGGACACTGGTGTTCGGGGGGGAGGTAGGAGGGTGGAGGGGGTGTGTTGGGCTCACTTGGGTGGCGGGTCGATAGGGTGTTTAACATGATATCACATATGCCATAAACAATGCACGATCATCCAATGAGATGTGTGGACATTGATCTTTGTGTACGAGGCCATTATAGGCGTACAGTCCATATTGTGCATGTTCCAGACGCACACAGTGCCACGAGTCCCGTGTCCATGTATCAGCCACCAGGCGTGAGTGCTAGAAGCATGCATCTATGAGATGCTGACGAATGTCACGGCCCTCCTGTGCCTCGCGGACTCCTTGAGGTGCTGCCACATCCCCACCCTCATCATGACCATCTTCAGGTGCTTGCAGTTCTGCGTCAGGGGGCATGGGCACATTTCTACGTACGCACATGTTGTGGAGCATGACACATGCCATGACCATCTTTGCAACCTTCACATGGCGGTACAGGAGTGCCCCGCCAGACCTGCTGAGGCAGCGGAAACGAGTCTTCAGTAGGCCGAATGCCTGTTCTATGACTACACGGGTACGTGAGTGGGCATGGTTGTAGTCCTCCTCATGCTGGTCCCGTGGGTTCCGGACTGGTGTGAGGAGCCATCTCTTCAGTGGATACCCGGCATCACCTGTATGTGGACAATAAAGGAATTTTGAGGAATGCCATTGCTACGTACGCACCCCCCCCCCTTCCTGCCAGGTCATTGCCGCATCACATACCCCACATCATAATGCATGAAATGAGACTCACCGAGTAGCCAGGATCTGTTCCCTGCGTGTCGCTCCATGTAGCGTGGTATTGTAGAGTTCCTCAAGACCATAGAATCATGGGTTGATCCAGGGAATCGGGCACAACAATGTGTAATGATCCTGTTGGAGTCACACACCATTTGTACATTCAGAGAATGAAATTGTTTTCGGTTGCGGTACTGGGCCTCCATGGCATGTGGGACGACCAATTCCACATGGGTGCAGTCGATGGCACCAATGCAACCCGGTATGCCGGCAAGTGCATGGAATCCCACTTTTGTGTTGGTAATTTCCTGCTCCGAGCGTGGTAGAGAGATGTAGTCGTCTGCGTGCTGCAGGAGGGCATCGAGCACTTGCAATAGTGTCCGTGAGAACAGTGGCTGTGAAATGCCATGCAACTGTCCGACTGTGTGCTGGTAGGTGCCTGTGGCCAGGAAGTGGAGTACAGACACCACCTTCAGTAGGGGTGGGATGGCGGTTGGGCTATCTATCATGCTGACAAGGTCAGCCTGTGTCATGTCCACAATGGCGGTTATGGTGTCCCGGTCCAAACGGTAGAGGGTGTGGATCTGCTCATCAGTGAGGTTGAACGGATGTGCTCGGAGGCGTGGGATTGCGGGCTGCCTGCGTGGTGGTAGTGGCTGTGCTGGCGGCCCTTGCTGGCCCTGCCTTGCCCTCCTCCTCCTCCTGCGTCTCCTCCGTGCGGCCGGTTGTAGTTGGTGTTCGTCTTCTTCTTGAAGTTGGAGTACTTGCAGTGCTATCAGGTCCCCCAGGGCCAACATAGCTAGTCCTGCCGGTAGCATTTCGGAGTGGGTGTGGTTGTGGGAGGAGACTGGGTGTGCAATTTATGTGTTTTCAGGCTGTATGGCCTCCACCTGTGGTGATTCATTCCACCTGTGCAAGCTGCTCTCCCCTTTGGGCGAGCACGTCCCGCACACAACGCTGCAATTCGACGAATGGAATGGCATCTTGCTATTACAATCATGTATTTGTACCCGATGGCAGTGTAACATTGGTTGATATGTTCATTCGGCTATGGTCCCATTGTTTCACATACTATCTTTGCAGTCGCGAACAGACTTGTGAAGGGTCAGTGGAACGTAGTACTCGAGTAACGGTGGACCCTCATGCAACACTGTACCGAGGTTCACCGACGGGCGGGGCGTCCCATTTGTGAGTGAAGGCAGTTGCCATTTTCACACACAGCCGCACTAGATGGATTAATTTGTGATTTCAAGCGGCCACAGATGCCTTTTCGACGTGATGTTGCAAATGAGGAATTCGAAGGGCGGCGCTTTCGGTTTTCAGCTAGCGGCGAGGAGGTGCCCACAGGTCTGACTGCAAATATAACGTTCTATTGTTCAATGTCCTTGGGACAGGGGCCATGGCGAGGATGCAATGATTGTTATGAATAGTTTGGGATGCGCAATAGCGAAGTGGGCGATAAGGCCGGACGTTCCCAAATACATGTTACTTCACAACACTGGAATTACGGGCTGGGGCACAGTGGATTTTGCAGGCTGCATAACGCACAGACTCAATGGAAATTTCACATGTTATGTGAGTATGGAAACAGGCGTTTTCATTACGGGATGAGGGAATGATGTATGGATGCATGGACAGATGATTTGATACAGAGTTTGCCATGTACAGGGCTTCTTGGAATCTATCCGCCTCCCCTGCGCTATGTGGTGCAGGGCTGCCATAGTGGGATCATCGTCTATCTGGCCTTGTTGAGCCCTCCCTGTCTCGACGCGCCTTCAGACACTTGTGTCTATGCACGTTACCAATCCCATCTGATGGATTCTGTTTTAACAGACGCATGCACAGGTACACTCGTTTGTGATAGTGTTTTCACCTCGATGTAGATAGTTATGATTCGCAAGTGGTTTTTGGGTGGTGATGATCCTTTGGAGTGGGCTAGCATGCATATGGCTGTGGATTTGGTGTGATCATTGAAGTGAGTAATTCAAATGTAGTTCTGATGGCCATACTATTCTTTTTCATTTCATTTGGGTGACAGGTATCTCCTCCCCTTTTGCCACTGCCATCTGTATGCCACTCCTGCAGATGGATTTTACTCCCGACACCTGCTGCTTCGTGTTAATCAGTGGAGCAGCATTACGATCTTATGGGACGATCGCCAATGGGCCACATGCCCTTACGCAGTACTAGTGGCTAGGAGCAACATTTCGGCCTTTCAGCTGGACTAGTGCCTCCCTATTGGGACGGCCCTGCGGTTCTAGGCGCTTCCATGTTGCCTTTTCGTACGAGAATGTAGCCCCTGTGTACCAAGAAGGAACAGGGCGTCACACAAGAAGTAGCTGGTCATTTATTGCGGATGCAGCCCACAATGGTGAAATGTATTTTGGAGTTCATGGCCTAATGGCTGTATGGGCTTGGTGAATTTGTTGTGCATTAAATTTCTATTCTGATATGAACCGTGTAGCGTTCTTCTTTGCAAGTGATGTGGCATATTCCTATTTGGGGAGCGATGTATTGTGAGGAGATCTGCATTGGGTTCCAGCTTCGGAGTATAGTTGCGTGGTACTGTGCTGGGCGCGTTTGCCTACGAAGCCCAGTGAGGTCAGGGATAAGGGCTGCCAATATGACTGTTTTGATGATGTCATGCTCAGGGGCGGGGGATTAGCTTTTGTGTGACAGATGCCGGTCAGCCAGTTGGATTGGTGGAATGATGTGATTACCGGAATATGGCTGGTCACAGGTGCCTGTGTTTGCGTGCGTTTCTTGGTGGGAGACTGAGGTCATGTCCATTTGTATAGCTTCTGTATTCGTGCCATCTGTGCCCTGCAGCTCCCATTGGGCCCTCTTGAGATTCATTTGTTCGTTGGCAGGCATGGATGACTAGTACATTTCACTGGTTGCATTGTGTGACTTCATTGCACCTACGGGGAGTTGTACAATGTGGCCAGGGAGCGGTGTACAGGCACTCAGTAGGGCCGTTTACGGTTGGTTCGCGATGTCGTACTTCTCACCATGGCGGAATGGTACTTTCCGCCGTGCTTGATGGCGTTAGGTGCATGTCCGCTAGGGTCAGAATTCGCGTACCGTTGCGCCATGGTGGTAATTACGGTTTGGCATGGCGCGCGCGTACTTGGTGCAGTTAGCGTTGGCGTTCACTACGGTGTCGCTAATGGCATCGTACTTTGCGGTGACGGGTCATGATCGCACCGAGCGCTATTCGATGGCGGTATTGCATTTCCGCCATCGTTTTTCGATTTCCGCCAGGGTCGTAATGAGGCCCATTGTCTCCCTTTCCTCCTCCTGGACCTCTTACTTTTGACTTGGCCACCACCCCTTCTCTGGTCTCCTTTTACTACCACTACCTTTTTCTGTTCTCTGAACCCGCTACCTCCCTCCCACCAGGTTTCCTCTGTAACGACCACTCCCTCCTCTTCCATCTTTCCATGCTCCTTTTCTAACCACTAGCCTTCTCCAGAAATGAGCCTTGTGCAGCACACAGTCAGCAATGTAGGCTGGCTGCATTTATTCAGTGGCTTCCCTTCCCACCTGATTTGGTATTTTACTGAGGGCCTGCATCTGTGAGTATTGATTGAGTGAGGGCTGGAATTGGCTTGTTTCCTAGAGTGCACCTGGGGCTGATGCGGGGTGGGAGTCAGAGGGGGGCGACCAAGGCTATATCTTGCCTGTCTACTGTCTTGGATTCCAGATTTCTCTCTGACCCAGAGTCTGCCTGTACTGGGCTGAGGGCAGTGGTGAATTTAGTGTGTACATTATGAGATGGAAACATGCTAGGTAAGCTTTCTATACTTTAGCTTTGTTGACATTGTTGCGAGCGGGGAGTGTGATGCATTGTTATCCATGCATAAGCTTCAGTTGCCCGGACATATTGTGGTTGAAATACCACGTTGTACATGCCACCTTCACAGGTCACACACAGGCCTCCTTTACAGCATTGGAGATTCGGCTCTGGGAAGAGTAAGGTTCAAGTCCTTATTTCAATGGATTGCCTTTCTCCCGCAGATTCCTCATCTGATAGATATTCCCTCCAGCTTCGCTGCTTTGTAAAATTTTGACAGGAGGCGTGGACCTCGACCCGGCCGTAGACCATCAATCCGTATTGCTCAGCGTCTGGTCGTTGGCTCAAGACGTTTCGTCAGGCATCGTATAAATACCACATTACTACGCCCCAACCTCAGTCCCTTTTTCTATGTGCTAACACGCTGCTTGGGAAGACAGAGCTTCGACTCGCTCTACGTTTTCATCATCAAACATTGTACTTTTTCACAAAATCCCTGACGCGAGATGTCGGTCCCTCGGGTATCAGGTTTCAAACGGTGTTCTGATTGTGGCACCAAATTGTCCATCGCTGACCCACACGAGTTGTCTCTAGTGCCTCGTCACGGATTACAGGACTGACTGGTATCCATCATGCACCAAAATGCAACCTAAATCCCTTTTCGATCGAGCTGCAAAACTCACTCTGGGTCGACCGCCCTCAAAATATCCAGCGCAGAAGACGGTTCGGTATTCGGAGGCCAAAACTGAGGGGTACACCCCAGAGAAAGAACAACCGCAGAAGAGGAAACGGTCCCACTCTTCCTCATCCCGAAAGAAGAAAAGGAGTTGCTGCCATCGTCGAGATTCCGAGTAGTCGACGGATAAAGGTAAGCCGCCGGCTGGGCCTTCCACCCGCCAAGAGTGGGAGGATTTCAAATCCTTGTTGCTCGACATGTTCAGACAGCATGCTGCAGTCAGCATGGATAACCCCCCATTAACCACCGCACAAGGCATGCTTCGGAGCCAAAAGCGGCGCTCAGTATACCTGACCTCTCTAGTGTCCCGGTACCGTCAGCGCCGATAAACCTTTCGACATTGAAAGAAATCCAAAGGAAGCTGGATTATCCCTGTGCATCCAAGAATGTCGACGTTACAGCGTCTCGATCCCAATCGACACCGACATCCACCATATCGGAACCGAAACACAAACCCTCAACGTCGAAGGTTGTTGCAAAAAATATTCACTCTCCAACCCCATTCCGAATGTATCATTACCATGGCAGGTACTTTCGGTGGTCATGACGCTGATGACCAGGGGGATGTCGGCCCGATTTACTTGGGTTCAGGAGGGGTTGATAATTTTGATGACCAAAATCAGCTTTTACAGCTGGCTCAAGGCCTCCAGGACGCCAGCGGTCTGGACACTTGGCCAGAACTCGAATTCCGGCAGTCCAAGCCTTATCTTCATAATACCACTAAATTCAGGGCTCTGGTAGAAAGGGTTATTAACACCCTGGGATTGCACTCATCATTGGTGCCTGTACAAGGTTATGACCTTACCAACATTTTAGATGAAGGCCTTACCACTGAACGCAATATGCCTTTAAACCCTGCCATTGCCGATCCTTTAGCAGTTACGTGGCAGAACGCTTGTTCCATTCCTCCCATCAGCTCCAACATTTCCAGGAAATGCAGGCCGGCTAGAGGAGACCCTTCATACCTCTCCTCTCACCCTTCCATGGAGGGTCTTGTTATGCAGGCTGATACGGTCTCTTCTAGACCTGCATCGTCTACATCCACTCAGCCTCCAGACAGGGAAGCAAAAAAAGTAGATTCCTTGGCGAAGAAGGCATTCACTTCAGGTAGCGTGGCCCTCAAAGCTACAAATGTGGCAAGCAATTTTGCCAAATACTCCTTCGGTCTATGGACAGTAGTGGAAAATGCTGTTCAGTATGTCCCAGAAGGAGAAATGCGTGAGGGCTTCCTACAGCTAGTGGAGGATGGGGAAAGAGGTGGCCAGGCAGTCGCTGCAAGCAGGCCTGGATATTGCCGACTGTGTGGGCCGATCTTGTGCCAGCCATAACACTAAGAAGGCAGTCCTACTTAAAAACCTTTTTTTTGCGTAGCGTCCAAGTTAAGCTTCTGGACATGCCCTTCGAGGGCGATCTTCTTTTCGGCCAGTAAGCTGACGAATCCTTAGAGAAATGTAAGGAATCCAAGAATGCTGCCAAATCCTTAGGCCTAACTGCGCAGACGGCCAAACCTACATTTAGCTTTGGCTCTAGGGCATGGGGCTACAGGAGATATGCCCCTTATGGCAGTAAAGCGCAGCTCCCACCGGCCAGGCAAGGGCAGGAGCGTTTCTCGCACTCTGCAAGGGGCAGAGGGTTTTTTAGAGGTCAACAGGCAGCATGAGCGGCGGGGGCGAGCCAGCCTCTGAAGTCGCTTTGATTTTCCCCTCTCACAGCGGACCGGTTGGAGGACGGTTGATGGAGCATTTGCTCCAGTGGCGGGCAATTACTTCCGAAGCCTGGGCGCTACAGCTCATTCAGTGGGGTTATTGTCTGCCATTTGTGAGAAAGCCACCGGATAGACCGCCCCACCTCCAATCCAAGAGGGACAGGAGCTCCAGGAAGAACTGAGAGCCCTGTTGCTGAACAGTGCCTTGGAAGAGTCCCCCCGAGCAGAGAGGATTGGGCTGGTATTCCCGGTATTTCCTGGTGCCCAAGAAAAGAGGTGTCCGTCCCATTCTGGACCTAAGGGCCTTGAATAAGTTCTTGAGGAAAGACAAATTCAGGATGGTGACGTTGAGAGAGATTCTCCACGCTCTCGATCTACATGACAGGCTGGTGTCGATAGACCTACAGGACGCCTATTTCTATGTGCCAATCCATCAAAAGCACAGGAAGTTCCTAAGGTTCACCATAGGAGATATGCACTATCAGTTCAAGGTGTTCCCTTTGGTCTTACCTCCACACCAAGCTCATGGCAGTAGTTGCGGCTTACCTCAGGAGATTCGGGGTCCACGTATTTCCATATCTGTAGGACTGGCTGATCCGAGGGAAGTCTGTAGTGCAGGTCTTGTCTCTTTTTAGAGCTGCTTGCTGCTGCACAAGCTGGACCTCTCCGTAAACTTAAAGTAGTCCCACATGACACCAGTCGAACAGCTCCAGGTCTTCGGAGCAGTCCTGTCCAACGGGAATGGATATAGGCTGAATGTTCCACATATATGCGCAGCTCCCCCCCTGGAGGCCACAGGGCTAGCAACTCTCCACCCTGGTTTCCAGTTTAGTAATTTTCTTATGTTTTATGTTTTGCACAGTTAGTCTAGTTGTAGTAACTAGCTTACTGGCTTCTTTTACTATTCATATTTACAAGTTGTCTGTTTGGGTACTGCTGAATGAAATGTAAAATTATATGTCACAAGTGTATTATTGTTGGTAGAGAACCATGTATTAACTTTTGATATGAAACAAAAATGTACTTTTGATACAAATACTACTCTTACATCCAGGCCCCTTCCCTCCATACTGCATGGGCGTATCTTCCAAGGGACGGGGGATGGAACCTTTTTCACCAGAAAAAACCTTCTTCCCCTTTAAATTTAGAGGCGCGCAGGAGTCCGGCCTAGGGAGCAGGTGCTGCCCTGACTCTGCCCTCCGGCACCACACCCCAGTCCCCTTTTCCGCGTCGACGGGAACGGGCCGAATTCACCAGCGCTCCTGGATTTGGTGCTTCGGCCATGTAATTCCACTACACGTACTTCTTGTCTTCTTCTTCTTTCTTTTTGTCATTTAGGTACTCGGTCCTCAGGCGTCACGCTCATCCCTGGCGCATGTTGACTTCCACAGGGTTCAGCAGGTGTCCAGCCTGCAACAGGCTATTCCCAACTTCAGACCCCCACGCTCTCTGCCTACGTTGCATTGGCCCAGACCACGGTTGGCAAGCTTGTTCACCGTGTGGGTCGTTGTACTCGAAAGCGTTGAAGAACAAACTAGCCAGGTGGAGGGACCTCTTCCAGAAGTCGCCTCCAGAGGACCTCAAGAACTTTGTGAAACATTGAGCCAGGCCCAAGGTAGGGCCGATATTCTCCATCGCACCCCGCAAGGGAGACTCCTTCCCAGGAACTCTCCCGCACGGGAGGGACCGGTCAGGTCCTTATACCAGCGCTTGCACCGAGGCTGCTGCAGCTACTGGCCTTCGGGCCAAGGGATCCTCGGATCCTCCCGGTGACAGTGTTGAGGGACCGGAAGGTTCTTTTACCGGGTCTTCACCCGAGGGTCTCTGCCCTTGTACCGACACCATGGCCGAGGGGCTACGCCCAATACTGGAACTTCTTCTGAGGGGGTGCCTAAACGCAGCTCTACCGACCCCTGGGTCAAGGTTTCCACACCTACCGGGCCTAGGCTCGAGGAGCAGGGTAGGCCTTGTGATCCACAAGCAAGAGTCTTAGAGGAGTCTGGGCCCAGTTTACCAAGCAACACGTCGCAGGCATGTGGCAGGCAGCTCAACAAAATGGCAGCGGAGCCAGACAAAGGCTCTCGTCCAACACCATTCCAGGAATTTGGCAAAGAACGAGTGTCAAGGTGGTACTGGCCTCAACCAGGTACGTGGCCTACAGTCTACCCCTCTTATGCGCAGGGCAACTTTCCTTTGCATCCGTATGGACAGGGTTTGCACTGGCCTTAGTAGCACCCCACTACCCCGTCAGCACCCCCTGCCACCACTTCAGTCAGTGAGGAGGTTTTCTTCAAGAGGTTCCTCGGCCTCATGAAGTCACCTCGGATGGGCGTTATCCTAAAGGACGCCATCAGGCAAGTCATTCCTGCCATGCTAGTGGCACCATAGACGCCTCCATTAGGCCCCCAGGCCCTGGTGCATCTGCCTCCTCTGGCTCCACAGCCAGCTCTGCAACCTCCGCCTCAGCCTCCGGCCACGGTCCCTGTACCCCAGCCTCCGGCACAATCTACTCTTCCTCCCCCACAGGTTCCTCCAGGTCCGCAGGATACGGATGAGGAGGAGGATCCGGAAACACCATCCTCAGCCAGGGCCTTCCACAAACGTCTTGCTGGTCTGGCAAAGTACCTGGGCCTACCCCAACCCAAGGTTGAGCAGCCGGCAGAGGGTGTTCTGGCAGAAGTCATCACACGACACCCCTCTGCCAAATCGGGGATTCCTATGCAGACTGATATAGTCTCCCTGGCCAAGAAGGGTTGGCTCAAACCCCACTCAGTCCAGCCGGTCAATCAACGCCTGGATGCTAAGTACAGGCAGATGGAGGGGGATACACTCTTGCTTTCGGGCCCATCCTCAGCCACACTCTGCTGTGATCGGTGCAGCATCACTATACTCCAAGCCTCAGTCGTCCTCAGTCTCTTCCTCTGCGGCGCTGCTAGGCAAGAAGGAGAAGATGTTGGAGGCGTATGGCAAGAAACTCTAGTCCAACGCCTCTTTACATCTACGTCAAGCCAATGCCACGCTGGCAGCCGCCAACCAAACTCCCCATCCAGAGCCAATAACGCTTTAAGGCGGGGCTAGCCGAGACCAAGCTGGTGGTGCATGACCTCATGGAATCCACAGTGGCCCATATTGATATCTCAGGCTGCGCCATCTGTATTGCCACGGACATGGGAAGGACAGCCTGGCTCCGGGCAACAAAATTCAACCCGGATGTCCAGGAACACATACTAGATCTACCGTTCGAGGGGGCTAGGGGGACCTCTTCCTCTCCTCTACGGACGAAGAGCTGGACATGAAGAAAAACAGCTCACAAACAGCTAAGTCTTTATCCATCCTTACGAAGACCACGCCCAAATCGTACACTCAATCTGAGCAGCGCTCAGAAAGGGGTCGTACATACGGAGGGCTCTGCGGCTTCCAGGAACGCAGATCCAGGCAGCCGGACCGCTCGCCGTCTGAAAACCTGCGCAAGCAACAAAAATGGGGTGGGGGGGGAGTAAAGGCTTTTTCCAGTTCCCCTCCTCATCGACAGCCTCCGAGGGAAAGAAGGAATAACACGCCCCTTCGGGTCACGTATCTCCGGTGGGTGGCAGGCTTGCTCTCCATTCACATTTCTGGCACCAGAATTTCACTTACCCCTGGATCCTATCCGTACCATCCACGTGGTACCGCTTTCCTATCTCAGCCTCTCCTCCCTCCTCCCCTCCACTTCCACAGGTTGAGACAGCAACTCTTTTTGCGGAGATCCGGTCGCTCGTAGAGAGCCAGGCAGTGGAAGAAGTGCCAGCCTACCAGCGAGGCTTTGGCTTTTACTCAAGGATTTTTTCGCCATTCAGAAGAAGAAACAGGCGGGCCTAAGAGTTGTGCTGGACCTTTCCACCCTCAACCTCTCCTTACCTCTGCAAACATTCAAGATGGTTACGCCAGCTTTTATAGCGGAGACATTGGACAAAGGAGACTGGATGTGCTCCCTGGATCTGAAGGAGGCATACATACACATCCCAATTTTGCAGCCCCATCGTTTTTCCTACGGTTCAGGATCATGGGCTGCCATTTCCAATACAAGGTCCTCCCTTTTGGCCTCAACTCTGCCCCCAGGGTCTTTACCAGACTCATGAAGGCAGTGGTGGCCCTCCTCAGTGCGCAGGGCCTCCACATCTTCACATACCTAGACGACTGGCCCGTCAGGGCTACATCAATGGAATCGGTTCACCACTCTGCCCATGCCCTTATGAACACACTGCACAATCTGGGCTTCTCACTCAATCTCAAGAAGTTGCAGCTGCAGCCCACACAGAATCTAACATTCTTGGGCCTTATCTGGGACACGTGCTCCGAGAAGGTTTTCCCTTCGGAGGACAAAATCTCGGCCATCAAGAGGTCCACCACCCACTTCCTCAGCAGAGAAGTTACCTCGGCTTGGTGGTAACAACATATCCTGGGTCTTCTGGCAGCGGTCCTATTAGCCGTTCGGCACACGAGATTAAGGATGAGGAGGATTCAGCTGCACTTCGCGGCCTCATGGAACCAGAAGCGGGGCTCTCAATCCGAGATGATCAACGTTCCTCCATCTCTCCACCCGGACCTCACATGGTGGTCCAGAGACTGCAACCTGCAGAGGGGCAAGCCCTTCCGACTGCCCACTCCTCAGCATCACCACGGACTCCTCGCTCGAGGGCTGGGGAGCTACCCTAGCCGATCTCTTGGTCCACGGCACCTGGACTCAACAGGACCAGGAATACCACATCAGTTGGCTAGAGCTGAACGCCATCTGGCTTGAGCTCTGGACATTCCTACCACTTCTCAGGGGCAAGGTTGTCCTCATCCAGACAGACAACTCTACCAGCATGTACTTCGTCAACAAGCAGGGAGGCACCAGACCCCCTCCTCTGTGCAGACTGGCGATCAGCATGTGGAAGTGGGCCCTGGAATATGACATTCACCTCACGGCAGCCCACCTCCCGGGGGAATCCAACCTGGAAGCGGACAGGCTCAGCAGACTGGAAGCGGACAATTATGAGTGGCAGCTAAACGACCTTGTTATTCAGGAGATCTTCATCAGGTGGGGTCACCCCCAGGTGGATCTCTGGCACAACAAGAAGTGTCCCCAGTTCGCATCCTGGCAAGGTCGGGGCCCTGGCTCTCTGGGCGACGTATTTCACCTCCAGTGGACCGGCATGAAAGCCTACGCGTTTCCGCCCACTCGCCTGATTCACAGGGTAATTTGCAAAATCAAGGAGTCTCGCCAACTCCTCATCCTAATAGCTCCATGGTGGCCAGGCCAGGCCATGGTTTTCGGAGCTGTTCGGCCTCTCCGAAGTGCCCCTGATTCACCTACCGACTGACCCAGCATATCTTTGGCACAGCAGGGGGGCAGAGTCATCCACCCTGTGCCAGGAAAGTTAGCCCTCACAGCGTGGTACCTGAGCAGATAACGCTTCGGCACCTTAGCCTCTCACAGGCCAATCTGGAGATCATACAGGGCGCCAGGAGCAAGGCTACCAGGGCCCAGTACAAAAGCAAATGGAGCAGATTCTGCCACTGGGCATACTCCAAGGGAATCGACCCCCTGGCGTGCACCTTGGATGACATGCTCTCCTTTTCGGCGCACCTTGCCCATTCAGGCGTGCAGGTGGACACTTGCCGCACATACCTCCCAGCCATTGGGGCTTACAGGAACTCGGAGGAGGGCACTTTTTCCTGCTCCAACCTTATCGTCAAGAAACATCTCATGGGACTTGCAAGGCTTTACCCGCTCGTCAAGAGACTGCACCCAATGTGGGACCTTAACATAGTCATGGGCGCCCTGGCGCACAAACCGTTCCAGCCAATGTCATCTGTGGACATCAGGCTGGTCACCATCAAGACAGCCCACTAGTCGGCCTTACTTCAGCTCGTAGAGTCAGCAAAATCCAGGCGCTGGTCGCCTCTGCACCATATACCACTTTTCGCAAGGATAAGTTAGTTCTGCGGACGCACCCGGCATTTCTGCCCAAAGTCTGCTTTCGACTTGAACGAGGAAATAGTCCTCCCAACATTTTTTCCCGATCCTAAGGACAAAGCACAGAGTGCGCTGCACTGCCTGGATATCAGGCATGCCCTGAAATTCTACTTGGACAGAACCAAGGGCTTGCGCAAATCAGATGCCCTATTTGTCACTTTCGGAGGCTGACCAGGAAGACCAGGCTATCAGGCCTCTAAGGCTTCCATATACCGTTGGATGGTCTCTGCCATCAAAGAAGCGTACGAGGGCCAGCACAAGACGCTCCCGGCCAACATGCTTGCCCATGCATTCAGGGCCAAGGCAATAGCCATCGCATTCCAGCGCCATGTCCCTTGGCAATTCATAAGCAGGGCGGCCACGTGGGTCTCTCCCTCGGCTTTCTGCAAGCATTACTGTTTGGATGCCGGCTCTAGATCTGATGCGGCTTTCGGAAGGCGGTTCGCCGGAACCTATTTGCTTAAGGAAGGTCTCCTCTCCACCCTGCGGCTAAACTCAGTTGTAATCGCCCATACAGTATGGAGGAAAGGGGACATGACGTAAGAGTAATTATAAGTTACTCACCGTAGTGTCTAACATACTCTTAGTTCCTCCATATGTCCCACCAACCTCCCCCCTAATTATACTGGTATCATTAGGCAATGTTAAATCTATTGTCGACGTGTCAATGGGGACTGAGGTGCGCCGCACGAGGGCGGAGTCAGGGCAGTGCATGCTCCCTGGGCCGCACACTCGCGCGCCTCTAAATTTAAAGGTGAAGAAGGTTTTTTCTGGTGAAAAAGGTTCTGTTTCCCGTCCCTTCGAAGGGGCGCCCATACTGTATGGAAGAAAGGGTCTATGGACTAAGAGTACGTTAGTCACTATGATGAGTAACTTATGATTTTTTGAGTAACATTTTTTTAATGATTGTAATAAATTGTGATAAATACGAAAAGCAGGCTCGGAGAGATTATTGAATTGTCCTTAGGTGTGTACTCTGCGGAAAGGAAGGCCATAAGTACAACCTGTCCCATTGTATGCTTGTTATGATGTGAATACAGGGAAGACCGGTTTGTTCTCTTTAACCCTGGTGATCCCCATTAGTTCACTACTCTTTGGCCTCAGACCTGAGTGGTCACGGATGCGTCTTTGAAGGGTTGGGGTGCTCACTGTGATGATTTCCACGTGAGCGGTCTGTGGTCAACGACCGTAGCCAGGGGCCACATCAACAGGCTGGAGTTGCGAGCTATTGGGCTAGCCCTGAAAGCATTTGCTCCGTCTGTGCAGGGGAAACATGTCCTCATTCTGACGGACCACAGTGGCACTGCATCTCAACAAGCAAGGTGGTGTGCACTCCCGCCCTCTCTGCACGGAGGCAAGGATTCTTTTTTTCTGGTTTCTGATGGCAGCTCCGTTTGAGCCTATATAATCTTGTTGTCCCTTACGGCTCCTCTCTTTGAAAACAGCCTTCTTGGTGGCTATTGCATCCGCTAGGCGGGTAAGTGAACTACTGCCTTATGCTGTAAGCCACCCTGCCTGAGTTTTTTCCGGGAGAAAGTTTACCTCAGGATACGGCCTGGCTTCCTCCCCAAGGTTGTCTCAGTTTATCGACCTTCCGGTGTTCTATCCTTCTCCGCATCCTTCTAAGCAGGAGGAACGGTTAAATCGTCTAGACCCGAAGAGGGCGTTGAATTATTTAATCGGCAGGACAGCTGATTTCAGGAGAGCTGACCAGCTCTTCGTGGCCTTTCCCTTATCCCGAAAGAGCCTGCCCATAACAATGCAGACTTTATCCCGTTGGATAATTTTCTGCATAGATGAATGCTACCAGGCCGTCGGAAAGAAATTACCAGCAGTCATCGGGGCCCATTCGACAAGGGGAGTGTCAGCATCCACAGCATTGCAGAGGGGAGTCCCTCCCTGGGAGATTTGTTGCGCTGCGACATGGTCATCCCTGCATATCTTTGCAAAGCACTACAGTCTGGATGTGGTTCGTACTTCTGATGCGCCTTTTGGCAGGGCAGTGCTGCAAAATGTCTTGGTATAACTTTCTGCCTGCCTCCTTCATTTACTGCTTTGCAAGTCTATCAGATGAGGAATCTGCAGAAGAAAGGCAATACATTGAAAGAGTAATTACTTACCGTAATGTTCTTTCTATGGATTCTTTTCCCACAGGGGGTTTAGGGGGGAACTGAGGTTGGGGCATAGTGATGTGGCATTTATACGACGCCTGATGTCACCCCTGGAGCCGACCAGACGCCGAGCAAGATGGATCGATGGTCAGCCGGATCGAAGTCCACTGCGCCCCCCGTCGAAAACAAGTTTGAAGCAGCAAAGCTGGAGGGAATATCTATCCGATGTGGAATCTGCGTGAGACGAATCCATAGAAAGAACATTGCAGTAAATATTTTCTCCATCTTGGGGGTCCCTGTACAGGGTCAGTGTGGTGTAGAGGAACTGGAACCTTGCTAATGGCCTTCGATGAGAGAATGTGCCTGTCCTCTGCCATGTGCTAGGGATCGGGAAAAGTGACCTAGGGATCCTTCCCATATGCCCAACATCAACTGGTTCGGGGTTGCACCCGGATACCTGCGTCATTGTCCTGCTGATTCCCACACCAGGCAGGGAACTTCACAATAGCGCTTTAACTGTTCAATATTAAATGTTGTAGTGTAACGAGCTTCACATTTGCAGTGATTTACTGCTAATCTCACTCTAACTGTAATCCTAGCGACCCTCATTCATCTGTCTTCCAGATAACAAGTTAAGACTTGGACTTTTGACCATTTTGATAGCATTTCTCACTGTGAGATGAGTTTATTTAAAATGCTCTGTACAAATGTTATCAGTTTATAGTATGGTTTGTTCGCATACCAGCTATTTCAATTGATTGCTTTTATCCCCCATATTTATCCTGCAGATTTATATCCCCTTTCAGCTCCGGCTGCTTCGAATGTGAATTCCCTTAACTCTGTGTTCTCGATCGTCTGCTCTGGACGTGCCGTCTGGCAGCGTACATGTACTGCGTCACTATTCCCCGTACCACAGTACCTTTTTTGTGCAAGCTCAACACGCTGCACGTGAGCAACACTGCGATCTTTCGATCTGATTTTTCTCTCTACGTTTTTGTCAAATCCTTTCACAAATGCAAGCTATCATGTCCAAACCCCCGGATCTCAGGTTTCAAGCACTGCACAGACTGATGCTTGAAAATGTCAGTGACTGACCCACAAGACATATGCGTGTAGTACCTTGGCATGGGTCACAACACTGAGAGTTGGTTGTCATGCAGTGAGATAAGTCTTTGCGGGATCGTGTGGAAAGGTTATAGTAGGCAGACTGCCTTTGAAATGACTGGTGCGGTCAACTATTCGGTCCTTGGAGGCCGAAACGGAAGGGCATACCCCAGAGAAGTAAGATGGGTTTCAGCGAAAGGCCATGAAAAAGGTCCTATTACCGAAGCTACTCATATTCCTCTTCCTCTCACACGAAGAAGAGGCGCCCCTGACACCAGCACAACTCGAAGTAGTCGACAGGGCCGTCATCCAGAGCCCAATGGGAGGACTTAAATTCCCAAATATTAGAAATGTTGGTGAGGCCCTGCTAGCTCCGGCGACACCCAGTGATTCTGACCCAGAGGGAAACCAATTTTGTTGGTGACTTCAAGCAAAACTGTACAGTCCTAGATGCTGGAACCTTCAAATGCGCCACAAACGCTGATCATTCTCGATGCGCCAAAACATTTGGTGCCGACTACAAAGCCATTGACTCCGACTGTAAAACAGTCAACATCGACTGCTGTTGATCGGTCTTCCATGACAAAATCTAGGTCTGACTTGTTTGGCTCTACGAAGGACATCTTTGGCGCCGATGACGATGATCAGGGTGATGTTGACCCCATTTACTCAGGAGCTGGTGGTAACAACTATTTTGTCGACCAAGTGAACCAGATAGCTTTGGCTGAGGGACTGCTCAACGCCAGTTGACTGGACATATTTTCAGACATCGAAATGCAACAGGCCTATCCCGATGCCCATACCAATGCATAATTCAGGACTCTAGTTGATAGGTTAGTAGATACCCTGGGTTAAACACTCCAGCTCAGCCCTTTCTAGGTTATGACTTCACAGACATCCTTGATGAGGTTCCTGCCACAGAAAGGGCTATGCCTTTCAACACGGCTGTCGCCGATCCCATTGCCACTTTCTGCCAGCATCCTGCAGCATACCTCTGGACAACTCAGACCTTATAACGAAATATAGGCCGGCAAGGAAGGATTGGTGCTACAGGCAGCCACAGTGTCCTCCAGGCCCGCCACTTCTACTTTTGTCAAACGATAGGGAGGACAAGAAAGAGATGCCCTAGAGAAGACAATATTTTCCTCTGGGAACATGGCCTTTAAGGCAACCAA
This sequence comes from Ambystoma mexicanum, assembly GCF_040938575.1. Classification (NCBI taxonomy): domain Eukaryota; kingdom Metazoa; phylum Chordata; class Amphibia; order Caudata; family Ambystomatidae; genus Ambystoma; species Ambystoma mexicanum. The sequence continues at coordinate 642,346,484 of NC_090923.1, forward strand.
CATTTCCTGTGGTATTGCCAAGTACTCCATCAGTTTGTGGAAGGCTGTTGAGCAGGCAGCCCAGTACATGCCTGAAGAGGAGATGCTGGAGGGCTTCCTGCAGTATGTGGATGATGGAAAGAAGGTGGTCAGACCGTCTTTGCACGGGCATGGATTTGGCAGACTGTATTGGACGGTCAATGTTAATAGGCCCGACTATGGTTCGCAGGACACAGTCCTACCTGCACTCCTCAGGGTTCTCTTCCAGTGTCCAGAATAAGCTTCTTGACATTGGAGAAGTTCAAAGAGTTATCAGCGTTTGGGCCGAAGAGATTCTGGGAGAAGAGCATGTAGTACCTAAAAATTCTCTAATTATCCATATGCCATCCTTGGAAGTTGGGCCTCGGAGGAATGATCGGTTGCTGCTGGCTTGCATTCAGATGCTTCAACTTAAGCTGAATGTTTGATCCCTGAGTGTTCATGCTTAGCTGTTGAAAGGCTCAATATCAGTACCAGGGCTTCTCAGAGAAGGGTTATGGAGGCCACTTTATTCTCAATAGATCTGTAACAAACTCCACGTATGTCTGCAGATGGAAGAAGTTTTCTTTTTGGTGCTCTGACAAGGCTATTGATCCACTGTCTTGTCCTATGGCTTTGCTTATTTTCTCTTTGGCGAAGATAGGCTCAGTATTGGCAAAGAGAAAGGTTGCAGGGCTGCCATTTTCTTTAAAAGAGCACATGAACAGTGCTCCACCTTCTCCATGCCTAATGTGCTGCAGGCTTGACAAATACCTTTCTTCTGAAGTACTTTGTCATCCATCTCAGAACTGGAATTCTGTAGCCACTTTCTGATGGTGGCCACTTAAGAGCTCTTGTGCATTGGGTTTGCTCACATTGAATATTATCTTTCTGGTGGCCATTATGCCAGTGAGCCTCAGGCCTTAGTGCCTCCTTCGCTCATTTTCTCTACGGAAAGGTTTATCCGTGGCTTACTTCCTTGCCTAAAGTTGTGAGTGAATTTGATATGACACCAACATTTCCTATACTGTTCCTCTTTCCGCTGCATCACCCTTGCAAGACATAATGGAGGGACGTTTTTTCGATTGTGCAACTCCCTATGTGTATATCTGACATCAAGCCCTGCACAAGAGACCCTGTACTGGAACAGATGTAGAGCTGCAGTAGACCTCTTGGATGCCATTGAAAAGATTTCCCAGACCGTATTACTCCATGAAAGGTAGTTCATCAGATGAAAAATCTGTCGGAGGAAGATCGTATCCCTCAGAAAGAACATTATGAAACGTAAGTAACTTGTTGGTCTCTGTTCAACACAAAGGGTAAGTTATTGTTTATTTATGAGTTTAGTTAAGATAATGATGGACTAGGATTACAAGAAACGTTTCCCTACTCACCATAATGACTTCTGCAACATGTCACATACATGTCGCCATGCTAAACGTAATGAAGAGTAGCAGAGTACAAGGAAGATGAGCGAGTATGTGAGTGTTTGGAGAATGGCTAGAGGTTATTGTTCATGCTCTTAAGCTGCTAAGTGGTATTTTCACTTCTAGGACTAGTCATTAGGATATATTCTGTAGTTGGGAGGAAATCTCAGGCAAAAGATGTAATTGGAAATTGTATTAGGTACTGGGTAGTCACCTCGGTGAGTAACTTGTACTTTTAATTCTCTCCAGTTTCTGCTTAGTGTGTAGAATGTGCTGTTAAGCATATGAACAAGGTTACTTTCTTTAATAGCTTCGGAAGAACTATTGATGTTGCCCAGTGAGGTTGATCTTTGTTTTTTTTGTTTTTTTCTAGCGACCCAGTTCTACCATGACAGTGGGTGCCCTTTCCAGACCGAGCTGGCTCAGCTCACCAACTCTCGGACGGGCCAATCGATTCCTCAGCACAGCTGCTGTCAGTCTGATGAACCCCCGAAGGCCTCTGGGCACTATGGAAAAAATCAAAGTCCGCACTCTCAGTGTCGAACAGAGGACAGCGGAAGACAGTGAGCATATACAACTTAAAATGTTCACATTGTTATAAAGTTATTTATACTAAAGTTAGTTTACAAATTATGAGTCTTGGTTATTTTTTAACTGATACAAAATGTAAGATGTGTTTGAGATAAACCAAATAAAGTAATTAGTCAATGTGTATCGTGCCAAAAAGATATATACAGAAATGTCAATTTAACGAGGACATATGACCCTCTTGGACTGCGTTAACATGATTCAAAAGCAACCTTTTATCAAAATTGCTACCATCCTTTAGTATACAAATACTATACCAGTCTTTTAAAGCAAAATGTGTGCTGAGAAGCATATTTTATTCAGTCTTCTTTGAAGTGCTTCTAGCATATTATTAATGGGTAGAACTGTTAACTGCCTACCTTCTGAAATTCTTACAGATATGATGTTTCTACCTGTGGCACTAGACAGGAGTGCAGCCCTGCTTTAACATTGTGCAGTTAAATAATTTTCATTCTTTTTGAAGTTTAAGAAGCATTTCATATGCTTATTATGCGCTAAAGAGATTCTTACAGAAAGTTGTATTTTGTATCTTTGTGTGGTGATGTGTAGGTATGTTAAGTATAACTATTATTGAAGTAAAGCTGCCCCTGAATGAGTTAAGTCAACTAGTTCTATGTTATCTGTTGTACTAAACGAAGCAGAGCTAAAATGAATTTGGGGTTTTCTTCCTGCTAACTGGTTTAGTATATGTAGTCTTTTGAACTATTTGTAAACGACCGCTCATGAGGAACTTTTTGTGTTTGGAATATTTATTTATTTATTTGTGTAGCGCACTGCAGCTCACAGGCATCGAGGCGCTGTGTAGAGCTTAAGAAGGCTTGATTAAGGGTTACAAAGAAGCAGCCCAGTGAGAATTACTTGTTACAATGCAGGATAAGTGGTTACATGGTTGCAGAGGTAGATGTATAATGGTTACATAAGGCAGCGATACACAATGCAAGATTGTAATCAGACAAAGAGGCTAGTTTTGATGGCCTTGCGAAGAAAGGCAGAGTGGGATTCAATTAGTTTGATGTGCGTGGGTAGGGAGTTTTAGAGTGTGGGATCCATTTTAGGAAAGCTGATGCCGCCTGCACGAGCTTTAAATGTTCTGGAAATGGATAACAGGTTGGAGTAGGGAGTCCTGGATAGTCTGAGGGTGGTCGGTTTGGTTATCCTTTGGGTAAGGTAGGGTGGGGCCTGGCCGTGGAGGCTCTTGTGGGTAAGGGCAAGAGCCTTAAAGATGATTATTTCCTTATTTGGGAGCCAGTGGACCTGTCTTCTGAGTTGGGAGATGCGTTCTCTATGTGAGAAACAAGTGGCGGTGCATTATTTTGTACAATTTGAAGCTTTGCAACATTCTTAGCCGATGTGCCTACAAGCAAAGCGTTACAGTAATCCAGCCTGGAGCCGATTATAGCTCTGGTGAAGGTGAGGCAGTTTTGTTGGGACAGGAATTGTCTTACTGAGTTGATGACTTTGGAGTGGTAGACTGAAGAGTTGGCTATGGCGTTAACCTGTCTGTCCATAGTCAGGTCAGGTTCCAGTTAGACGCATAGGGTTTGGATCGAAGGTGAAAGAGTGATGGGGATACTGTCGATGGTGAATGAGGCATATTGGTTGTCCAGTTTGCTCAAGGTGGAGGGGGAGCCAACCAGCAGAAGCTCGGTTTTCTCACTGTTGAGACATAGCCAGTTTTCTGCCATCCAGGATTGGATTGTTGAGTAGATTGGATCAAGCGTGTTCTGGTCGGACAGGTAGTCACCCGAGAGAGGGATAAGTACCCGGATGTCATCTGCATAGTTCGTTTAGGAGATACCCAGGGAGTCCAGAACTTTAAACAGTGGCCTTGTGAAGAGGTTGTAAAGGGTGGGGGGCAGTGCAAGAGCCTTGCGGACCCCGCATTTGATGATACTAGGGTTAGCACAGGAGGAGTCGGAAAAGACCTTCATTGCCCTGTCCTTCAAGAAGGAGGCAATCCAGTTGCATGCCTTGGTGGAGAAGATAGATGATGGCATAGGGTTTCATGGTCAACCAGGTCAAATGCCGCAGAGAGATACAGGAGCAAAAGAAGCGCAGGTTTGCCTGCGTCTCTGAGGTCATCAATCTGATTTTTTAGGTCCCGGAGAGCCGTTTCGGTCCCATCACGTGGCCTGAAACCTAATTGTCTAACCCCTCGGAGATGGTTTTCTTCTAGGAATGTCTGTATTTGCAGATAAGCTGCTTTATCAAGAATTTCTAATAGGAAGGGGGTGGTAGTGATGGGCCTATAATTTCTTGGGATGGAGGGGTCAAGGGAGGGCTTTTTTATATGAATTCTTGCTCTATATCATGATGTACAGATGTGTCCTGTGTGCATCCATCTTGTTTAGCAATGCAAGTATGTTTTTGTAAAAATGTGCCTTTTGCTATCTTTGTGTTTCTAGTTGAAGGAACTCAAGAAAACGAGGGTCTGTTGTTGGGGAGACCAGAGGAAGAGCCAGATCAGCCAATCACAGAAAACTCGCTGCTGGAAATCCTCGATGGGATCATCATGATGTATAACCTCAGTGTGCACCAGCAGCTTGGAAAGGCAAGTAGAAAATATGTGTTGGTGATATTTCTTTAGACGGTTGCTTTGTTTATGCTATTGGTGTGGAACAATGGACCTATTTGCAAGGAAAAGGTGCAATATTTCCTTTGTTGAAAACAGAACTCTACCTCAAGAGCTGGTAGAGTATGTCTAACCCGAACTACATTTCTCTTTTTACTTGGGAAGGATAAAATGTAGAAAAATAGCTAGTTTTATGTTCTCCTCCGCTCTTTCAATTCTCTGCTGTAGCATTGAAGGGATTTACACCTTTGACAGAGTTTCCTATTTGGCTGTAGTGTGACCCACACACCGTAGCAGGCCCACCCTTCTTTTTCAGAGTGGCTTTGGACAGTTGATGGAGGACACACATGTGTTTGATGTGCAAAAAAGTGTTAAACCTTTTTTGTGGAACTGCAAACTGTATTCATACATAATCTACAATCTTAAGTAAAATAATAACTGCACTCATATGACTTTATCAAACAAATTCTTCTGGCATGTGTCTTGTCCAAGTCTTGTAAGTAGTACAATTCTGCCAATCTTGTTTTTTCAGCTCACATCATATTGCATTCTGTTACTTGTGGACTTGTAGTTATAAAATGTAGACAAATGCAAAATGATCCGCACTAACAGCGCAAAGTTCTCAGGAACGTGATCTGAGAGATCTTTCAGCATATTTTTAGGAAGCAAGACTTTGAATGGAGTACTTGGGTGAGAAAATTTGGTAGTGGTTTGTCTACATTGCTACCTCGAGATTATTCACATTCAGTGATTATTTTGCATGCATGTTGTGCGGCAAAAGAGAAGACATTTACCTTTGTATGTAGTTATGGTATGCCTATCGCATGAGCCTAGCTAGAAAGCAATGAGGCACTGTATGAAAAGGTTAGAGAATACAGAAACTACAAAACGGACACAGCTGGGGTAGAGGCTGACAATTAGAAGGTTTATCATAGGGGCCAGATGATTCAAATATGTGAAGATCTCCAGAGGTCTTTGAGGTAACAACATGGCATATGTTAAAATTCTAGCAGTTTCATTTCTGCCTTCTTCCTCTGGCCCTTACTCACCCCATAAAAAAAGAGTACCATATGACTGGTGGCAATTACTTCCTACTCCCAGAAAAGCGACCATACTATGAGCAGCCAGAACATCAGGCTCGATAAACCTTAATGGTTCATAAGTGAAACTGTACCAAGACCTGGCTCAATCAACACTACAAAAAAGGCTAGCCATAGCCTCAGTAGGAAGATTACATGTGCAAAAACAAATCAGATATCAATGGGTGTTTCCTTTTGGGTTATTATTCAAATAGGAAGACTGTCACCACAGAATCACAACCTGCGAAGAAGTTATGCATATTCTGCAGAGACCGGATGTTAGGGAGAATTCTCATAAATGTGCTAATTCCCTTCACCTTAGAGACCCCCAGCAACTTTGCTGGATTTTGAGGACTTGATTGTTTTACCTAGAGACAGTGTGAGCCTTTTTTTCCCACTCATGTATTTTGATGCATGTTTTTACTCTTGTGTTCTTTGATTATGGAGGTTTTAGACAACTCCATAGGCATCATTTCATTTGTGTCACACAGCACCCTCAGTGCAGTGACCCAGGGAAGCCTATTAGGCTGACACAAGGTTTAAATATCTTCTCTGGGATAAACTACTGTTCGCAGAGAAAGTAAAGTGAAATTGACTTTACTAGTCTTTTCAAATTCCTAGAACCAGCACACACTATCTTAGAATGTTTAGAAACTCATGTAGTAGTCAAATGTTACCCTTTCCTCTCGAAATGGCTGGTGGCAGTGGTTTTACAATGAACGACCATGATTTTCCCGACCGTGAACACTGGTAGCGTTAAATCGCGGGAGCCATGTTTTTCAAGATGGCGTCTGAGCCTCCTTTGTTTAAACGGGTCACGGTCTTCTTTTTCGCCATTTCTTTTTGGAAAGGTCCTTCTAGAGTTTGTCTCTGCGCGCCAAACCAGGTTTGGTCCCTTTGTTCCTACGCCTTTGGTGGGCTTCAGGACTGAAGGCCGCCTCTGGCACCTGAGTGTCTCGGATGGGCAGGAAGTGAGGGAAGTGCTCGAAACTCCCTGTGCTTAGTCTCCTAGGAGACCCAAATGCACTTTGGTGAGATTGGCTGGCTGATTGTCCGGCAAGGACAGCCAGCCTGCTGGGTGAGTGGCAGCTAGACTGGAATGAATGGGAGAAAACTGTTTAAAAGGCATGTCTCTTGGCTTGGAAGGCAGAGTCGACCACTGGAATGAAAGAACCGAAAACGCGCTGGAAGAGGACGGCTGCTGCAACTCCTGGACCGTTGGTTTGCCCGGTGAAGCCATGCTGCAGGTCTGAATCGCCAAGTTCATCTTGACAGAGAAGCCCTTCAAGGACGACTTCTTACTTTGAGTTGATGCAGGAAACCGAATAGCCAGGGAGAAGGACACCAGTTTGTGTGCTTGACGACAGCTCCTGGAATCGAAGATTTGCCAGTTTGCCAGCTTTGTGACCAGTCCCCAAGCAGTGTAGGAGTCCCCCAACATCCTCCCTCTTGTCCCCATGACTGAGGCTCAGGAACAGCAAGATCTGCAGGAACAGAAGTCTTCAGCTGCATCTTTTTGTTCAAATAAGGTACTGTGAAAACCTGACCAAGAGAACTTACCTCTCACTGCGAAAGTGCGTGAAACTTTGGCAACTTGAAGGCCTAGTCAGCTTGTGACCCGACATATATGAATCTTTCTTCTATGAACTACTTCTGAGAACCGTGGCAAAGACTTTTCCGTTTAACTACCAGAACCGTTTTTACTTACAGAAGACTCTAGCCCATTGACGGTTGCCTACCTATTGCATTGGAACAACTCCTCTGGTGAACTCAAACTATTTGCACTGTTTAAGAATAATTCTACTATTCGTTTTATTAACTTATGCCATTTTGCTCCTCCTTCAAAGTAGTTTAAATGCCTCAGAACCAGATAGCGTGAAGTATTGTAGTATATTTTTGTGTGATATTGATTGCCTCCTTTTAGTGAATATTTTCTGACTGTGTAATAAATTAATACGTGTTTTACCAAGAACCCTTGAGTATAAGAGTCGATTTGAAATCTTGTGATTGTAGACCTCTGTGTAAAATCATTACAGCTCACATTCCCTCTTGAGATAAGCCTGGCTGCTCAGCTCGCTACCTAAAACTGTGTGTTACAGACTTATACCAAACTACCCACCTAGGGCCCAAAATTCTAAAGAGACCGCATCTAAATGGTGGAATGTAATGTCAGATGGAACTGACATGAAATTAACCTTTGCTTTAACATTTTATTTAGAAAATTTGAAACATTGAACATTGAGTATACCTCTGTCAAGTTCCTAAAGTTAATTAAAACCGTGACCTATCTGCCGAACACTTTGATATAAAGGACGATTTGTATTTATAAACTAAAAGGTCAAATGTATGCTCTCCAATAATCTTTGCAAGATTGTAAATGCATGGAAATGTTGTTGTTTTGTACGTTTAATATTTTAAAAGTTTGTAATGAACTATATAAAAATTAGAAAAATTAAAATTATTTTAAAAAAGGTTGGTTTTGCTTACACCTGTAGTCATAGTTGTGTGTAGTGGTCCCAGAGGGTACTGCATGCAAACTCTGCCTAACACCGGAGGACAAAGAAGACCCTTATGGCAGCATGAGAAAGAAAGAATGGCTGATGAAGGAAGACGTAAGCCTTGAGAATGATATCGTATGATATATGATATGATAGGTTATTTTAGTGTTACTCCGTGTCCTCTTGCTTCCAAGGCGAGCACGTTGCCGCTGAGCTATCCTCCCGAGACAATGGAGGTCGATGACAAAAGAGGACAGGAGGAATTGACAGCTTCCCTACTTGAGCATTTTGGAACCTACTCATGGATACACAGAGGACTTTAAAGGTAGGAGACCGCATCTGGAGAAGCCGCCTATAGTGGAAAATGGAAATGTCATGCAACTTTAAACAAGACAATGGCCCTAGGGACCACGAGGCAGTGGTTGGCCAGTTGAAATCTTAAAATGCGGTTTAGGACTCCCCACGTAAAATCTCTGGGGAGGTAATAGGGGCCAATGGCATCAGGCACGTTGCCCGGAGGATCATAGGCACTTTGGCCCTCCCCTGGGAACAGGGAGAAAGTTGCTGGAGGTTGTTGGGGTATGTTTGATTGGGGTGACGAGGGGGAGGCACAAAGAGCTTGTATGGTCGCATATAGTGGAGGGAAGGGGGTCACGCTTACCCACAAGACAGGGGGAAAAGTGGTTGATGAAGAGCAAAGTTATAGAAGTTCAATTAATACAATCCGAATTTTGTCCCACAATGTTAGGGATATGAACTCTCCGGTAAAATAGAGGGATCTCTGAGGGGAGTGAAACCAGAAATTCTGATGTTTCAAGAAACACATATTAGGAAAAAATACAATGGGAAGCTTAAGATGAGGGGTTATCCTAATTTGTACCAAGCTAATGCAGAGGACAAAAAAAGCTGGGGTTCTCATAGCCATTAGTGATAAGCTGGCAGTAAAGCTACTTGGGACCAAGGTAGACCCAGCAGGACATTAATTTGTCCTTAACCTAATTATAGGAACCCGAAGGTATGCGCTGGCTAATATATATGCTCAAAATAAAAGCCAAGATGGCTTTTTGATGCGTGTGCTGTTGCAACTCGAAGACTTTGCTACGGGAGAAATCATCCTGCAGGAGATTTCTCTGGCATGGATCCCTCAAATAGACAGGAGCTCACAGGCTATGCAACACACACTGCCACCAACCAAACGGCTTAAACAAAAAATCACCACATTGGCTCTCTATGAGGTCTAGTGGGAAGGGTGAAGGATGTAGATCTGGGAATTCTCCCTCTCGGATCATGCCCCATTAACAATGCAGATAGAGGTAGGGGTGTACCTGAGGGGGTTTGGAAGTGTCAGTTTCCGGAAAACCTGATGCAGGACCGACCCGATATTGGCCACTATGATTCAGGATAAAATTAACACCTATTTTGCAGAAAATGACACCCAAGATATGGCACCTGAATCTGTGTGGGATGCCTTCAAGGCATTGTTGAGGGGACACTTAATAGCTATGAAGGCAAAGCAAGACAGGCAGCAGACACGCTGGGAAGACGAAATAGAAGCTAAAATACAAGTTATCATGGCAGAAATAACAAAAGGCTCCTCAAGGAGTCTACAAAGGGCGTTGAAACACACGCAAGGTCAGCTAGAAACACATTTCACTAAATAAACAGGGAAAAAGGGACACTTTTCACAAAGTAATTATATTACGTAAAAGCAAACAAAGCTGATAAATTGCTAGCAAGGCAGTTAAAAGATAAAACAAGATCCCATACATTATTGAAGTAAAAAAATAATTGTGGTGGCTATGAAACTACCAACCAGGGAATCCTGGGGGTTCTTAGCGACTGTGACACAGCACTGTATAATTGATGACCCAGATAGGGAAAAACAGGAGACATGTTTGCAAAGGGCTTCCCTACCGACTATCACACAGGAGAGGGATAGGCTGGAGGAGGAAGTACGAGAGGAAGAAGTATTTAAGCCGATACAGTCCATACTACGAAACAAAGCCCCTGGGCCAGATGGATACCCTGAGAGTTTTTATAAACGGTATCTAGACATCATAGTACCACTTTTTACTATATTGTTCACATCATCACTATAAAGGGTACGATTACGGACTCAATGAATGAAGCAAAACTGGTGGTGTTCCCCAAAAGGGGTAAAGTCATCCCTGAGTTCCTATAGACCAATAGCGCTGATCAACATCGATGCCAAAATATACACCAAAATCCTAGTTGCCAGAATGGCAGACCTCTTGCCGAAATTGATAGGGTTAGATCAGTCGGATTTATACCACAAAGACAGGCGCATGCTAACACTCACCAGGTATGCCATCTGCTGGAAAAGATAGCAATAACACACATACCAGCACTTTTGTTATCATTGGATGCTGAGAAGGCGTTTGACAGGGTTGAATGGCTGTTCCTGTTTAGCACCATGGAATGTATGATATTTGTGGGGGTCGGGGGAGTTCCTTTGTTTGGTGCAGGCTAAATATTATTCCCCGAAGATGAGAATTGTGGTAAATGGGACCCTCTCGGGCAGCATTGCAATAAAACGGGGAACCAAACAAGGGTGCCCCTTGTCCCCATTACGTTATGCCATATACCTGGAACCCTTTTTAACTAGACTCCGAGATTCGTGGCATTGATATGGCAGGGTTAGAGCACAAGACAATTGCATTTGTAGACGATATGCTTATAGCGATCACTGATCCAGAAACATCCACGCCAGCACTGATGGTCGAATTGGACGAATTTGGGGCTGAACTTGTCGGTCAACCCTGAAGCAGTGGATCGTTTACAGATGCCAACCAAACTATCACTGGCGGAGTAGGGCATGCAATATTTGGGAGTTCTCACAAAAACGCTTGAACTACTATACAGGGCGAACTACCAGCAACTACTAGCAAAGGTGAAAATGGACTCCACTTGCAATATCCTCGTTGGGGAGAATGATGGTTATTAAGATGGTGCTCCTTCCCTGAACATTGTACTATTTTCAAGCCCTTCTGATTCGTGTACCTAAAACATTCTTTAGCTCACTCACAAAACTTATATCGGCTTACATTTGCAAAACAAACCGGCTAGAATAGCTATGACCATCCTTACGGCACCAAGACATCAGGGCTGTTTGGCCTCCCTCATTTCCATAAATATTATGAAGTGGCACAGCTGCGGGTTATTAAGGAGTGGTTTGCTGGTGAGGGTCCGAAGGTATGGATCCGTCAAGATAGAGCGGTCGCAAGTACACCTCTCTCAGGATTACTGAGGCTACGTCGGGATCACAGACCCCCCCCCCACCCTCCCCATGTTAAGATTAGTAAAGTTGTGGGCCTAGAGACGGACGTGTGGGACACAGTCATTAAAGGAGGCACTCTAACTACATCCCCCGCCCCGTGGCATTACACTCAGCATCTACTGCATGTAAAGTACCTGACAGCGACAATTCTATGTTGGAAGGGGTGTGGGGGTTAAAGGAGAATGGAGATGCATAGGATGGGACTGCCCTAAATAAGACTATTTTGGGAAGCAATCCAAGAACACATAGAGAAGATATTCCCGAATAATTGCCATGGAGTTTGCTCCTTCCCTCCTTCGTAATGGTCTTACTTCTATGGAAGTCTATCTAAGATGAGGAATCCATGGGAGGATACAATCCATTAGATGAACAAATTACCCCATGTAATGTTGTTTCTATTGGATGTACCCACGGATTGCTCATCGCCCTCCCAACCTACCCTGCTGTCGGTGAGTGAATTTTGCTAATTGAAACCTTCCTCTCTTTCAGCGTCTGTTTTTTTAAAATCCTTAAGTCGGCTGTGTAAAATGGGGGGGGACTTGAACTGAGGCAATGGTCGCGGTGCGTGCTATTTATTTCTATGTCCTGTCCGAGTGCGCAGATGAAATCCACTGAGGGACTTTGACTCGACAACATGCACAGCGCCCTCTGCTGTTGAAAAGGTTCTGAAGATGAAAGCAGAATATCGGTATATCAAAGATGATAAATCTGTCGGAGGAACATTCAGTAGAAAGAACATTACCAGGGGTAAGTAAATTGTTCTTTTAATGAAAACGTCATAAAATTCATGTTTAATCTGTCTTGCATAGCTAATGAGGCACTTTATTCTGAGGCCATGGCTGCGATGGGTGCCGTGGGATTCATGGAACATGCACCAGCAGCTTAGATGAAAGGAGCTCACGGCGTCGGTGTGCATCACATACGGAAGAATGGCCTCCCGCTGGAAGAGAGAGACCTGCGGCACGCCAGAGGCACAGCGTTACCATGCCCCCAACCTCCAAGTTATACCCTTTCCAATTAACCAGATATTCAAGGCAGTGAAAATCTTTCTTTGGCTGGGGCCTCCCTCTGGAACAGCCTCCTTGCCTCTCTGAAACTTGAGGAGAACCATCTCTGGATCCGGAAGCACCTCAAGACCTTCCTCTTTGCTTCTGCTTTCTCCTCTTCCCTGCTGAACTCCTGACTGAAACTGCAATGGTCACCTGGCTACCCTCTGATCTAGGGCCCAGGTCCCCTCCCCCGCCAGCTGCACATCTGCACTGCCGGGCAACCCCTGCACTTGGGGGCTGTTTCTGTATCCCTACAGCCCCCACCAGTTCTTGACGTCTGCACTTATCCCTGCACTTGCCACAAGCTGGCTGCACTTTTTACGTCTTTTAATTTACCTATTCTATTTATGATTACTGATGATCATATGTACTGCACTGCACCCTCCCTCTTCCCCCCGCACTTTCCCTTTCCCCCCTCCCCTGCACTTGTGCGATCTGAATGACACCTGGCCTAGTAGGATCGTTGTCTGTCTTCCCTCTGTTCTCCCTCCCTTGCCTCCTCGTGCCTTCAAACGCTTGGGTATAGGCGCGTTATAAATGCCATATTATACAAACGGGAATCAACGAGACGCTGCACCTCGAATTCATCCCGGGGACCCACCGCTGGGGGACCAACCGATCGAGTCCTGGGATATATCTGAGAATCAATGACTGGCTTAAGTAAGTAAACATGGATTACAAGGTGTATTTAATAGGAACCAGGCAATTTAAGTTCCAAGGCAGAGGGGTTGGTTACCCTGTATATTTTGAATGGACCTATGCATTTGGGATTGAATTTCTTGCTGCTTGTAGGAATCTTGATCTGCATCGTGGACAACCAGACTTGATTGTTTATTCTGTACAATGGAGCGGCTCTTCTCTTTTTACCTACTTGTATACAAGATAGGGTCTGGGCCTTCTGGAGATGTTGTCTGGTGGTATTATAACCCTTTTGCAATAGTCTCAGAATAGCAGTGCTTGAAGGGACAGGACTCAGACGGGGATGGTGTAAAGGAAATGAAGTGGTATGTAAGCCTGTGGACAAATGAAAAGGGGTGTCTTGGATGGAGTAATGAAAAGAGCCGTTCTATGCAAATTCGGCTATAGGGAAGAGATTTACCCAATCATGATCATGCTAAGTGATGCAACATCTCAAGTACTGTCCAATGGTCTGATTTGCCCTTTCTGTCTGTGCATCGCTTTGAGGATAGTAAGCCGTGGAGAAATGAAATTTGATGTTAAGACCCTTGCCTATTGCTCTCCATAAGGAGGACATTAATTGGGTCCCACGATCAGTGATAATAGCAAGGGGTAGCCCATGTAAACGAAAAATGTTTTGAATAAAACAGGTAGCCAATCGCAGAACAGAGGGTACATCCACAAAGGCAATGAAATGCGCCAGTTTTGTAAAGGAATCGATGACCGTGAGAATGACTTTGTTTCCTTGTTCTAATGGGAGATCCCTGATGAAATCCATTGAGCAGATCTGCCATGGTCCAACAGGAATAGGTAGGGTTCGAAGGAGTGCCATGGGACATTGTCTGGGGGTCTTGGAACGGGCGCACAAATAACATCGTTGGACATAGTCTTCTAGGCCTTTTCTCATTCAATCCCTTCATGCATATCTTTGGAGTTTTTCTAAGGTTTTGCGTACGCTGAAGTGTCCTGTTCTGCTCCTGGTACATCATGACACCAGTTAAATAAGGTGAGTTGGCTGGTACAAGTAGGTAACAATAATCTTTTATCGTGGAACAATAACCCTTGTGCTTCAGAATGTACGGGAGAACGTTGATGGAATTCCTTCTTGAGTGAAGGGGAGTATGCTTTTCTTAGTGCGTTCTCGTATGCAAATAAAGCAGAATGAGTAGTGGAGAAGATGAGTTTAGTAGGAAGGGAAGGAATGCCTTCAGTATCTTCTGTCGAGGAGTAGTATGCTTGAGACAAGGCATCAGCTTTTGTGTTCTGATTTCCTGGTTTGTAAGTGTCTATGAAGTCGAACTGTGCAAAGAAATTAATCCATCTTTGATTCATGGCGTGAGCGGTCTTTCCGATAATCAGTAAAAAACGTTATGGTGTGTTTAGCACCTTCCAGGAGATGTCGCCAATTAAGGAAAGCATCTATTATTGCTAACAGCTCCTTTTCGAATATACTGTAGTTTTTCTCAGCTGCGTTGAAGGTATGTGAATAATACGCTTAAGGATGAGTAAGCTGGGTAGCAGAGATGTTTTGTAACTTGAGTGCTCCAAGAGCATAGTTTAATGCATCCGTCTCCAGCAAGTATGGAAGATCAGGTTCATGCAGACGTAGAATAGGTGCTGACGTAGACTTCTCTTTGAGCGACACAAAGACTTAGTCTGTCTCCTGATGCCATCAGAAAAGGACACCTTTTTCCAATAACCAAGTCAAAGGGAGAAGGATCTGAGAATAGTTGGGGATAAACTAACAGTAGAAGTTTGCAAATCCTATGAACGCTTGTACCTTTTTAACAGAACTAGGAAAAGGTCACTTGAGTACGGTGAATATTTTCAGAGGGTCCATTACTACACCCTCCGGGGTTATGATGTGACCCAAGTAAGAGATGTGTTGCTGGTGAAATTCACACTTAGAGATTTTAGCATATAAACGATAGATACGTAGTCATCAGACAATTTGCTTGACATTGTTGACATGTTCTTGGTAAATTCTTGAGAAGAATAGAATATCATCCAGGTATATAACAACAAATATGTCTAGAGCAGCTCTGAAAACATCGTTCAAGAAGTACGAATAAAACCTTTAAGTAGATTGTCAGTTATATACTCCTTTAATATCACATTCTTCTTCTCGGATAAGGCTTAAGTTCATCCAAAAGGTATTTTTGCCCCAGGAAGAAGGTCGATAAGACAGTTATATTCCCGATGTGGGGGCAATTTATCAGCTTCTTTTGGTATATTCCAAAGTAAGGCCTGCATGAATTGCTGGAATGTTGGATCTGATGGGACCGTGCATAGACATGAGGGGGCTTGTGCTTGAAGGAAGTAGTGGGGGGTGGGGGGTAAGAACGAACATCCTGAAGTATAATAGACAAATAATCAGGATGAAGAGATCCGACAGAAAACAGAGAACTTCTGTGTGTGTGTGTATTTATTTTGCATCAACACAAAGTTTCAGGTGACTAGACAATTTATTTTACAGTTCTTTCGATAAGCACGAAAGATAAGTGAAATATAAACGGTTAAGGCTGGTTATGGATAGTGGTAACACAGATAGGTGTCGACCTCAGGGTTATTGAGGTCAAAACCTCATTTGGATGCACATTTCCCACAGATGGAGGGGGTAAAACAACCCTATAAAGCAGGGAAACATGTGCCTGAGACTTGCATTGGTCCAAGGCATAGTTTACACATGGTGCACACAACAATATTTACATATAACATACATGAGGGGGGATGGTATAGTTGTGTCACAGGGATCGACACAGTAGATTCAACGGACGGCACCGCCACAGGTGCCTCTCCTGACGAAGGCCAGCACAAAGACAGGCGTTAATCAAGCCCCTTTTTTGGCCGAAATACACCCTGTGTCGATCCCTGTGACACAACTATACCATCCCCCCTCGTGTATGTTATATGTAAATATTGTTGTGTGCACCATGTGTAAACTATGCCTTGGACCAATGCAAGTCTCAGGCGCATGTTTCCCTGCTTTATAGGGTTGTTATACCCCCTCCATCTGTGGGAAATGTGCATCCAAATGAAGTTTTGACCTCAATAACCCTGAGGTCGACACCTATCTGTGTTACCACTATCCATAACCAGCCTTGTCCGTTTATATTTTACTTATCTTGCGTGCTTATCGAAAGAACTGTAAAATAAATTGTCTAGTCACCCGAAACTTTCTGTGTTGATGCAAAATAAATACACACACACAACAGAAGTTCTCTGTTTTCTGTCGGATCTCTTCATCCTGATTATTTGTCTATTATACGTATAACCACCTGGGTAAATCAGGACCCCACCAGGTGCCCTATAGTATATACCGAACATCCTGAAGGGCATGTTTCTTGCAAGGTAAGAGTTTGGCCTTTCCAGTCTATAAATGGGTTGCAATATCGCATCCAAGGAGTACCCAAAATGATCTGCTAGTGAGGGGCTATAATTGCATCGAAACACAATACCTCATGGTGATATTGGGCACAGACCATCGACAAAGCTTGTGTTTGTAGGGAAATAGGACCAGAGATGAGGGGTGACCCATCTACTGACATGATGGTTTCGGACTTGGGTTTTGATCTCATGGGAAGTTATCTCTCAGGCGCTCATCATCCAAGTCATCCAGCAACCACCCGTTCAAAACACAAGCTGTTCGAAAGGAGACGCTCCAAAGTGACCTAAAAAGACAACTACAAAACAAGGAAAAGGGCCCCACTGGAAGAGCTACTCCCACCATTCCTCTTCATCTTCCACATAAAAGAAGAGACTGCACAGACACTCAACGGACTCCTCACCTGACGAACAGATGCGTTTCCCATCACAATCTGCTTTGGCAGAAAAGTGGTAGGAATTCAATCTCAAAATGATGGAGCTCTCCTCCTCAGAGCCAAAAAAGGATAAACAGGACCCCACGATGCCCGACAAATCAGAAAAGTATCTGAAGAACATTCACCCTACGCGCCTAAGAGCTTTGACATGAAATCGGACTCCAAGAGTTTTTGAGTGCCATCGACAGCCGTGGCCCTTTCGATGCTTTTCCAAGTCACATCGGTTCCGTCTTCGAAAGGCATGCCGACCCAACCTCCAGATAAACCTGAGTCAAAGAAAGACTGAGGTCTTTCCAAAGCATAAGCATTTTTGATGATAAGTGTGTTAGGGAGAATTCTCATTATATGGCTAATTTCCCTCACCTAGTGAGTCCCCCAGCAGCTTTACTGGAGTTCTGGAGTTTATTGTTTCCACTTGGTAAGAGTGTGAGCCTTTTTCCCACTCTTACATGTGTTTTGCCTTGTGTATTTCTACTGTTTGTGTGATCTTGGGCTCTGGAGCACACCACTCCATGAGCCCCACTTCTATGTGTGTTACACAGCACCTTCAGTGCAGTGACTCAGGGTTGTCTTTAAGACTTCCCAATGACTCCATTTTTCTGGGGCTGACTACTGTTCCCCAGAAACAGGTAAAGTTGCCATTTACTTTATGTAGCAATTTAAAACTACAGACCCAGTACACTCCATTTTACATGGAGTACTGGAAAGGGTTAATTCCTATCCCTTTTTGTCTGTGCCTCTCTGAGCTTTGTTTTGCTCTTTTAACATTTAGACTTGGCTGGTGGCAGTGGTATCTACCCTACCTTTTCTACCGCGATCATACTATATAAACGTGGTACTGTTCCAGGCTATTATATTAGGCTCGAACATAAACCCGCTTGACCAAATACTATTTCTTTTGGCTCCGGTCGGTTTATTCGCATTTTCTTTTTTTTTATTCATGTGTTCCTGACTTCTCCACGCATTGGTCTCCTGGCTACCCACTGAATCTCGGGTCCAGGCTCCTGCACGTCCAGTTGCCCTCGCACTGCCTCTGGGCCCCCAAGCACTTAAGGGTCTGTATCTGCATCCCTACAGTCCCGTGCACTCATAAGTGCTGCCGAAAGGTGGCTCATGAGTTACCTGCACCCACCCCCCCATTGCCACTTTTCACACTTCCTCCTCCCCGCACTTGCGCGATCTGAATGACAGAAGGCCTAGTAAGATCGCTGTTTTGTTCTCCCTCTGTCCCCCCCCCCCCTCCTCCTCTTAGAAACGCCTAGAAACACTTCGGTACAGAGGCGTTATAAATGACTTATCATGTATTCTTTGTCAGAGATTTGATCTGCTCTCACAGGAAGGAGGCCTGGTTCTCACCCCGAGCATCAACAACCTCAATCTGCACAACTGTCTACTGAAAGGTTAAGATACAGAGACTGGTATCCGCCTGGATACGTTATGGAGGTTTTGCTTTTGGCCAGAGGTCTGGCAAAGCAGGCTCTGTACTGCTGCAATGGAAAACATTTTGCAGCTGGTGCAGAGCCAAGGGAGTCGGTTGTTTGCTGTGCAGTACAGTTTTGGTACTTTCTTGCCTTTTGCACCTTGCCCAGCAGGGTTTACAGGTCACTGCAGTTCAAGGGATGCTTGGCTGCACTTTGATCTTCAAGCGCAGACCTGAGCAAGGCGTAGACTTCAAAATGCCAATGGTGATTGAATTTCTAAAATGACTAACAAGTACTTTTCTCCCACTCCCTTTTGTGGTGCTTGCCTGGTGACCTAAATCGAGTATTGACTTTCTTAATGGGAACACCCTTCGAGTTGCTACATTCTTGCCTGCACAGGCTCCTCAAGGGAAAACTGTATTTATTTTTAGTAGTGATCAGATCTGCACGCAGAGTGAGCAAACTATTCTCATGTAAAACTTCCACTAAGTCTTTTCAAGGGGCAAGGTCATGTTCAGGGTATGCCCTCCTTTCCTAAGGTGCTAGCAGAGTTTCCCTCACTCAAAACATTTACCTGCTAGCCTTCTACCCTCCTCCTTTCAATGAAGAGGAGAATTTGCATAGTTTGGATTTTAAAAGAGCCTTCTGTTTTTATATTGTCGGAACAAGTAATTTCAGATTGGATAACCAGTTTTTTGTCAGATACACCGGCCCTAGATTAGGGAAAGGAGTGACCAAACAAACTCTATAAAGGTGGACAGTTTGGGTTTGAGCCATTGGGGCACTCGGCCTTGGATTGGTTGCCCGATTTTTTGCCGAACCAGAACTGGTTACTTCAACTGGCGGATGGTCTCCATGATGCCAGTGGTCTGGACATATCTCTGAATGTCGAATTTCAACAGTTGAAACCATATGTGCACCCGAATGTGCAATACCGCAAGGTGGTTGAGAAGGTCATAATGGCTTTGTGCCTCAGCGCACCGTCGAAGCCGGTATCGCAGTATGATCTCTCCGACATCCTTGACTGTGGCCCGCAAACGGAATGTGCTTTGCCGTTCAATGCAGCCATAGCAGACTCAACTATGTCCTTGTGGCAGCAGCTGTACTGAACACAGAACTTATGAAAAAGTATAAGCCGACGAGAGGCCACCTTACGTTTTTGACTCCCCCCCGAACACAGAGGGGTTAGTGGTGCAGGCTGTGACGGTTGCGTTCAGGCCCTCGATGATCAACCTCCCCACTGACAGTCAAAAATGTCTAAGCCTCTGGGAGCATGGCTCTTATTGCTGTAAATGCTTCTTGTGCTTTCTCCAAATATCCTCTAAAGCACAATTTTTGAATCAGCTGATCACCTCCCAGACAGGTACGTCAAAGCTGTCTTCTTAGTGGCTTATGGCTAAGAAATTGCCTGTCAAGCGCTCTGAGCAGGGTTGGAAAAGGCAGACGGTATGGTTTGTGCTATGGGCAATTGGACAGTCTTGTGCAGGGCTGCTTATTTGAGGGTTTTGGGGTTTTTTCCCAAATGTTCAGGTGAAGCTGCTGGACCTTGCCTCTTATGGCGAACATCTTTTTGGCCCCAAAGCTGACAAGTCCATTGAAAGGTTTAAGGACTCCAATATCACGGTTAAGTAACTAGGGTTCGTAGTGCAGCAGCCGCCTCCATTGCAGAAAGTTTCCTTTGGGTCCATAGCGCAGGGTTACAGGAGGCACTCCACCTTTACAAGAAGGTTGCAAGCCCCCCATGCCAAACAAGGGCAGCCAGGATCCCACAGGTATAACATGGGAGTTGACAGTCGATTGCTGGTGTATCTTCGACATCCACAGTGTCTCAGAAGCCTCTTTGAGGTATCTCTTCATACTTCAACAGTTGGAGGAAGAGTCTCTGTATTCTTGGGCAAATGTAAGTAAATAACCTCTGATGCCTGGGATCTTTAGCTTATCGAGTGGGGCTACTGTTTTCCGTTTTTCAAGAGGCCACTGGACAGACCTCCACCTCGCTCATAACAGTCAGAACGGGAGCTACAGGAAGAGCTGCAGGCCCTTCTTTTGATGGGAGTCGTAGAGGCAGTTCCAGCCGAGAAAGTAGGCTCGGGGTGGTACTCCCGATACTTTCTGGATCCCAAGAAAGGGGTAGGACTCCGTCCCATCTTGGACCTCAGTGATTTGAACAAATTCCTGAGGGAGGATAAATTCAGGATGGTGACGTTAAGGGAAAATGTCCAGGCTCTGCAGTTCCAATACTAGCTGCTGTCACTGGACATTCAGGAGGCCTATTTTCACATACCTATCCACAGGAAGCACAGGCAATTCCTAGTGCTTACCATCTGGGATATGCGTTATCAATTCAAAGTGCTCTTTTTGGCCCGCAGGGTCTTTACCAAGCTGATTGCAGTAGTAGTGGCCCACCTCAGGAGAGCTGACGTCTTTGTGTTCCAATGCTTGGATGATTGGCTGATCCGAGCATGGTCACCGCAACAGGTTTTTGAGCCACATCGAGGACACCTGTTCACTATTGCACGACTTGGGTTTCTCCCTGAACTTACATATCAGACTTGGACAGTGCAGAAGCTCCAGTTCATCAGAGCAGTCTTGGACAACTGGGAAGGGAGTGTTTTTCCTCCCGAAGTGAGTGTCATCAACTTGCCACACATGGTCAGTCTCTTCCAGACTTTCAGCAGTCTACCGGCGTTGGATTTCCTGTGCTTGCTGGGCCTCATGACATCCTATATTTTCCTGGTGCCGAAGGCAAGTTTCGGGAAGAGGTCCCTTCAGTGGCTTCTCAGTAGCCAGTGGTCGCAGTACTTCGACAAGATGTCTGATGTGCTCCAGGTGTCGAGATCTATGGCAAATGACCTGACCTGGTGGAGCGACAGGACAAACATGTTGGCATGAGAACCTTTCTGGGTGCCATGGCCGGAGGTGCAGGTGGTCACGGGCGCCTTGCTGAACGGCTGGGGAGCTCATTGCAGCTCTCTCCAGATCAGCAGCCATTGGTCTCAGAATTGTGGCTTCTCTGCAGGGGAAACATATCCTGATGTTAATGGACAATACAGTGACCATGCACTACCTCAACAAGCAGGAGGTGGCGCAAGATCACTGCCCCTGTGCAGGGAGGCCATGTAACTATGGTTCTAGGTAATAGAGAACAACCTCTCAGCCTCTGCTCATCTGGCAGGGGTGGAGAATGGGTTGACAGATGTTCTGATCGGTGGTCGGTCAAAAAAACGAAAACAAAATATCGAATCACAAAAATCCCGAATCCAAAATCTCGAGAAAAAAAATCTCGAATTATTTATTTATTTATTTATATGTATTTGTGGGTTCAGGTAAGTATAAAAAAAGGGTAAAATAAAAAAAAAAGGGGGGGTTCGGGGGGAACCCCCCCATTTCGAAATAAAAACGTATTAAAAAAAAAATTCGAGATTTTTGTTTTCGATATTTTGGATTCGAGATTTTTGTTTTCCATATTTTGTCATTCGGTTTTTTCACTATAAACCGTTCTGATCAGGCAGAGCTCTGTCTCCTATGAGTGGAAGCTATGTCCGGAGGTCACTTCGGAGATCTTCACCCAGTGGGGCCCCGACAGTGGATCTGTTTGCAATGGTGGACAACACTAAGTGCAAGCAGTAATTTCCCCCAGGGGGCTGGTGGGGGAAGAATATT
Organism: Ambystoma mexicanum; assembly: GCF_040938575.1. Lineage (NCBI taxonomy): Eukaryota > Metazoa > Chordata > Amphibia > Caudata > Ambystomatidae > Ambystoma > Ambystoma mexicanum. The sequence continues at coordinate 642,368,575 of NC_090923.1, forward strand.
TAGGCGAGTGGGTCTTCAACCTCCATTATGTGTTCCCGCTGCGACCAGTCATCCCTTGGGTTCTCAGGAGGTTGCAGAGATTCAGGACTTTCCGGATTGCCCCAAATTGGGCGAGGAGGACGTGTTACCCAGATCTCCTGGAATTAGCCATAGGCCCACCTTGTCGGAGTCAGGAGGCAATGTGTTTCAACCAGATCTCGTCAACCTGCATGCTTGGCTCTTGAGAGGCTGAGGTACAGAGACTGGGACTTGGATGAAGAGGTGCTGGAGGTGCTGTTGGATGCATGCAAACCGTCCACAAGGTCCCTGTATGTATGCAGATGTGGGAGGATTGTGGCTTGGTGCAAGGTTAAATGAGTGGACCCATTATCCTGTCCCACTTCCTCAGTGATGTGGTTTTGTTGGCCCTTGCCAAATTGCGCCTGCAAGTGGGCACGGTAAAGGGGTATCTGGTGGCTCTTTCCCTGTTTATAAGAACACTAGACCAAGGTACCTCCTTTACTATCCCTGTGGTGGCCCAGTTTCTGAAGGGCCTGGCTAATTCTTTCCCTCCTTCGCGTTTTGTAGTCACTGATTGGGATCTTAACTTAGTCCTCACCTTTCTTATGGCGGCTCAGTTTGAGCCTTTGCATTTAGCTCCGATCAGACTCGTCACATTGAAGACTGCATTTTTGTTGGAAATCACGTCCGCTAGAGGGGTCCGTGAATTGCAGGCACTTACTAGCAAAGTCCCTTTCCTGAAGTGTTTTAAAGAAAGTCTCCCTGAAAGTGCGCCCTACATTTTTCCCCAAACGTGGTGTCGAATTTCATCTGGGCCAGAGCATTGACCTGCCAGCATTTTACCTTTCACCCATTGCTTCAAAGAATGAGGCAGAGGCTTCACATATTGGTTCCTAAGAGGGTACTGAGCTTTTACCTGGCTAGAATGGCCTCTTTCATAAAGGACGACCAGTTGTTCATTGCACTTTTACAATCCAGGTTGGGGCTAGCAGTTACTAAGCAAACTAACTCTCACTGGATGGTGCTGTGCATTTCTGAATACTACCAGACCGCATGTAAGGAGGTGCCAGCAGGGCTTAGGGCCCATTCTACCAGAGGGGTTGTGGCCGCCTCGGCTCTTCGGAGGGGAGTGCCAGTTTGAGACATTTGACACGCAGCAACGTGTTCTTCTCTACACACGTTTGCTAAACATTACAGTTTGGACTTGGCCCATGAAGCAGATTTGTGCTTTGGTAGGGCGGTCCCCCAGAGCTTTTTAGCTTAACTTTCAAACCTCCTCCACCATGGCTGCTGCTTTGGCAGTCTATCAAGAGGAGGGCTGAAACACGTGTATGGGGTTGTTGTTGGTACTCTTGTTTAGAGAGAAATTGCCTAGCATTTCTGTGCTGGACTGCCCCTGAGTAGGACAAAGACTGATATGCAGGGATATTTCTCCTCTGTCAAAGGGACAGTGAGCTAAAGACTTGGTTGAGACTCTCCCAAGGGCCATCCACCCAAGAAAAGGTCAATGGGCTGTGTTCATGCTGGTAGAGAGACTCCCAGACCCCCCTTTGTTTTGCTTGTTAAAATACATTCAGCATTAAAAGATTAAAATCTGATCAAAACAGTAAAAACAAACACCGAATTACATTACAGCAGATAATGCACCAGTTAAAACTAATAATGACTTTCAGATAAACCTATCTAATACAGCAATTAATTCACCAATGCGGCGGAGCACAGTTAAAAAAAACAACTATACTGAGGTTATGGGGCGCAGTGCGAACTACTTAAAGCGATGCTACGTCCAGACTCCACGATGAAGAGCTCAGTGGGACCTTGATGCCAAAGCTGCAAGGCACGCCCTGCTGTCAAAGCTGCAAGGCACGTACTGCTGTCAAAGACTCTGGGATCTGCTGAAGCAGAAAAAATCTATCTTCGACAAGGAGTCTGTGGGTGTTACATACATCAGAAAGAAGATTACTGAAGGCAAGTAATTTGACTTATTTTCAAAGATTCCGTAACCTTTCTAAGACGACTTCAATGAACCAGGGGTGGCATATTATGATGCTGGAAATGCATTTGAGGAATAGGGCCTCCTTGTCCTCCTCCTATGTCCCATCCCATTTCCTCCATACTACATGGGCGTCCCTTGCTAGGGACGGGAGACTGAAACTTTTGCACCAGAAAAAACGTCTGCCCCTTTAAATTTAGAGGTGCGCAGCCTTGGGAGCATGCACTTCTCTGACTCCGCCCACCGGCGCCACTCCCCAGTCCCCTTTTCCACGTTGTCGGGAACAGATCACCTTCACCAGCGCTCCTGGATTTGGCTTCGCCCTTGTAATACCACGCGCTCTTCACCAGATACTTTCTTCTGTCTTTTGTCTTCTGGTCTTAATCAGGTACTCAGGCATCTGGTGCCACGCTTTCCCCGGTTGCATGTCGACGTCCACAGGCTTCAGCAGGTGTCCAGCCTGCGAAGGGCTCTTCCCTACGTCTGACCCCCATGCTCTTCGCCTCCGCTGCCTTGGCCCCAATCTCTGCTGGGAAGGTTGTACCGTGTGTGACACGCTTACACCTTACGCTCTGAAGAACAGGTTAGCTCGGTGGAGGGAGCTCTCCAGTCACCTCCAGAGGACTTGAAGGACTTCGTCAGACACAAGTCAAGGCCCGAGGTAGGGCTGCTTGTTTTCATTGCACCCCGCAAGGGCGACTCCCTCCCAAGGAAACACCTGATCGGGAGGAACCAGTCAGGTTCTCGCACCAGCACAGGTACCGAGGCTACTTCAGCTACCGGCTGACAGGCCGAGGGGTCATTAGATCCTTCTGGTGATAATGCTGAGGGACCGCAAGGTTCTTTTACCTGGTGTCCACGTCCTAGTACCGGACAGATGTCTGAGGGGGCGCTTGTACGCAGCCGTACCGGCTATTCAGCCGAGGGCAACATGCCTACCAGGCCCCGTCCGGAGGTGCAGGGTAGGTCTCATGCTCCACCGTCAAGAGTCCTGGAGGAGGCCGGGCCCCAGCAGCCGCCCCCTACTCAGTCAATAGCACCTACCACCCCACCAGCCTGTGAGGACAGGTTTTTTGAAAGGTTTCTCATGCTCATGAGGTCTCCTCAGATGGGTTCATCCTTCGGGGATGTGATCAGGGACATGCTCCCGCCGGTCCCATCGCCGGCGCCCATAGTCATTCCTCCCATGGCTCCAGTGCCCGGCATAGCCCCTGCTGCCCACGCCCGGTCCTTTGATTCTGGCTTCCCTGCCTCCCACAGTTGAGGCAGTTCCACACCAGCCTCCGGCTCTGGTTCCTAGACCGCAGCCCTCGGCGCCCAGCACTCCTCCACCTGCACCGGACGAGCCGGACACCCTGGTGGACGCTGACGAGTCAAAGGACCCTCAGCCAAGGCCTTTCATGAACGGCTCTCAGGTTTGGCAGAATACTTGGGGCTTCCTCAACCCGAGGTCGAACAACCGGAGGCGGAGGTGCTGGCCGAGGTCCTCACTCTACGCCCTGCGGCTAGAATGGGGAACGCGATGCAGAAGGACGTTGTCGCCTTGGCAAAAAAGGGATGGCTTAAACACCATTCGGCCCAGCTTGTCAATCAGCACCTCAACGCAAGTATAGGCAATTGGAGGGGAATCCACTCTTGCTGTCGGCACATCCTCAACCGCACTCTTCGGTGATCGCTGTGGCATCACTCTACTCCAAGCCTCAGTCGTCCTCGGACACCTCGTCTTTGGTGCTTCTAGGCAAGGAGGAGAAGATTGTGGCGCCTGATGGAAAGAAGATTTATTCCAACGCCTCACTGCAACTTTGTCAATCCAACGCAGACGCCATGCTGGCAGCCGCTAATCAGAGGCTTTGGCAGGAAATAGCTGACTTCCTTGCAGAACTTTCGGTGCAAAGCCAGGCACGTTTCAAGGCGGGCTGGCAGAAGCTAAATTGGTGGTGGAGGACATCATGAAGTCCACCGCGGCGCACCTTGACACCTCAAGCCATGTCATCTGCATCGGCACGGACATGAGAAGGACTGCCTGGCTTCGAGCTGCCAAGTTCAACCCGGACGTCCAGGAATGCATATTGGACCTTCCCTTCGAGGTTGGCGAACTCTTTCATTCCACCACTGATGAAGAGCTAGATAAATAGAAACAGTTCCCAAACTGCAAAGTCTTTATCCTCACGAAGACCACATAGTCGCATCAATGCTCTGACAAGGGCTGGGCCTTTGGCGGGATCCATGGCATCCAGGAACAGAGGTCAAGACAGCCTGGCCGTTCTCCGGGTCACCACCGGCGCACACAGCAGAAGGGGGTGCAGCAAGGGCTATTTTCAGTCCCCAGCCTCAGAGGGAAAGAAGGCATGATGCGCTCCTTTGGATCCATGTGTCTCCGGTGGGGGGCAGGCTTGCCCTTTACGATCAGTCTTGGCATCAAAGGTTCGCGGACCCCTGGATCCTATCCGTAGTTCCCCCGGGTTACAGTCTACTGATCCCTCCCTCTCCTCCACTCCCACAGATTGGGAAAACCACTCTGTTGGCGGAAATTTGATCACTCGTAGAGAGTTAGGCACTGGAAGAAGCCCCAGCCTCCCAGCGAGGCTTTACTTCTAATCTAGGATTTTCACCACACAAAAGAACCACCAGGCTGGCCTGAGAGTTGTTGGACCTTTCCACCCTGAACCTCTCCCTCCCTCTTCAAAAATCCAAGATGGTTACGCCAGAACTCATTCCAGAGACACTGTGCAGGGGAGACTGGATGTGCTCTTTGGATCAGAAGGACGCGTATCTACACGTCCCGATTTGGCAGCCTCATAGGTCCTTTCTACGGTTCAGGATCATGGGCTTCTATTTCCAATGCAAGTTCTACCCTTCGGCCTCATCTCAACCCCTAGGGTAATTACCAGACTTATGAATGCAGTGGCAGCCCTTCTCCGGGCCCAAGGCTGCCATGTCTACCCGTACCTAGATGACTGGCTCGTCAGAGAAAGCTCCCCGGAGGGGGTTCCTCACACTTCCTCTGCCCTTATGATCACACTCCACGAACTGGGATATTCTGTCAACCTCAAGAACTCTCAGGTGCAGCCTACACAGAGGCTGACTTTTCTAGGCCTCATCTGGGACATGAGCTCAGAGAGAGGATTTCCCCTCAGAGGACAAGATCACGGCCATCAAGAAGGCCATAGGTTATTTTCTCAGCAGAGAGGTGACCTCAGCCTGGTGGTACCAGCATCTATTGAGTATCATGGCAGCATTCCTTCTGGCTGATCCCCACACGAGACTCAAGATGAGGAGATTACAGCTGCACTTCATAGCCTCATGGAATCAGGAGTGGGGCTCCCAAGCGGATCTTGTCCGCATTCCTCCCTTTCTCCACCAGGACCTTGTCTGGTGGTCCATTGACTGAAACCTGTGGACAGGCAAGCCATTCCGGATGTCAGCACCGCAAGTCGCCATCACCACAGATTCCTCCCTGGAAGGCTGGGGCGCTACCCTGGACAACCACATCATCCATGGAGCCTGGTCTCTCCAGGAGCAGGAGGCCCACATCAACTGGCTGGAGCTGAACGCCATCTGGTTCGCTCTCAAGTCACTGTAGTGACTAATGTACTCCTAGTCCATAGTCCCTTTCCTCCAGAAGTCCCACCATCTCCCTTCCCCCCCAATAAAACTGGTGTCATTAGGCAATGGTAATATTGTCGACGCGTCTATGGGGACTGAGGATTTGCTCTGGTGGGCAGAGTGAGGCGAGCGCGTTCTCCCAGCGCCGCGCCCCCCTGCGCCTCTAAATGTAAAGGGGAAGACTTTTTTTTTTCTGGTGAAAAAGGTTCCGTCTCCCATCCCTAGCAAGGGACACCCATGCAGTATGGAGGAAAGGGGACTATGGACTAGGAGTACGTTAGTCACTACGGTGAGTAACAGATCATTTGTCCTACACATCCTTATTCTGTGTGTTCTGCTTATTTTCTCCACTGGAGTCCAGTTTGGACCCCTGTAGTGCAGCTTTTCATTTTGTTCTTGGTAGAAAACGACCCATGGGATAGTCTTAGGGCACCCATGGGCGAGGGTACACCCCTGTACCCCTAATGTATATTTTTGGGCACATGTGTGCTGCCCACAGAGCAGGGTATAGGCTGGTGGCAGCTACATGCTGATGTGACAGTGGCTTTAGGTATCCTCAAATTTTGGGATACCCAGGCTCTGCCATAGGAGTCAATGGATTCCTACTCACGGGCAGATGGCCACTGGTGGCCTCTTGGTTTCCTTTGCCTTGCCCCCTTGTTTCTCAATGTCCTGCGAAGCCCTGGGTATGTTCCCTTCCCCTGAATGGCTTTTGGGTGGAAGGTGTGAGGAATTTGACCAACCGCACGGTGGGTGTGTGCTCGCGTGTGCTTTTTCGAAATGTTGAATAAAATTGAATGATGGTAGATCAACCCGAAAAATGTGTGGGGCTGATCTGCACACATTGTCCTATGCTCAATGCACGACATACGCATAGATCTGTGTACACAGCCTACAGACACAGTCCCCCTTGTCATATTTAGTTGGGTTGACAGCCAGGAGTACACCATGCCATCTCAGAAGCGGGGAGGCCAAACCTTCTGCCATCTATGGCCAGCCTAATTAACAAACAAAGGATCCATGGATCTGCCTTGTCCTTTTGTTGGGGCCTAGCTGCAGAGGCTAGCAAAGGAGACAGGAAACCCCAACAACCTTTCATATGCACTGTGTCGACCTGATGACAGCTCCCGCCCTCAGTATCGATTGACAGTGAAATGTCATGTCTGGGACGGCGCGTTTACATTAGTCATCACTGCAGGGGGAGCCCATTCAGAAAGTCTGGTCTCACCGCAGCTTCAAAGGAGATCTGCCGCTTTAATCAGGAACCACAGAGAGCTCTATTAAACAGAGGGATCCTTTGATCTACAACAGACAGCAAGATGGGTGGGACTTAGTATAATATATTTTCACCCCTTAACTTTTTCTGTTGCAAAGCACTCTGGTTATGACCACACGCATACAGGAGATTGTTGGTGGGGACCCAGGATTGGTTCATTAAGGTAGGCTTAGCCTGCACCAATCCCTGTGGTCCAATTGACTTTAAAAGAGGGCTGAGACGCAGAAGGATGAACTAATCATTGGACCCTTGTTAAAGGTATAGTCTGCCTTACATCTTCCGCCAGTGAAGGAAGGCCAGGACCTCCAAGAGGGAATTAAGCTCCAGAACCTTTAACCAGCCAGTACATAGCATGCCCTGCTAGGCTGTGTAGCAAGCTTCCTACGTGGGAAGGGCCAGAGAGTGTCTGAACCAAATTAAGGACAAAGCAGCTGTCTGCAACACACTCCTCAGCTTTGGGCCACTCGCCTTTAAAGGGTGACACGAGCCCAGTGAAGAAACTAGGAGAAGTGCATCGACAAGCATGTACCGACGTCTGCCTTAAAGATAATTTTCGAGCCAGTCGAGCCCCTAGAGCTGCAACTGACTTCCCCGCTGACTGTTATGCCGCAGTCACTAAAACCTTCCGAGACTCGTCAAGCAGTGCTTCAGAACTGCCACCAATCACTCAGACAACGATTCCTGACCCTGAGCTGCTGTATTGGCCAGCCTGCAACCTGTCCAGCTTCACACGCCGAACTGCCTGCCGGCTGATACCTGCAGCTGTCTCCTGTCTTGAACTCTGTCGCAGAAGCTGCAAAGCGCCCTGAAACCGACTCAATGCTTTCGAGCACCAAGAACTTGTACAGCATAAGGTACATTGTGGTTCTGTCCCTCTGTTCCTTCTCCGAAGGCCCCTAGTGACGTTTTATGACCCATTGCTTCCTTTGTGTTAAAACCAAGTATCCTTGAACTATTGCGATTATTCACTATGCCGACTACCCTCCTGTCAGTATCCAGAGTGCATCCCTTTTCCTTCTTTGAAACTGTCCTCTGCATTCCTTAACAGGGTGGGTTGTCTTTCGTAGTATGATAGAACTGTCTGTTGTGATAATGAAGTAGATATTTGTATACAACATTAACTGGACAGTCCCTTTTATCATTGGGTAATTATTGTATTTTTTCTGTGTTGCAACTAACCAACGGTCCACAACCTTTCGAAGATGAACCTGACATTCCCTACAAGTTGCCAAAATTGGGCAAGGAGGTTTATAATTTGCTTGTGTTGCCAATCTGTTTGGATCGCTTCTGGTGCACTAGAGGTTTGGGGCTGATTGATGGTTTAGAATCCGATATTCATCCCTGGACGACTGGTGTACCAGAAGTTGATTTGTCACAGAAGGACCATATAAGGCTCATGGGCTGCCTCCTGCCTGACTGGCTGGAGCTTTTTCAAGGACAGCTTGTTGTGGGTGCACCCTTGAGGTGGAGCCTGCATGAATGGAGTGAGTAGTCAATATGCATTCTGTTTTGTGAGTGTCTGGTTTTGGTTATGACACAAAATGCCTGAGCCAGCCCTGATTGAAACTGGAATTAATGTAGTGTGGTGATTATACTCCCCGGGGTCTCCAGGATCTGCTGGAAGCCCTGGACATTTACGCACATTCTAACGATCAATCCAGCGAAATCCAGAATAGTGATATTTAAATTTAAACAACCACAAAACAAAAAAAAATCTAGCTATAGTTGGAGACTAGCGGGTCAAAATGTCAGTGGATATGGATGTCACATATCGAGGCTTCAACATAAGGTCATACCTGTCGCAAGGCCACGTATGGGCAGCTCTAGAAGGTAAAATAATACAATTGGGCTGCCAAATGAAGAAAATTAATCAAGGCTATTGCACATTTTCGCTAGAACCTTTGATTAAATTCTATATTGGCAAGGTAATTCCTGTACTAATATACGGCCAAGACATATATCCTGCTATAAAATTGATGAATTGGGGCTGCGTGGAAGGTAAATTATGGAAAAAGGTGTTAACTCTTCCGCAGTGTCTACCAATTGCCTGTCTAAGGTATGAATTGGGACTGTATTGTTGAATGGAGGGAACTTTCTCTTTAAAGGCCAATTCTGGAGCCCAGGAAAGGTTCATTATATGAAGACCTGAAAGCTATGTTGGAGGATTGTTCAAACAAATTCCTAATCGGTCTAAGGCTTCACGCCCTGGAAATACTGTCAGGTTGTGAATGCCTGGTAAAGAATTTGATTGACACTCCGATGACTGTTAAAGTCTGTCTGAAATTATCAGACTGGATTCGCACCATAACAGAAATGCCGAGTACTAAGCTTTATCAATCATTTTCACCATACAACAAACAATCTGGTACCTTAGCTAGTTACTTAAAGCGTTTCCCGAACCCCAGTGACAGACCAGATTTTCTCAGATTTCACCTTCACCTCATATCAACGAGAGAGAGCCTCTTTATTAGGCATACAGATCAATATGTCGATAATCCTTGCCCGCTATGTAAGAAAGCAGGAATACAAACTCTTAGACATATACAAGTGATGAAGCTATCGTTGGATTTGATGTGATTTGAGTACAAGCTCAGGCTTTCCTTCGACTGTATTTTAGTAATATTTTATTTTTATCTTTTGTTTATTTCCTTGTAATGTACTTCTGATTGAATTTTTCTTTTTTTAGGAAAGATTTGCATTAAACCATATACTAATAATAACCAATAAAAAGGAATGTAGGGTGGTGCACTGAAAGGCTTGGGAGTAGCCCCCAATTCACATCCTGTGTTGTGGGTGTCTAGTTTCTGGTGAATAGCCTGAATGTCCGTAAGCCTGATTGGGTACCGCCTCCATGAATGCACTTGTATGTTATTGGCTGGCTCAGCCTGAGTGAATGGGGAGTGTTTGGTATAATAGGGGGCCTCACTCTCACCTCCTTGTCAGAAGCTGTAACAAGAAACCTGAAGTTATCTTAAGTTTGCATCCTGGAATTCAGTTAGAGGAAGAAGTCTGCGGCTGCATCGAACATCAATCAAGGACTGAACCAGAGAGGACCTGGTTAGACGACCTCTGCCGGTAGCCACGAGAGAACATCGTGCAACTACTGCTCTTTACCGAAGTGTCCTGGAAGCCAGTCCTGTGTGCCTGCCCTCCGGAGAAGCGATCTTCGTGGGTCCAGACGAGAATTGCCTGAACCTCTTGTAGCTAAGAAGTTAATGTGTTGCCCAGGTTCCTGAGGAGTGTTTGTGTCCTCTGCAAGCCAAGCTGCTGAGTATCGTACGGAAGAGGGGGTATCCTGACATAGTGCTGCCTGACACCCATAGCTTGTGAAAGTTCCACATTTTGTAAGAATTTTTCAAGGGGCATCCCTGCCACATCTTTCCACTTCCATGCTGGAGAAGGTCTAAGCTCACTGTCTGCAGTGGATTGTCTGCCGATGGGATTCCCGCCACCAAAATCTGAAGAAGTCGTCCCGAGTTTCTAGACTTGGTGAGGGTCCGCAGTCAGTCCACCGGTCATGTTCAGTTCCACAGAAGCAATCCAGATGTCTGTGTTGTGGCTGCAGCACTAAAGAACTGAACGTCGATAAACTTGAAATACCAACACCTATTTCTACCACTGCACCCATCGTCACCGAACGTCATCCACTGCCCCAAAGGGTCTTAAATTCAGCCAGGCCTTGTCGAGGTCCACAGCAAGTTTCACTTTCGTGGGACATCCACACCCTGAGTAACGACCCGCCAACGGAGATCACCGCGAAACCCGCAAGTGCTGCCTTTCCAACACTGCTTGGTACCCTTCTTGACACCGACATCCCAGCGACTCCTTCGTAGAGTAAAGCCAAGAAACTCCACCAATTCACCTGCCAAAGCACCCATGGTACTGTGACGAGGAAGAGCATCTTCCATCCTCAGAATTCATCCATGGGTTCCAGATTCGTCTTAGATCATGTTCTCCTCTGGCTTCCCAGGTACTTTGGGGTAATGGGATCTGTAGAAAGAGAAGCAAACTATTATTGAACATATTTGGACTGGGCTCTAATATACAAGATAAAGTACACCTTATCTTTTCCTTACATGTTGGCCATGTGGGGTGATCCTCACACAGTATTGTATAACTACTCTAAAGAAAGCATTCTGCTAATGTTCCTAATCAAAACTGAGTTCCTACATTAATCTATGAAGTTAAGCCTTGCTTAGAATTGTCATGCTTTTTAATAACTGTCGGCATTTGGTGCATTTTTACTGAATCGAAGTATATTGTGGTACCATGTTGTGGTACCACATAGAGTGTATATTCTTCCCATTATTAGGATAGTGTTGCCCGAGTACAAAGTGTTATTTATGTGTATATATTTACCTGAACACCATGTTATGTAAAAGTACTGTTGGCACATAACATAGTGTGCAGACATTGCTTTGTGGGGGATTGGGTTTTCACTGTACCTAAGAACCAGCCTGCATAACCTCCCTTGAGTCTCAACCTTGGTTGATCAGCCATTACTACCATATAGATAACCTTGGCTAGGGTGTTGTGTGCCTCTACCCCAGCTGTATAGGGGGCAGAAATACAGATACCCTCCTCCAGTCTTTATAAAAGGAGAAAGACAAAATGTCAAGTGCAGAGTTTCTGTGGTCTCTGGACATGCCCCTTGTGGTATCCTGAATCGGGTGGTCATGACCGGCCTTGGGGATCGCCAACAGCAGAACCCTTAGACTGCTCCCCATTGACATTTTCCCGAGCACATTTTCTCATGCTATGCAGTGCTTAAAGAGGGCATTTCATAAGTCGTCTTTAACCCTGAGATGTGCTTCTCTGTAATACATTTCCCCATCTGGTAGACTGAGACAAACCTGAGCTGGGGGAGTAATTAATATGTGCTATGAGATCCAAGGGTGCATTCTGTCCAAGAGAGACTTAAATGATGCTGTTTTTATGTTCTTAAGCAACTGCTTGAGCATGAGAGTGGGAAACATTGTAAATTAAAACTGCAATTGGGAGAGATGATTCATCTTAATGTCTATAAATAAGCCTAGCCAGCCAAGATAACCCACAGGACTGCCACCTCTGAAGATCAAGCCACACCGCATCCCACAAAGGAGGATAATTAGCCTGATGCAGAAGAGAAGGGTTGGCTGCCATCTAAACCTTTAGGGACTTTAATGTTTCAATAGAATTCATAAAATGGAAGTGCAGTGTTGGGGAGAATTCTCAGAAATGGGCTAATTCCCTCCACCTTAGAGACCCCCAGCAACGTTGCTGGATTTTGAGGACTTGATTTCTTTTACCTGGAGAGAGTGTGACCCTTTTTTCCCACTCTCTCAAGTATTTTTATGTGATTTTGTACAATGTTTCTTTTGGTTGTGGAGTCTGACAAACTCCATAGGCACCATCTTTTACATTGGGTCACATATCATCTTCAGTGCTGTGGCCCAGGGAAGTCTTTCAGATTTCCCAAAGGTTTAAATACCTTCTCTTTGATAAACTACTGTTTCCAAGAGCAGTAAAGTGAAATTGATTTTACTTACAATTGTAACTTTCTAGAACCAGCACACACTATCTTAAAATGGGGTGTTTGAGGGGTTACCTCGTATCCCCTTTGTCAAGCTTCTCATGTAACATTTTTTATGTTACCCTTTCCTCACTGAATGGCTGGTGGCAGTGGTTTCGTTTTAACTACCATGGTATGCATTTACCGCGAGCTGCGTTCGCAGCTACACTAAAGCACCCATGGATGCCATTTTTGGCAAAATTGCCCCGGTCTTCTTTTTTCGCCATTTCTTTGTGGAAAGGTCCTTCTTGAGATTTACTCTGCGTGCCAAATCAGGTTTGATCCCATTGGTGGCTTTACCTTTGGTGGGATTCAAGAGTGAAGCCCACCTCTGGCTCCAGGGTGTCTGGGGTAGGCAGGAAGTGAGTTTGGTGCCCATAACTCCCTGTGCTTAGTCTCCTATGAGACCCAAATGCATTCTGTGGTGATTGGCTGGCAGACTGTCCGGCAAGGACAGCCACCCTGCTGGGTGACTGACAGCTAGGCTGGAATGAATGGGAGAGAACTGAATAAAAGGCAAGGCTTTTGGCTTGGAATGCAGAGTCGACCACTGGACGAAGGAACCAAAGAAGAACTTGAAGAGGACGCCTGCTGCAACTCCTGGACCGTTGATTTGCCCAGTGGGGCCCTGCTGCAGTGCCGAAACACCAAGTTTGCATCGACAGAGAAGCCCCTGCAAGGACGACTTCTCCCCTTGAGTCGATGGGACCAATCAACTCCAAAGTAAGCCACCTGGACATCCATCTTGGAGCTGGTTGAATTTCCACAGAGTTGCTGCTGGAAACCGTATAGCCAGGGAGAGGAACACCAGATTGTGCAAGTTGCTTTTAAGTTGGCCAAGAGCTCCAGGAAGATCCTCCGGACTCCCAGGAAGCAGGACTGGCCGAGCCTGAGCCCCCTCAACAGAGTGCGGGACCCCAGAAGCAAGGAAAGTCCATCTCAACAGCCAGGAACCGCGGTGTTGCTATTTGCAGACGCGAGGAGCTGAAACACTGAACAGCCACTGAAAGTGAAGTTTGCCGGTTGAGAGTTTTGACCGTCCCAGTGCATTGCAGGAGTCTCCCGACGTCCTCCCTCTTGTCCCCACGACTGAGGCCCAGGAACAGTGAGACCTGCAGAGCTGCACAGGAACAGGAGTCATCTGCTGCATCTTTTCTTCATCTTTAAAGGTACTGTACAAAGTCTGAGAGAACTTACCTCTTGCTGTAGAGTTGCTTGCATCTTCTACTACTCACAAATCTAATCAGATTGTGGCCCTACATTTTGATTTTTATTTTCTCCAAAGACTTCTGAAACATTGTGTAAAGACTTTTCCATTTACCTGCCACAGGTGCTTCATCCTATACAAGACTTTTGCCCATTGACTTTGGCCTAGCCTATTGTACTGAATGACTCTTTCTGGAGGGATCCAAAAGTATTTGCCTGCTTAAGAATAATTGTGGTCTCTTGTATGTCCTAACTAATCTTTTCCTTTTGACTTATTGCATGATTCTAAATGCAACAGTGATATATTAATGTCCCCAGCACCCTAGCAATTGAAGTCACCTGAGGGTGTAGGTAGTGTCTGCGGGCCATCCCACATGGGTATTTACTGATTTAGAGATATTAAGAGTGTGTATTTCATGAAGTGTTTTGAGTGTTACTATTACCTTGCTCCCTTCTGAAGAAGGCTTATTCTAACTGACTGATAAATAAATTAACAATTATTTATTCAAGAAACCTTGAGTGTGAAAGTTTATTTGAATACTTGTAACTGTAAATCTCTGTCCACTACAGCTCACATTGACCCCTCTTGAGATAAGCCTGGCTGCTCAACACGCTACCAAAACTGTGTAGTACAAGCTTATACCAAAGGTTGGGTTTCCTGTACCTGTAGTCAGAGTTGTTTGTAGAGTTCCCAGAGGGTACTGCATACAAACTTTGCCTAACATACAGTAAATCAAATTCTAGGTTCTGTGCCTCGAGTCTCAGAACAAGCAGCCCCAAGTTATTATCATTAATCCAACATCTCCCCATAAACCTTCAACACTGAGGGCAGTGCTGAAATCAAGGACCTTGGGCATTTTAGAGAAAGATGAATTTATTTTGCATAATGGTTTAATTTATTCTGAGGTTCCAACGCAAATACCATGGATCTCTGCAGAGCTCCTGATCAGAGCTTCAAGCAGTGCAATGGCCAGCACAGACAATAATCCCAGTCAAGAAAAAAAAGGCATTGTCGCAGTGTGAGCTGAATATATCTGTCGACCCAGTGGAGCCAGTTCGGACCAAATCCAAATTCCCAAGAGGGTTTCAGGAAGAAATCGCCAGCTGACAAGTTTAAAGGCCTTTTCAACATTGGTGGAAGTCGGAACCAGGCTATACTGGAGAGTTTGTGTATTATGGACCAGTTTTGGTCCCAAGCAAGCCTACCTGATCTGGGTGGATCAGGACAGCAAGGTGTTGATCCAGTCTAGTAGCCATGATCCTAGTGAGAATCTTTGCGTTTGTCTAAGGAGGAGATGGTCCTACACGATGCCCAGATGGCTCAGTCTAGTTCATATTCATCATTGACCGAGATTGACAATTTCTTAAAGGATGGGCAACAGAAAAACCCTCCCGTATATAATAAATGATTTTCCAGAATAAATTTAAGAAAAGTTTTGATTCACACGGAGGCGAGCATTATGCTTCTCTTTGTTTCATTTGAAATTAACCATAGAAGCTCCAGCAAGATTTTAGCATGTGAAGTTTCATAACATAAATAACTTGCATAGGTGCTGAAATCCCGAAATCAAAAGTTCTGGAAACATTGTCCAAACAACAGTCCAAAGTATGATAAGCCTTAGAAAAAACTTTTCTCATAGGTCCTTGAAACAGTCAATAAACTAGTCACGCAACATGTGACCCTTAACAGCCAATGTAGTGCAGTTAGCCCTTCCAAATAGCAGTAATCCTTGGACCACTTCCTCTTTCAGTGCTGCTAACTGTGATAACCATGTAACCAGACGCATGTGCGGGACTGCTCGGCAGTTAACACTGCTGTGTTGAAACTCCTCTCTATTCAAGAGGGCTTGTCTGACGTTCCTGGAGGAAAATAAGTGTGAATGATAACCCTATATTGGATGTGCGGGAGAGAAGGAAATTAGCAAAGGGAATCAATAACTTTACATTCTTTGCAAATAAACTAAGGTAACGTCCTAGAGTATTAAGGTGAATACCCGTACACCCTCCCTTTTTACCATGCCGTTTCATTTCTTTAGTCGAGCGGGATAATGCACAGCTCTGTGTCTTTAATAGAATCAAGACTTTTCTTAGTTATTCTGGAAAATCTTCATTCTATGTTAAGACCAGAGGCTCCCATTATGCTAGTTCAAAGCTTGCTTACCACTACGGCAGCAGGTTGCGCCACTGGTTTCAGGTAAAACTGCTTAAAAACCGACTCTCCTGCCCAGTCGACCATTCTCATGGTGTCCTCTAGCTGAACCCCTACCTGAAAGGCTTTGGGCGCCATAGCGCCCCTCACTGAGTGGGCGCTGTTAACGAAACGAAAGGAAAATGCGACGGAAAACACAAGGGTACGGCCCACAAACTCAATTGCATTTGAGGTTGGAGGACTAAATATGACATTCAATAGTGAAATAATATACAAGTATTAGTTGCGTGAATAAGTGAAACATTGAAGAGCATTTTTTAAAACAGAACGAAACATACCGGGGTGCGCGAGCCTCTGAGCGAACCTGTGCGCGCCACAATAGAAAAACAGAGAAACATTAGAGGAAAGGACCTACCGACGTGGGAATACGTGCCGCCATCTTACGGGACATCACCCCATTACGAAGCGCATCGGCACAGATATTTTCATAATAAAGGAAATGGACAGTCAGGCGCACAGAAGCCCTAATGAGAAACAAATTTACGAATCGGAACAAAGTGCGAACCAGTACAGATACAATAGAAAGTGAAAGCAACATGTGCTAGGACGCCATTGAGGAAATAATAACTTTTAAAAAAAAAGGACCGGCAAAACTGATAAGAGGCAAGCAATTGAGGGCAAAACACAGAAAGTGAAAACAAACACTCACATTTGAACGAGAAAGTGGACTCATTAATAGAATTTTTTTTAAAAAAGAAAAGGGGAAAGCAAAAATAAAAGAAAACAAAGGAAAACACATATACATTTTTATAGAACAAATAAAGAAGAGAACTACACAAGAATGTCGCTTGAAGACACACATTCAGCAGGGGATGCAAGTAAACAACAAAGCATGCCCCAAACATCGGCAAACACTTTAATGTCAACAAATCTTCTAAATTACCTTAGGAGGCCAAATCCTTTCACTCTAGATCCACAAGAGACACAAGGCCAAAGATGGCAAGAGTGGATTGAAGAATTTGAGGAGTTCCTGAGAGCTGTAGTAGATCAAAATGCACCAAATAAAATGTACATTTTCACAAACTTGGTTGGGAAGGAAATAAAAAGCATTATAAAAACCATTCCGTCCCAAGAAAGAATGACCTATGCGCTGTTGGTGGCTGCAATCAATACACAAATAATAATCCCGCTCAATAGAGATTATGAGAGGTATGTTTTTAACCAGTGCACACAGAGCCCTCACGAGACAATATCCCAATTTGTACTGAGGTTGCAAAAAAAGACCACATTCTGTGAATTTACCAATTTTAACAACGACGAGGCAATACGATTAAGAGTGATTGAAGGATGTTTATCATGAGAGTTTAGACAGCATCTGCTGAAGAAGCCTTTACCGATGAAGGAAGTATTGGAGCTTGCCAGGGTTTATGAGAGAGTGGATGCTCAGGCGGCAAACATAGAAAACCCGAAAAAGATGGACACTATCACTGTTGTGAACAGGAATGTCCAGTGGCAAAGGAGATATCCTGTGGTGGGATCACCAAGTGTGATGCGCAGGGGCAGTGGAGCGAGACAGTGCTACCGATGTGGCTTTGAATTTACGCATAAAGCACCATGCCCTGCAATGGGCCAACTATGCCTGAGGTGTGGGCAGGAGAACCACTTCCAGACAATGTGCAGAGAAAGAATGAACACTCTGCCTAATACTTATGAATCACAGGCCATGACAAATATGAGATACGATAGCCAAAGAGGTGGTGGACGGTACCCCGGGGAGAAAGATGCACGGCTTTATTCGGCAACGAGAATAAGTCCGCACATAGCTAGACCAGGGTTTGTTAGAGCCATGGATGAGTTAAAAATTGAGACAAATGATCAACAAGCACAAAATGTGAGACAAAGAGCAACAATTAATGAGTCCCCAGGTCAAGGAGGAGTAAAATATGAGGACCCATATGAGAACCCACCAATATCCACTGTATTGTATGAGGAAGAAATAGAGCCTACTGACTACTATCGAGAATATGAGAACGACAGATATAGCAGAGAATATGTGAGATTGATAGGCAACAAAGAAAGCGAAAAGAATGCAATAAAGGTGGTAGTGTATTTGAATGGAGAAGATATACCTTTCCTAGTGGACACCGGACACACAGTGGCCCTCATTACGACCCTGGCGGAGAACCATGGTGCAATTTGCACCATGGTCCATGGCGCTAAGCTGCCAACTCCGCCATGGTGGTTGGCGGACTTACCGCCCCATTCCGACCTTGGCGGGGCGGTAAGTCCCCAATCCCCATTTACCCTTCCCCATTCCCATTTTTGCCCCATAGGGTATAATGGGAGTGGGGAAGGCGTTAATTACGCCACCGTAAATTACGGTGGCATAATTAACAACAAGTCCCGTAGCGCCATGGATTTTTCCGCCTGCAAAAAGCAGGCGTAAAAATCACCATGGCGCTACGGGAACTCGTACTCTGGCGGAAAGGGGCGCCATGGTTTACGCCGGCGTAAACCCCTTTCCGCCAGGGTCGTAATGAGGGCCAGTCAATGTTATGAGTGAGGAGATGTACAGAAAAATAGCTGAGCAATAGCCTCTAAGTACATCAAGAGCTGCGATATTTCAATGGGGAGCAGAACAGCCTTTGTTGAACAAAGGGCTATTTCACTGCGATTTGATCCACATGGGAAGGTGCATACCGACCAAAATACATGTCATTAAGACCCCTACTGTTGGCAGGTGCCTCATCAGTTGCAGAACTGCAACTAATTTGGGACTCATTAACGTACAATATAAGTATGAAAAGATACAAGGCATTCCCTTGAAAACCCAAAGCATAAAATGCCTAATCAAAGAAAAAATTGACCTAGAAAAGCTAAAGGTGGAATTCCCATGGCTGCTCCAGGGAATCGGGAGATTGAAATCCAACAGTGTACATCTACACATTGATGATTCGATTAGGCCTGTCCCACAACACCCAAGACGTGTAGGGTTTCATCTGCAGAAAAAGGTATCGCAGGAATTGAAACGGCTGAGGGATAATGACATCATCGAAAGAGTTGAAAATGGCCCAACCCCATGGATCTCTCCACTGGTGGTAGTTCCCAAGGCTGATGGGCGGCTTCGACTATGTGGGGATATGATAATACCAAATACAGACAGGAGAGACATCCAGGTCCAAACATAGAGGACATGATCATTCGCTTGAATCAAGCTAAAAGGTTCAGTAAATTGGATCTGAACCAGGGCTATCATCAGTTGGTAATTGACAATTAATCTCGACCAATAATCACTTTTAGTACCCATGAGGGTTTATTTAGGTACAAGAGACTTAGTTTTGGAGTTTCTTCAGCTGCGGAGATCTTTCAGGAGGCCATCAGGAAAGTAATAGCGCCAGTACCAAATGCATTTAACTATAGCGATGATATTCTTGTATATGGGGTTGATCAGGCTCAGCATGATGATGCTTTGAGACAAGTATGCAGAGTATTGCAAGAGAGTGGGCTAACGCTGAATGCTCAAAAGTGTGAAATAAATAAACAGAGCCTAAAATTCTTTGGACATATATTCTCTGAGGAAGGCATGAAAGCAGATCCGGATAAAGTGAGAGTAAATTGGATTTGAAACCTCCAAAGGATGCAGGAGAATTGAGATCTTTCCTTGGAATGGTGGTATATTGTGCGAGGTACTTGCTGGAATATGCTATGCTCACTGAGCCGTTGAGACATCTACTGAGGAAGGATGTAACATTTATATGGAGTGAAGAGAGCTTCAAGAATATAAAGAGAGAACTAGAGAACGATAGACAGTTGGCATACTTCAACCCAAAATGGGACACCAAAGTGATTTCTGACGCTAGCCCTGTGGGGTTAGGCGCAATACTGGCACAAACGAATCCGGATGAAACATCAGAGGGCCAACAGCTGAAGGTTATTGCTTATGCTAGTCAAGCGCTAAGTGACATCGAGCAGGCCTACTCGCAGTCGGAAAGGGAGAGTCTGGCCGCCGTGTGGGCCTGCGAGAAATTCAACCATTTCATAATTGTAAAGACTTTCGTAATGGTGACGGACCATGAAGCACTAATTTCACTGTTTGGGAACCCAAGAGTTAAAATGTCCCCCAGGATTGAGCGTTGGGGCATGAGATTACAAGAGTATGATTACAAGATTGTACATAGGCCAGGGAAAGATGCCAATCCAGCGGACTATTTATCAAGGTATCTAGTGAACATAGGGGATCAGGAAATGCAGAGGGAAGCGGAACAGTACATATCGTATATATCAACCAATGCACTACCCCTGGCAATAACAAAAGAGGTATTTGTAGACAAAAGTCAGCATGATCCCATGATAAAGGCAGCAGTTGGGCTCCCACGGAGTGGAAAATGGCAGTGTATTGATCAAGAAAAGAGTTTGGAAGAGGGAGATATGAAAGATCTGAAGAAGTTGGCGTAGATGAGCAGTGAGCTATCTGCAACAAAAGATGGAATACTATTAAGAGGGAACAGGCTTGTAGCGCCTAAGAGCGTAAGAAAATCCTCAGTGATGTTGGCTCATGAGGGGCACAGAGGAATAGTAAACACACAGAAAATTTTGAGAAATCAAGTATGGTTTCCGTACATGGATCTGATTGTAGAAGACACCATACAGAATTGTATTGCTTGTCAGATAACATCTCCTGCTACTCAAGCCGGCCTCTACAGATAGTGCCGTTACCCAAGGGACCATGGAACAGAGTAGCTTTGGATTTTTTCGGACCGCTAGAGGAAGGAGGGTATTTACTAGTGGCCCTAGACAAATACCCAAGGTTTCCGCTGGTAAAACAAGTCCAATCCACAGCATTTCATCATGTCGTAGTGGTATTAGATGAACTGTTCAGTGAGTGGGGAATACCACAGACAGTCAAGACAGACAATGGCACACCTTTCCAAGGACATGATTTTAGTAAATTCGCATCCCACATGGGATTCAAGCATCGGAAGATAACCCTGTTGTGGCCACAAGCAAATGGGATGGTGGAAAGGTTCAGGAGTACCTTGAAGAGGACCAGACAAAAGGCTGCTGTGGATAATGTGTCATTTCCACAAGCAGTTTCACAGATGTTAAGGAGCTATAGGAACACCCTTCATGAAATGACAGGTCGCTCTCCAGCAGAATTTATGATCAGATACCGGCCACAAATTCGACTTCCTAGAGTGGAGGACTATACAGCTGAGGAGGATGATGAGATCAGAGAGCGGGATCAAAAGAAACGATTGAAGACCAAAGAGTGGGTGGATCGTAAAAGAAGGGCTACGGAGACGGAACTACAAGAAGGAGATGCTGCGATAGTCAAACAGAAACAGCGAAGGAAGACACTCTAAATATAGGCCGATGGTGTTGATGGTCAAAAACATTAAGGGATCCATGGTCACGGTGGCTGGTAGTGATGGTGAAATAACTAGAAATGTATCCTTTTTCAGAAAATTCGTGCAAGGTGGGTGTGAAGAGAGAGGGGATGAAAGGAATGGCCGGGGTAAGGCAAATGGGACAAATCGGGTGAATAGTTCTGACATGGACATTGGTTTAGCCTGATTATACCCGGAGGAAGGTGAGTTGTTGGATTTTAGTGCAGGGCATGTCCAAAGTGAAGAGGGAACAAATGTTGGTGGAGGTGTGAATCTGGGTGAAGGGGACTCTGGAAATAAAGACTTTTGTACAGATGGTCGCTTGAAGCATAGAGACATGAACATTGATGATGAGCCCCGGGACTTGGACAAGAGAAGCAGGTATAAAAGTAGTTCGCAAGCCAGCGAGACTAATTGAACAAATGTAATAAGTTTACAGTTTGATAAGCATTTAGATGATAAGTAAGGGGTGGTTGTTATGTATTGATAGTGCCTCCATCTCGCTCTGAAATCCTCCATGCTGCTGGGGTCAAGGACCCACAAAGGAGGAGGGGATGGCATTCGCCTCTCGGACCCGACAGCAGATCCTGAGATTGGGGTAGTAGGATTGGAAAATCTGAAGAAAGTTCCAGAAGAACTGGATACCAAGTTTGAGAGGTCCAACCTGGGGCTATGAGGACTAGTTCTGTTTTCTCCTGACGGGCCTTCGCCAGGGTCCTCGCTCTCATAGTGAAATGGGGAAAGGCATAAGAGATCCCCCTCCAGTTCACTTCTGAAGAAAGGTGTCTGTCGCTGTGGCTGCTTGGTCCAGCCTCCGGCTTAAGAATACTGGCAACTGAGCGTTGAGGCGAAAAGCGAATAGCTCCCTGGATAAGAGGGCCCCATATTTGCTGAAGTCAAAGTAAAATCTCTCTTGGCGAGTCTCCAGTGGCTGTAGTCTGACGAGTGGCGATAGTGCCTATCTGCTACTTCGTTCCTCAGCCCAGGAAGATATTCCGCTGTCACGGATATCTGGTGCTTTAGACTGACGTGACAGATGCCCTTGGCTAATTCTGCCAGAGGCTTCGATCTGGTGCCAGCCAGATGATTGATGTATCTCACGGTAGGGATGTTGTCCATCTTGAATAATATACAATTCACTTTACCTCTGGTGAAGGATCGTACTGTGAAGGAGCCCGCAAGAAGCTCCAGGCAATTGATGTGCATCTCCACCTCCTGGGGGGACCACTTCTCCCCGTGGCTACCGGACCACATCTCGCACCCCATCCTGAGCGCCTTGCGTCTGATTCTATTACAATGTCGGGAGTTGATCCCAGGCTTCCATATGCGTGAGCCACCAGTTGAGCTCTGTTCTTGCCTCAGGTGAGAGGGCTAGACTCTGTGAGTAAGAGACGTTGCGTCGCAGGTGCTGCCCTTTTAGCCTCTGCAGCTCGTGTTAATGCAGCGTCCTGGGAAAGATGGCCTGGATGGATGATGTGACAGCAGACCGATCACTCTTGCCAGCTCCCACAGGGAGATGGTGTCTTTCTGCAGAAGCTTGCAAATCTGACTACGAGTAGAGTGTACCTTGGATGTCAGTAGACAGCGCTGACATTTCTGGGTGTCTACTATGAATCCCAAGAATTCCAGGCACTTCGTGGGCACTAGAACTGACTTTTCCCAATAGATGAGAAATCCTAGATCGTGAAACAAATCTATGGCAATTTGAGCCTGATGTTTTGCCAGGTCCTCGGTCTGTGCCATGAGGAGGATGTTGTCGAGATATACGATGAGCCTTACTCCCCTTTCCCTGAGATGGGCTACTAAGGACCACATGAGCTTGGTGAAGGCCCAATGCATTGAGGAGAGCCCAAAAGGCAAGCTTGTGCATTCCCAGTCCTGACACCTCCATGTGAACATCAGGTACTTTACATGTCGCTGATCGACGGGCACTGATAGGTAGGCGTACTTTAGGTCCGGGCGAATCAGCCAGTCGCCCGGTCTCAGGCTATCCCTGAGCATATGTATTCCGTACATTTTGAAATGGTGGTAGAGAATAGTCATTCAAGGCTCTGAGATGTATTCGAGGAAGGACCTTTTGTTTCCCTGCTTACCAGGAAGATTGGGCTGAAGAATCTGCGGTGGTCTGTGCATGGACGTTTGGCATCCTTGAGGTGTAGGTCGTGCACCTCGTCATCTAGGGCTAGCGCTTCTGCGTGTGACATTATCTGCGCTGGGCGACGCGCTTGAAAGGGCTGAGAAAATAAGGCTCTGTGAAATCCCCTTGCAGTGTCTCTGACCCAGGCATCTCCTGAATAGCGCTATCCTGCCTCCTATGGTCACCTGCGGCACTGGCGCTGCATGCCTGACACTCACCTGGAGTTTGATGTGCTGGGTGCCTTGCTGCCCTTCTCCAGCTACGGCCCCTGCCTCTTCCTCTGGAGGGGAAGAAAGTGTCAGTTCTGTTCTGCCAGTAGGAGTGTTGGTCTCATGATTGATGGGACCCTCTGTCCAGGTAGTAACAGCAAGAGGAGCAGCCCCTGCCTCGTCTGGCCCGTGAAAAAACTTTGCAGAGAAAACCCTCTTTATTGAGGCTTGTGCCTTGTCAAGAGCAGTAAATGTACCCACACATTTTGACATCTCCTTGACAAAAGGATCGCCTAATAGCAACCCCTGGGTGACGGGGCCCGATTCAGTGGTGGCAAGCTCTCCTAGCTTAGGATCTATTTTCATAAGAATGCCCTTCCTTGAGATAGGTTGAGATAGCGCAATTCACGTTACCGAGCAAGAAGAGGGCTTGTTGCGACCACCCTGACAGGGTGACTAGATCAATGGGTTTCCCCGTGTCCAAGGGTTCTTCGCACGGGTCCATAATATTTGCCAAAGGACCAGTAATATCGAGGACCCTGTTTTGCCAGAACTTCCAGGCCCTATCGATCCCTTTCTTAGGATCCTTGATATTTTTGCCAAGGAAGTCGATAATTTTAGCTTTAAGCTCTGGCGTGAGCGCTACTTTCCCAGGGATGTCTGGCCAGGGACATTCGGCTCTTTGCTCGGACCTCTTTATCTAAGGGCCGTCCTTGATGTAAGCAATAGCTCTGGATGACGGGGTGGCCCAAAAATAAAAGGATCACACTATTTCATCGAGGCCTGCGTGGAGAACTTAATGATGTTCTAGCTCAAATTGTAAATCCACCTCAAGCCTGCGCAGAATACATAGACTTGGTGGTCCAACTTGACCACAGACTGCAAACTAGAAAAGCAGATCAGTCCAAGTTCGAAACTCGAGTGCTGATCAAAACTCACGCTAACCCTAAGAGTACCGACGTTTCAGAACCTATGCAGATCGGCGGTGTTAAAGGACCATTGACGCAGAAGGAACGAGAGAGAAGACGGCAAAAGCAACTATGTCCCTATTGCGGGGCTTCTGGTCACTTTCTACGAGACTGCCCGGTAAAGCCACCTAAGAAGGTGGTTGGAGCCACGGACAACAATTTAATAGAACCTGATTCGGGAAACGGTCAAGCCCGACAAGCGTAGAGGTCCGCTTGCCGAGCTTGAAAACAGACTCTTTGACCGCGCATTTTGTCATGCCAATGGTGCTCGTGGACCCGAAACAGCCTCAGCGCTTGCATGCTATAAAAGCATACATCGACAGTGGAGCTATTGGAAACTACGTAGATCGTGAATTGGCCTCCAGGATTAATCTTCCTCTCCGTCCGAAAGTTAACAAGGATGTCATTACTACAGTAGATGGAACCGAAATAGCCTCGGGGCCGGTAACACATTCCACTACAGAAATTACACTAGTGGGACAGGATGGACATCGGGAAGCAATTGTGTTCGATGTAATCAAGGCCCCACAATTTCAAGTAATTTTAGGAATCCCTTGGTTAGAAACACATAATCCTCAAATTGACTGGCGAGCAAAGAGAATAACCTTTCCTGATTGTGAACTGACTTGTTATCCAAGAAATCCAGATATGGGTCTGGCCACAGTAACTTCCACCATGATAACCGGTTGAATACCAAGAGTTCCAAGACGTTTTTCAAAAAGAACAGGCGAACACGTTACCTCCCCACCGGTTGTACGATTGTCAAATCGACCTAGTACCCAATGCTCAACCGCCCTGTAGTAGGATTTATGCTCTTACTGAACCTGAGAACATTCATTTGCGTCAGTATTTAGATCAGTATCTTGCCAACAGTTTTATTCGCCCGTCAAAGTCTCCTGTTTCCTCAGCTCTGGTCTTCGTGCCAAAAAAAGAAGGCGACCTTAGAACATGTATTGACTACCGCGCCCTAAATCAAATAACGATTAAGAATCGTTATCCTCTGCCTCTGATCCCTGAACTTCTTGACCAGGTAAAAGATGCTTGTATATACACCAAGTTAGATCTCCGAGGAGCTTATCACCTGGTACGTATAAAAGAAGGCGACGAATGGAAGACTGCATTCCGCACCAAATATGTGCTCTTTGAATATCAGGTGATGCCCTTCGGATTATGCAACGCACCTGCCGCCTTTCAATACTTTATGAATGATGTTCTTCGGGAACTTATCGATGTTTGTGTCATCGTATATATCGATGACATCCTGGTATACTCCTCCTCGGAATCCGAACACAGAAAACATGTCAGGGCAGTTCTTGAGAAATTGTGCCAGCACAACCTGTTTGCGAAACTCGAAAAATGCATTTTTCATACCACAGAGGTCGAGTTTCTCGGATTCATCCTGACACCTAAACGAGTCCGAATGGACTCGCGAAAGGTGGACGCCATCCTCAAATGGCCATCTCCTAACTCTGTTAAGGGGGTTCAGAGTTTGCTTGGCTTTGCCAATTTCTATCGAAGATTCATCCCGGAATTTCCTCGAGTGGTTCAACCTATAACAGCCCTCTTACGGAAGAATAAACATTTAATGGACTCCCGAGGCAGAACAGGCCTTTCAAGACCTAAAGACCAAATTCACCTCCACCCCTGTATTGAAGCATCCGCGCCCAGATCTCCCTTACTTTGTTGAAACCGACGCTTCCAGTTTGGCCATGGGTGCTGTCTTGTCTCAAAGGGACCCAGAAACTAACCAGATGCACCCTGTAGCCTTTTGGTCCAGGAAATTCACGGCTCCTGAAATCAATTCCGCAATCACGGACAAAGAATTACTAGCTATTAAGTCCGCCTTCAAGGCTTGGCGGCATTACCTCCTCGGCGCAAGACACACCATTACGGTGATTACAGATCACAGGAATTTGCAATATCTAAAAACTGCCAAAGCCCAATCATCCCGCCAACTCCGATGGGCTTTATTCTTTGCAGAATTTGATTTCATAATCACCTACTGCGCTGGTTGCAAGAATGGCAAAGCGGACGCTTTATCCCGGATTGGAATGGATGAAACAAATTCAAACTTAGAACTAGTACCAATTATACCCGAACAAAGAATTTTAGGCTTGACCTCTTTACAAACTATAGAGGACGTTCAAACTCGAGTTAAACAACTTTTAAATTCCACAGCCTTGCAAGAATGGACTCAAAAGGGGTCACACTTTTCCGTTAATAACGATTTACCGTACTTCCAGGGGCGGTTATTTCTGCCCAACAAAGAACTGCAAGGATTGGTCATTGCTCACTATCATGATACATTAATGGAAGGACATCCTGATATCGCAAAAACTGAGGAAAAGATCAAACGACAATTCTGGTGGCCATCCTGGAGAAAAAACATAAAATCTTTTGTGATGTCTTGCGGAGTTTGCGCCCAAAATAAAGGTCAAAAGAAGAGACCAGCCGGTCTCCTACAACCCTTGGATATTCCACCGGCCCCTTGGCACACCTTGTCAATGGACTTTATTACCGACCTGCCTCCTTGCTATGGATATAACACTATCTTGGTAATCGTGGATCTGTTCTCCAAGATGGCCCACTTTATCCCTTTAAAAGGGGTACCTTCAGCCTCCATCTTGGCCAAGGAATTTCTGAAAAACATAGTTCGTATGCATGGTTTTCCATCCATATTAATCTCAGACCGAGGAAGCCAATTTATTTCCCATTTTTGGAGGAAATGTTGCCAACTGGCACAAATTGATGTACGCTTATCCACTAGTCACCACCCCCAGACCGATGGTCAAACCGAGAGGACTAACCAAACCCTTGAACAATATCTTCGGTGCATGTTGCATCAATCTGAAAACAGCTGGAAAGATATTCTATGGATCGCAGAGTATGCATATAACAATTCTGTATATTCTGGAACAGGACAAACCCCTTTTTACACCTTATATGGTCATCATTCTAGAACCTCAGACCTAGACCCTCCTCAAAACCTGGAAATGCCTGCAGTTGATCATTTGCATTCTACTATAACCCGAGCCTTCAAGGAAGCTACAACTCATTTGCAACAAGCCAAGAAAAAATACAAAGAAAATGCTGATCTACATCGGAGTGAAGCACCTTCGTACCAGATTGGAGATCAGGTGTGGCTGGCAACCAAGCATTTGCCTCTCAAAGGACCGCAGCCTTTTAATCCCAGATACATTGGACCCTATCCCATCAAAGCTATAATTAACCTGGTGGCCTTTAAACTCGATCTACCAGCCAACATGCGAATTCATCCCGTTTTTCATGCATCACTGTTAAAACCGGTGCAGCCTGGAACCAGGCTAAGCAAACCACCTGAACCAATTCAAATCGATGGGGAATTAGAATTTGAAGTTAAGGACATATTGGATTCCAAAATATTAAAATCAAAACTCTTCTATCTAGTTGATTGGAAGGGGTACGGACCTCAGGAAAAATCTTGGGAACCAAGTGACCATGTACACGCCCCGCGATTAGTGCAAAGATTCCACCGAAAATTCCCAAGCAAGCCGAAACCCCCGGAAAGGACGACCTTGGGAGGGGCCTTGGGAGGGGGTACTGTAATGATGCCTACCTCCAAGGTGCTAGACAAGACCCAGCTACCCCAGAGGCAGACATCATGTCTTCAAGGGAAGTCACAACAGCCTCAAGTAGGGGCTCTTTGGACTCAGTCCTGGCGCCTTTGGCGCCAGGCTCATATCGGGCCACAGTCCTGGCGCCATAGGCGCCAGGCTCATAAAAGGGGACTTTGTGTTAAAGGTGCTTAGTGTTAACTTACCTGATGCAGACCATGCTGCAACATCCAGGCCTTCTGAGGCCTGAATGGGACTACTTTATCTTTGGAACTACTTAACCACACGGGTGTGGTCAGAGGAGGAATACATACCTGAGAGGAAGGATACATACCTGGAACTACTTTGAAGGCTATTTAAGCCACGCCCCAGCAGCATCTCACGCTTCGCGTTGTTCTGCATCTAGCAGCTGGACGCTCACCGTGTTTGCTCCTGCATTCTGTCTTCTGCCACTCCTGCCAGCATCCTGGAACACCTGCAAAGAGAGAAGAGAAGAGAAAAGGGTAAAGAAGATTCCTTACCTGCTAAATCCGCATTCCGGAGACATCTCGCCGACGGTCCTGAAAAGGAAGACATCCATTTAAAAGCACATCGCATCGATCGCTGCAGCGCCGCATCTCACTCACCTGTACAAGGTACCACCCCGTTCTACAGCGACATCTGGACTCGCAGCCACATCACCGCGCCTAGGGAGAAAAAGACAAGAATAAAGGTGAGAGGGGAAAGAAAACAAGGAAACCTTAATTTCCATTACATAGCTTACCTGTTGGGTTATTCCATCTTCATTTCGGGTCGGTGCCACATCCTGGCATTTCCGGACCCCGGCCCCTATGGGGAAAAAAGACATCGGCGTTAGTGGGCGCATGAAAAGACATTACCCAAACGCCCATTAAAGACTTACCTGATTTCTTCTGGATTGAGCTTCGTTTCGGGTCGGTGCCGCATCCAGGCATTTCCGGACCCCGGCCCCTATGGGGAAAAAAGATATCAGCGTTAGTGAGCGCATTGATACAAGGACACTGAGAGAACTCTCATCAAGCTCACCAGAGTCTCATTCTTCGGTTCCACAGCACTTCTCGGAATAGTTTCTGCACCTGAAAAAGAGACAACGAACAATTATTATTTCAGAATCATACTCATTAACAGATTCCTTACGGTACTATACCGGGAAAACAAAACTTGAACCCTCTACAATCAAAATCCCAGTGAAGTAACTGGATACAACGCGCCCCTGCATGAGAAGCAGGATGGAGAGCTCAACCTTTCAAACCCTAAGGTGAGACTTCACGTGGGGGTCGCAGGAGGGTTTCATAGAGGGGTGAGAAGGGAGCGGGAGGCTTATACTTTCTCCCGCAGATTGTTAATACTCCCTTTTCACATACAGAAAGATATTCCTGCGAGCCAGACAAGCCAGATTCGAAGGTCCGGTCCAGTCCATCTTCCGGGTCCTGCGCTTCACCATAGAAGAAGCAACAACACTCCAAACCAGACCTGCGCCTCTGTGGGAGTCAGGTGAGCGTAACACTAGCCCCCATACTATTCATATTACTTTTAGCCGATTTCTATCCGATGGCACTGGAGTCTATAGTCTTTCTTCCGGTCCTACGAAAGGTGCTTTTTGCATCATTATTATATGCAGATGATGCAGCTTTAATTGACCTTACACCTAGGGGTCTGCAACAAGGTTTAAAATATGCAGAACATTATTTCAACAGTAATAAGTTGAAATTGAATATGATTAAAACTAAAATTATGGTTTTTGGAAGTGGGAGAAAGAAAATTACCTACCCTCGTGCCTTAGAAGGTACGAAGATTGAGGTGGTGGATTGCTCTATTTGGGTGTTTTGTTCTAAAAAAGAATTGCAAGTCGTCGAAACATCTGGATATGTTATGTAAGAAAGCTATGATCAGGCTGAGGGGACTTTTAAGGTTCTATTATAGATTTGGGGGTTGTACTTTGCAAAAATACCTAGAGATATACAAAATCAAAATAGGGACTGTGATGTTGGAAATGCACTGCACTGTCCTTGTCCAGTAGTCCTTTTTCATTTCTGTTCTGTATTGATTTCTGCCCAGGAGTCCATGTGGTACTCCTGGCAGTGCAGCTCTTCCTATTTTTGGTTTGGTGTACAGACCCATGGGATACCCTTATGGGATCCATGGGAGGGGGTACAACATTGTGCCCCTATTGTATGTTTTTGGGCACTTGTGCGTGGCCCACAGAACAGTGTATGGGCTGGTGGCAGCTCCATGCTGAATTTGACAGGTGCTCCGAGTATCCTCCATTTTGGGATACCCAGGCCCTGCCATTGGAATCAGTTGATTCCTGATAGGAAATGAGATGGCCCATGTGGCCTCTTGCTTTCTATTGCCTGTTACGTTGTTTTCCAAAAGACCTGGGAAGCCCTGACTCTGTCCCTTCCCCCTGACTGGCTCTTGGGTGGAAGTTCCATATATTGTATTGTAGTGAAGTCCAGGTCAGACTTGCTGGAGCCATCCCAGTGACTGTATGTTGTGAGTACACCCTGTCGGTGGGACCTGGGTGAATGGATTGTGTGACCAATATGCACTTCTTGTTGTGGATGTCTGGTTTTGGGTATGAAACACAATCACTGAGACAACCCTACCCGAAACTGGTATGAATGCAGTGTGTAGTGTTGAATGGCTGGGTACTTGTCCCAATACACATTTCCTTGTTGTGAGTGTCTGAAGGGGAGGAGAATGACCTGAATGCACTGTATGCCGGATTGGCTGATTGAATGCGCTTCTGAGTGATTGGTTGCATGAGTGTGACCCAGCAGAATGAATGAGCGCTCAACAGTATATCTGGGTGCCTCTCACTGCTAGAATTCGTTCAGCAGCTGAAGTTGATACTTGAAGCTTATCCTTGAAACCCAGCTGGAAGAAGATGATTGGCTGCTGCATTTGCTTCGACCTGATCCGAAAGCTGTCGAGTCGAGGACTGATCAGAGAGAGGACCTGCTTAGGCGCCCTCTTCCCGAGCTTTGAGGGACCATCGAGCACCGCTAACCTTTGCTGAAGCTCCCTGGATGTCAGACCCTCCACATGCTGCAAACCGGAGACTGGGACCGCTAAGGAGAACGAAGAGAAGCACCGGACATTCCGTCCACCGTCGTCGACCAGGGTTCACGGGTTTGCTATAACCACTAGAGTCACAGAAGCGGGGACAGCTTGACGCCGTGAATGAAAAAAGGACCTTGGCTGTGTAGCCAGTAGTGCAGGCTGCACTCCCTAATACCACTAAGGTGTGGTGTTGATTCACTTTGTAGTTTTTCAAAAAGTGTTTAGACAAAAAATGTGGATTTTTTCAAGTAGTGCTTTATTCTTTTAGAGTAATATCATATCACTTGAGTTTGCTGTTATGCAGATGCATCGGAGACCTAAGGGTTATGGCCAACGCATTTCGGATAAACAATCCTTCGTCAGGGCCCACTTAATGAGGCGTGCGCCTCTAATGTGATCCCTAATAGCCAAACATTCCATTGTAATTAGACATTTACACGCCATAAATTCATACCAATCATCACAAAGTATTCCATCAATCAAATTATAAGAAACCATGTGGTTGCCAAAAATCATGCCATAAGGGTCAATAATTCCCAATAGTCATTATTATATTGCCCACATGATTAGCAAGGAAGTCCATAGGTTATAGTGTAGATCAACACATCATGCCCATTATTGTAACACATAGTGTGTAATCAAAAATCATGTAGGCCGTGGAAGCGTACAATGTTTGCAAAAAACGGATATTACATAGCATTGCATGATTCTCCACAATGGCATTGAGTACATACATACGTCAATATATGTTGTTAGGTAGTCGGATGCTTATGGGGAAAAGAAAATAATGTCAGGATCAGTATTAACTAATCTCAGAAGTCTGATTACTGATGGTGTAGATGCAGTAAAACTGACCTGTGGCTGCTTTAGGTAACGCAAGCTCTGAAGGATAATAAAAGATGTACGATCAGTACGGTGCTTGCTTGTTTGTGAAATCAAGAGCATCATAATTGGAGCGAACGTGACAGCGAATGCCTCGTCGTATCTTACCTGACTCCCTCATTCAGGTTTGCGATTCAAAACGGGATGTAATGGCATTGAAAGCCGCTTGTGCTGCATCCTAAAGAAGCATAAGCTCACGTCAGTATTAATTTACTGACAAACAGTATCCTTCAGGTCCTCTGATCAAGAGGGGCTGCTTCCCTAAGTATTTTGTGTCTCTGGTCGTCTGGTGATACGGCGTGTGCCCGTGCCCAGAACTACCCTTCGAATGGATTGTGTCCACCCACGTATTCCTCATTTTATGTTAATCGTATCCCAGCTTCAGCTGCTTTGGAAAAAAAATTCACCAGGGGGTGCTGTGTTCGAGACCGCAGTGTCGAAGTCGCTCGAGGGCCGCTGTCGGGCGTCAACGTCATCTGCTGTATAAAGGGCTTGAGCAGCGCCCGTTACCGACGCAACTGCTTTGTGTTAGGAACGGCGCATCGTCGAAGAATTTCTTGATGTCCTCATCTTCAACTCAATCCACGCCCAAGACAGGGTTAAAAAAATGTCTGATGTGTGGCAGGAAGATGACTATAACCGACCCCCATCGGAATTGCCTCTGGTGCCTCAGCCCAGACCATCGGATTGATGAGTGCGGGTCCTGTCAGGCCATGTCAAATAAGGCTCATAGGGAACGCAGAGGTAAGCTGGCGGTGGAGGAGGAGAAATATAAGTCTTCGAAAAGACAAAAGGATTGGGATGAATCCGGTAGAAAATCTTGTCACGAGTCGAGGAGGTCGAGATTGGAAAGTCGCTCGAGGAAATCTTCCTCAACTAAAAAGTCAAAGAAGCAACATCATAGGTCTTCTTCCTCCTCGTCCTCTTCTGAGAGGAGAGTAACTCACCCGTCTAAGCACGTTTCCCCCAGAAAAATGGGAGGCCTTCAGGGCTTCGATGCTTAAGATATTCAAGAAAGCGTCCCAGACCCCCTTGAAGTTGCCGCGTGGTGATCCTGCCTCTACTCAGTCGATAAGTGACAGAGGAAAATCAAGATCAAAACACGCAAGGATTGAACGAGTCGAGAGTGTCTTCAAGGGAAAGTTCCCCGACGCCTCGTACTAAGTCTAAGCCCCTGGTGCATAAATCGGGGCTAGCGAAAACGTCATCAACATCGAAACCAAGACTCGACTCGACACCGTCGACGACTCGACACCATCGAGACCATTGACAAAAAATGAGGTCGACACTTTTAACAGTATCGAAGCCTTCTTCGACAGCATCAAAGCCTCCTTCGACACCGTCGAAGCCAGCATCTACCTTATCGACACCTTCAACGCCTTTATCGAGGCCTTCTTTGATACCAAGACCCAAGTCGACGCCATTGTCTATGCCTAGGCAAATTCCACCTTTTATGCCAGAAAAGACTTTCCACCCTCAACCTAGACAGGAATATTTTTAATCCATGTCATGTATATATGAAGAACATTCCTCTGAAGAGGATGTTACTCCAGCTGGAGTTAGATTTGGAGCCGGAGAGGTTCCTGAGGAACTAGTGGACCCACAGTCTAAGATAACAGACCTGTATGACTGTCTACAAAATGCCAATGGCTTAGACACTTCACCTGAAGTGGATTTTGCAAGGCCAGATCCTACAGATCATGTTGATCCCAGTTATAGAAATCTAATGGGAAGGGTCATAGATTTTATGGGTTGGAAAGCAGCTTCCCCGGAGTTTGACCAGGATGACATGACTGACATCCTGAATGAGGGTCCCTTAAAAGATCCTGTTCTTCCATTTCACAAAACACTGCAAAAAAGGGTAATGATAAACTGGAATACTCCTGATTCAATTGCAGCAGTAAATAAGAAACTGGTACCAAAATATAGGCCAGCTTTATCAAATCCAGAATATTTATCCAAACATCCATCTCCTGAAAGTCTAGTGGTTCAAGCTGCAACCTCCACTAAGCAATCAGCTTAGCCATCAATACCACCAGACATGGACGATAAAAAAGTTGATGCTTGGGCCCGGAAAGCTTTTACTTAAGGCATCATGGCCCTGAAATCGACTAATGTCACTTGCACATTAGCAAGATTTACTAATTCCCTTTGGGACTGCATGTCATCAGCGACTGAACGCACCCCGGAAGGTGAGGAACGGTATGGTTTCCTAGCTATAGTGAAGGATGGTAAAGAGGCTATGGAGGAATGCTTTTAGTCAGGATTGTACACTGCGGGTAGTATAAGCAGGTCCATGGCATCTAGCACGGTCTTGCGCAGATTCGCATGGCTAAGAAAATCTGGTTTTGCACCTGATGTGCAGTCTAGATTACTTAATATGCCCTTTGACGGCTTGAGGTTGTTTGGCAGCAAGGCGGACGAGAGCTTGGAGAAGCTGCAGACCTCGAAAGCGGCAGCAAAATCACTCAGCGCCGCTATAAGGCAACCTCAACAACACTCTTACGCAGGCTCATCTTCCTGTAAGAGTTGCCCCTTTCACTTCTATTCCTCTTTTGGAAAAGGGAGGGGGCAGGCCAGTCACAGAGGCCAACGGAGAAAACCTTTTCGTGGTGGAAAAGGGAACGGTGCTAAATCAGCCACAACACCGGCTACTACCTCTTCAGCCACTGCTGCAAAGCCATTTTGAGGTCTTAACCCACAAAACTCTGGTGGGAGGCAGACTCACTCGGTATCTGGATGAATGGTGGGGTATTACGTCAGATGCCTGGGCGCTAGAAATATTAACCCATGGTTACCGTCTTCCTTTTCATCAAAGACCTCAAGGTCATCTACCGGGTGCCAACTCTGTAAATATTCCAGACCCTCTCCTTGTGCAGGAGATTTTAACCCTGCTAGGGAAAGGTGCAATAGAACATGTACCTGTAGCGGAGAGGAACAAGGGCTGGTACGCCCCCTATTTTCTCATCCCCAAAAAGGACGTAGGATTGAGACCCATCTTGGACTTGAGAAGTTTGAACAAGTTCCTCAGGAAGGACAAGTTCAAGATGGTGACCCTTTCTCAGACCCTTCAGGCTCTTCAGCTTCAGGACTGGCTGGTTTCATTGGACCTTCAGGAGGCTTACTTTCATGTGCCAATCCATCTCAAGCACAGAAAGTACCTGAGGTTCGCAATTGGTGGTTCTCATTATCAGTTTCGGTTTCTACCATTTGGGCTAACCGCCGCCCCGAGGGTTTTCACCAAACTGATGGTGGTGGTGGCAGCAAGTATCAGAAGAAGGGGATTCACGTCTACCCTTATCTGGATGATTGGCTAATCAGGGTGTATTTATCCGAACGAGCCCAGGAACATCTTGCCTTGACCTGCCACTTCTTACACATTCTGGGCTTCTCCCTCAATTACAAGAAGTCACAAATTATTCCAAGCCAAAAACTCCAATTCATCGGAGCGATCCTGGACACTTCCTTCGGGAAAGCCTCGCCTCCCGAGGAGAGAGCTCACCACATTCTGCAGATGGTAATGAAATTTCAAAATGCCCAACATCTACTAGCATTCGACTTTCTAAGGTTGCTAGGCCACATGGCGTCCTGCATTTTTCTGGTGCCAGAGGCCAGATTGAGGATGAGATTCCTTCAGTGGGCCCTCAGGACTCAATGGTCTCAGTTTTCGGGGGAGATGTCGGACCTTCTACAAGTCCCGACCAAAGTGGCTCAAGATCTCCTATGGTGGGCTTGCAGGGAGAATATCCTCAAGGGGGAACCTTTTTGGCAACCATGGCCGGAGATAACAGTAGTGACGGACCCCTCACTCACAGGGTGTGGAGCCCACACCAACAATCTAACAATCAGCGGTCGTTGGTCTCCATCGGAGTCCAAACTACACATCAACCTTTTGGAGCTGAGAGCAATCAGACTAGAGCTGAAGGCTTTTCTGCCCTCTGTACAGGGAAAGAATGTCCTGATAATGACGAACAACACAGTGGCCATGTACTACCTCAACAAAAGAGGAGGTATAGGATCACTTCCACTGTGCAGAGAGGCAATGCAGCTCTGGATTTGGGCAATGCAAGGAATCTCTATCGGCAGTTCACATTGCCGGAGAGCTCAACACGGCGGCAGACGCTCTGAGCATGCAGAGCACAGTCTCCCACGAATGGGAGCTAGCTCAGGAAGTCCTTCAAGAGATCTTTGCCTTTTGAGGAACTCCTCAAGAAGATCTGTTCGCGACTGGGTCCAACAGGAAGTGCAAACTGTTTTGCTCAAAGGAATTTCCCCCAAGAGGAGCTCTAGGCGACGCGTTTGCAGTGGACTGGGTATTTCCACTTCTTTACATGTTTCCTCCAGTCCTGATGCTTCCTCACGTAATCAGGAGGTTGAGAAAGTTCCGGAAAACCATGATCCTAATTGCCCCGGATTGGGCCAGGAGGACGTGGTACCCGGACCTTCTGGACATGGCCATCTGCCCTCCAATACGTCTTCCACAAGGAGAGGATCTTCTCTCGCAAGAGGAAGGTTGGGTTCTCCATCCAGAGGTCAAGACACTCAGCCTTCACGCATGGTTTCTGACAGGCTAAGATATAAGGATTGGGACCTCCCGGATGACGTAATGGAGACTTTGCTTTCGGCCAGAAGGCCAGCAACAAAATCCCTGTATCTGTGTCATTGGAACAAGTTCAATAACTAGTGCAGGGATAAGAATGTGGATCCATTTCTTTGTAATACTCCTACAGTACTTTCTTTTCTCTTAGCCAATTTGGGTCTCCAAGTTGGAACAATAAAAGTTTACTTGGCAGCGCTATCTATCTTTAAGCACTCCTCTGAAGCGGTGTCCTATTTTAAAATGCCTTTAGTCGGTGACAAATGTATACCCTCCGACACCTTTTCAGGTGCGCATCTGGGATTTAAATCTAGTCTTAAAATTTCTCATTTGTGCTTCTTTTGAGCCTTTACATTCCTGTCCATTAAGACTGCTCACTCTTAAAACAATTCTGTTAGTGGCTATAACATCAGCCCGCATGGTAAGTGAGTTGTAGGCATTGTCTTGTAAGCCTCCTCACACTAATTTCCATAGGAGCAGGGTTATTTTAAAAGTCAAGTCATCATTCTTGCCTAAAATAGTGTCTGATTTTCATCTGTCACAAAAGATGGTCT
This sequence comes from Ambystoma mexicanum, assembly GCF_040938575.1. Classification (NCBI taxonomy): domain Eukaryota; kingdom Metazoa; phylum Chordata; class Amphibia; order Caudata; family Ambystomatidae; genus Ambystoma; species Ambystoma mexicanum. The sequence goes on from NC_090923.1 coordinate 642,405,767, forward strand.
TACCTTCCTTTCATCCTCCACCTCACGCTAGTAAGGAAGAGGAAAGATTACAATTACATAGACTGGACCCAAAAAGGGCTCTCCGTTTCTATATTTCCAGATTGGCAAATCTCAGACAAGGTGACCAACTATTCATTGGATATACTGGGCACAAATTGGGCCTTGAAGCATCTAAACAAACTCTATCCAGATGGATAATTCTTGCAATCTCTGAATGCTATAAACTAGCTGGGAAAGAGCCTCCAGATGGATTAAGGGCTCATTCAACCAGAGGCATGGCAACTTCCACGGCCCTTCAGAGGGGTGTCCCGGTGCAGGATATTTGTGCTGCGGCCACCTGGTCGCCAATGCACATCTTTGTAAAGCATTACTGCTTGGACTCTACTTCATACCAAGGAGGACTATTTGCAAAAGCTGTCCTTCATTCAGTTCATAATTAAAATTCCTAGTACTCCCACCTCCAGAATTACCACTGCTATGGGAGTCTATCATAAAATGAGGAATACGTGGGAGGACACAATCCATTCGAAGAACAAGTTACTTACCAAATATAACGTTCTTTCGATTGGATGTTCCTCACACGAATTCCTCATCGACCCTCCCATCCTACCCCTCTGTACAGTTTACGCCAGTTGCACTCTGACTTCCTTAAGAGCCTGAAGAATTAAAGCCTGATCAGCTGATGCGACCATAAACAACGTAAAAACAGAACTGAGGTAACGGGCGCTGCTCGAGCCCTTTATAAAGCGGATGACGTCGACACCCGACAGCGGCCCTCGAGGGACTTCGACTCCGCGGTCTCGAACACAGCACACCCTGGTGAAAATGTTTTCCAAAGCAGCTGAAGCTGGGATAGGATTATCATAAAATGAGGAATATGTGGGAGGAACATCCAATCGAAAGAACGGTACAGTTGGTAAGTAACTTGTTGTTCTTGTTGTGTTTAGGGTTGCCAAGGTGACCGGGCTCGAAACGTTTGTGCGGCGGGCATCTTGGGGAGGTCACAGGTACTCACTGGATTAAAGCTGCAATGTGTCCTGTGTTTCTGGGTGCCATATGGGCACACTGTGATTGTGATATGTGATAACTCTCAACGTGATACTTAGTCTGAACAAACTCGGTTGCGTATACTGCATGTATACACATCTTGTGATGCATAAATCTTGCCGAAAGAAGTGCAACAATTACTCGAGAAGCCGTCCCGTGTGTATGCTAATGGTTTCTGTAGTCAACCCGTCTGGGTTAAAATCTGGAAGTGTGTTAAACAGAATTCTGGTGTACCAGAAGGAATGAGACCAAAAATTAAACTAAGCACAAAATAAAGCTGAATGAAAAAATCTTTGCAACATTTTTTTTTTTTTTTTTTAAGGACAACGATGAAGGTTGAAAGGACTAGAAAAAACAGTCAGGTAAATTGGTATAAAGTGAAATCTAAGTAGTACAACTCTGGCTGTTCAGGTATATTGATCGCACATTGTATATGCATATACCAATGTATGGTACTGTGTATTGCAAGGTCAACAAAATTCTGAGGACCAGTTGTTCTGGGAGATAAATAAATTACAAATAACAGCTCAGGTCAAACTCCTTGTTCATTCCTCTAGGAGTTAAAGCGTCCAGTCTTTCGATCCAAAATGCTTCTTGCTGTGCTCGTATCTTCTTCATGTCTGTTACGCTCACCTGGCTCCGACAGGGGGCGTCGGTCGGACCCGGACAGCTGCGGTCTCCACCCACGTGATGCGTAGTGCAGCGATGACTGAATGGATCTGCCCTCCTAATCTTGTCTGCTTAACCCGTAGAAATATTCTCCTGCAAGTGGAGAGATGGATTTAGCCACTTGTGGATTCAAGTGATGGCACCCCCACAGCCCTCCCCAACTAATCACCTCCGAAATGCCCTCACAGCAATCTCACCTTATATTCTTGAAAGATGAGCTCTCCGTCCTGCGTGGATTTGCAGGGGCGCGTCGATTCCAGTTACTTCACTGGTTTGAAGGCTCAGGAGAGTTCCGGAGAGTATTGACTCTGAGGTTCCTGGTGAGGACCAGTAAGTATTAAGTTCATAGAGTTCAATATGTCCAATGCTCACTTTTGTTCCCCCCCTTCCTTTCTTGTCTTGTAGCTGGCTCGTGAAAAGATGCTCTTGTGGCAGCTGGTGGCGCTCAGGTAAGAGTCTGTATTACCCGGCGCTGTCCGGTAAATGTTGCACGAGGAAAACGTGTTGTTTTGTCTCTCTTTACAGATGCGGCACGTGAAAATATGGAGAGTCACAAAAGGATGCCTCCGGTGGTAAATCAGGTAAGTCTATGGTCGTAAGAATTATATTTGTTGGTTCCCTTGGCTCACCTTGTGGTTTTCTTTTGTCTCCTAAGTGCCGAAGTTCGGCGAAGAAATGATGGAGGCAGCGCCGACCCGAAGGATGCTGTGAAGACTGGTGAGTATGGCGCGGCGCTGCAGCTGGAGGTGCGGCGCGTGCAGAAATGATTGTCTTTACAGGTCCGGAGACAAGTTGGATCCAGAATCAGGTGTGGAATAGAAATAGGTTTGTTTTCCAACCTTGTCCCTTTCTTTCCTCTTTGTTTTAGGAGCTCCGGATTCGAGGCGGGCGTGGCAGAAGACTGGATGCAGGCTGCAGGCACTGTGAGTGTTACGCTGCTGGATGCAGAATAACGCGAAGCGTGTGTTGCTGGTCGGGTGTGGTTTAAATAGCCTCAAAAGTAGTCCCAGGTAAGAAGTCCCTAGAACCACACCTGAGTAAAAAATAGTCCCTGTAGAAAAATAGTCCCTTTCAGGCTTCATGTTGGATTGGAGTCATTTGCAGCATGGCCTGCCTGAGGTAAGTAATGACTATGAGCCTGGCGCCTTAGCCGCCAGGACTGATTCCTACTATGAGCCTGGCGCCTAAGGCGCCAGGACTGAACCCAGAGAGCCCCTAGCCGGGGCTGCTGAGGTTTTACTAAATGTCTAGATGCCTGGGGGTAGGCATCATGACAATGTCCCTGTTCTGTCCTTTGGTGGATATCACTTCTAGTACCTTAAACCGTACTTGGCAGATAGTGCCCGTTTTCCTTAAAGTATCTTGCCACTGCCGATGTTTGGTTGTCGTCCCTGATACAAGACTTGTGTTCATTTATACAGACTCGTATTTTCCTTGATGTCTCGGCCACATAGTTTCCCTACAAGAGCACTTGATAGCGTAGATCACATTCTCGGATAGACAAGTAGCGTGATGTTTAAGTTTGATTTTTTTTTTTTCCTCCTGTTCTTGAATGTAATACTATGTTACCATTTATTACGTTATTACAATTTCCACAACTCATGCATGGGAATGTTCCTGGATGTTTATCCGGGGTTCTGCTTGTGGATCTTCCATGTGTGTTCACTAATAGGTTACACAGGCTGTTGCTCTCTTGATATGCGAACACTGGTGGTCGTGGGAATAGATCCTTAATTCTGTAATCACTGGTCAACATACTCTGTCTGTTCTTAATTATTTCCTTGATTTGCTTACTTTGAATGGAATATTTAGTTACACTAATTCGGGACTCTTCCGGTCTGTCCTTTTTGGTCAAAAGTTGGTCTTGTTCTTGTGAATTGGTCTTAGTGCGAGCAGCCAGTAGATCTGTTTGTGGAAAGCCTCTCAACTGTAGTTTGTCCTGCAGTATGTCTAATTATCTCTCACAGTCTTCTGGGTCGCTAATGATCCGTTTAACTCTTAACATCTGACCATACGGAAGGTTAAGTAGAATGTTAGGTGGGTGGAAACTCAAGCGATGAAAAAAGGTTATTGCTGTCAGTTGATTTGGGATAAAGGGTTGTGTGGATGTTTTCTCCCTTGATGACACTTTCTACATCCAAATAATGTATGTTTGAATTTCCTATTTCCAATGTAAATTGAATCATGGTATCTATATTGTTGAGATAGTTCAAGAAGTCACCCAGTTCTTGTTTACTTCCTGTCCATACACCAAAATTGTCATTGATGTACCAAACCTATTTTTTTTATATGTTGTTTCCATCTTTGGTTCTCGATAATGTGTGTAACCTCATACTGGTAAATAAAACAATTGGCATATGCTGGTGCTATAGTCGCACCCATGGCGGTTCCAGACACTTGCGAGTAATATTTCTGGTGGTATTCAAAACATGAGTGCGTTGAGGTGAAGTTAAGGAGAATCATTAGGAATTCTTTGTTGGCTCCTATTGGTTCAGCTTGTAACAGTAAGGTTTCCACTGCCTTTTGCCCCAAATAGTGAGCAATACTTGTGTACAAGCTTACCACATTGTTGGTGAACATTATGTCATTCTCTGACATCTTAATTTGTTTCAAAGTCTGAAGGAAATGTGTGGTATCTTTGACGTACGTTGTAGTATTTTGTATGATCGGTTGCAAGAAAAAATCAATCTAGGTTCCTAACGGTTGCAGAATGCTTCCGGTGGCAGCAACGATCGGATTCCCTGGGGGATTATCCAATTTCTTGTGTATCTTGGGTAGCGTGTAGAGGTGAGGCACCTTGGGATACGATGTCAGCAGGTATTGTCTGGTTTTGGAAGTAATCCATTCATTCTCTAGAGCTGTGTCTAATATGACCTCTAATTCTTTTTTAATTTCTCTGGTGGGGTTATGAGCTAGTTCTATGTATGTGTTGCTGTCAGAGAGCTGCCGCATGCATTCTTGATAATATTGTGCGGTATCTTAGATGACTATTTCCCTTCCTTTGTCAGCTGGTCAAATAGTAATGGTTTCATTAGTGAATACATTTTTGATTAATGAGAGTTCACCCCTATTCAGGTTATGCCTCTTAGGTGAATGAAACTGCACTTTTTTTAGATCATTAAGAACCATTTTCTGAAAAATATCAATCGTTGGTATATTGATAGGTGCACAAAATGTACTTTTCGGTTGGAACTCAATATATTCGGTTGGTTCTTCTGAAGTTTGTATAGTTCTACTTGGGTGTGAAACTTATTAGAACTATAGGTTGGTACAAACTTAAGCCCTTTTTCGAGCGTCTTGGTTTCCTGTTGTGATCATATCTTCTTGGAAAGGTTGACTGCTAATTCCGATTCATTTGTAGTCTCGACAGCATTCCTTGATTTCTTCTTTTTCCCTCTCCTTGTCTTCTTCCTCTGTTCTAAAAAACCTGTTGGTGCTGTATTCGAGGATGGGGTTGGTGTTAATCTTGTATCGGTTCCTGAGGGGCTGGCGGTTGGATTTGCTGCAGTTGGATTTCCTCCTTGATCGGGACCATCGATTCTGAACTACGATTGTCTGTGGTTGGTTTATTCGTCTTGGGCTCTGGTACTGATATTTGTCTGCCCACGTATACACCTCATTATTGAGATAGTCGTACGTACGTGCCATCGACTTGCAGGACGTCTTCGACTCGGCGTCGTCGAGCACCGCCAGGACCGAAGCTGCTGCCTCTACGCCATCAAACTTTTCATTGAGGATCATCAACGCCAAGTTCACCTTTGTCGAGGCCCATCGACGATCTGTGGCTCCTGCTTTAAAGGGAGTCACTCAATAAGGATCCATCGACGCCTCCTCGAGGAACTCTGCTATTCCAAGTACATTGGGGTGGTAGAAACATTTTAGAAGGGAATAAGACTCATTGAACAATATATGGACTGGGCTTGTAGTATATCTTTATTGTAAAGGTTATCCAGGTGGGGGGGATCTCCACACAGAACTGTCTAGATAACGGGGCCAGTATTCTGCCAATTGTTTTTCTCCTATGTCTATTGTTGGTTACCTTTATTAATTGATTTGTGCGACATATGACCAGAGTACAGTTTATGCACTGTAATGAAATCTGAAAATTGTGGTACCACTTAGAACTGTATATATTTGCCATTGTAGATTAACTGAGCATAAAGTGAGTTATTGTGATACTGTATATAACCTTGAACCTTAATTATATAAAGACTGTGTTTTAACTAATACAGTGTGCGGACATTCCTTTGTGGGTGCTTGGGGACTACACTGTACTTAAGAACCAGCCTGCATCACCGCCTGAGAAGCTAAGCCTTGATTGCTCGACCATAGCTACCGAATACAGAATCTTGGCTGGGGTCCTCTGTGGCTATCCTCTACCAGATAGAGAGCAGGAGTACAGACATCCCCCTCGAGTCTTTACAGGGACTATTTTGTTATATGGGAGCGAAATCTGGGGGTACTCGAAATATGCAAGGTTGGAGGCTTTACAGAGTAAAATCCTGAAAAAAAACGCTTGGCCTCCAGCCAGGCACACCAAACAGCGCACTGAGACTTGAACTTGAAATGCCAACATTGGAAACACAGGCAAGGTTAAAGTTTGGTACCTTTTTTATGATCATCTTAATGGGGGAAATTTGTGAACCCTCATTTTGCCTGCGCAGTTAGCGAATTTGCAAGGGCCGCTTCTGTAAGAGGTATAGGTGGTATTCAGAAGTTTGTAAGTTGTCTCAGTGGTGGGGACTGGCTAATATGCTGTCGCAATCGAATTTTAGTGCCCAGAAAGATAAACTGAGAGACACAGCCCTCAGTGCAGACCGAGAGGAGAACTGGAAAATGGTATGTACTCTGAATTCTTTGAGACTGTTCTCCACGCTGAGATGTGATAGCCTGCAAGGAGGGGGAAGTATGTTAATTCTCATCAAGGAAATCACAGGACAGTCTTAATGATAAGTTTGAATATATTGCTCTTAAATGCTTGTATTAAATGGGGGACCGGGACATTGACAAATATTTGTTTTTGTAACGAGGCTGCACATTTCCCATTGATTCAAGTGTTTTATGGTCTTGCGTAAGAAGTTGTTAAAACCACATTTTATTATCAACAAAATTCAGCACTGTGGGAAGGCTTTGTGGCTCATTATGAATTGTAATGAGGCTGCTTTTATTTATGATTTGTGTGATTATGTCAAGTGTACTATGATGCTCTGTTCTAGAATCATGCACATTTAGGTGGGTTTTTATAGGGTCATCCATAATTGGTTTTAGATTAAGGTTTTGTGATTTACTGTATATTATGTGGGGTGGGCGGGTTGCGTTTTAGAATTAAGGCTAATGGATGACTGATTTTATTTGAGATTTTATTGGTTGTTTTATTGACTTGTTATGATTGTATTTGGTGTTTTGTACGAGTTGTTTGTATTGTTTGTTTTTAATGTTAATCGATAAATCCGATTCAGTAAACATGATGATCATAGACTGGAACTTCCCACTTCTATATGCATTCCCACAATTTCAGTAGGTTGGGGATGTGCAGGACCACTGATTCTAATTGCCCATGATTGGGCTAGGAGAAAGTGGTACCCAGACTTGAGAGGGAGCAGACAAGCGGCCACGCAGGATCCAGTCCGAGGATTGTGAAATGGAGACTACAGGTATTGGGACCTTAAAAAATTAAGACGGGATGAACTCTTTGGGATACTAGACCATTAATTAATGGCTACACAGGACTGAATATATACTTTTGCCCTTAGGGGAGCAATAAGACCTTTCCATCATGAATAGACGTGAATGCAGAGCGTTGACTTTTAAAAAATTGGAAAAAACGATTGGGCTAGGAGAAAGTGGTACCCAGACCTTCTCAACATGGCCATCTGTTCTCCTCGTTGTCTACCCCCGAGAGGGAGCAGTCCCTCTCCCGAATCTCAGCATGCTCAACTTTCCTGAGTGGCTTTTGAAAGACTAAGGTACGGGCACTGGGACCGCCATGAAGGCATCCGAGGTTTTTACTTTCTGCAAGGCCTACAGCAAAGGCAATATACAGCTGTTGTTCAAAGATGTTTTTCATCTGGTGTGCACACAGGCAGCTACAACCATACTTGTGCAACACCGGGATCTGTTGTCTTTTTTTGCCGGACCTCGCCCGTCATTGCTTTCAAGTGTCTACTGTTCAGGGCTATCTTCCTGTGCTGTCAGTATTTAGACACATGCCAGCGCAGGGATAGTATTTCTACATAGCTAGAGTGATGCATTTTCTAAAAGGACTGACAAATATGTTCTCACCTGCCCAGTGTATTGTTCCAACCTGGGATCTTAACTTGGTCTTCATATTTCTGATGGGGCTTTTTTTGAGCCTATGCATTCGTGTTCCCCGAGACTACTGACTTGGAAGACCATTTGCCTTGTCGCTAAAACATCTGCAAAAGAGTGAGCAAGTTACAAGCCTTCGCCTGCAAACCTGCCTACACATTTTTCGTTTGAAATATTTCCCTCAGGGGGAGGCCTTCCTTTCTTCTCAAAGTAGTTTTTTTTTTAAGCCTTTATTTTTTCACTCATGGTTACAGTACATAAATACAGTTTACATACAGCAGGGAATATTGCGCAATACGAAAACCATTGCAATGGTACATTTGATCTGTTACAGGGCATTCTGGACTAGTTTCTGACTAGGCCTCTCTGGACCTTTCAGCCAAGTAGTGGCGGAGTGGGGCCCATATGTCTTTCGGCCAGCTCATTGGTGTCACTCCTCTTAAATAACTTTCTTCACATTTGTACATGTAAATCAGGTCTTTGAGTCAAGTGTGAATTGTGGGTGCTGCTGTCTGAGGGTGTTACATTTAGCCACCGCACTTATCACAGAGAAGAGCCTGCGTGTCCTGATGGGTACTTACCCTATGTCTCCCAGTAGGTATTTCTGTGGGGTGGCAGGGATGTGGATGTCGAGTATTGCGCTGAGCTTGGTGGCCACTTCCTCCCAGAACTGCCGTATAGGTGGGCATTCCCAGTATATATGGATAGAGTTGGCGTCTGGGAGCTTACATTTGGGGCACAAGGACTGTTTGGAGTGGTCGAACCTTGCAATTTTTCCTGGGGTGATTTGCAAGTGATTTAGGATTTTGAATTGCACTAGCCTGAAGTTTACGTACAGGGATTTCTATTTAGTGTGCTGCAAGTACCTAGCCCATTGCATGTCATCTATTGTTATGTCTAGGTCTCTTTCCCATTTTGCTTTCATTGTGTTTTGGGATGGGGTGTGGGACTGTACTGTGTTGTAGAGCATAGAGATGTTACCCCTGAACCCCTCCTGATCCATGATGGCAATTCCAAAAGGATGGGGGGACGGTTCTGCCTGTAAAGATGGCCATCTGTGTCTGCACGCTGCCTTCAGGCGGTGCAATGTTATTGTGAGCCCTGAGCCAATCTTACTTTGCACTTCCTCCAGTTTTAAATTCACCCCCCGGAAACAGGTCTCCCAAAGTCAGTTCTTTCCCAGGATCCCAGCTCAAGGCCTAAATTAGTTTTGCAAAATTGATTAGCGAAAATTGCTAATAAAAAAACAATTGATTAGCAATCCACCCTAAATGATTAACCATTTTTATATCTTTATTTTTAAAGTGATGAGCAATTAATTGCAACATGACAATTGCCTAAATAAGGCGCAGTTGCAACTACCAAGAACATGTTTTATAGAGGTAATCTCTGGGCCTTTTTAACCTTGCAGTTCAGGCACAATTCATTTATTACAATCCAACAATGTTTAGAAGCCCTCATGCCTGCAGGTTGTTATCCGTGCGGGACAACTTCTAGCAAATGGCTGGGAATAATCTCCAGCCAATCATCGGGCAGAAGAAATATTATTCCCAGACACTTTATAGCCCGCACTGAGAATACAGCCTGCAGGTAAATGCCTTCTAAATGCTCTTTGAAGCGTGGGACGGCAGCAAATCACTGCAGTCCACGGGAGGCGTCAGGACTTTTCAACCTTTTCAGTTCAAAGGGGAAAAAGGCTGGCAGGGTCCACCAGCAACTGTCCCCATGTTGGCAGTCAGGAATCCTATGACATTGCAACATACTTAGTATATTCCATAGTTTAAATGCATACTTTGCAGTACACACATTCCACACATAACAAGCTGCATTTGCTGGAGTCCTTCAGGCCGTCACTTTCCTTGGGCTTCCTCTGTATCTAGAAGGGTTATCACCTTGTTGCCTTTTAAGGTGGGTGGTTTCAGAAAAGACCCTTGCTGCTGAAGGAGGATTAATAGCTTTTCATTGGACGTTTAGTGTTTCAGTTCCCCGCTGTTTGGCAGTCTTGTGATAATCTGTGGTATTAACCCCCGCCCCAACCCTCCCCCTGGTGTATTTCTTTGTCTTTGTTAGAATGTATATTTGGTTGTACTATTTCATTTTTATTTATTTGTTCTAATTTACTTATGTAAAAGTTTCTTGTAAACTGTAAAACACTTTAAACATTTTTTTTTAAAAGAATGTTTGCACCCTCAGACTTTGTCTCCAGGTTATGGGCCCCCAAACATCAGATTGAAATGGGCCTGCATGAGCCATGGCAAATCTTCAGCCAGCCCTGCTGCAGTCAGGAGCTTCAAAGACATTTAGAAGGCCTTATGACTGTAGGCTGTGTTTTCAGTGCTGGGATTATCATTAGCAAATGGCTGGGAAGAATATATCTTCTACCAATCGGGCAGGAGACATTTTTATTTCCAGACACTTGATAACACACAACCTCGTGATAATAGAACCTGGAGGCAGACCTGCCTAACCTCGCCCGATTCTGTGTCTTATTTTGAAGTATTTGTTCCCTTTCTCAATATAGGGAAAGGCGAGGACCGAGTTTATAGTAATTATAGAAGCAAGACTGCAGAAATCACAGGGTTTTTGATTTTCAAATGTAGGCAGGTCTGCCTGCAGGCATATGACCTTGTAGAAGTTGTTTGAAGCACAATGTACAGACAAATCACTGTACTTACATGTTTCAAAGAACAATAAGAAGTCAATGCCTTCAGGCAGAGGGGCACTGTGCCCCCCCTGCTCTCTTTGAACAACGGGGGAGGAGGGTCATTTTGCAACCATAAAGAATCCGGATTGATTGACATGCTATTCTGAATCACTCCGGCTGGCCTCCTTTCCTGTTGGCTTTGGCTTAGTGAAGTGTTAACATGCATCTTGCAAAATTAGCAAGTGCTTCTCACTTCTAAGGGGGTGGAGGGGGACTGCCTTATTGTGGTCAGCCTTGATTGGGGGTAGGTGGTGGACAGGCCGAACTGTTTGTGGCCGAGCTGTCGGGGGAAGTAGGAATTACAAAAGCAAAATACTGCAAAGACAGCCCAGCAGTTTAGGCGACTGCTGCTGAGTTGTTATAGGTTTAGACCTGCCTATAAATGCTGTGGCTTTTTTTCCCCCAATTCCTGCTGGTAAATGGGTTTTATAAAGGTGGATGGATCCCGCCCCTTGCTTCCCAGTATGGGAATTTCTGTCCCCCATCGCAAAATTTGGTTCCGCCAATGTAACGAAAATCAAAACCTGGCACCCATGCCTACAGGCAGTGGCGTACCGAGCGGGGGACTGGGTGGGGGGATGTTGGGGGGCAAGCTGCATCCCCACAGGTTCTTTTGAGAGTCTGACCAGGAATTCTGTCACTGGGACACTCCCCCGTTCGGCACCTCAAGGGTGCCCAATGGGAAATGTGTCCCACTGAGAGGACAATGTGCGCTGAGCAATTCCTGCTCCGCACGATCATTGTCCTGACACCTTCCAAACGGGAGACTTGTCCCTCTGCCAGGACGACATTGTCCCAAGGTCCGTGAGCTAATGTGAGCCATTAGGCACTGATGGGAGGGAGGGGGGCTATTAGCAGGGACATTTTGTGCCTTTAGAAATGGGCATGGCAGGGAGTGATCGGCATTGAACAGGGTACATAATACTGCAGGGTTTATGAAAGAATTACTATGGCTTTAACCAGGGGGGAATTGTTAGGCTAACATTAGTCTGCATGATGCTATTGTGACTTTGCATGAAGGATGGGGAGAATACAACTAAAGCCATCCGCTTATATTTCAAAAATATTAAATATTTCTATGATGTATATAGTGTAAAGTTAATTATGAAAGGGTAGTTTCTTATGTATTGTACTTTTCTTCCAAGGCATTGCTTTAAATAAAATATTATTTAAGCACATGAAATGCAAAGGGAAACCTTAATAAATATCTATCAACTAAACCTATGAAGATTGCTCAGTTGCTTAAATTGTCCACATCGCGGTTTCACCTTTTAACCAAAGTGTGTGATCTTGGGCAGATCATTTAATCGCACTTTGTCGTATCTGCAGCTCTGTGATCCACTTCAGAACTTATGTTAATATATCATGCTTTTATTTTTTTTTAAACCGCTATAAAGTTGCTCCATAAATAACAAAAGTGCAATTTAGGTATTTTGCACCACAATATGCCACTTGGCTTACTTATGGCAACTTTTTCTAAAGTCGCTTCCATAGTGCCTCCAAGTATCAAAGACTGATGATGCTCCTTGCAATGCCTTTTTCTGTGAAGTCATTTCTGTTGGTGCAATTCATATGCAAATTAGGAGGTTTGTATGCATTTTGCCCCAGAGAGCCTACAGAGCTATAATAGATGAGTTTCCTGCATCTGTAATAATTCTGCAGTTTTATTCATTTTTCTTGTTTTAAAATGCCATTACCACTAATGTTACCAACCAAAAAAGTAGATTTGGGCAGGGGTGGCCGTTTTGTGGGCGCGAATGACACCATATGGAATTGCGCGCACTGCAATTGCAGGGAAAGTAGTAGGACTTTTTTCATTGCCCGCTCCCAGCCCTAACCACCCCTGCCCCCCACGAATGTAGCTCAAACACCCATCACCCTCCCCGCCCCCCACACTCCTGCAATTCTGGATGCTTCCCTGCGCACAGGCAGTGTTATCAGTGCTGTGGCAGTGTGAGCCCGCACTAATAACAGTCCAAGGCTTTCTAAATGTTTTTTGAAACACGGGACAGCAGCAAATTACTGTAGTACCGTGCTTCAAAGAACATTGAGAAGGCAATATGCCTGCAGGCTTTTTTATCAGTGCAGGGTCTGTGTGAGCCCCGCACTGATAAAACAGCCTGATAAGACATTCTAAAATGTTCTTTGAAGCGCGGGACGGCAGCATATCACTGGATTCCCCGCTTCAAAGAACATTAAGAAGACCATATGCCTGCAGGCAATTATATCAGTGTGGGGGTGGTACACCCCCCTGCACTGATCATTCACACAGCCTGCAGGCATATGCCCACGGATCTTAATGAACAATTACTTACCCACGGCATCCACTATGGCTGGGCAGCCGAGCTGTGGCTCCAGCTGTCACTTTCGTGCTCTGGCCTCTGCACACAGGCTGCTCTTCGACAAGAAAAATGCAAACAATGTTTCAGCCTGCACCAGGAGCCTCTCTGTTACACTCACCTGGTATCCACAGGGACGCCACCCAGCCGGGTTACTCGCTGGTATGCTTCTCGGCTTTGCCCTGATGTGGTCTGCAGGGAAGGTTCTGCCTTGTGGTAGAATTAGGCGTGCTCTCCGTCCTGCCACCTTTGCAGGGCGCGTTGTCTTTCATGGGCGAGTGCGGTCCAGTTACTTCACTGACGCTGGCACGTTTGATATTGTTCAGGTAGGTCTTATTGCTGTTCTTTAGTTTTGTTGCTGTCCTGCATGCCTTTCTTTGTTTAAAATGTCTCTTTTTTTACTCCCTTAGGTATGCAGAGCTTCAGCGTGGCGAACTGGCTTGGTTGAGCCCCGCTGGTAAATGTTGGCTCATTAAGAGCGCTATGATGCGGTAAGTAAGCGCTAAGCGCAGCGCTGCGGAGTCTTGCCTTTGCTAACCTGTGTTTTCCTTCCTTGTAGGCTGCGGTGTTCTTCAGCGCGGGTAGAATGTCCGGAGTGGTGCCAGCAGAGAGGCAACCAGCCAGGTAAGCCTTTTGAGCAGTTTGTAATTTGTAAATGTCTCTACTGCTTTCTATAATGTTGCCTCTATCTTCCTCTTTCAGGTCGTTCTGTCCGGGAGGCGTGCAGATTCGAGGAAGCTGTTCTCAGTAGCTGCGAGTGTTTAAAGATGAAGACTGCAGGTGAGATGCTGCTGCTAATGATGATCCTTTTGTCTCCTTGCAGGTTCTGCTTCTCCGAGGGACTAGCTGGACACAGTGAGCGTCACGTTGCAAGCTGCAAAGTAACACGAAGCGTGTTGTCTTGCTCGGGTGTGGTTTAAATAGCCCCAATAAAATGGTCCAGGAAAAGTAGCCCCTAGGCTACCACACCCAGAACACTAGACCACATAGCTTGGTTCTTAGGGACCGAGCTATGTGGATCCCTCCATGTTGGCTGACAATAATAAAGTAGTTCCCAAGCACATTGTTTATTCATGGTGTATGAGCCTGGCGCCATAGGCGCCAGGACTGGCCCCATGAGGGCTTTTGAAGAGGATGCCAGGCTCTAGAGGCCCGAGTCCTGACTCCACCTGGCCAATGGGTTTGCCAGAGGGGGTTTTGGGTGAGGGTCGTGACACTCTCCCACTCTCCCACTCTTCCTCGCCTGTGTGCTCTGCAACACAAGCACTGCCAGGCTAAGAAAACATGTAACCCTCATTCTAAAAATCATGTTGCAGTTTGTGCGACATGATTATTGAAATAAAAAGCAAATCGGGAGTATTGTATAGCAAACTGCGATGCGATACCGCTTATTTTATGCCTTGCAGCTCCTCTGCATCATAGTATCCATTGTGGGGGCAACATCGGATTAATGCCAAAGAGGGGAGGCGGCCCAGTATGTTTCTACACACCCTATCCTCTGGTACAGGCGCGGGTTGTGCAGGTCACTGGGTCAATCCCACCGGCGTCCCTGTGTTTCTTAGTAAATGTCATATAGCGTAGATCGGTGGGGGCAGCAGCGTATTTCTCTACTTGTATGTGGGCATAGGTTTCTGTATCCTGAAACCAGTATTTGGCGAAATGGGCTTGTGCAGCATGGTAATACAGCTCAAAGTCTGATGCTGCTAGTCCAACTGTGTCATATTTCTCCCGTAATTTGGCCCGCTTTTGTCTGACCATACCCCTTGGCCCCCATACAAAGTTGGAGGCAAGTCGGGGTGTAGCAGTTTATTAATGTGTGGTAGCAGCCTGTTTGCTATGACTTCTGCAAATATTTTGGTGTCTGTGTTCATCAGTGACAGGGGTCGGTAGGATTGGGGGTCATGCAGGGGTTTGTGTGGTTTGAGCAGGACAGTAATGATTGTTTCCCTCATGGATCCCGGGAGCGTGCTGGTTGATAGGGATTCCTGTCACACCTCCAATATGTTAGGTGCTAGATCTACCATATAGGGTTCATACAAGTCTGCCGGAAGGCCATCAGGTCCAGGGGCCCTCCCTGATGTCAAGTCTTTAATCGCTTGCCCGATTTCCTCCAATGTAATGGTGTTTTCCAGTGCTTCCCTGTCCACCTGTTCGAGCATGGGAAGTGGAAATGAGGACATGTATTGCTCCAGCTCGCTCCCCGACACTTGGTCAGCGTTCGTGTATAGCTCTGAATAGAAGTCTAAAAAGACTCTATTGATCTTCTCAGCCTCGGTATGGACCGTCCCGTCCTTCCCCATGATACTTGTGATTGGCCTAGACCCGTGGTCTGCCCTGATTAGGTTTGCCAGAGTCATATCATCTGGCCCTTGTCGGTTGTGTGGTATATATTATTCCTCATTCTGCAAGGTCTCCGTTTCTCTCTAGCTGGTCTTGTAGTGGCTTGAGGGTAACAGGCCCTGGTGTCTGTGAGTGTGCGTTTTCGAGAGAGCATAAGGTGAGCTCCGCCTGGTTTAAATCATTTCTAATATCTCGCAGTGTACACAGCTTTTGTGATAGTAGGTGCCCCTGTATCCTGACTTTAAATGCTTCCCATACGGTGCAGATCCCAGATTGCAGTCAAAGAATTACCTGATGTCCACACGCAAGGGTTCCATGATAGTTTCATCGTGCGTTAGGGCCGGTGGCATCTGCCATAATAGCGGGCCTTGTTCTGTATCAGTCATGACCAATTCCAGTATAACCGGTGAATGGTCTGACATTGTTCGCGGGAGGATGGAGCAGTGACCAGCCTGGGGAACGATTTCTGTGGAGGTTAGCCAGTAGTCCATGCGTGAACTAGAATTGTGCAACGGGGAGTGGAACGTATATTCCTCTAGGGTGGGATGGAGCTCTCTCCAGGCATCAACCAAAGGCAGTGTAGTCATCCCCTGTAATATTGTCATGACAGCTTTGGTATGCGATCTGGGGAGTCTGGATGACCTATCCTTTTGTGGGTGTAAAATAGTGTTAAATTCCCCCCTCCCCATATAACGCTTGAGTCTCACAGAGGTGCTATCTATGCTATAATGTGGAGGTAGAAATCCGGAGTGTCAGTGTTTGGGCCATATGTATTGATTAATATCACCTCTTGGTTCCTCAGAACACCCCATATAATTACGTACCACCCCTCAGCTTCCACCACTGACCTATTAAGTTGGAAGCCCATGCGTTGATGTATGAGGGTCATCACCCCCTGGAATGTGAGGAATAGACTGTGCCTATCCGCAGAGGACCCCAGTCACGGGCAAAGGACTCCACCACTTTCCCAATAGCATGAGTCTCTTGCAATAAGAGGATTTCCACCGTATGCCTCCTTATATATGCCAGTATTTTCCTTGCCTTAACAGGGTTCACAAGCCCTCTAATGCTCCAGGTGAGGAGACCTATTCTATGAGACAGCCGGGTGTCGCCATGCGTGATCAAAAAATGTCATGCAATTCCATCCACAGATAGTCTTCCGAGCGCTGTATAGTTTGAAACCGTCCGTTTTTTCCATTAACCAACTCCCCCCGCCCCCCTTTCCTCCCTTCCCACCCTCACCATCCCTCCAACTGGACAGTGTATCCCCTTGACCCTACTTAACCGTCTGAAACAGTGGGTGGCCTTGTGTGGCCACACTTGGTAACTTCAAAACATGCTGCCAGCAGTAACCGCAACCTATGGCTTAGGCGGAGTAGATGGCCCTCGCACCGTGGTTCAGTCAAAGGCCATTCAAGTATAAGGTCTGCAGTAAACAAGCCATGTCATTTCACCTGTCAACCGTTGTTCAGCGTAGCGGGAATGTGCTGTTCAATGTAAGTCATGGATTCTTCCGGTGTTTCGAAGAAGTGGGCTCTGCCCTTATGTTGCAGACGGAGTTTAGCTGGAAACAGCATGGCGTAGGGTATCTTCCTGTCCCTGAACGTCGTCTTAACATGGTCGATTGTGCGTCGAGCTGCCTGCGCCCCATTTGAGAAATCGAGGTAGATGTGAATCCGGGCAGAATCGTATGACAGGAGCCCTTTTCTCATGACAGGCGAATGATCAGATACCGGTCGCAGTAATTCTATAAAAGGGTGATGATGGTGCGCTGCGGGGGGGGCAGCTAGTTTAGCCGTTAGGGCCAGTGATCTGTGGGCTCTCTCAACTAGGAATTGTTGTGAGAATTGTGCTTCCGGTTATATCGAGCGGAGAGCTTCTTCCAGGAACGCCTCCATTGGGACGTTTATGGTCCACTCGGCCATACCGACCACCCTGATGTTATTGCAGTGTGATCTAAATCTTCACATTTGTCTCTCACCGCCTTTAGATTTTTTTTGATCTCCTCTATGTCATTGCCATGTGTGGCTGTTGTCTTCAAGAGTGCTCAGCTTGTCCTTAGCTTCCGCGACTCTGGCATTCTCTTTTTTTATACCGGCCCTAATGGAACCGATGTTGCCGCCAATATCGTCAAGCTTGTTATTCACACATGCAAAGCCCGCCTGCAGCGCTGCCATGTATGGGTCCATACAGGGGTGTTGCTAGGTCTGGAAAAGATCTGGGGCTACGCTAATTTTGGGACTGTTGGGGCTGGGGGCTAGTTAGCCTTTTTGGTTGTAACCCCTGAGCTTCCATCCGGGGCTATAACCCCACAGCCCCCCAGCAACAACTCTGGGTCCATATTCGTTTCAGTGTGGGCTTGGTCCGGCGCGGGGGGATGTTGATGTGGGTCCGAGAGTCCTTCATGTTGGTCGCACTGGTATAGGCATCCATAGGGCCCTTCTTATTACACTTCGCACCTATTGTCATGACCTCGTTGAGTAGCCTGTTGGTTGTGCGTATTCGAGGAAAATGCTGCCTTGCTCAGTGTTGATTTCCCTACTGTTTTGCCTAGGTTTATTAGATGGGGGTGATGTGGAGTTTTGCAGTGCCACCTCGACACTGGCCTCAGTGCTGAAGGACCACACCTTTCCTCCGACCCGTGGTAGGATTGATTATATGGCCTTTATTGGATATTGTTTAATATTTTACCTTTGAAACACTGGTGCAGCCCGCAGTTGGGTTGAGCTGGGTTCCTGTCTGTATTGCCTGTTTCCTAGGTTTTTTTGTGTGCCGGGCCGGCGCCTTGTTGTGCCCCTTGTTTATTTCTGAGTGGGGGAGCCCAAGTTGGGGCATGACTCCTCTGCTTATCCACGCTGTTGCCGGAGTCTCTGATGCGTGGCCCCCCTCTGCTGTACGAACGTGGTGCTGCCAGGTGTTGAGTCAGGGTTTTAATTTCCACGCCCTTTGTCAGGTGCCCTGTACGTGCACTCCCGTCTGGTCTCCTATGCCGCTCTGCGGCCGCTTCCCAGTACCCATCCGAGGGCTAGCAATTGTCGGCTGTATTGTTCACCCATGCGGGAAGACGCACACTGTGTCCCGTGAGTGCTGCTGCTGCGCGTGTTAGGGAAGCCCGTTCGTGTGTTTACACTATGGGGGTCCCGTTTCAGTTCATATACGTGTGGGAAAGCCCACGTTGTACTTCTCAGTTCTCACCCACTTCTCCGATCAGGCCCCGGGGGTGGGTGTGAACCACCACTCCACGGGATCCAACAAATCTCTGGGGCCCCCAACTGAGTTAGTGGCACCACGTACCTTCTGTGGCGGGAGGTGCTTGGTTCGGCGTCTGCTGCTTTAGGCCGAGTAGTGTGGGTTCACTTTGCTTCTCTTACCAGATCCCTACCTAAGTAATAAATCACAGACAACTTATGTGTATGGAAAAGTTGTAGGCCATAGGCATTTTATTTTCTTACAGAAAATACAACACAACAAAATGATTACATTGCCATATGCTTTTGGGCACATTGTATCCAGTCCCGAAGTTGCCCAAGGCTCCTCCTGAGTCCTTGTTATCCCTGGGCCTTCGTTCCTGGGTACATGCCGTCTACGACATGTCTTGGACCGTGTACCGAAAGAGTACTCGGCGTTCTTACTTCTGCTTGCTCCTTCTTTCTTGGACCGTGTACCGAGAGAGTACTCGGCGTACCTGATCCTGCCTGTACCCTTCTTCTTCCATTATTATTGTAGGGTGGGTTTGGTGGCAAACGTTTTTCCTTCCCCTTCTCCAGGCACCAAGAGCCTACCCGAGAGAGGTGAGCTCTTACCTGGTTTGTGCCGCCTCCGGGCTTACTTATACCCCCCCAGCCTTTTGTTCCTTCCTGGGGGCGGCCGGGTTACCCCCTTGACCCCTTGCTGTTACATTTCGCACCTTCCAAGGTGCTGTTTCCTGCCCTTCCTGGGTTTTTGTTTCTTGTGGCACCGTTCGGACGCCCCTCCCTATGCTTTTGCGCCATTTTCCTCCACCCCACACCTAAACTCCCAGACCCTCTATCGTCCCGTATTTCATGCGGCCCGGGGCCTGGGTCATAGGCTGAGTGGTGTGGGTTCACTTTGCTTCTCTTACCAGATCCCTACCTAAGTAATAAAATCACAGACAACTTATGTGTATGGAAAAGTTGTATGCCGTAGGCATTTTATTTTCTTACAGAAAATACAACACAACAAAATAATTACATTGCCATATGCTTTTGGGCACATTGTGTCCAGTCCCGAAGTTGCCCAAGGCTCCTCCTGAGTCCCTGAAACCTATCAGGTCCGACAGCCTGTCGTGGATGTCCTCCCAGTGCATCCCCGGGAGGCCCCACCAGGACGTTATTGTGTTCCTGAAATGTAGTCCTTGCTTCACCTCTTTCAGCCACCTGCCCGCCCGGGTCACGAAAGAGTGCCCCATTATCCATGCCGATTTGTATGGTCCGGCCTCTGTGGAAACGGGGGAGATAAGTGTCATATCAGTTCCTCCCTTATGTATTTTTTAAAATATTGCGACTTCCATCCCCCAAATTCTTCTCACCCCCTTTGCTCCCAGGCCCCCCACCCACGCAGAGGTTGCTACCCCTATCCTGAAAGAGTGTGTCCCAAATTCGGCTGGATCCCATCCTGCTTTCGCCACCGCTTGTTTCAATACTGCCTGAAACTGGTACCTGCTGAGTGCGCTGCCGTCCCTATGAATTAATAACTGTCCATCGACATCTGGTCGCCGATCTAGGAATTCTTGGGTGATGCATCTGGGACAGTGGTCCTTTTCTCTGATGCAATTGAGATCTATTGCTCTCCCCTTCCCCGTTTGGTCTGTCTTAGATTTCCTTAGCATTATAGACATCCCCTTGCTTCCCATACTAACATCTGTCCTTGCCAGGCCGTCTCCTGCCACCGTATTCCTGGCCACCAGTTCCCCTATTCTGAAAGCTCCATAGTATGCTAGCGCAAATGCTGCCCTGAACAGCGCTGTTTTGTACGTGCTGTTGCATGTGTCTTGCAGCACTTTTAACAGAATTATCAATTTCCCAAAATGTACCGGCCTTCTGCTATCTGGTTTCTTCCCCTCTAACTTCGCCTATCCCCTCATAGCGTATTTTATCTTAGCGCTGTCGGTCGGGTCCCGTATGCCCGCCACTTTTGTGGTATATGCCACCGCCGCCAGGTGCGCTGCTGCCCAGCTTTTCTTTTTCCCTTTGGCAAATGCCCCTTCAAGAAATTCACAAATTTTTTCAGTTGAAATTTTTTTCACCTTTTTTACACCTGTTTCCACCAACACATCTTTTAGATGCTTTTCGTACTGCTTACCCGTTTTGTACGTCAGGGCATTTCTGGTCAGCTTGTCGATGACCCTTTCTTTTCTCTGTTCTTCTCCCACTTCTTTTGAGTCGACCTTGTGGCCAACCGTGCTTTCCTTTCTAGTGCCTGCAACGGGACCCATGCCTTCCACGGCGTGGGCGTTCTTTCCTTGTCGGCGTCCGGTCTCAGCTCCCTGAATTTCTCCCACTGAAAGCGAGAGATTGCATCAGCCACCACATTTTCCTCCCCAGCGATATGCCTCGCCTTTATGCATGTATTAATTTTTAGGCTTTCCAGTGTGATTGCCCTCATTAATTCTAATACTATCATGCATGACGCACTTCCTTTGTTTAACACGTGCACCACCGCCATGTTATCTGACTATACTGCCAACTCTTTGTTCCCTAGCTCTTCCCCCCATGCGCATAACGCGACCCATATCGGGAAGAGCTCCAGCAGCGTTATGTTTTTTGTCCATTCCGCCACTTGCCATGATTTTGGCCACTTGCCTGCACACCATTTTTTCCCCAGTATTGCACCAAAACCAAAGTCACCCGCTGCATCGGTGAACAACACCCTTTTACCTTCTTCGTTCACTGGTTAGTGCCATATTACCGCCCCCTTGAAGTATTTTAGAAATTCTGCCCATACTTCCAGGACTCTCTCGATTCCTCCCCCTAGCCTGACTCTGTGGTGCCCCTTGGTAGCACCTCTCGTTTTCAGCTCGATACTTCTCTGGAACACCTTCCCCTGTGGTATGACTCTTCCTGCGAAGTTTAGTTTTCCTGCCAGCGCTTGCAATTCTCTCACTGTCCCTTTGTTTCTTCCTTGTAGTTCCTTTATTGTCTTCAGCAGCTCCGTCACCTTGTCCTCCGGGATACGACACCTTCCTGTGTTTGAGTCAATTTCTATACCTAGGAATTGGATAATATGCGTTGGGCCCATCGTTTTCTCCTCCGCCAGAGGAAACCCCCACTTGTTTGTTATTTCCACAAATTTGTCCAGGGTTGCCTTGCATAGCTCTGAACCTTTGGGCCCGACGAATAAGAAATCGTCCAGGTAATGTACCATCATGAACTCCCTCCTCTCCTGTGTTACTGCCCATTGTAAAAATGAACTTACCCTCTCGAAATATGCGCATGAGATGGCGCCCCCCATCGGGAGGCATTTGTCAATGAAGTATTCCCCCTCCCAATGCATACATAACCATCTTTGTGATCTGCTGTTGACTGGCAACAGGCGAAATACTGATTTAATGTCTGCTTTCGCCATCCATGCCCCTTCCCCCCGCTATCCTGACCAGTTCCACTGCCTCCTCGAAGTCAGAATATGATACCGTCACCTCGCTCTGGGTGATGCCGTCATTCACCGAGGCCCCCAGGGGGTAGGATAGGTGGTGTATCAGCCTGTATTCCCCTTCGTCTTTTTTCAACACCAGCCCTAGTGGTGAACATATAAATTCTTCGAATGGTAAGGTCGTGAAGGGGCCCTCTACCCTCCCCAGTTCTACTTCTTTCCTGATCTTACCGGTCACTATATCCCTGTTTTCGATTGCCGATTTTAGATTCCTAGGAATGCCTTGCGCTCCCTGCCCGGTAAACGGGATGTTAAAATCTTCTCTGAAGCCTTGTCTGATTTGTTCTGTCGCTTCTTGGTCGGGGTATTTCTGGAGCCACCTTTCCATCCTCTCGATTTTTCCCGGCGTGGCCCCTTTCCCGCCCCCGTTCTTATTTCCGCGTCTCATCTCTTCTGCCGCTTGGAGCTGCGGCCCTTGTGCACTAGGAGCTGTGTGGTCACCCTTGCATCTCTCACACTTGTGGCTGAACTTGCACTTCCATCCCCAGCTACAGGGTACCCCCTTTTCAAAACTCCTGCATTGACCTGGTTCTGCTCGTGCTGTCCCAATGCCCCCCCCACCTCCCTGTGTTGTTGGGGCAGGCTGCTCTGCCACCCTCTCTGTGACCCGTAATTTCTGCTCCGAAAAATCTGATCTTTATTTCTGTCATAGCTGGATTCGTACTTTCTGCTACTGGATCTATAATCCGCTCTGTAATCGTTCTGCCAATACTGCCTTCTCTGCTGTCCCCCTGTGCTCCGCTCCTTGGAATCCCATTTCTCCTTTAGCACGTTAAATATGTATAGGTTAAAGTTTTCTTCATCCCAGCCCATATCCGGAAAGCAGTCCATCTCCTTTCTGAACTCATGGTCATACTCCAGCCATGCGTCCCTTCCAAATGCTGTGTGTACCTTCAGCACCCTCTGTTGATACGCAACTAATGCTACCCCGTCTTCCAGGAATTTTTGTAATATAATTGTAGACATTATGGTGAAGGCCGACATCCAGTTGTCAAAACTCCTTACCACTGGCCCCTTTTTCAGTAAGCTTTTTTCGTCCTCCTTCATGTCCTCGAGAGCCACATTCATCCCCCTCTTTTGACAATCTAACAATGTAAAGATATCGATCAATTCCTTCCTCCATATTTTTTCCTTTACTTTGTCATTTATGTACCAAGCCATCGCTTTCATCGACCTGCCCTGTGCGTCTTTACCCATGGTTGGCCTGCCATATTTCGTCATGAGTGGCCCCTCATTTTCTGCCGCTGCCACCGTCTGTGCTGCCCCCGGCCCCTATGTTTGGCCCTGCCGGTGCACCCTGTGGTGTCGGGATCATTGGTGCCTTTTGCGGCACCGGGACTACTGGTGCCCCTTGTGGTGCCGGGACCGGGGTTTCCCTGGGCTCTGCTGGTGCCTCTTGTGGTGCAGGGACCGGGGCTTCCCTGGGTTCTGCCCCTGCCCCCCTTGCCCCTCTCTGTTTTTCCTTGCTCACCACTCCTCTCCATTTTCCCAAGCCCTTAGATGATCCCTTTCTTCGTCATCACTGCTTGTTTCTGCCGAGGAACTCCCTTGCTGTTCCTCCCTGGATCTCTTTCCCCGTCTGCTCATCTTGTCATTGGCTCTGGGCGACTTACCCGAAACCGTGACACAATTTTTTAACATTTTTACTATTTTATTCCCCAGATTATTATTCACAGTACCTTTCTTTTTATCTTTTTTCTTTCTCTTGGTCGGTGCCTCTGTCTGTTCTTCTGCTCTCTTTGATTCCGCTCTTCCCCTTTTCTGTCCTTGTGGCACTTTGTCTTCTCCTTCGCTGCTGCTGGGCTCTATGAACAGCAGAGGCGACGTTGCCTTTGCTCTTTCTTCTTTCTGCATCACCTCCAGCACCCATTGTGCCCCATACTCCTTCTCCGCCTTTCTCGCCCATTCTGAGAACTCTTGGGCCCTTTTCGCTCTTCCTTCCGCCATCCTTCTCGTCTGAATTCTGCCGGCCACGCTTCTCGGTTTGCCCGCAGCGAAAGTCTTGCGTTCGTTCGCCGCTGGTACTTCTGGGTCGCTCCTGCTCCGGCACCGTTGTAGCCACTGCGATTAGAAAAAACTAGAGAGGTAGAAAAATGCGTGACCCCGCAAGAGCAAACATTTTTCCTTCCCCTTCTCCAGGCACCAAGAGCCTACCCAAGAGAGGTGAGCTCTTACCTGGTTTGTGCCGCCTCTCCTTTTCCGGGCTTACTTATACCCCCCCGGCCTTTTGTTCCTTCCTGGGGGCGGCCGGGTTACACCCCTGACCCCTTGCTGTTACATTTCGCACCTTCCCAGGTGCTGTTTCCTGCCCTTCCTAGGCTTTTGTTTCTTGTGGCGCCGCTCGGACGCCCCTCCCTACGCTTTCGCGCCGTTTTCCGCCACCCCGCGCCTAAACTCCCAGACCCTCTATCGTCCCGTATTTCATGCGGCCCGGGGCCTGGGTCACACACCTCTGTACACTGGAGCTCGGATCTTGCAAGCGGGGGCTTTATATTGAGTTGATCATTTGTTTTCTCCCCCCAGGATATAATTGCTGGTTGTTTCACTGCTCTCCGAAAGGCCGCTGAATACACTGGGGAGGGGCGGTTTTAGCGCACAGACCGCTCCTCCCTCTGTCAGCCGAGCAGCCCTCATTGCGGGCGGACCGGAGGCTCGGCTTAACCCCAGATGTTCCCTAAAGGTTAGGGTGACCGGATTTCCAAAACGGAAAACCGGGACAACAGCAACATAAAAGAGGGACTACCCCATCACTGCCCACCAATTACCACCCCTCCCCCAACATGCCCCCACAACCACCACCCAATCATATTTCCGGCACTTCTCCTTTCTATAAACTGTATTTGATCTCATTTATGCAGTTTTGTCTGTGAATATTGACATCTTAATTCAAAACAAGCATTTGCTCTAATTGATATAACATGGCTTGCTGTACACTAGTTTCCAAGCTAGTCTCTGTAGCACAGTCGGTAAGCCAATACTCCACTTCAAAATTCTGGAAGTGTTGAAAAAAATAATTACGATTTAATTACAGTAGCCACCCGACCATGCAAACCCCGGCAGGGGTTTCTAAAATGAAAAAACTCCCGGGACAGAGGGTGATTTCCCCGGACAGTCACGGGAAAACCCGGACGTCTGGTCACCGTACTAAAGGTGCACGCTGCATTTCTGACTTGTGCACTGCCCTTCAAATAATCGGCGGGTTGTTTACTCTGCCAGAATTAGTTGGTAGGATTTTGCGGGTTGCAGAGCTCACACGTTAGGTGGCCATCGTCGTTGGCGCACTACAGCGCCTCCCCAAAGTATATATACTTTTTAATAACACATTTTATTGTGATTTAACGCACAAAGCAGGAGCAGAAACGGAACGAAAACAGCACTGTTTGACATAATTAAAAAAGGTCCGATGTACAAGAGGCAAGGGACAAATCAAATTGGAGGAAGACACAATACAAACAATCCGCTTGTTGGGAGTGTATCATGACCCCCACTCACGATGCCAGTAAGCCCCCAACTATGAACAGACTCGCACAGACACATCTGCTCGAATCGGGCTTCCCAGTCGCTCTCCCGCAGCCAGGAACGCCCCTTTTATTTATAATGCACGTGGCGGCGTGCAACGTCACGCCGCCGCGTGCGTCCCTAAAAGGGGCAACGCCACACTCCTCCTTTTCCATGAGGACAAACAACATTACTTGGCTAGCCTACACAATCACAAAATAACATTTCAACATAACGCTTCAACATAAACCTCAAACCCCCACACACCCCTTTATTCACAGCCACCCTGGATCCCCTTAACTAACATTGTAAGCATGCGGGCCATTCATGAAACATGACCCAATACGTAATCACTGGTTTCCCTCGCCCAGGCCTCTGGGGGTACCTCCCGCTTACCTCCGGCACGGGTAGTCCATCCGGTGGCCCTCCCGGGGCAGGTGATGCAGGCATGGAGGATTGGCCTCCCCCGTCGTCAGGCACTTCCATCCGGTCCGGTTTGATGGGAGGCTCCATTCTGGGGTCCCCTAGCTTCTTAAAGAAGCTCACATTCCGGGGGACAGCCGACCGCCCGTCTGAGGCAGTCACCATGGACCCCTTGACGGCCGCCACATCAAGTGGCTCAGGTTCGTAGGGAAGAGAGAGCTTTCCATGGGGGTGTTCCTGATAAGCACCTCATCTCCCGGTTCCAGCCGCTGTGGGCGAAGTCCTCTCCTGATCGGTCTGCAGCCGGCAATCCATCGCCACCTGCTGTCATCAATAACCCCGGGCTCCTTCTCCCCCACCTCTGGCAACAGCCCTCGGGGCACCGCCTGAACAGGGCTTCAGCCGGCGCCACTCCAGCGGATGCATGGGGGGTGGTGCGATACACACGCAAGAATTGGTAAAGGGCCCGCTGCAGGCACTGTCCCTGTCCCTGGGCTATCCTGAACGTCTTCACTGTCCTAATCAGTCTCTCTGCCTCGCCATTCGCCCGTGGCCAGAGTGGGGTGATCTTCCTGTGCTGTACCTCATACCAATCCATCAGCTCCGAGAACCGCTCACTTTGGAATGGCGCCCTGTTGTCAGAGCACAGGGTGTGGGGGAATCTGTGGGCAGAGAACACCTTCTCAATGGCCACCACCACATGCTCAAAGGCCACTGAGTGCACAAACTCCACCTCTGGATACCGAGAGTACTCGTCCACGATGACCAGGAAGTGGGTGCCCAGCGTGGTGGAACCAAAGTCTGCATGTACCACTTCCCAAGGACTCGTACCTCGGGGAATGACCTCAATCGCCGGCTCTCTTTGCAGCGGGGACGCCGCCTGACACCAGACACAGGCATCAACAAAATCGTCGACCTTCCGCTCCAACTCCGGGAACCACACCTTGAGGTGCAGCCGGGCGTTGGTCTTCGTGGCACCTTGGTGTCCATGGTGGGCCAGAGTAATCACTTCCTTGATCTTTGACTGGGGCGCTACTATGCGGTCGCCTCTCAGCAGGAGACCGGAACCCAAGAACGATAACTCTTCCCGCACCTTCCACAGTTGCTCTAGCCCTGTCTTGGCATCTTGTGTGCGCCCAGCCAGGGACTCCAGCACCATCTTCCAAGAACCCTGCTGCATGGCGTGTTTCAAGGTTTGGAAACACCCCTCACCCGCTGCCTCCAGATCCTCAAGTGGCATGGCATTGGGGGTAGCCGTTTCCACCACCATGCGAACGTGATCGTCCGCCTCTTCTGCAAAGGTGTCCTGTTCCTCCCCTCCGGTCACGCCTGGATGCCTGGACAAATAGTCTGCTGAATGTTCACTCCTGGCCGATACACGAGAGTGACCCCGTATTCCAGGAGGGCAAGCATCCATCGCTCTATCCTCGCCGGTGGTTTGGATGAGGACCCCGCCAGAATGCGAAGCAGGGGCTTGTGGTCCGTTATAACAGTCACCGGGCGCCCCAGGACATAGTCGGAAATGCCAGCAGCCCCATAGCACTGCCAAAGCCTCATGTTCGATTTGTGAGCATCACTGTTCGGTGTCGGACAGCGCCTTGCTGGCGTAAGCCACTGGGCGGGCACCGCCATCCCAATCGACTTGTGTTAACACAGCCCCCAGGCCAAATGGGCTGGCATCCACAATGATTTCTGAGGGCAGCGTGGGGTCAAAGAACGCCATGGTGTCTTCTGCCGTGAGTGCGCTCTTAATATTGTCAAAAGCTGCCTGCTCGTGGGGGCCCCACTGCCAGGTGGTTTCCTTCTTCGTAAGGGCCCTCAGGGGCTCAGATCTTGAGGCCAGGTTCTGGATGAAACGTCCACAGTAGGTTACCATGCCAAGAAAACTCCTCACATCCGACACCGTCTCAGGCCGTTGGGCCTTCTTAATGTCCTGAACCTCACTCCTTGAAAACGAAGCCAAAGAATTCAATGGATGGGTGCAGGAATTCACATTTCTCCCTATGGAGCGTGAGGCCGAGCGATTGTAACCTTTCGAAAGTCCTTGCCAGCTTGTGCAGGTGATCCACCTCAGTTCTGGCAAACACTAGGATATCATCACTAATTTTTATAACGCCCTCCAGGTCAGCGAGGGCTCCTCGGATGATGTCCTGAAACACCTCCGCCGCCGATTATATGCCAAAACGGAGTCTCTTATAGCGGTAGAGTCTGCGGTGGGTGGAGAATGTGGTTATGTATCTCAACGCCGGGTGTAGAATGACCTGATGATAGCCAGCCCGGAGGTCCAGTTTGGAGAAAAACTGAGCACCCAGCACCTCTGCAATGATGTCGTCGATAGTTGGGGTAAGATGTCTCTCCCGCTTGACCGCTTTGTTGGTTAGCCTCATGTCGACACATATGCGGACGGAGTCAGGCTGCTTAGGTTTTGTTGCCACGACAATTGGGGACACCCACGGAGTCGGACCCCCCCCCCACCTTCTCGATGATGTCTAAGTTTACGAGATTGTCCAACTCTTTGTCCACCTGCTCCCGAAGATGAAAAGGTACCCTCTGATGTTTCAGGGCTATGGGCTGCACCGATTCATCGATGTGCAGCCTCACTGGGTCACCAGTAATTTGCTCAATTCTGTGGGACAGAGTTGAATATTTGTCCAGGAGATCATTGATGTCTTCGAGATACACGGAATAGGCAAAGCTGACAATGCCGAGGGCCTCTGCTGCAGCGCAACTCAGGAGAGTATTCGTGCTCACTGGTGTGACATAGAAACGGGCAATGATTTGTGAGCCATCATGTTCCACTTTCACTACAAAGGCACCGTCCAGGGAAATGGGTTCCGAGCCCCCAAAAGCAAAGATACAGGCCTTTGGGCTGACCATTCTGGGAGGCGTGTCCATAGCGTCGTAGTGTCCGCAGGCCATCACATTGACCGAGGTACCCGTGTCTACGAGTACTGGGACCGGTGACTTGTTGACCTCGACCACACACCTCGGCTGGCATCTGTTATTTGACTTGAGGACCCCCACACTCGACACGAAAAAGATGTTCTCTTCTTCCTCTTCTTCCTCCTCTTCCGCTGGGGCGCCCTCCTCGCCCTGGTCGACCTGGGCCACTTTCGGGGTGCGATTCTGACGAAGGAACCCGGACCGAACCGGCACGACTCACCGGCTCTTCCGCCCCTGTCACGGAGGACAGATCCAGGTCTTCTGGCACCTCTAACACCCCGCCACATGGCACACACCTCCTCAGTCTTCACCAGGCGCGATGGATGCCCGTGCTCGGACACCTCATGGTAGCGTCCTAGCTCAAGGATACGAGCGAGCGTACCTCAACACCTGCCGTCTCAATTTACCAGATGAGCATGCCTGAATGAGCATAGTCCTGATCATGTCTTCTGCATCACCCCATGCACATGCAATAGATAGGCGTTTGAGGCGGCCATAAAAGGTGTCTAACATCTCCTCCTCCTGCCGAGCCGACAACATCACAAACCTCTCATAGTCGGCATTGGCAAGGTGCAAGAAATGAGCCTGAAGAGCAGTCTTTGCAGCCGCATAGGTGCCATCAGTTGTGTGGAGCGATTCAAAAATCTCCTGCACCGCAGGTCCAGCCGCATACAGCATAGTGGCAAGCCTGCTGTCCTGGTCTGTTTCCATTGTTGCCCTAAAGTACATATCTAGACGGTCCATCCACCTTTTCCATCTGGGCCCGAGTCTGGATGGTGGGCCCGAGACATCAAACTCCGGGATGGGCTGCAGGGCCGCCAGAGCCCGCATCTGCGCCATGGCTGGAGGGGGCTGCTGTATAACTGGTTGCGCCACTGGTGGAGCTTGAGGCAACTGCGGGGCTTGAGGCTGCGCTTGAAGCTGTGGCTGCACTTGAGGCTGCTGACGGGGCTGCTGTACAGCTGGTTGCGCCACTGGTGGAGCTTGAGGCAACTGCGGGACTTGAGGCTGCACTTGAGGTTGTGGCTGCCCTTGAGGTTGCTGCGGGCTGCCCACCATCCTGGTCACCAGGCAAATTCATGGGTTAGAGCACACAGGCACCCCCAGCGTGGCTTTGGTGGCCGCAACTCACCCCCACCACCACAGTCCAGTCCCCTCTGGGAACCACTTGCCACCAGTCCAAACACACCCAGGCAACACAAGTCAAAACCTGATGGTGGTGATGATGAGTGGCAATACTCAACACCCACTGGTATGATGATGAAGAGGACGATGACTATGGAAGTCCACAGCTGCAGCAATGCAGTGGGCAGGCACAGAGGTCCCACAAATTGAGCCAGGGAGGATTTGGGCTAAGCAGGCCCAGCCATTTCAGTCCTTCACCTCGCCTTCACTCGACGTAGGAGGCCCATAAATAAAAAGAAATCCAAATCCGGGCATGGATGTGCATGCTATCAGTTTTTCCAAAAATTGGGCCTGGATGCCTCTCACCGGCCGAACCGGAGCTCAGTGAGTGTCCACGGCCCGAAATCCAAGATGGCCGCCTGCCGCGTGGTTGTTGCACGGCCTACGGCGTGAAACGAAAATCTTCAAAGATCCCCGTTCCAAGAAGAAAAATTGAAGCTACTTTCACCGCCGGGCCAGGGCATAACACCGACCTCGTCGCCACTGTTGGGAGTGTATCATGACCCCCACTCGCGATGCCCGTAAGCCCCCAACTACGAACAGACTCACACAGACACGTCTGCTTGCATCGGGCTTCCCGGTCGCACTCCCGCGGCCGGGAACGCCCCCTTTATTTATAATGCACGCGGCGGCGTGCAACGTCACGCCGCCGCGTGCGCGTCCCTTAGAGGGGCAACGCCACACCGCCCTTCTCACTAGAGAGCCCCCTCAGGAGGATTCTTTCCACTTATCTTCTGGAACTTAGTCGGACACCTCTGTGCATTATGCATCAGTGTTTCGTAGGGCATACAAACATCCATATCAGAAGGCCATTGACTATATTGAGGCGTATCTGGCCTTCCGCACATCATAGCTATCTTTCTTATGACCAACATGGAAGCCGTGGATATCAATAGTTTCTCAAAACGACTGTAGGAGTGAGTTCTCCCACCACCCTGAATAGTTTATCTAAAACTCTTCTGCAAAAGCACTGTATCCTCATCCATTTCCATATGGTATGGAAGAAGGTACTGTCTGCCCGGTCACACCTAGACACTGTGGGTGAGCCGCGCGACCGCATCTGAAAAGCAGTGTGTGCGACTAGTACGTCCTGTGTAATATTTTAAACTGATTTAAGCAGAATCTGGATGAAATTGACACCTCCCCAAGGAACATCAAGGCCTCCACCTAGTCCTCACGGTCGATTAGTCCCCACCGACTCTTCCCACCTATGTTTCAGTTAAGGCAGTTTGTGCACCGAAAAGGATGCTATACAATGATACATGATCGAGGTGACCCACCTGTCTATTTGCTGTGACACAACGTGGACACCTTGCACATCGG
Source organism: Ambystoma mexicanum (assembly GCF_040938575.1). NCBI lineage: Eukaryota > Metazoa > Chordata > Amphibia > Caudata > Ambystomatidae > Ambystoma > Ambystoma mexicanum. The sequence goes on from NC_090923.1 coordinate 642,437,216, forward strand.
CAAACTGGACGTGCAGTGTGTGGGCGAGTTGAATGAAGTGGAAGTGCTCCACCTCTGGGAGCCCATACTTGTGCTTCCGGTTGGGGAAGGAGACAAGACCCCCTTCATCCATTAAATGGTTTAAAGTGTGAATGCCACAATGAGCCCACCCTCCAAACACACCTAACTTTATTGATTTCAGGTCGGAGTAAGTTCCACCATAGTGGCTGGGCGAGTGTCGGCCTCCCACCCCATTCAGTGCCCCAAAGCGTGGACCCCGCCCAAACCTTCACTATGTGCCGAGTTACCTATGGTACCCCCATATAGTATTTGGATTGTCGAGCCCTCCCTCATCAATGCCCGTTCGACCTTAACGTGGGGTAGGCGAGTGTCCCCATGCAACTAGTTGTTGATAACCGCCATCTAGGAAGCCCAGTAGTAGTGTACCTTGTACGGTAGTCCTACAGCCCCTCACACATGGAGCACTGCAACATAAAGAGCGCAATCTTGGGTTGTTTGCCACCCCATTACAAGTCCCTAAAGGCTGTATCCACTCTGACAAACTCCGTCCAGTGCACTGGAAGGGGGTTATTCTGGAGGACAATAGATACCTGGGCAACATGAGCATCTTGAATAGTGCTGCCCTCCCCAGGAGCGTTTCAAGAAGGGACTGCCAGTGCTTCACATCCTGCAGAAACCAATCTGTGACCGGGTATAAGTTACGAGAAAGACATTTGGTTAGATCAAGACCGATGTGAACGCCCAATACTTGAAACCTTGCCATGAGATATGATATGGGCAGTCAGGTGGGTGCAGCGGAATGGCCAGGTTGCTGCCCTGCACCGGGAACAAGACTGACTTGTGCAATTGACCCCCAAGTAGTTTCTGGATTTCATTTGGCTCAGATAAACTCGATTCCTGTGTTCAATCCTCCTCACCCACCACAAAGTGGATCCCAAAGCTTCAAGAATAGTCGCAAGCCCTAGGGGCAGATTTAAATTCGGTAAGAGTTTTAACGTTCAACGAGTTAAATTCATGCTGGGAGCCTACGAGGCTTAAGTAAAATTAGGCGTTTTGCATGGCTCGAATATATATGGGGCATGATGAATCGAGAGCCAATGCAAATTAATTTAACAGTTCCTGGAAAAATAATTGGGTCTTTCCACATCAGCCCCTACATTTGCCTCTCTCTGAAATGGAGGAGTGTGACTCACCTAAATGTCTGAAGTAATTGAAAGGCCATGTAATTTACGGAACATAGCCAATATCTGGCAAAGCAATAGACTTTTGTCAGTCACCCTGCTCAAATACACAACCACAAACTTGGCAAGATAAATGCCTCTGATTATCTTAAAGAGCATTGGTCCCTTATTGAAGGGCTGATTTCAAAAATCAAAATGACACTCTGAATTTGAAATAAACGCTGAACAGGGTGTAGGAGGCCTGGCAACACTGGGCGCCCTAATCTGGAATCCATTTCTCCAGCATGGGGTCTGGCATGGATTCACATGCTCATGAATATTCCCCGTCGTCAGGCTGGGAATCCTCGGTAAAGAAAAAATCAGTTTGTTTCGTTTCTGAACTGTCTTTCTCCTAATAACCAATCACTGGTCTCTGGGTCATACTACCCCCAGCCAATGACTGCCCTCTACCTAAGCACCTCCTCTGGCAACCATCTTCAGATTTATACTGCACGTCAAGTTTTGGGAGTCCTCGTGCTGTAGCTCTCGAGCTTTTACTGTGTTTTGTGAATTTTTCAAAGAGATTTCATCTCATTTTTCAGTCAATCGAGCCTCAAGCTCTTCCGTTTCTGCTTCTGATGAACGGGGACCCGTTTTGGATTCTTCAATGCCCCTCAAGGGTGGAATTTTCGAGTTTCACTTTTTGGAGGCTTCTGGAAGATTTTTGAGGCCTACCCCACGTGGAAATGGCCCAGGAAAAAGGAAACACTACGCCCGGACCCAAGCTCTTCAGGAGCTGCCCTGGATGTGGACTGCAGAATGTCTTCAAGGAAGATGAACATTCTCGATGTCTCTACTGCCTTCATGAAGACAAAACGCACATGGAGAAGGACTGTGCGTTTTGTAAAAACATGTCTGAGCGGATGATGAAGGATCACCAACTGGCTGGAGGGGGAAGAGCCCAGCAGCAGAGTGAGAAAAAGAAGTCTGAGCGGTCTTCTAAGTCCTTTGAGGGAGCCCCGGCGATGGGGGCCAAACAAAAGGCTAAGCTCCGCGGGCACCGGGAGCACCGTACGGTCGGGCTCCTCGGCTGCCAGGCAGGGCACAATATCACCGACGCCATCAACCACAAGCCAACGCTCTGGGTCGGGGAAGAGGAAAGCGGAGATTCTGGGTAAGCTTCGGGATGAGTCCCGGTCGATCCCGACTACAGCCGAGGGGGAGCGAGGCGGTTACCCTCCCCTCAAGGTGAAGGCCTCAGGCGCCTCCAAGGTCGTGAAGGCCTTGATTCACCCGGCTAAGGCTTACATTGAGGGCGTTGTGACGGCCCTGGCGAAGCCTGTGGAGGCTACCCAGTGGAGGCGACCTCGGGGCCTAGAGTTTCCCTGCCTCTGCGGAGGGAATCTTCTTTCCACCCCCTCAATATGACCCCTGTGAAAGGACCCCGGTGGGAAAAGAGGGGGGAAGTTCGAAGAGGTCCGGTCCCACGGGGATGGATCCTGAGGAGGCAGACACCGAAAGTGACGGTGGTGGCGACGAGGAGCACGTGGAGGCGGAGGATTCCACTCCCCAACCGTTGCGCCCGTCGCAGCCGGTCCCTGGGCCACAAGACAACTCGGGTGCGATCTTGATGGCGATGCAGACCTTGTGTACGGAGATAAGGACAAGGTTGCCCTTAGCACTAACGTATGACCCAGCGGAGCCTCAGTCTTCTTCCCCGTCTCCTGAGCCGAGGGACGATACGGGAACAGACACAGCCACGACGGGGACGGATGACGACAGTGGTGATGACGGGTTGGACCTTCCATCACCACCTCCTCGGGCCTCCCCGCCCAGCGAATTTGGCTCCTTCCACGCCACGATCGCCAGGGCATCCAAGCTCTTCCAGCTCTGCTGCGTGGAAGAGAAGAAGGAAGGCTTCCTCTATCAACAACGGGAGCCCAAAAGGAAGACGGTCCTCTCGTTCCCGTTACTTGACGACATCTAGGACGAGGGGCTGTTGCTCCTGAAGAACCCATCCACCGCCCCTGCCAAGAGAGACTGGTACGAGAAAAAGTTCCGGGTTCCGGATTCCGCCCCCATGTGCCTTAGGGCGCAACCTACCCCGGACTCGGTTGTCTCTGCGGCAGCCAAGAAGAAAGCGGCGGGGCCGACGGCGTCAACTTTGACATCTCCGCCGGACGGCCAAGGGAAGCAATTGGACGCCATGGGACGACGGGTCATCTCGTCGGCGGTGACTACCATCAAAGCGGCCCGCTACGACAGGGGGCTATGGTTTAAGATCGCTCCTCTACTGGATTTCCTCCCGGACGACAAGAGGGCCTAGAGATCCTACAGGAGGGAGAGGTGGCGTCGGACCATGCCATAACTGTGGCCACGGACATTGCAGACACCGTCTTCTGCCAGATGGGCAACGGCGTTTGCCTTTGCCGACGTGGCTGGCTCAAGGCAACTGATTTCCGTCAAGACGTACAGACCAGGGTCCTGGACATGCCCTTCGACGGGAACAACCTGTTAGGCAAGACAGTGGACGACTCGCTGCAAGCCATCAAGGCTGACACGGAGGCGGCTCGTGCCTTAGGCGTTCTTCAGCAACGACGGCCGCCCTTTCGGGGCTCTGGAGGCAAGCAGGGTGCCTACAAGGGATTTGGCAGCAGCTCCTCGACATACCACCAGGCGGCTCTCTCCTCGTCGCAGGAGGCCTACAGGGGATGCAGCAAGCAAGGATGATCTTGTCGTCGCCAAGGAGGCCAGGGCGGCAAGGCCGCTGCCAAGCAGGATTGAACCGGCCGTAGGGTCGGGCCCCCACCTGAGCACCCCGTTGGGAGGCCGGCTGGTAAACTTTGTCAGCGTGTGGGAGTCCATCTCCACCAACCGTTGGGTGCTGGATGCTCTGGCCCACAGGCACACACTGGAATTTCTAAGAGTGTCCCTGTATTCCACCAGTGGCCAGAAAGGAAAACCACATCCCACAACTACTACTGGAGGTACGAGCGATGTTAAAGAAGGGAGCCATCAAACTCGTCCCAAAGAGGCTCCAGGGCTCCGGAGTATACTTGCGGTACTTCCTCATAAGCAAAAAGACCGGCAGTTGGCGACCCATCCTGGACCTTCGTCGTCTAAACAAGTACATCAGGCCCCAGAAGTTCCGGATGGTTACCCTCCAGCACATGCTGGGACTACTGGAGGAAGGCGACTTCCTATCGTCGCTGGACTTGGAGGACGCCTACTTTCACATCCCCATCTTGAAAAAACATCAAAAGTTTCTGCGATTCGTAGTCCAAGGACGGCACTACCAGTTCAAGGCCCTTCCCTTCGGACTGAAGTCAGCACCCAGGGTGTTCACCAAGTGCCTGGCACCAGTGGCGGCACGGCTGCGCCTACAAGGGATCAACATCTACCCTTATCTGGACGACTGGCTCATCCGAGCGGAGTCAAGGGAACTCGCCGTCGAGCACACAAGGAAGACCGTCCAACTGCTCACGGATCTAGGATTTTCGATGCACTTCACAAAATCCCAGCTGGTACCGTCGCAAGTCGCCCTGTTCCTGGGAGCCACGCTCGATACAGTGGAGCGACTAGCGTCTTCGTCGGAGGAGAGGACAAAGGCCACCCTAGGCAAGGTGCAATGGCTGTAGACCATGGACGTGGCCAAGGTGAGGTCCGTCAAGTCCCTGCTCGGCATGATGTCCTCCTGCATTTACCTTGTGCGCCTTTTCAGACTACGGATGAGACCACTGCAGGAGTTCCTCGACGCCCGTTGGATGCAAGCGACAGGCAACTTCGAAGAGAAGATCACACTCAACAAGACCTTTCGACGAGGGATCCTGTGGTGGGGCACCCGCGCACATCTGACGGCGGGTATGGATTTCCAGACCCCAGCCCATCAGGAGACGGTGATGACGGACGCCTCCCTGGAGGGATGGTGGGGCTCACTCCGGAGATCTTCACGCAAGAGGCCTTTGGCTACTGGAGGAGAGGTCATTTCACATCAACTTCCTGGAGCTCCGAGCTGTGTTCTGGGCCCTCAGGTCGTTCCTTCCGTCCCTCAAGGGCAAGGTGGTGAGGATCTTCACCGACAACACCACAACAATGTTTTACATCCGGAAGCAACGAGGCACCAGATCCCCAGCCCTATCCAGGATCTGTGGCATTGGGCCATAGCCCAAGGGATGTTTCTGGTACCCTTCCACCTGGCAGGAATAAAAAACACCATCGCCGACGCACTCAGCAGGGAGTTGCGCTCGTGCCACGAGTGGGAACTGCGGCAGGATCAAGTGGACATCCTCTTCTGATGATGGGGCAATCCCCAGATCGGCTTGTTCATGACAGCAGCAAACAAGTGCCAGAGGTTTGCCAGCAGGTTTCCACAGCCGGGGAGCATGGGCGATGCCTTCTCGTTCCCCTGGGACGGCATGTTCCTATATGCGTTCCCTCCGTTGCTGTTGCTGCTGCGAATCATCAACCACTCAAACAGTCCCGGTGCAGGATGATCCTCGTCTCACTGGTGTGGCCGAGGCAGATCTGGTTCCCGGACCTTCTGGACATGTCAGCCTCCCTCCCCCCCCCCAGTCAAACTGCCGACGGACGCGGGTCTCCTTGTCAGAAAGGAAGCGCTATCCTCCACCACAATACGGTGTCGCTGAACTTGCAGGCCTGGCTCCTGCAGCGCTAGAGTTTGGAAGGTACGATATCCCGGCGGACTGCAAGGAGGTGCTTGCAAAGGCCAGGGCGCCCTCGACTCTCAAGTGTTATGGACACAAATGGAAGAGGTTCTCTGTCTGGTGCCGTGCACAGAAGATTAACCCTCTGCAGATTACGGCCCCTCAGGTGCTGCCGTACCTACTGTCGCTGGCCAAGGCGGGGCTGGCGCACGCCTCCATCATGATCCATCTAGCAGCGATTTCCTGCTACTCCAGGACCCCGGGGCGATCATCTCTCTGGTCCCATCGCCTGGTGAAGGAGTTTATGAAGGGACTGTTCCGGTCATTCCCGCCAGTCAAGGCTCCAGCCCCGGTGTGGGACCTCAACGTGGTGCTGTCCAGGCTCATGGGGCCGCCATTCGAGCCGCTGCATTCGGCACCATTCCTGTCGTGGAAGACGGCGTTTCTTGTGGCTATCACCTCCGCACGACAAGTGGGAGAGATCCAGGCCCTCTCCTGTAAACCTCCATACTTTACTTTTCACGATACGAGGGTAGTGCTGCTGAGGACGCACCCCTCCTTCATGCCCAAGGTGCCGTCGGACTTCCATCTCAACAAGCCCTTGGTGTTACTGGTTTTCTTCCCGGCACCTTGGTCGCCGGCTGAGAGGACTTTGCACTCGCTGGATGTAGCTAGAGCGCTGAAGTTCTACGTGGACTGCACAAAAAGTGTTCGGATGACATCACAGCTGTTTGTGAACTTTGGAACTGTGAACCAAGGGAAGGCCCTCTCGAAGGCTTCTATTTCCAGATGGCTCTCCGACTGTATCATGCACTGTCACCGGTTGGCAAACTGACCGTTGCCCGGCTGTCCCAGAGCCCATTCGACCAGAGCGATCGCTGCTACCACAGCGTTCGTATCTGGTGTGCCCCTGCTGGACATCTGCAGGGCTGCTACGTGGAGGTCGACGCACACTTACACGAGATTCTACTGCGTCGACCGGGATTTCGGGGAGGAGTCCAGAGTCGGCCAGGCAATGCTGCGCAACCTGTTCGCCTGAAAGTGGTCCTGGGGAGGAGGTAAGAGATGTTTAATGTTGGGATGCTTAATGTTGAGCCTTGCCACCTCCCATAGTTGTGCATGTGTGTACTGCTATGTATTCTTGTATTCATGAGCATGTGATTCCATGCCAGGCCCCATGCTGGAGAAGGAACGAGTTACTTACCTGTAACTGTTTTTCTCCAGCATGGGTCTGGCATGGATTCACATTCGAAACCTCCCTCCTACCCTCTGCGGCTCTTCACTTGGTCATACTGCCACTTTACGTGCTACCAAATCTGAAGATGGCTGCCAGAGGAGGGGCTTAGGTAGAGGGCAGTCATCGGCTGGGGGCAGTATGACCCAGAGACCAGTGATTGGTTATTAGGACAAAGACAGTTCAAAAACGAAACTGAAACTGATTTTTTCTTTACCGAGGATTCCCAGCCTGAAAACGGGGAATATTCATGAGCATGTGAATCCATGCCAGACCCATGCTGGAGAACAACAGTTACAGGTAAGTAACTTGTTCCTTATGTGTTCTCTTTGGGCAGAAGCTGAGTTTCCAGGCTGTAAAAAGCATTTTGTTGGGGCATTTATTGATATTATTGGTTGTTCACACTGTTTTCCGTTCCAGCAGCAATAGTTTGTCACCAGTTGTTGACAGTGCTTTATTGCCTTACGGTTGTTGGCTCTATTCACACCGATTTTAATGCTACCTATGGTGATCCATTCTTGTATGAAATGTATATCATATTACCGTGATATTGTAACCATAATTTTCTTAGTGTACTGGAACAATGCTATGTGATGCCACTTCTTGTTTTGTCAAGGGGTGAAAGGTCGTGTGCCATCACTTCCTGTGATGCAGGGCTCACGTCGAGGGTACACGCGGAGGGACGGAGTCCACCCACTTTTTTCAGAGGGTGGTCTCAGTCCCCCTAGCTAAAATGAGAAACATTCAATGTGCTCTTTGTATTTATTTATGCATTAAAGCCGACCACAGGGATCGAAATACAGTCGTCAGGTCTGTAGGCGGGCACTTCACCACTGCACTATATAACCTGATGAAAAATAAACAACTAAAGACAAAATGTCTCATTTCGGTACTGCAAGTCCCAGGGAAAACATCTGTATTGGTTCTTGGAGTTTAAAACATGCACATCTTTTAAAGTTTTCAAAAACACTATTAGAAGAAAACATTCTCTCTGGGTTTTGTGTGTGTGTTGTTGTTATGGAAGGTAAACGCCATTCTCCCTGTGTATTTGGGCAGTTATGCAAAGCCAATTTAATCAAATGTGCATATTTCACCTTGATATGCTAATTTCTGCCAATGTCACATCTCATTGCATTTGTTGAGTCCCCCCACTTTAATTTATAGGACTTGACCCATGCTGTGATGTCACTTGGGGATGGGGTCAAATGATGTCACTCTCAGTGATGTCATCAGAGGCAAAGGGGCGTGTGATGCCACTTCTGCTACCCCAGGCATTTTGGTGAAATTACGTCATTGGGCCCCTGCTAGCAGCCCCACATTTTGTATGGTCCATGCATCACCATAGTTTCTGCCACATGTTTTGTACCTTTTTCTAAGGAAATTTGGGCTTGTTTCCATGAAAATAGAAACCTGCCCAAATTCCCATCACGTTAACCACTTGCATGTGGCTTTCCCCTTGTGATGTAGTGTTTTCCCTCAGTAAAAGTGGATATCTCATTCGAGGCTGCACTGTTAATGTACTCTGTGCTTTCAGCAGTTAATCTTAATGAGGGTTTGCCATCTAAGGCCACAACCATCAAAGTCAACGGGCCTGATTTACAAAAACAGTTCTATGAGGAAATCCTATTGGAAAATGCTCTGTAAATCAGGGCCAACATCTTCTGTCCACAGGATGATCTTTATCTGGGCTATAGAGTGATGGAGGGTTGTAGGCAAGTGGGTGGGTTGGGGGAGGGGGCTGGGATGTTGGAGAAGCCAGTGATGCGTTTCCAACCAATAAATGCTCAGTGTATTTTCCTTTCAGATGGTGGGCGTGTCAGACGATGTGAATGAATATGCCATGGCATTAAAGGACACTGAAGAGAAGATAATCCGATGTCCGAAAAATGTAAGCATTTTATGTATTTAAGAAATTCATTTGTTAGCCCTCTTCAAAAACTTGCACTGATCATGGAGCATTTGGGAGTTTTTTAATGAATTTTCTTCGATTGATCGAAACACATTTACAGTTGCCCAGTTAATGAATCTTTGAAGAAAATATCACATATAACAACAAAAAATGTATACTGACTTTTGTCTACTATTCCTCAGCAAGAGTAGGTTTGCAGACAAACCCAATTAACGATGAGCTAGAATAACCATACAGTTAGTGATAATACAAGTCTTATTCCAGTAAGTGTTGTTAGATTAGCAATGGGGAGCATGGTCTCCCCAGAAAGTCCCTTATCTGCTCCTTGTCAAAGATGGCGTTAGGATCCCATTGGTCCCAGACCCTCGCATGCATTTCCATCTGTTTTAATATGTGTAGTTCTTTAATATGAAATCTTTCAAAGTTTTAAAGTAGGACTATGTAAAATCTCGATTTCAACAGCGAACGTACAATTTTGAATTTGGGAAAGTTTGGCGAACTGTTATGTTGAGAACTCAAGTGAGAGGTTATTCACTTGTTTTAATCTTTGTGTTGACCTTTATACGGGATACAACAAACACAACCAAGACATTTAGCATTGAGTGGAAAACATACAATTGTTTATTGCTCTGTTTTATTCTTGTGCAAGTGTTTATCAACAACGATCATCAACAAAATGAGGGTCAGTGAGAGCACTCTCACTCTTTTATATTGACAATCCCCCCGCCCCCCCTTGTGACAAGGGGCTAGCCTTGTCAAAAGGTGAGGCGGGGATCTGGCAAATAGCCCCAAGACGCTCCTAGCTCTGAAGAAGGAAGTGGCAGTAACTAGGGCCCTAATCGCTGCCCGCCCCCCCTTGTTCCCAGATGTTTGCTTGCAGACACTTGCCTTTCACCTTACTTCTACCTCTTTATATGCACCTGTATACTTTATTTGCGGTAGACTCTATCCAGAGACGAGAGAGTCGCAGGGAGCACCCGCTTTGGAAGATCAAGTCTGGGTCCATGACTGCCAGGGATGGATGAAGGCCAGAGCTGGGATTGGCAGTGGGGAGCTCACAGCGCCGCATAGAGAAGCAGGAAGATAGCATGGAATGCCTGCGTGATCAGGAAGAGGTTCTGCCAAAGCAGGAGGCCACGGCCTGTTATGGGACCCCTGGGGTTGGTGTGATCCTGGCACATGGTACCACCAAAGACCCATGCCCAGAGAAGGAACTGCAGGACCAATGGGATGTCTGGAAGGCCCACACAGAGGTGGCAGTGAAGAGAGGGAGCGGTCTTTGTGGCTGAGCTATCGTTCTTCGGTTCGGGTGTGACTGGACTACCCACAGCAATGGGACTGGGCTTAGGCCCCTTATAAGTTTCTCACACACACAACTCTGCCCTGCAAAAGGGTAGCTGAACAATCCAGAGTGAAGGGGGGTGGGGGGGATTTGGGCACTGAAGAGGAAACAAGCGTGGGTTATCCGGGTGAGGTCTGACGTGTTTACCAAGGAGGCCCAAGAGAATGACAGGAAGAAGATGGAAGCAGCAGTGTGTGAAAGTTAATGGAGAAGGTGAGGTGCTTGCTTGGTAAATGCAAGGGGACTGTAGTGGGAGTGTGCATGTTTTCTGTGTTAGGGGAGTAGTGCTTAGTGTAGGAGTAATCGTGAACTGAGTGGTATTTGTAGGAGAATGTGTTAAGATGGATTTCTATAATCTGGCTTGGTGGACAGATTTTTGGAGGCCACCCTCATTATAGTGAATAGTGGCACTCTGAGAGGTTACCCAAAACCCACTCAAGCTAGCAATAGAGACCAGCCAACGCTATTCTCAGGAGAGTCTGAGTGGGGTCCGAGGTCCACAATGAGTCCGCACAGTGAAGCACAGGATAATATGTCTTTTATGCCCCGGCAGGGGAGGGCCATGGCAGGTAGCAGCCCGCCAGCCGAGCCATGGTAGGCCTGTTTCACTCCTCGACAAGGATGGTGGGCTGTTACCAGCCATGTCTGCGTTCAAACCTTCCCCCTCATTCACCCCCCTCCCCCCTCGGCTAGGGTGTGAAAGCCATTTGCACCCCAGGGTATGAGTGACTTTCCTTTTTTCCCCTCAGTAGATTTGTGCTGTATGCACAGCCCATTTCTTGAGGACGGTGCGGGGGGGAAGATGTCAGCTGCTATAGGGAAAAGGGACTAATTCCCTTTTCCGTTTCCGGGAGGTGTGGAGGGAAGGAAGGGGTGAGGTAGAGGTTTTGTTTGGTTTCTGGTGGTTGCGGGGGAGGGAGAGGCACCCTATTGCCTCCCCACATGAGAAGAAAAAAATTGCACCACTCAGGGAAGGGTCTCCCACGGCTGGAACAGAGGGCAGAGAATGTTTATTCTCACCCGCTGTTCAAGCCTCCTGAATGGTCAATGGGCCATCCCCGGGTGCAAATTCTATTTAGACAGGAATGTATAAATTTTTTTTATTTATTCTAGCCTTTTAACACACATTAAAAAATGAAACAAGCGGGTGATATCGAATAACGCTCAATAATAAACCTATCTACAGTCAACGTAGGTTCTTAAAATTCATTCAGTGACATAAATCAACAAAGGAAGTAAGTAAAATGATGCAGTAAGAAGGAACCAAGTCACAAGTGATGTTTCCTAGCTTCAGCAGTTTAGTCCCTATGTAGAGTTGGGGCCTTGTGCCCAATTGTCACAGTGCTTCTCCCCAAAATGTATCTGTAGCAGGTACATTACTTGTGTACATTATTCAAAAGAAGAGATTACACAAAGTTACTGTGTGTTTGTATTTAATGTTTTCAATTTGTAGTGTATGGCTTGATTTTGTAATCAGGTTCCTGCTGCATCCATATGGACAGGGCACGCCAAGGCTGGACTGGCCTATAGGGAACTCTGGAGATTTCCCGGTGGGCCTCTGCAACCTTTTGTGTGGTAGTTCCACATTTTCTCATAGGAAAAGCATTGGGCTTGCTGAAAATGTGTCATAAGGGGCCACTTTGAAAATTATTTCTAGGGCCTCTTTTGGTCCCCAGTCCACCCCTGGGGCACGCAATGGCTCCAGCAGACGCCTGCTACCCCATCAGTGTCGCCTACCACCAATCCAGCCTGCGAGGACAGGTTCTTTGAAAAGTTCCTCGGGCTCATGAAGTCTCCCCAGATGGGAGTCATCCTCCTGGACACCATCAGGGACTTTCTGCCTCCAATGGCCCCAGCACCTCCGGTCCCAGTAAAGGCTCCTTTGGTCCCTGTTCAGCCTCAGCAGCCCGCTACGGCCCCCCAACAGATTGCACAGGCGGTTCCGTACCAGCCCCCACTGCAGCCTCCGGCTCCAGTCTCCGTACCTCAGCCCTCGGGTCCTAGCACTCCCCTCCGGTGCCGGACCAACCGGACCCTCAGTTTGACACAGATGAGGAGGAGGACCCCGACATGCCATCTTCAGCTAAGGCCTTCCACAAATGTCTGGCAGGGCTGGCAGAGTATTTGGGCGTTCCTCACCTGAGGTCGAGCAACCAGCAGAGGGGGTCCTCGCGCTACGTCCCGTTGCCCAGACGGGGATCCCAATGCAGGAGGACTTAGTTGCCTTGGCCAAGAAGGGTTGGCTCAAGCCCCACTCAGCCCAGCCAGTAAATAAACACCTGGATGCAAAGTACAGGCAGATGGAGGGGGATACACTTCTGCTATCGGCCCATCCTCAGCCGCACTCCTCAGTGATCGCTGCGGCATCATTGTACTCCAAGCCTCAGTCGTCCTCAGCCGCCTCCTCTGCGGCGCTGCTAGGCAAGGAAGAGAAAATCGTGGAGGCGTATGGGAAGAAGCTGTATTCCAACATGTCCTTGCACCTGCGTCAAGCCAGCGCTGATGCCATTCTGGCAGCCGTTAACCAGAGGCTCTGGCGGGAAATTGCGGATTTCCTCCTAGAGCTTCCGGCACAGAGCCAATCACGATTCAAGCAGGGATTGGCGAAGGCCAAGATTGTGGGACAGGTCATCATGGAGGCCTCCGTTGCCCACATCGACACCTCTGGCCATGCCATCTGTATTGCCACGGACATGAGAAGAACAGCCTGGCTCCGTGCTACGAAATTCAACCTGGACGTCCAGGAACGCATCTTAGATCTTCCTTTTGAAGGGGGTGACCACTTCCACTCCACAACGGACGAGGAGCTGGACAAAAAAACAGCTTACAAACTGCCAAGTCTTTATCCATTCTAACAAAGACCACGCCCAAAACGTACACCCCATCACAGCAGTGCTCTGATGAGAAGGTGCGTACGTATGGGGGGTTCCACGGCTTCCAAGAGCGTAGGTCCAGGCAGCCTGACAGTACGCTGTCCCAGCATCGGCGCAAACAACAAAAGGGGGGAGGCTTTTTCCAGTCCTCTCCTTCGCAACAACCTCAGAGGGAAAGAAAGCATGACACACCCCTCCAGGTCCATGTGTCTCCAGTGGGGGGCAGGCTTGCTCTCATGCACATTTCTGGCGCCAGAATTTCATGGACCTTGTGTCCTTTCGGTAGGCTCCACAGGGTACCGCCTCTCTATCCCAGCCTCTCCTCCCTCCTCCTCTCCACTCCCACAGGTTGGGACAGCAACTCTTTTGGCAGAGATCTGGCCGCTCGTCGAGAGCCAGGCAGTGGAGGAAGTCCCAGCCTCCCAGCAAGGCTTGGGCTTTTACTCCAGGAATTTTGCCATTCAGAAGAAGATCCAGGCAGGTCTGAGATTTGTGCTGGACCTTTCCACCCTCAACCGCTGCAAAAATTCAAGATGGTTACGCCACCTTTGATAGCGGAGACATTGTGCAAGGGAAACTGGATTTGCTACCTGGATCTGAAGGAAGTGTACCTACATGTCCCGATCTAGCAGACTCATCGTTCCTTTCTGTGATTTGGGATCATGGGCTACCATTTCCAATACAAGGTGCTACCTTTCGGCCTCAACTCGGCCCCAGGGTCTTTAGCAGGCTGATGAATACTGTGGCGCCCCCCCCTCAGGTCGCAGGGCCACCACATCTACCCGTACTTCGACGACTGGCTCGTCAGGGCTACATCTCCGGAAGCAGTGCACCATACTTCCTACACTCTTATGAACACATTGCACGAGTTGGGCTTTTCACTCAACCTCAAGAAGTCACAGCTGCAGCCCACGCAGAGACTGACCTTCTTGGGCCCCATTGGGACACGTGCTCTGAGAAAGTTTTTCCCTCGCAGGACAAAATCACGGCCATCAAGAGGGCCACTGCGCACTTTCCCAGCATAGAAGTGACCTCGGCATGGTGGTACCAACACCTAATGGGTCTCATGACAGCAGTCCTCTTAGCTGTCCCCCACACGAGACTCGGGTTGAGGAGCATACAGCTGCACTTTGCAGCATCTTGGAACCTGCAACGGGTCCATCAGTCAGAGTTGATCAACGTTCGTCCGTCCCTTCACCCAGACCTCAAATGGTGGTCCAGGGACTGCAACCTGTGGATGGGCAAGCCCTTCCGGCAGCCTACTCCACAGGTCACCATTGTTAGGCAGAATCCTGTGCAGTGCGCTCGGGGACCACTACACACAATTAAGACTACAGGTGGCAATACAAGTTTTACCTTTGGTACAAGCCTGTACTACTATGTTAAAGTGGTAGCAGTAGCGGAGCAGCCAGGCTTATCTCAAGAGCATATGAGCAGTAGCAGAGATTACACAAAGGGATCACAATTACTGTGACTCAAGCAAACACTGACTCAAGGTTTCAGGTCGAAAAATATAAGTGCATTTATTTTTAGACCATTTGTTATAAACACAACACTTCTATTAATTCAAAACCACACGTAAAATATACTACAACCAACCAATTCACTTTGGTACACTCTAACTCAAGTTAAGTACACTGTGTTTTAACGGACCGGTGTTATTAAACTAAATCCGTTACCGGGAATACAGTTGCGATCACTTTTTGACATTTCGGTCTTACTAACGAAACGCGTATCCGTGGCAAGAATTGTTACCGGGGTAAAAACACACTTAGCACCTGGGTTAACCAGAGAGAGTTGGGGGCAAAAATCATAGGCAATACTTTTGTCTTGGCAGACAGAATCAGAGAACACTCATAGACAGAAATTCAAGAGTCAATAGGCCAGAGCCAGTGTCAAGTGGAACTGGGTTCCTGTTGTCGAGGATCACACAGTCGGATAGCTTGAGATTCAACGTTGCCAGGAGTACATAGATATTGTCAACAGAGGAAGCAAAAGTTATAAGAAGGAGGGAAGACAAGGGCAAGCCTTGGAGATGAAGTAAAGGGGATTCACCCATATTCCTTAAGCAGAACACAGTACCTTATTCAATGGAGAAGCTGGTGCCCTGACAGTTGTTCCTGTTGGTTTCCCGCAGACCCACGGTTCCTGGAGCTTAGATGTGAAGGACATCTGGAGGGGTCTGCAACACACAGGTATGAAGCCGGCAGCAGCGACGATGAATAAAAGGTGTGCTCCTTAAAAACAGGAGAGGTAATTCAGATGGCTTTCCGGACCACTACAACAGTGTGTAGCGATTTCGACCAAGAAGAGGATCCTCTGGCTGTGGAAGATGAGCTGGTTATCCCCATCAAGCTCAAAGGAAGAAGACTCTGGACTGGATCTTCTCTGGTCGTCGAAGGGTAGATAGCTCAGGACTGCAGCAGGGCTTCACCGGGACGGCGTAGTTGCAGCAGTCGACTTCTTCTCCGCTTCTCTTCGATTCTTCTAGTTCCAGTGGTGACTCTGACTTCTAGCCCAAGAGACCTGCCTTTTATGCGAAAATCCCCTATTCACACAGCCTGGCTGTCAATCACGCAGCAAGGGGGTTGTCCGGCCCGGACAACCACCTCAGCCAATCATGGCAAAGTGCGACTTGGGTTTCCTAGGATACCCTGTGCAGAGGGTGACTACACCCCTCCCTCACATTCAGCCCACCTAGACACCCAGGCGCCTGGAGGAGGGCTTCTGAGCAGAAGCCCGCCAAAAGACGGTGAACAAAGGAGGCAAACCTGGTTTGCCGCGCAAAGTAAGGCACAAGAAGGACTTTAACAAAAAGAAATGGCGAATAAACCGGACCGGAGCCAAAAGAAGAAGTATTTGGTCAAGCGGGTTTAAATTCGAGGCTAATATAATAGCTAAAAACAATACCACGTTTATCTAATATAATCGCGGTAGAAACGTTAGGGTAGATACCGCAGCCACCAGCCATATCTAAATGTTAAAAGAGCGAAACAATGCTCTAGGAGGTACAGATACAAAGGGATACGAAGTAGCCCTTTCCAGTACTCCATGGAAGATGGGGTGTACTGGATCTGTGGGAAATTGACTAGGTAAAGTTAATGGCAACTTTACCCTTTTCTGGGGGACTGTAGTCAGCCCCAGAAATGGAGTCGGTAGGAAGTCTAAAAGACAACCCTTTGTCACTGCACTGAAAGTGCTGTGCAACACACAAAAGAAGGGGGCTACTGAAGTGGTGTACTCCAAAGCCCACAATCACAAAAACAGGAGAAAGACACATGGCAAAACATGGGTAAGAGTGGGGGGGAAGCTCATACTCTTACCAAGTGAAAAAAATAAACTCCAGAAGTCCAGCAAAGCTGCTGGGGGACTCGCTAGGTGAGGGAAATTAACCATAAATGAGAATTCTCCCTAAGAACCATCACCAGGGACTCCTCTCCCGAGGGTTGCGGGGGCCACTCTGGACAACCACCGCGTCCATGGCACCTGGACCCGGCAGGAGAGGGAGTACCACATCAATTGGCTGGGATTGAATGCCATCTGGCTGGCGCTCTGGGCCTTCCTTCCGGTTATCAAGGGCATGATTGTCCTCATTCAGACAGACAACTCGACCAGCATGTTCTATGTCAACAAGCAGGGAGGTACCAGATCCCCTCTGCCCCCCACTGTGCCGGCTGGCGGTCAGCATGTGGGAGTCGGCCCTGGAGAGCAACATCTACCTTATGGCAGTCCACCACCCAGAGGAATACAACCTGGCGGCAGACATGCTCAGCAGACTGGGAGCGGACAACTACGAGTGGCAGTTAAACAACCTAGTGCTGCAGGAGATCTTTCGCAAGTGGGGTCACCCTCAGGTGGACCTCTTCGCCACTTGGGGCAACAGGAAGTGCCAGCTGTTCACCTCCTGGCAGGGTCAGGGACCGGGATCCCTGGGCGATGCCTTTCAGATCAGGTGGGACAGAATGACAGCATACGCCTTTCCTCCCACACCCCTGATTCATAGGGTGATATGCAAAATCAAGGAGTCTCAACTCCTCAGCATCATCCTACTAGCTAGTTTTCTGAGCTGCTCAACCTCCCAGAGAAGCCTCCCATTCGGCTGCCGACAGGCCCAGCACATCTTCTGGTGCAGAAGGGGGGCATGGTCATCCACCCTGCACCAGAGAAACTGGCCTTCACAGCGTTGTTACTGACCAGGTCATGCTAGGACATCTCATCCTCTCTCAGGCTAATCTAAAGATTGTACAGGGTGCCAGGAGCAAATCTACCAGGGCCCAGTATAAGAGCAAGTGGACCAGGTTCTGTCACTGGGCCGATTCTAAGGGCTTCCACCCTCTGGCATGTTCCCTGGACGACGTGCTCTCCTTTTTGGCGCATCCCGCCCGTTCCGGTGTGCAGGTGGACACTTGCTGGACCTGTTAGGCAGAAACCTGTGCAGTTCCCTGAGGGACCACTGCAAAAAGTTTAAGACCACAGGAGTAAGCAGTAAACCCAATTGGTAGCAGTCTGCACCACCCAGATTTACCTGGTAGCTGTGGCTGAGTAGTCAGACTTCTCTCAAGAAGAGTTAGGCACTATATAGAGTATACACAATAGGGCTAAAAATACAGTAGAACAAGCAAACACTGGCCAGAGCTTTGGTATTAAAAGTATATAATTATTTAGTTAAAAACACACTTCTGAAAATACACTGGCACTAATATATCAAGCAAGTTCAAACACAGTCACTATAAGTATATACACCTCCCTAGTTAATTATTCGACAAGTCTAGGTTAAGACACCACTTATTAGCAAAACAGAGGTGAGAGCGTAACCTTAGATGGCACTCCAATAATTTGTTAAAAAAGGGAGAGAAAAGGCAGAGTATGGAAATAACACGGTACCAACACTTTTAAGAAACCACAGCAAGTCAAGAAAGGCAGGGTCTACTGTAGAACCAAAGTTCATAGGCCAGGCCCACTTTTGGAGAGAGCAAGGCGGAATGTGCCCAAGATCACACAGTGGAAATGCACTCCAAGTCTTTGCAGAAAAATGTCAAAAGAGGTTGGATCAGTTCAGAAAGGCAAAGTTAGCAGGTCTGAGGTCAACCCAGTTGGAAAGTCAAGGATTTACGGGACACCTTGGACAATCCGTTGCAAGGGAGACCAGGCGGGACACAGTACCTGAAATAGTGAGAAAGCTCCAGCGGTGGCAGTTGTTCCTGGCTGCGGGTGCAAGTCGTGGCTTCGACCAGAGGAAGAGATGATCTCGACGAGGAAGAAAGCTGGAGGTCGTTGCACTGCCAGGGATGAGACCAGCCGCGGAGTTCCCGATTAAAAGGTACGACCCTTTTATTCACGGTCAGTGGTGAAGCGTGGCTATCCAGCCGCCGGGGTGCTTGGCACGGGCGATTCGACCACGAGACGTCCAGGAAGGCGAACTGGTTGGTCCCACCAGCTCAAAGGGAAGAAGACTCTCCTGGAAGAAGATCTCTGTCGTCGGTGAAGTGGTGAGTTCGTACAGCAGGGCTCCACCGGTGGTGTCGTTGTAGATGGCTCAGCTTCTCCCCTCTTCGGATTGTTTAGGTCCTATGGCGACTTCTGAAGTTCCAGTCCCCAAAGCCCTGCTTTTATGCAGAAAAACCCCCATTCAACAGCCTAGCTGTCACTCAACCATGCTAAGTGGTGAGCCGGGCGGCTCACCACTGGGCCAATCACACAAGAGGGCGACTCAGTCCAGGGTGCCTAATCCCCCTCCCACACATCCTGTAGACCCCTGACAGAGTGGCACCACTTTTGGAGGCTTCTGTGGAGAAGCCCGCCAAAAAGTGGAAGAAAGGGCTCAACTTGGGTTAGAGTTTCAGAGGCGAACACAAACGGCATTTTAAAACCGAGTCCTGCAAAACGACCCAACCGGGGAATTAATATTAAATAAATAACCCGGCGGTATCTTTAACATTGCACCAAAAAGTGGTGCGTTTAAAATCAATGGGAAAATCCCATAAGAAATATTCCGGTGGAATATTTCGCGTGGTATCCACTGCCACCAGCCAGAAACTTGACAAGGGGGGACTGGACAGTGCTCCCTTGGAAAACGGACCAAGGGGCAATCGAATTACCCCTACCAGTACTTCCACAATATGATGGTTTGTACTGGTTCTGTTCACAATTTGAGACTAGTAAAGCCAATGGTGACTTTACATGCCCTGGGAGACAGTAGTCCGTCCCAGGGTATGGAGTCTGTTTGGGGATCACTATGACACCCCTGTGTTACTGCACTGAGGGTGCTGTGTAACACACATACCAAAAACACATGAAGCCCTATGGAGTAAAAGACCTCATAGCCCATAAAACACATTTACAGTCAAAGGACATTCTCAAATCATGCCTAAGAGTGGGAGAAAGAGTCTCGCTCTTAGCAGGAGAAAAAATTAAATCCCAAAAATACAGCAAAGCTGCGGGGGGGACTCACTAGGTTTGGGAAATTAGACTTAACAGAGAATTCTCCTTAACAGCACCTACCTGGCAGCCATTGGGGCGTACAGAAAGTTGGAGGAGGAATGTCTTTCCTCTTCCAACCAGTTGTCAAGAGACATTTGCCGGGTCTCACCAGGCTCAATCCGCCCATCAAGAGGCTGCACCCCATGTGGGACCACAAGATAGTCCTGGGCGCCCTTGCGCACAAACCATTTAAAGCTATGGCGTCCGCGGACATTAGGCTGGTCACATTAAGACAGCCTTGTTAGTCGGCCTTAGTCGGCATGCAGAATCAGCGAAATCCAGGCGCTGGTCGCCTCTGAGCCATACACTACGTTTCACAAGATCAAGGTGGTCCTCCGGACACATCCAGCATTCCTGCCGTCTGCGTTTCACCTAAACGAGGAAATAGTGCTGCCTACGTTCTTCTCTGATCCTAAGAACGAGCCACAGAGTCCTGCACTGCCTTGATGTCAGGCGTGCACAAAAATTCTACTTGGACAGGACCAAGGGCTTCCGCAAGTCAGATGCTCTATTTATCACCTTTGGAGGTTAAAGACCGGGGTATCGGGCATCCAAGGCCTCCATAGCCCGGTTGATGGTGTCGGCCATCAAAGAAGCCTACGAGGGACAGCATAAGCCACCTTTGGCCAACATGCATGCCCATGCTGTCAGAGCCAAGGCAACGGCCATGCCTTCCAGCGGCATGTCCCCTGGTAGGTCACAAGCAGGGCGGCCACCTGGACCACCCCTTTGGCTTTCTGCAAGCATTACTGTTTGTATGCCGGCTCTAGATCAGACGCGGCTTTCTGACAGGCGGTTCTTGGAAACCGGTTTGCTTAAGGAGTACTCTTCTCCACCCTGGGGCTGCATTCAGTTGTAATCGCCCATGCAGTATGGAGGAAAGGGGGCGGGACGTAAGAGTAATTATAAGTTACTCACCGTAGTGACTGACGTACTCTTAGTCCCCTTTCCTCCATATGTCCCACCACCTCCTCCCCTAATAAAACTAGTGTCATTAGGCAATATTAATCTATTGTTTGCATCTATGGGGACTGGGGTGTGGCGCCGGAGTCGGGGCAGCGCATGCTCCCAGGGCCGTGCCCCCGCGCGCCTCTGGGTTTGGAGGGGAGGAGGGTTTTTTCTGGTGGAGAAGGTTCCGTCTCCTGTCCCTTGGGAGGGACGCCTATGCAGTATGGAGGAAAGGGTACTAAGTTAGTCACTACGGTGAGTAACTTATAATTATCTCTCCATTGTCGGATAACAACTTTGATGTGCTCTGTTACTATGTTTTACCTTTTTTCCTTATTTATAATTTGAGTATCTGAAAGGTCATGCTATGAAAGTTTCTGCCTTTTCCTCCATTTGTTTAGCATTGGTCGAGTTTTTGTGTAACCTATGTTAATGCTTTGATTTATTCGTTTTAATTTTGTTTTATATTTATTTGTGATGGGTTAAGGTTTAATTTAAACCAGATATAATAAATATATATATATGTGTATATATATATATATATATATATATATATATATATATATATATATATATATATATACATACACACACACCGGAGAAAACATATGAAAGACATAACAAATAGGTAATGAAGTCCCAATAAACTTTAGTAAGATCACAACAAGTTCCATATCTTTGTTTGGATGTGTGTGCCTGATTAGAGTTCTTTCATATATTTTTCGTGGCTGCTCTTGTGAAAATGCATCCTGTTCCTATGCTAAACACAAGTACTCTAATCGTGGACTGCAAATGTTGCCCTTATAATGTCACGTTTTTAATATTTTCGTAAAGGTACAGATAGATGTGATGATCAGGGGGCCTTGAAGGGAGTGTGTATTTTAATTGCATCCAGAGCAACCTGTCAGGCTTGGGGTTTACAGGATGTAGAGGAGGGCAAAGGTAGATTTGTGGATACTTTCATTTCTATTTTTGAGGTAATTTTTGTGTGCCTCCCGATCTTTCTTACGGCATGTAATTATTTAAACCGAGCCTAAAAAAGCATGCAACAAGGCAACGCCACATTGAAAAACAGCGACTTTCAAGTCTTACTCTGGATGTCATAACTCGATCAGGGTTCTCATTGGTCTCAACTACATTAACTATACCAGTAACATATTGGTCCATAAAAGGGCCATGGCCTTGCATATCTCATTCCCATCTGTTCAGAATGGATAGTCTACATTTGTGCGGGCAAAGGTTTTGTGTAAATTGCAACACACCCTACTAGGAGCAGACGGAGCAGGTACCACGGTGGTGTTGTACCTAAACAGAACATTGGTCAAGCTGCTGCATAGGTATCTTCAGACTAATTCCCAAAACGTTATTGCGTAGCGTTGTAATGCGCCATTGCAGGCATAGAGGTTACTTCAGAGCACAAAGGAAGGTAAGCATAGAAAAGATGGAAGGAAAAGGAAGGGGGGAGGGGGAGAGAGAGCTGAGAACCAAACGATGTTTTGCAGAGAAACCAGAGCAAAGCATTAACTGCGCTGTTTGGGCAGCACATTCCATTCTTTGCGGCAAAACAAAATTAATAATGCTAGCAACGTAGAAGAGGAATACGTGCGTACACATTCAGTGCAGGGAAAGGAAGTCAGTCTGCTTGCTCAATTGGAACATAGTTTGAAAGGGTTTTTTTTTTTTTTAGTAGCTGAGTGAAAGGTATTCAAAGAGCACTATTGCAAGTGCCATGCAGTTTTGCTGACGGTAATTTCTCCGAAGTAATTTACTTCAAAGTAATTACTTCGAAAAATCCCTTTCCCCCAAATCCCCTTTTAACCTACTTTAGTAGCCCTACCCCAACCCCCTCCCCGACACTTTTAACCACTAACTCTCAACCCCCTATATAATTTGAAGTGTTTCTAAGTAAATTATGGGATAGCATTATTGCATGGGTCTATGGGGTGCTCTGGAGATGTGAGCTGCTCTGTTCTGGATGGCTCGCAGTTTGGCGAGCTCTTTTTTGATAGTCCCATGTAGATTTTGTTGCAGTAATCTAGTTTTGAGATTGCTAAAGCCTCATGATTTGTTTTTATTATTCATGTCGTGGGCCGGAAGGACTGTTATCTGAGTAGAACATGGAATCTGCTAACGTTTGCTGGGAAAAGGAGAGGTGGTCGACAAAAATATCTCC
Source organism: Ambystoma mexicanum (assembly GCF_040938575.1). NCBI lineage: Eukaryota > Metazoa > Chordata > Amphibia > Caudata > Ambystomatidae > Ambystoma > Ambystoma mexicanum. The sequence goes on from NC_090923.1 coordinate 642,459,999, forward strand.
TGAAAGGGGGGCTTAGGAGGAGGGGGATGGTTTTGAGTTTATTCTGTTTCAAGCAGCCTAAGACCCCCACTACTGCTACTCACTACTGCTATGTAAATCCTTCAAAAGATGTAGAATCGACAGAAATATACATAAGTATTTTTTTACCCTTAATACTATTCTCTTAATCATCCTTTCCGTCCACACTGGCATCTAACCCATTCTCTTGTTTTTGGTCTTATTTTACTATTCACTAGCTTCTATGGTTTAGCAAATTAGGTATGAGTTTATGATGGTGGTGTAGGAGGACGCCTTGGAGATGAAGAGACATTACCTTAGTGGATTTTAAAAGTCACTCTGTGCCATTCGTTTGTGTGGTCATTGCATGGCATCTGTTAACTATTTTGGAATTTACGAACCTGTAATGTATGTAACCAGATTTCATATCTGCACTAAATAAATAATAAACATAAAAATTATCAAACACAACTCTTTCTACTGATGTCACTAGATGTTACTTGGGATTCCACTGACCTCCTCAGCTAGTTCACTGGTGGTTAATGTGGACGACATAAGGAAATTATTGTATCTTAGAAGTATTACTTTTTTAAGACAAATACTGATGTGAATTAGTGCTTTTGTGAATGAGAGCATTTTAAAATAGGAAGTTACTGAATCATTTATGCCGCAAGCAAAGGATTCTAAGGTGGTGTGTTTATATCAAAGAGCAAGCATGCAAGTACATTTACTGTTGTAAATCATGCATTCCGTATTGATAGCAAGAGTTACACTTTCTTTGGCCAGGTTAGTTTACATTTTGCTTCTTTTCTTGTTTCTTTCTAGAGGAAAGACATCCAAGCTGAGCTGCTGAAAAGTCAGAAGGTTTTCTCAGAGAAGCTGAACCACTTGAGCCGTCGCCTTGCTTGGATCAATGTCACCGTTTATTCTAAGGTAAAATCTGAGAGAAGAGAGGGAACATAATTGCCTTATGTGTGATGCGCTATAGAACTTCTGAACTCACGCAAGCAGATGTACGACTAGTGTAATTAATGTTGCCTTTACCCCCGTTATTGAAGCTATCAGGTTTCAAGCCCCGTGGCCAGGTAACACTTAGTTTCTAATGGATTGTGTCCTCCCACAAATTCCTCATCTTAGATATTGTATGCTGCAGCAGCAAAACTGTTGAAAGCTTTCACCACCAGGGGGCGCCATGTGGCTTCGGCATCGAGAGCCCTTCGCCACACTCTGGCATCGGGACTGGATGTGACATCTACATCTATACAAATATCCAGCAGAGCGCCCCATGACATCGGTTCCTTTTCTCTGCATGCTCAGCAAGCAACAATTGGAACACTTCACACCCCAGAAAGTTTAAATTTTTCTGAAATGCTCATAATTTCTGTCCAAGTCAACGCCGAAGCCCTCGGGTTACATGCGTTGAGGATTGTGATGTGAAAATGTTGATTATTGATCCTCACAAAATACGCCTGTGGTGTCTCTGCACCAACCAAGAAATGGCTCACTCCGTCTCATGCCAGCGCAGGACGCCGAAGGCCTTGAAGGAGAGGCGATCAAAATTGACGCTTGCAAGATCTTTCTCCAAGTCTGAGTACCACGCCATTGAAGGTGCCATTGAAGGTGCGTCCCTCTGAAGAAAAAGATGTTGACTTGATTTTTCACAAATCTAAAAGAAAGTTGAGGAAACATAAGATAGCAATCAAAGAGTTATTCCCATCACTCATCTTCGAATACGAAGACAAGGAGATTCTCGTCTTCAGAGGTCTTTGCCGGAAAAGCAGGTAAGGTTCCTGTCAAAATCCATTTCAGCAGAGAAATGGGAAAGGTGAAGGCTATAATGTTTTAAGTCTTCGAAAAAGCTGCCCCATCGACCTCCCCTTCAGAGTCGAAGGTAAAAAAAAGGGTTGGAGCACACTGCACCCTCTAAAACCAGCAGAGATTCTATTAAGAGCATGTCCAGTGCGCCGAAAGGCCACAGTACGAAGCATCATTAGACACCTTTGCTATTGCCTGCCATGCCTGTATCGACCCAGGACCTTCCTCGAGAGGCCTATCGATGTCGAAGCTCAAAGACACTTTGGTGCCGCAATACACTCCGATATCTAGGAAGACTTAGTCTTCCTTTTGAGAGAATTTTGGTTGAGTGGGAAGAAATCCCTTTTGGCTAGATCCAATGCAGCTGAATTATCCTCCTGAGGAATTGTTCTCAGGATGCCATGCTTCAAGACCTCGCTACAGATATCCAGGAGGCCACAAGAGGTCTTCAAACTTCCCCTGAAGTTGGTCTGTGACAGCAGGACCCCCATGTGAACCCCAATTCAGCAAATAGGCCTGTTGTGCATAAGTTGACTGAGGACCAGTAGGGGAACCAGTTTTGCCCTTCCATGCAGCCATAAAAGACCGGTTTATAGAGCTGTGGGAAAAGCCCTGCTCGGCTCCAGCAGTAACAGGGGATCTTACAATGAAGTCCAGGCTGGCATCCTTGGATCCTGACTTCCTCTCGGGATGATAGCCCAGGGGCAACGTGCTCTCCTTGGAAGCAAGACAACACGGAGCGACATAGGTTAGAACCCCGGGTCCGCGCTTAGAAACCTCTGGGTATTAAGGGTGTTATAAACAACCCATCGTATATCATATCACCCTAGCCCCGAGAGCCTGGTCCAGGCTGCCTCATTAGGGGCCAAATCATCATTCTAACCATCTTTGCCACCCAATAGGGATGATAATAGGGTGGATGCCTGGGTGAAAAAACTGTTTGTTTCGGGGAGCCTATCACTCAAGACAGTACTCTCCTCCTGCGCCTTGGCCAAATATTCCCACACCTTGTGGGCTGTCATTAAACCGGCTGCAGAGGACATTGCAGAAGAGAGAGACCGGTTCCTGAGCATTGTCTCTGATGTAAAGGAAGCAATGTACTAGGCTCTACAATCTGGCTTGGACACCTCAAACTGCCTAGTGTGACGATTCGCAAGTTGTCTCTTCTCCCCAAGGGGGAGCCCCTCTCATGAGGCTAGGGAGGTGAGACTGCTATCCAGTATTCCCCCTAGGGGTGATTTAATGCGGGAGGACCTCATGAGGAGGGACTCCCGTACGGGGGATGAGGATGACACTTGGGTGATGGGCGGCACAACACCCTAACCTGCCCGAAACCTCTATTACCCTTTCACACACACACACCCTCTGATACAGACATGTGCTATTGTAACATCACATCAGTTTCACCAACTGAGATGAAGATCATCATTCGAGATATAAAGATTACTCCCAATGCAACTACTGGGAAGAGGTGGCCCTTAGGAGCCATGAAGAGTGGACCATGGAACTGGAAGAAGCATTCTAGTGCTCCGCAGAGGGATGTTCACTTGACTAATGTAAAAACAGAAGGAGGACTGGACAAAAGGGAGGAGAGCAGCACAGGAGACAGCCCAGCTTGGGAAAAGCAATGGAGATGCAGAGAATGCTCTGGAGAAGCTGAAGAACGTCATCTGCTGGAGACTGGAAGCAGGCGTCAGGAATTCTTGACCCCGTGGTGTGGAGCTGGTCGAGAATGTTGCTGGAGAATAGGTAGCAGTGCCGCAACCTCTGAATGGTGAACCATGCAGTCTGCAATAGCACCTAAACCACCGGCCCAGAGAACGGAAACAAAATACATGGAGCAAGAGCAGCAGACTTACATAAAGCCCACACAGCGCTCCCTAACAAAGCACGAACCCAGGGAGAATCAGTAGAGCGTCCCAGAGCCAATTAAGGTAACAAGTGTAACACAGGACCTGGTAGGGGTATACAATTGGTGAATAAATGCAAGTTAACCAAAAATAACGATACAAGTAATCGCCTCCGTGGCAGTAGTTGGCAGGCGTGTGATCCAAGTGGGCTTAGCACAAGAGGGGCAGAGACAAAGATGTGGAACCCAAGCAAGATAAGGGTCTGGGACAGAAAACCGCACCAAGCAAATACTGTAGGAAGTCGCCCTCCAGAGAGTGGCAGAGATAAGCCCACTGGCCACCAGGAGAAGGGTCGGAGAGCCTGTCCATCATAACAGAGGAAAAGGAGACCACTGGTCATACAAGAAGGGTCTAGGACCCCAACAGAAGTAAACCCAAACATAGTGGCAGAGATAAGTCCACTAGTTACAGGAGAAGGGTCTGGGACCGCAACGTTAATCAGCAACACTCGCAAGGGACTCTTCCTTGTCACAGTGGTCAAAAGGTGCCCACTAGAGCCCAGAGAAGGGTCTGGGATCCTAACAAGATGTGGGACATTATTGAAAACCAGTCACAGAGACAAAGTGAAAATCAAGCTGGAAGCAGTAAGAAGGATCTGTATCAAGCCATACCAGGAGAAGGGAATCATTTTCCTGATATCAAAACAGAAGTTGTGATAGAGACACCAGGGGAAGGGAGTCCTCCCCCAGGGCTTGTGTTGTACTGTGCCATAACAGACCAAGAGAAAGGAGGCATTCTCTTGGTCCCGAACTGAGAGTTGAGATGAAGAAGCCAGGGGAAGGGAGTCATTCCACCTTGTTCTATCAGAATGTGTACAGAGTCACACCTGGATAAGGGAGCCCCTCTCCTGCAAATAACATTGTGTAAAGACTGTCTGTCTGAAACCTGCAAGCCCAGAGAAGGGAGGCATTGCCCCTGGTATATTTGCCTTGAAGTAACATTTCGTTGAACTCCATCCAAGAAGCAGGAAAAGGGAGCCATTCTCCTTAAAGAAGGAACTTTGTGTTAGTTACCTTTAGTTGCAGTGTGAGGGATCGAAGTACAGGACGGTGGAATTTACTTTGACGGACATTCTGAAAGACCTTTTTAGTATTGGTTTTGGGCAGGGAACCCTCTCTTAACAGATAGGTATAGTAAGGATCCTTTTCATTTCAAAATAAGTCTATAACCAAAACCATGCAACCTTTGTGTCAGCATCCTTCAACACCCTTATACTAGGCAGAGTGATGGGCACCAGTTCGGTGTTGAGACGCTTTTCTTGGTTAAGAAAATATGGACTTGCTCCAGATGTGCAAGCCAGGTTGCTGGATATGCCCTTTGATGGCATCATCTTTTTGGCTCAAAAGCCGATAACCTCATTGACAAATTGCAGTCCTCCAAGGCGGCAGCAATGTCCCTGAGTGCAGCAATTTAAAAACAGACGACACAACCATCCTTCTCATCCTGGGAAAAAAAGCCATCTCTCCAGCATGGGTCTGGCATGGATTCACATGCTCATGAATATTCCCTGTCGTCGGGCTGGGATTCCTTGGTAAAAGAAAAAACAGTTCACCTTTCACTTACAAACTGTATTTCTCCTTTAAACCAATCACTATCCTCTGGGTCATACTGCCCCCATCGAATGACAGCCCTCTCCTTAAGCCCCTGCTCTGGCAGCCATCTTCAGATCTTTACTGCACGTTTCAGTGTTGCGAGTCCTCGAGTTTGCTCTGCGTGCTACTTCTACGTTTTTGTGTGTTTATGATGGATAAAGATCTGATTTATTTCCTAAATGAGCCTGTGTGCTCTTTTCTCCATCTGCCGACAGCAGGTATCCGTTGTCAGTGAATTTCGGCGCCACTCAAAGGCAAAAATCGTTGAAGTTTCCAGAAGGCCATGGGGCCTACTTTGCGCTCTCCGACCATGACGTACAAAGTGCGGGCTACAGAACGTTTGTGGAAGACAAACACCTACAATGCCTCTACTGCCTATACCCAGACCATAAGGAGGTGGAGTGCAAGATTTGCCTCAGGTTCTTCAAGAAGACGAGGGACAGGCACAGTAGACTGACGGCGTGGCTTAACGCCCCAAGCAGGGTCGTGCCTCACCCAGGACCGGTCGGTCCGAGAAACGGTCTTCTAAATCCTTTGAGGGCGCCTCATCTGTGGGGGCCCAAGACAAGGCCAAGAACCGCAAGTCTGAGTCCACTGGGGTCACTGCGGAAGCGGGTCCCAAGGTGGATAGGGCACGATTGACATCACCCTCCGCTTCTATTGCCAGCCAGCAATTGAGCTGCTCCTCAAAAAGGAAATCTACCCCGGCTAAACTGCGGGAGAAGTCCGAGAAGCTGCAGACCGAAGAGAAGAAGGCCGAACTGCCCAAGCGGGCACAATCGGCACATGCTAAGACTTCATTGACAATAGAGATGGTGGCAGCTGCTCTCACGGCGGCTAAGGGAGCTGACCATATGAAGTTAGCCCCCACAGAACAGAAGGTATCCTTGCCCCCTAGGCGCGACACCACCTCTGTGACTTTGGCAAAGTCTGCTGGCACACCAGAAGGAGGGAACCGGCTCAGGCCCTGATTCAAGCTCCACAGGGGGAAAAGGGGAGGCGGAGAGGAGACCCTGAAACAGCCCTCCCAGGTCGTAGCTCAAGCTATGGAGGTCTTGTCTACAGTCTACAAGGACCAGGAGTCCTTGCACACGGTCCATGAGGAAGTGGAGGACGACAGGGGCGCAGACGGAGACGCCGCTCAGGCCTAGTTTTTCGATTCCGCCAGCTGAGCCGAGGGATGTGTCTCTAGACCTTCTGCCGACCCTTCACACCTTGGTGTTGCAGATCCAGAAGAGGATACCACCTGTTCCGGTTCCAGTGGTCTCCCAGGGCCACGTCCAGCGTCCAATTGAGAAGAGGAAGCATCATCCGATGTCCCCATTTCAACCTCTGCATCCGCGTCGGGCCCCTTCTCTCCCAGCAGACCCAGATACTGGGACGGATACGGCCACAACTATGGACGACGAGAAGGATACCGTCACAGCAGGCGGCAAGTCTCTGCATTTGGATGCGCCACCAAGGGTGTCCCCACAGGACAAGGTGGGGTTGTTCCACTCAATGATCGCCAGAGCCTTCAAGCTTTTTCAGCTGTGCCTGATGAAACCAGGAAGGAGGGTTTCTTATAACTGAGGCGCACGGCTAGGAGGAAGACATTCATGGTGGTGCCCCTTCTGGATGATGTGTGGCAAGAGAAGAACCCTTGCACGGCTCCATTCAAGCGGGATAGGCTGGAGAAGAAGTATTGGGTGCCAGACTCTGCAGCCAAGTGCCTGAGGTCACAATTATTGCAGGATTCAGTGGTAGCTGCGGCCTTGAGGAAAAGGTCAGCTAACCCATCGTCGTCTTCAGTTCCTCCAGGCAGCGAGGGGAAAAAGATGGACGTCATGGGAAAGAAGGTGATTTACACTGCCGTGTCCACTATCAAGGCGGCTAATGCACTGGCGATCCTAGCCAGGTATGACGGGGAGCTCTGGTACAAGCTGGGCTCTATTTTGGAGTTCCTCCCAGACAATAAGACAATGGAGGCTATCGCTCTTTTCCAGGAGGGGGAAGTTACGTCTGATCACGCCATTAGTGGCGTTGGACGTCGCTGACACAGGGTTCCGGCATATGGTGAACGGTGTCTGCCTTCGTCGACAAGGAAGGATTGAGGCCATGAATTTCCTGCAGTAAGGTTGTCGACAAATCCCTCCAGGCCATCAAGGTGGACACGGAGACGGCCCGTTCCTTGGGCACTCTCCAACAGCAGTGCTCTTCTTTTCACTCCTCCAGGGTCAAGTCGAGCGGGTCTTCCAAAGATTTCTCCTCTTCACACCGTCAGCCTTCCAGATCCACGACTCAGGAATCCTACAGAGGCCATTCCCAGGCCTACGGTAGCGAAGGACAGCGCCGTCGTCGCCTGCACTGCAGTACACTGGCCCCATAACAGGCCTGAACCGGCTGGGACGTCAGGCCCCCCACACATACACCTGGTGTGCGGCTGGCTGACTAGATTTGTCAGCAAGTGGAAGATCATCTCCACCGACAGATGGGTGCTGGACGCTCTCGCCCAGGGACACCCCTGGAGTTTCAGCACAGGTGTCTGTGGATCCCTCCAGTGTCCCGTCAGGAGCAGCACATCCCTCAGCTCCTGGAAGAGACACAGGCCATGCTGCAGAAAGGGGCGATAGAGCTGGTTCCCCAACGACTCCGGGTCTCTGGAGTCTATTGTAGATACTTTCTGGTCAGAAAGAAGACCTGGAGCTGGAGGCCCATCCTAGACCTACGACATCTCAGCAAGACTTTAACAGTACTTAAAGTCCCAAAGCTTCAGGATAGTCAACTGGAGGAAGGGGACTTCTTGACGTCGCTGGACCTGGAGGACGCCCATTTCCAGGTTCCCCATTCACAGGATGCATCGAAGGTTTCTGCGTTTCATAGTGCAGTGCCAGCACTACCAGTTCAAGGCCCAACCTTTCAGATTGAAGTCTGCCCCCAGAGTGTTCACAACATGCCTGGCCTCGGTGGCGGCCCATCTACATCTCCAGGGGTAAACACGTATACCCATATCTCGACAACTGGCTCAACCGGACCCGCTCGCGGGAGTTGGCCTTTGGACACACGGAGTCGACCGTCCAGCGGTTGACGGATTTGTGATTCTCCATCAACTATTCGAAGACCAGCTTCACACCATCGCAGAACATGCTATACCTAGGGGATAGACTCAATATGGTGTCCTGCCTGGCGTCGCCCTTGGAGGAGAGGGTAGAATCCATTCAAGGGAAGGTGCAGCGACTGTTGTCGATGAAGACGGCTGTGGTGCAAGCCATCAAGTCGTTGCTCGGCATGATGTCCTGCAACTACTTCATCCGGCTGTGCAGGTGGCAGATGCAACCTCTTCAGGAGTTCCTAGACGCTCGCTGGATACAGGTGTCCGGAAACTTCGCAGACAAGATCACGCTGGACGAGTTGCGTCGGGCGATAAGGTGGTGTGGCATCCGCTCCAACATCTCTCGAGGCACAGGGTTCCAAAACCCTCCATACCAAGAGACGTTCACCAAAAACGCTTCGCTGGAAGGCTGGCGAGCCCACACCGGACGTCTACACGCCAGAGGCCTGTGGCTGCCGGAAGAGAAGGACCTCCATGCCAACATCCTGGAGCTATGGGCAGTGTTCTGGGCCCTCAAGTCATTCTTTCTGTCTCTGAAGGGCAAGGTGGTGAGGATCATCACGGACAACACCACCACAATGTTCTATACCAGGAAACAGGGGGACACTCGATCATCAGCGCTCTCCAAAGCGCAGGACTTGTGGCGCTGGGCCGTCGGACAAGAGATATTCCTCTTCATCTATCGAGAGTCGAGAACACCATCACAGACTCCCTCAGCAGGGAGTTGCGCTCCCCTGCCACCAGTGGGAACTTCGGCAGGACCAGGTGGACTGCATCTTCTTCAAGTGGGGCAGGCCCCAAATCTATCTGTTTACGACAGCGGCGAACTCCAAATGCCAGAAGTTTTCTATCGGATTCCTCCAACCCAGGAGCATGGGGGACGCATTCTCCTTCCAGTGGGAAGGCCGGTTCCTGAACATGTTTCCTCCAATGTCTCTCCTGCTACGAGTTATCAACACACTCACAGTACCAATGCAGGATGATGATCATCACCCCAGCGTGGCTGCGGCTGATTTGCTACCCGGATGTTCTCAGTCTGTCAGCATCACCCCCGGGCAAGCTGCCGGTAGTTCCGGTTCTCCTCACCAGAGAAGGAGGCGCAATCCTGCATCACAACCCAGGATTGCTGAACCTGAGGGCTTGGCTCCTGCAGCCCTAGAGTTTGGTGCATACGAGTTGCCTGCGGACTGCAGAGAGATCCCTGCCAAGGCCAAGGCCAGGGAGTCCTAGACTTTGAAGTGCTTCGGTCACAAGTGGAAACGTTTTGCTACCGGATGCCGGTCACAAAAGATTACCCCGCTGAGTGTCATGGCCCTGCAAATTTGTCCATACTTGCTCACCTTGGCCAAGGCTGGCCTGGCACAGGCTTCCATCAAGGTGCATCTGACAGCATCTCCTGCTACACCAGGTCTCCAGAAAGATCTTCACTGTGGTCTCACTGACTCATCAAGGAGTTCCTCAAAGGACAGGAACTCAACGTGGTTCTGACAAGGCTCATGGGGGGCCTCCTTCGAGCCGATGCATGTTGGCCCTGTCAAGTTCCTCTTGTTGAAAAAGGCTTTCCTTGTGGCCGTCACCTCTGCAAGGAGGGGAGGTGACATCCAGGCCCTATCCTGCAAACAGCCATATGTGACTCGAGGCTGGTGCTGCAGATGCACCCCTCTTTTATGCCAGAGGTTCTGTCGGAATTCCACCTCAACGTGCCTTTGGTGTTACCTGTTTTTTTTTTCCCCCAAAGCATTCGCCACTGGCTGAAAGGGCCTTGCACTCACTGGACATTGTCGTTCCCTGAAGTTCTACGTTACACACACAAGAGCTTTCGGAAGACTTCTCAAATGTGAACTTTGGTCATGTAAACCATGAAACCTAAATCTTTGAGGGAGCGGAACACTAAATTGAAGGTGGGATGTTCGAAGTCGTTGGCCTGATACACCACAAGGTCGTCCGGTCACGAGAGTGAAGACCCCACCCTGGAAAAAGACAGGCACCATAAAAAGGCCGAAAAGGGTCTGCACTCCAGGAGTTATTCCTCATTGTTCCTTTCCCACAAGAAGAAATGTCGAGATAGTCGTCGGCATGATGCAGATTTGTACGAGGAAACGGGCAAGTCCTGCTCCAGCAACGGTACTACCAGAGCCGAGTGGGAAACCTTTGAAGAAATGATGAAGGCGGTCACTGCAGGCAAGTGGAGGTTCGAGGCCCTCTGGGCCGACACCGATCGTCAAAACATCGACAATGTCTACCAAACCATTGAGGTCTATATTGGTGCTGACTATGGGAAAGTTCTTTGTTCCTAAGTCAAGAACATCATTCTAAGACACAATACACTGAATTTTTGGAGATGATGGGGACAATTTCAAGCTGATTCTAGGTTCTTCAGCAGCACAGACCTTTTCGCTGATCAGGCGGATTTCCTGATTTTGCAGGAGAGTTGAAAAACGCCAGCGGTTTAGACACCTCACCAGAGCTCGAGACACACAGGCCCACCCCTATGGCCTTGCTAATGCCAATTACAGGCAACCTGTAGAGAGGGTGGTAGACTCCCTGAGCCTTTGTGCTCCACTGACATCGTTGATGTTGGCCCACCGACAAAAGGGGCTATGCCATTCAACCTGGCAATTTCTGATCCCATCGCCTCATTGTGGCAAAGGCTTTTCCCCCGGTGGATTCCGAGTTTGCAAAGAAATACAAACCGGCAAGAGTGCCCCTCCTACCTATCCACCCATCCAACACCAGAATGATTGGTAGTCCAGGCGGTTACAGTCTCCACTAGGCCTCCTACATACACCTCTTATTTGCCAGTCGACATAGAGTCTAGAACAGACGACGCCCTAGCTAAAATTTTAGTCAGCTGCCAGTATGGCTCTCAAGGCCACCAACGCTTTCGGTGCATTTGCCAAATACACACATGCCCTCTGGAGAACAATTCTAGAAGTGGCAGAACACGTCCCGCAGGGGGAAATGCGCGAAGGGTTTCTCCGCCATGTGGATGATAGCAAACTGTGTTGGTAGGGCGATGGGAATGGCAACAGTAATTCGCAGGCAAGCCTACTTGCACAGCTCAGGTTTTACCCCTTATGTTCAGAACAAGCTTTCGGACATTGCCTTTGATGGCGAATATCTTTTGACCCCAGGGCCGATGAAATGCAAGTCCAAGGTGGCTGCCAAGTTGCTGGGCCTGGCTGTTCAGTAACCAACAAAGCCTTCATTCAGCTGTGCCTTGGGGTAGAGGCTATCAGCAGTTTGCCTCATTCAGAAGGAAGACTAAGCCACCCAACCTAAGCGAGGGAAGAGGCGTTGCCCGCTATTCGGTAAGGCAGAGAAGCCTCTATGGGCCATCAGCCTTCAGCAGCAGCAGCGTGGTCGGCTCTGGCTTCAAAACCACGTTCAGTTCTCCTCTCACGTTTCCCTGGTTGGTGGGAGGATTAGAGGTGGGTAACTTGAGGGACAGCCCCGACAAGTGGGAGGACTTATGGGCTAGCTAGAGTTGAAACAAAGGGCTATGTGTCCTGCCACATACATTCATGTACTTACTGAAATTTAAGTAAATAATATTCAATTAGCCATGTTTTTGATTTTGCAGGGATAACTCTGCGTCTATTGTACTCCTAAATAAGGGTGCAGTACTGAATTTGAGTTCCACCAGCTTTTATTATTTGGCCGGTTGAATCTAATGCTTCTTTTTTACTTTTTTTGAGGACAAACCTTTTTTTTCTTACTTTTTTGTACAGATAATTTTCTATTTACTGTACAGTGCATATAATACTGTAATTACATACATTTACAGAAAACCAAGTGAAAGAATATCGATCTCATAAACCACCTGTATCTTTGACGAAAACCAGTATATACATATCAAACACAAATCACGAATCTAGTTGTGTACTTTAACAAAACCTATACATACAATACAAGGCATATATAACGTACAAACATGTATTTGAGGCTTTTATTTATGAGTGTTGTACTCATTTCTCTGGAACTTAGTATGTTCACCTATGTCAGATGAAAGGGTGACCTAACCATCGGTCAATGTCTAGATGTAAATCAACAACAATTGTTGTGTGGGGAGTATTGTGACACTCTGTGTGCAGTATCTACTGACGTTTTGGCTGGTTGGTCAGTTAACCTTCTTCACGGGCCATGACAGGGTCTCCCTATGGGGGGAACATATAAAAGGACTCAAAAAGCTCTTCTAGAGTGCACCTCTGTGCCAAAATATAAAACATGAAAAACCATCTATTGGTTAAAAACTGTAGATTTGGGAAAGAGGGTTGTTGCCTCTATCCCAAAAGCATGGCAATAGCTCACTATCCTTGACTGTAACGCTCTTTGGAACTCTCTAAGATGTAAATGGTTTGTGGACAATAGCATGCATCTTCCTCAGTCCTCTTAGCACGGAAGGTGTAGAGAGCTGGAAAGGGAAAATGTGTATTAGTATCCTGGCTGGCATATCTATGTGCCAGCATTCTTAGGTTCTCATGGTATGCTGTAATAGGAGGCTGTACTTTGATGACATGGAGGTGTTATTACCTGATCTTCCTATGTGTAGCGTCTGATCATAAAGAAGCTCTCGACATGGACTGGAAACCTCTATTGATTTAGAGTCTTCAAGCAGTGGCCGTGTCCTGCATGGTTAGAATCATAGTGTAATAATAGCTCAATTAGTCAGTTTTAAGAAAACCACAGTGGCCAGTTGTAGGAACAAAGTACATGTTGGCGGAGGGATACCAGGAAAAGCCTACCTTGTTCTGAGGACATCCTAAACAATTATGAGCAGCAGTGGCCCCTATTCACAGCGTCTGTTGTAGTGTAGGTCGTAACCATGACCTGTAGCTCGGAAATCCGATTAGAAAGGGGCAATCGGATTCTCTTGTAGCCTTGAGGCATCCAATGTAGCAGGTGCTTGCATTAAAGGAGTTTTAGAATCTATACAGCATTATGGGAAGCCAAAATAATTGAGTGCAAAGTGTCATCGTATAATTGAAATCTGCTGGATGTCTGGAAATATAGGGACCACTTAGCTTTCTGAGCGGGCTGTTGAAAGGGCTTCCAACGGTGCCTGTAAATGGCGGCTGGTGTCTGCTGTATGTAACTGCGGCAGCTTGGTCCGGAGGCCCGAGCTGTGTGTTGTATTTATGAGGCGCATGCTTGGGGGAGCAGTGACTCCTTGCGGTGCGTATGCAGCTCGTGAAGGGCGTCTTGTTGCCAACGGCAACCCCCGTTGTATGATAAGTAGCTTTAAGGGAGCCGTTTGACAGCTCATGTTGGAAAGTATCCTTAAGTGTATACATTGGGGAGGGATAGAGGCTCACTCAGTGCACATAAAAGATGGGTATCTGCTTAGTTGAAATACGGCCGCTTGGTCAAGGGGACTGAGCTGTTTTTTGTGTGTTTACAAGGCGCATGCATAGGGGAGCAGCGTCTCCCTGCGGTTAGTCTGCGACTAGTAAAAAGTATCTGGTTGCTGAGGGCAACCTATGTTTATTGCCAAATAACTCCACGGGGGTCATATAACGCCTCTAGCTATAAATATGTATTGGTAAGTATACACATAAGGGAGGGTTGGTAGTCACCCGCTGCCCGTCAAAACTTTTGCTAGGAAATAATGTGGGAATGTAGGCACTAGTCGTGTTGACGTGTGGTGACTTGGGTTCAAGCAACAGGATACTAAGGGTCACAAATGTCAGAATAGTGTGTATAGATTGGAGCCTATACACCTGTTTGTATACTTGAGACTGTCTCGTGGACCGTGTTGTGGAGCTTGGCGCAGCAAAGAATAGTGTGTGTATTTTTTCGGAAATCCCAGGAGGGAATGCACAGGAGGTGAAGAACTTAAGATAGGGGCCTGCAAGTATTGCAAGATTAAGATGGTGGCACATAAAACAGTATTTAGGATGCTAATGTAGCTGTGGCCATGCAGTTATACAGATAGACCTTGGGGGACATGCCACAGTGGAGAGAGATATCAGACGCCTTGGCCATTGCAGCTCCTCCAATGGGGTTACTGTTTGACTTTCTTACGGAGGCTGCCAGCCAGACCACCTGCAACCGGAACAGGAGCTCCAGGAAGAACTGAGAGCCCTGCTATTGATGTGTGCAATGGATGAGGCCTCCCAAGCTGAGAGCCTTGAACAAGTATCTGAGGAAGGACAAATTCAACATGTTTATGCTAGAGATTCTCCAGGCTCTACAGTCAGAAGACTGGTTGGTGTTGTTGAATGTTCAGGATGCGTATTTCCATGAGGCTATGCACATCTGTTAGGGAGAATTCTCTGTTTAGGTTGAATTTCCTAACCTACTGAGTCCCCAGCTGCTTTGCTGGATTTCTGGAGTTTGTTTTTTTTCCTTGCCAAGAGTGAGACTCTTTTTCTCCCACTCTTGGACATGATTTGTGGTGTTCTTTTGAATGTTAATGTGTTTTATGGGCTATGGGGTCCTTAACTCCATAGGGTCTCATGTGTTTTTTCTATATGTGTTACACAGCACCCTCCGTGCAGTAACACCGGCGTGTCATAGTGACCCCCCACCATAGACTCCATACCCTGGGACTGACTGGCTTCATTGACCATTGGCTTTACTAGTCCCAAATTACTAACAGAACCAGTACAAACCATCATATTGTGGACGTACGTGTAGGGGCAATTCGATTGCCCCTGGGTCTGTTATTCGAGGGGGCACTGTCCCGTCCCCCCTCGTCGAGTTTTGGCTGGTGGCAGTGGATACTACTTTTTATATTCAACCGCGAATATATCTCTATGGGATTTTCCCATTGTTTGAGGCTAATACTTTTTAACATAGCCTCTAACATACCGCCGGTTTATTTATTTAATATTAATTCACCGGTTGGTATTTTCTACCAGAACTCCGTTTTAAAATGGCGTTTGTGTTCGCCTCTGTAACTCCAAACCAAAGGTCGAGCCCTTTGTTCCACTTTTTGGCGGGCTTCTCCACAGAAGCCTCCAAAAGTGGTGCCACTCTGTCTGGGTACCACAGGGGGTGCTGGAGGGGGTTTAGGCACCCTGGCTGAGTTCCCTTGGTAACTCAAGTCGCACTCTGGTGTGATTGGCCCAAGTGGTGAGCCGGCCGGCTCACCACTTAGCATGTTTGATTGACAGCTAGGCTGAGTGAATGGGGATGTGCTGCATAAAAGCAGGGCTTTTTGGACTGGAACTTCAGAAGTCGCCACAGGACCTGAAAATCCGACGAGGGAGAAGCTGAGCCGACCTGCTACGACGACACCACCGACTCACCACTTCCCAACAACAGAGGAGATCTCCCTGCTGGAGAGTCTTCTTCCCCTGACTGGTGGGCACAACCAGTTTACCTTCTTTTCTCGCATCCCAGGACGTCTTGTGGTCGAATTGCCCATGCCAAGCACCCCGGCAACTGGATAGCCACTTACCACTGTACCGCGAATAAAAGGACCGCTCCTTTTAATACTCCACGGCTGGTTTCTTCCCTGGCAGTGCAACGGACTCCTGCTTTCCTCCCCGACGAGATCCTCTCTTCCTCCGGACGAAGCACCGACTTGCACCCGCTGCCAGGAACAACTGCCCCCGCTGGAGCGTTCTCACCATTTTAAGGTACCGTGTCCGCCAGGCCTTCCTTTCTAAAGATTGCTACAAGGTAACAATAATCCCTTAACCTTCTGGACTGGGCTGGCCGCCTTGACCATCTAACTGGTCCCTTTCTTTTTGGTCCAACTCTTTCTGAACTTATTGCGAGACTTTTGGGCACTTTGAACCGTGTGACCTTGGACGCATTTCGACCGGAGCCTCTTAAAGTGGGTCTGGCCTTGTTAACTTTGACTTTACGGTTTTAACCTGCCTTCTCCTCCTACTGTGTTCTTCTGAAAGTGTTGGGATCTGTTTCTATCTTTGCTCTGCCTTTCTCTCCCTTGTAAACCGATTGATTTGAGTGCCATCTTCGTTAATCGCTCACCGCTGTCTGAAAATAAGTGTTGCTTTACTTAAGACTTCTCTAACTAATCGTTGAAGGGAGCGTATATCTTTTAGTGACCGTGTTTTTGAACTGCTTGATATTAGTGCCAGTGTGTTTTACTAGATGTGGTTTTAAATAAATAATTATATCTCTTTTACACCAAGCTCTGGTCAGTGTTTGCTTGTTCTACTGTGTTCTTCTGACCTATTGTGAATACTCTGTATACTGCCTAACTCTTCTTGAGAGAAGTCCGACTGCTCAGCCACAGATACCAAATAAATCTGGGTGGTACAGACTGCTGCCAATTGGGTTTAGTGCCAACCACCTGTAGCCTTAAATCTTTTGCAGTGGTCCCAGAGGAAACTGCACAGGTTTCTGCCTAACACTATCCACACCCGGCACAGGAAGTTCTTGAGATTCCTCATGGGGACAAGCCTTACCAGTTCAAGGTGCTCAACTTTGGGTTTACATTTGCTTCCAGTGTTTTCTCCAAGCTGATGGCACTAGTACCGGCGCACCTGAGGAGATCCAGCGTCCATGTGTTTCCATTGGCTGATCTTTGGAGCGTGTTTCGTCTCACCTCGAGGACACTTGTTCTCCACTGCACAGGCTGGGCTTTTCCCTGAATCTTCAGAAGCCTCTCACGACACCTGCGCAGAGGCTCCAATTCATCGGACACTCAGGAAGGGAAGGCTTTCCCTCCGGAGGAGAGAGTCATCAGTGTAATGAAGATTGTTGATCAGTTCTAGAGCCACTCCAGTTTGCCAGCGGTTTTCTTACTCTGCCTTGTGGGCCTCATGGCCTCCTCCTGCATCTTTCTGGTGCTAGAGGCCAGGCTGAGAATTCAATTCCTGAAGTGGCTACTAAGGAGTCAGTTGTCCCAGTACTTCGGTTCCCTGAAGGACATTCTCGGGGTGCCGAGGTCGGTGGCCGACTATCTTTCCTGGTGGGCCAGGAGAGACAACATTATGCTGGGGGAACCCTTCTGGCCTGTGTGGCCTTGGGGCAGGGCGATCACAGATGTGTCATTAAAGGGTTGGGGCGCTCACTGCGACGATCTGCAGGTGAGCCCCTTTTGGTCAACTTTGAAGATTCATTGGGGCATCAACAGGCTGGGTCTGCAAGCTGTTAGGTGAACACTGAAAGCTTTTGTGCCCTCCCTCATAGGGAAGCACATCCTGATTATGACAGACAGCAAGGTGGCCATGCACTACCTGAACATGCAGGGAGGTATCTGATCGCTGCAGCTGTGCGAGGAAGTGATGCAGCTGTGGTTCTGGTTACTGAAGAATCAGATCTCTGTTTTCGGCAGTACATCTGGTGGGGATGGAGAATGGATTGGCGGATGCTCTGAGCAGGCTGAGTATGGTCTCACACAAGTGGGAGGCATGTCAGGAAGTTCCTAAGGAGATGTTCACTCATTGTGGTACCCCATCAGTAGATCTGTTTGCAACGTGGTCCAACAGGAAATGCAAACAGTTCTGTTTGAGGGAATTCCTGGTGAGAGGCGCACTGGGGGATGCTTTTCTGGTGGAGTGGGCCTTCGACCTCCACTACGCCTCCCACCAAAACCCCCCCCCCCGATTACTGTCATCCCATGGGTTCTCAGGAGGTTGAGTAGGTTTCAGACTACTTTGATCGCCTCTGGTTGGGTGAGGAGGACATGGTACCAGGAACTTCTGGACATGGCCATGTGCCCATCTCTCTGGTTGCCTCAGTACTCCACCCGATCCCACAGTCCTTCAACCCGCATGCATGGCTCATGAGAGGATGACATATGATGGCTGGGTCTTCTTGGAAGAGGTGCTTGAGGTGCTGCTGCACCCCCATTCCTTTTGTTGTTCTGGATTGGGACCTTAATTTGGTATTATCTTTCCTTATGGCTTCTCCGTTTGAGCCTATGCACTCCTGTTCTTTGAGATTGCTCAAGCCTGAAAACTGCCTTCATGCTGGCAATCGCAGCATCCAAAAGGATCAGCGATCTACAGGCCTTGTCATGCAGACTTCCCTTTCTCTGCTTCTTTAATGAGAAAGTGTCCTTGAAGGTGCAGCCTGAGTTTCTGCCTCGAGTCTTATCGGAATTTCGCATCTGACCAGGCCATAACCTTACCTGTGTTCTGCCCTACTCCCCCTTCCAAGGAAGCGGAGAGGTTCCACAGCATGGACCCTAAGAGGGCCCTTAGTTTCTATGTAGCAAGATCATAATACTTCAGGAAGGCTGATCAGTTGGTAGCTTTTTCCCTGTCGCAGAGACGGTTGGCTGTTACTAAACAGAACATTTCCCAATGGATAATGCTATGTGTAGTGGAGTGCTATTTGCACGCTGGGAAGGAGCTGCCATCAGGCATCAGGGTGCACTCCACAAGAGGTGTAGCGGCATCCTCGACACTACAAAGTGGGGTGCCGGTTAATGATATTTTCTAGGCTGCAACTTGGCCTTTATTGCACACTTTTACCAAGCATTATTGTTTGGATGTCACGTGGGGCTGTTGCTCGCTTTGGAAGGGCAGTGCTTCAGAACTTTCTGGTATTTCATCCCACCGCCAGACTAGGGACTGCTTTCGAAGTCTATCTGATGAGGAATCTGCGATGGGAAAAGCAATCCATTGAAGGAGAAATTACTTACCGGTAATGATCTTTCTATGGATTCTTCTCCTGCAGATTCCTCATCACCCTCTCAGCCAGCCCTGCTATGAAAGTGCCTGTATTCTGAGCGGACTGACTACTTATTCTGGGAAAAGAAGATGATTTCTAATTGTTTGTCTTCTTGCCATTCAGAGGTGTGTTTCCTTGCACCTTCTTACAGTCCTGTTCCTCATCCTCATTTATCATCTGCAGTGGCTGAGCTTGGAGAAGGGGGGGATGTGTGGGGCATAGAGAGGGGGAACCTGGGTACAGGGCCTAGTGACACAGTATATGTACGACGACTGGCGTATCGAGTCAAGATGGATCGACTGGCTAGTCGAGATGCACTAAGCCCGCCTGTCAAAATGTTTTCCGAACAGCTGATGCTGGAAGGGCTATCTATGCGATAGGGCATATGCCGGAGAAGAATCCATAGAAAGAACATTATCGGAAAGTAATTTCTCAGGCTTCCTTTGAGACCGGACCTCTTGTCACAGTCGGGAGGCAATTGGCATCATCTGGACCCCCTAAACCTGTATGCTTTTCTCATGAGAGGCTGAAGTATGGGGACTGGGAGCGCGATAAGGAGGTACTAGAGGTGTTGTTGGCTGCATGTAGACCGACCGCTAGGTCCCTGTACGTATTGAGATGGAGAAAGTTCTTGGCCTGGTGCAAGGCCGATGTCGTGTCCCAACTCCTCTGTGATGGAGTTTTTGTTTGCCTTAGCCAAATCGGCCCTACAAGTGGGCACGGCAAAGGGGTATTTGGTGGCCCATAGCTTGTTTAAAAGGATGCCAGAGCAAGAATCATTCTTTTACAGTTCCAATGATGGCTCAGTTCCTTAAGGGCCTGGTTAATTCTTTCCCTCTGTCGCCTTTTGTGGTACCTGATTGGGATTTGAACATGGTTCTCACTTTTATAATGACCGCTTTGTTTGAGCCTTTTCATTCTTTCTCCATCAGACTTATTAAGTTAAAGACCGCTTTTTGGTGGTGATTTACATCTGCCGGAAGGGTCAGTGAATTGCAGATGGTCTCTCGCAAGCCCACCTTCCTGTCGTTTTTCAAGTAGAGGCTGCCCCTGAGAATTCACCCTACGTTTTTACCAAAGTTTTTACCATGTTAGGATGAGGGAGAGGCTCCACAGATTGGATCCCAAGGGGGCGCAGAGTTTTTACCTGTCCAGAACTGGCTCTTCCAAGAAGGATGATTATTATGTTATCGCAATCCAGGTTGGGGCGAGCTGTTACCAAACAGACTCTTCTCTTGTTGGAAAGCTGTGTGCATCTAAGAGTTCTACCACAAAGCAAGTAAGAAGGTGCCGGCAGGGCTTGGGGCCAATTCACCCAGAGGGGTTGCAGCTTCTTCGGCCTCCAGAGAGTAGTGCCAGCTAGAGACATTTGTTGCATGGCCACGTGGTGGTCTTTGCACACATTTGCCAAACATTGCAGCCTAGACATTGCCTAGGCCGTTTGTGATGCTGGAAATGCTTTTAAGGGCCTGTCCTCCCTGTCCCTATTTTACTACTTCCCTGGTGTGTGTTTTCTGTTTTTCTGCAGAGGAGTCCAGTTTTGGACCCCTGGCGGTGCAGCAGTAAAAAAAAATGTTATGTTGGTGAACAAAACCTATGTGATGCCCCTATGGGTTAGGGGTATGCCTTGTTACCCCCAGTGTGTTTCTGGGCACCTATGTGTTCACACACACAGCAGTGTATGGGCTGGTGGCAGCTACAAGCTCATTTCATAGGAGCTCTGGATCACCCCTGTTTTGGGACACCCAGGCCCTGCCGTAAGAATCAATGGATTCCTGAACAAAGGCAAGATGGCCACTGTAAGCCTCATGGCTTTCTGCCTTTCCCTCTTGTCTCTCAAAGTCCTGAGAAGCCTTGGCTCTGTCCCCCTTTCCCCTGATTGGATTTGGTTGGAAGGACCATATATGGCTTTGGGGCTGCCTTTCCCAGAGACTGCTTGTTTTGGGTACACTCTAGGGGTGGGACCTGACTGAATGGAAAGAGGAGTTAACTCACTTTCTGTGTTGCAGGTGTCTGGTTTTGACTGTGTGTTACAACGCCTTTGGTCTGCCTGAGCCAGCCCTGTCGGAAACTGGAGTGAAGACAGTGTGCGCTCTGAAAGGCTGCAAGTTGCCCCCAATGCACATCGACTTTTTGGGTGAATGGGCTGATATGCCTGTGAGCCTGATTGGATTCAGCCTGAGTTAATTTGGGAGGGGGGTGCTGAGAGGGGGGGGTTGTGGGAGGGGGTTGTGTATTTCAGAAGAACCCTCACTTACCTCTGTGTCAGATATTTGGAGTTTTCCCTTGAGGCGTAGCCTGTACCCAGCTAGAGGAAGAAGTTCTGCTGCTGCAACTCTTCACAAGAACCAAAGGCTGCTGTGCTGATTCAATGACTGATCAAGAGAGGACCTGGACTGGCAATCTCTTCCTGTAGCTATGAGGGGACATCGTGCAACTGCTGTTCTTCAACCAAAGTGTCCTGGAAGCCTGTCATGTGTGCCTGATGTCCTGTAGTGGCATCCTTGTGGGTACTGGAGAAGAGTGACAGACATCTTGTGCCCAAGAATTCTCTTAGCATCGTCCACTGTCCAAAGGCTTTCCATTACCAGACGAAAGCCAGACTGCTGTGCATCACATAGAAGTGGGTGCCCTGGCTTAGTGCTGCTCGACGCCCAGAGCTTGCCAAGTTCCAACCAACTGAAATGTTCAAGTAGCACTGCAACCTCGACATCTGTCCACTTGTCCCTGGCTGAGGAAGTCAAGTTTTGCTGCCTGAAGAGAAGTGCCTTCCAGTGATTTTCCCACCACTTCGTATCGAAGAACGAGTCCTGAGGGTCCAAACTTGGTGGAGTTTCTGAAGGGCAGTCTATTGATCGGGTTGAACTCGCCAAAAGCAATCCTGTCATCCGTGTTGCGGCTGCAACACCAAAGAATCAACTGGCAGCAAACAGTGAACCCACAAATCCCAACAGCTCCTTCTGCCACTGCTCGTGCTGCCACTGAAGGTCATCATCGAAAACCACCTCCGAATCCTTGTCAAGGTTCACAGTGAGTTTCAGCTTCGTTTGACATCCACAGCTGACATAGTAACTCGACCAAGGAGACCACCCTGACAGACCTCACTGCTGCCTTTCCAAGACTGCCTGACTCCCTTCTGCTGCTCGACTGCGAGGACCCAGTGACGACTTCTGAAGAGGGTCCATCCTTGATGGCTTTGTCAAGTTAAGCCGAGAGTTTACACCACTACGCCTTCTAAGGCACCGTGACGAGGAAGATGACGAGGAAGAGGTGTTCCTCCTGCAGGGCCAACACAAAGGTCCCGGTTTAGTCTTGGGCCCGGCTTTCCTGTTGCTTCCCAGGTGCTTTGGGGTGGTAGGACCTACAGAGACAGGAACAGACAATTACTGAAAATATAAGGACTGGAAATGAATATTAAAAGAAAGTATAACTTACCTTTTATTGCAGGTTGCCCAGGTGTGGGGAATCTACATACAGAATTGCATTTTGACTCTGAACAGTATTCTGCCAGTGTTCTAAAGTAATTGCCTACATTTCTACATTTGTTGTTTTGAAGTTAAACAATGCTTAGTAATTTAAATGCATTTAATGACATACAAGTTGGTGCATTATTGATGAAGTGAAGAATAACTGTGGTACCACATAGTATTGTATAATAGTGTGCTATTTATTGGAGTAGTTTCATTAGTACAAAGTGAGTATTATTTGTATATATTCACCCATGCCTAATTGTATATAATAAAAGAACTGTTATCACATAACGTAGTTTGTGGACATTCCTGTTGTGAGGGGCTTGGGTATTCACTGTACCTAAGAACTAGCCTGCATCACCTTCCTTGAGTCTCAGCCTTGGCTACTCGTCCATTGCTACCCATTGAGAGCTTTGGCTGGGATGATTCTGTGCATGGACCCCAACCATATAGTGGTTATACCACGGACATCCGCCGCCAGTCTTTACAGAGCCGATGCTTGCTTTGTTAGAGCGGTTGTCCAGAGTTTCTTGGTGTGACTTCTAACCCTATACAAGATTAGGCATTGCTTTGGGAGTCTATTCAAGATGAGGAATCTGTGGGAGAATGTAATTCATTGAAGGAGAAATTACTTTCCAGTAATTTTCTTTGTATGGGTTCTTCTCCCACATATTTCTCATTGCCCTCCCAACCTACCTGTCAAAACCCAGCTTGGAGACTATGGGTTCTTTTGGGAATCCGGGACGCTGTGCTTCTCCTTTGGAAGAATCAGACTATGGTTTCCATTCGGCACAAAATGTATGTATGAGTGGAACGGGCACAGGCTGTGCTAAACAAAACAAAAACAGAAAAGGCAAAAGAAAATAGTTTGGCATTTAAGTGTAATCAACATCCTGTTATTTCATGGCTAAAAGAAAATGGACAATAGCAATGTTAAGTGACACTAGGGTGGCATTAAAAATCTTTGACTACATTACAGCCGAGGTAAAAATTCTGAATTGACCAAGATGGGTAAAAAGAAATGTTTCCCTCAGGTGCACCAGAGATGTACATTCAACAAGCAAATGTTGCAAAGTTTCCTGTTGGTCGAACAGCTTGCAAAATCTACAATTTGTGTCCAAAGTAGGAGTCTTAGAAAATGGCGCTTTTTAGGCTGTCGTTGGCCAGAGATTTAATCGCAACCTTAGTATAGTAGCTGCATAGTTGTTACTTGGAAACCTTAGAAGATAGCAGGAAGCTTTGTGAAGATACTTTGGGTGGAAATCTCCGGATTTGAAGATGGCATAAGTGTTAAACTTTTCCCAAGTCATACACCAGTCCCACTGCCAGAGCTTGGCTTTGGCTTTATCAGGCTGATCCAGTACGAGCTGGTAGGTGATGTCTGCTTGTGTAAGAATGTCTTTACAATAGGTTTCCCAATTATACAACGGGCTAGTCTTGTTACCATTTAAACTGAGTGCTAATAAAGGCATTAAAGTGCTGGAGTTGAGGGAATGAATAGTATGTTTTCTCATCAGCGCCAAGGCTTGCCATGCCACTATAGCTGAAAGGGAGACTAGGCCGAGCTCATAGCGAAGGATAGTGATGGGAATACTCCGAGGAAGGGAGATCATTCTTTTCCAATATATCCCCTCAAGAGCCTCAGAGTTTGGATGAGTGTGTGGGCATTTCGTGTGGGCTCCATATGTTCTGACTGGGATGACTTTCTGGAAATAGTGAGGACAGGCTATGAAAACGTACACATATTAAGTGGATATGTTTGGCTTGCGAAGTCAGGGTTCTCATTTTTAAACTTAAACCTTCTTTATAGGGGAGATCATGGGTGTTATTATTGCAGTCCTTCCCTAGATATCTATATTCATTAAGTGTTTCTAAGACATGATTTGCAAGTGTCCAGCTGAAGCTTGTATTGCCCTTGTGAGCTATGTGATGCAACATCATGGTGTTGGATTTTGATGAGCCCAATTGGGGTTTGGTCGATGGTGATCAGATCATCCGCATATATAGCCAGGAGACCTCTTTATGACCAATTTTGGGCAGAAATGAGTGATAGCATCTATAAAGACATGAATGTCATCAATATAGAAGTTAAAAAGGAGGTTCTTAGTGATAGCATCAACAGTCAAAGCATCGACAAACCATAGCATTGACAACAAAGCATCTAAAAAAAAAACATTGAATGCATTTTATTTTTATATTGGGGGGTTCCCTCCCTCAGCCTGCCTTTTTAATAGTTTAAAACACATTTTTACTAAACTAAACCCTTTACCATTGAAAAAAATGAATTCAATGATTTTTTGTAATGCTTTTTTGCGATGGTATGGTTTGTCGATGCTTTGTTTTAGATGCAATGACCGGATACCAAAATAGATGGACGCTAAAATGCATCCTTGTTTAAGGCCAGCATGGGTTGGAATTGGTTTTGTTAAGTCCACCCTGTGTCAGTTTAACTTTGCTAGCTGTGTCAGTATAAAATTGATAAATGAGATTTAAAATATGTGAGGGGCAGCCAGCTGATAGTAATTTAGACCATAGTTGTTCATGTGAAATCAGTCGAACGCCTGCTTACAATCGATAAAAGCTAAAATAATATTGGGAGTTTACTGATGATGGCTTGTTTTTTTTAGTGCTGCTAGCATTAATACATTCAAGGAAGTTCCTATGCTTTTAAAAAAGCCTTATTGATGAGGGTCAAGTAGTTGGGCAGTTTGTAGCCAAAGGATAAGCTCGTTTAAGACTAATCTTGCAATACTTTTCCCCGGTATGTCTAGTAAAGCGATTGGTCTATAATTGCTAGGCATACTGCGATAACCTTTTTTTAAAATGGGGATCACCATGGATTCTCGCCAAGTTTTAGGAATGTTGCCAGTCTTCAAGGTGTGTCGGTAAATTACTTCTAGTACAGTATCCCACTCATGAGGGTGTTTCTTTAGTATAGTTTGATAATCCGTCTGATCCTGGTGCCCTGGAGGTACTAAGTTTGTTAATCAGTAGAACAATGTCAAGATGATCAAAGGCAAGGCAGATGGGTCCTGAATTTGGAATGTATGTTGAATGCATTGTTTGAGATGGTTTGGTAAAAAGAGCGGAGAAGTGGGAGATCCACGTTTGCTCAGTGACTGCTTTTAAAAGTAGCAATCAAGAGGCTGAAGTGGGTTCTTCTTTCAGAAGTTTCCAAATTCGGGCAGTTGACTTAGTGCATATGCTAGCTAGCATTCTTTCGCCGTCTTTCTGTTTTTGGTGGAGTTTGATTGAATTTCTATACTGCATACGCAGCCTGGCCCTGTCGTTTTGTTGACAGAGTTGAGGATATTGCCTTAACCTTTTGTGCAAAGTGGTTTTAAAAGCCTATATGGTAGGTTTAAATATGTGTCTATGTTTAAAAGTCGGGGGATAGGAGTAATTCGCTGATTCTGAGTTGAACTGCAGAGTATCAGTATACTCATGGGAATTCATAGAAATACTGCTATTAAACGCCTGCACGAGATTAAGCTTCAGCGTATCGAGAATATAAGGTGACCAACCTTTCCATTTACTTCTGGGGTTGATCACAATTGAAGGGGAAAATTATTCATGAGGGCTACTGGTTGACCTAGCCCATTCAAGTTTAAGAATGTTGTGGCCACTTGACTTAGTGAAAATAACTGCAAAAGATTTAACATGCTTGATTGCATGCCAAGAAATAAAAACATAATCGAGTATGGCATATGACGTGCCCCGAGTCCATGTGGGGAGTGGGGGAATATCTCCACTTGCTGTCCCATTCACAATAGTGAGGTCTCAAGCAGACATTAAAGACAACCATTTTTCCGCTTGCAGAGTAGGAACTTGAGAATTGTTAGGTATACACCTTGTGTTGAGATCCCAATTATAAGAATTACATGGATTTGAGGATCAAGAATCGCCAATTTTAGCATAAGATCAATTTGTTTTAGAAATGTCTCATTAATGCCTGCCGGATTCCAGTAAATATACTTCGAGGGGATTGGGTCCTCCGACGTATTCCATATCTATGACAGTAATCACCACAGCTGTGCTGCTTCGGAAACTTTTTCGGCGTCTGCGTCCTGCGTCGATGACGTCGATGCGCCGCCGTCGAGGACCTCCTCCGACGTCCGACGTCATCCGATGTGATAAGTAGGACGCACGACGCCAGTAGCCTCAGTTCCGTTTTTTCCGCGAACGTGTTGCTTCGTGTTTCTCGGTTCTAGCCTCGACTCTTTGGTCTGTTCTTTCTGGTTCTTCGAGCCTGTTCGTTTGTGAATATTCCTTCGCAGCGATGTCTTCCGCTTCGTCTTCAACCCCGCGTCCGGGCTTCAAGAAGTGCGGGGTGTGTGGGTCCAAGATGTCGGTGACTGACTCGCACGACGCCTGCCTCTGGTGCCTCGGGGAGGCCCACGACACGGATGACTGTGTCGACTGCCTGTCGCTCACTTCCAAGGCCTTACGCGAACGTAAGATGAAATTGTCGGTAGGTCGGGTGTCCAAGCCCCGGAAGTCGAAGTCGGCGGGGCTTTCGACGGATGATTCGAGGGGTGACTCTCCGCGTCATCGTCGGAGGTCTCGTCGGTCTTCTTCTAGGAGTCGGTCTCGCCACTCCTCTGCCTCTTCGAGGCGTTCTCGGAAGCGCCGTCACCGGTCGCCTTCCAGGTCCTCTTCCGAGGACTCTGCCCGGCACGTCGGTTATCCCACCAGCCGTGCGACGCCGGAGGAATGGGCTTCCTTCGGGAAGAAAATGTTGGCGATTCTTGAGTCGCAGGGTACTCAACCGTCCGCGCCCCCGAGTGGGGTCGGCCGTGTGAGGTCGAGAGACGCCGCTCGCAAGAGTGGTCGGCACGAGTCACGGGAGAGGTCCCGTTCGGACAAGGAGGCTCGTTCTCGCCGTACCCGTTCCAGGTCCCGGTCCTCGACGCGATCGAGACCGTGTGCACCTGTGATGTCTTCGAGGAAGACATCGACGTCTGAGGCGTCGAGGGCATCGACAGGCTTTCTCGAGGCTCCGGCTCCGAGGAAGTCGTCGAAGCCGTCGACGTTCAGGTCGTCGAGGGACACGCTCGGGGCTCCGGCTTCGAGGGCTGTGTCGACGCCGCCGATATTGGAGGCGCTGCATCTGACGTCGACGCCGATTTCCTCGACGTCGACGCCGATCCTCTCGGCGCCGTTGCCGGTTTTCTCGACGGCGGCGCCGATTCGCTCGACGCCATCGACGCCTTTCGTGTCGGAGGTGCCCCGTGTCTCGGGTGTAGCCCCTAGGAAGGCTCTGGCTAAGAGCAGGCACTCTCAGGTGCCTTTCCACCACTTGGATTATATTTCGGAGGCGGATGAGGATTCGGTTGGCCTGGTTCCTGGTCAGGTGCCGGATGACATTGTCTCGGGCCATAGTCAATTTGACGAATTGAGGCAGTCGCTGCATGATGCTAGTGGTCTGGACACCTCTCCGGAGGTGGAATTTGGTCGGCCTGAGCCTGGCTCCCATGCCGATTCCTCATACCGGCGCCTTATGGCTAGGGTGTCTGAGTATCTGGGATGGTCTGCTCCCCCAGGGGAGTTTGTGCAGGATGATCTGACGGACATCCTTGATGTTGGTCCCCCATCTGACCCGGTTCTGCCATTCCATATGGCTTTACAGCGTAGGGTGGCGGCGGCTTGGACTGCTCCGGAGAGTCTCCCGGCAGTGGGCAGATCCTTGTCGCGGAAATACCGTCCAGCCAGTGGCGACCCCTGCTACTTGACCAGGCACCCCACTCCGGAAAGTTTGGTGGTGCAGGCGGCCACGGCCCCGGCAAAGCAGGCGTCGTACCCTACCATCCCTCCTGATAGGGACGACAAACGTTTTGATGGCTGGGCGAAGAAGGTGTTTTCTTCTGGTGGTATGGCGCTTCAGGCGGCCAACTCCATTTGTGCCTTGTCACGTTTCACGCACACTCTGTGGAACTGTGTTGCGTTAGCGGCTGAACATATTCCCGAAGGGGACGAACGGGATGGTTTCCTTGCTTTGGTCCAGGATGGTAAGGATGCCATGTGTGAGTCCGTTCAGTCGGGTTTGGACTTAGCTGAATGCGTCAGTAGGTCCATGGCGGCGAGCACCGTGATACGCAGGTTTGCGTGGTTGCGGAAGTCGGGGTTTGCTCCTGATGTGCAGTCCCGGCTCCTCAACATGCCCTTTGATGGTGAACATCTTTTTGGCAGCAAGGCTGACGAGAGCCTTGAGAGGTTGCAGACCTCAAAAGCTGCAGCGAAGTCGTTGGGCGCTGCAGTTCGCCAACCTCCGCCTTTTCGTCCTAGGGGACAGCAGTGGAGGGGTGGCTCCTTTCGCTATTACTCGTCCTTTGGTAGAGCGAGAGGAGCTGGCAGTCAAAGGGGCCATCGCAGGGGTACCAGAGGTGGACGACAGGGTACCCGTGGTGCCAAGGCCGCTCGGGCAGTTGCCTCTTTGCCCTCAGGTAACGCCGCAGCCGCTCCTACTCAGTCATGAGGCCTTGTCCCATGGTTCGCCGGTTGGGGGAAGGCTGGCGCAGCATCTTGTAGAGTGGCGTGCCATTACTTCAGATGTGTGGGTTCTGGAGATCATAACCCACGGCTACTGTCTTCCCTTTCGGCACAGGCCTCGCGACAATCCACCGGGGAACCTCTCTTTGAAGTGTCCGGATCCGCTCCTTGCGCAGGAAATTCAAGCCCTGCTGGAGAAAGGCGCCATAGAACTGGTGCCTGTAGCGGAGAGGAACAAGGGATGGTATTCCCCTTATTTTTTGATTTCCAAGAAAGACGGGGGATTGAGACCCATCATGGACTTGCGCGGTTTGAACAAACTCCTCAGGAAGGACAAGTTCAAGATGGTTACTCTCTCTCAAGTCCTCCAGGCCCTTCAGCTTCAGGACTGGTTGGTGTCACTCGACCTCAAGGATGCTTACTTCCATGTGCCGATCCATCCCAAGCACAAGAAGTACCTGAGGTTCGCGGTTGGCGACTCGCACTTTCAGTTTCGGGTCCTGCCGTTCGGTTTGACCTCCGCCCCGAGGGTTTTCACCAAGCTCATGGTGGTGGTGGCAGCGCATCTCAGGCAAGGGGGGATTCACGTCTACCCCTACCTGGACGATTGGTTGATCAGGGGGAGCTCTCCCGAGCAGGTCCTGGATCATCTGTCCGTCGCCTGCCACTCCCTTCACAGGCTGGGCTTCTCCCTCAATTTAAAGAAGTCCCATTTGACGCCAACGCAGAGGCTCCAGTACATCGGAGCAGTGCTCGACACTTCCCTGGGGCAGTGTTTTCCTCCCCAGGTGAGGGCTCTTCACATTCAGCAGATGGTGCGCAAGTTTCAGCATGCCCAGACGCTCCCAGCGTTCGAGTTCTTGAGGTTGCTCGGCCTCATGGCGTCCTGCATTCTTCTGGTGCCAGAGGCTCGCCTGCGAATGAGATCTTTGCAGTGGGCACTCAAGATGCAATGGTCGCAGTCCTCCGGCAGGATGTCGGACCCGATTCAGGTGCCGCCCTCGGTCGCCCGGGACCTTCTGTGGTGGGCCGTCGAAGGCAACTTGATGAAGGGGGCTCCGTTTTGGCTTCCCTGGCCGGAGGTGACGATCGTGTCGGATGCATCCCTCACGGGATGGGGAGCTCATGCCAACGGGCTGACAGTCAGCGGTCGTTGGTCTCCGTCGGAGTCCAGACTCCATATCAATCTGTTGGAGCTGAGGGCCGTCAGGCTAGCCCTGAGGGCTTTTCTGCCGACTGTGCGAGGGAAGAGTGTCCTGATCCTGACGGACAACACAGTGGCCATGCACTACCTCAACAAAAAGGGGGGGGGCAGGGTCACTTCCTCTGTGCAGGGAGGCGATGCAGCTCGAGTTCTGGGCCATCCAGCAGGAAGTTTCGATCTCGGCAGTTCATCTGGCCGGAGTCGAGAACGT
Source organism: Ambystoma mexicanum (assembly GCF_040938575.1). Classification (NCBI taxonomy): domain Eukaryota; kingdom Metazoa; phylum Chordata; class Amphibia; order Caudata; family Ambystomatidae; genus Ambystoma; species Ambystoma mexicanum. The sequence continues at coordinate 642,490,377 of NC_090923.1, forward strand.
GACGGCGGACGCTCTGAGCAGGCAGTGCACGATCTCTCACGAGTGGGAGTTGGCTCAGGAGATTCTCCTGGAGATCTTCGCCCTTTGGGGGACCCCTCAAGTGGATCTCTTTGCCTCCAGTGTCAACCGGAAGTGCGAAAGGTTTTGCTCGCGGGAATTTCCTCCAAAAGGAGCCTTAGGAGACGCGTTCGTGGTGGAGTGGTCGTTCCCGCTGCTGTACGCGTTTCCTCCGGTCCCCGTCATCCCGCAAGTGCTGCGGAGGTTACGGAAGTTCGGTTCCCGGATGATCCTCATTGCTCCGGCGTGGGCTCGGAGGACGTGGTACCCGGACCTTCTCGACTTGTCCATCTGCCCTCCACGTCGTCTTCCCTACCGAGACGATCTGCTCTCACGGGAGGGGGGTCAGGTTCTCCATCCAGAGGTCGGATCCCTCAACCTTCACGCTTGGCTTCTGAAAGGTTGAGGTATAAGGATTGGGACCTCCCTGAAGACGTGATGGAGGTGTTGCTTTCGGCCCGAAGGCCCGCAACTAAGTCTCTGTACCGTTGCCGTTGGCGTAAGTTCTGCGACTGGTGCAGAGTTCAGAATGTGGATCCTTTTGCATGTGACATCCCCATGGTTCTGTCCTTTTTGCTTTCTTTGGCCCACAGGGGCTTGCAAGTGGGTACCGTTAGGGGTTACCTGGCGGCGCTGTCCATCTTTAAGCGCTCATCTGAAGAATGTTCTTACTTTAAAATCCCTTTGATTTCACAGTTTCTGAAAGGGCTCACTAATGTGTTCCCTCCGTCGCCTTTCCTGGTGCCCGGTTGGGATTTGAACCTTGTTCTTAGGTTTCTTATGGGTGCTCCGTTTGAGCCGTTACATTCTTGCCCTTTGAGGCTGTTGACTTTGAAAACTGTGTTTTTAGTTGCGGTTACTTCCGCTCGCAGAGTGAGTGAGTTACAGGCACTTTCTGTTAAGCCCCCCTTCACTGTATTTCACAAGGACAGGGTTGTCCTTCGAGTTCGTCCTTCTTTTCTTCCGAAGGTAGTGACGGAATTTCATTTGGCCCAGAAGATTGTTCTTCCGGCATTCTATCCTCCTCCGCATCCTGGTAAGGAAGAGGAGAGGCTCCATAGGCTTGATCCTAGGAGAGCTTTGAGCTTTTATGTTTCTCGCATGTCCCGGGTCAGAGTGGACGATCAACTCTTTATTGGTTACGCTGGTAAGCGCTTGGGGCAAGCTGTGACGAAACAGACTTTGTCCCGCTGGATTATTTTGGCCATCTCGGAGTGTTACCGCTTGGCGGGCAAGGACCCTCCGGCTGGCTTGCGGGCCCATTCTACCAGGGGCTTGGCTGCATCTACTGCCCTGCAGAGGGGTGTTCCTATTCGCAACATCTGTGATGCTGCCACCTGGGCTTCAGTGCATACATTTGTGCGGCATTATTCCCTCGATTCCATCAGAGGGCAGGATCTGGCCTTTGGCAAGGCGGTCCTTTGCTCTGCTATTTGATTGGCTATTCTAAATTTTGTTTCTAAATTCTTTCCCTCCTCCTTGATTTGGTACTGCTTTGGGAGTCTGTCATAGATATGGAATACGTCGGAGGACCCAATCCCCTCGAAGAACAAGTTACTTTCTTACCTGGTAACGTTCTTTCGATGGGATGGTCCGACGACGTATTCCATATCGCTCCCGCCCTGCCTTCCCCGCTGCAGAATTTCTGTTGCGTTTGCAGCTTACGTTCCGCAAGGCTTTGTGTCGGACTGGCAGTTGACTATTGTCACACGTTCTGGGGGAAAAAACTACAACTGAGGCTACTGGCGTCGTGCGTCCTACTTATCACATCGGATGACGTCGGACGTCGGAGGAGGTCCTCGACGGCGGCGCATCGACGTCATCGACGCAGGACGCAGACGCCGAAAAAGTTTCCGAAGCAGCACAGCTGTGGTGATTACTGTCATAGATATGGAATACGTCGTCGGACCATCCCATCGAAAGAACGTTACCAGGTAAGAAAGTAACTTGTTCAGTAGCACCGTTTGCAGATATAAAGGGTGAGTACAGTCTGCCGGTATGAGTCTCACTAATTGTATGCCTGAGAAGGGGGAGGCCCAGATTTCAATACGAATATTAGAGGTGAGTTTAATTGCAGTCAATAAGCCAGCTGCAGGGCAACCTTTTGCCTGCTTTGTAGCAGGAATTCACGCTATCGCGAAATTTGGCCAACTAGGTTGAGACGTAATCCATGTCTCTTGAAGAGCAACGACATCATAAGAGGCTTAGGCATTTGTATTTGTTGTCATTAAATGTGCAACGCCTCTGGTGTTCCATGTGGCCATAGTGAATACTTCAGCGGCAGCAGAGGTTTGGCATTACTGGTTGGGCAATCCATTAGGCTCTGGGCACGATTATGTTGGAAGTGGACTGCCCGATGATGATGGCCAGTCAGGCTAGAGTATTTGATGGAAAGAGGTTGATAAGTAACTCTGCCTTCCTCTTCTCCTGGGATAGAATATGCGTATTTGACTTTGAGTTAATTTAGGAAAAATGAGAAGGGTTTGCGTCAATGCTCAGTCTGTTAGCGGAAATATTTTGTATAGCAGAGATGGTCTTAATGGGGTTTCGCAGTTGGAATCCATGATGAGCGAAATTATTGCATGCTTGCCATAAGAGATCTCGAACAATTTGAGATGTGACAAGGAGTTCTACTTTATCGAATTTTCGAGTATTTAAAAAAACAATTACTTGTATGTCTGTTGATTGGATATATTTCAATTTAGGGATCAAGTGGAAAACCATAAGGAGCGTTGTCCTATTTGGGAAGGGGCCATTCCTTTGTCCATCATTGTTAATAGAAATGTATCTTCCAGCCCTGCCTCTTCCTTATCCAACCTTAATGGTCGGATAGAGGGATTGTAACCAAGTTGACAGGCAGAGGTGGCCTCGACAGGCAACAGATTGGTAGGCTTTGAATTGGTGTGGAGCAAATGTTGGTTGAATGCCTCGTGTGGCGGTTGATGAATAGTGGGATTTTTAGACCTTCTTTGTTCTAGAGTCATAAAGTCTGGGAACTCTTCATCAGAGTCAACGAACACTATTTGTCGCTTAGCATGAACTGCACATTGATGATAATGGAGACTTTCATGTATGGAATGGATTTGAGGGATTGAAGATGTTGAATATGTGGACAAATTCATGAAGTCGTCCTCCTCTTGGTGGTCGCCCTCAGAGCATTAGGGCAAGAATCAATACTATGACTAGGGGGATCCACAAATGGTGGGGGCTAGTTATCCTTGGATGTTGCCGCAGATGGACAAGGGGACAGCGGTGGAGGAGGGGCACTAGGCTGGACAGGGTCGGAATTTACACAAATCGGGCGAGAAGAGATCATGACCACTCTAGGTGGCATTGAAAGATTGTCAATGAATTGCTTTGCTCTATTTTTAGAATCCTATTTCTTACTTGGTTGATTTTTGTTGCCTTTTTTGGATTGATGGATTGGATGATGTTACTGCTCTTTTTGGATTTTTTCTGCGTGGTAGATGGCAGAATAGATCAAACACAGGGGCCGCAGATGAGTCTTCAGCTGGCTCTTTGGGTGCAGAATGAGAAAGTGTGGACCATGGCTATGAGTCGGGAACCAGGCACAAGTGCAGATGTTTCAGCTTCTGCTGGAGATTGTGACAATATGTGAAGGATGCTATCAGCTTCAACAGATTCAGACATGTCCGTAACATGGAGGGGGCAGTAAAAGGGATGAGAGGGTTTGGAGTGTTTTTTGGATGAAGAGCAATTTTGGCCGCAATTCAGTCAACATTGGCTAGTAGAATTGCAAGAAGGATGTTGTGGTAATCAGCTTTATTTTCCATTGCATTATACAGTTTTGTGTAATTCAGCATGCTGGTGTTAATGGTAGTCAGTGAAGTTTTGAATAAAACATTCAAAGGGAAAGCCATGCAAAATGAGTGTCTCTGGGTAGGTTTGGCAAACGAAGCCACAGAAGCAGATGAAGAAAAGGAGGAATTTTGTGCATTTGGATAAAGTATGTGTGAATTGGAAAGATTGAGGGCGGGACGTGTCGGACACTCATCAAATTGGGTTTCCGCAATGGTGGACATAGGGAAACTTAAGAGTTGGGTGTTGGAAACAGATGTTTGATATATGCCAGGTGAGGCCACTGGAGGCGCTACAAATGATGGTGTTATTGGAACATGGTCTTTACTCATGGATTGACCCACTTGGGAATACAGCATAGAGATTTGGGAGTGATCCATACCGTGAACAGTGATTGCACTCTACGCAATGGTTTGTATGTCTGACATTGGGGTTGTAAACACTTCCTCAGTGTGTTCACTCTGTCAAGTGGAGTGAGGCAGTCAACAAGTGCTGATTCCGATAGTAATTGTGTCTTCCAGCATGCAGAGATGTCATTTAGGGGTTGCCAGAGGTCGCAACTGCGACCTCTGAGCCTCCGAGGTCTCCCTTGCGACCTCTGGGGTCTCCCTTGCGACCTCTAAAAAAAAAAAAAAAAAGAAAAGCAAAAAAAAATCTTTTTTTTTAAATTATTTTTATAATGCAAGCTCCTGGGCTGTGGCTAGCGCCATGTGGCTCTTTACCTCTGGAGTGGCAGACTTTCTTGTTCAGTCCCCTTAAAAACATTTTTAAAAAAAATATAAGAACAGGAGTGCCTCAAGTCTAACACTTTCAGCACTGACCCTCAATAGGAAAGAATAGGAATACCAAATGTGTCATTCTGGAATTCTATCCAATAATTGTTAAACTCATTAAAGGTTTATTTCAGGCACACTTCAGGGGGTGAGTCACTGATTTAGTCTGTTTTAAACGCCTCAACTCAGCATTTCATCCTTCTGAGGTCGATAAATGAGTACCAACACAGTTTGGGTGCTATTGGGTGTATATTTTTTCTATATAAAGCGCTTAAGCGTAAGTGCTATATAATAACACATCATACATATATTATAATAACACATCGTCTCCTCCACACGGCCAACCAGGTCACCATATACCAACATGCTCTGTGTGCCACTAGTAAAAAGAGCCAGAGCTGGAGGATCCAACTTCCCTTATCTTGCACCATCACACTGGAATGCCCTACCTCCCACAATCCGAGGTGAGCCCTCCCTCATTGCCTTCCGGAAAGCTATGAAAACCTTCCTCTTCCCATAAGGTCTCTCGCAGCACCATGTTTGCCAATAAACTGTCTGTAATGTAATAACCAAAGGTGCATGCGCTGTAATGACTAATCTGTTTGTAGCAATCATAATGTGCCAACGACTGCTACCAATCCTGTACCCCCTGTAGCGAAGTTCCTGCAAGTAATAGCGCCACAATGCCCCTGGGCTGTCTGCGCGCTATATAAATAAATTATCATTTGGTCATGGACGTCTGCTTGCATTCACAGTAATTTGGTAATATGAACCTATACTCACTGATCTTAACAATACATATGGCGATCCATTCTTGTATGAAATGTACATCACATTAAAGTGATATTGTAACCATATTTTTTGTAGTGTACAATGCTACTGATGCCACTTTCTGTTTTGTCAACGGGTGAAAGGCCGTGTTCCATCGCTTCCCGCGATATCACTTGGGGTGGGGGTCAAATGACATCACTTCCTGTGATGTCATCAGGGGGGGTCATGGGATGTCACGTCCGCTACCCCTGGCATTTTGGTGAAATTCCCTGCCAGCATGGATGACCCTGGATTCGGCACCGATCTGACTGTGTGAAGAGTTACTAGCTCCAAGTACTGTTCGCAGATCAATGGACTTTAGTGGGTGGCAAAATTGCCTGATGCCACTCGGTTTAGATTTGCTCGGTTTATGGGCAGATAACTGTAAATGAACATCTGGCTTTGTGACAGAATCTGAATGCTTTTCGATACTTGATCGAAGGGGTAGGTATCCCAGTTGTTAGAGTGTATGCCTGCATTTCTCGCGGGGTGTAACTTGAGCACAGAAAAACGATATTTAACAGTCACACAATATAAAATGTGCGCAATTAAATGCAACAAACGTGATTGAAGTGCATGAATCCGGGATAGAATGGGGTAGAATGTTCAGATGTGTAAATCCGTACAGTCAAACAGCAGGGAAGCTTTAAGCCAGTTTAAGCAAAGCTGCGGGTGTGGACAGTAAAAGCCACGCGGTAGAGCACGCGTGTTTGTAACTAGCTAGCAATCCAGTGAAACCAGAAAAGATTTAATAAACTATAGACTCACTGCACCGGCTTACCGCTGAACTGCGGAACAGCACTCACCAGTGCATTCCCTACTTGAAGCTGACGGGAGAAGTGGGTGTGGCTTGAGAGCATGTCTGAGTATGAGTCCAAAAAAGCACTTTATCAGGCAAAGTAATCTAGGTAATCCAATAGGTTTTGCACAAGCAACATCCACTGAAAGAGCAGAGAGACAGCAGGGAACAGCACTCGCCGGTGCACTCCTCTTGCTAAATACCTACTTGGTTTTAGAAACTAGAAAAACAGGATGCTCAGCCCAAAGCACAGGGTCAAAAAGTATCTTGCGACCATTGCGAGACACGTTTATATACATGGGCGCAACGTCCCATAAAGAAGAAAACCGAAGAAAGGACCGATTTACGTGATGTTCACCGTCAGAACGTCCACCTCCTGTCTACAGCCAGAACATGGTAGTTATGAGGGCTATCAGGAGCGTCCTGCACCCAGCTGCCAAAAAAAACAGTAAGCCCCCACTATAGTAACCAGGGAATGTGTGCCGCGAGTCCCCAACCCTTGTAGGTGAGTGTGTCGGGTGCACAATCAGCTGCTGATCCCTAACACCACCGTGCAGAAGTTCATGGGTCTCGATTGCGGCCTGTTGTCACACTTGTGTGTGTAGATGACATGAGGAAGAGTTTTATTTAACGAGGCAACATCAATTAGTTACCCAAATAGACCGATTTTGTCAATTTAAAAAAAGAAAGAGTAAGGGACAGGATGCTTGCTGTTGTTGTTTGGTTTCAATTAAATTGCCCTTCCCCATTGATGTATGTTCACTCTCGCAGGCTGAGCCCGGGGGCGGAGGGAGTGGGGAACTGAGGTAAGGGTCCTAGGGCATCCCTTAAACACAACGATCAATGTCACATACGCGGACAGTGGCGCGGCCGAATACAAGGGAGTCGTCGAAAGACTGTCGAGCTGCACTACACCCCCCCCCCCCTCCTTCCCCCCGTCATAACAATTTCCGAGCAGTTTACGCTGGATGAATATCTAGCAAGATGAGGAATCTGTAGAGAAGAATCCGTAGAAAGAACATTACTGGTAAGTAAATTATCCTCTATCGCTCATGTAACACGGTCCTTTTCTCTCTCTCAAGCACACACGTTCACACCTAAACCCCCGGCTGCTTTATGACAATTTTCCATTTTCCAGTCCATTCCTTTTTCTATACCGGCAGTGTTCGCACAGTTTGCAAGACCCTACTTTATATTTGAGTACTGGCGTTCTGAAGTGAGTGAAAGGGGTTGTACATCTGAGTCATCTCTGCATGAAATCATATATGGTCCGTTCATTTTGAGTGTAATGCTATTTGCGTTGTGAGATTATGTTGCAAGGGTGGCACGTAGGATTGCAGCATATACAGGCTGTTCTGTTTGTTTAGTAGTAGTATTATTCATCCTTGCGGTTGTGGCAGACTCAATGGTAACAGTGGCCACATTTGAGAATCCCATTCACAACAATTGAGCTCCTTTGCTAAGCAAAATCTTTTTTTTAAAAAAACTTCGTGTTGGCTTACATTACATGTAACCTTCATGCATTTTCCTACAGGAGAAAATGTTGGACATTTACTGGCTGCTTCGGGTCTGCATCAAGACCATCGAGCATTGTGACCGGACTGGTACCCTGTTCGCCTTTATGCCTGAATTCTACCTGAGTGTTGCTATGAACAGCTACAGTGCTCTCAAGAACTACTTTAGTCCAGTCAACAGCATCGAGGAACTCCCAGGTAAAGTAGCCATGTATGTAAGTAGCTGGCATGTGCATGATTCTAAGACTCTTTATTTACTGCTACTGACTGCACCTATCATGGCAACGAAATGCATTCCATGGGTGATTCCACTAATAACCTTGCTCTGTGTACACAGTAGGGAATTGCAGAGCCGGGAAGTGGGTTAAGTGGGTGCAATAGAATTGTGGACATAAGCATCCGCTACAGAGGATTGTGTTCAATGTTCCTTCTAATTATTTTATGTGCGTAAGTGGTGGGCATTCGTGTACACATCATTTTCCATGTGCACAACTGACTAAGGCTTTTTTGTGAGCATGAGTAGATGGCGCTTAGGTGTTAAGCACTGTATAAATAAAATACTAATAGGGAGTTATCATCTCTGAAGAGCGTTTGGAGGGTTATTCCCCGTCCCCAACCTCTGGAATTATTTACAAATCAGTGTACAAGGTACATCTTACTGCACTTATTTATAAAGATCTAGGCTAAAAACAATTTTTTACATGTGATTATAAAGAGTTCATCACCCAGTCCACGATTTCAATATATGACGCAGTACCTATTAAAAGTACTCCTATGCACATACAAATGTGTATGCACAAAAACAATTGAATGCTCAGTATAAACAATAATTTTAGTTGAGGCTATTTGTTTTCACTGCTCAGAGAGAATGCAGAATATGTTTTATGCAATTGGAAAAGAAACAATTATAAAAAAAGAATTCTTATCACAACTGATGTGGCTGGCAAAATATCCACACATTAAACAATAGTAGCTAAATGGAGTATGCCACAAAACATTGCAATACGAGTTCATGTGCACTTTAATGAAGTAATTCACGGTCCAGGAGAACATGCCTCATCATCTGCCAGGATGATAATTGCATCAGAATAACTGCACTACAGATTAAGATAATCTGAATGCCTGTGTCACTGTTTACTATCAACATTACATTGTCATGTGAACAGAGCAGTGACAACACTTATTCAAAACCAGCTCCACAGATAAGAGGCATAGATACCACCCAGTTTTACTCCCTAAAAATAGGAAAATACGCATAACAAAAAATAGGATGTACAAATTAACTCAACAAAAAATGTGAACCATAAACAAATAGCCTACCTCCTGCTTCAACCCCCAATGTTCCTGCTTCAACCCACAATGTATCATTGATATTTTTAAAATCTGTGACCAGCACAGCTTTCTGTCTGAAAATAAGTGGTGTTTCTCACTAAGACTTGTCTAATAAGTAATTAGGGTTGTATATATATAATAGTGACACACTTGTAAATTACACTAGCACAAAAAGAGGTAAGTAAATTCAACACACAGTCACTATTATATATATATACAACCCTAATTACTTATTAGACAAGTCTTAATGAGAAACACCACTTATTTTCAGACGGAGGTGAGCGCTTAACCTAAGATGGCACTCTAATAAGTTATTAAAAAGGGAGGGAAAAGGCAGAGTTATGAAAGCACACAAATTTCAATACTTTTCAAAGAACCACAGTGAGGCAGGTTAGGCAAAGTCTACTGGAGAGCAAGGAAGTTCAAATGCCAGGCCCACTCTTAGAGAGAGCAAGCGAAATGTGTCCAGGATCACACAGTGGGGGTATGCCCAAAGAGTCTTTGTAAATAATTCGCAAAAAGATTGAGATCAAGTCAGGAAAAGTTAGTTAACAGGTCCCAGGCTAACCCAGGTTAGAAAGTCGAGGCTTTACTGTCACCCCGAAAGATCTGTCGCAAGGGAAGCCAGGCGGGACACAGTACCTGAAAGTGGGAAGAACGATCCAGCGGGGGGCAGTTGTTCCTGGCAGTGGGTGCAAGTCGGTGTTTCGCCCAGGGGAAGAGGAGGCCTCGACGTGGAGGAAAGCTGAAGGTCGTTGCACTGCCAGGGAAGAAACCAGCCGTGGAGTTTCCTGGTTACAAGGTACCACCCTTTTCTTCGCGGTAGTGGTAAACCGTGGTATTCCGGTTGCCGGGGTGCTTGGCACTGGCAAGGCGGCCACGAGATGGTCCAGGAAGGCGAAAAGACGGGCAAACTGGTTATCCCCACCAGTCAAAGGAAGAAGACTCTCCGGACTGGAGATCTCCTCTGTCGTCGGGAAAAGTGGTGAGACGGTTCAGCAGGGCTCCACCGGTGGTGTCGTCGTTGCAGGTCGGCTCGGCTTCTCCCTCCTCGGATTCTTTAGGTCCTGTGGTGACTTCTGAAGTTCCAGTCCCCAAAGCCCTGCTTTTATGCAGAAAACTCCCATTCATTCAGCCTAGCTGTCACTCAAACATGCTAAGTGGTGAGCCGGGCAGCTCACCACTTGGGCCAATCACACAAGAGTGCAACTTGAGTGGCCGAGGCAACTCAGTCCAGGGTGCCTAAACCCCCTCCCACACCTCCTGTGGTACCCAGACAGAGTGGCACCACTTTTGGAGGCTTCTGTGGAGAAGCCTGCCAAAAAGTGGAACAAAGGGCTCGACTTGGGTTGGAGTCACAGAAGCGAACACAAACGCCATTTTGGAACCAAGTTTCGGCAAAAAATACCAACCGGTGAATTTATATTAATTTAATAAACCGGCGGTATGTTCGAGGCTATTTTAAAAAGTGGTAGCCTCGAACAATGGGAAAATCCCATAGGAATATATTCGCGGTCGAATATAAAAAGTAGTATCCACTGCCACCAGCCAAAACTCGGTCGGGGGGGACTGGACAGTGCCCCCTCGAACAACAGACCCCGGGGCAAACGAATTGCCCCGACCAGTACGTCCACAATATGATGGTTTGTACTGGTTCTGTTCACAATTTGAGACTAGTAAAGCCAATGGTGACTTTACATGCCCTGGGAGACAATAGTCAGTCCCAGGGTATGGAGTCTATGTTTGGGGGTCGCTACGACACCCCTGGGTTACTGCACGGAGGGTGCTGTGTAACCCACATACCAAAAGCACATGAAGCCCTATGGGGTAAAGGACCCCATAGCCCATAAAACACATACAAAGTCAAAGGAACACCTCAAATCGTGTCTAAGAGTGGGAGAAAAAGAGTCTCACTCTTAGCAGGAGAAAAAAATAAACCCCAAAAATACAGCAAAGCTGCTGGGGGACTCACTAGGTTTGGGAAATTAGCCTTTACAGAGAATTCTCCCTAACATTCGCTCTGCTCTCCGTGGCCCATGGTTGTCTATCCCTCTTTTGTGAACCCATTAGCGAAGACTCTGAATCTGTCTGATGTGTACTGTCTGATTTCCGCTCAGGGGGCAACGAGCCCCAACTTTTCTTCCCTTCCCCTCTCGTCCGTCGTTCCCTCCCCCCTCCCCCTTGCCCAATTCCTTGGATCAAGACCAGCCTTATCCAACGGGGATGGCTGGCTGAGCCGTAACGTCGGGCTCTTTGTAGCCAACTCGGCCTGAATGCTGCCTTATGTATCAATCGGGAAGCCTGATGGCAGCCAAAGCGGGGTGCGACTCCTACACGTCGCGTTGGAAGTTCTCCGCTAGTGCAGTAGTAGTGGATCTTGTGGGCAACGCTTTGTGGTGCTGGTTTAGATTGTGGCTACATCTCCTCCACATGCCTCATTCCGGATCTTTAGTCGTCCGCGGGCCTCTAAGCCTGCGCTTCCTAGAGAGACTGGACCATGTTCCATCATTTATAGTTTTTTGTTTGTCCTGGCTGTGTATCTCCGAATCTGAGGCTTCACTTTCCTGTTCTGTCCCCATAAATTTCTCCGCCTCCTTGAAGGTGCGGATGTGTTTTTTGGTCCCTTCCCAGGTGAAATTCAGAGCAGTTGGGAAGCTCCATCTGTATTGTACCTTGCGCTCGATCAGCCAAGTTGTGAGATTCCGGAGGGCTTTCCTTTTCTGAAGGGTTACTGTCGACAGGTCTTGATATAGTGAGATGTTCGCTCCTCTGAAGAGGATTTGTTTGGTGCCCCTGGCTTCTCTCATGATCTCTTCTTTTATCTTAAAGAAGTGGATGCGTACCAGGACGTCTGGTGGAAATTGTGATGATTGTCGTTGGCTTGTACGATGAACTCGATCGTACCCTGTCTGGCAGGGTCAGGACGAATCTGAATAGTTCGCTACTGAAGTTTTCCAGTTCGGTGTCTGTGATCATTGTGGGGATTCCTCTAATGCGAATGTTGTTCCTCCTTGAGCGCTTTTCTGCATCTTCTTGCTTCAGCTCCAGTAGGTTGTATTTTGCTTCTAGGGCTGCTATTCTGTCTAGGTTTCTCTCGAGGTCAAAGGCGTGATTGCAAACTGTGGTTTCTAGGACTCCGGTGCGTTGTTCCACCTCTGATACGCGTTTGTCTAAAGCGGAGATTTTCTTTGTGACCTCTTCGGTCCCTTTCTGAATTTCTTTGGGGATTGCTGATAGTAGGTCTTTTAGATCAGACTTCGTTGCTGATTGAGTTGGCTCTGGGCCAGTGGGGGGGCCGGCCGGATCTGGTGTTGGGCCTTGTGTGTGATTGGCTTTCTTTGGCTTTTCCGAAGCTGCTGTGGCCATTAGGGCCGCGATATCCGGCTGCTTCGGTGTTTTGCCACTTTTCGCCATGATGGTGCTTGGAGTCTGTGGGCGCGCTGGAGATTCTTGATTTCGGTATATCAGACGTTCTTTGAAATTCGCTGGCACCTCGGGGTTGCTGATTGAATGGTGCTGTCTCCCCCACTGGACTTCCGCCTCCCAGCAGTCGAGGATGCTGCTCTCGTGATTTTTGTGTAGTGCAGATTGGGTTTGGTGGTGGGAGGCAGTTGGATGGGTGACCGAAGGCAAGGTAGTCAGGCAGTGCGTAGCTTTAATTGTTATAAGGAGCTAGTGGCAGTTCTGCTTTCTTGGAATGGAGAGTTCGCCCTGATTTACCCGCCTGGGTGGTGCTTTTCCCCTGCTTTCAGGCACGCTCGGAGTCCTTGTTTGAGTTTTGTTCATCTTGTTGCGGCGCAGAGATCTGAGTGATTGAGGTGGGACTCTTTCTAGTGGGGAGTTGTTCGGGCTTTATGCTATGAGGTGGATAGTCCTCCACTTCAGCTTATGAGGACGCAGCTCTGATGTTATTCCGGGAAGGGCCTGGGAGGGTGTCTGGCCGCTTTACCCCAACAGGGATGGGCTTGCATGGTATTTAATTCAGGTAAGTAGCCCTCCCAGTCCAGCGCAGTGTTAGTAGCGTGGGGGGCCTCTTTCCTAGGATCCTGAGGAGGGTGGGCCGGTGAGCCCTCCGCTCCCAGGAGCGGTGCCTGGGGGGTAGATGATCTAGCTCCGAGATGGGGCTGGAGCCCGCGTGTCCTGTCGGTACCCCGTGCGCTTGCTCGTGCGCCGCTGAAGCTCGGACTCACCTGGTCCCGCCGCGGAGCAACGGCCCCGTCGTGCCCAGGCTCGCCGCTCACACCCCGGGTGGCTCGTTGCAACTCCCGGGCCGCCGGACTGGAGCGATCGACTGCTCCGTAGCTGCCGGGTAAGCGGACATCCAGACGGGGAGGGACCCAGAGGACGCTTCACCTTCCAGGGGCTGCGAGCGCCGGTCGTAGATCTCGTGAGTGGGGCCGGGGTAGGAGGCTCTGGTGCTGCTAGCGTGCCATTTGTGTCGGGCTTCCAATGTCAGCACTTCAGGCCGCCATTGCTATGGCCATGCTTCTGCTCCTCCTCATTGTGCAAGCCGCCCTGGGCTCCGGTAGATTACGGCCGCCATTTTTGTTTCCATCTATGGGAGCGGTAGCTGCCGCCGAAAGGGGATTTCTTGTCGACGGGTGATTGTAGCCACAGTCTGAATGGAGCGCCGGCACGAGGGTGCCTCCAGGTCTGCCTTCTGCGTTTTTGGGGGAAAATCGGATGAGGAGGCGCTGCGTATTTTTGCCCGAATGGCTGGCTCAGTCAGGAGCTCTCACAGGGCCATGTTGTTCGTGTTGGCGCCAAGCCACGCCCCCAGTGGGCTCAGTAAGTTTTAAGGGATACATAATGGAAATTGAGGAAGTTCTGAACACAATTCAGATTTCACAGGAAAAATCTTTGGCCAATAGCTTGTTATTATCAGCTCAATGTAACCGTGTGGGGATCTCTCCCAAGGTCAACGTCTCTCATATACCCCTTCCCATTGCTGACCGTAATATCTATATAAGACTATTCTAAAACACCACAGGGAGGAAGAGTAAGAGAACAGCGCTCAGGCTGATTCTCAGGCGATAACACTAGGAGACATGATTTCATACCATGGCTGATCATGGTAGTGACAGCCCCCAAATCCCTACCCCCACGATCACGAGAAGGGGGGTTGGGCTGAAAGGACTCCAATTATGAAACCAGTGTGTAGTCCGGTGCCAGGCCCAATGCCACCACTATTAAAGCCTATTAATGCGCATAAATGAGATTTTAGACTGAAAAATCCTTTGAAAGAATTGCCGGATCTAGATTTAACTCCGATATCTCAGGAGGTCTACTCTGCAGGCACACCTCTTTCCTGCAGTTTGAAATGTATACTGCTCAACACAAGATCCTTATTAAAACATGCTACGGAGGTAGCCACTCACATCGAGGAGCACAATCTTGATATTTGCACCCACACAGAGACTTGGGGACATGAGGCTGCTGGGCCATCATTAGCACTAGCCATACCAGAAGGTTATTTCCTGATGAGACGGGACAGAGATAACAGGGCGGGTGGCGGTGGGTGGATTGGCTCTAATCATTAAATCTAATCTCAAGGTGTGGGAAAGCAGGACAGAAGATATTCCAGGAGTGGAATCTTTACTGCTAAAAGTAGGTATCAGTGCAGAAGCCACTCTTAATATTCTCTTTCTGTACAGGGCTCTGTCACCAGCACCTACCTTTTCATCACAGATCTGTAACTATCTCTTAACCCTCCCTAAGCCCAAAACGACATTTTTCCTTCTCAGAGATTTTAATCTCTGGCTGGGCAGTGATATGGATGTTATGGCAGGGTCCCTGGAGACTGCATTGAATGCTTTGTGTTTTTCCCAGTCTATAAAAGAGCTGACTCGCATAAAAGGACATACCCTGGATTGGGTCGCGACGCGCAATCTCAATTGGTCTGATGTGGCAGTTATACCTTGCCCCCGGTCAGACCATTTTTGTGTCTACTTTTAGATGTGCATAAACTATTTTACTGAAAGATGGGTTGAGCCTAAAGTTCTCTTACCTGCCAGAAGCTTTAAGAAACTGACTATACAAAATCTTAGCACCTGGGCCACAAGCTTGAATATAGTTATCTCCAATACAGAAGGTTTAGATGAGATTTCGGATAAGATTATTAAATCTCTGTGTAGCGACTGAGAGGTTTGCTCCTCTTAAGATGGTCTACCAGAGGAAACATTTAAGTAACCCATGGTTTAATGATACCCTCTGAGAACTCAAGTCGAATAAAATCAAACATTTCTATGCCTGACGGCAGAGTAGAGACAGCCCCAGCTTGGACGCTTATGAAGAAGCAGCCAAGATCTATGAATTAGCAACTATTCAAGCTAAAAAAGACTCACTGAATTTTAGAATAGTTAGGGTAACATCTAATAATTAAGATCTCTTCTAAATATTAAAAGAGCAAGAACATCCTAAGGGCCCCAACCAAGATTACATCCAAAAGGACGAAATATGGTGTACAAACATTCAGGATGCCCTGTGTAGCAAACTAGAAAAGATAAAAACATTGATCGAAGAACCAAAACTGCTCCTGAACATAAAGGACTCTATGACGTTTTTCTCTCTTTGTCACCTATCAATGACAATAAGCCTCTGACCTTTTATTTCTCACCTATCTCAGAGGTAGAATTAGCAAAAAATAATTGCACAGCTTAAAATCACCAGCTGCAAGGGTGACCCCTGTACAGCAGTGATTATTAAGGAATGTTCCCCTGTACCGAACAATATTAAAAATGCCTGGATTACTCCGTTATTGAAAAAGCCAGATCTCTGCCTCATGACCTCTACCAATTACAGACCCATTACCAACACGCCTTTTTTGTTGAAGATACAGGACAGAGTTGCATACAATCAGATCTCATAGCACCTCAATAACTCCCAGATTCTTCACACATTTCAGTCAGGTTTTCGGTAGGGCCATGGGACCGAGACTGCCCTGGTATCTTTAAAATCAAAGCATATTCAAATAATGGATGGAGGCCAAATAGCCCTATTGATGATTTTAGATCTTTCACCAGCGTTTGACCTGGTGGATCATGCCATCCTGTCCACTAGGTTAAAACATTAAGCCCATTTCTCAGCCCAAGCAACTCAATGGGTTAATTCATTCTTGAACGGAAGACAGATGAGTAGCAAGCAAGTCTGCAGAAGCCAAACCTGTACCTTTGCTATTCGTAGTCCCACAAGGAGCGTGTCTATCCCCTTGTTTTTTTAATATCTTTATGATTCTATTTTTTCATATGTTGGAACAAGAAGGGATCTTCTTTAACTATGCAGATGACACACAATGTGTCATCTCTATCACAGAATCACATAAGGAAGATGAAAAAAACATAAATAGGGTACATCGAGCCATTCAAAGATGGATGGTTATGAATGGCATGGCATTGAACTGCTCAAAAACTGAGCTTCTGATTGTTGGCGCTGACAACAGGTTGGCTAGGCTTTGCCCATTACACAAAAAATTTAGCATAGATAATTGTATAGTTGAGGTCAAAACGAAAGAAAAGACCTTATGTATCTTTCTTGAAAAGACTATGACCATGAAGGCTCAGGTTATCAGCCTCGTCTCATCCTCATACTTTATTAAACTGTAACGGCATCTTCGCCCACTTATATCTGAGAAGAATGCAGAGACCCTAGCCAGAGCCATTATTGGCTCTAAATTGGACTACAGTTGCAGCCTCCTTGTCAGCATTGCACAAGCCGACCGCCACCAACTCGAGGTCATTCAGAATGGGACGGTGAGAGCGGTGAAAGGACTTGGTTGTTAGGGAGAATTCTCTGTAAAGGCTAATTTCCCAAACCTAGTGAGTCCCCCAGCAGCTTTGCTGGATTTTTGGGGTTTATTTTATTTCTCCTGCTAAGAGTGAGACTCTTTTCCTCCCACTCTTAGACATGATTTGAGGTGTTCCTTTGACTTTATATGTGTTTTATAGGCTATGGGGTTCTTTACCCCATAGGGCTTCATGTGTTTTTGGTATATGGGTTACACAGCACCCTTCGTGCCGTAACCCAGGGGTGTCGTAGCGACCCCCAAATATAGGCTCCATACCCTGGGACTGACTACTGTCTCCCAGGGCATGTAAAGTCACCATTGGCTTTACTAGTCTCAAATTGTGAACAGAACCAGTACAAACCATCATATTGTGGATGTACTGGTCGGGGCAATTCGATTGCCCTGGGGTCTGTTGTTCGAGGGGGCACTGTCCAGTCCCCCCCCGACCGAGTTTTGGCTGGTGGCAGTGGATACTACTTTTTATATTCGACCTATGGGATTTTCCCATTGTTCGAGGCTACCACTTTTTAAAATAGCCTCGAACATACCACCGGTTTATTAAATTAATATAAATTCACTGGATGGTATTTTTTTGCCGAAACTTGGTGCCAAAATGGCGTTTGTGTTCGCTTCTGTGACTCCAAGTCAAGCCCTTTGTTCCACTTTTTGGCGGGCTTCTCCACAGAAGCCTCCAAAAGTGGTGCCACTCTTTCTGGGTACCACAGGAGGTGTGGGAGGGGGTTTAGGCACCCTGGACTGAGTTGCCTTCGCAACTCAAGTCACACTCTTGTGTGATTGGCCCAAGTGGTGAGCCGCCCGGCTCACCACTTAGCATGTTTGAGTGACAGCTAGGCTGAATGAATGGGGGTTTTCTGCATAAAAGCAGGGCTTTGGGGACTGGAACTTCAGAAGTCACCACAGGACCTAAAGAATCCGAGGAGGGAGAAGCCGAGCCGACCTGCAACGACGACACCATCGGTGGAGCCCTGCTGAACCGTCTCACCACTTTTCCCGACGACAGAGGAGATCTCCAGCCCGGAGAGTCTTCTTCCTTTGATTGGTGGGGATAACCAGTTTGCCTGTCTTTTCGTCTTCCTGGACCATCTCGTGGCCGCCTTGCCCGTGCCAAGCACCCCGGCAACCGGAATACCACGGTTTACCACTACTGCGAAGAAAAGGGTGGTACCTTGTAACCGGGAAACTCCGCGGCTGGTTTCTTCCCTGGCAGCGCAACGACCTTCAGCTTTCCTCCACGTCGAGACCTCCTCTTCCTCTGGACGAAACACCGACTTGCACCCGCTGCCAGGAACAACTGCCCCCGCTGGAGCGTTCTTCCCACTTTCAGGTACTGTGTCCCACCTGGCTTCCCTTGCGACAGATCGTTCGGGGTGACAGTAAATCCTCGACTTTCTAACCTGGGTTAGCCTGGGACCTGTTAACTAACTTTTCCTGACTTGATCTCAATCTTTTTGCGAATTATTTACAAAGACTCTTTTGGCATAACCCCACTGTGTGATCCTGGACACATTTCGCTGCTCTCTCTAAGAGTGTGCCTGGCATTTGAACTTCCTTGCTCTCCAGTAGACTTTGCCTAGCCTGTCTCACTGTGGTTCTTTGAAAAGTATTGAAATTTGTGTGCTTTCATAACTCTGCCTTTCCCCCTCCCTTTTAAACAACTTATTAGAGTGCCATCTTATGTTAAGTGCTCACCTCTGTCTGAAAATAAGTGGTGTTTCTCACTAAGACTTTTCTAATAAGTAATCAGGGTTGTATATATATGATAGTGACTGCGTGTTGAATTTACTTACCTCTTTTTGTGCTAGTGTAATTTACAAGTGTGTCTTTAAATAAATAATTATATACTTTTACACCAAAGCTCTGGTCAGTGTTTGCTTGTGCTACTGTGTCTCTGTACCTATTGTGTATACTCTATATACTGCCTAACTCGTCTTGAGAGAAGTCTGAATGCTCAGCCACAGCTACCAGGTAAATCTGGGTGGTACAGACTGCTACCAATTGGGTTTACTGCCAACCACCTGTAGTCCTAAATCTTTTGCAGTGTTCCCTAAGGGAACTGCACAGGTTTCTGCCTAGCGTTGGTCGCAGGGACCAAATATCAGATGCAAGACAGAGTCTGCATTGGTTGCCTGTGCAGGCAAGAGTGCGCTTCAGGATGATACTTCGAAGGGATTGTGTCCTCCGACGTAATCCTCATCTTAGATATCTCATTCCAGCTCTGCTGGCCTCGGAACATTTTTTCTCTCTAGAGGGCGCTGCGCGTCGACGTCCTCCGAGTCGATGTCCCTCGACAGCCGCCGTATCGACGTCGACGTCATCTTGCCTATAAAGGCCGCGCGCAGCGTCCGTTGCTCAGTTCCGTTTTTCCGCGCTTACTCAGTGCCTCGGAATACTGTTGCTCAGTTCTTAGTCAGATTAATCCTATTTACCTCAAGTCATTCGATCCGTACTCGATGGCTTCCTCGTCGGAACCGACAACTCCTCGATCCGGCTTCAGAAAATGCCGAGATTGTGGGAAAAAGATGTCGTTGACTGACCCTCACAGAGTTTGTCTGTGGTGTTTGGGAGCTGAACACCATTGTTCGGAATGCGAGGACTGTATGCCCATGACAGCTAAGGCCCTGAAGGAGCGCAGGGGGAAGCTGGAGAAAGGTAAGACTTTTAAAGCTTCTTCTTCGTCGACGAAGTCGAGACACTCGTCTCCTCGTCACCATTCGCGCTCCAGGTCTCGGAGTGGGTCTCATCACTCCTCGAGATCGAAGCACTCGAAGGGGAGACGTCGAAGATCCCCTTCTCCGTCTTCCTCTTCCTCTGTTTCGCCAAAAAGAATCCCTTGCCCCACGAAACATAGTTCCTGGGCTGAATGGGAGGAATTCCGCAAAAATATGATGAGCGTCTTCGAGAAAGCGGCCTCGACCCCCTCGAAGACTGCCAAGAGCGATGCTCTGGTCGAAAGACCCGAAGGTCAAAAACGCTGCGAGTCGCAGTACCCGGCGAAGGTAACCTCTCAAGCGCGTCTCGAACCCTCGAGTAGGACTATGACCTCCAAACCTTCCTCGAAGGTTCCGTCGACACCGTCGACGAGGGTTCCGTCGACGCCGAGGTCGATGTCTTCGACGCCGTTGTCGAAGGGACCTTCGACACACGGGTCTGTCGACTCGACGCCA
This sequence comes from Ambystoma mexicanum, assembly GCF_040938575.1. NCBI lineage: Eukaryota > Metazoa > Chordata > Amphibia > Caudata > Ambystomatidae > Ambystoma > Ambystoma mexicanum. Next base: position 642,510,449 of record NC_090923.1, read on the forward strand.
GCTTCGACACCGGCGTCGACGCCAAGAAAAGTCACGGTTACGACACACCCAGTGACTATCCCCAGGTCCTCGGCGTCGAGATTGTCGAGCAGAATTCCAATTCTGTCGAGGTCATCGAGGCCTCCGCCTTTGTTTTCGACACCACGCTCGAAGCCTTCGGCGTCGACAACATTGACGTTTTCGAGACCGATAATGACAAGTTCGGCACCCTCTGCCTTGGAAATGGGATTTACTCCTTTTATGAGTTCAGAACAATTGAGAACTATGTCCTCAATTTTGGAAGAGGGTGAATTGTCTGAACAGGAAGATACATTTGAGTTGCAGGGACCTGTAACCCCAATTAGAGAGGAATTTTCCTCTGAAGAACGCAGGTTAAAGGATCTTCATGATTCCTTACATGAGGCAAGTGGGTTAGACACTTCCCCTGAGGTGGAGTTTGCTAGGCCAGACCCGGGGGAGCATGCTGAAACCCCCTATAGAGCCTTAATGGCCAGAATCACAGAGTTCATGGGGTGGTCTGCACCTTCACAATCTTAACAACAAGATGACCTCACGGATATTCTTGACAAAGGCCCACAGGAGGATCCTGTGGTGCCTTTTCATAAAGCTCTTCAGAGGAAGATCATGACAAACTGGGAAACCCCAGATGTAGTACCAGCAGTAAATAAAAAACTGTCTACAAAGTACAGGGTATCTTCTACAGACCCAGAGTTTTTGTCTAAACACCCATCCCCAGAAAGTCTGGTGGTACAGGCAGCATCCTCTACCGATGTCAAGACGGCTTATCCTACCGTCCCACAGGACAGGGACGATAAAAAATATGATGCTATGGCAAAGAAAGTCTTTTCAGCATGTAGCATGGCGTTAAAATCTGTTAATGCTACTTGCACCCTTGCTAGGTTCAGCCATACACTTTGAGAGTGTGCTTCTACAGCGGCTGACTGCATCCCGGAGGGAGAAGAAAGGGATGCGTTCCTGAATATTATACAGGACGGTAAAGACGCTATGTGCGAATCCCTCCAGACGGGCATTGATTCGGCTGACAGTATCAGCAGAGCAATGGCGGCAAGTACATCAACCAGGAGATTCGCTTGGTTGAGAAAGTCTGGTTTTGCCCCAGATGTGCAAGCCAGGCTCTTGAACATGCCATTCGATGGCTCTTCTTTGTTCGGGAAAAAGGCGGATGACAGTTTAGAGAAACTGCAAACTTCAAAAGCAGCAGCAAAATCCCTAGGAGCTGCAATCCGTCAGACTCCCTTTCGTCCCACAGGAACCTCTGCGAGAGGCAAGTCCTTTCGCTTCTACTCCGCATTCGGAAGAGGTAGAGGACGACCGGCTCAAAGGGGACATAGAAGAACTACCCGAGGTGGACGGGGTAGATATTCAAAAGCCGCAGCAACAGCAGGTGCCTCTTTACCATCGGCATCTGCATCAGCCGCCCCAAAACCACTCTGAGGACTTCCCTCACAGGACACCTGTAGGAGGCAGGTTGACTCAACATCTGGCGGTATGGCAGGCTATCACGTCAGATGCTTGGGCATTGGAAACAGTTGCCCAAGGTTCCTGCCTGCCTTTCCTACGTATACCTCAGAGTCATCCACCGGGGATCAGCTCTCAGAAAGCTCCAGATCCACTCCTCTTGCAGGAAATTTTGGACCTGCTAGAGAAAGGTGCCATAGAACCGGTACCTGTAGCGGAGAGGAACAAGGGCTGGTACTCCCCTTACTTTCTCATTCCAAAGAAAGACGGAGGACTGAGACCCATCTTGGACTTGCGAGAATTGAACAAATTCCTCAGAAAAGACAAATTCAAGATGGTCACTCTTTCTCAGATCCTCCAGGCCCTTCAGTTCCAGGACTGGATGGTATCTCTGGACCTTCAGGACGCTTATTTCCATGTGCCTATCCATCTCAAACACAGGAAATACCGGAGGTTCGCAATTGGCAACTCTCACTATCAATTTCGAGTGCTGCCATTTGGGCTGACCTCCGCCCCAAGGGTCTTCACCAAGTTAATGTCGGTAGTGGCTGCAAGTCTAAGGAGGGAAGGGATTTACGTCTACCCCTACCTGGACGATTGGTTGATCAGGGTTGTTTCTCCGGAACAAGCTCAGATCCAGCTAAATCACGTGTGCCACTTCCTTCACAGACTGGGCTTCTCCCTCAATTTAAAGAAGTCACAAATGATACCATCGCAGAGACTCCAGTTCATAGGAGCGATCCTGGACACTTCCCTGGGAAAAGCCTCGCCACCAGAGGTGAGGGCTCAAGATATTCTACAGATGGTTACCAAGTTCCAACATGCCCAACGTCTCCCAGCCTTCGACTTTTGAGGTTGCTAGGCCTCATGGCATCCTGCATTTTCCTAGTGCCAGAGGCTCGCCTGAGAATGAGATCCCTCCAGTGGGCACTGAGGACTCAGTGGTCACAATTCTCAGGGAGAATGACAGATCTTCTTCAGGTTCCCGGCAGGGTGGCTCGAGACCTTCAGTGGTGGGCCTGTCAGGAGAACATTCTGAAAGGAGAACAGTTTTGGCAACCCTGGCCGGAGATAACAGTAGTCACGGATGCCTCACTCACGGGGTGGGGAGCCCACGCCAACGACTTGACCATAAGCGGTCGTTGGTCTCCATCGGAGTCCAGACTACACATCAACCTGTTAGAGCTGAGAGCCATCAGACTTGCGCTGAAGGCGTTCCTGCCAGCTGTACAAGGGAAGAACGTCCTGATAATGACGGACAACACGGTGGCCATGCATTACCTCAACAAAAGAGGAGGCGTAGGATCACTACCCCTGTGCAGAGAGGCGATGCAGCTCTGGTATTGGGCAATCCAAGAAGGAATCTCTCTATCGGCAGTTCACCTAGCCGGAGAGAAGAACTTGACAGCGGACGCTCTGAGCAGGCAGAACACAGTCTCCCACGAGTGGGAGCTAGCTCAGGAAGTCCTTCAAGAGATCTTCGCCCTTTGGGGAACCCCTCAGGTAGATCTGTTCGCCACCAGCCTAAACAGGAAATGCGACCTGTTCTGCTCAAGGGAATTTCCCCCGAGAGGAGCTCTGGGAGACGCGTTCATAGTGGACTGGGAGTTTCCGCTTCTGTACGCGTTCCCACCGGTCCCTGCCATTCCTCAAATGATCAGGGGGTTGAGAAGATTCCGGCGAACCATGATCCTAATTGCCCCGGATTGTGTCAGGAGAACGTGGTACCCGGACCTTCTAGACTTGTCCATCTGCCCTCCAATTCGACTTCCACTCAGAGAGAGCCTACTCTCACAGAAGGGAGGTCAGGTTCTCCATCCAGACATCAAAACCCTCAACCTTCACGCTTGGCTTCTGAAAGGCTGAGGTACAAGGATTGGGACCTCCCTGATGATGTTATGGAGGTGTTGCTTTCGGCAAGGAGGCCAGCAACAAAGTCTTTATACCGCTGCCGTTGGAACAGATTTTGCAGCTGGTGTAGAGAACAGAATATCGACCCTTTTTCATGTGGTACACCAATGGTTTTGTCCTTCCTACTATATTTGGCAAATTCAGGCCTTCAAGTTGGCACCATTAAGGGCTATCTCGCAGCGCTATCCATCTTTAAGCGTACTGCGGAAGAACCATCCTATTTCAAATTACCCTTGGTAATACAGTTTCTAAAGGGGTTAACCAATGTTTATCCCCCAAGACCATTTCAAGTTCCCCTATGGGATTTAAACTTAGTACTAACTTTCCTGATGGGTACACCTTTCGAACCTCTCCATTCTTGTTCGTTAAGATTCCTTACCCTTAAAACTGTTTTATTAATAGCACTTACATCTGCTAGAAGGGTGAGAGAATTACAAGCTCTTTCTTGTAAACCCCCTCACACAATATTTCACAAAGACAAAGTTGTCCTGCAAGTGAAGCCTAATTTCCTCCCAAATGTGGTTTCTGAATTCCATATCACTCAGAAGATTACCCTACCATCTTTCTATCCCCCTCCTCACCCGGGGAAAGAGGAAGAGAGGTTACACAGGCTAGACCCTATGAGGGCTTTAAGTTTTTACATCAGTAGACTAGCCAGGATAAGACAGGCAGACCAGCTGTTTGTAGGTTACGCAGGTCACAAGCTGGGGTTACCAATAACTAAGCAGACCATTTCCAGATGGATCATTCTAGCCATTCTGGAATGTTATAAACTGGCAGGGAAAGAGCCCCCTCAAAACCTTAGGGCTCATTCGACCAGAGGTATTGCAGCTTCATCGGCCCTCAAAAGAGGAGTGCCGGTAAAAGACATATGTGCGGCCGCTACATGGTCGTCTGTCCATACCTTTACACGTTTTTACAATTTGGATTCCTCCTCCAGTCAAGAGACTAGGTTTGGAAGGGCTGTACTGCATTCTATTCATCAATAGAAGACAGCGTGAAGTCAGTACTCCCTCCTCCGATAATAGAATACTGCTATGGGAGCCTATATAAGATGAGGAATACGTCGGAGGACACAATCCCTTCGAAGAACAAGTTACTTCTTACCTTGTAACGTTCTTTCGACGGGATGTTCCTCCGACGTATTCCTCATCGACCCTCCCATCCATCCCCGCAGTTCTACTTCCCTTGTTGTTGCAGCTTACGCTCCTTCAGGGTGATTAGTTTAGTCCAGAAAGTATTATTGTGGGCTACAAAACGGAACTGAGCAACGGACGCTGCGCGCGGCCTTTATAGGCAGGATGACGTCGACGTCGATACGGCGGCTGTCGAGGGACATCGACTCGGAGGACGTCGACGCGCAGCGCCCTCTAGAGAGAAAAATTTTTCCGAGGCCAGCAGAGCTGGAAGGAGATATCTAAGATGAGGAATACGTCGGAGGAACATCCCGTCGAAAGAACGTTACAAGGTAAGAAGTAACTTGTTCTTCTCACCCATAAATGCCTCAAAGGCCAAATGCTATTATATTTAATGGAAGACATTAAAAAAAAACATCAGATCATTAAAATCAATTAACACGAGCGTCCTAAATATTTCCCAATGCAAGTTAGCTAAAACTTGTAATGGAGCGTTTAATATCGCAGCTCCGGCAGCCTGGAACGCCTTGCCTCCAGATATTAGACTTATTGAAAAAAATGAAGACGTTACTTTTCTGTTAGTCTCTTCTGCCTATCGCATAATTACTCGTAGCCATCACATTAGCCCCTGTAGTCCTATTAAAAGTGTTGTTCTTGGCCTGTCTGCGTGTTTGGTGTTTTTTTTTTGCGCTCTTAAGCCTTTGGTTACTGGGAGCACATTGGAAATGTATAAACATAAACACTCTGAGTAAGAGCTGTTCCATAGGTTGGATCCCAAATGGGCCCTTAGTTTTTATATTGCGAGAACATCATACTTCAGAAAAGCAGACCAGCTATTTGAGGCCTACTCTCTGTCCAGGAAAGGCATGCCGGTATGTAAACAAAGAATATCCAGATGGATATCACTGTGCATTTTAGAATGTTACCACAACGCAGGAAAAGAGCTACCACCGGCATCACAGCCCACTCCACTAGGGGCGTGGCCACTTCTTCAGCACTACAGTCGTTGCATATTTTGACTAAGCAATACTGCCTGGTATGGCCCATGGACCTGACGCTTGCTTCGGGAGGATGTTTTTTCAAAGTTTCCTGATATGGGGGCTTTCATCCTGTCTCTGTGATATAAATTGCTTGGGGAGTCTATCTGATGAGGAATCTGCAAGAGAAAAGCAATCCATTGACGAAGGAATTACTTACCAGTAATGTTCTGTGCATGGATTCCTCTCCCACAGATTCCTCATCACAATGTTGTTGTCCGACGTATTCCTCATCGACCCTCCCATCCATCCCCGCAGTTCTACTTCCCTTGTTGTTGCAGCTTACGCTCCTTCAGGGTGATTAGTTTAGTCCAGAAAGTATTATTGTGGGCTACAAAACGGAACTGAGCAACGGACGCTGCAATGGATCCCATCTAACCCTGCTATGACAATGTTGGGAGTTCTAAAACTGATTTCTTTGTGAGTGGTTGAGCTGCCTCTATCGAGGGGCTTCTATGTATTTCATGTGTGATCCTCTACAAATTCAATGTTCAGTACCTCATTAAAAAAACAGGTTAGCTTTTTCTGTGAGTTGTGGATGTTTTCAGACCAATATGTTGATTCTTCCGCAGCAGCAGCTGAGCTTGTGGGGGTTGGGGTGGAATGGTGGTAACTGAGGTACAGGGGTGTAGTGATGTGGTTTACGTATTACTACCGACGTCGCGTCCGGAGTCGACGACTGCCGCTTCAAGTCGAGGTATCGACAGCGAGTCAAGATGCACTACGAGAACTTCTTCCTCTGCTTTAAGAAGAAAAATGTATGAGCTGCACTCTTTTCCCCTGAAGGATAGGTGCACTTCCCGGTATCTCCTGTTACAGTAGGGGAGACAAGAGTGTCGTTTTCCCAGGGGTAAGGGGCTCACCAAAGCAGGAACCTTCGGCCTTTGCCTCATCCAGCCCACCTGCAGGAAAATCGCTTTAAATTATATCTCACTACATTGAGTCTCCTGTGGAGGATATGATTGAACACTACAAGCTGGTATGGCAGCACATTTAAATTGAACAGATGGGGTCTTAAAGATTGTAGACCAGAGACACTGCCTGCCCTTCTTGTCAAAAACCTCTCAAACACCTCTTCTTTTTCTTCGGCGCTTCCAGGACCTCTCCTGTTGCTAGAAATCCCTCAGCTTCTATTGAAGGGAGTGGCAGAGCTTGTTCCAGCAGAGAAAATCTGGAAAGGCCTGTTGTTTTATAATTCCAAAGGAGGAAGGAGGGCTTATGGGATTAGGGACGATCTTTACCAGAGAACACGGTATAACCCTTCTTTTCCACACCCCTGCTCTTTGCAAAGTCCAACTCATCCTTCCTGCTTACTAGAGAGTTGTACAATATTTGACTGTGAAGTTAGCCTTCTCATAAGGTGGTAGACCAGAATAAAACATAAGGAAATCAGACATCATTTACCTACTAGGCAATACCAATACTGGGAAGAAGAGGAGGACGGAGCATGAGGATTGTTCCGTCAATCCATACTGAGTGGACTAGTCTTCCACAAGAGCCTATAGGCTCTGAAAAATACAACTGGGAAGTGCAGGAGTTTAAATATCCCTCATCTGAGACACAGAGAGAACCGGTGGCAGCCGAGAAGCAGCTGGGAGCGTTACTCCAGCAGACCCAGAGAAGGAAAGCCAGACCCCGAGGACGGAGACAAGCAATGTGTGGCCCAGGAGGCAAGGACGATACTGCCGCCTACCCGAATTAACCTCTGGGCATCCCGGGTGTTAGGGAGAATTCTCATTTATGGCTAATTTCCCTTACCTAGTGAGTCCCTCAGCAGCTTGGCTGGATTTCTGGGGTTTATTTTTTCCACCTGGTAAGTGTGTGAGCCTTTTACCCACTCTTACAGTGTATTTTATGTGTGTATTGTACTTTTTGTGCTCACGGGCTATGGAGTGTCACCAACTCCCTAAGCATCATCTTTTTACTTGTGTGTCACACAGCACCTTTAGTGCAGTGACACAGGGATGTCTTTTAGACTTAGACATCCCTTGTGAACTCCATTTCTGGGGATGACTACTGTCCCCCAGAAACATGTAAAGTCACCATTGGCTTTTACTAGTCTTTTTAAAATACAGATCCAGTACAAACCATCTTACAATGGAGTACTGGAGGGGAATATCTTTCCTCTGTCCTTCTGTAACTCAAGGGGCACTTTGTGTCCCCCTTCCCGACTCGACATGGCTGGTGGCATTGATTATTATAATTTTTTACGCAGATTCCCGTTTTAATGTTCTGGCTGTGGTGGCAGATGTGAACATAAAACCTGCTACCCCATATCGTTTATATCGTGGGTCCTAGAATGGTTTTTTCGCCATTTCGTGTTGACAAGGTCTTTCTTGTTGTTTGCTTTTTGCGCAAAACCAGCGTTGGGTTTCTTTGTTCACCGTCCTTCGTGGGCTTCTGCCCAGAAGCCCTCCTTTGGCGTCTGGGTGTCTAGGTTGGCTGAATGTGAGGGAGGGGTTTAGTAACCCCTTTCACAGGGTATCCTTGGAGACCCAAGTCGCACTTTGTATCGATTGGCTGAGGTGGTTGGACGGGCTGCACAACCCCCCTGATGTGTGGTTGACAGCCAGGCTGTGTGAATGGGGGATTTTGGCATAAAAGGCAGGACTCTTGGGCTGAAAGTCAGAGTCGCCACTGGAACTACAAGAACCGAAGAGAAGTGGAGAAGAAGACGGCTGCTGCAACTCTTGGATCCCGGTGAAGCCCTGCCGCAGTCCTGAGCTATCTACCCTTCAACGACAGAGAAGATCCAGTCCGCAGTCTTCTTCCCTTGAGCCTGGTGGGATCAACCAGCTCACCTTCTACAGCCAGAGAATCCTCTTCTGGGTCGAAATCGCTGCACTGAGCTGTAGTGGTCCGGATAGCCATCTGAAGAGCCCTCTCCTCTTTTTAAGGACCGCACCTTTTATTCAACGTTGCTTTGCTGCTGCTGACTTCATCCCTGGGTAGTGCAGATCGCTCCAGAAGTCGTCCTTCTTGTCCCCATGACTGAAGCTTCAGGAACCGTGAGTCTGCAGGAACTACCAGGAACAACTGCTGTAGCACCAGCTTTCTTCATCCAAATAAGGTACTGTCCATTTGGTTGTTCTCTCCGTCCGACCTTGAGGAATCGGGGTGAACCCTTTTCCTTGCTGAAGGCTTGGCCTTTCTTCCTTCCGTCTTATAACTCTTGCTTCCCTTTGACAATATCCAGTACTCCTGGCAACTTTAATCTTGAACTATTCTAACCGTGTGATCCTCGACAACTGAGCCCCTGCTCCATTTGACCCTGGCGCATGCCTATTGACTTTTATCTGCCTCTTAAGAAACGTCTTCTGATTCTATTGCCTTGACAAAAGTATTGCCTATGATTTTTATCCACTATTCCCTTGTTTTAATTCTATGTGCTTAGTGTGTTTAACTTCGGGTGTATTTCTTCCCGCGGGTACGCTTTCTTTTCATAAGACCGAACTGTCATTACTGTCAAAAAGTGATTGCGTATTAACCCACGGTAACGTCTTTGTTTCAAAACACCGGTCTGTCAAATCCTAATGTACTTATCTTGAATTGACCTGAACAAGAGGAATTGGTGTTGTGTAGTATATTTAGAGTGTGGTTTTCTTTAATAGAAGTGAAGTGTTTTATGAACAGATGGTTTAAAAATAAATGTACTTATATTTTTTTAACCAGAAACCTTGAATCAGTGTTTGTTTGAGTCACAGTAATTGTAGCCCTTTGTGTAATCCCTATTAGTGCTCATTTGGTCTTGAGATAAGTCTGGCTGCTCAGCCATCGCTACCACTTTACTGTGTAGTACAGGCTTGTACCAAAGGTGAAATTGTGCTATCACTTGTAGTCTTAATTGTATGTAGTGTTCCCTAAGGGTACTGCATATGATTCTGCCTAACTCTGGGCGTCCTGGGGACTCGAGCTCAGCAATCGCGAATAGAGAAGCTCCAGGAAGCATGCCGAAGTCAGAGGAGCAACAAACAACCACAGTAAGTCACAGAACGCTGCCGGAGCCTCGCAGAAGAAGTCTGCTACTCTGAAGCCACGCACCAAGAAACCAGGTACGCGGGCAGACTGTGGGAAGTACAGAATAGAAGAGTCAGGGATCCTATTAACATTGTGTGCGGTTGGGACCCACACTAATATATGAATAAGAGACTGAAAGGGCCTGGGAACCTGAATGCAAACGAAAAAGAAGAAAGGTGAGTGATGGCTTGGCAGGAGAGTAAATCATGCTGTCTTGAGAAGGCTGTACGAGTCTGGAAGATGCACCCAAGTAGAAGTAAGGGTACTAGAGGGTCTGGGACCCTAGGAGCTGAAGAGAAAGACCATAGAGAGCCAGAGGCTTGGCAGGAGAGTAAATTAAGCTACCAGCACGTTGCATTGCGAGCCTGGGAATAGCACCCATGTGAGTGCTATAAAAAAGGCCAAGTGTATTTGAAAGCATACAGTGTCTGGGACCCTCCAAGATAAAAAGGAAGACATACTTAGACTGTTAGAAGTATTTTCCTGGATAGTGTTTGGCAGGAGAGTGATGCAGACCTATCCCCCGTTTGTGATTCGGAGAAAGTGATTCACAGGGACTTGGGAGATCTTTTGTTGTGAACCTTTGCGATGCCTTCGAACAGCCAGGAAAGGCAGGAACAATTCTTAGACTAAAGGAACATTGTTTAAAGTTGTTGAAACTAGGAGGAACATCAGGAAGACAGGAAGACTTCCCCTGGCTAAAGGAATTTTTGTTAGATTATATGAGAACTAAAAGTCCTTGAAGAAGCAAACAGACAAGTAACTTCTTAAAGTAGTACCAGAGGCAATCCAGCGGAAAAAAGCTATTCCCTGGATTTTGGAACCCTATATTATTGAAAGAGAACTTTTGCTTTGTCAATTTTTATAACCGGAATCATCTAGAACTTTCTGTTGGTGACGAACTTTAACCATCACTATGGGAGAAGAGTTTATCCCTGCACTTTAGTTTTCCATTAATAGTGTTGGAGTCAGAAATAGGTTTTTGGGCACAACCATGACTGACATTTCAGTTAACATCCTGACTTATTCATTAGATTGTTTTGAGGCAGAAAACCCCCTCTTAGAGCTAGGGACAGAGAGGCTGTTTTCCAACCTTTTTCATTTAATAAAGTTTGTAGACCAAAGAATGTGACCACTGTGTCCAAGCCTTCCTGCTCATTTGCAGAATCTTTCAGTGAGCAATCAGTGAGAAGACCCAGAGAAGATCTTCCACAGGATTCTGCTAGTACTCAGCGCAGCATGTCAGGAATTGCAGTCTTTGCCATCAAACAGAGTTTCAAGTTTCTAGGACCTCATAGACGGTGTCATTGTCATGCCATTGCCATGCACTACATCAACAAGTTGGGTGTGTGAGAAACCCGAGCATGTTCTCACTAGAAATTCTCCAGGATCCTTTGTTCAGGTGGCCAGGGAAGGGCAATCGCACTCGGATCCCAACCCTGGGGGCGGACAAGTGAGAACAACCTTGTGCGAGACAGGGTATCCCCTTCATTTCAACACACCACTACCCGACATCCCCTCTGTGTTTGCGGGATCTCTTCAGTCCTGACCTACCACAACCTTTTCCCTTACAGAAAAAAGGTGAGGCCATCAAGTGAAACTAAGACCATCTCTAAACGTCAGTGCAGACTTTATCCTCCCTTCCATAAAATCAAATTTTCAGTGACCTTACATTCATACCACCTTTTCTGACAAAAGTCCACACCCTCTGTATTCCTCTTCTATAGGACCCTACAACTCCCATAATCCCATTCCCCTATTGAAATACCCAAAGACTGAGATGAAGAAAAGATGGACTAAGAGGATTAGCATGGAAAAACCCTTTGAGAGACAGAAAAGACGATCACAACTTGACAGTACGCTGTCCTGATAATGGAGTCAGGCAAGGTTAGGGAGACTCAACCCATACCCAACACCTGCAACCTATTAACACCTCCCAGGTGTATAAAGGAAGGCTGCTGAGCAAGAGGGGTCAGTTTCTCTTGGGAGGCCAGGAGGGAGGCTGCAAGGCTGAGTCCGACAGAGGATCCCTACCTAAATCCCAATCACTTGGGGAGAACCGTGGGTCAGACTCAGCACTGGTAAAGGGTGGCTGCATGGTCGAGACCAGCAGGGGAGTCCTAAGTGTTGACAATCTGCGATTTAAGAGGAAAGGGAGCCACGGAGGGGAGAGGAGGAGGCAAAGTGTGGAGGCTTCCAACCTTTCCCCTCCACCCCCTTCATTGAACTGGGTTTGATCTCCCGCCACGGGTGCCTGGGGACTGCCTGTTACCCTCCCGGATGAACGTCAGAGTTTGGGAGGAGGAAGGCCGGCGAGGGAGGCCCTAGTTTTAAAGCAAAAGCGAAGGAGGATACAAGGCAAGCACAACCAGTGAGTTCTCAAATGTTATGGGAGAGAGCCCGATTTGTGATATTTCAAAGTGTTGCAAGTAACAGAGTGGTCTGTCGAAAATATTAGGGCCTTATCGAAAGTCTCTGTTGAACTGTGAATGGAGACTCCCAGAGACAGGAGTCGTCGTCATTGCAAGAAGCCAAGGTGCCGTGAAGGGCACATGTGAACTATTGTAAAGAAGTCAAAGTAATTATGCATAAGGCTGAGGAGACAATCGTGTGAGCGCCTAGAAGCTTGAGCGCGACTAAGGAAAGGTAGGCAAAGGCGTATGGGGGCATGAACCCGGCCGAGGGAAGCCTGAAGAGAAAGTTTGTTTTAATTGTTAAAAGCAGGTTTGAACCTAATGGAAGGAAGCCTGCGGTGAACTGTGTTCTTTAAGGTGGCAGACTCGAGCCAGACGGAGGGGAACCGGTGGTAGAATTGTGCTTAACAGTAAAGATTAGCCCAGAGACTGGGAGAGAATCTAGTCTGGCCTGGGACATTTGAATCCATTGTGTTGAAAGAAGCCTGGACTTGGGTGAAGGAAATCCGACGGGTTAGTATTGAATACCGACTACAAAAACTGTGTTGAGTTGAAATTGAGGAGGCAAGAGAAAGAGAAGTCTTTTGATATTTTGACACTTGAATCCAGACCCAGGAGGGTCAGCCCTGAGTTATGAACTGTTCAAACTCTACCCTTGTTGCTTGAAGAAGTGCTTAAAATAAGAGAATATAACCGCTGACCACCTTATAGCACATCTCTAGACCCTGCAGTTTATTCATGGGGAAGAGAGTTGCTACCCAAACCCATTTTCCATTGTGACTTAATTTGATGCACTTTCTTTTGCTACTAGTAAATGTCCCTGCACCAAGTTTTGTATGAGTATTAGGGCATGGTTAGGTTATTAGTTTAGTTGATTGTTTCTTGAAAAGCCTGACTCGGACGGTTTCCATTTTATTTAATAGTCAAGCTTACTCCCATTTTAGTGATGGGGCAAGTTAGGAAGTCTCCAACCCCATTTCAAAATAATAAAAGTTTTTGAATGTGCTGTTTTCTGTTGTGTTCATGCTTTTGATGCCATTGGTGCCTCACAGGTGGCATGTGATCACCAAAATTGTGCAAGGAGGCTTTGCTCCTTTGGTTTTAGGTGATCCAGAACAAGGTGACAGCGGCATACTTAGCTGGCAGTTCCAACACGCAGTCAGAGACATTGAATACATTCACAGTGGTATTACACAAGTGGGGGCTGCATGGGTAGATAATGAAGGATGTATTGTAATGGATTGTGTGCTCCAACGGATTCCCCATCTTAGATATATTTTTCTGTTTTGCAGAACTCTCAAACGTTTTCTCCCAGCAGGATGCACCGTGCGGCCCTGCATCAAGGATCCTCGAGTCGTCGTCTTTGGGGCATGACCGCAGTTCTTTTTTTCTGTATGCACAGTACACTACTCAGGAACAGTTTTACTCCTCAGAGAAATTTCTCTGAAGTACTTTAAAAAATCTTTTCAAACCCCTCCCAAATACTTTTCTTTATCTACAATGGCGACTCCAAAACCTTTGGGTTGCAAGAAGTGTTTTGATTGTGGTACTGAAATGTCTTTGAATGACACACGCAATATGTGTCTGTGGTACCTCAGTGTTGACTATGTAGTGGCCGATTGGGACTCATGTCAAAACCGGACGTTGAATGCGCTAAAGGAAAGAGCCTCCAAATTGGCCCTAGGTCGTTCAACGTCAAAGTCACTTAGTTCGCCACCGTCTAATAGAAAATCTGAGGACAAAAGCTCTGTGGTTGAGAAATTGCCGGAGATGGAGAAGGTATGCTCAAAGAAACATCCAAGAGGCCCCATTTTAGGAGCGAATCCCAACATTTGTCGTTTTCCTCATTAAAGACAAAGAAGAGAAGGAGCAGGCACTCATCCACAGACTCGTCACCCAATAGGCAGGTACACTTCCCCTCGAAAACCGATACTGCAGAAAAATTGAAAGAGTTTTGCATTAAAATGATGCAGTATCTTCGAGAAAGCGGGTCCTTTCGGGAACAAGACTGTTGAACCCATCACGGCCAAAAAAGTAGGGTCTTGGTTCACCAACCTCCTTGTGCGCACGGGAAAGTTGAAAGCCTCGACAAGGATTCGTCGGCTACCGAGTTCTTCGCTTCCCTGCTTGTCCCACCAAGGTCCTCTTGACATGATGATGGAAGAACCCTCAACTTTGAGGTTTGTTCCGAAGTCAAGAAGGGACTTTGTCTTCTTTCCAGGGCATTTTCAATGAAGATGATAGCCGGGTTCTGTTCAAGCCCATGGGTTTCTCTCGGCAGCCTAAGGAATTTCAGGCTGAGGAATATAGACTGGCATATGTGGCCTCTTTTATGAAGGATGCAAGTGGCCTGGATACTTCCTCCGAAGTGTAGTCTCCTCAAGGCCACCCTAACATGGCATATAGGATGATGATAGCCAGAGTGGCTGATGCCTTGGGCTGGGGTCCCCCTGCAAGGGAAATTGTGGAAGGTGACCTGACAGATATTTTGAACAAGGGCACAATTTTGAACCTGTTCTCCTATTCCATAATGCCATAAATAATCCTTTATTGGAGCTGTAGAAAACTCCCTGCTCAGGGCCAGCAGTTCATAAGGATTTTGCAAGAAAGTACAAGCCTGATCCAGAGTTTCTCAGCAGACACCCGTCACATGACAGTTTGGTGGTGCAAGCAGCTACTGCTGCCACCAAGGCAAGCTCCTATCCCACTTGACCCCCCTGATAGGGATGATAAAAGGTACAATGCTCTAGCCAAAAAATGTCTTTGCCTCGGATAGCTTGGCCCTTAAAGCTGTAAACACCTCTAGCACACTTGCCAAATGAACACATACCTTATAGTCTGGGAAATGAAAGGACTTCTTCCTCCAGCTGGACTCCAAGATGCAAGCTTAAGATGACTTCCGCTTCTGCTTCAGGTTTCTCATTTCATCTTCTGACAAGGTGGTGAGTTTGAGGCCCCCTGTTATACTAAACACTCCCCAGCCAAACTCAAACAAGTGCATTCATGCAGGCAGCATTCAATCAGGCACACAGACATTTGGTTTATTCACCAGAAACCAGACACCCACAACACCAATGTGTATCGGGGAGCTACTCTCAGGCCTTTCAGTGCACCACACTGCATTAATTCTAGTTTGTCAGGGCTGTCTCGGCATTGTGTAAACACTGGAAGTGGGTACCTGTATGCCACAACTTCAAAATCAAGGGATAACGGTACACTCACCAGAGATGAATATGAGCCCTCTGGATGGAGAATGGGTACCTTATTTGCTAGTTGTGAAGAACGACCTGGGCTCTAGAATCGTCCAGGGCTCTTATTCAAAAGAAAGACCCTCCCAATGATGCACCTCACTAGCTACTAATAGCAAGAAAAGATAGAGGAGTAACTCATTTAGAAGGGTGAGGAGTACGCAACCACAGTAATCACCAGGCTGGAATAGAGAGACACAGGTCAGTACTGGTCCTAATGAAGAGGATAGCTAGACCCCTAATGATGCTTCACTAACCTGTATGTAGGAGCATCCAATTCTTCTAGGGTGGTTAGCGGACCTCCTTCATGGCTCTCCCTAGGAAGGTAAGTCAAGTGTTAGCAAAGAGGGTTCCCGTTCTGCTTTCCCTTCCCTTTCCCCGGGGTTTGGTATTTCAGCCTTGACTGATAGTTCTCTTACCACGTGAATAAGGTGAAAGTCCAGTCACTATTCCAGCAATTATAAGGAAGGAGTTGGAGAAAAACAAGGAAAGGTAGGTTAGTGAGGGACCAATACCCGAGCGGCATGAGGGACGTACTAGTGTCGGGTTGGTGCACAATAGGGAAACAGCAGAGCGTCCTAAAAGTCCAGTGCGCTGTCAAATTAGGGAAAACAAAGGAACAGTGGTGATGGGAGATTCAATTTGTAGATCCTCACAAAGTATGCAGGAAGACTGCTGCTCATATCGTGGTGCGGGTGAATCCAAACACTGAATGCTAGGCAGGAGCAGGAAGCGTTCCTTTTGCTTGACAAACAGTGCAGCCCTGAAGCGGGACACTATGAAGGAATCTGTAAGGCAAATCCATGGTCAGTAACGTGCGTGCAAGGATGAAGCACAATAAGTGGGAAATCGGGAGTCCAAAGTACAAGCAGGAGATCGAGAATTAACCAAAGGCAGAGGGCGGAGAAAAAAGGAATACCGTTAACAGGCAAGATCGGCAAATCAAAATCACAGAAATCAGCCAAGCGGCGTGGAGTCACAACGAATCAAAGGACAATGTGCTTTGGTCTGCAAGCAACAATCTGAAGCACCGGAGCGCTGAAATGGAAGGTTTAAATATTTTGCTCTGATGTAGTTCTATGTGGTAACGCAGCATTGCGTATCACAAGAAGTCTTGGACCGCAGTGTAACAGCACAGCGTCCTGACAACATTCAGCAGTCATGACACTGTACCTCTGCCCCCTACATGGTAGGGTAAAGGCACAGAACAA
This sequence comes from Ambystoma mexicanum, assembly GCF_040938575.1. Taxonomy (NCBI): domain Eukaryota; kingdom Metazoa; phylum Chordata; class Amphibia; order Caudata; family Ambystomatidae; genus Ambystoma; species Ambystoma mexicanum. Next base: position 642,526,902 of record NC_090923.1, read on the forward strand.
CACCAGCAAGGCTCTCAATTTGGTAAAACGTGGCGAGCAGCCAGGTTTAAGCTTTCAGGAGGTGATGCAGGCAGGTTCTTAAGTATAGTGTTTCACCAAAGCCCCCACAAAGGAATGTTTTACACTATGTTAGGTGATAAGTTTCTTTATGTAAAATATGCTTTGCTACTTCTACCAACAGCATATGCATATAAATAATAACACTTTGTACATGGAATACTTATTCATAGAATGGTAAATATATACACTCAAGGTGGTACCACACACTACTTAAACTCAGTGAGAACTGCTCTAACTGCAGACAGTTGTAAATGGCAGGTGAATTCTTAAATAAATAGTAACCAGCATAGAATAGGAAAGAAAGACAGGTTAATTATGAACAGTGGCAGAATGCTTTCTTTAGACTAGACAAGTAGAGTGAGGATCCCGCCACCCGCGCAATCTGTAATAGAAAAGTTAGGGAGTAACTTATGTTGTCTTTTACAGCCCAGTCCAATATTGTTCAATAACTTTGTGCTTTATTTTATTAGGTTCTACCACCCCGAAGTACCTGAGAGGCCACAGGAGAACATGATCCAAGACTAATCTGGGACCCCTGGATGACTCCTGAGGCTAGAAGTTGTTCTTCCTTGTCACAGTACATTTGGTGCCTTGGCAGGTGAAATGGCAGAGTTTCTTGGCTTTACTCGACGATTCCCTCTCAGGATGGACTCCCTTTGGAAGAAGGTGCTACTGGGATGCTGAGTCCAAAAATAAAAAGCAACCAAAGTCTTTCGAAATGGCTGCAGTCTAGCTCTTCGCAATGCTCTCCTTTTGTCGACGCTTTCCCAGACGAAGTCCTGTGAAGAAGACACTTGCTGTGATCTCCTTAAAGGCTTGGTGTATGAAGATAAGACCTCTTGGACCCTTCAGTGATGGGTCCATAGGTCACTTTTAGCGTCAGGTTTCAAAATATCAGTTTTCTGACTTTTAGGTTCTTCAGTGCTGCAGCCGCAGCATGGACCTCTGGACGGCTTCTGGCGACCTGGACTCGACCACTGGAGTGGACCTCGGGCCCTCGCCAAGACTGGACCCTCGGGACGACTTGGATAGCTTCTGATGACTGGAAACCCACTGCCAGAACTTCCACGGCACCCAACGACTGCTCTCAGGCGGGAAAAAGGGGCCAGTGGCGACTGTGTTAGGCAGAAACCTGTGCAATTCCCTTAGGGACCACTGCAAAAGGCTTAAGACTACAGGTGTTGGCAGTAAACCCAATTGGTAGCAGTCTGTACCACCCAGATTTACCTGGTAGCTGTGGCTGAGCAGCCAGACTTCTCTCAAGAGTTAGACAGTAAATAGAGTATACAAGATAGGTACCAAAATACAGTAGCACAAGCAAACACTGACCAGAGCTTTGGTATCAAGTATATAATTATTTATTTAAAGACACACTTAGAAATACTCTAGCACTATTATTGTAAGCAAGTTCAGAAACACAGTCACTATTAATATATATACATCACTTATTCCTTATTAGACAAGTCTTAGTTAACACCACTTATTTCCAGACAGAGGTGAGCGCTTAACTAAAGATGGCACTCCAATAAGTTAAGAAAGAGGGAGGGAAAAGGCAGAAATTAGAAACAGCACAAAACACAATACTTTAGAAGCACTCAGCAAGGCAGGAAAGTCAAAGTCTACTTGTGAGCAAAAAGTTCAGAGGCCAGGCTCCCTCTTGGAGAGAGTAGAACACCAATGCGCCCAAGATCACACAGTTTAAAAGGCTTGGAAAGCCTTGCAGAGAGTTTAAAAAGGAATCAGTTCAGCTCAGAAAAGTTCAGTTAGCCAGCCTAGGGCCAACCCAAGTGGTAAGATGAGGATTTACGAGACACCCCACACAGACCGTTGCGAGGGAGGCCAGGCGGACACAGTACCTTGAAAGTGGAGAGAATCCTCCAGCGGGGGCAGTTGTTCTTGGCAGTGGATGCAAGTCGCGGCGTCATCCAGAGGAAGAGAAGATCTCGACGTGGAGGAAAGCTGAAGGTCATTGCACTGCCAGCGAAGAAACCAGCTGCGGACTTCTCCGGTTAAAAGGCACTACCCTTTTATTCGCGGTAGTGGAAAAACATGGTATCCCGGTTGCCGGGGTGCTTGGCACAGGCAAGGCGGCCACGAGATGATCCGGGAAGGCGAAAAGGCGGGCAAACTGGTTATCCCCACCAGTCAAAGGAAGAAGACTCTTCGGGAGGAAGATCTCCTCTGTCGTTGGAAGAAGTGGTGAGTCGGTTCAGCAGGGCTCCACCGGTGGTGTCGTTGCAGATCGGCTCAGCTTCTCCCTCTTCAATTCTTTGGTCTTGTGGCGACGTCTGAAGTTCCAGTCCCCAAAGGCCTGCTTTTATGCAGAAAACCCCCATTCATCAGTCCTAGCTGTCACTCAAACATGCTAAGTGGTGAGCCGGGCGGCTTACCACTACGCCAATCACACAAGAGTGCGACTCGAGTTGCCGAGGCAACTCAGTCCAGGGTGCCTAAACCCCCCTCCCACACATCCTGTAGACCCAGACAGAGTGGCACCACTTTTGGAGGCTTCTGTGGAGAAGCCCGCCAAAAACTGGAACAAAGGGCTCGGCTTGGGTTGGAGTTACAGAGGCGAACACAAACGCCATTTTAAAACCGAGTCCTGGCGAAAAGACCCAACCGGGGAATAAATATTAAATAAATAACCCGGCGGTATCTTTAACATTGCACCAAAAAGTGGTGCGTTTAAAATGAATGGGAAAATCCCATAGTAAATATTCTTAAGGACTATTTCGCGTGGTAACCACTGCCACCAGCCAGAAACTCGACGAGGGGAGACTGCACAGTGCCCCCTCGAGAAACAGACCCAGGGGCGATCTAATTACCCCTACCAGTACTTCCACAATAGGATGGTTTGTACTGGTTCTGTTCCCAATTTAAGACTAGTAAAGTCAATGGTGACTTTACATGCCCTGGGAGACAGTAGTCAGACCCAGGGTATGGAGTCTATGTTTGGGGGTCACTATGACACCCCTGTGTTACTGCACTGAGGGTGCTGTGTAACGCACTTACCAAAAACCACATGAAACCCTATGGAGTAAAAGACCCATAGCCCATAAAACACATCACAAAGTCAAAGGATATCTCAAATCATGTCTAAGAGTGGGAGAAAAAGAGTCTCACTCTCAGCAGGAGAAAAAAAGAAACCCCAAAAAATCCAGCAAAGCTGCTGGGGGACTCACTAGGTTTGGGAAATTAGCCTTAACAGAGAATTCTTCGTAACAGACTGCAAGGATGTCCTTTCAGATGTTCTTAGGCAGGTTGGAACTTTTGCAGCTCCGGGTGTCCAGCAGCACTATGCTAGGGTCCCCCCTCTTCTAGGTGGAAGACAGCAACGGGTTCCAGCGGTCAAGAAACGCACCTCTGGACCCTGGGTGACGTGAATGACTTCTCTGGCTTGAGATGTCCGACACTCGTCTGGACTTCGAAGACACCCTTCTCTGGATGGCAGGCACACAGGACTGGCTTCCAGTATACTTCGATGAAGAGTAGCAGTTTTGCACGATGGTCCCTCATAGCCCGGGGGTGAGGTCTCCTTTCCAGTTCCTCTCTGGATCAGTCCTTGGTAGACAGCAGCTTTCGGATTGTTGAAGAAATGCAGCAGACTTCTCTTCCAGCTGAGCTTCAAGGAACAGCTTCGTCTTGCTAAGTTTCCACTTCAGCTTCTGAACAAATTGGTAAGTGAGAGTTCCCCAGATATACACATCTGTCCCTCATTCACTCTGCCTGAGCCGGGCTCAGTCAGCCAATCACACAGCAGGGCATTCAGGCAGGCAGCCAATCAGGCTCACAGGCGTTTAGGCCATTCACTCCACTCAGACACCATACCGAAGCTGTGGATTGGGGCAAGTACCCAGCCTTTCAGCACACTATACTACATCCATGTCCGTTTCAGGCAGGGTTGTCTCATTCATTGTGTCTCACACACACAAAAACCAGACTCCCACAACAGAGAATGTGTGTTCACGTCAAACGCCATTCACACACGTCCCACTCCTAGGGTGTACACACAGCATCTGGGAAGGCTCCAGTGAGTCTGGCAGGAGGCAGCCCCGCAGCCATATATGGTATTTCCACCCAGCAGCCATTCAGGAGGAAGAGACCGAGTTGGGGCTTTCCAGGACTTTGGGAAGCAAGGTAAAAGGCAATAGAGGTAAGAGGCCATCTTGCCCCCTAACAGGAATCCATTGATTCCTATGGCAGGGCCTGGGTGTCCCAAAAATGGAGGACACATGGAGCCACTGCCAAATCGGCATGTAGCTGCCACCAGCCCATTCCCTGTTCGGTGGGCAAAACACAGGTGCCAAAAAACACACATAAGAGGTATAATGGCGTACCCCCACCCATGTGTGCCATAAGGGTATCCCATGGGTGATATTCACCAAAAGATAAGAATGAAGAATTGCACTGCCAGAGGTCCAGGCGGGACCTCAGTGGCAGAAAACATAGAGAAAACACACACTAAGGTGTGGAAGTACAAGGACAGGAGGCCCTGTCCCTCCATAAGGCATTTCCAGCATCACACATTGCATCACATAACCAAAACCAGACACCCACAACACAAAATGCATATTGACTACTCACTCCGTTCCGTTAGTCTCTACCCCAAGAGTGTACCCACAACAAGCATCCCCTGGGAAGGCTCCAGCCAGTCTCAGGCTACAGCCCCAAAGCCATATATGGTCCTTCCACCCAACAACCATTCTGGGAAAGGGGACAGAGCTAGGGCTTCTCAGGACTTTGAGAAACAAGTGGGTAAACCAAAGGAAACCAAGAGGCCACAAGTGGCCATCTTGCCGTTGTGTAGGAATCTATTGATTCCTATGGCAGGGCCTGGGTATACGAAAAATAGAGGTTACATAGAACTCCTGTCACATCAGCATGTAGCTGCCACCAGCCCATAGCCTGCTATGTGGGCAACACACATGGGCCCAAAACATACACTAGGATTACAGGGTTGTACTCCTACACATGGGTGCCCTATGGGTATCACATGGGTACTTTTCACCAAGAACAAAATGAAGAACTGCACTGCCAGTTGTCCAGACTGGACACCTGTGCAGAAAATAAACTGAACACACAGAATAAGGAGACATACACAAGGACAAGGAGGCCCTATCCCTCCAATACATCTCCAGCATCAAACTAACATTTGTACAAGATACTTCAGAACACAAGGGAGCATTGTTGGCGTGATGATATACAGGGAAGAATGCCGTTGAGTGGTAAAAGTAAAAGAAATGTTTCCATTCCTAAGAATGTGAACCTCCAATGAGTAGCCTCTTTCGCCCTGGCTAACAAATGTAACTGTTATTTCCAGGAGAAAGTCAATTCAATTAGAAAAAAATGTGCCTGTATGTTTAGTGCCCATGGAAACTGACCTGTATTTTCCATCCCATACCACATTCCGGTCCCAGTTTTTCCTTTTCCATTGTTGGGTCCGATGAAATATCTAGCAGGTAAAAATGGGCAACTGCCTCTCTGAAACTGTGCCGGTTGAGTGTGGGGTACCCCAGGAGTCCTCAGTGTCGTCTTTATTATTCAACATTTACATTTGCATCTTGCTGAATATTCTTTCAAAATTCAGTTTGTCATACCATTCATATGCGGATGACACCCAAATGTATGTGCGACTAAACTAGCCAGTTGAGGCAGTAAACATTGGGCTATCCTGCACTACTAAAATTAAGGAATGGATGCCCTGAAAATGAATTGTAGTTGAATCCAGCAAAACTGAGGTCATAGTACTGGGCATAAGGAGGAAGGTACGGGACATGATTGATATTGTCCCGTGTCCATCTCTCTTTGACACTCCCACTAAATATGTAGATGTTGTAAAACACCTTGGCTGTATCTGGCAGTCCAGTGTGGACTGCAACCTACAGGTCAATCAGATGGTGAAATCTGTATATTTCCAACTAAGGTTGTTAAAACCAGTGATGCCTCTGATTGCGGCAAAGGATTGGCCAACTGTGGTTGGAACACTAACGAATGCCAGGTTGAAGTATTTCAATGCTCTGCTTATGGGGGGTGCACATATTTCAGATTAAGAGGTTACAGGTAACCCAAAACTCAACTATTAGGCTGATCTTCTCACTATAAGAACTTCAATCTCTCAGTTTAGAAAACAGTTACACTGGGTTTCGGTATATCACAGGATTCTCTTCAAGGTCCTCTGCCTGGTATTTCGGTGCATCCATGGGAGGGCACCAGCTTATCTGAATGGTAAGATCCAGCTGCCCCAACCTCAGAGACAGCTGCGCTCCTTGGATCATCGACTCCTGCAGATTCCAAGGGTTAGAACGGTTACATGGTGCGAATTACTGTTTTTCGTCCTCGGCCCTCGAATGTGGAATGCCCTTCCACTGAACCTTCGACTCCTTGAATCGCTAATAACTTTCAGGAAACAATTGAAAATGTACTTATTCGGCTAGTACAGAATTTACAAGTAGCTAACGCCCCCTGCAACACTGCGATAAATCACTGAATAACATCCTGCGCCTAGATGCATTCGTGGTCGGTTCCCCCAACGGTATGCGCAGTACAAATACACAAATCAAATCAGGAGAGCGGAATGAACTAGGATCAAATAAATAGCACATCAGTGCATTAACCATGCTCTTTGAATAGCATATTCCAGCCTTGAAACATAACATTTAAATTGTTACTCTTTAGAGTAAGTGCAGTGATAGGGTCTTGGAGGTATACACAGAGCTTGGCCAGATTAGACTGTCTGGGAAAGTCCTCCTGAACAGAACTTTTTTTTAACCTTTTTGTGAGTTTCAGGTGGATTAGTTCTAGTTTTAATTGTGGCAGGAAATCCTTCCTTAAGTGTGAGCCTGCAAGAGAGAGGCCTCTTTTCCAAACTCTCTTCAATCTGTAGGTTGAAGTGTCAGCTTGTGGGTAGTGCTGTACTGTAAGGTTCTACGTGGCACATATTTGGTGAGGCGGTTTGAGAACTGTTTGGGTCCAGAGTTCAGTACTGCTCTTCTAGTAAGGTTCAGCACCTTGAAGTCAATGCAGGACTGGATCCGTAGCAAATGTAGTTTTTTTAGGGCTCCAGAAACATGGTCATGTTTATTAAGGCTGAAAATCAGTCTCTGCTCTGCATTGGATGACTTGGATGCGACCCATCACCCATGATAATGTTACATCCGAAGTCAAGGTGGTTAACACTGGTGGCTGAAAACATTTCCAAAGCCAGACTTGCATCAGGTGGATATTTCTAAGATCGGAAATTTGCTTGGGGAAATACTAATCCATCAGACAGAACATTACCCAGGTAAGAAATGTGTTATTTTGAAGAGCTGAACCAAAAAAAGGCAACATGTCCACTTCAAAGCAATAGCTATGAAAAACAATTGGTTCAATAGAGGGACTGAGGACAGGTCTAAGGAATATTTTTGTATAACAAAGGTTTGATACAGGACCTTCTAATCGTCAATTTATTTTAGAGCGTTAGGCAATGCCAGAGTTTGTGTTAAATGTAGTTTCCCTCTTTGCCATTTTGTCTGGTCACCAGTTTGTGTACATGTTGCAGTTGCTTTTAGAGGCATACTTCTTATACTGTCATCTTGAACTGCTTTTACTGTCTCTTTTTGCAGGTTACGAGGAGACCCTGACGCGGCTTGCAGCAATCCTTGCCAAGCATTTTGCCGACCCTCGGATCGTGGGTACGGGTAAGTTCATCTGCCTTTAGCATGCCATCTGATTGGGGCCGATCAATCTTTAAATAATCCTCAATCCTCAACATGTCTTCTGCCATTTATATGGCTCATTAGGAGGATCAATGCACTTGAATCATGAAAATTTCCCATACAGAAACTGGATTCTCTTTAAGAACTAATCCTTTTGTGTTCTTTGGTCCTCAATTACCATCGGTTCATCCATTAGAATTTCTATTTCATGTTGACCTGAAACGTTTAGTTCTCTGGTGGTCAAACAAGAGAGTCTCTCTGTTTGAGAAAATGTGCTTCTTTCGTGTACATGAGGACGCCAACATCGTAGGTGGTTTATGTGTTGATACCATGTTGCGGTTTGGTTGATTGAACGGAGGAGCTAATCTACGTAAGTGGGAGCTGGTGTAGGCTACTTGGACTAAAAATAAACTTGAAAATATCCACTGCATTGACCGCGATTAAAACATGTTCATAAAACAACTTTCTAATGGGTAAGTTCCTCCCCAGATTCTTCATCTCACAAATGTTATACATTTGCGATTAGGTCTGAACATTCTTTTTTTATTTTTATTGATTTAGTTGATCCAAGTCAACTATTCAATTTGTCATCATAAAATACATACAATTTAACATAAATCAGTCAAAAATCTAAAATTATAATCAACATCACAACAAAAGTTATAATAACTAATAATTACAATGAACAGAGTAGTTAAAATAACATTTCTCACACAATGTGCAGCATATGTACATAAGATTATGGCAATCGGTGTGCAAACAATTCACATGTACATATTCATACAATTGATTCACATCTACATATCTATACTTTACTTGAGAAACTTAGTTTATTTAAGTGATCTAGTTCTATATCACTTGAGTTGTATCTAGTCGCAGAGTCTAAAGAATGTATTGTTGCAATTGCTAACGCAATTCTGTTCATACAGAATATCATTCGCCATTAAAATTTCTGCATCATGAATTTTAAAATGCTCAAAATGTCTTTTCAGATAAAGTGTGCTTGTCATTTAGCTCTATACATTCATTAAGTGTTTTAGTGTCTCGAGCTGATCTACATGTTTACAAAAGCGACAAATATTCTGTTTTTTCACGATAATTCTTCATTTTACCAATACATCGTTAGTTAACCACAGGTTAAATCTCATTCGCATGAAGGCTTTTCTGAGCTTCTGTGATGGAAATTTTGCTAGATAAGATTCCAACGTGCGTTAACTTTCGTTAAAGGGGTTATTTAACAAATCTTTGTACGTTCGACATGTTTCTCGCGTTCTCATCCAATCAGCTTGTAACAATTTCTGCTTAGTGCGAGTTGGATTCTCAAGCGAAAATTCCAATGAGATATCTGCATCAACCAACGTTTTGTAACAACGGACTTCTACACATTTATAAACCTTTGATCAGCTGTGGAAACATGTGAAGCTAGTATATACAATAGTTTTGATACAGGTGCTAATAAACATTTTCTATACAACATACATAACGTCCATGTATACATGCAATAAAGTGAGATCCTGTCCATCTCATATCTAATCAATGAGATTGGTACACATTGCAGCAAATTGATAAGTAGTTTCCAGAATTTTCCCTCCAATTTCAACTAGAAAGCCTCAGCGAGCACCGGTTTCGTTGGTGCTCCATATAAGATTTGTGGTACGGCTTTCTAGTTGAAGTATGTTCATATCGGTACACAAGAAAATGTATTATATTTAGCGTGCATTACTCTCGCTTGAAAGATGGCCGTACACATTTTATTCTCAATAGTTGCCAGATAATGGAGATCGGATGCTTGATTATTGGTGTTCACACCTAGATAGGTGCACTCATGCACTACCTCTAGTGTGGCATCTTGTAATAACCAAATGACCGGTTTCTGGGTGGCTCATGATTGGTTTCAGCACATGACTTTAGTTTTCTGTAGATTTATCTGAAACTGATTCTCCACAGTGTAGGAATTTAGGGAATCTAATAATCTCTGCAGACCCCCCAGCGTTTTTGATAAGAGCGCAAGGTCACCTGCGTATAACAGCCATGGTATTAACTGTGATACCAGCTTAGGAGCATCTGTTAAAATGCTGGTGAACTTTTTTTTCAGTTCTGAAATGAAGAAGTTAAAGAGTGCTGAAGCCAGGATACAACCCGGTTTTAGTCCTCTATATGTAGAGATTGAAGCGGACAGGGAACCCTCTAATGTTAACCGTGTCTGGATGGAAGTGTCGTTAAGTAACAATTTAACAAGATTTGTTATGGTTGAAGGGAATTTGCTTTAACTAACTTCATCAACAGTTCTCGGGATATAGAGTCAAACGCAGATTGAAAATCTGCAAAGGCACACTAGAGCGGTTGACACTGCACTAGGCAGTGCATTTTTAAAGCCGTAATAGTCATCAAGTTCACTGCTGTACCAAATCCTGGAATAAATCCTGTTTGGAAGGGATCGCGACTCAGAGATTTCGTTGGCCACTCATTAAAATCACAAAGAACAAAACGGCAAATATTTTGCCTGGTGCATCGAACAAGGCGATATGCCTATCATTCGATGGACACTGCCTGTCGCCCTTAGTATAAATTGGGATAATTATGGATTTTCACAATGATGATGGTAGGCAGTTAGTTTTTATTACGTGAGTAAAAATATTGTACAAATTGTAGACCAGGCTTCTGGATGTTTTTTAAACATGGCATTGCTTATTTCGTCTGGGCCCGGGGCTCTTGAATGACTGGATTGTTGTATAAAGTATGAAATGTCCTCCTCGGAAATGTGAAGATTCAAATTTTTGGGCAATTGGTTTGAGTCGTAGTTTGGAAGATCTGGAAAGTTAACGACCAGTAGAGCATATTTCGCTGTGAAATGTTTGCACCATTGCTGCTCCGGTACTCCATTGATTTGGACAGATGTCTGTGTCAAGTGACAGGCACGATTGAGTAATTTCCAGGTTTCTGCTGAGTTTTTGGAGGCAATAGCCGCTAACCTTGATTCTGTGTCCTTTTGAAATAGAAGAGCTCGACAAGCTTTTATCCAATTTTTGTACCTCGTTTTTATTTGTTTGAGTGCTTGCAAACTGTTAGGTGCAAGGAATCGGATCATTCGCTTATCTCTGTGAAATTTTGCTTTTCTGACATGTAATTCCGGGTCGTAAGTGTATTTTTCTTTATATATCTTCTTTACCATCGTAGAAGGCTGAAGAGTGAAGAATTGGAGCGCAGCCACATAGTGATTGCCTAGATAATTTACATGTTCATCAGGGAAGTAATATTTCTGTGTGATGCACACGTTTAATTTTTGCAAAGTGGAAGCGTTCCATCGGATCCGGTTTCTTCCACCAGTCAATGTCAATTGGCCTGAATGTCATCCTAGCATTAATGTGATTAGGGTTCCATGGCCACATCAAGGGCAGCAAGTCATGATCACTATGGGTTTGCTTTATAATTTCAAACCTTATTGCTTTTGCAAATAGAGCCTGATCGATGTGTATATAAAATCAGTGATTGATTACTGGGGTCCTCTTCGTCAGGTATTTTGAGCTGGAAAATCCACCAGGAAGGGCTCCATTGGTCATTATTAACCGGCTGCTTCTCATCTACATTGCCCATCTTTGATTCACCAGATTCCCCAAGACCGATTTTTCCATTAATAAGTGAAGATTTAGATCTCTGACTACAATGTTATGTGTCACAGTCACGCTTTGAGCCACAAGATCCAAAACCATTTCCATGTCCATTAGGAATTTATCTGTGTCAATTCCTAAGTGGTTTCCAGTAAGTATTAATGAGTGCAATTTGACTACCTGCATACTCGATTTTAACGATTTGGAGAAATTGATTCGGAGCTGCCCATGGTTGAATCGAGAGTCCAGTAATGATTTTAGTTGCAACAAGAAGACCTGCCGATGGTCTTCCTTTAGGGGATATTTTTGCAGGGATTTGTGATGATCTGATAACCGTCCCAGAGTTGGGTTTCAAGGAGCCATGTTTCTTGTAAGGCTACGATATCAAAAGAATTTAAAGAATTGTCTGTACCATCCATCAAGTGTACGAATCCTCTGGTGTTTCAACTTGCTAAACGTACATTGGGGATCAACTGTTGCTTGAGCTGTTATGCACCATTGTTGGACTATCTCTGTGAGGGATGCAAATGCTGCGGTCTCATATTGGGAAATTGTGATATAAATCAGTGGGAATGTTGGCAAGTAATTTTCAGCATTGGGACTGTTGTTCTTGATACTACTGGTGTGTCAATTTGTCTATGTTGGAGGATGGAGGACACACCTTGACTGATCTCAAAGCAGAGTTTAAAAAGGTCCATCTTTGCCTGCCAGATTGCATTCAGAACCACGCCTGACTGAATCCACAGCCTCACAATCGATAGATCTTGCTCCTCTACAAACTCCACTTGGAATATATTTGAGGAGGCTAGATCTTCGAGGCTAGGGATGTCGCCAAATAAATTAAGGACACTCGCCCTGTTGAGGTCATAGTGCACATAAGGAGATGGTCTACATTTCATGATTAAGCAATGGCAGTATTGCTGGTGTGTCTTGCTTAGACCATGTACAGCCATAGTGTCATTGTTTTTGGTTTTTTTGTTAGATTGCATTGGATGAAGCAGTGGGTTCTTTCCAAGCGGTTGTTCACACTTGTGTTGGACACCCAATGTTTAATGTCAGTATTTATGTTAGGGGTGGTTTTATGTGTCGTGTTCTCATGTATTGCCTCATCTGGCTTTATTTTCTGTTGGGTGGATAGATAGAATTCAACCGATTTCTGAAACTCTATTCATCTTTGTTCGAGGGTAAGTGTCTCATAACCAGATGCAATAGCTGAAATTGGCTGTGTTTTGTCAGGTGGACAACTAATTGTAGAAGCATGGGTTATCTTTTGTTGTTCAGCAACTGCTTGAACTAGATTGTCTAATGGTTTGTACGCTGTAATTGTCTTATTGTTTTTGTTGTGGTTGTCTTTTTTCAGCTGTGAGACTTTTACGTACTTGAGTACTGCAGAACTGGCAAGAGCACTCTGTTTTTCTGGCAAGGTGATTGCTTTTATAAACTGCTTAGAGCTTGAGGTGGATTGAGAACATTGAAGATTCATGTTTTTCGTCTTCTTTAGTTGGTGTGCACAGTTGTTATTCATCTTTTTGTTGGCAGTTTTTGATGAAGTAAAGATTGTATACGTTTGTCTGTTTTAGATGTTGCTGTAGACAAGTTTAAAACTGGTAGAGAAGATGTTGAAGGTGAATTTACTTGGCATGAATCCATTGAATTCTCTTCACAAGGTCTAATAACTTGTTCAAAGATTGGCGGTGCCGTTTTCCTCGAATTAAGTAAATTGTCAGCTTCGCAGCAAGTTAACTCTGGTGGTACATTTAAAGATTTCACCGATGTCGGTTTAGTTGTCATTAATCCAGAGTTAGGTGAGAGTTCTAATTCTCTCAATGCCTGGCGTTGTAACAATTGTATTATAAGGTTCATCTGGTGATTAATTTTATTTTCCAGTATTTCAAACAATTTAAACAGTGAGTTTAATGTCGTGTTCATCGCCGTCAAGGTGATTCCTATAAGCGAAGTTGACTGAGCTGCAGACTGAGTATCACATTGGATTGGTAACAAGCCTCCTGGTCTTCGAGGTGTCGGATGAGAAAACAAGAGAGATAAAGCTGTTGAATTATTTTGTGAATGTACAAACATGATAGGTGATTGAGACAGATTCAAGGCTTCAATATGGGGCAAGACTGATCTGGGAGCAGCCTCTGGGTGATTTGTTGAGTGAACTAACAATATGTTACATCCTGCTTCTACCGGTGAGTCTGCTATGATAATAGGAACTTGGTCAGTACGCTCAGGTGTATTCGAGGGCACGGAGTGCAAACTTGCAACGGTCCTCCACTGTTTCCTTCATCTAATTTAGCCGAACAATTTTGTCCATGTTCCGAGTGGTAAAAGTCTTGGATGTCAGGCATGTGCATTTTTTTTCTTTAGGCCCCTGAATCTGCAATAAGGGATTTCTTGATCCTGATAGGAGCAGGCAAAACTCTCTGTGGTGTTCTCCTCAGTTGCAAAGAGACCTTGTTTAAGTCTTTAATTGTCGGCATGGCGGATATAAGTGTATAGAATTATGTGGCTGTACAGTCCGTTGTCAGAGACTATACAAGTTTTTATGAGTCTTTCTGTATTAACAGGAGCTTGTGTGTTTTACTGACCTGAACCAGCCAAAGTGTCCAGAGGTGCCGCTTGCTGCACTGCCAAGCAGCTAAGCAGCACTTCCATGCACTTCCCGGATGCGCGCGCTCACTGCTGAAATAGGAAATGAGATGCAGGGGGGTTTGCACCAAATTAACATTGTTAATCTCAAATTTAAGGCAAAAAGAGTCCAGTACACGTCACCAGTTTCTTTTCGCCGAATGAAAATTAAAGAAAAGAGTGTCCCACGTAGAAACAGTAGCCATGAGCGTTCAACGCAGATAACCAGCACTTCCCGGAAGTGGTCTGGACATTTATCTCACAGCTAATCTTCAACCGCGTGCAGCTCTCGAGCCCACTCAGTCATGTCCTCACCAGCTCCTCTTTCCCAGAAAGTGACGCTCTTGAGATCTATAAATAATGAGAGTGTAAGGCATATCTGGTTGACTGCATCCTTGAGCTGTTAGTCTTGGATTGATGAACTATATATAAAATGGTGCTGCCTAATAAGACAAAGAAAATATTCTTTTTAAACCTTTATTTTTTGTCGCTAGGTGTGAAACATTTTACATAACATTTTGGATTGGACTCAATAGGTACATATCCACAGAGCATGAGACTTTTCATTATACACATCGCACGTGGTACAATATTTTCAAACGATTATGAGGAGTCCTCTGATCTGCTTTCTTGGCTGTCCTTTAGATAGGCTCGTAACGGAGCCCAGATGTCTCTAGGTCTATTGGTAGGGGTAACACTGTTGACATATTGTTCTTAGGTACCCTGAACATAAAATAAGTCCTGCAGCCATGCCTTCTGAGTAGGGGCTGCCTTGTATTTCCATAGTTGTAATATATTTCTCTTGGCCACTGCCCCTGCAACAGCAACAAATCTCTGAATTTTAACTGAAGCCTTCCCTATATCGCCCCGGAGATATTTATGTGGGAAAGCCGGGATATGTATCCCCGTAATATCACTTATGTTTCTAGCTACGTCCTCCCAGAAGGCCTTTATGGGGGGACATTCCCAATACATATGCATTGAATTCGCATTAGAGGTACCACATTTGTGGCAGGCTACTTGGATGGTAGGGTCGAACTTGGAGATCTTCTTCGGGGTTATCTGTAGATGATTTAGTTTAAATTGAATTCACCTAAAGTTAGAATTAATCGAAATGGCTTTGGTATACTGACAATATCTTGCCCATTGGGTATCTTCCATGGTGATGCCAAGATCTCTTTACCATTTTTGTTTCATAGTGTTCCCTGATGGGATGTGTTCTTGGATTGCTTTGTATAGTTTGGATACTGTTCCCGTAAACCCTTCCTGCGACATAACCGTTAGACAGGAATTCATGTATGGGGGGCGGGGGGCCTCGGGAAACGGCGGCCATTTCTTTTTGCAGGCTGCTTACAGACGATAGTATTGCAGCAAAGTAATTAGGCCTGACCCCACTTTGTTATGCACTGTTGCGAGTGTTGCAAATCTGCCCTCCAAGTATAAATCTCCTATTCTAATTTCTTTGTCCGGGTCCCATTTACGTTGCAGGGCCGTGTCAAATGTGGGTTCTAAGTCAGGATGGTGCCACAAGGGGGTAAATGGCCAGTATGGGTTTGTGCATCCCTCCTTTGTAAACCGTGCCAATCAGGAACGCACCGTGGAGTTGACAGGATCTACTTCCCTAATATTACCTCTTTTTTTTTTTTGTAAATGTCATTGCTTGAATGTTAACTGCGAATTTCTCGGCCCGCACGTGTGCATGTTGTTCCACGGTGTCCCCCCAGTACTTCGCAAAGTGTGCTTGTGCTGCATGAAAATATAATATGAAGTCTGGGGCTGCCAGTCCACCTGTTTCATATCTTTCGCACATCCTGGGCCATTTAAGTTTAACCAATTTCCCACCCCATACAAAGTTAACCGCTAGTCTCTGTAACCTCTGGAATAAATCTCTGCCCGGCCATATTGGAATACCGCAGAACATGTACAACAACTTGGGCACCACCACCATTTTGGGCAGGGCAACTCGTCCGTACATGGATACTGGCAGTTTTCCCCAGACAGCTACTTTGTGTTCCAGGAGTTGTCTATCAGTGGCCATTATTATTCCCAGGCAACGTGCCATTGTAGGGGACCATCTAAAATCTGATGCAGCTGGAGTTTGTCCTGTGGTCGGCGTCAGTGGAATTATCTCTGAGACTTTATCTGGTTAATTTTGTAGCCAGAGTACGTGGAAAAGTGTTTATTTCCTGCATTATCGGGGCTAGATGTGTTACTGGACACCTGACATACACCATTGTATCATCTGCGTATAGTGACAGTAGCTGGGGTACCCCTCTAATACGGATGCCCCTCCACGTGTTTGTGTCTGACCTTAGTGGCCATGCCCTCTAACGTAAGCGCAAATATGAGGGGGGACAGGGACAACCTTGCCGGGTGCCCCTACCCAACACAAAGGGAGACGATAGAGTGTTAGTCCTTACCATTGCTGCCTGGTTTTTATATAGCAGGCGGATATAGCCTATAAACATTGGCCCAAACCCCAGTTTACCCAGCATTGCAAAAATATTATTCCATGACACAGAGTAAACGCTTTTTCGCCATTTAGAGTTATTGCCGCTGCCTTAGCGTTCGAGTCCAGTTATGAGGTGATCGCGAAAAATCTCTGCAAATTCATTGCCATCGATCGCGTTTGGATAATCCTGTTTGGTCCGTGTGGATTAGTTTGTTCATGTGCGGGATCAGATGATTTGCTATTGCCTTAGCGTACATTTTTGCGTCCGAGTTGATCAGTGATAATGGACGATAGGATGATGGGTCTTGAGGAGGTTTATGGGGCTTTAACAAGACTGTTATCGCCTCTCTCATGGTACTCGGTATCTCTCCCCTCTCGAGTCCCTCTTCCCAGATCTCCAGCAATCTCAGGTCCATCTCTGACTTGTACCTTGTATAGATCAAGCAGGATACCGTCCGATCCAGGGGCTTTGCCGGCATGCAGATCCGAGATGGCTTGCTCAATCTCCTCGACAGTCAATGGGAGCTCTAGCAATGACCTTTCTGTTTCCCCCAGATTGGGCACTGGAATGAATCCATGTAGGTTTGGAGTTCTCCTGGGGTCGCTGTATCTGCATTAGCATACAATTCGGCATAATATATTTTGAACTCTTCATTAATCGTACTTGGGGCTGTCGAGTCCCTGTTGAGTCGTGAATACTGGTAATATGTCTCAATCCCTGTTCTGTTCTGATAAGGGTTGCCATTGACTTACTCACCTTGTTTCCCTCACCATACTTCCTTGCCTTCGCAGGTTGCATTATGTAGTACAGTTCTTTCTCGGCCAAAGTCTTACATTTTTTCCAATTGTTCTTGTATGCGCTCCGTATCTTTTGGTGTCAGTCTCATGAGGACCGGGGAGTGATCTGACAGCATACGTGCGAGGATTGAACTCTGTTCCACCTCTGATATCAACTCGGGGGAGCATAACCAATAGTCAATACGTGAGCTAGATCCGTGTACACCCGAGTAGAATGTGTAATCCTTTTCAAGGGGATGCAACTCTCTCCATACTTCTTCCAGAGGTAATGTAGCCATAGCTTGTTTCAGTGTCAGTGCCGCTTTAGTGTGCAGCATGCGGTTCCCCGTCGATCGGTCCAGTTCGGGGTCTAGAATTAAATTGAGGTCCCCTCCCCATATCGTGGCTGCTGTCCCCAGAGGCCATATTAGTTCCACTATCCGGAGATAGAACTCAGGGCTATCTATGTTAGGGCCGTAAGTATTGACCAGTATGATTTCTCTGTTGTATAGACGCCCCCCCCATACTATCACATAGCGTCCCTCTTCGTCTGTAAGTGTTTTGGACATCTGGAACTTAACCCTCTTGTGTACGACTGTGAGGACTACTCTTGCCATTGAGTAGTTTGTGGCTACTTTTGTTGGGCCCCAGTTTCGTGCGAATACATCTGTAACCTTCATAGTGGCATGCGTCTCTTGCAGTAATAGTAGGTCAATCTTGTGTCGAGTTGCATACGCAAGTATCTTCCTTGCTTTTATCGGGTGTGCCAGACCCCGTACGTTCCAAGTGAGCAGCCTAATTTCTTGCATTTCCGGTAGCCTTAATATTGGTGTTATGGGTATGTTGCAGCTTCCCACTCGACTCTTGCAGTGCCATGTTGCGTGCGCCACACTCCTCAGTGTTTTTATATATACCTTTCCATTCCCATTCCTGTTTGCCTCCAATTCCCATATCAGCCTTTATGATTCTGATCCATGTACCGTAAAATGTCTCATCCTCTTCACCCCATGGGCAATCTGGCCCAACTCCCTTCACGCCCCCCACCCTCACCATCCCCCCAACTGGACAGTGTAGACCCCTCATTAAACTTCACCCTTTGAAAAATTGGGCGGCTCTGCACGGTTATTCTGCCCTTTTCTGTGTGCCAACCAGACCGCTTTATGATCTGCCACACCTGTAGTTTCGTGTATCCATAAGTGTTATCTCATTTTGTATTCTCGATTTCCCAGTGTGTTTTCATTTGCTTGGTCCGGGTACTTGGTCCTTGTCAGTTGCTGGTTGGGGCATATTCCGTGTTAGGGAGAATTCTCATTTTATGGCTAATTTCCCTCACCTAGCGAGTTCCCCAGCAGCTTTGCTGGATTTCTGGAGTTTATATTTTCCACTTGGTAAGAGTGCGAGCTTCTCCCCCACTCTTAGCCATGTTTTGCCATGTGGATTTCATCTGTTTTTGTAATTATGGACTCTGGAGTACACCACTTCAGTAGCCCCCTTCTTTTGTGTGTTACACAACACCTTCAGTGCAGTGACACAGGGTTGTCTTTTAGATTTCCCACCGACTCCATTTCTGGGGCTGACTACTGTCCCCCAGAAAAGGGTAAAGTTGCCATTAACTTTACCTAGTCATTTAACCACAGATCCAGTACACCCCATCTTAGATGGAGTACTGGAAAGGGTTAATCCTTAGCCCTTTTTTTATCTGTACCTCCCAGAGCATTGTTTTGCTCTTTTATCATTTAGACTTGGCTGGTGGCAGTGGTAGCTACACTAACTTTTCTACCGTGTTCATACTATATAAACGTGATACTGTTTTAGGCTATTATATTAGCCTCGAACATCGCTTGATCAAATACTCTTTCTATTTGCTCTGGTTAGGTTTAGTCGCCATTTCTTTTTGTTAAAGTCCTTCTTGTGTTTTACTTTGCGCGGCAAACCAGGTTTGGCTCCTTTGTTCACTGTCTTTTGGTGGGCTTCTACCAAGAAGCCCTCCTCTGGAAGCCTGGGTGTCTAGGTGGGTTGAATGTGAGGGAGGGTGTTAGGCAGAATCCTGTGCAGTGCCCTTAGGGACCACTACACACAATTAAGACTACAGGTGGCAATGCAAGTTTTACCTTTGGTACAAGCCTGTACTACTATGTTAAAGTGGTAGCAGTAGCGGCGCAGCCAGGCTTATCTCAAGAGTATATGAGCAGTAGCAGAGATTACACAAAGGGACCACAATTACTGTGATTCAAGCAAACACTGACACAAGGTTTCAGGTAGAAAAATATAAGTACATTCTTTTTTAAACCATTTGTTATAAACACGACACTTCTATTAAATTTGAAACTACATGTAAAATATACTACGACTAACCAATTCACTTTGTACGGTATGACTCAAGGTAAGTACCCTGTGTTTGAATGGACCGGTGTTATGAAACAAGACACGTTACTGTAAATACGATTACGATCACTTTTTGACGGTCTACTTAATAAACGCGTATCCGTGACAAGAAATGCTACCGGGGCAAAAACACACTTAGCACCTGAGATCCCCAGAGGGAGTTGGAGGCAAAAATCATAGGCAAAATAGTTAGGCAGACAGAATCGAAGAACACTCATAGACAGGAGTTCAAGAGTCAAAAGGCCGGAGCCAGGATCAAGTGACACCGGGGTGCCTGTTGTCGAGGATCACATATTTGGACAATTCACGATTCAACGTAGCCAAGAGTACTTTGATATTGTCAATGTTCGGAAGCAAAGGTTATAAGGAGGAGGGAAGACGAGGACAAGCCTTGGAGATGAAGAAAAGGGATTCACCATAATTCCTCAAGCAGAACACAGTACCTTATTCAATGGAGAAGCTGGTGCCCTGGCAGTTGTTCCTGTTGGTTTCCCGCAGACCCACGGTTCCTGGAGCTTCGATGTGAAGGAGGACGTCTGAAGTGGTCTGCAACACATAGGGATGAAGAAGGCAGCAGCGACGATGAATAAAAGGTGCGCTCCTTAAAAACAGGAGAGTCTCTCCAGAAGGCTATCCATAACACTACAGCAGTGTGCAGCGATTTTGACCAAGGAAGAGGATCCTCTGGCTGTAGAAGATGAGCTAGTTATCCCCACCAAGCTCAAGGGAAGAAGAATCCGGACTGGATCTTCTCTGGTCATCGAAGGGTAGATAGCTCAGGACTGCAACAGGGCTTCACCGGGATGGGGTAGTTGCAGCAGCCGACTTCTTCTCTTCGGTTGCTTGTAGTTCCAGTGGCGACTCTCTGACTTCTAGCCCAAGAGACCTGCCTTTTATGCGTAAAACCCCCATTCACACAGCCTGGCTGTCAATCACGCAGCAGGGGGGTTGTCCAGCCTGGACAACCACCTCAGCCAATCATGGAAAAGTGTGACTTGGGCTTCCTAGGATACCCTGTGCAGGGGGTGACTGCACCCCTCCCTCACATTCAGCCCACCTAGACACCAAGGCGCCTGGAGGAGGGCTTCTGAGCAGAAGCCCGCCAAAAGACAGTGAACAAAGGAGGCAAACCTGGTTTGCCGCGCAAAGTAAGACAACAAAAAGAAATGGCGAATAAACCCGACCGGAGCCAAAAGAAAAAATATTTGGTCAAGCGGGTTTAAGTTTGAGGCTAATATAATAGCCTAAAACAATACCACGTTTATCTAATATAATCGCGGTAGAAAAGTTAGGGTAGATACCACTGCCACAAGCCAAGTCCAAATGTTAAAAGAGCAAAACAATGTTCTAGGAGGTACAGAAACAAAGGGATAAGAAGTAACCCTTTCCAGCACTCCATGGAATATGGGGTGTACTGGATCTGTGGTAATTTGACTAAGGAACGTCAATGGCAACTTTACCCTTTTCTGGGGGACTGTAGTCAGCCCCAGAAATGGAGTCGGTGGGAAGTCTAAAAGACAACCCTATGTCACTGCACTGAAGGTGCTGCGTAACACACAAAAGAAGGGGGCTACTGAAGTGGTGTACTCCAGAGTCTGCCCTGATTGATAGTCTCAATGGGGAAACGCGTGTCGAGAGAGACATAAAAACATAGAGAGAAATATAAAGACATACAATCCAAATTACCAAGGATTAGCGCATATTATTTGATGTGAAAATTAAAAGGTGTGGAGCAAACACCATACACTAATTTGTACCAAGGATCTGTGCATGGTAATTGTTGTGGAAACTATAAGGTGTAAAGTAAACACCAGACAGAAAATAATTTTTTTTGTGTATCTTTTAACATATTGTGAGAATAAAAGAAAAACATCAAAAATATCATCAATATTGAATTGGAAATTCTTTTTTCAGAAGCAAAAATTTGAACTTGTTTTGTCAAAATCTGTATGACTCGCCTTCGAACACTTTATGAATAAGGTTGGTGCATGTGAGTAATCTTTTCCAAATCTTTTACCTATTTGTATTGCATCTGTGTAGCAGCCACACAGTTTTGGGGAAACACTCATGCTGACAACCCAGCGCATTTACTCTAAATCGCTTAACATTTGTTTTTTTTCACAATATATAACAGCAGTCGCCAAGGGAGTGCCTCTTTTTTTGGCCGTAACATTTTGATCATTTCTGCCTGCAAGTTTGCAGATCATGCCCATCGATGCATCCCACAGTGCTTTGGGAGAGGACAGCAAAATTGTTAACCTTTTTACCTCAAGGAAAAAGACAACAGATGTACTTGTATGAAGGCATCAAGCACATAGTGCCACACCGAAGCACGTTCCATGGTCCAAAAAGGACACTAAGGAGAGAAAGCACAGCAAGAGGTATGGTTGTCTGGGCGGTTCTTCCGAGCACCATCCTTCATCAGTTCAGGGAGTCATCGGAGGAAAAGGTGCCACAGCCTTCCAGCCTACTCTTCAACACTGTAGGAATGGGAGGCCTTTTAGCTTACAATGTTTTAGCATATTTGCCAAGTCCCCTGCGCCAATGGCTGTGGCCCTGGCAGTGTCCGCTTTAGTCTCCGCGCCTCTGGTCAGGGACCACCATGCTCAGATGAGCTGGCAGAGACTCTGCAAAAGCTCACAACTGAATGCTTACAGGCTCGACTACAGCTGCTTCGTATTAGGACCCGGCACGGCTCCGCACCTCTGTCTCTTGATGTTGGTCATCTGCCACTACCCCATCCTTCTCGGAACTAAGAATGCACCCCACCACCTAGTGGTGCGTTATGTAAAAATGAGTGACTTTTCTTTCATGAGGACGGTGATCCCTCGCTTTTGGAATGGAAACGTTGTGTCCCAAGGAGGTCAGGTTGTTAAATGAAGAATTTTATAGTGGGGATGGGGCAGTAGTCAAAGTGTAGGAAAATTAGTGTAACTGTTTCTTACTGGCATTACCCCACAAATCCCACCGCCACGACCCCTCCCAAACACATGCACCTACGGTTTAAGAAGTGCAAGTTTCAACCTCCTCCTACACTCTTTATTAATTTTTTAATCGTAACCATTCTGGAAAGTTTTTTAAAAATAAAAGTATAGGGACAGTACAACTTAATTGAAAAAAGTAGAGGAGCACCGCTCCCACCCACTTGGACCACTGGGAGCGGTAGCTGATGGACATAGCCACATGGTCTGAACACGTCCCCAGAACTGGACATTCTCCCCGGCCCGACTCTTTCCAATGCTTGATGGCTAAGGTGATGGAGACTGTTAGGTTTATCGGCCCCATCCAGACCCATGGTGCAGTTTGACCTAATGGACATTCTTGACGAAAGCCTTCAGGGGTGGGGTGAGGAGACCCTGCTGCCTTTTAATCAGTTAGTAGAGGCACCAGTCCAAGAACTGACGACAAATCCGGCTTGGAACTCCGACCGTGGACCAGGACTTGGTGAAAAAGCACAGGCCGGGACCCAGGCTTCCACTCCTCAAATACCTCCCCCGAGAGTTTGGTGTTCCAAGCTGCCACGGCAAACCTAAAGACATCCTTACCTCCTGACAGAGAATAAGAGGCTTGACGCCTAGGGAAGGAAGGTTTTTGGTTCAGGCAACCTGGGCCTGCAGGCCATTAATGCCTCCTGTATACTGGCCCACTTTTCATTTGTCTCTGGTTCACAATTTCCGGTGTCACTGCGCATCTTCCTATGGGAGACAGAGAGGGCTTTGAAGCCCTGGTCTGTGATGGCAGAGAGGTGCCTCGCCAAATTATGCAGTCAGGCCTGCATACAGCCTACTGTGTGGCACGCTTCATTGTCACAGGTTTCCCCCCTTCTCACCTGTCTTTGTTGTTTGTGGGAGTTCTTCGATGGAGTTTTCTTTCATAGAGTTCGTGTCTTGTATAACCCTGAGTGCAGGTCCTCGGGTTCCAGCGTGCGTTCAGCGTTCCGAGTCCTGGGAACGTTCAGATGTCCGGAAAGTCCGAGGAAATCCAGGAAAACAGTAAATAGTGCACACGGAAGACGAGTGCACGGAGATGCAGGATGCAAGGATAACAAAAGGAGGGGGAATGAAGGAGGAGAAAATTAGGGGAATCGGGAACCAGGAACCAAAGGAGAAACACAAGCAAACTACGGCAGCACACTTCTAGCCACTGCAAGTGGCAGCGTTGAGACCCGCGGGGGCGTGTCCGCTTTATAGAACGTAATGCGTACTGCGCGGAAACTGGTAAACCGTATCCCGCATTCGGCTGCCATGTTGGGAGTACTGTTGAGTGCAAGCCCCTATGGGTCAGGGACCAGGAAGTCCAGAAAGGAGGCGTCCAATGGTTCATGACATTCATGGCCACGGGAACAGTATTAAGGAGGTACTTCTGGTTGAGAATCTCTGGTTTCGGGCCAGATGTCCAGGTGAAACTCCTGGACCTGCTGTTTGACAGCAACAATTGTTTGCAGCGAAAGTCAATGTGTCCCGGAAATTATAATTGTTTATGGCTAGCAGTTCGACAGCAGGCCACTGCCTCGCCTGGTAGAGGTACAGATTTTGGTGCCATCCACTCCTCCGCCTATGGGGGTAGGTGTCCAGCTCCTTCGGGAAAGCAGAAATTGCAATGCCGCCCAACCAAGGTTGGAGGGGCAGATGCAACCCAAGAGGTAGCCTATCTGCCTCAGCTTTGCCCTCTGCGGTGCCAGGTGCAAATCCCCTCTGAAACAGACTCCCACCGTATACCTCCTATAAAAGGGTCAATTTCCCTGTTTGGCTTAAGAATGGTATCTCATCACGTCTGGCACCTCTGCCTTACAGGTCGTTTGTCAGGGATATTTCCTCCATTTTACGTAACGCCACCCACAGCACCTCTGAACTCAACTTGCCCCCAGACTCTCTTTTTGGAGGCAGTTCATCAGCTTCTGACAAAGGGCTCTATAAAAGTCGTTCCCCACTCATTGCGTGGAATAGGCTGGTATTAAACCTATTTTCTGTGCTAAAGGAGGACGGAGGCTTGTAGCCTATTCTGAATTTGAGGGTACTATACCTGTACCTACGCAAGGAAGTTTAAAATGGTTTTCCTAGCCAAATTCCTCCAGGCCTTCCACCTGCAGGACTAGCTGGTATATATGGATCTCCAGGTTGGCTACTTCCATGTGCTGATTCACCTTCAACACAGGAAGTAACATTGAATCATAGTAGGCAATTACGGATTGGGGTTGAAAGCCTGAGATGGAAATGTTCGAGGGAAAAAAGGCTGAAGATTATATTTCCGAAATAACCTTTGGTCTTTTCTCCCCTTAACATTTCCGACTTGGCCCCCCAACCAACACTACCCGCCTACTTATCCTTGCTGCCGACTCACTGTGTCCCTGCGAAGCCTGTTAACTTTCACTTCTGTGATCAGGAACCGGCGCAGCAGGGACCTTTCCCTTATTTATTTTTTTCGGGATCGGCTGTGGGTGACACCCCTGCAGCCCGTGCCACAGAATGGGGGTCTTGGTCGGACTTTTCGGGCGTTCCGTATTTTCGAACTGCCGAAATTCACTCAAATCTCCCATTGGGTCATTTAATCTTGGTAATTTTGGATGATTCCACCAATTTCCACAATCGGTTTAGAGCCCTACCGTTCTCTTTCTTCGCAACCAAAGATCTTCTCCAGGCTGCTGGCAGTGGTAGCCACTCAGCAGGGAGGGCATTTATGTCTCTCCCCACCTAGATGACTGGACCAGTCTGAGCTCACCCCCCAGACCAGGAGTCTGAACATCGGGGAGTCACATGTTTTGCTGTCCCAGTCCATCCGATTTATGGGGGCAGTCAGGGCCACTCGTCTCAGCTGGGCCTTCCTGCCCGAGGATCCAGTGGCAAGCATCTCCAAGATGGTTGTCCTCCAATCACAGAAGAAAGCTCTGGCCTCTGCTTTCCTGTGCTTGCCAGGCGTCATGGCCTCCTTCATACTGCCATTGCTGAAGGGCCAGCTGTGCATCAGTTCGCTTGAGTGGATCCTCAGTGGTCTCAATTTTATGGGTGCACTTCAGACCTTTTACAGTAAAAGTGTCCCAAGACCTAACATGGCGGTCCCTGTGAGACAACCTGCTATAAGGGCCATTGCTTCAGCAACCCTGGCCCCAACTGACATTAGTCACGGATGCGTCCATAAATGTTTGTGGTGCTCACCTGCAAGATCTAATGATGAATAGCCTGTGGTGCCCATCGGAGTCCCGGGAACACATCAATTTGCTGGAGTTCAGTCTGTGTTGTTCCTGATGGACAACACTGTAGCAATGCAGGATGACGTTGGCTCCTTGCCACTGTGCAAAGTAGCAATGTCATAGTGGTTCTGGACTCTGGAGGACAGCGTGCCTCTTACTGCGGCTCACCTCCCCGGAAAAGATAACTTGCTGACGGGTGCACTGAGCAGACTGCCACAAGTAGCAGCTCTGCCAGGAAGTTCTGGTGGAGATTTTCTCCCATTTGGGTACTCCTCCAGTGGACCGCTTTGCTTCCAGTGTGAACATGAAGTGCATGTTGTTCTGCTCCACGGAGTTCTCTCATCAGGGACCACTATGGGGATGCCCTGACAGTCGAGTGGGACTTGATCTATGTATTCCCGCCGACCCCTGTCATACCGCTGGGTCTCAGGAGACAGCACCGGTTTGTGTGCATGATGATCTTGATCGCTCTAGACTGTTCCCCTCCCTGGACTTTGCTGCAGAGGATGGACCACCTTTCCCACTTCAAAAAGGGGGGGGTTAGTGAAGGGGAGAAGAAGGGAGAGGGTCCTGTACCCGAACCTCCACAGCCTGAACCTTCCTGCCTGGCTACTGAAAGGCTAATGTATAAGGATTGGGATTTATCGGATGATGATCTTGATGTACTCAAGACCCATCACAAAGTCCATCTATGCCATCAGATTGTTAGGGAGAATTCTCTGTATAGGCTGATTTCCCCAACCTAGTGAGTCCCCCAGCAGCTTTGGGGTTTATTTTTTTCTCCTGCTAAGAGTGCAACTCTTTTTCTCCCACTCTTAGGCATGATTTGACAATGTCCTTTGACTTTGTAATGTGTTTTATGGGCAATGGGGTCTTTTACTTCATAGGGTTTCATGTGTTTTTGGTATGTGTGTTACACAGCACCCTCAGTGCAGTAACACAGGGGTGTCATAGTGACTCCCAAACATAGACTCCATACCCTGGGACTGACTACTGTCTCCCAGGGCATGTAAAGTCACCGTTGACTTTACTAGTCTTAAATTGTGAACAGAACCAGTACAAACCATCCTATTGTGGAAGTACTGGTAGGGGTAATTAGATTGCCCCTTGGTCTGTTTTTCGAGGGGCACTGTGCAGTCCCCCCTCGTCGAGTTTCTGGCTGGTGGCAGTGATTACCACGCAAAATATTCCACCAGAATATTTCCTATGGGATTTTCCCATTCATTTTAAACGCACCACTTTTTTGGTGCAATGTTAAAGATACCGCCGGGTTATTTATTTAATATTTATTCTCCGGTTGGGTCTTTTTGCCAGGACTCTGTTTTAAAATGGCGTTTGTGTTCGCCTCTGTAACTCCAACCCAAGTCGAGCCCTTTGTTCCACCTTGGGCGGGCTTCTGCACAGAAGCCTCCAAAAGTGGTGCCACTCTGTCTGGGTCTACAGGATGTGTGGGAGGGGGGGAATAGGCACCCTGGACTGAGTTGCCTCGGCAACTCAAGTCGCACTCGTGTGTGTTTGGCCCAGTGGTGAGCCGCCCGGCTCACCACTTAGCATGTTTGAGTGACAGCTAGGACTGGTGAATGGGGGTTTTCTGCATAAAAGCAGGGCTTTGGGGACTGGAACTTCAGAAGTCACCACAGGACCTACAGAATCCGAAGAGGGAGAAACTGAGCCGACCTGCAACAGTGACACCACCGGTGGAGCCCTGCTGAACCGCCTCACCACTTCTCGACGACAGAGAAGATCTTCATCCTGCGGAGTCTTCTTTCTTTGAACTGGTGGGATGAACCAGTTAGCCCTCTTTTCGCCTTCCTGGATCGTCTTGTGGTCGAATCGCCCGTGCCAAGCACCCTGGCGGCCGGATAGCCACGCTTCACCACTACCGCGAATAAAAGGGTAGTACCTTTTAACCGGGAAACTCAGCGGCTGGTTTCTTCGCTGGCAGTGCAACGACCTCCAGCTTTCCACCACGTCGAGATCTTCTCTTCCCCTGGACGAAGCCCCGACTTGCACCCGCTGCCAGGAACAACTGCCCCCGCTGGAGCTTCCTCACCATTTCAGGTAGTTTCCCGCCTGGTCTCCCTTTCACAGACTGTTCAAAGTGTCCCGTAAATCCTTGACTCTCTATCCTGGGGTGACCTGGGACCTGTTAACTAACTTTTCTGAACTAATCCAGCTCCTTTTGAACTATCTGCAAAGACTTTTAAAGTGTAGTTCAACTGTGTGATCTTGGGCACATTCCACCTTGCTCTCTCCAAGAGTGGGTCTGGCCTATGAACTTTCTTGCTCTACAGTAGACTCTGCCTTTGCTGACTTGCTGTGGTTCTTTTAAAAGTGTTGGTATTGTGTGCTTTTCTAATTTTGCCTTTTTCCTCCCTTTTTAAATAATTATTGGAGTGCCATCTTGGTTAAGCGCTCACCCCTGTATTGATAATAAGTGGTGTTCTTTTCCTAAAACTTGTCGAATAATTAATCTGGGAGGTGTATATATTTCTAGTGACTGTGTTTGAACTTGCTTGACATATTAGGCCAGTGTATTTTTACAAGTGTGTTTTTAAATAAATAATTACATACTTTTATACCCAAGCTCTGGTCAGTGTTTGCTTGTGCTACTGTATTTTTGTACCTAATGTGTATACTCTATATACTGCCTAACTCTTCTTGAGAGAAGTCTGACTGCTCAGCCACAGCTACCAGGTAAATCTGGGTGATACAGACTGCTACCAATTGGGTTTACTGCCAACACCTATAGTCCTAAGCCTTTTGCAGTGGTCCCTAAGGGAACTGCACAGGTTTCTGCCTAACACAGATGGCATACGTTTTTGGCTGGGTGCCGTGAGATGGATCCTCTGTGTTAGAATTTCTTCTGTCTTTTGCCCATGCAGGTGTTGGGATGGAAATATATCCCACGCCCCTAGACACTTCCAAATAAGGCGTACCCCATATGAGGCAATATAACCTATTAGGGGGAGCAGTCCTCATCACCAGCCACCATACAAGGGCCCCACAGTGCATAGAAGTAGATGCTTAGCACTAGAAATTCCCACACTCCATGATGCCATTTTGTAGTAGGCCCCAAACTAGACAGGCCGCAGATCCACGCTGCTCGCGTTCCCAGCACACACAACCCAATTCCTTTGCAGTATGTTAGCTCCGCTTGAGCCTTGTTCCCACGGAACTCGATTTCCCTCTCGTCCCTTCAGTGTTGCGAATATTTAGTATCGCCTCTAGGAATGTGCCCAACACAGAGTGAGAGATAATACCAGATCCCACGCTGTGTCCATCCATCTCCGCTAAACTGCCATCGAGCCTCTAACCCCGACCTATCCAGACCAGTGCTGGTCGCACACCACAACCCATGCCCTCTGCTCCCCGACCCTCAGGTCCTAACCCCCATAAAGTGCCCACCTCAGATCTACAGCCCACTTGACTATATCTCTCCACAGACGCCACACACATCTCTGGTAAATCAAAGATCAATACCTAGAGGGGAGACATTGGGTGCGTGGACTGCGGTACCAATGAAACCCAGAATGCATGGTTCAGCGTGACTGTATTTTATTCTCCTCTCTCACTGGCACCCCTTTCCAGTGCCTCCCAGGTGCCTGACATAATGAATGAATAGGCCGTCTTAGTTGTTTAGTTTAGCTAAGAAACTTTGTGGTTCATGTATGCCCTTACCTTCACCGCCAGGAAGAACCCAGCCGACCCACCTGGAGCCAGATCGACTGAGAAGAACCAGCCAATTACTGCTTGGCATCCCCTATGGAGCAAGCACATGTGTAGGGGCCTCCAACCAGGGGCCCCAGAGCGTACCTTATACTGTGACTTTTTCTGAAGTTATAAGCCATTGTCTGCTAATGCAAGACCAGAGCGCTCTCGGGCAGCAGAGTTCTTTGCTGGCACTTGTATTTTGTACGAGTAAACCTTGTTATCCTTGCAAAGCTATCTCTTGGCTCCTTTCCCTAGTGGGCTGTATTCACTCTGGAGTGTGCATACAGTGCGACTTGCCTTCATTTGGTGACTTTTATGACGTGATTCCTCAGCCCCGTACTTGCAGCGATATCCAGGTGGCCTCTGCGGAAGAGCCGTGCCCGCCTACAGTGACCAGTCCCCCAAAACGCATATGCAGCAGAAGTGGTCCTTGTGGGTGCCTTCTCTGCAGAAATCTGCCTGCTCATTAAAGCTGGGTGCGGCCCCAGGGAGAGGCCCAGACCGGTTGTGGATTTCCCGCGAACGGAAGCTGTCGGAAGAACTTGGACACATGAGTAGGGATTGCAAGGAATAACAATGTCCGGGTTGGGGTATGGAGCAGTATGATAGAGGGGAACGTGCAATGAGTGAAAGTGGATGGGTAGACTGGTTTTTTATTGTTGAAGTTTTTATGGCCATTTGTATTGATATTTTTGTATTTATGTTATGCGGAGAATATAAAGGAGGAAGGAAAGAGAGCCTCTCCATTTGAGGAGAGAAGGTGGTAGCCACAGTGCACTGTCCCGACCAGTGCAGGGAAATAAAAATAAGGTGAAACTTAGGAGCCCTGTATAATTAGAGGGGTCGGGAAAAGGTAGTGGTGGTTGTTTTAGCTTATGTTTATTCGTTATTTTCAGTGTATTTTTTCATATGTATGGAGGAGGCCCATGAGGGGCGAGTATGATGTGAGTAGAGAAGGTGTGTGTAGGGAGTGTATGGGGATGCTCTAAGGGGAAGAAAATAGTTAAAAGTATATGTTGTTGATATAAAAAGAAGTGTGACCGTATTGACTGACAGTGTAGAGACAATTGTAACGTGCATGACTTCAAGGGTGTGGGCTGACGGGGGAAACACATACAAACATATTGTCGACACGCACGTGTACAAACAACAACTATGGGCACAGACACGCTCCTAATTCACATATGTAAGGCCCTAACCCTGTACAGTGACAAAATCAAGAAATATCACAGACAATGGATGGCGGAAACTAAAGGGCAACGAATGCCCTCTCCTGGCTAGAGGGGGATCCTTTGACAAGTGTGAGTTAGACAATATGTCAAAATACTTGACTGCCAAATCCAAGGGGAGGCCATTACAGAACCAACAAGCAAGTTTAGACTTGAGGAGGATGTATGAGGAAAAAGAGGCCCCAGAATTGGGAGTGGGGACGCCAGACAGAGAGGCAGTGACCTGCATGGAAGAGGGTGAGAAGGGGCGAGAACAACTACAGAAACTTTACCCATTAATAACTAAACCAGAAGTGGGATACACAAATCCAAATAAAGGCTCTGGAGGAACGATATTAGCAGACCCCGGCACAGCCCTGCCCCTTCTGTACGCTGCACCCCGCGGTATCCACTCAGGGGTGAGAGCTAGAGACCTCGAAGTGGCGCTATCCACCACACGCACAGAATTAGCCAGATTACGTGCAGCATTTGAAACAGCCAGGGCACCAGAAGTACCGATGCTTCCCCTAGGCACCCCACCTGTACCTCCTGGCGATAAGTGGAAATCCGGGGAATTTCTGTTCAAGATTGACAGCTCACTGATAAGA
This sequence comes from Ambystoma mexicanum, assembly GCF_040938575.1. Classification (NCBI taxonomy): domain Eukaryota; kingdom Metazoa; phylum Chordata; class Amphibia; order Caudata; family Ambystomatidae; genus Ambystoma; species Ambystoma mexicanum. Next base: position 642,558,229 of record NC_090923.1, read on the forward strand.
GCTGTACATGCAGAAAGGGAAGGAATATCCTGGGGTACGAGAATGTAGGGTCGGCAAGAGGAATATTGGTGTGATTTTGATAACACCGAGGAAGGAGCGGTGGGAGGGGCAGCTGCAGCTCCCACCACTACCCCAAGGATAGAAAGCTTGTGGGACGGAAGGTTGAGGGAACAGTTTGGGAGAATAGCGTTAGCAAAGAAAAAGGGAAGTGGTCTCAAAACAGGCAAGAATACCCCTGGGTACCCCGCCCTCCCCGTCTGCTATGACATTCTCTGGCAAAATTACCCCACCTCTTGCAAGACCAGCATTGTCCTTGCCCACCACCCTGTGGTCCTGGCCCCCCCCAAACTCCTCCTCTCTGCCCTCGGAACCCACCTCGTCCTCTCGGTTGCCCTCCTTGCCATTGGGGTCCCGTGTACTGTTGATTTCCTCCCTACTGTCCTTGCCCATTGTCTACCCACACTGCGGCCATCCTCGCCTGTGTGGCGATGGTGGCACACCCCTTGTCTCCCGTCTGTTCTGGGGCGGTGCTACTGACGCCGCAGCTACTTTCACTAGTTTATTTTGTACTAGTTTCGCTGCTTCTGCCGGTCTCCTCTGAATAGTTTTTTTCACACTCTTTGATCCTCCTACAATGGTGTACTATGATGCTTTGAATCTCGCTTCCACCCCCGCTATCTAATCAAGGGCCTTCTGTACTTCCTTGGGGAGCCCCCGCTTTACCATAAAATAAAACAAGGATGTTGATTGGTCCCATGTGCTGCCCGTCTACGCTCTCCACATCTCCTGAACCCGAAAAATGTACTGGGAAGCATCTTCCTCATCCCTCATTGTGCATTGCAATAATGATTGCAAATCGAGAATATCTGGGAAGGTCCTCCGCAGTGCATCCCAGACACGCGCTCTGATATTGTTAAACAATGCACCATTGTGGGAATCGTTGCTCAGTATTACTCCTGGGTACCCCGCCTTTACCCAAACTGATTGTGCTTGGTCTCCCACTGCCGATACCAACAGACTTTTAATGTCTCCTATTGAGAGGGGCACACCAGCAGTGTGTTTTTTCGAATGTACCCGCTCCCGCAGGGAGTCGGGGGAGGGACTTGAGAAGATTGTTCTTGTCCATTTGTGCCCACAGGACATAATGAGGGCGCCCTGCACCTTTGTGAATTAGGGGCATTTGTAACTTTGTTTTAATCTTCCCTGTTTTTAGACCACTTCCCTTTTCCATCGCTAAAGCTATTCTCCCAAACTGTTCCCTCAACCTTCCGTCCCACAAGCTTTCTATCCTTGAGGTGGTGGTGGTGGGAGCTGCAGCTGCCCCTCCCACCTCTCCTTCCTCAATGTCATCAAAATATTGCAAGGAAGGAGTGGAGATTACCTGCTGATTTGGCTTTCTAACCTGTAGCACTCCCTGAGGTAATTGTTGATACTATCTTATCCCTAGACTTAAAAGGGTTACAGGTGTCTGCAAAGAGAATTGTGGTACTTGGAACAGATATCCACGGCTGCCAATAGCACACAGTGTTATGTATTTACCCCAATATACCTTTGAGAGAGCTAACAGATGAGGATCTCTTTGTGGATGGAAACAGTGATTGAGAAATAGTACTGGAGATTTGTATACCTTGTGACATTATGGTAAAATATCGGAAGGTGCAGAGCTCCCTTCTGGCAATTGTAAGTGATCCCACCCCATTCTGTAAAGTTGACCTACAGCAGGTTCCACCACACTTATGGACAACAAACCCACATGATGTAGGGATGCTAAAAGAAGTGACCCCAGTGGGAATAACACTAAAACTAGGCGCAGTTTTACCAAGAGTAAAACAGTATCCCCTGTCCAGAGAAGCAAAGGAATGGATTCAGGAAACATTACAGGCCCTGCTACAGCAGGGGATTATAGGGCCCTCCACATCATCATGCAACACTCCTATCTATCCGATCAAGAAAGCCACAGGGGGTAGTTGGAGGATGATCCAGGACTTTCACCCCTTTAATGATGTTGTACAGAAGGTGTTTCCTCTCGTTCCTAACCCGGCTTCCATCCTGTGCAGCATCCTGAAACAGGCCACTCATTTCGTTGTAGTGGACCTGAAAAATGCATTTTTCTCAGTTCCACTCACCCCACAATCACAGTATCTTACAGCATTTACCATGGGCTACAAGAAGTTCAATCTCTCACTCTTTCTCTCCCTCTCAAACCCGCCCCGTTCTTTCCCTCTCCGCAGGTGCAACGATCATGGAGATGACGCCACTGCGGGACACATCAAATTTAGATAGTAGGAATAGAGTGACCTTTTTGAGAAGATATAGTTATGATTGTGGATTACATTTCGTAGCTATTTTATTTACTGTATTAATGCTTGCATTGGGCATTTACTGGGGAGCCTGTTTTATCTGGGGTGGTCATATAAAAGAAGGGGGGCAAATGGACATGGGATGGATACAAGTGGACCTGGAATGGAAACATGCCCGCAAACCTCACAAGCTTACATCGAAATACGACAAAGTTCCTAGGTGTTATTATATCAACAGGAAATGTAATTGAAAGGTCATCAGATGCCCCAAATGAAACTTCTATGCGCTCTTTATTATTTAACACTCAATCATCTACCTCAGTATTTAACATGTTGTCTACCCCAGCCCCTAACATGGTTACAGGTTTTTCCCGCTTTTTAACCCCGAATGAATGAAAGCACCCATGTAATGGGAAGTACACAAACACTTGGAGTGACAAACAACAAAATGGATATTGCCACAAATACCACATGCAACAACTCCCAATCCACGCTCTGCAATAGTTTAATGTTCCAGCTATTGAAAACACATATAGAACGTTCCTTGTGTAACACTAGTATTCCTCGAAGAACAGTGCCGGATGGGAAAAGGTTTCCCTTACGCAGTAACAGAAGGAGGTGGCAAACCCGCCCGCGCAAGTATGATGGATATCATGGCATAGGATTAGATGCAGTAGAAGACCTTCGCCATCCTGAACACTCAAACCGTTGATGCTCTGATATGAGTGCGGTGGGAAGGCGAACGACTAATGGGAGTTGCTATGTTTGTTCCTGAATACTGCATGCTTCCGGGGCACCCAAAGTATTAATACCACGAGAGGCACCATTAAAGGAAACCCAATGTCTGATTCATCTTTCACTATGTACAGTAAAAGGCACTTTCCAGGCACGCAGCGTTAATTACAACTACTTGATCCGGAACTTTGAAAATGCAAAACCAGCTCCACCAACCCCAAATGTTTCAAGGAAGCATTTCTCGCCATACAAGGGACAAAATATTTGGACAATAAGTGTCAAGAAACAATTTTCGTGTGCATAGCAGAAGAATTCCTCAGCTACTCAGAAAAAACACTAACCCTTGTGGAACAAGCAGGTGCACACATATGGACAGGCATATTGCGAAGCTGAAGTGGGTCACAGCAATTGAAAAACTAGTAAAGAAGAGAGCTATGAACTTTGTTTTTACAGCGAAGGAACTGTCTTGATCAGATCAAACAAACGATGCGATCGAACACTGCTCATTCCAGACCTCCAAAAAGGTACCACAGTGCTGATGGATTACTACTTGGTCTGTGGCCAGAGAGCGTACTTCCACCTCCCATCATCCTGGAGGGGCTACTGTTCGCTTACAACGCTGCATTCGGCTTTGCTCGTAATACCAGAAGGACACCTGAAGGGGGGGGACACTTGCCTGACGAAGAACGAGCGGTACCTGAAACCACAGAAGTAATGCTCCTCATTCTGCCTTCAGACTTTTGTATCCTACCAGAAAAAGAACGTCATGACCGACTATGGAGGAAGAAGCGATCTTCGAACTACTTGTCCCAAGAATCATATGATCTACTCGCACAAATACCCGACGAATATAGACTGTACAATTCTGCTGAGACATTTTTCGCATCCCTTTTGCCCAGCATCCAGACAAGGGCCAGCACTAAATGGCTTCTCGATCGTCAGATGGGAACTGATCCAGCTGGCAAACGATACTGAAGAAGGGTTCAATATCATCAAAGTGGAGCTGAGAGCCCTCGGACTAATGACAATGCAGAACCGTTACGCCCTCAACCTCCTCACAGCTGTGGAGGGTGGGGTTTGCAAAAAGATTGGGGGTTCATGTTGCACATTCGTACCTTCTGCAGACCCTGAAAATGGAACACTAACACATGTCATTGCAACAGTACATGAACTTGGAGTAAGGATGAAGAAAGAAGCAGGATTTCAGGACGACGATTGGGCAAACATGGCATTCGACTGGGTACCATCCTGGCTTGGAACCACGGTAAAGATGCTGATCCCTATCATCGTGGTCTTTCTGGTGGTTTTTTTTCGCACATGCCAATTGGGTCTCCATTGTTGTACCAAAGCAGTGCCTAATAGTGCAATGATGGTGACAGTTGTGAAAACAAATGGTAAGGTACCTTGTGATACACAGGAGGCAGAGATCGAAACAGAGCAAGATGATGGCCCAAAATATTGCGTGGTGGCAATCCCATGAGGGTATGGGGATGAGGTAGATATTCTGTACCACACAACCATGGCATCTCCCCAGATACCGAAAAATTACAAGGAAGTGTAGGTAGATTTGGCAGGGGTTGGGGGATGCATATACATGACCTGCACACCCTAACAGTATGTGCAGCATGGAGAGACTCTAAGTGATCTTTGTAGAACATGGATGTCCATAAAAGGGACACCTGCATGGGAGGAAGCAGAGAGACAGGCCAATGAACGGAAATATGGGGGGGGGGGGGGATTTGTTACTGCAGAAGTAACGAAAGGGGGGAATGTTGGTATGGAAATGAGTCTATCCCACCCCCCTAGGCGCTTCCAAAGAAGGCATACCCCATATGAGGCAATATAACTTATAAAGGGGGAGCAGTCCTCATCACCAGCCACCACACAAGGGCCCCACAGCACATAGAAGTAGATGCTTAGCACTAGAAATGCCCACACTCCGCAATGCCATTTTGTAGTAGGCCACAAACTAGACCGGCCGCAGACCCACGCTGCTCGCGTTCCCAGCACACAGAGCCCAATTTCTTTGCAATATGCTGGCTCCGCTTGAGCCTTGTTATGATATAATATGGCATTTATGACACGCCTATACACAAGTGTTTCAAGGCACGACGAGGCAAGGGAGGGGGAACCAAGGGAAGAACAGACAACGATCTTACTAGGCCAGGTGACATTGAGATTGCGCAAGTGCAGGGGAAGGGGAGAAGTGCAGAGGGGAGGGGGCAGTGCAGTACATTGGATTGACCGTAAAAATAAATAGAATAAAAAAAGCAATAAGTAAAGGGTGCGGCCAGCTGGTGGCATGGGTAAGTGCAGATATCAAGTGTCAAGTGCTGGTAGGGGATTGTAGGGATACAGAAAACATTCCTCAAGTGCAGGGGTTGCCAGGGAGGCAGTGCAGGTGTGCAACTGGCGGGGGAGGGGACCTGGGCCCGAGATCACAGGGTAGCCAGGTGACCAGTGCAGTTTCGTTTCCAGCCAGGAGCTCAGCAGGGTAGAGGAGGAGAGAAAGCAGATGCAAAGAGGAAGGTTTTGAGGTGCTTATGGAACCGGAGATGGTTCTCCTCAAGTTTCAGGGAGGCTATTCCAGAGAGAGGCCCCAGCCGAAGAAAGAGATCTACCACCAACTCGTTGCTTGGAGAAGCAACTGACCCTGAGGGACTTGGAGGATGATCGAAGAGATCGAGAAGGAAGATATTTAGGAAGAGAGAGTTGACGGTATTCAGGCCCCAGGCCCCAGATGGATTTGTGGACAATGCAGAGGGTTTTGAACTTAATCCTCGCAGCCACTGGGAGCCAGTGCAGAGATTTCAGTCCTGGAGAGATACGATCCCTGGGCTTGGGGCCAAGGACAAGTCTTGCAGTCCTATTCTGGATGAGTTGCAGAGGGCGGAGAGTAGAAGCTGGCAGATCTAGAAAGAGGCTGTTGCAGTAGACCAGCCTAGAGAGAACCAGAGGGGGGAAGGATAGAGAAAGGAAGAGTACCTCTGAGGAGGTTCAGCTGGTAGTGTGACCTCTTAGAAACGTCAGAGATGTGAGGGAGAAGGTGTGTGTCAAGTCGAAGACGACCCCGAGGTTTTTAGCCTCACAGGTGGGAGCAGGAAGAAGGCCAAGAGAGGCCGGCCAGAGAGTGACAGGAAATGAGGGGGCGGGTGTGCCGATGAGGAGAATCTCGGTCTTACAGGCAGTAAGGCACAGATCATTGGCGGCACACCATTCCTTGATAGCAGACAGTCGGAGATGTGACGGAAGGGAGCCTGAAAATGAGTTAAGTGTCATCCGCACAGCACTGAAAGTTGGGGCAGAGAGCGGCAATGCGGTGGGCAAGAAGTGCTAGGTATTGGTTGAACAGCCACGGAGAGAGGTTAGACCCCTGGGGAACATCACAGGTAGAGATAAAGATAGAGGAGAGGATGGACCCAAATTGGACCTGGGAGGGTCGATCAGAGAGGAATAGGTCAGCCAAGCCAGGGCGTGATCAGTGATACCCAGGTTATCACGGAGACAGTTGAGCAGGATGGCATGGTTGACCGTGTCAAAGGCAGAAGTGAGATCAAGTGAGATGTGGACACGGGGTGTTAGAATCGGGGTTGGAAAGCAGGTCTTCACAGGTGTTGAGGAGAACAGTTTGTGCTTCTGGCAGCCCTGAAGCAAGACTGATGGTCATGGAGACTACCAACAGATTCAGTGTGAAGATTAAGCTGGGAGATTGCCAGCTTTTCCAGGAGTTTGCCCAGGAAAGGAGTGATGGAGATTGGGCAATAGTTAGCTGCGCAGGACGGGTCGGCCGAGGGTTTCTTAAGAAGCGGGTGCACAAGAGAGTGCCTCAGGGGAGAAGGGAAGGTTCCAGTGGCGAAGGAGTGGTTGCTGAAGTCGGCCAGAGCAGGGGCAATGGTGTCAATGTGGTCCTTGATGGGTTTTGGCGGAACATCGGTGAACCTGTTTTGACGAGACTTTCATAGATCGAACTTGTCTAGAAACCTCTTTTGGGAGAACAGGGGAAAGGCATAGGAGGAGGGAGGAGAGGTGTCTGAAAAAGGGCCAGAGGAAGAGCAGGGAGGAGGGGGAGAGGAAGAGAGAGAGGACAGGATGTCCGGAGTTTTAGAGATGAAATGAGAGGCCAGGGCCATGCAGAGGACCTGAGAAAGGAGAAGAGAGGTAGAGACTGCAGCAGGATTGGCCAGCTCCTTGCAGAATTTAAAGAGTTCGGCCGAGTTGTTAAATGCCGCAGAGACGTGGACTTGGATATGGGCTCTCTACTTGGTGCGGACAGAGCCGGTATTGCCTTTGGAGCAGGCAGCAAGCCAGTTTGTCAGAGGATGTCCCAGAAGCACGCCACGTCCTTCCAGCCACCCTGCACTTGCGTTTAAGGGTGGCGAGGTCTGTGTCGTACCAGGAGTTGCACTTGGCTTTGGGCTTCAAGCGGATCCTCATAACCGGGGCAACAACACTGAGAGTATCACATATAGTAGCGTGGAGCATGGAGAGGGCTGTGTCAGAGTTTGAGTCAGCCAATGGGGGAGGGGCGTGAGAAAGTGGCAGCGAAAGCCTCAACTTACACACGCTTCATGAGTCCCATAACCCAGAAGGTAGGTGGCAGTGCTGGAGAGGGATAGCGAGCAGAAGGTCTGTAGAGATCAGAACATCAACAGTGTTCCCTGCAGAGTGAGTCAGGGCAGAGGGGAGGATAGAGAGTGAGAGTGAGAGTCGCAGAGGTCGCAAAGGGTTCCAGAGGAAGGACAGGAAGCATCCAGGTGGATGTTAGTCTCCAAGGAGGGGGAATTGGGTGGTCGAGACCAAGAGGGAAGTGGAGAGGTCCGCTCACTCAGAGGGGATGGAGGAGATCTGACCAGGTAGCCGATAGATGGTAGCCACAGTAAAGGAATGGCTAGGAGAGAGTGTGAGAGAGAGAGAGAGCACCTGCAGACGAGGCATTTGAAAGAGGAGTAAGCCTGCGTAGGAATGACAGAGGCAGGAATCCACTCGGGAAAGATCAGGGCTATACCCCTTCCGGAACGGTTGGACCTGGGCGGCGAGAGGATCTTGTAGCTGTCAGGGAGGAGACTGTCAAAGCTCGTGGCAGAGCTGGCCGTGAACCATGTCTCAGTGAGACCGAGGACATCAAGGTCAAGTTCTTCCAGAAGGTGGCAGATATCAGAGGAGTGTTTGACAGCTGAGCGAGAGTTTGAGAGTTAAGGGTGGCAATATGGAGAAGGGTGCCGTCCTTGAAAGACTTCTGGGGAGGGGTACAAATCAGAGGTACGCCCTGCGGAGGTGTAGAGAAGCCCGAGGGGGGAATAAAAGGGAGGAGGAGAGGGCAAGGTAGCCAAAGAGGAGACAACAGGGGCAGGCAAGGAGGCCGTGGAGGGGAAGAGGGGACAGCAGCAGAAGGAAGGAAATTGATGAGGTGCGAGAAAGTTTGCCAGATGAATGCTATGCTAAGAAGTCAAGCTACAAAATGCCACTACTTTCAAAATGTTTTCTAGATACTGGAGAAAAAACACACCTACGTCCGAGAGTCCTGCATAAGGGGAAAAGGCCTAGGTTTCATAGTGCATTTTTAAATATTCACAATCCAATTTTTAAATGCCGTAGAAACACACCCAAGTCTGAGAGTCCTGTATAAGGGGAAAAAGCATAGGTTTAACAATGCAGTTTCAAATACTTTCACAGTGCAATTTTAAATACTTTGACAATCCAATTTTTAAATCCCGGAGAAACACACCTAAGTCTCAGAGTTTGCTAAGTAGCACCGTATCCAGGGTAGAGGGAAGGCTCCACTCCTAACCCGGGCCACTCCTAACTAACTTAGTATGCTGGTAGATGGCTGGTCACTGGCTTCCCCTGCTGACACCTGCAGACACGATATGGAGCCACCTCTGAAGGAGCCACCCTTTGCTTTCGGGGCCTTAGCCGCAGGGGCTGCCCAGGGAGGGTCAGTTAAGAGCAGCAAGAGGCCAATCAGGGCCATGGGACGGGATGGGAGGAGGGAAGCGGGAGAGGGAACACACCGCAAGAGCGGGAGTCGGGGAGGCAAGAGGGACAGAGGCCCAGCAAAAAATAAAACACAAATTACCAGCAGGGCCCAGGAGCCTCGGGGGCAAGTCCACTCGCCTGCAACGCTGAGTTGTAAGAAGCGTGCAGGCAGCGGAATCCGGAAGTCCATTTCCCTCTCCCTTCAGTGTTGTGAATATTTAGTACCGCCTCTAGAATGTGCCCAGCACAGAGCGTGAGATAGTACCAGGCCCCACGCTGTGCTCATCCGTCTCCACTAAACTGCCATTGAGCCTCTAACCCCCACCCAGCCAGACCGGTGCTAGTCGCACACCACCAACCCGACCCCCACGCCCTCTGCTCCCTGATTAGCGCCTGACCCTCAGGTCCTAACCCCCATAAAGTGCCCACCTCAGATCTACAGCCCACATAACTGTATCTCTCCCCAGACGCCACACACGTCTGTGGTAACATAAAATACCGGAAAGATCAATACCTAGAGGGGAGACATTGGGTGTGGGGACTGCGGTATCAATGAAACCCTGAATACATGGGTCAGCGCAACTGTATTTTATTCTCCTCGCTCCCTGGCACCCCTGTGCCGCCCAGTTGCCTGCCATAATGAATAAATAGGCCCTCTTAGTTGTATAGTTTAGCTAAGAAACATTGTGGTTCATGTATGCCCTGACCTTCACCACGATGATGAGCCCGGCCGACCCACGTGTAGCCCGATCGACTCAGAAGAACCAATTACTGCTTGGCATCCACTATGGAGCAAGCACATGTGTAGGGGGCCTCCAATCAGGGGCCCCAGAGCGTCCCTTATGCTGTGACATTTTCTGAAGTTCTAAGTCATTGTCTCCTAACGCAAGACCCGAGCGCTCTCGAGCAGCAGAGTTCTTTGCTGGCACTTGCATTTTGTACGAGTAAACCTTGTTATCCTTGCAAAGCTATCTCTTGGCTTCTTTTCCCTAGTGGGTTGTATTTACTCTGGAGTGTGCATACAGTGGGATTTGCCTTCACAGACTTATAGATTGAGCCAGTGAAGGGGTATATTGCTGCCATTTCGGTGTTAAAGAGGATCCCAGAGAAAGTTTTTTTTTTTTGTTCACAATCCTCACGGTCATTCAATTCCTGAGGATTCTTGCTAATATGTTTCCTCTATTCCAGTTTGTTGTCCCTATGTGGGATTTTAATATAGTTTTAAAAATGTTAGTAGGTCCTCCGTTTGAGCCCCTTCACTCATGTTCGTTAACATTTCTCACCCTTAGGGTGATTTTCCTGTTCTACATTACTTCTGCTAGATGGGTGAGTGAGCTCCATGCATTGTCAGTTGAACCTCCTTACTTGGTCTTCTCCAAGGAAAAGCAACTTTGAGAGTTAGACCCTCCTTTCTTCCAGAGGAGGTCCCAGACTGCCATCTCTCTCAAAAGATCCATCTACCTGTTTTCTTTCCTCTACCTCACCCTTTCAAGGCAGAGGAGCATCTCCATCAGTCTGTATCTGATGTGGGTCCTCAAGTTCTACGTCTCTTGGGCAAGGAAGGCTAGAATGGATGACCAGCTTTTCGTTTGTTACGCTGGTGCCTGAGCTGGCAAGACCATATCTGGATGGATCATTGTCTGCATCTCTGAATGGTGTAGTCTGGCTGGTAAGGACGTTCATGAAGGTCTCACCGCTCACCCCAAAGGGCTGGCTGCCACCTCGGCTCTGCAACATGGAGTTCCTGTTTAGGATATTGCCAAGCAGCTATGTGGGCGTCTTTGTACACGTTTGCTAAGCATTACTGCTTGGATTCTATGTCTGGTCAGGGTGCTCATTTTGGCAGGGCTGTCCTTCAGAATGTTCTGGTTTAGGTGGTGTCTTTACTACTGATCCTGATCATTGTATGGCTTTGGGAGGCTATTAAAGATAAGGAATCCATGGAAGCAAGGAGTCCATTAGAAGAACAAATGACTTGCCTCTCAGTAATGTTCTTAGTGATGGACTTTCCTCCCACAGATTTCTCATTGCCTTTCCTACATGCCAGTCTTGGGGTAGCCAGTACGTCTGCGGTCCCTCAGCATCAGAATGCTAGAGAAAAGGGGTGGACCTGAGGTCACGGGGCATGGCACGTATGTATATACTGTCCCCGATGTTCTGTCTGGTGCGTGGAGTCGTCAAGCGGAGCTAACAAGGAGCTGCGTTGTACCCCTTGGCAGCGGAAAATTTCCCAAAGAGCAGCTGCATTGGGAGACTGATATTATATATTAGGAATCTGTGGAAGGAATTTCCATCAAAAAGAATATTACTGAGAGTTAAGTAATTTGTTTATCATCATAGCAGTCCCCGAAACTACCTAAGATGCCCAGTGTATCTCCTGACAATACAACATTTTATAACCCTTAACAAAATGGAGACATCTGATTGAAACATTGGTTTTCTTTGTAATAAAGAAAATAAATTAAGGTTACTACATTTTAAATGTTAGATTAGAAATCGTGGGAATGCATAGGTTAAAGTTTTACCTTTTTATTTATCAATACAAATAAAATAAAACAATATTTGAATCTTAACTCACTCACTCAAAATGCAAAAAGAATTTTCACTATCTATGTATAGCTTTACAGCAACAACAGCCACATATCAAAATAAATAGCAACGTACAATACATTCCAAAATACACACATTGTAATTGAAATACCATAAACCCACACTTGTACATAAAGCTTAGTTTTAATGCCATCTTCATACATTTATACTAAACAACAGCCACATTGTATGTGCAAACTAGCACACATACAACCGCAATATACAGAAAAAAGCTAAATTAACACGTCAGTAACCATTCAAAATGAAAGGACTATTTAAGGTTCCAGTAATGTTGGTTTTACTGTATATTTAGTGTTTTATAAGTTCAACCTTAGTATTGGAATTCCCATTGTTTATAGACTTTGACGTTTAAAGGAAATCTTTTTTTTTTTAAATTTCAAAACTTTGCAAAATGTATCATCTCTTACCATGAGAGTTCTCATGCAGGATGTCACAGGCTTTAAGTCAGTGGGTAATTCAACAACAGTGAGTTCTGGACCTTCTAGAATAAGAAGGACACTACAGTTCTCCCAATTTGCTTGGACTCGTCACCACCAATCCTTTGGTGGCAAAGAGGGCATCAAGGCCTTGACTCTGCTCAGGTATGCCAGCCCTGGAGTTGGTAAGGCTCTAGGACAAATTGCCTGAACTGGCAGGTTTAATACTGCAGAGTCATCTTTTTGGAGGTTGATCATTAGTGCAGAAAGCTCTGGCGTCTTTTACGATCCTATGTGTGTCGCTAGGGCTCCTGACAAGCACTGAAGAAGTCCAGTGTAAACATGACTACTTGCATGGTACATGACATGATTCACCGGTACCTGATTTCTTGTGTCTAGAAAAAAAGAGACATCACAAAGGCAATTGGGAATCCAAGGTTGGTCCTGCTAAGGAAGAAGTCTCCAGTGTCCAGAGAATGCAAGGATTCACGATTCCTGACGAGCAGTAGATTTCCTTCCAGAGATTGCCCAGACTATCCAACTCACCACTTCTTTTGTCCGGTTATGCAGCTGTCAACTTCTTAATCCACAATACCAATCATGGTAGGCTTTTTGTCAGGCCTTCAACGATGGGGCTTTGGCAACGAAAATCAGTCATCTTCAACCGAAAGGCCCCTCATTCCTCTGGAGTGGAGGATTGGTTTGGCAAAGGTGCCTGCTGTGACTTCTCCTTAGTGGAGTCACAGGAGTGATGGTTCTTCTTTTTGTCCTTTTGTACTGGAGACAATTTTGCAGTTTGACAAGTGGCACCTGCCGACCTCTAACTGGTCAATCTATTACACTTCTCTTAATGGATTGAGGTGAAGAGCTTTGTTACCTTTTCCAGAAGCGCCTTGGGGTGCATAGACAAGCCAGAACCGCACTTCTCCATGTCGCGCTCTTCTCTGAGGCAGTAAAGAAATATTCTAATGGATTGTGTCCTCTCACGGATTCCTCATCTTAGATATATATTCTCCTGCTTTGCAACTCTTTGTACTTTTTCCCAGCAGGGGAGCTGTGCGCTTTGGCATCAGTTGTCATTGAGTCATCTTCATGACTGGATGTGACGTTGATGCCGGTACAAATAGTCGCTTGGCTTACCGTGACCTCAGTTCCTTTTTTTCTGCATGCCCAGCACGGTATTTTTTTTCCAAAATCTTTTTATTGAAACATTGAGCAGACATTAAATTCATCAGATATCACTGCGAGTTGTAACATTAATTAATCTCGTGAGCAGCGCATCTACATTTCGTTTAAACATCTTTGCAACTCATTCCATTATACCAACTTCATCGGCATGCTCAGGTAAAGACTAAAATTCAACATTTGTCACTGCAATTGCAACATTAATTAGTCCCTTATACAACGCATCACCATTTAATTTTAACTCCTTTGTTATTCGTCTAGTAAATATGATTCGAGGGGATTGGGTCCTCCGACGTATTCCATATCTATGACAGGTAATGTCCACAGCTGTGAAAATCTTTGGCGTCTGCGTCGATGCGCCGTCCCCGTGGACCTCCTCCGACGGCCGACGTCACCCGATGTGATAAGTAGGACGCACGACGCCCATAGCCTCAGTTCCGTTTTTTCCGCGAACGTGTTCGCTTTGTGAATCTCGGTACGCCTCGACTCGTTGGAGTTTGCTGTTTTCAATTCTCGGTTCGTTGAACCTGTTCGGTTTGTTGAGAAGACCTGTTCGTGGCAATGTCTTTCTCAGCTTCAACACCGCGTCCTGGCTTCAAGAACTGTGGGGACTCTGGGTCCAAGATGTCGTCACGGACTCGCACAACGCCTACCTCTGGTGCCTCTGGGAGGCCCACCATACGGACGACTGTGTCGACTGTGTCGACTGCCAGTCGCTCACGGCAAAGGCCTTGCGGGAACGCAAGAAGAAGCTGTCGGTAGGCCGGGTGTCTAAGCCCCGGAAGTCGAGGTCTGCGGGGCTTTCAACGGATGACTCGAGGGGCGACTCTCCGCGTCGTCGGAAGTCCAGTGGGTTTTCTTTCCAGGAGTCAGTCTCGCCACTCCTCCGCCTCTTCGAGGCATTCCCGGAAGCGCCAGCATAGGTCGCCTTCCCCGTCCTCTTCCGAGGACTCCGCCCATCGGCAGGTCGCTTATCCCTCCATGCAAGCGACACCGGAGGAATGGGCTTCCTTCGGGAAGCAGATGCTAGCGATTCTTGAATCGCAGGGCACCGGTCCGTCCGCGCCTCCGAGTGGGGTCGGTCGGCACCGGTCAAGAGACACCAGCCGTTCGCCTTCGGGCTCGGGTGGTCGGCACGGCTCGCGGGAAAGGTCCCGCTCAGACAAGGGTAGCTGTTCTTGCCATGCCCGTTCCAGGTCCCGGTCCTCGACGCGCTGGAGAACGCGTGATCCTGTGCCATCTTCGAAGAAGACGTCGACGCCTGTTGCGCTGAGGTCGTCGACGATTTCTCTCGAGGCTCCGCCTCAGAGGGGATTGTCGACGCCGTCGGTGCCTAGGTCGTCGAGAGACACTCTCGGAGCTCTGGCTTTGAGGCCTGTGTCGACGCCGCTGATGCTGGCGCGGCTGCAGCTGACGACGCCGAATCGCTCGACGTCGACGCCTTTTCTGTCGACGCCGACTCGTTCGGCACCCTCAACGCCTTTCGAGGCGGTGGTGTCGGAGGGGCCCCATGGCACGAGGTTTGCCCCTAGAAAGGCTAACGCTAAGGTCAGGCACTGCTTTGGTCCACAGAGGTCTTCCTCTCCCCGCCTGGAGTGGAGTACATTTCAGAGTGTGATGGGGGCTTGGTTCCGGTTCCGGTTACGGTTCCAGATGACCTTATCTCAGGCCATAGCCAGTTTGATGATCTGCGGCAGTCGCTGCATGATGCCAGTGGACTGGACACCTCTCCGGAGGTGGAGTTTTGTAGGTCGGAGCCTGGCACTCATGCCGATTCTACATATCGGCGCCTTATGTCTTGGGTCACCGAGTACTTGGGTTGGTCAGCTCCCCCAGGGGAGTTCGTTCAGGATGATCTCACGGACATCCTTGATCTCGGTCCACCCACTGACCCGGTTTTGCCTTTTCATATGGCTCTGCAGAGAAGGGTGGCGGCGGCTTGGACTGCTCCGGAGAGTCTCCCGGCAGCGGGCAAGTCTTTGTCGCGAAAATACCATCCAGCTAGTAGCGACCCCTGCTACTTGTCTAGGCACCCCACTCCGGAGAGTTTGGTGGTGCAGGCGGCTACGGCCCCGGCAAAGCAGGCGTCGTATCCTACCATCCCTCCAGATAGGGACGACAAATGTTTTGACGGCTGGGCGAAGAAAGTGTTTTCTTCGGGGGTATGGCGCTTCAGGCGGCCAACTCCATATGTGCCTTGTCTCGTTTCACACACACTCTGTGGAACTGTGTTGCATTAGCGGCTGAACATATTCCCGAAGGGGACGAATGGGATGGCTTCCTTGCTATGGTTCAGGATGGCAAGGATGCCATGTGTGAGGCCGTTCAGTCGGGTTTGGACTTGGCGGATTGTGTCAGCCGGTCCATGGCGGCGAGCACCGTAATGCGCAGGTTTGCGTGGTTGCGGAAGTCTGGGTTCGCTCCGGATGTGCAGTCCCGGCTCCTCAACATGCCCTTTGATGGTGAACACCTTTTTGGCAGCAAGGCTGACGAGAGCCTTGAGAGGTTGCAGACCTCCAAAGCTGCAGCGAAGTCGTTGGGCGCTGCAGTTTGCCAACCTCTGCCTTTTCGTCCTAGAGGACAGCAATGGAGGGGAGGTTCCTTTCGCTATTACTCGTCCTTCAGTAAAGGGAGGGGAGCTAGCAGTCCAAGAGGCCATCGTAAGAGTGCCAGAGGTGGAAATAAAGGTACTCGAGGTGCCAACGCCGCTCGGCAGTTGCCTCTTTACCCTCAGGCAATGCCGCAGCCGCTACCACTCAGTCATGAGGCCAGGTCCCATGGTTCGCCTGGTTTGGGGGAAGGCTGGCGCAGCATCTTGTAGAGTGGCAAGCCATTACTTCGGATGTGTGGGTTCTGGAGATCATAACCCACGGCTACTGTCTTCCTTTTCGGCACAGGCCTCGTGACAATCCACCGGGGAACCTCTCTTTGAAGTGTCCGGATCCGCTCCTTGCGCAGGAAATTCAAGCCCTGCTGGAGAAAGGCGCCATAGAACTGGTGCCTGTAGCGGAGAAGAACAAGGGATGGTTTTCCCCTTATTTTTTGATTTCAAAGAAAGACGGGGGATTGAGACCCATCATGGACTTGCACGGTTTGAACAAACTCCTCAGGAAGGACAAGTTCAAGATGGTGACTCTTTCTCAAGTCCTCCAGGCCCTTCAACTTCAGGACTGGTTGGTGTCTCTCGACCTCAAGGATGCTTACTTCCATGTGCCGATCCATCCCAAGCACAAGAAGTACCTGAGGTTCGCGGCTGGCGACTCACACTTTCAGTTTCAGGTCCTGCCGTTCGGATTGACCTCCGCCCGAGGGTTTTCACCAAGTTCATGGTGGTGGTGGCAGCGCATCTCGGGAAAGGGAGGATTCACGTCTACCCCTACCTGGACGATTGGTTGATCAGGGGGAGCTCTCCCGAGCAAGTCCTGGATCATCTGTCCGTCACCTGCCACTCCCTTCACAGGCTGGGCTTCTCCCTCAATTTAAAGAAGTCCCATTTCACACCAACGCAGTGGCTCCAGTACATCCGAGCAGTGCTCGACACGTCCCTGGGGCAGTGTTTTCCACCTCAGGTGAGGGCTCTTCACATTCAGCAGATGGTGCACAAGTTTGTTTGCCCAGAATCTCCCAGCATCCAGGTTCTTGAGACTGCTCGGCCTCATGGCATCCTGCATTCTTCTGGTGCCAGAGGCTCGTCTGCGGATGAGATCTTTGCAGTGGGCACTCACGCTCCAGTGGTCTCAGTCCTCCGGCAGGCTGTCGGACCCTGTTCAGGTGCCGTCCTCGGTAGCCCGGGACCTTCTGTGGTGGGCCGTCGAGGGCAATCTGATGAGGGGGGCCCCATTTTGGCTGCTCTGGCCGGAGGTGACGATCGTGACGGACGCATCCCTCACGGGATGGGGAGCTCATGCCATGGAGTTGACAGTCAGCGGTCGTTGGTCTCCATCGGAGTCCAGACTCCATATCAATCTGTTGGAGCTGAGGGCCGTCAGGCTAGCCCTGAAGGCTTTTCTGCCGACTGTGCACGGAAAGAGTGTCCTGATTCTAACGGGCAACACGGTGGCCATACACTACCTCAACAAAAAGGGGGGGGGAGGCAGTGTCACTTCCGCTGTGCAGGGAGGCGATGCAGCTCGAGTTCTGGGCCATCCAGCAGGAAGTTTCGATCTCGGCGGTTCATCTGGCTGGAGACGACAACGAGACGCTCTGAGCAGGCAGAGCACTATCTCTCACGAGTGGGAGCAAGCTCAGGAGATTCTCCTGGAGATCTTCGCCCTTTCGGGGACCCCTCAAGTGGATCTCTTCGCCTCCAGTGTCAACCGGAAGTGCAAAAGGTTTTGCTCGCCGGAATTTCCTCCAAAAGGAGCCTTAGGAGACGCGTTCGTGGTGGAGTGGTCGTTCCCACTGCTGTACGTGTTTTCTCCAGTCCCCATCATCCCGCAAGTGCTGCTGAGGTTACAGAGGTTCGGTTCCCGGATGATCCTCCTTGCTCCGGCGTGGGCCTGGAGGACGTGGTACCTGGACCTTCTAGACTTGTCCATCTGCCCTCCACGTCGTCTTCCCTACCGAGACGATCTGCTCTCACGGGAGGGGGGTCAGGTTCTCCATCCAGAGGTCAGATCCCTCAATCTTCACGCTTGGCTTCTGAAAGGTTGAGGTATAAGGATTGGGACCTCCCTGAAGACGTGATGGAGGTGTTGCTCTCGGCCAGGCGGCCGGCAAAAAGGTCTCTGTACCGTTGCCATTGGAGTAAGTTCTGCGACTGGTGCAGAGTTCAGAATGTGGATCCTTTTGAATATGACATTCCCATGGTTTTGTCTTTTTTGCTTTCTTTGGCCCACAGGGGCTTACAAGTGGGGACCATTAAAGGTTACCTGGCGGCGCTGTCCATATTTAAGTGCTCGTCTGAAGAGTGTTCCTATTTTAAGATTCCTTTAATTTCGCAGTTTTTGAAAGGGCTCACTAATGTGTTCCCTCCGCCACCTTTTTTGGTGCCAGGTTGGGATTTGAACCTTGTTCTTAAGTTTCTTATGGGTGCTCCGTTTGAGTCTTTACATTCTTGCCCTTTGAGGCTGTTGACTCTGAAAACTGTGTTTTTGGTTGCGGTTACTTCCGCTCGCAGAGTGAGTGAGTTACAGGCACTTTCAGTTAAGCCACCCTTCACTGTGTTTCATAAGGACAGGGTTGTCCTTAGAGTTCGTCCTTCTTTTCTTCCGAAGGTGGTTTCGGAATTTCATTTGAGCCAGAAGGTTGTTCTTCCGGCGTTCTATCCTCCTCCACATCCTGTAAGGAAGAGGAGAGGCTCCATAGGCTTGATCCTAGGAGAGCTTTGAGCTTTTATGTTTCACGCATGTCCCGGGTCAGAGTGGACGATCAACTCTTTATTGGTTACGCTGGAAAGCGTTTGGGACAAGCTGTGACGAAACAGACTTTGTCTCGTTGGATTATTTTAGCTATCTCCGAGTGTTACCGCTTGGTGGGTAAGGACCCTCCGGCTGGCTTGCGGGCCCATTCTACCAGGGGAGTGCCTGCGTCTACTGCCCTGCAGAGGGGAGTTCCTATTCGTCACATCTGTGATGCAGCCACCTGGGCTTCAGTACATACTTTTGTACGTCACTACTCCCACGATTCCATCGGAGGGAAACATCTGGCCTTTGGCAAGGCAATTCTCTATTCTGCAATTTGATTGGGCATGCTAAATTTGTATTCTAAATTCTTTCCCACCTCCTTGCTTGGTACTGCTTTGGGAGTCTGTCATAGATATGGAATACGTCGGAGGACCCAATCCCCTCGAAGAACAAGTTACTTTCTTACCTGGTAACGTTCTTTCGATGGGATGGTCCAACGGCGTATTCCATATCGCTCCCTCCCTGCCTTCCCCGCTGCAGAATTTGTTTTGTGATTACAGCTTGCGTTCCGCAAGGCCTTGTGTGTCTGACTGGCAGAAATCTGGTGGCACACGTTCTGGGAAAAAACTATAACTGAGGCTACGGGCGTCTTCATCCTACTTATCACATCGGGTGATGTCGGCCGTTGGAGGAGGTCCTCGGGGACGGCGCATCGACGTCATCGACGCAGGACGCAGACGCCAAAGATTTTCCAAAGCAGCACAGCTGTGGACATTACCTGTCATAGATATGGAATACGTCGTTGGACCATCCCATCGAAAGAACGTTACCAGGTAAGAAAGTAACTTGTTCTTTCATCAACATCTTCCGGGAAGAAAATAGCTCAGCTTGCGATCCTATAGCGCTCTTAAATGAGGAGAGAAGGAAAGAGAAAAAAAACAAACAAAAAAAAGAAACCTCACCAAAGCTAGCAACGATTTGTGCCGTTGCCCTCCAGGAAGATGCGTTTCCCCCCAGCCAGAATTTCAGGCTAGCGAGTACATCAATCACGTCGGAAGCGTGTCAAGGCTGAAGGAGGTACTTAACCAATCTAGGCTGAAAAAACATGTGTTCTTTTTCTGCCACATGATCCAAGAATGGGCCCCAGATGCGAGAGCATTTGGATGTCTGACCTTCTATCACGGACGTTATTTTGTCCACTCGAAGAAGTTCCCAAACCTTTACCCACCAAAACGCTATATGGGCGCCCTCTACTTCTTCCCAAAATCGGGCTCGTGTAAGGCGCGCCACCATAAGTAATTGAGTAATCAGGTTAGCTCTAGGACCAGACCGCGGGTAGGACCCGTCATCTGGTGCGTCACCAAATACCATTATCAAAGTGTCCATGGGGAGCAGAGGAGCTGGGTTCCACATATATCTTTGATCTTCGACCTAATTTCTAGCCAGTAGGATTGGATGATTGGGCAATGCCACCACAAGTGACCCAGGTCTCCCCTCCCTCCACAGCCATGCCAGCATGAGTCAGGATAGTCTGAATTTATTGCATGTAACTTCTGCGGAGAGAAATACCACCGGTAGCAGATCTTAAGTGCACATTCCCTAACTGTCGTGCATCTGGAGGACCTATGAGCTCTATCCCAAATTCTCTGCCATGATTCCCGAGGTACCTCAATCCCCAGTTCCCTCTCCCATGCCAGCATATAGGGGAGTGTCTCATCTCCTGGGAAGTTTTCCAGAAGGTGATAGCAAGTCGCTATTCTGCAAGTACTCTTCCCTTCCGACACCGTTATTTCCAAGCCAGTTGGGGGCCTAATGGCACCATTTTTGACGGTCGGGTTAGTGATCCAATGCCAAAGCTGTATATACCTAAATCTCTCGGTCTCCGGGAGGTTAAATTTCTCCTTACATTGGGCAAAGATCAGCGGGACACTGTCTGCAAGAGCAGTCTCTGGTGACCTTCCCTTGACCAGAGTTGGTATGAGCTGGGCTGAAGCCCCGGAGTAAAGGCTGGGTTCTGTGTGACCGGGGAAAGGGGACCTAATCCCGAGGGAAATCCCCATAGCGCACAATACCTATCCCAACATCGAAGAGTGGACCCCGTAGTTGGAAGGAGGGGTTTCTGAGAGACACGCACCTCGCGCGGGAGGAAAGGGGGGTGAGAGAAAGGGACCCAGGAGAAAAACTGTTCAATATCTCGCCATTTGGGGGGGGTCAACTGTGTTAGTCCAACTCAGGATGGGGGCAATTTGAGTTGCTCAATAGTATCTTGAGATGGAAGGGAGCCCAAGACCTCCTAATTTCTGACCCCGAGTGAGAAGCTTATGCTGAATTCTAGGTGTTTTCCACTGCCAGATAAAGCGGCTTATCTCCTTCTGTAGGTCTAGTAAGTCTTGCTCGGGAATTAGAACAGGGAGAGCTTGAAACATATATAGAAGCCGAGGGAGCAATTTCATTTTAACTGCGCTTATGCGCTCCAGCCATGATATCTCCTGCAGGGCCCACTTTTGTAGAGATTCTTTGGAATATTTTAATAAAAAAGGGATGTTGGCTTTCGACAGGCCGGAGTAGGTAGGAGTCACATGCACTCAGAGATATGTAGACTTGGAGTTCTTCCAGCTAAGGGAGTTAGTGTTCTGCAAGGCATTTAATGTGTCTGGGGATTCAGATAAATTCAAGCCTGTCGATTTTGCCATATTTATTGTGAATCCCGAGATCAGCGCAAAGTGGTCAAGCAGACCCATAAGCGGTGGGACCGAGGCCCGGGCTTCCTTTAGGAAACAGAGCACATCGTCTGCATATAGTGCAACTTTATGGCACTGGTCTCCCACCTCGAACCCCTGAATTTCCGGGTGAAGGTGGATATGTTGGGCTAAGGGTTCCATCGCTAGTGCAAAAACTAGTGGGGATAGGGGGCACCCTTGCCTGGTCCCCCTACCAAGGGGTATCTGGGGTGTCCATTGAGAGTTTACTCGTATTCGGGTGGAAGGGTTCTGGAAATTCGACAGGACCAGTCTAAAGAATTTCAGGCCAAACCCAAAGCCCTTTAGAACTAATTGCGTATAGTCCCAGGACATGCTATTATAGCAACGAGAGGGGGCCAGGACCAGAGGGGGCGAGAGCTATTAGGTCTATTGCTCTGCGAATGTTGTCGTGAGCAGAACAACCCTGAATAAAGCCAGTCTGATCCCTATCTTTGATTAGGGGCTAAGACCTCTCCCAGCCGCCACGCTATGATTCTGCTGAATAGTTTTGTGTCAGTATTAAGCAGGGCTATAGGCCTGTAGGACGAACATTCTGCCGGATCCTTCCCCGGTTTCAGAATTAGGGTTGTATTTGATTTTGCCATGGAGTGTGTGACAGAGCCTGTTTCCCATACGTAATAAATAACTTTGTGAGGTGGTGTGTGAGCTCCTTGCAAAGGTTTTATAGAACTTATTTGTAAACCTGTCCGGGGCTTTGCCAAGAGGGAGTGATTTGATAGATGATTCAACTTTCTCTGCGGAAATTGGGTCTTCCAAGGGCTCATTTAAGGTTTGTGGCAGCTGTGGAAGATTTGCCATGGTTATGAAATCATTGGCCATTTGCGGGTCTCCCCGATGCGGGGCGGCGTGTTCTTAAAAAAAATTCCTCAATAAAACGGCATTTACCCTCTTCGGAGGAAGCGCCTTTGCCTGTCTTCTCCCGCAGGAAGTCTATCCTATTTTGTTTTGCTTGTTTCCCCAACTTAGCGGCTAATCATTTATAAGCCTTGTTTCCCTTCGTGTAAGAAAATTGCTTTGTGCGCATCATGCAGTAGGCCACCCTCCCCATGTGGTGTGCACCAAGAGCTTTCTTAGACATCCGTAGGTCTCTCAATGATCGCCGTGAGGGTTTCTTCTTATGTACCTCCTCCAGACAACGGGCTTCATGCTCTAGTTGTTCCTGCAGTAATCTCCTAGCCTTCCCCCGCTGTGCGGCCTGCTCTATAAAGTGCCCTCTAATCACTACTTTACTTGCATCCTAAATTGTGCCCCAGCTGACATCGGCAGTATCATTCTCCCTGTAGTATAATTCCATGAATTCTTTTATATGGGCACAGAACACTGGATCGTCTAGTAGGAAGTCATTTAGTCTCCAGGGAGTCCCATAAGAGGGGCAGTTCGGAGGGGGGCTATTGTCAATAAAACAGGGGAGTGGTCTGAGAGCGCCTCAGGGAGTATATCTACATCCAATATCTTCTGGATGAGCGAGTCTGAGATAAAGAACATATCCAACCTAGAGAATCCCCTATGGACTGCTGAGAAATATGTATAGTTCCTTTCCTCCTGATGGCAGGACCTCCACACTTCAATTAACAAGTGGTCCTTTAGCAGTATGGTGAGAGCCCTAAAGTTGTTCCTGTCATTTAATGTTGGCGGCAGAGTCTTATCAACTAGTGTGTTAATCACTGCATTAAAGTCCCCACCTAGGATCACCTCTCCCTCTGCATGTTCCGAGTAAGGCTTTAGACAATTTTGTAAAAAACATGTCTTGCTTAGTTTTTGGGTTGTATATAGAAACCAACGTGATTTTATGTCCATCTAGCGTGGCAGTAACCAGCAGGAACCTTCACTCCCCATCCCGGACCACCCCCAGGGTCTTGAGGGAGATACCCTTGAGCACCAGGATGGCAACCCCTCGTTTCCTCATTCCGCTTGAGGCAAAGAATTTGGTGGGATAGAGCCTATCGCTAAGGCGGAATTCATCATCCGGTCGTAAATGGGTCTCCTGAAGGAATAAAAATGATGCATCTAGGGACCCCAATCTATGAGACAGTGCTTTACGTTTCAAGGGGGGAGTTCAAACCTTGCACATTAAGGGAAATGCACTTAAAACTCGGGGTTGCCATATTAGAGTCCTCAGGTTTTCGCCTTAAGTAAGCCCAATTAAAGAGAGCGGGGGCAGAACACTCCTTCAGGCGAATCATTGCAGTGTAACCCATAAATGATCTATGGTGAGTAAAAACATAACACCAGCCCAATGGCTTCAGGTTGAACTTAGGATAATAATCAAAACAAAAACAAATAAAATGAGATGAGCTATTTTCATCAAAAATGGTGCTTTTCCCAGTCCCAGAACCATCTTTGACCAAATATGAAATATGTCGGCGCCATCCACTCTGGCAGCCAAGTCTGCTGATGAATGGAAATTTCCATTGCCCTCAAGTAAAGCTGGGCAAGATATTCAAGAGCGGTGGAGTGCTGCAGTACTTTCAGATGTAGGTTAAGATGACCCAGGCCCCCCCAACTTGCCGACACAGGGCTGAATGCGAGGCGCCTCAAGACGCAGCAAAAGTAGAGATAAAGGGAGGCATGTTCAAAGGCCCCAGGCCCCCGGTCCAACCGCTGATAAACCGCTTCGCACAGGGGTATCGGGGCCAGGCGGTGATCAACAAGATGTCCATTTCCTTCCATTAAGGGTCGCTAGCATGGGCAACTTTCAAGTCAGGTGCTGCCCATCCTTCCCCCTCCGACGGGATTAGGATTGATGTCTCCACTGGGGCCTTGATTGTTTTCTCTGATCCGGTTTCCTGGTGTGGATCTGCTTCAGGTTGGGGCCCGCGCCGGATTTTCCTGCACCTGTCTTTCCGAGGGGGGGGGGGTCTAGATTAGTCCCATTCCGATCTGGAACATGAGGATTCAAGCCTTCACAACTAGGTGTCTCTGACATCAGGCCCCTCACCTCTTCCACAGAGGAAATTACGTAGTGCTGATTATGGAGGTCAAAGATCAACGTGCATGGAAACCCCCAGCAATAGCGGATCTTTCGGGCCCTTAGCGATAGCGGATCTTTCGGGCCCTTAGCGAAGTTGTTACCTTCTGCAGCGTCATCTGCATGCCAGAGTTTAAGGGGCCAGATCTTGGAAGAGCTGTATCTTTGCGCCTTGGAATTGTGTTGAATCTGAGTTCCTGGCTGCTGCCATGATCTCCTCTTTCTGGTGAAAAAAGTGCACTCCAGTGAGCACATCTGGTCGCTGGTTCCTTTTAAGTTGGGCTGAAGAGTATTGGGTTCTGTCAAGCTTTAGATCTTCAGCTGGCGAAAGATCCAGGAGGGATCGGAACAGTGTTTCGACATATTCAGCTAGGTCCTGGTCGGAGACCTGACAGGGAATACCTCGGAGGCGCACATTATTTCGTCTCGACCTATTTTCCAGGTCTGCTTGCTTTGCCCATATATCTTCAAGATGCTCCTCAATGACCTTCACCCTTTCTGCGATATCCTTGTTGCCATGCGATTGCTCACAGGTTATGTTTTCCAGGTCATTAACCCTAGACTCAAGCCCCCCAAAATGAGAGGTTAAGTCTGCAAGGGACTGGGCCAACGAGTCTTTAGAAGTCTTGATTTCCTTTTTGATCTCTTGGGTGATGTCCTGTTTGAGGGACCTAAGCATTCTCTCCAATTCCTCTTTGGACAGAGCCATGTTTGAGTCCCGTTTTAGGGATGGAGCCCGGGGGACCTCTGCTGTGACTGCACGTGTGGGAGGTAGGTTTGCAGGTTGCGGCGCCAGATAGGCCTGTATGCCGTGTGTTTTCTTCTTGGCAGCTGTTTTGGGCATCACTTGGGGAGCCTGCAAGGGTCGGCTAGGTAGAATCACAATGCAGCTGGAGGAGCATGAGGCGACAGGCAGGCAGGGGCCAGTCTTGTGTATGGTAATTTGAATTCTTCAATTAGACCCTGAAAGGATGAAGGGCTTCCCGTCCTGCAGTGTCAAGGTCTTGTACATAGACCGTTGGGAGATCCTTCTGACTCACTCTCAGTATTAATAATGCTCGCCCGATGGAAGCAGAGGTTCCCTGCCCCAGGACGCTTCAGCACTCTCCCAGCAATTATTCAGGCCTCAGGAATTTGCATCTGGACGCCGGTTCTCCCCTTCAGGATGATCCGCTCGCCCACTGGGGCTCCGCTCCAGGCAGGCCTCCCCTCGCCAGGTATCTGCCAAATACTGAGGCACGACAGCTCCGACTCCACAGCCCACCCCTCCCCCACCCCCCCGAGCTCCAGCCCGGCGAACAGGAGGCCCAACACCGCAGCACCAGCCGGTGTCGTGGGCAGCAGGGACCCAGAGTCGGCGCCTTTGGCCTCTACAGGTCCATCGGACGGTGGGGGAGCTATCTCACTCGAGCCTGCAGGCCTCGCAGGCCCTAGTCAACAGGGGCATGCGGCTGGTGATTGCGAGTCCCAATGGCTGCTCCCGATGGCACGCACCGCCATTTTCTCCTCTGTCACCGCCGGGTTGCGCCACATAAAAAGTGCTCCAAGCAGGGCGCCTTAGTCCAGAAAATCTGCGGGCTCTATTAGCACATCTTCAGTCTCATTTCAGACGGCGAAAATTGCACGACTTGGGCACCTTTTGCTGGACTTTAGGACTTTTTAATTTTAACCCTGGAGAGAGTGAGCCCTTTTTCTCACTCTCTCGTGTGTTTTATCTGATTTGGATTATCTGGTTCCTTTGTTTTTGGAGTCTGACAAACTCCATAGGCATCTACCTTTTGTATGGTGACGCACAGCACCTTTAGTGCAGTGTCACAGAGAAATCCTTTAGATTTCTCATAAGGTTTAAATACCTTTTCTGTTCCCAAGAATAGTAAAGTGAAATGGACTTTACTTACCTTTTCTCTTTGTAGGTCCAGCTCATCATCCCATCTTATGTGGAGTGGTGGAGGGGGGCGGGGAGTTACTTAGTAGCCCATTTTTCCTACTTACTCATGTAACATGTTTCATGTTACCCTCACTGCTTTAAATGGCTGGTGAAAGTGGTTTAATGTTCCTACCATTGTGCTTTTCTAACGCAGCTGCAGTATAGCACCCATGGGTGGCCATTGTGTCAAAATGGCCCGGTCTTCTTTTTTTGCCTTTTCTTGTTTGAGGTCTTTTTTACTCTGCGCGCCAAACCAGTTTTAAACCCTTTGTTCATATTGCCTTTTTCGGGCTGCAGTACTGAAACCTACCTCTGGCTCCAGTGTGTCTGGAAGGGATGTGAAAGAGGTTGCCAGACAGTCTCTGCGAATGGGCCTGGACATCGCTGACTGTGTGGGCCGATATATGGCATCAGCCATAACACTAAGAAGGCAGGCCTACTTAAAAACCTCTGGTTTTCACCTAATGTCCAAGGCAAGCTTCTGGACATTCCCTTTGTGGTTGATCTTCTTTCCGGCAGAACGCTGATGATTCCTTAGAGAAATGTAAGGGATCCAAAATCTCTGCTAAGTTCTTAGGCCTATCTGCGCAGCCGGCCAAACCTGCATTTAGATTTGCCTCTAGAGCACGGGTCTACAGAAGATATGCTCCTTGTGGCTGGAGAATGCAGCTCCCACGGTCCAGGCAAGGGCAGTAGCGTTTCTTGTGCTCCGGAAGGGGCAGAGGGACTCCTAGCGCTCCACAGGCAGCATCAGCAGCGGGGGCGATCCAGCCTCCGAATCCGCTTTGATTTTCCTCTCTCACAGCGGACCAGTTGGAGGACGGTTGACCGACCATTTGCTCCAATGGCAGGGAATTACTTGTGATGCCTGGGATCTACACCTTATTCAGTGGGGTTATTGTCTGCTATTTGTAAGAAAACCACCAGACAGACCGCCCCCACCTCCAATCCATCCAGGACAAGAACTGAGGGTGCCGTCCAAGAGGTACCTCCCGAGCAGAGAGGATCGGGTTGGTATTCCCGGTATTTCCTGGTACCCAAGATGGGAGGAGGTCTCCGTCCCATTCTGGTCCTCAGGGCCTTGAACAAGTTCTTGAGGAAAGACAAATTCAGGATGGTGACGTTGAGAGAGATTCTCCACGCTCTCGGACTACAGGACTGGCTAGTGTCAATAGACCTACAGGACGCTTATTTCCATGTGCCAATCCATCGAAAGCACAGGAAGTTCCGAAGGTTCACCATAGGAGATGTTCACTATCAGTTCAAGGTGCTCCCCTTTGGTCTAACATCTGCCCAAAGGGTCTTCAGCAAGCTCATGGCAGTAGTTGCGGCTCACCTCAGGAGATACAGGGTCCACATATTTCCATATCTGGATGACTGGCTGATCCGAGGGAAGACTGTAGTGCAGGTCTTGTTGCATTTAGAGGACACCCACTTGCTGCTGCACAAGCTGAGCTTCTCCTTAAACTTAAAGAAGTCCCACATGACACCAGCCCAGCAGCTCTATTTCATCAGAGCAGTTCTAGACACCCGGGTCAGTTTGACACAAATGGTCGACTTTTTCCGGAACCATTACACTCTACCAGCGGCTTCCTTCCTCCACCTCCTAGGCCTCATGGCCGCCTGCATTTTTCTAGTGCTAGAGGCAAGTTTGCGCATGAGATCTCTGCAATGGCTACTGAGGGATCAGTGGCCTCAGTACCTCGGCTCTCTCGCAGATCTTCTCAGGGTGTCCGCATCAGTGGTCAATTACCTGGCCTGGGGGGGCAGCCCGCAACAGTGTTTTGGGGGGTGAACCCTTCTGGGTTCCTTGGCCTCAGACCCGAGTGGTAACAGATGTGTCTCGCAAGCGCTGGGGAGCTGGCTGCAAGGATTTGCAGGTGAGCGGCCTCTGGTCAACGACGGAAGCCAGGTGGCACATCAACAGGCTGGAGTTGTGTGCGATCAGGCTAGCCCTGAAAGCATTTGCCCTGTCTCGGCAGGTGAAGCATGTCCTCGTTCTGACGGACAACACAAACAAGGTGGCGTGTACTCCCACCCCCTCTGCTTGGAGCTGATGATGCTTTGTTTCTGGTTGCTGGAGAGCAGGATCTCGGTCTCGGCAGTTAATCTGGCAGGCACAGAGAGGAACTTGGCGGATGCTCTGAGCAGGCAGAGCACAGTCTTGCATGGTGTGGAAGTGTGCCAGGAAGTCGTAGAGGAAGTCTTCGCTTTCTGAAGTACCCCAGCAGTGGATCTGTTTGCAACAGAATCCAGCAAGAAATGCGAACAGTTTTACTTGAGGGAATTCCCAGCGAACGGTGCACTGGGGGGACGCGTTTATCATGGATTTCTCCGTTAGTCGTTTCTTCAGATTCCCATCATTCCATGGGTTCTCCGGCAGTTGAAAAGATTTCAAACGACCGTGATCTTGATCACCCCAGACTGGGTGGGGAGAATGTGGTACTCCGACCTCTTGGATCTGTCCATCTGTCAACTTCACCGGTTGCCTCGACGTCTGGATCTCCTAACCCAGTCAGAAGGTTGGATACTCCATCTGACCCCAGAATCCCTCAATCTTCATGCGTGGCTCTTGAGAGGATGAGATATGATGACTGGGACCTCTCTGAGGAAATACTTGGTGTTGCTTGCTGAACGCAGACGATCTACAAGATCTTTGTATGCATGCAGGTGGAGAAGATTTGAGGCGTGGTGCAGGCAACACGAGATTGACCCCATCTCTTGCCCCCCCAGTACAGTGATGGAGTTCCTTCTGTCACTGGCCTCTGCAGGTTTCAGGTCATCACAGTCAAATGATTTCTCCAGCATGAGGTCTGGCATGGATTCACATGCTCATGAATATTCCCCGTCGTCAGGCTGGGAATCCTCGGTAAAGAAAAAATTAGTTTTGTTTCTGAACTGTCTTTCTCCTAATAATCAATCACTGGTCTCTGGGTAATACTGCCCCCAGCCAATGACTGCCCTCTACCTAAGCCCCTTGTAACGCTCACCTGGTTCCCACGGAGGCGCGGCGTCGAAGGCGCAGAACTCTGAAGATGGACAGGAAGGGCCCCTCTATTCTGGCTTCCCTGGCTCGTTGGATACCCTCCTGTGCGTGAAAAGGGAGTATTACCAACTGTGGAACAATGCTCAAGCCTCCCACTCCCTTCCAACCCTCCACGATACCTCCTCCACGATTCCCCGTGAAGCCTCACCTTAGGGTTTGGAAGGATGAGCTCTCCATCCTGCTTCTGATGCAGGGGCGCGTTGAAACCCAGTTACTTCACTGGATTGAGGATTGATGGGAGTTCAGGTAAGCTTGACTGTTCAGGTAAGGCGCTGTAAAAGTTCTGTTCAAAAGTTCAAGCTTAATAATAATGTTCGTTGTCTAATTGCAGCAAGCGCTAATGCTTATGTCTTTTTCCCCTTAGGGGCCGGGGTTCGGAGTGCCGGAGATATGGCGCCGACCCGAAGTGAAACCGTTCTGGATGAGCGCTCAGGTAATGTCTTTGCATTCGATCATTCAATGTCTTTGTCTTTTTCCCCCATAGGGGGCCGGGGTCCGGAGATGCCAGGAAGCGGCAGGACCCGAAATGCAGTGGGAATAATCCAACAGGTAAGACTTAAAAGGAAACTGAGCTTTCCTTATTCCTTTTCTCCCTCTCACCTTTGTTCTTGTCCTTTTTCCTCTAGGCGCCGGGGCGTAGCTGAATCCGGAAGATCGCTGCTGAAGATGGAAGCGCCTTGCAAAGGTGAGTAAAATGCAGCGCTGCAGCGATCGAAACAAAATGCCTTTAAAATGATGTCTTCCTTTTCAGGGCCGTTGGAGAAATGACTCCGGGATGCAGATTTAGCAGGTAAGGGCTTTTCTTCTCCTATTCTCTTCCTTTCTCCCCTTGCAGGTGTTCCAGGGTGCTGGCAGGCGTGGCTGAAGTCAGGATGCAGGAGCTGACACAGTGAGCGTCCAGCTGCTAGGTGCAGAACAACGCGAAGCATGTGTGGCTGTTCGGGTGGGGTTTAAATAGCCTTGGAAGAAGTTCCTGGTATGTATCCTTCCACCAATCAGGTATGTATCCTTCCCCGACCACACCCGGGTGGTGAAGTAGTCCTACAGGTTAAGTAGTCCCATTCAGGCCTCAAGAGGGCCTGGATGAAGCAGCAAGGTCTGCATCAGGTAAGTGTGCACCCAAGCACTTAAACACATATCCTCTTCTATGAGCCTGGCGCCTAAGGCGCCAGGACTAGGGTCCGCTATGAGCCTGGCGCCTAAGGTGCCAGGACTGAGTCCAAAGGGCCCCGACTTGGGCCCGCTGAGACTTCCCTGGGGAAAATGATGTCTGCCTCTGGGGTTGCTGGGCCCGGCCTGGCTCCTTTGAGGTAGGCATCATGACACCCCTCCTCTGGCAGCCATCTTCAGATTTTTACCGCACGTTCAAGTGTTGGGAGTCCTTGTGCTATAGCTCTCGATCCTTTACTGCGTTTTGCGATTTTTCAAAGTGTTTAATCTCATTTTTCAGTCAAATCGCAGATTGTAGAATGTCTTCAAGGAGGATGAGCATTCCAGATGTCTCTACTGCCTTCGCGAAGACAAAACGCATGTGGAGAAGGACTGTGCGTTTTTCAAGAACATGTCGGAACGGACTATGAAGGATCGACGTACCCGCCTCACCAATTGGCTGGAAGGGAAGAGCCCAGCAGCAGGTGAGAAGAAGTAGTCAGAGCGGTCTTCTAAGACCTTGGAGGGCGCTCTGGGTCCAACAAAAAGCAAAGCACAGCAAGTCCGCGGGTACCGGGAGCGCCGATCGGTCGGGCTCCTCGGCTGCCAGGCAGGGCGCCCTTTCACTGACGCCATCAACCACGAGCCAGCCCTCTGGCTCGGGGAAGAGGAAATCGGAG
Source organism: Ambystoma mexicanum (assembly GCF_040938575.1). NCBI lineage: Eukaryota > Metazoa > Chordata > Amphibia > Caudata > Ambystomatidae > Ambystoma > Ambystoma mexicanum. The sequence goes on from NC_090923.1 coordinate 642,589,328, forward strand.
AACCCGGGTAAGCTTCGGGAGAAGCCCCGGTCAATCCCGACGGAGAAAGCCGAGGGGGAGCGAGGCGGTGACCCTCCTCCCAAGGTGAAGGCCTCAGGCACGCCCAAGGTGGTGAAGGCCTTAATTCACCCGGCTAAGGCCTCTATCGAGGGAGTCGCGGCGGCCCTGTTGAAGCCTGTGGAGGCTATCCCAGTGGAGGCAACCTCGGGGCCTAGAGTTTCCCTGCCACCACAGAGGGAATCCTCTTTTCAGCCCATCGATAAGACCCCCGTGAAACCCCAGGTGGAAATGGAGGGGGGGGTGCGGTGGCCATTACAGACACAGATACAGACTCTGAAGGGGAGCTGGCTGGAGTCACAAAGATCCTGAAAAAGAAATTCGAGGAGGTCCAGTCCCACGGAGTGTTAGGCAGAATCTTGTGCAGTGCCCTTAGGGACATCTAAACACAATTAAGGACTACAGATGGTAATACAAGTTTTACCTTTGGTACAGGCCTGTACTACTATGTCTTTTAGATTTCCCACCGACTCCATTTCTGGGGCTGACTACTGTCCCCCAGAAAAGGGTGAAGTTGCCATTAACTTTACCTAGTCATTTAACCACAGATCCAGTACACCCCATCTTAGATGGAGTACTGGAAAGGGTTAATCCTTAGCTCTTTTTTTATCTGTACCTCCCAGAGCATTGTTTTGCTCTTTTATCATTTAGACTTGGCTGGTGGCAGTGGTAGCTACACTAACTTTTCTACCGTGTTCATACTATATAAACGTGATACTGTTTTAGGCTATTATATTAGCCTCGAACATCGCTTGATCAAATACTCTTTCTATTTGCTCTGGTTGGGTTTAGTCGCCATTTCTTTTTGTTAAAGTCCTTCTTGTGTTTTACTTTGCGCGGCAAACCAGGTTTGGCTCCTTTGTTCACTGTCTTTTGGTGGGCTTCTACCAAGAAGCCCTCCTCTGGAAGCCTGGGTGTCTAGGTGGGTTGAATGTGAGGGAGGGTGTTAGGCAGAATCCTGTGCAGTGCCCTTCGGGACCACTACACACAATTAAGACTACAGGTGGCAATGCAAGTTTTACCTTTGGTACAAGCCTGTACTACTATATTAAAGTGGTAGCAGTAGCAGAGCAGCCATGCTTATCTCAAGAGTATATGAGCAGTAGCAGAGATTACACAAAGGGACCACAATTACTATGGCTCAAGCAAACAGTGACTCAAGATCTCAGGTAGAAAAATATAAGTACATTTATTTTTAAACCATTTGTTATAAACATGACACTTCTATTAAATTCAAAATCACACGTAAAATATACTACAATTAACCAATTCATTTTGTACAGTATGACTCAAGGTAAGTACCCTCTGTGTGAATGGACTGGTGTTATGAAACAAGACACGTTACCGCGAATACGATTGCGATCACTTTTTGACAGTTCGGTCTACTAAATAAACGCATATCCGTGAGAAAGAAATGCTACCGGGGCAAAAACACACTTGGCACCTGAGATACCCAGAGGGAGTTGGAGGCAAAAATCATAGGCAATATTATAGTTAGGCAGACAGAATCGAAGAACACTCATAGACAGGAATTCAAGAGTCAAAGGGCCGTAGCAAGGGTCAAGTGACACCGGGTGCCTGTTGAGGATCACACAGTCGGACAGTTCACGATTCAACCTAGCCAAGAGTACTTTGATATTGTCAATGTTCAGAAGCAAAAGTTATAAGAAGGAGGGAAGACAAGGGCAAGCCTTGGAGATGAAGAAAAGGGATTCACCCTAATTCCTCAAGCAGAACACAGTACCTTATTCAATGGAGAAGCTTGTGCCCTGGCAGTTGTTCCTGTTGGTTTCCCGCAGACCCACGGTTCCTGGAGCTTCGATGTGAAGGACGACGTCTCGAGCGGTCTGCACCACACAGGGATGAGGCCGGCAGCAGCGACGATTAATAAAAGGTGCGCTCCTTAAAAACAGGAGAGGCTCTTCAGATGGCTATCTGGACCACTACAGCAGTGTGCAGCGAACAAGAGGATCCTCTGGCTGTAGAAGATGAGCTGGTTATCCCCACCAGGCTCAAGGGAAGAAGACTCTGGACTGGATCTTCTCTGGTCGTCGAAGCGTAGATAGCTCAGCTCTGCAGCAGGGCTTCACCGGGGCGGGGTAGTTGCAGCAGCCTACTTCTTCTCCGCTTCTCTTGGGTTCCTTGTAGTTCCAGTGGCGATTCTCTGACTTCTAGCCCAAGAGACCTGCCTTTTATGCGAAAAAACCCCATTCACACAGCCTGACTGTCAATCACCCAGCAGGGGGGTTGTCGAGCCTGGACAACTACCCTGGCCAATCATGACAAAGTGTGACTTGGGTTTCCTAGGATACCCTGTGGAGGAGGTGACTACACCCCTCCCTCACATTCAGCCCACCTAGACACCCAGGCGCCTTGAGGAGTGCTTCTGAGCAGAAGCCCGCCAAAAGGGAGTGAACAAAGAAGGCAAACCTAGTTTGCCGCGCAAAGTAAAACGCAAGCAGGACTTTAACAAAAAGAAATGGCGAACAAACCCAAGCGGAGCCAAAAGAAAGATGATTTAGTCAAGCGGGTTTATGTTCGAGGCTAATATAATAGCCAAGAACAGTTCCATGTTTATCTAATATAATGGCAGTAGAAAAGTTAGGGTAGATACCACTGCCACCAGCCAAGTCTAAATGTTAAGAGCAAAACAATGCTCTAGGAGTTACAGATAAAAAGGGATACGAATTAACCCTTTCCAGTACTCCATAGAAGATGGGGTGTACTGGATCTGTTGTAGATTGACTAAAATTAATGGCAATTTCCACCTTTTCTGGTGGACGGTAGTCGCCTCAGAAATGGATTTGGTGGGAAGTCTAAAAGACAACCCTGTGTTACTGTACTGAAGGTGCTGTGTAACACACAAAAAAGGGGGCTACTGAAGTGGTGTATTCCAGAGTCCACAATCATAAAAACAGGTAAAAGACATGGCTAAGAATGGGGGAAAAGCTCACATTCTTACCAAGTGAAAGAAAGTCCAGCAAAGCTGCTGGGGGACTCACTAGGTGAGGGAAATTAGCCATAAAATGAGAATTCTCCCTAACAGGGAGGATTCCCGAAGAGGCGGACGAAGAGAGCGACGTTGGTGTCGACGAGGAGCCCGTGTAGGCGGAGGAGTCCACTCCCCAACCGTCGCGCCCGGCGCAACCGGTACCTGGGCCACAAGACAACTCAGGAGCAATCTTGATGGCGATCCAGGCCTTGTGTACAGAGATGAGGACAAGGTTGCCCTTGCCCCCAACTGACGATCCAGCGGAGCCTGGACCGTCGGGAAGCCCTCCAAACAAGCAGAGAAGAGTTAATCCCCCGCCCTCCCAACCTTCTCAGCCTTCTCAGCCTTCTTCTCCTTCCCCGGATCCGAGGGATGACACAAAGACGGTGACGACGGGGACGGATGCCTATGGATCTTTCTCAACCCCATAGGAACCATCTTTATTCACATGTGTTACACAGCACCCTCAGTGCAGTGACACAGGGATGTCGTAGCGTCCCCCAAACATAGACTCCATACCCTGGGACTGACTACTGTCTCTCATGGCATGTAAAGTCCCCTTTGACTTTACTAGACAAATCCTATGAACTAAACCAGTACAACCCATCTTACTATGGAGGTACTGGAAGGGGTTAATAGTTTTTCCCCTAAGTTCATTTTCGAGAGGGTACCGTACAGTCACTCTCTCAAAAGTTTCTGGCTGGTGGCAGTGGTTACTACCATAAATATTTAACCGCGAATATTTCCCTATGGGATTTTCCCATTGTTCGAGGCTACTACTTTTTCTGACAGCCTCTAACATACCGCCGGTGTATTTTAATATTAACTTTACCCCGGTAGGTTTTTATTGCCAGAACTTTAATATAACTTCTTTCTCGTGTCTTCCTCTAAACTCCTAACCCAGGTCGGGGATCCTTTGTTCGTTCTTTTGGCAGGCTTCTGCCGAGAAGCCCTCCTTTCGGCACCACCGAGTCTGGGGTGGGTCCATTGTGTGGGAGGGGGAGTAGGTCCCTGGACAGGGTTGCCTGAGCAACCCATTTCGCACTCTATCCTGATAGGCCGGAGGGTCTCCCACCAAGATGACCACTCCACTGTGTAAGTGACAGCTAGGCTGTATGAATGGGGATCTTTGTGCATAAAAGCAGGGTCCTGAGGTCTGGAAGAGCAAGAAGTCGCCACTGGAACTAAGAAGCTGAAGAGGAGAGAAGCCAAAGACATCTGCAACGACTGAACCACCGGTGAAGCCCTGCTGCAGCGTCTAACCACTTTTCTCCACACGACGAGAGAAGATCTTCACCTGCAAGAGCCTTCTGCCCTTGAACTGGTGGGGCCAACCAGTTTGCCAATCGCCTTCCCGGACCTGCCTTGGTCGAATCACCCGTACCCTGTACTCGGAGGCCGGATAGCCAGGCATCAGTCCACCCGGACCGCGATTTAAAGGAGCGTACCTTTTATTCGTCAGGCAGCACCGCGGCTGGTTTCATCCCTGGGTAGTGCAGTAACTCGAACCTTCCTCCACGACGATGGAGGTCACAGGGAACAACCGTGATATTAGTGCCTGCATCGACGTCACGTCCAATCACTGTGATGACGACTCGACGGCCACCGATGCCTGCTGGGGAAAAGGTTTCAGAGAGCTGCAGTGCAGGAGAATATTTATCTAAGATGAGGAATCTGTGGGAGGTACATTCAGTAGAAAATAACATTACATGGTGTCAGTAATTTGTTGTTATACAAATAACATTAACATATGCATATTTATAGTCATTACACTGTGAATTAATATATGCAGTAAATAAAATTTTGTAAATGATGCAAACTGTAAATACTTACACAAACCGCACAAATTTAATGCACATTAAACATGTAAATAAACAGTTTACCATTTTTATTAAAACCAAACAAATATTTACACAACACATTACATTACTGTGTCTATAATGCCTTTTAGAGCAAAAACGAAATATTGCAAAACAATAACAGGGTGAGTTAGAGTTACCATGATAATTGATTTAAATATAACATTTTTAATTTATCAATGCATGTTATGTTACCTTAACTTTGTTATTTCTGGTGTTTGTAAATTTTTTTTTTTTTAAGTAACCTCAGGTTTAGTACAAAAACAATGTTTTTCAAATAATATATATGTTGCAAGATCCGCCATGACATTAGTTTCCCTTCTATTTCCCCAGTCGTCCTTCAAATTAAGCTGATATTTTGCCAGGCACAACTCCTCCTTCTCTCCGCTATACTCCTCTTAATTTCACTCATGGCATGGATGGGCCCAGTCACAATTTTGCATTTGCTTGTTTTTGTGCATTCTTTAGTCTACCAAGATGGGTTCCTTGCACTGTGAAACGGCCAAGTCCCAGGGCGACAAGAAGCATTCCCCATGCATGTGTGGCCCGTTGCTATGCAACAAGCTGTATCAGTGTACCAAAACCAGCAGCCCGGACGAAAGCTGGGGCAGACAACAGCTACACTCCTGCTAGTTGTTCCTCCCCCTTTGGTTGCTGCCTGAACCATCATGACCACCCCTCTCGAATTCCTCTTTCCTTATATGAGTTAACAGGGGGGAAAAGGTCACATTCACAACCCTCCCACATAAGATTGCCACAAGTCAAACACTGGCATCTTAGGCACGGAAAGGAGCCCTGACGGAAACAGCTGCTGTATGGGAGGAGGCCACTTGGGGTAATACTATTATGCTGTATCCCTTCTATGTTACCCCGTCAGCCAAAGACCCCACCTGAAGCAGACTTGTCTGTGCTGTGAGCAGCAGGAAAGAAGGAATAAAGTTCCAAGTGGCAACGTTATTAACAGAAACCTTTTTGATGGGATCTAAGTTCAATTCTGCTTCTGTAGAAAGAAATGATGCATAATGTTAGGCGTTCTGTCTTGCTTTAAAGTCTGTTTCTAGTGTAAGGATTGGAATTAATGGTACCATAGATGATAACATTTGAATGATTTAACCAGAAAATCCTGTATGATTCTTGTATTCTCCTCCCTGCAGACATAAAAGATTCATTGATGCAGGCCTTGGCTAGCTATGTCTGTTACCCACACTCGCTGAGGGCCGTTGAGAGAATTCCACAGGAACAGTATGTTTTTAAATGTTTAATACTTTTGGAAAGCATGCTTGTGGGACCAGATGTAAATTATCTTCACAGTTGAGCTTCACTTATTTTTATTGACCAAAGTACTATATTTTATAAAGGAAAGTAGAATGTGTAATGTAGAATATTTTTACTCTGTTGGGGTCAGAAAAGGCAGGCTCAATAACTTGTTTGAATCAAGTCTAAATGTCCTTAAATATGGATTGGAATATTTAAATCCAAATGAAATGTTTGCTTTGGCATTGAATAGGGGCAGTATGGTTTTATTTTACTGTATTTTTAACATAAAGTGAATGACTTTGTACAATTCCAACATGAATACTTATTGAAGAAATGTTTGGTAATAGTATTGCCTCTGAATAGGAATCTTAAATGAGCAGCTCCTAAGGCATGCAGTTCAAACTTATATAGGTTGATGGTTAAAACATTTAGAAGCCCCAGCACTTATAAATATAGTGGAAAGGGTTCAAGAAAAAAAGTTACATTTTAGGCTTTTTTTGGGAGTGACATTGATGGTTCAGTTACAGGGAGCGGCCGCTCTGAGCACTCTTAAAGGTCTGTGGACCTGTGACGAGGTGGCTGTCTTTCGAGTTTTTACGCAGTTACATGGTACCTAAATAAGAGCAGAAGTTGTCTCTGGCTTGGATCACACTCCTGCAGTCAAGAAAGCATATGGCGTAAAACTGATTGGAAATTACTGTGATGAATTTGATGGTGTCATCACTCCTTTCCCAGCAGTGACCTCCCACATGTTACCAGGGACGGCAGCCGCTACTTGATCCTGATCCTGGGGATGGCTTTATGAGGGAGGATCACATGGTGGGGAGGCAAATCCCAAGGGAGTGACATGACATTGGATGAGACATGGTATCCCCCTTTTTCTTTTAAGGATTCCCTATCCATTTCCCGTGCCTTAATGGAATATGCGCATACCTCACCCACCAAGGAAGGTTACGGAAAACACCTCCCCATACTTAGTACACAATTCGCCAAAACCTCACTTAGCTTTCAAAATGACTTTTACATACTTTTCATGCAAGATCCCGGGAGAACTGACTTGCCTTTCAGTATGACTGAAAATACTTTACTAGACTTTCCATACAAGTCACCAGGAACAGATTTCCTTTTTCATAAATGCGAAAGTGCTAGGACGGGAAAGATGTGCCGAGTAATGAAGATCAATGGCGACCAAGAGCACAAGCCACGCTGTAGTAGTTACAGGGAAAGGCAGGTTGCCGGGAGATTTAAACCGGCAGACCAGTTGGCAGGCAGACGGTGGCTGGAGAACCCTAGTCCTCTCGATTTTGACCCGAGGGATTGCAGGGTTGGTGCATGGTCTGTGGAGCCAACCAGCTTGCCAAACGAACCGAGAGGAGTGGACTGTATGGAGGGACGCGCTGCAAGGACTCCCAAAGCAGATGGGAAGCTTCACAGCATTCTCGGGTATCGGAAGGCAGCACCCTCACCGGCCAAGCCCGGAGAGAAGCCAAACGGAAGAGCGTGAGCTGCAAAGGACACAGAAGATGCAAGGCAGAGGCGGTAAACCGGAACAGAACGTCTAGCAACTGCAGGCTTACTTAGACAAAGCCTATACATGCCAACAAGAGCCTGTGAGTCCACCGAAGGGAAGCGAGACACCAGGGCAAATTGGCATTACTCCCGAAAGCAAATAATATTTAACGAAATGTATGAGAGAGAACAAGCAACTGAATACTATTTTCAAGAACAAAGGAAATTTAAGAGCCTGCGAAGTTTGTGAGTGTATGTTGAATACCTATAAGGAAAACCCTGGCAGGACAGTATACCAGGCAGAGTCAAGAGAAAATACATTAGATATAAGAAACTATTAAGTCTGAGAGTGTGCAAAGTGCACATATGAGGAAAGTCCTGCAGGAGAGTATACCGGGCAGATTAAAGTCACAAGAGAAAAGCCCTAGCAGGGGAGTATACCAAGCAGAAGAAAGCTGCAAACGTATTCATATAAGAAAGCCCTGGTAAGGAAGTATACTAGGCAAACTCAAGTTGAACCATGTGTAAAATACATCAGCTAAGGGAAGTCCTGGTAAGGGAACTTCAGGACTGACAAAAGGCTGAATTAAAGTAGGAGAGAAACCTGGCAGGAGAGTACGCCAGGTACACTACAAAGATACAGACTAACAGCCAAGTTGTTTTATACATCACTTAGGTTGATCAAGAGAAACCCAAGGAACTGATATTCTTGAAAGTATAAAGCAGAGTGAAGAGAAATCCAGGGGAAGACAACCACACTCTGGAATGTAGAACTCTCTCCTTCTGGAATTTGTTTGTGTGTTGGAGTTACATATTTCGTTTTTGAAAATGTATACACCACTTAATGCCAAAGACATTACCCCTTTTACCTTCATGTTCATTTTGTTAGAATGTAAGTGGCAGAATAGTACTTTGGTAACAAGACAGTTTTCTTTGGGCATCTTGACATTGGACAGACCCCTAGTTTGTTAGGCAGGGAAATACCTCCTAGAGTAGGGAGAGGGAGGCATTCTCTAACACCCTTTTCATGTGTAATAAATGTTACAAATGAAACACAACTCATGCTCCTCAAATTATGCAACATCGGGGTGGTGACATCTAATGGACAAGAAGCATTCCCTTAAAATGTTCCTTCACAACACTGATTTGATATTTAGAAAGGAAATACAAACCATGTAATTCCGGTATTGGGTGCAGGTTTTGACAAGTGGATCAAAAGGGAAAAATACCCCCTAAATGATTGTCTATTTTATGAGGAACACTAGGTGGAAAGGTCCTCCTTAGCAAGGTAAGTCGCGAGTGGAATGAAAGGCGATTGACGGAAGCACCTGGAGGAATTGACTGGAACATATGTGCAACGTATCTTGTTAAATAGGGGACATCTGATGAATCCTGGGCATTGAAAAGTTCTTAACACCATGAACTTTCTATTCAAATGGTTTACATGTTTTGTACAAATTAAAAAGCACTTCATAATGAGTAAAATACCTCTATAATGGATTGATTCCTCTCACAGATTCATCATCTTAGAAATATCTTGCCAGGCGAAACTCTGGCTTTGGAAAATTTCCATCTATAAGTGGCCCATTGTGGCTCTGTACAGTTGCTTATTGTTGCCGGAGACCATAATTCGAGATCTTGTGTCATTACCCAATTTCTTATTGTTCTGTTTTCTTAGAGCACTGCTTCATCATTTCCACTGATGAATTACAGCCTGCTATTCCCAGACCCTTTGGGTTGTTGTTAGAATGGCAGATGTCATGCTGCCCCCCACCAGACGTGCACCATTTCCTGAACTGGTGATGGACAGCAAAGAGGCCACCAAATAGATTTTAAAGCTGGTCTTCAACACAATGCCTCTGTGGCTAGAATCAACAACTTGACTGCAGTGGTATACAGGCATTCCTCATTGAGAACCTCTGGGTTCACCTCTCACTTCCAAAGTAGTTGTGTAGTTGGACATGTCATTTCACAATATCAACCTATTACACACCATGTCCGATGAGTGCTTGGAGAAGTTCACGACCTCTGTGGCCAAGTCACTCGATCTGGTGGTCCAGCACCCTTCAACATCCTTCTCAGTGGGTCACTCCTTTTTGTTCCTTCCATACCTTCGCATATGCAGGAGGGACAGGTACCCCTTGGTATACAGCAGCAGAGGCATTATATCCACCATGCCAATGGGACATGTTTACCCAGACTGAATGATTCCGCTGCCGCTTCTGTCCCCTCCTCCACCTGTGCCTCTGAGTCTCTTTAATTCCCTTCCACAATTCCTCACAAGTGAGGGAAGATGTCACATTTTCTTCTGGAATGCCCCTCTGATGCCTGGGTTTTGCAGGTAGTGTTGCAGTGTTATTCCCTCCCTTTTCCCCCAATGCTCCCCATATAAATATTTCTTTCCACATCCGCCCCTGGACATAATCTTTTTCGAGTAACATGCTCAATTCCTATCAAAGGCAGCCAGAGTGTTGGTGGCCATATCGGGATGGAGAAATGGTGGGGTTACAGAGATTAATGTTGGGCACTATTCCATGGCCCAACTATATCAACCTACTTTTGTATAGGGTGTGTCCTTTTGAGTTTGTCTCTCTCCAAGTGGTTGTGTGACCATAGCAGTCTTAAGATATGATCTGCTTTAAAGGACAGCAAATAATGTTATCACAAAATAAGGGAAGGTCCACACAATAGGTCTTTGAAAATATATTCTTTTATAATAAAGCACTTTGGTCAAAATGGCCGAATACAAAAAGCTCAATGCACGTTTGGTGCGGATTCGGCATGGTAAAAAAGACTGAAGCCTATAATACCGAATAAGGGAAGCATGGGTTGCAGGTGTGTCCCCCGCATGCATTGAATGAACAGTAGGTGACAAACAATCAAAATCCCAAAAGCTTGAGTTACAAAATGCGAACAAGTGAGCTTTGCAATTTTGTAACTCAAGCTTTTGGGATTCAGTTTTTCAACATAGATCCATAATAAAGTTGTGCATAGGAATGACCTGCAAAATATACAGGTAAGCAACACAGTAAAACATGCATAGACTATGACAAAAATACAAACTAGTACTCTCACAGGATCATGAAATGTTTCAGTGTCCACACAGTCCAAACAGACTTTAAAGGAGGTTCACAGGCCTAAACAAACACTTAACCCCTAAAACACAGTTTTCTCTTATTGTTTCCAATGAATGTCAGTGGGCCAATATTATTCATATGAGTTAAGTAAGAAAGCTGCAAACTGTTCAACTGACAAGAGGAGCCAAAAGGTGGCCCTCAGGAGAACAAGGGGGCATCTAACTAGCTGAGTAGAAGAACCGCTATAGGGTTTCACTCACCGCTCTACATCCATGGAAAAACAGGACCAACTCCCACAGGTTATGTGTAAGGAGGCCTCAGTAGGAGATCCCAACAAGGAATGAGCTCATGGATGGGTGGGTGTCAGCATTGGTACTCTACTGCGTTGCAGACGCAGAACCACTGCATCTTTGGTATCGAGGGACCTCTGATAAGATGATTTGATCATGAACAGTAGCCCAAGCCACATAATTGAGCCTGCAGGGTAGTGTCTTTTGAACTAGGGAAGGTTGTGGTTGTCAGCTGGATGGTCAAGATCAGAAAACTACGACCCTGACACCAGGAAGACAGGGCAGTAATCCCTTCTGAGGACCTCCCGGAAGATGTGCAGGAGGCAACATAGTTGTTCAGTGACTTGAGATCACCGTTTCAGCAATCACAACCACAGAGTAACAACGAGCTCCTGAAGAACAAATACACCTCTCCCCTTTGGATCAAAGGAAAGGAGCTCTAGACATGGTTTCATAGATTCAGAAGGGAGGCAGATCTCTGCCGTTGGGTTTTCAAGACTCCACAAAGTTCTAGTGCAGCATTTCCTGGGTCAGTTGTTTCTTGATACTACATAGTCAAATCCCAGCAGTTGACAAAGTTCCTGGTGCAGTGTGTCAGCTTTTATGCCTAACCTTTGTAGAGAATAAACCTAATCAGCATGCTAAATTCAAACCTCTGGCAGCCAGCTAATCAGTACTGGTCACAACAAACCAGCTTTTTCAGGGATCATTTCATGCAAACTATGGGTAATCCCAAACAGTCTTTCCCCTTCAGGCATGCCCACACATTCCTTTGCGAGCTGCTGGCTGACGGTCACAACTGAAATTGGCACAATTTCACTTCATAACCACAGTTCCATTTTTCTGCGCTCAGTATGTTATTTCGGAACGCCACTTGGCTCTTGCTATATTTTTGTGTCATACATAAACCACAGAGGCCTCAGACTTCAAGCACTGCAGGGATTGCGAGAGGTAGATGTCGGTGTTGGACCCACATAAGGTATATCAACTACTTTGGAGAAGAACACATAGAGGATTGCAGAGCCTGCCAATCCATGCCTTCCAAGGCTCTCTTGATGCGTGCCGCAATACACTACAGCGTCCTCCATAAAGGGGTGTGAAGACCTCAGCAAAATTGCTGCCGTTGGATCCTCCTTTTTAAATTTCCAATCACTTTGAGATCAACTAGAGGAATACAGCTCTTCAGAGAAGGTTAACAAAAAGAAGAAACGCAGGAGCGCCCTCCTCAAAGATCCTGATCTAGCTATCCACCAAAATGCAGATGATACTCTGTTATACAGGAGTAAAAAGCCCACAGGACGTCATTCGTCTCTGCTAGTACCTAACGATTATCCTGTCTTGATGTCGACTGCCTACCTCAACTTAACTCCTCCAAGACTGAATTCATCCTCATCGTTCACTCCGCAAAACAACTCCTCCACCAACAATAGTTCAATGATATGCACATAGAAGCTTTTGATCTGCAGCTCTCGGATTCTGCAAAATTCATAGGCTTCACCATTGACAGCAGCTGGTCTGTCCTTCCACAAACACATAGCCAAATGGCCTGGCTACAAATCTCCACCCTTTGCAAAATCAAACCCTTATCCCGACAGAGGGCTTCTGGTGTGGAGTACAGGCCCTTGTAGTCTTGCACATCAATGGGGGAAACACCCTACTGACGGGGCTACTAGCTGCTCTCTTGGTCCTCCTAAAAGCAGTCCACCACGCTGCAGCACTCATTATTACAGGTGTGCGAAAATGTGACTCAGCTCATCGCCGTCCTACGTGAACTGCACTGGTTTCCTCTCTAGGCCAGGATACAAAGAGGTTGAAAAACACTGAAAAAGTTCCCTTTCAAGGAGCGAGTCCGACCATTCATCTTCATCAAAGAAGATGAGAAGAAGACTGAGGTACCCATCAATGGCTACCTTACCTGACGGACAGGTACGTTTTCCCTCAAAAACCATGTTGGCGTAAACAATGGGAAGAGCTTTGGCTCAAAATGTTAAAGGTCTTTGAGAAAGTGGGTGTTCCTGTTTCCACTTAGAATGTAAAGAAGAACGTAGAGCCCACTTCGCCTGACAAAGCCAGTATGGCCTCGAAGTCCTGTCTTTCCCACATGCCGAGGAGCCAGAGAACAGTTAAAATCTGGCCAAAAACCTGAGATCCCTCTGAGAGTCTCTTTGCGCTCTTCGTCATGTCGGTACCGACTTCGAAAGGCCCCATGACATTGAGACTCGAGGAACCCTTAACTTGGTGATTGGTCCGGAAGTCCTGGAATCATTTAATGGGCTCTTTTCAAAACCTCTTCAACAAGTAAGGTGATCCGATTCTGTTCAGGTTCGAGCCATGGGAAACCTCCTGGAGTACCTGGGAATTCCAAAATGAGGAAGACAGGCTGGCCACTTGGCATCCATTCTGAAGGATGCTAGTAGGCCGACATCTCTCCATAGGGTGGATTTTTATTTTTGTTGATAAAACATTTTTTATTATTTATAACATAGACAAAACAATCATAAAAGAAAAACAGCAATCGAGGGCCAGCTCGCCCAATCTTACATTCGCAGTGGTACTTGTATCACCAATTACCTAGGTCATCTTCCGTGCCCCTCTGTGTGAGCATTCAGATTTACTTCACCAATAGTTTGTACACATTAGGGTCCTCCCTTTTCCCATGTCCCCCTTATTTTAGAGGCCTTGGTAGGGCAGCCTCTAGCATTGTAAATCCGGCACTCGATCATAGCGCATGTGTCCATGTCCATTGCCCATTGCTCCAGCGTCGGGGATTCTGGCACTCTCCATTTCTGTGCGATGTTGCGCTTCATTAGGGCCGCTGCTGTATGCAGTAAAAACTTCTCCTATTTATTGAGATCGCTCTCTCCCGGTGCCCCCAGGATTAGGACCTTAGGGTCCAGTTCTATCGTGCGGGTGAGTACCCTGGTCAGTTCTCGGCAGCAAGCGTCCCAGAAGCTGCGGATGCGGGGACATGACCACAGTATATGAAAGAAGGTTCCCTCCTCCTCCCCTCACCTGAGGCAGTTTGGGCTAGTTGCTCTCTTCCAGCCATGCAATGCAGTCCTAGGGTAATACTCTGTGTAAGATTTTGAGTTGTACCAGCCTAAGCCTAGAGGAGATGGCCACTTCGCGTGGGTGCATTAGTACCTGGATCCAGTCCTCAGGGTCAATTTCACCTACATCTCTTTCCCATTTGGCTTTTAAGCTGGTCAGTTCAGGAGTAGCAAAGGATGTAATAGCGTTATAGAGGATGGCGGTGCATTTGGTGGGAATATACTCAGGTGTTATATTGCGTTCTATTGGCGTAATGTCCGGGATAGTGTCTTCTGCCTGTATGTGGGCTCTCAGGGCGTGGGTCATTTGCATGTAGTGGTACCGTTCGGTGACTAGGAGATGGAATTTGAGTTGCAAGTCTGCGAATGGGGCTAGATTCCCGTCTTTTAAGACATCCTCCACTTTCATAATCCCAGCCTTCACCCAGCACGGCCATGGTTCAAGTTTCTAAATTTCCCTCAGATTGCTGTTTTGCCATAGGGGTTGTGCCGCCGTTATTTTGTTTTCCCATCCCACAAATACGTGTGCGTGTCTCCAAATAGCGGTGATATGTGTCCTAGTTGTTAGCGGGGGGGGTATCTGGGGGGGTGATACAGTAAGTGTATTGGGTCAGTGTCCTGCATGGCCCCCATGTCAGCCCTAATGTGGGGTAATTCCCGATCCCCGTGGAGCAAATCGTTGACCACCGCGAGTTGTGAGGCCCAGTAATGGGTCTGGAGTCGGGGCACTCCTATCCCACTCTCCCTGATCGACCTTTGGAGTGTGGTCAGTGCTATGCGTGGTTGGCCTCCTCCCCACTGCAGCTCTCTGAGGCGGGCCTCCACCCGGCCTGTTTCGGAGTTTGGAATCTGTAGCAGGGCATTCTGTAGGACGTAGAGGATTCTTGGAAGGGCCATCATTTTAAAAAGTGCGGCTCTACTCATGAGGGTGAGGGGGAGAAGCTTCCAGTGATGGACGTCATTGATGAACCGATCAATGATTGGTTGGTGTTAAGAAAGGAAGAAGGCAATGAATATGGCAAGGGAAATGTGCACGGAATTGCACAGTGAACAACTTTGAATCTAACAACGTGCATGCAATACCCAAGACTCGTGTATACTAAAACCCAGGAGTGCAAATAGAGTGAAACAATAATACCAATATGTGAAAAGGGATGTGGGGTAAGCACTTAGAACCTCCTTATGACTGAAAGGAAAGTCGGCAAGCTCCTTACCCACTATGCTATTACAGATACTGACAGCACTAAGCCCACGTAGAGGGCAAGCAAGGACAGGATCTGTGAGCTGACACTCTGGATGATACTGAATAAGGAACTTAGAAACAGTACTCACGAGGACCGGAAAGACCACTTGAATGTCAGTAAACCCACAAACCCAGTTGATCAAACAGGGACCCAGAAGGCTATAACAGCAATGGGTGGAGGATAACTAAATACATAAGACCCAAGTCAAGGGGCAAGTAGGAATTGTGATTATAGAATAGTGAGGAAAACAAAAGGCATTCACACAGGGACTAGTTACAACAGCACCCCACACCTAATAGTCAATGGGAAATAAATGCAGAAGTGCAATGGAAAACATGGAATGGATCCCAATAGAAAGTAAGGATCAGGAGCAGGGAAAATGATATCACAAAAGGAAACCTTTCCCACCCATCCAAGGAGAAAAGGCAGGAAGCTAAATCTATAAAGGGAAAGACTAATGCATCAAGTTTTTCAGTAGCAAAGGACAGCATCAAAGAAACAGAGAACACAGGCAAATTGGGCAGCATCAAAGGGTAAAGCACAGAGAAAGGCTGCCTGCAGACAGAGGAAGACAGAAAGGGAAATCCAGAAAGCAGAAATCAATTAAGCGCATAAATCCGAAATCCAGGGCAGAGGAACAAGAAACAGGCCCTAGGAACTAGGTACAAAAGCTAGGAACAAGGAACAAGGGACCAGTCACAACAGGAACACTGCAACAATGACCAGCGCTGGACTTTCTTTCTTTAAATTATCGAAAGTGTGGGCGGACCCAAGCAGGCGCTTCCCCATCCTAATGGATGATGTGCACCTAATCCACCAATCATTATTTAACTTACATAAACTCACAGTTCCTCCCACCTCCCCGTCTGCCTCACAAAATCCAACAACACACTGCTCTTCTTCCTGCCACTCACCCCGTCACCTCCCAACAAAGCCTTCCCACTCAACTCAGCCACACCCAGCGCAGACATCCGAACTCTCATCAATTCTCTTTCTGCAATATGTCTCTCACATCTAAGTAGAAAAGGTCCCACTGTCTCAGGCACCCCACACACCGCACAGTCCCTCGACTCTTGCTTCCCCACTCGGAACAAACAATCATTCAGCCCCACATGCCCTATCCTCAATCGATTCAGCATCACCTCCTCCCACTTTCTCCATTCCAGACTTCCCGCATCTACCTTCTTCGACACTTTCCCACGAACACCAAACATCCACCTGCCCTTCACCCCACTCACCCACCTCTCCTGCCACTGATCCATGACCAGTCTCACCATCACAGCCTTCACCTCGTCCACACTCAAAGGCAACCTCACATCAACCGCTTCCCTTCTCATACCCTCACCCGCCGCCCGATCCACCAACTCATTACCCAAAATGCCGCTGTGACTGGGGACACATGCCAACTCCAGATTCATCCCCCCCACGCACACACCGATCAATCTTTCTCCTGATATCCAAAAACACATCCATCCTATCACCATCCCCTGCCACAATCGCCTGCAACCCACTCAATGAATCTGAAAACACCACTACCTTCTCAAACCTCAACTCGCACACCCTATCAATCGCCAATGCAATCGCCACCAACTCAGCCGTACAAATTGACACATCGTTCGTCAGACGCCCCACTTTATACTCCCCAGTGTTTTCCAAATAATACGCCATACCCACTCTCCCAGACACCGGATCCTTTGAACCATCCGTGAACACCCTGCATCCTTCCTTCCCTGCCACATACGCCTGACCCAAAGCTTTGATCTCACCCCGCAATCCCCGCTTCTTTGACACCACACTCGCAAACTCCAAACACACCTTAGGAGACCCCATCATCCACATCGGACATCTCACCAAATCCATATCCATCACAGCCATCAACTCGCCCACTCCCCACTTTACCCCCTTCTCCCACATGTGAAACCCCAAAGTGCCCCCTTTCCTCCTCCACCGGTCCCCATAATAGTCAAACCTCCAATTATACAGCAAACATTCACGCACCGGATGAGCCACACTCTTCGCACTGCACTTCACCCACCACCTCATATTCAACACATCTCTCCTCAACCCCAACGGCATCTCCCCCACAAGTACCTGAACCGCATTCACTGGAGAGGACTTCATCACACCCGAACACACCCTCAATGCCCTCGCCTGCACCCTATCCAATCGCAACTTCTGACTCACTGTGAAACCGACTGCCACTTGACATCCAAAATCTAACACACTCAAAATCAACCCCTTATACAACATTCGTAAACACTTCTGTTGCGCACCCCACTCTTTCCCAGTCACCGCCCGCAACAAATTCAGCCTGAGTTTACACTTATCCACCACACCATCCACTTGCACATTCCAATTCAACTTTCTATCCAGAATCACCCCCAAGTACCGAAATTCCTCCACGCTCTTCACCCTCACACCTTTCAAAACCAAGTTCAACTCCTGCTGCACTCTTCTCCTCGAGAACACCATACTCGCGCTTTTATCCACAGACACCGAAAAGCCCCATTTCCCACACCACTCTTCCATGCGTACTATCGCAGCTTGCAACCGACTCTGCACCAACAACAAATTCCGCCCTCTTACCCATACCACACCATCATTTGCGAAGAAATCGACCTGACGCCTGATTCCCGCCAAAGCCCGAATCAACCCATCCACCATCGCATTAAACAGCATTGCACTAATCACACTCCCCTGCGGCGTCCCATTCTCCATCTTCCAAACTTCAGACAGCACCCCCCTCACTCTCACCTGAAAGGTCCTATCCGCCAAAAATGCCCTAATCCACCGAAACGTTCTCCCCTTCACACCCATCTCCAACAATCTCACCAACAACCCATTCTTCCACACCATATCATACGCCTTCTCCAAATCCAAAAAGAACGCTCCCACCAACTCTCCATCACATAATGCCTCCTCCACCCCAGTCACTAATCTCACTACAGGATCAGCCACCGACCGATTCCTCCTGAACCCACTCTGAAAGTCACTCAAACATCCATTCGACTCCAAATAAAACCCCAATCGCTCAACCACCATCCGTTCCATAACCTTACACAACACAACAGTCAACGCAATCGGCCTATACGACTTACACTCTGTAGAAACCTTGCCACCCTTCAAAATCGCCACCACAATCGCTCTTTTCCACAACTTCGGCAAAACTCCACTCTTCCAGATCTCATTGAACAGCGCTAATACCTCCAAAAATACATACATAACTCCATCCACCCCTGGGCTATACCACTTCCCCTTCCGAATCGCTCCATCCAACTCCACCATTGAAAACGGAACCTCATATTGCTCCTCCCAAGGCCCAACATTCGCCAACACCTCCCGCATCTCCTCCTCTACCACACCCATTCGTAGCCTCACTGCTTCTGGAAAGTTCCCCGAACTGTGCACCCCCGCAAAATACTCCCCCAACAAATTCGCCTTATCCCCATCCTCACTAATTACCTCTTCTCCTTTCAACAACACAGACATACCACCTTGCGGCCTCATCAATCCAGACATCCTCTTGAACTGTTTCCAAACCTCACCCACACCAGAATTACTCCCCAGGGTCCCACAATAGCCCTTCCAATATCATCGCTTTCTTTCCCTAATCACTCTCTGCACCACCGCCTTAGCCTTCTTGTATGCCATCAGATCCACCAACATTCCCGTTCTCACCGCCCTAGCCGCCTTCCGTGCCGCCACTGCTCTTGAACATTCCACCGACCACCATGGAACCTCGATCTTCCCACCCTTCCCCTTCTCAATCTCCGGAATTGCAGCCACAGACGCTGCTCTCATTCCCTGCACCAGATGCTCATTCCAATCATCCACCCCCCCATCTCTTCCCCATGGAACAATCAAATCCCGACACACTCCCTCATACACCTCCCAATCAGCCTTCCTAAAATTCAACCGACTTCCAGACATACGTGACCTGATCCCTACCTCACCCCTCACAGTCACCAAAATAGCAGAATGATCACTCCCCATGTCCCCATCCACACGCACCTCCCAATCACATTCACCCGCTATTGCAGCAGTCACCCAGGTCAAATCCAAGCACGACAACTTCCCAGTCCTCACATCCAACCGCGTACCCGAACCATCATTCAGCAATACCAGACTCAATTCATCTGCCATGTCCTCCAACAGTTCCCCATTCGTATCTGTTCGATCACTACCCCACAACGTGTTGGCACTGTTAAAATCGCCACACAAAACACAAGGTCCCACATGTCCTCTAATCACTCCAGACAGCACACCCACTTCCACCACCTCACACGGATTATAACAATTCAGCACCAATACTTCCGATCCTCCTACCCGAATCCCCGCCCCAATCGCCTCTACTGCTCCATCCACTACAATCTCCCTTGCAACCAGCCCCTTTCGAACCGCTAGAGCCACTCCCCCCCCTCGCCCCTCCAACCCAGTGGCGCCCTCAGACATTTTTCATAGGGGTGGCCACACGTGAAGTCTTGGGGTGGCACACCAAAACAAACACACATAAATGAATGGGCCGGTGGGGGGGCCCGTGCTTTTATAAGGGTGGCCGTGGCCCCCCTTGGCCACCCCTTGGAGGCGCCCCTGCTCCAACCTATCCTTACGAAACAACTCAAAACCCGGAATCACAAACCTCAGATCACCCCTCAACCACGTCTCCTGAATACAAACCACGTCAACGTTCAGTTCCCCACACCAACACCGCTTTCAACTCCTGTCCATTCCTCAACAAACTCCTCGCATTCCACTGCAAAATCCTCATGCCGGGACCCCACTCTGCTTCCGCATTTTAGCAACCATCTTAAACACATCCTCTTACACCACATCCACAACACTCAAATACCTCCTCCCCGCTTCCACCACTCCTTTCGTAAGATCCGACACACTGATAGACACATTCCCCTGCACCAACTCCAGCACACTCACTATGAAGCACATAAACTCAGTTTTCGGGACAATCACCATTTCTACACCTTTCACCTCACCCGCCACTTTCTTCCTTCCCACAGCCTCATCCACCACCAACTCTTTCGCACTCACCTCACTCACTACCCGTGCCGGTTTCACCTTTGCTACAGCCTCCGCATAAGACAAATCTTCCGCCGCCCTCACCTGAACCACCTCTCTCGCCACCCTGTGACTCTCACACCCCCTATACGCGGAAGAATGCCCCAACCCCACAATTCACACACTTCTCCGGGGTCTCCATCTTACATTCCTTAATATCATGATCTCCACCACACCTCCCACAGTCTCTCATTCCTGCATACTCTCGCCACATGACCAAACTGTTGACATTTATAACATCTCAAAGGCAACGCTACATAAACTTTCACACGGAACCTCTGATATCCCAACTCCACCACTTCCGGACACTCCGTCCTTGCAAACCTCACTGCCACAGTCGTAGACACCACATCCCCATGTGCATCTCTCCTCCCCATCCTCCATGCTTCCACCACCCCCACATCTGCAAATTCCTTTTCCACCTCAGACATATTCACAGACACTGGCACTCCATACAGCACTCCCTTACATGACACACCACTTTGGTCAATCAGTCGCACCGCATGTCTACCCAGACAACGTACCTCCAGAATCTTTGCTTTGCTATCAGCATCCGTCCCCTCCACCAACAACCGGCCCCCAGCCACCACTTGTACCCGAGAAACATCTCCCACTTTTGCCTTCAACCATCTAGCAATCTCTGTCGGATTCACCCCCAGAAACGTCTTGTCACGATTTTCAGGTTTCAACACTACCTTCCACACACTATCATACTGCATCTTCTCTTCAGACATACCACTCACTGAGGCTTCCAGCCCCTCCAAAGCGCACCTTTCTGGAGTCCCCGACCCTGAGATGTCCCGGACCAGCCCCCCTTCATCATCCCTCTGAGAGGATCTGCTGCGATGCCGTCCCTCATTTCCCCCCTTGCTCCTCTCCACAGGTGTAGATTTCACAGATGTCTTCCCCCTCTTTGCCTCCTCCTCCACCCCCCCCTTTCTTTCCAACCTTCCCTTTCCCCTTACCCATTCTTACCACCTCCTCTGAGCACTCTCACTCCTTGCATCCGTCTCCAGAGACCGGTCCTCCTCCTCGAACCCAGCACCCTCCACCCAGTCACCGCTCCAGCGCTGGACTGAAGCAAACTGAGGCTTTTAAAGCTGCTTAACGAGCACACCCCTCAGGTGTGCCGCCTGCTGCACCTGCAGCCACAGTTGTTGCCTATCCTCCACCCAACCTTGTCCTGCAAGGGAGGAGGTGAAGCAGTGAGCCAGGCATTCTGGGAAGCATAGTCATTAGATTTAAAGTAGCATACTGGCTGCCAAAAAACCTGGAATGGATCCGGAAGGGAAGTAACTTGGAAAATAAGGTTTTAGCGCTCCCAAATCATCACAGCACTGTAGCATAAGGTTCGGAGGAAATGTCCAGTAGGGAATAAACCCCAAAACATACCCCCAAGTGACGGGAACGGGAGCGAAGGGAGCGAGCCGTGACAGTTGGAGATTGTGCACTGCATATCTGGTAAGGTCTGTTGTTATCCAAATCCCAAGGTACAGGAAGCCCTGTTGCTCCGTACGGTACAGGCACTCCCGTGGGTTGGTCTTTTCTCCACCTTTCACAGGGAAGAAAACAGATTTATTCCAATTGATCCTCAACCCACTAAATTCCCTGTAGCGGATGAGTATCTTGAGTTACTATGGGGCAGGTTCGGGCTGGTTCCCCCAGATATACCAGGAGGTCATCTGCATACAGGAAGATTCGGTCTGTATATCCCTCTGGCCATTTAAATCCTGTCCAGGATGCACTCTGGCGGAGCCATCTGGTGAGTGGTTCAATTGCGAGGGCAAAGAGAAGAGGGGAGAGGGGGCAACCAGAGGTCCACCCGTTCACCCTGACTTCTGCCTGGATATTTGTATATAACAGCTTCACCCATCTTAAAAATTCCTCGCCAAACCCCATGCGTCTCATGATCTCCCAAAGGCTATCCCATCGGACCGAATCGAAGGCCTTTTCAAAATCGATTGCGAGAATGGCAAGTGGATTGTTAATAATGGGAGCGCGTTCTAGTGCCAGGTGGAGCCGGCGCAAGTTCGTTTGGGTTGATTTGTGTGGCATGAAGCCACATTGGTCCCGGTGTATCAGAGTGTCAGCATCGGTTGTAGCCTGTTGGCTAGGAGCTTGGCCAGGACCTTAGCTTCGCCGTTGATTAACGAAATCGGCCTGTACGAGGCACAATCCTCCTGGGGTTTGTCTGGTTTAGGGATAACCACAATAGTTTCTTTACATAGGTCTGGCGGGAGGGTGCCTTGTTCACGGGCGCTTAGTAGCATTTTATGGAGGGCGGCCGTTATATTGTTCCCGCCCAGTTTCTGCCAGGTTTCGACCGGAAACCTGTTGGGGCCTGGCGTTTTCCCTGTCTGCAATTGTGCCAACACTTCGGCTACTTCGGCCTCCGAGAGGTCACAGTCCAAAGCCGCCCTCTGTTGTGCAGACAGAGTTGAAAGTGTTGTCATTTAGGAGGGTTGGATCCATTGCCGAGGTTGGAGCCTGATCTAGTGTTGCATAGAATTGGGCAAACGCCTCCGCTATGTCGGCGTCCGTCTGGCGTCAGACGCCCCACTTTATACTCCCCAGTGTTTTCCAAATAATACGCCATACCCACTCTCCCAGACACCGGATCCTTTGAACCATCCGTGAACACCCTGCATCCTTCCTTCCCTGCCACATACGCCTGACCCAAAGCTTTGATCTCACCCCGCAATCCCCGCTTCTTTGACACCACACTCGCAAACTCCAAACACACCTTAGGAGACCCCATCATCCACATCGGACATCTCACCAAATCCATATCCATCACAGCCATCAACTCGCCCACTCCCCACTTTACCCCCTTCTCCCACATGTGAAACCCCAAAGTGCCCCCTTTCCTCCTCCACCGGTCCCCATAATAGTCAAACCTCCAATTATACAGCAAACATTCACGCACCGGATGAGCCACACTCTTCGCACTGCACTTCACCCACCACCTCATATTCAACACATCTCTCCTCAACCCCAACGGCATCTCCCCCACAAGTACCTGAACCGCATTCACTGGAGAGGACTTCATCACACCCGAACACACCCTCAATGCCCTCGCCTGCACCCTATCCAATCGCAACTTCTGACTCACTGTGAAACCGACTGCCACTTGACATCCAAAATCTAACACACTCAAAATCAACCCCTTATACAACATTCGTAAACACTTCTGTTGCGCACCCCACTCTTTCCCAGTCACCGCCCGCAACAAATTCAGCCTGAGTTTACACTTATCCACCACACCATCCACTTGCACATTCCAATTCAACTTTCTATCCAGAATCACCCCCAAGTACCGAAATTCCTCCACGCTCTTCACCCTCACACCTTTCAAAACCAAGTTCAACTCCTGCTGCACTCTTCTCCTCGAGAACACCATACTCGCGCTTTTATCCACAGACACCGAAAAGCCCCATTTCCCACACCACTCTTCCATGCGTACTATCGCAGCTTGCAACCGACTCTGCACCAACAACAAATTCCGCCCTCTTACCCATACCACACCATCATTTGCGAAGAAATCGACCTGACGCCTGATTCCCGCCAAAGCCCGAATCAACCCATCCACCATCGCATTAAACAGCATTGCACTAATCACACTCCCCTGCGGCGTCCCATTCTCCATCTTCCAAACTTCAGACAGCACCCCCCTCACTCTCACCTGAAAGGTCCTATCCGCCAAAAATGCCCTAATCCACCGAAACGTTCTCCCCTTCACACCCATCTCCAACAATCTCACCAACAACCCATTCTTCCACACCATATCATACGCCTTCTCCAAATCCAAAAAGAACGCTCCCACCAACTCTCCATCACATAATGCCTCCTCCACCCCAGTCACTAATCTCACTACAGGATCAGCCACCGACCGATTCCTCCTGAACCCACTCTGAAAGTCACTCAAACATCCATTCGACTCCAAATAAAACCCCAATCGCTCAACCACCATCCGTTCCATAACCTTACACAACACAACAGTCAACGCAATCGGCCTATACGACTTACACTCTGTAGAAACCTTGCCACCCTTCAAAATCGCCACCACAATCGCTCTTTTCCACAACTTCGGCAAAACTCCACTCTTCCAGATCTCATTGAACAGCGCTAATACCTCCAAAAATACATACATAACTCCATCCACCCCTGGGCTATACCACTTCCCCTTCCGAATCGCTCCATCCAACTCCACCATTGAAAACGGAACCTCATATTGCTCCTCCCAAGGCCCAACATTCGCCAACACCTCCCGCATCTCCTCCTCTACCACACCCATTCGTAGCCTCACTGCTTCTGGAAAGTTCCCCGAACTGTGCACCCCCGCAAAATACTCCCCCAACAAATTCGCCTTATCCCCATCCTCACTAATTACCTCTTCTCCTTTCAACAACACAGACATACCACCTTGCGGCCTCATCAATCCAGACATCCTCTTGAACTGTTTCCAAACCTCACCCACACCAGAATTACTCCCCAGGGTCCCACAATAGCCCTTCCAATATCATCGCTTTCTTTCCCTAATCACTCTCTGCACCACCGCCTTAGCCTTCTTGTATGCCATCAGATCCACCAACATTCCCGTTCTCACCGCCCTAGCCGCCTTCCGTGCCGCCACTGCTCTTGAACATTCCACCGACCACCATGGAACCTCGATCTTCCCACCCTTCCCCTTCTCAATCTCCGGAATTGCAGCCACAGACGCTGCTCTCATTCCCTGCACCAGATGCTCATTCCAATCATCCACCCCCCCATCTCTTCCCCATGGAACAATCAAATCCCGACACACTCCCTCATACACCTCCCAATCAGCCTTCCTAAAATTCAACCGACTTCCAGACATACGTGACCTGATCCCTACCTCACCCCTCACAGTCACCAAAATAGCAGAATGATCACTCCCCATGTCCCCATCCACACGCACCTCCCAATCACATTCACCCGCTATTGCAGCAGTCACCCAGGTCAAATCCAAGCACGACAACTTCCCAGTCCTCACATCCAACCGCGTACCCGAACCATCATTCAGCAATACCAGACTCAATTCATCTGCCATGTCCTCCAACAGTTCCCCATTCGTATCTGTTCGATCACTACCCCACAACGTGTTGGCACTGGTAAAATCGCCACACAAAACACAAGGTCCCACATGTCCTCTAATCACTCCAGACAGCACACCCACTTCCACCACCTCACACGGATTATAACAATTCAGCACCAATACTTCCGATCCTCCTACCCGAATCCCCGCCCCAATCGCCTCTACTGCTCCATCCACTACAATCTCCCTTGCAACCAGCCCCTTTCGAACCGCTAGAGCCACTCCCCCCCCTCGCCCCTCCAACCCAGTGGCGCCCTCAGACATTTTTCATAGGGGTGGCCACACGTGAAGTCTTGGGGTGGCACACCAAAACAAACACACATAAATGAATGGGCCGGTGGGGGGGCCCGTGCTTTTATAAGGGTGGCCGTGGCCCCCCTTGGCCACCCCTTGGAGGCGCCCCTGCTCCAACCTATCCTTACGAAACAACTCAAAACCCGGAATCACAAACCTCAGATCACCCCTCAACCACGTCTCCTGAATACAAACCACGTCAACGTTCAGTTCCCCACACCAACACCGCTTTCAACTCCTGTCCATTCCTCAACAAACTCCTCGCATTCCACTGCAAAATCCTCATGCCGGGACCCCACTCTGCTTCCGCATTTTAGCAACCATCTTAAACACATCCTCTTACACCACATCCACAACACTCAAATACCTCCTCCCCGCTTCCACCACTCCTTTCGTAAGATCCGACACACTGATAGACACATTCCCCTGCACCAACTCCAGCACACTCACTATGAAGCACATAAACTCAGTTTTCGGGACAATCACCATTTCTACACCTTTCACCTCACCCGCCACTTTCTTCCTTCCCACAGCCTCATCCACCACCAACTCTTTCGCACTCACCTCACTCACTACCCGTGCCGGTTTCACCTTTGCTACAGCCTCCGCATAAGACAAATCTTCCGCCGCCCTCACCTGAACCACCTCTCTCGCCACCCTGTGACTCTCACACCCCCTATACGCGGAAGAATGCCCCAACCCCACAATTCACACACTTCTCCGGGGTCTCCATCTTACATTCCTTAATATCATGATCTCCACCACACCTCCCACAGTCTCTCATTCCTGCATACTCTCGCCACATGACCAAACTGTTGACATTTATAACATCTCAAAGGCAACGCTACATAAACTTTCACACGGAACCTCTGATATCCCAACTCCACCACTTCCGGACACTCCGTCCTTGCAAACCTCACTGCCACAGTCGTAGACACCACATCCCCATGTGCATCTCTCCTCCCCATCCTCCATGCTTCCACCACCCCCACATCTGCAAATTCCTTTTCCACCTCAGACATATTCACAGACACTGGCACTCCATACAGCACTCCCTTACATGACACACCACTTTGGTCAATCAGTCGCACCGCATGTCTACCCAGACAACGTACCTCCAGAATCTTTGCTTTGCTATCAGCATCCGTCCCCTCCACCAACAACCGGCCCCCAGCCACCACTTGTACCCGAGAAACATCTCCCACTTTTGCCTTCAACCATCTAGCAATCTCTGTCGGATTCACCCCCAGAAACGTCTTGTCACGATTTTCAGGTTTCAACACTACCTTCCACACACTATCATACTGCATCTTCTCTTCAGACATACCACTCACTGAGGCTTCCAGCCCCTCCAAAGCGCACCTTTCTGGAGTCCCCGACCCTGAGATGTCCCGGACCAGCCCCCCTTCATCATCCCTCTGAGAGGATCTGCTGCGATGCCGTCCCTCATTTCCCCCCTTGCTCCTCTCCACAGGTGTAGATTTCACAGATGTCTTCCCCCTCTTTGCCTCCTCCTCCACCCCCCCCTTTCTTTCCAACCTTCCCTTTCCCCTTACCCATTCTTACCACCTCCTCTGAGCACTCTCACTCCTTGCATCCGTCTCCAGAGACCGGTCCTCCTCCTCGAACCCAGCACCCTCCACCCAGTCACCGCTCCAGCGCTGGACTGAAGCAAACTGAGGCTTTTAAAGCTGCTTAACGAGCACACCCCTCAGGTGTGCCGCCTGCTGCACCTGCAGCCACAGTTGTTGCCTATCCTCCACCCAACCTTGTCCTGCAAGGGAGGAGGTGAAGCAGTGAGCCAGGCATTCTGGGAAGCATAGTCATTAGATTTAAAGTAGCATACTGGCTGCCAAAAAACCTGGAATGGATCCGGAAGGGAAGTAACTTGGAAAATAAGGTTTTAGCGCTCCCAAATCATCACAGCACTGTAGCATAAGGTTCGGAGGAAATGTCCAGTAGGGAATAAACCCCAAAACATACCCCCAAGTGACGGGAACGGGAGCGAAGGGAGCGAGCCGTGACAGTTGGAGATTGTGCACTGCATATCTGGTAAGGTCTGTTGTTATCCAAATCCCAAGGTACAGGAAGCCCTGTTGCTCCGTACGGTACAGGCACTCCCGTGGGTTGGTCTTTTCTCCACCTTTCACAGGGAAGAAAACAGATTTATTCCAATTGATCCTCAACCCACTAAATTCCCTGTAGCGGATGAGTATCTTGAGTTACTATGGGGCAGGTTCGGGCTGGTTCCCCCAGATATACCAGGAGGTCATCTGCATACAGGAAGATTCGGTCTGTATATCCCTCTGGCCATTTAAATCCTGTCCAGGATGCACTCTGGCGGAGCCATCTGGTGAGTGGTTCAATTGCGAGGGCAAAGAGAAGAGGGGAGAGGGGGCAACCAGAGGTCCACCCGTTCACCCTGACTTCTGCCTGGATATTTGTATATAACAGCTTCACCCATCTTAAAAATTCCTCGCCAAACCCCATGCGTCTCATGATCTCCCAAAGGCTATCCCATCGGACCGAATCGAAGGCCTTTTCAAAATCGATTGCGAGAATGGCAAGTGGATTGTTAATAATGGGAGCGCGTTCTAGTGCCAGGTGGAGCCGGCGCAAGTTCGTTTGGGTTGATTTGTGTGGCATGAAGCCACATTGGTCCCGGTGTATCAGAGTGTCAGCATCGGTTGTAGCCTGTTGGCTAGGAGCTTGGCCAGGACCTTAGCTTCGCCGTTGATTAACGAAATCGGCCTGTACGAGGCACAATCCTCCTGGGGTTTGTCTGGTTTAGGGATAACCACAATAGTTTCTTTACATAGGTCTGGCGGGAGGGTGCCTTGTTCACGGGCGCTTAGTAGCATTTTATGGAGGGCGGCCGTTATATTGTTCCCGCCCAGTTTCTGCCAGGTTTCGACCGGAAACCTGTTGGGGCCTGGCGTTTTCCCTGTCTGCAATTGTGCCAACACTTCGGCTACTTCGGCCTCCGAGAGGTCACAGTCCAAAGCCGCCCTCTGTTGTGCAGACAGAGTTGAAAGTGTTGTCATTTAGGAGGGTTGGATCCATTGCCGAGGTTGGAGCCTGATCTAGTGTTGCATAGAATTGGGCAAACGCCTCCGCTATGTCGGCGTCCGTCTGGCACCTTTCACCCTGTGGGGTGATGATCTCCCGGACACAGCGTTGTCCCTCATGTCTCTTCTCCAACCAAGCTAACATTTTGCCGGCTTTGTCTCCAAGCTCATAAATTCTTGCTCTGGAGTCCCAGTGGGCTTGTTTGGCATTAAAATTAAGTTTCGGAGGCGCTCGGTGGCTCGTTTAAGGGACAATTGGGTCTGAGGGTTTGGGTCAAGGATGTGTTCGTTCTCATTTTGGGTCAGCTCCCTCTCCGCTTCTGTTATTTTCTGGAGTCTCTTTCCGTTTGTTCGCTACCCAGGAAATTAGAGCACCACGGCCTTATAGGCCTCCCATATCACCACCGGGTCGTTTTCCCCGGTGTCGTTGAACTCGAAGTACTCGGTGGAGACTTCAGCAAGGTGGTCCATGAGCTCGGGGAAGCCCAGGTAGTAACTATTCAGTCTCCACGTTTTAGGGGGGGATACACCCTGTAACCGCTGTACCACCAGCAGGGGTGAGTGGTCCGAGACGCCCCGGGGGAGCAAGTCTGCTGATGTTACCCTGAAAAGATCTGTGTGCGGCAGGAAGAGGTAGTCCATCCTAGAGAGGGATCCGTGCGCTCCGGAGTGGAATTAGTAGCCTCTCGTCTCCGGATGTAATTCCCACCACACATCACAGAGACCCAAGGCAGATGCAAAGTTAAACAACCTCGTGGGGGTATTCGGGTTACGTTGTCTAAGATGGGTACGATCAGTGGCGTTCCACATGACATTGTTAAAGTCTCCCCCCAGAAACCATTTATCAGGTTGATGTTTGCCTATGAGGGTAGTCAATTCATCTAGTAGTTCCTGCCCCAGTCCAGGTGGGGAGTATATTGAAACTAAAGCCACTTTCTCACCCCACAGCATTCCTAGGGTTAGCACGTAGCGACCCTGAGGGTCTTGTTCTAAGCACTGAAGAGAAAAGGGGATACGCTTATGTATGAGAATGAGAGTGCCCTGGATCCCATTGTGTATCCCGCATGAAAGGCGGACCTGTAATTGGTGCGCTGGAAGAGGGTACAGTGTGATCCCGCCAGGTGTGTTTCTGTTAGCAGAGCCATGTCAGGGGAGTGTCTACTAAGCAATTGCTTGACCAGGCGTCTTTTAATCGCGGTGCCCATCCCGTTCCCGTTCCATGTGAGCACTTTGAGGGACTTGCGGCGTTCAGTCAGTACCGACTGGGATTGTACGGGTGCCATCTGGCAAGCTTGTTAGAGGGTTGGGCGGGTGTTTTGCGGGGGCGAGATCCCCGTGTGTGGTCGTGTGCTGTGGCACGTGCCTTAACTAGTGATTAGATTGCTGTCTGGAAGTGCTGTGGCCTCGATTAACCAAGAACCATAACCACCCCTGGAACCTGCAAGGGTACATTGCTCCTAGGGTAACAAAGAACTCTTCAACTATCCCTTCCCTCGCCCTCCACCTCCCCATACTCCACCCCAACACGATGTACCTGTCGCCCCAACATCGCTGACACTCAAAAGAGGTAGGGTGTCAACTTAACCTGTTCCCTATTAAGATAAACTAAAGAAGTTGCTGGGGGGGGGGGTACTGCCTTCTCCCCAGGTGCGAGAGCGATACGCCTCTGCTTGCCGCATTGTGTAAGTGTGAAACGCCTTATGTGAATTACTGTGACATAGTTCTGCACAGTCCATGGTTCAGTTTCGTACCTGCCGGTAGAGTCTAGATCTCCGGTGGGGATCAAACCAGGGGTTAGTCCCCATCGTCCGCTGGGTGGTCCAGTTGAAGTGGTTGGTCTGGCACTTGATGCTGGTCCGCTCGTGGTCCGGGGTTTCTGCCCTTGTTACCTCGAGGTGCCGACTAGTCCCCTTCTATGTGCTGCTCTGCCCATCGCCAGGCCTCTTTAGGGTCGCTAAAGTGGACCGTTGTGCCTTTATGGTATATCTTCAACTGGGCAGGGAAAAGTAGGCCATATTTGACTCCTAGCACTTGAAGTTGTTTTTTAAGCTTTTCAAAGGATTGCCTCGCCCTCTGCACCTCTTTCGTGTAGTCTGGGAAGAATGCTATCCTAGAGCCATTAAAGGTGATTGTGCCTTTGGTTCGTGCTAGGTGTAAGAAGTGCATCTCGATCACGGTAGTTAACAGCTTCGCTATCACCGTTTGTGGGGGAGCACCTGGCATTTGTCTGGCTGTGGGCATTCGGCGTGCCCTGTCTATACACATTTTTTTGAAAATGATTGCTGGGCGAACAGGTCCGTTAGCCACTGCTCCAGGAAAAGTTCCATACACGGTCCTTCGGCTTTCTCAGAAATACCAAGAATTTGAATATTATTCCGCCTGGATCTTCCCTCCCCCTCCTCGACCCTGGCCTCCAGGATCTTGAGCTTGCCTGAGACTCCTTGGAGTTGTTGCAAACTGTGTAGTCCATCTTCCGTGTTGGAGATTCGCTGTTCCGCCTCTCCAGTGCGCACTGACAGCTTTTGCAGGTCGTGTCGGAGGAGTGATACATCCAAGCTTATTCCGTCCATCTTTTGCTCCATTGATGAGCTGGAATCCGCTATGGCTGCCATGACATCTCTTAGGGAGAGCGCGGGTACAGCGTCTGTGTCTTCAGAAGGCAGCGGTTGGGGTTCGGGGGATTGCGATGGGGGAACCGTATACTGGTCAATCCGGTTCTACATGGTGGGCCTCTTGGTTTTGTCCTTCCCCATACTTGCTTCTAGTCCCTGCGGGCGCACTCGTGTTTCCAGAGTTCTGTCCCGCTGCTCAAAGGGTTTGTTGCACAGACTTGTTTCACTGGTCGGTCTCCACTTGTTAGCCCTATGTCGGTTCGAGGGGGCACCTCGCTCCGAGGAGGGGGGGAAAGGAATGCAGGGTGGCTCTTCCTTTATTGCTGGACACCGGTCAGTGGTGGATTTTGGTGATTAACTTGTGTTTGCAGCTGTGGTGTTTGATCTGCGTGCTTGATCGGCTGCCCAGGCGGGCCACCACTCTCAGTTGGGTTGTGTGTGTTGCTTAATCACTTCGTTTTCCCCCTTGGAAGCCTGGTGTCTGTTATAATGACTGCAGGGGATTTACGATCTCTGCCCCCTGCAGCTAGCCCACGAACGG
Source organism: Ambystoma mexicanum (assembly GCF_040938575.1). Lineage (NCBI taxonomy): Eukaryota > Metazoa > Chordata > Amphibia > Caudata > Ambystomatidae > Ambystoma > Ambystoma mexicanum. The sequence continues at coordinate 642,621,367 of NC_090923.1, forward strand.
CGGCAGGTCCATCTATCGCTCCCTGCTTACAGCCGCGGTGTCCGTCTGGTCTCCCGCCCCTCCCGATCACTGGGGGCGGTATTTGCTATGTCCGACGGTGGTTGTTCCTTCGGTGGGTTATAAGCTTTGTTAGGCCCCTACTCGCCCCTCGTTCTCCATTGTTCTCCAAGATGTCCTGATAAGGAGTTGCGGGGGGGTCGTAGTACTGGAGTGGCCTCCCTTATGCCTGTTGCGCCCCACGTCTTCCTAGGTGGCCAGGGGCCCCGGTTGATCACCAGGAGGTCGCGGCTCCCTCGGGAGAGTTGCGTATCGGCAGCCGCAGCTTCACAGGTCAACTGCGCTGCAGATTTGGTGGATTGAAGTCGGGTTAGGTCCCCGCGCCTCCCTCTCGCTGCTGTGCCCTCAGGTATGGGGAAGCTCAACTTTGCCTGAGGAACATCCCGGACGGGAGAGCTGACGGGATGTGCTTCGTGCGCAAGGGGGTTGTGGCGCAGGCACTCACTGGAGGGGCAGCCTCCACTGTTTTCAGGCCAGTGCAGCATTGCTCGGGAAGTCTTTTCTGCCTTTCTGCACTCGGGTGCTTCTTAAACAGAACCGACAAACGGGTACTCACACTGTAGACAGTCCTAAATTCTGTCACAAATTTGAATTAAATCTCCATATCAATTTGAGGCTAGTGCTTGCAAAGGCTAGTCACTAAGGATAAACCAAAGAAGAAGTCTAGAGTATGCTGACAATAAATTTATTGTTGAAAGCACAGTTCTTAATGGATCAGAATTTTTATACTTTTGACAAAAATAAATAAAAGCAATTGGAAAACATTGAAGAAAAACATAAGACATAACATTCATCATGAATACATAGAATACAAAAGAACAACATATTCATCAAATCGCAAATGTGGATTGTTCAAGAGCATTTAATGAGAAGAATAAAACAATCCTTGCAGGATACCAATTGTTCCTACAGTATGGGGCCTTCCAGGGTGTATGGAAAATTACCCTGGTAGGTGTAGAGAAAAAATTCAATTAGCTAAATTTGCATGTTTATCTGCCTACTAGGGCTAGGGGCAGACTCTGCTGTTTTCAGGCCAGTGCAGCGTTGCTCTGGAAGTCCTTTCTGCGTTTCTGCACTCGGGTGGGCGTCTCGGGTCTCTGATGCCGCCGGTCAGGGATCCACCGGAGCTCCGCCTCCGTTTCTTCACTCCTCCAGACCCCCGGTCACAGCCATTTGGATCTCCGTCACCTGTGCGCGCTGACGTCCGCATCGTTGGTCCTTGCTCCTGGGCCCTCGATCGCCTGCAGAGCCCCTTTACACACTTGGAGATTGTCGGGTGTCGGAGTACGGGCCGTTCCTCTCCTCCCTTAGAACGCGCCCAATGCTCCGGCAGCCATCTTGGTCATCTGCTGGGTGGTGTTGGCGCTACTTTCACCGGCCTCCCGTCCTTCAGCCCTGGTGCGTTTCAAACTGATTTGAAACGTGGATGTGCTCCGAGTCCTTACGCACCGGAGGGTATATTTTGGGGGTCGGCAGGTGTTGGCAAGCGGGCGTTATCAATCAGGATGTAAGCCGCGGCAGCAGGAGCTCCGGAGGCACACGGCTACCACATCTCGCAGTTGGCCACGCCCCCCGTAGGGTGGATTTTGAACAACCTATCTCCCAAAACCATCCCGATATATAGCATACAGGAAAATGATGGCTACGAGATCTCCTGCTTAGGCGATAACAGAATATGACCTGACTGATATTCTGGACAGGGGTAAACAGGTGGATCATATCCTCCCTTTTCACCCTGCCCTGAAAGATCCTTTTTTTGAGGTGTGGAAAAAACCCTGTTCTGCACCTGCAGTGCGCATGGATCTTGTTAGACAGTACAAGCCACTGTCTTCTCCGAATTCCTCGCAAGGCATCCCACGCATCACAGCTTAGTGGTGCAAGCAGCAACTATAAATGTAAAGGCAAGCTTGTATCCTTCTTTACCCCCTGACAGGCAAGATAAAAGGTATGGTGCTCTTGCCAAAAAAAGTCTTCGCCTCTGGCTGTATGGCCTTAAAGGCCGTAAATGCAACATGCGCACTGGCCAAGTACACACACACCTTATGGTCTGTGATATCGGAAGCAGCAGAGTATATCCCAGAAGGGGAAATGAGGGATGGTTTCTTGAATATTGTGAGAGATAACAGAGAGGCTATGTGCCAAGCTCTCCAATCAGGTCTCGATGCAGCAGACAACATTGGAATAGCCATGGTCACACGCTCACAAGCACACACAGGTTTGCTTGACAGGGGAAGTATGGAGGATGTGCAGTCTGAACTGCTAGATTTGCCCTTTGTTGGATCCCATGGCTGACAACTGTCTGGAAATATGACGGGAATCTAAGGCTGCAGTGAAATCCTTGGTAAGGGGCTGTGCAACAGCCCACCCAGTCCACATCCTAGAGGAAGGAAACACAATTTAGCTACTTTAGGTATGCCAGCCAAAGGGGCAAGCAAACAACTGCCTGACAGGACCAGAGAAGATTCTCGAGGCCAACAAGGGGAAGAGGAGGGAAAACCACACAGTTCAATTGTGGCACTAGCCGCAAAAGCTCTTTGAAAGCTAGTTTAATTCCACTTCAGTAGTGGGGGGCGTCTGTTACATCATTTCTCAGAATGGTGCAATATTACAATGGACACATGGGCGTGGCGGATAGTTTCCCAAGGGCACTGTCTGCCTTTTCTAAAGTGTCCACCAGACTGCCCCCCTCCCATTGATCCAGCCACCTTCTGTTCCAGACTCACTGCTCCAGAAGGATATTGCATCTCTGATAGAGAAACGTGACGGAGATCTGGAACTGCCAGAGGAAAGGAACAGGGGTTGGTACCTCGATTACTATCAGTCCTTCCTAAAAGGACTTATTTCTGCGACCCATATTGAATCCGAGATTATTGAACAGGCTCCTCAGAAAGGATACGTTCCAAATGGTAACACTCTTATAGACTCTACAGGCCCTGGTGATTCAAGGTTGGTTGGTGTCAGTCGACCTCCAGAATGCTTATTTTCATGTGCCAATCCATCTAAAGCCAGAGAGTAACTGAGGTTTGTCATCTGCAGTTCCCACTACCAATTTAAGGTTTTGTCCTTTGGGCTCACCTTGACCTTGAGGGTTGCGGTATGCTAGGAGGAGGACACGGGCCAGGGGATGTGTTATGAAAGGGTTTTATTTAACTTAAAAGTAAACTCATTTCTATCCTTATTGTTAAAAGGGGAGATCCCTCCCTTCCAAACTATTCGGAGGTGCTCGTCAATAGTCATAACAAAAATGGTCCTCTGGCCAAACCTAACCTCTAACCTGGCCCTACCACTATAAAACAGAACTACACAGAGTATCCTGCCTAACAGTTCTTACGAATCCTGTCAAAGTTCCAAATGTTTCTCAAGTTTATAAAATAAAGTCTCAAGTTCCTGAAGATATCAAATGTTCAAGTTGTCATAGATGGAGGGATACCTCCTTAATCACTCTCTACCTTTTGCGTGGGTTACTCCCCAATAGCTTGTCTCTGTGTTCCCCTTGAATTTGTTCTTCACCGGTCTTAATTGGGCCCTTCTGGCTCCCTTGGGTTTTTCTGTCCCAATGTCTCACTTATCTCCCAGGAGTTTTGGTAACCCCTCATTACATATGCCTCTCTTAGTTCTCGGTAGTTTCTGTGAGCTGTTTGGCTGATTAAACTATTCAGGTTTCTTTGGCTATTGTAACCCTTATTGTTATTTGGTTCTTCCTCTCTCTCTCTGGAGTTTATGCCCTTGGTATGGGGTTAGGGTAATCCTTCCTTCTTCCCCTTTCGCTCTCTGGTCTCTTTTCCTTTGAGCATTCCGGGTACCTTCTATGTCGTAGGGTTTGCACCTGTGAAGTGGCGTCTACACGGTATCAGTGGCATTCTCCACGGCTTTCTGGCGTTGCCGTCTGGACATGAGCGATGTTTCGCTCCTCTCTCGCATTCTGAGTTTGGTGTAGTTTCACAGCCTCCGGGTCCACCACCTCTTCGGCATGGTCACGCCTCCAGATAAGGTTGGCTCTGCTCGATCTTGGCTTTGCCGACTCCGCATGGCTCTCTGCCTGGTCGGCGGCATCTGTCTCCTGCCTCTTTCCATGCCACAGCCGGCTCCTCTGTGTAGTGCGGCTCCGGCCCTCAGTAACATGTTCACGTCAGAGGCTCGCCTCTTTGTATTACTGCTTCGCCTCCATTCAAGGGTGATCTTGCATTTATTCTTGCTCTGTGATCAAAAAGGGGCGTGTTTTGTTCAGCTGTAAAGACCACAGAAAGACTAGCATTGTCTTGAGCCAAACATCCCAAGGCACTTTCAGTATTATCTCGAGTTACACAGTTGAATGTACCATCAGTTTCTTGAATTCCCATCTATGCAGATAATGTTTTAGTTATAGGGGGTTCCCCATGGGAATGGGAGTCCTCTTAAGGGGAGTCACTCCCAATGAGGTCCTGCTTTCCCAAACCCCCAGAGAGGGTTTTGCTTAGTGGGCTCACCTCCCTAGCCACAAAAGGGGTGGCTCCCCCCAGGGAAGAAGGGCAGATATCTCCAGATTCGTCACAGGTTCTTCACCAAGGTGTTGGCGGTGGTAGCACCTAATCTCGGGGAAAGGAGGAATGAGCATTTTTCCCTACCTGGATGATTGACTGGAATTGGTCCCAGAGCCAAGCTCTGTATCATCTAGATAGCACATGCTACTTCCTTAAATAGACTCAGCTTCTCCCTCATCTTCAAGAAGTCTCAAATGAAACCCTCCAAATGCTCCAGTTCATAGGAGCTGTTCTTGGCTCTACTACAGGCAATGCATTATCTCCCAATGACAGGGCCCTACACATCCAACAGATGGACGCCAGATTTCAAAACGCCCAATACTTCGCAGCCCTGGACTTCCTACAGTCGCTAGGTCTCATGGCATCCTGCATTTTCTTGATGCCAGAGGACCGATTGAGAATGAGTTTGCACCAGTGGGCCCTCTGAGCTCAATGGTCACGGTTCTCAGGCAACGTGACAGACTTGATTCAAGTCCCAAACAGAGTACCGCAGGATTTCCTGTAGTGGATTCACAGAGAGAACGTGATGGCGGGAAAGCCGTTTGGCAACCGTGGGCGGAGGCGACTGTAGTTACGGACGCATCACTGAAATGCTGGGGTGCTCACCTGAACAAGCTGATGGTGAGTGGATTGTGGTCCCTGGCAGAGACTAAATTGCACATAAACATGTTAGAGCTGAGGGCGATCAGACTTGTGCTGAGGGCCTTCTTGCCCACCATACAGGGATGAACTGTCCTGTTCATGACAGACAACACAGTGGCAGCACATTGCATCAACAAGAAAGGTGGTGTAACTTTGTCTGTGCAGATAAGCGATGCAGCTCTGATTCTGGGTGTTCTAGAGCAAGATTTCCCTTTCAGCAATTCACCTGGCCAGGTTTGAGAACACAACGGCGCACTCCCTGTATGCGCTTCAGATTCAACTCGTACCCCAAGTGATCAGGAGGTTGGAGAGGTACGCAGCAAACATGATCCTAATTGCCCCGGATTGGGCCAGGAGGACGTATTACCCGTATCTTCTGGACATGGTCATCTGTCCTCCAAAGCATCTTCACCAGAGAACAGACCACCTGTCCGAATGGAGATGCCAGGTTCTTCACCCGAGCATAGGATATGCTCAACCTGCACGCTTGTCTTCTGAAAGGTTGAGGTATAAGGACTGGGACGTACCAGAAGACGACATGGCGGCGTTTCTTACCTCATAGTGGCATTTTCTGCACCCTGGCGGCCAGCAACAAAGGCTGCGTATGCTGCCATTGGAGGAGAGGACATTTTGCAGCTGGTGCACAACCAATGGTCCCAATCCTTTCTGTGTGATGCCTCAAAGGTTTTTTATTGTTCCTTTTACATCTTGTGAGGCAAGGACTTAAGGTTACCATTGTCAAGATCCATTTGGCAGTTCTGTTCATTTTTAAGCGCACGTCCGAACAGGGTTCGTTCTTCACAATCCCCATGTTGATGCAATTTCTAAAAGGATTGACCAACACCTTTCACGCAGTCTCTTTTGTGGTGCTGTCGTGGGACTTACATTTGGTAACACCCTTTGAACTGATGCAGTCATGCCCATTGAGGCTCCTCACACAGAAGACTTGACTTCCTCATGGCAATTTTATCAGCCCGTCAGCTTAGCAAGCTGCCGTGCCGTGCTTGTCCTGCAAACCACCATTCACAACCTTTTCAAAAGACAAAATGACTCTCAGTGTATGCCCTCCTTTTCTACCTGATGTGGTGTCTTAGTTTCACTTGTGTCAGACACATTGTTTACTAGATTTTTAACCTCCATCTCATCCCTCTGAAAAGGAAAGGTTACATTTGACCCAAAAAAAAGCATTGAGCTTTTACATCGCAAAAACAAATCCTTTCACACTGGAAGACCAGCTCTCTTCACCGGCCAGAAGAAATGCAAGGGAGGGACAAAACAAACCATCTCCAGATGGATCGTATTATGCTTCTCTGAATTCTGCTCTAGAGCAGAAAATGATATTCAGGAAGGCTTCAGAGTGCATTTAACCAGGGGCGTGGCTGCGTCATTGGCACTCCAGAGAGGAGTCCCTGTGAAGATGGTTGTCAGGCTGCACAGTGGGCTTTCATTCACACGTTTCCAAAACGCTATTGCCTGGATACTTTGTCAGGTCAGGACGCCCGCTGTTGCAGAGATGTCCTACAACACATCATTACTTGAAGGCTGCGTAGATCAATACATTAGAAGAAAAAATTACTTACTTCAGGTAATGTTCTTTCTGATGGAGATTCCTGCCAAGGATTCCTCATCCCCCTCTCAGCTTGCCCCGCAATCAGGAACTTTCCCCTGTTGCCATCTCCTTCAATGCTGCAATGTGCTATATATTTTGTGTGATCCCCAACGTGTGGCTGAGCATGGGCAAAAAATCGATACCTTAGGTTACGGGGTGCAATATGCACTCTTTATGCCGATGTCACATCTGGACTCGATGACGGTGCCGAGGATCCTCAACACCCGAGCCGAATAGCGCCCCCTGCTTCGGTATTGTCTTGTAATGACCCCACATTTCTGCAAAGCTCTCAAAATGTGCCTCTTTTATCAATACCTGACCAAGGACTAATCTCAATGGATGCACAGACCGACGCATAGACGGCAACTCACAGTACTGCGCTATTGTTAAGATGCCAGCCCAAATGTGAGCTACACCCACCCTTTACAGCGCTCTTATGCTTTTGAGCAGTCTCTGCGCTTTAAACAAAATAAATGTGATCTTGCTTCTATTGACTCAAGCATCAGAGGTACGATGATACTTCTGACCACTCTTCAGGTACTGTTCCCTACTAGTTCCTCCACCAAGGAACATTGAGAAGAATTCCAGCAGAAGATGGTTGATAACCTCTGCCAGGCCCCTGGCGGCTTTGGTATTGGCACCAGTGATAGACCAAGGGTTCACAGCAACTGTTGAAGTTGGTAGAGACACCTATTTGGCTCACAACCGTCTGCCTTTTGAATTGGTTCAAGCTCCTATGGCAGAGGTTGTTCCCTTCATAGACCCATCGACTCTGCCTTTGTCCTTGTTGTAGGTGGGGAGCCGGCCTCCATGGCTCCAGCGGTGCTGGCATACTGGAGTATCCTCTGGTTTCCTGGAGTCCATTTTTTTTAAGTAATGGGCTGATCTTAATTTTTTTTTTTAGTTTAATGGTTTTTAGTAAGAGTTAAGCACTAATGAAAGCATATGCAAGTGATTAATTGAACAATGTTTAAGTGAGAACAATATAATAAATATAAATGATTAATCCAATAAGGTAATAATTAAACTATATCATGATGAGAAAATAAGATGAACAAGTCACTTTGGTGCTTCCTGTACTATGCAGAAGACTGCGGAGGACTTTAGACGCCTGCGACCTCTGGCCGGCCTACACAGTAGGGAGAGTGGGGTTGCGAGGCTATTCATTCAAGTATGCCTTTCCTCTTTCTCCCTCTTTGTCCCCTAGGTCTTGTCATCACTTTTATTGCCTTTCGCTATGGAAAGGACGCCATTTAGGTTTTGCCCCTCTTGCAGGGCCAGATACCCTTGGAAGGACGAGCACTCTCAGTGCAATAATTGTCTGCCCCTTGACCACGACGTGTAAACTCCTGTGCCCCAAGATGCTTAAGGAGCGCCGCTTTAAGTGGTGGGTGGCCTATGGCATGTCGCAGGCTGGATGCTCTTCCCCCACCGCCGCTCCTGCTGAAAGTGATGGGGGTACCAGCGATGACCAGGCATCTGTGTTGGATGCCATTGACCTCACGGCAGACGGTACTAAATCCGCCACGCCAGTTCTCCTAGTCAGCCGGCACATCGCCCCGTTTCGCCGAGCATTACCGATAGCATCGCTAGGATTGCTTCGCCAGGGGGGCTAAGGGAGAAGTCGAAAGAGGCAATAAAGCACAAAGAGTGGCCTAGGGATGCGCCGAAAAACTAGCCACAGTGCCCTGATACTCGCAAGGACTTCATAGAGAGTCCAATGCCTTTGTCAAGCTCTATTGGAGACAAATTTCGACACCATAGGGTTGAAAATGAAGATTTTCCGCCCCTAGACCCCTCTAGATCATCTACGTGGACTAAAGAAAAATGTGAAGGGTATATGGACAGGTTGGAGAGGTTTGTCTCGTTTTCAGAGAATCTTAACCCTAAAAGACCTTGGGAAGACCCTCCCTCTGTGCCTGTTTGGAAACTCAAGAAGATTTCACTTGCGCCCTCTCGGATGACGAGATCCCCATGGACACATATCAGGACATATATGACCCAGAGGAATATACTACCTTTCTAGAAGGCTACAGTGTGGATGACCAGGCGGATCCTATGGGCAACTGGGAAGATAACCGCCAGGTTGATGCAGAACCTTGGACGCTCCCTACTGCCAACCAGGACCATGATGTCCTATGTTTGGATTCCCCTCCATCCACTTCGGCCCGTCAAGCTTCCCCAGTGAACGACCAGATGGCGTTCAACAACATCTTGAGAAAGGCGGCTGACCATTTTCAAATCGCCACCCAGAAGGCCTTACCAGAACCGGATTTTGTGGAGGATATCCTTAAGCCAGGCCATTCCTCTTTTGAATTCAATTAAAAGGAGATTGGCACCTTCCTTGGTCACACCAGCCCCAACCAGGGTGGTAAACCCGAGGATGGAAAAGTTATTTCGCCCCTCTACTACTGACCCTGTCTACATCAAGGGCCATGCTACTCCGGATTCCTTGGTGGTCACCACCAGAAAACGGACTGGGGGTGTCCCTGTCTACCGGAGAAGCACCACCCGATATGGAGTCAAAAAGACTAGCACCTCTGAGAAAAAGGATCACCACAGCAGCTGCCTTTTCCACGCGCATAGCAAATAACACCACGCTGTTGGCCAGGTATGCTGATGTACAATGGAACCTACTGCAGGAAGGTCTCCATCAGGTGCCAGAGTCTGTAAGGACCAAATTACTCGCCATCGTAACCTAAGGCAGACAGATCAACCAGAATGTGCTGAAGAACACCCTGGATTCTGCAGAGACAGCAGGAAGCTCCTTGGCACAAGGCACTCTGCTCAAACGTCATGCTTGGCTGAGAACTTCCGGCTTCAAGCCGGAGACCCAAGCAGCTCTTATTAATAAGCCTGTCGAGGAGACCAACTTTTTTGGTAAATCAGTAGACAGTGCTCTCTAAACTGCTAAAAAAAGAGCATGAGACTCTAAAGTCCCTTCAGCAAATCACCCAAAAACCCTCCCCCCAAAGGGGGTGTGTGGCTCCCGCCGGTCCTTTCGCAGCCAATCCCGTTCCTCACAGAACCAGTATAATACGGGAAATACCTGGGACTCAGGACAGGCATCCAACACCCCTGCCAACTATCCACCCAGGACAACGGCGTGGGAAAGGTAGAGGCAGAGGTCCCAACCCCAGAGGGGCCAAAGCCTCTGGTCAGAAAAGGCCTGCGGATCCAGATCCCCTCCCATGTCAACCCGGTCGGGGGTGTTTAGCATCTTTCCTTTCGGCATGGGAGGTGATAACGTCCGACCAGTGGGTTCTCAAGACGATCGCCCACGGGTACTGCATCAAATTCGCCCGACCGCCACAATTCAGACCGCCAAAAGCACGACGTCTGACGCCGGACCATCTGTGAATCCTGATATGAGGTGGAAACACTTCTGGAAAAGGACGCCATAGAAGTCGTCCCTATTCTTCAGGTAAACAAGGGTATTTATTCAGTGTACTTCCTTGTACCCAAAAAGGATCTCACCATGCGCCCTATACTAGACTTGCACCCAGCGAACAAATTTGTCAAACCTCAAAAGTTTTGTATGGTTACTCTGCAGGAAGTAATCCCACTGTTGAAGCAGGGGGATTACATGGGGACACTGGACATGAAAGATGCATACTTTCATATTTCAATGTTGCCAGCCCACAGAAAATACCTAAGGTTCAGGATAGAGGACAGGCACTATCAATTCAGGGCACTCCCCTTCGGCATTGCCTCATCGCCAAGGGTGTTTACAAAGGTCCTGGCAGCAGTGGCAGCACACCTGCGCAGACTATCCGTCCCGGTTTACCCTTACCTCAACGACTGGCTCATAACGGGGGACTCTTACGAAACATGCCTATTGAACACTCAGAAGACAATAGTCCTCCTGTTCAGTCTGGGATTCTCAATCAACAAGAAGTCGTCCAGCCTAGACCCCAGTCAAGTCAAGCAGTTTCTAGGGGCTCTAATTCAGACGAAAGACGGCCTCGTGTTCCCCTCCAACAAGAGGGTTCAGAACATGCTTTTTCAGATCCCTCAATATGTAGCCAGTCGGGTAGTGACGGTACGCAAAGCCATGCGGCTTCTAGGAATGATAGCATAATGCATTTACTTAGTTCCTCAAGCGCTGCTGCGCATGCATTCCATGCAAGAGTGGCTCAACAGGCAGTGGCATCAGGCCAGCGGACAATGGGAAGATCTGGTAGTTGTCTCGCCAGCCCTCGTTCTCTCTCTGCAGTGGTGGTCACTGTTAGGGAGAATTCTCATATATGGCTAATTTCCCTCACCTAGTGAGTCCCCCAGCAGCTTTGCTGGACTTCTGAAGTTTTTTTTCCACCTGGTAAGAGTGAGGGCTTTTCCCCCACTCTTACCTGTGTTTTGTTATGTGTTTCCATCTGTTTTTGTGATTGTGGACTCTGAAGTACACCACTTCAGTACCCCCCTTCTTTGTGTGTGTCACACAGCACCTTCAGTGCCATGGCACCGAGTTGTCTTTGAGACTTCCCTCGACTCTATTTCTGAGGCGACTACTATCCTCCAGAAAAGGGTAAAGTTACCATTAACTTTACTTAGTCAATCTACCACAGATCCAGTACACCCCATCTTCCATGGAGCACTGGAAAGGGTTAACTCGTATCCCTTTTTTATCTGTACCTCCTAAAGCATTGTTTCGCTCTTTTAACATTTAGACTTGGCTGGTGGCAGTGGTATCTACCCTAACTTTTCTACTGTGATTATATTAGATAAACGTGGTACTGTTCTTGGCTATTATATTAGCCTCGAACATAAACCTGTTTGACCAAATCGTCTTTCTTTTGGCTCCGGTTGGGTTTATTCGCCATTTCTTTTTGTTAAAGTCCTTCTTGTGTTTTACTCTGCGCTGCAAACTAGGTTCGCCTTCTTTGTTCACTGTCTTTTGGCGGGCTTCTGCCCAGAAGCTCTCCTCAAGGCACCTGGGTGTCTAGGTGGGCTGAATGTGAGGGAGGGGTGTAGTCACCCCCTGCACAGGGTATCGTAGGAAACCCAAGTCGCACTTTGTCATGATTGGCCAGGGTAGTTGTCCGGGCTGGACAAACCCCCCTGCTGGATGATTGACAGCCAGGCTGTGTGAATGGGGGTTTTTCGCATAAAAGGCAGGTCTCTTGGGCTAGAAGTCAGAGAGTCACCACTGGAACTACAAGGAACCTAAGAGAAGCGGAGAGAATGATGGCTGCTGCAACTACCCCGTCCCGGTGAAGCCCTGCTGCAGTCCTGAGCCATCTGCCCTTCAACGACTCGGAGAAGATCCAGTCCGGAGTCTTCTTCCCTTGAGCTTGGTGGGGATAACCAGCTCATCATCTACAGCCAGAGGATCCTCTTCCGTGGTTGAAATCGCTGCACACTGCTGCAGTGGTCCGGATAGCCACCTGAAGAGCCTCTCCTGTTTTAAAGGAGCGCACCTTTTATTCTGTGTCGCTGCTGCTGGCCTCATCCCTGTGTGGTGCAGACCCCCTTCAGACGTCCTCCTTCTCGACAAAGCTCCAGGAATCGTGGGTCTGCTGGAAACCAACAGGAACAACTGCCAGGGCACCAGCTGCACCATTGGAACAAGGTACTGTGTTCTGTTGAGGAAACTGGGTGAATCCCTTTTTCTTCATTTCCAAGGCTTGACCTTGTCTTCCCTCCTTCTTATAACTTTTGCTTCCGAACATTGACAATATCGAAGTACTTTTGGCTCTGTTGAATCGTGAACTGTTAGACCGTGTGATCTTCGGCAACTGGCCCCGGTGTCTTCGACCCTGGCTCCGGCCCTTTGACTTTTGAACTCCTGTCTCTGAGCGTTTCTTGATTCTGCCTGCCTAACCAAAATATTGCCTGTGATTTTTGCCTCCAACTCCCTCTGGGTATCTCAGGTGCTAAGTGTGTTTTTGCCCCGGTAGCATTTCATGTCACAGATACGCGTTTGTTTAGTAGACCGAACTGTCAAAAAGTGATCGCATTCATATCCGCAGTAACGCGTTTTTGTGCCTAACACCGGTTCATTCCAACACAGGGTACTTACCTTGAGACTTACTGTACAAAGTGAATTGGTTAGTTGTATATTTAATGTGTGGTTTTTATTGAAGTTTAATAGAAGTGTTGTGTTTATAACGAATGGTTTAAAAAATAATGTACTTATATTTTTCTCCCTGAAACCATGAGTCAGTGTTTGCTTGAGTCACAGTAATGTGGTCCCTTTGTGTAATCTCTGCTACTGCTCATACACTCTTGAGATCAGCCTGGCTGCTCTGCCACTGCTACCACTATGACATAGTAGTACAGGCTTGTACCAAAGGTAAAACTTGTATCACCACCTGTAGTCTTAATTGTGTGTAGTGGTCCCTAAGGGCACTGCACAGGATTCTGCCTAACAGTCACCACCCCTGCAGTAGAAGCCACTCTCACGATAGACTCATCTCTCACGGGGGGGGGCCTCACCTGCTACAGCAGACAGTGCATGGAGTGTGGTCCCCGAAAGTAGTGTCCAACCACATAAATCTGTTAGAGCTATTAATAGTATTCAAAGCACTGAAGGCTTTTCAAACACAGCTACATGGGAAGACAGTTCTGGTCTTGACAGACAACACCACAGCCATGTACTACCTGAACAAACAGGGGGGCACACACTCTCCATGGCTATCCAAGCTGTCCCAAAACATTTGGATGTGGGATCTCGAACACAGGATGGTCCTGCTGTCCCAACACGTTCCAGGGGAACTCAATCTTCTAGCGAACGTGCTCAGCAGAGATTTCTCACTGCCCATAGAGTACGAATGGCATCTACACGAAGACATCATCTCCAACGTGTTCGCAGAATGGGGCTTCACATAGATCGACTTGTTCGCAACTCAGGAGAACGCCCAATGCCAAGACTATGCCTCCAGGTAACCCCCGAACCGCTCCAAGGGGAACGGACTCTGGATAGCATGGTCAGGGAAATTTGTTTACGCTCCCCCCCCCCCGACTCCCCTACTCAACATGATTGTGCACAAGATGCACCAGGAACCAGTCACCATTATATTGTTGGCTCCCATGTGGGCCCGCCAACCCTGGTTCTCTCATCTGATGGAGATGTCGCTCTCCCCTCCTATGAAACTGCCCTGCTCGTACAAAATGTCTCCGGACAAAGGAGAAACCCTGCGCTCATGCCCACAAACGCTGAATTTAGCGGCCTGGCTCCTAATGTCATAGAGTTTGAACACCTTCAACTCCCTCAGAGATGCATGGACATACTTTTTATTATTATTATTATTTTATTATTTATTAATTTGTTTTATTGATTTTTACAACTTTCAAACAACAAAACCACCCGACAGTACATGTTATACTTTCAAACATCATGTACCTTGTCGTGAATTGACCACTATCTTCTCTTTTCCCTCCCCCCCCCAAACCCGAGCCTACTCCACTACACCCTCAGCTATAATTCCTCTGGGGGCAACCCTCCTTCCGTGCTCCCAGAGGTGTCATGTTCACTTGGGCAGGCCTGGGTGGACCCAGATAGTGTGGCCACTAAATGTCTCCAGGCAATCAGCGTTCCCACTTCCTCGTCCCCCCCCCCCCCGTTAGCCGCTTCGTTCCATACTGCCGTTTCAGCTTCAGCCCATTTCTGGAGATCATGCCACCAAACCTCTATCCAGGGTCCATGGCACGCTTTCCAACCCATAGCTATTCTGCGCTTGGCCAGAATGTAAGCCAAGTCCTTAAGTCTGCTCACGTGTTTCAGGTTACGCGGTCTAGTGAATCCCCCCACCATGCATGCCCACACAGATTTCAATTCTAGCTTGATTCCTTTCTCAGTTAAGCGGTGGGTAACTTCACCCCATAATTTCCCAATTTCCAGGCATGCCCGGAACATATGCATCATCCCTGCGTTCACTTCCCCACATTTGGGACATGTTTGTGTCTCTGTGCGATCCTATGAGGGGTCATGTACGCCGTATGGGTTACATATAGCTGGATCTGTTGCAGCCTTGCATTACTGGACTCTTTTTTTATGGTACCTCTGTGCTCTCTCCCATAGCCCGTCCTGCATGGGTTCCCCAGCATCCTCCTCCCAGTCCTGTCTCAGCGGGGTCACTCGTCCAGGGTATCAAAATAAGCCTTTTGACCAATTTAACCCACAATTGGAGTAGAAGGCAACCCTCTCAAATATCTATCAAGTAGAACTTGGATATATTGACCATCTGATCACTTAATTTGATACCGTCAAAAATACTTGGATGAATATAAATACCCCCCCATAAAAATTCAGCATCACAATTTGGAATATGTTTCCTCTCCTGATGAACCATTGACCACTTCAGTGGGGAAACACGTGTCGAGAGAGATATAAAAACATAGAGAGAAATATAAAGACATACAATCCAATTTACAAAGGATCAGCCTATATTATTTGATGTGAAGATTTAAAGGTGTGGATTAACACCATACAGCAATTTGTATTAAGGATTTGTGCATGGTATTTGTTGTGGAAACTATAAGGTGTGAAATAAACACCAGACAGTTAATTATTTATGTTTATCCATTTCTAAACAAATCGCAAGAATAAAAAGAACAAAACATCATTATTGAACTGGAAATTCATCTTTTTTTGAAGAACAAATTGGAACCTGTCTTGTCAGAATTTGTATGACTCACCTTTGAACAATTTATGAATAAGGTTGGCGCATTTGAGGAACTTTTTCCAAATTCTTTACTTATTTGTAGTGCATCTGTGTAGCAGCCACACAGTCTTGGAGAAACACTCATGCTGACAACCCAGCGCATCTACTTTAAATCGCTTAACATTTGTTTATCTTTTTCACAATATACAACAGCAGTCGCCAAGGGAGTGCCTCTTTTTTGGCCGCAACTTTTTTATCACTTCCTTTTCCACCCTGGACATCATCAGTTCATAAATCCGGGATACCTCATGCCCTCCCTTCGAGATATCGTAAATTGTCATTATGGCCAAGTCTGATTGGTTTTTTAGCACTATTTCAGACCATGACTCTCTCACCCGCCATACCAATCTATTATAAGTGATATATTGCCCTGGGTATACTCCAGTTTCTTCCACTAGTGCTTTGAATTCCATTACCTTCCCATCTCGCCGTACTTCTCCCAATGTTGCTATGCCCACCGGTTCCCGGTATCTAGAATCATCTTCCTTAGTTGCTCATCCACTCCCTGTAACGCCACTAACGGCACCTGCGGGGAGCACAGAATCGGGTTATCCATGGCCTGACATTCCTTACGTCAGATCTTCATCCCAGTTATAGCAGCCTCGATCGCCCTCTTAGCACTGATTTGGTCAGCCATATCCATTCTTTCAGAAAAAACGGGGCGCATTCAGACTTCCACAATCTAGACTCTGCTGTTGTGTCTTCCGATAGCCACTTAGCCACATACTGTAGTTGACTGGCCAGATGGTAGATCTCAAAGTTAGGCAATTTTATGCCCCCTCTGTCATACATGTTCTGTAGTTTCCACAAGGCTATCCTATTCCTGGTATTGTGCCAAATAAAACCTCTACATAAGCTCTGAAGTTTACAGAAGAAACGCCTGGGTATCATGTATGGGATATACACAAAAAGTGTAACAGCATGGGCAATACGATCATCTTCAACAATGCCACCCTCCCTACCATGGCCAGGGGGAGTTTAACCCAGAACCTCATGCTGTTCTCAATGTTTGCCACAGCTTTCTCTGTATTATGTTTATGTTCATCTTCTACCATATGATGGATGTCAATCCCCAGGTATCTAAACGTTCTGGTCTCCCAGGGTATTTGTAATACTGGTTGGTTTTCTTGCGGGATCCCTTTATATCTCCCTAGGGGAAATATACACGACTTCTTGGGGTTAACTGCAATGACGAAGAGTGACGCGAATCGCCCCATTACTTCTAAGATGTATTGCAGGTTTTCCTCCGGATACCTCAGGCAGAGCAGCATATCATCTGCATACAGTGATATTAGCCCCCCCCCCCTTTGTGTAGATCCCTATCCCCTCATATTGTTGTCTCAGATATATCGCATGGAGTTCTAGTGCGAGGATGTACAGCATCAGGGACCATGGGCAGCCTTGTCTGATGCCCCTGCATAGTTACCACTTATCTGAAATGATCGATCCCTTCTCGACTCTGGCTACTGGTGAGCTATTCAACCGTTTCACCCATTTGAGATACCCAGGCCCCATTCCATATTCTTTCAGGGCTGCTATCAACGAGGGCCATCTAAGAGAGTCGAAGGCTTTCACCGCATCTAGTGAAACAATTGCTACTTCATGTGTGTCCCCTTCTGTTTGTTCTATGACGCGGTGGAGCCTTCTGTGATTGTCGAATATGCTTCTACGCGGAACGTATCCGGTGTGATCAGGATGTATGAGTTTGCTTGTGACCTCTCAGTCTATTTGCCAACACCGCCGTGAGTATCTTGCTATCCTGGTTCCCGCATCTCTTCTGTAGCGAATTTCTTTCCTTATTGTGCGGTTCTGGTCCCAGCATAGCGCGCTGTGTGCCGTCTGCTTTCCCACAGCTGCCCCTCAGTTTGGGAGGTGTTTGCAATGGGTCTGCCAGGGGGGCATGCACAGGACATTTTCGGATCAGCAGGAGGTCCGGAGCAACCCAGCCTCTCAAATGGCTAGTTAGCCACGCCCCATGCATGGACATACTTGGGGAAGCTAGGAAACCCAACATCCGATATTGCTATTCCAGTAAACGTTTTGTAATCTGGTGCAATGCCAAAAGCGTCAACCCCATTGACTGCTCTCCTACCCACATTTTGTTGTACCCGACTCACTTGTTAGACTCAGGATTGGCTTTTAATTCCCTAAAGGTTCACCTAGCTGCTCTCTCAGCCTACACTACGTCACAACAGAAGGTGTTGTGGTGGAAAATACCTGTTATTAAGGCTTTCATGGAAGGGGTTAAAAGAATTAATCACCCCATTTCAAACCCAGCTCCCGGATGGGACCTAAATGTGGTATTGACCAGGCTTATGGGGGTCTCCCTTTGAACCTATGCATAAAGCAAGTCTCAAAGACCTTACTTATAAAACGGCTTTTCTAGTGGATATTACTACTATTAGAAGGGTTAGTGAACTTCAGGCCCTTTCAGTTCTAGACTCTTTCGTTACAGTCCACAGGGATAAGGTGGTTCTGCACACTCATCCTCGATTTGCGCCTACATTTATTTCAAAGTTCCATGTGATCCAATCAGTTGAACTACCCACTTTCTTCCAGAACCCTACTAACATGGGCGAAAGAAGCCTGCACACATTAGATGTGCACAGGGCAGTCATGTTTTCCCTGGAAAGAACTAAACCACTGAGAAAGACAAACCAATTTTTCAGTGGCAGCTGGTAGGGGATTCTGTCTCTAAATCCGCAATCTCAAGGTGGATTGTCAAATGCATCACACTATGCTACACTCTTGCTAAGAGAGAACTGCCCTTCAAGCCTAGAGCACACTCTACTCGAGGCACTGGGGCTTCCATATCATTCATTGCAAATGTTCCCCTTGAGTCCATTTGCAAAGCAGCAACCCTGAGTTCTGTACAAACCTTTACAAAACACTATTGCCTAGACACACATTCTAGATCTGATTCTCAGGTGGGACAAGCAGTATTAAGACATCTTTTCACCACTGTTCCTTCTCACAACCCAACTCCGGGTACTGCTCGCTAGTCTATGCACAGCATGTGATTCTAAGCAAATTAACAAGCATCAGAAGATGTGCATTACTCACCGTAATGGCATTTCGAAGGGATTGTGTCCTCAGACGTATTCCACATCTATGACATGTAATGTCCACAGCTGCGAACTTTGGAAACTTTTCAGCAGAGGGCATCTTGCGTCGCTGGCATCGAGCCGATGACCCTCGAGGTTAGAAGTCACTGGATGTTATGTATAGGACGCACGGCGCCCGTTGCCTCAGTTTTCCGACAGTGAACGTGTATACCTTCGTGAAACTCGGTGCACCTCATGTGTATCATCGACCTTTATGATGTCTGTTTCTTCGACCTCTCCGACTCCTAGGTCCGGGTTCAGGACTTGGTGGGACTGCAAGTCCAAAATGTTGTTGATCGACCCGCACTGTACTTGTTTATGGTGTCTGGGAGAATCGGACGACACTGACGACTGCTCGAAATGCCAGTCTCTAACCGCCAAGGCCCTTGCGTAAACGGAAGGGGAAGCTCAAGGTAGTTAGGGGGGGCTTCAAAGTCCCGTAAATCCAGATCGAAGTCTAGGGTTTCCACCGACGACTCGAGGGGCGACTCTCTGCGTCGGGAGGAGGATCAAGGTTCTCGGTCCCGGAGTGGTTCCTGTTATGCAGAATCCTGTGCAGTTCCCTTAGGGAGCACTACAGAAGTTTAAGACTACAGGTGAGCGCAATAAATCCCCTTTGGTATCAGTCTGTACCACAAAGATTTAGTTGGTAGATGTAGCTGAGCATTCAGACTCATCTCAAGAGGGAGATGAGCAGTACTCGGGGTTTACACAATAGGCCTACAGTACTATGGCACAAGGAAACACTGACCAAAGCTTTGTATTAAAAAGTAGATGCATATTTATTTTATACACTTCTAGTAAAACCCATTTATCAGGGTCATCAATCAAGTTAAAATAAGTCAAAGAAAAATATACACACTCCCTAGTTAAATTGTAGACCAAGTGAACCGGAGTGAAAACTGAGCAAAACGGCACAGTGAAAACCACACACAAGGGATACTCTAGCAATTTCTCACAAGGGAGGGAAAGCACGAGTTATACAGAAATATCTTCTTACACACCCTAGCAACACTTCCCATAAGTTTGTGAACCAGTTTAAGCAAGACAGTGCATCAGTATAGGAAATACTTAAATGAAAACCTAGCAAAAAGGCATTTCACAGGTTTTAAAAAGGGGAAGAAAAGGGTAGTTATAAGAAGTAGGTGCACCAACACAGTTCTAATTGAGAAGCAATCTAAAGAAGGCAGTTCTAACAAATGTAGCCAGAGTCAATAGGCCTGTGCCAGAGTCAGTGGTACAGGGCAAGGGCCCAGGAGCAAAATGTTCTTGTAGCTGCAGTCAGGTCTTTGGTTAACTATTTCGAAAAGGTGGATGCAGAAGGTGAAAGACAATGTTAAGAGAGCGGGGCGGCTAACCCAACAGGTAGGTAAAGGATTTAAAACACCTTTAGAGCTACCGCGAAGAAAGGGCGGCCTGGCGGAATAATGTACCTTTTAAAATGAGGAAGTGGCTCCTGCGGTGGCGTTTGTTCCTGCTAGTTCCTGCAGTTCGGGGTATCCAGCAGAGGAAGAGAGGCTCTCGTCGTGGAGGAAGGTTCGAGTTACTGCACTACCGAGGGATGAAACCAGCCGCGGTGCTGCCCGACGAATAAAAGGTACGCTCCTTTAAATCGCGGTCCGGGTGGACGAGTGCCTGGCTATCCGGTCTCCAAGTACAGGGTAATGGCAATTCGACCAGGGCAGGTCCAGGAAGGCAATTGGCAAACTGGTTGGCCCCACCAGCTCAAGGGAAGAAGGCTTCTTTCAGATGAAGATCTTCTCTCGTCGTGTGGAGAAAAGTGGTGAGACGCTGCAGCAGGGCTTCACCGGTAGTTCAGTCGTTGCAGCGGTCTTTGGCTTCTCTCCTCTTCGGCTTCTTAGTTCCAGTGGCGACGCCTTGATCTTACAGTCCTCAGGACCCTGCATTTATGCAAAAAGATCCCCATTCATACAGCATAGCTGTCACTCACACAGTGGAGTGGTCATCTTGGCGGGAGACCCTCCAGCCTATCAGGATAGGGTGTGACATGGGTTGCTGAGGCAACCCTGTCCAGGGGTCCTACTCCCCCTCCCACACAATGGACCCACCCCAGACTCAGTGGTGCCGAAAGGAGGGCTTCTTGGCAGAAGCCCGCCAAAAGGACGAACAAAGGATCCCCGACCAGGGTTAGGAGTTTGCAGAAAGACAGGAGAAAGAAGTTATATTAAAGTTCTGGCAAATAAAACCTACCAGAGTAAAGTTAAAACATTAAAATACACCAGCGGTATGTTAGAGGCTGTCAGAAAAAGTGGTAGCCTCGAACAATGGGAAAATCCCATAGGAAAATATTTGCGGTCGAATATTTTTGGTAGTAACCACTGCCACCAGCCAGAAACTTTTGAGAGAGGGACTGTACGGTACCCTCTCGAAAATGAACATAAGGGGAAAACTATTAACCCTTCCCAGTACTTCCATAGTAAGATGGGTTGTACTGGTTTAGTTCAAAGGATTTGACTAATAAAGTCAATGGGGACTTTACATGCCCTGGGAGACAGTAGTCAGTTCCAACGTATGGAGTCTATGTTTGGGGGTCGCTACGACACCCCTGTGTCACTGCACAGAGGGTGCTGTGTAACACATGTGGGTGTGGGTGGCCCAACCTCCGAAGCCGCTTTGATTTTCCCCTCTCAGAGCACACCGGTTGGTGGACGGTTGACGGAGCATGTGCTCCAGTGGCAGGTAATTACTTCTGATGCCTGAGCTCTTCAGCTCATTCGGTGGGGTTATTGTCTGCCATTTGTAAGAAAACCCCCGAAAAGACCCCCTAAACCCCCAATCCAACCGGGACAGGAGCTCCAGGAAGAACTGAGAGCCCTGTTGTTGAAGGGTGCCGTGGAAGAGGTACCGCCCGAGCAGAGAGGATTGGGTTGGTATTCCCGGTATTTCCTGGTACCCAAGAAGGGAGGAAGTCTCCGTCCCATTCTGGACCTCAGGGCCTTGAACAAGTTTTTGAGGAAAGATAAATTCAGGATGGTGACGCTGAGAGAGATTCTCCATGCTCTCGAACTACAGGACTGGCTGGTGTCAGTAGACCTACAGGATGCTTATTTCCATGTGCCAATCCATCGAAAGCACAAGAAGTTCCGAAGGTTCACCATAGGGGATATGCACTGTCAGTTCAAGGTGCTTCCCTTTGGTTTAACCTGGGCCCCAAGGGTCTTCACCAAGCTCATGGCGGTAGTTGCAGCCCACCTCAGGAGATCACGTATTTCCATATCTGGATGACTGGCTGATCCGAGGAAAGTTTGCAGTGCAGGTCTTGTCCCATTTAGAGGACACCGGCTTGCTGCTGCACAATTTGGTCTTCTCCCTAAATATAAAGAATTCCCAAATGACGCCAGTCCGGAGGCTCCACTTCATTGGAACAGTCCTAGACACCCGGGTGGGGAAGGCATTCCCTCCCTATGAGAGAGTAGTCAGCTTGACACAAATGGTCGACTTGTTCCAGAACCATGCCACTCTACCAGCGGCTTCCTTCGTCCGTCTCCTACGTCGCATGGCCTCCTGCATTTTTCTAGTGCCAGAGGCCAAGTTGTGCATGAGAACCTGCAGTGGCTCCTGAGGGGTCAGTGGTCTCATTACCTCGGCACTCTCTCGGATCTCCTTGGGGTGTCTGCATCAGTGGTCAACAACCTGTCCTAATGGGCGGACTGTAACAGTCTCCTGGCGGGGGAACCCTTCTGGCCTCCTTGGCCTCAGACCTGAGTGTTCATGGATGAATCTCTGAAGGGTTGGGGCATTCACTGCGAGGATTTGCAGGTGAGCGGCCTCTAGTCAGCAACAGAAGCCAAGTGGCACATCAACAGGCTGGAGTGTTAGGGAGAATTCTCTGTTAAGGCTAATTTCCCAAACCTAGTGAGTCCCCCAGCAGCTTTGCTGGATTTTTGGGGTTTATTTTTTTCTCCTGCTAAGAGTGAGACTCTTTTTCTCCCACTCTTAGACATGATTTGAGGTGTTCCTTTGACTTTGTATGTGTTTTATGGGCTATGGGGTCCTTTACCCCATAGGGCTTCATGTGTTTTTGGTATGGGGGTTGCACAGCACCCTCCGTGCATTAACCCAGGGGTGTCGTAGTGACCCCCAAACATAGACTCCATACCCTGGGACTGACTACTGTCTCCCAGGCCATGTAAAGTCACCATTGGCTTTACTAGCCTTAAATTGTGAACAGAACCAGTACAAACCATCATGTTGTGGACGTACTGGTCGGTGCAATTCGATTGCCCCGGGGTCTGTTGTTCGAGGGGGCACTGTCCAGTCCCCCCCCGACCAAGTTTTGGCTGGTGGCAGTGGATACTACTTTGTATATTCGACCGCAAATATATTCCTATGGGATTTTCCCATTGTTCGAGGCTACGACTTTTTAATATAGCCTCGAACATACCGCCGATTTATTAAATTACTATAAATTCACCGGTTGGTATTTTTTGCTGAAACTCGGATCCAAAATGGTGTTTGTGTTCGCTTCTGTGACTCCAACCCAAGTCGAGCCCTTTGTTCCACTTTTTGGCGGGCTTCTCCACAGAAGCCTCCAAAAGTGGTGCCACTCTGTCTGGGTACCACAGGGGGTGCAGGAGGGGGTTTAGTCACCCTGGACTGAGTTGCCTCGGCAACTCAAGTCGCACTCTGGTGTGATTGGCCCAGTGGTGAGCCGCCCTGCAAGTTTCAGTGACAGCTAGGACTGATGAATGGGGGTTTTCTGCATAAAAGCGGGGCTTTAGGGACTGGGACTTCAGACGTCGCCACAGGACCAAAGAATCCGAAGAGGGAGAAGCTGAGCCGACCTGCAACGACGACACCACCGGTGGAGCTCTGCTGAACCGTCTCACCACTTTTCCCGACGACAGAGGAGATCTTCAATCCGAAGAGTCTTCTTCCTTTGACTGGTGGGGATAACCAGTTTGCCCGCCTTTTCGCCTTCCCGGATCATCTCGTGGCCACCTTGCCTGTGCCAAGCACCCCGGCAACCGGGATACCACGTTTTCTCCATTACCGCAAACAAAAGGGTAGTACCTTTTAACCGGAGAACTCCGCGGCTGGTTTCTTCCCTGGCAGTGCAACGACCTTCAGCCTTCCTCCACGTCGAGATCATCTCTTCCTCTGGACAACGCCGCGACTTGCACCCGCTGCCAGGAACAACTGCCCCCGCTGGAGGATCCTCTCCACTTTCAAGGTACTGTGTCCGCATGGCCTCCCTCGCAACGATCTGTGTGGGGTGACTCTTAAAGCCTCAACTTACCACTTGGGTTGGCCCTAGGCTGGCTAACTGAACTTTTCTAAACTGAACTGGTTCCTTTCTGAAAACTCTGCAAGACTCTCCAAGCCTTTTAAACTGTGTGATCTTGGGCGCATTGGTGTTCTACTCTCTCCAAGAGGGAGCCTGGCCTCTGAACTTTTTGCTCACAAGTAGACTGACTTCCTTGCCTTGCTAAGTGCTTCTGAAGGATTGTGTTGTGTGCTGTTCCTAATTTCTTCCTTTTCCCTTCCTTTTTCTTAAACTTATTGGTGTGCCATCTTTAGTTAAGCGCTCACCTCTGTCTGGAAATAAGTGGTGTTAACTAAGACTTGTCTAATAAGGAATAAGAGAGAGATGTACATATGATAATAGTGATTGTGTTTTTGAACTTACTTATAATAATAGCGCTAGTGTGTTTCTAAGTGTGTCTTTAAATAAATAATTATATACTTGATACCAAAGCTCTGGTCAGTGTTTGCTTGTGCTACTGTATTTTGGTACCTATCGTGTATACTCTATATACTGTCTAACTCTTGAGAGAAGTCTGGCTGCTCAGCCACAGCTACCAGGTAAATCTGGGTGGTACAGACTGCTACTAATTGGATTTACTGCCAACACCTGTAGTCTTAAGCATTTTGCAGTGGTCCCCAAGGGAACTGCACAGGTTTCTGCCTAATATGGAGTTGCGAGCTATCTGTTATGTTATGTTACTTGGCATTCATATAGCGCCTTATATATCATTGGTATGAACTCAAAGCGCTGGTAGGTTGAACGCCCTTTAAGCACTCGACCCATCTCTGCAGGGGAAACATGTCTTGGTTCTAACAGACAACACAGTGGCAATGCTCCCAACAAACACTGTGGTGTGCACTCCTGCTCCCTCTGCACGGAGGCAATGATGCTTTGGTTCTTTTTGCTGGAGAACCGGATCTCAGCCTCGGCAGTTCATCTGGTGAGCACAGAGAACAACTTGGCAGATGCTCTGAGCAGACACAGCACGGTCTTGCATGAGTGGGAAGTGTGCCAAGAAGTCCTAGAGGAGGTCTTCTCTCTCTGGGGTACCCCAGCAGTGGATATGTTTACAAATCGAAGAGGAAGTGCAGACAGTTTTGCTTGAGGTAATTCCCAGCGAACGCTGCACTGGGGAGGTTTTTCTGGTGGATTGGACCTCCCCTCTCAATTACGCGTTCCCTCCGATTCCCGTCATTCCATGGGTTCTCCCGAGGTTGAAGAGGTTTCGCGCAACCGTGATCTTGATCGCCCAGGGGTGGACGAGGAGAACGTGGTACTCCGAACTCTTGGATCTGGCCATCTGTCCACCTCACCGGTTGCCTCGGCGGCTGGATCTTCGAACCCAGTCGGAAGGTCAAATACTCCACCCAACCCCGGAATCCCTCAACCAACATGCGTGGCTCTTGAGAGGATGAGGTATGATGACTGGGACCTCTCAGAGGAAGTACTTGAGGTGTTGCTCGCTGCACGCAGACAGTCTACAAGATCGTTGTACACGTACACGTGCAGGTGGAGAAGATTTGAGGCGTGGTGCAGGGAACTCGAGATTTACACCATCTCTTGACCCACCACTACAGTGATGGAGTTCCTTCTGTCACTGGCCTGAACAGGCCTTCAGGTCACCACAGTCAAAGGTTATTTGGTGGCCTTGTCTCTGTTTAAGAGATCCCCAGATCAAGATTATTTTTTTTCAATCCTGGTGATTGCACAATTCCTGAAAGGCCTTGTAAATAACTTTCCGCCAACTCCCTTTGTTGTCCCGGATTGGGACTTTAATCTGTCACTGACTTTTCTGAGGACTGCTTCTTTTGAGCCTATGCATGCTTGTCCCTTAAGACTTCTTTCTTTGAAAACATCCTTTTTGGTGGCTATTACGTCCGCTAGGAGGGTGAGGGAACTGCAGGCCTTATGCTGTAAACCACCCTTCCTGCGTTTTTCCCGGGAGAAAGTCTTACTCTGGGTAAGGCCTTGCTTCCTCCCCAAAGCTGTCTCAGAATTCCACCTGTCGCAATCCATCAACCTTCCTGTCTTCTACCCTCCTCTGCACCCATCTAAGCAGGAGGAACGGTTACATCGCCTAGACCTGAAAAGGGCGTTAAATGCGTGGACAGCTGATTTCAGAAGTGCTGACCAGCTGTTGGTGGACTTTTCCTTAGCCCGTAAGGGCCTGCCCATAACTAAGCAAATGTTATCCCGCTGGATCATTTCCTGTATAGAGGAATGCTACCAGTCCGCTGGAAAGTCATTACCGGTAGGCATCAGTGCCCATCTGACAATGGGAGTCTTAGCGTCAACATTATTACAGAGGGGAGTCACTGTCCGGCATATTTGCTGTGCATCGACATGGTCATCCCTTCATACCTTTGCTAAGCACTATAGTCTGGATGTGGCTCGTAAGGTGTCCGGTCAAAGGGTCGACTACAGAGGATCGAATGGTCAAAGGATCGACGCAATAGGGCCGAAAACAAAAGGATCACTTTTTTTTTTAATTATCATTTTTTGGGGGTTTTCGTTTAGGGAAAAAAAGTGGTTTTTACCACAAAAAAAGGCTAACATTTTCAATCCTTTTGTTTTCGGTCCTTTTGCGTAGATCCTTTGACCATTCGATCCTTTGTAGTCGATCCTTTGACCTATAACCGG
This sequence comes from Ambystoma mexicanum, assembly GCF_040938575.1. Classification (NCBI taxonomy): domain Eukaryota; kingdom Metazoa; phylum Chordata; class Amphibia; order Caudata; family Ambystomatidae; genus Ambystoma; species Ambystoma mexicanum. The sequence continues at coordinate 642,647,871 of NC_090923.1, forward strand.
CTCGTACAGCTGATGCAAGTTTTGGCAGGGCAGTGCTGCAAAATGTCTTGGTATAACTTTCTGCCCGCCTCCTTCATCTACTGCTTTGTGAGTCTATCAAATGAGGAATCTGCAGGAAAAAGGATTGCTTACTGTAATGTTCTTTCTATGGATTCTTCTCCCGCAGATTCCTCATCTCCCCTCCCATACAGCCCTGCTCAGAAAGTTTGTGGTTGGTGCGCATCTTCTCTTTCACGTTGATTTGGTTATGGTCCTCTGTGTCAGTTTTCTGTCTTTCCAGTCACACGCAAAAAAAAAAAAAAATGAAGATTTTTCTGATGCTACTTGGTAGGGTTTGTTGCAGTTCTCCCTCCTTCGGAGGTCTATATTTATTGCATTTTAAAGGGCTCATTAGCCTGTTTGTTCTATCTGTTTTCCTATGCAGTGTGGTGTGCTCGGGAGAAAAGGGGGAAACTGAGGTCTGTGGGTGTAGTGACTAGGTATTTATACGACACCTGATGTCACGTTTGGAGCCGATGACGAGTAAGACGGATCGACTGTCGACGGCCGGGTCGTGGTCCACTATGCCCCCTGTCGAAAGTTTTTGGAAGCAGTAGAGCTGGAGGGAATATCTATCAGATAAGGAAAAAGGAATCTGCAGGAGAAGAATCCATAGGAAGAACATTACAGGAAGTAATTTCTCCTTCTCTGCATCTCAGAATGCTGCAATCTGGCTGTTAAGGATGTGCCTGTTGATCTCAAAGCTCTTTATATCAGGGGAGTGGCTGCCACCTTTGCCCTGTAGAGGGGAGTCCCAGTCCTGGATATTTGCCAAGCGGCAACATGGGTGTCCTTGCACATGTTTGCTAAGCATTACTGCTTGGATTCCCCTCCGGGCCAGGATTCCCATTTTGGTAGGTGAGTCCTCCAGAGTTTTCTGGTTAAGGTGGTATTCTTGCTTCCACCCTCCTCCAGGTTTACTTACTGCTTTGGGAGTCTATTGGAAAGAATCCATTAGACACATTAATTACCTCTTGATAATGTTCTGTCTGATGAATGTTCCTCTCACGGATTAGTCATCGCCCACCCTACCTGCCCTTCTTTGCGGGGAGCTAGTACACCATTGGTTCTATGGTCCCTCTGCTTCAGAGTGCCAGGGAAAATGTGTGGAACTGAGGTCACTGGGCACAGCGCCGCTATATATACTTGCCCCAACGTCATATCCCGTGCAAGGCTCTTAGAGACTTGAGACAGAGCCATGCTGCCCCCCCTGTCCCATGGTGGCAGAAAAGGTTCCGGAGTACAGCTGTGCTGTGATAGGTATTATCATAGATGAGGAATCAATGGGAGCAATGTCCATCAAAAAGACCATTACTGAGAGGTAAGAAATGCGTTCTTCTTCATCCATCTTAGCCGGAACAGTGGGTCCCGGGACCACACCCTCAGAGGGCCTGGAGATGAAATGTGTCCTGAACCAAGGATGTCACTTGCAAGAGGTCTCCCTGAACTTCTGATGGAATCAGTGTAGTGTCATATGATGCCATGTAGAGCCTGTGTGGAAAAGCTTCAGGACCAGTTTGCGCTTTTATGACATTTTCAAGCATAAAGAGACTATCGGAGCAATACCATATCCACCACAAATAATATTACTAAAGTTAACTTCTTTAATAGCATGTTGAATCATTTGAGGGCAAGATAATAAAGCCTGTATAGTGTTTTAATAGTTTTCTATGTGTAAAGCAATGGGTGTGAATGGGCATATATGTCTACGCCATAAGAGCTGAACTGGTATCGCTTTGAAAATACATTGTTTGATCAAAATCATTTACATGGTACACGGTCGCACAACTTCTTCTTTTTTCTTTGCAAAAATTGTGTATTTCCTGTTTTACGGCTAAAAGCTCAGTAGTTGGCTCTTCTGGCGTTCTGCCCCTGCATTCCCTGCTTCTGTGTTGTTTTGTGTTGGGGAACAGTTTGTCAGTGTAGTGTCCCTCTCAAACTCAAGCAGGACCACCTTAGGTTCCGGAAGGAGCTCAAGATCTTCCTTTTCGCTTCTGCTTTCTCTCTTTTTCTCCATTGCTGACCCACATGTCTGCTGCGCTGACTGGTCGCCTGGCTTCCCTCTGAACCCTATCGGCACCAGGCTCCTCCATGACCTTCACTCACCTGCACTGCCTCCGGACCTCTGCACACTTATGGGCTGTATCTGTTACCCTACAGTCCCTCCCACCCCACCTGCACTACCCAGAGCTGGCCCACCTGGCTGCACTTACTCAGAGAAATCGCTGCCCTAACCATACTTCCCTTTTCCCTTTCCCTCTCCCTGGCACATCTCTCACCCCCCCTCCCCCCCCGCACTTGCACAATCAGAATGACACAAGTCCTAGTAAGACAGTTTGTTTTAGTCCTCCTATGTCTCCCTACCCTGTCTTGTTTACAGGCGCATTATAAATGACTCATATCATAGATTTGAAGGAGTTGCATCAAAAGAGAAAGTAACTAATTTCAATAAATACTATATTCTTAGCCCTTTAGCCCCTTCAGGCATGTGACCCTTCACCTGTCCCCTTGTCTCCCTACTAACCATACTATTACAAAGTAAGTGTGACAGGATCATGGATATGACCCGGATAGGCCGCTCTCATCCTGTTGTAGGCAGCCTTTCTGGGTACAGCCCAGAGCCAATCCTACCCTAGTGGTGATGTGTGGTATTTGAGGGACCCCATTCCCTAGCTCCCCAGAGTGTCTGAATAAATGCAGGTCTAGCGATACCACTGTTCCTATGCAGACCAGCCTCTTTATTTCTCAGAAACTTGGCATGAATTACAGACCAAGGGTAGCGAGACCTAGTGAAGGGAAATCCCTCTACAACAAGTGTTCTGCATCACGGACCACTTCAACTCTTATCATCCTAAACTTTTTTTTGCTATGATAGAAACCTGGATCTCCCTTCATAACTCTGCTACACTAGCAGCTGGCCACTCTAACTCTGCTACCTTCTGCCATACCTTTTAGACAAGATGGCGGGGTGGGATTCCTCATCACAAATCCCTCAAAACTGTTCCTCCACCCCTCTAACATCAGCTGTACCTTCTTTTGAATATGCCACAATTCAACTCCTCTCTACTACACTGTTCTGGCTTTCTATCGATCCCCTGGTCATCACAACATGTTCTTCCCAGATCTGGCCCCACTCCTTGAGTCACTTCCTGATGACATTCCCATTGTCATGCTAAGTGACTTTAACCTTCCCAATCCCTCTGCAGCCATCTTCATTGGTCTTAAATCCCTCTCTGCCTCTTACCTCTCAATTGACCCATCTCCCTCTGATCACTCCATTGTTCTCTTTAACATTACGGTCCCTCCACCTTCAACTCCTCATTTTACCTCGGGTCTCTCTTGCCCAATACTTTGATGGTATGAGGACCTTTGTGCTGTCTCATTCCTCTATTCATCGTCTCTATATACTTATGACTCCATTTGATCAACACTGTCCTGCTCTCATATGCACACCTGCTTCACCCTTTCCTCAGCCTTGTCGCATCTGAAATTCAGGTCCTCAAAACCAACATGCACCATGACCTACAGCATGGCGCAGATTACTGACCCCTTCCCTACTCTTAGCCTTCAAGAATTCCATTGCTGCCCTAACCTCTGCACTGGACTCTGACAAATCCTGCTACTTCACAAACCTAATCTCCTCCATTTGGAATCACCCCTGCAAACTTTCATCTACCCTCCAATCTTTGCTCACACCTCCTAAGCCAATACCCATTGCCTCCTTCCTTTCTCCTAATGACTTTGCTAACTATTGTTCCTCTAAAATGTTTGAAACTCTCACAGCCCTCCTCTCTTCTACACTTGACTACTTCAGCTCTACCTCTACCTCTCCTATTGAATTAGCACCCATCCTTCTCAGTGCAAACCCATCTTGCGCTCCTATCGACCTATTTTGTTCCCCAAGTATTCAAAGAGTTAGTCTCAGTTACATACCCTTTACTCTATGAGCTAATTAACCTACCAATCTCTGCTGGACTCTTCCTTGGCTCCTTCAAATATGCAACTGTCTGACCCCTATTGAAGAAAAGTGCAGGCAAAATGCACAGTGTTGTGCACCGCAGGTGTTGCGCGCCGTGATACGACATCCCAAAGACTCTGCATCTAGGAACTCTGAGCTGTGCCCCGGTTCCCACCCAAACCCGCAACCATTTGCATTAGGTAGGCTCACTTGTGCAACTTGCCTGAACACCCGCTTCCTTGATAACTGAGCTGCGCCTCAGGTCCCGCCCTGGCCTGCAACCATTTGCATTACGTAAGCCCTACAATATTCTCCCATCTCTGGTATGTAGAGTTCATGGCACCCACCTGCCTACCTACCCTCTAGCCATCAGGAACAAACTCCTCCAACACCGCACCAGGAGATCCTTTACCCACAAAAAGCCCACGCCTCCCACCACAGCACCAGCATCCCCCATCCACTCCAGAAAGAAGCTCCTCTACTTGCACATCTGGTTCTCCATCCATCTATCCACACCGCCCCCAAACACTACACCCGTTCATCTCCACACTCCCGCCGAGCGGCCACCCCCAACAAGCACCTCAAATGTGCCTTGATCTATGCCAGATCAGTCCCTGTGAGTGCTCCTGAAATCCACAACCACCTGAACTCCAACGATTCCGACTTGTATGCCGTATTTGAAACATAGCTCTACCCAGCAGCAGGCCCTGCATTATCCATCGCTATCCCCCCAGGATATGCCTTCCTGCGCAATGACAGAACTCTTGGTAGAGGCGGCGGAGTCGCCCTATTCTACAAAGATACCATCGCCATCAGGATCACTAACTCCAGCCCCATCCCAAACTGAGAAATGCTCTCTACCAAACTCGCACTCTCACCTACCAATACTGTCTCCACCTCATCTATTGCCTCACAGGCGCCATCTCATCCTTCGAGGAAAAACTCATGCTAACCCTCAATCCTGCCAACAAGTTCAAAAATCTTGATTTTAGGAGACCTCAATCTTGGCTTCAACCACCCCACAGACTCGCGCAAAACGCCTAGCCACAGTCCTCAACCATGCTGGCATTGCTCAGCGAACTACTGAACAGACCCTCATCCAGGGCCGCACTTCCACTGGATTACTGACCTCAATTGCAACCTGGCCAGCCCCACCACGACTTGCGCATGGTCTGACCATCACACCATTACATACAACATCCCCGCCAGCAAATGACACAGCCCTCGTCCCAAAGTGAAACCAGAAGCCCTGGCCCACTGCACTAAAAATCTCACCAAGGACCGCCTCACATCCCTCCTCTCAGCCCTCAATGTCCTAACCAACATTACAACGAGCCAAGAGACACTGATCAATCCTTACAATGACACCATTACACTAGCTGTTGACACCCTATCCCCACTAAAAACATGCAAATCCAAGCCAGCCCTAAAAAAGAACACCTAGTTCACCCCCGAGCTCCTTGCTTCCTTTGCTAAGAAACGCACAACCGAAACCCGCCTGGAGATTAGACCCCTCCCCAAGCCTCCAAAGCTCAGTTCACCTCCCTCAGCAAAGACTACAAAAGAGAGATTCATACTGCCAAAGCCAGTAGCTATAACTTGAGAAAAGATAACGTACAATCCAACGTTTGTGAGCTCTTCACGATCCTGCATGACCTACCACCCAATTCGACTTCCGCCCGGTACCGTAACTCGAAGTGGCCAACATCATCAAAGGTCTCAAGCCCCCCTGCTGCAAAGGAGATGTCTGTCTGGCCCCCATCATCAAAGCTGTGCCGAGACTCTCACACCCATCATCACAGCTATTATCAACTCTTCCTTTGCCACAAAAACTGCCCCAACTACCTTGAAAGAAGTCTTGAATCCTCCCTCTGCTAAAAAAATAAAATTCCTCGATCCCACCATCCCCACTAATAACCGCCCCATTAATACTGTACCCTTCATCCTTAAATTACTCGGCCATGCAGCATACATCCCGGACCAACAATACCTCGAGGACAACCACAACCTGGGCACCCGCAATCAGGCTTCTGACCAAGGCATGGAACTGAAACCACCTTGTTGGACCTGGAAAAACCAATTGGACGATATCAAAGACACTGCGAAACTCTCCCTGCTCCTCATGCTGGACTTAGCAGCTTTCAACCTCGTTGACCATCAGACACTCTGCAACCACCTCACCACAACAGCAAACCTCTCCCCACCCACGGCAGATTGGATCAGATCCTTTTTGACAGACAGATACTCCTGTGTCTTCATGGACGATCACGTTGCCCCACCAACACCAGTAACCTGTGGAGTCCCACAAGGGACTTACATCTCTCCCACCTTGTATAATATCTATATTAAACCCCTTTTTGATCACCTGGACGCTGTCTGCATATCCTACATGAATTATGCCGACGACACCCAAATCCTCCTCCCTTTCTCAGCCATCTACCACCTTCACGTTGTAGCCATCAACTCAGTCTATGACATTGTCCAGAACCAGATGGCAACCCACCAGTTATGTCTAAACGATGACAAAACTGAGATCCTCATTGTAGGCTCGCACACCACTCTCTGCATCATGTATCCAGCTCACATAGCATTTGACATGGACAGCAACTCGATCCAAACTTCAACTGCAACCAACACCCTCGGTATCTACTTAGACGCTACCTTTGACCTCTCACGCCAGTTCAATGCCATTGCTTCCTCTGCTGCCTACACTGCCAAACTTCTCAATGCCAGCAACCCCTTCCTCACCACAACCAACCGCCACACCATAGCCATCACCAGAGCCAAATTGGACTATTGCAATGCCCTCTTTGCAGGTGGTACTTAACATAAGTTGTGCATGCTACAAACTATCCAAAACAATGACCGCGGGCCGTTTTAAGCTTGTCCAAGCACAACCATGTTACAGAACCCAGGAAAGATGCCCACTGGCTCCCGGTCCGTGAGTCGATTAGATTGAAGACCCTCTCCATCGTAGTAATACACCTTATCTCATCCACTAAGATCCACGAACAGCCACTTCCTCAGAGTGCCTAACCTCACTCGTAAGACAGCAGGAGGATTGATTTTTCCTGTCATTGACGCAAAGCTCTGGAACAATCTTCGTCATCGCTCTGAAAAAGGAACCTTCTTACTAGACCTTTAGACAAAAAGTAAAAACTTGTCTCTTCGCCTAATGCTCCCTGAGCTAAGACACTTCGATACCCGTTTCCTCATTTCCCTCCCCCATTGTACTTTTTGTATGTATTCTTTCACCTAATGTAACTAGCGCCTAGATACCTAAGGGTTCAGTGTGCTCCAACAAATGTAATGAATAAATAAATAACCATGGTGACCCAAATGTTCCAGCAAACATTTGCCCCGTTTCTTGCTTCCCCATTATTCAAAAGTCCTTGAGCGGGTCGTCGTCTAACAGATCAAAAAGTACCTTGAGGATAATTGCCTTGGAGATGCACTTCAATCTGGCATCTGTAGAACACATTCCACAGAGAATGCACTCATGGATGTCTCTGACTTTCTCTCAAATGCTAACCACTCTAAACTCTCTTCTATACTCCTTTATATCCTTTTGGATCTTTCTGCCGCTTTTGACACGGTCACAAGTCCTCTCTCCTCTTCACTCTGCAAGACCTTGGGTTTTTGGCTGGATTGCCTCCTACTTGGAAGGTTGGTCCTTTAAATTCTCTTTGAACTTGCAAGCCTGACCTCTCCTTGTCTGCTTCCCCAAAGGATCAGTCGTTGGACCCTGTGCTCTTCACCCTATATACCTCTTCCCAAGGAGGACTCCTCATCCTTTGGCTTGCACTATTGCCTTTTTGCAGATGACACTGGTGTGTTCTCCTTTCCCTCCTTCACCTCAGTCATCTCAGAACAGATTACATACTGTCTCACTGAAATTCATCTCTGGATAGCTCTCCGCTGCCTCAAGCTAAACTCTTCAAAAACGCAAGTCCTCTTTGAATGGATTGCTTTTCTCCTGCAGATTCCTTACATAGATAACCACTTCCAGCTTCAGCTTCTCGGAAAAATCTTCAACAGGGGGTGTTGTGGACCATCGACTCGTCCGTCGATCCGCCTTGACTCAGTGCTCGATCGTCGGCTCTGGCCGTGACATCAGACGTCGTGTATATACTGCATCATTATATCCTGTACCTCATTTCCTTTTTTCTGCACGCTTAACACGCTGCTCATGAGGAACACTAGCGATCTTCTATCTCTCGATTTCCCTTGATGTTTTTTACAAGTTTTCTGTTATTTTGAGCGACCATTCCCGCACCGTTAATCTCGGGTTTCAAGTGCTGCTCCGGTTGCAGCTTTAAGATGTTTGTGACCGATCTGCATGACATGTGTGTGTGGTGCCGGGCTACGGGTCACAACAACAAGAGTTGCTCATCTTGCGGCTAGATGAACCCGAAATCCCTACGGGAGCGGGCAGCCAAGCTTGCAGTGGCTGACCGCTGTCCAAGTCACCGGCACGGTCGACCGTTCGGTCATCGGAGGCCGAAATGGAAGGCTGCATGCCTGAGAAGGAGGATTGGCACCGGCGCATGGCCAATGTTAGGGAGAATTCTCTGTTAAGGCTAATTTCCCAAACCTAGTGAGTCCCCCAGCAGCTTTCCTGGATTTTTGGGGTTTATTTTTTTCTCCTGCTAAGAGTGAGACTCTTTTTCTCCCACTTTTAGACATGATTTGAGATATCCTTTGACTTTGTAATGTGTTTTATGGGCTATGGGGTCTTTTACTCCATAGGGTTTCATGTATTTTTGGTAAGTGTGTTACCCAGCACCCTCGGTGCAGTAACACAGGGGTGTCATAGTGACCCCCAAACATAGACTCCATACCCTGGGACTGACTACTGTCTCCCAGGGCATGTAAAGTCACCATTGACTTTACTAGTCTTAAATTGTGAACAGAACCAGTACAAACCATCATATTGTGGAAGTACTTGTAGGGGTAATTATATTGCCCCTGGGTCTGTTTTTCGAGGGGGCACTGTGCAGTCTCCCCTCGTCGAGTTTCTGGCTGGTGCCAGTGGTTACCACGCAAAATATTCCACCGGAATGGGATTTTCCCATTCATTTTAAACGCACCACTTTTTTGGTGCACTGTTAAAGATACCGCTGGGTTATTTATTTAATATTTATTCCCCGGTTGGGTCTTTTTGCCAGGACTCGGTTTTAAAATGGCGTTTGTGTTCGTCTCTGTAACTCCAACCCAAGTCGAGCCCTTTGTTCCAATTTTTGGCAGGCTTCTACACAGAAGCCTCCAAAAGTGGTGCCACTCTGTCTGGGTCTACAGGATGTGTGGGAGGGAGGTTTAGGCACCCTGGACTGAGTTGCCTCGGCAACTCAAGTCACACTCTTGTGTGATTGGCCCAGTGGTGAGCCGCCCGGCTCACCACTTAGCATGTTTGAGTGACAGCTAGGACTGATGAATGGGGGTTTTCTGCATAAAAGCAGGGCTTTGGGGACTGGAACTTCAGAAGTCGCCACAGGACCAAAGAATCAGAAGAGGGAGAAGCTGAGCCGCCCTGCAACGACGACACCACCGGTGGAGCCCTGCTGAACCGTCTCACCACTTCCCAACGACAGAGAAGATCTTCATCCCGGAGAGTCTTCTTCCTCTGAACTGGTGGGGATAACCAGTTCGCCCTCTTTTCGCCTTCCTGGATCGTCTCGTGGTCGAATCGCCCGTGCCATGCACCCCGGCGGCCGGATAGCCACGCTTCACCACTACCGCGAATAAAAGGGTAGTACCTTTTAACCGGAAAACTCTGCGGCTGGTTTCTTCCCTGGCAGTGCAACGACCTCCAGCTTTCCTCCACGTCTCTTCCCCTGGACGAAGCACCGACTTGCACCCGCTGCCACTAACAACTGCCCCCGCTGGAGCTTTCTCACCATTTCAGGTACTGTATCCCGCCTGGTCTCCCTTGCAACAGACTGTTCAAGGTGTCCCGTAAATCCTTGACTTTCTATCCTGGGGTGACTTGGGACCTGCTAACTAACTTTTTCTGAACTGACCCAACCCTTTTTGAACTATCTGCAACGACTCTTTAAAGTACTATTCAACTGTGTGATCTTGGACACATTCCACCTTGCTCTCTCCAAGAGTGGGCCTGGCTTTTGACTTTCTTGCTCCTCATTAGACTCTGCCTTTTCTGACTTGCTCTGGCAGGGACCACTGCCACCAGCCAAGTCTAAATGTTAAAAGAGCGTAAGAATGCTCTAGGAGGTACAGATACAAGGGATACGAAGTAACCCTTTCCAGTACTCCATGGAAGATGGGGTGTACTGGATCTGTGTTAAATTGACTAAGTAAAGTTAATTGCAACTTTACCCTTTTCTGGGGACTGTAGTCAGCCCCAGAAATGGAGTCGGTGGAAAGTCTAAAAGACAACCCTGCGTCACTGCACAGAAGGTGCTGTGTAACACACAAAAGAAGGGGGCTACTGAACTGGTGTACTCCAGAGTCCACAACCACAAAAACAGGCGAAAGACACATGGCAAAACATGGGTAAGAGTGGGGGAAAAGCTCACACTCTTACCAAGTGGAAAAAGAAACTCCAGAAGTCCAGCAAAACTGCTGGGGACTCACTAGGTGAGGGGAAATTAGCCATAAATGAGAATTCTCCCTAACAGACGTCGACGGCTATACCTTTGACGTCGACCAGTATTTTGTACCGTTGTCTCAATCCGATTTCTTCGGGTCGATTGTGGACATCTTCGGCACAGAGGATGAAAACCAGGGTGATATCGACCGCATTTACTCGGGAAATGGTGGTACAGACTATTTTACTGACTAGGCAGTCCTGAATGCCTTGGCAGAGGGACTGCACAACGTCAATGGACTGGCCACTTCTCCAGACATCGGGTGCAGCAGGCCCACCCTTATTCCCAAACAACAACTCCAAGAGGCGTGAGGGAGGGTGAACCCACAAGCAGTCCCTCTCATAGGCTTAACAGCCTAAACTAGTGAATTACACAATGCCTGTGGGTGTAAGAACTGTTTTGAGTCGATCATCTGAAGGACCAGGCTACTTTTTAATTTGACAAAAAATACATATTTTATTATTATATCACATCGTTAAAAATGTGTACATTTCATTTGAGATTTTTAACAGTACAAAGCAGATTGTTTTTGGAGGAAAAATACAGGTGTTATCCTCCCACTATTCCAAATAAAGTGTCAAGTGCTGTGCAAACGAACAAGAGTAAATTAAAAAATATAACAAAGCATACCATTCACTATCAGGCTCTTCCAATCACACAAGTTACTAAAACATCATGTTTCCCAACATGTTTTTCCTTTGTGGACTATTCAACTTAGTACCAGGGAATTCATCAGGGGCTACCTGTCTGAACAGTGTACAATATTCCAACAATCTATAGTAGACAAATGCTACTTCACAATTTACTTATTTACCACAGTGCATAATACTGCATTCTTAGTACTTGTTCTATCTCATCTTCTCCTGACCAAGATGTGGAACCATCTCCTACAACAGAATAAACATGGGCATGAATTACCATATGTTTTACGAGTTTTAAATCTCATTACACAGGTCAACTGAATGGCACGTGTTTGTGTATATTAATCACACTGAGTTAAAACCAAAATGGACAAGACTCATAGGGTCTCATTATGTGTCAGCCGGTCCGGAAACAACGGTGGTGGTAAATCCGCTGCCACCATTGTTTCCGGACCGGCGGATTCCGAGTCCTGCAGGCGGGGGGTGTCACTCCCGCCAGGTCTGACCAGGCGGAAGTAACACCACACGCCTGCCTTCAGGCGGACATAGAGTCACCGGCTCTGTCATAGACGGAACCAGTGTTTCCATGGTCCCCATCCCCTGGGAGTCCTATGAGACTCCATGGTAATGGGGATTTACAGAATTCCGCCTCCGGAATTACTGGGCCAAAGGGATTGTAATGCCCCGGTGATTCCGGCAATCATGGAGGGGGAATGGTATTACCGGTCCGGCAGCAGCCTGCCGGTTTTTCCGGCACGGCCACCGTCGCACTCGTAATGAGGCCCATAGACTCCAAATGGTCATAGGCACCTCAAATGGAACTGAAACAAAGTTGCTCACGACATTCAATTAAACCAGTAAGATCAAAATTCTACGATTTGTTAACATGCTGATGGAAAATGCATGATTGCAGCCGGCTACTGTGTCATTTAGCAAATTAAGGGCTTACCAGTGGGAACACTGGTGTCTTCACCAATCATCAAGGACTACAGTACGTGTATTGGTGTAGGGGGAACGCCTCACACCGTTGTTCAGATCACACGTGTCGGTTTCATGCCTACAAAAGAGAGTTGCCCAAGTGGGTCGGAAACACTACGTTTAATATTAGCCCAAACCTCATTGCTGAGATATTATATACAAAAGTCACTGAATCATTGTATTTACAAACAGAGGGCGGGCTTACCCAATCTGTTCCAATTCTTTCTTGCTTGCTTTCCTGCATCGGGTCACTCGTCGGATGTTTCTTGAGATGATTAACAACGGCTAAAGCTGAACGCAGTTCGTTTCCATAAAAAGCAGTGGTACTCTTCTTTCCGACAAGGTAGGTCGCTGTAACGTACAGTTTTTTAAAAGTTTTTACTAGGTTAGGTTTTACTGTGTTGCGGTTTTCCTATTTTACTTTGTACTCAAATACATTATCTGAGTGCTGTTACATGTCGCTGTAACGTACATTAGTAAGTCGTTGATTATACGTAAGATTTTACTCTGTGTGCATTCTTGTATTCAACTTTTGCCCCCGCCTGAAGAGAGCGAGTGCTGTTACTGGTCATACTCCAGCTGGAGCGGCTAACTGGGAGAGAGGATTACCTGCGTGTTTACATCCAGCAGAAATGCTTTCCAACCTTCGCCACAGAGTGGTTTCAATTAGTCGGGTATCAACAGTCTGCACCCCCAACGGGTCGACAACGTTATATTCTTAGTGCATCTTTATAGCACTGTATTTCACTACTTCGGCCACACTGGTTCAGACCCTGAACCATACAAAACAATGGAAAGGAGTCCCATGAGCTCACCATTCAAATGGACATGCACCCTCAACGTCCTACACCCGAGATGTTCTTACCAGTGTGTGCCTAGATGCTGCCTGCTGTATACTGCGTCCTGTCCCTTAGGCAGTGCTTCTTCGTCCTCTGATCTTGCATTTACTAATGCCGATATTGATCAAAGGATTAGTCCTTTTTCTAATCATGTACTGCATGACGTACATCCTATGGTTTGCAATAATTGTAGGACTTTAAGTCCCAGATGTTGGTTGTGTTTAAAAAGGTGGCTGGGGGTGTGGTTGAGCCCCCAAAATAGCAGGCCCGGTATCTCCAGTGGCACCCGGTGATTCCGGCCCCAGGGTACCACCAATTCCGACCCCATCGATGTCGGGGGATCCTTTGGACTCGGTGCTGAGCAAATCTGGCAGGTGTTCGACATCTAAACCATTGACATCGAACAGTATTTTGTAATGTTGTCTCAATCCGACTTCTTCGGGTTGATGGCGGACATCTTCGGCACAGAGGATGAAAACCAGGGTGATGTCGACCGCATTTATTCGGGAGCTGGTGGTACTGACTATTTTACCGACCAGGCAGTCCTGAATGCCTGGGCAGAGGGACTGCACGACATCAGTGGGCTGGACACTTCTCCAGACATCAGGTGCAGCAGGCCCACCCTTATGCCCATGCTCGTGCAAAATTTAGGGCTCTGGTTGACGGGGTAGTTCACACCTTGGAGCTAAATACTTTGGCTGTACCTGTCCAAGGCTATGCTCTCACTGACATTCTTGATGAGTATCCCACCACAGAAATGGCTATGCCTTTCAATCCGGCTATCGCCAACCCTGTCACCTTCTTATGTCAACACCCCTGTAACATTCCTCTGGTTAATTCAGACCTGACAAAGACATATAGACCGGCAAGGGGAGACCCCTCTTTTCTCTTCAGTGTGCCAGGAAGTCCTAGAGGAGGTCTTCTCTCTGGGGTATCCCAGCAGCAGATCTGCTTGCCACAGAGTCCAACAGGAAGTGCAGACAGTTTTGCTCAAGGGAATTCCCAGTGAACGGTGCGCTAAAGGACGTGTCTCTAGTGGATTGGCCCTTTCTTCTCCACTATGCCTTCCCTCCAAGAGGTTAAAGACGTTTCGAGCAACCCTGATCTTGATCACCCCAGTTTGGGCGATGAAGACTACTTGGACCACCTGGATTTGACCATCTGCCCACCTCTCCGGCTGCCTCGCTGAACGGAACTCCTATTCCAGTCGGAAGGTTGGGTGCTCTACCCAAACTCAGAGTTTCTTCTGTCACTGGCCTCTTCAGGCTTTCAGGACACCACAGTGAAAGGATACTTGGCAGCTTTGTCTAGGTTCAAAAGGTCTCTGGATAAAGGCTCTTTCTTCACGATCCCGGTTATGACCCAGTTCCTGAAGGGCCTTGTGAATACGTGTCGGCCTATTCCTTTTGTTATCCCAGATTGGGATTTCAACCTGGTTTTCACCATTCTTATGTTGCATTCTTGTTCTCTGTGACTACTAACATTGAAAACCCCTTTTCGAGGGGATTGTGTCCTCCGACGTATTCCACATCTATGACAGGTAATGTGCACAGCTGTGCTGCTTCGGAATTTTTTTTCGCCAGAAGGCGTCCTGCATTGATCCATTGTCCCTCCAAGGCCTCCGTTGTGGGCCGACGTCACCGGATGTTATATATAGGACGCACGGCGCCTGTAGCCTCAGTTCCGTTTTTTCCGCAAACATGTTTGCTTCGGAATCTCGGTGCGCTCGATGTCTTCGTCTTCTACTACTCCGAAGTCGGGCTTTAAAAAATGTCAGGGCTACGGTTTAAAGATGTCCATCACGGACCTGCACGACATCTGCCTCTGGTGCCTCGGCGAAAGCCACGCCACCGACAACTGCGAGGATTGCCAGTCCCTGACATCTAAGGCCTTGCGGGAACGTAAGAAGAAATTGAAGGTTGGTAGGGTGTCTAAGCCCCTTAAATTGAAATCCGCTGGGCTTTTGACCGATGACTCGAGGGGCGACTCTCTGCGTCGGTGAAAATCCAGGTCGCCTCGGTCTAGGAGTAGTTCCCGCCATTCCTCTGCCTCATCGAGGCATTCTAGGAAGCGCGGCCAGATGGTTGACTTGTCCCACCAAGTCTTCGTCGCCGGCCGAATGGGAATCATTCCGCCGGCAGATGTTAGCGATTTTCGAATCGCAAGACACAGTTCCGTCTGCGCCTTCGAAAGAAACCGGCAAGGAATGGGCTCGGTCCACCACTCGCACGCCTTCGGACTCGGGCGGTCGGCACGATCAGGAGCCGTTGAGGTCCCGTTCGGACAAGGGAGATTGCCATTGCCATGCCATGCCAGGTCCAGGTCCTCGACGCCATCGAGACCGTCGGAACCTGTGAAGCCTTAAAAGGCAGCGTCGACGCCATCGGCGCCATGTCAGTCAAGTGGCTCTCTCGAGGCTCCGCCCTCGAAGTTGTCGATGCCGTCAGTGCCTTGGTCGATGCCGATTCCCTCGACACCGTTTGTGAAGGTTTTGCCAGAGGTGCCCCAGAGGGCTGTCGAACCTCAGAGGATGGCTCTCAGTAAGTCGGTGAGGCCTGTTTTTGAGCCCTATTCTGTTCTTACTCAGTTTTTCCAGCCTTTGCAAGACGTTTCAGAGGTTGAGGAACTGTCTGATGAGGAGATGGTTGTGCCTCCTGATGTCCCTGAAGATCTTTTGTCTGGGCATAGTCAGATGGAGGACCTTGTCATTGCATGACGCTAGTGGCCTTGACACCTCTCCGAAGGTGGAGTTTGGCTGACCTGAGCCTCGGGTGTATGCGGTTTCCTCCTATCGGCGTCTCATGTCTAGGGTGACAAAATACTTGGGGTGGTCTGCTCCATCTGTTGATTTTGCTCAGGATGATTTGACGGACATCCTGGATCAAGGTCCACCAACTGACCCGTGGTGTTGCCGTTTCACATGGCTTTGCAATGGAGGCTGGCGACGGCTTGGACTGCTCCGGATAGTCTACCGGCAGTTAATAAGTCGCTTCTGAAAAAATACCGGTGACCCCTGCTACTTATCGACGCACCCTACTCTTGGAGTTTGGTGGTGCAGGCGGCTATGGCCTCCTCGAAGCAGGCTGCGTACCCTACCATCCCTCCTGATAGGGACGATGAGCGCTTTGATGGTTGGGCGAGGACAGTATTTTCGGCTGGGGGTATGACCTTGAAGGCGGCCAACTCCACTTGTACCTTTACGAGATTCACACACACTCGTGGAACTGTGCATCTTTGTCGACTGAGCATATTCCCGAAGGGGAGGAACGGGATGGTTTTCTAGCCCTCGTGCAAGACGGCAAGGATGACATGTGTAAGTCCGTTCAGTCGGGTTTGGACACGGCAGACTGTGTCAGCCGGTCCATGGCTGCGAGCACCGTGATACGCAGATTTGCGTGGTTGCGGAAGTCAGGGTTTGCTCCTGATGTGCAATCCCGTCTTCTGAACATGTCCTTTTGATGGGTGTCCAGTCAAATGGTCGACAGTGATTTGGTCGACAGACAATTGGTCGACTGAATTTGGTCGAATGCCAAATGGTCGAATTTTTTTTTTTTTATATATATGTGTTTTGTGGGTTTTCGTGTGGGGAAAAAAAATAAAAAAGAAAAAAAAGGGGGTGGGGGGGGACCCCCCCAAAAAAAAACAAAAAATGGGTAAAAAAAAAAAAAAATTCGACCATTTGGCATTCGACCAAATGGTGTCGACCAAATTGTCTGTCGACCAAATGTTTTCGGCCATTTGACTGGTAACCCACCTGTTCATCTGTTTGGCAGCAAAGCTGACGAGAGCCTTCAGAGGTTGCAGACCTCCAAAGCTGCAGCAAAGTCTTTGAGCGCTGCAGTAGGTCAACCTCCGCCTTTTCGTCCTAGGGGACAGCAATGGAGGGGAGGTTCCTTTCGGTACTACTTTTCCTTTGGTAGATCGAGAGGAGCTGCCAGTCAAAGGGGCCACCGTAGGAATACCCGGGGTGGAAAGCAAGGTACTCGAGGTGCCAAAGCCGCTCCGGCAGTTGCCTCTTGGCTCTCAGGCACTGCCGCAGCCGCGTCCGCTCAGTCATGAGGCCATGTCCCATGGTTCGCCGGTTGGGGGTAGACTTGCGCAGCATCTTGGAGAATGGCGGGCCATTACTTCAAATGTGTGGGTTCTGGAGATCATAGCCCACAGCTACTGTCTTCCCTTCTGGCAGAGGCCTCGCGACAATCCACCGGAGAAGCTCTCTTTGAAGCGTCCAGATCCGCTCCTTGCGCAGGAAATCCTATCCCTGCTGGAGATAAGCGCCATAGAACTGGTGCCTGTAACGGAGAGGATCAAGGGATGGAGGATTGAGACCCAACATGGACTTGCGTTGGTTAAACAAGCTCCTCAGGAAGGACAAGTTCAAGATGGTCCAGGCCCTTCAACTTCAGGATTGGTTGGTGTTTCTATACCTCAAGGATACTTACTTTCATGTGTTGATTCATCCAAAGCACAGGAAGTACCTGAGGTTCGCGGTTGGTGACTCGCATTTTCGTTTCGGGTCCTGCTGTTCGGATTGACCCCCGCCCCAAGGGTCTTCACCAAGCTGATGGTGGTGGTGGCAGCGTATCTCAGGAAAGGGGCGATTCACGTCTACCTCTACCTGGACGATTGGTTGATCAGGGCGCACTCTCCTGAGCAAGCCCTGGATCATCTGTCCGTCACTTGCCACTCCCTTCACAAGCTGGGCTTCTCTCCCAGTTTAAAGAAGTCCCATTTGAGACCTACCCAGCGGCTCTAGTACATTGGAGCAGTGCTTGACACATCCCTGGGGCAGTGTTCGCCTCTCCAGGTGAAGGCTCATCAAATTCTGCAGATGGTGGACAAGTTTCAACGTGCCCAGCGTCTCCTGGCGTTTGAATTCTTGAGGTTGCTTGGCCTCATGGCATCCTGCATTTTCCTAGTGCCAGAGGCCAGGCTGCGGATGAGATCTCTGCAGTGGGCTCTCAAGATGCAGCGGTCGCAGTTCTCCGGCAGGATGTCTGATCCCATTCAGATTCCGACCTTGTCGCCCAGGAACTTCTATGGTGGGCCGACGAAGGCAATCTGATGGAGGGAGCACCATTTTGGCAGCCATGGCCGGAGGTGACGATCGTGACGGACGCATCCCTCACAGGTTGGGGGGCTCATGCCAACGAGTTGACAGCCAGCGGACGTTGGTCTCCGTCGGAGTCCAGACTCCACATCAATCTGTTAGAGCTGAGGGCCGTCATGCTAGCCCTAAAGGCTTTTCTGCCGTGTGTGCGGGGGAAGAATGTCCTGATTATGACCAACAATACAGTGGCCATGCACTACCTCAACAAAAAGGGGGGGCAGGGTCACTCCCATTGTGCAGGGAGGCGATGCAGCTCTGGTTCTGAGCCATCCAGCAGGAAATTTTGATCTCGGCAGTTCATCTGGCTGGAGATGAAAACGCGGCGGCGGACGCTCTGAGCAGGCAGAGCACCGTCTCTCACGAGTGGGAGCTGCCTCAGGAAGTTCTTTTGGAGATCTTCGCCCTTTGAGGAACCCCTCAAGTGGATCTCTTCGCCACCAGTGTCAACCGGATGTGCGAAAGATTCTGCTTGATGGAATTTCCTCCAAGAGGAGCCTTAGGGGATGCGTTCGTAGTGGAGTGGTCCTTCCCTCCCACTTCTGTACACGTTTCCTCCAGTCCCCATCATTCGGCAAGTGTTGTAGAGGTTACGGAGGATGGGTTCGGAATGATCCGCATTGATCCGGCATGGGCCAGGAGAGAGTGGTACCCCGACCTTCTAGACATGTCCATCTGCCCTCCCTCCACGCCGTCTTCCCTACCGAGACGATCTGCTCTCACAGGAGTGGGGTTGGTTTCTCCATCCAGAGGTCAAGTCTCTCAGCCTTCATGCTTGGTAGCTGAAAGGTTGAGGTATAAGAATTGGGACCTGCCCGAAGACGTGATGGAGGTGTTGCTTTCGGCCAGAAGGCCCGCAACGCAATCCCTGTACCGTTACCGTTGGAGAAAGTTCTGTGACTGGTGCAGGGTACAGAATATGGATCCTTTCCAATGTTTCATTCCTTTGGTTTTGTCTTTTTGCTTTCTTTAGCCCGCAAGTGGGTACCATTAAATTTAAACGCTCGTCTGAGGAATGTTCTTATTTTAAGATCCCTTTGATTTCTCAGTTTCTAAAAGGGCTAACTAATGTGTTTCCACCGTTGCCTTTCCAGGTGCCGGGATGGGATTTGAATTTGGTTTTAAAGTTCCTAATGGGAGCTCCGTTTAAGCCCTTACATTCTTGTCCTTTGGGACTGTTGTCCTTTAAAACTGTGTTTTTAGTCGCGATTACTTCCGTGCGCAGTGTGAGTGAGTTGCAGGCATTTTCCGCCAAGCCACCCTTTACTGTGTTCCATAAGGACAGGGTTGTTCTGCGGATGCGGCCTTCTTTTCTTCCGAAGGTTGTGTTGGAATTCCATTTGAGCCAGAAGGTGATTCTTCTGGCGTTTTATCGTCCTCCACATCCTGGTAAGGAAGGGGAGAGGCTCCATAGGGTGGATCCTAGAAGAGCTTTGAGTTTCTATCTCTCACGGATGTCCCGGGTCAGAGTGGACGATCAGCTCTTTGTTGGTTATGCTGGAAGGTGCTTGAGCCAGGCTGTTTTGAAACAGACCTTGTCCAGATGGATCATTTTGACGATCTCTGATTGTTACTGTTTTGCGGGGAAGGACCCTCCAGTAGGCTTTCGGGCTCACTCTACTAGGGTTGTGGCTGCCTCCGCTGCTCTACAGAGGGGTGTTCCAATTCGCAATATTTGCGAAGCAGCCACATGGGCCTCTGTCCATACTTTTGTGAGACACTATTCCTTGGCTCCATCCATGGGCAGGTTTTGGCCTTTGGTAAGGCAGTCCTTTATTCAGCAATTTGATTGGGCATTCTAAAATTCTAAATTGTAAATTATTTTAACACCTCCATAATTTGGTACTGCTTTGGTAGTCTGTCATAGATGTGGAATACGTCGGAGGACACAATCCCCTCGAAGAACAAGTTACTTACCATATCTGGTAATGTTCTTTAGATGGGATGTTCCTCCAACGTATTCCACATCGCCCTCCCAGCCTGCCCCTCTACTGAATTTCCTATGCGATTGCAGCTTACGTTTCCGCAAGGTTTTCTGCAGTCATACTGGCAGGAGATTGGTGCCACACGTTCTGGGAAAAAAAACTATAACTGAGGCTACGGGCGCCGTGTGTTAGGCAGAATCCTCTGCAGTACCCTTAGGGAACACTACAGACAATTAAGTCTACAAGTGGCAGTACAATTCCACCTTTGGTACAAGCCTGTACTACACAGTTATAGTGGTAGCAGTAGCGGAGCAGCCAGACTTCTCTCAAGAGCAAATGAGCAGTAATGGGGATTACACAAAGGACTACAATTACTGTGACTCATACAAACACTGACTCAAGGTTTCTGGTTAAAAAATATGTTAGGCAGAAACCTGTGCAGTTTCCTTAGGGACCACTGCAAAAGATTTAGGACTACAGGTGGTTGGCAGTAAACCCAATTGGTAGCAGTCTGTACCACCCAGATTTACCTGGTAGCTGTGGCTGAGCAGTCAGACCTCTCTCAAGATGAGTTAGGCAGTATATAGAGTATACACAATAGGTACAGAGACACAGTAGCACAAGCAAACACTGACCAGAGCTTTGGTGTAAAAGTATATAATTATTTATTTAAAGACACACTTGTAAATTGCACTAGCACAAAGAGGTAAGTAAATTCAACACAGTCACTATTATATATATATACAACCCTAATTACTTATTAGACAAGTCTTAATGAGAAACACCACTCATTTTCAGACAGAGGTGAGCGCTTAACATAAGATGGCACTCTAATAAGTTATTAAAAATGGAGGGAAAAAGGAAGAGTTATGAAAGCACACAAATTTCAATACTTTTCAAAGAACCACAGTGAGGCAGGTTAGGCAAAGTCTACTGGAGAGCAAGGAAGTTCAAATGCCAGGCCCACTCTTAGAGAGAGTACGCGAAATGTGTCCAGGATCACACAGTGGGGTTATGCCCAAAGAGTCTTTGTAGAGAGTTCACAAAAGATTGAGATCAAGTCAGGAAAAGTTAGTTAACAGGTCCCAGGCTAACCCAGGTTAGAAAGTCGAGGATTTACTGACACCCCAAACGATCTGTCGCAAGGGAAGCCAGGCGGGACACAGTACCTGAAAGTGGGAAGAACGCTCCAGCGGGGGCAGTTGTTCCTGGCAGCGGTTGCAAGTCGGTGTTTCGTCCAGAGGAAGAGGAGGTCTCGACATGGAGGAAAGCTGAAGGTTGTTGCGCTGCCAGGGAAGAAACCAGCCGCAGAGTTTCCCGGTTACAAGGTACCACCCTTTCCTTCGCGGTAGTGGTAAACCGTGGTATTCCGGTTGCCGGGGTGCTTGGCATGGACAAGGCGGCCACGAGATGGTCCAGGAAGGTGAAAAAACTGCAAACTGGTTATCCCCACCAGTAAAAGGAAGAAGACTCTCCGGGCTGGAGATCTCCTCTGTCGTCGGGAAAAGTGGTGAGACGGTTCAGCAGGGCTCCACCGGTGGTGTCGTCGTTGCAGGTCGGCTCAGCTTCTCCCTCCTCGGATTCTTTAGGTCCTGTGGCGACTTCTGAAGTTCCAGTGCCCAAAGCCCTGCTTTTATGCAGAAAACCCCCATTCATTCAGCCTAGCTGTCACTCAAACATGCTAAGTGGTGAGCCGGGTGGCTCACCACTTGGGCCAATCATACAAGAGTGCGACTTGAGTTGCCGAGGCAACTCAGTCCAGGGTGCCTAAACCCCCTCCCACACCCCCTGTGGTACCCAGACAGAGTGGCACCACTTTTGGAGGCTTCTGTGGAGAAGCCCGCCAAAAAGTGGAACAAAGGGCTCGACTTGGGTTGGAGTCACAGAAGCGAACACAAACGCCATTTTTAAACCAAGTTTCGGCAAAAAATACCAACCGGTGAATTTATATTAATTTAATAAACCGGCGGTATGTTCGAGGCTATATTAAAAAGTGGTAGCCTCGAACAATGGGAAAATCCCATAGGAATATATTTGCGGTCGAATATAAAAAGTAGTATCCACTGCCACCAGCCAAAACTCGGTTGGGGGGACTGGACAGTGCCCCCTCGAACAACAGACCCCGGGGCAATCGAATTGCCCCGACAAGTACGTCCACAATAGGATGGTTTGTACTGGTTCTGTTCACAATTTGAGCCTAGTAAAGCCAATGGTGACTTTACATGCCCTGGGAGACAGTAGTCAGTCCGCGGGTATGGAGTCTATGGTGGGGTATCACTACGACACCCCTGGGTTACGGCACAGAGGGTGCTGTGTAACCCACATACCAAAAACACAAGAAGCCCTGTGGGGTAAAGGACCCCATAGCCCATAAAACACATACAAAGTCAAAAGAACACCTCAAATCATGTCTAAGAGTGGGAGGAAAAGAGTCTCACTCTTAGAAGGAGAAAAAAATAAACCCCAAAAATCCAGCAAAGCTGCTGGGGGACTCACTAGGTTTGGGAAATTAGTCTTTACAGAGAATTCTCCCTAAAAAAATATAAGTACATTTATTTTAAAACTATCTGTTCACATAACACTTCACTTCTATTCCACACTCTAAAATATACTACACACAACCAATTCCTTTGTTTCAGGTCAATTCAAGGTAAGTACATTAGGATTTGACAGACTGGTGTTGGGAAACAAAAAACGTTACCGGGGGGATAAGCAGCGCTCACTTTTTGCCAGTAATGACAGTTTGGTCTTACGAAAGAAAAGCGTACCCGCGGGAAGAATTGTGACCATAGCCAAAATACACTTAGCACATTGAATAAAAACCAGGAAATAGTGGAGAAAAATCATAGGCAATACTTTTGTCAAGGCACTAGCATCAGAGGACATGTTCTAAAACACAGATAAAGTCAATAGGCCTACGCCAGTGTCAAATGAAGCAGGGCTCTGTTGCCCAGGATCACACGATAGAACAGTTCGAGATGGACTTTGTCAGGAGTACTTGGATATTGTCAAAAGGAGGCAAAAGTTATAAGATGGAAGGAAGAAAGGACAAGCCTTTGGCAAGGAAAAGGGTTCACCCCGATTCCTCAAGGGCGGACGGAGAGAACGACTAAATGGACACAGTACCTTATTCAAATGAAGAAAAGCGGGTACCACAGCAGTTGTTCCTGTACCCAGGGATGAGGCCAGCAGCACCAAAGCAACGGTGAAAAAAAGGTGCGCTCCTTCAAAACAGGAGAGGGCTCTTCTGATGTCTATCCGACCACTACAGTTCTATACAGAGATTTTGACCCAGAAGAGGATTCTCTGGCTGTAGCGGGTGAGCTCAAGGGAAGAAGACTCTGGACTGGATCTTCTCTGTCGTTGAAGAGTAGATAGCTCAGGACTGCAGCAGGGCTTCACAGTGTTAGGGAGAATTCTCTGTTTAGGCTGAATTTCCTAATCTAGTGAGTCCCCCAGCAGCTTTGCTGGATTTTTGGGGTTTATTTTTTTCTCCTGCCAAGAGTGAGACTCTTTTACCCTCACTCTTGGGCATGATTTGAGTGTGTTTCTTTGAATCTAGATGTGTTTAATGGGCTATGGGGTCTTTTACCCCATAGGGCTTCATGTGTTTTTGTGATGTGTGTTACACAGCACCCTCAGTGCAGTAACACAGGGGTGTCATAGTGACCCCCCAGTATACACTTCATATCCTGGGACTGACTACTGTCTCCCAGGGCATGTAAAGTCACCATTGACTTTACTAGTCTTAAATTCTGAACAGAACCAGTACAAACCATCATATTGTGGACGTACTGGCTGGGGCAATTCAATTGCCCCGGGGTCTGTTAGTCGAGGGGGCACGTCTCCGTCCCCCCTGATCGAGTTTTGGCTGGTGGCATTGGATACTACTTTTTATATTCAACCGCAAATATTTTCCTATGGGATTTCCCATTGTTTTAGGCTACTATCTTTATTTAATTATTTACGGTAGCCTCGAACATACCGCCGGTTTATTTAATTAATTTCAATTCTCCGGTTGGTATTTTTTGCCAAAACTTGATTCTAAAATGGCGTTTGTGTTCTCTTCTGTGACTCCAACCCAAGTCGAGCCCTTTGTTCCACTTTTTGGCGGGCTTCTCCACAGACGCCCTCCAAAGTGGTGCCACTCTGTCTGGCGTACTTAGGAGGGGTGGAGGGGGATTTAGGCACCCTGGACTGAGTTGCCTAGGTAACTCAAGTCGCACTCCGTCCTGATTGGCCCAAGTGGTGAGCCGGCCGGCTCACCACTTAGCATGTTTGAGTGACAGCTAGGCTGAGTGAATGGGGGTTTTCTGCATAAAAGCAGGGCTTTGGGGACTGGAACTTCAGAAGTCGCCACAGGACCTAAGAATCCGACGAGGGAGAAGCTGAGCCGACCTGCCACGACGACACCACCGGTGGAGCCCTGCTGGACCGTCTCACCACTTTTCCCAACGACAGAGATGATCTCCCGCCGGAGAGTCTTCTTCCTTTGACTGGTGGGGATAACCAGTTTCACCGTCTTTTCACCTTCCCGACGTACCTCGTGGCCGCCTTGCCTGTGCCAAGCACCCCGGCAACTGGGATACCATGTTTTACCACGACCGCGAACAAAAGGTACCACCTTTAACCGGAAAACTCTGCGGCTGGTTTCTTCCCTGGCAGTGCAACGACCTTCATCTTTCCTCCAAGTCGAGATCGTCTCTTCCCCTGGACGACGATGCGACTTGCACCCACTGCCAGGAACAACTGCCACCGCTGGAGGATCCTTCCCACTTAAGGTACCGTGCCCCGCCTGGCTTCCCTTGCTACCAACTGTACGGGGTAGATTTAGCCCCCGGCTTTCAAACCTGGGTTAGCCTGGGACACCCTGGCTAAACTTTCCTAAGCCTCTCTAAACTCTTTTTGAACTCTCTGCAAGACTTTCTAAGCCTAGTGTAACTGTGTGATCTTGGGCTCATTTGTGCTCTGCTCTCTCTAAGAGTGGGCCCAGCCTTTGGACTTTGGCTCACCAGTGACTTTTGCTCTTCTGCCTTGCTAACAGTGTTCCTGAATCTTAGAGTGGTGTACCTTTCCATATTCTGTCTTTTTCCCTCCCTTTTTCACAAACTTATTGGAGTGCCATCTAGTTAAGCGCTCATCTCTGTATGAAAATAAGTGGTGTTTTACTAAGACTTATCTGATAAGGAAAAAGGGGTTTATATATTACAATAGTAACTGTGTTTAGAATATTTTACAACAAGAGTGCTGGAGTGTTTCAAACAGTGTGTTTTTAAATAAATAATTATATACTTTGATACCAAAGCTCTGGTCAGTGTTTGCTTGTATTGGTGTGTCTGAGTGCCTATTGTGTATACTTTGCATACTGCCTCACTCTTCTTGAGAGAAGTCTGACTGCTCAGCCACAGCTACCAGGTAAATCTGGGTGGTACAGACTGCTACCAAGTGGGTTTACTGCTAACACCTGTAGTCCTAAATCTTTTGCAGTGTTCCCTAAGGGAACTGCACAGGTTTCTGCCTAACACACAGGTAGTCGGGGGTTGCATCAGCAGTCTTCTTCTCCGCTTCTCTTCAGTTCTTGTAGTTCCAGTGGCGACTCTCTGACTTCTAGCCCAAGAGACCTGCCTTTTATGCAAAAATCCCCCATTCACACAGCCTGGCTGTCAATCACATCGCAGGGGGTGTAACGCTCACCTGATTCCCGCAGAGGCGCCGGTCTTGACTGGGTGAATGCCGTATCTTCAAAGGTGATGTGTAACACACGGTTGGCTCATTGGGCTGGACCTCTGTGCACTGTATGTCTGACTCGAAGAGTAAGATGTCTGCAGATATGGGATTAATGAACTGGGGTTATTGGGTGCCTCTCTCCTCTTCCCTTTCTCTTCTCCTGTAGAACCCCAAAGGTTAACACCCTCACCTTAGGTAAGTGAACGCCGAGCTCTCCATCTGCCTCGGGGCAGGGTGCCGTAACCAGTTTCTTCACTGGATAAGGGTGCAGGCCTCTTGACCTCAGAGGACTGCTGTCCGTCGTTAACTGCACGAACGGTAAGTTCTGGGCACTTCAAATGTCTTAAAAGTCTTTTGTAATGATATCTCTTGTTTTGCAGGGTTCCGGCGATGGCGGATGGCGGGCTGATGAGAGTTGAGGATCGAACCCGCGTGAGGAATAGAAGCGCCTGGAAGCACGTAAGTAAGCACTTGTAGCCTTCTTCACGATGCGCACTAACTGTCCCTTTTATCTTGCAGGTACAAGTTCGGAGCTTTAGAGAAGCTGAAGGGTGCTGGAATACCCACTGGATTCGGCGTGGGAAGGAGTAATGGCACGTGAGTAATAAAGTTGCCCAATGTCTTTAAACGCACCTTCTTTTGTCTTTCAGATGCTGGAATGCAGTGCGAAGACCTCCGGAGCATGCAAAGAGTAGGTAAGCCTTTGTCTTTCAGATGCCGGAATGCAGCGCGAGGCGTTGGTGACAGCCGATGGACCAGGTAAGAGATGCGCTGCCACTGAAGACCGTAGTGCTAACCTGTTCTTTCTTTGTCTTTACAGGTGCTGCTGAAGACTGTCTTTACAGGTGCTGCTGAAGACTGGATTCCAGGATGGTAAGCCTTTGTTCCCTTAGGCCCAGGATCAGAGCAGAAGACACGATGAGCGTTCTGCTGCAGAGAATGCAGAATAACGCAAAGCAAGATTCATCCATCGGGTGTGGTTTAAATAGCCTCCTGTAGTGCTTGGGTGTCTCCTTCCACAGCCACGCCTAGGTAAGAAAAGAGTTCCTGCTTTCCAGAAGAGTTCCAGTGTTCTGAACCTAGGGAGTGGCTCCTGCCCCACCCAACAGGAAAAGTAGTCCCAAACAGAAGAGGATCAGGGGTTCAACTGGCAGGTAAGTAAGCAGCATGGTCTGCTGCAGGTAAGTCCACCGAAGCATTATGAGCCCGGTGCTTCCAGCGCTGGGACTGGGCATCTTTATGAGCCTGGTGCCACTGGCGCCAGGACAGGGTCCAAAAGGTCCCAATTGGGACTGGCTGGCACTCGGAACCGGGGTTATGGGTCTGCTTCCACGGGAGTCGGGCAAGTCCTGATCTTTTGGAAGCAGAGATCATGACAGGGGGATTGTCCAGCCCGGACAACCACTCCAGCCAAAGGACACAAAGTGCGACTTGGGTCTCCAAGGAGACCCTGTGCAGGGGGTTACTAAACCCCTTCCTCACATTCAGCCTACCTAGACCCCCAGATGCCAAAGGAGGGCATCTTCGTAGAAGCCCGCCAAAAGAACAGTGAGCAAAGAAGGTAAACCTGGTTTGCCGTGCAAAGTAAAACACAAGAAGGATATTAACTAAAAGAAATGGGGATTAAACCCGACCGGAGCCAAAATTCCAAGTATTTGGTCAAGCGGGTTTATGTTCGAGGCTAATATAATAGCCTAAAACAGTACCACGTTTATGTAGTATAATCGCGGTAGAAAAGATAGGGTAGATACCACTGCCACCAGCCAAGTCTTAGTGTTAAGGGAGCGAAACAAGGCTCCAGAAGATACAGACAAAAAAGGGTTTAGAGTTAACCCTTTTCAATACTCTATGTAAGATGGGGTGTTCTAGGTCTGTAGGTTAAATGACTACATAAAGTAAATGGCAACTTTACCTGTTTCTGGGGGACAGTAGTCAGCCCCAGAAAAATTGAGTCCGTGCTAAGTCTTAGAGACAACCCTGTGTCACTGCACTGAAGGTGCTGTGTAACACATACAAAGAGTTGGGCTCAAGGAGTGGTGTGGCTCCAGAGATCAAGATTACACAAACAGTAGAAATACACATGGCAAAACACATGTAAGAGTGGGGAAAAAGGTTCACTCTCTTACAGGTGGAAAAAATAAATTCCAGAAATCCAGCAAAGGTGCTGAGGGACTCACTAGGTAATGGAAATTAGCCATAAATGAGAATTCTCCCTAACACCATGCGTCCTATATGTAACATCTGGTGATGTCGACCCTCGACGGAGGCCCTCGAGGGACAACGGATCAACGCCATTGACGCAGGACGCCCTCTGCCAAAAATCTTCCAAAGCAGCACAGCTGTGGACATTACCTGTCATAGATGTGGAATACGTCGGAGGAACATCCCATCGAAAGAATGTTACCAGATATGGTAAGTAACTTATTCTTCTGGTTGCCATCACCTCTGCCAGACGGGTCAACGAGTTGCAAGGCCTTTCTTGTAAACCACTCTTTATTTGCTTTTTTTGGGGGGGGGAGAAGTATCTCTTAAAGTGAGACTAGGGTTCTTGCCTAAGGTGGTGTCAGAATTCCATCTTTCTCAGGCAATAGATCTTCTCGTCTTCTATCCACCTACGCACCCCTTCAAAGAGGAGGAGCATTTTTCACTGGTTGGACCCTAACAGAGCGTTAAGCTTCAATGTAGCAAGAACAGCGGAATTCATGCCTACCTGCATCGAAGCAGACAATTTCACGATGGATCACATTGTGTATTTCTCCATCTTGTGGTCTGGCATGGATTCACATGCTCATGAATATTCCCTGTTGTCACAGTACATAACAAGTATTTACAAGAGCTGCAAGTGATTTTGAATTAAGTTTAATCTTAATTCTGCTGCTGGTGTTATCCTTTAACTGAATATCCGGACATAAATCACCCTATCCTCAAATTGAGAGTCCAAATATAAACATGAAACAAGTGTTTCTAGTAGAGAGAATGTGTGTCTGTAAAACATGATATGCATATAAACGCTATAGAACACAAAGAGAATCTTTTGCATATCAAGAAATGAATTTCAAAAACATATACATTGTTTGTTACAAGTTTACAAACATATGGATATTCAAATAAACACATTTTTACATGTCAAAAAATGAATTGAAAGATTTATAAACTGCATTGTTTGTTACAGGTCTGCCTACACATAAGAAAAAGCATTAATAAGTCACACAAATATTAATAATTAATTAGCTAGGCATGTTCTAGACAAATGTGTTCAGAAAAAGTTCCAACTTAGAACATCCTAGAGCGTTTCGGCAAGCCACCTGTAGGGCTTGGAATGGAATGCCTGGGCGAAAAAAAGGAACCCCTAGGGGAAGCAGACAAAAGCATGGGAATTCAATCCAAGAAAGTTAAAACAAGTCTGCACATGTATAGACATTTGGACTGGGCTTGCATTATGATTTTGCATAGTTAAAAACTTTTTGACTGAACCTAGTTTTAGTGAGTCCTCAATAAGATTTACCCCTATACAAAGGCCATATCAAGGACAAAAAGCCGGCAGTGGGTATCAGAGAGGTGTGGCCAACGTTCCTCATAGAGCGGATAATAACAAAAAAGGTCTGATCGTCTCACCTATGGATGAAAGAGATTATTTGTTGCTCAAAATTATTATTTATTTCAAAGAAAGGTTTATTTAATTAAGCAACCATTTTTTAGAAAATGGCAGAGAACCAAGTGCATAGGAATGTAGTAATTACCTAATGACAAGAGAGCTTAGTGAAATCAACAAATGTTTTCAAGTAAACAATTGCCCCCAAATTGGTTTGGTGTCAGCCTTCGACAATGGAGATGGGATGCATCCTGATTTTGAGACAGAAAACAAGGGTGGCAGAGAGAAGAACGCCTATTTTAAGAATGGCTCCGTGTAGTCAAGTGGACATTAGTTAATTGTGCCCTCAGTCTTTCTTACCTGGTAGTTTAGACAACGGTCAGGGGGTAGATTGGGGCTGGAATTTGCCAATCATAGTCCTATTCAGTAGGGTGGTGATAAACCTTGAGAGTGGGGAGAAAGGATGCAGGATGAGGCCAATGGTTGCCGAAGACAGTTAGTACATGTAATAAATCCCATTAATGGGGAGGACGCATAAGTTATTGCTTACTGTGAGGGTCAAAGCGTGATTACGTGAAAATCCTTCAATTGTCGCCTACTTTGAAAGTTTAAAGCGTGTTCACGTATATATCCTTTAGTGTCAACCAAAATAGAGGTTTTTTTATGTTTTACACAGCGTGAATTATTGCCTTGATTATCAAACAAACAGAAAATAATTGCTATCATAACTATCTTAGCTGTCGAGAGCTTCTAGTACCATCTCCCGTAAGCGGAATGCACTCAGGGAAATGACTTACTTTCTCGTCTACCGCTGCGGATGACTGATCTCGGAGCTGCTTGCTTCCGAAGCAGCATTAGGGCAATGTGTCGTGGTCAGTATAAGTCTTCCTGGTTATCTGATGTGGAAGGCACCTATTGGTTCAGAGAGGACCAGCCTCTTGTGGGTTCAGTCCGGGAGTGCTCATTCGATTGGTTGGCAGGAGTAGAACCTGATCACCTGACCGCGGGTTGTCATGGCAACCCGTGTACGAGTGACTAGTTAGGCTGAGTGAGAGTCACACTGCCCAGACAGATTGACAAAAAAAAAATATATAAAGCAGTTATACACGGGGAGGCGCGCAGCATCTTTTTAATGAGACATACATATTATCAGTCTGGTATGTAAACCGAGTCACGTATCGAATCACCCGTATTTAGTGAACTAAAAACAGTGTAATTTTGGTGAAGATTAATGTGGCATATGCAGTTCAAAAATGGGTATTCAAAAAATGAAACACGGATCAGAAGTGCCTATTAATTTTGACTTGTGAGAACACCTGATGGATATTCAGAGCTAATGTATTCCTTTTGGGGTGAGTAAATCATTTATGTATATGTTATTGGCATGCATGATATTTAATGCATGAAGTGATGCAAAATACACGATCATGCGCCGTAAGTTAATTGGTACCGCATGTAAATGGCTTGCTGATTATATCTCTACCGATTTTCTGCACGCATAGTTATGCTTGTAATTCCGCTTAAAGGTCTAGAGATACTTATACTGGGTCGAAGTCAAAAGGCCCTTGGCAGTGCATTTGGCACAGGGGCAGTTAAGTAATAGTACTTCCTGCCTGCAAGTTTTTAATGCATGAATGGGAGCACATTTCCTCTGACAGACATGTTATTTAGTAGTTTTAAAAAAAAATATTTGTAAACTGGCTTGTTTAACCTGAAAGTTTTAGCCTATAGTGATGCCAGTTATATTACAGTGCACGGCTGAATTCCTCATTCAGTCCTTTAGTATTTGTCTCCATTCTGTAGATCCATCTGGCTTCTTTTTGAAGCAAACATCTTGATGTATTGGCAGAAGCTTTTACAGCATCCGGAACCCACCAGGAGATATCGTCCGCAGAGTGTTGTTTTTCCATATAATGTCTCACCAGTGGTGCGGTGGTGGTTTTGCAACGGATTCTTGACCGATGCTCTGAGATTCTTATGTGCACAGCTCGTGTGGTTTGCCCGACATATTGTAACCCACAAGGGCATTCGATACAGTACACTAACTACTTGCTTAGTCTTAGAGTTGGTTAGATTGAATAGAGCCCATGTGCGTGCTCCAATTGAGAAGTCCTTCATTTTTTGGGTGAATTTACACACTGTGCAAGAGCCGCATGGATAGTGACTTTTAATGGATCTTAGATCCCAGAGTCCAGTTTTTGATTGTTTTTGAAAGGTTGAGTGAACCAGTTTTTCTCGTAGATTTTGTGATCTTTTTAAAGCAAATCTGGGCAGAGGCTCATCTGGTAGATTTAGTTTAGTGATGGCCCATTGTTTGCGGATCACTTTTTTTATTTGAAAAGTCATAGGCCCATGTGTGACAACACAAGTCATTTGATTGTTTTCAGATGTAACCGTTTTAGGTGTAAGGAGAGCCTCTCGGTCAGTAAAGCGGCACGTTTCCTTGATCGACCAGTGAGTTTTTTAGGGTACTCTTGGTCCCGAAGTCTACTATCCAACTCATCAGCCTGTTTATAAAAATCAATTAGGTCCGTACAGTTCCTCCTTATACGGAGATATTGACCATAAGGGCGATTATCCCACAGGTGCCGTGGATGGTCACTTGTGTAGTAAAGTATTCCTTGCCCTACCTTTCCTATAAAGACAACATCTCAACCTGCCCGCATCATGTTTGATCTTCAAATCTAGAAAATAGATACGTCTGTTGGAGTGTCATGCTGGGAATCCTCGGTAAAAGAAACCGTTTCACTTTCGTTTCTAAACTGTCTTTCTCCTATAAACCAATCACTGAGCTCTGGGTCATACTGCCCTCTACCTAAGCCCTCCTCAAGCAGCCATCTTCAGATATTTTTACCACACGTTCAAGAGTTGGGAGTCATCGTGTTTCGCTCTTTGAGCTTTCTGTGTTTTTTTGCGTTTTTGGTAGCAAAACTTTGTTTTCGGTTTCATCGATCCCATGTGCTCCATCGCTTATCCTTCTGATAAATGGGGACCCGTTTTTCGGCATCTTTCATTGCCCCTCAGGGCAGAAATCATCAAGTGTTTCTTCTTGGAAGCTTCCAGAAGTTCTTCAGGCCTAGCAAAATGTTTTCACGAACGACAAACATTCCCAGTGCCTGTATTGTCTGCACCCAACGCATAAAGAAGAAGATTGTGAGATCTGCTGTCGCTTCAGCAAGCGCACAATGAAGGATCGACACGTTCAGTTGGGGGCGTGGCTCAAGACCAGGACCTCTACCCCGGATGATTCACATGGGCATGCCTCTTCTGGATCCAGCCAACCTGAGCAGGCCTTTAAGTCCTTTGAGGGCGTGCCATTCGTGGGGCCCCAACACAAGGCCAAGCACTGCAAGTCCGCTTCCATCAGGGTCACCATCCCAGTTGGTCCCGCGATGGTGAGGGCACTTTCATTGTTGCCGTCTGCCTCGATCTCCAGCTCTTCGTCCAAAAGAAAATCAGCTACCCGGGGGCGACACAGAAGAAGGCGAAGCAGGACAAGGTGTCGGACCTGTCCGTGAAGGAGAAGACCAAGTAGGACAAGGTGTCGGACGTGTCTGTGAAGGAGACGGCCAAGCAGACTAGGCTCATGGGGCCCCCATTCAAAACTATGCATTAAATCCGCTCAGGTTTCTGTTGTGGAAGACCGCTTTCCTCGTGGCCGCCACCTCTGCAAGTAGAGTAGGTGAGATCCAGGCCCTGTCTTGCAAGCGGCTTTATTTGACTTTTCACGAGACGAGGGTGGTGCTGCAGACGCACCCCCGCCTTCATGCCCAAGGTTCCATTGGAATTTCATCTCAACAAGCCCTTGGTGTTGCCTGTAATTTTTTCTGACGCCATGCTGGAGAACAACAGTTACAGGTAAGTAACTTGTTCCTTCAGAATGCTATCATACTGCAGGCAAGGAATAGCCTCCTGGCATCAGGACCCACTCTACTAGAACGGTCTCCACTTTTACAGTTCTGCAAAGGGGAGTACCAGTTAGGGACATCTGCCAAGCCGCAACCAGGTCCTCGCTTCATACGTTCACAAAGCTTTGTAGCCTGGACGTCGCCCGTGGGCTGACGCTCACTACGGAAGGGCAGTGTTGCTATAGAGCTTTATTCCTGCCTCCGTTATCATATTAATCTTCTTTCTATGGATTCTTCTCCTGCAGATTCCTCATCACCCCTCCCATCCATCCCCACTAAAAAAGCATCAACAGGAGGTGACTTCCTTCTCCTGAGAGGGAGGGTATTGGCAATGGTTCTATGGTCTATTGCTCCTCTTGGTTGGAAGCTGCCTGCCTTCCTCTTTTAAAATGAAAAAATGAATTTCTGTTTATCCCGGTTGGGATCCCTTTTTTTCTAACCCTCTTTTGGCTAGTTGGCCATCCTTTTTTACACTGGTTTTCCTCTGCAGTGGCTGAGCTTGCAGGGTGTCGGGGGTTGGGGGACGCAGAGGTAAGGGGCATTTATTTATTTATTTTATTTATTTTTAAAATTTATAGAGCGCACTGCAGCCCTCGGGCATTGAGGCGCTATGAAGGACATGTAAGAAGGCATGATTCAGGGTTACAAGAATGCAGCCCCACAAAAATACTTGGTGCAGAATGATAAAATACATAGTGAACAGTTACATTCGGCATTACAGGGAGGCATACAGTGAGTGAGTGCATCCGCTTATGGCTATTCAGACATCTGTTTAGACAAAGACCTTAGTCTTGATGGCTAGTAACGCAGTATGAATACAACGCCCACAAATCATGTCCAGAGCCAGCGATCGAGGACTGAGGCAAGGCGGATCGACGACAGATGGCCGAGTCGAGGTGCACTAAGCCCCCATGTCGAAGATTTTTCCGAGTAGCTGCAGTGGATATCTGATGACGAATCTGCAGGAGAAGAATCCTTAGAAAGAACATTATGGTAAGTAATTTCTCCTTCAATGTTTTTCTCCAGCAGATTCCGCATCATCCTAGATATCCATCATCCAGCTCTGCTGTTCCGGAAGCCTTTCGACAGGGGGCGTAGTGGACCTCGACTCGGCCGTCGATCCGTCTTATCTCGCTCTCGATTGTCAGCTCCAGAAGTGACGTCAGGCGTTGTATATATAGCTTGTCACTACGCACCATGCTTCAGTTCCTTTTTTCCACGCGCCTGCACACGCAAGTCGGGAACACGACTCAAATTTACTCAATGTTTTTTTGTACTATTTGGATGCATTTCTTCTAAAACCTCGACTTAATGTCGTCTCACAATGTTTCGCACTTCAAGCAGTGCTGCGATTGAGAGGCTAAAATGTCTGACCGACCCCCACGACATCTGTCTGTAGTCGCATCGTGCGCAAAATGCAGCTGAAATCCCTGCGTGAGAGGGCCGGGAAACTGGCCTTCGGCCGACCATGCACAAAGTCTCTTGCGCGGTTGCTCTTCCGGTCTTCGGAGGCCGAGACTTAGGTGTCTACTCCTGAAAATGGGAAGGAACGAAATCGCTAGAAACGGTCCCATTTCAGGAGCCATTGCTTGTAGTCCTTTCTTAGAGGCCTCCAGAGAGACCTCCACCTACCACAATCCAACCGGGATGGGAGCTCCAGGAAGACTTGAGAGCCCTGTTGTTGAAGGGTACCTGTGGAAGAAGTACCTCCCGATCAGAGAGGGCCTGGTTGGTATT
Source organism: Ambystoma mexicanum (assembly GCF_040938575.1). Taxonomy (NCBI): domain Eukaryota; kingdom Metazoa; phylum Chordata; class Amphibia; order Caudata; family Ambystomatidae; genus Ambystoma; species Ambystoma mexicanum. The sequence continues at coordinate 642,682,930 of NC_090923.1, forward strand.
CACGGTATTTCCTGGTGCCCAAGAAGGGAAGAGGTCTCCATCCCATCCTGGACCTCAGGGCCTTGAACAAGTTCCTGAGGAAGGACACATTCCGGATGATGTTGAGAGATTCTCCATGCTCTCGAACTACAGGACTGGCTGGTGTCAATAGACCTACAGGCCACTTATTTCCATGTTGCAATACATCAAAAGCACAGGAGGTTCTTAAGGTTCCACATAGGCATTACCCACTATCAGTTCAAAGTGCTCCCCTTTGGGGTGACCTCCATGCTCACCTCAGGAGATCTGGAGTCCATGTATTTCCCTATCTGGATGACTGGCTGATCTGTGGGAAGTCGGCGGGCAGGTTTTATCTCGTCTGGACGACACCTGCCTACTACGGCACAGGCTCTGCTTCTCCCTCAACTTGAAGTCCCATTTGACACCAGTTCAGCGGGTCCAGTTCATCAGAGGAGTCTTCGATACCTGGGTAGGGAAGGCTTTTGCCCCAGAGGAGAGCGTCAGCAACATAGCCCAGATGGTGCATTTCTTTCAGAACCACACCACTCTTCCAGCGGCTTCCTTCCTTCGCCTCTTGGGTCTCATGGCCTTCTGTATTTTTCTAGTGCCAAAGGCCAGACTGCATATGAGATCCCTCCAGTGGCTCCTAAGGGACCAGTGGTCTCAGTATCTTGGAGCTTGCACCGATCACCTTCAGTGTCCAGCCTAGTAGTCCGTGAACTCGGCTGGTGGAACACGCGCAGCAATCTCTTGGCCGGGGAACCCTTCTGGTCCCCTTTCCCGAGTGGTCACGGATGCGTCCTTGAAGGGTTGGGGCGCCCACTGTGAGGATTTGCAGTTGAGTGGCCTATTGTTTCCATCAGAAGCAAAGTGGCATATCAATGGGCTGCAGTTGCGGGCCATCAAGGTAGCCCTGAGGGCCTTTGCCCCATCCCTGAGGGAAGCAAGTCCTCGTCCTGACAAACAACGCGGTGGCCATTTACTACCTCAACAAGCAAGATGGTGTGCACTTCCGCCCACTCTGCGCAGAGGCAATTTAGCTGTGGTTCTGGTTGTGAGAGTACCAAATCTCGGTCTCGGCAGTTCATCTGGCGGGGACAGAGAAGATCTTCGCGGATGCGCTGAGCAGGCAGAGTTTGGTCTCACACGAGTGGGAAGTGTGCCCGGAAATCCTCTAGGAGGTCTTTGATCTCTGGGGTAGCCCGGCATTGGATCTGTTCGCCACAGAGTCCAACAGGAAGTGCGAACAGTTTTGCTTGAGGGAATTCCTAGCGAACGGTGGACTGGGGGTGATTGGATCCTCCCTCCTTGCTACGCCTTCCCCCGATCCACATCATCCCTTGGGTTCTCACGGAGTTGAAGAGATTTTGAGCAACCATGATCTTGATCGCTCCAGATTGGGCGAGGAGAATGTGGTACTCGGATCTCCTGGATCTGACCATCTGTCCGCCTCACCGGTTGCCTCGGCATCCGGATCACTTAACCCAGTCGGAGGGTGGAGTGCTCCACCCGACCCCGGATTCCCTCAACCTACATGCGTGGCTCTTGAGAGGATGATGTATGATGACTGGGACCTCTCAGAGGAGTTAATTGAGGTATTGCTGGCTGCACATAGACCTTCTACTAGATCTCTGTACGCATGCAGGTGGAAAGGATTTGAGGCATGGTGCAGGGAACGCGAGACTGACCCTATCTCTTGCCCCACTGTTAGGCAGAATTATATGCAGTACCCTTTGGGAACACCACCCACAATTAAGACTACAAGTAACAGTACAAATTCACCTTTGGTACAAGCCTGTACTACACAGTAAAGTGGTAGCGATGCCTGTGCAGCCAGACTTATCTCAAGAGCAATTGAGCACTATCAAATAGTTACATAAAGGACAGCAATTACTATGATTCAAGCAAATACTGACTGAAGGTTTCCAAGTAAAAAAATATACATTTATTTACTGTTTAGTTATATAACATTTCACTATCATAAAGCAGTTTAAAAATCACAATCTTAATACACCACACCATACCACTACCAATAGGTTCCAGACAAGTTAAGCTCACAAAATGAAGTGGGAGCAAAATGGCACTCCAGCAATTGAAATAGGAGGGAAAGACAAAGTTAATAGAAATTGAACCACACCAACAGGTAAGTACTCAGGGCAATTGAGCAACGGGAACTACAGTGATATAATCAGGTAGAAAAGGATTAGGGCCAAAGTCAATGGGTCAAAAATCTTTTGCTCAACTTCACACGGTTCAGAGTAGTTTGCGGTAAAGTTTGTGCCACGGATTCCGGACGAGGATGCTCATGGAGTAGGTGAGGCTCCAGAGCCCAAGATCACACACATGGTAAAAACACACACAGCAAAACACATGTAAGAGTGGGGAAAAAGGCTCACTCTTACCAGGTGTAATAAATAAACCCTAGAAATCCAGCAAAGCTGCTGAGGGACTCATTAGGTAAGGGAAATCAGCCATTTATGAGAATTCTCCCTAACACCCACCACCACTGTGATGGAGTTCCTTCTCTTACTGTCCTCTTCAGGCCTTCAGGTTGCCACAGTTTACTGTTCCGTTATGGCCCCGTTCCTGAAGGGTCTTCTCAACATATTTCCGCCAAACCTCATTTGGTGTCCCAGATTGGGACCATAATCTAGTTTTGACCTATTTAATGGCGGCTCTATTTGAGCCCATGCATCCATGTTCTTTGTGGCTGTTGTCCCTTACGACAGCCTTTTTGGTTGCGATCACATCTGCCAGGAGAGTTAGCTAACTGCAAGTCTTGTGCTGTAGACCTCCCTTTCTGAAGTAATTTCACGATAACGTATCTTAAAGTCGGACCCGGATTCCTTCCTAAGGTGGTTTCTGAATTTCATCTGTCCCAGTCTATTGATTTACCTGTCTTTTACCCTTCTCCACATCCCTCAAAAGAGGAAGAGCGGTTCCACTGCCTTGACCCCAAGAGAGCATGTTGCTCGCACATCTGAGTTTAGGAAGTCGGACCAGTTGTTTGTGGCCCATCCCTTGTCTAGAAAAGGTCTTGCCATCACTAAACAAACTCTGGCACGTTGGATTATTTTGTGCATATCCGAGTGTTACCAATCGGCAGGGAAGGAGCTTCCAGCGGGCATCAGGGCCTGCTCGACCAGAGGGGTCTCAGCCTCTACAGCCCTCCAGAGAGGCGTTCCTGTTAGGGATATATGCCAGGCAGCCACTTGGTTATCCTTACACACCTTCACCAAGCACTATGCCTTGGATGTTACACGGAGAGCTGATGCAAGGTTTGGCAGGGTGGTTCTACAGAATCTACTGGTCTGAATCCTGCTGCCTTCCTTGGTTATCCTAACTGCTTGGGGAGTCTATCATGATGAGAAATCTGCAGGAGAAAAGCAATCTATTGAAAAAGAAATTACTCGCCATAATGATCTTTCTATGGATTCCTCTCCCGTAGATTCCTCATCAACCCTCCCATCCATCCCAGCTCAAAAAAGTTCTGTGGGTTGTCCCTTCTGTCCAAATGAGAAGGCGTCTTGTCATGGCTCTTGGATGACCGCTTCTGTTGCATTTAAAAAAAACATTTCAAACATTGTTGTGGGGTTCACCCTGTTGAGATGTATCCTTGTTAATGTTTTAACGGCTGGTTAGCCTCCTCTTGTGGTTTTTCCTTCTGCAGCATTCAGTAGCGGGGGGGATAAATTGGAGGAACTCAAGCATGGGGCGTAGTGACATGCTATATATAAGGCGCCTAACGTCACTTCCAGAGCAGACGATTGAGAGCCAGAAAAGATGTTGAAATGTCGAAATGTTTCCGTTCAGCAGAGCTGGATGATGGATATCAATCATGATGAGGAATCTGCGGTAGAAGAATCCATAGGAAGATCATTGCAGTGAGTAATTTCTCCTCTGAACCTCCAATGCTATCCCTCCTCTCCGTACCATCCCTCCTCTCCCCCATCTCCTTCCCGCCTGACCTTCTTGCTCCCCGGCCCAAAGCTTGCAATGTTGGGTTTCTCTTTGCTAGTGACCTATGTCTGCAACAATATATGTGCCTCTTCTGCTTGTATTTACCTCCTAGCTCTGAGGGTTTCTAGGTGTGATAATTCTGCAGCTGAAGGTACTAATTGCGGGGCAGCACGAGAAAAGAGAACGTTTCGACACTGATCGACCTACTTTGAATATGTTGGCAGCCTATGACTGTTCACCTACGGAGGGAAGCTCTGAGCACTCCCCAACCCCCGCTGTTTGCTCCTTTGGCTGCCTTTGCACCAGAGAACGTTTATGAGGTGATTTGTGTTTCTTCCGGATCCTACTGAATCCGGGTTTGAGTACCACAGTGTTTTTACTGAGAGATCACCCTTACCGCCATAATGACTTTCACGGCCAGGAAAGAAAAAGGGAACAAGAAACCCCATCAAGTTAAGAAACCAAAGAACTGTTTTGCTTGGAGGCGGAATATTAATTCCTTAAGACAATTCATTCACACCTTTCTAAATCAACCAACTGTGAAAGCTGTATTGTCGAAATCGGTCCAGCAAGCTACTCATGTCTCTACTTCTGAGGTTACATCTCTTGATTTAAGTTTAGAACAAAATAGACAAGGTTATCAGGAGTTGGTGATTAAGCAGGGAACGGCCAAATCATATTCTGTATTGACTAGACAAACGCTTGATGGTGCTTTCTCTCAAGGTTCTGGAGTGGGTAAACTGCGATCGGAGCCGCTGACCACTTTTAAATCCCTCAGAGTATTGAGGGAGCATCAACCCTTACTGGTAAGAGGTGAGGGTGTAAATCCATTAGACAACAAATCAGTGGCTAAAAGCTCCCTGTGGTCTCCGTCCACACCTTGAGGGCAGGGGATATATAGGATACCGGCCCTAGTAAGGCTGGGGGTCTCAAGTGAGTTGGATCAGCCTGAGGGGAGGTTGTCTCCTAAACATGGTTATTCCACAGCCCATGGGTCTGCTGAACTGGGAAACCACAGTCTCAGAGGGGAGGTTTGACATTCCCTTGAGACGGCATGGATGCAAAGACTCTGGGAATTTGGTAAACCGTGAGAGGTTGCCTGTGGGACCGTCTGCACTGTTGGGAAGAGGGGTGCAGGTAAAACAGATCGCCGGTAATATGCATTCAAAAAATGGGCTGGCGGTTCTATGTGGTAGGTTGAGGAATGTCCATATGTAATTCTATTTGAAAGCCTTCTTTTTGAAAATCGATCAGTTATATTGAGGCGTTCAGCGATTCTAGATCTACTCTCTGCGATATAATCTTTTTGGAATCTCGACTGGTGACCTGCAGAGGGTTGACTTTATTCACCATCATAGATCCGACCACTCGATTGTATCTCAACTCCAGTCTTGTGTTTGACCTGATTATGATTAAGGGGGAAAGGTACAGTATCTGAGTTCTTGGCTTTATCTCTCACCACAAGGTCGGTCTTGAGCAAGCTAACATGGCGAAAGACTGAAATCTTTGGCAAAAACTTCAAACATCCGAGGACACTAACAACTGGTCCTGGCTGTTGAAGGCGATGCAGCAAAAATTATTTATTGCGAGGATGGATGTCCCTTCAAATACTCAGTTTATTTTGGTGTCATGGAATACAAGGGGCCATACACATTTATTTTCTAACCTCGATTTGGGTGATTCATTTCAATCTTCCCTTATTATAGCACTACAAGAAACTTAGTTGACAAATTCCCCTGCCTTAGACAGCTTATATGTTTCCTGTCAGCCAGTCAGGCAGGGCGTTTTAGGTTGCCTCTCTGGGGAATTATTAACCTGTGTTGCGTCTTCCAGTGTCATTTCGGTGATAGGGTCCTATGATGTATGTTTTGGAATCATGGCAAGACTCGTTGGATCCGCTTAACTGAATGCCCTGGAAATCTTGGTTTTGATTGTGTATTGGCTTGATGGGATAGGGAACTTGGATGTCATATTAGATTGCTTATCACAGTATGTGCTTGATTGGCAGCACACACTCCTTACCTCTCTCTAGCTGCTCCATCCCCACCTACTCCTCCTTCCGCACCTCCTTGAAAGCCCTTCTTCTCCACTCCACCCTGACCTTCCTTCCCTACCATCCCTCCTCTCCAGCTCCCCTGTCCCCTTCCTATTCCCTTTTACCCTCCCTTCCCCTTCTTCTCTCACCCCTTGCTCTCAAATCAATTATTTGTATAATCATTCCTTCCCTACATCCTCTTCCTTTCCCTTCACCCTTCCCTCTCCGCCTCCATCTAAGTAAATTGTTCTACATATTCTCACTGGTTTTTTTCATGATTGTAAATATGCTTCTCTCATTATTGTACCTTGTTGTTATACTGTAAAGCGCTTTGGATTAAAGCGCTATATAAACCTAATAAACATAAACACACGTTTCCTTAAGGTCATATAGTGGCAGGTGCTGGCTGTCCCGTTTGGGTGGTTTTGGTTTGTCTCTTTCCAACGACTGCTTCTGTGCACAAGGAATGGTATCCCCTACTTGGTCAAATTGTCATATTCATTGTACACTCAACTATGTTTTTGCATATGTCTGGATTACTTAGAAGTGCTCTAGATTATAGGTCTTATCTACCTTTCACAGTGGTTATGCTATGTTAGAGGTCACCTTTCAGATTAGCTTGGGTGAAGGGGACCGGCTTGCCATGAGGCTCAGGGGTCTGTTGGTTAACTGTGCCAGCAACAGGATTACTTGGAATGTTGGTGCGGCATTCGCAGTAAATAATCATCTTATCAGTCTTTTGAGACTAACTACGATAGACTGGAAATTGTACACATTTACTGCGGATCCATTAAGTAGGTTTCTCAGATAACCTTTGGTGAACAGTAGGTTCCTTGGTAAGTGTAGAAAAGGAGTAAAACCCGTCCAACATCTACATATTTACAATGCGGAATTGCTGAACAGAAAAAAAAGACATGAGGCCAAAGATCAGACAGTTGCAGAGGTGTTTGAACAAACCTATAAGAACTGCCCGCTCTTAATGCGCACCAGGAGGACTCTGGAGGATGCAGAGACAACGCTCCATTGTCTAATAAAGATTCCAAGGCATTTTGGAGACTAATTAATGATTTAGATATGGTGCAGCCTCATGCACAAATGAACGCTTTATCGGAATCTGCATGGGTATCACATTTTTGTTTGATATTTGCTGATCAGTCTGACGGTGATTCGGGATCCCTTATTACTCTGGATAATAATTGCGAACTGCACCAAGAGGATTTCAGGGATGAGAGTTCATGAGGTCCTAGTTAAAATGACTCCCTTGCTTGCACCGGGCCCTAATGGCCTATCTAATTTCCTATTTAAGTTTGATCTACCTGCTTGGGCAAGAGTACTGTCGATTCTATTTAGGAATATTTTGGTTACTGGGCTACTTTCTGTTTCGTGGTCTACTGCCTATGTTCAGATTTATAAAAGAGGAGAGAGATCGTGTCCCCTGAACTATCGCCCTGTCCCGATTCTGGTGGCAGACAGCAAAGTGTTTGCTTTCATACTGTTGTCGCACCTAGAATCATGGGTGGCCGATATCGGGAGACTGGGGACCTGCCAACGGGGTGTAATCAAAACATGGGTACATCACTGAATGGTTTAATAGTGAACGATTTGCAACATTTAGCTTGGGGAGGGAAATAAGACTCCATATAGGTCGCCTCCCTCGATCTTATCGCTGCATTTGATGCTGTGGATCATTTCCGACTTTGGTCCAAATTACATTCATGAGCCATCCCAACCGGCTTATTAAAATGAATCATGGGACTGTTCTCCAAAACTAAAATGCAAGTTTGCCGGAACCATTCTGGAGGCCTTTCCCGGACTATTCCGACTGCTCGCAGGGTCAGGGAGGGATGTGTTCTCGCTCCCTGCCTGTTTAACTTATATCTGGCAGATATTGATGACTAGTTAAATCCTGTTGCTTTTGTTTCTCCGGAACTACACAAATTGAGATTCTGTTGATTGGCCTACGCTGATGATTTATTATTTTATTGTACATCAGTAGGTCTTCAACATTTAACGTATTCGTAATCTATGCTGAAACGCATGCACTGAAGGTCAACTCTGACTAAACAAAAGTGATACAATTGACTAAATCCATGAAAAAGAGTACATTTTTTGGGAAGGTCAAGGAAGTACTGATTAGTAATGTGAACTCTCTGACCTACCTTGGGTTTTTGATTGTCAAAGCCCAGTCTGTTAAGTCTGCATCTCTGGTTCAAAGATCGTGCCCATTGCCTGACCAACCAATTTTTGAAAGTAGATTTGAAATATGGTACATTTTCTCTGAAACCCGCAATCTGTAATTATGAATGTAAAATTGTGCTGAAATTGCTCTATGGCATAGAGACCTATCCCCTGCGTATGTTGGATTACTTACCCACCATTGAGGCAATGATATGGAAAAGAACCCTATGACTACTGAGCTGCCTTCCAGGTGATGCCATTAGATATGAATTGGGAATTGTTTCATTAAGAGCAAGAGCACCATGGAGTCTCTTAGCATTGCTGTGTAAGATTTTATATCCAACAGAGGGGTCTCTGTATGTTGATCTTAACCTTACTTTACAGGAACATGTTTGTGCCTGGATCAAAGCCATCTAAGATTTATGCACTGATATTCTTGACACTATTAGTAGTTTGACAGAAGAATTGGTGACAAACCCAGTAAACGTTAAGTTAACTCTTTTTCCCTCATGACTGGATTAGCATCTCAGAATCTATGCATTCTTAATCTTGGCAAGTCCATTTACAGGGTGATCATAAAAAATTGGGAATTTTCACTCTGAACCTTAGTATTCATCCTGATAAAGTAACTAGGACCATCTAGCTTTGTTTTCATTGGAACGTGATTCTTATCAAGCAGGTACTGGTGAAAAACGGTATGATTCCATCAGAGCAAGCCCGTTGTTGTTTCTGTAATTTGATTGGACAATGTGAATCTGTAAAACATTGGTTGATCGCATGCACTGCACTAGTAGGTCCAGATTAGCGATCATGATACGTCGATAAAATCCAGCATCTAATTACAGTGTGGTCTATTTGTTTATCTGGGCAAACTAACTCAATTATAACCACTGTTGCAGGTTTTATAGTCCTTGAAATTGAATTCACAATACAGTGATCAGTGAGGAATTGTAAATTTTACTATGAATTCCGACTGTAAACTCCTGTTAATTCATGGAATGTTAGGAATATTTTGTAACAATTAGACGAAGGAGAGTAATACAGGTGCCTCTAATCATCTTTTAGGACTGTTATTCTGTTTTGAATTGAAGTATATGAAATGTAAGATCTTTTTTCTCTTTTTTTATAAGGAATTAACAGTGTATTTTCAGATGTTGTATTGTAGGTCCTTTCTATCTGGATTTTATGTGAGTTTAAGCTTTGTACTCCATTTGTATTTTTTGTTATGTATTGCTGATCTTTTTATGGTTTGTAGTATATTGAAGTTTAGGTGTATTTATTTTTTTTAAACATCTTATTAGCATTTGTTAGACAAAACAATAGTCGATAGAATTCAAAAAGCTAGTGCATGCATGGATACGTGATGAGGATATTATCCACCTTTTTGTTCGGGATTGAAGGAGTCAAACATTTTTTGCACCAAGACCTTACTAAGGACCCCTCCAACCCCCCTCCCTCCGGGTTGATCTTTCCATGTGATCTAGTAAACCGTTTTTCCCAACAATTAACCCCCATCCCACCCAAACTGAGTTGCTTCCGTGTGGCGCTGATAGGCAAGTTGACCTTGTTGCGGTGTGGCGCCGCTGAATGCTGGTGTTCATAATGGTGGTATGTGTTTCCCCCTCATGCTCGTGACTTCCCTTGTTACTGGTATTTCCATCGTACCCCTTACTTCCTCTAGATGTATGGTTCAGTTAGTTCTCAACATTTCTGAGCTCTTGTGGGGTTGTGAGATTGATGTCGCACGAGGGCTGCTGCTTCCATTCTGCAGGTTTTGGCTAAAAGTGCTTTTCTTGCTGATAGGGTCGGAGGAGTTTTTGCTTTCCAATGCATGATAAGGAGCTTACGTGCTGTAAACAGAATTATGTTTATTAGTTTGCGTGTAAGCCCCTCTTCGTGCTGATAATTGGCCTCCGCTCCAAGGAGCATCACTTCAGGAGTAAATGCCACTGTGGCCCCTGCAATATCATTTAGTTGATCATGGAACTTCCCTCCAGTATGGAGATATCTTAGTGCAGTGCCACAGTGTGTGACCGAACGTGCCTGTGGCTCCGCATTCTCGCCAACATTCGTCTGTGCGAGCAATCCCCATCCGGTGTAGTGTGGTTGGAGTGTGATACAGTCTCTGTAGTATTTTGTATTGGACCTCCCTGTTCTTCTGGTTTATTGAAACTAGTGGTATGTCCTTGAAGTATTCCCTGAGATCTGCTTCATCAATATGGATGCCTAGGTCTTCTGACCAGATGCGTGCGAGCGTGTGGATACGAACCCGATTCTGCAGGGCTGACATCTGGTAGAATGTGTGTAGGCGTGAGAAAGTTCTGATGTGTTGCCGGTTAGGTGTATTTTTAACCCTATAATAAAAAGACAAATATTTGCCTCCTGAACATTAGAAACATTTTGTCCTTTTCTTACTGGCCAATCTACAAAATCTCCACTCTTGTGCTCCACAAACAGGATTACCACTGAAATCTGACCTTCTCTACTCCTTCCTCCCTCTAAACAAAGTCCTCAACTTTGCTACCTGCACTCTCTGCAACCTACCCAGAACCACCCCACACTTCTAACTACCTTCAACACGATGGTTGAATCGTCAAGCAGAACCGCTTTTCTTTTGTAAGTCTGCAAAGCTATGAATGGTCTAGATTCTCAGTACCTGGCTATTTGTAGCTCGGTTTGCTCACCATCTCGATCCCTCTGATCCTCCTCTGCACTCACTGTTCCTCCTCTCACTTCCACTCTTTCTCTCCTACTGCCCATAACAATCCCTAAGTCAGCGCAACCGTGGATCTCTTCAAAGCATAGCTTAAATGTCACTTGCTAAAGAGGAATCTACCCCTGCCTTCTTCCCCCATCCTCTTTGTGAGCCCACCACTGCCTCCAGTGACACTTAATTTTATTTTGTATATTTTATTAGTACTGCTCTTTACTTTGAACCACTTGACCTTTAGATTAATGTTACCTTTGTAGGTGGCCTGTTTTCTAATATACATTTTGTTTCTGTTTCTTTTGTTTTGTTCCCGGTATATGTCCTAATTTTGTACACCCTCATAAACTGGCTCACTTCTTGTTCTTGTTTTTATGCTCTTGTGCTGGCCCCCTTCGTGGGAATACTTTGTCCATCTGTAAATGTATTACAAGTAATTTCTGATTGAAATTGCCCACTCTACATGGGCCCAACTGAAAAAGCCCAGCCCAAGTGGAATGCTTATAGTACAAAGAATGGGAATTTACTGGAATTTCTACTGCCTAGGCTAAATGAAGTACCAAATACCCTCACCAAACAGACCACAGGGTAGCGGTGGTGCATTAGCAGAAGAACTGAGACTAGAAATGGACTGCAGAATACCACGTGAGAACCCATATTGGGGAGGAGAACATCCCAGAACAAACACTGCTGAGCACATGGCCGTTACCTGAATATTGGGACTGCAAAGGGGTCTGGCTAGAGAGCATTTAGAAGTCCTCCTCCCACCCCCAGCCCTGAGTGTATCTCAGCTAGATATTGGCCCCGGGGGACAACTGACTTTGAAAGCCAAAGGTACCTGGGGATACTAATAAGCAGGAAAGGCAAGGCTATAAAAAGCTAGTAGTTGCAGTAAAGGATAATAGGTTTTTGTGAGGTCTGAGGAGGGAGACCAAGAGACAAGAAAGGAGGGTGTAGCAGATGCAGAAAGAGTTGGAGGAGACTATTGGAGGGCTTTGAGAGAGTGAAGGTGAGGTGTTGGGCCTGAGAAGGTGGAACTAATTTGGCTATGTATGAGTGAGTGAGAAGAATTTGGAGGCTGTGAGTAGGAAGAGGAGAGAATTAAAAGTAGCTATGAGACATATGTGTGTGTATTTGTGCGCTCCCATGTGGGTAAAGATAAAGAGGGAAGTTAAAGTCAAGAGGTTAGAGGTCTTTAGAGGCAGGTGCAATATTGGGAGAGTGGAGTTGGAGAGAAAGACCAGAAAGGGAGTTGGCAGGCAGAGAAAGTAGATTGGAGAGAGTGAGAGAGAATCAGGAGAGGAAGAGACAAGATTGGAGTTTGAAGAAGCAATAGAGAACAGTAAGACCAGGGGACGAAATGTGGAGATGGAGAATGAAGGAGTGGGGTTTGAGAAAAGGATAGGCGAGTGAGGACAAGCTGAAGAGTCTGCCATCAGGCGAAAAGCGACGCAACAAGACTGCCCTATTTGGACATTAGGAACTACCTGGGGGAGGGAGTCAGATAGGTACATACTTTAGGACTCCCTTAGGTCAATGATAGACCTAGATAGTACCCTGGCTGTAGTCAACCAATCTTGTAGAAGCATCATTGTGGAATAGGGGGCCTGGACTATGGAGATAGTAACCCTCTTCAATGTTGAGGAAAGCGAATTGAGACCAACACTATTTTGGAACTCCAATTGCCTTGCATACATATCTCTTTATTAGAAAAGGTGGACATTTATGAGCAGTTGTTGTAAGGTTCCTTGAGCAACCTATTACAATGGTTGTCAGAAGTGGGATTGTTTGGTGCTTGATACAGAGACCACACAGTTTAGGAGTAGAAAAGATTGTGAAGATGGGGACACAAGAACAGAAGCCAGTCCTAGAAGCTAACCCCAGCAGAACATTATCAGAGAAGAGCATGGTTCTGGGTCCAAACCTCCATGCACCTACTGATTTAGCATGTTTACCAAACCAAAGATCCTTGTGGGAAAATGCTTACAATGTTCCCAGCCCTGCTGACTACTGGGTCCTCGCAAAGGAGAGAATCCTGGTTGAAAGATCCTAAGGGTAGACCTGCCGGTGAACAACTTCAGCTATTTCAACCCAACACAGCACAACCCAACAGTACTACCTACTCTATCAGCTGCATACAGTTGTTAGCTCAGCGGAGCACTGCAGCAACAATCCAGACCTTGTTGTAAAACCTCTCACCCACCACAATCCAGCTCAAGAGGGGGGGACATAGTCTGCTGGTTTTGGTGGAATACCATCTGGGACACCACAGGAGACCCTAGAGTGGAAGGGTCTACGAAGATAGTTTGTGCCCACCTTAGGGATTCAGTCCGGTCAATGAGGTCTCAACAACTTCTTGGCAAGCGGAACCTCCTCAAGTTGACCTAAAAGAATACATGAGGAACTTGATGCTGTGTCTACTACTAGTGAGAGACGAGGAAATAGCAGTGACTGTATGGTGCAGCAGTAACACAGAGGACTCTGAAGACCAAGATCATCCCCAGCAATCCCTGCATCCACAGGGAAACCCTGAGAAGAAGCTATAGAGTCGAGGCTAGGTGAACCTGATCCCTTAGTAGAGCTCTATTCATAGCAGCTAGCTGCTCCCATAGGAAAGTGATCGCACAGACCAAGTTCAAGAAGAGACAGGAGACCTGGGGCCGATGGATAACTTGATGGTGTCGGAGATATGGCGAGACCACTAATCCCAGGAGAACCTATGGGAAAGACCCAACAGTGGGCGAAGAGTCTGCCAACAGAAAATCTACATGTGACCAAGAAGGTACTGCAACGTACTGAGGGGGACAACTCCAGGGGGTAACCAAAGATAAAAATCAAACCTCTTTCACTACAGCAGGAAGAGCTCTCCGAGAATGAAGGACCCTGGCTGAAGGGAAATAGAGCAGCTCAGGCCAATATTCTTAGAGTAATGGCCCAAATAGGAAGACAACGTTGACCTCCCTTATAGCAGTGATTTGGCATTTTGTGCCTAGTCTGTGGAGTGAGGGGCCCATTGAGAAATCTGTGCAATCTCCCTAGGCTCCCACTATCACCATCTGTATGCCTGGAGTGACCTGCCTGAAGAAACATTCTGGGTCCTGGTTCAGATCCAGGGGGAACACTGTCTTAGCCATGTTACGTTCAAACAGCACAATCACCCGCAAATGTCCTTAACTACCATCATCACACAGCTCACTGGAACAGACAAAACACTATCTTTTGCATCCATGTGTCCTGGAAAGTTTACAGCAAAGCAATGGTTCTTATCCAGGTTGGGGACACAGTCTGAAATGTTAAAGTCCCAGTGATTGCATATCTCCCCAAAGATCTGGTGTTTGGGAGAGCAGGTTGCCGGATTCGAGAAATTGAGGGAGTCTCTACGTCACAACGATAAAACTTTCAAGGTGCCAGCAATACCCATCTCCTACAATTGTCTGAAGACATCCTTGTCAAACTCCAAAGGTTAGCCTGAAGCCAGGAATTTTGAGAGGAGAGCAGGTTCCGAATACAATCTGAGAAAAGTAAGAGAATTTCCCAAATATACATTAGACGAGTGAAGGAGAAACCAGGAGGGTCAAAGGATGGTGTATATGATGGGGTCATGGAAATGACCCTGCCTGGGTGTTGAAGGGATCTGTCCCATCCTGGTATAGGCAGCCTTTTACGGTACAGCCAGAGTTGGTCCTACCCCGGGGTAGTGTAAGGGAGATTAGAGGACCCCAGTCCTTGGATCCCCATAGAGTCTGAATGACATGTAGGGCTACTGTTACCAGTGTCACTGTCCCTATACCTATCAGCCTCTGTTGTTGTGAGGTTGCTGACTAGCCTGTCACATAGGACTTAATTGATATGAGCAGAATGGGAGAGGAAGTGGCAGAATCTCTTTGGGGATCAAGTCACCACTCTGAAGCTTCTGAATTTAGACTTCTAGGCTCCCTTTAAGTGCTATGACGCCTGTCCTGTTACTTTCAGATATGAGAAATTTTCACCCATTTGACTGAAGGGATAAGACTGCAGAAGTTAGCGCAATGTGTAACTTTAACTTAATCTCACATAAACATCAGGAGTTGAATTAGCATGCAATTTTATATGTTAAATACGTGTATATGGCTATTATTCTGAAGATCCCTCCCAGGAGTTGATTGTACCACTTTGGCTTGCCAGACCAACTGGACGACCTTCAGACCATTTCCAACTTGCTTACCCTCAAAATCAATGCTGGTACAGCTAGCAGTCTAAAGCAATTCATGTGTGCTGTTCGCTGTTGCAATGTGCATGCTGCCCGCTATGCTATGAAGACGAGTGTCTGCCACTGAAATTAGTTGATAATACATAGCAAAATAGTTCAAGATTGTGGGTGTGATTAGAGGGGCAGTATTGGTCACAGCAGATGTTGTGGGGGACTCCCTAAGCCGTATAGCCTTCCTTTTATCCTGCATCAATACTCAAGATCTACAGTAGCACAAGTGTTGCTTATCAAATTTCACAATTTGCATACAGTGGAATCTGGTCCATCGCAGATTTGTTGACTTCATGCTTCTTTTTTCTGTTAGGCGGATAACCATGATGAAAAACCTCCTTGCTCCCTATGAACAGCGACCCTGGGCCCAAACCAACTGGATTCTTGTCCGTCTTTGGAGGGTAATGTTTCAAATTTAGTTCCACTCACGCAATTTGATTTCAGTGCATGTTGATAATAATAATAATAATAATAATAATAATAATGATCTTTAGACCGACAAATTCCCAGATTACAATTCTGACACTGCACTCTCAAACATGCTTTTTTAAAAAGGAATAATTTAAATCCACAAGATACAAAACCATTTTTAAACATATTGTTCCTTAAAAAGATGTTTTTTTGAAAATGTAAGCAGCATGCCAACTAAATGCAGTGTTTGCTTAATGTTACCTCTGTGAAGCTCTTAGTGATTGAACGAAAAGGCATTTGTGCTGGTCTTCATTGTACTTCTCTCCAATGTTCCTTTGCATAGATGGTGCTAATAGTTTTCTACTGTATAATCATAGTTGTATTTTTATCATATGAGCTAGGGGTCTTCCCAGCATATTTCCTCTCTTTTTTCATCTTCCGAATCACTATGTTCTTTCTACTGTACTTGACTTTATTGCATTCTGAATGACTCATATTTCAAATCAAAAGTAATTTATTTTGGATGCATAGATTAATTGTAAGTACAGATAAATGAATTTAAAATGAGCACTGCATAAAATACACAATTAAATGCTAAACATGCCTAGTACATAGTTTAAAAAAAATGATTTAATGTCATTTGGAAACAAATCAAAGTAACATTTTATTGCGATGGATCAGCTTGGGATGTTTTGGTATTGAAAACGATCCTAACGGTCTCTCCTAGTGCAATCCATCCAAGACCAGGTATGTCCTTATTCAATTCTACAGTGGACCCATGCATGACAGTGACATTACAATGTATGAACAGATAAAATATGACGATTAAACCGTTAAATTGATGCAATATTTGATCAGTTCACAAATTTACAGGGCAATCTTTGTAACTGTAGGCCAAAGTTTTAAAATGTGCAATGGTTTGTTGGAAGCTGTATCATACAGCAGCAAATTGCACTAAATGAATTTGTGCAAATGTTAATCAAGTGATTTTAAAAGGATTGCCTAATAAAACCAGTTGCCATATCGCCAACAAAAAATAAATATTAAAAAAAAAGCTAGTAGCAAATGCCAAAGGTTCATTGCTCTCATCAAAGAAAAAAATTGATTATTTCCTGGGAAATGCATGAAGTAGACAAAAATACAATAAAATGATTTACAGTCTTAATCTCATGATTATAATGGAGGAAGACACATTCCCAACTCTTCCTGCCCTCCCATATTTCAAATACTGATGACTGAGCAAGAGAGTTGGCTCTTACCAGAAGATTAGTATTCTGTTGTGTTAAATTTCCTTGACAAGACCAAATCCCCAGTTGATATTTTTTGCAGGTATTACCATAAACAGAAGGTCTTTTCATCTCAGTGTTTCAATGGATTGCATTCTTCCGCAGATTCCTAATTTGATAGATATCCCTTCCAGTACAGCTGCTCCAAACATTTCAACAGGGTTCACAGTGCTACTCGACATCGACCGCCAACTCCTCGTGACTGGGCCGTGCCACTCTTCGACTGCAGACGTGCTGTCGGGCGTATATATGTTATGTGACTGCGCCCCTCTACCTCAGTACCTTTTTCTCTGTGTGCTTAGCACGCTGCCTATCGGAAGATTCAAACGCTGTCAAAACTGCAGTTCGTAGATGTCCATCACCGTCCTGTGTGGTATCTGCGTTTGGTATCTGGGGAAGATCTTGATGTCGAGTAGTGCAGTTCCTGTCAGCAGATGAACCCAAAGTTTATTAGGAAGTGAACAGCAAAGTTAGCGCTCAGGCGGCCTCCATCAAAGTTCAACCCTCGGATCGTCAGGCAAAGACACCAAAGGCCCAACAACTGAAAAGAGGGACAGGCACTGTAAGAAGGCGAAGAAGAGCTCTCAATCCCGAAGTGGTTCACGCCATTCGCTGTCCTCTTCCTTTCACAAAAAGAATAGACGCCATCGTCGCAAGCGTGACTCCTACTCGCCGGAGTCTGGCCCGGCTCCGGGTTCACTGAGGGATGAGGTGTTCAAGGAGCAAATGCTCCAACTTTTTCAAAAAGCCACAGCTGGTACGACTTCGGTCTCAATGCTGCAGGCGAGTACAGCACCAGTTGCGCCCGACGGTTCTGGCCCCAAGATGACCATGTCTGGTCCTACTGTCATGAACCGCCGTCTACGTCCTTTCTGGACTTTGTGGTCCCTGACACATAGAGGATTGAACTAAGTAATCCTTCCAACATGGCCGCTTGATGCGGAACGCTGCTTGCCAGTCTCTGCGCTACACGCTCTACATAACAGACACACCCCCGCGACTCAGCGCGTCTCAACGCTACTGCTTGCTGTAGTTGGACTGTGTTGCCGGAGTTCGCGTGGGGCTTTATTCTAATTCCTGGTTCCCAGTTCCGTGAATCCCCTTTCCTTCCTTCCCTTTCCTCCACCTTACCTCCGAACTTCCTGGATTTCACCCGCGTCGAGTCACGGCTTCCTGTGCCTCCGAGTGCGGGCGTCGTTCATTCCTGGTCTCCGCCCTGGACATCTGAACGTATCCTGTAATCAGATTGTGAACCTCATGCTGGAATCCGAGGACCAGCACACAGGGTTATACAAATCCCGGACTGTGCGAAAGAAGACTCCACAGAAGGTCGCAAGCAAACAACATAAACAGGTGAGAAGGGGAGAGACTTGTGACACCTACGCCCTCGTGCTCGACAACGGCTAAGCTGATTCCGGCACCAATCCTAAAAGCACCGGTATCGAGAGTCCCTGCCGGAGCAATTCCATCTACCATGTCGTTGATGACGGTCAAGTGCTCCTTAACTCCTGAATCTGTCGATATTCTTCGACACCATGAGGTCGATTTACATCGATGAAGGCTGCCAGGTTCCTTTTGGCTTTAAACCGATGAGTGGGGGATTTGGGGCAGCATATTTCTTTACAGGCCAGGTAGATTTGCTGGCTCTAGCTGAAGGGTGGCAGGACCCTGATTTGCAGCAATCTGCTCTTCATGGTGACCTTAATGCCCAGTACAGGAGAACTGTTGATAAAGTGATTAAAGCCTTACGCCTGTGCACCGCTGCCAAGGCATAAGGGATTTAAGACATCATGGATAGAGAGCCACAGACATGGAGGGCATCACCATTTATTGGCACTATCTCATATCCCCTCATCACGCTGTGGCAGAGACCATTCCTGTAATCTCAAACTAAACCAGAAGGTATGGATGTCCAGACCGCCACAGTGAGCTCTAGGCTGGCTACATCCACCTCTAACCTTCTCACAGACCAGGAATCCAAGAAAATGGATGCCCTGGCCAAGAAGATCTTTGTGTCAGGGAGCATGGTCCTGAAGGTAGTCCATGCCTCCTGCGCCAAATATTCCAACGGACTGTGGAGGACATGTAAGAAAGGCTTGGCATCAACAGTAAGACAGACACAAGAGACCACAGTTCAAGCGTGTTTATTCAACTTTCACAGAGGTGAGATAAACGCCTATCTAAACCTAAAACTACAGATGTGAGCAAGCTACGACCATCAAATAATAATAATGCAGTCCTAATAGAGGCTTGTCAAATTAAAAAAGGCCTATACTAAAAAACCTATTGGCAAATCCTTACCACTAATTTACAAAATAAGTTGGGGTGATGTTCATGAACAAGAAAGAAGTGTTCACAAAATGATAAGTCGGGATGTTCGGGCCGTTGGCCTCCCTTCCCCACGTTTTCAGCATGGGACAAGGCGGTTCACTCCGGCAAAGCACACACTCTGGCTTCTGCAGCATAAAGATACAGTTCCATTTTCACAGTTCAAGACCTTCTGTGTCCAGGCCTCTTCTTGCAAGTTTCTTGACTCAGAGGGCCTGGTTTTCAAAAATAACATGAAAACGTTATTTTCCTTTTCCAGCACTCAATTTGGGTTTTCACCCTGGACCCCCCCTCAGCCGGGCTCAGATCCTTTTTCAAAACAAAAAATTCAATGTTGGATCCCCTCTTCCGGGCTCAGATCCCATTCAAACTATGTTCACTCAATTAGTCTCCCTCAGCCGTGCTTGGACCAATTGTGTTGTACTTTAAACTATCAAAGACTTTCAAATGTCCACAGGATTTAGCAAGACCCGTTGCATGAGCACTTCGATCTCAGTATTTCTTTTCGCACACTCAGCATCAGTTGGATACCTAACCGAGACCTTCGAAAGAGCGCCCTTGTGACGCCGGGCCAGTCTTGTGTATGGTATCTTGGGTTGTCTCCCAAAGTTCGATCACAAAGTTCAATTACTTCTTTGGTTTCCCTTATACAACGCCTCACACACTGTTCTCTTTATACAAAGTTGCTGCTTGCAAACTTGGTTCAAAACCCAAGCCGATCTGGTATTAGTCTCTCTGACTCACCGGCTGTGCAGTCTTTACTGATGCTGCTTTGTTGTAGGAGCCAAGGACAGTACCACAGCGTCAATCGCTCCTCCGCGCCTTGGTTATCGACGGCGGGAGTGCCCCGGGTACCTCCGACACACTGTGCAGGTTTGATCAGCCTTAGTTCCTGGTCTTTCGGTTTCTTACTTTCCAAGGCTCATGAAAGTAACCATCTTTAGAAGTCATGGATACTTGTTTGTTTGTTTTATTCACTTTTGATGCGCACCGGACTCGTGGGTAACAGGGCGCAGCAATAATAAGAATATACAAGGCTTACATGGTTACAACAAAGAAAAATATGCAATGTACAATAGACAGCTACCAGCACACATAATGACAAGATTTACATAATTACAAGATATACATATGAATGTACAGTGTACAGGGTATGGTTTATCAGATATAGTAGATATGTAGTGTGCCTGATAGGGCACTGATGAGAACATGTTATAGATATATAGATACACGTAAGATAAGCCGGATTTGTCACAGGTAGTTGCGGCTAGTGGTAGGAGACAGTAGTAGGCGATGCAGTTCGACTAGAGGTCGGTAGCCGTGAGGTGTTGAATTACATTTTGTCTGAAAAGGAGGTAAGGTTGATTTACTCCCATGGTTTGTGGCAGTTGGTTCCAGGTTTTTTTCTTTTAAAAAAAAAAACGTTATTTAATACTGGCATTTCACAACAAAGGGTACATCACATTATTGGGGATTCTTAACAGGGATGTACAAAGCAGGCATGAATTTGCATACAGTATGTTCATCGAATGATAAAGGAGAAAAGGAAAGGTGAGGGAAACAAAGTAGACGATTCTTCAAATATTGGTATAGCCACTTCATTCTTCGGATGGGTCTTCCGTGCTTCGCAGGTACTCGCTAAGGGGACCCCAAATGTCTTTTGGTCTGGAGGTGGTTTGGATACCTCGGATATAAGATTCTTTGCGGTATCAGGTCACTTTTGCGAAACAAAAAGTTTCGATTACAAATCATGAGAATACTTTGTCAGTCATTTTTTCGAACAGTCCTTTTTAAAGAAAGAATTCGACTATCATGTCTAAATGAAGGTTAGTTTAAGTGTTAAAATAGGGTAAGGGTTGGGGCTTGGCTTAGTTTAGGGGTTAAAGTAGGGTTAGGGCTGGGGGGTGTGGGGTTAGGGGGGCTGGGGGGACCCCTCCCCAATATACACACAACTTTAAAACATTACAAGGGGCTGGCCAGTGCTGAAATTTCAGTTTAAAAAATGCATTGAAATGCTACTTTTAACATGTGAAAGTGCATTTCAATTGAAACCAGTCCATGTCTATTGTTGATGGATTGGTTTCGAAAGAAATGCATTTTTGCATGTTAAGTATAGCTTGTCAAAGCTTTTTTTTCGAAAATTTGTTTTCGAAGGTTTTGTGATTCGAAACTTTTTTTTCGAAAGAATCACTATAAACCTTCTTCGCTCTCTTGTACGTTTATGAGGTCTCTGAGCCAGTTTTCGTGTGTGGAAGGGGTTTTGGATTTAATTTTCCGCTTGGCCACTGCTCCCCCCCCACTGCGAATAGTCTGTGGGTCCTTGTAGAGGCTTTTCCAATGTCCCCCAGTAAGTATTTCAACAGCTTAGCCGGGATCTGTATGTTCAATATGTTTATGGTTTCTGCTATTTCTTCCCAAAATCGCCTAATTGGCGGACATTCCTAATACATGTGGATCGCATTCGCAGCAACTGTGCCGCACTTAGGGAATGCAGCTTGTTTAGAGGGGTCAAACGTGGAGATCTTCCTTGGAGTAATGTGCAGGTGGTTTTGAATTTTTAACTGGATGAGTCTGAAGTTTGCGCATAGGGAGATAGATTTGGTGTATCTGCAGTAGTTTACCCATTGCTGCTCATCGATGTCCGTGTTCAGATCTCTCTCGCAATTGCTTTTCATTTCATTTCTGGATGGGATGTTGAGTTGTATTATTCTGGACATTGTAGAGACGTTGCTGGTGAATCCATCTTGTGTCAGAATTTCAGATAGGAATTTATGTATGGGTGGTGCAATCGGGAAGGATTGCCATTTCTTCATGCAGGCTGCTTTCAGGAGTTGGTATTGTAGGATTGTGAGTAGACCGGGGCCCACTCTATTTTGGATCTCTGCAACGGTAAGAAAGCGTCCCTCAGGAAAGAGGTCTCCGATTCTGGCCTCCTTTTCTGGGTCCCATCTCTTTTGTATGGTTCGGTCCATAGTGGGTTCAAGTGCGGGGTAGTGCCATAGTGGTAGGTGGGGCCAGTATGGAGTACCACATCCCACTCTCTTGACGATCTGTGTCCACACCCGTACTGTCAAGGATAATGGATCTGCCAGTACCCTCTCCTCTGTGACCCAGGCAAATATACTCTTTAGGTTCAGGGGAGAAGCCGCAAACTCCTCCGCACATATATGTGCAAATTGTTGTGCGGTATTGTTCCCGTAGTTATCAAAGTACGCCTGTGCAGAATAATAATATAGGAGAAAGTCAGGAGCCGCTAGCCCACCCGTGTCATAACTTTCACATAGCTTTGGCCAACTTAGTCTGGACGTGCCTCCTCTCCAGATAAAATTGGACACCATTTTCTGTAATATATCAAAAAATGTACCACCTGGCCATATCGGGATACCACTAAATAGGTATAATAGTTTTGGTACCACCACAGTTTTAGCAAGGAAATACGGCCGTTCAAGGATAGCGGCAATTCAACCCATGAGCTAAGCTTGCAGAATGGAGCATAGTTGTTGTTGTACAAGGTGCGCTTGTCTACTGCCATTATGATGCACAGATATCGAGAAGTGGTAGGGGACCATCGGAAGCCATTCATGCTTGCGGATCTGATTGTAGAGCTGGACAGAGGTATTATTTTGGATTTCACCTGGTTTATCTTGTACCCAGAGTATTTTGTGAAATCTACAATGTCTCGCATTACGGGTGGCAAATTTGTGTCAGGATCTCTGAGATATAACATTGTGTCATCCGCATAGAGAGAGATGAACTGGGGGGTCCCCATTATTTCGAATCCCTCTCCAGGCATGTCTGAAACGTAGGCATGCTGCCATTCCTTCTATTGTTAATGCAAAAATTAGAGGGGAGAAGGGAGCCTTGTATAGTGCCCCTTTGTAGCTCAAAGCTGGTTGACAGCGTCTTATTGGTCCTTACTCTGGCGGTGGGATTACAGTACAACAACCTTATCGATTGGAGAAATCCCAAGCCGAAACCCATTTTTTCTATTATGGCATACATGAACTTCCATGATATAGAGTCGAACGCTTTCTCAGCGTCTAGAGTAACTTCCACATTCTTCGCCCGTGGGTCCATCTGGGACGCAATGGCATAGAATCTTTGCAGGTTTAGGGGAAGTGGATCGGCCTGTTATAAAGCCGGATTGGTCCGGGTGTACTAGTTTGGACATATATTGGTTCAGTTTGTTGGCTATGGCTTTAGCGAAAATTTTGGTGTCAAAGTCAATAAGATATAGTGGTCTATATGAGGAGGGAGGTTTGAGTGGTTTCAATAGGACCGTGATAATAGCTTTTCTCATTGATGATGGCAGAGTTCCTCTCTCCAGGGATTCCTCCCACTCTTCCAGCAGCCTTGGAACAAGTTCCTCTATGAGGGTCTTGTCGAGATGTGCGGTTAGGCAGTCCGACCCAGGTGCTTTACCCGCCCTGAGGTCCTTGATTGCTTGTATTACATCTTCTAGGCTTAAAGGAAGGTCGATGGCAGAACTTTCATCTGGGTTCAGTGTGGGGAGAGGGAAGGAGTCGAGGTATTGTTGTAACTCTTCTGTTGACACCTGATCCGAGTTTGTGTCGAGTTCGGTCTAGAAGCTCTTGAACTCCTCATTCACCCTCAGGTGGTCTACGTGCGTCATGCCCATCTTATCCGTTATGCTGGTGATTTGTCAAAGGCCATGTTCAGACTTAATTAGATTGGCTAGTATCCTGCCAGATTTATATCCCTTATTTTCTGGCTCTGGTAGGTTGTGTCATGTACCAGACCTCTCGTTCTGCCAGTGTCGCTAATTCGGCCAGGGCATCATGCAGTGAGGTCAAAGTTCTTGGCCCTGGTGATTCCGTGTAAGCTTCTTCCGCCTCCTTGATGTGATCCTCGGTCTGGGACAACTGGGTGCCTATTTCTCTTGATTTCCAAAGTCCACAGTACATTAAGTGTCCCCTCTGCCACACTTTGAAAGCTTCCCAGACCGTGGTAGGAGAACTAACAGATCCTTGGTTACATTCAAAGAATTGAGCCACCTCAGTCCGGAGCGGTTCAAGTAGAGAATCGTCTCGTAGGAGATCTGGGGGCATTCTCCATGAGCGGTGGACCGGTATGGGTACTCCTATCTGGATATCCAAGACAATCAAGGAGTGGTCTGATAAGGTTCGGGGCAGTATTGTGCATTCACTCATGTCTGTAATATGGTCAGTGGAGCAGAGCCAGTAATCGATACGGGAGGTCGACCATGGACATGTGAATGAAATGTGTAGTCTCTGGTAAGGGGGTGCAGTTCCCTCCATGCATCTGAGAGTGGTAGCATAGTCATGGCTTGTTTGATGGTTAATGCTGCCTTTGAGTCGGTCCGCTGGGCCGTGGATGTTCTGTCGAGTGAAGGGTCTAGGATGGTATTAAAATCTCCTCCCCATATCACTCTCGCCTCATCTGTTGACATTATTAATGTAATTATTTGTTGGTAAAATTCCAGAGAGTCTATATTGGGACCGTACGTGTTGATGATAATTATGTCTTGCCCATGCAGTGACCCCCATACTTTTACGTATCTGCCATCAATATCCACTTTGGATTTAGACACGAGGAGTCAGAGTCTGCGGTGGATCGCCGTCAGCACCCCTCTCGAGTGTGTCGAGTAGTCCGTCACATACGTTTGTGGACCCCAGGAGCAGCAAAATGAGCCAGATATTCGTTCAGTGGCATGAGTCTCTTGTAGTAGCAGAATGTCGATCCTATGTCTGTTGGCATATGCTAGGATTTTTCTGGCTTTGATTGGGTTAACAAGCCCCCTGACGTTCCAGGACAAGAGTCTAGTACCTTGTTCATTTGTTGTGTCGACATTAGTTATATCTGTTCGTAGGGGTGTAGCGCCGGAGGTATTGTAATATCTTTCTTTCCCCTTTATTGATGCCCATTTTTTCCACTTTACAACAATAACTGTAGAAACTACCCCCCACCACCCAGTGTGATTATTTGCTACTATTCATGGATATAAATATATGAATCATTGTGGATCCAGTTCTGTCCAGGCAACCGGCCTGAAGCCCGTCCCACCCCTCACCATCCCCCAATCGGGCGGTGTATCCCAGTGAACCAGCTCCAACTTTGCAAAGTGAGGGGGGCTGGACGGCCCAATGCTCTCTCTGGAGTCGTAGCTGCATTTGTCAATTGAAATGGTGTGCTGTCGTTTTATTTCTGACTTGATGCTTGAATACCTTTCATCTTGTCAAGTATGGTTGCATGAGTTTGAGTTCAGGTTTCGTTTGGCGCTGCCGGAATGTGCTGCTCTAGGTATGCCACGGCGTCTTCAGGTGTCTCGAAGAACTGTGTCCTGCCAGCATGTTGTATGCGCAGTTTGGCCGGAAATAGCATTGCGTATATTATCTTCCTTTCCCTTAACGCTCTTTTCATAGGGTCAAAGGAGCGTCGCGCAGCCTGGACCCAGTTGAAAAACCTGGGTATATGTGGATGCGGCTAGAGTCATGGGACAGGGGGCCTTGTTCACATGCCAGACATAGGATGAGATCTCGATCTCGGTAGCTGATCAGCCTTGCTATGATTATCCGGGGCGGACCTCCTGGTTTAGGCGGATTGGTAAGTGCCCTGTGTGCTCTCTCGACCAGAAATTGCTTTGAAAACTGCGCATCTGGGAACAAGGAGTGATGCATATCTTCGAGGAAGCGTTTCATGGAGTTCTTGATTTTGCGCTCAGCCACCCCGACCACCCTTATGTTACGACGTGATTGGGATTCTAGTTCTTCACATTTGCTCTGAAGGGTTTTGACCTCTTTTTGGATTTTCTCTATGGTTTTGTTCTGTGTAGCAGATGAGTCCTCCAGGGTGGACACCCTGTCCTCAGCCTCAGCGACTCTGGTGTTAACCTTCCTGATATCAGCTCGGATGGAAGTGATGTTATCGCCAATATCGTCAAGTTTGGTGTTGATTGCAGCAAACCCTCTCTCCATAGCTGCCGTGTAAGGGGCCATACCCTGTTCTGAAGGGTCTGATGTAGGGCCCTTGGGGAGAACTGCTGGATCGTGGTCTGGGTCCAACGTGTGGTATTAGCAAATGCATCCATGGGCCCCTGTTTCTTATTTTTTGCTCCTCCCATCATGCCTGTGTGATGGTCTCTCGTGGTTCTGTACCACTGGAGGGGTGGCTATGGAGCTCAATGTAGGGGGATCTGTGGCCCTGTCTGAGGTATGTGTTTTCAAGGATGTCCGCATCGGGGCAATCCTGCCCAGAGAGTATGAGGTGATAACACAGATCCTTTCAGTGGCGCCCCAAGGTCACAGTGCCCAAATGTGTTCCCAGCAGTAGGTTGGATGTGAGGACCTGTATTCTGGGCCACCCCGGTGCAGCAGCGTGTCAGAGGAGCACCAGGATCCAGGAGGTGTCCTTCCTTCCTTCAGCCCAGCCCAGCCCAGCCCAGCCCAGAGGGTAAGGACAGGTTGTGTTTGTGCTGTTGGCTCTGTGCCGCTATGGGTTCTTTATCAGGAATGTAGATACTTTTTTTTGTAGTTTTCCTGATATCCCCTATTGTATGGCCATTAATGTGTCGCTCTCCGTCTCGGGGCCTTGGTCTGATGTCGTCCCGAATGTTGGGTCAACGTATGGCCTGCTAGACAGGCGGACCGTGGAGCCTTTGTTGCTCCGTATGGCAGTAGGGGTAAATTAGGGGGGGGCAAGACCTGGCTGCCACCAGCAGATCGCTGGCGTCCTCTTCCCCCCACGTACCTTGATGGTGTAGGGCGGGCTGTGTTGTTTTTACCAGCTGGTCTCTGCTGCCGGGGAGTGGGGCGATGTGAGCGCAGCCACACCGCTCCATCGCGTCGTGTGCCCGCTGCCACCCGGAGCGGACCCCTGGCGCTTGGGCTCCAGCTGTCGATGTTCGGCAAAGGGCAGGAGTCCGGGTCAATCAATCGCCTGATCTGATAGGCCCGATCCGGGAAGCCCAGGCGTTCCGGGTGTTGGTGTGTCCCGGGGGGTGGGGGGGAGAGTCCGCAGCCTTGGCCACAGCTCTCGGCGCCCCAGGCAGTCTTGTTGGGGATTAAACAGGCACGTAGGTAGCACAGAGCTCAGAGCTCAGTCACCTACGTGCAGTCAGCAGCAGGGTGGACTTTGCTCCTCTTCCAGCCCGGTGCGAGGACTCCGCCTCAGGGAGAATTTCGGCGCGCTTCGGCACAGCCGTTAGGGAAGGGTTCCTACAGTGTAGATGGTTTTTCAGCGGATCGAGGGTCTAATTTCTCCAGCTTGGGGACTGGCATGGATTCACATGCTCATGAATATATTCCCCGTCGTCAGGCTGGGAATCCTCGGTAAAGAAAAAATCAGTATCAGTTTTGTTTCTGATCTGTCTTTCTTTGTGGTAACAAATCACTGATCTCTGGGTCATACTGCCCCCAGCCAATGACTGCCCTCTCCCTAAGCCCCTCCCCTGGCAGCCATCCTCAGATTTTTACCGCACATTCAAGTGTTGGGAATCCTCGTGCTTTAGCTCTCAAGCTTTTACTGCGTTTTCACGCTTTTTCAGGAGATTTTCTCATTTTTTCGGTTTAATGGAGCCTCAAGCTCCACCGTTTCCACTACCGATAACGGGGACCCGTTTCGGAATTGTCTACGCCCCTCAAGGGTGAAGTTTTCGTCTAGTTACGCTTCTTGGAGGTTCCAGAAGATCTGAGGCCTTCCTCAACAGACATGGCCCAGGACAAGGGAAGCTCGACTCCTGGATCCAAGCTGTTCAGGAGCCGCCCGGGATGCGGATTGCAAAATGTTTTCAAGGAGGACGAGCATTCGAGATGTCTCTACGGCCTTCATGAGGACAAGACGCACGTGGAAAAGGACTGTGCGTTCTGCAAGAACCTGTCGGAACGGACCAAGCAAGATCGACCAACAGAAGGCCAAGCACTGCGAGTCCACGGGCACCGGGAGCGCCGAAAGGTCGGGCTCTTCGGCTGCCAAGCAGGGCGCGACTTCCCCGGCACGATCAACCGCGAGCTAGCGCTCTGGTTCGGGGAAGAGGAAGTCGGAGAACCCGGGTAAGCTTCTGGAGAGGCCCCGGTCGATCTCGAAGGGAGCTGAGGGGGAGCGAGGCGATGACCCCCCCCCCCCCCCCCCCAAGCGAAGGCCCAGGACGCACCTAAGGTGGTGAGGGCCTTGATCCACCCGGCAAAGGCCTCTATCGAGGTTGTTGCAGCGGCCCTGGCGAAGCCGGCAGAGACTACCCCAGTGGAGGCGGCCTCGGGGCCCAGAGTTTCCCTGCCACAGCGGAGGGAATCCTCTTTCCGGCCCATCGTTAAGACCCCCATGAAGACCCCGGTGGAAAAAGAGGGGGGGGGGCGGTGGCCATTACGGACTCAGATTCAGCCTCCGAGGAGGATCTGGTGGAAACTGTGAAAGGCCTCAACGAGAGGTTCGAAGGCCTCAACGAGAGGTTCGAGAAGGTTCGATCCCAGGGGAAGGATCCTGCTGATATGATCGAAGATAGCGACAATGGCGACGACAAGGGCCCAGTGGAGCAGCCATCTCGCCCGTCGCAGCCATTGCCCGAGCCCTAGGATAGCTCGGTGGCCATTTTGTTGGCAATCCAATACTTATGTACTGAGATATGGACGAGGTTACCGCGGATGATCCAGAACCTGCAACGTCGGGAAGCCCTTCGAACAAGCGGGAGAGTCCACCCCTCACCGCCCTTCATGCCCACAAGGCCTGTGGACTCCGGACCCTCAGGATGATACAGCGACGGGGACGGACGACGACAGTGACGATGATACAACGAACATTCATTCATAACCCCCCCCCCTCGGGCCTCTCCGCCCGACGAAATTGGCTCTTTCCACGCCATGATAGCCAGGGCATCCGAGCCCTTCCAGCTCTGCCCTGAGGAACAGAAAAAGGAAGGCTTTCTTTACCAACGACGGGAGGCCAAGAGAAAGACGGTCCTCGCTGTACCGTTGCTCGACGACATCTGGGACGAAGGGCTGGCTATCCTGAAGAACCCTTCCACGACACCCGCCAAGAGGGACAGGTACGAGAAGAAGTACCGGGTCCCCAACGCCGCCCCTTTGTGCCTCAGGGCCCAGCCTACGCCGGATTCAGTTGTCTCGGTAGCGGCCAAGAAGAAGGCGGCGGGTGCGGCGGCTTCAACTTCCACTTCCCCGCCGGACAGCGAGGGCAAGAAGTTGGACTCCATGGGACAACGAGTCATCCCGTCGGCGGCGACGACGATTAAGGCGGCCAATGCCTTAGCGATTGTGGCCTGTTACGACAGGGAGCTCTGGTTCAAGATAGCTCCCCTGCTAGACTTCCTACCGGACGACAAGAGGGCGGAGGCCCTACAGATTCTGCAGGAAAGTGAGGTGGCGTCAGATCACGCCATTACGGTGGCAACAGACATTGCCGATACCGGATTTCGCCAGCTGGGCAACAGGGTTTGCCTTCGAGGATGGCTCAGGGCTACGGACTTTTGCCAGGACATCCAGACCAGAGTGTTGGATATGCTGTTCGACGGCAACAACTTGTTTGGGAAGACGGTGGATGAGTCCCTCCAGGCCATCAAGACCGACACAGAGACAGCCCGAGCCCTAGGAGTCCTTCAGCAACGGCGGCCCTTTCGGAGCTCCGGAGGCAGACAGGGAGCCTCCAAGGGATCCAGCAGTGGCTCTTACATGTACCGCCAGGCGGCACGCTCCTCATCACAGGAGGCCTACAGAGGCCGCGACAAGCAAGGAGGGTCTCGCCGCCGTCGTCAAGGAGGCCAAGGCGGCAAGGCCTCTTCCAAGCAGGACTGAACCGGCCATTGCGTCGGGCCCCCACCGAAGCAACCCGGTGGGAGGCCGGCTGACAAAGTTTGTCGGCTTGTGGGAGTCCATCTCCACCGACTGTTGGGTGCTGGACACCCTGGCCCGCGGACACTCGCTAGAATTTCAAAAGAAGTGTCCTCGCATTCCTCCCGTGGCCAGGAAGGAGAATCACGTCCCTCAACTGCTGTTGGAGGTAAGGGCGATGCTCAAGAAAGGTGCCATCGAGCTCGTCCCCAAGATGCTCCGGGGCTCCGGAGTATGCTCAAGGTACTTCCTCGTCAGAAAGAAGACAGGCGGTTGGCACCCCATCCTGGACCTGCGTCGGTTAAACAAGTACATCAAGGCACAGAAATTCAGGATGGTCACCCTCCAGCACGTGCTGGGACAGCTGGAGGAGGGCGACTTCCTATCGTCGTTGGACCTGGACGATGCTTACTTCCTCATCCCCATTCTAAAAGGACACAGAGTTCCTCAGATTCGTAGTCCAGGGGTGTCACTACCAATACAGAGCCCTGACGTTCGGATTAAAGTCGGCACCCAGGGTGTCCACCAAGTGCCTCGCTCCAGTGGTGGCGCGGCTGCGCCTGCAGGGGATCCACGTCTACCCCTAACTGGACGACTGGCTAATCCGTGCAAGGTCAAGGGAACTCACCGTCGAACACACAGCGAGGACCGTCCGCCTTCTCACGGAACTGGGATTCGCCATCAACTACCCCAAATCCCACCTGGTTCCGTCGCAGGTAGCACTGTTTCTGGGAGCGAAGCTCAATACAGTGGAGCGATTGGCATCTCCGTCAGAAGAAAGGACGAAGGCCATTTTGGGCAAGGTGCAGCGCCTGTTAGCCACGGATGTGGCCAGGGTGAGGTCCATCAAGTCCCTCCTCGGGATGATGTCCTCATGCATCTACCTTGTGCCCCTTTGCAGACTTCGGATGTGTCCGCTACAAGAGTTCCTCGACGCCCGTTGGATTCAAGCGGCGGGCAGCTTCGAAGACAGGATCCCGCTCGACGAGGAGTTCCGTCGGCCGATTCTATGGTGGGGTACCCGTGCGCACCTCACGGCATGCACAGACTTTCAGACCCCGGCGTATCAGGAGACGGTGACGACAGACCCCTTCCTGAAGGGATGGGGGGCCCACACCGGAGATCTCCACGCAAGAGGCCTCTGGCTCCCGGAGGAGAGGTCTCTCCACATCAACATCCTGGAGCTACGAGCTGTGTTCTGGGCGCTCAAATCGTTCCTTCCGTCCCTCAAGGACAAAGTGGTGAGGATCTTCACCGACAACACCACAACAATGTTCTAGATCCGGAAGCAGGGAGGCCCAGGATCTGTGGCACTGGGCCGTCGCCCAGGGGATGTTTCTGGTTCCCTTCCACTTGGCAGGAATAAAAAAACACCATCACCGACTCACTCAGCAGTGAGCTGCGCTCGTGCCACGAGTGGGAACTACACCAGGACCAGGTAGATCGGCTCTTTCAACGATGGGGCAAACCCCAGATTGACCTGTTCCCGACGACGACGAACTCCAAGTGCCAGAGGTTCGCCAGCAGGTTCACACAGCCGAGGAGCATGGGCGATGCTTTCTCGTTCCCTTGGGACGGCCTGTTCTTGTACGCGTTCCCTCCGTTGCCGTTGCTGCTCCATCTCATCAACCAGCTCAAGAGGTCCAGGTGCAGGATGATCCTCGTCGCACTGGCGTGGCCGAGACAGATCTGGTTCCCGGACCTTCTGGACTTGTCAGCGTCCCCACCTATCAAGCTGGCGATTGACACAGATCTTCTCTCCAGAGAAGGAGGCGCCATTCTTCATCACGACTCGGAGTCGCTGAACTTGCAGGCTTGGCTCCTGCAGCACTAGAGTGTGGAGGATACGATATCCCGGCTGACTGCAGAGAGGTTCTTGCAAAAGCCAGGGCGTACTCAATTCTCAAGTGCTATGGACATAAGAGGTTCTCTGTCTGGTGCGGCGCACAGAAGATTAAACCTCTGCAGATCACGGCCCCTCAAGTATTGCTGTACCTACTGTCGCTGGCCAAAGCTGGACTGGCTCACGCCTCCATCAAGATACATCTGGCTGCGATCTCCCGATACACCAGAACTACAGGACGGGCGTCCTTGTGGTCTCCTCGCCTGGTGAAGGAATTTATGAAGGGATTATTCCGATCGTTCCCGTCGGTGAAGGCCCCTGCCCCGGCGTGGGAGCTCAACGTGGTGCTGACCAGGCTCATGGGGGCCCCATTCGAGCCTATGCATTCGGCGCCGTTGAAGTTCCTGTCGTGGAAGACAGCCTTTCTCGTGGCCATCACCTCCGCACGACGAGTGGGAGAGATCCAGGCCCTATCTTGCAAGCCTCCATACTTGACTTTTCACGTCACGAGGGTGGTGCTGAGGACGCACCCCTACTTTATGCCCAAGGTGCCGTCGGACTTTCACCTCAACGAGCCCTTGGTGTCGCCAGTTTTCTTCCCGTCGCCTTCGTCGCAGGCCGAGAGCACTCTGCACTCGCTGGACGTAGCTAGAGCGCTGAAGTTCTACGTGGACCGCACAAAGAGTTTTCGGAAGACATCACAGCTGTTTGTGAACTTTGGAGTTTGAATCAAGGGAAGGCTCTCTCGAAGGCTTCCATTTCCAAATGGCTCTCCGGCTGCATCATGCACTGTCACCGGTTGGCAAACCGACCTCTGCCCGGCCGTCCAAGAGCCCATTCGACCAGAGCAATCGCTGCTACCACGGCGTTCCTGTCTGGTGTGCCCCTGCTGGACATCTGCAGGGCTGCTACGTGGAGGTCGATGCATACCTTCACAAGATTCTGCTGCGTCGATCGGGACTCCAGGGAGGAGTCAAGGGTCGGCCAAGCAGTGCTGCGCAACCTGTTCGCTTAAAGTGAGCCTGGTGAGGAGGTAAGAGATGCTTAATGTTGAGTTGTTCTATTGCTTAATGTTGAGCCTGTTGCCACCTCCTGTGGTTGTGCATGTGTATACTGCTATGTAGTCTTATATTCATGAGCATGTGAATCCATGCCAGACCCCATGCTGGAGAAGGAACAAGTTACTTACCTTCAAAAGTGGCTGTGTCCTGGCCACCTGGATGACAGATCCCCAGGGACTGGTGGGTTAGACACCTTCTGGTCTCTCAATGGATCATAACGGAAGCAGCAGAGCACCTCTTGGCTGGAGAGGTGAGAGATGTCTTTTTGCGCATCATTGACGTTGGCAAGGAGACATCAGCTCAAACATTGCAGGCATGCCTGATAACTGGGTACGCTCATAGTACTGCAGAGGTTGACTTGCCTTCATAGTTCAGGATTCTCACCTAATGTTCAAGCCAAGCTTCTGGACAAACCGTTGGATGGTGAGTACCTGTTCGGCGCGTAAGCCGACAGGTCTTTGGAGAAATTCAAGGACTCCAAATTAGCTGCCAAGTCGCTATGTTTAGCTTTGCAGCAGCCTGTCGGGCAGACATTCCGCTTTTTCTCCAGCTAGTGGTAGCGATTACAGACTGTATGTCCCGTTTGGTAGAAGGCACAGCACCCGCAAGCCAGGCAGAGGTGTTTCTCACGTCCCAGATGGGGAAGAGGGCCTCTAGGGGCCAGCAGACTGTGGCAGGGGCCACTACGCTGCTTTAAGTTTTCCCCATGTGGTTCTCCAGCTGGAGGGAGGAGATTCTTGGAGTACTGGGACAAGTGGAAGGAGATGACCTCTGATGGCTGGTCCCTGCAGCTCGTCAGATGGGGGGTACTGTCTACCATTGCTAAGGAGACCACCAGACAGACCATCTCTCCCCTCCACAGCAACCCGAACAGGAGCTCCAGGAGGAACTAAATGCCCTGTTATTGAAGGGTGCCGTGTTAGATGTGCCACCCGAGCAGAGCGGATCAGGCTAGTACTCTCCTTACTTTCTGGTACCCAAGCAAGGAGGAGGACTCGTCCCATCCTGAACCTCAGGGCCTTGAACAAGTTCCTGTGGAAGGACAGCTTCAGCATGGTGATGTTGAAAGAAATTCTCCAGGCTCTACAACTCCAAGAGTGGTTGATGTCGCTGGACCCTCAGGATGGTTATTTCCATTTGCTGATCCATCTGAAGCACAGACAATTCCAGAGAATTATCATCAGGGTTACTCACTATCAGTTCAAGGTTCTCCCCTTTGGCTTAACCGCTGCACCCAGGGTTTTTCACCAAACTGATGGCAGTGGTGGTGGCGTACCTCAGGAGATTTGGTGTCCACGTATCACCATGCCTGGATGACTTGTTGATTCGAGGAATGTCTCCGGAGCAGATATAAACTCTGCTCGAGGAAACCTGCTCTCTGCTTCACGGTTTGGGCATCTCCCTCAATTTCCAGAAGTCCAATGTAACACCAACGCACATGTTCTAGTTCATTGGAGCAGTCCTGGAGACACGGGTGGGAAAGGCTTTTCCCCCCCGAAGTAAGAGTCACTTCAGGCAAATGGTTGAGCTTTTACAGAGCCATGTGAGTTTACCCACAACTTCTTCCTCCGTCTCTTAGGTCTCAGGGCTGCCTGTGTTTTTCTGGTGCCAGAGGCCAGACTGCAGATGCGATCCCTACAGTGGCTGCTGAGGGGTCAGTGGTCCCAATACTTCAATGCCATGAATGACATTCTTAAGGTGATTAGGTCGGTGACCAACAACCTTTCTTGGTGGGCCAGCAGGGAGAGCATGATGGTGGAGAAACCCTTTTCGCCACTGTGGCCTCGCGCTCAGATTGTCACAGATGCGTTTCTGAAGGGTTGGGGCATTCACTGCAGGGATCGAGAGGGGAGTGGCCTTTGGTCGCCAATGGAATGCTGGTGGCATATCAACAAGCTGGAATTACCGGCAATCAGGTTGGCCCTGATGACCTTTACGCCTTCCCTCAAGTGGAAACACGTCCTCGTTCTGACGGACAACACAGTGGCCATGAAGTACTTCAACAAGCGGTGGGAAGGGGCACCTGCCCTTATGCAGGGAATGGTTACAACTACGAATTGGTTTGCTGGAGAATCAGATCTCTGCTTTGGCATTCCATCTGTCGGGTGCAGAGAACGGGCTAGCGGATGCTCTGAGCAGGCAGAGCATGGTCTGAGATGAGTGGGAAGTGTGCCAGGAAATTCTCTAAGGGATCTTCGCCCAGTGGGGTACCCCCACAGTGAATATGTTTGCCACACGGGCCAACA
Source organism: Ambystoma mexicanum (assembly GCF_040938575.1). Taxonomy (NCBI): domain Eukaryota; kingdom Metazoa; phylum Chordata; class Amphibia; order Caudata; family Ambystomatidae; genus Ambystoma; species Ambystoma mexicanum. Next base: position 642,718,042 of record NC_090923.1, read on the forward strand.
CAAAGTGCAGACAGATTTGCTTGAGGGAATTCCCAGTGAAGCGTACACTAGAGGACGCGTTCTTGGTGGAGTGACACTTCAACCGCCACTATGTTTCCTCCGATACGTCACCTCATAGGTTCTCAAGAGGATGAGGAGGTTTCGAACAACTGTGATTTTGATCGCCCCGTACTGGGTGAGGAGAAGAGGGTATTCTTCCAGGTAGACCTCAAGAATCCCTTATTGAAGTGGCCAGGGAGAGGCTGGCGCTCTGATTCCCACCCTGGGGGCGGACGAGCTAGTGATAATCACCTGGGTAGGGAAGCCCGGGGTGATGCTTGGAGGAATACCCCAGAAGAGATGCAGTATTGTACCAGAGATTAAGTCCCTGGGGTTTTTTTTGGGTTATTCTGCATCCAACTCCCATCCATCCAAAGAAGAAAATCCAACCACCCCGTTACACTCAAAAACCACAACTCCCCGAATACTTCTGGTCAGTCTTTTTCACGGCCCCTTGATTATTCTGTTCCAAAATCCCAGTATACCGCATTAACAACACACTACCATTCCCACAATTCCCCCTGTTCAGGTCACGATAGAAATTCTGGTCATCTTTGTTCATTTCACCACCTCTACCTATCTCACCCTTCCGAGCTTACCAAAACCAGACTGCACAACGTGATAGCTAACTCAGCACAGCAGTTCAAGAGGAGGAGAAAGACGGCACATACCGAGGGTGTGGCGAGGAGAGAAGTGACCTTCCCCTTCCGACCAAGGCCTGTGAATCCTCCACAGAAGGAATCACAAGACCGCAAACAATAACCAGCGTGTGTTGCAGCAGATGTCTACGTTACACAAGACCCTCCTCCGCTGATACCCAAGCCAGGGTGAGACGCTGGTCTCTGTGGTACCAACCTTTCTTCGAAGGAGAAGAAAGCCAAGCGGTTCATCACAGCCGGTGAGTCGATAAGAAACGGAACTGTGTTGAACGAAAAATAGCAAGCCACTAATTTGAACTTTGGAAGGTTTAAAGGAACTATTGGGAAAAGAGGAGGAAAACCAGCAACACAGGAGTCCCTGGGTGCTCAAGCCAGAAACTCAGGGTGATTACCGAATGGTAGACACTACCATAACCAGAAGGCCTTGGGAAAAGGCAAGAAGAGGTCAAAGTGGTTATACAGGGGTCTTGTAAAATCCTCTGTACCGTAGAAAGAAAGGGAAATGAATCCCGCTTGGTGAAATGAGTGCTTGAACATTGTTTGGTAAATGTTGGCAAGAGTGAACCCGACGGAGGAATGCTAACGAGAAGGGTCGAAGTCTAAAGTCCCACAGCAAACTCTTTGGTAAAAGTTGGCAAGAGTGAACCCGGCAGAGGGAAGCCGACTCAAAGGGGCGAAGCCTGAAGAACAGTTGAAAAAGTTATTCCAGCCAGCCTCTTCCGTGGAGCAGTAGCTCCCTCCAACCCTGCAGGGGCCAGCGCAGGAGAGGTCTCCCAGATCTACAGCAGAAGCGGTAAGCGCACAGGTTATTGTCCCAGAAAAAACAAAAATGCTTTTTTTCCATTGTGCATTTATTGCTAAGATCACCCATCTGATGCCTACATTGCTAAACTAGCACCAGCAACCAGCCTGCAGTATCCAGCGCCTTTATGTGCTTTAGTTTGGAGAAATTGCACCTTAACCTCCATTTCCTACCATGAGGGAGGCACCACCTTCTAAGATGGCCGCCTGCCGCATGGCCCAGGCATCCTATGCCTAAACCCAGCCCAGACTACATTGCCAGGCTCTGATTGGCTTTCGTGCCATTTACATTGCCCAATCACACGCCAGCAGGCGAAGCCGGCCCACGTCAGCAAGGCCCAAGGAGTAAAGCTGATACCTGGCCCAAGCCTTTCCACAGCCGTACACGCCGTCAGCCAGACCCCTTGCCCAGATTGGCCCAGCCATTGCTAACTCTAGCTGGCCCAACTCAAACAACTAAGGTAACTTTCGTCTCCTGTACTGTCGTCCCACAGGCGTGATTATTTGCCCCAAAAGTTGTTACTGGCTAAGGCCCACGCAATATTGCCAATGGCTCACCAAAGCCTGCCCATACTTAAACCATTACTAACATTAAGCTCAAGATGCCAACAACCTGCACGATAAGCTAAGTACCGTGCTCCGCCTACTTACTGACATACGTTCGCTATGATACACTGTCACTTGCCGTTTTTCCATTACAAGGTAAAAGTGTGCACTACAAGACCGATTAGTGCCTAGACATCTCACGTTAGACAGTATATTGCATAACTCTGTGTCCACTCGCCTTTTGTTCTGTTCATCTCTTGATTTGCCATGCGATTGTGTTCATTCACCCTGGGCCATTTGAATTTAATTATTGTTCTTGGCTGCATTGAGATTGCGTTCTCAGCACCCTTTGCCACTTGAATCTGCCCAGATTGCCCCATGCCATTTGAATCTGCTCAGACTGCCCCATGCCATCTGTTAGGTAGAATCCTGTGCAGTTCCCTTGGGGAACACTGCAAGAAGATTAAGATTACAGGAGTAAGCAGTAAACCCAATTGGTAGCAGCCAGCACCACCCAGATTTACCTGGTAGCTGTGGCTAAGCAGTCAGACTTCTCTCAAGATGAGTAGGGCAGTATACAGAGGATACACAATAGGGCTAAAAACACAGTAGAGCAAGCAAACACTGACCAGAGCTTGGTATCAAAAGTATATAATTATTTATTTAAAACACACTTTAGGAAATACACTAAGCACTCTAAATCAAAGCAATTTCAAACACAGTCAGATAAAGTATGCACACCTCCCTTAATAATTATTAGACAAGTTTAGGTCAAAACACCACTATTTGTAAAAACAGATGTGAGCGCGTAACTTAGATGGCACTCCAATAATTAGGTTAAAGGGAGAAAAAAAGGCAGGTCATGAAAATAAAACGGTTCCCAAAACTTTTCTAAGACCACAGCAAGTTAGTGAAGGCAGAGTCTACTGTAGAGCCAAAGTTCATAGGCCAGGCCACTTTTAATGGAGCAAGGTGAAATGTGCCCAAGATCACACAGTTTAAAAAGCACTCAAGTTTTTGCAGAAATGTTCAAAGGAGGTTGGTTTGATGCGAAAGATAAAGTTAGAAGGTCTGGGGCCAACCCAGTTGGAAAGCCAAAGATTTAAGGGTCACCTTTAGCAATCCGCAGAAATGGAGGCCAGGCGGAACACAGTACCTTAAAGAGTGAGGAAGCTCCAGCGGTGGCAGTTGTTCCTGGCAGCGGGTGCAGTTCGTGGTTTCGACCAGGCGAAGAGAAGATCTCGTCGAGGAGGAAACTTGGAGTCATTGCACTGTCCAGGGAAGAGACCAGCCACGGAGTTCGTTGGTTAAAACGTGCGTTCCTTTCATTCGCTGTCACAGTGGTGAAGCTTGGCTATCCGGCCTGGCACGGGTGATTCGACCAAGGGACGTCCTGGAAGGCGAATGGCGAACTGGTTGTCCCCACCAGCTCAAAGGGAGAAGACTCTTACAGCAGAAGATCTTCTCTTGTCGTCGGGAAAGTGGTGAGGTCGTTGCAGCAGGGCTCCACCGGTGGTGTCGTCGCAGATGACTCAGCTTCTCCCCTCTTTGGATTTCTTAGGTCCTGTGGCGACTTCTGAAGTTCCAGTCCCCAAAGCCCTGCTTTTATGCAGAAAAACCCCCATTCAACAGCCTCGCTGTCACTCATACATGCTAAGTGGTGACCCGGGCGGCTCACCACTAGGCCAATCAGAACAGAGTGCAACTTGAGTTGCTAAGGCAATGCAGTCCAGGGTGCCAATTCCCCCACCCACACATCCTGTGGAACCCAGACAGAGTGGCACCAGTTTCAGGGCTTCAGTGGAGAAGCCCGCCAAAAAGTGGAACAAAGGGCCCAACCTTTGGTTGGAGTTACAGAGACGGACACAAACGCCATTTTGAAAAAGAGTTCTGGCGAAAACACACAAGCGGTGATTTTATATTGAATAAACCAGCGGTATCTTTAACATTGTACCAAAAAAGTGGTGCATTTAAAATCAATGGGAAAATCCCATAGGAAATATTCTGGTGGAATATTTCACATGCTAACCACTGCCACCAGCCAGAAACTCGACAAGGGGGGACTGGGCAGTGCCCCCTTGGAAACAGACCCAGGGGCAATCTAATTAACCCCTTGCAGTACTTCCACAATATGATGGTTTGTACTGGTTCTGTTCACAATTTTGGACTAGTAAAGTCAATGGTGACTTTACATGCCCTGGGAGACAGTAGTCAGTCCCAGGGTATGGAGTCTATGTTTGGGGGTCACTATGACACCCCTGTGTTACTGCACTGAGGGTGCTGTGTAACACATACACTAAAACAGATGATACCCTATGGAGTAAAAGACCCCATAGCCCATAAGCACACAATAAGTCAGACATACCTCAAATCATGTCTAAGAGTGGGAGGAAAAGAGTCTCACTCTTAGCAGGAGAAAAAAACAAACACCAAAAATCCAGCAAAGCTGCTGGGGGACTCACTAGGTTTGGGAAATTAGCCTTTTAAGAGAATTCTCCCTAACACCATCTGAATCGGTGCACTGTGTTCACCCGCTGTTCAAATCTGCTCATTGCTCTTAGCTGCCTGTGATTGCGCTCATATCACCCTCGCAATATGAATCTGCGCTCTGTGCTCACCTGCCATTTTAAATCGGCTTATTGTTCTTAGTTGCATGTGATTGTGCTCTTTCGCTTTTGCCATTTGAACTTGCTCTTTGTTCTTTTTGCCATGTGCATGCCATTTATTGACCTCGCCACCTGAACATGCTCTTAATGCCCGGTGCCTCTTGAATCTGCTCACTAGGTTCACCTGACATACAGGCTCACCCCACTCCCAGCTTACTACCTGCTAAATATGCTAAACCTACACAGCATGTACAGCTTATTTGTTGCCATTATACTCCTTACAACTATCCTCTCAGAGGACTGTGACTGGCTGCTCCCTCCATCTGAGGTGGTACAAGTCACACCTACTCTGACTAAAATGGCAGTCAACAACCTTAGTATTGTCCAACCTAACCACTGTATTGCAACAGGCTCAGGATCCTATGCAACCTACCCATGCACGACAAATGACAGAAACCTCAAACTCGTGCCAGACTCACCAAACTGCACAAACCACTTACGAGATCACTACCCCCAATAAATAAGAAAACAAACTGCCCTACTGGTGAGAAGTTCAATAAGTCAATCCTGGCCACCTCCTCGCCTTTTCCTCATAACAACACTAATCAGCAAATTGTACACAAACTTAAACCAGCTGACCCTAACTTCTCCAGCATTGGGTCTGGCATGGATTCACATGCTCATGAATATTCCCCGTCGTCAGGCTGGGAATCCTCGGTAAAGAAAGAATCAGTTTCAGTTTTGTTTCTGAACTGTCTTTTCTCCTAATAACCAATCACTGCGACCCCCATCCAGAAGACCCCCTGGCAAGCCCATGGGCCAGGAAAGGGTCTCCACTAAAACCAGGCATCCTTGGTTTAGGCCTTCTTGCGGCCAGTCCTGGCGCCTTTGGCGCCAGACTCAAACTTGAAAAAGGACTTGTATAGGGAACTACTTTATTTCAGCGTCAATCAACATGGAGGCATCCACATAGCTTGGCTCCTTGGAACCAAGCTATGCGGTATAGTATTTTTGGGTGTGGTACCATAGGAACTATTTTACCTGGACTACTTTCTTGAAGCTATTCAAACCACACCCGACTGGGATAACACACTTCGCGTTACTTTGCAATTCTGCAATGTGACACTCAACGTGTTCAGCTGCACCCACGAACCTCAGAAGAACAGCATCTGTAAAGGAGAAAAAGGACATCGTTAGCAGCAGCAGCTTACCTGTAATTTCATCGTTAGCTGTCCACGGCTCTTGAGATCAGCATCCTGGAACCAGCGCTCCTCCCGAACCGACGGATCTGCAAAAAAGGAAGAAACAAGGCTTTAGACATTTTTACAATTTAATGAACGGTGCAGAAAACTTACCTCGCAAGTCGCTCCTCGAACAGCATCGCCTCGGAATTCCATGCACCGGGTGATCACCGCGATCTGTGGGGAAGACAAGACAACAGGTTAGCAAGAGGCAAGGCATCATAGCGCTGCTCTTAGCGCCTACTCACCTCATCAAGGTGCTCTAAAAACGTCATTACTTACCGGCTAGACCCAATTCAGTCTATGCCACATATTGGACTTCCGCGCAGCTAAGGAAGAGAAAAAGACATTAGTTTTATCCCGAAAAGGCATGCAAGGACAATAATATAGCACAGCAATAAGATCTACCTGAAAGACTCAAAGCGGGCCGGTATCAGTGAAGTAACTCAGTTGCAAATGCCCACCAAGCACAACGCGCCCCTGCCAAAAAGGCAGGACGGAGAACACACCTGCATTAAAAACAAGGTGAGGAGAGGTCCAGTGGGGCCGCGGGTATACGGGGTGGTGGGGGACTGTTTACCCCAGTTGCCCAGTCTTGAACATTGCCCACCTGTATTCCAGGCAGAACCCTCTCGCTGGTCACACCTGGGAACCGCAGAGAAGGATACCTGAGTCCCAACTGCTGGTTGGTGTCCCTGTGGAACCAGGTGAGCGTAACACAGTCAGCGGTTCAGTCTTCGGAGGACGAACCTGAGGGGCATAACCCTGAGAAAGAACACCGGCGGAAGAAGAAATGGCCCCACTCAAGGAGCCACGCTTCCTTGTTCTGTAAGAAGAAAAGGCATCACTGCCGTCATCCGGATTCCGAGTCGTTGACAGAAAGAGGTAAGCAGTCAGCTGGGCCTACCACCCACCAGGAGTGCTAGGATTTCAAATACACAATGTTTACAATGTTCAAGCAGCATGCTGCAGTCAGCGGGGCTCCCCCCCCATCCCCCATGCAACATGCTTTGGAACCAAGAGTGGTGCTCGGTGTACCCGACCCCTCTTGTGCCCCGATACCGACAATGTCGGGGCCAATAAATCTTTTGACATTGATAAAATTCCAATAGAAGCCAGATTACTCCAGTGCATCCAAGGATGTCGACGCTGCTGCGTCTCAAAACCGATCAACAGCTACATCCACCATCGGCGCCAAAGGACAAACCCTCGACATCCACGGTTGTCGAAAAAACATTTACTCTGCAACCCCGGTCCGAATTTTTCAATACCATGCAAGTTATCTTCGCCAGTCATGACGCCTATGACCAGGGAGATTTACTTGGGTTCAGTAGGGGTGGATTATTTTGACGACCAGAGCCAACTTTTACAGCTGGCTCAAGTCCTCCAAGACGCAAGCGGTCTGGACACCATGCCAGACCTAGAGTTTCAGCACTCCCAGCCCTATCTTCACAATACCTCTAAATTCGGGGCTCTGGTAGAAAGGGTTATTGACACCCTGGGATGGTACTGATCAGTGGCGCCTGTACAAGGTACCGACATTCTAGATAAAGGCCTTGCCACTGAACGCAATATATCTGTAAACCCAGCGATTGCCGATCCTTTAGCAGTTATGTGGCAAAACCCTAGTTCCATTACTCCCATCAGTTCCACCATTGCTGGCTAGAGGAGACCCTTCATACCTCTCCTCTCACTTTTCCCTAGAGGGGCTTGTTATGCAGGCTGTTACGGTCTCTTCTAGACCTGCATTTTCTACATACTCTGCCTCCAGACAGAGAAGCAATACAAGTAGATTCCTTGGCAAAAAAGGCATTCCCTTCAGGTAGCATGTCCCTCAAACAAACAAATGTGGCAAGCATTTTACCCAAATACTCCTGTCTATGGACAGCAGTGGAAAATGCTGCTCAGTATGTCCCGAAAGGAGAAATGCAAGAGGGCTTCCTGCAGCTAGTGGAGGATTGGAAGGAGGTGGCCAGGCAGTCACTGCGAAGGCGCCTGGACATTTCCGACTGTGTGGGCTGATCTATGCCATCAGCCATAACACTAAGAAGGCAGGCCTACTTAAAAACCTCCTGGTTTCTCACTTAACGTCCAAGTAAAACCTCTGGATATGCCCTTCGAGGGCGATCTTCTTTTCGGCCTTAAAGCAGATGATTCCGTGTAAAAGTTGAAAGAATCCAAAACGGCTGCCAAATCCTTAGGCCTAGCTGCGCAACTGGCCAAACCTGCCTTTAGCTTTGACCTCTAGGGCACATGGCTACAGGAGATATGCTTGTTATGGCAGGAAAGAGCAGTTCCCACCGACCAGGCAAGGGCAGAAGCGTTTCTCGTGCTCCGGAAGGGGCAGAGGGGCTTCTAGAGGTCAACTGGGAGCATCAGCGGCTGGGGCAACCCAGCCTCCGAAGCCGCTTTGATTTTCCCCTCTCACAGCGCACCGGTTGGAGGACGGTTGACGGAGCATTTGCTCCAGTGGCAGGGAATTACTTCTGATGCCTGGGCTCTGCAGCTCATTCAATGGGGTTATTGTCTGTCATTTGTAAGAAAACCACTGCACAGATTGCCCCCACCTCTAACCCAACCGGGACAGGAACTCCAGGAAGAACTGAGAGCACTATTGCTGAAGGGTGCTGTGGAAGAGGTACCACCTGAGCAGAGAAGATTGGGCTGGTATTCCCGGTATTTCCTATTGCTAAAGAAAGGTGGAGGTCTCCCTACCATTCTGGACCTCAGGACCTTGAACAAGTTCTTGAGGAAAGACAAATTCAGGATGGTGACGTTGAGAGAGATTCTCCATGCTCTCGAACTACAGTACTGTCTGGTTGATAGACTTACAGGATGCTTATTTCCATGTGCCAACCCATCGAAAGCACAGGTTCACCATAGGAGATATGCACTATCATTTCAAGGTGCTTCCCTTTTGGTCTTACCTCCGCCCCAAGGGTCTTCACCAAGCTCTTGTCAGTAGTTGCGGCTCACCTCAAAAGATCCAGAGTCCACATATTTCCATATCTGGACGACTGGCTGATCCGAGGGACGTCTGTAGTGCAGGTCTTGTCCCACTTAGCAGACACCCGCTGTTAGAGAGAATTCTCATTTATGGCTAATTTCCCTCACCTAGTGAGTCCCCCAGCAGCTTTTCTGGACTTCTGGAGTTTATTTTTTCCACCTGGTAAGATTAAGAGCTTTTTCCCCACTCTTAACTGTTTTTTACTATGTGTTTCCATCTGTTTTTGTGATTGTGGACTCCGAAGTACACCACTTCAGTAGCCCCCTTCTTTGTGTGTGTCACACAGCACCTTCAGTGCCGTGGCACAAGATTGTCTTTGAGACTTCCCGCGACTACTGTCCCCCAGAAAAGGGTAAAGTTACCATTAACTTTACTTAGTCAATCTACCACAGATCCAGTGCAACCCATCTTCCATGGAGTACTGGAAAGGGTTAACTCGCATCCATTTTTATCTGTACCTCCTAGAGCCTTGTTTCGCCCTTTTAACATTTAGACTTGGCTGGTGGCAGTGGTATCTACCCTAACATTTCTACCGCGATTATATTAGATAAACGTGGTACTTTTCTTGGCTATTATATTAGCATCGAACATAAACCCACTTGACCAAATTGTCTTTATTTTGGCTCTGGTTGGGTTTATTCGCCATTTCTTTTTGTTAAAGTCCTTCTTGTGTTTTACTTTGCGTGGCAAACTAGGTTCGCCTTCTTTGTTCACTGTCTTTTGGCGGGCTTCTGCCCAGAAGCCCTCCTCAAGGCACCTGGGTGTCTAGGTAGGCTGAATGTGAGGGAGGGGTGTAGTCACCCCCTGCACAGGGTATCCTAGGAAACCCAAGTCGCACTTTGCCATGATTGGCTGAGGTGGTTGTCCCGGCTGGACAACACCCCTGCTGCGTGATTGACAGCCAGGCTGTGTGACTGGGGGCTTAGATAAAGTGCACAGTGACCCCACAATCATGAGCTCAGTCTTAGACTTGTTGAGTGCCAGGCCATTCAAAGCCATCCAGTTATCAATCCATGTATAGGCTTTGTTCAATCTAGCTTCGTCTTGAACGTGGGAGCCTGACAGCGGGATGATACACTGGGTGTTGTTGGCAAAGTTTGTGAACCATATCCCTGCCCGCTCCAGCATGGCAAAGAAGGGGCCATGAAAATGTTGTAAAAACAGGGGGAGAGGCTTGCCCCCTGGGGGATCCCATATTCAATAGGCAATGCAGCCGCCTCTGCTGTCTCAGAGCAGACACTGCTTACCCTGTTGTGAGGGAACGAAGCGACCCAGCAGGAAACCGCTGAGGGAAAATGGGAGACCCGCAGTGTGTGGTCTACCAGGTCGAAAGCACAGAAAGGTCCAGGAGCATAAGCATGGAAGGGAGAACTTTGACAGTGTGCGCCATGAGCCTGGATTTTAATTCCAATAGTGCCGTTTCGGTGCTGTGACTGGCTCAAAATCCTGCTTGTCGGCAATTTAAGATGGGAGAATTATTGAGGTGAAGGGCTGCTTGTTTATATGCAACCCTATCCAGGATCTTCAGGAGAAAGGCGTTGTTGGTGATAGGCCTGTAATTCACAGGGTCTCTCCTCTGGAGATCAGGATTTTTTAGTAAGGTGGTCACCCATGACTGTTTCAAATCATCAGGCACGATGCCCTCCCTGAGTGAAGCATTCACAAATGTGTGTATTGTGGCGAGAAGTACGGGAGGACAGGTTTTGATAATGACAGGTGAACACGGGTCCCCCTTGCAGCTGGTGGTCTTAAGATGAACGACTACTTCTGTCAACTCCTCCAAAGATATCAGAGAAATTCAGGGACCGTGGAATATCTTTTAAAGTCCTCTGTGCTCAACTTGGTGGCCTCATTTAAGACCGCAACTTTCTTGCAGAGTATAATACCCTTCAATTTCTTAGCCAAAGCATCCTGGATGCTCTGACACCAGGCCGTGTCTTTCACCACTAGTCCCGAAACCAAGGCTGAGGTAGACTCTTGCTCTTTTAAGATTTTAAAGAGTTCTTTAGTCTCCGACTTGGCATTGACGATCCGATCATGGAAAAAAAATGTCTTTGCTTCCAGTAAGGCAGATTTATAGGCTCTGATGGCCCCTTTGTAGGCAATGAGAAGGCTGGGGATGTAACGGCCTCGCCAGCTATAGTAGCACTTAAGCATGGTAGATTTAAGCTTTTGCAGAGCGGGAGAGAACCATGGTTTACTTTTTAACAATGGGTTCCTTTTTCTTATTTTCTCAGGGGCCAGAAGATTAGTAATGTCTGTGCCAGGTGTTTGCTGCCAGCACGCTTCCCTTCTGCTCATATTTATGTAGGGCAACCAGCACGTCCCTGGCCGTTGCATGCATATAATTTCTCTTGATCCAACTGTGCACACAATCCACTGTTATCCCGGCACCAGCCTCTATATCTATTAAGTCTGCAAACACCTGTTTGGCCATCAAGCTTAGGTGCTTCTCACCCACTTCTTGGTACAGGGCTTTTATCCTTATGGTTGATCTCCTAGACCGGTTTTCGGGTCTTCACTTTGAATCTCTAGATTCTGCGTGACTCTCAGAAGGTCCTCCACATATTTTCTTCATGTCGTCCGCTATTTCCCGGAATGCATTTTCTGTGGCGGCTACTCTCTCTCCCAGTCTGTTCGTCTCCCTTTACTTTACTTCTTTTAGAGCTACAGTCAGGTCCTCTCTCGTTTTGTTCATTTGCGTTTGTATGGTATTTGCAATTTTAGCCCGTAAGTCTTGGAAGTATTGCCGAAGGACCTCCTGAGTGACCACCTGCTCGTTCACCGTCTTATCTTGGGGCTCTTTCAGCTGGTCTCTGCGGGTCCTGTTCACCTTCCATCTGAGCTCCCCTGTCTTTGCGCCACAGTTATTGTATATTGCCCTGTTGAGACTTTTCTGTACATTACAGTGCGTTTTGGGGCGTCTTTCCCTTTAGTTTTGGACATCTTGCCCCTTGCTACAATGGGGCCGTATTATTCGATGATCTGATGCTGATGTGTCCAGACCTAGCGGGTCGGGGGCGATTCCCCCGCGCCCCCTGCGCTGTCAAGTGGTTCCTAGGATTACTGCTTTTGTGCTGGACTCCTTTCTATTCAGGCCGGTCTCCCCCCCTAGCTGGCTGCAGGATGATATTCCACCTGTCGCGGCCTGCGCTGTTTCGTACTTGTATTGCCCCTAGTCCTGTGGTTCACTTTCCTTGTGGGAACCCACATTGCCTTTGTGCCTTAGTGACCTGTCTCTTGGTCCCTATGGGAGCTGTCCAGTTCTTTCACTTGCTCCTCTTGCCCCCAGATGGCGAGCTGTTGGTGGTTGGGGATGGTACCTGCCTCCTTGGTGTCTCTGGCAGAGCTGCTCTCTCAATCGAGGCTTTCAGTGGGCTGTGTACTTGGCCTGCTGCCTGGCCGGGGGTTTTGGGGGCAGTTCCCTCTCCCTGAGTGCTGATGTCCCTCTGCTTTTCCAGATGATCTCATGGCGCAGTGATTTGCACCCCCTCCTGGCTTCATTGCGGTTTGGCCCTTATTCGGGCCCTCCTTCTGCCGGCATCTTATGCGCCTGCCAGGCTCTTTTGCATTGAGGCCCCCTGCGACTGCCAAAGCCTTGCTTTCTTCTGTGGGTGGAGGGCCGTTGGCCTAGATCCTGCAGTCATAGCTTCTTGTTGCCCGGGGGTGGGGGGAGTTGTCGATCGCTTCCTCACTCTTGTTCCCCCCGCTTCCACCAACCAGGCCCCCCCAGGGACTCAGACCTTCTCCCTCTGCTTACCGGCTCTTCTTCCCGCGCTACGGGGGAGCTCTTCCGGGCTACGTCCCCTGTCTCTCACTTGCCACCTCACTCTCCGCTTCAGCTCTCCCGGCGGTGGGTGGGAGAGGGTCTCGCCCTCCGACCAGCTATGACGGGCTCCTGTCAGCCTGGGGCCCGATCCGGTCCTATTTTTCTGGAAGTGCTGACAGGTCTGCCAGGGAACTCAGTCTCTCCTGGCCCCCCTCTGATGCGTGCGGGACCGCTGCTATGTTGCCCCCCTGATGTTTTATCGCCTATCTGCTGAGTGTTTTTTTTGTATCGGGCCGTGGACCAGTCTGTTCTGCCTCGTCACCCGTGCTTGGGAGGATTAGTCATACTCATACGTCCCGTCCCCTTTCCTCCACACTTGTGGGACATTCCATCCTTTGGAACGGGACTGGAGCACTTTTTTCCAAAAAGCATAAAAAATGGAAACATTTTTGTCCTTCTCTTTTTACGCTGGGTACCGCACGCGGCTGTAACCCTGCCCTCCTGAACTCCGCCCCACGCATCGCCCTGCAGTCCTTTTCTCCGCGCGGTCGGGACTGGATGACGACCAGTCAGTTCCTTACTTTTTAGGGCGCCCCGGCCGGGGGACTCCTTCCCGGGATCTTCTCAGTCCGGGAGGGGCTCTAGTAGCTCTACCACCAGGATTTTTCCTGAGGTGCCTCACAGGCCTAATAGGCATACCAGAGTTTTCTCCGAGGGTTCACACAAGGGGCCTGCCAAGATGGAACACGCTCCGAGGTTCACCTGTTGTGTGCTAAACGTGGACACCGGGGTTTGCTCCGAGGTCTCAGTTTCTGGAGCTTTCCACACAGACACCGGGGTAAGCCCTAAGGCCTCCATTTCTGGAGCTTTCTGCATCAAGCCACGGCTTGATGCTCCCCTCAAGGGTGCTATACATACCAGGATGAAACCCGAGGTTCCTCTACTTGAGGCTAAGGTCTGTACCGGCAAGACCAAGAGACCTGCTGCTAAGGTCTTGTCTGTAAGGGTCATTCCTCCGTTTTTCCGGTTCTGTCGAGGGGGCAAAGAGGGCGGTCATACACCGTAGCTCCTCTGTTACCAGCTCTGCCGAGGTTCCTCCCTTGGAGGCTAATGTTGGGGCCACCTCTAAGACGTCAAGCAAACATCCAAGACCCCCCAGTACCGGCTCGGCCGAGGATCCTTGTGTCAAGGCTAAATTGTCAGTTAAGTCCCCTGACCAGCCTGTGGAGAAAATTGCCTCAGCTGTACATGTGACGCAGTTCTCTTCAGACATCGGCAAAATGGTGGCCCACCCCTCATGGTCCACGGCAGCCATTTTGGACCCTTCCCTTACACCTACGTTCTCGACGGCGGGTGCTGGGAATCTTGTTTTTGGGGCTGAGCAGGCTTTTTCACATCCGGTGGAATGTAGAAATCCATTCTGCCCTTCTTCTGACTGGCGTGCTCTGATGCCGCTTCCACATTACGTCTCGCTTCCTCCTACTTCTGCTCCGCTGATCTACGCGCACCCAATTGGGGGAGGGCCCTTCCTGGCAACCATCCTCATTGCGTTTGTGGGGGTATGCCTGTTATGAGAGGCCTCTGCCTACCCCAGCGCCTAAGCCTTCATCAGAGGATGTGTTTTTCAGGTAATTTCAAAGGCTCCTGAATTCTGACCCTATGAAAGAGTACTTTAATGGTCTTTTCAGGGAAATGTACCCTGAACCTCTGGCACCTCCTTCCACTCCAGCGGCTTTGCCAGTTGTACCACCTCTCCCTATCTCCCCTGCCCCTGTTGTCTCCCGTAGAGAAGACACCGGCAGATCAGAATAGCACTTTAAAAACTGCTGCGGCCCAGCCATCTGCTGCCGATCGGCTGGATGACCCTCAGTCAAATCAGGATAGTGATGAGAGCATTCCATGACCGGGTACTGGATATGATGCTCCTCCTCGACATTCCAGTACCTGAGGCCCCCGCTCCGCAGGAAGGGGTGCTTTCGGGAGCGTTGACCTTGTAACCACAAGAAGCACCAGCCTGTTCCTAAAGAAGGACGTTTTGGCTGGGTCTGGGATAAACCCCACACCGGGCTGCATATTAATAAGAAAATCGACACCCATTACAGGCTTCACACCTCCGAGGAGATAGCCTTGGCGTCTTGTCCGCTCCCTTCCTCGACAGTGGTAGCTGCGGCCACGCTTCAATCCAAGCTGGTCTCTGCGACCTCTACAGCTGCAGCTCAGTTTCTCTCCAGGGAAGACAAAATTCTGGACTCCTTGGGCAAGAAAGTATTTTCTAATTCAGCACTGTAACTTCGGCAAGCAAATTCTGAGCTGATCCTGGTGGCAGCTAATATGAAGCTGTGGAGGGAGTTGACTGATTTCCAGGAGTGCATTCCTTCGGATAGGCTAGACGACTTCAAGGCAAGTTTGTCTGATGCTAGAGTGTTGGCACAGTATTCCTGGAAGCTGTGGCACATCATGTGTATACTTCAACTCGCGGCCTGATGGTGGGAATTGACACCCCCCAACAGGCGTGGCTCCATGCGACAAAGTTTTCGAAGGAGGTGCAAGATAAAGTTCTGGACCTTCCCTTTGATGGAAAGGAGTTGTTTCATTCTTCTACGGATGACAAACTCACTAAAACCAAGGCGAGTACCCAAACTGCCAAATCCTTGTGAGTCCTGGCAAAGGTCCCGGCAAAGGTCCCAGCTAAGTCCCCTTACACCCAGAGGTTGGGGTCTCGAATCTTTTTCTGGCTTCAAAGGGTTTCATGACCACCAGGCACACAAAACTGACCCTCTGGTTGGTGGAACCCATCGAAAACAACAACGTGGTCGGTTTTTCTCTCGCCATTCAGCTTCCTCTCCAGGAGCAAGTCGTCTCCCTGTCGAAAAGTCTGCAAAATTATATTTTTTGTCTGTCGCACGAGACTCCGGTGGGAGAATGAATCTAGTCTCATCTGGAGGTGTGGCAGACCATCACCGACAATCGTTGGGTTTTGTCCATTGCTCGGGCGGACTTTCGCTTGCCGCTCCCACCTACCCCACCCTTCAATCCTCCTTTCCAACAGATTGGGGCATCCTCCCTCAGAGCCGACGTTCAGAAGCTTCTAGACCTCAGCACGGTGGAACCTGTTCCCCTCGGGGAGTAAGGAGAGGGCTTCTACTCTCGACTGTTCACTGTACCCAAATCCAGCCATGCTGGCCTGCGCACCATCCTCAACCTTTCCCAGTTAAATCTTTCTCTTCCCCAAGAGAAATTCAAGATGATCACACCCTGCCAAATGAAGTCCTCTCTTCGGAAGGGCGACTGGCTCAGTGATGTGGACCTTCAGGACGCGTACATGCACATCCTGATATGGGGGCCGCATCGAAAGTACCTGCGGTTCTCCCTGGGAGTGGAGCATTTCCAGCTCAGGGTGCTTCCTTTTGGTCTCAGCTCGGCGCTACGTGTCTTTACTAAGATGTCAGTCATCGCAGCTTACCTTCGGCTACAGCGCGTTCATGTATATCTGTATTTGGACGATTGGCTCCTATGCAGCCCATGTCCACAGACGGTGTTGAACAATCCCAAGTCTCTGCTTCAGCTCTTGTTCCACCTCGGGCTTTCCGTGAACTGGCGGATATCTTCCATGACGGTCTCCCAAGACCAGATCTTCCTGGGTTTTCGTTGGAACACGTTCGACTCCAGGGTGTATTTGACAGTTCTAAGTGATCCGACGGCGGCTGATTTTGCTGCGGCTGGAATGTTTGCATGAGAATGGTGCGAACCACCAAAAGTTTGCACCTTTCTCATGCAAACACACGTACATACTACGGGGGCTGCAAGGTTTTCCCCTGCAACCCCTGCTCACTATACTGTGAAGAATAGTGAGCGGGGTGTTGCGGGGGACACCCCAGCGGCCCCGTTTTTTTCCTTTTTTTTCTTTTCTGTTTTTTGCAGGTGTGCTGCAGTGTTGTCCCCCGCAACACCCCGCTCACTGTACCACATTGTTTTTTTACTTACCTGCAATGCTACCACCAAAGGTTCGAACTTTTGGTGTTCGAACCTTTGGTGGTACCATTTTTAGAACTTTTGGTCCTTGCGACCAATTATAGTCGGTCAAAAAGTACAATTCCATATTTGACGGAGGACAAGATTGCGGATCTATTCACCACCTGTCAGCTCTTCATTCAGTCAGAGCACATGACGGCTTGGTGGTTCCAGAGACTTCTGGGCCTCATAGCCTCTTGCGTATTTGCTCTTCCTCTTGCGCGTCTCAAAATGAGGCGTACTCAGCTGGCACTTCCGAGCTTGTGGTCTCAGGCTTCGGACTCGGATTCCAAGATGATCCCATTTCCTTCCTGCATGATGGCGGACCTTCTATGGTGGTCTTCGACCAGCAATCTCACGGTGGGAGCCTTTTTTCAGGAGCCCTGCCCACAAGTGACAATTAGCACGGACTCCTCCCTCCTAGGGTGGGAGCAACTCTGAATCATCTCCAGGTTTTCGATCAATGGGCACCCCAGGACAGGCAGTTTCATATACATTATTTGGAACTCCTGGCTGTTTTTCTGGCGCTGAAAGCGTTCCAGCCATCCATCTCGAACCGGGTGGTCCGCGTCCGCACGGACAACTCTGTATCCATGTTTTTCATCCATAAGCAGTGTGTTAGGGAGAATTCTCTGTAAAGGCTAATTTCCCAAACCTAGTGAGTCCCCCAGCAGCTTTGCTGGATTTTTGGGGTTTATTTTTTTCTCCTGCTAAGAGTGAGACTCTTTTCCTCCCACTCTTAGACATGATTTGAGGTGTTCCTTTGACTTTGTATGTGTTTTATGGGAAATGGGGTCCTTTACCCCATAGGGCTTCATGTGTTTTCGGTATGTGGGTTACGCAGCACCCTCCGTGCCGTAACCCAGGGGTGTCGTAGCGACCCCCAAACATAGACTCCATACCCTGGGACTGACTACTGTCTCCCAGGGCATGTAAAGTCACCATTGGCTTTACTAGTCTCAAATTGTGAACAGAACCAGTACAAACCATCCTATTGTGGTTGTACAATTCGATTGCCCCGGGGTCTGTTGTTAGAGGGGGCACTGTCCAGTCCCCCCCGACCGAGTTTTGGCTGGTGGCAGTGGATACTACTTTTTATATTCGACCGCGAATATATTCCTATGGGATATTCCCATTGTTCGAGGCTACCACTTTTTAATATAGCCTCGAACATACCGCCGGTTTATTAAATTAATATAAATTCAATGGTTGGTATTTTTTGCCGAAACTTGGTTCCAAAATGGCGTTTGTGTTCGCTTCTGTGACTCCAACCCAAGTCGAGCCCTTTGTTCCACTTTTTGACGGGCTCCTCCACAGAAGCCTCCAAAAGTGGTGCCACTCTGTCTGGGTACCATAGGGGGTGTGGGAGGGGGTTTAGGCACCCTGGACTGAGTTGCCTCAGCAACTGGAGTCGCACTCTTGTGTGATTGGCCCAACCACTTAGCATGTTTGAGTGACAGCTAGGCTGAATGAATGGGGGTTTTCTGCATAAAAGGGCTTTGGGGACTGGAATTTCAGAAGTCGCCACAGGACCTAAAGAATCCGAGGAGGGAGAAGCCGAGCTGACCTGCAACGACACACCACCGGTGGAGCCCTGCTGAACCGTCTCACCACTTTTCCCCGACGACAGAGAGACAGAGAGACTCTCCTCCAGCCCGGAGAGTCTTCTTCCTTTGACTGGTGGGGATAACCAGTTTGCCCGTCTTTTCGCCTTCCTGGACCATCTCGTGGCTGCCTTGCCCGTGACAAGCACCCCGGCAACTGGAATACCACGGTTTACCACTACAGCGAAGAAAAGGGTGGTACCTTGTAACCGGGAAACTCCACGGCTGGTTTCTTCCCTGGCAGCGCAACGACCTTCAGCTTTCCTCCACGTCGAGACCTCCTCTTCCTCTGGACGAAACACCGACTTGCACCCACTGCCAGGAACAACTGCCCCCGCTGGAGCGTTCTTCCCACTTTCAGGTACTGTGTCCCGCTTGGCTTCCCTTGTGACAGATCGTTCGGGGTGACAGTAAATCCTTGACTTTCTAACCTGGGCTAGCCTGGGACTGTTAACTAACCTTTCCTGACTTGATCTCAATCTTTTGTTAACTTTCTACAAAGACTGTTTGGGCATAACCCCACTGTGTGATCCTGGACACATTTTGCTTGCTCTCTCTAAGAGTGAGCCTGGCATTTGAACTTCCTTGCTCTCCAGTAGACTTTGCCTAACCTGCCTCACTGTGGTTCTTTGAAAAGTATTGAAATTTGTGTGCTTTCATAACTCTGCCTTTTTCCCTCCCTTTTTAATACTTTATTAGAGTGCCATCTTATGTTAAGCGCTCACCTCTGTCTGAAAATAAGTGGTGTTTCTCATTAAGACTTGTCTAATAAGTAATTAGGGTTGTATATATATAATAGTGACTGTGTGTTGAATTTACTTACCTCTTTGTGCTAGTGTAATTTACAACTGTGTCTTTAAATAATTATATACTTTTACACCAAAGCTCTGGTCAGTGTCTGATTGTGCTACTGTGTCTCTGTACCTATTGTGTATACTCTATATACTGCCTAACTCATCTTCAGAGAGGTCTGACTGCTCAGCCACAGCTACCAGGTAAATCTGGGTGGTACAGACTGCTACCAATTGGCTTTACTGCCAACCACCTGTAGTCCTAAATCTTTTGCAGTGGTCCCTAAGAGAACTGCACAGGTTTCTGCCTAACACAGTGTGGTACCAAGTCACCAACCCTTGTGGACCTTGCCATTCAGATGTGGGAATGGGCCATCCTGCACAGCATTTGGTTGCTGGCGGTGCACATTCCGGGGCAACTCAATGTGATGGCAGACTCACTCAGGCGGCAGACAGCGGCCAGCTACGAGTGGGAACTGAACCTGGAAGTCCTCTCCAACATCTTTCACCAATAGGGCACTCCAGAAGTGGACCTTTTTGCGACTGCCACAAACAGTAAACTTCCTCTTTATGCATCCAGGAATGGTCTCGGGGCCTCTTCTCTAGGGGATGCTCTCGAGATCCCGTGGCACGACATGAAGGCGTATGCCTTCCCGCCTCTTCTTCTGATTCACTGGTCACTCTGCAAGCTCAGGAATGCTCGAATTGCACTCTCCTGTTCATAGCTCCTTGGTGGCCAGCCCGATTCTGGTTTTCGGATCTTCAGCATCTGTCAGTCTGCTCACCGATCAGGCTTCCGCTGATTCCCAACCTGCTTCACCAGAGCGATCAGCAGATGTGGCACCCCTCCCCACAATCATTCAGCTTGGCGGCTTGGTGCCTGAGTTCAAATCCCTAGCGCAGTTTAACCTGTCTGAGGACAATATGCGCATTATCCAAGCGGCCCGAAGCCTTCTACAAGGTCTCAGTATAGGAGCAAGTGGCTCCGGTTTTGTCACTGGTGTCTAGCTAAACAATTAGGCTCCAGACATGCTACGATTGACACTGTCCTTTTGTTCATTTCTCATCTGGCTGCTTTGGGCATCCATCTCCTATCCTGTAGGACTTACTTGTTGGCTATTGCCACCTACCTATCCACTGTTCCTTTCCTTTGACGAATCCAGTCATTAAAAGGCATTTTGCAGGTTTATTGCATCTTTTTCCACCTGCTCTGAAGTTCTATCTGGACAGAACGGAACTCCGGGGCCCCTCCCAACTCTTTGTTACGTTCGGAGACCCAAAAGGGAAACCCGCTTCAAAAGCTAGTATCTCCCGATGGATTGCCTCCTGTATCTCAGAGGCCTGTAACATTTAGGGCCTTCAACCTCCGAAGGACATTCATGCCCATCTTGTACATGGCAAAGCGGCTGCTGTTGCCTTCCAAAAGTATGTTCCCTGGGAGACCATTGCCAAGGCGGCTATGTGTGCCTCCCCATCAGCTTTTTGTAAGCATTACTGCTTGGAACTGGGCTCCAGGGCTAATGCTCAATTCGGTCAGGCTGTTCTTAAAAACATTTCTCAGTAATGAGTTTCCATCCACCCGTATACCTGTGAGGAGTGCTTTGGAATCTCCCACAAGTATGGAGGAAAGGGGACGGGACATAGGAGTATAACAAAGTTACTCACCGTAGTGACTACCTTGCACCTAGTCCGTAGTCCCCTTTCCTCCATACGCCCGCCCACCGTCCCATCTAATGAGTATCCTTTATTGTTGCTTAAATGGTCACAGACGTGGCGATAGAAAAGGACTGAAGGGCGAGGCGGAGCTCAGGAGGGTGGGGTTACGGCCGTGTGCGGTCCCCCGCTTAAAAACAGAAGGACAAAAATGTTTCAATTTTGTATGCTTTTTGGAAAAAAGCTCTGGTCCCGTCCCAAAGGACGGCATGTCCCACAAATATGGTGGAAATGGGACTATGGACTAGGAGTAAGGTAGTCACTACGGTGAGTAACCCTGTTATTTAAACATGCGGATTAGGCTGTGTGGGGAAGGAGAGCTCCTCCTCACGCAGCTCTCCTCTCAGCGGCCATCTTGGAATCCCCATTAATAACAGAGGGGGCCATACATTTGAGCTCTATTAGAGGAAGATGTGGTAGAGGAGGCAACACTTTACCTGTTCCTTGTGGTGTACCATTGATATTGAGCAGGACATGTGATTTTAGGGCTAAAAAAGATTTTCTATGTGTGTTACAACCTTAGTTTTAGTAGGTTGTTGAGGCATATTAAAATGACAATAAGTCGTAACATCCTCTGGCATAGTGGTAAGACTATTTCCTTCAGAGTAAAAATACTGCACCTCATCCCACAGAATTTCCTCACTACCATGGGCCCTGTTCCACCCAGGTGATCCTTTCGCAGTACACCACCCCCAGGGTTGCGATCAGGAAGCGTCTGTCCTTCCATGGCCACCTGGGAGAAGACTTTAGGCAGGGTTTTTGCGAGGGATCCAAACGATTTTTCACAGTACCCAATGAGTGAACACTGATGAGAGTACAATTGAGTAGAGCATTCTGAATGTTTGGGATGATGAGCGCCGGGCTGGCTGGTAGGGGGTGTTGGGGGGAGGTGTTGGGGGAGGAATGGTTGTGTAGTCCAGCTGGACAGCCTATGTAGTCTGGGTTTGCCTACTATGGGGTAGGTGAGCCCCTATATGTCTCGGGTGAAAGCACAAATGTTCTAGCAGTCAGGTTATGTAGTCTTTGGAAGCTCAATAGCAGATAGGAGGGTGGAGATGTAGTGTCTGTGTGTTTAGGCACAGAAGGTGTCAGTCTATAGTGGACGGAAGGCCTGGTCATGAGAGTAGGGTGGTTCCAAGTCCCTTTGAGAGTAGGGAGGAATAGAGTAGGCTTGGGGAGGCTCACCAGTTGTGAGGCGCTGGGGCAAGTAGCAGGTACAGCGAGCTGTTCAGGTGTGATGCACAGAGCAGCGTGAGTGGAGGCCGGGGCAGGAAGATCCTTGTGCTTGGGAAGCATGGAACCCAGGCAAGGAGAGCTTGTGGGCAGTTTCCATTGAGGGCAACCATACTTGTGATGGAGCATGTCGGAGCAACAAGAAGCGGCACAGATGAGAGAGCGTGGCACTAATGCAGCGGAGGGCAGGAATCTGGAGGGCAAAATGGGGGGCTCAATGGCCATAACCCATAATGTGGGATAAGGCATGGGCATACAGCTAGCAGTAGTGTCTGCACACTCGCTGAATGGTGCAGGGAACACTGCTGGTAGAAAGAATGGTGAAGGAGGAGTGAATGTGGCGACAGTAGGGGGAGCTGAAATAGTGGTTCAAGGGGAGTTGAAATAGGGGTGCTGGGGAAGGTCAGGCAGACATTTGCATTGTATAGGCATATTGCAGCGAGGCTAGTATGCGTAACATGGCAACAGTGCACGGGGTCTTACATCCCAGTGGGCAAACAGTGGGTGACTCTGCTAGTTGAGGAGCGGCAAAGGTGGGCGTAGGGCTGGTGTTGACCTGCGCGAGCTGGGCTGGTCGGGAGAAGACAGTGCCCAGATTAGGCGAGTCCTGGCCCTGATGGCCAAACTGAACCAGACACGGCCAGACAGGGCAAATACAAACAGACCTTAGTCGTGGGCCTTTATAGGGTGCCGGCATCGCCTGCTGACTCTCTGGAACATCCAGGTCTTGTAGCAGGATTAGCCAATCCCTGGTGGTCGGGGCAGGCCAAGCTGTAGAGGCACTTCAGTAGCCTCGGCCATGGATGTAGAGTCAGCCATTTTTAAGTGGTCATGCGGAAGATCAACAGGCATGGCAGCAGGCATTTCAGGAGGCATCAAGCAGAGGCCGGCAGGGCAATTCTCAGTAATGTGGCAGGGCTGACCACAATCAACTCCTAGGACTTGGGAGAAATAGTCATCCAAAATCCTAGAGACTTTTAAAGTTAATAACATCCCTAACACCAAAGGTATAGTGAAAGGAAATCTGTGAATAATAACGGGCTAAAGGAACTGCCTTCCCCCTTTTCAATCAGTCCTGGTAACTAATCCTTATGATCTTATGATATTCCTGTTAAGAATATTGTAAAAAACAGAGTTGGTCTTAAGAGTAAAAATCAAACTCGAAAAACTGACTGTCATTAGGGAATTATGGGACTTGTAGTCCCTAAGTACTGGGACGAGGAAGAGAGCTAAAAAGGTACAATGTTGCAGGAGTCGTCAGATCGTTAATTGAAATGACCCACACACACCTGAGGGGGACATAGGCTTAAAAGGCCCCCTCGGGTGCAGCCCATAGAGAAACCGAAGAAGTAAGAGAAGCAAAGTAGCAGAAAAAGCAAGCAGCAGAAGCAGCATGGTTCGTGCAGGAAGCCCAGACAGAAGCGGGAAGAGAGAGAAGACACCGGGACCACTGTGCGTCAAATCAGATGCCGGTCCAGAGAGGGTCTGTATCTCTCAAATCCGGTAGTGCAGAGACTGTGCAGCGGGAAGCGAAGGCGAGGGAATCTTTCATTTGCAGGAGGCCGTCTCCGGTGGCGGACGTGTATTCAAGGGCCTCGAGGTCTCTGGTGGATGGCACTCATCAGAGGGCCTCAGGAACAAAAGGCGCTCCAGTTGCAGGTAGTGTGGGCGAAGGCGAACTTCGATGAGTGTTAGGGAGAATTCTCTTCTAAGGCTAATTTCCCTTACCTATAGAGTCACCCAGCAGCTTTGCTGGATTTAAAGGGTTTATTCGTTTCTCCTGCTAAGAGTGAGACCTTTTTTTCCCACTCTTAGACAGATTGCTAGTGTATGTTTTAGGCTATCTTGTGTGCTTATTGTATATGGGGTTTTTCTCACCCTCATAGCAATCATCTTTTTAACATGTGCGGTACACAGCACCCTCCGATCTGTACCACAAGGGTGTTGTTGTGACCCCCAAACATAGATTCCATACCCTGGGACTGACTACTGTCTCCCAGGGCATCTAAAGTCCCCATTGACTTTACTAGTCAATAATTATGAACTAAACCAGTACAACCCATCTTACTATGGAAGTACTGGAAAGGGTTAATAGTTTTTCCCTAGTGTTCATTTTCGAGGGGGTACCATATAGTCCCTCTCTCAAGAGTTTCTGGCTGGTGGCAGTGGTTACTACCGTAAATATTCGACCGCAAATATTTTCCTATAGGATTTTCCCATTGTTTGAGGCTACCACTTTTACTGACAGCCTCTAACATACCGGCGGTTTATTTTAATATTAACTTTAATCCGGTGTTTTTTTTTTTTGCCAGAACTTTAATAATATTTCTTTCTCGTGTCTTCCTCTGAAATCCTAACCCGGTTCTGGGATCCTTTGTTCGTCCTTTTGGCGGGCTTCTGTGCACAGAAGCCCTCCTCTCACCGCCACTGAGTCTGGGGTAGACAGGATGTGTGGGAGGGGGAATAGGCACCCTGGACAGGGTTACCTACGCAACCCAAGTCGCACTCTGCCCTGATAGGCTGGGGGGGTTCTCCCGCAAGGGGAGCCACCCCACTGTGTGTGACAGCTAGGCCGTATGTATGGGGGTCTTGCTGCATAAAAGCAGGGTCCTGGGGACTGGAAGACAAGACATCACCACTGGAACTAAGAAACCGAAGAGGAGAGAAGCTGAAGACATCTGCAACGACTGAACCACCAGTGAAGCCCTGCTGCAGATCCTCACCACTTTTTTCCAACGACTTAAGATCTTTCTCTGCAAGAGTCTTCTTCCCTTGAGCTGGTGGGGCCAACCCGTTCGCCAATCGCCTTCCAGGACCTGCCTTGGTCGAATCGCCAGTGCCCTGCACTCGGAGACCAGATAGCCAGGCACCCGTCCACCACAACCTCGATTTAAAGGAGCGTACCTTTTTATTAGTTTTGGCAGCACCGTGGCTGGTTTCATCCCTGGGCAGTGCAGTAACTCGAACCTTCCTCCACGACGAGAGTCTCTCTTCCTCTGCTGGATCTTCCGAACTGCAGGAACTGCCAGGAACTACCGCCACTGCAGGAGCCTCTTCCACTCTTAATGTACATTTTTCCCCAGACCTCCCGTTTTGTGGGGTATCGCTAAAGGTGTTTTAAATCCTTTACTTACTTTCTGGGTTGGCCGCCTCTATCATCTAACATTGTTTTTCCCCTTCTGCAACCGCCTTTTTAAAATCATTAAACATAGACTTGACTGCAGCTACTAGAACAGTTTGATCCTGGGCACATTGCCTTGTACAACTGACTCTGGCACAGGCCTACTGACTCTGGCTAAATCTGTTACAACTGCTTTCTCTAGATTGCTTCTCACCTTGAAATGTGTTGGTGCACCTAACTCTTATAACCACCTTTTTCCTTCCCCTTTTTAAACTTGTGAAGTGCCATTTTGCTTGGTTTTCACCTCAGTATTGCATATGCTAAAGTACTGCCTTGCCTAACTTGTTCACAATCTACTTGGGAAGTGTTGCTGGTGTGTTAAAAAGTCTAAACCTGTATAACTTGTCCTTTCCCTCCCTTCTGAGAAATTGTTAGAGTGCCATTTATGCTTGGTTTACACTGTGCCGTCTTGCTCAGTTTTCACTCTTGCTCAAACTTGTCTACAATTTAAATAGGGAGTTTTGTATACTTTTCTTGACTGATTTAACTTGCTTTAATAATAGTGATTTGAGGCATGAGGAGCTAAAGGCATCAGCTCCCGGCGGCCGCAAAAACATATCCTGAAAAAAAAAAGCCCGTAATTGCTTGAAAATGGCCAACCTCGGGCAACACAGAGGCAGCGGACCCATCCAGACGGCGACCCCTGCAACCTGGGGCAGAATCGGACCCGGGACCACGAGAAACGCCCCGGAGTCCGTCAGCGCGAGCCTTGCCGCCATTGCCGGACGGACGTGAGCGGCTGCTCCGCCCCTCCCCCCTCGAGCAGCCGCGGCCTTGGGCCCCCCGGGGAACGAGCGACCCCTGGACCACGATTGGCGAGAACACGCCTGCGGACTACCATGGGGGGGGACATCCTCCCCCCTCCCCAGTTGGAATCCAGAGGAGGCGGCCAGAAGCGGCACCGAATTGTGGCATGACTGCGGCTGACATCCCGCGCCTGCGGCCATCGCGACTTGATCCCCTGGCGGAAGACGGCGCATCTAGCGACTGGGAGCGGGCAGCACGGGGCGGCCTCTCGGAGGGACCAGAACAAGCTCCCTCCCACCCCCGAGCAGCGAGACTGCGACACCTGGGGCCGGGACGCAGTGGGGAAAGAGAGAAGGCTGGGGGCAGCGCGGCGACATCACAAGGTACTTGCAGCCTCCCCTGCCAACCCCGCGAACAATTGGACAGTGTCCCGCACCTCTCTAGTGTTCCCCGGCGGCGTGGCAGATACGCCCGCGGAGGAGCTGGTATACGGGGGCTGAGCGCGCTCCCCATTCCCTGAGGAAGAACACCTGCCGGACCGGGCTACACAAATCAAGACAAGGTGCGGAGCTGGAGCCCCTCCGCCCTCTTTCTCCCCTCCCCCCCCCCCCAATCAGCGAGACGGCAGCACCTGGAGTCGAGCTGCGGCACAGGCAACGCAGTGCCGCGCTCCCCCAGCAGCAACAGCAGGACACGGGCAACCTCTCCCCCCACCCCCCTAATCCGGCGAATTGCTGGACAGAGACCCGCACGAGGGAGGCGGCATACCCCAAGATAACAACAGTGGGGAGCAGCGGGGATTGAAGGCACCCCCCCACCTCAATAAGCACCTACTGCCAAAAAGCCCAGCGGACTGGCCGTCTTCGGTGGATGATTGTTGAGGGAGCAAAGGCCCTTATAACTCCACAGGCATAAATCACTGGACGTACACCCCACAAAGGGGGAATAACTCCTGGTGGGATCACGCACTGTGAACTACAGACACCCCCCTCGCCCCCAGTGGACTCCTAACCCTCCATCAAGCACACTGGACCAGCCGGAACAGGGGATTGGCTCTCAGCAACCTACATAGCACCACCGGGGCTCAGGATCAAGGACAGAGGGGCGAAAGATAGACGCCCGACAAGCCCGCCCCAACTTGGTCTCCACGACAATCCCTGAGGGGCATCCACACAATCCACCCGGGCCTAAATCCTCACAAAAATTACTGCCCCAGACATGGGCAAAGACAAGGCCAAGCGGCAGACCCTGCAGAGTAAAATGGACCTCTACACAGTGGAGGCCCCCTCGCGTCAGGAGACGCAAAACCTGGCGGAAGCAGGCAACAGGGAAGAAACTAAGGACCCCCAACTCTCCTTGAATGACGTAATGAAGGCAACTTGGGACTCGAGAACATCGCTGGAACTCAAAATAGGCGGAGTCTCCACGGAAGTATCTCTCCTACGCCAAGATCTCTGCAACTTATCGTCCAGGGTCAGAGAAGCGGAACAAAGAGCGTCGGACACAGAAGATAACGTCCACCAGTTGGAACAACAACTTGCCATAATTGCCCAAAAAGTCAACCAACTTGAATACCGAGCCAAAGACAGCGAGGGCAGGGCACGTCGCAATAACCTCAGGATTCTTGGGATCCCGGAGAAAGAGGAAGGCCCCAGTGTCGAACTATTCCTAGAAGACTGGCTGACTCACATCTTCGCCCCCAGGAAACTGTCGAAATTCTTCTCTATCAAAAGAGCACACAGGGTACCCACCAGGCGACCTGCCCCAGGAGCCCCGCCCAGAACAATAATTGCACGTCTCCTCAACTATCGGGACCGAGACGCTATCCTGCAGATGGCACGGGCCTCCGGTCCAATCACAAACAACGGCTACAAAGTGGGGTTCTACCCAGACTACACTAAGGAGGTCCAAAAGGCCTGCCAATCGTTTGACTCTGTCAAGAAGAAACTTCACTCCTTGTCAATCAAGTTCGCTCTCTTCTTCTCGGCGATGATCAAGGTCCACCACGAGGGCACAACCCACCTATTTCACAACCCCAAAGAAGCATGGGACTGGCTTGAAACGCAGATCCTCAATGGGCCTGTGGCCCGAGGCTCGCCCTCTGGACCATCTGTTCGCAAACCCGGGCCTGGGCAGAATTCGCCACCCCTCACTCAGATAGTCTCGGAAACCGAATCGCCACAGCGTCCCACCAAAAATACCACAGGGAACGGATGAGGTCTGGGCATCACAGAACTGAACTCGCCACGGAAACTACACTATTGCGGCCGCCACCGTCTAGGCACTGCAGTCTCAAGCGCAGTCCGGGTGATCCCGCAGTGGTTACCACCCGAGTTCGGATCATCCCGAGGAAGTTGAAGTTCACCAAGTTATAAGTTTAATGTTTGGGCGACAGGTGCTCCCAGTTGGAGGGGGGGGGTACTGGGTAGGGGGAGTTTTGGGGACCCAAGGAAACGGAATCACGAGACAAGAAGGCTGGAAGCAGACGAATGCAGGCAAGGTAAACAAACACTGTCTTTGGTCAGGACCGTGGACGTGATAGTCTGCCAGTCATCAGGCATTTCAGTACGGAGAGGCCCCTGGACGTCTCCCCTGAGAAGATACCGACACATGCCCCTGGAAAAAGCACAAATGCCACTCATCCTTCCAGACGCCCCAACAGAAGGACTCGCGCAGATAAGATGCACTCCAACAAGGTAACCATACTGTCCTGGAACGTCAACGGCCTCTGCTCCAGCATAAAGCGCAGACTGGTGCTCCAGTACCTAAACCGACATTCGCCGGACATTGCCCTCTTAAATGAAACACACTTGATAGGCACAAACACCAACTTTTTCAAAAGATCCATCTACTCGCATACTTACCAGGCCGGATTCACGAAAGGTGCTAGGGGCACAATGATACTCATTCACAAGCGTGTCCCTCTCCAGGTTACGAAGATCAGGACAGACCCCCGGGGCCGCTATGTATTGTTGCTGGCTTGACATCTGGGGTGAGAAATGGGGCCTGGCAGCAATCTATGCCCCCCCCCCCACGTTGACGAAAGAACTGCTCTCCGAACTACAGAGCTTGCTCCTGGAAGAAGAAGCCGATACGTGGGTGATTGGGGGGGACTTTAATGAAGTCATGGACATCGCAGCCGATAGAACCCATAGGAGATCTGGAACACGCCCCACCTCCACACCGCTCGCCGCGTTCGCCGTGGCCGTGGGACTGACTGACACATGGCGCTCACTTCATGGAGACGAGGCAGGTTTTTCCTTCTATTCGGGTGTCCATAAATCGTTCTCCAGGATCGATTATGCCTTCATCCCCCGCAACATAGACCACAGGCTTCTCGATGCTGAATTCCTTGCGAGGGGACTTTCGGACCACTCTCCACTCCTTCTAACCATCAAAAACTCCTGCCGCCGCCAAGATCGTAATTGGCGCCTAAACGCATATCATCTGCGTCTCCCTGCAATTGCTGAGAAGCTGGAAAAAAAGACTACGGAATATTTCGAACTCAACGAGGGTTCTGTGGACTGCCCGATCTCGATCTGGGAGGCGTACAAGACAGTCCTTTGGGGGGAGGCTATCTCAGCGGTCTCCGCCTACCAACAACGTCAAGTCCAGGAGGTCAGAGAAGCAGAAGCACGCGTCTTGGAGTGTGAACGACAAATCCTAATTCAAAGCACCCAAGAAGCAAAGGAGGCGATGCTCACGGCGCAAGACGCCCTTAGTAACCTATCACTAGATAACGCACAAACTGCTCACCAATTAGTCCGGAGCCAAATATATGAACGGGGCGACAAAGCTAACCAGACTCTGGCCTGGTTGGAGAGACGCGAACAAAGCAGGGGACACGTAAGGGCCATCAGATCTCAGGATGGAACACTGTTGACAGAGGATTCTGACATTGTGGAGGCATTCGCCGCCTACTACAAACATCTCTATACCCCACCCACCGGGAACCCGTCAGTTGAACCCTCACGATACCTTGACCGAATCGAGATCCCGATACTCCCACAGCACCAATCAGATCTCCTGAATGCTGACATCACTGACACCGAGGTGCAAGAGGCGCTGGCACAGCTCCAACCCAGGAAAACTCCGGGCCCCAATGGGTTCCCGACAGAGACATGGAAATGCCTCGGTGGCATGCTAACTACCCAAATGCATCCCATGTTCCTACGCAGCAGAGAACTAGGAGCACTCCCCCCAGACCTCAGGAAGGCATGCATAGTAGTCATACACAAGCCTGGGAAGCCCCTGGAGGAATGCGCCTCCCATCGCCCAATATCCCTGATCAATGGCGAAGCAAAGGTCCTCGCCAGAACACTCGCTAACAGACTACTGCAAGTTATTGAGACCCTCGTCCACCCAGACCAATGCGGCTTCATGCCCAATAAATCAACTGGAATGAACTTATGCAGAGTCCAATTGGCACTGTCCAGGGCAAAGGAAATACCAGCCCCACTCGCCCTCCTGGCGGTGGACTTCGAGAAGGCGTTTGACTCTGTGGGGTGGGATGCCCTGTGGGAGATCATGGCTCGGATGAACCTGGTGTAGACATTTATATCATGGGTAAAACTTCTATATGCATCCCCAGAGGCCACGGTGAGGGTGAACGGCAGATCCCCAAAATCATTTCCCTTGGGTCGGGGCACGAGACAGGGATGCCCGCTATCCCCACTCCTCTTCCTCCTGGCCATCGAACCGCTGGCAATTGAATTTAGAGCTAGCACCAACTGGACCGGTTTTGCTTGGCCAGGAGGAGGAGAAGAGACCGCCTTTCGCTCTATGCGGATGACCTGCTCATATATCTCAGTAACCCGAGCATCTCGTGCCCGGCTGTCTCCCTCATCCTCAGAGAATATCAGCACTTTGCGGGCCTAAAGGTTAATGATGCCAAAACCATCTTCTTCCCGATTCAGGGTGGCGTGTCCGGGATCCCGGAGACCTGTCCATACCATGTCTCTATTAGGGAATTTAAATACCTGGGTATACGGCTTGATCCGACACTCGAAGGGTTCCTCCAACTTAATCTACAACCAGTAATTGAGCGGTTCAACAGAGACACCCCCCATTGACAATCACTTCCCCTATCGCTAATGGGCCGCGCCGCACTATTCAAAATGATGACCCTCCCCAGACTGTTATATGTCCTCCAGAATGCCCCATTCCCCATCCCTCGAGAAACCTTCGCACTCATTGACAAGAACCTGCGCACACTGCTATGGGGTGGGAAACCATCCAGGATCGCCCTTGACACGCTCCAGAGATCAGTATGGGAGGGAGGCATCGGTTTACCCTGCATACGCACTTATTACCTGGCCACACAGATAGGAGTGGTGAATGACTGGATGCACGCAGACCACACACTACTGCACACCCGTATCGAACTGGAGACCATGGCCCCGTTAACACCGCTGCAAATCCTCTACGCCACCCACGATCAACTCCCGGCGCTGCCCAAAATGACCCACCACATCCGGCGGGACGCACACAAGCTAACCGGCTGGAAAGGACAGCCAACATTGACACAACCCATATGGCACAATGCGCTCCTCCCGGAAATAGTGAAAATGGGCTCCTTTGATCACTTGCAAGCAAAGGGAATACACACACTAGCACATGTGATACAAGGGGGGCACATCCTGGGCTTTGAAATTATGCAAGAACAATTCGACCTTGCACCCATGGACCGGTTTCGGCATGCGCAACTGACCCACGCCATCCGCACCCAATTCCCTGACACGACGATCATACCCCCCTGCTCTCCCATTGAGACCAATGTTCTCCCACGGCGCATCTCCTCTAAGGTCACCTCCACTCTCTATCAGGCCCTTAACTCATTCGGGGCGGCACAGCTTGACGGGCTCAAAGCAAAGTGGGAAAGGGACATAGGACCCATGGAACCTGAAGATTGGGTGGAGGCATTAATGTCCCCCAGAGAAATTGGCATAGAATCCAAGCTCAGACTAATACAATTGAGGATCCTCCATCGCTCATACCACTCACGCGTCGTAATGGCCAGATGGTGTGGAATAGAAGACGGGACATGCATTCGATGCAAAAATGAACCCGCCACCTTCTACCATATGATATGGGACTGCCGGGTGATACAGGCCTTCTGGGTGGACTGTGTTAACACAATCTCAGCCGCTCTGGCGACACCAATCCCTAGGGATCCCAAGATGATACTCTTGGGCATCGGGGGGGAAGTAGATCTGTCTAAATATGAGAAATTGTTTCTGGCAATTGCGTTGGGGGCAGGCAAAAGACTTATCGCAGCCAATTGGGGATCTGCCGACCCACTGAGCCTAAACCGTTGGAGCAACGAACTGGACAGGTGCGCAGCCTCAGAGCGCCGGATTTATAACGCACGGGGCTGCCCCCGTAAATTTGAAAAAGTATGGGGTAAATGGCTAGATGCTCACTGAGACCTGCGGGTGGGGTACATTGGTAGTACTGTTAGCATTGTTTGCCGGCCTCGTCCTATTGATGTCCTACGGCCCTTGACCCAGGGGGCCCATGCTAGCTGTTATTATTGCCATGTTGCCTTCATCCTATGTATACCGATGATTCATGTCTCATTCAAGTTCGTTTCTTTATGTTGTGTTGTTCAAACTCAATAAACAGTTATAAAAAAAATAATAGTGATTTGTGTGTGAACATCAGAGTGTGTAAAATAAATATATATATTCTTTTTGATACAAAAGCTTTGGTCAGTGTTTCCTTGTTCCATAGTACTGAAGCCCTAATGTGTAAACCCTGAATACTGCTCATCTCCCGCTTGAGATAAGTCTCACTGCTTAGCCACAGCTACCAACTAAATATTTGTGATACAGACTGATATCAAAGGGGATTTTCTTGCATATAACTGTAGTCTTAATCTTCTGTAGTACTCCCTAAGGGAACTGCACAGGATTCTGCCCAACACTGAGCAGTTCACATGCTGGTAGTGACCCCGGAGCGCTCTCCGTACCCGCTTGTGTGTTCAAGACCGGCATTCAGTAGGAGAGCAGCACTCACGTATGAGTGAAAGCAACTCTGAAATTAATTTTGTGTACCAAACTATTGAAAAGCAGTGAACTCAGCACTCGTGTGTGAGTGAAAATGGTTCTCAAAGCAATTTTGAATAGTGAACCATTGAGCAGCAGCGAATAACAAAACCAAATGACTCCAACTTTAAACGTGTGAGTCCATGGAAAGCCCAGCAACTCGATGAGGCGATATTGAGAAGTAATAACCGCAAGTATTGCCAAAGTCAAAAACTACTAAATCACAGCAAGTACAATAAAATCAATATTGCCAACATTGGTAAGTGACAGATATCCTTTCTTATGTTAGTGTTTCTTTTAGTTTATTTTAGGCAGGGAAATTCTTGTCAGGGTAGGGATAGTTAGGCGTCTATCCAACCTTCTAAGTTAATAAAATGACAAGATGTCTGTCTCACATTTCTGACCCCTCACACTTCTTATACCAATGCCACGTCCAGCCTCACAGAATGTACGCACATGTCACAGCATCAATGCCTCTTGGCACCCCCTCCTGTCAAATAAGTTTCTGAGATCTGCTGAAGCAGAAAGAATATATTTAAGATGAGGAATCGTTGGAAATACACAATCCATTGGAAAGATTATGCCTAAAATGTCTTCAGCCTCCAGACTGGTCACTACTCTAGAGTACAACTATTAAAATTCTTAGACAACAAAAGAGTTCACAAATTCTATTCTGCAGATTTCATCCCTAATTTCTTTTATATCTATATTGAGTTTAACATATACGGAACTTGTATCGTACAACAAACTGATTTGAAAACATGTTTGCCATGAATATATGTATTAATACAAATGCTACTAGGGCAGAAGTCAAATCTACAATCTCCAGAGATGAGACGGATCTAGATTAGGCCATCTCGCATCCAAACTAAACCATTTTGACCCCCAGCTTTGAAGGTTGAGCATGAGCTTTGGGTCATAAAACAAGAACAAGTGCGGTGGGAAGGACATTAATGCAGAGATTGCCAGTAATTGGATTAATAATCTAAATAGTTAACATAATAAATGCAAAATGTACATCTTTGTTCTTCATGTCTAGTTTTGGACCTGAGAATATTCTGTGCCCCTGGAACTGTTACCCGTTGATAGGGAAGTTGCATTTGTTTTGACTCTTTAAAGTAGAAAACACAGACATTGTTTTTTTAATGGCTTGCAGAATAGTAGGTCGTACATTGTGTTAGGCAGAATCCTGTGCAGTGCCCTTAGGGACCACTACACACAATTAAGACTACAGGTGGTGATACAAGTTTTACATTTGGTACAAGCCTGTACTACTATGTCAGAGTGGTAGCAGTGGCAGAGCAGCCAGGCTTATCTCAAGAGTATATGAGCAGTATATAAGTAAATTTATTTTTAAACCATACGTTATAAACACAACACTTCTATTAAACTTAAAAAAAACCACACGTTAAATATACTACATCTAACCAATTCACTTTGTACAGTAAGTCTCAAGGTAAGTACCCTGTGTTGGAATGACCCGGTGTTAGGCACAAAACACGTTACCGCGGATATGGTTGCGATCACTTTTTGACAGTTTGGTCTACTAAACAAGCGCGTATCCGTGACATGAAATATGCTACTGGGGCAAAAACACACTTAGCACCTGAGATACCTAGAGGGAGTTGGAGGCAAAAATCACAAGCAATATTTTGGTTAGGCAGGCAGAATCAAGAAACACTCAGACAGGAGTTCAAAAGTCAAAGGGTCGAAAGGCACCGGGGCCAGTTGCTGAAGATCCACACAGTCCGACAGTTCACGATTCAACGTAGCCAAAAGTACTTTGATATTGTTAATGTTCAGAAGCAAAAGTTATAAGAAGGAGCGCAGACAAGGGCAAGCCTTGGAAATGAAAAAGAAAGGGATTCACCCAGTTTCCTCAACAGAACACGGTACCTTGTTCCAATGGTGCAGCTGGTGCCCTGGCAGTTGTTCCTGTTGGTTTCCAGCAGACCCACGATTCCTGGAGCTTCGTCGAGAAGGACGTCTGAAGAGGGTCTGCACCACACAGGGATGAGGCTGGCAGTAGCGACACAGAATGAAAGGTGCGCTCCTTAAAAACAGGAGAGGCTCTTCAGGTGGCTACCTGGACCACTACAGCAGTGTGCAGCGATTACAACCATGGAAGAGGGTCCTCTGGCTGTAGAAGATGAGCTGGTTATCCCCACCAAGCTCAAGGGAAGAAGACTCCGGACTGGATCTTCTCTGAGTCGTTGAAGGGCAGATAGCTCAGGACTGCAGCAGGGCTTCACCGGGACGCGGTAGTTGCAGCAGCCGTCGTTCTCTTCGGTTCCTTGTAGTTCCAGTGGCGACTCTCTGACTTCTAGCCCAAGAGACCTGCCTTTTATGCAAAAAAACCCCATTCACGCAGCCAGGCTGTCAATCACCCAGCAGGGTGGTTGTCCAGCCCGGACAACTACCCAGGCCAATCATGACAAAGTGCGACTTGGGTTTACTAGGATACCCTGTGCAGGGGGTGACTACACCCCTCCCTCACATTCAGCCCACCTAGACACCCAGGCGCCTTGAGGAGGGCTTCTGGGCAGAAGCCTGCCAAAAGCCAGTGAACAAAGAAGGCGAACCTAGTTTGCTGTGCAAAGTAAAACACAAGGAGGACTTTAACAAAAAGAAATGGCGAATAAACCCAACCAGAGCCAAGAGAAAGACAATTTGGTCAAGCGGGTTTATGTTCGAGGCTAATATAATTGCCAAGAACAGTACCATGTTTATCTAATATAATCGCGGTAGAAAAGTTAGGGTAGATACCACTGCCACCAGCCAAGTCTAAATGTTAAGAATGAAGCAATGCTCTAGGAGGTACAGATAAAAAGGGATACGAGTTAACCCTTTCCAGTACTACACGGAAGATGGGGTGTACTGGATCTGTGGTAGATTGACTAAGTAAAGTTAATGGTAACTTTACCCTTTTCTGGGGGACAGTAGTCGCCTCAGAAATGGAGTCGAGGGAAGTCTCAAAGACAGCCCTGTGCCACGGCACTGAAGGTGTTGTGTGACACACAAAAAGAAGGGGCTACTGAAGTGGTGTACTTCAGAGTCCACAATCACAAAAACAGGTAGAAACACATAGCATAGCCCAGGTAAGAGTGGGGGAAAAGCTCTCACTCTTACCAAGTGGAAAAAAAATAAACTCCAGAAGTCCAGCAAAGCTGCTGGGGGACTCACTAGGTGAGGGAAATTAGCCATAAATGAGAATCCTCCCTAACACCTTGCATATTCATTTTTCATCTGGTGCTAATCTTTTGATCAGACACATCCAAATTGGATGTGGCTGGGCAATTGCCTATTAGGATTTTGATCATTGTACTCCAAGGACCATCTAATTTGCGCCTTTGTTAGTTTTTCATCCTGATAATAAGAGCTCCTTCTGGGCTGGATTTTATAGATGTAGTGTCAGCAGTATTGCCCTCGATCCACTTTGTTGCTTCCATTTTGGAACATTTAGGACAGCAGATGCTTTGCAGTTTCTCTGGGTAGATATTTGTTTTTCTTTTCTCTTGGTAGTGCACCTCGGCAACATGGGGTATTTCTGTGCAATTCCCCCTAATGCTGAAATTGGGCTTCCATTGGTTACAAGGCTCTGAACAATGGACTTAAGTTTGTATTTGCTCAATAAGTGTCTCTTATGTGGTTGATTTCTTTATTTTTCATTTAGCAGAATAAATTAGCCATATCATTTTTCTTTTTGTCACATGTTCTGTCTTCCTTTTTTCCAACATACTATATTCAATGAATTCACATGCTTCATATTACCAAAAGGAGGTCGACTCCTCCAAGCTTGCAAATGGTGAAGAATTGGTGAATGGTAAATGCTAATAAAAAACTGTTGTTAACAGTGATGAGCAATTTCTTTTCCCAAATTTATGTGCTTGAATATTCCCCTTTGATAGTTTGAGAATTATCTTTGCAGCATGACAAGGGAGATTATTCAAGGTTCTGTATTTTATAAAAGATCCCAACTCAGGGGGCGTGGCTATGCAGCACGCCATGCGGCAGCAGCTGCTGTAGTCTCCGTGTTGGGGCCCCTGTTCCTACCCTTTATGGCGCTTTGAATGATGGAAATCTGGCAGAAATGGTGGTTGGAAGGTGCAGCAACCACATTGCGTGGGGTTAGCAGTGGATTTGTTTGCGCTACGCCAACATTTTTCGTGTGATTCCTCGGAGCCGTCATGAATAAAATGGCGGGCGGCACCGCTCACTGGCGGAACTAGTGAGGCGAGAGCGACGGTGGACCTGTGCGGCGTGGGGGCACCCATGAAAACTGGTGCTTCCAAGGGAAAGGAAGAGGCAAGAGGCTGCTGGCGCCGTGGGAACCCGGACCGGGAAGTGTTGCGGCATCGCATGTACGAACGCCACAATCCCTCTGGGAGCGGCTGTCATCATCAAAGGAAGTGCTGGTGAGCTGCGGCTGGCGGCGGAGCGCGGCACGGTGTGGTCCCTGGGATCCAAATCTCTCGCATGGATGCATATCCAGCCCCATACTTGGCTAGACGAGCGGGCTCCTTGGAGGACTGAGCATTAGCGGGACAGTTAACCCCGCGGGTGTGCTTATTTGGCCCTGCGCTTGGCTGAAGGAGCAAGCGACCAAGCAACTAAGGCGGGCCGAAAAGGAGGTCCTGCAGAGGTAAGGAGCTTCAGCGGGTGTGGCGTGACTTCCCCCGGAAGATTGCTGGCTGTGATGGGCACGATTCTGCTCGTATTCATTATGCGTATATCGCTAAGGGCATCTGCAAGGAGGCAGGAGGTGAACTTTGAAACGCTCCAGGAGGGAACGGGCTAAACTGCGCACTTATATTAACTGGCGGCCGTGGCTGGTGTGGACTACCTAGGCGGGTTAGCAACGGCAGCAGCTCCCGCGCACCTGGACTTTTCTCTTCAAATGAATAGGGCAGTGGGCAGCATCTGACGCCGATCCAGGGAGAAACGCTGTGCATGTGTAGCTGGACTTGGGATCAACCTAGGAAATGTATAGCTAGCACCCTGCATGTTCTGGCGCGCTCTTCCTTGAGACAGTACTTGCTGGGAACTCAGTGTGAATTGGCATGATCACCTGGTTTGGTGATGCCCAGATCTGCACAAAAGCACAAGAGGGGCGGATTCACAGCATACTTGACATCTGGTGGTCCCGGGGAGCAGGCAATGCAAACGACAAAAGCAGATATACACTCCCCACCAGAGGTGGACTCCTCTATGGATCCTACACTCTCCAAGCAATACTTCGAGGAGGTTATGAGAGCCTTAAAAATGGACATCACGCAATAAATAAAATCAGAAATAAAGTCTTCCAGAGGCTCCTTGGCACAATCCGTCGCAGTAGTGGACTCCCATTTGAAAGGCCTGGAAGACAGAGTTAATGAATTGGAAAATATGACTTGCGAACAAGGGCACGATTATGAGGAACTCTACAGAAGAACGCAAAACATGGAAGATCGCATAGAGGAGTTATGGACGAAGCAAGTGGATCAAGAAAATCGATCTAGAAGGAACAATATTTGGCTGCACGGAATTCCCAGGCAGGTATCTGATCATGATCTCCCGGAGTACGTTCGGGCTCTTTTCAGATCTCTTCTGGGATTAGAGGAAACAGAGGATCTGAACCTGGATACGACTCACCAAATCTACTCTACTATTCAACAAAAGAAAGAAAGAAGATGTTCTCACTAAAGTTAATTTCTTCCATCAAAAAGAGATAATCAAAGCGGCAGCGCAGAAGGCGGAACCGGTGAAACTCCACATTGATCCTCTTCCAGGAACTCTCCCCTTCTACTCTGGCAGATCGTAGGCGGCTTCAGAAGGTCACAACATGGCTTCAAGAGAGGAAGATTCGCTATCAATGGGGGTTTCCATGCAAGCTGCTTTTTGAATTTCATAATCGCGCCTATACAATCCGCTTTGAAGAGGAGACCAAGAAACTAATGCGTGGAGAAGAGTGGGGAGACACTGACTCTGGAATGAAAAATACCTGTTCGGATGATCGATCACGAAGCCCTACTCCGAAAGATGTAAGGAGGAATCCCAGAGGCTGGCAGATGGTGAAAGTGGCCACGGGCACGTCGAAAGGCATGACAGATCCCACATGATCCGCCTCTGACTGATCCTTGCTCCACCTACAATGAAGGATCCTCAAGCATGATTTTACTTTGATATAGGGGTTCACCTTGAACTTGCAAATATGAGAAGCCCAAAGTTTGGTTGGCTATAGATGCCCTTCTTGAATAGAGGCACCAGGTGAGGTGTCCTTACAGGTTTAGAGAAGAGTTCACGAAGAATAATAATTTCTGTCTTGTGGTTTCTAGGGGGCTCACATAAAAGTTCAGGAGCCATCCACCTAGGCTTGAGCGGACGGTTTAAGTTGGAACTTTGAATACCACCATTTCAGTTTGTATTTTGCTTCGCCACTGAGGTACAGGTGTATACAGAAGTGGGTATGGGCGGGCGCCTACCACACGGATTGTGCCCACTATAGTGCTTTAAAACAAGCTATTGATTATAACCTTGAAAATCTTGTAATTCATTGGTCAATAATGCTGGTTATTGTTCCTTTTTTCCTTTTTGTTTTTGTCAAGTTTTCTCTTATATGGGTTCTCACCACTGGGTTTGGTCTAAAGAATGGTCGATGTGATTGGAAATGCTGTTTGTATCGCACTGTTGACATTACGGAAAATGAGCTGTTTTTCTTGTCAGCTTGGGTAATCTGGAAAGGGTTGCATACTGGATGCTTCATTCAAATCAGAGATATAATCTCTGTGCAAAGGGGAGGAAACGGTGGAACTACTTGGGTAGAATTCTGTGCGATAAATCTACTGGGTCGGATGTGTAATGGGACCAGGTCATCACCGGAATGGCTAACCCAAATGTAACATGCCTCACCCTGAATGTACAGGGTTTAAACTCCCTGTTAAAGGGGAAAGCTCTATTTTATCGATTAGCCACACTCAACCCCACTATATTATTTTTGCAAGAAACTCATCTATTATCCACTGATGAATTTCGACTTAATGATAAACTTTATCCTGTCAAATGCTGTGCTTCCTCGGGGCTGAAGAGATGCAGCGTAGCCATTCTGGTCCGCAAGGGGGTATTGCTAAAGTTTCATAAGACCCTGCAAGATAAAGGGGGGAGATATGTTTTAGTGGTGGCCACATTACAAGGGAAAAGAGTGACCCTGGTATCGTTATATGCAACGAATGCCCGCCAGGACTTGTTTTATGCCTCTTTGTCAAAGATATTGCACAAGCAGACTGAGGGAGACCTCATAATGGGTGGGGATTTTAACGCAGTGATAAAACTCCCTTCCCCCAACCTCGGGTGACAAAAACATTTTTGTAGCACTTACTACACTCCTTTGGGAGCATTCGCTGATAGAAGCTTGTGTTTTTCATCAAGGGGAGCAGGATTACTCTTTTTATTCTTCAGTACATAGAGGGTTTTCTAGGCTGGATATGTTTTTTCTTTCGGATAATCTTATTCCTCACACAATGGGCATAGAGATCCTCCCGAAGGCTCTATCAGATCATGCCCCTGTGTTGGTAACTATGGATCTGTTTACTGACATTTCGGACCCCCCGCGCACCTGGCGTCTGAACAAACTTATTTTGGGGGATCCTCAGTTCTGCTCCTGCATCTCAGACAATATAACTCAGTACTTTACGGATATATAACTCAGTACTTTACGAATAATGACACAGAGGGGACGGATTATGCGATGGTATAGGACGCGGCAAAGGCAGTGATCAGGGGTCAAATCATAACTCAGACAATAGAAAGGAGGAAAGTCAAAAGGCAAGTTCAAACTCAGTTGGAATTGGAGCTCCAAAGGAGAGAAGAGATACATAAGAATAGGGCCTCTCGGCGGACCCTCAGAGATGTCCGTGTGGCTCAGAAGGCACTCAAGGCTCACCACATGAGCCGGGCAGCATATGGGTTAATGTGCACTAAACAACATTATTATTCAAAAGGGAATAAGGCCAATCGGCTGCTTGCATCCAAACTCAAAAAACAAACAAGGCGTAATCATATAAACTCTTCAAGAGGGGCAGACGGGAGGCAGGTCTATGCTGAGTCAGAGAAACTCAAGATAGTAGAACATTTCTTCAGAAACCAATCAGCCCCACATATAACAGACTCACAGCTGGCCCGAGATTTCATACAAAAGGCGCACCTCCCGCAGATTTCGGCGAAACTGCGCGAGAGTTTAGAAGCTCCAATCACAGCGAAGAGACGGATATAGCGATCCGCTCCCTTCCGTTAGGTAAGGCCCCGGGACCGGACGGTTTTACAAATAGATTTTATAAAACCTTCAGAGCGGAGCTGACCCATTATCTAACAAAGCTTTTTAATGCCATCTGGAAAGCAGGGGTAGTAACTAAGTCAATGGCTGAGTCGGCTACGACACTGCTTTTGAAAACCGGAAAGGACCCTACTGATTGTGCCTCCTATAGGCCAATCGCGCTGTTAAACACAGATGCAAAGCTGCTGGGGAAAATAATTGCGGGGCACCTTGAAGGGGCCCCTGAGAGACACTCAGATGTGGAAACGAGGCACAATCACCACACACAAACTGATACCCCACACACAAGGTTGTATTCCCAAAATCTAGGGTTTATTGCAAAAACAAATAGTCTCAGTTGGCCAAATGGTCCCACGCCCCACGACGTGTGTCTAACAGACCTCGGGGGACGCAAGAGAGCGAAAATCGTACATCAGTTACATATATATACAAAATGAGCATCTTACAATCAGTAATGACACATTTGACACATTTGATGCCGCCCCTAATTCATTCCCTTTGAAGTGGAGGCGATG
The DNA here is from genome assembly GCF_040938575.1 of Ambystoma mexicanum. Lineage (NCBI taxonomy): Eukaryota > Metazoa > Chordata > Amphibia > Caudata > Ambystomatidae > Ambystoma > Ambystoma mexicanum. The sequence continues at coordinate 642,759,859 of NC_090923.1, forward strand.
ATTGACCATGGTGATGAATATGACACTTTAGATCACCATATTTAGTAACAGTTTGCAATCTCGAATTTACAGACACTATTCTTCATTTGTGAGAACACAGCGCTTCTGTTTTCATGGACAAGCTGCGCGTCGAGGGACTGGCACATTCCAGGCCTTACTATCTCCTGGTTTCGATTCACGCTCTAGAGATCAACTTGCCCTCCGGGGGCTCACAGCGCTCAGAAGGGGGGCCGTAAAGAAGAACATAATTCAAACCCTTTAATATTAGTTTCGTCCATTGCTATTCTTTTAAGGAGACTCACTGGCATCCGTGTACTGATAAGAATGCCTTGCTCCCCGCTTCCAAGGATATGTGAAGGAGGAAAACGGGCTTTTCTGTCTGGCTCCTCGTGCATTGTTTCAACATGTCTTTAATAACCTTGGACCATTGAAGCGAAATAATATCTACAGCAAAGCAGTTTTACATGAGGCAAAAGTGGCGATGTTAAAGAGAAACATAGAGAAAACAAAATGGCGATTCTGGTGACCTTAAAATGGCCGCACTCTAGTTAAACTAATAGCTACGTAATAAGTAATGAGTATATATTCTTTATACTTTAAAGGAGGCGGTTGGTCTTCGCCCAACCAATTATCCTGCATAAGCCTTCTGTTCGAGGGATGTCTACTTTTCTAGACTGACAGACTGGATGGGATTCTCCCTTCCCTGATAATAAATGATCAAACGGGGTTCATATACAACCGATCAACGTATGACAATGTTCGCCGAGCTATAGATCTGATTGCTCTTGCCCCAAAGATCCCAGGGCGGTTGTCATTGTTATCCTTAGACAACCATAGGGCGTTTGATAGTATGTCCTGGGAGTATTTAGAAGCGATTTTAGAGGGGTTCGGTTTTGGCCCAGGGTTTTCCAAATTAGTACTTTGAAATTTTCAAATCCCCTCGACCAAAGTCAAAGTAAATAGAAATTGGACCCCGTTGATTGTGCTGGGCAAAGACACCAGGCGAGTTAGTCCCCTGTCACGTTTAGTTTTTGCCCTGGCGATGGAACCCCTGGCCCAACACATTAGATTACACCCAGATATCCTAGGCTTTGAGGTGGCGGGGCAATCCCATAAAGTGGCCTTATATGCAGATGATTTACTTTTTTTCCTGAATGATGCCCCTAACTCGATTCCTCCCCTCTTGGACCTCTTAACCCGGTTTGCCTCGATTTTGGTTTCAAGGTGAACCCAACCAAATCTATAGGGACGGCCATAACTGAAGATCCCAGTAGGCTAGAAGGTATACAGGCAACATCACACATTCCATGGTCCTCAACGAAGATCCTGTACCTGGGGATAAAATTGATTCCGACTTACGCCGGACCCCAATAAGGCGAATATCCCTGCCTTGTTTAAGGAGGCAAAAGAGTGGCTGCAATGGTGGGAGTCTCAAGATATCTCATGGCTAGGCTGCGTCAACGCGATTAAGATGTCACTTCTCCCGAGACTACTATATGCGTTCCACTCCCTGCCAATTTCCATTCCTGAGTTCGAGCTTATAAATGTGCAGAAAGAGATGGGCCGGTTTATCTGGAAGGGGAAAAGTCTGAGGGTTCCTTGGAAGCTCTTGACAAGAGGGAGGATGCTGGGTGGCCTGGGCCTCCCCTCAGTGTCAAGGTACTTCAGGGCAGCTCAGTTGGCGGTGATGCTTTCCTGGAGAAATTGACTGGATCCTCCTAAATGGCAGGGGATTGAGCAAGCGGTTGCTCCATTTCCCTTGGCCTATTTCCCATTTCTTCACAGGGAGGCTCAGAACCACAGGGGTGAGATTCTTCCCACCACTCTAGCCACGCTTTGGAGTTGGGCTAGGGCTTGCTCACAGAGGGGTATTCTATTGGGGCTGGGCCCGTTATCCCCCATCACCCAGAATCCGGCTTTCACCCCAGGATTGGATGCCAAGTCATATCAAAATTGGATATAATAAACAAAAGAATCAGGATGACGAGATCCAGACCAAGTTCTGTGTGTGTGTGTTTATTCGCATCAACACAGAAAGTTTCAAGTAATCAAGACAATTTATTTTACAGGTCTTTCGATAAGCACGAAAGGTACAATGTGAACGGACAAGGTTTAGTGATAAAAGGTGATAACACATATGTGTGTAGACCTCGAAACTGCAGAGGTCGAAACTTCAATCAAAAACAGATTTCCCACAGTTGGAAGGGGTAACAACCCTAGTAGGCAGGGAAAGGTGTGCTCTCAGACTTGCGTCAGTCCAAGGCATGATTAACACATGGTGCACACAACACAATTTACATGAAACGTACACAATGGGGGTGGAGTTGTGACACAGGGATCGACACGGGGTGTGTTTCGGCCAAAAAAGAGGCTAGAATGGCGCCTGTCTTTGCGCTGGCCTTCGTCAGGAGATGCACCTATGGCGGTGCTGTCCGTTGTGTCTGTGAATAAAAACATATTGGTGAGGATCTCGGGAGTTTATTTACTAAGTACTGACTAGTATTTAATACGGGCAAGGTGGTGCCAGAGAGGTACACCGTGTGGTGTCTCTTGAGAACAGCGTACCTATTGTGGTAGCAGGAGGCTGTTGTGAGGGTCATCCATGAAAAATGCAGGATTGACGGTGCATGAATGGCACTTGTTCTGTCGGCTGTCTCGGTGGACGGGCCGATTCGTCTCAGGGTCCCGTGCAACTGGTGTAGGCCGGGATAGGTCCTACATCTGAGAAAGGACATAAAATGCGGGTAATGAAAACCCGGCTGTGAGTAAAGGATAAAAACCCAATGGGTGAAGGTGGTCCGAAAAAGGGCTCTAACCCCACTGGTGTGGTGGTGGTGCGGTGTTCGAGGCTACATTAGCAAGATACCTGGGCTGTGTGCTCCTGGGTATGCCGAGGTGAGTGATGGTCGGCTAGGCAACATGACTAAGGTGGCCCTGGGATGACAGAGGTGCTTATTGCGAATAGACATCTGTCCAGGTGAAAGCTAACTCACGGTCTAACGAAAAGTACAAAAATTCAGAAAGGACCTTAATAATTACGCTGAAGACAAAACATATCCCTATCTCAAAGAAGCGTACTACAGCAATCTCCAACAACAACAAAAATCCAACTACAATAAACGCAACCGCATGGTGAATTTCTCAGGCAGCTCAGGATCCTCAAGCGGCAGCACACCTGGTTCACCCGGAGGCACAAGAGACCCAGGCCCACCCCAACAACACCCGTTTTTTCAACGAGGGGGCCAACGGGGCCGACCGAAGAGACGCCCACAAACGGGGCAGTATATGAGGACCCGCCAGTGGTACTCGAACCAGCCTTAGCACCCATCCCCATCTTTAATTTATCCACTAGACCACTGGCCCATACAGAACAGACCCTTCTGGAGAAAGGTCTATCTTTTGTTCCAGCCACTAAAGCAGACCCGTTCTCCACAGAAGCAGAACTCAGACGTTTCTTTCGAACTTTGAGATTAAAATACTTCTTCGAGGTACATTTACCCAACAAACAGGACAGAGCATACAACGGCACTCCAGCACCTGAGAGAGACAAGGAGAATACGACAGGTTTTAAACCTAAATCCACCTTCATGCCTCCACCTCATACGATCCCGAGTGAATTCGAAACATTTGAAAAAATGGTCATGAACACCGTTAATATCGGCATTAGAAAGAACAACTTCTATCAGGACAACCTGAAACGAGCGGAGAGAAAGTCCCTGAAGGACCTCCACCAAGACACCACTATCACTATAAAGCCAGCAGATAAGGGAGGGGGCATCGTTATCATGAATACCACAGACTATAACCAGGAGTGCCAACGACTCCTCAACGACCAAACTTCATACAAAATGTTAAACAGAGACCCCACAGAACGCCTTCAGGAAGAGATCCTCAACCTCACAAAACACGCCGAAGACGAGGGCTGGATCTGCCAAGAAGAACGGGCGTTCCTTAACAAAACCCATCCGAGGACTCCGGCTTTTTACATCTTACCGAAAATACACAAACATGCTACGAAACCACCAGGGAGACCCATAGTCTCCGCATGTGACTCACTGCTGGAACCTTTCTCCCTGTACACAGACTTCTTTATGAAACCCTTCATCGGAAAAATGGCATCCTACCTCAGAGATAGCACGGAAACCATCAAGGTCCTAGACACCATACAGCTCTCGACAGACTCCATACTGGTCACCATGGATGTCGAGGCACTATACACCTCGATCCCACAGCTGGAAGGATTACAAGCCTTGGCCATCTGCCTCGAAAAAAGGACAGACGTCTCCTCCGTACCTACCAACTTCCTGCTCGAATGCATCCGCATTGCGATGGGCGAAAACTTCTTCCTTTTTGGCCAACAATTGTACCAACAAATCAAAGGCGTGAGCATGGGGGCCACTTTCGCTCCGGACGTCGCCAACTTATACATGGCTCAGTATGAAGAGGATCATATCTATCACAACGACAACCCATACAGAACACACATCAAGATCTGGCGCCGCTACATTGACGACGTACTACTAGTCTGGGAAGGAAGCAAAGACACACTTTTAGCCTTCCACCAATGGATCAACACACGCAACAACCACATTAAGTTTACCATCGAGTGGGACTACCAATCCATCAACTTTCTAGATCTTCACATCTATAGATCCGGAGAGAAATTGAAAACGGAACTCTTTAGAAAACCCACGGACAGAAACACTCTGCTGCACTTCTCGAGCTACCACCCTCAAGGATTGAAGTACAATCTCCCGTACAGCCAATTCCTTCGCATCCGCAGGAACTGCTCCGACACAGAAAAATTCAAATACCATCCGCAACAACTACAAAAACGTCTCGGAGAAAGGGGCTACCCTAAAAAATCCATCAGGAGCGCCAAGAAAAGAGCAGCCAACACGGATCGCTCGGTCTGCCTCACCACGAGACAAAAAGATCCCATCAACAGGGTTGTCTGTGTCACTACATATAACCCAATCAGCAATCTCATAAAGAACACCATCAATAAACATTGGCATCTGATCAAAAACGATGGGAGCCTAGCCAAAAAACCTCTATTCGCTTTCAAGAAAAACAAAAACCTCAGAGACACACTGGTACACACCTTCCTGGAACCAAACAGACCTACCTCCACCTTGTGGAATCTCCCACCCGTGGTGGGACACTTCAGTTGTGGACAATGTGTCGCATGTCGCTTCACCAAAAACAGCAAAACTTTTGTCCACAATAATCTCACTTGGAAATTGAACAGCCATACGAACTGCGAAAGTAGATTCATTATCTACGCCATCAAGTGCCCCTGTCAACTGGTCTACATTGGCAAAACCATCAGACCAATCAAACAAAGGATTAACGAACACAGGTCCTGCATCAAAAACCAAGTCGAAGACAAGCCACTAGTTGAACATTTCGCCAAGGCAAAACACACCCACGATCAGTTGTTCTGGACGGTGGTCCAACAACTCCAGCCACAACGCCGGGGTGGCGATATCAATTTGGCTCTCACTAGACTCGAGCAAAAATGGGTACACAAATTGGACACAGTACGAAACGGCCTGAACATAACTGTCGAATGGAAACATTTCTAACTAAACACCTCTTTCCATCTATAGAACATGACCCGTCCCTGTCACTGCATCACTCCATGCTGTGCCGCCATTTTGGTGGCACTAGGGAACTACATTTCCCACTACACCACGCGATCGTGACCCACTCGACCAGCCCCTCGCGATTGGCCCCCGCGTCCAGGCCCTCCGCCAGTTTGGATTGGTCCCTGTCAGGCCCAGCTTAGCTAATAAGGCACCACTACTCTGTCTTCCTCACAACAACCACGGCGTCCTGAGGTCCTGGTACCACGTAGCGCAGCACCTGCGAGCTCACTGCGGTAAGTTACCTACTCCAGCTCTTCACCGCACCCCTGCGACAGCGAGTCTCCACTTTCCTGATAATTCCCATTCCAGGCACCGACACGCAGCCCACGACCAACAATCCCGTGCCCGGCATAGCTTTCACCTGGACAGATGTCTATTCACAATAAGCACCTCTGTCATCCCAGGGCCACCTTAGTCATGTTGCCTAGCCGACCATCACTCACCTCGGCATACCCAGGAGCACACAGCCCAGGTATCTTGCTAATGTAGCCTCGAACACCGCACCACCACCACACCAGTGGGGTTAGAGCCCTTTTTCGGACCACCTTCACCCATTGGGTTTTTATCCTTTACTCACAGCCGGGTTTTCATTACCCGCGTTTTATGTCCTTTCTCAGATTTAGGACCTATCCCGGCCTACACCAGTTGCACGGGACCCTGAGACGAATCGGCCCGTCCACCGAGACAGCCGACAGAACAAGTGCCATTCATGCACCGTCAATCCTGCATTTTTCATGGATGACCCTCACAACAGCCTCCTGCTACCACAATAGGTACGCTGTTCTCAAGAGACACCACACGGTGTACCTCTCTGGCACCACCTTGCCCGTATTAAATACTAGTCAGTACTTAGTAAATAAACTCCCGAGATCCTCACCAATATGTTTTTATTCACAGACACAACGGACAGCACCGCCATAGGTGCATCTCCTGACGAAGGCCAGCGCAAAGACAGGCGCCATTCTAGCCTCTTTTTTGGCCGAAACACACCCCGTGTCGATCCCTGTGTCACAACTCCACCCCCCTTGTGTACGTTTCATGTAAATTGTGTTGTGTGCACCATGTGTTAATCATGCCTTGGACTGACGCAAGTCTGAGAGCACACCTTTCCCTGCCTACTAGGGTTGTTACCCCTTCCAACTGTGGGAAATCTGTTTTTGATTGAAGTTTCGACCTCTGCAGTTTCGAGGTCTACACACATATGTGTTATCACCTTTTATCACTAAACCTTGTCCGTTCACATTGTACCTTTCGTGCTTATCGAAAGACCTGTAAAATAAATTGTCTTGATTACTTGAAACTTTCTGTGTTGATGCGAATAAACACACACACACAGAACTTGGTCTGGATCTCGTCATCCTGATTCTTTTGTTTATTATATGTTTACCTACCTGGGTAAATCAGGACCCCGCCAGGTGCCCTACCATTTATATTATATCAAAATTGGAGTCAGGATAAACCCCTAAGGCTGAGGGACTTGTACTCCAACCAAGAACCCCTGACTTTCCAAGAGTGCAAAGATAAGTTTGGGATCCCAGAGACAGAAAGCTTTAAAAATATTCAGCTTCGGCACTGGCTGACCAATAGGGGCACCCGTCAAGCTGCAACGAGAACCCCAGTGGGCATAGAACTTAAAATACTTGAGGGGCAACAATCGCATAGAATAGCCTCATGTTATCAACTATTAGAGAATGCTCCAATAGAGGAGAAACTTCCTTACATGCAATCTTGGGAGAGGGAATTGGGGCTGGAAATTTCAGAGGAGTCCTGGCAGCGGATTTGGCATAGAGCTCAGAAAAGTTCATGCTGTGCGATAGTGAAAGAAAATGCCATCAAAGTTTGTTTTAGGTGGTATTTCCCCCCAAGTAGACTCCATTCAATGAATGCAGAATATCCAGGTACATGTTGGCATGGGTGTGGGGATCGGGGGGGGAGGGGGATCTGGCCCACATGTGGTGGCATTGTTCAGTTATCTAAACGTTCTGGCTGGAGGTGAGGTAAAAAATTAAGGAGATTACGGGCTCTCTGCTCCCTATGGACCCAAGAGTGCTGCTGCCGGGGGAATGCGCCAGAAAATGGGGCTTTCCCAATCACAGGACACAAGGCGGCTTTGATCTCACAGCTGCTCATCGCCGCTCACATCACAAGAGCCCGGTTCTGGAAAACGATAGATGGCCCGCAAATAGCTTACTGGTGGATAAAAGTATGGGAACTGCTGGGCCTGGAGAAAACTCACAGCCATGCTGGAAGGGAAACTCTCAAAATTTAGGAAAATTTGGAGCCCATTCTTGGACTTTGTCTCAGACAGGGAACACATGTTTTTTCAACTTCAACTTATGAAACACTTTGATACCTTGACACTTGATGTTGACCTTGTGCATTGATGAATTGATAATCTGTCGACCAGACCTAACTCCTTTTGTTTTTTTTTCTCTTCTCCCTTCTCTCTCCCTGCGTTTTGATCTTTGAGTTAACCTCCCTTTTAATCAGTTGGCGGCGTAAAATGAGTTGAGGAAGTTTGGTTCAATTTATGACATTTTTAAAGTTAATTGGTATTGAAGGGGGAATGAACTGTAGAGTGGGGGATAGGGTAGAGGGGAAGGGGGTGACAAAATGGGGGGAATTGTTATGTATTGCTGTTCATTATGCATGAACATGTTGAAAAATCAATAACAATAATAAAAATTTAAAAAAAGATCCCATCTCTGGAGATCTGTTGCTGCAGGTAGTTCACTTTTTCTTTTCATCATGATGACCAGTGGTGTTACTTTCTTTTCCATAAAGGGTTGTGGATTTGGCTACAGATATACTCGTCTTCCGCATTTGTTGAAAACAAAGCCAGAAGATGCTAATTTACCAAGCCTTCAGAGTGAGTAAAATAGTTTCCCCATGAGCGTAATTAATGATATAAAGTTTATTCTGATCATGTGGACGTGCTATAGATTTGTTAGTGAATTTGTAGAATATTCATATTGTGAATATATTAAATAACCCATTTTGTTGTAGTCAATGAATATTGTGAATTAGCTTATATGTTACTACAAAAAGCACATTTATTGGTGTACAGAACGATGGTTATAAGCCCAGGAGCGGTCTGCAACCTTAGGACTTGTAGTACAATACATCTGGCCAGCCAAAGGTTGCAGACCACTGGTATAGGGGAAAACATTAAGAAACTGACAATCATGCTTTTCTCTTTAAAGTTAACGTACACTTAATACTTCCTCATTCTGTTCTGTTCTTTTTTTTTTTTTTTTTTAATAAATACAATCCTGAAGAAGGAAAAATAGATTTTCTCACCTCCTCAGCCATGGTGTTTTGTCTGTCTTCATGGCACCAGATAAGATTTTGAAGGATATTTTTTTGTTGATGGGAGTAAAACGATTTTAGGTAGTAAAGAAACTCGTTTCCATTCCCTATCGTTAATTATGTGAGTAAAATATATACTCCAACTCTAAACCAATACCTTGTTGTAATCCATACTACTTTGTGTCTTTAAATTCATGCAGATTCAAAGATGCATTTGTACCTACAGAGCCAACAGTAATTTTTCAGATACTGCCCTTGGCACTGCTCTGCTGTTTACCACTGAACTGAGCATATCCTGGGAGCTGTGTGGGTGGAGACACTGGGCAGGATCCACATGTGTTGCCTATTTATTATTATTATTATTATTATTTGTTTTTTGTTGCAATAACATAGAAAGGTGCAAACAAGCTGAAAGGTGTTTGCCTTCGTCACATGTTTCAAACACAGGATCTTTCAACAAGTCTTCCCCCTCCCCCCAAACCATCACTGTTCATGAGAGATCCAACTTGGGGTAGCAGCTCCAACTTAGAGAGGTCGAAATCGCTTACGTAGATTTCCATGTGCATCCTAAGCTCCTTTCTGTCTTGGCCGGAACTGAGCAAGCCAACATAGTCTAGTTGTTCCACCCATTACCCGACCCAAATCTGTTACAAAATTGCTGCCATTCCCCCACAATGTCTGCACTTCCACCATAAATAGCAGCAGTGATCCTTCCCATATGGTAAATATCCTTAGCTGTGTCCGACCACTCCTTCAAGCTCGGGAGTTCCCTTCTTTTCCAATGTCTTGCGAGGCATGCCCTAGCAGCTAGCAGCAAAAAGTTGGTTGTATGCAGCAGGGAGTGCCATTGTCCCTCTTGTTTGTGCAGGCCAAAAAGCACTAACATAGGGTCTGTAGGGGAGGGCAGGTCAATAGGACCCCCCTCTAGCCTACATCTCCTACCCAGGTGAAGACTCATGACTCGTCGGCAGCCCCCACGCCCCAGGGCCCGGGAGGCGAGGTGGCTGCCGATCGACACGTGAGGCTACACGACCACATATATGGCACAACACAGACACCATTTTGTACTAGACAACTCCATTTTGTCAAAGGCGCTAAACCCTAACACAGGCAGAACAACTTGCACACATAGAAAGCTGCAGCCTGACCCTTGCTTGACCGCGCTCACAGAGGCCTGCACTTCCCCCGGCCTCCACATCATGGTAGATCCGCTGAGAGCTCGTTCTCACGAGCAACCAGACACGAACAAACAACAATATAAACACTGTATCATTTAACCTTCCGCAGTACATCATTGCCCCAGTCATGACTGAGCTCATTAGGAAGTAACCGAAACCAGCCCAATCCTGCATGCCCTGTGTTAGGCAGAAACCTGTGCAGTTCCCTTAGGGACCACTGCAAAATGTTTAAGACTACAGGTGTTAGCAGTAAACCCAATTGGTAGCAGTCTGTACCACCCAGATTTACCTGGTAGCTGTGACTTCTCTCAAGAAGAGTTAGGCAGTATATAGAGTTATACACATTAGGTACAAAAATACAGTAGCACAAGCAAACACTGACCAGAGCTTTGGTATAAAAGTATATTATTATTTATTTAAAAACACACTTGTAAAAATACACTGGCACTAATATGTCAAGCAAGTTCAAACAGTCACTAGAAATATACACACCTCCCTAATTAATTATTCGACAAGTCTTAGGAAAAGAACATGACTTATTATCAACACAGAGGTAACCAAGATGGCACTCCAATAATTATTTAAAAAGGGAGAGAAAAGGCAGAAATAGGAAAACACACACCACCAACACTTTTAAAGAACCACAGCAAGTCAAGAAAGGCAGGGTCTACTGTAGAGCAAAAAGTTCATAGGCCAGGCCCACTCTTGGAGAGAGCAAGGCGGAATGTGCCCAAGATCACACAGTTGAAGTACACTTTAAAATTCTTTGCAGATAGTTCACAAAGGAGTTGGATCAGTTCAGAAAAGTTAGTTAACAGGTCGGAGGGCACCCCAGGATAGAGATTCAAGGATTTACGGGACACCTTGAACAATCTGTTGCAAGGGAGACCAGGCGGGACACAGTACCTGAAATGGTGAGAAAGCTCCAGCGGGGGCAGTTGTTCCTGGCAGCGGGTGCAAGTCGGTGCTTCGTCCAGGGGAAGAGAAGATCTCGACGTGGAGGAAAGCTGGAGGTCGTTGCACTGCCAGGGAAGAAACCAGCAGTGGAGTTTCCTGGTTAAACGGCACTACCCTTTTATTCGCGGTAGTGGTGAAACGTGGCTATCCGGCCGCCAGGGTGCTTGGCACGGGCGATTCGACCACGAGACGATCCAGGAAGGCGAACTGGTTAACCCCACCAGCTCAAAGGAAGAAGACTCTCCTGGAAGAAGATCTTCTCTGTCGTTGGGAAGTGGTGAGTCGGTTCAGCAGGGCTCCACCGGTGGTGTTGTCGTTGCAGGTCGGCTCAGCTTCTCCCTCTTCTGATTCTTTAGGTCCTGTGGCGACTTCTGAAGTTTCAGTCCCCAAAGCCCTGCTTTTATGCTGAAAACCCCCATTCATCAGTCCTAGCTGTCACTAAAACATGCTAAGTGGTGAGCCGAGCAGCTCACCACTGGGCCAATCACACAAGAGTGCGTTGAGTTGCCGAGGCAACTCAGTCCAGGGTGCCTATTCCCCCCTCCCACACATCCTGTAGACCCAGACAGAGTGGCACCACTTTTGGAGGCTTCTGTGCGGAAGCCCGTCAAAAGTGGAATAAAGGGCTCGACTTGGGTTGGAGTTACAGAGGCGAACACAAATGCCATTTTAAAACCGAGTCCTGACGAAAAGACCCAACCGGGGAATAAATATTAAATAAATAACCCGGTGGTATCTTTAACATTGCACCAAAAAAGTGGTGCGTTTAAAATGAATGGGAAAATCCCATAGGAAATATTCCGGTGGAATATTTCGCGTGGTAACCACTGCCACCAGCCAGAAACTAGACAACTGGGGACTGGACAGTGCCACCTTGGAAAACAGACCCAGAGGCAATCTAATTACCCCTACCAGTACTTCCACAATTTGATGGTTTGTACTGGTTCTGTTCACAATTTGAGACTAGTAAAGCCAATGGTGACTTTACATGCCCTGGGAGACAGTAGTCAGTCCCAGGGTATGGAGTCTATGTTTGGGGGTCACTATGGCACCCCTGTGTTACTGCACTGAGGGTGCTGTGTAACACACATACCAAAAACACATGAAGCCCTATGGAGTAAAAGACCCCATAGCCCATAAAGCACATTACAAAGTCAAAGGACATTCTCAAATCATGCCTAAGAGTGGGAGAAAAAGAGTCTCACTCTTAGCAGGAGAAACAAATAAACCCCAAAAATCCAGCAAAACTGCTGGGGGACTCACTAGGTTTGTGAAATTAGCCTATACAGAGAATTCTCCCTAACACCCTGACCCTGTACCAAGCCCTCAAAGTTGGACTGTGTGGCGCCCCTTACCCCCGCCCACCCCCAAGGCACCTTGTATTGTGTGGTAACCATTTTTGTGATATTTGTCGCGTTGACTAACGTTTGCTGCTATTGTGTAGAAGAGTGGCCATATGATATGTGATAGCTTTTTGACAGCCCCTGTATATAATGTAATAATGGACCGCTGAAATGTATAAAGGCCCACCAAGGGACTGGAGCCAGACTGTATCATGGTATAATATGTATTGCCCTCTTTGGCACACCAACAAATCTAACACTACCTCATGTTCGTATGTCAACTGTTGTTATGAAATATTGTGCTAAATGACAGTCATCCAGCTTATATTCTCACTAATGTAAATATATGTGCACAACCCAGAAGCCCCCAAGTGTTGTCACCTGCCCCCTGCCAATGGTACGATACACTGCCCGGTGCAGGGAGAAAGGCTCAGAGCTGCAAGGTCGTCTCCTCCCAGGCTCGCCGTCGGATAGCTGGTGTTCGAACAGCACAGCCTCGCCTCCCTTCCCGATCTTGCTGGACCCGCTTCAAGCATCCACCTCCCCCATGTCAGAGGCCGCCACAGCCTGACTCTATGAATTATGAGCTACCTGGTCCTAAATCCCACTGTCTCCCGGGCACTGGTTACATGCCCCCCACGGCCTATTAGTATCCCCGTTCACCCCAAGGTAATGGCCCTCGAAGGGGGGCGCCTACCCCTGTACCAACAGATCGTAATACCATCCCCCACTGCACCCATCAGGACAGGACGATCAAGTAACCCCTCCTGTGCCCCTGACCCCACACATGGACTCATGGGATTATCGTGTTTGAACAAAAGTTGGTTGTGTGCGGCAGGTAGTGCCATTGTCCCTCTTCTTCATGCAGGCCAAAAAGCACTAACATAGGGTCCAACCCCTCTTCCCTTCCTCCCATGTCTTTAATCCATCCCAGGACCCAGCCCAATATACCTACACTTTAGAACTTCTCCTGTACATATGCCTGTAGTCTGCTCTATACCCGCATTTATGCCAGCACAGGGGGCTCACTGTGGGGAACATCTTGGAGAGCCGTACCGGATCATATTCCCAACAATGCAATAACTTCACCCCATGGAGTTTATACTGACAGACTATAGCTTTTTTGCATACCCTCCTACACATAAACTGCCAGAGATGTGCATTCAAGTCCAGGCCCAGGTCCCTTTCCCACCTCTGCAAAAGACCCTCCACTGCTTTCCCCTGTGTTGCTAACAGAGCTCTATAAAGCAACGAAATGAGACCTTTCATCTCTGTGTGTCCATCTAGCACCTCCTCTACAGGCGTGAGATATCTTTGGATCTTATCTCTCCAGTGTTCTGCTGTAAGGACCCCTTTCACCCAAAGGTAGTGAAGCACTGACAGCCCCACCCGAGACATTGGCTGGCCTCCAACTCATGCAGCCCTATGAACCTTGCCTTGCTTCCATAGTTGCCCAACCCTGGATAGACCCGCCTCAAACCACTTCTGGTATCTCTCTGGTCCTGGAATTTCATGTAGTACCAGTGGGGTCCAAATGTCGCTCATCGGGAAGGGCCATTTGCTAATTCCTTGCCCTCCTATGCCCATGCCCCAAACCTCCCAATAAACCCCTAGAAATGGGTGTTCTCTGATTCTCCTGGGGAGCCACCACCATGGGACGCAGAGCCACTCCCCAACCGTGGCCAGGCGCATGTGGTAGTTTTCAAGGTAGACCCACTGTTTATCCGGGTCTTCCCACAGATGTGGTACCATTGCCCTCATTTGTGCCGCTCTATAATATAGCATCAGGTCTGGGATCCCGACTCCCCCCTTATCTTTGGATGTATCAGGGTATGGTATCCCTCCCTTGGTTTGTGGCCTTGCCTTGGGAACCTCGCCATCCGGGCCTTGTCCTCCCTCAGGAGGGCCTCGGGGGCTTGTATGGGCAACACAGAAATACAGTATTCTCGGGAGAAGGTTCATCCTCCCCATCCATGAAATCTTTCCCTTACCCCAACTTGTCATGTCGTTAAATAGCCCGTAAAAGTACTTGAAGATGGCCGCCGACACAAGGTAGACGTGCCAGCGGAACTCCCGTACCAAAGCTGCAGACCCCTGTGGGGGTCGGGGAAGGCAGCAGGGACACGATCGCTAGATCGAAGCACCTCAGAAAGGCGAATTAAGCACCCAGTGGAGGGGAGCAGCAGCCCAGCAGGCAGCTGTAACCATGGGCCTAGGAGAGCCCCCGTATCCCGTGGCACGGCCCAGCAACACATAAGCAGAATCCGGGGGCTGTTCAGCCGCTGAAGGGGACCTCCAGGATGTTGCAGGGGCCAGACGCCGGAGGACGCGGCGCGCCAAAGCGGGAGAACGAGCGGCGAGAGCCGGGACCTGAAGGTGCTGGAGGTGTGCGCAGCTGAAACCCTGAGCAGCTTTACCAGAAGAAGCAAGGAATATTGGGCAGAGGCGCCGCGAGAGACGGGACAGTGAAGCAGCAGTTGGAACTCCATGCGGTTCACCCTGGCAAGGAGAAAGAAGGAACAGAGAGGAGCCTGAGCGGTGCCTGTTGACCCCCGGCCAGGATCGGTGAGTCCCGCTTCAGCAAACCGCGTGGACAAGGCAGGGAAGAAGGCCCAGGTGAGAGTCACCCGCGCAGCGAACCTGGTGCGGCCCCGGGGCTCACTGGGTGAGATAGAGGATCGCCGGCACCTCCTGGGCGGTGAGCGGGGGAGAGGAGCACCTACAGTGAGAACAGGGGAGAGCCAAGATCTGCGCAAACCCTAGCCAACGGGGCTCTGAGTGTGGAATAGGAGCGAAGGGGCCCGGACCAGTAGCGTGCACCAACGAGGACAAGTATAACAGAGTGCACCACATGAAAGGGGGAGCATGAGTGACTGCAGCGACACCAGGGAGAGGCGCAAGAACCCGGCAGCAGCGGCATAGGAACCCCATTTATTCGTACTAGGAGAGAGTAACCACCCCCAAAATCTGATCTAGCCTGAGTGGGACAATTGAGCACCCTGCAGTAAAGGAGGAGGCTGACCACAGCAAAGGGGGCAGTGATAACTGGTGACAAGCAGGGTTACACCCCTCTTCAGGGGTCTGGAGTGGGACAAACCCCAGAGAGGCAAGGAGAGTTTGGAACAGTGAGGAGCCGAAAAAGTAGAGGCCGAGGACCTCAACAAGAGATGCTGGACATGGTGGGTTGCTGCCCACCCTCCTCTACAGTAAGTCCAAAGGCAAAGCGAATAAGGGGACGCACCCACAGGGAGATACACCTGGGACGCTACCGACATTGTGGATGGCTAGAGATCCCAGTGAGGTGATCAGGGGCACCCAGGAAGGGGCGACAAGCCGGGCTATGCCAGTAGAGCCGAACGACCTGACAGCGCTTATAAACCGCCAGGACTTTCACAGCAAAATTTTATCTCTGCAATCTAGCCTGGTCAAGACTTTTCAAGACCAACTTCAGCTGTTGCGGTCGGACCTTAGTACTGCCCGGCGGGAAGTTAACCGTGAACTGAATCAGTTGGGCGAGAGAACGGACGTTGTGGAGAGAGGTCTACAGGAAGTGAGCGACGACACGAAGGCGAACACTGAGGCAATCGAGCGACTGGACGTGGCAACACGGAACCTGGAATTTTAAATGGAGGACATGGAAAACAGGTCCCAGTGGGTCAACATAAGAGTGAAACTGCTCCCAGAAACAGTGCAAGACAAGGACTTGAAGGGGGTCATCCAAAGCATCTTCTCAGAACTCATAGGGGTAGGGGACCCGAGCACAGTGGAACTTGACAGGGTTCACAGAGTGGGCCGCCTTAGCAGAGATGTGCAGGCCCGTCCAAGGGATGTGCTTGCAGCTTTTACTAGATATGGTCAAAAAGAGACAGTTCTGAGAGCAGCAAGACAGCAGGAATCAATCAAATATCAGGACCGACGGATCGAACTCTATCAGTACCTCGCAAGCAGTACGTTGATTAAACGCAGTCAGATGGGCCCGGTCCTGGCGCTACTCAAGGAGAAGGGAATTCGATAAAAATTGACGTTCCCCTTTGGACTCCTCTTTGAGTGGGCAGGCGGACAAAGACGTATTACTACGCTACAAGAAGGAGCTGACCTGCTACATCTTGATTTGGAACAGGAACGGAGAGAGGTTAGGCCCGAAAAGGTGCTGGGCACAATGAATGGTCCGAGGACGAAACCGTGGGAATGGTCCACAGTTGGAGACAAAAGAAGAAGTCGGGCAACACTGCACGGTCCACCTTACTGGGAGAGAGGTGGAAAGTTGAATGAAGAGGGGGGGGAGCTCCAAATGGGGGAGAGCCCTGAATAGACGCTACAAAAAGGGGTGGTGGACGGCTTAAGGAACACAAGGGCAGGGGAGGGGGTAGCAACATCAGAGGGGCAGTAAGGGCGATGAGACCCGAAGAGGGGAGGAGGGTAGGCGAGATGGGTTGAGGACCCAATTGGGGGGAGAGAGGGGAGGGGACGGGGGTGATGAGGAAGGGAGAGGTGCGGGACGAAGGGGGGCGGAGGAGGAGGCGAATTCCATATAAGATATGTGGCACGGAAGACAGAGGTCAGGGATTTACTAGGAGACAAAAGGGGAGACCAGGGGGGCGAGATCAGGCGGAGCGTCCCAGAGGGTGCTTACGTCAAAGAGGGTTTGAGAGCCATGGCAAGCTGGGAGCTAACACATATTGATACCAGTTCAAGTGGCTAACACACAATGTTAGGGGGTTAAACTCCCCCCCTCAAAAGGAAAAAGTTGGAACACTTTACGAGGAAGGAGGGCCCAGACTTTATGGGGCTGCAAGAAACTCACCTTAGGCTAAAGGACCAGGGGCGCCTGAAGCTGCAAGGGTTTTGCATGCCTCTGGGGGAGTAGCTCTAGCCATCAGGAATTCGGTCGACTTTACGGTCGCAGAAACTATAAGGGACAAGGAGGGTAGGTATTTCATAGTTAAAGGGACATATCAAGATAACCAATATACCCTGGCGGTGGTGTATGCACCGAACGCAAGCCAGGAGCAATTTTTGAGGCGGGTACTGGGAGTGTTAGAAGACAAGGCATGGGGGCAAATAGTATTACTGGGGGACCTTAACATAGTGTGGGGGAGGGGTGGGGGAGCAGTGATGTCTGCTGAACTCAAGGACAGGATCAGGAGTGTTGGGCTAAGGGATGTATGGCAAGAATTGAAAAAATATGAAGAGGGCTATACTTTACTCTCGGGGGTCCATGGTTCGCAGTCTAGAATAGCCTATATTTGGGTGTCAACGGGCCTGATGGGCCGTATTGGAGAGGTGAAGACGGGCCCCATTGGCATAGCTGACCATAAGGTAGTATCCATGCTCATGGACTTGGGGCGTAGGGAAACAGGAGTGTGGGGATGGAAATATCCGGGGTCCCTTCTTAGAGACCCGGTACTCAGAGAAGTAATTGGAGGAAAGATCAGGGACTTCTTCGCGCAGAACAAAGGGGCGACACGTGTGAAGCGATACGTTGGGATGCCTTCAAGGCTACACTTAGGGGAGAGTTCATAGCAGTGAGGTCCCAGAGGGATAAGCAGCTTAAGGCACTGGAAGAACAGCTCGAGGCAGAGGTGGAAACAGCAAGGCTAAGGGCGGGAGTTACTCTGACCAGGAATTCCATGAGGGAGTACAGGTGGGCACTGGGGCAGTTGGAGATCCTTCGGACAAAAAACGCCAAAGGGGTGCTCCTTCAAGTTCGCTAAAAATACTATGCAAAAGCCAATAAGGCTGATGCTTGCGCGCCTTCTGCGAAGGGCAAAATCTAAGCCGCGATCACAGCTCTTAAGAAAAGCACAGGGGAGCGGGTAACTCGAACACGAGAGATGAAAGAAACGTTGGTAGAGTTTTATGAATCCTTATATACATCGCAGAGTCCTCAGGCCCACTTACAGAGTTCCTGGAAAGGGTCCAGTTGGAAAAAGTTGGGAGGGACTCAATAGAACTCCTCGGCAGGGAGATCAGTGAAGAAGAAGTGCATCTGGTGATTCGCAACCTACCTTCAAACAAGGCCCCGGGCCCGGATGGGTATACTGCAGCCTTTTATACATTTTCCTAACAGATCTAGCCCCACACCTGACGTCCTTGTTTAATACTTTTAGGCTAACAGGGAGAATAACCCCATCTGGGGAAGAGGCCAAACTAACATTAATTCTCAAACCTGACAAGGACCCCGAGGAAAGGACATCATGCAGACCCATAGCACTGATAAATATAGATGCCAAGATCTACATGAAGATCCTGGTAAATAGGTTGGAGCCCTGCCTCCCGGAGCTGATCCACCCGGATCAGGGTGTTTTATAAAAGGCAGCCAAACAGCGGATAATATCAGGAGGGTGGCTCACATAGATGAAAAAGCCCAGCGGACGGACACTCCCGCAGTTCTATTGGCATTAGAGGCAGAAAAAGCGTTTGACCGCCTGGAGTGGTCCTTCCAGTTTAGGGTCATGCAAAAGATGGGCCTAGGGGGCAGGGGGGAATTCTGAAAATGGGGCAGGCAAACTACAAGACGCCATCCACAAGGATAGCGGTGAATGGGGTGATGTCAAGATCCTTCAAGTTGAGTAGGGGCAAAAAACAGGGCTGCCCTCTGTCCCCAATGTTAAATGCAATTTATTTGGAACCACTCCTGCAAGCAATAAGGGAAACGGGTGCGATACACGGCATTCAATTTGGGGAGGATTGCCCAGAAAGTCGCAGAATTTGCAGACGATATGTTGCTCACCTTAACAAAACCAATGGAGTTCATCCAAGCCAGTAGAACCCTGTTGGAGGAGTTTGGGGAGGTCTGGGGCCTCAAAATTAATGTGGATAAATTGGAACTCCTGAACTTGACCTTGAAGGCAGAGGATCGTGAATCTCTAAGAATAGCCACCCCCTTTGTATGGAGTCCGGGGGGGGGGCGATTAGATACCTAGGGATAAAAATTACAGCAACTCTAGAGGGCTGGTACGCCGCCAACTACCCCCCACTGCTGAAAGACACTAAGCGCGACTTCCACAAGTGGAGGAACCTCTGTTTATTTATTTTATTTATTTGTTTGTATAGCGCTAAAGCCGGCGGGCATCAGAGCGCTTTCAAAAAGACAAGACAACAGAAAGTTAAAGACTGGACAAGATATGGATGGCCGATATACCTCATAATAGATTAGACCTGCTTCCAGGATTTATTTGAAAAGTAATGTTTTCAATTTTTTCCTGAAAAGGATGTAGTTGGATTCGAGCTTCAGTGAGGTGGGAAGTTCGTTCCATTTTTTGATACTTAAGGTCGGGAAAGCCTTGCCTAGGCCGTGCTGCTTTTTCGTTATGGTAGTTTGCAATTGACCTGTGTTGGAGGATCTGAGCCGGCTAGGTGGCTCGTACCACTTGAATTGTTTCTTAAGCTAACACTTAAGGTGTGTCTCGTGGTTGGGTCGTGTGGCGGCAGTCAAAATGATTACTCTTCCTCGCTTGTTACATTTTTTCCAAGCAATCCCTCAGGCGATACCAACAAGTTTCTTCAGGGAATTAAGAGGGATAACCAATGAGTTCCTGTGGGAAGGGAAGAAAGCGAGAATAAGTAGACGGCTATTGATGGCGCCTCGACGGAAGGGAGGGTTGGCCCTACCAAATTTCCAACAATACTTTGAGGCTGCGCAGCTGCGGGTGATCAGAGAATGACTACAGGAAGAGGGGAAACTATGCAAAATAAACAATGGGTGAAAATGGACAGAGCAGTCATTCACTACAATCTGGCAGAGGCTTTGTGGCTCCCGAAGCAGCATAGGCCCAAGCATCTCTATGAGAGTACTATATCCAAGTTGGTGGTGGATAATCGGGACAACCTGGTGAGGACCAAAGGAATCCCGTTCTTCCCTTCCCCCTTTACACCTATATTTAATAACGGGGACTTTACACCAGGGCTAGAACAAGGGGCATTTAAGCAATGGCAAGAAGGGGGGTGTAAAACAATGGGGGACATGTTTCGGGATGGAGAGGTTCTCTCCTTCAAGGATTGCAAGAGAGAATTCGGGGTATGAGAGGGGGAAAGGCTTAGGTACGCACAGATACAGCACTGGGTTTTGAACCCCAGCAACAAACGGGCAGCGTCCAACGACGGGTCGAAGGGCCTAATATCAAATCTACAAAATTTTGGAGTGTGCGCGAGCCAGACAACACTGGCCCATATATGCAGGGATGGGAACAGGTCTTGGGAATGGGGATTCGAGAGAGAGGAATGGGAGAGACTATGGAGAAAGATCCCCAAGATGGCAAGAGCCTCTCAACTACAAGAGGGGTGGTATAAGATACTGTATGGCTGGCACTACACACCGGCCCATCTCGACAAGATATACCCGGACACCTCGGGAGCCTGTTGGAGGGGGTGTGGGTTGGAAGGCACGGCAGAGCACATCTGGTGGAGATGCCCCAAAATAAAACCCTTCTGGCAAGAGGTGCAAAAAGGGCAGGAACAAGCCTATGGTCCAGGGGGAAATAGATCTCCAGAGCAAATCATACTTGGACTTAGGGGGAGATGTTGGGGAGGGGGAACCCAGAACCCGGGAAAAAGCTAGAGTGGTCCTCACGCTCGCAGCTATGACAGTAATAGCGCAAAGGTGGAAAAGCACGGAAGTACCTAGGTTGCAAGACTGGCTAAGGAAAATTTGCCAAATAGTGCCACTGGAGTGGGCAATGTATGCTACACATGAGATGCTCCAAACCTTTACAAGTGAGTGGGGAGAAACTTTGGCCTTCCTCAGAGATGACTTTCGAATTGGGTCATAAGATTATTGGACTTGCAGTGAACCTCGATAGTCGACCCATGAAAGGAATGGGTCGAGGACAATGCGGAATCTGCCTGGGGGGGCAGAGGGGAGATGGTGTTGGAGGTCAGGGGGGAGAATGAGTTCTTATGTTGTAAAACTGAATTTAATAAAAAGAGTTTGAAAAAGAAATTGCCCGTGAAAGAGGGTGGGATAATTTGCCTCTGCCAGACTTCGCCCCGGTCTAACAGTGGTAACCCCCAGGTAATGTATGCTCTCTCGTTGAATTTCCAATCCCAAGGGCCGGAGAGCCTCTATATCTCTTTGGTCATCCTCTGCAAAGGGGAACATGACCGACCTTTCACTGTTCACCTTGAAGCCTGAGAAGGTCCCATACTCTTATTATTTCTAGGGCCGCCTGGGTTGAGTTCATTGGGTTTACTAGGTGCAGCATAACGTCGTCTGCATAGAGTCCCACTTTGAATTCCTTCTCCCCACCTTGATTCTTTCTACTTGTGGGGGGGAGGTCTTCCGCAATTGTTCAGCCACCAGTTCCATTGGTATAATGCAAATAAGAGTGGCGAGAGGGGGCATCCCTGCCATCTGCCCCTCCTTTAGATCGAGGGGCCACAACAGCCCCCCATTAACTGCTACCCGTGATGTCGGGGCTGTGTAAAGTGCCTGCATTCCCTTTGTTAGGCAGAAACCTGTGCAGTTCCCTCTGGGACCACTGCAAAAGATTTAAGACTACAGGTGTTTGGCAGTAAACCCACTTGGTAGCAGTCTGTACCACAAAGATTCACTTGGTAGCTGTGGCTGAGCAGTCATACTTCCCTCAATAAGAGTTTGGCAGTATACACAGTATTCACAATAGGTCAAAAGAACACAGTAGAACAAGCAAACACTGACCAGAGCTTGGTGTAAAAGAGATATAATTATTTATTTAATACCACATCTAATAAAACACACTGGCACTAATATCAAGCAGTTCAAAAACACGGTCACTAAAAGATATACACTCCCTTCAACGATTGGTTAGACAAGTCTTAAGTAAAGCAACACTTATTTTCAGACAGCGGTGAGCGCTTAACGAAGATGGCACTCTAATCAATCGGTTTAAAAGGGAGAGAAAGGCAGAGCAAAGATAGAAACAGATCCCAACACTTTCGGAAGAACACAGTAGGAGAAGAAGGCAGGTTAAAACCGTAAAGTCAAAGTTAACAAGGCCGGACCCACTTTAAGAGGCTCCGGTCAAAATGTGTCCAAGGTCACACGGTTCAAAGTGCCCAAAAGTCTCGCAATAAGTTCAGAAAGAGTTGGACCAAAAAGAAAGGGACCAGTTAGATGGTCAAGGCGGCCAGCCCAATCCAGAAGGTCAAGGGATTATTATTACCTTGTAGCAATCTTTAGAAAGGGAGGCCTGGCGGACACGGTACCTTTAAAGTGGTGAGAATACTCCAGCTGGGGTAGTTGTTCCTGGCAGCGGGTGCAAGTCGGTGCTTCGTCCGGGGGAAGAGAGGATCTCGTCGGGGAGGAAGACAGGAGTCCGTTACACTGCCAGGGAAGAAACCAGCCGCGGAGTTCTCAGTTAAAAGGAGCGGTCCTTTGGTTCGCGGTCCAGTGGTAAGTGGCTATCCGGTTGCCGGGGTGCTTGGCACGGGCAATTCGACCACAAGACGTCCTGGGATGCGAGAAAAAGAAGGTAAACTGGTTGTGCCCACCAGTCAGGGGAAGAAGACTCTCCAGCCGGGAGATCTTCTCTGTCGTTGGGAAGTGGTGAGTCGGTTCAGCAGGGCTCCACCTGTGGTGTGGTAGCAGGTCGGCTCAGCTTCTCCCTCGTCAGATTTTCAGGCCCTGTGGCGACTTCTAAAGTTCCAGTCCCAAAAGCCCTGCTTTTATGCAGCACACCCCCATTCACTCAGCCTAGCTGTCAATCAAACATGCTAAGTGGTGAGCCGGCCGGCTCACCACTTGGGCCAATCACACACGAGTGCGACTTGAGTTACCAAGGTAACTCAGTCCAGGGTGCCTAAACCCACTCCCACACCCCCTGCGGTGCCCAGACAGAGTGGCACCACTTTTGGAAGCTTCTGTGGAGAAGCCCACCAAAAAGTGGAACAAAGGGCTCGACTTGGGTTGGAGTCACAGAAGAGAACACAAACGCCATTTTAGAATCGAGTTCTGGCAAAAAATACCAACTGGCAAATTCATATTAAATAAATAAACCGGCGGTATGTTCGAGGCTATGAGAATTAAATAATTAAAGTTGGTCGCCTCGAACAATGGGAAAATCCCATAGGGATATATTTGCGGTCGAATATAAAAAGTAGTATCCACTGCCACCAGCCAAAACTCGATCAGGGGGGGCGGAGACGTGCCCCCTCGAATAACAGACCCCGGGGCAATCGAATTGCCCCGACCAGTACGTCCACAATATGATGGCTTGTACTTGTTTCTGTTCATAATTTGGGACTAGTAAAGCCAATGGTGACTTTACATGCCCTGGGAGACAGTAGTCAGTCCCAGGGTATGGAGTCTATGGTGGGGTGTCACTATGACACCCCTGTGTCACTGCACTGAGGGTGCTGTGTAACACATATTGTAAAAACACATGAGTCCCTATGGAGTAAAAGACCCCATAGCCCATAAAACACATTAACAGTCAAAGGAACCCCTCAAATCATGTCCAAGAGTGTGAGGAAAAGAGGCTCACTCTTGGCAGGAAAAAAAAAAGCAAACTCCAGAAATCCAGCAAAGCTGCTGGGGGACTCACTAGGTTAGGAAATTCAGCCTAAACAGAGAATTCTCCCTAACACCCTTAAGGACCCTTTCTCCAAACACATATTTACGCATGACTCCGTAGAGGAAGTCCCAGTCGACGTGGTCAAATGCTTTCTCAGAGTCATCCATCAAGTGGAGCGTTTTGCACACACTGTCGGCTCCCTGTCTTCCCCGGATGAACCCTGCTTGGTCCGAGTGGACCAGGTTTGGCATAAACCCCTCCATCCTTGTGGCCAGCACCCTGGTGAAGATTTTTGCATCCACGTTGAGAAGGGATATGGGCGATATGATTTACAGGACTTGGGGTCCCTCCCAGCCTTGGGTATAACCATTGTAAGTGCTCTACAAAAAAGATGGGGATGCACTACACGTGGTCAGGATGTTGTTGAAAAGCCTGGCCATGTGCCAGCTTAGAGTGCCTATGAACGCCTTGTAAAACCCTGCCATGTACCCATTGGCACCAGGGGCCTACCCCAGTTTTAGCCCACTAATCGCCCTGAGCACCTCCTCCTGGACAATCGGTGTCTCCAGGTCCTCGACTTCACTGTCACTTAGGGCCGGCAGGTGCATACCCCCCAAGATATCTCTCCTCAACCTCGGTTTCTTCCCTGTACAACTGTTCGTAGAACGAGGTGAATTCCTGCAAGATTTCTCTTGTGGTGTATCGCACGGACCCCCCTGAATCCTCGACCGCAGTCGCCCACCAGTCAGCTCTTGGTCCCCTTAGCCTAGCTGGAAACAGTGCGTCAGCTTTATCACCTTTCTCATAATTTCACTGTCTGAGGGACTGCAGGCCTAAAACCACCTTTCCCACCTCTAGTTCCTTCAACTCCCTCTGTTTTTCCCTTGCTCGTTGTAGTTTATCCTCATCCTTCATGTCCCTGGCTTCCAATTCCCGGATCTCCGAGCTGAGCTCCTCCTACTCTTTCGGTTCTCACCTGTTTCTTTTCGGCTCCTTCTCGTATCAGGAGACCTCCCCATTTGGCCATGCCTGCCTCCCAAACCGTCCCGAGTTCAACCTCCCCGTTGTCATTGAGGCTGAAATATTCCCCTTTCGCTGCTTTGATTTCCTCAGCAAAGACTGTATCCTTTAGTAGCATGTCATTTCAGCGCCAGAGGGATGCTCTTGTTCTGAGGCCCCTCAATGAGATGCCCATGCCAACCATGTCGTTGTCGGACCAGCTAATGGGGGTTAGCTCGCTTGTTATGACCCTTTGCCAGTGGAGGTCTTGTTTGAAGCAACAGTCCATGTTTGTTCTTGACGCGTGGGCTTGGGAGAAAAAGGTATATCCCCTGGCTGCGGGGTGGGGCTCTCTCCACACATTGAAGAGGCCCTGGTCATTCATGCATCTCGGGAAGCCCTCCCCATCCTGTACAGCCCCCCCCAGCTGGCCCACACCACCACTGTGACCCATACATCTGTCTGCTCACATGTTAAAGTCCCCTCCTAGTAGTAATAGACCCACTGCTCGGCTGAGTATTTCACCCATGACCTCTTGAAAGAACTGGAACTGACCTGTTAGGGCAATATACTGTAGCTAGGGTCAACGGAACTCCCTCCAGAGTCCTGAAGACTACCATAGCTCTCCCATCCGCCTTCAACCACACCCGTGGGTCTCACAGCCTAATTTTACGTCCCAGGATGATGCCCACTCCACCCTTCTTGATAGGTTGATAGGTCCCGAGGCCCAGAAGGCCTGTCCAATCGAAGCCTCCGGAAGGCGCCTTTCATTCCCCCTCCCCAGCCTTGTCTCCTGAAACATTAAAAAACCCAGTTGTCTATTACGAAACTCTCTACATGTCAGGGATTGCTTGGTGGGTGAATTTAGGCCCTTTACATTCAATGTCCCTACCCTAAGTGCATCGGCCCAGCCTCCACTATTAATGTACGCCATTCTGGATTTCACTCAAATGTCCCGACCCCCCTCTCTTCCCTCTAAACGTTGGTAACTCAACCGCTCAAACTGTTCAACAACTATCCCTAAACCCCTCCCGCCCCTCCCTCTCCTTTATCTCCATTGGGTCCGTGAGCCCACAAGTGGGAGCCCACGTAGCCCACCCATCAGCCTCACTCACCCCCCTGCTCCGCTCTCCCCTGCCCCGTCCCCTCCCTCCCTTCTCCATGACCCAGGAACCACCTCCTTCCCTCTGAGATGCCCACCATGTGATGGGCCACCAAGAGTGACTAGTGCCTCACGGTCCGTCTCACTTAACACATCCCTTCCCCCTGGTTTCCCCCAGCACGTTTCAAATCCGGCCACCCAGGACCTGCCTCTACATCAGTCAGTGTCTTCACACCTTGGAGGGTTCATGGTTTCACTGGCAAAGGAATGTTAAGCTTTTTGTTCTTGTATTTCCTGCCCCCGGGATCCTCTTCTTAGTGCGTAGGGAGCCTTCCTGGCTCTGCTCCATCCCCATCCCCCCAGGCGTTCTCTCCTGGGCTTTCGTTTGAGATCTCTTCCTTCAGGACATGCAAGACCTGCTGCGCCTCCTGGCCACTGGTTTCCGGTAGTCAACTTCACCTCTCTCAAAGGACAACGCGAAGGGGAAGGACCAACAATACCTGATGCCCTTATCCATCAGCCACTGAGTCTGGGTCCGACAGTCTCTCCGCCGGGAGAGGGTGAGGCTTGATAACTCCCGGAAGACCTTGACTTTGTCTCCTTCAAAATGAACACTGCTCAATCCATTGGCCTTTTCTAAAACCTCCATCTTCTCTCTGTACCTGAGGAAGCGGACCACTATTGACCTCTGGCCTCTCCCTTCCCCGCCTCCTCTGTGGGCCCTTTTGAGCTGGACTTCTTTTCCACAGTCAACCAGGAAGAGGGTATTGATTAGGCCTTGAACCTTCCTCCCAACATCCGCTGCCGTCTCTCCCTTCTGCTCCTTCACCCCGATAATGCAGTGGTTGTTTCGCCGTTCCCCATTTTCAAGGTGTTAGGGAAAATTCTCATAAATGGCTTAAGTCCCTCAGCAGCTTTGCTGGATTTCTAGGATTTCTTTTTTCACCTGGTAAAAGAGTGATCCTTTTTCCCCACTCTTACATGTGTTTTGCTGTGTGTGTTTTCACTTTTGTGTGCTCTTGAGCACTGGAGCCTCACCTACTCCATGGCCTCATATTGTCATGTGCGTTACACAGCACCTTCAGTGCAGTGACACAGGGTTGTCTTTGAGAATTCCCACTGACTCAGTTTTCTCGGGCTGACTACTGTCCCACAGAAAAGGTAAAGTTACCATTAACTTTATTTTAGTCACTTTAAACCACAGACCCAGTACACCCCATCTTAAATGGAGTAGTGGAAAGGGTTCATTCTTATCCCTTTTTGTCTGTGTTTCTTGGAGCATTGTTTCACTCCCTTTACATCAAGACTTGGCTGGTGGCAGTGGTAACTACCCTAACATTTCTACCGCGGTTATCTTATATAACCATGGTATTGTTTTAGGCTATTATATTAGCCTCGAACATAAACCTGCTTGACAAAATACATTTTATTTTGGCTCCGGCTGGGTTTATTCGCCATTTCTTTTTGTTAGTCTTTCTTGTGTTTTTCTTGCACGCCAAACCGGGGATGATTCCTTTGTTCGCCGTCTTTTCGCTGGCTTCTGCACAGAAACCCTCCTTTAGGCGCCTAAAAGTCTAGGTAGGCAGGATGTGAGGGAGGTATCTTCGGACCCCTGCCATGGGTTCCCTTGGTAACCCAAGTCGCACTCATGTTTGATTGGCTGAGGGGACTGTCCTTGCCAGGACAGCCACCCAGCTGTGTGATTGACAGCCAGGCTGTATGAATGGGGGAAAACTGCATAAAAAGCAGGTCTCTGGGACTGGAAAGGAGAGTCGCCACTGGAACAAAAGAACTAACGAGGAGCTGATGGAAGAGGACCCCTACAACGACTGAACCGCCCGGTGAAGCCCTGTTCTAGGTCCGAATCTTCAGAATCCGACGACAGAGAAGATCCTCCAGGAAACTTCTTCCCTTGAGCTGGTGGGACGAACCAGTTCGCCCAAACTGCAAGCCAGAACCCCTCCTCTGGTCGAATTCGTTGTACAGAGCTTCAGTGGGCCGGATAGCCAGGAATGTCGGACCCTGCTTGGGTTTTAAGGAGCACACCTTTTATTTGTTGCTTTGCTCTGCTGCTGGTTTCTTACCTTGGTAGTGCAGGACCCTCCAGTCTTCCTACTTCTTGTCAGTCTGACAGTCGCTTCAGGAACCGTGAGCCTGCAGAAACTACCAGGAACATCCGCCTCAGCTACAGCTTCCTCTCCGTTTTAAGGTACTGTGCAAATCCGGTTGTGAGTTTTTGTTCAACCGCAGTGAAAGTGTTTGAAATCATTCTCCAATCCGAGGGCTTGTCCTTCTCTTCTCTTTGAACTAACTTTTCTATCAACCAACCTCGTCCGGAATCCGTGCCATGAACTTGACCGCAAATTACCCTGAACTGTGTGATCTTGAGCAAAAGACTTTTGACCCATTGGCTTTGGCCCTAGGCCTTTTCTACCTGATTCTGTCACTGTAGTTCCTCTTGTTCCATTGCCGTGAGTACTTACTTACCTCTTGGTTTGATTTAATTTCTATTAACTTTGTCTTTCCCTCCCTTTTAAATTGCTGGAGTGCCATTTTGCTCTCACTTCATTTTGTGAGCTTAACTTGTCTGGAATTTAAGGGATGGGGTGTGGTGTATTAAGAGTGTGATTTTTAGACTGCTTATAATAGTGTAATGTTATACAACTGAAGAGTGAAATAAATGTATATTCTTTTACTTGAAAACCTTGAGTCAGTGTTTGCCTGAATCATAGTAATTGCTGTCCTTTGTGTAACTATTTGATACTGCTCCCTTACTCTTGAGAGACGTCTCGCTGC
Organism: Ambystoma mexicanum; assembly: GCF_040938575.1. Lineage (NCBI taxonomy): Eukaryota > Metazoa > Chordata > Amphibia > Caudata > Ambystomatidae > Ambystoma > Ambystoma mexicanum. Next base: position 642,788,686 of record NC_090923.1, read on the forward strand.
TCAGCTATCGCTACCACTTTAACTGTGTAGTACAGGCTTGTACCAAAGGTGAATTTGTACTGTCACTTGTAGTCTTAATTGTGTGTGGTGTTCCCAAAGGGTACTGCATATAATTCTGCCTAACACAAGGTCATCCAATTTCAGCAATATCTCTGTAGCACTCTGGACTGATGGTGTCCGCCTGCTCCGGGCTCCCAACCCCCACTCAGGCTCACTTCTTAGGACAGGCACTGCAGGCTTCTCTGTCAATGTTGCCTGCACTTGCTGCTTTACTTCCTTCTCTTGTGAGGGGGGAGGGGGCACTGGGCATCCTGCAGTGCTGTTTTCCCCAACTCCAGGTCTACTATGGGACTCAAGCTCCTTCTGGAGGTCAAGCACAACCGCACCGGGGGGTGCGCAGGAATAGCCCTCTGTCCCGTTGGCCTCCCCTCAATGGGACTGTGCGCGAGGGGAAGAAGAGGGGCTGCCGTTACTCATAGGCCGCTCTTCTGTTCACCGTCTCATCCAAATGCTCCTGGACTGCTGGATTGATCAGGGCCGGGAGGAACCCCTCCCCCAGCCCCACTTCTCCTCAGAGGTCTCTGCACGCTCCTGTAGTCCTCACCATTGGTTCCAGGCAGGCCTCCCGACCCGCTGTGGGACCACCAAACCCGGGAGCGTCCTTCTCACTAAGTGGGTGAGGGGGGCGCCAGGCTCCACCACTCCCTCTCCTCATGCCCTTTTCGCTGTTCAGGTCTTCCTGAACAGCGAAGGCTGCTCCAACAGTTTGACCCTCCCCGCACCTGCAGGGGATCGGTGTCCGTTCCGCTAGGTGACTTCACCTACTTGCGTGACCGTCAAAAGGCCTGGGGGCGTACGCTGCACTGGGTGGGTGTGGGAGGTCCCAGTCTGCGCAGCTCCTCCTCTTTGCGCCCTTTCCTGCTGCTCCAAGCCTCCCGGAGCTCTGCCTTCGCTGTCGAAGTTGCGGCGCCGTGGCACCTGGCAGGGGCCAAAATGTGCTCTCCCTCTGTATGGCCTCCGACGACCCCTAGTTTTGCTTCTCTAGGGACCGGGGAAAGACCCAGACTGCTAGCTATGGACGGTGCTGGCAGAGCTTTGTCTTCACGTGACCATCAATCAATCGGCTATTTATATAGCGCTCTTTCACCCAAGTCATCATGCAGCTTAAAACAACTGGTAACAAGACAGATGTAAGAAATCAGGGGTAAACGTGTGAGGCAGAATTTATCTGAAAAGGAAAGTTTTCACATTTTTTTGAAAGATATGAAATCCTCGATTTTCCTCAACTTTTTCCAGCATGAATTCCAAAGCATAGGCCCTGCAACTGAGAAAGCACAGCCTCTCAGTAGTTCTTTCTTATATTTAGGTATCCGTAGCAAAGCTGCATTTGAGGATCTCAGAGAGCGAGCCAGGAGATCTGTTCAGTTTTTCTTGGATGGCTAATCATCCCTTCCCACCTGTGGCACAGTGCATAATACACAGTGCCTTAAATTTTACCCGCGCTTCAATCGCAAGCCAGTGAAGAGATTGTCTGGCCTTAGTCACTCCTGTTCCAACAGGTATGTGTGTATCCAGACGCACTGCAGTGTTTTGTAGCATTTGCAGGCGCTGGATGAGGAAAGAAGGTTGCGCCAAGTAGATGGCTTTACAGTAGTCCAAACTCCCATTTACACAAACTGCCACAATTTGAGCATGAAATATTTCTGCAATAAAGGGAAGAACATTTTTTAGTTGCTTGAGCTTAACAAAGCCTGCACCATGTACAGCGGTAACCTGCGCCTCCATAGACAGGGATTCAGATAGCTTATTCCCTAAATTACGCACCACTTTAGCCGGTTTATGTAGTCGGCTGAGTGATTCTGGCTAGAGAGCATTCGTCCAACTGTCAGCTGCCCCTGGCGGGCCTGAAATCCGGATCTCTGTCTTCCCACCATTTAGTTTGAACCAATTTGACTCCATCCAGACCCAGACGGCTTCCAACAGTTTTTTTTAGCTTGTCCTTTACATCATCCTGCTTTGCATCAAGTCTAAACAGCATCTGTGTATCGTCTGCATATGAATAGACCCTGAAGCAAAACAGGTGAATGAGAATCAACAGAGGGCAAATATAAAGATTAAAAAGTAAGGGGGAAAGAGCCGATCCCTGCCGAACTCTGCATGAGATCGATACCGAAGATGAACAATAAGGGTGAAGGGACACTATTTGAGAACGTGAGGTCAGGAAGGCGCGAAACCAGTCCAGTGCTGCCCCCAAAAACCTTTCCTCTTTTAGCCTTGCCAGCAATATACCATGATCAATGGTGTCGAAGGTGGCCGACAGGTCCAACAAAATGAGGCCTGTCGTGCCGCCCTTGTCCCTGATCATGGTGAGGTCATCCAACACAGATAACAGAACTGCCTCGGTTCCCATCAAAGGGCGAAAGCCCATTTGACAACTATCCAAGATGTTTTGGCTTTCCAGAAGAGTTCTCAGTTGGGGAATCACCACTGCTTCTAAAAACATTCCTAAGAAAGGTCAGGCGTGAAATAGGTTGATATTTAGCTAGAGTCGAGGTATCCAGTGTTGGCTTCTTCAATAAAGATAGTACCAGGGCTTCCTTGAGTTTAGATGGAACTTGACCCCACTTCAAGGAAGAATCGACAGCAGTGACCAGCGTATCATAAAAATCTGCTGGCGCTGCTTTAAACAATTTCAGTGGGATAGGGTCAAGGGGCAACGCCGATTTAAGCTTAGCTACTATTTTTATTCGCTCCTCCCTATTAGTTAAAGTGAAGTTAGAGAAACCCACTTCTTCCTTTATTCCTAATGCCAATGTAGGCATACCGCTATCCCTATTGGCCTTATTCCCTTGAGTCCCACTACTTACAATACCATTCCTGATCTCATCGATTTAAGTAATGAAGAATGTTGGGAGCTGGTCACATAAAGGTTGCAAAGTGACTGCGCATTACTATCAGGTTTAGTCAATGTATTAATGATCTCAAATACATTTTTGGAAGTATTAGCTGCAGCTTGGATTGAATCCTCAAAATATAAGGATTTAGCTGTTTTTAATGCATTATGGTTGGCCGCATGTTGCTGTTTTCACAAAGATGAGCCTCATAGCTTTTCCTCCATAGCTGCTCTGCCTGACGAGTTTCCAAGCACAATGCCTGAAGCTCTGGCATATACCAAGAGGCGCAGTGAGATGGCGCCTTAGTCATACGTTTTCATTTAGCCAGTTGTTCTGCTACTGACTCGAAACAGTTGACCAATCCAACAATATCCTGTGGAGGAAGACCCGGCACATGCGTTACGTTAGGCTGTTGCTGAGTAAGTTTGATAAAAACCGTGGCTGGATCAACTTTCGCCCAGTTATGTCCCCAATACGGGACATTAGATTGAGGAGGCCGTTTAGAAACTCCTCCTGTTTTAATTGCAAACGGCACAATGTGATGATCTGTCCGCGTCGGAGGATGACACAGGAACACCTCTAATAAAACCGGAGATGTGAATAGCAGGTCCAATGTGTGGCCTTTAATGTGTGTAGAACCCACCACGTATTGTAACAATTGCAGTTGTTTGATGGCTCTAATAAGAGCCCCATGTGTTTGAGCAGATTCTGTTTCTGCCCAGAAGTTAAAATCTCCAAGTATAATCAACTTTTTATATTGAAGCGATAATTTTGATGCATCATTTAGGAAGGTGCAGGTAAAAGTGGTAAGGTTTGTCGCCGGTGGGCGATAACCTAGCACAAGATGGCATACCCAAGCCGCATTCACCACCACTCTTAATACTAAATATTCAATTTCCTGTTCCAAGGAGTTTTGCAGCAGTGTACACTCATATTGCGAGTTGTACATCACTGAAACCTCCCCTCCCGGATGGTTAACTACACGGTCAACCTTTAGCAAGGCATAGACAGGAGGCAGCATTTTAATAATGTCAGATCCTGTGGTATTTGTAAGCCATGTCTCTGTAACAAATACCAGATGAGGGCAGTGATCCTGTAATAAGGAGAACATCTCTGACTTGTGTGCCACCAGGGAGCGTGTTTTAATAAGAAATGCGAATAAAGAAATTGGGACGTGGGATAACATAGGGACCGTGTCCTGCCAGCCCTTCACAAATACCGTCCTTGCCAGGGCTAAGGCAAGTAACATACTATCGGACCATCTTGGTTCCCGCCCCCTTGTGGTCTCCCTATTTAGGTTTTTACTGTGGAGAATGTAACTGTTTTCAGGCAATACAAATGGCTGGTACTGTTTACCTGTGGCACTGTCTGTTTCCATGCATAATTCTGTAGCAGAACATTATGTAAAGTTTTATTGGGTGTATGTGCCTGTTAGGCAGAATCCTATGCAGTTCCCTTAGGGAGCACTACAGAAGATTCGGACTACAAGTATATGCAATAAATCCCCTTTGGTATCAGTCTGTACCACACAGATTTAGTTGGTAGCTGTGGCTGAGCAGTCAGACTTATCTCAAGAGAGAGATGAGCAGTATTCAGGGTCTACACAATAGGACCACTGTACTATGGGACAAGGAAACACTGACCAAAGCTTTGTATCAAAAAGAATATAATTTATTTTTTACACACACTTAACCCAACACACAAATCACTATCATTAAAGAAAGTTAAAACAGTAAAGAAAAGTACACACAACTCCCTATTTAAATTGTAGACAAGTTTGAGCAAGAGCGAAGACTGAGCAAAATGGCACAGTGTAAACCAAGCAGAAATGGCACTCTAACAATTTCTTCAGAGGGAGGGAAAAGTCAAGTTGTACAGGGTTCGACTACTAAACACACCAGCAACACTTCCCAATTGTATTGTGAACAAGTTAGGCAAGGTAGTACTTTAGCACAAGCAATACTTGGGTAAAAACAGAACAAAATGGCACTTCAACAATATATAAAGAGGAAGGAAAGGTGGTTATAAGAGTTTAGATGCACCAACACATTTCTTGATGAAAAGCAATCTAGAGAAGGCAGTTGTAACAGAATTAGCCAGAGTCACTAGGCCTGTGCCAGAGTCAGTGGTACGAGGCAAAGTGCCCAGGTTTAAACGGTTCTAGTAGCTGCAGTCAAGTCTTTGTTTATCGGTTGAAAAGGAGGGTGCTGAAGGGAAAAAGACAATGTTAGACAATAGGGACGGCCAGCCCAGAAGGTATGTAAAGGATTTCAAACACCTTTAACAGTACCCAACGAAACGGAAGGCCTGGCGGAACAATGTACCTTAAAAGTGGAAGAGGCTCCTGCGATGGCAGTAGTTCCTGGCAGTTCGGGAGATCAAGCAGAGGAAGAGAGGCTTTCGTCATGGAGGAAGGTTCGAGTCACTGCACTGCCCAGGGAAGAAGCCGGCCGCAGTGATGCCAAAACGGAATAAAAGATACGCTCCTTTAAATCACGGTCGTGGTGGACGGGTGCCTGGCTATCCGGTCTCCTAGTGCATGGCACTGGCGATTCGACCAATGCAGGTCCTGGAAGGCGATTGGCGAACTGGTTGGCCCCACCAGCTCAAGGGAAGAAGGCTCTTGCAGGTGAAGATCTTCTCTTGTCGTTTGAGAAAAGTGGTGAGGATCTGAAGCAGGGCTTCATCGGTGGTTCAGTTATTGCAGATGTCTTTAGCTTCTCTCCTCTTTGGATTTCTGAGGTCCAGTGGCGACATCCATCTTCCAGTCTGCAGATACCTGCTTTTATGCAGAAAAACCCCCATTCATACAGCCTAGCTGTCACTCACACAGCGGGGTGGTTATCCTGGCTGGATAACCCCCCCCAGCCTATCAGGGCAGAGTGTGACTTGGGTTGCTTAGGCAACCCTGTCCAGGGTGCCTATTCCCCCTCCCACACATCCTGTCTACCCCAGACTCACTGGCGCCTGAAGGAGGGCTTCTGTCCAGAAGCCTGCCAAAAGGATGAACAAAGGGCCTCAACCTCGGTTTGGATTACAGATAGAGACACAAGAAAGAAATATGATCAAAGATCTGGCATAAAAAAAAAACACTGGAGTAAAGTTATTAATAAAATGACCCGGCGGTATGTTAGGCTATCATAAAAAGTGGTAGCCACGAACAATGGGAAAATCCCATAGGAAAATATTTGTGGTCAAATATTAATGGTAATAACCACTGCCACCAGCCAGAAACTTTGGAGAGAGGGACTGGACAGTACCCTCTCGAAAATGAACACCAGGGAAAAACTTTTAACCCTTCCTAGTACCTCCATAGTAAGATGGTGTGTACTGGTTTTGTTCATAACTATTGACTAGCAAAGTCAATGGTAACTTTGCATGCCCTGGGAGACAGTAGTCTGTCCCAGGGTATGGAGTCTATGTTTGGGGCTCACTATGACACCCCTGTGTTACTGCACTGAGGGTGCTGTGTAACACACATATAAAAAGATGATACCTATGGAGTGAGAAAAACTCCATAGCCCATAAGCACAACAATAGCCTAAAACACACATCAAAATGATGCCTAAGAGTGGGAAAAAGAGTCTCACTCTTAGCAGGAGAAAAAAATAAACCCTGGAAATCCAGCAATGCTGCTGGGGGGCTCTATAGGTAAGGGTAATTAGCCTTTGAAGAGAATTCTCCCTAACAGTGCCATTAAAAATACACTAACAACAAATTAATTATTTCAAATGGAGCTCATGAAAACAACCCCTTTATGATTTATTTACGTTTCCTTTCAAGTATAGAGAAACCAGTACAGCTCGTGCTGGTGTCAGGTGCTCTGGTAGGCTTTTCTAATGAGTACCCCCCTCGTATAGTTTCCTCATGCTTTGAAAAAGCTCTAGACACCAATCTCTTAATTCTTTTTTTCCACATGCCTTTATTTTGTAGGGGAGGCCATGAATGGTACCTTAAATTGTAAGTGCATTGTCAGATAAGGCGGCCCGTCCCTGAAGCCACCTTGGCCGCTGATTGTACTGTGATCCAAGTGACCTAGGGACAGTTAGTCCCTGGTGAAAAGCCAAAATTCAATATGCCCTCTACACCGCTGTGTGGAATGTCAGCGTTCCATAGACTGCATGACTAATGAAAGTCTTGACCGTTTGTAAGCGTGGTTTGCTGAAAGAGACTGGAGAGTCTGCAGGTGCAGGATGGTAAGCAGGAGCATGTGAAAATAAGTTGATAACGGACAGAAGTCAAGGAGCAGCAAGTGAACCACATGGGAGCTAGACCGGGGAAGGAGGAGGCACACAAGGGTAGACAGGATCACATGATCGGTATGGACTAAGGTAAGTGCCAAGGAAAAAAATCTAGATCGTTGCAACGCCCTGAGATGAAAGTTGTGCCTCCTTATGAGACAGAATCGGTCGCCATGACGGAAATGCTGTTGGAAGTACTGTGGCTGCACCAGCATCATGTCCGACACCACGCAAAGTTAAACCGCCATCTTGGTATGGGTGCACACTTTGGTTAGCAGTGGAGCCATCTTGGAATGGGAGCAGAAACCTAGCAGCTGTGACAGTATGCACTCTCCTCAAAGATCCTTAGCAACAGAGGTGTAGAAGGTGACAGCGGTGAAAAGCAATCAAGGGGAGAGGGGCCTGAATGTTTCCTCTAGGGTCCCAGGAACGGTGGGCGATACCCTAACCCTTCCAGGACGCAAGGTAATATGGACACCCTTGTATCTTCATGTCAAATACGACATCCTTTTCCCCACTGATCAGGATTGTAGGCGGTGGATAGGGTCCCCGACAGTCGAGAATGGCACTGGCTTAATTTGTGATACATGAAAGACAGGATTGATTCTCCAAGTGTGTGCAAGTCGCAAAACGATTACCATTGGACTTAACACCTTACATATCTTGAGGGGACTGTATAATCAAGGTTGAAGTTTAGTGGCAGTCCTCTGGATGGTAATAAATGAGTAGACAGCCACACCATATCACCGGTAGTGTAAAGGGTGCCGGTGAACGCCAGCAGTCTACTAGTGCTGTCATGTGTTCCTGGGCCTGTTGTAAATTGCTCTGTACATTTTGGTGTATGTCTTGAATGTTTTCCAAAACTTAGTTAACTGCAGCTACTTATTTAAATAAAAGCAAATCAAGAAAAGAACAGAGATGATGACCATAGAAGGCATAGAAAAGTGACATCTTCGTGGCTTTGTTGGGCCTTGTATGTGAATTCTGCTTTAACCTTTTTTTCTAGGCGTTTTTTTGATACGTTCAAGAAGCATTGCAGGTACTGCTCCAGGCTTTGGTTTGTGCATGCAGTTAGAGCATTCGCTTGTGGGTGATATCCAGAGGAAAGAGCTCTTTCAATTCCCACGTTTTTACATAGTTTGCCCCAAAAATGGAAGATATATTCTGGCCCACGATCTGACTCGATTTTAAGGGGAAGGTCATGTAGGCAAACTATATTTTTTTAGAAAAACAAGCCGTTTCAGGAGCAGATGGTAACTTCAGAAACAAGGAAAAGTGTGTAAAGATGTTAGTGCAGGGTTGTTTAGGAATGGGTAAGGGTCATAACAGTCTTCTGGGCCTGTGGGGTCTTCGATTGGCTTGAGAGCATACTGCACAGGAGAGCACGTATTCCTCGGCATCCTTTCTCTGTGTGGGCCACCAAAAACATTGGAGGAGTTCATTTGTGTTATGCTCCTGCGGTTCCCTGCATATGGAGGGTGATTGATACAAATGTAGTATGAGTTCTTGCAAGGTCTTGGAAGAAGCATACACTTTTTAACCTTTCCGTGGAATGCTGTCTTTAACTGTGGCAATGGTGTTGCAGAATCATATGTAGAATATGCTTGATAGAGAAACCTTTGTACTACGTGAACAAAGTGCTTGAGGGGGGAAACATGTGTTGCGCAATACGTTTTATGAAGGAAGGTGGTTCTTTTGACATAGAATGGGTAGCAAGGTCCCAAAAGCAGGTGTCCTCAAGAGGTACAGGCTTCTCGCATGGCTAGACGTTTTTCCTCAATAACAGAGTGAAGACACCTTGGCCTCTGATGTTACAGTGACCCAGGTGACAGTAAATCACCTGGGAAAGGCAAAAAGGTTAAAAAAAAAACTTTACAGTGGAGTATGGAATGGCGGTGTTCCTTAGACTGGGTGACTGATGTCATTTGAGGGGCTGTAGGTGCAGATCGCTGAAGGAGACTGGAGAAGACTGCAGGTGCAGGAAGATAAGCAGGAGCATGTGAAAATAAGCAGATAAGTGACAACGCAAGAAGCAGCACGTGAACTACAGAGGAAGAAGGCAGGCTAAGGAGGCACTGAAGGGTAGACAGGATTGGTAGGGAATCAAGCGAGCGACACAGAAAAATACTAAGCACCAAGCCCAATCTCCATCACAGACTAATTGACTTGTAGTGGATAGATACTTGGTCCTGTGCGCTATTCACCCGGCCTATTCAATTATTATAATTGACAAGTGTAAAACATCCAGCTGCGGGAGTCTCACAAACTGAGAAGCCTCCACAAAAGAATCATCCTGTAATGACAATCATTTTTTGTATGTTGCAAGGCTATCACCGCGCTTGGAACTAATATTCCTCATTCATAGTATTCTATTTGGTAACAATTAAAGTCCACACATTGGAATCAAAGTGTTGTTTTCTTTATTTTCTTGTCATGCAGAACAACAATGGTATAGCCGACACGTGTTTCGACCTCTGCGGTCGTTCTCAAGGCTATTTGTATCCATAGAAACCATATTAAGCCCGGCGAAGTGAAGGGCGACAAGGATTGCTACTGTTTGGCTGTCTCCCAGCCTGTTTGGATGCTGTGAAGATTTCGAGCGTGTAGCTCCACCCACTTCCGAGGTGGGACTAGAAAACCTTGCCCCAGCTGCCCTTGCGGCGTTAAGCCCGGCGAAGTGAAGGGCGACAAGGATTGCTACTGTTTGGCTGTTTGCTGGGGCTGGGATCGGGATCCTGCCTGCACTTCTTCAAAAATCTATTGAAAACATTAATGAGACAAGGTTCTCCTACGCAGCCTTCCTTTAGGTAATTACTGCATTTGGCTGCAGAGTGGCGGTCCCGTATCACTGCATCTCCCGCAGCTGATACTGACGATAACCAAAGCTGCAGAGCTTGGTTAGTCCGCGGCAGTCTGCGGAGGCACGAGGGAGCGGAGGCTTCCCCTGACCTCCTTAGACCCCCCGGACACCCTTCCTACCCCCCCTCCATGGAGGAGTCGGGGCGGGCCCTGCGTAGCAGCCGCTCGAGCCGTGAGGACTCTGGACTGGATCTAAGGAGTCCATTGAAAAAAAGCATCCGCCAACGGCATCTACCCACTACATCAGCCATAACGACGACTACACCAGCGACGCCTCTACAGGATCTATCAGGTAGGATCCATCTAGAACCTACCCACAAAAACATGACTTTAACCTCTCAATCCACTTCCCTCAAACTCCTTCTCCCCCTTCCCCCCTCCTCCCAACCATCCCCCTCACGGAAAGAACTAGACTCGCCCACTGTAGCTTGGGACATCTCGTCTCTCCCTGCCCCGGCGTTACGGGCGGTGCTCCCGCTGGCGGAGCCGTTGGACGGGGGCCCCGAAACGGAGGGAGCACTGTCTCTGACGGGACAGCTCTTGTGCCCACGGTTGGAGGGAGTGGTTGGTTATGTGACGGGGGATGAGGCTGGTGTCTCTGTTTCAAAGACGTCAGCAAGGAATTTGATGAAGGAGGACGCGCGCAAGTTGTTCGCTTTGAGGGAAATAGACTGTGTGGACGAGGGGGGAGAAGTCAATGCTCCGCTCTCCCCCGGAGGTGCTGCTGAAGCAGCGGTAGACGGGAGCAGGGGGGAAGGAAAGGAAAGTGGGGAAATCCCACAAAGGGAACCACAGACATACACTGCAAATGTAAACCTTGGAACTCATGTTGACATCGCCATAGAGGTACATCCGACGAAGTTATGTGCCGACCTGAAAAGCCCGGCCAACGTCCTGACAATGGACGAATACATTTCTAATGAAAGTGTGAATATTGAGGACACTTCAATATTGGAAAATTCTATGGTCGATTTGAGGATTGACATGGGCGACAGCTACGCCCCAAATCTGGCCCCCCTCCCCAACAGGTGACGGGGGTAAAACAATAACGAAGGACTTAAAGAGCTCTAATAAAATCATTAAGCTAGACAAACCGGCTTCAGAAGTAAACATCCAACCAGAAATTCTGTGTGAGGTGGCCCTGGCACCTGATAACAACTCTGACAACATCAATCTCCCACAATCGCATAACGTATCCCAGGAGGGCGAGGAGGTGTTATTATCCGGGAAACCATCATCAATCAACCCGGCAAAAAAAACAGCCCAAAAGCAACGAGGCGGAAAATTTAAATCACCCACGGACAAGAGGAAAAATTCTTTAGAGTTTCAACCTAAAAGAACGATGAGAAAAGCTAAATCCAGATTAAAATCAAATATGTATCTGATAAACTCAGTAGCCAGATTCTTTAAAAAAAACCATGCTGGAAACTCATGATCTAACTGAGGAACTATCAGATGCAGAACTTTTAGAGGGTGATATCGCTCAATTACCAGACGGCATCCATGAACCAAGGACCGATCGGTTAGGGATGAGAATAATCACCCCCAAAACTGGCTTAAAACCAGGAATTCGATATTTTAAAGACCCAGAAGTGCAGGGGCCATATCCTGATCCGGGGCCGCAACATCAAAATAGCAAGTCGATTGAGAAAACATTTGAAGCCCGGAGCGAAGGAAGTAAGACGAACAATAATCACCCGAATATAGGGAGATCCGGGATACCCAAGGGAGCCTTTGTAATTGACAGCACAAAGGAGACAATGGACACTATACTACTGGAGCCCAACATTGAGACAATAGTAGAAAAAGCTTCGACTGACACGGAGTCCCCGACAAGGGAACAACTTCAGGAGACTCCAACGATGGAAAAGACCGACAGAACTCCAACTAAGGAAAAAACGAAGTCTCTAAAAGCTAGTGGTCCAATGGAGAAATTGACAGAGGGCGAACTGAGAAAGAAATTGTATGAGCACCCTCCAGGAGAGAAAACAACTATAGAAGAAGATTCTCAAAGCGAAAAACAAGTAAGGTCAAATGACCTCAGTAACAGTGTCACACCAGGTCCGTATGTATGCCCCCAATCACAAAATAGAAGATCATGGAATGGGATTGAGAATAACGAGATAAACACACCAATGCAAAACAGGAGAGCTTCAACAAGGAACACCGATAGCGAGGAAGAACCTTCGACAAAAAAACCTGACATTTTTGCAATAATGTCTGCAATAAACATCGCAATGAACCCATTTTGTAAACTATACGAATCCCTGCATGACACTCTAAAGGAGCAACTGACTTTGGTAGCAATGCTACATACGAAAATTATCTACGTGGAAGGCTTCATTACGGCTAGGGAACCCAGAGGAGGGCAACCCCTCACACCTAATAGGGTAAAAAGTAGAGATAACGGTCAACAAACCAACATAGAACTAATGAAGTGTAGCCAGCACCTCGCCTCAACTTCCACCCAGACGGAGAACAATTTAAAAGAATTGAGAAATGAAAAGGAGCAAGAACCAGGAGAATGACTGGGTCATCTATTAACGACAAAAAAGAGTGAAAACGACTCCCGCAAGGCCGGTGAAGAGCCTCAGAATACCCCCCAAACTAAAGTACGAACTCAACAAGGGGGGAAATTAAAAGAATTGCGAAAAAAACAATCCACAAATGGATGCGTAGTTTTGACTTTGGGAAAAGTACAATATCCAAAGAGGACATCGGAAATAGAAAGCCCCAAACTGAGAAGAAGAAACCCAATCCATTAAGCGAAACCTCCGAATTAAAACACCTAAACACATTACCCAGAGTACAGTCAACATACCCACTTTTTGAGAATGGCAAAATAAATGTAAACAAAGCTGGTGATAGAGTGGTTATACTAGAAGGAAAGCGACCCCTTAGCAAATCGACGAAAGAATCCTCTAACCATGAGGAAATAGCAACGAAATTAAATGAAAAAGTGAATAATCGACCAGTAGCCCCTTCTGAAATAGAACATATAATCAGGGGAGAAGAAGCTTACACCACATCAATAATTATAAGCGACCAAAATACTGAAGACAGTGAAGATAGCATCGACATCATGGACCTGTCAATATATCCTGATGATAGTGAGGATTCTGATGTCGATCAAGAGTCCCCTCAACTGGAAACCGAGGCAACAGAAGCCAAAGTTAATAACAGCGATATGGCAGAAAAAGACAGTAATAGCCCATTCCTAACGCTAGAAGATAAGCGTAAAAAAATCGTTGGGGCACAAGTAGACAGTGCAAGAGCCAAAATTCCAACCAAGGAAAAGGGAAAAAGGGCAGCTGTTACCAGAGAGAAGGAATGTGAATCAAGGACATCGACCCAGCGAAGAAGAACCAGAAGCCCCAAACGAGTCTCTAAAACTCAAACATGGAAAGAAGTAAAATCCACTAACAATCAAAAACCAGACGATATGCGAAAGAGAAATCGGAGACGAAACTATGGGACAGATAGGGGAGAAACAAAAGAAAGAATTCAGAGTACGAGAAAGAGGCCTATATTCCATATAGCAAAAAAAATTGGAAGTGAAAGGTCGTTCAAATTGGAGCGTGTAGGAAAAACGCGAGACAACCTGATACTGAACAGAAAGAACACACTGGCCCTTATGAAGTGCATTCCTAACTTGAGACAGATCAATTCCAACGACATCAGATTCGTAGAATTCATCACGTCGGGTAAAAGAGACAGTGTCTATCTACACATTCCATCCCCAATAATCAGAGCCATGATAACAGCTGAATTAGAAAGTTTTCAAATGCTAGGGTACGATCTAAGCGTTTACCGCTCAAGAAACCGACAACTGGACCAGGAGAAAGGCAAACGAGTAAGACGAGACCACTCACACTCAAGAAGAACTCAAACAGGGGCTGACATAAGTGATCACCAATGGAGATCAAATGAAAGAGCAATCCACAGTGACAAAAAGCCCTCGAACACATTAAGAACTCATACAGAGGAGAAGATAACCCAAAAAGGAACCTAGCCCCTGGTGGACCCAGTTAGAACTATATATCGGAACCCCTTAAATAATGGAAGACATCCCAAGGGCCCAGTGAAGACCCTGAAATAACAGTCCCCCAGGAAGAACCATCAAGAGATAATGGCTGAACCGTATCGCACACGCTAAAGGACAAAGCAGACAGTGTGGCCTCAAGATGGACTTGGATCTCAAAAGCACTAAGCAGAAAGAGCTAGCCACGCAGAGAACCAACGGAGCTCGGGGAGCAAGGGCCGAGAGGAGGGCTGGAGGAGCAGATGAACAACATCGTAATGGGTAGCTGGAACACTAGAGGTTTTAGCCATCTTCTGGCAAAAAGCGACGTGAATCTTGGAGATTTTGATATCTTATGCCTCCAAGAAACATGGCTAATTAACAAACCCTTTCTGGAAGGATATGAAACCTTTTTAGCGCCAGCCTCCTTCTCTGGAAAGGACCGACCAACATCAGGCTTAATGACAGCCATCAGATCTGGGGTGGGAATCAAACATATGAAAACGGAGGTTTCCAACGCTCACTTCCAAGTATCCCTTTTAGGCTGGATGAAAACGGTGACAGACATCAACAACCAGAATTCTGTAAAGAAAGAAATTATTGTTGTGATAAATGCCTATTGGAACCCGGCAGTAATTAAAAATGAAGTCTTTCTGAAAACAGGAAACATCATACTAGAGAAAATGTATCTAGATTGGGCACCAAAATTTGTCATATGTGGGGACCTGAATGCGGTTTGCCCAAAAATCAAATCGCACAAGATATACATGAAAAAAGTACCCCTAAATATGGTCCGAGGACTCCTATGGATGGAGATGTCTGCGTGGAACCTCCATAGCTTAGAAACATCTATGCTTAATGAAGGGACGACAATTCCGACGTGGGAACGTAATAACCAGAAAGCAAACCTTGACCCATATGTTCGTCTCCCACGAATTGCTGAGAATAATGGTCAACTACGAGGTCGTGAAAACATCTAATAGCGACCACAACTTATTAAAGGCAACTTGGACAAATATAAGATCACCTAGCCCAAGTATGACGGCAAAAATCGAGGAATGCAGTGGAGGCACAAGGTTAAGACTGCCAGCTAAGGCGGTCGAACAACTCACGAGCATCTATACTGTCATATGTAAACCAAATCGAGCGACAGGATTAAGTACGGAAAAAGATAACATTGACTACCGTCCTCTACTAAAAATCTTTGAGAAAAAGAAAAAACTGTGGGCCAGTCGTGAAATAAAAAACCATATGCACAAATTCAATAAAAGTATTTTGGAGGAAAGAAAAAAATTAAGAAAACTTTGGCTCAACAGAGCAACAATTGAGCAGGCAAACGCCACTGCAATGCTGCGGACCCTATGCAGCAGGAAATCGAGAGACTTCTGGTCCTTGATCAGAACAACTTCTGGGGCGCAAGTGAATGCAATAAATAACTTTGTTGGAGAAGAGGCCTGGATGAAACATTTTAGAGCCCTATTCCAGAAAGTTGGAAGGCAAAATACTATAAGATCTGCCACCTTAGACTCCCCCTGGACAACAACATGGGACCGGGACGACATTATGAGAAAATTGGCGCCTTTAAATAACTCGAGGGCACCCGGCCCTGATGGCATTAGAAACGTTGACCTAAAAGAGAATAAAGAAGAATGGGCTGACTTCATCCATGAAGTAATAAAGAAGTGCACTCTCCATAGATCCATTCCTACCTCATGGACAACGGCAACTATAGTGCCGATATATAAACACGGACCGAGAGGGGACCCTAAGAACTATCGCCCAATAGCGCTCCTGGATGTGATTGGAAAAATCTTCGGCTCACTTCTTCTGGAAAAATTTCAACATTGGGCAAGAACCTCGGGCAATGAAGACCCACTACAATCAGGTTTCGTGAAGGACGCCGGGACTGCTGTTAATATCCTGCTACTAAGCACCTTAAAAAGCAGGATTCACGAAGGTAGCCCAAAAATCTATCTGGTGTTTGTAGACCTGGTCCAGGCCTTTGACCAGGTCAACAGAGAAACCTTATGGGACAAATTAAGAGCGAAAAACTGCCCGGCAGGGATTTTGGAACCGATTATAGCCCTCCATCAAAATACCACCATCAGAGTAGGTCTAAACCATGCTGGGCTCCTGTCTGAACAAATAGCTACGGCTAGAGGAGTGAAGCAAGGGTGCCCCCTCGCCCCAACGTTATTCAATTCGTATCTATGGGACATCAAAGAAGGAGAATCTGTGACTCGTGCATTTCCACCTACTATAGAAGCATCAAAAATCTCAAGACTGCTTTATGCAGATCTCATTTTGTTGGATTTTACACCAATCGGTTTACAGCGCCAACTAAATGAGCTGGCAGCTTACGTAAAGAATAACAACTTAGAAATTAGTAAAACCAAAACCAAAGTGATGATCATGGAAAGAAAAACCTACAGTGCTGAAAACTTCAGATGGACCCTGGAAGGAGAAAAGATCGAACAGGTAAACAAATTCAAATACCTAGGGGTAATCCTCAGTAACAACAATCAGGAATCTGCAATGCAAGCTCATCTCCTGGAAAAAACAAGGAAATTGGCTACCCAGGCAAAAATGATAGACGTAAGATTCTGTAAATATACAATAACTCCCCTGATACAATTTTACAAGGGGTAAGTGGTTCCAGCCCTCATATATGGAGCCGATGCAATGTTGATGATGCCACGTAAATTCTGGAGGCGAATTGAAGGCCTTTTCTGGAGAACTATTCTGAAGCTACCAACCTCGACACCCATTTCAACAATACGTCAAGAACTGGGACTACAATCACTCGAGTCGATGGTGATGAGAAATATAATAATGCTATACAGAAAAATCAAAATCAGTAAATGCCCAAGTGTAGCTACCATCATCAACGCTGAGCTTGAAGCCCACAGAAGCAACCTTCTCACAAACTGGGCGACAGAAAACCAAAATACTCTCGCCGAGATTGACAGTACTGAAGAAGAGCTGATCCAAAACCCAAATAAAGTTAGACAAAAACTGTGGGAACGAGATTGGATCCAGACAACGTCCTTGGAAAATAGAAGCAAACTAATAAACCACCAACCACCTATAACAAGAGGTATAAATGACATCCCAAATAATTTAAAAAAGTTTCCAAATAGACGTCTAAGAAGCACGTTTATGCGTTTTCGCATTAACCTCTTGCCCACAAACGAAATCAGGGCGATAAGAAAAATCTCACTGGAAAAAAGCTGTTGTTTTTGTAAAAAACCAGCGGAAATTGAATCACTAAGACATCTGCTGTTGACATGTATAAACCTGAGGGTCCAGCGAAGTAAACACCTTGGCCATATATTTAAAGAGTCAACCACATGTGGAGAAGAGGACTGGTGGAACAAGCTTATAGAGGGAGATAACACCTCCTGTGTTATAGCGGTCACACAATTCCTCTTGAACCTTAATCTGGAACTTTTGGGATGAGAAAAGTGGGAGACCCTTTTGTACTATACTACGCTAAGCTAGTACCTGGCTTGGTGTCAGCATAGAGGGCTATTCCCCAGCCTCCATCTACTTCTTGTTCTTTCTCTTCTTTCGTCTGAGGAGGCTATCTGCCTCTCTCACACTATAGACTGGAACAGACTGGAACTGATAACTTGGAAGGTGGAAGGGAGGGAAAATGTTTTGCTATCTTGTAAAAATGTCTTTTGTAAATTGAATCAAGTAAAATAAAAAAAGAAACCATATTAAACCATAAGCACATTGATGATCATTATCATTGTAATCAAAATCATGATTAGCAGCATATAGAGAGAAAGCAAATTTTCCAAAACATACCACACAGGTTGTTGAAGGTTGGGAAGTGTAAGCATCCACGGCAATTACGGCGCCGGGCAAGAGAAAAAGCATTTCCAATTAGCTATGCATATGGAATTGACATATATTCTCACACAGTTCTAACAACTCGTTATCTTATTCTATATGTTATTGGGATTAATTGTTAAATAACGTGGTCCATAAACCATCATTGGAGTACATGCGTTTGGTGCAACCTTCTACCAATATTCGGTTGTTTCTAATTCCTAAATCACCATGACCTATTGGTGTTAGTTTGGTAAAGAAAAAGGCATGCTAGAATCCAAATTGTGCAAGGCACCCAAAATATGCTCCCCTGTATATTGGCCACAACTTTGTTGCTTTTCTTACCCTTATCCTATGTCTTAATCTTCAATATCTGTATTCAAAATGTATTATTATTAATTGTAGTATTAAGTATGTACTTCTCTGTATATGAGGTCGTATCAATAGGAATGAATTTCACCCACCCCAAATTCTGCTCAAATTTGAGGTGGGTGAAATTCTGGTAGAATATTGGTAGAAGGTTGCACCAAACGCATGTACCCCAATGATGGTTTATGGACCACGTTATTTAACAATTAATCACAATAATGTATGGAATAAGATAACGAGTTGTTAGAACTGTGTGAGAATATATGTCAATTCCATATGCATAGTTAATTGGAAATGCTTTTTTTCTCTTGCCCGGCACCGTAATTGCCGTGGTTGCTTACACTTCCCAACCTTCAACAACCTGTGTGGTATGTTTTGGAGAATTTGCTTTCTCTCTATATGCTGCTAATCATGATTTGTTTTTATTGCATCTCCCATGTTGATTTTGATTACAATGATAATGATCATCAATGTGCTTATGGTTTAATATGGTTTCTATGGATACAAATAGCCCTGAGAAAAACCGCAGAGGTCGAAACACGTCTTGGCTATACCATTGTTGTTCTGCATGATAAGAATATAAAGAAAACAACACTTTGATTCCAATGTGTGGACTTTAATTGTTACGAAATAGAATACTATGGATGTGGAATATTAGTTCCAAGCGCGGTGATAGCCTTGCAACATACAAACAATTACAATCTCCATCACCCCTTTCCTGGGCAAACTCTTGGAAAGGCTGGCCATCTCCCATCTTAATCTACATACTGAATCTGTTGGTTGCCTCCATGACCATCAGTCTGGCTTCAGAGCTGCCAGAATCACGGAAACTGCTCTCCTGAACATCTGTGAAGACTTGCTCTCCAATCTTGACTCTAATCTTCCTTCTGTCATCATTCGCCTTGATCTATCCTCTGCCTTTGACAGGGTCATCCATGCCATCCTGCGTAATCATCTCCGGGACAACCTTGGAATTACTGATCAGGCCCTGGCCTGGTTGACCTCCTTTCTCACGACTGACCCTCTCAGGTCCAACTGGGGTCTTTCCTCTCTCTCTCTACTTGTGGTGTTCCCCAGGGGTCTAACCTCTGTCCCTGGCTCTTCAACCACTACCTGGCAATTCTTGCCCACCGCATTGCTTCTTTCTGCTCCAATTTTCAATGTTATGCCGATGACTCTGCTCTCTTCAGCCACCTCTGCTTCTTCTCTCATACCAGACTGTTTGGCCGCAATTCAGGAATGGTGTGCCACCATTGATCTCTGCCTTAATGCCAGTAAAACTGAGATCCTCCTCTTTGGGACACCTGTTTTTTCTCTCTCTCTCTCTCTCTCTCTCTCTCTCTCTCTCTCTCTCTCTCTCTCTCTCTCTTCTCCCCCCACCCACTGTGGGCCCTCTTCCTGCTCCTTGATGTCATCTTTGACTCCACCCGCTCCTTCTCTCCTCACATCTCTAAGAAGTCAAACTATCAGCTGCACCACCTCAGAATTATTCTTCCTTTTCTCACTTTCCCCTAGAAGTTCACTGTCTGAAAAGCTTTGGTCCTATCTAGCCTGGACTATTGCAACAGCCTCTTTCTAAATCTTCCTGCCTCTACTCTTCGACCTTTACAACTTATCCAGAACAGGAGTGCAAGACTTGTCCTTTGGCCTCAAGCCCAGGTATTTATCTCTCCAGCTCTGAAATCTCTTCACTGGCTCCCTGTGGCTGCAAGGATCAGCTTCAAGAACCTCTGCATTGTCCACAAGGCTTTCTGGGGCCTGGGACTGCTCTACCTCCAACTTTCTCTCCCAAAACATCTTCGATCTCGAGCTCTCCGTTCATCCACCACCAATTCTCTGAGGGTCAGACACTTCTTAAAGCAGAGAGTTGGGGGCAGATCTATCTCCTCGGCTGGGGCCTCCCTGCCTCTCTCAAACTTGAGCAGAACCACATCCGGTTCCGGAAGCAACTAAAGACCTTCCTTTTTGCTTCCACTTTCTCTCTTCCTCTCTTCCTCTCCCCTGCTGATGCACCTGACTGCTCCGTGCACTGGTCACCTGGTCACCCTGTGAACTTGGGCCCAGGCTCCTGCATGACCAGTTGCCCTCGCACTGCCTCCGGGCTCCCCAGCGCTTAAGGGTCTGTATTTGCAACCCTACAGTTCCTTCTCTGTGCACTTATGAGACACCTGCTGGCTTCACTTGTGAGTTAACTGCACGTCCCTTTTCCCCTTCCCTCTCCCCCGCACTTGTGCAATGTGAATCACACAAGGCCTAGTAAGATCGTTATTTTGTCCTCCCTTATTTCTCCCCTCCTTGTCTTGTCGCGCCTAGAAACACTTCTGTACAGGCGTGTTATAAATGCCACATCATATCATATATCAAGATGAAAACCATCTCTCCTTATGAGGAGGAATCGGTCACTATGGCGGAAACTCTGTTGGCAGTGATGTAGCTGCACCAGCATAGCTTCATACATCACATAACGTTGCACTGCCATCTTGGTATTGGTACGCACTGTGAAAGAGTGGATGCCATCTAGGAATGGGCACGGAACTGCAGTCTGTGCTCCGCAAACCTTCCAATTCTGTTCTTATTGACTGTCAGCCCCTAAGACTTAGAGTTTAAGCTTTGCAAGGATTGCAAGAGAGAAGTCAGTGTCAGATGTACACAGGTGGTTTCTTGTCCCTTGATTTTGGTCCCTTCAGAGTGCTACTCTGGTTATGCCTTGCATCTCAAAGCTACAGCAGAGCTGGTGGCTATCATGTTTACTATGCACGTAAAGGTCGGGAAAGGGGGAGATTCCCTAGTTCCCCAGTGCTCCAGTGCAGGTGTCTGCAGTAAAATATTAATAGGGTTTTCATCCTAGTGAATGTGGAGTTGGTTTTTCTAACAAAGGGGGAGAACTGCAGAAGGCCCTACTCAAGAAGTTATTTTTGTTACTTGCTGCACCATTTCTTTACCATTTTAAAGTGGAAGTTTAACCAGGACCCATCGCTTCACTACAAACACAGCTATGACCCCTTTTCTTGAAAGGATCCCAAAGGCTTGTTTCTCTTTAAAAATCCTGCTCTCCCGGGACTTTCGGATCATTTATGCTGGACGTTTCCTAACAGACCACACTGCTGCCTTCTGCTCTGATCCCATCTTTTCCTTCACTGGACAGCATCTAATGCCAAACACAACACACCTCAATTATCGTTTTTTGGGTTTCCATTTAAGTTGCCGCTATGTCTGGCTACACTTCCAGCAATACTGGCCATCGTGGGCGCAGAGACAGGCTCCCTGAGTCCCCCATTCTCAGGTGATATTGGTGCTGTTTGTGGCCATTAGACTACTCCACTGTTATGGGGCAATAGGCGTTGACCGCCGCTTCACCTCTGTGATAACGCACAATGAGGTCTACTCCTTTTGGGTAGGACCGAGACATATTTGCATATGGTCTTCCCCTTTGGTGATGGCTTGCTGAAAAACAATGGTCTGGGTGGTTGGCTAGAGCAATGGTAGAGGTTGATTAATGCACAACCTTCCTAGATATCCCTCTACAGCTTCTCTCTATACCTCTTTCAAGCAGCCATTTTATAGTTTGAACCTGCCTACCCTCAAGAGGTTTTTCCAGGGATTTCCATAGAGGATTTGGACTTCAGACCCTGTGTTGTGTTCTGTTGGGTGGATGTGTGTGTTAGGCTGGTCTGAAGGAGCTAGGTGTTGGTCTGCTGAATGCAGGTGGGTTGGATACTTCTCATGAGCTGGACTTCTGAGGAGTGTTTATACTATATTATCCTGCTTAGAACTGCTGTGTGCCTTGGCTTGTCGGCCCCAGTTCCATCTGGACTGTTCATTTAATAGGACATCCCAGAGTTTTGGGCTAATGCACTTCCTTCAGTAGTGTCCTTTGATGGATTAGTCCTTCCTCGCACTGATTCTTCATCTAATTACCACTTACCACTCATTACAGACTGCTTATAACCTGTGGCAATTCTGCAGTTCCTCTGCCCCTGTGTCTGGGTAAAACGGAGGTCCTTATTTTCATTGGTGATGTCTTTCTGGGTGAAACCTTCTTTTGCAGCCCAGGTTTCCATGAATATGGTGAAAAAGCACTGGCTGCACTTGGCGACAACCTTGTTTTGACTGCATGTCTTACACAAGATAACTTGGTAGTTCAGGAATTATGTTCTTGTTTGAATCCTAGTTTGTTTCCCAACCTTCTACTGGAAAATGGAATCAAGCTTCAACGGATTGCCTTTCTCCTACAGATTCCTTATCTTTTTTTTTTAAACTGTTTTTATTAACTTTTACATTATAATCCATGCAATACAACAAAGCCACCATACATGAGGCATAACACCCCCCACTCTAACCCCCACCGCACCCAACTCCCTTCCGGGCCCCACACATAACCCACAATGATGCGTCGGCATGAGTGAGTCACAGCCAAAGTTCCAATAAGATGAAAACTTATAGTGCACTAGTACTATAGGTGAGAAAGCCCCGAAGTTGCTCCACACCAAAGCAAAAAGAGCGTTCCTATTCAGTGGCTGAGTTCCTTCAAAACATTATCGGAGTAGTCTCCGGGGCACTTTGAGACAATGAGGCACTTTCACCGTGTAAGCCATCAGATATGTAGCTCCTGAAGGCCATCCAATAGTCCTTTGGTCTACCACTGAGAGGAAGTGTCTGATTATACTGTGTTTCTCTTTGTTCATACAACGACATAGACTTTACCCAGTGGTGTAAGGTGGGGGCTGCAGCCACCCTCCAGGTGCGAGCCACCAATGACCTAGCGACCACGGAGGCCATGCTCACCAAGAGTTTATCGCTACTCGCCTGCAGTTCCACCAATGCCAACAACCACGTCTCAGGAGTAAACGGTATCGGGTCATCTATTATCTTCTCCATAACCTCTGCTATGGCCACCCAGAAGGTTTGAATAAGAGAACAGAGCCAAACCACATGATAGAAATCAGCTGGGGTCTGTTGACATCTCCTACAGTTCGAGGACCTAAGTGGGAACAATTTGTGCAAGGACAAAGGGGAGTAATACAGCTGATACAGAAACTTATAGCGGATCAAGCGAAATCTGTTGTTGATGGAGATCGATTTAGACTGAGCCAGTATAGAGCCCCTTTGAGCCTCTCATAGGGAACATGACAAACAGTCCTCCCATTTAGTCCAATAGTGGGATGAGGAAGGGGGCATCAGCGATCGAGCCATACCATACAAGGATGAGACCACCCTTCTAGCAGAAACTGTGTTTATAACATATTCCAAGATTGGGGAAACTGCCGGAGCCATGGGGAAATCAGGCCATCTCGATCCCAGCACTTCACGAAGACGGAAGTACAATAGCATGGTAATCGGGGACCAGTCACCCCTGGACTTAAGCTCCTCCCAAGTTATACATTTACCAAGCGGCGCAAGGTCCCCCCAACGTATGGATACGCAAGGTCTGGAAGTGCTGAACAAAAACATGCTTGAATGTGAGGGGGATCCCACAGACCCTATATATGGCCATCAACGGGGAGTACCATGCACCCAACCCTGCCCATTTCGCCAGCTGATCCCAGGCCTTCAACGTGATCTCCAGGGGCTGAACCTCCACCCTCACATGTCGCTCCCAGATGGCCCACAGAAAGCCCTGTAAGTCGTCGGTTTGAGCGATTGCCCTTTCGAGCTGGGAGTGGGGACAGTTATTCGTGGGGGACCACCACCAAGTCGAATATTGGATCTGAGTTATAAGATATTAGAGATTAGGGACCTTGTTAGGCAGAATCCTGTGCAGTGCTGCAGTGCCCTTAGGGACCACTACACACAATTAAGACTACAGGTGGCAATACAAGTTTTACCTTTGGTACAAGCCTGTACTACTATGTCAGAATGGTAGCAGTGGCGGAGCAGCCAGGCCTATCTCAAGAGGATATGAGCAGTAGCAGAGATTACACAAAGGGACCACAATCACTGTGACTCAAGCAAACACTGACTCAAGATTTCAGGTAAATAATATAAGTACATTTATTTTTTAAACCATTCATTATAAACACAACACTTCTATTAAACTCAAATAAAAACCATATGTTAAATATACCACAACTAACCAATTCACTTTGTACAGTAAGTCTCAAGGTAAGTACCCTGTGTTTGAATGAACAGTTGTTATGAACAAAACACGTTACCGTGAATACGATTGCGATCACTTTTTGACAGTTCGGTCTACTATATAAACGCGTATCCGTGACATGAAATGCTACCGGGGCAAAAACACACTTAGCATCTGAGATACCCAGAGGGAGTTGGAGGCAAAAATCACAGGCAATATTTTGGTTAGGCAGACAGAATCAAGAAACACTCAGAGACAGGAGTTCAAAAGTCAAAGGGCCAGAACTAGGGTCGAAAGACAACGGGGCCTGTTGCCGAAGATCACACAGTTAGACAGTTCACGATTCAACGTAGCCAAAAGTACTTCGATATTGTCAATGTTCGGAAACAAAAGTTATAAGAAGGAGGGAAGACAAGGGCAAGCATTGGAAAATGAAGAAAAGGGATTCACCCAGTTTCCTCAAGTAGAACACAGTACCTTGTTCCAGTAGTGTAGCTCGTGCCCTGGCAGTTGTTCCTGTTGGTTTCCCGCAGACCCACGATTCCTGAAGCTTCGTTGTGAAGGAGGACGTCTGAAGGGGGTCTGCACCACACAGGGATGAAGCCGGCAGCAGCGACGAGGAAAAAAAGGTGCGCTCCTTAAAAACAGGAGAGGCTATTCAGGTGGCTATCCGGACCACTATAGCAGTGTGCAGCGATCTCGACTAAGGAAGAGGATCCTCTGGCTGTAGAAGGTGAGCTGGTTATCCCCACAAGCTCAAGGGAAGAAGACTCCGGACTGGATCTTCTCTAAGTCGTTGAAGGGAAGATAACCCTGGACTGCAGCAGGGCTTCACCGGGACGGGGTAGTTGCAGCAGCTGTCGTTCTCTCCGCTTCTCTTAGGTTCCTTGTAGTTCCAGTGGTGACTCTCTGACTTCTAGCCCAATAGACCTGCCTTTTATGCGAAAAACTCCCATTCACACAGCCTGGCTGTCAATCACCCAGCAGGGGGGTTGTCCAGCCCGGACAACTACCCTGGCCAATCATGTCAAAGTGCGACTTGGGTTTCCTAGGATACCCTGTGCAGGGGGTGACTACACCCCTCCCTCACATTCAGCCCACCTAGACACCCAGGCGCCTTGAGGAGGGCTTCTGAGCAGAAGCCCGCCAAAAGACAGTGAACAAAGAAGGCAAACCTAGTTTGCCGCGCAAAGTAAAACACAAGAAGGACTTTAACAAAAAGAAATGGTGAATAAACCCAACCGGAGCCAAAAGAAAGACGATTTGGTCAAGCGGGTTTATTTTCGAGGCTAATATAATAGCCTAGAACAGTACCACGTTTATCTGATATAATCGCGGTAGAAAAGTTAGGGTAGATACCACTGCCACCAGCCTAGTCTAAATGTTAAAAGAGCGAAACAAGGCTCTGGGAGGTACAGATAAAAAGGGATACGAATTAACCCTTTCCAGTACTCCATGGAAGATGGGGTGTACTGGATCTGTGGTAGATTGACTAAGTAAAGTTAATAGTAACTTTACCCTTTTCTGGGGGACCGTAGTCGCCTCAGAAATGGAGTCAAGGGAAGTCTTAAAGACAACCCTGTGCCATGGCACTGAAGGTGCTGTGTGACACACAAAAAGAAGAGGGCTACTGAAGTGGTGTGCTTCAGAGACCACAATCACAAAAACAGGTAGAAACACATAGCAAAACACAGTTAAGAGTGGGGAAAAGCTCTCTCTTACCAAGTGGAGAAAAAATAGACTCCAGAAGTCCAGCAAATCTGCTGGGGGACTCACTAGGTGAGGGAAGTTAGCCATAGATGAGAATTCTCCCTAACAGACCTCCAACCCACTGTGAGCATACGAACAGCACAACGTGTGTAGGGACATGCAAGGACGTTTCCCTGCCCAAATCAATTTGGACATCAGAGCTCTTACATGTTTCCAGAAGGATATAGGGGGCCATACTGGTACGTTATTGAAGACATATAGTAATTTCGGTAGGATAATCATTTTAGATAAAGAGATGCGGGCCGCTTGAGAAAGAGGGAGTCATATCCAGGTATCCACCCTATGCTCCAAGTGTTGCAGAGCCGTAATGTAATTCTCCTCGAAAAGGGCTGCGGGGGAAGTGGACACCCTTATGCCTAGGTAGCAGATTCCTTGTGGGCACCAAGCAAAGGCCTCCCCGGCATCCTGCGAGGAGACCCCCGATGTGAGTGGAAGGACTTCGGATTTAGACCAATTTATTTGTAGACCAGAGATGGCCCCGAATGCAGATATTTCCTCCATCACAGGGGGTAAATTAGACGGATGATATTATATGTATAACAAAATGTCATCCGTGTAAAGGAAAACAATAGATACATAAGAACGGATCAACACACCACGGTGGGAATGAAACTCCCTCAGAGCACAGGCCACCGGTTCAATCCCCATGGCGAACAAGAGGGGGGAAGAGAGGGCACCCCTGCCTGGTACCCCGAGTAGGATAAATAGGAGTCGATAGGATCCCATTTGTGTATACCAGGGCACGACGGGCTGAGTAAAGAAGCCTGACCCAGTGGAGGAACGTGTTAACCACACCCGTGCGCCGGAGGACCTCAAACAGAAAAGGCCATTCAACAGAATCGAACGCCTTCTCCCCGTCCAAAGCCACTGCGGCAATACGGACGCCCGGGTTCACATTATGCATTAAAGTAAATAACCTGCGCAGATTGTTTTGTGTTGATCAGCCTGGGATGAATCCCGCCTGGTCCAGGAGGACCAGAGCGGGCATATGTAGGAGAAGCCGGTTCGCAAGCAACTTCGCTAGAATTTTATAGTCCGTATTTATCAGAGACAAGGGACAATAGGATGAGCACTTCCTAGAGTCTTTATTAGGTTTAAGCAGTCCTGTGATCAAGACTGTCCGAGTGGACTCCGGGAGAACCCCAGAGGAGGCCGCCTCCTCGAACATGTTACATAAATGGGAAATAAACAAATCAGGGAAAGCTTTATAAAACTCAGCAGTGATCCCGTCCGTGCCAGGGGCTTTACCGTTCGGGAGCGACTTTATCACTCCACGAAGTTCCTCCACCATGGGGGAATCGTTAAGAAGCCCCCCGACCTCTGAGTCGATCCAGCCCAGCGCTACCCTATCTATGTATTGGGTGATGTCATCATGCCCGGCCGAACTATGGGCGGTGTACAGCTTATTACAGAACTGACAGAATACCCCATTTATCCCCTCCACATCCTTGACTGTCTCCCCTGTGGGGGATTCTACTTCCATTATGGGTGCCTGTTAGGCAGAATCCTGTGCAGTTCCCTTAGGGAGCACTACATAAGATTAGGACTACAGGTGAGAGCAATAAATCCCCTTTGGTATCAGTCTGTACCACAAAGATTTAGTTGGTAGCTGTGGCTGAGCAGTCAGACTTATCTCAAGAGGGAGAGGAGCAGTATTCAGGGTTTACACAATAGGCCTACAGTACTATGGCACAAGAAAACACTGACCAAAGCTTTGTATTAAAAAGTAGTTATATATTTATTTTATACACTTCTAATAAACCACATGTATCACAGTCATCAAGCAAGTTAAATTAAGTCAAAGGAAAAATATACACACTGCCAAGTTAAATTGTATACCAAGTGAACCAGAGTGAAAACTGAGCAAAATGGCACAGTGAAAACTACACACAAGGGATACTCTAACAATTTCTTACAAGGGAGGGAAAACACAAGTTATTAAGAAATACCTTCTCATACACCCTAGCAACACTTCCCATCAGTTTGTGAACCAGTTTAAGCAAGACAGTGCATCAGTATAGGCAATACTTAAATGAAAACTGAGCAAAATGGCATTTCACAAGTTTTAAAAATGGGAAGGAAAGGGTAGTTGTAAGAATTAGGTGCATCACACAGTTCTAAATGAAAATCAATCTAAAGAAGGCAGGTCTAACAAATGTAACCAGAGTCAGTAGGCCTGTGCCAAAGTCAGTTGGTACAGGGCAAGGGCCCAGGAGCAAAATGTTCTCGTAGCTGCAGTCAAGTCTTTGGTTAACGATTTTGAAAAGGCGGATGCAGAAGTTAAAAAGACAATGTTAAGAGAGAGGGGCGGCCACCCCAACAGGTAGGTAAAGGATTTAAAACGCCTTTAGTGCTACCGCGAAGAAAGGGCGGCCTGGCAGAAAAATGTACCTTTAAATGAAGAAGTAGCTCCTGCGGTGGCGTTTGTTCCTGGTCGTTCCTGCAGTTCGGGTGATCCAGCAGAGGAAGAGAGGCTCTCGTCATGGAGGAAGGTTCGAGTTACTGCACTACCCAGGGATGAAACCAGCCTCAGTGCTGCCCGACGAATAAAAGGTACGCTCATTTAAATTGCGGTCCGGGTGGACTGGTGCCTGGCTATCTGGCCTCCGAGTACAGGGTACGGGAGATTCGACCAAGGCAGGTCCGGGAAGGCGATTGGCAAGCTGGTTGGCCCCACCAGCTCAAGGGAAGAAGGCTCTTGCAGATGAAGATCTTCTCTCGTAGTGTGGAGAAAAGTGGTGAGACGCTACAGCAGGGCTTCACCGATGGTTGTCGTTGCACATGTCTTTGGCTTCTCTCCTCTTCGGCTTCTTAGTTTCAGTGGCAACGTCTTGCTCTTCCAGTCCTCGGGACCCTGCTTTTATGCAAAAAGATCCCCATTCATACAGCCTGGCTGTCACTCACACAGTGGAGTGGTCATCTTGGCGGGACACCCTCCAGCCTAACAGGATAGAGTGCGACATGGGTTGCTGAGGTAACCCTGTCCAGGGGTCCTACTCCCCCTCCCACACAATGGACCCACCCCAGACTCAGTGGCGCCAAAAGGGGGGCTTCTCAGTAGAAGCCCGCCAAAAGGACGAACAAAGGATCCCCGACCTGGGTTAGGAGTTTAGAGAAAGACACGAGAAAGAAGTTCTATTAAAGTTCTGGCAATAAAAACCTACCGGAGTAACGTTAATATTAAAATACACCGGCGTTATGTTAGAGGCTGTCAGAAAAAGTGGTAGCCTCGAACAATGGGAAAATCCCATAGGGAAATATTTGCGGTCGAATATTTACGGTAGTAACCACTGCCACCAGCCAGAAACTTTTGAGAGAGGGACTGTACGGTACCCTCTCAAATGAACATAAGGGAAAAATGATTAACCCTTTCCAGTGCCTCCATAGTAAGATGGTTTGTACTGGTTTAGTTCATAAAAATTGACTAGTAAAGTCAATTTGGACTTTACATGCCCTGGGAGACAGTTGTCAGTCCCAGGGTATGGAGTCTATGTTTGGGGGTTGCTACGACACCTCTGTGTCACTGTACGGAGGGTGCTGTGTAACAATAAAGATGGTTTCTATGGGGGTGAGAAAATCCCATAGACATTAAACACAAAAATAGCCTAGAACACACATAGCAAAAAGTGCCTAAGAGTGGGAAAAAGAGCCTCACTCTTAGCAGGAAAAAGAAACAAACCCTTCAAATCCAGCAAAGCTGTGGGGGACTCTATAGGTAAGGGAAATTAGCCTTAGAATGAGAATTCTCCCTAACAGTGCCAGGCGATTCTCCTGCCTTATGGCCCAGGCAAGGGTCCTACTTGGGCGATCTCCCTCCCCATATCTCATCGGCAGCACCGGGTCACCCAGGAACCTTTCCTCCCTGTCCATTAGAGAACGGATTCGCCTTTTCGCCGACAGGTCCGCTTGAAGCAAGGGGGAGTTGGACTTACCCAAAAGAAGCTCCATATTTTTAATATCGTTCTCCATCCGGGCAATTGCCCCGCAAATGCTTTTCAGGGCCACCCGTGGGACGTACACCAACCCCGTAAATAGACCTTAAACGTCTCCCATAGAATACTGGGGCTGGAAACTGATCCCTCATTTTGCAGAAAAAATTCTGTAATGGCCCAGTGCAGATCTTCCCGAAACGCCCCGTCTGCCAAAGTACGAGCTCGGAACCTCCAACGGAGTTGCCTGGGGGGATGGGAGAGCCTCTGAGCCTCACTAATACTGGGGAGTGATCCAACAAAGTGCGAGGGAGAATCGCCGTATTGTCCGCCACCCATGAGAGATCCGGGGACAGGAATATATAATCAATTCTAGAAGAACTCCCATGCACACTAGAATGGTATGTATATTCTCGGGCGTTTGGATGATGCCAACGCCAAATATCCACCAAGGAGTAGTCTGTAGCTATGGAGTGCCACTTCTGAGCTGACCGAGTAAGCAGTCCCGGGGCTGATGTTGACCTGTCTAACATGGCAGAGAGGGCTAGGTTAAAGTCTCCCACCCAAATCACTTCGTACTCCTGAAATGTCCGGAGGTGTTCCAAGCATGATAGGAGGAAGTCAGGAGAGTCATAGTTAGGGCCATACATACTCATGAATAAAACAGACCAGGCTGCAATCTTGCCAGCAACCAGAATAAACCGACCTTCACTATCCGAGACCTGTCTATGCAGTTTGAATTCCAGAGTTCGGTGTATATAAATCTCAACCCTCCGGGAATGAGTCGATTAGGAGGAGCCATACCTATGAACCCCCCACCCAGCCAGGGCAGGGAGTTTGTGGTCCTTGCCAATGTGAGCCTCCTGTATACATAAGACATTAACATGATGATTCTGCACGAAGTTGGAGATGAGACGTGTCTTTTTAGCACTGGTGAAACCCCGAATGGTCCGTGTAAGTAGAACAATCTCAGAATTAACAGGAGTATGGGGACTCAGTGGAGTGGTCACATTAAGTGTAAATTAGAAGCAATTGAGAAAAACCTGTAACGCAAGAAAAACATCCAGTAAAGGATAACAGACATTTTACCAATACATGACGCAAGAAAAGCGTATATGGCCCAGAAGGGAAAACCCAACCCCCTTGAACTGGGAGCAACAATACTCGGCCCCCCAACAATTGAAGAACCAAAGGAAAAAAAAAACCTCCTCCCCCCACCCACACCAGAAACCCCAACCTACCGGCCAGCAGAACCCACCCCCCACCCACCTAACAACAATCATACAACCTCAAAGTCTTAGGCGCCGCTGGGCATGGGGGTTGCCGGCGGCCGCTGTGCCTCCCAATAGCAAGAGGCTCATTTACAATATTGAGCTGCTCTACTGGAAATAACACACTTTGCAACTGGAACCAACAATTGTACAGCAAGGCCACAAGGCCCACGAAGGATCCCCGCTAGCGGGACGCAATTGTGTTCGAAATGTCTCCACGGTGCGGCAGACTAGGATGGCCAACAGGGGGACTAGGATGGCCGGAGGGGGGAGGCCCCCGCCTCTGGAAGCTCCGACACTAATCGTTATGCCGATTCCGGTGTCGTAAAGAACAATGTTTTCCCTTGATACACAACCCTGAGTTTGGCGGGATACATCATAGAGTAGCGGATGTCTTTCTTTCGTAAAATACTTTTCACCGCTAAGAAAGGTTTCCTCAAGTCCTGCACTTGTTAACTAAAGTCCGGGAAAAGTCTAATTGTAGCAGAACCCCACCGGAGCGATTTTTTATTTTATTTTATTTTTTTTCTCCCTAGCTGTGCGGAGCAGGATATCTCTGTGTTACGCTCACCTGGCTCCCACAGGGGCGTCGGTCGGACCCGGACTGCTACGGCCTCCACCCACGTGATGCGTAGTGCAGCGATGACTGACTGGATCTGCCCTCCTAATCTTGTCTGCTTGACCCGTAGAAATATTCTCCTACAAGTGGAGAGATGATTTAGCCACTTGTGGATTCAAGTGATAGCTCCCCCACTGTCCTCCCCACTAATCACCTCTGTGCCCTCTCAGCAATCTCACCTTATATTCTTGAAGGATGAGCCCTCCATCCTGCGAAGCACGCAGGGGCACGTTGATGACCAGTTACTTCACTGGCCTGAAGATATTGGAAGAGTTGTAGACGAATCCTGACTCCAAAAGGTCCTGGCGAAGAGCCGTAAGTATATAGTTGGTAAGAGTTCAAAATGTCTGGAATTCACTCCTGCCCAATTCCTCTTTTATCTTGCAACTTTGACCCAATAAGAAGATTGACTGCTGAAAGCGCTCCGGTAAAAGTCTGTGTTACCCAACACTGTCCGGTAAATAATGCCAAGGGTTAAACTTTCTCCTTTTCTTACAGGTGCAGCATAAGAAGATGTGGCGTGCTGATGAATAATACCTCTGACGGTAAAATCAGGTAAGCATATGGCAGCTAAAGAGATTGTATCTGTCTGTTCTCTCTGCTCACCTTGTTGTTTCTTGTTCCCCTTAGGTGCCGGGATTCGGCAATGTAAAGATGGAGACAGCGCCGGATCGAAAAAATGCTGCGTGGTTCGGTGAGTATGGCGCGGCGCTGCTGCTGCGATGCGACGCTTTTAAAACAAAGTCTTTCCTCTGGTTTGAAGATGCGATGAACCCGGAATTAGGTAGGAAATCAGGTAATACTCTTGTTCTAACCTTTGCTTCTTTCCTTCTTTCTAGGTGCTCCAGGTTCGAGGCGGGCGTGGCAGAAGGCTGGATGCTGGTGCTGGCACGGTGAACGTTACGCTGCTGGATGCAGAATAACGTGAAGCGTGAGCTGCTCTTCGGGCGTGGTTTAAATAGCCTCCAGAGTAGTCCCAGGTAGGTATTCCTCCCAGACCACAACCGAGTAACAAAATAGTCCCTAAGGTAAAGTAGTCCCTTCTAGGCCTCACATGGGTTTGGATCTTCTTGCAGCATGGTCTGCATCAGGTAAGTGTGCACCTATGAGCCTGGCGCCTATGGCACCAGGACTGATGTCCCATATGAGCCTGGCGCCATAGGCGCCAGGACTGAACCCAGACAGCCCCTAACAGGGGTTGCTGGGTTTTCTCAAGGCAACATGATGCCTGATCCCGGGGCTGATGGACGTGGTCTGCATGCCCGGGGGTATGCATCATGACACTCAGTCCCGATAGTTAAATATACGGGCGATGATGCTCTCTCCGGTGCACCTGGAGGGGGTTTCGCCGCGAGGGAGCGGTATGCCCGCTCCACCATGAGCATGTTTGTGACAGGAGGATCGTCAAGGACTTCACGAAGCAGTTTCTCCACAAATACCTCCATATTGTCAATGGCAGTGGATTCAGCGACCCCTGTGATCCTAATATTATTTGTACTGGACCGACCTTCTAAGTCATCGCTCCTAGCCACCACTCTTTTCACCGTTTGTTGTAGGGACGTCACCTCGCGCTGAAGCACAGCAATCTTGTCCTCACCCTCCCCAATCCGATGCTCCGCCTCAGACATCCTTCCACATAATTTTTTCGATTTGTATGGCTGACACGTCCACCTTGCATGTAAGTGCATCAATTTTGGTGCCCAAGCTGTCCGTACTGCCCTTCAGCTCTAACAGAGTCTGGTTAAGGGCCATGAAGTCAAATTGAGATGAGCCAGTCTCGGACTCCTGTTGCGAAGAATCCGACCTGACATACTGGTCCATCCTAGCCTGTTTCTTCTGATTGCCCATTCCAGGCTCAAGGCGCGGATCCGAGCCGCGGGGAGGCAGGCCCACAGGTTATGATGTCTCCCGCAGAGCGACCCGAAGAAGGTCGAGGGCGTGCTACCGCGCAGGGCATCCCAACGTTGCCACCCGGGGAACAACCATCAACCAAGGTGGAGAAAGCAAGGCGCCAGAGCCCCCACATTCGGGCAGTTCACTATGAGCCCCCGGAGGAACAGTCCTAGACAAAGCAGGTACCTGCCGATAGGTGGTTGGAGATGAGTGGAGTGCCCCCGTTCAATAACCCAAACCGCCACTCCAGTCCATGGTATCTCCAGATGGGGCAAATACACCCCACACTCTGCGATACACCACGACAGTCGGGTAGTCCACTATGAGCTCCCGGAGGAACAGTCCCGGATGAAGCAGGCTCCCACTGATGATTGGTTGAGGGTGGGTGGGGCACTCAATAACCCAAATCACCGGACCAGTCTATGATGTCCCCAGGTCCAAGCGGGGCGTGAGGCCACTGCACCCCGCACAGCACCCCGCAAGCCCTGCACCACAGGGCCCACAGAGCACTACAGAGCACGGGTAATCAACAGCCCCTGCACAGGGCCCCCCCCCCCCCACAGTACCCCCTCAGCTCAGTGCCGCAACTCCATCCGCCGTCAAAGGAAGGGTGAAAAGGGTGGGGGAGCCCGAACCCGAAGGAGACACGGGTAGGTCGTTCAGTGTCCCAATCAGCCGCTCCAGTCTATAGTGTCTCCAGGGGCCACCACACCCAGCACGTAGGGCAGGGGTAACCAGCAGCTCCAACGCAGGGGCCCTCGCACGGTGCCCCACCAGCTCAGTGCCACAAATCCAACAGACAACAAGGAGAGGAAGGGGTGGGGGCACGGACCCAAAGATGGCACAGTCAAGCTGTCCAAGCGTGGCGATCCTGGTCTGCCGCTCCACACACCCCAGCCCGATGTAGAAGTGCACCCCCAGCAGCCACCCGACTCACCGCTTAACAGGATGCCTAACTAGCGGGGTCGGGTGGAGAAGGGAGGGCCAGCAAGCTCCAAGATGCTCCGAGCACCAGCTGTCAGACAGGACGCGGCTCCACCAACATTGATGATGGGGTCCGGCGAGGGCAGGCTAGTCCGCGCTGCTCCACAAAAGGGGGCGCCCCTCCAGGCACCCACAGCCAGACAGCCGGTGTCTCCACCGCCACGCGGCCAAGACCCGGGGCCCACAGAGCCACCAGCAGATCCTGCAGCAGCGGACCCCCGGCAACAGACAGACCGGACACCAAGTGGGAGACGGGCAGAGACCCCCACACCGCCGCCAATGATGATCTGCTCCGCACCACGATGTAGAGAAGCCAGGTAGAAGAGCAGTCGATGCCGGCGGGGGAGGGGAAGCCCGCCAAAAACAGCCGTGGCAGCCGCAAGAGAGACAGCCCGTTACTCCCAGTCCACAGGCTCGTGATGGCAGGTAGCAACAAGTGCGCACTCCAGAGATATTCCGGTACCTCGCCCAGCCAAACTTTCGCCACAGTAAAGATCAGGACAGCAGTTTTTCAACCATATTAGTGAGCCTCTGCTGGAGCACTCTCAGGCTGCGGCCATCTTGCGGCGCGCGCAACAGCGCACCCCCTACAGATTCCTTCTCCAGCATGGGGTCTGGCATGGATTCACATGCTCATGAATATTCCCCGTCGTCAGGCTGGGAATCCTCGGTAAAGAAAAAATCAGTATCAGTTTCGTTTCTGATCTGTCTTTCTTAGTAGTAACCAATCACTGATTTCTGGGTCATACTGCCCCCAGCCAATGACTGCCCTCTCCCTAAGCCCCTCCCCTGGCAGCCATCCTCAGATTTTTACCGCACGTTCAAGTGTTGGGAGTCCTCGTGCTTTAGCTCTCAAGCTTTTATTGCGTTTTCGTGCTTTTTCAGGAGATTTTCTCATTTTTTCGGTTTAATCGAGCCTCAAGCTCCACCGTTTCTACTTCCGACAACGGGGACCCGTTTCGGAATTCTTCTATGCCCCTCAAGGGTAAAGTGTTCGTCGAGTTACGCTTCTTGGAGGATTCCGGAAGATCTGAGGCCTACCTCAACGGACATGGCCCAGGACAAGGGAAGCTCGACTCCCGGATCCAAGCTGTTCAGGAGCTGCCCGGGATGCGGATTGCAAAATGCTTTCAAGGAGGACGAGCATTTGAGATGTCTCTACTGCCTTCATGAGGACAAGACGCACGTGGAGAAGGACTGTGCATTCTGCAAGAACCTGTCGGAATGGACCAAGCAAGATCGTCGTTCCCGCCTCGCGGCCTGGCTGGAGAAGGGCACAGCAGGTGAGAAGGCAAAGAAAAAGTCTGAGCGGTCTTCTAAATCCTGTGAGGGTGCCCCGGCGACGGGGGCCGAACAGAAGGCCAAGCACCGCGAGTCCGCGGGCACCGGGAGCGCCGAAAGGTCTGGCTCTTCGGCTGCCAAGCAGGGCGCGACTTCCCCGGCACGATCAACCACGAGCCAGCGCTCTGGTTCGGGGAAGAGGAAGTCCGAGAACGCGGGTAAGCTTCTGGAGAGGCCCCGGTCGATCTCGAAGGGAGCCAAGGGGGAGCGAGGCGATGACCTTCCCCCCAAACCAAAGGCCCAGGACGCACCTAAGGTGGTGAGGGCCTTGATCCAACCGGCAAAGGCCTCTTTCGAGGTTGTCACAGCGTCCCTGGCGAAGCCGGCAGAGACTACGCCAGTGGAGGCGGCCTCTGGGCCCAGAGTTTCCCTGCCACCACGGAGGGAATCCTCTTTCCAGCCCATTAAGACCCCCGTGAAGACCCCGGTGGAAAAAGAGGGGGGGGCGGTGACTATTATGGACTCGGATTCAGACTCTGAGGAGGATCTGGTGGAAACCGTGAAAGGCCTCAACGAGAGGTTCGAGAAGGTTCAATCCCAGGGGAAGGATCCTGCTGATGTGATCGAAGATAGCGACGATGGCGACGACGAGGGCCCAGTGGAGCAGCCATCCCGCCCGTTGCAGCCATTGCCCGAGCCCCAGGATAGCTCGGCGGCCATTTTGTTGGCGATCTAATCCTTAAGTACTGAGATGAGGACGAGGTTACCACGGACCCTGACGGAGGATCCAGAACCAGGACCGTCGGGAAGCCCTCCGAACAAGCTGAGGAGAGTCCACCCCGCACCGCCCTTCGTGCCCACAAGGCCTGTGGACCCCTCGCCGGACCCTCGGGATGATACGGGGACGGATGACGACGGTGGCGATGATACAACGGACATTCCTTCATCACACCCCCCTCGGGCCTCTCCGCCCGACGAAATTGCCTCTTTCCACGCCATGATAGCCAGGGCATCCTAGCTCTTCCAGCTCTACCCTGAGGAATAGAAAAAGGAAGGCTTTCTTTACCAACGGCGGGAGGCCAAGAGAAAGACGGTCCTCGCGGTACCGTTGCTCGACGACATCTGGACAAAGGGCTGGCTATCCTGAAGAACCCTTCCACGACACCCGCCAAAAGGGACAGGTACGAGAAAAAGTACCGGGTCCCCGACGCCGCCCCCTTGTGCCTCAGGGCCCAAACTACGCCGGACTCGGTCGTCTCGGCAGCGGCCAAGAAGAAAGCGGCGGGTGCGGCGGCTTCAACTTCCACTTCCCCGCCGGACAGCGAGGGCAAGAAGTTGGACTCCATGGGACGACGAGTCATCTCGTCGGCGGCGACGACGATTAAGGCGGCCACTGCCTTAGCTTCTGTGGCCCGTTACGACAGGGAGCTTTGGTTCAAGATAGCTCCCCTGCTAGACTTCCTACCGGACGGCAAGAGGTCGGACGCCCTACAGATTCTGCAGGAAGGTGAGGTGATGTCGGATCACGCCGTAACGGTGGCAACGGACATTGCCGATACCGGATTTCGCCAGCTGGGCCACAGGGTTTGCCTTCGACGACGAGGATGGCTCAAGGCGACAGACTTTTGCCAGGACGTGCAGACCAGAGTGTTGGATATGCCGTTCGACGGCAACAACCTGTTTGGGAAGACGGTGGATGAGTCCCTCCAGGCCATCAAGACCGACACAGACCGCCTGAGCCCTAGGAGTCCTTCAGCAACAGCGGCCCTTTTGGAGCTCCGGAGGCAGACAGGGAGTCTCCAAGGGATCCAGCGGTGGCTCTTCTACGTACCCCCAGGCGGCCCGCTCCTCGTCCCAGGAGGCCTACAGAGGTCGCGGCAAGCAAGGAGGGTCTCGCCGCCGTCGTCAAGGAGGCCAAGGCGGCAAGGCCTCTTCCAAGCAGGACTGAACCGACCGTAGTGTCGAGCCCCCACCGAAACACCCCGGTGGGATTCCGGCTGACAAAGTTCGTCAGCGTGTGGGAGTCCATCTCCAACGATCGTTGGGTGCTGGACACCCTGGCCCACGGACACTCGCTAGAATTTCAAAAGAAGTGTCCTTGCGTTCCTCCCGTGGCCAGGAAGGAGAATCACATCCCTCAACTGCAAGAAGGGTGCCATCGAGCTCGTCCCCAAGAGGCTCCGGGGCTCCGGAGTAAACTCGAGGTACTTCCTCGTCAGAAAGAAGACAGGCGGTTGGTGCCCCATCCTGGACCTGCGTCGGTCAAACAAGTACATCAAGGCACAGAAATTCAGGATGGTCACCCTCCAGCACGTGCTGGGACAGCTGGAGGAGGGCGACTTCCTATCGTCGTCGGACCTGGAGGATGCTTACTTCCACATCCCCATTCTAAAAGGACACAGAAAGTTCCTCTGATTCGTAGTCAAGGGACGTCACTACCAATTCAGAGCCCTGCCGTTCGGATTAAAGTCGGCACCCAGGGTGTTCACCAAGTGCCTG
The DNA here is from genome assembly GCF_040938575.1 of Ambystoma mexicanum. Taxonomy (NCBI): domain Eukaryota; kingdom Metazoa; phylum Chordata; class Amphibia; order Caudata; family Ambystomatidae; genus Ambystoma; species Ambystoma mexicanum. Next base: position 642,827,229 of record NC_090923.1, read on the forward strand.
CAAGGGATCCACGTCTACCCCTACCTGGACGACTGGCTAATCTGTGCAAGGTTAAGAGAACTCGCCGTCGAACACACTGCGAGGACCGTCCGCCTGCTCACAGAACTGGGATTCGCCATCAACTACCCCAAATCCCACCTGGTTCCGTCGCAGGTGGCACTGTTTCTGGGAGCGAAGCTCGATACAGTGAAGCGATTGGCATTGATTTTACAAATTAAGTCAAGCTTTATTCAATGACACAGAATCATGATGAAGCCTTCCAAGTAGCAGTACCATTTCCTGTGCATCAGCGATTGGCATCTCCGTCAGAAGAAAGGATGAAGGCCATTTTGGGCAAGGTGCAGCGCCTGTTAGCCACGGATGTGGCCAGGGTGAGGTCCATCAAGTCCCTCCTCGGGATGATGTCCTCATGCATCTACCCTGTGCCCCTTTGCAGACTTCGGATGCGTCCGCTACAAGAGTTCCTCGACGCCCACTGGATTCAAGCAGCGGGAAGCTTCGAAGACCGGATCCCGCTCGACGAGGAGTTCCGTCGGACGATTCTATGGTGGGGTAGCCGTGCGCACCACACGGCAGGCACAGACTTTCAGACCCCGGCGTATCAGGAGACGGTGACGACGGACACCTCCCTGGAGGGTTGGGGGGTCCACACCGGAGATCTCCACGCAAGAGGCCTCTGGCTCCCGGAGGAGAGGTCTCTCCACATCAAAATCCTGGAGCTATGAGCCATGTTCTGGGCGCTCAAATTGTTCCTTCCGTCCCTCAAGGACAAAGTGGTAAGGATCTTCACCGACAACACCACCACGATGTTCTACATCCGGAAGCAGGGAGGCACCAGATCCCCAGCCCTGTCCAAGGAGGCTCAGGATCTGTGGCACTGGGCCGTCACCCTGGGGATGTTTCTGGTTCCCTTCCACCTGGCAGGAATGAAAAACACCATCGCCGACTCACTCAGCAGGGAGCTGCGCTCCTGCCACGAGTGGGAACTATACCAGGACCAGGTGGATCGGTTCTTTCAACGATGGGGCAAACCCCAGATCGACCTGTTCGCGACGGCGACGAACTCCAAGTGGCAGAGGTTCGCCAGCAGGTTCACACAGCCAAGGAGCATGGGCGATGCTTTCTCGTTCCCTTGGGACGGCCTGTTCCTGTACGCGTTCCCTCCGTTGCCGTTACTGCTCAGTCTCATCAACCAGCTCAAGAGGTCCAGGTGCAGAATGATCCTCGTCACACCGGTGTGGCCAAGACAGATCTGGCTCCCGGACCTTCTGGACTTGTCAGCGTCCCCACCAGTCAAGCCGGCGATGGACGCGGATCTTCTCTCCTGAGAAGGAGGCGCCATTCTTAATCACGACCCAGAGTCGCTGAACTTGCAGGCTTGGCTCCTGCAGCACTAGAGTTTGGAAGATACGATATCCCGGATGACTGCAGAGAGGTTCTTGCAAAAGCCAGGGCGTCCTCAACTCTCAAATGCTATGGACATAAGTGGAAGAGGTTCTCTGTCTGGTGCCGTGCACAGAAGATTAAACCTCTGCGGATTAGGGTGTTAGGCAGAAACCTGTGCAGTTCCCTCTGGGACCACTGCAAAAGATTGAAGACTACAGGTGTTTGGCAGTAAACCCACTTGGGAGCAGTCTGCAGATTCACTTGGTAGCTGTGGCTGAGCAGTCAGACTTCCCTCAAGAAGAGTTAGGCAGTATACAGAGTATTCACAATAGGTCAAAAAACATAGTAGAACAAGTAAACACTGACCAGAGCTTGGTGTAAAAGAGATATAATTATTTATTTAAAAGCACATCTAGTAAAACACACAGGCACTAATATTAAGCAGTTCAAAAACACGGTCACTAAAAGATATACACTCCCTTAAAAGAATATTAGACAAGTCTAAAGAAAAAGCCCCACTTATTTTCAGACAGCGGTGAGCGCTTAACGCAGATGGCACTCTAATAATTTGTTTTAAAAGGGAGAGGAAAGCAGAGTATAATTTGAAATGGATCCCAACACTTTCACAAGAACATAACAAGAGAGGAAGGCAAAGTAACCGTGAAGTTAGAGTTCAGAAGGCCGGATCCACTTTAAGAGGATCAGAACGAAATGTGTCCAAGGTCACTCAGTTGAAGTGCACAAAAAGTCTTGAAAAGGTTCAGGAAGAGTTGGACCAAAGAAGGGGACCAGTTAGATGGTCAAGGCAGCCAGTCCAGAAGGTTAAGTGATTATTATTACCTTGTAGCAGTCTTTAGAAAGGGAGGCCTGGCGTACACGGTACCTTAAAGTGGTGAGAATACTCCAGCGGGGGGGCAGTTGTTCCTGGCAGCGGATGCAAGTCGGTGCTTTGTCCGGGGGAAGAGAGGATCTCGTCGGGGAGGAAGACAGGAGTCCGTTGCACTGCCAGGGAAGAAACCAGCCGCAGAGTTCTCCGCTAAAAGGAGCGGTCCTTTTATTCACGGTCCAGTGGTAAGTGGCTATCCGGTTGCCGGGGTGCTTGGCACGGGCAATTCGACCACAAGACGTCCTGGGATGCGAGGAAAAGAAGGTAAACTGGTTGTGCCCACCAGTCAGGGGAAGAAGCCTCTCCAGCCGGGAGATCTTCTCTGTCGTCGGGAAGTGGTGAGTCGGTTCCGCAGGGCCCCACCGGTGGTGTCGTCGTAGTAGGTCGGCTCAGCTTCTCCCTCTTCGGATTCTTTGGTCCTTTTCTTTCCCTTTACATTTTCGAGGACCAAGATTTAGACACATTAATTTGAAGGCCATTTGCCTGAACATATTTTTCAAACGCATTCAATTTGTGTTGAAGGCCAATCTGTCTGGTCCGGGATAATTAAATAATCTGCATAGAGCAGCCAACCAACTTGTTCGCCATTAAGTCTTGGTGGAAAAGAATGGCCCTCTCCTGGAGCCTCCTTGAGGTCAGAAAAAAGCAGATTCCAGGCATTGCCGCGAGGTGATGAGGAGGAAGGACAGGCGAGGAGGAGTGATGCCGGGGCCCAGCTCCCCTTGTGCCACGCACGGATCGTGTGCCAGCAGAGCACCTTGCCCCTTCCATCTCCTTCGTCGGAGGGTGGATTGCGCTGTGACATGGAGGCACCGGGGCCCAGCTGTAGTACCAGTGAGTGATGGAAATGGTGGTGGACACCCAGCAACCTGAGGGTGGATCGAGTGTGTGCTGCCCGCTCCCCAATAGCCCCCCCCTGAGGTGTATCAGAGGAGGAGCGTTCTAAGATCCCCCGAGGGCCGGGAAAGAATTTTAAACGGAAGAAAAACGACAGCAGCCCATGCTGTAAGCCCACGCTGCAAGCTTTTAACTGAGACTGAAACAAGTGAAGGGGGCCTTCTACGAGGACCGAGGGGGCGGTGGAGGCCATATATTCGGACACAGCTTGCGAAGACCCAGAGGAGCTTACACAGAGGATAGAATTCATCCCGGGTCTGGTGTAGTTGCTCCGTGCGGCCTGCAGTGGCGCACCGCAATCAAGTTTGAAGGACTCACCATCCCACCATATGGACCTCGCCCCTCATAGACATGCAAAGTATTAAAGTAGGAGCCGGAACTGTGCATCGGTGGCCCCGCTGCCCTGGGGTTTGCAGTGACACCTAACAGCAGCAGGATCACCCCACGCACCAGACGTTACATGCAAGGAGAAAGGCTGCGGTACATGGACGCAACGGCGAGACTGGCCCCCTTTGAATACACCCCACGGATTTCTGAGGAACGCCTGGTCGAGGTAACAGGTCCATAATGGGTGAGTAAGCCGGTGCCACAAAAAAGGACGTAGTAGCCCTCATGCAGGAGATTAGAAGCATGAGGGTGGACTTTGGTGATAGTCGATAAAATCGCACACAGATTGACAAGATGGAGGAAAGACTGGAGGAGGTGGAACATAACCAATCCTACCTGTACATGATGGAGACCCAAATTGAGGTGCGTCTGACGGAGGGAGAAAGGAGGGAGGAGAAAATCCTCATGAAGTTGGACAATCTCAAGAATCGTGAGAGGCGGAATAACCTCGGGTTGTATGGAATCCCTGAGAAAGATGGGGAGTCTGAGAAAGACCTACGAAGTGCCTTATATGCCATCACCAAACTCATCTTCGACAAAGATTCCATTGATGAGGTCAAGATTGAGAGGATTCACAGGGCTGGTGGTGCAGCGGGAGGCCCCTGATCGGTTCTTGTCTGCTTTCGCAACTATGGCGATGGACTCCAAATTCTGGAAAAAGCATGTAAAAAGGGCCCAGTGATGTACGGGTCGGCAAGGGTAACGGTCTTCCAGGACTTGTCCTCACTCTCACTCTCCCTCTCTAAAAGAAGGCTCTGCTCACTCCTCACCAAGTGGCTAAATGAAAAAGGGATCCGATTATAGGTGGGAATTCCCATTCTCCATCTCGTTCAAAGCAGATGGACGCAATTACAGACACTCCATGGAACAGGACATTCAGAGGGTCTAACTAACGGGAGACCCCGCACACCTCAAGGGATCGGAATCCGGACGGAGGACAGTGGCAAACAAAGAGAATAAGGAGAAAATGTATCTTGGGCGCACGGAAGTTCAGAAAGCTGAGCACTCCTCCAGTGGATGGGACTTCAGAAGATGATCAAGCATGTCATCATGTGGTGGTGGTGCAGGGAGGAAGAATTGAACAAGGGACCCGGACCTTTTCTGTTTTACTTTTGGGGGGGGGGGTTTGCCTCACCCGACTGCTTTGATGCAGGGGTACTTGTTTGGGGGGGGTGCTATGGAGTGGTATAGGGGCTTATAGTTGAGAGGTGGAGTGGGGAGAGGGGGGGCTCAAGAATAAATGACGTGAAGAGAAGGAGCCCAACTCTGGGGGAGTCCCGTAGGTGGTTCGGTCACCACCGAGTAATGTTAACAGGGAGGGGCCGAATGCCAGATGTGGGGGATTAGGAGGTTGAGGGCTTGGGGGCGGGGGGTAGGGTAGAGTGGGGCGAATACCTGGTACGGGCTCTCCCAGCACTAGAGATATCTCAGGGCAGGGTTCAGGTTGATATGCCGAGGTCCCACAGGTGGAATGAATCGAACACCCGTATATGGATAACCTGATGACACCAGTGGAAAATAGACCTTTGGGGGGGAAACCTATGAATAGGCAACCTAAACGTGATAGCCACAAGACTGAAAGGGTATATGCCCAAATTGATCCACTCGGACCAAGTGGGGTCCGTTAAGGGGCGGCAGGGGACGGACACAATGAGGAAAACATTACACCTGATTACGCATCCCAAGAGATATGGCGGGTGGGGACATCCCTTCTCTCAATTGACTCCAAGAAGACATTTAATCAGGTGGAGTGGGTTTTCTCAGGTCGGTGCTTGTTAAATCTGGTATTAGGGAAAGGCCTTACCTAAGGGATTATGGTAGTGTACACATCCCCAATGGCCTCTGTCATGGTAAATGTGGGGGTACTCACGGTGGTTCGCACTTGGTGACCCCTCTCCCTGACATTGTATGCCTTGTTAATAGAACCCTTCGCCCAGAGGATCAGAGATGACCCGGAGGTGGTGGGTATTTCCATGTGGGGTTGGGGGTGGACTACAAAGTCGCCTTATACGCAGATGATATGTTGCTACATATAAGTGAACCCCTGGCCTCCATACCGGCAGCACTCCAATTGATCGAACTGTATGGTACCGTGGCCGGGCTAAAAATGAACAGGTCCAAATCGGTTCTTTTCCTACTGGACAGGAGGAGTGATGGGGATATTGGTTGGTGTACACCACTCGGGCTGGAGGATAACTTAAACACATTGAAATACTTAGGCATTAATCTTGCTAAGAATCTCGAGATGCTATTTGAAGCCAATTACCCCACCTCCCTCCCCCCACTCCACTGATGTCAAAAGTACATGCAGACTTGGCAAAAGCGAACAATCGTCTCACTGCTATGAAAATGATTGTCCTTTCAAGGGTTTTGTACCTATTTCAAATGCTCCCCATAAGGATTCTGGAGGCATTTAAAGGGGGCCCTTCATAGGTTCCTTTGGCAGGTGGAAAAAGGCAAGAATTCCCAGGGCAACCCCGATTTTACCCACAGAGAAGGGGGTGTCGGCCTCCCAAGCAGCCAACTCGGAATCCTATTTCCCCACCTCAGGCCACAATCGGACCAACAATGGCTGGCCCTGGACAACCTTAACCTGCATCCTGCTACTGTTGGGGAATGGTTGTCGGTGCCTAAGAATAAATTGCCACAGAGAATATGGGAGCACCCTATCCTGAGGTCAGTATGGGACATCTGGAGTCAAAGGGTGGACATGAAGGGGATTACCACATGGCCTTCGCCCCTGGGTCACCTCTGGGTACCGGGATTAAGAGACGCAATACCAAATCCCGGAAGATTTCAGAAATGGTTTGAGGTTGTTCTTGAGAGGATAGGGCCTTTTCATCTACATAATGGACCTAGAGGTGGCCTTGGACATAGGCAAAACGTTCAGTATTCTTGTTCTTACAGCTAAAAGGGGCCCTCACGGATTCGAGCATTAGGGAAAAGATAATGAGAGATCTCACTCCCTTTGAAACACTGCTGGACAGGGGTACTGAAATTAGAGGGTTGATATCTGCTATGTATGGGGCCTTGGTCGGGGCGGGAGGTGGGACCACAGAGAACCTGAGAGGGCGGTGGGCAAGAGACTTCAGGGTAGAGATAGACAAAGCCCTCTGGAGCAGATTGTGCAGGGGAGTTTCCAAGACATCACTATCCTGCTGGGGAGTTTGTTTTTTTATTTAATGGGGCTTGGGGCGGGATCTTTCAACCAGCCTGCAGTTGAATCTGTAATGTTTTATTCTTCTACAAAATAAAATAAAACCAAATGTGAAGAACAAAATGCAAGGGCTAGAAGATAACCTTGCTTTAACCCTTTTGAGGTCTCAATCTTTTTGGAAAGTAGTCCACCCAATGTAAGCTTCACCTTCATTGAAGTAGAGGTATAGAGTGAGATAATAGGATAGCGAATATCCCTAGGGCAGCCGCAAGACTCCATTTTTTACCACAGCAATTCTCGTCGGGGGCTTGTGCAAAGTCAACAAATGCAATAAAAATGTTCTTTCCTTCCCACAAGGCTCTAATTTTTAGAATGTTTAACAAGAAAAGGTTCAAGCTGCATCCTACCTCTTTTACAAAGCCTGAATGTTTTGGATCATAGTGGCCCGACTCCTTTATCCAGTTCTTTAGCCTTGTAAAGAGAAGACAAGCAAACATTTTACCCAAGACATCCAAAAGCTTAATGGGGCGATAACTTTTTGGTTCAGATCTACTGCCTTTTTTAAAGATCGGATCACCATCGCTTGCTTCCAGGAGTTAGGTATCTCGCCTATTAATGCCACCTCTGAAAAATGGGTCATACAAAAGTTGGCCCATTCTTCCGGGGCTCTTTTAAGCCTCAAATTAGAAAGGCCATCTGGGCCTGGAGCCCTGGAACCGCAGGCCTTCATGATCAAGCCTTTAATCTCTTCCCATGTAAATGATAAAGACCATCCACTGGTTTGGTTATCCTGGATGTTAGGCACTAGAGCTCTCGATACACCTTGTTTCTGGTAAAGGGCTCCAAAGAACCCTACTAAGTCTAGATATTAATAACCACCAAATTAAGAGGGTCCTGACAACCTCCCCTCACATTCCATTAATATTGTTTGCATCTAAGGGGTTTGGTTGGTAGATTTAAAAGATGTTATGCCTAGGTCCTTCTCAATTAAAGTCAGGAGACCTGAACTCGGTCTTCCTCTTCCCTTTTTTGTGGCAGGATTTCAAAAAAGATTAAATCCCTCTGCTTTGCAGCGCTGCTGAAAGCCAGGTCTCTTGGAGACACAAGATATCGAATACATTGAAGCCCCCGGCCATGTCATTAAACAAAGGACTGAAGCCCCTAGTGTCCCATGAGGCCAGGACTAACTGGTCGCAATCAGCGCTGTCTCAGCGTTAACAGGTCCTATTGACATTAATTGTACTTGCTACCCATCTGCAGCTTTCTTCCTCCAAGCAGCTGCCGGACTTGGCCGAATTCAACACTATTGTCCTTTTCGACCTTGGTAGTTGGTCGAAGGTAACTTTGATCAAGCTCAATGTTACTGCTGTTGATGCTTGGAAATGAGATCCTATAGCCTCCCGTTGAGCAACCATCTCCTGCTCTCTCTGGGGTCCTAAGACCCAAATTCTTATCTACATTGCCAAGGGCTGCTAGCTGCTGTGTAGATCGATCCCCTTTTTCTGGGGCTATCTGCCGTTCAGTGGCCAGTATATGGTGATTAGTGTCCGAATACATCCTTTTACTACTTATGTCAGATCCTAGAGGCCAGAAATGTTCAACAGTTCCCAGGAGCAGATTAGAAAAGATTTTTGAGTTTAGGTGCAAACAGACAATCACATTTTTGGGAATTCGACTGCAGCAATATCTCTGGAGGACAAAGCCTCTAGGGCTGGAATATGATGTAATAGTTTTAAAATGTTTGTGCGATTCATTTGCAGTCCATCGCTTGCTGGTTGCAGTCTATCCAGATATAATTTAGGCCTTTCGTTAATGTTCTCTCTCTGCTTTAATCCCATATGGTCACTAGAGTTTGGTTGATTGTTTCAAGGTTGAGGATGCAAGTCCTTTATAGGAGGCTGCCTTGGGGTCAAGTTATTTAAGGATTGGCTATTCCCGAACTTGGGAAATCACTCGGGTGGGGGGTAGGCACCGAAACCTCATGGCCCATGTTTGTTACCATCTTTAGGCGTCTGTCCTCCAGCGTCAAGAACCGGACGTTTAGAGACTCGTGAGGGGGAGGCCTTATGGGAGGTGATATTTCAATATTAATTGGAGGGGGTTCGCTCTCAGTCACCTCTCGGCCACCCCCTCAAGCTAAAGTTACTAATGACTCGTGGTCATCCGCTTCCGTCCTCTAGACTGCTAAATCCAAGAGCTCATGATCGATTGAATTGGAAGACATATTCCCTCCCGCATTGTCCTCAACTTGGATGACCTTTGGATCTTTATTCTTTTCCACCGGAGTGACACTACGTAGACTCTGGGACGCCATCTCTACATCGGGGAGGTGAGCTTTGAGGTTTTGAATAAAGCCTCTAGAACCGTTTGACTTAGTTGATTTTTTACACGGTTGGTCCATAGGCTTTTTCGTTTGTTGTACCTGGGCTGAGGGAGGGATAACATTACCTATCTTCTTTTTTTTTTCCTTCTTGTATAGAAGATTTTGTAGGTGTTCCCCTCAGGCTCTTCCACCTCAGCACTGGTGTTGTGGGATGGCTCCTCTTCTTACGCGTGGTTGGCCATGTGTTAGGAAAGATTCTCTTTACTGCACTTTTCCTTCCATCTTTATGGAACCCCCAAACTTTTTGCTTTTATTTTTTAATCTGACCTGTACCTTTTGCACTAAAGTGAAGCTTTAAGCTTCACTGCACTGGCCTTTGCTCGCATGTTATGGGGTAACTGATATGTCCTTAAGGCTATCAGTACTGGGAAACAGTGTTTCCCTTAGTCGTGTTACTATGTTGCTACTTGTGGTTACTTTTGTATCACTTGTGGTAACTTTTTATCATTGCACAAAGCAGTTTACACTGCAGTGCAATGGGGTGCATTTTTGTTTTGCCATAGACTAACAATCAAAGGATTTTTTGGTTACTCTAGATGTGCTTAAATGATGGGCTGGTGGCAGCAGTGACTTTTCCCTGCTTTTTGGGGAATTTCATTTTAGCTTTACCGCATTTACCACGTTTGGCTACTGAGTGTGGCTACTGGTCAAACATGGCTGTGCCACAAGGTTTTTCGCCCATTCTTTTTGCATCTTATTTAGCCTTCTTTCTGGCCTCAGAGTCCAGGAAGATCCTTATAAGGACTTCCAATGCCCGGGAAAGCAGCAGCTTTTGGCGGGCTACTGGACTGCTTTGTGTGTTTGACAGGCAGGATGTGGGCTGATTGGACCATTGTGGGGGGTGTGTGTGTGTGGGGGATAGTTCTGCTATTGGCTAGTGGGGGTTTAGACTTCTACCTGACTTTTGGGATAAGAGTACCCCTGCATGCATTATTCAGAGATCCTGGAAGAACCTGAAGGAGCAAAGTACCCTGTCAGCTGAGAAGACCCGCAAAGAAACCTGAAACCTGACTGAAGGAGGCCTGGCAACCAACTTTTGCTGCAGCTCTGGTGGAGCCCTGTCTGCCTTGTGATCTTTAGTAGCCCTGTGAAGGTGCTACGCCCCTTGGAGTGGAGGGAACATCCATTCCGGACGTCTACTTAGTGCCCAGCACAAAAACTGCCTTCGCAAGTGCCCAGTAACCGTCCTGTGGCTGACCAGCTTAGTTTTTGGGCTACCTGCTTAACTTCGTTACTGTTCCGAGTTTACGCCTGGAACCTGGTACACCCTCAGCTGCTACTGCACCAACACCCTCTGCGAAACTTTGGTGTCCTAGCACCAAGGGGACCCGAGAAAGACCGGAAAGTCCGACCACGGCTACTGAGTCCTGTTGCATCGCTGGGCGTGGTATGCACCGTCGCCTGAAGCCTGCTTTTCCGACACAAGTCCAGTCCCTAGAGGGGTGCTTCATCATTTGTTTTTGCATTCTTTGACCCAAAGTCTTTGCAACAGCAAAAGATCCCAACCGGAGTCATTCTCGAACCAGCAACCCCTGGAACCCCTGGAAATTGAGGACTGCGGATTCCGGCAGGGAAAAGCAAACCAGGACACCCTTCCTTTGTTCTACAAAGACCTGGGAAGATTAGGAGTAAGGGGCATAAGTTACAGATCTTTTAACATACCCCTATACTCCCATTTATAGGTCAATGGGTTTATAATAATCATATTTCTTATACTATTGGCTTTGCCATTACTTTCCTTGGCAAGGCTTCTGACTGATGGGGGTAATTTTGGGCAATTGTCTACATTGAACCCTAACTCTAAGAATCCATCACTGGACCCCAGAGACCCTACCTACATTTTTTCTTACTTCCTAAGTTCTGTGGAACTGTATCCTGACCAGTAGAGCACAAGGCCCCAGACAATTTAGGGTTGGACAATTTTAGCTAGGGATCATCTCTGTGGACCTTTTTGGATATGATACTTACCTATTAATTCCTTTGCAGGAGTATTTTTGATGTGTATTGTGCATTTGAACCTGTGAATGTATATATGTATTTAGTTTGATGGTATTGGTTGATATTTCTACCTGCTTGTATTCATTTTCTTATAGTGTGTTTTGTCCATAATTAAATAAATGTATTTGTATACATCGTGTCTAAGTGCAATTTGAGATTCCCATTGTGTGACCTCATTGTGGACCCTTTACACTCTCGCCCCTCTGAAGAACTTAGCCTAGACCGCCTGTCACTGCTACCTAAATTGGTTTGGCTACAGCTTCCCAGAGTTGTCCCTGTCACAATATAGGTTGGCCTTCTATACATCTGTCCACCAGGCCAGAGTACAGAAAATCAGTCCTAGCACCATGTGCCCCTCTGCATTTCCTACTTCTAGCGGGGAGGTCGAAAATGTTATGCTCGTAGGATTATCCAGTGGGCCGCAGAAGGCCAAAGAGGGCCCATCAAGTTCTAACATCATTACTGGTTTAGCAGGGATACATTCAGTTGTCTCTGATGTTATCGTTGAGACCACAGCTGGCTCTTCGAGGGAAATCTTGGGGGCCAAGGTCAGGTCGATTAGGCGTGTTTGAGACTCTTTAGTCGCACTTTTAGGCATTTTCTTAGATGGATCACGCCCCCATTTGAAAATCTCTCGTGCTGCTTCTAGTTGGAGTTTATTACTTGCTCCTACTTCCGTCATGTGATTGCATTGAAGTTTCTGCAAGACGATTCAGAGGCAAGTTCTTTATCAAGCCTACTTTCTAGAGAGTTAGTAAATGCCTCAATGTGAATCAGTTTGGAATGGGTCATAGCCAACATAGTGGCCTGATCTTTATAGTTGTCATTTATAGCCTCATATAGCTTCAGCAAAGGTGCAAGTGCAATTGTTAGCAATGACATCAAACTGCATTGTGTTTGTAGATTAGATGGAGTATCTCTGCCGCTGAGTCCCCTCCTCTTCTTTTGAGTTTGCCTGGTAGCTATATATGAGCCTGGGCGCTGTGATTGCTCTGAAGAGGATGAAGAGTACAAGTTCGATTCAGGCGCATATCTAGTTTCACTGGTGTTTGAATCTTGCTCTCCGCCAAGAATGTTGGTGATAGGATTGACAGGCTGTGCTGGTTTTTCACCACGAAGACCCCGCGCCAGGGCTGGACTGAGCCGAGAGCCGAGAGGTCGTCTGGGTGTTCCGTGTGTTTTCCATTAGCGTTGGAGTAGAAATTTCTTTAATCAACCTAGAATTTATTGCACAGACTTCTCCCGCCTCTGTCTGTTCTGACTTTATCAGAACAGGGTGCCGCTATACCAGAATCTGGAGCCAATCTCCCGGTGTCCCGGATGTCCGCTACACCTCGTCTTTTCTGCGCCAAGAAGAGATTAGAACTGGGACCTGGAGTTCCCAGGCCCATAGGTTGGATCTTTGGCCAATGTTGACCTGTTGGCCACTATGATGGAGTAATGGGGAAGGGTTTAAGGAGAGAGATGAAATGACTTCCTTCATAGACGAGCTCCCCGTCTGGTCAGAACAACATTCTAATAGATGTTCATTTTCTAGCAGAGCCTTGTCTGAGGGTTCGTTGTTCTGGAAGGATTCACTAGAAGGATTTCCATTGTCCTGCATCCTAACATTCAAAGGCACATTGTTCCGGTGAGTAGAGTGACAACTTCTCTTAAAAAAGAAACACTAATTCCGGCCACGGGCCAGTACTCCCCATATCTTCCTGCAAGGAGGACTGCAGGAGTCCACTTGGGGGAGTAGCACTTGCATTAAATGTAGTCATTGATGCAGGCACTGTTGTTAAAGCCTGCAGGGGGGAAGGGGAAGTTGCAAAGAGGAAGTATCCTCATCCTAGCCTTTATGGAACATTGCAGTAGTTACAAAGATGTTAGTAGATGGTTCTAGTTCCACTAAAGCTTGAAGTTCCATCACGTTTGTTGGAACAGGTGGAATTGATTCCAAATACATGCCAGTAGCAACCTGGGATGAGCAGGGTAACATCTTCTCTCAGGTTTCACTACTCTCACCCAGGTCGTTGGTGTTATGACTTGATGGTCGTGAAGATTATGGAGCCTCTGTCCACAAGTTCCACTCAGAAAGATACAAATAACTTCCTGAGCGATCCTTGAGGCCACAGGTTTTTTGAATCCCGAAGAACACCAGGAGCCAGGAACACCGGTGACCCCTCGACCGCTGTAAAGCAAGCAATGGGTCAGTACAATGGCAAACAATACACTGAATAGCGAGGTAACAAATATCAAGGGGCTTACCAAGGGTCTGGGGAGGGGAAGAGCACAGATGAGAAGGGAGGTGTTCCGTGTGGCTGCAGAGTGTAGCAAGCGGCAGCGGGTAGGCGTAGATTGTTGTAGAAATAGGCACTGCAAGACCTGTATGGAAAGGGTACTCCAAAAGGTAACAGAGGAAGAAATCCGAAAACAGTCCGTTAAGAGTTCCAAGGTCAAAAGCCAGCCAAGTTCATCGAAACCAGGGGTAATCCAAAGGAATCAAAAACACAGTTCCAAGGTCCTGAAACAGCAGAGCAAAAACAGTATCCAAGGGCTTGACAGAGGAATCCAAGAAGAACAGTCCTTAGTCCAGAATCAAGATGTGGAGGCAGGAAGACGCCGAACAGTGCCTGATTGGATCAGCTGTGAAGCACTGAATGAGTGTTCCCTCTCCGGTTTTGAAGGGGCCTAGGAGTGTCACATGACCCCATCACGTGACTGATGATGTAGTACGTTTCCTTGTCACATGACCTAAGTTTTCAAAACGCTGCCGGGTCTTCCTGGGGGCGTGATGAAGCAAAGAAAAAAGCCGGCGTCTCCGTCTCCAAGACGCCAGGGCAGCTGCTAACGTTGCAGTGGGTGATGTATGACTATAGCGCGTTAGATGCCCTCCTGTGCGCCGCTGCCGTGCTGCTTGAGGAGGGAGTGAGGACATGAGGTCAGAAGGGGAAGGCAGATCAGGACCTGAGATGGAGGGCTTAGTGGCTGCACGGGTATTCGTGTGCGTAAGGTGACCAGTGGATGGTGTAACAGTTGGGAGCATGTCTGGATGGAGTGGAAGCCAGCAGTGTGGAGGAGCCCTCACCTGGCATCTCCCCCTCTTTCGTGGGGTTCGGGTTATGACACTCTCAGCAGCGCTTTCAGCAAAAATAGCAAGCTCAGTCCCATTGCCGCAAGGCATCCTCCACGGCTCGTCCCCCCCCCCGGGTTAGTTCTCACCTTGTTTGCAGTAAGAGGAAACATTTTCATAAGCCTCATTTGGCTTCTCGTCCTTTGGGTCGCTGACACACTAGGGCCCTTAATACAAGTAGGCACAGTTTCCAAAAAAAGAAAAAAATATAGATCTCTTTATAGGCTTTTAAACAAGTTGGCAGAAAGTAATGAATCCCTCTAACAAATTGGCAAAAACATTGGTCCCTCAACACGTGTTTCCCCGCTCACACATTGCAGCCGTTCCTCAGGAGGGTTAGTCATAATTCTGACTCAAATCCTAAAAGAGAATATTTAATTTTAGTTTGATTTAGTTAAGATTCAAAATTAACATAACACAAACACAGCGCTTGCTGTTGTCCAGATTCTAGACATAATCATGGTACAGTATTTCGAGCTGAATACTTACAGATTAGTACATCAATAATCATTAAATATCTGGTCATTTGTGCTTTACAAAGAAGGAACATTTCATGACAAGTATCTTCTTTGATCAATTTGTGTAAACCTCCAAAACAATTGTAAATTAAACTCGCTCAAATATCCTTGTTGTTGGAGTTCTAGTTCTTACTCTATAAGAGGAGAACCATCTTGAGGAGAACCATCTCCAGTTCTGGAAGCACCTCAAGACCTTCCTCTTTGCTTCTGCTTTCTCTCCTCCTCTCCCCTACTGAATTCTGGACTGAAACGGCACTGGTCACCTGGCTACCCTCTGATCTTGGGCCCAGGTCCACTCCCCGCCAGCTGCACACATGCACTGCCTCCAAGGCAACCCCTGCACTTGGGGGCTGTTTCTGTATCCCTACAGTCCCCACCAGCTCCTGACACTTGATGTCTGCACTTAATCCTGCACTTGCCACTAACTTGCCGCACTTTTACCTCTGTTTTATTTATTTTATTTATTCTTTACTGTTGATCCCATGTATTGCACTGCCCCCTCTCCCTTCCCCCGCACTTACCCTCTGCTCCTTCCCCTGCACTTGCACGATCTCAATGTCACCGGGCATAATAAGATCGTTGTCTTCCCTCTGTCCCCCCTCCCTTGCCTTTTCGCGCCTTGAAACACTTGTGTATAGGTGCGTTATAAATGCCATATCATATAATAGTTAGGAAAAATTTTGCAGGATGCTGTGCTGGACCGCCTTGAGTGGGCACTTTTGGAGGCTTTTGAGGCAGACTCCCTCTGACGGCCTCAGGCAGCCACTCAATCTCCACTCCCTGTGGTTTTTTCTTCTACAGTGTTCATGTGTGGGGGGGAAGGGAGGAACTGAGGCATGGGGTGTAGTGACGTGCTATGTATACGATGCCTGACGTCGCTTCTGGAGCCGAAGCTCTAGAGACGGAAAAGACGGATCGACGGCCGAGTTGAGGTCCATTACGCCCCCAGGTGAAAGGTTTCCAAGCAGCAGAGCTGGATGATGGATATCCATCAAGATGAGGAATCTGCGGGAGAAGAATCCATAGAAAGATCCATTATGGTGAGTAATTTCTACTTTCACAAACTCCACATACCGGCCCAGAATGAGACAGCTGTTAAGCGATATGAATGTTGAAAATAAAGTAGATATTCATTTTAGCTCAATCACAACAATGTGAAATGGCCAATGCGTTGGTGATGCAATAAATTGTGTAGACTGATATCTAAATGTTTTTTTTTTTTGTTAAAGCAGATTTCACAACTATTTTCTGGTAATTGTTTCAGAGCCATGCCCTTCCACCCTATTACAGAAACATATGGCTGACCTGCTTTGCAGTGATCGGGACATGGCACCCAGCTTCCTCAACAGCGTGCTTAACCAACTCAACTGGGCCTTTTCTGAGTTCATTGGTATGATTCAGGAGGTGAGAAACACTTGTCCGGAAACATGAATGAATGTTCTCATCATTTAGCAGTGATGGAGAAAAACCACAGTTGTAAAAATATTCCAACACCAGGGGATCTGCTGAGTGAATGCAGTGCAGCTCCCCCGTCCATTAGGAATAGCAAGCAATAGAATAATGTACTTTTATCATTGTTGTCTATTTAAAGCATAATCATGTTCAGTAAGCCAGTCACATTTTGTGACTGTGTGCATTGAGAACAGAGCCCTTCATGCAGGCGTGCTACTGATTTCCTTTATTCAAAGACATTTTCTGTAATATTTACAAAAACAATCCCATCTTTTTTGATATGTTGTATCGAATATCTTCAGTGTCGTCTGTTCTCATAATGATAAACTCTAAAATTAACTGTAAATACTTGGGTGTCAGCATTGAGGAAAAGCTGCCACAAATAGTAATTGTGACTGCATTTAAGAAATAAAAGATTAATAACTGCCTAATGAGATTTTGTAATAGATGTCCTTATACAAAGTTCTTATCTGTCTCTACCTGTATATTCAGATACTGTTATGTTATTGCCTTCAACACTTATTGGTTGACAACTAGAGCATTTCCTCAATATATGTTTGATTTTGTGATTTATAATGTGCTACATGTGCCATGAAGAATAAACTGCATCTATGGAAAGATGTTAATATCTAATGAACAGAATAAAGAATTGCAGAAAAGGAATAAAGATAATAACACAAAGAGGTGGGTCTTAAGGGTTCTCCGAAACACAGTTGGAGAATAGAAATCTGTGAACCCTCCCAGCCAGTGGGTGGTCCACTTAGTTTTCCCTTTTTTCACCTTCATAGGATCATTTATGAACACTCCCTCACTGTACAAAGTTTGTTTGCTGGTTTTTATTGATACTTATTCAAAACATGTATTTCTAATGGATTGTGTCCTCCCAGGAATTACTCATTTTAGATGTATCTTCCTGCAGCAGCTGATTTCTGAAACTTATCAACACCAGGAGGTGTTGTGAGGCATTGGGACCTCAGCTCTCTTTACCATCAGATATAAATATATGACGAGGAAGGTGTCCCCATTCCCTTTGGGGTTGAGCCACTATGCCCAAGAGAGGAAAGGGACTTCCCTGAAGAATTCTAGGGTGAGGGTGAGGGTGAGGATTTGCTGGAGCTGCCTTCTGAACTTCATGAAGCTAGTGGCCTTGTTACTTCCCCATGTTTGGATATACTATCAGTACCAACTGCGGGTAGACCTCATACCTCATTCCAAAACATCATGGCCAAAGTGGTGGAAATCCTGCGGTTATGCGCTCCTTCAAGCTGTAGCGTTTCCCCTCTTCACTCGGAAAGCAAGAGATTGTATGCACGGGGGAAGAAAATTTTCATCTCAGGCAGCTTTGCCTTGTGATCTGTAAACATGCCCTGTGCCCTGGCCAAACTTTATTTTAGCCTTTGGGCGGCAGTGACTGGTACTTCTGAACAACTCCCTTATGGGAATGTGAGTGAGGCCTTCAAAACTATCATTATTCATGATGGCAGGGAAGCTTCATGATAGATTTTGCAATTGGGACTGGGTACGGCTAACTGTGCAGGGTGTGTTGGGACTGCTACTAGCCAAGTGGTCCGGCAATATTCTTGAATGAGATTTCAGGGTTTGCAGAGGATGTATAGGCAAAGCTCCTGGACATGCCCTTTCATGGGCATAACCTCTTTGGGGCCAAAGCCGATGACTCCTGGCAGAGATGTCAATCGTCTAAGGTGACTAACAAAGCTTTGGGACTGGCTGTCAAACAACCCTCCATCCTATCAGGCGGAGGTCGTGGATTTCGGCCCAATACTTTCATTACCCAACATTGGAGGGGGTCAAGCTCCCCTGGGTAAGATGGATCGATGGTCGACGATCGGGTTGAGGTCCACTACTACCCCTATCAAAACATTTCTGAAGCAGCAGAGCTGGAGGGAATATCCATCAAATGAGGAATCTGCGGGAGAAGAATCCATAGAAAGAACATTACGGTATGGTAATTTCTCCTTCTCCTGCAAGTCCCCAGTGGGAGAGAGAATTTCTTAGTTTAGCACGGAATTATCCCATACCACAATTGACAATCGGGCCTTGTAGGTCGTTCATTAGGGTTATTGTCTTCCTTTCATTCAAAATCCTCCAGACAATCCTCCTGTGAACATTGCCTTGCCTCCGGACCTATACCTTTTGGAGGAAGTCCGTCAGCTGCAAAGACCATGATCGGACTGGCATCACACCCAGAATGAGGCAAAGGAGGGTACTCCACTTACTTTATGGTTCCAAAGAAATATGGGGGCTTGCGTCCCATCTTGGACTTGAGACTTCTGAATCTGAGCCTGCGCAAGCACAAATTCATGATGGCCCATCATGGACCCACAGGACATCTGCGTGTAGTGGCTTGGTGCCTGTCATGACACTGAGGACAGTGATTCGTGCAGTAAAATGAATCCATAATCCCTCTGGGAATGGATGGCGACACCCGCGGTAGGCTGATCCCTCTCAAAATCTCTGGCGTGGTCGACCGTTCCATCATCGGAGGTCGAGATGGAGGGGTCGACTCCAGAGAAGGAAGAGACATTGAAAAAAGACCAAGAAAGGGTCTAATTCCCGTTGCCATACATCCTCTTCCCCCTCTCACAAGAAGAAAAGATGCCACTTACATCAGTGCGGGTCTGCTGGAATGTGGAAGACTGTCTATAAGACTTTAGCATATTGCACATCACCCTCCCTCCTACACCTTGAAATGTTTGCTTGTAAGAAACAGTTTCCATTTTCTGTATGTTATGAATCCTTCAGAGTTATCACTGATTCTTCGGTGTCAGTCTTATCCTGCATGGGCAGGGCAAAGCAGCCGCTGCCTGATCCTGATCCTGGGGGTTGTCAGGAGGGAGGATCATGGGGGAGCAGATGAAGACCTGGGGAGATGCTGGCTCAGGCAGGAGGGACGCAGTATTCGCCCCCTTCTTGTGAGGAGGAAACCCTAATACCAGAGTTTTTGATGGCCTATTGTTGTGGGATATCTGATTGTTTTGATGATTTGTATTTCAAGCACAACTGTTCAACAATGTGATCCAAAATCATTTGAAACTTATGGGAACTCCAAGTCCCAGTAAGCTTTAGGTACTGTGACGAGGAGGAGGCACAAGGAGTTCATGTGAATGAAATGTGACTTTAAAAACAATGTTCAGTCCAGTTGTTGTCAGCCCAGTCAATTACATGGGACATTTAAATCCACCGGTCAGCTGTGGAAATGGACATGGCGAGAAGAATGTCAGGAACGAAGACAGACAGAGAGAGAAGGAAGGCTGCAGAGTGCGCAGAATGGGAAGCATCACCAGTGGCAGAGGAAGACCTACAGAGAAACATGGGGAGAACAAGAGATGCCCGGCCAAAGCAGTTTGGTGTCTCTTAGGACTGGAGGAGAACTCTGGGAGAGCGAGAGAGCAGATGACGCACAGCGAAACTAAGAGATGCGGTCCTACGAAGCTACGCAGGTCTTGGCAGCGAAAGTCAGGAGAGCTGACGCGGAGACCCAGAGAGACTGTCTAGATGGAGAAGCTGGCCCCTCGCAAGCACTTCTCAGGTGCTGCAGGGTGAACCGGTGAAGTCAGCCTGGTATCGAAGGGAGCTCCGGGATGTGCAAACATATTAAACGGCACTGTGTAAGTACTTTTGAATACCAACCAAATATAATTGAACAAACAAGGCGAATATGGCACAATGTGTACAATTCTCCTGACATGAGATGTCAGTTGGGGGAAACCTGGAACAAGCATTGCCAAGAGACTTTATAGAGGTTGACCGAAGGAGCTTGAACAAACCCTCATATAAGGAATACCAGTGTGAGGGAGATTGGGGCACGTGCTAACTGAAGTCAACCAGGGTCGTGCCACTGTAGAGGTGCAACTGTAAGAATATCTAAGAGGAGAGTGAATGTTACAGAGGGGGGAATATTCCTGGCAGGACAGGAGTGTATACTAGGATATCAAGATTTCTTTTTTTCCCCAGTTTGAACTTGAGTTTTCCTGGCAGGAGAGTGTACTGGGAAACTTATATCAATGTTTTGCCTTTCTCCCACAGACTCCTCATCTGATGTATATTCCCTCCAGCTGCTTCTGAAAACGTTTGACAGGGGCGTAGCGGCCTTGGACCCGGCTGTCGACCGTTGATCCGTCTTGCTCAGCGTATGGTCATTGGCTCCGGATTTGACGTCAGGCGTTGTATAAATAGCACGTCTCTGTGCCCCAACCTCAGTTCCTTTTTTCTGCACGCTAACACGCTGCTTGGGAACAAAGAGCTTCGACTCGCTCGACGTTTTCAGCAGAAAACATCTTTTTTTGAAAATCCTCGACGCAAGATGTCGGTCGCTTGGGTGCCGGTTTCAAACGGTGTTCCGGTTGAGGCACCAAATTGTCAATCACTGATCCACACGAACTGTGTCTCTGGTGCCTCGGCACGGGTCACAGGACTGACTGGTGTCCGTCGTGTGCCAAAATGCAACCTAAATCCCTTTGCGATCGAGCTGCAAAACTCGCTCTGGGTCGACCGCCTTCAAAATCATGGTGCAGTCGACTATTTGGTCTTCGGAGGCCGAAACTGTGGGTCACACCCCCGGGAGAACACAGTAGAAGAAATGGAGCCACTCGTCCCGAAAGAAGAAAAGACGTCACTGCCACCATCGGGACTCCGAGTCGATGACGGATAAAGGTAAGCTGTCAGCTGGCCCTACCACCTGCCAAAAGTGGGAGGATTTAAAATCCTTGATGCTTGAAATATTCAAGACACATGCTGCAGTCAGTGCGGCTAATCCCCCCATGCAGCAGGCTTCGGTACCAAGAGCGGTGCTCGGTGTACCTTACCCCTCTAGTGCCCCGGTACCGTGAATGAGGGGGCCGATAAAACTTTAGACACCAAAAGAGATCCAATGGAAGCTGGATCCTCCCTGTGAATCTGAGGATGTCGACGCTACAGCATCTCGATCCCGATCGACAGACAGCCACCATATCAGTGCAGAGAGACAAACCCTTGACGTCGACGGTTGTCGAGAAAACATTCACCCCACAACCCTGGTCTGAGGTTTTCCATACTATGGCAGGTATCTTCAGCGGTCATGATGACGATGACCAGGGGGATGTCGACCCGATTTACTTGGTGGGTTCAGGAGGGGTCGATTATTTTGACGACCAGAATCAGCTTTTGCAACTGGCTCAAGGCCTCCAGGACGCCAGCGATCTGGACACCTCTCCAGACCTCGAATTTTAGCAGCCCCTTCCCTAACTTCATAGTATTGCTAAATTCAGGGCTCTGGTAGAAAGAGTTATTGACACCCTGGGATTGCACTCATCATTGCCTCCTGTACAAGGTTATGACATTTTAGATGAAGGCCTTACCAGAGAATATAATATGCCTTTAAACCCTGCCACTGTTGATCCTTAAGCAATTATGTGGCAAACCCTTGTTCCATTCCTCCCGTCAGCTCCACCATTCCCGGGAAATACAGGCTGGCTAGGGGAGACCCTTCATACCTCTCCTCTCACCCTTCCCCGTAGGGGCTTGTCATGTAGGCTTCTATGGTCTCTTCTAGACCTGCACCTTCTACATCCACTCTGCCTCCCTACAGGGAAGCAAAACAAGTAGATGCCTTAGCGAAGAAGGCATTCACTTCAGGTATCATGGTCCTAAAAGCAACAAATAAGGCAAGCGGTTTTGCCAAGTACTCCTTCAGTCTATGGACAGCAGTGGAAAATGTCCCAGATGGAGAAATGCGCAAGGGCTTCCTACAGCTAGTGGAGGATGAGAAAGAGGTGGCCAGACAGTCTGTGTGAACAGGCCTGGACATCGCTGATTGTGTGGGCCCATCTATGGCGTCAGCCATAACACTAAGAAGGCAGGCATACTTAAAAACCTCTGTTTTCTTGCTTAGTGTCCAAGTCAAGATTCTGGACATGCCTTTCGAGGGTGATATTCTTTTCAGCCAGAAAGCCGCTGATTCCTTACAGAAATTTAAGGAATCCAACATCGCTGCCAAATCCTTGGGTCTAGCTGCTCAACCGGCCAAACCTGCGTTTAGTTTCACCTCTAGGGCACGAGGCTACAGGAGATACGCTCCTTATGGTAGGAGAGCGCAGCGCCCACTGGCCAGGCAAGGGCAGAAGCATTTCTCGTGCTCCGGATGGGGCAGAGGGGCTTGTACAGGTCAACGGGCAGCGTCAGCGACAGGGGCGATCCAGCCTCCGAAGCCACTTTGATTTTCTCCTCTCACAGCAGACTGGTTGGAGCACGGTTGACAGAGCATTTGCTCCAGTGGCAGGGAATTACTTCCAATACCTGAGCTCTACATCTCATTCAGTGGGGTTATTGTCTGCCATTTGTAAGAAAACCACCGGACAGACTGCCCCCACCTCCAATCCAACCGTGACAAGAGCTCCAGGAAGAACTGAGAGCCCTGTTGCTGAAGGGTGCCGTGTAAGAGGTACCGCCTGAGTAGAGAGGATAGGGTTGATATTCCTGCTATTTGCTATAAAGCAGGATGTCTCCGTCCCATTCCGGACCTCAGGGCCTTGAACAAGTTCTTGAGGAAAGACAAATTATGTATAGTGACGTTGAGAGAGAGCCTCCACGCTCTCAAACTACAGGACTGGCTGTTGTCGATAGACCTACAGGACGCTTATTTCCATGTGCCAATCCATCGAAAGCACGGGAAGTTCCTGAGGCTCACCATAGGAGATATGCACTCAGTTCAAGGTGCTTCCCTTTGGTGTAACCTCTGCCCCAAGGGTCTTCACCAAGCTCATGGCGGCAGTTGCAGCTCAACTCAGGAGATCCAGGGTCAACGTATTTCCATATCTGGACGACTGTCTGATCCGAGGAAAGTCTGTAGTGCAGGTCTTGTCCCATTTAGAGGACACCTGCTTGTTGCTGCACAAGCTGGGCTTCTCCCTAAACTTAAAGAAGTCCCACATGATGACAGTCCAGCGGCTCCAGTTAATTGGAGCAGTCCTAGACACCCGGGTGGGGAAGGCCTTCCATACCGAGGATAGAGTAGTCAGCTTGACACAGAAGGTCGATTTGTTCCGAAACTATGCCACTCTACCAGCAGCTTCCTTCGTCTGCCTCCTAGGTCTCATGGCCTCCTGCATTTTTCTAGTGCCAGGTGCCAGGTTGCGCATGAGAGCCCTGCAATGGCCTCTGAGTGATCAGTGGTCTCAGTACCTCGGCTCTCTCTCGGATCTCCTCAGGGTGTCCGAATCAGTGGTCAACGACTTGTCCTGGTGGGCGGACTGCAACAGTCTTTTGGTGTGGGGAACCCTTCTAGCCTCCTTGACCACAGACCCGAGTGGTCACGGATGTGTCTCTGAAGGGGTGGGGCGCTCACTGCGAGGATTTGCAGGTGAGCGGCCTCTGGTCAACGACAGAAGTCAGGTGGTGCGTCAACAGGCTGGAGTTGCGAGCTATCAGGCTAGTCCTGAAAGCAATCACCCGTCTCTGCAGGGGAAAAATGTCCTCGTTCTGACTGACAACACAGTGGCAATGCACAATCTCATCAAGCAAGGAAGGTGGTGTGCACTCCCGCCCTCTCTGCACGTAGGCGATGATGCTTTGGTTATGGTTGCTGGAGAACAGACTCTCTGTCTAGCAGTTCATCTGACGGGCACAGAGAACAACTTGGCGGATGCTCTTAGCAGGCAGAGCACGGTCTTGTACGAGTGGGAAGTATGCCAGGAAGTCCTAGAGGAGGTCTTCGTTCTCTGGGGTACCCCAGCAGTGTATCTGTTCAACAGGAAATGTGAACAGTCTGCTCGGGGGAATTCCCTGCGAACAATGCACTGGGGGACATGTTTTTGGTTTGATTGGACCTTCCCTCTCCTTTACGCGTTCCCTCCAATTCCCGTCATTCCATGGGTTCTCCGGATGTTAAAGTGGTTTCGAGTGACCATGATCTAGATCACCCCAGACTGGGTGAGGAGAACGTGGTACTCCGACCTCTTGGATCTGTCCACCTCATCGGTTGCCTCGACATTCGGATCTCCTAACCCAGTCGGACGGTCAGATACTCCATCTGACCCTGGAATACCTCAACCTAAATGCGTGGCTCTTGAGAAGATGAGATAGGATGACTGGGACCTCTCTGAGGAAGTACTTGAGGTGTTGCAGGCTGCACGCAGACCATCTACAAGATCTTTATACGTGTGCAGGTGCAGAAGATTTGAGGCGTTTTGCAAGGAACGCGAGATTGACCCCATCTCTTGCCCCACCACTACAGTGATGGAGTTCCTGCTGTCACTGGTCTCTGCAGGCCTTCAGGTCACCACAGTCTAAGGATATTTGGCAGCCTTGTCTGTGTTTGAAAGATCCCCGGATCAAGGTTCATTTTTTACTATGCCGGTAATGTTACAATTACTGAAAGGCCTTGTAAATAAGTTTCTGCCAACTCCTTTTGTTGTCCCGGATTGAGACCTTAATCTGGTTCTGACATTTCTGATGGCAGCTCCCTTTGAGCATATGCACTCTTGTCCCTTACAGTATCTCTCTTTGAAAACAGCCTTCCTGGTGGCTCTTACATCCACTAGGCAAGTGAGTGAACTACAGGCATTATGCTGTTAGCCAGCCTTCCTGCATTTTTTCCCGGGAGAAAGTTTCACTCAGGGTAAGGCCTGGCTTCCTCCCCAAGGATGTCTCAAAATTTCACCTGTCGCAGTCCATCGACCTTCCGGTCTTCTGTCCTCCTCTGCATCCTTCTAAGCAGGAGGAACGGTTACATTGCCTAGACCCGAAGTGGGCTTTGAGGTATTATATCTCCAGGACAGCTGATTTCAGGAGAGCTGACCGGCTCTTTGTGGCCTTTTCCTTGGCCCGTAAGAGCCTGCCCATAACCAAGCCGCCTTTATTCCGATAATTTTCTACATAGATGAATGCTACCAGTCCGCTGGGAAGGAATTACCAACAGGCATCACAGATTATTCGACAAGGGGAGTTGCTGCATCAACAGCTTTGCAGAGGGGAGTCCCTGTCTGGGAGAATTGTCGAGCAACGACATGGTCATCCCTACATGCCTTCCCAAAGCATTACAGTCTGCATGTGGCTTGTTCTACTGATGCATGTTTTGACAGGGCAGTGCTGCAAAATTTCTTGGTATAACTTTCTGCCTGCCTCCTTCATTTACTGCTTTGGGAGTCGATCAGATGAGGAATCTGCAGGAGAAAGGCAATCCATTGAGGGAGAAATTACTTACTGTAATGTTCTTTCTATGGATGCGTCTCCCGCAGATTTCTGATCTCCCCTCCCATCCATCCCCGCTGAGAAAGTCGGTGGTTGGCGCTCATCTTCTATTTCACGTTGACTTGGTGATGGTCCTCTGTGTACGTTTTCTGCCTTCCTGCCAGAGTTTGGAAAACACATATTGTAGTGTGTGTTCAATTGTTCCTCCTTCAGAGGTC
Organism: Ambystoma mexicanum; assembly: GCF_040938575.1. NCBI lineage: Eukaryota > Metazoa > Chordata > Amphibia > Caudata > Ambystomatidae > Ambystoma > Ambystoma mexicanum. Next base: position 642,852,812 of record NC_090923.1, read on the forward strand.
TATGGTTAGCTTTTTTTAATGGCTCATTGGCCATTTTCGTTCTGTGTTTTCCTATGCAGCATGTGGTGCTCAGGGGTTGGGGGGCTTCGGTTGGGACGTAGCAACGTGGTAGTTATACAACACATGACGTCACGTCTGGAGCCGACCACCAGACGCCAACCAAAAGGGATTGGCGGTCGATGGCCTGGCTGAGGTCCACTACGCCCGTCGAAAATCTTCCGAAGCAGCAAAGCTGGAGGGAATATCTATCAGATGAGGAATCTGCGGAAGAAGAATCCATAGAAAGAACATTACGGTAAGTCATTTCAGTTGGTGTTTTAAAAAAAAGACTTGTTCATATTGAGTTCTTGTTTCAATTGAACATTTTGTCAACCAGAAGCTTTGAAAACACATGGCTTTTTGGATACCTGAAAAAGTGCTCTGAAAATGACATTTGCTTTGCCATTCTGAAAAGTAGTTGAAACTTTTCCTTGCTTTATCTGAACCAGCGTTATGAAAAGAACATTTGTTTAGGGAAGTATTAGGTGAAAGAGACATTTGTAATGACTTTAAGAGGCTAGCCTTGATAAAAGAACACTGTGAATAACTTACCTGAATAATCCAAGGGATGGGAGTTAACCCTGTGTACATGAAGTGTTTTTATTGAAGTTATATGTTTGAGTTGAGGGTCAGATTGACTTTGGACACAAGGCCACCCTGCTTTCGTTTTAATTTGCGAGGAAGGGACAGTCACCTTAGGATAGCGAAAGGTAGGCATTCCTCCATAACACTTTTTCTGTTAGTTAAATGACTAATGTTGAGAAAATTATCTTTGTGTCCATCTCACATTGTTGACCCTTCGCATGTATTGTATTTTTTGGTTATTTAGTAACTGTTAATTTGTGCTTCTCTGGTGAAAAAAGGAGAACTGAGGAACATGGAATGAGCCCTCCCATTCATAATCACATTTGATATAATTTCCAGTGCAACATAAGTCTGTGCTGGGCCTTGCAGCACCCAATATGGTTGAAACATTTGCTGCCCATCTGAGGTGGGTTTTCTAGATGAGGAAACTGTTGGATGAATGGTCATACCCATCAGAAAGGACATTTGCAGACAGTAAGTCATTTATTCTTTAGTTGTGGAACTTCTTCAGAATGTCCAATGCAAGACTGACACTTAAGGAGGCGATGTGCTATAAAGTGGTGTGAGGGCTGTCCAACCACCAACCTTAAAGTGGGGCAGTACCCCCAAACTCAAAAAAAGGAAGCCAAACCTCTCTACAGTATATAGTTTGCCAAGTCAGTCGAGCTTAAATCTGCGGGTGGGTAGTAGGCAGACACACAAGAAGTTCTTTAAATTGACCTAAAACACAGTAAACATACTACATATGTGTATTAAAAAAGTACAAAGTCATATTATATTATGTTGTTGCCTTCTCTGGACACAGACATGTTACCTATAGATAAAACGGGTAGAAAGAAAGATGCCAGCCCAACATACACTGTAAAATCTGTACAACATGGTATTAGGAAAATACAAATGTTCACCTCAAAGGCAATGTAGGCACTACAGGAGAAAAACAATTCAAAAACAGCCAGAGGTACCACAGTCTAGGTCCTTGTCTTGGACGTAGGATTCTCTGAACACGTTTGCCAAACATTACCATGATTCAGCAGAGCGGTCCTGCAGGGTTTTCTGATTTAGGTGGCACCTGCTTGCTCTCCACCCTCCTCCAGATCCATGTACTGCCACGGGAGTCTATCATAGATGACGAATCGTGGGAGAAAGGAATCCATTCGAAGAACAAATTACTTATCTATAATGTTCTTTCTGATATATGTTCCTCCCATGTATTCTTCATCGCCCTCCTAACTTGCACCTCTTAGCAGATAGCTAGTACACCTTCATGAGTTATGTAGCCTTCCTGCAACAAAGTGCATGCTATGAGAAAAAGCGGCACTGTGGTCATTGGGTGCAGCGCATCGATATATACTGGCCTTAACATCATGGCAGGACCGGAGCGTGTAGAGGTGCCAGGCAGAACCGCAGTGTGTCGACTGTAACATAGATGAGGAATCTGTGGGATGAACATCCATCAGAATATAATACTGAGAGGTAACTCATTTGTTTGTTGGGCTACGAATGTGATACATCAGCTTGCACCCCTGTTGAAGTCAAAACTAACTTGCTGCTGCCAACACCCTACTCCCTAAAACCAATGCAGGGTGATATAATCACCCATTGGCCAAAACAGGAGGGTTAGAAACTCCCCCTGCCCTGCTATTCCTAGGATTATATGCGGCCATAGTCAAAAAAGGGTTGCCATGGTAGGGGGATTCCAGAATAAGTCCCTCTTGCCACAAAAATAGGTCAGATAAAAACATGGGATAAAGCAAAAAGTCAAGGCGTTCCTAAAAAGGACCAACAGAGTTCCCAACAATTACATTCTGTCTTAACTGTCAAGTGCATGGGCAGTTTGCTACATTTCCTCACTGACACCATAATCTAGGGCTCTCAAAGCTACTTAGGCTTGGGTGATTGCCCAGGAAAACACAGGGTACTTTGAGGTACCAGAAGTATGGCTTGGACACAATGGGGGGTATGTTTTGGGATATAGACTTTTATTAATCAAGAAAGGTTATGGCCTTTCTAACCTTAAATCTAAGTGGGATTTCCCTTCCTCAAAAGATCTAATGAAAACAGTCAGGATGTCCAAAGTAAAAAGTATACCCCAGTCACGTCCCCCAAACACCTATTTCTATTTTTTTGTTTTGTTTCATTTGATTCAATTAACAATTTTTACAAAAGACAGAGACGAAACAATCCTTGTTATTCTCATAGTAAATAGTCTACACTTCCAGTAAGTCTTGTCCAAATGGTATCAGGTAATAATATCCCTATATATATGGTCGCCGTATATAATGTCGCCGGCAAAAGGTTGTGGTGACATTATATAGGTGACCATATATATAGGGACAGGGGCAGCTTGGATGTCCCCTGCTCCCCATGAAAAATAAAAAAGGGTTTGGGGGTTGCGGGGTGTCCCCTGCATGTTCCATGTAATAATGTCCCCACAAATACCTGCAATTTTTTGGGGATTTTATTTTTTTGCATGGCGATATTTTTGAGGGGACATTATTACATGGAACCGCCCGAATACACTCTTAGCTTGTTTTTCGTTCACTTTATCAGGTCTTTTATTTACTGTCCATTCCTTCACTAACTGCCTGCTGTTGGGCTAAAGTTTTTCGTAGGAAGGAGGTCACTACTATCATTAGTGATGTTTTGTCTCCGTTCATCAGCCATGACCACCAGTCTTCCTCATCATAAACCCGTAGTTTGGCAAAGTGGTGGCCCAAGTAGATGTTCCTTTCTTTGGTAAGGCCAGGACAGTAGTGCAATAACTGCTTCAAAGTTTCAATCTGCGTCGTTGTAACGCATTAGCGGCATTTGTTTTGCTTAGTGTTTCCCCTAATTGCGATGATCTCATTTGTCTGGAACAAATTTAGGCGCGCCCTCAAGAACGTGTTTCGATACACTCTATTAGGAAATTTTACCAAGTACTCTGGCAGCTGGTTGTTAGGGAGAATTCTCATTTAATGGCTAATTTCCCTTACCTAGAGTCCACCATCAGCTTTGCTGGATTTGAAGGGTTTGTTTTTTTCTCCTGCTAAGAGTGAGACTCTTTTTTTCCCCACTCTTAGGCCTTTTTTGCTATGTGTGTTCTAGGCTATTTTTGTGTTTGTCTATGGGGTTTCTCTCACCTCCATAGGAACCATCTTTATTCACATGTGTTACACATGTTACACAGCACCCTCCGTGCAGTGACACAGGGGTGTCGTAGCGACCCCCAAACATAGACGCCATTCCCTGGGACTGACTACTGTCTCCCAGGGCATGTAAAGTCCCCATTGACTTTACTAGTCAATTTTTGTGAACTAAACCAGTACAACCCATCTTACTATGGAAGTACTGGGAAGGGTTAATAGTTTTTCCCTTATGTTCATTTTCGAGAGGGTACCGTACAGTCCCTCTCTCAAAGGTTTCTGGCTGGTGGCAGTGGTTACTACCGTAAATATTCAACCGCAAATATTTTCTTATGGGATTTTCCCATTGTTCGAGGCTACCACATTTTCTGACAGCCTCTAACATACCGCTGTTGTATTTTAATATTAACTTTACTCCGATAGGTTTCATTTGCCAGAACTTTAATATAACTTCTTTCTCGTGTCTTTCTCTAAACTCCTAACCCAGGTCGGGGATCCTTTGTTCGTCCTTTCGGCGCCACTGAGTCTGGGGTGGGTCCATTGTGTGGGAGGGGGGAGTAGGACCCCTGGACAGGGTTGCCTCAGCAGCCCATGTCGCACTCTATCCTGATGGCCTGGAGGGTCTCCCGCCAAGGATGACCACTACACTGTGTGAGTGACAGCTAAGCTGTATGAATGGGGCTCTTTTTGCATAAAAGCAGGGTCCTGAGGACTGGAAGAGCAAGACGTCGCCGCTGGAACTAAGAAGCCGAAGAGGAGAGAAGCCAAAGACCGCTGCAATGACTGAACCACCGGTGAAGCCCTGCTGCAGCGTCTCACCACTTTTCTCCACACGACGAGAGGAGATCTTCATCTGCAAGAGCCTTCTTCCCTTGAGCTGGTGGGGCCAACCAGTTTGCCAATCGCCTTCCCGGACCTTCCCTGGTCGAATCGCCAGTACCCTGTACTTGGAGACCGGATAGCCAGGCACCTGTCCACCCGGACTGCGATTTAAAGGAGCGTACCTTCTATTCGTCGGGCAGCACCGCGGCTGGTTTCATCCCTAGGTAGTGCAGTAACTCAAACCTTCCTCCATGACGAGAGGCTCTCTTCCTCTGCTGGATGCCCCGAACTGCAGGAACTACCAGGAACAACCGCCACCGCAGGAGCCACTTCTTCATTTTAAAGGTACATTGTTACGCCAGGCCGCCCTTTCTTCGCTGTATCTCTAAAGGTGTTTTAAATCCTTTACCTACCTGTTGGGTTGGCCGCCCCTCTGTTGTCTTTCACCTTCCGCATCCACCTTTTTGAAGTTGTTAACCAAAGACCTGACTGCAGCTACAAGAACATTTTGCTCCTGGGCCCTTGCCCTGTACTACTGACTCTGGCTACATTTGTTAGAACTGCCTTCTTTAGATTGCTTCTCAACTAGAACTGTGGGGGTGCACCTACTTCTTATAACTACCCTTTACTTCCCCTTTTTAAAACTTGTGAAATGCCATTTTGCTCAGTTTTCATTTAAGTATTTCCTATACTGATGCACTGTCTTGCTTAAACAGGTTCACAAGCTTATGGTTGCTAGGGTGTTTAAGAAGATATTTCTGTATAACTGCTTTCCCTCCCTTGTGAGAAATTGCTAGAGTATCCCTTGTGTGTGGTTTTCACTGTGCCGTTTTGCTCAGTTTTCACTCTGGTTCACTTTGTCTACAATTTAACTAGGGAGTGTGCATATTTTTCTTTGACTTATTTTAACTTGCTTGATGACCGTGATAAATGTGTTTTACTAGAAGTGTATAAAATAAATATATATATACTTTTTAATACAAAGCTTTGGTCAGTGTTTCCTTGTGCCATAGTACTGTAGGCCTATTATGTAAACCCTGAATACTGCTCATCTCCCTCTTGAGATAAGTCTGACTGCTCAGCCACAGCTACCAACTAAATCTTTGTGGTACAGACTGATACCAAAGGGGATTTATTGCTCTCACCTGTAGTCCTAATCTTCTGTAGTGCTCCCTAAGGGAACTGCAGAGGATTCTGCATAACACTGGTTTAGCTGTTTGGTGTTTATCGGTAAGCTAGCTGTTTATTTGCCGGAAGAAGCTGTGTCAAGGGTACAGATCCAGTCACTTTCTTCTAGTTTCTTTTTGACCCTTGTGGGGTTTGATTTTAGATCTGTTTCTGTACAGCCGATCTCTTCCAGTATTATTTTGTTTTTACTTGATCAAATGTTCAACAATGTGCTTTCTCCACCTGCAAGCTCTGTGTTGATGATGTTAAAGATTTTTAAGCAAGTTGGTAGGATTACTTTCCTGAACAGCATCAAACTGTTAAGTTTGTCTACTGCTTGGAGTAAAGGCAGGCTCAATTACCGGCGAATTGATGCTATTGGCGTAGAACTGGTAAGGTCCAGGACTCGTCTCCAGAATAGACCCTTAAGTCTTGACCAAATTCGCTCTGGGATTTCTGGCATGGCCTCGACTCTGTACGTCAGTGAAGGAATTACTTTCGCCTTGTAGAAGTTCACGATAGGTAGCGTAGAGATGCGGCCGAATCTCCTATCCACAGCCATTGTCTGGCTAGCCAGTTTGGTTTTTCTAAGGAGGACAGCTTGCATTGGTGTTTCTACAATGCTGTTGTTTAATGTCACTCCGGGGTGTTTGAACTGCTTCACTCACTCAATCTGTGCATCTTATAAGTGCCATTTCAGTTTCTCGGTTCTTCTTGTTTATTTATTTCCAGGTCGTTTTCTTTTATGTATTTCTAAAGGCTGTCAAGTTGACACTGAAGGCCCACTGCCGTTTGGTCCATTACGATCAAATCATCTGCGTAGAGAAGACAGGTCACGCGAATGCCTCCTACAGTAGGAGGAACGGATCTGATCGAAGGCTCATAGTTTCTCAGGTCTTCCAGGTAAAAGTTGAATAGGGCTGGAGTGAGGGGACAACCCTGTTTGACGCCTCTTGGTGTTGCTATTTCCAAGGTCAAGATACCAGAGCGAATGAGACGCACTCTCATAGATGTATTTGTGTGGAGTACTTGTATGGGTTCGAGGATGCCTGCCGGACAGTTCCGATCCGTCATCTTTCTTCATAATGTTTCTTGATTTACCTGGTCGAAAGCTTGGACCAGGTCAAAGAAGGCCACGAAAATTCTTGGTCTTCTCTCCATGACCTTTCTCTTTAAAATGCTCAGAAGAAATATGTTCGCCATTGTACTTGCATCCTTTTTGAAGCCTGATTGAAAGGGGTCGGAACAGCCGGACGATTTTGACTATGATTGTCAATGCTCTAATGTGAGTGAGCCAAAGACCTTTCCAGTCACATCCAATAAGGCGATTGGGCGGTAGTTCCTCTGGTTTTCTTCCCGCCCGTTCTTGGAAATGGGAACGACCGTTGAGGTCTTCCATGAGCTGGGAATTGAGCCGGATGGCGTGCATTTGTTGAGTACCTTGTGGATGAAGATGGCCCATTCCTTTAGGTGTTTTTTAAGAGCCGCTTTAGTGATCCCATCTGGGCCTGGAGCCCTCGAGCTATTTCGTTTTTTAATTTTGCCCGTGATTGTCTCCACGTCATGGGGGATTGCCCATGTTTTAGAATGGTTTGCTGGTGGTCTGCCTGGAGGCACCTTCGGTCCTTGGAAGAGGATGGAAATGTGTTCTACCAAGGATTTTTCACCAACGTTGTTCTGTAGCGAGTTGTTGGTGTCTGCAGCTGTAGCTTTGACTAGGGACCAGAATTCTTTTGGTTTCCTGCCACAAACCGTGCACAGCATCTGCTCTGAGTCAGCTTGATACATTTTAATTCAGTATCCTACTAGCCAGTTTTTATAGACCCTTGTTGCGAGTAAGGTAAGAGTTGGTCTACGTCGCAAAGCGTTTTACTCGCCTCAGCTCTTTCCGTTTCTCTACCAAGAGGGTGTGGAACACGTGAACTCGTTCCCTTCAGTCAATTTTCGATCCTTTGTTTTCCAAGAAGCAGCAGGTTAACAGTGGGGTGTAGTCGGCTGTATTTTCGCCTTTTCCAGCTGCGTTGATTTTGTTGGAGGTGTAAGCCTTTGTCAGATTCTCAATTGCTTTTTCATTCAGTCTTAGGTGGGTAGCTCCATTACACGCCTCTACTTGAGCTGTCATTTCTGTATTTATTTTTTATTGTAAAAATGTATTAGTTTCTCACAAACTTCATTTTACATTTAGACTATGTCAAGTCAATTTGTCACTTCAATCTTTTCATCACAACACAATAAAGAAAAAACAAAATCATCAAAATTCATCAGAATTTATCATTGTTAGGGAGAATTCTCTGTTTAGGCTGAATTTCCTAACCTAGTGAGTCCCCCAGCAGCTTTGCTGGATTTCTGGAGTTTGTTTTTTTTTTCTCCTGCCAAGAGTGAGACTCTTTTTTTCCCACTCTTGGACATGATTTATGGTGTTCCTTTGAATTTTAATGTGTTTTATGGGCTACGGGGTCTTTTACTCCATAGGGTCTCATGTGTTTTTTACTATGTGTGTTACACAGCACCCTCCGTGCAGTAACACAGGGGTGTCATCGTGACCCCCCACCATAGACTCCATACCCTGGGACTGACTACTGTCTCCCAGGGCATGTAAAGTCACCATTGGCTTTACTAGTCCCAAATTACTAACAGAACCAGTACAAACCATCATATTGTGGACGTACTGGTAGGGGCAATTCGATTGCCCCTGGGTCTGTTACTCGAGGGGGCACTGTCCCGTCCCCCCTCGTCGAGTTTTGGCTGGTGGCAGTGGATACTACTTTTTATAGTCCACCGCGAATATATCTCTATGGGATTTTCCCATTGTTCGGGGCTAATACTTTTTTACATAGCCTCTAACATACCGCCGGTTTATTTATTTAATATTAATTCACTGGGTGGTATTTTCTGCCAGAACTCGGTTTTAAAATGGTGTTTGTGTTCGCCTCTGTAACTCCAAACCAAAGGTCGAGCCCTTTGTTCCACTTTTTGGTGGGCTTCTCCACAGAAGCCTCCAAAAGTGGTTCCACTCTGTCTGGGTACCACAGGGGGTGTGGGATGGGGTTTAGGCACCCTGGACTGAGTTACCTTGGTAACTCAAGTCGCACTCTGGTGTGATTGGCCCACCACTTAGCATGTTTGATAGACAGCTATGCTGAGTGAATGGGGGTGTGCTGCATAAAAGCAGGGCTTTTGGGACTGGAACTTCAGAGTCGCCACAGGACCTGAAAATCCGACGAGGGAGAAGCTGAGCCGACCTGCTACGACGACACCACCGGTGGAGCCCTGCTGATCCGACTCACCACTTCCCAACGACAGAGGAGATCTCCCTGCTGGAGAGTCTTCTTCCCCTGACTGGTGGGCACAACCAGTTTACCTTCTTTTTTCGCATCCCAGGACGTCTTGTGGTCGAATTGCCCGTGCCAAGCACCCCGGCAACCGGATAGCCACTTACCACTGGCCACGAATAAAAGGACTGCTCCTTTTAATTGAGAACTCTGCGGCTGGTTTCTTCCCTGGCAGTGCAACGGACTCCTGCTTTCCTCCCCGACGAGATCCTCTCTTCCCCCGGACGAAGCACCGACTTGCACCTGCTGCCAGGAACAACTGCCCCCGCTGGAGCGTTCTCACCATTTTAAGGTACCGTGTCCGTCAGGCCTCCCTTTCTAAAGATTGCTACAAGGTAACAATAATCCCTTAACCTTCTGGACTGGGCTGGCCGCCTTGACTGGTCCTCTTTCTTTTTGGTCCAACTCTTTTTGAACTGTTTGCGAGACATTTGGGCACTTGGAACCGTGTGACCTTGGACACATTGCAACCAGAGCCTCTTAAAGTGGGTCCGGCCTTGTTAACTTTGACTTTACGGTTTTAACTTGCCTTCGTCTCCTACTGTGTTCTTCCGAAAGTGTTGGGATCTGTTTCTATCTTTGCTCTGCCTTTCTCTCCCTTTTAAACCGATTGATTAGAGTGCCATCTTCGTTAAGCGCTCACCGCTGTCTGAAAATAAGTGTTGCTTTACTTAAGACTTGTCTAACTAATCGTTGAAGGGAGTGTATATCTTTTAGTGACCGTGTTTCTGAACTGCTTGATATTAGTGCCAGTGTGGTGTAGTATTAAATAAATAATTATATCTCTTTTCCACCAAGCTCTGGTCAGAGTTTGCTTGTTCTACTGTGTTCTTTTGACCTATTGTGAATACTCTGTATACTGCCTAACTCTTCTTGAGGCAAGTCTGACTGCTCAGCCACAGCTACCAAGTGAATCTTTGTGGTACAGACTGCTACCAAGTGGGTTTACTGCCAAACACCTGTAGTCTTAAATCTTTTGCAGTGGTCCCTAAGGGAACTGCACAGGTTTCTGCCTAACAATCATAAACACAGACAACCTGTTTCTCCAGCATGGGGTCTGGTATGGATTCACATGCTCATGAATATTCACTGTCGTCAGGCTGGGAATCCTCGGTAAAGAAAAAATCTGTTTCAGTTTCGTTTCTGAACTGTCTTTCTACTTATAACCAATCACTGGTCTCTGGGTCATACTGCCCCCAGCCAATGACTGCCCTCTACCTAAGCCCCTCCTCTGGCAGCCATTTTCAGATTTTTACCGCACGTTCAAGTGTTGGGAGTCCTTGTGCTATAGCTCTCGAGCTTTTACTGCATTTTGCGATTTTTCAAAGAGTTTAGTCTCATTTTTACGGTCAGTCGTACCTCGTACCTTGAAACACTTGTGTATAGGCGCGTTACAAATGCCATATCATATCATCATATCAAGCTCCACTGTTTCTACTTCCGATCAACGGGGACCCATTTTGGAATTTTTCTACGCCCCTCAATGGCGAGTTTTCATCGAGTTTCGCTTCTTGGAGGATTCCGGAAAATCTTTGAGGCCTACCCCGCATGGACATGGCCCAGGACAAAGGAAACACGGCGCCCAGACCCAAGCTTTTCAGGAGCTGCCCTGGATGTGGATTACAAAATGTCTTCAAGGAAGATGAGCACTCTCGATGCCTCTACTGCCTTCACGACGACAAATCTCACGTGGAGAGGGACTGCGTTTTGTTAGAATATGTCCGAACGGACAATGGAGGATCGTCATACTCGACTCACCAACTGGATGGAGGGGAAGAGCCCAGCGGCAGGTGAGAAGAAGAGGAAGTCCGATCGGTTTTCTAAGACCTTTGAGGGCACTCCGGCGACAGGGGCCCAACAGAAGGTAAAGCATTGCAAGTCCGCAGGCACTGGGAGCGCCGATGGGTCGGGCTCTTTGGCTGTAAGGCAGGGCGTGATGTCACCAACGCCATCAACCACGAGCCAACGCTCTGGCTCGGGGAAAAGGAAGTCAAAGAACCTGGGTAAGCTTCGAGAGAAGTCCCGGTTGATCCTGACGTCAGCAGCCGAGGGGGAGCGAGGCAGCGACCCACCCCCTAAGGTGAAGGCCTCAGGCGCGCCCAAAGTCGCAAAGGCCCTGATTCACCCGGCCCTGGTGAAGCCTCCGGAGGCTATCCCAGTGGAAACGACCTCCGGTCCTAGAGTTTCCCTGCCACCACGGAGGGAATCCTCTTTTCAGCCTATCGATAAGACCCCCGTGAAGCTAAGGGCGGAGAAAGGGGGGGGGCACGGTAGCCATTACGGACACAGATACCACCTCTGAAGATGAGCTGGCTGGCGTCGCAAAGATCCTGGACAAAAAGTTCAAGGAAGTCCGGTCCTACAGGAGGGATCCCGACGAGGCGGACGGAGAAAGCGACGGTGGTGCCGACGAGGAGCCTCAGGCCCTGGAGGAGATGGTGGATCCTACTCCCCAACCGTCGCTCCCATCGCAACTGCTGCCTATGCCACAAGACAACTCAGGAGCGATCTTGATGGCCATTCAGGCCTTGTGTACGGCGATAAGGACAAGGTTGCTATTACCCCCAGCGGGCAACCCAGCGGAGACTGGACCGTCGGGAAGCCCACCGAGCAAACGGAGGCGAGTCCACCCCCCTCCTCCCTTCAAGCCTTCTCGGCCCTCACCTCCTTCCCCTCCACCAAGGGATGAGACGGGAACGGAGACAGCAACGACAGGGACGGACGATCTACTTGGGGCCCCCTCCCCCCTGACGAGATCGGCTCTTTCCACGCCATGATCGCCAGGGCATCTAAGCTCTTCCAACTCTGCCCCGAAGAACAGAAGGAAGGTTTCCTCTACCAACAGCGGGAGGCCAAGAGGAAGACTGTCCTCTCAATCCCGTTACTGGATGACATCTGGGACGATGGGCTGGCGCTCCTGAAGAACCCGTCCACAGCTCCTGCTAAGAGAGACCGGTACGAGAAGAAGTACCGAGTCCTGGAGTCCGCCCCTATGTGGCTTAGGGCACAGCCGTCCCTGGATTCAGTGGTCACCGCAGCGGCCAAGAAGAAGGCGGTGGGGGCGACGGCTTCAACTTCAACATCCCCGCCGGATGGCAAGGGGAAGAAGCTGGACACCATGGGACGGCGGGTCATCTCGGCGACGACGATGATTAAAGCGGCCAATGCCCTTGCGATCGTGGCACGCTACGACAGGGAGCTGTGGTTCAAGATCGCTCCCTTGCTGGACTTCCTCCCGGACGACAAGAGGGCTGAGGCCCTGGAAATCCTAAAGGAAGGCGAAGTGGCGTCGGACCACGCCATTACGGTGGCCACGGACATCGCTGACAACGGCTTTCGTCAGATGGGCAACAGCGTTTGCCTTCGCTGGCGCGGTTGACTCAGGGCCACCGATTTCCGCTAGGACGTGCAGGCCAGGGTTCTGGACCTGCCCTTCGACGGGAACAACATGTTCGGCAAGACAGTGGACGAGTCACTGCAGGCCATCAAGGCGGACACCGAGACGGCTCGGACCTTGGGTGGTGTTCAACAACGATGGCTGTCCTTTCGGAACACCGGAAGCAAGCAAGGTGCCTCCAAAGGATTTGGTGGTGGTTCCTCTTCGTATCGCCAATCTTCCCGCTCTTCGTCGCAGGAGGCCTACAGAGGACCCGGCAAGACAGGAGGATCCCGCCGTCGTCGCCAAGGCGGCAAGGCCACGACGAAACAGGATTGAACCGGCCGTGGTGTCGGGCCCCCACCTGAGCAACCCAGTGGGAGGCCGGCTGACAAAATTCGTCAGCGTGTGGGAGTCCATCTCCACCGACCGTTGGGTGCTGGATGCCCTGGTCCGCTGGCACACTCTGGAATTCCAAAAGAGGTGTCCCCGTTCGTCCGGAAGAAGACTGGCGATTGGCGACCCATCCTGGACCTTCGTCGTCTAAACAAGTAAATCAAGTCCCAGAAGTTCTGGATGGTCACCCTCCAGCACGTGCTGCGACAGCTTGAGGAAGGCGACTTCCTATCGTCGCTGGACTTGGAGGATGCATACTTCCACATCCCCATTCTAAAAGAACATTGAAAGTTCCTGCGATTTGTGGTCCAAGGGCGACACTATCAGTTCAAGGCCCTTCCCTTCAGATTGAAGTCGGCGCCCAGGGTATTCACCAAGTGCCTTGCACCAGTGGCTGCGCCTGCAGGCGATCCAGGTCTACCCCTACCTAGACGATTGGCTCATCCGAGCAAGGTCAAGAGAACTTGCCGTCCATCACACAGCAAAGACTGTCCAACTGCTCACGGATCTGGGATTCTTGATCAACTTCGCGAAATCCGACTTGGTACTGTCGCAAGTCGCCCTGTTCCTGGGAGCCAGGCTCGACACAGTGGCACGATTGGCTTCGCTGTCGGAGGAAAGGACGAAGGCCATCCTGGGTAAGGTACAACAGCTGTTGACCATGGACGTGGCCAGGGAGAGGTCCATCAAGTCCCTACTCGGCATGATGTCCTCGTGCATCTACCTTGTGCGCCTATGCAGACAGCGTATGCGACCACTGCAGGAGTTCCTCGACGCCCTGTGGATGCAAGCAGCGGGCAGCTTCGAAGACGGGATCTCAATCAACGAGACTTTCCGCCAAGCAATCCGGTGGTGGGGCACCCCCGCGCATCTGGCGGCGGGCATGGACTTCCGGTATTACCCAAATTGAATTAATGCTCTTGAATCATTGGATTTTCTTTTTCTGTTGATAGCTCTAGTAACCTTTTGCGGACCCCTTGAAGTAGCTGACTTGAGTATAGGACTTTGGCTGTTACCTTTTACAAAACAAAAGTAACTTAGGGTTTTTTAGACAAGATGTCAAAAGTAGAAGTTTGACTGAGCATTTCGGAAAAGCAGTGGACGGCAGCAACTGTAAAGACTCCTTTCTTGCGTCCACCGCTTCAATCTGCTTTGTGGGGGTCTATCACTTCCAGTTGGGATAGGTTTCCATGAATATCCTTTGCCTGAGTGTTCTGAGTCATCAAATACCCAGCAGAATCAATGGGATTAATCTCTTGTGGGGGCTGGGGATCAAGAACTATTGCCGACAACACTTCTGGAGTTCCAGATCATGGTTTGAATGATGGCTTTCCTTGTTTGCTCTTTTTTGAAGAACTTTGACTGGGGGTCTCTAAAGTGTTAATAGAACTCGTAATTGGGGGGGCCCATCTCCTTGTCTCCACTGAGGGTTCCTCTCGCACTGGCACTGAATCTGCATGCCAATCGGCAGGGAATGAGGGGGATAATGGCGTATCCATTAGGAGCAATCAATCACTGCTTCCATGAGATCAGATTTCCCCTTCAGTTCCTGACGTGCAAGGTCACTTAGTCGATGTTGCCACCTTAAAGAGGCCTCTGCTTCAAAATCCAATCTTTGTTGGATTTGTAGCGTAAAGGCTTCAAGTGTAGATAATGTGACATTCATCACACCACTTAGTGAAATTAGGTCACACATAGTCACATTTAGTGTTTCATATTACTTAACAAAAGACAACATGGCTGTTGAAGTTGCCGCTATCGCATAATTGTAAATGTGCGTCCCATAATCTGCTGGTGGCTGCGCCTGTGTCACCAGGCTAAGTAGATTATCTTTCATAGCATTCTTTACCCCTTCAACAATTAGATCAATTACCTCCTTTATTTACTAGAGGTTGAGTAACATGGCTTTTGTCAAAGTGGACTGCGTCCAGTTTCTGTGTTATCTGTTTACGTGGATCAAGTGGTGAATTAAAAAGTCCATCATCTTGTACACCGAGTAATAGTACTGGGGCATTAATTTTGGCTTGACAGGGAGGCATCTTTGTCGACCTTGGCTCATCACGTATAGCGGTCTCACCTGTCGAGACTTCAAGAGATGTTAAATTTGAATGCCTTGTAAGTGTACTGCTCTTCTCACCACGTGGTAGCCCCCCACTCATAGTTTCAAAACTTGCATCAAGTCGTGCTCTTAGGCGTGCAAAATCCACTTTTAAGCATCGATTTAACCGAGCCTCACGAATTTCAAGGTCATCACGCTTTCCTGATGGCGTGGAGCATAGTGATGTAGATAAACTGTTCTGTGCTGGACATTAAAAAAATTGTGAAGTTATCTTGCCGTCAAAATTGCAGCCATAATTAGGTGCCCTTGGAGGGATCGAGGTGTCGCTAGGTGAAGGGTAGCTCACAGCTGCCAAGTTAACTTGGTTTAGACACGACTCAGCACATACGCTTGTCGAAGGCAACAGCGGCATGTAGCTGCTACTTTGCCTTGCCTCTCCATTACACAACGGCTCCTTTGGCCCAAGGTGGTGTCTCAAGTGATCGATGTTTCTGGCGGGACACACAGTTTGATCTAAGACTACACTTTGATAGTCACTGCCGGCATTTCTGTTGTCCAGTTCTTTTTGTAATAGTAATAAATCGGAGTGGATCCTGTTTTTCTCAGCAAGATAAGAGATCCACGGGGGTCCGAGTTGGACCAAACAACTATTGGCCACTTGGCCACTTTCGGAGTCTTTTCCAGCATCATCTGCGCCGTCTTCATGTTGCAAACTGAGCTCAACCAGCTCAGCATCAGTGACGTCGCTGGTTTGATTCTTCTAGTCCAATTGTATAGTCCAAAAGTATATATTCGGAATCTATCGTTGAGGTCCTTTCATCCACTAAGTTGGAAAAGTCTTCATTGGCAAGTCTATCATGGCCGCTGTTACGGGCCTCTGTTATCTTTGCACTGTGTAGATTGAAAGGGCACAGGTTGTTTTCACCGTTGAGCCTTTCGACAGCATCTAATTTAGCGCTGTTCAGGCTGATGATTTCAGGTTCTGTCGCAAATGCACAGTCCGGCTCAACAGCCCCATCAACACACCCATTGGTGATCGTGACTTTAGACAGGCCACTTCCTGTCACCGACGGACTACAGGGCACATCGATGTTGATGCCAAGTCGTGATTTTTACCTGGTTAAGGACCATGAGATGGGCATGGTTATTTTGGACTGGCTGCTAGCTTGGAGCAGCTGTTTTTACTTTTTTTTTTCCCCGAAGGATCACCAAACTCACTAAACTCAGCAATGGCACCAATGGGCAATCGAGCGGTCCAGTCAAGGTCAATAATCAGAAATTGTTCATCCGCATTTGACCTCACCTGATAAATGCTTTTGCTACGGCAGTTCTCGCAGGGGGTGCGGTTCCACTTGTTCCGGGCGAGGTGTGAAGTCACTTTCACTATCACTTTCGGAGATCAACACCCCTCACGTATTGGAGCATCAGGCAGAGGGTACTTCAGAAGCTTCTGCCGCATTTGCCGGGACATCTGCCTCTCACACCTCCCGATGCCTCACAAAGACTTGGGAGACTCTGCTCGACTCTGCCCCGCGGTAGTTGCGAGTCTTTGAGTGCGTGGCTCCACCTTCTTTAATGAAGCTGGAGAAAATACTACAAGGTGCACGGACAAAGTAGCAGGAACTGCTACACACACTGTACCTCAGGTGACTCTGCTCGACTCCACTGATCTGTCATTCTTGTTCTTATTTGGTCTGTAGTTGTCGACCAAGTCGTGGTTAGCAAATTGTGATCGCTATTTTTCATCCTGATAATTTCAAAGGATGTAATGAGAGAGAGAAACTCTCTAGATACGAAAATATGATCTATATCTGCGCTTTGGGTGTCCCTTTCCCTGGTTGGAACTGGTGGTTTATCTTTCTTTGATGTTGTCTGCAATTTATGAAAATCTCGAGAGTTCATGAGGGCCAGCCATTGGGTTCCTCTCTCAACTGATGGAAGTTGCTTGATTTTGGTTCTTGTCTTTTCATCACCTCACAAACAGGTTGCGTTCAGGTCTCCACATACTACTGTTTACTTGGTCAGCTGGTTTATATGAATTTCATAGATTAGATTCCCGGGTTCCAGTATAAGTTGATGATCACCACATTTTCCGATGTTTCTTTACCAGGTGAGGTTCCAGGGTGTCTCCAGGTCATCAACAGTGCTTGGGCAAAGAGGTTTGAGAAGAGAGTTTTTATGACATGTATGCCACTGCCAGGTCTTATTGATGTTACTAGCCCAGATGTAGGTCGGCCCTTTGGGCCTTTGAATGCTAGGGAGATGTTGTTTCATAGCCGTTAAGATGTGGTTTTTCCTGTAACCATGTTTCCTGTAGGCACAGGATGTCAAAGTCCCCCAGGTTTACATCACTCTGAACTGTTAAGTGATGGAAACCCCTTGTGTTCCATGAGGCCAATTTTAACAAGTTTGAGAAGGTTGCTGGCTCCTTTTGGGCGTTGACTGACAGCAGACAGAACTGCTGGTCCTTTAGTGGCTATCTGCAAGAATGTTTTGCCAATGCCTCAGGAATCCATGACCAGCTTTGCTGGTCTTATTGTTTTATCCTTTCGGCAGGCTTGCTGTTTGCGTCCTTTTAGTATTTGAGATTGTGATCTGGTTTAAACATTACATGTAGTTTCGGTGGAGGGCTGTGTGGAATTCGTTCCATTCCGTATAATTATGATGGAGGGCTGTGGAGAGTACGGCCTGAACTCTTACTCATGAAAGCCCTTTAAGACGAGGAAGTAATACTCTAAGGTGGATGGGATGCATAAGTTACTCAAACGTCAATCAAAACAACTCCGGAAGTTTGGCAAAGTGCGTTTCTGTTTTAATATCAATTGTCTAAAACGGGGAGTACAACGGCATCATCTGACGCAGCACAGCTCGATCTCGAAGCATTTCATAAAAACAGTTATTTTAGAACATAAATGTATCACTGCTGACGTCATACTACGTGGCGAACTACAAAACTTATGAGTAACTGTGGTTGGCTCTCAATGAACATCTACGTATGTGTTCTATATAGCACATGTTATGATTGGGTACCTAAATCAGGTGAGCATCAAAACCCACCCCCAATTACTGTTCATCATTGTCGTCACTAAACACACAACGATTAATTGGTTCTTTAAACTATCGGGCTCTTCATTACACATCCCACTATGATTGGTTTGGCACCCTTGTACCCCTCTAAAATATTCCACACGCTAGCAGCACGCAGGCTACCATCCCAATTGCATGGAAGCCTGGCGTGATCATGCCTCCCATCCAATTAACCCACTATCCATAAACACTCCTTCAGTTTGTCAGAGAATTAGGCTTTTGAACTTGGCCTTGTAACTGTTGACTTCGTCTGGGAAATAAAGGGAATATAGCTTTAATCTGTCTTCTAGTTTCGGCACAGCCTGACCCAAGCTATTTCGATCTCCCCCATGTGACTTGAAGACCACTCTTTTCGAGCCTTTTGCAGGATTTAATCCTATTAAATGATGAACTCTAGAAACCTTTAGTGTTTTTTCATGCTGCTTCAAACAGACGCGTGTTCCCTTCTCACATTCTTGTATCCTTCTTGACGGGCATCAGTTTCACTGTGGTCTTATTTCCTTGATTCTGGACCAGCCTCATCTTCTCTTAAACTTGCCTTGCCATCAGGAATTTCCAACTGCGCCACTAATTTGAAACTCTTTTTCTTGTTCATAAAGTTTCTGGCCTGATAAAGTGTGTTGTGGAACATCCAGGTTATATACATTCCTATGTATATACATTGGCGCATCGCCGCAATATAATTCACTACGTAGCAAACCTCATGAATACTTTTCCCTACTTGCGTTTCAGCAACTTTACACGTGTAAACTGATTTACATATTCTCCAGCGTTTCTGTAGGATGAGCATCTTCATCTCGTGCCCAAAATGTTGCTCATCTGTACCATCTGTACTTCAATTCGTAGAGTATATTGTTAAGTTTCTTCTCTTCATCCAGCCTTTAGATACGTCAACTTCTATTTCATGTGACGTTATCAGGCTTCTTTCTACAGCTTCCATCATTATCCCCTTTACCACCGGAGATGGAATATGGCGATAGACGCTGTCTGTGCACATTTCTTTTCCAAATTCAACAATCTTCAAGTCATCTGACTGGATCTGCCGGAGATTGGGAATGCAGTGGAGCAAAGCTATCACGGTCTTTCTGTTTAGGATCAGGCCATCTCCATTATCCAGCACTTATTCCAGTTCAACTGTGCGCTTACTTTAATCTTTTGGATTTGAATTTTGTGAATTTTGCGCTTTGCGTCTAGTAGTTTGGAAATGTTTCTTTCGTACGTGGAAGAGTTCTGATTTTCAGATCTCAGTCTCTCGGAACTTCGTTTCCTTCCTACTTGGATTGGTGGTCTCGAAGGTGGGGTGTCCCAGTGATATCTTGTATGATCAGGTTGTGAAACTAACCATGATGAAATAAAGGTTCTACTCCTTATGACCTTCGATTTGCCACTTGTGTGGAGCTGTTCGTTCTGAAATGTTGGTGTTAAAGGGATGTCGTCTTTCCCATAGATCATCCCTATGTATTTCCTTAGACATTCTTTGGGTTTCTTTCGCCATGGTCAAGATGATCAGGGAATGCATAGTGTTTATTGGTAAGTCAGTTCTCTCAGGTCCCTTAACATCTGTGAGTCGAGTAGGGCGTTCTGATTGTTCTACTGAATACTGACTTAGTTTCATCAGGTCTTGAATTTCCTGTATGTCGTCGGCAGTTAATGATGGTGTTTTGTTTGTTATTCATGTTATGATGAGGTCACCACACTGAATATACTTGTTCCTAGTACTTTATTATAAGATTATAGTGTATAAGGACCCCCAGCGCTGCCAGAGTATCCACTGTCAACAACAGAAATACTTCAACTGAAAACATTAGAATCATGCATAAACAAACAAGAACACTCTGACCTCATTAGAACAATGATCAGAGAAAACTCTGTGTGACATCAGCTGGTTCCATTCAAGTCACATTACAACACATCTTCCCCTTTTTCATATACACAAACGTATGAAGAATTCCATGCTCAGATTGATCAATAGAATTACACACAACTCCTTCTCACCAACACAATCCTGTCCTTGTTCCAAACTTGACCACCCATGTTCCTTTCAACACAGCAACTACTTTCACAGGCTCCGAATATAAGGAGTCTCCCTTTCTCTCAACAACACCCTTCCTGATTCTTACCCAATCACCATATACTACTCGTAACTCCTTCTTACCCCTCTTTTCGTTCTCACGCATTACCCATTTCTCTTTATTTTTCTTCAACATCCTTCTCACCTCATCCACAACCAAATCAGATTCTCTACTTCTTCCCAACCACAGAGGACTCACCACGGAATTTGGCTTACGGCCTCTCATCAATTCAAAAGGACACAACCCAGTGGTAGTGTGAGGAGCCATACGCAAAGCCCACATCTTATTTTGTATAGCCACCTTCTTGTCATATCCGCACTCTTGAGCCATGCAAATACTTTCTATTACACACCTGTTCATTCTCTCGACCACCCCATTATTCAGGATGGTATAGAGCAGACCTCTTATGTTTTACTCCACTTTTCTTTGAATAATTTGCAAAACATCCTCCAGTAAATTGTGTGCCATTATCGGTGAGAATACTTTCCAGGACACCTTCTCTCGCAAAAATTTCTTGAAGCACATCTACCTGTTATAAATCAGGAATACTACTAGAACACCAATAAAAGGATACAAGTATTCAAAAAGGATACACGTGGAGATGTCCGTCAAATTCAGACCTTCCAACCAATGTCACTCTCTGGCTAGATCAGTTCGACAGCCAAAGGGAGTAATTAATGGAAAGGGCGTTGTAAAGGAACAATAACCACCAAACTGTTGAAGGAAAGATAAGAAGGACTTTAGGAACTGACCCAGAATTGGGATACAATTATTAGTATTACTGAGGTACACTAACCTGCTCACTAGGACAGTCAACCATGTAAATCCAAGAAACGACGACAGGGAAAGGGAGTTAGTAAGGGAACTAACCCGAACGGAACGAGGGCCACACTAGATTTGGGCTGGTGCACACAGGGTAGCATCCATGAAGTCTAGTGCACTGAATCCTGATGGGTAGACCCAAGAGAGTGGAGGTGGTGATTAAAGGTCCAGGTAAAGTACCAATGATATTGCCCTTGCGAAGTCCGTGAGCCAAGAATGTCCAAAAACAGAAATTGGCAGAAGCCCTTAGGTACAAGGAGTAATGGGCTGGTTTTAGCAAACAAAAACAAAACTAAGTAACGGACTGGAAACAATAGCGGAATCCGCTTTGCCCTTGGAAATGCTAAGTGAACAACCCAGCTGCTGGCACAGAGGAACTGGTACGGCTGAAGGCAGGCGAGAGGCACCGCAACGGAACGCTGTAATAATAGCACTGGAGTTGCCGCTGAATAACTCCGAACTCCAGCTGCTCCGGGTGACACTGGAACAGTTTACCAGCTGGGACAAAGAACCCCAGAGGAATGCCGGGTAGCTCCGGCTGCTCCGAGCGTAACGAGAACAGCTGACAAAATCCGGAAAGAAGCAATGCTAAAGAACGCGGTGTGAGGCTTGAGTTTGATTAACAAAACTCCAAGATCCGGAAAGTAGGAAAACACAATACGATCAGAAGCATCGTATCCCGAAACGCTATGAGTTAAATACTAGTCATGTGATACTCACGTATTACACGGAATGACATCACATGACCGGAACCGTGAATGCCACGTCACGTGACAAGGGCCATAATGAAAAACGAACGCGCATGCGGAATGGAGTGAACCTTTCAAATGCAGGTAGGGAATGAACAAAATGAAATGCGCTGTGTTACAGCAAAATAAAGTTTAATGCAAACGATTGAAGTTTAACGTAAACGTTTGCCAGAAAGTTTCCCAAACAGCCTCCAACGAGTATAGAACGGCCTGGCTGTTCTCTGGGCTGTGTGGGCAGGGGACACCCACTGTTTAGAGGTAATCTGATTAGAGGTAATCTGAATAGGGGTCCTCTGAGTGTGAGCTGTCATACCGGGTTTGATTGGGCTGACCGGTATGACACTACCATACTT
The DNA here is from genome assembly GCF_040938575.1 of Ambystoma mexicanum. Classification (NCBI taxonomy): domain Eukaryota; kingdom Metazoa; phylum Chordata; class Amphibia; order Caudata; family Ambystomatidae; genus Ambystoma; species Ambystoma mexicanum. The sequence goes on from NC_090923.1 coordinate 642,874,796, forward strand.
TTCCCCTGAAATTTCCCTCACAACCTTGATATCACACCATCTAGAAAACAAATCCATGATCAACACCACAAACTTGCCCCTACCATATTCCAAATCAACAGGACCTAGAATGTCCATGGCCACATCACACCATACAGCTGAAGGAACACCAACATCTAATAACGGTCGCTTCCTTGCTTCACTACCCTTACCAATTTTAACACAAATGGGACATTCATTCAGACGTCTTTCAACATCTCTGTCGAAACCCGACCACCAGTAATCACATCTTAAAACTCCTTTGGTCTTGGCGACACCTATGTGACCACTATGAGCCAGATCACTCACTTTAGCACAAATATCTTCGGGAACCACTGCTCGTTCCCACCTAAACAAAATACCATCTGAAACAGATATCTCGTCTCTCACCTCAAAATGGCTTCTCTTTCCAACAAATCAACTCTTAGACCACACCGATGTCATCACATAGGTTATTACTCTACCCATCACCACATCTTTCTTTACTTCTTCAAGCCACTCTTCCCTAGATACAATACCATCGGAATTTACAAACACCATCTCCATATTTACATCCTCCACCACGTCATATGAGGATACCTTAAATCTCGACAAACTGTCCGCTAAAATATTCTCCCTTCCTGAATCCCTTCCATTTTGAATCTAATGCACTGCATTCTAGTGACCCATCCAGCCACCCTGCGTGAAACTTTGTCCAGTCCCTTATTCTCAAAAATCACTTTTAGAGGTTTGTGGTCCGTCCGAATAACAAAATCATTTCCCCACTCAAAACTTTTGAATCTCTCTACCGCCCAATAGCATGCTAAAGCTTCTTTCTCTAATACAGAGTACTGCAATTCTGCACCTCTTAATCCTCGAGACGCATGAGAATCACTTCCTCTGAGCCATCATCACATATCTGTGATAGAACAGCGGCAACACCGCCCTCACTTGCATCCACCGTAATGACATTAGTTCTCGTATCAAAACAACCGTGCTAAGTTTATCTCATCCTTTATCCTTTGGAATTCCATTTCACATCCCTGATTCCATACAAACTCGGTACCTATCTTCAACAGCTTTCTCATCTCCACCACCTTGATAGCATAATTCTCCACAAACTTTTGGTAGAACTCTGTCATGCTAAGGAATGATCACAATTCAACTTTATTTGCTGGTCTGTTAACCTCCTTTATCGAGTTCACCAAACTCCCTTTCGTTTTCACCCCTTCACTGGACACTTCATACCCCAAATGTTCTACTTTGGGCACTGCAAACTTACATTTTTCCTCTCTCAACGTAATTCCTTTCCCCTCAAATATCTTCAACACGGTGTGTAGCACTTTATCATGTTCCTCCATTTTCTTGCCACATATCAAAACATCATCTTGAAAGCAGAAAACGCCTCTCACTCCTTTCAACAACCGGTCCATCACCTTTTGAAAGACTGACGAAGCTGACGCCAGAGCAAATGGCATCCTCTGAAACTGGTACACACCCTCATGTGTAATGAATGCTGTCAATTTTCTACAACCTTCCTCCAGCTCGACCTGGTGATAGGCTGACGCCATGTCCAGTTTTGTAAATACCTTACCTCGTCCCACACTTGTCAGCATCTCTCCCATGTTCGGTAAAGGAGGTCTATCCACTAGCACACACTTGTTGAGCTCACGTAAGTCAATACAGTGCCTCAGCTCGCCAGACCCCTTTTTACAACCACCACTGGTGAAGTCCATTCCACCCCTCCTGCCTTTTCAAGTGCTCCCATCTGCAACAATTTCTCCAATTCTTTCTTAACCCCATCTCTCAATGCCAATGGAACAGGTCTGAGTTTGGCAACTATGGGTATACTTACCCTTGTTACAATTGTCTGATGCTGGACACATTTTTGCTTACCCAAAGTCTTGCTAAAAACTCTGGGATGTTTCACAACGGGTGTGCATGACACCTGGAACACTTGCTCTTCTTCATTGGGATCAAGCTTTATCTTAAGTTTCCTTTGCTCCCTCCATCCTAGCAAAGTAAGTCCCTTCTTAGTGACATATATCTTTGCATCACAACAGCGACCTTTGAATTCAAATGTTCCCACAATATAACCTAACAACTCTATTTTGTCTTGGTTATGTCCCCCAAGATTGATATCCGGTTTCAATAACTCTTGTGTTCACCCTTCATTTCCCTTTCAAATACATCTCTCAACACTAACGTAATTTTCGTTCCTGTATTGGCCATCATGCGTACTTCATGCCCATTCACTCACTGTAGCATACGGATGCTCACACTTATCATCATCCTCATTATTCCACACCACATTTATGGTATTAACAATAACATTCTGTAATGGTAGCGTAACATCTTCATCCGACGATCTTGCTCAATCTTCCTCGTTGACATATAACACCCTTCTTTGGTTAAACTGGCCCATCTGATAGTTCTTGCAACAGTTTGCAAAATTCCTTTTCCTTTTGCATTTTGCACAAATAGTTCTTCGGCCTGGACACACCACAGATGCTGCAAAATGAGAGCTACTCGCACATCGGAATCACAGTCTTTCCTCCTTTTTCTCTACTTTCTGAAATCCTCCTGGTCTTCTTTTGTGTCCCACGATTGCACGAGTTGTTTGTCTATCCTTCTCTCTTTTCTTACTCTTGGCATCAACCACATTTAAAATGTCCACTTTCCCTTCTTTTGACTCATTGGTTTCTTTCTTCGATAGTTTTGCCACACAAGCCAAAGAATGCTCCACACATCTTGCTATGTCCAATACTTCATCAAGGGTGGGCTCATCCCTCAACCATAGCCCTTCACAAATTTTATTTGAATTACAATGAGTCATAAATTGGTCTCAAATTTGTTCATCAAATGACCCTTGAAACTTAAAAGACAGAGCGAGATGCCGTAAAGCAGTCACATACTCCTCTACAGATTCCCCTTGATCTTGCACTTGCATACGGAAATTGAACCATTCCAATATTGTGCTTGTCTTGGGATTAAAATGTAAATCCAATTTGAGAAGGGCCACTTCAAATTCATTCACTGAGTCACCGCTTCCGTCTCCGGTTGGTTGTGGAAGTGTTTCAAAAATCCTTTGCCCTTGGTATCCCAAAAAATGTAACAACAAAGCAAGTTTTCTCTCATTGGAGTATGAATTGCTACCAGCCGCTTTAAGGTAATGCATGAATCCTTTACGCCACTGAGCCCATAATATTTTTGCAGGTCCCGGAGTGGGCATAAAAATTGGAGGACCAGCTATACCTGGTAAGGCCATCTTGATCCACTTTTGACACACAAAGCTTTGTAAGAAACAATATTCTGGGCTCCTTGAACACCTTCACACTATGCCAAGTGATATTCAACTGTATCCATATTTGCCTCTTACAGGTACTTATTATTGGAGGTACTTGATATTCTCAAGTGTCTCTGGAGGGTATGTCTCTGTAAGTTACTGTGAACTTCTATGATTGACTGTTACTGGCTGCCTGCACAGACTGTCTCTTACGCTCCTGCTCCCTGACCCCTTGACCTTTATTGATCCTCTCGTTGCACTATGGTATGTGAGTATGTCTCTGTCTTTGCCTGCCTGCACAGCTTGTCCCTCACACTGCTGCTCCCTGGCTCCTTGACCCTTGTGTGTCCTCTCCTTTCTTTGTTAGCAACTGTCCTGGAGAGTGAGCGCACTTGTTTGGCCTGCCCCTCCCTCTATTTTCCTCCTCCTTACTTCCAAAATATATTGTGTTCCTTGTGTAACAGGCAGGCGCTCTGAGGCTGTAGCGACTCACTGTTGCCCGTTGCGAGTGCGCCACTATACCGTGTAATATGGTAAGGCCTGGGATACGCGTACCGAAGCTCGTGCTGGAGTCAGAGCGGCCGCGGCTGCTCTCTGGACACCTCCGGAGGCCAGAATATGTGAAAGGCAGTACTCGGAGGGGCGGGCGGCATACCAGGGAGCACTTACTTGGTGCAGGGACACAATGCTGGCTCCCAGGTTGGCCGCTACCACGCTCGGATGAAGCGGAGCGACTTTACTGCTAATGGAGGTCCGCTTCATTCAACATCCTCGTCGCCAATGTTATGATGAGGTTGCCACACTGAATATAGTTGTTCTTAGTACTTTATTATAAGATTATAGTGTATAAGGACCCCCAGCGCAGCCAGAGTATCCAGAGTCAACAACACAAATACTTCAACAGAAAACATTAGAATCATGCATAACCAAACAAGAACACTCTGACCTCATTAGAACAATGATCAGAGAAAACTCCATGTGACATCAGCTGGTTCCATTCAAGTCACATTACAACATTCTCCTTTCATGCTCTTGTTGTTTCTTGCTGCCGAGGTCCTCTAGGGACTTTAGGTGGGGCCGATTTAGGTGATACTGATTTTGTTTCATTTACTGTACTGGTTGTGAATGATAAGGAAGTGTCCGTTATTTGTTTCTGATGAATGAATCCTTGAGTCATCTTGTTTTTTGTTCTTCGTTTGTAGGAAAATCGCAAAATCCTTATTCGTTATCTCGCTTGACGTTCCAGATTTTCCCATGATATTATCTTGGTTCGGTGCTCTTAAATCCAGAGCAGGTTCATTTCTTTCCAATAGTACACAACCGTTTTGCACCTGGTTTGGTCTCCCGCAGTCAGAGCTGATTTGGTCCTGGCTCTTTCTCGTTACTGTTAATCCAAACGTAGTTAGTAATTTAGTAATTGTTTGTTTAGGAAGATTTCTTGTGGTTGCTGACTCTTTCCTTTGGGATTCATCGGTTGTTAAATACAGTATTTGTTCTCTTCTCCCTGGTAGCGGAGTCACTGTTATATTGTTCAGACGTTCAGTTTGGGTGCTGACCCTTGTTGAGAGTGGGGCTGGTGTTATCTCGGGGTCTTGTGTATGTATGGTCCACTTTGACTCGATCATCTCTGTTTGTAGACTGTTTTGTCATAATCCTGGTTTCGTTTTTCTGTAGCTGTGATGTATCCTTCCAAGTATAGTAGCTTGGTGTGCATAATTGCTGTCAAGGTGGTGTGGTCTTTCAACGTTTCATTTATTTCCTCGTAGAGTTTTGTGAAAGGGGCCAAAGCTATGGTGGTCATTTACATTATGGTAAAAAGATCTGGGTTTCTTGTTTGCACTGTCTTTTCTTTTTGCATGAGAGAGTGACTCCGGTCTTTTATCTTGTTGAAAGGAGACTGAGGGATTTAATGATGAGGCCGGCAATTGAGAGATGTTGGCTACGTTTGTTGATAACTGCTTTGTCCTCTGGCGTGTTAACTTGGGCAGGTTTCATGTAGGTCTGTTCAAAGGATGAGTCAAGCTCCGGGTCTCCTTTTATTATGTCCACAGTGATGACTGTTGAAGATCTCTGTTTTTCTAAATCAGGCAACTGTTCATGTAATGTGTTGTTTTGTGCGTTACATTCTTGGAATGTGGGACACAATGTTCCCGAGTCGTAATTCATTTTCAGAGTTGTGGATACTTCCGTCGGTCCTTGCATGGACTGGCACAGGAGTGCGATGATCGCTGAGACCTGTACAACTTTATCTAAACGTGGTCCTTCCGTCATGGTGGTCATGGGAACTGGTGAAATGAAGGGATTCTGACTAGCAGGTGGGTTAGTTTCGTGTAAAAGATGCAAAGTGCCATCTTTTGGTAGGAGATTTTTTTGACTTGGTGGGACTTGAGACAGCAGTCGTTTCTTCTAAGACATGCCTCTTCTCCCACGACGTAGATAATGGTTCTCGTACGCCTTCCAGTATCTCGGTGTCAGAGAATTCTTCTACATGCTCTGGAAAATGGGGCTTTCTATGTTTATGAAAGAAAGTTGCAAGGGGCGGTTGAAAGGTTGAAGTTATTTTCCTCTAGACTTTGAGGGTTTTGGTTGATTTTGAACCGTGTTGTTGCTGCCGTTTCATACTTTATTAACCACTGCCACTGAACTGCGGTAACATTTTAAACATGGAGTTTGTTTTAGTTTTCCCCTTTGGTTGTGATGTTTTCAATATGCAAGGCGATTTGTCCAGACATCGGGTTGGGGACTTTCTCTGCCATTATAGAAGCCTGTTCCACATTAATTATTTCTATAGAGCCAAAAGGTTCTGGGTTTGCAAGTGTTTTACCAGGTTGTTTTGAGTTGTTAAATCTGCCCCCCCTTGATGGGGCCCCTAGGGAACCCTCGCGTATGGAAACAAGGCACAATCACCACACACAAACTGATACGCCAGACACGAGGTTCACGTTCCAAAAGCTAGGGTTTATTGCAAAGCAAATAGTCTCAGTTGGCCAACTGGGTCTCACCACCGGCAAAGTGCGTCTCCAGACCCCAAAGGACGCAAGAGAGCGAGAATTATACAACAGTTACATATATACAAAACAAACATCTCACTATCATTTATGACATGTTCAATACCGCCCAAAATGTATTTCCTTTGAAATGGATTTGATGATTGACAATTGTGACAAATATGACACCTTCAGATATTCATTTAGCAACAGTTTGCAATCTGCGGACTTGCAGACATGTTTCTTTGTTTTAGGGAACACACTGTTCTTGTTCTTTCAAGCAAGCTGTGTGCAGGGGAGAGACACATTCCAGGCCTTGCTATCTTCTAGTTTCTATTCGTGTGCTAGGGGTCAACTCGCTCTACAGGGCTCAGTGAATGGGGGCCGTAAAAGAGAGCATAATTCAAGCCATTAATTGTTCGTTCCTACCATTTCTACCGCATCAGTGAGACTAGCTGGCACCTGTGTAGTGATTAAATGCCTTGTTGCTTACTTCCAAGGACTTGTGAGGGAGGAGACCGGGCATTGCTGTCTGGATTGCCTGCGTTGTGTTTCAACATGTATCTTTTGGCCTTGCTCTATGCATGAGCAACAATGAAATAGCGGAATAGAATAAGTTTACAGCAAAGCAGATTGAACAGAAAGCAAGAAGCGAAAATTAGACAAAATGGCGAATTCTATTCTATCAAAATGGACGCACTTTGGTCATGCTCATGAGTCTGTACTACTGATGCTGAATACATGATGTGGTTGGTTTTCGGCCAACAAAATACATTGCCTATGCTATGGGAGGGTAATTTCTAGACTCACACCCTTTTCATTGGCTTCAGGTACTTCATTTGTTTCCTTGTCGCCTTTCTTCTCAGCTGATAGTATTTGGGGAGCGTGAAGTTTAGAGAAAGCATTCATATGGTCTACCGCGTTCTGATGGGCACTATAAACTTGTGAGAGCACCAATGTGTGTGTCGTAAGTTTGTTTCTGTCGCCAGGGAACTGCTGCTTTCCACGGCGCTGGGTACACGTTCTGCTCCCTTGACTGAATCGTAGTTTGTCTCTGTCTAACTCGCCCGTTTCCAGAATAAACAGCCTCAACAGTGAAGCAGTTAAATCGGAGCCACAGAAGAGACGCGAGGGTGTCAGTTGGTTGGCTCTGTGTTCCTGACAACAACGAAGCGGAAGGGGACTGATGATGGTCATTTCCCTGAAGGTGAATCGTAAGGATTGTGAAATCTGTTGATTTCAAAGGACTTACTTCTGAGGGGGTTAAGAGTCCTGGGGGGGGAGGGGTTGCTGGTGGAGGCTAATGTTCAGAATAGTGTTTATTTTAGCCCTACCTGCCAGTGCTTCCTCACGTTGTTTTCCCAATGCTGGTTGCAGCAGAGGGATCTCCACACCTCTCTTCTCGTCCCACCGGGATCTCAAGCTTCGTAAGCGGCGTCCCTCCTCCATCTTTTCCTCAGTTGACACAGCTGGCACAGACTGTAGGAGACTGCGAACTCTGCAGCTGAAATCTGCTTCGGCTCTGCGGCGGAAAAAAAGTTTTAAAGGATTTCTCCCTCTGTCAGTAGAGAGTGTAGAACGAGCAAGTAGAGCCAGGGAAACTGGAAACTGCAGGAGACTGCGAACTCTGCAGCCGAACTCCACACCTATTTCTGTCCCTCACTCTATCAACTTAGAAAAGGGTGTAAGGGTGATCTCACTCTGAGAAAATAGTGTTCATCAACCAACATAATGTTCTCAGCCAATCAGGTTTTAAAAAGGATCTGAATAATGTTCAAGAAAATTGTGTTCCAATTAGGGGGTTGCTCCTTTCCCCTAGACTTCCAAAGACCAACAATGTCTTCTTTTCTCTTCGCATGAAACACAAAGGATTCTCCAACAACACGTTATTCAAACAGTGGTCCGGCAACATAAATGTTCTCAGACCACCCAGGCTTCAAAAGGATTCAAAAACAATGTTCAAGAAATAATTTTTCAATTTTAAGGTGTGGTTCCTTTCCCCTTGATTTCAAAAGGGACAAATGTCTTTTAAATCTCTTCTCATAAAGCACAAAGGATCTTCCAAGAAAAATACTACAACATTTTTTCAGTCTTGGGCTTTAAAACCCTTTGGGTTCAGCTTTCTGTTTTTGGGTGTGAATCCCAGTCTCGCAATATTTGAGGGGGTCTAGTGTACTCTCCTGCCAAGACCCAGTTGTTCCATCCCCTGTTATTTCTGATTATGTTTGGGGTCTGAGACCAATAATATCCTTAGTCTCTCTTTTGGGTGTGGGTCCCAGACTCGCAATGGTTGTCCACAATAACCTGGTTCTCTCTCCTGCCAATCTAATGTTTCTTTTATCTTGTGTTTACTTGTCATGCTTTCATTTGCCTTATATTATTGCTTGGAGTAATCAGCCCCCTGTTTTTCTGTATTTCGCTTAGGGTGTTGGACCAAATTGTTCTGGAACCCTTCTTCGTTCCTTTCTGTGTTTGTCCCACCTTCCCTGGACCTCCTGTTACTTCCCACCAGCCCTCATACCTTCGGTCTCAGTTTGCATCTTCTGGGCTGTAGGATTCCTTCCTGAGGCTTCGGTAACCGTTGTGCTTGTTTTTGCTTTGTTTTCTAGTTTGCAGAGTTCTGTGTCCATCTTGTGGTTGGCTCTTTTCTGGACAGTGCTTTGACACGATAAGACGCTCCCCTGTCTATTCGGTAAGTGGGCTATAGGGGATTGCATTTCTCCCGCAGATTCCTCATCATGATGGATATCCATCTCCTCAGCTTTGCTGTTCAAAAACTTTTCGCCAGGGGGCGTAGTGGATCTCGATTCGGCTGTCGATCGCTGATCTGTCTTATCTGGCTCTCGATCGTCTGCTCCGGATCAGGCGTCGTATATATACCACGTCACTACGCCCAATGCTTCAGTTCCTTTTTTCTACGCGCTTGCATGCTTCATCAGGAACATAACTTGAGTTTAATTGCTGTTCTTATTGTACTTTGTACACTTTTTTCTTCAAAAACCTTGACGCAATGTCGTCCCACAGGGTTTCGTGCTTGAAGCAATGCTGCGATTGCGCGGCCAAAATGTCTATGATCGACCCCCATGACGTCTGTCTATGGTGTCTGGGTGCTCGTCACGACATGGAGGCTTGCGCGTCATGCACAAAGATTAGGCCGAAATCCCTGCGTGAGGGTGCCGGGCAACTGGCTTTGTGCCGACCATTCGCCAAGCCTCTGGCGCGGTCGCTCTTCCGGTCCTCAGAGACTCAGACTGAGACTGAGGTGCCCACCCCCGTCAAGGGGAAAGACCGTCATTGTAAGAAGACCAAGAAACTGTCCTATTCCAGGAGCTATTCCTCGCCGTCTTTCTCGCGGTAGAATAAGCGGCACCACCGCTAACGACATGAGCCTAGCTCGTCTTCTTAAAGAGGTAAGCCCTCGGCAGGGCCGATCACTCGGGAAGAGATTTAAGATCTCTATGTTGGAAATGTTTGAGACGCAAGCGGCTGTAGGTGTGGCTGCGGCCCCTGACTAGCCAGCTTTGACCGCAAAAACGGAGCTCGGTGCTTCTGACCCGTTACTCCGGTCAGCAATAAGTCGCCGGAAGGCCGTAGCGTCCAAGCATCCAATGTCTGTGTTGCCCAAGCGTCCCTAGGCACTGAAAGTACCTACGGCATTGAAAGCACCTACGGCATTGAAAGCTTCGGCTTCAAAGTCTATCTGCAAGCCTTCGGAGCAGTCAGTCAGCGATGGTTCCTTTGTGCCTCTGTCGAGATCGGGAGTCCAGCAGTACGATGACCCTGAGGACCCGGTCGACCTGGTTTACATGGGAGCCGGCGGCATCGACTATTTCAACGACCAGGGCCTTGAATAAGTTCTTGGGGAAAGATAAATTCAGGATGGTGACATTGACAGAAATTCTTCACGCTCTCGAACTCAAGGACTGGCTGGTGTCGATTAACCTGCAGGGTGGTTCTATGTGCCAATACACAAAAGCAAAGGAAGTTTCTAAGGTTCCTCATTGGCGACAAGTACTATCAGTTCAAAGTGCTTCCCTTTGGGTTGACCTCTGCACCAAGGGTCTTCACCAAGCTGATGGGGCAGCAGTTGTGGCTCACCTCAGGAGATCCGGGGTCAATGTATTTCCATTCCTGGACGACTGGCTGATCTGAGGGAAGTTGGCGGGCAAGTCTTGTCTCACTTGGAAGACATCTGCCTACTACTTACTGCACAGGTTGGGCTTTTCCCTCAACTTGAAGAAGCCCATCTGATGCCAGCCCAGCAGATCCAGTTCATCAGAGCAGTCCTAGACACCCAGATAGGGAAGCCTTTTCCTCCTGCGGAGAGTGTCAGCAATATCGCCCAGATGGTGCAGTTCTTTCAGAACCACGTCACTCTTCCAGTGGCTTCCTTCCTCCGCCTATTGGATGTCATGTCTGCCTGTATTTTTCTAGTGCCAGAGGCCAGGCTGTGTATGCCATCCCTCCTATGGCTCCTGAGGGACCACTGGTGTCAGTACCTGGGAGCACTCACTGATCGCCTTTCAGTGTCTAGCCAGGTAGTCTGTAAATTCGGCTGGTGGAACATGGGCCGCAATCTATTGGCGGGGGATACTCCCTTGGCCTCCTTGGACCCAGGCCCGAGTCGTCACGGATGCGTCCCTGAAGGGTTGGGACACTCACAGCGAGGAATTGCAGGCGAGAGGCATCTGGTCTCCATCAGAAGGCAAGTGGCATATCAACAGGCTGCGGTTGTGGCCCACCAGGTTAGCCCTGAGAGCCTTAACCCCGTCTCTCAGAGGGACGCATGTCCTCATCCTGATAAACAACATAGTGGCCATACATTACCTCAACAAGCAGGGTGGCGTGCACTCTCGCCCACTCTGCACAGAGTAAATTCAGCTGTGGTTCTGGTTGAGAGAGAACCACATTTTAGGTTCCCAGCAGTTCATCTGGCAGGGACAGCAAACACCTTGGCGGATGCTCTGAGCAGGAAAAGCATGGTCTCACACGAGTGGGACGTGTGCCCGTAAGTCCTGGAGGAGGTCTTCGATCTCTGGGGTACCCCTGCAGTCGATCTGTTCGCCACAAAGTCCAACAGGAAGTGCGAACAGTTTTGCTCATGGGAATTCCCAGTGAATGGTGCACTGAGGGATGTGTTTCTGGTGGATTGGACCTTCCCTCTCCATTACGCCTTCCCTCCGATTCCCGTCATTCCTTGTGTTCTCAGGAGGTTGAAGAAATTTCGAGCGACCCTGATCTTTATCCCCCCGGATTAGGTGAGGAGAACATGGTACTCAGATCTCCTGGATCTGACCATCCATCCGCCTCACCTTTTGCCTTGGTGTCCGGATCTCCTCACCGAGTCGGATGGTCGGGTGCTCCATCCAACCCCAAATTCCCTCAACCTACATGCGTGGCTCTTGAGAGGATGACGTATGATGACTGCAACCTCTCTGAGGAGGTGCTTGAGGTATTGCTGGCTTCACGCAGACCTTCTACTAAATCTCTTTACACGTACAGGTGGAGAAGATTTGAGGTGTGATGCAGGGAATGCGAGACTGACCCTATCTTTTGGCCCACCACCACAGTGATGGAGTTCCCTCTGGCACTGGCCTCTTCAGGCCTTCAGGTTGCCACAGTGAAAGGGTATTTGGCGGCCCTGTCTGTGTTCAAGAGATCCCCAGACTAAGGTTAATTTTTCACCATTCAGGTCATGGCCCAGTTCCTGAAGGGCCTTCTCAACAAGTTTCTGCCAACCTCTTTGTTGTCCCAGATTGGGATCTTAATCTGGTTTTGACCTTTTTGATGACGGCTCCGTTTGAGCCTATGCATTCATGTTCTTTGTTGCTGTTGTCCCTAAAAACTGCCTTTTTGGTCGTGTTCACCTCTGCCAGGATGGTTAGCGAACTGCAAGCCTTGTGCTGCAAACCTCCATTCCTAAAGTTCTTTTGTGAGAAAGTCTCTCTTAAAGTCAGGCCGAGATTCCTTCCTAAGGTGGTTTCAGAATTTGATTTGTCCCAGTCCATTGACTTATCTGTCTTTTAGACTCCTCTGCATCCCTCGAAGGATTCCACCGCCTTGATCCCAAGAGAGCATTAAGTTTCCATGTCACTCGTACGTCTGAGGAGTTTAGGAAATTAGACCAGTTGTTTGTAGCCCATTCCTTGTGTAGAAAAAGCGTTGCCGTCACTAAACACACATTATCATCACAGTGGATCATGCTGTGCTTATCTGATTGTTGCCAATCGGGAAGCAAGGAGCTTCCAGCGGGCATCAGGGCTCACTCGACCAGAGCAGTCTCGGCCTTTATGCCCTCCAGAGAGGGGTCACTGTTAGGGATATTTGCTGCGTTGCCATTTGGTCATCCTTAAAGAACTTCACCAAGCACTATGCCTTGGACGTTGCACAGGGAACTGATGCTAGGTTTGGTAGGGCGGTTCTACAGAATCTACTGGTTTAAATCTTACTGCCCTCTTCCATTTTCTTGACTTTTTTGGGAGTCTATCATGATGAAGAATCTGCTGGAGAATAGCAATCCATTGAAGGAGAAATGACCTTACAGTATTGTTCTTTGTATGGATTCTTCTCTTGCAGATTCCTCATCGACCCTCCCATCCATCCCTGCTCAGAAAGTTCTGTGGGTTGTCGCTTCTGTATAAACGAGAAGGCTTCTGGTGATGGCTCTGGGATGACAGTTTCTGTCTTAAATGGCAGCTGGTTAGCCTCCTCATGTGGTTTTTCTTCTGCAGCGTTCAAGCGCAAGGGGAAAAATTAACAGGAACTGAAACATTGAGCGTAGTGACGTGCTATATATATGGCGCCTGATGTCCTGTTCGGAGCCGACGATCGAGAGCCAGACCAGACAGATCGGGGATAGGCGGCCGAGTTGAGGTCCACTACGCCCCCTGGCGAAAAGTTTCCAAACAGCAAAGCTGAGGAGATGGATATCTATCATGATGAGGAATCTGCGGGAGAAGAATCCATAGAACGAACATTACGGTAAAGTAATTTCTCCTTCTGGGTAGCCAGCTCGCGGGCTACAAGCGTTTTCTCCCCTTTCCCGGCGGACTGCCTCTCGTCCCCGTGTCTGTCACGTTCGTTTGTTTGTTTGTTTGTTTGTTTTATTATTTATAATGCGCGTCAGACCCAGGGGTAACAGGGCGCAGCAGTTACAAGGATATGAAAAGCTTAGTTACAGGAACTGAGGTGGTATATAGATACCTATTTATAAAAACATTACTTACAGAAAAGGTATATACAAGTGTTTACAGATAGGTGCAAAGAAAGGTATATACACAGGTTTACAGATAATGTAGAACAGGCATGAAGTTAACAAGTATTGCAGGCAATGTGTGACGAGATATGGTTACCCCGAGGGGATGGCCAATAAAGAGACTCTAGGAGGATACATTCTATAGCAAGCATAGAATGTCGTTGTTACCGTTAATAGGATGTCCCTGCTAGTTGCTGTACAGGATTCAGTATCATAGCATTTAGTGGTCATTGGATTTCAGCCACAGGATGATGTTAGTTCTACAGATTTCATTAGATTGGTCTATTCTTAGTGTAGAAGGCAAAAAATTCCATAATTTTGCCGCTTTCACAGGGAAACTGTTGCCTCCAATCTTTGAAAGTTTGAATCTCGGTATGGACAGGCAATCCCTGTTTGCTGATCTGGAAGGTCTCAGGGATGTCTGTTTATGAAATCTCTCAGCAAGGTATATTGGGGCAGTATTATTAAGAGATTTATGAGTGAGCGACAGGGTTTTTAAGAGGATATTGTCATTGGTCTGAAGCCAGTTGTTCTGACGACTAATCTCTGAAATGTGATCTCTTCCGGGAATGCCTAATGCCGCTCTGAGGGCATTATTTTGTAGGGTTTGGATTCTTTTGACGGTAGATTTGGTAGAACCTAAGTAGAGTGTGTTGCAGTAGTCCAGTCGGGACATGATAAGGGCTCTGGCCAGGGTGGTGCAACTGCTGTTAGAGAGAAATGGCTTACAAATTCTGATAAGTTTACAGGTGTAAGCTGTGGTGGTCGCTAATGAGTTAACCTGTTTGGCAAAGGAGAGAGTTGAGTCAAGATAAAAACCTAGTGTTTTTACCTCATGTTATACCTCAATGCGGTTGCCGTCAATTATGAATGAAGAGTAGTTGGGTACTAGTTTTTTTTAGGTTAGTGGGTTTGCCCTGAATGATGAGTTCTGTTTCTTCATCATTCAGGCATAGACCATGCGTGGCCATCCACGCCTGAATGATGATGTACACTCTGTTCATCAAGGCCAAATCCTTGTCATAATCCCCTGAAAGTGGGAGGAGGATCTGGGTATCGTCTGCATAGTTAGTGTAGGTGATACCGAGATGGTCCAGATCATCGAAAAGGGGCTTGGTGAAAATGTTGTACAGTGTGGGCGAGACACAAGATCCCTGAGGCACGCCGCAGGTGATGGGTTTGGGGTCAGCTGCTGCTAGGGGCGAGAAGAGCCTCATTGTTCTGCCGATTAGAAAGGATCTGATCCAGGTAATGGCATCCTTGGAGAAATCTACTGCTGTGTCGAGATGGTTGCATAAGATTGTATGGTCAACCAGGTCGAACGCCGCTAGCTGATTTACCATTGTCCCTAAGCTCATCGACTTGAGTCTTAAGATCGATGAGGGCCGTCTCCATTCCATGTTGTGGACGGAAGCCTGATTGTCTGACACCTAATAGGTGGTGTCCTTCCAGATATTTTTGTATTTGCATATAGGCTACCTTGTCCAGAATTTTTAGGAGAAAGGGCACTGTTGTAATGGGCCTATAGTTAGTGGGAGTGGATGGATCTAAGGTTGTTTTTTTTTTTAGGAGCGGGAGTACCCAAGATTGTTTGAGGTTAGTAGGGACGGTGCCGGTAGCAAAGGACGCATTGATAAGCTTACATATAAATGGTGACAGATCTCGAGCTGCATCCTTGATAAGGTGTGCAAGGCAAAGATCACCCTGACAGTTGGAGGGTTTGAGGGACAGAATAATTGTTTCCACCTCAAGAATAGATACTTTGGAGAAGTTGAATTGGGAAGGTTGGAGTTCGTTAGTGTCCCCAGTTGTTTTAGGTGGGGGTAGGTCCTTTAAAGTTGCTCTTTTTTATTGGATATCTTATTTTGTAAAGTGGACATTTTATTAGTTAGTGCTTGTTGGATGTCTGAGCACCATTTTTTATCTTTAGTACAGGAGTCTGGTATTGCTATGGGGGTCTCTTATTTCTTTAAAGATGGTGAATTATTCCTTCATATTGGATTTGGCTTGTGATATGCGGGTGTCGAAGGATTTTCTTTTAACTAGACATATTTCTTTTTTGTAGAGGGATGACAGTTTGGTAGTATTTTCCAAGCAGCTATGCAGTTTCTTTTTTGTTGCCTAAGGTTTTTCAGAAAGGATGTAAACCATTTGTTTAGGTGGATTTTCGACTTACTTGGTCTAAGTTTGAGGGGGGCGATTTGGTCCAAAGAGGAAGCCATAATTATGTTGTACTCCTCGACCAAACTCTCAGGGTCAGAGCTGTCTGGCAGCGAGTTAATGTAGGGAGTACGGCAGGATAAGCCTATCCACTGTGATACTCCTTTTGTTTCTGGTTAATGTAGGTGGAGCCCTGGGGACAGGTGGGGGTGGAGGTCTACTGGTAGAGAGCATGAATGATAGTAATTAGTGGTCAGTCCAGGCTAGCGGTGAGATGGAAAGGACGTTGGCATTGCCGTTATAATCTGCCACCCAATCAAGTATTTGACCTTTATTATGGGTGGATGTTTTGATTCTCTGGGTGAATCCAAGTTCTAACAGAGTATTTGCTATTGCTGAGGCAGACTGGTCCAAGGGTCATTGAAGCCCAGATTAAAGTCACCAAGTAGAAGTACCTGTGTTGCGCTTTTAAGATTGCTAGATAAAATGATGTTAATATCCACCTCAAATGTCCCTGGTGGGCCTGGGGGGTGATATATCAGATAGATATTGAGAGTTTGGAAATTAGTCAGAGGTACTTTAACTGATAATACTTCACAAGATTGAGTGTTGATCGGGGTGGCTAGTCTCATAGAGAGGCTGCATTTGCGGATAATGGCAATGCCTCCACCTCTGGACCCATGTCTGTCTTGTCTCAGGATAGTGTAGCCATCAGGGACTGCTAGCATAAGCATAGGGCCTGCTGCAGTGTGAAGCCATGTCTCGGTGATGCTGAGGAAGTCTGTTATCACTCAAGATTAGGTCAGCAATTTCTGTGGCGTGTGCTACTAAGGATCTGGAGTTTGTTAAGGCTCCTTTAATCGGAAGGCTCGTAGCAATTGTGATTGCCGGGTGGGGAGCTAGATGTCCTTTATGTTTGCCGTTCTGGGCAGTACGATTATTAGTCCAAGGGCGGCGAGGATGCAGCAGGAGATAGCTTAAAACTAAAATAAACACATTTTTTTTACCTATTACTGTAAATGTCATCAAATGCTGTATTTATGTGCTCACAGCGAGTTACCCTGCTCAACATATAGAGGTCCGTGCTTTAGGGATCATGTTTTTTCCACATACAGATAAATTGCCGGGATTCCCCGTAGCAGTCATAGTGCCTGCTAACCTGAACATACAATGAAGGTCCAGTATCTCCCTTCGGCACAGGTGGTAACCTTTTTACTTTAATCTGCATACATTCACACAGCTTCACTATTGATTTAAGGATAGCTTACTTTGGCTTTTAAAACATTTTACTTACAATATCTTATTTCAACAATAGAACTGTATCACTGTATATCAAGGCTTACAAAGTCAGCCAACATGCAGTAATATTTATCTAGATTAAAGAATAACCACTGAATACTGAAGTAACCACCACATAGCCCCACCGTAGCTCAGATTATTTCTTTCTATGGATTACCTTTCTCCCGCTAATTCCTCATCAGATAGCCATTTCAGCGTCAGCTGCTCTGAAAACTTTTTGACAGAGGCATAGTGCAGCTCGACTCGCTCGTTGATCTGTCTTGACTCAATGCACCAGTCAATGACTTCGGACGTGACGTCGGTCGTCGTACATATACTGCATCACTACGCCCCTGTACCTCAGTTCCTTTTTTCCACGCACTCGGCACGCAACTCGAGGAACACTGCTACCATAGATTTTTCATTCAGCATTTCTCATCGTTCTTGTTCGACGCGAGTTCGAGCCATGTCCATGCCCATGGTATTCGGGTTCAAGCACTGCAGGGACTGCAGCTCCCAAAGGCCCTGGACGGACGAGCATGACATCTGCATGTGGTACCTCCGTTCCGGTCACGACACAGAGGGCTGTGGTTTGTGCAGAAAAATGAACCCCAAATCCCTCAGGGAAAGGGCAGTGAAACTCGTGGTGGGCTGACCTACTTCAAAATCTCTGGTGTGGTCGACCGTTCGATCTTCGGATGTCGAGATGGATGGACCGACTCCTGTGAAGGAAGAGAGACACTGAAAAAAGACCAAGAAGCGGTCACATTCCCGTAGTCGCTCATCCTCTTTCTCCTCCCACAAGCAGCAACGACAACACTGGCACAGGTCCAATTCTTCGGACAATCCCTGTTAAGTCGTCAGCAATGCCGACATCCAGGACTGAGTGGGAGGCTTTCAAGGAACAGATGTTAGAGATGTTTCCATAAGGCATCTGTGGGCACGGGTGAGCCCTCGATGCAGCAGGCCCCAGTGGCTCCAGCGGTGCCCGGTAAACCAGTCCCCAAAGTGACCACCATTACGAAGCCATCGTCATCAGTGGAGTCGTCAGTCTTGGCACCAATACTTGCCAGTGCACCTCTGTCCCTGATTCCTTTCGATGTGCCCCCGATGCCGAGGCCTCTTTTAGCGGCGATTGCATAACCGTCTACATCAACCGGCATCGAGCGGTCTAAATCAAGGACCAAATATTTCGGCTCCATGGCCTATATTTTGGCGCTGCTGATGACGACAGCCAACGTGGTTTTGATCCTACATTTTCAGATGCTGGAGGGGCAGATTTCTTCGTCGCCCAAGCAGATCTGGTAGCACTGGCTGAGGGGCTTCATGACGCCAGTGGGCTGAACACGTCTCAAGATGTGGAAACACAGCAAGCCCATCCTTATGACTATGCTAATGCCAAATATTGGTCTTTACTAGACAGGGTGGTGGATACCCTGGGATGGAATGCTCCTGCCAAGCCTTTCTCAGGCTATGACAGGACTGATCTACTTGATGAAGGTCCTTCTACAGAATTGGCCATGCCCTTTAATGCCGCTATCGCTGACCCTATCACCACCTTGTGGCAGAGGCTTTGCCCCACGTCCCCAGTTCACTCAGACTTCACCAAAAAGTACAGGCTGGCAAGGGGAGAACTGACATATCCCTCCACCCACCCGACACTGGAAGGGTTGGTGGTGCAGGCGGTCACAGTATCTTTCAGAGTAGCCATGTCCACGAAAATTCTCCCGACCGATAGGGAGGGGGAAGCAAGTTAACTCGTTGGCTAAGAAAATCTTCTCACCCAGCAGCATCGCCCTGAAGGCAGTCCGTGCCTCTTGTGGTTTTGCCAAGTACTCTTTTGGTCTGTGGACGGTTATTAGTGAGGCTGCCCAGTATATCCCCAAAGAGGAGATACATGAGTGCTTCCAAAGGCTGATAGACGACGGCAAGGAGGTGGCCAGGCAGTCTTTGCAGACTGGCCTGGTTGTCGCAGACTGTGTCGACCGGTCCATGGGGTCAGCCACAGTGTTGAGAAAGCAGGCATAACTGCACACATCTGAATTCTCACAGAATGTTCAGAATAAGCTCCTGGATATCTCTTTCGACAGTGAGAATCTCTTCGGCCCCAAGGCCGATGACTCTTTGGAGAAATTCAAGGAGTCCAAACTAGCCACAAAGTCGCTAGGCCTAGCTGTCCAACAGCCAGCCTGCCTTTAGCTTCACCTCAAAGGGTAGAGGCTGCTGACGCTATGTCCCTTATGGCAGAAGGCTCAGCTCCCGCAACACAGGCAGGGCAGAGGTGTGTCCCACGCTCCGGAAGGGGCAGAGGGCCCTCTAGAGGCCAGCAGACAGCAGTGGTGGGGGCTCCACCCTCGAAGCCGCTTTGGTTTCTCCCCCACGATTCCTCGGTTGGAGGAAGGATAACCGAGCACTGGGTCCAATGGTGGTAGATTACCGTTGACGCCTTGGCTCTTCAGCTCATACAGTGGGGTTACTGTCTGCCTTTCTTAAAAAGGCTGCCGGAAAGATCACCACCACCACCTCCTCAGCAACTGGAACAAGAGCTCCCGGAAGAACTGCGAGCCCTGCTTTTGAAGGGTGCCATGAAGAGGTACCTCCCGAGCATAAGGGATCAAGCTGGAATTTCCGGTATTTCCTGGTATCCAAGGAAGGGGGAGGGCTATGTCCCATCTCGAATCTCAAGACCTTGAACAATTTCCTGAAGAAAGATAAATTTCAGAAGGTGACGTTGAGAGAAATTCTCCATGCTCTCATTCTTCAGGACTGGCTGGTGTCGATAGAGCTCCTGGACACATTTCCATGTGCTGATCCATCAGAAGCACAGGGACTTCCTGAGATTCCTCATAGGGGACAAGCACTACCAATTCAAGGTGCTCCCCCTTGTGCTAACCTACACTCTGACGGGCTTCACCAAGCTCATGGCGGTAGTCGCGGCTCACCTCAGGAGATCCAGCGTCTGTTTTCCCAGAACTGGATGACTGGCTGATCTGAGGGAAGTCGGCGGAGCAGGTTTTGTCCCATCTTGAAGACTCCTCCTTGCTACTCCACAGCTGGGCTTCTCCCTGAACTTGCAGAAACCCCATACGACACCAGGACATAGACTCTAGTTCATCGGAGCCGTCCTAGACACTCGGGTGGGGAAAGCTAACACACCTGGAGAGAGAGTTGCCAGCATTGCACAGATGGTACAACTGTTCCAGGACAATGACACCTTATCAGCGGCTTTATTTCCTCTGCCTCTTCAGTGCCATGGCCTCCCACATTTTTCTGGTGCCAGAGGCCAGGCTGCAGATGCGATGTTTGCAATGGCTCCTGCAAGGTCACTGGTCCCAGTACTTTGGCACCTTGAGGGACGTTCTCAGGGTGTCCAGGTCCATGGTTGACAACCTTTCTTGGTGGGGCAACAGCAGCAACATGCTCGCAGGGATGCATCCCTGAAGGGTTGGGTTGCTCACTACGAGGACTTGCAGGTTAGCAGCCTTTGGTCATCAGTGGAAGCCAGGTGGCACATCAACAGGCTGGAGTTGCGAGCCATCAGGTTAGCCCTGAAGGCGTTTGTGCCTTCTCTGACTGGGAAGCATGTCCTGATCTTGATGGACAATACAGTGGCCATGCAGTTACTGAACATGCAGGGTGGTGTGCGCTCCCTCTGCAGAGAAGAGCTGTGGTTCTGGTTGCTGGAGAACTAGATCTCTGTCTCAGTAGTTCATCTGGTTGGGACAGAGAACGGTTTGGCGATTCTCTGAGCAGGCAGAGCACGGGCTCACACAAGTGGGAAGTGTGCCAGGAAGTCCCAGAGGAGGTCTTCTCTCTCTGAGGTACCTTGGTGGTGGGTCTGTTTGCCACGTAGTCCAACAGGAAGTGCAAGCAGTTTTGCTTTAGGGAATTTCCAGCAAACTGTGCACTAGGGGATGCGTTTCTGGTGTATTGGAAATGTTCTCTCTGCTCTGCCTTCCCGGTGCAACAGCCATCAGCCTCGACCAACGCCAACAGGCACCTTATCAGTGCCGAAGGACAAGCCCTCAGTGCCAGCACTTGCCAACAAATCCTTTACCCTGCTCTCCCGGGACGATTTTTCTTCGGCACTGTCATCCATTTCCGCCCTCAATGCCCGGATGACCAGGCAGGAGTCGATCCCATGTTCATGGGCACAGGGGGTGTTGATTATTTTGACCATGAGGCTCGGCTATTAGAGCTGGCACAGGGGCTTCACCTGACACTTCACCTGACCTGGAATTTTAGCAAAGCCAACCCTACACCCCCACCCACGCCAGGTTTAGGGCACTGGTAGAGAGGGTGGTTGACACTTTGGGACTGCAGACTTTGTGCCATTCCAAGGGTATGAATGTACAGATATACTGGACAAGGGTCTGGTTACGGAATGGAACATGCCTCTGAATCCAGCATTTGCCGACCATGTAACCTCTCTGTGGCAGCATCCCTGCTCCATCTCCCCCGGTCAGCTCCACCATGACCAGGAAGTTTAGGCTTGCAAGAGGAGACTGGTAATTTCTCTCTTCACACACTTCTCTGGAAGGTCTTGTCGTACAAGCTGCCACAGTCTCCACCTGACCAGCATCTTCGGCTTCAAATCTGCCGCCTGATGGAGAAGGCAAAAGATGTGACACCATGACCAAGAAAGGTTTCACATCGGGCAGCATGGCTCTGAGAGCCACAAACATGGCTAGTGGTTTTGCGAAGTACTCTTTCGGACACTGGAAGGTAGTAGAAAATGCTACGCAGTATATCCCAGAGTGGGAAATGTGAGACGGCTTCGTACAGCTGGTGGAGGATGGGAAAGAGGTGGCTAGGCTGTCGCTGCAAATGGGCCTGGACGTGGCCAACTGCGTGGGCCATTTGATGGCATAGACGATTGCATTGAGGAGGCCAGCCTATTTGAGGTCTTCATGATTTTCTCTTAATGTACAAAACAAACAGCTGGGCCTGCCGTTTGAGGGCAAACGTCTTTTTGGCCAGAAGGCGGATGATTCTTTAGAGAAATGTAAGGCGTCAAAGATCGCTGCAAAGTCACTAGGCTTAGCTGCGCAGCCAGCCAAACCTGCCTTCAGCTTTGCTTCCAGGGGCAGAGGCTATAGGCGTTATGTGCCTTACGGCAGGAAGGTGCCGCACCCACAGGCCAGGAAACGTCAGAAGCGTTTCCTGCACGACGGAAGGGGCAGGGGGCTTCCAGAGGCCACCAAGCAGTGGTAGGGGTGGCTCCACCCTCTAAGCCACTTTGATTTTCCCCTCCCACCAATTACCGGTTGGTGCACGGCTGGCAGAGCATTGGCCCCAATGGCGGGAGATTACGTTCGATGCCTGGGCCCTGGAGCTCGTGCAGTACGGCTATTGTCTGCCCTTTTTAAGGAAACCGCCGGACAGACCCCCACAACCTCCAAGACAACCAGGACAGGAGCTCTTGGAAGAACTGAGGGTCCATTTGTTTAAGGGTGCCATGGAAGAAGTAGCCCCCGAGCAGAGAGGATCGGGCTGGTATTTCCCAGTGCCCAAGAAAGGAGGAGGTCTCCATCCCATTTTGAACCTCAGGGCTTTGAACAAGTTTGAGGAAAGACGAGTTCAAGATGGTGATGTTAATGGTGATGTTGAGAGAAATTCTCCACTTTCTTGAATTGCAGGGCTGGCTGGTGTCTATAGATCTGCAGGAGGCTTATTTCCATGTGCCGATAAATCGAAAGCACATGAAGTTCCTGAGGTTCCTCATAGAGGGCTAGCACTATCAGTTCATGGTGCTTCCCTTTGGGTTGGCCTTCGCTCCAAGGGTCTTCACCAAGCTCATGGCAGTAGTCGCGGCTCACCTCAGGAGATCCGGAGTCCATGTATTCCCATACCTATACTACTGGCTGATCCGGGGGAAGTCGGCAGAGCAGGTTTTTGAATTACCTGTAGGACACCTGCTCACCACTGCACAGACTGGGCTTCTTGCTGAACTTGAGGAAGTCCCAAGTGATGCTAGTCCAGAGGCTCCAGTTCATTAGAGCAGACACTCTGGTGGGGTAGGCTCTTCCCCCAAAGAGAGAGCCAACAGCATTGTGCAGATGGTGAACCAGTTCCAGAACCACACCGCCTTACCAGCAGCTTCCTTCCTCTGCCTTTTAGGCCTCATGACCTTGTGTATCTTTCTCATGCCAGAAGCCAGACTGTGTATGAGATCTCTTCAATGGCTCCTTCAGAGACAGTGGTCCCAGTTCCTCAGAAACCTTTCGGGCTCCCTCGAGGTATTCAGTGCAGTGGATCTTGGCAGTGCATCTGGCAGGGACAGAGAACAGTTTTGCAGTTGCTCTGAGCAGACAGAACACAGTCTCACACGAGTGGGAAGTGTGCCAGGAGGAGGTCTTCTCTCGCTGGGGTACTCCATCAGTGGACCTATTTGCCACGGAGTCCAACAATAAGTGCAGACCGTTTTGCTCGAGGGAATTCCCAGATAACGGCACGCTGGTGCCTGGTGGATTGTATCTTTCCTCTCCACTACGCCTTCTCTCCGATTCTCGTCATTCCCTGGGTTCTCAGGAGGCTCAAGAGGTTTCGAGCAACCATCATCTTGATCGCCCCTAACTGGGCGAGGACGACGTGGTGTTCTGACCTTCTGGATCTGACTATCTGCCACCTCTCTGGTTGCCTTGACACCTGGATCTCCTAACCCAGTCAGAATGTCGGGTTCTTCACTTGAACCCGGAGTCCCTCAACCTACATGCATGCTCTTGAGAGGATGATGTATGATAAATGGGACCTCTCTGAGGTGAGCTTGAGGTGTTGCTGGATTCATGCAGACCTTCTACAAGATCTCTGTACGCGTGCAGTTGAAGATGATTTGAGGTGCGGCTAAGGGAACGCGAGATAGACTGTCTCTTGCCCCACCACTTCAGTGTTGGAGTGCCTTCTGTCACTGGCCTCAGCAGGCCTTCAGGTCACACAGTCAAAGGATATTTGGCAGCCTTGTATGTGTTCAAAAGGTGCCCCAGTCGGGGTTCATATTTCACAATCCCTATGATGGCTCAATTCCAGGCCTTGTAAATAAGTTGTGGCTTAGAGTGGCTGGCTGTGCTGGGACAGTGGAGTGATGAGTATTTTTTCTACCTCTTTGCAGCCAGCATCCACCCGCGCAGCGGCACAGTGTGGCGTAGAGTGGCTGTCTGTGCTGTCCGTGCAGTACGTGGACCGTGGACGGAGGAGATTTCAGCTATCGACTCTCACTTATCCTCAAATATGGATAATTACCCAGAGTCTTTCCAACGTACCAGAAGCCAGGTCCGCTCACATGCACGACAGGTGGAAGCTCAACCACCCGCAACACTGATGTCGCAAGTAAGAATGTTTTCAATTGCAAAGTCCCTAAATGACTGTTTGGCTCAGTGAGCGATTCTCATCTAACTAACTCCAAGGAATCTCTTCCATCTACAGACTAAAGTGCTAAAAATCAAATTAGCTTTATAAAGAGTACTCAACTCACCGTATTGGCGCATTCATGACCTATGGATCCTGCTAATGAGTCTAGCAACCCCTTATGCAAGCCTTTGGCCCCTTATTTAGCATCACCCCTAACGACGAGTTTACCGGGAGTGGCAAGAGTACCGGGATGTGCCAACTTAAATTGGTGACAAGATGACATACTGTGCCGCACATGCGCCTGGAGAGGTAAGAGAGCCTGAATGTAGCGACTTCCATCCCGCACATTCTCCCACTCTGTCAGGCATACAAAAACTACATCACCCACAATCCCCCCGCCTCACCTACCTGTGAGAGAAAGTCTGCTGCTTCCGAGGTAGAATGTGTCCGTGACACCAATATCCCAATCTAAGATGGCGACTAGGACGTAAATTCACGTCCAGTACGCCACGACGTCATTACGCTAATGCGCAAATGACGCAAATAGAAAATCGGCCATCTTGAAGCCGCAGTCGGACGAACATATCCCGCTTTACATACAGTCTTGGATGCCACGGAGAATAACATCAGATTATAATTAAGGTAAGCGAAAAAGAATACTCTCTAGAATATCAATTCGAAATAGAGCAAAACAAAAGGCACAACTTAAATATTATGACTTAAGGTATGCTACATACCATGATCTTTCTTTTGAATAGAAAATACAAAAGTATTAATGGATATAATGGAGCTAAACCGCATTGTGTAATTATAAAATGGAATTGGAAAAGAAACGGCATCACCAAAAATAAACCAGTGGAACCCGATAGGATAAATCACTAAAGGAAACTAACCAAAAATATTGATAAAGCAGCATATGTAAGTATATACCTTAATTTATATACAACTGTTACTCAGCACGTAAACACAGACCCGTTTTCGAAACGGACATTGACGCACATATTCTTGTTCCCAGAGCCATGAGTAACAAAATGTGATTTTGAAGTATTCCCAAATACAAAGTTATAGACACCCATATTGAAATTAAAAAAAGGAATCCCTCCTGAGGAACCACCTGAAAGGATGGGGAAACACGTGTAGCGGGAATTAACAATGGAAGGTCACAGAACAAACTGTTTGACATGATGAAATACGCCTTGATTTGATCTGTGAATTGAATACATGTTTCTGAATATTTTGTGCATGAACTAAGTTGATATAAACTTATTTTTGGTGCACGCCGAAGGAGTCCTTGTGGTCATTATACAGTTTCAATTCTTCAACACTGGTTAGCCGCAGTGCTACAAGCTCCAGATGCAGCAAACAAAAACCTCAATAAAACTATGTAAGAACTTAGGATACTCGCCATAGTTGCTGCAGGCTGAAAGAAATATATAGTAGAATGTAGCCTAACAACTGCGTTTGAAGCTGGCCAAATAAACTGGTCCCGTAAAGAACCGCGTGTACCAACTGGCGCCTTGCGATAATTCAGAAACTACCAGGAAAGCGGAAGGCGCATCGCCCGCAATAAATCCTGGGATGACCAAGGTTACACTGACCCCCCATGCCCCCGTCTCAAACTCACTTACCCCGCTGCACGCTGAAAGCATCCTCCAAGCCCCTCCACTGCACCGTTGAGTGATGATCCAGTCGCAACGTCAGAGTTTGAAAACCGTATTGGCTTAGAGATTACGAATAAACATCAAGCGGCACGGTTTGACATTCAGGCCTGTAGAGCCACCTCTGCTGCCTTACCTAGCACTGGCAAAGATGAATTAGCCAATCAGATGCACCCAACTACATCTTTGTTGAGCTGTACCCCTTTCAACACTAGTCGGGCCTCCCCTCCTAACCTTGAACAAGCACACATGAGGAAATCTCAAGTGTTAGATGGCACTCAAACCAAACCAACAACCTGAGTCGTACAGCTTCTAGAACCAGGGGACTTGTATGCACCAGAAACACTGGAAACAGATTGCTCTCAAACCTCTGCCCTGGATGACGTTTTCCATCAGCAAGCCACCCTGACTCAGGAAAATGCATTTCCTGTGGCAACGTGTTCGACACAAAAAACATATTTTGTAAAAAGCAACTACTTGAGTTTTAATAATGCCAGAAACGACACAGAAACGAATACAAGTCACTGTAACGCCTCCCATCATTACAATCGCCCATGCGATTGTAGAGATGATGACACTAGCAGTGACTCTTCAGATAGCACGTTTGCTGGTCCTTTGGATGAGGCTAAATCTAGAAGTCAAGACAACAAAAGGGCAAAGTGGAATACCCCTCCTCAGAACATATCATCCAGTTTTGACGCCAACTGTAGGCTCATGTCGGCTTTAACTATCTCGTCCCTCCGTTTCTCAACTGTGTGAGTCCATCAATGAGAACTATAAAGATCAAGCCACTTTTTTGCAATGACCCACACCAAACTCATACATATAGAAGCTTTTATATCGACACTTCAGATAAAATTAGAACAGGAATCATCCTCTGACAGTCTGCTACACAAATTGTCTGGCCACATGGTTGATATTGGTGCACGTAAGACAGTTCAACTCAAAGCTGCTAAAGAAATTCTGAAATGGGTGAAAGATGCTGCCAAAAGAACTCTGCTTAATCCACTGCTATTCATCAAAGACTCTTGTCTTTCCACAGCCCAACCAGTCTCTGAACCAAATCCTAATGTTTATCAAGGAGAGATTAAGGGTATATCAAAGTCCTCAGAGCTGAACATAAACGAGAATACACACCTGAGTGAAATGCATCCTTGCACAAGTCACCTGTGTCAGCAATAAAATTAATCTGAAAAGCCTGTTAGAAAAACCTACAAACCTGTTGGAAATATCCAGAGTGAAAGTTTCATACTAGACTTGACGAACAAAATCGCAAGCGCGGCTCCCATATAAGCTGTTTGCCTGAATAGTCAACCAGACTATAACTGGTATTACAACACCATGCCCGTTGAGCATTCAAGAACACTTGGAAGAAACAGCTACGACTATACCTGAAACTGTTTCCGTACTAGAAGAAAACTCCAACGAAAATGATAATCTTTTATTCAAGGAAAAAAACTAAAGCAACTTCAGAGAAATAATAAACGAGTTCAACAACAACAAACAAAAAATATAAAAAACATAACGTCAAACAATACGCCTAAGGGATGCCTATGCGTCTAAGTCAGTACAGGAATTACTTTCTGTTTGTAAAATTTGATTGTTGGCAGTAGAGAGAATTTTCAAAATTTCCTGTGATTTCTTGCTTTGGACCTTAATTCGTCTATTCACACGCATCAATTGTTGCTTGCAAAATGGACTCATAAGGAGCAACAAATGCAGTCCAAATCTTAAAACAAAAACAATGTAATTGGATGAAATCCATTAGAGCCCCCCTAGTCCAGAACGATTCAGAATTAATGCTGAATAACAAAAATATCACAGACCCCTGGAAACCTCTTAACATGAACCCGTCAAATCAACATCGGTTCCTAACTGATGTACCAGAAACTGCGTGGGTATAGCATTTCTCCAAGATGTACACTGAACCGACAAAACTTTTAGACCAGACCCTGCTGAACACCTGAACATCAAAAGAAATGGTTGAACAATTGGGACTACGAAGAAATTCTTACTGACTTAAGGCACCTCAACTGTTCGAGAGCTCCGGGACCTGAAGGGCTAAGTAACAACATCATAAAACAACACCCAGAAGACTGGACAGAGCTATGCCTGAAAATTCTTTTTAATCTCAAAGCATAAATACACTCCAAAAACGTGGAAAACTGCTACTTTGATTCCCATATACAAACAAGGAGATAGAAAACTACCTCATAACTATAAACCATTGGCAATGCTCGATCCATTGGGGAAAATCTATGCTTCAATTTTATTAAAAAGACTGACTGAATGGGCAACAAAAAAGGGCATTTGAGATCCACGCCAGACTGGATTTGTAAGAAAAATTGGAACAAACATCAACCTACTACTCCTCAACATATATTAAATCAAGAAGCAAACAGAATAAGAACACAAGTCCTCGCTGCCTTTGTAGACCTGAAGCTGGCTTTTGATAGCGTCAATAGGAAAAAACTATGGAATTAATTACACACTTGGGAATGTCCTTCTGAAATTCTTGAGCCAATTAAGGCTCTATACATGGACACATGGACACAACTGTCAGTCTGCTTAAGCCAAGATGGAGTAGTCTCATCGTCGATTCAAACAGCCAGGGGACTTAAACAAGGATGTCCTCTGGCAGCGACTCTACTTAATTTCTACCTCTTGGACCTGATAGAAAATCAAAACAGTATCACAGCAAATACTCCAAAATTAAATGGAATGCACATCCCTCTATGCAGACAATCTTGTGATACTGGACTACAAAGGAGACTGCGGGCACTTGAAAAATATGTACTGGACAACGACTTGACAAGTAACACCAACAAATCGCAAGTGATGTTATTGGCTTTCAGGAAAAAAACTAAAGCTCCCTGAATATATCTAAATTGGAACTTAGTTGATCTAGTTAAAACAACAAAATACCTCAGAAATTGCCTCAATCAGTCTGAAACTGAAGCACAATGGACGGAACACCTGAAAAACAAAGCCTGATCACTTGCCAGAAAAGGCCTGGCAATTGATATGAAATATGGCAAATACTCCATGAGACCTTTACTCACATTCTATAGGCAAAAAGTGGTCGCAATATTAACATATGGAAGTGAGAGCCTACTTAACATACCTCATCACTTAGGGAATAAAGTGGAAGGAATTTTTTGGCGCAAGATACTCTCCCTGCCGGTGTCAAATCCTATTCCTAGAATTCACTTTGAATTGGCAATTCAAATGTCGAATCAATCACCAGCTGGAAATATATTGATCTATATAGAAAGACCATTATTGATGAGGACATTCCAGCCATTAAGATTCTTAGAAATTCGAGTACACCTGTGAACGACATAACTTTGAACCGATGGAAGGAGACTTTCAGCCAAATACTAAATAAACACGAGATAACTACTGAAACATTGGTCAGTAGACTGACCGAGGCCAAAAAACGGATTCACCAAAATGATTGGATAAAAACTATTGATGAGAAAGCTCAATGTCATATGTCAATAAATACAGCAATGGAGACGAGCGGTAAATTAATTACCGAAATATCTAACAAAATTCCCTTGCCGTTGTATGAGAGACACTTTTCTCAGACTCCATCTAAATTTCCTCCAGACCAGAGAATATCTTGTAAAAACGAAAATAATTCCACAAGAGAACATAAACTGCAGATTTTGCAGACAAATCGACAAAGTTGAATCGATTTTTCATCTTATAATGGAATGCGCTGCTCTCTCCGACCAAAGGAAAATATTAGAAAAATATGCTACCCCCAGACATACACAATATGACCCAATTGAAAGATGGGGCCAGATATTAGGTGGCAACAATAATCCTCTCATTTTCAGGATAATGCAATCTGGGGAAAAATCATGACAAATGATTAATGTAAACAGAAACCAATGACTGAAAGCATGATTGAAACCCTTTCCTTTTTGTTTATTATGCCTAATGCAATTACCTAAGTATGGGAAATGGTAAAAGTTTGAATACAAATTATAAAACATAAAAAAAAGCATTGTCCACAAGGCTTTCTGGGGCCTGGATCCACAATACCTTCAACTCTCCCTCTGTAAATACATTCCTACTTGAGCTCTTCGCTCCTTCACCTCCAACTCCCTCAGGGTCAGTAGCTTCTCCAAGCAACGAGTTGGGGGTAGATCCCTTTACTCGACTTGGGCCTCCCTCTGGAACAGCCTTCCTGAAACTTGAGGAGAACTATCTTCGGTTCCGGAAGCACCTCAAGACCTTCCTCTTTTATTCTGCCTTCGCTCTACCTCTCCCCTGTTAATCTGTCTGCTTTGGCACTGGGCACCTGGTTACCCTCTTATTTCGGGCCCAGGCCGCTGCGTCCCAGCCACACACCCGCACTGCCTCTTGGCAACCCCTGCACTTGGGTCTGTATCTGCAACCTTACAGTCCACTACCAGCACTTATCAGACACTCATTGCCTACACCTTATTCTCACACTTACCACATGCTGGCCGCACTACCTGTTGTTATTCTATCACGTGTTCGGCACTTTCCACTCCCCACTGCCCCTTGCACTTTTTCCCCTTCCCCCTGCACTTGCACATTCTCAATGTCACTGGGCATAATATCATCATTGTTTTGTCCTCCCATGTTTCCCTTCACTTGCCTCATCGCGCTCTGAAACACTTTTGTATGGGCGCAATACAAATAAAATAACATATCAGAAGAAGCGGAGCTGCCTAGAGATGAACCCACGAAGATGAATGGGACACCTATTTAGTTGAGAAGCAGAGGAGACACGACTCTCCGGGTGGAGCTTCCCCGCCAGATGATAGTCTTCTCATTCATTCATTGCCAAATTGGCTGACATTTTTCAGATTCAGTTTGCCACTGAGGTGAACAAGTCAGTTCTTTATGAACACCGAGACAAAAGACATTGAACAGTTACCACAATACCAATCCTGGACACAATCTGGGAGGCAGTGAGAAGATATTGGCCACTCCGCTCTCGCCACCTTCCGCTAGTGGCAAGACCCGAAAAGAAATACAAGACCTCTGAATCTGCACCTATCTGTCTGCAAAGTCACCCAAAGCCGGACTCCTTGATTACGGTGGCAGCCAGAATGAATCTGCAGAACCCAGCATCACTGGCGGTGAGGGCTGGCAATCCAATGGCTATGATGGCTAGATTAGAGGGCTATGGCTCAAAATGTCACGACTGGTCAAGCACCTGCCAGACGAATATCAAGATGATGCAAAGTCTCTAGTCACTGACGGTGAAAGTGCTTCCAATCATATGATTGATGCCGCAGTGGCTGTGGCATAGTGTGGATTTCGGCAGATGGTTCACAGCACAGATCTATGGCGCCAGGCATGGCTGAAGGCCACCAATTATAGGACAGAGGTCCAAGCTCAAATTTTGGACATGCCATTCGATAGCCAAGAGCTCATTGGGGGGAAAAAGATAGATAACCATCTGAAAGGCATCAAGTCCGATACTGATACGGTAAGGGCGATCCATTCCCTCAGAGACAAGGATAAAGATTGTCGCTCCTTTCGATCCTTTCGAGGATCAGGTGCTCAATACAGATCATATGGCAGGTCCTTCCAGACACAAGGCTCATTGTCAGGGTCCTACAAGATAAGTGGCAGATCAGACCTCTTCCAGGTACCAGTCCCGAAGAGGCAGAAGGGGGATCTAGCCGGGGCAGGGCCCAGGCCAAGAATAATTGACCTCAGGTCACTGCGCCTCCCACATCACACCCCAGTGTGTCCAATACTAGATCTAAAGGCCCTTAACAAGTTAGTACGCCGCCTCCAATTCAAGATGACATCCCTTGAAATGGTCCTCCCGTTGCTAAACAAAGATGATTTTCTAGCCACCCTAGACCTAGAGGATGCTTACTTTCAAATGCCGATCCACCCCTCACACAGGCAGTCCTTTGATTTTTGGTGAAAGGAAGATCATTTCCAGTTCAAGGTACTCCCCTTCGGACTCAAACCAGTACTGTGAGGGGGCTTACGAAATGTCTGGCGCCAGTAGCCGCCCACCTCAGGAGGTCAGGAATGGAAGTCTTCCAGTACTTGGACGATTGGCTCATAAAGGAAAGTTCCTTAAGAGCAGCTTCAAAAGGGGTGGCACAGACTGCATCCCTGCTTCAAAACCTTGGATTCACCACCAACAGGGGAAAATCATCTTCTGTGCCAGCACAGACCTCAATGTTTCTGGGAGCAGACCTGGGTACCCGTGTTCCAAATGTACGACCATCACCTGAAAGAGGGGCAGCGATGCTAGGGCTGGTCGCCTGGCTTCGAGAGAATGGGCATGATGTCCTCTTGTATCTTCCTCATACCAAATTGCAGATTAAAGATGGGGACTATTCAGGAAGATCTAGACCGGCAGTGGGTCCTGTGCAGTGAATCATGGGAAGATGTTGTGCTCCTCACACCAGTATTCCATGAGGCATTGCGTTGGTGGCCACGGAAGCCAACTTGATTCAGGAAATGCCATTCTAGACTCTCACATCAACATTATTGCTCCGGATGGACGCTTCTCTATCGGGATGGGGTGCTCATTTCGGGAACCTGCGAGCAGTGTGTGGTTGGGGAAAGACTCCAGCCTTCACATAAATGTGCTGGAGCTGCGTGCAATTTCATGGGTGCTGAAGTCATTCCAACCAGCCCTTACCAGTCAGGTGGTGATGGTACAAACCAACAATGCAACGTCAATGCACTTTACAAACAAGCAGGGGGGGGGGTACAAGTCCAACATCTTGTCACTAGAAATGCTAAGGCTCTGGAACAGGGCACTCGAGCACAAGATCCTGCTGAGGGCAGAGCACCTCCTGGGAAAAGACAACATCCTGGCAGACAAACTCAGCCAGGAGTATTCGCAGTCCCACTAATGGGAACTGAACGAACAGGAGCTCAACCAGCTGTTTGCCAAGTGGGGGAAGCCCAAAATAGATCTGCTTGCTACATTTGAAAACAAGAAGTGCAACCAATTTGCCACCAGGTATCCAGGGACTCACTCTTGGGGACGCATTCTCATTGGATTGCACAGGGTAATTCCTTTACAGCTTTCCCCTTACCCAACTGATACCACGTGTACTGAGAAGGATGAAGGAACAACCATGCAGCATTATCCTTCCAGCCATCACCTCTTTGTTTTTGCTTTGTCACCCCGAGTGGGACGGGTATGCCCAGACGTGGGTCCCGTGCCTGCTGGGCCTAGAGACCCAAGCTACTCCTCACTGATGAGCCCCAACAAGGGCGAAACATGTTTGGGGATGCTTGTGGTCTTGTGCAGAAGGGATGTGACCTAGCAGTTCGGGCTGGACTGCCCCTTTTGGGGTGGGGCCAAGTCTGATTTGCATATGGTCTTTCCCCTTCTGTAATGGCTTGGCAGGCGAAGAACGATGGTCTGGAGGGTTGCCCCGAGCAATGCCAGTGGTTAAGATTCAGTCTAAACCTTCCAGCCATCACCTCTTTGTTTTTGCTTTGTCACCCCGAGTGGGACGGGTATGCCCAGACGTGGGTCCCGTGCCTGCTGGGCCTAGAGACCCAAGCTACTCCTCACTGATGAGCCCCAACAAGGGCGAAACATGTTTGGGGATGCTTGTGGTCTTGTGCAGAAGGGATGTGACCAAGCAGTTCGGGCTGGACTGCCCCTTTTGGGGTGGGGCCAAGTCTGATTTGCATATGGTCTTTCCCCTTCTGTAATGGCTTGGCAGGCGAAGAACGATGGTCTGGAGGGTTGCCCCGAGCAATGCCAGTGGTTAAGATTCAGTCTAAACCTTCCAGCCATCACCTCTTTGTTTTTGCTTTGTCACCCCGAGTGGGACGGGTATGCCCAGACGTGGGTCCCGTGCCTGCTGGGCCTAGAGACCCAAGCTACTCCTCACTGATGAGCCCCAACAAGGGCGAAACATGTTTGGGGATGCTTGTGGTCTTGTGCAGAAGGGATGTGACCTAGCAGTTCGGGCTGGACTGCCCCTTTTGGGGTGGGGCCAAGTCTGATTTGCATATGGTCTTTCCCCTTCTGTAATGGCTTGGCAGGCGAAGAACGATGGTCTGGAGGGTTGCCCCGAGCAATGCCAGTGGTTAAGATTCAGTCTAAACCTTCCAGCCATCACCTCTTTGTTTTTGCTTTGTCACCCCGAGTGGGACGGGTATGCCCAGACGTGGGTCCCGTGCCTGCTGGGCCTAGAGACCCAAGCTACTCCTCACTGATGAGCCCCAACAAGGGCGAAACATGTTTGGGGATGCTTGTGGTCTTGTGCAGAAGGGATGTGACCTAGCAGTTCGGGCTGGACTGCCCCTTTTGGGGTGGGGCCAAGTCTGATTTGCATATGGTCTTTCCCCTTCTGTAATGGCTTGGCAGGCGAAGAACGATGGTCTGGAGGGTTGCCCCGAGCAATGCCAGTGGTTAAGATTCAGTCTAAACCTTCCAGCCATCACCTCTTTGTTTTTGCTTTGTCACCCCGAGTGGGACGGGTATGCCCAGACGTGGGTCCCGTGCCTGCTGGGCCTAGAGACCCAAGCTACTCCTCACTGATGAGCCCCAACAAGGGCGAAACATGTTTGGGGATGCTTGTGGTCTTGTGCAGAAGGGATGTGACCTAGCAGTTCGGGCTGGACTGCCCCTTTTGGGGTGGGGCCAAGTCTGATTTGCATATGGTCTTTCCCCTTCTGTAATGGCTTGGCAGGCGAAGAACGATGGTCTGGAGGGTTGCCCCGAGCAATGCCAGTGGTTAAGATTCAGTCTAAACCTTCCAGCCATCACCTCTTTGTTTTTGCATTATCCTGGTAGCCTGGGCCCGTCTGGTGTGGTAGACAACACTTCTGCAAATGTACGAGAGACCCCCATCCGTCTCTGGCCACAGCAAGCTGCTTCACCACAATCCCATTAGTCTGTCTCTGAGGGGCTGGTACCTTAGCAGCGAAGATTTCATAACCTCACACTAGACTCAGAATGCTGGGGCATTCTCAAGGCAGCCAGAACACTATCCATGCATCGAACGTACACCAAGAACTGGAAGCGTTTTAAATGATGGTGCGCAGAATCACGCATAAATCCGCTCAGAGCATCTGTGGAACAGATCTTGCCCTATCTCCTTCACTTGATTCCAACTCCCCAGCTGTCCTTATCCTTCTAGATCTCTCCTCTGCCTTTGACATAGTCAACCATTCCATCCTCATACAAAGGCTCCACGATACCCTTGATATCTCGGAATGGGCACTGGACTGGCTGACATCCTTCCTTACTGACCGTTCTTCCCAAGTCATCCTCACTCACGAGCACGGACACTCCCGCACCTACTCCCTCTGCCCTTTTCCTTGCTGCACTTGCACGTTCTGAATTACTCACAAAGCATAGTAGGTTTGTCCTTTACTTTTCCCCTCCTCTGTTGTGTATTCAATATGTATCACTCCCTTGTTTCCCTCCATTGCCCTGTGGGCGCATTGAAACAGTATTTACTTGCTGTATAAGCGTCTTACAAGCAAACGATAAATAATTAATTCCTGGGCACTTTCTCCTCTCCTACTTCCTTCTCCACCTGTGTTGTCCCCTAGGATTCTATCCTCTCCCCCTGGCTCTTTAACATCTACCTTGCTTTGTTTGCACGCCTCTTCTCTTTCTCTTCCAACTCCCATTGTTAGGCAGACGACACACTCCCTCCTAACCCCTTTGCACCCTACATCATCTCTGACTGCCTATCTACCATCCAGTCCTGGTGAACCGCCAATGATCTCTGCCTCAACGCCTGTAAATCTGAGATCCTTCCCATCTGGCTCCCTCGTTCTTCCCTTCAGTCTAGCCTTCCTCTTTGGGCTCTCCCCCTGTGCCCTCTTCGGAAGCCAGATCCTTTGCGTCATCTTCGACTCTTCTCTCTCCTTCCTCCCTCACACTCAGGACATTGCCAAGAAGTCCCACTTTCAACTGTTCCTTCTCAAGCATGCGGTCTGGCATGGATTCATATGCTCATGAATATTCCCCATTGTCAGGCTGGAAATCCTCGGTAACAGAAAAAACAGTTTCAGTTTAGTTTCTAAACTGTCTTTCTCCTATTAACCAATCACTGAGCGCTGGGTCATACTGACCCCAGCCAATGACTGCCAAATACCTAAGCTAC
The DNA here is from genome assembly GCF_040938575.1 of Ambystoma mexicanum. Taxonomy (NCBI): domain Eukaryota; kingdom Metazoa; phylum Chordata; class Amphibia; order Caudata; family Ambystomatidae; genus Ambystoma; species Ambystoma mexicanum. Next base: position 642,910,870 of record NC_090923.1, read on the forward strand.
TCCTCAGGCAGCCATCTGCAGATTTTTACTGCACATTCAAGTGTTGGGAGTCCTGGCGTTTTGCTCTTTGAGCTTTTCTGTGTTTTTTCACTTCTTTTGATAGGAAAACTGGATTTTCGGTCAATCAACCCCTTGTGCTCCATCGGTTATCCTTCCGATTAACGGGGACCCATTTTTCAGCATCTTTCACGCCCCACAAGGGCAGAAATCATTGAGTGTTCTTCTTGGAAGCTTCCAGAAGTTCTTCAGGCCTACACCGCGCTGATCATGTCTGAGGAGAAGGACGGTACTTCCTTCTTCAAGCTGTGCACCCGCTGCGGTTTGCGGAATCTATTCACGGACGACAAGCATTCCCAGTTGTTATGTAGAATTCTCATAAGTGGCTGATTCCCCTTACCTAATGAGTCCCTCAGCAGCTTTGCTGGATTTCTAGGATTTTATTTCTCACCTGATAAGAGTGTGAGCCTTTTTCCCATTTTTACATGTGTTTTGCTGTGTGTGTTTTCACTTTTTGTGTGATCTTGAGCCCTGGAGCCTCACCTACTCCAAGCGCACGATGAAGGATCGACACGTCCGATTGGTGACGTGGCTCAAGGCCAGGGGTTCTACCCCGGGTGATGCACAGGGGCATGCCTCTTCCGGATCCAGCCAACCTGGGCGGGCTTCTAAGTCCTTTGAGGGCGCTCCATCCGTGGGGGCCAAAACAAGGCTAAGCACTGCAAGTCTGCTTCCGTCGGGTTGCCGCTCCTGCGGATCCCACGACAGTCAGGACACGTTCATTGTCTGTGTGCCTCGATCTCCAGCCACCGCTCCAGATCTTCGTCCAAGAGAAAGTCAGCTACCCCCGGGGAAGCTGCGGGAGACGCCAGAGAAGGCCAAGCAGGACAAGGTGTCCGGCCTGCCCGTGACGGCCCAGGTGATCCAGGCCAAGTCATCGTCCTCGATCGAGTTGGTGGTGGCCTCCCTTTCAAAGGCAAAAAGGGCTGACAGTGTACCCCGGTGGCGGCCAGAGTGGCTCTTCTTCCCAGGAGGGAGGCTTCGGCCAAGCCAGTTGAGAAGACTCCAGAGAAGAGGATGTTGGACCTCAGCCCGAGACCGACCCCTCAGGATCCGAAGAAAGAGGGCGGTGGAGAAGAACTCTAAGGAACAGACATTTCTTTGTCGGACGAGAAGGAGATACTTTCCGTCCACACCATTCAGGGTGGTGACGACGACAATGGGAATGTCAGGAGGACGCCCGCCAGAGGCAGCGACGACGACGCTGACACGGTTGACGGGGATATTGTCATGGGCGCTGCGCTCAGCCACCCTGTCCCCCAGGTCCTTTTGCAGGATATACTCTCGACCCTCCACACGCTGATGGTAGATCCTCTGTCACCACAGCCGAGAGCTTCTCAACCGGACGAAGTGGGATCCTTCCATTCCATGATCGCCCGTGTGTCAGAGCTTTTCCAGCTTACCATGGAAGAGAAGGAGGGCTTCCTGTATCAGCGCCAGGAGGCGAAGAGGAAGACCATTCTGTCGGTCCCACTCCTGGATGACGTTTGGGATGAGGGGCTAACCAAGCTGAGGAACCCTGCCTCAGCCCCAGCGAAGAGAGACCAATTTGAAAAGAAATACAGGGTGCCAGGGTCTGCACTCAAGTGTCGGTGGTCTCAACCGTCGCCGGTCTCGGCGGCCAGCAGGAAGAAATCGTCGAGTTTGGCATCTTCTTCAGCCGCACCGCCGGACAACAAGGGGAAGAAATTGGATTCCACGGGTACAAATGTCATCTACTCAGCAGCAACGACGGTGAAGGTCGCCAACGCCTTAACGATCGTGGCCAGATACGACCGGGAGCTTTGGTACAAGATGGCTCCGCTCCTGGTTTTCTTCTCTGATGACAAACGGGTCGAGGCTTTAGAGATCCTCCAGGAAGGCGAGGTGGCGTCGGACCACGCCATCACAGTGGCCCTGGACATTGCGGACACGGGCTTCCACTAGATGGGAAACAGGGTTTGCCTTTGCCGTCGTGGCTAGCTCAAGGCCACCAACTTTCAACAAGAGGGTCCTGGACATGCCGTTCGACTGACACCTGTACGGGAAGGCCGTCGATTAATCCCTCCTGGCCATCAAGACTGACACAGACGGCCCGTGCCTTGGGCACTCTGCAACAACACTGGCCGTCCTTTCATTGCTCAGCAGGGAAGTCTAGCAGGGCTTCAAAGGGTTTTGGTGGGGGCTCATCCTCTTACCGCCAACCCTCCCGTTCTTCGACCCAGGAAGCCAACAGAGGTTGCTCCAAGGCCTTTGGCGGTGGCTGCCGTCATCGTCAAGACCACAAGGCGGCGCTCTGACCTCCAAGCAGGATTGAACCGGCCAGGATGTCAGGTCCCCATCCACGCACCCCGGTGGGAGGCAGACTGGCGAACTTCGTCAGCGTGTGGGAGACAATCTCCACCGATAAATGGATTCTGGACGCTCTCACCCACGGACACACTTGAGAATTTCAACGGAAGTGTCCGCGAATACCACCGGTGACCCGACAGCAACAATACGTCCCTCAGCTGCTGCTGGAGGTTCGGGCCATGTTAAGAACAGGGGCGATAGAGCTGGTTCCACAGCTACTCCGGGGTTCCCGAGTTTACTCTAGATACTTTCTCGTAAGAAAGCAGACCGGGTGCTGGAGGCCCATTGACGACTTATGACGACTCAACAAGTACATTAAGTCCCAGAAGTTCAGGATGCTCATGCTGCAGCACGTGCTTGGCCACCTGGAGCAGGGAGACTTTCTGTCATTGGATCTAGAGGACATGTACTTCCACGTCCCCATACATGAAAAGCATTGCAAGTACCTGAGCTTAGTCGTCCAAGGGAAGCATTACCAGTTCAAGACTCTTCCCTTCAGACTGAAGTCGGTGCCCTAAGTCTTCACCAAGTGCCTGGCTCCGTTGGTGGCCCATCTACGACTACAGGGGATTCACGTGTACCCTTTCCTTTGCGACTGGCTCATCTGGGCCAATTCAAAGGACATCGCCGTCGATCACACAGCGAGGACCGTCTGGCTGCTGACGGACCTGGGGTTCTCTGTGAATTATTCAAAATCCTTCTTGACTCCATTGAAGGACGCCCTGTTCCTGGAATCTAGGCTCAAGTGTGTCCTGCCTGGCATCTCCATCGCAGGAGAGGATAGCGGCTATCTTGGGCAAGGTGCAACAGCTGTTAGCACTGAAGATCGCCACGGTGAGGACCATCAAGTCGCTGCTCGGCATGATGTTGTCATGCATTTACCTGATTCGGCTCTGCAGATGGCAGATGCGTCCGCTTCAGGAGTTTGACAACCGTTGGGTCCAGGTGTTCGTAGGCTTCCAGGACAGGATCGCGCCTGATGAGGAGTTCCGTCGAGCGAGAAGGTGGTCGGGCGTGCATTCCAACATCGCCAGAGGCACAGATTTCCAGAGCCCGCCGTACTAGGAGACGGTCACGATGGATGCTTTTCTGGAAGGATGGGGTGCTCACACCAGACGTCTTAATGCCAGAGGGATGTGGCTGCCGGAAGAGAAGACACTACACATCAACATAATGGAACCACGGGCAGTGTTTTGGGCCCTCAAGTCATTTCTCCCATCCCTCAAGGGCAAAGTGGCGAGGGTTTTCACGGACAATACCACCACGATGTTTCACATCTGTAAGCAGGGGGGGCACCAGTTCCCCAGCGCTCTCCAGGGAGGTGCTGGACTTGTGGCACAGAGTCGTGGCCCAGGAGATGTTCCTCATTCCATTTCACCTGGCAGAAGTAAAGAACACTGTCGCCGACTCTCTCAGCAGGGAGCTGCGCTCTTGCCACGAGTGGGAGCTTCAGCAGGATCAAGTCAAGTGGACAACCTTGTCCTCAAATGGGGCAGTCCCCAGATCGATCTATTAGCGACGGCGACGAAGTGCCAGAGGTTCGCCGGCAGGTTCCCCCAGCCAGGGAGCATGGGGGGCGCATTCTCCATGCCTTGGTAAGGCCTGTTTCTGCACGTGTTCCCTCCGTTGCCAATACTACTTGGAGTCATCCGTCAACTCGGACGGTTCCGGTGCAGGATGATCCTCATCGCACCAGCGTGGCCGAGACAGATCTGGTATCCAGGCCTTCTCAGCATGTCAACGTCCCCTCCAGTCAAGCTTCCAGTGGTTTTGAACCTCCTGGTCAGGGAAGGTGGCGCAATTCTGCACCATGACCCAGGATCGCTGAACCTGAAGGCCTGGCTCCTGCAGCATTAGAGTTCGGTGGCTACGAGCTTCCGGCTGACTGCAGGGAGGTACTCGCCAAGGCCAGGGCGTCGTCGACTTTGAAGTGCTACGGACACAAATGGAAGCGTTTTGCGACTTGGTGTCAGTCGCAGATGATCAACCCTCTGATGGTCACGGCCCCTCAAGTACTTCCATATTTACTGTCATGGGCTAAATTGGGGCTGGCGCACACCTCCATCAAGGTACATCTAGCAGCTATTTCCTGCTATACCAGGTCTCCGGGACGCTCTTCACTGTGGTCGCACCGAAGAGTTAATCAAGGGACTGTACTGTTCGTTCCCGCTGGTGAAGCTCCTGCCCCGGCCTGGGAACTCAACGTGGTGCTGACTAGGCTCATGGGGCCCCCATTCGAAACTATGCATTCAGCTATGCTCCAGTTTCTGTCGTGGAAGACAGCTTTCCTCGTGGCCATCACCTCAGCAAGAAGAGTAGGTGAGATCCAGGCCCTGTCCTGCAAGCAGCCTTACTTGACTGATGGTTGGCCCAGGAGGGGCTAAGACAGTTTATAAAAAAATATAGTCTGTCTGTATTCCACGCTTATGTGCACTAAAGAGTGGAGCTACACTCTTTCGTCTGTCCTACGGAGCTGACTGACACCACGGCACGTTGCGGAGGACTTTCTCGCACGCCGCAGACTCCAACAGAGGGCTTTGAACATTATCCGGCCCTCCAATACATGGACCCTGCTGCACTTGCAACGCAGCACGGCACAAGCAGCATTCCCGCATTCCGGTAGAATCTGTACCTTTTGAGAACACTAGCACTGTTCCAGAGCAGAGACACACAACTTCTGCTTCCAGGAAAGGGAGACCTGCATATACAAAGGCCCCAGAAGAAGCTTCCGAGTCCATAGAACCGAAACGTCAGTGATCCCTGTGGCAAATTTCTTAATACCACACTCCAGGATCACATCAAATTGTCTTCATTTCTTTATAGACGTCGACCAGTCTCTCTTGGTCCTGAACCAGCCTCAGCTGGTCAGTGCACATAAGTGTGGAATACAGACAGACTGTATTTTTTTATAAACTGTCTTAGCCCCTCCTGGGCCAACTATCAGAGCAAGGAGCCACTAGACTGAACTCTGTGCTAACCCCGCTGGTCATTACAGCCTGGACTACATATATAATAAGCAGCTTTTGGTTTGCAGAATTGGACAGAACAAGCACTCCTTAAAGTTTGAGACGCATAAGGAATCACATTGGGTTTCATTTTGTGCTCACACAAGAACTATATGAATATGTTTTCTGCTTATTTTTGTCATTTGTAATTTACTGCACGTTGCACTTTGCACCACATTTGCATATTGTCGCTATGTTTTATTAATGTTCATTGTTGTCATTCTGTTTCTAGATACTGTGCGTTGTTTCTTTCCTCATTTATCGAGAAATTAACGCACATGATAATACAAGAATAGCCAAAACAATAATAATAAAAAGGCTTATGTAGATTTAACTCGGTACATGGGTGTTTCTTCTGCCCCCTACAATGAGTATTGATTTCCAATGTTGGGGAGATGCAGGAAGGTCGAAATTTTGACTGCATAGAATCAATACAAGTGGTAAATTGTGAGGACAGGATCCCTTTTGTGTATATATATTTACCCTTCAGCCCATGTTATCCTGTCCGCTTCAGGGCTGTCCCTTTCATTACAAATTTTACTACAAACACCTCAGAGTCATCCATCGGGAAACAACACTTTGATGATTCCAGACCCGCTCCTGATGCAAGAGATTTTGGACCTGCTAGAGAAAGGTGCTTTAGAACCTGTACCTGCAGCGGAGAGTGTTAGGCAGAAACCTGTGCAGTTCCCTTTGGGAACAATGCAAAAGATTTAGGACTACAGGTGTTAGCAGTAAACCCACTTGGTAGCAGTCTGTACCACCCAGATTTACCTGGTAGCTGTGGCTGAGCAGTCAGACTTCCCTCAAGAGGAGTTAGGCAGTATGCAAAGTATACACAATAGGCACTCAGACACAATAATACAAACAAACACTGACCAGAGCTTTGGTATCAAAGTATATAATTATTTATTTAAAAACACACTGTTTGAAACACTCCAGCACTCTTATGGTAAAACACTCTAAACACAGTTACTATTATAATATATACAACCCTTATTCCTTATCAGATAAGTCTTAGTTAACACCACTTATTTTCATACAGAGGTGAGTGCTTAACTATAGATGGCACTCCAACAAGTTCATGAAGAAGGGAGGGAAAAAGACAGAATGTGGGAAGGTACACCACTCTAAGCTTTAGGAACACTATTAGCAAGGCAGAAGAGCAAAAGTCACTTGTGAGCCAAAGTCCATAGGCTGGCACCACTCTTAGAGAGAGCAGAGCACAAATGCGCCCAAGATCACACAGTTACACTAGGCTTAGAAAGTCTTGCAGAGAGTTCAAAAAGAGTTTAGAGAGGCTCAGAAAAGTTTAGCCAGGGTGTCCCAGGCTAACCCAGGTTCGAAAGCCGGGGGCTAAATCTATCCCGTACAGTCGGTGGCGAGGGAAGCCGGGCGGGACACGGTACCTTATGTGGGAAGGATCCTCCAGCGGTGGCAGTTGTTCCTGGCAGCGGGTACAAGTCTCGTCGTCGTCCAGGGGAAGAGAAGATCTCGACTTGGAGGAAAGATGAAGGTCGTTGCACTGCCAGGGAAGAAACCAGCCACAGAGTTTTCCGGTTAAAGGTATTACCCTTTAATTCGCGGTCGTGGTAAAACGTGGTATCCCGGTTGCTGGGGTGCTTTGCACAGGCAAGGCGGCCACGAGATACGTCGGGAAGGCGAAAAGACGGTGAAACTGGTTATCCCCACCAGTCAAAGGAAGAAGACTCTCTGGCGGGAGATCTCCGCTGTCGTTGGGAAAAGTGGTGAGACGGTCCAGCAGGGCTCCACCGGTGGTGTCGTCGTGGCAGGTCGGCTCAGCTTCTCCCTCATCGGATTCTTAGGTCCTGTGGCGACTTCTGAAGTTCCAGTCCCCAAAGCCCTGCTTTTATGCAGAAAACCCCCATTCACTCAGCCTAGCTGTCACTCAAACATGCTAAGTGGTGAGCCGGTCGGCTCACCACTTGGGCCAATCACACAAGAGTGTGACTTGAGTTGCCGAGGCAACTCAATGCAGGGTGCCTAAATCCCCCTCCACCCCTCCTAAGTACCCCAGACAGAGTGGCACCACTTTGGAGGGCTTCTGTGGAGAAGCCCGCCAAAAGGTGGAACAAAGGGCTCGACTTGGGTTGGAGTCACAGAAGAGAACACAAACGCCATTTTAGAACCGAGTTTTGGCAAAAAACACCAACCGGAGAATTAATATTAATTAAATAAACCGGCGGTATGTTCGAGGCTATCGTAATTAAATAAATAAAGATAGTAGCCTCGAACAATGGGAAAATCCCATAGAGAAATATTTGCGGTTGAATATAAAAAGTAGTACCCACTGCCATCAGCCAAAACTCGATCAGGGGGGACGGAGACGTGCCCCCTCGACTAACAGACCCCGGGGCACTGTCCAGTCCCCCCTTGTCGAGTTTCTGGCTGGTGGCAGTGGTTACCATGCGAAATATTCCACCTGAATATTCTCTATGGGATTTTCCCATTGATTTTAAACGCACCACTTTTTGGTGCGATGTTAAAGATACCGCCGGTTTATTTATTTAATATTAAATTCACGGTTGGGTCTTTTTGTCAGAACTCTTTTCTAAAATGGCGTTTGTGTCCGTCTCTGTAACTCTGACCAAAGTCGAGCCCTTTGTTCCACTTTTTGGCGGGCTTCTCCACAGAAGCCCTCCAAATGGTGCCACTCTGTCTGGGTTCCACAGGATGGGTGGGGAGGGTAATTGGCACCCTGGACTGTGTTGCCTTAGCAACTCAAGTCGCACTCTGTTCCGATTGGCCCAGTGGTGAGCCGCCCAGCTCACCACTTAGCATGTTTGAGTGACAGCTAGGCAGTTGAATGGAGTTTTTTCTGCATAAAAGCACTGGAACTTCAGAAGTCGCCACAAGACCTAAGAATCCGAAGAGGGAAGAAGCTGAGCCATCTGCAATGACGACGCCACCGGTGGAGCCCTGCTGCAACGAACTCGCCCCTTCCCAACGACAAGAGAAGATCTTTTGCTGGACGAGTCTTCTTCCTCTGAGCTGGTGGAACCAACCAGTTTGCCCTTTTCGCCTTCCAAAGACGTCTCTTGGTGGAATCGCCCGTGCCAAGCACCCCGGCGGCTGTATAGCCAAGCTTCACCACTTTGACCGCGAATAAAAGGAACGCACCTTTTATCGACAAACTCTGCGGCTGGTTTCATCCCTGTGCAGTGCAACGACTCCACGTTTCCTCCTCGACGAGATCCTCTCTTCCCCTGGTCGAAACAACAAACTGCAACCACTGCCAGGAACAACTGCCACCGCTGGAGCTTCCTCTCTTTAAGGTACTTTGTCCTGCCTGGCCTTCCTTTCTTCGGTTTGCTGAAGGTGACCCTTAAATCCTTGGCTTTCCAACTTGGTTGGCCCCAGACCATCTAACTTTACCTTCTTGAATCGCCCCAACCTCTTTTGAACATTCTGCAAAGACTTTTAGTGCATTTTAAACCGTGTGATCCTGGGCACATTTCACTTTGCTCCATTTAAAGTGGGCATGGCCTATGAACTTTGGCTCTACAGTATATACTGCCTTTTATTCCCTTGCTGAGAACTTCTAAAAGTGTTGGGACCTGTTTTATTTCAATGCTCTACCTTTTTCTCCCCCTTTAACTGAACTATTGGAGTGCCATCAGGTTACGTGCTCACATCTGTTTTAACAAATCATGGTGTTTTAACTCTGACTTGTCTGATAGTTATCAAGGGAAGTGTGTATACTTTACCTGACTGTGTTTAGACTTGCTTTTGATTTAGAGTGCTAGTATATTGCCTAAAGTGTGTTTTAAATAAATAATTATATACTTTTTATACAAAGCTCTGGTCAGTGTTTGTTTGCTCTACTGTGTTTTTGGCCCTATTGTGTATACTCTATATACTGCCTTACTCTTCTTGAGAGAAGTCTGACTGCTCAGCCACAGCTACCAGGTAAATCTGGGTGGTACAGACTGCTACCAGTTGGGTTTACTGCTTGCTCCTGTAGTCTTAATCTTTTTGCAGTGTTCCCCAAGGGAACTGCACAGGATTCTGCCTAACACTCCTACAAATCCCAAACAGGGTCTCACTGAACCGTAAGTGGTTGACCTATCAAGAAAGCATCTTGAAAGGAGAACCTTTTTGGCAACCATGGCCGGAGATAACAGTAGTGAAGGACGCCTCACTTACGGGGGGAGCCCATACCAACGAGTTGACCATCAGCGGTTGTTGGTCTCCATCGATGTCCAAACTACACATCAACCTATTGGAGTTGAGAGCAATGAGGATAGCACTGAAGGCTTTTGTGCCATCTGTACGGGGAAAGAATGTTCTGATAATGACGGACAACACAGTGGCCATGTACTACATCAACAAAAGAGGAGGTGTAGGGTCACTACCACTGGGCAGAGCGGCAATGCAGCTCTGGTACTGGGCAATACAAGAAGAAATCTCTGTCGGCAGTTCACCTAGCCGGAGAGAAGAACACGATGGCACACACTCTGAGCAGGCAGAGCACAGTCTCCCACAAGTGGGAACTAGCTCAGGAAGTCCTTCAAGAGATCTTCACCCTTTGGGGAACCCCTAAAGTAGATTTGTTTGCAACCAGCCCCACAGGAAGTGCAAACTATTCTGCTCTAGGAGATGCATTTGTGGTGGTCTGAGAGTTTCCGCTTCTATACGCGTTTCCTCCAGTCCCTGTCATTCCTCATGTGATAAGGAGGTTGAGGAAAACCATTATCCTAATTGCCCCGGATTGGGCCAAGAGAATGTGGTACCCGGACCTTCTAGACATGTCTATTTGTCCTCCGATTCGTCTTCCACAAAGAGAGGATCTTCTCTCGCGAGAGGATGGTCAGGTTCTCCATCCAGATATCAAGACTCTCAGCCTTCAGGCATGGTTTCTGATGGGCTGAGGTACCACGATTGGGACCTCCCGGACGACATAATGGAGGTGTTGCTTTCGGACAGAAGGCCAGCGATCAAATCACTATACCGCTGCCATTGGAACAAGTTCTACAGCTGGTGTAGAGATGAGAATGTTGACCCTTTTTCATGCAATTCACTGATGGTGTTAATTTTTCCTCTTACACCAGGCAAATCTAGGACTACAAGTCGGCACACTTAAGGGTTGCCTAGCAGCGCTATCCATCTTCAAGCGCACAGCTGAGGAACCCTCATACTTTAAAATGCCTTTAGTAATTCAATTCTTGAAAGGGTTGACCAATGTTTACCCTCCAACTCCTTTTCAAGTTCACTTGTGGGACCTAAATCTAGTCCTAAAATTTCTAATGGGTTCTCCCTTCGAACCCCTCCATTCGTGCCCATTGAGATTTCTTACCCTCGAAACGTTCTTTTTGGTGGCAATAACTTCGGAGAGAAGAGTGGGCGAGCTTCAAGCTTTATCTTGCAAACCCCCATACACTATCTTTCACAAAGATAAAGTTGTTCTACAAGTGAAGCCTTATTTCCTCCCAAAGGTGATTTCAGAGTTTCATATCGACCAAAAAATAACTCTGCCTTCCTTTTACCCTCCTCCACACCCGCGAAAAAAGGAAGAAAGGCTGCAAAGACTTGTCCCAAAGCGTGCTTTGAGTTTCTATATTAACAGACTTGCAAAATTTAGACAAACAGACCAATTGTTTGTAGGATACACAGCTCATAAACTGGGCCTAGCCATCATCCAGCAAACCATTTCAAGATGGATTATCCTGACAATTCTAGAATTCTAAAAAATTGACGGGTAAAGACCCTCCACAACATCTGAGGGCTTATTCAACCAGGGGTATTGCAGCTTTGTCAGCTCTCAAGAGGGGAGTTCCAGTAAAAGACATTTGTGCAGCTGCCACATGGTCGTCTGCACGCACCTTTACAAGATTCTACAGCTCGGACTCCTCCACTAGTCAAGAAACCAAATTCAGGAAAGCAGTATTACACTCTGTGCACACTTAAGATATCAATTTTACTCCCTCCTACTGTACACATTACTACTTTGGGAGTCTATCAAAGATGAGGAATACGTGGGAGGAAACAATCCATTCGAAGAACAAGTTACTTCTTAAATTCCAAAAGCTCCTTAAGACTCATCTTTACCTCCTCCTTCCCTTCTTCTCTACCCTGCTAATAACACAGCTGCTGCGATTAGTGTCCTGGGCCCTTATTCATCCTCAGAGTCCTGACCTCCCGCACCCAATCGGCCCAGCTCCTGTCTGTGTACTTGCACTTACACCTTCCACCCTGGTTGCTCACACTTACATCCCTCACGGCTCCAGGCCATATAGCACTCAACATTCCTAGCACTTCATCTGTGGCTCACCCATGAGCTCAGACTCCACATCATTGACCCCCTGCCTTCTTCCTTGCTGCTCTTGCATGTTTTGGATACTCACAAGTCATAATAGGTTTGTCCTGTTTTCCTCTCCCCCCACTCCCACTGCTCTTATATATTGTGTTTTTAATGTATTTAAATGTAGTTCCCAATTCCTGCTCCCTCCTTTGCCCTGTGGGTACTTTGAAATTGTATTTTCTTATTCGATTAGCGCCTAACAAGCAAACAATAAAACTATCAAGATGCACCTCTCGACCTCTCTGACATTTCCACATACACCACAAGACCCCATCATACATCTCTGGTCTCCGACACAGCAGTTGAAGATATGCTTAAAGGGTTAATGCGCTACTCCCACCCCCCCCCCTGGCCCCCCCAAGAGCAAAGGCACATCCCAGCCTGGAGTTTGATGAGAGTGCCCTATAAACCCATTCATAAGTGCGACCTACTTTTTCTCTTATGGAAAGTTGCCTTTCTGGTGGCTATCACCTCAGCCAGGCGTGTTGTGGAGCTGCAGGCACTAGCCATCGAGCCGCCCTTCAGGATCTTCCAGAATGATCTGGTCATTCTTCGATCACACCCAAAGTTCACCCCTGAAGTGATGTCAGAAATAACATTGTCTGAGCAGATAGTGTTGCCCACCTTTTTCAGCAACCATGCAACTGCAGCTGAACGGACTCTACATTCCTTGGACTTTTCAAGAACACTGAAATTCTACATGCAGAGGACAAACGACTTTAAATCTTCTACAAGACTGTTAGTGGCCTTTGCGGGCCGCAACAAAGGACAATGTATCTCTAAGCAAGGTCTGGCCTGTTGGGTGTTTTAATTGTATCACCAACTGTCATCAGACAAGAGGCGGCCCACTATCGTCCCTGCCTACAGCACACTCCACCAGACAAAGAGCAGCATCAGCGGCATGCCAGGCGGGAGGGTCTTTGAAAGGTATAGGTCGAGAGGCCACATGTAGCACGCACCACACGTGTGCCAAGCATTACTGCATGGGGGAAGATGCTAGAAAGGAAATGGCAGTCATACCGGTAGTCCTTCAGCACCTATTAGCTTAAGGTCGGAGCAGTCTATACATCCCTGATTCCCTTTTTATTGTTCCTAGCATGCGTGTTCTGTGCAATTGCTGTTTATTAGAGAAAATATATCGCTCACAGGCATGGCATGTGGTTTACTGCTTGGTATTCTATTCAAACATGTGAATCTATGAAAGATCCAATGATTTTTCATAGGTTCACATGCACCCTCCTCCCCTTGGGAGGGGCTGCTCCGTAAACAGTCAGTCATTACCTATCGGCCTCCACGGTTCAAAATCTGAAGATGGCAGCCTGGGGTGGAGCTTAAGCCCTGCCCCCTTGTGGGCTAGGGTCTAAAAGTACCAAAGTAGGTGGAGGGACTACACAGGTGAATGGCTGCACAGGTCCTATGGAGTCAGCTGTATAGCCTTTTCCCATGGAAATTTTTAATTTTAATGAAGAATTTTAAACTATCAAGGATTCCCAGTCTGACGATGGGAAATATTCAAACGTGTGAATTTGTGAAAGATACCAATGATGGAGAAATACAATTACAGCGAAGTAACGAAGACTTTGTGTTCTTCAATTATATGATGTTTAATGTTAGATTTCAATTTCAACATAATCCATGATTCCTTTGTTGTGCTAAAGTCCAGTTCTACTCAGCTCTATCCAGGAGGGCTGTTTGATCTGTATGCTTGATTGTCTAGGCCCCCACACTCCAACTGGTACGGGAGTTTGTCTTGTGGAGACTGTTGTTGAATTGTCACTTGCTGGCACCAGTAGCCAATTTACACAGTGACCAGTTTTGTTTTTCTCTGTCAATAGATCCAACAGGCAGCGGAGCGACTGGAAAGGAACTTTGTAGATAGCCGGCAGTTAAAAGTCTGCGCCACTTGTTTCGACCTTTCAGTTAGCTTGCTCCGTGTTCTGGAGATGACTGTCACATTGGTTCCTGAAATCTTCTTGGACTGGCACAGGCCATCTTCTGAATTGCTCTTGAGACGGTTAGCACAGGTACAAACTGCTTTCTGTTTGCCCGCATTCAATAGTGGATTTTCTTTTTACAAAGTAGTTGTGTGTCTTCTGCCCAAGCCTATTTTAAAACGATATTCATAAACGTAATGTGTGTTGTATGATGTGTACTTTTGTATTATTGTTAAATTTGCAGGTATACTAAAAGGTAAGTAAATGCTATTTTTTATATATATATGTATATATATATATATATATATATATATATATATATATATATATATTCACAGTTTGAGTATCACACACCGCACTTTTGAATTCACACAATTTAGAAATCTACACCGTGAGGTGCAGGATTTTAAACAGTATAATATATACCCTATAATGGTATAAATCAACATACAAATACTAAGCTTAATAAATTAAAATGACAGAATTAAAGTTTTTAGACCAGACGTTAATCCTTTCTGGCCTTATTTCCGAAGCGCAGGTTTTGAAGACGGTGTGAGCTGAAAGGCTAAAGGGGATCGTCTATACAGTCTCCATGCAGAACCCTTCTTATGGTCATACATGTTGATTGGGTCCCCTCAAATGAAAGAATTGCTCACCTTTTCTCAGGCTCAATATGTACAATGTCAATTATTGCAATGCGGGCATCGTAAGCAAGCTAAAATGACATAAGGCGGTTGAAGGAGGAGGAAAGGTGAGGGATTGGAGGAGGCTTTATATGCTACTGAAGTACAGACATAACTGATATATGCTGGTAATTTGTAATTTGTCTCAATACATATGAGGTTTTTATTGGATTTGATGAGCTGTATTTTAGGAATTGTTGGCCATTGATATTTTTAGGAGCTTATGGTCTTCAGGCATAACAACAAAAACATTTGGTTGACTATTCTTTGACAACTGCTTTCTTGACAAATCATTGTTGTCCATTGTGAGGTCAGAATGCAATTTTTTGGTGTTGGGGACAGAAGTCTACCTGAAGCTCCAACTCCTTTTCGGTGTGCTGCTCCTTATGGCTACCAAGGCAGCAGTACTCCTTGAGCAACCCATTTTATCTCTGAGTAATTTCTCATACACACAAACTTTGTGTAAGGGGTTTGGTGGCAGCTCTATGTTTTTGTTTTTGGATACAGCATCATGTACCCTTTTTAGACTTTTTAGCCTTCACTTCATATATGGTGGCCATTGGGCTACTAATGTGTTTTAAAGATCCTGCACCCTGGCAACTATCTTTAGCGTTCTTTATTTGTTTGTACTGACCATGAGGAATTGCCAAAATATCTTCCTTTGTAGGCTCTAGGCAGAGTCTTCCAGTGCACCTTTGTGTGACTGTTGTCTAGGTTTAACCAGGTGAGGGTCTCCCAGACGACCTGAAGGACGCCACAGCCCCTCTAGTTGTTGGGGAATTGGAAAGCCAGAGTAAAGGTTTTCCACTAGCAGCCTCTGGGCAAGGGATGAGGCTTGTGGCAGGAGGGCAAGAGAACATCGGCTGCCTGAAAAGGACCAGGAATGAGGCAGGGGGGTAGAAATACCCAATAAATTCAATGTCCAAGGGGGACCTTTTGTGAATCCTGAAAAGCCAAGATCCAGGCTGAACCTGTTGTGAATTTAGATAAATCCAAGGTTTGTGGAGGACCTGCTGTGAATCCAGAGACACCTAAGGTGTAAGAGAGACCTGATGTAAATAGTGAGCAACCTAAGGTCTAGGAGAGCTCTCCTGCTGCTCCACCAAATCCATACATTGAAACCCGGAGCTGCTGTCCAATCATGGACAACCAGCTTACAATGTGTAGTTTTGCCATCTGCAGACCCTCACCCATTGCAAACCAGTTGCATTCACACAATGAGGCTACACCTTGGACTCTGGCTAGTGCCTGTGAAGAGGTTGCCATATATGGCCAGGTCCTACCTCCGAGGAAGACCACTAAAAGAACAGTGGAGCACAAAGACATATTTTCAAACAACCTGGTCTGCCAGTTTGGGCACGAGCATCAAACATGCTGGCATGCAGTAAAAAAAATAAATGCTGCACAGAAGCATACTCAACATTTTTTTTAAAGAAAGATGGTTCTTCGACCAGGCTGTTTGGGCTCCACCTTGTGAGGAAAAATTTCAAAAAACGTAAAATGAATGGGGAGAGAAGGTATCCGTCAAGGAGGTGGCAGTGCTTTACCACAGGCACACATGGCGGAGGCAGGGTCCCCACTACACTGCTATCCTTAAGGACTGACCAGTGCTCCCAAAACAAATTAAGTCAGGAAGTGAGGTTGAAAAAGACCCTGCTCCAAAAAATCAGTCCAGAATCACACAAAACATATGCATATATGCTAGGAATCCCATTGAAAAGAGAGAGAAAAGCTAAAAAGATTTTTTTTATAGCATGCTTCCTGTTGCTAGACCCTGTCTTAATAGTCTCTGGGCCCCTCTGACCATGCTTGGATTCTTCAGCGGTCCTGTACCCCACTATGCAGACGTCCCTCAAAAGGCCTCTGGAGATCAAACCTTTATTTGTCTTGTGGTGGGGGTCTGCTACAAAGTCCCTTGCCTGACCTCTGGGGTGAAGAGTAGTGTGGCCGTGGACCTCGAACTGCTAAGTGAAACTAGGCCCAGGGTTGTGTGGGATTGAACCCCTGGCTCGCCAACACCACCACAATTGCATGATAGGGGCTTGTCACCACAAGCAACCGTGGGCCACTTTCCTTTAAATGGGGATCATGTCCGATAACATCTGCTTATTTTACCACCTTTCCGTTTTGGGGTATCACTAAATTAAGCATGCTATATATAACAGGAGTGGAGGTGAGCTGTTGGCTCTCCAGAAAAGTGGGAGATTATTTTAGGAGCTCTGTGGCTTGGAGAAGCCTGAGATTAGTGAGAGGGAGCAAGCCTCTGTTTGCATAAACCCTTAAGTTTATTGGATATTGGGGTGTGGCTTGGCGTGCTAGGCAATTAGATGGCCATCTGAGGGACTTCTGCCATTCCGGGGTGGAATATGCACGAAATTAGTCTTCATCGACCACATGGTGCCTCCTGCAGTACAGCGCTGACGTGGGATCATTGGCGAATCTCCCGTTTGAATCTCAGCTTCCAAGGTTGCGGCCTCTGGCGTTTGTCTGCCTGGGACTAGACGCGGCCTTCCCAGGCGCTGTGGAGCTGCGCCATGCTCTGATAATCGTTGTCGGGTAATCCACTCCGCTGATTGCCAGGTGGGGGCCTTTCTTGAGTTATTCGAGGGTGCCTGTTACTTACTTCTTGATGGCAGTCTGCACAGTGATCAGTGTCTCCACATCTGAAACCCTGCAAGCTACTGTTGCCCTGGGGACCGTGGCCTACCATGGGACTGCAACTTTTTCATCTCCTGGCTGTTAGTTGCCGGTGGATCCGGACCTGGCCGTATTGGTTTCTCTTCTCGGATGCTGCCCCTGGACACTGCTCAGCATATTGGTGGATGGTGCTGTGACCTGCGCTCCTGAGTTCCCTACGGATTTGCTACATCGTCTGCAGACATTGCGTCTCTTTTACAGATCCCAGATCGTGGTAGGAAAGAGCTCACCACGGTGGTCCAGCTCCATGGTGAGGGCGTCTCGTGATCTGCCTCGCAGATGTCCATGAAGGAAGATTTGCTGCAATGGCTCACCGAAATTCGGAAAGACATACAGGGCAGCCTAGCGGAAATGGCAGGGAAGGTCGTTGCTATTGATAAGTGCTTAGATGAAGCGGAACGCAGGGTCGAGGCGGTTGAGACTATGCTGTGCAAGCAATCTTATGAGATAAGTGACTGGGCCCAGCTTATAGAATTCCTCGGAGACATAGTAGCTTTTCTTGGGGATAAGTAATAACATTCTATGAACCACTCACGTCGCAACAATATCTGTATTAGAAGGGTTCCAATGGACATCCTGGACCGTGACCTTGAGGCCTATGTCTCTGATCTTTTCTGCCGTGTCTTGGACTCTTCAGCAGACAACCCCATTGAGCTGGATCTGAGGTACCGCGTTTGCTTTACAGGCTCTGATCGGTGCAGTTACACCCCAGATGTTCTTACGCAGGTCAATTTCTATGAGTTGAAAAAAAAAGATCTGTATCTGACAACTCAACGAGATCTGTTTTCAAGGCTACACCCTAGCCCTCTCAGAATCTGGTGGGAGTCACTGTATTCAAGCGTAAATTGCTTTGCTGCTTACAGAATGGCTTTGCAAAAAGGATATCCGATACAGATGGGGTTCCCTACTGCTCTCCACAATGAAAGTCGCTG
The DNA here is from genome assembly GCF_040938575.1 of Ambystoma mexicanum. Taxonomy (NCBI): domain Eukaryota; kingdom Metazoa; phylum Chordata; class Amphibia; order Caudata; family Ambystomatidae; genus Ambystoma; species Ambystoma mexicanum. The sequence continues at coordinate 642,928,831 of NC_090923.1, forward strand.
AACCGCTCCTGTCCCCTGACCCAGCCGGGTCATCTGCGCCTGCTGATCCGTCGCCGGACCTGCCTGCTCACCCTGGCACCAGGGTTGGAAGTTGGAAGGGGCCGGATGAAGAAGAACAGGTTGAATCCACCTGGGTGATCCCTGCTGAGATGGCAAATGTAAAACCTCAATATCCCACTGCAATATTTGGACAGATTAGTAAATACTTTGTCAATCTGGGAAGACCAAAACCCATTTTCGTTGAATCTGACCCCCAAGTAATCATCAAATTTCACTTGCTCAAGCACAAATCCCTCAACGCTAGCCATTATCTGTTGTTGTTTGGCAAACCTATGTCTGAATACCATGGATTTAGTTTTCCCTATGTTTAGGGAGAGCTTGAGGTTGCCACACCTTTTCACGAAGGATGTCAATTATCACCTTAATCATCTAGGGTGAGGTGGATAATAAAACTGCGTCGTCCGCAAAGAAGAATGCCAGTAGTTCGTCTGCACCCAACTTGGGGGGATTCATGCATTCCTCAAGTAGTGTCCTAATAACTTCATCAGTAAAGATGCTAAACAGGAGGTGGGTCATTATGTACCCCTGCCTGACCACCTGGACACTTAAAATTGTGTGGTTGTTTGGCGGTGGCTATCCTTAAAATGGTTGTTCTCCCTAAATTACTTTACCTGTTTGTAAATATACCCATATGGCCGTACAGAGCATTTTTTGCAAAGCTGCGCTCCATGGCGACAACGTTCCTGCGGAACGGGAAGGGAGCCAGGATGGGATGGGAAAAATTGGTCGAACCGTATTGCTCTGGTGGTCTAGCGACTCTGGATTTTGCAGATTTCGAACTTTATTATCTAGTTTCTCAGGCACAATTTGTGAAGTACTGGTACGACACACTGGATAGTTCACCTCACGCGTGGATAGCGAAACACACCACATCTCCTACTGACGTTCGCTCCGTCATTTTTAATACGCATCACAAAGATTCTTGCCACTTTGATCCGGGGAGTTGCATGGTCCGACCATGGGGTGCAATATACAAGAGGCTTAAGATAGAGACGCCCTATGACCCGGACGTCCACCTCTAGAACTTCCCCAGCATCCCCCCAACGTTAGATGCAAACCTCCAGAAAACCTGGGACCCCCACAAAGAAATTAAAATGAGGGAAATGTTCGCGGGTGGGAAATTTGTGACCCTAGGGGACTTTATGAATACAGTAGGTGGGGGACCACTCAAGGCACTCCAATATTACCGGATGAGATCAAAGTTTAATGAACACCGGCTGCCCTTCCCTGACGAGCCTCCACCACATCCCTGTATGCAATTAGCTACATTAGGGGATGGAATCTCTAAACTGTATGCACTAACTCAGGCAGACACCCCCACGTTAAAAAACATTAAAGAGAAATGGGAGGAGGACATGAACATGCCCATTGATGAAGGGAAGTGGGCTAGGTACTGTGCACTTACTAAAACTATATCCCTCAACGCTATACTACGCTGGGTCCAGTTTAAGATCCTTAATAGACTACACTAAACTCTGGCCAAAATGGCTAAATTTGTGACAGAATGCGGGGGGGGGGGTTGACCCAGAAGCAAATTACCCCAAACGGGATCATACCACATATGTTGGGAATGTCCGGTGATTGCTGGATTCTGGAAAACAGTAGCAGACATCATAGAGGAATTTACTCAAATCCCGGCCTCACTTTCCCCTCAGAAATATCTGTTTGGCGATATTGGCAAATGTGCCGAAACTACTAGAAGACTGTTCAGTATCTCATGTGCGGTTGCTAAAAAATGCATTCTACAATCTTGGAAGAGCCCATCCCCACCGGACATTGATTACTTCCTTCGAGCACTGACGTACATCAACGAATGTGAGGAACAATATGTATTGACTCAACCTCAGACTAGTCGCCCCAAGGACATTTGGGCACCCTTTAGAGTGTATTTGTGTGAGATGCTCTCAGACAATGAAACTTCTATGTAAACTTCAGTGTATAACAATGATTATGAGATGCTTTTTTTGGCAATGTATGATTTGTAATTGAGAGCTGACGCTGTGTTGTATCCGGTAAGACTATAAATAATCAAAGTTTTTTTAAAAACATGTTGTGGTTGTCTCTCCTGCCACGCCATATGAAACTACTACTGTGTTATAATGTTAAAGCGTTTTTAAAATCAACAACAATTTGGCCAGCATGTTTCTGCGATGCAAAATCTGCCATAACAAATCTCGGGGGTATCCCATCAAATGCCGTTTTGAGGCCGACGAATATAGCGTATAAATTCATCCTCCTCAAAACTGTATACTTTTGCACCAGTGCAGACAAGCAAAAGCTCTGTTCCACAGTACCCCTACCTTTTTAAAGGCCTGCCTGAATCTGGTGAATTATGCTAGATTCATCAACCCAGGTCTGAATGTGTTTTAGGATTGCCTTAGCAAAAATGTTGCCTGTACTGCCCAACAAGGAAATCGGGCAGTAGTTAGTCGGGTGTTTAGTTTAGTTTCTTAATTTGTACCACCCACCGAACCCTCGGGTAACTGGGCGCTTAAAGCTTATGCACGAGTTACAGACAGTTTAGACAACAAACAGAAAAGAAAAATAACAGCAGAAATAAGTGCAGGTCGACCATGGTTACAAGCAGGTCGAACGATGGGAGAATCAGTTACCTTACCAGGCTGCTAAAGTTACAATAGGCATAGAGGGGAATAAGCAGGCAAAGTGTATGCAGGGTGGGATAGCTGATCACTCCTCTTTCTTACTGAGGAGCCAGCTCTTTACTTTGGCTCTAAAGGTCCAGAATGAAGGTTCCATTCTAAGGTTGAGTGGAAGGACATTCCACTGTTTGGCTGCTAGCACAGGGAAGCTCACTCCCCCTGCTCTTTTTAGGAGGAATCTAGGAATGGCCAGGCAGTGTGTGTACACAGTACTGGTTGGTTGACGTTTGTTGACTTTATCTGCCAGGTATTTAGGGGTGGTATTTGAGAGGTGATGACGAGCGTGCGCAAAGCAGTTCTATCCCGTACCGGGAGCCAGTGGGCGTCCTGTCTGAAACTAGTGATGTGGGTAGATCTCGGTATGCTTAATGCTACTCTTTAGGCATTATTTTGAAGGACCTGGAGTTAGTTGAGGTTCCTTTCAGAGGTGCCTGAGTATAGGGTGTTACAGTAGTCAATTTGGATAACACTAGTGCCCAGGCTAAGGTAATGCAGCTACTAGGCGATAGGAATGACTTGCAGATGTTAATTAGCTTGTTAGTGTAGGCCGTGAAGGAGGTAGTGGCATTCACTTGCTTCTTGAGGGAAAGGGTAGAGTCTAGGTATACCTCCAGGGTTTTGATGACTTTGGCCACTTTGATTGGGTTTCCATCGATGTTGATGGATGCATAGCATAGTATAACACATGTAATAAATAAATAAAATAGTAGGGGTCTAATTTGTTGAGGCAGGTTTGGGAGCCGATGATCAAAAGCTTATTTTTTTGTCATTGAGGCACAGGGAGCTGTCTGCCATCCACGTCTGGATTTACATCTCGTTAATCCTTTTAGAATCATCTTCATAGAACCCTGAGAGCGTGATGAGAACCTGGGTGTCATAGGCGTAGTTCGTGTATGTGACACTCAGGTTATCAAGGCGGTCAAAAAGGAGCTTAGTAAAGATGTTGTAGAGTGTTGGCGAGACACACAAGCCTTGCAGTATGCCGCAGTGGATTGGGATTGGGTCAGCTGAGGCAGAAGGTCCGAAGATCCTGGTGGTGCGATTGGACAGGAATTATTGAATCCAGGTAGAGGCGTTGCTGGAGAAGGCAGCTGCTGTGGATAAGTGAGCAGTGAGGATCTGATGGTCGACAAGATCAAATCCTGCCGATAAGTCTAACAGCAGGAGCATGGCCAGCTTACCATTCTCCTTAGCCTCATCCATTTAGAATTTAAGGTCCAGGAGGACTGTTTCCGTTCCATGTCTTGGCCTAAAGCCCGATTGTCTTAGGCCCAGTAGGTTGTAATGCTTCATGTGTTTCTGGATTTGAAGATAGGACACTCTGTCTAGAATCTTTAGGATGTATGGAACGGTGGTGCTGGGCTTAAATATTGGGATCTAAATTGTTTTTTATTTAAGAGGGGCATGACCCAAGCTTCCTTAAGGTTATTGGGTACTGTACTGGTCTCGAAGGAGGAGTTAATGTTGAGATGAATGGGGCCAAGTCCTTGGCGCCTTCCTGAATGATTGCCGCTGGGCAAAGATCTCCTTGACATCTGGATGGTTTGAGGCTTTTAATTATCTTTTCCACTTCTTTGGGCAGGACCGGTGAGAAGGAGAAGGGTGGGCAGTCGGGGTTGCTGATAGGTGGTGGGGAGGTGGGGTTTTCGTTCTTAGCCAAGCTGTTCTTTTTTTGCTCAATTTTAGATTGGAGTATAGCAATTTTGTCTGCAAGTGCTTTCTGTATATTAGCACACCAAACTGCGTCTTTCACACAGGTTTCCGATGGTGGTGCTGGGGATTCAAGTGCCCTGAGAATACTGCAAAGCTCTTTAGTCTTGGATTTGGCATTGAGAATACAGGTGTCGTAAGTTTCCTTTTTTCTGTTAATGATAGCAGATTTGTAAGATGCAGCAGCTGAGGTGACTAGCGCCTTGTTGGTGGGGTTAGGTGATTTTCTCCAAATTGATTCTTCCGCTCTTTTGGCGATCCGGAGGATTGTTTGTTCGGGCGTGAATCATTTGTTAAGGTGGGCTGTTGGTTTGGCTTTGACTAGTTAAATGGGGGCAATGCTGTTCACAGCAGCCTCCAGTGTGTTGTTGTAGAGGTCAGCTAGCTTGTTGGAGTGGAGTCTAAGTCCTTGAAGTTTCATCCAGGGTTAAGAGCACACCTTCCTCCTTCGACAATGTACCATGCCTAGACTCAATCAATGTGACTAATGTAGTGCTTTCTGGCTCTTCCTTGGTATCGAGGCTTGAAAAGTGTGTGCACCATTCCTACGGCATGATACTGCTTTCTAAATCTGGGGGTACATTAACATCTGCTCCCACGACCAATTTCCAAAAAGCAATTGCATCTCCCCTTTCATAGGCCGATGTTAATCGCTGCCATTCCATATTTAGAGACTCATCTTTCTTAGCTTTATCAACCGGAGGTCCGCTGACTAAACTATCCAACAATAAATGCATTGTTGATGAGCATTCATGGTCATATCAAGCATTTCTGGCTATTGTGTGCTTTATTTACTCTAGATCTACAGCATGTTACTAAAGGGTGTATATTACCCACTAACTTCCCAAACTCCACTAGCACATCAGCATCTAAAGGCCCATCATTGAGAATGCTTGTTTTGTTAGGCTTGGCAGTTATCTCATAAAGTGGTTTACCATCACATTGACAGATCTTCGAGCGTGACCAGTAATAGAGATGGCTTGTGCATGCTGGTGGTTCTCTACTGGATCACAAACGGATCCCAGGCTAGGCCAAAGGGACCATTAATGGCTTGTGATCACTTTCCTTTTTATTCATGATTTTGAATGGTTGACCCTGCCCCAAGCTTTGGGTGATATAAGGATATAGTCTATAAGAGCGGATCCATTCGGGTCGGCAAACGTTTTCCCTGAATGCTGGTAGCTACTAAAGCGGCCACTACGTGCCCTTAGATTCAACAGATACAATGCGCTGGCATCATAAACTGCAAATTTATGGGCCCTTGGTGGTCCATGAAGGCACTAGTCGGGGAATGTCCCCACAGGTCGTCCTGCTCAAGTAAAGGCTTAAACTGCGGGTTGAGGTCTCCAACCACCAATGTGTAAACTTCATACGTGACTAGTCTTTCACTTTTACCCAGCAAGTCAACCAACAAATCAATCGTGGCCCTAGTATTGGATCTATTTTTGCCATCTTTTTACAAAAGTATCTGCTTCACTTTGTCCTCCGAGTCCACCGCCGTCTGTCTTTGTGAGGGACCCCAAAGAGGTGTATGGCACGATGCTCATGGTCTGCCGCAGCATGTTCCAGCGCCTCAAGGCAGACATCCACAGAGACATGTGGTTTCACTCTAAGGCTTACACCCTTTCTTCCACTTGCTCAACTCTCCCTCTTACCTCGGATATTGATGCCTGGATGTCAGTCCTTGGACCCCTCACCTCTTGCAGGATACTCAGGATGTCTGGCTTGGTGGCCACCTCGGTCGACCTACCCGGCCCCATGCAGCCAGAGTCCTCCTGACTTCCATGTCTCTGTTTCGGGAGTGGAAGCAGGCTCCCCCACCGTAGTGCTGTACCGCAGCCTGTTCACTCTTTCACACTGTGCCATTCTACTCGCTGGTGCAGCCACTCCCCACTGAACCGCCGTGGGCCCGCCTTGAGCTCCTCTCCCTCGGCCCTGCACCTCTAGGGAGCGCTTCCAGCCCAGGCTGGTTCCTAGTTTCTGCTCACTGTGTCTCTCTGCGGTCTGTGCCACTCTGCAGGCTACTGCTGCTCTTTTCTGGGGCCACTCTCCTTTCTAGTGCCTGCTCAGGGCCCCTCCCTCTACTCCTTGGTCTCATGCTCACCCGTTTGGTGATCTGTAGGATCAGCACTGCTAGTCCCTCCTCAATTCGTCCCACAGCTCCGCTCTGCCGCTAGGATAGATGGGGCATTACTACTCCTCTGCTTCCTTCAGCACTCCGGAGGCCCTCTACACCAGGGTTGCGCTCACTCTATGCTCCCTCTCCGTCACAACTGCCCGGCCCTCACTCCAGGTTCTCTTCTGCTCTACGCAGCCCTGTCGCACCTTCCCTCTTGCTCCTGTCACGCTCCTCGACGTCCCCGTGAGGGCTTGAGTGTATCTCACTCCAGTCCTCCTGTGGGACCGCTGTAACCTGGCCTCTATATATATATATATATATATATATATATATATCACTCCAAACAATGAATTACTCGCCAGAGTAAAGCTTCGTCCGTTATTGAACACAAAAAGCACAATGGGTTTTCCTTTAAAAATATCCAGTTTTATTACGACATCAGCCAAAGTAGAAAATCACACGGTACAGCACGTTTCACAGCTTCCTCGCTGCTTGATCACGTACAAGTGAGTGCTCAGTGACATTTGTATATATACCCACCATTTCCCAACTCTATGGTTCTACAGCCAGTGGTGGTCCCTTTTTAGTTTTCATTGCTACCAAAACTCAGCCTATTTGAGCTAGTAAGCATGGTTGCCATTTTGTAATGGCTATTATGACAGCTTTCATATACACAAGATTGCTAACACGCCTTTATCAGGACATATATAACCGTGGGAATGTAATTGTAATTCCCAGCCTTTTTGACACATTGTTATATGCGTTCAGTAGTTCATGATTAACTATGGCAACCTTGCCAGATTATTTTGCTCCTATTAAAGCGTTGCCTGAGGCGAAAAAAACGTAAATAAACAATGCAACCTTTTAAATTGCAGAGGTTTTTAAAGGCAATAGGTATGTCAACCTTAGTGGACCGAAAAGAAAAATCTAAACCTTTGCAACAAAGTGCATAGTGCTAATAGATTGTAAACAGGTCATAAAGTGCATGAATCAATATATATTGAATGCTAATCAATAAAGTGCATAGTGCTTAGCTTCGCGTAACCATTTAAAGTGCACATTTGCATGAAGTTCTGATTTAGCATGGATTCATAAAATGCTTAGTGCAAATGTAATTTCACTGAGGATAGAATAATAAAAGTGCATAGTGCAAATATAATCTATGTGTAAAATGAGCATTTATGTAAGCATGAATCAAAGCTAGGCCTTCTATATTTAGATGTAGGTAGCAGAATTAACTATTTCTAGAGTCCATTCTCATTATCTTAGTACGGGAACCACCATGGAGTAGAAATTTAAAATGAATAAAAACACATGTAAACACCATTAATTGAACATTCATATCACCACTACCAGACACTACTCACAAAATGTTAAAAATCTTAATTAAGATATAATAAAAAGCATCATCCCACCAAGCCTTAGCTTTCTGAAGTTCTTATAGATATACAAGCTATCAGTTAAGAAATAAACTGAAATTAATGTACACTAATAACCCAAATTATTTCCACAAGACAATAAGAGCAATTAAAACCAATCATTAGTTCTTGATAGACCAACTTCTCAGGTTCCTAAGTATGTATATAATTCTTTGTCAAGATTATGGCCTTTGTAACGCTCACCTGATTCCCACGGAGGCGCCGGTCTTGGCAGGAGGGTGTCTGTGACTCGAAAGTGATGTGCAGGACTCGATTGGCTTCTGGGGTCGAACCTCTTCGCACTGTGTGTCGAACTCGAAGAGTGAGGTTTCTGCAGGTGAAAGAATATGGGGGTTAATGGCCTGGGTTGTTAATGTCCCCCTCTCTCTCTCTCTTGCCAGCTTTTCTGTAGAGCCCCCCCAGGTCAACGTGCTCACCTTAGATAGGTGAATGCTGGGCTCTCCATCTGCGTCTGGTGCAGGGTGCCGTTGCCAGTTCCTTCACTGGTGAAACATTGGCCTCTTGAATTCAGAGGATGGTTACCGTTGTTATCTGCACGAGCGGTGAGTTTCTGGACACCTTTTGTCTTTATAGTCTTTAAATGCGTGGCTCGTTATTATAGAAGACTCTGTATAATGCTTTTCCCTTAAGTATTGCAGGACTCTTGGGATGGAAGATGGAGTGAAGCGCCTGGAAATTCGTAAGTATGGCAAGCGCTCTAACTGTCTCTTTCCTTGCAGCTTAGTTCGTGTTAGAGACGCCGGCGTTTTATTGCGACGAGCGCGATGGGCGTGAGTAAATACCTGCTTAATGTCTTTTTCTTTTGTCTTCAGATGTTGGTTTGCAGCGCCGGAGTCAGCGGAATGTTAGTACGTTTTAACTAAACTTTGTCTTCACAGGCGGCGATGCAGAATGAAGAAATCCGGAATTCACGGCGTGCCGGTAAGTATAACAATGCTTTTGTCTTTGCAGGCGAAGGTGCAGCGTGAAGACACGGCCGCTGCTGATGGATCAGGTGAGAAAGCACTGTGTGTAAAGTTTGTCTTGCTAACCTGTTGTTTCTTGTCTTTTGCAGGTGCTGATGTTGACTGGATACAGAAATGGTAAGTATAATTCTTGCAGGTTCAGGATCGAAAGAGGAAAGGCTGGGACAGACTCAGTGAGCCTTCTGCTGCAGATGCAGAATAACGCGAAGCACGTTTCATCTATCGGGTGTGGTTTAAATAGCCTTGGGAGTGATGAGGCGTCTTCTTCCACGGCCCCGCCTAGGTAAGAAAAGAGTTCCAGTTTCCAGAAGAATTCCAGTGCTGTATGCAGGGAGTGGAGCTGCCCCACCCAGGTAAGAAAGTAGTTCCTGTTCAAGGAGGGCTTCTAAGTGGCTGGTAAGTAAGCAGCATGGTCTGCCGCAGGTAAGTCCACCCAAGCACCTTCACACCAATTATGAGCCCGGCGCTTCCAGTGCCGGGACCGATGGTTTTGATAAGCCTGGTGCCACCGGCGCCAGGACAGGGTCCAAAAGGTCCCAGTAGGGACCGGCTGGTGCCTAGGATTAGGGTTAGGGGCCTGCTTCCAAGGACGTTGGGCTGGTCCTGGCTCCTTGGAAACAGTGATCATGACAGCCTTTGGGTTTTTTTGATTCGAGATCTAAAATAAATCTAGTCTCCATTTGGCGTAGTGCTAGTTCTCTGTTGCCCTCACGAGGGTTGGCTTGAACATGATACAATCCAAAGAATCTTAGGCTGTCCATCTTGCTCTCGTGTATGTCTTTAAAGTGGACTGCCATTGGATAAGAAGGGTCGCAGTTTTTTATCGCGCTCATATGCTGTAAAATTCGGAGTTTTAATTTACCGATGGTGCTGCCAATATACCAGCGATTGCAGGAGCATAGGAGAGCGTAGACCACAAACTCAGTATTGCATGTAATAAGACTGCCCAATTCTACAAGATGCTTTGTTATTGGATGTATGTAGTTTTTGTTCTGAGCAAATTTACATGCCTTACATTTCGAGCATTTGAAAAAGCCATTAGTATTTTTGTGTAACCACATAGCAGTGTTTTGACTTTCATTTGCGGGCAACAAAAAACTGCTAACCAGCGAGTCTTTAATGGATGTGGATTTTCTGATTGATTTTTTTCTTTAGAATTGGTGCTAGAGCTTCATCAGACTGTAAGACATGCCAATGTCGATGTAGTATATTTCTTATGACATTGGCATGTGTTCCAAATGTAAGGATAAGTCTTATTGCATCATCTTGTTCTTGGTCTTCCGTTGATTTATTACATGAGAGTAAAGTCCTTCGGTTTAAATTGCGGGCTTTGGTGTATGCTCTCTCTAAGACTTCTTTTGGATATCTTTGTTTTAAGAATTTCGCCGCTGTAAATTTGCATTCTTTATCAAAGCTTTCAATTGTACTGCAATTACTTCTTATTCTTACAAATTTGCCGTATGGAATACTCCACTTTAGAGATGTGGGGTGGTTGCTTGTGGCGCAAAGTGGCATATTTGAGCTCGTAGGCTTTCGATATAGTTCGGTCACTATTTCTTGTTGGTTGGTCTTCATCAAGACATCCAGGAAAATTATTTCTTGCCGACTATGAGTTTCAGTAAATTGTAAGTTAAGATTGTTTACATTCAACACACTTACAAACTCAAGCCAATCTTTTTCTTCACCTTTCCAAAGGATAAAGAGGTCATCAATAAACCTAAGCCATAGAACCACGTGGTCAGTGTATCGGTGCTTACCTTCTGTCCATACATGAAACTTCTCCCACCACCCCATTGTCAAGTTTGCGTAGGATGGGGCAAAGCTTGTGCCCATAGCAGTCCCTCTAAGTTGATGATAGAAATTATTATCGAATAGAAAGACATTGTTGGTGAGGCACATTTCTATCATTTCTCCATGGGCTAGGTAGTTGAGAGACCTACTATCAAGAAAATACTTGCACGCTTTTTTGCCATCATTGTGTTGAATAGAGGTGTACAATGAAACGACATCCAATATGGCAAGCATGTAATCTTCCTCCCATATTATACCTTCGATCTTACTGAGGAAATCTTTAGTCCCGCAGGTATGATGGTAGCGTGAATACAAGTGGTAATAAGGTCTGATCCACATATTTGGAGATATTTTCGAGGGAAGCTCCATTCAAAGTGACAATGGGACGGCCTGGGGGGCGGGTACGGTGTTTATGGACTTTAGGGAGAAAGTATATGGTAGGTATGCTTGGGAATTTGTTGAAAAGGAACTTGCAGTCGTCTTCAAGGAGATCCATATCGGACCATTTCTTGAGCAAAGCCTCCACTTTGAGTGTTATTTCCTCTGTGGGGTTGATTTCCAATCGCTCATAGCAATCAACATCCCGCAGTTGTCTGTATGCTTCCTTTATATAATCTATGCGTTTTCAAATAACCACATTCGTGCCTTTGTCAGAGGCTTTGATGACAATGCTTTTGACACTTTGTAAATCTTTAAGGATTTGTCTTTCTTTAGATGAGAAGTTAGATTTGATTTTAGTTTTTTGTAGTCTTGCTTTCTGAAGATCATGGATCACTAAATCCATATATATATATTTCTGAGGCTTGTGGAGTCTGCTTAATCACATGCTATGCATTGGCTGACATCTAGTGGAAGCCATCTAGTGGAAGCTGCAGAGTATTACAGTTGTTTTCGAAACTCAAAGGGACGTCGACAGGGCGTGTCAGTTATACTGGGCTCTAAGATAATGCATATTCCCCTTTACCCTCTCTATTTTCGCCTAGCTGCACTTCCATCCAAATATGGAAAATACACCATTTAAATTTTGCCCCAGTTGCTGTAAGAAGTTCCCCTGGAAAGACAAGCACCAGGTGTGCAACCTCTGTCTTGCTCGGGACCACGACGAGGGCCATTGTCGAGCTTGGCAGCTCTTCAAAACGAAAACACTAACGGACCGAAAGACCAAACGTTGGGCCCACCACGCCATGCAGTCGGAAGTCACCATGGATGTGGAGGGAGCATCCAGCAGCAACAGCATCTCTGTCTTTTCTGACGACAAAGGCGACCGGGAACCAACTGATTCCCACGAGCTAGCCCCCCACTCCAGCAGACAGGCCAGTAGCGCTGTTACGGGGACAACACCCAGCGGCAGTAGCACACATAAATCAGCCCACATTAAACACATACCCAAGGAGCAAGAGTCGACGACACCGTCGTCTACACGCCTGCACATGGCGTTGTGGGGGAGGTCCACTAGTTCCCTGTCCTCTGGGCACTCGAGATCCCGATAGCCACATGACAGGCCCCCAAAGTCACAAGGCGCTGTGTCCAAATTATCAACCGAGCGACGGAAGACGAGGCTTCGGACCTCCTGCCCGCAGAAATTCAACACTCCTCACAGATGTCGATATCGGCAAAGAGCACCAAGTGCTCAAAAATAGGCCATCCGGTGAAAAAGCATGTCCCGGAGAGCCTCCTTAAGGAGAAACATTCCCCAAGACACTCTTCAAAGAGTCATCATTCTCATAAAGAAAAGACTAGTACACCACACAGGGAAAATGACGGCGTTCCCCAAGGGGAGGACTCCATAGCAGCAGCCATGAGAAACAAAGGCCAACCTACTCCAATAACACCTCAAACTCCTGTGTCTTTACCAAGTTCCTCTGATGACATTGATAGGGCCATGAGACGAATGGCATTCATGCAGATTTCTTAGAGAAAAATCCCCAGGCTATGCTAAGTTTACAAAATACGCCACAAACTAGTGGTGCCACGTCTTTGCAACACCCAGCAAAGAGGCCACTTCGTCCAGACACCCTTCTAGTTACCTCTCAGCAAAACCCAGTCCAAATTGATATATATGATCCAAATACAGACTCTGAGGAGATTGAAACACTAAAGAAGGCAGACCAATATCACGACGAGGATGAAGAGGATGTGTATAACTTACCCTCTCCCATTAACCTAGACGCACCGGTGGCGGATTCACTGGTGGACAATTCACTTCAGTATAATGATATGCTCTTAAAGGCAGCCGAGCATTTTCAAATTCAGACCCAGGAGACACAATTGGATAAGGTTTTTGTGGAGGACATTTTACGGGACAGGAAAGCTGTCACCCAATTTATACCTATTCAGTCTGTTCAAAGAAGAATCCAACCTTCTCTGGAGACTCCAAACCAAACACAGGCGGTTAACCCACGTATTGAAAAGATGTTCCGCCCTGCGCCCACAGACCCACTGTACATCAGGGGACAATTGAGACCAGATTCTGTTGTAGTAACTACAACTTAGAAAAGGGCAGGAACACCTCTAGCCTCTTCGGAAGCACCCCCCTGATAAGGAAAGTAAAAAACTGTGCACTCTCAGGAGGAAAGTGGCCACATCAGCAGCTTTCCAAACGAGGATTGCCAAGAACACCACTTTATTGGCAAGTTACAAATGGCACAAGTGGGAGGAGATTGCTACCCTAATGGCCTTGGCTCCCGAACCTCTAAAATCACAACTGTCCCAAACAGTAGTAGAAGGAAAGGCGGTGTCAAATTGCATCCTGAAAAATAACTTGGATGCCACAGACAATGCAGGTAGAATAATAGCTGAGGGTACACTCTTAAAACGCCACGCATTGCTTCGCCAGTCAGGATTTAAACTGGAAATACAGGCAACACTCCTAAAGTTGCTTATTGAACCGAATGTACTGTTCGGTAAAGCAGTTGAAGGTGCTTTAAAATCTGCCAAAAAGTATGACACCCTTAAATCACTAGGCCAGCTATCTAATAAACCACCCGGCCAAAGAGGCGAAAACTATTTTTGTCGCTTTTGAGGTGAAAACTCTCAAGAGGTTGCCGGATAAACCAAAAGCAAACCTAATCCTGGGGTACCAATCGGGGACAAGCCTCTCAAGGCTTCCAAAGGGGCCAGCGTAGATCTCATGGCAGGGGAGGTCCTCCACTTCCAGAGGTGGAGCTACACCTCCAAAACACCGACCACCCGCTTCAGGTCCCTTCCCATGTCTCTCCAGTAGGAGGGCGTATTGCACACTTCAGCCACGAATGGGAGAGAATTACCTTGGACAAGTGGGTTCTATCAATCATGGTGGGCTGTTATTGCATGGAGTTACTACAGCGACCATCAAACCATCCCCCACGTCAAAAACCAACCACAAAGGAGGAGCAATGCCTCCTTCTAGTGGAAACCGCAATGCTGCTGCTCAAGGACGCCATCAAAATCATCCTGGCGAACCAGGTCCACAAGGGTATCTATTCAACCTACTTCATTGTGCCAATAAAGATCTAACAATGAACCCAGTATTAGACCTGCGCCCTGCAAACACCTATGTCAAGCCACACAAATTCTGCATGACAACGTTCCAAGAAGTAATCCCACTCTTAAAGAGGGGGTCTACATGGCAACATTTTATATGAAAGATGCCTGTTTTCATATTTCAGTGTTCCCAGCACACAGAAGATTCTTGTTTCAAAATAGCAAACCAGCACTACCAATTCAAGGTGCTACCCTCCGCTCCAAGGGTATTCAAGGTACTGGCGGTGGTGGCAGCGCACCTGCGCAGGGAGGCAATCCCAGTGTACCCCTACCTGGACGACTGGCTAATCACAGGGGAGTCACCCCAAATTTGCAGGCAAAACACGCAAAGAACTATAAACCTTCTCTTCCAAATGGGTTTCTCAATAAACGAGAAAAAAACAAGCCTTGTTCCAAATCAGAACAAACAGTTCATAGGAGCTGTCTTAAATACGGAACAAGGGCAAGTCTTTCCATCAAAGGAAAGAATCTAAAACATGCTACTGCAAATACCACAGTATCAAGCTGGTCACCAGATGAGCGTACACAAAGCTATGCGTTTGCTCAGCATGATGGCATCTTGAATTTACCTGGTCCCACACGCACGTTTGCGCATGCGCCCGATGCAGGAGTGGTTGGCGAAACAGTGGTCGCAGGCAAGCTGTCAGTGGGACTATATAGTGGTCATTTCACCAACACTAGTACAAGCCCTTCACTGGTGGGCAAGGGAGAATTTGTTAAAGGGAAAACCCTTCCATGGTCCGGCAGTGCAAGGGGTAGTTAAAACAGACACGCCACTCTCCGGGTGGGGAAGGCACATCACCTTCATCTCACAGCACATGGTCTGTGGACTCGCATCACTCCACAGAACCATATCAACCTGCTGGAACTTCTGGCAGTGTTGAAAGCGCTTCAGACATTCAAAGCACAGCTGACAAATCAGTCGGTACAGATCCTGACCGACCGCACCACTGCAATGTTCTACATCAACAAGCAGGGGGGGCACACATTCTCCAAATCTGTCCAGACTAGCAGAGAAAATATGTAAATGGGCACTCAGACCGGGGATGTTCCTAGCTTCTCGACATGTTCCAGGGGGCACTCGAACACCCTAGCAGATTCGCTAAGCAGACATCCCCTACCAGAACAACACGAATGGCGACTCGACGGAAGTGTCGCAGAGCACATCTTCTCACAATGGGGGTACCCCTCAATAGACTTGTTTGCTACAAGAGAAAACAAGCAATGCCCAGACTTCGCGTCCAGGTTTCACCAGCCAAGGGGAATGCCCTATGGATGAGCTGGTCAGGGAAATTTGCTTACACTTTTCCTCCAACTCCTCTAATGAAGAGGGTGCTGAGAAAACAGATGACACTCATCCTGGTTGCTCCTATGTGGGTCGAGACAACCATGGTATCCACATCTGCGCAAACTGGCGATGTGCAATCCTATCAAGTTCCCGTGCCACACCGATTTGATGACCGAGCACGGGGGAATAACATTACACCCTCAACCTCACTCAATGAACTTGGCAGCATGGCTCCTGAGCTCATAGAGTTTGGACATCTGAATCTACCACAGAGTTGTATGGATATCCTCTAGGAGGCAGGTAAACCAAACACCAGACACTGTTAGTTCAACAAGTGGAGGAGATTCATAATTTGGTGCCCGTCTACACTAATAAACCCCATAGAATGTACTCCAACCCACATTCTTCACTATATGCTCACTTGTTAGACTCAGGGTTAGTATTTAAATCTGTAAAGGTTCACCTGGTGGCTTTATAGGCTTACACCACCTCTAACAAGAAAGTATCATGGTGGAAGATTCCCGTCATTAAGGCATTTATGGAGGGAGTAAAGAGACTCCATCCTCCTTTTTCAAATCCACCGCCAGGCTGGGAACTCAATGTAGTACTTGAAAAGCTCTGCCCCCCCCCCCTTTTGAGCCAATGCAGAAGTCAAGAAGTCCCAAACATCTCCCATATAAGACTGCCTTCTTGGTGGCTATTAGATCCATAAGAGAGGTTAGTGAGCTTCAAGCATTGTCAGTGCAGGATCCATTCTTTGTCATCCACAAGGACAAATTGGTTTTACTAACACACCTGAGGTTTTCACTGTTAGGGAGAATTCTCATTCTATGGCTAATTTCCCTTACCTATAGAGTCCCCCAGCAGCTGTGCTGGATTTGAAGGGTTTGTTTTCTACTCCTGCTAAGAGTGAGACTCTTTTTCCCACTCTTAAGCATATTTGCTATGTGTGTTCCAGGCTATTTTTTGTGTTACCCTCATAGGAACCATCTTTATCCACAGGTGTTACACAGCACCCTGTGTGCAGTGACACAGGGGTGTTGTAGCAACCCCCAAACATAGACTCCATACCCTGGGACTGGCTACTGTCTCCCAGGGCATGTAAAGTCACCATTGACTTTACTAGTCACTCTTTATGAACACAACCAGTACAACCCATCTTACTATGGAGGTACTGGAAAGGGTTAATAGTTTTTCCTCTGTTAATTTTCAAGAGGGTACCGTACAGTCCCTCTCTCAAGTTTCTGGCTGGTGGCAGTGGTTACTACCAAAAATATTTGACCGCAAATATTTTCCTATGGGATTTTCCCATTGTACGAGGCTACCACATTTACTGACAGCCTCTAACATACCGCCAGGTTATTTTTGTATTAACTTTACTCCGGTAGGTTTTATTTGCCAGAACTTTTATATAAATTCTTTCTTGTGTCTTTCTCTAAAATCCTAACCCAGGTCGGGGATACTTTGTTCGTCCTTTTGGCGGGCTTCTGCCAAGAAGCCCTCCTTTCGGCCCCACTGAGTCTGGGGTGGGTCCATTGTGTGGGAGGGGGAGTAGGACCCCTGGACAGGGTTGCCTCAGCAACCCATGTCGCACTCTGCCCTGATAGGCTGGAGGGTCTCCCGCCAGGATGACCACTCCACTGTGTGAGTGACGGCTAGGCTATATGAATGGGGATCTTTTTGCATAAAAGCAGGGTCCTGAGGACTGGAAGAGCAAGACGTTGCCACTGGAACTAAGAAGCCGAAGAGGAGAGAAGCCAAAGACATCTGCAACAACTGAACCACTGGTGAAGCCCTGCTGCAGCGTCTCATCGCTGAAGATCTTCATCTGCAAGAGCCTTCTTCCCTTGAGCTGGTGGGGCCAATCAGTTTGCAAAACACCTTCCCGGACCTGCCTTGGTCGAATCGCCAGTGCCCTGCACTCGGAGACCGGATAGCCAGGCACCCGTCCACCCGGACCGCGATTTAAAGGAGCGTACCTTTTTATTTCATTTGGCAGCACCGCGGCTGGTTTCATCCCTGGGCAGTGCAGTTACTCAAACCTTCCTCCACGATGAGAGCCTCTCTTCCTCTGCTGGATCTCCCGAACTACAGGAACTGCCAGGAACAACCGCCACCGCAGGAGCCTCTTCTACATTTTAAGGTACTTTGTTCCGCCAGGCCTCCCTTTTCGTTGGGTAGTGCTAAAGGTGTTTTAAATCCTTTACCTACCTGTTTGGTTGGCCGCCCCTATCATCTAACATTGTCTTTCACCTTCTGCAACCACCTTTTCGAATCGTTTAACAAAGACTTGACTGCAGCTACAAGAACATTTTACTCCTGGGCTCTTTGCCCTGTACCACTGACTCTGGCACAGGCCTATTGACTCTGGCTAAATCTGTTACAACTGCCTTCTCTAGATTGCTTCTCACCTTGAAATGTGTTGGTTACCTAACTCTTATAACCACCTCTTCCTTCCCATTTTTTAAACCTGTGAAGTGCCATTTTTCTCGGTTTTCACCTAAGTATTATACATGTTAAAGTACGGCGTTGCCTAAACCTGTTCACAATCTTATTGGGAAGTGTTGCTAGGGTGACTAAGAGTATATATATATTCCTGTATAACCTGTTCTTTCGCTCCCTTGTGAGAAATTGATGGAGTGCCATTTGTGTTTGGTTTTCACTGTGCCGTTTTGCTCAGTTTTCACTCTTGCTCAAACTTGTCTACAATTGAACTAGGGAGGTGTGTATACTTTTCTTGACTGAGTTCAACTTGCTTTAATAACTGTGATTTATGTGTTGAACTAGAAGTGTGTAAAATAAATGTATCTATTATTTTTAATACAAAGCTTTGGTCCGCGTTTCCTTGTGCCATAGTGCTGTAGCGCTATTGTGTAAACCCTGAATACTGCTCATCTCCCTCTTGAGATCAGTTTGACTGCTTAGCCACAGCTACCAACTAAATCTTTTTGGTACAGACTGATGCCAAAGGGGATTTTATTGCTCATACCTGTAGTCTGAATCTTCTGTAGTGCTCCCTAAGGGAACTGCAGAGGATTCTGCCTAACATTCACCTAAATTAATTTCCAAATTTTACGTAAACCAATCCATTGAGGTACCGGCCTTCTTCCAGAACCCAACGAGCTCAGCTGAGAGAAAACTCAATACACTAGATGTAAGAAGCTCAGAAAAACAGACCAACTGTTTATTTGTCTCTGTAGCACCAGGCAGAGAGGAGGACCACATTTCTAGAAATGCCATCTCCGGGTGGATAGTCAGATGCATGTAGCTCTATTACTCATTATCAAGCAAAACACTGCCTTTCACACCAAGAGTTCACTCCACAATGGGTACAGGAGCTACTTTGGCTTATATTGCAAATGTCCCGCTGGACACCATTTGCAAAGCAGCTACATGGAGCTCAGTTCAAACTTTAATTCAGCACTACTGCATTGATACTCATTCTACAGCAGATACACAGGTGGGACAAGCAGTTCTAAAACATCTATTTGCCTCTAGACCTTCTCACAACCTACCTCCTCATACTGCTCGCAAATCTATGCATAGCATGTGAACTAAGCATATTCCACAAGCCTCAGAAGGGATACATTACTCACCGTAATCGTATATCTGATGCTTGTATCTGCCTAGATTCGCATGTTCCCACCCCTCCTCCCCTTGGAGTAGAAGGTCCATAGATGTTTATCGGAGCTTTATCTGATATCTGTTTTAATACACCTATAGTCACGCAACACTTCATGCTGCCTCATGTCAGAAACAAAACAATCTGAGGTACCTCGACGCGTGAAGGACCATGGGTACAGTGGACATCACACTAGGGATAGTATTACTGGCACGCCCTGTCGATGTCCCTTTTGGCTAAATCCATTAGCGCCTCCATTCTACAACCTCAGCAACCCTATTCAAGTTCATCTTCCTGGAGAGGTCGTTCTTTTAGTTTCTATTCCTCAATTGGAAGAGGACAGGCCGGACAAAGGGGACAAAGAAAATTCCCTCGTGGTGGA
This sequence comes from Ambystoma mexicanum, assembly GCF_040938575.1. Lineage (NCBI taxonomy): Eukaryota > Metazoa > Chordata > Amphibia > Caudata > Ambystomatidae > Ambystoma > Ambystoma mexicanum. Next base: position 642,948,389 of record NC_090923.1, read on the forward strand.
CGAGAAAGGGGTGCTAAATCAGCCCTAGCAGCGGCAACTTCACCGTCAGCTGCTGCTGCAGCTGCCTCAAAGCCACTCTGAGGCCTTGAGCCACAAGACACCGGTGGGAGGCAGAATTTCTCAGCATCTGAACGAATGGTGGGGCATTACGTCAGATGCTTGGGCACTGGAAACAGTAGCCCAGGGTTAATGCCTTCCTTTCCAAAAAAGATCTCAAGATCATCCACCTGGATACAACTCTGTCAAAATTCTGGATCTGCTCCTTGTTCAGGAAATGTTAATCCTGCTAGAGAAAAAGGCAATAGAACATGTACCTGTAGCAGGGAGGAACAAGGGTTGGTATTCCCCATACTTTCTGATTCCAAAGGACAGAGGATTGAGACCCATCTTGGACTTAAGAAACTTGAACAAGTTGCTCAGGAAGGACAAATTCAAGGTGGTTACCCTTTCTCAGATCTTTCAGGCTCTCCAACTTCAAGACTGGTTGCTATCATTGCACCTTCAGGATGCTTAATTTCATGTGCCAATTCATCTCAAGCACAGAAAGTACCTGAGGTTCGCGATTGGTAGTTCTCATTTTTAATTTCGAGTTCTGCCATTCGGGCTGACCTGCGCCCCAAGGGTCTTCACCAAGTTAATGGCGTTAGTGGCAGCGATTCTCAGGAGAGGGGGGGGATTCACGTCTACCCCTACCTGGACAAATGGCTGTTCAGGGCTAATTCACCCGAGCAAGCCCTGCAACATCTCAGCATTACCTGCCACTCTCTTCACAAACTGGTCTTCTCCCTCAATTTTAAGAAGTCCCATATGATACTATTCCAAAGACTCCAATTCGTTGGGGCAGTCCTGGATACTTCCTCGGGGAAAGTCTCGCCTCCCGAGGTGGGAGCTCATCACATTCAGCAGATGGTAACAAAATGTGAAGATGCCCAGCATCTTCTGGCCTTCTAGTTTCTGAGGTTGCTCAGTCTCATGGCATCCTGCATTTTTCTGGTACCAGAGGCCCGATTGAGAATCGTATCCCTTCCATGGGCCATGGGCTCTCAGGACTCGGTGGCCCCAATTTTCAGGGAATATGTCGGATCAACTGCAAGTCCCGAGCAGCTTTTGTCAGGACCTTCTATGGTGGGCTTGAAAGACAACATTCTCAAGGGAGAATCTTTTTGGCAACCATGGCCGAAGATAACTTTAGTGATGGGGGCCTCCATCACGGAGTGGGGAGCCCACACCAACAAACTGACCATCGGCGGTTGTTGGGCTCCATCGGAGTCCAAATTACATATCAACCTGTTGGGGCTGAGGGCAATCAGGCTAGCACTGAAGGCCTTTGTGCCGTCTGTACGGGGAAAGATAATGACGGACAACACAGTGGCCATGTAGTACCTCAACAAGAGATGGGGTTTAGGGTCACTCCCACTGTGCAGAGAAGCAATGCAGCTCTGTTTCTGGGCAATACAAGAAGGAATCTCTCTATCAGCAGTCTCCCACGAGTGGCAACTAGCTCAGGAAGTCCTTCAAGAAATCTTCACCCTTTGGGGAACCCCTCAAGTGGATCTGTTCATGACCGGTCCCAACCGGAAGTGCGAGCTGTACTGTTCCAGGGGATTTCCCCCAAGAGGAGCTCTAGGAGACGCATTCATGGTGCACTGGCAGTTTCCACTCCTGTATGCGTTTCCTCCAGTCCCTGTCATTCCTCACATGAGCAGGAGGTTAAGAAAGTTCGGATAATCCATAATTCTAATTGCTCCGATTGGGACAGGAGGACGTGGTACCCGGATCTTTTGGACATGTCCATGTGCCCTCCAATATGTCTTCCAAAAAGAGAGGATCTTCTCTCGCAATAGGAAGGTCAAGTTCTCCATCCAGAGGTCAGAACACTCAGCCTTCACGCATGGTTTCTGAGACGCTGAGATACAAGTATTGGGACTTCCCAGATGACGTAATGGAGATTTTGCTTTCGGCCAGTTCCATTTAAGGTACCTGTTGGGACCTAAACCTTGTTTAAAAATTCCTGACATGTACCCCATTCAATCCTTTACATTCATGTCCTTTAAGGCTCCCAACATTGAAAACAATAAAATCAGCCTGCAGTATAAGTGAGTTGCAGGCTCTTTCTTAAAAGCCTCCTCATACTACTTTCTATCAAGATAGTCATCCTCAGGGTAAAACCATCTTTTGACCGAAGTTAGTCTCCCCATTTGTCGCAAAAGATACCTTGCCAACTTTCTATCCTCCTCCTCATTCAGGTAAAGAAGAGGATAGATTTTGGGTCTAATCTATGTAAAGTGCTCTAAGTTTTTACATTTCAATAATTGCTAATTCCGACAGGCTGATCAACTTTTTATTGGGTATACTGGCCCCAGAATGGGCCTGACAGTCACCAAACAAACTATATCCAGGTGAATTATACTGGCCATTGGCGAATGCCTTAGATTTGTGGGTAAGGACCCACCGGAAGGCCTAAGGGCTCATTCCACAAGGGGCATAGCAACCTCTGCGGCTCTTCAAAGGGGTGTCCCAATAAATGACATCTGTTCAGCGGCCACTTGGTCGTCCATTCATACATTTGTCAAACACTACTGCCTGGATTCTTCCTCCAGTTAAGGAGGGCTTTTTGCTAACGCCATCCTCCATTCGGTCCATGATTAAATGTATTGATACTCCCACCTCCAAATTGTTACTGCTTTGGGAGTCTATCAGAGATGAGGAATACATGAGGACACAATCCACTCGAAGAACAATTTACTTACCCCTGGTAATGTTCTTTCGATTGGGTGTTCCTCCCACGTATTCTTCATCGCCCCTCTCAGCCTACCCTGCCGTACAATTTGTGTATTACACTCTGCGTTTTCTGAGAGCCTACGATCTTGGGTACGCCTGGTTAATTCCTCTAAGAAGGGGAAAAGAAAAACTGAACTGAAGCCAACAGGTGTTGCATGCGCTATTTATGCTGACGATGATGTCGACGCTCGACAGAAGCCCTCGAGGGACATCGGCGCAACATTGCATACAGCGCTCTCTTTCGAGAGAAAACATTTTCCAAAGCAGCAAGCCGGTGAGATAGAATATCAAAGATGAGGAATATGTGGGAGGAACATCCAATCGAAAGAATGTTACCAGGGGTAAGTAACTTGTTCTTCCCTATTCTTTTTTTACATCACCGAGCTACCATCTTTCCATACTATGGAAAACAGTTTAAATTTTGTCCTTCCTGTAACAGGAAATTTCCCTGAAAGGATTCACACAGGGTGTGTAATCTCTGCCTTCCTAGGGACCATTCTGAAAAACAGTGCAAGTCTTGCAAATTGTTTTGCCCCAAGACACTAAAGGACCAGAAGACTAAACGCTGGGCCAACCATGGCATGCAGGCTGAAGCCGCAATGGACGTTGACGGAGCCTCCAGCGATGACAGTATTGGCGTCCTAAGGGAAGCAGAGGATGCCTCAAACAGGCAGGCCGGCGGTTCTTCTACGGAGACACCAGGCGGCTCAAGCACCCACACTAAACACGCACCCCATGTCCGGCAGTCGACCGATGAGCCACACGCGGTGTCGAAGGGAAGGTCCAAAATGTCCCAGTCCTCTGGGCCATTGCATTCAAGTTCGCCACATGACTAGCCCCTAAAACAGACGCCGAAGTCTGTTTCCGACCCCAAAAAGCAAATCGGACAAGTCCTCGGGCACCGGCGACCATGCTTCGAAAGACACATCAACGGCACGTGGTAATAATTCAAAAATGAGATCTCATTAAAAAACACATCCCAGACACTCTTCTCAAATCCAAAACGTCCCTAGTGACAACCCTCTCAGGGGCAATGTATCACACACTTCCCTCTACACCAGAGCCTTTTCCTACCCCTGTTCCCATAGTTTTACCAAGCTCCACTCAATGGACCCTGCAAACAATTTGATAGAGTAATGAGGAGAATGTCTAGCTTTGTTAACTTTTTTGATCTACACCCTGATCAACCTACCAACATCCACGGGCCCCCTCAAGGCGAAGCAGCTAATAAGCAGTCCGATGCCAAAAGACCTCGCCTAGACATGGCACAGCCTAGCACCTCTACCTCTCAAAGCATAGCGGATGACCTATACTATTTTGACACTATGGGTTTGCAGGACCCTGGCTTAATAGCAGACCAAGGAGACCAAGAGGCCATAGAGGATACAAACCAATACGATGATGATGATGATGATGATGATGATGATGATGATGTATACATCATTCAATCTCCAGACCATATTCACTAACCTTTGGCTGATTCCCCTGTGGATAACCAGCTGCAGTATAATGACCTTCTTTTAAAAGCTGCAGAACCTTTTAAAATCGATACCCAGGAGGCTGAAGTTGATAAAGACTTTGTAGAGGACATCATCAGGGATAGGAGATCTGCAGCACAGTTAATTCCACTGCTCCAATCTATCCAAAGGTGCATTCAGCCTTCTTTACTTAACTCCAACCTGACAAGGTCAGTCAACCTTCGCATTGAGAAGATGTTTAGACTAGCCCAGTCAGACCCATTGTGTATCGGCGGGCAGCTAAAGCCTGACTCCCTCGTGGTGACCACCACAAGGAAAAGAGCGGGCACACCTTTAGCCTCTGACGAAGCCCCTCCTGACAAGCAGAGCAAAAGAATATACATACTGGGCAGGAAAGTAGCTTCCTCGGCTGCTTACCAAGTGAGGATAGCCAACAACACTACGCTCCTGGTGAGCTACAATTGCCACGAGATCTCGCAACAAATAGACTCTGCTCTGGAGCCCCTAAAAACACAGCTTTTAAAAACAGCAGCAGCAGGTAAACACGTGGCAAGCTGCATCCTAAAAAATAATCTGGACGCAGCAGATAATGCAGTCTGGTTAGTAGCTGAGGGTACCCTCATTAAACACCATGAATGGCTACGTCAATCAGGTTTCAAGCTGGAAACCAAAGCCATCCTTTGAAATATGCTAATTGAGCCTAACGCCTTATTTGGGAAAGCAGTTGAGGACGCACTGAAAAGTGCTAAGGAGTAGTATGACACCCTCAAATCCCTGGTACTGCTCACAAACAAACCCTTTGTGTAGAGAGGCACATTTAATACACACCGTTTTAGAGGACAAAACTCTCAGCGGTCCTCCAACTACAACCAGGGCGGGTATACTTAATCTTGGGATTCCTCGCAGGGGTATTCCTTCCAACAGAATTTTCAAAGGGGCCACAGAAGGTCGAGAAGTAGAGGCAGATCCTCGTCCTACAGAGGCTCCACCTCACTTAAGCAATGGCCACCTGCTCCATGTCCCCTCCCATGCCTCTCCAGTAAATCGCATTTTCATTTTACCCACGTATGGGATTAGATCATGTCAGACAAGTGGGTACTTTCCACTGTGGCGGGAGGCTAATGCATAGAAATCATACAAACACCACCCAACCACCCACTAAAACAAAGACAAACGAGTCAGGAGGAACAGCACATTCTGCTGGAAGATGTCAAAGCACTGCTAACAAAGGACGCCATAAAAATCAAAACCAGGTAAACAAGGGTAGTATCTATTCAACTTGTGTCAAAGAAAGACCTTAGAATGCGGCATGTCCTAAACCTGCGCCCTGCGAAAACGTATGTCAAGCCTCAGAAATGTTGCATGACTATGCTACAGGAAGTAATCCCACTGCTAAAACGGGGGAACTACATGGCAACGTTGGACATGAAAGAGGCATACTTTCATATTTCATATTTCAATGTTCCCAGTGCACAGAAAATTCTTGCGCTTCAAAATAGCAAATCAAAACTACCAATTCAAGGTGCTACCCTTTGGCATAGCCTCCGCTCTAAGGGCATTCACAAAGGTATTAGCAGTAGTGGCGGCGCACGTACGCAGAGAATCAATCCCAGTGAACCCTTTTCTGGACGACGGGCTAATAACAGGGGAATCCCCTCAAATTTGCAAGCAGGGGGGCGTTGTTGTGCATGGTCCAAGATGGCCGCTTAGAGCATGAGCTCCTTGCTGGGCATATTTTTCGTTTTAAATTACAGCACTTGTGCCACACGGACTGCCTCGCCACTCGGCATCCTGGTGCACGAACCCTGCATCTGCCCCCTGCCCGACTTGCAGCTCCTTCCGAGCCGGCGACGCGGAGCTCCGCCGCACTCATCATTGCCGCAGAAGACTCCTGTTCGCACCCGCTGAGCGGCTTCAGACCTGGCCCCCTCCTAGACACCAGAGGCCGAGGCGTTGGAGGCCTGCTTGGGGGAGGAGCGCAGCCGCCTCCTCTTCCTAGGCGGATTGCGCGCCTTCCTGCTCTGGCGTTGCCTGGTCCTTCTGATCGCCGAATCTCCTCAGTGGTCCCCTGGAAGATCAGGAATGGGGCCGCACTCACCCACCACCGCAACGCGGACCCCTTGCACAATCCTGTGCCCACGGCTGCCCCGCTTCATAGACAGGGCGACCGGGCACCACATATCGGCTGCACCTAGCGCTGAGGCCCCCTGGATCCTGGCCTTGGTGTGTGGGCTGCTGCACCCCCTCCGCCTCACTGGTCCGAATCAACGCCTCAGGAAAGGCTCTTCACTGCAGCAGCCCATTGCAGCAACAAAACTGAAGTAAGTGGGCTGAGAAATCTCGCAGGCGACTCCGTGGGGGGCTTGCATACAAAAGATATCACTGCATCCCTGGATGGGTCTGGAGTTTTTTTTTTTCATCTCTCCAGTCTGCATAACTGAGCCCATTACTCCTACGGCATCTCCCAGGGTATTACACTATGAGCTGACACCTACATGATCCGCGGCGGATGAGCAATGCACAAGCTTCTCCTTTCTCTCGAAAACACCTCTCGTCCCGCTGCTCGCCCCCTGCCGCGGCCTGTGCTATCCCTCGGTGGGATCATCCAGCACTAAACTCCTTCTGGTTTTCCCACTGGCGCCGAGACTTGACTGGCATCTATCTGGAGTCCACCTCCCCACTTGTGTTATACCCACCCCTGCACCTTAATTGGTATAAACCTTTGTAATTACCTCAACTGCCCTGCCGCCTGTCCGGGGTCTGGACTGGGGGAGTCTTGACAGTCGCACGAGGGCCTACAACACACATTGATCATAGTGCCTACGTTGGAGGACATAACCCATTCTCTAATACGGCTCTTGCGGATCGCGGAGGTCGTAAAGCCCCAGACCCTGTTGCCACCTCCTTGGTCGGTGCCACTCACCCTGCCCGGTGGCCTCCCAGTAAACGGGGACCGCCTAACTTCCTCACACCGGCAGCTAACCTGCAGGACCCGATACAACACTGGAGGAGTCTTTCCCGTCGATCGCCCATCCAGACAGCATGCCTGGAAAAAAAATAGGTAACAGGGCACGCTCCAAATGTTTGCAAAGACCACACCGAAGTCGGTGGAGACTCACCATAAACCTGCGGTGGACACAGCGCCAGCCCCAGACGGCCAGGACTCTACAACAATGCTCAAATATCTGAGAGAGGGGTTCACCACTCTCCACTCTAAGCTGGACGACATGAGTGGGACAATTTGCTCGATTATGGCACACATAGAGAAGACCAACGGCCGGGTTACTGAGGTTGAGAACAGGATGGGAACCGCAGAGGATGACATTGCATTACTTCGCGCCGAGGTGAGCACCCTGTCCAGCAGGGTCCAGGAGGTCAGTAGGAAGAAAGATGACCTCGAATCGGTCTCTCGGCACAACAATATATGCATTATTGGTATCCCAGAAAATAACATCGAAGGCCCTATGGAAGAATATGTGGAACAAACCCTGTTAACCTTGTTGGACTTGCCCAAGTTGTCCCCGCAATCTTCTATTGCGAGAGCCCATCGGGCCCTCACCGCCAAACCTAAGCCCGGAGCTCCTCCCTGTCCAATCATTGCGAGGGTGCTCAACTACCGCAACAGAGACGCCTTGCTGCGCGCTGCGAGAGCCAAAGGTGAACTACACTTGGGATCCTCAAGAATCCACCTCTACCCAGACCTATCTTCTGCCGTTAAACAGGAACGCAAACCCTTCTTATCAGTGAAAAAGAGGCTGCGCGATTTGGGGTGAAATACGCTATTCTTTACCCTGCTAGACTCAGGGTCGAACACGCAAACAGGATTCACTTTTTCACCATTCCCGAAGAGGCGACCAGATTCATAGAGGAACACTTCCATGGTTGATCTCACCACCATGAACACCTGATTCTACGCTCTCGTCTTGAGATCTCCGCCCTTCTGCTTACAACAAATGTCCTGGTCACGTGAGGCCTACCACACGCATCTTCCCCTCGCATCTGTTAGCCAGACTCCTTCGGCAGGAGGCGGGCCCGCCGCACATTCCTGCGATTCAAAAACCGTATGGCTCCCTAGCTACTCGGTTACCGGACATCAACGACGAGTTCCAGTCTTTCTACTCAGCCCTATACACAACAAACACTGGCACCCTGTCCGAGGCTGCTATAGATGCATATCTCGATGCCCTCCCTCTCTCTGTTCTTTCCACAGACACTAGCACTGCCCTGGATTCCCCCATCACATCAGAAGAAATATCCAAAGCCATCGAGTTCTATAAACAATACAAATCTCGATTAATCCCTCATCTCTTGGCGCTATGGGACGAATCCTGTACATTAGGCACACTCGCACCCACCCTTCGGGAGGCCGTTATAACCATATTACTTAAACCTGATAAGTCTCCTACACAATGCGGATCGCATCGGCCATTCTCACTCATAAATTTTGACGTCAAGATATATGCTAAAGTGCTCGCCATGAGACTAACTCCCTTTATGCCTCTTATTATACACCCAGACCAGTCCGTGTTTATCCCCGGCCGCGCCACCTCCCTAAACCTAAATCGCTTCTTCAACATCATCAGCAGGATCGATCCTCACACTCAAGGCGTAGCGGCTGCTCGTGATATGCAAAAGGCGTTTGTTTCCAACTCTTGGAACTATCTCTGGAGGGTACTTGTAAAATGCAATTTTGGGCCCTGGTTTACTTCATGGGTTAAACTACTTTACTCGGACCCAGTGGCCAAGGTTCGCACTGTGGGTATGTGCTCTCCATCCTTTTTGTATTTATTGAGGCACAAGGCAGGGATGTCCCTTCTCACCGCTGATCTTTGCCATTGCCATTGAGCCCCTTGCAGATAGACTACGGCAGGCACATTCGCACCGGGGTCTTTGACTGCTAGACACATCTGACATTATTATTTCCCTCTATGCGGATGACTCCCTCCTCTTCATCTTGTCACCTGAAACTAATCTAGCCCCGATCCTTGAAGACATGGTACAGTTTGGGGAGCTTTCTGGTCTTAATGTCAATTGCTCCAAATCGACATTATTCCCCTTAACCGATGCTACTTCTCCCCCTACTGACCTCATGGGCTTGACCTGTGTGCAATCAGCGATCGTATACCTCGGTGTGACGTTGGCGCATACACTTAACAGTGTCTATGACACCAACTATCACAACTATCTGACCACGCTTACACGGAAATGCCAGAGCTGGGTCAAACTCCCACTGTCTCTTTCAGGTAAACTTGGCGTCCTGAAAATGGCAGTACTTCCCTAACTTCTTTACCGCTTTCTCAACCTTCCCTCATGGCCTGGCAGGGACTTTTCGTTCTCTGACCCGCACACTCAACGAATTCCTCTGGCATTCGGGAGCAGTTTGCCTCAAATATAACACCCTGGCTACCCTGTTAGCATTAGGGGGCTTTGGTGCTCCCGACTTCTAGAAATATTGGCTAGTCGCCCAAGCCCAGTTTGCATCATTCTGGTTTGTCACCGTTGATCCTCCATCGCACGTACGACTGGAGAGACGCTTGGTAGGAGATCAGGATATACGACCCTTAACACTCTCTCCTCCTAACCATAGCAATAACTCTCTTGATCCAGTGGGTATCACGTTCTGTGCACTCAACAGATTGTGGACACTCTCCGATACTCCCCATCCATTTCACGGTAGCCTACCCCTTTGGAACTTTCTCCCTGGGATCCTTTGTGAACATCCGCGATGTCTTTGAACAGGACCACTTTGTAGCATGGGAGGATCTGCCGATATCCCTTCAGCGTAGATCTCCTGTTTGGCTCCAGCACTCGGCCCTTCGACGGATCCTTAAAATGAGATACTCCAGCTTCCCCGTCATACCCCCTGACGACCCAATCCTATCTGAATTAATATATACCACGAATACTAAAGGGAAGATCTCCAGATTATATTCCTTACTACAGTCTGTGACCTTCCACACGTTTGCAGCACTGAAACAATCTTGGCCTGGGGATCTGGAGCTAGAAATGACCGATCAGCGCTGGAAACGGATGTGCTCCTGCACCCATGAAGTCTCGTTTAATACCCGATTCAAGCTGATACAATTTAAAATCCTACACAGATACCATCACACCCCACAGCGACTGCATCGCATGTTCCCAGATCACTCGCCCTGTTGCCCCAGATGTAAAAGTCTAATCAAGCAACCTATATCCACATGATTTGGTCTTGCCCCTCCCTCACCCAATTCTGGTCCGATGTATGTTCCACAATCTCATCTATCCTTGCCCATGAACTCACCCTCTCCCCATTGATATACCTCTTCCATGACTTTCCAGGCATACATCCGGATTCCCGGAAAATCGCTTGGTTATGCATGCTATTAGCAACACGCTGCATCCTGCTATGCTGGCTTCGACCCCACACACCCACGCATGCATAGTGGCTATCAGCTGTCACCTGGTCATTTCAACTGCCACCTGCAACTAGACCTAGAGATGTTTGGCCCAGATTCCGATCCTACCTGGCGGCTATATCCTCTGGATCGGATACCTCTTCCCCCTCCCAGATCCCTATTAAAAAACAATCCCCCCTGAATCCCTGCTCTACTCATGCCATGCTATGCATCATCAGCCATTAACCATCATTGTGACTGTGCCCTGGCTCCATTTATTATTGTAAATGTATGGTTTGCATAAATTGTTCACTGAACTATTGAATGTACCCTGCTGGTTACCCTTCCGTGTGTCGCCAAGCTTAATAAAATAAAGTTTATAAAAAATAAAATTTCCAGGCAAAATACCCGAAGGACAATCGATCTTCTGTTCCAGTTGGGATTCTCAATCAATTAGAAAACATCATGTCTCGTTCCAAGCAAAACCAAACAGTTCCTAGGCGCTATCATAAAAAGAGAAGAGGGGCTAGTCTTCCCCTCAAACGAAAGAGTACTAAACATACTGCTGCAAATACCTCAGTATCTGGCCAGTCGCCAAATAACAGTACAGAAAGCAATGCGCTTTCTCGGGATGATGGCTTCATACATTTACCTGGTTCGTCATGCACGGTTGCGCATGCACCCAATGCAAGAGTGCAAGAGTGGTTAGTGATACAGTGGTCTCAGGCAAGCAGTCAGCGGGACGATATAGTGGTTGTTTCGCTAACCCTAGTTCAAGCGCTATGTTGGTGGACAAAGGAAAATCTGTTAAAGGGAAAACCCTTTCGCAATCCTCCAGTGCAAGCAATAGTTACAACAGGCGCCACACTCTCCGGATGGGGAGCCCCTTACCTTCACCACACAGCGCATGGCCTGTGGACACAGATCACAGCCCAAAATAGCATCATCCTCTTAGAGCTACGAGCATTACTCAAGGCCCTACAAGCCTTTCGGATGCATCTAACAGGTCAAACAGTGCAAGTCCTCACAGACAACACCACTGCCATGTGTTACAGAAACAAGCAGGGAGGCACACACACTCCAAATCTGACCAGGCTAGCCCAAAAAATGTCAAAGTGGGCACTCAAGTGGAATATGTTCCTAGTATCTCAACACGTTCCAGGGGAACTCGATTCTCTAGCAGACTCTTTAAGCAGAGATCCCCTACCCGAAGAACATGAGTGGCAACTCAACTGAGGAATTTTAAACAATATCCTTTCCCTCTGGGGCGATCCTCCTTTAGACTTGTTCGCCACAAACCAAAACGCACAATGGCCAGACTTCGCCTCCAGGTTTCCCCAACCCAGATCCAATGGGAACGCCCTATGGATGAGCTGGTCAGGGAAATTTGTTTACGCCTTTCCACCGAAACCGCTCTGCAGCAGAATAGTGCACAAAATGCACCAGGAACAAGCAACTCTAATCCTGGTTGGTCCAATGTGGGCGAGGCAACCTTGGTTTCTGCATCTGCTCAAACTGGCGATGTGCAACCCAAACAATCTCCAGTGCCCCGTCAATATGCTCACCAACATGGGGGGCACAACTTAACACCCAAATCCTCAATCTATGAACTTGGTAGCTTGGTTTCTGAAGTCATAGAGTTTGGTGCAACCTGAAGTCATAGAGTTTGGTCATTTAAAACTACCTCAAAGGTATATGGAAATCCTCAAGGAGGCATGTAAACCTAACACCAGACACTGTTACTTTAACAAATGGAAAAGATTTGTAATAAGGTGCAGGTCAAAAAATCTAAACCCTATTGAATGTACTCCATCACAAATTCTTCACTACATGCTCCACTTACTAGACTCTGGCCTAGTAATATACTCCATCTAGGTTCACCTAGCGGCTCTATCCGCGTACACCACTTCATAAAACAAGGTGTCCTGGTGGAAAATCCCTGTTAAGGCTTTCATGGAGGGAGTAGGGATCTCAATGTGCTGCTCTCAAAGCTCATTGGTCCTCCCTTTGAGCTTATGCACAAATCCAACCTTAAACACCTAACATACAAAACAGCTTTTCTGGTGGCTATCACCTCTATAAGAAGAGTCAGTGAGCTACAAGCTTTGTTAGTGCAAGACCCTTTCTTTGTTATCCACAAAGACAAGTTGGTACTAAGAACACACACTCGTTTTTCACCTAAGTTCATATCCAAGTTCCATGTTAACCAATCCATTGATCTACCCGCTTTCTTTCAAAATCCTTCAAAATCATCTGAGAAAAACCTCCATACACTAGATGTAAGGAGGGTGGTTCTTTACTATGTAAACAAGAGAAAACCACTAAGAAAAACAGACCAACTGTTTGTCTCCATAGCACCGGACAGGAAAGGTGATCACGTTTAAAAGAAATGCCATCTCCAGATGGATTGTGAAATGCATACAGCTCTGCTACTCCCTATCAATGAAAACTCTGCCTTGAACACCGGGAGCTCACTCTACCAGCGGTACAGGAGCTACTTTGGCCTTTATTGCAAAAGTCCCTTTAGACACCGCTTGCAAATCAGCTACATGGAGTGTTGGCACACATTCTAAAGCAGATTCACAGGTTGGACAACTATTTGCCACTGTACCTTCTTTCAGCCCGTTTTTAGTGTCTATGGGGTGTATTAGGACCCCTTTTTTTTGTCATGAGGGTATTGAACTCGGTAATGTGACAAGGGACTCAGGCTACACTACCTTTTTGGCACTTGCCGGTAGTTTTTCACAACACAAATGACAGATCATATAGTTTTATCTGTACATGCAGGAAAGATCACCAATGTAACATTTATGCAAATAACATCTTTATTTTTCTGGATTGTTTCATAAAAAACCTACTTGAGGATGTTATACATGTTATACCATGTTAGACCAAATACACTTTTTGGTTCCCACAAATGTCATATTAAATATTCATATCACAAAATTGCAGTATGCGTTTTACAGAGTGAAAGGTTAGTACTGGTGGTGAGTTAAAAGTATGGTTCCCATGACCAAACATCTATCTAGTCGCAACCCACCACCTTCTCTAGACACTGCTCGCTAGTCTATGCATAGCATGTGATCTAAGCAGATCCACCAGCCTCAGAAGGGATTCAATAATCACCGTATTCGTATTTCTGATGCTTGTATCTGCTTAGATTGACATGCACCCACCCTTCCGGCCCTGCGGAGTAGAAGGTGCATAGATGTTTTCAAGCTTTATCTACTCTTAGCTGCTTTATTACATCTGTTCTCATGCTACACTTCATGCTACCTCATGTCAGAAACAAAACAATCTGAGGGACCTTGAAGCGTGAAGGACCATGGGTGGGTACAGGAGATGTCACACTAGGAATAGTATTACTGGCACGCCCTATCAATGTCCCTTTTTCGAGTTTTTAAAACAGAAAATGTAATACTCCGCTGCTACCACTAGATGTCGACCTATGCATAGCATGTGATCTAAGCCGATACAAGCATAAGAAATAAGTTTACGCTGAGTAATGTAGCCGTTGTATTTATATTTCTGAGTCTTGTGGAATATGCTTATATCACATGCTATGCATAGGCCGACATCCAGTAGAAGCTGCACAGTATTATAATTATTTTCGAAACTCATAAAGGTATGTCGACATCCCTAGTGTGACATCTACTGTACCCCTGGTGCTTCACGTGTCGAGGTCCCTCAGATTCTTTTTTTCCACCATCATTGTCGGTCACTGAAAGCAGAGTTCCTTCTGGCTGTCGCCATTATTAATTACATTTAGTTTACTGTTACTGTCCTTTCTTAGCCGTTTCCCTACAAGACCTTTGGCGACGGCTTCGAGGACTAACTTTGTCGATGACTGCTTGAAATCGATCGACTAACATTTCAGACTGCTCCGGAAGGCCGCTCTGGGCCTCGGCCGTCACAGTAGGGAGAGTGGGGGGTGGTTAATTTCTTAGCTTTCCCGAAGAGAATGAATGCATATTTCCCCCTGTGCCCGCTTTATTCGCCAGGCTGTCTTCCCCATACACAATGGAGACTACATCATTTAAATTTTGTCCATCTTGCAACCGAAAATGTCCCTGGAAAGACTTGCACCGGGTGTGCAATCTTCGTTTCCGAAGGTACCATATCGAAGGCCACTGCAAATGTTGCAAGCTCTTCAAGCCCAAAACTTTGAAGGACCGTAAAACCAAGCGCTGGGCCCATCACGCAATGCAGGCCGAAGCCGCCGTTGACGGTGCATCCAATGATGGCAGCATCGGCATCTTTAGTGATGCCGAAAGTGAACGGTATCCTTCGGATTCCCGTGTGCAAGCCCCCATCCCCAACAGGCAGGCCGGCTGCTCTGTTGCACGTACAACTCCCAGCGGCACTGGCATAGACAAACATTCCCACAAAAGCACAACCCACGGCCGCAAGTCGAGTTCAATGCCGACCAGAAGGCCCAGGAAATCGACAGAAAAGTCAGTTTCTGACGCTTTGTCCAAAATATCCAAGTCGGCACACATCGACGACTGAGCGCCGAAAGAAGCATCGACGGCCCACACACATGCCGATAAACGACAGTCAAAAGACACGTTGAAGGCCACTGCGAAGTCCTCTCAGAGATCGAAAAGGTATTAGCTCATCAAAAAACATATCCCGAAACGATATTAAAAGGACAGACGTCGAAAAATCACAAGTCCTCAATGCAAAAAGAGAGTTCTAGGTTTAGGACTATGCGCCAGGGGGACGGGACCATTTCAGGGGCTTTGAGGCACAAGAAACACCCTGCACCTGAGCCAACACCCATCCCTCCTACCCCCCTATTGCCCCTTCACCTGTTGCCCCAAGTTCATCCCAGTGGTCTGCAGAAGAAATAGATAGGATTATGAGATGTATGTCTTCATTAGCTTATTACTCTTACGTCCCCTTTCCTCCATACTGTATGGGCGTCCCTCGTGAGGGACAGGAGACGGAACCTTTTTTACCAGACAAAAAAATCTTCTTCCCCTTTAAATTTAGAGGCGCGCAGGGGTGCGGCCCTGGGAGCATGCACCTGACTCCGTCCACCGGCACCACTCCTCAGTCCCCTTTTCCGCGTCGACAGGAATGGACCGAATTCACCAGCGCTCCTGGGTTTGGCTTCGGCCATGTAATTCTGCACGTGGATACTTCTTTTCTTCTGTCTTTTTGTCTTTTTATCATTCAGGTGCTCGGTTCTCAGGCGTCATGCTTCTCCCTGGCACATGTCGGCTTCTACAGGGCTCATCAGGTGTCCATCCTGCGACAGGCTCTTCCCAACTTCAGACATCCACGCCCTTTGCCTACGTTGCCTTGGCACAGACCACGGCTGGCGAGCTTGTACCGCGTGCAACACTCTTTCCTCGAGGTCTCTGAAGAACAGACTAGCCAGGTAGAGGGAGCTCTTCCAGAGATCGCCCCCAGAGGACCTTAAGGACTTCATCGATCCAGGCCCAAGGTAGGGCCACTCTTTTCCAGCGCACCCTGCAAGGGAGACTCCTTCCAGGGACTCTACTGCACAGGAGGAACCGCTCAGGTTCTCATACCAGCACGAGTACCGAGGCTAAGTAAGCTACCGGCCGGCAGGCCGAGGGGTCAGTAGATCCTCACGGTGACAGTGCTGAGGGACCGGAAGGTTCTTTTGCCGGGTCTTCACCCGAGGGGCCACGGCCTATTACCTGCAATGTGTCAGAGGGGGCGCCTATACACAGTTCTACCAGCAGATTTGCCGAGGGCGAAATGCCTACCAGGTCTCGGCCTGAAATACCGGGATTACTCCAGAGGTGCAACGCCTTTGTACCGGCATACATACCGAGGCTAGGCTAGTCCAGCTACCGGCTTCACGGCAGAGGAGTCTCTGGATCCTTCCGGTGTCAGTGCTGGGGGACCGCAAGGTTCTTTTACCGGGGTTACTCCCGAGGTGCAGCACCCTGCAACTGGCATCATGTCTGAGGGACCCCCTTCATGCAGCACTACTGGCAGCTCTGTCGAGGGCAATACGCCTTCCAGGTCACGGCCTGAGGTGCAGGATAGGCCTTTTTTTCCAACACCGAGCGTCTTGGACAGGGCTGGTTCCAGCGAGCCAGGCACCATGACTTTGGCACGTGGCACGCAGCTCGACAAAACGGCCGCCGTGCCAGACAGGATGGCCCTCCTCTGTTATATCCCCTCTTCCGGAGCAGGTGGAGGAAAGAGTCACAAGGTGGGACTGGTGTCAGCCACCTCCTGAGCCCCTGAAGACCGATTCTTCGTAAGGTTCCTAGGGCTAATGCAAACTCCCCAGATGGGGTCCATCCTCTGGGAATGCCATCGGGGACATGCTCCCTTAGGTCACCCCACTGGCACCCCACTAGTCATTCCTCCGATGGCTCCGGTGCCACGGCCCCAGCGCAGACGCTGCTGCCCCACACCAGCCTCCGCAGCAGCCACCAGCTCCGGTCTTCATTCCTCAGCCCACTGCGCCCAGCACTCCTCCACCAGCTCCGGACCCCCCGAGCCTGGCAAACACAGATGAGGAGGACCCCCGCACACCATCTTCAGCCAGGGCCTTACACAAACGCCTTGCAGGTTTGGCAGAGTATTTGGGCCTTCCTCAGCCCGAGGTAGAGCAGCCCTAGGAGGGGGTCTTAGCAGAAGTCCTCACCCTAAGACCCCCTACCAAAACGGGGATCACGATGCAGAAAGACATTGTTGCCCTGGCCAAGAAGGGGTGGATCAAGCCGCACCCGGCCCAGCCTATCAATTGGGGCCTCGACGCCAAGTACAGGTAGATTGAGGGGGACACACTTTTGCTTTCAGCGCATCCTCAACCGCACTCTTCTGTGATAGCTGCAGCGTCACTCTATTCCAAGCCTCAGTCGTCCTCGGCTACCTCGTCCTCGACGCTACTAGACAAGGAGGGGACGAGCTTGGAGGCCTATGGGAAGAAGCTGTACTCCAACGCCTCTTTGCACCTGCGGCAGGGCAACTCAGATGCCATGTTGGCAGCCGCTAACCGAGGGCTCTGGCGGGAAATGGCAGACTTCCTCCAAGAACCTCCGGCACAGAGCCAAGCATGCTTCAAGGTGGCACTAGGAGAATCCAGGCTGGTAGCGCAGGACATTATGGAGTCCACGTGGCCCACATCGATGCCTCTGCCCGAGCCATCTGCATAGCCACGGACATGAGAAGGACGGCCTGGCTCCGGGCTACTAAGTTTAATCCTGATGTCCAGGAAGGCATATTGGACTTTCCCTTCGAGGGCAATGACCTCTTCCACTCCACGGAGGAGGAATTAGATAAAAAGAACAGCTCTCAAACCACAAAGTCTTTATTTATCCTTACAAAGGCCACGCCCAAGGCCTACACCCAGTCGCAGCAACTCTCTGACAAGGGGTGGGCGTTTGGCGGGTTCCTAGGCTTCCAAGAAGGGAGTTCCACGCAACCGGCTGTTCTCAGAGTCGGCATCAGAGGAAATAACAGGGGGGGGCAAGGGGTTTTCCAATCCCCCTCCTCCGCAACAGCCTCAGAGGAAAAGAAAAGGCATGACGCGTCCCTTTGCCTCCACGTGTCTCCGGTGGGGGGCAGGCTTGCCGTTCACGTGCAATTTTGGTGCCAACATTTTTCAGACCGCTGGATCCTCTTTGTAGTCTCCACGGAGTACCGCCTACTGGTATCTTCCTCTCCTCCCCTCCTCTCCGACAGAACTCTGCTGGCGAAGATCCAGTTGCTCGTCGAGAGCTAGGCTTTAGAAGAAGTCCCAACCTCCCTGCGTGGCTTGGGCTTTTATTCCAGGATTTTCGCCATATAGAAGAAGAACCAGGCTGCCTGAGAGTTGTGTTGGACCTTTCCACCCTCAATCTCTCCCTCCCTCTGCAAAAATGCAAGATGATTACGCCAGCTCTTATTGCGGAAATACTGGACAGGGGAGACTGGATGTGCTCCCTGGATCTGAAGGACGCTTATCTACACGTCCTGATTTGGCAGCTGCATCGTTCCTTACTGCACATTAGGATCATGGGCTTCCATTTCCAATACAATGTGGTACCCTTCGGCCTCAACGCGGCTCCCAGGGTATTTACCAGGTTGATGAATGCAGTGGCAGCCCTCCTCAGGGCCCAGGGCCACCACGTCTACCCATACCTGGACGACTGGCTCGTCCGGGCCACCTTTCCGGAAGCGGTTCAGCATACTACCTCTGCACTGATGAACACACTCCACGACCCAGGGTTCACTGTCAATCTCAAGAAGTCTCCGCTGCAGCCCACGCAGAGCCTGACCTTCTTGGGCCTCATCTGGGACACAAGCTCTGTGAGAGTCTTTCCCTCGGAGGACAAAATTGCATCCATCAAGAGAGCTACAGCTCACTTCCTCTCCAGGTCTGTGTCCTCAGCCTGGTGGTACCAACACCTACTGGGGCTTATGGCAGCGGTCCTTTTGGCCGTGTCCCACAAAAGACTCAGGATGCGGAGATTGCAGCTGCACTTTGCAGCCTCATTGATCAGGAGAAGGGATCCCAAGAGGTGCCAGTCAACATTCCGCCCTTTGCCCTCTCGGACCTCCACGGGTGGTCCGCTGACTTCAACCTGAGGCAGGGCAAGTCCCTTCCTGCTGCCGGCCCCCTCTGTTCACAGTTACTACGGACTTGAAGGCCATTTGGTTGGTTGGTCTCCCTCTTGTCAAGGTCAAGACAGTTCTTATCCAGACAGACAACTCCACCAGCATGTATTATGTCTTCAAGCAGGGGGGCACCAGATCGCCTCCGCTGTGCAACCTAGCAGTCGGCATGTGGGAATGGGCTCTGGAGAACATTTACCTCATGGCTGTCCACCTCCCGAGGAATCCAACCTGGAAGCAGACAGGCTCCGCAGACTGGGGGTGGACAATTATGAGTGGCAATTGAACGACCTGGTACTGAAGGAGATCTTCCTCATGTTGGGGCCCCCCCAGGTGGATCTTTTTGCCTCCCGGGACAACAGGAACTGCCAACAGTGCGCCTCCTGGCAGGGGCAGGGCTCCGGCTACCTGGGCGACGCATTCCTGATCTAATGGAATGCCATGACTGCATATGCCTTCCTGCCCACCCCCCTGGTCCACAGGGTGATCTGCAAGATAAAGAAATCCTGGCACCGCAGCATCTTGATAGCTCCCTGGTGGCCGACCAGACGGTGGTTCTCGGAGTTCCTCAGCCTTTTGGACAGACCACCTATTCACCTACCGCTGGGCCCAGCTCATCTCCTACCCAGCAAGGGGACAGGGTACTCAGCCCTGCTCCCCACAAGCTATCCCTCGCAGCGTGGCCCCTGAGCAGGTCACGCTGAAACACTTAAGCCTATCTCGGGCTAACCTAGAGACCTTCCAGTGGGCTAGATGCAAGGCTACTAGGAGCCAATATAAGAGTAAATTGTCAAAAGACATCTGGCGGGCCTCCACAGGCTTTACACGCCTATAAAAACGCCACACCCGGTGTGGGACCTTAATGTTGTGTTTAGCGCCTTGGCGCACAAACCTTTTGAGCTTATGGTGTCCGCGGACATCAGGCTGGTCCCCATTAAGACAGCTCTGCTCGTGCGCCTCACCTCAGCTTGCAGAGTCAACGAAGAAAAAGTCTTACCCACTTTCTTCGCCGACCCCAAGGACGAGCCTGAGAGGGTCTTGCCCCGTCTGGAGGTCAGACGCACGCTGAAATACTACCTGGACAGAACCAGGTACTTCCGCAAGCTGGACACCTTATTTGTCACTTTCGGTGGCGCAAGGCCTGATCATCAGGCCTCCAAGGCCTCCATAGCAAGGGGATGATTGGGGCCATCAAGGAGGCATATGAGGGGCAGCACAAACCAGTGCCAGCTAACTTACATGCCCATGCGGTCAGGGCCATGGCCACGGCCAACGTGTTCCAACGGTATGGGCTCTGCCAGGTCATCAGCAGGGCGGCTTCCTGGGCCACCCCTTCGGCTTTTGTAAACATTACTGTTTGGACGCCACCTCTAGGTCAGACGCGGCATACGGGCAGGCGGTTGTAAGAAACCTTTTTTCTTAAGAAGGGGCTCCTCTCCACCGTGGGGCTACATTCAGTTGTAATCGCCCATACAGTATGGAGGAAAGGGGACGGGGACGTAAGAGTAATTAAGTTACTCACTGTAGTGACTAGGGTACTCCTAGTCCATAGTGCAATTTCGTCCATACGTCCCACCATCCTCTCCCCTAATAATGCTGGTGCCATTAGGCAATGCCCGTCATTGTCTGTGTGTCAATGGGGACTGAGGAGTGGCACCGGTGGGCGGAGTCAGGCGAGCGCATGCTCCCATGGCCGCGCCCCCGCATGCCTGTTAATTTAAAGGGTAAGAAGTTTTTTCTGGTAAAAAAGGTTTAGTCTCCCGTCCCTCGCGAGGGACACCCATACAGTATTGAGGAAAGGGGACTATGGACTAAGAGTACGTTAGTCACTACGGTGAGTAACTGTTAATTTCTTTGACAACCACCCAGAAGTTTTAGAAAATCTTCAGGGCACTCCACCAGCTAGTGGGGCCGCACTTACACAACCCCCGCCAAAAGAGCCTGTACAGACACTATACCAGCAGCCACCCCTCAGCAGAACCCATGGCAGCTTTCTTACTATGACCCCAATGAAAGCTTCCACGGTACTGGAGCATACTTGGACACTGAGGACCAAGGGGACATGGGGGATGTAGACCAGTTTTATGACTATGACGAAGACGTCTGCGTTATACAGTCGCTGGATCATGCAGACCCACCAGTGGCAGACTCACTGATCGACAATCAGATCCAATATAATGATATGCTCCTAAAGGCAGCTGAACATTTCCAAATAGATGCACAGGAGACCCAGGTAGACAAGGATTTTGTCGAAAACATCTTGGGACACAAAAGTCTGCTGCCCAATTTATTCCAATTCTCCAATCCTTACAGAGGTGAATCCAACCCTCTTTCTTAACCCCAAACTTAACACGAGCGGTTAACCCGTGCATTGTAAAGGTCTTCCGTCCAGCCCCCTCAGGCTCCCTTTACATCAGGGGTCAATTAAAACTAGATTCACTGGTTGTTACAACCACAAGAAATAGAGCGGAACACTTCGAGTCTCTTCTGAGGCACCCCCAGACAAAGAAAGTAAAAAGATGTATACTTTCAGTAGAAAAGTAGCCACCTCGGCAGCCTACCATGCGAGGATTGCCAATAACGCCACCTTACTGGCCAACTACAACTGCCATAAGTGGGACGAAGTGGCCGAACAGATAGCTTCTGCCCCAGAGCCTCTTAAATTACAACTCTCTCTCGCCATTGCAGAAGGAAAAGCTGTTGCAAACTTCTTTCTAAAAAATAATCTAAATGCAGCTGACAATGTGGGGAGGATAATAGCTGAGGGCACGCTTATCAAACGCCACGCATCGCTGCACCAGTCTGGGTTTAAACTCGAGACACAAGCTACTCTTCTTAACATGCCGATTGAACCGAACGTCTTAGCTGGCAAAGCAGTAGAAGACGCCCTCAAGAGTGCCACAGAGGAGTATGATACCTTAAAGTCACTGGGCCATCTTACTAATAAACCCTTGGGTCAAAGAGGGGGTTATTTTCGCGGCTTTAGGGGGCAATAATCACAACGGGGGTAAGGCTACAGCCAGGGTCAGAGCTCATCCTGGGGCTCGCCACAGGGACAATCCTCCCAGGGATTACAAAGGGGCCAGAGAAGATCTCGTGGCAGGGGTAGATCCTCCTCTTCCAGAGGCGGTTCAACACCCCTCAAACAATGACCACCCACTACAGGTTCTCTCCCATGCTACTCCAGCATGATATGCTATGGCATAACGCGCCTATACACAAGTGTTTCAAGGTGCGACGAGGCAAGGGAGAGGGAACAGAGGGAAGATAAACAACGATCTTACTAGGCCAGGTGTCATTCAGATCTCGCAAGTGCAAGGGAAGGGGGAAAAGGAAAGTGCGGGGGAGGGGAAAGTGCAGTACATGGGATAATAAAAAAACAAGATAAATAAAATAAAAGAGCAGCCAGCTGGTGGCAAGTGCAGAGTGAGTGGAGACATAAGTGCTGGTGGGCGGACTGTAGGGATACAGGAAACAATCCCCAGGTGCAGGGGCCCCATATATCATACTTTACCCATGTAAACACCTAGGTCAAGCTACAAAAATTCTGCATGACAACGCTACAGGAAGTAATCCCACTGCTAAAACGCATACTTTCATATTTCAATGTTCCCAGCGCACAGAAGATTGTTGCGGTTCAAGATAGCAAATCAGCACTACCAATTCAAGGTGCTACCCTTCGCCATGACATCCGCTCCAAGGGTGTTCACCAAGGTACTGGTGGTGGTGGCGGCGCACCTTCGCAGGGAGTCAATCCCAGTGTACCCTTACCTGGACGACTGGCTGATCACAGGGGAAACCCCCCCAAATTTGCAAGCAAAATACCCAAGAACGATCAACCTATTTTTCCAATTGGGTTTCTCCATCAACAAGAAAAAGTCAAGCCTTGTACCAAACGGGACCAAACAGTTCTTAGGAGCTGTCCTAAAAACAGAAGGTCTAGTCCTTCAATCAATGGAAAGAGTACAAAACATACTGCTGCAAATACCTCAGTATCTATCTAGCTGGTCGCCGGATAACCGTATGCAAGGCAATGTGCTTGCTCGGAATGAAAGCATCATGCATTTACCTGGTCCCACATGCACGATTGCGCATGCGCCCAATGCAAGAGTGGTTGGTTAAACAACGGTCTCAGGCAAGCGGTCACTGTGACGATCTAGTGGCCGTTTTGGCAACCCTAGCACAAGCTCTGCGCTGGTGGATATAGGAGAATCTGTTGAAGGGAAAACCTTTCAACGACTCAGAGGTGCGAGCGGTCGTTAAAACAGACACATTTCTCACCGGATGGGGGCCCATCACCTTCATCTCACAGCGCATGGTTTGTGGACTCGGATCACAGCACAGAACCACATCAACCTGCTGGAACTTCTAGCAGTGCTCAAAGCTCCACAAGCATTCGAAACACACCTGACAAATCAGTCAGTACAAATTCTCAGAGACAGCACCACTGCGATGTCCTATATAAACAAGCAGGGGGGCACACATTCTCAAAATCTGTCCAGGCTAGCACAGAAAATATGGAAGTAGACACTTGAGCGGGGAATGTTCCTAATATCTCAACATGTTCCACGGGAGCTCAATACTTTAGCAGACTCAGTAAGCAGAGATCCTCTAACAGAAGAGCACGAGTGGCAGCTCGACAAAAATATTGTAGATCATATTTTCATGCAGTGAGGCTACCCCTCGCTAAACTTGTTCGAAACAAGAGAAAACAAACAATGCCCAGAATTCGCATCCAGGTTTCCCCAACACGACTCCAAGGGGAACACCCTGTGGATTAGTTGGTCAGAGAAATGTGCCTATGCTTTTCCCCCAATTTCACTAATGAGCAAAGTGGTGAACAAGATTCACAAAGATTAAGTGACATTAATCCTAGTTGCTCCTATGTGGGCGAGACAACCTTGGTATCTACATCTGCGCAAACTGTCACTGTGCGACCCGATCAAGCTCCCGTGCCCGTTCAACATGCTCACTCAACACGGTCGGGGACCATTACACCCTTAACCTCACTCTATGAGCTTGGCAGCTTGGTGTCATGATGCCTACCTCCAAGGAGCCAGGTCCGACCCAGCAACCCCAGAGGCAGGCATCATTTCCCCCAGGGGAGTGCCAGCGGGCCCAAGCTGGGGCCCTTTGGACGCAGTCCTGGCGCCTTAGGCGCCAGGCTCATAAAGCAAGACATGTGTTCAAGTGTTTTAATGTGCACTTACCTGATGCAGACCATGCTGCCACATCCAGGCCCTCTTGAGGCCTGAATAGGAACTACTTTACCTGTGGGACTACTTTCCACCCGGGTGTGGTCGGGGAAGGATACATACCTGATCGGAGGAAGGATACACACTTGGAACTTCTTCCAAAGCTATTTAAACCACACCCGATCAGCAACTCACGCTTCGCGTTGTTCTGCTCCTCGCAGCTGGACGCTCACCGTGTCAGCTCCTGCATCTGGACTTCAGCCACGCCTGTCAGCATCCTGGGTCACCTGCAAAGGGAGACAAGAGACCTACCAGCTAATCTGCACCACGGAGACATCACCGACGATCCTGAAAGGGAAGACATCATTTTTAAAAGCATTTTGTTACGATCGCTGCAGCGCTGCATTTCACTCACCTTTCCTGGGTTCCTCCATCTTCAGCAGCGATCATCCGGATACACAGCCACTTCCCAGAGCCTAGAGAAAAAGACAAGAATAAGATGTGAGAGAAGGAAGGGAATAGGAAAAGCTCAGTTTCCTTCTAAGACTTACCTGTTGGGTCATTCCCATTTCATTTCGGGTCTTGCTGCTTCCAAGCAGGACCCCGGCCCCTATGGGGAAAAAAGACAAAGACATTAGATGAGCGAATGCAAAAACATTACCTGAGCGCTCATCTAGGACTTACCAGATCTTTACTGGAACTGCACGTTTCACTTCGGGTTGGCGCCATATCTCCGGTATTCCGGACCCCGGCCCCTATGGGGAAAAGACATCAACATCAGCGCTTTGTTGCAAGAAGTCTCCAAAGGAATCTTCATTCATCCCCTGAAAAAAGACAATGAACATTATTATTTAAAGCTTGAACTTTTGAACTTGCAACAGAACTTTTACAGCGCCTTACCAGTATAATCAAGCTTACCTGAACTCCCATCCAACTTCAATCCAGTGAAGTAACTGGGTTCAACGCGCCCCTGCGTCAGAAGCAGGATGGAGAGCTCGTCCTTTCAGACCCTAAGGTGAGACTTCACGGGGAATCGTGGAAGGGTATCGTGGAGGGTTGGAAGAGAGTGGGAGGCTTGAGCATAACTCAGTCAGTAGGTAATACTCCCTTTTCACGCACAGGGGAATATTCCTGCGAGCCGGAGAAGCCAGAGTAGAGGGCCCTTCCTGTCCATCTTCAGAGTCCTGCGCTTCACCATTGAAGAAGCATCAGCACTCGAAGCCAGACCTGCGCCTCCGTGGGAATCAGGTGAGCGTTACACTTGGCTCCTGAAGGCATAGAGTTTGGACATCTATATCTACCTCAGAGGTGTATGGAAATCCTTAAAGAGGCACGTAAACCAAACACCAGGCACTGTTGTTTTGACAAGTGGAGAAGATTTGTTATTTGGTGCCAGACAAAATAAATAAACACAATAGAATGCACTCTATCACACATTCTTCATTACATGCTTCACTCACCAGACTCAGGGATAGTACTTCATTCAATATAATTCACCAAGCTGCTCTATCCACATACACCGCTTCTCAGAGTAAGGTGTCATGGTGGAAAATCCCTGTCATCGAGGCATTCATAGAGGGAGTAAAGAGACCACCTCCTATTGCTAGCCGGCTGCCAGGCTGGGACCTTAATATAGTACTTGCAAAGCTCATAGGACCCCGTTTGAGCCTATGCATGAATCAAGCTTTAAACACCTCACGTATAAGAGGGCTTTCTTTGTGGCTATCACCTCCATAAGAAGAGTCAGCGAACTGCAAGCTTTGTCAGTGCAAAACCCTTTCTCTGTGTTCCACAAAGACAAATTGGTATTAAGAACACACCCTAGGTTTTCACCTAAGTTCATTTCAAAGTTCTATGTCAATCAGGCCATCGAACTACCAGTTTTCTTTCAGAACCCAAGCTCCGCTGAGAAGACACTCCATACACTGGATGTAAGGAGGGCGGTCCTTTACTATGTAGACAAGACCAGAGCGCTAAAGAAAACACACCAAATATTTGTCTCCGTAGCTCTAGGCAGGAGAGACTGCATTTCCAAAAATGCCCCCTCCAGATGACTAGTCAGATGCATACAGCTCTTCTACACTCTATCATGCAAAACACTGCCTTTTATGCCAAGAGCTCACTCCACTAGGGGTATAGGAGCTACTTTGGCTTTTATCGCAAACGTCCCGCTGGACGCCATTTGCTTGGCTGCTACATGGAGCTCAGTGCATACCTTTGCTCAGCACTACTGCATTGACACACACTTTAAAGCAGATTCTAAGATGGGACAAGCGGTGCTAAAACATCTATTTGCCACAGTACCATCTCACAACCCACCACCTTCTCTAAACAATGTTCACTAAATTTGCACAGCATGTGATCTAAGCAGATTCCACAAGCCTCAGAAGGGATACTTCGCTCACCAATTCCATCCTGCTCAACCATCTCCGTGATAACTTGGGTATCACTGGTCAGGCTCTGGCATGGCTGACTTCTTTCCTCTCTGACGTCCCTCCCTGGTCCAACTTGGGTCCTTCCTCTCCGCTATCTTTTTCTCTACCTGTGGTGTCCCCTCCAGGGGTCTAACCTCTCCCTGGCTATTCAACCAATACCTGGCACTCCTTGCCCACTGCATCGCCCCTTTCTGTCCCAACTTTCAGTGCTATGCGGATGACACCCAGCTCATTTTCAGGCTATCTTCAGCCGCCTCCTCTCCTTCCCTCATCTCTGACTGTTTGTCTGCTATCCAGGAGTGGTGTTCCGCCAATGACCTCTGCCTTAATGCCAGTAAGACTGAGATTCTCCGCATCGGCACACCCGCTCCCTCCTTTCCTGTAGCTCTCTGGCCGGCCTCTCTTGGCCCTCTTCCTGCTCCCACCTGCAAGGCTAAAAACCTCGGTGTCATCTTCGACTCCACACTCTCCTTCTCTCCTCACATCTCTGACGTCTCCAAGAAGTCACACTACCAGCTGCACCTCCTCAGAGGTATTCTTCCTTTCCTCTCCTTACCGCAGAAGCTCATTGTCTCCATAGCTCTGGTTCTCTCTAGGCTTGACTATTGCAACAGCCTCTTTCTAAATCTGCCTGCTTCTACTCTCCGCCCTCTGCAACTCATGGATCGTATCTCTCAGAACTGGGGCCTCAATACTTTCAACTCTCTCTTTCTAGATCTGTTCCTTCTCGAGCTCTTCGCTCAATCTCCTCCAACTCCCTCAGGGTCAGTCGCTTCTCCAAGCAATGAGTTGGTGGTAGATCTTTCTTCGCTGGTGCCTCCCTCTGGAACAGCCTCCCTGCCTCCCTTAAACTTGAGGAGAACCACCTCTGGTTCCAGAAGCACCTCAAAACCTTTCTCTTTGCTACTGCCTTTTCTCCTCCTCTCCTCTTCTGACCTCCTAGCTGTAACTGGAACTGCACTGGCTACCTGGACACCCTCTGATCTCGGGCCCAGGTCCCTCCCCCGCCAACGTCACACACATGCACTGCCCGCCTGGCAACCCCCGCACTTGGGACTGTTTCTGTATCCCTATAGTCCCCCTACCAGCCCTTGACACCTGATGTCTGCACTTGCCACCTGCTGGCTGTCATTTTACTTATTGTTATTATCTATTCCCATGTACTGCACTGTCCCTACCCCCTTCCCACGCACGTACGCGATCTGAATGACACCTGGCCTAGTAGGATCATTGTCTGTCCTCCCTTTGTTCCCCTCCCTTGCCTCGTCGCGCCTTGAAACACTTGTGTATAGGTGCGTTATAAATGCCATATCATTTAATATATCATACCGTAATCCTATTTCTGATGCTTGTATCAGCTTAGATTAACATGCGCCCACTCTTCCTCCCCTTGGGATAGAAGGTGCATGGATGTTTTCTGGGATCTATCTGATACATAATCTGCTTTACTACACCTGTACTCGCGCTACACTTCATGCAACCTCATGTCAGAAACCAACAATCTGAGGGACCTTGGCGCGTGAAGCACCGTGGGTACAGTAGAAGTCACACTAGGGATAGTATTACAGGCACATCCTTTCATGTTCCTTTTCGAGTTTTGAAAACAACAACTGTAATACTCTGTAGCTTCCACTAGATTTCAGCCTATGCACAGCATTTGAACCTAAGCAGATACAAGCATCAGAAATAAGATTATGGTGACTAATGTATCCCATATCATTTATATAATTGGTTATTTATAACGTGCTAAGTACCCATAGGTTTGGATGATTACCACCTCTTCCTTGCCTATCATCTGTAAGTAAACGTTGCTTATCCTTTCGCCATAACCACTAGAGAACTTTTGGGTTTGTCCCATTAAATCTTTTTAACAAACCTTTTAACTTGCGAGAGTCCTGATGTGACCCAGACAATCACATGTGACACTTAGATTTACCTTTGTTTCCCATTTGAACAGGCATTTTGTAGAAGCCGTTATTTTGAATGTGTTCCTGTGAATGTGTGACTTATTTGATAAATCACTGCAACGGAACGGAGTAGCGGCAGAGTAGCAGTCTCAGGCAGTGACTGTAGCTACTCTTTCTTCCAGCAAAACAGACCCTAGTCTGTCTTCAGTGTTCAGTGTGACCAGTGAGAGAGCAGCCAAAAGCTCCATTCCACCGCAGAGCGGCCGTGGAGTAGCGGCAGAGTAGCAGTCTCTGGCAGTCTATGGCAGCCATGGACGCCGCGGACGCTACTCCGCCAAACCCCACGGCCCAGGATGATGGCTCCCAAAGGAGCTCACGATCATGCTCTCGCGCAGAAACAAATAAGAAACAACTTGCAGAGACTGACAAATTGGATTTCACTAATACAGTGGCGGATGACACCCCGATGGTGACTCTATGGGGTTGGGTGCGCCGCCGCACAAAGACCGGTCAGCAACGGTCCCAGCGAACGGTGGGGGCGCTCGACAAAACGTCAGCAAAACTTTGGAACAGGCACCACCAAAGGCCTGTAATGGCCGTACACCTACTCCCTACACTTCGCAGCCTCTGTTCATGCCGCCGACCTGTGACCGAGCGGTCGAGCGGCTTATTGTTGAAACCGCCACCCACTCGGCGCGCTCAAACATAGCAGCGATGAACAAAGACTCACCCGAGAAAGAGCAAGAACCCTCGGATCTAACGGCCTCATCCAGCAGCGGCTCCCCCACGCCTGGCTCCCTGCCCAAAGCCACAGTCTCCTCGCAGCCTGTCGCAGGACGGACTGCATCGACTCACTCGGCCAGGGGAGGGGCGGGTCTGAGAGAGCGAGAGGAGGAGCGGCACACAGCCGCGGAATGCCTGGCAGCCGGTGTTGCAGCACTTCCATCGGGAGGATTCCAATGCTTGTCAACAGGGCTGAGCGATGCTAACCCTGCAGTCCCGGGTGCCATGGAGGGTGTCCTTGTGGGCAACCAGTCCATCGCCCAGTCTGAACTCTCTCATGCATTGGGACACCACGAAGTAGTACTCACTGGAGGCTTACCATTGGGAAACCCTGTAATGGTTGATGTAGAAATCCATCGATTACCCGATCAGAATAGTCAGTCACCTCTGCATAAGGTCTCTGACAAGCACAAAAACCAAGACAGAAACATAAACCTGGAGAAGGGGCTGACTTTGAAGACAAAATCCACATTCCAGATTCTCCAGTAATGGACCCCGCCCCAAATAAAGATGGTCCATGTCCGAAAAAATTGAAGACTACCTTAAAAAATAAAAAATGATGCCTAGTGAAACCTGATGAACTACCTGCCCATCCAAATGGGTCCACGAAAAACAACTTGGTGGCATCATCAACACAAAAAACAGTTAGTTAAACGGCCTATTAGGCGAATATTAAAATCTAAGGAAATCCCCGGATCAATAGGAAACAATACCCCCTCTCCACATACCTTGAAAGACTTTTTTGGAAAGCGCTGCAAAAGAAAATATGAAACCATCTGCGAAATTATCAACAGCGAATTTCTAGAAGTGGTGATCAGCTCAGAGGTCGCTATGGGGAACCAAAACAAAGAACCCAAGGACCCTACCACCTCTTCTTTACCCTGCCTAAAAGAACCTACACAGCAGGATGTTGCATCTCCACCTGAAGAGACGGACCGACCTCCGTCCAGTCCGCGAAATTACAATGAAGAAATCACAAGCAAAACTTCAACCACGCCTTTGGCCGATGTAAGCAGACCCTCTAGTTTGGAAAATGCTCAACCCGAAATGACCAAAAATCAAGTGGAATTACAAGAGGAACCGGGGTCGGCCAACGACCGAAAAGAACAAGGACAACATGCAGCTTTGCCTTGCACGCCTGTTTGGTGAAAACCCGCAAGAAAAGATTCATGACCATCAATGGCATCAACTCCCTTCAAGGACAGGAGGCACAGTGAACTGTTGGAATCCACTTCGGCGGAATCTCCAAAGAAAAAGCTGGACATCATGACAATCATGTCAGCAGTAACTGTTGCTCTTGCATATTTTGGAAAAAAATATGAGGCCATCAACGATACATTAAAAGACCATAGCACACTCTCGGTAATATGCATTCTAAACTGCTCTATCTGGAAGCCTACATCACTGGCTTAGAAAAAGAAAAAGCGAGAGAACAACATACTTTAGATCAACAAGAGTGCAGGAATGAGCCCTCAATTGCAACTCCAGCATCTACCTATGAGGCGGTGTGTCAAACCCAGTTCACTGAGTTTAAACTCGGCCAAACACGCATGGAAAGATCGGACGGGCATGAAAAGCTGTCAACAAAGACCAGCACCTCCTTTCAAGCTATTGTCCAACCCGCCAAGACAAGTAGTGCTACCATGAAAAATAAGAAGTCAAGCTCTTCTCCTCAACAGGCAGCTAAAACGTCTACTCAAAGGAAGAGGTCCCTGAATGGCAATCAAGCGAGGGGCAGCAGTTCCTGTCTGCTCAGGGGAAAGAAGCTTCACAACTGTGTATCTGAAGACAACGACCAAATACTCCCGCTTGAATTGGGTAAACCGAATAAGAGGGGAATGGAATCCGCGACAAACAAGGACTTCTCTAGCCAACTAATGCACCTCTAGCCAGTAGCAAAAAACTATTCTTCTGTCTACCAGTGCCAGATAGGGGTCTGGCCTTTAGAGCAGGCAGGAAGGAAGAGCGAAACGGTGCACGAAGGAAAACAGGAAGTCCAATTAGCAGAATCCCTAAAGACACGGAGGAAAGTTCAACTCCTATCTGCATTGACTTGGAGGCATCTTGCACCGCAAACGTCTCGAAGACTACTGAGGACCTCCTGATGGAAGAAGCTCTAGAAAATCTGAGCCAACATTGCGAAGAAACGGAGGGAACCAAGGCCGATGCCGCACAACCCAAACCAATTCAGAGCGAACTAACTGTAGAACCAGAATCAGAGACTGACAAAATTGAATCAGAA
Organism: Ambystoma mexicanum; assembly: GCF_040938575.1. Lineage (NCBI taxonomy): Eukaryota > Metazoa > Chordata > Amphibia > Caudata > Ambystomatidae > Ambystoma > Ambystoma mexicanum. The sequence continues at coordinate 642,980,173 of NC_090923.1, forward strand.
GACCTTCCTGTCACTAGAGGACCGCTGTAAGAAGGACGCACAAGTTGCAAAATGGAGTACAGATCAGACGTGTTTGAAGGAACACACCAAACCTAGTTTAGGCCACCGAAGCCACTATCCATCCAAAGCCCCTAACTCTTTAAATCACAGTGGGGAGAGGAAACTAAGCAGCCTAAAAGATACAAGAAAGCAGGTTCGTCAAGGTCAGACGAAAGTTACCTGGAGTGAAGATGGAAGAGAGAACAGAAGACCGAATGGGCTCGGCAGGGAAGCACGAGATGACTTCCCACATAATTCCAGATGCCACACACGGACGCCGAGGCTTCTGGCATTCAAACTGGAACAAATACACAACAGCCGAGAATATGTTCTAAATAGAAGAACCGTGATGGAATTGCTACATAGCATTCCTAAACTAAGATCAATAGAATCAAGCGACTTGCAAATCGTCGAACCAATTCACGAAGGCCGACAGGCGACTACTTACCTATACATTACTTCTCGGTCTGTTAAACTGAAGCTACGTGACGCCCTGAAACAACTGCTTAAGCTCGGATACGACTTAAAAGAAATTGATGTCGAGCGACACCAGAACCAAGAAGAACCATCGAATAATAGCTGGCCATACTCAAGTTCAAGGAAAACGAAAGTAAATCACAACTCTTCCAAATCTCCAGAGGCTGTAACCCAAAACAACTCCACTGGGAGCCGTAAAGATGGACACCCCTCCTCAAAACTGTTAGAGACGTCTAACAGAGGGCGCATGGCGAGCTCAGATGTTCTCGCTACTAGAAAACCAGAAAGACCTTCCTCTACTTCAAACAACTACAAAGAATGCCAAGAAGAAGCGGAAATAAAAAACGAAAGATTTCCTAGTGGACCATTAACTTCAATCAAAAGAACTTGCACACAGAATACAACAAAAGCCCATAAACCTTCTATGATCAAGGAAAAACTCAATCCCCTACAAAACCTGTGGGCATGGTTGCCGAAATCTCTAGCTCCTTAAAGAAAGTAGCAATTCAAGCACTCCACCGAAGACTTGACACGACCTACAAACAACTCAATCGTGAAGCTAGGTTCATGGAACACACGAGGGTTTGCGCACTTGACAGTACCTGGCGACGTCAATCTGGCTCTTTTTGACATCTTGTGTCTCCAGGAGACCTGGCTCACTACCAAGCCTATTCTGGATCGATATGAAATCGCTTTTGCCACAGCGAAAAAAGGTCCGAAAGGTAGACCATCATCGGGCCTGCTAACAGCGATCCGAATCGGAAAGGGTCTTAAACTGACAAAAATCCTGACATCACTTTTTATGCTGTCAGTCCAGGTGAAATGGAATTACTGGAATGAAGTTTTGAAGAAAACAGTGACAACATCAGTCATCCTCATCAATGTTTATTGGAATCCGGAGTCCATCTTAGATCAAGACTTTTTGGTCATGATGGAGAATGAAATCGACAGAAGCTACATTGATCACTCGCCTGAACATCTGCGGCGATCTAAACGCAGTCTGCGATGTGAAGCCCGGCAAGCCTTTTAAAACCAAGGTAAAACTGCAAGGCAAAAAATGGTCCTTGCTGATGAACTCGAAAGAACTTGCCAATCTTGATACGATCGTCCCCTGCGTAAACCACACACCAACCTGGGAAGGCCATACTTCATCGGCAAAAATCGATTACATCTTTGTGTCAACGATCCTCTTGACGTTGATCGTTGACAATCGTCAAAACTATGGCAAGTGATCACAATTTATTGTGTACAACTTGGCCAATTTCTTCATCTGAAAAGGCAACGTTCAAACCAAACGTGGAAGTCAATTTGAAAGGCAATCGTCTATCACTGAGCCTAAAAAACATCAACACTCTAACAAGCAAATATGCCCAGTTAGGGACTCAGGGAGACACTTCCATTCTAGCTGACTATGGTGCCCTCTTTAACACCTTCAAAAAACAAAGCCGAAACTGCGCAACACCTATGGAAAAACCAGTCCATAACTACGATCTGGTTCTGGTAGCTAGAAGACGTATACTCGGGGAAACTCGAGAGAGTTTTTACAAGAGACAGCTCTGAGGTCAATAGACAAGCCCTAATCCTCGAGAAGACGAAATACAAGTCGTGGCTAAAAGATCATCGCCTCTCCTTGTATCAAAGAAACTTGGAGGAAATGTTGAGGCTTGTATGTGGTAAAAATTCCCGAAAATTCTGGGCCTTGATTAACTCAATAGAAAGAACTACCACAGATCTACCAATCAATGGCATCGGAGACGACACCTGGACAAATCACTTTAAATAGCTTTTCTACGATCCAATCGCCCCACCATCCATCATACAGAACCACAGTGTGCAACCTTGGGTGGAGCTCCATGAACAGGAAGACATCATCGACATCCTAAAAAAACTGAAAAACTCAAGTGCCCCGGGCCCGGATGGCCTGACAAATATGCACCTAAAACAACATCCTGAAGCATGGGCGGGGTTTTTCAGCGATGTTTTCTGAAGATCAACCGCAGCGAAGGTTCTACCTAAATCTTGGACCACCGCGGTAGTAGTGCCGATCTACAAGAGAGGAAAGAGACAACCCGACAAACTTTTCGTGATCGGCAAAGTCTATGGATCACTGCTCCTCCAGCACTTTCAAAGGTGGGCAAGTGAGGCACCCTGCAACAATCCGTTTCAATCTGGCTTCAAGAAAAATTTGGGGACCAACATCAACATCTTAGCATTGAGTGTCCTAAAAAGCAAGTCTCACGCAGGGGTGCCCAGAACATACATGGCCTTCATCGACCTAAGTCAAGCATTTGAAAAGAGGAATTGCCCAGCGGCCTTACTGTATCCACTTATCGCCCTCCACGCGGCTACCAGTATACAAGTCAGACTTGACCATCAAGGGACTCTGTCTGAAGAGATTACGACAAACCGTGGGGTCAAGCAAGGGTGTCCACTGGCCATGGCGCTCTTCTTAAGATTCATTGGTGATTACAAGGACACAGAGCAATTCGGTCAGGGCTTTTCCACCACGCCTTGGAAACACAAACATTTCAAGAATCTTGTACGCGGACGACGTAATCCTGGTTGACCAAACAGCCATAGGGCTACAGCGCCAATTTAACAACTTTACCAACTATATCTCTGAAAATTGCCTTGAAATCAATAAATCCAAAACTAAAATCCTATTTCTTGGAAAGGGGAAAGAAAAAAGTGACACCTTTTTCTGGAACCTAGGAGGTGAACGGATTGAGAAGGTTGCTGAGTTTAAATACTTGGGCATAATGATCGATAACTCCACTCATGAAGATGCCATGCAAAAACAGCTGCTGGCTAAAGTTAAGAGCCTAACTTCACAGGCAAAAGCGATAGACAGGAAGTACGGTTGCTTCTCTTTAACACCCATCATGGACTTTTTCAAAGCAAAGGTTGTTCCCTCATTGGTTTATGGTGCTGAAGCCATGCCAGGGATACCTAACAAAACTTGGCTCAAGCTAGAAAGTCATTTCTGGAGGGAAGTACTGAATCTACCCGGCTCTACGCCAATGGTCTTAATAAGACGAGAATGAGCCAGCTCTCATCATCGATTGTGGCGAGAAACACCATGATGCTATTCAGGAAGATGCTGCTGGAAAACCGCCCAAAGCTGCTTGACGCAGTAAACGAGGCTGAGGGAGGCCGATGCCTAGCCCTAAACCAGTGGTATGAAGATCAAGAAATAAAATTGAGACAGATACTGTGTTTTATAAAAGAGCTCATGGAGAACCCCATGAAAATTCATAAAAAGTTAAACGAACTGGACTGGGCCAACACCTGCCATAAAGCTGCATCATACAAGTTGGTTGCACATTTACCGCCCATGCACTACAAACTCCATGTTCTCCAACATTCGTTGAAAAATACCCAAACCAGAAGATGAGGAGCACCTTTCTAAGAGCCCGCCTTAACTTGTTACATTCTTACAAAATTTTGATGATACGTGGCTTGGCGCTCTCCAACAAATGCAGATTCTGTAAAGACCCATCTGCAGTAGAAACACTGAGGCACCTTCTTTTAACATGCACAGGAGTCGAATCCATCAGAAAACCTTACCTGAAGCCAGTTTTAGCTGCAGCGCATATTACGGACGAAGACGTCTGGTGGTCATGATTAATTGGCGGTGGGAGAACCACATGGGTAACCGCTACAGTGAAAATCTTGGATTCGATTCTAACAACAGTAGATAAAGAATAAACAGATGAAATGGAAGGGATACCATAGACAATGAATACGCAAGTCTTTTAAAAACCTTCGGGTTAAACAAAGTAAAAAATAAATTTAAAAAATAAATACATCACTGCAACTCTCCCTCTTTAAGCCTTTCAAAGTAGATTAGTGCTATATTTTTCCTGTTATTGTATGTTGTTTTTATGTTTAAGTTTGGCCCTTTCTGGAACCCTTTACTGTTTTCAACCAAACTGTACTTAACTTAATGTGTATTTCGAATGGACTCTGTCATCCCACATATTACTCATCTTAGATATGCCTTCTCCGGTGCCAGCTGACTAAAGAAACATTTTCAGTCACCTGAGCTGTAGTGCAGCTGTGTGTCAGCTTCGATCTGTGCCGTTGGGCACTTGATGCTGGATGTGACATCGGGGAACATGTGTGGAGCCAGAAGCACACCATCGTTATGCTTTCTTATGCCACTAGCTCTTTCAAATGTTCCTATTGCTTTGTGCCTGATTTTCCAAAGACCTCTTTAGGCATTGCAAGGATTGCGGGAAGCAGATGTTTGTGCCGGACAGCCACAACGTATGGCTCCAATGCCTTGTGGTGGAGCAAAATCTGAGGACTGTGGCGCCAGGCAATGTGTTAATTCTAATCCTCCCTGGGAGCTTGAAACTTAGTTGTACACTTTACTCCATAAATCGAACCCATTAAAGTCGCTGTGTGAATGCTCGGGTCAATGAAAGCAGCTGAATGAAGACCATTCGTCAAATGCTGACCAAATGCAGTAATTTGTTCTTTCAAATAATGTGTAAAGAAATTCACACGCAACACATACTTTCGAAATTGAAATATTGATGTGTGTATACATTACCGCGCAAATTCATGCTGTATCGGTAGCGTACGCAGGGTTGCACGCTTATTCTGATGCCGAGCATTATCGAGTATCCTGAATTTACACCATGATGTATAAAATGATTCGGCGACGCAAAAATGTGAGTTCAAACACTTGGCAAACAGGACGCACTCGTGTTTAATAAAGCAGAAATGGATAAAGGGTGTGTTGATGTGTACTGCAAGTGAACGTTTCTGTCGCATGTCCATGGCGACAATGCGTTGTGAGAGTACGTTGTACTTATGCGGCTGCAGGCATCCACAGGAGGAGTGTATGCTCTGGTTTGTACTCCCAAAGCATTCAAATGTATCTCGCCTATGTCTGGCTTTACATTACCACAAGATGGCAATGCCACTCAAGGGCAGGTGGTAGTGAGAAGTGCTCTTGAAATATAAGTGATGCTCAGTAGAAAACGCATTTATGGTGTCTTGAGGATTTATCCTGAAAACGTATTCCTTTCATATATTTTCTGAATTTCAGAAGGTTGAATCTGGGAATTATGTTGAAAGGATATGAGTTTGCAGTGTATTAAGGAACGTAGATTGAGCTTTCTCCTGCAGTTACATTTTGAATAACAGTAAAACACTACTTATCTTATAAAAGAGAAGCAAGCAAAGAGTGAACAAAGGACAGGACGTGAAGTCATCGGGCTGGACTTACAGAAGTTGTCCTAACATTTAAAAAAATTAAAAAATACCAGGGTATGTTGGGATATATAGATGTTTGCAGCATGCTGCATTGCTGCTAAACGTTTGAAGTAAAGACAGTGACACATAATACTTGCCTCTAGTCTTGCCATAGACTTAGCTATGCAAGAAATGGATGCTTTTGTTAGATTAGGTTGCAGTGAAAATGTATTTATGGTGATGCTGACCTGCTTTATTTACATAATTTGTGCATTAGTCATTCAATGATTAAGTCCTGAAAAAACGAACCGTCAAGAGCTCATGCTCTCTTAGCTTTAAATAATGAGTAAAATGTTCTTTGACCATAATACAGTGGCAGGAAGAGAGAATTGTATGTGGTCATCCTTTGCAAATGGCGAGCATGCCTAGGGCGGTGTATGGCGGTCTCCTGTCTTAATACTGTGGCAAATGGTAGAATCAGAAGCTACTGGCATTGACATTCTCTCATTACACAATGACATCTGGGGTAGAGGGAGAGGGCGTATCTTTCTTTGCCTCTTCTTTTCCAAGAGTGAAAGGTGTCCATATAAACCACAAAGTATGCTTCAGCCTCCTTTCTCCTGTATTCAATGTGCCCTGCATTTGTTACATAACCCACCCAACTCTTGCTAATGATTGTCTTGGCTAATGAGTAAATCCTAAAACTGAGACAAAAGCAGAGCTCGCATATGCATTCTTTTAGCTCTCTCTCCCCCACCCCACCTGCAATGCCTAACACATGTAAATATCGATTTGAAATATATTGAGGGACAGAACAGAGGTTGCCTTTTAATTTTGCATACATAAGTGTGCATCCCTATATAGATGAAACACACGAGAAAACAAAGTTAATGTGTAATTCACAAATTAAAAATCTATATATTGAAATGAAAAGTGTGTGTGTTTGTCGAATTTCCCCAGTTGCAGTCTGTCCTTGTTTGTTTGCTATTGTATGCAAGCCATGCAATTCGATCTATTTTATTTTAAAATGTGTTTATTGATACATTGCCACACTACCAGCCTGTCTGGGACAAAGTAAATGATCAGCATATAGCATCACAATAAGAACAGTATGGCACATTGCAGTGTCTAAACAACATAGCATAAACAAAATAAACATAACGTCAAACAAATAGTCAGGGCTTGCATAATTGTTAAACCCTATACCTGGTTATTTCAGAGTGAGGTGTCCCATTGGATGCAGCAATCTTGGTAACCAAGTCACTAACTACAGTCGTATAGAGGACCCGGGATCATGACAGTTTCGTGCATCCATATACAATAACAAATTAGCAATTAGGGTGCATTGAGCGTGGTTTATCGTCTTATGGATGAAACATTGCGAGAGAGAGCAGTTTCCAGGCTTCAAAAGTACTGGCAGAATTATCATCATGCACTGCAAAGTCCCAAGCCACGCTTTCGTTTCGGCCTCACACCAGTTCTTAAACTCATTGCGCCATAGCACATACTGTGGGCCTTTTTTAAGTTTTCATGACATAGCCAAGAGTCTTTTTGCGAGTATACATGTGAGATCCATACATTTGGTAACATGTTTGTTTTCTCGGTCTAGAGTATATGCCCAATAAACATTCAAGTAGGTTCCAGTGAATAACGCCAGCCGTCGTACAAGCCTGTTCAATTCAAGCCCAAAACCCCTGCTCATTCGTACATCCCCAACACATGTGCATTAGGGCAGCACCTTCACGTTCACACCAGGGGCCAGCCGACGTGACCCTTGCATTAAAGTTGGCCATCCTACTGGGTGTCATGTATGAGCAATGAAGCACATTAATCTGGAGCAGTCTAAATCTCGCATTCCCAGAGACATTTTTAGCAAAACATAACGCTTGATCCCATTGTACATCAGAAATTCGAATCCAACATCCGCCTCCCAACGCACCTTCAGCCTAGCATCCCTAATGCTAGTTCCCTCCAGCAAACATTCATATAGTCTGGACACAGGTCTGCAGCAGTACTACAAATTAAATACTAGGGCCAGGAATGCAGTCTCCTCCGGTTCAGCAGGCCACACATTCCACTGACCTATAGCCACCCGGGCCACCTTCATATATCTCAGAAATGGACCTCTAAGAAGGCCCTCCCGGAGCGACAGACATTTCAGATCCCGGAACACCTCATTATCATACATATATTCACCAGGCAGAAATTCCCAGGGACTCTAAACCTCTTGCAGCACTCAATTCATTTATGCTTGTGCACACGTCAACGACAATCGTAAAAATTAGGTGAGTAAGGGTTGGTCACAAAGTAATTTTAACGGTCTGCCCAGGTCTGCCTGCCCAGTCTTACAATCAAAGACTGGGGACTTATGAAACAGTCTGGGAGCCACAGAATCTCCTTCAGCCAGGCAGGTCTCACCAATGACTGGAGTAATGCAGACTCAGATGTGGAATCATCCGACAGCCATTTTGCAACAAAACTTAATTGGGCAGCCAAGTAGTAGAGTCCCAGTCTTGGTAACGGCACTCCAACATCCTTGTAAAGTAAGCACAATACACTAACTGCCAGTTTGTCGTCTAGAGTCCCACAGAAAGTCCCTAAGCAGGTTATCGAGTGAACAGAACAAGGCTGCCTCTATGTAATAATGGAAATTCGTGAAAGAGTATAACAACCTGGAAAGAATAATCATCTTGACCATGGCGACCCTGCCCATAAGAGAGAGTGGCAGCCTATACCCGAAGGTCATGGACCTCTTGATACCATCCACTACCCTAACTGTGATTCACGTGTGCGTATCTGCAGGCGTGTGTGCCTTTTGGGTTTACCAGGTATCGAAAGGAGTGCATCTCCCAAGCCCAGGTCAGCTAAAGTTCCTCTGTCCCACCCAAGGAGTCCTGCCAAAGGAAAAAGACAGGATTTCTGTTTATTAAAATAGATCCTAGACAACACCGCAAATTTGTCTAGCACATCTAGCACAATAGGTAGATTATGTTGTGGTTCACATAGATAAAGTAAAACTCATCAGCATACAATGACACAAGATGCTTGAAACCCTGTATCGCGATCCTGGCCTCCAGACATTCTTGTCTTAAATACGCAGCCAAAGTCTCCAAGGCAAGTATGTATAACATTGGGAAGAGTGGGTGTTCGGAAAGAATTCTCTTTCTCCATCATGTGGTCTGGCATGGATTCAGATGCTCATGAATATTCCCCGTCGTCAGGCTGGGAATCCTTGGTAGAAGAAAAAAGTTTCACTTTCACTTACAAACTGTATTTCTCCTTTAAACCAATCACTGTCCTCTGGGTCATACTGCCCGCATCCATTGACAGTCCTCTGCCTAAGCCCCTCCAGTGGCAGCCATCTTCAGACCTTTACTGCACGCTTCAGTGTAGTAGTACGCGACTTTTCGACGGAAAAATGTTTTTGTTCGGAAAGAGCCTGTGTGCTCTCTTCTCCATCTGCCGACAGCAGGGATCCGTTGTTAGTGAATTTCAGCTCCCCTCAAGGGTGAAGATCGTCGAAGTTTCCAAAGACCATCGGGCCTACTTCGTGCACTCTGACCATGACGGAGGAGAAGAAGGCAGTAAGATCCTTCCTCAAGTTCTGCACCAAGCGCAGGCTTCGGAATGTGTTTGTTGAAGACAAGCATCTGCAATGCCTCTACTGCCTGAACCCAGACCACAAGGAAGTAGAATTCGAGATATGCCTCTGTTTCTCCAAGAAGACGACGAAGGATAGGCACAGTAGACTGGCGGCATGGCTGAACACCCTGGCCTCTGCCCCACGCTCTGAGCAGGGTCATGCCTCACCAAGGACCGGCCGGTCCAAGGAGCGGTCTTCTAAGTCCTTTGAGGGCACCTCATCTGTGGGGGCCCAAGACATGGCCAAGAACCGCAAGTCCAGGTCCTCCGTGGTCGCCCCAGAAGCGGGTCCCGTGGTGGACAGGGCGCAATCAACATCACCCGCCACCTCCATTGCCAGCTGGCAATCAAGCTCCTCCTTGAAAAGGAAATTGTCCAACCCGACTAAACTGCAGGAGAAGCCAGAGAAGCCGCGGACAGGGGAAGAAGGCTGAACTGACAAAGAAGACCCAGTCAGCACAGGAGAAGAATTTGTCGAAGAAAAGAGTTGGTGGGCGGCTGCTCTCACGAAGGCTAAGGGGGCTGACCCTGTGAATGTAACCCCCACAGGTATCCCTGTCCCAGAAGCGCAAAACCGCTGCAGTGACTTTGGCAAAGTCTGCTCTTACGCCGGAGAAGGGGACATCATCTCTGAACCCGGTTCCGGCTCTCGGGCAGACAATTGAGTGGGCAAGAAAGCCCCAGATCAGTCACAGGCCGTGGCCAAGCCATGGATGCTTCGTTCACGGACGATGAAGACCTGGAGTCCTTCCACACGGTCCATGAGGACGTGGATGAGGACGGCAACAAGGACGGCGCAGGGCCTAGTGTTCCGATCACGCCAGCGTGGCTAAGGGAAGTGTCTCTGGACATCCTGTCGACCCTCCACACCTTGGTGTTGTGATCCAGAAGAGGATGTCACAGGGCCCAGTTCCAATGGTCCCCCAATACCGGATGAGGTGGGGGTCATTCCATTGCATGATTGCCAGAGCCTCCAAGCTATTCCAGCTCATGCCCAAAGAATGCAAGAAGGAGGGTTTCTTGTACCAGAGTCGCAAGGCCAAGAGGAAGACGATCATGTCGGTGCCCCTTCTGGACGACGTGTGGGAGGGGGGCCTGTCCCGCTTGAAGAACCCTTGCACGGCTCTGGCCAAATGGGATAGGCTGGAGAGAAGTACTGGGTGCCGGAACCCAAACCCAGGTGCCTGAGGTCGCAACCATCACTGGATTCAGTGGTCGTGAGGAAACTGTTGGCGAACCCGTTCTCATCGTCTTCAGTCCCTCCGGACAGCGAGGGGAAGAAGATGGACGCCATGGGAAGGAAGTTGATTTACACTGTGGTGTGCACCATTAAGGCTGCCAATGCACTGGCGATACTAGCCAGGTACGTGTTAAGATGGATTTCTAAACTCTGACGTGGTGGGCTGAAGTTTAGGAGGCCACCCTCGGTTTAGTGAAACAGGAACCATCTGGAACAGCCAGACCAATCTAGGTAGCTTGGCAAGGCGGTCAAGACTAAGTCTCAGGAGGGGTGAGAGTGATTGGAAGCCCACAATGAGCACACACAGCAACAAACCACAAATGACTCTTAAATAAGTGGATATGAAAATTATCTATACATTTATTGTCGACCGGACCAATTAGACACTATTAACTTTAGCAATGAGAAAACCGGTATCACACAAATCCTTATACTACACAATATATATACATTACATTTCCTAAAGCACTTCAGTGATAAGATAGAATCACAACATGTAAAGAGAGGGCTAAGTTAACACACAGATGGCATTAGGCAATTCTTCAGAGTTCGTTCCCTAACTTTTGAGTTCAACTCAAAGAAGAGTGGAGCCTTGTGCTCAACAGTACAGTTGTGCGTAAAGACACACGACTGCGCAGGTGAGACAAAAAGCATGTCTTCTTGGCAGGGCTGTAGCAAGTCGGGAAGGGGCTTGAGGCCATGAAGAATTGGTTCCCACTATTCAAGAAGGCCCTGCCCTTGGCAGCAAAGCACTCTTCAAATGGTGAGAATAGCTAGGGAGCGCAGGCTAACCCAGCCAAGTTCGATTACCTTTAATGGATACTCGTGCGTAAAAGTGATAGTTTGTTGCAGGGGGCCACCGGTAAGTGATGCAAGTACTCACCAACCCTCGGCACAGTACGGACCAAACTTTGTCAGTTTAGTCAGGCCGCTAATAGGTCCGAGTCCTGCAGTTTTGCGGCTCTCAGATGCTGCTGTGGGGAACAATCGTCTGTGACGGGAAAGTTAGCTTTTCTCAGCTTCGAAAGGAGGTATGAAGAACGTTCTGGTGCAGCTGGCTTCAGGGCACTGGAGAGCAGAACAGCAGGGGATCTATAGCGACTGTCACCACCAGGTAGTGACGTGGGAATCGTTGATGAGGACAGCGTTACGCACTCTTAATTCGGGACCCAGAGGAGCTAGGCCTGCGAAATTAGGCGAGAAAATGCACAGGACCCACACACAAGCAATATCCCAAGTTTCGTGTCTGCACTCGAGACAGCAGTCGTGCTGTGGTTTACCCTGAGGCAGAGCTGGACAGTTTGCTTGGATGGCCCAGGAACACTTCCGAAGGGGCTCGTTCGGTGGGTACCCAGGGGGTGCCGAGAGTAGGTGTTCCCACTACTCAAAAGGGGCAAAGTACCGTGGCAGGCCTTCTTGGTCGAAGAAGAAAGCAGTGGTCAGACGGAATAGCAGTTGGCAGGGTGCCAAAACCTTCCAAAGCGTCTCTGGCAGTTTCACGAGTCCGTTTTCTTTGTGTAGGAGACGTGGCTCCTTCTGTAGTTCGGTGGGAACACAGGTGATCGACGTGGAATGGCTGCAGAGCCCCATCTCTTATCCAAGATTAGCTTCGAGTCAAAATCGAGGCCTTCCAATAGAAGATATGCTCTCTTGCAGACATCCCACATGTGGACCAATCACGGTCCACAGTGGTCTATCATTCAGGCACTCCAGACATCTTGGCACCAGTAGTGTGGATAGAGTTGAGACAGTCCCAGCCCACTTCCTGGGCACACATACATGACAGGCAGAAGCCTGTGAAAGAGATCGGTTTTCGCGGGAGGCTGCATGCCCAGATAAGGACCACCCGGGTTACTCAACCTGGGTGAAGGCAAGGGACAAAATGGCCATGAGACAGAACATAAGACTTTGTGGCTCTGCCATTTTCAGACCTGTTCAGTCTTGAGCCAAACGTGCTAATTGTGGTTTAACTCTGTAAAAAGAAGTAAAACATTGTAAAAAGTAACTGCTGCCACCAGTTCATCCGAGGCACACCCGTACAATCAACAAAAAATCCTTTGAGGGTGTCCAGGGACATAAAACAGAATGGGACCACAGCGCACGGTACTGGAAGGTACATTGTGCTCTGTTAAAAAGTTACCAAGAAATGACAACATAGTCAAAGACTTAGGGAAACATAGTTTCCCAGCACTGACAGTCGGACATGTCAGTTTTCCCATAACAAGTGAGCAAAACCCCAGTGGAGTTCAGCTGAAGGCTGTGCTCCACTGGAAAAGTCAGGTTAGAATAGCCAAACAAAAGCAAAAAGGTTGGGGGCGGGGGTCCATAAATGGAGGGAAAATTGCACATAAATTAAATATTTTCTAACAGTACAAAAGGGAGCTGTGGTACAAGTTGGCCCCTATTTTGGAGTTCCTTCCCGACAACAAGAGGATGGAGGCGATCGCTCTCTTCCAGGAGGGGGAGGTAGCGTCGAATCATGCCATCACAGTGGCGCTGGACATTGCTGACATAGATTTCCGGCAGATGGGGAAGGCGTCTGCTTTTGTTGCCAAGGCTGGATGAAAGCCATGAATTTCCATCGGGAGGTCCAGGCTAAGGTACTGGACATGCCTTTCGACTGAGATAACTTTTTCGGGAAGGTCGTTGACGAGTCCCTGCAGGCCGTCAAGGCGGATACGGAGACAGCCCACTCCCTGGGCACTCTCCAGCAGCACCGCAATTCTTTTCGCTCCTCCAGAGGAAAGTCGAGCAGGTCGTTGGAAGGTTTCTCCTCATCGTACCGTCAGCCTTCCAGATGCAAGACTCAGGAAGTCTGTAGAGGCCTTTCCCAGGCCTACGGTGGAGCAGGACAGCGCCGCCGTCGCCCGCATTGCAGGATGCTGGGGGCTGAAGCAAGCCTGAACCTGCCAGGATGTGGGGCCCCCACCCGTGCACCCGGGTGGGAGGCTGGCTGACTAGGTTAGTCAGCGAGTGGGAAAAGATCCCCACCAACAGATGGGTGCTGGACGCTCTCGCCTGGACATACCCTGGCGTTTCAGCACAGATGTTTGTGGATCCCTCCAGTGGTCCTTCAGGAGCAGTACATCCCTCAGTTCTTGGAGGAGGTACGGGCCATGCTGCGAAAAAGGGCGATAGAGCTGTTTCCCCAGCGATTTCTGGACTCCGGAGTCTATTCCAGATACTTTTTGTTCAGAAAGAAGAGAGGGTACTGGAGGCCCATTCTAGACCTACGACATCTGAACAAATACCTCAAGTCCCAAAAATTCAGGATGGTCACCTCGCAACACGTGCTCAGCCAACTGGAAAAAGGGGACTTATTGAAGTCGCCGGACCTGGAGGACGCCTACTTCCACGTTCTCATTCACAGGATAAACCAGATGGTGCTATGCTTCGTAATATAGGGACAGCACTACCAGTTCAAGGCCCTACATTTTGGCTTGAAGTCAGCCCCCCAGAGTGTTCACAAAATACCTGGCACCAGTGGCAGTCCATCAGCATCTACGGGGATACATGTATACCCATACCTGGACGACTGGCTCATCTGGGCCCGGCCCCCTCGCGAGAGTCACAGAGGTGACCGTCCAGCTGCTGATGGATCTAGGTTTCTCCATCAACTATCCAAATTCCTGCTTAACACCATCGCAGAACGTGCTGTTCCTGGGAGCCAGACTCAGTACGGTGTATTGCCTGGCATCACCCTCGGAGGAAAGGGTAGTAGCCATTTAAGGGAAGGTGCAGCGGCTGTTGTCAATGAAGACTACCACGGTGCGACCATCAAGTTGTTGCTCGGCATAATGTCTTGCATCTACCTCATTCAGTTCTGCAGGTTGCTGATGAGACCATCAGGAGTCCCTGGACGCTCGCTGGATACAGGTGTCTGGAAGCTACGCGGACAAGATCCCGCTCGACGAGGAGTTACGTCGGGCGATAAGGTGGTGGGGCATCCACTCCAACATCACCAGGGGCACCGTGTTTCAAAACCCTCCGTACCAGGAGACGGTCACCACAGATGCTTCCCTGGAAAGCTGGGGAGCACACACCGGATGTCTACACGCCAGAGGCCTGTGGCTGCCGGAGGAGAAGGACCTGGATCTACGCGCAGTGTTCTGGGCCCTCAAGTCGTTCTTGCCGTCTCTGAAGGGCCAGGTGGAGAGGATCTTCATGGACAACACCACCACAATGTTCTACATCAGGAAACGGGAGCACTTGATCCCCAGCGCTCTCCAAGGAGAAACAGGACTTTTGGCACTGGCCTGTCGGTCAAGAGATGTTCATCTTCACCTGGCGGGAGTTCAGAACACCATCGCAGACTCCCTTAGCAGGGAGTTGCGCTTCTGCCACGAGTGGGAACTTCAGCAGGACCAGGTGGACTGCAGCTTTGTCAAGTGGGGTGTTAGGGAGAATTCTCTGTTAATTCTCTGTTTTTTTTCTCTCCTGCTAAGAGTGAGACTCTTTTTTTTTTCCCACTCTTAGACATGATAGAAAAAAAATAAACCCCAAAAATCCAGCAAAGCTGCTGGGGGACTCACTAGGTTTGGGAAATTAGCCTTATCAGAGAATTCTCCCCAACACTCGCCCCCCCTCCCCCAGACTAAGGGACAGGAGGATTTAATCCATTCCTGGATGAATCTCATACCTCTAGTCGATGACATACATCCTAGAGAGAACATTTTGGTGGTGACATCCTGACATGAGCTCAATGGTGAAATCAAACCCTTGAAGGCAGATTGACCATCTCAATAGTTTTGGATTTTCCCCTTTCATTAACCATCTCAAGGGTTGGTGGTCAGTCTGAATGAAAAAAGTAGAACCATACAAGTATGGCCTAAACTTCTTCAGTGCCCACACAATAGCAAAACATTCTCTTTCTATTGTTGCCCACCTTGTCTCAGGATCCTTCAGCTTTCTGCTGATGAAGCAAATGGGGTGCTCCCTACCTTTCCCATCCAGTTGGCTAAGGACTGCACCTATACCTACATTAGAAGCATCTGTCTGCACAATGAAAGTTTGGTGGTAGTCAGGAGCTCTCAATACTGGTGCTTGGCAAAGAGCTTTCTTCAGGTTTTCAAAGGGCTGATTGCATTCCTCATTCCATTTGACCTTCTTAGGGAACTTTGGAGAGGAGATTACATTAAGTGGAGAAGCTATGGTCCCATAGTTCTCTATGAAATTCCTGTAATACCCAGTGAGGCCTAGGAAGGCTCTCACCTGGGTTTGAGTAGTAGGTGTTGTCCAATTTTGCACAGCTTCAATCTTACTGAGCAAAGGCCTTATTTCTCCACCTCCTACCTCATGCCCAAGGTAGACTACCTTACTCTGTCCAATCTGGCACTTACTTGCCTTTATGGTCATATTGGCTTGTCCAAGAGCCTGCAAAACACGTCCTAAGTGGTTCACATGTTCTTCCCAGGTTTGGCTGACTACTGCAATGTCATCCAAGTATGCCATGCAGAAGTCCTCCATCCCATTCAGAACTTGGTTCACCATCCTTTGGAATGTAGCAGGTGCATATTTCAGTCCAAAAGGCATAACCTTAAATTGGTATAGGCCAACTGAGGTAGAAAATGTAGTTTTCTCCTTGGCATGGTCTGTCAGGGCTATTTGCCAATAGCCTGACGTAAGGTCAAATGTGCTGAGGAACTTGGCTGACCCAAGTCTATCCACCAACTCATCTGTCCTTGGCAAAGGGTGGGCATCAGTCTTGGTGACTGCATTCAGAGCTCTATAGTCCACACAGAATCTCAACTCCTTGGATCCTGCCTTTGGTACTAACACAACTGGGCTAGACCATGGGCTAGTAGAGGGCTCTATTACCCCGAGATCAAGCATCTTCTTGACCTCCCCTTTGATGTGGGTCCTTACATTCTCTGACATTCTATATCCTCTGCTTTTGACTGGCAGAGAGTCACCAGTGAGTATATCATGCTGTCCCCCAGGGGTCAAGCCTGGTGAAAGTGAGAACAGAGAGGCAAACTGATTTAACATAGCTGTGCACTCTTCTTGTTGCTCAGGTGTCAGATTTGAAAAGAGATTTACTCCTTAAATCTTTTCGTCCAAGGGTAAGCCTCTGAGGAGATCAGGGAGAGCTTCACTCTCTTCTTCCTCTTCTGTTGAAGCTAGAAGCAAGGCTCCTACTTCAGGCCTGGAGACATACGCCTTTAGTCGGTTGGTGTGGAAGACTCTGGGAGCCTCCTTGGGATTGCCCAAGTCCACCAGATAGTTTACCTCTCCAAGTTTACCCACAACCTTGAAGGGTCACATCCATTTATCTTGCAATGCCCTCTGCCTTGTTGGGATCATAACTATAACTATCAAAGTGAGCACTAGCCATTTGGACTTCCTCCTCAGGAGTGAAGGCTAAGGAGACTCTGCTGATCCCTGTAGGTTTACCCTTACATCTGGGATCTTCTTTGATGTGGTCAGTGGCCCCACAAAGATAGCATGTTCCAAATGCTCTCTGAAAGGGTGGCTTGGCCTGACCTCCTTCTGGTTTGTGACCAGAAGGTACACTAGCCTATTGTTGTTTACCCTGGGGCTTACCCTGGTTATTTTGTTGTTTGGGGCCCTCTTTGGGTTGGGAGGTATTAGAAATCTCTTGGTTCCCTTTTGGTGGCTGCTTTCCCTCATCCTTTTTCTGGGTGACCCCTGACGGGGTCCTTTACCCCATAGGGCTTCATGTGTTTTTTGGTATGTGGGTTGCACAGCACCCTCAGTGCAGTGACCCAGGGGTGTCATAGTGACCCCCAAACATAGACTCCATACCCTGGGACTGACTACTGTCTCCCAGGGCATGTAAAGTCATCTTTGGCTTTACTAGTCCCAAATTATGAACATTTATGAACATAAAATATATGGCAGGCGCGGCTGATGTTTGTGCCTGAATTTATCATATTATTTATAAGAAGAATAACCTGCAATACAGTCGGAAGTCTTACACCAGTCATTTTGATAGTGTTTTTTTATCTAAGGCTGGGCGTAAGAAGAGATCTTCAGGCTTCATTCCAATTTCGTTAAGCAGAGACCTCATTTTGTGCTGAAATTGGGCAATTGATGCCAGATGTGACTTGCAGAGCATAGCGACAAAGCCCTCATAAAATGAGTTGGCCGGTGGTTTTGCATTTTTCCATAGAAGACCAAGCTCATGCATAAGAATAGTGTTGGGCAAAGACTTGGGAAGGCCAAGTACAGTTTTCCAAATGGTACCCTGTACCTTGTTTAATATTGCGGCAATGCTCAAAAGACATACATCCATTCCATAGAGGATTATAGCTTCCACTTCAATAACATAGAAGTCTATGATTGGTGTGAGTTAAAATCTACAATGTCTGTGGAATATAAGTTTCATTTGGGCTGCGAGAGTGATAGCCTTTGCAGTAATGGAACTCTGCCATGTTTTTAGTGAGTTGCTGTTGGAAAGATTGTAGCCTAGATAGATTATCTCAGTGGAACAAAGAATTGGATTGCGGGGAATAGACCATTTGTACTTACATATTTGTCTTTTATTGATGAAAAGAAAGATGTTAGATTTAGCAGAGTTGGTGGATGGGTTGTGTTGATTACAGTATGATGAAAACAGATTTAATTTATTTTGAAGACCATAAGGGGTACAATCAAACAAAATTACGTCGCCCGCAAATCCAATGTAGGCGCAGACTACCCAGCTTTGCAGGAAAGATGTTATCCGAAGTCCAAATTTGGTCAACATCAATGAGCTATAGATTAAAAAGAACTGATGCTAGGTTACAGCCTTGATTAACGGCTATGGCCGTTGATATTGCATCTGTAAGTATTTTGATTTTGATTTATGTAATACGAACCTTGTAGTTTGTTTGATCGTGAAGTAAGAAAATGAGCCACAAGATGTGTTGAAATGCCATACACTAGCATTTTGTTCCACATGGTGTCTCTTATAACCTTGTCGAAGGCAGATGAAAGATCCAATGACGCCATAAAAATTGGACCATTGACATGTTGCAATGGACACCCAGAGTAAACCAAAATCGTTGGGGGACCCTCGAAAGAGAGGCGAATAGGACACCCTTAGAGAGTCTGGGATTCCTTGCGGCGCGGCATAGAGGTAAAGGAGGCACACTAAAGGCAACGACTAAAGCCAACCTACGGTATTGGGATAAAGCACTATGGGGAAAAGGGCTAAAAATTGGGGGAGGCCTCCTTACACCAATGGCTAAACTAAAGTGCCCTGGAGCGTCAGGCACACCAGGTGTCCCAGCCATCCCGCCGTTAGGTCGTCGGAGCAACGGGGGCCAGCACTCAGTCCAGTCTCACGTTCCCCGAGACTGCCCCAAAACCCCTCTCGGTGAGAAGAGATTCATAATTTTCTTTTTCCCACCCCAGTGGGGGCTCTAGCACGTTTGTGCTTTATGAAAAACTTATCTATGCAAAATCTTTTAGCGGGCTTGTTTTAATAGGTTACTCCAGGCTTGCAACTTGCCACCCAGCTTTAACCCCTTTTTTAGACTTCAATTCTATTCATTCCCCCTCTTTTTGTGTCCTTTTTCCTAATAGGGTACCATGAATTCGCCCTGATGAAGGTGGCAGTTCAAGACCACCGAAACGCGAACAATACTAAGGGGAATCTGCTTCTAGATTTTGGACAGATGAAACATTTTCCCTCCTTTGGGAACTAACAGATTGTCTGGAAGCAAACCTTCTCTGGTTCTCTTTTGATTGTATTCCCCTAAATACGCGTTGGCAGACCCAATCAGGGTTTCCTCATGGAATCCATGGAGTGAATCATTTAAACTTATGGACTCCAGCATATGAGTACAACATAACAAACCAATATATAGGCAAATTCATGGAATTAATGTGCGCTGAAATTTTCAGCAAAAGCGTGTGAATCGCAGTGCCAGTGCAAAAATCGCAGCGAAACCCGTGCACAGCAATTCATGGAAGTCCGTGCACGTGTAAATCCCAGGATGTGCGCCAAAATTCTGCGTGGCGCACGCTGGCGCACACGTCTCCAAACAGCGTGCGCTACGTGCACAGCGAAATCACACATAGCGCGGCGAATACAACAAAATTGGAGAAACGGAGGGCGTGACACGCAGAATGGGGAACAACGTGTGAAAATGGGGGCGTCGCAGGGAAAGTACAGGAGGCAAATGCACGGAACGCCCACACGCACGTTCAAAACACGTATTCATGGATTCGAACGGGGCTAACGCGTGCGCCAAAAAAGACGCGCTAATCCGGAAACACGTACGCCAGCAGGAAGCAGGCGTACGTGGACCTGCGCAGCATAAAAGTGCGCGCAAACAACAAACAAGCTCAGACGCCAGGGTGAATATACCGTTCCTAGTAGCAGTGGTTGTGGGATACCGCAGGAGGAGGAGGAGGAGGAGGATAGTCAGGCCCAGAATTTTCACACCCAGAACCAGCCTTTTTGGGATGCTTGATGACCAGGTGTATGGGAGGTACAGGTTTCCACCTCACATAATACTCGACCTGGTGAGTGAGTGCGAGGATGACCTCACAACACCCACCCTGTGCTCCCAAGAACTCAGCCCCCTGGAGAAGGTCCTCAATGTACTGCACTTCTTGGCCACTGGATCATTTCAGCGGTCAAGTGCTATAAAGGGGGGATGTCACAGGCCACGCAGTCACGCTGCCTACACCAGGTCTTGGCCATCATGACTGCACGCCCATCAGTCCGCAGGCACATATACCTGCCCAGAACACCTGCAGAAAGGCAGGCTGCCATCCAGGATTTCTACGAGGTGGTACAATTCCCCAAAGTCCTAGGTGCCATTGATTGCACCCATGTGGCTCTACGTCCCCCCAGGGCTTCAGAGCACATCTATAGAAACCACAAGCACTGGCATTCCATCAACGTCCAGGTAGTATGTGATGCCAAGGGAATCATCACCTCAGTATATGCTAACTATCTAGGGTCAACCCACGACAGTTTTATTTACAGAATGTCAACCCTAAACCGGGACCTAGAAGCTGGGCGGCATGGCGATACATGGCTGCTCGGTGAGTATAAATGCCACAGCACATGCATGCATGTCAGATACTGAGTAATGTCACAACCCCACTAATGATACCCATCACCACCTCCCCAGGGGACAGTGCCTACCCTCTGAGCACCCACATGATGACGCCAATTCGGAACCCCACCACGCCACCCGAGGTAAGATACAGCACAGCCCACATTGCAACCCAGGGTATAGTGGAGCGCACATTCGGAGTGCTCAAGTCACGCTTTCGCTCCCTTGACCGTTCTGGCGGGCAGCAGTTATACGCTCCCCCAGTAGTGTGCAGGATCATAGTGGCAGCATGTGTCCTTCACAACGTTGAAACACGCCGGGGCCTGCCCGTGGACATGGTGGTGCCCCCACACCCCCTACCACATGCACGCCCGCTGCGCATGGGAGGGGAAAGGGCACGGGGTGAGGCAGCCCATACACAGCTGGTGGCTAATTACTTCACATAAAATCACACCCCTGTGGAGTGCACACATACCATCTGACAATCAATGATGATGACATAAGGGAAAGTCAACTGTCACAACCAAACCAGCCTGAGATTGGTCACCTGGAAGTGTTACATTGTGTGCATCCCTACCTACACAAACACCACCAATGCTGCGTCATCAAAAGACACACTTCTATGCTGCTAAATTCATTACCCCCTTGCAAAATACAACATAACAGTGCCATGTCACCCAACCCCTCCCCAGCACCGCCACCCAACACACCATGCCATGTCATGCTATGTGAGAGCAAACAAAGCAATCCCCAAAACCTGACACAAGTGTCACAAAGTACAGTGTCCCTAATGGAAACTGGCCACACACAATATGCTCCCAGTAATGTAGAACTAACAACACACATGACCAAATACTTACCAACAATAGAATGCAGCTACACAACCTCAAACATAGCAAAAACATGACAGTACTAAGTTAAAGTAGTGGTAGTCTTACAATCTGATTATGCCAGCACATCGACCACTTCCAACTGTACAGTGTTGCTGCCACGCAAATGTGTAAGTGCACTGCATACAACATGAACTCCATCTCCAAAGTAGACGGCCTTGTGAAGACATGAGGAATGAATCTGCAAATTAGGAGGAAGACATGGATGCACAAGCACATATCAATACACCATGCAGTGTACAATACAACAACAATATTCACTAGGAATGTATACACAGTATTGACTACAGACTGCCCACACAGCTCATGGGAGTCCAACGTCACTGTGTAAGTCACTGTCACTTGGGCACACCCTTTGCAAGCCCATGGAAACGGGAAGGAGGAGGGGTGTGTGTCTCACGAACCCAAGCATCTAACCCAAACTCAGGACAAGCCTGCATGTGCCCAGCCGGAATACAGTGGATGCCCACGGGAGCCACACAAGGCAACACACTGTAAAAAAAAATCAAAAATGGCCACGTGGGGGTCGGGGGTGGGGGAGGCCACCCAGGAGGTCCGAGGACATAGTGGGCACCAACAGCCACCTGTGTGGATGTTGGAAAAAAAAACACCTCCATGGGCTCATGGCCTGCACGGCTATGCCATTGTGGGAGAACTGCTGCTGCCGCTCTCATCACCCTCTGCTGCTGCATCAGGAGGTGGTGGTGCTATGGGAGGCAGCCCACGCAAAGCCCTGGTATGGTCCTCCATGGCAGCAAGCATGCGGGTGTGGAAGGTCTCGTTCTGGAGGATTATAGTGCGGAGATCCCCATGCAGCACCTGACGTGATGCCCGGATCTCCTGCCGAGTTGTCTGCATCTCAGCTGAGAGCGACCGTGTGAGCCGCTCCAGCTGCTGTTCTGTCCTCAAGTTAGTGGAAGCCTCAAGGTCAACAAGAGTCTCCCTGAGGTGATGGAGTTCTACCCTCAGGGCTTCCCTGTGGCCCTGGGACTCTATTGATATAGATTGGCGTAGAGTCTCCACTGCCGCCCGTCTGTCCCTGTTGGACATGTCCTTCCTGTGTGATTGGCAAATGGAGTCTGTTGCCTGCTGTAGTTGCTCCATCTGCCTTTCAGGGGGGACAATGGAAGTGGCCACCCTCTCCATTGCTTGAGCCATCATCTCAACTGATGCTGCCTGTTGGGTTGCCATACCGTACATGGATTGTTCCCATACGGTATTGCCTGGTGGCGTACGGCCACTGCGTCGGCGGGCACCACACCTGTTTGGGGCAAGGCGATCTGCGCCTTGCTGGGCCGGCACTGCCTGAGGCTGCAGGACTGCATTCCCCCTCTGATCTGCTGGCCCAGGAACAGGATCAGATGTTGTGGAGTGTGACCCTGCATCCATAACCGCCAAAGGTGGACTTACCAACACTGACAATCCCCATAGAGGGTTCTACCCCTGGTGCAGGTGGGTTGGACAGAACAGAATCCCTGCCAGAAAATCTTACCTACGACGGCACATAGGTCTCATCATACGAATCAGCACCTGAATAGAGGTCTGGGGAGGTGCACCCAGAGACACCCCTGGACAGAATGGTCTGCAGCAAGATTGGGTTCTCACCCACCACCACACCACGTCCCCCACTGGTGCCCGGTCGTGCCTGAGATTGCTCCTGGGTCTGCACCATCTCCTCAACCTCAACAGCATCAAGTGCGTCATCTCCTGCAAAAACATGAAAGTCAAAAAATGGAAACCGGCATTGGCACCATAGCACACAAATAGGCCTGACAAGCTACAGAACCAGTACATGATTTACACATGTCCCACATGACTATAACCCTCCCATGCATGCACTGTCACTGAGTTGGAAGGGGAGGCAAAAGGCAGACACTGATGACACCAAGATGGAAGAGCAACACATTTGCTGCATTCTGGGTAGCACTGCCATCACACATTGGCCTGTGAGTGGCATGTCCAATACACATACTTGACACATGCCATCACACAGATGGCATGTACCATAGCCATGGTACATTACACAAGTACATCCATATGTCAGAGAATGAGTACTGTCAGCCATCCATGTGGGATGGACATGATGAGATGAAAAATACTACATAGTGTGACAAAATACGCATGTGCCACACACTGCAACACATCCAGTGTACAAAAATACAGTGATTGCAGGCCGATGTACACATCAATGGTTGTGCACTTAGGAAACAACTATCATGTTCCACATTCAAACAGGCCCCAAAAATGTATGTGATCAGGCCAATACTCATTCAGCCTGAATGGTCAAATCATTCACCTAACAAGGTAACACATGTGGGCCAATGTGGGGTTCATCAATGACAGAAGCATGTCACAAATGTGACATTAGGGCTGAGGAATGCGTAGCAAAAGTGGGAGAATTGAAACAATCAGCCTGAACGAACACTGAAAAATACAAACAATGTTGCAAGATGCCACTTCAAGGGCAACTGCCCTAATGTTGCGCTAAATTACTACTGTGGGCAGAAGGGATACTGTCGTACCCAAATCCAAGGCCGCTGAATGTTTTGGATGAAGCACATGGGTGACCCATACCACCCAGGCACACACACCCTCACCTGGCACTCAATCAGAACCCGTCACCCAAACAACATACATATGCATTACACACACATGCATGGGCACTCACCGGACAATGCATCATAATCAGGTAGTTCTCCCACACCTTGGATCTGTTCCTCTGTGACGAAGGCCCCAGCAACAGACTCATGTTGAGTGAGTTTGTTGTCCTCTTGTGGAGACCCACTGCCAGTCACCAGAGTAGCGGCATGATTTGAGGTCAGCTTGTTCTTTGCTCTGCGTTTCAGGTCATTCCACTGCTTGTAGCAATCATCAGCTGTGCGCCTCACAAATCCAAGGGCACTTATGCGGTCCGCGATGGTCTGCCAGTGTGCCCTACGTTGACCAGGTGTGGTCTTGCACCCTGCAGTCCCCAACATTTCGCGGCTATGTGGCGACACATAGGACACAAGTGCATCAAGTTCCGCGTCATTAAAGCAAGGCTTCTTTGACGTGCCGGAGTGTAGCCGTGTCTGGGGTCCAGCCTGTCGTGCCAGAGCACCCTTCTTCCTCTTCTTTAAAGGTGGAGCGGAGCCAGAGTGGCTTACGCCGCTCTGGTCAGTAGGGGCAGAATCACCGGTGGACTGGGTAGTAGGAGTGTGGGAATGCACAATGACCATAGGTCTTGATGCAGGCATTGGTTGCAGGGTAATGTTGGCAGGGGGAACGTCAGTTTGATGGACCTGGACTGACACTGTCCTGGCTGGGATAGTCAGAGCTGGGGCTGATGGAGCTGCAGCTCCCCCTGCAGCCTCCCCACCCTGCATACTTGGGGCAGCAGATGACATAGCTGCCCCAGATCCACGTGGCTTGGTGACAACTTGCACCGCCACACGTGGCCTAGACTTGCTGACCTGGAAGTCAGCCTGGGAGTCATCCTGTGCCAGGTCAGGTGCCACAATGGGCTAGTCCAACAGGGGCTGAGCTGGGATGGTGTCAGCCACGTTTCCCTCAAACATGGGGGCGGGGGCATGGGTGTCCCTGATTGTTCCTCCACACATGGGGGTATAGGGGCACCCTGAAAATCCCGGCCACGTCCCATACCACGCCCACCTTTTGAAGGTCGGCCACCTTTGCCTCCCTTACCGCTTGTTAGCCTCCCAACCATGGCACTGATGTTGTTGTGCGGATGGGAGTTGCAGTAAACTATTGTCCTGGGCAATTGGGGGTCAAAGGGGTAGGATACTAGATTGAATTCGTACCCTAGTGCTCTAACAAGGCTGTCTGTGACCCATGGGGGAAGATGACGGGTCACGCAACGCACAGGCAGCCCAAAATCAAAAATAAACGTGCACGCAACCCTTCGTAGACCACGAGCGTGAAAAAATTAACCCGCACTACGCTGTGGCACCCAGAAACACAAAAATAAGCGTACGCGTAATACACGCAGCCTATAATGACCTCTGAAGGGGAACGCGACACACGGGGCAAGCACAGTTGCTAAGTACGTGCGGAACTCACCGTCTGCCTGGAAAAAGAACGTGAAAAATATGCGCGTGTGCGCGTTGGCAACACCCCCGCCAAAAGAAAAATTGTACGCTGTCTGAGGAGACAGGACAAAAGGAGAAGTGAACTCTGTTTGAGGAAACGGGCCCAACAAAAAATCAGAAAAGAGCTGTCAGAGGTAACAGGGAGTACGAACTAGAAACGCTGTGAAGTAATCGCGTGTGAACCGACAAGTACAGATTTCACCCACTCGCTCTCCACGAAAAGCACATACAAGGAAATGGCGTCCTAGACGTAGCTTTTAAACTGGCCCACACGTACACGTCAGATACGTGTGTACGCGGGCCCTTTCCTCCAATTACACGCGATGACACTCGGACGTGCAGTTTTTCCACGTGTGCTCTGTCATCACGTGCTATGAGGGAAACGCCCGCGCGCGTAATGTAACTTACGCGCTAAGGGTCTTTCCTCGAATTACACGTGGACGTGCAATTTTTTCACGTGCCAAATCACTCCGTATCAAGCTGGCCACGCGAAAACACACAGAAGACCACGCTCCTGCCCAGAAGGCCGAATTACTGTCCCCCAGAGCCCCGAGCACGCTCCCACCTGCCATCTGCTGCTGCCTGACTGCCTGCTGCCCACGTGCCCTGCCATTTGCTGCCTGCACGTCAGCCAGGGGTGTAGTTGCTGTGACCACCCCTGCTGGAACCGAAGACTCCCGACTGGGATACCATCGCTCCACAGCCCAGCCCCAGGACCCAGTTGCCCACCCACTCCTGCCTCTGGGGTTGCCATGTCGGGCACATCTCCATCTGACACCACTGGCAACCCCCAGCCAGAGAGGCAGAGGGCCACCAGCTTCACGGCCACCGAAGTTGGTGTCCTGGTGAGGCATGTCCTGGGGCATTATGATGCCCTCTTCGGAATATCACGCGCCAACAAGGAAGGACGGGAGAGGATCTGGGACGACAAAGTGGTTGCCATCAACGCGAACGGGGTGGCAACCCGCGACATCAAGCACGTCAAGAAGCGCTGGGAGGACTTCAGGTCCAGGACCCTCCACAAGGCCCGGCGCCTTGCGGAGGGGGGCTGGGCACGCATGAGTAACATCCAGATGAGGGTCCTGGAACGCGTAGGCCCAGCGCTCCACGCCCAGATCCTTCGGCGGCAGACCCGTCTGGAGTTGAGCGTTAAGTGGCCAAGCATTGCTGTGTGAGACAGGGCATGTTGCAGTGTGCTGGTAGTCTGATGTTTGCCTGTATGTGTGACATAGGCCATGTATGGATGTGTGTGTGCAGGGACATCATGGTCATGCATGTGAGACCAGTTATGTGTGAACCACATGGTTGGTGCATGTGTTTTAATGCAACATGGGGACCTCTATGCGGAATGCACACATGAAAGCATGGATGTCTCTGTTCCTGGACATGAAGGGGGGGGTGAGGAATGGGTGCTGATGTCATGTACATGTATGGTGCACATGTGTGTGTGTGTGTGCCTGAGAAGTGTGTGTGTGACTTTGAAACGCCATGGATGCATGTGACTTTGAAGGCAACATCTTGGTTTACAGGGGCCTTTCTACATGGATGTTGATGTTGATTGCAGGCGCCAGGACTGTTTCTGCATGTGTGTCGTCTGCATTCACCCATGTGTTGTGGAATGACAGGATGGAAGTGACATTTGACAGTGCCACTCATGTGTTATTGCTTCCTGTCCAAGGTATTTTGTACTGTATACCCTGATGCTTGTGTTCTATGTCTCCCTCTATGCAGCGTCAAGTGAAGAAGAGGGCGGAGACGGCGCTGTGGAGCCAAGCGGCAGGGATGCCTCCACTGGGCGGCGACGCAATGCCCAGCCACCCTCCCAGGAATTACCATCATCCGGGAGCGAGGGGCTGGTGCTGCGTCTGCCACAACGGCTGTGGCGGAAGGGCCGAGTGAGCCCCCACAGGGGCTTCCAATGGCGGAGGACGGTGTGGAGCCATCCAGGTTGGTGGTCTCCACAGAGGAGGAGGAGCCTGCTACTGAGCCGCACATGGGGCCTGGTGGGGGTAGTACCACTGGTGCAAGTGGTGCAGTCCAGGGCCAGGAGGCAGCACAGGTCACGCCATCACGGAGAGCAGAGTCGTGACGTGGCACTGCTGGGAGGGGCCCTGGTTGGTGGGTTCCTGCATGTCGCGCACTCTGGCGGACCTCTCCTCCTCTGTGGAGACTATGCGCCAGTCGTTCTCCACACCGTCTTCCGGCCCAGATTCCACCAGGGCCCCCTGTGGACCTGGCCCGACCAACACAGCCAGCTTGGTGGAGCTCACATCCCTGCCACAGTCGGGAGTCGGCGGCCCAGCAGGGGTGGACACCACAACTGGAGACCAGCTGATGGAGGATGTGCAGGCACCATCAGACACGGCACATGGACAGCAGCAGGAGCAGGCTCTAGGTGGGAGCAGTGATGGCTCGGCGCCATCGACATTGGAGGGGTAGGCATCGGCCAGAGGGCAGGAGGACCCAGGAATGGGAGTGTCTTCCATGTGGCACCGGTTGGGCCAGCAGATAGGTGCGGAGCAGCGGCGGGCGGAAGAGGCGCGGCTCTCCAGGGTCAGGGCAGAGTTCTCCACGCGTCGGGCTTTGAGGCGGGCAGAGTGCCTCGAGGCAACTCGCAGGGAGTTGGATCAGGCCATGAGTGCCTCCCTGCGAGACCTCTGGGCCAGGACAGAGGCCCGCCTCCGGCAAATAGACATGGAGTTCGATGATGCCCTGACCGCTGGACTTGCCTGCCGCCATTATATATAGTTAGATAGTGTTAGGTTTCCCTTCGTTTTTTCTTTATTTTGGTTACGCTTGGACAATGCACCACGTTTTTGTATATAGTTTTTCATTAGGTAGTATTTTTGATAGGTTTCATTTCATCAGTTGGGCTCATGGACCCTGGATTGTTCATCTGTACATAGTTCACTATTGGATTATTCTCTTTTTTTTTATTTTCACCATGGAGCAATGGTTTTCACTTTCTTTTTTCCCTTGGATTTGCTTTGTGGACTGTGACTTTGGACACCATTTCTTTTGCATTTCTTTGGATTATGATTTCTTGTTTTTTATTATTTTACGGACATGCAGCTTTTCTTTTATTATTCCCATTGTTGTGTGTTGGATTTTGATTATTCATGTTGTGTTTAATACATTTTTTTCTTCATACTTCGATGTGTGGTATTATCTCATTGGTTTCATGCATGTCATGATATGGGTTTTTACATTCACTTGCACCCATTGTGTGTGTGTGTGACGGACATGTGTTCATTTACATACTTGCCAATGGGGTTGTATCATGTAATTGCCTTTTCTATGTGGGTGGATGCAATACTTGGTTGGGTCTTTGGGCTGGGGAGGCTGGCCATAAGGGCCATGATTGAGGATCGTCATGACCTGGGGGTAGGGGGACATGAGTGGGGGCCTGCTGGCAGGTGCCCTGCACTGCTGGGGTGCAAGGGGACATGAGTGGGACATGAGTGGGGGCCTGATGGCAGGTGCCCTGCACTGCTGGGGGGGTGGGGGTGCAAGGGGACATGAGTGGGGGCCTGATGGCAGGTGCCCTGCACTGCTGGGGGGTGGGGGTGCAAGGGGACATGAGTGGGGGCCTGCTGGCAGGTGCCCTGCACTGGTGGGGGGTGGGGTGCAGGGGGACAGGAGTGGGGGCCTGCTGGCAGGTGCCCTGCACTGGTGGGGGTGGGGGTGCAGGGGGACATGAGTGGGACATGAGTGGGGGCCTGCTGGCAGGTGCCCTGCACTGCTGGGGGGTGGGGGTGCAAGGGGACATTAGTGGGGGCGTGCTGGCAGGTGCCCTGCACTGCTGGGGGGTGGGGGTGCAGGGGGACATGCGTTGGTGATCAGTAGTGCAAGCTGACATGCGGCTTGGCTGGGGGCATGCCCATGGTGGATGGGCTGCCTGCGGGACATGACCAGGGGTGCAGGGTAGTCCCCTGTGTTGTGTGCTGCTTGCAGGGGCCGTGGAGGGTGTAGAGGGAACACCTGGGAGGACCCACACTGCCAATTCACGTGTAGGACTACCTGCGCACCCCCGAATTCACGTACTCTGCTGAAATCGCGTGTGAGACTTCCCGCGAACCCCAGTAATACACGTACCCCACTCGCACAGGCCCTTTCGCGTGTGAAACGTCCCGCGCACCCCCGAAATACACATACCCTGCTGAAATCGCGTGTGAGACTTCCCGCGAACCCCAGTTATATACGTACCCCACTCGCACAGGCCCTTTTGCGTGTGAAACTTCCCGCGCACCCCCAAAATACACGTACCCTGCTGAAATCGCGTGTGAAACTTCCCGCGAACCCCAGTAATACACGTACCCCGCTCACACAGGGCCTATCGTGTGTGAAACTTCCCGCGAACCCCAGTAATACACATACCCCGCTCGCACAGGGCCTATTGCGTGTGAAACTTCCCGCGCACCCCCGAAATACACGTACCCGGATCCAAACGCGTGTGAGACTTTCCGCGAACCCGTGTAATACACGTACCCTGCTCCAATCGCGTGTGAAACTTCCCTCGAACCCCAGTTATACATGTACCCCACTCGCACAGGCCCTTTCGCATGTGAAACTTCCTGCGCAACCCCGAAATATACGTACCCGGATCCAATCGTGTGTGAGACTTCACACGAACCCCAGTAATACACGTTCCCCGCTTGCCGTTTGCTGTTTGGCAGCTCTGTAAACTGGTCCAGGGTTAGCGCAGCCCTTTGCGCTGGATTGGGGATTTTGATGGCTTTTCCTTGCGCGAGGGCGTTCTTGGGGGCGTAACTGGCGCTGCTGCAGGGTCGCTGCGCCACGGCTGGTTTTGGAGGCTAAAATCCATGAATACACTGTGCGTGGAAATCGATTTTAGCGCACGCGGCTGGCGCAGACATTCGCACGTGCACACTGCGCAAAATTCTATGAATTACCCCCATATTAGCAAGAACTATAGAACTGTTTGGTTTGACTAATTATCTACACACTTGGATTTAGCACTGCATTTGTGAAAATCAGACTAAACTTGAATTTAAAGCACAGGGTAAATGTGTATACACTAGACTCGAAGTATACACAAATAAGTTTCAGGTGTAATAGCTCAATATCCAGAATTGTCATTGTAAATTGCTTCTTTATTATTTTTCATTTAACTTTTGTTGTGAGAAAATTTGGCTTGGATTTCACCTTGAAACCAAGCCCTCCACTTCCATCTTTTTTCTCTGACTTTACTACACTCAGAGATGTGTCTTTATTTATATTTATTTATTTATTTATTTCTTCTTCCCTCCAGCACTGGGTTTCTGTTCACTTGCATTTTCGACCCTCTTATTTCCTTTTCTACTCCATTATCTTTAAACAGGATTGTTAAACAAGTTTTTTACTATTTCTCCTTTTGCACTCACATTTTGTGTTTAACATATCAAAACTCTTGTCTGTCTTATTTCCTTTTTATGTAATTTGAAATGTGCAAGTATCATATTAATAATTATCTACTCAAAATGTTATGGCTTATGTGCCATTTATTTACATGAATCATGCATTAATATGATGGAGTTCGGGGCAAGATTTGGCACATTAGCCCCAGCCAAAAAGGTACTTTACTAATTTAACAAATGTCTAAGGTAAAGAGCACCATTTATTTTGCAGTGATTGTTTTTGTGTTATCAATCAAAGAAGCGGCATACAAACTCTGTCTGAGGTGGTACATGACACCACAGCGACTGCACTCCATTAACCCAGACTATCCCTGTTAGGCAGAATCCTGTGCAGTGCCCTTAGGGACATCTACACACAATTAAGACTATAAGTGGTAATACAAGTTCACCTTTGGTACAAGCTTGTACTACACTGTTAAAGTGGTAGCAGTAGCGGAGCAGCCAGACTTATCTCAAGAGTAAATGAGCAGAAGCAGAGATTACACAAAGGACCACAATTACTGTGACTCAAGCAAACACTGACTCAAGGTTTCAGGTAAAAAATTATAAGTGTGGAGGGGGCGCTGTTGCACAACAAGATGGCCGCTTGAGTGAGGAGCTCCTCTCCGGCATGAATCCTTATTGAATTTTATCCCGGTTCCAGGGTGAATCGAGCCTCGGAAAACACCTACGCTGCTCCCCATGATAATCCTGAACTTACAGTCGAAGTCCTGACCGAAATCGGACACTCCAAGCCTGTAGGTGGGGGCGGGCCCTGAGGCTGCGGACCCGGGCCGCCTCAAGGCTCCACAAGAATCCATGAGAGAGCCGCTGCTCCCTGACACGTCTGGGCCTCGCAGTGGGCGGAGCGGGGCTAGAGGACTACGGACGCGGAACACCGCTGCGCATATGCCCCGTAACATCCTGCTTTACGACCTGCATCGGGCGTGAGACCCTGCCTTGCCCGTCCTCCCCCACTGCTTTCCAGAGTCAGAGCCTCGCGGCTCGTAGCACAGGTTGCCGGCACTGCCGTGGAACTCGGGAGGATCGGGAAGCACCGCATCGTTGTCCCGCTCAACCGAGTCGCAGGCTGGCGTAACCAACTTTACAGCCAGACGCAACACTTTGTCTATGCACCCACTGCGGACCAGTGCTTATCCTTCCTAACAGCCCGGCGGCCTGTGCCGGACACCCCCGTCGGCACTTCTCGGCCGCGAAGAGGAGGGCACGGAGAAGAGGATAGACGTGATGGCCTGGTATGTGGTAGAACACTGGGGCACGCGGGAAGGCCCTGGCGCTTCTTAAGCTGCATCCGACCTGAATGCTGGGAACTGGAGGGGGAGAACCATCCCTCCCCCCTCGACAACAGGGGGGCTCACTAAAAACCCGACTGGACAAAGAAAGTAGCAGAATCACAGAAGCTGAAGACAGAATTGGCGCGAATGAGGATTCGACTCGGCAAAACACCCAAGACATATCTCTCCTAAGGGGGGAAATGAATAAAGTCTGTGACAAGTGCGACGACTTGGAATCTCGCTCCAAACGCAACAGCATCCGAATAGTCGGCCTTTCGGAGACCTTCTCCAAAGGTCCAATGGAGTCCCGAATCGAAGACCTTCTGAAATCCCTCCTTGGGGAAGATGCGTTTTCGTTCCAGTTTCTAGTTGAGCGGGCACATCGTTCCCTCGCTCCACCGCCCAGACCCGGGGCTCCTCCCCGCACGGTTATAGCCAAATTGCTGACTTACAGAGATAGAGACGCCGTCCTCAAGCTGGCAAGAGAGAAAGGTCCCCTGAGGTTCGACAATGACCACATCTATCCAGATTTCTCAGCAGGAGTCCAAACTCAAAGGCGATCATACGAAACCATCAAGCGCCAGCTGCGACTGCGACAGGTCCCCTACGCTCTTCTTTTTCCTGCCAAACTTCGTATACAGCATGGCGGAAGAGCGCACTTCTTTGAATCCCCTGCAGCAGCTTTGACTTGCATGGAAGCCTCGATACCCCTTCCACCTGGGAGACAGGAACTCGACCAAAATGTCCTACAGCAGCCAGTGTAGCCTGAATCATCATTCCAAGGGATCAGTCGTAGCCACAAATGGCCTCTCTGGGCCATCGGAAATGTTTGAAGCAAGGAGAGGCAGAGAAGCACCTCTGCTTCCTATCTTTGAATGCCGCCGGATGAGGTGCCCTCGACCACGAAGCTGAGTTGCTGCACTCGACCCCTTCTTTGGGTATATCCTCAAGTTAGTAAAAAGGGATCATCATCAATTTGGGCACGATGGTGTGGGAGGGGGTGGGTATGGGTAACACGGGACGGTTCTACTTTGGGAGAACAATGTTAACGCCTCAGAAGGCCCCTGTTGGGCATAAGGCACAAAGTTATTTTGGTTTTTCTATTGTTAAAATTGCACTCACTGCTTCACTCGCTGTTCTCCTTTGTGAGAAAACCCACTCTCTTAAGCGTTATCATGATACACGGAAATGGCGCAAAAAACTAGAGCATCCATGGGGCTAGAATTGAAATTGCTTACCTGGAACATTCGGGGGTTAAACAACAGGGCGAAAGCCAGCAAAGTGGAAGCATACATCAACAGGCACCACCCACACATCGCTATGCTCCAAGAGACCCGTGCATTAAAATCCACCCACGAGAGTATCTTGCGGCAATGGGGTAACAATAGACATTATACGGAATATTCCTCTCAAAACAGAGGTGTCATCACACTGATACACCCCTCACTGGGGTTCTCCACTGAAAAACGCAAGATAGACCCACAAGGTAGATACGTCGTGGTTTGGGGCACGGTGGCTGGCGAGAAACTTATATTGGTCAATACATACGGTCCAAACCTAGATGACCCAGAGTTCTACATACAGCTCTTCGCAGAAATAGGCCGGACGAAGAATGTCTGGATCTTGTGGGGAGGGGACCTCAACAATATTCTTGACACCACACTGGATAGGTCCTCCAGCAAACCTAGAACTCTCACTAAAGCGGCCAACATTATACGCCACGCCCAAGAGGAACTTACTCTCTCCGATGCCTGGAGAGGGACCCACCCTACCGATAGAAAATACACGTTCTACTCTTCAGTTCATGATACTGAATCCAGAATAGATTACTGGCTCATCTCGTCCCCTCTGATCAACTAAATCGAGCCTTGCGAAATCCTCCCTCGCACACTCTCAGATTATTCCCCGGTTACCCTAGACATACTGTTCCCCGACATCAACCGCTCAGCACAGCGATGGAAGATGCCCCCCAACATATTGAAAGACCCAAATGTCGTAGAAACTCTTCATACCGATATGGAAGAATTCTTCCAGCTGAACAAAGGCTCCGTGGATAGCTGGGCAACCATATGGGAGACATTCAAGGTATGGGTACGGGGTAATTTGATGTCCAAAACGACTGGCCTTCTTAGAGCCATTAGAACTGATTTGGATAACACAGAATCACTCCTGCAAGCACTCGAAACTGAGTACAGTATGTCCCATGACAAGCGCATTTTGGCTGATATTAGTTTACATCTCCAAACTTTCAATGATCTGGCAACCAAAGAACAATATATGGCCACCCCAGCCAGGGCACGCAGATACGGAGAGGGCAATAGAGCAGGTCACCATTTGGCCCGCATACTCCGTAACGAATATGACCATACCCCCATCATGAGCATCCTAACAGAAGAAGGAATAGTCGTCAACGGGGAGAATGAAATAAACCTCGAATTTTCACATTATTATGCTAATCTATATGCCAATCATGATAGATGTACGCAAAACGTTATACAGACATACCTGAGTAAGATTGCCCTCCCTACGCTGACCTTGGAGGACAACTGGACCCTTGAGCAACCCATAACTAGCGATAAGATTGCTGAGGCGATTAAATCGTTGGCAGCGGGTAAAACCCCAGGACCGGACGGTCTGAGTGCCGATCTATACAAGTCATGCTCCTCGATACTCGCCCCGATACTAACCCTCGTATGGGAGGAGGCCATAAAAGCTGGTTCACTCCTAGAATCTGGGAGTGAACCAGCGAGCTTACGGCACTATAGAAGCATATATAAATAAATAAATAAATGTCAGGCACGGTCATTACGGTGCTATTGAAACCCAGGCGTCCGTCCCATGAATGCTCCTCATACCGCCCCCTGTCCTTGATTAATACGGACGCCAAAATCTATGCAAAAGTCCTGCCCACCAGATTGCTTCCCAAAATGACCACCCTAATACACCCGGACCAGTGTGGATTCATCCCCACGAGATCCATGGCCTTAAACTTACGCAGACTATTCAGCATCCTGGCACAGATCAAGCCAGGGGCACAAGCCGCAGCCATATCACTAGACGCAGAAAAAGCGTTTGACTCGGTTTCGTGACTATATATGTTCGAGTTCCTCCGCAAATTCGGATTCGGCCCTTACCTGACAGTATGCATCAGGCTTCTGTATTCTTCACCCAAAGCCCAAGGTACTAACCAATCTAACCCTATCCAGCCAATTCACTTTACACAGAGGAACCAGGCAGGGGTGCCCCTTTACCCCTATCCTTTTCGCTCTTACAATAGAACCGGTGGCAGCCGCAATTAGGGCCGAGCAAGATCTGAGGGGCATATATATGGCCGGGGTGTACCAAGCCATCTCATTATATGCAGACGACGCACTGCTATAGGTTCGAGAACCAGAAAAGAACCTGTCCCCCATACTGGACGTGATAAGCAAATTCACCTCACATTCAGGCTACAAGAACAATATTGCCAA
The DNA here is from genome assembly GCF_040938575.1 of Ambystoma mexicanum. Taxonomy (NCBI): domain Eukaryota; kingdom Metazoa; phylum Chordata; class Amphibia; order Caudata; family Ambystomatidae; genus Ambystoma; species Ambystoma mexicanum. Next base: position 643,015,931 of record NC_090923.1, read on the forward strand.
GTCCGAAATCTTCCGATTAACACGTGCTACTACTTGTCCAAAAAACACATGGCCTCCCGACTACATCAGATACTTGTGAATCCTGGTCTCTCGCGACTGCAGCTCCCTTTATATAGACAATTATGAATCCACTTTACAAACCATATATTCAAAACTTCAAATCTGGGCTAAACTCCCCATATCCCTTGCTGGCCGTATAGCGGTACTTAAGATGACAGTACTCCCTAAGCTCCTTTATATCTTCTGCAACGTCCCCATATGGCCGGGCAGACCCTTTTTTGACAACCTTCGATCCATGGCCACCACTTTTGTGTGGAACGGGGGGGCAAGCAGAATGAGTTGGGACAAGTTGGTTGAACCCTTGAAAAGGGAGGCTTTGCTGCCCCGACTTCGAGCTATACTATTATGTGGCACATGCACACTATGCAAAGTTTTGGCAGGACCCCTTGGACAGTACACCACATATACCTATCGAGTGACATTCAGTCCGACCAACAGACTTGCGATCCATTATATTCTCGAAATCATATAGACGATTGTAAGTTTGATCCTGCTTCCTATACAGTCGCAGCATTGGGTCGGAATTAGCAAACAACTCCACATAGATCCCCCCTATGACTCCCAGGCCCCGCTCTGGAACTTCCCAGGCATCACACCAACGTACGACATCGGCATCCAGAAAAGATGGCTCCCAGAATACGAGCTCACAATGAAAACCATGTTTCCAAATGTTAAATTCGTAACCCCTGAAGACTTTGCAGATTCGGTAGATAGAAACCAACTGATCACTCTTCAATTTCACCGCATGAAAGCGGCGTTCAAAAAACGGTGGCCTACATTTCCAGATGAACCTCCCGAACATGCATGTTACCAGTCATTGTATTCCCAGGCAGGCACGGGGGTGTCCAAACTATACAATATAGTCCAGACACACGGAAACACTAAACACCATCAAGGCATCGTGGGAAAAGGACATGGGCACTACAATCGAGACAGGGAAATGGACCAGATACTGCCTCCTATCTAAAAAGATCTCACTGAATGCATGCCTAAGACTAATACAGTTGAAGATCCTGAACAAGCTACACTTTACCCCGGTAAAAATGGCAAAATTCTATAACACTTTATCAGATAACTGCCCAAAATGCCATGCCCCAGGTGCAGACTCTTTTCACATGTACTGGGCATGCCCCCAGGTAGCAGGATTCTGGCACACAGTGGCTAATATTCTAGAGGATATAACACAAATCCCTGCAAACCTCAACCCTCCGAAATACCTGTTTGGTGACATTGGAACGGTCCCGGAAAAAATCAGGAGGCTATTTAATGTCGCCTGTGCAGTTGCAAAGAAATGTATCCTTCAGAAATGGAAGAGCACTCAGGCCCCAACCGCAGAACAGTTCCTTTCAGCATTGACCTATATAAATGAATGTGAAGAAAACTATGTGGGAATGGTACCCTCTCCATGCAAAAGACATTTGGGCTCCATTTAAGACCTATCTGGACGAAGCTTCTTTAGACACAGAAAACTCTGATAACGATAGTGTAAATTATATATCGTGCTAAGCTATCACCCAAATGCAATATTTCTTCCTTTTCTTCTTCCTTTTCTTTTCCTTTACACTATATAGTTTCATAAACGCTTGCACCTGATGGGAAAAAAAAGAAAAACTGAAAAGGAATGTGGGTTATCAATGTGCAATATATATCTGTACCATGTATATGAAAATCGCAGCGAGTGTACTGTGACATGCAACCAAAAATAAAGTTTATAAAAAAAAAATTATAAGTGCATTTATTTGAAACCATCTGTTAGAAAACACTTCACTTCTATAAATTCGAAACCACACGTAAAATACACTGCACACAACCAATTCCACTTGTTCCAGAAAATTCAAGGTAAGTACATTAGAATTTGAAAGACCGGTGTTGCAATACTAACGCGTACCCGCGAATAGAAATGCTCACGGAGTTAAAACATACTTTGTACTTTAGAATTTCAAACAAAGGAAAAGTGGATAAAAACATAGGCAATACTTTTTCAGGGCAAGGAGACTCGAGGACTTATTCAAAGATACAGATTACAGTCAATAGGCCTGCGCCAGTATCAATGGAGCAGATGCTCAGTTGCCGAGGATCACACGTTGATCAGTTCAAGATTCGAGATGCCAAGAATTCGTAAAGATTGTCAAATGGAAGGAAAAGTTATAAGAGGGAGGGAAGAAAGAACAAATCTTTGTGGAGGAAAAGGGTTCACCCCGATTCCGGCTGGTCAGACGGAGAGAATGACCAAGTGGGCACAGTACCTTATTCCGTTGGAGAAAAGCTGGTGCCACGGCAGTTGTTCCTGGTAGTTCCTGCAGACTCACGGTTCCTGCGGCTTTAGTCGTGGGGACAAGGACGACGACGTCTGGAGCGATCTGCACTACCCAGGGATGAGGCCAGCAGCAGTGAAAAAGACAACGATGAATAAAAGGTGCGCTTCTTTAAATCAGGAGAGGGCTCTTCTGATGGCTATCCGGACCACTACAGCACAGCAGTGATTTCGACCCAGGAGAGGATTCTCTGACTGAAGAAAAGACGAGCTGGTTGATCCCACCAGGCTCAAAGGAAGAAGACTCCGGACTGGATCTTCTCTGGTCGTTGAAGGGGTAGAAAGCTCAGGACTGCAGCATGGCTTCACTGGTACTCGGGGTTGCAGCAGCCATCTTCTTGTCTGCTTCTCTTCGATTCCTTGCAGTACCAGTGGCGACTCTGACTTCTAGCCCAAGAGTCCTGCCTTTTATGCCAAAATCCCCCATTCACTCAGCCTGGCTGTCAATCACTCAGCAGGGGGGTTGTCCAGCCCGGACAACCACCTCAGCCAATCAACACAAAGTTCTACTTGGGTCTCCTAGGAGACCATGTGCAGGGGGTGACTACACCCCTCCCTCACATTCAGCCCACCTAGACACCCAGGCGCCAAAAGAGGGCTTCTGGTCAGAAGCCCGCCAAAGGTCGGCGAACAAAGGAGGCAAACCTGGTTTGATGGACAAAGAAAGACCTAAGAAGGAGGTTAACAAAAAGAAACCCAACCGGAGCCAAAATAAAAAGTATTTGGGCTAGCGGGTTTAAAGTTCGAGGCTACTAAAACACTACCACGTTATGTATTGTAATCGCGGTAGGAGAATTAGGGTAAGTACCACTACCACCAGCCAGGTCTTAATGTTAAGGGAGCGAAACAAGGCTCCAAGAGGTACAGATAAAAAAAGGCTAAGAATTAACCCTTTTCAATACTCCATGTAAGATGGGGTGTACTGGATCTGTGGTTAAATGACCATGTAAAGTTAATGGCAACTTTACCCTTTTCTGGGGGACAGTAGTCAGCCCCAGAAATGGAGTCGGCGCTTGTCTAAAAGACAACCCTGTGTCACTGCACTGAAGGTGCTGTGTAACACACAAAATTGTGAGGCTACTGAAGTGGTGTACTCCAGAGTCCACAATCACAAAAACAGATGAAATACACACGGCAAAACACAGGTAAGAGTGGGGGAAAAGCTCACACACTTACCCAGTGGAAAAAATAAACTCCAGAAATCCAGCAAAGCTGCTGAGGGACTCACTAGGTAAGGGAAATTAGCCATAGAATGAGAATTCTCCGTAACAATCCCCTGGCATGCTGGAGGGACTGTGGGCAACCAGGGGACCTAATCCACATGTGGTGGACCTGCCCAGTGGCAGAGATATACTGGAAGGAGATGCTGAGCCATATCAAGGAGATAGTGGGGACACAGCTTCCTCTGGATCCGGTGGTGGTTTTACTGGGCAAAGCAGTTGAAGGGAGCTATGTGAACACAGGAGATAAGGCCAGCCTCATCACTCACATGCAGAGCGCAGCCAGAACCAAAATGGCGCAGGAGTGGAGGAACAAACAGGGGCCGGTGGTGGATATGTGGTGGGTGAGACTGTGGGGAGTGATGGCCATGGAAAAGGTGACTGCAATGGCATATGGCTCCTACTGGAAATATTTGAATACTTGGATGCCATTCCATGAGTTCATGGAAGATAGAGAACAAATGTACTTTAAGCCCAAGTTACTCCGCAGGGTCTCTGTCCTGTAGCTAGTCAAACCCCACGCGGCCAGTCTGGCCCGCAATATACCCACAAGTGTTGACTAGAGACATTGTGCTTCACCCAAAGGTTGAAAAGTTACATTGGCAATGGGGGAGAGGGAGGGGGTGAAGGGGCGAGTTATAACAGTTAAACTCGGGAGCCTATGGAACATGGAGTTGTCAATTGGCAAGGGGGTTTAAGGAGGTGAAAACTACTGTTCACTGTTCCCAAGTATATGTTTGTAACTTGTGCTCCTGAGAAATAAAGTTTGTAAAAAAAAAAAAAAAAATAGAAATTGGACCATTGAGGGACTGTGTGGACAATCCTGAGAGATGGGCTAGAATGGTGCCGTTTAGTGGGGTGCCCATTGCTTTTCGAAACCCAACTTGGAATCTTGACAAGGTGTGGTGATTGGCAAGGAAATGTTCCAATTCGTTAAGAATGAGTAATGCAAATACCTTTGCAGAGACATCGATCAAGGCAATAGGTCGACAATTGGCTGGATTGGAGATGGGACCTTTTTTATGAATGGGAATAATGATTGATGTCAGCCAGGATTCCGGAATAGTTCTTGTCTGGAAGACGAGATGGAATACGGGCAGCAAGATACTAGCTCAGAAATAAGGATCGTCCTTCAGAACACAGGGGGGAAAGCCATCAGATCCCACTGCTTTTGAGAAGTTGAGTTTTGCGATTGCCCACTGAACGTCTTCCAGAGACCAAGAACAATGAGATGGAATGCTCCTAGCTAGTGTGTGAACATCGGATATGGAGTATTGCTGAGGTAATGTATATTTGGTCTTAAAGAGCGATACCCAGGTCTCACCAGCTATTGCTGAATCAAAAGAAGAAGCCTGCGATCCCGTCAGGTTTCTCTGAGTTGCCCAAATTTGTTTGGTGTTATGTTGACACAAGTAAGAGATCATTCTTTGGTTGTCAAGCTGAAGACTTTCAAATCAGATTTTTTTCAGTTCCATTTTAAATCTTGCAAGGATTTTTCTTTTGGCTAAAATGTAAGACGTGAAGAGACCAGACGAAGATTTCAGCCGTCTTAAATCACGATTTCTAGCCAATTTAAGCAGCGCAACCTCCTTGCAAAATTTGTTGGGATGGGAAGATCCCTTAGGAAAAGTTTGTGAACGACTTAAAACTTGTAGGTGATAATGAATCATCAGATTGTTCCATTCCACCACACTCTTGCCTATCCGACCTTGAGAACAAAATGTATTTGCAGCCCACAAATCCCAGCTAACCAGTGCTGCAAGTTGTCTACACAAACCGGGATGCCAGCGTATTAAAAGTGAGTTTCTATCGATTTGAGCAAGGGACAAAGCCGAAAGAGAATTGACACCTGAATGTCAGATGGAGATTGGAGCTCAAGATCATATGGCCGCCTAACCGAGGATTAGAAATGGTGAGAGGATCAATGGAACTCGACAACAGACGCGAGACAGAAAGGTAATCAATAGATGAGCTTACCGTACCTCTCTTCCATGTGATAATTAATTGATGAAGTGCAGGAGCGACGATGTATAAGTCCCAATCCTCAAAAATTTGAAGCCAGATTGATCAGAGTAAGCATTGTGTGGAATATGCTCTCCTATGGGCATGGTAGAGTTGAAATCTCCGCCAATGATAACTTTGTAATTATGATTACACAAAAACGCCTCTGATAGGGCTGTCTGTAAGTTAGCTAAAATAGTATCTTGCTGAATTCTGCTTGGATTCCAGTATAGAAAGACCACTAAAAGTTGAAATGTGAAGAGGCACTCAAAGATGACTTTAGTGATCAGAAAGTCATCAGAAGAATAAATAGTTTGATTTGAGTTTCATACTGTTGTGAATCAATATAGCTAGACCTCTAGATGGACGTCCAAGCTGACCACGTTTGGCAGGCTGGATAAACGAGGTAAAGCCATCAAAGTACAGATTTTTAAAACCGCAGCAGTTCCAAGAAAGAATAGACAGATAAAAAGATTACGACGCGGACGGAAGCTTGCCGTCCTGGGAAAATGATTTGAAGTAAAAAGTATGGTTCTGACCAGGCTAGGCGCTTTATTAGCAAAGGATTCCAAGTGCCCTATCATTTCATTGTTGAAAGCTATGCTCTGTGAACCATCAGGCGCCAGCGAAACCATATTTTGCTTAGGCGGAGGCATAACTTCAGGAAATGCCCATGCGTCATCCATGGATGGAAAGATCTGAAATTAAAGCCCAAGTGAGAGGAAGTCAGTGTGGTTATCCCATAGAAGTTTAGCTATAATTTGGGATTGTAGCTTGCACAGCATACAATTGTTATTATGGGCAGCAAGCTTAACCCATTCTACATCATCAGAGCAAAGATTACGTAGAGATGGAATTTGGTAGAAGATTTCATAAGAAAAGAACAATTGATACGTGCTGTCCCATTGCGCGAGGCATTGCTAGTCCATCCTAATAGGAGCTTAATTTCCAACACATGTTGGTGCATGCTTACCTGCTGTCTGAGCAGGGGGTCGGGCCCTGGGATCCTGGTCCAAATAGGAATTGCCCTTTTCTTTGTCTGCCCTTCACTGCAGACGCCCAGGCGAGAGACGCCCTTGATCTAATAGTTAAAAGCAGGAAGGAAGAGGCAGGGCTAAGAAGGTGGGTGGTGCTTAGGCCAGGTGACCTAGATCCACTTGCACATGCTCCCCATCTGCAAAGGAAAGAGGCTGGAGGGCTCCTTTAATAGGGAAAAAGAGTGGCAAGCAGGAAGGCGCCAAGTGGGCGGTGCTTGCTAAGTGGGGAAAAAGAGAGGCAAGCAGGAAGGCACCATAGCATTGTACACTACGAAAAATATAGTTACGATATCACTATGTGATGTACATTTCATACAAGAATGGATCGCCATATGTATCATTAAGATCAGTGTGTGTAGGCCCATATTACCAAATTACTGTGTATGCAAGCAGACGTCCATGACCAAATGATAATGATGTGTTATTTTATAGCACTTACGCTTAAGCACTTTATATAGACAAAATATACACCCAATATCACCCAACCTGTGTTGGTACTCATTTATCGACCTCAGAAGGATGAAAGGCTGAGTGAGGCTTTTAAGAACAGACTAAATCAGTTGCTCACCCCCTGAAGTGTGCCTGAAATACACATTTAATGAGCCTAGCAATTATTGTATAGAATTCCAGAAAGACACATTATTTGGTATTCCTATTCTTTCTAATTTAGGGTCAGTGCTGAAAGTGTTAGACTTGTGGCACTCCTGTTCCTATTTTACTTTTTTTTTTTAAGGGGCCAGCCACCCCAGAAGTAAAGAGCCACAGGCCAGGAGCTAGCATTACAAAAAAAAAAAAAACATTTTTCTTTTTTTTTTAAGAGGTCGCAAGGGAGACCTCAGAGGTCACAGTTGCGACCCCTAAATGACGTCCCTGAGGTGCAGCAAATCCCTCTTGTGAAAAATTGAAACGTTTGGGGAAGTTTCAAGTTAGGGAGCATAACATCATTAACTTCTTTTAAAGTGAATGTATTCTTTTGCACCATAAGAGTAGCAGGCGCATGTACTAAGGCTATAGCTGATGGAGGTGGCGTGCCATGAGGGCTTGAAGCTTTATCTACTCCGGGCACAGCGCCCGATGAGGATGAAGACTTTGGTGTGGGATCCGGCAGGTTGGAATTCAGGAGAGTCAGAGGGGGAATGGTGCAGTCAGAATGAGACAGTTGAGAAGAAGAAACTATTTTGATCGGAGGGTCCAGCAGCCATTTGCTGCTCCTGAGGCTTCTGTCCATAATAAAGCAAGATGATACGCAGCTGGTACTTGAACTAAGTGGCGATTATCAGAAGGACAGTGAGCAACTCAACTTGATTTATAATTACTTGGAGCAATGGATGAACTCCAACTGGATGTGCCTTAATGGGAAAAAAACGGAGCTCATGATTTTTGGCTCATCATACGCCCGAGCTAAGTTACCTACATCCTACGCATTCCTTTCAGATCAAAGACACACCTATACCAGTATTAGGCAAGGTCAAAACCCTTGGTATGCTGCTTGAAGCATCCTTAGGGGCAGAGGCCCAAGCACAATATGTTAAGAAAAACTGTGCTTACCACCTCCGTCTAATAAAAGCCATCAGACCCTTTTTATCAGAGGACAATTGCGCGACCATAGCTAGAGCCACCATCTTGTCGCGCCTCGACTATGGCAATGCCTTACTCCTGGGTGCCTCCAAACGGTGCCTACAAAGCTACCAAGTTGTACAGAACAACGCAGCAAGAACTGTCAAGCTTAAATCTAGAACAGAGCATATCAGCGACTCCAGAAGGGAGCTTCACTGGCTAAATATTGAAGATAGGGTGCACTTTAAGACCCTAACTATTGTTCATAAATGCATCCACGGAAAAGCACCAACATACCTAAAAAACGAGGATCAGACCTTACGTCCCAAATAGAACACTGAGATCATCCCAACTCGGCAAAATTGTAACAGCCCCACATAAACTTAAAAGCGGCCTAGGCAGAGCCTTTCCGTCCCTCGCAGCCAATCTCTGGAACAATCTCCCGGACCAGCTAAGATTAGAGCCTAATTACATCCGTTTCCGCAAATCGCTAAAAACCCACATCTTCAAATAAACTACCACATGTCCAAATCCCAGCTGGAGTAATCTCTGTATGTTCAGTCCCGTCTTTGCTGTCCGTTTTCCTGTCTGTCTGTCTATCGTGTTCTTATCTCTGCGCCCCGAGGCTCGCGAGCTACCGGCGCATTACAAATATTAAATAAATAAAAATAAAAAAATTAAAAAAAGAGTGACTGATAACCGCGTTTAAAGTTGAAAAAGCAAGTGAGATAATGGACTTAAAGCAGTGATGCAAGCAAATACAATTGAATTCCCTTGCTGTTAAAGACAGGTCATGCCACGTGTTAGTAGCTAGAGGCAGAGTATCAGATTTTCTAATGCTACCCTAAGCGAGCGGACAGACTCTTAACAAGGCGCACAATAGAAATCTATCAAAACATAACAATATGCACATTTCAGAAACTCAATGAGCAGATATTGATGCTGTGCTCTCCCTTACCGCCTGTCGTCTCCAAGACGGCACAGAGCAGGACAGATGCGCGCAGATTATGCAAGGAAAAAAGTAGCAATTCAAATGCGCCTCGAGCCACACAGAGCTCTAACAGATACTTTGTAAGGCACTTCGTAAAGGAAAAGACAATTCTCAAGGTGGCTCTCACAGGTGTGTGGGCCCGTGCCTTATATGGAGTGGTGCCGAAAAGGGGGTGGAGGTACGACGTAATCTAAAAAATGTGTACTATAAATTGCCCTTATGATCGACAATTATTTGAAAAATCCAGAGTGGAAGAGAGCAGCAGAGGAAAGTAGGAGACCACACCCCGTTGTGAGGATGTGCCGAGTGTGGCTGTAGTCAGCAGCCAAAAGAGCGTTTCACCAGGCTTCCTCCAGGCTCTTAACAGGCACTTCGTAAGGCACCTCTCAGACGCTTTCCAATGGATCATTTTATGCATTGCAGAATGTTGTCAGTCCAGAGGCAGGAAACTGCCTCGTGGCATCAGAGCATACTCGACCAGAGGGGTCTCCGCATCACCAGCCTTACAAAGGGGGGTCCCCGTTGGGGACATTTGCAGAGCTCCAACTTGGTCCTCACTCCATACTTTTACAAGGCACTGCAGCCTGGATGTCGCCCGTTGGGCTGACACATGTTTTGGCTAGGCAGTGCTACAAAACTTATTACTGTGAACTTTCTGCCCGCCTCCATTGTTCCACTGCTTGGGGAGTCTATCAGATGAGAAATCTGCAGGAAAAAGGCAATCTATTGAAGGAGATATTACTTACTGTAATGTTATTTCTATGGATTCTTCTCCCGCAGATCCATCCATCCATCCCTGCTCAGAAAGCATTAGCAGTTGGTACGCATCTGTCTTGGTGAGTAGACATGGTGATGGTCCTAAAGTGACAGTTTTCTGTCTAGCAAGCTGCATGTCTTTCTCGATCCAACAAAAACAATCTGACTTCTGTGGAAATCTTTCCATCAAGTCTTGTATCCCGTTGAGATGCTTGTTTGATTGGGTGCTTGGCCTTCTTCTCTCGCTATTTTCCTCTGCAGGGGTCGGCACAGGGAAAGAAGGCGGGGAACTGAGGTATGGGGTGTAGTGACGTGATATACATACAACACCCAATGTCACGTCCGGAGCCAACGGTGGAGCACCGAGCAAGACTGATCGACTATCGATGGCCCAGTGGAGGTCCACTAGACCCCTGTCGAAGAATTTTCCGAGCAGCAGAGCTGGATGAGGAATCTGCGGGAGAAGAATCCATTGAAAGAACATTACGGTAAGTCATTTCTCCTTATAGGGTCAGGATGAGTCATCCCAGAATTAGAGCGAATGTGTCAAATCTGTAATCTACCGACAGACGAGACAGCAAGACACATACTGACAGAATATAGGGAAAGAGGGGCATTGTATACGTCAGTTTTGGGACACTTCGTTCGCCATTACAACTGCATTAAGGACGATAGTTTCTGATCTTACTGTTTTTAAACACTGAGAATAAAGCACTGCACATTGCCTTACACTGTACCTGAAAACTGATAGACAATGTTGAAGAATAATCAAAAGCATATCGGGGCCTCATTATGGAAATTACCTACGACTTTACACAGTACCAATTCATGAGTTTTTATATTTAAGGGGTACTTTTCTACTTCTCTGTTTTTAATTTTATTCTTTCGTTAAGAACGTTTGAAGTGACATTATTTACTGATACTGTATAGAGTTATGTATCTTTTTAGGAATTTCAGCAATTCAAAAATTTGGTAAGAGTAATTGGAAGTAGAATGTAAAATCTTTAGGGATTTCTTTTAATCCTGATTAGTACTGTCAACAGTTGTGTATTTTAATGAACTGTTTTGTTTTTCTTGTGTTTTATAATGAATTATATGTTTTTTTTATTATGAACTGATTACATTGCGAAAGAATAACAAACGCTCCAATTCATCAGAGTGTCCTGGACTCTACCTAGGGAAAGGCTTTTCCTCCTGAGGACAGGCCTCTACACATACTGCAGATGATCACCAGATTCCAGTATGCCCAATACCTGCCAGTCCTAGGCTTCCTACGGTTGCACTGCCTCATGGCTTTATGCATCTTCCTGGTGCTGGAGGCCAGATTTAAGAATTTTATTTCACCAATGGGCCCTCAGATCTCAATGGCCGCAGTCCTCTGCCAGTATGACAGACTTAAGTCCCTAGCAGAGTCACTCAGGATCTCCTATGGTGGACTCGTGATGGCGGCAGAACCATTTTAGCAACTGTGGACAGAGGCGACCGTAGTAACGGAGGCGTCTCTGAAAGGCTGGGGCACTCGCCTGAACAACAGTGAGCAGGTTGTGTTCCCTGCCAGAGACGAATCTTCACATTAACCTGTTGGAGCTGTGGGCGTTCAGACAGGTGCTGATGTGCTTTTTGCCCTCCATACAGGGGATCACTGTCCTGATTGTGACGGACCCACTGTGGCCATGTACTACATTAACAAGAGAGGTGGTGTAGGGGTCACACCCCTGTGCAGAGAGGTGATGCAGCTTTGGTACTGGGCGTTACAGAACAAGATCTCTCTGTTGTCAGTTCATCTTGCCGGAACGGAGAATACTACAGGAGATTCCCAGGGCAGACCGGTCTCGGTCTCCCACGAGTTGGAGCTGTGTCAAGAAGTTCTTTTAGAGATCTTTGCCCTGTGGGGGAACCCCTTAAGTCGATCTGTTTGCGTCCAGCGTGAACAGGATGCGCAAACGTGTCTGCTCCAGAATATTTCCACCGCGAGGGGCACTGGGGGACGCATCGGTGATGGATTGGAACTTAGAACTTCTATATGCTTTACCACCAATTCCCGTCATTCCTCAAGTGATCAGGAGGTTGAAGATGTACGGGGCAACTATGATCCTGATTGCCCCGAACTGGGCCTGGAGGATTTGGTCGTGGACCTTCTGGATATGGCTATCTATCCTCCACAAAGTCTTCCCCGGAGTCTAGACCTTTTCGCTCAGAGGGGGCTGATTCTTCACCCGCTCAACCTGCACAACTGGCTTTTGAAAGTCCAAGGTGCAGTGATTGGGACCTTTCGGAAGACATGATGGAAGTGTTGCTTTTGGCCAGAAGGCCAGCGACTACAGCTCTATAACACTGCCGTTGGAGAAGGTTTTCCAGCTCGTGTAGGGCACAGGATGTGTATCCCTTTTTACATGACTTTTCAAGGGTGTTGTCTTTTCTGCTTCATCTTGCAAGACGGGGCCTTTAGGTTGCCACCATCAAGGGCATCAAGGGCTATTTTTGCGGCGCTACCTATTTTTAAACGCATGCCATTAAGTTACATTTTTCAAAGGCCTGATTCACACCTTCCCCCTGACCTCCTTTGATGTGCCGCATTGAACCTGAACTTGGTGTTAACTTTTCTTATGCCTTCTCCATTTGAGCCGTTGCATTCGTGCCATCTGAGACTTCTTTCATTGGAACTGCCTTCTTGGTCACTATCTCCTCAGCTCAAAGTGTGAGTGAATTGCAGGCCCTGTCTTCTAAACCACCTTTTATAGTCTTTACCAAGGACAAGGAGATTCTTGGAGTGCGCCCTTCGTTCCTGCTGAAGGTCGTATGGGAGTTTCACTTGTCACTGATAATTTGTTTGCCAGCTTTCTGTCCACTTCCTCATCCATCTAAGGAGGAAGAAAGGTTGCTATAGGCTTGATCCCAAGAGGGCTCTGAGTTTTTACATCGCTAGGACAAACCAATTCAAACTGGAAGACAACTGTTCATTAGCAAAGGAATAACAAAGCAAACCATTTCAAGATGGATAATACTTTGTGTTTGAGTGCTACACCAGAGTGGGTAAGCAAATTCCAGAAGACTTAAGAGCGCACTCCACTAGGGGTGTGGCAGCTACTTTGCCTCTTCAAAGAGGAATACTTGTAAAGGATATCTCTGACTGTGGCAGGGTCCTCCATGCACACGTTCGCAAAACACTATTACCTTGACACAGTATCAACAAATTAGTCTTGTTTCAGTAGGGCCGTTCTCTAACAAGTGGTGGCATAACAGCGAAAGAGTTTGCTCCTTCCCTCCTCTGTGATGTCCTACAGCTATAAGAGTCCATCTAAGATGAGGGATCCGTGGAAGGACACAATCCATTAGAAGAACAAATTACTTACCCCTGGTATTGTTCTTTCTGATGGATGTTCCTCCCATGGATTACTCCTCGCCCTCCCAGCCTACCCAATTTTTTATTTATTTTATATTTGGTTTATAAAATCTTTACAAAAAAACTATTTTTATAAGCATATACATATTTTAGAACACTTTCTTTCACAAAAATGATAGTAATACATTTCGATAGAATAAGATTCAAATGAGTGCACACAATTTAAAATAAGTGTACACAGTTTTAAATTTCACAGTTGAAATAAAGCATAAAATCGCTCCTGTTCATTGTGCAAAATGCAATCGTGCAAATTAGCAAAAGTGCAAATCGCATAGTTAAAATCCAAAGAAGATAATTATGATGCATCATAGCCCTTCAGGAGATTGATTCTGCCACTTAAAATCCCTCCTGTTTACTTGTGCAAGATACAATTGTGCAAATTAGCAAAAGTGTGAATATCATAGTTAAAATCAAAATAAGATATTTATGATGTATCAAAGCCCTTCAGGAGATGGATTCTACCACTTAATTAAAATAAAAGAAATATAATACATTTTTAAGGAAACAAAGCATAAAAGCAGATCGTTCTTATTTTGATATTTCGACATCAATTGTTTTCAAAATCTGAGTGAGTGCTAGGATTAAGGATTTTTCACCCACATCATTCTTATCCAAAGAAAGTCACTAGGAAATTCTGCTTCATTATTAATAAACTTAGTAAGTTTGGAGAGTCTCGACACTCGAAAATGTAGACCTACTAAAACCAAATGTTTTAAGCTTTCTTTGGGTTCATCACAGTTGGGGAACCTACATTGTAGCGCAGAATTTGCGCCCACATCACATGACCGATGTGCTACCCTTTCTGGTGTATGGAATTAATTTAGCTGAAACGCATGTACAAGGTGCAAGCTTTGAAGCAGGGAAAATAAATTAAATACAGGCTTTGCATTTTTCTTTTTCTAGAAAATGTTGCATACTCTATGTACATGGTATATTTCTGTAAGCCCTCAATTGTTGCTATCCAATCCATATAATAGCGTTTTTTTTTATACAAACCCAGGGCAATTAGATCTTCAGTTACTATATCAAGGTTACCTAATAACACTTTCATTTTTCTGCAGAATAAGCCATAAGAATTCAGGCCATTATCCAACATCATTTCATGGAGGTCCTTATATAGTGAATTATCAGGAGCGACCAAAACTTTGGCAACATTACAAAGCATCCTCCATTCATATCTGGAGGCTAGGAAAATTTGGCCCAATTCGTGGTGCAACAAGGAGTTTGGAATTGACGATGCTAGGTGGAGTGTAGTCTTCCATTTGCGGCCCTGTAAGCTGTTTAGGAACAGTCTAATGTCAATCAGGCACATGTCCAAGCCATATAGGAGTACCGGCTCCACTTTCAAGATCTAAAAGTCATCAGTGGTAGAATAGAAAATGTACAGTATTTCCAATAGATCACTTTCATTTGTGACAGGAGAGTTCGTGACTTTTCATTTAAAGTGCCTTTCCACATTACAATGGAGGATGCATTACACAGAATATACCCCAAGTAAGTTACATTCAAGGGTTGTTCAATGTAAGTACCATCAATAGACCATTTATACGATTTCAGTTTTCTACCACCTGTAAAAATCATAATCTTTGATTTAGAAGGATTAAGTTGCAAATTATGTTTGAGTGCAAAAGATGACATTATTTTTATTTTGAAGCCCAAAGGGGGTGGTATCTACAAGTATAATATCGTCTGCGAAGGCAATCCAATGTAGACAAATCTTTCCCATTCTGACTGGAAAAATATTTGCTTCGGACCACGATTCGTCTAAATCGCATAAGTACAAATTAAATAATGTAGCAGCTAAGTTGCACCCTTGTTTTAAGCCCACATAAGTTAGTATAGAGTCGGTCATGACTCCTTCCTGGTTAATTCTAAACTTATACAAAGTTTTAATGTGTAACATTGATATTAAGAGTATTATCGACAAGGGTAAGCCCAATTTGATCATTTTGTTCCACAGTATATTTCGAATCACACTGTCAAAAGCAGCAGTCATATCCAGTGCAGCTATGTACACTGGATTAGATCCTTTGATCTTAGTTTGAGCCAAGATAAGCAAAATCATAATGGCATTTAGTGCGGTACCCATTTTTTTTGCAGAACCCGATTTGGCATTTGGAATAAATGTCATGTGCTGCAATAAATTGTTCTAACTTGTGCAAAATAAGGATTGAAAATATCTTTGCAGCGGTATCTTTCAGGGCGATAGGTCTATAGATTTCAGGAAGCGTGCGCATGCCATTTTTGTAAAACAGTATAATTATAGATAGCAACCAGTATTGCGGAATCGTCTGTGTCTCGAAAATTTGTGCGAATTTCACCTTCAGAGTGATTGCCCAAAAACTAGGGTCGGATTTATATACACATGCTGGTATACCATCCATGGCTCTTGAATGATTTAATTTTGAGATTGCCCCCCCATTTTGGTATTTTTGGATCTAAAATACCCAAAAAAGACAGGTATTTTAAACTTCCTTGCTATGTGTTCTTTCCAAGCTTCAGGAGGCATAAGAGTGCAAATCCTCACTGATCTGGGGGTTTGTCTGCTTAACCGTAGACCAGATGGATTTTGTATTATGTTGACAAATATATTTTTTCAGTTTTTGGTTTTTAAAATTGTTTATTTCAAATGTAATTTGTTTCATTCTATTTTTATATGATTGCAAAATGCATTTCTTGTGATATTTATATTGGGCTGAATATGTATTGCTATTCCTCAGACACTTTAGTTCTCTATTTTTACTTCGTTTTAGCATCTTAAGTTTCAGATTGAATGAGAATTTATGGCCACAGTTAACAGGCTTTTGTTAGCCAGATGTTTCAGTCTGATAGAGAAGTTACCAATTCATCAGTTATTCTGAAGTTACTTTTTGCAGTGACCACATCCTTAACCTTTATCAATTCATGCGAGACAATGTTGGTGATTTGAAGGCATAATTTAGAATTCCACCTCAAAGAAATTGGTGGCCAATCTATTTCCAGCAACCTTAAAGCTGGATTAATGCTGTACTTTATCAAGGAGATGTTTATATTTAACTGAATCAGCAAGTGATTGCTCAAATTGGTGTTATGGACAATCACTGATTCACTAAGATTACCACTTGTTCGAGAAATACGAAAGAAGTCTAAAATTGAACCAACTGAACCACGCTTCCATGAATATTTAGGGCAGTCATCTGCGATATTAACAAAGCATATTTCGAAGGGATTGTGTCCTCCGACGTATTCCTTATCTTTGATAATACGTTTCCAGCTTGCTGGCCTTGGAAATTTTTTCTGTAGAGGGCGCTGCGCGTCGACGTCCGCCGAGTCGATGTCCCTCGACGGCCACTGTATCGGCGCCGACGTCACCATTCCCATAAATAGACACGCGCTGCGTCCGTTGCTCGGTTCCGTTTTTCCACGCTTCGTGGGGTCTCGGAACGTCGTTGCTCAGTTCAGTCAGGTTTATCTAAATCTATTTCGACGAATATTCCTTATCGTTCTCGATGGCTTCTTCATCAGAACCGACGACGCCGCGATCCGGCTTCAAGAAATGTCGAGACTGCGGTAAAAAAATGTCAATAACGGATCCACACAGGGTCTGTTTATGGTGCTTGGGGTCCGAGCACCATTGTTCGGAGTGTGAGGACTGCATGTCCATGACGGCGAAAGCCCTGAAGGAGCGAAAGGGGAAGCTCGAGAGAGGTAAGTCAGCCAAATCCTCCTCAAAGGTTTCGTCGGCTGAGTCGAGGCATTCGTCCCCTCGCCGTCGAAAACACTCCCATTCTAGATCTCGAAGCAGCTCCCACCATTCGTCGAGATCTAGACACTCAAAAAAGAGACGTCTAAGGTCCCATTCCTCGTCGTCTTCGGTGTCCCCATAAAGAGTTTCCTGTCCCACCAAAGACAGTTCTCAAGCTGAGTGGGAGGAATTCAGAAAGAAAATGTTAAGCGTCTTCGAGAACGTGGCCTCGACCCCCTCGAAGACAGCTGAGGGTGATACCCCGGGTGAAAAATCCAAAAAATCAAAACGCTGCGAGTCGCAGCACCCGGCGAAACATTCCACCCAAGAGCGCCATGAGCCATCGGGTAAGAAGGCACCGTCTTCGTCGTCGAGGGTTCCTTCGACGCGGTCGTCGAAGATTCCTTTGACGCATGGGTCGGCGCCATCGACGCCGTTGTCGAAGGGTTCCTCGACGCATCGGTCGATAGACTCGACGCCATCGTCAACGCCGATGAAAGAGAGGACCAAGGCTCCACAGCCAACGGTGTTTTCAAGGGCCTCCGGCACGACGCCAAGACCGTCGTCGATGCCCTCGAGTAGGATCCCGATCCTCTCGAATTCTTCGAGACCCCTTCCAGTTTTTTCAACACCATTTTTGGCGCCTTCGAAGCCAGTTACATCAGCGTCGACGACTTCGACATTTTCTCGTCCAATAACGACGAGTTTGGCTCCTTCGGCCCTAGAGTTGGGCTTTACTCCATTTCAGAGATCAGAATACCCTGGTCTTTCTTCAATTTATGAAGAAAGAGAAGAGACTGACCAAGAAACTTTTGGTTTACAGAGATCCTCACTGCCTGCTGCAGAGGATTTCACCTTTGAAGAAAGGAGGCTGAAGGAACTACAGGACTCACTTCATGAGGCCAGTGGACTTGACACTTCCCCAGAAGTGGAATTTGTAAAGCCAGACCCAGGGGAACATGCCGAAACACCATATAGAACCCTGATGGCAAGAATAATTGAGTTTATGTGTTGGTCTGCGCCTTCACCTGTTTTCCAACAGGATGATCTAACGGATATATTGGACAAAGGCCCACAGGAGGACCCGGTGGTCCCCTTCCATGCAGCCCTACAAAGAAAAATTGCATCCAATTGGGAGACTCCCGAAGTCATCCCAGCAGTCAATAAAAGACTGTCGACAAAGTATAGGGTAGTGGCTGCTGACCCTGAATACCTGTCAAAACACCCGACCCCAGAGAGCCTGGTGGTTCAAGCGGCAACTTCATCCAGCAGTAGGACTGCTTACCCTACTGTCCCACAGGACAGGGATGACAAGAGATACGACTCTATGGCAAAGAAAGTCTTCTCTGCGAGTAGTATGGCGTTGAAGTCCATCAACGCCACCTGTACGCTCGCCACGTTCAGTCACACATTATGGGAGTGTGCTTCATCAGCGGCTGACTGCATACCCGATGGAGAAGAGAAGGAAGCCTTCCTTAACATCATTCAAGATGGCAAAGATGCCATGTGCGAGTCTCTTCAAACTGGCATCGATTCCGCTGACAGTATCAGCAGGGCCATGGTGGCTAGTACAACAATCTGCAGGCATGCGTGGTTGCGAAAGTCTGGCTTTGCTCCAGATGTACAGGCCAGACTTTTGAATATGCCCTTTGACGGCTGTTATTATTATTCGGAAAAAAGGCTGATGACAGTCTGGAAAAGTTACAGACTTCTAAAGCAGCAGCAAAATCCTTAGGAGCTGCTATCCGCCAAACTCCTTTTCGCCCCTCAGGAACCTCTGTGAGAGGAAAGTCCTTTCGTTATTATTCCGCATTCGGAAAAGGCAGAGGACAGCCAGCTCAAAGAGGCTAAAGAAGATCCACCCGAGGTGGACGGGTCAAAGGTACTAAGACCGCAGCAGCAGCAGGTGCCTCTTTACCCTCGGCATCTGCATCAGCCGCCCCCAAACCACTCTGAGGCCTTCGCACACAAGACACCTATAGGGGGCAGGTTAACTCACCATCTGACGGAATGGCAGGCTATAACGTCAGATGCTTGGGCGTTGGAGACAGTTGCCCAAGGTTACTGCCTACCCTTTCTACACATCCCTCAGAGTCATCCACCGGGGAACAGCTCGCTAAAAGTCCCAGATCCGCTCCTCTTGCAGGAAATTATGGACCTGCTAGAGAAAGGTGCCATAGAACCGGTACCTGTAGCGGACAGTAACAAGGGCTGGTACTCCCCCTACTTTCTCATACCAAAGAAGGACGGAGGACTGAGTCCCATCCTGGACTTCCGAGAATTGAACAAGTTCCTCAGGAAGGACAAGTTCAAGATGGTAACTCTCTCTCAGATCCTTCAGGCCCTCCAGCTCCAGGACTGGCTGGTATCTCTGGACCTTCAGGATGCTTATTTCCATGTGCCAATCCATCTCAAGCACAGGAAATACCTGAGGTTCGCAATTGGCAACTCTCATTATCAATTTCGACTTCTTCCATTTGGGCTGACCTCTGCCCGAGGGTCTTCACCAAGCTGATGTCGGTAGTGGCGGCGAGTCTAAGGAGGGAAGGGATCCATGTCTATCCCTACCTGGACGATTGGCTGATGAGGGCCGTATCTTCGGAACAGGCCCGGACCCAGCTAGATTATGTCTGCCTCTTCCTTCACAGACTGGGCTTCTCCCTCAATTTAAAGAAGTCACAGATGATACCATCTCAGAGACTCCAGTTCATTGGAGCGGTCCTGGACACTTCCCTGGGTAAAGCCTCGCCACCAGAGGTGAGGGCTCAAGATATTCTACAGATGGTCACCAAGTTTCAGAATGCCCAGCGTCTCCCAGCCTTGGACTTTTTGAGGTTGCTAGGCCTCATGGCATCCTGCATCTTCCTTGTGCCAGAGGCTCGCCTGAGAATGAGATCTCTTCAGTGGGCACTGAGAAGTCAGTGGTCACAATTCTCAGGGAGAATGTCGGACCTCCTCCGGATTCCAGACAAGGTAGCCCACGACCTTCAATGGTGGGCCTATTCAGAGAACATCTTGAAAGGAGAACTGTTTTGGCAACCATGGCTAGAGATAACAGTAGTCACAGACGCCTCGCTCACAGGGTGGGGAGCCCATGCCAACGACTTGACCATCAGCGGTCGTTGGTCTCCATCGGAGTCCAGACTACATATCAACCTATTAGAGCTGAGAGCGATCAGACTACCGCTGAAAGCCTTCCTGCCATCAGTACAGGGGAGAAATGTCCTGATAATGACAGACAACACGGTGGTCATGCACTACTTCAACAAAAGAAGAGGCGTAGGATCACTGCCACTGTGCAGAGAGGCAATGCAGCTCTGGTTTTGGGCAATTCGGGAAGGAATCTCTCTATCGGCAGTCCACCTAGCCGGAGAGAAGAATTTGACAGCGGACGCTCTGAGCAGGAATGGGAGCTAGCTCAGGAAGTCCTTCAAGAGATCTTCGCCCTTTGGGGAACCCCTCAGATGGATCTGTTCGCCAGAAGCACCAACAGGAAGTGCGATCTGTTCTGTTCAAGGGAATTTCCCCCGAGAGGAGCTCTAGGAGACGCGTTCGTAGTGGACTGGGAGTTTCCACTCCTCTACGTGTTTCCACCACCCCTGTTATTCCTCAAATGATCAGGAGATTGAGAAGATTCCGGAAAATCATGATCCTAATTGCCCCAGACTGGGCCAGGAGAACGTGGTACCCGGACCTTCTAGATATGTCCATCTGTCCTCCAATCCGTCTTCCACTCAGAGAATCTTCTCTTGCAGAAGGGAGGTCAGGTTCTCCATCCAGACACCAGAACCCTCAACCTTCACGCTTGGCTTCTGAAAGGTTGAGGTACAAGGATTGGGATCTCCCTGATGACGTCATGGAGGTGTTGCTTTCGGCCAGAAGACCAGCAACAAAGTCTTTATACCGCTGCCGTTGGAACAAGTTTTGCCGCTGGTGTAGGGAAGAGAATATCAACCTTTTTTCATGTGGTACACCAACGGTGTTATCGTTTCTACTCTACTTGGCAAACTCAGGCCTTCAAGTTGGCACTGTAAAAGGCTATCTCGCAGCGCTTTCTATCTTCAAGCGCACTGCGGAGGAACCATCGTATTTCAAAATTCCTCTAGTGGTACAATTTCTCAAGGGTCTAACTAATGTTTACCCTCCAAAACCATTCCAGGTTCCATTATGGGACTTAAATTTAGTCTTAAACTTCTTAATGGGCACTCCATTCGAGCCACTTCACTCTTGCGCATTGAGATTTCTCACACTTAACTGTCCTACTTGTAGCACTAACATCTGCTAGGAGGGTGAGTGAGCTACAAGCTCTCTCCTGTAAACCCCCACATACTATCTTCCACAAGGACAAGGTTGTCCTCCAGGTGAAGCCTAATTTTCTCCCAAAGGTGGTTTCTGAATTCCATATTACTCAGACAATTACCTTGCCTTCATTCTACCCTCCTCCCCATCCGGGGAAAGAGGAGGAAAGGCTACACAGGCTGGACCCTAGGTGAGCTCTCAGCTTTTACATCAGCAGAATGGTTAGGATCAGGCAAGCAGACAGCTGTTTGTAGGATACTCCGGTCACAAGTTGGGACTACCCATAACAAAACAAACCATCTCCAGGTGGATTATCTTGGCCATCCTGGAATGTTATAGACTAGCAGGGAAAGAGCCACCCCAAAACCTCAGAGCTCATTCAACCAGGGGTATCGCAGCTTCTTCGACTCTCCAGAGAGGGGTACCGGTCCGGGACATATGTGCGGCTGCCACATGGTCGTCCGCACATACATTCACAAAATTTTACAATCTGGATTCCTCCACTGCTCAAGAGACCAGATTTGGCAAGGCCGTATTACACTCGGTCCATCCCTAAAGGGATACATAACACTATCACTCCCTCCTCCAATTACATACCACTGCTATGGGAGTCTATCAAATATAAGGAATACGTCGGAGGACACAATCCCTTCGAAGAATAAGTTACTTCTTACCTGGTAACGTTCTTTCGACGGGATGTTCCTCCGACGTATTCCTTATCGCCCCTCCCCTCCCATCCATCCCCGCAGTGATAACTTCCCTTGTGGTTGCAGCTTTCGCTCCTTCAAGGTTACTAACCAATTCAGGCATGTCTTTTCTTATACTACAAAACGGAACTGAGCAACGGACGCAGCGCGTGTCTATTTATGGGCATGGTGACGTTGGTGCCGATACGGTGGCCGTCGAGGGACATCGACTCCGCGGACGTCGACGCGCAGCGCCCTCTACAGAAAAAATTTCCGAGGCCAGCAAGCTGGAAACGTATTATCAAAGATAAGGAATATGTCGGCGGAACATCCCATCGAAAGAACGTTACCAGGTAAGAAATAACTTATTCATCCCATTCAGAGAAGTAAGTTGCCCATCTTTTACCCCTTTGCTTTGACAATGTCACACCACCATTTTGGGGCCTAGGAGAGACCACATGGCAATTCTCATAACAGCTGGAGTTGAAATCCCCCCACCCCCACAATTATCTCATAAGTTGGATTCTGTATGTAAGCATTTTCAAGAATTCTATCCAACTGATTAAAGATGTACTCCTGGGAGATTTTAACAGGATTCCAATAAAGACATGCAAGTAATAAATACTCCACAGCGAACAGATGTTCAGAACAAAAAGTCTAGATTCAGAGTTCATAGCATTATCAACAGCAATCGCAAGTCCTCCAGAAGGTCGCCCTAGTGATGCTATAGAAGCCAATGAACAGTAGACCGTATAGCCATCCAAATGGAGTTGGTCAACCTTCATTGTTTCTTGAAGGAGTATAACATTGGGTTTATTCACAGGAAGAAGCAAGGAGAACCACGTTAGCAAGTTGTTGAATCCACAAGGATTCCAGGAGTATACAATGAAGTTAGTCTCTCTGCTCGGGCTACACAGAGTTTACTACCAATTTGGGTGCAAAAATAGATTTAATAAGGGGTTCGGCCCACGTTCAATCCTTTATGGTGCCTGCCAATGACAAAATTGTGAAATATTATCCTTACTTAAGGCCTGTTCACTTGCACTAACTGTGGTTTGCCTTTCTTTTATAACCTCTTGAACGACCCAGATCTCCACAAACTCCTTTGCTTCTAGTTGAGTTTTAAAGAGTTGTATGGACAACCCTAATTCGGAAAAGTCTGACCTATGGGCCCAAATTAGTTTTAATATGATCATGGAATTGACCTGACAGGTCATCCGATTGTTATTGTGCTTGCCTAGTGAAATCCAATTGAAATCGTCCGATTTAAAAATTCTTAGAGTGGATTTGGATCATTAATCCCAGCAAGAAAGAACGATTAAACCAGGCATTACCCAGGACTTTTGGATTGCTTTCCCAGCCTATGGTATTCAGGATTGGCTGTGATTTATCACAAGTACCAGACGCCACGTCAGATTGATTGGTGGCAGTATGCGTGATGCTTTTGGGCACACTTACAGATGTTTAATCTGAAATCACAGCTAAGGGAACAACACCCGTTGCGGAAAGGCAGTTTGTTGGAGGGGGTAAGGATACAACAGAGGGCTGGTCGCTTCCCAGGTGACCCAAAAGAGGGCATGAGGACAGCAAATTGCCATTAGTAGTGTTTGTTGACAGCATCCTAACAGCTGGTTGATGTGCGGTACTCATCAAGCGGCCATCACTTCCTAGAGGGACGGAAGCTTCAACTTTATGCAGATTCGGCCCTATGTGATCGTATATATTAAAAGAGGGCATTGAATTTCCAGCAGGCAAGTTGCAATAGTGCGAGCTTGAGGACAGCTGGAGTGGCTCAGTTAATGACTGAGTTCTGCCCATGGGTGAAATGATAGATGTTGTAGATCGACAGGCGTCAGCGCAAGATAGTAATTTCCTTATTTTGTTCCACTGGAGGAGCTGAAGGTTGCGCATTTTCAGTGGACAAAAGATGAGGTTGGCATCTATCAGGTATAGGGAGCCTTGTGCCCGAGTTCTTTATCCAACCACTAGTCAGAAAAAATCTAAACTGGGATGTCTGCTTTTTAGCACTCAACTCCTCCAACTGAGAAGATGAAGTATATATCTCGTCTATAGATTCAAAAGGTGCCTTTTTATTTGTTTTAGTATCTGGAGCCTCTACCTTTTTGGGGTCCTTGCATTTTTCTTTAGACTTTGTTGCAAGCAAAATCTTTCAACTGCTTAGATTCTCCCTTAAATTGTCAATGATATTAACTTTCTTCACTTAATTGTTGTAAGTCCAAGAGCTCATGCTCACTACTAATTGCACAAAGATTTTTGATATATTGTGCCCATACATTTTTGTCAAGTTCTTGAGTTGAGACTCCTTTAATATCTTCCTATTTTCTCTTTGTTTGTGTGCTCTTAATTTGAGTCGTTTATTCCTACGAGAGTGGAAAGCTTTAGAACTCCCGGTGTACCCTTCAGCAGTAACATCCAGGTTCTCCTGGTTAATAATATCCGTCAATGCGGAAGGACTGTTAGATTGAGCTACATCCTCCTGGAATGACGAACTTGCTGCCTCCAAACACTGTTTGCCTATTTTTTGTTCCTTTTCATCCTTGTCTTTAAGGAACTGTACTGTTAATTCTAGTTGAATGATTTTACTAGATATAGATTTAACACTATTCTGAAATTCTGAGGTATCATAGTGATCAGAAATAGACCTAGTGCCATGAACCACGTCCAAGCACTCTGGGATACTAGGATTCATTCCAGATCTCTCTAGTGAGTCCATGGATGTTTGATACGACTTGTGTTCCCATTGTAGTTGAGCAGTCTGCGAGTGTACTGATCTGTTATGTATGTTTGATGGACATTATTCTAGGGTTACGGGTCTACAAGTTTCTCTAGCAATAATAAATCCTTCAAGACAATTTATTTTAGCAAGTATATCAGAAAACCTAAATTGAATGTCTCTAATCTCGAGATGAGTGACCTCATGCCCTTTGTCTAACAGATTTGATATGCAGGTTATTAGTGATAAATGGTGAGAATCCTGAGATCATTTGAGCAATTGATACTCTAAGGTATCCTTTGTTCATCAGTACCCTTCTCAGAAATGCAAGTTTGTCTGTTATCAACGTGCTGAGGGTCTCCGACGGAACACTCCATCGACCCTGGCATGTCATGAGCTTTTGTATATGGCTCATAAACAGGTGAACTGGAGTCAAGTTTCTTGTACTTTTTATTTTTAAAGAATGTTGCAAAAGTAGGCTATGGGTGTTTGACAAAAGGTTTCTTATCTGAGTATAAGCTGATATCGTCAACCTCGCTAGAATGTCTTGACATGGGAGTAATTGGGCTCGGAGATAATCAAAGACGTTTCCCCAGCTGGGGGCGTGGCTTGAGCAGCCATGGAGTAGGACGTCCTTCCCGTGTAGCTCCGGAGGATCCGACAGATGATCCGTGAAAACCACCTTTGAAAGAGCGCCATTGGTTCCAGAATTGATCACACACGCACGGGAATGTGGGCTCTGCTCATTGTATAAAGATCGAGAGAATCATAAGTGGGATTCTGGAGGAATTGCTCGACGAACGACGGCGGCTGTTCGGTCCATTGTCACACAAGATGGCCGAGAACAAAGGGAGCGAAACTGGAGCGCCCGAAGAGGATGAATAGAAGCAGCAGCCATGGAGAAAGAACGACAATGGCGAAGTGAAGACGGAGCGAAACCCCTGGGGCGGTGGGCCTTGGGTCGCGAAGGCTTGGGGGCTGGCCCGGACGGCAGGAGCCCGAGGGCAGCAGAGGTGTGAAAAGGCAGGCCGCACCAGGACAGGCACGAGAAGCGCTCGCTCGGCATTGATGAGCAACTAGCAACGGTGAGAGGAGGTGGATGTCGCGACTGCCCGAAGATCGCCACAACAGCCGATAAAGAGCCGAAAGTACGGCTGGGGAGACACTCGGACGCTGAATCTTAATAAGGAGACCCAACGAAGGCCGGAAAATGGCGGCGCGAGGGGCCGTGGGTAAGAATAAGAACAAACAACCCACAATGGATATTTTTGCGAAAACGCAACAGTCTTCTGTGGCCATCGCAACCAAAGGCCCGATGGTACAAGCTGAGGGTGTCGCAGTGGCTGACAATCATCGGATTTTAGAAGCCATTACGGAGCTGATGGAATCCTGGGGGGGTTGCGATGTTGGACCTTACCACTTCCCTGGAGGCTAAAATTGAAGCAGTGGGCATCGAAGTCTCCCTGCTGAGACAAGATGTCAGGGGGCTGGCGGAACGTACAAGCAGCCTGGAAGGTGCAGTGAAAACTAACAAGGACACTAGCACCAATAATGCAAAGGAGATCCATGTCCTTAAGCAACAAGTGGCCAACTTGGAGTCTCGGGCAGAAGAAGCAGAAGGGAGAGCGAGGAGAAACAATATCCGCGTGGTGGGTTTGCCGGAAGGTGAGGAGGGCCAGGACCCGACTGATTACATCGAGAACTTACTCCTACAAGGAATTGGGGCCGGTACACTCTCGCAGGGATTTGTGGTGGAGCGTGCACACAGAGCCCTCATGAGGAAGCCGAGACCAGGGGCCCCTCCACGAGCGATAACAGCCAAAATACTGAACTATAAGGACCGCGAGAAAATACTGGAGTACTTTCGAAAAGGCGGAACAATTGAGAGGGCCTCAAGCACTATCACGGCATACCCGGATTATACTATGCTGGTTCAAAGGCAGCGGTACAGCTATGTCACCATCAAAAGGAGACTGCGGGCGGCTGGGATAAAATATATGCTGCTGTACCCTGCGAAATTGAAGGTCGTGCATAAGAACCAAATGCATTTTTTTGACACTCCGGAAGAAGCAACAACATGGCTGGATCTGCAGGGCTTCCTGGAACAAGACACGGAAGAGACCCAAGATGGGCGTGATAAGTGACTCAGATATGGTATGCATACTGTTATGGCGGCGAGTGAACATCCCAAGGGCACCTGGGCGAAGGCTAAGAACAATGGGCCTGGCTGTAGGAGGCTGATGTTCAATAACACCCTGCTGATTGTGAGAGACTTGATGGACTGGAATATAGTGGCGGTTACATATATTTAAACTGTATGGCATTGTGTAGTTATTCGATGTGCTATAGGAGCGGCAGGGCGAAAGCACCCTACCCCCCGAATTATAGTTGTAGTAGGTTGGCCACTAGGGCGGCCTCACCCTGCGGAGCTTCGAGTACAGGCGAGAGCCGAAAGAGCTAGATGCGGGGGAGCCTGAGATCCAGGGATGGAGCTGGGCAACAGTTGGGGGGGGTGGGGCGGGGGTGATGTTGGGGTAGGGATGGGAGGCGGGGGGAGAGGGAGCGGGAAGTTTGGTGCGTTTTTGGTTAAAGGGGATTTAGAATGGGATGCAAGCCTATACAGATTGGATTGGAACTCAAAGTTAAACTGCACCTGGAGGGGAGGGAATGTGATTATATCAGACCATGGGGGACCTTAAAATACTCACATGGAATGTGCAGGGGCTTAATAGCTATTTAAAAAGGAACACGGTTGTGCTGGATCTGCGCAGGCAGAAAATAGATGTTGCATTGCTGCAGGAAACCCACCTTACACGTGAGAGGATGGACATGATTGCGGGAAAGTGGAAGGGGGTGTTGGTGGGCTCAGCATCGTACTCGGCCTACGCAAGAGGAGTACTTATATGGGTGGCGCCACATGTCCCGTTTCAGCGATTGCAAGTGGTGGCTGAGACAGACGGGAGGATGGTTATGCTGAGGGGACTGGTAGAGAACAGGGAGATAAGTATTGTTAATACGTACGCCACGAACCAGAACACAGCAGCGTACATTAGGACACTGAGTGTGAACCTGAGCGTATGTGTGGGAAGCGCAGTGATCTGGGGAGGAGACTTCAACTGCGTATTGAACCCGAGGGTGGATAGATCGGACTGGAAATTGGATAGACCGGCCCTTGCAGCCAGGGCGCTAAAGACACTGCTTGTTGACTTTGGGTTGGAAGATGCATGGAGAGTGTGGCACCCACGGGAAAGGCAATATTCACATTATTCTGCCCCACAGCAGTTATCAACGAGGCTGGATTATGTCTTCGCATCACCTGAAATGATAACGGAGATTGCACACATAGAGTATAGGGCCAAGGTGCTCTCGGACCACTCGCCCCTGATTCTTGCATGGCAATACTGCCCCCCGAGGGCGAGGATTCCGACATGGCGCCTACGAGCGGAGGCGTTGCGAGACACCTTCTTTAGAGAGGATTTGAGGGAGGAGATAGTAAACTACTTTGAAACCAATACTGGGAGTGTGGACTCGGCGGGGACACTGTGGGAGGCCTTTAAAGTTGTCATGAGGGGGGGGTGGCCATAGCGAAATCCAAGGGCCTACAGGGTGGGGTTTCGGCTGAACTGAGGGAGACGGAAGTAAAATTGGAAGAGGCCTTAAAAGCCGGTGACGATACAGCGCAGAAGCTAGAATTGATACTTATGCTACAGCAAAAATGTGCGGAATACTGGGAGAGGTTGTGTAACCTGAATTATAAAAAATACATAGACAGCATGCGAGAGGTGATAAACCGGGGAGACTTTTGGCGTGGTTATATAAGAGCGAGACCCCCAGAGCCACAATTAGAACCATAGAGAGGGAAGATGGTAGCGTAGAGGACACCCAGGAGGGAGTTAATCAAGCGTTTGTGGATTACTATAAAGTGTTATACGGGGAAGATGGGGAAAGTAGCCGTGTAATGATAGAAGAAACGCCTGATGATATAGGGCTGCCCAAAATAAGCGAGGAAGAAAGAGAGGAATTGGACACCCCGATTACCCTGGAAGAACTGGGGGAGGTGGTGAGGCAGCTGCCTACTAGTAAGACCCCGGGGACAGATGGGCTCCCAAGTGAATTTTACAAGGTATATATAAAGGAGGTCCTCCCCCCTCGCTGCTAGAAATGATAAACAAAGCATTCGAGATGGGACGCTTACGGGAGTCACTGAGAGAAGCTGTCATAGTACCTCTCCCTAAACCTAATAAACCGGGGCGTAGCTGTGGTTCCTTTAGACCCGTGTCAATGCTGAACCAAGACGGCAAGATATTAACTGATGTCTTGGCGAATAGACTGAGGGTCATTAGCAAATTAATGCATCTGGATCAAACGGGCTATGTCCCCCATAGAAACATTACCAATAATCATAGGCGACTCCAGAGAATCATTGAGTTTGGCAGAGAAAGTGATGAGGAAATGGCAATTGTGTCCTTGGATGCGATCAAGGCCTTCGACTCTGTCAAGTGGCCGTGGCTGCTGGCGGCCCTGAAACACTACGGGTTAGGGCCTGGCTATGTAAGGTGGGCGAAGATTTTGTATAGCGAACCGCTGCCTAGAGTTAAGACAGGATCTGTGATATCAGAGAGGTGGCAGCTTAGTAGGGGTACTAGACAAGGATGCCCGTGGTCTCCTATGCTCTACATACTGGCCCTGGAACCTCTCGCGATTTATCTGAGGCAGCAATATGACACTATAGGCATCGAGGTGAACGGGGAGCGGCATCTGATCTCCCTATATGCAGACGATATGCTGCTGTACGTGCGGTTCCCAGAGGAAAACCTCCAGTACATTTTGGAAGTGCTCGGGAGATACGCTGTGCTATCCGGCATAGCGGTGAACCCCCAGAAGTCTAGCTTGTTCCTGTTGGGGGCGTATATAGGGGTTCCAGCGGAGAGGTTACCGGTATTACAGGTACCGTGGGCGGTTAACACTTTTCGGTACCTGGGGATAGACATATATCACACCGTGGAGGAGGAGCATAGGTGTAATACAGAAGTAGGTATCAAAAAAATTGAGAAATGCATGCGGTTTTGGGCAAAGCTGCCTTTGGCAATGATGGGGTGGGGAGCGATGCTAAAGATGGTGGTCCTGCCGAGGCTCCTACATTACTTCGGGAATATCCCGTACCTGATTCCAAAGGGGTTCTTCACCAAACTGAATAGCATGTGTAGGGACTTTTTGTGGCATGGCACGCGAAACAGAGTGGCGTTATGGAAGCTTCAGAACTTCCATGACAAAGGGGGAATAAAGCTGCCCAACTATGAGGCGTACTATGTGGCGAGCCAGTTGCAGTATGTTGCCAAATGGCTCTCTGATGAAGAGACCTCTGAACTTAGGCTGTTTGGGCGTGATTGTGCACCTTTATATTTGAAAGAAGTTATGTGGGCACCCAGGGCGGAAATGATGGGGCGCCCTAAAATGATGCTACTGGGGTGGAAGGTGTGGCGCAGGGCATGTCAAATGATGGGGGACCGTCCCCATGCTCACCGCAGATACCATTGGTTGTATTGACAGGAGTAGACGCTCAGCTGCGAATGATACTCCGGACCCACTGGGAACCAGCTGGGGTGGCAACGTTGGGTGATATTTGGCAGGGGGGCTCTAGTGTTACTTTTGAGGGGCTGCGGGAAGAAGCTGGGCTGCACGAAGGCCAGTACATTACGTATCACAGAATGGTACAGAGGATCAAGAGAACATGGCCTGAAACTGTGCTGGAGGAAGAATTGGACGCCACCATAGATGTGATATATGATATAGCTGAGGGGGGGGTCACGGGATTTCCAGACTGTATGAGATGTTGATGTCTAAAGTGGGGAAGGAGGTCACGCAGTTGAGACTAGACTGGGAAATGGAGGTCGGGGCCTAAATGGGAGATGGGATGTGGGAACGGGTGCAAGGGTATCATAAGAAGATGTCCAGAAACGCGAGGCTGAAACAGATACAGTTGTACATAACACACAGGGCTTATATGACGCCTTGGAGGATATCAAGGTTTGAAAATGCAGGTCGGCAAGCATGCCCCAAGTGTGACGAAGAGAACGCGGGCATGGAGCATATGTTCTGGCCATGCCCGATCATAGAGAGGTTCTGGAGGGGAGTAAAAGAGAAACTAGAAGGAAGAGGGGTCAAGATAGTAGTGGATACGGTGTGGGCCGGTCTGCTGGGGGGTTCCCCAGACCACAGAAGCTCAGGCATGTAAGCAAACTGAGGGACCTGGCTTATGTGCTTGCAAAAAGGAGTGCCATGGGATGGAAGTCATGCCATGTGCCGAAGATAGAGGTGTGGTGGAAAGACTTGCAAAAATGGGCAGAAGCCGAAACCATGGCATGGCAAGAAGCATGTAGCAATGGGGGGGAGGAGGAGGAGGAGAATGAGTCCTTGATGGCCTGGAAATCACTGATAGCCGGACTGTTTGGGTCATTAGCCGACCCGGCTGAGCCTGTGGAGGAGGAGACCGAACCACAGGATGTGGAAACTGAAGGTTTAACACAATAGACTCGCGAGGGGGGTGGGGTAGAGGGAGTAGTGGTTAGGAATCAAGAAAAGTGTAATGAAACTGTTGGAACATGCACTATTTGTTTGGTTGTTATTGTTTGTTTGTTTGTAAAATTTAATAAAAACTTTAAAAAAAAACATGTTTCCCCAGCTCTGCCATCACTACCGGTGCAAGCCTGGAGATGTCAGAGATGGGATGGTTGTTCACATCGACCGCAGTGAGGGACAATGCTCTCCTCAGGGGGGTAGTTACAATTATGCAATTGACTCTGCAATGCTTTTATCACTAAATCAAAAGTTTTGTGTAAAGAGTATAAAGTGGTATCCTGAATGGAAGTGGGTAACTGGTGTACTTGCACTTGAGCAGGCAAATATTTTATGTCTTTGAGTGCAGCAGGTAGTTGTAGCATAAGGCTTTCGCACTTCAAATCCTCAACTTGACTTTCAGCATTATCTAACAGCACTTCCATGCCAAAAGTAGATGGAGTAAAATCAACTGCTTTCGAATTTGCTTCCATAGGTGCAATGCTAGAGGTAGAGGGCTCTGTGAGGCACCTGCCTGTCACGATCTCCGTTCCACGTAGTTAGGTATACCTCCGTTCCCAAGTACCAGTCAGAGAGGTAGATGACACTCGCCGACCGATTGAGAGCACAGGTGGTGGGGACAGGAACACGGATCCCAGGTGGCTGCAAGAAAAGGATAGGGTTAGACAAAGCAATGCCGCCAGTACAACAAATGTAATACTTCCAGGACTGTACCCTCCTACCTGCGGGAAGACCAGTTTGGACTTGAATACCTAGATGTCCCTCCCTGAGAGATGGAAAGATTCAACCAGGGGCCACCTGTGGGTTGTAAGTTCTGAAGTACAAGATAGGGGTGCCAGATGCAGTGGTTCATGAAAAGGTCAATATCCAAAGTGTCACAGTTCAACAAATCCAAGGGTAAAACAGGTTCAATCCATTCACCAAGTCCAGAGTCCAAAAACCGTTGAGAACACAAACCAGGATTTCAGTGCAGAAGGGTAATCCAAATCAGTCCAAAATTCCAAAAAACAGGGTCAAAAAGACAAGGTAGCCGGGTCTCAGGAGCAGAAATTGGCAACACACCGTGAAAACAGCTGAGAAGCGTATGACTGAAAGTGAGTGTTGCTTTTAGTCTGTGTTTCCCGGTCACAGGATTTACTTGGAACTGCTCCTGATTGGCCCTGCACACCTCACATGACCCGCGCGTATGCGTAGTCTGTAATGCGACGCGCGGTGTCATGTGAGCAGCCAGGACGTCGGGATTGCCCTCGGGACCACAAACTCCATGGCAGCCTCCATCCACAACACTGCCTTAAGCACTGTGATGCTGGCGCTGCTGTGCGACGTTGCCCTGCCGACGCTGCTGTGCGGCGCCGAGCTGCAACTGTCACTGAGCCCCGACCCGACACCACGAACTCCGAAGGCCTCCCACACCTCTGCTGGCGCCGAGCCGGGCCACCCTTGCAACACTGTCCCAAGATGGGGAGTAAAGGTTGTTGTTGCATGACACTGCCACTACGGAGTCCACCAACCATAGCAGAAGTGTTAATATACTTCATTTTGCCAATGGTGCACACAGTCCGAGATGAATGGACTTCTTTTACAGAAACTAATACCAGTTGGATACACTCTTATACGTTCGTGG
The DNA here is from genome assembly GCF_040938575.1 of Ambystoma mexicanum. NCBI lineage: Eukaryota > Metazoa > Chordata > Amphibia > Caudata > Ambystomatidae > Ambystoma > Ambystoma mexicanum. The sequence goes on from NC_090923.1 coordinate 643,048,913, forward strand.
ATATACTCATTTAGAGAAAATGTAATGGTACAGTTACTCAGGTGGCCCTGGCTTTTAGTTCACATCCGTACCATAGGTCAATATTCAAAGTGTACACGTTCATGAAATTTAACAGAGTAAAATTTACTTAAATACCTTTGTTTATCAAACAGTTACCCAGGTAACACTGGCTTTTGCTTTAAGTCAGACACGTAGACATGTTCATAGACTTCGGCAGAATGCTATGAACCTAGATACTTTGTTTTTCAAGTGCAACAAGGGAGCCTATAGTGCTTTTAAATGTCATTAAGAAAAGTTGCATTAAACATTCAGTGAATCTGCCGGTGTCCCTTGCAACTGAATACAATTGACACCACTTCAGATAGATTCACCTACGTAAGCGTTAACATTGACTCACACGATTTCACAACATGGGGTTTCACAACATGGAGTGGCGTTTGTCAGCAAATGGTTTCCCAAGCAACAAAGCTATTTACATCAGATGAGCGAGGCCCACACGGTTAACCAAATGCACCTTTTAAAGTTCCAATATTGGAAACAAGAACCTACCATTACGTTACTAATTTAGTTTTGACCGACGGCCAGACGGCCATCCGAACTGCCAAACAGTACACTTCCGTGCACTTCTGGTGATGTGAGGTAGTGGGCGGGGCCAAACCTCGCAAACAGTCGCTGCAACAAAATACAAAAGGAGAGTTGAGTCATCGGATATCAACAGTAAACAGTAAATACCCTTAAATAAGGATGCAGTCCAAACTATTACTTGAAATTAAGAATAAAGCAAGATTGAGCAGAGTTTCCACCGTGTTTTGCGTTTTCACGGAGCGCAGTTCAAATCACTTCCTCTTGAGCATGCCGCAGTGCTAGCAGAGAGACTGGTGATAAGGCAGCGTGGACAGCCAAACAGTACACTTCGGTGCACTTCTTGTGCGCATGTGCACAAGGAAAATATAGGGTTGATGGGAAGAAGTGGGCGGGGCCAAACCTTGCAAACAGTCGCTGCAACCAAATACAAAAGTAGAGGTGAGCCGTCGGATATCAACAGTAAACAGTAAATACCCTTAAATAAGGATACAGTCCAAACTATTACTTGAAATGAAGAATAAAGCAAGATTGAGCGGAGTTTCCACAGAGCACAGTCCAAATCACTATCTCTTGTGCATGCCGCAGTGCTAGCAGAGACTGGCACCGAGGCAGCGTGGACAACCAAACAGTACACTAACCAGCCTACCCAATGGTTAAGGAGCGTCCTCCTGTGATTCAACGATGACTCTCTACTTTAAACTCTATCTCTAATCCCTAACGCAACTGTGCAATGGGAGAAAATGAGTGAGGTCCCGGGGTGCCAGGCGTGCTATTTGTATGAACGTCACATCTGGTCCCAAAGCAGACGACTCGAGGATCCTTAACAAAGGACCGTAAGGCACCCCCTTCTGGGAAAATGTTACAGAGAGTACTGCAAAGCACGAAAATATATCTAAAATGAGGAATAATGGGAGGAATATCCATCAGAAAGAACATTACCATGGCTACGTTATTTGTTCTTCTGGAGCGACTAATCATCGTTGGTGTCTAACAAGTAAATGACATCAAAAGGCATATCCAGGAGCTTCCAATGGATGTCATTGGTGAACCCGGATGTCCTCAGCCAAGAAAAGCGCATCAAGACGGTGCTCGTAGCCATCTTCCTATTGACGCATTGTGCGGTGTCAAGACCAGATTGTAATTTCTGATGGGAAATCATGGACGTGAATGACTAGTTCGTTTCCCTAGAACTCCAGGATGCTTACTTTCTTGTTGCTATCCACAAAAGCTCCAGACGTATCTGAGATTCAAAATAGAGAACTGTCATTACCAGTTCAAAGTCCTACCTCTATCTTTCTTTGCTACCCAGGATTTTCACCAAGCTGCTAGCAGTAGTGGTGGCTCGAATCAGGACGGAAGGAATTCATATCTTAGCCCAGCTGGGCGACTGGCTCGTCTGAGCCCTTTCACCTGTTCTTTGGTCAGCACATCTGTACTGGTTTGTACAGCGTGTTGCACAGCTTGTGCTTCTCCCTGAACTACAAGAATTTGCAGGTTTCGCCATGCCAGTATCTGATTAATCAGGGTGGTCTTGGACACTCGTCTGGGTCGTGGGTTCCCACTCGAGGTCAGAGTAATGAGCATCTTCAAGATGGTCTAGGTTTTCCAATCTCAGACGACGGTTCCAGCCTCTGCTTTTCTGTGCTTGCTGGGTCTCATGGCATCATGTATATTGGTGGTGCCAGAGGCCCTTCTAGGCATGAGGTTGCTACAGTGGCTCCTCAGCTCTCAATGGTCTCAGTTTCAGGAACAGACGTCAGACATTTCAAGGGATTGCCTTTCTCAAGCAGATTCCTTATCGGATATTCCCTCCAGCTTTGCTGCTTCCGAAAATTTTCGACAGGGGCCGTAGTGGACCTCGACCCGGCTGCCGACCAACGATCCGTCTTGCTCGGCGTCCGGTCGTTGGCGCCAGATGTGACATCAGGCGTTGTATAAATACCATGTCACTATGCCCCAACCTCTGTTCCTTTTTCCACATGCTAACGCGCTTCTTGGGAACACAGAGCTTCGACAACCTATTTTTTCACAAAATCCTTGGATGCGAGATGCCGGTCGCGCAAGTATCAGGTTTCAAACAGTGTTCCGATTGTGGCACTGAGATGTCCATCACTCAACCACATGAGTTGTCTCTGGTGCCTCACTACGGGACTGACGGGTGTCCATCCTGCACCAAAATGCAACCTAAATCCCTTTGTGATCGAGCTGCAGAACTCGATCTGGGTAGACTGCCCTCAAAATCTCCAGCGCGGTCAATGGTTTTGTCTTCCTAGGCTGAAACTGAGGGCCATACCCCCGAGAAAGAATACTGGCGGAAGAAGAAACGGTCCCACTTGAGGAGCCACTCTTCCTCGTCTCGAAAGAACAAAAGGCGTCACCACCATCAAAGGGATTCCGAGTCGTCAGCGGTAAAAGGTAAGCCATTGGTTGGGCCTACCACCCACCAAGAGTGGGAGGTTTTGAAATCCTTGATGCTTGCAATGTTCCAGAAGCATGCTGTAGTCGGTGCGGCTTGCTTCGGAGCCAAGAGTGGCGCTCTGTCTACCCGACCCCTCTAGTGCCCTGGTACTGACAATGTCTGCACCGATAAATTTTTCGATGTCGAAAGAAATCCAATGGAAGCCGGATGACCCTAGTGAAACCAAGGATGTCGACGCTACTGCTTCCCGATCGACACCGACATCCACCATATCGGCGCCGAAAGACAAACCATCAATGGTTGTCAAAAAAACATTTACTCTGCAACCACGGTCTGATTTTTTTGATACCTTGACCAGGATCTTCGGCGGTCATGACGCTCATGACCAGGGAGATGGTGGCGCGCTTTACTTGGGTTCAGGAGGGGTCGATAATTTTGATGACCAGAATCAGCCTTTACAGCTGGCTCAAGGCCTCCAGGATGCCAGCGGTCTGGACACCTCGCCAGACCTAGAGTTTCAGCAGTCCGAGCACTATCTTCATAATAACTCTAAATTCAGGGCACTGGTAGAAAAGGTTATTGACACCCTGGGATTGCACTCATCAGTGGCGCCTGTACAAGATTATGACCTTATTGATTGATTGTTTATTTATATAGCACCTATACACAATGTGTTTCAAAGCGCTTCAAGGAGGGAGGGAACATATGAAAATACAGTTAGATTCAGTTAACGTCCTTGAAACAATACAGAATGTGAAAAATGACTATCGTACTAGGCCTGTCGACATTTCTGATAGTGCAAGTGCATAGAACAAGTAAGGCAAGAGGGAAGGGAAAGAAAAGGAGAACAAAGCAAGCAGTAACATTACTATGTCTGACGACAATTGATGTAGTGCAGGTGGTATACAAGAGGAGGGGTGGGAGGGGGGGCACGGGGGGATAAGAGAGGGGAGAAGGAGGTGAACAAGGCACGCTACTGTGCAAATTTGTCTAAGACAAATTAAAGAGCAGGGGTGGGGGGAGGAGGGAGAAAACAAGGAGGGGAGGAGGGGAGACAGACAAGCTGCTATCAAAAGTCCAGGGAACAGATGATAAGAGTAAGTGCTGAGAGGGGGAAGGCTACGAGGAGGGAGAAGTGGGAAGGAGGATGGTAGAAGAGGAGGGAGTTATGGAGGGGGCATGGGGGCAACAGACATTCACGGGGGGCATGGGGTCACACAGACACTCACGGGGGGCATGGGGGCACACAGACACTCGCGGGGGGCATGGGGGCACACAGACACTCACGGGGGGAATGGGGGCACACAGACACTCACTGGGGCAAGGGGGCACACAGACACGGGGGGATGGGGGCACACAGACACTCACAGGGGGTAAGGGGGCACACAGACACGGGGGGATGGGGGCACACAGACACAGGGCACACAGAACACTCATGGAGGGGTATGGGGGCACACATACACTCACGGGAGGGCATGGGGGCACACAGACACTCACGGGGGCATGGGGGCACAACAGACACTCACAGGAGGGGCATGGGGGCACACAGACACTCACGGGGAGATGGGGGCACACAGACACTCACGGGGGGCATGGGGCATACAGACACTCACGGGGGCGACCCGGCATACCGTGGTGGACCGGGGTATACAGGGCCTTTGTCGTCGGCCTTAGACGAGGTGCCGGCTCCCGCATCCCGGCAGCCCTGATTGGGCAAAGAAAGTACAGGCATCCAATAGGGGGAGGGCAGGCAGGCCAGGCAAAACACATTAGGCAGTCCAAAAAGAGTGCAGCCATCTTAGAAGGGCCGGAGTGCTAGGTAGCACAATGCGTGCAACATTCAGTATTCCCCAAATGCAGCAGATAATGTTGAGAAGAACAAACAAAGATTACAAGGCAAGCAATCCTCCGCTCCCAGAGCGCACTTATTGAATTTAGGAATAGTAATCATAAAATGCGCAACACGCACTTGGTGCACGCCGAAATGACAGGTCTTAACCTGCAAAAGGCCTACAATCTTCTGAAGAGTGTAGCGTGGGTAGGGCGAAATTCTATATGAAGGTCATGCCACTGAACGTAATATACCTCTAAAATCGGCCATTGCCAGTCGTTTAGCAGTTATGTGGCAAAACCCATGCTCTATTCCTCCCGTCAGCTCCACCATTTCCGGGAAATACAGGCTGGCTAGAGGAGACCCTTCTTATCTCTGCTCTCACCCTTCCCCAGGGGGGCTTGTTATGCAGGCTGCTACGGTCTCTTCTCGACCTGCATCTTCTACATCCATTCTGCCTCCAGATAGAGAAGCAAAAAAAGTAGATGCCTTGGCGAAGAAGGCATTCACTTCAGGTAGCATGGCCCTCAAAGCTACAAATGTGGCAAACAGTTTTGCCAAATACTCCTTCGTTCTATGGACAGCAGTGCAAAATTCTGCTGAGTATGTCCGGAAGGAGAAATGCATGAGGGCTTCCTACAGCCAGTGGAGGATGGGAAAGAGGTGGCCAGACAGTCACTGCGAATCGACCTGGACACCGCCTACTGTGTGGGCCGATATATGGCTTTGGACAGAACATTGAGAAGACAGGCCTACCTGAAGACCTCTGGGTTTTCACCTATCATCCAAGTGAACATTTTGGAAATGCCCTTTGAGGGCAATCTTTGTTTCGGCCACAAAGCCGATGATTCCTTGGAGAAATTAAAATAATCAAAATTCACTGCCAAATCTTTAGGCCCCGCTGCGCAGCCGACCAAGTCTGCCTTTAGCTTTGCCTCTAGGGCAGAGGGTTACGGGAGATATGCTCCTTATGGCAGAAGAGCACAGCTCCCACCGGCCAGGCAAGGGCAGGAGCATTTCTTGTTCTCCGGAATGGGCAGAGGGGGTTCAAGAGGTCAACGGGCATCGTCTGCGGCGTCCCAGCCTCCGAAGCCGCTTTGATTTCCCCTCTCACAGCGCATCGGTTGGTGGATGGTTGACAGAGCATGTTAGGCATAATCCTGAGCAGTGCCCTTATGGACCACTACACAAGATTAAGACTACAGGTGGTGGTACAATTTCACCTTTGTTACAAGCCTGTACTACACAGTTAGAGTGGTAGCAGTAGCGGAGCAGCCAGACTTATCTCAAGAGCAAATGAGCAGTAGTAGAGATTACACAAAGGACTACAATTACTGTGACTCAAGCAAACACTGACTCAAGGTTTCTGGTTAAAAAGTAAAAGTACATTTATTTTTAGACCATCTGTTCACAAAACACTTCACTTCTATTAAATTAAAACCACACTTCAAATACACTACACACAACCAATTCCCCTTGTGCAGAACAATTCAAGGTAAGTACCTTTGGATTTGACAGACCAGTGTTGTGAAACAAGGACGTTACCGGGGTTGTTACGCGATCATTTTTTGAGAGTAATGACAGTTCGGTTTTACGAAAGAGAAGCGTACCCGCGAGAAGAAATGTTACCGTAGTCAAACACACTTAGCACATGAATTAACACAAGAGAGTTGGGGACAAAAATCATAGGCAATACTTTTGTCAAGGCAGGTAGAATCAAGAGACACTTTCTAATACGAAGATAAAAGTCAATAGGCCTGCGCCAGTGTCAATGGGACACGGGTCCTGTTGTCGAGGATCACAAGGTTAGAACAGTTCACGATTCGAGATTGCCAGGAGTACTTAGATATTGTCAAAAGGGAAGCAAAATTTATAAGAGGGAAGGAAGATGAGGACAAACCTTTGGTGAGGAGAAAAGGGTTCACCCTAGTTCCTTGAAGTCGGACACAGTACCTTATTCTTATGAAGAAGAGCTGGTGCCACGGCAGTTGTTCCTGGTAGTTCCTGCAGAGTCGAGGTTCCTGAAGCTTCAGTCGTGGGGACAAGAAGGACGATGGCTGGAGCAATCTGCACTACCCAGGGATGAAGCCAGCAGCAGCAAAGCAACAGTGAATAAAAGGTGCGCTGTTTTAAAACAGGAGAGGTTCTTCAGGTGGCTATCCGGACCACTACAGCTGTGTGCAGCGATTTCGACCAAGAAGAGGATCCTCTGCCTGTGGAAGGTGAGCTGGTTGATCCCACCATGCTCAAGGGAAGAAGACTCCGGACTGGATCTTTTCTTGTCGTTGAAGGGTAGATAGCTCAGCACTGCAGCAGGGCTTCACCGGGACACGGGAGGTGCAGCAGCCATCTTCTTATCTGCTTCTCTTCGGTTCTTTGCAGTTCCAGTGGCGACTCTGACTTCCAGCCCAAGAGTCCTGCCTTTTATGCCAAAATCCCCCATTCACAAAGCCTGGCTGTCAATCACTCAGCAGGGGCGTTGTCCGGCCCGGACAACCACCTCAGCCAGTCAAGACAAAGTGCGACTCGGGTCTCCAAGGAGACCCTGTGCAGAGGGTGACTAAACCCCTCCCTCACATTCAGCCCACCTAGACACCCAGACGCCATAGGAGAGCTTCTGGAGAGAAGCCCGCCAAAGGTCGGCAAACAAAGGAGGCAAACCTGGTTTGCCGCGCAAAGTAAAACACAAGAAGGACTTGAACAAAAAGAAATGGCGATAAAACCCAACTGGAGCCAAAATAAAAAAGTATTTGGTCAAGCGGTTTTAAGTTTGAGGCTAATATAATAGCCTAAAACATTACGACGTTTATATAGTATAATCGCGGTAGAAAGGTTAGAGTAGATAACACTGCCACCAGCCAAGTCTTAATGTTAAGAGAGCAAAATAAAGCTCAGAGAGGCACAGACAAAAAGGTATAGGAATTAACCCTTTCCAATACTCCATGTAAGATGGGGTGTACTGGGTCTGCAGTTTAAAGGACTACATAAAGTTAGTGGCAACTTTACATGTTTCTGGGGGACAGTAGTCAGCCCCAGAAAAATGGAGTCCGTGGGAAGTCTCAAAGACAACCCTGTGTCACTGTACTGAAGGTGCTGTGTAACACACTCAAAAAGTGGGGCTCATGGAGTGGTGTAGCTCCAGAGCCCAAGATCACACAAACAGTAGAAATAAACATGGCAAAACACATGGAAGAGTGGGAAAAAGGCTCACACTCTTACCAGGTGGAAAGAATAAACCCCAGAAATCCAGCAAAGCTGCTTAGGGACTCACTAGGTGAGGGAAATTAGCCATAAATGAGAATTCTCCCTAACAGAGCACTTGCTCCAGTGGCAGGGAATTACTTCCAATGCCTGGGCTGTACAGCGCATCCAATGGGGTTATTGTCTACCTTTTCTAATAAAACCTCCGAACAGACCGCCCCCACCTCCAATCCAACCAGTACAGGAGCTCCAGGAAGAACTGAGAGCCCTGCTGCTGAAGGGTGCCATGGAAGAGGTACCCCTGAACAGAGAGGATCGGGTTGGTATTCCCTGTATTTCCTGGTGCCCAAGAAAGGAGGAGGTCTCCTTCCCATTCTGTATCTCAGGGCCTTGAACAGGTTCTTGAGGATAAACAAATTCAGTATGGTGACGTTGAGAGATCTTCCACACTCTCGAGCTTCAGGACTGTCTGGTGTCCATAGACCTATAGGACACCTATTTCCATGTGCCAATACATCGAAAACACAGTAAGTTCCTAAGGTTCAACATAGGAGATATGCACTGTCAGTTCAAGGTGCTTCCCTTTGGTCTTGCCTCTGCCCCAAGGGTCTTCACCAAGCTCATGGTGGTAGTTGCGGCTCACCTCAGGAGATCCGGAGTCCACATATTTCCATATCTGGACTACTGGCTGATCAGAGGCAAGTCTGTAGTGCAGGTCTTGTCCCATCTGCAGGACACCTGCCCGCTGCTGCACAGGCTGGGCTTCACCCTAAACTTAAAGAAGTCCCACATGACGCCAGTCCAAAGGCTCCAGTTCATCGCAGCAGTCCTAGATACACGGGTGGGGAAGGCTTTCACCCCCGAGGAGAGAGTAGTCATCTTGACACAGATGGTGAACTTATTCTGGAACAATGCAACTCTACCAGTGGCTTCCTTCCTCCGCCTTCTAGGTCTCATGGCTTCCTGCATTTTTCTAGTGCCAGAGGCCAGGTTGCGCATGAGATCACTGCAATGGTTACTGAGAGATCAGTGATCTGAGTACCTCGGCACACACTCCCATCTCCTCAGAGTGTCTGCATCAGTGGTCAACGACATATCCTGGTGGGCAGACTGCAACAATCTTTTGGCAGGGCATCCCTTCGCGCATCCTTGGCCTCAGACCCGAGTGGTAACAGATGCATCCTTGAAGGGTTGTGGCGCTCACTGCGAGGATCTGTCAGTGAGCAGCCTCTGGTTAACAATGGAAGCCAGGTTGCACATCAACATGCTGGAGTTACGAGCTAACAGGCTAACCCTGAAGGCGTTTGCACCGTCTCTGAGAGAAAAGCTGGTCCTCGTCCTGACGGACAACACGATAGCTATGCACTACCTCAATAAGCAAGGTGGTGTGCACCCCCTCCCCCCCTCCACTCCCTCTGCATGGAGGAGGTTCTGGTTGCTGGAGAACAAGATTTCTGCCTGTTAGGGAGAATTCTCATTTATGGCTAATTTTCCTCTCCTAGTGAGTCCCCCAGCAGCTTTGCTGGACTTCTGGGGTTTATTTTTTCACTTGGTAAGAGTGTGAGCCTTTCCCCCACTCTTACCCATGTTTTGCCATGTTTCTTTCTCCTGTTTTTGTGATTGTCGGCTCTGGAGTACACCACTTCAGTAGCCCCCTCCTTTTGTGTGTTACACAGCACCTTCAGTGCAGTGACACAGGTTTGTCTTTTAGACTTCCCACCATCTCCATTTCTGGGGCTGACTACAGTCCCCCAGGAAAGGGTAAAGTTGCCATTAACTTCACCTAGTCATTTTACCACAGATCTCGTACACCCCATCTTCCATGGCGTACTGGAAAGGGTTACTTCGTATCCCTTTGTATCAGTACCTCCTAGAGCATTGTTTAGCCTCTTTTAATATTTAGACTTGGCTGGTGGCAGTGGTATCTACCTAACTTTTCTACCGCAATTATATTAGATAAACATGGTATTGTTTTAGGCTATTATATTAGCTTCGAACTTAAACCCGCTTGACCAAATACTTTTTCTTTTGGCTCCGGTCGGGTTTATTTGCCATTTCTTTTTGTTAGTCCTTCTTGTGTCTTACTTTGCGCGGCAAACCAGCTTTGCCTCCTTTGTTCACCGTCTTTTGGCGGGCTTCTGCTCAGAAGCCCTCCTCCAGGCGCCTGGGTGTGTGGGTGGGCTAAATGTGAGGGAGGGGTGTAGTCACCCCCTGCACAGGGTATCCTAGGAAACCCAAGTCACACTTTGCCACGATTGGCTGCAGTGGTTGTCCGGGCCGGACAACCCCCCTGCTGCGTGATTGACAGCCAGGCTGTGTGAATGGGGGATTTTTGCATAAAAGGCAGGTCTCTTGGGCTAGAAGTCAGAGAGTCGCCACTGGAACTACAAGAACCGAAGAGAAGCGGAAAAGAAGTCGGCTGCTGCAACTACTCCGTCCCGGTGAAGCCCTGCTGCAGCCCTGAGCTATTTACCCTTCGACGCCCAGAGAAGATCCAGTCCGGAGTCTTCTTCCCTTGAGCTTGGTGGGGATAACCAGCTGATCTTCCACAGCCAGAGGATCCTCTTCTCGGTCGAAATCGCTGCACACTGCTGTAGTGGTCCGGATAGCCATCTGAAGAGCCTCTCCTGTTTTTAAGGAGCGCACCTTTTATTCATCATCGCTGCTGCCGGCTTCATCCCTGTGTGGTGCAGACTCCTCCAGACGTCCTCCTTCACATCGAAGCTCCAGGAACCGTGGGTCTGCGGGAAACCAACAGGAACAACTGCCAGGGCACCAGCTTCTCCATTGAATAAGGTACTGTGTTCTGCTTGAGGAATTAGGGTGAATCCCTTTTCTTCATCTCCAAGGCTTGCCCTTGCCATCCTCCTTCGTATAACTTTTGCTTCCTCTGTTGACAATATCTAAGTACTCCTGGCAACGTTGAATCGCGAACTATCCGACTGTGTGATCCTCGACAACAGGAACTCGGTTCCACTTGACACTGGCTCCGGCCTATTGATTCTTGAATTTCTGTCTGAGTGTTCTCTGATTCTGTCTGCCTTGACAAAAGTATTGCCTATGATTTTTGCCCCCAACTCTCTCTGGTGAACCCAGGTGCTAAGTGTGTTTTTACCCCGGTAACAATTCTTGCTGCGGATACGGGTTTTGTTAGTAACACCGAACTGTCAAAAAGTGATCGCAACTGTATTCCCGGTAACGTCTTTTGTTTCATAACACTGGTCCGTTAAAACACAGGGTACTTACCTTGAGTTAGAGTGTACCAATTGGTTGGTTGTAGTATATTTTACGTGTGGTTTTGAATTAATAGAAGAGTTGTGTTTATAACAAATGGTTTAAAAATAAATGTACTTATGTTTTTCTTCCCGAAACCTTGAGTCAGTGTTTGCTTGAGTGACAGTAATTGTGGTCCCTTTGTGTAATCTGTTAGGCAGAATCCTGTGCAGCTCCCTTGGGGAACACTGCAAAAAGATTAAGACTACAGGAGTAAGCAGTAAACCCAATTGGTAGCAGTCTGCACCACCCAGATTTACCTGGTAGCTGTGGCTGAGCAGTCAGACTTCTCTCAAGAAGAGTAGGGCAGTATATAGAGTATACACAATAGGGCCAAAATCACAGTAGAGCAAACAAACACTGACCAGAGCTTTGTATAAAAAGTATATAATTATTTATTTGAACCACACTTTAGGCAATATAGTAGCACTCTAAATCAAAAGCAAGCTAAAACATAGTCTGGTAAAGTATACACACCTCCCTTGATAACTATCAGACAAGTCAGAGTTAAAACACCACAATTTGTTAAACAGATTTGTGAGTGCGTTACCTAATGGCACTCCAATAGTTCAGTTAAAGGGAGAGAAAAAGGCAGAGCATAGAAATAATGCTAAGGCAACGCAGTCCAGGGTGCCAATTCCCCTCCCCACACATCCTGTGGAACCCATACAGAGTGGCACCATGTGGAGGGCTTCTGTGGAGAAGCCTGCCAAAAATTGGAACAAAGGGCTCGACCTTAGTCAGAGTTACAGAGACAGACACGAACGCCATTTTAGAAAAGAGATCTGGCAAAAAGACCCAACAGTTGGTTTAATATTAAATAAATAAACCGGCGGTATCTTTAACATTGCACCAGAAAGTGGTGCGTTTAAAATCAATGGGAAAATCCCATAGGTAATATTCCGGTGGAATATTTTGCGTGGTAACCACTGCCACCAGCCAGAAACTCGACAAGGGGCGACTAGACAGTGCCCCCTTGAAAACAGACCCAGGGGCAATCAAATTAACCCCTTCCAGTACTTCCACAATATGATGGTTTGTACTGGTTCTGTTCACAATTTTGGACTAGTAAAGTCAATTGTGACTTTGCATGCCCTGGGAGACAGTAGTCAGTCCCTGGGTATGGAGTCTATGTTTGGGGGTCACTATGACACCCCTGTGTTACTGCACTGAGGGTGCTGTGTAACCCATACACAAAAAACAGATGATACCCTATGGAGTAAAAGACCCCATAGCCCAAAATTACACAAATAGTCAGAGACAAATCTCAAATCATGCCTAAGAGCGGGAGTAAAAGAGTCTCACTCTTAGCAGGAGAAAAAAAATAATAATAAATCCAGCAAAGCTGCTGGGGGACTCTCTAGGTTTGGGAAATTAGCCTTATAAGGGAATTCTCCCTAACATAATCTCTGCTACTGCTCATATACTCTTGAGATAAACCTGGCTGCTCCGCTACTGCTACCACCTTAACATAGTAGCACAGGCTTGTACCAAAGGTAAAACTTGTATTGCCACCTGTAGTCATAATTGTGTGTAGTGGTCCCCAAAGGCACTGCACAGGATTCTGCCTAACAATGCCCGCCTCCATTTAGTACTGCTTTGGGAGTCTTATCAGATGAGGAATCTGTGGGAGAAAAGCAATCCATTGAAGGAGAAATTACCTTACCGTAATTTTCTTTCTATGTATTCTTCTCCTGCACATTACTCATCTTCCCTCCCATCCATCCCTGCTGAGAAAGTCGGTGGTTGGTGCGCATCTTTCTAATTCAGGTTGACTTGGTGATGGTCCTCTGTGTCCGTTTTCTGTCTTATTGCCACATTCCTAAAACAAACCTCTTTCTAACACTACCTTATTGTTCTTTTTCAATTGTTCCTCCTTTGGAAGTCTATATTACTTTCTTTTAAAGGGCTCATTAGCCCGTTTCTTCTCTCTGTTCTCCTATGCTGTGTGGTGCTCTGGAAAAAGGGGGAAACTGAGGTTGGGGCGTAGTGACGCGCTCCTTATACAACGTCGCGTCTGGAGCCGACCACCTGACGCCAGGCAAGATGGATCGATGGTCGACAGCCGGGTCGAGGACCAATACACCCCTATCGAAAAAAAATTCCAAAGCACCAAAGCTGGAGGGAATAGCTATCAGATGAGGAATCTGCAGGAGAAAAATCCATAGAAAGAACATTACAGTAAGGTAATTTCTCATTTTCTTGTCTCAGAGAGAGTTTCAGAAGACCTTCATTGGTGGTCCATGAAAGACAACCTCCTGATGTGGCCACTTTTCCGTCGACCTTGGCCACAAGTGACCCTAGTCAAGGATGCATGTCCGAAGGTCTGGGGCGCTCACCTACAAGATCTGACGGCGAGTGCACTGTGGTACCCATCGGAGGGCCAGGAGCACATCAGTCTGCTGGAGCTGAGGGTGATCAGGCTATCCCTGATTGCTTTCCTCCCCTCTGTTAAGGGCAAGATGGTACTGGTCCTGACAGACAATACTGTAGCCATGCATTACCTCAACAAAAGGGGTGGCATGGGGTCCTTGCTGCTGTGCAGGAAAGAAATGCGATTGTGGTTCTGGACTCTGGTGAACAGCATGTCTCTCACTGCGGCTCACCTGCCCAGCAAAGAAAACACACTAGAGGATGCACTGAGCATGCAGTCCTCAACCTCCCATGAGTAGAAGCTCTGCCAGTGTGATCTGGAGGAGATTAGCTCCCTCTGGGGTACTCACTAGATGGACCTCTTTGCTTTCAGTGTAGACAGGAAGTGCAGGTGGTCCTGCTCCAGGGAATTTCTTCGACAAGTTGCTCTTGGGGACGCCCTGATGGTCGAATAGGACTTCGACCTGCTCTGTGTCCCGCTGATCCATGTTATTCCACTGCTTCTCAGAAGACTGCATCTGTTTGTTCAACAGTGATCTCGATCACTCCAGACTGGGCCCGGAGAATGTGGTTCCTTGAGTTGTTGGACATGGCCATCTGCCGTCCCCGGTATCTTCTGGAGCGGATGGACCCCCTTTCTCACTCAGAGGGGTAGGTCCTGAAACTGAACCTCTGCTGCCTGAATATTCATGCCTGGCTGCTGAAAGGTTGAAGTATTGGCAATGGGATTTGTCCTAGGACGTACTCCCATCTGCTAGAAGACCCACAAGCAAGTCCATTTATGCCTGGAGGTGGTGGATTTGTTATGGCTTGGAGCCGGGAGTGAGATCTGGACCCTTTTATTTTATTTGCTCCACCTCCTGTGTTGGAATTTCTTTTGTTTTAGGCATGAACAGGCCTACAAGTTAGTACAGTGAAGGGGTAGCGTGCAGCCATTTCAGTCTTCAATAGGACGCAGGAGCAGAATCCCTTTTCATGATCCCCACAGATAATCCATTCCTGTGCAGTCTTTCCAATATGTTTCCCCAAGACCAGTTTGGTATTCTGGCATTGGATTTAAATTTAGTGTTGATGTTTTTAATGAGTATTCCGTTTGAGCCCCTTCATTCTTGTTCTTGAATTCTGATGACCAGATTTTCATTGGTTACGCAGGTGCCCGAGCAGGAAGTGGTGATATGAAATGGACCCTGTCTCATTGGATCATTCTCTGCATCTCAGAATGCTACAATCTGGCCAGCCAGGATGTCGCTTAAGGTCTCGGGGCTCGCTCCACCAGAGGTTTGGCTGCCATCTCGGCTCTGCAACATGGATTGCCTGTTCTGGATATTTGCCAGGCATCCATGTGGACTTCCTTGAACACGTTTGATAAGCATTACTGCTTGGGTTCTATGTCTGGTCAGGACACTCATTTCAGGAGGGCTGTCCTTCAGAGTTTTCTGGTTTAGGTGGTGTCCAAGCTACCCTCTCTCCTCCGGGTCGTTGTTCTACTTTAGGAGTCTATCATAGATGAGGAATTCATGGGGAGAAGTCCATTTGAAGAATAGATTACTTACCTTTTGTTAATGTTCTTTCCGATGGATGTTCTTACCACTGATTCGTCATCGCCCTCCCTACCGGCGTCTCTTGGGGTAGCTAATAGACCTTAGTTCTACGGTCTGTGATGAATCTAGTGATGTTATCACTGTCTCCTCATGGAAAATCTCTGCTCATGTGGCCAGGGAAAGGCATAAGCTACCTAATCCTGACCCTGAGTGCGGCTATGTGAGGGAGGATCACATGAGTGGAGATGTCTTGTTTATAGGCGCGTTATAAATGCCATATCATATCATATAGCATGTGAGTAAAAGGGACTCGCTAGGTGGAACATGGCATCCCCCTTTCACCTTCGATCAGTGTTCTTCAAACTTGTTTGGCCTGGGCCCCCCTCCCTAAACCAAATTTGGGCAGGCTGGCCCCCCCCCCCAAAAATGACAAATGGATAGTATGTACAAATGACTATGAACTATTGCGCGCCGTCACCCCACCCTACTCCCAGTATAGTCCCTGGGCTCCCCCACCTGCTCCCATCACAGACCCTGGGCTCTCCCCACCTTGCTCCCACCACTATCCCAGTGCTCCGGCCAATCCTGCTTCCACCACAGTCCCTGGGCTCCCCCTACCCTGTTCCCAACACAGTCTGCGGACCAGAGGGGCATAAATATTGTTAGGCAGAAACCTATGCAGTTCCCTTAGGGACCACTGCAAAAGGCTTAGGACTACAGGTGTTGGCAGTAAACCCAATTGGTAGCAGTCTGCACCACCCGATTTACCTGGTAGCTGTGGCTGAGCAGTCAGACTTCTCTCAAGAAGAGTTAGACAGTATACAGAGTATACAAAATAGGTACAAAGATACAGTAGCACAAGCAAACACTGACCAGAGCTTTGGCATAGAAGTATATCATTATTTATTTAAAAACACACTTGTAAAATACACTAACACTAATATAGCAAGCCAGTTCAAACGCAGTCACTATCAATCTATATACATCCCTGATTACTTATTGAACAAGTCTTAGTTAAAACACCACTTATTTGCAGACAGAGGTGAGCGCTTAACCTAAAATGGCACTCCAATAAGTTAGTTAAAAAGGGAGGGAAAAAGGCAGAATTAGGAAAGCACACAATACCAACACTTTTAAAAGAACCACAGCAAGTCAGGAAAGGCAGAGTCTACTGTAGAGCAAGCAAGTTCATAGGCCAGGCCCACTCTTGGAGAGAGCAAGGCAGAATGTGTCCAAGATCACACAGTTGAATTATACTTTAAAAGTCTTTGCAGATAGTTCAAAAAGAGTTGGATCAGTTCAGAGAAAGTTAGTTAACAGCTCCCAGGTCACCGCAGGATAGAGAGTCAAGGATTTACAGGACACCTTGAACAGTCTGTTGCAAGGGAGACCAGGTGGGACACAGTACCTAAAATGGTGAGAAAGCTCCAGCGGGGGCAGTTGTTCCTGGCTCCGGGTGCAAGTAGGTGCTTCATCGAGGGAAAAAGAAGATCTCGACGTGGAGGAAAGCTGGAGGTCGTTGCACTGCCAGGGAAGAAACCAGCCGTGGAGTTTCCCGGTTAAAAGGTACTACCCTTTTATTTGCGGTAGTGGTGAAGTGTGGCTATCCGGCCGTCTGGGTAGCTTGGCACGGGCGATTCGACCACGAGACGATCCAGGAAGGCGAAAAGAGTGCAAACTGGTTATCCCCACCAGTTCAAAGGAAGAAGACTCTCCGGGATGAAGATCTTCTCTGTCGTCGGGAAGTGGTGAGGCGGTTCAGCAGGGCTCCACCGGTGGTGTCGTCGTTGCAGGACGGCTCAGCTTCTCCCTCTTTGAATTGTTTGGTCTTGTGGCAACTTCTGAAGTTCCAGTCCCCAAAGCCCTGCTTTTATGCAGAAAACCCCCATTCATCAGTCCTAGCTGTCACTTAAACATGCTAAGCGGCTCACCACTGGGCCAATCGCACAAGAGTGCGACTTGAGTTGCCGAGGCAACTCAGTCCAGGGCGCCTAAACCCCCCCCTCCCACACATCATGTAGACCCAGACAGAGTGGCACCACTGTTGGTGGCTTCTGTGCAGAAGCCCGCCAAAAGTGGAACAAAAGGCTCGACTTGGGTTGGAGTTACAGAGGCGAACACAAACGCCATTTTAAAACTGAGTCCTGGCAAAAAGACCCAACCGGGGAATAAATATTAAATAAATTACCCGGCGGTATCTTTAACATTGCACCAAAAAAGTGGTGTGTTTAAAATGAATGGGATAATCCCATAGGAAATATTGCGGTGGAATATTTCGCGTGGTAACCACTGCCACCAGCCAGAAACTCGACGAGGGGGGACTGCACAGTGCCCCCTCGAAAAACAGACCCAGGGGCAATCTAATTACCCCTACCAGTACTTCCACAATATGATGGTTTGTACTGGTTCTGTTCACAATTTAAGACTAGTAAAGTCAATGGTGACTTTACATGCCCTGGGAGACGGTAGTCAGTCCCAGATTATGGAGTCTATGTTTGGGGGTCACTATGACACCCCTGTGTTACTGCACTGAGGGTGCTGTGTAACACACTTACCAAAAACACATGAAACCCTATGGAGTAAAAGACCCCATAGCCCATAAAACACATTACAAAGTCAAAGGATATCTCAAATCATGTCTAAGAGTGGAAGAAAAAGAGTCTCACTCTTAGCAGGAGAAAAAAATAAACCCCAAAAATCCAGCAAAGCTGCTGGGGGACTCACTAGGTTTGTGAAATTAGCCTATACAGAGAATTCTCCCTAACAAATATTTACCACAAAAATGCCACAGTGACTGAGCGCAGTGAGGGAGCCTGAACCCATCAAAGTGGGTTCGGGGGGGGGGGGGGGTTCCCCCTGTGAATTTTGTTTTTAAATGAAGGGTTAAAATGTTACATTTTAGAGCATACGTAAAAAAAAATCTAAAAAAAAGGAGTAGAAAGCCAGTTTGCAATTGGCACTGGGGGCCAAGGGGGAAAGCATGGTATTTTTTATTTGGTTATTTTCTTCTTCTTTTTTTTTTTCAAACGTACAACAATCTCATGACCCCCCGCAAGCTCTTACATGATTTTCATAATCAACAGATATCATGAATACGCAATCATTGGGGCAGTGTTGTAAATTAAAGTCTGATTGTAAAAATTCAAGCATTTCCGCCCAAGGCACGGACAATGTAGTCTGTTCACCCTGAATTGCATAAGTGGTCCATTCAAATGCAACAGTTCCAAATCTTATAGAACCAAATGGTTTCCACTGGAGGATCCTTGGACTTCCCCTTTAGAGCAAGCCCCAGTAAGGCGGCTAACTGTAGCACCACAAACGTTGTACATTTTTGCTTTGAATTACTGCGCATAGCGGAATAAAATATCAACAGCAGCTTTGACTTAATAGAATTAGATTTTGACGTACCAAACAATAGTTGCATATGCTTATCGATCTCTGCCCAATAGCCTGCCAGTACCGGACAATGCCCCCAAACGTGACCTCAATCGCTCCACATTGTCTCCAGCATTGTTCTGACAAAGAGGATTTTATCTTATGTAAGCAGTCGGGCGTATAGTGCCACTGTGTTAACAATTTATACCAAAATTCCTGCAGTTGTAAGGAATGGGTGTACTTGGGTATATCCTTCCATTGCCCTTCCCACTCTGTCTGTAACTGGTAGCCCCAGCGTGGACTGCCATCTGGATTTATAGTGCAAGGGGGGAATGGGAGATGACCCGTTTAAAATTTTATACAGGTTTGATATTAAAGCCTTTTTACCTGGACTGGTAGTAACACATTTCTCAAAGGGAGTCAGCTCCCTGACTGCCTCCTGCCTTACTGGGGGGGGGGGGCTAGTATCCAGTGGCGCTCCTGATAATATTGATAGTACTCTCTATCGTCAAACCCGAAATCAAGCTTGCACTGGCTGAAAGTTTTGAAGTCCCTGCCAATAAACAAATCGCAAATTTTACTGCATCCTGCTTGCTTCCATTTAGGAAATGCCAGATGATCACAGCCCAGGCGCAAATTCAGGATTGGAGAATATTGGAGTAAGAGGTTAGGGGAATGTCATAGGATTATGCCTTCTAACCCGCCCCATTCCATATCTCTTCAACCAAATGCATAATTTTACTCCTATGGATGTTACATGCCATTTTTATTTTTTATGCCATAAAACTTCCCCTAGCTTTGAGCCCCCCAATACTCGATCCATCTGCAACCAGCATCTCACTTCATCTGATCCCCACCAGTCTTTAATTATTCTGAGATGTGCTGCCTGATAAAATTGATAAAAATCGTGAAGCCCCATACCTCCTCTCAGTGGGAGCCGTCAAGACTTCAAAAGCCACTAGCGGAGTTTTGTTATTGTTGGAGAGAATTCTCATAAATGGCTGATTTCCCCTACCTAATGAGTCCCTCAGCAGCTTTGCTGGATTTCTAGGATTTCTTTTTTTCACCTGGTAAGAGTGTGAGCCTTTTTTCCCACTCTTACATGTGTTTTGCTGTGTGTGTTTCCACTTTTTTGTGATCTTGGGAGTCCAAGTGATGTATATGAAAGAACAGCCTTTAAAGTCCAAGGTTTAGTACAAGCAACAGCCTAACACGTGTTTCGAGCCTTCCACAGCTCTTCATCTGAGGCATGATAGGGATAGAGCCTGAAATTTAAGCTGAAGGGACAATGCCCAAAAAGTACTCTGAAGGCTTTGCAATTGCGGTTAAAGCTGGTCAGCTGTTTAGACAGACTGAAAAATCAATGCGCATCTATCCTTATCAAGCCTCAGATGAAGAGCCATGGAAGGCTCGAAACACGTGTTAGGCTGTTACTTGTACTAAACCTTGGACTTTAAAGGCTGTTCTTTAATACAAATCACTTGGACTCCCAATTTTTATTTTGCTATACTTGGCGCAGTGAAACTGGCACTTGTTTGTGTTGCATTTGTACTTACCTCAGTGAAATCATACTGGCAGTATATCCACACTACCCAGATACCTGCAGCCTTGACGCCTTTGTCCAATTTATACTTACAAGTGCTGTGGATTGTGACTTTTTCTGCCAATTTGTTCTTTCCTTATTCCACATCTTTGACATTAATTACCACAGTTATGCTGCTTCAGAAAAGTTTTTCAGCGTAGGCGTCCTGCATCGATGACGTCGATACGGTCCCTCAAGGACCTCTGCCGACGGCTGACATCACCAGATGTTATATGTAGCACACACAACGCCCGGAGCCTCAGTTCCATTTTTTCCGCAAATGTGTTCGCTTCAAAATCTCGGCGCGCCTCGGTTCTTCAAATATCGTGTTACACGAAAGTATATCTTCGTCTTCTGCTACCCCGAAGTCGGGCTTCAAGAAGTGTCGGGACTGCGGTTCCAAGATGTCTCTGACGGACCTGCACGACGTCTTCCTTTGGTGCCTCGGTGAGAGCCACGCCACTGATGACTGCGACGAATGCCAGTCTTTGATGTTGAAGGCCTTGCGGGAGCGGAAGAAGAAGCTGTCAGCGGGTAGGGTTTCCAAACCCCGTAAGTCGAAGTCCGCTGGACTTTCGATCGACGATTCGAGGGGCGACTCGCTGCGTTGGCTTAAGTCCAGAGGGTCTCGTTCCAGGATTGGGTCCCGCCATTCCTCGGCCGCTTCACGGCATGCACGGAAGCGCCGTCATCTGTCGCCTTCCCTGTCCTCGTCTGGGGACTCTGCCAGACGGCGGGTTGCTTGTCCCACCAAGCATTCATCTCTGGCGGAATGGGACGCCTTCCGTAAGGAGATGATGGCAATTTCTGAGTCGCAGGGCACCGTTCCAACCGTGCCTTCAAGAGAAGCCGGCACGGAACGCTCTAGAGCCACCGCTCGCACGCCTTCGGGTTTGGCGGTCGGCGCGATCACCGGCAACCTTCGAGGTCCCGGTCGGACAAGGAGGATCGCCATCGTGCCCGCTCCAGGTCCCTGTCCTTGATGCCGTCGAGACCGTTGGAGCCTGTGAGGCCATGTCCGTCGAGGGACTTTCTCGAGGCTCTGGTTCCGAGGAAGCCATCGACGCTGAGGCCGTCGAAGGATGCGCTCAGGGCTCCGGCCTCGAAGCTGCTGTCGAAGTCGTCGCAGCCACGGTCGACGCCACTCTCATCGGCGCCCTCGACGCCTTTTGAGGAATTTTTGCCGGTGGTACCCCGGAGAGCTGTGGAAGCTCCTAGGAAGGCGCTCAGCAAGTCTGTGCGGCCTATACTCGACCCATACTCTGTTCCTCCTCCCAGGGTGGACTTGTTCCAAACCTTGGAGTACATCTCAGAGGTTGAGGAAGGGTCTGAGGATGAGATGCCTCCAGAGGTTCCTGATGACCTGTTATCGGGTCATAGCCAATTGGAAGACCTTTGTCAATCTTTACATGACAAAAGTGGTCTTGATGCCTCCCCGGAGGTTGAGTTTGGCAGGCCTGAGCCTGGTACACATACTGACTCCTCGTACAGGCGTCTCATGTCGAGGGTGACGGAGTATCTGGGGTAGTCTGCTCCACCTGTGGATTTTCTGCTGGGATGACCTGACGGATAGCCTTGACCAAGGTCCACCTACTGACCCGGTGTTGCCATTTCATATGGCCTTAGAAAGAAGGGTGGTGGCGGCTTGGACTGCTCTAGAGAGTCTTCTAGCAGTAAATAAGTCGTTAGCGAAAAAATACCGTCCAGCCAGTGGCGACCCCTGCTACTTGTCTACGCAACCCACTCCGGGGAGTTTGGTGGTACAGGCGGCGACAGCCCCAGCAAAGCAGGCGGCATGCCCTAGAATCCCTCCTGATAGGGACGACAAATGCTTTGACAATTGGGCGAAGAAGGTATTTTCTTCTGGGGGTATGGCTTTAAAAGCAGCCAACTCTGTTTGTGCCCTAAGTAGTTTCACACACACTCTGTGGAATTGTGTATCTTTGGCGGCTGAACATATTCCCGAAGGGGAGGAACAGGATGGTTTTCTTGCCCTCGTTCAGGATGGCAAGGAAGCCATGTCTGAATCCGCTCAGTCGGGTCTGGACATGGCGGATTGTGTCAGCCGGTCCAGGGCGGCGAGCACCGTGATGCGCATGGTTGCGGTAGTCGGGGTTTGCTCCTGATGTACAATCCCGGCTTCTCAACATGCCCTTTGATGGTGTCCATATTTTTGGCAGCAAGGCTGACAAGAGCCTTGAGAGGTTGCAGACCTCCAAAGCTGCAGTGAAGTCGTTGAGCGCTGCAGTACGTCAAACTCTGCCTTTTCGTCCTAGGGGACAGCAATGGAGGGGAGGTTCCTTTCGATACTACTCTTCCTTTGGTAGATCGAGGGAGCTGCCAGTCAAAGGGGCCAACGTAGGAGTACCAGAGGTGGAAAACAAGGTACTCGAGGTGCCCAGGTCGCTCAGGCAGTTGCCTCTGCCCCCAGGCACTGCCGCAGCTGCTTCCGCTCAGTCATGGGAAGGCTGGCGCAGCATCTTGTAGAATGGCGTGCCATTACTTCAGATGTGTGAGTTCTGGAGATCATAGCCCATGGCTACTGTCTTCCTTTCCTGCAGAGGCCTCACGACAATCCACCGGGGAAGCTCTATTTGAAGAGTCCGGATCCGCTCCTTGCGCAGGAAATCAAATCCATGCTGGAGAAAAGCGCCATAGAACTGGTGCCTGTAGCGGAGAGGAGCAAGGGATGGTATTCCCCATATTTTTTTATCCCAAAAAAAGACGGGGGATTGAGACCCATCATGGACTTGCATGGTTTGAACAAGCTCCTCAGGAAGGACAAGTTCAAGATGGTTACTCTCTCTCAAGTCTTCCAGGCCCTTCAACTTCAGGACTGGTTGGTGTCTCTCTACCTCAAGGGTGCTTACTTTCATATGCCGATTCATCCCAAGCACAGGAAGTACCTGAGGTTCGCTGTTGGCGACTTGCATTTTCAGTTTCGGGTCCTGCCGTGCGGATTGACCTCCGCCCCGAGGGTCTTCACCAAGCTCATGGTGGTGGTGGCAGCGTATCTCAGGAAAGAGGGGATTCACGTCTACCCCTACCTGGACGATTGGTTGATCAGGGCGCGCTCTCCCAAGTAAGCCCTAGATCATCTGTACGTCACCTGCCACTCCCTTCACAAGCTGGGCTTCTCCCTCAACTTAAAGAAGTCTCATGTGACACCTACCCAGCGGCTCCAGTACATCGGGGCAGTGCTAGACACATCACTGGGGCAGTGTTCGCCTCCCCAGGTTAGGGCTCACCACATTTTGCAGATGCTGGACAAATTTTAACGTGCCCAGAGTCTCCCGGCGTTCGAGTTCTTGAGATTGTTCGGCCTCATGGCATCCTGCATTCTAGTGGTGCCAGAGGCCAGGCTGTGGATGAGATCTCTGCAGTGGGCACTCAAGATGCAGTGGTCACAGTTCTCCAGCAGGATGTCGGACCCCGTTCAGATTCCCCCCTCGGTCGCCCAGGACCTTCTGTGGTGGGCCACCGAAGGAAATCTGTTCAAAGGGGCTCCGTTTTGGCAACCATGGCCGGAGGTGACGATCGTGACAGACGCATCCCTCACGGGTTGGGGAGCTCATGCCAGCGAACTGGCGGTCGTTGGTCTCCGTCGGAGTCCAGACTCCACATCAATCTGTTAGAGCTGCAGGCTGTCCGGCTACCCCTGATGGCTTTTCTGCTGTCTGTGCGGGGGAAGAATGTCCTGATTATGACGGACAATACAGTGGCCATGCACTACCTCAACAAAAAGGGGGGGGGCAGGGTCGCTCCCACTGTGCAGGGAGGCGATGCAGCTCTGGTTCTGGGCCATCCAGCAGGAAATTTCGATCTCGGGGGTTCATCTGGCTGGAGACGAAAACGTGGCGGCGGACGCTCTGAGCATGCAGAGCACAGTCTCTCACGAGTGGGAGCCGACTCAGGAAGTTCTTTTGGAGATCTTCGCCCATTGGGGAACCCCACAAGTGGATCTCTTTGCCACCAGTGTAAACCGGCTGTGCGAAAGATTCTGCTTGTGGGAATTTCCTCCAAGAGGAGCCTTAGGGGACGCGTTCGTAGTGGAGTGGTCCTTCCCACTGCTGTACGCGTTCCCTCCAGTCCCCGTCCTACTGCAGGTGTTGCGGAGGTTCGGTTTCCGGATGATGCTCATTGCTCCGGCATGGGCCAGGAGAGCGTGGTACCCGGACCTTCTAGACATGTCCATCTGCCCTCCACGTCGTCTTCCCTGCCAAGACGATCTGCTCTCACGGGATGGGGGTCGAGTTCTCCATCCAGAGGTCAAGTCTCACAGCCTTCATGCTTGGCATCTGAAAGGCTGAGATACAAGGATTGGGACCTCCCTGAAGACGTGATGGAGGTGTTGCTTTCGGCCAGAAGGCCCGCAACGCAATCCCTGTACCTTTGCCGTTGGAAGATGTTCTGCGACTGGTGTAGGGTACAGAATGTGGATCCTTTCCAATGTTCCATTCCTTTGGTTTTGTCTTTTTTGCTTTCTTTAGCCCACAAGGGCCTGCAAGTAGGTACCATTAAGGGTTACCTGGCGGCGCTGTCTATATTTAAGCGCTCGTCTGAGGAATGCTCTTATTTCAAAATCCCTTTGATTTCTCAGTTCTTGAAAGGGCTAACTCATGAATTTCCACTGTCGCCTTTCCAGGTGCTGGGATGGGTTTTGAATTTGGTTTTAAAGTTCCTGATGGGAGCGCCGTTTGAGCCCTTGCATTCTTCTCCATTGCGACTGTTGTCCTTTAAAACTGTATTTTTAGTTGCGGTTACCTCCGCATGCAGAGTGAGTGAGTTGCATGCACTTTATGACAAACCACCCTTCACTGTGTTCCATAAGGACAGGGTTGTCCTTAGAGTACGGCCTTCCTTTCTTCCGAAGGTTGTGTCGGAATTCCATCTGAGCCCGAAGGTAATTCTTCTGGCATTCTGTCCTCCTCCACATCCTGGTACGGATGAGGGGAGGCTCCATAGTTTGGATCCTAGGAGAGCTCTGAGTTTCTATCTCTCACGGATGTCCCGGGTCAGAGTGGACGATCAGCTTTTTATTGGTTACGCTGGAAGGCGTTTAGGTCGGGCTGTTTCTAAGCAGACCTTGTCTAGATGGATCATTTTGACGATCTCTGAATGTTATCGTTTGGCGGCGAAGGACCCTCCCGTAGGTTTACTGGCCCATTCTAATAGGGGTATGGCGGCCTCCACTGCACTGCAGAGGGGTGTTCCGATTTGCAATATTTGCGAAGCGGCCACATTGGCCTCTGTCCATACTTTTGTGAAACATTATTCCCTGGACTCTATCCATGGGCAAGATTTGGCCTTTGGCAAGGCAGTCCTCTATTCTGCAATTTGATTGGGCATTCTAAAATTTCTAAATTCTTTTCCCTCCTCCTTATGTTGGTACTGCTTTGGGAGTCTGTCAAAGATGTGGAATGCGTCGGAGGACACAATCCCCTCGAAGAACAAGTTACTTCTTACCTGGTAACGTTATTTCGATGGGATGTTCCTCCGAAGTATTACACATCGTACCCTCCCTACCTGCCCCGCCACAGAATTTCTTTTGCGATTGCAGCTTCCGTTTCCGCAAGGCTTTCTGTGATAAGGCTGGCAGAAGATTGGTGCCACACGTTCTGGGGGGAAAAACTACAACTGAGGCTACGGGCGTCGTGCGTCCTACATACAACATTTGGTGCCGTCGGAGGAGGTCCTCGAGGGAGCGTATCAACATCATCGACGCATGACACCTACACCGAAAAAGATTTCCAAATCAGCACATCTGTGGGAATCAATGTAAAAGATGTGGAATACGTCGGAGGAACATCCCACCGAAAAGAACGTTACTAGGTAAGAAGTAACTTGTTCTTTGCTCCCACTTCATTTTGTGAGCTTATCTTGTCTGGAATTGAAGGGAAGTGGTGTGGTGTATTAAGAATGTGATTTAGACTGCTTATAATAGTGTAATGTTCTACAACTGAAGAGTAAAATAAATGTATATTCTTGAAAACCTTGAGTCAGTGTTTGCCTGAATCATAGGAATTGCTGTCCTTTGTGTAACTATTTGATACTGCTCACTTACTCTTGTGACAAGTCTGGCTGCTCAGCCATCGCTACCACTTTAACTGTCTAGTACAGGCTTGTACCAAAGGTGAAATTGTACTGTCACTTGCAGTCTTAATTGTGTGTGGTGTTCCCAAAGGGTACTACATATAATTCTGCCTAACAGTTATTCCATGCATATTCGGATATCCTCCTGCGCAGTGTTTTAAAAAATGCCAGAGGGATCCTGATTGGAAGCGCCTGGAAAAAGTATATTATTTTAGGAAGAAAAGTCATTTGTATGACATTCATCTGTTCTAACTATGAAATTGCTAAAGGACCCCAGTTTCTGAATGTGCTCGTAATCGCTTTCAATATAGGGGGGAAATTAGCTTCATATAGACTGTCCAAATCTGAGGTTATTACAACTCCCAAGAGTTTAATACACCCCTGTGCCCATCCAAAATGAGTTAGTGTGTGTAAAGTGGATACGATAGAAGGGGGTAAAGATACATTTAGTATCTCTGATTTGGCTAGGTTGATTTTTAGACCTGCAAACAAGCCATAATGTGCCAATTCCCTTTCTATTCCCAATAAGGATGTAGCTGGTTCAGAAACTAACAACATATCGTGAGCATATGCCATGATGTTGTGTTCTGTCCCCCCAAAAAAGATACCATGACTATCTTGTGTTTGTCGAATTTTCGCAAGAAAAGGCTCGAGAGCTGTTAGGGAGAATTCTCTGTTTAGGCTGAATTTCCTAACCTAGTGAGTCCCCCAGCAGCTTTGCTGGATTTTTGGGGTTTATTTTATTCTCCTGCCAAGAGTGAGACTCTTTTACCCTCACTCTTTGACATGATTTGGGTGTGTTTCTTTGAATCTAGAAGTGTTTAATGGGCTATGGGGTCTTTTACTCCATAGGGCTTCATGTGTTTGTGTGATGTGTGTTACACAGCACCCTCAGTGCAGTAACCCAGGGGTGTCATAGTGACCCCCCAGTATAGACTCCATACCCTGGGACTGACTACTGTCTCCCAGGGCATGTAAAGTCACCATTGACTTTACTAGTCTTAAATTCTGAACAGAACCAGTACAAACTGATCGAGTTTTGGCTGGTGGCAGTGGATACTACTTTTTATATTCAACCGCGAATATTTCTCTATGGGATTTTCCCATTGTTCGAGGCTACTATCTTTATTTATTTAATTACGATAGCCTCGAACATACCGCCGGTTTATTTATTATTAATTCTCCGGTTGGTATTTTTTGCCAAAACTCGGTTCTAAAATGGCGTTTGTGTTCTCTTCTGTGACTCCAACCCAAGTCGAGCCCTTTGTTCCACTTTTTGGCGGGCTTCTCCACAGAAGCCCTCCAAAGTGGTGCCACTCTGTCTGGGGTACTTAGGAGGGGTGGAGGGGGATTTAGGCACCCTGGACTGAGTTGCCTAGGCAACTCAAGTCGCTCTCCGTCCTGATTGGCCCAAGTGGTGAGCCGGCTGGCTCACCCCTTAGCATGTTTGAGTGACAGGCTGAGTGAATGGGGGCTTTCTGCATAAAAGCAGGGCTTTGGGGACTGGAACTTCAGAAGTCGCCACAGGACCTAAGAATCCGACAAGGGAGAAGCTGAGCCGACCTGCCACGACGACACCACCGGTGGAGCCCTGCTGGACCGTCTCCCCACTTCTCCCAACGACAGAGGAGATCTCCCGCCGGAGAGTCTTCTTCCTTTGACTGGTGGGGATAACCAGTTTCACCGTCTTTTCGCCTTCCCGACGCATCTCGTGGCCGCCTTGCCTGTGCCAAGCACCCCGGCAACCGGAATACCACGTTTTACCACTACCGCGAAATAAAGGGTAATACCTTTAACCGGAAAACTCCGCGGCTGGTTTCTTCCCTGGCAGTGCAACGACCTTCATCTTTCCCCCAAGTCGAGATCTTCTCTTCCCCTGGACGACGGCGAGACTTGCACCCGTTGCCAGGAACAACTGCCACCGCTGGAGGATCCTTCCCACTTAAGGTACCGTGTCCCGCCTGGCTTCCCTTGCCACCGACTGTACGGGGTAGATTTAGCCCCCGGCTTTCGAACCTGGGTTAGCCTGGGACACCCTGGCTAAACTTTTCTGAGCCTCTCTAAACTCTTTTCGAACTCTCTGCAAGACTTTCAAAGCCTAGTGTAACTGTGTGATCTTGGGCGCATTTGTGCTCTGCTCTCTCTAAGAGGGGGCCCAGCCTATGGACTTTGGCCACAAGTGACTTTTGCTCTTCTGCCTTGCTAAAAGTGTTCCTAAATCTAAGAGTGGTGTATCTTCACCTATTTTGCATTTTTCCCTCCCTTTTTCATGAACTTATTGGAGTGCCATCTATAGTTAAGCGCTCACCTCTGTCTGGAAATAAGTGGTGTTAACTAAGACTTGTCTGATAAGGAATAAGGGTTGTATATATCATAATAGTAACTGTGTTTAGAGTGTTTTACAAATAAGAGTGCTGGAGTGTTTCAAACAGTGTGTGTTTAAATAAATAATTATATACTTTGGTATCAAAGGTAAATCTGGGTGGTACAGAATGCTACCAAGTAGGTTTACTGCTAACACCTGTAGTCCTAAATCTTTTGCAGTGTTCCCAAAGGGAACTGCACAGGTTTCTGCCTAACAAGAGCTATGGCATATAATAATGGTGACATGGGGCAGCCCTGTTTTGTGCCACGTTGCAGGGTGATAGGGTATAAAGATGTCCATTTATTAGTTATCTGGCCACCGGGAGATTATAGTTAACTTTAATTCTTGCTATGAACTGAGGCCCAAATCCCATTTTAGCCATAACCTGAAAAAGGGTGTGGGAAAGGGAGTTCACAAGGGCTCTGCTCTGGCGCCTACATTTTTCAACTTGTTCATGGCTGACTTTGGCAGGATATTTATTGAGAAAATGAGTGCCTTTACGAAAATAGGCACGAATAGGCTAGGCTGGATCAGCTATGCTGATGATACTGTCATCTTTGATAACACCTATAATGGAATCTGTAACAGTGCAAAGGCAGTATGAGATTATGCAGAGAATAATGGCCTTAAAATAAATCTTGGTAAGACACAATTTATGGCCATTGGACGCAGACAGTGTAAGTTGACATATTACCCTAGACCAACTGATAAGATTCTAAAAGTAACCTCATATAAATATCTGTATATTTTGAAGTCAATACGGATAAGGCGGAATCTAATGAAATAGTGCAACGTAATAAGAGAACTAAGGTGATGGCTACTATTGGCGCTATACTATCCTTCTCTAAACAGACAGCTGGCAACAGTTTAAGTAGTATCTGTATTCGTCGTGCTCTGAAACTCTTGTGTACGAGCGCGATAGAAATAAAATATTAATCAATCAGTATGCATACTATCTATAAACAGAAGTTAGCAGCAGCCTTCTTATATGGTCTAGAGGCCTCGTTTACTGAATGCTCAGCGTGGTCTGATGGAACCGAAGGAGTGGTATGGCGTAAGGTTTTGGGTCTTAGTAATTATACCTCAATTGAGGCTATCAGATTAGAGATGGGCCTCATTTCTTTAGCAACCTTGATGAAAGCTAAACTACATATCAAGGTAATGTATGCCAAACCAAACTCTCTTTTGTTTCCTATACAAATTGCGTTGGGTAATGGCTCAATTAGCACTATCAATAGATTTAAGAACATGAATGATCAATTTTTTTAGAAAGTCTGCTGGACTCCACGGTGGGGGCACTGTGAGGGTATGCTTTTAAAATCTTTGAAAAATTCAGCTGAAAAGTATGACTGGGTAAAAAGTCATGAGAAGGTGGCTGGAATGAGATCGCTGCACACCTTTTCGAGAATGTTCTTTAATTATAAGGAGCCCCAGACCTACCTAAAGCTCTCCCCATTGGTAAATACCAGACGTATATTCATGAATATCAGATTTAATAATCTAAATGTGTTTGAAAATAGGGGTTCATGGTCTACAATTCCCTCCAATGAAAGGTTCTGCAGATTATATGGTGTTAAAAGCTAAATTGAATCAGCAAGACATATATTGACTAATTGCTCTTCTATAAAAGATATTTTATCAAACATGTAGATGAGATGGAACATATAACCAATTAATTGTTTTGGCTGAGATGCCTTTCAGGACAAAATGGAGGTTTAATCATAGCCATTAAGGAAATGTGCAGATAAATTGTAAAGAACATTTGAGGAAGATGTCAAACTATTATGTGAGCTCTGGAATTATAAGCATGAGGTTCTGGATGATTGCACACTTGTATTCTCTGATTATTTGCTAAGTTGTGATAAGTTTTGTTTGCTCTGTGTATGTTTGCTGTTTTCCTTTTCTGTTTTCAAATGACTTGATAATAGATAATGTGTAAAATAATAGGAAGATTTGCTATGAATCTGTAATTTTAGTTTTAGATTTGTATTGGTTATATTAAAAAGTAATGTGTGTAAATGTTTATAACTGTATACGCAAATAAAAATAAAAAATAAAAAAAATAACCTGGAAAAAGAAACAACTACTCCACCTGGACACAAGCCTTTTCGTCGTCCAATGAGAAGCGCAGGGATCTGTTTGTTAGGCAGAATCCTGTGCAGTGCCCTTAGGGACCACTACACATGATTAAGACCACAGGTGGTAATACAAGTTTTACCTTTGGTACAAGCCCGTACTACTAAGTTATAGTGGTAGCAGTAGCAGAGCAGCCAGGCTTATCTCAAGAGTATATGAGCAGTAGCAGAGATTACACAAAGGGACACAATTACTGTGGCTCAAGCAAACACTGACTCAAGGTTTCAGGTAGAAAAATATAAGTACATTTATTTTTAAACCATCAGTTATAAACACAACACTTCTATTAACCATTAAACAAAACCACACGTTAAATATACTACAACTAACCAATTCACTTTGTGCAGTATGTCTCAAGGTAAGTACCCTGTGTTTGAATGAACCGGTGTTATGAACAAAACAATACCGTGGGTACGGTTGCGATCACTTTTTGACCGTTCGGTCTACTAAATAAAAGCAGATCTGTGACATGAAATGCTACCGGGGCAAAAACACACTTAGCACCTGAGATACCCAGAGGGAGTTGGAGGCAAAAATCACAGGCAATATTTAGGTTAGGCAGGCAGCATCGACAAACACTCAGAAACAGGAGTTCAAAAGTGAAAGGGCAGGAGCCAGGATTAAGTGACACCGGAGACCTGTTGTCGAAGATCACACCGTTAGACAGTTCACGATTCAGCATAGCCCAAAAGTACTTTGATATTGTCAATGTTCGGAAGCAAAAGTTATAAGAAGGAGGAAAGATGAGGACGAGCCTTAAGGGTGAAGAAAAGCGATTCACCCAGTTTCCTCAAGCAGAACACAGTACCTTATTACAATGGTGAAGGTGGTGCCCTGGCAGTTGTTCCTGTTGGTTTCCCGCAGACCCACGATTCCTGGAGCTTTGTTGTGGAGGAGGATGTCTGAAGGGGGTCTGCACTACACAGGAATGAAGCCGGCAGCAGCAACAACGAATAAAAGGTGCGCTCCTTAAAAACGGGAGAGGCTCGGCAGGCGGCTATCCGGACAACTACAGCAGTGTGCAGCGATTTCGACCACGACGGAGACCTCTGTCTGAAGAAGATGAGCTGGTTATCCCCACCAGGCTCAAGGGAAGAAGGCTCCGGACTGGATCTTCTCTTAGTCGTCGTAGGGTAGATAGCTCAGGACTGCAGCAGGGCTTCACCGGGACAGGGTAGTTGCAGCAGCCGTTGTTCTCTCTGCTTCTCTTCGGTTCCTTGTAATTCCAGAGGCGACTCTGACTTCTAGCCTAAGAGACCTGCCTTTTATGTGCAAAACCCCCATTCACACAGCCTGGCTATCAATCACGCATCAGGGGTTTGTCCTGCCGGGACAACCACCTCAGCCAATCATGGCAAAGTGCGACTTGGATTTCCTAGGATACCCTGTGCAGGGGGTGACTACACTCCTCCCTCACATTCAACCCACCTAGACACCCTGGCGCCAAGAGGAGGGCTTCTCTGCAGAAGCCCGCCAAAAGACGGTGAACAAAGAAGGCGAACCTAGTTTGCAGCGCAAAGTAAAACACAATAAGGACTTTAACAAAAAGAAATGGCGAATAAACCCAACCGGAGCCAAAAGAAAGACAATTTGGTCAGGCGGGTTTATGTTCGAGGCTAATATTAAAGCCAAGAACAGTACCACGTTTATCTAATATAATCGCAGTAGAAAAGTTAGGGTAGATACCACTGCCACCAGCCAAGTCTAAATGTTAAAAGAGCGAAACAATGCTCAGAGAAGTACAGACAGAAAAGGGGTACAGATTAGCCCTTTCCAGTACTCCATGTAAGATGGGGTGTACTGGGTCTGTGGTAAAAGTGACTATGTAAAGTAAATGGCAACTTTACCTTTCTCTGGGGGACAGTAGTCAGCCCCAGCGAAATGGAGTCAGAGGGCAGTCTAAAAGACAACCCTGGGTTACTACACTGAGGGTGCTGTGTAATCCATACAAGAACAGGGGCATCTGGAGTGGTGTGCTCCAGTGCCCAAGATCACACAATGAGTAAAAACACATAGGCCAAAACACATGTAAGAGTGAAAAAGGATGTACACTCTTACCAGGTGGAAAAAAATAAACTCCAGAAATCCAGCAAAGCTGCTGGGGGACTCACTAGGTGAGGGAAATTAGCCCTAGAAGGAGAATTCTCCCCATCACTGTTTAATTGCCACTTTTTCTAGCACATGGCATAATCGCTGTACATTGTCATGTGTCTGTCGATTTCTTTATGAACCCTGACTGGTCTGGGCAGATGATAGGCGGAAGCAAGGCTTCTATTCTGTTTGCAAGAACCTTTGAATATATTTTAGTGTCAAGGTTAATTAAAGCTATGGGTCAATATGAACCACATCTCCCAGGATCCTTGCCTGGTTTTGGAAAAAGCATAATCTTTGCTTCCTCCATGGAAGAGGAAATGCTCCCTGAGCTCAAGAATGAATTGTAGAGATATGTTAACCTTGGGACTAGCACTCTACAGAACGTCTTAAAGAAGGGAGCCGAGAACCCATCTGGTCCTGGGGATTTATTAAGGGGGAGTGCGAGATCTGCGGAAGCTGTACAGTCTGCAAATATAATGTCTGTGATCCCACATCTGGTTCCTCGGTGTGGTAAAGATGCAAATAAAACTAGTGGAATTGTGATATTATTTGGTAAGATTCAGTGACACTACCCCCATCTGGTAATATTGTCGATAGAATGGTCTGTGAGGCAATCTTCTGATGTAATTGTCTCGCCAGCAGTCTATCCGCCTTATTGGCCTTGACGTAATAATAAATACTTTATTGTGATTTAATCCAAATTATTAGGAGTTTACACAACTTAACACATGAACATAAACATAAGCCATATCATAATAATTCATACATAACACACAAAAATACACATAGAAAATAATGGTGGTCATAGTAATCAGAGTGCCCCCAGTCATTAAATAGTGCAATTCTACAATATCACATTGCAAAATAAATGATATATCTAAAGTATATGCATATCTAATGCAATGTA
This sequence comes from Ambystoma mexicanum, assembly GCF_040938575.1. NCBI lineage: Eukaryota > Metazoa > Chordata > Amphibia > Caudata > Ambystomatidae > Ambystoma > Ambystoma mexicanum. Next base: position 643,082,688 of record NC_090923.1, read on the forward strand.
ATGTATAGCCATTAAAATGAGCAAAGAAGAAGAAGAGGGCCGCCATATTATGGTCCTGATTCTACCAGCAGAAGGCCCTTGACTTGGGACCATATCCTAAAAAGAGCCATTTGGAGTCACAGGGCCTCAGAGTTTAAGCAGCTGACCCAGAAATCTTCCTCTATTATGGTCTCATAGTTATGGACCCATTTTGCAAAAGCACACATGTACAACGGGCCAAGTTTAGGGCAAAGAGTTAGAGCATGTCTGGTGGTTTCCAGCACTCCTGCAGTGTGGCATATCCGACAGTGTCTCGCCTCCGTCGTTATCTTCGCACGGCCCCCAGTGATGGCTAGGGCCGGGAGCTGATTAGTCCTAAGTCTTAGTACAAAGTATCTCACCTCTGGCGCCGCCAGACACAGGAGCAAGTAAGGCTGGGGTTTTCGATGTGTGTTACGTCCGCTACTGCCTCATACACACTCAACTTGGCCAGATGGATGGCGTTCGTGCTCCAATCCCACCTGTTCAGTCTTTCCACAAACGATCTTTTTTGGTGGATGTAAGACAGGTGTATCTTATTCTTCTATGTCCAGTCGATCTCCTTATAAAGGGCCTCATTTAGTTCTTTAAAATTCGGGCCCCAAGGATATCTCTCTGCCTTATAATTATCCCCAGCCAGCCTCAGTAGTCTACAAGCAGGCTCGGATCACGCTTTGAGATAAAAAAAACTCCTCTTGCACGTAGTGCCATGCCCCTCGGGGATATGAGGCCCAGCTCTAGGCGTAGGTACTGCATTGAGCAGGACAGACCCAGCCCCAGCACTGCACGCCAATAGTGGCCCTCCAATGTGTTTAGCCACTTCAGATCTTGCATGGCCAGTGCCTCCAGGCCATAAAGAATGGCAGGGACAAAACACTGTTGGTAAAGTTTTAGTATTCCTGCATACTAAAGCCGGCCTTTCCCCTTGCGAACTTACATGCCTGAAGTGTTATTAGCTTAGCTCTACTTTTTTGTATATAATTATTTCTTCATAGTTGGTAGGTGTTTTGAATTCCAACCTCAAGTAGGGATAAGAGTCTACCACTGCAATGGTCCCCAGTTTTGTATCTATTTACGGGACATCACAATGATTTTGGTCTTATCAAGGCTGATGATCAGCCCTAGCTGGGAGGCATAATCTGCCAACTCAATTAGCATGCTCTTAATGCCGGATAGAGTCTGATCGAATAAAATTAGATCGTCGGCATGGAGCATGCCAGTGATAGGAGTATTGCCTAACTTAGGGGGGCAGTTTGATTTTAAGGCCATGCGCTCTAGAAGGTCTGCAATGTAGAACTTGTACAGCATGGGGGCCATCATGCAGCCCTGCTTCACCCCCACATTGGTAAGGATCGAAGTAGATAGATCACCATTATCATTGAGGCGTACTTTATTGGAAGTGTCACTATGGAGTGCAGTTAGAATATGTATTAGCCAGGTCGGGCAATTCATGGATCTAAGTTTTGACCATAGTGTTTCACGAACCACCAGGTCAAAAGCACTGCTGAAGTCTATGAAAGCGATATACAGGGTGCACTCCCTGTTACTAGAAGTGTTATTGATCAACTGATCAAGCACCTGAATGTTGTGGGAGGTACAAGCCCCAGGTCTAAATCCTGTTTGCGCATAATGTAGAATCTGATTTTCTATTACCCAAGCTTCTACTTCTCTTAATACCAGTGTCATAAAGATTTTCCTTGTGACATCCAGCATAGACAATTGTCTGTAGTTAGCAGGTGAGCCCATGTCGCCCTTTTTATACACAGGAATCAGTAGAGACTTTTTCCACGAGGATGGAACTAGGTGAGTTCTACAGATGCAGGAGAATAACGTGAGTAGCACCTGCGCCCAGTTGTTAGGATCTTTTTTCAATACTGCATTTGCCAACACATTTGGGCCCGTTGCGTTGGAAGACTTTAGTTTCACAATTGTTTGTTTTATTATATTGTGCCTAAGTTGGAGCGGCCACGGTTTTTCACACATAGGCAACCTAGTAGTAGTCACCCCCTCCTTATAGAATTTATTAGCAATATAGTTAGCCCATGTTTCCCCTGAGATAGGATTCAATACTTTTAGCTTCTACTCGCCCCTTGCCTTAGCTAAGAAGTGCCATATATTGCGGCTGTTTCTACTGCAGAGTATTTCAGTGACATTTTTGCCAGTGCGCTCTCTGTAGAGTTTGGCGATCTACTCGTAGCCAGGAGCGAAACTTTCATTTTATCACCTTAGTTTGGGCCTTAATCGGCCTATAGTCATCCACAATCGCAATTGGCCTTCTTAGTGCTCAAATGGAGTGGTGCATCTCCCGTTTCTTATCACGTATGTTAATATCAAAGGCAACGTTTCCCCCCGCCTTTCATCCCATCCCCGGGACAATAGCTCTCTTGAACAGTGACTGGGTGGTTTGGAGTATCCACTGTTCAATCTCCTCTGGGTTTTTTCCCCACAACAGCTGTTTAATTTCTATTTGGGTGGGGAAGGTGATGGTATTCATTTTTTCAATATTACACTGAGTCCACCGAATCCTGTTTCCAGCGGGGTTTGGTGTAACCCCATGGCAAGCACACACATATATGGACTTCATTCCTCACTCCATGCTTAGTTTTAAAATTGCATGGTCACTATAATTATTCAGGGAGATACGCAGTTGCACAACGTGTCCCAAAAGGCACTCCAACACTGCCATGTAGTCCAAGACTGTGCGTTTTCCCCCAATAGTCCATGTACATTTTCCTGGGGAGTCGCCCAGTACACAACCATTAAGCATTGTCAAATTCCACTCCTTGCAAAGGTCGAGCCACATTTTCCATTTAGGATTGCTCTTAACCAGAGTTAGACTACAATAGTTGGTGACAAGGGCTTAGTTCCGGCACCTTTCCAGGTCAAGGCATTTAGCATTTAGGTCTCCACAGAGTAAAACAGGTGCTGGGTCTTTTCCCATGCACCATGAGGTCAATATTGAGTCCAATGTGTCCCCTAGGGATTCCGTAATAGTTTCCCCCGGGGCATCATACACATTGGATACCAATATATCGTTATGCCGTCCCCAACCCCCGGGTAGGGATATCTGCATTACCAGTAAGTTTCCCCCCAGCCAACCCCCGTGGATCAACCTGGGGTTGTAAGGTGGTCAATAGGCCACCCCTAGGTCTACCCAAATCACCCTCTGTTGCCAGAGACTGAAAGGTAACATAGCCATCAAATTCCACATCAAATGTGACCCATGATTCCTGTAATAGAAAAAGCTTGGATAACAATAGCCAATCGCGGGAGGCCCCTGCATTTATCCAATGGCTGAAGCCCCTAGTGTTCCAGCTCATTATGGTTTAAGTTCACCCTCCTTTCCTTTGAGCAAACATTTCTTGATGCCACTCCCAGCCTTGTTCATCTGTGAGTTTGATGGCAGCTCTTTCTCTTCCTGCAGTCAGTGCGTTTGTAGAGACGGCACACTTGCATTTCCGCTATTCCTCTGATGGTGCTTTAGGAATAGGTGGATCCAGGGTATATCCTAGATAACCCAGGGACACCTGATTCGCCCTTATCATTGTTGCAGTTTCCGGCAAGCAGCAATGTATTGTGGTAAGTTTTACTCCAGGCATCCGTAGGGGTTCCACAAAGTCAACATCACTTGAGTTAAGTTTTCGGAGGGAAGGAATGTTGGCGAACAGAGCAGACAATGTGGGCCGATTTAATTGTTGTCCAAGTTTGTTACTGTCCACCGGCGAGATTGTCACCTTTCTTATATCAACCTTACTAGCTGGCGCACCCTGCGCCTCTCCCCCCACTGGCAGTTGGGACCAGACCGAGCATGACTGTTCCTCAGAATCCAAGGGTAATAACTTAGCTGACTGCAGTGGAGGGCGCGGGGAGGGATCAGCTGAGGGTATATGATTGTCTCTTTTCCCCCCTGCGGCTGCTCTGAGGGCACTGGGCCTTCTTGATTCTGATGTTCTTCTAGCAGCCAGCTTGTTAGGGTGCCCACAGCCTGGGCCGACCATCTCTTTCTCCAAGCTGCCTGCTTGTGTTGTTTTTTTGATATATTGTTGCCCCTAGGGCGTGGGGTCGAGTTTCACGGCGGGGAAGGCGCCACCACCTGCACACTTTCTTCCAGGCTCGGCAGAGCCGACTTCTGTTGGTTTCGACCATTTATCCAACGTTTTTCGCCAGTCGGGTCTGTCTCCTAGATAAAGGGGCCACAGCAGGTTTTTCTCCTTTTTTCCCCCGCAGCAATTCTCCCCACACCTGTATTAGGGTCACTCGCTTTATCCAAAGTTGGCGTAATTATCTCCCCTCCATTGCTGCTCGGGGGATTAGTTTGAGGTATATCACCCCTCAAGTCAATAATAGGCGGGTTTGTACTCCTATTTTTCCTTCACAGGTGTGTATAGAAGGCAGCAATTACCCTCCCCTGAGCTTTCAGGTCTTCGTGGATAGTATCACACAATTTCAATAGGATTTTCACCTTAAAGTTGAGCACCGCCTGGCTTGTGTGCGAGGTTTCGTGCGTACTAAACTCTGTTTGGGTAGACTCATGAGTCAAATAACATTGGGGCTTTCGGAGAGTCGAGGCCCCCTGGCAAGAGGCAATGCATGCGGTGGCTCATTGTGCGGTCCCAATGGGGCTTCATTTGACATATCCTGCATTCCATTTGTCTCCGCTAGTTGCTCCTGTCCGTGTGTCTTATCCCCAGGGCTTTGAGCACTCTCTGCCTCTCCCATTTTCAGTGGAGGGCATTCTGTTGCTGACCTATTGGTCATAGCTTCCTCTTCGTGTACTACCACCTGCGTGGTCACTTGGTCCTGCAAGGCGTAGCACAGTTGTAGGAGGGAGTCATTGTCCAAGTCCAGCGTAGCATAACTGCCCTCACACTCTAGTTGAGGTATGCTGCAATCCTGGTTTGTCACAGCTATTTCAATTTCAGGTGTTTTAGAAGGAAAAAAGGCATCTAGCAGGCCTTTTTTTGGTGCCTGCAGTCTTTCACCAAGTTCCTTTGCCCCTACATTGTCATTAGGTATGGGCTGCTTGCTAGAGCGCAGGCCATAGGGTTTTTTACCCCGTATGCCTGCCATTTTGGTGCGGTTTGATGCTTTACCAGGCATTTGTGTATCCAAGTCCCAGCTCGGGTATTTGAAAAAGGGGGCGGAAGGGAGGAAGGGGGGGTAAAAGAGGAAGGGAAGTGGGCAGATTACACCAGAGGCACGCTTCAATTCCAGACGCACGCCTTTGCCCACGCTTACAAGTGGGGAGGGAGCCGGGGAGGTGGCAAGGACCCTGGAGACTCCTGCTTTGTTGCAGGTTTACCCAATCACTTTGTCGCTTAAAAGAAATATACCTGAGAATAACGGGTCAGCGTTGTTCTCCACTCCTCCGCTCCAACGAGGAACACGAGGAGCGCGAGAAACGCACTGCACACACTGTTGCTGGTGTCATCAATGTTGCGGCTTGAAGCCAACTACAAATACCTCGTGCGGTCAGGAACCCTCTGAGCCCACGTCGGCTTGGTTCAGCACAGCAACACGGCACCCAGCACACCAACACACCAGCTTCGTGGTCCTCAGCATAGGAGCGTAAGAGCAATGTCCTCTGGCGGAGCTACCAAATGAATTAGAGGAAAGTACCATACACCGCGAGTCAAACCGCACTGGGAACTCAAACATATCTCACGTCTCGCACTCGCACAGCCGCTACCGACTCAACGACATCAATTCCGACATCCTTGACATAATATAACTGGTGCAGATATAGCAGGGACTTCTCTGCCTTTTTAGTGAGAAACACATTTCTCCAGCATGGAGTCTGGCATGGATTCACATGCTCATGAATATTCCCCGTTGTCAGGCTTGGAATCCTCGGTAAAGAAAAAATCAGTATCAGTTTCGTTTCTGATCTGTCTTTCTTAGTAGTAACCAATCACTGATCTCTGGGTCATAATGCCCCCAGCCAATGACTGCCCTCTCCCTAAGCCCCGCCTCTGGCAGCCATCCTCAGATTTTTACTGCACGCTGAAGTGTTGGGAGTCCTCGTGTTTAGCTCTCGATTTTTTTACTGCGTTTTCACGTTTTTTCAGGAGATTTTCTCATTTTTTCGGTTTAATTGAGCCTCAAGCTCCACCGTTTTTACTTCCGATAACGGGGATCCGTTTCAGAATTCTTCAACGCCCCTCAAGGGTGAAGTTTTCGTCGAGTTTACACTTCTTGGAGGATTCCGGAAGATCTGCCTCCTACCTCAACGGACATGGCCCAGGACAAAGGATGCTCGACGCCCGGATCCAAGCTGTTAAGGAACTGCCCTGGATGCGGATTATATAACGTTTTCAAGGAGGACGAGCATTCGCAATGTCTCTACTGCCTCCATGGGGACAAGACGCACGTGGAGAAGGACTGTGCGTTCTGCAAGAACCTTTTGGAACGGACCAAACAAGATCGTCGTTCCGCCTCGCCACCTGGCTGGAGATGGGCACAGCAAGTGAGAAGGCGAAGAAGTCTGAGTGGGATTCTAAGTCCTTTGAGGGCGCCCCGGCGACGGGGGCCCAACAGAAGGCCAAGCACCGCGAGTCCGCGGGCTCTGGGAGCGCCGAAAGGTCGGGCTCTCCGGTTGCCAAGCAGGGCGCTACTTCCCCGGCACGTTCGACCACGAGCCAGCGCTCCGGTTCGGGGAAGAGGAAGTCCGAGAACCTGGGTAGGCCGCTGGAGCAGACCCGGTCGATCTCGAAGGGGGAGCGAGGCGTTGACCCTCCCCCCAAGGTGAAGGCCCGGGACGCACCTGAGGTGGTGAGGGCCTTGATCCACCCGGCTAAGGCCTCTACCGAAGTGGTCTCTGCGACCCTGGCGGAGCCGGCTGAGACTACGCCAATGGAAACGGCGTCTGGGCCCAGAGTGGCCGTTACAGACTTGGAATCAGCCACTGAGGAGGAACTGGTGGAGACCGAGAGGGGCCTCAAAGAAAGGTCCATAGGCCTCAACAAGAGGTTCATAAACCTCAACGAGATGTTTGAAAAGGTTCGATCCCAGGGGACGGTCCCTGCTGACGTGATCGAAGATAGCGACGAGGACGATGAACAGGGCCCAGTGGAGCGGCCATCCTGTCCGTCGCAGCCATTGCCCGAGCCCCAGGATAGCTTGGAGGCCATTTTGTTGGCAATCCAATCCTTATGTACCGAGATAAGGACGAGATTACCACGGACCCCGACGGAGGATCCACCACTCTCCGCCCTTCGTGCCCGTGAGGCCGGCGGACCCCACATCCCCCTCGCCGGGAGAGGATACTGCGACGGATACGGCGACGGGGACGGACGACGACGAGTACACAGCAGACATCCTGTCGTCACTGAACCCCCTCCCCCGCCCCACCGCGGGCGTCCCCAGCCGACGAGGTTGGCTCTTTCCACGCCATGATAACCAGGGCATCCAAGCTCATCCAGCTCTGCCCTGAAGAACAGAAAAAGGAGGGGTTTCTGTACCAACGACGAGAGGCTAAGAGGAAGACTGTCCTCGCGGTGCCTTTACTCGACGACATCTGGGACGAGGGGCTTGCTGTCCTCAAGAACCCTGCCACGACACCCGCCAAGAGGGACAGGTACGAGAAGAAGTACAGAGTCCCTGATGCAGCCCCCTTGTGCCTCAGGGCCCAGCCCACACCAGACTCAGTAGTCTCGGCAGCAGCTAAGAAGAAGGCAGCGGGCGCGGCGGCTTCAACTTCCACTTCCCCGCCGGACAGCGAGGGTAAGAAGTTGGACTCTATGGGACGACGAGTCATCTCGTCGGCGGCGACGACGATTAAGGCAGCCAATGCCTTAGCGATCGTGGCCTGCTACGACAGGGAGCTCTGGTTCAAGATAGCTCCCCTGCTAGATTTCCTGCCTGATGACAAAAGGGCAGAGGCCCTAGAAATTCTGCAGGAGGGCGAGGTGGCGTCGGATCACGCCATTACGGTGGCAACGGACATTACCGATACCGGATTTCGCCAACTGGGCAACAGAGTTTGCCTCCGACGACGAGGATGGCTCAAGGAGACAGACTTTCGCCAGGACGTCCAGGCCAGAGTGTTGAACATGCCGTTCGACGGCAACAACCTCTTTGGTAAGGCGGTGGATGAGTCTCTACATGCCATCAAGACCGACTCGGAGACGGCCCGGGCCCTTGGGGTGCTTCAGCAGCGACGGCCCTTTCGGAGCTCTGGAGGCAGACAGGGTGCCTACAAAGGATCCAGCGGTGGCTCCTCCACCTACCGCCAGGCGGCCCGCTCCTCTTCCCAGGAGACCTACAGAGGTTGCGGCAAGCAAGGGGGTTCCTGCCGTCGTCGCCAAGGAGGCAAGGCCGCTTCCAAGCAAGACTGACCTGGCCGGTGGTCGGGCCCCCACCGAAGCACCCCAGTGGGAGGCCGACTGACGAAGTTCGTCAGGGTGTGGGAGTCCATCTCCACCGATCGTTGGTTGTTGGACACCCTGGCCAACGGGCACTCGCTGGAATTCCTAAAGAAGTGCCCTCGCATTCCTCCCGTGGCCAGGAAGGAGAATCACATCCCTCAACTGCTGTTGGAGGTAAAGGCGATGCTCAAGAAAGGTGCCATCGAGCTCGTCCCCAGGAGGCTCTGGGGCTCCGGAGTATACTCAAGGTACTTCCTCATCAGGAAGAAGACAGGCAGTTGGCGCCCTATCCTAGACCTGCGTCGGTTAAACAAATACATCAAGGCGCAGAAATTCAGGATGGTCACCCTCCAGCATGTACTGGGACAGATGGAGGAAGGCGACTTTCTATCGTCGCTGGACCTGGAGGATGCTTACTTCCACATCCCCATTCTAAAAAGGCACAGGAAGTTCCTCAGGTTCGTGGTTCAAGGACGCCACTACCAATTCAGAGCCCTACCGTTTGGATTAAAGTCAGCACCCAGGGTTTTCACCAAGTGCCTGGCACCAGTGGCGGTGCGGCTGCGCCTGCAGGGGATCCACGTCTACCCCTACCTGGACGACTGGCTAATCCGGGCAAGGTCAAGGGAACTCGCCGTCGATCATACGGCGAGGACCGTCCGGTTGCTCACGGAGCTGGGGTTCTCCATCAACTACCCCAAATCTCACCTGGTTCCGTCAAAAGTAACACTGTTTTTGGGGGCGAAGCTCGATACAGTGGAGCAATTGGCCTCCCCTTCAGAGGAGAGGACCAAAACCATCCTGGGCAAGGCCCAGCGACTGTTAGCCACCGACGTGGCCAGGGTGAGGTCCATCAAGTCCCTTCTCGGGATGATGTCCTCATGCATCTACCTTGTACCCCTTTGCAGACTTCAGATGCGTCCGCTACAGGAGGGGGGCTGCTTCGAGGACAGGATCCCCCTCGACGAGTTCCGTCGGGCGATCCTATGGTGGGGCACCAGGGCTCACCTCACGACGGGCACGGACTTTCAAACCCCAGCGTTTCAGGAGACGGTGACTACGGACGCCTCTCTGAAGGGTTGGGGGGCTCACACCGGAGATCTCCACGCAAGAGGCCTTTGGCTCCCGGAGGAGGGGTCTCTTCACATCAACATCTTGGAGCTCCGTGCAGTGTTCTGGGCGCTCAAGTCGTTCCTCCCGTCCCTCAAGGACAAAGTGGTGAGGATCTTCACCGACAACACCACCACAATGTTCTACATACGGAAGCAGGGAGGCACCAGATCCCCAGCCCTATCCAAGGAAGCCCAGGATCTGTGGCACTAGGCCGGCGCCCAGGGGATGTTTCTGGTTCCCTTCCACCTAGCAGGAATAAAAAACACCATTGCCGACTCACTCAGCAGGGAGCTGCGCTCGTGCCACGAGTGGAAACTGCGCCAGGATCAAGTGGATCAACTCTTCCAACGATGGGGCAAACCCCAGATCGACCTGTTCGCGACGGCGGCGAACTCCAAGTGCCAGAGGTTCGCCAGCAGGTTCCCACAGCCAAGGAGTATGGGCGATGCTTTCTCGTTCCCTTGGGACAGCCTGTTTCTATAAGCGTTCCCTCCATTGCCGTTGCTGCTCCGCCTCATCAGCCAGCTCAAGAAGTCCAGGTGCAGGATGATCCTCGTCGCACCGGCGTGGCCGAGGCAGGTCTGGTTCCCAGACCTTCTGGACTTGTCAACGTCCCCGCCAGTCAGGCGCCGGCGGACGCGGATCTTCTCTCCAGAGAAGGAGGCGCCATTCTACACCATGACCCACAGTCGCTGAACTTGCAGGCCTGGCTCCTGCAGCGCTAGAGTTTGGAGGGTACGATATCCCGGCTGATTGCCGAGAGGTTCTTGCAAAGGCCAGGGCGTCCTCAACTCTCGTGCTACGGTCATAAATGGAAGAGGTTCTCTGTCTGGTGCCGTGCACAGAAGATTAACCCTCTGCGGATTACGGCCCCTCAAGTGCTGCCGTACTTTCTGTCGCTGGCCAAAGCTGGACTGGCCCACGCCTCCATAAAAATACATCTGGCTGCCATCTCCCGATATACCAGGACTACAGGACGGGCGCCCTTGTGGTCTCATCGCCTGGTAAAGGAATTTATGAAGGGACTATTCCGTTCATTCCTGCCGGTGAAGGCTCCTGCCCCGATGTGGGAACTTAATGTGGTGCTGACCAGGCTCATGGGAGCCCCATTCGAGCCTATGCGTTTGGCGCCCTTGAAGTTCCTGTCATGGAAGACAGCGTTCCTCGTGGCCATCACCTCTGCACGACGAGTGGGAGAGATTCAGGCCCTATCTTGCAAGCCTCCATACTTGACTTTTCATGACACAAGGGTAGTGCTTAAGACGCACCCCTCCTTCATGCCCAAGGTGCCATCTGACTTCCACCTCAACGAGCCCTTGGTGTTACCAGTTTTCTTCCCGTCGCCTTCGACGCCTGCCAAGAGGACTTTGCATTTGCTGGATGTAGCTAGAGCGCTGAAGTTCTACATGGACCGCACGAAGAGTTCTCGGAAGACGTCACAGCTATTCGTGAACTTTGGGTCTGTGAATCAAGGGAAGGCTCTCTCGAAGACTTCCAATTCCAGATGGCTCTCTGGCTGCATCATGCATTGTCACCGGTTGGCAAACCGCTGCCCGGCCGTCCGAGAGCCCATTCGACCAGAGCGATCGCTGCTACCACGGCGTTCCTGTTTGGTGTGCCCCTGCTGGACATCTGCAGGGCTGCTACGTGGAGGTCGACGCACACCTTCACAAGATTCTACTGAGTCGATCGAGACTCCAGGGAGGAGTCCAGGGTCGGCCAAGCAGTGCTGCGCAACCTGTTCCCTTAAGGTGAGCCTGGTGAGGAGGTAAGAGATGCTTAATGTTGAGTTGTTGTATTGCTTAATGTTGAGCCTGTTGCCACCTCCCGTGCTTGTGCATGTGTATACTGCTATGTATTCTTTTATTCATGAGCATGTGAATCCATGCCAGACCCCATGCTGGAGAAGGAACAAGTTACTTACCTGTAACTGTTGGGTCTGGCATGGATGCACATGCAAACCTTCCCACCTACCCCTCTGCGGCTCTTCACTTGGTCATACTGCCACTTGGTGTGCTACCAAATCTGAGGATGGCTGCCAGAGACGGGGCTTAGGGAGAGGGCAGTCATTGGCTGGGGGCAGTATGACCCAGAGATCAGTGATTGGTTACTACTAAGAAAGACAGATCAGAAACGAAACTGAAACTGATTTTTTCTTTACCGAGGATTCCCAGCCTGACGACTGGGAATATTCATGAGCATGTGAATCCATGCCAGACCCATGCTGGAGAACAACAGTTACAGGTAATTAACTTGTTCCTTAGTTTGGCTCTTGCAATTCTATATGCTTTTAAAATTGCTGGATCTTTACGAGTTTCATTTTCATTCATTACATGTTGCAAGTCAGCTTCCAGTGCTTTTCTCTGCCGCTGTTTAATTGCTGCTTCTGCGATGAGAGCGACAAGGATTGAAGCCTTAAAAGCATCCCACACCACATTAGGAGAAGTGTTGGGTGTCGTATTAATATTTAAAAAAAAATCTACTTTCTTTGCCTCGATATTCCCCCTAACCACTATATCCTGAACTATTTCAGACGGATATCGCCATGTCCAGAGCCTTTGGATCATCCCTTCTATGTGTATCTGTATTGGTAGTGGAGCATGGTCCGAAAGCCCGATTGGATGACAAGTAATATTCATAACCCATCCCATCAGTGTTTTAGAGACCCACGTATAATCCATACAGGAAAACAAGTGACGGACATGTGAATAACATGTATATCCTTTAGTTTCCCCCTTTAGGGCCGGCCACGCATCCACCAAGGCCAGGTGAGCAAATGTATGTTTTAAAAAGTTAAAGGGTGCACAATGCGCAGACGAGGTAACTGCGCTCCGATCCCACAATGGGTCTCAAGCTATATTGTGATCACCTAATAGTATAATGTCCCTCTCACAAAACATTTCATCCTGAGAAATAACGGATGTCAAAAAGCTCTCTTGGTCCGTATTTGGAGCATATATATCGACACCACGTCACTTTTTTGAAGCCTATTTACAAAATAGCAAATACATAATGTCCCTCTTTATGGATGTGTGATTTCAATACCTTAAACCGAGGGCCAGGTTTCAATGCCAATAACACCCCCGCTACTTCTACCTTCGCGTTTGCCTCTATCACCAGTGGGTGCCGACAAAGGCGCAGTTTGTGCTTATCTGAAAAACAAATATGCGTTTCTTGGAGCACCCCCAAATCCGGTTGGTGACGCACCAAAAGAGCATCAAGCTTCCTACGCTACGCTGGTGTGTTCAAACCTCCAATGTTCAATGTAAAACATGTAAACTGACCCATTTTACTACCACAGTTTTAGTTAGCTCACATACCGGTAATTCAAACATATTCTCACATCTGGTCCAAAGATACCATGTAGGCATGCCCCCTCCACCTGTCCCTTCCAGCTTCCCCCACCCGTTGCACCCCCCTAACCCTAACTTATCGCAAACAAACCCTTCCCATACTCTCCTGGTGTGAGCCACAGTTCCTAACAAAATCCGGAGCACCTGGCTCCAGCCATGCACCCACAAAACTCCCAGGAGAACATGCGGGCTGTCCTAGTACCCCCATCTGTACTTTGACAGATAATTTCAAAAAGAACTACAGCGTGAAATACTACATCTCAAACTCCGTTTCTGATAATATTAAGGCTGCATCTGATCATAAAAGCTTTCCTCTCATGCACTTGTTATTCCTTAATCGGGTGTTAGGCAGAATCCTGTGCAGTGCCCTTAAGGACCACTACACACAATTAAGACTACAGGTGGCAATCCAAGTTTTACCTTTGGTACAAGCCTGTACTATTATGTTAAAGTCGTAGCAGTAGTGGAGCAGCCAGGCTTATCTCAAGAGTATATGAGCAGTAGCAGAGATTACACAAAGGGACCACAATTACTGTGACTCAAGCAAACACTGACTCAAGGTTTCAGGTAAAAAATAGAAGTACATTTATTTTTAAACCATTTGTTATAAACACAACACTTCTATTAACTCAAAACCACATGTAAAATACACTACAACCAACCAGTTTACTTTGGCACACACTAACTCAAGGTTAGTACCCTATGTTTTAACGAACCGGTGTTGTGAAACAAACGACGTTACCATGAATACACTTGCGATCACTTTTTGACAGTAGTGACAGTTCGGTCTTATTAACGAAACGCGTATCCGCGGCAAGAGATGTTACCGGGGCAAAGCACCTGAGTTAACCAGAGAGAATTGGGGGCAATAATCATAGGCAATATTTTTGTCAAGGCAGACAGAATCCGAGAACACTTCTAGACAGAAATTCAAGAGTCAATAGGCCGGAGCCAGTGTCAAGTGGAACCGGGTTCCTGTTGTCGAGGATCACACAGTCGGACAGTTCAAGATTCAACGTTGCCAGGAGTACTTAGATATTGTCAATCGAGGAAGCAAAAGTTAAAAGAAGGAGAAAAGACGAGGGCAAGCCTTGGAGGCGAAGAAAAGGGATTCACCCTAGTTCCTCTAGCAGAAACAGTACCTTATTCAATGAAGAAGCTTGTGCCACGGCAGTTGTTCCTGTTGGTTTCCTGCAGACCCACGGTTCCTGGAGCTTCGGTACGAAGGAGGACGTCTGGAGGGGTCAGCACCACACATGGATGAAGCCGGCAGCAGCGACGGTAAATAAAAGGTGCTCTCCTTAAAAACAGGAGAGGCCCTTCAGATGGCTATCTGGCCCACTACAGCAGTGGGCAGCAATTTCGACCACAGAGGATCCTATGGCTGTAGAAGATGAGCTGGGTATCCCCACCAAGCTCAAGGCAAAAAACTCCGGACTGGATCTTCTCTTGTCTCTGGTCTTCGAAGGGTAGATAGCTCAGGACTGCAGCAGGACTTCTTCTCCGCTTCTCCTTCCTTGTAGTTCCAGTGGCGACTCTGACTTCTAGCCTAAGAGCCCAAGATACCTGCCTTTTATGCGAAAATCCCCCATTCACACAGCCTGGCTATCAATCACGCAGCAGGGGGGTTGTCCAGCCCAGACAACCACCTCAGCCAATCATGGCAAAGTGCAACTTGGGTTTCCTAGGATACCCTGTGCAGGGGGTGACTACACCCCTCCCTCAAATTCAGCCCACCTAGACACCCAGGCGCCTGGAAGGAGGGCTTCTTAGCAGAAGCCCGCCAAAAGACGGTGAACAAAGAAGGCAAACCTGGTTTGCCGCGCAAAGTAAAAAACAAGAAGGACTTTAACAAAAAGAAATGGTGAATAAACCCAACCGGAGCCAAAAGAAAAAGTATTTGGTCCGTGGGTTTTAAGTTCGAGGCTAATATAATAGCCTAAGACAATACCACGTTTATATAGTATAATCGCGGTAGAAAAGTTAGGGTAGATACCACTGCCACCAGCCAAGTCTAAATTTTAAAAGAGCGAAACAATGCTCTAGGAGGTACAGATAACAAGGGATACGTAGTAACCCTTTCCAGTACTCCATGTAAGATGGGGTGTAATGGATCTGCGGTTAAATGACTAAGTAAAGTTAATGGCAACTTTACCCTTTTCTGGGGGACAGCAGTCAGCCTCAGAAATGGAGTCGATGGGAAGTCTAAAAGACAACCCTGTGTCACTGCACTGAAGGTGCTGTCTAACACACAAAAGAAGGGGGCTACTGAAGTGGGTGTACTCCAGAGTCCACAATCACAAAAAGCAGAGGAAATACACAAGGCAAAACATGGGTAAGAGTGGGTGAAAAGCTCACACTCTTACCAAGTGAAAAAAATGAACTCCAGAAATCCAGCAAAGCTGCTGGGGGACTCACTAGGTGAGGGAAATTAGCCATAAAATGAGAATTCTCCCTAACAGCGGGCCTTCCAATCTTCCTTTTGCTGCTGTTTCTGCCTCTGTGTAGGAGGCGGCACAACCGACCATTCCCATGACTTCGATTGTTGGGATGTATGACCAGGGTCCGAAGTTGTAGCACCTTCTTCTTCATCATCTTCAATTTGCAGCAGAGCCATTCCTGCTTTGTGAGACGTGACCCTGCGTTGTGTGCCCTCAAAAGAGAAAAGAATTCCAAATGGGAAGGTCCATCTATACTTGATCCCGCGCTCCCATAGTTTTCTAACAACCAGGTGTATTTCGCGCCTTTTCTACAGTGACCTCTGACAAGTCTTGAAAAAGTTGGATTTACATCCCATTATACATTATCGTATTTTGTTTTCGGGTCGTACGCAAAATCTGTTCCTTTTGTTGATATGAGGTAAACGCAGCCAAGGCGTCGCACGGGCAGGCCCCCGGGTCCCTCCTTTTCAGGCCCGTCCTATGCATTGCTGCTTCTCTTTGCCAGGGAGCAAGTCAACAAAAATCTGGGTTATTGCATCTTTTAGCTGAGAGTCTAAAACCGTTTACGGTAGATTTCTCACCCGAATATTTGAACGACAGGACCTTTTCTCCAAATCTTCATATTGAAATTGAAGGTTACGAGTTGCCCTGGTGAGTTCCTCTAATGCAACGTCCGTCTGTTTGCTTTCTTGTGAAAGTGCTTGTATTGCCTGTTCATTGTCCTCGACCCGCTCGCCGAGGATACCAATGTCTTTACCAAAGTCTGACGGCGATTGCTTAGTTTCGGTTAAAAAAGATGTAAACTATGCTTGAAAGGTGGCTGAGAATTTATCTTGGAATGCATGAAAGCTTGCAGTGAAATGCTCTTTAGCTGCAGCCATGACCTCTTCCGGATAATCAGCACTTTGAAGCAAGGTGGGTTGCCTCTCTGGACTAAATCTGAGCCTGTTGCTCCCCAGAGCCATTGCAGCAGATTTTGTTTACCTAATGAGTCTTTGGGGGTGGGGGGTGAGGGGTGGTGGTGAATGATGGGTTGTTTTTGTCCTTCCCCTCGGCATAAGACAAAATAGAACAACCAAGATGCACCTGCAGGGATTGGGAATGCAACTAAATCTGTGCTTGGAAGCGTAGTATTGAAGTCAGTTCCACCTTCAGACTTCATGCAATGCTGTAGTGTGTCTGTCTATTAGACTGTACATATGTATGGCAAAGGATACCACAGACCCCAATTAACTAGTCTCAAATAATAGATTCTGTCAAATTGAGTATATGAAGGTAAGATTATGTTGCCGCCCCAAAAATGGTAGATCCCTTGTGCTAATAAGCCAAAGAAAAGACCTCTGATGTGCCACTGTCCTCAGCTCAATTTCCTATACAAACACCAGCATTCTTCTTCCCCCTAGGAAGAGCAGAAAGTAGACCCAACTACCACGTCCATTATCATATGGAGCGTTTTGCCACTGTGGTATGGTGCTGAATATGAAGAACGGCTCCAAGGCCTAAAAGCAGTACAATCCTTTATGTCCCATGTATCACCACCAGGCTCTGCTTAATGGGGGGGTGGTGACGCCATGCGCACACCTAGCCCTGTGCAATGAATTGCCTCTGTCCCCGGCCTGTCAAGCTCACAGTTGACCCTGCCTGCGCAGAGTTATACAGTTCGCATAAAGTCCGTTGGCCTTTAGCATCTATGTGGGCCTGCACTGAGAATGCAGTTTAAAGCAACAGTCTTACCGGAATCTCCTGCCACTGGAAATATAATCAATGCAGCCTGTCTCATCCGATTTCTGCTTGTAGTTTGTGCATACCTTGTACTTCAATCTGTCCCTTGGGTTATATCTTCCCTATTCGAAAGCATAGTATTTTTGACTGGACATCTATGATAGATATCCAGATAAAATACCATCCCTGTCCCCTGGGCGCCACAGCGCCTCAGAAGGATAGCTGATTTTGGCAGGTGAGTAGGGGGATTGTGCAACCAAGTCATTTTTAAAATGCCTTTGTTGTACAACCCTTCTTCCCCATCTACCCTGGCCAAAATCAGCTCAAGTGATCACACACGCACGCTCACTCGCTCACACTCACACGCTCACACTCATACATGCACCCATCGCCATACACTCACTCATAACACAAGCCTACATGCATCCATACACATATTTAAATAAAAAATAAATGAACATAAACTTACCTTCTGCAGGGTCCTGCGCAAGGATGCTGAAATGCTCTGTCCGTATGTGCGAGGAGGCGCAGGAGCTCCCCCTCGTCGTTAGGCAGAAACCTGTGCAGTTCCCTTAGGGACCACTGCAAAAGATTTAAGACTACAGGTGTTTGGCAGTAAACCCACTTGGTAGCAGTCTGTACCACACAGATTCACTTGGTAGCTGTGGCTGAGCAGTCAGACTTCCCTCAAGAAGAGTTAGGCAGTATACAGAGCATACAAAATAGGTACAGAAATACAGTAGCACAAGCAAACACTGACCTGAGCTTGGTTGTAAAAGTATATAAATATTTATTTAACACACACTTATAAAACACACTAGCACTAAATTGGTAAGATCACTTTCCAGGGAGCCAGGCGGAAGATGCCCAAGATCAGACAGTTACACAGTCTTTGAAGTTTGTGGAGGTAGTTCGAAAAAGGTTTAGTTCAGTTCAGAAAAGTTAGCTAGGGTGTCCCAGGCTAACCCAGGTTCGAGAGACGAGGATTTAATACACCCCGTTCAATGGGTTGCAAGGGAAGCCAAGCGGAACACGGTATCTTAAATGGAGAGGATCCTCCAGCGGGGGCAGTTGTTCCTGGCAGTGGGTGCAAGTCGCAGCGTCGTCCAGAGGAAGAGAAGATCTCGTCGTGGAGGAAAGATGAAGGCTGTTGCACTGCCAGGGAAGAAACCAGCCACGGAGTTCTCCGGTACAAAGGTACTACCCTTTTGGTTCGCGGTAGTGGTGAAAACGTGGTGTCCCGGTTGCCGGGGTGCTTGGCACAGGCAAGGCGGCCACGAGATGCTCCAGGAAGGCGAAAAGAAGGTAGACTGGTTATCCCCACCAGTCGAAGGAAGAAGACTCTCCGGGCTGGAGATCTCCTCTGTCGTTGGGAAAAGTGGTGAGACGGTTCAGCAGGGCTCCACCGGTGGTGTCGTCGTTGCAGGCCGGCTCAGCTTCTCCCTCCTCGGATTCTTAGGTCCTGTGGCGACTTCTGAAGTTCCAGTCCCCAAAGCCCTGCTTTTATGCAGCACACCTCCATTCACTCAGCCTAGCTGTCAATCAAACATACTAAGTGGTGAGCTGGCCGGCTCACCACTTGGGCCAATCATACAAGAGTGCGACTTGAGTTACCAAGGTAACTCAGTCCAGGGTGCCTAAACCCCCTCCCACACCCCCTGTGGGACCCATACACAGTGGCACCACTTTTGGAGGCTTCTGTGGAGAAGCCCACCAAAAAGTGGAACAAAGGGCTCGACTTGGGTTGGAGTCACAGAAGAGAACACAAACGCCATTTTAGAATCGAGTTCTGGCAAAAATACCAACCGGCGAATTAATAATAAATAAATAAACCGGCGGTATGTTCGAGGCTATAAGAATTAAATAATTAAAGTTGGTAGCCTCGAACAATGGGAAAATCCCATAGAGAGATATTTGCGGTCGAATATAAAAAGTAGTATCCACTGCCACCAGCCAAAACTAGATCAGGGGGGACGGAGATGTGCCCCCTCGAACAACAGACCCCGGGGCAATCGAATTGCCCCGACCAGTATGCCCACAATATGATGGTTTGTACTGGTTTCTGTTCATAATTTGGGACTAGCAAAGCCAATGGTGACTTTACATGCCCTGGGAGACAGTAGTCCGTCCCAGGGTATGAAGTCTATGTTGGGGGGTCGCTACGACACCCCTGGGTTACGGCACGGAGGGTGCTGTGTAACCCACATCAAAAAAACACATGAGACCCTATGGAGTAAAAGACCCCACAGCCCATAAAACGCATGTAAAGTTAAAGGAACACCTCAAATCATGTCTAAGAGTGGGAGCAAAAAGAATCTCACTCTTAGCAGGAGAGAAAAAAATAAACCCCAAAAATCCAGCAAAGCTGCTGGGGGACTCACTAGGCTTGGGAAATTAGCCTTACAGAGAATTCTCCCTAACACTCATACATACAGACATGCAGTGCCCCAGCCAGCATTTCCAATGATCTATGCAAGGCTGGTGAAGCAAAACGCCCCCAGCGTTGCATGGCTCAGTGAGCATGTGCAGCTGGGGAACTGAACTGTCAAGGGATACAGTGTTTCCATTTGACAGTTCAGCCAGCCCAGGAACACTCCTCAACTGAAAAAAGTAGCAGAGGGAGTGATCAGTGTTTCACTGGGCTGGCTCCTCGGCTCCTCCATAATGGGTGAGGGGGTCACTGGGTGGACGCCCCCTCGCCCATAATGGATGAACCGCCAGGCTTGGACTGGCCTATAGGGCAATGCCAGTACCAAAAATGGTAGTGTAGGCCATTCAAAATGGGGCCACTTTTCTGGCCAATGTGGGCCAGTTTGATCATATACTTTACTATGCAGATAGTAGTGTTGACCATTGTTGCTGAATAGATATTCTTTAAATATCACAATTTGCTTACATTTTAACAAAAACACCCCTTTGGGTACTATTCAAACAGTCTGTGACTAAAGGAATGAATATCCATTTGCAACTGTGGGCCGCTTTTTTATTGGTGCCTGAGACCATTGTATGGTCCAGTCCGACCATGTGAGTCGCCCCTGCCCATTTCTTCCAATCTAAAAACAAAAGAAAACATTTCATGCTTGGCTCTTGCAACCCCCCCCATCCCCCCCTGGGATGCGGCCGCGTGGGTGTGCCCCACAGATTGAAGACCTCAGCCTTAGATCCTGATAACTCCCCTGTAATTCCCCAATCCCCCATGGCATATTGTAATGTTAGACAAGAACATCCAGTCATGACTAATAGCAAAGCTCTTTCATATCGTTATTTGAAAATGTCCAACCATACTGAGACGAGGAGGACTAGAGCAGTAAAGGTTGCTGAGGCTGAGAAGCAAGAGAGGCACTGTAGTTGTTGGGAGAATTTGATTTGTGCCGGGGCATTCAAAAGCACCAAGCATCAGCAAAGATGGAGTTTCACTACTCCCGGTGCAAGTCAGCAAATCCAGTGGAAGCCAGCTGCAGCGTGGAACAAGGACGCTCCTGGAGGCTCTGTCAGAAGAAGCTCTGAAGCAGGAGGTTCACAGTGTGAATGCCGTAAACTGACGAAACTGCAGGGTGAGGTCTGAGGCCTTGCGGGAACCAGAGAGCTGACGAGACTCCTCTCGGACAATGAAGCAACCTGCTGGGTGAACCGAGGACCGCAAAGGATGCCGAAGCTGCCGAGTCAAGCCCCTGAGCCAATAGAGGGAAGTTGGGATGCCGGACGCTTTGAGGCGTGTATCGCACACCGTTTGAACAGAATTGTATGAACTGTGTGAGCCCAAAGAGGGGAGAGGGGTTGCTGAGACGTTTGTTGGGAGAAACAAAGTCAAATGAGAACGGGTCGAGGACCCAATGTATAAGAGAAGCAAATATCAAATCTTGGAACTGTTTTACATTGAGAAAGAAGGAAAGTTTAATTGTCAAGAAAGCCCTGGCAGGAGAGTTTACCAGGCAGAAGGGATTGCAAGTCTAGAACCTGCACCCAATTGTTTTGATCCAAATCATTGAAAGCATAATGGGAGCGTGTACCAGACTGACAGAGGAGGGTCTGGGACTCATGTTCATGCTTGTTTGAATTTTCTGGAGTGGGTGGAATCCAGGGGAAGGGAGTAGGTGCCCCTGGAACTGGAATTGGGACATATTGTAACCAGGGAATAATTTCCCATGGTGTCAAGAGGCTAAGAAAAGTGGAACTGCTTTTTTGACCTTCTGGAAAGGTCAAGGGAAGATCCATACCCCTTGAGTGTGAACTTTACGAAACCTGAAGAAACTCAGGGGAAAGGAAGCCCCCCTTAGCACCTTTCTTTGGATCTTTATGTTGGATTTTTGGAAAAGAGCTGCGAGTGTTCAGCTGAGAGACATTTCCCTTTCCACTTTATATTGAGTTTAGCATGTAAGGGTCAGGTTAGGATTTGGACACAGAATTTTGCTTTGTTCATTCTTACACAGTCACCATTTAGTTTAGATGAGGCAGGGAAGCAAGCTCCTCGAAGAGTTACGGCGAGATAGGATTTTCACCAACCCCCTTTTTACTAATAAAAGTTGTTGCCAACCACCATGACACCCCTGTGTCTGCACCTAACACCTGATTACCTACTGGTCCCAGATAGTCGGAGTGCTAAGGAAAAAGGGTTTAACGGAGGTTGCAGGGCACAGTGCCTCGATCTACTGACCCAGACATCCTGTCTAGTACGGGGCGCATAGTCTTGTTGGTCTGAACCGAAGCGGAGGCGCGGTGCTAGCGCTGGGAGATGGATAACATAAATGAGGAATCCGTGGAAGGAACGTCCATCACAAAGAACATTACCAAGAGGAAAGTCATGTGTGTGTTTATCCGTGTTGATGAGGAGGACATCCAGTTTCACTTGCAGCCTTCAGGTGATTTTGTAGAACTAAGTCGCCTTGAATAATTTTCAGTGGGCCATGCCTTCGAGCAGACTCTTCTGGACTTGGTAGAAGGTCAAAAGGATATATGCGACCTTGGCGCCTCTCTGGACTCTGCAATTGGTATAACTGCACTTTAATAATTTTGTACTGACCATGACAATTTAAAGAGTCTGTTGGCCGTGGCTGGAAAGTAAGACCAAAGACCGCACTGTTCATTTAGAGCCAGAGCCCCTAAAATGTATGGTCACACCTTTCAGCAAGCACTCAGTCACCCACTCAACAACTCATTCGTAATCATTCCCACTTAGAAATAAAAGCCATACGTATTGGCTTTGCCAGTGCTTCATCCAGAAAGTATAGAAGCCGTACTTTCACCCTGCTAGGCTTAGAGGTGCCTGTCTGGTTTAGTCTAGCTCCACAACACCTTCCAGCTGGCTATACATTCCCTTTAAACACTCCGTCCCTGCTGTGAAGGCATCATGAAGCAAGACACAGACAACAGATTGAAAGTTCAAACAGAAATAATTTATTAACTCCAATGTCAGGATGGTAGAAAGCATAACTTGCCCTATGCTAAGGTGGGATTTCCCTACCTGAACGAAACTAAGGACAGTCTAACAGTTCAACTTAAGTCTGTCTGTGGCCAAAACCAATGCTTGCCCTCACAACTATAGCTAAACAATGTGTAGGTATGTCAATAATCAAAGAAATGGTGATCAACGTAACGTTCCGAGCTTCTTCCAGCTCTTAGCTTTCTTCTCAGCTCACCTTCCCCAAGATCAAGAAAGTTCCATAAAAGTCTCAAGATTGCCTTTCTCACGTTCAGGGTAACCCAGTTCCACACACTCCTTGGGGTTAGTCTAGATGACCTTTCTCAAGTTGCAAGTAGCACAGTTAAAAAAATTAAAATAAAGGGGTCTTGAGACTTTGTTCTCAAGACAGTAGTTGCAGTTCCTTATGTCTCAGGGTTCCCTTCCCCAAGACTTTAAATCGGCCACTTTTATTTATTTCAGTCTGTTAAAAAAAAAAGTGTAACGCAACACCAGTTCACTTGCTGTGTTCCTCCTTGGCTTACCTCACAATATCTTTGGTTCTCATTATTCAGGGCTTACTGGTCTAGGCGCAGTTGTCAGACCACATGGACCACCCATCACATTTCGCACAACCAGGATCCCTAGGCTCTTCAGCCCACACAGGTTCCTCTGTATCTGCCCTGGTGTTCAGTCACATTCACCTAGCTCTGCTTTGTAGGCCTTTTGGTTTCATATACAGGTTTACACTTTCCTGGCTTCTCCTAGTTAGCCTCTTGGCTTTACCACAATGTGTCAGAGACCTTCTGCCAGTCTTTGGATTTCCCACGCTTTCATGTGGTCTTACTCATGTCCCACCTTTCTATGGCAATCCTTCACACTTGCGCTCTCTTCCGTGCGTTACTTTCACATGGGCACTTTACCTTTGGCTGTCATCTGCTATTTGCTTTGCCTATAAAGTTGTATTCAATATACGTAAATCCAGGTTTTCATTCATTTTGATATTCAATATGCTTAATTCGTCTTTGTTTTGAGTTTTAATTCAGTTCGGTACTTAATATGCATATTGCGGTTTGGTTGCAAGTTTTTATCTAATTCAATACTTAATTACTTATCTGCAGCCCTCTAGGAGTGCCCCAATCGTGTGTGGCTCTTCCCAACACTCACTGGTCCTTCTGTGTCCTCCCTGGCGGCTTCTGTTGCTTTCGTCTGCTTCGCTGGTCGACGGACCGGTTCCTGCAAGCCCCACTCGCATGCCTGCCACAATCTGGCACACGCCAGCAACTCTGCGGTCTCTACAGGGATGCAGACGGCATCCTCTACTCTGTCCTGCTCGCCTGCAGCATCAGCTGCTTGTTTTTGAATAAGGAGGCTCACACACCTGTCGCAGCCTCTCTCGCATTGGCTCCCCTGGTCCTGTGCGATCTCAGTCGGCATCCTGGCTCCTTCTCCGGTCTCACCACAGCTGACTCCTCTCAGAAAGGGTCAATTGCTGGTCTCTCCCACACAGGACTCCCAGTTGTACTCTGTACTGTTCTCCAGTTCTCCATGTATACACCTGCAACCACTTGACAGGTGGCAGGTGTGCATTCTCGACTGGGCTTGCCTTACTTTAATTAAAGGGACATGCCTGATCCTCACAGTATTCTGCAGGGATCTTCCTCATCCCAGTACTAGAGTGGTGAACTAGGTTGCCAGTGTTAACTACTCCTAGTTGTTTCTTCCTCGTCTCAGTACTGTCGGATGAAAATTATGGGAAAAATTATGGGAAAATGAGCCAGTTTACAATAGCCTTCAGAAGCTGGGGGATGGTTAGGTTGGTATTAGGGAAAGGGGGATACCACATCTCTCCTGTGGGCACCTCACTTCCAATCCCTGAGGACCCTGCACCCAGGTGATCCTCCCTCGCTTTTCCACCCTCCAGGGTCAGGCTCCAATAGTGATGGCCTTTCCCTGGCCACCTGACAAGACGAT
Organism: Ambystoma mexicanum; assembly: GCF_040938575.1. NCBI lineage: Eukaryota > Metazoa > Chordata > Amphibia > Caudata > Ambystomatidae > Ambystoma > Ambystoma mexicanum. Next base: position 643,107,073 of record NC_090923.1, read on the forward strand.
CCAGTCGGAGTAGGAGTGAGGATGCCCTCAGGTTTCTCACACTGCACACACATATCCTGTGAGAGGCAGAATAAAGTTGTTCAGCAAGTAACATAAGCATATTTTTTTTATATATTTTTTTTTTATAAATGTATTGTACATTGATCAATACGCTGATCTTTTGCACTTTAAACATTATTCCTATGACAATTTACAACCAATATGTTACACTTCCCAATATATATACATTTTTATTCTAAAACACATTGCTTGAAATCATCTATATTTAGTAACAACCATAAAAACATACACCACCATTTTTCTGTAATACCTAATTCATCAAACAAGCTAATAATCTCAGCTGTTACAAATGTCTTGTTACCCGTATTCAATCTATTGCATATTTCCTGGAGACTACCTACACATCCTATGATAAAAAAGCGACTTGGGTATCGTGTTTGTAAATCTTTTAAAGCAGTACATTCAACCAAAATGTGTCCGTCTGTTTCAATGGAAACCCAGTATACTACAATATCAACAAGACAAGATATTGATATTGCTTCCTTTATCCCGGATGTATAAAATTTCCTTTGTTGGTAAAAGATTCAGGCGAAAGTTCAAGATTTGGGTTCTAATTCTTGCGCAGGGGAATTGTAATAAATACTTTGGTAGAATTCCCAATGGTTTGTCTATTTTTGAAAATGTGGAAAATATTTTGTAACTCCTTATTCTTGTAATCGTTCTGATCCAATCTGTTTCCTTTAACCTCTTTTTTACTCCTTCTGGATACACCACCAGATTAGCTTGTTGTTTCCTACTTAATTCTAATATCTTGTTGGTATACAGCTTGAGATCTCCTAACAAGCGACGATTTAGAGCACAGTTCCCTTGAACGATCTTCATATAATGAATTCTCTTCTGGAGAAAAGATTTTAGCCATCATGGTGATTACTCTCCACTACAACCAATATTCTAATGAGATTCCTAATTCATATCATATTAATGGCATAGGAGTACAGGAAGGAAGATTAAAAACCTTCCATATATAACCTTCAATTTTTTGCTAAAGAATTGTTAGAGCCATTGTATTGATTTCTGATCCGTACGGATTTTAGGAATAAACTTTCCCACCCTAGTACTTACGTAGTGGCTTAATGGAAAACCTGCATTATTTTGCATGTATTGTCTTCATTTGAAACAGTAATTGATCACTTTTGGTTAATAAATGCTTAACAACGTCGTCCCTGCTTAACCTATTTGAGTAGTTAAAGCTCAAGTAGGTCATTTCATTTGGAGTGTCAATTTCTATGTCTTCAATATGCCATTTAAAATTAGATTTCTTTTCTTAAAGTGTGCCAATTAGATAACTTGACATTTTCTTTGATTTATAATTAAGTTATTCACTTTGGCGTAAGTACTCAACTGGATTAACAGGCGCTGTAGACCTACTGGAGTATTGTCTAATAAGATGCCATTGTCAGCATATGCTAACCAGTTTACAGCTTGTCTACCTTCTTTCGAAGTACTAAGCCTTATTCCCAGCCGAGTTTCTTGTAGGTCCCAGACATATAAATTGAAGCGGCAGGGGCCAAAATGCACCCCTGCCTCAATCCTCTTCTAATTTGTATCAGATCTGACAATGAACCTTTATTTGTTTTATTTATAACGCGCCGGGATCCTGAAGGCACCTTGGCCATCCAATCTAATTATTATTCTAGTTTCCTGATGGATATGCTCAAGAATTGCTAGGAGGGCAGGGGGAATGCCCCATGCTTGTTGTTTGCGCCATAATACAGCACGATTTTCTCTTATTCAAAAGCCTTTGAAAAATCTTTTAGGGCAACATATATTTTAGAATGAGTAGGGAGCTCTTCCTCATTTTATTTTTCAAAACTGCGAGGATCAGCCTTTTTAGTGTGGTTCCCATACGTTTTCTAAAGCCTGTTTGAAATTTAGACAAGAGGCCCTCCTCCCTGGACCACTGATTTCTATAATAATACAGTTGCAAAAACTTTACCATCAGGGTCCAGGAGAGCGATCGGTCTATAATTCGTTGGGTCGGATCAATCTCCTTTATTGTAAATCGTAATAATAATGGATTCTTTTTATGATTTCGGTAATTATTGCTTTTTAATAACGTTTTTAAACAAAAAAATCTAACGGGCTGGGCCATATTTTGTGTTAGACTTTAAAATGGCATTAGGTAAGCAGTTAGGACCAGCGACAGTGGAATCAGATGCCTTGGAACTAATCCTTTCTATATTGTCCCTCTCAAATGACATATCCCACAAGACGTGTTTTCTTATGACTGTTGAATATGATGTAGATAAGGATTTCACACGGTTGACTGCGCCACACAAATTAAGCCAAAAATAAGTACAAACTGGTTGTAGGTCACAGCTCGCCCGTGGGCGAGCCCTTTTTATTTGACATGTGTTTTGACTCATCCTGAGCTTTCTCAAAACAGGACATATTCGAACAATGTTCAATGTCATTAATATCACTGTTTAAATCACAATGAAATTACAAGATAAATCAAGATAAATGAAGACAGAGATTAAGGCAAAGGGTAGGATTAATAAGGAAATGAGAAAAATAAAAGAATTAGAAATAAATATCATAAATAACTATGTCTTAGGTTAGTTGCATGTTGATTGTCACATGGCAATATTAGATATGAAAAATTAGATATACTGTATTCTGGTCTTAACTCATCTAATGGCTGACTGGATCATTCTTTGAGTGCTGCACATATGTACTTAATTAAACATATTGATTTTTATCCCTCATTGGTTTATTTCCCTTTACTCTCTTGCCCAAGTGTCATTGCACCATTTGAAGCATAGATTGTTAATTTTACCATGACTGTGAAGAATCTGGTATGAGGCAAAATTAGAACTCCCGTGTTCCAATCCCTGGGTTAGAATCCCACCTGAAACGGATATTATACACAAACAAATTGCAAAAGGGTTCTGATAGGATCAATTCAAAGCCCTGGTTCTTCAAAAACATTGGGTTAGAATCCCACCTGAAACGGATATTATACACAAACAAATTGCAAAAGGGTTCTGATAGGATCAATTCAAAGCCCTGGTTCTTCAAAAACATTTTTTGTCCTGAAATGTTGCCTATTCATAGTGTCTAATTAAGATTTATTTACTGGACAGGCACCAATTTGCTGTTAATAATGCATAATATTGAAGTTGATATGAGTGCCAATAGTGTAGAACTTCCGCGCATAAAGCGCTGTTTTTTAGTGTATATTAATGATGAGCGTTTCCTTCCAGTGGATGTAGTTATAAAAGGCCGTGCGTGCACCCGTGGGAGAAAATTCTGCAAAGTTTTCTAAGTGTGATTATGGATTAGACCTCCAAGTCACACCGTTATAGACTGGCTGCTGCCGTTTTTATACATCGCGTAAATCTACTGCATTTCATGCGTTTCCAATCATGAGATTAAACTACTCCATATAACGTTAGTATGCATCCCCAGGGATAATGCTGCCCAACCTCCTGGTGGCTTACCTTCTAATTGCAGAGACCCCTTTCTCACGTATCAGCAATTCCTTGAAAAACGCTGAGTCAATGAGACAACCATTGTTTATAAATGTATCCATGGCAATGAGGTGAAGTCCCTTTTTGGTGTTCATGGCTTGCTAAAAGATCAACGGCCACCATGTTATGGGCTGTGTTAATAAACATTTGTGTAGAAATCAAAGACGTCTGACCCAATCCACTATGGGTGTGTTAATAAGTGTCCAAGACTTCTTTTTTGGATTGACATGTAAGCGCGATCTTCGATATAGGCCATACTGTAATGACAATAACCTAGAACTGGATAGTTTTGGGTGAGCCCATGATTGAGGCATTGCATTGTGGTCCTAGTAGGCTGAAAAGCCGAATAAGATCGATCTATAGGGAAATAAGGTGCATTGTGGTCAATGTATGCTATAAATAGGATATACATGCAGACACTTGATTGGGATGTGGAACTTAGTTAAATCAGGTTGTGATCATTGTTGAATTGTGAAATAAAGCACATAGTGTCCCACGTGCATATGATGGCAATGCAAAGGCAATGATAAAAAAAGCCACTGTTGAAGTTGGCACTACTGATGCTTATGTTCAGTGAAGAAACACGTGTACTGAGTGCCTAATATCTACTGTCATGCTAGGTAAACATAAAAGATACAAGATTTAAAAAGTGACGAGATACAAGATCTGTCAATCCTCTTGAGTAGTTTAAAGGGTCATGGCAATTAGTAGCTAAGTGGTCGCAATTCCTGCATATGTAGGCAGTGTGCCCATGGGTGAATGATCACATCATCAAATTGAGTGTAACTATGGAAAATTAGGGTATATAGTGATGACACTTGGTCTCATATATTATATTGCTTGTGCATATGTGCTGATGATCAAAAATGTGTCTCTTAATGTTGACAATTTAGCATAGAGTGCACTAAAGCATAAAATGTGTGAAGACATCAAGTTTAATATAATTAGGGAAAATGGTGATGACACTCAGTACTCATAAACTACATTGGTTGCGTGTGGTTCTTGGGGATCTGAAAAACCTGTATTCATGATATTGTTCAAGGTTTATATGTATTACATTGTTACATAAAATGTATCATTTCATTGTCCCGCTTCAAACCAAATTCAACTGATACTAATTTGCAGATCGTGCTTCAGCTTGTCTGGGTAGAGTCTCTCTTTCCTCCTCTCCTTCTCACTTTCACCTACTGTAGTCCAATAAATCTTAAGTTCCGTTTCATGTCCATTTGGTGCATGCACTGCCAATGTGAGGCTAAGGGTAGTGCTGCATCCTGACTGCCTATTGCGGAGATGTGTTTGCGGGTTCTTGTTCTGATTTCTCGAATGGTGCTGCCTATGTAGATGCGTTGATAGGCAAATATCAGCGCGTATACTGCATATTTGGACCTGCAGTTGATGTTTTCATGTATTTTCACTTTTGTTCCTCTTCCATCTTGAAATTCTTAGGTGCTCTTGTGTGCGTACATACACATGGTGCAGGATCCGCATTTCCGGAAACCTGCCGGGTCCTGTTGCGACCAAGTCTCGGTAACCTTGTTAGGTATGTCAGGAAGTAATGAAGGGCTGAGATTCATTTGATGGGCCTGGCTTTTCAAAAAATTAGCCTTGGTTGTTCTTCAATATATTTGGTTAAGTGAGGATCCAACTGTAGCAGGTGCCAATTGCGTTTCAGGATTGAAGTCAGTTCTTGATTGTCAGTGCAATATGTTGTGATGAACCTGATCTTCTCAGAGTTAGGTTTGGCTCTTGTCTCTTTGGGTGTCAGTGTTTGTTTTCTGCAAATTTTTAGAGCTTTTTTACGGGCTGCGAGTATACAACTGCGTGAATATCCTCTGTCCTTGAATCTACTCGTAAGTAAATCATGTTCTTGGTTCAAGACTTTTGGGTCCTTGCAATTCCTTCTGGCCCTTATAAATTCCCCTTTTGGTATGTTCCACTTGACAGACTTCTGATGGCAGCTGGTGGCATGCAAAGTAGAGTTCACCTCTGTTTCTTTTCTGTAGGTCTGTGTAAACAGTGTTCTGTTATTGACATAAAGTGTTAGGTCCAGAAAATTAATTGTTGACTTACTGTTTTGACCTGTGAATACTACACCTAATCCTTTATTGTTCATTCTGTTTCTAAATTCTTCTAGTTCTTCCACTGAGCCATTCCAAATCATAAAAAGTCATCAATTTATCTCGCCCAAAGGGCCACCTGTTTGTTGAAGGATGGGTCCTTGCATACGAGTTGATCCTCGTACATGCCCATAAAAAGATTGGCAAGCGCTGGGGTGTATTTAGTTACCATGGCGACACCTCCGCATTGATGAAAGTATTTGTTGTCAAACATGAAAATGTTGTGTTCCAAAGTTACCATTATCATCTCTTTAATCATTTGTACGAAGTGGTAATGAGAGGCGGAATCATTTCTAAATACATAGTCAATTGTCTGAATGGTTGCATTGTGGTCAATGGTTGTATAGAGGGCTCGTACATCCCAAGTAGCTAGAAGGTATGTTGACTGCCAAACTGTTTTGTCAATTATATTGATGATATGGGTGGTGTCCTTGATGTAGGCTTTCAATTCAGGCCCTCTAGGCCTCAAAGCTTGGTCTATATGTATTGCAAGTTTTTCTGTAGCCCATCCCAGGCCACTTACTATTGGTCGTCCTTCTGGAATTTTGTCAAAGTGCTTGTGTACTTTTGGAAGAAAGTAGATAGTTGGAAGAATAGGATGTTTGACAAATAGAAAGTTTTTTCTTCATCTGTGATTAAGCCTTTTCTGTGCCACATGCTGATAGATTCCTCGATGGATTTTATTACATTGATTTTGGGGTTACTTGTTAGTTCTTCATAGCATCCAGGTATTGATAAATGGTTGTTGGCCATCAATAAATAGTCACACCTATTCATTATTATAATGTTGCCGCCTTTATCTGCCTCTTTAATTACTATTGTGTTGTCATTTTTGAGGTCTTGTAGTGCTTTGCGTTCATCTTTGGTTAAATTGAACTTGATTTCCGGTTTTCTAATGTTGGTTTTCCTTTTTTCACCATGATCATGATTATCTCTTGCGGTTGCTTTAAGGAATACCTCAATCATGTTCTCGGTAGCAAACTGGGGTATGAATTTGGATTTCTCCTTGAGCTTCTCTTGTATTATACTCACAGGTGTTATTCATAATTCATGTAATGTCTCATGAATTTCTTCTGACTCCCTTTCTTCCAAATTTTTTAGGGTATGTATGTTCTCAATGTCAGCAATGATTAATGAGCTCTTCCTCATGGGTGAGGCATGTTGCTGATTTTGTCTTACTACTGTGGCAAAGTATTTTTTAAGTTTCAGCTTTCGGACAAATTTAAATAAATCAAATTGTATCTCAATAGTATTGGATTCATGCGATGGAGCAAATGTAAGGCCTTTATTCATCAGGTTGATTTCATGAGTTGTGAGTTGTCTGTCGGATAAATTCATTGCTAAGTTGTTTACTTGTCCTTTTCTCCGCCTCCCGGGCACTGGCCCTCGTTAGGTGTCTGTAGTCTTTCAGAGCATCTGGATTCCTGCTGTCGACCACTCCCCCCTCCTTCCTCTCCGCCTGGTAAAGGTTGGCTCTTGTTTTTTTGCACTGTAGCCTGAAAACTGACCTGTCTGGTGTTGATTGTTCTTGGTCTTGTTCCTTTTTTTGTATCATCTTTGTCACGGCTCCAAAGTCCAGGTGCAGGAGTGGCGCGAACCAACTACCCCCACTGTGGTCTGAGCACCTGCAAGACAAGCTTACACAGGCCGCCGAGACCCCAGCAGGGAAAGAGGGTTAGGATCTTGTTGGTTGGATGGGTCTCGAACAGAGGGTAACCGGAGTGAGGGTTAGGAGAGGGTAAGTGGACAGGCAAGGGAACATATGGGAAAAAACAACAGTAACATATGCACTACCGTCCAAACATACACACAGTGTTTTACAATTGCTTTTGATGCAAAAGGCACTTAGCTCTGTGGTTGAGTGCTGGCCTGCCTCCTGCCTGCGCACTTTCCGGTCCGGAGCTCGGAGCAGTTCCAATGATGCAAGAGAGTTTTGGTATTAGTGACCTGTGTTAACTCACATAGGCATAATACATCACACACACATACAGTGCTAGCACATGCACATTACACGCTCTCAGAGCTTCTTAGTTCCCAACAATAGCGAGTGATTCAGAACATGTGGCTTAAAAGGAACAAGATCCATCGTGCCGCCAAAGTTTTGCCACACGTGGCTCACATTAAGCACTACGTGCTGCCAAAGTTTTGCCGCACGTGGCTGTGGTCTGAAATGCTCTCCGTGCTGCCAAAGTTTGCCGCACGTGGCCGAAAACACGTTAGGAAATAAACGCTGCACGCGTTAATGGTAATGGGTCTTGGTAGCCAAAATCGGGGCTGGTTATATGCTGGGGACCGCTGATTGGCACTTAGCTTTTGTCCCTTGCAGAGGATGTAATATGGCTGGGCCCCTCAACGGACTGGATATCCCAATGCTCCTCTGCTTGTTTTGCGCTCTCCCCCCGCTGCTGCGCTTCTGATTCCCATGTAGGGGTTGGTCGCTCGTTCGCAATGGTTTGGCTGCACTAATCTGTTGTGAGCGAGGGGCCGGAATGCTGGTTCCTTGGGGCGTGGCCCCTCGCTTGATCCCCGTCGGCAGGAGCTCCGCAGGATGCGTCCGTTCCGGTCGGGAGCTTAAGCACAAGCCCCATGCCTTTGTTCTGCGCGCATGCGCGAGCCCCTCCCAACCTGGGAGTGGAAAAGTAGTTCCCGGCCCAGAGGCTGCTGGAAGTTGTGGTCCGGCAAGCCTTCTGCCTGCAAAAGGGACAGAGAAGCCTCCTGTAAGGATGGAGGCTGTTCCTTTGGGTTTGTTTTGTTTTGTGTCTGGTTCCTCTGCGCCCTGGGTCTCTCACTAAGCCTTGACTCCCCCTTACGACTCCCTGTACCCTGACAGTCTTATTTGATTTAAGAATCCTGAACTTTCATTATTTCTGTTCTTATCCCCTTCTTCAGGAGCTTCCTTATCTGTGTCTGAGTCGACCTCAGAGCTTGCAGATGATGTGTTAGGAGTGCTTGCTTTGGATGATGGTTTGGTATATAGATTGAATTTCTCTTGAAACGTTTATACTCTATCATCTCTGTAGTCACGTTCGTCCTGAAAGAATTTACTTAATTTTCTTAATTTGATGTCGTCCTGGTATTCCTTCAATATTTCATGCATTTGTAAAAAGGTTTTTTCTTTTGTTACTTCTGATTCCTTGGTTTCCTTGTTGTCATTTTTGATTGGTTCAATTTGTTCAGTTACACATTTGAATATAATGTTACTAATTGTTTATCATTTAATTTATCCCAATGTAATTCGCCAAGAAGCTTCGCTAACCGCATTACTCTCAAGGACACGTTGCAGGCAATCTAGATCATTGATCAATACCCAAAAAGTGTACTTTTTTGCTAATATTTTTAGCATTAATTCTCAGTCTTTGGATGCCATTATTTATGAATGTGCTCTGACCCATTCTTTATAAGCTTGCATGGCCTCTTGTTTCTTCCTCTTATAAGTAACTGGATCATTACTATTCCATTTCAATAGTTCATTTGGCGATGAAGACTTTTCTTTTTTAGCCAAACTTCTTCATCAAACTCATGCTTATGTTTAGGTTTTTGCAAACTAATAAGCTTTGGCATTTCCTTTTCCCAGAGAGTAACAGAAGCATATACCATCGGAATGCTCCATCCCCCAGATCGTTTCTGAGAGCTGCTGCCTCGGTTCCATGTATTTATAACAACAACCAAAATAACGACAAACATTTTAAACAACACTTTAATAACAAAAAAACGTGATTTAAAACAAAATGTTTTGATTTGGGCGGTTCCCACCCCAAGCCACCATTTCTGCAGGCTTTTTACCCTCCCCCAACTACCCCCACCACTTTTAATCCCTTACCCCACACCCATATATGCTTAAAAATTGACTTATCGTTATTCAGGTGTCATTTAAAATGTTTTTTATTTTTTTCTGTTATTAACACTGCATACCTCCGGTCACTGCATAGATCACCCTCGAAGCCATGCCCATCCCTCCTAACCCAGAATTTCCTCATGCCTTCCCTATGACTGCTCTTCCTAGCCTAGAGGAGATTGGTCAACTAATGCTTGGGAGCAGTGGAACTTCACTATCCATGTAAGATGGGAAAGGCTGGCATTCCCTTTACTTCATCATTCCCATGGATAATGAGCATAGACTCATTCTCGACGTAAGGCTCTGAAACAAACTCCCCTGGAAAGGTCAGTTTAAAATTGTAATGCAGGCCCAGATCCTCCAGGTTGTAGAGCTGTAAGATTGGCTTGTTATCAGTTGTTCCCGTGGTTCATTATGGGAAGCTTGAACTGCTTGTTTTCTGCATGCCTTTCAATGGTTTGCATTCTCGCATAGATTCCTCATCTTGATTGATCACCCACTCTCGCAAGCTGCTTGGGAAAATTTTGACAGGGGGTATAGTACAGCTTGAGATAATCTCCTTAACTCCAGTGTGCCTTGACCACACCACTCTTCTACTCCTGACCGGACGTCCGTGATCGAACATATTGCATGTACTATGCCCCTATACTCAGTTCCTTTTTTCCACATGCTCTGCAGGTTTTTCGGAACACAGCTTGTTACAGATCTAGTTTTCCGGCATCAGTATGTCAGGGCCCAGGTCTTCAGATTTCAAGCACTGCTGGGACAGCAGCTCTAAGATGCCCATCATGGACCCACACATCATCTGTGGTTGTAGAACACGATATGGAGAAAAGCAGCTCCTGTCAGTCCATGAACACAGAGGCCTTGAGGGCTCAGCCAAAATGGCGCTAAGGAGGCCCCCTTCCAAGTTCCCAACCAGGATTGCCACTAAATCCTTTGGAGTTGTTACCAACGGGCCCACTGCTGAGAAAAAAAATAATGGGAGAAGGCAGGCGGCATAAGAGATAGAAGAAATGATCACACTCTTGCATTGTATCTCAGAATTCTTCTTTAGACAAAAAGCAGCAGACGCGCAGGTATGGACGTGATTCAAACACAAAAGTCTCATAAGTCTTATGCCTCCAAGGGGGCACCTCGAGAGGAGTGTGAGGAGTTTAAGCAGCAGTTGCTGCAGCTCTTTGATAAGGCCACAGCAGGCACAGCTTCAGCCTCAATGCTGTTGGCAGGACCGAAGCCGGCTGTGCCCGGAGTCTCTGGCAATAAGGTGTCTAAAATAGGCTTACACACCCTTGAACTCGACCAAACCAAAGAATACTTCGGCTTCGACACATCCAGCAGCTGAGGTGCCGAACGCACAAGCCATGCTTGTCTACAATGGTTCCAAAACAAGACTGGGGCTACGCGCCTGATCCCAGGTCGGATTGCGCCGCCTCCATGCGGACCATATTTGATGAAGAAGGTGACCCCCATCCCCTTTGGGATTGAGCCTTTGTAGGAAGTGAGGCTTGGTCAAGTACCAGAGTTTGTCAGACAAGGTGGAGCCCTCGGAGGTGGCTGTGGGCCTGCATGATCCGACGTTGAGATGCAGTGGGATTTGCTGTATGTGCACCCGAACGCCCAGAATATGAGGGTGGTTAAGACAATGGGTCACCTGCCTCAGCCAGGCCATTACAGCAGTACGAGCTCATGGATATTTTGGACAAGGGGCCACAGTCAGAGAGGACCCTTCCCTTTAACGCAGCAATAATGGTTCCAATCACACCTGTGGCAAAATATAAACTGGCTGGAAGTGACCTACCTCTCCTGTCTGCGCATCTGACCCCAAAGGGCTGGTGGTCCAGACCACAACTTTCAATTTGAGGGCGTCAAACCTCCCTATGCACAAGCAGTTAAAGAAAAGTAATGCCCTCGGAAAGAAGGTTTTCAAGTCTGGAGCATGGTGCTGAAGGCTAACAATGCCTTCTGTGCTTTTGCCAAGTACTCTCATGTTATCATGAAGGTGATTTCGGAAGCACTCAACCCACCTACCTGAAGGGGAAGTGAGAGACTTCCTCTAGACATCGTGAATGACAGTTAGGGGATGGCATGACAAGCCCTCCAGGCCGGCCTTGATACAGCAGATTGAGTCACAAGGTTGATGGTGACGTCGATACTTCGGATGGCCTCATACGTTTGAGGATTTGGCTTCTCACCAAATGCACATTCTAAGCTCCTCGACATAGCCTACGATCGAGAGCACCTATTCGTAACAAAGGCCGTTGTGTCTCTGGAGAGGTTCAATGACTCAGATTGCAGCAATTTTGCTGCATTTGGCTACCCTGCAACCTACCAAGCAATTATTTTCATTAAGCTCGAAGGGTAAATGCTTTAGACATTGCACCCGCTTTGTGAGAAAGGCGTAGTTGCTCCAAGCCAAGCAAGGGCAGAGAAGGTTCCCAAACCCTGGCAGGGGTAGCAGGGTAACAAATGGCCAGTTTTCTGTGGCCTCAATGGCATCGCTGAAGCCTGTTTAAGCTCTCCCTGAATGCTTCTCCGATTGGATGAAGAGTCGGAGAACTGCGTCAGGTGGAAGGAGATTACTTCCGATGCCTGGGTCCTTCAGTTGGTTGAACAAGGGTACTGCCTGCTTTTCCTCTGAAGGCTCCCGGTCATACCACCACCTCTTCCTCGGCAGCCGGAACCCAAACTCCAGGAAGAACTGAATGCACAGCTTATGTAGGGCTCGGTAGAGAATGTGCCGGCCAGGGGGGGTGGGAGGGGGGGTGTGAGTACGGCTGGTGCTCTCACTACTTCCTGGTGGCCAAAATCATGGTAGGTTTGACGGTAGAACTCCATCCCATCCTGGACCTCATGGCCTCCAACACATTCCTGAGGAAGGAGAGGTTCAGGATGGTGACTCTGAGGGAGATTCTCCAGGCTCTAAAATTCCAGGCTTGGTTGGTGTCGCTAGACCTTCAGAATGCATACTTTCACGTGACGATACACCGGAGGCACAGGCATTATTTGAGAGTTGTCATAGAAGACTTGCCTTACCAGTTCATAGTGATCCCATATGGCCTGGCCTCCGCACCTAGGGTGGATGTAATCATTGCAAGTCTCAGGAGATCCGGAATCTTCGTATTCATGGACTTAGGACGAATGGAGGTTGGTCCACAGAGAAGGTTTTGAAGCATGTCGAGGACACCTGTTCGCTGCTGCACGGCCTTGCTTGCTCCCTGAACTTGCAGAAGTCGCACAGGACACCAACGCAGAGACTCTCCAGTTCATCAGAGCAGTCCCGGACACTCGGACGGGAGCCGCCTTTCCATCCGAGGAGTCTCACCAGCATCAGACAAATTGATACACGGTTCCAGAACTCCAGCAGTCTACCAGCATCAACCTTCCTACACCTGCCAGGTGTCTTAGCTTCCTACATTTTCCTGGTGACAGAGGCCAGACTTGGATGCACTCTGTTCAGTTGCTTCTCAGGAGACGGTGGTGGCAATATTCAGGCGATGCGACGTATGTCCTCCTGATATTGAGGGCTGTGGGGAACAACCTCTTGTGGTGACCCAACAGAGAAAACATAATGGCGAGAGGGACTGTTCTGAGCACAGCCACTACGCTAAAAAGGCTGGGGTACACTGTGCGCAAATCTGCATGAGAGTGGCTTTTCATCCCAAGTGGAATGCCGTTGGCACATCAATCTACTAGAGTTGTTAGCGATCCAGTTAGGCCTGACCACTTTTCCCTTCCATCTGGAGAACGATTACCTGATTCTGACGGACAAACCGGTGACCATGCACTCCTTCATCAAGCAAGGGTGTGTGTGGTCACTGCCCCTTTGCAGGGAAGCTAAACGGCTTTGGTTACGATTGTTAGGAAAGATTTCTCTTTACTGCACCTTTCCTTGCATTTTTATGGACCCCCAAACTGTTTGCTTTTATTTTTGATCCTGACCTGTACTTTTTACAGTGCAATGAAGCCTTAAGCTTCGCTACACTGCGCCTCATCATAGGTTAGCCAGTCCGGTAACGGTGCCGGTAAGCTGCTGGCACCGTTGTTACCGGACCGGCTAACTACGAGGTCTGTTCGCGGGTGCCTTTTCACCCGCCAGGTCTGACCGGGTGAGGGGACCGCCACCCTCGAGCAGACCATGACCATGTCGGATGCACCGGCACCATTCACGAATGGTGCCGGTGCATCCGACCTCCCCATTCCCATTGAGCCCTATGGGTCTCGAATGGGAAGCATTTTTTTCCGGCGCCCGGGAATGCGCAATTACCAGTTGAGCCGGGGCTGGAATGCCCCGGTAATTGCCCATTCCCGGGCGCTTGAAAAAAAGACTCCGGCGGCAGCCGTGCCGATCTTACCGGCACGGCTACCGCCAGAGTCATTAATGAGGCCCGCTGCCTTTTGCCCCTCTGTTATGGGGAAAATGACATGTCCTTCAGGCTGTCACTACTGGGAAACATTGCTTCCCTTAGTAATTTTAGTAACTTGTTATCACTTTTGGTAACTTTTATCATTGTACAATGGGGTAAATTTTTTGTTTTTGCCCTAAATTAACACTCAAAGGATTTTTGGTTATTCTAGGTGTGCTAAATGGATAAGCGGGTGGCAGCAGTGACTTTGTCATTTTTGGATCCTTTTTTGTTTTAGCCTTACCGGGTTTAGCGCGTTTGGCTACTAACTGTGGCAAGTGACCAAACATCGCCATGCCACAAGGTTTTTTGCTTGTCCTTTGGCCATCTTGTTTTTTAGCCTTCTTCCTGGCCTTTTAGGCCAGGAAAATCCTTATATGGACTGCCAGTGCCCGGGAAAGCAGATGCTTTTGGCGGGAAACTGGAGGGTTAAGTGTGTTTTCTGGCAGGTTGTGGGTTGGGACTGTCTGGTCCCAATCCACAACCTGGTTTTAGTGCGTCTGGTTGTTATGTATGAGTTTTTCCGGCAGTGGTCCTGATTGGACCACTGCTGGGGTGTGTGTGGGGCTAGTTCTACCACTGGTTAGTGGGAGATTCGGCTCTTGCCTGGCTTTTAGAGGACCCCTGCAACCATTCTTCAGAGATCCTGGAGTAACCTGAAGAAGCCAAGACTCCTGTCCCAACTATGAGATCCGTGAAGAGACCAGAGACCCGCCTGAAGGAGGCCTGGCGACCAACCTCTACTGCTGTCCTGGGGAGCCCTGTCTTGCTATTGATCTTCAGCAGTCCTGCGAGGGAGCTGTGACCCGTGGAGTGGCGGGAACATCCATTCCTGACGTCTGCTCCGTACCCTGTGAAAAGGAGCTGTCAGAAGTGTCCCGGCACCGCCCTGTGGCTGACAAGGTCTGAGTTTGGACTGCCGATGTCGCTGTTCCGTGTTGAGGCCTGGAACTTGGGGCATCTTCATCTTGCCCTACAAGACTTACCATAGTGGAATTTCTGAGTCCTAACGTCAATGGGACCCGAGATAGGAGGGGAAGTCTGGCCGCAACAAGTGAGTCTTTCTGCAGTGACCACCGTCCGAAACTGCTTACCTGAGTCGGGTCGAGTCCTGAGAGGGGCCCTGCATCAAGTTTTGCTGCATTTATCATCTGAGAGTCCTTGCACCAGCTAAAGACACTGATCAGAGATCTGCTCGAACAGGCTACCCCTGCAAATCAAGGACTGAGGCTGACATGTGGGGGAAGTGACCTCGGACCTTCTTCCATTGACCTTCCAAGTCCTGTGAAGAATCGGAGTACGGGGGGGTGAGTTACAGTGGCTCTTACTTGCCCCCAAACTCCCTTTTTGCTAACTTTTATAAAACTTTCACTATAATTTGGCTTTGCATTGCTTGCTTGCGCCAGCCTTCCGAAAGTTGGGGACACTTTTGTTAGTTAGAATAATCTTTCCTCTAACCCTTGGAACCGTTCACTGGACCCCAGAGACTATACTTTCATTTTTTCCCGCTTCACAAACTATGTCCTAACTTTTCTGAAATGTTGGGCATAAGGCCCCTGAAAACTTGGAGAAGGACTTCTGAAGTTAGGGTGTATTCTCTGTGGACCTGTACAGCATAGAATAATCTGTACTTTCTTTTGCAGGGCTTTGATTTGTATTATGCTCTACTCTCGTGACAGTATATACGTAAACTTTTATTACTATTGTGTGTAACTTCTACCTGTTATTATTCATTTTTCATAGTGATATTTGGCCATAAATAAATAACTGTATTTTTATACATACTGTCTAAGTGCAATTTGTGATTCCCATTGTGTGTACTCATTGTGGACCCTTTACAAGCTCACCACCTCTTGATACTTTGCCTAGACCTCTCGTCACTGCTATTTTGAACTGGTTTGTGTACAGCTCCCAGAGTTGTCCCTGTCACAATATACGTTGGCCTTCTATACATCTGTCTCCCAGACCAGAGTATAAAAAGTCATTCCCAACACTGATTACTAAAGAACAAGATCTCGATCTCTACAGCTCAACTAGAAGGGCTGGGGAATAGTTTGGTGAATGCTCTAAGCAGGCAGTGCATGGTCTAGCATGAGTGGGAAATCTGTCCGGAGGTTATTTAGGAGATCTTCTCTCTTTGGGGAACCCCATCAGTGGACCTGTTTGCAATGAAGGACAATGCAAAATGCTAGCAGTTCTGCTTGGGGGAATTTCCTCCAAGGAGGGCATTAGGAGGGGACACGTTCTTGGTGGAGTGGATCTGTGACCTCCACTATGCATTCCTGCCAATCCTAATCATCCCGTAGGTTCTACAGAGGTTGCGGAGGTTCCGGGCCTGCTTGATCCTAATCGGTCCAGATTGGGCGAGGAGGACGTGGTACCTGGACCTCCTGGAGTTGCAGTTGGCCCACCTCGCCGACTTTCTCTGAGACTGGACCTCTTGGCTCATTCTGAAGGTTGGGTTCAATGGATTGCCTTTCTCTTGCAGATACCTCGTCAGATAGATCCCCTTCCAGCTTCAGCTGCTTGGAAAAACCTTGATAGGGGGCGTACTGGACCTCGACTCTGTCGTCGATCTGCCTTGCCTCTGTTCTCGATCGTCGGCTGGGACGTTGGGCATTGTACATATACTGCGTCACTACGCCCCTACCTCAGTTCCTTTTTTCTGCACGCTCAGCACGCTGCTCATGAGGAACAGTGCGATCCCGATTTTTCACTCAACATTTTGTCGAATCTTTTGACACACGCGAGCGACTATGTCGGCACCCTGAGTCTACGGGTTTCAATCGCAGTACAGTCTTCGATTCGTAAATGTTGGTGACCATCCTGCGTGAGTTATGCGTGTGGTGCCTTGGCACGTGTCAGGACACCAAGAGTTGCTTGTCTTGTGGTAAGAGGGACCCAAACTCTTTGCGAGATCGGCTGGCAAAGCTTGCACTATGCCGACCGCTGTTAAAAACACTGGCGCAGTTGGCCATTTGCTCCTAAGAGGCCGAAACAGAAGGGCCTACCCTGCAGAAGGATGCTAGGCATCAGTAGAAGGTCAAGAAATTAGCCCATTCCCAGAGTCACTCGTCATCTTGCTCTCAAAAGAAGAAGAGATGCAACCGACACCGGCGTGACTCGAATTCTTCCGAACGTGTTAAGTCGGCAGGATCGACGTCTAGGGTCGAATGGAAGGACTTTAAGTCCCAAATGCTAGAAAAGTTCAAAAAGGCGGCTGTGGGCAAGCCCCTATACCGCAGGCCCCAGTAGCTCCAGCGGCATCCCGTGACTCCGGCCCCAGAGCGAAACAATTTTGACACCGTCGGCAGAACCTTTGGGCTTGGAACCACGCAAAACTGTACGGGCCTCGATGCTGGGACCTTAACATGCACTACAAACGCTGATTATTCCCGATGCGCCATAAGCGCCCAAAACCTTGTTGGCGCGGTCCGCCAAACCATTAATGCCGACTGCAAAACCGTCAACGTAGACCGCTGTCGAGCAATCTTTCGTGTCAAAATCTAGGTCTGATTTTTGTTGGGTCTATGGCAGCCATCTTCGGCGTTGAAGGTGTTTTGAACAAGCCAATGTCGACCCAATTTACCCATTTACTCTGGAGATGATGGTACCGACTATTTTGTCGACCAAGCGGACCCAATGGCCTTGGCTGAGGGACTACACAATGCCATGGACGGGACACGTCTCCAGATGTCAAAATGCAACAAGCCCATCCCTATGCCCGTACTAATGCACAATGTATCTAGTTGATAGTTTAGTGGATACCCTGGGGTTAAACACTCCAGCTCAAGCAGTCCTAGGTTAAAACCTTATGGACATCCTCGATGACGGTCCTGCCACAGAAAGGGCTATGCCTTTCAACGCGGCTATTGCCAGTCCCATTTCCACCATCTGGCAGTGTCCTTGCACCATACCTCCGGTCAACTCAGACCGTACAAAAAAATGCAGGCCGGCAAGGGGTTGACCCTTCATTTCTCTCCTCTCAACCAATACTGGAAGGATTGGTGGTACAGGTGCAGACTGTATCCACCAGCTCCGCCGCTTCTACATCTAATTTGCCAACGATAAGGAGGGCAAAAAAGTCGATGCCCTAGCAAAGAAACTATTTTCCCCTTGGAGCATGGTCTTAAAGGCAACCAAAGTCTTCTCTGGCTTTGCTAAGTACTACTTTGGCTTTTGGAAGGTGGTTGAGCAGGTGGCCCAGTACATCCCTGAAGGGGGAGATACAGGAGTGTTTACTGCAGTTGGTGGATGACAAAAAGGAGCTGGCTAGACAGTCTTTGCAGATGGGCCTGGACATGGCAGACTGTGTTGGACTGACAGAATTATAGAGCTTGGGGCGAGGTTGAGGCAGTCTCCGGCAGTCTCTCTACCCTGTCTACTCTTTCTACTGTGGGAGGACCCACTAAATAACAGTGTACACCGCGGAGCGGTGAGCGGAGCTTGAGGCAAGGTTGAGGCAGTCTCCGGCAGTCCGCGGCATTACGCGGCTCACGGCCCTCCGAATGAAGCCCCGAGCACCCCGTGGACCTTGCGAAACTTCCTTGCACGGATCTTTAACTACTACATCAAGCCTGTCGAAATCTCAATCCGAGCGCACAACAGAACAGCGCTTACTAAGAAGTAACTTCAAGTCTCAGGATACTGCGTCACAGAATCCCTTGACACAAAACTCTACAGCACAAAGAAACTTTTCGATGGCTTCCCCGATACATATGTCGCCAAGCAAATCCCTCTCAGCCCTCCCAACCCAATTTGATTTTGAAAATCCATTTGAATGTACCCAGAGTTCGCCCTTCGCTTCCTGCTCGACACCCATGGAGCCTACGGAGCCCACGAGGTCACTATCCAGCGCAACCAAAACGCAGGCAGCTACAAGCGACATAAACTTAACAAATCCCACAACAATTGAAACAAACCCTAGAACACTGCTCTCTCAGAACGAATTCACTGAATCACCACTTTTTACCTCTACAGTTTCACCGAAACTTCTTAGCATTCCGATAAACCCAACAAACCCAGATATTCTTACCATGGAACTCCCCGTCTCCCCTGTTCGGCCGGTCGTGAACATGGAGGATTTTCGGGTCTCAATGGATCGACATAACGCTGTAGTCCCCCCAGCGCAGCAACTGCACGCCTCACTGGGATCTCCTCTCTCCACCCCCGTCAGCGACAACACCCAGCCTGCTCAGCCTTCCCGCCAAGCCCTCACGGTGGCGAGAGGTGCGGACGACTTGACGGTCGGAGGACGGTCAGCGTCCGTCCCTGTGCTTGCAGCCTGGGTAAAGAACCGGGTGGAGGATGATACAGTGGAAACAGTGGGTGATCACCCGGCGGCCAAGAGAGGGGAACCCACGCGTGTGGGAACGCAGTATCGCACTCCTACGACGGGAATGTGGTCTCCCGGCAGCGACCCGACCACCCAAAACAGAGTTCCACAAGCGTCTAGAGAATTGCCGCTCCTGCCAGCAAATCAAACGGCCAGCGCTACAGCGCCCCCGCAGGGGTCATTCTGCCAGCCAGAGAATATGCTGGTACCACCAGCATTAACTCTTGCCCAAATCCACGTACCAAGAGAGCAAATCACTCCAGCAATTTCGTCAAGAATCTGCAACAACAGCGACTCTATTTTAATACCACAAAAAACGCAAACAACAACAAAATCGACAAGAAGCCCAACTAAGGAGAACACTCTAGCAAATAAGCAGTCCCGTCCAAATACCCGGGAACTAAACATTGAAACCTACTCACCCTCCAAAGACCTTCCTTTGTCTAAAGCAAGTAAAACCTGCATGTCGAAAGCATCTCTCGATGACATTGATGAACTACCTGACCTATTGGTCCCTGAATCAGCAGTTCCCCAAGTTCCGGCAAAAATCTACAAACAAGATGCTCAACCCAAAAAAACACATAACCTAAAAAGAAAATATAAGAAAAAAGACACAGGAAAGAAAAATCTTCCTTGCCCTCTGCTATCTTCGGCGTTAAAAGACTTTTTAAAAAAACAATGTAAAAGAAAGTTGGACGAGGCTAATGAACTCTCAGATGCGGAAATTTTAGAAGCAATCCAGGATCTCCCACCAGCTACCAAAGCAAGAAAAACAATATGGTATGCAAAAAAACAAACAGACCTTGTGAGCCCCGTCAAAAGCAAACCTGAACTAAATAATGCATTGAAAAGAGGAAGGCACCCTACGAAAGATCAAAATGAGATAATTGTATCCCCCCCCAAAAGAAGACACTGTAAGCGCCACGGTCGCCATCCCACAGCCGATACGTCCGCTTTCCCCTAGGTTGAGCAACAAGGGGAAAGCCGAGACTGTAGTTAACACCAAAACTCTTACACTTCCACAGGATGAAGAGCAAATTGATATATCACTCCCTCTAACCATGGAAAGCATTCCCAAAGAAAAAATGGTCGATGAAATCACACTGTCCCCACCTCTAGTCCCAGCCCACCATCAACCATTGGGGACTCAACTGACCATACAATCTCCTCCAGACCAACAAACTGGGAACCCAAAAAACCAAGATCAAATTACTCAAACAGAGGAGAGTCTATTTCAACCAGAACAACCGTTGCACTCAACTCCTCGACCATGCTCTCCTCCAAGAAACAGGAGATTAAGTGAAATAGCTCCTCCAAATTCAACGGATTCGCCGTAAAAAAAAAACGACCTAGCAACCATCATGTCGGCGATAACAATAGCCTTAGCGCCATTTGGGAAACTCTACGAAAACATCAACGACTCGTTAAAGGACAGCATCACAGTAACAGCAATGATGCACACCAAGTTGATATTTGTAGAAGGTTTCATCACTGCGCTGGAACAGACCAATAAGAAGCATAAAGAATCCTGGGAACTTAAGCTATCGGTATTGGAGAAAAAACTACGACTCCTCCAAACCACAAGCCAAGAAAAAACCACCTCAGACGATAAAGAAACACAGACCACACTCCAATCACAACCCATGAAAACAGCGCCGCTTTTTGCCAACCGAAGAAACAAAACGCCCCCTCGACCAACGGTGAACTCAAAAATGGCACCAGCAAAAGCCATTTCCAAAAAACCATTAGTTCAGACGACCAAACAACCCCTACTGAGGCTAACTAGAAGCCCACAGCAAGATTTGAGGTCAATGCCCAAAGAATCTACAGCAGACCGACCACAGGCCGCAAAGGGTAATTCTAAAGAAGCTAGAATAGAGACCACGGACCAAGTGATTGTACTTGAAAACAATACCAATTCAACCACCCATCCAATCCAATCTCCACGGTCTGCCGACGAATTCATCTGCCAAAGCTCATTGATTGATCTAACACAACACGAGGACTCAGTAGAAATCAGTGAGCTTGACACAGAAACAGGAGACATATCTGAAAATCAACTGGAAATTCAATCAAACTCACCAAAAGAAGCCACGGACACAATCCCACTCTCTAACGAGAGCAGAAAATCACCTAAATCAAACCAAGCGGAAGACTTGAGTATTGAACAACTTTATGAAAAACTTAACTCTACTAAATCGAATGAATCGATTAAACATTCACCTACTACAGAAAAAAAGTCAAAAAAAGAACATCAACATGAATCCCCTTCTAGATCTAAAAATGAGATCACAGACTCAGTGCGCTTATTCAAAATTGAACAAAAACCGTCGGAAGAATTCTACATGATCCTGAACAGAAGAACTGTCCTCAAGATCCTCAAACAGATTGATATACTTAACACCCTAAAGTCTTGTGACTTCACGTTGATAGAGCCTTACCACAGAAACAAGCAAGCAAAAGCCTATCTCCACATCAAAAACTCGGCGCTCCAAGAGATCCCCCAAGAAGTCTATGCTAAAGTGGATCATGCAGGCTTCATCCTGAAGGAGATCCAGAATACAAACGGCAGCAAGAGCCAGACAGTAAACTACAAAAATCTGCCAGTAAAAAACTACAGATACAGATCGTGAAGACAGGGTAGAACAACGCCCCGTTGGGAGAAGCCTGTCCACCATGAACCTAGAACTTCGGGGAACTATCCACCCCGAACCAACGACTCGAAATATTTTCGGGACACAAATGCAAGATTTGAAGAAAAAAGTGATTCAAGAAATAGCAAAGAGCTGAGAAAACCATCCATGTCCACCTATACATCACAGAGCGCCATAAGGAACGAAGACCCGAATCGCCAGACCAGTATAGACGATCAAAACTGAACATAAACCAGTCTAATACCCACCCAGACCCTAAGCCAACAAAAGATACATGGTCTTGGCTGCGAGACGCCTTCACCCCAGGCCTGAACAGATAGCAGCAAACGCGGGGAGCCTATCCGTCTCCACAGCTACCCGAAACAAAATACGAAACTCTTCAGAACCCAAGTATATCCATAGCATCATGGAACACCAGAGGTCACACACACCTAACCAAAACTGGGAGCTATAACATAGCCTGTCCTTGATGGCTATTCCATCGAAAATCTCGCCAGCTTTAAAAGGTCTGTTCGGTAGACCCTCTTCCGGCCTCCTGATAGCAGTTCGGACGGGATTAAATATAATCATCAACAGTTCGAAGAGATCTTTAAGTATGCAGAAAACTTTGTGGTCAAAAACAAAAAACCCAACTCCGCGCCGTCGACAGAAAATACGGTAAATACAGCCTCCTCCCGGCAATCCAATTCTATAAGTCAAAAGTAATTCCAGCATTGACATATGGCATGGACGCCAACCCCGCTATCCCACTGACCCTATGGTCCAAACTAGAAGGGTTCATCTGGAGAACTACACTAGGCTTACCGGAATCAACAGCTGTAGCACCCATAAGGCGTGAACTTGGCCTGCTCTCTATGGAGGCAGTTGTCGCTCAGAGTACGATCCAACTTTACAGGAAAATTCGGAGCCAAGATAGCCTGGAAATATACAGGATGATTTCCGGGGAAATATCTAAAGGGAGCAACGGTTTCCTAAACAACTGGGTGTTAGGGAGAATTCTCTGTTTAGGCTGAATTTCCCTACCTAGTGAGTCCCCCAGCAGCTTTGCTGGATTTCTGGGGTTTAATTTTTTCTCCTGCCAAGAGTGAGACTCTTTTACCCTCACTCTTGGACATGTTGAAGTGTGTTTTCTTGGTTAAACCTTGTGTTGAATGGGCTATGGGGTCTTTTACTCCATAGGGCCTCATGTATTTTTGTGATGTGGGTCACACAGCACCCTCTGTGCCGTGACCCAGGGGTGTCCTAGGGACTCCCCAACATAGACTCCATACCCTGGGACTGACTACTGTCTCCCAGGGCATGTAAAGTCACCAAAGACTTTGCTAGTCTTGAATCCTGAACAGAACCAGTACAAACCATCATATTGTGGACGTACTGGCTGGGGCAATTCGATTGCCCCAGGGTCTGTTAGTCGAGGGGGCACGTCTCCGTCCCCCCTGATCGAGTTTTGGCTGGTGGCAGTGGAAACTACTTTTTATATTCGACCGCGAATATTTTCCTATGGGATTTCCCATTGTTTTAGGCTAACACATTTAATTATTTATTTACGGTAGCCTTAAACATACCGCCGGTTTATATATTTATTTTTATAACTCCGGTTGGGACTTTTTGCCAAAACTTGATTCTAAAATGGCGTTGGTGTTCGCCTCTGTAACTCTGACCCAAAGTGGAGCCCTTTGTTCCACTTTTGGCGGGCTTCTCCACAGAAGCCCTCCAAAGTGGTGCCACTCTGTCTGGGGTACTTAGGAGGGGTGGAGGGGGATTTAGGCACCCTGGACTGAGTTACCTTGGTAACTCAAGTCGCACTCCGTCCTGATTGGCCCAAGTGGTGAGCCGCCCGGCTCACCACTTAGCATGTTTGAGTGACAGCTAGGCTGGGTGAACGGGGGTTTGCTGCATAAAAGCAGGGCTTTGGGGACTGGGACTTCAGAAGTCGCCACAGGACCAAGAATCCGACGAGGGAAGAGCTGAGCCGACCTGCTTCGACGACACCACCCGGTGGAGCCCTGCTGAACCGTCTCACCACTTTTTCCCGACGACCGAGGAGAACTCTTAACGGAGTGGCTCCTTCCCTTGACTGGTGGGGACAACCAGTTTTCGCCTTCTTTCCGTTCTTTTGAGGTATCTCGTGGCCGCCTTGCCTGTGCCAAGCACCCCGGCATCCGGAATACCACACTTTACCCCCATTCCGCGAAAGTCGGTACCAACCCTTTAACCGGAGGACTCCGCGGCTGGTTTCTTCCCGGGCAGTGCTACGACCTTTCTCTTCTGCTCTTCAGCGAGATATTCTTCTCCCCTGACCGACGTCGAGCCTTGCTGTCACTGCCTGGAACAACTGCCCCCGCTGGAGGATCCTTTCCGCTTAAGGTACTGTGTTCCGCCTGGCTTCCCTTGCTACCGACTGTACGGGGTAGATTTAGCCCCCGGCTTTCGAACCTGGGAGTGCCTGGGACACTTTGGCTAAACTTTCTGAGCCACTCTAAACTCTTTTTGACTCTTTGCAGGACTTTGAATCTCTAACTAACAGTGTGATCTTGGGCACATTTTCGCTCCGGCTACTCTAAGAGTGGGCCCTGCCTAGTGACTTTTGCTCACCTGTGACTTTAGTCTTCTTTAAAGCCTATTGCAAGTGTTCTGGACCTTAGAGTGGTGTGTCTAACCTATTTCTGCTTTTTCTCTCCCTTTCTTGGAAACTACTAGAGTGTCATCTAACGTTAAGCACTCACCTCTGTTTTAATTAAGTGGTGTTAACCTAGAGTTGTCTAGATAGGAGAAAGGATTGAATTTACTTTCATTATAACTGTGTTGAAGTGTTTTTACTATATTTGTGCTAGAGTGTTTTTTACTTATGTGTGTTTTTAAATAAATAACTATATTCTTTTGAAACCAAGCTCTGGTCAGTGTTTGCTTGTGCTATTGGGTCTTGGTACATATTGTGTATACTTTGCATACTGCCTAACTCTTCTTGAGAGAAGTCTGACTGCTCAGCCACAGCTACCAGGTAAATCTGGGTGGTACAGACTGCTACCAAAGGGGTTTACTGCTCTACCTGTAGTCTTAAATCTTTTGCAGTGTTCCCCAAGGGAACTGCACAGGTTTCTGCCTAACACTGGTGTACAGCGGTGGGATTTGTATTGAGTATACATTTTATTGTGCTTTAGATACCTTAGTGCAACTAACCACAAAGCTTAGCACTGAAAAAGTAAAACCTCTAACATGTCAGTTATAGAAAGCTATAGTCAAGAGTCCCTTGCAGCCAAAACTGCTGATTGTTTAAGAGTGCTCTGTAAACATAAGGATCTCCTGACTAAGGGCAAGAAAATGGAGCTGATTGAAAGATTGTTAGCTAACCAAAGTCTGGGTGATGGTTCAGAGGAACCTACCACTCCAGCAACTGTAGATGACAGTATTGAAGTTAACATGGAGCAAAATGTTGATGTTTCTGAGGAAGAGTCAGAAGAGGAGGGTGAGGATGTTGTAACTGTCCCCCCTAGGCCTCTGCCTGCTCTACCTGCTGTACCTACTGGACCTTTACCAGGTCCCACATTTAGTCCTCAGTACTTTGAACTGGAGAAAATGAAGCTAGAATTGGAGTATAAGAAACTTAATGCTCAAACTGACAAAGAACTCAGGCTAAGGGAAATGGAGCTCAAGTATGACTTAGAAATGAAGAAATTATCTGTTGAGAATGTTTCTCTCTCTGGCTCCTCTAGAAGTTCCAGTCCTAAAAGACCCCGGATGCCTAAAGAATTGGTTGGTATGTATGAGCCTAAGTTGGATGTGTTGGATTGGTTGTCTCTGTTTGAATATAATCATGGGCTCCAGAACATCACAGGAAATGACTTACTCACCTGGTTGTTCTCTAGGCTTCCCCCTGTTGCAACTGATGTGGTAATGGAGATGGGGGAGGAGGATAGGAAGGACTATGAATGTGTGAAACTAGCTTTAATAGCTAGGTTTGGGAAGACCCCTTCCCAGTATCTTAAGAGGTTTAGGAGCCTCAAAAAGCATGATGGTACCCCTTGGGCTACCTGGGTGAGTGAATGTTTGAAAAACTTAGAGGGATGGATTAAGGGTTACAAGGTGAACACTTATGAAGGTATGAAGAATTTGTTTATGTTGGAGACTATTTATGATGCCTGCTCTCCTGAGCTCAGACAACACTTGGCTGATTCCAGGGAATTAGATTCCCGGAGGCTAGCTAAGGCTGCTGACTTGTGGGTTGCCAACAGGGCCACTCACAAGGATTCTGGGGTCACTCAGAAGAAGGATGGGGAGAAACAGCCCAAAAAGGACTCCAAAGAGAATTCTAATAATTCCTATCCCAAAGAGGGCCCCAAACCACAAAATAACCAGGGTAAGCCACATGGGAAACCTAGTCAGGCTACTGTACCTTCTGGCCACAAGCCAGAAGGAGGTCAGAACAAGCCACCCTTCCAGAGAGCATTTGGACAATGCTATGTCTGTCAGGGTACTGACCATATCAAAGGAGATCCCAAGTGCAAGGGTAAACCTGCAGGGATCAGCACAGTCTCCTTAGCCTTCACTCCTGAGGATGAAGTACAGATGGCTAGTGCCCACTTTGAACTCTTTGCTGAAGAACCCTTGGGTCTTCAAGCAACTGTAAACTTAGAGCCTATGGGTCTGGTTAGTCCCCAGAATAGGGTTGTGTATAACTCCCTACCTGTTAACTCTAAGGTGTATTATGTGGATAGTGTTCTTGTCAATGGCCAGGATACTCCTGCCAGGAGAGACACTGGGGCTAGCAGAACAGTAGTGGATGAAAGCTTCTTTCAACCTGAGGATGTGGCCAAAGCACCCAAAGGTCCCACTAAGATGTCTGGAGGCCCTGTCCAAATGGTTCCTATTCTACCAGCCCTCATTCAGTGTAACAACATGACAGTGAGGATCCCTGTCAGTGTTCAGACTGAGGTACCTGGGAAGGTCCTGTTGGGGAATGACCTAAGAACTCTAGGAGTAGTGTCACATACCCCCAGGCCTCCCAGTATGGAGAAGCAGAACTTAACCAAATTGGCTAGACAGGCTACCTTGAAGGACCCTTCTAAGCCTGTGGGACCCTCTACTGAGAACCCCACTACAAGCCCTGGTGTTAGTAAGTTGACCTCTAACCCAGGCACATTTCAGGATAGTATGCTAGGAACATGGGCGCCCCAACCAAGCTCCATCATTGTTCCCCTAGTCTCAGAGTCTCTGACTCCCCCTGCTTCTGAGGAAGAGGTGGATAGACCAACTAGGCCCCTATCTGGACCTGAGAGAACTGGTAATTCTCAGTGCTGGTGGAAAACCAGAAAAGAAAAGTCTAAGGCCAAAAACCTTCAGACTGTTGGACCTTCTACTGAAGACCCCAACTCAAATCCTAATATTAGGGGGGAAACTCCTAAAATAGGTAAGGGTAGATCTAAGAGGAAGGGGAAGCAGGTACATTGCCTAACCCCAACCCCTCCAACCAAGAGGCCTAAGACCCAACCTGCTCCCACAAGAGAGGTGGTGAGGAACCTTGGAGGCCCCTCTAGATCTAAGGGAATCCTTTATAAGGACCCCTTGAAAAAGCCTAACATAGGTTCAGAAGTTGTACCAACTTCTGAGGGACTGGTCAACCAGATCCCCTATAACAAAAAGACTGATGTTCCTCAAAGGGTCTGTAGGTCCGTTAGCTTGCAAAAGAAAACCTTTGAGTTCTCCATTGAACATAGGTCAAGGTGTCACCATCAAAATGCTGATGGACTCTCTAGGATGTATATCATCGACTAGAGGTATGAGGTTCATCCAGGAGTGGATTAAATCCTCCTGTCCCTTAGTCTGGGGGGGGCGAGTGTTAGGGAGAATTCTCTGTTTAGGCTGAATTTCCCTACCTAGTGAGTCCCCCAGCAGCTTTGCTGGATTTCTGGGGTTTAATTTTTTCTCCTGCCAAGAGTGAGACTCTTTTACCCTCACTCTTGGACATGTTGAAGTGTGTTTTCTTGGTTAAACCTTGTGTTGAATGGGCTATGGGGTCTTTTACTCCATAGGGCCTCATGTATTTTTGTGATGTGGGTCACACAGCACCCTCTGTGCCGTGACCCAGGGGTGTCCTAGGGACTCCCCAACATAGACTCCATACCCTGGGACTGACTACTGTCTCCCAGGGCATGTAAAGTCACCAAAGACTTTGCTAGTCTTGAATCCTGAACAGAACCAGTACAAACCATCATATTGTGGACGTACTGGCTGGGGCAATTCGATTGCCCCAGGGTCTGTTAGTCGAGGGGGCACGTCTCCGTCCCCCCTGATCGAGTTTTGGCTGGTGGCAGTGGAAACTACTTTTTATATTCGACCGCGAATATTTTCCTATGGGATTTCCCATTGTTTTAGGCTAACACATTTAATTATTTATTTACGGTAGCCTTAAACATACCGCCGGTTTATATATTTATTTTTATAACTCCGGTTGGGACTTTTTGCCAAAACTTGATTCTAAAATGGCGTTGGTGTTCGCCTCTGTAACTCTGACCCAAAGTGGAGCCCTTTGTTCCACTTTTGGCGGGCTTCTCCACAGAAGCCCTCCAAAGTGGTGCCACTCTGTCTGGGGTACTTAGGAGGGGTGGAGGGGGATTTAGGCACCCTGGACTGAGTTACCTTGGTAACTCAAGTCGCACTCCGTCCTGATTGGCCCAAGTGGTGAGCCGCCCGGCTCACCACTTAGCATGTTTGAGTGACAGCTAGGCTGGGTGAACGGGGGTTTGCTGCATAAAAGCAGGGCTTTGGGGACTGGGACTTCAGAAGTCGCCACAGGACCAAGAATCCGACGAGGGAAGAGCTGAGCCGACCTGCTTCGACGACACCACCCGGTGGAGCCCTGCTGAACCGTCTCACCACTTTTTCCCGACGACCGAGGAGAACTCTTAACGGAGTGGCTCCTTCCCTTGACTGGTGGGGACAACCAGTTTTCGCCTTCTTTCCGTTCTTTTGAGGTATCTCGTGGCCGCCTTGCCTGTGCCAAGCACCCCGGCATCCGGAATACCACACTTTACCCCCATACCGCGAAAGTCGGTACCAACCCTTTAACCGGAGGACTCCGCGGCTGGTTTCTTCCCGGGCAGTGCTACGACCTTTCTCTTCTGCTCTTCAGCGAGATATTCTTCTCCCCTGACCGACGTCGAGCCTTGCTGTCACTGCCTGGAACAACTGCCCCCGCTGGAGGATCCTTTCCGCTTAAGGTACTGTGTTCCGCCTGGCTTCCCTTGCTACCGACTGTACGGGGTAGATTTAGCCCCCGGCTTTCGAACCTGGGAGTGCCTGGGACACTTTGGCTAAACTTTCTGAGCCACTCTAAACTCTTTTTGACTCTTTGCAGGACTTTGAATCTCTAACTAACAGTGTGATCTTGGGCACATTTTCGCTCCGGCTACTCTAAGAGTGGGCCCTGCCTAGTGACTTTTGCTCACCTGTGACTTTAGTCTTCTTTAAAGCCTATTGCAAGTGTTCTGGACCTTAGAGTGGTGTGTCTAACCTATTTCTGCTTTTTCTCTCCCTTTCTTGGAAACTACTAGAGTGTCATCTAACGTTAAGCACTCACCTCTGTTTTAATTAAGTGGTGTTAACCTAGAGTTGTCTAGATAGGAGAAAGGATTGAATTTACTTTCATTATAACTGTGTTGAAGTGTTTTTACTATATTTTTGCTAGAGTGTTTTTTACTTATGTGTGTTTTTAAATAAATAACTATATTCTTTTGAAACCAAGCTCTGGTCAGTGTTTGCTTGTGCTATTGGGTCTTGGTACATATTGTGTATACTTTGCATACTGCCTAACTCTTCTTGAGAGAAGTCTGACTGCTCAGCCACAGCTACCAGGTAAATCTGGGTGGTACAGACTGCTACCAAAGGGGTTTACTGCTCTACCTGTAGTCTTAAATCTTTTGCAGTGTTCCCCAAGGGAACTGCACAGGTTTCTGCCTAACACTGGGCAGACAACCAAAGGCGCATATTGAAAGAAATAGCTTGCTCAGAAGAAGAACTATTCCAGAATCCTATGAGAATAAAAACCAAAATGGAGTGGCTTGATTGGATAAAAACCAATGACAGTGCAACAAATTGAAACAGCCGATGGAGTACTGCACCAAATATCCAAGTAAATCCCTCATGACAACTTTGCTGAAAGCCTGTCTAAACCTCTTACCGACGCAGGAAGTCTTAGCAATTCGATCCGCTTCTAAAGAAAAAACCTGTAGACTATGTGGAGACCTCCAAGCCACTGAATCTATCAAACACCTTTTAATAGTCTGTCCGGCAATTGACCTCGAAAGAGAGGCCTTCCTCGGTCCTGTGTATAAAGCATCCCACATCATTGACGAAAACATCTGGTGGAACCCGCCTAATCACAGGAGCCCAAACGCATTGGCTAATAGCGGCAGCCAAAATGATAACCATCGCTATGGGGAAGACTATGCAAGTGACGTAAAAGAGTCCTTTCTTCGTTAAAGCACCCGCTTGAGAAATCTACTAAAGTACAGAAAACG
This sequence comes from Ambystoma mexicanum, assembly GCF_040938575.1. Taxonomy (NCBI): domain Eukaryota; kingdom Metazoa; phylum Chordata; class Amphibia; order Caudata; family Ambystomatidae; genus Ambystoma; species Ambystoma mexicanum. The sequence goes on from NC_090923.1 coordinate 643,137,469, forward strand.
ACTCTTCTCTTTATTCTACAACCAGAAAAAGTCTTTGTAAAAATCAAAACTGATTAAATACAAATAAAAAATAAAATTAAAAAATAAATAAATGATAGTCTCAGACAAACACTGAGACGCAAACCTGGTCACTCCAATTGGGACAAAGTCCCTTCCCACACTATTAAATTTGCATCACAGAAAAATTCAACAAATTACAAGGTCAAAAATAGAACCAGATACTCTATTAGTTTCCCAAAAAGTGTATTAATTTCACAAAATATGTATAAACACATCATTAATAGAGAAACAAGAATCATTACATGAAGTTCAATGAATTACATCATTCATTTGTGTCAACAATATTCAAGCACAGTGGTCAATGTGCTCAAAGGTAGGATCAGAATGAAATCTATTTGAGAGAAAAATTCACAAAATGAAATGCAGCCCCTAAGTTAACCAGAAAAAATATGTGTAATTTGCATCAAAATACATGCAATATTATCATACAATCACATTAGTACACTACGTGTTTCGCGGTAGCAACCCCTTCTTCAGGTGTGAAGGTTGATTGCGTTTCTTCAATTTCTGCAAGAAATACAATAAAAAATGTAATTACACTATTCTAGTAATCATTGTCCAATTGAACAACTATGCACTGTGAATGGCAACAAAGCAAGTAATCAATAAGACTAACCTTCAGAAGAAAGGTCGGTCTTTGACCTCAGTACGCCAAGCAGGCAAAAAGAATATTCTGCCAACCTGATAGGTCTTCAATGTTAGCCACAATTACATGTGCCCTGGATGGCAACCACTATTCCCATTCACCAACGATGGCAAACAAGATTTAACCCAATCTAAAATAACAAAAACAAAGACAAAACAACAGCTCGTAGTCTGCCAATATTCAAGCTAGATTATGAGCAAAATGCACTGCAGTGCAGTCCAAAAAGACCTAAATGACCCGTGAACGAGTAGTGCCTACCTGTCTGCTGTTTGTCAACCATGCGATGCTGGAACGGAAGTGCGGCTGCTGAAACAGCCTCCCGTCCCACATCGTATTGAAATCTATTCCAATAGTCAGTCACATGATCCCAGAATGATCATGTGATTGGGTAGTCCCTCGTACTGCGCAAATTCCAAACGTGTAATCACATACCAAATTGCGCGTTAAGTAAAAAATAAACATCAACGAATTGCCACCTGCAGATAACCAAAAAGGCATTGTCTCATTGACAAATATGAAAACACATAATAATGAAAATTGTGTAAATACGAACGGAGTAGATCTCCACGTGACAGCCACATGCGTACATCACGTCACAGCCACTCGTCTGAATGGAAAGTTACATCGGGAATGGAATAGCTAGCGGAGCGCGCCGTACCATGGTGCGCGGAGTGGAAAAGAGGCGAGTCACAACTCCCCATTGGATGTAAAAAAGTGAGTCTATGTAAATAGCCACAAGGTTACAACGGAACCAAAGAACCATGAATCTGAATGGTCAGTAAACCTTAGTCTAATGTAAGTTTCCACCACTGTATGTGGATGGTGAATAACACAATAAAAAGAAAAACACTTTAGATGTAAGACTAACCAACTAAATTTGATCCGATAGTAATGACCATGTGCGCAATGGAAAATGGTAATAATATTATAAAAAGTTGTACCAAATTGGCGGCTATGGGTCAGATTTTAATGTCAATACTATTACAAATTCACAGGCGATAACAGGTTGCTTAAGAAGATTAGACTGGTTAATGGACACATGTAACATTATTACACGGGTAATTAAAAAATGTGTTGCCATTGGCAACATACTTGTTCATTTGGATATGAAAAATATGAAAAATCACAGGATAAGTAACAAAAACATTCTGAATACAAGTACACACAAACCTCAACTGAAACAAGCTCAATTAGAGAAAATATATATAATGAGAATTCGCTAAAAATCAAGATCAAAATGTTTTAGAAAATTAGAAAACAATGGAAGAGAGAAAAAACGAAAATAACCTTAATTCAAATGTAACATGTTAAATCAAACTCATTATTCATGCCTTTTGGCTCAAGAGAATCCAGTCTGTCAATCCACTCCATTTCTTTTTGTCGGAGTAGCAATTGAATATCTCCTCCCCTCTTTGGGCATTTGATTTGGTCAAGAATCAAAAGTTTCATTTGAGCTATAGTGTGGTTAAATAATTTAAAGTGTTGAGCTACTGGAGACTGGACTGAACCATACACAACATTGCTTGTGTCACAAGTACTGGTATGATTCAATGAAATAGTTTTGCCTGTGTAAGGATGGTTAATGGTAGAACCTCTGATGATATTGTGACAATGTTGGCGATTGTTACAAGGTAAAGTGCCTTTATGAAGATTAACTCCCACTGTCAATGGTTGATAGTCTGCTTTAACTAAGAAGTCTCTGATTGATTTACTTTTCCTGTATGCGAACGTTGGTTCAATTGAAAACAATTGCGCCAATTAGGGGTCCATTTTAAGCATTTGCCAATTTCTTTTGATGATTTTTTAGATTTTGTCACATACACCAGAGGATTAGTGTCCAATTTAACCGATTGTTGCAATGTTTGGGATTTTGGAATTGTAGAAGCTATGGTCAAAGCCGTGGATAAAGAATCCTGAGAGTACCCACGTTTAAGGAATTTCTCCTACAAATTATTAGATTGATGAACAAATTCCGCTGGCTCTGAAATAATTCTTCTATACCAAAAGAATTGACTATAGGGTATACTTTGAATAGTTGTGTTGGGATGGAAACTTGATGCCAAAAGAAAACTATTTCTGTCAGTCGGCTTATTGTATATTGTTGTGTGTACGCGTTTTTTTTATTTTTTATATATACTTCCACATCAAGGAACTGAATCTGGTTTTTGCTAACTTGAGTGGTAAATTTGATTGTTGGTGCCAGTTGGTTCATGAAGGTGAAGAATTCCAAAAGACTTTGATGGGAACCTCTACAGACACCAAAGATATCAACTATGTATCTGAGGAAGCTCCTCAAATGAATCTGGTATTCAACTTTGTTCAATATGGATGTTTGCTCAAGGTATGCCATGTACGTGTTGGCATATCCGGGTGCCATAGCTGCCCCCATGGATGTACTAGAAATTTGGATGAAGTATCTATCTTCAAATCTGAAGAAATTGTTGTTCAGTACTATTTTTAACATGCTTAATATGCATAAACTGTTAGCACAAAAGTCCTGTGAGGAGAGTAAAAGCCACTCCATTGCTTCCATGCCCGCCTCATGTGTGATATTCGTGTACAAGCTGCACACATCGATGGTGAACAAAATGTCAGTAGTTTCTTCAAAGTCCAGGTCTTTAATCTTCAATGAGAAGTCTGTAGTGTCTTTCAAATATGTTGTCGTTCTTTGGACTAATGGCTGGATAGCTTTATCAATGTATTGGGCTAACGGTTCAAGAAGACTGTTGGTTGCAGCTATGATTGGTCTTCCGGGTGTGTCAGAGAGACTTTTATGTACTTTGAGCAAAATGTATAGGACTGGCATCATAGGATGAGATTTGGTAAATAATAGTTTCGTTTTTTTAGAAATCCATTCTTACGCTTCAGCCTCGTCCAAAAATTTGTTGATAAGGGTTCTTACTTGGTCTGTAGGATCAGATAACAATTCTAAATATGTATCTTCATCTCTCAACTGTCTTTCCACCTCTGCTTTGTATTTCAAACGGCCCATTATGACAAGGGCCCCGCCCTTGTCTGCTGGCTTCAATATGATGTCCTTATTTCGCCATAGTTTGTCTAGCGCTTGGCTTTCATGTTTCGAGAAGTTACTCATGGATTTCTTATGTTTATAAGATTGCGCCTTAAAGTCTCTCAAAGCTTGTTTATGAAAAACTTCTAATATGTGATTCTGAGTGTGAGGTGAAAATTAACTCTTCGGTGGGATTTCCAAATATTTGGAAGGTTCCATAGACTGTAGGCCCTCTGAAGTTGCAAAAAATAATTTCAGTCTAATTTTTCTCATAAGTCTAAAGAAATCTATCTTTTCTTTCAAAAGACTACTGGAATAAGTTTGCACAAAGGACATACCCTTCTGTAAGGTCTTTAATTCAAATGAACTTAAATGGTATGCTGAAATGTTGATCATTAAGTTTTGTTTTGCGGTAAGTTCACTTGGCGTGCCAGATTTTTTCTTTTTGGATCCTCTGGTTTTCTTCTGTCTAAAAAAGACAAACTAGAACCTGGGCCAGTTGCACTTCTTAAATTTTCACTCACTTCTTCTTGGTTAGTTTGCTGATTTCTATGACGTGCCTCTTCTGTTTCTGGTCCGGAGGCTTCTGAAGATGTTTGAGAAGTGGAGGCTCTTCTCGATCTGGTTGAGAATTGTTGTGGGTTCCTTTTATTGTAATAGTCCTTCCACGTATAAACAATGTCAAGTTTGTAATCTATTGTGTCGCTTCTGAATTTCCTGATTATTTTGTTTTCAATTTCAGATTTAAAATGATCCAACTTAGTATTAACTTCCTCCAATGTTTTTGACAAAGTCTACATTGACGCGACACTCTCAATGACAAGACAAACCAGCGCCATTGCCTCAGCTTCTGCTCTGACTACCAAACTCATCTACGCCATAAAACCCTACCTCACCACGCCCAACTGCCTCTCCATAGCCAGAGCTACTATAGGAGCCAGATTGGACTACTGTAACGCCCTCCTGGCAGGCACCTCGTCAAAAAACCTAAACAGGCTCCAAATAGTGCAAAACAATGCCCTCCGTGCTGCACTACACATTCCCAAAATTGACCATATCTCACAGGCCAGAAGACGCGTCCACTGGCTCCCAGGCAAGGAAAGGATCAACTTTAAAATCCTCACCCTCACACACAAATACATCAACCACACAGCACCCCCCTACCTATCTGAAACTATAACCAAGAACTCCTCCATCCGCCCCAGAAGAAGTCATCACGCCAACCAACTCCAAGTACCCACTGTAAAAAGAGCCAAAGCCGGCGGCATTGGCTTCCCTCACATAGCACCTAAGCTCTGGAATGCCCTCCCCAACTCGCTCAGAGCAGAACCATCTCTGTATCTCTTTCGCAAATCCCTCAAAACCACTCTATTCAACTAACTCCACCTTCCCTTCACCCACTTCAGCTCGCACACATCTGATACGAAAAGTGTTCGACACGAAATGCTTCCTGTAATGAAAATTGCTTTGTAACCATCTTCCTTCCATTGTAACCAGACTATGTATGTATTCATGTAACAGCGCCACGATGCCCCCGGGCTGACGTGCGCTTTAAATAAATCCGAATAAATAAATAAATGAAGATAAACCAGATTTTATAGATTCAATTTCTTCATTCAGTTGAGTTAAAGACTTTGATAATTCCTCTATAGTGAGAAGTATAAGATCTAATGAACATCTATTTAGAATTTGTCTCCACTTTTTGATGAAGCCAGGACTCTCTCTGCATAAGGTGGACTCTAATTCCACCCTTGGCCCCCTAGGAATTCTTTGCGATTAATAGTATTGTGCCAACGTGCTGGCATGAAGTTTTTGATTCATCTCACGTTTAATAATACTCTCCAATTGTTTTATTAAATCTTCTGGATTTTTAGTACTTTGCGAACTCTCTTTCACGGTAGTGGCAATCAGTTGGAGGATGCGTGTTGCTTCTTCCTCTGAGAAGCCCAAAGTTTCTGCTCTATTAGTGGTTAATGATTCAATTTTGGAAAATGACATTCTAATAAAGAAACTTTAAATATAGGATCGTTCAGTTGTTCACAATTCAATGAATACTTAGGGGTGTGCAACCGAAGAATCAAAGTAGCACTGTGAGAAACAAAAGGAAAAATAACGGTGCACAACACTATACGTAATTTCAATCTGAAAAATAAGTAGTGTAAATACTCAATAGTAAATAATATACTGGTGCTCCAGGCAAAGGGAGAGCAAAAAATACCAATAGAATTATAGTCTCAGAAAAACACTGAGACGCAAACCTGGTTACTCCAATCGGGACAAAGTCCCTTCCCACACTATTAAATTTGCATCACAGAAAAATTCAACAAATTAGAAGGTCAAAAATAGAACCAGATACACTCTACTAGTTTCCCAAGAAGTGTATTAAGTTCACAAAAAATGAATAAACTTAGAATTAATAAAGAAACAAGAATCAATACATGAAGTTCAATGAATTACATCACTCATTTGTGTCAACAACATTCAAGCACAGTGGTCGGTGTGCTCAAAGGTAGGATCAGAATGAAATCTATTTGAGGAAAACATTCACAAAATGAAATGCAGCTCCTAAGTTAAACAGAAAAAATATCTGTCATTTGCATCAAAATACATGCAATATTATCATACAATCACATTCGTACACTACGTGTTTCGGGGTAGCAACCCCTTATTCAGGTGCGAATGTTGATTGTGTTTCTTCAATTTCTACAAGAAATACAATACAAAATGTAAATACACTATTCTAGTAATCATGGTCTAATTGAACAACTAATCACTGTGAATGGCAACAAAGCAAGTAATCAATAGGACTAACCTTCAATAGAAAGGTTGGTCTTTGACCTCAGCACACAAAGCAGGCAAAAAGAATATTCTGCCAAACTGTGTTGGACTGTCAATGGCTCGGCTGTGGTTGTCAGGAGGCAGTCTTAATAAGCTTCTTGACATTGCTTTTGATGGGGAGAATCTCTTTGGCCCAAAGGCCGGTGACTCTTTGGAGAAGTTCAAAGAGTCAAAGCTAGCCACGACATTGCTCAGCCTAGCTGTGCAGCAGCCGGCCAAGCCTGCCTTTAGTTTCTTTTGAAGGGGCAGAGGCTATAGATGCTACGTCCCATACAGCAGGAAGGCTCAGATCCCGCTAGCCAGGCAGGAGCAGAGGAGTTTCCTGCAAACCGGAAAGGGGTCGGGGGGGGCTCTAGAAGCCAGCAGACCGCGGCAGCAGTTGCTGTGGCGGCTCCACCCTCAAAGCTGCTTTGATTTTCCCCTCCCACGACTCCTCGGTTTGAGGACAGTTGACCAAGTATTGTGCCCAATGGTACGAGTTACCTCCGATGCCTGGGTACTGCAGCTCATGCAGTGGGGTTATTGCCTGCCTTTCTTACAAAGGCCCCTGGACAGCCCCCCACCACCTCCTTGCCAACCAGAGCGGGAGCTCCAGGAAGATCTGCAAGCCCTGCTGTACCGTGGAAGAGGTACCGCCCAGGCAGAGAGGGTCATGCTGATATTCCTGGTATTTCCTGGTACCCGTTTTGGACCTCGGGGCTTCAAACAAATTCCGTGGGTCTTCACCAAGCTCATGGCGGTAGTCGCGGCTCATCTCAGGAGATCCGGCGTTCATGTGTTTCCGTACCTGGACAACTGGCTGATCCAAGAGAGGTCAGCGGAGCAGGTCTTGTCCCATCTCCGGGACACCTGTTCACTGCTCCACAGGCTGGGCTTCTCCCTGAACTTGCAGAAGTCCCACACAACACCAGCACAAAGTCTCCAGTTCATCAGAGCAGTCTTAGCTACTCGGGCAGGCAAGGATTTTCCTCCCCAGGAGAGTCGCCAGCGGTGCACAGTTGGTCCAACTGTTCAAGAACCACGCCACCTAACCAGCCGCTTCCTTCCTTCACCTCTTGGGTCTCATGGCCTCCTGCATTTTTCCAGTGCAGGAGGCCAGGCTGTGGATGTGATCTTTGCAATAGCTCCTGTTAGGTCAGTGGTCCCAGTACTTCGCCACTTTGTTGGACATTCTCAGTGTGTCCAGGTCTGGTTATTGGGGCCGTTGACTCTCCTGCTGTTCGATCCTTTTGTTCCAGCACCCGATCCGGATTGTTCTTTGCCAAGTCCCTTGTCTCCAGGCCCAGCCACTTAGTGGGTAGGGGGGGGGGGGTGCCTGGTGTTTCCCCCATTGTGGGAGCCGTTTTTGAGGCCCTGCCCTTGGCTTTAGCTGACATTTCTGCCCATGGGCTCTGCCTCTTCCTTGGTTTCCTTTTGGGTCAGGCCGGCCGTGTGCCTGGGCTGTTGTAATACTGCCTGGGGATGTGAGGGTTTCCTCCCTGCCCTAAAGCGGGCCCCAGCCTTCCACTCCTTCGCCGGTCCTCCTCTGGTGCTGGTGCTTGTTGTCCCCGCTTTGAGGGTTTTGTGCTCTGGTCCGGCAGGGGCCTGTGAACTCCTCACCGTCCCAGGTCTGGTCCTCTCCGTCCTCCCAGGTGCTGGTGGATTCCTGTGCTCCCTTCACTTGTATTTGATGGACAGGCCAGGAGCTCCGGTGCGCCACCTGCTTCTCTTCCGGATTCTGTGCTTAGTCCCGGGGGACTAGGACCGGCCCCAATCCAGGCCGCCGGATGGGGCCTTTGTCGGTGGGATCCAGGTCCAACTATAACCCGGATCACTAAAGCCTTCACTGGGCCTCTCCCCTGCACTAAAGCGGTGTGGGGGTCTGATCCCGGTCCCCCACGTACTTGTGAGCCCCTCTGGTGGGCTCTGTGCTTCAAGGCAGTCTCCCAGGGCCGGTCCCCCAGGACTGCCCTCACAATTGTCCTTCGGTTCTCTCCCCCTGTGGGCTGGGTCCTCGCCTCCTGGCCGGTGCCACTGCTTCTGGTCCTCCGGTGGGTACCGAGCGGGGGCTCTGCTTTCACTGCTACGCCTCTATGCGCGCCTGTCCGCTTCCCCTCTGCTGTTGCCAGCCTCGCTCCTCACTTCTTCGGCCCTCTGGGCCGGCTGGACTACGCTCTCCCGCTATGAGTGGGGGAGGCCGCTGTGTTTCTCTCTGCTTCTCCTCTGGTCTGCCAGCTGATGCCGGCCTCTCTCCTCCCCTCCTTGGTCCCCCGGGCTGACAATGCACTGCTGTCCCACTATAAGTGGGGGTGGTCAGTGTGCGCTTCTCAGCTTCCCCTCTGGTCCGCCTTCTATCACCGACGTCGCTCCTCACTTCTCCGGCCCCCCGTCCTCAGTACTCTGGCTCATTTTTGCCCACTGGGCCACCTCTCTCTCACTGCGCCCCAGCCTTACCGGGTCTCCTAGTCTCAGCACCCTTGTCATGAGTGGCCCCTTAATGCCTGCGCCCTCTCAGTCCTTGGGCTCCCAAGCCTGATATTCCTCTCCAAGAGGTCCTGCTTCGCTTCTCCAGCACTCTGCCGCACACGAGGGGTGTTGGAACCACGGTGTGCTTCCCTTGGGCTGAGGAGCTGCCGTCGACACGTCTACCGGGTCATGGATAGGCAGGCCTTACAGTCAAAAGTAGCATGAGAGGAACCCAGGCACAACAGACGCACCCGATGGGGGTCCCTAAGGGACATCTTCACCCCACAGTCCTGGCACTTCTTAAACCCTGTTCTTGGGGGTTCAGGGCACCGATGACGATGGCATTATTTTATTGAAGTTTCTCACGAAGCAGCTGAAGTTGGATATGGAAATATCATAAAATGAGGAATATATGGGAGGAACATCCAGTCGAAAGAATGTTACCATGGGTAAGTAACTTATTGTATGGAATTTTCTTCCGCAGATTCATCACCCTCCCCCCCTGCTATGAAAATGTCTGCAGTTCTGTCCTGGCTAGCCTACTCTTAGGAGAAGAGGCAGTGAACAGTTGGTTCGTAGGCTTATAATAAGGCCCCTTCTGGTTTAGGCTGTCTTCACTGCTGCTTTCCGGTCCTGTTCCTCAAAAAACAAATCTATTTTTTCCCACCGTTTTAAACTGGAGTTGAGGCTGTTTTCTGTTGAATCTCTGGATTCTTCCTCCACAGCGGCTGTTCTTGGGGGGAGAGGAGGAGAACTGGGATACAGGCGTAGTGATGTGGTATATGTACGACTGCCGACGTCATGTTCACTGTCGATGAGCACCACGATGAGTCGAGATGGGTTGACGACCGAGTCAAGATGCACTATGCCCCCTGTCGAAAGGTTTTCTGAGCAGCTGATATTGGAATGGATTTCTTTGTGATGAGAAATCTGCGGGAGAAGAATCCATAGAAATCTAAACTGTCTGCTCTCAGTTCCTTTGTCCGCATCTCCAGCTTATATATCTCTAATTAGCTTGCTTAAAAGCTAATAAAGTACCAAATGGTTTGATGCTTCATTCTAAACAAATAAATTGTAGATAATATTTGATTTCTCTCAATTGATGAAATTACAAATCGATAAAGCTCTTACATAACATTCGTGACTTGCTTCTCGTTCACCTTATTTACAGCTGCTGAACCAAGTATTGAACCGTGTGACAGCAGAAAGAAACCTCTTCGACAGAGTTGTCAGCCTTCGTCTTCCAGGTCAGGCTCCCCTTATTTTCCAGCGTTTGTGTTAACAAAACCTGCTTACAAACTGCTGTGAATAGAGACCTACAGTGCTGCCTTCTCCCGTCTGAGCCTGTGTGCAGGCATAGGAGTACTGTTGATGTCAAGCACTGTATACTACAAGTGTTACTATCTAATGTTGCCAGGAAACCGTGTAATCTTGTTAATATTAAATTGATAGGATTTATGTGGTAGGTAGACAAAGTGCATAGTATTTCTACCTGCATTAATAGTCTCCATGAGTCAGCTCTATCATTAAGCTTGATTAACTGTGTCCTGTGCATGTGAAGAACCACTTCTAAATCTGATAGTGTAATGTGTTAATCCCTCGCTTATGGCCTCCATTTCTTTGTGTATGTTTTCTATTCTAGTTAATGTATCTGGTAAACATGGCCACACATTTCCTCCTCTTTTTTGTCCTTCAGAATTTGACCCCAAATATTTGCAATATTTGTGAAGAGCCCCCCATCTTAAAGCTAGATGAAGGAGCTCCATGGACATTGTACTTCACTGTGCACCTTTCTCTTTAGATGAAAGCATTGCATTCCCTTCATTCCTTAGACAGAGAGGATAATACAATTCCATAACATCAGCAGAGGGATCTTAAAAGATTTGCTCATACTCTCCTTCCATGTCCTCTCCTACGCCAGAAAACACTTTGCAAGCTATATCTTCCTACCAGTTGGCCTGGGAAAGACTGTCGCTATCGGATCCTGACTCTGGGGGTGGATATGCGAGGGAGGATCACCTGGGTGTAGGAGACTTTGGGAGTGGGGATGAGGCACCCTGGGGGAAGACATGGTATCCCCCATTTCCATTTTCTAATGAGTCGAATATCCCCCAGGCCTTTGTAGGTTATTACCAGTCCCTTTGCTATCTTTCCAGTAAATCATTGTTAGGCAGAATTATATGCAGTACCCTTCAGGAACACCACACACAATTAAGACTACAAGTGATAGTACACATTCACCTTTGGTACAAGCCTGTACTAAACAGTTAAAGTGGTAGCGATGGCTGAGCAGCCGGACTTATCTCAAGAGTAAGTGAGCAGTATCAAATAGTTAAACAAAGGACAGCAATTATTATGATTCAGGCAAACACTGACTCAAGGTTTTCAAGTAAAAGAATATACATTTATTTCACTCTTCAGTTGTATAACATTACACTATTATAAGGAGTCTAAAAATCACACTCTTAATACACCACACCACTTCCCTTAAATTCCAGACAAGTTAAGCTCACAATATGAAGTGGGAGCAAAATGCACTCCAGCAATTTAAAAGGGAGGGAAAGACAAAGTTAATAGAAATTAAATCACACTAGTAGGTAAGTACTCAGAGCAATTGAACAAGAGGAACTACAGGTATAGAATCAGGTAGAAAAGGCTTAGGGCCGAAATCAATGGGTCAAAAGTCTTTTGCTCAAGATCACCAGTTCAGGGTAGTTCGCGCTAAAGTTCGTGGCACGGTTTCCGGACGAGGTTGGTTGATACAAAAGTTTGTTCAAAGAGAAGAGAAGGACAAGCCCTCGCATTGGAGAAATATTTCAAACACTTTCCCCGCGACTGAACGAAACGAACAACCGGATTTGCACAGTACCTTAAAACGGAGAGGAAGCTGTAGCTGAGGTGTACGTTCCTGGTAGTTCCTGCAGGCTCACGGTTCCTGAAGCGACTGTCGGACTGGCAAGAAGTAGGAAGACTGGAGGGTCCTGCACTACCCAGGGAAGAAACCAGCAGCAGAGCAAAGCAACGAATAAAAAATGTGCTCCTTAAAACCCAAGCAGTGTCCGACCTTCCTGGCTATCCGGCCCACTGTAGCTCTGTACAGCGAATTCGAACAGAGGAGGGGTCCTGGCTTGCAGTTTGGGCGAACTGGTAGGTCCCACCAGCTCAAGGGAAGAGGTTTCCTGGAGGATCTTCTCTGTCGTCGGATCTTCTCTGTTGTCGAAGATTCGGACCTGCAGCAGGGCTTCACCGGGTGGTTGTTGTTGTAGGGGTCCTCTTCTGTCAGCTCCTCGTTGGTTCTTTCGTTCCAGTGGCGACTCTGCCTTTCTAGTCCCAGAGACCTGCTTTTTATGCATTTTTCCCCCATTCATACAGCCTGGCTGTTAATCACACAGCAGGGTGGCTGTCCTGGCAAGGACAGTCCCCTCAGCCAATCAAACAGGAGTGCGACTTGGGTTACCAAGGGAACCCATGGCAGGGGTCCGAAGATCCCTCCCTCACATCCTGCCTACCCAGACTTTCACGTGCCTTAAGGAGGGCTTCTGTGCAGGAGCCCGCGAAAAGACAGCGAACAAAGGAATCACCCCTGGTTTGGTGCGCAGAGAAAAACACAAGAAAGACTTTAACAAAAAGAAATGGTGAATAATCCCATCCGGAGCCAAAATAAAATGTATTTGGTCTAGCGGGTTTATGTTTGAGGCTAATATAATAGCCCAAAACAATACCACGGTTATATAAGATAACCACTGTAGAAAAGTTAGGGTAGTTACCACTGCCACCAGCCAAATCTTGATATAAAGGGAGCAAAACAATGCTCCAAGAGACACAGACAAAAAGGGATAAGAAATAACCCTTCCCAGTACTCCATGTAAAATGGGGTGTGGCTTACTGGGTCTGTGGTTTAAAGTGACTAAAGTAAAGTTAATGGCAACTTTACCTTTTCTGGGGGACAGTAGTCAGCCCCAGAAAATGGAGTCAGTTGGAAGTCTCAAAGACAACCCTGTGTCACTGCACTGAAGGTGCTGTGTAACACACATGAAAATATGAGGCCATGGAGTAAGTGAGGCTCCAGTGCTCAAGATCACACAAAAAATGAAAATACACACAGCAAAACACATGTAACAGTGGGGAAAAAGGCTCACACTCTTACCAGGTGAGAAAAATAAATCCTAAAAATCCAGTAAAGCTGCTAAGAATTCTCCCTAACAATCATCAACCAGTAAACACCGGTCAGGTACTGGGACGAGGAAGAGACCAACTAGAGCCATAAATGCTCTCTTACACACACACAGACTTCACTCTGTTACTGGGACGAGGAAGAGGCAAGAAACACTGAAGAAAGACAGTTTGTTTGACAAGGAGCGGTCTAGTCTTTCAGAAACCTAATTGATGCCGGGAACTTAAAAACAGAGATGCAATGGCAAGAAGAGGACTTCTTCCTCTTTGGAGCCTGGCAGGATAGTGGACGAGATTCAGAGACCCAGAGAAGCTGCAGCAGTAGAGGAGCTGGAACCGGAGCGAAGCCCGGTTGAGGTTTGCAGTTAAGCCGGTTGAAGAGGAACCAGCGTTGTGGAATACTGCAGAGATGCCGGTAGCCGAGGGAAGCTCGCTGGGCATTCGCAGATGCAGACCAGCGAGGACAGTGCTCCAAGGTAGGCAACAGGGCGACGCAAGGTCCTGCAGACTGGATCCCTAGGTCATGGAAAGGGGGCGCGAAGAAGTGAGAAACAAAGGGGTTTTCCAGCACTGTACCAAAGCTGACAGACACACGACTGGAAACTGGTGTGTCTGCCCAGAAGGCAGGGGGACCCCAGGCCATGTCGATTGCACAAAGGAAGCTTAGAAAGCTTGAATACAATAACGGTCTGAGAACAGGGGACCAAGAACTGTTAGAGGCAAATATAAAGAAGACATTCAATTGAATGAAGAAAGTGTTGAATAAGAATTGTCTAGAACTAAATTAACTTTGTCAAGTGTCAAGCAAGCATGGCCAAAAAGTCAAGTAGATATTAAGTATTACTGAAAGACATGAATGGTTGTGAAAAGGAAACCTGTATGCAAGAGTAAAGTACAATGAAACATGGCAAAAGGCGCCAAAAGCTTTGGTCAGAAGAACTGAGACAGTGATCAAGTTTCCTAGCAGGAGAGTATGCTGGGAAGCTTATGTTGGTCTTTGCAAGCAAAAGCTACTAAACAACTGAATGGTGGCAAAACAAGCAATTCTAAAGCATCACAAGGATGTGATATGAGAGTAAGTCAAGCATCATTGTGAAGCTGGAACAGTGGCAAGGTACCTATGAAGCAGACGCAAGTAAGGTGTGTCGGTTGCATGACCGATAATGGGTAGACAGTGTGGTCCGTCAACTGTGCCTATACCGAGTACACCCACGTAAGGAAAAGCTATTTATGTCACCCATAAGCTTGTGGTTGAATACAGGAAAACTGTATGGGGTTGGCTTCGGCCATGTAATTCCATGCATGGATACTTCCTCTCTTTGTCTTTTTATCATTCAGGTACTCGGTCCTCGGGCGCCACGCTCCTCCCCGGCGCATGTCGACTTCCACAGGGTTCAGCAGGTGTCCATCCTGCAATGGGCTCTTCCCAACTTCAGACCCTCTGCCTATGTTGCCTTGGCCCAGACCACGGTTGGCAAGCTTGTGCAGAGTGACTCTCTGTCTCAAAAGCGCTGAAGAACAGACTAGCCAGGTGGAAGGAGCTCTTCCAGAAATCACCTTCGGGGGACCTCAAGAACTTCGTGAAACATCGAGCCAAGCCCAAGGTAGAGCTTATATTCTCCATCGTACCCTGCAAAGCAGACTCCTTCCCAGGGACACTCCCGCGCGGGCGGGTCCGCTCAGGTCCTTATACCAGCACGTGCACCGAGGCTGCTACAGCTATTGGGTCGAGGGATCCTTGGATCCTCCCGGTGGTAGTGTTGAGGGACCGGAAAGGTTTGTGTACCGGATTGACATCCAAGGCACTATGCCCTTGTACCGGCAATGTGGCCGAGGGGCTATGCCCTAATACCGGCAGTACGTCCGAGGGGGCGTCTAAACGCAGCTCTCCTGACCCCCCGGTCGAGGGTGTTACACCTACCGGGCCTAGGCCCGAGGAGCAAGATAGGCCTCATGATCCAAACGCAAGTGTCTTGGGGGAGGCCGAGCAGCACGTCGCAGGCATGTGGCAGGCAACTCGACAAGATGGCCGCCGCGCCAGACAGAGGCACCTATCCGATGCCATTCCAGGAATTCAGCAAAGAACTAGTGTCAAGATGGGACTGGCCTCAACCAGGTATGTGGCCTACAGCCTGTCCCTCGTTTGCACAGCGCAGCTTCCCACTGCGTCCATATGGGCAGGGTACGCAGCGACTCCGGCAGCTCCCAGCTACCCCGTCAGCAGCCCCTGCCACCTCTTCGGCCAGTGAGGAGGGGTTCTTCGAGAGGTTCCTCTGCCTCATGAAGTCGCCTCAGATGGGGGGTTATCCTCAAGGACGCCATCAGGGAAGTCCTCCCCGCAATGCTAGCGGCACCACAAGCCCCTCCGCTTGCGCCCCAGGCCCCGGCGCAGCCGCTGCCTCCGCCTCCCCAGCCGATGCCTCAGGCGTTTCCGTATCAGCCTCCTCCGCCCCCTCAGCCTCCGGCTGCGGTCCCTGTACCCCAGCCTCTAGCACCAATTACTCCTCCTCCTTCACAGGATCCTCCTGATCCACAGTATACGGATGAGGAGGAAGATCCGGATACGCCATTCTCAGCCAGGGCCTTCCACAAACATCTTGCAGGGCTGGCGGAGTATCTGGGCCTACCCCAGCCCGAGGTTGAGCAGCCGGCAGAGGGGGTTCTGGCTTAAGTCCTCACTCGACGCCCCTCTGCCAAAACGGGGATTCCACTGCAAACCGATGTAGCCTCCCTAGCCAAGAACGGTTGGCTCAAGCCCCATTCGGCCCAGCCGGTCAGTCGACGCCTGGACGCCAGGTACAGGCAGATGGAGGGGGATACACTCTTGCTCTCGCCCCATCCTCAGCCACACTCCTCGGTGATCGTTGCAGCATCACTATACTCCAAGCCTCAGTCCTCAGCCTCCTCCTCTGTGGCGCTGCTAGGCAAGGAGGAGAAGATCTTGGAGGCATACGGAAAGAAGCTCTATTCCAACGCATCCTTGCATCTTTGTGAAGCCAGCGCCGATGCCATGTTGGCTGCCGCCAACCAAACATAATAACAGGAAATTGTGGACTTCCTCACGGAATTCCCTACGCAGAGCCAATCACATTTGACCTCATGGAACCCACAGTGGCCCATATTGGCACCTCTGGTCGTGCCATCTGTATCGCCACAGACATGAGACGGATAGCCTGTTTCCGGGCAACAAATTTCATCCCGGATGTCCAAGAACGCATATTAGATCTACCGTTCGAGGGCGGGGGCGGACCTCTTCCACTCCTCCATGGACAAAGAGCTGGACAAAAATAAAAACAGCTCACAAATGGCTAAGTCTTTATCCATCCTGACTAAGACCATGCCGAAATCGTACACCCAATCTCAGCAGCGCTCTGGCAGGGGTCGTAAGTACGGCGGGTTCCGCGGCTTCCAGGAACGCAGATCCAGGCAGTCGGACCGCTCGCCATCTCAGAACCGACGCAAGCAACAAAAAATGGGGGGTGGGGGGGCAAGGGCTTTTTCCAGTCCCCCCTCCTCCGCTCCAGCCTTCGGGGGAAAGAAGGCATGACACGCCACTTCGGGTCCACGTGTCTCCAGTGGGGCGCAGGCTTGCTCTCCATGCATATTTCTGGCACCAGAATTTAGCGGACCCATAGATCCTCACTGTCGTATCCACAGGCTACCGCCTTCCTATCACAGCCTCTCCTCCCTCCTCCCCTCCACTCCACCAGGTTGGGACAGCACCTCTTTTGGCAGAGATCCGGTCACTCGTAGAGAGCCAGGCAGTGGAGGAAGTCCCAGCCTCCCAGCAAGGCTTGGGCTTTTATTCCAGGATTTTTGCCATTCAGAAGAAGCACCAGGCGGGCCCGAGAGTTGTGCTGGACCTTTCCACCCTCAACTTCTCATTACCCCTGCAAAAATTCAAGATGGTTATGCCAGCTTTTATAGCGGAGACCTTGTGCAAGGGAGACTGGATGTGTTCCCTGGATCTGAAGGACGGGTACCTACACGTCAAGATTTGGCAGCCCCATCGTTCTTTCCGACGGTTCAGGATCATGGGCTACCATTTTCAATACAAAGTCCTTCCTTTTGGTATCAACTCGGCCCCAGGGTCTTTATCAGGCTCATGAATGCGGTGACAGGCCTTCTCAGGGCGCAGGGCCGCCACATGTACCCATACCTCGACGACTGGCTGGTCAGGGCTACATTTCCAGAAGCGGTTCACCACTCTTCCCATGCCCTTATGAACACACTGCACGATCTGGGCTTCTCGCTCAATCTCAAGAAGTCGCAGCTGCAGCCCATGCAGACTGTGACATTCTTGGGCCTCATCTGGGACACATGCTCTGAGAAGGTATTTCCTTCAGAGGACAAGATCTCGGTCATCAAGAGGGCCACCACCCACTTCCTCAGCAGAGAGGTGACCTCGGCATGGTGGTACCAGCATCTCCTGGCGGCGGTCCTATTAGCCGTTCCGCACACGAGATTGAGGATGAGATAGATTCAGCTGCACTTCGCGGCCTCATGGAACCAGAACCAAGCGCAGGGCTCTCAAGCATAGATGATCAACGTTCCTCCATCTCTCCACCCGGACCTAACATGGTGGTCCAGGCATTACTGTTATGCTCACCTGGTATCCATGGGGGCGCCACACGATACTGGATGGACGTCTAAGCGCTATCTCTGTCCTGCGTATCTGTGCAGGGGCGCTTTCTGTGGACCTAGTTGCTTCACTGGTCTGTATGCCCTTCTGTCAGGTCCAGACTGGCTCTGACTCCGACTCTGCTTGCTGTGTTCCAGGTGAGTTTGTTAGGCAGAAACCTGTGCAGTTCCCTTAGGGACCACTGCAAAAAATTTAAGACTACAGGTGTTCGGCAGTAAACCCACTTGGTAGCAGTCTGTACCACACAGATTCACTTGGTAGCTGTGGCTGAGCAGTCAGACTTCCCTCAAGAAGAGTTAGGCAGTATATAGAGTATACACAATAGGTACAGAGATACAGTAGCACAAGCAAACACTGACCAGAGCTTTGGTGTAAAAGTATATAATTATTTATTTAAAGACACACTTGTAAATTACACTAGCATAAAGAGAAAAGTAAATTCAGCACACAGTCACTATTATATATATACAACCCTAATTACTTATTAGACAAGTCTTAGTGAGAAACACCACTTATTTTCAGACAGAGGTGAGCGCTTAACATAAAATGGCACTCTACTAAGTTATTAAAAAGGGAGGGAAAAAGGCAGAGTTATGGAAGCACACAAATTTCAATACTTTTAAAAGAACCACAGTAAGGCAGGATAGGCAGAGTTCTACTGGAGAGCAAGGAAGTCAATTGCAAGGCCCAGCTCTTGGAGAGAGCAAGCAGAAGGGGTCCAGGTTCACACAGTGGGGTTATACCCAAAGAGTCTTGTAGATAGCTTGCACACAAAGGATGAAATTAAAGTCAGGAAAAGTTAGCTAGGTTGTCCCAGGCCAGCCCAGGTTAGAAAGTCGAGGCTTTACTGTCACCCGAACGATCTGTCGCAAGGGAAGCCAGGCGGGATACAGTACCTTAATTGTGAAGGAAGCTCCAGCGGGGGCAGTTGTTCCTGGCAGCGGTTGCAAGTCTGTGTTTCGTCCAGAGGAAGAGGTTGTCTCGCCGTGGAGGAAAGATGAAGGTCGTTGCACTGCCAGAGAAGAAACCAGCCACAGAGTTCTTTCGGTTAAAAGGTAGTGGTAAGCCGTGGTACTCTGGTTGCCGGGGTGCTTGGCACGGGCAAGGTGGCCACGAGATGCTCCAGGAAGGTGAAAAGAAGGCAAAACTGGTTCTCCCCACCAGTCAAAGGAAGAAACTCTCCGAACTGGATATCTCCTCTGTCGTCGGGAAAAGTGGTGAGACGGTTCAGCAGGGCTCCACTGGTGGTGTCGTCGTTGCAGGTCGGCTCACTTTCTCCCGCCTCGGATTCTTAGGTCCTGTGGCGACTTCTGAAGTTCCAGTCCCCAAAGCCCTGCTTTTATGCAGGAAACCCCCATTCATTCAGCCTAGCTGTCAATCAAACATGCTTAGTGGTGAGCCGGCCGGCTCACCACTTGGGCCAATCACACAAGAGTGCGACTTGAGTTACCAAGGTAACTCAGTCCAGGGTGCCTAAACCCCCTCCCAAACCCCCTGTGGTACCCAGACAGAGTGGCACCACTTTTGGAGGCTTCTGTGGAGAAGCCCGCCAAAAAGTGGAACAAAGGGCTCGACTTGGGTTGGAGTCACACAAGAGAACACAAACGCCATTTTAGAATCGGGTTCTGGCAAAAAATACCAACCGGTGAATTAATAAATAAATAAACCGGCGGTATGTTCGAGGCTATAAGAATTAAATAATTAAAGTTGGTAGCCTCGAACAATGGGAAAATCCCATAGAGATATATTCGCGGTCGAATATAAAAAGTAGTATCCACTGCCACCAGCCAAAACTCAATCAAGGGGGATGGAGACATGCCTCCTCGAACAACAGACCCCGGGACGATCTAATTGTCCCGACCAGTACGTCGGCAATATGATGGTTTGTACTGGTTTCTGTTCATAATTTGGGACTAGTAAAGCCAATGGTGACTTTACATGCCCTGGGAGACAGTAGTCAGTCCCAGGGTATGGAGTCTATGTTGGGGGGTCGCTACGACACCCCTGGGTTACGGCACGGAGGGTGCTGTGTAACCCACAAAAAAAACACAAGACCCTATGGAGTAAAAGACCCCATAGCCCATAAAACACATGGAAAGATAAAAGAACACCTCAAATCATGTCTAAGAGTGGGAGTAAAAGAGTCTCACTCTTAGCAGGAGAAAAAATAAACCCCAAAAATCCAGCAAAGCTGCTGGGGGACTCGCTAGGTTTGGGAAATTAGCCTTTACAGAGAATTCTCCCTAACAGAGTTATAATATCTTTTCAGTCTTTATTCTGTCTCTTCCTTTCCCTTAGTATTCTCTGTCTTCTTAGCGTCTTTGCTCCACTACGCTGTTCCCTAACAATGTCTCTTTTTGTTTTCACAGGGATGAATGCGATTTTCGTAGTTGCTGCGCCGGATGGCGAAAACCACAGTGAGTTATTGATGCGCGGAGTGCTGCGCTGTTTGTTAGTGTTAATTGCTAACCTGTGTTCTCTTCCCTTCTTTGTACATGTTGCGGCGATGTTTCGGAGTGATGAGCGATCGAAGCGCTGCTTGCCCAGGTAAGAATTGTTGTTAATGCTGTCCTTGTTTTTTTTACCGGAGATGGGCGGGGTAAGGGAAGCGCAGGATGGTTTCAGACCGGTTACTCACAGGCAAGTGTTCTTGCTCACTAATGCGGTTCTTGTTCTTCCAGGTTAGAAATGGAATCCGGATCGAGGACTCAAGATCGGGCCGCCGGAGAAGCAGATGAGCAGGAACTGAACACGGTGAGCGTTAGCTGCAGGAGTGCAGAATAACGCAAAGCGTGTTCTGCTGTTTGGGTGTGGTTTAAATAGCCCAGGTAAACTAGTTCCAGGCCAAGTAGTTCCAGGCCCAGCCACACCCAAAACACTAGACCGCATGGCTTGGTTCTAAAGAACTGAGCTGTTTAATAGGCCTCCATGTTGGATTAAGGTCCAAAACTGGTGTTGCTTTATTCCTGATAATGAGCCTGGCGCCAAAGGCGCCAGGACTAACTCATGTATGTTTCTGATGGAGTTTTAAGGCCCTTGAGGCCAGTGTGAAGGGCCTTAGCCCCACTGCTGCCAGGGGGCTGTTATACCTGAGGGGGTCAGGGGCATGGATCATAACAGCTACAACCTACGGACGGGCAAGCCTTTTTGTCCGCCCCCCACAGGCCACATCACCACAGGTTCCTCGCTCGAGGGCTGGGGAGCCACCCTGGACGATCTCTTGGTCCACGGCACGTTGACATTTGGTTGGCGCTGAACGCCATCTGGCTAGCGCTCGGGGCTTTCCTACCACTTCTCAGGGGCAAGGTTGTCCTCATCCAGACCGACAACTCGACCAGCATGTACTACGTCAACAAGCAGGGAGGCACCAGGTCCCCTCCTCTGTGCAGACTGGCAATCAGCATGTGGGAGTGGGCCTTGGAAAACAACATCTACCTCACAGCAGTCCACCTCCCGAGGGAATCCAACCTGGAGGCGGACAGGCTCAGCATGTTGGGAGCGGACAATTACGAGTGGTTGCTAAACGACCTTGTTGTTCAGGAGACCTTCAACAGGTAGGGGTCACCCCCAGGTGGATCTTTTTGCCACCTGGCACAACAAGAAGTGCTTTCAATTCGCCTCCGGACAGGGACAAGGTCCCGGCTCCCTGGGCGATGCATTTTGGCTCCAGTGGAACGGCATGAAGGCTTACGCCTTCCCACCCACACCACTGATTCACAGTGATTTGCAAGATCAAGGAGTCTCACCAACTCAACATCATTATAATAGCTCCATGGTGGCCGGCCAGGACATGGTTTTCGAAGCTGCTCAGCCTCTCGGAGATGCCTCTGATTCACAGGCCCAGCACATCTTCTGGTGCAGCAGGGGGGGCAGGGTCATCCACCCAGCGCCTCAGAAACTAGCCCTCACAGAGTGGTACCTGAGCAGGTAATGTTGCGGCACCTCACCCTCTCCCAGGCTAATCTGGAAATTGTTCAGGGCGCAAAGAGCAAAACTACCAGGGCCCAATATAAAAGTAAATGGACCAGGTTTTGCCACTGGACAGACTCCAAGGAAATCGACCCCCTGGCATGTACTTTGGACGACATGCTCTCCTTCTCATCGTACATACCTCGCAGCCATTGGGGCTTACAGGAACCCGGAGGAGGATATCTTCTCCTCCTCCAACCCTATCGTCAAGAAACATTTGACGGGGCTCGCAAGGCTCTACCCGCCCATCAAGGGGCTGCACCCCGTGTGGGACCTTAACATAGTATTGGGCGCCCTAGCGCACAAACCGTTTGAACCAATGGCGTGCGCGGACATCAGACTGGTCACCATCAAGACGGCCTTACTGGTTGGTCTCACCTCAGCTCATAGAGTCGACGAAATCCAGGCTCTGGTCGCCTCGGATCCATATACTACCTTTCACAGGGACAAAGTAGTGCTGAGGACATACCCAGCATTTTGCCCAAGGTGCCGTCCGCTTTCCACTTGAACGAGGAAATAGTCCTTCCTGCGTTTTTTGCCGATCCTAAGGACGAAGCACAGAGAGTGCAGCACTGCCTGGATGTCAAGTGTGCCCTAAAGTTCTATTTGTACAGAACCAAGGACTTCCAAAACAGATGCCCTCTTTGTCACCTTCAGAGGCTCAAGACCTGGCCATCAGGCTTCCAAAGCCTCCATATCCCGCTGGATGGTCTTGGCCATCAAAGAAGCGTACGAGGCCAGCACAAGCTGCTGCTGGCCAACATGCATGCCCACACAGTCAGGGCCAAGGCAATGGCCATCACATTTCAGCGCCATGTACCTTGGCAAGTCATAAGCAGGGCGGCCACTTGGGCCACTACCTCGGCTTTCTGCAAGCATTACTGTTTGGATGCCAGCTCTAGATCTGATGCAGCCTTCAGACAGGCGGTTCTCAGGAACATATTTGCTTAAGGAGGGTCTCCTCTCCACCCCGGGGCTGCATTCAGTTGTAATCGCCCATACAGTATGGAGGAAAGGGGACAGGACGTAAGAGTAATTCTAAGTTACTCACCGTAGTGACTAACATACTCTTAGTCCATAGTCCCCTTTCCTCCATACGTCCCACCAACCTCCCCCCTAATAATACTGGTGTCATTAGGCAATGTTAATTCTATTGACGACGCGTCAATGGGGACTGAAGTGTGGTGCCGGAGGGCGGAGTCAGGGCAGCGCATGCTCCCTGGGCCGCACCCCTGCGCGCCTCTAAATTTAAAGGGGAAGACGTTTTTTTCTGGTGAAAAAGGTTCTGTCTCCCGTCGTCCCTTGGAAGGGACGCCCATGCAGTATGGAGGAAAGGGGACTATGGACTAAGAGTACTACGGTGAGTTACTTATAATTTCTGTAACGTGAACTATTTTGAACCTTTGGGAAAGGAAAAGCCCTTTTCCAACTATTATTTGAAAATTCTCCTTTTTAGACTGACATCCCTACACATTGTATACAATTAGATGTGAGGACAAATATAGGTTTTGGGCACACAGACATTTGCTTTGGACTTCCTGACACAGACTATCATTAGTTTTATTTAGGTAAGGAGATCCCACCTTAGCATAGGGCAAGTTAGGCCTTTTTGCAACCCACATTTAATAAAAGTTTCTAGCCCAAACTTTATTTGGTTGTCTGTTATTTCATGATGCCTTCCTAGCATATATTTACATATATATATTTTTATATATATTCGAATCGACTCTTTTTTCCCACATATTCCTCATCTTAGATATATCTTTTCAAGTGCTACTTGTCTTCAGAAACTTTTTCAGCCAACATGGGGCACAGGCCAGCTCTGCGTTGACTCCCCCTCGAGCTATATCATATTCTGGACGGGTTGTGATGTTGCGGTCAGTATAGACAGCTCGCTGAGTCAAATGACCAGAGTTCCTTTTTTGTGTGCACCCGGTATGCTTATGGAATCACACCTAGCTTTGCTATTATGTTGAAGGTCTACCCCACAAACCTTCTACAAAATACTCTACTCGTTGGAGTAGGTTTCTGTCAGGCATCAGATGCTTGACATCTTTGCCAACGCCTCAGAGGCAGCACAAGGGCCTTTTGTGCTAAGTGAAACCAGCAGAAGCAGCTCCCTGAACCACAACCGCATCCCTGCTGGCTCTGTTCTAGCTCCAACAGTGGTAGGCGTCAGCACCGCCTTCCCTCTCTCGAAAACTCCCCCTTTCAGGAGGGACGTTTCAATGGATTGCTTTTCTCCTGCAGATTCCTCATCAGATATATATCCCTTCTAGTATCAGCTGCTCAGAAAACATTTCGACAGGGGGTGTAGTGCACCTCGAATCGACCATCGATCCTTCTTGAATCAATGCAGTGGTCGTTGACTCCAGATGTGACACCGGTCGTCGTACATATGCTGCATCACTATGCCCCTGTACCTCTGTTCCTTTATTCCACGCGCTCAGCACGCTGCTCATAGAACAACTCTGCCAAAATAACTTTCAACCGACAAATTTTCATCTTTTGTTCGTGATTTCGATGCAACGTCCATTCCCAAAGTGTCAGGTTTCGATCACTGCAAGGACTGCAGTTCCAGGATGTCCATCACAAACCATGGCATCCGCGTTTGCTGCCGCTGTGTCGGTCACGCCACTGAGGGCTGTGGTTCTTGTAGAAGGATGAACCCGAAATCACTGTGGGAGAGGGCTGCTCAACTGTCCGATCATTGCGGGCCCGATACTGAGGGGCCTACTCCTGGAAAGGTGAAAGGCATTGAAAAAAAATTGACGGAAAGATCACACGCTCGGAGCCACTCATCTTCCTCCCATTAAAAGAAACCGTCATCAACGCAGGCGCAGATCCGATTTGTCGGAAGAACCCGGTAAGTCTATAATAGGGCCTACATCCAAGGCAGAGTGGGAGGCTTTCAAAAAGCAAAAAGCAAATGCTTGACCTATTTCTGAAAGCTGCTGCGTGTACAGGTGAATCCTAGAAGCAGCAGGGCCCCGGTGGCTCCAGTGGTACGCAGTTACTCTGGCCTCAAGCCGACTACCTCATTGTTGAAGCCATCGGACTCGGCGCAGATTGTTGCCAGTGCGCCCCCGGCACCGAAGCCTCTTACGGCGCTGGTAGGCATGTGACCGTCGATATCGGCGCTGATATCTGACCGTTCCTTTCATAGTCGACAAATGAGTTTTTCAACACTATAGCTACAATCTTTGATGTCACTGACAACCAAATGTCATTGGGCCTCTAACCTGCTTATGTAGGCTCTGGATGCAGAGATTCTTTATTTGACAAGGTGGACTTAGTCGCCTTGGCTGAGGACCTCCATGATGCCAGTGATCTCTCCCGATTTGGAGACGCAGCATATGCAACCGCATGGGTATGTTGGCACAAAATACTGTGCCACAGTGGATAGGGTGGTGGATGGCCCTAGGTTGGAGTGCTTCAACCAGTCTTTTGTCAGGTTATGATCTCAGACATTCTGGAAGAAGGACCCTCTACAGAGAGGGTCGTGCCCTTCAATGTGGCTATTGCCACCTTATGGCATAGGCTATGCTCCACTCCCCCAGTGAATTCCGAAATTCTCTAAAAAATATAAGCCGGCAGAGGGGGTTCCAGTTTACCTCTAGACTCATCCAACACCTGGGGGATTGGTGGTGCAGGCAGCTATTGGGAAGACTAGGCCAGCCACATCCACGTCTATGCACCCTTCAAATAGGGAAGGGAAGAAAGTTGACGCCCTAGATAAAAATGTGTTCTCATCAGCCAGAATGGCCCTTAAGTCAATTAACGCATCCTCCGCTTTTGCAAAGCACACATTTGGTTTGTGGAAGACTATTGGAAAAGCCTTTCAGTACATTTCAAAGGGGAAATGCAGTAGGGCTTTCTGAGAATTGTGGATGATGGTCAAGAGGTGGCCTGGCAGTCATTGCAGACTGGCCTGGGCATCATAGACTGCGTTGGAAGCTCTTTGGGGTCGGCGACTGTCTTGAGGAGACTGGCGTTCCTGCGCATGTCAGGTTTCTCGCCCAACGTCCAGAACAAGCTACTGGACATCGCCTCTGACGAGAATCTGTTTGGCCCTAAAGATGACAAGTCTCTGAATAAGTTTACAGACTCGAAGCTTGCTGCCAGTCTCTGGGCCTAGCTGTCCTGCAGCCAGCTAAACCCACCTTCGGTTCTGCCTCACGGGGAAGAGGATACATGCAATATGTCCCCTTTGGCAGGAAAGCTCAGCTCCCACAACTCGGGCAGGGGCAGAGGCGTTTCTCACACTCCGGAAGGAGCAGGGGGCCTCCAAAGGCCAGCAGGTGGCAGCGGCTGGGGTGGCTTCGCCCTCAAAGTCGCTTTGATTTCTCCCCCCACGTCTACCCAGTTGGAGGACAGATAGGAGAGCACCGGCTACAATGCTGGAAAATTACCTCTGATGCCTGGGCCCTTCATCTGATCCAATGTGGTTACTGTCTGCCTATCTAAACAAGGCTTCTGGACTGACCTCCCCCTCCACCTCAGCAACTGGAACAGGAGCTCCAGTAAGAACTACAAGCTCTGCTTTTGAAGGATGCCATGGAAGAGGTACCTTTTGAGCTGAGAGGATCTTGCTGGTGTCCTGGTACCCAAGGAAGAGGTAGGACTCCGTAGCATCTTGGCCCTTAGGGCCTTGAACAAGTTCCTGAGAGAGGACAAGTTGAAGATGGTGACGTTGAGAGAAATTGTCCACACTCTCCGGCTTCAGGTCTGGCTGGTGTCAATAGATCTCCAGGGTGCATATCATATTTCCATGTGCTGATCCACCAAAAGCACAGGACATTCCTTAAATTCCTCATAGGGGACAAGCACTACCAGTTCAAAGAGCTCCTTTTTGGGTTGACCTCCGCCCCAAGGGTTTTCACCAAGCTAATGGCGGTAGTCGCCTCTTGTTAGGCAGAATCCTCTCCAGTACCCTTAGGGAACACTACAGACAATTAAGCCCACAAGTGGCAGTACAATTTCACCTTTGGTACAAGCCTGTACTACACAGTTATAGTGGTAGCAGTAGCAGAGCAGCCAGACTTATCTCAAGAGCAAATGAGCAGTTATAGTTATTACACAAATGACTACAATTACTGTGACACAAACAAACACTGACTCAAGGTTTCTGGTTAAAAAATATAAGTATATTTATTTTTAAACCATCTGTTCACAAAACACTTCTATTAAACAAAACCACACCCTAAATATACTACACACAACCAATTCCTTTGGTCTAGGTCAATTCAAGGTAAATACATTAGGCTTTGACAGACCAGTGTTGTGAAACAAAAGACGTTACCAGGGTTTAAGTAGCGCTCACTTTTTGACAGTAATGACAGTTTGGTCTTACGAAAGAAAAGCGTACCCACGGGAAGAATTGTAACCTTAGCCAAAACACACTTAGCACATTGAATTAAAACCAAGGCAAAGGGGGTAAAAATCATAGGCAATACTTTGGTCAAGGCACATGAATCACAGGACTTATTCTATGAGACGGATAAAGTCAATAGGCCTGCGCCAGTGTCAAATGGAGCAGGGCTCTGTTGTCGAGGATCACACGTTTAGAGCAGTTCGAGATTAACGTTGCCAGGAGTACTTGGATATTGTCAAAGGGAGGCAAAAGTTATAAGAGGGAAGGAAGAAAGGACAAGCCTTCAGCGAGGAAAAGGGTTCACCCCGATTCCTCAAGGTCGGACAGAGAGAACGAGCAAATGGACACAGTACCTTATTCAGTTGAAGAAAGCTGGTGCTACGGCAGTTGTTCCTGGTAGTTCCTGCAGACTCACGGTTCCTGAAGCTTCAGTCGTGCGGACAAGAAGGACGACGTCTGGAGCGATCTGCACTACCCAGGGATGACGCCAGCAGCAGCAAAGCAACAGTGAATAAAAGCTGTGCTCCTTTAAAACATGAGAGGGCTCTTCAGATGGATATCCAGACCACTACAGCTTGGTGTAGCGATTTCTACCCAGAAGAGGATTCTCTGTCTGTTGAGGGTGAGCTGGTTGGTTCCACCAGGCTCAAGGGAAGAAGACTCCGGACTGGATCTTCTCTGTCGTTGAAGGGTAGGTAGCTCAGGACTGCAGCAGGGCTTCACCGGGACTCGGAAGTTGAAGCAGCCGTCTTCTTCTCCGCTTCTCTTCGGTTCTTGTAGTTCCAGTGGCGACTCTGACTTCCAGCTCAAGAGTCCTGCCTTTTATGCCAAAATCCCCCATTCACACAGCCTGGCTGTCAATCACACATCAGGGGGGGTTGTCCAGCCCGGACAACCACCTCAGCCAATGGACACAAAGTACTAAACACCTCCCTCACATTCAGCCCACCTAGACACCCAGACGCCAAAGGAGGGCTTCTTCGTAGAAGCCCGCCAAAGGGGGACGTGCAAAGTAAAACACAAGAAGGATATTAACCCAAAGAAATGGCGACCAGAGCCAAAATAAAAAGTATTTGGTCAAGCGGGTTTATGTTCGAGGCTAATATGATAGCCTAAAACGGTACCACATTTATCGTCTAATCGCGGTAGAAAAGATAGGGTAGATACCACTGCCACCAGCCAAGTCTTAGTGTTAAGGGAGCGAAACAAAGCTCCAGGAGGTAGAGACAAAAAGGGATCCGTGTTAACCCTTGCCAATACTCCATGTAAGATGGGGTGTACTGGGTCTGTAGTTTAAATGGTAAATAAAGTAAATGGCAACTTTACCTGTTTCTGGGGGACAGTAGTCAGCCCCAGAAAAATGGAGTCAGTGGGAAATCTTAGAGACAATCCTGTGTCACTGCACTGAAGGTGCTGTGTAACACACACAAAAAGTTGGGCTCATGGAGTGGTGCGGCTCCAGAGCCCAAGATCACACAAACAGTAGAAATACACATGGCAAAATACATGTAAGAGTGGGAAAAAGGTTCACACTCTTACCAGGTGGAAAAAATAAACCCCAAAAATCCAGCAAAGCTGCTGAGGGAATCACTAGGTAAGGGAAATTAGTCATAAATGAGAATTCTCCCTACCATGCTCACCTCAGGAGATCCGGCGTCCATGTGTTCCCATAAGTGGACGACTGGTTAATCATAGGGAGCAGATTTTGTCCAATCTCAAGTGCACTTACTTGCTACTCCTCAGGCGGGGCTTCTACCTGAACTTGCAGAAGTCCCATACGACACCAACTCGAAGGCTCCAGTTCCTCTGAAAGATTCTGTACACTCGGGTGCGGAATGCCACAGAAGAGAGTCACCAGTGTCAGACAGATTGGTCAGCTTTTCCAGAACCACACCACCTTGCCAGTGATTTCCTTCCTCTGCCTCTTATGTCTCATGGCCTCCTGCATTTTTCTAGTGCCAGAGGCCAGACTGTGAATGCAATATCTGAAATGGCTCCTGTGGGGTCAATGGTCCCAGTACTTCGGCATCCTTTCTCTCTCTTAGTGGGCCAGCAGCGAGAACGTGATGGTGAGGGAAACTTTCTGGCCTCCGTAGCCGCTGGCTAGGGTGGTCACAGATGTGTCTTTGAAGGGTTGGGGCACTCACTGAGAGGATTTTCAGGTGGCTTTAGTCGACGATGGAAGCCCAATGGCACATGAAACGGACTGGAGCTGTGAGCGATCAGGTTGATTCTGAAAGCGTTTGCGTCATCTTAAGAGTAAGCATGTCCTGATTATGATGGACAATACGGTGGCCATGCACTACCTGAACAAGGAAGGCGTGTGCTCTATGAAGGCATCATGAGGTAAGACACAAACACCAGTCTTAAAATGCAAATTAAAATACTTTATTGAAGCAAACGATAGGATGGTAGATGGCTTAACTTGCCCTATACTAAGATAAGATCCTGCTCCTGAGCATGGGTCACGAGGTCCCCACGATGCAGACTCTTACACGGCCCCACGGCCACAGACTGTAAGCTGTGTAAGCTTTCTGGGCAAGTTGCCGGCATCTTGGCTTCTCATCCGTTTCCACCAGGGCTGACGCTCCTGCTGCTTTCTCCCACACAGGTCTCCCAGCTGCTCCTCCTGTTGCTCTCTACTCTGCTGCACTGGTCCCATTTTATACACCTGCAGCCCCCTGACAGGCTGCAGGTGTGGATCTCCAATGAGGCTTGCCAGACTACAATTAAAGGGATATGCCTGACCCTTGCAACTCTCCATAGGCAGCTTCCTTGTCCCAGTACTAAAGTGGTAAACGTGTTTGGTGTTCATTACTCTCAGTTGCCTCTTCTTCGTCCCACTACTAGAATGGTGAGAGTGTGGGGAAATGAGGGTAACTTTTTTTTTTTTGGGCGCTGGGCACCTGGCTACCCTCTGAATTTGGGCCTAGGTCCTTGCCCACCCAGCTGCATACCCGCACTGCCTCTTGGAAACCCCTGCACTTGGGTCTACCTGCAACCCTACAGTCCCCTTGCCTGCACTTATCAGATGCCCATTGTCTGCGCTTAATTCCTGCACTTGCCACCTGCTTGCCGCACTACCTGTTGTTGTTTTGTTCACGTGTTGAACACTTTACACTCCTCCCCTGCCCCTTGCACTTCCCCCTTCCATCTCCCCTGCACTTGAGCATTCTCAATGTCACTGGGCCTAGTAACATCATTGTTTTGTCCTCCTTTGTACCCCTCCATTGCCTCGTCGTGCCCTGAAACACTTGTGTATGGGTGCGATAAAAATAAAATATCAAATCATAACAGCCCATGAAGGTCGGGGGAGGGTTAGGTTGGTTTTCAATAGGGAAAGGGTGATACCATGTCTCACCCGAAGGCGTCCCACTCCTAATCCTCAAGGACCCTCCACCAAGGTGATCCTCCCTCGCTTCTCCACCCGAAGGGTCAGCGATAGCCTTTCCCTCAGGTTTCTCTCAGCTCCCTTCCCCTTTGCAGAGAGTGAATGCAGCTGTGGTTCTGGCTTTTGGAGAATCAGATCTCGGTCTCAGCAGTACATCTATCAGGGATGGACAACGGATTGGTGGATGCTCTGAGCAGACAGAGCATGGCCTCGCACGAGTGGGAAGTGTACCAGGAAGTCATAGAGGAGATCTTTGCTCAATGGGGTACCCCAATGGTGGATCTGTTTGCCACGGAGTCCGCAGAGTTGTGCAGTTTTGCCCGAGGGAATTCCTGACTAGAGTAGCACCGGGGGTTTCATATCTGGCAAAGTGGGTCTTCGACCTCCTCTATGCCTTCCCTCCAATTCCCATCATTCCATGGGTTCTCAGAGGTTGAAAAGGTTACAAGCGACCCTGATCTTGATCGCCCCAGACTCAGCGATGGCGACATGGTACTCTGACCCCTTTGGGCATTTCTCACCTCTCCAGTTTCCTTAACAGCCGGATCTCCTATCTCTGTTGGAAGGTCGGATACAGCAACCAGAGTCCATCAATCTACGTGTGTGGCTCTTGAGAAGATGATATGACTAGTACCTCTCAGAGGTCATCGGTGAGGGGGGAGGCTTTCCTTTTTCAGCCTGGAATGGTCTACGACCATGTCAGATGTTTGGGATTTACAGGTCATCCAGCAGGAGTATTGTCTTCCATTCCTTCAGTGCCCACTTCCCGGACCACAGCACTCTAGCCACCCCTTTGTCTCCAGACCCAATTCTGCTGGAGGAGGTCCATCAGCTGCCGTCAAAAAGCATGATCAAGCTAGTTCCGCACTCAGAACAAGGGAAGGGATGGTACTCTTATCAATTTTCTGGTGCTGAAGGAGGATGGGGTCTTGCTCCCCATCCTGTATCTGAAGCTGCTGAATTTGTTCCTATATAAGGACAAGTTCAAGATGGTTTCTCGAATCAAAATTCTACAAGCCCTCGATCTGCAGGACTAATTGGTGCCTATTTCCATGTGCCGATTCATCGTAAGCACAGGAGGCTTCCTCAGGTTCGTGGTGGGTCAGTGCCATTACCAGTTCAGGATCCTGCCGTTCTGGTTTTCTTTGGCTCCCAGAGTTTTCACCAAGCTGCTAGCAGTGGCGACAGCTCACCTCAGGAGGGAGGGCATTTGTGTCTCTCACTATTTAGACTGGATCGTCCAAGCTCGCTCCCCAGATCTAGTGTCAGAGCACCTAATTCGCACTACAGACATGCACTCAATTGCACAGTCTGTACATTTCCCTGAACTTCCAAAAGTCTCAGGTTTTGCCATCGCAGTCCCTCTTATTTGTTATGGGTGCTGTTTTGGACACTCGCCTGGACAGGACATTCTTGCCCGAGGATCCAGTAGCGAATATCTTTCGGATGGTCAATGCCCACTAATCACAAGGACAAGTCCCACCCTCGCCCTTCCTGCACCTTCTGGGCCTCATGGCCTCCTGCATCCTTGTGGTGCTAGAGGCGAGGCTGCATATGAAATGTCTTCATTGGTTCTCCATTGCCAATGTTGACAGTTTTAGCACCACATATTGGACCCTTTGTAGGTCTTGGACCAGGTAGCTCGGTGTCTTAAGTGGTAGGCCGTGTGGGACCACTTGCTAAAAGGCATGTTTCGCCAACCTTGGCCCCAGGTGACGCTGGTCATGGACGCATCTCTGACTGATTTAGGTGCTCAACTGTCAGAGCGGACTGTGGTCTCCCACTGAGTCTTGGGAACACATCAGCTTGCTGAAACTGAGGGCTATCAGGCTGGCCCTGGTCGCTTTCCTCACCTCTGTTTAAAGCAAGACTGTGTTGATCCTGAAGGACAACAAAGTGTCTATGCATTACTTCAACAAGCAAGGTGATGTGGTGGTGTTTTTTTTGCCTCAGTGAAGAGAAGCAATGCAACTGTTGTTCTGGGCTCTGTAGAACAGTGTCTTTCTGATGACAGCTCATCTGGCTGGATGAGAGAATGTCACATTGGATGCCTAGAGCAGACCGTCAGCCTCCCACGAGTGGGAGCTCTTACTGGAAGTTGTGTAGGAAATCTTCTCCCTTTGGGGAACTTCTTTAGTGGACCACTTCATTTCCGGTGTCAAATAGGATGTGTGAGTTGTTCTGCTCCAGGGAATTTCCTCATCTGGGAACCCTGGAAGACGCTCTTACGGTAGAGTGGACATTCAACCTACTTTATGCGTTCCTGCCAATCCCTGTCATTCCGCTGGTACTCAGGAGATTGTGCCTGTTCGGAACCACGATGATCGTGATTTCCCAATACTGGGGTGGAGATCATGGTACCTGGAGTTGCTAAAAATGGCCACCTGCCATCCCTGGCACCTTCGCAGTGTTGGGGAGGAACTAGGGTTCTCCTGCACCCCCAAGTGCTTTAGAATTAGGCAAGACCTCTTTTAGGCGCTATTGGCACTGGGAAGGCACTCTCATGCAGATATAATCACATACACAGACATGGGCAGGCACTGAAGAAGGACATGGACAGACAATGAAGAAGGTCGTTATTGTTTAAATATAAGTCGCAATGAACTATTAGCTGGATACATTTGTAAATCCTATGCATTGTAAAATCTTAGTACAGTAAAAAGGCAAACTCCCCTGTCGATAAGAATGCAGCTTGTGCTAAATATCGACTACAAGCTTACGTGATGATCCTGCTAGCAGCACAAATTCACTCACTAGCTGTTTACTGTCCGTCAAAGGTTCAGGCAGGCTTTCTGTGCGACAAAATGCAGGATGAGACAGATTATAAAAATACTTGTGTAAAACTACAGGGCCCAGATAACATTAGCAGGAGGAGTGAAATATGGATAGAATGAATGACAATGGTGTATACAAAATGTGTGTTTCTATGAAAGGTAGCAAAATGTAGAGTAGCATGCTCTGACAGAAACCGCTGACAATGAATAAAGGAAGACTTTGGAGCATCCCTTGTATGGAAGCAGGTCGGTTTGGAATGAAGCCATGGCCTGTATCCAGTGACACAACTGCAGCAAGCCAGGAGTATATAAACCCCTGCCTGGCAGCACTGTGGCAGGAGAAAGGGAGGGATGAGGGACAGAAGACCGCTCAGGCAGCAGAGGTCTTTACTACCATCCTCATTTTCTGTAAAATTAAACTTGGTATCCTTACAAGATAGACTCTTGGCCTTATTTCCGTGGAGGGGTGTATTTATTCTGGTGTGAGCGTAATTAGGGACAACCTTAAGAGTGGTGACATTCCCAACATGATCTCAGTCTTTCCCCATACTTTGCGAAGACCCAGGCCTAGTCACCAGGAAGGAGTCACACCCATCTATTGAGACCGGTCCCCTAAATCAAAAAACACATGTTTCCTGAAACGGTTTTAGTAGGAGCCATTTTAATAGAAATCCTCTCTGCTTACTAAAGCGGGTGTGCCTCCAGAAAGAAAGACAGGCCAGAATTAGGACTTCGTAACTGAAGAGAACTTGAGGGAACACGCACGCGAGTATACTCTTGGAAGAGATGACAGCAAGGGGACATGCATGTATGACAGTATGAATGGATGAAGTACAAGGTCTATGAAATAAATTGAATAGGACGTTTGGTGATGTGTTATGGTATAGATTGGATAGGATTTCAGGTGATGCGTTAAGGTATGGATTGCATAGGAGGTGGGTTATGTATTGAAATTGTCGTGTATTTCTGTTTTTCTACTTTTTATAATGAAAAAGGGGAGCCTCCGCGTACAAAGACTGGGAAGTAAGGGATCCTCAGCTATAATAGGTTGAGAAGGCAGTACCACACTTTATTTTTTTATGACAATAAAAACGATGGGATCCTCTGCATATTAAAAAAAGCTGGGAAGGTGGTACTACAAGGACGGACATAAGGAAAATAAGTAGCGACTCGGTAAAAGGAATGGGCCTGGATTTTAGTCAATTATTTTTGTATATTTTCTCTTTCTGTCTTTCATGGTAAAAAAGGAAGGAAGGTGTATGAGTTGCGGTGTGTGTGTGCAAACAATGTGGAAATGAATAAAGGGGGTAGGGGAAAAAGTGGGTTGATCTGTATTTTTGTGTAACAAGCAGCAGTGTGTGCAGCATAACAGTAAGGTCTAAGTGAAGCATTAGGAAAGCATGCAACATTATGGGTGAAGAAACGACAATAAAACGCATGCATAGGGTCCTGCCACTGTACTGTGACAGGATAGGTAAATATCACAAACAATGGGTATTGGAAACAAAGGAAGGGGGCATGTTCTGCTTCTGGTCAGAGCAGTGCTCCCATAACAGAAACATGCTAGAATAAATGTCCATCTTTTTATCACCAAAATATAAGGGAAGAAAATTCCAAAAAAGAAAAGAGATTCTAGATCTCTGGCCATTATTCGAGGATATGAAAGATCAGGAAGATGAAAGAGATCCAATGTAAGGGGATATACCCTGTAACACCTAAACCTGCAGTAGGGTATACAAATCCAGTCTATAAGCCTCCAGTGGTAGAGAGAGTGTCAACAACAGGATTATTAGGATTAGCAACTAGGGGTGTGGGGGGGGGGAATCGAGAGCTTTTGCACCTCCACCTCAATATAACCCATCCACAAGCACTGACATGCCCGTAGCATCAGTGTACTCAGGGGTTCACAAGCAGATATAAATAACGAGTTACGAGCATTGCGGGGAAGTTTTGTCAGGTTACAAGAACCTGAAGAAGTGCCACCAGAAATAAGGGTACCAGTGCAGAAAGTAGGGCAGTGGAAGTCAGGAGATTTTTTGGTTAGACTCAACCCTGGGGCAATAAGAAATGTGTGTGCCGAAAAAGATGATGAGGAGAGGGTATGCACAGAGGGTATGGACGGTTCTGGGACAAGACATAGAACAAGCAAGGGAAAATGAATGGTAAGATCAATCAAGGTGGCAGAAAGACGCAGGGCAAGAAAGAGATCAAGGAGAGAAACCCGTCCCCACCACAAGAGGCAGTGAGAAGGGATAGACCAAGAAATAGACCAGATTTAATGGGGGTAGTACAAAATCAGAAGAATACTAAAAAAAGGGGTAGAAAACAAAATAGACATTCAGATGCCTCTTATACATAAAGTAGTAGGGACAACGCAGTATGTGCCATGGCCTCAAATGGACAAAAATAATTTGATTAAAGCTCTCCCCCAGCTTACAGCTGGAGCCAGTAAATGGATCTATGAATTTGAGATCTATGAATTTGAGAAACAAACAGCAGGGGTAGCCTTAGCACGAGGCGACCTTTAGAATTTACTGGTCGCCATAGTTCGGGACCAGGCTGGGGACATATCTACAAGCGATGGCTACACTGGCGTTAGTCTTGCTGATAAGAACATGATGGAGCAGCCTTTAATGAAGTAAGGGCAAGGGTATGGGATGCCCTATGAAGGATGTACCCAGATACCCCAGATCTACATTCTTTAATGCAGTGCATGATGGGTGATGATGAGGACCCAGTTAGGTTTATTCTTAAGTTACAGGAAATGTGGAGAGTTGAGACAGGAGGGCAATGGAACCATTCTGTGCAGTTTTTCTACTTTATCCTAAAGAGGGGATTACCAAAAGGGGTCCAGAAGGCACTAGATACAATTGTGGGAGTTGAAGCCAAAGGGGTGGGTGGAGATCCAAAGTATAATAGTCCGCCATTTTATTAAAATTAAGGTGCGGGACAGGGAGACAGCCCAGAAGTGGCAAAAGGACAAGGCAAAACGAGTGGAAAAGAAACTAAATAAATGTGTCATTCAAGCACCAGTGACGGCACCGGCTCAGGGGGAAAAGTACAGGAGACACGCAACAAATCGTGAATGCCACAATTGCGGCACTATGGGGCGAAGGAGGACAGGGACAATGGGGTGGGGGGCAGTAGCCCAACCCACAATGGCAGTTTGAAGGAGCACCAAGGGGAAGAGGAGGATTTCTAGGAGCAAGAGCATGAGGCTTTGGGGGGGATAGGGCCCCGGGGAGGAGGATTGGAAACATCACAGTGCTCGTATTGCGGGAGATGGGGGCACTTTGCAAGAGAATGCAGCAACAGGCCTGGGGTGGGATTAAAATATGGGCCATCACCACCAGGGCAGGGATTCCAAGGGCCTCAAGGAATGGGACAACAGCAATTTGGTCAAGGGAGTCAAAATCAGTTCCCTTATGGGGCTGACAGGCAAGAGCAACTTGGGCAACAACCACAGCAGGGTGAGGGAACACAGTTCAACAGGATGACAGGGGGAAAAGGTGCCCCGTTCCAAGGAGTTATAATGGCGGGGGCGGCTCTTTTTCTGTTTTGGTCCGCGTGGCACCATTGGCAGCAAATAGGGCATGTTCTGCAGGCTCTCCTAAGATGGAGTTTTGGAGGCAGTGTGGTGTTCCAGCTTCCTGCCTTGCTTCTTCCTGCCCGACTCTGCCCCCTTGGTCACAGATAGCTTATCTGACTGCCATGCCGGAGCTGCAGTACGTTGCTACGCTCCCCAAAGCTTCATCCTGTGAGTCTTTTGAAACCGTCAACTTTCCAATACTTTCGTTTCCGTATCTGTTCCTTACGCTAATCCTGTAATTTCTCCTATTCTGATTAGCCTCCGACATAAACAACCGTGATCCTGGTTCCCGCCATCACCTTGACTCTCTCATTGACATCTCATCATTCCAGCTAACACAAGTAGGTAGTCAGAGGGCAGCATTCTGCGTACGCTAATTTCCAGCTTATTCTGCAGGATACTTCTGATACCGCGGCCAATGCCATTACGTTGCCCCGACAAACGGCTTGGAGTTCTGCAAACCCGGAAGTCTGCGAACGCGCAGCTACGGACAAAACATCAGTATGGCCAGCTGCCGAACTTGATGCCGGTAGGAAATTACAAGTGGTCTCTATGCACACTAAGAATTTAGTAAATCTTCTGTATTATCTCTTACACATACTTAGCTTTTTCCTTGAAAGCGCTGCCTTGTTCCTTTGTGTCTTCTTCACAAAGCAGAACAGCTGCGTTCTACATTTCCCACTCCACCTTGAGTAACTACTTGGGTAAGCAGGATTCTTTCTGCTCTTACTGTCATTCCTGTCCTTTTGTTATTACTGGCTCTAAAGCCCTATTCTTACATCTTAGCTCCTAAGGCAACACAAGACTTCGCTACAAAGTAAAGAAAGCCACACTCTCTGAACATCGAGTATCACATAGAAGAAACATCAGAGAGTGACATCTGGCCATCAGGGTTTTCTTCCCCATAGGGTTTCCCTGGAACCCCACTTCCGACTTGTTAGCCATTCAGCAGGTAGGCAGAGGGTGCCCAGGGGGATTCTTCGAGTGTCTATCACAACGGTCTCCAGGTAGGTGGCTTCCTTTATTAATATTGCCTGAAAGATTTTCAGTGCGTTAGCATAACATTTTCATTCCCCGGGACGAATATATATTCTTATAAGGACAGGCCACAGAGAGCACTCGTGTGTCCAATCCTATTGACAACCACACACCCTGAAGAGGAGCCCTTAGAGGAGGCGGAAATAGGAAACAAGCAATTTATATTTATAGTTGATTCAGGTGCAACTAAATCATGCATTATGAATGGGAACTTTCCATTATCAGGTAAAACTCTTGACGCGCAGGGATCCTCTGGGGCTATTTCTACGGTTCCATACACTGAGGAGCTGGATATAAAAGTGGGAGGGAAGGTAGTATGAGCCCCCTTGTTATATTCAGAGAGTTCCCCTGTTAACTTGTTGGGTAGGGATCTCCTCAATAAACTAAATGTACAATAAACTAAATGTAACTGTATTGTTCACAGATCAAGGGGTAGTGTGTTCTACTCCAGGAATGTGTGTAGCTTGGGCAATGGTAATAATCAATGCAATGGCAAGGGAGTCAGTAGTCCGTGGGTTCCTGTGGTCCCGGATATATGTGTCTATGGTATCAAGGTACTAGCAAAAGAAGTTCCTCAAATTGCAACAAAATGTAGGCGAGTGCCCACAGATTTTATTTTCCGAGCCATGGTGCCACTCGAGATGGTGGCATGGACAATATTGTCATTAGATTTGCAAGGGCTAGTAGTGTTAGACAAAAGAGTAGTCATGATTGGAGCAGACCAGGACGGGTACGTGTGGCTCACAGTACTATATGTAGACCTGACAGTACAATTAAAGGAAATGACTGATGACGAGTTATTTGAGGACAGTGAGCAAAATGGGAGATCATTTTGAAAATATGCATCCCCTGTGATGTGATATGGTGCAGTATAGGAAGGTACAGTGCCCCCTGATGGCAGTGGTGACGCTGTCTTTATTTTTTTAGGAGGATATGCGATATGTGCCAGCACAATTATGAACTGTTAATCTACATGATGTTGGACTACTAAGAGATGTGACCCCAGGACAGATTACAATGAAGTCCGGAGCAGTACTATTGAGGGTGTGGCAGTACCTGTTGTCAAGGGAAGCAGAGGACGGGATAAACTGCACTGTTCAGGCTCTGTTAGACCAAGGGATCATTGTGCCATCCATGTCTCTGTGTAATACTGCTTGTACCCAGTCAAGAAAGCAACAGGTGGTAGTTTGAGGATGATCCAGGATCTATGTCCCCTTAATGACGTGGTGCAGAAGGAGTTTCCGGTAGTTCCAAATCCAACGACAATCATATGTAGCATTCCCAAGACAGCGACATACTTCACAGTGGTGGATCTGAAGAATGCGTTCTCCCACTTCACCCCGATTCATGGTATCTCACTGTGTTTACGCATGGTCAGCGATGCTTGAGTGCACAAGATTGCCTCAAGGGTACTGTGAAAGTCCAAGTATTTTCAATAGAGTACTGCATGCTGACTTCAGAAATATTCATGTGCCTAGCACAATCATACTGTATGTAAGTGATCTGATGGTATGTAGTGAAAATGAACATCGGTGCAGGAGGGATTTTATTGCATTATTGTAATTGCTGGGTACGAGGAAGATAAAAAGAAGCTACAATACTGACAACAGGAGGTACTATACTTGGGGCAACTTATTTCTGCACATGGGAAAAAAATATTACCCCTAGGCCCAGTACTGTCAAGGCAGCAGTTTTTGGGTTTATGTAATTATTGTAGGGCATGAGTCCTAGACTATGCAGCCTACACAAGGCTCCTGTTACAATGTCTCAGAGAAGGACAGAAGGCAACAAATTGGAATGAACTGAAGAAATGAATTGACAATTTGAGGACTTAAAGGACTTAAAAGAAGCTATTTGTACGGTCCTGGTATTAGAAACTCTGTATTATACACAGGAGTTTTATTTATTTTCCCACTATGATGGATGGCTCATCACAGCAGTATTGACCAAAAAGATCACAATGGGCCACTAGCCATTGGTTTATTATAGTGGGACGCTCGACTCAGTCATGCAGGGACAGTTTGCATGTGATCAAGCACTCGCAACGGCTGCATTTGCGATAGAGAAAATTTCCACGATTCTCATGGGGTACTGTGTTACCTTGTTTGTGGAACATTCACTATTCGCCATTTTGGAAAGATCTAAATCGACCTTAATGATTCAGAGATCCTCTGCATTTGAGATTATAATATCCAAACCTCATATTCATATAGTAAGGTGTTGGACAGTGAATCCCGCCACATTTCTGACAGAGGCATCCACTGATGAGACTTGAAAACGCATGACTGTGCTACATATGAGGGTGAAGCGGAGGGTAAATCTAAAGCTAGAGACAGTGTATTGACAAAAGGAGAGACACTATATGTGGATGGTGCGCGATAAAGGGGCGAATCATGAAGTTCTGATCATGAAAAGATTACCTATGCATTATTCAGCTCAGGCAGCGAACTTGTCACTGTCATTGAGGCATTGAGAGTCTCTCAAGGGCAGTGTTTCACTGTCTACTCGGACTCTGCATGTGTGATGACATTAGTTCATGCAGGTCTGTCTCGTGGAAGAGGAGAAGGTTTTCCGGGGTAGATGGCTCTCCAGTGCAGCATGAAAGGCTGTTGGAAGATCTGATTGAAGCCTTATCATGGCCCTCCGCTCTGACAGTGGTCAAATGCGATGCCCATACTAATGCCACAGATGAAATCTCTAAGGGTAACGCGGCTGCAGATCAGGAGGCCAACTTGGCAGCTTATCTTCCGCATACAAGGTTAAGAGTGTACAGTGACCACCCAAGTAGAGAGCGAGTTCACAGTTACAGCACAGCATTGCCCATAAAACAGATTATAGAGTTGCAACTGAAAGCTCCTGAGGAGGAAAATGAGCTATGGTTGCGGAGGCGATGCGAACAGTCTCCCACTGATTTATTGTGGAGGCAGCAGAGTTCTGGGAAGGTAGTGATGCCCCAAGAATTACTCTCTGTGGCATTTGAGCAACTATATTTCCCCTCCCACAAACAACATATTGTGGCAGATATTCAGGAGGACTGGTTTGTACCAAACTTGCAGGAGAACATTTAAAAAAAAAGCAATACACTGTCTAACATGCCAAAGTTTCAGCACAGGGATGACATTACGGACATTAGGCAGTACATTGCCTCGCCCTATGGGGCCGTTCCGTGAACTGCATATAGATTATGCAGATATGGGGGAAAGGTGCAATGAATATAGGTACCTTTATTGTGGTGGTTTGCCCCTTTTCAAGGTGGGTGAAGGCAGGACCATGTTCACACCAAGATGCGAAGTGTCCAGCACGGTTCCTGATTAGAGAGGTGTTTCCACTATGGGGCGTGTGCGAAGTATTGAGATCAGATAATGGCACACATTTCTTTAATGCGTTGTTTCAGCATGTCACAGTGCTATTGGGCATAAAACGTTGAATGTGCTCAATTTCCCACCCTCGGGCTAATGGTGTTGTGGAGAGGATCAATTGTCTTTTGAAGAGTAAACTGTCAAAATTGTGTTCCACGTTGAAGAAAAACTGGGTACACTATTTGCCCTTGGCCCTCTTCAGTTTACGCACACAGCCTAGTAAGGACCACCATTTGACACCACATGAAATAGTCACAGGCAGGTGCATGCAAACCCCCATATCCCGTGCGAGGAAAGAGTCACATGCACATCAAAAAGCGACAGTACTAGGAGTGGAATTTAGGGAATATTTAACAGCACTAACACGTGCTATCAAAGATATCTCTCGACAGATTGCACCACCCAGGAGAAGGACAGGAGACACGGGAAGGGACAGCAACTGCAAAACATATCTGCCACAACTGGACCATTGTTGCCTGGGGAGCTGATCTACATAAAAAAACTTCATGCGTCGATGGAACAATCTCAGGTTCCAAGGTCCATATGAGGTGGTGTTGTGTACTCCTCTCGCCATCCGCGTGAAGGAGTTAAGATATTGGGTGCATCTCTCGGATGTCCCAAGATCAGAAGAAGACGTTTTATTAAAGGATCCAGGCCAGGGTGGTCTGCAGTGGCACATGCCTGATTTTTCTTGTTTTTTTTCTTTTTTGTTCTTTTATTTTTTTATCTTTTTTAAATTTTTGGGATTTTTCTAATTTTGAAGGCCCAGAACCCGGTCGGCCCTGGTGGGAAAAGGGGCTACCTCCCTCTCCCTCTTGCTTCCTCTCTCTCCCTCTCTCTCTCTTTCTCCCTCTTTCTCTCTTTCTCTCTCTCTCTCTCTCTCCCCTCTCTCTCTTTCTTGATGACCTTTTTTCTCCTCTCCAGGGATAAGCAAGGATGCCTGACCGACGTGTTCAAACCTCTCTGTAATGTACGGATAAGGTTAAAATGTATGTCATTTTTTCTAGGAATTATGCATTGTTTTTTTAGTATTATATTGTTTTGTATGACACTGGTCGTGGTTGTTGGAGTGTATGAAGGTATTTCTGTTATATGGGGTGGCCACATAAAGGGGGGGATGGACAGTTACATATTAAGGAAAATAGTGCTAATGCTAGTATGAAGAATCAAACAATGTTTGTTTGTTTTATTGATTTATAGAGCGCACTACACCCTAAGGTATCTAGGCACATTACACGTAGCTTTGTTGCTTACAGTTACATACATAAATAAGTAGCAGGTGATGCAACAATGCAATAACATATTCAGCAGAACGGGAACAGTTACATTTTGGAGTCAACGCAGGTATGGTAACGTATTCTACTGAGTGGAAAATAAGTACATTACATAGACAAGACAAGGGTACTGCAACAATATAGTTTAAGATGCAGTAGAGTTAGATATCATTCGTAACTAGCCAGTTTTTTGTATTGTTTCTGAAACTTTGGAAGGTCCGATCAATTTGCAGATGAAGGGGGAGGGCATTCCAGAATAGGGCGGCCTGAGCAGGGAAGCTATTGCCGCTGGCCTTCTTCAGGTTGAATCTGGGAGGTTTGATGCAATAGGAGTTGGCAGTCCTTGTGGGCCGTAGTGACTTTTTTTGCTGATTTTTTTTCTCTTAAGTACGGCGGAGCAGCATTGTTAAGGCATTTATGAGTAATGGAGACTATTTTGAATTGCATCCTGTCCTTGATGGAAAGCCATTTGTACTTTCTTCTAGCCTCTGAGATATGTTCTCTCCTCGGAATGCTTAGTGCTGTTCTAAGAGCATTATTTTGTAATACATGGAGTTTGTTTGTGATATGTTTGCTGGCACCTGCATATCGAGTTTAGAGAGGATTAGGGCTCTCAATAGTATGATGAAACTTTTTGTGGATAGGTAGGGTTTGCAAGCATGAATCAGCTTGCAAGTGTACGCTGTTGCAGAAGCCGTCGCATTAACTTTTTTGTGCATGTTCAAGGTAGAGTCCAAGTAGAATCCAAGCATTTTAGTTTCCTTAGCGACTTTGATGACTATACCATCACTGTTGAATGATGAATATTGCTCGTCAAGTTTATTGAGGTTGGTCTGGGCTCCTAGGATCAGGATCTCCATTTTATCATTCAGGCAGAGGATGTGGGCTGCCATCCATGCCTGAATGATTAAATAAATTTTGTTGACTAAGGCGAGGTCTGTGTCGTAGTTGCCAGAGAGAGGTATGAGTATCTGAGTGTCATCTGCATAGTT
The DNA here is from genome assembly GCF_040938575.1 of Ambystoma mexicanum. Taxonomy (NCBI): domain Eukaryota; kingdom Metazoa; phylum Chordata; class Amphibia; order Caudata; family Ambystomatidae; genus Ambystoma; species Ambystoma mexicanum. The sequence continues at coordinate 643,181,043 of NC_090923.1, forward strand.
AGTGTAGATGACACCCAGATGATCCAAGTCGTCAAACGGGCTTTGTAAATGTTATACATGGTCGGTGAGACGCAGGAACCTTGCGGTATGCCACATGTGATAGGTGACGGGGTCAGCAGCTGCCGAAGGAGAAAAAACTCTCCTTGACCTGTTGCTGAGAAGGGATTGGATCCAGTCTGAAGCTTCTTCGGAGAAGTCAGCCGCGGATGAACGGTGTTCACAAAGGATTTTGTGGTCCACCAAGTCAAATGCAGCTGACCGGTCTAGTAGTAGAAATAAGGCACATTGCCAGTTATCTTTGAGTTGGTCGATTTGCAATTTCAGATCTATCAAGGCAGTTTCTGTGCCATGAAGTGGTCTGAAACCAGATTGTCTTAGTCCTAGGAGATTTAGTCTCTAGGTAACGCTGGATCTGGAGGTATGCAGATTTATCTATTATTTTGAGAAAGAACTGGACCGTAGTGATAGGTCTGTAGTTGGTTGCGATGGATGGGTCCAATGTCGATTTCTTTAGCAGTGGCAAGACCCACGCGTCCTTTAAGTTTGTGGGTACATTACAGGTACGGAATGAGGCATAAATGGTGCCAGGTCTCTGGCGGCTTCTTTGATTATTTGAGTAGGGAAATATTGCCTTGGCATCTTGAAGGTTTAAGCAATGCTATGATCTTTTTAACCTCTAAGGTGGTAATTTGAGCGAATTTGAATTCCTGTGGCATGTTAAGGGAGTGTTTTTGAGGTCTCTGGTGGGTTTCTGATTTGGAGAGGTCGAGCCTTTTTGCTGCTATTGTATTTTGTATAGTGGCAATTTTATTGGATATAGCATTTTGGACTTTATCTTTAGGGCAAGAATCATCAGGGAGAATAGCTGATTCCATTTCCCTCAGGATCACAAAGTTATTTTGTACTGGAACTGGCTTTATGAATCCTATCGTTATAGGTTTCACGTTTAGTTCAAAGTATTCCTGCGTTGTATTTGGAAGATATTTCATTCACGTTTTCTTTGGATGGTAGGTTTTTCCAACCTATAAACAGTTTATAGGTTGGAAAAACCTACCATCCAAAGAACAGTTTTCTTTTCTCTGACCTCAGAGCTTTTAACTGAGGGGGCGGGGGGGAGGTAAACCAGGTGTTAGGATGGGCTTTGGGTTTGCTTTTCCGCAGTTTGAGTGGGGCAATAGAGTCTAGTGCTTGGGCAATAGTGTTATATAGGTTTACTGGTTCAGCTGGGTCTAGTGACTTAGGCGAAGAGTTCAAGGTGGGGAGCAGGAGGGGCAGAAGCTTGTCGGTAGTAATGTTCCGTTTGTTCCTGGTGATGAGAGGTGGAGCTATCAAGTTAGGCTTGTTGACTACTCACTTGGCAAGAGTAGTGAAGGATACAAAATAGTGGTCAGTCCGTGTCTGTTGTTCAATGGATGTGATTGAAGTCTCGCAGTTGATGTCAGCTACCCAGTCTAGTATTCTGCCTTTCTCATGGGTGGCTTGGTTGACTCTTTGCGAGAGACCTAATTCGGTTAAGGAGTCAGCAAGTGCTTTAGCCGATTGGTCGTCAGGGTCCTGGTAACCCGGGTTAAAGTCACCTAGCAGTAATATTTGTGACGTGGGTTTGGTGTTGGTTGAGAGTAGGGTAGTGACATCTCCCTCAAAGGACCCAACGGGACCAGGAGGTCCGTAAATTAGTTGAATGGTCAATGTACTTGACTTGGATGTAGCTAATTTAACTGTAAGTAGTTTGCAAGACTTGACAATGGGGGAAGTGGTTACTTTGAGCGCTAGGTTCGACTTGGCGATAAAGGCAATGCCTCCTCCTTTTGTTGTTACTCTGTCAGCTCTAATAATAGTGTATGAGTCAGGAATGGCCAGTAGGAGAGATGGTCCTGCTGCGGCATGGAGCCATGTCTCAGATATAGCTAATAAATCCAGTTCTCCAGAATTGATAATGTCCACTATGTCTCTAGCATGGGTGACCATAGATCTGGCATTTATTAAAGCACCTTTGATGTAGTGGTTAGTTGGGTGGGATGGGATAGTGCTATCCTTCCTTAGGTTACTTCTTCATCTATTTGGGTGAGTGGTATTGGAAGTTAAGTGGTTTGGTCGTATGGCTAGGTTAGATTTCTCACAAGGTTTAGTCTGTGAGGAAGAGTGTCTGGTAAGTCTAAAACCTAATCTTTCATTTCTGAGTCCAAAGGGGCAAGGTTGATTAGTTATAGGTTTCATAGCATATAGTTTGATCCATTGGCTGGGTCTAGGTATATTTAGTGAGTCAATGGGCATGGCTAGGTTAGTGTTATAGCATCTGCGATTTTGTTTTAATTCAGGTAGAAATGAAGTCAGTCTAATGTTAGAGTAATGTAGGCTGTATTTCAAGGGTGTCAGGAATGTAGTGGGTTTGATCTCTGATATTGTGGAAGAGGTCATATTTGGCATTGGATGTGCGGGCTCTGGCTGAAAACGGTCGACCACTATAGCATGGAGGAGGCTAGCTGTTGACAAGAGCCAGAGACTTACTATGGGGTAGTTAGTAGTGTACGTAATATGGAAGATAGTGAAATCACAGTTTGCCGTCTCTGGAGCAGTGTTGATCAGTGACCCTCCAGTAGGCTAAGAGTAGACCAGTACAGTCATTAGGTTTGCAGTGGGCTAGATATGGCACTGTGCAGGAACGCTGGTATCGCAGTGGGCTCACTGTGGAACAATGCATAGCACTAGCACTGCCATAGGCTAAATGTGGAATAGTTTAAAACATTGCATTCACAGTAGGCTGAATCAGAACAAAGCATAACACTAGCAGGCAATGGGCTAAAATGTAGAAGAGAGCAAAGCATAAACATTGCAGTCGGCTAAATATGGAGGAGTTTAACTCCTTAAAATCACAATAGGTTGAATAAGGACCAGTGCAGTACACTAGCACGGCAGTGAGCTAAAATGTAGTGCAGCAGTACAAAGCACAAGCATTGCAATAGGCTAAATGTGGAGAGTTTAAATCCTTAAAATCACAGTAGGCTGAAAAGGACCAATGCAGTACACAAACGCGGCAGTGGGCTAGAATATTGAACAATATTGAGCACAGCGTAACGATAGGGTAAATGTAGTTTGAATCATTAAATTCCCAATTGGCTGAGTATGGAGCAGTACAGAACACTAGCGTCACTATGAAATAGATGTTGAACAGTGCCTATCGAAGTGGGTACTAATGAGGGCGGGAACAGTAGCATTGTGTGAAGCTTCCGTGCACACTCTTAAATTGTCTTTTGAGCCGTAAAGGTGCCTAATATTTCCTGTATGCAGGGAGGCAAAGTAACTCGTGTTCGGGCACCATTGGGTAGGCGAGTTTGGTCCACGACTATAGATTAAGAATATTCCAGAACGACTTAACGCATTGGGTTGCATACACTACATTACAGGGACAGCAATAGATTACGTATCATTAGTTGGCACAAATAGCTTTGAACGCAAGGCAATCGAGTATACAGACCCGAGCGTTAGGCGTGTATGAGTCTGCAGCAGTTGTAAGGTGGTTTACACATGTGGCACAGCACTTTTACTCACAGTTCAGGGTAAGTTTGATAGCTTAAAGTTTTTAGGGGTTCCTCTGTTCCGACAGGCTCGGGACAGGAGCCTTGTCAGTACGGCCTTAGGAGGAGCGCTGGCTTCTCGCCTGCTGGCGAACCAGGATGAGGAAAAGAAGGCGGCTCCAGCCAATGCGGACACGGACAATGTTGTAGTAGAGTTACTATGGAGACCGTAGACACCAAGTTTACATGGTGGCCATTTTAGAATGGCAGTGCTCTCGTGGTTTCGTAATGCACCGGGGCAAGACAATGAACATCAGCTGAAATAGGCGTAGGAACGATTCTGAAGGGCAGAGAACTGTAATCACGGAAGTGTGCGTTTAAATTATACTCGGTCTGCACATTTTTAAGAAATATGTTGCTGGAAGCATTAGAGGCTTCATAAAAAAGCCCACGGGCTTACCTTACAAAGGGGAAGGCCCTGAGAGGCAGTTGCCACTGCTCCTGCAGTGGGGGGGAGCTCCTGCTCCTAGGCTGCGTCGTCTGTGGAATGTCTCACTTTGTGCCGGCCACCCCTACAAGTTTTCTTAGACTAATAAAACGGGAAGTACGAATGACGTATGATTTATATAAGGGTTTGGGCTTTGACGCCATTTCTGACATTGAGTACTCAGAATCATCGAACAGCTGGTGCTCTGATATGCATACTGCAGGAGGAATTGTGATAAATGAAAGCTGTTATGTGTGTGCACTTATCCCGCACGCATCAGGGGCTCCGTATTTTTTAGTTCCACATCCGGTCCCAATTACAGAGGCACAATGCCTGTTACATCTTGCGCTATGTAGGATAAAGGACACATTCCAGACACACAGCGTGCAGTTGAAGAGCATTGATCTAGACTGAGCACTGTGCAATGGCAATACGGAATACAGCTAGTGTCTACAAGTACAATATTTTTCATTGGGTGGTAACTCACATGTCCACGACAAATGGCAGGGCACCACACAGATGTGCCCGGCAGATGGACTGATGGAGTACAGCAAAGAAACAATAGCCCAAGTAGAGACCATGTGTGCACCAATATGGTACCAATACATCACATGACTGAAATGGATTGCAACAATGGAGAAGCCAGTGCGAATACATAGAGACATGGAATATGAACTTTGTTTTAGCAATGAAGGAATAGTTCCTGTTGGCGCAAACACACAGTGTAACCACACTCTTGTGATTCCCTGATATGATGAAAGGTATGGCAGCATTGATGGATTACTACTGGGTTTGTGGCGGAAAAGCCTACTTGCACTTCTCACCATCATGAAGGGGCAAGTGTTCACTGGCCACCCTGCACTCAGTGCTACTAGTAATCCCAGAAGAACACCTGAAGGGAGAGGAAATGCCCGTCAAGGTGCCAACAGCCACTCCAGCACCTAAAGAAGCAGAAATAAACTTACTGATCACACAAGAATTTGGTATTGTGCCAGAAAAAGGACGATTTCAACAGTGGGGAAGAAAGAAGAGATCAGCTTTGTCTCGAAAGCCTCTTCCGTACTGCTCTGAGGAATACCTAGCGAGTATCGACTTTTTAGCTCAGCAGAGGCTTTCTTTTAATCTTTTTTGGTTCCTGGGGTACAAGCAGCTGCTAACGCCAAGTGGGTGCAGATAGTCCGATGGGAGTCCAGCTGGCCAATGACACAGAGAATGGGTTCAACGCCATCAAAGTAGAGCTCCGTGCATTGAGACTCATGATGATGCAGATCTGCTAGATGCTGTATTTGCTAACAGCCACAGACGGAGGAGTGTGTAAAAAGTTGGGAAGCAGCTGCTGCACTTTTGTACCCCCGGAAGATGCTGAGAATGGGTCACTATCTCACGTCATGGAGGCGGTGCACAATCTAGGTGTTCAAATGAAGAAAGAAGGTGGAGTTCAGAACACGGATTGGCTATCGCTTGCCTTTGATTGGGTTCCATCATGACTGGGGGCAGCAGTAAAAATTCTGGTGCCTGTTATTCTATTCTTCTTGGTCCTCTTCTGCACGTGCCAATTGGGTCTCCAATGTTGTGTCAATATAGTTCCTAATAGTGAAAAGATGATGCAATTGGGGGATCTAAAACATCTTGCCATGCAATGAACAGCGAAACTCAAACTAATATTTCTGGGGTTGTTGATATGTCGGGTGGTGATGAGTTTGTTACTGTAGAAGTAACAAAACGGGGGAATGTTGGGGAGGAACTAGGGTCCTCCCGTGCCCCCAAGAGCTTTATAGAATTAAGCAAGACCTCTTTAGGCGTTCTAGGCACAGGGAAGGCTCTCATTTGCAGATATAATCACATACATAGGCATGGGCAGGCACTAAAGAAGGACATGGACAGTTATTGTTTAAATATAAGGTGCAATTAACTATTAGCTGGATACATTTGTAAATCCTATGCATTGTAACATCTTAGTACAGTAATAAAGAGACTGCCGTTCCAAGATGTCCATTACTGACCCACACAATGTTAGCGTGTGGTGCTTCAGTGCCGGTCTTGACACAGTGAGGGCTGTGGTTCCTGTAGAAATATGAATCTGAAGTCTCCCAGGGAAAGGGCAACAAAACTGTGGGCCGACGTCCTTCGAAGTCTCTGACGTGGTCGACGGTTCGGTCGTCGGAACTTGAGACAGAGGGGCCTACTCCCGAAGAGGATAGACACCGAAAGAAAACCCAGAAGAGGTCACACTCCTGGAGTCGCTCCTCTTCCTCCCATAAGAAGAGACGGTGCAAACACATTTCAGACTCATCGGATGACCCCGGTAAGTCGTCAGTGGGGCCGACATCCAGGGCAGAGTGAGGGGCTTTTAAGGAATAAATGCTTGATATGTTCCAGAAGGCAGCTGCGTAAACGGGTGATGCCCCGATGTAGCGGGCTCCAGCGGCACCCTGCAACCCCGGCCTCAAAGTGACAACCGTTAAGACATCATTGGTGGTAACTGAGCCATACGGCTGGACGCTGAGTAAAGTTGGGTCGCCTCCGACACCGATACTCGCTAGTGTATCAGCTGCGCCGTTATCAGCCAGTGCCTTAGAATTGAAGCAACTTTTGGCGCAGAAACAGTCAATGTTGAGCGACATTTTGTCACCCTGGCTGCGGGCCTTCATGCCGCCAGTGGACTAGACACATCCCTGTACGTGGAGACGCAGCAGGCCCACCCTTATAGCCATGCTAACGCTAAATGCCATGGGTGGTAGATACCCTGGGCTGGAGTGCCCCAGCCAAGCCCTTGTCACGCTATGACCTTAAAGATATCCTGGATTAAGGACCTTCTACTGAGAGGGCCATGCCCTTTAATGTGGCTGTTGCCGACCCCATCGCCACCTTGTGGCAGAGACCATGCACCACACTCCTGTTTAACTCTGACTTTGCCAAGAAGTACAGGCTGGCAAGGGGAGACCCACCTTATCTCTCCACCCACCTGACACCGTAGGGGTTAGTTGTGCAGGCTGCACACAGTAAACACCATTTCGGCCACATCTACATCTGTTCTCCCGAAGGAGAGAGGGGAAAAAAGTTTACGAATTAGCCAAGAAGATCTTTTCTTCTGGCAGTACGGCCCTGAAAGCAGTTATCGCCTCTTGTGGGTTTGGCAAGTATTTATGTGGCTTGTGGTCTGCTATTGGTGAAGCTGTCTACTATATTTCCGAATAGAAGATGCAAGAGGGCTTTCAGAGACTGGTAGATAATGGTAAGGAGGTGGCCCAGCAACCATTGTAGATGGGCCTGGACGTTGCAGGCTTTGTCGGCAGATCCCTGGGGTCGGGGACTGTCTTAAGGAGGCAGGCTTACCTTCATAAACCTGGTTACTTGCCAAATGTCAAAAACAAGCTACTGGACATAACCTTTGATGGCGAGAACCTCTTCGGCCAGAAAGCCGACAAATCCTTAGAGAAATTTAAGGACACGAAACTGGCCACCAAATTGCTAGGCCTAGTTGTCCAACAGTCGGACAAAACTGCCTTTAGCTTTGCCTTAAGGGGTAGAGGCTACCGATGTTAGGTTCCCTTCGGCAGGAAGGCTCAGCTCCCGCAACCCAGGCTGGGGCAGAGGCATTTCTTGTACTCCAGAAGGGGCAGGGAGGCCTCCAGTGGCCAGCAGATGGTGGCAGCAGCAGTGGGTGCTACTCCGCCCTCGACGTCACTTTGAATTCTCACCCGCGATTCCCATGTTGGAGGACGGATAGGCGAGTACTGGGCTCAGTGGTGGGAGATTCCCTCTTATGCCTGGGTTCTTCAGCTCATTCAGTGGGGTTACTGTCTTCCTTTCTTAAAAAGGCCACCGGACAGGCCACCACCACCACCTCCTCAACATCAGGAACAGGAGCTCCAGGAAGAACTGCGTGCCCAGATTTTGAAGGGTGCCTTGGAAGTGGTACCTCTCGAACAAAGAGAATCTGTCATGATGCCCGCTCCCGGGGAGCCGGTTCAAGCCCTGCGTCCCCGAAAGCAGACATCCAGTCCCCAAGGAAGGACCCAGCAACCCCATATAGGGGCCCTTTGGACAGCGTCCTGGCGCCTATGACGCCAGGCTCATAAAAGACATCAGTCCTGGAGCCATAGGCGCCAGGCTCATTATGGATGTGCTTGGGTGCACTTACCTGATGCAGACCATGCTGCAGGATCCCGGCCTCCTTGAGGCCTGAAAGGAACTACTTTACCTGTGGGACTAATTTACCATCCGGGCGTGGTCGGGAAGGATACATACCTGATTGGAGGAAGGATACATACCTGGAACTTCTTCCAAGGCTAGTTAAACCCCACCCGAACAGCCACACAAGCTTCGCGTTGTTCTGCATCTAGCAGCTGGACGCTCACCGTGTCTGCTCCTGCATCCTGACTTCTGGCATGCCTGCCAGCATCCTGGATCACCTGCAAAGGAAGAGAAGAAGAGAACAGAAGAAGGAAAAGTCCTTACCTGCTAAACCCGCATCCCGGAGACATCTCGCCGACAATCCTGAAAAGGAAGACTTTTATTTAAAAACTCATCGCGTCGATCGCTGCAGCGCCGCATTCCACTCACCTTTACTGGGCGCCTCCATGTTCAGCAGCGATCATCCGGATTTGCAGTCACGCCCCAGCGCCTAGGGAGAAAAAGACCAGAACAAAAGGTGAGAGAGAGAAGGGAATAAGGAAAGCGAAATCTCCATGTTAAGACTTACCTGTTGATTCATTCCCTCTTCATTTCGGGTCCGCGCTGCATCCTGGCATTTCCGGACCCCGGCCCCTAAGGGGAAAAAGAGATATCAGCGTTAATGAGCGAATGAAAAGACATTACCAAAAAACGCTCATTAAAGACTTACCTGATTTCTACAAGGATTTCACCTCTCATCTCGGGTCGGTGCCTGTTCCCCGGTATTCCGTACCCCGGCCCCTATGGGGAAAAAGACACTAGCATTAGTACATTAATGCATGGACACAAGGGGAACCTCTTATCAAAAAACTTACCTGGAAGCCAAGCAAGTTTGGTTCTCACCAATCCGAAAATCCAGTGAAGTAGCTGGATACCAACGCGCCCCTGCATCAGAAGCAGGATGGAGAGCTCGTCCTTCCAGACCCTAAGGTGAGACGCTACGAGGAATCACAGAAGGGTTTCGAAGAGGGTGAGAGGGGAAAGTGGGAGGCTGATTGCATTACCCCGCAGACAGTTAATCCCCTATTTTCGCCTACAGAAGGATACTTCTGCGAGCCAGACAAGCCAGATTTGGGGGCCCGGTCCAGTCCGTCTTCCGAACCCTGCGCATCACCTTAGAAGAGGTCACAGCAGCGCGAACCAGGCCAGCGCCTCCGTGGGAGTCAGGTGAGCGTTACAGGATCGGGCTGGTATTCTGAGTATTTTCTGGTACCATCTTGGACCACAGGGCCCTGAACAAGACAAGATGGTGACGTTGAGAGAAATTCTCCATGCTCTCAGGACTGGCTGGTGTTGATAGATCTACAGGATGCAGATTTTCATGTGCCGGTCCATCAGAAGCACAGGAAATTCCTGAGATTCCTCATAGGGGACATGCATTACCAGTTCAAGGTGCTCCCCTTTGGGTTGACCTCCCCCTGAGGGTCTTCACCAAGCTCATGGCGGTAGTGGTGGCTCACCTCAGGCAGTCCGGTGTCCATGTGTTCCCATACCTAGACGACTGGCTAATCTGTGGAGCAGTCAAAGGAGCAAGTGTCATAACCACCACCTTAGATGATTCTGTTCCCACCAAGTCAGTAGCTCTTTCATACACACAGGGTGTACACCCTTATAGGTTTACACAAACTCAGTTCATCAAACATAAGAAGAAACTCAGTTGGACCAGGGCATGACGCACCTGGAACCAGTTCCGCCCATCCACACATGAATAACTCGACATGGAGGAGGAAATGTATTGCCTAAGAAGTAGAAACAACAGACTAGTTGTTATAGAACTTTGGGTGTGGCTGGCTATATAAGCCACACCCAAACAGGAATCCACGCTTCGCCTTGTTTCTGTTTCCATCAGCGGGCGCTCACCGGTGTCCGGAGCCCTCTTCATTGCGATCCTGGCCGTGAACATTCAGAGTTGCATGCAGTCCTAGGCTTCGCCGCCTCGGCGGCCCCTCTTCACATCAGGCCCGCGCGGCTCCAGCAGCTTCATACCTATCATACACTCCACAGCGCGGGCGGCCCCTCATCACATCGGGCCCGCCCGGCTTCAGCAGCCAGCTCCGCAGCGCCGGCGGCCCCTCCTCTTCATCGGGTCCTCACGGCTCAGCAGCTCCATACCTACCCTCATCAGCTCTGCAGCGCCGGCGGCCCCTCTTCAACACAGCTGCTCCGGTCTGGCATTCACTCACCAAATTCATCCACTCTGCGCCCTCCTGTGAAAAGAACAAGAGGACATACGTTATGCAAGACATAGTGCCAAGAACTCTAAGAACTCATTACTTAAAAGAACAGTGGATTAAGGGCTGCACTAGTTGCCTTAACTACATGGGATTATATCCGCAGAGACATTCCAAGCTAGAAAGGTCTGGTCTAAACAGAGTCAGTGAAGGAACTGATTTCAAGGGACTTATGCGCCCCTGCTGTGAATCAACAAGCAGGACGGAGAGCCTTCTTTACATATAACAAAGGTGAGCACATGCACACTCAAAGGGAGGGTGATAACAGTGGCAGGGTATAGGGGTAGTGTTCTGGGAGCTGTTAGGGGTCAGATCCACCCAAAGCTCATTATATCTCTCATCCTTGCTTCCATAGACCCACCATCCCGGAGGAAGTAATCCAGGAAACCGTGTTCCGCAGAGGTTCCGGATACCCCCGCAGAGCCAAGGTGAGCGTTACAGAACGCGAAGCCAATTTTGAAAGCTCTGCCTGGGTATCATGGAGACCTCCGATACTGATCAGATGGCGTTGTTATTGGGCGAATTGAGAGCCGAGGTCCACGCCGCTCGGCAGAAAACAAATGCCTTGCAGAGAGAATTGGTTGTAAATAGAGATCGCACCAAGGAGTTAACACGACAGGTGTTGCAGCACCAAGCTGGACAAGCTCCGCTACCTAGTAACCAACCATCCGTCATGCCTTTGCCGGCCCCGGTGCAGGTGGTTCTCCCAGGGACAGTACCTTTAGCCCCACCTGAACGATTTTCCAGGGACCCAAATAAGTTTGGCGTTTTCATGAACCAGTGCTGTTTGCATTTTCTGTGCAGACCAGGGGCCTTCCCCAATGAACAGGCACGAGTGGCTTTTGTCTTGTCCTACTTGGGGGGGAGGGACAGGGCAGCGGATTGGTCTATTCGTTTGGTGACTCGGGACAACCCTCTGTTGCGTAATTTTGCAGGTTTCCAACGAGAGCTGGAAAAGTTGTTCGCCCGTCACACCAAGGGTGAAGCGTTACACAACAAGCTCTTATCATTGCGCTAAGGAAATCATGACTTGTTAACCTACATAGCCACGTTCAACAGGTTGGTGGCCAGAGGAAAAAGAACCACCCTCTTTCAGAGAGGATTGCGAGGGGAACTAAAAGATGTCTTGGCCCAAGTCGTGGACCCACCTGAAGATTGTGCAGAACTTATTGACCTTGTGGCACGGCTTGACCATAGACTACAGGATAGGAAGTCTGACCGAGCACGATCAGAAGGAAGAGCACTGTTTGTACGCCCCAGGGAACAGCAAACTTGCATGCCTGAGAGTCAACCAGAGCCCATGCAGATTGGTGAGGTATGGGGTCCACTGACTAAGGCTGAACGAGAGAAAAGACGACAACAGCAGCTTTGTTTGTATTGCGGTAAAGCAGGACATTTCTTACAGGATTGCCCGGTAAAGCCACCCAGGAAGATTATAGGAGCAATAGAACCAGAAGAAACCAAGTCTGACTCGGAAAACTCCAGGGCCCGGCAAATGTAGAGGTCCGTTTGTCAAGCAAAGGGAAGGAATCACTGACCTCGCATCTCACCGTCCCAGTAGTTCTGATCAGGCAACAGCAGCCCACGCGGCTACATGCCCTCGAGGCATATATAGATAGCGGGGCAGCAGGTAACTATATTGATCAGAACCTGGCCAGCAGAGTTGGTCTTCTCGCACATCCAAAGGCAACATCGGAACGTGTTACGGCGGTAGACGGCACCCAGTTATCCTCTGGACCTGTTACTCACCCCACTGAAGTCGTAACACTCCTTTGTCAGGATGGCCACAAAGAAGACATTGCCTTTGACCCAATAAGCGCTCCGCAGTTTGGAGTGATTCTGGGGATTCCATGGTTAGAGGCTCATAACCCACAAATCGACTGGTGAGCTAAGCGGATGACTTTCTCTATGGATTGTGCTGTTTCATGCTACAAAAAACAAGGTATTTCCAGAGAAAAAAAGGTGCTTGGTGCATTAGGCGTTCTACCTCAAGTATATGCTGATTACCAAGATGTCTTCCAAAAAGAACAGGCTAATACACTACCGCGGCACCGGGCGTACGACTGTCAGATAGATCTCATTCCAGATGCTCAGGTCCCTTGTAGTCATATTTACGCACTGACGGAACAAGAAAACACCCACTAAATGCATATCTGGAGCAATATCTGGCAAACGGTTTTATCCGACCCTCAAAATCCCCGGCAGCATCACCTCTCTTCTTCGTCCCAAAGAAGGAGGGGGATCTTAGGGCCTGCATCGATTGCAGGTTGTTGAACCAAGTAACAATTAAGTTTCACTACCCGTTGCCACTCATTCCAGAACTACTAGACCAGGTGAAAGATACACGGATCTACACGAAACTGGACCTACGGGGAGTTTATCATCTGGTATGGATTAAAAGCGGGGATGAATGGAAGACGGCATTCCCAACAAAATATGGGCTTTATGAATAGCAGGTAATGCCCTTTGGGCTTTGCAATGCCCCGGTCGCCTTCCAGAGCTTCATGAACGATGTGCTGAGGGATCTGCTGGACGTTTGTGCCATGATGTATATCGACGATATCCTGGTGTATTCCAACAACGAATTGGAACATGTCAACCATGTACGGGCCCTCTTGGACAGGTTGAGACATCATCAACTCTACGCTAAACTGGAAAAATGTTCCTTTCATGTATCAGAAGTGGAGGTCTTGGGCTTCATCCTTGCCCCCCAGGGAATCAGAATGGACAAAGGGAAAGTGGAAGCTATATCCAATTGGCCGTCTCCCACCTCCATCAAGGGAATTCAGAGCTTTCTCGGCTTTGCAAACTTCTACCGCCACTTCATACCAGGCTTTTCTCAAACAGTCCATCCCATTACTTCCCTACTACGGAAGAACAGATGTTGAGTGGCCCGTGGAAGTGGAGACCGCTTTCCAGGCCTTGAAGTCGAAGTTTACTTCAGCTCTGGTGTTATGTCACCCAGAACCTGACCTTCCCTACATAGTAGAAACCGATGCCTCCAGCACTGCCATGGGTGCAGTCCTCTCTCAAAAAGACCCTGATAATGGCCAGTTACACCCAGTAGCATTCTGGTCAAAGAAGTTCACTCCAGCCGAAAAGAACTATGCAATTACCGATAAAGAACTCCTTGCAATCAAAGCTGCTTTCCAGGAATGGAGGCACTATCTCTTGGGAGCCCGACATACGGTCACTGTCATTACCGACCATCGTAATCTACAATATCTCAGAACGGTAAAGGCCCAATCATCACGCCAACTTCGATGGGCATTGTTTTTTGCAGAATACGATTACGTCATCACGTACTGTCCAGGAGTACGCAACGGCAAAGCCGATAAGTTGTCACGATTGGGTTCCGAAGACACAGCTTATGAGAAAACAGAACCAATCGCTATAATAGCTGAAAACAAGATTCTAGGCACCACCGTCACCACCCCCCTTAATGCTTTAAAATCAGAGATACTGCGCAGCATGAGTGGAGAAGAATTGCAGGCATGGGCTACCAAGAGCGGCCAACATACAATACGAGATGGCTTACCATGTTTCCGGGAACGGATATACATCCCAACTGAGGCGCAAAGGGGAAAGATCATCAACGCTTATCATGAAGCCTTATTGGAAGGACACCCGGGGAAAGCAAAAACCTTGGCAAAGGTCCGAAAGACGTACTGGTGGCCTACGTGGCGAAAAGACGTTATCCAATTTGTACTTGCATGTGGGATCTGTGCGCAGAACAAATCGCAGAAACAGAAACCAGCTGGACTCTTACACCCGTTAGCTGTACCACCTACAGCATGGCATACCTTGTCCCTAGATTTCATTACCGACTTACCTCCTAGTGAGGGGTACAACACCATATTGGTCGTAATGGATTTATTCTCGAAAATGGCTCATTTTACTCCCCTAAAAGGGTTGCCTACTGCACTCACTTTAGCCAAGACCTTCCTAGAACACATAGTCCGGCTACATGGCTTCCCGTCTGTCTTAATATCAGATAGTTGGAGTCCATTCATTTCCAAGTTCTGGTGCAAATGTTGCGAGTTGGCCCAAGTAGACGTGCGGCTATCCACAAGCCACCACCCTCAAACCGATGGCCAAACGGAACGCACCAACCAGACACTTGAGCATTACCTCCGGTGCTTACTTCATCAGTCAGAAAACCTGGAGGGACGTTCTATGGATCGCAGAATATGCCTGCAATAATTCACAACACTCTGCTACTGGACAAAGTCAATTTTATGTTCTGTATGGACGCCATTCACGAACTTCCGTCTTTGATCCACCCGAAGAACTGGAGATGCCTGCGGTTAAAACCCAACACACAAACATCAAGCAGGCATTCAAAGAAGCTACTGAACAGATGACTAAGGCGAAAGAAACACAGAAGAAATTTGCAGATGAACACCGAAAGGCAGTACCAACTTACCATGTCAGGGATGCAGTATGGTTAGCCTCAAAACATGTTCCAATGAAGAGATCCAGAACATTTCGCCCACAGTATTTAGGTGCATACATTATCGAATCGCTTATTAATCCGGTAGCGGTTAAATTAACACTACCAGCTAATATGCAAATCCACCCGGTGTTCCATATATCCCTCCTAAAACCAGTCCACCCAAGCACTCGGTTACAAGTTCCCACGGCTCCAATAGAGGTAGACGGGGAATTAGAATTTGAGGTCAGAAACATACTAGACTTAAAGATTGTTAAATCCCAATTGTATTACTTAGTTGGATGGAAAGGGTATGGCCCACAGGACGCATCATGGGAACCTAGCGAACACGTCCATGTCCCCCGGTTGTAAGAAAATTCCATCAGGCACACCCAACCAAACCTGGACCCGGGACTTCCACCTTTTGGGGGGCCTTCAGGGGGGGGGGGGGAGTACTGTCACGACCTCCACCTTAGATGATTCCATTCCCACCAAGTCAGTAGCCCTTTCATACACACAGGGTGTACACCCTTATAGGTTTACACAAACTCAGTTAATCAAACATAAGAAGAAACTCAGTTGGACCATGGCATGGCGCACCTGGAACCAGTTCCGCCCATCCACACATGAATAACTCGACATGGAGGAGGAAGTGGATTGCCTAAGCAGTAGAAGCAATAGACTAGTTGTTATAGAACTTCGGGTGTGGCTGGCTATATAAGCCACACCCAAACAGGAATCCACGCTTCGCGTTGTTTCGGTTTCCATCAGCGGACGCTCACCACTGTCCGGAGCCCTCTTCAATGCGATCCTGGCCGTGAACATTCAGAATTGCCTGCAGTCTTGTGCTTCCCTGCGTTGGCGGCCCTTCTTCACATCAGGCCCGCACGGCTTCAGCAGCTTCGCACCTACCTGACATCCACTCCACAGCGCCGGCGGCCCCTCATCACATCTGGCCCGCCCGGTTTCAGCAGCCCGCTCTGCAGCGCCGGCGGCCCCTCCTCTTCATTGGGTCCTCACGGCTCAGCAGCTCCATACCTACCATCATCAGCTCTGCAGCGCCGGCGGCCCCTCTTCAACACAGCTGCTCCGGTCCGGCATTCACTCACCAATTTCATCCACTCTGCGCCCTCCTGGGAAAAGAACAAGAGGACACACGTTACGCAAGAGACATAGAGCCAAGAACTCTAAGAACTCATTACTTAAAAGAACAGTGGATTAAGGGCTGCACTAGTTGCCTTAACTACGTGGGATTATCTCCTCAGGGACATTCCAAGCTAGAAAGGTCTGGGCTAAACGGAGTCAGTGAAGGAACTGATTTCAAGGGACTTACGTGCCCCTGCTGTGAATCAACAAGCAGGAGGGAGAGCCTTCTTTACATATAACAAAGGTGAGCACATGCACACTCAAAGGGAGGGTGACAGCAGGGTATAGGGGTAGTGTTCTGGGAGCTGTTAGGGGTCAGATCCACCCAAAGCTCATTATATCTCTCATCCTTGCTTCCATAGACCCACCATCCCGGAGGAAGTAATCCAGGAAACCGTGCTCCGCAGAGGTTCCGGATACCCCCGCAGAGCCAAGGTGAGCGTTACAGCAAGTGTCCCATCTTGAGGTTACCTGCTCGCTACTCCACAGGCTGGGCTTCTCCCTAAACTTGCAGAAGTTCCATCCGACACCAGCACAAAAGCCCCATTTTATCAGAGCAGTCTTCCCACCCACCCACTGAGGATAGTTGCTAGTGTCAGATGGGCCAGCTGTTTAAGAGCTACAATGCCTTGCCAGTGGCCTCCTTCCTCCGTCTCTTAGGTCTCAAGGCCTCCTGCATTTTTGTGGTGCCAGAGGCCAGGCAGGGGTCAGTGGTCCCAGTATTAAGGCACTTCTCATACAGTCCAGGTCTGTGGCCAACGATCTTTCTTGGTGGGCCAACAGTGATAACATGTTTGCGGGGGCACCTTTCTGGCCTTCGTGCCCTCATGCTAGGGTATTCACAGATAAGTTCTTGGAAGGTTGGGGCGCTCACTGCAAGGATTTACAGGTGAGCGGCCTTTGGTCGGCAATGGAGGCCAAATGTCACCTCAGGCTGGAGTTGCGAGCAATCAGGTTGGCCATGAAGGCGCTCATGCCCTCTCTGAATTGGAAGCATGCCCTGATTATGTCTGACAATATGGTGGACATGCACTACCTGAACATGTGGTACTCAGAGTTCCTGGACTTGGCCATCTGCGCACCTCTCTAGTTCTCTCGTCGACTGGATCTCCTATCCCAGTCGGAAGGTTGGGTGCTCCACCCAAACCTGGACTCCCTCAACCTACATGCGTTGCTCTAGAGAGGATGAGGTACGATGACTTGGACCTCTCGGAAGCTGCTGCTGGCTGCATGTAGACAGTCAAGAAGATTGTTGTATGTGTGCAGAAGATTTGAGGTGTTGTGCAGGGGACACAAGATTGACCCTATCTCTTGCCCCACCACTGCAGTGATGGAGTTCCTTCTGTCACTGGCCATGTCAGGCCTTCAGGTCACTTCAGGATACGTGTCTGCGTTTTCTGTGTTCAAAAGGTCTCGGGATCAGGGATATTTATTTACGATTCTGATTATGGCCCAATTCCTGAAGAGCCTTGTGAATATGTTTTCACCTGTTCCCTTTGTTGTTCCAGACTGGGACCTTAATTTGGTTCTAACCTTTCTTATGGCGGCTCCATGTGAGCCTCTGAATTCATGTCCATACGTTCAATGGATTGCTTTTCTCCCGCCGATTCCTCATCTTGATAGATATCCATCATCCAGCTCAGCTGTTAGGAATCTTTTCGACAGGGCCGTCTATCTGTCTTGTCCGTCTCTCAATCAGTGGCTCCGGAAGTGACGTCAGGGAACGTATATATAGCATGTCGCTACACCCCATGCTCCAGTTCCTTTTTCCAGCGTGCATGCACGCTGCATCATGAACACGGCAGGACTGTACTCGATGTTTTTTTTTGTACCTAGTTTGTACGTTTTCTCAGAAAACCTTGACGCAATGTCGTCTCACAGGGTTTCGGGCTTCAAGCGATGCTGCAATTGAAAAGCCAAAATGTTCGTAACCGACCCCCCCATGACATGTGTCTGTGGTGCCTAGGTGTTGGTCACGACACGGAAGCCTGCACTTTGTGCGCTAAGATGCAGCCTAAGTCTGGTTTTGGGCTGATCGGTCACCAAATCTCTGGTGCGGTCCTTCATCTGGTCTTCGGAGGCCGAGACTCAGGAGCCCACCTCCGACTAAGGGAAGGAATGACATTGCAAGAAGACTAAGAAACAGTCCCACTCTAGGAGCCATTCCTAGTCTTCCTTGCGGAAGAAGTGGCACCAAAGCCATCGACGCAAGGCCAGCGCGTCATCAGAAAGAGGTAAGCCCTTGGTGGGGCCGACTACTGGGGAAGTGTGTGAAAGGTTTGAAACGTCCATGCTTGATATGTTTAAGCAACAAGCTGCTGCTCTGGCCCCCGACAAGCAAGTTTTGATGGCAAAGCAGCGCTCAGTGCTCCCGACCCCAAGCCTGCCACTCCGTCGACATAGTCGATGTCAAAAATGCCTTCGGGCATCACACCTACCAGGCATAAGTCGCTGGAAGGCTGAGTCCCACAACGCCCATTGGTCATCCGCACGACCCTCAGCGCCGAAAGAACCTTTGGCATGGAGAGGTTTGTCTTGGAAACCTATTCTCAAGCTCTCAGCGCCGACAGTCGGCGACGGTTCAAGATCGGGTTTCTTCAACTCGATGCAATCCATATTTGGTGTAGATGACCCAGAGGATCTGGTCGACCCCCCCCCCCGTTTATACAGGAGCTGGCAGCGTCGCCTTTTTTGACGGCCAGGACGATTTATTGGCCCTAGCTCAGGGTCTACAATACGCCAGTGGTCTGGATACTTCCCCAGACCTTGAGTTACAACAATACCAGCCCTATTCCCATGATAACATCAAGTTCAGGGATCTGGTTCACAGGGCTGTTGATAACCTTGGGTTACAGGCGTCCACTGCACCTCTTCAGGGCTATGAGCTCACTCACATTTTGGAAGAGGGTCCCATAGTTGAGCATGACATGCCATTCAACCCAGCCATTGCGGACCCTTAAGCCTCTTTATGGCAGCACTCTTGTACTATTCCCCCTGTGAATCCCATTTTTATAGCGAAGTGTAGACCAGTAAGAGCAGACCCTTCTTTCCTCGCCACACACCCCTCCCCAGAAGGGTTGGTTATACAGGCTGCCACTATTTCCACCATACCTGCGGCATCCACTGCCCATCTGCCTACAGACTGAGAGGGGAAGAAGTCGGACACATTGGCCGGACAGATGTTCACCTCAAAACCACAAACATAGCCTGTGTATTCGCCCAGTACTCCTTTGGTTTATGGAAGGCTGTGGAACACGCTGCTGAATACGCCCCTGAGGGCGCCATGCAGGACAGATTTTTACAGCTGGTGGAGGATGGGAAGTAGGCAACCAAGCAGTCATTGCAAACAGGGCCTGGTTCTAGCGGATTGCGTTGGCAGAGCAGTGGTTTCAGCAGTAGTAATGCGACGCCAAGCCTATCTAAAAACTTCTGGCTTATCGCCGAATGTTCAAAACAGACTGCTGGACATGCCTTTTGAAGGTGACATGCTTTTCAGACAGAATGTTAAATGTTAAAGGTACTTGTACCGCGCACCGTCACCAACGGAATTGGTCCCCAGGTGCTCTGGCAGACCTGTAAATGATAAGGTGGGATGGGTTAGTAAGGTGAAGAGGGAGTAGTATAGTGAGAGGAGTGGTGTTCTGTTGGCAGCTTCAGCTCGGTATACACCAGATACTGAGCTTTGGTGCAGGTATTGGATCGGTGTCAGTCCGCATGTGCTCTTGCTCCGGCTTATGTGTTGTTGCAGTGTTGTGAAGTGTGTGCAGCTTGTGGTGCGAGAGATGGTTGTGTGAGATAAGTATGCAGAGTTTGAGGTTATATTGGTTAGTAGGTTTCCTGACCTTAAGCATGCTAATATCCACAGTTTTCTCTAAGTGATCACAGTCCTATCTAGAAGCGGCGCAGGCCAATGTTCACAGTTCTATCTAGGTGTGGGCATGCTAACATTCATAATGTTATCTAGGAGTGGTGCAGGTTGGTGTTCACAGTTCTAAGTGTGGCACATGCTAACATTCGAGTTTCATCTAGGCGCGGGCATGCTATCCTTCAATCAAAACCTATCTAGATGCGACGCAGGCTAATGTTACCATTCTATCCAAGCATGGACATGCCGACATTCACAATTCTATCCAAGCGTGGACATGCCGACATTCATAATTCTATCTAAGTGTGGACATGCTAACATTCACAATTCTAGCCAGGTGTGGACATCCCAATATTCACAACTCTAGCTAAGTGTGGACATGCCATCATTCACAACTCTGTCCAGACGCGACGCAGTCCAATGTTTACAATTCTGGCTAAGTGTGGACATGCTAATATTCACAATTCTAGCTAGGTGCGGACATGCTAATATTCACAATTCTATTCACTAATATTCACAGAAGGCAGACGAATCCTAGGAGAAATGTAAGGAATCCAAATTGGCTTCTAAATCATTGGGCGTAGCGGCACAGCCAGCCACACCTACCTTCAGCTTTGCTTCCGGGGGTAGAGGCTATAGACATTACGTATCCCACTGCAGGAAGGTGCAGCTCCCGCAAGCCAGGCAAGGGCAGAGGCACTTCTTGCGTCCCGTAAGAGGCAGAGGGGCCTCCTAGAGGCCACCAAACAGCAGCAGCACTCCTGCCCTCTAAGCCGCTTTGCTTTTCCCCTCCCACGATGCACCGTTTGGTGGACGGTTGGCAGGAGTCTACTCGACTGGAGACTAGGCCTTGTTTTCTTGGAAAGTGTGCTCTCCATCCTGCTTTCAGCGCAGGGGTGCGTTGATTGATGCGGGCTCGTTGCTGCCTAGTTACTTCACTGGCAAGAGTACGACAGGTAAGTATAATGAGTCTTTTGAACAGTTCTCTAACTTCCTTCCTTAGATGATGGCCGGCGTCCGGGGAGTGAGAGCACGATGCGACCCTTTCATATTTGTATTGAACTGAGTTCTTTTTCTGTGTCTTTTAGGTGCTGCGACGTTTTCAGCATGGATGCCGGTTATGAAGAAGAAATGCGGTGAGTAAGCGCGGTATGCTGCGCCTCTAGATGTTTCCACGCTAACCTGGAGTGTCTTTTCCAGCTTGCAGATGGATGACAAGTTCTGGAGACAGAGTTCCCCCAGTGCGCTGGGATTCAGCGTTTGAAGCTCGTACAGTCTTTAAAAATAAGCGAAGATTTGCTGAATGCTTACTAATGCCTTTTTTCTGTTCTTTTCCCTTTTCCTTAGGAAGCGGCGTGCCGGGATGGGAATGACACCGCCGAAGATGCCCGCAGAACAGAAGAAGCGATGAACGATGGGCAGAAGCGCCGCAAGGTAAGGCTGTTCCTGATGGTGTTCTTGTTCTTGCAGGAGCTGAGCGCAGAAGAAAGATGCAGGCCTACTGGAGACCGATCCGAACACGATGAGTGTCACGCTGCAGGTGCAGAAAACACAAAGCATGTTTCTCAGCCTGGGCGTGGCTTAAATGGTCTCTGGGTATCCCAGGTTTCTCTGGGCTGAACCACACCCAAAAGACTAGACTGCACATGCAGTTCTGGGAACTGAAATATGTGGGGGCATCCATCTTGTCCCCATCAATGCACTACAAGTCCAATCCCCAATGTTATCCTATGGGAGTGAGTGAATCTGGTGCCACAAGCGCCAAGTCTGACTCCAAGTGGGTCTTTGGAGGGATGGAGAGGACATGAGGGGCAGGAATCATGACATTTGTAGGCCATCATGTTAGCCCTGAGGGCTTTTGCCCCATCTCTCAGAGGGAAGCATTACCTCGTCATGACAGACAACACAGTGGCCATTCACTACCTCAACAAGCAGGGTGGTGTGCAGAAGATTTGAGGCGTTGTGCGGGGAACGTGAGACTGACACTATCTCTTGCCCCACCACCACAGTGATGGAGTTCTTTCTGTCACTGGCCATTCAGGCCTTCAGGTTGCCACAGCCAAAGGGTATTTGGCAGCCCTGCATATGGTCAAGAGGTCCCCAGACCAAGGTTCCTTTCTTAATATTCCGGTCATGGCCCAGTTCCTGAAGGGCCTTCTCAACAAGTTTCTGCCAACCCCATTTGTTGCCTCAGATTGGGATCTTAATCTGGTTTTGACCTACTTGATGGTGGCTCCGTTTGAGTCTATGAACTCATGTTCTTTGCATCTTCACATCCGTCGAAAGCGAAGGAGCGGTTCCACCGCCTTGACCACGAGAGCGTTAAGTTTCCATGTTGCTCGAATATCCGAGTTTAGAAAATCAGACCAGTTGTTTGTGGCCCATTCCTTGTCTAGAAAAGTTCTTGCCATCACTAAACAAACCCTGTCACATTGGATTATGTTGTGCATATCCGAGTGTTACCAATCGGCAGGCAAGGAGCTTCCAGCGGGTATCAGGGCCCACTCAACCAGAGGGGTTTCAGCCTATGCAGCTGTCCAGAGAGGGGTTCCTGTTAGGGATATATGGAGAGCAGCCACTTGGTCATCCTTGCATACATTCACCAAGCACTATGCCTTGGATGTTGCACGGGGATCTGGTGCAAGGTTTGGCAGGGTGGTTCTGTAGAATCTACTGGTTTAAATCTTTCTGCCCTCCTCCGTTATTCTAACTGCTTGGGGAGTCTATCAAGATGAGGATTCTGCGGGAGAAAAGCAATCCATTGACGGAGAAATAACTCACCGCAATGATCTTTCCAAGGATTTTTCTCCCGCAGATTCCTCATAGACCCTCCCATCCATCCGCGCTCAGAAAGTTCTTTGGCTCGTCACTTCTGTCCAAATGAGAAGTCATCTGGTGATGGCTCTTGGATCACTGCTTCTGTCTCATACATTTTTTTTTAAACTTTTTTTTTTGAAAAGTAGAAACAATTTTTTTCAATCGTTGTGGGGGGATCACCCTGTTGGCATGTATCCTTGTTGAAGTTTTTTAATGGCTGATTAGCCTCCTCCTGTGTTTTCTTTCTTCTGCAGAGTTCAAACGTGGGGGGGGGGCTGAAGCATGGGGCGTAGTGACGTGCTATATATATATGTATATATATAGATATATATAATGCCTGACATCACTTCCTGAGCCGACGATTGAGAACTGGACAAGACCAATCGACTATCAACGGCCGAATCGAGGTCCACTACACCCCCTGTAGAAAAGTTTCCGAACCGTAGAGCTGGATGATGGATATCTATCAAGATGAGGAATCTGCGGAAGAAGAATCCATAGAAAGGTCATTACAGTGAGTAATTTCTCCTTTGCTCGCTTTGAAGACCACGTTCTTACTGGCCATCACGTTGGCCAGATGGGTCAGTGAGCTGCAGGCCTTGTCATGCAAGCCTCCTTTTCTTCGGTTCTTTCGGGAGAACGTTTCCCCTGAAAGTAAGACTCAGTAATTTGTTCAAAGTGGTACTGGAATTTCACCTGTACCAGGTCATTCATCTTCCTGTTTTTACCTGCCACCACACCCTCGCAAGGAGGAGGAGCGGTTCCATAGACTAAACCCGAAAAAGGCTTTGTTTCCATGTTGCCAGGACGGCACAGTTTAGGAAGGTGGACCAGCTGTTTGTAGCCTTCTCCGTGGCCAGAAAATGTTTGGCAGTTTAGAAAGCAAACCATCTCGCGGTGGATCACGCTTTGCATTTTGGAATGCTACCACAATGCAGGGAAGGAACTACCTCTGGACATCAGAGCCCACTCCTCGTGAGGGGTGGCTGCCTCTTCGGGCTTGCAAAGGAGAGTACTAGTGAGGGATGTTTGCCGGGCGGCATCCTGGTCCTCGCTGCATACCTTTATCAAGCACTACTGCCTGGATGTAGCCTGTGGATCTGACGCTCGATTTGGGAGAGCGGTTTTGCAAAATGTCCTTCTTTAAAAGTCTTTAATACCACCACCATCACCCATACTGCTTGGGGAGTCTTATCTGATGAGGAATTTGCGGGGGGGGGGAAGCAATCCATTGAAGGAGAAATTACTTGGCGTAATGTTCTTTCTATGGATTCTTTTCCAGCAGATTCCTCATCACCCTCCCCTCCAACCCTGCTATGAAAGTGACTGCAGTCGATGACTACTACTTTATTGGGAGAAAGAGGTGACCTCTTGTTTCAAGGATATTGTTGACTTATTGTTGGGTGCTGCATTTGTTCTACAGTCCTGTTCCTCAATACAACAAAAAAACACATTATGTATTCTTTTTCCTATCAGTTGCAGCTGTTTTAGCCGGATTGTCTAGTCTTCCTCCGCAGCGGCTGAGCTCAGGGGACGGGGGGATGGGGAGAACTTGGGTACAGGGACATAGTGTTGCAGTTTATGTATGACGACCAACGTTGTGTCCACAGTGGACAACTGGCGCATCAAGCCAAGACGGATCAACGGCTGAGTCGGGGTGTTTTCCGAGCAGCTGATGCTGGAAGGGATATCTGTCTGATGAGGAATGTGTCGGAAAACAATCCCTACAAAGAACATTACGGTAAGTAATTTCTCCATCTCCATGTCTGGTTCTTGAAAGGTTGAAAAATAGGGTTCGCCCTCTGTCCTCGCTGCAAGCAGGACAGCTACCAAGGCAAACTACATCTTCCATTGGAAAATAGTCTGTGCTTGGTGCAGTTTAAAAGCTGTTTTCTTAGTCAAATAACATCAGCCAGGAGAGCAAGTCATTTACAGGCTCTTTCAGTGAACCCTCCTTATTGGTCGTGCTCCCCATCAAAAGATGCTTTGAGAATAGAACCTTCCTTTTTTCCAAAGATAGTATCAGATTTTCATTTTATTCAGAAGATTCAATTACCAGTCTTTGACCCATCCCCTTGTTCCTCCAAGGAGAGAGTGTGCATTGTTTCAACCGTTAGAGGGTCTTGAGTTTCTACATCTGTAGACTAAGTGAAGAAAAGAGGGTCAATTGTTTATTGCTTATGTATGTCCTATAGGGAAATCTAATTCAAAGACAAGATGCAGAGCAATGCACCATTTTCAGAACAAACATGTGAGCGGTGGCATGCAAACAGCATTTGAAACAAAATTGCAGGAAAATGTGTCCGGTTTGCAGCCCCCTAAAATCAAAACATAACTTGCAAAGCTCAAGATTAATATTTCCAAGTTCAGAAATTATCCTGCAACTTTACTAAACTGCTTAATCTAATATTTAAAGCACATAATTGAATGCGACAGAAGGAAAAATGAATGTGGGCCTTGCTGTGTTTATTCCTGTGCAGGATTAAGATTCTGTATTCTGAAGCATGCACAGACATTAAGGATTTGTCTTGGACACAACTTTGGTCTGCAAATGCATTTTTATAGTGTTGCTGTGTTTTCTTTTGTATTGCCACATGAAGAAGTGAGACTTTTAAATGCTACATTTCTGAATGAAACACCAGCGTTGGGCCTAGAGGCCATATGTGATTTCCATCCACCAACCCCCAGCAAAACAAGTAGAGGACTGATGTATGCCTTCTCAAGGATTTGGAATTAATTTGAGGCTGAACCATAAATCTAATAACTGTCTCTGGAATTAGGTCCAAGGAAGGCAGATCCTGCAAATAAATCCAAGTGTTATGATATAAGGCATTTATAACGCGCCTATACACAAGTGTTTCAAGGCGCGATGAGGCAAGGGAGGGGAAACGGAGGGAAGACAGAGACAGCAACCCTACTGGGCCAGGTGACTTGAGATCGCGCAAGCGCAGGGGAGGGGGCGAATGGGAAACATTTGGGGGGGGCAGTGCAGTAGATAGAATAACAGTAAAATAAATAAAACAATAAATAAAAGTGCGGCCAGCTGGTGGCAAGTGCAAGGGTAAATGCAGACATCAGGTGCCAAGTGCCAGTATGGGCTGTAGGGATACAGAAACAGTCCCCAAGTGCAAGGGTTGCAAGGGGGCAGTGCAGGTGTGCAGCTGGCGGGGAGGGGACTTGGCCCGAGATCAGAGGGTAGCCAGGTAACCAGTGCAGTTTCAGCCAAGAGATCATCAGGGGAGAGGAGAAGAGAAAGCAGAGGCAAAGAGGAAGGTCTTGAGGTAATAGAGGCCCCAAGCAGCGATAGGTCAATGTGGGTGTGTGTGTCCATGTGTGTGCATGTGCACACGTAAAGAGAGAGCCATTTTTGTAAATTATAATCCTGGGATCGTGGTGGAAGAGGCATTTCATGAGACCTGCTTCTATGATTCATTAAAGAAAACACTGTTAGTGGATACAGATATCATGAAAGAGCAATGAAATATTATACTGTTAGGGATCAAGATGTAGACAGAGCTGGACTGCCCAAATTAGAATAAAAGAATCCAGCCTTTCTGTCCTATCCAAGAATAAAACCATACAGCACTGCTGTGCTAACTGGGCATAATGAAATACATCACTGCTGTTCTAAATGGAAAAAATAGGGATTTGGCAATGCTTTTACGGAATATGACGCTACTATGCTAATGGGTCTTAATTGAATCTGTCACTGTTGTGCTGACTGGCCAGAAGGACTTTACACCCTGCATCTGCTAATGTGCTTGAGCTTAAAATCTTAAGAACACAAAGGAATCAGCCAGACCACTAGTTCTGTTTTATCCAATCTGATATTTCAATCTCCCAGGCCTCTCCTGAAGGAAGGAATATGCCATCTGGGGAAAACAGAATGTCTTATCTAAGTTCCTCCAGGCCCTGGAAAGTACTCCAAGTGGGGCAGGAATAAAGTCATCAACCCCAAGAACTTATACTATAAAAGACTTTACTACAGCCAGTCCTCTGAAGTCATAAATACCTCCAGCTCTGAACTAACAGCACAGACACCAGATGCTCTGTTATTGACAGACTCAATTGCAGATCCCATTTAACAGTTTGTATTTAAAAAAAACCTTAGGGACTTACATTGAATTAATATTTGCAGTGATAACTTGGCGACAAAAGGTTGTATCGAGCTAGTTTTTTAAGAAAAATATTCAACTGGAAATGGTCGGTTGATTCCAAAACCATTTTTTTCGTTATTTTGATGCGCAGAAATGGGACGCATGCCATTGATTCATATGTCTCAGCGTCCAGGTTAGACAAGCCGTTAAGTTGGGAAAGAAAAATTATTTATACTGAAAAGTATAAGTAGGTTATAAGCCAAAATATGCAAGTCATCAACCATTTATCCTACTAAGATTAAAAATGCATTATTTAATTTCACCAGAGAATTAAATCTACTGAATCTATTAGTAACATTAGTACATGTATGGAATTTACTATATCAAATTGTTACATTGTTTAACGCAAGAAATCTCTAAAATGACATTGCATCAAATGGGAGGGAAACTGGGTTTAGAAGTTACTCCCATTAGACTGCCCTCTTCATTAATATGCCCAATGGCTATGAAGGGGTAGAGCTAATGTGATGTTACTTTAATAACTCTGTCCAATCACATACATTGACCAATTAGATTAGAAATATTATTTACACCTCAAAAGCGGGAGTGGTTTCTGTCTAAAAAAAGGTCAAACACCCACTCGCTCACTGACTGGTGCAGAGGAAGAAGGAGAGAAAGCAGAATTGAGAACAACATGAAGGAAATGGAATAGCTTGCTCTCCTTTTGAACCCATTGATGGATTATTAACAGATCATTGTAAGTGAGGCCTTCCAGGATTTAAAGGCCCAGGCCTCCTTCAGTGGAAGAGGTAACATACAGTATGTTGGGAAAAACGTATCCAATCTTACTGAATAATGCCCACTTGTTCTGAGGGGGAGAATTGAACCGGTCTGTTAGAGGGTGCCCATCTGTCTGGGAGACAGCCAAAAGAAATGCATATGCAAGTATGAAGTGAAGGGGAAGTAATCATGAGTGGAGCGATAATATAAAGGGAATTTGATTAAACACTGACTCCTGTTGTTTGTAAGTACTGAGGGGCGGGGTATATAAATTGACTGTACATCCTGGGAAATAAGGAAATATTTCAGAGGCGTAGGTGTTTCTGGAATTATAGATTTCATCAAATAATACCTATGGTCTGTTTATGGTGCAATCCCCTGACACTATCTTTGTGCTTTAGGCAAGCACAGAAGAGCAAAGGACAGCCCACTGTGTGCATACATAGAGAAATAAAGTAATTGAAGTTACTTCCTTGTTATGGCATGTGAGAGTCCTAGGATGGGCACAGCCGTGCCAAAAGAAAAACAATTGAGATGGATTATTCTGTACATTTCCAAAGGCTTCAAGTTAGCCCAAAAAGAGGTATGTGCGGGACTGCATGCACACTCCACTAGAGGGTTTTTGTTCAAGTCAGTTCTTCAAAGAAGTGTCCCTGTTCTTAACATTTGCCAGGTTGTTACTTGGGCCATTGTCCATACTTTTGCTAAACAATACTGCTTGGACTCTGAGCGCCAGGACACCTGATTTGGGTGCGTATTTCTCCACAAATACCTGCTCTAAGAATGGCCATCGCTCTCCTCCTACCTCCTATCTTTGTCAGGCTACTGCTGTGGTAGGTTTATGAGGAATGCGTGGGAGGACGTCATTCGTTCAAAGAACAAATTACTTCACTGGGGTAATGTTATATCTGGTGGATGGCTAATGTGGGTCATTTGTTCTTGCCCTTCCTCCTTCTAAACCAATCTATGAAAAGACTATTTTTGTTTTTTGGTATGTCTGGATTACAGAGGAACTGAGGTGCCTGAATTCAGCAGATTCAGAGGGGCACATCTTGCAGTCACACAGACATGAAAGTCTCCCATTTATTTTTTTTAATCGTATATGCTATGCCAAGTATCTTTTGCCCTATTCTCACGAAGCCGGTCTATCTGATGAGGCTGTAGAAAGGGAGACAAAGGACTATCGTTACAAGAGTCACTTTAATGAGTAATGCGTATGTTTCTGCAACTGTGTTGCAACAATTGGCAATTTATAGGATGGTAATATTTGTGCTATTGTTTATCTTGTAACACAAATGTGCCTTTTCTTGCTTAGGTTTGGAGAGCGTCGATCACTACCCAATTCTTGTTGCTGTGACTGGGATATTGGTACGTCTTTTGGTAGACAGCGAAGAACATTGGTAAGTGGGTGTGCCCCTTATTTTGTATTAGGTTGCTTAGTTTGAATTGCTTTTCATGCATGTTCTTTGGACAGTGTTTTTTTATGCTCTGAAGTAAATTTATGTGGAAGTAATACAATCCTTTCCATCCGTACACAAGTGAGACTTTATCAGAAACTGAAAGGTAATTTCAGGCTAGTATGAGCTTGTTAATGATTTATGGGCAAAGAATAGTTAAAATAGATCACTTTAATTGTAGATTTTAGTTTGCTTCATTTGCAAATGTGCCATGCACTCATATTTATATTTCCACTAATGGCTCTAGACTGCCTGGACTCGAAAGCATCAAAGAACCCATCAGAAATATTTCTCTAACATGGGATCTTCATTCATTTTCATAAGCTCTTCCTGTGAATGGGATCTCAGAATTTGTTTTAATTAGGTGTATGAGTGTGTACAAATAGGTTTTGGTCACTGATTTGCTTTCCTTAATTTCTTTTTTCAAAAATAATTCCACAAAATGGCATTTAAGCTGTTTTGTGTACTGTTAGAGCGCTGAGTATGTCAATAGGAAAAAACTAAAAAAGGAAACTGGTAGGCAGACTGCTGCATAGAAAAACAAGAGTTGTCAATTTAAAGTACTGATTCAGGGAATAACAGTGCGGTGTGCGCTTGTCCTAATAATTATGATTACGTGGTCTAATTGGTGCAAGTATCAGCACGTGTGGTCTCCCTGAGCCAACACCCTCATAGTGAAAAAAGCATAAGTAGTGCTGTCTTGCGCTAAGACCTTAATACTTGATCACAATAAATATAGTCCACATATTATGCTAGTGTCAAATGAATCCATTTAATTGATACAGCCAACACGTCTTTCGACCAGACCAGAGGGTCGTTCTCAAGGCCAAACTGGAAGTATAAGCTCGATGCGGGATGAAACTACATAGTAATTCAAAATGGATGTAAATTGCAGTGCAAGAAACTAAACTCCACGGGTCCAAATACCCTATGAACTTTTTACTGGGTGAATTCCCCTGCGATCTGTATTAATAGTTGTCAATTTAAGTCAGCCATGCTTCACTGTTATTCTTAATGCAATGTAGTGACAGCTGAGCCTCAGTTTATTTTTCAGCTCTATATGATATATAATAGATTCTCCTATAAAAAAGAATGTTGACTTCACTCAATGTCTTTTGTACTTTGTTGCACATTAAAGTAATTTTTTTGAGGCAGCAGGGCTTTTATCCCTGTGATTTATCTTCGTTTTAGTGGTCCTCATCATTTTTTCAGTCCCTAAAGCTCTCTATGTGGTACGAGGACTACTTTGACCTAATGCAACTCAAGCAAATGCAAACCCTGTTTCTCAAGGCTCGCATAGATCTTTTACCCCTGGCCGCCTTGAGGAATAGGTGGAAATATAATGTCAACTCGACCTGTCCATTTTGCTTAGATGTCGCTGAAGATATGCTGCATTTTGCCCCGATGTGTGTCCATTCTATTGCAACTTGCTCCTTGAAGCTTCTTTTGATTAATCTTGGTATACATACTGTGGCAGAGGCCTTGTCATTATGCCTTGTAGCTTTCTGTCCCAGGTCCCAACTAGATATTATGTTAAAGAGGGTATATTGCCTGACGATTGGGATCAGCCCTTGTGCTGGAACATAGATCCTCTGCTTGCCCAACAAATTGGCAGAAGTGATAGTGTATCTTCACCCAGCAAGGACTCTCCTCATTGACTAAAATTGTCTATACTAGACCTAGATTTGTATCTTTTCACTTATTTGTGTTTTTATGGTTCGCACTGGATTTTAATCTTATGGTGATGTTTTTGTTGTGTTTCTATTGATGTGTATTGTATTTGCTGGCTTTTATGGTAAGTATTTACTGAAATAGTTTTAAGGAGCTTCAGAATGCATTACAGAACCTTTAGATAAACCTGCCTCCAGTAGTGGGAATACATCCAACAAGGATGACCATGTGTTGTCCCTTGGATTCCCGTTCCATTAATGGGTAACCTATTTGTCAAAAATGCCCTGGGTCCCCAGGGACAAGGAGGTCCTCCACCTGGGAACCAAGTATGCCTACTCAGAACAGGCTACACATCCAGACCCTGATGCCTGTGCACGCTAACCCCACACAGAAATTGAAGCATAATCATTCCTCCTATGTGTTAACGTCTGTGACAGGTTCTGACACCCCTGTGGATAACACAGGAATCTGAAGCATCACTGCAGAAATTGGTCGAATTGGAGAGCTTCTACACCAAGAATTTCCAAATGAATTGGCAAGTGCGCCAGCAGGGTTTCTTCTCCTTCTGGTGGACTCCTTTTGTACACCTGTTTGCTTCCAGACCGAACAGGAAGGGCAGGTTCTTCTGATCCAGAGCTTCTCTCCTGAGGTGAGCCATGGAGGATGCACTGACTGTCAATTGAACATTTGATCTCCTTTGCAAGTTCCTACTGATTCATTTCATTGGTGCTCAGGAGACAGAAAAAGTGCTAATCAAATTGTACCCGGCGGGCATGGTACCCAGACCTTTCAGACTTGTCCCTTTGTAAGCCTTGGAGACTTTCAATGAGTGTGAACTTGCCATCCAAGACATGTGAAAGATCTACCCTCCTAATGTGAATATCCGAAAAATAATGCATGGCCTTTGGAAGGTTTAAGTTTTGGGCATGGATCTGTCTGAAGAGAAGCCCTGTTTGGAATCTGCCATGAGGGACTAGAAGCAGCAGCATATAAAGAGGTGCATCTATGTCAGTGAGAGCTCATAGCATCACTCATTGTCGTTTTCCAGAAAAAGGAGTCGGCACTTCCACTCCATCAACACTGATGGCACCTCAGAGGAATCACCACCCCATTAGCTCCTGTGTTCTAGAGCTAATGGGAGGATTTCAGACGTCAGGCACTTCACATCTTTGCCAAGGTCTCATCACCAACTTTACAGTCTCAGCTCAGGCGGTGGAGCAAGGGCCCTGGCACTGAATCTTCAGGCTCTGCTCAGATGGTGGAGCCATGGACCACTGCGATTTTGAAGCTGGAAGAGGCAGATCTTTGGTCTGCAGCCTCATCTCCGCTGGCTTAGTTTTGGCACTCCAGTTTAGACGGCTCCCTTCCAGCACCAATCAGCTCAGCCCGTGGGATTTGAAGCAGAGGCACCTGCTTCGACAGATCTAATACACCACCTCTCTGGAGTACAGTCCAGATTCCCGAAGTCAATTTATTTCAAAGATGGGCCAGATCTTTGGGCTTAGCCCCAACCCTTATGGGAAGGGGCGCTTAGATTACGGTGAGGTGGAGAGTTTTCCAAAGATTTCCATGGCCAGGGTGAAGGTCTTCCTGAGCTGGGCTCAATTTGCAAGATACCAGTGGGTTGGAAACCTTTGTGGAGCTAGACTACATGCACATTTCAGCCTATTGCAAACCTCATGGTTCTTTCTAGAAGGAAATTGCTATGGCTCTGCACCTTTGGGGTTGTTTTCTCCTACAAAGTCTGGGGCAGTTTGACCTGACTGACATCCTGAAGCAGGGTCTTTGTATTGACCACTTCTCCCCTTCAATCCAGCTTTCACTGCACGTGTCTGGGCCTTTTGGCAGAAATCGTCTTCTGCCCCAGCTGAGAACTGGGATCTTTATAAGAAGCACCTTCCAGCTTCTTTGGATCCAAGGTTTTGTTTATCGCATCTGAGAACCTGGTAGTGCAGTTCTCCACTGTGGGTTCAAAGTTGACCATGTTTCTCTTTTGGCCCCCAGACAGAGGGAGAGCAAGAAACTGAATGCTAGGGGATGCAAGGTCTTCACTTCTGGCAGGCTGGCTTTGAGAGCAGGGAATGCCACCTGCACATTGCCGAAGGAAATGCATACTCTGTAGAGTGTTATCTCTGAGGTGGCTGAGAAATTGCAGATAGGTTTACCTCTTTGATGGAAGATAGTAAAGAAGCTACAGAATGCATTTTGCAGTCTGATCTGGATATGGCAGACTGTGTGGCATTGCGATGGATGCTGTCTTTTAACAACATTTCTTTATGAGGACAACCGGGTTCGTCCTCCGTGTTCAGTCTAAGCTTCCTGACCTGCTGTTCAATTGAGCCATCCTTGTTTGGGTGAAAACTGATGTGTCCTTGTAGAGGTTTTAAGTCCTTGGATTATAATGGACTCCTTTTCTCCCACAGAGTCCTCATTTATGATATCTGCTCTTGTGAAACGTTTCCGAGGCTCTATGTCAGCTCTGCCCAATGCCTCTATGTGCCCGTTGCCGGATATGATGTCGGAGCCAATATATATAGTGAAGGACCGACCACCACCTCGTACGCTTCCACATACCCACGGAAATCAAGCCCATACCTACCAAACCAGTACCCCCAGCTATGGCTAGATCTTCCAGGCTCCTCACCAAGGAAAGGCTAATCCCTTCCTTAACGCATCCCCAGCACTAAAGCCCCTGTCACCTCAGACCCTGTAGAGTTGGTAGACCTTTACAACACTACCATAAAAACAGCCCTGGACACCATTGTTTCCGCTAATGAAGGAAAAAGCAAAAAATAAGAAACACTCCAACTCGTGGTTTACACAAGAGTTACTAGACCTAAGAGCCAAGAAGAACCTGGCCCTCACGACTTTCGAAATCCCACCCATCTCACACTTCTCTAGAGGCATACAAAACACTTGCCTCACAGTACAAAAATGATATCACCATAGCCAAATTGTTGTCATACAACTTCAGAATAGCCAATGCTAAGTCCGAGTCAAAGGAACTGTTAGCTATCTATAAAGAACTGGCGTCCCTGCCAACAAACACCCAAGAAACAGTGAAGGATGAAGCATGGTGTAACAACATACAAAATGCTATGATAAACACCCTTCAAGAAAAAATAAAAACCCACCTCAAAGCCCTCCCTAAATCCAACTCACACCTGGCATCAAACTGTCACCATGACAAAAAAGATAACCAACTATTCTCATTCAGAAAAGTTACTGAAACTGAAGTCATAGCACTCATGAAAGGAATCAAACCTTCCTCATGTAAAGGGAACACATGCCCTGCGTCCCTTAACGAACACTGCACAGAACCCCTAGCCCCATTTCTCACAGCTTTCATCAATGCCTTGCTATCCTCAGGTGTCGTGCCCCTCTTCCCTTTCCGCCCTCAAAGAATCCTGGGGCCGGCCGCTTCTGAAAATACCATCTCTTGATCCAGACCAACCAAACAACTATAGACCGATAACCACGGTCCCCTTTCTGCTAAAGATACTAGATAAGGCAGCCTACCAACAGATCCAAAACTACTTGGAAAACATCATCATCTTGGGCAAGAGGCAATCAGGTTTCCGAACTAGACTTGATAATGCAGTTACAGCAAACTATGGATGAAGGGAAACCAGCACTGCTCCTGTTCCTATACCTCTCTGCTGCGTTCGATCTTGTAGATCACAAGATCCTCTGCAAACATCTCAAAGACGCAGCAGAATTTTCCCAACAAGCTACCTCATGGATCACCTCCTTTATGGAAGGAAGACTCATGAGAGTATTCTTTGACCAGGACTGCGCAACCCCCATCCCCATCCACTGCGGAGTACCCCAGGGATCCTGCATCTCACCCACCCTTTACAACATCTTCACCCTCCCTCTCTTCAACGACCTTGATGATCACGGCATAGCATATACTATCTATGCCGATGATACCCAGGTTCTTCTCTCACTCACTGTTACGCTCACCTGGTCTCTGCGGGGACGTTGGGGCACGGTTGCAGCCCTCCCAGGAAGTAGAACCCCCCTGTCTGCTTTCTCCCACTGCAAATAGGCTGTGGGCTGCTGCGATGAATTGGAACACTGCTCCTGCATAGATACGAGAGGACGTAAATTGCTGTCCTGTGAGTGAATTCCCTCTCAAACCCTTCTTCCCATAGTGTGGTTTCCGTGAGCATTCATCGACCCATTAACGCTCACCTGTAGATTATTAATGGTGAGCTCTCCGTCCTGCTACTTCTGGCAGGGCCGCTTTTAGGAGGAGGACCGAGTTCCTTCACTGGTCCTTCATACGTGGTGTCCAGTCCAGCTGCGACTATTCCACGCCTTTTTGGTAAGTGTCTTTCAGTTTTCTCTTTGTCCTAAAGTATTTGTATTGTCTTTCTCACACCCTGTTGTCATCTCTGTAATAATGTCTTTCTTTCTCCCGAATAGGTGTGATTGCGGCCCAGAAGAGCCACACAGCACGAGGTGGCTCCAGATGCGGAGGATCCTGCGGCGGTCTGGCAGTAGGTAATTGAGTTTTTAATGATAAGCGCGAAGAATTTTGCAAGCGCGACCTCAGACTGAAGGTTTGTAATGTCTAACCTTGCCTTTTGTCCTTTTACAGGGTCTGCCTGTGTGGATGAAGATGATGACATGCTATAGTGACCAGAACTGAAGTCCTGCGTGCCGGAGGATGAAGAAGATGTTGTGCTGCGGTGCCCAGAACTGAAGTCCTGCGTTCCGGAGGATGAAGAATGGACGCCAGGCTAAGCAGTGAAGAATACAGGTGAATGCTGACTCCAGGAGGTAAACGTATGGGCAGGAGACTGGATTCCCAAAGGTAAATGCTGCTTTATCCCAGGCGGGGGTGAGCGTTACGCTGCATGCAAATGCAGATTAACGCGAAGCATGCGCCTTGGGGTTGGGTTGGCTTTTATAGCTGAGCTCTTAAGGCCACGCCCGCTAGTTCTGTTCTGCTTGCCACACCCTGCCACTCCTTGAAATTGCACGTGCAGCTTATAGATGGAAAGTTCCATGTGCAGCTCAAGATGGAAAGCCACACCCGGACTGACTGCACACCCGCGGAAAGTTCCTGAAAAGCACTCCTGTCCATAATAAAGAGTCTTGCTTATGTTTCTCCGTGAGCCTGGTGCCAAAGGTGCCAGGACTGAGTCCAATGGGGCCCCATGTGTATTAACATCCCAAAGGGGCGTGCGTGAACCATGCTACCCCTTGCTCCCACAACCTGATGGTGCAGCTCCTATGTTCCTGGCCAAGTGGCCAGGACACTCACTGGTTGTTATGAACAAGATGTAGCCACACCCAACATGATCTACTCCATCATCCAGGCCTGGATGGCAGCAAATGGGCTCTGTCTCAATGGAGATGAGACAGAATTACTACTGGTAGGTCCCAAACAAGTCCTCTGCAAGCTGGACAGCAAGTACGCATCCTTCAACATTGACAATACGACCATTACCACTGCAACAGCGGCCAAAACTCTATGGGTATACCTAGATTCCACACTCTCCATGTCATGCATATATGTAGAAAGAAAGAAAGGAACCAAGAAAAGCCCCAATGGTGGGCGAGTCATTGGGGGGTGGAGGCGGACCGGAGGGGGACCATTATCAGTAGCATGTTGGGTGGGGGGGGAGTTGGATGTCTTAGCTTAACGTGTTAGGGGGTGGAGCGATCCACTTGTTGTCGGTGCAGGGGTCTGGCCAGGTGCCTCTCCCCCAAGAATCCAGGGCGCCGGGGGCAGCTGAGAAGGGCCTCTGTCTGCTTGCTGGTGACAGGGCCACGGCCTGTTCTGCCCTCCTTGGCCTGTCCGCTTCTATGTCTGTGGGGCCATCCAGCGGAGGCTGGGGGGCTGTCTCGTTAGGCCTGGATATTTCCCTGTGTAGTCCAGGAAGGGGGACCAGATCTCATCGAATTTGAAGGTGTTGCCGAATCTTATGGCTGTAATTTTCTCCGCCGCCACAGTCTCCCAGCATTTCGACCACCACATTTGTATAAATGGACCCTCTGGATTCTTCCAAAGTCTGGCTAGGGAGATCTTTGCGGCCATCAAGAGCTGGTTGCATAAGTCCGCTATGCGGCCTGTAAGCGGGAGCTGTCCCTCGCCTGTGACCCCCAAGAGGACAATTCCTGGGTCCAAGGGAATTGTGAGGCCCGTGATCCCCTTAATTTGTTCACGGAGCGCCCTCCAGAACACAGTGGATTTCGGGCAGGACCAGAGCAGATGAAACAACGTGCCCGGGTTGGGGCAGCCCCGCCAGCATTGTGGGGTTATAGCCTGATTGAATTTGTTCATGGCCTCTGGGGTGCGATACCATCTATAGCACACCTTGTAGGCGGCCTCCCTATTTGTTGTGCATCGAGAACTGTTGTGGGCGCTGGACCAGATCTGACTCCTCCGGCTCGATGGTTCTGCCAATGTCTTTTTCCCATTTGAGCATATACTGTTCTTTTTTGGATGGGTCCAATCTGCCGAGCAGTTTGTATAGGGTCGATATTTTCCCCCAGGGGCGGGGGGGGGTAGATATGAGTGTATGCTGTAGGGCGGTTAGGTCCCTGCCTCCGAGTTTCTTGGCCGCTTTGCTGGATAGCCAGTGCCTGAGCTGTGTGTAGCGGAATCTTTCTGTCTTGGGGATCAGGAATTTGGTCTTACATGCCTCAAAGTTTAGCAGGCTCCCGTTCTCGAAGAAGTCCGCTAAGGTTCTCAGTCCGCCGTCGCGCCATCTGCTGAAGTTATTCAGGGCCAGCCCCAGGGAAAAGTCTGGGTTGTTCCAGACTGGGGTGAGTGGGCTCTTCGGGCCCCTGCATTTCCAGATGTACGCTGCTTTCTTCCAGCTTGAAACCGTTTTCCGCGTGGCCGGCAATGGGCCTGTGCCCTGGGGTGTGTTGTGTTCTGTTATGTGTGGCAGCTCCTCAATTGGGGTCGTGCGCCATTCTTCCTCCAGTTTCGTCCATCTGGCCCAGTTGGAAGTGGTTTTCCATGCGAAGGCGTGCGAGAGCTGGGCCGCCAGCAGTACCAGGCCATGTCCGGGACAGCAAGGCCGCCCGTGGCAGGGTCGCAGAACATAATGTGCCTCAGTATTCTCATTTTTTTGTTCACCCAGACATATTTACAAATGTCTCTTTGCAGTTTTTGCAGGGCTTTCTTGCAGAAGGTTGTGGGGAGCGCCAGGCTGTTGTAGAGCAGCCTCGGGAGCAGGTTCATTTTCAGTGCCGTGATACGGCCGAACCAGGAGATTTCCTGCTTGCACCAGCGCCCCAGGTCGTCTGAGTTTTCTGATTATGGGGGGGGTTCGCTTCGTAGATATCCTCTTTTACTATCTAAACGGTATGATCCGCTCAAGCTAAGTATCCTGGAACAGCGCCACAATTCCCTTGGGCAGCTGGCGCTTTATAAATCCAAATAAAAAATACAAAAATCTATATAGAGGCCCCACGCCCCATGACCTCGGTTCCTTTTTTCTGCGCACTCTGCTTGCTACAAGGAACATAGATTTTAGCTTTATTTGTATTAGTGAATTATTGGTTCACGTCTTGAGTTCATATCAATGTCGAATCCGACGAGATCTGTGGGGATCAAACCCTGCATGGATTGCGGACGTCCGATGTCTGTATTGGACCGGCACTGCATATGCATTTACTGCCTTGGTGAAGGCCACCACATGCAGGACTGCACATCGTGCTAATCGATGCATCCGAAGGCGCTTCGAGAACTTGAAGCAAAACTGTTCAACTTCCTCCACAAGTGAAAAGGGAATAAGCTGACCTGATTGAGGTAGTCGGGCGTGGATGGCGGTACTGAGGGGTGGTTCCCTGTCCCTGCCTGGAAGTGCTGTTTGGGCTGAGACTCTGAATGTCCACAGTCACTTGCGCTCTTGCCAAAAGGATTTGTTTTCTGCTTAGACGCAGTCTGTAAGAGGAAGCACTAAGCTTCCATGGCATTCGTAACACAGCGAAGGTCCTGCACACTGCGAATCAACAACTGCCTCCAAAGCCTCTGGAACTCACTCCCCCTGCCCCCTATACAGCCTACATCACGGCACCGGTCTGCGCACCTCGGAAGTGCCTGTAAATGCTGTTTGGGCTGAGACTCTGAATGTCCACAGTCTCTTGCTGAAAAGATTTGTTTTCTGCTCAAAGACACAGTGTGCTCCCACGGCGTTCGTAACACAGAGGAGGTCCTGCACACTGCGAATCAAGGAATTACTTACTTTGCTTGCGAACCTGACTTTTTGGGACCCTATTGCTTGTGCTGCTGATCCTTGGGCCAGTACTCTCTTGACTGTTGATCCTTGGGGCATTGTTGCACTTTTTCTGGCGTGAGCATGCAACTTCTCCGTTGTCTATGCCTCACAGAACGAGTACTTAAATGTCCCTTCTTTGTTTCTGTTTCTCTATAGGAACTGCCTCCAAAGCCCGGGAACTCCCTCCACCCACCCCCTGGACAGCCTACATCACAGCACGGGTCTGCGTACACACGCGCGCACCCCATAAGTGCCTGGAAGTGCTGTTTGGGATGTTCAGGCGTTGTGGGGCCCAGATAATTAACATTTACCATTTGCAAGCACCAAAATGTCATTGCTACTGAACCTTGTGGCAACGGTATAATTCCTGCATGTTGGTCTTTTCTCATATATGCAACACGTTGCTGATTGGTGAAGATTGAATGCTGGCATACTAATTTGGTACTTAAAATCCCGGCAACGGGTGTAAGTAGCAAGGGTAGCAAGCTACTAAATGAATCCACCTGTTTATCTGTGTTTGTAAAGAATTATGGCCAGTGGCTTAAGAAGTGGGAAGATATGTGAAATAACATCAAAGCCTGTACTTGTTATTGAGGAAAAAACACTGCATACCCCCAATGTGCACTCCAATGGTACTGATTACAATGAAGAAATAAATGTGCAGCTAGGTGAAAAAGTTAAAGTACATGCCATAGTACATACACCTAGCATGTTCCCAAATGGAAAAGTCTCTTTCCCCTTGAAAGAAATGTATGATGGTGAACGCTCGGCCTAACATAGTTTTCTGAGCATACGAGAAGACCAAAAATGTCTTCCATCTGTAATTGGGCCTGGTAATATGTTTAACCAGGGTATTTCTGATGACTCAATGCTGGCCCTAACTATAATGGCCGAGTTGAGAAAACGTGTTTGTATGTCCTTGGGACCATATACTCCTGTCAATCCCAGGCATGGAGGCATATAGGAGGTACATCTTTTTGGAGCGAGATGTGTAGATCCAGATGCTCCCATATCCCTTTGCCCCCGCTCTAGGTCCATTGACCACATCTATGCCCACCAACAGTAATGATTTGCAAAACTTTGAGGCAAATCAAACCTCAGTTGAGGGTGCTAGAGCTTGCTCCAGCCCAGTGGATGAAAAACAGAGATCTTTGGCAGCCAATGAAGCATCCCGAATTGCATCCTTGCGCATGTCACATGCACTTAATGATTTTGAAAACGCAGTACATACATTCCCTGTATTGACAAGGATTTTGAATATATTAGATAGAGGGCATGAGCTTACACAACTGGAAATTAGAGAACTGAAACAGACATCTAAAGAAACCCTTATGAAAATAAGCAAAATAGAGGGGTATCTAATGGGGAATGGGAAAGTGAGCCCATCAAATGCAATCAAAATTGATCCAGATTGGAAAGGCTCTGTCAATTCAGAATCCAAACAGACAAAAGAACTCATAGTGCACTCTAGAACTGCACAAACCAATCTTTCGGAGAAACCATTTGTGGCCTCTTCGAGATCATATGCAAAAGCTTTGAATAAAATGCTGATGTCAACTAAAAGCACACAAGCTGAGTTACCTGGCGGGACATCTACAGTCACTGACACAATTTATACAAAATTAGACATGCTTGAATCATTGATAACTCAGTTAGCATGTAGAATAACACCTCTTACTTCTACTTGCCCCTTGCATTCTCCACTGAATAATCAAGCTGTCTACGGAGCAACTATTGACAGCTCTTCTGTCCTCATGGATTTGATTGAAAAGGAAAAAAGAAGGGTCGGGTGGAGAAGAGATAGCCAGTATGGTACCTCTGTCCTTGCCTACTGGCAACAAGGGGTTTACTTCTGGCCCCTATATGTCTCGTAGACAAAAGCGCATTCATACGCGCCAGTTAAAGAGAAACTTGCGGACTAAAAAGGAGATAAAGGTGGTTGGAGAACAATAGATTCAGGGATTCTCTCTTAATGGCAACAAAGGTAATCCGAAGGGAGACACCTTGTGTGTTAACTCAGGTGAAGAGGGCACACTTGATCTAGATCAGCTAGATGATGAAAGTAAAAAAGCGCTCCAGATGGCAATCCCAAATGATGAGGGCAACAAAACAAAGAATGCAAAGAAAAAGAAATAAAGTAAAAAATGTAACCCAGGAGACTAGCAATGACCCTACAGTAAAGTGTGTAGCACCAACTGACACTGGGGAGAACAAAGTGTCACTACAACCTCCTTCAGCTGTGACCATGTCAGGTGAATCCAAACCATCCCAGCAATCCCTACTCTCTTCCTTTTTCCCTTTAAAGGGACCTTCAACTAACAACTCAAAAGTGAAGATTGCCACGAAACTGAAATCTAATAATGTTCCTTCGATACTGAAGGATCCTGAGATTACTGTATGTTCCACGTCCATCACAGAGAAGGAACAAATAGTTAATAATGAAGTGAGTAGGAATGGCAACCCAAACTCTAACCCACCATCTACCACTGATGGAGTGAACGCACAGGTGAAGAGCATGGGTCCCCTCATGGAACCCCCTTTTAATGCTACTAATGAAATGGACAGGGTAATGGCGAATATAATAGGCTGGCAAAGTGTTGAAGATGTAAATGGTAAGAAAAGGATTAACCACTCCTACTTACTGCAAATTTTCAATCTTATTCCATCTGTAAGAAATTTGAGATCAGAGGAAATCGAATTGATTGAACTTCACAATACCAATAATAACAGAATGGTATGTAAGACCCATTCTCCTATAATAACCAAGATGTTGCGTGAACACTTCATGGACTTTGAACTTCTAGGGTTTGAACTTTTCCACTTTGAGTCTCATGAGGCGGCTAAAACCTTCTTACAATTTCAACCTCCTATGTATTCTACCAATGAAGAATATCCTGTAATAAATCAAGGCCTTAAAGACACAGAAATATCTGCACTCTCCCAGCTTTCCAACCTGACCGCGGCAATTAAGGATTGGTCATGGTTAATTCCCTTGGCAAAAACCTTAAGTAAAACCAACGTCCAAATCCTCATAGTAACCACGATTTATCTATCTTATCCTGGAACTCATGTGGATTTAAAAATGTTAACACATGGCAACACAATTTCCCTTTTTAAGCTCAAACGTCTATAATCATAGCACAGGAATCCATGAACATATGGGATTTCATGATAAGTGGCTTCACTACGTATGCTACGAAGGCCAAGCTTGGAAGGGGAGGGCATCCTTATGGAGGGCTTGCAATTTGCTTTAATAACACTCTAAATATTAGGCCAAAGATGGTACAGGAAACATATAATATATTAGCTATTGCATTTTCATTAATTGGTGAATCTCCAATGCCATTCTTTGTAATTGATATATATTGGAACCCTTCGAAAATGCCTTTGGATGCAATGCTGAATCAGCTGAATTCAATTCTGGAGGATATATACTCCCGTCACTCCTCAAATCATATTATTATTGGAGGAGACTTTAATGCATGTTGCACTGGACATGCTTATAAGAACTCAAGATATGCTCCGTCTGTTCACGAACTCCAGGCTCAGGCCCATGGCGAAAGATGGAGATATTTTTTGGAAAGCTGGGCCATCTATCTTTTAGAATTTGGCTCTACTGCGTTAACCTATACTTGGCGGAGAGATAAGTTGAACTCCAGAATTGATTACTTAGCTGTTTCACATACCCTTGCTCCCTTAGCATCCCCCATATTCACTCTAGATGTACTCTTGGGAGATCACGTAATTATTGGTACAACTATTAGGGTGAATGGATCATCACTACCGAATTATCCTGTGCCATCATGTGTAGAGATTGAGCGTATAGCTATATCTATAAGATGGAATGACAATCTATGCCGTAAATTAAACAAAATGATCAAAGCGGCAGTCCCATGGTTAGGCTTACTACCTCAGGATTACAGTGATACTAATAGGATAGAGAAGTACTTCACTGAGATGATAGCAGATATGTTGCTTTGACTAGGTGGATCCTATTCTAGGCAGGGAAACGACGACTGCTTACACCATAACAGTGAGATCCACAAACTAAAATGTCTTAAAAATAGACATATTCGTAAATTAAGGAAGACTTGCCCTACTACTGAGGAATACTTAAAACTTAAAAGAAAGATTTGTAATATCTACACCAATAAATGTCGCAATATACAATGGGGCCTTAAAATCAAAGACAACTAAAACATGGTATCGTATCTTAGTACAAACAACAGGAGATCCATATGGGCCATGCTGCAAATGGGTGTGGATAAAAAGATTGTCTGGAATCTCCTATATTGGCGACAACTTGGACCACTTTTTTTTCCAGACAAATAACAACTACCTTCTAGATTTCGTAATAAAACCCCCTTGCTATGCAATTCCTCCTACAGCGTTGTCTTGCCGATGCCAGAAAAAGATATAGAATGGGCGATAGTAAAACTGAAATATTCGAAAGCCCCAGGACCAGATGGGATCCCTGCATGTGTAATGAAACAAGACCCCCAGTTTTTGGGCCCATGTCTGTAAAATAAAATACGATAACATCTTTAAATTTCAAAAGATACCCATGTCATGGAACATCGCTCTAGTGGTCCCCATATGGAAAAAAGGCAGACGTGAAGATCCAGCGAGCTACAGAGCCATTGCATTACTAGATACATCAGAGAAGCTATTTTCTATTCTTAAAGAATTAGAAATCCACATGAAACATACAAATATGCTATCAAGGTTTCAAGTGGGATTCCGCCGCGCAATGGGCACTCCATTGAACGCCACTATTCTAGCTCATCTTTTGGCAAAATCGAGAAACAGCGAATTTTGGCCCGATATATATGGCATCTCTGGACCTAACGTCTGCCTTTGACGCAGTAATCCGCACCTTGCTGTGGTCCAAACTAGCAAATATGGGATTTGACACCGCTCTCCTCCATATGCTGGTTCTGCTACACGAAAAATGTGCTCGTCCGTATTAACAAACGGGGAACCCTGACCGATGTTATTGCCACCTCTTTCGGAGTCAGACAAGGATGCAACTTAGCATCTACTCTGTTTAACGCGTACTTATGTGACATGGACAACATATGGCAGGGGAAAGTATTCTATCCTGCTATGCTTGGTAACTTGAAAATACAGTGGTTGGCGTTTGCAGACAATATTCTACTGTTTGATTTGACGCCATTTGGTCTGTAAACAAAATTAAAACTTTTTGCATCATATGCATAC
Source organism: Ambystoma mexicanum (assembly GCF_040938575.1). Taxonomy (NCBI): domain Eukaryota; kingdom Metazoa; phylum Chordata; class Amphibia; order Caudata; family Ambystomatidae; genus Ambystoma; species Ambystoma mexicanum. Next base: position 643,225,183 of record NC_090923.1, read on the forward strand.
TCACACAATCTGAAGGCAAATACAGTGAAATCCAATATCATTATATTTAACAACTATAGGAAGAAACTTGTTTGTTGTTTATAAATGGTCGCTGTATGGCTCTCGAATAGAACGAGCACCCTCACTTAAGTATCTTGGATACAATCTATGTAATATTGCGTCTAAAAACATGTGGAAATCTATGATTAAAGATAAGATCAAACCCTTATACTCGCAAATGAAAATCATATATAACAGATATTGCGCATACTCTATGACTCCACTATTCGAATATTATACTCTAAAAGTGGAAGCTGTGGTTTTATACGGTCTGGACATGTGGCTTCTGAAAATCGGTCCCGACTTAAATCGGGCCCAAGCCTCGATGTGGAAAAAAACTTTGAGGCTCTCCAACTCAATACCTAGTGCAGTGTTGCGAAACAAGCTTGGCTTAATATCGCTCGCTGCCCGTCTCATTTGGAGGTGTCTAAATAATTACTCCAAAATGCTGGACCCTCCGCAGAATTCCCTATATGAGAATATATCCAACATGAGGGTAGAAAAACATCCAAACTCCATCAACAATTATCATGAGGAAATGTTAGTTTTATTGGACAACATCAATGCGACGACTGATGACCTTCGGTTGCGTCCAATATACGTTAAAGCTTTTCGAATATGATTGGATAACTACGATTGAGACCTTCCCAAAGTTTAAATTGTACACGGAAATTGCACATTTCATTACCAAATATACTCCTAGATCGAGATATTTGGTACAATTTCCGGGCAAAATGGCCCGTGACAATTATTTACATTTCAAACTAAATCAGTTTCCCACCTATGAAAAAACGCAATTTCGAGGGGATTGGGTCCTCCGACGTATTCCATATCTATGACAGTAATCACCACAGCTGTGATGCTTCGGAAAATCTTTCGGCGCCTGCGTCGATGATGTCGATACGCCCCCCTCGAGGGCCTCCGTCGAGCTGACATCACCGGATGTTATAAGTAGGACGCACGACGCCTGTAGCCTCAGTTCCGTTTTTTCCGCAAACGTGCCGGCTTCGGAGATCTCGGCACGCCTCGATTTTATTGAATCCTGTTCTTTTGGTTCTTCGAACCTGTTTCTTCATTGAATATTGTATGATGTTTTCGGCTTCTTCCACCCCGCGGTCCGGGTTTAAGAATTGGCGGGGGTGCGGGTCCAAGATGTCGCTGACAGTCACGCACAACTCTTGTCTCTGGTGCCTCGGGGAGGACCATGATACGGATGACTGTGTCGACTGCCAATCGCTCACATCGAAGGGCTTGCAGAAGCGTAAGAAGAAGCTGTTGGTCGGTAAGGTAGCCAAGCCCCGGAAGTCGCGTTCCACTGGTCTTTCGACAGATGATTCGAGGGGCGACTCTCTGCATCGTCGTCGTGAGTCTGGGGGTTCTCGGTCTGGGAGTCGGTCCCGCCATTCCTCTGCCTCTTCGAGGCACTCGGGAAGCGCCGTCACAGGTCGCCTTCCCCGTCCGAGGACTCCGCCCGTCGGTGGGTTGCTTGTCCCAACAAGCATTCCACTCCTGAGGAATGGGATTCCTTCCGAAAGGAGATGTTGGCGATTTTTCAATTGCAGGGCTCCGGTCCGTCCGCGCCATCTGTGGATGCCGGACGTGGCCGTACTAGAGACACTGCTCGTCCGTCTTCGGGCTCGAGCAGTCGTCACGACCACCGGGCGCCTTCGAGGTCCCGGTCGGACAAGGATGGTCGCTCTAGGCATGCCCGTTTCAGGTCCCGGTCCTCAACGACCTCGAGACCGTGAGAACCTGTGAAGTCTTCGAAGAATACATCGACGCCAGCGGCGCCGAGGTCGTAGATGGACACTCTCGAGGCTCCGCCTCTGAGGAAGTCGTCGACGCCATCGGCCCCCAGGCTGTCGAGAAACACGCTTGGGGCTCTGCCCTCGAGGACTGTGTCGATGCCGCCAAAGCTGTCGGCGCCGCGCTCGACGCCGATTTCGTCAACACCCTTGACGCCTTTCGAGGCGGCTTTGTCGGGGGTACCCCGTGGCACGGTGGAACCCCCCAGAAAGGCTCTGGCCAAGGCTAAACATGTCTTTGTTCCTTTTTCTGTACCCTCTTTCCAGCCTTTGGATTATATTTCTGAGGTGGATGAGGGGTCTGAGGAAGGTGAGGTTCCTGCAGAGGTTCCTAATGGCCTCCTTTCTGGTCATAGCCAACTTGAGGACCTGCGCCAGTTGTTGAACGACGCCACTGGGCTGGACACCTCTCCGGAGGTGGAGTTTGGTAGGCCTGAGGCTGGCACGCATGCCGACTCCTCTTACCGGCGCCTGATGTCGAGGGTCGCGGATTACCTGGGGTGGTCTGCCCCCCCTGGGGATTTTCAGCAGGATGATCTGACTGATATCATCGACCAATGTCCACCAACTGACCCGGTACTGCCATTCCATATGGCCTTCCAGAGAAGGGTGGCTGTGGCTTGGACTTCTCCGGAGAGTCTCCCGGCAGTGAGCAATTCCTTGCCAAAGAAATATCGCCCTGCCAGTGGCGACCCCTGCTACTTGACCACGCTCCCCACTCCGGAGAGTTTGGTGGTGCAGGTGGCTACGGGCCCCACTAAGCAGGCGTTGTACCCTACCATCCCTCCTGATAGGGACGACAAACGTTTTGACGGCTGGGCGAAGAAGGTGTTTTCTTCTGGGGGCATGGCGCTTCAGGCTGCCAACTCCGTTTGTGCCTTGTCTCGTTTCATGCACACTCTGTGGAACTGTATCTCCTTTTCGACTGATCATATTCCCGAAGGGGAGGAACGTGATGTTTCTTTTGCTATTGTGCAGGATGGCAAGGACGCAATGTGTGAGTCCCTTCAGTCGGGTGTGGACATGGTTGATTGCGTCAGCTGGTCCATGGCGGCGAGCGCTATAATATGCAGGTTTGCGGAAGTCAGGGTTTGCTCCTGATGTGCAAGCTCGGCTCCTCAACATGCTCGCCTCCTCAACAAGGCTGACGAGAGTCTTGAGAGGTTGCAGACCTCCAAAGCTGCAGCAAAGTCGTTGGGCGCTGCAGTTCGCCAACCTCTGCCTTTTCGTCCTAGGGGACAACAATGGAGGGGAGGTTCCTTTCGATATTACTCATCCTTTAGTAAATCGAGAGGAGCTGCTAGTCAAAGGGGCCACCGTAGGAGTGCCAGAGGTGGAAAATGGGGTACTCGAGGTGCCAAGGCCGCTCGGGCAGTTGCCTCTTTGCCCTCAGGCACTGCCGCAGCTGCTTCAGCTCAGTCATGAGGCCATGTCCCATGGTTCGCCGGTTGGGGGAAGGCTGGCGCAGCATCTTGTAGAGTGGCGTGCCATTACTTCAGATGTGTGGGTTCTGGACATCATAGTGTAACGCTCACCTGGTATCCACGGGGACATCACTCAGCCTGTTCTGACCTCTTCGACCTCAAACCCTTCCCTGGAGTCTACTCGACTGGAGACTGGGCCTGAAACACAGGATTGGTAGAGTTTAACTCCCTATTGTCTCTGTGTGCTTGAACCCCTTCTTCCCCGGGGTCCAACCCTTCCCTTTGATCCACAGCTCTTCTTGTTTTCTTGGAAAGTGTGCTCTCTGTCCTGCTTTCAGCGCAGGGGCGCGTTGATTGATGCAGGCTTGTTGCTGCCTAGTTACTTCACTGGCAAGTCCAACAGGTAAGTATAATGAGTCTTTTGAACAGTTCTCGAACTTCGTTCCTTTCCTTCCTTAGATGATGGCCGGCGTCCGGGGATGGCGTCGTACTGCTGAGATGAGTAGTGCTGAAGGTGAGTGAGAGTGCGATGAGACCCTTTCGTATTTGTATTGAACTGAGTTCTTTTTCTGTCTCTTTTAGGTGCCGCGACGTTTTCAGCGTGGATGCCGGTTATGAAGAAGAAATGCGGTGAGTAAGCGCAGTATGCGGCGCCTCTAGATGTTTCCACACTAACCTGGAGTATCTTTTCCCTCTTGCAGATGGATGAGAAGTTCCGGAGACAGAGTTCACCCAGAGCGGCTGGGATTCAGGTAAGCGTTTGGAGCTCGTACAGTCTTTAAAAATAAGCAAAGATTTGCTGAATGCTTACTAATGCCTTTTTTCTGTTCTTTTCCTTTTTCCTTAGGAAGCGGCGTACCGGGATGGGAATGACACCGCCGAAGATGCCCGCAGAACAGAAGAAGCGATGAATGATCGGCAGAAGCGCCGCAAGGTAAGGCTGTTCCTAACGGTGTTCTTGTTCTTGCAGGAGCTGGGCACAGAAGAAAGATGCAGGCCTACTGAAGACCGATCCGAACACAGTGAGTGTCACGCTGCAGGTGCAGAAAACACAAAGCATGTTTCTCAGCCTAGGCGTGGCTTAAATAGTCTCTGGATATCCCAGGTGTCTCTGGGCTGAACCACACCCAAAAGACCGAAATATGTGGGGGCATCCATCCTGTCCCCATCAAAGCACTACAAGTCCAATCCCCAATGTTATCCTATGGGAGTGAGTGAGTCTGGTGCCACAAGCGCCAAGTCTGACTCCAAGTGGGTCTTTGGAGGGATGGAGAAGCCCTTGAGGGCCATGTAGGTGATCATGGCCTGGCTCCAGCCTGACGTCTTGGAGGACTGGGGACATGAGGGGCAGGAATCATGACACACAGCACACGGCTACTGTCTTCTTTTCCGGCAGAGGCCTCACGACAATCCACCAGGGAATCTCTCTTTGAAGAGTCCAGATCCGCTCGTTGCGCAGGAAATTCGATCCCTGCTGGAGAAAGGCGCCATAGAACTGGTGCCTATAGCGGAAAGGAACAAGGGATGGTATTCCCCTTATTTTTTGATTTCGAAGAAAGACTGGGGATTGAGACCCATCATGGACTTGCTCGGTTTGAACAAACTCCTCAGGAAGGACAAGTTCAAGAAGGTTACTCTTTCTCAAGTCCTCCAGGCCTGTCAACTTCAGGACTGGTTGGTGTCTCTCGACCTCAAGGACGCTTATTTTCATGTGCCGATCCATCCAAAGCACAAGAAGTACCTGAGGTTCACAGTTGGCGACTCACACTTTCTGTTTCGGGTCCTGCCGTTCGGCTTGACCTCCGCCCTGCGGGTCTTCACCAAGCTCATGGGGGTGGTGGCATTGTATCTCGGGAAAGGGGGGATTCTCGTCTACCCCTACCTGGATGATTGGTTGATCATGGCGCGCTCTCCCGAGCAGGTCCTGGATCATCTGTCCGTCACCTGCCACTCCCTTCACAAGCTGGGCTTCTCCCTCAACTTAAAGAAGTCCCACTTGACGCCAACACAGCGACTCCAGTACATCGGAGCAGTGCTCGACACATCCCTGGGGCAGTGTTTCCCTCCCTAGGTGAGGGCTCTTCACATTCAGCAGATGGTGCACAAGTTTCAACTTGCCCAGACGCTCCCGGCGTTCAAGTTCTTGAGGTTGCTTGGCCTCATGGCATCCTGCATTTTTCTGGTGCCAGAGGCAAGGTTGCGGATGTGATCTCGGCAATGGGCACTCAAGCTCCAGTGGTCACAGTCCTCCGACAGGATGTCAGACCCCGTTCAGGTGCCGCCCTCAGTCGCCCAGGTCCTTCTGTGGTGGGCCGTCGAAGGCAATCTGATGAGGGTGGCACCATTTTGGCTGCCCTGGCCAGGGGTGACGATCGTGACGGACGCATCTCCGTCGGAGTCCAGACTCCATATCAATCTGTTGGAGCTGCGGGCAGTCAGGCTTGCCCTGAAGGCTTTTCTGCCGACTGTGCGAGGGAAGAATGTCCTGATTCTGACAGACAACACAGTGGCCATGCACTACTTCAATAAAAAGGGGGGGGGGGACAGTGTCACTTCCTCTGTGCAGGGAGGCGATGCAGCTCGGGTCCTGGGCCATCCAGCAGGAAGTTTTGATCTCGGCAGTTCATCTGGCCGGAGACGAAAACGAGACGTCGGATGCTCTGAGCAGGCAGAGTGCGATCTCTCATGAGTGGGAGCTGGCTCAGGAGATTCTCCTGGAGATCTTCGCCCTTTGGGGGACCCCTCAAGTGGACCTCTTCGCCTCCAGTGTCAACCGGAAGTATGAAAGGTTCTGCTTGCGGGAATTTCCTTCAAAAGGAGCCTTAGGAGACGCGTTCATGGTGGAGTCTTCCTTCCCATTGCTGTAAGCGTTTCCTCCAGTCCCCGTCATCCTGCAAGTGCTGTGGAGGCTACGGAGGTTCGGATCCCAGATGATCCTCATTGCTCCGGCATGGGCCCGCAGGACATGGTACCCGGACCTTCTCGACTTGTCCATCTGCCCTCCACGTCGTCTTCCCTACCGAGACGATCTGCTCTCACGGGGGTGGGGGGGTCAGGTTCTCCATCCAGAGGTCAGGTCCCTCAACCTTCACACTTGGCTTCTGAAAGGTTGAGGTGCAAGGATTGGGACCTCCCTGAAGACGTGATGGAGGTGTTGCTTTCGGCCAAACGGCCGGCGACTAAGTCCCTGTACCGTTGCCGTTGGAGAAAGTTCTGCGACTGGTGTAGGGTTCAGAATGTGGATCCTTTTTCATGTGACATTCCTGTGGTTCTGTCATTTTTGCTTTCGTTGGCCCACAGGGGCCTGCAAGTGGGTACTGTTAAAGGTTACCTGGCGGCGCTGTCTATATTTAAGCGCTCGTCTGAGGAGTGTTGCTATTTCAAAATTCCTTTAATTTCTCAGTTTCTCAAAGGACTCACTAATGTGTTTCCGCCGTCACCTTTCCAGGTGCCTAGTTGGGATTTGAACCTTGTTCTGAAATTCCTTATGGGTGCTCCGTTTGAGCCTTTACATTCTTGTCCTTTGAGGCTGTTAGCCCTTAAAACTGTGTTTTTAGTTGCGGTCACTTCCGCTCGCAGAGTGAGTGAGTTGCAGGCACTTTCAGTTAAGCCACCCTTCACTGTGTTTCATAAGGACAGGGTTGTCCTTAGAGTTCGTCCTTCCTTTCTTCCGAAGGTGGTGTCTGAATTTCATTGAAGCCAGAAAGTTGTTCTTCTGGCATTTTATCCTCCTCCACATCCTGGTAAGGAAGAGGAGAGGCTCCATAGGTTGGATCCTAGGAGAGCTTTAAGTTTCTACATTTCACGCATGTCCAGGGTCAGAGTGGACAATCAGCTCTTTATTGGTTACGCTGGAAGGTGTTTGGGACAAGCTATGACTAAGCAGACTTTGTCTAAATGGATTATCTTGGCAATTTCTGAATGTTACAGCCTGGCGGGTAAGGACCCTCCGGTAGGCTTACGGGCCCATTCTACTAGGGGTATGGCTGCCTCTACTGCCCTGCAGAGGGGTGTTTCTATTCGTAACATCTGTGAAGCAGCCACATGGGCTTCAGTCCATACTTTTGTACGACACTACTCCCTAGATTCTATCCATGGGCAGGATCTGGCCTTTGGCAAGGCGGTCCTTTACTCCGCAATTTGATTGGGCATTCTAAATTTTTATATTTTAAATTCTTTTTCCCTCCTCCATACGTTGGTACTGCTTTGGGAGTCTGTCATAGATATGGAAGGACCCAATCTCCTCGAAGAACAAGTTACTCTTACCTGGTAACGTTTCGATGGGATGGTCCGACGACGTATTCCATATCGCTCCCTCCCTACCTGCCCCGCTACAGAATTTCTTATGCAATTGCAGCTTACCTTTCCGCAAGGTTTTCTGTGGTCATACTGGCAGTGGTTTGGTGCCACACGTTCTGGGGAAAAAACTACAACTGAGGCTACGGGCGTTATGCATCCTACTTATAACATCCGGTGACGTCAGCTTGACGGAGGCCCTTGAGGACGGCGTATCGACGTCATCGACCAGGACGCAGACGCCGAAGGATTTTCCGAAGCAGCACAGCTGTGGTGATTACTGTCATAGATATGGAATACGTCGTCGGACGATCCCATCGAAAGAACGTTACCAGGTAAGAGAGTAACTTGTTCATTGGTGCAAAGAACCCAAAGAGGTGAACCTTGGTGGATGTCGGTTTTGTGCAAACTGGACAACGAAGGAAACATTAAAACATTTTACGGTATACTGCAAGTATTTTGATACTTATCGCAACTCCATCTTTGGGGAGGCGAACGTCAGTCCCACGCTGTGTGGGAGAGAATGGTTGTAGATTCGCTGTATATGGGGGACAAATGTAACGCTACTGTGTGTCATTGATGCGGAATTACAGCAAAAGCTCTATGCGCTCAGCGGATCGCTGTGATCAAATTTTCTAACTTGCATGCCCGATTACCTCTGTAGAAAAGACAAGGGGGAGAATTTTGTTACAGATAAGTGAATAGGGTATTTACGATTGTATCTGCCAAAATAAGAACTCAGTTAGGTATGTTGAAGCTAATTAACATCCAGGAAGAGACTATTCTGCGTATAGCAAATTCATGCCATTAGAGAGAAAAGTGGAGGATGATTGGTTTTTGTTAATACATATAAAATAAATCACTGCACAATGTAATTGCATCCCTATACCTGCGGGGTGAACGTCTGAATATGTTGGTTTATTCTGATGTACATGATGTACACTGTTTGTATTACATTGTTGGAACAGCGATGAATCGAATTTGGCAATATGAGAAATATTAATAATTGTTTTTGTGAAATAGTGGAACATAAGAGATGCTTTCTTTGTATTCATTCTAAATATGATTCTTATTTTTTTTAATGGAACATATGATATAGTGACAAAATATTGTAAAAAAATGTAAATGAAAGATATTGTAAAAGTTTGTTAAACAAACTAAAGGCAACAAAATAAATTTTAAAAAAAAGACACTAAGAAAAAGAAGGTCAAGATCACCCAGCGGTTCTTCATGGCATCACTCCTCTATATCTATGAAGAAGAGGGGCCACCACTCCAAGGAAGGCAATGAAGAGAACCTGCAGGTACTTTTTCCTATCCAATCCTCTACCACATAGGCATGGGAGGCTTTCCAATTGAAGATGCTAGACTTCTTCGCCCAGGCCTCGGCTCCAGCGGCCACTGCATCAGCACATTCGGCTCCGACACCGGCAGCTTCTGCCAAGCCGACGGATCCGACTACGCTTGGAAGAGCCTGCAGGGAGTCCGCAGTGAGCCACGACAAGATCGCGATGAGCACTGTTCATTCTTCAGACATCGCCCCCTCACCTGTGGTCCTGGACCAGCAGCGCCATTGGCGTTTGATGCCGTAGTGGCAAGAGTTGCTTCTTCTCCTGCAAATGGCATATATGTCCCATTTAGAGGACATTTATGATGAGGCAGGGGGTCCTGTTCATTTCGACTGGAACCCTTCCACCCAAGGGAAGTGAGAGACTTCTGTGATGAACTTTGCAGAATCCGAGCCTAAAGTTTCCTCCCATGTGGCCAGGGGAAGGCAGACGCTTCCTGATCCTAGCCCTGGGGGTGGTATTAGTCGTGTGAATCTCCTGGGAGGAGAAGGCCACCAAGGCAATAGGGTGACTGTTAGGAGGAACGTAGTATTCGTCTTCTCCTGAGGGCGAGACTTCCATAATGCCGGAATACCCAATGGCGTGCTGTCAGAGTAAGACTCCCCTTTCCAAAGGCAACCAAAGTGTTAATAGTAAAATCCCTTCTGGTCAGCGTGGGAATAGAATATATAAGGATCAGAACATCAATACCACTACTTCCGATATATGTGATTCCCCCCCTTTTATTTGAACTATGAAATCAAGAATCAACCATTAATTACTTCTAAAGCCCTTTTCTAGAAGTAAATTCTATACACAGAGTGAGTTAGACAAGGTTGAAATTCAAACCTTTGATAAAAAAGGGGAATAAGAACATAGGGATTTCAAGTTCCATAACACCTAGGTGGTACTGGGACAAGGAAGGAGGGGCTTACAGGCACAGAACTGCGGTATGCAGTCTAGTGTTTCTAATGTCCCACACCTGAGCGGGACTTGTGATTATTTAAAGCCCCTTCAGGTGCAGGCCATTAGAAGCAGTAGTAGAAATAGTCAGCAGCCATGTATGCAGCGAGGGCAGAAGATTGAAGACGCGGCGACCGCCGCTGTTTGTTTAGCGGATTATGGTGCCAAGAGAGTCGAAGGAGTGAGAAGCCTAAATTGCAGAGGTCACGCGGCGGGAAGCGTTGCTGTGACAGGCTGCTCTGTGGCAGAGAAGATCTCAGCTTTCTGTACTTAACTCTGTTGGCTGGTGAGCATTGGAGATCGCGAGGAGCAATGCAGGCTCCTGTGGTGAAAGCTGCGGGACACAGGAACACAACCGGAGCAGTCGGAAGCTCTGAATGCAAAGACTGAAGAAGAAGTCCGAGTAGTACCGGTTAAAGCAGACACGCATAGAGAAACTGGTGAGTTGGCCTGTGATAGGTGACCCTGGGGCACTCTATGAAAGACCGCTGGCTGCTAGCAGATGTTTTTAATGCTGAAATAATGAAAGACCGTATTTCTGATATCCATAAATTAAGAAGAAACAAGAGGAGGAGGTTTACAACCAACATTGCCAAAGCCAAAAGGGGGCAATATTGAAAACAAACTGTAACTGACATTGCCAAAGTAAAGAGAAGGCAATAGTGCAGCCAAATAATAACAAGCATTGGTTAAGCCAAACAAAGGCCATTAACGAGAAAAAGGGAAACCGTTTTCTTAAAGAGAGAAACTTGAATAAGAAACCTTACCAGCAGTTATGGTGTGATAGTAGAAACCCAAAGGTGGCTGCAGAGAAGCCCTCCTTGTGAGAAGTATCAAGGGGGAGAAGAACATAAAGTGCATTGCATTTGGCAAACAAATCAGTGGAGCAAACATTAATGGGTATTGTATCCTTATGTAAGAAATTGTTAATCACAAAGTTATTGAAAGACTTTGCTAATGTGTGAAGTTAATCTCATCAGAGAGTATTTGAAGTAGTGGTAGGAGATGTGTCCTGGCAGGCAAGTACACCAGCAAAGAGATTTTTAGTGATAGTCCTGGCAGATTAGTCAAGTAGGTAGAAGATATTGTAGTACTGCATTGTGACAAAAGGTTGTGCTGGAATGCAAGTGGCAAGGCCACTAGAGTGTTTAATGAACTGTGGTAAAACCATCCTTTCAAAAACACTGTTGTTTATAAAGAAGAAATGTGAAGTAGTTGTCTTTTTCCAAATGGAGAAGTTCTATTGAAATATTCACTGGAAGTATGAAACAAAGTCTTTTTTGATTTGATAAACAAGAGCTTGTGGAAACTTTGAGTTGAAGAGCGATGAACCTTGTGTTATAAAATAATCCAAGTGCCACCCAAGTGAAACTGAACTTGGATATTGAAAGGAACTTTGGACTGTACTTGAAACAGAATTTGGATATTGAAACGAACTTTGGGTTGCCCTTGAAACAGAGCTTGGATATTGAAAGGAACTTTGGTTATTCTTGAAGCAGAACTTAACCATTGAAAATAACTTTACTAATTGGAACTTTTACTTGGAAAATACTACATTAATCCTAGGGAAGGAGATCCAATCCTGGTTACAAGGATATTTGGTTATAAAGTTTGTGTGTTATTTTGTTGAGTTTGAACAGCCATATACATTTCTGTATGATTGTGTTATATGTACAAGTCTGAGGGACAGATACCTTTTGATGTTCGTCTTTTATTTTTGTCTTCGTTTTACAGGCAGAGATATCATTGTTAGGTTAGGGAAAGCAAGGCGTTTGTCGCACCCTTATACTTTAATAAAATGACTACTTGTGAAAAATCTCTTTCAAATTTTCTGCCTCGCATTTCTGACCCCTTGCACTTCCAACATTAATTTTATGGGGAACAGGTTGACTTGGTGGACCTGGCAGATGACTTGCAGGTTTGATCCCCTGGTCCATGCTTAGCAACCTCTTGGTATTAAGCGCATTAAAAATAAACAATTACGATATGATGCCTGCTGCCACCCATGGGAAGCGGCAGGCAGCTTTACAGCACCTGATGGTGTAGGTGGTCAACAGCCTATGGCTATCAGACCCTTCGCGGCCTAAGCTGCAGTATGACCTGACCGACATCCTGGTCCTATAAAGGAGACTTTGCTGCCTTTCAAATAGGCAGTAGAGGGGCCTGTGATGGAACTGTTGACCAAATTGGCATTAGTCCTCACAGTGGACTGTGACCTGGCCAAGAAGCACAGGCAGGCCCATTCAGACCCCTTATTTCTCCCTAACCAGACTTCCCTAGAGTTTGATTGTACAGGCTCCTATGCGAACCTGAAGACCACCTAATTTCCGTCCTTGCCCCCGGATAGTGAGATGGGGCAGGAATGTTTTCGGCTTGTTGTGTGAGGGGTCAGAAATAAAAGCCGGATACAAAGTGGTCATGTTTTTGGGTATACTTTTATTCAAATAAAAAGGGTTGGGGAAAATGCCTCTGTGATCCTATTCTAAAGAGGAGTTTCCCTATCTAAAAACCAAAAACTGAGGCTCTGTCTTTGTCAGGATGTCATGAATCAAAAATCTGTGCTTGTGTCCAAAACATTATATCCTAACCCTCACACTAAAACAAAATAACAAAGTGACAAAGGAATGGTATTGGCAATAAAAGGTGTTCTAAAATCACAGTAGAATGGTTTTAATGTAAATGTTCTCCAAAATGGAAAAGACCTTCTTTCCAGAGGGTGATTCCCTTCCCCTGGATTCTTCACAGGTATAACAAATGTCTCTAGGACTAACAGTTTTTTTATACCTTCCTTGGCCCACAACAATCTTGCTAGATGAATATAGTTCAGTCTTGTAAGTTCTCCTGCAACATAAATTCTGTCTTTTAACACAAACACAGTTTCTGCTTGGCTCTCCTTGTAGGTTTGCAATTTGTGTGGTATACTCCCCTGCCAGGACTCATTATACACTTCCAACTGCCTGGTGCGCTCTCCTGCCAGGACATCTCTTTGCACTCCCAAAATGTCCTACAATTCCTCTTTATTATCCAAGTAGCATTCACCCTTCTTGGCTTGGTATATCTACTAGATAAACATTCCTCACTTTTAACTTTGCTTTCCGCAATCTCGCAATGTTAACAAATCTTCTTCCATTTTTATTCAATCACAATCTTCTTGCCGGTTCACTTTTGTGTTAGGGAGAATTCTCTTATAAGGCTAATTTCCCAAACCTAGTGAGTCCCCCAGCAGCTTTGCTGGATTTCTGGTTTTTTTTTTCTCCTGCTAAGAGTGAGACTCTTTTCCTCCCACTCTTAGGCCTGATTTGAGGTATGTCTTTGACTCTTTGTGTGCTTCTGGGATATTGGGTCTTTTACTCCATAGGGTATCATCTGTTTTTGTGTATGTGTTACACAGCACCCTCAGTGCAGTAACACAGGGGTGTCATAGTGACTCCCGAACATAAACGCCATACCCTGGGACTGACTACTGTCTCCCAGGGCATGTAAAGTCACTATTGACTCTACTAGTCCAAAATTGTGAACAGAACCATTACAAACCATCATATTGTGGAAGTACTGGAGGGGGTTAATTCGATTGCCCCTGGGTCTGTTTTCAAGGGGGCACTGTCCAGTCCCCCCTTGTTGAGTTTCTGGCTGGTGGCAGTGGTTACCACGCAAAATATTCCACTGGAATATTTCCTATGGGATTTTCCAATTGATTTTAAACGCACCACTTTTTGGTGCAACGTTAAAGATACCGCTGGTTTATTTATTCAATATTAAATCAACGGTTGGGTCTTTTTGCCAGAACTCTTTTCTAAAATGGCGTTTGTGTCCGTCTCTGTAACTCTAACCAAGGTTGGGCCCTTTGTTCCACTATTTTGGCGGGCTTCTCCACAGAAGCCCTCCAGATGGTGCCACTCTGTCTGGGTTCCACAGGATGTGTGGGGAGGAGAATTGGCACCCTGGACTCCGTTGCCTTAGCAACCCAAGTCACACTCTATTCTGAGTGGCCCAGTGGTGAGCCGCCCGGCTCACCACTTAGCATGTGAGAGTGACAGCTAGGCTGTTGAATGGGGGTTTTTCTGCATAAAAGCAGGGCCTTTGGGACTGGAACTTCAGAAGTCGCCACAGGACTTAAGAATCCGAAGAGGGAATAAGCTGAGCCATCTGCAACGATGACACCACCAGTGGAGCCCTGCTGCAACGACCTCACCACTTTCCCAACGACAAGAGAAGATCTTCTGCTGGACGAGTCTTCTCCCTTTGAGCTGGTGGGATCAACCAGTTCGCCTTTTTCACCTTCCAATGACGTCTCTTGGTCGAATCGCCGTGCCAAACACCCCGGCGGCCGGATAGCCAAGCCTCACCACTTTGACCGCGACTAAAAGGAACGCACCTTTTAACCGACTAACTCCGCGGCTGGTTTCATCCCTGTGCAGTGCCTCGACTACAGGTTTCCTCCTCAACGAGATCCTCTCTTCCCCTGGTCGAAACAACGAACTGCAACCACTGCCAGGAACAACTGCCACCGCCGGAGCTTCCTCTCTCTTTAAGGTAATGTGTTCTGCCTGGCCTCCCTTTCCACGGATTGCTAAAGGTGACCCTTAAATCCTTGGCTTTCCAACTGGGTTGGCCTCAGACCTTCTAAACTTTACCTCTTGAATCACCCCAACCTCTTTTGAACATTCTGCAAAGACTTTTAGTGCATTTTAAACTGTGTGATCTTGGGCACATTTCGCTTGTCTCCATTTAAAGTTGGCCTGGACTATGAACTTTGGCTCTACAGCGTATACTGCCTTTACTCACTTGCTTTAAACCTAGAAAAGTGTTGGGAACTGTTTTATTTTTATGCCCTGCCTTTTTCTCTCCCTTTAACTTAACTATTGGAGTGCCATCTAAGTTACATGCTCACATCTGTTTTAACAAATAGTGGTGCTTTAACTCTGACTTGTCTAATAGTTAGCAAGGGAGGTGTGTATACTTTACCTGACTGTGTTTTAACTTACTTTTGATTTAGAGATCTAGTGTATTTCCTAAAGTGTGTTTTAAATAAATAATTATATACTTTTGATACAAAGCTCTGGTCAGTGTTTGTTTGCTCTACTGTGTTTTTGGCCCTATTGTGTATACTCTATATACTGCCATACTCTTCTTGAGAGAAGTCTGACTGCTCAGCCACAGCTACCAGGTAAATCTGGGTGGTGCAGACTGCTACCAATTGGGATTACTGCTTACTCCTGTAGTCTTAAACTTTTTGCAGTGGTCCCCAAGGGAACTGCACAGGATTATGCCTAACATTTTGCAATTTACCAATGTTCTAATTCTCTTCAGTGCGGTCGCCGAAACGCCCCGGGGATCCATTCTGCTCTGGCAGACTCACCAGCTTACTGTAGAGTGTCCAGGCTTCCTCGCGCTTAGGCTGCGTACCTTCACTGCCGGTTTTCCACTCTGTGTGGCTCCAACGTCTCTCCAGGATCCCTCGCGGCTGTGCTCCTGCACGCTGGCTTCTCTCCGGCTCCCGGTAAGGACGATGCTGCTTCTCTTGGCTGCTGGACGCCCAGAGACTCACTCGCGGTTCCTGGTGTTTCCACGTCCCGCTCGTGGTTCATGGTGACTCCACGGCCTGCCTCGCTTGCACCACGATTCTTTCCGTTTTCTGTGCCGGTCAGCCCTTTCACCTCGCCACACCGGCTCGCGCATCCAGCTTCTGTGTACCGGCTCATGCTTCCAGCCTTTGTCCGTCTTCCCTGGATAGATCACATCTTCTCCTGAACTCCTTCTCTCAGCGCGATAACCATTTTTAAAAGTCCCACACACAGGTGTTTCCATCCAGTGACTAACACGTTCACAGCACTTGCTGCGCAGTATCAATTCCTTAATTTTCCCCCTCTCAGTACTTGAGTAGTTGTGTCTTGGGAGGATAGCTCAGGGGCAACACGCTCAGTTTGGAAGCAAGACGACGCAGAGCGACACAGGTTCGAACCCGGGTCCGCGCTTAGAAACCACTGGGTATTAAGCACGTTATAAATAACCAATTACAATTGAAGTCCACTGATATTAACTGAGGTTTTAGGTGGTTATGGGAATAAAAGTCCATTGATGGTTTCAGATGATTCTCGAAAGGCCTTTCCTAATGAGTCTACATGCAAGATCAGTTTTACCTGATGGAAAACTATAATTGAAAGGGAGGTTTTTGGAGCTTTTACTACTTAGGTCAGGAATGGACGTTTGCCATAAGGGTACTGGAAAAAGATTTCCTTACTTTTCCTATAGGGGGACACAGATGCATGGCAACAAGCAGTTTTCCTTATGGGGAAATGGGGGATAACGAGTCTTATCCAATGAAGCCATGACATCTTCCTGGTGACTCCCCTCACATGTGATCCTCCCTAATATAGCCGCCCGCAGGGTCAGGATCAGGTAGCAGCTACTGTCCACTGGCCACATGAGAGGTTACCGCCGGGGAATCCGCGATGACTCTATGGGATTCATCAGTTTCCTGTGTACCAACGCCACTTGTGCCTTGAACGCATTTTCCTTTGTTCTATTGTCCGTGATGGCTAAGGCAGCTGAGCACATCCCTGAGGGGGAGATGCGGAACGGCTTTGATGCCTTTATAAAAGACAACAAAGAAGGCTCCTGACAGATTTTGCAGTCTAGCCAGGATACTGCAGAGTGCGTTGCAGGAACAATGGCCACCATCACCGTCTTGTAGTGTTTTTCATGGCTCTGGACATCGGGGTTATCTACTGACTGTTGGGGAGAATTCTCATTTATGGCTAATTTCCCTCACCGAGTGAGTCCCTCAGTAGCTTTGCTGGATTTCTGAGGTTTATTTGTTTCCACCTGGTAAGAGTGTGAGCCTTTCTCCCACTCTTACATGTGTTTTGCCATGTGTATTTCTACTGTTTGTGTGATCTTGAACTCTGGAGCTACACCACTCCATGAGTCCCGCTTTTTGTGTGTTACACAGCACCTTCAGTGCAGTGACACAGGGTTGTCTTTGAGACTTCCAACTGACTCTTTTTTTTCTGGGGCTGACTACTGTCCCCCAGAAACATGTAAAGTTGCCATTAACTTTATGTAGTCCTTTAAACTGCAGACCCAGTACACCCCATCTTACATGGAGTATTGGAAAGGGTTAATTCCGATCCCTTTTTGTCTGTGCCTCTCTGAGCTTTATTTTGCTCTCTTATCATTAAGACTTGGCTGGTGGCAGTGGTATCTACCCTAACTTTTCTATCACGATTCTACTATTTAAACCTGGTACTGTTTTAGGCTATTATATTAGCCTCGAACTTAAACCCGCTTGACCAAATACTTTTTATTTTGGCTCTGGTTGGGTTTTATCAGCATTTCTTTTTGTTAAAGTCCTTCTTGTGTTTTACTTTGCGCGCCACCAGGTTTGCCTCCTTTGTTCGCCGACCTCTGGCGGGCTTCTGTCCAGAAGTCCTCCTTTGGCATCTGGGTGTCTAGGTAGGCTGAATGTGAGGGAGGGTTTTAGTCACCCCCTACACAGGGTCTCCTTGAAGACCCGAGTCACACTTTTTCTTGATTGGCTGAGGTGGTTGTCCGTGCCGAACAACTCCCCTGCTGAGTGATTGACAGCCAGGCAGTGTGAATGGGGGATTTTGGCATAAAAGTCTGGTCTCTTGGGCTGGAAATCAGAGTCGCCACTGGAACTGCAAAGAACCGAAGAGAAGCGGAGAAGAAGACATCTGCTGCACCTCCCGAACCCCGGTGAAGCCCTGCTGCAGTCCTGAGCTATCTACCCTTCAACGACAAGAGAATATCCAGTCCGGAGGTTTCTTCCCTTGAGCCTGGTGGGATCAACCAGCTCACCTTCCACAGGCAGAGGATCCCCTTCTTGGTTTAAATTGCTGCACACAGCTGTAGTGGTCCGGATAGCCATCTGAAGAACCTCTTCTGTTTTAAAGGAGCGCACCTTTTATTCACCGTTGCTTTGCTGTTGCGGGCTTCATCCGTGGGTAGTGCAGATCACTCCAGCTGTCGTCCTCCTTGTCCCCACGACTGAAGCTTCAGGAACCGTGAGTCTACAGGAACTACCAGGAACAACTCCCGTGGCACCAGCTCTTCTTCATACGAATAAGGTACTGTGTCTGACTTCGAGGAACTAGGGTGAACCCTTTTCTCCTCACCAAAGACTTGTCCTTATCTTCCTTACCTCTTATAACTTTTGCTTCCCTTTTGACAATATCTAAGTACTCCTGGCAATCTCGAATCGTGAACTGTTCCACCCTGTGATCTTTGACAACAGGACCCCTGTCCCATTGACACTGGCGCAGGCCTATTGACTTTTATCTTCGAGTTAGAAAGCGTCTCTTGATTGTACCTGCCTTGACAAAAGTATTGCCTTTGATTTTTGTCCCCAACTCTCTTGTGTTAATTCATGTGCTAAATGTGTTTGACTACGGTAACATTTCTTCTCGCGGGTACGCTTCTCTTTCGTAAGACCGAACTGTCATTACTGTCATAAAGTGATCGCGTAACAACCCCCGGTAACGTCCTTGCTTCACAACACCGGTCTGTCAAATCCAAAGGTACTTACCTTGAATTGTTCTGCACAAGGGGAATTGGTTGTGTAGTGTGTTTGAAGTGTGGTTTTAATTTAATAGAAGTGAAGTGTTTTGTGAACAGATGGTCTAAAAATAAATGTACTTTTACTTTTTAACCAGAAACCTTGAGTCAGTGTTCGCTTGAGTCACAGTAATTGTAGTCCTTTGTGTAATTTCTACTACTGCTCATTTGCTCTTGAGATAAGTCTTGCTGCTCCGCTACTGCTACCACTCTAACTGTGTAGTACAGGCTTGTACCAAAGGTGAAATTATACTACAACCTGTAGTTTTAATCTTGTGCAGTGGTCCCTAAGGGCACTGCCCAGGATTCTGCCTAACACTGACATCCAGGAGAAGCATGAACCAAGGCAGGCAAGTCACTGCAGAAGTTCAAGCGTCTACGGCGACAGTCAAGTCACTAGCGCTAGCGGTGCAGTATCAGCGGTCGGCGGGCAGGACCAGGGGTTTTTGTACCTTAGCTCCTACACGGCAAGGGACCTCAATGACCTAGAGGATGAGGCGCTTTAACTTCCACTGTGCCCTTTGCAACCCCTCGCATGAAGCATCTGTGAAGTGGACTTCCGCCATATATCCCTTGTGGGAGGCAGGCTAACCCTGTTTGGCTAACCCTGTTTGGCGAGGAATGGAGACATTCCACATTGGACGCCCTTGCCTTACAGGTCGTCCCACAGGGATACTGCCTTACCTTTACCTCTCGTCCCTTAGACCACACCCCTTGATACCAGTCCTTGCCTCCACACCCTCACCTGCTGCAAGAGATCCATCAGCTTCTGAGGAAGGATAGCTCAGGGGCAACACGTTTGTCTTGGAAGCAAGACAACGCAGCACCACACAGGTTTGAAGCCTGATCCTGCGCTTAGAAACCACTTGCTGGTATTAAGCGCGTTATAAAAGAACAATTATAATAATTAGTACCTGGCGAGGGCGCAATCAGAATGAAAGAGCCATTCTGATTGGCCCTCGCCGAGTCGTTACAAGGCCGGGAATCCCTCCGTCGGGATTCCACGGCCTTTGTCCCCGGCGGGGGGCGTGGCAGTCCCTCAGCCAATGAGGAGGCTCGAAGCAGGGCCATCCGAGCTCCGAGCCTCCACAAGACTGAGAGGCTACCTTATGCCCCGCCGGGGACAGAGGGAAGGCTTTTTTTTCCCTTCCCTGCCTCCTCCCACCTCCCTGCCCTCCCCACCCCACTTACCGTCTAAGCCTTGGTCCCCGGCGGGGGACGATGAAAGCCTACAGCCGTGTGAAGACTCGGAGCGGGGCCATCCCCGCTCCGAGCCTCCACACGGCTGGAGACTTCCATCGTCCCCCGCCGGGGACCCAGGTGTGTTTTTTTTTTTTCTTCTTTTTTTTTTCCCTTTGCCCTCCCAACCCCACTTACCTTCTTATTTTTCGGGAGCAGACGCGCTGGAAACACTTCTGTTTCCAGCGTGTCCGCTCCCGATGGCCGCCATGGAAAGGGAAAACGGACTCTGTTTTCCCTTTCCATGGTGGCCATTTTCTTTGACGTCTTTTTTTTTTTCACGAAACACTGCAGCGTTTAGTGAAAAAAATAAAGCTTTTAGTGCCCCAGTCACGCAGTTTTTGCAGGCCGGGGTACTAATAGTTATATGCCCCAGATGGCGGGGGCATTACCGACTCTGGTAATGCCGCGGGGCCTTCGTTAAGGCCCTCGCTTCGCTCGGGGCCTATAACTATGGGCCCCGGGGCATTACCTGAGTCGGTAATACCCCCGCCACTCGGGGCATATTGCTTAATTATAATCATTCTGGCAACAGGGGCTATAGAGGTGTAACCTGCTCGGAACGAGGCAGGGGTTGATACTCAACATACATTCTGGTGCCGAAGAAGGACAGAGCTCTGAAGTCCATCTGAGATCTGTGGCTTCTGAATTTGTACTTTCGCAAGGACAAGTTCAAGATGGTTGCTCAGGCCCAAAGCCGCCTGGTCCTGCACATGAAAGTCTGGCTAGTTTCCCTTGATCAAAACAGCAAAGAGTCCTAACCTGTAAGACACTCCCGTCCCCTGCACACTCTCAAGGGTCAAAATTAGCCAAGCAATTTTTGGACAAGTATTAGCTGTTTACAAATATCTTGGATATTAATACATATAATTCTCCCGAAATGTAAATAACTAAATTAGAACCAGGTAAATGAGATTCTAGAAACACTTCTGAATGCTTTCTTTTGTTCTTTTCCAAGTAAATTATTTGAAAGCATAAGACAAATGTAGCTCAACGCTTTTCAGGACTAAATCGTCCCTTCTTCAGGAGTGAAATAATATAAATCTGTGAAATTAGCAAGCAATAGATTCCAATTAGTAATTCTCAATTGTGACATAATTCTGACAACATGCATAATGGAGAACTAGAAGTTGATTTACCTTATACTTCAAAGAAAAAAGTGACCAATTTTCTAATAAGTGAGGGAACTTCAACAGGTCCCAGTCATCTGTTATGGAACTGTAAAGAAGAATATCTGCATGTGGTGCTCGGTATTTAAAAGTGGTAAATTACCAATTGTAACTGGAAAGTTTCCTATCATCCAGGGTCAAGGTTAAAGTGATCCTCCTTGGGCAACTCGAAAGTCGAGCAAAATGATGTGTACCAGAGATCAAAGCAAGTGCCGTTATCACAATACGGCCAGAACTGCTCCTTAAAGAGCCAGTGAGCCAGTAGGAGTAGGATCAGTAGATTATTACCTGGAAATAGAATGTTCACCCCCGGTATGGGTAAGGCTCGCGGAGCCAAATGAGAAAGCCGCGATATATGTGGCATCAAAATAGCTCCCTAAAGTAGTAACGTGAGATACGTCAATGATGTAATGACGTCATAACGTTGTTAGACAACTCCATGGAGGTATAATGGAAAAACACAGACGTGTCCGTGTGGTTAAGACCCATGTGACCGCAGCATATATTAGGAAGTCACAAATATTTGCATTTAGTACCCAACTAGCCCCAAAGCTCAAATGGAGCCCATAATTATAGGGCGAGTCAACCTCAAGTTGTGCAGTTCTAGTCGATAATGAAAATTCAATTAACAAAAACCATTGTAACCAAATTATTGCCTTTCCAGTATTATGATGGTGCATAGTGGACAAATTAACAGGACATATAAATACACATAAAACAACTTGTGTGAGAGTTCACTCTTAAGACCAAGGCTGAGATGGATAGCAGAGGTCAAAGCAGGGAAATACACGCATGTCATATATCAAGCAGCAGGTCTTATGGATGCTAGAGGCCAAACAGACAATAGACATAAGACAACTATTGTTAGGAGTCACATTTACAAGTGAGGCTAAGTTGAATAACCAAAATCATAGCAGTAGAATACATACGTCATATATAAGATAGCAGACCTTGCAGATGACAATTGGTCGTCACATAGCAAATGGAAAAGGGCTTGTGACATACAGAAAGAATCTGTACAAGTCTGATTCTTACAGTCATGAATAGAACACCAAGACTACATGGCAGGTTGCACAATACTTTAGATAACAGACAGGAAGTTAGATGGACATTCAAAGATAGATACGTGCATGTCATATATCAGATAGAGAATGGTTCATGTTGTATATCGTGCTGATACAACACACAACCATTGCATAGGGATTCCACATATTGACCCTAGTTGTAGCATGCAGACCTTGAATCAAGCATAGCAAAGGGTAGCAAAGAAAAATATATTCTACTTAGGAAGGACCTCAAATGTTTTTTTTAACTATGTTCTTCAGGCATGTATGTGCTTATCGTGTTACATAGAGTCCAAATGTAGTTCATAACAATGGAGCCAAAAGGAATTCCTGAGTCATCCCTAATGATGTTGAGTGGGATAATATGTTATATGAAGTCTAAATATAGTTCCTAAGAATAGAGCAAAATTAAATTCCTCATTCATCCCTAATGGACTAAGCGAGTCCCATTGATGTATCCAAAACATCTCTCCTTGAGACAGTTTCTTAGTAAGGTCACCTCTTCTCAGGAGTGAATGGAGAACCTCTAATATCACACATCTCATTTGTGATTTATTAAGCTGATGCTCTTTGAAATGTCTATACAGTGGAGATTTGTTATTGCAAGTACGAATATTTGATTTGTGTTACAGCCAGCGCTCTTTGGCTTTGTGTGTGGTCTGACCCACAAAATATCTCCCACATGGACAGCAGAGGCCGTAAATGACATTGCTCATGTCGCAAAATGGTGCAGTTTGATCATCTGCCCTGTGTATGGATGTCTGTCACCCTGTATGATGTTATTGTCACGACCCTCGCCCAAAACCCCCTCTGGCAAACCCATTGTCGAGGTGGAGTCAGGACTCGGGCCTCTAGAGCCTGGCATCCTCTTCAAAAGCTTTCATGGGGCCAGTCCTGGCGCCTATGGCGCAAGGCTCATACACCATGAAAAACAATGTGCTTGGGAACTACTTTATTGTATTGTCAGCCAACATGGAGGCATCCACATAGCTTGGTTCCTAAGAACCAAGCTATGCGGACTAGTGTTTTGGGTGTGGTAGCCTAGGGACTACTTTACCTGGGCTATTTTGTTGGGGCTATTTAAACCACACCCGAGCAAGACAACACGCTTCGCGTTACTTTGCAGCTTGCAACGTGACGCTCACCGTGTCCAGCTATTCCCTCGAACCTCAGAGAAGCAGAACCTGCAAGGAGACACAAGGAACATCATTAGCAGCAGCATCTTACCTGCAGTCTTCATCTTTAAACACTCGCAGCTACTGCGAACAGCTTCCTCGAATCTGCACGCCTCCCGGACAGAACGACCTGAAAGAGAAAGATAGAGGCAACATTAAAGAAAGCAGTAGAGACATTTACAAATTACAAACTGCTCAAAAGGCTTACCTGGCTGGTTGCCTCTCGGCTGGCACCACTCCGGACATTCCACACGCGCTGAAGAACACCACGACCTACAAGGAAAGAAAACACAGGTTAGCAAAGCCAAGACTTCGCAGCGCTGCGCATAGCGTTTACTTACCGCATCATAGCGCTCTTAATGCGCCATCATTTACCAGCGGGGCTCAACCAAGCCAGTTCGCCGCGCTGAAGCGCTGCATACCTAAGGGAGAAAAAAGAGACATTTTAAACAAAGAAAGGCATGCAGGATAGCAACAAAACTAAAGAACAGCAATAAGACATACCTGAACAATATCAAACGGGCTGGCGTCAGTGAAGTAACTGGACCGCACTCGCCCATGAAAGACAATGCGCCCCTGCAAAGAAGGCAGGACAGAGAGCACGCCTAATTCTACTACAAGGTGAGGAGAGGGCACCAGAGGGACTGAAATCATACGGGGATGGAGGGAGGATACTTACCCCAGTCGGTTAGTCTTCAACACAGTCCTCCTGTATTTTCAGGCAGAACCTTCCCCGCGGACCACATCAGGGCAAAGCTGAGAAGCATACCAGCGAGTAACCCGGCTAGGTGGCGTCCCTGTGGATACCAGGTGAGTGTAACAGTTATTGCAATCCTGACAGTTTAGACACAGAAAGGTGCCAACCCTGGGCTTCTGTATATGTTTCTGGGTGCCATGTTTAATCTTTTCAGCTTTAACTGTGCTTTGGTCCCGAAGATTCCTCCCTCGCTTATATGCTATCATTGGTGATTTTGGGAATAACCTTGACAAGAGGGGATTAGATATAGGGCCAATTCTTCTGGACTATTCTGGAAATCTGGTAGCTCTGACTCGAAAACTTTATGGTGTGAATAAAAGTGAAAATATCATCCTTAGGTTTTGGGTATCATGAGTTGTCTTGTCTTACTTTACATACAATCAATTGCTTTGGTAAGTATATTCTCTCTGTATCCCTTTTGTGGGAAATATGTGGTCATTGTCTGATAGTCTTTCTTTAAAGTGTTGTCGTCTGAAACTATCCGCTCCAGTCTAAGAAATTGACTGTACGGTAAGTTGTTCTTGAGGTGGAGGGTGAAAGCTTGCATAATGTAGGATGAGGTGGAGGGTGAAAGCTTGCATAATGTAGGATGTTATTGACATCAGTCGGTTTGCTGTATATCGTAGTGATCAAAATGTTATCATTCAATGCGACCTTAACATCTAGGAAGTGTAGATTTGGTTGTCCAACTTCCAAGGTAAACTTTATATGCGGATGCATCTCATTTTGGAACCACAAGAATACAAGGAGTTCTAGATGAGTTCCACTCCAAACAGCAAAAATATAATCTATGTACCGTTTCCAGTATTTTATTTTTGGAGACCACATGGGGGGTCTAAAAATAAAGGTGTTTTCAAAGTGATGGATAAAGATGGCGCCATAGGTGGATGCCATGTTTGAGCCCATGGATGCGCCTGATATATGTAGATAAAATCTATTGTTGAAACAGAAGAAATTATTGTACAGAATAATATTTGTGATTAGTTGATGTAGTCAGATGTTAGTGGATGGACATCTTGTTCTCGCTGGATGTTCAGAGCCTCTACACATCTATTCCGCATGTAGAAGGCATCGATTTTATTTATTATTTATAAAGCCCTGAGATGAGGCCTGAAAGCATAGAAGCGCTAACAAGACAAACAAACAGATAACGAAAAACCTAACAAGTCAGAGAAAACAAACTAGGCATCTAGAGCGGATCATAAAGATCATTCAAATAAAGCAGTCTTCAATCCACGCTTAAAGAGAACTAGTGAGGCACAGCCCCTAAGGTCAGAAGGTAAGGCATTCCAGCATGTGGTGCTACATTATGTAAGGTCCCCTGACTGACCATGTTCAGTTTAGTTCTTGGCACATACAGGAGATGGATATTGTTTGATCTCGGCGTTCTTCGGAAAGGTAACCAAGACAACCTATCTGAAAAATAGGCAGGGCTTTGGCCATAAAGACATTTATGTGTTAAGGACAGCAGATGGAACGTAATCCTCGCATCCACTGGCAACCAGTTCAATGCTCTTCTGACTTCCGAAGTGTGAGCTCCCTTGCATGGGCCTTCTACAGCACAAACTGCAGTGATTTGGATAACCTGGAGCTTGGTTATCTCAGCTTTACCACTACCGTGCAGCAGGCTGGCACAGTAGTCTAATTTGACCTGATGATGGCTCGAGCAATGGAAGCATAGTTGTCATGTGTGTGACGAATCCCTAGAGATGTTGTCACTTCTCCCCAAGGTGGAGCTCCTTCTCATAAATCCAGGGAACTCCTGCCACTACCCGATAGTCCCCCTGGGGGTGGTGCGCAGCTGGATGCTCTCATGCGGAGAACCTCCCCGTCTGGAGATAGGGACAGACATCTAGGGAGAACATGGTATAACCACCTCCCAATCACCCCTCCTCAACCTACACCAATGGTATACCCCAGTAATTTACTCAACCACCCCATGTACCTGTGTAGGGCCAGTGACATAAGATCCACTGAGACGAGGAAGAGCGGGGACTCCCTAAGGAAGACCTACTTAACAAGTAGTGGGAATTGGAGGAGGAGGTGCAGAACAAGGAAGAGCAATGGTGAGAACTTGAATGCACAGTCTAGTCTTCTGTGTCCGCTTACGATAAAAATTAAAGAAGGACTTACCATGTTGTCAATTCCTCCCTAGAGGAACCGCAAGCATAGGAGTTGTCAGGCATGGAAAATAGAAGAGGCTGTTGTGCGGGACTCTAGCAGTCATGCACAGCATACCTATCCTTTCTGCCGTGGACGAACCAAATGGAAAGCTGGAGAAGCAGAGGTCCAGGTGTGCGACGAAGCTGGACTGCATGGTTAAGTGAAGACGCGCACTCTGCGAGGAACCAAATGCTGCGGAACCAGAAGAGCCTGAGACCGATCAGAGCACACCGGCCGAGACCATTAAGGTACAGGGGTTGCCGGGCAGTTGGTGGGGGCACAGCAGAGTCATAGAAGACTCTTAACCCACAGAGCAGGAGTCAGGAGGAAGCTCCTGGGGGAGAAGAAACTTTAAGAACACCAAAAACAGAACGAGAAGAGGTCGGGTCTGGGACCTGCACCCGCAAAAGAAGATCTACGAGTCATCTTTGTGGCAGTACCTGGCAGGAGAGTGAACCATGTCTGCGAAATCAAAGCAGTAAAGAAATACAGGTGTAGTATCCACACCAACAAGAGAAGAGGAGTACAAACCATCTTCCTCGTGGCAATACTTGCCAGGAGAGTGTACCAAGTCTGCCCAAGTCTGGAGACAGGGAAGCCTGGGTCTGGGACCCTCTAAATGAAAGACTGAAAGTGTTGAATTGTGAAACCAAATTGAAAGAGAGGCCAGAGGAAGGTAGTCATTGCCCATGGTAGCATTGAATTGTGCAACCAAGTGAAAACAGACCAGGGGAAGGGAGTCATGCCCCCTAGTTATGTCGAACTCTGAAGTCAGGCTCCCAGGAGAAGGGAGTCATTCTCCTGGTAACCAAGGCTAGGGGAAGGGAGTCATTCCCCCTGGTTGTTTTGAACTGTAAAATCAAGTTACCAGGAGAAGGGAAGTCATTCTCCTGGTAACCAAACCTAAAAAGACATTCTGATACAAAGTTTTAAATGATGGGCAGTGTGCCTGCCAAAAAGAAGTGCTAGAACTTTCTTTTGTGTTGGAGGACAATTTTGACCGAGGAAGGGAGTCATTCCCCTAAGAAGTCAGAGCCTGGAAGTGAACTTTTATCGCCAGTGCTGAAGAAGGGAGTCATTCTTCTGGACCAAGAAGGTATACTATATCTCTAGTTTCGTTTTAAATGTAAGGGACAGAAGGAGGGTTTTGACAAAGAACTGTGGACTATCTATTTACACTCACATTTTGACAGAACCCCTTGTGTTTTAATGGAGACAGGGAAACCCCTCTTAGAGATGGGGAAAGTTTGTTTTTTTCTTTATTTTCTTGGCTAATAAAAGTCTATAGTAATCACCATGCCACATGTATCAGCCTCCTCATCCTTACACGTGTCAGTAAAAGGTCTTAACTAACCAGGCTGTGCACATGGGCCATCATGTTAATTTCTTGATCGAAGTCCATGCCTAGTGTTTTAACTTTAGGTATAGTAACAATAGCATAGTCTGCTATAAGGAATTCCCTATATTTCGGGTCAAGTTTCCTTATCCGCGCAGCAGTGCCTTCATTCAGCTCTGTTTTCAAATCGTGGAGTGCCAGGCCATTGTCAAACATCCATTGCTGAAAAAAGGGTTAGATGGCATTAATAATCTCTTTCTTGCGCATGGTTTCCAGAGAGAGGTATTAAACACTGTGTATCGCCACCATAGCTTGTATACTTCACATCTCTGACATCAAGCAATTCGAACAATGGCTTCGTGAAAATGTTGTATAATGTGGGGGATAAGCATGATCCCTGAGGAACCCCACACGTCACCTCAAATTCATTGGCAAATAGCATTACAACCAAAAACTCAGGCAAAACAGCTAGACAAAAAGGACTTAACCCAATTGGCAGCCGCAGGTGAACAAGAGGCAGAATGTAACCTATTGAACAGTAAACTTGGACCTTCTGGATCTGACCATCTGCCCACCACTCCGGTTGCCTCGCCGCTCAGATCTCCTAACCCAGTTGGAAGGTTGAGTGCTTCACCCGAACCCGAAATCCCTTGCCTGGGACCGCTCTGAGAAAGGTGCTTGAGGTGTTGCTGGCTGCACGCAGGCCTTCTACAAGATCTCTGTATGCATGCAGGTGGTGAAGATTTGAGGTGTGGTGCAGGCATTGCGAGATTTACCTCATCTCTTGCCCCACCACTACAGTGATGGAGTTCCTTCACTCAATGGCCTCTGCAGACCTTCAGGTTACCACAGTCAAAGGATATTTGGCAGCCTTGTCTGTGTTCAACCGGTCCCTGGATCGAGGCCTTGTGAATTATTTTCTGCCAACTCCCTGTGTTGTCCCAGATTGGGATTTAACTCTGGCTTTGACTTTCTTGATGGCAGCTCCCTTTGAGCTCATGCATTCCTGTTCTTTGCGGCTGCTCACTCTAAAGACAGCCTTTTGGTCGCGATCACATCCGCCAGGTGGGTCAGCGAATTGCAGGCCCTTTGTTGTAGTCCCCCGTTTTAAAGATTTCTTTTCTTTTGAGAAAAGGTCTCACTTAAAGCAAGGCTGGGGTTTCTGCTAAAGGTGGCACCTGAGTTTTACCTTTCGCAAGCCATAGACCTACCAGTTTCCACATCCTTCCAAAGAAGAGGAGCGCTTTCATCGGCTGGACCCCAAAAGGGCCGTGAGTTTCTAGATCGCTAGGATGTCAGAATTCCATAAGTTTGATCATCTGTTTGTGGCCTACTCTCTAGTCCAGAAAGGTCTGGCTGTAACAAAGCAGACGTTATCCCCGGTGGATTATCTTGTGCATTGCAGAGTGCCATCAGTCTGCAGGCAGGGAACTGCCTTCTGATTTCAAGGTGCACTTGACCTGAAGGGTCTCCCCATCGACTTCCTTACAGAGGGGGCAGGGTTACAGTTAGGGGTATTTGCAGTGCAGAAATGTTGTCTCACTCCATACATTCACTAAATACAGTCTGGACGTCGCCTTTGGTGGCTGACATGCTTTTTGGCAGGGAGCTGCTTCAAAAGCTTTTACTGTAAGCGTTCTGCCTGCATCCATTTTCTCACTGCTTGGGCAGTCCATCAGATCAGAAATCTGCAGGAGAAAGGCAATCCATTGAAAAAGAAATTACTTAACGTAATTCTTTCCTCCAGCATGGGGTCTGGCATGAATTCACATGCTCATGCATATTCATCAGGCTGGGAATTCTTGGTAAAAGAAAATAAATTTCACTTTAGCTTGAAAACTGTATTTCACGTCTAAACCAATCACTGTTCTTTGGGTCATACTGCCACGTCCAATGACCGTCTTCTCCCTAAACTCCACCCCTTGAGGCCATCTTCAGATTTTTACTGCACGCTTCAGTGTTGGGAGTCCTCTTGGTGCTCTCTGAGCAATTTTTTCATATTTCATGTTTTTGGCCAATTTTAGTAACGCTTTTGACCGATTAGACAAATAATCGGCAGGGGACCCACTGTCAGCAAACATACTACATCGCAGATCTTTCATAGAGTTTCGAGAATACCCGGGCTTGGGCCTACTTTGTGCCGTTCGACCATGACCGAGGAGAAGAGATGCCTCTTCAAACTCTGCATGAAATTTGGATTGAGGAACGTGTACGTCGAAGATCGACACCATATATGTCTGTATTGCCTGCATCCGGCCCATGATTAGGAGGGATGAAAGGTATGCTGTGGATTTTCAGAAAAGACAAAGGAGGATTGCTACAGCAGGCTGGCAATGTGGCTCAAATCGGGCAAGGCCTATGACTCTGCTTCTGGGCTCCCTCACAAAATAGGTTGAGATCCTTTGAGGACACCCCACCCTCGGGGATCCAACTTGCACGTGGTTGATCCAACTTGGTTCTCTGCTGCTGAGGGTCCTTGGGAAGGACATGGTCGCTGTCACCAACCACTTCTACAGCAAGCCTACCAGTGAGGGGCGCTCCCTCTTGGAGAAAGTCCTTGACTCCTTCAAAACTCTGCTTACCATTGGCGGACAAGGCGACTTGGAGAGATCCAAAGGTGGCCCTTCGATGCCCCCCTCGATGACGCCATTGGCATCTGCAGCTCAAATGGTGTTAGGGAGAATTCTCTTAAAAGGCTAATTTCCCAAACCTAGTGAGTCCCCCAGCAGCTTTGCTGGATTTTTGGGGTTTGTTTTTTTTTCTCCTGCTAAGAGTGAGACTATTTTCCTCCCACTCTTAGGCATGATTTGAGGTATGTGCTTATGGGCTATGGGGTCTTTTACTCCATAGGGTATCATCTGTTTTAGTGTATGTGTTACACAGCACCCTCAGTGAAGTAACACAGGGGTGTCATAGTGACCCCCAAACATAGACTCCATACCCTGGGACTGACTACTGTCTCCCAGGGCATGTAAAGTCACCATTGGCTTTACTAGTCCAAAATTGTGAACAGAACCAGTACAAATTATTATATATATATATATAAGTACTGGAAGGGGTTAATTAGATTGCCCCTGGGTCTGTTTCCAAGTGGGCACTGTCCAGTCCCCCCTTGTCGAGTTTCTGGCTGGTGGCAGTGGTTACCACGCAAAATATTCCACCGGAATATTTCCTCTGGGATTTTCCTATTGGTTTTAAACGCACCACTTTTTTGGTGCAATGTTAAAGATACCGCTGGTTTATTTATTTAATATAAAATCACTGGTTGGGTCTTTTCGCCAGAAATCTTTTCCAAAATGGCGTTTGTGTCCGTCTCTGTAACTCCAACCAAGGTCGGGCCCTTTGTTCCACTTTTTGGCGGGCTTCTCCACAGAAGCCCTCCAACTGGTGCCACTATGTCTGGGTTCCACAGGATGTGTGGGTGGGGGAATTGGCACCCTGGACTGCGTTGCCTTAGCAACCCAAGTCGCACTCTGTTCTGATTGGCCCAGTGGTGAGCCGCCCGGCTCACCAATTAGCATGTATGAGTGACAGCTAGGCTGTTGAATGGGGGGTTTTCTGCATAAAAGCAGGGCTTTTGGGACTGGAAATTCAGAAGTCACCACAGGACATACGAAATCCATAGAGGGGAGAAGCTGAGCCATCTGCAACGACGACACCATCGGTGGAGCCCTGCTGCAATGACCTCACCACTTTCCCCGACGACAAGAGAAGATCTTTTGCTGTAAGAGTCTTCTCCCTTTGAGCTGGTGGCGACAACCAGTTCGCCATTCGCCTTCCAGGACGTCCCTTGGGCGAATCGCCAGTGCTAAGCACCCCGCCGGCCGGATAGCCAAGCTTCACCACTCTGACCGCGAATAAAAGGAACGCACCTTTTATCCGAACGAACTCCGCGGCTGGTCTCTTCCCTGGGCAGTGCAACGAATCCAAGTTTCCTCCTGGACGAGATATTCTCTTCCCCTGGTTGAAACCACGAACTGCACCCGCTGCCAGGAACAACTGCCACCGCTGGAGCGTCCTCACTCTTTAAGGTACTGTGTTCCGCCTGGCCTCCCTTTCCAGGGTTTGCTAAAGATGACCCTTAAATCCTTGGCTTTCCAACTGGGTTGGCCCCCAGACCTTCTAACTTTACCTTTTGCATCAAACTAACCTCTTTTGAACATTTCTGCAAAGACTTGAGTGCTTTTTAAACTGTGTGATCTTGGGCACATTTCGCCTTGCTACATTTAAAGTGTGCCTGGCCTATGGACTTTGGCTCTACAGTCGACTCTGCCTTCACTAACTTGCTGTGCTCTTAGAAAAGTGTTGGGGACTGTTTTATTTTCATGAACTGCCTTTTTCTCTCCCGTTAACTTAATTATTGGAGTGCCATCTAAGTTACTCGCTCACATCTGTTTTTACAAATAGTGGTGTTTTGACCTAGACTTGTCTAATAATTATTAAGGGAGGTGTGTATACTTTTCTGATTGTGTTTGAACTTGCTTTGATCTATAGTGCTTAGTGTATTTCCTAAAGTGTGTTTTAAATAAATAATTATATACTTTTGATACCAAGCTCTGGTCAGTGTTTGCTTGCTCTACTGTGTTTTTAGCCCTATTGTGTATCCTCTGTATACTGCCCTACTCATCTTGAGAGAGGTCTAACTGCTCAGCCACAGCTACTGGGTAAATCTGGGTGGTGCGGCCTGCTACCAATTGGGTTTACTGCTTACTCCTGTAGTCTTAGTTCCCCAAGGGAACTGCACAGGATTCTGCCTAACAGATGGCCAAAACAACTTTGTCATTAACGGTCACAACCATGTTGACGAAGACTCCTTCTACCACCCCGTCAATGACCACTACTTCTTCGTCAAAAGGGGGCTGGCCACGAAGGTGGTGTCCACAGTCACGGCTGCCCTGTGGGTGTCCCTACTGCCATGGCGTGAAGCAGCTGCCATGGCTCCAGCGGAAGCCCCTGGAATGGGGATAGCAGCCGCTTCTCCCTAGAAGTCTCCAGAGAGGGGAAAGGGTAAAACTCCTACGGACCCTAAGGGTATGAAACCACTGGCTGCCCCTGTGAGACCGGTACAGATTTATACGAGCCTCGATGAGGGTGATGAAAATCTGCCCAAAGACTATTATTCAGGCCACGAAGGGGGTCAGGGACCTGTGTCTGTAGGTGGGTTACCACGAGGCAAGCCTGGTCCTCCACCTCACCAGAGGAGAGGCACCAGTCCGGAGCCTCTACCTCTCATTCCTTCTACGCCTCAGCCAAGGAAAAATGTCTTTGGACATTCTGACCACGCTGCACACGTTTGTATCAGACATTCAACAGAGACTGCCGCCTACACCAGGCCCTTCTCCATCTAGAAGTCCCCCAAGACCGCTTCCCCGGTGTTAGGCAGAAACCTGTGCAGTTCCCTTGGGGAACACTGCAAAAGATTTAAGACTACAGGTAGAGCAGTAAACCCCTTTGGTAGCAGTCTGTACCACCCAGATTTACCTGGTAGCTGTGGCTGAGCAGTCAGACTTCTCTCAAGAAGAGTTAGGCAGTATGTAAAGTATACACAATATGTACCAAAACACAATAGCACAAGCAAACACTGACCAGAGCTTGGTTTCAAAAGTATATAGTTATTTATTTAAAATACACATAAGTTAAAAACACTCTAGCAAAAATATAGTAAAAGCACTTCAACACAGTTATACTGAAAGTAAATTCAATCCTTTCTCCTATCTAGACAACTCTAGGTTAACACCACTTAATTAAAACAGAGGTGAGTGCTTAACGTTAGATGACACTCTAGTAGTTTCCAAGAAAGGGAGAGAAAAAGCAGAAATAGGTTAGACACACCACTCTAAGGTCCAGAACACTTGCAATAGGCTTAACGAAGAATAAAGTCACAGGTGAGCAAAAGTCACTAGGCAGGGCCCACTCTTAGAGTAGCCGGAGCGAAAATGTGCCCAAGATCACACTGTTAGTTAGAGATTCAAAGTCTTGCAAAGAGTCAAAAAGAGTTTAGAGTGGCTCAGAAAGTTTAGCCAAAGTGTCCCAGGCACTCCCAGGTTCGAAAGCCGGGGACTAAATCTACCCCGTACAGTCGGTAGCAAGGGAAGCCAGGCGGAACACAGTACCTTAAGCGGAAAGGATCCTCCAGCGGGGGCAGTTGTTCCAGGCAGCGACAGCAAGGCTCGACGTCGGTCAGGGGAGAAGAATATCTCGCTGAAGAGCAGAAGAGAAAGGTCGTAGCACTGCCCGGGAAGAAACCAGCCGCGGAGTCCTCCGGTTCAAGGGTTGGTACCGACTTTCGCGGTATGGGGGTAAAGTGTGGTATTCCGGATGCCGGGGTGCTTGGCACAGGCAAGGCGGCCACGAGATACCTCAAAAGGACGGAAAGAAGGCGAAAACTGGTTGTCCCCACCAGTCAAGGGAAGGAGCCACTCCGTTAAGAGTTCTCCTCGGTCGTCGGGAAAAAAGTGGTGAGACGGTTCAGCAGGGCTCCACCGGGTGGTGTCGTCGAAGCAGGTCGGCTCAGCTCTTCCCTCGTCGGATTCTTGGTCCTGTGGCGACTTCTGAAGTCCCAGTCCCCAAAGCCCTGCTTTTATGCAGCAAACCCCCATTCACCCAGCCTAGCTGTCACTCAAACATGCTAAGTGGTGAGCCGGGCGGCTCACCACTTGGGCCAATCAGGACGGAGTGCGACTTGAGTTACCAAGGTAACTCAGTCCAGGGTGCCTAAATCCCCCTCCACCCCTCCTAAGTACCCCAGACAGAGTGGCACCACTTTGGAGGGCTTCTGTGGAGAAGCCCGCCAAAAGTGGAACAAAGGGCTCCACTTTGGGTCAGAGTTACAGAGGCGAACACCAACGCCATTTTAGAATCAAGTTTTGGCAAAAAGTCCCAACCGGAGTTATAAAAATAAATATATAAACCGGCGGTATGTTTAAGGCTACCGTAAATAAATAATTAAATGTGTTAGCCTAAAACAATGGGAAATCCCATAGGGAAATATTCGCGGTCGAATATAAAAAGTAGTTTCCACTGCCACCAGCCAAAACTCGATCAGGGGGGACGGAGACGTGCCCCCTCGACTAACAGACCCTGGGGCAATCGAATTGCCCCAGCCAGTACGTCCACAATATGATGGTTTGTACTGGTTCTGTTCAGGATTCAAGACTAGCAAAGTCTTTGGTGACTTTACATGCCCTGGGAGACAGTAGTCAGTCCCAGGGTATGGAGTCTATGTTGGGGAGTCCCTAGGACACCCCTGGGTCACGGCACAGAGGGTGCTGTGTGACCCATATCACAAAAATACATGAGGCCCTATGGAGTAAAAGACCCCATAGCCCATTCAACACAAGGTTTAACCAAGAAAACACACTTCAACATGTCCAAGAGTGAGGGTAAAAGAGTCTCACTCTTGGCAGGAGAAAAAAATTAAACCCCAGAAATCCAGCAAAGCTGCTGGGGGACTCACTAGGTAGGGAAATTCAGCCTAAACAGAGAATTCTCCCTAACACTCGCCCCCCCCAGACTAAGGGACAGGAGGATTTAATCCACTCCTGGATGAACCTCATACCTCTAGTCGATGATATACATCCTAGAGAGTCCATCAGCATTTTGATGGTGACACCTTGACCTATGTTCAATGGAGAACTCAAAGGTTTTCTTTTGCAAGCTAACGGACCTACAGACCCTTTGAGGAACATCAGTCTTTTTGTTATAGGGGATCTGGTTGACCAGTCCCTCAGAAGTTGGTACAACTTCTGAACCTATGTTAGGCTTTTTCAAGGGGTCCTTATAAAGGATTCCCTTAGATCTAGAGGGGCCTCCAAGGTTCCTCACCACCTCTCTTGTGGGAGCAGGTTGGGTCTTAGGCCTCTTGGTTGGAGGGGTTGGGGTTAGGCAATGTACCTGCTTCCCCTTCCTCTTAGATCTACCCTTACCTATTTTAGGAGTTTCCCCCCTAATATTAGGATTTGAGTTGGGGCCTTCAGTAGAAGGTCCAACAGTCTGAAGGTTTTTGGCCTTAGACTTTTCTTTTCTGGTTTTCCACCAGCACTGAGAATTACCAGTTCTCTCAGGTCCAGATAGGGGCCTAGTTGGTCTATCCACCTCTTCCTCAGAAGCAGGGGGAGTCAGAGACTCTGAGACTAGGGGAACAATGATGGAGCTTGGTTGGGGCGCCCATGTTCCTAGCATACTATCCTGAAATGTGCCTGGGTTAGAGGTCAACTTACTAACACCAGGGCTTGTAGTGGGGTTCTCAGTAGAGGGTCCCACAGGCTTAGAAGGGTCCTTCAAGGTAGCCTGTCTAGCCAATTTGGTTAAGTTCTGCTTCTCCATACTGGGAGGCCTGGGGGTATGTGACACTACTCCTAGAGTTCTTAGGTCATTCCCTAACAGGACCTTCCCAGGTACCTCAGTCTGAACACTGACAGGGATCCTCACTGTCATGTTGTTACACTGAATGAGGGCTGGTAGAATAGGAACCATTTGGACAGGGCCTCCAGACATCTTAGTGGGACCTTTGGGTGCTTTGGCCACATCCTCCGGTTGAAAGAAGCTTTCATCCACTACTGTTCTGCTGGCCCCAGTGTCTCTCCTGGCAGGAGTATCCTGGCCATTGACAAGAACACTGTCCACATAATACACCTTAGAGTTAACAGGTAGGGAGTTATACACAACCCTATTCTGGGGACTAACCAGACCCATAGGCTCTAAGTTTACAGTTGCTTGAAGACCCAAGGGTTCTTCAGCAAAGAGTTCAAAGTGGGCACTAGCCATCTGTACTTCATCCTCAGGAGTGAAGGCTAAGGAGACTGTGCTGATCCCTGCAGGTTTACCCTTGCACTTGGGATCTCCTTTGATATGATCAGTACCCTGACAGACATAGCATTGTCCAAATGCTCTCTGGAAGGGTGGCTTGTTCTGACCTCCTTCTGGCTTGTGGCCAGAAGGTACAGTAGCCTGACTAGGTTTCCCATGTGGCTTACCCTGGTTATTTTGTGGTTTGGGGCCCTCTTTGGGATAGGAATTATTAGAATTCTCTTTGGAGTCCTTTTTAGACTGTTTCTCCCCATCCTTCTTCTGAGTTACCCCAGAATCCTTGTGAGTGGCCCTGTTGGCAACCCACAAGTCAGCAGCCTTAGCTAGTTTCCGGGAATCTAATTCCTTGGAATCAGCCAAGTGTTGTCTGAGCTCAGGAGAGCAGGCATCATAAATAGTCTCCAACATAAACAAATTCTTCATACCTTCATAAGTGTTCACCTTGTAACCCTTAATCCATCCCTCTAAGTTTTTCAAACATTCACTCACCCAGGTAGCCCAAGGGGTACCATCATGCTTTTTGAGGCTCCTAAACCTCTTAAGATACTGGGAAGGGGTCTTCCCAAACCTAGCTATCAAAGCTAGTTTCACACATTCATAGTCCTTCCTATCCTCCTCCCCCATCTCCATTACCACATCAGTTGCAACAGGGGGAAGCCTAGAGAACAACCAGGTGAGTAAGTCATTTCCTGTGATGTTCTGGAGCCCATGATTATATTCAAACAGAGACAACCAATCCAACACATCCAACTTAGGCTCATACATACCAACCAATTCTTTAGGCATCCGGGGTCTTTTAGGACTGGAACTTCTAGAGGAGCCAGAGAGAGAAACATTCTCAACAGATAATTTCTTCATTTCTAAGTCATACTTGAGCTCCATTTCCCTTAGCCTTAGTTCTTTGTCAGTTTGAGCATTAAGTTTCTTATACTCCAATTCTAGCTTCATTTTCTCCAGTTCAAAGTACTGGGGACTAAATGTGGGACCTGGTAAAGGTCCAGTAGGCACAGCAGGTAGAGCAGGCAGAGGCCTAGGGGGGACAGTTACAACAGCCTCACCCTCCTCTTCTGACTCTTCCTCAGAAACATCAACATTTTGTTCCATGTTAACTTCAACACTGTCATCTACAGTTGCTGGAGTGGTAGGTTCCTCTGAACCATCACCCAGACTTTGGTTAGCTAACAATCTTTCAATCAGCTCCATTTTCTTGCCCTTAGTCAGGAGATCCTTATGTTTACAGAGCATTCTTAAACAATCAGCAGTTTTGGCTGCCAGGGACTCTTGACTATAGCTTTCTATAACTGACATGTTAGAGGTTTTACTTTTTCAGTGCTAAGCTTTGTGGTTAGTTGCACTAAGGTATCTAAAGCACAATAAAATGTATACTCAATACAAATCCCACCGCTGTACACCAGTGTTAGGCAGAAACCTGTGCAGTTCCCTTGGGGAACACTGCAAAAGATTTAAGACTACAGGTAGAGCAGTAAACCCCTTTGGTAGCAGTCTGTACCACCCAGATTTACCTGGTAGCTGTGGCTGAGCAGTCAGACTTCTCTCAAGAAGAGTTAGGCAGTATGTAAAGTATACACAATATGTACCAAAACACAATAGCACAAGCAAACACTGACCAGAGCTTGGTTTCAAAAGTATATAGTTATTTATTTAAAATACACATAAGTTAAAAACACTCTAGCAAAAATATAGTAAAAGCACTTCAACACAGTTATACTGAAAGTAAATTCAATCCTTTCTCCTATCTAGACAACTCTAGGTTAACACCACTTAATTAAAACAGAGGTGAGTGCTTAACGTTAGATGACACTCTAGTAGTTTCCAAGAAAGGGAGAGAAAAAGCAGAAATAGGTTAGACACACCACTCTAAGGTCCAGAACACTTGCAATAGGCTTAACGAAGAATAAAGTCACAGGTGAGCAAAAGTCACTAGGCAGGGCCCACTCTTAGAGTAGCCGGAGCGAAAATGTGCCCAAGATCACACTGTTAGTTAGAGATTCAAAGTCTTGCAAAGAGTCAAAAAGAGTTTAGAGTGGCTCAGAAAGTTTAGCCAAAGTGTCCCAGGCACTCCCAGGTTCGAAAGCCGGGGACTAAATCTACCCCGTACAGTCGGTAGCAAGGGAAGCCAGGCGGAACACAGTACCTTAAGCGGAAAGGATCCTCCAGCGGGGGCAGTTGTTCCAGGCAGCGACAGCAAGGCTCGACGTCGGTCAGGGGAGAAGAATATCTCGCTGAAGAGCAGAAGAGAAAGGTCGTAGCACTGCCCGGGAAGAAACCAGCCGCGGAGTCCTCCGGTTCAAGGGTTGGTACCGACTTTCGCGGTATGGGGGTAAAGTGTGGTATTCCGGATGCCGGGGTGCTTGGCACAGGCAAGGCGGCCACGAGATACCTCAAAAGGACGGAAAGAAGGCGAAAACTGGTTGTCCCCACCAGTCAAGGGAAGGAGCCACTCCGTTAAGAGTTCTCCTCGGTCGTCGGGAAAAAAGTGGTGAGACGGTTCAGCAGGGCTCCACCGGGTGGTGTCGTCGAAGCAGGTCGGCTCAGCTCTTCCCTCGTCGGATTCTTGGTCCTGTGGCGACTTCTGAAGTCCCAGTCCCCAAAGCCCTGCTTTTATGCAGCAAACCCCCATTCACCCAGCCTAGCTGTCACTCAAACATGCTAAGTGGTGAGCCGGGCGGCTCACCACTTGGGCCAATCAGGACGGAGTGCGACTTGAGTTACCAAGGTAACTCAGTCCAGGGTGCCTAAATCCCCCTCCACCCCTCCTAAGTACCCCAGACAGAGTGGCACCACTTTGGAGGGCTTCTGTGGAGAAGCCCGCCAAAAGTGGAACAAAGGGCTCCACTTTGGGTCAGAGTTACAGAGGCGAACACCAACGCCATTTTAGAATCAAGTTTTGGCAAAAAGTCCCAACCGGAGTTATAAAAATAAATATATAAACCGGCGGTATGTTTAAGGCTACCGTAAATAAATAATTAAATGTGTTAGCCTAAAACAATGGGAAATCCCATAGGGAAATATTCGCGGTCGAATATAAAAAGTAGTTTCCACTGCCACCAGCCAAAACTCGATCAGGGGGGACGGAGACGTGCCCCCTCGACTAACAGACCCTGGGGCAATCGAATTGCCCCAGCCAGTACGTCCACAATATGATGGTTTGTACTGGTTCTGTTCAGGATTCAAGACTAGCAAAGTCTTTGGTGACTTTACATGCCCTGGGAGACAGTAGTCAGTCCCAGGGTATGGAGTCTATGTTGGGGAGTCCCTAGGACACCCCTGGGTCACGGCACAGAGGGTGCTGTGTGACCCATATCACAAAAATACATGAGGCCCTATGGAGTAAAAGACCCCATAGCCCATTCAACACAAGGTTTAACCAAGAAAACACACTTCAACATGTCCAAGAGTGAGGGTAAAAGAGTCTCACTCTTGGCAGGAGAAAAAAATTAAACCCCAGAAATCCAGCAAAGCTGCTGGGGGACTCACTAGGTAGGGAAATTCAGCCTAAACAGAGAATTCTCCCTAACACCCGGCGCAAGTGCTGGTCCTATGCGTCAACTGACACCACTGCCTCCATCTCAGGACTTGACCCCGACTGGGGATCCTGCCACGCACACGGGCACGCATACGGCGGCTATGGCAACAGACACAGACGAAGCCGATGACTTTGTACCAGCTAACAGGGAACCAGTGGGTGCGGCTGAAATACACAGGCCTCTCCGCCAGATGAGTTTGGCTCCTTCCACGCGATGTTCGGGGCTGCAGAACTTTTCCAACTGATGCCTGAGGAGACGAAAAAGGAAGGATCCTTTTACCAACATTGTGAGTCCAGACTGAAGACCATCATATCTGTTCCCTTCCTGGACAACATCTGGGATGAGGGCTTAGCCCTAATGAAGAATCCGAACACTGCTTCCACCCAAGCAGGACAGGCTCAAGAAGAAATACAAAGTCCTGCACTCGGCCCCCAAGTGCCTGAGGTGCCAGCCTTCACCTGACTCTGTGGCCTAAGCCACAGTCTGGAAACACTCTGCGAACCAGTCGTCCTCCTCCATGGTGCCTCCGGACCAGGATGGGAAGAAGCTGGACGGTATGGGGAAAAAGATCATCTATACTGCCGCCGGCACCATTAAGGCCGTTAATGCCCTGGCCATTTTGTCCCTCTATGATCGGGAACTATGGTTTAAACTGGGCCCTATTTTGGACTTGTTACCTGAAGACAAGAAGGTATAAGCTCTGGGGCTGTTCCAGGAGGGGGCAGTGGCTTCGGACCACGCCATCATTGTGGCAGTAGACATTGCGGACAACGTGTTTCGTCAAATGGGCAGCAGAGTGTCTATTCACTCTTCGCCTTCAGGGATGGCTGAAAGCCACCAACTTCAGACCGGACGTTCAGTCTAACATGTTAGACATGCCATTGGATGGAGAGAAATTATTTGGCAAGACTGTCGACTGTCACAGAGACGGCACATTCGCTGGGTACCCTGAAGCAATGCCGGTCGTTGTCTTTTCGTTGCTCAAGAAGAAAGCCCGGCAGGTCCTCCAAGTGATATACCACTGCGTATCTGCAGCCTTCCTGCTCCACCACTCAAGAGGCCTCCATCCCATCCACCAGAAGCACTGCAGGTGCCTGTGGTTCATGGTCCAGGGGCGACACTATCAGTTCAAGGCGCTCCCCTTCTGCCTGAAATCTGCCCCAAGGATCTTTACAAAGTGCTTGGAACGGTGGCAGTGCATCTTCATCTCAAGGCCATCCACGTTTACCCTTACCTGGATGAATGGCTCATCCGATTCCTCTCCCACGCTCTGGACAAATTTGGGATCCTCCATTAATTATCCAAAGTCCTGCTTGAAGCCATCGCAGAATGCTCCGTTTCTGGGAGCTTGACTCAAAACAGTAACTTGTCTGGTATCTCCCTCAGAAGAAGAGAGGGTGATAGCCATCCTAAGGAAGGTGCAGCGCCTGTCGTTTGGCACAGTCGGCTACTGTGCAAGCATTGATTTCTCTGCTGGGCATGTTGTCCTCCTGCATCAACCTCGTCCTCCTTTGCA
Source organism: Ambystoma mexicanum (assembly GCF_040938575.1). NCBI lineage: Eukaryota > Metazoa > Chordata > Amphibia > Caudata > Ambystomatidae > Ambystoma > Ambystoma mexicanum. Next base: position 643,266,389 of record NC_090923.1, read on the forward strand.
GACCACAGATGAGGCCTATCCAGGAGTTTCTGGATGCAACGTGGCTGCAAATCTTGGGATCCTGGACGGACAAGATCGCCCACAACAAGGAGTTGCGACGAGCAATGCAGTTGTGGGGCGTGCACTCTCATCTCATGCAAGGGACCCCATTCCAAATCCCTTCTTACCAGGAAACGGTCACCACGGATGCTTCTCTGAAAGGTTGGGGAGCTCACACCGGGCAGTTGCACGCCAGAGGCCTCCGGCTGCCAGTAGAAAAGACCCTTCACATCAACGTCCTGGAGCTTCGGACCGTCTTCTGGGCCCTCAAGTCCTTCCTGCCATCACTGAAGAGCAAGGTGGTAAGGTGCTCTCCGGCTCTCTCCATGGCGGCCCAGGATCCGTGGCACTGGGCCATTCGTAAGGACATGTTTCTTGTCCCTTTTCACCTGGTGGGCTCCAAGAACACCATTTCAAACTCACACAGCAGGGAGCTACGTTCTTGCCAGGAGGGGGGGCTTCGCCAGGACCAGGTAGATCTTCTATTCCATGCATGGGGTCAACCCGAGGTCGACCTTTTCGTGACGAATTCCGAGTGTCAGAAGTTCGTCAGCAGGTTCCTGCGGACTAGGAGCATGGGGGGGGGGTGCGTTTTCGTTCCCATGGGAGGGAATTTTCCTATACGCTTTCCTCTGTTCCCACTCCTGCTACAAGTGATCAAAACACTCAGTGTCACTGCAGGATGATACTCATCGCTCCGTCGTGCCTGCAACAAATCTGGTATCCAGACCTGCTACTTTTGTCGCCTGCTCTGTCCATCAGGCTGCCACTACTTCCCGATCTTCTCTCCAGAGAGGGAGGGGTGATTCTGCACCACAACCCAGCGTTGCTGAACCTCTGGGCTTGGCTCCTGCAGCCCTAGAATTAGGGCATTATTCTTTACCTTCAGAGTGTAAGGACATCCCTGCCATGGCCAGAGCCCAGAGCCTCTTCAACGCTGACATGCTATGGCCATAAGTGGAAACGTTTCTCCGTGGGATGCCGGGCTCAGAAGGTTACCCCTCTACGTGTCACAGCCCCGCAGATCCTACCATACATGCTTTCCTTGGCCAAGACTGGACTGGCTCACGCCTCTATCAAGTTTCACCTGGCGGCCATATCCCGTTAGACCACGACACCGGGTAGGCCTTCCCTGTGGTCTCACAAACTTGTCAAGGAGTTCCTCAAAGAACTGTTCAGGACTTTTCTACCAGTGAAGGCTCCTACCCCAGCTTGGGAACTCAATGTGGTCTTGATTAAATTCATGGGTGCGCCCTTTGAGCCAATGCATCAAGCCCTGCTCAAGTTTCTCTCGTGGAAGACTGCTTTCCTCGTGGCGATCACCTTGGCCAGGCAGGTTGGGAAGATCCAGGCGCTGTCCTGCAAGCAGCTATACTTTTCCTTCCACGCTTCAACGGTGGTACTGCGTACGCACCCCACCTTTATGCTAAAGGTGCTGTTGGAGTTCCACCTCAACAAGCCTTTGGTGTTGCCCGTCTTCTTCCCGAATCCATCATCGCCATCTGAGAGGGCCTTGTATTCGCTGGACGTTGCTCGTGCCTTGAAGTTTTATGTGGCACGCACAAAGGGGTTTCGGAAGACTTCTCAATTGTTCGTCAATTTTGGATATATGAATCCTGGGAAGGCCTTGTCAAAGGCTTTCATCTCCAGATGTCTCTCCGGCTGCATCATGCATTGTCATTGGCTGGATAACGGACCCCTTTCAGGCATCTGAGAGCCCATTCCACCAGAGCCATTTCAGCACCTATGCCATTTCTCTCTGGTGTGCTCCTGCTCGACATCTGCAGGGCAGCTGCGTGGAGGTCATTCCACCAGAGCCATTGCAGCAACGACAGCGTTTCCCTCTGGTGTGCCCCTGGTTGACCTTCGACAGGGATTCCATGGAGGAGTCCCGGTTCGGCCAAGTAGTGCTACGCAACCTGTTCACTTGAGTTGAGTCTGTTCCAGGGGTGAGTGTTATTACTTCTTTTGAGCCTTGCCACCTCTTGTGATTGAGTATGTTTACTGCTGTTAATCTTTATTCATGAGCATGTGATTCCATGCCAGAGCCCATGCTGGAGAAGGAACAAGTTACTTACCTGTAATTCCTGTACTCCAGCATGAGTCTGGCATGGATTCACATGTGAACCCTCCTACCTGCCCCGCTGTGGCTCTTCTTGGTTCATGATGCCATTGTACGTGCTACCAAATCTGAAGATGGCCTCCACAGGTGGAGCTTAGGGATAGGACTGTCCTTGGATAGGGGCAGTATGACCCACAGGACAGTGATTGGTTTAGAGGAGAAATACAGTTTTCAAGTGAAACTGTTTTTTCTTTTACCAAGGATTCCCAGCCTGACAATGGGGAATATTCATGAGTATGTGAATCCATGCCAGACCCTGTTAGGCAGAATCCTGTGCAGTGCCCTTAGGGACCACTACACACAATTAAGACTACATGTGGCAATACAAGTTTTACCTTTTGGTACAAGCCTGTACCGCTATGTCAGAGTGGTAGCAGTGGCGGAGCAGCCAGGCTTATCTCAAGAGTATATGCTGGACGACTTAGGGAAGCATCAGATTACATGGTTTTTACGTGGGACTATGATGGCGAAAAAACTGATCCTGAGAAATTGGAAATCAGATGTTCACCCGACGTTGAACATGTGGATGGAGGAGATGTATCACACAAGCAATATTGAAAATTTGATATATTCTGTGAATGGGGGAAGGGCGTATTTTTGATAAAATATGGAAGGCCTTTTTGGATAAGGGTTAGTCAGTCGTTGGAGCTTCCTGTGTCGAGTTTACCTGTATTCAGATAAGTAGACATGCATGTTTCAATTTACTCATTATAATGTTCATGTCTTTTGCTTCTTGGTTTGTTGCTATGCCAAAGTTTTCTAGAAGGTTGTTTTCAGGTCAATGGTATGAATTGCTATTGCTTTTTGACTTTTGCATCACACCTTTTCTGCCCCCTTTTATTTATTTATTTATTTATTATTATTATTTTTATTATTATTTTTGTAAATATATATATATATTTTTTAATAAATTTTATTAATTTATTTTCTCAATATATTTTTCATTATTATTGTGTGGATAATTGTCTATTGTATCTCTTTGTTACACTGATTTCTTCTGTTAATATTTAATAAATTGGTTTAAAATAGGAAAAAAATAAATAAATAAAAGTATATGAGCAGCAGCAGAGATTACACAAAGGGACCACAATTGCTGTGACTGAAGCAAACACTGACTCAAGGTTTCAGGTAGAAAAATATAAGTACAGTTATTTTAAACCATTCGTTATAAACACAACACTTCTATTAAACTTAAACAAAAATCACACGCTAAATATACTACAACTAACCAATTCACTTTGTACAGTATGTCTCAAGCTAAGTACCCTGTGTTTGAATGAACCGGTGTTACGAACAAAACACGTTACCGCGAATACGATTGCGATCACTTTTTGACAGTTCCGTATACTAAATTAACGCGTATCCGTGACATGAAATGCTACCGGGGCAAAACACACTTAGCACCTGAGATACCCAGAGGGAGTTGGAGGCAAAATTCACAGGCGATATTTTGGGTTAGGCAGACAGAATCAAGAAACACTCAGAGACAGGAGTTCAAAAGTCAAAGGGCCGGAGCCAGGGTCAAGTGACACAGGGGGCCTGTTGCCGAAGATCACACAGACAGTTCACGATTCAACGTAGCCAAAAGTACTTCGATATTGTCAATGTTCGGAAGCAAAAGTTATAAGAAGGAGGGAAGACAAGGGCAAGCCTTGGAGATGAAGAAAAGGGGTTCACCCAGTTTCCTCAAGCAGAACACAGTACCTTATTCCAATGGTGCAGCTGGTGCCCTGGCAGTTGTTCCTGTTGGTTTCCCGCAGACCCACGGTTCCTGGAGCTTTGTTGTGAAGGAGGACATCTGAATGGGGTCTGCACCACACAGGGATGAAGCGGGCAGCAGCGACAATGGATAAAAGGTGCGCTCCTTAAAAACAGGAGAGGCTCTTCAAATGGCTATCCGGGCAACTAAAGCAGTGTGCAGCAATTTCGACCAAGGAAGAGGATCCTCTGGCTGTGGAAGATGAGCTGGTTAGCCCCACCAGGCTCAAGGGAAGAAGACTCGGGACTGGATCTTCTCTTAGTCGTTGAAGGGTAGATAGCTTAGGACTGCAGCAGGGCTTCACCGGGACGGGGTAGTTGCAGCAGCCGTCGTTCTCTCCGCTTCTCTTCGTTCCTTGTAGTTCCAGTGGCGACTCTCTGACTTCTAGCCCAAGAGACTTGCCTTTTATGCGCAAAACCCCCATTCACACAGCCTGGCTGTCAATCACCCACCAGGGGGGTAGTCCAGCCTGGACAACCACCTCAGCCAATCATGGCAAAGTGTGACTTGGGTTTCCTAGGGTACCCTGTGCAGGGGGTGACTACACCCCTCCCTCACATTCAGTCTACCTAGACACCCAGGCGCCTGGTGGAGGGCTTCTGAGCAGAAGCCTGCCAAAAGACGGTGAACAAAGGAGGCAAACTTAGTTTGCCGCGCTAAGTAAAAACACAAGAAGGACTTTAACAAAAAGAAATGGCGAATAAACTCAACCGGAGCCAAAAGAAAGACGATTTGGTCAAGCGGATTTATGTTCGAGGCAAATATAATAGCCAAGAACAATACCACATTTATCTAATATAATCACGGTAGAAAAGTTAGGGTAGATACCACTGCCACCAGCCAAGTCTAAATGTTAAAAGAGCGAAACAATGCTCTAGGAGGTACAGGTAAAAAGGGATACGAATTAACCCTTTCCAGTACTCCATGGAAGATGGGGTGTACTGGATCTGTGGTAGATTGACTAAGTAAAGTTAATGGCAACTTTAGCCTTTTCTGGGGGACTGTAGTCCGCCTCAGAAATGGATTCGGGGAAGTCTCAAAGACAACCCTGTGCCACGGCACTGAAGGTGCTGTGTGAAACCAACAGATTGTCCACAAACTTGTGGAACTCTCCCTTCCCCTGCACACCCTTCAAACTGTAGAGACAGTCAAGATTGTTACGCAATGGTAATAGTAAGTTTCTTTAAGAAAAGAGAAATTTGTGAGAAAAACTAATTTCGACACTGTTAGTGTAAAACAGAGTGATGGAGACCATCAATTTTAATTTAGTTTTAAATTATCTGTTATAGATTTGAATTTCAAATCATTCATAATCCGGTCTTAATGAACATAACATAAACGTATTCATTTTGAAGTCACATTCAATAATATAATTCGTGGGCATACAATGTGTTTATCACACTTTCTACAAAATTAACTTTTCACATGTAATATCCATAGGAAGTGATAATAAATGTTTTCTCGACGCGTTTCGGGGTGTCCCCTTCTTCAGGATTTGTTAGCCCTCTTCATTACCGTTAATCTTTGGTTCGCCTACAATATATGATATAGTAATCAGATTTTAGGTTCTCACTGATAACTGTCATTTAAATCTTGAGAGAAAACGTTTTACAATAATCACCTGGATGTCCAATATGGAATATCCTGACTGGATTTATTATTAACCGTAATGTCAACCAAATAGTTGTTGAATATCTCAGTTGCTCTACAACCTGTAGATGTGATAGAAAAACAGTAGAAAAGGCTCAGTTAAAAAAGAGATCTGAATTTGTGAAGGAAAATCTAGTCATGTCTATCTGAGAGTAAAAATATTACCTTTCGGTATTTTTGTAAAAAGCTACTTCTTCATTCGAACAAGTAGCTGTAGTACGAAGAGAGAGTCCTCAGGGATGGAGATAACGCAGCAATGGGAGATTCCTCCGCTCGTGTCTGTAAAAACACGTACATGTGCTATGTGAGAAAATTGCAATGTTCTGCCCATATGGATAAACAATGGCGCGGGATCATTTTATAGAGTATACTCTATGAGGGCCTCTAGGCTAAAGCTATGGAGTTTTAGAGCTGCTGGTAAAAACTACTTGATTTGATTCCCTTACCTCCTTCCTGAGAAGATGCTCCGATGACCGGTGCTGAAGCTCGAACCGTTCCTCACGGTTCTCGCTGAAGATGGCCGCTATTTACATTGTGACGTCATCACGTTGGAGCGTCTCATGTTACTTGTGGTAAATTCACTTGATTGTGCATATCGTGATAGGGTGTTGGAGTATTGGACATCCGTGTGTTTACCACTTCAAGAGAAGCATGCTCACATTCTATGGTTTGTATCTTAATACATTCATCATAAGTAAATCATCAGACAATGTAAACAATAATGTATTTGACAACAAATGATGTTTTGTACACTTTAAGTTTTTGATTAGGTCAAAAGAAATGGTATTGTGTTACCCTGCTAGGGGTCCATTCCTGTTCTAAAGAAATGAGGCTAAACTGTACTCCTCGTTCATCCCATTGGGAGCTAGGCTGTTCAATCCCTCTATCCAGAAGATTTCCCTCTGGTTCATACGTCTGGCATGGTTGCCACCTCTTGGTGCCCTATTCACAATTTCCAAAATCACAACCTTAAGTTGGGAAATATTATGTTTTTTTAAGGCAAAATGCCTTGCTACTGGCGAGTTGATACTGTTGGTTCTTATATTGCTTTTATGCTCATTCCAGCGCTCCTTAGCTTTCCTTTGTGTCTGTCCAACATAGTAAATGCCACATGGGCAACTTAAACCATAAATGATTGATTTTGTGTCACAGGTTGCAAAATCCTTTAGTGGGATTTTTTGGCCATTTGATGGGTGTCTTACATAACTTCCCTTCATTATGTTCTTACAATTGCAACAGCTGAATGACCGTTTTCTGTCTGGCTAGCCGCATGTTCTCTCAAAAATGTTTTTTATTGATTTTGCATACTGTGGAACCTTTACCGCAGAGTTTTTCTTCTTGTGGAAATGTTATTGTTAACCCATTATGGGCTGTTTAGCCATTTTCTCTCACTGTTTTCCTCTGCAGCGGTAGAGCTCGGGGGAAAAAACGGGGGACCTGAGGCACAGGGCATAGTGATGTGGTATATATACACAACACCCAACGTCATGTCCGGAGTCAACGATCGAGTACCGAGCAAGACGGTTCGGCGATCGATGGCTGAGTCGAGGTCCACTACACCCCCTGGTGAAGAATTTTCTGAGCAGCAGAGCTGCAGTAGGAGATCTATCAGATCAGGAATCTGTGGGAGAAGAATCCATAGAAACAACATTACGCTGAGTAATTTCTCCTTCCGTACCATGAGCAGTGCGGAACCCGGATTTCCGTTGGCACAACATGATATTCTGGGTCATAAAGTCCTGAACTTGAAGATAGGTGGCCAAGTCAAGGATTCTGAGCAAGAATGGGACACTTGTGATTGGTCTGTAATTCAAAGTTACTTTACGATCCAAAGTTGACTTTTTTAACAATGGGGAGATCCAAGCATGCTTCACGCAAGATGGTACAGAACTCCAGAAGGATTTATTAATTACATTTGTGATACTGGGGGTCAACAATGACACACATGTTTTCCCCACAGTCAGAGGGCACACATCCCCTTTGCAACAGGTAGGTTTTAAGTGGTCTATAATATTAGTTACTTCCAATAAAGTGACTGGCCTGAACTTCAAGTAGGTTTTAATGGTATCAGTCTTAGAAATATATACCTTCAGCATAACCTGTCAAGGTTGGTACATTTGCGGGAAATATTTTCCTGAATGGTCTTAATCTTATTGACCATGGTTTCTTGAATGGTCATGCACCAGGTCTTGTACTTAATGATGTTTGCTGTCGATGAACATGGATTCTCAAGCTCTTTCACGATAGTGAAGAGCTCTTTAGTGTCCAAACTGGCGTTCATACACAGATTTGTTTTAGCATGAATGATGGCGGATTTATACGTTTTAGTTATACTGTCATATATTTATTTATTCTGAACAGAATTGGATTTCAGCCATGTATTGAAGTCTTTACGTTTAGCTAACTTCAATTTGTGTATTTCAGGAGAATACCTGGATTTGGATTTCTTTTTGAAAATCAGCTGCATTTTAAGAGAGGCAACCTGGTCCACTGCTCTGGACCAAGTATCTTGATATGCTTATCCCAGCTCAGCAGCCATCTCATAGTTATCCAAATGATGCTGAAAAACTCCTATGTGAAGGGAAAAAAACCTCCAGAGTTAACTTATGCATTTTTCTAGAAGGATATTGAAGTGGATAAAACTATGGTCTGACCACGGGCAAGGTACCAGTTCTATGTTGTTCATGACGACATTATGACTAGCAAACCAGTCAAGTGTCTTCCCTTTGATGTGAGTTGGGTCAGAGGTGGTTGATGAAGCACAGATTTTTCAGTGAAGACTCAACCACAGACGCTTCGGAATCTGATCTATCAGACAGCCATAGATTAACGTCTTCGATGACCACAAATTTGGACGAGGGCTTGACCATTGTAATTATGTCACAAAATTTAATTTGAAATTCAGGCACAGTGGATGGTGGTTGATATAGGAGTAGAAGATTAACAGTTGTATTATGATCTGTTGCATTTAGGATATCACAACCTAATGGACCTTGAACATCAACCTCACAAATCATTAAGGATAATTTGAATATCAAAGAAACGTCACTGCTCCTGCCTAGATTCCTGTTTGCTCTAAGAATGTTGTAGCCTGATGTAATAGCTAGCGTCTCATTGGAATTAATACTATTACAAGATGACAGTGTGCAGGCAAATAAAGTGTTCAAAGAGCTCACAAAGAGTATTCTGTACAATAATTTCTTCAGTTTCAACAATTGATTTTATTGATTTTATTTACAGCTATCGGGCACATCCATGGGCTCTGCCATGGCACCTATTTATGCCAAGATCTTTATAAATCTCTTTGAAAACGCCTTCATTCTTAAACACCCCATGTGGTCTCCCAAAATACAATACTGGAAGTGGTATATAGATTATATTTTTGGCACTGGGCTTGAAACTCACCTAGAACTCCTTGAATTCTTGGGTTTCCTCAATCAGATCCATAGGCAGATTAAGTTTACATTGGAAGTTGGATAACCAGATCTACACTTCCTAGATGTTAAGTTCGCAATTACCCTCCCCACCTCAAGAACAACTCCTGTACAATCAATTTCTTAGACTGAAGCGGATAGTTTCAGATGAAAACACTTTAAAGAAGGAATATGAGACAATGACTACACGTTTCTCACAAAGGGGATACCCAGAAATTATACTTAATGAAGCAACTGATCGTACAGAAAGTAAGATGAGACAACTCATGATCCCAAAACCTAAGGATGACATTTTCCCTTTTATTCACACCATGAAGTTTTTGAGTCAGAGCTACCAGTTTTCCAGAATATTCAACAAGATTTGGTGCTATGTCCAACTTGATCCCCTCTAGTCGAGGTTATTCCCTAAACCACCAATGATATTGTATAAGTGAGGGAGAAACTTTTTCGGGACCAACTTGACAAAGCTGAAAAGATTCAACATGACACCCAGGAAAATATCCAGAAGCCCAGGGTTGGGACCTTTCTGTACCTAAACTGTCAGCATTAGTTTAGTTTAGTTTATTATATTATATGGCGCGCCATACCCTGGGGCATCAGGGCGCAAACAGACAAGGATATGCTTAACATCATAAAGGGTGACTTTCAGGGGGCGTGGCCTGGAGCTCATGCGATGGGGCTGTGTTTAGTCTGGCCTTCGTCTGCAGATCCTTATAATGATCCTAAATACGGTGCTTTTCTTAGCCAAATGAAACACAATCCAGTAAATCTGGCTTAATTACAGAAGCTGAGAATACCCAGCAAAACTTCTTGCAGTAGAAAGACAACTAGAAGCTGTAAAAGCAGGAGGATTGCACTACAGGCAAAGATAAGCAAGATAGCAACCGACAGACCCTAGCAGGTTCCGTAGAACCAGCAAGCAGAGCAGCGCAGGCGAATAGGAGGACTGAGACAGGCGTTTTCCACTGAGAACCGAAGCACCTTGATAAGAAGTAAGCGGGCTGCTCGAGGAGTTGCCTGATACCCGGCCCGACCGCAGAAACATGGCGGCGGAAAGGGCGGCCCTTGCTGAACATTGTGGAAGAGTGTACAACATGCTTCAGCCTACGCCGGTCCAGCAGGATGGTAATCAGGCTGGGGTGGACGCATTGAGAGAAGGACCACGTGACTGGATATCTCCGGACCGCGGAACAACAAAGATAAACACTGGAGCTCCTAACATGCAGAGGAACGCATGCTTTCACTTGCATAATATAGCCATACGCAATTCCCTTTTTGTGCCCGCTCCTGCTTGTAGGGTAACACTCACAGTGACGGGCGCTGCCTGAGACTTACTTGATCAACTACACAGGACCAATACATGCTGACCACAAGTAGCAGCCCCCTGCAAGCCATAACTCCAACACAATCACTGAACACTTACTCTCTGCATTGACTACATCTCTGCTTTGAGGGACAAGGCCAAAACACGAGGGGCTACCTGATCTGCCACATAGGTCCACCGGGCCTTGAATCCGCTAACCACATCTGGTTACGGCTAAGGGCTGAGACCTTCGGCTTCCACCCAAACTACAACATTAATGAGCACCCAAGGAGGCGGGTGCAGATTATCGCTTTTAAAACTGTTGGGGACAAATACAATAACAATGCTACACGTGAAGGCCCCCTTCCACCAGAAAGCCTGCTTGAAGCTACAAAAAGCTACCATTGCCACTTGATAAACCTAGCTAGTGATGACCCAGGTCGTGCAACAGATAACATAAGCAACATAGGGTGGTTACATAAGTGGACAGTCAAGAAACAAACTCACAACTTGCACCTGAAAATGGGGCGAGGAAGAGAACCTGGTCCTGGTTTGGTGCCCAGTGTTAATGACTGAAGCAGACTGAAACTACTCATAGCATCCAGACACAAGTGGCTGGAGGGCCCCCTCTGGAACGGGACCCAATGCTGAAATAGAACTTGAACACTGCCAAAGTAGCCCAAAGAGGGCACGCACGCCAGCGCTACCCACTGACACAACAATCTCTGGCCAACACAGCGGACCATGTCCCCAACAAAAAAAGAACACAAGGGCACCATCATGGATTCCTTTGCTGGATTAGGGAAGGCCCTGATACCATACTCAATAACGGGAGCGATGTACGCAGACGCCCAGATGCCCAAACCTAACCCGCAAGAAGATAAGGTGCTTGCAGCTATAGCAGCATTACGGTCCTCCCTGGAAAACAAAATTGAGGAGGTGAAAGTAGATGTCCATCTGCTCCATCAGAATGTACTATCACTTGCGGAACGAGTGACAACCACAAACACTTTTGAAGGACACTGCCACCACCACAATTTGGTCACCAGACTGAAACCATTGGAGACCAGGAGCCGCATACTGGAACAAAGAGCCAAGGACGCAGAGGGCCGCTCCCGCCGCAACAATGTAAGGGTCCTTTCGGAATTCCGGAAGGCACTGAGGGTAGAGATCCAATTACCTATGTTGAGAACCTGCTTTTGCAAGAAGTCGGCCCTGGCAAATTGTCACAGGGTTTTGCTGTAGAACAAGCCCACAGATCCCTACAAAAAGACCACCACCTGGGTCCCACCCCCGCCCGGTGATCGCCACAATTTTGAACTTCAGAGACCGAAAGGTGCTCTTACAATTTTCCAGAGAAGCACGGAAGATACAAAGAGACAATTCCAATATTGCCATATACCCAGATAATACCCCTCTAGTACAGCAGCAGGGAAATAGATGTGTCCCAATCAAGGTCAGACTGCGACAAAAAGGGATTAAATACTTGCTCACATACTCAGCCAGACTGAAAGTCCAGCAATGCAGGAAGTCGCATTTGGATGGAACACAAGAACATTGACGCCCAAGAGGACACCCCAGACAAGGATGGGCCCCCCCCCAGAGAAGAATGTCAATGAACACTGAACCATACTACTGTGCCAGGATTACCAGAAAAGGCTAGGGGCGGGTCTACTTGAATGTGCGCTGCCCAGGATGATGGCAGAATAAGATGATGCTTAGAAGATAACGTGGCACTACTATTGTGCGCTATGGAAATAGACGCCATCAGGCTGGAGCAAACTACGAAGTCCACCGTGTGACGACTGGACTACCCCCGATCCAGATGGATCGCTGACAGTTTTACTGTCGACCCGAAGAACTGGTGTTCAGGAATGTCATCAACTCCAGGAGACGCCGGTTTGTCCGAACGGGACAGACCCATTTGACACTGTTTGTACCCCACATTTAGGGGCTCGTTGTTTATGTTGTTTGTTTTGTTGGGGTATATTTTTTGTTTCATATACCCAAATTGCATTAAAGTGCTTGCTTGAACCTCACTGCTTATACAAAAGCATGGGTCAGACAGAACTATTTACTGTATTATAATTCTAGCAATATAGCACGCGCCATGTTCATGTTCGGACCGGTCATGTGTATCCCAACACAGCGGGAAAATGTTGGTGTGACCACAGATCAGAGCCACAAAATGACAACTATAATCAGTCATGCCACACATTAAAATCTTGACATGGAACATGAGGGGCCTTGGTACTTACGCAGGAGCAGAGTCTAATCATACCTCCAGCGTAGAAAGATATATATAGCCCTCTTACAAGACAGCCACTTAACGGCTGAAGAGCACGAAGTATTAGCGAAATGCTGGGGGGTAACTGTATACTGTCCCCATACTCTTAAGTTTGCCAGAGCGGTGCTTATATGGATCGCTGCCCCACTCCTATTTCAGTTACTGAAACTTGATAAAGATGCGGCAGGCCGACACAGAATACTGAGAGGTACTCCTACGTCCTGTCCCCTTTCCTCCATACTGTAATGGCGTCCCTCGCTAGGGACGGGAAATAGAACCTTTTCCACCAGAAATATCATCTTCCCCTTTAAATTTAGATGCGCGCGGGGTGCGGCTCTGGGAGCGTGCGCTCCCTGCCTCTGCCCACCCGCGCCACTCCTCAGTCCTTTTTTCCACATCGGCAGGAACGGACCGCTTTCACCAGCACTCGTGGGTTAGGCCTCTGGCCTAGCAATTCCATACGCTCATCCCCGAAGATTTGTCCTCTGGCGCCACGCTCCTCCCCGGGGCTTGTCGACGGCAGGCTTCAGCAGGTGACCAGCCTGCGAGGGTCCCTTTCCAGCGTCCGGCCCTCTGCCTTCACTGGCTTGGCCCTGACCACCACTGGGACGGCTGTACCACGTGCGACGCTCTGACACTGCGCGCCCTCAAGAACAGACTAGCCAGGTGGAGGGTGCTCTTTGGAAGGTCGCCTCCAGGGGACTTAAAAGCATTCGTGAAACAGAAGAACAGGCCCAAGGTAGGTGCACTGTTCTCCTCTGCACCCCGCAAAGGCAACTCCTTTCCTAGGAAGCGCACTAGTGAGAGGGACCTAACAGGTCCTACGACCAGCACAAGCACCGAGGCTGCTCCAGCTACCGGCCACCAGGCTGGGGGTCGCAAGATCCTACCAGTGATTCCGCTGCGGGACCTCAAGGTTCTATTACCGGGTCTCAACCCGAGGGGCTATGCCCTAACACCGGACTGATGTCTGAGGGGTCGCTTGTTACACAGCACTACCGGCTACACAGCTGAGGGCACTCCGCCTACCTGACCCCATCCTGAGGTGCAGGGTAGGCCTCAACCTCCACTGCTCCACGTACTGGAAAGAAGCCGGGCCTAGCGCAGCAAGTACCAAGACGCAGGCATGTGGCATGCAGCAAGACAAAATGGCCACCGGGCCAGACAAAATGGTGACTAGCCCGACACCATCTCCCTTTGGGGACCAGGTAGGGGAGCGAATTTCCAGGTGGAACTGTTCAACACCTGACACGTGTCCCACAGCATACCCATCAACTTTGCAGGGCAGATGCACCTTGCCCCATACAGCGAGACAGGGCGCGCCTAGGTCTCAGCAACATCAGGGCCCCGCACCTATGCCAATTCCATCAAGCACTCCTCCGGCCTGTGAAGTTGGGTTCTTTGAGAAGTTCCTTACTCTCATGAGGTCACCACAGATGGGTACCATCCTTAGGGATGTTATTGGGGACATGCTCCTCCCGGGACAGCCGCTAGCACCCACGGCCATGACGCCTTTGGGTCCAGCTCCACTGGGTCCAGTGCAGCCCCAGGTGCCTGCGCCAGTTCCTACGACACCGGCTCCCATGCCTGTCCCAGTCACGGCAGCCCTGTCTACGCTGCCGAAGCAGTCTCCGGCGCTGATAATCAGTACACCACAGCTTCCTGCGCCTAGCACTCCTCCAGCTGCACTGGACTAGCAAGACCGAATGGTGGACACAGATGAGGAGGAGGACCCTGACACTCCATCAGCCAAAGCCTTTTCACGAACGACTGGCGGGCCTGGCTGAGTATTTGGGGATCCGACAGCCAAAGGTGAAACAACCGGAGGCGGGGGGTGTTGGCAGAAGTTCTTACTCTACGACTCACGGCTAGTACTAGAATCCCACTGCAGATGGACGTGGTGGCGCTTGCCAAAAAAGGATGGCTCAAGCCACCTTCTACCCAGCCTACCAATCCGCGTCTCGATGCTAAGTATAGAAACGGAATGGGACCCCCCTCTTACTATTGGCGCACCCCCAGCCACACTCAGTGATAGCAGAAGCATCACTGTACTGTAAGCCTCAATCGTCCTCAGCTACATTAGCCTCAGCAGTCCTGAGTAAGGCAGAGAAGATCCTGGTGGCGTTTGGAAAGAAAACCTATTTCAATGCCCCTCGCCATCTGCGCCAGTCCAATGCGGATGCCTTGCTGACGACAGTCAACCAGAGGCTCTGGCGGCAGGTCGCTGACTGCCTACCAGAACTCCCTGTGCAAAGCCAGGCTCGCTTCAAGTCTGGGCTGGCTGAAGACAAAATAGTGGTACAGGACATAATGGAGTCCACGGTGGCTCCCATTGATGCCTCAGGTTGTGCTGTCTGTATTGCTACCGACATGAGAAGGATGGCTTGGTTAAGGGCCACTAAGTTCGACCCAGACGTCCAGGAACGTATACTGGATCTTCCTTTCGAGGGGGGCGATCTGTTCCATTCAATATCGGACGAGGAACTCAATAAGAAAAAGAATAGCTTGCAGACTGCCATGTCTTTATCGATCCTCACCAAGTTCACCCCTAAGACATACAGCCAAGCGCATCAGCGCTCAGACAAGGGTCGATCCTTCGGAGGCTTCAGGGGCTTCCAAGAGAGATGGCCCAGACATCCAGACAGATCCGCGAGCCAGCACAGGTGCAAGCAACACAAGGCCGCTTACAAGGGCTTTTCCCAGCCCCCCTCCTCAGGCCCAGCCTCACAGGGCAAGAAATCGTTACATCGTGACATACCCATCCGGATCCACGAGTCTCCGGTGGGGGCAGGCTTGCACTTCACACTCACCTCTGGCGGACAACATTCACGGACCCATGGATCCTCGTTGTAGTATCAAAGGGCTTCTGGCTCCCTATCCCTCCTTCTTCTCTCTCCTCCCCTCTGCTCCCACAGATTGGTACAGCAACTCTGTTGGCGGAAATACGCTAGCTCGTAGAGAGTCGGGCAGTGAAGGAAGTCCCAGCCTCTCAGCGGGGTCTGGGCATCTATTCACGAATTTTCACCATACACAAAAAGAACCAGGCTGGCGTGAGAGTTGTGTTGAACCTTTCCATCTTGAATCTTTCCCATCCTCTCCAAAAGTTCAAGATGGTTACCCCAGTCCTAATAGCGGAGACGTTGTGTGCAGGAGACTGGATGTGCTCCCTGGATCTGAAGGATGCCTACCTACACGTCCCGATCTGGCAACCCCATCAGTCCTGCCTGTGGTTCAGGATCATGGGTTTTCAATTTCAATGCAAGGTTCTACCCCTTGGCCTCATTTCCTCCCCCAGGGTCTTTACAAGACTGATGAACGTGGTCGCAGCCCTACTCGGGGCGCAGGGGCATCACATCTAACCATATCTAGACGACTGGCTAGTCAGGACAAGTCCAGCACACTGCCTCCGCCCTCATGGATACACTACACGAGCTGGGATTTTCCATCAATCTCAAGAAGTCACAGTTGCCGCCCATGCAGAGTCTAACCTTCCTGGGCCTTATCTGGAATACAAGCTCAGAGAGGATTTTCCCCTTGGAGGACAAGATTGCAGCTATCAAGAGGGCCACACATAGGGCATTTTCTCAGCAGAGCAGTGACCTTGGCATGGTGGTACCAGCACCTTTTGGGCATCATGGTGGCATGGATCCTTGCAGTGCCGCATATGAGGCTCATAATGAGGCGACTGTAGTTGCACTTTGCAGCCTTCTGGAGTAGGGAGAGCGGTTCCCAAGCAGAGCAGGTCAGCATCCTACATCATCTCCACCTGGCCCTAGTCTGGTGGAGTACGGACAACAACCTGCGGATAGGCAGACCCTTCCGTCCTCCAGCACCTCAGATCACCATCACCACAGACTCATCCCTGGAGAGTTGGGGAGCTAACCTGGGCAGCCATAGTGTCCATGGGGTATGGTCCTGTCAGGAGCTGGTGACCCACATCAACTGGCTCGAGTTGATGGCCATCTAGCTTGCTCTCAAAGCCTCCCTTCCGATGATCAGTGGCAAAGCGATCCTCATTCAAACGGACAGCGCCATGAGCATGTATTACATCAACAAGCAGGGTGGCACCAGCTCTCCTCCCCCCTGCACTCTAGTAGTCAACATTTGGAAGTGGGCTCTGGTAAACAACATGCACTTGGCGGCAATCCACCTACGAGTCCAACCTGGAGGCGGACAGGCTCAGCAGGCTGGGTGCAGACAACTACGAATGGCAGTTGGACGAACAGGTCCTTCAGGGGATCTTCAACAAGTGGGGTCATCCTCAGGTGGATCTCTTCTCCACCTGGTCCAACAGGAGGTGCACCCAGTTTGCATCTTGGCACGGACTGGGCAGGGGTTCTCTGGGCGACGCGATGCAGATGCAGTGGAACAACATGAATGCGTATGCCTTCTCTCCCACTCCCCTGGTTCACAGGGTAATCTGCAAGATCAGGGAGGCCCGGCACCTTCGTATCATCCTGATAGCGCTGTGTTGGACAGCACGGCCATGGTTCTCAGAACTACTCAGCCTGTCGGATCAGGCCTTGGTGCACCTCTCACTGGGCCCAGCACACCTACTCTCTCAGCAGGGAGGCACGGTCATCCACCCCGCCACCCAGAAGTTAGCCATTGTAGCGTGGTTCCTGAACAGGTCACACTGAGGCACTGCATCTGCCACAAGCTAACCTAGACATTATACAGGGGCCCAGGGTTGATGCTACCAGGAGCCCGTACAAAAGAAAGTGGACCAGGTTTTGTCACTGGGCGGAATCAAAGGAGGTTGATCCATTCGCCTGCACGTTGGACAACGCGTCATCCTTCTCTGCTCACCTTGCACACTCGGGGTGCAAGTAGACGCATGCAACACCTATCTGGCGGCCATTGGAGCCTACAGGAACTCGGAGGAGGAGGTATGTTAGTCCTCTAATCCGGTGGTTAAAAGACACTTGGCAGGCCTGTCCAGGCTCTACCTGCCTATCAAGAAGTCACACCCAGTGTGGGACCTCATTGTGGTCTTGGGCACCCTGGCGCATAAACCATTCAAACGTATGGCGTCCACGGACATTAGGCTAGTCGCCATTAAGAAGGCCCTCCTGGTGGGCCTTACCTTGGCACGCCGGATCAGTGAAATCCAGGCGCTGGTGGCTTTGGAGCCTTATACTACTTTTCATAAGGACAAGGTGGTGCTTAGAACTCACCCCACATTCTTACCTAAGGTTGTCTCCTCTTTTCACCTAAATGAGGAGATAGTCCTACCAATGTTCTTCTCAGACTCCAAGGTTGACTCTCAGAGGGTATTGCACTGTTTGGGCGTGAGGCCTGTGCTGAGATACTACCTGGACAGGACCAAGAGTTTCCGCAAATCAGACTTTGTCACCTTTGGTGAATCAAAGCCTGGCTGTCAAGCCTCCAAGGCTTCCATAGCAAGGTGGATAGTTTCGGCCATCAAGGAGGTGTACGAGGGGCAGCACAAACCCTTCCAGCAAATATGCATGCCCACGCAATCGGAGCTAAAGCCACGGCGGTTGCTTTCCAGAGGCACGTCCCGTGGCAGGTTATCAGCAAGGCGGCTATGTGAGCTACACCCTCGGCCTTCTGTAAGCACTACTGCTTGGATGCCGGCTCTAGGTCAGACGCAGCATTTGGTCAGGCAATGTTAAGGCACTTGTTTTTTTAAGAGAGTACCTCTCCACCCTGGGGCTGCATTCAGTTGGACTCGCCCATACAGTATGGAGGAAAGGGGACGGGATGTAGGAGTAATTTTAAGTTACTCACTGTAGTGACTAATGTACTCCCAGTCCATAGTCCCCTTTCCTCCATGCACCCCACCATCCTCCCCCCTAATAAAACTGGTGACATTAGGCAATCTAAATATTCTCGACGTGTCAAAGGGGACTGAGGAGTGGTGTTGGTGGGCGGAGTTAGGGGAGCGCATGCTCCCAAGGCCGCCCCCCCGTGCGCATCTAAATTTAAAGGGGAAGATGATTTTTCTGGTGAAAAAGGTTCTGTCTCCCGTCCCTAGCGAGGGATGCCCATACAGCATGGAGGAAAGGGGACTATGGACTAGAAGGACGTTAGTCACTACAGTAATTTACCTCAGAAAAAGAGAGAACTATCTATAGCCAATGCTTATTTTCCAAACCATGCAATACCCGCATACATAGAGATATTATGCACACGCATCACCCCATATAGGGACATCCTTTTCATATGGGGGGGGCTTCAATTGCGTGCGAGATGTGGCATTAGACGGATCCACACCAGCCCAGACCCGTCAACCCCCGGCAACAGCAGCACTAAACACAATGGTGACAGACCTAGACATAGCTGATGTCTGGAGGGAGCTTCAACCAGGGAGCACGGAATACTCCTTTTACTCATTGCCACATAAACTGTATGCCAGGACAGACTACATTTTTGTGGGCTCTGGTCAGCTGTCTGCACTAGTAGGTGCTGAATACATAGGTTGCACCATATCTGATTATTCCCCATTGATTGTCACATGGTATAAGGGGCCACCTAGGACCCCTATCCTGACATGGCGTATGTCCACAGACGCCTTATCGGATCTTCCCTTCAGAGAACAACTTTATCTCATGCTTAGTTCTTTCCAGGAAGACAATATGTAGTAGCTGGAGAATTAGTTGGGAAACCTTAAAAGTTGTGACCAGGGGCGAGATTATGGCTGGAGCTGGGGGTATTTGAAGAAATGTGAGGGAAGATCTAGAGGCTCTGCAAGACAGACTGATGGAGCTGGTAAGGTTGCACCCAAGTCTGCGGCCCACAGAAGGGGAACTTGAAGAAACAAGAACAAAATGCCAAGCTACATGGGATAGATTGGCATGGTTCGACTACACCACTCGAACGGCAAGAACTCAGCAGAGGGAGACAAGTCCGGGAAACTACTAGCTTGGTTATGCAGAAATGAACACCCCAAAACACCAATTACACTACTACAAGATGAATGCAGCGCCCAATGGCGAGCACAGGGGGCAATTAATGAGATATTTGCAAGCTATTATGCTACACTATAGAGTCATAGCACACAAATACCTCCCAGAGAGATTGCAGAGGTCTTTACAATGATACAGTGCCCGAAGTTTACACTAGAAGAGATGGGGGAGGCGACTGCCTCCCTAGCTTCACATAAAAGATCTGGAGGTGACGGCCTCCCAGCCGAATTTTACAAAACATATCAACCCACCTTAGCACCAATACTCCTAAACGTTTTCGAGGAAGCCTTCCACACAGGTTTACTCCTGAGCACCTTGTGGGAAACACTGGTGGTTCCTATCCTTAAACCTGGAAAACCTGCTGAAACATGTGACTCTTTTCGCCCTTTGGCCATGCTAAATAATTTGATGTGAAGCTGCTTACCACATTGTTGGTCACACGCCTCCATCGGTACATTGCAGTATTGATACATACCGGCCGGAGCGGATATATACCGGGGCGCAACACCAACTCGAATTTGCACAGACTAAAACATATTATTAATCAAATGAACACTTGCACAGAACAGTATGTAGTGTTATCTCTAGACACTGTTGGGGCTTTTGACTCTGTGTACTGGGAGTAGATAGACACAGCACTGCCTAACATTCGGTTTTGGTGCAAACTTCATACGCTGGGTTAAAATATTGTACACCTTACCCATGGCCAGACTAAGAACTGGCCGGAAAATATCGAAACAGTGGGACATACAGAGAGGGACATGACGGGGTGCCCGCTTTCACCAATGTTCTATATATTAGCACTGGAACAAGCAGCAGCATATCTGAGGCAGGAGTACTCAGCAGCCATAATTAATATCCGGGATTTACACATTTAATCTCCCCGTATGCAGACGATTTATTACTATAATTATGCCAAACCGCAACATAAGCTACACATAATACTAGAGGTCCTAGACGACTTCGCCAAGTTATTCAGAATATCCTTTAACAAGCAAAAAACATGCCTTTTCCCCCTTGCAGGACTATGGGACATAAGCATGGCTTCCCCGCTAGTATGGGGCCTAAAATGGGAAAGTCCCTCCTTCCGATATTTTGGCATACAACTTGCACACTCCCAGGCAGAGACATATGCACTTAACACACAGAGATCAGTGGAGGGCATCAAACAATCAATGACACTTTGGTCCTGATTGCCCCTCTCCCTCATGGGTAGGGTAGCCATCATGAAAATGATTATTCTTCCCAGGTTCCTAAATAACTTCACCAATGTCCTCTTCCATATAGAAGCCCCTTTCTTTCGAGAACTGTAAGGTGCACTCAGAGATTTTATATGGGGACCGAAAAGACACAGACTGCCGATCACCACTTTGTCTCTCGCCTACGAAGAGGGAGGAGTCCAATTTCTAAGGCAGGAATACTACTATTTAGCCGCCCGGCTGAGCTTCATCACTAAATGGCTGTCAGATGAACCCACATCCGAAAACAAGCTACTTAGCACACTGATAAGCACTGATAAGCACTGTTCTGCTTAAGGAAGCCTTATGGTCCCCGGGAAGCTGGAATTAAATATAGCCACTAGCACTGCGTGTGGGCAGACAGGTCTGGTTAAGAACCTTTAAAACACTCTGACTTCAACATCTCTATTCTCCCAACGTCACCTTCAGAACATTGACAGATCTTATGCAAGTGGAGGGACTCCCAGGTTGCCAGTTCCTGAGGTATACAATGATAGCAAGGATAGTCAAATCAAAGTGGCCTAATTGGCCTGCTGAGCCACAACCAAACCCCCTTCTGACATTAATGTATGAACTAGGAGATGGCTGGAGACCCGTGTCCAGACTATACAAGTGCCTCCTAGGTGATCCCAGCGTTAAGCTTACTAAACTGAAAAGGTGCTTTAAGGCAGACTTGGTGCTTGAGATCGAGGATAAGCAGTGGACACTGGCACTGGGCCACGTGAAAACTAGATTCAGGCTAATACAGATGAACGTCCTACACTGCATGTACATGACCCTGTCTAGGGTTGCCAAATAAAAAAAACACGCCCTCCAACTTCCCCCGGTGTAGACAGGACGATGCTAGACTAGTGCATATGTTCTGGGAGTGCGCAGTGATACAGAACTTTTGGTCCTGAATCAAACAGACTTGTGAAGGAGCTGGGATCAAAAGATTCCAGTGGAACCTGCTTGAATGCTTACTAGAAGCATACCCCAGATTAGGTAAGCACAAACACATCTACAAATATATGGACATAGCCTGCATACTGGTCAAGAGATCTATAGCCATTACTTATAGCCATTACTTGGAAATCACGCAGGGATCCACAGTTTGAGATATGGCATCAGGAATTCAAGCGCTGGTGCAAGGTTGAGACCGCTGTATGGGAAAGGTCAATAGAAAGACACAGGGATATGGTACACTAATTTTCGAAGCATGGAAAGGACTTCTTAATTCAGTCTCTTACCCCTCAGATAACAGACCACCACAAACACTCTCTGCAGATATTGTTGGACATATTTATACTATGCTATTCGTATAATGGGTGTATATACTGCAACTGACCCTTCCTGCTAAATGTCTCATAATAAGCTGCTAACCTGACCCAAACAAAATAAATTGAGCAGCTGAGTATAGATTAGAAGCACACAATCCTTACTTGACAAATACTGGGTATTTTGTTTATTTGCACTGTTTGTTTTCAATGCATCGTTTGAATTACATGCAAAATGCCACTGTGCACTGTTTATTAAACCTAGCAATAGACACATTTAAAAAAAGGGTGACTGTCAGACATCCACACACAGGGAAGAAGATCAAATTGTGCTATTTTGCAACATGCAATGCTCCTAATGTAATTTACAGCATCCGCTGTCCATGTGGGAGATATTATGTGGGTCACACCACACGCAAAGCAAAACGGCACTGGGCAGAACACAAATCGAACATTTGTACTCACAAAAACAAATCTCCACTGTAGAGACCTTTCCAAGAGCATCAGCATACAGTATCACAAATGAGATGTCTGATATTCAAGGTTCATTCACTCCCGAGAGGAGGGCACATTACTAAGAAATGATCTCAAAGAGATGTTTTGGATACATCAGCTGGACTCTTAGTCAATTAGGGATGAATGAGGAATTTCATTTTTCTCCATTCTTATGAACAATATTTGGACACCATATAACACCTGTGAGACAGGCATGGTATCAATAGAGACAGACTCAAAAGTAACAGTTTGAAAACCTGTATTTATAAACTTTGTTGGAACTTGCCCTAACTCTAAAGGGGTGGTTCCCTCAACTGATGCGTCTAATGGCCGTTGATCCGTAAGTCCAAAACCAAAGCCCGTCTGTGTCTAAATCTATGCTTGCCCTCGCTCTTACACAAAATGTGTTCAGGGAACTTCTTAAAGGAAAAATGGTGGTTAAAAAGGAATTGTAAACCACAGCTGGTTTCAGGTAGTCTTATCCATAGGTGTCATTCTACCAGTCCAAAATAGTTAAACTCAAAAGGGTTGCCCTTAGAACCTTCCACGTAGGGCTCTTGCTGTAGGTCAATGGAGGTCACCATGTCTCTGGGTCTCTTGGGGTTCCCGTCACCAAGTTTCGATCCTCCTAGTTCCAAACAAAAAAAAAACACAGTTCCCTTTAGGCCTCTCAGGGATCCCTTCCCGAAGGTTTAGGCTTCTTCACAAGATTCAAAAATGTCTCTGGTGGGCCTCTCGGGGTTCTCTTCCCAAAGCTTATGCCCCTCACACAAAAGTTCACCTTGTCAAGATGCACCATTTTAACACAGTTCTTTCCATGCGGTGGTGTCGGAGACTTTCAAGAATTCCGGGCTGTGGCTCCTCCCCTGCATGACCACTCTGACTCTGGGCCCCTCTCTTTGTACTCTTTCTTCCCTTTTGGGCACCTTTCGATCTGGTTCTCCTTTACACTCTGGCTTTGTTTCTCTTTCACCTTTCTTTCCTTCAATTATCGCTCTTCATTGCTGTGCCTCTTGCACACTCTTCTTGACTTTATTGTGCCCCTCACACATTCTGTTCTTTGGTTGTGCGCTTTTGCACCTTCCTTTCTTTGTCTCGTGACTCTTTTCAACCTGCAAGTCTTTCGTACCCCCTTTTCCTGCTTTTGGGTCACTCGCACCCTTTTCTTTACTTTCGGTCACTTTGTAATTCACTTTCTCAATCTGTCGGGTCGCTCGCACCCTTCTTACCTGTTTCGGGTCGCTTGCACTCTCGCTTTGCATTCTTACACTTGTTTTCAATCTTACACTTATTTTCAATCTGTCGGGGGTTCGCACCCCCTTTCCTGCTTCCGGTTGCTTGCACCCTCACTTTACTGTTGTACGCTTCGTGCCCCTTGCGCACTCTACTTTTTCCTTTCCGCTTTAATTTCTGCTTTAAAGCCGCCGCTCCAGCTTCTTCACGCGCCTGGATTCCTCACCTTCACCTATTGACTCACCCAGACAGCGCAGTGGTGGCGAGCAGCTCCCAGGGATATGGGGGCGTGAGGTCAGGGTCTCACCACCTGCCCCTCAGACAAACCTGTGACTGACACGTCCCAGGGGAACGAGCTCTGGCCTGGACACAGCCAATAAGCAGCACCTCGCCTTCCTCCGGCTTCACAGAGACCCGGCTCCTTTGCCACGTTGCGACCCCTTTGGTACACCGGGCCAGCGTCTCAGCATCACGTTCTCCTCCGGTCCTCCCAGGCTTCTCGTATTGCTGCCTTTATGTTCCAGCCAGCAATCCCAGCTCCGTCGTACTACTTTGCAGAATCACACCTGTTATACCTGAAGTCATTGCCAAGTGGAGGCCGGTATAAATGGTGTAGGTTTATTGCTTGACCGTTCCTGACTTTATCAGTGGGACAGTCTACTGGTGTTACATGGTAGGCCTTGCTTTGTAGCCCTATGTTGCCTCTATGGGTATCCTCATGGCTCCCACTCACCTCTTTATCGTCCCAGTACTTATTGGAAATGAGGCAGGGGATACAAGGCAAGATGGAGATCTATGTCTACAGATAACATTATAAGGCGATTGGCAAAAGAGGGCAATCCCCATGCCCTGTTTTTAAATAACACATTTCATTCCCATTGTGTCAGATTACTCTTTACCCCAAACACCCTGACATGAGGGTACTGGTCTTCATAGTACTTCCGATGATCTAAACTAGGGGAAGACAAAGAAGGGTTGGGATTGGAGCTATGTCTTTATTATGTCTTTCTTATCTTGCCCTGCACCTTGCCGGATTTTGTTCCAGGGTGACATGTGTACCTCTCTCGGGTTAGGGACCATGGGACCTGCATACCCCACAAAAGCTTCTGGGACTTCTCCTTCACCTTCCACCTCGTTGGGATACACGTCTCGGCTGGGGTATTCCCCTTAGTGCAACCCTGGTCTCCCCTACCCAGGTGATCCACTCTCTTGTCCACCACCAGGGTGGAGATCCAAAAGCGATGGCCCTCCACTGGCCACCTGAATAGAGGATTCTCGGGGTCGAAATGGGAGAATGGCCCTATGTTTCTCACACACCTTAACCACATATGTGACTGAGGAGCATGGTTAAAGACCCCATTTGAGGTCCTTCTTAGTAGACTATCTTTTTCTTTGCTACCCTTTGTTTACGTGGTTCAAGGTTCTCATGTTAGAACTGAGGACAATATGTGAAATCCCTATGCAAAGGTTGTGTGTTGTATCCGCGCTGTATACAATGTGCACATTTCTCTATCTGAAATGATGTGCAAGTATCCATCTTTGAATGTCCATTTTAACTTCTTGTCTGTTATCTAAAGTATTGTCACCTGCCATATGATCTTGGTGTGCTATTCATGCCTGTAAGAATCAGGCCTGTACAGATTATTTCTGTACGCCACAAGCCCTTATGCAATGTGTTGACCAATTGTCACCCGCAAGATCTGCCATCTTATATATGACATGTGTTCTACCGCTATGATTTCAGTTATTCGACTCATTTGCAAATATAAATCCTAACAATAGTTGTCTTGTATGTATTGTTGGTCTGGCGTCTAGCATCCATAAGACCTGCTACCTGGATGTGTGTGTATTTCACTGCTATGACCTCTGCTATCCATTTCAGCGTTGCTCTTAAGAGGGAATCCTCACAAGAGTTATTTTATGTGTAATTAAATGTACTGTTAATTTGTCTACTGTGCATCACCATACTACTAGAAAAACAAGCAATTGGTTAGGATAATTTTTATGAATGTAATGTTTATCTGCTAAAACTGTACAATTTGAGGTTGATTCACCCCATAATCATGGGCTCCATTTGGGGTTAGGTTAGGTACTAACTGCAATTATTTGTTACTTGCTAATGTATGCTGCAGTCACATGGGTCTTAACCACACGGATACGTCCGTGTTTTTCCATTATACCACCATGGAGTTTTCTCTTAACAGTGCTCTGACGTCATTACTTCATTGATGTATCTCACGTTGCCACATATATCGCGGCTTTCTCATTTGGCTCTGTGAGCCTACCGATACAGAACATGTTAATTCTATTTCCAGGTAAAAATGTACTGATTCTACTGGCTGTTTGGCTCTTTGATGAGTAGTACTGGCTGTGGTATGGTAATGGTCCTTTTCTTTGATGTTAGGTAAACAATATTTTGCTCGACCTTCAAGTTGCCCAAAGAGGATCATTTTATCCTCGACACTGGAAGGTAGGAAACTTCCCAGTTGCAATTGGTATCTGCCCTTTTTAGAGCTAATACAGAGGATCACATGCAGATATTCTTCTTTATAGATGCATAACGGATGATTGGGACCTTTTGAAGTTCCCTCACATAAAAGGAAATTGGTCACCTTTTTCTTTGAAGTACAAGGTAAATCAGCTTCTAGTCCTCTACTATACATGTTCGCAGAATGATGGCGCATTTATGAATTACTTTTCGGAATCTATTGTTTGTTAATTTCCCAGATGTAGAAAGTTTCGCTCCTGAAGAAGGGACAGTTTAGTCCTGAAACACTTTGAGCTACATTTGTCTTATATTTTCAAATAAATTACATGGAAAAGAACAAAAGAAAGGCTTCAGAAGTGTTTCTGGAGTATCATTTACTTGGTTCTAATGTAGTTATTTACGTTTCCTGAGCATGATATTTATTAATATCCAAGATATCTGTATGTATTGTAAACAGCTAATACTTGTCCAGCCCTCGAGTGTGTGCTGGAGACGGGAGTGTCCGACAGTTTGCAACACTTTGTTGTTTTGCTTTTATGTATTACAATCTCTGTGCCAGGATTTTGGTTTCTCCCCAGCACCTTCACTTGTTTTGAATTTCATCTTATCTATCATAATTCGCATCTCAGTTTTTGAACAATTAGGAGTGCACTAAGATAGCCCTTTTTGTAGTGTCCCTGTATCTCCAGGATGCCTACTTCATTGTGCCTGTTGTGAGAAACCTCATGGTGTTCTCCCGGTTACTCCCCCTTTATCCCAATCACAGTACCCAGTTCCTCCCCTCCCGGTAAGAAAACATAAAGGAGTGTACAAACTTTCTGAGAACTACCTGTCCCACAATACCTCAGATACTGACAAAGAGAATGGAATAAAGGGAAATGGGAGGAAAATGCCCAAGCTTAAGACTCAAAATGTTCCCCTTTCTCCTATTCGAGCCAGAACCCCCTCCTCTTTAGTCAGGGGTCACTTACCTTCATACCCCATGTCCCTCTCCCCAATCACTGGGACGGAGAAGAGTAAGCAAAGAGGAAGGAAGATTTCCCATAGGGATCAACAGGGAGCAGCTTCCAATGGAGAACTGCCATGTTGTCACCTTAATGAAGTCAGGCAATTGTTTTTAATTATCCACACCTGACTTCACTTAACCAATATGCAGAGTATAAAAGGTGTTGTTCTAAACAGCATAGTGAGTGAGATGGGAACCTGTTTCACACTGAGGACCACTGGACCAGAAGTGAAGTGGAGCACGGCGTGCCAGATCACTGAGCGAGAGAGACTACAGAAAGGCGAGGGAGCCATCCCTCCCGAAAGACGGAGACGGGCAAAGGACTTGCAACGGTCATTCTGTACAGAAGTGCTCGCTCCCTTGGAAAAATGGGACTCCAGACATCAGAGGGGCAATGAGAGTGCGCCCTAACCCTAATTGCTGGAGGAAGGAAATTGTTTCAGTTCCACGTGGCAACCGGTGAGTGTCCAAAGCTCAGAGGCGCCCGGTGCATGTGTGCGCCAGCATTAAATGAATACAACTAAAGAAATATGTTTTGTTTAAATGTGAAGTACTTTGCCAACACGAAAAGGGCACATAAGAGCAAGATTCCGAAAAGCCAAGTAAGAGAAAGGACAGTATACAAAGGGTGCAGAAGCAGTGCATTCTGGAACTTGAAGTTCAAAGTATGTGAATATAAAGGAAAGAGAGAATGTGCAAGTGATAGAGTATGAAGACAGAGGCATGAACAAAGCTTATGGGACTTGTGGTCCAAAAGTAAAACGTGAAACTAAAAGTGCTGGAGACACTGGGCACAGCCTGGATATTAGGGGGGTCCCCCACAGGCCTGGGGAAAAGATACTGTGCTTTTTCAAAAGGCCCTGATATTTGGCAGTAAGAAGGAACTATTGAAAGGAAGAGTAACGGCATGCGTGTCCCCGACTGAGGGCAGCATTGAGTTGAGAATTAAAAATCCGAACCCGACTGAGGGAGAACCGGGAGTGTGATCAGCTAGGGGAAGGGAACCCCTAAAGAATATGCATTAAGCTTGGCAAAGGGAACCCCTGCAAGTGCTGTGTTTAAAGGGTCCAAGCCCAAATGAGGGAGACCCACATGAGTTTTTTGGTGGAATTTTTACTTTGAAGGGTCCAAGCCCGACTGAGGGACACCAGTGTGAACTTTTTGTTGAACTTTGCTTTGAACACTAAAAAGAGGGACTTTAACGTGGAAGGCCAGGCGGGCCTCGATCCACTTTTGAACTGCCTTTTTTTTCAGAACCTGCGCCAGTGTGCGTCATCCTGTCTATGGGGGCCGCCTTATTCCGTGCTGTCCTACATGGAAGTGAGCTGACTAGGCCATTTTGATCCCTTTTGTTAAAACACTGATTTTCCTTTGCATATATATATATATATTACCCTTTACACACTTTTTGTACAAGACATATTTATAAGGAACTCATGGTGGCAACAGTAAAGACAGACACAAGTGATCACAGTTCAAGGGTGTTTATTAAACTGTAGAATGGGTGAGAAAAACGCCTAATCTAAACCTAAATCTACGATGGGAGCAAGCTACGACCATCTAATAATAATAAAGCAGTCCTAGTGGCGTCTTGTCAAATAAAAAGGGCCTATACTAAAAAACCTATTGGAAATCCTTACAGCTAAATTACAAAATTGTGTGGGATAATGTTCTCAAGAAAAGAAACGTGTTCACCAGATGATAAGTCAGGATGGTATGGCTGGGTCTCCCTTCCCCACGTTTTCTAGCACGGGACTAGACAGGACCTTTGAGCACAGCACACCTGGGTCGCGCCAGCACAAGGTTAAAGTTCCTATCAACGATGCCAGGACCTTCAGGGGCCAAGTCTCTATGATTGTATTTTACACAGTGATTTTAACAATGAGCATTATTAGATATGTATGCAATTTTTTTGTATTTTGAATCCATTTAATAAAATTGAAATGTGCACATAGAGATACAGCACTAGTATATGTTTGTGACTGTTCATAGGAGCTAACTACCTCTTGTTTAATTAATTGCTAAATCTCCCTAAAAAGGGTAGAGCTTCCACCTAGGTGATCTCCTTGGGGAATTCCCTTAAGTCTAGTGTGGTATGACAGTGGGTGCATCATACTACGTGACCAAACGATTGAAACATTTTATGACATACGGAAGGGGGACACGCAGTGTTACGGATATATGAAGTGTTGATGTCATGGGGAGGAGATAAGCTTGGGCAGACTAGACACAGTGGGGAAGCAGATTTACAGGATCAATTAACTGATGCAGAATGGGACAGACCATTAGCCTATCGCAAAAAAGTGTCCAGAAACGCAAAGTTACAGCTAATTCAGTTGTATGTCACACATAGAGCATAGCTAACCCAAAGAAGATAGCTACATTTAGTAAAGCAGCTGAACAGACGTGCCCAAAATGTGGACTGCTCAACGCAGACCTGGTGAACATGTTCTTGGTTTGTTGTAAGATCCAACAATACTGGGAAGAGATACCCCAGACGTTAGCTAAGACGATATAACGATAGATGCAAGTTCTCCCATAGACTGCTTGCTAGGTATTTTCCCAAGGCCGAAGCGGGCAAGGCATGTCAGCAAGTTGAAGGACTTGGTATATATTTTGGCGAAGCGTAGAATAGCTATGGACTGGAAAGCGCAAAGAGCGCCGGTGATACACCAATGGTAGGGGGACCTACAAAAGTGGATGCTGGCAGAAACCTCAGTGTGGCACAAGGCGGTATATCGATGCCAGGACAAAACATTCACCTAGAAGCATGGAAATATATGGTGCAGGGATTGATGGCTGTAGAACACAGTCTCTCATAGGAGGAAAAGGTCACGTTACAATTCGTAGATAGATAAAACTGAGTAGTACAGTTGTCGGTGGTAGTATAGAATAATATGGTGGAATAGGCTGGGGTGAGGGTGGGGGGAGTTGGGGGAGAGGGAATACATAGACAAAATCAGAAGCACATTGTGGTTGAAAAATCATTAACATTTTTTTTTTTTAAATAGATGGCTTTACCCCCTCTCCGGCTCGTAAAGGATCAAGGGGGAGACCTATGTCGGGATTATTAACAACTGCAAGAACTTGCAGTGGTCTGTCACTACAATAATGGTCTCTCCCATTTCGTTTATACATATCTCAAAATTTAAATGGCCAGAGTCAAGAGGCAAGCATTTGGGGATTTCAGCCTTGCTTAATGTTTACTGGAATCCGGTGGCGATTACCTCAGAGGCAGTTATATATCCTTGATGTCTGTCTTCAAGACGCGGAAATCTCCTTAATGATTACAGGAGGAGATTTAAATATCACCTGCACAGAGCAGGATTCTGATTTACCAGCTCAACGAATAGGAAGAACCCAAGCTAGGGAGAGGGGTTGCAAGTGGTCCTCCCTGATGATATCTAGAGACCTACATATGGTTAATAGGGCTATAAAAGGGGGCATTCCAGCTAGAACAACTCGAGCACGAGAGGCGTCAGTAGTGTTATTAGATTATTTCTTTGCATTAGGAAATTATTTTCCATATATTTCGACTGTCATTCTTTCCGTCCCCAAATAGTGACCATGCAATCCTTCTGACTAGCTGGTGGCTTCCGTCTATAAGGTGGATGAAAGATCGTTATCTTCCGTGTTTAGAAAGTAAACCAGGATAGAACGTGGTTCAAATGGGAGTCGACCATGGTAGATGAATTTCTTAGATCTTTAGTGAATATGTATGATGGAGATAACCAAAGGGAAATTAAATCACTAGTGATGTACACATAAGGTCCAATCAAATTTAGACATAAGCATGTAAAGGGCCTCATATTGAGGGACCAATAAGGTCATTTAAGAGTGGCAATTAAAAACCTTGTAGGAAAAAATCCTACAGCCAGGATTAAAGAATCCCGATGGCTAAATGTCAATAAAACAATTGGTTAAGAGGCTATAAGGCTTTGATGACTCAGAAAGACTCATGTTATGAATTCAAGTTAGTGGATTTGGCCACCAAAAAATATGGAGATATCTGGAAATTCCGTAAGCAAGGGGAGAATCTGCAGACTGCCTTGCAGACAAATCCGATATCAGAACAGGTCTGGATGGACTAATTTGCCAATTTATTGAAGGCTAATTATTGGGAAAGCCAAGTTTTATAACTTTCCGTAGTAGAGGAATGGGCACTAAATTTCAATAGCGAGAACCTTTTAAAACTGGTCATGAAATCTAGCTGTTCGAGAGCTCTGGTCTAGACAGGCTCTTCAATGCAATGCTTAAAGGTCACCCAGACCGCTGGACAAATGTTCTGATGTCGATTTTTAAACAGATATTAAGGACACAACAAATCCCATTATTCTGGAAAACGGCAGTGATAATACCTATTTTTAAAGGAAGGATAGCTTAGGGGCAGCGCGTTTGTCTTGGAAGCAAGAAAACGCGGCCCATCACAGGTTTGAATCCCGATCCCTTACTTAGAAACCACTCGCTGGTATTAAGCGCTTAGTAAATGAAAAATTAAATAAAGAAATAAAGAGAGGTAGGACAGCCCTGAGGAGTTACCGACCTATAGCGCTCTTAGATCTGCTCGGTAAAATATTAGTGGCGTTGATATTAGCGCCAATTAATGAATGGATCTCTAATACGCCAACTTATGATATAAATCAATCGGGATTTATAAAAGGAGTCTGCATTGGTTAAAATGGTTTTATACTGAATTTATTTAAAAAGAGTTTTTGGACCTGAGGTACCCGTTTACTTGGCTTTTATTGACTTTGATAACAATTGACAGTGTGAATAGGATTGTATTGTGGGACAAGCTTTCAAAGTGGGGTCGACCTAGCCATTTATTGGAGATAATCCAAGATTTGTACAGCCAAACCTCTTTGCAAGTTGGGTTGAATTATCAGGGGGACCTTTCAAAACAGATACCCACTCGAGGTCGAGGTTTAAAACAGGGATGTCCATTAGCCCCCATATTATTTATTCAATGGATTGCTTTTCTCCCTTAGATTTCTCATCTTGATAGAAATCCATCTTCCAGCTTTGCTGCTCGTAAATTTTCTTGACGGGGGGCGCAGTGGACCTCGACTCGGCCGTCGGTCCATCTTGCGCAGTGGTTGATCATTGGCTCCGGAAGTGACGTATATATATATACCACATCACTATGCCCCATGCTTCAGTTCCTTTTTTCCACACGCTCACATGCTGCATCAGTATCCTACTCGAGTTTTACTCGATGTTTTCACTGTTTTCTTTTTCCGATTCACCTCTATATGTCTTCGCATCGGATCTCGGGTTTCAAGCAATGCTCCGGTTGCGAGGCCAAAATGTCACTGAAGACCCACACGACGTCTGTTTATGGTGTTTGGGTTCCACTCACGACACGTAGGCCAGCGCGTCGTGCGCCAAGAAGCAAGCCAAGTCCCTGTAAGATAGAGCCCGTAAGCTGGCCCTGGGCCGACCATCGCCGAAGTCTCACGCGCGGTCTCTCGTCCAGACGTCTGAGGCCGAGGCTGACGAGCCCACTTGTCATGACGAGGGCCGGCAGCGCAAGAAAACCAAAAAGAGGTCCCACTCCCGAAGCCATTCCTCATCCTTTTCCTCACGGAAGAAGCAACGCCACCATCGGCAGGAATCGGATTCTTCTTCGGAGCAAGGTATATCCTCTCAGGGTCCGAACATTCACAAAGAGTGGGATTCTTTTAAGAAAGCCATGCTTGAAATGTTTCGGCAACAGGCGGCTGTCAGCTCGGCGCCCACCACAACCAGCAGGCCTCAGCAGCTAAAATGGCGCTAGGTACCCCTGCCCCCATGCTTGCCAGGAAGTCGATGCCTTTGGCGATGACTGAGCTTTCGGGCTCCGTGCCTCAAGAAGTGCGAAAATCGCCCCTCTACAAACCTCTCCCACAGTGCCCATCGCCCGTTGGAGCCATCAGTGCCGATACCCAGTCCATCGACCTCTAAGGCTTTGCTACAGGCGGCTAAGCCCTCTGCCTCGGCACCCAGAGCTACGGAGCTGAAGGAAAAGCCCTCAACATCGACCAGCGACGTTGGCACCTTTCAACCGCTATCGCGGACAGGCTTTTTCGACTCGATCCAGACGATTTTCAGCACAGATCAAGCTGAGCACTACGAAGAGTTCGACCCCATCTTTTTGGGATCAGATGGTGTCGACTATTTCGAGCACCGAGACAATTTGGTGGCACTTGCTCAGGGCCTTCAAAATGCCAGTGGGTTGGACACATCTTCAGACCTTGAGATGCAACGAAATCATGTCAAGTTTAGAACATTAGTAGAGAAAGTGGTCGACACCAAGTCGTCCGCCACTCCCCATCAAGGGTATGACCTTATAGATATCCTGGAAGAGGGCCCGGCTATTGAGCACAACATGCCCTTCAATCAGGCCATAGCTAAACCTTTGGCTTCCATCTGGTGAAATCCATGCACTTTTGCCCCCTGTGAGTACCAATGTCACAGGAAAGTACAGGCCGGGAAGAGGGGGATCCCTTCCTTCCTCTCAACACACCCTTCCCCTGAAGGGCTGGTAGTTCAGGCTGCCACTATATCCTCAAGGCTTGCGGCATCCACATCGAATCTCCCTACAGACAGGGAAGGGAAAAGGATAGACTCTTTGGCCAAGAAGGTTTTTTCCTCATGCAGCATGGCTCCCAAGGCCACAACGTAGCTTGCGGTTTTGCTAAATTCTCCTACGGTTTGTGGAAGGCTGTCGAGCATGCGGAAGAATACTTCCTGGAGGTCATATGCGGGACGGATCTATACAGCTGGTGGAGGACAGGATGGAAACTGCCAAGCAGTCCTTGCAAACAGGCCTGGATATTGCTGACTGTGTTGCCCACTCCATGGGGTCAGCAATAGTTATGAGAAGCTAGGCCTATTTGAAAACCTCTGGCGTCGCCCCCAATGTACAAAACCGCCTTCGAGACATGCCTTTTAAGGGAGAGATGCTCTTCGGACAGAAGGCGGGTGACTCCTTGGAGAAATGTAAGGAGTCTAAAATTGCTGCTAAATTGCTGGGTCTGGCTGCGCAGCCAACTACACCTACTTTCAGCTTTGCCTCTAGAGGCAGAGGCTATAGGCGCTATGTGCCGTATGGCAGAAAAACGTAGCCCCCCCCAAGCCAGGCAAGGGCAGAGGCATTTCTCGCGTCCCTGAAGGGGCAGAAGAGCTTCTAAGGGCCTGCAGACAGCAACTGCGGCAAGGGCGCCTTCGAAGCCGCTTTGATTTTCCCCTCCCATGATGTACTGGTTGGTGGACGTTTGGCAGGGCATTTGTCCCAGTGGCAGGAGATAACCTCTGATGCTTGGGCCCTGCAGCTAATTCGGTGGGGTTATTGTCTGCCCTTTTTTAAGAAAACCTCCAGACAGACCACCATCTTCATTGATCCAACCAGGACATGAGCTCCAGGAAGAACTGAGAGCCCTGTTGTCAAAGGGTGCCGTGCAAGAGGTGCCTCCCGATCATAGAGAGTCATGCTGGTATTCCCAGTATTTCCTGGTACCCAAAAAAGAAGGAAGTCTCTGTCCCATTCTGGACCTCAGAGCTCTAAACAGGTTCCAGAGAAAAGACAGATTCAGAATGGTGACGTTGAGAGAAATTCTCCACGCTCTTGAGCTTCAGGACTGGCTGGTGTCCATTGACATGCAGGATGCCTATTTCCATGTGCCCATACATCAGCTGCTCAGGATATTCCTGTGGTTCCTCATTGAGTACAATCACTATCAGTTCAAAGTGCTGCCCTTTGAGTTGACCTCCACTCCAAGAGTCTTCACCCAACTCATGGCGGTAGTCGCAGCTCACCTCAGGAGATCCAGAGTCCACGTATTCCCATACCTGGACGACTGGCTGATTCGGGGGACGTCAGCGGAACAGGTTTTGACTCACCTGGAAGTCACCTGTCTGCTACTGCACAGGTTGCGCTTCTCCCTGAACATAAAGGAGTCCCACATGACACCGGTCCAAAGGCTCCAGTTCATCGGGGCATTCCTAGACACTCGGGCAGGGAAGGCCTTCCTTCCCGAGGAGTGAGCCGACAACATAGAACAGATGGTCCAGTTGTTCCGGAACCACGCCACCTTACCAGCAGCTTTTTTTCTCTGCCTTTTGGGGTTCATGGCCTACTGCATTTTACCGGTGCCAGAGGCCAGACTGCGCATGAGATCCCTTCAATGGCTCCTACGAGACCAGTGGTCTCAGTATCTAGGAGCTCTCTCGGATCCTCTCAGGTAATTTGCGCACTCGGCTGGTGGGACACACGCAGGAATCTTATGGCGGGAGAACCCTTCTGGCCTCCTTGGCCTCAGACCCGAGTGGTCACTGATGCATCTTTGAAGGGTTGGGGCACTCACTGCGAAGATTTGCAGGTGAGCGGCCTCTGGACTGCATCGGAAGCCAGTTGGCATATCAACAGGCTGGAGTTGAAGAGCCATCAGGCTAGCCCAGAAGTCCTTCGCCCCATCGCTCAAGGGGAAGCATGTCCTGATTCTGACGGACAACACGGTGGCCATGCACTACCTGAACAAGCAAGGTGGAGTGCATTCCCATCCCATCTGCACAGAAGCAATGCAACTGTGGTTCTGGTTGCTAGATAATCAAATCTCAGTCTTGGCAGTTCATCTGGTGGAGACCGAGAACTCCTTGGCGGATGCTTTGAGCAGCCAGAGCACAGTCTCACACGAGTGGAAAGTGTGCCTGGAAATCCTAGCGGAAGTCTTCGCTCTCTGGGGTACCCGTGCAATTGATCTGTTTGCCACAGAGTCCAACAGGAAGTGCGAACAGTTATGCTCGAGGGAATTCCCAGTGAACGGTACCCTGGGGGATGCGTTTCTGGGGGATTGGACATTCCCTCTCCATTACGTGTTCCCTCCGATCCCCGTCATTCTATGGATTCTCAGGAGGTTGAAGAGGTTTTGAGCGACTGTTAAAATGGATTTCTGAACTCTGACCTGGTGAGCAGAGGTTCAAAAGGCCAGCCTAGTTTCTTGAAACAGGGTAACCTTCTGGGCAAGCCAGAGCAATCAAAGTAGCATTGGCAGTGGTCAAGACTAGGTCTCAGGATACGTGAGGGTGATCAAAAGCCCACAATGAGCACACATAGTAAACAGCACCACAAATTACTCTGTCAGGAGTATGTCTCAAAAATACATGTACATTTGTTAAAGGCCTTTTAAATCAAACACAAAGTAAATATCAGCAGTATTAAGCTGGCCAGTTTAAAGCCCCTCTCAGTTTAACACGCATTCAGTTTTTTTAACAGTTTTACTATTGTGATTGTGATTTTACTCCACATCTGTCAGCCTTGTGGGGCGCTGCCTCGAGCAGTCCCCTTTCTGTTTCCTGAGGGGGCGGGCTTAGCCTCCCCTTCCTCTCGCCGACGGCATTTATGTGTCTTATCCACCGGAAGCGCAGCGGACACGCCTGCAGCACGGCAAAGGCGCGCTTAAGTCGAGCCCGTCTGTGCCCGTCCGGGCCTCGGCCGGGCAGGACTGGAAAATCATCAGTCTCGCCAGAGCATATCTGACGAATTTTGCCCTCGAAGACACCACATTTCCTCCAGGATGGAAGTGTATTCCCATTGACCTCGACACTTCTGACCCCAAGCCCGCAACCAGTAACATATCTAGTGATTTTTCGGTGCTACTACTTAACACCTGCTCACTCCCGGCCCATGCAGAGGAGCTTTGCGTTCTGTTAGAGGATTGCCAACCTACATTATGTCTTACTGAGACGTGACTTCAGGCCAGTTCCGGCCCTCAGCTTCTCTAAGCCACTCCTCCCAGCTTTTGTGTTCTACATGTCGACCTCAAACCACCCCATCATGTTGGTGGTGTTGCGGTTGTATTCAAAGATGAGCTCACAGTAACCCAATTGGATTGCTCTTATAATATCCCCATGGAGGCCTTCCTGTTTCGTTGTGTGAGCAAATCCACTATTTGCCATTTCCTGCTTGTATGCCGACCTGCTGGTCTCTCGCCAAGCAGTTTTTTGGAGAAATTCCCTGATTTGTTGGCCAATCTTATGGTCCAATATACTCACCTGGTGGTCTTGGGTGATTATTATCTGAAATATAATCCACCTAGGCCCCCCATTCTTAATCTATTTGCTGAGAGTCTCACTGACCTCCAATTCCATCAATATGTCAACTGCCCCACTCATAAATTGGGTAACACGCTAGATTTGATTTATGCGCAAAAATCCTCTCTAACATTGCAGGCAGTTGAACCTGTTCTGTGGTCTGACAATTTTCTGATCTCCTGCAGACTGGAAAACATTGGTAAGCCCACGAAAATCCCTGTCGAGACAATTTGGCAGCGCTCCTGGCGCACGGTGGACACACAAAATGTGTCTACCACAATCCAAACCAAATGTGGCAAGGAGTCTGCGGTGTCATTGTTTTCACTGTCGGAAGCATTCCTCGAGGTAGCCAACACTGCTGCCCCACTTCGTCTGATTCAACCACGCAGACTGCCACCTGAGCCGTGGTTTACTGACCTCCTGAAAGAGGAAGGTCTTAAACTCCGCCAAGCAGAACGCAAGTGGCGCAGAGCATATGACTATCTGCAAAACACAGTATAGAACAAGCCTGGCCTCTTATTCGGCTAATATAAAAGATGCTAAAAGGCTTTACTTCACCACAAACATTGAGTCTTCCCTATCTCAGCCGAGGGCTCTTTTCACTGCAGTTAAGGCTCTGGCCTGGGTAGAGAGACTCACTCCCATTGTCACACCTACTCAAGATCTTTGTGATACTCTATCCCACTTTTTTATCACTAAGATTGACAATATCGGGCTAAAGATCTCTGCCACCACGACAGGAACCCCACTATTAGATCGCTGTGTTTCCTCCCCGGCCAAGGCTGATTCCAACACAGCCAACACCTGGCCAAGCTTTCCAGTCTTTTCAGAGGAAATGGTACTGTCGGCTATCGAGAAAATTAAGTCATGCTCCCCATCCGATGCCATCCCCCTTCGGGTCATGAAAGAAATCGCCCCCACTCAATCATCTGAGATTACGAAAGCCATTAACGACTCCCTCCAGACAGGTTCCATCCCATGCGAATTGAAGTCAGCGAGGGTAATCCCCCTCCTAAAGAAACCTACTCTAGATGCTGCTATTCCATCTAATTTTCATCCTATCTCTCGTCTTCCTTTCTTGGCTAAACCTCTAGAGTCACTGGTGTCCCCTCTGCTAGCTACCCTTCATGAATCTACTAATCTTTTAGATCCTGTTCAATCTGGGTTTCATCCTGGTCGAGGCACAGAGAGTGTTCTGGTCGCCATCTTGGACGACATGACCAGGCTGGTGGATGCTGGGGGAGTGGGAGCCCTGATTCTGCTGGACCTTTCAGCGGCTTTTGACACGGTTGACCACTCCATCCTGCTTTCCCGTCTTGCCCAATTTGGTCTCTCAGGGCAGGTGCTAGCCTGGTTTCAGTCGTTCCTTGCGGATCGGACACAGACCCTCTCTATTCCTCCCCTTCTGTCCCCCCCACTCCCTGTCACCTCAGTTGTGGAGTGTCCCTGTCGCTGTCGCTGATTGTTTAATATTTACATCTGGGCCCTTGTGTGTCTCATCCGCTCCTTCGGCATCAGATGCTACTTGTACGCCGACGACACTCAGATATTGATTCGTCTAGATCTCGATCAATCTGAAGTGTCGTCGTGCCTGCGGGGGTGTCTGGCAGCTGTTGGAGATTGGATGAACCACAATTGGCTCAAGCTGACCGGCGATAAGACCGAGGTGATGGTGGTGGGTCCCCCCGACCCCACTCTCTGGGTGCCCTCCTTCTGGCCTCCCTCTTTGGGACCCCTTGCTGCCTCCGGTAAAAAAGGTTAAAAACCTGGGTGTCGTGCTGTCGGCCTCGTTGTCCATGGACCAACAAGTTTCTGCTGTATGTCAGGCTGACCACCTCCAATTGAAAATGCTGAGGAAGGTACTGCCTCTGATCCCGGCTCCACTGCGCCCCCCAGTGGTAGCAGCTTTAGTACTATCATGGATGGACTACTGTAATTTTCTATATTTAGCCCAACCCAAGAGCATGATTAAACGACTACAACGGCTCCATAATCTGGCCGCCCGGGTAGCCACTGACACTCCTTATGGTGCTCATATTTCCCCTGTGTTGCGGTCACTTCATTGGCTCCCGGTGGCTCAACGCGTGGAGTTTAAGACCCTGTGTATAGTTCACCGGGCCCTTCATGGTCAAGGAGCTGAATATCTCAGAGCTAAATGTTCCTGTTACTATCCATCCCGGAATCTTCGCTCGGCCACTACGGAACAGCTCATAGTGCCTAAATACAATCGCGACTGGGTGGGTTCTCCATCGCTGCAGCTGTTTTGTGGAATGGCCTTCCGCTTGCTATACAAAAAAAACTCCCAATTACTTGGAGTTTAGAAAGAAGGTTAAAACACACCTGTTCTGATTCTGCTATGTTTCTGTTCTCCCTCTCCTCCAGCGCCATGACTACTGTCCCCCAGAAACAGATAAAGTTGCCATTTACTTTATGTAGTCATTTAAACTGCAGACCCAATAAACCCCATCTTACAGGGAGTATTGGAAAGGGTTAACTACTACCCCTTTTTGTCTGTGCCTCGCTGAGCTTTATTTTGCTCTCTTAACACTAAGACTTGGCTGGTGGCAGTGGTATCTACCCTAACCTTTCTACCGCGATTATACTACATAAATGTGCTATTATATTAACCTCGAACTTCAACCCGCTTCACCAAATACTTTTTATTTTGGCTCCGGTTGGGTTTTATAGCCATTTCTTTTTGTTAAAGTCCTTCTTGTGTTTTACTTTGCGTGGCAAACTAGGTTTGCTTTCTTTGTTCGCCGACCTTTGGCGGGCTTCTGTCCAGAAGCCTTCCTTTTCCTTTGGCGTCTGGGTGTCTAGGTGGGCTGAATGTGAGGGAGGGTTTTAGTCACCCCCTGCACAGGGTCTCCTGGGAGACCCAAGTCGCACTTTGTGTCAATTGGCTGAGGTGTTTGTCCGGGCCGGACAACCCCCCTGCTGAGTGATTGACAGCCAGGCTGTGCGAATGGGGGATTTTGGCAGAAAATGCAGGACTCTTG
Source organism: Ambystoma mexicanum (assembly GCF_040938575.1). Lineage (NCBI taxonomy): Eukaryota > Metazoa > Chordata > Amphibia > Caudata > Ambystomatidae > Ambystoma > Ambystoma mexicanum. The sequence continues at coordinate 643,306,701 of NC_090923.1, forward strand.
GGCTGGAAGTCAGAGTCGCCACTGGAACTGCAAAGAACCGAAGAGAAGCGGAGAAGAAGATAGCTGCAGCAACTCCTGAGTCCCGGTGAAGCCCTGCTGCAGTCCTGAGCTATCTACCCTTCAACGACAAGAGAAGATCCAGTCCGGAGTCGTCTTCCCTTGAGCCTGGTGGGATCAACTAGCTCACCTTCCACAGCCAGAGGACCCTCTTCTTGGTCGAAATGACTGCACACAGCTATAGTGGTCCGGATAGCCATCTGAAGAACCTCTCCTATTTTAAAGGAGTGCACCTTTTATTCACTGTTGCTTCGCTGCTGCTGGCCTCATCCCTGGGTAGTGCAGATCGCTCCAGATGTCGTTCTTCTTGTCCCCACAACTGAAGCTCCAGGAACCGTGAGTCTGCAGGAACTACCAGAAACAACTGCTGTAGCACCAGCTTTTATTCATATGAATAAGGTACTGTGTCCAGCTTCGAGGAATTGGGGTGAACCCTTTCTCCTCACCTAAGGCTTATCCTAGTTTTCCTTCCCTCTTATAACTTTTGCTTCGCTTTTGACAATATCTACGTACCCCTGGCAATCTCGAATTGTGAACTGTTCTAACCTTGTGATCCTGGACAACAGGGCCCTGTCCCATTTGACACTGGCGCAGGCCTATTGACTTTTATCTACGTTTTAGAAAGTGTCTTTTGATTCTATCTGCCTAGACAAAAGTATTGCCTAGGATTTTCTATCCCCTATTTTCTTGTGTTAATTCATGCGCTAAGTGTGTGACTACGGTAACATTTCTTCCCGCGGGTACGCTTTTCTTTCATAAAACCGAACTGTCATTACTGTTGAAAAGTGATCGTGTAATAACCCACGGTAATGTCTTTGTTTCACAACACCGGTCTGTCATATCCAAAGCTACTTACCTTGAATTGTTCTGCACAAGGGGAATTGGTTGTGTGTAGTATATTTGAAGTGTGGTTTTAATTTAGTAGAAGTGAAGTGTTTTGTGAACAGATGGTCTAAAAATAAATGTACTTTTACTTTTTAACCAGAAACCTTGAGTCAGTGTTTGCTTGAGTCACAGTAATTGTAGTCCTTTGTGTAATCTCTACTACTGCTCATTTGCTCTTGAGATAAGTCTGGCTGCTCAGCCACTGCTACCACTTTTTCTGTGTAGTACAGGCTTGTACCAAAGGTGAAATTGTACTACCACTTGTAGTCTTAATCTTGTGTAGTGGTCCCTAAGGATACTGCACAGGATTCTGCCTAACACGGTTCCACGGCTCAGCTTCTTCGGTTCGGGATACTTGCCTCCTTTACTATGTTCAGTGTTAACTCAGAAGATCGACCTGGAATGGCTGTAAGAAGCCTTCTCCTAGCCAAAATCTCCTTCGCACCAGAACGAAGAGAAACCAATAGGAGATCTGCTCACCTACAGCCATCCCAGACGTAGACCAATCACGGACCACAGTGGTCCCAGTCATCCTAGCACACCAGACATCCTGGCACCCAGGATTTGTATTTGAACTAGACAGCTCCATCCCACATCCTGGGCGCACACACACAAGGCATGCAGAAGCCCGCAAAAGCTTCGGTTTGGGCAGGAGTCTGCTCATCCTTTGTAAGGCAAAGGGACAAGATGGCCAAAGGACAGAGCAAAGGACCTTGTAGCATGGCCATTTTAGGCACTGGCCACTGTCCTGAACCAAACGTGGGAACCGCGGTATGAATTATTGAAAAGCGTTGAAAAACACATAAAAAGTAACAGCTGCCACCAGCTCTGTCCAGGGCACAACTGTACATTCACCAAAAATCCTTCGAGGCAGTCTAAGGCCTTAAAAATGAAAGGGGACCACAACAGACTCTGTACTGTAAGATACTTTTTGCACTGCTAAAATGTTACGAAGGCTGATATATAGTGGAAATTTCTCTTCTGTGAAAGGATGGTGAGCTAAAGACTCTTGTTGAGACTCCAACCCGGGATGTAGGCCGGTAGTAGAGAAACTCCCAGAACCCCCTTGTTTGTGCATATTAAGTAGCTTTGGATTTTCACCCTAGGTTACAAGGGTAATCCAGACATGGAACCCTTGCTCACTGTTCTTAGAGAGGGACAGCTCCACCTCACTGATGAGGCCCAACCAGGCTGAAACACGTATCTGGGGTTGCTGTTGGGACTCTTGTTCAGAAGAGAATTGCCAGGCATTTCGGTGCAGGACTGCCCTTGGGCAGGACAAAGACTGATATGTAGTGGACATTTCTCTTCTGTGAAAGGATGGTGAGCTTAAGACTCTGGTTGAGACGCTAACCCGGGATATAGGCTGGTAGTAGAGAAATTCCCAGTACTCCCTTGTTTGTACTAAAGAATAGCAACAAAGTGAAAAGTCTCCCAGTACTGACTGTCTTAAGGGCATGTCAGTTTCCACGTAATAAAAATGAGCAAAAGCCGAGCAGAGTACAGCGGAAGGGTGGGCTCCACTGGCAAAAGTCAGGCTAGGATGGTCCGACAACAGCATAATGTTGTGGGGTACACAACTGGAGGGGAAATCACCCATTGATGGAAATCTTTACTAACACTTGCCCCTCCCAGACCAAGGACAGGGGGAACTAATTCACCCCTGGATGAGCTTGTTGCTCAGGTCGGTTAAACATTCTGGACAACCCATCAGCATTGCTATGTTGAACACCTGGCCTATGCTCAATGGTGAAGTGAAACCCTTGCAGGCTTATGGACCACCTGAGCAATTTAGGGTTCTCTTCCTTCATGTTCATGAGCCACTTTAAGGGCTTATGGGCAGTCTGCACAGCGAAGTGGATCCCATGGAGGTAGGGTCTCAGCTTCCTTAGGTCCCACTCAACAGAGAAACATTCTTTCTCTACTCTGGGCCACCTGGGCTCTCTGTCCTTAAACTGGCGACTTAGGAATCCAATCAGGTGTTTGTTGCCTTTCTCATCTACCTATGATAGTACAGCACCTATCCCAGTGTCGGAGGCATCTGTCTGTACAATAAAAGGTCATTTGTAGTTAGGGGCACTGAGAGCAGGGGACTGGCACAAGGAGTGTTTTAAGCCATTGAAGACCTTCCTACACTCCTCAGACCAAGAGACCGTCTTGGATTTCTTAGGAGTAGTGAGAGCAGTCAGAGGGGCAGCTATGGTACCATAGTCTGCCATGAAGTTCATGTAATACCTATTGAGACCTAAAAAGGTTCTTACCTGAGTTTGTAGTGGGGGTAGGCCAGTCTTGTACTGCTTGTACTTTACTGGGTAGAGGCTGAATCCTCACTCCACCTACTTCATGCCCAAGGTAGACCACTGAACCCTGACCAATCTGGCACCTGCTGGCCTTTATGGTCAAGTGAACCTTCTGAAGAGCCTGCAAAACAATTCTAAGGTGTTTCACACGATCCTCCCAGGTGGCACTGAAAACTGCTATATCATCCAGACATGCAAAACAGAATTCATCCAACCCATTAAGGACATGATTCACAAGCCTCTGAAAAGTGGCAGGTGCATTCTTTAATCCAAATGGCATTACCCTGAACTGGTAAAGGACTTCTGGAGTTTGAATGCTGTCTTCTCCTTGGCATGTTTTGCTAGGGCTATTTGCCAATACCCTGCAGTAAGGTCAAATGTGCTGAGGTACTTGGAGGCACCCAAGGTATCCACCAGCTCATCAGTTCTAGGCAAGGGGTTTGCATCTGTCTTGGTTACAACATTTAGAGCCCTGTAATCTAGAACCACAGGACTGCACCAAGCACTACTGGAGGGTTCAATCACCCCAATATCTAACATCTTGTTGACCTCTGTCTTGATGTAAGATCTCACCTTATGTGATGGTTCGTGGAATACACGAACCTTGGGACAACGGCCGAGATGTACGGCGTCCATTTTACTCATCCAACATGGAGAATCCCATTGCGGCAAGTTACGGTATAGCCGTTGGGCCACATGAGGAAGAGGCTGTAGCCACGCCCCCAGACTGGCGAGCAGTACTTCCATATCCAGCACCTGCACATCGGCGCGTTGCTACTCTTTTCAGAGTCCAGCCGCGCTTTGCAGAGGTAAGTACGCACTCGTACCTGCAGCCTTTCCACTTCTTTCCTCGTACAGCTAAATGGCTATCCTGTGTCTGTTTCTCTGCTCCTACTTATTATTGAAACTCCCTTACCGTTCGCTTTAGGCAATCACCCGATCGTGGCTTAGATCCTCCGCCTTCTCCTCTGCTTTCAGTGGAATCCGAGGAGTTCCTGTCTTTACAAGACGATCCTTCATCCAGGGATTCTAGAACGCAGGTCTTGGTACGATCTTTTATATAGAGTCAGATTTCCTTCAGTGGCATTTCCTTTGCTTTACCCGGTATTTTTCCATTCATCACAATCTCCTTTCTTAAGGATTCATTCATCTCTTTACAAGGGCCATTATGCTACCTACTTCTTCCCAGTACTAGCAGGGGCTCAGTCTCTCCAGAATCTCCTTCAGGAGGTGAGCTAAATTACTTTCCTTCTCAGTTAACAAGATCAGGATTGGGAGGGGAAAGACTAAGTCTAATTTTCATTCTTTACACTTTGTTAGGCTTTGCAACTATTCCCCCTGTTGTCTCCAAAACTGCCACCCAGGAACTTAACCCTCCGGTCTTCCGGGCCTGATTTAGGTGTTCCTAGGGTAAGCCTTTTATCCTCTCTGTGGGTCTGTAACATCTATCTTTCGTGTCATTAATTCCTCTTTGTGTCTACTTGCGCCTATCACTTACAGAGCTTGGAGGAGATTGGGAAGTTCAACCGAAGGAGCTGATTATTCTCCACCGGAAACACCTTCAGGGAGAAGTCCTCAGGAAACTACGCTCTCTAGCAGCCCTCCACAGGGTTTTTTCCCAGTAAGGGGTTTTTCCCTGGAGGCTCCACCACTGTCGGACTCTCCGAAGTCGGATGGTGGAGGGGTTTCTAGGTATTTTCACATTACTTCAAAAGGTTACCGAACCATCGATCCCAAAGAAGAGAGAGGTAGGAGTTTTGTTTACCTGTATTGGAGTCTGAGTACATGTAATGATTTGGAAATATCACACCTTATCTGACATCCTGTATCCCCTACTTTTGGCAGGTACACTATCTCCTGTGTCAATATCATGTTTGCACCAAGGTGTCAAACCAGGAGTTGGGGAAAACAAGGGGGAGAATTGCCTCAGCAAACTTCTCGCCTCATCTTGCTGAACAGAAGTCAGGCGAGGGGCCACTTTGACACCCTCAACGGAGCTGTCTGAAGGACTGCCCTGGAACAGATCAGGAAAAGGTTCCTATCCTACGTCTGATGCCAACAGCAGTGCAGCTATTTCAACCCTAGAGATGAAAGCCTTCAGTCTATTCACATGGAACACTTTTGGAGACTGACCAGCCCTTCCAAGGTCCACTAAATAGTCTACCTCACCCAGTGGCTCCACTACTAATTAACGGCCTGACCATTTATCACGTAAAGCTCTAGGCCTTATAGGGTTCATGATCAGGACTTGCTGGCCTGGTATAAAGATGATGAGGAAAGCCTTCTGGTCATACCAGTGTTTCACCAGAGCTTGCCCAGTCTTCGATTTATCAATAACCTGAGTCATCAGGAGAACCGTTCTCTTCCTTAGACCTGGCACATAGTCCACTACATTGGTAGCGATAGGGCGAGTAGGCATCGCCCACCCCTCCTTGACTATAGCTAAGGGTTACCTTACAGGGTGACCAAAAAGAAGCTCAATGGGGCTGAAGCCAACTCCCTCTTGAGGTACCTTTCTGTGGCTCTTTGAGTCCCAATCATACTTCTACTACTATTGAACCTCTCAACTAAGCCATTGGTTTGAGGGTGATATGCTGAGGAAAACTTGTAAGTAACCCCACACTCCTTCCACAAATACTTTGACATAAAGTTGCTGCCCCTATCAGACACAACTTCTTTAGGGATGCCTACCCTAGTGAATATGCCAAGCAAAGCCTTTGCAACTGACTTGGCAGATAGTCTTTAATGGAATGGCCTCAGGATACCTGGTGGTATGGTCGACCAGCACCAGGATAAACCTATCATCTGAGGGTGAAGGGGACTAACAATATCAATCCCTATCCTTTCAAATGGTACCCCCACAACTGCACTGTATTGTTGTGCCACTTTTTCCAGATAACTGGCAGGCGGCACAACTCCTGCAATGAATTTCTACCTGGACCCCCATCCTGGGCCAGTTGAAGTGCATGGTTAACCTTTGATTGGTTCTCTTGATGTCCAGGTGACCAGCAAGGGGGTCTTCATGTGCCAGCTGCAAGAGGAAGTGTCTTTCATGAAGGGGAACCACCAACCTCCTATAGTCTCCTACTGTAGACTGTGGGCTCACTGTAGAGGAGCCCACCTTCCCAATATATTTTGCACTTCCCAGGAGGTTCACCCTCAAGCTGGGAGCAGGCCTATCTCATAAGGCCTTCCAAAGATGGGCACTCGCGTTGGCCCTTACTAAACTCAACCCTGTCAGGACCACCTTCAATCAATAAACTTTTGAGTTCAGGATGGTCATGTGGATGAAGAATTTCAGGCAACACCTCTTCCTCGTCAGGTTGAGGTGTTTGGCCAACTACCTCCACCTCAGTGGTAGGTGAGTTAGGGGGAATGTTTTCTTTCCCTCTCATCTTTCCTGACTCCTTTAGCCTTGGTTTTCCCTTTTGCCTTTGCCTTGGCTAAGGCAGCCCTTGTTTTGTGACCTTGTGCATGGTCTCTCTGCTGTGTCACCCACAAGACCTACGTCGCTGAGATCATTCCCCAGCAGGACCTTACTTGGGACTTGCCTCTGGATGCTCACTGGAATCCTGACCATTGTACCATTTATAGTAAGATTGACGGGCATTACTGGGAACTTGAGAGGGGGGCCATCAGCTGACTTGGTGGGCATCAGGGGAGCACTGGCACGCTCCTCTGGGTTTACCAAAGTGGCATCCACCAAAGTTCTGCTGGCCCCACTATCCCTAAGGGCAGGAGTATCTACTCCATTGATGAGCACAATGTCCTTAAAGTAATGCTTGGTATTGTCTGGAATGCTAGCATAAGCCTTTGAGACTTTAGGCTCCCAGGAACCCAGGGAAACTGGGAGTACTTCAGATTCTATCCCACTGAGGAAGGTGTCTGAGGAGAAGGATGCCCCTGTGATCTCTTCCTCCTCGTAGGAGGGGAAGGCCAGAATCACAGAGTGGACCCCCAAGGTTTTCACCTTACATCTGGGATCCCCTTCACATGGTCATTTGCTCCACAAGCCACACACGATCCACTGTGTCTTGGGACATAGGAAGGCTTACTATAGCCAGAGTTCTGTCTGGGAGTATACCCCCCACTACCCTGAACATTCTCTTGGGACTTAACCTTGTTGTTCTTTTTGTGGCTCTTTTGGGAGGAAGTTGTATCGGATCCCCCCACTCTCCTTATCTTTGTTCTTTTTCCGCTCCTCCTCCTCCTGCTTACCAGGAGTAGTCTTGTCCTTATGGGACACTCTGTGTGACACCCACAAATCTGCTGCACTAGCCAGCTTCTTAGGATCTATCTTATTTGAATCAGCCACATGCTGCTTAAGCTCAGGGGAACAAGACGCAAAGATATGACTAAACATATCATACCCTCAAAGGTGGTGACCTTCTAGCCTTCAACCGAGCCAGTCAAGTTATTCAAGGAATCGGTAACATAGGACACCCAAGTGTTACCTTCTTTCTTTTTGTACTCTCTAAATCTCTTTAAGTATTGAGCAGGAGTCTTCCCAAACTTTAAGATGAGGGTTTGCTTCAATTTTGCTGAATCTACTCTATCAGTCTTAGACATTTCCATTATGGCACTGCAGCCAGAATGAGGTAGTCGATAGAGCAGCCATGCAATATTATCAGCAGCCACAAACTCTTGGACTTCACAGGCATACTCAAATGCAGTCAGCCAGTCCATAATTTTTCTCATCATACATACTGAAATCTTTACGAAATCTTGGATGAGAGGAGGGCCCAGACCCATGTCCAGATCCCTTGAAGGAGGCAGTTGTAGCCTGAATCCTGGCCAGCTCCAACTGGTGATCCCTGTCCTTATGTTTTTCTGCCTGCTCATCTCTCAGCTTTGCCCTGTTGAACTCAAGCTCCTTCTGCTTAAACTGCAGTTCTTGCTTCTTGAATTCAAGCATGGCTTCAGCCTCCGAGCTGACTGATACAACTTGGAACTCTACATCATCCCTGTTAGGCAGAATCCTGTGCAGTGCCCTTAGGGACCACTACACACAATTAAGTCTACAGGTGGCAATACAAGTTTTACCTTTGGTACAAGCCTGTACTACTATGTCAGAGTGGTAGCAGTGGCGGAGCAGCCAGGCTTATCTCAAGAGTATATGAGCAGTAGCAGAGATTACACAAAGGGACCAAAATAACTATGACTCAAGCAAACACTGACTCAAGGTTTCAGGTAGAAAAATATAAGTACATTTATTGTTAAACCATTTGTTATAAACACAACACTTCTATTAAACTCAACACAAACCACGCGTAAAATATAATACAACTAACCAATTCACTTTGTACAGTAAATCTCAAGGTAAGTGCCCTGTTTTTGAATGGACCGGTGTTACGAACAAAACACGTTACTGTGAATACAATTGCGATCACTTTTTGACGGTTCGGTCTACTAAATAAACGCGTATCCATGACATGAAATGCTACCGGGGCAATAAAAAACTTAGCACCTGAGATAACCAGAGGGAGTTGGAGGCAAAAATCCCAGGCAATATTTTGGTTAGGCAGACAGAATCGAGAAACACTCAGAGAGACAGGAGTTCAAGAGTCAAAGGGTCAGAGCCAGGGTTAAGTGACACCGAGGACCTGTTGCCAAAGATCACACAGTCAGACAGTTCACGATTCAATGTAGTCAAGAGTACTTCGATATTGTCAATGCTCGGAAGCAAAATTTATAAGAAGGCGGGAAGACAAGGGCAAGCCTTGGAGGTGAAGAAAAGGGGGTTCACCCCGTTTCTTCAAGCAGAACCCAGTACCTTATTCCAATGGTGCAGCTGGTGCCCTGGCAGTTGTTCCTATTGGTTTTCCGCGGACCCACGGTTCCTGGAGCTTCGTTGTGAAGGAGATGTCTGAAGGGGGTCTGCACCACACAGGGATGAAGCCGGCAGCAGCGACGCAAATAAAAGGGTTGCTCCTTAAAAACAGGAGAGGCCCTTCAGATGGCTATCCGGACCACTACAGCAGTGTGCAGCGTTTTCGACCAAGGAAGAGGATCCTCTGGCTGTGGAAGATGAGCTGGTTATCCCCACCAGGCTCAAGAGAAGAAGACTCCGGACCGGATCTTCTCTAGTCGTCGAAGGGTAGATAGCTCAGGACTGCAGCAGGGCTTCACCGGGACGGGGTAGTTGCAGCAGTCATCGTTCTCTCCGCTTCTCTTCGGTTCCTTTTAGTTACAGTGGCAACTCTCTGACTTCTAGCCCAAGAGACCTGCCTTTTATGCGCAAAACCCCCATTCACACAGCCTGGCTGTCAATCACCCAGCAGGGGGGTTGTCCAGCCTGGACAACCACCTCAGCCAATCATGACAGTGTGACTTGGGTTTCCTAGGATACCTTGTGCAGGGGGTGACTACACCCCTCCCTCACATTCAGCCCACCTAGACATCCCGGCGCCTGGTGGAGGGCTTCCGGGCAGAGCCTGCCAAAAGACGGTGAACAAAGAAGGGGAACCTAGTTTGCCGCGCAAAGTAAAACAGAAGAAGGACTTTAACAAAAAGAAATGGCGAATAAATCCAACCGAAGCCAAAAGAAAGACAATTTGGTCAAGTGGGTTTATGTTCGAGGCTAATATAATAGCCAAAAACAATACCACGTTTTTCTAATATAATCGCGGTAGAAAAGTTAGGGTAGATACCACTGCCACCAGCCAAGTCTAAATGTTAAGAGCGAAACAATGCTCTAGGAGGTAAAGATAAATAGGGATACAAATTAACCCTTTCCAGTACTCCATGGAAGATGGGGTGTACTGGATCTGTGGTAGATTGACTAGATAAAGTTAATGGTAACTTTACCTTGTTCTGGGGGACTGTAGTCAGCCTCACAAATGGAGTCGGGGGGGGGGAGGAGTCTCAAAGACAACCCTGTGCCACGGCACTGAAGGTGCTGTGTGACAGACAAAAGAAGGGGTTACTGAAGTGGTGTACTTCAGAGTCCACAACCACAAAAACAGAGAAATATACCTGGCAAAACACAGGTAAGAGTGGGGGAAAGCTCACACTCTTACCAAGTGGAAAAAAAATAAACTCCAGAAGTCCAGCAAAGCTGCTGGGGGACTCACTAGGTGAGGGAAATTAGCCATCAATGAGAATTCTCCCTAACAATCCCTTTCTTCATGGACTCCATGGATGAGTGCAGCAACAGCTCTGCTAGAGCGGTCAGTGAGAGCAGCCCCACCACCTTCTGCACTCTCCAAGGTAATGGTATCGAGTTGCACCTCTTGCTAATCCATGATCCTTTGGATCATTTCACTCTTTGTACCTCGAGCAGATAAGACTCTCTCGGTACACATCATTCTCAGTGTTTGGAATCCTTCAAGGTTATGTTGGTTATTGCTTCCATGTTTTAAGATAGGTCATTATCCTTTCCTGTTAAGTTACTACTAAGGTAATTACGTGTTTTGGGCAATTGTAATCTGGGTACCTTTACCAGTGTGCAACAATGGGTACCTTCGATCCCATCCCACTGCTGTACACCAGTTTGTTAAGATGGATTTCTGAACTCCGACCTGGTGGGCGGAGGTACAGAAGGCCAGCCTAGTTTCTTGGAACAGGCTAACCTTCTGGACAAGCCAGACCAATCAAGGTGCATTGGCGGTGGTCAAGACTAGGTCTCACGAGGTTTGAGGGTGATCGAAAGCCCACAATGAGCACACACAATAAACAACACCACAAATTACTCTGTCAGGTGTATATCTCAAAAACACATAATAAGTAACAGCTTCCACCAGCTGTGCCCAGGGCACACCCGTACATTTACCAAAAATCCTTTGAAGGGTGCCTAGGGCCTTAAACATGAAAAGAGGGCCCAGCGCACTGTACTATAAGGTACTTTGTGCACTGATAAAATGTTACTAAAGAATAGCAACAAAGTGAAAGACTAAGGGAAACAATCTCCTGGTACTGACTGTCTTAAAGGCATGTCCGTTTCCCCATTAAAAAAAATGAGCAAAAGCCCAGCGGAGTACTGCAGAAGGCTGGGCTCCACTGGCAAAAGGCAGGCTAGGTGGTCAGACAACAGCAAACTGTTGGGGGGTACACAACTGGAGGGAAAATCACCCATTAATGGAAAACTTTCCTAACAGCGACCTTTATTTTGATCGCCCCGGATTGGACGAGGAGAATGTGGTACTCCAAACTCTTGGATCTGTCCACCTCACTGGTTGCCTCGGCGGCTGATCTCATCTCCCAGTAGGAGGGTCAGATACTGCACTCCACCCCGGATTCCCTCAACCTACATGCGTGGCTCTTGAGCGGATGAGGTATGATGACTGCGACCTCTCTGAGGACGTTCTTGAGGTGTTGCTGGCTGTACGCAGACCGTCTGCAAGATCTGTGTATGCCTGCAGGTGGAGAAGATTTCAGGTGTGGTGTAGTGTGATGGAGTTCCTTCTGCCACTAGCCTCTGCAGGCCTTCCGGTTGCAACGGTGAAGGTGTATTTGGCAGCCCTTTCTGTGTTTAAAAGGTCCCCGGATCAAGGTTATTTTTTCACCGTACTGGTCAGGACTCAATTCCGGAAAGGCCTTCTCAACAAATTCCTGCCAACTCCCTTTGTTGTTCCAGATTGGGTCCTTAACCTTGTTCTCATCTTTCTTATGGTGGCTCCATTTTAGCCTATGCATTCTTGTTCATTTAGGTTGTTGTCCCTTAAAACAGCCTTTTTGATTATCATCACGTCGGCCAGGAGGGATAGCGAGCTGCAGGCCTTATGCTGCAATCTCCCCTTTTTGCGTTTCTTCAGAAAGAACGTATCCCTTACGGTCGGACCAGGGATCCTTCCAAAGGTTGTTTCGGAATTCCACCTTTTACAGTCTATTGACTTTTCGGTGTCCTACCCGCCTCCTCACCCCTCAAAGGAGGAAGTGTGTTTTCACCGTCTTGATCTGAAAAGTGCCTTGCGTGTATATGTTGCCCGCACAGCGGAGTTCAGGAAGACGGACCAGTTATTCGTCGCCCATTCTGTTTCCTGCAAAGGTCTTGCCATTACTAAACAAACCATCTCACGCTGGATCATTTTATGCATCTGTGAGTGCTACCAGTCAGCGGGAAAAGAAGTTCCACTGGGAATTGGGGCTCATTCCACCAGGTGAGACTGTTTCCACGGCCCTTTAAAGGGGAATCCCTGTTCGGGACATTTGCCGTGCTGCAATGTGGTCTTCATTACATACTTTTACAAAGCATTATGCTTTGTACGTTTTGGCAGAGCGGTTCTGCAGAACCTGCTTGTGTGATCCTTGCTGCCCTCTTTTAGCTTAATGCTTGGAGTCTATCAAGATGAGGAATCTGCGGGAAAAAAGCAATCCAATGAAGGAGAAATTACCTTACTGTAATGTTCTTTCTATGGATTCTTCTCCTGCAGATTCGTCATCACCCCTCCCAGCTGTCCCCGCTTAAAGTGTTGTGGCTCTTCGCTTCTGATTTCATGAAGAGCTTTGGCGATGACTGTGGGGTGCTCATCTCAGTTACTAGAATAAAAAAAAAATATTAATAATTCTAATTGTTATGTTTTTAACCTCTTGGTTTCTATTCCATGGTTGCTTTTTAAGGCTGGTTATCCTCCTTCCAAATTCTTATGCATCGTTTGAGCACAGGAAAAAATGGGAGGAACTGAAGCATGGGGCGTAGTGACGTGTTAAATGTATAGCGCCTGACGTCACTTCTGGAGCCGACGATTGATCACTGCGCAAGATGGATCGACGGCCGAGTCGAGGTCCATTACGCCCCCTGTCAAAATGATTTCAGAGCAGCAGAACTGGATGATGGATATCTATCAAGATGAGGAATCTGCCGGTTAAGCATCCATAGTAAGAACATTACGGTGAGTTAATTTCTCCTTTCGGGCACATGAGTGTTGCCAACAGAGCTGGGTATGGGCTGGGACCGCTACATGCTGATGTGGCAGTGGCTGTAGGTTTCCTCCATTTTTGGGATACCCAGGCCCTGCCATAGGAATCAATTGATTCCTGCACAAAGGCACAAGATGGCCACTGGTGGCCTTTGGGTTGCCTTTCCCTTACTCCCTTGTTTCTCAAAGTCCTGAGAAGCCTTATCTCTGTTCCCTTCCCCTGAAAGGTTTGTTGCGTGGAAGGACTATATATGGCTCTGGGGCTGCCCCCTGCCAGACTGGCTGGAGCCTTCCCCGGAGCTGCTTGTTGCGGGTATACCCTTGGGGTAGAGCCTACCTGAACGGAGTGATATTCTGTGTTGTCCGGTTGTTGACACAATACCTGAGCCAGCCCTGACTGAAACTAGAATTAATGAAATCTGGTTCACTGAAAGGCTGGGGAGTAGCCCCAATCCACATCCTGTGTTCTGGTTTCTGGTAAATAGCCTAAATGTCTGAGCCTGCGTGAATGCTGCCTGCTTGAATGCACTTGTATGTGATTGGCTGGCTGAGCCTGCTCAGCCTGAGTGAAGTTTTTTGTATTACAGCGGGCCTCATACTAGCCTCCTTGTGAGAAGCTGAAGCAGGAAACCTGAAGCAGCAGCTGAAGCCATCTTAAGCTTGCATCCTGGAGTCCAGCTGGAGGAAAGCGTCTGCGTCTGCAAATCTTCAAGCAATCCGAAAGGTGTGCTGTCTCAAGGACTGAACCAGAGAGGACCTGGATAGGCGACCTCTTCCAACCTACGAGGGAACATCGTGCAACTGCTACTCTTCACCCGAAGTGTTCTGGAAGCCAGTCTTGTTTGCCTGCCATCTGGAGAAGGGATATTCATGGGTCCAGAAGAGGAGTGCCTGAACCTCTTGAAGCAAAGAAGTTCATTTGTGTTGCCCACGGTCCGGAGGAGTGTTAATGACCGCTGGAAGCCAAGTTGCTGAATATCGGCCACAGGAGGTGGTACCCTGGCATAGTTCTGCTTGACACGCAGACATGCAAACATTCTGAATTATTGAAGAATCCTTCAAGGGGCACGCCTGCCGCGACATCTGTCCACCTGTCCTTGCCGGAGAAGGTCCAGGGTCGCTGCCTGTGGTGGAGTGTCTGCTGGTGGGTTTCCTGCCACCAACATCCGACGACTTCCCGAGGGTCCAGTGTTGGTGAGGCCCCCAGTCCATCCTGAGGTCCGTGTTACAGCTGCAGCACCGAAGAACCGAAAGGTGGTAACCCATGGAAACCCGACACCTGCTTCTGCCACTGCACCCATCACCACCGAAGGTCATCTAAGGCAACCAAGTGTCTTCTCTTCTTCAGCCAGGCCGTGTCGAGGTCCACAGCAAGTTTCACCTTCGTGGGACATCCACAGCTGGAGTAACAGCCCATCAACGGATACCCCTGCAAAGACCAAAGGTGCCGCCTTTCCGACACTTGTTCCCTTCTTCTTCTCGACATAGATATTTCAGCGACTCCTGCTTCCAAATAGGTTAAACCTTGAGAGTTCTTGTCGATTAAGGCCAAGAAACTCTCCCACCTCACCTGCTAAGGCACCCAAGTTACTGTGACGAGTAAGAGCATCTTCCATCCTCAGGAATCATGCAGGGGTAGAAGGTTTGCCTTGAATCCTGTTCGCCTGTGGCTTCCCAGGTACTTTGGGGTAGTGGGCTCTGTAGAAAAAGAAGCATTATTGATCACATTTGCACTGGGCTGTAATGTGCAAGATAAAGTAGACCTTAACTTTTCCCTTACAGGTTGCCCATGTGGGGGGGATCCTCACAGAGTGTTGCCTATCTACTTTAAAACTAGCATTCTGCCAATGTTTCCTGATCTGACCTGCATTTTTACAGTAATGTCTATGCCATTATCCAAACCTTTATGATTCCCAATGCTTTTTAATAAAGAAGTTGGTGCATTCTATATTAAATCTAAAGTATATTGTTGGACCACATAGATGTGTATATATTTACTATTATTAGGATAGTGTTACCCGAGTACAAAGTGGTTTGTTTATTGATGTATATATTTACCTGAACCTTAATTATATATAACACATCTGAGGTAGCACATAACAAAGTGTGTGGACATTCCTTTGTTGGGGCTTGGGTATTCACTGTACTTCAGAACCAGCCTGCATCACCTCCTGAGAATCTCAGCCTTTGGTTGCTCGTCCATACTACCATTAGAGAACCATGGCTGGGATACTCTGTGCCTCTTCAATTGTATGGAGAGCAGAAATACACAAGGGGCTGTCTGAAGGGGAGCCAGGGAAGCCAGCGTGAAGATGAACCTGCCCACGAAGTTCAAACCCAGCAACTAAGAAGCGAGACAGAGAAACATGTCCTCGATTAAGAGGACGTGGCTGGAAGGTCAGGGGCAGGCTTGGGAACTGAGAGGAGACCCGATCAATGCAGAAAAGAGGATCTGGCTGGTGGTAGGGTGCCTTCAGCAAGGTTGGCCCCTTAACGCAGATACGGGTGAACCGGAGGCCCTGCAGAACCGGAGCAGGGTGGAGAGAAGCAAGGAAAGAGAGACGACAAATAGCGGCCACAACGTCCCAGGAAGAACCAGCTGCATGGTGCTAGGAAGAAAGAGGTAACGGGAACCCTGGTAGGCCCCAATACATCATGTGTAATCTCCCTCGTCTCAGTAATTTTTGTAACGTTAATCAAAGCATCAGGAGGGGGATCCCTCTCGTCAGTGTTTGGTGAAGTACCAAGAGTGATACTGTTAGTGAGAAGTGCATCGGGAGTAATCTCCCTTGTCGCAGTAATTCTTTCAAAGCTGATCTAAGCACCGAGAGTGATCCGTCTCAGTGATTCTGGAAAAGATAGCCAAGGACTCGGGAGTAGTCCCCCCTCATATTGATACTGATAGTTCCAGTAATCAAAGTGAAGCAAGAACACTGGAATTACCTGGAGAAAACCTGGAGAGAAGTACAAAACGTAATAAGAACTGGTAAGAAATATTGTCATCAAAAGTCAAGTGAACCAGGAGAAGGGAGTCATTCTTCTGGTTTTCCAAAACAGTTTTGTTGATTCAGATACTAGGGCAAAATTCCATAGATATTGTTCAATACACTTAACCATTGCTGGTGTTCTGTATCTCTGTGGATCACAAACTTTCAGTTAAGACTTGTAAACACAAACCGCAAGGTGGATACCAGTGAACCAGGAGATGGGAGTAACTCTCCTGGTGTTCTTTGTTTTGTCTGAATATTTAGTGGTAGAGCTAGAGTTACGTAGTTTTGGACAGAGGACAGGACTGTTTCATTTGGGCAACCACCCTGACGACGTGCACCCAATTTTTCCTTTGGTACGGAATACCCTTTAGAATAGGGAGAGTTAGGCCATTTGCCTTTGTTATTTAATAAAGACGTGTTTATACCATGCCACTCCTTTGTCTGACTTCTTCCTGTCTGACTTCTTCCTTCAGCAAGCCACAGTGAGCTCTAAGCATTATCTGTTAAACTTCCCTACTTGGTGTTTTCCAAGGAGAAACTGACTTTTAGAGTGAGCCCATCGTTCCTTCCTAAGGTTGTTTTGGACTGTCATCTCTTTCAAAAGATTCGTCTTCCTGCATTTTTTCCTCTACCTCGCCTTTCAAGGAGGAGGAGTGATGTCATTGCATGGCCCTGGTGCCGACCCTCAGCTACTATATCTCTCAGGCAAGCCCATCGGGAAAGATGACCTGCTTTTTGTGGGTTGTGCTGGTGCCCATGCTAGCAGAGCTTTGTCTAAACAGACTCTTTCAGGGGAATAATCCTCTGCATCTAGGATTGCTAGGATTTGGCTGGTAAGGCTTTTCCTTAGGGTCTCGGGGATCATTCAGGATTTGGCTGGCTCATACCTCTCTCCTATAGAATGGGGAATCCCTTTCTTGGACATTTGTCAAGCGACAATGTAGGCCTAACTGCGCGCTTTTTTCAGATATTACTGCTTGGATTACCTCTCAGGTAATGATGATCACTTTGGTTGAGCAATTCTCCAGAGTTTTCTGGTTTAGATGGTGTCCTCTCACTCCCCTCCCTCCTTCAGATTTACATGCTGCTTACGAGTCTATCTAAGGAATCTGTGGGAGGAAGGAGTCCAATATAAGAACGAATTACTTGCCTCTCGTTAATGTTCCTTCTGATGGATATTCCTTTTACAGATTTCTCATCACCATCCCATCCCTCTGATTGAGAACGCACTCTCTTAATACTTTAATATTTAATACTACTACGTCCGTCCCCTTTCCTCCATACTGTATGGGCGTCCCTCGCTAGGGACAGGAAACAGAACCTTTTTCACCAGAATAAATTGTCTTCACCCTTACATTTAGATTTGCGAGGGGGCGCGGGCCTAGCAGCATGCGCTCCCTTAACTCCACCCACCGGTGCCCCTCCTCAGTCCTCTTTTCTGCGTCAATGGCAGCTGACCTCTTTCACATAGGCAGTGGTTGGGGCTCTTGTTTTTTCTCGTAATTCCACTCTACAGCTTCCCCAGGGATACATTATTTTTTCCCTTTTAGCTCTAATTTCTTCAGAGACATAAGTACTCGATGCTCGGGTGCCCATGCTCTTCCCCAGCTCATGTCGACTGCAGCGGGCTTCAGCAGGTGTCCGGCCTGCAAGGTTTCCTTCCACATGTCAGACCCACATGCGCTTTGCGTCTGGTGCCCTGGCGAGGACCAAAGCTACTCAGCATGCAATGCACTTACCGCGGCGCTTGCTTAAGAACCGCTTGGCCAGGTGGAGGGAGCTGTTCTCCAGATCACCACAGGAGCACATCAAAGAGTATGTCAGAATGAAGACCAGGCCAAAGGTAGATGCCCTGTTCTCCACTGCACCCCGGAGGGTGACTCCTTCCCTGGAAAGCGCCAAAGCTGGAGGGTCCTTCCAGGTCCTAAATACCAGCAAGAGGACTGAGGCTCTACGAGCTACTGGCTGCACGGCTGAGAGGTCAAAGGACCCTCCCAGTCCTGTCGCTGAGGGGCCACAAGGCTTTGGTACTGGCACATTCCCAGAGGGTCTTAGCTCTTCTAACGGGGGTGCAAGCCTGAGGGGCGCCTGAAAGCAGTACCTTGTGTAGTACCAGCAACATGTCCGAGGGCAATCCACCTCCCAGGCGCTCCCTGTTAGGCAGAAACCTGTGCAGTTCCCTTAGGGACCACTGCAAAAGATTTAAGACTACAGGTGTTTGGCAATAAACCCACTTGGTAGCAGTCTGTACCACACAGATTCACTTGGTAGCTGTGGCTGAGCAGTCAGACTTCCCTCAAGAAGAGTTAGGCAGTATACAGAGCATACGAAATCGGTACAGAAATACAGTAGCACAAGCAAACACTGACCAGAGATTGGGTGTAAAAGTATATAATTATTTATTTAGCACACACTTATAAAACACACTAGCACTAAATTGGTAAGATAAGTTCAAAACACAATCACTATTATCATATGTACATCCCTGATTACTTGTTGGACAAGTCTTAGTTAACACCACTTATTTCCAGACAGAGGTGAGCGCTTAATGTTCGATGGTACTCCAACAAGTTAGATAAAAAGGGAGGGAAAAGCAGAATTATGGAAGCATACACACTCAACACTTTTTAAAGACCCACAGCAAGTTTAGGATGGCACATTATACTGGTGAGCAAGGAAGTTTGGGTGCCAGGCCCACTTTCAACGGAGCCAGGCGGAAGATGCCCAAGATCACAGTTACACAGAGTTTTCAAAGTTTGTGGAGGTAGTTTGAAAAAGTTAGCTAAGGTGTCCCAGGCTAACCCAGGTTCGAGAGACGAGGATTTAATACACCCCCTTCAAACGGTTGTAAGGGAAGCCAAGCGGAACACGGTACCTTAAATGGAGAGGATCCTCCAGCGGGGGCAGTTGTTCCTGGCAGCGGGTGCAAGTCGCAGCGTCGTCCAGAGGAAGAGAAGATCTCGTCGTGGAGGAAGGATGAAGGTTGAAGGTCGTTGCACTGCCAGGGAAGAAACCAGCCGCGGAGTTCTCCGGTACAAAGGTATACCCTTTCGGTTCACGGTAGTGGTGAAAACGTGGTATCCCGGTTGCCGGGTTGCTTGGCACAGGCAAGGCGGCCACGAGATGCTCCAGGAAGGCGAAAACTGGTTATCCCCACCAGTCGAAGGAAGAAGACTCTCCGGGCTGGAGATCTCCTCTGTCGTTGGGAAAAGTGGTGAGACAGTTCAGCAGGGCTCCACCGGTGGTGTCGTCATTGCAGGCCGGCTCAGCTTCTCCCTCCTCGGATTCTTAGGTCCTGTGGCGACTTCTGAAGTTCCAGTCCCCAAAGCCCTGCTTTTATGCAGCACACCCCCATTCACTCAGCCTAGCTGTCAATCAAACATGCTAAGTGGTGAGCCGGCCGGCTCACCACTTGGGCCAATCACACACGAGTGCGACTTGAGTTACCAAGGTAACTCAGTCCAGGGTGCCTAAACCCCCTCCCACATCCCCTGTGGTACCCAGACAGAGTGGCATCACTTTTGGAGGCTTCTGTGGAGAAGCCCACCAAAAAGTGGAACCAAGGGCTCGACTTGAGTTGGAGTCACAGAAGAGAACACAAACGTCATTTTAGAAATGAATTCTGGCAAAAAATACCAACCGGCGAATTAATATTAAATAAATAAACCGGCGGTATGTTCGAGGCTATAAGAATTAAATAATTAAAGTTGGTAGCCTCGAACAATGGGAAAATCCCATAGAGATATATTTGCAGTCGAATATAAAAAGTAGTATCCACTGCCACCAGCCAAAACTCGATCAGGGGGGACGGAGACGTGCCCCCTCGAACAACAGACCCCGGGGCAATCGAATTGCCCCGACCAGTATGTCCACAATATGATGGTTTGTACTGGTTTCTGTTCATAATTTGGGACTAGCAAAGCCAATGTTGACTTTACATGCCCTGGGAGACAGTAGTCAGTCCCAGGGTATGGAGTCTATGTTGGGGGGTCGCTACGACACCCCTGGGTTACGGCACGGAGGGTGCTGTGTAACCCACATCAAAAAAACACATGAGACCCTATGGAATAAAAGACCCCATAGCCCATAAAACACATGGAAGGTTAAAGGAACACCTCAAATCATGTCTAAGAGTGGGAGCAAAAGAATCTCACTCTTAGCAGGAGAGAAAAAAATAAACCCCAAAAATCCAGCAAAGCTGCTGGGGTATTCACTAGGTTTGGGAAATTAGCCTTCTAGAGAATTCTCCCTAACACTCCCCTGAGGTGCAGGGACGGTCGGAGCCTTTGCAGTCAGGCAAGCAGACAGAGACCGAGCCCAGTATGGCAGCAGTCACGCAACGAGCATGTGGCACAGTACCAGACAAAATGGCCACCTGTCCAGACAAAATGGCAGAGCATCCTGAGGCTCACCATTCCAGTGCGCGGGGATCGGACCGCGCGTCAAAGTTGGAGTGGTCACCTCTGCTCACCTGGTGCACCTCATAACATACTACATCTATAATACAACAGCCCCCCAACAAGCACAGACCTGCAGGACACAGCAGGGGACACAGACGATGAGGAGGATCAAGACACTTCCTCCTCAGCGAGGGCCTTCCATGGAAGGCTGGCTGGCTGGCATGACAGAGTACTTGTAGATCCCACAGCCGCAGGTTTACCAGCTGGAGGTGGGGGTCTTGGCAGAGGTGCTGACCGAGCCGCTCGACCACCAGATCTGGCATACCATTGCAGAAGGATGTTGAGTACCTGGCAAAAAAGGGCTGGGTAAAACCGCACTCCACACAGCCTCCAAACAAGTGCTTAGATGGCAAATACATTATCAACAACAACCCGGTCTGCATTCAGACAGACAGCTCCACCTGCATGTATTGCCTCAACAAACAGAGGGGCACCAGGTGTTCTCCCCTCTGCAGGCAGTCCATCGACATATGTGAGTGGCACTGTGAGAAACTGGAGTGTTTTCTCTCAAGTAGACCTTGAGAGTCCCTTATTCAGGTGGCCAGGGAAGGGCTGGCATTCTCAGATCCTAACCCTGGGGGCAGACAAGCGAGGGAGGATCACCTAGGTAGTGGAACCCGGGGTTGTGCTTGGGGGTTGGGGGGGAACCCTAGGTGAGACGCAGTATTCCATCGGGGAGAAGATAAAGAGGACGAAGTCCATGAGTCCTTTTATAGGCTGTTCCAGCTCAACCTCCTTTCCACCTAAATAATCTCCCTTACCTGAATCCAGAAACCCTTCTTCCGCATCTGGTGAATCCAATAGAAACTCAAACCCTGCTAAACTAGGAAACTACATCTCCCAGAATCCCTGTTTTCCCATCGTGTATCAGAATACGCTGTCATTTTTCTCCATGTCCCTCTGATTATTATTGCTGAATTCCCAGTCTACTTTGACAAAACACCACCATCCCCCCTATTCATTTCACCAACCCTACCAAACGTACCCTTCTGAATTCACCTACCCCCCTAGGACGAAGAATATAATTCCTCATGGCACCCGCCCTTTCCCGACACAAACACTTTGTAAGACTGTGGAAAACAACAGACCAACCCTAGAGCTGTTTTCCTGACATGCCCCTGCACAAGCGTCAGGCAGAGTCGGGCAATTAACCAGAATCGCACACACCCAACGTCCCTTTCTCTTCCCCAAGGGATAAAAGGTGGAGCACGGGAGCAAGGCCAACCGCATGACGATAGAGCTATCCAAGCATGGCAGTTCAAGAGGAGGAGAAAGGCGGTAAGAACCGAAGGGGCGACGAGGAGAGAAGCGACCTTGCCCTTTCCGACCCAGACCCGTGAAGCCTCAGTGGAAGGAATCATAAGACCACGAACAATAGCCAGCATGTGTTGCAGCAGATCTCAACAGTATACAAAGCCCTCCTACACTGATAAGTAGGACGGGGAGAGACGCTTGTTAACGTGGTACCGTCCTTGACTCCAGAGGCAGGAAAAGCCAAGCAGTTCCGGTGAGTCGAGGGAAGAAACCGATTTAAAAAAAGTAACTGTTTTGAATGAAGTGGCAAAAGATAAAATAAGGAAAGTTCAAAGAACTGTTAACTGTTCAGGGGAAAACCAGCTGCAGAGGGGTCCGGCACCACATGGGTGCTCACCACTTAGGAGACTCTGGTTCATTCCCCTACTGTTGAAACTACCGAAACCAGAAGGCCATAGGAAAAGGTCGAAGTGGTCACACAAGGGTCTAGCAAAACCCTCCTCTACAGTTGAAGGTCTTTGACTGGCACGTAATTGGAAGCTAAGGGAGATGAATCCTGCATAGTAAGAAAGCAGAACGAAGTAGAAGGAACTGTGAGGCTGGCAAACGTAAACCAGTCAGAAGGATGCCTGCTGAATGGGGTGAAGCATGATGCCCCAATGTGCATTGTGTTGTCAAAGAGTGAACCCGGCAGAGGGATGTCCACAGTGGATTGTTTGAAAAGACATTAAGAATTGTGAATCCGAAAGGTGAAAGTATATTTCAATACAGGCCATAGCGAACCCCACTGACGGAGGCTGACATTTGAGAGTAAAAGCCGTAGTGAACTGGAGAGAGGGAGGCAAACAGTTGAGAAGGGTCTGAGCTCGGAAGAGGGGGATCCAGGGGTGAAAAGCCATCACCCACGACACATGAATGCAGCAAATGAAATCTTTTGAATACAAGCCATAATGAACCTGACCGGGGGTGGCTGACATTTAAGAGGGGTCTGAGCCCGGAAGCGAGGGACCCAAGGGAGAAGAATGATCACCCTAAATTCAATCAGAAAGGAACTTTTGTTTGTTATTATGAACATATCAGGCTCTCAGAAGCAAGAGATTTAACCACCAACGGTCCTGATATCGCTGGGAACTTTTTGTGGATCTGAGCCCGGAAGAGGGGGACCAGGGGTGAAAAATCATCACCAACGTACATATGGAAATGAACTTTTTGTTTGTTATTTTGAATACATCATATCCTCCAAAGGCAAGAGACTTTGTTTTGGTATAAAAGAGACTTAACCAACGAAGAACCTGATACCTGAGAAGGGACCTGTCGTCTCGTGCTGGGAACTCTCGAGAGTGTATTGTGCTCAGGAGTCCCGCCTTGTCCTGTGATCAAAACAAGAAAACGGGAAGGGAGATCCCCGGCTACCACATCCTGACTTATCATTTGTGAACACTAATTTCTTTCTTGTGAACCCTATCTCACACTTTCTATTTAGTTGTAAGGATTGGCAATAGGTTTTTCTTGGTATAAGCCCTTTCTTGTTTTACAAGGACGCCACTAGGACCGCCTTATTATTTTTTGATGGTCGTAACTTGCTTCCATCTTAGATTTAGGTTTAGATTAGGCGTTTTCCCAACCTACCTATACAGTTTTATAAACGCCCTTGAACTGTGATCACTTGTGTCCGTCTTTACTGTTGCCACAATGAGTTCTTTACAGCACTGGCAAACAACATATACCTATAGCCCGTCCACCTCACAGGAGAGTCGAACCTGGAGGCAGACAGACTCTGCAGGTTGGGTGTCAACAACTACGAGTGGCAGTTGAATGAGGGTGTCCTGAGGGAGCTCTTCAACAGGTGGGGCCATCCTCAGGTAGACCTATTTGCCACCACGAGCAACCGGAGATGTCACCAGTTTACGTCCAGGATGGAACAGGGTAGAGGGTCACTGGGGGATGCGTTGCAGATTCAGTGCAACGACATGTAGGTATATGCCTTTCCCCCAACCCTGTTGATATACTGGGTCATTTGCAGAGTCAAGGATGCTCAGCGGCTATGCTTCATCTTGATAGCGCCGCTTAGAGCTCCTCCGACTGTCGAATCAACCTCCAGTCCCCCTTCCAGTGGGACCAGCCGACCTATTATCCCAACAGGGAGGGACGGTGGTACACCCCACCCGGGAGATGTTAGCCTTAGCAGCTTGGTTCCTGAACACGTGACCCTGAAACATCTACACTTGTCAAAGGACAACTTGGACATCATTCAAGGGACTGTTAGGGAGAATTCTCATGTATGGCTAATTTCTCTCACCTAGTGTGTCCCCCAGCAGCTTTGTTGGACTTCTGGAGTTTTTTTTTTTCCACTTGGTAAGAGTGTGAGCTTTTCCCCCACTCTTACTTGTGTTTTGCCATGTGTATTTCATCTGTTTTTGTGATTGTGGACTCTGGAGTACACCACTTCAGTATCCCCCTTCTTTTGTGTGTTACACAGCACCTTCAGTGCAGTGACACAGGGTTGTCTTTTAGATTTCCCACTGACTCAATTTCTGAGGCTGACTACTGTCCCCCAGAAAAGGGTAAAGTTGCCATTAACTTTGCTTAGTCATTTAACCACAGATCCAGTACACCCCATCTTACATGGAGTACTGGAAAGGGTTAATCCTTAGCCCTTTTTATTTGTACCTCCTAGAGCATTGTTTCTCTCTTTTAACCTTGAGACTTGGGTGGTGGCAGTGGTATCTACCCTAACATTTCTACTGCGATTATACTATATAAACGTGGTATTGTTTTAGGCTATTATATTAGCCTCAAACTTAAACCCGCTTGACCAAATACTTTTTCTTTTGCTTCCGGTCAGGTTTATTCGCCATTTCTTTTTGTTAAAGTCCTTCTTGTATTTAACTTTGCGCGGCAAACCAGTTTTGCCTCCTTTGTTCACCGTCTTTTGGCAGGCTTCTGCTCAGAAGCCCTCCTCCAGGCGCCTGGGTGTCTAGGTGGGCTGAATGTGAGGGAGGGGTGTAGTCACCCCCTGCACAGCGTATCCTAGGAAACCCAAGTCGCACTTTGCCATGATTGGTTGAGGTGGTTGTCCGGTCTGGACAACCCCCCTGCTGCGTGATTGGCAGCCAGGCTTTGTGAATGGGGGATTTTCGCATAAAAGGCATGTCTCTTGGGCTAGAAGTCAGAGAGTCGCCACTGGAACTACAAGGAATCGAAGAGAAGCGGAGAAGAAGTCAGCTGCTGCAACTACCCCGTCCCGGTGAAGCCCTGCTGCAGTCCTTAGTTATCTACCTTTCGATGACCAGAGAAGATCTAGTCCGGAGTCTTCTTCCCTTGAGCTTGGTGAGGATAACCAGCTCATCTTCCACAGCCGGAGGATCCTCTTCTTGGTCGAAATTGCTGCACACTGCTTAGAGGTCCGGATAGCCATCTGAAGAGCCTCTCTTGTTTTTAAGGAGCGCACCTTTTATTCATCATCACTACTGCCTGCTTCATCTGTGTGGGGTGAAGTCCCCTCTAGACGTCATCCTTCACATCGAAGCTCCAGGAACGGTGGGTCTGCGGGAAACCAACAGGAACAACTGCCAGGGCACCAGCTTCTCCATTGAATAAGGTACTGTGTTCTGCTTGAGGAATTAGGGTGAATCCCTTTTCTTCATCGCCAAGGCTTCCTCTGTTGACAATATCGAAGTACTCCTGGCAACGTTGAATCTCGAACTATCCGACTGTGTGATCCTTGACAACAGGAACCCGGTTCCACTTGACACTGGCTCTGGCCTATTGACTCTTGAATTTCTGTCTGAGCGTTCTCTGGTTTTGTCTGCCTTGACAAAAGTATTGCCTATGGTTTTTGCCCCCAACTCTCTCTGGTTAACCCAGGTGCTAAGTGCGTTTTTGCCCCGGTAACAATTCTTGCTGCGGATACGCGTTTCGTTAGTAAGACCGAAATGTCAAAAAGTGATCGCAAATGTATTCCCGGTAACGTCTTTTGTTTCATAACACCGGTCCGTTAAAACACAGGGTACTTAGCTTGAGTTAGAGTGTACCAAAGTGAAATGGTTGGTTGTAGTATATTTTACGTGTGGTTTCGAATTAATAGAAGTGTTGTGTTTATAACAAATGGTTTAAAAATAAATGTACTTATATTTTTCTACCTGAAACCTTGAGTCAGTGTTTACTTGAGTCACAGTAATTGTGGTCCCTTTGTGTAATCTCTGCTACTGCTCATATACTCTTGAGATAAGCCTGGCTGCGCCGCTACTGCTACCACTTTAACATAGTAGTACAGGCTTGTACCAAAGGTAAAACTTGTATTGCCTCCTGTAGTCTTAATTGTGTGTAGTGGTCCCTAAGGGCACTGCACAGGATTCTGCCTAACAGGGACAAGAAGCAGTTCTACCAGGAGTCGATACTGAAGCAAATGGACCAGGTTCTGTCACTGGGCCAAGGCAAACGGGAAAGACCACCTGACATGCACGCTAGACCATCTGTTGTCTTTTGCGGCACATCTGGCGCATTCTGGTGTGTAGGTGGACTCCTGTCGTACCTATCTGGCGGCCATAAGGGCTTACAAAATCCCGGACACAACGTCTTCTCCAATCTGGTGGTCAAACATTTGGTGGGCCTGACCAGGTCGTATCCCTTAGTCAAGCGACCACACCCGGGCTGGGACCTCAACGTGGTTCTGGGGGCCCTGGCCCACAAGCCGTTTGAGCCCATGGCATCAGTGGATATCAGACTGGTTACCATTAAGACTGTTCTCCTGGTTGGCATTACCTCAGCGCGCAGGATCAGTGTGTTTCGGACTCTATTGGCATCAGAGCAATATACCACATTTAACCATGACAAAATGGTGCTAAGGACGCACCCTTCATTTCTTCCAAAGGTTGTGTCATGTTTTCACTTCAACAAGGAGATTGTATTTCCATCCTTCTTCCCAAATCCGAAGGACAATGCAGCGAAAGTGTTGCACTGCCTGGATGTCAGGTGTGCACTGAGATTTTACCTGGACAGAACTAGGAGCTTCTGCAAATCAGATGCCCTGTTTGTCCCTTTCGGTGGGTCAAAACCAGGCGGCCAAGCATCTAAGGTGTCAATAGCTAGGTGGATGGCTCTGGCCATCAAGGAAGCGTATGAGGGGCAGCACAGGACTTTGCCAGCAAACATGCATGCCCCCGCGGTCAGAGCCAAGGCCACGGCTGTGGCTTTCCAAAGACACGTGCCATAGCAGACAATCAGCAAGGTGGCTACATGTTGCTTCCCCATCAGCCTTCTGCAAGCACTATTGCTTGGTCGCAAGTGGCAGATCGGGCGCAGCATTTGGCCAGGCAGTTTTTAAAAAAAAGTGTTTTCCTATAGGGGCAGCTCTCCTCCCCAAGGTTTCATTCAGTGGTAATTGCCCATATAGAATGGAGCTAAGGGGACAGGATGTAAGAGTAATTATGTTACTCACCGTAGTGACTAACAAACTCCTAGTTCATAGTCCCCTCTCCTCCATACATCCCACCATCCTCCCCCTTTAAAAAACCTGTCATTAGGCAATGGTAATATAGCTGCGTCAAAGGGGACTGAGGAGTGGCGCCGGTGGGCGGCGGGAAGGGAGCACATGCACCCGGGGCCACACCCCACATGCCTCTAAATTTGAAGGGGAAGACAATTTATTCTGGTGGAAAAGGTTCTGTTTCCCATCCCTAGCGAGAGACACCAATATAGTATGGAGGAAAGGGGACTATGGACTAGAAGTACGTTAGTCACTACTGTGAGTAACATAATTTAACCAACGTGCCAACGTGGCTGAGCACGGGGGGTGGGGCGATATAAACTGATGTCACAGGGCGCTTTGCAAGTTATTTATATGTATTCCGACATCCCGTCTGGTGTAGTGGAGGGTGCTTGTCAAGGGTTCCTGGTGTAGACATCGCACAGTGCCACCTCTCTGGAAATAAATTACCGGCATCAGCTGAAGCTGGAGAAAATATCTAAGATGAGAATTCTGTGGGAAGAACTTCCATCAGAAAGCACATTACTGGATGGAAGTAATTTGCTGTTCTCTTTTGCTACACCAAAAAAACAATCACTACATCTGCAAACAAAAATTCCTACTGCGTACACAAGCAGGTACACACAATTACACACACAGCTAGCGTTCACCTCCAAAATATGTTCTTCACAGATGAAAAATATACTCAATCATATACAGTCATCCACACTCTAAGCATAATACTAACACATGTGTTCACCATATACCACATAGTACCAATCTACACTCTGAGGGGTCCGAAATTAGAGATGGACACAAAGTTGTAGTTTTCTCAACTTTTGACATATCTATTAAAATAAAAAGGTGTTGGGATAAACACCTATCTGTCCCTATCCTAACCAGAAGTTTCCTGCCTGTCAAACTAAAAGCTAAAGAAAGATGACCTTGTACCCAAATGTATCTGTCCCTCACACTGATACATGCAATCAAAATGCATATGGTAACGTTCAAACATATGTTTCCCACAAAGCAAATGATCTATTTGTCAGAATTTCTAAAAACCCAAACCTGGGGGAGTTTTTCTTTAGCTTTATTTCTCCCTCTTAGGTGTGTCGAATACAAGACCTCTGTGATAAGTAACATATATAATGTATTTTTATTCCCCTGACATTCCCTTCCTATCAGAATGTCCTGGGGGCGCAAGGTGTCATCCTGAACTCTAGTGGTCTACCGTTTTCAGCAGATTGTGTCTATCGAGCTGCTTTTTTCAGGACCAAACAACCTAAAGTTGCTTTAAATTTTCGAAGACCAGAAGGGTAGTCAATATTCTTATATTTTAGGCAGAAATGTGTTGCCTCTCTTCTGGGTTTGACCATCAGAATTCAAATGGTTTTCATCCAGGCAACCCGTACCTTCAATCGGCCAGTCTAGGAAGGGGTAGTTAGACTTTCTATATGTGGGAGATAGCGAGCTGAAGCCCGCTTTTGTGTAAAAGTAACAAATGGAATCTTAAACGTCCATCCTTTGTGTGTGAAACTATATGGAGCATTTACTGACAATATCTAGCCTATGCACCTGTTACTCTATGTTAAATAAACATTTGCTACAGTCACAATAAGTTTGGAAATGAAAAAACACCAGTTCTAAATTGTACATTAGATATTCTTTAATATATATTCATCCTGAAAACATTGCCAACATGCGTTTCGACTAAACACAATTGTTTTTGTATTATGTTGCATTGCGTTTGGATAGAGAGCAGTTTTGATAAACCAAAACACCTTTTTTTTTTTAAATAGTAGTATTCTTTACCAGCACCAGAGTATCCCCAAGCTTTGCCTTCCTCTGAAAAATAATCTAATTGAGCCCTGTGCCCGCCTTTGGTTTCACCTCCTTACAGAGACATCCACCTGCTTACACCAGCTGATGCTTTTTGGCACTGGACGAGGCAATTCATTTTCCATCCAGCTGTTCTTAAGATACCCTCTGACGCACTTAGAAGTCAGGGAAGCTTGCTTGATCAGTAAATGGATCATCAGCCCATATCTACTTGTTGTCCCTTTGTTTTGTAAATATGTAATGTGAATTCCCACTATGAGTGCAAATCTTTACTTTTGCATTAATCTTCCTCAAGATATTTTCACTGATATTGATTTTGAATGTTGTATGTTAATACTCATTACGCTGAGGCTGATCGCTCTTGTCACAACACTCACTAACTGAGTTTCCAGAATTTTTTTCTAAGGTTTATCTACTGCTAGGGCCACCATGACCTTCCTCCCCAAGCTCTTTCCCCATCTCACCTGCAAAGCGTTGCCATCTTGGCCCAAAAGCCAACACTATTGCTGCTGCTGCCCGATTACTGTGATACGGAATACCAGTGTCAGTGCAATGTAGGTTAGCAGATCTAATATAGCTATTGCCCCTTTGTCAGGATGTCCTCATCACAAACCTGATTAATGAGGTGGAAACAAAGGAACTGCAAAGGGCAGTGCATAATGGTGAAAGAACCAAACGCATACCCTGTGTTTATAAATTGAACAGTATGTAGTTACAGAGTAACGGATGATCCCAACACAGCATCATGTTCCTGTTCATTCCAATAGACGCCAAATAATGAGATGTAAAAGTAGAGAAAGAGGTCCAGCTAGCTGCTCTAAAAGCATCTATGTGTACTCCAACGTCCTCTGTCTATAAAGAATGCGTCGCTAGACCTTGAATAGCGAGAACCTCGAACAGTCGCCAATTCATAGGCCTTGATGATGTGTTTGCTAAGGATAACAACTGCAAGCTTGGTCCCTCATCTCACAACCCAAAAATAAAGATAAATTCTCACATGTCCTCACTTACCAATGATAGGTGGCGTTGAGGAGTGAATGAAAGTCACCTCTCTTGCCACTTCCCAGGAAAAACAGATTGATAAACTACTTGGTGTTTCTCTTACTATACTCTTACGTCCCTTCCCCTTTCCTCCATGCTGTATGGGGGTGCCTCGCTAGGGACGGAAACTGAACCTTTTTCACCAGATACATTGTCTTCCCCTTTACATTTTTGTGCGTGCAGGGGCGCTGCCCTGGAGCATGCGCTCTTCCGACTCCTCCCCACGGTGCTACTCCCCAGTCCTCTTTTCTGCATCGACTGGAACGGACCGCTTTCATCAGCGCTCTTGGGTTAGACCTCCGGACTTGTAATTCCCCGCGCTCTTTTCCAGAAGACTCTTATTCTTTTTTGTTTCCTCTCATAGCAATTGTCAGAGATAATACTCAGTCCTCTGGTGCCACGCTCCTCCCTAGAGCATGTTGACGACAGCGTGTTTCAGCAGGTGTCCAGCCTGCGAGGGTTCCTTCCCCGTCGGATCCCCACGCGCTCTTCCTCCAGTGCCTTGGCCTTGACCACGGCTGGGACAGCTGTTCTGCGTGCGACGCGTTTACCCCACAAGCTCTGAAGAATCATTTGGCCGGGTGGAGGGAGCTGTTAAAAAGATCACCTCCAGGGGACATCAAGACAAACCTGAGGTGGAAGACCAGGCCCAAGGTAGGTGCCCTGTTGTCCTCTAAACCCTGCAAGGGCGACTTCTTCCCAGGGAAGGGTCCAAGTGGCAGGGGCCTCCCAGGTCCTAGGACCAGCAAAGAGACTGAGGCTCCCAGAGCTACCGACCAACAGGCCGAGGTGTCACAAGATCCTCCCGGTCCCACAGCTGAGGGGCCGAAAGGCCCTGGTACCAGGGACCTCCCAGAGGGGCTTTGTTCTAACCACTGGGCTCGTGCCCGAGGGGTGCCTATACGCAGCAGTTGCACTACCGTCATCATGGCCGAGGGCACTCTGCTTCCCAGGTCTCTACCTGAGGTGCAGGGAAGGTCCGAGCCTCCGCTTTCAAGTATGTAGGCGGAGACTGGGCCCGCCTCTTCAGGCGCCAACAGCAGGCACATGGCCCGGGGCATGACAAAATCGCCCCCAGGCCAGTCAAGATGGCAGCTCACCCTGAAACGCCTCCTTCTGGAGAGCAATCATGGGAACACACACCTAGTTGGGAGTGGACAGCGCCAATTACCTGGTCCACGTCATACCTGACCACATCATCACTGGGGCGGTACGCAACCCCCCACCTTGATGCGACAAGGACAGCCAAGACCTCAGCAGCCACAGGGCCCGGCTCCTACACCCCCAGGCCCTTCCGCTGCATGTGAGAATCGGTTCTTCGAAATGTTCCTTAGTTTCATGAAATCACTGCAGATGGGCACCATCCTCAGGACGTGGTCATCAAAGACATGCTCCCTCCGGTACCACCTCAGGCTCCGTCGGTGGTCTATGTCCCGATCCCAGTTCAGCCCTTGGTTCCTGCACTCACACCAGTCACAGTGGCTCTGCCTCTGGCCCAACCTCCTCAGCAGCTCCCGGCACTGCCAATCAGCATACCACAGCTGCCCGCACCCAGCATGCCTCCGACAGCGCCCGACCTGCATGACACAGCGGGTGACATGGACGAGGATCAGTATACTCCCTTGTAAGCTAAGTCTTTCCACAAGAGGCTGTCGGTGTGGCAGAATACCTGGGGAGTCTGCAGACACAAGTTGAACAACCTGAGGCAGGGGTTTAGGCTGAGGTGCGGACCATACGCCCTACCACAAGAACTGGCATCCCTCTTCAAAAGGATGTAGAATCCCTGCCCAAGAAGGCATGGGTCCAGCCGCACTCCACGCAGCCTACCAATAAATGCCTTGATGCCAAGTACAGGCAGGTGGAGGACTCCCCTGTCATTCAGTCGGTACACCCTCAGCCACATTCATCTGTTATATCTGTGGCCTCCCTTTATTACAAACCAGTCTTCTTCATCTGCACCCACCTCAGCACTCCTAGGGAAGGAGGAAAAGCTGTTGGAGTCCCACAGCATCTCCACCAGGCTGTCAGATGCGAGTTGCCCACGTCGTGTAGCCGACAAATTCTTCCTCCCGATGTACCCCTTTGGTTCCAGAAATAGGCAACGAGAGAGATCAATCAGAGAAAAGAAAGGATGCCAGATGAGACCCAGATAATCCAGATGACGACGCGTGCCGCAGGAGTTGATACAGGCGAAGCCAGGGTTGATGCGATTGGCAGAGGACAGGCGCTGGACCGGCAAGTGAAGTGAGTGGTTAACACAACACAGAATGCAGAACCAACCGCCCTTCTGACAAGACCAGAAGCACTTGACCAGCCAAGTATAAGCCAGCTCAGGTACTTGATAATTTCCTGGTTTCTCACAGGTTTCCAATAACACCCCCCTCCTCCTTGTATTGTAAGTTATTACAATGAAACATTATGGCTTACCGTGTATAATCCTTATCACAGCCGAGGAGAAAGTCAGGTAGAAGGAAGCAGGAAAGCACAGTCCAAAATCCAATGGGAAAACCAGCCACCTATCCCGACGGCACGAGGACGCCTAGTACACGCTGGCAGTCTTCAGTTTGTGTAAGAAGCAAACAAGGAAGTCAAAATTCCAAAAGTAAATAATCCAAAGCGTTCAAAACACTTCCAAAAACGAATCCCCACAAGCGGTCCGGGTGAGTGAAGATCCAGCAGGCAGACGAAGACAGGACTCCGTCAAAGACGAAAAGCAGCCAAAGTCAAATGGGCGACGGCAAGGAGGTCCGTAAGCAATCCGAGGTGAAAGCACAAACCAGGCAGCAGACAAGAACAAAGGCAGTCCGGAAATCAAAGCCAGGTAGCGGTCCGGTTCCAGGGAACAAGGCAGATCAAGGGAACAGGCGGGTTGGGGAGGAGGGAAGGGTACAGCAACCGGGATTAAGGGAGCAGGTCACAGAATACAAGGTTTACGTAGCGCCACCAATTCTCAATCAGAAGCACAGGTAAAAGGTGAGGGGGGTGCTTAAAAAGAACAGGTCACATGACAACGCTGCACAGATTCTGGCGTCGGCCGTAGGAGGGATAGAGAGGACACCTGCGTTACCATGCAAACTTCCAGGCACCTGGCTGCAGCGTCCTTAAAGGGCTACGCACCCGTGTTTTAACACTGCTCGTACGCCCGGACATGACACAGGCCAACGCTGACGCGATGTTGGCAGCAGTGAATCAAAGCTGTGGCTGGAGTTTGTTTATTTACTGCCAGAGCTCCCTGCGCATAGTCTGGCACGATTCAGGACTGGGTTGACACAGGCCAAAATTGTGGCCCAAGATGATATGGAGTCTATAGTGGCTCACATTGACACTGCAGGTAGAGCTATCTGTATCACCACAGATATGAGGAGGACAAGATTGGCTTAAGGAGAGCAAGTTTAACCGTGATGTGCAGGAGCACATTTTTTGACCTGCCATTTGAGAGGGGGACGGGGCGGGGGGGGCTTATTTCACTGGACCACTGTCGAGGAACTTGACAAAGAAGAAAAATAGTTTGCAAACAGGTAAGGCCTTGTCAATACTGACAAAATTGGCGCCCAGGGCCTATAGCCAACATCATCAACGCTCGGACAGAACCCGTACCTTCGGTGGCTTCAGGGGCTTTCAGGAGCGACACGCTAGACAGCACGACCGGTTTCCTAGACAGCACAGGCGCAAGTAGCACAAATCCTATCACAAGGGTTTTTTCCAGTCCCCCTACCAGGCATCAGTCTCGGAGGGTAAAAAGCTGTGACAATGTCATCCAGATCCACAAGTTGCCACTGGGGGGCAGGCTTGCCCTTCACATCCATTCCTGAAGGGCAAGGTTTGCGGACCCATGGATCCTCTCGGTAGTTTCCATGGGCTTCCGCCTGCCAATTCCTCCATTTCCTCTTTCCTCCCCTCCCAAAGATTTGGATGGCAACTCTTTTGGTGGAAATTCGCTCGCTCATCGCAAGTCAGATGGTGGAGGAGATTCCAGCTTCACAGCGAGGCATGGGCTTCTATTCCTGGATATTCGCCATTTAGAAAAAGAACCAGGCTGGCCTGAGAGTTCTAAACCTCTCTCTTCCTTGAACCTTTCCCTAACCCTTCAAAAGTTCAAGATGGTTACTCCAGCACTTATTGCGGAGACACTCTGTGGGGGAGACTGGATGTGCTCCCTCGATCTGAAGGATGCTTAACTGCACGTCCCCACTTGGGAGCCCCATCGTTCCTTCCTGAGGTTCAGGATAATGGGCTTCATTTTCAATACAATGTCCTCCCTTTTGGCTTCAACTCGGCCCCAATGGTCTTTACAAGGTTAATGAACTAGGTAGCAGCCCTGCTCAGGGCGGAGGGCCACCACCTTTATCCGGTTCCATGTGTTAATATCCCTGCAAAAATACCACCATACAAACAATTGCCATATTTTTGCAGCGATATTAAGGCATGGAACCTGCGGGGAACACCCCCGCAACCCTGGTATTATTTTAAAAGGAGCGGGGGACACCCCCTCTCCCAAAAAAACCTAATGTTATCCCCACTAAAAATATCACCTATGGCCGTTCCCGACGACCATATATACAGCGATATTTTTGGTGGGGATATTACCTGATGCCCTTTATCCATTACTCGACGTCTATCTAGTCCGAGCGGAGTCTCCAGAGGATGTACAGCACACAGCTTCAGCACTTGTGCACATGCTATATGATCTGGGGATCTCTAGCAACCTCAAGAAGTCACAGTTATTCACCACTCAGTCCTTAACATTCCTGGGGCTAATTTGGGATACAAGGGTGGATGGGATCTTCCCCTCGGCAGACAAGATCACGGCAACCGGGAAGGCCACCAGGCATTTTCTCAGCAGACCAGTGACCTCAGCATGCTGGTACCAGCACTTACTTGGCATAATGGCGGCTTGTCTCTTGGCTGTGCCACACACAAGACTCAAAATGAGGAGGCTGCAGCTGCATTTCTCAGCCTCTTGGAATAAGGAGATGGGCTCCCAGGCAGCTCTAGTCCGCATACCACAGCACCTGCACCCAGACTTGAGTGGTGGAGTACAGAGACCAACCTGTTAGTGGGCAGACCGTTCAGTCAGCCCTCTCCGGAGATCATCATTACCACAGACTCGTGCCTAGAGGGATGGGGGGGGGCTACACTGGACAGCCACTGTGTCCATGGAATATGGTCAAGACAGGAACAGCTGAAACACATCAACTGGCTCGAGATGATGGCCATCTGGCTTGCCCTCAAAGCGTTCCTCCCCATTGTCAGAAGTTGGTTGGTCTGCATCTAGACAGATAGCTTCACTTGCATGTATTACAGCAACAAGTAGGGAGGTACAGGTCCCCTCCGCTCTGCAGGCTGTCTATTTGCATTTGAGAGTGTTAGGGAGAATTCTCATCTATGGCTAATTTCCCTCACCTAGTGAGTCCCCCAGCAGCTTTGCTGGACTTCTGGAGTTTTTTTTCCACTTGGTAAGAGTGAGAGCTTCCCCCCACTCTTACCTGTGTTTTTCTATGTGTTTCTATCTGTTTTTGTGATTGTGGACTCTGATGCACACCACTTCAGCAGCCCCCTTCTTTTTGTGTGTCAAACACCATCAGTGCCGTGGTACAGGGTTGTCTTTAAGACTTCCCTCGACTACTGTCCCCCAGAAAAGTAGTGGTCCGGATAGCCACCTCAAGAGCCTCTCCTGTTTTTAAGGAGCGCACCTTTTATTCCTTGTCGCTGCTGCCGGCTTCATCCCTGTGTGGTGCAGACGCCCTTCAGACGTCCTCCTTCACAACGAAGCTCCAGGAATCGTGGGTCTGCGGGAAACCAACAGAAACAACTGCCAGGCCACCAGCTGCACCACTGGAACAAGGTACTGTGTTCTCTTGAGGAAACTGGGTGAATTACTTTCTTTTAATTTCCAAGACTTGCCCTTGTCTTCCCTTCTTCTTATAACTTTTGCTTCCGAACATTGACAATATCGAAGTACTTTTGGCTACGTTGAATCGTGAACTGTTTGACCGTGTAATCTTCGGCAACTGGCCCCGGTGTCTTTCGACCCTGGCTCCGGCCCTTTGACTTTTGAACTCCTGTCGTTGAGTATTTCTTGATTCTGCCTGCCTAACCAAAATATTGCCTGTGATTTTTGTCTCCAGCTCCCTCTGGGTATCTCAAGTGCTAAGTGTGTTTTTGCCCCGGTAGCATTTCATTTCACAGATACACGTTTGTTTAGTAGACCGAACTGTCAAAAAGTGATTGCAATCGTATTCGCGGTAACGTTTTTTGTTCGTAACACTGGTTCATTCAAACACAGGGTACTTACCTTGAGATTTACTGTACAAAGTGAATTGATTAGTTGTGGTATACTTAACGTGTGTTTTTTATTTGAGTTTAATAGAAGTGTTGTGTTTATAACGAATGGTTGAAAAAATAAATGTACTTCTATTTTTTACCTGAAACCTTGAGACAGTGTTTGCTTGAGTCACAGTAATTGTGGTCCCTTTGTGTAATCTCTGCTACTGCTCATATACTCTTGAGATAAGCCTGGCTGCTCCATCACTGCTACCACTCTGACATAGTAGTACAGGCTTGTACTAAAGGTAAAACTTGTATTGCCACCTGTAGTGTTAATTGTGTGTAGTGGTCCCTAAGGGCACTGCACAGGATTCTGCCTAACAGGGAGTGGGCACTGTCCAACAGCATTTACTTTTCAGCAGTCCACCTGCCGGGGGAATCCCACCTGGAGGCGGACAGGCTCAGCAGGCTGGGGATCGACAACTACGAGTGGCAGTTGAATGAAGCAATCCTGAGTGGGCCACCCTCAGGTAGACCGAATGGCCACCATGAACAACAGGTGATGCCCTCAGTTCTCTTCCTGGCTGGGGGAAGGCAGGGGATCGCTGGGGGGGGCACCTTGTAGATCACGTGGAATGACATGAATGCAGATGCATTTCCCCCCACTCCGCTGATTCACAGGGTCAGGGAGTCATGGAGCCTTCGACTCATCTTGATAGCATCATGGTGGCTGGCAAGCCTTGGTTCTCAGAGCTCCTCCGAATGTCGGACCAACCTCCAGTACACAGTACACCTCCCGCTGGGTCCAGCCCACTTACTTTTTCAGCAGGGGGGCACAGTGGTTCACCCTGCCCCACAGAAGTTAGCCCTGGCAGTGTGGTTCCTGTACAGTTCACCCTGAAGCATCTACACTTATCACAGGGTGAGCTGGCTATCATGCAAGGGGCAAGAAGCGGCGACTCCAGGAATCAGTACAGGAGCAAGTGGACCAGGTTCTGCCACTGGGCCAAGAGGAGCAAGGTTGATCCACTGACATGCTCAGTGGCGATGTGTTCTCCTTCTCGGCGTATCTGGCTCACTCATTTGTGCAGGTAGACACCTGCCGTACGTATCTGTCGGCCATAGTGGCCTACAAGAATTCCGACGACAACATCTTCTCGTCCAATCCGGTGGGAAAAAGACATTTGGCAGGACTGACGAGATTATATCCTCTGGTCAAGCATCCACATCTGGTCTGGGACCTTAATGAGGTCTTGGGCGCCCTGGCACGCAAACCCTTTGAACCCATGGCATCAGCAGACAGGCTGGTTACTATCATGACTGCCCTGCTGGTTGGCCTTACATCAGCACGCCAGATCAGCGAGATCCAGGCTCTGGTGGCTTCAGAGCCTTCTACCACGTTTCACCAGTACAAGGTGGTGCTCAGAACGCATCCTGCCTTTCTCCCTAAGAATGTATCTTGCTTTCACATTAATGAGGAGATAGTAATCCCAACGTTCTTTGCAAATTCCATGGATGAGGCTCAGATGGGCACTGTCAAGATGTCAGGCATGCTCCAAGCTTTTATCTTGACGGGGCTAAAAGCTTCCGTAAATCGGATGCCTTGTTCATCACTTTTGGCTAATCAAAACCGGGCTGTCAAGCCTCCAAGGCTTCCATAGCAAGGTGGATGATTATGGCCATCAAGGGGGCATCTGAGGGGCAGCAGAGACCTTTGCCGGCAAACATGCATGCCCATGCCATCAGAGCCAAGGTCACTGCTGTGGCTTTCCAAAGACACGTCCGATGGCAGGCAATCAGCAAGGCAGCTACTTCGGCCTCCCCATCAGCCTTTTGCAAACACTACTGCTTGGATGCCAGCACCAGATCAGACACAGCATTTGGCCAGGCAGTTTTGAAGAACTTGTTTTCTTAGAGGGGCAACTCTCCTCCCAGGACTGCATTCAGTTGTAATCGCCCATACAGTATGGAGGAAAGGGGACATGTCGTAAGAGTAATTATAAGTTACTCACCGTAGTGACTAACGTACTCCCAGTCCATAGTCCCCTTTCCTCCATACGTCCGAATATCCTCCTCCGTAACATCTCAGTGTCATTAGGCAATCATAATATTGTCGATGGTTCAAAGGTGACTGAGGAGTGGCGCCGGGGGGCGGAGTCAAGGGAGCGCGTGCTCCCAGGGTCGCGCTCCCCTGCGCACAGACATTTAAAAGGGAAAGCCAATTTTTCTGGTGAAAAAGGTTGTTTCCTTATAGAATAAAAAAAAAGGTTGTTTCCCATCCCTAGCGAGGGACGCCCATACAGTATGGAGGAAAAGGTACGTTAGTCACTATGGTGAGTAACTTATAATGTATGATGTACTATTAGAATATCTAGAAGCAAAGTTTGGAAATCTTGTGAGTTGTGCATTTGGATCACACTCTTTCTATGATTTACTCTTGCAGTTAAATATTGTGTAAAGAGGGATTTTGCATCCTGAAGAAGACTCTTAAGGTTAAACGCATATTAGGATTGAAACCTGCATGTTGACACTTTATAGGAGTAATCGCACAATAGGATTTTAACTGTATATTTCTTGTTCGTTTTTGGTTTATACCCACGACATGGCACACTCTTTTTTTCAATTCCTTTCTCTCTTCCCTTGATCGTTTGCGAACAAGAGGAAACCTGGGTAGTTTACTTTTATGGTGAAATATATATGTGCGTAATTTATAACAAATGAAATAACTGTTTAATACATACCAAGTTCTTTGGTTTTAAATCATACATTACGTCTGTACAATTGTTTATAGGTTTTTTTCTCAGCCCCGTAGTGCAGACAGTTAGGGGGGGCTCCCCTTTTTTTAATACTGTGACAAGGGTATCCAGACAGAGAGTTGATGAATTTCATGCTAGTGTTTATTGCTTGCAGGGCCTATAAGATGGAATTGGAAACATTTCAGTTATCAAACACATTTCGCTGGTTCTGGCAGGAAATTATTTCTACTTGTGGGGAAAACATCAAATCCTTAATTGTCTCTTGTCGCTTAAATAATCTGTGGTGTTACCTAGCCTAATAATACTCCCATTCTCGTCTGAAAAATGATTAAAGGCTGAATGACACCCCTTAGACTTGTAGGGCACACACAGTTGGCCCCACTGCCTGTTCTGAGTGGTGTGTATGTAACTAAGGCACTAAAGTTCAAGTGGCATCTCTGTGGTCAGGTAACTAGGTAGCAGTGGCATATTAGTCACAAATGAATCCAGCTAGTCATTACAGAGCTGGGCAGCTCCACGATGGGTTTTTTACAGGCTCCTACACAGAATCTCTGCATCTCAGCTGAGGAGACCCCTTCATCACATAAGGTTATTTGTGTATGCCCCAAAGCACCAGGACTGTCCGCACTTGAATCACTGAATTTCATTTGACATATTGTGCACTTTGATTGACATAGTATTTGATTTTGGCAAGGAGCCCTTATATATAATGTATCCTACATTTCTAGAACTAAAAATTGTGCTGGTTGCAATGAATACGGAGAAAGGGCCTTTGTGTAAATACCAGAGTAGCACATGGTCCTGGTCGTGTACCTTTCAACTACTGAGCTAGCTGCCCTGCTTCTGAAAGCACTTTGAGAGTTGAGAGGAGTGTTAAAATTAGTCTTTACTATCACCTTTTAAAAGTGAAAAAGTATCGAGGCTTTTGGAGCGATACAGGCACCCCACATTCCTAGTGATTGGTATGGGCCAATTCTGTCAGACTGGCCAGAGAGATTGAGGCACAGAGATGGAGCAAGAGGCTCTACAGCTGTGATCTCGGTAGCCTGGTGATCATCTTATTACAGTGATACACGCACCCTTTGGGTTTCAAGTGAAATGGAGCAATTGCGACGACACATAGCATCCAAATCGTTTGAGGTCTGTCTCAATTGAATGCAGACATTTAGACCCTCATGTTACACCCACTGCTTCTTCATGCCTTTTGGGAAAGAGCTCGATCTATTTTCTGGATGTGTCAAAACAAATCCGAAGATTCACATGTGGTCAGCCCTAGTGGTTTGGAACATAAAAAAAATAATTGTATGTGCTCACTACGTCTCCTCAACTGACATACCCACAATGGGTGCTACCCAGCTCTGTACAGATGGGTTGTACTGTATCTCAGAAGGGTGCAGTGTGTGAATGCATAGCCTTACAGAACTGACCCCTTTCGCATTTATATGGAAAACAGGGTAAATCATGAAAGGGAACATTTGTATGGAATAACCTGAGCACATCAGAGACTTGGGAACACTCTGATTATGCCTTTCAGAGATGGTGAAATTCGAATTGCTGATTTTTGCTTGTATGAACAGATTCAAGAAGTGACATATACACTTACAGTATTATGACAAAGCACAATATATAGGGGCACCCAGACGTGTACTGTAGTTTACCTGGTTTTAAGTGCTTCGACGTTACCATCTATGGAAAGCTTGTTTTTTTCCTCGTTACCAAGAAAGGCGGCTGTGATCTAAAACGCACAAGTGAAGAAGCCTCTTGGGCTTGACAGGCCCGTGCACTGCCATAGCTGAAGTTTGCGTTGCAAACACAAATCTGCATGATGCAGATGACCTTGGGTGTTGCCTGCATCGTGATTAAAATAACGCAGTGAAACAGGCTCCCTATGAATCTTTGCAGACTAGGCATGCGTGAAAGTACAGAGTGATGCAACCACTTAGTGCCCTACCATGCTGCACTGTGGTCTTGCTTCGACTGCAATTTCTGAGGTCTACAGTTATGGTTGCAGTTCCTCATTGTTACAATAGCTCCTGGATGTTGAAAGCCGCATCCTGTGGCTATATTGAAAGTGAAACAAATGAATACATTAGTTTAATGCAAATAATGTTTAATACACCAAATGTGTCTTCCCCCTTCCCCATATTGCATATTTGATTAGAAGCATGTTCAGAGGGGTTAGGTGCGTCTGCCACCAGCCAGAGGTTAGTTGCAGTCCATGAAGATATAGCAACATTGAGAAAATGTTTGTTTTAAAAAGAAATCATCAATCATGTACATTTCTATAGTATTCAAAGTCTATCATTTAACATCACAGCACGTTCTTTAAACATAGATTGTTCAAGGCAGTAGCTTCACTTTAAGATCTAGTCATATACTACCTTTGTCATGAGATTCTGAGCAGGGGGATCATTTGGTACAATGCATGAAAACTTTGGGGTTGGCAAGCTTGTAGCAGTCTGCATCCTCCACTATACAGCATGCATAATGTTTTTGTTGATGAAGTCATTGAACAGTATACCTGCTAATAAAAACGCTTTTAAACTCTAAAAACAAGGCTTTACATGTAAGTATTGGGAGTGTGGAATTGAAACAGGTTTCTTGGTATGATTACTTGGGCATACGTTTTGCAAGCCACTCTAGCTGGGGCCTCCACTCAAAGCCAAAACTGCCTTGAGAAAAACAGTGGTGCGTGAAAAAAAAAAGGTTGTATCCATGGTAGGGGCCCAGTTACACCAGCCTTGCAAGTATAGAAATTGCAGGCAAAGGCATGAGCCCTATATGGCGAAGATATTTGGGGCTATGCCAATAGTCGGTCATTATGTACAATTGAAAATACATTTTTGAAAAGTATCCTTTTACTTCTGTAAAGTACATCAAACGTGATACTGCATATGGAATGTGACTTGAGTCCTATTGATGAGGAGGCTGGGTTAAGGACGGTGTATTATTGGCTAAGGATTTGGGGCAACCTGACCTTTGCCAAATACCGAGAAGCAATGGTTTGTGATTGTCCTGGGGTGGGAAGGGCCATAGCATCCCCTGGTTCGCACATATTAAGAGGTGTCTTTTGACCGTGGGTCTGCGTTGTTACTGGGATGAGCCTTCATCTATCACTATGAAATCTAAAACCTGGGTGAAGACCACGTTTTCCTGTTACCAAAGGATTATTATGGAAACTCAGTCTCACTAGAAGGTCCTGAATATCTAACTCCTAAAAATAGCTTTTGGTATGAAAGTTATCTTGACATCATAACTCCCACATTTGGCAGTGCCCTTTAGTTGGAATTTCGTATTGGCTCTTTGAGAGTACGAAAGTTTACTAGTCATTGGGGAAAATTGCCAGGTGCTAGTTGTCCGATATGTGGTGCTGAGGTAGAGTCCCTTATGCATTTTATGTTCATGTGTGAAGGTTTGAAAATTCTGATGAGTTATGCACCTCAAACCTTTGCTTTTATTGTATGGCATTCATACGACAGCTGAGGCCATGAGGTTCTGTAAATCAATAAAGAATTTGACGTGGTGTTCTTTCTATCTAAATACATTCACCTGGCTTGGCTAAGGAGGAATTCCTTGGTCACTGCTCTAGTAGAAAGTAACTGATCGTTTAATTAATTATTTGTCAACACGTGGTTATAGATGTTCTTCTAATTTTAATTGTATTGTACGTTTTTTATCAGCATTATTGCATTCAGCACTTTAATGTAATTATTGGGAATTGATATTGCAAGATTTAAATGTGATCTGCAATTAATATTTATTTTATTTTAAATTTCGTTGAATAAAGGATTGTAACAACAACAAAAACACATTAATGGTATAGAATTGTGTGCAAGTTCCCTTATTTTAAAATGCTTTCGGTATTGCCAGAGAGCGATAGTCCTGTTGCCAAACCATCTTGTTTCCCATGTGGAGGGTTGTGGCTCTAGCAATGTTTTATGTCCCACCTTGTGCAGTCAGTGACAACTCTTTTCTGCTTTCTTAATCCCTGCCTAAAGTCTGAAGCTGACGTTGCAAGAGATGAGCATTGCAAAGCGAAGTCACTGAGGCACAATCTTTTCTGAAAACGGTGCGTCTACTGGATAACCTGTCATCCAGGTGCATCCTCTGATCCTTGGTTTTCCAGGGGTGGCAGGGCCCACCAAGGGGTCGGATTGCCCTGTGCTGAGACAATTCTTAAGAAAATGTGACATCAGGCCCAGATGAGGAACAAGAGGGTGTGTGTCTTTTCTGACTCATAAAAATCCTAGGTTGGACGTGGGGGCAACCTCTCCTTAACAATGGTGTCTTAGTCTGTGCATGAATATGAACCTGTAAGAAAACGGCAAAGATAGGCTGACACACACCTTGATTTTGGAGACAATACTACTTTAATGTGGAAGTAAAGTAGATTAAGTTCAGATTTAGGGTGCAGGGGAGGAAAAAAACGACTCTGACCCCGTAAGTCGTCAGAGCAATTGCAAGAACTAAGTGTCCTCAATTGACGGACACTCCCATCCGCTGCACACCCTTAGTACTGGCAAATGCCAGTCAAAAGTGAAAATGAATTTGTAGAGATGTATTCAGTCAATATAAATGTGATTATAATTCAAATAGATATAGTTTGTCTAATTCCAACTCAATTATGAAATTCACTGAGATATTTTATTAATCATCTGTGTATAGTACAAAACAATAATAAATGAGTATAGAGCTCGACGCGTTTCGGGAAAATATATCCCTTCATCAGGACAAAATAGACTTTACATTCAATCAATCAATTAATCAATCAATGATTCTTTAAAACTCGAATGCTACCTACTAAGTAAGGGAAAGCTTGTACTAATTGCTTACATAACATTCAATATATTTTATAATCTGTGATAGGAAGGTAACTGCGTGATAAATCACCTGTATGTTAAGATGTTCAAACATAGTTGGTTAACATCTGTTTCATGAATTCCTTTTGTAATGCGGTTTTTGTGACTGATTACTGGGTCTGTTCGATAGGTGAGAAATTAAATAAATAAATGGTTCCCTCACCATGTAGACCATCTTTAAAATGGAAATCATGAAGATAGGCAGGCAAATATACCTCTGGATGGGTAGCAGCTGTGGAGTTGAAAAATTCTTATTGAGATGTTCAATATACACTGTGCGGGTGTTAAAGCTGCTACTTTCTGCATAAATGTATGAGGCATACATGGACTTTGTTCAAGTAATTGTATTTTATAAAGTATATAA
Source organism: Ambystoma mexicanum (assembly GCF_040938575.1). Lineage (NCBI taxonomy): Eukaryota > Metazoa > Chordata > Amphibia > Caudata > Ambystomatidae > Ambystoma > Ambystoma mexicanum. Next base: position 643,351,097 of record NC_090923.1, read on the forward strand.
TACAAGCTGTAAAAGTATAGTGTAGCGACCTACCAGTCGGTAGATCAATATATGTTCAGCTTTGAAATCTTCAAAAAATCCCTTGGTTCAGAAAGCCCTCTGTCAGTCTGCTGTCACGCTGTAAAGCAGTTTTGACGCTCTGAGAAAATTTTAATGCAAGCATAACTAATATAAGTCAGTACTTAAGACGACACATCTGTTATTTTGATTGTCGAGGTTGCTTTACAGCGTGACAGCAGACTGACGGAGGGCTTTCTGAACCAATGGATTATTTGAAGATTTCAAAGATGAACCTATGTGCACATATCCACAGCGTGGATACTATACTTTACAAAATACAATTACTTGAACAAAGTTCATTTATGTCTCATAGATTTATGCAGAAAGTGGCAGCTTTAACGCCCGCACAGAGCATTGGACATCTCAATAAGATGTTTTCAACTCCACAGCTGCTACCCATTAAGAGGTGTATTTGCCTATTTTCATGATTTCCATTTGAAAGATGGTCAACATGGTGAGGCAACCATGTATTTAATTTCTCACTGATCGAACAGACCCAGTAATCAGTCACAATAACCGCATTACAAGAGGAATATATGAAACCGAAGTTAACCAACTATGTTTGAGCATCTTAACATAAAGGTGATTTATCATGCAGGTGCCTTCCTATCACAGATTATCAAATATATTGAATGTTTTATAAGCAATTTATACAACCTTTCCCTTACTTTGTAGATACCATTGGAGTTTTAAAGAATCCTTGATTAATTGAATGAATGTAAAGTCTATTTTCTCCTGATGATGGGATATATTTTCCTGAAACGCGTCGAGCTCTATAATTCTTTATTATTGTTTTGTATTATACACTGATGATTAATAAAATAGCTCTGTGATTTTGATAATTGAGTTGGAATTAGACAAACTATATCTATTTGAAGTATAATCACATTTATATTGACTGAATAAATCTCTACAAATTCCTTTAACTTTTGACTGGCATTTGCCACTACTAAGGGTATGCAGGGGACGGGAGTGTCAGTAGATTGAGGACACTTGCTTCTTGTATGAATATGCAGCTGCCAGTTTGAGTGCAGTTGACAATATGTGTTGATTTGTGGACATTGTACTTTCATTTACTAGCGGGAAAAAGCAAGGTACAATCTACTGGTTAAATAAAAACATGCTAGCAAAGCCAGAAAACGCAGTTTGATACACGTAACAAATTCCAATATTTAATTAGAATTGGTTCAAAATGTCATTGTATGTGTTAAATGGGTACATAGCCAGCATGTGCATCTGGTTAAAACCATTAATAAGTGGTCACCTTAAATATCTATCTGGTTAGATTCTATAGATTTGATTTGTGCCACTCCATGTCCTGAATCCAAATGTACCATCACCCCTAGATGGTTTCCAGGAATTATGGCGTCCTCGCTGCTGGTTGAGTAAATCCACCTGAAGGTGTAATTTCCTGTCAGACCCGAAAAGGGACTGACTCAGGTGAGGATTTGTTATAGAGCAGTATTACATCATTGTATTTTCATCTCTCTTTATTAAGGCGTGATCATTCCACTTCGGAGATCAGACAATCTTATTAACGGATCTACAGGCTTTGCTTTATCTTTTTTTTGCTTTTAAAAATGTTGATTTTCGCCTATAGAAATATGAACTCACTTGTGTACACAAAGACTTCTGCTGAAAGTCATCAACGTGAACTTGGTTGGCTGAAAACGGTGTTCCTTGTCCTAATTTATCTAAAGCTTCCATAACAAGAATTTCCATCACGACTCGTCGATGGCCGTAAATTGAAGAAACATCATTGTATGTATTCGCTACCATTGTTGCTACGGGCATCTTACTCGTTTCTGACAAACTACAGCTCCCTACGTCTTTCTTTTTAATTATTTGGGACTGCAAGCCAAAACCATTCGCTGCAGGATAGCCTAAAAAAACCTGAAAATAACCTAAACCCATATCGGAGCCTTTAAGGTAATTTGGCATGTTTGGGTAGTTTGTTTTTTTAGGGTTTGTGACATGAGCATTAGGTATACACTCATACACAACATTCTACTGAATTCATGTTGCTTTTCTAGTGAAGATGAGCAAATTGAAAACCCTCCTATGCATAAAATAAACAGAACCCCTGAATGCCTCTCCCACACTGCTCTATCTTCCACCTTGCTATGGCCATGTGCCTATTCTAGACTAGTGGGGGAGTAGAGGCATCAGATTGAATACCCGTTCAATCCGTGGCCTCTCTGCGGAGACTCCCAGCGAGAGTGCCAATAGTGGCAGGCCTTATAGCGAGTTTCTGTAATTATGAGCACCCGTCCAATAAACCCCAAGTGAGGCCACCTGCTCGTCTTACATCCAGCGCCAGGGAGGCTGCGGATGTTAATGGACTTTTTTGTATCCATCCTATGCAGGCGCCCCCTCCACTGCACGGAAGGGTTTCCGAGTTCAGCAAAGACCGAAGTGCCTTATGTCAGGACACGGACATTTTGTTGGTTGCTAGCCAACTTTAAATGTGAAATAATGACATCATTTCTGTAATGTTTTCTTTTATCTGACTGAAATAAGATCGAAATGATGCAGTAACTCCGAAATAGTTGCATGCGCCTAAAAAATAACACACTCGTTTTATGACCGAGCCAGCAGCGTCAACCTTTACGATAAACGGTGATACCATGAGAAAAGCGGCAAAGGTAGAAAGATCTGAGGTGCTATCCACGGGGTGAGCATTGCATTATTATTGCATCTGGAACCCTGGCACCTGAGGTGCTTTCTCCTGTGTCTCCCATATCATAGGTTACAAGAGCAGTTAAGAAGCGCCAAGGTGTGCAAGTGTATGCGGGATCCTCACATTCCCCCTCCCCTAGGAGTCCCCAGCTTAAACCCCGTTTTTCGCCATTTTCAGCACTAAGCACATCGTCACTGTCAGGCTATGCAGGTAACCAACCGGGTTGCTGTCTGCAGCTCCCAAAAGCTTGGCTGCCTGCTCCACAAAATTGGCTCCCTTTTGATTTTAATCACGGTGAACCGTGAAGTGTTAACTATGAATGCTTCGTAGGTTGACAGTGCACGCTGTATATGTCTTTTGAGGATAAACCATGTGTCTAGCCCATGACATGTTATATTCACCCAGTAAAACCTGAAATTAAACAAATACCGTTTAAATACAAAACTGCAGAGCGGCTGCCTGTTCCGAGCGCCTTTTCGTGACTCTCACAGACTCTACAGTAGCTGTAGCCTTTCAGCCTGAGTTTGTTTGTGCTTTGCATATTATATATTGTGGCACATGGCACTATTAACCCTTACACATGCAGCAAATGACCTTTTTTCTGCTGGCCATCCTCGACGGGCTCTAAATGAATTGGTCCCTGAGTTCGCCTTCCTCGCCGCCCTTTAAGACTTGTTGGAGAGGACAGTGGCTTTCACATTTTCTGTTCTATATAAGATGAAAAAATACATAGAGCTTACACCAAGAAATAGAGTGGTTCTCGTGAGGGGTTGTAATGAGTGCTAGTGGGGCTATCGGCACATTAGCGGGTCTCACAGTCGCACTGCTTGCTATATCTCCAACCAAGAAATCCTAAAGTTGACTGATAATCGACATTGGGGGGCTTCATTGCATGCAAATACACATAGTGCCGTATAGGGTCTTGTGCTTCTCGTCTTTCCATCTGTGCAATGATTATGACGGTTACATGAAATTGCGTGCATAAAGCAGACCCACAGTTAACTTTGCATGTCTGCATATTCCAGTCACTATTTATTTTCATTATATTACATCATAGAGATATCTGTTGCAGGCAGGATACTAGGCAAATTACCCCATGCTTTGAGAAAGGTCTGTGAAATAAGCACCCCGCTCTATTGTTCCTGGCAAGTACAGTGAAACCCAATGCAGGCTCACTCGAGAGTAACCATCCAGTTCTGCACTGTGCTACCATATCACATTGGAACAGTTCCAACAGTTTTCACTTCAAAATTAAGTACCTGGGCCAGCACAAGCACACAATGAGTTCCTATGTATGCATGAACGGCGTGTCTGAGAAGACTGAACTGACTGAGTCCGAGTCAGACTTGAGTTGAAGTATCTTTGGGTTTTTGGCATCGTGGAATTCCTCACATGCTGCCATTTTTATCTTCCCATTCTGCACTTCTTTGATGGGCTCAAGGAAGACGACGTGCTTGGTGGAGCTGGTCTTTCGGTTGGGCCCTTCGGTGGCTGGTGGAGTACTGCTCAGAATGGAGGACTGAGCACTACATTCATGGGGAGGAGAAGGGGTGGGTGACTTTTTACAGCAACAGAAACAGCGGCATGGAGTCAGGTACAAGTACATGAGGACCAGAACAAGGCTTACCACACATCCAAGCAGCGTTGTGAGGCCGGTGTTGAAGGGCTCACCTTCGTACTTGTGGAACTGGACAGTGACGTTTACTTCATGTGTTGTGTTCTGATGCAGGCGCCTGTTGATGGCAATGCACAGATATATCCCGGAGTCCCATGGCTGGATTCCCCTGATCTCCAGGCTTCCATTCATGTGGATCTTAAGACTTTGATTGCTGTTGCCAGGATATGTTAAAAACTCATAGCTAGGGGAAATCCATAAGTAACTGGTATACTCTTCTGGGAGGGTGGTATTACAGGTGATTAAGAGTGTGCTCCCCACAATCACCTTGAGGCTTTCCTCTGGAAGGTGGCCATGAGTCAGAGAGCATTTCTCAAGTCTGTTGTCATGATTTAAGAGTTTGACCACAGCTCGAGCTAGCCCCATGTAGAGGCACGTATGATCCTCCTGGAAATCCAACACAGAGCTCAAGCCACGCTTATTCCAGTGGAGAAACATGTTGTAGAGTGTACAGTCGCACGTCAAGGGGTTGTTGTGCAAGTATAACCCATTTTTAATGTACATGGGCAAGGCAGTGACCTCATCGATGGGAAGGGTAAGAAAGTAGTTGGAAGAGAGGTCTAAGGTCCGCAGTTGAGGGTTGCTGAGATTGTCCAAGTAGCTGAAGGAAAAGCTTTCGATTAGGTTCTTGCTGAGGTAGACCTTCTGTATACTACCCAGGTGGATGAACACTCGGCTGTCCACCTGTGTTATCCTGTTATTGTACAACAAGAGCTCCTCCAGATTTACCAGTCGCTCGAAAAAGTGCTCCTTGATCGATACAAGAAGATTGGACGATAAGTCGAGGTGTTGGAGATGAGTGGCATTGTGGAACACCCGGGCTGTCAGTCTGTCAATCTGGTTGTGGCTGATCCGGAGGACCTGGAGGCGAGGCAGGGTGGCCAGCCAGTGGTTATGAAGATGAGAGAGGTTATTGTGGCTGAGATCCAGGGTAGATGTTGTGGAAGGCAGCATCGCAGGCACCTGCTGAAGATTCTGGTTAACACAACTGAGAAGGTCAGATGCACAAATACAGACAATAGGGCAAGCATGGAGAGTGGGGGGTATACCCCGGACAAATAGTTCCAAAAAGAGCAGGTTGCCAAGCCATCTCCAAACTAAGCGTCGCAGTGTCAGCCTCTGCATCATGAAGGCGTGCTGTCCGCTCAAATGATCGCGAAATGATCAGCATTAAACAAAAGTTATTTAAAACGTGGACGAGTTCAATGGCAATTTTGCAGTGCCGCACTGAGGTCTGTGGGGTGTGCACTTGTTTACGAGTGCCAGCAACAAGTAAGGAAAAGATATGCCACTGGCACCAAATCAGGCTTTATGTAAACGCTGTTGCAAAGGGGTACCTTTTGTGCAGGCTTTTCACGCTCCTTTAAATAGAGAAGTATCCGGTCAGGTGTTAGCAGAATAGACTAGTCTGCCAGTCTCGTGAGCGAGGTTCTCCATCCTATGGGTCAGCCCCTCCGGCCGCAGTTAGCCCAAGGGGGGGGGGGGCTCAAGGAGTCTTTCCTGGCAGATTCTGAAGCCCGGGTAGCACATCCCTCAGGGTCATCGTATGAAGTCCGCAGTCCATGACAATCGACTCTCCCAGAGATTCGAATACTCCACGGTGCGTTTCAAACCCAACCTGCGACGAGCAAGTTACAGAAGAAAAATGGAAATGCTGCAGAGTCGATTGTGTGTAGTGAATTGGTCCAGAGGGGTTTTAGGGACCTGGAACGAGATACCGTATAGTGTGTCCTGGAAGCGGAGATGCTTACGGCCGGCCGGTCACCGTATGTAGCTGCCCGACTAAACAGCAGACTGGAGCAGGGCTGGCGGGCGGAGCCAGGAGAACACTGGCAAACCTGATTGGGCCTCGCAGAGGGAGGAGGGAGGCGATGGGCTGGCCGTGAGCTGTCGGTCTGAAAAGGCATTCTCTTTTTGAATGACTTGTATTGTTTTGTTCGCGCCACTAGTGGGTACCGTGGGTGAAGAAACGAGAAAGCGTAGCCAACATGCAGACGGCCAAATGTACCAAGGGCAAATAGTTGTCCGAGTCCAAGAGAGTAGGGAACCAATGCCGGGCACTCCCTTTTAGAGCTGTCGCTAGTAACTTCGCATGCTCGTTGCACAGGGGCCATTCGTTCCACCTGCAAGTAATAACTTTATCTGCCTACTTCCTATGCCGCCTCTACTGTACACGCGCTTTTCTTCTTTTCTAGTTGTATTTCACCACAGCTTTATTGAATTCTGCCATTTTACCAGTACATAAATCACACCCAGTGCTGCCTTTTTTTTTTTTATAAAAAAAAACGTTTTTACAATTTTACTAGGTTTTTCCTGCACACATTTTACATCCCACAAATAAAGCGGGGGAATACAAACAACACTTGCATAACAGAAAAAAGAACGGGGAACAAATAAAATAACTACGGTTACATAGTGTGCATTATGACAATTGGGAATCGTATACAAAGCAATACTGCTCCACTCAAGAAAATCTCCTACGGTGTCCAAACCATATCCACCCTGGATAGTGCAACACACACAATATACCACCCGTAATACAGTTTCACAGCCCTTATCCTGTGCCCCAGTGACCGTCCGTTCATCTGTCTGACCCTTTGAGTATTTCCTTGGCGGAAGTAGAACGTGCTCTTTCTGCCCAGAAACACAGCAAGGCCGCAGGCCCAGACCTTATCCATGGTGACCTTTTTAGCGATGACATTGAAATCTGGGCACGTATCCTTTGTAGAGTTTTTATTTCTATCATTAGGAAGGGCCAGAATCCTGGAGGAAGGCTGAGATAATCCTGCTATACAAGAAGAGAGGGCGGGATTTACTGTCAAATTACCGTCCGTTTTCCCTCATGGACAGTGCAGGTAAATTATTCAGGAAGGTTCTGTTGGCAGGACTGGGCCGATGGCAACAATGTTATTTCAGACCTTCAGGCAGGATTTAGGAGGAAAAAGGGAACGTTAGATAAGTGTTTTGTGCTTCATTTGCTGACCCAGAAATACGTCGTACTAAATAAGATTACATTATATGCAGTATTTCTGGATCTCAAATCCGCCTTCCATTCAGTATCCAGGGAAAAACGGTGGAACATCTTGATGGAATGTCCCCCCAGATCTGATGGCAATCATTAGTCTACTGTACTCAGAAAACAGAACATCTGTCCGTTATGAACTGGGTAGGGAATCCCCAAAGTCATTCCCGGTTACTAAGGGGGCTAAGGCAAGGCTGTACTCTCTGACACCTTTATTATTTAACTTTTACATTCAGGAGGTCATAGATGCCTTAGTAATGGGGTGCCAGGACTGCCCGATATTGGCCCCTAATGAATACCCAGCATTATTCTATGCAGGTAATGCAGTCCTTCTGTCCACTACGCCACAAGCCCTGAAGGAAGCCCTGGAAATATTTTGTCGGAAATGTAGGGAGTTACAATTGGAGCTTAACATTGAGAAATCCAAAGTCCTGGTTTTTATGCCGATTTACAAAATATACTCCCTTGGTGCTTGAGGTGGAAGTATCACAACTCGCCCAAGTCAAATGTTTCGATTATCTTGGTGTAAGCTTCCAAGATACGGGTGGGTGGGTAGAACAGGTGAGGCACTCTCAAATAACCCTGGAAAAACTCGGCAGGTACATCAAATCTTTCCACGTTAAACATGAAGATGGAGCTATTTCACCCGCCCTGAACCTTTATGGAAAACAAGTGTTACCTGCAGCCCTTTATGGGGCCGAACTGTGGGGCCATGCAATGTTAAAGAAATTATTGCAAGTAAACGTTAGTTCCTAAAAAAAACTGCTATTACTGCCTAATAGCGCTTCTTCTGCATTGGTGTTAATCAAACTTGATATGGTACTTGTGGTTATTCAGTTTAAACTTAAACCCATATTATTCTTGTTAAAGCTGTGGTCCCAAGATGGCCTAGAAAACCTACGGTCTGCACTAAGACATCTCATGTCACTTGACGGCGGGAGCTCTATAGCTTGGCTCTGCCATTTGAAAAACATTTTGAAAGAAGCTGGTGAAATTGATCTGTGGTCCAACACCGAGGGTCAATGTGTAAGCACCAAAAGAATTAAAACGGCTTTGGCTAACAAAGCTCAAGATTAATTATTGTATATGGCCATGGAACAAAAAAAGGGGCCGGATTATCTTGAGCTTTCACCCTTTGGCCATAAAGCCTACCTAGATTAAATTCGACCAGCATTTTAAAGGTCGCTATACTTGCTCCTAAGACTTGGCACTCTGCCGGTGGCAGTTGTGACCCCGTGACATGGCACGTTTCTAATACAGCACAATGTCCGATATGTGGGAATCCAAACAAATCAATTCTTCATTGTGCCAAAAATCTATGCATCTTAGGCGATTGTACCTGAGGCAGGTATTACGGAAATTGGGGGTTTGGGATACTAAATCTGCTCCGAATTTGTTAAATATGAGCTCAGACCCTTTTGTGGTTCTTGGGTGTGCGCGCTATACGCAGAGAACTGTCTTCTAAGGAACAAATGGTTGAAAATGGGGGATAACAGTGTAGTTTTAAGCACAACCCATTCTTTGGCAGTATATTGGAGTAAAGGTTTGGTTTGTATGTACCCCATAGTTAGATGATATTCCCATACCTTAATACCCTGGTTCAATTGTACTCTGCTGCAAGTCATGCTCTCCTCAGCAGTTTTATTTACTATCATCTAGCATAAATGTAATTGTTTTTTTAGCTCCTACTTACTTTGTACTGTTACGTCCCGTCCCCTTTCCTCCCTACTGCATGGGCGTCCCTCGCTAGGGACGGGAGATGGAACCTTTTTCACCAGAAAAAACCTTCTTTCACTTTAAATTTAGAGGCGGGCACGGCTATGGGAGCATGCGCTCCCGGACTGCGCCCACCGGCGCCACTCCCCTGTCCCCGTTTCCGTGTTGAAAGGTCGCCTCAAGAGCACTTGAAGGACTTCATCAGACAGAGATCAAGGCCCAAGGGAGGGCCGCTGTTTTCCATTGCATCCCGTAAGGGCGATCCTTTCCAAGGAAACGCCCGAGCAGGAGGAACCTTTCTGGTTCCCACACCAGCACACGTACTAAGGCTAGTCCAGCTACCGGCCTCATGTCGAGGAGTCATCATATCCTTCCGGGCGCAGTGTTGAGGGACCGCAAGGTTCTTTTACTGGGTGTACACCTGAGGGGCAATGCCCTAAAGCCGGCCTAATGGCCGAGGGGGCACCTGCACGCAGCACTACCTGTGACACTGCCGAGGGCAATATGCCTTCCAGGCCTCGGCCTGAGGTGCAGGGTAGGTCTCATGCTCCACCGCCAAGAGTCTTCGAGGAGGCCGGGCCCAGTGAGCCAAGCACCACAACCTTGGCACGTAGTTCGACAAAATGGCCGCTGCGCCAGTTAAAATGGCCACTCGTCTGATGCCTCTCCTAGGAACGGAGCAGGTGGGAGAACAGGTTACAAGGTGGGACTGGTGTCAACCAGGTACGTGGCCTACAGTTTATCCATCAGCAGCGCAGGGCAGGTTTCCCCTGCAACTAAGACAGAGTGCGCTTCAGCCCCAGCAACCGCCAGCCACTCTCAGTATCACCTGCCACCTCTTCAGCCATTCGGAAGACAGAGCTGATGCTAACTCCTCAGATGGGAGCCATCCTTTGGGATGCTATGAAGGACATGCTCCCTCCAGTCACTCCACCGGCGCCCATTGTCATTCCTTCTGTGGCTCCAGTGTCATAGGCCCCAGTGCAGCCACCGCTGCCCCTGCCAGCTCCTTCGATTCTGACTCCCCTGCCTCCCCCGGTTCAAGTGGTTCCGCACCAGCCTCCGCACCAGCCAACCGCTCTGGTTCCTACACCGTAGCCCACGGCGCCCATTACTCCTCCACCTGCTCTGGACTATCCGGATACCCTAGTGGACACAGACGAGGAGGAGGACCCCGACACACCATTGTCAGCCAAGGCCTTCCACAAACGACTTGCAGGTTTGGCAGAATATTTGTAGCTTCCTCAACCGGAGGTCGAATAACCAGAGGTAGGGGTTTTGGCAGAAGTCATCACTCTACGTCCGCCTGCTAGAACAGTGATCCCGATGCAGAAGGACGTTGTTGCTTTGACCAAGAAGAGGCGGCTCAAGGCACACTTGGCCTAGCCTGTCAATCGGCGCCTCAAAGCCAAGTATAGGCAGATGGAGGGGGATCGACTCTTGCTGTTGGCACACCCTCAACCACATTCTTTGGTGATCACTGCGGCATCACTCTACTCGACGCCTCAGTCGTCCTCGGCCACCTCATTCCCGGCGCGGCAAGGAGAAAAAGATCTTGGAGGCATACAGAAAGAAGCTTCACTCCGACGCCTCTATGCACCTGTGTCAATCCAACGCGGATGCCATGCTGGCAGCCGTTAACCAAAGGCTTTGGCGGGAAATAGCTGACTTCCTTCCAGAGCTTCCTGTGCAGAGCCAAGCACGCTTCAAGGCGGGGCTGACAGAGGCCAAGGTGGTGGCGCAGTACATCATGGAGTCCACCGTGGCCCACGTCGATACCTCGGGCTGGGCCATAGTTATCGCCACAGACATTAGAAGGACTGCCTGGCTTCAGGCTACTAAGTTTAAGCCTGACGTCCAGGAACACATATTGGACATTCCATTCAAGGGTAGTGACCTCTTTCACTCCACCACCAATGAGGAATTAGATAAAAAGAACAGTTTGCAAACTGGCGGATTCTGCAGCTTCCAGGAATGGAGGTCGAGACAGCATGACCGTTCTCTGAGTCAGCACCTGCGCAAACAACAAAAGAGGGGGGGCAAGGGCTTTTTCCAGTCCCCCTCCTCCTCCGCAGCCTCGGAGGGAAAGAATGCATGATGCGTCCCTTCGGTTCCATGTGTCTCTGGTGGGGGGTAGGCTTGCCTTTCACGTGCAATTTTGGCGCCAGTACTTTTCAGACCCCTGGATCTTCTCTGTAGTATTCACAGGGTACTGCTTACCCGTCCCTCCCTCTCCTCTCCTACGCTCCCACAGATTGGAACATCAACTCTGTTGGCTGAAATTTGGTCGCTTGTCAAGAGCCAGACAGGGGAAGAAGTCCCAGCCTCCCAGAGAGGATTGGGCTTCTGTTGCAGGATTTTTGCCATGCAAAAGAAAAACCAGGCTGGCCTGAGAATTGTGTTGGACCTCTCCACCCTCAACCCTCCCGCCCCCCTTCAGAAATTCAAGATGGATACGCCAGCCCTCATTGCGGAGACACTATATAGGGGAGACTGGATGTGCTCCCTGGATCTGAAGGACGCTTATCTACACGTCCCGATTTGGCAACCGCATCGCTCCTTCCTGCACTTCGGGATCATGGGCTGCCATTTCAAATACAAGGTGCTACCCTTTGGCCTCAACTTGGCCCCCAGTGTATTTACCAGGCTCATGAATGCAGTCGCAGCCCTCCTTAGAGCCCAGGGCCACCACGTCTACCCGTACCTGGACGACTAGCTCGTCAGGGTCTGCTCTCGGGAGGCGGTTCACCATACTTCCTGCGCACTTATGAACACACGCCATGACTTGGGGTTTACGATCAACCTCAAGAAGTCTCAGCTGCAGCCTATGCAGAGCCTGACTTTCGAGGGGATTTGGTCCTCCGACGTATTCCATATCTATGACAGGTAATGTCTTTGGCGTCTGCGTCCTGCGTCGATGATGTCGATGCGCCGTCCCCGAGGACGACCTCTGACGGCCGACGTCACCCGATGTGATAAGTAGGACGCACGACGCCCATAAACCTCAGTTCTGTTTTTTCCGCGAACGTGTTCGCTTCGTGAATCTCGGTACGCCTCGACTCGTTGGAGTTTGCTGTTTTTGAATTCTCGGTTCGTTGAACCTGTTTGGTTTTTTGTGAAGACCTGTTTGTGGTGATGTCTACTTCGTCTTCAACCCCGCGTCCGGGCTTCAAGAAATGCGGGGACTGTGGGTCCAAGATGTCGGTCACGGACTCGCACGACGCCTGCCTCTGGCGCCTCGGGGAGGCCCACGATACGGATGACTGTATCGACTGCCAGTCGCTCACGGCAAAGGCCTTGCGGGAACGCAAGAAGAAGCTGTCAGTAGGCCAGGTGTCTAAGCCCCGGAAGTCGAGGTCTGCGGGGCTTTCGACGGATGACTCGAGGGGCGACTCTCCGCGTCATCGTCGGAAGTCCAGTAGGTCTCCTTCCAGGAGTCGGTCTCGCCACTCCTCTGCCTCTCCGAGGCATTCCCGGAAGCGCCGGCATAGGTCGCCTTCCCCGTCCTCTTCCGAGGACTCCGCCCGTCGGCGGGTCGCTTACCCCTCCATGCAAGCGACACCGAAGGAATGGGCTTCTTTCGGGAAGCAGATGCTAGCGATTCTTGATTCGCAGGGCACAGGTCCGTCCGCGCCTCCGAGTGGGGTCAGTCGGCACCGGTCGAGAGACACCGCTCGTACGCCTTCGGGCTCGGGTGGTCGGCACGGCTCGCGGGAGAGTTCCCGCTCGGACAAGGGTAGCCGTTCTCGCCATGCCCGTTCCAGGTCCCGGTCCTCGACGCGCTCGAGACGGCGTGATCCTGTGCCGTCTTCGAAGAAGACATCGACACCTGTGGCGCTGAGGTCGTCGACGATTTCTCTCGAGGCTCCGCCTCCGATGGGGTCGTCGACGCTGTCGGTGCCTAAGTCGTTGAGAGACACGCTCGAAGCTCCGGCTTCGAGGCCTGTGTCGACGCCGCCGATGCTGGCGGCGCTGCAGCTGACGTCGACGCCTTTTCTGTCGACGCCGGTGCCGACTCGTTCAGCGCCCTCAACGCCTTTCGAGGCGGTGGTGGCGGAGGGGCCCCGTGGCACAGGGTTTGCCCCTAGAAAGGCTCTGGCTAAGGTCAGGCACTGCTTTGGTCCCCAGAGGTCTTCCTCTCCCCGCCTGGAGTACATTTCAGAGGGTGATGAAGGCTCTGATGACGGCTTGGTTCCGGTTACGGTTCCAGATGAGCTTATCTCGGGCCATAGCCAGTTTAATGACCTGAGGCAGTCACTGCATGATGCCAGTGGCTGGACACCTCTCCGGAGGTGGAGTTTTGTAGGCCGGAGCCTGGCACTCATGCCAATTCTTCGTATCAGCGCCTTATGTCTCGGGTCACCGAGTATTTGGGTTGGTCAGCTCCCCCAGGGGAGTTCGTTCAGGATGATCTCATGGACATCCTTGATCTCGGTCCCCCCACTTACCCGGTTTTGCCATTTCATATGGCTCTGCAGAGAAGGGTGGCGGCGGCTTGGACTGCTCCGGAGAGTCTCCCGGCAGTGGGCAAGTCTTTGTCGCGAAAATACCATCCAGCCAGTAGCGACCCCTGCTACTTGTCCAGGCACCCCACTCCGGAGAGTTTGGTGGTGCAGGCGGCTACGGCCCCGGCAAAGCAGGCGTTGTAGCCTACCATCCCTCCGGATAGGGACGACAAACGTTTTGACGGCTGGGCGAAGAAAGTGTTTTCTTCAGGGGGTATGGCGCTTAAGGCGGCCAACTCCATATGTGCTTTGTCTCGTTTCACACACACTCTGTGGATCTGTGTTGCATTAGCGGCTGAAAATATTCCCGAAGGGAACGAACGGGATGGTTTCCTTGCTATGGTTCAGGATGGCAAGGATGCCATGTGTGAGGCCGTTCAGTTGGGTTTGGACTTGGCAGATTGTGTCAGCCGGTCCATGGCGGCGAGCATCGTAATGCGCAGGTTTGCGTGGTTGCGGAAGTCTGGGTTCGCTCCTGATGTGCAGTCCCGGCTCCTCAACATGCCCTTTGACGGTGAACATCTTTTTGGCAGCAAGGCTGACAAGAGCCTTGAGAGGTTGCAGACCTCCAAAGCTGCAGCAAAGTCGTTGGGCGCTGCAGTTCGCCAACCTTCGCCTTTTTGTCCTAGGGGGCAGCAATGGACGGGAGGTTCCTTTCGCTATTACTCGTCCTTCAGTAAAGCGAGGGGAGCTGGCAGTCAAAGAGGCCATCGTAAGAGTGCCAGAGTTGGAAACAAAGGTACTCGAGGTGCCAAGGCCGCTCGGGCAGTTGCCTCTTTGGCCTCAGGCAACGCCGCAGCCGCTACCGCTCAGTCATGAGGCCAGGTCCCATGGTTCGCCGGTTGGGGGAAGGCTGGCGCAGCATCTTGTAGAGTGGCAAGCCATTACTTTGGAAGTGTGGGTTCTGGAGATCATGACCCACGGCTACTGTCTTCCTTTTCGGCAGAGGCCTCACGACAATCCACAAGGGAACCTCTCTTTGAAGTGTCCGGATCTGTTCCTTGCGCAGTTAATTCAAGCCCTGCTGGAGAAAGGCGCCATAGAACTGGTGCCTGTAGCGGAGAGGAACAAGGGATGGTATTCCCCTTATTTTTTTATTTCGAAGAAAGACGGGGGATTGAGACCCTTAATGGACATGCGCGGTTTGAACAAACTCCTCAGGAAGGACAAGTTCAAGATGGTCACTCTTTCTCAAGTCCTCCAGGCCCTTCAGCTTCAGGACTGGTTGGTGTCTCTAGACCTCAAGGCTGCTTACTTCCATGTGCCGATCCATCCCAAGCACAAGAAGTACCTGAGGTTCGCGGTTGGCGACTCGCACTTTCAGTTTCGGGTCCTGCCATTCGGATTGACCTCCGCCCTGAGTGTTTTCACCAAGCTCATGGTGGTGGTGGCAGCGCATCTCAGGAAAGGGGGGATTCACGTCTACCCCTACCTGGATGATTGGTTGATCAGGGAGAGCTCTCCCGAGCAGGTCCTGGATCATCTGTCCATCACCTGCCACTCCCTTCACAGGCTGGGCTTCTCCCTCAATTTAAAGAAGTCCCATTTGACACCAACGCAGCGGCTCCAGTACATCAGAGCAGTGCTCGACACGTCCCTGGGGCAGTGTTTTCCTCCTCGGGTGAGGGCTCTTCACATTCAGCAGATGGTGAACAGGTTTAAATTTGCCCAGGATCTCCCAGCGTCCGAGTTCTTGAGACTGCTCAGCCTTATGGCATCCTGCATTCTTCTGGTGCCAGAGGCTCGTCTGTGGATGAGATCTTTGCAGTGGGCACTCAAGCTCCAGTGGTCTCAGTCCTCCGGCAGGCTGTCGGACCCTGTTCAGGTGCCGCCCTCGGTAGCCCGGGACCTTCTGTGGTGGGCCGTCGAGGGCAATCTGATGAAGGGTGCCCCTTTTTGGCTGCCCTGGCCAGAGGTGACGATCGTGATGGACGCATCCCTCACGGGATGGGGAGCTCATGCCAACGAGTTGACAGTCAGCGGTCGGTCTCTGTCGGAGTCCAGACTCCATATCAATCTGTTGGAGCTGAGGGCGGTCAGGCTAGCACTGAAGGCTTTTCTGCCGACTGTGCGTGAAAAGAGTGTCCTGATTCTAACAGACAACACGGTGGCCATGCACTACCTCAACAAAAAGGGGGGGGGGGGCAGGGTCACTTCCGCTGTGCAGGGAGGCGATGCAGCTCGAGTTCTGGGCCATCCAGCAGGAAGTTTCGATCTCGGCGGTTCATCTGGCTGGCGACGACAACGAGACGGCGGACGCTCTGAGCAGGCAGAGCACGATCTCTCACGAGTGGGAGCTGGCTCAGGAGATTCTCCTGGAGATCTTCGCCCTTTGGGGGACCCCTCAAGTGGATCACTTCGCCTCCAGTGTCAACCAGAAGTGCAAAAGGTTTTGCTCGCAGGAATTTCCTCCAAAAGGAGCCTTAGGAGACGCGTTCGTGGTGGAATGGTCATTCCCACTGCTGTATGCGTTTCCTCCAGTCCCCGTCATCCCACAAGTGCTGCGGAGGTTACGGAGGTTCAGTTCCCGGATGATCCTCATTGCTCCAGCGTGGGCCCGGAGGACGTGGTACCCGGACCTTCTAGACTTGTCCATCTGCCCTCCACGTCGTCTTCCCTACCGAGATGATCTGCTCTCACGGGGCGGGGGGTCAGGTTCTCCATCCAGAGGTCAGATCCCTCAATCTTCACGCTTGGCTTCTGAAAGGTTGAGGTATAAGGATTGGGACCTCCCTGAAGAAGTGATGGAGGTGTTGCTCTCGGCAGGCGGCCGGCATCAAAGTCTCTGTACCGTTGCCGTTGGAGAAAGTTCTGCGACTGGTGCAGAGTTCAGAATGTGGATCCTTTTGAATGTGACATTCCCATGGTTCTGTCTTTTTTGCTTTCTTTGGCCCACAGGGGCTTGCAAGTGGGGACCATTAAAGGTTACCTGGCGGCGCTGTTCATATTTAAGTGCTCGTCTGAAGAGTGTTCCTATTTTAAGATTCCTTTAATTTCGCAGTTTTTGAAAGGGCTCACTAATGTGTTCCCTCCGTCACCTTTTTTGGTGCCCGGTTGGGATTTAAACCTTTTTCTTAAGTTTCTAATGGGTGCTCCGTTTGAGCCTTTACATGCTTGCCCTTTAAGGCTGTTAACTCTGAAAACTGTGTTTTTCGTTGCGGTTACTTCCGCTCGCAGAGTGAGTGAGTTACAGGCACTTTCAGTTAAGCCACCCTTCACTGTGTTTCATAAGGACAGGGTTGTCCTTAGAGTTCGTCCTTCTTTTCTTACGAAGGTGGTTTCGGAATTTCATTTGAGCCAGAAGGTTGTTCTTCCGGCGTTCTATCCTCCTCCACATCCTGGTAAGGAAGAGGAGAGGCTCCATAGGCTTGATCCTAGGAGAGCGTTGAGCTTTTATATTTCGCGCATGTCCCGGGTCAGAGTGGACGATCAACTTTTCATTGGTTACGCTGGAAAGCGTTTGGGACAAGCTGTGACGAAACAGACTTTGTCTCGTTGGATTATTTGAGCTATCTCTGAGTGTTACCGCTTGGCGGGTAAGGACCCTCCGGCTGGCTTGCGGGCCCATTCTACCAGGTGAGTGGCTGCGTCTACTGCCCTGCAGAGGGGAGTTCCTATTCGTCAAATCTGTGATGCAGCCACCTGGGCTTCAGTACATACTTTTGTACGTCACTACTCCCTCGATTCCATCAGAGGGCAAGATCTGGCCTTTGGAAAGGCAGTTCTCTATTCCGCAATTTGATTGGGCATGCTAAATTTGTATTCTAAATTCTTTCCCACCTCCTTGCTTGGTACCTCTTTGGGAGTCTGTCATAGATATGGAATACGTCAGAGGACCCAATCCCCTCGAAGAACAAGTTACTTTCTTACCTGGTAACGTTCTTTCGATGGGATGGTCCGACGACGTATTCCATATCGCTCCCTCCCCGCCTTCCCCGCTGCAGAATTTCTTTTGCGATTGCGTCCCCGTCGCCTTGTGTCTGACTGGCAGAAAACTGGTGGCACACGTTCGGGGAAAAAACTATAACTGAGGTATGGGAGTCGTGCGTTCTGCTTATCACATCGGGTGACGTCGGCCGTCGGAGGAGGTCCTCGGGGACGGCGCATCGACGTCATGGACGCAGACGCCAAAGATTTTCCGAAGCAGCACAGCTGTGGACATTACCTGTCATAGATATGGAATATGTCGTCGGACCATCCCATCGAAAGAACGTTACCAGGTAAGAAAGTAACATGTTCTTCCTGGGCGTCATCTGGGACACAAGCTCCGAGAGAGTCTTTCCCTTAGAGGACAAGATCACGGCCATCAAGAGAGCCACTACTCACTTCCTTACCAGAGCAGTGACGTCTGCCTGGTGATACCAACACTAATTGGGTATCATGGCAGCGGTCCTACTGGCCGTACCCCACACGAGACTCAAGATGAGGAGATTAAAGCTGCACTTCACAGCCTCATGGAATCAGGAAAAGGGCTCCCAAGCGGAGCCGGTCAGCATCCCTCCTTCTCTCCACTCGGACCTCACATGGTGGTCCAGGGACTGTAAAATGCGGACGGGCAAGCTTTTCCGGAAGCCGGCTCGCAGGTTACCATCACTATGGACTCCTCCCTGGAAGGCTGGGGAGCTACTCTGGACAGCATCAGCGTCGATGGAGTCTGCACCCGGCAGGAGTCGCATATCAACTGGCTGGCGCTGAAAGCCACCTGGCTAGCTCTCAAAGCTGTCCTTCTGCTCATTGGGGGCAAGATCGTCCTTATCCAGACCGACAACTCCACCAGCATGTACTATGTCAACAAGAAGGGGGTGTACCAGGTCCCCTCCACTGTGCAGACTAGCAGTCAGCATGTGGGAATGGGCCCTGGAGAACAACATCTACCTCACGGCTGTCCACCTTCCGGGGTAGTTGAACTTGGAGGCGGACATGCTCCGCAGACTGGGAGCGGACATTTGCGAGTGGCAATGGACATTTACGAGTGGCAATTGAACGACCAGGTGCTGCTGGAGATCTTCAGCAGATGGGGGCATCCTCAAGTGGATCTTTCCTCCTGGCAGGGGCAGGGCCCCGGCTCCCTGGGCGATGCATTCCAAATAAAGTGGACCAGCATGACAGCGTATGCCACCCCCACACCTCTGATGCACAGGGTGATCTGCAAGATAAAGGAATCGTGTCACCTCAGCGTCATTCTGATGGCTCCATGGTGGCCAGTTAGACAGTGGTTCTCCGAACTTCTCAGCCTCATGGACAGACCACCCATTCACCTTCCGATGGGCCCAGCTCATCTTCTGGCGCAGCAGGGGTATGGGGTCATCCACCCGCCCCACAGAAGTTAGCCCTCGCAGCGTGGATCCTGAGCAGGTCACACTCAAGCACCTGAGCCCTATCACAGGCTAACCTGGAAATCATTCAGGGTACCAGGAGCAAGGCTACCGGGAGCCAGTATAAGAGTAAATGGACTAGGTTCGGTCATTGGGCGGACTCTAAAGAGATCGACCCCCTTACGTGCATGCTGGATGATGTGCTCTCCTTCTCTGCATACCTAGCGCACTCAGGCGTGCAGTTGGACACATGCCGCACCTATCTGGCTGCCATAGGGGCCCACAGAAATTCAGAAGAGGGGGGTCTTCTCCTCTTCCAACCCGATAGTCTGGAGACATTTGGCGTCCCTCTCCAGGCTCAACCTGCCCATCAAGAAGCCACATCCCGTGTGGGATCTCAATGTGGTGCTGGGCGCCTGGCACACAAGAAATTGGAGCCAATGGCATCGCGGACATCCGGCTGGTCGCCATTAAAACAGCTTTGTTAGTGGGACCCACCTCTGCTTGTACTGTCTAGAGGTCAGGCGCGCTCTGAAATTCTATCTGGATAGGACTAGGGGCTTAGTCGGATGCACTGTTTGTCACCTTCGGGGGATCCAGGCCCGGGTGTCAGGCATCCAAATCCTTGATTGCACGGTAGATGGTTTGGGCCATCAAGGAGGCCTACGAGGGGCAGCACAAGCCGTTGCCAGCTAATGTGCACGCCCACGCTGTTGGGGGCCAAGGCCACGGCCACGGCCATTGCATTCCAACAGCAGGTTCCGTGGCAGGTCATCAGCAGGGCGGCCAACTGGGCCACCCCTTCGGCTTTCCGTAAGCATTACTGTTTGGACACCGGTTCTAAGTCGGACGCGGACTTCGGAAAGGCGGTTCTAAGGAACCTCTTTGCTTAGGGAGGGTCTCCTCTCCACCGTGGGGCTACATTCAGTTGTAATCGCCCATGCTGTATGGAGGAAAGGGGATGGGACATAAGAGTAATTAATAGTTACTCACCATAGTGACTAACGTACTCTTAGCCCATATTGCCTTTTCCTCCATACGTCCCACCATCCTCCCCCCTAATAATACCAGTGCCATTAGGCAATGTTAAATATTGTCAATGCGTCAATGGGGAGACGTTTATTTCTGGTGAAAATGGTTCCTAGCAAGGGACGCCCATGCAGTATGCAGGAAAGGGGACTATGGACTAAGAGTAAGTTAGTCTCTACGGTGAGTAACTATTAATTATGAACTCTGTGCTGGATATACCTGATTTTATCTTTATTTTCATTCTTATACTTGGCTATTACTATGTATCTACTGTGCAGTTTTTGTATTTTTGTGACATTGGATGTATGTTATTTGTTTTACTTGATGGCGCACGGTGAATAAAATTAAATTGACTAACAATTTGAAATCAGCCCAGATAGTCAAAATCTCATCCAAACCCCTCTCCCTTGATCGCCCACCCCTCCTCCCGCCGGTAGGTTCCCAACGCCCCTTACCACCCTTTGACATTACCCCCTACACTGACAGCCCAGCTTGGGAACATGCATCACACTCCCTGAGAACATCACTCAACACCCCATTTGTCTTTAAAAGACCCCAAGTCTTCTCTGAAAAGGCCCATATCGTTGTGTGCCAAATACGTCAATTTCTTCATTGTGTAAATATCCCACATCTTATGAAACCAATCCTGTTTGTCCAGCACCTATTTGCTTCTCCGCTTCTGTGCTACAGCCAACCTACCCACCCTAAACATGGCTTACCACATCTTAGGGAACCAATAGGCCTCGTAGTTCCTCGGGGTGATTCCAATGTAGCAACAGGCGGTTAAAGTCCAACTCGACTCCCGCCACCTGTTTTGTCCAGCTTAAAAGATCTGTCAAAAAATCTGCATGAAGGGACATGACCACCACACACAAACTCACATCCTCCAAAACACAGCAGAGAATCCCCTAATTGCAACGGTATCTGTGCCACCAATATAACGCCTTAAAGTTATGTTCCATGGCATGAGTAGAAAGATTGCCATGAAATGTGATCTTGTATATCTTCTCCCACAAGGAGTCCAGAAATGTCCTCCCCTTCCAGGGTATCCCAGTACCTTTTTATAGTTTTGTCGACCCTCGAACACTTGTTATTAGTACCCAATACAATTATCCTTTTTCTAGACGTGGAGTCATCCAATACCTTCTGAAAAGCTGTAAGGTCTCTCTGGAAATGTTCCACCCACGCGTGGTCCGTCATACGTCCCTCAGTCGCAGGTAAACAAAAATTCCAATGACCTCTCATCCCAAACCGCTTAAACTGATAGTTTGTGAACAAATGACCCACTCTTTCTAGGCCATGATCGGACCACTCCTGCATTTTTCTAAAACCTAAACGGTTTAGGTCAATTGGGGGACCCCATAGCAAGCTCAATGGAGGGGGCCAAAAGGTCAAACGCCCATGCAGACCCTTTTTCCTCCAAATGGTCCAAATTACCTCTAAAGTTGGGTGAAAGCGGACCCTTCTAGGTATCATCTTCACCGGGGACCGCAACATATCACAAACCTTTCTAGGGTGGGCTTCCCAGTCTTCCAAGACCAATTCGTGCCTACATCGTCCCTCATAAGTTCTAGTAAGATTTGAAGTTGGGCAGCCCTATAATAATAAATAAGGTGGGACACCCAGAGTCTCCATGATCCTTAGTGAGGGTCACTGTCGCCCTTTTAATCCTGGGCTTCTTACCGTGCCAAATAAATGTGTAAATCAGGAAATCAATTTCTCTAGAAAAGCTCTCAGACATGGCAGTGAGCATCATTGTAAACAGAAAGAGCAGGCGGGGAAGAATGTTTATCTTAATTGTGGTCATCCTGACGAACTATAACAGCGTGAGCGCAGACCATCCCTGAAGGTCCTTTCTCAGGACCCCAATCATTGGGCCATAATTTAGTTCAATGTGCCTAGATACATCTCTAGGGACTCTAATACCCAATTACATAATCAACTCCTTCTCAACTTTCAACCCGTGAAGCTCTCAGACCTCATCAAGTCCAGACCATCCAAACTTATTGGCAAGACACTGGGCTTAGCTAAATACATTTTCAAACCTGCAAAATTGCAGAATGATGTCATAGTACCCAACATTTCCCGTAATGATACCCCAGAATCGTCAATGTGACCCAAGATGTCATCCGCAAATAGAGATGGCTTAAATTCAGCCTCCACCAAGGGTTCTATTGCCAAGGCATAATGCAGCTGGGACAGTGGACACCCCTGCCTTGTACTACGAATCAACCAGAATGAATCGGTCAAGATACCGTCTACCTGGACACTGACTTTTGGGGACCTATACAACGATTCAACCCATGTCCTGAAGTTCCTACTCAGGCTGTATCTCTTCAGGGCCATCCCCAGAAACTGCTCCACATGGTCAAACGCTTGCGCGGAGTCCACTAAGAGACCAGGAATGGATTGGCTCCCGGCTCTTGTGCCAGATGGATCAGGTCAACGGTCTTCCTAATATTATCGGAACCCTTCCTCCCTCTTATGAAACCCATTTGGTCCCCATGAGTAAGGGAAGAAAGGACTGTCAAGCCTATTCCCCACGATTTTAGCAAATATTTGTACATCAGTATTTAGGAGGAGAATAAAGAAGCATCCTTCCCTTCCTTTGAAATAATTACTATGTTGCCCCCAAAATAGAATCGGGAAGGCACCCCCTCACCCTCTCAAAAATCTCATTAAACAATCTGGCTAAAATTAGAGCTAGGAAAAAGCGAGCGATATTTAAAAAAGGGACCATAAATTCATTGTCCCCTGGGGACTTACCCCATTCCCTGTTTTAATGGTTGGCACTACTTCCTCCTCTGTGATGGGTGAATCCAAAAGTGATGTAGTTTCCTGTTAAGTCTGGGAATATCCAACCTGTCCACAAAAATGTACTGACATGGCTGCCATCCCTTACATATTAGGTGTAATGGTCCTCGCAATACCGTCATCATCCCATGCCATTTCCTCTGCTTCCTCAATTTCCAGGACAGAATCTCATCAGCCATCTGCCCCTTTTGATAGTGTTTTTGTTTGGGACATTTCCACTTCTGAAACATGAAACTGAATGGAAGAGCCTTAAACTCTGCTCTGTATATCCCACGCATCTTTGAGGAGGTGGAATTGATATCATTTTTATCTTTTATCCAGTCCTTCCAGCTGAAGCGCTTCGATGTTGCCCTTCAAAATCAACTCCTTCCTCTGTCATTCCCTTTTTTTTGTGAACCAATCCAAATGAATTTTTCCCGAATTGTGGCCTCAAAACCTTCACAAAGAGTAGAGGTCTAAACCTACCCATATCATTCAACGTAAAATATTTTGTAATACTTACTAACAACCCCTGGCCCACCTCCCCATCCTTTAGTAGAAAATCATTACAGAACCACTTTCTTCTCCTCCCCCTACTAATTCTCTCACTCACCTTTACAAGCACGAGATCGTGGTCCGACCAGGGAACTGTAGAGATGCCAAATTCCTGTACATGGCCTCTGATGAAGGTGTCCACTAAGATAAGGTCTATCCTAGAGTAGGAATCATGAACAGCAGAATGAGTAAAGGGGGCGGGGGTGTCTCCAGCCCCACTGGGTTACCATAAATCTGCCACTCACATTGTTCCGATTTATGTCTCCAAACCACTGTGAATACCCTATCTCGGCTTGAGGAATCTGTGTGTTCCTCATTAGTTTCCTATTCTTTGCCGGGTCCAGGACCATATTGAAATCACCCCCTTATAAATATTGCCCCTACTGCAAACAAATAATCATCCACCTAACTACTTCCCAAAAGGGGATCTGAGCACTGTTGGGGCAATAACCCGAGCCAACCATGATATGTGCACCATATTGACTCCCCACTAAGAAAAAGGTATCTACCCTCTGGGTCCCTCAGCGTCTTTTCCGCTGACAGTCTACATCTTTCCCCTAAGATAATAGCTACCCCTTTTATTTATTTTGTAACTTGTCTGAAAGCAACCTACACCACCTCAATATCTTTTAATGGGGGTTCTGAGCCACCAATTCAATGAGTCTCCTGAAAACATAAGATATCCAAATGCAACCTCTGAAATTTCCAGACAGCCATTGATCTCTTGGCCGGGGAATTAAACCCTTCACGTTCAGAGTGGCCATTGTAAAGGCAATGACTGCCTCTGCCATGACAGGGAAGCTTGAAAAAAAGTTCACCTACACCCCCTAACTGTGCAATTCCCCACACATGTGCATCCCCCGTAATATCTTCTTGTCCCCTGGAAAAAACATCAAACAAAGAACCCATCGACTGCAAAAAGCCCTGATGTATAAATGCACAACCCACCTCCAAGTCATCCGGCTGCAGAGCGAATGACATCCAATAATCTGATCCGAACCAACAGTACCTGCACCCTTCCCCCACCGTTTCAACCCTAGGAATAACTTGCGTCACAACTCCTAAAAGGAGATCACAGTATGGCATATTCCCTGCCTCACACCCTGCGTTCCCTTCCTCGGGTCCTGCAACCTAATCCCCCCCTCTGTACCAACCTCCCATACCCCCCTACACTCCTGCAACCATAAAGAAGCCTGTGTCCCGTCAACTCCTCCCCTTTCCCCCATGAAAGTCATCCAGGTCCCTTACAGCCCAACTTGTCATATGATATAAATCAAACATACACCGCCAGCCATGATAAAACCACTTCAACTGGATTCAACACCCCAGCTCATCTCTTCCTGAGGGACGGGATATTCATCCTTTTACATTTTGTAGACCCTGAAATGTTTCTCCTGTCTAAGTTCTTTTCCTTCAAGGGTCGCCAAGTGATCTGTGAAGCCTTCTCCATTGGCGAGGAACCCTCCTCTCCTACTGAACTCCCCAGTCACACGCTGTATATCATGTTCCGTATCCACAGTGTACCTGAACACTTCATATTAAAAGGAGATCATTGAGGATGGGTATCCCCATGTATACCTCACCCCTTTCTCTCTCAACCAACGAGTAAGGGTTGCACATTGCCATCTCTTCGCTAATGTGAACCCCGAAAGATTCTTTTAGATGGAAAACTTAGCAGTGCCATTATATGTGGGCCATATGTTCTCGCCTTATTCAGGGCCCGTGATTTTGCTGAGCTAGGTCCCCGCCCTCCTTCACTTGCTCGGTGAGCCCTGTTAGTCGATACCTCTATACTGTCGCCATTTCGGGACAAGATATGCAACACCTCCTGGGTGACCTTTCTATGTCCATTGCTGTTTCCCCTTCCTTATCTGGAAAGCCGGAAAAAAACCAAAGGTTGTAGCTCTGCTCCCTGTTCTCGAAGTCATCCACCTTCAGTCTCATGGCATCCTTCTGTCACTCAAGTTCTGAGATCCAGCTGAGTTTCCAGGATGTCCACCGAGGATTGATTCCCCTCTAGGCCCTGTAACCTATCATCAACAGAATTATTTTTTTTATCCATTCCATCGAGCCCATGTCTGATATCCATGTGGATTTCCCAAATCTCTTCCAGTATAGCACCCTGGTCCTTCATACCCTGCAGATGCGGGTGGTCTGTAATTCTAACGACCACAGTAGGAGTTCATAATCTTTCAAAGTCTTTGGAGTAATTATTTCCATCTCATCAAGAGGTCGTCTGGATTGGATCAACTTCAAGGATACCCCACTCCAGCCTAACTTTGATCCAACTCCGCTCAACATTGAGCTTTCTGGTGATGAGTCGCAAAGGATGGTTCCTCCCCCCCCACCCCTGTGTTTCAGGCTGGGAGCACTGGCGCCATGACTAACTTGGTGTCTATATTCACCACAACTACCGTGTCCTCATGCTACCAACAATGTCACATGTCAATGAATTCCATCTTCCTCAAGGCCCTAGCAACCAAACATGCAAATCTTCATCCTCTCCAGGCAGGCCACACCTTTGTCCCCTTAATTATCCAGAGAAGACACTAGTTGTCCCAAATTCCTGGGCCAGAGCCACGGGCAAAATGTAAACTCACAAAAACACTTCAAGTGGCCTCTGTCATCTTGGCTGCTCGGGGACGTCTGATTGCTGTGTCCGACGGCACTCGTCCCTGTGCCACTGTCGCGGCTGCCCCTCTGTCAATCGCCCACACCGTACGAGGAACGCTCCTCTCAGGGACCCGGAGAGTATGCGGTGGGGCTCTCTGTGCCGTGCCAATCTCAACCACCGGGCTGCAACTCTACGCCATTCGCAATGCCGCCACTGCTCCAGAGACCGTTGGGCTGCTGCCTCCACCCGGGCTCCTCTAAGCTCCCCAAGCGAGTCCTCAGGACGGAAAGATCCACACATCCCTCCAGGCTTCTTTTCACTCCTACTGTGGGACCCCCGGGGCAAGATGGTGTGTTAAGGGCCCTCTTCGTAGGTGAGGGTACTGTAGCCCGTTCAAGGAGCTTACATCTTGTCTGCAGCCTCTGGTTACCTACCCAGTGCTCTGTCTTTTAAAGAGTGTGTGGCATTTTTACTTTAGTCCTCCACATCGTTGAACCATTAGGCTGGTCAGAGGACAACAGCTGTAAGCTGAAATGTCAAGAGGGATGTGCGGCCCAATAATCATAGTGTGGGAGCACAAAGGCCTTTGGTTTCTGCTTCCCTGTAGTCTGTCCACTCTGTGAATGTGGATGCTGCCACATAACAGCATCTTCCCATGGACATCATTTGGAGGTAGCTACGGTCCCCTGGCCGGCCTCTGCGACCCCCTGGCCAACAAGTTCCTCACACACGGATGTCAAACAGAGATTTATTGCACAGTGAAAATCGTTGATGGACTGAAATAAATCACCCTGGAGTTAGCATGCTGTGTGTTTATAAACCCATTCACCTTTTCAAAATTATGACTGCTTTTCCAGTGGGATACCACTATACAAGCAGTCATAATTTCCAAAAGCACTGTGCACTTTGTCCATTGCATAAGGAAATTAAACATTCAATGGATTGCTTTCTCACGCAGATTCCTCATCAGATAGATATCCCTACCAACGTCAGCTGCTCGGAAAACATTTTTGACATGGGGGATAATGTACCGTGGATCCATCTTGACTCAATTTAGTGGTTGCGGACCCCAGACGTGATGTTGTTCGTCGTACAAATAACACGTCACTACGCCCCACACCTCAGTTCCTTTTTCTTTTCTGCACACTGGGCACGCTGCTCGGAGGAACGTCTCTCGTGAAAGAATTCTCACTGTGTTTATTTTATTTCAATTGTTATGAATTAGATGTTTTTCAATAAAATGTCCACTCCCAAATTGTCGGGTTTCAAGAGGTGCACTGACTGCAACTGCCGGGTTTCAAGAGGTCCACTGACTGCAACTTAAGGTGTCTCTGACCGATCCGCACAGGATCTGCCTGTTGTGCCTTGGCACAGATCACGCCACCGAAGATTGTGGGTCATGTCAGCAGATGAACCCGAATTCGTTGGGGCATCCTTCACCAAAGTCACTGGCTCGGTCTTTGTTAGGGAGAATTCTCTGTCAAGGCTAATTTCCCAAACCTAGTGAGTCCCCCAGCAGCTTTGCTGGATTTTTGGGGTTTATTGTCTTCTCCTGCTAAGAGTGAGACTCTCTTTCTCCCACTCTTAGGCATTATTTGAGAATGTCCTTTGACTATGTAATGTGTTTTATGGGCTATGGGGTCTTTTACTCCATAGGGCTTCATGTGTTTTTGGTATGTGTGTTACACAGCACCCTCAGTGCAGTAACACAGGGGTGTCATAGTGACCCCCCAAACATAGACTCCATACCCTGGGGTTGACTACTGTCCACCAGGGCATGTAAAGTCACCATTGGCTTTACTAGTCACAAATTGTGAACAGAACCAGTACAAACCATCATATTGTGGAAGTACTGGTAGGGGTAATTCGATTGCCCCTGGGTCTGTTTTCCAAGGGGGCACTGTCCAGTCTCCCCTTGTCGAATTTCTGGCTGGTGGCAGTGGATACCACGCGAAATATTCCACCAGAATATTTCCTATGGGATTTTCCCATTCATTTTAAATGCACCACTTTTTGGTGCAATGTTAGATACCGCCGGGTTATTTATTTAATATTTATTCCACAGTTGGGTCTTTTTGCCAGGACTCGGTTTTAAAATGGCGTTTGTGTTCACCTCTGAAACTCTAACCCAAGTCGAGCCCTTTGTTCCACTTTTTTGGCAGGCTTCTCCAAAGAAGCCCTCCAAATGATGCCCCACTGTCTGGGGTCAACAGGATGTGTGGGAGGGGGGGGATTAGGCACCCTGGACTGAGTTGCCTTGGCAACTCAAGTCACACTCTTGTGTGATTGGCCCAGTGGTGAGCCACCCGGCTCATCACTTAGCATGTTTGAGTGACAGCTAGACTGATGAATCGGGTTTTGCTGCATAAAAGCAGGGCTTTGGGGACTGGAACTTCAGAAGTCGCCACATGACCTAAAGAATCCGAAGACGGGAGAAGCTGAACCATCTACAACGATGACACCACCGATGGAGCCCTGCTGTACGAACTCACCACTTCCCCGACGACAGAGGAGATCTCCTTCCAGGAGAGTCTTCTTCCCTTTGAGCTGGTGGGACCAACCAGATCGCCTTTTTCACCTTTGTGGATCGCCTCGTGGTCGAATCGCCCGTGCCAAGCACCCCGGCGGCCGGATAGCCACGCTTCACCACTACCGCGAATAAAAGGGTTGTACCTTTTAACCAGGAAACTCCGCGGCTGGTTTCCTCCCTGGCAGTACAACGACCTCCAGCTGTCCTTCACGTCGATCTTCTATTCCCCTGGGTGAAGCCCCGACTTGCACCCGCTGCCAGGAACAACTGCCCCCGCTGGAGCTTTCTCACCATTTCAGGTACTGTGTCCCGCCTGGTCTCCCTTGCAACAGATTGTCCAAGGTGTCCCGTAAATCCTTGACTCTCTATCCTGGGGTGACCTTGGACCTGCTTACTTTACCTTTCTGAACTGATCCAACCTCCTTTGACTTTTCTGCAAAGACTTTGAGTGCATTTCCACTGTGTGATCTTGGGCACATTCCGCCTTGCTCTCTCCAAGAGTGGGTCTGGCCTATGAACTTTTTGTTATACAGTAGACCCTGCCTTTCTTGACTTGCTGTGGTTTCTTTAAGGTGTTGGTACTGTGTTTTTTCTTATTCTGCCTTTTCTCTCCCTTTTCAAACAAATTATTGGAGTGCCATCTACGGTTACACGCTCACCTCTGTTTTGCTAAATAAGTGGTGTCTTAACCTAGACTTGTCGAATAATTAACTAGGGAGGTGTATATACTTATAGTGACTGTTTGAACTTGCTTGACATATTAGTGCCAGTGTATTTTTACAAGTGTGTTTTTAAATAAATAATTATATACTTCTATAGCAAAGCTCTGGTCAGTGTTTGCTTGTGCTACTGTGTTTTTTAGCCCTATTGTGTATACTCTATATACTGCCTAACTCTTCTTGAGAGAAGTCTGACTGCTCATCCACAGCTACCAGGTAAATCTGGGTGGTGCAGACTGCTACCAATTGGGTTTACTGGTTACTCCTGTAGTCTTAAACGTTTTGCAGCGGTCCCTAAGGGAACTGCACAGGTTTCTGCCTAACTGTCTTCCAAACACGAGCCGGAGAACCCCACTCTGGAGACAGAGGACAGCTGTTGCAAGAAGGCTAAGAGTAGTTCACACTCCAGAAGCCATTCGTCGTCGTCTTCTCACAAGAAGAAGCCTCGCCATCGATGCAGGCATGACTGACTCACCAGAGGACCGAGGTAGGTCCCATTACGGCTCGGGTACTCCAGCACTGAGTTGTAAGAGTTTAAAGAGCAAATGCTCCAGATGACGGAAGCTACTGCGGCTATGGAGACACCCTCAAAGCAGAAAGCCAGGGAGGTCCCAGTCGCGCCTGGTGCTACTGCTGTCAAGTAGGCCATGCCATCGAAGTTGCAATCTGCGCAGTCAGCCCCGGTGCCTTCGAGGTCGATCTCAGCGCCTGTATATGAAATTCATACATCCCTGAGTCAAGAACATTGTTCTTCGACACAACGGCCTCCATTTTCAGACATTATGGAGCCTGTTGGGATGGTCGATAAAAGTCACAGTGAGAAAGAGGGGTTTGCATTGTGCGCACCATATTGGTGACTGGGGGTGTCAGCGATGTTGACGCAATGTTGCGATTTAACCTGTATCTAGTGCAGTTAATAAGGAAGGGATTAGTGTTACTTTTAGTGTTACTTTGTGTTTAGGTTGATACATTTTAGATTCACACGTGCGCAGCAAGATAATGTTCAATCTGCCAATGCAATATAAACACAATATATGTGTTTGGTGTGACTTGTAGCGCCATCAAGTTGGGCAGCGAGGACCTGCATATGCGCACGTGAGAAAGAAGATTTGCAATGGAGAAACCACTGAGAGGTCCCGGTAGTCTTGAACCTACATTAACAGAGATTTATACATGGGGGTCTTTAGGTACATGTGTTTGGGACATTTGGAGTACATGGTGAATATACAAATCTGTATGCCGCAAGTCCTCTCGTAGCTAGGGATTGTGCAGACCCAGAAGCCTGGAGTGGCGGGATGAACTCTGTGTGACTGGAAAAACTGTTTGAGCAAGGCTGAAGGTTGAGGAAAGTCAGCAGGCAGCTCTGATAATATCAGATGGTCAGCTACGACCAGTCTCAGGTTTTTACGACTCCGTACTATTTTGGAGAGGAGATGGAATCTTTTTAAGTACATGGGAGCCTGTTATCCGTTGTCCAGGGAAGTCCGGCCATCTGGTAAATTCAGTTCAAGGCAGAGTAATAGACCTGGTGCGAGGGGCGCATAAGGGCAGAGTTGACAAATGGTTTATGGGTTTCGATAAGGTTCTCAGTATGTGCCCAGAGACTATTTGTTCTGACTTGGTAATCGTATAGATAAGTGTCAAATAAGGATGTCAACAAGTCTGGACATAAAAGATACTTATCGCCAGTTCAAAGGGAACTTGTTAATTCTCTCACTCTTCATATTGTTAGTGCCCTTGCAAAGACCATGTGCATCACGTTTGTGGATAGAGGTCCCCAGCCATTTGGGATTGTAATGAATTATGTTTGTTGTGTGAAGGTGCAACTGTCATGAGGCGAGGGCATTGTTGGTCTATATGTGTCTAGATATGTCTGTGTGCGCTGGAGACGTTTGTCAGTGTTCACCCGGTGTTCTCCTAGAATGGCGGCTAGAAGTGTGAACCCTGTTCCAGTTACTCGGTTGCATGGTGGTTTTGGGCCCCGCTCCTTGGAACTCCCCGCACTCGTACAGAGCCACATTCTGCAGATCGACTCATAGCTTGGTTGCAAAGCAATCGCAGCGTGAGTTTGTTACTCTGCTTTCCTATCTTTCATACTTATGTCTTCCATGCTGTCCTTCTCGTAACCTGACTTTGTATTGCAGATCGCTTCTATACTGCCGTACGTACAGCTCTCCTCTCAATGCGGTGCTTCTGACACCGCATTTCCGGGTATGGGCCGCGCACCCATAGCCTATGCAAACTATTTGCTATCGACACACCATTACATCGTTGTCGGTTTCTTCTGTTCAACAGAAAGCTGTCCATGTCCTTTCATTTTGAATCAGTAGAAGTCCAGCCTAGTGAGCATTGCGGTCAAGTTAACCGCCGTCACTAATCCATCCTCGCCTGCCCATGCAGCGCAATATTTCGAACTTGAAGCCCCAAACCTTTGGTTAGGCGTATTGCCTCTTGCGTATTAAGAACTCTTTCTTTCCTTATCTGTTTACCCATACACTCAAGTACTGTTTCCTCTTTCCACCTTCTTTGAACCACAGAACCTCTGTGAGCCTAACGCCTCCCACCACACCATGCATGACATCTCTCAGGACTACAGGGTAGGTTGTAGTGCCTTTGATTCTAGGGGAAGAGGTTGTTACCTATATAACACAGGTCCTTTTTCTTGCAGTAACCT
Organism: Ambystoma mexicanum; assembly: GCF_040938575.1. Classification (NCBI taxonomy): domain Eukaryota; kingdom Metazoa; phylum Chordata; class Amphibia; order Caudata; family Ambystomatidae; genus Ambystoma; species Ambystoma mexicanum. The sequence continues at coordinate 643,382,984 of NC_090923.1, forward strand.
GGAGCTAGACACACTACTTCCCTTCGGCACACACTGACGTGTACATCGCAAGCCTCTTTGGACCTTGAAGTCTAGACATCCAGACTATAGCAAGCAAGGCTTCCCAGGGTTTTATTCCCCAGAAGGTTTCCCTCGGAACCCTGCCCCTTACGGGCTATCCTTAGCGGAACGGTGCAGGGCAACCAGGAGGATTCTCCATTCTTTGCGGGCTGCATTTGTTCAGGTTAGTGCTGAGTCCTTTGCTAAATCCTTGGCCCATGGTCCGTCCATTATAGTAACCATGGGAAAACATCATGACATATTACGGAAAGATCCCAAAAAGGGGTGTGCTGTAAATATGAGCTGATGCAATGATATATTGAAAGGGGATGGTAGTTAAATAAATGTGTCCAATGAGAGCGTGGGAATTAAAGGAGATTACATCTCTTTGTATAGGTTTGACCAATCATGTGTGGGGGGAAGATTTGTAATAAAATAGGTGGCAGTGTTTTAACTGTTGCAAACATGTATAAAATGTGAACTTGTGTGATTCGAGGAGACTCGGGTTAGTTTGACGCCACAGTGTCATCTAGCTCCTCCCGGTTGTTTGTACAATAAATTTGCTTTACGGACAAATGAGCACTCGCTTCTTAAGAGGTGGGCCTACTTTGGTTTAAGATGATCAGTGGTCCATACGCACAGGAACAGGCTCTTGATTTTCAGCCAGGAGGGTCAGGCGGTGATGGCGTTTTCTCTGATCAATCCGACCTTATTGACTTGGCTGATGGCCTACATACATGACGCCAGTGGCTTGTACACCTCTGCCGACCAGGACACACACAGGCCCAACCTTATGGCCATGCGAATGCCCAGTATCGAAAGATAGTGGTCGATGCCTTGGGCTTGTATACCCCTGCAAAATCGCTGTCAGCTTACGAGATCATGGATATTCTAGACAGAGGTCCACCCACTGAGCGAGTAATGCCTTTTAATGTGGCCATTTCAGACCCCATTGCCTTCATTTGTAAAAGACCCTGCTCCACACCTCTTCTGTATTCTGAGTTGATGAAAAAATACAAACCCGCAAGGGGGGATCCCATATACTTGTTGACTCGCCCTATGCCTGAGGGTTTAGTGGTCGAGGCAGCCATACTAAATACTAGGCCGGCACATCGACCCACCAACTTAACAGCTGATGCAGAGTCGAAGAATACGATGCCTTAGATATGAAGGTACTTTCGTCTAGTAGCATAGCTCTCAAAGCAGTGAATGCTTTATGCGCTTTTGCCAAATATACTCACAGCCTTTGGAGGATGATTCAGGAAGCAGCAGAACACATTGCACAAGGTGAAGTGCAGGAAGGTTTAATGCGCTTAGTGGAGGAGGGCAAGGCGGTAGCCTGGCAAAGCTGGCAATCGGGCCTGTACGTTGCAGATTGTCTGGGCAGGGCTATCAGGTCTGCTACGGTGATGCGCAGGCAGGCACAACTGCACAATTCATGGTTTTCCCCCAATGTACAATCCAAGTTGCTCAACATTGTCTTTGATGGCGAGCATATGTTCGGTCCTAGGGCTGATGAGTCCTTAGAAAAATTCAAATTGGCTGCAAAGTCACTGGGCCTGGCTATCCAACAGCCGGCAAAACCATCCTTTAGTTTTTCCACTTGGGGAAGAGGCTTTTCAGCGGTTTGCCCCCACAAGGGCAAAGGCATTTCCTGTGCTCCAGAAAGGGGAGTGGAGCCACTAGGGGCTATCGGACACTGGTTGCAAAGTCGCTTTGAGTTCTCCCCTCATGTTTCCCCAGTTGGAGGGGAGGATAGGTGAGCACATGCTACAATGGTGGAAGATAACCTCCGACATATGGGCATTGCAGCTCCTCCATAGGGGGTACTAGCTATCCTTCTTGCGAAGACCCCCAGACGGATCACCCCCCACTTCCATACAACTGGAACGGGAGCTCCAGGAAGAACTGCGATCCCTGTTGTTGAAGGGTGCTGTGGCAGCGGTACCTCCCGAAGAGAGGATCAGGCTGGTATTCCCGGTGCCCAAGAAGGGGGAGGGCTGCGTCCCATTTTGGACCGCAAGGTCTTGATCAAGTTCCTGAGGAAGGACACGTTCAAAATTTTGATGCTACGAGAAATTCTCCAGGCTCTGCAGTTGCAGGATTGGCTGGTGTTGTTAGATCTGCAGGATGCACATTTCCATATGCCCATGCATCAGAGTCACAGACAATACCTCAGATTCCTCATAGGAGCAAGGATCTACCAATTCAAGGTGCTCCGCTTTGAGTTGACCTCTCTGGAGAGACAGGGTTCATGTGTTTCCATACCTGGACAACTGGTTGATCCGGGGAAAGTCGTCGCAGCAGGTTTTGTCTCACCTCGAAGGCACCTGTTCACTGCTGCACAGGCTGGGTTTCTCCCTAAACATTCAGAAGTCACAGACCACACCAACTCAAAGGCTCCAGTTCATTAGAGCAGACCTGGATGCTCGGGAGGGGAAGGCTGTTCTCCTCCACCCCCCGCCCCGCTGGAGGAGAGGCTCACCAGTGTGTGCCAGATGGGCAACTATTCCAGAGCCACACCCGCTTGCCGGTGGCCTCCTCCTTCTGCCTCTTAAGCCTCATGGCCTCCTGCATTTTTCTGGTGCCAGAGGCCAGGTTGTGCATGACATCTGTTCAGTGGCTACTGAGGGGTCAGTGGTCCCAGTATTTTCGGCACCCTGAAAGATGTTCTCAAGGTGTCGAGGTCGGTAGGCAAGCAGAGACAACATAATGGCGGGGGAACTTTTCTGGCCCCAGTGTCCCCAAGTAAGGGTGGTCACGGACGCGTCTTTGAAAGGTTGGGGAGCTCACTACGACGATCTGCAGGTGAGCGGCCTGTGGTCTACAATGGAGAGCGGGTGGCAAATCAACAGGCTGAAGCTGCGAGCGATCAGGCTGGCCCTAAAAGCTTTTACGCCCTTTCTCGAGCGTAAACATGTCCTGATCATGACAGACTATACAGTGGCCATGCACTACCTGAACAAGCAAGGTAGTGTATGGAGGCGATGCAGCGAGAACCAGATCTCAATCTCGGCAGTCCATCTGGCGGGGACAGAGACGGACTGGCGGATGCCTTGAGCATGCACAGCACGGCCTCTCATGAGTGGGAGGTGTGCCAGTAAGTACTCGAGGAGCTCTTCGCTCAGTGGAGTCCAACAGGAAGCACAGACAGTTCTGCTCGAGGGAATTTCCAGTAAGAGGAGCACTGTGGAATGCATTTCTAGTGGATTGGGACTTTGACCTCCACTGCGCATTACCTCCGATCCCGCTCATCCCGTGGGTTCTCAGGAGGTTGAGGAGGTTCCAAGCGACCATGATCCTGATCGCCCTGGATTGGGCGAGGAGAACATGGTACTCGGAACTCCTGGACTTGGTCATCTGCCTATCTCTCTGGCTGCCTCATCGGCCGGACCTGGGTGTGAGGGACCATATGTATGCCATGACCATATGCTGGTAATGCAGGGTTGGTGGTAAGTGCCGGAAAAGAGGAGAGCTTGTTGGTAGGTTTCTGAGGTGTGAGTGGTGGTAGGTAGCCACAGGGCAGGAGTAGTTGGTTTGGGGTGGTAGCATGAGTAGCAGAGATAGGGGAGGTAGCAGAGCTCTTACCTATCGGTAGACCCATAGTGGGTACAGCGCAAGGTTGAGAAGACACAGGAGTATGTGCCGGGTTGGTGTAAGGTTTGAGTGCAGAAGGCATGATGTAGTAGCTTGTGGCAGCGAGGTCAGGTATGGTATGGCCCGGTAGCCCAGCCTGTCCCAGACCTGGCCAGACAGGGATAAACAGCCTTGTAAGGTGGCCTTTGGTGGAGGGGCCGGCTTCACCTGCCGGCTCCCCTGGATTGGCCTACATAATTCAAACTATGGCCTTTCCGCATAGTGCAGCCAGGAAGGCTGAGTTGTACACGAGAATGTTCACAGTACAGGTGAATGATCACTATTTCCACTCACTAGGGGAATGCCTCCCTTCCCCTAGTCATAATGTTCACGTTACAACTCTAGGGGGAATGGTGCCCTTCCCCTGGATTTCACACACTCCAGAGGCCGACTCCCTCCTCTTGATCCACTTGATTTATATGCAGATTCTTGGCAAGCATGAGAGTGCGTCCCAGAGCCTCCTCTGTCAGTCTGTGTACACTCCTCCTTCGCTTCCAAACTCTTGTCTTGACGTGAGTCTGGGTGCGTTTCCCAGACTCGCAATCAGTTTGCCTGGTGCACTCTCCTGGCAGGACTTTCTCAACTTTCTCACCTGTATTTGGGTGCGAGTGCTAGAATTGCAATCAGTCTGCATGGACTTTCTTAACATGTAACAGTTCCACGCTTTTAGATTTTCTTTACTCAACCATTGGGTCCTCGACCCGCTAATACTTGCTTCATTCAACAATTGACTCAACTTCCCTACTCCCCTGCTTGGGTTCACCCAGTTCATGTAATTCTCCTTCAGTGGTGTCCCAACACCCTTCTCTGGGCTCACTGGTCTCTCCTAGCTGCTTCAGCTTTCTCAACCGCCTGTAATTCTCCCAGCGGCTCGCTTCCTCCTCTTGTAGGCATCATGTCGGCTCTCCGGTACCCATGATGCTTCGGCCTTCATTCCACAGCTTCCTCTGCCCTTGGCCTCTACTCAGCAAACCTCTGGTTTCCTAGCCTCTTGTGACGGTGCTTCCAGTAGCTGCCTTGCTCCAGCTTCAACTTGCTTCTTCTCGGTTTCCCGACCTGCGTCTGGAGAAGTGGTCTCCATGTTTCTTGATGCTTGATGTTTTTAAACATCCAGTACCGGTCAGATCCTTCCAACAACTAGAGTGCGTCTTTGGCTTCTTGGCTTCAGAACTCTGCATTGCTCTAGTGCTCTTCTTCATCTCAGCCATTTTACTACAAGGGTATGAAATTGCCTTGTTGTCAGACCGGACTGAATGTTCTGATTTTATATCACAGTATGCCATACCGGATTGGGAAATTAAAGGGTTAGTGTCATACCCGGAGAGGAAAGGGGGATACCATGTTTCAGTTTTGGCTGCCTTTCCCAGGCCATATGGAGAGAGTTTCCCCGGGCAGGCAGTAATGAAGTCGCTAGATTGATCACAGCTCCCTGTTGAAAGGTTTTCCAAACAGCTGACGCTGGAAGGAATATCTTTCTGATGAGGAATCTGTGGGAGAAGAATCCATAGAAGGAACATTACTGGTAAGTAATTTCTCCTTTTCCACAATAGCACTGGCCTTGACATCTTCCGAATGTTTATTGTGTTGTTAGCTGTATTCCTATCCACCTATCCATGCATTTTCTGTGTGTGCTTGTGTGTGCACCATCTCTGTGTTTGCAGTTTCTTTAAGCGTGTTTTATGCCTTGTGTAACACGTTTTTGCAAACTGTGCAAATCAGTTCTTTCATTGCACCTTTAGGAAAAAAACTTTTTGATGCAGTATGTAGAAATATAAAGGGATAGCATATTGAATGACGTTATTACAGCTAGCTCTTTTGTTCCTCCTGCAACCCATCACAATAAATCATGTGTTTGCCTGCCAGGTTTTGATAGAGATTTCTTTTATATTTTCTGATAAATCTAGCATGTAATTTGGTGCTTTACATATACACTTTCCTAAACGCAAACTACTGTGCCTGCTCATAAAAGAATACAATGGAAAATCTTAGTATGCTTGTGTAAAATTAAAGATGGGATGGTAAGAGATGATGTGGTCTACTGGGCTTACTGTAGAAAATAAAAAAATACAAGTCATGGTTTCCCCACTTGACTAACGTCTGATCCTCTGCAAACACTTCACAGTGCCCATTTGTCCCTAACCTCTCAAATTAAGGCCACCAAAAGTGATTCAGTTAACTTTGCACTAAAAAAAATCATGTATCTTGAAATTCGGGGTTTACCTGGCATAAGACGACTGTACTTGGGCGATTGAGTCTGAACTTGACATTGTTCACAACACTTGTACTTTTAGGCTGTAGATTATATATAATGACTATACCTGGCATATGAGGGTAAACCTGTTGTAGGTTTATGAGATTGAACTTGTATTTTATAGCAGTGCCTGGCATGGGAGGAAGCATATCATGGCTATACCTTCATATGAAGCTATAACAGATATGATATGCCAGTGACTGGCCGTTTCAAAGCAGTGCACCTGGCTATGATGGATCTACTTGGTGTGATCCCAGCATATCATGACGTCATCATTATATAAAGGCATAATGTTTTATTTTTTTTATTTCATGTTTTATAGTTTGTACACAAACTTTTAACATTTCACCTTTTCTATTAGAAACATTGTTTACAAAGATAAAAAGGAGAAAAGGGAATTTATAAGATATACAATGCAGTTAATGCATCAGTCATGGAAGTCTGGGTGTGGATTTTTATAGTTCCATACGTTTTTCCCAGTATTGCATGGTCCTGAATGTGAGAGGGTAGTGATTTCCGCTTATCTGTTCCCATCTTTCGGTGGAATCATGTTGGATTGATTCTGGAGGGAGCATAAGTCCGAAGATTCTTGTTAAATCTGATAGAGAGGGACACTCTATAAAGAAATGTTGGAGAGATTTAACTGAGTCCGCCTGTTTACAAAATCTGCAGAATGTATCCTCCTTGGAAATTTGTCTGGTGGTTGCAAGATATTCTCTAGTCGGTAGGATATTGAGACGTCAAGGGATAATACCCTAGTTAATATAAGGTGGAAAACCAAAATAGCCTTTTGCCCATTTTAGTACTTTAAAAAAAATGAATTGTATACTTGTTGTAGGATTTATTAGCTTTTTTGATGTCACTTCATGTGATGTGATGTTAATAGGGAAAATGTCCTATGGCATCACTTCCTGTGATGCTATGACCGGTCATTTAATGTCACTCCCTGTGGTATCATTGAGTATGTTATGTCACTTCCGCTACCCCAGGCCTTTTGTTGAATTGATGCCAAAAGGTCATATGCAATCACTGCCCGTGGTGCTACGATGGGTCGTTTGATGGGTATGTGATGACAATTTGCGACCCCCAGCATTTTGTTGAATTAATGTCCCTGCATCTTCCTGTGCATATTGTGCAAGGAGGTAGCGATTTTTACGGCTGACTCGTGTGTTGTCACCTCTGCTGTCATTTGGTATTTTATACACTTTAAAATCTTCAGAATAATCAAACCTGCACATTTTCTATGCCCTTAAAAGGACCAGACCTGTCTACATTTGCAAATTAAAAACCCTGACATTATTGTTACCTGCAGTGCATGTCTGTGTCAATGAGTGCGCAAAATTCTGCCGTTGCCGCACCCCCATGTTACTTAAGGTACTCACACAGACTGTATTTCTGATGTATTGTGTCCTCCCACGGATTCCTCATCTTCGATATACTGATATCGTGCTTGCAGTCTCTGGCATTTTTTGACAGCAGAAAGCTGTGCGGCGTCGAGCTGATGTCCCTCAGCGATTCACACCACGATGCCCATCACTGGCCCACACAAGTTGCGTCTCTGGTGCCTCGGCGTGGGTTTCGGGATGGAAGGATGTCCGTTGTGTGCCAAGATGCAACCGAAATCACTTCATGATCGAGCAGCTACTAAACTCGCTCTTGGTCGGCCACCCTCTAAATCACCCGCGCGGTCGATGGTTCGGTCTTCAGAGGCCAAAACTGAGGGGCACACCGGTGAAAAAGAACATCGGCGGAAGAAGAAACGGTCCCACTTGAGAAGCCATTCTTTCTCGTGCCATAAGATGAGGTGTCGCTGCCACTGTCGGTACTCTGATTCGTCAACGGAAAAAGTTAAGCCGTTGGCGGGGCCTTCCACCCGCCAAGAATGGGAGGATTTTAAGACCTTGATATGTTCAAGAAGCATGCTGCAGTCGTCTTGTTTAACCCGCCAACAGCAGGCCTTGGAGCCAAGAGCGGCGCTCTACATTTCTGACCTCTCTCGTGTACCCAGTACCGAAGCTATCAGCGCCAATAAACCATTTGACATTGAAGGTCTCATGGAAGCCAAATCAAACTCATGCATCCCAAGATGTTGACGGTACAGCGTCTCGACACCAACAACCTCCATATCGGCGCTGAAAGATAAGCCATCAGCGCTGACGGTTGTCGATAAAACCTTTATCCCGCATTCCCGGTCCAAAATTTTCAATACCATGTCAGGTATCTTCAGCGCTGATGACGTAGAGGACAAGGGGCTATTGATCCCATTTACATGGGCACGCAAGTTGTCGATTACTTTGAGGACCACAGTCCGCTCTTAAAATTAGCTCAAGGCCTCCATGACACCTTGCCAGACATGGAATTTCAGCAGTCCCAGCCCTATACTCATAACTTGTCAAAGTTCAGGGTTTAGGTAGAGAGGATCATTGATACCCTAGGATTGCAGTCCGCAGTGGTGCCGGGGCAGGGGTACAAACAAGTGCAATATGCCTTTAAACCTTGCCATTACTGATCATCTAACAGCGCTGCAGCGGCATCCATGCCCTATTCCTCCGGTCAGCTCCACCATTTCCGGGAAGTATAGGCCGGCTAGAGGAGGCCATTTAATCCTCTCCTCTCACTCTTCCCCAGTGGGGCTTGTTATGAAGGCTGCCATAGTCTCCTCTAGACCTTCTTCTTCCACTTCATCTCCCGACAGGGATGCGAAAAAAGGTTGATGCCTTAGCCAAAAAGGCATTCACTTCGGGCAGTATGGCCCTTAAAGCTACCAATGTGGCTAGCTGTTTTGCCAAGTACTCTTTTGGTCTTTGGACAGCAGTGGAGAATGCTGTGCAGTACGTCCCTTGAGAGGAAATGCATTAGGGCTTCCTACAGCTGGTGGAGGATGAGAAGGAGGTGACCAGACAGTCACTGCGAAAGGGCCTGGACATTGGCAACTGTGTGGGCCATTCTATGGTATCAGCAGTAACAATGAGAAGGCAGGCGTACTTAAAAACGTCTGTTTTTTCTCCTGCTGTCCAAGTTTAACTGCTGGACATGCCCTTCAAGGGCGATTTCCTGTTCGGCCAGAAAGCCGACAGTTCTTTAGAGAAATGTAAAGAATCCAAAATCAATGCTAAATCTTTAGGCCTAGCTGCGCAGCCTGCCAAACCTACCGTTAACTTCGCCTCTTGGGCACGGACTACAGACGGTATGCTCCTTATGGCCTGAGAGCGCAGCTCCAACCGGCCAGAGAAGTGTTTCTCACGCTCCGGAAGGGGCAGAGGGGCTTCTAAAGGCCAACAAGCAGCATCAGCGGCAGGGCCGACCCAGGCTACTAAGCCACATTGATTTCCCCGCTCACAGTATGCCGGTTGGTGGACGGTTGATAGAGCATTTGTTCCAGTGGCAGGAAATTACTTCTGATGCCTTGGCTCTTTAGCTCATTCAGTGAGGTTATTGTCTGCCATTTTTAAGAAAGCCTCTGGACAAACCCCCACCATCTCCAATCCAACAGGGACAGGAGCTCCAGGAAGAACTGCAAGCCCTGTTGTTGAAGGGTGCTGTGGTAGAGGTACTTACCAAGCAGAGAGGATCGGGTTGGTATTCCTGGTATTTCCTGGTACCCAAGAAGGGAGGAGTCTGTCGTCCCATTCTGGACCTCAGGAGTAAAGACAAATTCAGGATGGTGACATTGAGAGAAATTCTACATGCTCTCGAACTACAAGACTGGCAGTTGTCAATAGACCTACAGGATGCTTATTTCCATGTGGCGATCCATCAAAAGCACCATAGGGGACAAGCACTATGAGTTCAAAGTGCTTCCCTTTGGTCTGTCCCCCTCCACAAGGGTGTTCACCAGGCACATGGCGGTAGTCGCTGCTCATCTCAGGTGATCCTGAGTCAACATATTTCCGTACCTGGAAGACTGGTTTATCCGAGGGAAGTCAGCGAGGCAGGGCGTCCCCCATTTAGAGGACACCTGCTTGTTGCTACACAGGCTGGGCTCCTCCCTGAATTTAACAAGTCCCAAATGACACCAGTACTAAGGCTCCAGTTCATCGGAGCAGTCCTAGACACCCAGGTTGGGAATGCCTTGCCTCCCGAAGAGAGAGTTGCCAGCTTGACACAAATGGTCGACTTGTTACCGAACCATGCCACTTTACTAGCAGCTTCCTTCCTTTGCCTCTTAAGTCTCATTGCTCCCTGCATTTTTCTAGTCCTGCAGTGGCTCCTGAGGAGTCAGTGGTCACAGCACCTCCGTGCTCTTTCGGATCTCCTCGGTGTGTCCGCATCAGTGGCCAACGACCTGTCCTGGCGGCAGACCGCACCAGTCCCCTGGTGGGCGGGAGGAACCCTTCTGGCCTCATTGGCCTCATACCCGAGTGGTCACGAATGCATCTCGGAAGGGTTGGGGGCACTCACTGCAAGGATTTGCAGGTGAGTGGCCATTGGTCAGCAACAGAAGCCAGGTGGCACATCAACAGGCTGGAGTTGCGAGCCATCAGGCTTGCCCTGAAAGCATTCGCTCCGTCTCTGCAGGGGAAGCATGTCCTCATTCTGACGGACAACATGGTGGCAATGCACTATCTAAACAAGCTAGGTGGCGTGCACTCCTGCCCCCTGTGCACAAAGGCGATGATGCTATGGTTCTGGTTACTGGAGAACCGGAACTCGGTCTCAGCAGTTCATCTGGCGGACACAGAGAACAGATTGGCGTATGCTCTGTGTAGGCAGAGCACAGTGTCACACGAGTGGGCAGTGTGCCAGGAAGTCCTAGAGGGAGGTCTTCTCTCTCTGGGGTACCCCAGCAGTGGATCTGTTTGCAACAAAATCCAATGGGAAGAGCAGACGGTTTTGCTCAAGGGAATTCCCAAGATGCACTGGGGAGGCGTTTCTGGTGGATTGGACCTTGCCTCTTCATTACACTTTCCCTCCGGTTCACATCACTCCACGGATTCTCCGGAGGTTGAAGATGTTTCAAGGGACCATGATATTGATCGCTCCAGACTGGGCGAGGAGAACATGGTAATCTGACCTCTTGGATGTGTCCATCTGTCCACCTCACAGGTTGCCTCGGCGGCTGGATCTCCTAACGCAGTCGGAAGGTCTGATAATCCACCTGATCCCGGAATATCTGAACCTACATGCGTGGCTCTTGAGAGGATGAGTTATGATGACTGGGACTTCTCTGAGGAAGTGCTTGAGATGTTGCTGGCTGCACGCAGGCGGTCTACAAGATCTTTGTACGCATGCAGGTGGAGAAGATTTGAGGCGTGGTGCAGGGAACGTGAGATTGACCCCATCTTTTTCCCCACCACTACAGTGATGGAGTTCCTTCTGTAACTGGCCTCTGCAGGCCTTCAGGTCACCATAGACAAAGGATATTTGGCAGCCTTGTCTATGTTTAAGAGGTCCCCAGATCAAGGTTCCTTTTTTACAATACCGGTAATGGCACAATTCCTGAAGGGCCTTGTAAATAGGTTTTCACTAACTCCTTTTGTTGTCCTGGATTGGGACCTTACTGACCTATCTGATGGCGGTTCCTTTTGAGCCTGTGCATACTTGTCCTTTAAGACTTCTGTCTTTAAAAGCAGCCCTTTTGGTGGCTATTACATCGGCAAGGCGGGTGAGTGAGCTGCAGGCCTTATGCTGTAAGCCGCCCTTCTTGTGATTTTCTTTTTTCGGGAGAAAGTCTCTCTCAGGGTAAGGCCTGGCTTCCTTCCCAAAGTTGTCTCAGTGTTCCACCTATCACAATGCATTGACCTCCCGGTCTTCTATCCTCCTCCGCATCCTTCTAAGGAGGAAGAACTATTTCATCGCCTGGATCCCAAAAGGGCGCCAAGTTATTACATTGCGAGGACGCCGGAGTTCAGAAGAGCTGACCATCTTTTTCTTTAGCCCGTAAGGGCCTGGCCATAACTAAGCAAACCTTGTCCCGCTGGATAATTTTCTGTATAGCAGAATGCTACCAGTCCGCCGGAAAGAAATTAACGGCAGGCATCTGGGCTCATTCGACTAGGGGTGTCTCAGCGTCAGCAGCATTACAGAGGGGAGTCCCTGTTAGGGTTATTTGTCGCTCAGCAACATGGTCATCCTTTCATACCTTCGCTAAGCACTATAGTCTAGATATGGCTTGTACAGCTGATGAGCGTTTTGGCAGGGCAGTGCTGCAAAATTTCTTGGTATAACTTTCTGCCCTCCTCCTTCACCTCTGCTTTGGGAGTCTGTGAGATGAGGAATCTGCGGGAGAAAAGCAATCCATTGAAGGAGAAATTACTTACCGTAATGTTCGTACCATGGATTCTTTTCCTGCAGATTCCTCATCGCCCCTCCCATCCAGCCCCACTCAAAGTCGGTGGTTGGTGCACATCTCCTCTTTAACGGTCCTCAGTAACCATTTTTTGTCCTTCCTGCCACATGTTTCTAGAAAGGATTTTTCTGACCCTTCTTGTTGGTGTCTATTGCAAATTCTTCCTTCTTTGGAGGTTTATGGTTATTTTTTTTGTCAGGGCTCATTAGCCTGTTATCTCTCTATTTTCCTATGCAGTGTGGTGTGCTCAGGGAAAAAAGGGGGAAACTGAAGTGTCGGGCGTAGTGACGAAGTATATTAACAATGCCTGACATGTCCGGAGCCGACGGTCGCAACAGTCAAAAGATACTTTGCGGCTTTGTCTGTTTTCAAAAGGTCTCTGGATCAAGGGTCTTTATTTATGATCCCAGTTATGGCCCAATTCCTGAAGGGCCTTGTGAATACGTTTCTGCTTGTTCCCTTTGTTGTCCCAGACTAGGACCTTAACATGGTGCTCACTTTCCTCTTTTCAGCTCCCTTAGAGCCTTTGCACTCTTGCTCCATTCGTTTACTCACTCTAAAGACTGCTTTCTTAGGGCCCATTACAGTAGCCAGACTGGTTAGTGAGTTGCAGGGCCTGTCATGCAAGCTGCCATTTCTCAATGTTTCAGGGAGAAAGTTTCTCTTAAGGTACGACCAGGGTTTTTACTTAAAGTGGTCGCGTACTTCCATCTGTCCCAGGCTATTTACCTGCCAGTTTTCTTCCCTCCTCTTCATCCCACCAAGGAGGAGGAGCACTTCCATAGGTTAGACCCAAAGAGGGTTCTTAGCTTTTATGTTGCGAGAACATCAGAGTTTAGGAAAACGGACCAACTGTTCATAGCCTTCTTGATGGCAAGAAAGTGTTTGGCTGTCTGCAAGCAATCCATCTGTAGGTGGATCACACTCTGCGTTTTTGAATGTTACTTCAATGGCGAGAAGGAATTACCTCTGCGCATCACTTCACAATGGGGGTGGCTGCTTCTTCGGCTCTGCAGAGAGAGGTGCCAGTGATGGTCATCTGCCGAGCGGAAACTTGGTCCTCACTGCATACCTTCACCAAACACTATTGCCTGGATGTACCCCATGAAGCTGACGCCCGTTTCGGGAGAGCAGTTTTACAAAGTTTCCTTGTGTAGGGACTTTCATCCCGCCGCCTTCACACATTCTGTTTGGAGTGTATCTGATGAGGTATCGGTGGGAGAAAGGCAATCCATTGAAGGAGAAATGACTTACTGTAATATTCTTTCTATGGATTCTTCTCCTGCCGATTCTGGTAAACCCTGTTTAGTTTTATTTTTTTCTACAAGTTGTGGCTGCAGCGGCTGAGCTCGGAGGGTGGGGGGAGCAAGGTGGGGAACTGAGGTACAACGTGGTTGTGACGCAGTATATGTACAATGTCACGTCCAGAGTTGATGACCAGCGCATGGAGAAAAGATGGATCGATGGCAGAGTCGAGTTGCACTACGCCCTCTGTCAAAAGGTTTGCCGAGCAGCTGACGCTTGAATGGATAGCTATCTGATGAAGAATCCGCGGGAGAAGAATCCATAGAAAGAACATTAAGTAATCTCTCCTTTTGGATCAAAGGCTGATTACAGTTTAGAGAACTTTCAGGATTCTAAAGCGGTTGTGAAATCTTTGGGAGCAGCGATTTGTCAGCTACAACAGCAGCAGCACCCACCTTCCCAGGCTTGGAGAGTGTGTTCCTGTTGCTTCTACTCTTCTTTTGGACAAAGAGGTAGAGGTCAGGCTGCCACATAGAGGGCAAAGGAGATGTTCACATACCACTGGAGCGCCATGGAGGAAGAAGTGCTCAGGCAGCCACCTCCTCACTGCCCTCTGCCGCAGTCTCAACCCCAAAACCTCTGAGTGCTTTGTGCACAGGACTCCAGTGGGAGGCATGTTGACCCATCATCTGCAAGAGTGGCGTTACATTATTGTGGATGCTTGGGCACTTCATACAGTGGCCCAAGGATACTGTCTCCCATTTGTATAAAGGCCCCCAGATTGTCCCAGAGTGAGCAATCTGCTCCTTCTGTAGGAGATTCCCCGCTGGAGAAAGGTGCTGTGGAAAGGGTACCTGTAGCGAAGCAATACCAACATTGATACTCCACCTGTTTTTTGGTTCCCAAGAAAGTTGGAGGACTCCCACTCATCTTGGACCTGAGACACTTGAAAAAGTTCCTCAGGAAGGACAGCTTCAAGATGGTCACCCTTTCGCAGATTCTCCAGGCCCTTCAGATCCAGGATTGGATGCTGTCACATCTTCAGAATGCTTAATTTCATGTGCCTATATATCCCAAGCAGAGACTGTATCTGATGATTACCATTGGCAGTTACCACTATCTGTTTTGAGTACTGCCTTTTAGGCTGACCTTCGCTCCAAGGGTCTTCACCAAGTGGTTGACAGTGGTGACAACAAATCTAAGGACGGGTGGGATCCACATCTTTCCCTACCTAGATGATTGGCCTATCAGAGCCTATTCTCCCAAACAGGCTATGGAACATCTCAGCCATACCTGTCACTCTCTCCACAAACTGGGCTTCTCCCTCAACCTCAAGAAGTCCCACCTGGCACCTTCCCAAAAGCTGCAATTTATTGTGGCAGTCCTGGACTCTTCCTCAGGAAGGCTTCACTGCTTTCCCCCAAAGTTGAGAACTTGGCATGTCTTTAAGATGTTGAAAAGGTTTGACATTGCCTTTCAATTTTCTGAAGTTGCTGGGCCTGATGGCATCCTGCATTTTACTGGCGCCAGAAGCTCACCTAAGGATGAGGTTCCTCCAGTGGGCCCTCAGATTCCAGTGGGGACAATTCTCATTCAGGTTGACAGACCTTCAGGTCCCATGCAAGGTCGCACAGGATATCCTGTGGTGGGCCTGTGTGGAGAATGTGGCGACAGGGAAACCCTTTTGGCTACCATGGCTGTAGATAACAGTAGTCACAGATTCTTCCCTCACGGGATGAGGAGCTCACATGAGCGATCTTGTGATCAGCTGTCTTTAGTCCCCTTCAGAATACAGACTACACATAAGCCTATTAGAACTGAGGGCAGTAGACGCTCACTGATGGCCTTTTTGCCATCCATACAGGTGAAGAACGTCCTGATAATGACAGGACAACACAGTGGCTATACATCACTTCAACAAGGGAGGAGGTCTAGGGTCACTACCATTATGCAGGGAGGCATGCAGCTCTGGTTTTCAGCGCTTCAAAACAGGATCTCTGTCGGCCTTTCACGTAGCTAGAGAAGACATGATGGTGGATGCTCTGAGCAGGCAGAGCACAGCCTCCCACAAGTGGGCGTTAGCTCAGGAAGTCCTTCTGGAGAATCTTTGACCTTTGGGGAACCCCTCAAGTGGATCTGTATGGGTTCAGTATCAGCAGGAAATACGACCTGTTATGCTTAAGAGAATTTCCTCAGAGATGAGCTCTGCGGTACGCATTCGTGGTGGACTGGGAATTTCCACTTCTGTATGCATTCCCTCCATTCCCTGTCATTCCTTATGAAATCAGCAGTTAAAAGAAGTTCAGGAAGTCCATGATTGTGATTTCGCCAGATTTGGTCAGGAGGATGTGGTACCCGGACCTTTTAGACATGTCCATTTGCCTTCCATTCCCTCTAGCCCAGAGAGTGGACCGATTCTCACAAGAGGGAGGCCATCCTCTTCACCCAGAAATCAGAACTCTCAACCTTCATGCCTGCTTTTTGAGAGGTTAAGATACAAAAAATGGGCACCTCCTGGAAAAGTTAATGGAGGTATTTCTTTGGGGCAGAAGACCAGCAACAAAAGCACTATATACTGCTGCCTTTGGAACACATTTTGCAGCTGGCGTAGAGCTATAGATAATGATCCTTTCACTTGCAGTACACCTGCAGTGCTTTCTTTTTTGCTGCACCTAGATCACCAGGGGCTGCAGGTCGCTGCCGTCAAAGGTTACCTGGTAGCATTATCCATCTTTAAATGCACACCAGAGCAAGGTTCCTTTTTTAAAATAACTATTGTAATTCAGTTCCTCAAGGGACTGACCCATTTTCCACCTGTCCTTTTTCTAGTTCTGGCTTGGGATCTGAACTCGGTACTAATGTTTTTGTTGGGAGCTCCATTTGAATCTCTCCATTCCTGTCCACTCTGTTTATTAACCTTCAAGACAATCCTTCTGCTAGCCATCACTTCTGCTCACAGAAAGCAGAAGTGCAAGCTCTGACATGTAAACCTCCTTTCACAAATTGCCCATGGAGTAGGTAATGTTGAGGGTTCGTCCGTCCTTCTTTCCCAAGGTGGTGTCCGAATTCCATCTGACACAAACAATTACCTTGCCAACATTGTATCCACCTCGTCATCCTTACAAGGTGGAAGAGAGATTGCATTGACTTGTCCCAAAGTGGGCTCAAAGTTTTGATATTAGCAGTTTGGCAAATGTCAGGCAAGATTACCAACTCTTTATTGGTTATACCAGACACAGACTAGGCCAGGCCGTGACTAAACAAATGTTGTCAGGTTGGATCATTTGTATTACAGAATATTATTCTGTGGCTGGGAAAGATATCCCTGAAAATCGTAGGGCACATCACACCAGAGGAGTGGCAACCACTTTGGCTCTGCAAAGACGTGTACCAGTGCAGGATATTTGTAATGCTGCAACTTTGTCTTGGTTACACACCTTTTCAAAACATTACTGTTTGGACACCTTGTTGGGTCAGGAAGCTAAGTTTGGAAAAGCAGTTTTGCACAATATGCACCAGTCAGAACAATCTATTTGTCCCACCTCCTATGAAACTGCTATGGGAGTCTATCAAGGATGAGCAATCCATGGGAGGAAACGATCCATTAGAAGAACAAATAACTTACCCCTAGTCATGTTCTTTCTAATGGATGTTCCTCCCACAAATTCCTCATCGCCCTCCCTACCTACCCCAATGACTTTGGGTGAATTTGTTTAAATACGCTTCTCTGTGGTATATCAGAAACTAAGACCTGAGCTCGATGTGACATTGAGAGGAAGAAAGGGGAAGCGCTTTGCTGTCACATACTAAACAGTGAAGGGACACAATGTTTTATAAATGAATGAATACCATGATGGATTGCTTCGTCCCCTACCCTCTCACCCATACAATACACCCAGCAGGGAAATACTGTTTTGGCATACCCATGCGAGAGAACTAGCCAATATTAAAAGGCGGTAGAAAGTATTAGGACAATTGTGTAAACCAAGACTTTTGGTGGTGATATAGTCTGTTAGCATTAGACTGTTGTGTGTTCTGTGGTAGGATGTTGTTCTATAGGCACAGAACACAGGAACTGGTGATTATGCTTTACCGCAACACGGCTCAATCTAACCCAAAAAAAAACCTAGGAATAAGTAGCTCCAAACTCCTTCCAATACCACCTCCAGAACTCTCCATGTTCCTATAAACACAACTAACAAACACGATTATAACAATACCGTCACCAAATCATGCAGAAGAAGCATTGGCAGCGAATATGGTGTTTATTTATCCTCATTTATGAGTATCGGAGTGTGAGGAAAATGATGCAAAGTTTTTAAAAAGAGGATGTGATAAAGGGTGTGTTGTGCAAGAGAATGGGAATGAAAGAGAATAGAACAGGGGAAGAAATTAAGATCCACACAATTATTGAGATGCAGAACAATCTCTGGCAAAAAAAAGGCTAAAAGAAAGGGCCTTCTGGGTTTGCCATTAGATGGGAGAGTGAGAATATGGGACGAAGCTCTGAGTCGGAGAGAGATATGTGGGATAAGTGATACGCCAAATATATTCTAGGTTAGGTCTCCTGGGGTTGAGGGTTGCTTGACACACAGCTTCAGTGTTCCAGGTCGGGATCTGGACCCGAACAAGCACTATGATTAATGAACTGCAAAGAATATAAGGCAACATGGCTAGGAGTCTAAAGGTTGTCTGTAAGCAGCCTCTTGGGGTGGGTTTCTCTTAAACTGGGAGCATTCAAGGATACAGGGAGAGGAGAGCTTAATAGCATATATTATTTGAAAATTGTTGGGCTGTTGACTCTTAGGTTTTACTCTGAGGTGTGGTATGACTTGTAAATTGTTTTTGTTTCTTTTTTTGTAGTTATTATTTTTTATTAATTTCTTATTTAGTTGTAGTTTATCAGCAAATTTCTTACAAGACATAAAGGAAATGTCGGGCACTGTATTAAGTGACTCAGATTCTATAAACATTCTCTCATGGAACGGGAATGGTTTGAACAACCCGATAAAGAGGAAAAAAGTGGCTTTGCACTTAAGGCATTTGGAGCCCGATATTACACTATTACAAGAGACACATTTGATTGAGACTGAAGCAGAAAATGTATGCAAGGGTTGGGTTGGTCAGACGTTTCATTCCTCTTATTCAACAGCATCTTGTGGTGTTTTGATTTTAATAAGGAAACATTTCCCAGGAAAAGTATTAAATTCTAAAGCAGATGAGGAAGGCAGGTTGATCGCTGTATCCATGCGTGTCCAGAATACTGAAATAACAATATGTAATGTTTACGACCCCAATAATGAACAGTTGTTCCTTCTTCATAAAGTTGGTAGACATTTGCTTCACATGAAGGGGGAAAATATAATTTTAGGAGGCGATTTCAATGTTACCCTACACCCTGTTATGGATAGAAGTAGCCTGAGCTCAGCGATGGCAAAAAAGAAAGACGGGGATATGTTGGGCCTCCTCATTGAAGACTTCAGTATATCAGATGTTTGGAGACTGTAACACCCCATGGAGAGGGAATACACTTTTCATTCAGGGGTACATGACAATTACTGTAGGGTAGATGACGGACCATTTTAAGAAATGTAGTATTGGGAGTATAATAATCTCAGATAATGCTCCCATTAAGTTGTGTTTAGCCTTCAATTTTGCAATGGAACGAATGCGAACTTGGAGAATGAATACTGCAATCCTGAAGAAGGCTATCTTGAGGGAGTCTCTAAAGAAGCACAGGACTATCTCATGCATAACTTGAATGATGAGATTGATCTTGACATGATATGGGAAGGCTTTAAATGTGATGAGAGGTGTACTCATGAGATTATCTTTTTCTTTCCTCTGAATCCCTAATAAAGAGTTGTTAACACCAAGCATGAGGGTGTGAAGGATTTAGAAAAAGAAGTTATGAGTTCGCCAGATGCTGAGTAAAGACAAAAGCTTCTTAAAATGAAATATGATTTGAACAAAAACCTTTGTGAAAAAGTGAACGTGGTCCTTTCAGGGTACGATGTAATTATTACGAGGGTGAAGTGGGGTCGATTACTAGCCCATCGTTTGCTTAGAGACACATTTGGGCATTGTAGAAATAAAGGCTGAATAGCTCCCACACTTAGACATGCAACAATCTCATTAATCTTGAAGCCTGGAAAACCCCCTCTAAGTCCGGGCAGCTACAGACCGATCAGTCTGATTAATTCAGATTGCAAAATCCTTTCAACGATCCTGGCATACCGGATGGAGAATATATTAACACATTTAATTCACCCAAATCGGGCTGGGTTTATAAAAGGTAGAATCTCGGCTACAAACATGAGGAAACTCTTATTGACAATATCAGATTCACAAAAACAAGGAATGAAATCGGTGGCCCTGTCTTTAGATGCTAAAAAGGCATTTGGTCGAGTAAGATGGCAATTTAAGACAATGGAAAGAATTAATTTTGGTCCCGAATTCATGAGTTGGGTGAAATTGCTCTACTCGAGCCCAGCGGCATCGGTGACAACTATAACGATAAGATCTCAAATTTGAACTACATTGTGAAACAAGACAAGGTTGTCCATTGTCACCCTTACTATTGGTGTTCTCCTTGGAGCCGCTGGCAGTGGCTATTCGGTCTGAGGAGAGGATTAAGGGGGTTAATTTTAATGGAATTACACAAAAACTCTGGCTTTTGTCAGATGACCTTCTACTTGTAGTACATGATGTATCAACATCTGTTCCTGTTTTAATGAAGCTTATTGATGAATTCGGAGGGATCTCAAACTACAAAATTAATTGGTCAAAGTCAGAAGCCTTGCCATGCTCAGATTTATGTAATAGTCCTTTGCTGAAAAACATGGGTTTCAAATGGTGCACAAAGAAAATGAAATATTTGGGCATTTGGATTACAAAAGACCTGAATGATATGATTACAAAAGACCTGAGGTTGTCACTGAATAAATTGGCCACAGATCTCCAACGGTGGGACTCCCTAAACTTGTCAATGGGAGGAAGAGTAAATGCAATCATGATGAAAGTGGCTCCTAAAATAATGTATGTCATGACCATGATTCCACTTGCAGTTCAGAAGTCTTTGTTGAAGAAGCTTGACTCTATGATGCAATCATTCCTCTGGAAATACAAACAGCCGAATTTGGAACTCTGGAAGTTGCAACTTCAAAAAGGAAAAAGGAAGTTTGAGTATCCCTAATTTCGAAAGATACCATCAGGCTTTCACAGCAAGACACTTCCTACCATTCATTGGAGAGGAATTAGATGAATGGGCTGTCGCTGAAGCTGGTTTGGCCAACCCGTTAAATCCTTCAGCTTTTCTATCCACAACAAAGAAAGGATGGCACTTGAGTTCTACACTACTTCTTGAGATTAACCTGGCATGGAATAGCCTCCTCCCTCAATATGTCGCCAGGACTGATGGGTTCTTCATCAATTTGGTTCAATCCATCGATCAAAATAAACCTATATTTTGGCCTGACTTGTTTATGTCAGGGATTAAGACAATAGAGGACATATTTGAAAAAGGCTCATGGATATCTTTTCAAGGATTCAAGGCAAAATGTGAAATTGGAGGTTGTCTATATGGAGAATACAGGAAACTCAGATATGCTGTGATCCTGGAGGAACTTGACCCATCCGATCTGTTGAACCTGATGAAAACCATAGGAGGTCAAGATCATATGGCCTCAAAGGTATATCATTTGCTACATGCTACTTCTAAAGGAAATGACCGATTGTTGCAATCATGCTCCTTATGTCTGGAAGAAGTGATGACACCTCAGCGATGGGCAGCACTATGCAAAAATATCCCAACAATGTCTATGAACATTGGCTAGCGAGCTAGACAAGTCAAGATTGTATTGCTTATATAGCCATTGGCTGAATCAAACTGACACATGCTGGGGTTGTAGTCACTCGAAAGGTACTCTGGAGCATATGCTGTGGGAATGTGACAGAATAAGATCTTTTTGGTCTGGTGTTGCGGAAGTTCTGAACAAGGCGCTGAAGGAAGATAGAGTATTTAGTTTTGAAACAAGGATTCTGGGAGAAGATACAGAACTGGAAGATTAATCAGATCGTCAAGCATCTTGGATTTTGAAGGCATCAATGACAGCAGAAAGGTTAATTCTACGGAGCTGGAAATCGACCGAGGCACTAACAAAAGACATGTGGATGTCAGAAATTACTCAATCTGCAATTTTGAAAGAGTTATGTTGAACTTGCAAAAAAAAGGAAAGAGATTTGATAAACTTTGGAGCGGTTTCCTAAATATGGGTTAAAAGATTATTGTATGAAATGAATTTGTCATAATGTCATCTGGGTGTACACGACAGGTGTAGAATCAGGGTAATGGTGTCACATGGGCATCTGTGTGTGGATGCATGGTATGAGGTCATATGGAACCTGGAGTGTTGGTGAGAGGGACCTGGAGTGTGGCTGAGACAGGGTTCTAAGGGTTGGACAGTGATATTTGGAGTTGCTGTGCTGGCTGGGGTGGATGTCCCAGTACTTTCTATCATACTACTTACCTGTACTCAGTCAGGAATAAACTTAGCTGATAACTTACCTCCCGACTCCAGCTTGGTGTGTGAGTGGCGAACGCCATTGCTTCAGAATTCAACAAGAGAGCACTCCAACTTAATATAAGTCTACATTTTCTTTTTATAAACTTTGGAGCGGTTTTCTAAATATGGGTTTCTTTTTATATATTTATGTGAATATTTTAACTATGTATTTCACTCATTGCAGTCCTTTACCTTTGGTGGTTGTTTGAAGTTTCTTGTTGTTTAATTTCTATGCATGGTTTCTCCCCCCCTTTCTTTTTTTCGTTAGTTTTTTTTCTCTCCGTTTCCTTCCACTTCATAAGCATTAGATAATGAGATGTTAAAATGGCGTTTTGTGGTTTGTTTCTTTTGAAATGCATATAAACCAGTTTAAAAAAGAAAAAAAAGAAAGTAAGTGATTATCCAGTATTTTTGTGATGCCCTAGTGGGAGGCCCTGTTGAATTTGCTGGGTGAATGTTGTCCGGTAACATTAATGTCACAGGAATCCTCTGAGCACTGTTCTGGCGGTGACTGGCTCGCAAAGGCTTCAAGGACCCCTGGGTGTGAGCCATTGGTTGGCAAATCTGATTCACAGCGTTGTTCAGCTCTTCCCAGAGACCAAGAGAACAGGCAGCTGTGCACTGTGGCCCACTAATAAGAAATGGGTTCAATAGGCAGCGCTGTTGATCAAATTCTAGTTGACATTTATTTATTGGTTATTTGTAATGCGCACTATACAGCAAATAAGTGTTTCAAGGAGCATCAAGACAAGGCGGATGAGGATGAAGGTATAAAACAAAAACAAAACAGTCTTAAAAGGTCTTGAAACATTCAGAACGTGGAAGTGCTTAAGACATGAGAGGAGGAGGAGAGGAAGTGCAGGAAGTGGGTAGAAGGGAGGGGAACAAAACAAAGTACTCTGACTAGGTTGTGAGACGATTTAGAATGTGCACGTGCTGAAATATGAAAAGGAGAGTGGAGGAGTAAGGCAAGTGCAGTGGGAGGGGTACAATAAATGCAAACAGGTAAAGTGCAGGAACAAGTAGGTAAACTGCATTATGGAAAATCAGAGATGCAATTAAGACAATGCGGTAAGTGTGGCTACAGACTGTAAAAACCTCACCTCGTAGTATGAGGGGCTACATCAGGCATGCAGGCAAGCAATAGGACAATCAGGTAAGTGTGACTGCAGACTGGAATAGGCTCGCCTCATAGTATTAAGGGCTACATCGGGTTTGCAGGCAAGTACACAGATTAATAAACAGCATTGCAGAGGATGCACAAGTATGGAAGCCTCCCACTAAGGTGCAGGGGCTAAATCACATTTGCAGGTGCAATGGGCACAGTGCAAATCCTGGACTGCCAACCTCAGGGTGAGGGGGCCTACATCAACTGTGCAGAACAAAAAGGGTACCAGGTAACAGTGGGCTGCATCGACCAGGGTGAGGGACTACATCAAGCATGCTGTCATGCCTGTGCCACTGGCGCACACATTGGCAACCATCATGGATGATATGGTACTTGTTTATCTTCATAATACTCTTTAAACAACCCCTATTCACATTTTGGTCTTTAATTTCCATTTGTAATACATTGGTACTTTCCTATTTAATTCAGCTAACTACATGTACCATAATGCACTTTGCTACAGCTATCAATTCCTGGCCATTTCCATTCGTCAGTATTGGAACCACAATCCCCAGAAGCCCTAGAGATCAGTGCTGCTTCCACCATCTCAGGACCAGAGAGGGAGGAGGCAGATTATCTTCAGGTGTGCTGCTCCAGGTGCTGCCAATTAGCCTGCCTCAGTACATCGCAGGGCTGTATTTAAGCAGCTGCATGCAGGAGCTCAGTCTCTTGCATCAAGAGTCCTCCCAGCCCTTTTTTGCTTTGTGACTCGAATTTGTATGCTGTTCCTGTTGCTGCATTTTCCTGCTTTGATCCAGTGCTCTTTCGGGGCTACCTGCCTTGCAGCCTGCTACACTCTGCTGCCTACAGCCCTAGCCTTCTGGGCTCCCTGCCTCACAGCCCAGCTCCTCTGGGCTCCCTGCCTGCAGCCTGCAACCCTCTGCTGCCTACAGCCCTGGTCCTCTGGGCTCCCTGCCTTGCAGCCTGTTGCACTCCGCTGCCTTCAGCCCTAGCCTTCTGGACTCCCTGCCTCACAGCCCTGGTCCTCTGGGCTCCCTGCCTTGCAGCCTATGACACTCCGCTGCCTACAGCCATAGCCTTCCGGACTGCCTGCCTCGCTGCCCTGCTCCTCTGGGTTCCCTGCCTTGCAGCCTGCAATCCTCCGCTGCCTACAGCCCGGGTCCTCTGGGCTCCCTGCCTTGCAGCCTGCTACTCTCTTCTGCTTTCAGCCCTGACCCTCTGGTCTCCCTGCCTCGCTGCCCAGCTCCTCTGGGCTCCCTGCCTTGCAGCCTGCAATCCTCCGCTGCCTACAGCCCGGGTCCTCTGGGCTCCCTGCCTTGCAGCCTGCTACTCACTTCTGCTTTCAGCCCTGACCCTCTGGTCTCCCTGCCTCGCTGCCCAGCTCCTCTGGGCTCCCTGCCTTGCAGCCTGCAATCCTCCGCTGCCTACAGCCCGGGTCCTCTGGGCTCCCTGCCTTGCAGCCTGCTACTCTCTTCTGCTTTCAGCCCTGACCCTCTGGTCTCCCTGCCTCGCTGCCCTGCTCCTCTGGGTTCCCTGCCTTGCAGCCTGCAATCCTCCGCTGCCTACAGCCCGGGTCCTCTGGGCTCCCTGCCTTGCAGCCTGCTACTCTCTTCTGCTTTCAGCCCTGACCCTCTGGTCTCCCTGCCTCGCTGCCCTGCTCCTCTGGGCTCCCTGCCTTGCAGCCTGCAATCCTCCGCTGCCTACAGCCCGGGTACTCTGGGCTCCCTGCCTTGCAGCCTGCTACTCTCTTCTGCTTTCAGCCCCGACCCTATGGTCTACCTGCCTCTATGCCCTGTTCCTTTGGGTTCGCTCCTTGCTGCCATACTCCTCTGGGCTCTCTGTCTGCCGCCTACAGCTCTCAGTCCTGCTCCTCTGGACTCTCTGCCTTGCAGCCTACTACAGTCCTCTGCAATCCACTACAGTTTTTCTGCACCTTGTGCCATCCGTTACTGCAGCCCTGCTTCCTTGTTTGCAGCCCCCCTATTTCCTGGCTGCTGCTCCCTTGCTCTCTTTCTTGTTTGCAACCCCTTGTTCTTGATCCCTGTCCTTCTCTTCCTTGAGTCCTCTGTCCTCCCCTTTAGTTTACCCATTTCTATTGTACTGTTTTTTTCCTTCATTTCCCTTCTGCTAGATTTTTCCTAGACTTCCTTTTCCCTGCATATTTCTGTTCCTGTCTCTCTTGGGTCTTATGTTGATCCTTTGTACAGAGCTTGACTGTTGGTTTCCGGCAGGCAACCTCTGCCCCTTCCCTTGTCGCGTTTTCAGTGTTACAGACACCCACAGCTGTTGTTCCCAGCCATGAGCAGACAGAGTAGGCCCCTGTAATAGTAATCCGTGCACAAGGCTGGATTTTCCAAAGGTCCGTGGAACACTCTTTTCCAGTTTGTTTGTATCTTTGTATTTCCTGCCCCTTTCTGTTACAACTACAGTTGCCTACTTTTCTTTCTTGTTGAGTTTCCTGCTGTGTGTTTACTTATCTGTCACCTTACATCAGCACAGCCACCCAAACCCTACCTGGGGGCCCGTGCCACTCTTGACAGAGTGCCATCCTTGACACATGCGGGTGCAAGTAATTAGTATAGTTCAGGGGTGAGAGTGGAAAAGAGGATGCAGAAGAGTTAGAAAGAAAAATGCAGGGCAGAAAGTGACAAACATGTGCTAGAAGAGTGAGGAGATGAGGGGGGGGCAGGACGTTGGAAGCTAAACAGGGTGCAAGGGGGAAGCTGCAGGAAGGCCAGTGTAAGCATGGAGGGGAAACAAGGAGCGCACAATAGTGGAAATACCGACACAATGGTAAGGGGGGGGTCAGCAACAAAGCAACACAAGGTTAAACAGACAGGAAACAAATGGAAAGGCACAGTAGGCATGAGAGCCACTACTAAGAATTTGCACAAAAACAATCCATCCAAATCAAAACACTGGGGAAGCAGAAGGATAGATTCAATGCCAGGAGCATCAGTGCTCAGACTGGGGACAGGCCTTGAAGGGGGGTACAGGTCCAGGAATGAACTTGAAAGTCATGAAGAGTCAGAGTCCTGTTCCACAAGATAGTACCAAAGTCAGGCAGAGTCACGTGGTGAAGTGCACTATTACGGGTGAAAAGGAAGCAATGCCACAAGGCATACCGGGCAGGGTACACGCATGACTCAGAATAAGTGTGGCAGCAATACAAAAGTACAAGGCACGACAATGGTGCTAGGTGTGGGAGACAGGAGGCGCGATGTAGTGGCAAACCACGGCACTGTGCCAGCGGACATTGTTTCCCTGCACTCTGCCGCAGCAGTCGCGCAAGAGGCTGTAATGAAATAACCATTTTGTGGATCAGTGCTTACAGAAAAGGACATTCTTGCTGGAACGGCTCGCCAGATGAAAGGGCTGTGGCCGGCACACCGTCCATGGCTGGACAGGCCAGACATCGACAAAGGTCTTGGTGTGGGCCTTAGTGGGAAGCTGGCATCATCTGCCTGCTAACCCCGATTGGTCCAAGTAATGTAATGAGCGGCCAATCTGCCACAAGCAAACACAGGAAGGATGAGCTTTGATTGGCTGAAGGTCGATGGAAAAAGGCAGCGGCCATGTTGGCAAGGCCCAGAGCCTTGAGGCGTCATGCCAAGCTGGCAGGGCCTTTCTTCACGCCAGCAACCGGAGTGGTTGAAGTGGAGGGATATGCAGGCTGTTGGAAACTGGCATTGTGATGTTGGAGGAAGCCCAAGGAACCCACAGCCTGCAACCGCCTTCGATCTCAGCCAGGCCAGACAGGGGAGATGGCATAGCAGCTGTTCCTTTGCTGATATATCAGACAGCCATGTGATAAGACTCAGTGCCAAATTGTGACAAAAGTTAAGGGATGTTTCATAGGCCCTAGGATGTACCCTCGGATTCATCCTCACCCTTGTGCATGCCATACATTTGTAATGAATACCTTCTTCCCACTGAATCCTCAGATTTTAAAATAGTTTCCCCAGGCAAATGTGATCAGAAATGTTTTAATCAGCCCCCAGGGGCCGCACTGCCGCTCTGAGACTACCCCGAGTCACTGGTTCCAGAGTTGTTGCCAGATAGAGATCCACAGAGCCGCCTGTGACCCATTATCCTAGTTCCGTTTTCCACGTGCTCTGACACTGCTTCCGCATGCCGTCTTGTTTCATTTTTCTAAAACCTTGGGCATCAATCTCTGCAAAGACTGTAGCAAGGTGATGTCTGCATCAGATTACCACCCACATTGAACTTGCTGTCTGAGGCGAGACCACATCATATAATGTGTGTCTGGTCAATCAAAGCATCCCAAAGCAGCTTGGAAAATGGTGACCATTGATTTCACAGTCTTGCACAGGCTTGGCAACCCATAGCTGAGTGTACACCACCACCCCTGCCCTTACCATTCCACGCCATTCAGAGTAGGCAAGTGACATATTTGTGGAGACTGATGCATACATGTTCAAAAGGAAGAGGAGGAAAGGGTCTCACCGAAGGTTATTTCTGGGAGATGTAAACTTCAGTGGACTGAGGCGTTGACTCCTCTGACTCGGCCCTCTAAGAGGCCCAGTGCGTGCCAGTGACGCCAGACCTGAATCCCAAGCCCCTCTGCTCCCCTCGTGACGATGAAGGAATTTTTTCATCCTGCCACCACACACTAAAAATGTTGTCCCGATATCAGGAGATGCCACTAGTGACGCACCTCTGCCCACTTAGCTGCCATCTATTGCCACTGTCCTGGTACTGCATTCTTTAGCACTATTGGCACCAGTCTGTGGCATCCTCTCTATGCCTGAGTATGTAGTTCTTAAGATGATCCTGCCTCGTCTCTGGCTAAATTTGAGTAAATCAATGCTGAGGTGGGGGCCAGGTGATCCTGTTCTGTTCAGAGGAAAGAATTTGGAATCGGGTGACCCAGATGACTTTCCAGAGGAGTTTTATATGCAGGATGCAGACATCATTGAACTTGTCTTTGATTTAACAGAGGGCAACAGTTTAGAGATGTCACCAGAACTTGACTTAATGGCCGTGGTGTCCTTTGGGAGTGTGGATTTTCCCTTTCACTTCGCAGTAGCCAAAGCATTTGACTGTTTGAGCATTGTGGCACCTTGTGTCACAAGAAGACAGAATGCCTGGTCATTTTTTAACCGGACCCACTGAAAGAGTCTTAGCTACCTACCACTGAAGCCATTTAAGTGTTGAATATTCTTGCAAAGAAGCACAGACCTGCTTCGACTCACTCTGTATTTTTGTATACACACTCGACTTCAGAGAGCTTGGCAGTGCAAACCTCCATTGCTGAGATGAAGGCAGCTTCCTTCCCATCTCTCCCTCCTGATGCCTAGTCGTCCAAAAAGATGGATGCTCTTGGATACAATGTTTTTACGTCTGGGAGTTTGGCCCAAAAGACTGACAACCCCTCATCTCTGTTGGCTTGATGTTTCCACACTTTGTGGGGTATGGACCGTTCAGAGAGGCTGTAGCTAATTTTCCTGTAGGGACTGTTGGTAGATTGTTTCAACTGCAAGGATGAAGCAAAACAGACATTGCAGACCAGTCACGACACAGTGGGTTATGTTTCCAGGTCCATGTTGTTGGTCATTGCACCTGATGTCCCGGCAAAATTTGCTCAACATGCTCTTTGATGGAACAGTTTGTTTGGGGTAAAAGCAGATTTCAATGGATTGCTTTTCTCCCGCAGATTCCTCATCTGATAGATATCCTCATCCAGCTCTGCTGCTCAGAAACTTTTTCGACAGCTGACGTAGTGGTCCTCCACTTGGCCGCCGATCCATCTTGCTCGTTGCTCGATCATCATCTCCAGGCATGACGTCAGGTGTCGTATATATAAAATGTCACTATTCCCCATACCTCCGTTCCTTTTTTCCATGTGCTTGCACGTTGCTTCTGGAACGTGACATTGAGTCTTCGACTCTGCATTTTTGACTAAAATGGTCAAATTATTTTCTTAATTCCTGGACCGCGATATCCTCTCACTGAATTTCAGGCTACAAGAGGTGCACTGACTGCCATTCCAAAAGGTCGGTTACTGACCCGCGCAACATTTGTGTGTGGTGTCTGGGTGCAGATCACGACACAGAGGGATGTGCGTCGTGCTCCAAAATGCCCCCGAAATCTATCTGTGAGCAGACCACCAAACTTGAAACCTCTGGCGCGGTCGCTCATCTGGTCTTCCAAGGCTGAGACGAAAGGGCCCACCCCCGAGAAGGTGAGGAAAAAGCATCGGCCAAAAAACTGTCACACTCGAGGCGTCACTATTCTTGATCCTCAGCGTGTAAAAAGAAGAGACGACTGTGAGTGTTCAACCAGTTAGCGTATGTATCTCCTAGGTCTTCTCCTTTATTTCGATGGGTTTGGTTTGTTGTCCCACCAGTCGCTCGACGTTCTGTCATGCGGTTTTCTCTCCACCTTTTATTCTCTGGGCCTGCACTGAGCAGGTTCGAATATTTGGCTGGGTGCTCCAGGAGAGCTTTGTACCAGTCTTTCTTTGCCCTGTGATGGCCTCCCTTCACCTCGCATTTGACTGCGATACATGCGGCATACCGCTTTGAAGTGATTGTCTCCTCCACAGGCTGAGCACTGTTGGCTGATGCCAGGGCATGGGCCCTCATGCAGGTACTCATACCCACATCTTTAACAGAATGGCTCGCCGTTACCTTTGGCTGCACTGTCCAGCTTGTTAATGCCTTCACATTTGCCATGAATAATTTTGATCTCGCCCAGAACTTCAACTCTAATGTGTGCGGTTTCTGTAGTAGTCTCTTTCTAAAGTTCGCACACTCGCAGCCAACTATTATCTGTGATCGCAGCGCTTCATCATTTGAGTAATTTTTGAAGTTGCAGTGTTTCATCTTCACTGTTAGCCGCATGACAAAAGCGTCTATAGATTCCCTTTTCGTCTGCTTGGTCGTGTGGAACATGTGCCTTTCGTAATCCACATTCATGTGAGGGGGTGAAATAGTCTGTCAGGGTTGATTTGAGGCCTGAATATGTCTCTGTTGTGTCCGTGGGGAGCTCATCCACGATGTCTCGAACATTTGGGCGTATGGACAGCTTGAGGAGGCTCTGTTTCTTTTCTTCATCCATATGCCCAATTTCCTTGATGCACACCTTAAAGTCCCTGATACACCTTTTCCAGCAAAGGGCTAGGCTGCTGGACTCTGTGAGATCGCGTGGGTAGCTGGGTGATGAGACTGTCATGCATTCTGGCGGGCACCGCTGGTGCAGGTGTGATGGGACGGTAAGAGTGGCGTCCATTGACATGTTGAGTGGTGGGGGACACTCTCTCTCCTCTACGTTTTCCTTTCTTGATGGGTGCACACAGATTGGTATGCTGACTTGTTTCTCTTTGTGTCCAGTAGTGGCTGACCTTGCTTAGAGCTCACGGACATTGTTGTGGTGGAACTTGCAGGACCACAAAGCACGTGGTGAGAATGGCTGAGCATGTCCCCTTGTGTGCTCATTGGCGCGCACGGCCGCCTCTGGATGTGCTACGTGGTCGGGTGTTCCACACCACGTACGCTTGATGTCGCAGCATGATTGTTTCCGGACCAGCCTGCTTCCTCGCTCAGTGCATGCCACGTGGTTTGAAAAGTTTGCGCGCACGTGAGCTTTGAATTGTATTGTCATCAAATTTTACTGGCCTGGACTGATTCCTCTGTGTCGCTGCGTGCGACTAGGTCCTCTCTCTCAGCATTCCTCCGTAGACGGAGACTCGGCTCACAGACCCGGGTGTAGAGAACGAGGAGGTTTGGCAGGGCTGGGCACCTGCTCCTCTTGCCTCCGTCAGCCGGAGGTAGCTCCATGCTGGCTTCTGTTGCCCCGACGTATCGTGGGGCGGGTCCACCGCACCCAATCATCTTCTCCGCCACATGCTGTCCTTCCTCTCTACTCGCGCCACCCCGAGGATGAAGGCTCCAGCACTGTGGGATCTCGCCAACCTCGTTGCCAGTGTAGAACCGTGCATGATGCTATGTTGTTACGCACCCACACAGCCTCTTAGATGCGCATGCAGTGAATTAAGAGGCGGACACGGGAGGATGGAATAACACGTCTTTATTGATAAACTCCCAATTTGTAACTGCCACTTCCCTTCCCCTAACTCCATGTCCCCTTCCACGTGATTTGGGAGTCTCGTGATGTGACGACGTGACGAAGTAGCATTTTTTTGTAGAATTTGAAGTATTTCAGCTGGCAATTTTGAAAGAGTTCAAAAATATTGATGTTTATGCCTTGAAGCACTTCAAGTGAGGTGCGCAGGATGTTCTGGGGGACTGATTTGACCAACACCACATGTTCTGTATTGGTGCTTAACATGCACGCAGGGAAATCAAATGTGCTCTCCTGCATCTGGGTGATGAGTAGAGTATGTGTCCTCGGAAGCACATGGTGAGGCGTCAAGGCATAACAGGGCGTGGTACCAAGGAATAAGAATGTTAAACAGAAAGATGCTGCTGGTTGGGGTTTTAAAAACTGTTAATTGTTATTTTTTTGGTTGGAACTTGAAGTGATGGTGATAGTGTAAAATGTTTAAGGATAAAACTGTGGCCTTGTTGTGTCACAAATAAGAAGAGCTGGTCTGGTCTCAGTTATTTAGCCAAGGTGGGCTACAACGGGAGGGTATCTCTCTTGCCGAGTGGCGGGGGCAAACAGTACCCGACTGCCTATGTTCTAAGCAGTGCTTCCCAACAAGGAAGAGGCGCAGGGCGGCCCCCCTCAGAGGTAAGGTTAATGCACCCTGGTTCCGCATTAGACAGGATGAGATCATTAGAGCCGTTACTCCAGCGCACATGTGCTCTCAGATGCTGCTTTCACCTTCAAGCACACCCTGGAGACCAGGGCAAATGTTCTGCTGAGCCTAATGCTCGCGTAGCAGCAGCAGCCGCCGCCTTCTCTTCCAGAGGGATTGCATGGGTCCTTTGACAAGAGATCCCTGTTGCAGAAATGTTCTCATAACCGGAATTCCTTCCGCCCGCAGCCACTGACAGGGGGGCGTGGCAAAATCAATTTATTTCACCCTGGTTTCGTTTTTTTTTTGTCGGAAGTCCTGTGGGGGCCACGGGAAAGTGATTTCTCTGCCAGATTGGATGTACGGGTGTTACAATGACCACGGAAAAGACCAGATTGACACAGTTGCATCTCTTGGTTGTATTATTTATTCAGGGGAATGGTAGATGTTTTGTAGTAGAAGTGATTACTGAAGGGACTCCTGCTCGTTTTCCTGGCAACAGCTCAATGCCTCGATACTCCAGATCTGCAATGATGTTGTTCTGACTCGTTGGGCTTCTGACTGGAACAGCGGGAACGTCCCCCACAGTGAGTGCTCCTCTCCTTACATCAGCACATTGGACAGGCCTGCTCTGCTCAGCTTTTCTGCTGCACACCACTTAAAGGGTTTGCAGCCCCCCGGGGAATAGCATGAAAACCGCCTTCTGTATCTGCTGCTCTTAATACCTCAAAGCCGGACTCGCATCACAACCAATTAGGACATCCGCTGCCTGAGAAAAGACCCAGCACAGATAGAGGCTGAAAAGTGGAACAATTTACAAACCAGACAGCTTCGCTATTCGATTATGTGGAAACGGTGGAAGGACAAATGCTAAAGATATACTTGGGGAACATCATTTTAAACAAAGTTCAAACACAATAGGTCGACGATTTAGACACTGTCGCTAGAGAATTAAAGACATAAGTGACAAAACAAAAGTGCATAACAATGTTTTTTCTATATGAATGTTATTTTAAGTTAATAGCCGTTCACGTTGCGCATATGTGCTACTTAAATGCGCTATTGGCTGCAGTGCTAGTGCGTAGATGTAAATGGACATTCTCTTTTGCAGATCATTGTTGTCATGTGGGTGCATCGGAGATGTGCTCCGATATTGGCATGACATTCTTGTCACTATCGAATGCGTGTCTTTGTAGTTTCGAAATATGTTCGGCACATGAAAAACAGCATTAATCTAGAAAGGAGGGTTCTTACAGAGGAGGTAGATGTGTGTCCTAAGTGGTGTTAGAAGGTGGTGTGCATTATGACTAGAGATATGTGTCCTGATCGTGGTGCTGTGAGTATGTTGTTGCAGCTCTTCATACAAGACACCCAAGCCAGAGTCCAGATCTGACTCTTGTGCATGCTGAATTGGTCATGCTTACCTGTAGTTGCATCCATAGATATTTTAGAAGGTGGATATGGTCTGTACCAGCATGTACATTGTAGTAGATTGAAAATAGCCAAGTGGATTGGGCATGTAACAACCATGACGGTAGAGTTTAACATCCGTGTGGACCTGCAGAGTTTGAGGGTTTCTAATGGATTCCTTTCTCGCACACATTCCGTCTGGATGTAAAACCTTTTCATCAACAGGGGGTGCCATACGGCTCCACCCGACTACAGTGCGCAACTATGATGCCGAAAATGACATTATGGGCAAATTATATTTGGCCAGAATGCATGCCACATTTTCTCACATGACTATATATTCATTGATGTGTGCTCTGGGTGGCACGTATCAAATTTCAGGGTGGTAATGAGAGCAGGAAGTGGTCATGACCCCCCCCCCCCG
Source organism: Ambystoma mexicanum (assembly GCF_040938575.1). Lineage (NCBI taxonomy): Eukaryota > Metazoa > Chordata > Amphibia > Caudata > Ambystomatidae > Ambystoma > Ambystoma mexicanum. The sequence goes on from NC_090923.1 coordinate 643,416,696, forward strand.
CAGCCCCTTCTTTAACATAGTTAATCCTCATAGGGATGGATGTATGATAGTAAAAGCCACAATGCTAAACAGGATTCATTGGTTCAAGATAAATAAAGCTCAGAAAGTCCCAGGATTATATAATGTCTTATTACCCGTCCTATTTAATTACTCTAACATGACCCTGCCAATTGATCCTTTAGACTTGTTTGCAGCAAGTTGACAGATACAATAAAACCAGTTATTACATTTTCTTCTAAAGCATCATCCTATCCAAAGTATAAAAGTAAATAAATTACCTGGTATGATGCAGAGTATAGATTGGCAAATAAGGCTATTAATGAACCTAAAGGACTACAGGGAAGGATGAGCACACCATAGCCAGGTTAAGGGCGTCATGAACTGATAATTCAGAAAAAAGAGAAGTGTACTCAGCAGGCTTAGTCAAATTTCACTAGGTGCACCCTTTAAGATACATAGAAACATATTTATTGAGCTCAGACGTATTACTAGTCAATCCAGTTCCAAGACGCTACACAGATAAAAACCAACAACATGCATAATTAAAACAAGGATTAAAACGCATAAACCTTGATTCAATGGATTGTTTTTCTTTCGCAGATTCTTCATCTCATTAGATATCCATCATCCAGCTCTGGCGATCTGAAACATTTCACCAGGGGACGTAGTGGACCTCGACTCGGCCGTCGATCTGTCTGGTCCGGCTCTTGATCGTCAGCTCCGGAAGTGACGGCGGACGTCGTGTATATATAGCATGTCACTACGCCCCATGCTTCAGTGCCTTTTTTCCACGCGATTGCACACTGAATCGGGAACCGACTCAAGTTTACTCAATGTTTTTTTAACCAAATTGTATGTTTTCCTAGAAAACCTTGATGCAATGTCATCTCACTGGGTTTCGGGCTTCAAGTGATGCCACGATTGTGAGGCCAAAATGTCTGTGACCGACCACCAGAACGTCAGTCTGTGGTGTCTAGGTGTTGGTCACGACACATTGGCCTGTGCGTCGCGTGCAAAGGTACAGCTGAAGTACCTACATTAGAGGGCCTGGAAAACTGGCTTTGGGCTGACCGTCCGCCAAATCTCCGGCGCTGTCTCTCGACCTGGTCTTCGGAGGCCGAGACTGAGGAGCCCACCCCCGACAAGGGGAAGGAACGACATTGCAAGAAGACCAAGAAACGGTCCCATTCCAGGAGCCATTCCTCGTCTCCCTCGTGGAAGAAGCGGCACCACACCACCGCCATCAACACGAATCCAGCTTCTCGTCGGAACAAGGTAAGCCCTCAGCAGGGCCGACCACTAGGGAAGTGTGGGAACATTTTAAAACTTCTATGCTCAAAATGTTTAAACAGCAAGCTCCTGTAGGTGCGGCTCCAGCCCCCGACCAGCAAGCTTTGAGGGCAAAAGCGGCACTCAGTGCTCACGACCCCAAGCCAGTCACACTGTGGATGTGAAATGCCTTCGGGCGTCACGCCTACTAGGCATAAATGTCCTCAAGGTCGCGGCCCACGGAATCCAACTGTCGTCCGAGTCACCCTCGGGCAGAAGGAACCATTAATTGGCTTTGAAAGTAGAATACATTGCCAGATCTTGAGTTGCAGCAAAACCAGCCTTATACTCATGCTAATGTCAAGTTCAGGACTCTTGTTGACAACCTTGGATTGAAGGCGTCTACCACATCTCTTCCAGAGTATGAGCTCACTGATATCTTGAACGAGGGTCCCACAGTTGAACATAACATGCCATTTAACCCAGCCATTGTGGACCCTTTATCCTCCTTATGGCAGTACCCTTGCACTATTCCCCTTGTAAAAGCCAATTTTACAAAGAACTATAGGCCAGCAAGAGGAGACCCTTCTTTCCCCGCCACATACCCTTGCCCAGAAGGATTGGTTGTACAGTCTGCCACTATTTCCAGCAGACCACTTCCAATCTGCCTCTGGACAGAAAGGGAAAGAAATCGTACGCATTAGCCAGAATGGTGTTTACCTCTGACTGCATGGCAATCAAGGCCACACACATAGCCTATGGATTCACGAAATACTCCTTAAGCTTTTGGAAAGCTGTGGAGCATGCCGCTGAATACGTCCCTGAGGGTGCCATGCGGAAACATTTTTATAGCTTGTGGAGGATGGGAATGGTTTAGTCAAGCAGTCATTGCAAACGGAACCTGGACGAGGCAGGCTGCATTGGCCGGGTAATGGGTTCAGCAGTGGTGATGAGGCGGCAGGCCACCTGAAAATATCTGGCTTCTCCACGAATATTCAGAACAGGTTGCTGGACATGCCCTTCGAGGGAGACCTGCTTTTCAGTCAGAAAGCTGACAAATCTTTGAAAAAGTTTAAAGAATCCAAGTAGACTGCTAAATCACTGGGTTTAGCACAGAGGCATGGGTTATAGGTGTTACATACCCTATGGCAGGAAGGCATAGCTGGTGCAAGACAGGCGGGGCAGAGGTGCTTCTCATGTCCCAGAATGGGCAGAGGGGTGCCTAGAGGCCAACTAGCAGCAACAGTGGCAGGGAAGCCAGTGCCTTCTGCTTTGATTTCCCCTCCCACGATGCACCGGTTAGTGTACGGTTGGCAGGGCATTGGCTCCAGTGGCAGGAGATAACTTCTGATGCCTGGGCCCTACAGGTGATTCGGTGGGGTTATTGTTTGCCCTTTCTAAAGAGACCTCTGGACAGACCCCCACCTTACCCAATCCAACCGGGATGGGAGATCCAGGAAGAACTGGGAGCTCTGTCGTCGAAGGGTGCCGTGGACGAGGTACCTCCTGAACAGAGAGGATCGGGCTGGTATTCCTGGTATTTCATGGTACCCAAGAAGAGAGGCGGTCTACATCCCATTCTGGACCTCAGGGCTCTAAACAAGTTCCTAAGGAAAGACCAATTCAGGATGGTGACGTTGAGAGAAATTATCCATGCTCTCGCATTTCAAGACTGGCTCGTGTTGCTAGACCTGCAGGACGCTTATTTCCATGTGCCACTACACCAAAAGCACAGGAAATTCCTAAGCTTCGTCATAGGGGACAAGCACTATCAATTCAAGGTGCTACCCTTTGGGTTGACGTCTGCTCTAAGGGACTTCACCAAGCTCATGGCGGTAGTCGCTGCTCACCTCAGGAGATCCAGGGTCTATGTATTCCTGTACCTGAACGACTGGCCGATCCAGAGGAACTCGGCAGGGCACCTTTTGTCTCAACTGAAGACACCTGCCTACTACTGCACAGGCTGGGCTTCTCCCTCAACTTGAAGTCACATTTGACAGCAGTTCATCGGCTCCAGTTCATCAGAGCAGTCCTAGACACTCTGGTAGGGAAGGCTTTTCCCCCCAAAGAGAGAGTCAGCAATATAGCCCAGATGGTGCATTTGTTTCAGAATCGCGCCACCCTACCAGCGGCTTCTTTCCTCTGACTTTTGGGTTTCATGGCCTCCTGTATTTTTCTAGTGCCAGAGTCCATGCTGCGCATGAGATCATGGCTACTGAACGACCAGTGGTCTCAGTATCTGGGAGCACTCACGGATCACCTCTCAGCAGTGTCCAGCCGGGTAGTCGGCTGGTGGGACATGTGCAGCAATCTCATGGTGGGGGAACCCTTTTGGCCTCCTTGGCCTCAGGTTGGAGTGGTCACGGATGCGTTTTTGAAGGGTTGGAGCGCCCTCTGTGAGGATTTGCAGGTGAGTGGCCTCTGGACTCCATCAGAAGCCAGGTGGCACATCAACAGGCTGGAGTTGTGGGCCATCAGGTTAGCTCGGAGGGCCTTTGCCCAGTCTCTCAGAGGGAAGCATGTCCTAGTCTGACGGACAACACAGTGGCCATGCACTACCTCAACAAGCAGGGTGGTGTGCACTCCCGCCTCCTCTTCACAGAGGCAATATAGCTGTGGTTCCGGTTACGGCAGACCCAAATCTCCGTCTCGGCAGTTCATCTGGCAGGGACGCTGAACACCTTGAGCATGGTCTCACATGAGTGGGAAGTGTGCCAGGAAGTCCTGGAGGAGGTATTCACTCTCTAGGGTACCCCAGTAGTGGATCTGTTCGCCATGGATCCGACAGGAAGTGCGAACAGTTTTGCTTGAGGGAATTCCCACCGAACGGCGCACTGGGGACACGTTTCTGGTGGATTGGACCTTCCCTCTCCACTACGCCTTACCCCCGATTACTGTCATTCCCTGGGTTCTCAGGAGGTTGAAGAGAATTGGAGCGACCATGATCTTGATCGCCCCAGATTGGGCGAGGAGAACGTGGTACTCCGATCTCTTTGATCTGACCAACTGTCCGCCTCACCGGTTGCCTCGGCGTCCGGATCTCCTGACGCAGTCAGAGGGTCGAGTGCTCCATCCCAGATTACCTCAAACTACATGCGTGGCTCTTGAGAGGATGAGGTATGATGACTGGGACCTCTCAGAGGAGGTACTTGAGGTGTTGCTGGCTGCACCCAGACCTTCTATAAGATCTCCGTATGCGTGCAGGTGGAGAAGATTTGAGGTGTGGTGCAGGGAATGTGGGATCGACTCCATCTCTTGCCCTACCACCACACTGATGGAGTTCCTTCTATCACTGGCCTCGTCAGGCCTTCATGTTAACAGTCAAAGGGTATTTGTACGGCCCTGTCTGTGTTCAAGAGGTCCCCAGACCAAGGTTCCTTCTTTACTATTCTGGTCATGGCCCAGTTCATGAAGGGCCTTCTCAATAAATTTCCGCCAACCCCTTTTGTTGTGCCAGATTGGGATCTTAATCTGGTTTTCACCTACTTGATGGCGGCTCCGTTTGAGCCTGTGCACTCATGTTCTTTACTGCTGTTATCCCTCAAGACAGCCTTTTTGGTGGGAATCACATCTGCCAAGCTTGGTGCTGCAAACCTCCCTTTCTAAGGTTCTTTCATGAAAAAGTCTCTCTCAAAGTCAGGCCCGAGTTCCTTCCTAAGGTGATTTCAGAGTTTCACCTGTCCCACTCTATCGATTTGCCTGTCTTTTACTGGTTCCGCCACCTTGACCTGAAGAGAGCGTTGAGCTTCTATGTTGCTCGCACAAATGAGTTTCGGAGATTAGATGAGTTGTTCATGGCCCATTCTTTGTCTCGAAAAGGTCTTGTCATAACAAAACAAACTCTCTCATGTTGGATTGTTTTGTGCATATATGAATGTTGCCAATCGGTATGCAGAGAGCTTCCAGCGGGCATCAAGGCCCACTCAACCACGGGCAGCCACATGGTCATCTTTACATACATTTACCAAGCACTATGCCTTGGATGTGGCACGTGAAGCTGATGCACGGTTTGGTAGGGCAGTTCTACAGAATCTACTTGTTTAAAACTTTCTGCCCTCCTCAGTTATTCTTTTTTTTCTAATACTTTTTTATTGGCATTTTTAATAAACGATATATCCCAGAACAGTAAACCTTCCCCCAACTGCCCCTCCATTCCCCACTCTCCCTTTTTCCCAGGTCCTGTGTGATCCGCTCTGCTTTTTCCTGTGGATCGAGCCTGCCTTCCTTTTCCATTCGTTCCTCCGAGTATGCTCTGGAGGCGCCTCCCAGTCTCTCGTAGGGGATGCTCCTCAGACAAGTACCTGGAGTTGCATCTTCCTTGGGCACCATGCTCTCCTGGAGTCTTTCACTGGAAATCGCAACACCAAGTCCCAGTCCATAAGGAATTTCTGATGTTCATTCCTAATTGCATATGTTACTTTTTCCATGGCTACCAGGCTCCATATTTTGGCCACCCATTCATGTTCCGAGGGTGCCTCTTTTGCATTACATTTGCGGGCTACTAGAAGGGCCCCTGCCATCACCAGGATCGCATACATTTTCCGCTGAGCTTTTGTGGCCAACTTTCCTAGCTCTCCATCCATGCCCAATATAAACAGTCCTTTGTTTGGTGTCTTCTCTGTTCCCAGTATGCCCCTTATTGCTTCTCAGATCTTTTCCCAAAACTATTCTATTGCTGGGCATTGCCACCATATGTGTCCCCAGGTTCCTTCCTCCCTGCACCCCCTCCAACAGAGCCTGGAGGTCGTCTGGTATATACTGGGCGTGAGGTGCCGTTGGTACATCATTCTTATCCAGATTTCCTGGATTTGTAGAGTGTGTGCCAGTCTGGGAATACGCACCCAAAGGCTATTCCACTGTTCAATGTCAATCACTTGCTCCACTTCCCTCTCCCAGTTGAGCATGAAGTCTCTCACCCCCGTTTCCTCCCCTTCTTTGATCAGCCTATAAAGATCCCCCACCAAATGTTTATCCCCTGCGTTAGTGGTCGCAGATTTCTCAAATGGGGCTAGTTCTCATATTGCTGCCCCCCTTATCTTAGGGTTTAGTGACCAGTGTCTCAACTGTGCGTAATGGAATCTTTCCCCTTCATCTAGCCCAAAGGCACTTTTGCATTGGGGGAAGATTTTTATCTCGTCTCCTTCATACAAATCCCTTATCTTCCGACAACACCGTCCTGCCATTTGTCAAATCCCTTCCTATCTCACCCTGGCTTGAATTGCGGATTCCTAAAAATCAGAGTGAGCAGTGAGGGGAACGTAGTGATTTTGGATTGCTTTATTAATTCATCCCATGTGTGCCCCACCAGGGTTTCGATGTCACTGCAGTACATATTGCTAGGTCTATCTTCTTGGGGTAGCCATAAAACCTTCACTAGATCTGCTCCCACCACCGATCTGTCCATTTCTCTCCACCTTTTCCCCTCTGTCTTCCATTGTCCAATGACTCAACACTCTAATTTGTGCTGCGCGATAATACGCAATAAGGTCGGGTTCTCCCACACCCCCCTTATTCCTAAGCTGCAGCATCATCTTATATGAAATTTGTTTTTTCTTCGGCTCCCCACTAAAGGGCTGCGTGTGTTTGCGTATAGCTCGGAAGAAGGACATGCCATGAACGTGTAGAGCAGTTTCAACAGCACCGCCATTTTCATGGCATTTATTCTGCCCAACCAGGATATGGATAGGGGACTCCACCTGCGGAGCATATGTTTGATGGCTTCCAATAGAGGTGGGGTAGTTGGCTTCGAAAAGTTGGTCTATGGATTTTGTAATGTATATTCCCAGATATTTTAATTTATAAGGGCCCACGAGTATGGTCATCCGGATTTGATCTCCCCTTCCCTTTCTGATGGCAACTGTATACTCAATACCTCTGACTTGCTACTGTTTATTTTCAGCCCGGCTACCTCCCCAAACTGGGCCAGAACGCTGTCTACTGCCTTTATGGATTCCTCTGGATTAGTTAGTGTTAGCAGCATATCGTCTGCAAATGCTGCGACTTTATGCACACTCCCTCCAAATGAAACCCCCTCTATTTATTGGGTGGTTCTGATCTTGCTCAGGAGAGGTTCTAAGTGTATAGCATATAATAATGGTATAGGGGACAGCCCTGTTTCGTACCCCTAGATACCGCCACTGGGTCGGAGAGTTCCCCATTTAGAAGTAAACGCAGAGAGGGGTTTTGGTAATTGGCTGCGATCTTTGACATGAAAGCCTCTCCGAACCCCATTTTGCACGTGGTGCGAAAGAGGAACCACCACTCTACCCTGTTAAAGGCTTTTTCTGCGTCCAAAGCGACCACTAGGGCCGCAATACGTGATTTGTTGACCTTCTCTATGATGTGGGCAATTCTTCTAGAGTTATCATGAGTTTACCTACTGCGTATGAAGCCCGATTGGTCGGGGTCTATCAGCTCATGGAGAAGAGGATCTAGTCGGGCTGCCAGGATCTTAGTATATATTTTGGCATCTAAATTAATAAGTGCAATTGGCCTGTATGAGCCGCATACTGTACGATCCTTCCCAGGTTTAGGCAAAAGTACCACTTTCGCTTCTTCCATTGATGGTGTTATTCCGCCCGCCCCCCAAAATCTGTTGAACAGAGAGGCCATATGTGGGGCCAGGACCTCTTTGTATTTATTTATAAAATTCCGATGTGAAGCCGTCGGGCCTGGGGCTTTATTGGGGGGGAGAGCGTTGATTGCTTTGTGCACCTCTTCTCTGGTTATCTCCTTCTCTAATTCCTCCCTTTCTTGGCCCGTTATTCTCGGTTATCTGCAGTTTTCCAAATAGTCCACCTGGCACCCCTCATTTGGGTCTTCCGATTGATATACTTTCCTTTAGAACTGCGTAAATTCCCTTTTGATACACCTAATATATGTTTGCTCTTCCCCCTCTGCCGTCTTAATTTTTACGATGGTTCTCTCCTTTTCTTCATTTCTCAGCATTCTTGCCAGTAGTCTGTCCACTTTATTTGCTTTAATGTGATATTTCTGTTTAAGGTGTATAGAGGACCTCTCTGCCCTGCTTGTTTGTAATGTTTTAAGCTGGCCTCTGACCGCCCTATACTCCCTTACTTCCCCTGAGGGTTTGGCTGGCATTTTGAGCCCGAGTGCCTTCAGTTTATCCTCCAGGTCCACTTCTAGCTGCCTAGTTTCTCTCCCCCGTTCTTACTTTTACCGCTATTATCTTCCCTCTTATTGTGGCCTTGAAAGTGTTGCAAATCATTCAAGGGTCTACTTCCTGGATTTCATTTGTTTGGAAATATTGGTCTATACCCTTCCTCAGCTCCTTCCTCAGGATTTCATCCTTGAAGATGTGTGCCGGGTACCTCCACTTCCAGAGCCCCGTTAGTTGTTTTGATAGTGTAAATGTCAGTGTGATGGGAGCGTGATCAGATAAATTGATGGCACCCACCTTCGTCACTCTCCACAGCAAGGGGTGTGACACCCATATATAATCTATCCTCAATGCTGATCTATGTACGTGGGAATAAAACGTGTACCCCTGAATCCCTTCTCTTTTCCTTCCAGGCGTCTACTAGCGTTAAGTTCTCCATTTCCCCCTGTAATTCCTTCGAGGGCTTGTTTTGTGTACAAGATATTCTAGCGCTTCTGTCCCTCACTGGTTCCCATGCAAGATTGAAGCCTCCTACTAATATCATGTTCCCCTTGGCGAACCCTTCTCATTTTTTCACCATTGCTTGTATAAAGCCGCCCTGTCCCGTGTTTGGGGTATACACTGAGGCTAAAGTTATTGTCTCCCTCCCCCGCCCCCTCTGGAGAGTTGTACTTTATACTGACCACTATTGTCACTACTCACACCCGTTATTGTAAGCTCTAGATTATTTTTCATTGCTATAAGAGTGCCCCCTCTTTTCCCTGGGCCATTTCACTGCTGTATTCGGTCATAACCTCGTATTCTTATTCTATGCTTGACCCTCTCTTGTATGTGTGTTTCCTGCAGAGCGATTAAGTCTGGATTCTCCCTTGCTAGGTAATGGTCAAGTTTTTACCTCTTAACTGGTGAGTTGATCCCCTTTATATTTGGAGAAATAATGATCACCCTTTCCTTAGCCATTGCTTAATGGTCTTCTGAGTGCTCCCGTTCCTTGGTTGGATCTTTGATCTACTCCGGACCTGATTCTCCCCCTTTCCCCCCACCCCCCTCTTTCTCCTTGCCCCCCCCCTTTTCCCTCCCCACCTTCCCCGGGATAACTCAACCGGCCTCTAGCCCCTTGTTGGGGAGAATTCTCATTCAATGGCTAATTTCCCTTACCTAGTGAGTCCCTCAGCAGCTTTGCTGGATTTCTGGAGTTTATTTTTCCACTTGGTAAGAGTGTACCCTTTTTTCCCCACTCCTACTTCGGTTTTGCCATGTGTATTTCATCTGTTTTTGTGATTGTGGACTCTGGAGTACACCACTTCAGTATCCCCCTTCTTTTGTGTGTTACAGAGCACCTTCAGTGAAGTGACACAGGGTTGTCTTTTTAGATTTCCCACTGACTCCATTTCTGAGGCTGACTACTGTCCCCCAGAAAAGGGTAAAGTTGCCATTAACTTTACTTAGTCATTTAACCATAGATTCAGTACATCCCATCTAACATGGAGAACTGGAAAGGGTTAATCCTTAGCTCTTTTTATCTGTACCTCCTAGAGCATTGTTCCGCTCTTTTAACATTTAGACTTGGCTGGTGGCAGTGGTATCTACCCTAACTTTTCTACCGCGATAATACTATCTTAGCCTCAAAATTAAACCCTCTTGAACAAATACTTTTTCTTTTGGCTCTGGTCGGGTTTATTCGCCATTTCTTTTTGTTAAAGTCCTTCTTGTGTTTTACTTTGTGCGGAAAACCAGGTTTGCCTTCTTCGTTCACTGGCTTTTGGCGGGCTTCTGCCAAGAAGCCCTCCTCTAGGCACCTGGGTGTCTAGGTGGGCTGAATGTGAAGGGTGTAGTCACCCCCTGCACAGGGTTTCCTACGAAACCCAAGTCGCACTTTGCCATGATTGGCTGAGGTGGTTGTCTGGGCCGGACAACCCCCCTGCTGCGTGATTGACAGCCAGGCTGTGTGAATGGGGGATTTTCACATAAAAGGCAGGTCTCTTGGGCTAGAAGTCAGAGTCGCCACTGGAACTACAAGGAACTGAAGAGAAGCGGAGAAGAAGTCGACTGCTGCAACTATCCCGCCCCGGTGAAGCCCTGCTGCAGTCCTGAGCTATCTACCCTTCAATGACCAGAGAAGATCTAGTCCGAAGTCTTCTTCCCTTGAGCTTGGTGGGGATAACCAGCTCATACTCTACTGCCAGAGGACCCTCTTTGTGGTCGAAATCGCTGCACACTACCGTATTGGTCTGGATAGCCCACTGAAGAGCCTCTCCTGTTTTTAAGGAGCGCATCTTTTATTCACCGTCGCTGCTGCCGGCTTCATCCCTGTGTGGTGCAGACCCCTCGAGACGTCCTCCTTCGATTCGAAGCTCCAGGAACCGAGGGTCTGCAGGAAACTACCAGGAACAACTGCCGTGGCACCTGGTTCTTCATTGGAAAAGGTACTGTGTTCTACTCGAGGAATTGGGGTGAATCCCCTTTCTTCGCCTCCAAGGCTTGCCCTTGTCTTCCTTCCTCCTTATAACTTTTGCTTCCTCTGTTGGCAATATCAAAGTACTCCTGGCTACGTTGAAACGTGAACTTATCCGACTGTGTGATCCTCGACAACAGGAACCCGGTTCCACTTGACACTGGCTCCGGCCTAGTGACTCTTGAATTTCTGTCTAATAGTGTTCTCTGGTTCTGTCTGCCTTGACAAAAGTATTGCCTATGATTTTTCCCCCCAACTCTCTCTGGGTATCTCAGGTGCTAAGTGTGTTTTTGCCCCGGTAACATTTCTTGCCACGGATACACGTTTCTTTAGTAAGACCGAACTGCCATTACTGTCAAAAAGTGATCACAAGTGTATTCCCGGTAACGTCTTTTGTTTCACAACACCGGTCCGCTAAAACACAGGGTACTTACCTTGAAGTATACCTTACAAAGTGAATTGGTTAGTGATAGTGTATTTTACGTGTGGTTTTGAATTAATAGAAGTGTCGTGTTAATAACAAATGGTTTAAAATAAATGTACTTATATTTTTTACCTGAAACCTTTAGTCAGTGTTTGCTTGATCACAGTAATTGTGGTCCCTTTGTGTAATCTCTGCTACTGCTCATATGCTCTTGAGATAAGCCTGGCTGCTCCACCACTGCTACCACTCTGACATAGTAGTACAGGCTTGTACCAAAGGTAAAACTTGTATTGCCACCTGTAGTCTTAATTGTGTGTAGTGGTCCATAAGGGCACTGCACAGGCTTCTGCCTAACACCTCTCCCGAATTTCCTTTTCGGGTGTTGTCTTTTTCCAACCCCAGTGATCCCTTTGGCGGGTCTTACCTGACCCATATGTCTCTACCAAGATCTCTCCTCTGCTCCTCCCCTCCCACCACTTATCTTACAAAAAAAGAAAAAAAAATATTACATTTACATTTACCCCTCCCCAGGCGCTTTTACTTTCTCCCTTGGAGCCGTGGGTTGTTTTACTTATTGGCGCTCCTTTCCTGGGGCTCCGTTTCGTGTGCTGGGTCTATTGCCGGAGGTTTTGGCCCTTACGTCCCGCTTCTTCCTTACTTTCCATTTCGACGCCTGAGTTAACCATTCCCATGCCTTCCTTTTCGGGTGTTCCTTTTCTGGTCCTGAGATTCGCTATATGACAGGTCCACCTCTATATCAAGTATGTCTGAACCCTCCTCCACCATGGTGATTCTCCTTTGCCTTTTATCCATTTCGAACAGGAGGCCGAACAGGAAAATCCATTTATATCTTATGTTTCGCTTCACCATCTCTTGCGCTATCGGGCGCCTCAGCCTTCTTTTGGTAAGTGTAATCTGGGAAAGATCCTGGTACAGTTGAACCGTAGCTCCGTTGCGTTTCAGTTCATCGGATCGTCTGGCTGACGGTAGAATTTTCTCTTTCTGCGTGTACTCCTGCATAGCTACAAGGACGTCCCTTGGTCTAGCTCCCAGTTCATTCTTCTTTGGCCCCTCTCTATGTACTTTGTCTACCAGAATTTCGCCCGGGTCCGATACGTCTATCAGGGATGCAAATATTTGTTTTGCTGATTGCTGCAGCTCTGCATCCTCCACTGTTTCGGGAATTGTCTTGACCCTGATGTTTGCCCTCCTTGACCTATTTTCCAGGTCTTCGGTCTGGATCTCCAGATTGTGCGTGACCCTAGCAAGGTGCTCCATCATGTCTTCCACTTTGTGATTATCGTCCGCCGGTTCCTGCAGGACGTTTTCATTGTTGTCTACTCTTGCTTCCAGTGTATGTAGTTCACTTCTGACCTCCTTTATCGCTCCAGTCAATCAGTCCTCCTTCATTTTGTCCAATTGTGATGGCATCATGTTTGCCATCCTGTCTCCAAAGTTCTGGAAGCATTCTTCCATGAATTTTTGTGTGGCCCCTCTTTCATCCTGAGTTTCTTCGTGGGGGGTTTCTTCCTCACTTCTGTCTGCTTTCATGTCACTGTCTTACAGGTTTCCGCCATCTTTCCTCCACATTTTCTGTTTCACCCCCTCATAGTTCTTTTTATTTCCTTTTGCTGGGTTCTGGGGGTCTTTCCCATTGCTTTTTCGACATCTTGATTATCCTCTGGTGTATCCGGTCGGGGAATTTGCTGGTCCCCGTCCTCTGTCGCAGCTCTGCTCTAGTCCACTTCACTAGTGCACCTGCTCCACCCTTTATTTTTTTATTCGCCCTTGCCCCCTGTGTTTGGTGGGGTGGGCGGACCTATGTGCCTCCTCTTGCTCTGTGGCTCAGGCTGGGGTCTCCGGCCTGCTTCCTCCTTCCTGCTTCCCTGGGTGTCTTTGCACCGTCTGGGGGATGTTCCCACTTGGCCCCTTTCCCCTGTGGAGCCCGGCTGCGGTCTGTGAGGTTGTTGTGTTGAGGTCCTTAAGCTCCCCCTCTGGGTCAGGGGGGAGGGGCTTGGGCCTCTCAGCTGCCTACTTCCTTTTATAGCGCTATGGCACTGCCCCCCTCTGCTGCAGTTCTTCTGTTCTTTTATGCCTGGGCTGGTGGGTCTGGGATGTGGAGTGCTGGTTGCATTTGCACCTCAAAGTTTAGGCTTGGGGCACTGGATGCCTGGTAGGTTTTTTGTGAGGGGACGGGAGCTGGATGCAGGGTTATCTTCTTACCGTGTGCCCGTTTATCATGGTCTCCGCCTCCCGGCTACTTCTCCCACTCCTCTGTCCTTTGCCGAGTTGGGCCAGCTTCCCCCGCCTCACCTCTGCTCTCGGCTCCTGTTCCTCGGAGTTGCCTTGATCCCTCTCTATCGTCCTGCAGTCGCCGTGTCCTGCTTCACTTTCTTCCTCTGCTCCAACGGCAGTGCCTACACCTCTTCCCGTTGGTCTTGGGCAGGTTACTGCTTCTCCTTTTCTTTCTGCTTTGTTGGCTGGTTCTGCAGCGGGGCCTGACCTCCCTTCGGCTGCCCCGCTGTAGAGGTCCGCCTCTCTTCTTCCTGCTGTTCCGTCGGCGGGGCCTCCGCCTCTCCCGGACCGCCTGCTATCATCGGTCCGGCTCCTCCTCTACTTCGTTTCCAGAGCTGCTCTGGAAGAGGAGGTCTCCTCTTTCATAAAAAGCACCTCCTCAGCCCTGGTCCTCCTGGCCCGACTGCCTCCCCTCTTTGGACTTGGGGATTCCTCACGGGTCTCGGCGGCAACCCTTACAGCCACTCTCCGCTCCAGCTCACGGGTCGCCTCTCTTTGTGGTGGCCGCATTTTCCCAGCCGGCCTGTAGTTTCGGATGCGTTTTGCCGCGTCCTGAACCTCCTATTCAGTCCCGGCGCCGTTCAGGAGACGCGGTATCTTCCCCGGTTTGTTTTGCTAAAACGTGGCTGGGGATGGGGATTTTAGCTATGTAATTCCATATCTTGGGTGGTGGGGGCGCGGTGCACACGTTTTCACTGTGTTCCCACCCCGGCAGCCATCTTGGAAGCCTCCTCCATTATTCTAACTGCTGGGGGAGTCTTATCAAGATGAGGAATCTGCAGGAGAAAAGCAATCCACTGAAGGAGAAATAACTCACCATAATGATCTTTATATCGATTCTTCTTCTGCAGATTCCTCATCGACCCTCCCATCCATCCCCGCTCAGAAAATTCTGTGGTTTGTTGCTTCTTTTCTAGTGATGGCTCTTAGATGAGTGCTTCGGTGTCATTATTAAAAAATTAAAAAAATAAAAAATGTTCAATCATTGCGTGTGGGATCACCCTCTTGGGATGTATCTTTAAGTTTTTACTTGTTGATTAGCCTCTTCCTATAGTTTTTCCTTCTGCAGCGTTGAGGCATGGGGGAAAAAGGAGGAACTGAAGAATGGGGTGTAGTGATGTGCTATATACGATGCTTGGTGTCTCTTCCAGAGCCGACGATCGATAGTCAAACAAGACGGATCGATGCCCGACAGCTGATTCGAGGTACACTACGCCCTTGGCGAAAGGTTTCCGAGCAGCAGAGCTAGATGATGGATATCGCATCTGCAGGAGAAGAATCTATAGAAAGATCATTACAGTGATTCATTTCTCTATATTATTGTTATTTGGCATTTATATCGCACCCTATATATCATTGGTATGATCTCAAAGCTATTGTAGGTGGAAGCCCTTCGGGACCACAGTCGAGAGAGTAGGGTAGAATACAGTGCTTGGGTGCACTCAATACGTGTGCAGCTGGTGCGATTTGCTTGATGGTGGCGGCATCCTAACACTAGGTGTTGAGGTAGTTAGAGATCAGTTGAATGTGTGCATTCAGGTAGTTGGTCTCACACTGCATTCTGGCGGCATTAGGCCTGTGTAGGAAGTTTTTGTGCAGCTAGGCCAATTTTTCTCGTGGTGTATAGCTTCGTTCTAGCAGTTTGTTGAGGTGTTTGTGGAGAATTGTTGGTATGTATGCAGCTAGGACGAAATGTATTGAGGGGTATAGCTGCATTCTATTGTTGGTGTAAAGTGGAGAGTGAGCATAGTGGTAGGAGTGGTGAGTGTCAGGAGTGGATGGTGTACTCTTTGGAGCCCATTTGTCCTGGTTAATTTGTGGGTCAGGATGATCTAGCCGTGATCGTTCTCATGTTTCGTGGTAGAGGTACTCAGAGGTAGATTCACAGGTTGGACCGGGGTATGTTATGATTTGCACGGTCAGAGGGGCATTATTCTCAAGGTCAGCATTACGTGTCGGAGAGCCTGTTTTCGTTAAACTCATGATTCTATAATTGCAGTGAGTTCCGGCGGGCATAAGTCATGGTTTATGGAAAAGGCCAGATTTGTACAGCTTTACGGAAGGCCATGTAGTCTTGGGTGTGTCGAATGTGAGGAGGGAGTGAGTTCCACAGAGTTGGAGCCAGGGATGTGTAGGTGGACCCTCCAATTCTGGTTGAATTGGAAGCTGGAATCACTAGTAAGAGGGCGGTGCTTGACCTTAGGGTGCGTGATGTGCGGTATGGTATAATCTTCTCTTGTAGGTATGCTGGGCCGGTTTTGTGCAACGCTCGGTGGGTAATGTATAGAATTTTGAAAGTGGCCCTTCGTCCAACAGGCAGCCAGTGAAGGGTGCGGAGAGCGTGGGAGATTTGATCCCTGTTTCCCAGTGCAAGGAGGAGTCTGGCGGCAGCGTTTTGGGCTCTTTGGAGTTTAAGTTGGTATGCTGGGGTACCCAGATATAAGGAGTTGGCATAGTCCAGTCTCGACATAACAGTGGACATAATAGCGGTGAGTCTGTGGGGTTGGTGAGGTACGGGAACATGTGCCTTTAGGATCTTGAGGTGGCAGTGACAGGATTTTGATACATTATTGATCTGATGTGAGAGGGCTAGGGCCGAGTCCATAGTGCAGCCAAGGTTTTTGACAACTTAAGAAGTAGGGGGAAGGTGCCAAGGGAGGGGGTGGGGGGGCAAGTGAGTGGTTGTGGGAGAAGGGCAGAGTTGCCGCTAACCATGATTACAGTTTTATCATGGTTCAGAACGAGGTGGTTTCTTGTCATCCATTGGTCAATGTCTCTTAAGCAAGCTTCATGGTCGGGTCGTGGGTTGAGGCTTGTCTTGGGAAATCTCGGGATAATTTGGGTATCGGTGTCAAAGGTGGTTGACAAATCAAGGAGAATCAGCACTGCACTGGCCTCCGAGACCTTGAGATCATCCCAGATCGAGATCAGAGTGATTTCTGTTCCATGGCGTGGCCTGAAGCCTGATTGAGCGGGGTCCAGTAGGTTGTTGGTTTCTACTAAGTGGTTGAGCTGAGAGAACGCAGCCCGGTCAATGAGTTTCACCAAGAATTGGGTGTTGGAAATCGGCCTATAGTTCTTAGGCTTGAGAGGTTCAAGGGATACCTTTTTCAGAAGTGGTTTGACATGCACTATTTTAAAGGCCTTGGGAAAGATACCACAGGTGAGGGAGTTATTTATTATGGTATTTGCTTGATCTCCCGCACATGTGGAGGAGATTATTTCTTTAAGAAGAGAGGCTGGACAGGGGTCAAGCGGTGATCAGAGGGTCTGCTGCCGGATTGTAGATCGAGGAACTAGTCACTCGGATGGGGTTGAAAGAGTCGAAGAATGGTATTATGGCGGTTGGATCAGTGGAGTGGGAGTAGGAGGTGTTTGGTAGGAGGTGAGGGTGGAAAGTTTGGTATTAATGGTTGCGATCCTGTCTAGAGCTGTGTTGTAGAAATGAAGGGAGAGGGTGTCGCAGAGCCTTTACGTGGGCGTGGTCAGGATAGACGTGCAGGAGGGTTTCCTGTGGACCTCTTGGCTGCTGTTGCGACAATTCATGATTCGTTTATTGTAGTAGGCATTTGGCCTTTCGGATCTCGGATTTGTAACTGCAGTCGTGGTGAGCGAATATAGCTCTGCTGAGAGGGGTTTTAGATGTTCTCCATTTGCATTCAAGTCAGTTATTTTTGCTTTTGAAGGTCTTCAGGTGGGGCGTGAACCATTTGGGCGGACGGTCCTTTGCGAGAGGCAGCTGGGCGTGAGAGGTTGAGAGGAAGTAGTGATTTGTTGAGCCAGGAGTCTGGTCGGCGGTGCTGGGAGACTGTGCAGCAGGGCTTCAGTTAGATCAGGGAGTACCTTGACTTTGTTCCAGCATTTGTGATCGTGTGTTTGTGTAGGCAGGGTCGGTCTTGGGTTGAGTGAGGACAGAGAATGGGATGGCAGAGTGGTCTGTCCAGATGATCGGTTTAGGGTTAGATGCAGAGACGAGGTAATCAGAGCTGAATATTGCATCAAGGGTATGCTATCCAGAGTTAGTTGGACCTATGGGGTGTCTGGAAAGGTTGAGTGCTGCTAGACTGTCGACCAGGGGTTGGGTCATGGAGTTGTTTGGCATGTCAGAACAGATATTGAAGTCTCCCAGTAGTGTTGTTGGGTGGATTACCTGAACGGTAGCTACTGAGCCACAGAGACTGTTGGCGAAGTGTCAGTCATATACCCAGGGGGGTCTATATATGAGTAGGAAGCTGATGGCAGTAGAGAGAATTGTACTAGAAGAGATTCACAGTTGGTGTTGCAAGGTTGGTTTTCAGTGAGTGAGATGGAGAAGTGAGACATGGAGGATCGCTACTCCGCCACCTCTGGACAGTCTGTTGTGGGAGATAAGCGAGTAGCTTGGAGGGAAGGCCTTGTGCGTGATTGGTGCAAAATCGTCTGAGAAGCAGGTTTCAGTGATGAAGATGAGGTCAGGGTTGTCAGAGGATAGGATGTCAAAGATGCTGTGTCGGTTTCTCCCCACAGAGCGGGCATTGAAAAGGAGACCGGTGATTTCACCAGGTGTGACTGTTTTCCTAACGCTCGTGGCAGGGATGGCTCGTCTGGACTGAGAGGCAGTGGGTAAGGTGTCAGTCATTGCGATGTAAGGTGTGGTCGGAGCAAAGTGGCAGAAGCTGGCCAGGCGGTGATAGCAGAGGTTTGGGACATGCGTGTTCTTTAAGGGGCGGTGGGAGGGCTAAGTTGATGGGGAGCGGTGGTAGGTATTTGTGGGATGGTGTGGGGTGGATCATGAGGGGGAGGGTGGAGGGTGAGTGGTGCACGTGTGGGGTTAGGGCGATTTGTTGAGAGTGGCTCGTGTCTAGATGGAGTTAGGGGTTTAGGATTGCTGGGGGAGAGATTTTGTTCAAAGAGGTGCAGACGGGGTGTGGCAGGTGTGGTGGTCCTTATGGCAGGGTGAGAAAGGATGGGGAGGTTGGACTCACGAAGGAGTGGTGAGGTATGGAGACTTGAGGGAGAGGGCCTGTCACCCTTCAGGCGTTTTGTGCGTTTGGCTGCAAGGGAAGTGTGAGAGACTGTAGGAGGGTCAGCAGGGGAAAAGATTGAAGCAATGGTTTTAGATATGGCAAGACGAGCTACTTTCAGAGACGGGAAAGGGGTTGAAGGGGAGGTCTGTAGGAGGGGGTCGAGGAGCAGGGGGAGGCGGGGGAAGAGGTTGAGGGGGCAAGATCTAGAGGGTTCTGCAGGTGAGGCAAGGGATTCGCATAAAGTTCTCTTTCAATGCCCATGCGGGTTATATAATGCTAAAGTCCGCTGTACAGAGAGAGGGAAAAAACTAAGAACTGAGGCAAGGGGCGCAGTGCGTGCTATTTATACTAACATCAATGTCCTGTCTGGACGTGGGAATGGTAACCGTGGAGGGACATCGACTCAGTGCCGCACATCACCCTCTGCTGTCATAAATGTTCCAAATATTCTAAAGCAGGATGTGAACATATCAAAGATGAGGAATCCGTGGGAGGAACATCCTGTAAAAAGAACATTACTAGGGTTAAGTCATTGGTTCTTTTGCATTTTTCCCCCCACCTCTTCCTTCAAAGGCAGAGGAGAAGTTCCATTGGCTGGATCCAGAGTGAGCCCTCAGCTACTACGTCTTGTGGACATGAGAGAACAGGAAAGATGACCAGCTGGTGTTTGTGCTGACAGGGCTGTGACCAAACAGACCCTGCAAGGTGGATCATTCTCTGCATTTCAGAATGCTACAATCTGACGGAGAAGGATGCGCCTTAAGGTCTCAAATTTTATTTTACCAGAGGGGTGGCTGCCATCTCTTCCCTGAAGAGCGGTGGGTCCCTGTCCTGGACATTTGCCATGCGGAACATTGGCGTGTTTGTACATGTTTGCTAAGGTTTACTGCTTTGATTCCCTTGTGGGACAGGATGCCTGTTTTGGTAGGGCAGTTCTGTATAATATTTTGATTATGGTGGTGTCCTTGCTTCCTCCCTCCTCAAGATTTATATACATCTGTGGGAGCCTATCATAGATGAGGAATCTGTGGGAGGAAAGAATCCATTAGAAGAACAAATTACTTACCTCTCTGTAATGTTCTTTCTGATAGTTATTGCTCCCATGGATTCCTCATCTGCCCCTACCTACCTGCCCTTCATGGCTGAAGGCTAGTACACCATCGGTTCTACAGTCTCTCTGCATCGGAGTGCGAGGACAAAATGGTGCAACTGAGGTGTTGTGGCCCAAAACACCTCTATATATATATATACTGGCCCCAACGTCCTGTCCGGTGAAGGGTGCCTAGAGGCATCGGATGGAGCCGGCACAAGGCCCCGTTGTGTACCCTGGCAGCGGAAACATTTCCTGACAACAGCTGGGATAGGGATATCATAGATGAGGAATCTGTGGTAGGAACAGCCATTAGAAAGAACATTACAGAGAAGTAAGTATTTATTAATCCTCAGCGATTTCCCTCATTCTCCTTCAGGCACTTTGGCTTGGCATTTAGTGGATCCACGCTCCTGGGCAGTGGAAAGTGGCCTACCCCTGATCACGGTCTCAGGCTATGGATATTGCTGTTGGGGTGTCCATTGGTCAGAAGCCCGCCCTTTAGGCCTCCCAGAGCTGCAGCTCCCCGAGTCGTAGCCAAGTCACACGGGACAGCAGAGTTTACAGGGTGCTCGGCCTGGATGAACTCTTGTGGTCTTAGCCTGCAAAAAGATATTGTGGATAGGATGAGAAGGCTGTTAGCTGAGTTTGCCTACATCTTGAATGGTTGCACGCAAGCACCCTGTGGTGGGGAGGTTTTGGACATGTTTTTTGCCATTTAGGGGACACTCAATTGAATGTCTTTGCTTCCTGTGTCAACCGCAAGTGGCAATTGCTCTGCTTCAGGGAATACTACCTTCAGCTGAATCTATGCGATACATTAATTTGTTGAGTGGACTGTTGCTGTGCTTTGTGTTTCCACTGAGTTTACAAAGGCTGTTGGAGCCGCCATGATCTCTATCACTCTGTATTGGACCAGCAGAACATGGTACCCAAGACTTCTGTACATGCCCACATGTCCAAATTGGCACCCTCTGTGAAGGTGGACTTGCTCTCTGTGGTGTGGGAAGGTGTTGGGTGTACCACCCAAACCACAGGAGCTTCAACTTTCATGCTTGGCTGCAGAGCGGCTGATGGTAAGGAGTGGAGTTTGTTGTAAAACATTCTAAATGTACTTTCTGCCAAGTGACCTGCCACCAAGTTTATTTATGGCCACAATGGCATGCTTTTTCATCTTGGTTCAGGGACAAATGTTTGGCCCCCTATCTTGTCCTACATCTGATAGCCTGGATTTACTGCTTTCTTTGGCAAGGTTGGGCCTGCAGATCAGCACTTTGAAGGGGTCCCTGGCCCCTACATCAATTATTGAGGCGCTCTGAGCAGGGTCATTTTTCATCATCCTTATTGTTATGCAGTTTTTGCAAGGATTGAGTAACCAGATTCCCCATGCCCATATGTTGTTCGGGTGTAGGACTTAAATCTTGTGTTAACCTTCCTGTTGGTGGCTCTGCTAAGAGTCCCTTCATTCCTGTTCTTTAAGATTGCTCACCCTTACGGTGATCTTCCTGTGTGCCATTACATCTGCTACTTGGGTGTTAATGGTCCAAGATCTTTTGGTGAAGCTTCCGTACCTGGTTTTCTCCAAGGAGGTACTGTGAGAGTACATCTGACCACCTTTTCCTAAGGTTAGAAATTAATCTTCTGGTTTTTACTCTCGCCCCTCATCCATCCGAAGTGCATGAGAAGTTTCAAGTGCTGGAGCGCAAGCAGGCTCTCAGCTACTATACTGTGCCTGTCAGACAAAGGGCAAGCTCTTCATTGTTTACACAGCTCCTGTGGGCAGAGCTGTTACTAAGCAGATCTGTCTGTCTAGGTAGATTGTCCTCTGTGTTTCAGCATGTTATGATCTTGCTGGGAAGCAGGTGACTGAAGGTCTCGGCACTCACTCCATCAGTGGTTTGGAGGACATTTCTCCCCCGCAGATAGGTGTCCCGGTTTTGGGTATCTGTCAGGGAGCTTCATGGAGTTCCTTGTACATGTTTGCTAAGCACTACTGTTTGGACTTCCTGTCTGGCTAAGACGCCTGTTTTAGACGTCTTGAGCAGAAATGCTTTTTAGGCAGGCAGTACCTGAGAGATTTATGGTTTAGGTGGTGGTCCTAGTTATCCTCCTTCCTTTAAGAAAGGTTTGTACTGCTCTGCGAGTCTAAGATGAGCAATTTATGGGAGGAAGGATCCATTAGTGAAACTCATTAAAACAGTGACCTCACTATAATGTTCTTTCTGATGGATTAGTCCTTCCTCCCACAAATCCCTCATCACCCTTCCATTCTCCCATAGCACATTCACCTCTCACTGGTCTTAAGTCCCTTTATCTAATGAGGGCTTGGGGAAAAAGGCAAAACTGAAGACTCCTTAAATACTGCCCCTGACACATCATCCAACATCATTGAACCTTGAGGTGAGAAACACTGTCCCCATTTAGAAAAGGTCGATAAGTCTACAGATCTGGTCCTCTTGCTGCTCTTTCATGAACCCACCTGCCACCAGCACAACCACAATTCAGTAGGCACAAGAAATAAGATGTGGGAAAAATGGTGCTCCTATACGGCAGAGCTTCAGAAACCCTTAAAAAATCAATTTGTGTGCATAGTTTTTTGTCGCAGATACCTTTTCTTACAAATATACTTTCCGGTGCAAGTCTGGCTTTCGAAGCTTTCTCTGTTGCCAATGGAGATACTGCGTCTATTTGTTGGCTTCATTAGGAGTTGGTGGCGCCCATGACTCTGGATGCGACATGGTCAATTTTTTATTTATATATATATATATATATATATATATATATATATATTACACACCCACGGTAATGGCTGTGTTGTTATGGTTAAGTTGCTGTTTCCAAAGGAAGAGCACTTTTTGGTTGGCTTATAACTTCGCTCCCCCTGGACGAATCCTCACCAAACTTTGCAAAAAAAAGTATTTCGGCCACTCTGAATTGTTTTACAAAGTTTGGTGATGTTTGGTCCGGGGGGGGGGGGGAGTTATAGGGGAGGTCCCAAAACGTCTTTTTTTTCCCATAGAGTGAATGGGGGAAAAACTTTGCGCATGCCAACAGGCCAAACCGCTGGACGGATTATCACCAAATTTGCGGCAGGAGGGGGACCTTGGTCCTGAAAGCGTGCTTTTGTAAATTTGGTTCCAATCCGTCCAGTAGTTTTCTTTAAAATGACCAAAAAGTATGTCTAAAAAAATAAGTGATATCTATATCCGCTCTGTGGTCACACTTCCCTGTTCGCTCCGCGGACAAGATACCGATTGGCTAAGGGGCTGGGAGCATGACCGCGGACACGTGACGTGTCCCCCGATTGGCTGGAATTAGGCGTGATGTGCGTCAGATTGTTTGGATGCGCCCGACATCTTGGATCCACCGACAGCGCGGCGGCGACCAGAGGCGAAATGCTGTTTCGGAAACTGTTTTGGTGTGTCAGAGTGCTTGGGGAGGTTCAGAGAGGGGGAAGAGATGGGTGAAATACTCTATTTGTTTAAGCGGCAGGTGCTAATGATGTATTCGCCATGCCCGCCCTGTCCGGGATGTTTGTAATTACTGAAAATGAGGGGTCTCATAAGCATAGTACTTCCGTCCGTGCTCTGCGCAGGCAACTTGAAACTGTTCTAAGGACACGCATGGTGTTAGTGAATATTAAAATTGAGTACATGCTGTAGTTAAAATTTTTGTTTCTATGGGTGTGATCCTGACTTATACGGCGCCATGGGTTTGATATGCTGCGGTGGTTGTGGCCAAGGCCTAGAGTCTTGGGTGCATGGCCGTAGGCCATACTCCCAAGACTCTAGGCCCTGGCCACAACCACTGCAGCATATCACAGCAATAGATACACCCGTAGTATCGAACATCGATCAGGTGGTTGTGGGGAGGGCCTGGAGTCTTGGATGCATGGCCGAAGGCCATGCACCCAAGACCAAATATATACCTAGTGAAGTTTTAAGCCACAATGGGTGTGATATGCTGCAGTGATTGTGGCCAGGACCTAGAGTCTTGGGAGCATGGCCAAAGGCCATGCTCCCAAGACTGAAGTTATAAGCACTGAAGGTATAAGCCAACATGGTTTTCATATGCTGCGATGGTTTTGGGTAGGACTTACGGTCTTGGTTGCATGGCCGCAGGGTGTAGGTCGTAGGTTATACATCCAAGACTCTAGGCCCTGCCTACAGCCACTGCACCATATTACTTCCACAGATCAGACATATAGATTTGAATATGTATGAAATGTGTGAAATTATACTTACTGTTTACTACGTTGAGATTCAATATATTTTTTACATGACTTTAGTACTTTGAGGAAATATCCTTTTTCTATTTCTGTGCTAAAAGAAAAGAGCATGTTAGTGTTTGTATTTTATAAAGACTTATTACATTGTATAATAGACATTTTAGCTTTTTTTTTACCCTCATATTTAATTTACAAACCAGTGCACTGTTCATTTTGCTCAGTTTCTGTGTTTGTTTTTCAAATCATTGGGTCTGGGGGAAAAATCCTTGTAGGATTAAAAAAAAAACCTTTCTTTGCTATGCTACAAACTATTTCTTTGTTTCCTTTGTGTGTTCACTTGTTGTTTCTGCTTAATGTTATGTATGTTGGCTTGTTGCAGATACCTGTTGGCATATTCTCACTGTGCATTTTCTGTTAGGAATCTGTGGTATTCATTTATCTGTGTGGTTGTTATACAATCTTGGGCAGTAGCTGTTGGCGTGGTCTAACTGTTTATAGTCTCTTACTTGAATTTTTGTTAATGTTGAAGTACACATTAGTTATTAAATTTTGGCTTTAAGAAGATTAAATACGCGTTTGTAAGATTTGCTGGTAATCTCTGCTTTAAAGTAATGCTACTATCATTACATTTGAACCATCCACATTTATTTTTAATATATGCAGTGTAGTGACCTGCATTGGTTGTGGCTCCTGCGTGGTAGATTATACCTATTGTTGTGAAGGGTTTCTTACCAAGTGACACTTGACCGTGTGTGAATCCAATCAGCTTGCAGTTGTTTTTGGTGCCATCTGCATTGTAACATAGAAGCATTAGTATTACGTAGTTACTATGTGTTTATATCAGTAAGGTGGAGCGATTATCTGAATTGCAGACAGTACATAATCTGCCATGGTTTGCATTTTGTAGAAGTTGCTGAAATGGAATGGATTCACAATTAGGTATGGATACATACACAAATCGCTCATTTGGGATGTGTTCGTGTGTCACATTGTTACAGAGTGTGCATGTATGTTTCCACATGTATTAAATCTGGAAGTTTTCATTTATAGGTATGTTTTTGTTTTCGAGTACTTGTAGTAGGTACATTAGAAATTCTTGTGGATCTTCTTGTGAGTTTATATTGAATCTCACCATTCCAACACACAGTAGTCCAATTCTTGTCTTATTCCGTGAACACTATACATGTTATCAGGATTGTTTGTTGCGTTTGTATGAAGGACTAACATTTGCCAACACAATTGGTTTGTACTGTGTAAGTAAATGTTGTTAACAATTCGTGGCAATTGAAATAGAATATTCATTGCTACATTTGCGTAGCAACTTATACCAGTTTCATTTGAAAATTTGAATGGACCAGATAGTTCTGTCTCCGAGTGATTTTTTTCGGAGTTTCTGTTCATTCTTTGCTTTTGGTAATTGATGAAGTATTGTCTTCTTTTCTTTGAAGGATTTGCAGTCATATTCTTTTGCATTTCTGTTTGAATTAGTTTTCTTTTACAACGTTTTCCTTTTTCTGGAACAGGATATGATTTCAGATGGGGGGTGTACAGTGAACGCAGTCTATTGTATTCTAAAATGCACGGAATATCAGCGTTCACTTTACTTGCAACAAAGTTGATTAGAAATAGACCATCAGGTGTACGTAAGCGTGATAGTGCTACGTAGCTCATGCCTTCTTTAAAGACTGTTTCCTATATCTATCAATGCTTTGTCTAGGGTAAGACCTTGGGATTTATGAATGGTGACTGCATATGTAAGAGTTAGAGAAAATTGTTCTCTACGTACATGCATGTCTTAGAAGAGAAGGAATCAAGCTGTTCAGCGCCCTATCCTTTTTTACTTCTGAAAGTTTGTCAATGCGAATATTGACAAACTGAATATTGTCACATGGGTATGTTTGAAAGCCAACAACTGTACCCAGTGCCCCATTAATTAGCCCTTGCTCTACGTCAAGGTCACGTTTAAGCATTACTCTACAATTTAAGGATAATTTTAATATTGTTTCCAACCCAGCTGCGTTGGAGATTGAATTTTCTAAGGTATTTAGTCTTCTTGTGGCTTGCTGATACGTGGGTAGTGTCATACCATGTAGTCCAGTTTGTCTGTGGAGCAAATTTCAATTATTGGTTCCATTTCTTTTTTTTAACATTGTTTCATTGAATTTGAAACAGCTTGCAAGAGTTGGCATTAAGGCCATACAATTGACATTTTTGTGTGCTAATTGTTCCATAACATCAGTAGCACATGCGTTATCGCCATAAGGTGCATGAATGTGCCGGTTTTTCAATATTGCTTGTGCTTCTTGAGATAGTACACCAATTCTAATACTTTTAAAAATGTTGGCGTAAGTGAGGTCTGCAGATTGACGCATGTTTTCTGTTAATTCTCTGTATTGGAAATGTTGCCAAAGGTTGACATTTCCTATGCTGCCAACAGTTTTACGGCAGAGTTTGTGTCCTAAGGTTTTAAAAATAGGTTCACCTTTCACTGGTGTCAGTTGTAGAAGATCTCCGAAAACGATAATGTGTTTTCCTGCAAACAGTTCTTCGTGGTTTGTTCTAAGTACTTCTTGCAATCTGAGGTGAATCAAAGCCAACATTAGGTTGGAGACCATGCTCACTTCATCTATTAGTAGCATTTTCATTTGTTTTAATACTCTGCGTAGTTCCATTGCAGCTTCTGCAGAAAGTTTGTAATAGTCTAATTTGTTTTGGTGTTCTACTGGAAGGAGTAGTAATCGGTGTAAAGTGACACCGCCTATGTTGTAGGCAGCTAAACCTGTGGGGGCAGTTACAACAGTTCACAGTTTCTTTGTCAATTGTTGAAGGAACTTGCTGATGATTTTTGATTAAGAATGTTTTTCCTGAACCAGCTTCACCACTGACGTACAGCAGTATAGGTTTGTAACTTTGGCAGGTACATTCTTTATTTTCGTGTTGTACACCATGTGCAATTTCTTTTGTTACTTCCTCAAAAATGGTGCGCTGATCTTTAAGTTTTGATTGTAGTACAGTTAAGTCTTCTATATCCTCTTCATAGTGACACATGGTGTTTTCCACTTCTGTCATAGCTAATTCTGCCTCATTTGCTATTAGTGGCTGTCCTAGTGGTTCTTGACTTCCTGTTACAGAAGGTTAACTACTGTCGGAAGTGTCGTTATCTAGTTGGGCCTGGAGTTCTTCTTCGTGTTGCTGTTCATTGTGTAACATTGTTTTGTACTACGTAAAGTTCATATCAGTGATATCGCTTTCATTTGCTTTGAAAGCGTCTTCATAGCAGTCATAGTTATCTAGTATCTCTTCCTCTTTTTTCCATGGTTTAAAAAGTTGTAACAGGGACATGTAATAAAGTTCTTTCTGTTGAGGAGTTTTTAATGACAATTTGACATGATTAATTAAGCTTCGTTTGGTAAGTTTCACTAAGCTGCCTTCACAATCTGTCACTCTATATCTACCCTTGCTTTCATCGGGTTTTATATTATTTTTGTATGCAAAGTTTTGGGCTATGTGGTATACACACATGGTTTCCAAAGTGGTATTCCTGTTCGGGTAGTATGTGTCTAGTAAATTGTATTTTAAAATGTCTTGGCTGTTGGGATCATTTTTGGCAATTGTTTCTATGTCCTCATATGATTTGAGAACTCTTTTTATTTAGATTTAGCAGGACCAAGACTTAGCCATGCTATATTTTCAGATTTTCCTTACAAAGCAGTACCGGTTAAACGATCTGCAGCTTCATAGATGCCACATTCTCTATTGGAGAGCTTTTTTATGCCTAGGCTGTACAATTTCTGAGATAGTTTTTTGTCTGATGATAGGTCATTCCAGAAGTCTTGAAGCTCTGTTTTTTCTGCTTTTGTTAAGTAGGCTGTAACATATCGTGCAACTGCAGTGGAATTGTCTGCAATGTACTGCACATCTATGTTTGCATTCCATAAGAGGGCAATGATTGCATTGTAATCATTGATATATTTTGATTCTTCTGTTCTTTTTACGTAATACGTGTTCTTCAGTGATTTACCTTTAACACTATGTCGAACTGAAGACATGAAGTTGTTCACTTCACCTGTTTCTGTAACTGGTCTAGGGAAACCAAAGCGGCATTTGGTGTAGTATTTCCCTTTGCTTTTGTACTTACGACGACAATATTTGCCACATTTGTGTCTTTGAAATTGTACAATCTGTCCATGAAGGTCACTATGTGTCCTTTGTGGAGGGATTTCACAAGTGACATATTTTTGGATGAATTGCAAAACAGTGGCATCACTGTCCTGACCAAATTTAGGTGCACCTTTGATCCATAAAAGCATGTGGATATGTGGTGCTCCTCTGGCTTGGTATTCTTTTCTCCAAAAGAAATGTTGCACTTTTCCGAGGGGAGGAACAGTTTTATTACAAATAAAGTGTAGCATAACAATGAAACGATGGTGGAAATATCTTGAAACATTAACAGGATCTAGAGAGCAAAGTTCTCCAGGTGTTAGTATATCTATGTTGGTTTTGTTGTTGTTTGATATGCGTAGGAAACCATGTAAATCTTCCCATGCATATTCTGCACAACTTAATGTAACAAACCAAGTGGGTGGTCCAAGGTTTCTGATCATACATTGTACATCTCTGTGCCGTCGGAACCAGTATTCTTTCGTACCACGCATGTTTGCAAACAGATTTGTTATACTTGATTGTAAAACCTCGTCTTTTTCTTGTACTTTTTGTATTAATTGTGTAGCTGACATATTTTGAAAGTGGGTTCCAGATTTCAAGGTGTGCAATTCCGTAACATAGGGTTGCTAGTTCACTTTCAAAGAGTAGGTGGAATATGTATTCTACATTTTGTCTAAATCTGGGATCTTCAGAATATATTCGTAATGAGCGGTATTCTGATGCTGTTATCTGAGTGGGTCTATCATCGCATCTTCCTCCTTTGCCAGTAGGAAATAGCAGTGGAAAAGCACGTGCTTCTATACTTTTTTCCCATATGCTCATTGGTGACCCTTTAGTTTGTCGCAAGTTTCTAGTGCATCATCTATGCTCTCATTAGAGTGCAATGGATGAATTGTGTAATGGTCCAAATGAGAGGATACTGCAGCAGGATCCAGAAGTTCAAATTGACCAGTTTGTGATGACTCTTGAATTATTTCAGTTGTTTCCCTTAAGCTTTCTTCAATATTTATTTCTTTGTAGTATTCATTATTGTCTTTCAGATATTGCAAGGCTATTTTAACTTTATGTAAGTCCACGAGTTGTTGCCAATTCTTTTTGTCTTTTGGTGGTACACCATTTACTAAGACAATTAAAGAATGCTCTATTGGACGTTGCACTCCTTGCACATTCTCTGTCAGATCTAATGACAAATAAGCTACTTTGCCACAAATGCCTTTCGGGAATTCAGAGGGAGGTAATTTTGCTGTTTTTGGTTGAAGGCGTATTATTGCTTGAAATGGGTGAACTGTTTGAATTATGATGCTCTCATACAAATTGAGTTGTTTCAGGGGTTTTGGTAGTGGGAATAATTCCAAATTATTTGTGATAGCACATGAAGGAGTTTGGTTGTTGTCAAATTTTGTAGTGCAGTAACTGCAACATATTAGGGGTTCATTTATTTCGTATTTGTTTTCTGCTAAAAGGTAGAGAGCTAATTCAAACCATTTGGAATCTTCATTGTCTTCTATTTTGTATGTTACGTCTATAGTTTTTGTGTTACTTTTGTAAAAAGTTCTGCAGCAATACACACACGCATGGTTTGGTACTTCAGCCGATGTACTTTTAAATTTTAGCATTTCTTTTTAGTATGTGTGTAATAGAAGGTTGCTATGTGCAGAATTGTTGCTAGTCTGTTCTAAAACTATTGCATTTTGTAAGTGGCTTTCACTTACAAAATATTTTCTCTGGATATGTTCGATTTCTTCTTGTAGGTATTTGGGTGTACCATGTAGAAGAGTGTTATTTAAATTGGCTAATTCTAAAGCTGGACTTTTAGCATAGTACAGTTTATACACTAGATTTCTTACATTTGAATGATGTGTTGATATCATTTTGATATCATGGAAGGTGCTTTTGCAAATAGGTCCTGAAGTGCAGGCTAATGAATGTCCTTGTAGTCCTGTGTATTTGCGCACTGGACAGGTATCCATATTTTGCAGCACTTTCATTTTCACTTTGTCTTTACCTTTCACATACTGATTGAGGAACTGGCATAAAGATTTGAAAAATATTTTAGGAATGTTGCACATTTACGTGCACGGCCATTTGTATACTGGACGGTCTGGTTCAGTCGAATGGAGAGGTAATTGTGAGTTTTCTGGGGATACTTTTGTAAGCAGTTTCTTGTTCCATGATGGTGTTATTGATTTTTTCATATCCTCGTCGACTGCTATGGATGGCAATTGTCTTTGTTTGATTTTGTTTGTATGCTTCTTCATTAAAATATGGTTCTCTGGTCGTCGTGTGACTCCATTCACCTCCACAAATATTTAAGAAGTTATTTTTGTTGACATTCCGTTTATTGTGAAGTTTCTTTTGTAGTTTAGTACTTAGTTTTGTTAGTGGTTTCATCCTATTTAACACTAAAATAAATAACTTCCTTTTGAGAAAGATTGCACTGTCTTTGAGAGCTTGTAGGATTAACTTTCTACGGTAGGTTTTAAGGGTTGAGGATGATTTTGCTTCTCTTCTTATTAGATTCTGAAGGGCTCTGTGGCGGAACATTATTGCCAACATACTTTTTTTTACTATGGGTTCTTGCTAGTATATCGGGTTTTGTAGGAGCATTGTTAGCAGTAGTGGTAGCTGAATTCTTGTAAAGCGTTTTCTGTTTCGTGCCACATTTTGATAGAGGAGCCAAAGTTTCTGTAGTTGATGCTTCCTTTGTTTCTCTAAATGACTGTATTGGCTGTTTTGTTTCAACGTTCTGTACAAACTCTGCTAGAGATGGTTGCTTACTTTGGACAATTTTATTTGTATTTGTTCTATTTCGGCGTTCCTTTCTACGGACTTGCTTTTTGGTAGGCATTCTTTGGGGTCTGTTGAAATAAAAGAAGGCATGGCTTGGTCTGTTTTACAATGTATGTGTGCTGTGTGCATGCGTGTATGAGTTTGATGGGGAAGATATTTGTGGTGGTGTGTGAATGTGCATTGGTCAGTTAAAATGAGTTGGGAAGGCTATTTTTCTGTTTGTATATTACTACACTGTGCTTCTGATGAGAGTAGAAAGTGAGCTAGTGGTGAGGAGAAGCATTAATAGTAAACGTAATGGTATAAAATTAAAACAGCTATTTGTTTTGTACTACTAACATTCTAAGGCTTGTGTATGTTATTTGTGTTCCAAAAACACAGGGATTTGTGTGCCTTCTGCCTGTTAATCTTTGTTTAATAAATGGGGATTTGTGGGCAGAATAGTTCAGAAATCAATGTTTTTTTTTTTGGTGCGCAAATTACATAAATAACCCACACAGTCTCTTTGAGGAACAGTAAGAATATAAAGGGAGTACTGTACTTTTATTTGTGCAATGACCAGGTTTCTTCGGATATGTTGTTTGCAGTGTAGATGCTGTTGATTATCAGGAGAGTAGTCATCACTGCAGTTGAAAAAGGAAGAAGTTAGTAATTTTGTGTGTTTAAAGCAGTGATGTTAATGTACACGTTTATTTTTCAGCTTTCGTGGGAGTATTCTCGTTTGATATCTCAACACAGTGTATGTGTGCATTTCATTTCACTATGTGCAGCCTTTATATGTTATTTGCAGTATGTTAGTTGAACCTGCTTCGCAAATGAGTACAATTTTCAGTTCATGAAATTCCCTATTTTCATAGCAGAAAGTTTTGGAAGTGATAGGTCATTATAGTAGATGGGAAAAATTTCAATAGTTTCATATTATAAGTAGGAATGCGAAAAATCAGGAGCACCTAAGAGGGAGATGTCACCACAGCAATCGGGAACGTTTATTTTTCTTATACGATCGCATTGGAAGTAGCATCAATTTAGGCAGAAGACAGTAAAAAAGTGTGACATTTTTTTATGGAAAATCGAATTTCGCACATAAATGGTATGTATGCACACGTTATGCGGGAGACAGTAAGAAGTAGTGCGATTTCTCGATGAAAAATCAGAAGTCTTGCACTTAAAGTGGGAGCGTTGGTATGTATTGGCTATGCAGATTTAGTGGCATTATTTTGTTTAAATGGAATCATAAGATTTGCACATGTTCTCTGAATAAAATATGCATACTTGTACTTTGTACTCATGCATGTGAGTATGCATGGAGCTGTAAGTAGAAATTCGCGACACTTGCACAGTAGATTTTGAAATAGGTGCTTTGTAATGATATGCGCCTTGTATTCAGAGTGATCAACATTACATTTGAAGTGCGGAACTCTGATGACAGAGTTAGATGTAGAGGTCTTGGATGTGATTGGTGGATGGTTGTGTGACTGCTTAGCTGTGTCCAATGAGGGAATGGATTTGCGAGTGATGTGGAAAGGGTAGAAGGACTGGCTAAGAGTTACTTGCCACACGGACACCGCACCTGTCCGTGGGTGGGGCGTGCCACATACGGGGGTTCTACAGCAAATACAGCATGGAAAGGGGACTGTAGGCATCAGCCAATCAGATGTTGACATTGTTGATTTGTGTAGAAAGAGAGTGTGTGTAGTGAAGATGGCAGAGGTGGAGACTGTCAGGGTGTTGGTGCTCAGAGATAGTTTTGTTCATGGTTTACAGCACTATTCCGATTGTAGGCATGTGGCAAATAATTTCGATGTCAGAGGAGTGGAGGTGGTGTGGAGCGCTGCGACTGATTGCAATGTAGCGGCAATTCTCCAAGTTTGCCGAGATATACGTAGGATGACCAGTCCCCATGTGGTAGTTTTGCACTATGGTGCTTGCCATTTGGGCTACGTGAGATCACCTTCTTTGTTGGGAGATTTGGAACAGTTGGTTCAAGCAGTCATTAACATCTTTCCAACTGCGATTAATTTTTTCTGGCTTACTTTCTAGAGCAAAATGGGACAACAGTTGTTTTTTGTCCAGATCAAAGTATTGGTAGGTGCGCCATCAATCGCGGCATGCGTGCTTTCATGTTAAGAGCTGGTATGTTTTTCTGCAGCCACAAGAACATTGTTTCCAGTAATGCGCCTTATTTTGAAGCCTATGGTTTTTCTTTGTCTTTTTTGGGAAATGCAATGTTCTTTTGGAATGTAAAGCTTGCTTTGGAGAAGGTTCTGTGATGATTGTAGGAGTAAAGTAAGAAGAAAAAAAAGAAAAAAAATACAAAATAACAGATGTCTGTCAGGCATCTGCAAAGAAACAAAAAAAACCACCCACCTTAAAGGGAAAAAGGGGAATACTATTTAAATATACAGTCGCGTTCAGATCCTCTAACTGTCCGTGGACATGGCGGTAGTCTGCAGGCAGCGCGTATTACCAACAGGGATTCTGGGGTGGAGACGCATGCAAATGAGAATGAGCGAAGCTAGGGATTGGTCAGTAAAGTTGAGTGGGTGTGTTCTGAACGGAGAGATTTAGTGAGAACGTCTTTTTCCTGAGAGGAGAACAGACAGCTATGGCTCTGTGTGCTCGAAAACAGATTATCTGGATTTTGGGAGACTCATGGATACATTGGCTGAAGGTGCATGCAGAACGTTGTGGTATATCTGCAGATCTTGGATTTTCTCATGTGGAAGTGCACTGGCATGCAGTGCGTGGAATAAAGTGGCTGGACTTGGTACCTCTCTGTGCTACTTTACAGGCAGAGCGTCATCCTGATATAATTGTCATTCATTGTGGAGGGAAGAGTTTAGGGCATGTCTCTGGAATTTCTTTGCAATTTGCAATGAAGGAAGGACTTGCGAAGGTCATGGACATGTTTCCAAATTGCCAAGTAATTTTTCCCGTATTGCACAAAGACAAATGTGTCTCCGTTCTGCTTTATTGGTCCACAAATGGAGAAAGCGATCGCAATATCAAAAAGGCTGTTTGTGCCTTTCTAAGAGATGTTGGCATGTCCTTTTTCCACAATGAAAATATTTTGTTTCGTAGCACATTCATTTTTCGCAGAGATGGAGTCCACCTTACATATGCTGGCAATCAGATTTTTCTTCGAAATGTACAAAATGCATTGCGACCTTTTTTGGATTCATATTCACCTATTTTGCATTACATTTTGACGAATCCAAGTTTCTCAAACACACAAAACACCACCAAAAGGCTCATTTTTGGATTTGCAACGGTTGCACTCAAAATGTTTGTGCGTCCTACGACTGTCTGAAGACTTTTTGAAAAATGCGTGGGGGCCTACACCGTTCACGTGATAGTTCCATTGTTAAACTGAGAAAGGTGGCTCTGAAAAGAGCCTTTTTTAAAATGTTTGTTTTATATTTTTTTTATTTTTTTTACACACGACTCACTAGGAGAGGAGGGTAAAGGAGGGTAAGAAAGGGACACCAACCATGGGGATAAGAAAGGGCAGGTGGAGAGAGAAAGATGTAGGGTGGGCCTTATTTAGGTAGGTCGCAGATCTTCTGGTGCTCCGTGACCGTAGTCTCAAGAGCACTTCGAAAACTCTCCCCGCTGCAGAGTACTGCGTCGCAGTACATACACAATGTTGTGACCTTTGAAAGGTAAGGGTCAACAGCATTGCGAATGGCCTGTGAGGCAGCTGGAGGGATGCGCTCTCCCACAGGAGTGTCTCTTGTGGTGAGAGGATCGGACACGGAGGAATGCTGCGGGGGAACTCAACCTACTACGTTCTTTACATGGTACCACCTTGTGAACGTCCGCCCCGTGGAACGAAGTTAGGTGTCGCTTCATGGTTGTCATACCAAAGCTGTACGCACCAGGTCTCCCACGACTCAGCACCAACCGGCGAGTGCTGGTAGTAGGGAGTTCCCCCACCTCAATCTCTTCATCCTCTTCTTCCTCGCTCTCGACATCCTCACGCGTATTTTCCTCTGCAGGCCCTTGGGGAGATGGTGGAGGTTTTGGGGGTGGTGCTTAGGCTGATGTAGCAACAGCAGCCATGGATGCCATTAGGGTTGGTCGAATAATCTTCGCTACAGCAGTAAAGGCAGCAAAACGCAATCTGCTATAGCCAGAAGAACAATGAAGATGAGCTCGGGGGTGTGGCCTTTTATAGGGGTGGAGGGATGCGCCTCGTGACCATATCGATCACTCAAAAGCGTTGAAAAAGTTCTAAACAATATGTTGAAAGCTATGTCCCTTGTATGGGACATGTGAAATGGTGATTTTGTATTTTAAAATAATTTGTCATGTCTGCATAAGTTCTTTTGAAATGTTGCGGAAGCGGACAAAGTGCGCAAATTAGGACACACGCTCAGCGTGGGTGCGCTCACATGATGACGTCGTGAACACATCCGCGAAGGAAATGGGTGCCTGCAGGACACCAAATGCACAGTAACGGTCGTGCGCATGCACGCGGGTGTTCTACGAACAGTGTTCGGGTCCTGAAACTAATTAAAAATGCGACACAAGTGAGACGGACCGTTACGGACAGGCGCGATGTTTGCAAGACTTACCGGTATGGTGCGCATGTGCGTCGATGTTCTGCTGACTGTACAGCCAGGTACAGTGTCCTTAGGACACTCCCATTTTGTTAATTTATAGACATCCCAGACACCTGGTGTGTTCTAAGAACAGTTTCATCTTAGTTGTGAATAGTACAGAGAGGTATAATGTCCTTAGGACGCCCCCATACTGTTGATTTACAGACATCTTGGTCAGCTGGTGTGTTCCAACAACAGTTACATCTTGGTTGCGAATTGTACAGGTAGGTATATTGTCCTTAGAATATCCATATTTTATTGATTACAGACAGGCAGAAAAGGTGCGCTGTCCGTGGACATTTTAACTCTTTTTAAAATGAAATGTGATCCAAACCATTCCACTAAAAGTAACATAACATTGTTTTTATTAAACACATATACATCAATCAATCAAGAGAGAGAGGGGGAAGCAGACACTAAAAGAAATATACGGGAATTATGGTTTTCCACAGGCTGGTTGTGAGGGGATGAAGGGATGGAAGTTTCGTCAAAACGTTTGTTGTTCTTAAGGGTTTGGGGATAGTTCAACTGGGAAATGGAGAAAGGGGAAAGGTACAGGTGGGACAGTGATATCTGATTTTTCCTTTCACGAATTCCTCCACAAATTACCTTAACCCATTAAAATTCTCTTTTAGCATGTCCACTTTGTTTTCTATTCGTTTCAGGGTGTCTTGCACGGTGTCCTTTGGTGGACTTTCTTAATTTTTTACCTGGTCTGTTAAAAATACATATGTATATGTTAAGTGTCCATAAAATACTGTCTATTAATTTGCTTATGCAGAGAAGTGTGTACCATTATTATCGCTATCTTCCGACATTTCGCCATGCGGAAAATTCTCCTCCAGCCACTCCAAAGTACTGCACATTTCTGTGTCAAAACAACAGAAATACATTATTTGTTCTGCATCTCATACAAAATGTATGCGCACATGTAAGAAAAATGAAGTTCACTTACTCCTTTCTTGTAATTTGTCTTCGTTGTGTTATGTTTGTCTTCTGTCGCTCCTAGCTGCACAGTTTCTGTGAGGTAATTACGTTGGAGGCATATCTTTTTGTTATGGTATAATCCATTTTATTCTACATGGTAATTAAATGAATGGGTAATGTGTGAGACCTGTAGGTTCGAATGGTTACTTATTACTACTTATAATGTGTTTATGTGCTCCTTTTTAAACTTGTGCATTTTTCATATGGTATAATAGAACAATTTCAGATACCCCCTGACTGTTTGGTTAGTGTAAATCTCGTCCGCGCCCGTCCGCAGACAGGCGTTCAGTCCGTGCCCTTCAAATACCATTAGCGAGGTGGTTCAATATGTTCTATGTTACATGTATATAAAGTAAGGGAATTATAGTACATATCTCCCAAATTCACATGATGAAAGTGTATATTCAGTAAAAAAAAACTTTGTTAAAGGAATGTTATTATTAAGTTGCCCTACTAAAAAACTATGAAATTCACTAAAAAAAAACTTTGTTAAAGGAATGTTATTATTAAGTTGCGCTACTAAAAACCTGTGAAATTCACTAAAAAAAAGTTATAAACGGAACATTATGGTTCAAAGTAAAACCGAAAAACCCCTGAAATTCGCCAGTTATGGTAGGCTAAGCAACCATAAGTCGCCCCACCACTGTGCACTGCTAACACCCAGGACATCAAAGATGACATCACAACTGTCATTTCCTAAATTGTAACACTGATTCTGCAGTGTGAATGGAAATAGCTTTACTAATACAAAAAATCAGAGCAGCAAATGTTTTTGAGTTTGTACGTTCTTCTCTTTAGGGATACTTAATAGAAGTTATATCTATTTCTAGAATTCTGATTTCTCCCTTAAACATGTAGTTTGTTCGCAAGCTATGAAGGTTAGCCTAAATGAATACATGAGGGGGGGGGGGGCGAGCCAGTGTAACAATGCAATATTAACAGGATCTTGAGGAATGAGTGGAAAGCTATTTTCTAATGGATTGTGTCCTCCCACAGATTACTCATTTTAGGTATCCTCTTCTTGCTTTAGCCGATCTCGGACATTTTCAACAGCAGGGGGTGTCGTGTGGCATCAGCGTCGAAGTCCCTCAATGCGCTTCATACTAGAGTCTTCAACATGTCTGTATAAATGGCTCACACTATGCTCCATTTCCTTTTTTCTGCATGCTTCTCACAACATTTGAGTTCACCTCAGTTCTTTCTTTAGACGTATGTCAAATTTTTCAATTTTTTTAAATTAAAATGTCTTCTCTGAAACTCACTGTTTTCAAGCACAGTGAGGACTTGTTTGGTGACTCGACACTGACCATGAAGCCATTGAAGCTTTTGTTTACTACAGCTGGCTGGCTTTTCCTTCATTAGTGCCGCAAAACCAACAAGCCATCACAGGCGGGCATCCATTTCACAAAATGGATGCGCCCATGTGCTTGCTTTAGCGAATTTTGAGCTTGAATAGCTCAAAATTTTACATAGGAAGTTTAAAAAAAAAAGTGCTAGTATTTTTTTTTTTTAATGTTGCCTTTAAATTGTGTGCATTCTAGCACTAGGTACTTTAATATTTCCTTATGTTATTCACACCCCGGGAAGCGACAATTGACCTCTTGTTCATTCCCCATTAATGTGCCCCAGTGCCTGATCATCTTTCTGGTATAACAGTGATTCAATTTAAAACGTATATAGTAAGTGCCAGTAAAGTTACAAGGAAACATAACTACATAGGTATCACGCAAGTCTCTTTTCTGTGTAAACGTCGCATATTCAGTGTACATAGAGTAGCTTGTGACTTTTTCCAATGTGCGAATCCAATCTCTTTCAAAGCGTTTTTTTTTTTTACATATGCGAGTCTAAGGCATAGGTCATAAGGTGTAACCTCCAATTCATTTAAAATACCATGCATCCTCTGCTGGTACTGCGTAATGGAACCTGTGCAATTGCCCAGTAATATTGCATGATAGTCCTGATATAAAGAATTCCTGGGAGGGTCGAGCATTTTAGCATAGTTCGTTAAAGCACACCATTCCCCTCGACACGATAATGATACTAGGCGAAACTCATGTCTAATTATGCAATATGGGATGGCTAGGAAGAGGTGAAGTGCTGATTTTACTAAACGCCCCTGCAATACATCAAGATGTTTATTAAGATTGTACAAACAAATATCGAGTGCATATAAGATCACTGGTTCTGCCTTAAGGTTTAAGAATTCCAACAACGGTACCAATGAAAATGTACACTACTTTGACAAAATAACCTTCATTTGGCATAAGAGTGGCCTGGTTTTCAGCTTCAATCGATAATTCCAAAGGTTGCTATATGATGCATTGGACACAAAGTAGCCAAGATAAATGGTCTTGACAGATGGTTCAATCGAGAGTCCATTAAGTTTCCAACTGTACTGCTTTAATTTGTTTCCGGCATTAAAGACTCACTGGTTTCGTCATTGCACCTTCAATATTTAATCTTATCATATATGCATTATTTATGTGTAGCTGAGCAATCCAAAAAATCAAAAACGCTGGGATACCAAGCGTTGTCATCTTCCTCCACAGCAGTTTTCTTACCACAGTGTCAAATGCATTGGACATATCAATACATGCCATATAGACCGGATATGCTCCTTTTGATTTTAGTACTGGCTAGAATATGTGCTAAGGTGGTAGCATTCAACACAGTACTCATTCCCCTTCGAAATCCTGTTTGGAATTTGGAATATATGTTATGGAGTGAGATATGCTTTTCGATATCATGCAAGATCAAGATGGCAAAAACGTTTGCGGCCGCATCCATAAGGGATATGGAACGATAATTGTCAGGATTCCCAGGATCGCCTTTTTTGAAAATCGGTACAATTATAGATGTAACCCAAGATTGCGGTATATTAAGTGTCCGCAGAATTAAATCAAATTTGATTTTAAAGCTTCCCGCCCATAGCGTGGAATCGGCCTTGTATACACAAAGCGGAATACCATCAGGTCCTCCTGCTTTGGAGTGGGTCAACCTACCAATAGCCCACTCTATATATTGTGCTGACCGGTTAGATGCGTGCATGTCGAGGTGCACCTATTGGTGCCTGATATATACAATCCATGAAACGCGCTGGGAGTTGATACCTATTTGCAATATGCAATTCCCAAACCTCAGCAGGAATTATATTTGTAGAGAAATCACTAGTACAAGAAGCCGGCTGCCTAATTATTGACCGGATGCGTCTCGTACCATGCTTACAGATTGATTTTATGAGGTCATGGTTAACTTTGTTGTAGGTCAAGGCCCTTATTCCTCTAATTTCATTCTTGTAGGATTGTAAAATGCGTTTTATTATAAACAGATATTGAGCATTATTCAGTTGATCAGATTTTAGTGTTCTTTGGGCCCTATTCCTTGCTCGCTTCAACAACATAACTTTATGGTCAAACGTATACTTCAAAAGTGATTGCTGAGGTTTCTGCCTCGCGGTTTAACGACTCCATCTCCTCTAGCCACCACATCTGCAGCCTGGGAGAAAAAAAAGAAGACACCACAACTCATCTTCAATGGATTCCTCACCTGACAGATGCCAGGTACGGTTTGCATCAAAATCTGCCTCTGCAGGGAAATGGGAAGAGCTTAGACAAAAGATGTTATAAGTTTTTTCTCAAAGGCAGCGCTTCCTTTCCTTAGTCGGAACGAAGTAAAACCGAACCCATCGTGTCATCAAAAACCAGCAGGGACTCTGGGGAAGTTCATCCTGCTTACCTTGGAGCCTGGGTGAAAAGGCTTCTTCGAGGTTTGCCAGCAAAGTGTCGACATCATCAACCAGTGGTGCCCTTTCTTATATCAATGCCATGTAGGTGCCTTCCTCAAAAGTCATGATGGCTTTAAAGAAGACTTTGACCTTGATGTTTATCACCTATAGATTATTTGAAGTAGTTCCAATCCATCTATGATGACGATGACAACCAGGTCCCTTTCAGTTTCAAACGTTTTTATGCTTTGAACATCCCTGAGGAATTAATCTCGGAGGGAGCAAGGATGGACAAGTTGGTGACCAATCTCAAGGATTCCAGTTGGCTTGACACCGAGTCTGAGGTCTTATTTGAACAACCATATTTCAAATGATGGTGTCCTCCCACAGATTCCTCATCTTACATATATGCTCCAGCCTTGCAGCATTCCTGGAAACGTTTTCCCCAGCAGGGGGTGCCGTGCGTTCTGGCGTCTATGATCGAGTCATCGGTTTCTTGACCGAATGTGATGTCGATGTCTGTACAAATAGCGCACTCAGCTGCCCTAACCTCTGTTCCTTTTTTCTGCATGGCCAGCACTCTACTCGGGAACATCGCTTCTCTGCTCGTGGAGGCTGTGTTTTGGACCCGGCAAATTGTGATGCTGCGTCTTTAAGAAAAGTTGTATCAGCTGGCAGGAGGTGCGGAGCGGCTGCGCAGAGTGCTGAGCTGAGTCCAGCCACTCTCCGGTAAACCGTTAGTGACCGTGCCGTGACGGTGCCTGGGGCAACTCCTGGAGGATGGCAAAAAGACCTACAAAATGTGGACGCAGATCAAAAGGAGTTTGAAGACGGTTCTCGTACCCTAAGAAGCAGTTGTCTACTCTAAGGAGAAGCTGCATCCGTCGACGGGACAACGGCTAAGAGCCCTGTAGAGAAATCATCACGGCTGTCCCCCGCAGTCCCTGCGTCGTCGTCCCCCATTGCTCATTGACTTAGCAACTGAAAAAAAAACTTTCTGTAAAGAAATTACAAAGAATATGCATGCGACGGGGCCAACCGGGAGTGTGGCTGAGAGTGTAAATCGAAGTCTAGATAACACACTGAACAGCCACCCCATTGCAGCGGCTGCAGTGAGCACACCCTTTACGGAAATATAAGCGGAAAAAATGGTGGGGCGAGAGGAAAATGCTACTCACGGCCCGCTTAACTTACAATTATCACAGACTGTTCTGCCAGCGGCTACTGCATTTTCCTTCACAGGTAATGCCGTGAGGGTAGAAGCTGTAGTCCATCGAGCTCTGGACAGATCTTTAGAGCTTAGTCCTGACTCCCCTCGATCTGCCGTGTACATACAGGGGTTTGAGGCACCGCCCGCAAATGCTCAGAACCAACCCTCTACTGAACAAAAAAGCAGGGGGCACCCTGCAAACATCATACCCGTGGACGACATAGCCTTAAGCACCTCTAATGTGCATGAAACCACCACCAAATGTTGTCCACCTTATCTCTTGGCGTTAATGCACAAAATGCTCAACAACCCCCGGTTAAGAAATGGAAGTGGAGAGGGCCGTCCCCGTTAAGGAGAATAAGTCCTTTATAATTGCTCAAAACTACTGGAGAAGGGGGGGGGGCGTAGCACAAATCGGGCCAACAAAATTACACACATTAATCAATCAACGGGCATGAGGATTGAAGCCGGGGTTGACCGGACTTTTGACGCAGAAGTAACTAACGTCAAACTACTAGAGAGCACAGTAGAAGCTCCTTTGCTGGCTTGGAACTCGGCAGTGCCCTGTAGTTCGGAGAGTGCCCATGTTAACGAGTCCACGCATAGGCAAAACACCTCGACTTCCTCATCTTCCTCCTCAAGTTCCACCTACACTAGACAAGATCACCCGAGAAGGAAAAAACAGGAGGAAGGCAAACGTGTCAGCAAAGTCTACTACCATAACTATCTTTTCAGCCAAATGTCTGCATTAACCATCGCCATGGCCCCGTTTTTAAAATGATGTCTGTAAACGACACCCTTAAGGACCAAACAACACTAATGGCCATTCTTCACTCAAAGACAATCTTTGTTGAAGGAATTATCACTGCACGAAATGCTGCAATTGACAGTCGGTGTTCACGGGAGGCAGATGGTGTTAGGACTGATTATCTATACTCTGGCCTGGTGGACAGATGTATAGAAGGCCAACCTATATTGTGACAGTAACAACTCCGGGAAGCTGTAGCCAAACCAGTTTAGGTAGCAGTGACAGGCGGTCTAGGTTAAGTTCTTCGGAGGGGGTGAGCTTGTAAAGGGTCCACAATGAGGTCACGCAATGGGCCTCACAAATGACACTTAGACAGGATTTATAAAAACACAGTTAATTTATTATGGCCAAAACACACTATAGGAAAATGACTACAAGCAGGTAGGCACAACACTTTTAAACTAAATACATAAATATATTCACTTGGTTAAAATGCATAATACAAATCGGACACTCCTGCAAAGGAAAGGTTAGACAAGTATTATGCACAAAAAGGTCCACAGAGATGATCCCTCGCTAAAATTGTCCAGCCCTAAATTGCCTGGGGCCTTAAACCCTGTTGTTCAGGATACAGGTCTACAGAATTTAGGATGCCAAAGAAAATGCAGGTAGGGTCTTTGGGGTCCAGTGAAGGGTTCTTATGGTTAGGGTTCATGATAGACTTGGGCCCAAAATTAGCCCCAAGAATCAGAAATTGTGCATAGGCAAGTTATGGCAAAGCCAAAAGTGTTAGAAATAGGTTTATTATAAGCCCATTGACTTATAATGGGAGTATAGGGGTAGGTTAAAAGCTCTGTAACTTACCCCTTTTACTCCGTACCTTCCCCAGACTTGGTAGAACAAAGGAAGGGGGCCCTACGTTCCTTTCCCTGCTGAAATGTGCAGTCCTTGATTTCCATGGGTTGCTGGTTCGAGGCCCACTCCGATTGGTGTCTTTTGCTGGTGCAAGGACTCTCGGTCGAAGAATGCAGAAAACCTTGATGCAGCACCCCTCTCAGGACTGGACTCAAGTCAGGTAAGCAGGTTTCGGATGGTGCACACTGCGCACTGCGATGCAAATGAATTCAGTAGCCGCAGTCAGACTTTCACGTCTATCTCAGGTCCCCTCTGTGCTAGGATGCCAGGAGGTAGACTTGCAGTGGCAGCTGAATGTCCACCAAGTTTCACACCGATACGGTGACGTCGCTAGTATGGTAGCCCAAAAACGAAGCTGGTCAGCCACAGAACACTTCCAGAGCCCTTGGGATCCAATATGGATGAAATTGGATCCCAGATGCATTGTGC
Organism: Ambystoma mexicanum; assembly: GCF_040938575.1. Lineage (NCBI taxonomy): Eukaryota > Metazoa > Chordata > Amphibia > Caudata > Ambystomatidae > Ambystoma > Ambystoma mexicanum. The sequence continues at coordinate 643,460,154 of NC_090923.1, forward strand.
CTAAAATTGGAGGGGTAACATTAGGTAGTCTGCTATACGCTGATGACTTAGTATTACTAGATCATACTGCATTAGGGCAGCAGAGGAAGTTGAAAAAATTGTAGGAATATGCTCTGGCAAATGACCTGGAAATGAACACGAAAAAAACGAAGATCCTAACCCTTGAAAATACCCAATGCAAGAAGAAGCAACCACTTGTATGGTACTTGGGAACATCAGTAATAGAGCAGGTCGAATCCTTCAAGTAATTGGGAATTCAAATCAGTAGGAGCAAGGTCGAAAGTACATCATGCCTGTGCCCTAAAAGGGAAAGCATTAATGCTAGCTAACCAAGAGCTAATACTAAAAAGAAAATATTGCAGCTACTCAATGCTTCCAATATTAGAATTTTACAGGTCAAAGGTGGTGGTAACCCTGACCTATGGCTCATGATGCCCTGTTATCCCTCCCAAAGAAAAAGTGGTCGAAGGCATCTTCTGGAAAGGGTTTTATGTATTCTGAAAAGTACTCCTATCCAGGCATTCCGAAGGGAATCAGGGCTATCCTCATTGAAAGTTATGGCCGAATGGAAAACTCTGGCCTTCTATGGTAATTGTGCCCTAGAGTCTCCAGCCCAAATTTTGGCCGTCATTAAAAACAAGATGGGAACTGGCAATGGCAGACTGGCTCACCGGTGGGGGCCTGCTTGTAGAGATTTGTTGTATTATCTTAATGCCTCAATGGATGACTTGATAAATAATCAGGTAAAATCAAGAACAAATTGTGGGAAGCCGACTGGATAGCAACCCACGTGGAGGTGAACAAATATAAATTGTTCCAAAATGTATTCAACGAAATACGCTGTTTGGGAAACGTCCCAGAATACCTGAATACATTCCTGAACCCTTACTATAGGACCCAGTTCATGAGGATTAGACGCAACCTCCATAAAACCAAGGCAGTGTTATCAGTAAGATCGACAAATTGGCACAGGGGCATAATATGTAGGTTTTGTAAAGAGAAAGGCTCTCTGGAAAACTTGCAACATATCTTTATGTTCTGCACTGCTCCAACTACACCAAGGACCAACAGTTTTAAACATTCTTTGGAAAGCACACGCACTTTACCAGCAGAAGAATGGTGGTCTCTTCTGTTGAGGGGGGGGGAGAGACTTATTTAACTATTGCAGCAGTCACATACTTGAATTACTTGCTAGATAATAGCAATGACCCCTGAAAGGTGGCTGCATAGTACATTAGCCCGCTTTTACTGGGAACAAGCATGTGGTGTATTTTATGGAATTGTTTTGTTTTGACAAGGTACTGTTTTGCAAAAAATTTGAATAAACTAAAATTGCAAAAATAAAAAACATTGCTTCAGAGAAATCTCAGACGCATTTTTCTTTTTAAAAAAAAATGTGTGCTCATTTTTGTAGATTTCTCAAACCGGTCTACTCCAAAACCCTCAGGTTTCAAAAAGTGCTGTGATTGGGGCACTAAAGTGTTGCTATCAGAGACCCACAGAATTTGTCTGTGGTGCTTCAGTACCGACCATGTTGTGGCGGATTGCGGCTCATGTCAAGACATGACGCCAAAAGCCTTAAAGGAGAGAGCCCCCAAATTGTACCACGGTAGTTCGACTTCAAAGTCGCCAAGTACGACAGTCGAAATGCAGACCCCACAAAGGTAAAAGCTCCACGGCTGAAAAATAACCTGAGAAAGAGAAAAAACAGTCAAAGAAGCACCGTAAAGGATCTCACTCGAGGAGCGACTCCCGTCATTCATCTTCCTCATCGAAGAAGAAGAGGAGGAGGAAGTATTCATCCATAGACTCTGTTAGGGAGAATTCTCATTATATGGCTAATTTCCCTCACCTAGTGAGTCCCCCAGCAGCTTTGCTGGATTTCTGGAGTTTATTTTTTCACTTGGTAAGAGTGTGAGCTTTTCCCCCAGTCTTACCCATGTTTTGCCATGTGTATTTCCTCTGTTTTTGTGATTGTGGACCACTTCAGTAGCCCCCTTCTTTTGTGTGTTACACAGCACCTTCAGTGCAGTGACACAGGGTTGTCTTTTAGACTTCCCACCGACTCCATTTCTGAGGCTGACTACTGTCCCCCAGAAAACGGTAAAGTTGCCATTAACTTTACATAGACATTTAACCACAGATCCAGTACACCCCATCTTACATGGAGTACTGAAAAGGGTTAATCCTTAGCCCTTTTTATCTTTACCTCCTAGAGCATTGTTTCGCTCTTTTAACATTTAGACTTGGCTGCTGACCGTGGTATGTACCCTTACGTTTCTAACGTGATTATACCTTATAAACGTGGTATTGTTTTAGGCTATTAGATTAGCCTCGAACTTAAACCCGCTTGACCAAATACTTTTTCTTTTGGCTCCGGTCGGGTTTATTCGCCATTTCTTTTTGTTAAAGTCCTTCTTGTGTTTTACGTTGCGCGGCAAACCAGGTTTGCCTTCTTTGTTCACTGTCTTTTGGCGGACTTCTGCCAAGAAGCCCTCCTCTAGGCACCTGGGTGTCTAGGTGGGCTGAATGTGAGGTAGGGGTGTAGTCACCCCCTGCACAGGGTATCCTAGGAAACCCAAGTCGCACTTTGCCATAATTGGCTGAGGTGGTTGTCCGGCTGGACAACCCCCCTGCTGCGTGATTGACAGCCAGGCTGTGTGAATGGGGGATTTTCGCATAAAAGGCAGGACTCTTGGGCTGGAAGTCAGAGTCGCCACTGGAACTACAAGAAACCGAAGAGAAGCGGAGAAGAAGTCGGCTGCTGCAACTGTCCCGTCCTGGTGAAGCCCTGCTGCAGTCCTAAGCTATCTACCCTTCGACCACCAGAGAAGATCCAGTCCGGAGTCGTCTTCCCTTGAGCCTGGTGGGGATAACCAGCTCATCTTCTACAGCCAGAGGATCCTCTTCGTGGTCGAAATCGCTGCACACTGCTGTAGTGGTCCGGATAGCCATCTGAAGAGCCTCTACTGTTTTTAAGGAGTGCACCTTTTATTCAACGTCGCTGGTGCCGCCTTCAGCCCTGTGTGGTGCAGACCCCTCCAGACGTCGTCCTTCTTGCCGAAGCTCCAGGAACCGTGAGTCTGCAGGAAACTACCAGGAACAACTGCCGTGGCACCAGCTTCTTCATGGAATAAGGTACTGTGTTCTGCTCGAGGAATTCGGGTGCCCTTATCTTCCCTCCTTCTTATAACTTTTGCTTCCTCCATTGACAATATCTAAGTACTCCTGGCAACGTTGAATCTTGAACTGTCCGACTGTGTGATCCTTGACAACAGGAACCCGGTTCCACTGGACACTGGCTCTGGCCTATTGACTCTCTTGGCCTAGACAACTCTCTTGAGGTAGATTTTCTGCAAGGAGATATTAGAGCCCACCCAGTGTGGCATATAGGAAAATGATGGCAAAGGTGACCATTGCTTTAGGTTGGGGTCCCCCAGCAAGTGAAATCGCAGGGAGAGTGTGATGGCGGGAGAACCATTTTGGCAAACATGGCCAGAGGTGACCAGAGTAACAGACGCATCTCTGAAAGGCTGGGGCGCTCACCTTTACAAGCTGATGGTGAGCGGGTTGTGGTCCCTGGCAGGTTGTGGTCCCTGGCAGAAACAAAACTTCACATAAACCTTTTGGAGCTGAGGGCGAACAGACTGGCTCTGGGGGTCCTTCCAGGGGAAGACTGTCCTGATCATGATGGACAATAGTGGCCATGCACTACATCAACAAGGGAGGCAGTTTAGGGTCACTGCCCCTGTGCAGAGTGGCGATGCAACTCTAGTTCTAGGCATTACACAAAAAGATCTCCTTGTCGGCAATTCACCTTGCCGGGAAAGAGAATATGACTGCGGACGCCGTAAGCAGACAACACTCAGTCTCCTACAAGTGGGAACTGTGCTAGGATGTCTTCTAGAGAACTTTGTCTTCCGGTGAACCCCTCAAGCGGAACTGTTTGTGTCCAGTGTCAACGGGAAGCACAGACGTTTCTGTTACAGGAAATATACCCAGAGAGGAACACTGGGAGACTCATTGGTGGTGGACTGAAACTTCCAGCTCCTATATGGGTTCCCACCATTCATCAAGTGATCAGGAGCTTGAGGAGGTTAGAGAGCAACCATGATCTTGATGGCCCTGAACTGGGCCATGAGGACGTGGTACCCGGGCCTTCTCGGTATGGCTATCTGTTATCCACATCATCATCCCCGGAGCCCAGACCTTCTCTCCCAGGGGAGGGGGCTGGTTCTTCACCCGAGCATACACACGCTCTACCGGTACTTCAGGCTTCTGAAAGGTTAAGGTACAAGGATTGAGACCTCCTGGAAGACATGATGGAGGTGTGGCTTTCCGCCAGATGGCCAGCAACTAAAGCTCTGTACCGCTGTTGTTGGTAAATGTTTTGCAGCTGATGCAGAGCACAGGATGTGGATCTCTTTTTATGTTGTCTGTTCTTCATTTGGTAAGACAGGGTCTTCAGGTCACCACCGTCAAGCGCTATTAAGCAGCGCTCGACCTCTTTAAGTGCGTACGCGAGAACAAGGATCTACCTCATCCCCTTGGTGGTTTCAATTTTTAAAAGGCCTGATAAACACGTTACCTCCGACATAGTGGCCGCATGGGACTTAAACTTGGTGTGAAAATTTCTTATGACAGGATTCCAAGATGGCGCCTGGTGGTAGGTAGACGTGAGCGCGCGAGCTCCATCTCCGAAAGGCCCTGTTAACAGGGCATTTCCAGCCTTAAGCTCCCATCAACAGTGATTGTCCAGTACCGGTACCTATGACTGTTGTGAGGTGGCCAGGGCGTAGGAGCCCAGAAGCACTCAGAGACGCTGAAGAAGCTGGCAGCCCACCAGCACTGATCGAGCGCACAGAGTACCGAGGCAGGCACCATGTGGCGCAGCCACTGACGGTGATGGGGACACCGCATAGGGACTAGGCGGACCTGGGGGAATTTTAACCGTTGGGTGAAACTCAAGCGAGGAGAACCTGGAGGTGGCGGACCCCAAGAGGTGTGGACATCCACCCTGGGGAGCCGGGGCAACATCTGCACCACGCAGGAAAGCGCTCCACCCGCCATCAAGGACCTGCTGGGCAAGGCAGCGAGAGAAGTGGCTTAACCCAAGAGGAACCAGTGAGGAGGCAAGGGGTCCGGCGGGGGCTACCCCAAAGCACTGTGGGATGTCCTGCCCACCGATGGAACGGCCGCTCCAGAGGGAAGTGCCTCACAGCTCTCGCCCGTCGTGGATTGCACCCCTTGTAGAGGGGGGATCCCCGGGTGGGCGGTGCACCCAGGCAGAACTAACTCAAACAGCAAGCCCAGGCAGAGCTGACCCACACAGTGGTCCCACTAGTACCAATATCACCAGGGACAGACGGGGAATCGCCCTGGGAGAATCGAGCAGGGTGAGATCTTCAGGACCAGAAAAGGCTGGGAACCATCGATGACCCCACCAACACGGTGTTAGGGAGAATTCTCTGTTTAGGCTGAACCTAGTGAGTCCCCCAGCAGCTTTGCTGGATTTTTGGGGTTTATTTTTTTCTCCTGCCAAGAGTGAGACTCTTTTACCCTCACTCTTGGGCATGATTTAAGTGTGTTTCTTTGAATCTAGATGTGTTTAATGGGCTATGGGGTCTTTTACTCCATAGGGCTTCATGTGTTTTTGTGATGTCAACTGGCACCGCTGGAGGATCCTTCCCACTTAAGGTACCGTGTCCCGCCTGGCTTCCCTTGCTACCGACTGTACGGGGTAGATTTAGCCCCCGGCTTTCGAACCTGGGTTAGCCTGGGACACCCTGGCTAAACTTTCCTAACGCCTCTCTAAACTCTTTTTGAACCCTCTGCAAGACTTTCTAAGCCTAGTGTAACTGTGTGATCTTGGGCGCATTTGTGCTCTGCTCTCTCTAAGAGTGGGCCCAGCCTTTGGACTTTGGCTCACCAGTGACTTTTGCTCTTCTGCCTTGCTAACCGTGTTCCTGAACCTTAGAGTGGTGTACCTTTTCCATATTCTGTCTTTTTCCCTCCCTTTCTCACAAACTTATTGGAGTGCCATCTATTTAAGCGCTCACCTCTGTATGAAAATAAGTGGTGTTTTACTGTGACTTATCTGATAAGGAAAAAGGGGTGTATATATTACAATAGTAACTGTGTTTAAAATATTTTACAATAAGAGTGCTGGAGTGTTTCAAACTCTGTTTTTAAATAAATAATTATATACTTTGATACCAAAGCTCTGGTCAGTGTTTGCTTGTATTGGTGTGTCTGAGTGCCTATTGTGTATACTTTGCATACTGCCTAACTCTTCTTGAGAGAAGTCTGACTGCTCAGCCACAGCTACCAGGTAAATCTGGGTGGTACAGACTGCTACCAAGTGGGTTTACTGCTAACACCTGTAGTCCTAAATCTTTTGTAGTGTTCCCTAAGGGAACTGCACAGGTTTCTGCCTAACACACGGGCAGCCTAATCTCACTTGGACTTTGCACGCCCTCCACCTCTGGTATACATAGCGGGGAGAAACCTCTCAGGCAGTGGTTGGGAGCCAGGTCCTGGAGGGACCCCCACAGTACTAGGATACATAATTTCACAGGGTTACATACTCGTTTGTCCCACCGGCTGCACCCGCCACAGAGGCTGCAGGCGATACCGCCGAGTGCCAGGGGGCAAGGGTCGGGGTACACCCAGCACACAGCATATGACACCCATCGGCTGCACCACGAGAGGGACCCCTCCGTCAATGCTGGTCAAGGGACCCTGAACCTACCCCACCCGTGTTGTAGACCAAGAGTGAAACGACGCTTGCCCACACTGCAACACAAACAGCATGGCTATGTCCAAGGCAGACCTGAAAGCCTGTTTTACCGACTTCCAAAATAGGCTGTCAGCCTCTTTCCAAACCCAGTTTACAACGCTTACAGCAGAAGTCAAACAAGCAATCCAGGATTTGAAAAAAGATGTTGCAACACTGGAAGAGCAGACATACACAACGGAGAGAGCGTTGCGGGAGATAGTGGCGCACAACAGAAAAACAGAGTAAACACTTGAAGACCTGGTCAGGATCTCCCACAACCTCGAACTCCAATGCAAGAGTTGGATAACAGATCACAGAGATCTAATATCCGCATACAGAATCTGCCAGAAGAAGTGGGGGACAGAGAGCTCAAGGAAACTGTGCAATGGATTTTTGCAGACCTCCTAGGAGACGGAAAGTTAGAGGAGGTGCTGATCGACATAGGGCATAGGAGAGGCCCCAAAAGGCTGGAGCTGGGCACATTGGCCCAGAGACACTCTGGTGGCACTAGCACGCTGTCCCCAAAAGGAACAAATTCTCTTCGAGGCGCGCCAGGTGGAACTTATTACATACAATGGGAGAGAAATTTAACTGCATCAGGACCTAGCCCAGTCCACCCTGCAGAAGTGCAGGGAGATGGGACCGGTTGTGAGTGCCCACTAGGCCAAGCAGATCAAGTATGAATGGGCCTTCCCCTTTGGCCTTCTCTTCAGCAGGAACGGACGCCAGCACAGAATCACCACGTGCGAGGAAGGCGTACACATACTGCACATTAGCAATGAGGACACTCGACCCAAAGCAGTTAGATGCGGGGTGCCACCCCAGAGGAGAAAGGCGTGGGAATGGTCACAAGTCCCTAGAGCACGACGAAGGAACCGTCGCCCGAGCACAGGCCCCAAGGACAATTGCCCTACGGAGCACCAGCAGTCTGTTCCGCCTTGATGGCGCAAAATAAGAGATAACTTGTGGATAACCACACACAGAGAGTTATGATGCTGGGGCACTCTGAGTCAGAGGAAGGCCCCACCGAAGCGCTCTTGGAATCGAGTTGGGGTTTTTAGGGCACTGTGCTATTTTACCCTTATTCTAGCGGCATGCCTCTACTTTGGGCAGTTGGCCCGAGAACTCACTAGGAACTATGGCTCGCGCCAGGGGCACTGGGAAGTTGGGGTGGGTGGACAGTGTTAAAGTTGGAGTTACAGAGGGGTGGGGATTTGGGGAGCGGTTGGCAAAGTTGGTGGGTACAACAGGAAGTATGGCATCGGGCGAGGGGAACACTGCTAGACGAAATCCCAGGCAAACGGTTTCACATGCTGAACACTTAATGTTAGCAGGTTAAATTCCCCCACCAAACGGCAGAATGTAGACCGATTTCTCCGAAGAACGCAACCAGACATTGTAGCCTTCCAAGACACCCATATTAGGAAGCAGGATAGGCACGGATATAAATTGCCCCTGGTGCCCACTCTGTTCAGTATTCAAAAGTACTTTTTATGGCTTTTCTTTCATTCAGTATTCAAAAGTACTTGTAATTCAATCTTTCATATGGACTCAGCCGCCCCCTCGCCATGCCTGGGCACCCTTCTCCAGGCAGACTAACTAGTTTCTGTATACGGTGGTTCTGCAGGTCTCTGCCTGCCACAGTTCGGCTTCTCTCCACAGGGTCTCGCACCTGTGGTGTGCTTGCGTTCAGCGGCTCTGCGTCTCCCACCTGGAGGCTCTCAGTGGGGCAGAGACTTCCTCACAGGGTCCTCCGGCTCTCGTCTGCTTCACTCCAGCAGCTCAGCCTGGACCAAGGTGACTCCTAGAGTGCGTTCCTCGTTCCTTTCGAGGGTTGTATCAGAGTTCCACCTGTAGCAGACAATTTATTTACAGCTTTCTATCCACCACCTCATCCATCCAAGGAGGAAGAAAGGCTGCATAGGCTTGTGCCCAAGAGGGCTCTGCATTTGTACATCGCCAGGACAAACCAATTCAGGCTGGAAGATCAGCTGTTCATTGGATATGCTGGTCAGATAATGAGAAAAGGATTAACAAAGCAAGATGGATCGTGCTATGTGTGTCTGAATGCTACACCAGAGCAGGTAAGCATTCACCCTTCGTTATGCGTTTCCTCCAATTCCCGTCATCGTGGGGATTCTCTGGTGGTTTCTGGCTTCCATGATTTTGACCACTCTGGATTGGGCGAGGGGGGCTCGGTACCAAGAACCTCTGGAGTTGGGCACTGTTCCCAGTCGGAAAGTTGGGTGCTCCAACCGAACCTGTGGTCTCTCAATCTGCTTGCTTGGCTCTTGAGAGGATGAGATATGAGGCCTGGGACGGATCGGAGGCGGTTCTAGAGGTGCTGCTGGCTGCATGTTGGCTTTCCACCAGGTCTATTTATTCATGCAGGTGGAGAAGATTTGAGGCACGTTTGGTGCCCTGCTTCCACTGTAATGGAATTTCTTCTTTCCTTAGTTTTATCGGGACTACAGAGAGGCCCAGTCAAGGGCTATTTGGCGGCTTGTCATTGTTTGAGGTCTCAGGAACAAGGTTCTTTCTTCCCTATTCCAGTGGTAGCCCAGTTTTTGAAAGGCCTTGTAAATAATTTTCCTCCAGCCCCCTTTGTGGTCCCGTCATGGGATCTTAGTTTGGTCCTTACTCCTACGTCCCGTCCCCTTTCCTCCATACTGTATGGGCGGCCCTCGCTAGGGACGGGAGACGGAACCTTTTTCACCAGAAAAATCATCTTCACCTTTAAATTTAGCTGCACAGGGGCACGACCCTGGGAGCATGCGCTCCCATGACTCCGCCCACTGGCCCCAGTCCTCTTTTCTGCATCGATGGGAACGGCCCGCTTTCACCAGCGCTCCTGGGTTAGGCCTCCAGCCTAGTAATTCTACACGCTCTTCCCAGGAGAAGTACTTTTGTCTTCTTTTTTCTTGTCTTTCGTCAGATACCTCTGTCCTCTGGCGCCACGCTCCTCCCCGGGGGATGTCGATGTCAGCGGGCTCTTCCAAAAGTCCGACCCCCACTCTCTCTCTGCCTCTGCTGCTTTTGCCCCGACCACGGCTGGGAGAGCTGTACTGTGTGCAATGCGCTGACACCATGCTCTCTGAAGAACAGGCTACCTCGGTGGAGGAAGCTCTTCGGAAGGTCACCTTGTCAAGCACAAGTTCAGGCCCAAGGTAGGGGCACTGTGTTCATCTGCACCCCGTAAAGACGTCTCCTTCCCCAGGAAGCACATGAGTGGGAGGGACCGATCAGGTTCTAGTACCAGTGCAGGTACCAAGGCTGCTTCAGCTACCGGCCGCCAGGCCGAGGGGACGCGAGGTCCTACCGGTGACCAGGCTGAGAGACCACAAGGTTCTATTACCGGTTTTCCACCCAAGGTGCTTCGCCCTAGTACCGGACAGATGTCTGAGGGGGCGCCTGTACGCATTACTACCAGCAACACCGCCAAGGGCAATCCACCTACCTGGCCCCATCCTGAGGTGCAGGGTAGGCCTCAACCTCCACCGCCAAGAGTCCTGGCAGAGGACGGGCCCAGCACGGCAAGCGCCACGACACAGGCATGTGGCATGCAGCCCGACAAGATGGCCGCCGGCCAGACAAAACGGTGGCTCGCCCGACACCATCCTCCTTCGGGGACCAGGTAGGGGAACGAGTTCCCAGGTGGCACTGGTCTTCACCGGGCACGTGGCCTATGGCATACCCTTCTGGGCAGATACACCCTGCATGCAGCAAGGCATAGTTTGTCCAGGTCCCAGCACCCTCCGGTCCCTGCGCCCTTGCCTGTGCCACCAAGTGCTCCACTGGCCTGTGAAGACAGGTTTTTTGAAAAATTCCTGACTCTTATGAGGTCTCTGCAGATGGGCATCATCATCAAGGATGTGATCAGGGACATGCTCCCTCCGGTTCTGCCGTTAGCACCCACGGCCATTCCGCCCTTGGTTCCAGCGCTTCCGGCTCAGATGCAGCTCGAGCTGCCCACGCCAGTTCCCACAACACGGTCTTCCATGCCTCTGACAGTCCGGGCAGCCCAATATCCGCCGCCACAAGCTCCTGTCAGTACGCCACAGCCCCCGACGCCCAGCACTCATCCAGCTGCACCTGACCAATAGGGCACATCAGTGGACACGGATGAGGAGGACCACCCCGACACACCTTCGTCAGCCAAGGCCTTTCATGAGCGGCTTGCGGGTCTAGCCGAATACTTGGGGCTTCCACAGCCTGAGGTGGAACAACCAGAGGCAGGGGTCTTGGCCTCAATTTACTCCAAGCCACATTCGTCCTCGGCTACATCAGCTTCGGCACTCCTGGGTAAGGAGGAGAAGATCCTGGAAGCATACAGATAGAAAATCTAATCCAACGCTTCCCTTCATCTTCACCAGTCAAAATGTCAACCAAAGGCTCGGGTGGGAAATCGCAGACTTCCTTCTGGAACTTCCGGTACAGAGCCAGGCGCACTTCAAGGCTGGGCTGGCGGAAGCCAAGATTGTAGTGCAGGACATAATGCAGTCCACTGTGGCTCACATTGACGCCTCACGTTGTGCCATTTGCATTGCTACGGACATGAGAAGAACAGCCTGGCTACAGGCGACCAAGTTCAACCCAAATGTCCAGGAGCTTATACTGGACCTTCCATTCGAGGGTGGCGATCTTTTCCATTCCACTACAGACGAGCAACTTGATAAGCAGAACAGTTCCCAGATGGCCAAATCCTTATCCATCCTCACTAATCAAACTCCTAAGGCATATTGCCAGATGCACCAGCATTCAGACAAGGGTCGGCCCTTCGGAGGTTTCCAGGGCTTCCAGGAAAGACTGTCCAGGCAATCGGACAGATCCCAGAGCCAGCACCGGCGCAATTAGCACAAGGCGGCACACAAGGGCTTTTTCCAGGCCCCCTCCTCAGCCCCAGCCTCAGAAGGCAAAAAGGCATGACACGCCCATCCGGATCCACGAGACTCCGGTGGGGGCAGGCTTTCCCTTCACTCCCAACGCTGGCGTGCAAGGTTCGCGGACCCCTGGATCCTCTCTGTAGTATCCACGGGCTTCCGCCTACCTCTTCCTCCTCCCCTCCTCTCCCACAGATTGGGACAGCAACTATGTTGGCGTAAATGTGCTCGCTCGTAGAGAGTCAGGCAGTGGAGGAAGTCCCAGCCTGCCAGTGGGGTCTGGGCTTCTATTCACTGATTGTTGCCATACACAAAAAGAACCAGGCAGGCCTGAGAGTTGTTTTGGACCTTTCCACCTTGCACCTTTCCCTTCCACTTCAAAAGTTCAAGATGGTTACCCCAGCGCTTATAGTGTAGACATTGTGCACGGGAGACTGTATGTGCTCCATGGATCTGAATGATGTTTACCGACACGTTTCGTTCTGGCAACCCCACCGGTCCTATCTGAGGTTTAGGATCATGGGTTTCCATTTCCAATACAAAGTTCTCCTCTTTGGCCTCAATTCGGCTCCCAGGGTCTTTACAAGACTAATGAACGCAGTGGCAGCCCTGCTCACAGCCCATGGTCACCACGTCTATATATACCTAAACGACTGGCTTGTCGGGGCAAGGTCTCCGGAGGCAGTCCACCACACCACCTCTGCCCTCATGAATACACTACACGAGTTGGGATTTTCCATCAATCTCAAGAAGCCACAGCTGGAGCCCACGCAGAGTCTAACGTTCCTGGACCTTATCTGGGATACGAGCTTCGAGAGAATTTTTCCCTCAGAGGACAAGATCACAGCTATCAAGAGGGCCACTGGGCATTTTCTCAGCAGAGCAGTGACCTCGGTGGGGTGGTACCAACACCTATTGAGCATCATGGCAGCATGTCTCCTGGCAGTGCCGCACACGAGGTTCAAAATGAGGCGATTGCAGTTGCACTTCGCAGCCTCTTGGAGTCAGGAGAAGGGTTCCCAGGCGGAGCTGGCCAGCATCCCACTTCGTCTGCACCAGGACCTAGTCTGGTGGAGCACGGAGAACAACTTGCAGATAGCCAGACCCTTTCGTCCACCAGCACCGCAGGTTACCATCACCACGTACTCATCCCTAGAGGGTTGGGGAGCTACCTTAGACAGCCACGGTGTCCATGGGTTTGGTCCCATTGGGAGCAGAAGGCCCACATCAACTGGCTCGAGTTGATGGCCATCTGGCTCGCTCTCAAAGCCTTCCTCTCGATGATCAGTGGCAAGATGATCCTCATTCAAAAGGACAGCTCCCCCAGCGTGTATTACATAAACAAGCAGGGTGGCACCAGTTCTCCTCCTCTCTGCACTCTAGCAGTCCGCATTTGGGAGTGGGCTCTGGTGAACAACATGCGCTTGGCAGCGATTCACCTGCCGGGGCAGTCCAACCTGGAGGCAGAAAGGCTCAGAAGGCTGGGTGTGGACAACTACGAGTGGCAGTTGGAAGAACAGGTCCTTCAGGGGATCTTCGACAGATGGGGTCACCCTCAGGTGGATCTCTTTGGCACCTGGTCCAACAGGAGGTTGCCCCAGTTTGCGTCCTGGCAGGGACAGGGCTGGGGCTCGCTGGGTGACATGATGCAGATCCAGTGAAACAACATGAAGGCGTATGCCTTCCCTCCCGCTCCCCTGGTCCACAGGGCAATCTGCAAGATCTGGGAAGCCCTGCACCCGTTTCATCCTGATAGCTCTGTGGTGAGCAGCAAGGCTATGGTTCTCAGAACTTCTCAGCCTGACGGATCAGGCCCTGGTGCACCTTCCGCTGGGCCCAGCTCACCTACTCTCACAGCAGGGAGGCACGGTCATCCACCCCGCCCCCTGATGTTAGACCTTTCAGAGTGGTTCCTGAACAGGTCACACTAAGGCATCTGCATTTGTCACAGGGTAACCTAGACAACATACAAGGCGCTAGGAGCTATGCTACCATGAGCCAGCACAAGAGCAAGTGGACTAGGTTTTGCCACTGGGCGGAATTAAAGGAGGTCGATCCATTGACCTGCACGTTGGCCGACGTGCTATCCTTCTCTGCACATCTCACACACTCAGGGGTGCAGGTAGACACATGCCGCACCTATCTGGCGGCTATTGGAGCCTAGAGTAGCTCGGAGGAGGAGGTACTTTCATCCTCTAATCCAGTGGTTAAGACACCTGTCGGGACTCACTAGGATTTACACGCCTATCAAGTAGCCACACCCGGTGTGGAACCTCACGTGGTCTTGGGCACCCTGGCGCATAAACCATTTGAACCTATGGCGTCCGTGGACATCAGTCACCATTAAGACAGCCCTCCTAGTGGGCCTTACATCTGCATGCAGGGTCAGTGAAATCCAGGCACTGGTGGCTTCAGAGCCTTATACTACTTTTCATAACTCACCCTGCATTCTTACCTAAGGTGGTTGCCTCTTTTCACCTGAATGAGGAGTAAGCGTTACCTACTTTCTTCACGGACCCGAAGGTCGACGCTCAGAGGGTTCTGCACTGTCTAGATGTCGGGTGTGCTCTAAAAGTGCTCTAAAATTCTACCTGGACAGAACCAGGAGATTCCGCAAATCAGATGCTCTTTGTCATCTTTGATGGGTCAAAGCCTGGCTATCAGGCTTCCAAGTCCTCCATAGCAAGGTGGATGGTTACGGCCATCAAGGAGGCGTACGAGGGGCAGCACAAACCTCTCCCAGCAAATATGCATGCCCACGATATCAGAGCCAGGGCCACGGCGGTTGCTTTCCAGAGGCACATCGCGTGGCAGGTCATCAGCAAGGCAGCTAGCTACATGGGCTATGCCCTCGGCCTTCTGCAGGCACTGCTTGAATGCCAGCTCCAGGTCAGACGCAGCATTTGGTCAGGCAGTGTTAAGGAACTTGTTTTCTTAAGAGGGGCAGCTCTCCACCCTGGGGCTACATTCAGTTGTAATCGCCCATACAGTATGGAGGAAAGGGGATGAGACGTAGGAGTAATTATAAGTTACTCGCCGTAGTTACTAACATACTCCCAGTACATAGTCCCCTTTCTTCCATACGTCCCATCATCCTCCCCACTAATAAAACTAGTGTCATTAGGCAATGTTAATATTGTCGACGCATCAAAGGGGACTGAGGAGTAGCCCCGGTGGGTGCAGTCACAGGAGCACATGCTTCCGGGGCCACATCCCTGCGCATCTAAATTTAAAGGGGAAGATGTCCCTAGCGAGGGACGCCAATACACTATGGAGGAAAGGGGACTATGGACTAGGAGTGCAGTAGTCACTACAGTGAGTAACTTATAATTTTTTGATGTCAGCTCCATTTGAGCCCTTGCATTCAATGGATTGCTTTTCTTCCTCAGATTCCTCATCTGGTAGATATCCTCATCTAGCTCTGCTGCTTGTAACATTTTCAACAGGGGGCATAGTGGATCTGGACTCGGCTGTCGATCCATCTTGCTTGGTGCTTGATCATCGACTCCGGACGTGAGGTCAGGCTTCATATATATATTTCGGAGGCTTGTGGAATCTGCTTAGATCACATGCTGTGCATAGGCCGACATCAAGCGTTTTTGACTAAAATCGTCAAATTTTGTTCTCAATTCTCTGACTGTGATATCCTCTCACCGGGTTTCTGGCTTCAAGAGGTACACCGACTGCCATTCCAAACTGTCAGTGATCGACCCGCACAACATTTGTTTGTGGTATCTGGGTGTGGATCACGACACAGAGGGATGTGCGTTGTGCTCCAAAATGCAGCCAAAATCTATCTGTGAGCAGGCCGCCAAACTTGCTTTGGGCTGACCGTCCCTGAAATCTCCAGCGCGGTCCCTCGTCCAGTCTTCCAAAGCCGAGACGGAAGGGCCCACCCCCGAGAAGGAGAGGGAAAAGCATTGGCGAAAAAAGCAGTCACACTCGAGGAGTCACACTTCCTCCTCATCACGTAAAAAGAGGAGACGTCATTGACACAAGTCCAGCTCGTCGTCGGAAAAAGATAAACCCTCGGCTGGGCCGACCACTCGAGAAGAGTGTGACAGTTTTAAAAAAGGAATGCTCAAGATGTTTAAAATTCAGGCTGCTGCCGTTCCCCTCCTGGACAGCAAGCCTCTGTGGCGAAAGCGGCACTCGGTACCACTGACCCCACACATGCGAGACCCTTGGGCTCGATGTCAAAAAATTGGCATAAACCATCGACGGCTGGCCCATCTGTTGAGCATCGACAGGCTGACGTCACGTCATTACTAAAACCTCGATCGATGCCGACGGCCGCTCCAGCGGCATAGAAAGAAAAACCCTTGGTGCTGACTATCGGCGATGGATCTTTCGTTCCACTCTCCAGGTCAGGGTTTTTCGAATCCATGATGTTGATTTTCGGCATCGACCAGGATGAACAACAGGGGGACACTGATCCCATTTATACAGGGTTGGGAGGTGTCGATTTTTTTCGACGACCAGGCTGTCCTGTTGGCTTTAGCCCAAAGGTTACCCGGCGGCAACAGCTTGGACACGTTTCCAGAAGTTGAATTTCAGCAGAGCCAGCCTTACACACTGTTAGGCAGAATCCTGTGCAGTGCCCTTAGGGACCACTACACACAATTAAGACTACAAGTGGTAATACAAGTTCACCTTTGGTACAAGCCTGTACTACTATGTTAAAGTGGTAGCAGTAGCGGAGCAGCCAGGCCTATCTCAAGAGTATAGGAGCAGTAGCAGAGATTACACAAAGGGACCAAAATTACTGCGACTCAAGCAAACACTGACTCAAGGTTTCAGGTAAAAAGTATAAGCACATGTACTTTTAAACCATTTGTTATAAACCCAACACTTCTATTAATTCAAAACCACACGTAAAATACACTACAACCAACCAATTCGCTTGGTACAGTATAAGTCAAGGTAAGTACCCTATGTTTTAACGGACCGGGGTTGTGAAACAAAAGACGTTACCGGGAATACATATGCAATCACTTTTTGACAGTAATGTCAGTTCGGTCTTACTGAAGACACGCGTATCCACGGCAAGAAATGTTACCCAGGCAAAAACACACTTAGCACCTGACTTAACCAGAGTGAGTTGGGGCTAAAAATCATAGGCAATACTTTTGTCAGGGCAGACGGAATCAGAGAACACTCATTGACAGAATTTCAAGAATCAATAGGCCGGAGCCAGTGTCAAGTGGAACCGGGTTCCTGTTGTCGAGGATCACACAGTCGGACAGTTCAAGATTCAACGTTGCCAGGAGTACTTAGATATTGTCAACAGAGGAAGCAAAAGTTATAAGGAGGAGGGAAGATAAGGGCAAGCCTTGTAGGAGGAGAAAAGGGATTCACCTGAATTCCTCAAGCAGAACACAGTACCTTATTCAATGAAGAAGCTGGTGCCACGGCAGTTGTTCCTGGTAGTTTCCTGCAGGCCCATGGTTCCTGGAGCTTCGGCAAGAAGGACGACGTCTGGAGGGGTATGCACCACACAGGGCTGAAGCCGGCAGCAGCGACGGTGAATAAAAGGTGCGCTCCTTAAAAACAGGAGAGGCTCTTCAGATGGCTATCCGGACCACTACAGCAGTGTGCAGCGATTTTGACCACGAAGAGGATCCTCTGGCTGTGGAAGATGAACTGGTTATCCCCACCAGGTTCAAGGGAAGAAGACTTTGGACTGGATCTTCTCTGGTCGTCGAAGGGTAGATAGCTCAGGACTGCAGCAGGGCTTCACCGGGACGGGATAGTTGCAGCAGCCGTCGTTTTCTCCGCTTCTCTTCGGTTCCTTGTAGTTCCAGTTGCGACTCTGACTTCCAGCCCAAGAGTCCTGCCTTTTATGCGAAAATCCCCCATTCACACAGCCTGGCTGTCAATCACGCAGCAGGGACGTTGTCCAGACCGGACAATCACCTCAGCCAGCCATGTCAAAGTGCGACTTGGGTTTCCTAGGATACCCTGTGCAGGGGGTGACTACATCCCTCCCTCACATTCAGCCCACCTAGACACCCAGGCGCCTAGAGGAGGGCTTCTTTGCAGAAGCCCGCCAAAAGACAGTGAACAAAGAAGGCAAACCTGGTTTGCCACGCAAAGTAAAACACGAGAAGGATTTTAACAAAAAGAAACGGCGAATAAACCCGACCAGAGCCAAAAGAAAGAGTATTTGGTCAAGCGGGTTTATGTTCGAGGGTCATATAATAGCCTAAAACAATACCACATTTATATAGTATAATCATGGCAGAAAAGTTAGGGTAGGTACCACTGCCACCAGCCAATTCTCAATGTTAAAAGAGCGAAACAATGCTCTAGGAGGTACAGATAATAAGGGCTAAGGATGAACCCTTTCCAGTACTCCATGTAAGATGGGGTGTACTGGATCTGTGGTAGATTGACTAAGAAAACTAAATGTCAACTTTACCCTTTTCTGGGGGACTGTAGTCAGCCTCAGAAATGGAGTCGGTGGGAAGTCTAAAAGACAACCCTGTGTCACTGCACCGAAGGTGCTGTGTAATACACAAAAGAAGGGGGCTACTGAAGTGGTGTACTCTAGAATCCACAATCACAAAAACAGATGAAATACACATGGAAAAACACAGGTAAAAGTGGGGAAAAGAGGTACACTCTTACCAAGTGAAAAAAATAAACTCCAGAAATCCAGCAAAGCTGCTGGGGGACTCACTAGGTAAGGGAAATTAGCCATATAATGAGAATTCTCCCTAACAAACGCACACCCATGCTAAATTTAGGACCTTGGTGGAAAGAGTAGTAGACACCTTAGGTTTGAAGTACTCCTCAACCCCTGTTCAGGGCTACGAATTTACAGACATCTTGGATGACGGTCCTGTGAATGAACATAGCATGCCACTGAACCCAGCAATTGCAGAACTCTCTAGCCTCATTATGGCAACAACCCTGCTTCATTCCCCCAGTAAACTCTTAACTTTACGAGGAAGTACAAGCCGGCAAAGAGGAGATCAATCTTTCCTGGCTTCTCACCCTTCTCCAGAGGGGTTTGTTATGCAAGCAGCCACAATCACCACCAAACCTGCAACATCCACTTCTAATGTGGCTCCAGACAGGGAGGGTTTAAAGGGTGGACTCAATAGCCAAGAAGGGCTGTACTTCGGGCAGCATGGCGTTAAAAGCCTGTGGATTTGCGAAGTACTCCTTTGGTTTATGGAAAGCCAGGGCGCAAGCAATGCAGTACATCCCCGAAGGTGAAATGCAGGATGGATTTACACAGCTGGTGGAAGACTGGAAGGAGGTAGCCAAGCACTCTTTGCAAATGGGCCTGGACATGGCCGATTGCGTTGGCTGTAGTACTCCGAACTAAAAACCAATGGCTTTTCCCAGAACGACCAGAATAGGCTACTGGACATGCCTTTCGAGGGCGAGTTTATTTCTGTCCAGAAGGCTGAGACTCTCTGGCAAAGTTCAAAGAGTCTAAAATAGCTGCAATATCACTGGGCCTGGCTGCGCAGCCAGCCATAACTGCCTTCGGCTTTGCCTCTAGGTGCCGACGCTACAGGCGCTATGTACCTTTATGGCATGAAAGCACAGCTCTCACAAGTCGGGCAGAGGCATTTGTCGCAATCCGGAAGAGGGAGATGGGCTTCTAGAGGCCAGCAAACAGCAGCAGAGACAGGGGGGAGGGGTCACCGCTCTCTAAACTGCTTTTATTTCCCTCTCCCACGATTTACCAGTTGGGGGACGGTTGCCAGAACATTGGCCCTAGCGGCAGGAGATTACATCTAACGCCTGGGCCATGCAGCTCATTCGGTGGGACTGTTGTCTGCCCTTCTTAAGGAAACTACCTGACAGACCCTCACCGCTTCCAATCCAACCAGGACAGGAGCTCCAGGAAGAACTGCAAGCCCTGTTGTCGAAGGGTGCTGTGGAAGAGGTTCCTCCTGATCAGTGTGGGTCGGGTTGATATTCCCGGTATTTCCTGGTGCCCAAGAAGGGAGGTGGTTTCTGTCCTATTCTGGACCTCAGGGTCTTGAACAAGGTCCTGAGGAAAGACAAGTTCAGGATTGTAACGTTAAGAGAAATTCTCCACGCTCTCGAGCTACAGGACTGCCTGTTGTCAGTAGATCTGATGGACGCTTATTCCCATGTGCCGATACATTGAAAGCACAGGTAGTTCCTAAGGTTCCTCATAAAGGACGAGCACTATCAGTTCAGAGTGCTTCCCTTTGGCTTGACCTCAGCTCCAAGGGTCTTCACCAAGCTCATTGCGGTAGTCGGCTCACCTCAGGCGATACGGGGTCCATGTATTCCTGTACCTGGACGACTGGCTGATCCGAAGGAAGTCGGCGGGGCAGGTCTCGTCTCATCTGGAGGACACCTGTCTTCTACTGTGCAAGCTGGGCTTCTCTCTGAACTTAAAGATGTCCCATATGATGCCAGTACAAAGGCTTCATTTCATCAGAGCAGTCCTAGACACTGTGGTGAGGAAGGACTCCCACCCACCCCTCTAACTCCCTGAGGGAAAAGACAGTAACTTAGCACAGATGGTACACTTGTTCCAGAATCATGCCACCTTACCAGCAGCTTCCTTCCTCTGCCTCTTATGCCACATGGCCTCCTATATTTTTCTGGTGCCAGAGGCCAGGCTGCACATGCGATCCCTTCAATGGCTTCTAAGGGGTCACAGTACTTCAAGGCACTCATGGATCCTCTCTAGGTTTTCAGCCAAGTGGTCCACAACCTCAACTGGTGGACAGACGGCTGCAATCTTTTGGCAGCGTAACCTTTTTGGCACCTTTTGGCCTCTGGCCCGGTCGTCATGGATGCATCTCGGAAGGGTTAGGATGCTCACTGCAAAGATTTGCAGGTGAGTGGCCTTTGGTCAGCAACAGAAGCTAGGTGGCACATCAACAAGCTGGAATTGTGAGCCATCGGGGGAAACATCTCCTGATTCTGACAGACAACACAGTAGCCGTGCACTACCTGAACAATCAAAGTGGCGTTCTCTCCGGTATCCAGTGATTCCCTTGAATACATGGCATCAAATGCAAAAGCCTCGAACAATAAATGCATCGAAAAAATGCATTTTTTTGTAGGAAAAATTTATTAAAATGGGTTTTAAGGGGTAAAAAAAATGGGTTGGGGGGCTTTTGCATTTGACGCTTTGGATGTCGAGGCTATCACTAGGAACCGTGCTCTCCCTTTCCCTCTGCAGAGAGGAGATTCAGCTGTGGTTCTGGTTGCTGGAGAACCGGATCTTGGTCTCTGCAGTTTATCTGGGGGGGTCAGAAAGCAGGGTTGGCGGATGCTCTGAGCAGGCAGAGCACAGTCTCACATGAGTGGGTAGTATGCCAGGAAGTCCGGGAAGAGGTCTTCTTTCTATGGGGTAGAAGCATTTCTGGTGGATTGGGCCTTCCCTCTCCACTATTACTTCCCCCGATTCCCGTCATTCCATGGGTTCTCAGGAGATTGAAGAGGTTTCGAGCGACCATGATCTTGATCGTCGCGGACAGGGTGAGGAGAACGTGGTACTCTGATCTCTTGGATCTGTCCATCTGTCTGCCTCACCAGTTACCTCGGCGCCCGGATCTCCTAGCCCAGTCGGAAGGTTGGATACTCCACTCGACCCCAGAGTCCCTCAACCTACATGCGTGGCTCTTGAGAGGATGAGGTATGATGACTGGGACCTCTCGAAGGCGGTACTTAAGGTGTTGCTGCAAGAGCTCTGTATGTGTGCATGTGGAGAAGATTTGAGGCATGGTGCAGAGAACGTGACGTTGATCACATCTCTTTACCCACCACTACACTGAAGGAGTTCCTTCTGTCACTGGTGTTAGCAGGCTTTCATGTTACCACAGTCCAAGGATGTTTGGCGGCCTTGTCTGTGTTCAAAAGATCCCTGGATAAGGTTCTTTCTTTAAGATACCGTTATGGCCCAATTCCTAAAGGGCCTTGTGAATAAGTTTCCGCCAACTACCTTTGTTGTTCCGGACTCGGACTGCAATCTGGTTCTGAAATGTTTTATGGCTGCTCCGTTTGAACCCATGCATTCCTGTTCCTTGAGACTGGTGTCTTGAAAACAGCCTTTTTGCTTGCAATCCCGTCAGCCAGGAGGGTTAGTTAGTTGCAGGCATTGGGCTGCAAGCCCCCATTCCTGCCGTTTTTGGGGGCAAAAGTTTCCCTTAAGGTCCAACCTGGCTTTCTCCTGAAAGTGGTTTCTGAGTTCCACCTCTCGCAGTCCATAGATCTACCGGTCTTCTGCCATCCATCACACCCATCCAAAGAGGAGGAACGGTTCCACCGTTTAGATCCTAAAAGAGCCTTGTGCTTTTACATCGCTAGGACATCAGAGATCCGAAAATCTGAACCGCCGTTTGTGGCCCATTCTGTCTCGCAAGGATCTACCTGTAACAAACCAGACTCTTTTGCAATGGATCATCCTTTGCATCACGGAGTGCTATCAATCTGCTGGTAAGGAGCTCCCTTCCAGAATCAGGGCACACTCCACAAGAGGAGTCTCGGCTTCTATGGCCTTACAGAGGGGAGTTCCCATTAAGGACATTAGTCGTGTTGCCACTTGGTCATCCTTGCACACATTTACCAGGCACTATTGACTGGACGTTGCCCGTGGGGCGGATGCTTGCTTTGGTTGGGCAGTGCTGCAAAATGTGCTAGTATGACACTTTCTGCCTGCCTCTGTCATTCTAACTGCTTGGGGAGTAAATCAGACAAGGAATCTGCGGGAGAAAAGCAATACATTGAAGGAGAAATTACTTACCGTAATTTTCTTTCTGAGGCTTGTGGAATCTGCTTAGATCACATGCTGTGCATAGGTCGACATCTAGTGGAAGCTGCGGAGTATTAAAGTTGTTGTTTTCGAAACTCGAAATGGGATCTCGACAGGGCCTGCCAGTAATACTATCTCTAGTGTGATGTCCACTGTACCCATGATCCTTCACGCGTGAGGTCCCTCAGATTGTTTTTTTCTGTCATTCTGGACAGACGCTTATAGCGGAGTTCTCCTTTCGGCTTATCGCCTTTTGTTATGATCAATTAATGGTAGTGTATTATTACTATCCTTTATATTCACCGACTTCGAGAACCATCCGACGCCGGTGAAGAACAAGGAACGACCGTCGGAAGACTCCCGGCGACGGATCCGCTCCGGCCTTGGAAGGCCGCTATGGGCTTCATCCCATGCAGTAGGGAGAGAGGGGGGAGGACATTTTAGAATGTTTATACCCTTGTACATAAACTACATTCACCTAGCTGCCGGTACATTCCGCTAAGTGCAATAAAAAGTTCCCATGGGTCGATAAACAACTTGTGTGTAATTTGTGTCTCCCGCGAGAACATTTCGAGCGTGTAGGCTCTTCAAGTCCAAGACCTTGAAGGACCGTCTTACTAAGCGCTGGGCCCACCACGCCAGGCAGCTCGGGGCCGTGGAAGTGGAGGGTGCCTTCAGCGACTACAGTAATGCTGCAGTATCTGACCGCTCAGGCGATAGGGTTACTCCGGTTTCCCGAGCGCAGGCCCCCAACAGACAGGCCGGCAGCCTTGTTATGGGGACAACACCTGGCGGCATAGGTGCTATCACTACATCCTCCACTAAACACACAACCCATGGCCGAGACTCGATACACGTGTCGAGCAGACGGCAGCGCACAACGTCTAGGGAGATCTGCTGAATCGATGTCCTCTGGGCGCTCCAGGTCAAGATCGCCACATGACAGGCCCCGACCATCGAAGGACGGTACAGGCGCTGCACGCAAAACCACTACCAGTAGTCGATCGTCCGCTGACGACGCTTGGTTTAGCCCGCAACCGAGGTTCAACTTTCTACGTCGAAACAGGCACAAGACCCTATACAAGCGGGACTAGCCCACTTAGTCAAAAAACACGCTCTAGAGGGCCTGGTTAAAGACAGGGAATCCAAGAAGAAGTCCTCTAAGACACCTCATAGGGATAAGTCACAAGAGGTTCGGCCCACTCATAAGAGTAGGGATCCTCAACCACAAGATTCATTCTTCCGCCCTGAAAAAGAAGGCTCCTCCTTCTATCTTAATCCCTCCCACACCTGAAGATCGGGGATGCCCTTCTCAACCATTGGTCATTCCTAGCTCTGCCCAATGGTCAGCTGAAGATATTGACAGGGTCATGAGGAGGATGTCCTTCATGGCCAACTTTTATGAAAAGGACCCTGCCTAGTTCACAAGCTTCCACTCCACTCCACCCCACCCCACCCACTACAACAC
This sequence comes from Ambystoma mexicanum, assembly GCF_040938575.1. Lineage (NCBI taxonomy): Eukaryota > Metazoa > Chordata > Amphibia > Caudata > Ambystomatidae > Ambystoma > Ambystoma mexicanum. The sequence continues at coordinate 643,484,039 of NC_090923.1, forward strand.
CATCTGGGTCCCAAACTCCTGCTCAACCCCCTGCTAGAAGGCCTTGCCAGGAGGATCCAGTGCAAGACAGTCATTGATCTCTATGACCTGGACTGCGATCATGAAGACCTCTCTATCCAAGAGGCGGCAGACCTTTATTACGGGGATAATGAGGATGAGGAGGGTGACCCCGATACAGATATGTATATCATGGACTCTCCTGTTGATCAGGACCCTCTGGTAACAGACTCACCCATAGACAATCAACCTCTGCTAAATGAAGTGCTTGTCAAGGCGGCTGAACATTTTCATATAGTGATGCAGGAAGACAGACAAGATAAGGATTTTGTGGATGAAATCTTAGGAGAAAAGAAAGCTGTTAATCAGTTTATCCCCCTCCTCAACTCTGACTCCTAATCCTACGCGGGCAGTGAACCCCTGCATAGAGAAGCTGTTTAAACCCGCCCCTTCTGACCTGTTATGCATCAGAGGTTAATTGAAGCCTGACTCACTAGTTGTCACTACAACAAGAAAAAGGGCTGGAACTCCACTTGCTTCCTCTGAGGCTCCACCTTACAAGGAAAGCAAGAGGCTTTACACAATGGGCAGGAAGGGGGCCTCTTCCGTGGCGTTCCAAACCAGAATAGCTAACAATTCAACCTTGTTATCTAGCTACAACTGCCATAAATGGGTCGAGGTCTCGGCCTTACTGTCATCGGCCCCCGAACCACTTAAGTCTCAACTAGCCCAGGTGGCCGCAGAGGGCAGGGCCGTTTCAAGGCTGCTTATTTAAAACCAATCTTGACGCTGCCGACAACGCCGGCAGAATAATAGCGGAGGGGACAATTATCAAGCGTTACACTTGGTTACGCCAATCAGGGTTTAAACCAGAGACGCAAGCCACACCTATGAACATGCCAGTTGAGCCCAATGTGCTCTTTGGTAAAGCCGTCGAGGGTGCCTTAAAGATAGCCAAAGAGGGGTATGTAATTCTCAAGTCATTGGCCCAACTGGCCAATAAACTTACTGGCCAAAGGGGAAACAGCAATTTACATCGCTCGCGCGGCAAAAAATCTCAAAGGGGTTCCAACTATAACCAGAATACTTCTTGGGGAAACAAATCGTGGGGCAGTCCTCAAAATTACCGAAGAGGACCGCGCAGATCCCATGGTCGCGGCAGGGGCTCCTCCTCCCAAAGGGGGTACCCCACCTCAAAAGCAGTGACTATCCGCTCCAGGGGCCCTCCCATGCCTCTCCAGTAGGAGGGTGCATTTCACGCTTCACCCACGCATGTGAGGGAATCACCTCAGACAGATGGTTGCTGTCCACCGTAGCGGGCTGATATTGTATAGAGCTCCTCAAACAACCCCGGAACCATCCCCCACGACAGAAAACCCCCTCCAAAGAACACCAACGAATCCTCCTCGAGGAAATTGCCACGCTGCTCCAAAAGGACGCCATAGAAGTCGTCCCTGCCAATCAAGTAAACAGGGGTATATATTCAACTTACTTCCTTGTGCCAAAGAAAGATCTAACAATGCGCCCAGATTCGCGCCCTGCAAACAAATGTCAAGCCACAAAAGTTCTGCATGTCTACGCTACAAGAGGTAAACCCTCTACTAAAAAAAAGGGGATTACATGGCAACACTGGATATGAAAGATGCCTATTTTCATATTTCAATGTTCACAGCGCACTGAAGATTCTTGCGTTTCAAGATAGCGAACCAGCACTACCAATTCAAGGTTCTGGCCTTCAAAATAGCATCTGCTCCAAGGGTATTCACAAAGGTACTGGCGGTGGTGGCAGCACACCTGCGCAGGGAGGCAATCCCAGTGTACCCTTACTTGGACGACTGGCTGATTACAGGGGAGTCTCCCCTTATTTGCAGGTGTTAGGCAGAAACCTGTGCATTTCCCTCTGGGACCACTGCAAAAGATTTAGGACTACATGTGTTTGGCAGTAAACCCACTTGGTAGCAGTCTGTACCACACAGATTCACTTGGTAGCTGTGGCTGAGCAGTCAGACTTCCCTCAAGAAGAGTTAGGCAGTATACACAATAGGTCAAGAGAACACAATAGAACAAGTAAACTCTGACAGGGCTTGGTGTAAAAGAGATATAATTATTTATTTAAAACCACCTCTAGAAAAACACACAGGCACTAATAGTAAGCAATTCAAAAACACGGTCACTAAAAGATATACACTCCCTTAAAAGAATATTAGACAAGTCTTAAGTAAAGCCCCACTTATTTTCAGACAGCGGTGAGCGCTTAACGTAGATGGCACTCTAATAATTCGTTTTAAAAAGGGAGAGAAAAGCAGAGAATACATTGAAACGGATCCCAACACTTTTTCATGAACACAACAAGAGAGGAAGGCAAAGTAACACCGTGAATTCAGAGTCAGTAGGCCGGATCCGCTTTAAGAGGATCAAAACAAAATGTGTCCAAGGTCACACGGTTGCAGTGCACAAAAGTCTTGTAACGGTTCAAAAAGGAGTTGGACCAAAGAAAGGGACCAGTTAGAGAGTCAAGGCGGCCAGCCCAGTCCAGAAGGTTAAGGGGTTATTATTACCTTGTAGCAATCTTTAGAAAGGGAGGCCTGGCAGACACGGTACCTTAAAGTGGTGAGAATACTCCAGCGGGGGAAGTTGTTCCTGGCAGCGGATGCAAGACGGTGCTTCGTCCGGGGGAAGAGAGGATCTCGTCGGGGAGGAAGACGGGAGTCCGTTGCACTGCCAGGGAAGAAACCAGCCGCGGAGTTTCTCGGGTACAAGGAGCTGTCCGTTGATTCGCGGTCCAGTGGTAAGTGGCTATCCGGCTGCTTGGCACGGGTAATTCGACCACAAACCGGTCTGGGGTGTGAAGAGAAGAAGGTAAACTGGTTGTGCCCACCAGTCGGGGGAAGAAGCCTCTCCAGCCGTGAGATCTTCTCTGTCGTCGGGAAGTGGTGAGTCGGTTCCGCAGCGCTCCACCGGTGGTGTCGCCGTGGTAGGTCGGCTCAGCTTCTCCCTCGTCGGATTCTCAGGTCATGTGGCGACTTCTGAAGTTCCAGTCCCCAGCCCTGCTTTTATGCAGCATACCCCCATTCACTCAGCCTAGCTGTCAATCAAACATGCTAAGTGGTGAGCCGGCCGGCTCACCACTTGGGCCAATCACACAAGAGTGCGACTTGAGTTACCAAGGTAACTCAGTCCAGGGTGCCTAAACCCCTTCCCACACCCCCTCTGGTACCCAGACAGAGTGGCACCACTTTTGGAGGCTTCTGTGGAGAAGCCTGCCAAAAAGTGGAACAAAGGGCTTGACTTGGGTTGGAGTCACAGAAGAGAACACAAACGCCATTTTAGAATCGAGTCCTGGCAAAAAATACCAACCGGCAAATTAATATTAATCAAATAAACCGGCGGTATGTTCGAGGCTATGAGAATTAAATAATTAAAGTTGGTAGCCTCGAACAATGGGAAAATCCCATAGGGAAATATTCGCGGTCGAATATAAAAAGTAGTTTCCACTGCCACCAGCCAAAACTCGATCGGGGGGGATGGAGACGTGCCCCCTCGACTAACATACCCCGGGGCAATCGAATTGCCCCGACCAGTACGTCCACAATATGATGGTTTGTACTGTTTCTGTTAATAATTTGGGCCTAGTAAAGCCAATGGTGACTTTACATGCCCTGGGAGACAGTAGTCAGTCCCAGGGTATGGAGTCTATGGTGCGGTGTCACTATGACACCCCTGTGTTACTGCACGGAGGGTGCTGTGTAACACACATAGTAAAAACACATGAGACCCTATGGAGTAAAGGGGCCCATAAAACACATTAACAGTCAAAGGAACACCATAAATCATGTTCAAGAGTGGGAGAAAGAGTCTCACTCTTGTTAGGAGAAAAAAACAAACTCCAGAAATCCAGCAAAGCTGCTGGGGGACTCACTAGGTTAGGAAATTCAGCCTAAAGAGAGAATTCTCCCTAACACTAGGCAAAACATTCAAAGAGCTATCAACCTTCTCTTTCAATTAGGCTTCTCCATCAACGAGAAAAAAAATCAAGCCTAGTGCCAAGCACAACCAAAACGTTCCTAGGAGCTGTCATAAACACTCAAGAGGGGTTAGTCTTTCCGTCAGAGGAAAGAGTCCAAAACATGTTACTGCAAATACTGCATTATCAGGCTGCCTGCCAGGTAAGGGTGCGCAAAGCTATGCATTTATAAGGCATGATGGCATCTTGTATTTACCTGATATCTCGCGCGTGCCTGTGCATTCGACCCATGAAGGAGTGGTTGGCAAAACAATGTTCTCAGGCAAGTGGTCACTGGGACGATCTAGTGGTTGTTTCGCCAACACTAGTATAAAATCTTCGCTGGTGGACAAGAGAAGATCTGGAAGTACAGGCGATTGTCACAACAGACCCTGCACTCGTGGGGTCAGGGCTCATTACATTCACCACACAGCTCAGGGTCTGTGGTCTCGTGCGGCGGCACAGAACCACATCAATCTGCTAGAACTGCTGGCAGTATTCAAAGCCCTTAAGGCATTCGAAGTTCACCTGTTGACCCAATCTGTCCAAGTCCTGACACACAGCACTACAGCAATGTTTTACATCATCAAACAGGGGCGTACGTTCTCCAAATCTGTCCAGACTTGTGCAACAAATTTGGAAATGGCTGCTCAAACGGAAGATATTCCTATCGTCGCTGCACGTTCCAGGGGAACTCAACTCTCTGGCAGACTCATTGAGCAGAAGGGCATGAGTGGCAACTACACGCAGGGGCTGTAGAACACCTCTTCTCCCAATGGGGTTTCCTCACAATAGATTTGTTTGCTATAAGCGAAAACAGTCAATGCCCAGACTTCACGTCCAGGTTCCCCCAGCCAGGCTAAAAGGGGAACGCCCTGTGGATGAACTGGTCGGGGAAATTTGCTTAGCTCCCCCCCCCCCCCAAACACCTCTCATGAGGAAGGTGGTGAACAAGATACACAAAGAACAGGTGACGCTCATCCTAGTTGCTCCTATGTGGGCAAGACAACCCTGGTATCCACATCTGCGCAAACTGGCGATGTGCAATCCCATCAAACTCTGTGTCCATACAATCCGCTCACTTAGCACGGGGTACTAACAGTGCACCCTCAACCTCATTCAATAAACTTGGCAGCATGGCTCCTGAAGTCATACAGCTTGGACATCTTAATCTACCACAGAGATGTATGGTTATCTTGAAGGAGGCAAGAAAACTTAACAATAGGTGCTGTTATTTCGACAAGTGGATGAGATTTGTAATTTGGTGCCAGTCTAAACAAATTAACCCCATAGAATGTACTCCATCCCACATTGTAACTTATATGCTCCACTTGCTGGATTCGGGGTTAGTATTCAACTCTTTAAAGGTCCCCCTGGCGGCCTTGTCAGCCTACACCACATCGCACAGTAAGGTCTTGTGGTCGAAGGTGCCTGTTATCAAAGCATTCATGGAAGGGGTAAAGAGACTTCACCCTCCAATTTCTAATCCGCCGCCAGGATGGGATCTCAACGTTGTACTTGCTAAGCTAATGGGACCTACCTTGGAGCCGATGCATAAGTCTAGTCTTAAACACCTAACTTACAAGACTGCCTTCTTAGTGGCTATCACTTCCATAAGAAGAGTTGGTGAAATACAAGTATTTCAGTGCAGAATCCTTTCTTTGTGGTACATAAGGACAAGCTGGTTTTACATACTCACCCTAGGTTCTCCCCTAAGTACATCTCTAAATTTCACATAAACCAGTCTTTTGAGTTACCGGCTTTCTTTCAGGAACCCACCAGCTCAGCTGAGGTAAAACTCCACACACTAGATGTGAGGAGGGCGGTCCTCTACTATGTAGACAAGACCAGACCGCTAAGAAAAACAGTTCAACTGTTTGTCTCCATAGCACAGGCAGAGAAGGAGACCGCATTTCAAAGAATACCATCTCCAGGTGGATAGTCAGATGTATATAATTGTGCTATTCCCTATCAAACAAGACAATGCCTTTTACGTCCAGAGCTCACTCCACAGGGAGCACAGGAGCCACTCTGGCTTTCATTGCAAATGTCCCTCTAGACAGTATTTGCAAAGCAGCTACATGGAGCTCAGTACACACTTTCACTCAGCATTACTGCATTGACACTCATTCCAAGACAGATGCACAGGTGGAACAAGTGGTTCTAAGACATCTGTTCGCCCATGAACCTTCTCACATCCCACCACCTTCTTTTAACGCTGCTTGCTAATCTATGCACAACATGTGATCTAAACAGATTCCAAAAGCCTCAGAAGGGATACATTACTCACCTTAAGCGTATTTCTGATGCTTTTATCTGCTTAAATTCACATGCGCCCACCCTTCCTCCCCTCGGAGAGAAGGCGCATGGATGCTTTTGAGCTTGCCTGATATACATCTGCTTGGATGCAACTGTACTCACGCTACACTCCATGCTACCTTCTGTCAGAAAAAGAACAATCTGAGAGACCTTGTCGCGTGAAGGATCATGGGTACAGTGGACGTCACACTATGGATAGTGTTACTAGCACGCCCTGTTGACGTCCCTTTTTTCGAGTTTCGAAAACAACAACTGTAATACTTCCACTAGATATCGGCCTATCCACAGCATGTGAATCTAAGCAGATACAAGCATCAGAAATAAGATTACGGTGAGTAATGTATCCCTTATATGGATTCTTCTCCTGCAGATTCCTCATCGCCCCACCCATCCATCCCAGATATGAACATTCTTATGACTTTGTGCTTCTGTCTAAGCAAAGGGACGCCTGGTGATGGTTCTGAGGTGACCGCTTCTACCTGGCTAGCCGTTTTTTTTTTCTTTAAAAAAAATAGAAATAATAATTCCTTTCCATTTACTTATAAATTGTTCCGTTTTTTTACAGGCTGTTTAGCCTTGCCTCCAATCGTTTTCCCTCGACAGCATTCAAGCATGAGAAAAGGGGGGAACTGAGGTATGTGGAGTAGTGACGTGGTATATATACGACGCCTGATGTCACGTCCGGAGCCGACGATCGAGCACCAAGCAAAACAAATCGATGACCGAGTCGATGTCCACTACGCCCCCTGTCGAAAATGTTTCCACACAGTAGAGCTGGATGAAGATATCGGATGAGGAATCTGCAGGAGAAGAATCCATAGAAAGAACATTATGGTAAATCGGCCTTCTTGGTGACCATCATATCAGCGAGGTGCGTTTTAAGCGAGCTTCAAGGGCTTTCCTGTAAACTGTCCTTTATTTAGATTTTTCAAAGATAAGGTTTCTATTTAATTCATTATGAAATTCTTACCAAAAGTGGTTTCAGATTTCCACATTTCTCAGAGCGTGCAATTGCCAGTATTTTAGCCTCTCCCTCATCCATCTTAGGAGGAAGAGAGGCTCCATAGGAACAATCCCAAAAGGGCATTGCGTTTTTATGTGGCCACTACAGCTGCCTTATGATGAGACAACCAGTTGTTCATTACCTTTTCCCAATCTCGGATGGGATGAGCAGTGACTAAGTAGATGATATCTAGTTGGATAATCTGATGTATTGCTGAATGTTACAAGAAAGTTGCAAACAAGGTTGCTTGCAGGCATAAGGGCCTACTCCACACTGGGTGTGGCGGCTTCCTCTGCGCTGCAGAGGGTGGTTCTGGCTAGAGAGATCTGCCAAGCAGCAACTTGGTCCTCCCTTTACATGTTTGCAACACATAGTTTATATTTGTTTCAGGGTACAGATGCCGGATTGGGAGACAACCATTGCAGAGCTACTTATTTTAAGCTTTTATCCCGCCACCAAAAATCAGTTCTGCTTTGGGAGTCTATCAAGATGAGGAATCTGTGGGGGAATGAAATTCTTTGAAGGAGAAATTAGTCAAAGGTAATATTCTTTCTATGGAACCATTTGGGCCTGAGGGTAGTATTAGATCTTTCATTTCCAATGTTGTTCCTCCCTGTAGAAAAAATCAAGATGGTTACACCATCTCAAATCCGTTACGCACTACACCTGGGAGATTGGCTGTGTGCTGTGGACCTGAAAGACACTTACCTACATGTCCCTATCCATGAAGTGCACAAAAGATTCCTCAGATTTTCTCGCGGTGGGGGGGGGGGCATTTTCAGTACCGGGCGCTCCCCTTTGGTCTGTATGCAGCCCCCAGTGTGTTTACCAATTAATGAACCTGGTGGTAGGAGATCACTCAAATTATTGCTGGACCTATTGTTCAGACATGGACTATTGTACAATCTGAAGAAATCTTGCCTGCCCCCACTCAGGTCCTCCGGTTTTTAGGTTGCATGTGGAACACACACTTTGGGAAAGTGTTCCCCACAGAAGACAGGCTCCAGGATATCAAGTCGGCCATTGCACATTTCTTGAATTGCCAAGAAACCTTTGTTTTGTCATTCCAGTGTTTTACTGGGACTTATGGTGGATTCCATTCTGTCACTTTTTCCTGCCTCAAGATGAGACACCTGCAGCTTCATCTTGCAGCATGATGGAATGAGGAAATGGACAAACCGTTCATGAGGATTTGAGAATTTCAATTCCCCTGTAACTGAAATCAGACCTGCATTGGTGGGACAATGAAGTAAACCTGCTAGCCAGGGTGCAGGATCTTCCTCAACTGCATACTAAAACCTTGGACTCGTCACTCGCAGGGTTGGGCACAACTTTGAGACCGTTTCAGGCTCTTTGGTCCCCAATAGAAAGTGAGATGCACATAAACATGTTGGAGTTATTGGCAATCTTCAAAGCGCTGAAATCTTTTCTTCCCATCATATAGAACTCCTCAGTTCTAATATGGACCGACATCATGAGTGCCATTTTTTATGCCAACAAAAATTTTTATGCCAAGGGGGCACTTGGTCTGCTCACCTCTGTCGGTTGGCAATACAAATCTGGGAATGGGCCATTCATCACAAGATAATATTTCAAGCAATTCATTTAGGTGGAGAACGCAATACGATGGCAGACAAGATGAGTGTCCTCTCTTATGCCAGCCCTGAATGGAAACTAAAGGTCCCAGTGACCCAGGATATTTTACAGAGATGGGGGATACTCTCTGGTGACATATTTGCAACAGGACAGAACCACAAATGTCTCCTGTTTGCATCTCTAATGGGGCAGGATCCGACATTTTATGGGGATGTTCTCTAGATCTCGTGGTCTCACAGGACTTTTTATCAGTTCCATCTGCTTCATCTTATTCAGAGATTCTATCAAAGTTCCACAGCTCATCCTGTCGCACTCTAATTCTAATAGTCCCAGATCAACATTTGGTACTGCTACCTTCTGAGTCTCAGTACCTCTTGTCCTATTCTCCTTCCAATATCGCAGGGCCTTCTCAGCCAGCAAGGGAATGTATATTGCACTCCTACCTCCCGCCCCCTTTCCTCCATCCTGTATGGGTGTCCCTCGCGAGAGAAGACGAGAACTGAACCTTTTCCCCCCAGAAAAATCACTTTCCCTTTAAATGTACAGGCAGGCAGGGGGCCCACCGGTGCCACACACCAGTCATATTTCCGTGACAATGGGAGCGGGCTGATTCCACCACTGCTCATGGGGGAGGCCTCAAGCCTCATAAATCCATGTGCTTTTCCCTAATCTTATTTTTTTCTATTTTTCAAAGTTTGTTAACACCACCCACCGGTGCCCTAGTCAGTCCCCGGTACATGTTGGCCGCGACCGCTTCAGTAGGTGCCCATCGTGCAAAGGTTTCCCCACCTCAGGTCCGACGTGCTCTGCTTCCGGTGCCTTGGCGAAGACCACGGATAGGAAGGCTGCTCGGCATGCAATGCTCTCACGCCCCGGTCCCTCAAAAACCGTCTTGCACGGTGGAGAGAGGGGTTCTCCTGGACTTTGCTGGAGAGCATTAAAAATACATGAGCAGGAAGACGAAGAAGGTAACGATACTCTTCTCTAAAGGACCCAGCAGAGGCGACTCCTTCCCGGGTAAACCTACTGTCGGGATGGGTCAGTCGGAACCCTTGCACCAGCGGAAGGGACAACAAGGTTCTTGCAGCTACTGGCTTACCAGCCGAGGGGTCTACAGGCCCTCCTGGTTCCACCGCCGAGGGGCCTACGGGCTCTGGTACCGGGACACACCATGAGGGGCTTAGCTCTATTACCGGGAACACGCCCGAGCTGGCGTCTACATGTAGCGCAGTCAGCACTATCGGCCCCATAACCGAGGGCCAACAGCGTACCAGGCCTGCACCTGAGGTGCAAGGTGGGGCAGAGCTGATGCGACCAGGCCTGTGTCAACCACTGTCCCACGTGCAGAAAGCACAGACAAGATGGCGGCGCATGCAGACAAGATGGCGGCCAGGCCAGACCCCAAAAGGCAGGAAATAATTCCGGCCAGGACAGAAGCCTGCCAACTGAGTGAGCCACAAAGGTGCAAATCCACGGCCAGGGCAGACGGGGTTCCAATGACGCCAATCACCTGGACCACATCGTACCCGACCTTTACTGGAGCTCAGTACAATGGGGGTTTGTTCTCTTGGGGGGTGGGGGGGACAGGCAACAGGCATATTCGCCTCTGGTGCAGCAACGCACCCGGCTTGCCTGCAAAGGAACCACTTCTTTGACAGGTGTTTGTCCCTCATGAGGTCTCCACAAATGGGAGACAACTTCTAGGGCATAATACAGGACATGCTGCCTCCCGCACTGCCTCCTCAGCCGGTGCCTACACAACCTACTCCTCCTCCACCACCTCTGACACTGCTTCCCGCTCCTGTGGTAACTCTGGTTGCAATACCAACACTCTCAGTGCCGATTGTAGAGAGTCCCCCTACAGACGCAGCTGCCCCGCTAATGCAGGGGATCAGCAGTACACAGATGAAGAGGAGCAAGACATGCCTTCCCTCTGTAAGTGCTTTCCATGACAGCATAGCGGGCCTAGTTGAGTACCTGGGCATCCCTCTGCCCCAAAAGGAGTAGCCGGAATCAAGGGTATTGGCGGAATTGCTCAACAATAAAGCAGAGGCCAGGTCTGGCATCCCGCTGCAGAAAGATGATGTGGCACTGGCTAAAAAGGGGTGGCTCAAACCACACTATGCTCAGCCAGTGAACAAAAGGCTGGATGCAAAATTCGGGCAAGTGAAGGGGGACACTATACTATTGTCGATACATCCGCAGCCATTGTCATCGTTCATAGCGGTAGCATCTATGAATGCCAAACCTCAGGCTTCCTCCTCAGGTAATTCCTCATCAGCACCACTAGGCAAAGAGGAGAAAATTCTAGAGGCCAATGGAAAAAAGGTCTATTCCAATGAGGGCCTACATCTCAGACAGGCCAATGCTGATGCCATCCTGGCCGGCGGCCAATCAGCAACTGTGGAGAGAAATTGCAGACTTTATTCCAGACATTCAGCCTACAAGCAAGCCTCGTTCAAGGCTCTGCTGGCTGAGGCAAAAATAGTGGCGCAAGACATCATGAGGCCACGGTAGCCCACATAGATACCACTAGTAGGGCAAGCTGTGTGGCGACAGACATGAGGGTGGCTTGCCCACCAGGGTTAACCTGGATTTCCAGGATAGAATCCTAGACTTGCCCTTAAAGGGTGGCGATCTCTTCCACACCACAATGGACGAAGAGCTAGACAAAAAGAAAAGCAGCTTGTAGACAGCCGAATCCCTGGCCATTCTGACCAAGCCTGCAGCAAAAGCCTTCCCTCAGGGCCATTCCCCCTCAGACAAGGGGTGATCCTTCGGCGGCTTTCCAGGGTTTCAGGACCGCCGAGCCAGTCAACCAGCCAGGTCCCCAAGCCAACATAGGCAAGAACATTACACGTCTGCACACAAAGGGTCCTTCCAGTCCCCCTCCCAGTCATCTGCCTCAGACGCAAAGAAACAATGATGGCTCTTTTCAGGTCCACAGCACCCCAGTCGGGGGCAGGCTGGCCCTACGCTGTTATGTTTTGCGCATACGCTTCTCAGACTCAAGGGTGATTTCAGTAGTCTCCACAGCCTTCTTGCTTCCCCTTCCATGGCCTCCCCTTTGAGCTCTCCTCCCACAGAATGGAACACACTCAATCCTAGCAGAGATTTGTTCCCTCATGGTGAGCGAGGCGGTGGAAGAGGTTCCTCTCCCTCAACAGGGTCAGGGCTTTTACTCCTGCATCTTCGGCATTCAAAAGAAGAACCAGACAGGCCTGTAAGTGATTCTAGATCTTTCTTTCCCCAATCTGTACATACCTTTGCTGAAGTTCAAAATGGTGACGCCAGCTATCATAGCCAAGACACTGTGTGGGGGGGGGGACTGGATGTGCTCCCTGTATCTAAAAGATGTATATCTTCATGTCCTCATAGTGCAACCTCACCGGGCCTTCCTCAGGTTGCGGGTCATCGGCTTGTATTTTCAATACAAAGTGCTACCTTTTGGTTTGAATTCAGCTCGGAGGGTGTTCACAGAACGCAGTGGCGGCCTTGCTCAGGACGGAGAGCCTGCATGTATATCCCTACCTTGGCGACTGGTTACTCAGAGGGACGTCTCCGGAGCAGGTCAGGTCCTCATGACAGGAGGCATACAAGGTGCAGCATAAGGTTCTGCCAAGGGGCATGCATGTGCATGCCATCAGGGCCAAATCAACGGCGGTCGCTTTTCAGCGTCATGTGCCATGGCAGATGATTAGCAGGGTGGCGACATGGGCCACCCCATCAGACTTTTGCAAACATTACTGCTTGGATACGGTATCAGGTAATAATATCCCCATATATATGGTCGCCATAAATATCATCGCCGGGAAAATGTTGTGGCGATATTATTTGGGTGACCATATATATGGGGACAGGGGCAAAACAAATTTTTGGGGGTTGGGGGGGTGTCCCCCGCATGTTCCATGCAATAATGTCGCCACAAAAAACGGCCATTTTTCGGCGATATTTTTGTATGGCGATATTTTTGTGGCAACATTATTGCATGGAACCCTGGATACCAGTGCCAGGGCTGACGCAGCATTTGACCAAGCAGTCCTGCATAATCTGTTCACCTAAAATGGCAAGCTCTCCTCCCGAGGGCAGTTGCATCAGTGGCAATCGCCCATACAGGATGGAGGAAAGGGGACGGAACGTAGGAGTAATTAAGGGTTACTCACCATAGTGACTAGCGTACTCCAAGTCCATAATCCCCTTTCCTCCATACATACCACCATCATTCCCCCTAATAAAGAGCAGCAAGGTTGTTCAGCATAACACAGGCGACACGTCAAAGGGGACTGAGGTGTGGTGCCAGTGGGCGGGGTTAAGAGAGCCCGTGCTCCTGGGGCTGCGCCGAGTGTGCCTGTAAATTTAAAGGGAACGTGATTTTTCTGGTGAAAAAAGGTTCTCTTCCCGTCCCTCGTGAGGGACGCCCATACATGATGGAGGAAAGGGGTCTATGGCTAGGAGTACGTTAGTCACTCCAGTCAGTAACCCTTTATTTATGGACAAACCTAGCTCCTGGTACCTGAAAAATGGTTTATCGATCCGAGTATCTCCGTAATCCAGGCGACCAGAAAGGCTTTTAAAAAGGAGTCGATGCAAAAGTAAGTATACTCATTTTTGATTTTGGATGCTTCAGCATTCTTGCGATCCTCCATATCCTTCACTGTCCAATGTGTTATAATGTCTTTCCTGCCTCGCTTCTTTTGGAGTAAGAATTAAAGCGTGTATATCATATTTGTCTATGATCAATGCATACGTAAGCCCTCAGCGTCTTTCTTTTTCGACAGCTAATACAGTTATTAAAAGATATTTTGATGGCTTTCTTTATCTTTAACCCCTTGTAGCTAGACCTTGTCCTTTGTGGGATCATAATATTATACGGATACTTTAGCCCATAAGCCATTTGAACCAATGTATGCGGTAGACATCAATTTGGTTACTTGAAAAATATCTTTTTTGGTCTCTGTCACTTCTGCAAGAAGAATCCGCACAATTCAGGCTCTTTCGGCATTAGACCCTTATAAAGTGTTTCTTAAAGACGAGGTGATTCTTAGAGCGCACCCCTCTTTTCTACCGAGAATTGTCTCTCTGTAAAGACTGGAGGTGGATATCTGTATGTCTGCCCTCTATACAGTTGGGGTAGAAGCACAGAACCCCCCCAGCCAAGGCTCTCAATCGGTAACGTTGGACGAGCAGCCAGACTGAGTACAGGGACACCCCAATCTCCCACAAAGGAATGTCCGCACACTGGTATATGCTAATAGTAATTTTATTACCATCAAAGTTTAGATAAATAAGGTTCAAATAAATATACACATCAATAAATTGCACACTTTGTACTCAGGCAACATTATCCTAATAATGATAAATATATAGACATCTATTCCGGTACCACAATATACTTTAGATTCAATGTAGAATGCACCAACTGCTGACAGTTATTAAAAAGCATATGAATCATAAAGCGTTGGCTAATGGCATAGGTATTACTGTAGAAAGGCAGGTTAGATGAAGAACATTGGGAGAATGCTCTCTTTAAAGTAGATAGACAATACTGTGTGAGGATGTCGATTCTCCCCCCACCCCCACCCCCCACCTGGGCAACCTGTCAGGGAAATGTTAAGGTGTACTTTATCTTGTCTATTACAGCCCAGTCCAAATATGTTCAATCATTCTCTGCTTCTTTTTCTACAGGACCCACTGCCCCAAAGTACCTGGGAAGCCACAGGAGAACAGGATCCACGACGAATCTGGAACCCCTTGATTATTCCTGAGGATGGAATATGTTCTTTCTCGTCACAGTACCTTGGGTGCCTTGGCAGTTGAAGTGGTGGAGTTTCTTGGCTTAATTCAACAAGACCCCTTAAGGATGGACCCCGTTTGGAAGGAGTCGTCACCGGGATGTTGATTGCAAGAGTAAAGAGGGGAACCAAGCAGTGTCGGAAAGGCAGCACTTTCGGTCTTCACAGTGGTCTCCATTGGCGCGTCGTTACTCCGGCTGTGGATGTCCCACAAAGGTGGGCTGGCTGAAGAGGATATGATGCTTGGTAGCCTCAGATGACTATCGGTGGTGGCGGGTGCAGTGGCAGAAGTAGGTGTCTGGTTTAAGGATTTCGCTGTTTACTGCCTTTTGGTTTTTCGGTGCTACAGCCGCAGCACAGATCTATGGATGGCTTCTGGCAACCTAGACACGACCACTGGACTGGACTGCAAACCCTCTCCAAGTCTGGACACTCGGGATGTTGTCTTCGGATTTTGGTGGCGGTAATCCCACCGGCTGAAACTCTACTGCAGGCAGTGACCCTGGACCTTCTCCGGCATAGACAAGTGGACAGATGCCATGGCAGGGATGCCCTTGAAGAATTCCTAAGAGAGTTGGAACTTTCTCAGATCCAGGTGTCAAGCAACACTATCCCTGGGTATCCCCTTTTCTCGGCGATACAAAGCAAACCTGGCTCACAGCAGTCATAAACACTCCTCCAGACCCTGGGCAACACAGATGAACTTCTTGGCTTCAAGAGGTTCAGGCATTCCTCTTCTGAACCCATGAAGATCCAATCTCTGGACGGCAGGCACACAGGACTGGCTTCCAGGACACTTCGGATGAAGAGCAGGAGTTGCACAATGTTCCCTCGTAGCTCGGGAAGAGGTCGCCTATCCAGGTCCTGTCTTGTTCAGTCCATCAGTCGCACAGCAGTTTTTGGATTTGGTGAACAAATGCAGCCACAGACGACTTCCTCCCAACAGGTTTCCGGAGATGAAATGTCCCACGATGACATTTCATTTTGCGAAATGCGTGTATACCCTCCAGGATACAAGCTTAAGATGACCTCAGCTTCAAGTTTCTTGTTGCAGCTTGTGACAAGGTGTGTTAGAGGACCCCTGCTATACTAAACACTCCCCGCTCACACAGGCTGAGCTAGGCTCAGCCAGTCAATTACACACACGTGCATTCATGCAGACAGCACCCAATCGGGCTCACAGGCATTCAGGCTATTCACCAGAAACCCACAACACAGAATGTGGATTGGGGATACTCCCCAGCTGTTCAGTGCACCACACTGCATTCATTCCAGTTTCATTGAGGGCTGGCTCAGGCATTGTGTCACACAACCAAAACCAGACAACACAGAATGCCTATTGACTACTCTCTCCATTCATGTAGGCTCCATCCCAAGGGTGTACATACAACAAGCAGCCCCAGAGCCATATATGGTCCTTCCACCCAACACCCATTTAGGGAAAGGGAACAGAGCCAGGGCTTCTCAAGACTTTGAGAAACAAGGGTGTCAGGCAAAAAAACAAAGAGGCCATCAGTGGCCATCTTGCCTTTGTTCAGGAATGGCAGGGTCTGGGTATCCCAAAAAGGGAGAATACCTAGAGCCACTGTCACATCAGCATGTAGCTGCCACCAGCCTATACCCTGCTTTGTGGGTAACACACATGTGCCCAAAAACATAACCTAGGAGTACAGGGTTGTACCACCACCCAGGGGTTCCCTACGGGAATCTCATGGGTACTGTTCACCAAGAGCAAAATGAGCTGCACTGCCAGGGGTCCAAACTGGACGCCTGGGCACAAAATAAGCAGAACACAGAGAATAAGGAGGTAAAGGATGATGAGGCCTTGTCCCTCGAATTCATTTCCAGCATCACACTCTCCCTTTCATGTGAATCAGGAGATCTCCCTACCTACCCTTTTTCCCCTCTCCAGGGTCCATAGAAGAAAAAGCTTTGCAATATCTGGATGGGAGTGTTTCGCTTAAGTTATATCTTGATCATTTTAAGGAATTTTGTTAAATCGGACAGCCTATAACATTTGGCAGACAACAGCGGGGCATTCAAGCTTCGTTGCATCGTTGAGGCCTACAAGCTTCAAAAGAGAACAGTGCCCAAATGTCTACTTAAGCATGCAGTCTGAGCCAAAGCTACAGCCGTCACACTCCAAAGAAATGTCCCCTGGGATGTCGTTAGTAAGGCTGCTACCCTTGTCTACACTATCTGCTTTTTGCAAACATTACTGCATGGACACTGCTGCCAGATTCAGTCAAGCAGTCCTGCAACATTTGTTTGGCTAAAGGGTATTCTCCAGCCTCCCTAGTTGATCAGTGCTTTTTTTTTTATCTCCCATGAGTATGGAGGAAAGGGGAATTGATGTAGAAGTAAGAAAGTTACTCACTGTATTGACACCCGTTCTCCTAGTCCCCTTTCCTCCATATGCCCTGCTTGCCATCCCCTTTTAAATAAGAGTTCTAGTCAGGTGATGCGTCCGGCGGTTCCAAGGACTGATGGGTGTTGCTGGTGGGCAGGGTCAGCAAGGCTATCTACGCGCATGCTGCCACACCTTACTGCACAATAGAAATTATTTTTCAGAGGAATTACACTTTTTGTGCTGTGCAAAAATAGTACCAGTCTCTTCTCCATGGACGGACACCCATAAGTATGACGTAAAGAGAACTATGGACTAGGATTACAAAAGTCACTCTAATTTTTTTGTTTTGTGACAGGGGCACGGCATGTTTTACTAGCGTTCTTGACAAAAGCAAACTTTGTGTTTTTACGTGGAGGTGGGTTGGTGTGGTGGGACGGTACTACAGTGGAGTTGGCTGGCTACCACTGCGGCATGGAATGTTGTACTCGCATTAGGGGCAAACCCAACATGAATGTTCTTACATGGGGTTGGGGAGGACATGTTTCCTTACTGTGGCATGGCATTTTATGACTGGTGTGAAGGTGAAAGGCAACATAATGAGTGTTCTTACATGGGATGGGGGGGGGGCATTTGTGCACCTCGCAAGGCAATGTTTTCTTACTATGGCATGTTTTTACTGGTGTTGGGCAAATAAAACATGAAAAGTATTTTTAACTCGAGTGCATGTGTGTATCCTGCATAGACATTTTTTCTTACTGTGGTATGGCTTTGTTTTTTAGAGCTATTAAGACGAAGCCAAAAGGAGTGTGTTCTGCTGTGGGGATAGTGGTATATATTGGCAGAGCCAGCATGTACGTAATTTTATAGTATCATTGCTGGCATTATGGGCAAAGCAAACATGAGTGTGTTCTTATTTGGGGAATAGTGATCTGTATTGGTGAACCAGCATGGGCATGTATGGGCACAACCCACACAAAACTGTGTTTTACACTGGCCGACTACTGGCATTTAGTGGGCAAAGGCATTATGAGAAAATGCGTTGGAAAATGCTTCTGTGCATTATTGGTGACTTGGCATCTAATGGATTTTTTTTCTCAATTTCTTCCCCTACAAAACACTGTAAACTGTGTGGCTTTTCACCCAATTGTCACAGAAAGTGTACCCTAAAATGCACCATTGTAACCCATTATTATATAAATATTTTCGTGGGGTGGGTGGTGGGACCTCCCCATGCCCCCTTGGGTAGTTCAGGCTCCCTATCTATGCTTGGTCACTTCAGCGCATTCAGCTGGAGGCAGAACAAACCCTGTTCCCTCTGCTAGCTCCCCTTCAACTGGGCCCAGCTACATTAGCTTCAGGTCCCACTTGATTAGAGAATCCTGGCTACACCTATGTGGCGGCGCTTTTTACTCTAACAAGGAATTCTCTAAAAGCTTAATTTAGAGTTTTAGCTCCTGCTCACTTTTTTGTTCTGCTGTGCAGAGGCCATTAATCTGTTCCGTTGATAATCCTCAACCACTCTCCCCTCCCTCTCTTGCTTCATCTGGTATTTTGTAATCCGAATAAAGCTTTAAAGTGGGGCTGATGTTATGTGCATAGCCCCTAAGGAAGCATAATTCTTCACAAACTAAAGGCTGTGTCACTTAAAAGGTATACTTGTCTGTTATAGACAAAGTTCTTTTAAAAGGAGCTCTCTTATCACAGACCTGTGTTACCACACACTCTGATCTTTGGTGTGGGGCAGTGTATATGCTTGGAGATTAATGAAGTTCAAGGTGGGGCTCCTGGGTATGCAACTTGAATGATAAGACCAGGGAAATTACCTGCTATAGCTTGCATTAGGACATCTGCGTTATAATCGATGCAGCATACAGCTTCCTTTGAGATGTTTTTCCAGCTGTAGACAAGGTGGCCTCGCAAGCATCTTTAGCCCCCCCCCTGCCCAGTGTACCATATAATTTTAGGCAGAGGGCAAAGAGGGGCAATTGCCTCCCTAGTTGCAGCTTTACCTTCGCAATGGGTGCTCCGTAACCGCTCCCCCTGGCAAAGAACACTGTCAGGCGTCTTAAATGTGCTCCTTCAACCAGCAGTCAATCATGTGTTCGCTTTGTTGGCTTTGTCTGTTCTTTCTTTTGGGCTAAAGCAGACACCACAGGAATAGATGGAACATGCATATCATTGAGGTGGAGGCCGTGTACGTTAAACCCAGGAATCTCGCGTGTGGGCAGTGCAACATGTTTCTTGAACTTTAATCCACCAGTTTTCCTTAAACTGCGCTTCGTTTTTTGTCGGGCTACCCCACAAATATCCAGTGATTTTTGTGGCCCTTTCTTTTAGTTTATCAGAGGCTATATCAGTGGTCGAAGTGTACGAAAAGAAGTAGTGGAACTATGTTCCGTACTAGCCTGCACCCACTCCCCACAAACCCCATCACCACGCCCCCTCCCACACACAATACCCACCCCTAAAGACATGCACCTGCTGTTTAAGGGAACGTTCAGTGCAGTGCACTGAAAGTGCAAGTTTCAACTTCTTCATACACTGTAATGTTAAAACGAAACCGTTCCGGAACGGTTTCTTTTTAAAATAAAAGTATAGGAACAGTAAAACAATTTGAAAAAGTAGAGGAGCACCGCTCCCTCCCGCTCACTTCGACCACGGAGCTATATATACTTCTAAAGTTGTTTTTGTTTGTCAAACTGCTCAGTAGAAGAAAGCTTCTATTGTGCTGACAGCAGTTAATAGCTGGGTTACCATTCAGGGGGTTGTGGGTTAGACTTTGAAGGCACCTAATGAAAAAGAAGAGTGGGGCCTGAATGCAGACAGGTCATTTCTTCTGCTATGTAATTTTTCATGAATTGTTTCAAAGCTAGATCTACAAGTGATGGTGAATTGTGTTAAATAAAAAATGCACAGTAAAAGACGTGCAAAAATAAATACCTTTAGAAGTTTTAGGAGAGCCTTTTTGCAACTTTTGTTTGGTGTATATTAACTTGACATACAACATTTATTGTCTTAAACCTACTCGCAGCTTGCATAATGTCACATTTCTAAACTAGCATGGATATATTTACTTGAACAGTTTGTCCTGTGGACCATTATTTGCTGTACCACTACACTGGCCCCCTTTGTTTAATTTGTGCCCCCTGACTTGGCCACCCAATAGTGATTTCTTGGGTCGCCGCTGCATATCATATATGCATGTCGCCATATTCATTCTTCTCTCTACATAGTGTCCTCATTATCACTTATGTAGAATGTCATTGATATACCCTCTCTCAAAAAGTTATATATTACTAGTTGCCTCTCACCTTCATTTGCCTCCGTTTCTATCACTGCATCTTCTTTGCCTCCTTTTTGTAAGCTACTGGTGCAATCATGAGCTATATCCGCCTTGCCCTACTCATGCAGGAATTCGTAATATTAAATGCTCTGCTTATTTTGGCACCATGCTTCTTCTTAACATCAGTTTTTCGGAAATAGGATTGAAAAACACCATATGCAATCATTTAAATCTTTCAAATGGAATGATCATATGGGCGTATCAAAAAATAGGCATTCTTGTTCACTGTTGTATATGAAACTGTAGTCATTTTCAAAAGACATTTGTTGATACCATAATGCAGCAAGGATGCGGAATAACTCTCTCAATAGACTTCCTCCATCGATCCCCCTCTAGTAATCTGATATTTCTTCTCCGGTTGCAATGCTGTTCAGCGCCCTAGTCTGGCCCGCCTGCCCGCCCGCCCAGCAGATGCAGGCGCAGAAGCACCACCGCAGGCTTCCCCACTGCAGAGTCTGCAGTGTAACCCAATCTTCGCGGCTTGATATGGCACGATAAAAATAGCTTTCCCTCCCATTCAGGAAACGGCAGTTCAGGCAAATTTGAGAGGCAATTTCTCTTCAAAGTCACAGTTCTCACAAGAGGTTGTATCATCGGATCGGTAAAGAGTTGGATTCACGTGCTGTGTACCCCACACATATTCTCCCAACTCACACCCGGCTTCAGCACAAGGCAATGGCCTCCTTGCACCATACTTTGTGCCCTGTGTCTATGTCCCCACCCTCTCTGAAAGTAACCCTGCTGCGGAGGATAGTGCGTATTTATATGATGTAACCTCCTCCCTTCCTGATTTCATGGTTAGATTACTGCAGGTTTCACTCACGGATTCAGTGGCTTGGTATTTCTCAAAATTACAAACTCGCCTTTCGGTGTTGTGTTTGAGAGCTATTTGTTATGCAAAGGCTGCCGGGTCATTTTAATTTAAAGCTATTTCAGAATGCTATTTTGCTTGCCTGTATCCCAACAATGGCTGCCCCTAACGCCCCTGAAAATAGAATGCCACTTGAATCCAAGTACCTTTTAGGATAAACAGATTATCTGTGTAAGTGCTTGATGTTCATTTGGGATTAATGGGAGGGCTGGCACCATTTGGCCTGGGGGGCGGCAAGTACTTTTTAGGTTGCAGTATAAACTCTGCCACAATCCACTCATTTTGTGCCAGTGAGCATCCAGTCTGTAAGGTATCCTTAGTGCTGTATGCTGGTGGAAAAGGCATTGGCAAGCAAGGTTCTGTGTGTTAGAGGTATGGGCAAAGGGGCGTGGAGCCTACTTCCGCTCCGTTAGACAGACCGGTTTAGATTGTGTATGTGGAAGTATAGGCTAAAGAGGCAACCTGTTGATTGGTTCTGTATTTAGGGACAGGCATGGGCTAAGGAGGCAAATCTGATTGAGATTCTGTGTGTAGGTTTCCCTAGATATTCACCAAGCAGAGTTGAAGAATTAATGTGCATGAACAACCAATGCATGGGTGCGCAATCCTGGGGCTAGGCTCGTAAAAGGCCCTGTAGCAGTTGGAATGTCGTCAGGGATTTGAAGGAGAGCAGGAAGCTACACATGACCCCATATAACGGTCTAAAATGTTAAAAATTGTTAAAGCCTCTGAAGGTTGCAGAACTTTTTAACTGGATTGCGTCCTCCCACAGATTATTCATCTGGATAATATCCTCTAGTGCCAGCTGCTCATGGAAAATCTCAACAGGGCGTAGTGCAGCTCAACATCTTCCTCGGTTCTCATGTGCTTCGGCTCTCAAACTCCTTGGCTTTGACAGGACATCAGTGTCCATACTTACAGTACATGTTACGCCCCTCTACCTCAGTTCCTTTTTATAGCACGCTATGTCGAAACATAATCTTTAAATCTTTTTTGAATGCCAGTTTGTCGAGCCTCAAACCATCAGGTTTTAAACGCTGCCGAGTCTGCAGCTCCAAGATGTCTATCACAGACCCACACACAAAATCTGTGTAGTGTCTGGGGTGGATGACGACATAAAGCAATGCAGCTTGTGTCAGCCAATGAACCCCAAGGACTTTAGGGAATGCCCTGCGAAGTTGGCGCAAGGACAGCCCCAATCAAAATTACCAACCCGTTTGGCTGCTACATTTTTGGTGCCCTGCACTAAAGGGCCATCCCCTAAGAAGGATGAGAGGGAGGGCAAAAGCCATAAAAAAAGGAAGAAGAAATCCCACTCTTAGTGAGTCCCATCACCTCCTCTTCTTCCTCATCCCACAAGAAAATGAAGCGTAGACAAAGATGACATGACAGCAACTTTTCAACCAAGAAAGGTAAGTTATACCCATCCAAGGGGGCATCTTGGGAGGAGTTGGAAGAATTCAATCAACACATGTTTGATTGTTCTCCAAGGCTGCGACCGTACGGCTTTGGCCTCATTGTCATTGGCGGCATTTCCTGCTACTGCGCACGAGGGAGCTGGTAAGAAGGCTTTGACAGTGGGTTGAAAGTCTATGAGCTCGACCCCGTCCAAACCAAAGAAGGTTGGTATGTCGAGTTTGACTGTTAACAACTGGGGCAATTCTCACTTGTGTGTTGGAGACATCGGCAGAGGTTAGGGTAGTGAGGAGAGTAGAACGACTCACGTTGTCATCAAAGTGTCGTTTTATGTTCTACAATTCGGGACACAATAATTCAATCATATATCATGTAAAAGGGGTTAACAATGGGGACCTGAAGCTCACACGTCTTGTATATAGCTCAGGGGCAACGTGCTTGCCTTGGAAGCAAAACGACACGGAGCAACACGGGTTCGATCCCCGGGTCCGCGCATAGAAACCTCTGGGTATTAAGCGTGTTATAAATAACCTATCATATCATATGATATGTTTGGGTCTATAAAGGGCTGCCCAGTTCCAATCTTTATTTTTGTACGGGTGCTAAAATGCCTACCAATAATATCTATGTGGATGTTATGGTTCGGTACAGCAGGGAACCACTTGTCTACATGGGTGCTGTAGAATGAACAACAAGCTTTGATGCACTCATGGTGAATTAATGTTTACCTTTCACAGCGGAGCCCAAGTCCCCTCCTATAGTACCTTCATGGCTTAAGTAGACCAAGGAATTCACTACCTGTCCAAAGCCTGCTGAATTTTTTTCTGATGCAGATCTTCTTGTTGTGCAGTAATTGCTAAAAACAAATGTAAAACGTGTTCACTTGCCTACCAGCCCCTTCCCACTTCTGTTTAATAGCACCCACTGAAACGTGATCATTTTGTCACTGACGTATACTAACTCATTCACTTCTTGCAATATTCTCAGATGACAGAGTAGCTTTCCAGAAACGCTTAACACACTTTGGGTGCCAGAGATGCCCATAGTTAGTGTAGTATAGTGGGTTACTATACTCCTTTCCCCCATTGATTCCTTATCTTTATCATCTATCTCCCAGCACCAGCTGCTCTTCAGAAATGTTTCCACCACCACAGGGCGCAGCTTGGCTCCTCGTCGGCTCCGCCTACACCTCTATGCACCCTGTGCTGTACATGACATTGGGGCCAGTATATACAGAGACGCAGCGTCCTCTGTTCCTTTTTTCTGTGCACTCTAATCGCTACTAGGAACACAGTTCTGAGCTTTATTCGAATTACCGATCTTGTTGCTTCTTCGTGATGCCGAATGAGGCGACGTCTTCGGGGTTGAAACCCTGCGTGGATTGCGGGTGCCAGTTGTGCATGTCAGACCCACACTGTATGTGCCTTTACTGCCTTGATGAAGGCCACAATGCGCAGGACTGCTGGTCGTGCCAAACGATGCACACAAAGGCGCTTCGAGAACATGAAGCAAAGCAAAGGAGATTGATAAGCTGACCTGTTCAATATCCCCAGGCATGGATCACGGCACTTAAGATCGATCCCACGTCCAAAAGGACAAAAAGAACCACCATTGCAAGAGATCAAGATCAGCTGGGGGTACTTTGCGGCATCACTCATCTTCATCTTCGAAGAAGAAGAGCCACCACTCCAAGGAGGACAGTGAAACAGAGGCCCCTCAGGTAGCTTTTCCTACCCAATCCTCTACCCCAAAGGAACGCAGGCTTTCCATATGAAGATGCTAGAAATGTTCTCCTCGGCCCCGGCGGCTCTGTACCCAATGTCAGCAGTACAGCATAGTGCCACCGGCTTCAGCCCTGGCACTGACTGCTTCAACCAAGCCAATGGATCACACAATGCTTGGAAGAGCTGGCATAACGTCTGCAATGAAAAAGGACAAGATTGCGATGAATGTGCACACAGTTCTGTCTTCGGACATCGTCCCCTTGCCATATGTCCTCCTCCAGTGCTGCTGACGATGTCAGAGTCGCAAAATAATTATTTCCACTCCTGACAAGGGGACAAATGGCCCAGTTAAAAGACATTTATGATGAGCACGGGGATTGTGTCGCTTTCAGGCTGGATCCCTTTAGACCCAGGAAAGTGAGATACTTCCCATAGGCGTTTTATGTGGAACAGGGTGACTTGGTGAACCAGACAGCCGATTTGCAGGAGGCAAGCGGTCTGGCACCTCGCCAGAGGTCGACCTGATCCCTGGTGCCATGCCTGGCAAGCCACAGGCAGCTTTCCAGCACCTGATGGCAAAGGTTGTCGACACCATAGGGCGACTGGCGCCCTCATGGCCTAAGGTGAAGTCTGACCTGACCGACATATTGGATGAGAATCCTAAAAAGGAGACTTTGTTGACTTTGACTCAAGCAGTTATGGGGATTGTAATGGAACTCTGGGACCAAACCAACATTAGTTCTCACAGTGGACTGCAAGCTGGCTAAGAAGGACAGGCCGGCCCGGTCAGGCCCCTTATTTCTTTCTGCCCACGCTTCCCCAGAAAGTTTGGTGGTACAGACCACTACAGCAAACTTCAAGACCACCTCATTTTCATCCCTGACCCCGGATAGGGAGAGCAAAGGATTGGATGCATGGGGCAGGAAGATTTTCTTGTGCCTTGGC
The DNA here is from genome assembly GCF_040938575.1 of Ambystoma mexicanum. Classification (NCBI taxonomy): domain Eukaryota; kingdom Metazoa; phylum Chordata; class Amphibia; order Caudata; family Ambystomatidae; genus Ambystoma; species Ambystoma mexicanum. The sequence continues at coordinate 643,509,398 of NC_090923.1, forward strand.
CACATTTTCTTTTGGTCTGTGGTCAGTAATGGGTGAGGCGGCTGAGCACATTCCTGAAAGAACAGGAGATGCAGGACTGCTTTGAAGCCCTTGTAAAAAACCATGGCAAGGAAACCCTGCCCCCCCCCAACAGATTTTGCCGTCTGGCCTGGACACCGCAGACTGCGTTGTAAGGATAATGGACACCAGCACTGCCTTGCAGTGATTTTCTTGATTGAGGACATCGGGATTTGCTACTGACGTCCAAGAGAAACTCCAGGATATGTCCTTTGATGGCATGAACTTGTTTGTGAACAATGCCAACGAGTCACTCCAGAAATGTCAAACCTCTAATTCAACCGTTAAGTCACTGGGACATACTGTGTAGCAACAGCGGCTTGCAAGTCCGGCAGGCAGGGGATCTTGCCCCTTTGCCATTTATGCCCAGAGAGGGAGAGGCCAACCACCCTCAGGCAGGCAAGGGCAGAATTGTCCATACAGGGGTAGGGGCCACGGTGCACTTAAGAGGTGCTTCAACCGCCACAATGCCCTTCACAGCTCCCGGCGTGAATCCTTTGTGAAGTGGGCTTCTGTCAATTATCCCTTGTGGGATGCAGAATATCTGTGTTTGGTGAGGAATGGACCAATTCCACCTCGGATCCCTGAGTCTTACAAACCGTACAGCAGGAATACTGCCTTCCTTTTGCTTCATGTCCTTCAGATCACCCCCATTGTCACCAAACCCTTGTCTCTGTTACCTGCTTGTGTCCATAGATCTGCAGGATGCCTACTTCCATGTGTCCATACATCAGAAGCGCAGGAAATTCCTGCAGTTCCTCATTGGGGACAAGCACTATCATTTCAAAGTGCTCCCCTTTGGGTTGACTTCTGCTCCAAGGGTGTTCACCAAGCTCATGGCGGTAGTCTCAGCTCACCTCAGGAGATCCAGAGTCCACGTATTCCCATACTTGGACGACTGGCTGATCCGGGGTCTAGTCAGCAGAACAGGTTTTGAGTCAGTTAGACAACACCTGTCGGCTACTGCACAGGACTGGGCTTCTCCCTGAACTTGAAGAAGTCCCACTTGACACTGGTCCAAAGGCTCCAGTTCATTACTCTGGTGGGGAAGGCCTTCCACAGATGGTCCAGTTGTTCTGGAACCACGCCACCTTACCAGCGACTTCTTTCTCCACCTTTTGGGCCTCATGGCCTCCTGCATTTTCCTGGTGCCAGAAGCCAGACTGCGCATGAGATCCCTTCAGTGGCTCCTGCGAGACCAGTGGTGTCAGTATCTGGGAGCGCCCTTGGATCCTGTGAAGGTATCCAGCCAGGTAGTTGGTGTACTCGGCAGGTGGGGCACGTGCAAGAATCTGATGGCGGGAGAACCCTTCTGGCCTATGTGGCCTCAGGCCCGAGTGGTCATGGATGCGTCCCTGAAGTTTTGGGGTGCTCACTGCGAAGACTTGCAGGTTAGCTGCCCCTGGACTGCATCGGAAACCAGGTGGCATATCAACAGGCTGAAGTGGCGAGCCATCAAGCTAGCCCTGAAGGCTTTTGCCCCATCACTCAAGCTGAAGCATGTCCTGATTCTGACGGACAACACAGTGGCCATGCACTACTTAAACAAGCAAGGGGGAGTGCATTCCCGTCCCCTCTGCACAGATGCGATGCATCTGTGGTTCTGGTTGCTAGAGAATCAAGTCTTGGTCTCAGCAGTTCATCTGGTGGGAACAGAGAACAGTTTGGCGGATGCTTTGTGCAGGCAGAGCACAGTCACACACGAGTGGGAAGTGTGCCAGGAAGTCATGGAAGAGGTCTTCGTTCTATGGGATACCCCAGCAGTAGATCTGTTTGCCACAGAAAGCCAACAGGAAGTGCAAACAGTTTTGCTCTAAGCAATTCCCAGTGAACGGTGCGCTGGGGGATGCATTTCTAGTGGATTGGACCTTCCCTTTCAATTGCGCATTACCTCCGATTCTCAAGAGGTTGAAGACGTTTCGAGCGACCATGAACTTGATCGCTCCGGATTGGCCGAGGAGGACATGGTACTCCAACCTCTTGGATCTGTCCACCTCACTGGTTGCCTCAACGGCCGGATCTCCTCACCCTGTCGCAAGGTCGGATACTACACCCGACCCCGGATTCCCTCAACCTACATGCATGGCTCTTGAACGGATGAGGTATGACTATGACCTCTCCGAGGAAGTCCTTGAGGGGTTGCTGGCTGCACGCAGACCGTCTACAAGATCTCTGTATGCGTACAGGTGGAGAAGATTTGAGGTGTTATGCAGGGAACACGAGTTTGACCCCATTTCTTGCCCTACCACAGCAGTGATGAAGTTCCTTCTGTCACTAGCCTCTCCAGGTTGAAACAATCAAGGGGTATTTGGCGGCCCTTTCTGTGTTTAAAAGGTCCCAGATCAAGGTTCTGTTTTTAACATACTGGTCATGGCCCAATTCCTGAAAGGCCTTCTCAACAAATTCCTGGCAACTCCTTTTGTTGTTCCAGATTGGGACCTTAGCCTGGTTCCCACTTTCCTTATGGTGGCTCAGTTTGAGCCTATGCATTCTTGTTTGCTTAGGTTGCTGTCCCTTGAGACAGCATTTTTGATTGCCATCAGATCGCCCTGGAGAGTTAGTGAGCTGCAGGAATTATGCTGCAAGCCTCCCTTTTTGCGTTTCTTGAGAGAGAAAGTTTATCTTAAGGTCTGACCAGGGTTTCTTCTGAAGGTTGTTTCGGATTTTCAGCTTTCGCATTCTATTGACTTGCCAGTGTTCTACCCTCCTCCCTTCCCTTCCCTTCTAAGGAAGAAGAGTGTTTTCACTGTCTCAATCCTAAAAGAGGCCTCAGCATTTATGTTGCCCACACAGCGGAATTCAGGACGACGGACCATTCTCTTTGACACAAGGCTCTTGCGTTTACCAAACAGACCATCTCGCACTGGATCTTTTTATGTATCTCTGAGTGCTATCAGTCGGCGGTAAAAGAAATCCTACTGGGTATCAGGGCTCATTCCGTTCCATGTGATAATATCGCCGTACAAAAATGTCCCCATATTTTGGTGGCGATATTACCCCATGGAACCTGCAGGGGACACCCCTGCAACCCCCATATATTTTAAAAGGGAGCGGGGGATACCCCCGCAACACCCCCATCCATTTACCCCATAAATTATCCCCACCAAAAATATCGCCTATGGCCGTTCCCGTCGACCATATGTACGGCGATATTGTTGGTGGCGATAATATTACCTGATACCGCTCATTCCACCAGGCAAACCTCTGCTTCCACGGCCCTTCAGAGGTGGGGGTCCCTGTTCGGAACATTTGCCGTGCTTCCACGTGGTCCTCTTTACATACTTAATATGTGTTGCCCCGTCTGTTAGATCTTGGGCTGTATTTTTCCACTATCCGGTTTACTAGAATTCACAGACTGGCAACGCGACACATTGCCTTTCAGTATGCACAGATTGGGGTTCTCCTCCCCTCTTCCTCTCTTTCTCGTCCCCAAGCATCAGGTGTTGGACCACCGTTAGGGCACGTTGGTCTTTACCAACACAGCAACATAGACTGTAAGGGTCCCTTCACACTGCATCACCGCCTCAATCCAGTCTGCCCACTACTAAAAAAAAAACACACTTGACCCAGCCATGCCTACAAACTATAGACCCATAACGACCGTACCATTCCTTCTAAAAATATTGGATAAGGTCGCCTATGTACAAATACAGAAGTATTTGGAAGAACACCACCTACTAGGAGCTGGACAATCAGGCTTCCGTCCGCAACATGGGACTGAGACGGTTCTCATCGATCTTAAAGCACAGATCGACAAGCTTAGAGACAACGGCCAAGCTGCCTTACTCCTCCTCCTAGACCTCTCTGCAGTATTCAACCTGGTCGATCACTCTGTCCTATGCACGCACCTACACACATCAGCTCACTTCTCGGCTGAGGCCATCACATGGATCAGATAATTCCTCAACGACAGAACCATGAGGGTCTTTTCACCCACAGCTGCAGCAGACCCCATACCCATCACCTGCGGTGTGCCACAGGGCTCTTGTGTCTCCCCCACAGTGTAAAACATATTTACCAAGCCCCTTTTCAATGATCTGGATCATCTTTGTATCACCTACACGAACTACACAGATGATACCCAGATCCTCCTTCCGCTTTCGGGAGATCACAGGAAGGATTTGGCCTTGGTGAATAGGGTGTACATCATCATCCAGGCATGGATGGCCACACATGGACTATGCCTGAATGATGATAAAACGGAACTCATCATCTTGGGCACTACCACCAGCCTAAAGAAATTAGGCCCTGCCTATTATTCTTTCACGATTGATGGCCATAGCATCAACGTAGGACAAGAGGTTAAAACACTAGGGCTTTATTTGGACTCTGCCCTTTCCTTCAACAGACAGGTGAACTCTCTAGCCTCCTCCATGGCCTACATGTGCAAATTGATTTGTGCAGCCAAACCCTTTCTATCCGACACTAGTTGCTTGACCCTTGCTATAGCCCTCATACTGTCCCGCTTGCATTACTGTAACGCTCTCTATCTCTGGTCCTCCAAAGCCACCACCAGCAAACTGCAAACGCTTTTAGAGCAGCACTAGGCATCTCCAAAAGAGAGCATATTACAGTACATTCCCAACAGAATCACTGGCTCTCTATCAAAGATAAAAGTCTCTTAAAAACTGCTTCTCTCACACACAAATCCCTCAACAACGCTGCTCCTATCTATTTGATCGACAGATTTCATAGACGGACTTCTGAGACCCATAAGATTGGCCTACAAAGACTGCCTTTCGGTCCCCAACTTCAAACGTTCCACTATAGGGGGTAACAGCTTCCCAGTGAAAGCAGCTAAACTGTGGAAGTCCCTTCCACCAACTCTCAGAATGGACCTTCCCTTTCAGAACTTCCGTTCTAAGTTCGTTTTATGGCTGAAAACGTAGGCCTATGAATCACCTCCAAACTGCCAGCTGTATATATTGCACTGCTTACTGATTGTACTTAATGTGCACTTATTGCCCATCTGTATATATGTATATTTTTCCGGTTATTACTTTTACTATGTATATGTATAATTTCTTTACTTTGCTGCTGTAACTAAGCTTCGCAATCTCTTGTAAATGCTGCACACTGGTACCTGAGGGTATGACCGCACATTACAAATAATAAAACAAACAAACAAACAAGTAAGCACTTGTAACAGGAGGCCTTACGGAACACTGCCAATCCACCACGCAACTCCTGTGATCCATATCAACACCAAACCACTTGGTTTCTCTCCCCATCCTAACCAGGATAGCAGAAAAATCCAGCCCAGGATGTAACAGATGGGGCAACACATTTTAATTCCTTTAGAACACACCAAGACTGTGACCAAACACACATTGACTACTATTGACATCTCGCCAAACGTAGACCATAAGGCACTCATTTGTACACATCCCTTCTCTCCCTTAATTTCTCCAATCGAACTGTTTTCAACCTTAACAAAACAACTGATCAATGTATACGACCGTCATGTATATATATATTATGATGTACACTACCTGTGAAAATGTCATATATACAACTGAAATGACTATCTGACGTGTATTGGTTTGATATACTCATGTCACATTCACCCTGCATTGTCACAAATCTCACCTTCTCGCATGTATGCACCATAACAAAAGGACTCTTGAAGTCGAAACACGTGTCGGCTGACCACCTAAGACTAACTGTCTTTAAACACTAATAAAACCACAATGGCTTACGAAAAACATTTGTGTATATATCCATCTTTCGAATCAATTAGCGCAAGGTATCCGGGACCAAACAGTTTTCAATCTTCACCAAAGGAGGTGTGGGCAGCACCTCTATTTACCCGTGACCATGCAGCTAAAACCAACCTCAGACCACAATAAAGTGAAGCGCAAGAGGAGTTTCAGACCTAGGGCCCAACCTCTCGGTATATGTATGGTGCCTGACGTCACTTCCGGAGCCGACGATATACCACCGCCCAAGATGGATCAATGGCCGAGTCGAGACCCACTACGCCCTCTGGGTAAAAGTTTCCAAGCAGCAGAGCTGTGGAGGGATATCTATCAAGATGAGGAATCTGCGGGAGCAGAATCCATAGAATATTACGGTAAGGTAATTTCTCCTTTTCTCTCGATTTCCCTGTAAAACACCCAAGTCCAACCCGCATTGGGGAAGTGTATGTAAGGTACCTGAGGGTATCCTCACTCCTGAACCCCTTGGATCCTCTGCCCAAGTGGCCAGGAGAAGGCCATTGCTATTGGATCCCGACCCTGGGGGCGGAGAAGCGAGGGAGGATCCCCTGGGTGAAGTATCCTTGGAAACTGGGAGCAGGATGCCGTTGGGTGAGACATAGTATCCCCCTTTCCCTAGTGAAAGCCAACCCAACCCCACCCCTCCCCGACCTTTATTGGCAATTGCAAGCCAGCTCCCCTCATTTCTCACAATTGACACTTGACAATACTGGGACGAAGAAGAGGCAACTAAGAGCAATGAAGACTATGCTTGTTTACCACTCTAGTTCTGGGAAGAGGAAGATGCCTGCTAGGAGTAGTGAAGGTCAGGCATGTCCCTTTAATGGGAGTCAGGCAGGCCTGAATAATCATTCACACCTGCAGCCTGTCAAGGGGCTGCAGGTGTATAAATGGAGCCCAACTCAGTGGCAGATGGAGTCGCCAGATGAAGGACCAGTAGGCCAGTTCATACAGCAGAGGACAGTTCAGCATGGTGTGGGAGTGAGGACTCCCTGGAGCAGACCAGGAAAGGTGAAGGAAGCCGTGCTGGAAGGCCGCCCCGTTTCTTTCCATTTAAAGTGCTCGATCCCCTGTGGTGGAGGACCACCCCAGTAGTGTTTGAGGGGGCAGCAACTGGAGCCCCGGCACTAAAGTAAGAAGGCAGTGTGATCCGTGCTACAGCCTAAACCTCTTAAGTGACCAGCGAGTGGCTGGGGCTTGAGCAACTCGGTGCACAAGTGTGCACTTAAGCATATTTTTTATATACATTGTATCGGAGTGGTCGCTTGCAGCAAGAAGCACATTTTCGAAGGTCTCTGAACAATGAAACAGCTCTTTTAAAGTGAAACAAAATTATATACTGAAGTATACAAGCAAGGGGAATACTTTGCATTAGAGTGGTCGCGTGTCGCAAGGAACACGTTCTCGAAAGTCTCTGAATACCGAACTAGCCAATTAAAGCAAAACAAGCAGTTATATTGTTTTACCATCAAGCAAAATTGAATATCTTGCATCAGAGTGGTCGCGTGTGATAAGAAACACATTCTCTGAGGTCTCTGCACATTGAGTGAAACATTTGAAATTAACCCAACAATTATTGAACTACATATAAAGGGTAACCAAACCCTAAACCAGAGGTTTAATTATTGAACATCGAAGACTTTGCTGTTCAACAGAACCAAAGCTTTGAAACCAAAAGGCAAAAAGAACAGACAGAAAAAGGACATTGCAGCCTGATACACAGTGAGATTTTCAATGTATGGGAAAAGTACAAAACAATATAAACGGTGCACTGAAAACAAATAATAACCAAACTGGGGAAGAAAAAGACATTGTGCGTTTCTTTTGGAATGGTGTAACTTGAAACCTGGCGAGTTCTAATTGGAAGTCTTTCATGGATGTTTTGTGTGATTTGGAACTTGGGGAAGGGAATCCCGAGTCCTAACGTGGGGAAGGAAGCCCCGAGACCTGAAGAGACTTTTTGCATTCTAATTGTAAGAAAGGGGATTTTTAGACTTTACTTTGTTGAACTGTTTTATGCTTCGGGAAGGGAGCAGGAAGGAAGTTGCGAGCTGGAAGAAGCTCAGGACTTTGTTGAACACTGTTTTCTTTTGTTTGTTGACATCCCTACACGTTGTATAGTTATAGTTGTGAGGGCAAGCATAGGTTTTGGACACATACAGATTTCTAAGTTGAACCCTTTGACTCAGACTTTCCTTAGATTTATTTAGATGGGGAAATCCCACCTCATTTTAGGCCTTTTTCCATCCTGATATTTAAGTTAATAAACAATTGATTGTTTGAATTTGGAATTTGTTGTCTGGGTCCTTCTTCATGATGCCTTTACAGTGGCACTTTAACTTGTGCTGAAAATGCATGATACAAATTCTCTTCGTTATTGAAGACTTAACATGACTGCAAACAACTTCACCCAATCCAACTTCTACGCAAGTGTGAATACAACTGCCTACAGTTACCGGCAAGGTTATTCCTGTGCTTTGGGAATACAGAGCCTCACTATCATGCATCACCCAGACTTGCAGTGGTCCTTTTGGCGAAGGTGGAGAACCTGTCCTTCCAAGACTTTACATTTCACCCTCACAGGATACATCGCCTCATCCAACATGATGGATACACTTTGCATGTCTTTCCTGTTCCCTCAGTTTACGCTAGACACGAGAAAGCTGTGCTATTGGCAGGCACCACTGCGCTACAGTTTGTGCAGCGTTTGCATAAAGCAAACTCGGGACTGAACTACCTCACGTCTCAACACTAAGGTAACTTTGGGACCCTTAGCTCAGCGCTGCTCTTCCTCAGTCCTCCCTACTTCTAAGAAGTTTTTCCCTTTTTGTTGTTCACCCCATTTCTGTTTTGCTCCTTCTGGTCCTTGTTCTGCTGGTCTTGTTGTTTGTTTTCTTCCTTTTTCTCATTCCTTCGTTAATTCCTTTTTTCTCCAGCATGGGGTCTGGCATGGATTTACTTGGTCATGAATATTCCCTGTCGTCAGGCTGGGAATTCTTGGTAAAAGAAAAAAATCTGTTTAACTTTAAAACTCTATTTTTCCTCTAAAGCAATGACTGTCCCCTGGGTCATACTGCCCCCATCCAATGACAGTCCTCTCACTAAGCCCTGCTTCTTGCAGTCAACTTCAGATTTGTACCACACGCTTCAGTGTTGGGAGTCCTCGAGTTGCTCTCTGAGATATTTGTAGGTTTTTTCCAAATATTTTCATGGAAAAGTTCAATAAAAAAAAAATTATATATATATATATCAGTGCCGGTGTGCTCTTCCCTCATAGGCCGGCAACGGGGACCTGTTTTTCCGTGAAGTTTTGCCCCTCAAGGGCAAAGATTCATCAAAGTTTCTGAATGGCCATCTTGAGCCTACTTTGCACCCGCCGACCATGACGGAGGAGAAAAGGGAGGGAAGGACCCTCTTCGGGCCCTGCACCAAATGCGGTCTACGGAACGTCTTTGTGGAGGACAAACATCTACAATGTCTTTACTGCTTGCACTCGGACCACAACGAGGATGGGTTGCGAGATATGCCTGGGCTTCTCAAAGAAGGCAAAGAAGGATAGTTATAGCAGGCAGGCAGCATGGCTTAATTCGAGCAAGGCCTTTGCCCTGTGCTCCGAGCAGGGTCTTGCCTCACCCAGGACCGACTGGTCTGAATGCGGTTTCCCCCTAGGATGAGATGAAAGCCCTTTGAGGTCACCCCATTCAAAGATAAGGCCAAGAACTGCAAGTCCAATTCCACCAGGTTCGCCGCTGATGTGGGTCCCAGATTGGATAGGCCGCGATCACCATCGGCATCCGCCTCCATTGCCAGTCTGCCATCGAGTTCCTCCTCAAAGAGGAAATCGTCCAACCCGTCCAAGTTACAGGAGAAATCAGAAAAGCCTAGGCTAGAAGAAGAGAAGAAGGGTGTTCAGCCCAAGCAGACTCAACTGGCGCAGACAAAGTCCTTGTCAACCACTTCGTCGACATCTGCTGTGACGACCACGGCAGCGGTAGGTGCCGATCCAACAAGGGTGGCTCCTACAGCTCAAAGGGCATCCCTGCCTCCAAGGTGTGTCACAGCTGCAGAGGCAGCAGCGAAGGCTGCTAGCATCCCTGGGGAGGGAAGACACCGGTCCAGATCCCGGTTCCAAACCCTCAGGGAAGAACGTGGGGCATGGGGGCAGGAGGCCCCAAAACAGCCCTCCAAGGTTTGCGTTCAATGAATGGACATCTCATCCACGGACGACGACCAAGAGTCTGCCCATACGGTCCACGAGGACAATGGTGGTGCAGGGCCTAGCGCTCCATTGTTCCCTCCATAACCGAGCGACATATCCATGGACGTTCTGTCGACTCTCCGCACCCTAGTGACAGAGATTCAGCAGAGGGTGCCCCCAGCACCAACACCTGTGGTGCTGCAGGCCCCTGATCAGCCTCTTCATGAGAAGAGAAAGCGTCATCCGAGGCCTCCACATCAGCCTCCTCCACCATTTCGAGCCCCGACTTCACCAGCGGACCCGAATACACACACAGATACACACGGACACTGGTACGGAGATGGCCACGGAAACCGACGAAGATGAGGACTTCATCCCGGCAGACAATGAATCACTACACCTGGACGCCCCTCATTTTCTCTCCACCAGATGAGGTGGGATCATTCCACTCGATCTCCAGGGCCTCCAAGCTGTTCCAGCTGGTGCCTGAGGAAACCAAGAAAGATGGCTTCTTGTATCAGCAACGAGAGTTCAAGTGGAAGACGATCATGGCGGTACCCTTTCTGGACGACATTTGTGAGAAAGGCCTAGCCCTCATGAAGAAACCCATGCATGGCCCCAACCAAACAAGACAGGTTGGAGAAGAAATACAGGGTGCCGAACTCCACAACAAGCGCTTGAGGTCGTAACTGTCGTCGGACTCTGTAGTGTCGGCTGCCGCAAGCAAACGTTTGGTTAACCAGGCATCATCATCAGTTCCTACGGACAATCAGGGGAAGAACGACGCCATGGGGGAGAGAGTCCTTTACACGGCAGCATCCACGGTCAAGGCAGCTAATGCTCCGGCTATCTTGGCCCGATACAACCGGGAGCTTTGGTACAAGCTTCGCCTGATCCTGGAATTCCTCCCTGACGCAAGAAAATTGAAGCTCTCGCCTCCTCAGGAAGGGGAGGTGGCGTCGGACCATGCAATTACGGTGGCAGTAGACATTGCTGACGCTGGTTTCCGGCAGATGAGAAACAGAGTCAACAGAGTTTGCCTTCATCGGCAGGGATGGTTGAAGGCCACAAATTTTCGTCTGGACTTTCATGCAAAGTGCTGGACATGCCCTTTAACAGCGAAGGCGGTCGACAAGTCCCTTCAAGCCATAGATACAGAGACGACACATTCCCTTGGCATTTTTCAGCAGCATCGCTCCTCTTCCCTTCGCTCCTCCAGGGGAAAATGGAGCAGGTCATCTAAGGGATTCTCCACATCATACAGGCAACCTCCCAGAGCCTCAACGCAGGAAGCCTACAGGGGTCGCTCCCAGGCCTACGGTAGCAGAGGTCAGCGTTGCAGTCGCCCAAGATGTTGGGCCCACACTCCTGCACCCCGGTGGAAGGCCAGCTGATGATTTGCATCAGCGAGTGGAAGAAAATCACTGATGGATGGTTTGCTGGGTGCTCTCGCCAGGGACACACCTTGGAGTTCCAACGCAGGTGCCCACATATTGGGAGAAGTGCGAGCCCTGTTACGGAAAGGGGCAATAGAGCTTGTTCTCCCAATGGCTCCAGAGTATCTTCCAGATACTTTCTGGTAAGAAAGAAGACTGGGGGGGTTGGAAACCCATCCTGGACCTGCACCGACTGAACAAGTACCGGAAGTCCCAAAAATTCAGGATGGTCACGTTGCAGCATGTGCTCGACCAGCTAGAGAAAGGGGGTTTCTTGATGTTGTTGGACCTATAGGATGCGTCCCCATCCACAGGAAATATCGAAAGTTCCTATGGTTCGTGGTGCAAGGCCAACACTTCCAGTTCAAGGCCCTGCCATTCGGCTTGAAATCAGCTATAAGAGTGTTTACAAAATGCCTGGCCCCGGTGGGGGACCATCTCCGTCTGCAGGGCATAAACGTATACGCGTACCTGGACGATTGGCTGATACATGCCCCTCTCGGCAACTGGCCGACGAGCACATGAAGGAGACCGTCAGACTTTTTACAGTACTGGGATAGCCAAAGTCCTGCTTAACACCATCGAAGAATGTGCTATTGCTCGTGTCAGACTCAACACAGTGGCTTGCTTGGGGTCATCCTCGGAAGAAAGGCTAGCAGCCATTCAAGGGAAGGTACAGCGACTGTCGTTGGCAAACACAGCCATGTTGCGGGCCATCAAGTTGTTGCTAGGCATGATGTCACCCTGCATCTACCTCCTCCGTCTCTGCAGGCTTCAGATGTGACACTCACAGTAATTCTTTGATGCACGATGGATACAAGTGTCCGGTAGTTTGGCAGACAAGATCCCTCTCAACGAGGAGTTCTGGCGGGCGATAAGAGTGCTGGTAGGGATTTCAAACCCTGCCATACCAGGTAACGGTCACCACACACACCTCTCTGGAAGGTTGGGGGGCTCACACCGGACTTCTACATGCCAGAAGTCTGTGGCTTCCAGTGGAGAAGGATATGCACATTAACATCCTGGAGCTACTGGCAGTGTTCCGGGCCCTCCAGGCTTTCCTACCGTCACTGAAGGGCTGAGGATCTTCACGGACAACACCACCACCATGTTCTAAATCAGGAAGCAAGGGGGCACTGGATCCCCGGCGCTCTCCAAGGCAACTGAGTACTTGTGGCACTGGGCCATCGGACATGGGATGTTCCTCAACCCTCTCCACGTGGCAGGCGCCAAGAACACCATCACAGACTCCCTCAGCAGGGAACGGCACTCATGCCACGAGTGGGAACTTCGTCAGGATCAGGTGGACTGTCAAATGGGGCAGACCCAGATTGATCTTTTTGCCACAGCGGCAAACTCCAAATGTTTGCCAGCAAATTCCACCAACCGAAGAGCTTCGAGGACGTGTTCTTCCTGTGGGAAGGTCTATTTTTGTACACTTCCCCCCCCCCCTTTCCTCTCCTGCTACGTGTCATCAACACAGAAAGTGTTGATGCAAGATGATACTAATCGCCCTGGTGTGGCCGAGGCAAATTTGGTATCCGGACTTACTCAGCCCGCCAGCATCGCCTCCAGTCAAGTTGCCAGTACTTCCAGATCTGCTCATCGGAGGGGGAGGCGCAATCCTTCATTATGACCCAGGATCGCTAAAACATTGGGCATGGCTCCTTCAGCCTTAGAGTTTGGAGGTTATGTGTTTCCACCAGTCTGCAAGGAAATCCTCGCCAAGGCCAGGGCGTTGTCGACTTGAACATGCTACGGCTATAAGTGGAAGCGTTTTGCTACGTGGTGCTGGTCATAGAAGATTACCCCACTGAGGGTCACGGCTCCACAGATTCTTCCATACTTGCTGTCCTTGGCAAAAGCTGGACTGGCTCACGCAATCATCAAGGTACACCTGACGGCCATCTCACGCTACACCAGATACCTCGCTGTAGTCCCACAGACTCGTCAAGGAGCTCCTCCGAACTTTCCTGACGGTGAAGGCCCCTGCCCCGGCATGGGGACTCAACGTGGTCCTGACGTGGCTCATTGGAGCACCTTTCAAATCTCTGCATCAAGCTTCACTCAAGATTCTCTCGTGGAAAATGGCTTTCCTGATGGCATTACCTATGCCACATGTGTGGGTGAGATTCAGGTCCTATCCTGCAAGCAGCCGTATCTGATTTTCCATGAATCGAGGGTGGCACTGTGTACACACCCCTCTTACATGCCAAAGGTTCTGTAGGAATTTCATCTCAACAAGCCCTTGGTTTTACCTGTTTTCTTCCCGAAACCTTTTTTGCCGGCAGAGAGGGTCTTGCATTTGATGGACCTTGCTCATGCCTTGGAGTTCTACGTAACACGCACAAAGAGTTTTTGGAAGACTTCTCAATTGTTTGTGAACTTAAATCCTGTGAACCATGGAAAGTACTTGTCCAAGGCTTACATTTTAAGGAGGCTCTCTGGCTGCATCATACACTGTCATCGGTTGGCGAACCAGCCTCTGCTGGGCCGTCCTAGAGCCCATTTCACCAGCTCGATTGCAGCAAAGGCATTCCTTTCTGGTGTGCCCCTGCTTGACATCAGCAGGGCTGAAACTTGGACATCCATGCATACTTTCACGAAGTTCTACTACATCGACAGGGATTTCAGGGAGGAGTCCAGGGTCGGCCAGGCAGTGCTACACAACCTGTTGGATTGAGGTGAGTCTGTTCCAGGGGTAAGTCTTAATTGCTTCTGTTTAGCCTTCCCGCGGTTGTGTAATGTGGTACTGCTGTGTATTTGTTATTCATGAGCATGTGAATCCATGCCAGACCTCATGCTGGAGAAGGTTTAAGTTACTTAACTGTAACTATTGTCCTCCAGCATGTGTCTGGCATGGATTCGCATGCAAACCCTCCCTCTGGCCCCTCTGCGGCTCTTCTTGGTCATACTGCTACTTTATGTGCTTACCAAATCTGAAGATGGCTGCCAGAGGCGGGGCTTATGGAGAGGACTGTCATTGGATGGGGGCAGTATGACCCAGAAGAAAGTGATTGGTGTAGAGGAGAATACAGTTTTAAAGTGAAAGTGAAACTGTTTTTTCATTTGCCGAGGATTCCCAGCCTGACTGGGAATATTCATGAGCATTTGAATCCATGTCAGACGCATGCTGGAGAACATTAAATTACAGGTAAGTAACTTAAACCTTCCCTTGGATTGCCACATTGCTTCCTATGCTATTCCAGAAATCTGCTGGTCGTTTGGATTTCTCCTCTCTCTTCAGTCCTCCTCAGCAATCAATTCCCTGCTGTTTACTTTCTGGAACACTTGTTCTCTGCCAAGGATACAGACCCTGGAAATACCGTCAGACAAAAAGGTTTTGTGGGTTTTTCCCTTCACTACTACTGCTACAAGCTCTCTTGGCAGCCGCACCCCTCTGCAGCACGGGTGTCTGGCCTCCGTCCTCAACAATGGAGTCTTCTTTAATCCTGCTTACCTCAGCTTTCTCTTGCACATGGGCCTCGGGTGAATGCACAACTTCAGCTCTGCATTCACAGCAATTAGGCACACCTGGAAAGACTGCTTGTTTCTCCCAGTCTCTTCCAGTGCAGCCACAGCAATGTAGGGTTTGTGCGCACAGGACCAACTCAGAGCCTGCAGGTGAAATCTGATCTTCCTTCACTCCCGTTTCCCTTCTGTGGTCACACTTACTAGTGATCTGCCAGCCTCTTTGACTTCATCTTCTTCTGCTACCGCTGCTGACCTTCCAGCTCCTGCTACAGCTACTTTCTACTAATCCTTCCTGCAGCAGCCTTTTATGCCCTTAGGTGGGTTAATTGGCTGCAGGTACAGGCCCTTAGAGTTGATTGCCTGACCTTGCCACAGGCTGTTAGGCTTGCCTTCCTGTCCTTCAGCTCTACTTGCCTCTTCAGCCCTCTTCTTCGTCACAGTCCTTGAGGGATTCTGGGCCATGTAGTTCGTTTTAAGGGAATTCTGTTTTTCGTCCTTTTTACTTGTAAAAGTGTTTTTACTTTCCTTGGTGTTATTAGGAGAAGGGTTGTAGGGTTTAACCCTTTTAGAGTCAGTGGTACAGAAAAGGCTAGATTTGCGTCATTCCTGTTGGTATACCTTTGGCATTTGGAAGGATATATGATTTTAGGGTTAGAAAGACCTGTTTTTGGAGACAACACTTTGTTGTATCACACCCTTGGAGTTCAATCTTCCATTTTTAATAGAAGGTTGAGATATATCAAAATGGCAATAAGCCAATTCCTTCTGTAACTCCGTGGTAAGGGCATCCCTATCCAAGGAGTAATGCTGTGTCTGACCCTGTGAAACCACCCCACTACCGTGGGCCTTGTCTCCACCCAGGTGGCCAGGAAGCATTTGCTTTCTCCTGGCCACCTGGGAGGAGATTTTATGTTTGTTTATTGAATTTATGAAGCGCTTTACAATATAACAGGTACAAAAGTGAGAGAAGCATATTTACAAACATGAATCTTTCATGTTTCATGAAACATGAAACTTTAGGCAGGGTTTTCGTGGGGATCCACAGGATTATCCACAGTGGTAATGGCCATAGGTACAAGCTCTGTATCACAGAGGTTTGCCTGGCTCAGAACCGTTTTGAGAGCTATTCCCATACTACTGCGGGAAGGGGCATCTACTACATTAATCTTCAGAATCGTGCAACATTACTAAGCATGGGCGCGACAGGTGGTCACCCAATGGTACTGATTTCCCTTTCTACGGCATCTGCCAGACTCCAACCCTCCCCCTGACCCTACTTTGCCTGGCCATGCCTTGTTCTGGACCCGCTTCTTCAGCAGGAGATGGTCTCTCTACAGGAGAAGGGTGTCGAAGAAATGGTAGTGCAAGTGGGGAGAAACAAAGGGTGGTACTACCTATAAATGTTTTGGTACCAAAGAAAGAAGGAGGACTGTGACCCTTCTTATATTTCTTGAGGAACTTGTTAGAGCATCACAGGTGCAAATTCAACATGGCGACACACTCGCAGTTCCTCTAAACCCTGGGGGTACATCTTTCAGGTACTGCCTTTTTGGCTGACCTGCGCACCAAGGATTTTCACCAAGTGGTTGGCAGATGTGACAGCCTATCTGACAAGATGAGGAATTCACATTTTCCCTTCTAAGTCAACTGGCTGATCAGAGCCTGCTCACCAGATATCAAACTCCGAATCACCTCGGTCAAACTTGCCACCTCCTAGGTTTCTTACTGAACTTCGAGAAGTCCCAAGAGAGAACATCTCAAACGCTCCAGTTTATTGCAGCAGTTCTGTACTCTCCCTCAGGGAAGGCTTTACCTCAAGGCTTTACATCACTAGGACAGGGTTTTGCACATCCAACAGATGTGCTCCCCAAATTCCAAAATGCCCAATATTTGCCAGCCCTGGAGTTTTTACAGTTGCTCGGTCTCATGACATGCTTCAGTTTCCTGGTGCCAGAGGCCTCATTGAAAGTGAGGTTGCTGCAGTGGGCCCTATGGTCTCAATGGTCACAGTTCTTAGCCGCATGACTGACCTTCTGCAGGTCCCGATCAGAGAACAGGATCTCCTGTAGTGGACTCCGAGAGAACCTGATGGCAGGAGAACCCTTTTGGCAACCATGGCGGTTGACGGCTGTTGTCACAGATGCCTGTGAGGAGCCAGGAATTAGACTCGGACACCAGGGAGCCATGGTTTTGGTCAAAGACTTTTATTAAAATAGAAGGGGGTGGGCCAATGCCTCTCTGGGCGGCAAAGTCAAATGTACAAAACAACTTGGCTCTTTGTCTTGTTAAAATACCTGGTGTACTCTCCTGCCAGGATTCCACTCCTCTTCTTGTGATCAGCATAGCCTTTTTGCTAATCCTGATGCATTTATGTCAGGATCTTTCTAAGTCCGGTATTTCATGTATAATGTTCAACTTGTCTTTGCCTGCTGTATTTCCCTACCAGGGCTTTCTTTTATGTGCACACTTGCAACTGCCTTGTGTACTCCCCTGCCAGGGCTTTCTTAGATGCACACACTTGAAACTGCCTGGTATAGTTCCCTACCAGGGCTTTTCTCAGGTGGGCTCTGCACACCCCTCCAAAATTGATACTCTTGTTTCTGCTTTTTGACATGTGTATCGCATACACTCACAAACTTGAAAGTCCTGTATTTTTCTTCCGTTCTATCTTTCAAAGAAATACTCTTTAGCTCTTTCTCTCTCATATGCTTCATCAATACTCATTCAGTCTTCGCATGGCTGCCAATACGCCCCGTGTCCCTGCTTCCCCTGGGAGGGCTCACCAGCTCTGGCTGACATATTCTCCTTCTGCCGTGGTAAGCCGGTAACGGTTGTTCAGTGTTTCCTCTTCTGTTGCTGTGTCAGTTTCTCGGCTTCTCTTCGTTCCATGGTCCCTTCTGGGCTTTTCTGCTTCAGTTCTTCAGGCTCTGGTATGGTGAAGGCTGCCTTCAAACACCTGCGAACGCCCAGGACCCCTCTGTTGGCTTCTGGCATTCCTGCAGCAAATTTCTTTTTGCAGACAGCTTTCCTGTTCCGGTATTCAAGATGGTTGTTTAAATCTCTCGGTTGCAGGTATGCCCTTACAACAACTAGAGTGCAGTCTGTGTTCCTAGCCTTCCTTGATCTGCATTATTCCATAAATCTTCCTCGTTGCAGTTTTCTGGTAGTAACGTGAATGGAAGTCCATGTTTGAAGTTTTAGAAGTAGAGTTTGGATAATTGTTCTTTAAAGGTAGGTTATTTGTAGATAACTTGTCGGTAGAGGCTGAGAAGGTGTTTTTATTAACTTGAGAGGGTAATTCAGATGGTGATGTCTTACATAACGTTCTCATTAGAAGATCTTAAGCCTCCTTTTTAGGTGGATGAGGGGAGGTGTAAGAGAATGCCATTAAGGCATTAGGAACGGATTTGGTATACTCAAAAGAAGAAGGGGGATACCATGTCTCATCCGATGGTGCCATGGTATTCTCCCAGAGTTTGTCTTCCGCCCCATGTGATCCTCACTCATACAGCTACCCCTAAGGACAGCATCAAGTAGCAGCTGCCATCCCCATGCCATATGGGAAGAGGTCACTGCCGGCAAAGGAGTGATGACACCATGTTTTTTTTATTTTTATTGTTGTTTTTGATGCAAGCATATCATATCAGTAGAATTATATTGCGTCAATAAAAATCCAGTTCCAGTAACTTAACTTTCATGTTAACATTGATAAAAACTTTGTATCTAACTGTTCGCCATATCATTTGGTATATTCAAGCACATCCTGTCCATCACCATGAAGCAAACCTAAAAAATCCATCAATTCGCAAACCATATTCATTTGACACTGTCAAATATTTACATCTTTTTCCTCCGCCACACCATCACTTTTTGTAACAAATGTCTTTCAGATGGACACCGGCGCTGTGCCCAAGGACAAGTGAAGATATCGCAAGCAGTAATCCTTGGACTAAAATTTGATTGAGATATCACCCTATTAATTAACCGGGTCACAAGAGTCCAGGTTTAGACAACTTTCCCATACACCAAGGTTATTTTCAATGAGTTTAAAAAAAATGGAATAAAGCCAGCAACAAGGCGTTTCTGTACCCCCACATACATTGGCACCAGAGCGTGTCAGATGAATATAAAATATCCTTGTTGTCATACGGCCCCAAGTATTTAAGTCTTTGTTGGACAAAGAAAACACAATTGATGGTCAAATGCTTCAAAGTTTCAGGTTCAATATCAGATTTACAAAATCTGCACGTAATGTTATTGGTTAACTTGGTATTTTTTTTCAAATTTTTCATCAGTACAATAGTTGCAAAAAGATTTCGTCTGAATCGCATGAACATTGTCCTGACTTTATCAGACGGCACCTGTATGATATAAGGAAGATGTGGTTTTTGATTTTTTTTTTTTGTTTTCAAACTCTTTTTATTGACATTTTCTCCAGCATGGGGTCTGGCTCATGAATATTCCCCGTCGTCAGGCTGGGAATCCTCGGTAAAGAAAAAATCAAATTTGAAGATGGCTGCCAGAGGCGGGGCTTAGGGAGATGGCAGTCATTGGCTGTGGTCAGTATGACGCAGAGATCAGTGATTGGTTACTACTACGAAAGACAGATCAGAAACGAAACTGATACTGATTTTTCTCGCCACTTGTGTTCTCCCTAGATTCTAAGTCTGACCAGTGAGAGAGGCGCCCCGGAAGGGACGGGCGAGTGATGTATGATCGTCGGTGGGTGAGAGGTGCAGGGGCAAAATTTGTTCGGTGTGCCGCTGCAAACGCTGCTTGCATCTGCAGAGGTTTGGGTGGTTGGTGTGTTGTTGGTCTTGGGGCCAGTGTTTCTGTGCACATATCGACAGTATAGAGTGTGAGAGGTTTTCAAGAGGAGGAAGGTAAGAGCCAGGTTTTGAGGTTTCTGAATGGCAAGTGATTCTCGATGTTGCGGATGTGCAGGGGCAGAGAGTTCCAGATGATTAGCGCTTGGACAGAGAAGGAGTATCCGCCCAGTCTGGTGGAGTTGTAATGTGGGACAACTAGGAAAGAAGCTGTGCCAGATCTGAGTGTCCTTGAAAGATGGTAGTGAGTGACTTTGTCTTGGAGGAATTCTGGGCCGGTGTTGTGGATGGCACAGTGAGTGATGCACATGGCTTTAAAGGTAGTGCGTCGACAAATAGGGAGCCAGTGGAGGACTCTTAGTGTAGGGCTGATGTGTTTTCTGGAAGGGAGGCTAATGAGCAGATGGGCTGCATGGTTTTGGATTCTTTGCAGTTCCTTAGCTTAAACGCTGGTACGCCTAGGTAAAGACAGTTTGCATAGTGTAAGCGGGAGAGAATGATCGAGATGATGGCAGAAAAAAGATGAGGATAGGTGAGGTATGGGAAAATATTCCTGAGGAACCGTAGATGGAAGGAACAGATTCTGGATACAGTGTTGATGTGTTGGGAGATGGATAAATCTGTATCCAATGTGCATCCAAGGTTTTTCGCCGAGGAGGTTGTTGCCGGGGTGGGGGGGGGTTGCGGGGGCTTAGGGATTGAGGCAAGGGAATAGGCTGGGGAAGGAGCACTGTTTTCATCGTAGACTAGGATTTCCGTTTTCCCAGGATTGAGGATGAGGTGGTTGGTTGTCATTCAGTAGCCCATATCCGAGAGGCATGATGACAGATCTGGATGGTTGGAGCCTGGCGATTTTGGGATGTTAAGGATGATCTGGGTATCCTATGCGTAGCAGGTGAGATTGTGGGAGCGGATTACTTCCGGGAGTGGGTTCACAAAGATGTTGAAGATAAGGGGAGATGGGGATACTCCTTGTAAGACCCATTTAGGTACTGGCCGTGAGGTAGAGGTGAAAGGGTGGAGGAGCATGATCTATGAGTGATTAGAGATGGAGGAAATCAAAGTGAGGGCAGTGCCTTTGATTCCCAAAGAGTGTAGCCTGTCTAGGAGAATGGTGTGGTTGATGGTATCAAAGGCGGCAGAGAGGTAAAGGAGAATTAGTACAGTGCAACCTTCTGCGTCCACTATTCTTTTTAGGTCATCCCAGACGGACACTAGGGAGGACTCTGTTCCTCTAAGCAGTCTAAGGCCAGATTGGGCAGGGTCCAGGATGTTACTGGCTTCAGTGAAATGGCCGAGCTGCTTGTATGCTGAGCGTGAGTTTGGCCATGAATCGGGTGTTAGAGATGGAGCGTTAATTCTGGGGAAAGAGTGGGTTAAGCGTAGGTTTTTTGAGGAGGGGTTTGATGTAGGTTTTTAACACTTCCGGGAAGGTTCCCGATGTTAGGGAGTGGTTGAGGATTGAGTTTGCGATGCAGCCTGCACAGGTTGAGGCTAGGATTTATTTGAGGAAGGTGGGTGCGCAGGGTTCCTCGGGGGAACCTGATGGGCGGCTTAGTGCTATGAGCGAGAGGAACTCCTGTTGTGAGATTGGAGAGAAAGAGGCCAAGGTTTGTGGTGGGAGTGGTCTTGGATGGGTAATGGGCGGGGACATCGTTTCCAATTTAGAGATTATGGCAGAGTGTCTGTTGATGGCGACATTGTGGAAGTGTACTGATAAGGCATCGCATAGGGATTGGGAGTTGGGTGGGGGGGGGTAGAGCAGCCCAGAGAATATAATTCAGAAATAATGTTGTGTAGTTCCTTGCATGGGTTGTGAGAGTGTACCCATAGAATGCTGTCTTGGTTTTTATGATTTCCAATCTGTATGCACTTGTTAGTCTTGCTAGGGCGGTTTTGTTCACGTCGTAGAATAAGTATGAGACCCATGCATTGGGACATTTAGTAGTGCCAAATGCAAACATATATATACATATATACGTGATCAAGTGCTCAGTTTAGCGTGAAACACGTTGTGTCGCAGGCCATGCCCTACGCCGTCCTGCCTCTGTTTTTGCTTTGCTGCTATTCCAGCCCTGGTTCTGTAATTTAATAAATTATTTTCACTCATATCTATTCTGGATGCGAGTGTTTCTGCTCATTAACTTTTTGTTTGGAGACGTTATTTGGCCTGCGGAGAGTGCGTATTTTTTTCCTTCTTTGTTTTGATATAGACACTACAATATCTGGTCATAATAGACAATACGTTCCATAAATAGTTCAATTATATATATGTAAAGATAGTTTCACATGACGTTATTCAGTGCTGATTACCACAGCGTGGAATTACGACATGATAAGCAGCACTGAATAACGTTGTCATGCAAATGCATTTTCACATATACACAAGAATACGCCAACTAACAGATTCTAAGAGTGGTCTTCAGAACCGATAAAATGTTATTGTATAATCCCTGGTGCTTTTACATTAATGTGTTCATTTCAAGATGGCTGACATATTGATCCCGATTGAACCAAAACGATACACCATTTTGGATGACCATGGGATTGTTACCATGAGTTTACATTACCAGCAGAAACCCCGCTACTGCCTTGACATTCTTTGAGCAGAGCTGCAGGATTTGTGCACGATATTGCCTGTTTCTGTATGCTATCCAGAGCATTCTCAATTCTTAAAGGGCGACCCAGCCTGTGCTCCCTTATCGGTCTAAAAAAGCTCAATATACTTCAATAGCTCAGAACTGGCTATGCAGTTTGGTTTTATGAATCTACCGGGGTTCTATTCGACTCTATTGAAAACCTCATTGGTGGATACCACGCCACAATTGTCAGATTCAGGCTCACATTTATCAAATTTCATTAAGGGGCACAGAGGGAGATGATCACTTTAATCCCTCACACTTCTCACCATATGACCAATGGTAGGGCCACCTAATTAACAAATAGTGAATGGTGGAGGCAATTGTACCACAAATTCTGGTAATCCTGCCATGACCATCTTCTAAGCAAAACCCATTGAGCATTCTGAACTCCTACTGATCAAAAAGGGCAGCCCGTGATTCTCCCTTTTTGTTGTACCGGTCCACCTCAGTAGGGGATGAACTTATGTCATCTGTATGCACGGTAGAGCACAGAGGTCTCAATGGATTGCATTCTACCACAGATTCCTCATCAGATAGATATCCCTTCCCGCGCCAGTCGGAAAACTTCAACAGGGGACATAGTGCACCCCTACTCGGCCGTTGATCCAACTTGATTCGATGCATCAGTCGTCGACTCCGGACATGACGTTGGTCATCGTACTTATACGTCACTACGCCCCCGTACCTCAGTTCCTTTTTTCCACACACTCAGCACAATGCTCGAGGAACGACTCTGGTGAGAGACTTCCCACTGCGTTTCTTTCTCAAATTGTTGAATTTGAAAAAATGTCCACTCCCAAGCCGTCCGAATTTAAGAGGGGGGCTGACTGAAACTCTAAAATGTCTCAGACCGACCTGCATGGTGTCTGTGTTTGGTGCCCAGGCACAGATCACATTATTGAAGACTGTGACCGTGTCAGCAGATGAACCCAAAATCGCTACAGGAGTGGGCAGCAAAATTAAGGTTGGGGCATCCCCCATCGAAGTCACCAGTTGAATTGACAACTCATTCGTCTTAGCAGGAGACAGGGGCCTCACTCCAGAGGAAGAGGATAGGTGCCGCAAGAAGGCTAAAAAGAGGTCACAATCCAGGCACCATTTGTCGTCCTCTTCTCACAAGAAAAAGCGGCAGCATTAATGCAGGCATGACACTGACACATCCAAGGTTCGAGGTAGGTCCCAATCTAGCTCCAGCACATCCAGAGGCAAAAAGGAAGCGTGTAAGGAGCAAATGCTCCAAATTATGAAAGAGGCTACTGTGGGTATGGGGAAAACCTCAAAACAGACAGCCAGGTAGGCCCCAGTTGAGCCTGGTGCTACCGGCACCAAGGTGGTTGAGTTTGGCTCCTACGGGCCCAACGACAACTGCCGCCAAGTCGACTGTTACGTCGACACCGTAATCAGCGCCTACAGCCCAGATACCATCGACGTCCCGGTCGAGGTTGGTGCTGATGTTCGAGAAGTCTTATGTCCCTGAGTCGAGAACAGCATTTTTCGACATTATCTCCATTTTTGGAGAACAGGATCTTGATTTTCAACTGGTGCCAGGATGGTCAGGCAGCGATGAATTTTTCACTTATCACAACCACCCTCTTAAACTGCATGAGAGCCTACGAGATGCAAGTGGTTGGGACGACTCCCGTGACTTGGACATGCAGCAGGCCCATCCCTATGGTCATGCAAATGCCCAGTATCGGATGTCAGGGGAGAGAGTAGTGTATGCCTTGGGCTTGTGTGCCCCTGCAAGGCCACTGTCCGCCTATGATCTGACCAATATTCTATACAGTGGCCCACCCACTGAAAGAGCAATGCCGTTCATTGTAGCCATTCCAGGCCCCATTGCCTCCATTCAGGACTCATATTTCACAAAGAAGTATAATCCCGCAAGGGGTGACCCTATTCAGGGTTCAAAATTGAGGGCAGCTGGGAGCTATTTAGCTCCTGCTTAAAGCCTAGAAGAGCCTGGTTAGCTTACAACCAACAGTTACCAGGAGCTACTTCTGGCTTTCCAGGCCAGCTGATGCCGAACAAACACAACTGTGCGAATTTAACTCTGCATTTGGGACAATCTATAAATAAACATTAGGTCCCATCTATATGACGTTTAAAGCATAAGGGGGTCATAAATAATGGATACAATTATATGTTTGCATTTTATGTGCCAGTTATTTTTGCGTAATGCTATGTACTAGCTCCTCGTTCCTCATTGGTAGCTCCTGGTGAGTGGCTACTGCTGGATACCCAGGAGCTGCTTGTAGCTCCTGCTTATCCAATCTTAATTTTGAGCCTTGCTATATATTTTGTCAGCTCATGCATCACAGTGAACACTAGACCGTCCACATCAACCTCCAACGTACCCACCAACAGGGAGTTGAAGAAATATGACACATTAGCAAAAAAAGGATTTTCTTCTAATAGCAATGCTCGCAAGGCATTGAATGCTTCTTGCACCTTTGCCAAGTATACGCACAGCCTTTGCAGGTTGATTAAAAGATCCGGCAGAGCACATCCCGGAAGGGGAAATGTGGGAAGGGTTTCTGCGCTTAGTGGAGGACTGCAAGAGGGTGGCCTGTGAAAGCCTGCATTCGGGCCTGAATGCTGCAGATTGTTTGGGCAGGGCTATGGTTGCAGCTACAGTCATATGCAGACAGGCTTACCTGAAAAAATCGGGGATTGTCCCTAATGTTCAAGCCAAGCTGCTTGACATTGCCTTTGATGGCGAGCATCTGTTTGGCCCTAGGGCTAGTGAGTCCTTGGAGAAGTTCAAGGACTCCAAGTTAGCTGCAAAGTTACTCAGCCTGGCTGTCCAACAACCGACAAAGTCTACCTTTAGCTACTCCACTATGGGGAGAAAGGTGCAGCCACCACAATCCAGGCAAGGGCAGAGGGTTCTCCCACGCCCCAGAAGGGGCCAGGGTGCTTCTAGGGCCCAGCAGACGCCAGCAACAGCAGCTACTGTGCCAGCTCTGGCCTAAAGATTCTTTTTGTTGTTCCCCTCAAGTTTCCCTGGTTGGAGGGAGGATTGGTGGGCATGTGCCCTAGTGGCAGGAGATAACCTCTGATGCCTGGGCATTGCAGCTCGTTCAAGGGGTGTACTGTCTTCCCATTTTACGGAGGCCCCCAGACAGACCACCCCGTCTCCCAAACAACTGGAACAAGAGCTGCAGGAAGAACTGCATGCCCTGTTGAAGGGTGACGTGGAAGAGGTACCTCCCGAACAGAGAGGGTCGGGCTGGTATTCCTAGTATTTCATGGTACCCAAGAAATGAGGAGGACTACATCACATATTGAACCCCGGGGCCTTGAACAAGTTCCTTAGGAAAGACAAATTGAAGATTGTGACGCTCCTAGAGATTCTCTGGGCTCTGCAGTCGCAGGACTGGTTGGTGGTGTTGGATCTGCAGGACGCATATTTCCATGTGCCCATCCATCACATGTACAGGAGATACCCAAGAGCCCTCATCACAGGGGACAAGCACTACCAATTCAAAGTGCTCGCCTTTGGATTGGCCTCCGCTCCACTGGTCTTCACCAAGCTGATGGCAGTAGGAGCTGCGCATCTCAGGAGATCTGGCGTTCATGTGTTCCCATACCTGGACGACTGGTTGATCCGGAGCAAGTCGTTGGACCAGGTTTCGTCTCACCTCAGACGCCTGCTCACTGCTGCACAAGCTGGGCTTCTCTAGAAATCTTTAGAAGTCTCACAAGACACCAACTCAAAAGCTCCAGTTAATCGGAGCAGTCCCGGACACTCGGGAGGGGAAGGCTAACCCTCCAGGCCACCACAGAGAGAGTCACTAGGGTATGATAGACGGTCCAGCTGTTCCGGAGGCACGCAGGCTTGCCAGCGGCCTCCTTCTTCCGCCTCTTAGGCCTCATGGATTGCTGTATTTTTCTAGTGCCTGAGGCCAGGTTGCGCATGCAATCTCTGCAGTGGTCCCAGTATTTTGGTACTCTGAAGGATGTTTTCAAGGTGAGTGACCCACAATCTCATTTGGCGGGCCAGCAGGCACAACATGATGGCTGGGATCCTTTCTGGCCTCTGAGGTCCCAGGTTAGGGTATTCACAGATGCGTCCCTGAAAGGTTGGGGAGCTCACTGCAACGTACTGCAGGTGAGCGACCTTTAGTCAGCTTTGGAGAGTCGTTGGCACATCAACAGGCTGGAACTGCGAGATATCAGACTAGCACTGCAAGCTTTTGCGCTCTCCATCGTGGTGAAGCCCGTCCTGATTATGATGGACAACACAGTGGACATGCACTACCTGAACAAGCAGGAAGGTGTCCGGTCGCTGCCCCTGTCCGAGGAGGCGATGCAGCTGCTGTTCTGGTTACTGGAGAACCAGGTCTCCGTCTCGACAGTGCATCTGGCGTGGATTGAGAACGGACTGGTGTTTGCTCTGAACAGGCAGAGCAGAGTCCCACACGATTGGGAGGTGTGTCAGGAAGTTCTCGAGGAGATCTTCACTCAATGGGGTACCTCATCAGTGGTTCTGTTTGCAACGTGATCCAACAGGAAGTGAAAATAGTTCTGTTTGATGGAAGGCCCGCCATGAGGTGCACTGGGGGATACTTTCCCCCTCCGATTCCCGTCATCCTGTGGGTTCTCAGGAGTTTTCAGACAACCATTATTCTGATCGCCCCGGATTGGGCAAGGAGAGCATGGTACCCGGAACATGGCCATCTGCCTGTCTCTCTGGTTGCCTCACCGGCTGGACCGCCTATTCAAGTCGGAAGGTCGGGTACTCCACCCTAACCCGTAGTCCCTCAATCTACATGTGTGGTTCTTGAGAGGTTGAGGTATGATGACTGGGACCTCTTGGAAGAGGTGCTTGAGGTGTTGCTGGCTGCATGCAGACCATCTACAAGATCTCTCTGCGCGTGCAGATGAAGAAGATTATATGCGTGGTGTAGGAACGCAAGATCGATCCCATCTCTTGCCCCATCATTGTAGTGATGGAGTTCATTCTGTCACTAGCCTCATCAGGCCTTCAGGTGGCCATAGTTAAAAGGTTATTTGGCAGCTTTGTTTGTGTTCAAACGGTCCCCGGATAAAGCGTCTTTTTTCAAGATCCTGGTTATAGCTCAATTCCTGAAAGGCCTTGGGGAATAAGTTTCCTCCCATTCCTTTCGTTGTCCCTTACATTTGTCTTATCCTACCTCATGGTGGCTCTGTTTGAGCCTATGCACTTATGTTATTTGAGATTGCACACGCTGAAAACTGCCTTTTTAGTGGCAAGCATATAAGCCAAGCCAGAAGGGTCAATGAGCTGCAGGCCTCGTCATGCAGGCCTCCCTTTCCTTGAAAGTTCAGCCTGGGTTTCTGCCCAAGGTTGTGTCGGAGTTTGACATCTCCCAGGCCATGGACTTACCTGGGTTTTACCTTCCTCCCCACCCTTCCAAGGAAGAGCAGATGTTACACAGGTTGGACCCTAAGAGGGTCCTTAATTTCTATGTACTGATGACATCAGAATTCAGCAAGGCTGGTCAATTGTTTGTAGCTGTTGCCCTGTCACGGAAAGGGGTGGCTGTTACTAAAAAGACCATCTCCCACTGGATAACGCTTCGTATAGCAGAGTGTTATCAGCATGCAGGGAAGCAGCTGCCATCAAGCTTCCGGGCACTCCCCATAAGAGATGTAGCAGCATCCTCAGCACTGCAAAGGGAGTGCCGGTTAAAGATATTTGCCGGGCTGCGTCTTGGTCCTCGTTGCACACTTTTACCAAGCATTATTGTTTGGATGTGACACCCGGGGCAGATGCTTGCTTTGGAAGAGCAGTGCTTCAGAACTTTCTGGTATAGGGACTTTCATCATGCTGCCAGTCTACCTACTGCTTTGGGAGTCTATCTGATGAGGTATCTGCGTCAGAAAAGCAATTCATTGAAGGAGAAATTACTTACTGGTAATGTTCTTTCTATGGATTCTTCCACAGATTCCTCATCACCCTCCCATCTAGCCCAGCTGTGAAAGTGCCTGTATTACAAGTTGACTATCTGCTTATTGTGGGAAATGCAGATGATTTCTAATTGTTGGGCTTCTTGTCATTCAGAAGTGTGATTCTCTCTACACCGAACAGTCTTGTTGCTATTCCCAAAAAAAAAAGCAATTTAAAAAAAAAACAGTTTTGTTGTCTTCCACATTTTTGAAACAGCTTTAGCTGTTTGCCAGTATTTTGGTCTTCCTCTGCAGTGGCTAATCCCAGAGGGGTGAAGGGGCCAGGGAGATTGGGGAACTAGGTACGGGGGGCGTAGTGACACATTATATGTATGGCAACAACATCACGTTAGACGTCGACGATGGCGCATCGAGTAAAGAAGGATCGATGGCCGAGTCGAGATGCACTATGCCCCCTGTCGAAAAATGTTCCAAGACGCTCAGAGGGATATCTATCTGATGAGGAATCTGCGGAAGAAGAGTCCATAGCAAGAACGTAATTTCTCCTTTTAGATGCATCTTCATTCACCATCAAAGGTTTCTCACTACATGAATTCCAAGAGTGATCTGAAGTGATTTTAAGTCTCGAGGCTAGATCTTTAGTCACTTTTGCTTTAGGTATCATGACCCGGCTGCACTCATATCCTCTTTTAAACAGATCGACTTCATGGGCCAATACATAATCCAGCAGTTCATGGGTTTGAAACGCTACATTAAATATGGGGCAGGGACATGCTTGGATATTGACATTGCTACCTCCAATCCTTAACATTTTACATCCTTGATATGTTCCGTCACTTTTGACAGCACTCTCCTGTGTTTTTTGGCTTTGTAGATCAGTATGGGTCCAAGTGATTTCAAATCTCTGTTAGCTTGCCCTATTTATGACCTTTCTTAGAAGAAAGTAATAGACAGGAGGTTAAGGATGGTCGGCTCTTATTTTCCAATGAAAGGTGCTATTAAAGTTCTTGTTGTCTTTGGCTTGAGTTTCATGCATCTCATTTTATCTAACCCCTTTTAATTTCTTGGCAGGTCTGAGCGTGCAACTACAGTGCTGTTGTCAGATCCATGCTTTCAACTGCGCTCCATCCAGTATCTTCTTGGCCAAATTGAGATGCCAACAGTAGGCGCCACAGCTTCTCTGACAGATAAGAAACACTTTTCTTTACAGGCTTGTAAGTCTTTGTCTTAACTTATGAACTGGAGTAAAAGCTAGGGGTAAACAGGGTGGGATGGTAGAGTTGGAAGTAGGATTATCCGATTAGTGAGTCAGTGGGCACTTAAATAGGGTTTGGTGACGGTTTCTTCAATGTTTATTATCTTCTAGCTTGGACTCCTGTACATTCACACCATGTAAAAAGTCCTTTGTGCCCACAAAAAGGAGCAGATTACTAAATTGTCCCTATAAGGGTTTCCGCCTCCCTATTGCACAGTGACTCTATAACCTTGCTGCACAAGTTTCCCTTATTTCTGTGTTTTTTTTCTACTAACTTTCAATGGTAACTTGTTCTCCATGTCTTTGAAATCCTGATTGCTGAAGCTCATGTTTAGAGTTTAATATTTTTTTTATTAATGTATTAGCTTGAGTGATTTTCTGACTTTCTTCCTTCAGATGTTTGCATTAACAATAACAAAACTTGATTTGGATGTATTGTTCTGAAGTCCCTTAATCATGGACTTTTTCCAGCATTCCATCTGCTGCTTTAAGGAAAACAATTCTCTGTAAAGGTGCAGAAGGAGGAGACTGAAACACAGGGTACATAGTGATTGGTATAGACTTTTATTCATTATAAAAATACACAGCAAACCAGCAAACCTATCTTTCCCTATGTCTTTGAGGGGTTTCCCTGTCTCAACTATAGTTGTAACGGTTCTGTTAGGATGTCTTCTTAACTTGGAGTATACGGTCCTGTGTCAAAACATCCCTTTCAAAGGGATTGTGTCCTCTGACGTATTCCTTATCTTGATAGATTACTTCCAGCTTGCTGGCCTCAGAAATTTTTTTCAGTAGAGGGCGCTGCACGTCGACGTCCCTCGAGTTGGTGTCCCTCGACAGCCTCCGTATCGGCGCCGATGTCATTGTGTGTATAAATAGACTCGCGCAGCGTCCGTTGCTCAGTTCCGTTTTTCCGCGCTTCGTGTGCCTCGGAATCGTGTTGCTCAGTTCTTTCTTAAAGTATTTCTTATTATTCCTCAAAGATATCTTCTTCATTCGATGGCTTCCTCTTCCGAACCGTCGACCCCACGGTCTGGCTTCAAAAAGTGTCGAGATTGTGGGAAGAAAATGTTGTTGACTGATCCTCACAGGATCTGTTTGTGGTGCCTGGGATCGGAGCATCACTGTTCGGAATTCGAGGACTGTATGTCCATGACATTCGTCTCCTCGCCGTCACAGGAAACATTCCCTTTCAAGGTCTCAAAGCGGTTCCCATCAGTCTTTGAGATCTAAACACTCGAAAAAGAGGTGTCAAAGATCTCCCTCTTCTTCGTCTTTTTCCAATTCCCCAGAAAGGGTCACCTGCCCCACGAAACACAGCTCTCCAGCTAAGTGGGATGAATTCCGTAAAAAAATGCTTGGCGTCTTCGAGACAGCGGCCTCGACCCCCTCGGAGACAGCTAAAGGTGATACCCTGGGTGAAAGACCCAAAAAATCGAAATGCCGCGAGTCGTTGCACACGGCGAAAGAAACTGCCTGAGATCGTCATGAACCCTCGAGCAAAGGCAGTAAAACTGCGTCATCGACGCCGTCATCGAAGGTTCCTTCGACTCATAAATCTGCGTCATCGACGCCTTTATCGAAGGGCCCGTCGACACACAAATCGGTCAAATCGACACAGTCCTCGACGCCGCTGTCGACACTGATAAAGGACAGACCTACTGCTGTTACTACATCTCAGTCAGTAGACGTACCGAGGGCTTCGACCATGACCTCGAGGATGTCGTCGATAACCTCGACAACTCAGAGTAGGATTCCGATCCTCTCAAGTTCTTCGAGGCCTCTTCATACTTTTTCGACGCCTTTTTCGGTTTCATCGAAGCCTTT
Organism: Ambystoma mexicanum; assembly: GCF_040938575.1. Taxonomy (NCBI): domain Eukaryota; kingdom Metazoa; phylum Chordata; class Amphibia; order Caudata; family Ambystomatidae; genus Ambystoma; species Ambystoma mexicanum. The sequence continues at coordinate 643,540,725 of NC_090923.1, forward strand.
GACGTTTTCTCAACCGGTGACTACAAGCTTGGCCCCTTCTGCTCTAGAAATTGGTTTTAAGCCATACCCAAGGTCAGAATATTTCAGAGATTTGTCCTCTATATATATATATATGAGGAAGGGGAGGATTCTGACCATGAAAGACCCTTTGGGTTACAGAGGACCACTACACCTATACCAGAGGAATTTATCTTTGAAGAGAACAGATTGAAGGACCTTCAAGACTCTTTGCATGAGGCAAGTGGTTTAGATACTTCTCCAGAAGTCGAATTTGCTAAACCAGATCCAGGGGAACATGCTGAGACCCCTTATAGGGTCTTAATGGCCAGAATAATAGAGTTCATGGGGTGGTCTACACCTTCACCTTCTTTTCAACAAGATGATTTTACGGACATTTTACTTAAAAGCCCACAGGAAGATCCTGTGGTTCCCTTTCATGCTGCATTGCAGAGAAAAATATCTGTCAACTGGGAAACTCCTGAGGTTATCCCGGCAGTTAACAAAGAACTATCTGCCAAATATAGGGTATCTGCTTCTGACCCTGAATATTTGAGCAAACATTCAACTCCAGAGAGTTTGGTTGTACAAGCAGCAACTTCATCGAACAATAGATCTGCATATCCTACTATTCCTCAAGACAGGAATGATAAAAGGTTTGACGCTATGTCAAAAAAGGTCTTCTCGGCATGTAGCATGGCACTTAAATCCATTAATGCTACTTGCACGCTCGCAAGATTCAGCCATACACTTTGGGAGTGTGCTTCATCTGCGGCTGACTGTCTCCCGGAAGCAGAGGAAAGGAAAGCATTTCTGAACATCATTAAAGATGGTAAAGACGCAATGTGTGAGTCCCTTCAAACTGGCATTGATTCTGATGACAGTATCAGCAGCGCCATGGCGGCAAGTACTACAATCCGCAGATTTACGTGGTTGCGAAAGTCTGGTTTTGCTCCAGATGTACAGGCCAGACTTTTGAATATGCCCTTTGACGGCACTTCTTTGTTTGGTAAGAAGGCTGATGACAGCCTAGAGAAGTTACAAACATCCCAGGCAGCAGCGAAATCTCTTGGAGCTGCAATCCGTCAAACTCTGTATCGCCCCTAAGGAACCTCTTGAAGGGGTAGGTCCGTTCGCTTTTATTCCGCATTCGGAAAAGGCGGAGGGCCAAAAACGATTCACCCGCGGTGGACGGGTTAAAAGTACAAAAGCCGCAGCATCAGCAGCAGGTGCCTCCTTGCCCTCGGCATCTGCGTCAGCCGCCTCTAAACCACTCTGAGGTCTCTCCTCACAAGACACCTGTAGGGGGCAGGTTAACTCAACATCTGACGGAATGGCAAGCTATTACGTCAGATGCTTGGGCATTGGAGACAGTTGCCCATGGTTACTGCCTGCCTTTTCTACGCACTCCTCAGAGTTATCCACCGGGGAACAACTCTTTGAAGTTTCCAGACCCGCTCCTTTCTTTCGCAGGAGATTCTAGACCTGCTAGAGAAAGGTGCCAGAGAACCGGTACCTGCAGCGGAGAGGAACAAGGGTTGGTATTCCCCCTACATTCTAGTACCGAAGAAGGACAGAGGTCTGAGACTCATCTTGGACTTAGGAGAATTGAACAAATTCCTCAGGAAGGACACGTTCAAGATGGTAACTCTCTCTCAGATCCTTCAGGCCCTGCAGCTTCAGGACTGGCTGGTATCTCTAGACCTTCAGGATGCTTATTTCCATGTGCCAATCCATCTGAAACACAGGAAATACCTGAGGTTCGCAATTGGCAGCTCTCACTATCAATTTCGAGTTCTGCCATTTGGGCTGACCTCCGCCTGAGGGTCTTCACCAAGCTAATTTTGGTAGTGGCTGCAAGTCTAAGGAGGGAAGGGATCCACGTCTACCCCTACCTAGACGATTGGTTGATCAGAGCAGTATCTTCAGAACAAGCTCAGATCCAGCTAGATTATGTCTGCCACTTCCTTCACAAACGGGCTTCTCCCTCAATTTAAAGAAGTCACAGATGATAACATCACAGAGACTACAGTTCATGGGAGCGGTCCTGGACACTTCCCTGGGGAAAGCCTCGCCACCAGAGATGAGGGCTCAAGATATTCTGCAGATGGTCACCAAGTTTCAAAATGTCCAACGTCTCCCAGCCTTCGACTTTTTGAGGTTACTAGGCCTCATGGCATCCTGCATCTTCCTTGTGCCAGAGGCTCGCCTGAGAATGAGATCCCTCCAGTGGGCACTAAGAATCCAGTGGTCGCAATTCTCAGGAAGAATGACAGATCTTCGTCAGGTCCCGGACAAAGTGGCTTGAGACCTTCAGTGGTGGGCATGTCGGGAGAACATTTTGAAAGGAGAACTGTTTTGGCAACCATGGCCGGAGATAACAGTAGTCACTGATGCCTCACTCATGGGGTGGGGAGCCCATGCCAACGACTTGACCATCAGCGGTCGTTGGTCTCCATCGGAGTCCAGACTACATATCAACCTGTTGGAGCTGAGAGCTATCAGATTAGCGCTGAAGGCTTTTCTGCCATCTGTACAAGGGAAAAATGTCCTAATAATGACAGACAACACAGTGGCAATGCACTACCTCAACAAAAGAGGAGGCGTAGGATCACTGCCACTGTGCAGAGAGGCGATCCAGCTCTGGTTTTGGGCAATTCAATAAGGAATCTCGCTATCAGCAGTTCACTTAGCCGGAGAGAAGAACTTGACAGCGGACGCTCTGAGCAGGCAGAGCACAGTCTCCCACGAGTGGGAGATAGCTCAGGAAGTCCTTCAAGAGATCTTAACCCTTTGGGGAACCCCTCAAGTGGATCTGTTTGCCACCTGTATCAGCAGGAAGTGCGATCAGTTTTGTTCAAGGGAATTTCAACCGAGAGGAGCTCTAGGGGATGCGTTTGTAGTGGACTGGGAGTTTCCACTTCTGTACACATTTCCTCCGGTCCCTGTCATTCCTCAGGTGATCAGGAGGTTGAAAAGGTTCCGGAAGACTATGATCCTAATTGACCCAGACTGGGCCAGGAGAACGTGGTACCCGGACCTCCATCTGCCCTCCGATTCGTCTTCTGCACAGGGAGGATCTTCTCTCGCAGAAGGGAGGTCAGGTTCTCCATCCAGACATCAGAACCCTCAACCTTCATGCTTGGTTTCTGAAAGGTTGAGATACAAGGATTGGGACTTCCCAGATGACGTCATGGAGGTGTAGCTTTCGGCTAGAAGGCCAGCAACAAAGACTTTATACCGCTGCCGTTGGAACAAGTTTTGCAGCTAGTACAGAGAAAAGAATATCGAACCCTTGTCATGCGGTACACCAATGGTGTTATCTTTTTTGCTCTATTTGGCGAATTCAGGTCTTCAAGTTGGTATGATCAAGGGCTACCTCGCAGCGCTGTCGATCTTCAAGCGCACTGCGGAGGAGCCATCATATTTCAAATTACCCCTAGTAATTCAATTTCTGAAGGGGTTAACTAATGTCTATCCCCCAAAGCCGTTTCAAGTTCCCTTGTGGGACTTAAATCTAGTCTTAAATTTCCTGATGGGTACTCCCTTTGAACCGCTCCATTCTTGTTCACTAAGATTTCTCACCCTTAAAACAGTCTTACTAGTGGCTTTGACATCTGCCAGAAGAGTGAGCGAATTAAAGGCTCTATCTTGCAAACCTCCTCATACAATTTTTCACAAATACAAAGTTGTCTTACAAGTGAATTCCACATCACTCAGAAGATAACCTTACCTTCATTCTATCCTCCTCCCCATCCAGGGAAAGAGGAAGAGAGGCTACATAGGCTGGATCCAAGGCGAGCCTTGAGTTTTTATATCAGCAGATTTGCCACGATAAGGCAAGCAGAACAACTGTTTATAGGTTATGCTGGACACAAATTAGGATTGCCAGTCACAAAACAGACCATTTCAAGATGGCTTATTTTAGCCATTCTAGAATGCTACAAATTGGCAGGGAAAGAGCCCCCTCAACACCTTAGGGCTCATTCAACCAGGGGTATCGCAGCCTCTTCGGCCCTCCAAAGAGAGGTACCGATTCGAGACATGTGCGGCTGCCACATGGTCGTCCGCACATACCTTTACAAAATTCTACAATCTGGATTCCTACTCTAGCCAGGAGACAAGATTTGGCAAAGCTGTGTTACACTCTGTTCATTCTTAAAGGGAAGTCTATCAAGATAAGGAATATGTCGTAGGACACAATCCCTTCGAAGAACAAGTTACTTCTTACCTTGTAACATTCTTTCGATGGGATGTTCCTCCGACGTATTCCTTAATGTTCCTCCATCCATCCCCTCAGTAAAACTTCCCTTGTAGTTGCAGCTTACGCTCCTTCAAGGTCAATAACCAATTCATGCACAGCTACTCTTAAGCTTCAAAACGGAACTGAGCAACGGACGCTGCGCGAGTCTATTTATACGCACAATGACATCGGTGCCGATACGGAGGATTTCGAGGGACACCAACTCGAGGGACGTTGACACGCAGCGCCCTCTGCTGAAAAATGAAAGCTGGAAGTAATCTATCAAGATAAGGAATACGTCGGAAGAACATCCCATCGAAAGAATGTTACAAGGTAAGAAGTAACTTGTTCATCTCTGTCCCTTACTGCACTCAAAGGTTGGGCCAGTGCCCTTGGTCCAGGAGAATGACTCCCTCCTCCTGGTCTGGTTGGCTGGCACAGTTCTAGTTGTGAGGTCCTCACCAGGGGGAACTACACCTTTCCCATGGTTTTTGTGCTTCACAAACAAACAGGATTGCTGATCTCTCGCAGTTCACCATTTCTTTATCACATGGGGAATGACTCCCTTCCCCTGGATCACTTTTTTGAACCTTTTTATGAAGTCAACTACCAGGGATTACTCCCTTCTCCCTGCTTTCCTTGGCTTTGCTCTCACAGTTCAAAACACCAGAGGTAATGACTCTCTCCCCTTCCCTGGCCTTTCTCAGGTGTATTTCACAGTTAACAACACCAGGGGGAATGACTCCCTTCCCCGGCCTTTTTGTAGATTTGTTTTCACAGTTCAACCCTCTACTGGTTTGTTCTTGCAGACTTGGTTCACTTTCCTGACAGGTACTGCCCCAAGGAATATGATTTATACTGATCTTCCCTTGTGGGTGCGGTTCCCAGATCTGTTTCTTTCTACTATTTGGATTTGGCAGACCTGGATTCCTTTCCTATCAGGTACTGCCTCGAAGAAGACGAATTGCGTGGTGTTTCTGTTTTTGGGCCCTCGACCCTTCCCTGGTGGTCAGTGGCTTTACTTGACCCCAGCACGAGGGAGACTCACTCCGATTCTCTCTGGGTTTCTCTGCGGGGTCCAGACCCTTCTCTGGTGGTCAGTGGTATCTCTGTTTCCACTGTAGCAAGGGACTTTATCCCTGAGACTATGCATGGCTCTCTACCCCGCTGGGTCTCCCGCATTCTCAGTTACCTGCTTTCCAAGCGGGGCGCGTCACTGGCTCTTCCATGGTTCGTGGCTCTTCTTGCCAGCCTCTGGGGTCCTCTCTGATTGCACTTTCTCCAGCAGCTCCCAGAGCCCTGCTGTTTCCATGCCGGCGACGTCGTCTTGCCATTTCGCTCACTTCTCCCAGTTGGATTCTCCCGGGCAGCTGTTGCAGACTCCTCACTTGCGCGGCAGAAGATGCTGGGTCCTTCTTCAGCTTCATTATTATAGAGCTTGTCCTGCACTTGCATGACGTCAGTCCTTGTTAGTGGCTCTGAGGTAATCCTCTTGGTTTGTGTGGGCCACCTCGTCTTAGTACTTTTAATTAGGTTAGTTCTCCACGCACTGCAGTGATACCTGAGTCTACTACCCATAGTTGTTAAATCTTCAGGTTTGCAGAGATGCATGGAAGTGTTGGGTAAGGTATTGGGCTCTACATAGTATGGCAGGGTGTAGGGTGTTGAGTGAGGGGTATTGTACCTTGATGGTCGTCCTTGTCCCTAGAGGGGGATTCCCTCCCCATGAGATCCTCCCGCTCCAGGGGAGCTATTGGATAGCGGCCTCACATCTCTGGCCTCATGGGAAGGGGCCCCCGCTCAGTGAGAAGTGACAACACCTCAGGTTTTGTCACATCATACACTAGTTGATAAATTCCTCTCCCATATTTCTCAAATCTGAAATGTCATCCAGGTGCAGACATTTTTCTCACTACCACTATGCCGTGCCTCAGCCGACTCGACACAGGGCCTTTGGTATCTCTTGACTCGGAGGTGACCATCTTCTGAGTTTGTGTGCTATTTTGTAGGTGCATTTTTACAACACATTGTTGTCTGTCGTATAGAGATATACCAAGACTGTATCTGAAGGACAGTACATGTTTAGGTGTTGTGTTTTGCTGCATCATTTCTCCACCCAAGTCAGGCTTTAAACTCTACTAGGATTGTGGTAGACATAACTGTGTTTCTGACCCGTGCCTATCTTGGCTAGCAAAGAGTGAGACACCAAGGGGTGCAGTTTCAGCTAATCTATGCACCCAAAAGCTTAAATGTGATGAGCAGTCAACATTTCTTTGACCCTCAGCAAGCTAAAGATTCCAGAGAAGTCATCAAAAAATGTCACTCTGGCGAAGTATAAGACTCCAAAGCTACTACTGAGGAGACTGTTGTTCTAGAGCACTTTTCAAGAAAAGAGGAAGGGGAGCTCAATAAAAAGAAAAGCAAGACTCACTAAAACCTAGTTGTTGTCATCGTACATATATTTTTCCTCATCCAAAAATCTGCGCCGCTGTTCCAGGTCCGGTTTGGAGGATGTGACCAGGCCTATGGCCTTTCCTCATCAAAAGTAAGGGGGGGAGACAGCGATGGCACTAGTCATGAGGGCGGATTCTATGAGATGCGGCCCCACTCTGGAAAGCCCCTTTTTGCCAGCACGTACGTGTGCATACCCTTGCCACCTCTTGCACCTGAAACCGGGAGTATGTGCCAGTTTCCTGTCCCCCGTTCCGGACCCAGTGAAGATCACAGACAGGCCTACCCCAGCATGTTTCCGCCTTGCAGAGTCCTATGCGTAGCAGGGTCCCTATCCAACCAAGGGAACCATCCGCCTCTGTGTACGGAAAACCGGCGAAGCCGCGCAACACCTGCAGAGCGCCCAAAGACTGGGGTGCTCCTGCCGAAGAGTGCCACAATCAGGAACAGGGAGAAAAACACGGCGACTCAGAGAAGGAATGTCCTGCCTCGTGCAGCACTGTCAGGCGTAGTCAGTGGACCTGTGTGCATGCAGCGAGGCCCCCTAGACCACAAGGTGTACATAGGAATGGGCGATCCATCTTTCCCCGAAATCATAAGCATACGTCCTCCGTACTGCCAGCAATAGTACTCAGTTTACCCATGCAGATGCAGAGGGCTGGGCTTAGCCACACATAGACCTACCCTGTGTAGAAATGCCAGGAGAGGATTTATTAGGGAGATGTGGCCAATCCCCAGGAAGGGATGGAGACGTAAGCAGGGTCACAAGACTGGAAACTGTTTTTTTTTTTGGCTGAGGTCACTGGTGGTGGTGGAAGTGGTCTAAGAGACCAGCACAAAAGGTGAAGCAGTGTGTGGAGCACGCGTGTTTCAGAGTTTGTATATTGGCTCTGGTGAGCCAGAGGCTTTGTTTGGGGGGGATGTGTGTGTGGGTGTGTTGAATCCCAGGTTATTGTCACTGCTTCCATAAGGGCAGGAAGGTGAGGCAGCTACCCGATATTCAGCGAGTGGTTCTCATGGGGAGGGAGATCCTTCATGGGACCAGTGATGATGGCCATCGGAGAATGCAGTATTCACTTGACCCTTTTGTGTCCCCCACTCTCCTTATCCCACACTCAGGTTCCTCTGGTCCCTCATCCCCATATATGAGAATAGGAAACAAGGAAGCAAAAGCCCACTGTGGAATCAATACACGCTATACAGTTGTCAAGAGGCAGTCCCAATCATAAAAAGGAAAGAAGGACTCAATGGTCTGTCGTGCCAGTCCTGGAGGGGCAAGGAACAAAACACTAATTCCGTGGCAGAGGAACCAAAATTTGGAAAGTGAGGTGCAGAGAGATGTGATGGGGGGTCCCAGCAAGGTGGAACTGGCTGGTGGCAGTAAGGCAAGAAACCAGAATGGCGAAAGCAGACCCAAAACCAGGACACGAGCAGTCGGAGACGATAAAAACAATCGGAAAATGCAGAGCTGCGAAGAGAATGCCAAGCGTGGCAGCAGAGAAGCTCGCTCCACCTCCTGAAGAGACCGGAGACCTTCCAGAGATTTTCCAATGGTAGGGAAAGGGTTGGATCGGTTATTGGGGCACTGAGGGAGCTGAAAACAAAGAGAAGCCTTGTGAATATATCCCAAAGAGCACAAGGGGATAACAATTAAAGTTACTCACCATAGTGACTAGAGTACTCATAGTCCTTAGTCCCCTGACCTCCATCCTTGTGGGCGTCCCCCAACATGGGGATGGGACCAGAACCGTTGGCAGTGAAAAATTGAGCTTCTCCTTTAAATTTAGTATAGCGTGAGGGATGCGGCCTCAGCGTGGGAAATGCCCCGCCATCCTGACGCCTCACCTCAGTCCCCTTTGAAAACATCGGACGCTTAAATACCTGGCTACTCTTGGTACATTTTCGCTCTTGGCATACTAGTGGCGGAAGGTGGGTGGGACGTATGGAGGAAAGGGGACTAAGATCTATGATTACTCTAGTTACTATGGTGTGTAACTTTAATTACTCATAGGTCCCATCCCCTTTACTCTATCCTTGTGGGTGATTCCACCGAACAAGAACATAGGGTGGAGCTGTGACAACCTGAATCGTATCTAGGATGAAGCGAAAAGGTTACTCAGAACCACCTGGCCCAAACTGCATCGCGCCAGGAGTTGGTGTCCAGGGAATAGTACCTACAGAAGTTTGACGGAGTGGCCAAGTAGCTGCCTTCCTGATGACATCCCAAGTAGCATCTCTCTGAAATGCAACGGCTGTGGCCTTATCTCTGATCGCATGGCATGAATCCCCCTCACACACAGGTTTGCCCATGGCCGTGTATGCCTCCGAAATGGCCTGAACCATCCAACAGGGGATGGAAGTCTGAGAGCCAGGGGCGGAGCCCCAAAAAGTCACAAACAATGCCTCAGACTTCCTGAAGAATTTCGTCTGGGATAGAAAAAACCTGAGGACTCTCCTGAGGTCCAAGAAATGTAGGGCCCTTTCTGCTTTCGACTGTGGGTTCGGGAAGATCACTGGAAGGCAGATCTCTTGATGCAAATGAAATGGGTAGACCACCTTGGGCAAGACATTTGGGAGAGTGCGCAAGATGACTTTGTCGTTGTGAAACGTGGTGAATGCCTCTCACTAGGACAACGCCTTCAGCTCACTAACCCTGCGCACACCGGTGAGAGCCACCAGCAAAAACTTCTTTAGCGTTGCAAAGCAGATGTCCACAGATGTAGTCGGCTGTGGAGCATCCGGACCCGGCCAAACTGGCTCTGGTGGCCTGTCTCCTGATCAGCGAGACTCCAGCACACTCAATTTTCAGATGACAACTGAGAGATCATTTGGTCTGCAAGGAGGCCCTTGTCTCGGTCCTTCTTCCGATCCCCAGCAGGGCCTTCCTGACTTGTCCCTGATTAGGGGCAAAAACGCCTTGAGGGCCAGGCTCACTGCCCAGAGCGCGAGCAGATTAATAAGTAGAAGGGCTTCCGTCCTGGACCATGCTCCATTAATCGCATAGACCTCATGGGTATAGCCACATCCAGAAAGAGAGCAGTCCTTTGTCACCACCAGGGAAGGCTTCGGATTGGTGAAGGGGGCTCCCACTGAAACATTGCCATCCATCAGCCACCAGCGAATATCGGTGGAAAGGAGCTGTGGAATTGGGATCCTGTCCAACTGAGACCCTGTCTCCTGAGCCCAATACGCTGCCAGGTGGAGCTGGAGGCGCCTCATTTTGAGACGGGCATGCTGTACAGTCAGCACGTTGGATGCCACAAGGCCAGAATGTGCTAGAACCACCATGCCGAGGTGGTCGAGTTGGCCAGAAAGTGCTCCACCGCTTTGTAGAGGGACATTAGCCTCTCGGGCCTGGGGAACACCCGCTGAACAGTAGTGTTCCACGATGACCCTTGGAAGATCAGATCCTCAGGTTGAGGGAAAACCCCAGCTGATGAAGGGTATCTGACAATTGCTGGCAGGAGTGAATCACCACTTCAGGTAACCCCACCCTCACCACCCAGCCTTCCAGGTAAGGGTACAGTTGTTGGCCCTCCAAACGGAGAAGCCCATCACTGCATTCATCAGGTTTGTGGAGACATGAGGGGCCTAGTTCAGGCCGAAGGGCAGCACTTTGTATTGGAAGTCTTATGACATAATCGTGAACCTCAGAAACTTCCGATGAGGCTGATGTATGGGTACATGCAGGCACGAAACCTTGAGGTCCAGGGAATACATCCAGTCCCCTGCACATAGAGACTCTATGTGCGCGGGAGTGGTCATCTAGAAATGTTCCAGCAGTAAAGAGGGGTTTAGAAATTACAGGTCCAGGACTACCCTCATGCCAGCCTGGTTGTTCTTGGGTATCGCAAAAATCCTGGAATAGTAACCAGAGCCCCTGTCTGCAAGAGGGAACCGGGTCTGTCGCCTGCATCTCCAATAGAGACAGGATCTCCGGCAAAAGAGCCGGGGACCAGATCTGATGAAGAGGAGGAGAGGATGGTAGAGGCAAAGGAAGAGGAAGGCTAAAGCCTGTGGAGACTACAGATAGGAGCCACAGGTTGCTGAAAAGATGCTTCCAGGTGTCCTGGAGCAGAGCCAAAAAGCCCCCCACAGGCAAGCTGTGCGCCCTGACCCTGACGTCACAGCTTCATGGCGTGAGAGGCGGGGGCAGGGGGGAGCGGAAAAACCTGCACAACGTCCTATGCTGCTGATTTATGCTCTCTGGGCGACCTCACAAGCCTTCGCATACAGCGGTCTCCGAACCCCTTGAAGCCGGAGAACGTTCTGGGTTTGAACTCTGTCCTACCCTGAGATTGAGGGAAGGATTTCTGACCTGGCTTTTTCAGGATGGTCAAGGGCTTGGCAGTTTGGATTTTTTTTTCTTTCGTCAATTCGTCATCGGTGGACGAATGAAAATGGTCCATGCCTTCGAAGGGCAGATTGAGGATCTGCTCCTGCACATCAGAGGAAAACTTTGCGGCATGCATCCTTCTCATCTCGACCCCAAGGGACAGCCCTTGGCTGGCTTTTTCGATGTGGGAGACCAAAGACTCCATGAGGTATTACGCAACGGCCCGGGCATCTGGCAGACCAGCCTTGAAGGAGGCTTGTTTGTCCGAGGGGAGGTCAGGCAGAAATTCCCTGAGCTCCCGCCACAGCTTCTGGTTAGCCACAGCCAAGATGGCGTCCGCATTGGCCTCCTTCAAATACATTCCTGAGATGGAGTAACTGTGCTTTCCCAAGGACTCAAGGACTTTGTCCTGCTTGGAGAGCTAACTGGAGGTGTCTCCCATTTAGGAAGACGACGAAGACGATGGTTTAGAATATAGTGAGGCCACGGCCACTATGGAGGACAGTGCTGCGGATGGATGGCAAGGAGGATTGGTTCCTCGTCCTTTAGTCTAAACCTGCTTTCCAACTTCTTGTTCATCTGGGCATTGGCCTTCTGCTTCTCCCAGACCTTCAGCGCCACCTGAAGCACATCCCTCTCAAGGGGAATGGCAGACCGGACTGTGGTGCACTTCCCAGAGACCTCTGCGAGCCCCCCAACTCCTAAGGGCTTCCTCAGGAAGAAGGACCCCCAAAAACCCTGCCAGGCCCTGAAAGCGGTCATGAAAGGCCTTAACGGAAGCCAAGGGCTCGTCGTCCTGAAGGGAGGGCCTGAATCGGTGGAGGGACTGTTAGGGAGAATTCTCATTCAATGGCTAATTTCCCTTACCTAGTGAGTCCCCCAGCAGCCTTGCTGGATTTCTGGAGTTTATTTTTTCCACTTGGTAAGAGTGTGAGCTTTTCCCCCACTCTTACACATGTTTTGCCATGTGTATTTCATCTGTTTTTGTGATTGTGGACTCTGGAGTACACCACTTCAGTAGCCCCCTTCTTTTGTGTGTTACACAGCACCTTCAGTGCAGTGACACAGGGTTGTCTTTTAGACTTCCCACCGACTCCATTTTCTGGGGCTGACTACTGTTCCCGAGACAAGGGTAAAGTGGCCATTAACTTTACACAGTCATTTAACCACAGATCCAGTACACCCCATCTTACATGGAGTATTGGAAAGGGTTACTTCTTAGCCCTTTTTATCTGTACCACCTAGAGCCGTGTTTTGCTCTTTTAACATTTAGACTTGGCTGGTGGCAGTGGTATCTACCCTAACTTTTCTACAGCGTTTATACTATATAAACGTGGTACTGTTTTAGGCTATTATATTAGCCTCGAACATAAACCCGCTTGACCAAATACTCTTTCTTTTGGCTCCGGTCAGGTTTATTCGCCATTTCTTTTTGTTAAAGTCCTTCTTGTGTTTTACTTTGCGCAGCAAACCAGGTGTGCCTTCTTTGTTCACTGTCTTTTGCCGGGCTTCTGCCAAGTAGCCCTCCTCTAGGCGCCTGGGTGTCTAGGTGGGCTGAATGTGAGGTAGGGGTGTAGTAACCCCCTGCACATGGTATCCTAGGAAACCCAAGTCGCACTTTGCCATGATTGGCTGAGGTGGTTGTCCGGGCTGGACAACCTCCCCTGCTGCGTGATTGACAGCCAGGCTGTGTGAATGGGGGATTTTCGCATAAAAGGCAGGACTCTTGGGCTGGAGGTCCGAGTCGCCACCGGAACTACAAGGAACCGAGAAGAAGACGGCGACTGCAACTACCCCGTCCCGGTGAAGCCCTGCTGCAGTCCTGAGCTATCTACCCTTCGACGACCAGAGAAGATCCAGTCCAGAGTCTTCTTCCCTTGAGCTTGGTGGGGTCATCATCTTCCACAGCCAGAGGATCCTCTTCGTGGTCGAAATCGCTGCACCCTGCTGTAGTGGTCCGGATAGCCATCTGAAGAGCCTCTCCTGTTTTTAAGGAGCGCACCTTTTATTCACCGTCGCTGCTGCTGGCTTCATCCCTGCGTAGTGCAGACCCCTCCAGACGTCGTCCTTCTTGTCACCACGACCGAAGCAACAGGAACAGTGGGTCTGCAGGAAACTACCAGGAACAACTGCCGTGGCATCAGCTTCTTCCTTGAATAAGGTACTGTGTTCTGCTCCGAGGAGCTAGAGTGAATCACTTTTCTCTTCATTCAAGGCTTGCCCTTGTCTTCCCTCATTCTTATAACGTTTGCTTCCTCTGTTGACAATATTCAAGTACTCCTGGCAACGTTGAATCTTGAACTGTCCGACTTTGTGATCCTCGACAACAGGAACCCGGTTCAACTTGACACTGGCTCCGGCCTATTGACTCTTGTATTTCTGTCAACGAGTGTTCTCTGGTTCTGTCTGCCCTGACAAAAGTATTGCCTATGATTTTTGCCCCCAACTCCCTCTGGTTAACTCAGGTGCTAAGTGTGTTTTTGCCCGGTAACATTTCTTGCCGCGGATACGCGTATCTTTAGTAAGACCGAACTGTCATTACTGTCAAAAAGGGATCGCATATGTATTCCCGGCAACGTCTTTTGTTTCACAACACCGGTCCGTTAAAACATAGGGTACTTACCTTGAGTTATACTGTACTAAGTGAATTGGTTGTGTGTAGTGTATTTTATGTGTGGTTTTGAATTAATAGAAGTGTTGTTTTATAACAGATGGTTTAAAAAATAAATGTACTTATATTATTTACCTGAAACCTTGAGTCAGTGTTTGCTTGAGTCACAGTAATTGTGGTCCCTTTGTGTAATCTCGGCTACTGCTCGTATACTCTTGAGATAAGCCTGGCTGCTCCGCTACTGCTACCACTTTAACATAGTAGTACAGGCTTGTACCAAAGGTAAACTTGTATTACCACTTGTAGTCTTAATTGTGTGTAGTGGTCCCAAGGGCAATGCACATGATTCTGCCTAACAGGGTCCAGCACCGGAAGCGCTGGGGGAACGGGAGGAGTACCCAAGGGAGGGGGCAGAGTTAGCGCTGCCTGGGCAATGACGACCTCCTTCACAATGTCTTCAGGAGCCCCTTCATTTGAGGGGAATGCATGAGGAAGAGGAAGCGTTCGAAGAAACTTTCCTCACTAGCCACCGGGTCCCTAGGGGCCCGGCCCTCCGCGGTGCTGGGCCTCCGCTCATGGTCAAAATGCAGAGGCGCCTGGTGCGCGTAGCTCTATGTCTGTGATGGGTAGATGTACCCCTGAGGGGACCAACCTGCCGCTTCCAGATGAGAGGGCTGGAATCATCCTGCAAAGCCCACTTGATGAGCTGGATACAAGATGGCGACCTGCCTGGCAGGCTCCGCCAAGTGACGGTCCGCCATTTTGAAACCTTGCGCCATGCACTGGGAGGGAGGGCACAGAGGCTCTGAGCCAGGAGAGGCTGCATACATGGGAGGATACAGCTTCGGTCTTGCACCCGAAGCAGAGGCGTTGATCTCAGAGATCCCTGTGGTAGGCGCTGAGCACTCAGCCAGACGGCCGATAGTCGAAACGCCCTGGGTGACGACCTCGGAGTGAGCTCCGGTAGGCTGGGTGCCCTTGGCACCTATTCCGGTAGCCTTGAAGGATCTAGCCGAGGAACTACTCTTGGAAGTGGCACTCAACGATTCGTTACCCCTGGGATAGAAGAAGAGGATTCTGATCATCCTTCCGAAGACAGCCTGGTAAGGCCTCTGAGACCCTCAGTCTGGTAGCCTGGAAGGCCTCCGTTCTGTTCCCCGGAATGCTCAGAAGAGCCCCTGGCCCTTCGGCTTGGGAGCCGGTAGCCTTAGAGACCTTGGGCCTGCCAGAAACTGAATGCGCTGAACCCTGATCCGTGTGAACCCCGGGGAAGGAGTCTCCACGCTGTGGAGCCATGCTGTACAGAGTGTCTACCTTGCCTTGACTAGAGGTCCTGGAGACCAAGTCCTTAAGGTGGGGTGGAGAAGTGTGGAAGCTCTCCTTCCACCGCAACAAACAATCTTTCATTTCCCTGTGACGCAGAGCGCTGCAGGTCCACATGAGTCCCAGCGGTGGTTGGGCCCCAAACACTCAAGACAGAGTGCATGGTGGTCCGAGGCCAGAAACGAGCCGTCGCAAGAGGCACATCTCGTGAATCTTCCTGTGGCCCACATGCGCCGGGAGGGTGCGGCACCGAAAGAAAGTGAAATAAGAATTGAAAAATAAATGCAGAGCATGCAGAAAGCAAAAATAAAAAGTCTGTGCTCTGGCTGCCAGGTCTGAAACGTCCATGTGGAAAAATTGACTGAAGTGGGGCGTTGCCCCTGTGCACTATTCTAAATTTAAATGAGGAGCTCAACTTTTCACTGCCAAAGGTTCCGTAACCGTCCCATTTTGGGGGACTCCCGCAAGGATGGAGGAAAGGGAACGAGACTTCCGAGTAAAGGAATTGTACAACTTGATGCAAACTTTGTAAACCAGATAAATCCCAAAGAGGGGATGATATAAGAATCATACATGCTGAAACAAACATTAAGAGTAAACCTATCTGGGATAGTGCCTGGCAAGAGAGTGTTTATCCAATTGGAAACTAGATAAAGCAGGGACAGTGGTCCCACAGATGTAGACAAACAGGGTCTGGGACCGATATGAAAGCGGGGAAGCCCTGCGAATGTACAACAGGGTCTGGGACCCAAATGGAACTGGGCAAAGACCATCAACAAAGTATGTAAGGGTCAAACACACACCTCAAGGCAAAGACACGGTTAACCAGGGGGCTAGAGCCCAGAAGCAGTCGGGGAGATCCTGAGAAGGCATAAAAGGATAGCACTGGGAAACCAGTGAAAGAACAAACATCTTTTGAACTCAAAAGCTATGAAATCGGATCAGGCAGGTTAGTGAACCTGACCTGATATACCATTGGGAAAGTCTATTGTTCGGTCTGGCAGCTTAGTGAACCAGGCCCAATAAAAGACTGCAAAGGTTCATTTTTGTTTCAGACCAAGGAAGAGGATTCCTTCAGAAGGTTTAGAGAACTGTGTTTTGTTGATAAGCGAATGCAAGAATCGAGTAAGACATTTTTCCCAGGAAAGTGAGGAACTGTATTTTCTTTAACTTGGGCTGAACATTCAAACAGTGAACAGTTAACCACATATTATTTTCACAAAGGACTGTGCCTTGGACTCTACATCCAGCGCGAGAGGGGCCTCCTGGGTTAATGAGACATCCAGTTTTCATTTGTTAGTTTGAAAGTGTAAGTGATGGAAATAGGTTTAGATACCGGACGGTGGACATTTTTACTTTACAGATATCCTGACTGGGTCCTTAATATTTTTGTTGAGGCAAGGCAACCCCTTATAAAAAGTAGGGCAAGATAGTCTTTTCTTTTTCCTTTACTATTGTAAATAAGTCTGTACCAACCAATATGTCACCTCTGTGTCAGACTCTTACTTCTGCAACCTTACAGTATGTAAAATGAGTGTGTAGAGGAAGTTAAGGGGTGCTTATGAAGTGGGTGTGTCAGTGAAAGACGTTGTGTGGTAGTTGAGTAGTAGTAGAAAGAGTGGGAGAAATAGTGGGAGAAGAGTAGTATAGTGAGAGGAGTAGTGGTAGTAATAGGAGGAAAGTTGACATAGTGGTGGGAAGAGATTAGTAGCAGTGGGAGTGATGCAGTAGTACAAGTGGAGGAGCAGTAGTGTAAGAGGAGTAGTAGAAGAAAAAGGGGTGGAAGAATAGGAATCGAGTAGTTGTAGTTGGCGGAAGAGTGGTAGTGTAAAAAGGAGTGATAGTTGGGAGGAGAGATAACATCCCAGGGTGGAGGCGAGAGCTAGGAGGATTGAAACGGAGGAACAGAAGAGCGGTGGAAAGGAAAGGAAGGGGAGACAGCAAAAGTAGAGAGGGAGAAGATATACATGGGAATGCAAGTCTGAATCCATCAGAACAAGAGCATGATACTGCCTGATTCCCTTAGATTTATAACAATTGGATAAAGTAGGGACAGCTAGAAAAGTCCCTAAGGGAGATCAGAGAGCCAACGACTTAGGTAATCCTCCTTAGCTGAAGACCGCTGCAGACGGTAAGGATTGCCCATCAGTAACACGAACCTGTGCTTAAAGACTCCTGATGTAGGGAGGCAATCCCAAAGGAGACAAGAGACGGCCCTAGGACAAACAAAAACAAAATAAAAACCGAGGAAGAGAGTGGTCCAAAAATAGTTGAGAACAATTCAAAACCTTCATTCCCCACTTAAGCTTGAGAGGGGTGGAATTGCTTGGCTTGTTGGCTTCCGGAGGAGACTGATAGATTCACACATTTGCAAAAATCTTCGAACCCAAGGCGTCCAAAGTGAAACTTCTCCCGTACACTGAGGTGCTACCTGAATATGCAATGGCATTATCGAACCATCCAGCATTCTTACCCTATACTAACAAGGGCATCGTCAAAAAGCATAGCCAGCCACATCTACGCCTATATTTCTAATGGATACATAACTCCCACAGGTTCCTCAACTTTGATATCCCCTTCAGGAACAGTCTGTTCCATCAGTCGGCAGGCGGTGCAGTGTGGCTCCAACTTCGGCTCCATCGTCATCTTAACTCTTTGCTGCCATTTTGCGCTTGAAGGCCTGGCATCCGTGTGTCTGGAGCTGTTAATGCCATCTTTACTCGTGTCCTTTTTTTCACAGTCAACCCAGGAATGGTTTTATGATGATCATTAACTTTGATGTTTTTTTTCTTCATGTCTGCTGTTGCAGCAAAAATGCACTATGTAATAGGCTTCTGCCATATATCCCTTGTCCCTTATATCGCATATGCAAGAAATGGGGTTTACTTGTGGTTTTGTGTACCTAATAGTCAATCTTTTAGTTAATATGTATTGTGAATAATTATCTGTTATAGGTGTTTGTTAGCTGTTGAACATTGATATCGTTTATTCAGTGGATGGCCTTTCACTCGCAGATTCCTCATATCATCCAGCTCTGCTGCTTGGAAACATTTCGCCTATGGGCGTAGTGTACCTCGACTTGGCCATTGATTGTCTTGCTCGGCTCTCGATCGTCTGCTTGTGAAGTGTATATATAGCACGTCACTATGCCCCATGCTTCAGTTCCTTTTTTCAGCACGCTTGCATGCTGCATCAAGAACACGACTTCGAGTTTTCTCAACATTTTTTTTAATTAATTGTCTTTTTCCCTATAAAACTTCGACGCAATGTCATCCCACCGGGTTTCGGGCTTCAAGCAATGCTGCGATTGCGAGGCCAAAATGCCTGTAACTGACCCCCACAACGTGTGTCTGTGGTGTCTAAGTGTTGGTCACGAGACAGAGGCCTGCGCATCGTG
The DNA here is from genome assembly GCF_040938575.1 of Ambystoma mexicanum. Taxonomy (NCBI): domain Eukaryota; kingdom Metazoa; phylum Chordata; class Amphibia; order Caudata; family Ambystomatidae; genus Ambystoma; species Ambystoma mexicanum. The sequence goes on from NC_090923.1 coordinate 643,559,083, forward strand.
TTCGAAAATGCAGCCGAAATCCCTACGTGAGAGGGCCGGCAAAACTGGCCTTGTGTCGACGGGCTGCAAAATCTAATAACCCCACCCACTCCACCCCCCACCCCCCCGAGAAGGGGAAGGAAAAACATTGGAAAAAGAAACGGTCACATTCCAGGATCTATTCCTCGTCTTCTTCACTTGGGAAGAGTGGGAACATTTTAAAACTTCTGTGCTTGAAATCTTTAGACAGCAAGCTGCTGTAGGTGCGGCTCCGTCCCCCGACCAGCTTTGGCGGCAAATGCAGCGCTTGGTTCTCCCTACCCCAAGCCAGCCACTCTGTCTACATTGAAAGCTGCTTTGGCTTCGAAATCTATTCCATCGGCGGTCAAGCCCTTGGCACCGACAGTCAGCGATGGTTCATTTGCACCCCTGCCAAGATCAGGGTTCTTTGACTCAATGCAGTCCATATTCGGCATAGATGACCCCAATGATTCAGTTGACCCTGTTTACACAGTTGCCGACGGCGTCAATTATTTCCACGACCAGGCAAGTTATTGGTCATTGTTCAAGGTCTACAGCACGCTAGTGACCTAGATACTCCCCCCCCCCCCCCCACCTCCCCATACCTTGAGTTGCAGCAAAGCCAGCCCTATACTCATGCTAATGCCAAGTTCAGGGCTCTGGTTGACAGGGATGTTGACACCCTTGGGTTGAAGTCGTCTACCACACCTCTTCAAGAGTACGAGCTCACTGATATCTTGGAAGGGGGTCCCACAGTTGAGCGTAACCTGCCATTTAACCCCGCCATTGCGGACCCTTTATCCTCATTATGGCAAGGCCCTTGCATTAGCGTCCTCTGTAGGTGCCAATTTTACAGGGAAGTAGAGGCCGGCAAGGGGAGACCCTTCTTTCCTTGCCACACCCCTTTCCCCGGAAGGGCTGGTACTCCTACATCCCATCCCCTTTCCTCCATCCTGAATGGGCATCCCCAGTGAGGGACGGGAACCAAACCTTTTTTCCACCAGAAAGACATTTCCCCTTTAAATTTACTGGCGCATGTCCTCTCTTAACCCTGCCCACTGCCACCACACCTCAGTCTCCTTTTCCTGTTGACGGGAACGCACCGCTACCACCAGTGCTCCTGGATGAGGCCTCAAGCCTCGTAAATCCATGCGCTTTCCCTGAAATCTTTTCTTCTCTTTTTCTTTTTGCAGATTTCGGAACACCATCCACCGGAGCCCTAGTTTGTCCCCGGTGCATGTCGGCCTCGACAGGCTTTAGCAGGTGCCCGTCATGCAACCGTTTCTTCCCCAAAGCAGATCTGCATGCATTCTTTCTACGGTGCCTTGGTGAAGACCAAGGATTGGACGAGTGCTCCCCGTACAACTCTCTCATGCCCAGGTCGCTTAAACACCGGCTTGGGCGTTAGAGAGAGCTGTTCAACAAGACTCCTCCACAGAACATAAAGAACTATGTCCAGAGGAAGACACAGAAGGTAGTGCCTTATTCTCCAAAGCACCCCCTGAAACGCTTTCCCATACCCTACTGGTACCACAGCCGAGGGGCCTGTGAGCTCTAACACTACCAGGACTCTTCCCGAGGGGCCTCGCCGAGATACCAGGTCTTTACTCGAGGGGGCGCCTATTTGCAAGGCCAGCACTACCGGCCGGGAGACCGAGGGCACACAGCCTACCGGGTTTACACCTGAGGTGCAGGGCGGGGCAGAGCGGTGCAGCCAGGCACGCAGAGTGAGCCCGGTAACACGCCGGCTACAGGTCCACGTGCTCAAGGCACGGACAAAATGGCAGCGGCACGAGACAAGCGGGCCAGCACTCCCGATCTTCATAGGTGGGAACCCACACAGGCAGGTGCACAGACCCGCCAGTCAGGAAATCAACAGCGGAGAAGAATTACTCGAAGGGCAGACTGAGTGACGCCTGTCACCTGGACCATGTAATACCCCAACATCTCGGGTTCCAGGTACAGTGACCCCATGTACGGACAAAGGCTTAAGAGGCAGCAGGCGTACTCCCCACTGCCTCTGGTCCAGGATTGCACTCAGCCAACCTGTGAGGACAGGTTTATCAACAGATTCATCCCTCTTATGTGGTCTCCACAAATGGGCTCCGTTCTCAGGGGCATTATCAAGGACATGTTGCCTTCGCAGCCCACTGCAACATAACCCATGCTTCCGCCTACAGCTCTGCCTCCACAGCAGCCAGTCCCTGAGGTTCCAGTAGCACTGGTGCAGACCCCGACATCAGAAACCCCTCCAAAGGATGCTGGCGCCACCCCTCCCGGGGCAGAGGGACCAGCAGGACACCGACAAGGAGGAGCAGGACACACCTTCCTTGGCAAAAGCCTTCCATGACACGATTGCTGGCCGCTCGGAATACCTGGGCATTCCCCAGCCCCACAAGTAGATTCTGGAGGCAGGAGTTCTGGTGGAGGTACAAAGCATCAGGGCGGAGGCAAGGTCTGGCATCCCCCTACAGAAGGATGTGCAGGCTTTGGCAAAGAAGGGATAGCTCAAGCCACACTCCACGCAACCCGTTAACAAAAAGCTGGATGCTAAGTTCAGGCAGACCGAGGGGGACAGCATGCTACTCTCGACACACCTGCAACCCCTCTCATCGGTTATTGCTACAGCATCCATGAAAGCGAAGCCCCAGGTGTCCTCGTCTAGTACTGCCATGGCAGCCCTCTTGAACAAGGAAAAAGACTCTTGAATCTTACTCTGCAAGAAGGTCTACTCTGATGCAGGCCTGCACCTCAGGCAGGCCAATGCAGACGGCGGTTAATCAACACCTGTGGAGGGAAATAGCAGACTTCCTGCCTGACATTTCTAAATGCAAGCAAGCTCATTCAAAGTGGGCCTAGCTGAGGCAAAACTCGTGGCACAGGACATGATGGAGGCCACTGTAGGTCACATTGACACAGCTAACAGAGCGATCTGTCTGGCAACAGACATGAGGCACACGGCCTGGCTAAAGGGCACCAGGTTCAACCCAGATGTCCAGGATATTCCTGGACCTTCCCTTTGAAGGGGGTGATCTTTTCCACTCCACTACTGATGAAGAGCTGCTCTTAGACAGCCAAGTCACTGGCGATTCTTACCAAACCAGCAGCAAAGCCTTTCTAACAGGCACAGTCTCGCTCAGACAAAGGACGATCTTTTGGTTGTTTCCGTGGGTTCCAGGACCGCAAAGCCAGGCAGCCTGATGGGTCTCCCAGTCAGCACAGGCAAAAACACCACAAAGCACCACAAGTTTCTTCCAGTCCCCCTCCCACTCATCAGCCTCTGACGAGAAGAAACAATGACTATTCTTTTCAGGTCCACATAACCCCAGTTGGGGGCAGACTGACCCTGCACTGTCAGGCTTGGTGGGCAAAGTTCTCCCAAGTTCTTCCCCTCTCCCACAGATTGGTACACCATCACTCCTAGCAGAGATTTGCTCCCTTGTAGCGAGCAACACCTCGGACATGGATCCAGTACTAGGGCAAAGCCCCTCGGGACTGGGTAACAGAGCCTTGCGGCCCCTCAGTGGTAGGACCGGTAGGATCTTGCGACCCCTCGGCCCGCTGGCCGGTATCTGGAGTAGCCTCGGTCTTATTGCTGGTTTTAGGACCTGGTTGGTCCTTCCCGCTTGGGCACTTCCCGGGGAAGGAGTTGCCCTTACGGGGTGCAGTGGAGAACAGAGCATCTACCTTGGGCCTGGTCTTCCTTTTCAAGTATGCATTGAGGTCCTCTGGAGGTGACCTTTCGAAGAGCTCTCTCCACCTGGCCAACCAATTCTTCAAAGCGTGCAGGGTCTGGGCGTCGCAACCGTGGTACAGCCATCCCAGCTGTGGTCTGGGCCAAGGCACTTGAGGCAGAGTGCGTGGGGGTCGGACGTAAGGAAGGGACTCTTGCAGGCTGGACACCTGCTGAAACCCACTGTCGTCGACTTACGTCGGGAAGGAGCGTGGCACCAGAGGACAGAGCAGTACCTGCCAAATACAAGAGAAAAACAGAAAAAGAGAATAAATTCTTGCTTAGAAGAGCGCATGGAAAGTCAAGGCCGGAGGCCTAACCGAGTAGCGCTGGTCAAAGCAGTGCATTTCCATTAACACGGAAAAGAGAACTGGGGAGTGGCGCTAGTGGGCGGGGTCAAGGGAGCGCATGCTCCCAGTGCCGAGCCCCACGTGCATCTAAGTTTAAAGGGGAAGATCATTTTCTCTGTTCAAAAAGGTTCAGTTTCCCGTCCCTAACGAGGGACACCCATACAGTATGGAGGAAAGGGGACTGGAGGTAGGAGTAGGCTTGTCACCAAATCCATCTATGCTTGCAGGTAGCATACGTTTTCAGCTTGGTGCCGTGAGAGGGATCTTGACCCTTTTACATGCTCCACATCCTCTGTTTTGGATTTTCTGCTCTCTTTGGACCAGGCAGACCTGCAGGCTGGCAGGTTAGTTGCCAGGGGTGTCTTGTTGCCATTTTGGTTTTCAAGAGGACTCTGGAGCAAGGCTCCTTTTTCACAATTCCCAACATCATGCAATTCCTGCAGGTTTTATGTAATATGTTTCCCCAACAACAGTTTGTTGTTCCGATGTGGGATTTAAATTCAGTGTTAAAGTTTCTGATGGGTGCTCCGTTTGAGCCCCCTCATTCCTGTTCATTATGATTGATCACTGTTCAGGTGATTTTCCTGATTGTCATCACTTCCGCTAGATGGGTGAGTGAGCTCCAGGCATTGTCTGTTAAACCGGCCTACTTGGTTTTCTCTAAGGAGAAGATGACGTTGAGAGTTAGGCCATCCTTCTTCCAAAGGTGGTCTCAGATTTGCACCTCTCTCAAAAGATCCATCTTCCTGTCTTTTTATCTTCCGCCTCATCCTTCCAAGGCAGAGGAGCGTTTACCTCAGCTGGACCTGTACTGGCAGGGCTATAAACAAACGGATCCTGTCAAGAACGATCATCCTGAGCATCTCAAATGCTATGATCTGGTGGGCATGGAGGTCCCTGAGGGTCTCGGGGCTCACTCCACCAGAGGGTTGGCCGCTAACCTGGCACTGCAACATGGAGTCCCTTTCTAAACATTACTGCTTGTATTCTATGTCTGGTCAAGGCACTCGTTTTGGCGGCCCTTCTGAGTTTTCTGGTTTAGGTGGTGTCCTTACTATGCTCCCGCCTCCAGGTCAATGCACTGTTTTGGTAGTCTATTAAAGATGAGGAATCCATTGGAGGAAGGTGTCCATTAAAACAACAAATGACTTACCTCTCTGTAATGTTCTTCCTAAGGGCCCTTCCTCCCATGGACTCCTCATCGCCTTCCCTGTCTGCCTTTCTTGGCGAATAGCTAGTACAACTTGGTTCTGCGGTCCTTCAGCATCAAAGTGCTAGGGGAAAAGGGTGGTTCTAAGGTCACAGGCTCAGAACCACTATATATACTGGCTCCAATGTCGTGTCCGGTGTGTAGGGTTGAGTAGCAGAGTTGGCGCGGGCATGCTGCGTCCCCTGGTGGGGGAAGAGTTTCCAAAGAGCAGCTGCGCTGAGAGATAGATATCAAAGATGAGGGATATTTCAGAGGAACGTCCATCAGAAAGAACATTACCGAGAGGCAAGTAATTTGTTCATTTGGCCAACAAAGAAGTCCATGCAGATCGTATGGCGTATTCTTTCGGAGGCCTAGTGCTACCTCTGTTCTACAGAGGGATGTCCTTGTGAAAATCTAAGCACTGTTGCCTGGATAACCCTCTGCTTTGGTAGTGCAGTGGTCTAGAGTGTCTGGGTGTAGCTGGTGGTTCCTTGCTGTCCTCCCTCCTATAGGTTTTGTGCTGTTTTTGAAGTCTTTCTAAGATTAGATGAAGAATCTGTGGAAGAAAGAATCCATTAGAAGAACAAATTACCTTCGGTAATGTCCTTGCAGAAGGGTTTCACAACACCAGTGGGTTGTATATGTTTCCTGATCTTGACACCCAGCAAGCCACTCCTTATGAACACCATAATACGCAGTAGCGAAGGACTGTGGAGAAGAGTGGTTGAGGCCTTGGGTCTGGGCGCTCCAGCAAACCACCTGTTAGCCTATGACCTCAAGGACATATTTGAAAATGGTCCACAATCTGAGCCACTTCAGACCCCATTTCCACTTTGTGGCTGAGACCTTGCTTCACTCCAGTTATTGGATTTGGAGCTTACAAAGAAGTTTGCCAGCCTGGGGACTTACCCTTTCTGTCGTTCCACTCCACACCAGAAGGCCTTGTAGTGCAGGCCACTACAGTAAGCTCCAGACCAGCCACATCCGCCTATCCCTTTCCCACAGAAAGGGAATCTAAGAAGACTGATGCCCTAGCTAAAAAGATCTTCGCCTCAGGCAGCATGGCCTTGAAGGCAGTCAATGCATCATGTTCATTTGCTAAATACTCTCACAGACTGTGGAGACTCATAGCGGGGGTAGCAGAGCACATTGCAGCTGGGATTGGGTTTCTGCGGATCTTGACGACTGCAAAGAGGTGGCATGCTAAGCACTGCAGTCCTGCCTGGACACTGTAGATTGCGTTGGACGTGATATGGGACCATCCACTATGCTGAGGAGGACGGCCTACCTCCACAACTCTGGGTTCTCACCGAATGTCCAGGCTAAGCTGTTGGACATGCTTTCGACGGTGGGCACCTGTTCGGCCCGAAGGTCGATGAATCCCTGGAGAAATTCAGGTATTCTAAGCTAACTGCAAAGTCACTCAGCTTAGCTGTGCAGCAACCTCTGAAACAATGTTGCGGCTTCTCTTCTAGCGAAAGGGGCCACAGGCGGTACATTCCATTTGGAAGGAGGGCACAGCTCCCGTAAACCAGGCAAGGGAAGAGGCATTTCATGTTTCCCGGATGGGGCAGAGCGGCCTCTAGGGGCCAGCAGACAGCAGAAGCTTCGGCAGGGGCTTCAGTGCCCACTAAGCAGCTTTGAGTTCTCCACAATTTTCTCGGTTGGAGTGAGAATTTCCAAACACTTGCTTCAGTGGAAGGAGATAACCACCGACTTCTGGGCATTACAGCTCATCGAATGGGGGTGTTGTCTACCATTTTAAAGCAGACCGGCAGACAGACCAACCACCCCTCAACAACAACTGAAACGGGAGCTCCAGGAAGAAATGAAAGCCCTGTTATTGAAGGGTGCTGTGGAAGAGGTGCCAGCAGAGCAGATTGGGCTGGTACTCTCGCTATGTTTTGGTACCCCAGAAAGGAGGACGACTCCATCCCATGCAGGTCCTCGGGCGTTGAACAAGTTCCTGATCTGATGTAAGACGAGTTAAAGATGGTGACGTTGAAAGCTCTGCACCTTCTTAACTGGTTGGTGTCGCTGGATCTTTAGGTTGCTAATTTTCATGTGCCGAGCCATCGGAAGCACAGGTGTTTCCTGAGATTCCTCATCGGGGGACACTCATTATCAATTCAAGATGTTCCCCTTTGGCCTAACCTCCACACCCAGGGTATTCACCAAGCTGATGGCAGTACACCTCAGGAGATCCGGTGTTCACGTATTCCCGTACCTCGACGACTGGCTGATCCGAGGAAGTCCACTTGCGGAAACCTGCTTGCTGCTTCACAGGTTCGGCTTCTAAATTTCCAGAAGTCCTACGTTACACCAACACAGAAGCTTCAGTTCATTGGAACAGTCCTGGACACACATATGGGGAAGTGTCAGTCAAATGGTTGAGCTCTTCCAGAGCCACGACAGTCTACCAGCGGCTTCCTTCCTCCGCCTCTTAGGATTCATGGCTGCCTGCATTTTTTTGCATTTTTCTTGCGCCAGAGGCCATACTGCGCATGCAGTCTCTGCAATGGCTGTTGTGGGATCAATGGTCCCAGGACTTCGACACCTTGAGAATGTCCTTAATGGCATCTAAGTCAGTGGCCAATGACCTATCTTGGTCTAGCAGAGACAACATGAAGATGAAGGAACCATTTTGGCCTCTGTGACCCTCAGGACCAGGTGGTCACGGATGCGTCTTTGAAGGATTGGGGCGCTCACTGAGGGGATCTGCAGGTGAGCAGCCTTTGGTCACCAATGGAATGCCTGTAGCATATCAACAGACTGGAGTTGCGGGTCATCAGATTAGCCCTGATGGCCTTTTCGCCTTCTCTGAAGGGGAAACATGTCCATGTTCTGATGGACAATACAGTGGTCATGCACGACCTCAACAAACATGGAGGTGTTCGGTCCCTACCCCTATGCAAGGAGGCACTGCAAAGATGGTTCCCTAACCCTATGCAAGGAGGCACTGCAAAGATGGTTCTGGTTGCTGGAGAACCAGAACTTTGCTTCAGCTGTCCATCTGGCAGGAGCTGAGAATGGGCTGGCAGACACTCTGAGCAGGCAGAGCACAGCCTCACATGAGTGGGAAGAGTGCCAAGAGGTTCTTGAAATCTTCACTCAGTGGGGTAGCCCAACGGTAGATCGGTTTGCCAAGAGGTCCAACTCGAAGTGCATCTAGTTTTGCTCGAGGGAATTCCCAGCGAAAGGTACACTAGGCGACGTATTCCTGGTGGAGTGGGTCTTCAATCGCCACAATGTAATCCCTCCGATACCTGTCATCCCATGGGTTCTCAGGAGACTGAGGTTTTGAATAAAAAATTATCTTGATCGCCCCGGATTAGGCAAGGAAAACATGGTACTTGGGACTCTTGTACTAGACCATTTGCCAAGCTCTCTGGTTACCTCGACTGCCGCACTTCCTATCGCAGTCGGTAGGTCGGATGCTTCACCCGAACCCAGAGTCCCTACATGCATTGAGAGGATGAGATAAAATGACTGGGACCTCTCATAAGAGGTACTTGAGTTGCTACTGGCTACACACAGACCATCTACGAGATTTTTGTACACGTGCAGATGGAGAAGATTCCAAGGCATGATGCAGGAAATACAGGATAGACCCTATCACTTGTGCCGCCACTACAGTGATGGAGTTCCTTCTGTCACTGGCCTCGGCAGGCCTTCGGATTGGTACAGTCAAAGACTACATTTGCGGCATTGTCTATTTTCAAGAGGTCTCCGGAGTAAGGATCTTTCATCAAGATCACGGTTATGACCCAATTCCTGAAGGGCCTTGTAAATAGGTTTCTGCCTACCCCAATTTTGGTTCCAGACTGGGACCTGAACATAATCTTGACATTCTTGATGGCGGATCCTTTTGACCCTATGCATGTTCTATCTGGCTACTTACCCTGAAAACCACTTTCCTTGTGGTGATCACGTCACGCCTTATCCTGCAAGCCACCTTTTCTTCATTTTTTTAAGGAGAAAGCTTCACTCAAGGTGCATCCTAAATTCTGCATTCTTCTAAAGATGAGGCGAGGGTACACAGGCTGGACCCTAAGAGCGCTCTCTGTTTTTATTGAGCTAGCACAGCAAAATTCAGGTGTGATGACCAACTCGCCGTAGCTTTCTTTTGTCCAGAAAAGGTCTGTGTCAAAACAGAAAGTCTCCAGGTGGATAACTCTCTGCATTGAAACAGGTTATCAAAGAGCTGGTAAAGATCTGCCACCAGGCATCAGGGCACGTTCCACTAGGGGTATGGCAGCTTTATCTGCATTGTAGAGGGTGTACCAGTAAGGAAAATATGTCGAGCATCAATGTGGTTGTCGCTTCACACGTTCACCAAGCATTACTGCTTGGATGTAGCACGTGGATTCTCATGCTCAATTTGGTAGAGCGTTTTGCAGAGCTACCTCGTCTAAGGGCTTTCATCCTGCCTCCCCAATCTGTACTGCTTTGGGAGTCTGCGGGAGAATGCAATCCATTGAAGGAGAAATTACTTACCAGTAATGTTCTTTCTATATGGATTATTCTCCCGTAAGATTCCTCATCGTCCTCCCATCCCGCCCGCTATGAAAGTGGTGTGTAATCTATATTTGGATGCCCTTTTCTATTGGGACGAGGTTCGGAATAGCTATGTGTCAGACACATGATACCTTGATGTTGTAATGCCATCAGTCAATGACTTTCAGTATAGTCCTAGTCCTCAAAAAATAAAAAAAAGTTGTTTTGACTATTGTTAGGGAGAATTCTCTGTTAAGGCTAATTTCCCAAGCCTAGTGAGTCCCCCAGCAGCTTTGCTGGATTTTTCAGGTTTCTCTTTTTCTCCTGCTAAGAGTGAGACTCTTTTTCTCCCACTCTTAGGCATGATTTGAGATTTTCCTTCGACTATGTAATGTGCTTTATGGGCTATGGGGTCTTTTACTCCATAGGGCTTCATGTGTTTTTGGTATATAGTGTTACACAGCACCCTCAGTGCAGTAACACAGGGGTGTCATAGTGACCCCCAAACATAGACTCCATAAACTGGGACTGACTACTGTCTCCCAGGGCATGTAAAGTCACCATTGGCTTTACTAGTCTCAAAATGTGAACAGAACCAGTACAAACCATCATATTGTGGAAGTACTGGTAGGGGTAATTCGATTGCCCCTGGGTCTGTTTTCCAAGGGGGCAATGTCCAGTCCCCCCTTGTCGAGTTTCTGGCTGGTGGCAGCGGATACCACGCAAAATATTCCACCGGAATATTTCCTATGGGATTTTCCCATTATTTTAAACGCACCACTTTTTGGTGCAATGTTAATGATACCGCCGGGTTATTTATTTAATATTTATTCCCCGGTTGGGTCTTTTTGCCAGGACTCGGTTTTAAAATGGCGTTTGTGTTCGCCTCTGAAACTCTAACCCAAGTCGAGCCCTTTGTTCCACTTTTTGGCGGGCTTCTCCACAGAAGCCTTCCAAATGGTGCCACTCTGTCTGGGGTCAACAGGATGTGTGGGAGGCGGATTAGGCACCCTGGACTGAGTTGCCTTGGCAACTCAAGTCACACTCTTGTGTGATTGGCCCAGTGGTGAGCCGCCCGGCTCACCACTTAGCATGTTTGAGTGACAGCTAGGCTGATGAATGGGGGTTTTTCTGCATAAAAGCAGGGCTTTCTTGGACTGGAACTTCAGAAGTCGCCACAGGACCTAAAGAATCCGAAGAGGGGAGAAGCTGAGCCATCTACAACGACGACACCACCGGTGGAGCCCTGCTGTACGAACTCACCACTTCCCCGACGACAGAGGAGATCTTCCAGGAGAGTCTTCTTCCCTTTGAGCCGGTGGGACCAACCAGTTCGCCTTTTTCACCTTCCTGGATCGTATTGTGGTCGAATGGCCCGTGCCAAGCACCCCGGCGGCCGGATAGCCATGCTTCACCACTACCGCGAATAAAAGGGTCGTACCTTTTAACCGGGAAACTCTGCGGCTGGTTTCTTCCCAGTGCAACGACCTCCAGCTTTCCTACACGTCGAGATCATCTCTTCCCCTAGACGAAGCCCCGACTTGCACCCGCTGCCAGGAACAACTGCCCCCGCTGGAGCTTTCTCACCATTTCAGGTACTGTGTCCCGCCTGGTCTGCCTTGCAACAGATTGTCCAAGGTGTCCCGTAAATCCTTGACTCTCTATCCTGGGGGGACCTCAGACCTGCTAACTTTACCTTTCTGAACTGATCCAACCTCCTTTGACTTTTCTGCAAAGACTTTGAGTGCATTTCCACTGTGTGATCTTGGGCACATTCCGCCTTGCTCTCTCCAAGAGTGGGCCTGGCCTATGAACTTTTTGCTATACAGTAGACCCTGCCTCTCTTGACTTGCTGTGGTTTTGTAAAAGTGTTGGTACTGTGTTATTTTCCTACTCTGCCTTTTCTTTCCCTTTTTAAACAAATTATTGGAGTGCCATCTACAGTTACACGCTCACCTCTGTTTTGCTGATAAGTGGTGTCTTAACCTAGACTTGTCGAATAATTAACTAGGGAGGTGTAAATACTTATAGTGACTGTGTTTGAACTTGCTTGACATATTAGTGCCAGTGTATTTTTACAAGTGTGTTCTTAAATAATTATATACTTTTATACCAAAGCTCTGGTCAGTGTTTGCTTGTGCTACTGTATTTTGGTACCAATCTTGTATACTCTATATACTGTCTAACTCTTCTTGAGAGAAGTCTGACTGCTCAGCCACAGCTACCAGGTAAATCTGGGTGGTGCCGACTGCTACCAATTGGGTTTACTGCTTACTCCTGTAGTCTTAAACCTTTTGCAGTGGTCCCTAAGGGAACTGCACAGGTTTCTGCCTAACAGCTATTTCATCCCGAATCCTACCATTGACACCATCGAGTCAACATGGATGTCAGTTGAGTCGTACTCTGACCCGTCGAAAAGGTTTCGAGCAGCTGACGCTGGAATGAATATCTACCTGAGGATTCTGCAGCAGAGGATTCATAGAAAGAAAATTACTGACAAGTATTTTTTCCTTCTGTACTATTTTGTTAAACCTCCTTTGCACACTCGTTTTCTCCCACTGGAGATTTTTAATCATAGAACCATTAGCTGGCCCACTCTCCAGACTTCATATATATGCAGATGTACTGCTGCTGCAGCTGAAGCAGACGGACAAGGAGATGACTCACAACACCTCAGTTCTTGGGGAATGCATGAATGATGCTTACCAGCAGCAATCCTGGGCAGGTGCCCAGCTGTCGCTCCTTCTCCAGTTCTCCTTCAGAATTTACCCGCCATCCACATTCTCTGTGCTGTAACCTCCGATGCAAATAAAGCTTCCTCCCTCTGACAACAGCTGTTTTGCGATTTAGAGATCAAGGCAATCGGAGGGAGGGAGGGGAGGGGTAAGCAGAAAACAATACTTGTGTGTTCCGATTTTAAAGTCTAGGTATTTTGCCTATTCTGCAGTGATCGATTAATGCAGGATTATTTTACAGGGAAAATGGAAAGCTAAAGATCAAATCCTCTCCAGTGGCCAGTCAAGCTATCAGCCCATTATGATGTACTCTGATTGGTACAGACTGGGCCCACTTTGAAGTCATCGTCCTATAGGTGAAATGCATGGAGGTGTAGATAGGGTAGGGCTTGAGCAGGCAAGACCCACCCATGATCTGGAAATGCCCCCTCAACAGCATTGTGTGGGCATTTAAAGTTGAGTCCGCTCTCTGGCTCCTATACGTATGTCGGGAAGCTCCACCTGCTTCCAGTCTACATGGAGCGGGTGAGCGAGAGGCCTAGAGAGCAGCTGAGGAGGCATCATCCTATCGAGGAGCCTCGAGGGAATAAAAGCAGTTGTCTGTGAATAGAGGTGCTATTCTACGCCCCTCTCAACTTCTGTTGATCCGCTTCGTCACTGCACGCCTCCTGTTATGTTGCCTGCCGCCACACGTGTTCGCACCGAAGGTAAGGAAGGCCTGATCGCCTTTCCGCTGGCTCACTCCCTCTTGGCTGCTTCCTATGCCACATTTTCTAGATATTACTGCTTAGCTCTGATTGCTCTGTATCCTTAACTTTGGCCCCTCACATCATTTGATTCTAACATCTTCTGGACAATGTCATTTCTTTCTCATGCTGGCCAGCTGCGTTTTTTGTTGCATACACTATACAATTCTTGCATCGTGCCCGAAATATAATGTTAATTTTGCCGTCTGTGGGTGTGACTCTACCTCTATGCACACTTCACTTTATGCCCAGAAGATCCTCATCCCTCTTTACACCCTTGTCTCTTCTACTCTCATATCTCTGCTGCATTGCTTCTATGTGCTAGCTGTTCGTTTCCTAACTGACCTCTCTCAAGCCCTCTTTTATTTCATTCCCTCTTCTTTTTTCCCCTGTCGCGTATCTCCTTGTCTCCCATCTTGCACTTGATGTGGTTTCTTCAACCCTTAGTCACCTTCCTGTTGAGTCTGTGTGTCTGCACGTCTGATGTAGCCCCTCATTCCTTGAGGCAAGGCTTTCCTAGACCACACTCATTAATTCCCGCTTGACAGATTTGCATTCTGGTTACCTAATGCATTCTACCTACTTGTCCCTGCACTTGTGTTTTTGACATTTTTGTTTTCCTCTCCTCCCCCTTCCTCCACCTTTCCTCCCCTTTCATGTTCAGCATTTGCACATTCCATATCATCGCACGACCTCGTCCAAATGTTTTGTTTGTATTCCTCCCTGCTTCCACCTCTCCCCCTCCTTCGCTCTCATGCTTTAGCACTTGCACATTCCAAATGTTTTCAAGACACTTCTAAGAATTTTTTTGTTTTTATTTTGTACCTCTTCCCTTTCCCACCTCCTTGTCTTGATGCGCCTCTAAACCCAATTATTGCTGTGTAGTGTGCATTGCAAATGACCAATAAAGAAATAAATAAATGAGGCTTCTTCTTTCATACATGCATACAAATGACTGTTTATGTGCACGCATATGAATTCAGTGTGATTGTTCTGTGTGCTCATGTAAATGATAGAGAATGTGTTTGGGTTCCTGACTTGTGTCTGTGCGTGTGTGTGTGGTACACGGGGCATTGGACCATGAAAATATTTAGACTTGGGCATAGCATGTTTTGTTGGTGTTTTGGGGTAAAGTAAAATTAACTTGATGAGTGGTATTGTGTGGAAGAGGTGTTGAGGTGGAGAGGGCACTACAATGGGGATGGCTGGGTACTATACTGGCATGGAATTTTGTACTTGCATTAAGGGCCAAGCCAACATGAGTGTTCTCACATGGGGGAAGGGTGGGCATGTTTCCTTATTGTGGCATGGCTTTTTATTACTAGTGTCCAGGGCAAAGGCGTCTTGATGAGTATTCTTATGTGGGGTGGGGGGGGGGGGTAATTGTGCAGTGTGCAAGGCAATGTCCTACTGTGGGTTCGCATTTTTCATTTCTGGAAAATTAGAAAGCAAATACAACAGGAGTGTTCTGATATAGTGGGGTCGGGGGATTTGTGTAGTCAACAAGGACAGGTTTTCCTACTGTGGCATGGCTTTGTTTTTTTACTGGCATTAAGGCAAAGCCAACTGCAGTTTGTCCTTATGTGGGGAAACTGGCATATCTGGGCAGAGCCAACAGGAATATCGTTTCTTATACTAGTATCATTACTTTCATTATGGGCAAAGCAAACATGAGTAGTTGCTTCTGTGGGAATATTGGCATATATACGTGCACCAGCATGGACATGTATGGGCATAATTAGTATGACATTTTTTTTACACTGTCAGAGTACTAAAATGCATTGGAAAATGCTCCTGTGCATTGTTGGTGACGTGGCATATATATTTTTTTCTTTTCATGTCTTACCCTACAAAACCGATTGTACACTGGATTGCTTTTTACAAAATGTGTCAAAGCATAAGGTAAAATGCATCCTTTTAACCATTTAAAATATCTTTCCAGGCGAGGAAAGGCCCTAACCCCTGTTGGTTGGTTCAGGCTTCCTATCTACGCTCGGTTGCTACAGCGCATTCAGCCAAGGGTAGAACATACCTCCTTCCCTCTCAGCTTCCCTTGGGTTAGGCCCAACTACATTAGCTTTTGGCCCACTTATTGGACAATCCTGGCTTTGTCTCTGGAAATGGACTCGGAACATTTAGTAAAGCAGTAAACCATACGGTAATAAACATGGATGCGTTTAAGAAATGTTTGCGAGGTGCTCCTGATTGTTTGGGGAAGATTGGCGGCTGACCACTCCTTCAAGGTACTTACAGCTGCTCACTCCCTAGCTCTTGATACACCTAGCACGTACCCCGCCCCTTCACTCCTGCATCCCTTCTCTCTTCTCTAAGCACTTACACGTTCTGAATGCTCACAATGCCTATTAGATCCACCTCTATCTTTCATTTTTGTATTTGTTCTTCATCCCCATGTCCCCTCACTGTTGCTCTGTGGGCGCTTTGAAACACAAATTATTTGATGTATAAGCGCCTTATAAATGCACAATAGAATAAAAATTGTGGTATCATTTCCTCAAGTAACTTTTATTTATACTCTGGGGGGCTGGCTTCTCACTGAGTCACAGAGAATGAAATCTATACGAAGTTAATTACTTTTTCAACAAGCCGCTTAGAGATTCTGTTTGTTTCTCTGGGTTACCAACCTTGAAAGAATGTAGCATATCCCATGGGAGCTTATTATATTCTTCACTTGTTTATCATCGTGAGTAAGCCATCTATGGCACAACCATCTGTCCTGATTTACCCTTGTTTGGTTGTTTGGTTACACATCTCTAATTCCTGTGTCATATAGTACTCCTCTTGACCTTCTGAATGTCGGTCACTCCACCCTTTCACCTCCTGCTTCTCTGTTAAATGTGATCATTGATAGTACGACTTCATTTTAATATGTTGATCATGCCCCTCCCTCTCTTTGGAGCACCTAGTTCCATCAACAGTAAACAACTTAAAAAAAGAAATCTGTTCCATTATGTCTACTTGATAGAACATTGACATTCTGCCTCCCACTGCAGCTTTTTAATCATAGAACAATAATTAGCAGTGATATGGTATGATATGATAGTTTATTTATATAGCGCCTATACACGTGTTTCAAAGCGCTTCAAGGCAAGGGAGGGAACAAGGGAAAATTCAATGACCTTCTTACAGGCCATGAACAGTAAGGATGTGAAATGATTGTGCTCAGCCTGACAACATTTCAGATAGTGCAAGAGGGAGGGAGAGAGTGGGAATGAAATGGAAACAGACAGGCTACTACCATACTAGGCCTGACAACATTTCTGGTAGAGCCAGAGAAAAACAAAAGGTTAGGGAGAGGGGTACAGAAAGGGAGGGGAGGAACAAAACAAGCGACTATCGTACTAGGCCTGACATTTCAGATAATGTCAGGGAGGATAACTCGGGGGCAACGTGCTCACCTTGGAAGCAAGACAACACAGGTTCGAACCCCGGGTCCGCGATTAGAAACCTCTAGGTATTAAGCATGTTATAAATAACCCTTCATATCATATATCATAGTGCTGGAGGGGAGGGGAGGGCGAAGGAAAAGAAAAGTAAGGGGAGGGGGGAGGAGACAGACCAGGTTGCTATCATGGTAGGTCCTGGGACAATTCTGATAGAGTAAGTGCATAGAAGAAAGTAAGGGGACAAGGGGATAGGGAAAGGGTGAGGAGGAGAGGACAAGAGAGTAAGCAGTCAAAAAGAGTGGAGAAGCAAGAGGGGAGAGCGAATATAATTGCAGAAGTCAGTAGTAACACATAATGTTGCAAGTCAGGATACAAGATGAAGATGGGAACAGCATGATTCACGGCCACCATGAGTACAAGATGCAAAGGAAGTTTTCAGCATGAGAGTTGAGAAAGGGTGACACACCGTGACTCAATGAATTCCATAACAGTCAAATCCAACTTTGGCCATAAGACGGTGATGGTGAAAGCAGCATTTTTAATTGGTGAAAAAGTTTCATTTTGAAGGGGAATTCTGGGTTTTCAGCAAAGCAGTGCTGCCTTTTCACTTTATTCCATTTATATGTTTCAGAACACACTGACACGCTCCTTCAATGTGTCCCCTTGTTCCATCCTGCCTGAAGTGTGCTTGGCAGGACGGTGCAGCCATCTTTTTTGTTGCTGCAAAAACGCAGTTTTGAGGCTGTGACGCTCACAGGAACCAGCGCAGCCAAATTGCTGTTTCTTGCGCAAATGCAGCTTGGTGATGTGGGGAAATGCTGATGAGTGGGTCAATATATCCCACATATCAGAGAGTCAACAGAAGCTGACTCAACAATTAACCTATAACAGGGTCTGCGCAGAGCAGATAGTTACCCTACAAGACCAGATAGAGAAATTGAAAAAGGAAAATAATAAGTTAATTTTGAGAGACCTCCACTCTCAAACAGAATTTGATGAAGAACGCCAGAAATTCAATATCATCAGGAAACAAATGGATGACCTGGCTGAATGAAGAGGCACCCTAAGTCAGGAGAGAGACGCCCTAGGCCAGGAAGTAAGCCTATTAAAAATAGACTTACAGGGAAGTGAGTTAGCCCTCCATAAAATAAATGAACTAAAAACAGAGTATGGGAATCTACTGTAGCATGCCAGACGGGTAGAAGGTGCTCTGGAAGAGAACAACCAGACCAAAGATGCAAATACCCAGGAGGTGAGTCTCCTGCAACAGAAATTGTCTCATTATTCCCAAACCATGCAGGAAGCGCAGAGAGACAATGAGGCCCTCTGTGAAAAGAATGATGGGCTCCACAAACAAGTGGCAGCGCAAGAAAGGGTCATAGAGGCCAGTAAAGCCTTGATAGCTGAGCAAAAGGCTAAGATCTTTGCTTATTATCAAGAAGTAGGGGCTGAGAAGGAGAAACTAGCAAGGTTGGAGAAAGAAGGTGCTAGATTTAATACTAACTGGAGGGACCCTGAACAGATAGAGAGGGACAGGGCAACCCCTGATCATAACATAAGGACCTCTGTACTAAGGGACTCAAACCCATTTAACACGTTGTACACTGTTCACTTCATGGCTGCCGGTTCACATGAGCCGGAAACCATGAGGCCATCAGAATTTAATAGACCAAGTATGATGGAACTGACAGGTCAGCGCCCCACAGAAAGTGATGGACGGGCGCCCCTGTATAGATACCTAAACGTTAAGGCTGATGTCTCGGACAAGGAAGTCTCCTATGAGGGGAGGGTCAGGGAATTGGATCCACAGAAATATTACTTTCCAACGGACTAGTTGGTCCAATTTGATGAAAAACCCAATGAAATGAGGCCCAAAAAGAGCATCCTGAAGACCTCTACCCAATTAGGGCAGTGGGGGTAATACTCTGCCAACCCTGGGAGTAGGGAGGAGTCAAAAGACTACTCTCCTGTGCTCCCACAGGATTGGAGAAACTAGGCCCCACCATTCTGCGAGCCCCTCTCAAGCTCACAGAATCCGGGAGAGCCTGGAAGATCATGAGGGGACCTCAAGTAGTAGCGCCTCTGAGTCGGAGGACGAGTGGACTCGGGTGACTAAGCCAAAGAAGGCAAACAAACTCAAGAGAGTTATGACAAAAGACCCCATTAGGCAGATTAAGGCCCTTAGGAGTGTCATAACCACATACCATAAAAATGCAAAATATTCTGTTTGGGAACACTTGGAACTCTATGAGCAGGTGATGGACACCTTTCATCTGAAAGACAACCTGAACTGAGTAGAGTAAGTACAATTGACCTTCTCCCCTGAGTACTCCAGCTTCTTTGCCGGACTGGAGGACCAGAACCATTCAAGATGGTCCACCTACAGGGCGGCCATCTTGAAACACTTTTCCACCCACAGAAACCCCCAAGAGGATTGCAAAGGCGGCCTACAATCTGCAGTGCGGGGAAGATCAGGCCCCACGGGAATTTGTGCAGGAGCTCAAACGGGCCTTTGCACAAACCAAAAGGAGGGTGCGCACAGATAGCAGGGAGTTCACAACTACCTTCTTTCATGCACTCCCCAAGTATATTATAACCCAGCTGGTGAGGGATTTCCATGACAAATATCTCTGGACTGGGTCATAGAGCAGGCGACCCGCATTTGAGGTCCAAAAACCTGCAGAAAATAAAAATCTGAACAAAAACCCCAAACCAGCCAACACCCCTGCTGCTGTGAAGGTTGCCCCCATTTTAGACCTAGAGATGGGGGGGGCCTAAAAATATACCTGCACAAAATCAGCAAAATAAAAGACCCAGAAGGCCTTCAGGCCAATTACAAACAGGTGGCAATTAGAGAGGTAATCCCTCCAATGGGACCCCTAACTTCCCTGATTAGATCGGCCCCCGATACAAGGGCAACCAACTAATCCTGGGGTATGTATGGACTCCGCCAGCCCAGGGGGTGGGGGGGAGGGACCAATCAGGTAAGTACTGCCCCAGGAAACTTCCCTCCTAACTTCCCCCAGGAGGGCAGCAATTCCTCAAATGCTGGGTTAAGTTTCTTCCCCCGATACTCACAAACCCCCAACCTGCAGGACAACCCTCCTTTTATTCCCTGATTTCAGGAACCCAGACAATCCAATCCGGGAGAGGGGAGGCCAAGGATGGAGGGATATCAAAATTCACAATCTCCAGTGTACTACGGCAGAAGGGATAGTTACTCTTCCCGTGATCCAACTAGGGTTGACCAGAGACCCCCGTACCAGCCGGAATGGGTGTCTCAACTGGAGCGCCAGGTCCAAAATCTTACCCAGGAGTTGGGTCGCGTGTTGAGGGCTCAACAGAACCCTCAGATAAACATGGCGACTCAGAACCCCACAAACCACAGGTCTGGTACCCCAGAACAATGACGGGACGAGAACCCTGACAACTCACCTATTCCAGAGGAGGAGGCAGTGGGGGAAGAGGGGTGTAAAGCCCTAGAGGAAGCTTCCTTCCTTACTCGTGAAAAGCCCCGGACACCCAGGAACCGGAACAAAAACGTCCTGCCCCCAAAAATCTCCAACCCAAGGAAGGTGGGTAGGAGAAATAAAGAACTCAAAAAGACCCATTTTGTGGAGGAAGTTAGTGTCCTCCAATTTGAAGGGGAAGAATCCTTAGAGGATTCTGGGAAAAAGATCTTCTCCTTCAGAGACGGGGGATCTCCTCCCAAAGAAAAATGGGTCTCAAGAGATCTAAATGAAGACTGGGTGGATGTGGGGACTGAGTCAGAATGGCCCATCCTTGAAATGAGCATCCAGGAAACCCAATAGCAACAGAGGGATCCCAAACCTCACAAACCAATTCTGTTGACTGTCTCCAAACAGGTGGGGGCAGGGGCAGCCCAGAAAAAGGAGAGCCCGAAACTCCCCAAATATCTGAATGCAAAATTATTCTTTCAGATCTCCAAACTCCCACACAGAATTAGGCCCAATCTACCCCTGTGTCGGAGTCAAAAATAAGGAAATTTACCACTGAGCTTGCCCAAAAAACACATTATCTTGAGGAGAAGGAGGGTAGATTATATGCCCCGGTCCAAGTGCAAGGGCAGTGTACAGTTTTGGCACTGGTGGGCACTGGATCCCAAGCCACTCTTCTGTAAAGAAGGGCCTTTGATCAGCTGAATTCAGGAAGGGGGAGAGATCTCAGATCCCTCTCACCCCTCTTCCTGGACAACTCCAGTACTTCGATGGGAATGAAATTCCTGTCGAGGGGACTGCGGATTTGGAAATAAGAATTGGGCGACATAAGGTTAAACACACGGTCATAGTCGTGACTCCAGAGGGCCCACCCTGTCTACTGGGGAATGACATCCTGCGCAGGGTGTCCCCCTAATGGACTCTGTGAACAAGGTCCTCTGGACTCAGACTGACAGGCCAATAAAATTGAAAGAGTGTCAACCATGTTAGTTTAAATGGCACATGCCACATGGTTGAACAAAAACCTGATCATATTTGTTTCCAGAACACTCAAATACCTGACGTGACAGTAATTGCTGTAGGACAACAAACTGGTGATGGGAACTCCTCTCCATTCCTGAAAATCAACCTTCCCTCCAGTTTTAAGTGGCATTCCACACTGGAAGGAAATACTTTAACATTTCATACCAATTCACAATGTGAAAATTCCAATTTTATAGCCAAAAGTGATGAGAAACCAGCTCAAAGTTTAGCTGATATTGAGAAAATTAGAGAACAGTTAGTCATCCCTATGCAGTTAAATGAGGGGAAGGAATCTGTTCTCGCCCGACTGTGCGTGAACAACAGTAAAAGCTGCCGTATGCACTTGAAGTTCAAATTGGAGAGGAGGTCACCATCCCAGGACGGACACGACTATTCCCACTTGAATTAAAAATTAATAGGACAGAAACTGCAAAATCCTGACGCATATGTACACCTCAATGCCCATCTCCAACAGCAGGGGTTGGGGTTAAACCCAGCACCATTAGTCAGTGTAGAACACAACACCATTCCAATATTGATGGATAACAGTGACCTTAGGAGTATCACTCTGGGTGCAGGCACCTTTATTGGAATGGCGGTTGATGACTGACATTTTTCCATGGATCTAGGTAATGAACTGATAGGATCAATCCCCAATGGCTGCTTTGAGAGTAATGGTGACAATGACTTACCACCAAACAGGATCTTCACCCGGCAAGGGGGGAATTTCCTGGTGTACACTTCCTGCCCTTACGGCGAGGGAGAGGTGACCTGTGACATCAGGCAGGATGAGGATCTTCCAGGTCCACAAGGACTGCCCTCATACCTGAAACCCTCTGTCCAGGTCAATATTCTAACCAGGGACCTCTCCACCCAGCTGGAAGAGGCCGCTGAGATAGCAAAACCAGGCAGATGGTTGAAGAGCGGGTCAACCTAGCTGATGCCTGTGAGACTTCGGAGCCAAAGCAAAAGTTGAGGCAGGTGTTCTTAGATTTTGAAGATCTCTTTGCGGTGGACTCGTATGACTGTGGTCGCACCGAAACCCATACAAAAACAATTCCCACGGACCCTGGACTGACTCCAGTGTTTGTGAAGCAATACCGCTTGCCTCTCACATCCATGGAGTCCCTGACGGAAATTATCAAAATCCTTGAGTCCCATGGGATAATTCGTCCAGTTCACAGCACCTTTAATAATCCGGTGCTAGGGATTTTAAAACCGAACGGCCAGTGGAGACTCTGTGCCGACCCTAGGGAGCTAAATAAACTGGTTCACATGTCCCGATGGCCTCTCCCCTACAGTAGGGACAGAGGGCCAGGTCAAAGGCCTTAAAACCTTATCCAAGACTCTCTTGGAGTCAGTCCTGGCACCTTTGGCGGTAGGCTCATAACCATCATGAAGACCAACATTAGAATGGGACTATTTACTTGGGACTATTTAACTTGGGGGGGGGAGGGGGGGGTTCAGCCAACATGGAGGCACACACATAGCTCAGTTACAAGGAACTGAGCTATGCGGTCTAGTCTTTCGGGTGTTGGCAGGCCTGGGACTACATTACCTGGACTACTTTGGATGTGGCAGGCCTGGGACTATTTTACCTAGACTACTTTACCTGAGACTATTTAAACCACACCCAAACAGCAGAACATGCTTTGCGTTATTCTGCTGTGGGCAGTGTAACGCTCACCGTGTCCAGTTCTTTGATGCCAGTTTACCTGAAACCAAGGACCTGTAGAGAGATAAAGAACACTACGAAACTTACCGGGAATAGTATCCTGTCTTCAATCCCTCGCCGACTTCAGTTCCACTCACCTGAAGGTACGAACTCCATCATCCGGCACCGCATGCATCCTGGAATACCATAACCTGGAAAGAGGAGGAAGAAAGACAGCATTAATAAGCGTTTACTCACGTTTCCTCCCGAACGAAGAAAGCCACACAATTCTGTTAGGCAGAAACCTGTGCAGTTCCCTTAGGGACCACTGCAAAAAGCTTAAGACTACAGGTGTTAGCAGTAAACCCAATTGGTAGCAGTCTGCACCACCCAGATTTACCTGGTAGCTGTGGCTGAGCAGTCAGACTTCTCTCAAGAAGAGTTAGGCAGTATATAGAGTATACACATTAGGTACAAAAATACAATAGCACAAGCAAACACTGACCAGAGCTTTGGTATACAAGTATATAATTATTTATTTAAAAACACACTTGTAAAAATACACTGGCACTAATAGGTCAACCAAGATGAATTATTCGACAAGTTTTAGGAAAAGAACACCACTTATTATCAACACAGAGGTGAGCGCTTAACCAAGATGGCACTCCAATAATTATTTAAAAAAGGGAGAGAAAAGGCAGAAATAGGAAAACACACAATACCAACACTTTTAAAGAACCACAGCAATTCAAGAAAGGCAGGGTCTACTGTAGAGCAAAAAGTTCATAGGCCAGGCCCACTCTTGGAGAGAGCAAGGCGGAATGTGCCCAAGATCACACAGTTGAAGTACACTTTAAAAGTCTTTGCAGATAGTTCAAAAAGGAGTTAGATCAGTTCAGAAAAGTTAGTTAACAGGTCCAAGCCCCGGATATAGACTCAAGGATTTACGGGACACCTTTGACGGTCTGTTGCAAGGGAGACCAGGCGGGACAGAGTACCTGAAATGGTGAGAAAGCTCCAGCGGGGGCAGTTGTTCCTGGCAGCGGGTGCAAGTCGGTGCTTCGTCCAGGGGAAGAGAAGATCTTGACCTGGAGGAAAGCTGGAGGTCGTTGCACTGCCAGGGAAGAAACAAGCTGCAGAGTTTCCCAGTTAAAAGAGGTACTACCCTTTTATTCGCGGTAGTGGTGAAGCGTGGCTATACGGCCGGTGGCACGGGCGATTCGACCATGAGATGATCCAGGAAGGCAAAAAAGGGGGCGAACTGGTTAACCCCACCAGCTCAAAGGAAGAAGACTCTCCTGGCAGAAGATCTTCTCTGTCGTTGGGAAGTGATGAGTCGGTTCAGCAGGGCTCCACCGGTGGTGTCGTCGTTGCAGGTCGGCTCAGCTTCTTCGGATTCTTTAGGTCCTGTGGCGACTTCTGAAGTTCCAGTCCCCAAAGCCCTGCTTTTATGCAGAAAACCCCCATTCATCAGTCCTAGCTGTCACTCAAACATGCTCATGCCTAAGTGGTGAGCCGGGCGGCTCACCACTGGGCCAATCACACAAGAGTGCGGGCCTCATTACACGGTAGGCGGTAAGGGTTTACCGGTACCGGTATTTTACCGGTACCGGTAAACCCTTACCGCCTTGCTACGAGGTCCCTTTGCGGGTTGGAGATTTTAACGCCTGCTTTTTGCTGGCGTTAAAAACCAACCCGCAAAGGGACCAGGGAGCTAATTACGGTACCGCAATTTGCGGTGCCGTAATTAGCACCTTCCCCATTCCCATTATGCCATATGGGGCAAAAATGGGAATGGGGAAGGACAATGGGGGAAGGGGGAATTACCGCCCCACCAACCTTGGAATAGGGCGGTAATTCCCCATTCCACCAAGGCGGTGCTGGTATTTTACCGGCATGGACCAAGGTGCTAATAGCACCTTGGTCCACCGCCGTCCGTGTAATGAGGCCCTGCTACTTGAGTTGCCGAGGCAACTCAGTCCAGGGTGCCTATTCCCCCCTCCCACAAATCCTGTAGACCCAGACAGAGTGGCACCACTTTTGGAGGCTTCTGTGCAGAAGCCCGCCAAAAGTGGAACAAAGGGCTCGACTTGGGTTGGAGTTACAGAGGCGAACACAAACACCATTTTAAAACCGAGTCCTGGCAAAAAGACCCAACCGGGGAATAAATATTAAATAAATAACCCAGCGGTATCTTTAACATTGCACCAAAAAAGTGGTGCGTTTAAAATGAATTGGAAAATCCCATAGGAAATATTCCGGTGGAATATTTTGCCTGGTATCCACTGCCACCAGCCAGAAACTCGACAAGGGGGGACTGGACAGTGCCCCCTTGGAAAACAGACCTAGGGGTAATCTAATTACCCCTACCAGTACTTCCACAATATGATGGTTTGTACTGGTTCTGTTCACCATTTGAGTCTAGTAAAGCCAATGGTGATTTTACATGCCCTGGGAGACAGTAGTCAGTCCCAGGGTATGGAGTCTATGTTTGGGGGTCACTATGACAGCCCTGTGTTACTGCACTGAGGGTGTTGTGTAACACTCATACCAAAAACACATGAAGCCCTATGGAGTAAAAGACCCCATAACCCATAAAACACATTACAAAGTCAAAGGACACACTCAAATCATGCCTAAGAGTGGGAGAAAAAGAGTCCCACTCTTAGCAGGAGAAAAAAATAAAACCCAAAAAATCCTGCAAAGCTGCTGGGGGACTCACTAGGTTTGGGAAATTAGCCTATACAGAGAATTCTCCCTAACAAATTCTTACCTGGGTAGTCATCTCCTGGTCAGTATCATTGCTGGAACATCACGGCACTCGGCGAGGAACATTGCGACCTGCAAGGAGAGAAAAGACACAGGTTAGCAATATAAAAGGCGAAACAGCATCGCGCACACCACGCTTTCGCCTACCGGCGTGACCACACCAAACTGCATGACCACACCAAAATACCTTTCCATACCTAAAAGGGAAGAAGCAAGACATTATTATTCGAACTAAGAGGAACATAAGAACTGCATATAAAGACTGTAAAGCAGCAAACCTACGGAGTCACAGCAGGCCTGGATTCCCACAGGGGGCTTGCACCAGTGAAGTAACTTGGTCGCTGCTCACCCCCCACATCTACGCGCCCCTGCCACGAGGAGCAGGATGGAGAATCCATCTTTTACAATATTAAGACCCATCTTTAACCAGAGGCCTTACCAAGGGTTCGAGAGTGCAAATCATCCAACCAGGGCTGGGTGGCGTCCCCGTGGATACCAGGTGAGCATAACAAATTACCGCCCATTCATCCAGGGGGAACACATCATATTGGAGACTCACCACCAGCCTTTGCAATATCTCCAAAGTGACAGAATTCCGCCCGGAAATGTGAGTAATTCCAGAATTACTTCCTGGATTCTGTCAATGCAAGGCTTTCCTGTGGAGGTCAGATATGGCCAAAACAAAGAGTCCCCTCGCGCAAGGTCTGGCTGACTTGCATGATTTTGCCAGTGAATACTGTCTCGAGGACGAAAGTCTTAAACCCCAGGACAACATAGAGGCGTACCTGAATTCCCCGCACAAAGTCTATGAAGAAGGCAAGTACGAGGGAATGCCCACAGTTTATGTGGACGGGTGCTCCTACCATGTTGACAACAAGGGGGAAAAGGAACTGGTGGCCGGCGTTGGGAATGCCTGGGTGAATGATGCCCCCGAACCCGCTGCTGGGTACAAAATCGGTCCCCGCAGTAGTCAGGTGGCGGAGTTGATGGCAGCTCATCAGGCCATCCACACTGCCGTCCAACACCAACTCCACTAACTGCTCATGATTACTGACTCAGATTATGTCCGGAACGGGTTCGTGGAGCACCTGGTTAATTGGAAAACCAGAGGCATGCTATGTGCTAATAACAAACCTCTTAAACATGGCAGGCTAATCCAAAATATAGATGATCTGGTTACCTCTATTGGGATGACCATCTATTGGAAGAAGATCAAGGGTCATTCCAGAATAGAGGGACCAGACAAAACTGGAAATGACCTAGCCGATCAGCTGGCCAAATCCGGAGCCATCCAGGGGGATCTCCTTGAGATCAAGTGCCTGTTGGGGGAAATCCAGGTCACTGCTATCACCAGGTCCCAGACAAATGCTCAAATGAACTCTCAACGGCCCAATGGAGTAAGGAGACCCCAGATGGTGATTTAATCACGACACAAAAAAAGGATACGATTATTGGTAAATTTTATCGACACATTGAGGACCCTGAGTACTTTCCCCTGACGGATACCGATTACATTGGTAAAGAGGACCTCGAGGTGTTGATGAAATGTCCAAAAATGTTCCAAATCCAAGTCGGTTTGTTGGTAAGGATATCCATATCTGGCTGTGACCAGTGGGTGCTCCCTACCTCATTCCGAAGCCTGATGCTAAGTCAGGCCCATGATGTGGCCAGAGCCGGTCATCGGGGGTTTCACACTACTTTAGAAATCTTGCGAGAGGTTGCATACTGGCCACACATGGGCAAGACCTTGACCAATACTTGAAGGGGAGTCTTGTGTGTGCACAACTTCAGCCAACATCACTCATGCACTGAGCTCCCTTCCAGAAGAGGGGGATGACACTGCCTTGGTCAGATTTACAAGTAGATTTCATCGGGCCTGTGATTCGCTCCTCTAGGGCAAACAGGTACATGTTAACCGTAACATGCTTGTTTACCAAATGGGTGGAATGTCTCCCGGCCCCAAATTGCAAGGCAGAAACAGCGACTGCCCTGATGATCAATCATATCGTCTCGCGTTTTGGCCTACCCCAAATGATTGAGTCAGACCGGGGTAGTCCCTTCACCAGCAAAGTGATGACAAAGATGTGGGAGATACTTGGGATAAAAAGGAAACTTCATATTGCATACCGCTTGTCCTGTAGTGGTGGAGTTGAGAGGTACACTAAAGCCATTGTGAGCATTCTAAAAAAGTTTTTGGCAGAGTCTGGGCCTAGTTGGGACATCAGATTACTGCTTGTCCTGATGGCCATCAGATCTACACCTTCTTCTGCAACTAAGATGTCTCCATTTGAGCTGATGACTGGGCGAAGGATGGTGTTACCTCAACATTTGCTCTATAGAACACAGGTGCAGACACTGATAAATGCATCCACAACTCATGAGTATGTTGAGAATCTAAGAAAACACCTTCAACATGCTTTTGCGTACGCTCAGCAGAATCTAGAAAGATCTGCAGAGGGCATGAAGACTCAGTATGATCTAAAACATGACCAAAAAGGAATACCAACTAGGAGACAGGGGGCCTCATTACACGGATGGCGGTAAGGATTTACTGGTACCGGTAAAATACTGGTACCGGTAAATCCTTACCGCCTTACTATGAGGTCCCTTTGCGGGTTGGGGGATTTAACGCCTGCTTTTTGCAGGCGTTAAAATCCAACCCGCAAAGGGACCTCGGAGCTAATTACGGCACCGCAAAATTGCGATGCCGTAATTAGCGCCTTCCCCATTCCCATAGAGCCCTATGGGGCAGAAAAGGGAATGGGGAAGGGCAATGGTGGAAGGGGGATTTACCGCCCCTCCAACCTTGGAATGGGGCGGTAAATCCCCTTTCCACCAAGGCGGTGCCGGTATTTTACCAGCATGAGCCATGGCGCTAATAGCGCCATGGCTCACCGCCTACCGTGTAATGAGGCCCAGGGTCTACTTGTACAATTTCCAAAGGAACCAGACCAAAGAGCGCACATTTTTGCCTAGCTGGCGAGGACCTTTTGAAATTGTAGATGCATTCTCACCTGTCGCCTACAGAATCTGCATCCCCAAAGGCGAATTGACAAAAGAGAAATGGGTCCATATTAATCAGCTAAAGAGTTGTAAACCTAGGGACACTTTGCAACCAATTGAGGAGCCCAGAGAGCATCAAATAGAGGAGACATCTGAAACATGAGAATAAGAAAAACAAGAACCAGAAGGGAACAGATTGGGTTTGGTATAATTATGTAACGGTGAGTATTTTTCTTCATTATCAATTGTTATCATTGAATTCCTGTGTATCCCACTGCTGTCAACCCGATTGCAGGGCAGTTAGTGGGAAATGGTAGTAACCGGTTTGTGTTCTCTTTCATAAATTTTTACTGGTTGCACCTTCATACCAAGCAGGACCTCCTCGGGGACGTGGAAAGTAGAAACCCAAGGAAGTCCGGGGTTGTTGCTCAACACCATTAAGGAAGATTCAAGAGAAAGCTGGGGGTGTTGTTCCACGTTCCAAACAGAGGCAGCGAGAGGAGCAGGACGCACCCTCTCTGATGGAAGAAGGACTCCTACCTGACCAATCCTGCTTTGCCACATTGAGGAATCCCACTTGCCTGACTCTCCCTCGACTTGCAAGCTCAGAAGAAGTCGGGGGTGGGGGGCATGTAGGATATATTGACCCACACAACAGCATTTTCCGACATCACCAAGCTGCATTTGCGCAAGAAATAGCAATATGGCTGTGCTGGCTCCTGTGAGCGCCACGGCCTCAAAACTGCGTTTTTGCAGCAACAAAACAGATGGCTGCACCGTTCTGCTAAGCACACTTCAAGCAGGATGGAACAAGGGGCTACACTGAAGGATCGTGCCAGTGTGTTCTGTAACATATAAATGGAATAAAGTGGAAAGGCAGCACTGCTTTGCTGAAAACCCCAAATTCCCCTTCAAAATGAAAATGTTTCACACTTTAAAAATGCTGCTTTGATGCTAATTCCATCTATTCTGTCTTAAACTACTGTGATTAAAAAGGCCCTACCATGCCCAGGATATTTCATTGTGCCTCAGCAAAATCAGGCATGATTTCTGAATGACGGGTCCTGTCAAACTAACTCTGAGAGAAATCAACAAGGAACTTCACTTTTACTCGTACAGAACACACATTTATTTCTTTCCAAAAGTATCCAAAGCTCAGCAGTTCAAAGAGCGTCTCTCTGAGCCAGGTCAGTTTCAAGATATCTGTGCTTCAGACAAAACAACTGCTTTCAAGAAAATGACTGCAAAGACAGTGTGGGAATCTGATGGAGCTGCCAAACCGAATTTAAAGAGAGAAATGCTAGCTTTTCACCACACATGTAAAATGGGCCTTTGCAAACTGAAGTAAAAAAATGGCCCGTTTAAAAAGTAAATTGTTGAATGAAAGCCTGCATTACCTAGCAATGTGAAGGGGTTGTGTTGTTGGTGATAATATACACAGCTGTTTTATACCACAGGTTTGTTCTAATATAGGACCCAAAATAAGAAAATAAAGATTTTAAAACACATGGGCTGAATTTGCAAGCTCTCAAAAACAAGTTATCCCAGTTGGCAGCCCTGAAACTTCCCCCTAAGGAAGGGAGCCACACCATGAATTCTCAGCAGAGACTAACATCCCACTGATAATTACAGGGTGGGAAAGAATCTAGGCTGTGCTGAACCCACTGACAATGGAGCTCCCAGGGCCAGGAAGTTTGAAGTGTGAAGGCACAATTAAACCTTCAATCAAGCTAAGAAACCCCCACCTTGCTTTGAAGGAAATGACAGCTGGTAGTAGTTGAAGGAAGGAAAACAAATAATCCAGTGATAAAGGACTGCCATTTGTTTCCAAAGACTATTTCATAAATAAAATGTAAAGACTTTTATCTCTGCAGCAAGATTTAGTAGAAATGTAGAATTTTAACAGTGTAAATGTGATTTTTATTTTTTGGGCTTTCTTTTAAGATATGGTAGAATTCACTGACACCTTGGGGACAGAAATGGCAAAGTCAGGCGGATTACAAGAAAAGCATCCATGTTACAAATGCAAATTTCTGTACATGCATCCCTTATGATAATCCACAGCCTTGTATAAAGTTATAGAATTTTGAGTAATAAAAATCCCATTGAAAAGCAAGAAAAACTGTTAGGACAAAACAAGGTCTCACGGACTGGAGGATTGAACTGCTATGTGCTGCACAAAATATGTAACCTGTGTATATAATTTGCTAAGAGATTGCAATTGTATAAATGTATGTTTGTTGCAAAATTGGATTTTAGTTAAAGTAACTGGGAGGTTTTGGGACATTGTAAAACCCACCTCATAAATCTGACATAATTTTCCTGAAATCCAACAAGCTGAGAGTGAGGCAGAGACTATCACCCTTGTCCAATGTCGTTGTTAGAGGCGTGTTTAGTTAAGCTTGCCCCAGTCATATACTTTGATGATGTCACTATGCATTATAAATAAGAGTCCCTGTCAAGACTCTAGACACACACTCTTCCTGACGTTCCTGCGCTGCATTCCTGTACATCCATCCAGATTCCAGATCCCAACTACATGGCCAAAGCATTACTGAGCCTACTCCAGGGCCCACTGCAAAACCCAAGCATTGCTGATCCTGCTCCAGCAAGGCCTCAATTCTGAAAACCCACTAATCTCCCATTAAAAAGGGGAAAGCTGTGGTGTTTTTGGGAAGCATCCTAATACCACTAACTGCATGCCATCCTGCCATCCAGCTTGACCTTTAGTATCTAGTGACCTGAATTGCCAGTCCAGAAGGGCCAACCGGTGACCAGAACTACCCAGCTGTTTGCCAGGCGCGCTGCCGTGTGGTGACCAGTATCTATTGATGGTCCAAAAATCTCAAACTAAAAGTGGAC
The DNA here is from genome assembly GCF_040938575.1 of Ambystoma mexicanum. NCBI lineage: Eukaryota > Metazoa > Chordata > Amphibia > Caudata > Ambystomatidae > Ambystoma > Ambystoma mexicanum. The sequence goes on from NC_090923.1 coordinate 643,590,509, forward strand.
TGTGAGTATCACCGCCACCCAGTAGAAATCTATAGTATATCTTGTCTTGCCTTTGTCCTTATCCCACTCTCTACGTCATCCTATCCTTATCCTAATAACTTGTTAAAACTGTCAGAACTATCTGTGCAACCCTGCTCTTTCTAGTGCTAGCGCCATCTCTTTAGTAATTTTGCCTTGTGTAATCCTAAGCCATTAGTCCTATTTTGAGTGATCGGACTGGTTTCTGCCAGGGTTCGGCGCTGGGGTGATAGGGTTGAACTCGCAAATCAACCCTGGAGCTTACTGTGTCCCTCTTTGGTGTTCTAGCCTGAATACTCTAGTGTAAAGTAAAACTGTTCTTATTATAACTGATTTCCTTTCCTATTTTGCGCCTTCATTTTACTCAAAGTGCACCTTTCTATATCTCGCATAACTTATCCAATTTACCAGCTAGAGACTTAATTTCACTTCCATATTGTCCCTGTGATGTACCTCTAGCCCTCACTACAAATCAGTATATTTCACCCGTTTTTATTAAAAACCGTTTGGGTAATTTCAGGCGGGAATTGAAAAATGCAAGTTTCCAACGTGTCATTTTGCTGCTATCTGTTTTAAACTTTCCACTCATTTTCGAACTGTATGCTCTCTTTGTGATTATTTGTGTCTTTGCATTGTTGCTCTAGTGAGGAATTCTATTTGCTTCAAGGTTTTTAACCCACATTCATTATTCATATGTCAATTTCCGAGTGTCATTTCATCACATTGCAAAGGGGTTTGAGATCCGTTTTTCTCTCTTATTTGGGGAGGGAAGGTCAGATTTGGATTCCGATTCTTGCCCATTATTCCTGATTACCTGCTGTGTCTTTCTATCCCTTCAATTATTTGGGGGTTGAGGGAACATTGCAGGGGGAAATTCTAATTTGGGTGCTATCGTTCCTAAATCAAAAAGTACTTCTATTCCGCTGTGCTGTGTATAGGTTTCACTAGAAGGTTAAACCCAGTGCATTGCTCACATTCTCATTGTAATTATCACCCCATTGGTGATTGCTGCCCCATATTAAAAGTGTATGATTTCTTTTGAATTTAAAATAAATACATATTGTATTTTACCATCCAGCCTGGTTTATGGTCCATTGTGACCCGGGGTATTTGAAAAGGGGGTGTGATATGAGTGGTGTACCATCTCAATATTGAATCAATATAAAAAGATAAGCATTTCAGTCGTGCGCTGCATACTAGGCCGAGACCAAAGGTGTGTGTCGCCTGATTGAAATCCTTAACACCTAACAACACAATTTCTTCACTTTTCATACGATAGCAAGTAGTTTTTGGCTATATCAACCACAACTCCCCTAGACCGTACCTACAGATTATTACGAATAGCTTGTTCACAGGATAGTAAGATGAGTCCTTTTCAAAAGATATTATCTCCATCTGTCCAGCATAGTAGCTCACATTCGAATGGATTGTGTCCTCCAACATATTCCACATCTTTGACATGTAATGTCCACAGCTATGCACTTCGGAAACTTTTTCGGCAGAGGGCGTCCCCCGTCGATGGCGTCGGGCCGATTTCCCTCAAAGGCCGCCGGATGTTATAAATGGGACGCACGGTGCCCATAACCTCAGTTCTGTTTTTTCCGCGAACGTGTTAACTTCGTGAGACTCGGCGCGCCTTGTGTGTTCATCGTTACGATGTCTTTCTCTTTGACCCCTCCGACTCCGCAGTCTGGCTCCAAGGCCTGCCAGGACTGCAAATTGAAAATGTCGCTCACAACCCGCACCGCATGTGTTTGTGTTTGTGGTGCCTGGGCGAATCGCATGACGCAGACGACAGCTCGAAATGCCAGTCGCTGACTGCCAACGCCTTGCGGGAGCGGAAGGGGAAGCTCCAGGTAGGTAGGGGCTCTAAGCCTGTTAAGTCCCGAACTTCCAAGTCCAAGGGGGATTCCACTGACGACTCGAGGGGCGAATATCCGCATCGGAAGGAGTCACGGGGATCTCGGTCCCGGAGTGGTTTCCTCCACTCGTCTTCCTCGTCCCGGCACCTTCCCCGTCCTCCTTGGAGGAGGGTGCCTCAAGGATGGTTATGTGCCCAACTAAGTCCTCAACTCCAGAGGAATGGGCGGCGTTTAAAGAATCTGTTAGTGATTTTTCAATCGCAGGGCACGGGTCTGGTCGCACCTTCTGTCTAAGCCGGCCAGGATTGGTCTCGTACCGTGGCTCGCACGCCTTCGGGCTCGGGTCCACGTCCTGACTCGCATCGGGAGCCTTCGAGGTCCTGTACGGACAAGGATTTGAAAAGTCGCAAGAGACGTGTCTCCTAGGTCTCTGTCCTTGTCCCCAGCGAGACCGCAGCTACCTATTGAGGGCTCGATGCCGGTGTCGACTCGGTCGGCGCTGTGTCCGTCCGACTCAGATGTCGACTCTTTACCATCGTACCACCCCACGGCACTGTTGGCGCCTGTGTCGACTTCGAAACCGAAGCCTTCGGCGCTCATGACGTCGAGGTTGTCGATGCTCTCATCGTCTAAGCCTTCGGGGATTTTTTCTCGAAATTTGCCTTTGGAGTACCCAGATCTCGTGGATCTTGCAAGGAAGGCTACTGGGAAGTCTGGGCGGCCAGTTTTGGCCTCCAGGCTCTCTTCTGTCCCCAGGCCTGGGTTTCAACTCCCTCTGGGTGACATTTATGAAGAGGAAGAAAGGTCTAAGGTTGAGGACCATGGTGACCTTGATGAGGTTCCACTTTTTTCTGGAGACAGTTGGAGGAGTTGCGGCAGACCCTCCATGATGTCAGTGGGTTGGACACTTCTCCGGAAGTGGAATTCGGTAGGCCTGGGGCTCTTGCTGAGTCTTCGTACAGGAGGCTCATGGCGAGGGTCTCAGAGTATCTGGGCTGGTCCAGTCCTCCTGAAGACTTTGTACAGGATGATCTAACAGACATTTTTGATCAAGGTCCGTCCTCTGACCCTGTTTTGCCATTTCATCTTACCTTGCAAAAAAGGGTGGCAGCTGCTTGGCAGTCCCCGGAATCTCTTCCGGCTGTTAAGTCTTTGACCAAGAAATACCGCCCTTCCATTAGCGACCCCAGCTATTTATCTACTGACCCCACTCCTGAGAGTTTGGTGGTTCAGGCGGCTACGGCCACCTCGAGGCAGGTGGCGTACCCTACCATCCCTCTGGATAGGGACAACAAACGCTTTGATGGTTGGGCCCGGAAGGTATTTTCTGCGAGAGCATGGCCTTGAAATCGGCCAACTCCATGTGTGCCTTGGCAAGGTTTTCACACACTCTGTGGAATTGTGTTTCTTTGGCGGCTCAGCATATTCCCGAGGGGGAAGAAAGAGATGAGTTCCTTGCTCTTGTGCAGGACGGCAAGGATGCCATGTGCGAATCCCTTCAGTCAGGTTTGTATACGGCCGACAGTGTTAGCCGATCCATGGCTGCGAGCACCGTTAGACGCAGATTTGCGTGGTTGCGGAAGTCGGGGTTTGCTCTGGATGTGCAGCCCCGTCTTCTGAACATGCCCTTTTGATGGCGCACATTTGTTTGGCAGCAAGGCTGACGAGAGCCTTGAGAGGTTGCAGACCTCAAAAGCTGCGTGAAACTCTTTAAGCACTGCAGTGCTTCAACCTCCGCCTTTTCGTCCTAGGGGACAGCAGTGGAGGGGAGGTTCTTTTCGTTACTACTCCTCGTTTGGTAGAACGAGAGGGGCCACCAGTCAAAGGGGCCAGTGAAAAAGTACCCATGGTGGTCGGAGAAATGGTGGTGCCAAAGCCGCTCAGGCAGCTGCCTCTTTGGAAGCGGCTGCGGCAGTGCCTGAAGGCAAACAGTCATGAGGCCATGTCCCATGGTTCGCCGGTTGAGGGCAGACTGTCTCAGCATCTCGAAGAGTGGCGGGCCATTACTTCAGATGCGTGGTTTCTGGATACTATAGTCCACGGCTACTGCCTTACCTTACTTCAGCGGCCTCACGACAATCCACCGGGGAAACTCTTTGAAGATTCCGGATCTTGTCCCTGCTGGAGAAAGACGCTATAGAACTGGTGCCTTTTACGGAGAGGAACAAGGGATGGTATTCCCCTTATTTTTTGATCCAAAAGAAAGACAGGGGATTGAGACCCATCATGGACTTGCGTTGGTTGAACAAACTTCTCCAGAGGACAAGTTCAAGATTGTCACTCTTTCTCAAGTCCTCCAGGCCCTTCAGGATTGGCGGGTATCTCTGGACATCAAGGATGCTTACTATCATGTGCCGATCCATCCCGTGTACAGAAAGTACCTGAGGTTTGCGGCTGGCGACTCGCAATTTCAGTTTCGGGTCCTGCCGTTTGGATTGACCTCCGCCCCAAGGGTCTTCACAAAGCTAATGGTGGTGGTGGCAGCGTACCTCAGGCGAGGGGGGGATTCACATCTACCCCTACCTGGATGACTGGCTGATCTGGGTGCGCTCTCTCGAGCAAGCGTTGGATCAACTCAGTCTCACCTGCCGCACCCTCCACAGGCTGGGCTTCTCCCTGAATTTCAAGAAGTCGCATCTGACACCTTCCCAACAGCTCCAGTACATCAGGGCTGTGTTGGACACGTCCTTGGGGAAGTGTTCGCCTCCCAAGGTAAGGGCACATCACATTGTGCAGATGGTGGACAAGTTTCAACATGCCCAGAGTCTCCCGGCTTTCGAATTCTTAAGGTTGCTCGGCCTCCTGGCATCCTGCATTTTTCTATTGCCAGAGGCCAGGCTGCAGATGAGATCCCTGCAGTGGGTCCTCAAGATGCAGTGGTCACAGTTCTCCGGCAAGATGTCGGATCCTGTTTGGATTCCACTCTGTCTCCCAGGCTCTTCTGTGGTGGGCCAACGAAGGGAACCTGATGAGGGAGGAACAGTTTTGGCAACCGTGGCCGGAGGTAACTGTAGTGACGGATGCTCCCCTCACAGGATGGGGCGCTCATGCCAACGATTTGACAGCCAGCGGTCGTTTGTCTCCATCGGAGTCCAAACTCCACATCAGTCTGTTAGAGCTGAGGGCCACCATGCTGGCCCTGAAGGCTTTTCTGCCTTCTGTATGGAGGAAGAGTGTCCTGATCATGACGGGCAACACAGTGGCCATGCATTACCTCAACAAAAAAGGGGGGATAGGGTCACTCCCGTTGTGCAGAGCGGCAATGCAGCTCTGGTTCTTGGCCATCCAGCAGGAAATTTCGATCTTGGCAGTTCATCTGGCTGGTGAAGAAAATGCAGCGGCAGACGCTCTGAGCACGATCTCTCATGAGTGGGAGTTGGCTCAGGAAGTCCTTCAGGAGATCTTCGCCCTTTGGGGTACACCGCAAGTGGATCTCTTCACCGCCAGTGTCAACCGGAAGTATGAGAGATTCTGCTCAAGGGAATTTCCTCCAGGAGGAACCTTAGGAGACGCGTTTGTGGTGGATTGGTCATTCCCACTGTTGTACGTGTTACTTCTAGTCCCTGTCATTCCTTAAGTGTTGCGGAGGTTACGGAGATTAGTTTCCCACATGATCCTCATTGCTCCAGATTGGGCCAGGAGAGCGTTTTCTTTCCAGGTGCCGGTTTGGGATTTGAATTTGTTTTTGAAATTTTTCATGGGTGCTCCGTTTGAATCTTTGCACTCATGTCCTTTGAGATTACTGTCCTTCAAGACTATGTTCTTGGTTGCAGTTACTTCCGCTCGCAGAGTGAGTGAATTGCAGGCACTTTCATCTAAGCCACCCTTTACTGTGTTTCACAAGGACAGGTTTGTACTGCGAGTACGTCCCTCTTTTCTACCTAAGGTACTTTCTGAATATCATTTGAGTCAAAAGGTGGTTCTTCCATCTTTCTACCCTCCTCCTCATCCTGGTAAGGAAGAGGAGCGACTCCATCGGTTGGATCCTAGGAGAGCTCTGAGCTTTTACATTTCAAGGATATCCAGGGTCAGAGTGGACAATCAACTCTTTGTGGGATATGCTGGACACCGATTGGGCCAGGCTGTTAGCAAACAGACCTTCCAGGTGGATTATCCTCACCATTACAGAGTGTTAGCGATTAGCGGGTAAGGACCCTCCTGAAGGGTTGCAAGCTCATTCCACTAGAGGCGTGGCTACTTCCACCGCTCTCCAGCGGGGGGGTTCCTACTATGAATATTTGTGATGCGCTACATGGGCTTCAATACATACCTTTGTTAAACATTATTCCCTGGATACAATCCATGGTCAGGATATGGTCTTTGGGAAGGCGGTTCTTTATTCCGCATTCTAATGGGGTACTCTAAATTATTTTCCCTCCTCCATTTACTGGTACTGCTTTGGGAGTCTGTCAAAGATGTGGAATACGTTGGAGGACACAATCCATTCGAAGAACAAGTTACTTACCAACTGGTAACATTCTTTCGACTGGATGTTCCTCCAAAGTATTCCACATCGCCCTCCCAGCCTGCCCTTCTGGAGAATGTCCTATGCGATTGCAGCTTCCGTTTCCGCTAGGCTAAGTACAGTCAAGCAGGCATGAGACTGGTGGCACACATTCTGAGGGAAAAAACTTAAACTGAGCATACGGGCGCCGTGTGTCCTTTCATAACATCCGGTGACGTCACCCTCGCCCGAGGCCTTCGAAGGACATCGACCCGATGCCATCAATGCAGGACGTCCTCTGCCGAAAAAGTTTCCGAAGTGCACACCTGTGGACATTACATGTCGAAGATGTGGAATACGTTGGAGGAACATTCAGTCGAAAGAACGTTACCAGTTTGGTAAGTAACTTGTTCATCTCTAGATCTGAAATCATCCAGCCCTCATTGCTGCAAATTACATTGGATTTCTTAACAAATCCGGGTCGGCTGTTGGATGAATGCTACATTGGAGTCCCATTATCCCCTAATTCAATTTATAAGCATCATTGGACCTCCTCAACAATGTTATCAACAATTTTCTCTCAAAATTATATTGATCTGTCCAACATGACGGCTCCCATTCTCTTTGGCTCTGGTATTCCAACTCCTATTGATTAGAGTAACATGTCAATTCTAACCTCTCACATATCTACATGTGTCCAATGTCCAGCGCGGGGCATCATGTCACATCATAGAAAACACATTAAATCGAACTCTCAGTTCATCCCCCTGGGTGAGCGGGAGTCTAGTCTTTCGATCCATGCGATTTCTTTTTGTAAAAGTTTTTTGTTGATATTTCCTCCTCCGTTGCTGATCTTAACTTGCTCGAGAATTACACATCTCATTTGGGTGATGTTATGCCTTGCTTCTACGAAATGGACTGAAACTGGTGACTTTAGGCTTTTGGTTCTTATATTGGACTTGTGTTCTTTCCATCTTGTTTTTACTTTGCGTGTTGTCATACCTACATAAAACAGTCCACATGGACATTTCAATGCATACACAACATTGCTGGAGTCACAGGTGCAAGAGTGGTTCAATTTGGGTACTGGTGCCTGATTTCATTCCCCTTCACGATATTATCACAATGCTGGCAATTCAAGCATAGTATTGTGCCTTTATATTTAGTACCAGTCATTTCTGCCCTGACCAGTGTGTTGTGAAGTGCCTGGCTATTATGAAAGGCAAATGTGGGTATGTCCGGTATTGTTCTTTCTAGAATTGGCTCCATCTTCAATAGCGACCAGTTTTTCTTTATAATTCTTTTGATTTTACTGCTTTGTAACGAATGAGTGGTGACGTACACCAGTGATGCGTCTCCTCCCTTTTGTTTTGGTTTCATTAAGGACTCTCTTGGCATCATCGCTCCTTTCTCAGCCACTTGCTCTATATGTTCTTTTTTATATCCTCTTTGAAGAAACTTCAGTGTTCCTGCTTGTCTTACGTATTTCCCCTCCTCAGAGATATTTCTTCAGTATCGCAGAAATTGACTGATAGCGACATGGTCTATTGTCCTTTTTGGGTGAAAGCTGGTAGCTATTAGTAGACTATTTCTGTCTGTGGGTTTAGTGAAAATACGGGTATGTAGCTTCTTCTCTGTACTGTAGATCTCTACGTCCAAGAAATTTAATATGGACTTGCAGAGTTCAGTGGTGAATTTAATGCGTGGATGCATCAGATTCATCATCTTGAATAATTCCTTCAGTTCCTCCTCTGATCAATTCCAAATCCCAAAAATGTCATCTATATACTTCACGTACATCGTGAGATGTTCCAACCATCTATTAGAGTTTAGCACATGTTCTGTCTCTAAATACAACATGTAGGTATTGGCATAGCATGGGGCCATTGCTGCACTCATGCTAGTGCCAGATACCTGTAAGAAATAATTGTCCTTGAATTTAAAAAAGTTGTTCATCGGTATCAGTTTTAGCAACTTCAAAATGAAGACTTTGTCACTTCCACACAATCCTGTTTGTAGCAGAAGCCAATCCATGGCCTCAATGCCTGCTTCATATGCGATGTTAGTGTAGAGCAACGTGACGTCCATCGTAAATAAGATGTCACACCCTACCTCAAATTCTGTTCCTGTCAATTTCGACTGTGGTGTCTCTAATGTACGTGGGGCTGTTTTGGATTAATGGTTGTATTAGTTTGTCCAAGTATTTGGCTACAGGCTCTAGTACGCTACCTATTGCCTGCTCTAATGCGTCTGCCTGGAGGGTTTCTGGGACTCTTGGGTATTTTGAGTAAAATGTAAAATACTGGCATGATGGGATGCGTTGTCTCTAGAAATCTTTTTGTCTTTTCAGTTATGAAGTTGTTACTTTCCCCCTCGTCCAGCACCTCTTTAACGAGTGCCTGTACTTTTTCTGTGGGGTCAAAGGATATTTCCATATACGTTTCTTTGTCACTCAGCTGTCTCTCCACTTCTGCTTGTTCCTCTCATGGACAACAGCTTTCCTTGTGGCCATCACCTCTGCCAGGAGGGTAGGTGAGATATAGGCCCTATCCTACAACTAGCCATACCTGACTTTCCATGAATCGAGGGTGGTGCCGAGGACACACCCTGCTTTCATGCCGAAGGTTCAGTCGGAATTTCACCTCAACAAGTCTTTGGTGTAACCTGTTTTTTTCCCGAAGCCTTCGTCACCGGCTGAAAGGGCCTTGCACTCGCTGGACGTTGCTCGTGCCCTGAAGTTCTAAGTGGCACGCACAAAGTGTTTTCGAAAGACTTCACAGCTGTTTGTGACCTTTGGTCCTGTGAACCATGGGAAGGCCTTGTCCAAGGCTTCCATCTCAAGGTGGCTATCCGGCTGCATCATGCACTGTCATCGGATAGCAAAACCGACCGCTGCCCTGTTGTCCGAGAGCCCACTCCACCAGAGTGATCGCTGCAACGACAGCGTTCCTGTCTGTGTGCCCCTGCTGGACATCTGCAGGGCTGCTACGTGGAGGTCCACGCACACCTTAACAAATTTCTACTGCGTCGACCGGATTCCAGGGAGGAGTCCAGAGTCGGTCAAGCTGTGCTATGCAACCTGTTTGCTTGAGATGAGTCTGTCCCAGACAATGGCGTCGCCAGGAATCAAATTTAGGAGGGGCACAGAGGGGGCCAAAGACAAAAGTTGGGGGGCACAGACAAAAGTAGGGGGAGAGCATGGTCACTGCTCGTCTTAGGTAGGGGGGGCACAAAGCGGGGCACAGGGTTTCACAGGGGGGGCCCGGCCCCCCAGCTGCCCCCCTAGCGATGCCACTGATCCCAGATGTAAGAGTTGATTGCTTCTGTTGAGCTTTGCCAGCTCCCGTGGTTGTGTAACGTTGTACTGCTGTGTATTTGTTATTTGTGATGAGCTGTGACCCCATGCTGGAGAAGGAACAAGTTACTTACCTGTAACTATTGTTCTCCAGCATGGGTCTGGCATGGATTAACATGCAAACCCTCCCTCTGTCTCCTCTGCGGCTCTTCTTGGTCATACTGCCACTTTACATGCTTACCAAATCTGAAGATGGCTGCCAGACGAGGGGCTTAGGGGGAGGACTGAAGTCCATAATGTTCTTAGTTGATTCAATACCTTTTAATCCATTTTGTTTAGCAGATTTATTTGATGTATTTTTAGGGTTTAAAAGAAATTATGGGTTTTCTCTTAGATTTACAATCTGAACACCTTGGAGAATCGTTACTACTAAAAGTAGTAGCATTAACTTCCTGACCCTTATATACGTCAATTCCATGTTTACAAAGAGGTTTCTTATACTTCGTACCCTGGGAAAGTTCGAGAGGGGAGGCCCTACTGTGACACCATGCCATTAAATGTTTAGGCCTTAGCAAAACCTCATGCACAGATGAGGATGAGTACAGTGTTTCTCCTGACAGTCGCCACATTCCCTTGATAGCCTTCTCCTCCCATGTGATCCTCCCCCCTGATACCACCCCCAGGGTTAGGACCAGTTAGCATCTGCCTTTCAATGCATTGCTTTTCTCCCGCAGATGCCTCATCTGACAGATATCCCATCCAGCTTTGCTGCTTCAGAAATGTTTTCAACAGGGGGCGTAGTGGACCTCGACTCGGTCGTCGACCTGTCTTGCTCGGTACTCGAGCGTCAGCTCCGGACGTGACGTCAGGCGTTGGATATAAACTCTGTTACTACGCCCTATACCTCAGTTCCTTTTTTTCCACGTGCCATCACGCTGCTTGGGAACACGGTTGAGTCTTCGACTAATTCGATGTTTTCATCAGAAAATGTTACATTTTTGTCTAATTCCTCAAAGCAAGATGTCCGTTGCACGGGTTTCTGGCTTCAAGCGGTGTACCGATTGTCACACCAAAATGTCCATCCCTGACCCGCATGAGTTATGACACAAGTACCACGGCATGGGTCACGGGATAGAAGGGTGTGCATTGTGTGCCAAAATCCCTTCGTGATCGGGCTGCTAAGCGCGCACTGGGTCGACCGCCGTCAAAATCTCTGGCGCGGTCGACAGTTCAGTCCTCGGAGGCTAAAACCGATGGGCACACCCCTGAGAAAGAACATTGGCGAAGGAAGAAATGGTCCCACTCAAGGAGACATTCTTCCTCGTCCTGTAAGAAGAAGAAGGCGTCACCGCCATCGTCGGGACTCTGATTCGTTAACGGAAAAAGGTAAGCCGTCAACAAGGCTTACCACTCGACAGGAGTGGGAGGACTTTAAAAAAAAATGTTTAACAACTTTATTTTGGTTCGGTTGCATACTTGGGAAGGGATTACAATATTACATGCATAGTATCCTTCAATAACAATATAGAAAGCAACGTGAAGGACCGTCCCCTAGCCCTCCCCTAGGGGTTCATCGACCCTCTGCCCTGGCCATCCCAGTTCCCAGAATTGTTTGTCCGATGCGAGCCCTCTGTTATACATCGTTGCTTGGGACTAGGCTGAATAGCTGGGGCTTGTACGTTTCGGCTGGAACTGCTCGCTCATAGTCCAGGACTGGGGCCCACACCTATGTGAACCTGTGCAGTAGGCCCTCTTGGCTGCAGTGATCATTTCTGCTACCAGAATGTCCCATATTTTGATCCACCAAAGGGCCATCAGCGGGCCTTCAGTGGTTTCAAAGTGCAAGCAATCAGCGGTCACCCCTGATTTTGGTTTAAACCTTTTGAATTGGGGAGCCTAGAAGGATCGCTTTGGGTTTTTTCGGGTGATTGACCCATGTGATGGCCTCGATTGCAGAGAGAACTTTGTCCCAAAAGGCTTGGGTGGCTGGCAAATCCCACCACATATGCAGATAGGTGCCCCGAACCCCATACTTCGGCCAGCAGTTTGCATCCACTGCGTTTTTTTTAAAGTAGTTAAGCCGCACTCGGGGGTAGTACCAACGCAAAAGCAATTTGAGGGCACATTCTTTGTCCGTGACGCACATCGAGGAGGAATAATTCCTCGCCCAGATGTCCACCCAGGCTTGGTCCTGAATAGGCGGTCTCAGGTCGAGTGGGAGGATTTTAAGACCTCCATGTTCGAGATGTTCAGTAAGCATGCTGTTGTAAGGGCGGGTGACCCCCCACACAGCAGGCCCACGGAGACAAGAGTGTGCTCTGCGTTCCCGACCCCTCACATGCCCCGGTGCCGACGCCATCAACATTGATGAATCCTTTGACATAGGAGGCTTCAAGGCCCTTGATGCCGGGTCCGCCTCATGCTTTCCAAACTGCCAGTGCTTTGACATCACGGCCGACGCCCACACCCTCAATGCCAAAGAACAAGCCATTGCGCCAACCAACATTTGTCAGAAAATCCTACGTCCTGCTCTCCCGATTTTTTATTTTTTTTTCCATACCATGTCAAGCATTTTCAGCGTAGATGTAACGGGAGACGAAGGGGGTGTCGACCCCACTTTCATGGGCACAGGTGGTGTCAACTACTTTGGAGACCATAGCCAGCTGTTGGAGCTAGCTCAGGGCCTCCATGAGGACAGTAGTTTGGATACCTCCCAAGTTCAGGGCTTTAGTTGAAAGGGTCATTGATACCCTAGGGTTGCAATCCTCAGCAGTCCCAGTGCAGGGGTACAATCTCACTGATATTTTAGATGAAGGTCGATGACGGAGCGCAATATGCCCTTAAGCCCTGCAATTGCCTAACTCTGACCGCCCTGTGGCAGCACCCTTGTTTTATTCCCTCGGTTAGTTCCAACATATCTGGGAAATATAGGCCGGCTAGAGGGGACCCGTCATTCCTCTCCTCTCACCCTTCTCCAGAAGGGCTTCTTATGCAAGCTGCTACAGTCTCCTCCAGACCAGCTTCTTCAACTTCCGTTTTACCACCCGACAGGGAAGCAAAGGAAGTTGATGCCTTGGCCAAAAAGGCATTCACTTCAGGCAATATGGCCCTTCAAGCTATTAATATGGCTAGTGGCTTTGCAAAATATTTGTTTGGTCTTTGGACAGCAGTGGAGAATGCTACGCAGTAGTCCCTGAAGGAGAAATGTGCGAGAGCTTCCTACAGCTGGTGAAGGATGTGAAAGAGGTGGCCGGGCAGTCACTGCGAATGGGCCTGGACATTGCCAACTGTGTAGGCCGATCTATGGTGTCAGCAGTAATGCTCAGGAGGCAGGACTACTTACAATCTTCAGGCTTTTTCCCCTAATGTTCAGGGCCAAATTACTTGACATGCCCTTTGAGGGGGATGTCCTGTTCGGTGAAAAGGCTGACGATTCCTTGGAGAAATGTAAGGAATCCAAAATCACTGGTGAATCTTTAGGCCTGGCTGCGCAGCCGGTCAAGCCTGCCTTCAGCTTCGCCTCTAGGCCAAGGTGCTACAGGCGATATACGCCTTACGGCAGGAAAGCGCCACTTCCCTCCAGGCAAGGGCAGAAGCATTTTTCACACTCCGGAAGGGGCAGAGGGGCTTCTAAGGACCAACGAGCAGCGATAGCGGTGACCCAGCCTCTTAAGCCGCTTTGATTTCCCCTCCCACAACTTACCGATGGGTGGACGTTTGACAAAGCATGGGCCCCAGTGGCAGAGAATTGCTTCCGATGTTTGAGCTCGTTCTGTGGGGTTATTGCCTGCCGTTCTTAAGAAAACCACTGGACTAACCCACACCACCTCCGATCCAACCGTGACAGGAGCGCCAGGACAAACTGCAAGCCCTGTTGAAGGGTGCCGAGGAGAAGGTTACTCCCGAAAAGAGAGTATTGTGTTGGCATTCCCAGTATTTCCTGGTACCCAAGCAGGGAGGAGGTATCTGTCCCATTCTGGACCTCAGGGCCTTGAACACGTTCCTGAGAAAAGACACATTCAAGATGGTGACGTTGAGAGAAATTCTCCACGCTCTAGAGCTACAGAACTGGCTGGTGTCAATAGATCTACAGGGCGCTTATTTGCATATGCATATACATCGAAAGCACAGGACATTCCTGAGGTTTATCATAGGGGACAAGCACTATCAGTCCAAGGTGCACCCCTTGTGGTCTTCACAAAGCTCATGGCGGTAGTCGCAGCTCACCTTAGGAGATCCAAAGTCCATCTATTTCCATACCTGGACGACTGGTTGATCCGAGGGAAGTCAACAGGGCAGGTTTTGTCCCACCTGGAGTACACCTGTCTGTTACTGCACAGACTGGGCTTCTCCCTGAATTTGAAGAAGTCCCATGTGACACCAGTCCAAAGGCTCCAGTTCATCGGGGCAGTCCTAGACACCCAGGTTGGAAGGGCCTGGGTGTCTAGGAGGGAGTGAACAGCATGGCACAGATGGTCGACTTGTTCTGGAACCCCCGGACTCTACAAGCGGCTTCCTTCCTCCGCCTCTTAGGTCTCATGCCTCCTGTATCTTCATAGTGCCAGAGGACAGGCTGCACTTGAGATCCCTACATTGGCTCCAAAGGGATCATTGGTCACAGTACCTCAGAGCTCTCTCGGATCCCCTCAAGGTATCCAGACATGTGGTCAAAGACCTGTCCTGGTGGGCAAACCGCAACAGTCTCATGGCGGGGGATCCCTTCTGGCCTCTGTGGCCTCAGGCCCGAGTGGTCACGGATGCGTCTCTGAAGGGTTGGGGCACTCGTCGCAAGGACTTGCAGGTGAGTGGCCGTTGGTCAGCAACGGAAGCCAGGTGGCACATCAACAGGCTGGAGTTGCGAGCCATTAGGCTTGCCCTGAAGCCATTGGCTCTGTCTCTGAAGGGTAAGCATGTCATGATTTTGACGGCCAAAACAGTGGCCATGCACTACCTAAACAAGCAAGGTGGTGTGCACTCCCTCCCCCCCCCCCCTTCAGAGAGACGATGCAGCTGTGGTTCTAGCTATTGGATAATCAGATCTCATTGTCGGCATTTCATCTGGCAGGGACAGCAAACAGTTTGGCGGATCCTCTGAGCAGGCAGAGCAGGCAGAGCACGGTTTGCCACGGAATCCAGCTAGACGGAATTCCAATCGAACGGTGCACTGGGGGACGCATTTCTGGTGGATTTGACCATTCTTCGCCATTACGGTATTCCCTCTGATTCCCGTCTTTCCAGGGTTTCTCTGGAGGTTGAAGAGGTTTTATTTTTTTTAAAACTTTTATTTATTCAGAATGGCAGCATAACACAGGCGAACAACACCGAAAAAGTATAATACGAATACAGATGTACACAATGTAGGCATACAAAGGTTGCTTCACATACAATCATGATCATTGGATATATCTATAACATAGGCTAGATATAAGAGAGCTATGATTAGTGTGGGGGCCCAAGCTGGTAGGGGGGAGCAGATGGAGAAGATGTATCCGGTGTCGTATTCAAGTCAGACATATAAGATCGGAATCTGAGCCAGATATTTCTGGGCCTTGAGCGGGTGGACTGAAGGTAAGACCAAGTTTCCTCAGAGTCCGAGGCCCACGTGACCGCCCTTAGCCATTGGGTATGAGTGGGAGGCTTGGGACGGAGCCAGCAAAGTAGGATGGATCGTACTGCGAGAAGCATGCAGAGGCCAGCCAGTTTTTTGGAATTCCGGGAAAGTCCTGAGAAGTCGTGGAAGAGGCATCCCATTGGGGAGGGATTGATGGGGTGGTCGAGCATAGCAGATACTGTTGAGCACACTGCATCCCAGAACTGTGAGACACGGGGGCAGGACCAAATCATGTGAATGTAATCGGCAGTATCCTGACCGCATCTAGGACAGCTAGGAGGGCGGTCACCGAACATGCGGTGCAATCTGTTCGGGGTGTAGTGGAACCTATGCAGTACTTTAAACTGAATCAGTTTGAAACGGGAGTTAAAGGACACCCGGTGTATGCGCTCACACATATGTGCCCAGCGTTCATCCGATACCTCAGTCCCAAGGTCAGCCTCCCATGCCCGCTTCAGTTAAGCGAATTTCGGAATAGATCTGGATTGCAGCATAGTGTATAGTCTAGATATTTTACCTCTGGTGGGCAAGGGGGAGGTCAGTTCCTCAATGGCGGGGTCGTCTGGTGGTAATGCCGGGAGCATTACGGTAGTTACGTTTAAGGGTCTTACGAAGGGACGAATACTGAAGCCATGCGCACTGGCCTCTCCTTAGGGACATCGGGAGGTCAGGCCATTCAACAAATATACCCTGATCAAAGACGTCACGGAGTAGCTCGTATCCGGCTTCGGCCCAGCGTCGAACCATGGATGGTGGCACATGTGGGACCTCCGGGAGAAAGTTCCAGAGAGGGAGGTTACCATGGAAGGTGTAAGCAGTACCGGTCAACCTCCATGCTTTCGCCAATGCCAAGAATGTACAGGCGACTGGGTTCTGTGAGTCCAGCGCTAAGGGGGCGGGTTGTATCAACAGGGAGCGGATGTCGCGGTCACTAACCGCTAGTTTCTCGAGTCTAACATGTGGAGGGGGGTCCGTTGTGTTGGACCAATAGGATGCATATTGGATTTGGGATACCAGCCAGTATTTAAGAAAGTCAGGGGCGCCAAAGCCACCGTGGGTCATAGGGGTAGACAAGGTATCAAGTTTAAGGCGGACCGCACCCGAGTGCCACAGAAAGGAATTGATAGTGTGGGTCAACCCTCAGAAGAAGCCCTCGCCTGGCCATAAGGGGATGTTGGTGAACCTGTAAAGTAGTTGGGGTAACACTACCATTTTCAGTAGTCCTATTCTGCCTGCGAGGGATATCGGGAGTTTATCCCAGGCTAGTACTTTAGACGACAGATGTGTAAGATAATTCTGATAGTTCTCCTCGAAGGTCAATGCATGGTGACGCGTTACCTGTATCCCTAGATAGGTAATTTTAGACTGAGCCCATGTGAACCCCTGGGTGTCAGGAGGGAAGAGGGTACCATCTGTGAGTGGGAAGAGTGTGGATTTCGAGCAGTTCACCTTGAGGCCCGAAATACGGCCAAAGTGGATGACGTCCTCCAGTATTGGGGATGAGTTGATGGAGGGGAAGCGTATGAATGTGTCGTCAGCATATAGGGACACTATGTCAGCCTGGCCCATAGAACGGAGCCCTCTATGTGCATGGGATTGGCGGAGCATGTCGGCGAAAGGTTCTATTGCTATAGCGAAGATCAGGGGAGAGAAGGGGCATCCCTGTCTCGTCCCCCTGGCGATCTCAAAGAGAGGGGAGTAACGGTCATCAGTGCAGACCGTAGCCACAGGATCCGAGTAAAGCAATCTAACCCAGGAGAGAAAGGTGGGACCAAATTTACAGCACTCAAGCACCCGCCACAAGTACCTCCAAGAGACCAAATCAAATGCTTTTTGCATATCAAGCGTAGCGGCCACCAGGGTTTATTCTGTTGATTATATTAAAGAGACGCCTCAGGTGCAGAGAGGTAGAGCGACCTGGGATGAAGCCCTCCTGATCTGGGTGGATGATAGATAGTAAAAAGGGAGCCGGCTGGAGCCCCAGTGCCTTGGCGTATATTTTGACATCACAATTTATAAGTGAAAGCGGGCGGTACGAACCGCACTGCGAGGGAGATTTACCAGGTTTAAGCAGTACCGTTCTCCAGCATGGGGTGTGGCATGGATTCACAGGCTCATGAATATTCCCCGTCGTCAGGCTGGGAATCCTCGGTAAAGAAAAATCAGTATCAGTTTCGTTTCTGATCTGTCTTTCGTAGTAGTAACCAATCACTGATCTCTGCGTCATACTGCCCACAGCCAATGACTGCCCTCTCCCTAAGCCCCGCCTCTGGCAGCCATCTTCAGATTTTTACCGCACGTTCAAGTGTTGGGAGTCCTCGTGCTTAGCTCTCGAGCTTTTACTGCGTGTTTCGCGCTTTTTCAGGTGAATTTCACATTTTTTTCGGTTAATCGAGCCTCAAGCTCCACCGTTTCTACTCCCGTTAACGGCTACCCGTTGCGGGATTTTCCTACACCCCTCAAGGGTGAAGATTTCGTCGAATCAACTTCTTGGAGGATTCCAGAAGATTTGCGGCCTACTTCTAGATGGCCCAGGACGCAAGTTCGTCACCCGGACCCAAGCTGTTTCGCAGCTGCCCTGGATGCGGGCTGCAGAATGTGTTGAAGGAGGACGAACATTCGCGATGCCTCTTCGAAGGGATTGTGTCCTCCGACGTATTCCTCATCTTAGATATCTCCTTCCAGCTCTGCTGGCCTCGGAAAATTTTTTCTCTAGAGGGCGCTGCGCGTCGACGTCCTCCGAGTCGATGTCCCTCGACAGCCGCCGTGTCGACGTCATCCTGGCTATAAAAGCCGCGCGCAGCGCCCGTTGCTCAGTTCCGTTTTTCCGCGCTTACTCAGTGCCATCGGAATACCGTTGTTCAGTTTTGTCAGGTTAAACCTATTTACCTTGAGTTATTCGATCCGTACTCGATGGCCTCTTCGTTGGAACCGACAACTCCTCGATCCGGCTTCAAAAAATGCCGAGATTGTGGGAAAAAGATGTCGCTGACTGACCCTCACAGAGTTTGTCTGTGGTGTTTGGGAGCTGAACACCATTGTTCGAGTGCGAGGACTGTATGTCCATGACAGCTAAGGCGAAAGGTAAGACTTTTAAAGCTTCTTCTTCGTCGACGAAGTTGAGACATTCGTCTCCTCGTCACCATTCGCGCTCCAGATCTCGGAGTGGGTCTCATCACTCCTCGAGATCGAAGCGCTCGAAGAGGAGACGTCAAAGATCCCCTTCTCCGTCTTCCTCTGTTTCGCCAAAGAGAATCCCATGCCCCACGAAACATAGTTCCCAGGCTGAATGGGAGGAATTCCGCAAAAATATGATGAGCGTCTTCGAGAAAGCGGCCTCGACCCCCTCGAAGACTGCCGACAGCGATGCTCTGGTCGAAAGACCCGAAGGTCAAAAACGCCGCGAGTCGCAGTACCCGGCGAAGGAAACCTCTCGAGCGTGTCACGAACCCTCGAGTAGGACTATGACCTCCAAACCTTCCTCGAAGGTTCCGTCGACGCCGTCGACGAAGGTTCCGTCGAGGTCGATGTCTTCGACGCAGTTGTCGAAGAGACCTTCGACACACGAGTCTGTCGACTCGACGCCAGCTTCGACACCGGTGTCAACGCCAAGAAAAGTCACGGTTACGACACACCCAGTGACTATCCCCAGGTCCTCGACGTCGATGGCTTCGAGATTGTCGAGCAGAATCCCAATTCTGTCGAGGTCTTCGAGGCCTCCGCCTTTGTTTTCGACGCCACGCTCGAAGCCTTCGACGTCGACGACATCGCCGTTTTCGATGCCGATTATGACAAGTTCGGCACCCTCTGCCTTGGAAATGGGGTTTACACCCTTTATGAGTTCAGAACAATTGAGAACTATGTCCTCAATCATGGAAGAGGGTGAATTGTCTGAACAGGAAGACACATTTGAGTTGCAGGGACCTGTAACCCCAATTAGAGAGGAATTTTCCTCTGAAGAACGCAGGTTAAAGGATCTTCATGATTCCTTACATGAGGCAAGTGGGTTAGACACCTCCCCTGAGGTGGAGTTTGCTAGGCCAGACCCGGGGGAACATGCTGAAACCCCCTATAGAGCCTTAATGGCCAGGATCACAGAGTTTATGGGGTGGTCTACACCTTCACAATCTTTCCAACAAGATGACCTCACGGATATTCTTGACAAAGGCCCACAGGAGGATCCTGTGGTGCCTTTTCATAAAGCTCTTCAGAGGAAGATTATGACGAACTGGGAAACCCCAGATGTCGTACCGGCAGTAAATAAAAAACTGTCTACAAAGTACATATAAATATGATGCTATGGCAAAGAAAGTTTTTTCGGCATATAGCATGGCGTTAAAATCTGTTAATGCTGCTTGCACCCTTGCTAGATTCAGCCATACACTTTGGGAGTGTGCTTCTACAGCGGCTGACTGCATCCCGGAGGGAGAAGAAAGGGATGCGTTCAGAATATTATACAGGACGGTAAAGACGCTATGTGCAAATCCCTCCAGACGGGCATGATTCGGCTGACAGTATCAGCAGAGCAATGGCGGCAAGTACAACAACCAGGAGATTCGCTTGGTTGAGAAAGTCTGGTTTTGCCCCAGATGTGCAAGCCAGGCTCTTGAACATGCCATTCGATGGCTCTTCTTTGTTCGGGAAAAAGGCGGATGACAGTTTAGAGAAACTGCAAACTTCAAAAGCAGCAGCAAAATCCCTAGGCGCTGCAATCCGTCAGACACCTTTTCGTCCCACAGGAACCTCTGCGAGGGGCAAGTCCTTTCGCTTCTACTCCGCATTCGGAAGAGGTAGAGGACGACCGGCTCAAAGGGGACAAAGAAGAACTACCCGAGGTGGACGGGGTAGATATTCAAAAGCCGCAGCAACAGCAGGTGCCTCTTTACCATCGGCATCTGCATCAGCCACCCCAAAACCACTCTGAGGACTTCCCTCACAGGACACCTGTAGGAGGCAGGTTGACTCAACATCTGGCAGTATGGCAGGCTATCACGTCAGATGCTTGGGCATTGGAAACAGTTGCCCAAGGTTACTGCCTGCCTTTCCTACGTATACCTCAGAGTCATCCACCGGGGATCAGCTCTCAGAAAGCTCCAGATCCGCTCCTCTTGCAGGAAATTTTGGACCTGCTAGAGAAAGGTGCCATAAAACTGGTACCTGTAGCGGAGAGGAACAAGGGCTGGTACTCCCCTTACTTTCTCATTCCAAAGAAAGACGGAGGACTGAGACCCATCTTGGACTTGCGAGAATTGAACAAATTCTTCAGGAAAGAAAAATTCAAGATGATCACTCTTTCTCAGATCCTCCAGGCCCTTCAGTTCCAGGACTGGTTGGTATCTCTGGACCTTCAGGACGCTTATTTCCATGTGCCTATCCATCTCAAACACAGGAAATACCTGAGGTTCGCAATTGGCAACTCTCACTATCAATTTCGAGTGCTGCCATTTGGGCTGACCTCCGCCCCGAGGGTCTTCACCAAGTTAATGTCGGTAGTGGCGGCAAGTCTAAGGAGGGAAGGGATTCACGTCTACCCCTACCTGGACGATTGGTTGATCAGGGCTGTTTCTTCGGAACAAGCTCAGATCCAGCTAAATCACGTGTGCCACTCCCTTCACAGACTGGGCTTCTCCCTCAATTTAAAGAAGTCACAAATGATACCATCGCAGAGACTCCAGTTCATAGGAGCGATCCTGGACACTTCCCTGGGAAAAGCTTCGCCACCAGAGGTGAGGGCTCAAGATATTCTACAGATGGTTACAAAGTTCCAACATGCCCAACGTCTCCCAGCCTTTAACTTTTTGAGGTTGCTAGGCCTCATGGCATCCTGCATTTTCCTAGTGCCAGAGGCTCGCCTGAGAATGAGATCCCTCCAGTGGGCACTGAGGACTCAGTGGTCACAATTTTCAGGGAGAATGACAGATCTTCTTCAGGTTCCCGACAGGGTGGCTCAAGACCTTCAGTGGTGGGCCTGTCAGGAGAACATTCTGAAAGGAGAACAGTTTTGGCAACCCTGGCCGGAGATAACAGTAGTCACGGATGCCTCACTCACGGGGTGGGGAGCCCACGCCAACGACTTGACCTTCAGCGGTCGTTGGTCTCCATCGGAGTCCAGACTACATATCAACCTGTTAGAGCTGAGAGCCATCAGACTTGCGCTGAAGGCGTTCCTGCCAGCTGTACAAGGGAAAAACGTCCTGATAATGACGGACAACACGGTGGCCATGCATTACCTCAACAAAAGAGGAGGCGTAGGATCACTACCCCTGTGCAGAGAGTCGATGCAGCTCTGGTTTTGGGCAATCCAAGAAGGAATCTCTCTATCGGCAGTTCACCTAGCCGGAGAGAAGAACTTGACAGCGGACGCTCTGAGCAGGCAGAGCACAGTCTCCCACGAGTGGGAGCTAGCTCAGGAAGTCCTTCAAGAGATCTTTGCCCTTTGGGGAACCCCTCAGGTAGATCTGTTCGCCACCAGCCTCAACAGGAAGTGCGATCTGTTCTGCTCAAGGGAATTTCCCCCGAGAGGAGCTCTGGGAGACGCGTTCATAGTGGACTGGGAGTTTCCGCTTCTGTACGCGTTCCCACCGGTCCCTGTCATTCCTCAAATGATCAGGAGGTTGAGAAGATTCCGGAGAACCATGATCCTAATTGCCCCGGATTGGGCCAGGAGAACGTGGTACCCGGACCTTCTAGACTTGTCCATCTGCCCTCCAATTTGACTTCCACTCGGAGAGAACCTACTCTCACAGAAGGGAGGTCAGGTTCTCCATCCAGACATCAAAACCCTCAACCTTCACGCTTGGCTTCTGAAAGGCTGAGGTACAAGGATTGGGACCTCCCTGATGATGTTATGGAGGTGTTGCTTTCGGCAAGGAGGCCAGCAACAAAGTCTTTATACCGCTGCCGTTGGAACAGATTTTGCAGCTGGTGTAGAGAACAGAATATCAACCCTTTTTCATGTGGTGCACCAATGGTTTTGTCCTTCCTACTATATTTGGCAAATTCAGGCCTTCAAGTTGGCACCATTAAGGGCTATCTCGCAGCGCTATCCATCTTTAAGCGCACTGCGGAAGAACCATCCTATTTCAAGTTACCCTTGGTAATAAAATTTCTAAAGGGGTTAACCAATGTTTATCCCCCAAGACCATTCCAAGTTCCCCTATGGGATTTAAACTTAGTCCTAACTTTCCTGATGGGCACACCTTTCGAACCACTCCATTCTTGTTCGTTAAGATTCCTTACCCTTAAAACTGTTTTATTAATAGCACTTACATCTGCTAGAAGGGTGAGCGAATTACAAGCTCTTTCTTGTAAACCCCCTCACACTATCTTTCACAAAGACAAAGTTGTCCTGCAATTGAAGCCTAATTTCCTCCCAAAGTTGGTTTCTGAATTCCATATCACTCAGAAGATTACCCTACCATCTTTCTATCCTCCTCCTCACCCGGGGAAAGAGGAAGAGAGGTTACACAGGCTAGACCCTAGAAGGGCTTTAAGTTTTTACATCAGTAGACTAGCCAGGACAAGACAGGCAGACCAGCTGTTTGTAGGTTACACAGGTCACAAGCTGGGGTTACCAATAACTAAGCAGACCATTTCCAGTTGGATCATTCTAGCCATTCTGGAATGTTATAAACTGGCAGGAAAAGAGCCCCCTCAAAACCTTAGGGCTCATTCAACCAGAGGTATTGCAGCTTCATCGGCCCTCAAAAGAGGTGTGCCGGTTAAAGACATCTGTGCGGCCGCTACATGGTCGTCTGTCCATACCTTTACACGATTTTACAACTTGGATTCCTCCTCCAGTCAAGAGACTAGGTTTGGAAGGGCTGTACTGCATTCTATTCATCAATAGAAGACAGCATGAAGTCAGTACTCCCTCCTCCAATAATAGAATACTGCTATGGGAGCCTATCTAAGATGAGGAATATGTCGGAGGACACAATCCCTTCGAAGAACAAGTTACTTCTTACCTTGTAACGTTCTTTCGACGGGATGTTCCTCCGACATATTCCTCATCGACCCTCCCGTCCATCCCCGCAGTTCTACTTCCCTTGTTGTTGCAGCTTATGCTCCTTCAGGGTGATTAGTTTAGTCCAGAAAGCATTATTGTGGGCTACAAAACGGAACTGAGCAACGGGCGCTGCGTGCGGCCTTTATAACCAGGATGACGTCGACGTCGATACGGCGGCTGTCGAGGGACATCGACTCGGAGGACGTCGACGCGCAGCGCCCTCTAGAGAAAACATTTTTCGAGGCCAGCAGAGCTGGAAGGAGATATCTAAGATGAGGAATACGTCAGAGGAACATCCCGTCGAAAGAACGTTACAAGGTAAGAAGTAACTTGTTCTACTGTCTTCATGGGGACAAGACTCATGTAGAGAAGGACTGCCAGTTCTGCAAGAACTTGTCGAAGCGGACCATGAGGGACCGTCGATCCCGTCTCGCCAGCTGGTTGGAGAAGGGCTCAACGGGTGAGAAGAAGAAGAAAGGGTCCGAGCGGGCTTCTAAGTCCTGTGCGGGCGCCCTGGCGACGGGGGCCCAACACCAGGCCAAGCGCTGCGAGTCCGCTGACTCCGGGAGTGCCGAAAGGTCGGGCTCTTCGGTCGCCAGGCAGGGCGCGCCTTCCCCGGCACTGTCGACCACGAGCCAGCGCTCCGGTTCGGGGAAGAGGAAGTCTGAGACCCCGGGTAAGCTTCGGGAGAAGCCCCGTCCGATCTCGGAAGAGGGGGAGCGAGGCGTCGCCCCTCCCCCTAAGGAGAAGGCCCGGGACGCACCTAAGGTGGTGAAGGCCCCTACCCAGCAGGCAAAGGCCTCTATCGAGGCGATCGCGGCGACTCTGGCCAAGCCGGCAGAGACGCCGCCAGCGGAGACTGCCTCCGGGACTAGAGTTTCCCTGCCGCCAAGGAGGGAATCCTCTTTTCAGCCCATCGTCATGGCCACCATGATGGAAGAAGCGAGGGGGGGCACGGTAGCCTCCTCGAGCTCGGAGTCGGCCTCGGAGGAGGAACTGACCGAGGCCGTGAGGAATCTCGAAGTCCAATTCGAGAAGGTTCGATCCCGTAAGGAAGATCCTCGGGAGATTACCGAGGAAGACGACGATGGCGAGGAAGAGCAGCCTTCCCTTCCGGCGCAGCCGGAACCTAGGCCTCAGGATAGCTCGGCGGCCATTTTGTCTGCGATCCAGTCCTTATGCTCTGAGATAAGGACGAGATTACCACGGGCCAGGCCGGAGGACCCGCAACCTGGCCCGTCGGGAAGTCCTCAGAACAAACGACGGAGGACCCAACCCTCTCCTCCACTCGCCCCCGTAAGGCCTACAGTTCCCTCCTCATCCTCCCACGAGTCGGGAGATGACGGTGCGATGGGCTCGACGACGGGTTCTGAGGGCGACGGCGACGATGACGGAACGGGTCTCCCGTCGCACGGGCCTCGCCGCCCGACGAGATTGGCTCATTCCACGCCATGATCGCCAGGGCTTCCGAATTGTTCCAGCTCTGCCCGGAGGAGCAGAAAAAGGAAGGTTTCCTCTATCAGCGCCGGGAGGCCAAGAGGAAGACTGTCATCGCTGTGCCTCTAATCGATGACATCTGGGAGGAGGGCCTGTTGGTTCTCAAGAACCCCTCCACGGCACCAGCCAAAAGGCACCGGTACGAGAAGAACTACCGGGTCCCCGAAACTTCTCCCCTGTGCCTCAGGGCCCAGCCAACGCCAGACTCGGTCGTCTCGGCGGCGGCGAAGAAGAAAGCGGTGGGGTCAGGAGCCTCGACGTCGAATTCCCCGCCGGACGGCGAGGGAAAGAAGTTGGACGCCATGGGGCGGCGGGTCATTTCGTCGGCGGCGACGACGATCAAAGCGGCCAATGCCCTGGCGATCGTGGGCCGTTACGAAAGAGAGCTCTGGTTTAAGCTGGCCCCCATATTGGACTTCCTACCGGACGACAAGAGGTCCGAGGCCCTGTAAATACTTCAAGAAGGCGAGGTGGCGTCGGACCACGCCATAACGGTGGCAACCGATATTGCCGATACCGGTTTCCGCCAGCTGGGCAACGGTGTTTGCCTACGACGATGGGGTTGGCTCCGGGCGACCGACTTCCGTCAGGACGTCCAGACCAGCACCCCGGTGGGAGGCCGGCTGACGAAGTTCGTCGGCGTGTGGAAGTCCATCTCCACCGACGTTGGGTGCTGGATACCCTGGCAAGAGGACACTCTATCGAATTCCTGAAGTAGTGCCCTCACGTTCCACCTGTTGCCAGGAAGGAAAATCACGTCCCGCAACTGCTGTTGGAAGTACGGGCGATGCTCAGGAAAGACGCCATCGAGCTTGTCCCGAAGAGGCTCCGGGGTGTACTCAAGGTACTTCCTCGTCAGGAAGAAGACGGGCGGCTGGCGCCCCATCCTAAACCTTCGTCGTTTGAACAAATGCATCAGGTCACAAAAGTTCAGGATGGTCACCCTCCAGCACGTGCTGGGACAGCTGGAGGAAGGCGACTTTCTATCGTCGTTGGACCTGGAGGATGCTTACTTCCACGTTCCCATCCTCAAAAGTCACCGAAAGTTCCTCAAGTTCGTCGTCCAGGGACGCCACTACCAATTCAGAGCACTGCCGTTCGGATTGAAGTCGGCCCCCAGGGTCTTTACCAAGTGCCTAGCACCTGTGGCGGTGCGGCTGCGCCTGCAGGGGATTCACGTCTACCCCTACCTGGACGACTGGCTCATCCGCTCAAGGACGAGGGAACTCGCCGTCGAACACACTGCGAGGACCGTCCAGCTACTCACAGACCTGGGATTCGCCATAAATTACCCAAAGTCCCACCTGGTGCCGTCGCAGGTGGCCCTGTTTCTGGGAGCGAAGCTCGATACAGTGAGGCGCCTGGCGGCACCGTCGGAAGAACGGACGAAGACCATTCTAGGCAAAGTCCCTCCTGGGGATGATATCCTCTTGCATCTACCTGGTGCGCCTCTGCAGACTACGGATGCGCCCTCTTCAAGAATTTCTCGACGCCCGTTGGATGCAGGCGACGGGCACCTTCGAAGACAGGGTCCCCCTCAACGAGGTGTTCCAGCGGGCGATTCTGTGGTGGGGCGTTTGAGCGCACCTCACGGCGGGCAAGGACTTTCAGTTGCCGGCGTACCAGGAGACGGTGACGACGGACGCCTCCCTGGAAGGCTGGGGCGCCCACACCGTAGATCTCCTCGCAAGAGGCCTCTGGCTCCCGGAGGAGAGGCTCCTGCACATCAACATCCTGGAACTCCGAGCCGTGTTCTGGGCTCTCAAATCGTTCCTCCCGTCGCTCAAGGGCAAGGTGGTGCGGATCTTCACGGACAACACCACGACAATGTTTTACATACGGATGCAGGGAGGCACCAGATCCCCAGCCCTATCCAAGGAGGCACAGGATCTGTGGCACTGGGCGTTCGCCCAGGGGATGTTCCTGGTTCCCTTCCACCTGGCAGGAGAAAGAAATACCATCACCGACTCGCTCAGCAGGGAGCTGCGCGCGTGTCACGAGTGGGAACTGCGCCAGGATCAGGTGGATCAACTCTTCCAACGATGGGGCAAACCTCAAATCGACCTGTTCGCAACAGCGACGAACTCGAAGTGCAAGAGGTTCGCCAGCAGGTTTCCCCAGCCGAGAAGCATGGGCGATGCGTTCTCGTTCCCCTAGGTTGGCCTATACCTGTATGCGTTCCCTCCGTTGCCGTTGCTGCTTCGACTCATCAACAAGCTCG
This sequence comes from Ambystoma mexicanum, assembly GCF_040938575.1. Taxonomy (NCBI): domain Eukaryota; kingdom Metazoa; phylum Chordata; class Amphibia; order Caudata; family Ambystomatidae; genus Ambystoma; species Ambystoma mexicanum. The sequence goes on from NC_090923.1 coordinate 643,617,465, forward strand.
AGAGGTCCCGGTGCAGGATGATCCTCGTCGCACCGGCGTGGCCGAGGCAGATCTGGTTCCCGGACCTTCTGGACTTGTCAACGTCCCCTCCCATCAAGCTGTCGGCGGACGCGGACCTTCTCTCCAGAGAAGGAGGCGCCATCTTCCACCACGACTCGGCGTCGCTGAACCTGCAGGCTTGGCTCCTGCAGCGCTAGAGTTTGGAGGCTACGATATACCGGCCGATTGCAGAGAGGTTCTTGCAAAGGCCAGGGCGTCCTCGACTCTCAAATGCTACGGTCATAAGTGGAAGAGGTTCTCTATCTGGTACCGAGCACAGAAGATCAACCCCCTATGGATTACGGCCCCTCAAGTGCTGCCGTACCTGCTATCGCTGGCAAAGGCTGGGCTAGCCCATGCCTCCATTAAGATGCATCTGGCGGCGATCTCCAGATATACCAGAACCACAGGACGGACGTCCCTGTGGTCCCATCGACTGGTAAAAGAGTTTATGAAAGGACTGTTCCGGTCGTTCCCGCCGGTGAAGGCCCCGGCGTGGGAACTTAACGTGGTGCTGACCAGGCTCATGGGGCCCCCATTCGAGCCGATGCACTCCGCACCGATGAAGTTTGTGTCGTGGAAGACTGCATTCCTGGTGGCCATTACCTCCGCATGACGAGTGGGAGAGATCCAGGCCCTATCCTGCAAAGCACCGTACTTGACTTTCCATGCCTCGAGGGTGGTGCTTAGGACGCACCCCTCCATTATGCCCAAGGTGCCGTCGGACTTCCATCTTAACGAGCCCCTGGTGTTACCTGTTTTCTTCCCGTCTTCTTCGTCGCCGGCCGAGAGGACTTTGCACTCGCTGGATGTGGCTAGAGCGCTGAAGTTCTACGTGGACCGCACGAAGAGTTTTTGGAGGACATCACAGCTATTCGTGAACTTTGGACCTGTGAATCAAGGGAAGGCTCTTTCGAAGTCTTCTATTTCCAGATGGCTCTCCGGCTGCATCATGCACTGCCACCGGTTGGCTAACCGACCGCTGCCAGGCCGTCCGAGAGCCCATTCGACCAGAGCGATCGCTGCTACTACGGCGTTCTTATCTGGTGTGCCCCTGCTGGACATCTGCAGGGCTGCTACGTGGAGGTCGACGCATACCTTCACGAGATTCTACTGCATCGATCGGGATTCCAGGGAGGAGTCCACGGTCGGCCAAGCAGTGCTGCGCAACCTGTTCGCTTAAGGTGAGCCTGGTGAGGAGGTAAGAGATGCTTAATGTTGAGTTTTTTTTGTATTGCTTAATATTGAGCCTTTTGCCACCTCCCGTGGTTGTGCATGTGTGTACTGCTATGTATTCTTATATTCATGAGCATGTGAATCCATGCCAGACCCCATGCTGGAGAAGGAACAGGTTACTTACCTGTAACTGTTGTTCTCCAGCATGGGTCTGGCATGGATTCACATGCGAACCCTCCCGCCTACCCCTCTGCGGCTCTTCACTTGGTCATACTGCCACTTCACGTGCTACCAAATCTGAAGATGGCTGCCAGAGGCGGGGCTTAGGAAGAGGGCAGTCATTGGCTGTGGTCAGTATGACGCAGAGATCAGTGATTGGTTACTACTACGAAAGACAGATCAGAAACGAAACTGATACTGATTTTTCTTTACCGAGGATTCCCAGCCTGACGACGGGGAATATTCATGAGCATGTGAATCCATGCCAGACCCATGCTGGAGAACAACAGTTACAGGTAAGTAACTTGTTCCTTATTGTGGCTTCTCGGAGTGAAGGGGGAAATACACCCGCCTCAACCAATTCCTCCCAGAGAGCCATTAGATGAGGGAGTAGTAGTGTTTTATAGCGTTTATAAAGTTCAATTGGGATGCCATCAGAGCCGGGGGCCTTCCCCGAGGATAGGGAGTCCATAGCATCAGAGAGCTCTTCAAAGGTGGGATCCTGCGGTCTCCGGAGAAAGGGCCGACAGGGGAAGGGTATCAAGAAAGGAGTTGATCTCCGCCGCTGATACCTCGTCTGAGTTGGAGTACAGGGTTTCATAAAATGTGAAAAATTCTGTGTTGATATCCTGTGAGGTAACAGCCATAGAGCCGTCGGGCCTTTCAATCCCAAGGATATGCGGAGACCCCATCTCATGACGGATAAGTCTCGCCAGAAATCGTCCAGGGCGCTCACCCTCCCCGTATCTCCTCGCCATACCAGGGTTGTCTAAAAATGTTTGTTCGCGCTCCGCAAGGGATCGGAATACATTCAGCTCCACCCCGATATCCGCCAGGGTCTCCGGGGTAGAGTGAAGTGAGCATTTAGCCTCAAGGATCGATAATTTGGATTTGCTCTCAGCGAGATCTCTCCGGATTAACCTGAGAACACCATTCTCCTTTGACAGCGCTATACCTCTAATATAGACCTTGAAGGACTCCCATAAGAGTGGCCTGTGATGCTACCAAGCCAGTGTTTGTCTCGAAGAACTCCTCAATAGACACCTCAAGCTCGGAGCCAAACTCCGGGTCCAGAAGGGAGTGGGGCTTCAACTTCCAATGTCGAGTGTGACCAGGATCCGGGCCCCAACCTATGGTGATGGTTACAGGAGAGTGGTCAGATAGGCTTCTGGGGAGGATCATTAGTTGTATAACATTCTTAACCAACGCGTTGGAGATCACCCATCTATCTATGCGGGAATAGGAATCGTGCACTGAGGAGTAGAAAGAATAAGCTCGGGAATCCGGGTGGAGGAGCCTCCCTGCATCAACCATGGCAAGACGGGGCAGGGACGATAGCGCAACATAGGCTGCCCTGGTGAGTTGACGGGGCTTGGACCCAGATCTATCAAGGACCACATCAAAGATTGTGTTGAAGTCGCCCCCCCAAAGGATGGGGACAAGGGGGAAGCCATCAAGAAGGGACGTGACTTGCACATAAAAATCCGGGTCATCTATGTTAGGACCATAAATATTCAGCAGGACAACCTCCTTGTTTTGAAGTGTGGCATGAAGCAGTACATATCTGCCTTGAGGGTCTATTTGTGAAGAGATAAGAGTGAACTTGAGACTCTTATGGATGAGAGTCATGACCCCGCGGCTTTGGGTGGAGAAATTGGTAAAGAATCTATGGGAACCCCATGTTTTAGCAAATCTCATACATTGATCAGTGCGGGCATGTGTCTCCTGTAAAAAAAAGAATCTTGGACCCATGACGCTCAGCCTGCAGCTGGAGTTGCCTCATCTTTTTAAAATTGCCCAATCCCCGTACATTCCAGCTCATGAAGGTCAGGTCACTCTCAATCATCGATACAGCGGCGTTGGTATCAGAAAAAGTGTCAATAGCCAATGAGTCAGTTTAGCAGCCCTGTGGCACCAGTCACTGTATATCGCCCTGCGATCCGCCTTCGCTGCCAACGCCAAGCTTTTAATAACATAACCCCCAACATGTCCCACCCACATCCCCCCCAATCAGGGGAATGGCAATCCCAAAACCCCTCAACCAAAACCAAACCAGTGGCATCAGCGCCTTGGGGCCTGTAGGCCGGACTGGCCGCGTTGCTCCGGGCCACAGCAGATCCAAGAAAAACAAAAGGTGCCAGCAGTGAGATTTAGCACGTAACTTGGGCAGAGTTTTTGCACACATGTTGATGTGGCACATATTTGTAGAGATGAGACAAACTAAGCAATTTACAGAGTGGTAAACTAGTGTGGCCCCGGTGTAGGAGGGTGGCCCGGCCTGGGCCCTCCCCAACGGAACAGATGGATAGCTGTAGAGACATGATTAGAGGGGAGGATCAGCCTGGGAAATGTTCGTCCATGAACTTGGAGGCCTCCTCCAGGATCGTGAAAAAGAACACCTGGTTGGCGTGCTCTATGCGAAGTTTGGCGGGATAGAGCATGGAGTATTTAATTGAATGGTCCCGCAGCCTACGCTTCACCGCTAGGAAAGTCTTGCGTTCTCGCTGGACAGCCATCGAAAAGTCCAGGTAGAGATGAATCCTTGTCCCGCCCAGCAGAAGCTCTCCCTTGAGTCTAGCGGCCCTGAGGAGGGCATCGCGATCTCGAAAATTCAGCACGCGGGCTATGATGGGCCGGGGAGGAGTACCGGGCTTGGGTTTAGCCATCAGGGCTCGGTGTGCACGCTCTATAGTGAATTGCGGGGAGAGCTTTGGTGAGTCGAGGAGTGTCAATAATGTGTGTTCAACAAAGTCCTCCATTGGTTCATTAACATCATTCTCGGGAACGCCGACAATGCAGAGGTTGTTGCGTCTTGATCGAGATTCCAAGTCCTCGTTCTTCTTTTCCACCTCAAGAACTCGGTTGGAGAGAGCGACGACCTCAGAGCGCAAGGCACCCAGTCCATCCTCAGCGGAGCCCACCCTTGCCTCGACCTCCGACACCCGGCTATCCGTCCTCTCGATATGGGCCTTAATGGAGGATATAGTGCCGTTCATGTCATCTAATTTTGAGTGGTGTGCGGTGAAGCCCTCGCAGATAAAATCCATCATATTTTGGGACTCCGGAGCAGTGGCGGATGATGATGCAGTAGAAGCCTGCTCGGTGGTTTCTTCTGGCGATCTCACCGGTGTCTTCGCAAACATATTGATGGAGCTCTGTTTCTTCCCGGCCCCCTTGGTCATCTTGACGATGTTGGAATTCAAGTGGAGTGAGGGGGGGCCGGCGCTGTCCGAGCAGCTCAAAAGGGGGGACCTCAGACTATGCAACGAGTAGGACGGTATGCAAGGTGTGGTGTGGAACAAGTGGTCACCCAGGGGGCCAGCGTCCGTGGTCCTGTTTATATGAGGCTTGTTGTTACCAGTGTAGCCTGTGGGGGCTCAGCTCGCCCCGGGCGATGTGAGGGGCGCGGGTCCCAACCCCCAGTGCACAGTCCGAGGACCTCGAGCGTAGGCGACCAAAGGGCTGGGGGTGGTGAAGCCCAGCGACCGCTATGGGAGTCAGGGGCCCAGGTATGGTTGCCCAAGTGAGTCTGTAGGAGGGGTGGGGAAGAGCACCTCCCAGCCCTGTACTTTTGCAGATGGGGCAGACAGGCCGCGGTTCCAAAGGTAGTGATGTAGGTCGTGGCAGGCACCAGACAGTCAGCAGGTCATGTGTTGGAAGGTGACCGCGGTGTCGCTGCAACTTGATCAGGAGCCAGGGGTCCACCGGAGTAGAATTGTGGGTGACCACCGTGGCCCAGTGCACCCCAGGTAGGGCGAACGGATGTTGCGGGGGGGCCGCTTGAGCGGGGCAAAGTGGGACCAGGGCAGCATTTCAGCCCCCGTGTGTCCCCAAAAGCGTGCACGGGGCTGTCCGCGTGCCGAGTTCGGGGGGGCAGGATCCAGTATCTATTATGTGCCCCAGGGTCGGGCACCGCCAATGATCAGGTTGTGGGGCGATGCAGGGGGGTAGTGAAGCAGCGCCGATCACAGGGGGTGAACGGGGCTCCCCCCTTCCACGTACCTTGTGGCCACCAGGATCTTGTGCTTGTGGCGCAGTGTGCGTTGGCGGGGGAGCACGGCACCCGGTGTCCGAGGGTGCGTCGCAGCTCCACCCCGTCTCCAGAGTCTCCTTGACAGGGGGGGAGGGCCTCCAACAGCCGATCCCTCCGGCGAACGCGACCACGGTCCAGGAGGGGCCAGACAGCACAGGTGCTCAGGGCAATCGCCTTCCATAGCGGCGCCGGGTCGACACGGCCGGGTCGCGCAGTGTCAGCGGCCGCAGCCACAAGCCCCCACACCGGCGGCGAGCGACCCCAGGGCAGGCACAGGCCTGAGGCTCCGGAGGGGAGTCCTCACGCGGTGGGTCCCGGCAGGAGTAGATGGAGGGGGCCGGGACACTGGAATATTAGCGGGTCATCACAGGAGTGGGTGGAAGACACCGGTGCGCAGGAAGGATCAGCGCGTCCTGCAGCCGGGATATTGGCACGAAGCCCCGCCGCCGATGGGGGAAGGGCACAGCGGTGTCCAGATCTCGGGATCCCCGGTGCCGTTTCCTGTCGGGATTTGGACCAGATGGTGCACGGATCCTCAGCATCAAAGTCGTGCCCGCCAGGGCCGAGTACTTGTCCAAGAAAGTGCCAAGAACAGGATCATACGGTGTGCCTGCCACGGAGTGCAGCTTTCAAGCGGCCATCTTGTTCGGCGCTCAACAGCGCGCCCCGTTGAAGAGGTTTTAAACGACTGTTGGGGAGAATTCTCATTCAATGGTTAATTTCCCTTACCTAGTGAGTCCCTCAGCAGCTTTGCTGGATTTCTGGAGTTTATTTTTCCACTTGGTAAGAGTGTAACCTTTTTTCCCAAACTTACTTATGTTTTGCCATGTGTATTTCATCTGTTTTTGTGATTGTGGACTCTGGAGTACACCACTTCAGTAGCCCCCTTCTTTTGTGTGTTACACAGCACATTCAGTGCAGTGACACAGGGTTGTCTTTTAGACTTCCCACTGACTCCATTTCTGAGGCTGACTACTGTCCCCCAGAAAAGGGCAAAGTTGCCATTAACTTTACTTAGTCATTTAACCACAGATCCAGTACACCCCATCTTACATGGAGTACTGGAAAGGGTTAATCCTTAGCCCTTTTTATCTGTACCTCCTAGAGCATTGTTTCGCTCTTTTAACATTTAGACTAGGCTGGTGGCAGTGGTATCTACCCTAACTTTTCTACCGCGATTATACTATATAAACGTGGTATTGTTTTAGGCTATTATATTAGCCTCGTACTTAAAGGGATGGTTCGCCCAAAAAAATGTATTTCTAAAATAGATATGCAATATAAAAAAAAACGATTGGCTTTTTTTTTTTCAAGTCCCTATGTAAACTTTTGAGCAATTGAAGCTCAAAATTTGCAAAAGCAAGCACATGGGCGCATCCATTTTGTGAAATGGATGCCCGCCTGTGCTGGCTTTTGCTTTTGCGGCACTAATGAAGGAAAAGCCAGCCAGCTGTAGTAAACAAAAGCTACCACCGAGCCTGAGAAACTTGGAAAGAAAAATCGCAGCGTTTTCAAACACAACCGCGTTGTGTTTCTGCCTAAATCTGCTTTCCCATTTGGGGCCTCAGGGCTCCCCAACGGGAGCCCTAGAGCCCCAAATGGGAAAGCAGATTTAGGCAGAAACACTGCAGCATTTAGCATTGCAGAAAACAAGCGCGTAGTGTTTCTGCCTAAATCTGCTTTCCCATTTAGGGATCTACGGGAGCCCTAGAGCCCCAAATGGGAAAGCAGATTTAGGCAGAAACACTGCAGCATTTAGCATTTCCCATTTGGGGCTCTCGGGCCCCCGTGGGGAGCGCGAGAGCCCCAAATGGGAAATCGGCTGTAGGCAGAAACACTGCGGCATGAAAACACAACCGTCTTGTGTTTCTGCCTGCCTTGGCTTTCACTTTGGGTCTCCGGTGCTCTAGCACCGGAGACCCAAAGTGATAGCCACGGCAGGCAGAAACACAACGCGGTTGTGTTTGAAAACGCTGCGGTTTTTCTTTCTGAGTTTCTCAGGCTCCTCCTGAGGAGCCTGAGAAACTTAGAAAGAAAAACCGCAGCGTTTTCAAAAACAATCACGTTGTATTTATGTTTGCGGTTGCATCAAAAGCTACCGCAAACATAAATGCAACGTTTTTAAAGCTGCGGTATTATTTCTACGTTTTCCGGGCTCCTCCAGCCCAGGAAAACCTAGAAAAAAAAAACGCAGCTAGTGTTTATTTTTATTTAAAAAAATAGCACTTACCGAGATGCAGCTGCAGCTTTTCTGCCTGTAGTCTCCGGTCCCTGTCCTCCGCGTACAGCACCAATGAACGAAAAGCCACCCAGTGGTAGCTTTTGTTTACTACAGCTGGCTGGCTTTTCCTTCATTAGTGCCGCAAAAGCCAAAGCGAGCACAGCGGCAGACATCCATTTCACAAAATGGATGCCCCCATGTGCTTGCTTTGAGCTTGATTTGCTCAAAATTTTACATAGGGACTTGAAAAAAATTGCCAATCGATTTTTTTTGTAATATTGCCTATCTATTTTTGAAATAAAAAATTTTGGCCGAACCATCCCTTTAAACCCACTTGACCAAATACTTTTTCTTTTGGCTCTGGTCGGGTTTATTCGCCATTTCTTTTTGTTAAAGTCCTTCTTGTGTTTTACTTTGCGCGGCAAACCAGTTTTGCCTCCTTTGTTCACTGTCTTTTGGCGGGCTTCTGCCAAGAAGCCCTCCTCCAGGCGCCTGGGTGTCTAGGTGGGCTGAATGTGAGGGAAGGGTGTAGTCACCCCCTGCACAGGGTATCCTAGGAAACCCAAGTCGCACTTTGCCATGATTGGCTGAGGTGGTTGTCCGGGCTGGACAACCCCCCTGCTGCGTGATTGACAGCCAGGCTGTGTGAATGGGGGATTTTCGTATTAAAAGGCAGGTCTCTTGGGCTAGAAGTCAGAGTCGCCACTGGAACTACAAGGAACCGAAGAGACGTGGAGAAGAAGTCGACTGCTGCCACTATCCCACCACGGTCAAGCCCTGCTGCAGTCCTGAGCTATCTACCCTTCGACGACCAGAGAAGATCCAGTCCGGAGTCGTCTTCCCTTGAGCTTGGTGGGGATAACCAGCTCACCTTCTACAGCCAGAGGATCCTTTTCGTGGTCGAAATCGCTGCACACTGCTGTAGTGGTCCGGTTAGCCATCTGAACAGCCTCTCCTGTTTTTAAGGAGCGCACCTTTTATTCACTGTCGCTGCTGCCGGCTTCATCCCTGTGTGGTGCAGACCCCTCCAGACGTCCTCCTTCGTATCGAAGCTCCAGGAACCGTGGGTCTGCAGGAAATTACCAGGAACAACTGCCGTGGCACCAGCCTCTTCATTGAATAAGGTACTGTGTTCTGCTCGAGGAATTTGGGTGAATACCTTTTCTTCGCCTCCAAGGCTTTCCCTCGTCTTCCCTCCTTCTTATAACTTTTGCTTCCTCTGTTACCAATGTCTAAGTACTCCTGGCTATGTTGAATTGTGAACTTATCCCACTGTGTGATCCTCAACAACAGGAACCCGGTTCCACTTAACACTGGCTCCGGCCTATTGACTTTTGAATTTCTGTCTAAGAGTGTTCTCTGGTTCTGTCTGCCTTGACAAAAATATTGCCTATGATTTTTGCCCCAACTCTCTCTGGGTATCTCAGGTAGTAAGTGTGTTTTTGCCCCGGTAACATTTCTTGCCGCGGATACGCGTTTCTTTAGTAAGACCGAACTGCCATTACTGTCAAAAAGTGATAGCAAGTGTATTCCCGGTAACATCTTTTGTTTCACAACACCGGTCTGCTAAAACACAGGGTACTTACCTTGAAGAATACCGTGCAAAGTGAATTGGTTAGTTGTAGTGTATTTTATGTGTGGTTTTTGAATTAATAGAAGTATCGTGTTCATAACAAATGGTTTGAAAATAAATGTACTTATATTTTTTTACCTGAAACCTTGAATCAGTGTTTGCTTGTTCACAGTAATTGTGGTCCCTTTGTGTAATCTCTGCTACTGCTCATATACTCTTGAGATAAGCCTGGCTGCTCCGCTACTGCTACCACTTTAACATAGTAGTACAGACTTGTACCAAAGGTAAAACTTGTATTCTTAATTGTGTGTAGTGGTCCCTAAGGGCACTGCACAGGATTCTGCCTAACAACGACCATGATCTTGTTCGCACTGCACTGGGCGAGGAGTACCTGGTACTCCGACTTCTTGGATCTGTCCATCTGACCACCTCACTGGTTTCCTCTGCGGCCATTTCATCTAACCCAGTCGGAAGGTTGGATACTCCACCAATCTCGGAATCCCTCAACCTCAGCGGCAACAGCATTACAGAGGGGAGTCCCTGTCCAGGATATTTGTCGCGCAGAGACATTGTCATCCCTTCATGCATTCGCTAAACGCTATAGTCTAGATGTGGCTCGTACAGCTGATGAGGGTTTTGGCAGGGCAGTGCTGCAAAAGATTTTAGTCTAACTTTCTGCCCGCCTCCTTCATCTACTGCTTTGGAAGTCTATCAGATGAGGCATCTGCCGGAGAAAGGCAATCCATTGAAGGAGAAATGACTTACCGTAATGTTCTTTCTATGGATTCTTCTCCCCCAGATTCCTCATCTCCCCTCCCATCCATCCCTGCTCAGACAGTTAGTGGTTGGTGCGCATCTTCTTCTCTTTCTCGTGGACTTGGTAATGGTCATCAGTGTCTGTTTTCTGGCCTTCCTGCCACATGTTTCCTAAAAATAAAACAGTGGGGGTTTTCAGACACTACTTGTTAGTGTCTGTTGCAAATACTTCCTCCTTCAGAGGTTTATGGTTATTTTATTTTTTAAGGGCTCATTAGCCCGTTGTTCTCTGTTTTCCTATGCAGCGTAATGTGCTCTGGAAAAAGGGGGAAACTGAGGTGTGGGGCATAGTGACAAAGTATTTATACAATGCCTGATGTCATGTACGGAGCAGACGACCAGATGCCGAGCAAGACGGATCAACAGTTGACGGCTGGGTCAAGGTTCAATACGCCCTCTGTAAAATAAATTGGCGATGCAGCACAGCTGGATGGAATGTCTATCAGATGAGGAATCTGTGGAAGAAGAATCCATAAGAACATGACGGTAAGTAATTTCTCCAGCTACACATTATGGAATGTGATTGCACAAGCTGCAGAAAGCATTCCTGAAGAGGAAATAAGAGAGGGATTTAGTAACCTGATTAATACTCTAAAGGAGGCTTCCTGTCAATCCCTTCAATCAGGATTATACATATCAGATTGCGTTTGGCAGATGCATGTGGTTTGCACGCCTGCATAAATAAAAGGTGTTCTCCTTAAAACCCAAGCAGGGTCCGACCTTCCTGGCTAACCGGCCCACTGTAGTTTTGTACAGCGAATTCGACCAGAGGAGGGGTCCTGGTTTCCATTTTGACGAACTGGTTGGTCCCACCAGCTCAAGGGAAGAAGTTTCCTGGAGGATCTTCTCTGTCGTCGGATTCTGGAGATTCTGACCTGCAGCAGGGCTTCACCGGGTGGTTCAGTCGTTGTAGGGGTCCTCTTCTTCCAGTTCCTCATTGGTTCTTTCGTTCCAGTGGCGACTCTGCCTTTCCAGTCCCAGAGACCTGCTTTTTAAGCATTTTCCCCCATTCATACAGCCTGACTGTCAATCACACAGCAGGGTGGCTGTCCTGGCAAGGACAGTCCCTTCAGCCAATCAAACAGGAGTGTGACTTGGGTTACCAAGGGAACCCATGGCAGGGGTCCGAAGACCCCTCCCTCACATCCTGCCTACCTAGACTTTCTGGCACCTTAAGGAGGGCTTCTCTGCAGAAGCCCGCGAAAAGACAGCGAACAAAGGAATCGTCCCCGGTTTGGCGCGCAGAGAAAAACACAAGAAAGACTTTAACAAAAAGAAATGGCGAATAAACCCAGCCGGAGCCAAAATACAATGTATTTGGTCAAGCGGGTTTATGTTCGAAGCTAATATAATAGCATAGAACAATACCACGTTTAGATAAGATAATCGCGGTAGAAAAGTTGGGGTAGATACCACTGCCACCAGCCAAGTCTTAATGTAAAGGGAACGAAACAATGCTCCAAGAGACCCAGACAAAAAGGGGTAAGCGTTAACCCTTTCCAATACTCTATGTAAGATGGGGTGTACTGGGTCTGTGGTTTAAAGTGATTAAAGTAAAGTTAATGGCAACTTTACCCTTTTCTGGGGGACAGTAGCCCCAGAAAAATGGAATCAGTGGGAAGTCTAAAAGACAACCCTGTGTCACTGCACTGAAGGTGCTGTGTAACACACAAAAAATGGTGCTCATGGAGTAGGTGAGGCTCCAGAGGCCAAGAACACACAAAAAGTGAAAACATACACAGCAAAACACATGCAAGAGTGGGAAAAAAGGCTCACACTCTTACCAGGTGGAAAAAATAAATCCTAGAAATCCAGCAAAGCTGCTGAGGGACTCGGTAGGTAAGGAAAATTAGCCATTATGAGAATTCTGCCTAACATAAACCCTCACTAAACCTACTCTATCAGGGAGTTCTTTACCTAGTCTAAGAACTAAGATCACTCCTAACACAAACAAAACTGGCTGTCACACTAAACAGAAACATTCAAAGCAAATCATAAACAACAGAAATGAGTGAATAACCAGCTACCAGTAATTCGGATGTCCTGCACCTATCTTGGGTAAATCCCTTCCCCACGATTGTTCAAAGTCAATTTCCCCAAATGTTTCAAAAGAACAGTAAATTCTTGAACCAGTTCTTGAAAGTTCCAAATGAAACAAAAGTTCACCAAACAAAAATCCACTCAGCTTTCTGTTGAAAAGTTCCCCAATTCCAGCCAAGGAAGCAGCACCAATGGTAATCCTGTATGTTCTTTTTTCAATATTGTTTTTCCACAGTTCAAAGAATAATTAAACAGGAGCGGGGGGTGTTGTTACACGGTGGAGAGATGAAGACATGAGCCGCCGTTTCTCCATGATAGCCGCAGACATCCTAAAGTATAAATCCTGTTCTCTGGCTGAAATTCGCAGTGAAATTAACATCCCCTGCATGCAAGAAGGGAAACTGAAGAACGACTGATCGTCAGGAAAGCTGGTGGGCCGGCGCTATTTTTGTGCAGATACCGGTGGCATCGCCAGAGCGGAGCAGCAGCGGGCGGACCCTACACCTGGCTCCCCCACCATCAAGTGAGCTGGTGTGGTGGGGCCCTTCAAACAGGAAATCTGTACCCACGCGTTCCCGGCACACCAGGGTTGGAGCCCAAGCGGACAGCGGAAACTGAGCACAGAAGGACTGGCAGTGCGGGGACCCGGCAGCCGAGGAGAGAGACCCGTAAGCCGGGTGCGCACCCAGGAGGAGCAACATTAAGTGCACCTTCAGCAGCACAGTGCTGTTTGCTCGCTTGAAGCATGGAAAGGAGGCTGGAGCCACGGTGGTGACCCGGGTGCCGCAACAAAGCAGTGGGGCGACGCTCCCTGTCCGAGACCACGGCCCGCCATACCAGTCCGGACACAGCAGGTGGGTGCATGATGCAGTAACCCACCATCCCCTCACGTGCTCTGAGACATATCCAGAGTACGGCCCTAGAAACTGCTCACTCCTATTACACCCAGGCATATCCAAGCACTGGTGGTGACATGGCTTGGGGGCTCAGACTGTTGCTGGGTGGGTGCCTGACAACTAAGTACAGTGGAGAGGGGCCAACAATGACAGCTGGGCACTGAAATCGACATTTTGGACCCTCACTGATTTAAGAACTCCGCTGGGTCAGGCCTGTCGCCCAAACTGTATCCTGGCTCCAAGCCCTCCCTAGGAAGCTTTTGATGGAAGATGCGGCCCAGGGAATATGAACTGCAGCCGCTTTTTGTGTTGCGGCTGAGGGGGGTCGCACTGCGGCCTGGGTCGGGCTCGCAACCATCAGAGGCTGCAGACGCAATTGTCATGCCAGTGAATCAAAGTGTGCAGAACCAGCATAGCAAGTAAAAAGGATGAGACACGAGCAAGCGGGGTAGTGATAGGTGACAGCCAGCGACGCCTCCAGGGCTGAGTGCAGGGCCATGGTTAAAGACAAAGCAAAGAAGATGGGGCTCCAGTGCAAGATTGACCAGCACACAGTGGGTGCTCTACAGCCCCCCTCGAATCATGCCCCTGGGACCGCAGGCACAGACGCTGAGTCGCAAGACTCTCCAATCTCCCTTCACAATATCATGGGAGCCATAGGGGAGGTCAGATCCTCTATGGAGGAGAAAATTGATGGCCTTTCAACGGAAGTGTCCTTCCTCCGGCAAGATATAGGGATCTAGGCCTACTGGGTCGAGGAAAGAGAACGGATCCTAGCCTCCCGGGTCAGGGAAACAGAACAACACATCCCAGACTCAGAGGATCCAATCAAGCAGATGGAAAAGCAGCTGGCACCAGTCACGCAGAAGCTCACACATCTGGAAAATAGGGTGGAAGATAGTGAAGGAAGAGCATGCCGAAATAACATTTGTATCCTTGGAGTGACAGAAAGGGAGGAGGGGCCCATCATGAAGCTCTTCTTGGAGCGATGGCTAATGGAACTGTTCGCCCCAAAGAAACTATCTAAAAAGAAATCTGTGGAAAGGGCGCACAGGATGCTGGCGGGCCATCCTCCTCCGGGGCCCCCCCTCGCACCATGATAGCACAGCTCATGAACTATTGCTACCGGGATGCCCTGCTGCAAATGGCGTGTGTAACTGGCCCCATCACGTACAATCACGGACTGCCCAGGGAAAGTCCAAAAAGCACAGCACTCTGTCAAGGAAGATGCACTCATTGGGCATCAAGTATGCGCTCTCCTTTTCGGCGCAACTGAAAATGTATCACAAAGGAACTGTGCACCCCTTAAACAATCTGAATGAGGCGTTGGCATGGCTGGAGATGCACTTTCTGTCATCTCCTCAGCTGTCGGGCGGGCGGCCCAAGCGAGAGCCAGATCGGGGGCTCTCCCCAGTCTTGCTCAAATCACAGGCAGTAGATCAGACTGTCAATGGAGCCCGCGCTTGAGGCAACGGGCAATGGATGACTTGGCAGCTGGGATGGCGCTGGCCCACAATCACTCTTGCAGGGGTACTTTGGGGTAATAGTTTATAGCAGCTGCTGATCGGAGATGGAGGCTCACACGAGCTGCGACAGTGGGTACCCCGCAGATGGTTGACTTGCTTTTTTCGCACTTGTCTGGTGCGTTGTTAGGGCAACAGGTGCTTCATGTTGGGGGGATTACGGGGTGGGATGTGGGGGGAGTTTGCCAATCGTTTTTGGCCTTGTTTTGATTGATCTATGGTTTGCAATGTACGCAGTGCAAAGCATAAATTAGTTCTGAACAATTGATTTACAGAGTTTGCTAATTAAAAGTATCTTGATTAGCGAACACACCCGTTTGATTAGCAATGTTGAACTGTTGAACTAATATTTGTAATGCAACCACAAGTTATTTGTACCCAAGACATGAACTGAGCAACAATACAGCATTTTTGTGTACCGCTTAAGTAAGACATTAGTGGGAGGAGTCAGGCCTTGCAAATTCTTTAAACCTCTATTAGACCTGCAACTCAGAGTAACTTAGATTACCTACTGGACCCAAGAGAAATGCACTCAACCCATGGCAACGGATGACACAAACCGACTTTTTTTTGGTATGCAGCTGCAACACAGAGGCCAGCCAAGCACAGTGAACCTTTTATTTAACATTTACTGCAAACAAAGTAGATGCTAAATAAAAATGTCAAACATCCCATCTAAATGGTATTCAGCCTTGACTAGGCGAGTGGGCAAGTAAATTTGGCAAACTCTGGAGGAGTGTCTGTAAAAATTAAAAGGTTAGCTGTATGAATGGACACAAATAAATAGATGTGATAAGTCTCTCTAAACAGTTTTGCCATCTCTCTCCTACAGGTGCTAATATGTAATGCAATTATAATCAGACTAAAGTGAGCTCTAGAGGCGAACTACAGTGTATGGTACTGCAGTAGATCTACAGACTGGATGAAACTATCACTACTTTGCATAAACATCTAGTTAGCTTTGTGTATTTCTTTTTTTTTTCATATTTCTTTTCAAGATTTTCAAATAACCAAAACATACATTACCAAAAGCTTAACAGAGTACTAAACACAACACTCTGCATTACATAGGTAAGTAAATGAAAAGCAATCCAAAGTATGTAGAAATATTAAAACAACACAGATAACCGAAAAAATTTCAACTTAACTCTATGCATAAATACCTCATCATAATCTTTCGTACACCAAAACTCTAACACAGAACAATACAAAGACACAAAGACATCCCGCAGACTGCACAAAACAACAACAGGAGTGGGGAATCCTCAATCAATTCTCATGAACATTACCAGTTGGTCAGACCCAATAAAAGTAACTAATCCTCAGATACACAGTCACCATATAAATCATTGAATGGCGCCCAAAGAGCTAGATATCTTCTTTTCTCTGTTTTACAAACATCACCCGCTCAAAGTTCGATAATATTAACAAATCATTAATCCAATTCTCTACTCTAGGTTTTTTCCTCGTCTTCCACACCATCAACACTTGTTTCACCGCAACTACAAGTGCTTTATCAATCAATCAATTTTCCATATCTACGAGCAACCACGCATCGCCCCTTACCTGATAAAAGCAACACCTGCATAGACATCCTGGGAAAATTTATGGACAAAATCGCATCCAGTCTATCCAATATTCCCACCCAGAAGTCTAACACCCGAGAACAATACCATAACATATGAATCAATGTCCCTTTGTCCTTCCCACATCCCCAACACAAATTATCATCAGCTAGTCCTAATTTACACATATGTAATGGAGTCCAATACAGATGTCCCAACACTTTCAAATATATCAATCGCAACTTGAGATCTAACTTACTCCTATACCCCACATCCCACATAGTTTCCCACTCCTTTTCCGTAATTTCACATCCCAACTCCTGTTTCCATCTCTCCAATACTTTCTTCCCAGCATCAACAACCTTAAAGCATACCGTCATCAAGTTAATATATGTGCTTACCATTCGTGGCGATGACATGAGAATCTTACCACCCGCCGATACCTCCTCCAATGGCCTTGCCAACATTGCCAATCTCCCACTCAATAGTGTTTTCAACATCATAAATCTATTAATTTCCCTCCATGTTAAATGAAACGTTCTTCGCAACTCCTCGAATGACAATATATGACCATCCAATACCACATCCCTGATAGACAAAATTCCTTTCTAGACCCAACTCCTCCAGAATAAGAGCTTATTGGCAATTTGCAAGCTCAGATTAAGCCAAATAGAGGCTCCATAATGAAGATACATACTCCCCTGAAAAATACTCAACCACCAAATCAAAACTTCTCTAGTTACAGTAGTAGTCGGCAGTCTACTATCTCTCCCAGGTAGTTTTCCCATTGAAGTAATAGCATGTAACTGAAAACCGTTCATTTTACATATTTCACTTAGCACCCAAAAGGGCTTTGGCCCACTCCCCAAAGAGAAATAGTGTGCTGCCTTTTTCAAAATAAACCCTTTATAGTAATGTCCCAAGTCTGGGTACCCAAAACCTCTGCATTTAGTACTCTGCAACAAAATATCCTTTGGAAACTTTGGTCTCCTCTTATCCCCCCACAGGAAGTTTTGAAAAACTCAGTCAATACTAGTCAGCATCTTTTTCGAAAATTTCAAAGGCAAAGATTGCACAACATAAAGTACCTTTGGTAAAAGAGTCATCTTAATAGCATTGATTTTTGCCCAAATCCCCATCGTTAAGCGTTCCCACCTTCTAATATCCTTTCTTAAGGTAGCTACTACTTTTTCCACATTAAATTCCACCATTTTTTTGACATCCCGATTCAGGTAAACACCCAAATATTTCACATGAGACTCAGTCCATCTACAATGCCAATCCAGAAAATAATCTCGCACACAAGTCCTAGCTATCGGAAACACCTCAGTTTTGTCCCAATTAATCTTATGTCCCGATAACTTCCCCACTCTATCAAAGATATTTTTTAGAACTATACTACCCTGCTCAGGATTCGTAAGAATCACCACCATGTCTTCTGCATATGGAAGAACTTTAACTTCCAAATGACCATATTTTAGACCTCTAATACCCTGTTCCCCATGTATATATGCCAACAATGGCTCCAAAGCGAGATTGAACAAGTAGGGCGATAAAGGGCATTCCTGTCTTGTCCCTCGAGTTAACTCAAAGACCTCAGACAAAACATTGTTCACCCAGATCCTTGCCTTAGCACCACCCTGAATACAACCGATTATCCCCAGAAATCTACTCCCAAATCCCATCCTTCCCATTGTAAACTTCAAAAACCTCCAATTCACTCTATCAAACGCTTTCTCTGCATCCATAAAAACCAGCGCTGTATCCGATAGCTCCTTTTGCTACAAACACATTATATCAACCAAAGTTCTAATATTATCATACCCAAACCGGTTTTTCATAAACCCCACTTGGGATTCATGAACCAACTTCTCTATACATGATTCAAATCTATTTGCCATAACCTTTGCAAATATCTTCACATCCACATTCAGCAATGAAATGGTCCTATAACTACTACAATTCTTTCGGTATCAAGGTAATCCTTGCCTCACACATCGATTGACACAAATCACCTTCACGTATGACAATATTAAACAACCTACATAAAGTAGGGGCTAAATAAATTCTAAATTTCCTGTAAAACTCCACAGGAATACCATCCATTCCCGGAGATTTACCTACTCTAAGCTGCTCAATAACCCGCAAAACCTCATCCACCTCAATTTCCAATTCCCCGCTTTCTTCAAACGTCAATTTAGGAAGATCGAAATTCACAAAGAAATCCTCCAATTTCACCTGGGATGGAAACATATTCTCCGAATACAATTTCTCATAAAATCCCTTAAAACATTTACAAATCTCAACATTTTTCACCACCACATCCCCATGTTCATTCACAAGACTGTGAACAAACGGTTTCTCTGACGTTCCATTCAATCTACTAGCAAGTGGTTTCCCACTCTTATCTCCACATTCCCAAAATTTCTGCTTCATATAAAAAAAGGCCCATCTCAGCTAATAAGTTAGTCTTACTTGCCAACAACGTTTGAGCTTGTAACATCTCCAGTCTATCCTTAACCCTACCTGACTGTGCATATATATGTTGCAAATTTGACAGCCTATCTTCCATTGATTTCAATTCGCCTAAATGCTTATTTTTCAAGTGTGCAGCTTTACTTATAAATTCCCCTCTTATTACAGCCTTAAAGACATCCCACACCACCCTGAAGTCCGCCGACCCTTCATTCTCCCCGAAATACCTCTGCATTAATGTCTGAATGCTTTCACAAATTTCCCTATCATCCCAAACCCCCACTTTAAGACGACACCTTATAAATGTGGGAATCTCTCTATCCATGACCACTTGTAAGTCCATAAGAGCATGGTCCGAGATCTCCCTTTCCCTAATATTCACAGTAACTGTTTTATCCAACAATTTATCAGTCACTAAAATATAATCTATTCTAGAAAATGTATCATGCACTGGAGAATAAAATGTATATTCCCTTGAAGAAGGATGAATTCCCCTCCAGACATCCACCAAACTGAACTTCTGCAAGAAAAAATCAAACTCCTTACAAACACCAACATTTGTGTACCTACACTGACTAGTCCCATCAATTTTGTAATCACGAACACAGTTATAGTCCCCCCTAAAGTAATCGTCTTCCCATGCATTTCACTGAGTAATAGTGAAATGTCATCAAAGAATAACTTGCCCGGTGAGCACGGGCCATATATACACCCCAACGTGACTTCCTTACCACAACACTGGATATCCACAAAAATCATCTGACCCTCTCCATCCATTACCACCTTATCAACACTGAATTGTAGACCTTTTCTAAATAAAATGCTGACTCCTCTCGACTTATTCACTAGATGCGTCTCCTGCAAAAACACAATATCCGCACTCGCTCTCCAGTCTCGCCATAACTTTCCTACGCTTACGCGGGCAATTCAGTCCTTTGACATTCCAAGTCAAAGCCGCAGTGTACCCATCACACTATAGTAATCTACTCAAATGGTTAAATTCCAAATAACCCGAAACAGTATTGTATTGTGTCCTGCCATATACTGAACAAGAAAGCATTAAAGCCAGACAATGCTATATATTTAGATATATAAGAATGCAACATTCCAATCCACCACCATATCATATCGAGGATTCCCAACAACAAACAACCCACAAAGACAAAACAACAGACAAAACAAAGCACAAACACAAACCCCCAAAAATAATAAACCATTTCACCATCTGGATGCAACTTCCAGATTCCATATGAGTGTACGTCCCCCGCCCCCCCCCCCCCCCCGCATATAGCGCTTTCCAACCCATCTCCTCCAGAATCCAAGCCCACAAAATCTGCATTATGAGTACGTTCCTTCTCCCCAATACAAAAACCTCTACTCAAACTATCGCATTATACCTCCTACGCAATCCCCAAACACACTCCCAACATAGTGCATTTATACAAAGGTATAAGTATTTCACTTAATATGCAGCGTCAAATGGCTAGAACAACTGCATTTGTCCCATATTAGAACTAAATTGGATAATGTCCAGGACAATAACATTCCAAACGCATATTCCTAAGTAACTGTCAAACAAACCCAACACATTTCAAGCCTAAAACAAGTAAACATCCATCACACCTGACTCATCCACAAAAGTCTACAGTCAGATTACTACATAGGACAATAGATCGCGCTCATGCAACAATTAAACACTGGCACAAACCGCAACTACCATCAAATGTGCGACTATATAAGTATGATGATGGCTCATAACGGGAAAGTCGCGTTGATGACCTGGAATGTGAATGGGTTATCTTCAAGTGTTAAACGAATGCTAGTGCTACAATTCCTTAATGGGCAGTCCTCTGACATTGTATTCCTCACTGAGACACACCTAGCAGGAACAGAGTGCAAATTCTTTCTCAGATCCAATTACATGGTGGCGTTCCACACATGCTTCACAAGTGGTTCCCAGGGGGGACGCTCATACTTCTACACAAGAGGGTCCCATTCCAGCTCCAAAAGTTGAGGTATGACCCCAGGGGGTGCTATGTTTTGGTAAGGGGGATACTGTGGGGAGCCACTTGGGGAACGGTAGCTGTATATGCACCCCCACCGCTTGCAGCCGTTCTTTCTGGAATTCAAGGGCCCACACTGCAGAACCATGCAGACGTTTGGATACGGGGGGGACTTTAATGAGGTGATGGACCGGGACCTAGACAGGACACATGCTGGCACTAGGAACCCGGCACCCTGTACCAAATTGTGCTCTTTCGCCAATGCCATAGGTTGGGTTTTTGTCCCATCTAATATAACCAACAGGCTGCTGTCTGCTAAGTTATTGGCCAGAGGGATATCCGACCACTCCCCGCTAGTCATGGAGTTAAAGAAAGGGCTGACTAAGCTCAATGGGAGCTGGCGACTAAACACCTATTCTCCAGCATGGGGTCTGGCATGGATTCACATGCTCATGAATATTCCCCGTCGTCAGGCTGGGAATCCTCGGTAAAGAAAAAACCAGTATCAGTTTCGTTTCTGATCTGTCTTTCGTAGTAATAACCAATCACTGGTCTCTGCGTCATACTGACCACAGCCAATGACTGCCCTCTACCTAAGCACCGCCTCTGGCAGCCATCTTCAGATTTTTACCGCACGTTCATGTGTTGGGATCCTCGTGCTATTGCTCTCGAGCGTTAGTGCTATTTTTTCGCGCTTTTCACAAAAACTTCGATTCTTTCGGTCAAAAGAGCCTCAAGCTCCACCGATCCTACATCCGATCAACGGGGACCCGTGTCGGATTCATCTGTGCCCCTCAAGGGTGAAGATTTCGTCGAGCTACACTTCGGAGGACTCCAGAAGCTTCTCAGGCCCGGTCTCGGAGATGGCCCAGGAGAAGGGAAGCTCGACGCCCGGAAAGCTGTTCAGGGCCTGCCCTGGATGCCAGCTGCAGAACGTCTTCAAGGAGGACGAACACTCTTTCTGCCTTTACTGCCTTCATGGGGACAAGACGCACGTGGAGAAGGACTGTGCGTTTTGCGGCAACATGTCGGAACGGACCATGAAGGACCGCCATCAACGTCTCGCCAGCTGGCTGGAGGGTAAGAGCCCGTCTGGCGAGAAGAAGAAGAAATCTGAGCGGTCTTCTAAGACCTTTGAGGGCGCCCCGGCGACGGGGGCCCAACATAAGGCCAAGCACCGCGAGTCCGCTGGCACCGGGAGCGCCGAACGGTCGGGCTCTACGGGCGCCAGGCAGGGCGCACCCTCCCCGGCACCATCAACCACGAGCCAACGCTCTGGGTCGGGTAAGAGGAAGGCCGAGCACCCGGCGAAACTCCTGGAGAGACCCCGGTCGAGCTCTAAGGCAGAGGAGGAGCGTGGCAGTGCCCCCTCCCTCAAGGATAAGGCGGTGAGCGCACCTAAGGTGGTGAAGGCCTTGATCCATTCGACCAAGCCCTCTATCGAAACGGTCGCGGCGGCCCTGGCCCAGCCTGTGGAGGCTGCACCAGTGGTGGCGGCCTCGGGGCCCAGAATCTCCCTGCCTCCTCGGAGGGAGTCTTCTTTCGTGCCCATCGATAGGACCCCCGTGAAACCCTCCGTGGGGAAGAAGGGGGGGCAGGGCGTCGTCGTAGATTCGGCCTCAACCTCAGAAGAGGAACTGATCGAGGTCTTAAGCCACGGCCTAGGCGTGGAACAAGACCAGCCCGTCGGAATGGGCCCCGACGCAGGTGACGACGACGACATCGTCGAGGATACCGACGGGGCCCCTGCTCGCCCGTCGGATTCCCCTCTGCCAGCGCCGCAAGACAACTCAGCGGCCATTTTGTTGGCTATACAGTCCTTATGCTCCGAGATAAGGACGAGACTACCGTTACCGACGGAGGAACCTCCCCCGTCGGGGGATCCAGAACCGGGACCTTCTGGTGTTCCCCCTACCAAGAAAAGAAGGATCCATCCACCGCCTCCTTTTCAACCGTCGCGCCCCGTCCAGCCCTCCTCCCCGTCCACCCGAGGGGATGATACGGGGACTGACACGGCAGCGACGGGTACGGACGACGAGGCATACGACGAGGATTTTCCGTCGTCGCCTCCCACCAGGGCTTCTCCGCCCGACGAGATTGGATCGTTCCACTCAATGATCGCCAGGGCATCCGAGCTTTTCCAACTCTGCCCTGAGGAGAAGAAAAAGGAAGGCTTCCTTTACCAACGGCGCGAGGCCAAGAGGAAGACGGTCCTCGCAGTGCCTCTGTTGGACGACATTTGGGATGAGGGCCTTTCCCTCCTCAAGAACCCTTCCACGACGCCAGCGAAAAGAGACCGGTACGAGAAAAAGTACCGGGTCCCGGACTCGGCCCCCCTATGCCTCCGGGCGCAGCCTACCCCGGACTCCGTCGTCTCCGCGGCAGCCAGGAAGAAAGCGGGGGGGGGTGCGGCCTCCACGTCGACTTCCCCGCCGGACGGCGAGGGAAAGAAATTGGATGCCATGGGACGCAGAGTCATCTCGTCGGCGGCGACGACGATCAAAGCGGCCAACGCCTTGGCTATCGTGGCCCGCTACGACAGGAAACTCTGGTACAAGATAGCTCCCCTGCTGGATTTTCTGCCGGACGACAAGAGGGCGGAGGCCCTTGAGATCCTGCAGGAAGGTGAGGTGGCCTCGGACCACGCCATCACCGTGGCGACGGACATCGCCGACACTGGGTTCCGCCAGATGGGCAACGGCGTTTGCCTTCGACGTCGCGGATGGCTCAAGGCTACGGACTTTCGGCAGGACGTCCAGACCAGGGTCCTGGACATGCCCTTCGACGGGAACAACCTGTTTGGGAAGACAGTGGACGATTCCCTTCAGGCCATCAAGGCGGATACTGAGACGGCCCGGGCCCTTGGAGTACTGCAGCAACGGCGGACGCCCTTTCGGAGCGGTGGAGGCAAGGGCGCCTCCAAAGGTTCCGGCGGCGGTTTCGCTTCCTACCGTCAAGCGGCCCGCTCGTCGTCGCAAGAGGCCTACAGAGGACGAGGCAAGTCTGGCGGACCCCGCCGTCGTCGCCAAGGAGGCCAAGGCGGCAAGGCCGCGTCCAAGCAGGATTGAACCGGCCGTGGGGTCGGGCCCCCACCGAAGCACCCCGGTGGGAGGCCGGCTGGCGGGCTTCGTCAGCGTGTGGGAGTCCATCTCCACCGACCGTTGGGTGCTGGACGCCCTGGCCCGGGGCCACGCGCTCGAGTTTCAAAGAAGGTGCCCGCGCGTCCCCCCCGTGGCCAGGAAAGAACTTCACGTCCCTCAACTTCTCCTGGAGGTAAAGGCGATGCTCAGAAAG
Source organism: Ambystoma mexicanum (assembly GCF_040938575.1). NCBI lineage: Eukaryota > Metazoa > Chordata > Amphibia > Caudata > Ambystomatidae > Ambystoma > Ambystoma mexicanum. The sequence goes on from NC_090923.1 coordinate 643,641,338, forward strand.
GGCGCCATCGAACTCGTCCCAAAGAGGCTTTGGGGCTCCGGAGTCTACTCGCGTTACTTCCTCGTGAAGAAGAAGACGGGAGGATGGCGCCCCATCCTGGACCTGCGACGCCTGAACAAGTTCATCAAGGCGCAGAAGTTCCGGATGGTCACCCTCCAGCACGTCCTGGGTCAGCTGGAGGAAGGAGACTTCCTATCGTCGTTGGATTTGGAGGATGCCTACTTCCACATTCCCATCCTAAAGGGGCACCGAAAATTCCTCAGATTCGTGGTCCAAGGGCGTCATTACCAGTTCAAAGCCCTTCCCTTCGGACTACGGTCGGCACCCAGGGTTTTCACCAAGTGCCTCGCACCGGTGGCGGCGCAGCTGCGCCGCGAGGGGATTCACGTCTACCCCTACCTGGACGACTGGCTCATCCGCGCCAAGACGAGGGAGCTCGCCGTGGTCCACACGGCAAGGACCGTCCAACTCCTCACGGACCTGGGATTCTCCGTGAACTACGCCAAATCCCACCTGGTGCCCGCGCAAGTCGCACTGTTTCTGGGAGCGAGGCTCGACACAGTGTCCCTTCTGGCCTCCCCGTCGGAGGAGAGGTCCAGGACCATCTTGGGCAAGGTGCAACGGATGTTGGTGGCCGACGCGGCCAAAGTGAGGTCCATCAAGTCCCTCCTCGGGATGATGTCTTCCTGCATCTACCTCATTCCCATGTGCAGGCTCCGGATGCGCCCGTTGCAAGAGTTCCTGGATGCGCGCTGGATCCAGACGACGGGCAGCTTCGAGGAAAGGATCAAGCTCGACGAGAGTTTCCGACGAGCGATACGGTGGTGGGGCACCCGCGCGCATCTGACGGCGGGCATGGGCTTCCAGACCCCAGCCCACCAGGTGACTGTGACCACGGATGCCTCCCTAGAAGGGTGGGGAGCGCACACCGAAAATCTGCACGCAAGGGGACTCTGGCTCCCGACGGAGAAGTCCCTGCATATCAACGTCCTGGAGCTCCGTGCAGTGTTTTGGGCCCTCAGGTCCTTCCTTCCGTCCCTCAAGGGCAAGGTGGTGAGGATCTTCACCGACAACACCACCACCATGTTTTACATCAGGAAACAGGGCGGAACCAGGTCCCCAGCGCTGTCCAAGGAGGCGCAGGACCTGTGGCATTGGGCCGTCGCCCAAGGGATTCTTCTGGTGCCGTTTCATCTGGCAGGGATAAAAAACACCATCGCCGACTCACTCAGCAGGGAGCTGCGCTCGTGCCACGAGTGGGAACTACGGCAGGATCTGGTGGATCGCCTCTTCCGACGGTGGGGCACACCCCAGATCGACCTGTTCGCGACGGCGACGAACACCAAGTGCCGGAGGTTCGCCAGCAGGTTTCCCCAGACGAGGAGCATGGGCGATGCTTTCTCGTTCCCCTGGGAGGGCCTGTTCCTCTACGCGTTCCCTCCCTTGCCTCTGCTAATCCGGCTCGTCAACCAGCTCAAGAGGTCACGGTGCAGGATGATCCTCGTCGCACCTGCGTGGCCGAGGCAGATATGGTTCCCGGACCTTCTGGACTTGTCGGCGTCCCCGCCAATCAAGCTGCCGGCGGACGCGGATCTACTCTCCAGGGAAGGAGGCGCCGTCCTCCACCACGACCCGAAGTCGCTGAACTTGCAGGCCTGGCTCCTGCAGCGCTAGAGTTTGGAGGATACGACATACCGGCCGATTGCAGAGAGGTTCTTGCAAAGGCCAGGGCGTCCTCGACTCTTAAATGCTACGGACACAAATGGAAGAGGTTCTCTGTCTGGTGCCACGCACAGAAGATTAACCCTCTACGGATTACGGCTCCCCAAGTGCTGCCGTACCTGCTGACGCTGGCCAAAGCTGGTCTGGCACACGCGTCCATCAAGATTCATCTTGCTGCGATCTCCCGTTACACCAGAACCACGGGCCGGACGTCCTTGTGGTCTCATCGTCTGGTGAAAGAGTTCATGAAGGGACTGTTCAGATCGTTCCCGCCGGTGAAGGCTCCGGCCCCGGCGTGGGAGCTCAACGTGGTGCTGACCAAACTCATGGGACCTCCGTTCGAGCCTCTGCACTCGGCCCCGTTGAAGTTTCTATCGTGGAAAACAGCTTTTCTCGTGGCCATCACCTCCGCACGACGAGTGGGAGAGATCCAGGCCCTTTCCTGCAAGGCCCCGTACTTGACTTTCCACGACACGAGGGTAGTGCTCAGGACGCACCCCTCCTTCATGCCCAAGGTACCGTCGGACTTTCATCTCAACGAACCCTTGGTGTTACCTGTGTTCTTCCCGTCGCCTTCGTCGCCGGCTGAGAGGACTTTGCACTCGCTGGATGTAGCTAGAGCGCTGAAGTTCTACGTGGACCGCACGAAAGGTTTTCGGAAGACGTCACAACTCTTTGTGAACTTTGGACCTGTCAATCAGGGGAAGGCTCTCTCGAAGGCTTCCATCTCCAGATGGCTCTCCGGCTGTATCATGTACTGTCACCGGTTGGCAAACCGACCGCTGCCTGGCCGTCCGAGAGCCCATTCCACCAGAGCGATCGCAGCTACCACGGCGTTCCTATCTGGTGTGCCCCTGCTGGACATATGCAGGGCTGCTACGTGGAGGTCGACGCACACCTTCACGAAATTCTACTGCGTCGACCGGGATTCCAGGGAGGAGTCCAGGGTCGGCCAAGCAGTGCTGCGCAACCTGTTCTCCTGAGGTGAGCCTGGTGAGGAGGTAAGATGCTTAATGTTGAGTTGATGTGATGCTTAATGTTGAGCCTTTGCCACCTCCCGTGGTTGTGCATGTGTGTACTGCTATGTATTCTTTATTCATGAGCATGTGAATCCATGCCAGACCCCATGCTGGAGAAGGAACAAGTTACTTACCTGTAACTGTTGTTCTCCAGCATGGGTCTGGCATGGATTCACATGCGAACCCTCCCGCCTACCCCTCTGCGGCTCTTCACTTGGTCATACTGCCACTTCACGTGCTTCCAAATCTGAAGATGGCTGCCAGAGGCGGTGCTTAGGTAGAGGGCAGTCATTGGCTGTGGTCAGTATGACGCAGAGACCAGTGATTGGTTATTACTACGAAAGACAGATCAGAAACGAAACTGATACTGGTTTTTTCTTTACCGAGGATTCCCAGCCTGACGACGGGGAATATTCATGAGCATGTGAATCCATGCCAGACCCATGCTGGAGAACAACAGTTACAGGTAAGTAACTTGTTCCTTACCGGGAGGAACCGGAATTTGTGGACCGTCTGTCCAAAAAAACTGGCGAGTATTTTGATATGATTACAGGGGCAGTCGACAGCCCAGTCACGCTTTGGGAGGGTTATAAGGCATCGCTGCGGGGTGAGGCGCTCTCAATGGTGGCAACTAGGCAGAGGAAGCACATGAAGGAAGTGGAAGAGGCGGAGAGGGTAGCGTGACAAGCACAGGAGGAATTCCTCTCCTGGGGGGTCACAAGAGGCCAAGTTGGCATTAGTCATGGCGCAAGAATCACTGCGCAATGTGGCACTAGACAACGCCAGGGAGGCACACTGGGGAAGGTAAAATCAAATGCACAAAACTGGGGACAAAGCGGGTAAAATGCTGGCCTGGCTGGAGAGGAGGAACAAAGGGAGTGGATATGTGTGGGCCCTACTGGACGCCCAAGGAAGGGAACTGACTAACGACGCAGACATTGCCAAGGCCTTTGCTCAATATTATGAGGTGCTATATCATCCGGGGTAAGGGAACCTGGTGGTGGAAGGGCCGGGTGCACTGGATCAGGTGCCTCTACTGATGCTCACTGCTCAACAGGCTCTGGGTTTGGAGGCAGACATATGGGTGGAAGAAATCTCAGCAGCACAAACACAGCTGCAGATGATAAAGCGCCAGGGCCCTATGGCTTCCCTGTCGAGACGTGGAAGCGACTGGGGAGTGGGTAGTCGGTCCTCTGCACAGTCTGTTTTTTGCAATGTAGGCAAGATGCATGTCTGCCACCTGACCTCAGACTGGTAAGCATAGTGGTTCTCCCGAAGCCCTGTAAACCCCTGGGACAGTGTGCTTCATACAGGCCAATATCTTTTTTTTTTAAATATAGTTTTATTGTCCTTTTTAGGTTATTACATCAAACAAGTAATTTCAACCATGTGCATTTCTGTTACGCTCACCTGGTTCCCACGGGGGCGTCGACCGGAACTGGGCCGCTGTTACTTCCACCAGCGTGACGTGTAGCGCCGAGATGACTGACTGGACTGGCCCGCTCAGCCTAGTTTGTCTGGCTCGCAAGAATATTCTTCTGCAAAGGAGAAGAGGAATTAACCACCCGTGGAATTGAGTGTCAACCCACCTTCCCCACTCCCGTTGTCTTCCCACTGATCACTCTTGATGTCCCCTCCTTAGTCTCACCTGATGGTTTGGAAGGATGAGCTCTCCATCCTGCGTCGACCGCAGGGGCGCGTTGATGACCAGTTACTTCACTGGCGTAGAGGAATTGGTGAGTTCCAGTATTGACTCTAAAGTCCAATTGTTCATAAGAGTTCAAATGTCTCCTCTTCACTCTGTCCGATTCCTTGCAAGTTGCCGATTAATCCACTCGAAGATTTCCAAATGGCACTCGGTAAGATTCAGGTAAGTCTATTGTGTTTTTCCCCTTAGGGGCCGGGGTACGGCGATGAAGCAGAGTTGACTGTGCCGACCCGAGATGAGGTGAGACCCCCGTGGTAAATCAGGTAAGTTTTGTGGGGGGTAACTGGTATTGTCCTTGCTTTCTACCCTTAGGGGCCGGGGTACGACGATGAAGCAGAGTTGACTGCGCCGACCCGAAATTAGGTGAGTACCTTCCGTGGTAAATCAGGTAAGTCCTTGGGGGTAGCTTGTATGGCCTTAGAGAGTCCCCTTGCTCACCTTGCTGTCTTTGTCTCCTTAGGTGTCGGAGGGCGGCCGCGAGATGGAGAGAGCGTGATGGAATACTGAAGTACCGCCAAGCAGGTGAGTTCAGCGTGGCGCCGTAGGAATGCGAAGCAATGCTTCAAAGACTTCTGTCTTTCAGTTCCGTGGCAAAATGGATCAGGATCCAGGTAAGGATTAAAGTTAAAACTCCTGTTCTAACCTTTATCCTTTTTGTCTTCTTGTTTCAGGAGTCCCAGGACTGAAGCGGGCGTGGCTGAAGACTGGAGCTGCTGAAAACACAGTGAGCATTACGCTGCAGCAAGCAGAATAACGCGAAGCACGTGTGGCTGTCCGAGCATGGTTTAAATAGCCTTGGAAGAAGATCTAGGTAAGTATTCTTCCACAGCCCCACCCAAGTAACAAAATAGTCCCTTCAGTAAAATAGTCCCTCCTAAGCCTCATTTGGCTTGAGTCTTCAAGCAGCATGGTCTGCCTCAGGTGAGTATGCAGCATGGTCTGCTTCAGGTAAGTTATCAATAATGAGCCTGGCGCCCATGGCGCCAGGACTGTATCCAAACAGCCCCTAACTGGGGCTTTTGGGCATGCTCCAAGTGGCATGATGCCTGCTTCCGGGGCTGCTGGGCCTGGTCTGGTCTTCCGGGGGCAGGCATCCTGACAATTTCCTAGAAGAACATTGTAACAATAACCCTTTCCTACCCCCCACCCCCCACTCACCATAGTCGATGATCGAATGTTAATTTCAGATTTGTCTTGCAGGCCCACAGAGAGCGTTTTTCAGACAAAGACTGTCGAATGGTCTTGTGCACACATTGTCTTGGGCTCCATTTGGTGGTGCCCTATTGGGGAGATCACGCTTTACTTGATTAGTGTCTGTGGTGTTCCATGTACATCATGCCCTGATGCCTTCAGGTCGGGCGCTCATACTTTTCGAAAAAAGGGGAGCCAGAGTTCCTCAATATTGGATCTAGATTTGTCAAGGACATGTGTTAAGAACTCCATGTCATATATCGCCTGAACCTTGGTGACCCATTCCTTCTCTTTGGGCATGTGTGGGTTCTTTCATTTTTGGGCCAAGCAGCACCTGGCCGCCACCAGCATGGCCTGCAGCATGTGGCCCTGGGTGTCCTCATGATCATCTCCAACCTCAATCCCAAAGAGGAGCAACCAGGGGCACAGGGGTCTACAAACTCCGTCCACCCCCTTGATCCAGGACAGGACCTTTCCCCAATATGACTGCACCCTTGGACATGTCCACCACATGTGTATATAGTCGCCTTTTGTTTTGCGGCATTTCCAGCAGTGGGGGTCGTAGCCCGGGCTCATTCTGGAAAATCCTCTGTGGAGGGTAATGCCACCTGTGTAGAACTTTTAGTGCTTGATGTCTATACTGAGGGGAGGTTGTTGAGCGGTGGGCTCGGATGCACATCTTCGTCCACCTTTTGTCGTCCATCACCTCTCCCAGATCTTTCTCCCATTGTGACCGTGCTGGTGGGGGGTCCCTCGGTATCGAGAACAAGAGGAGCTTGTATAAATGGGATATGACCCCCCTGGAACTCCAGGTAGAGATTATCATTTTCTCAAAGTCTGTTGGGTCCCTCCTGAGGGTGTCGCCCCATGAGAGCTCAGAGAGAACTCCCTTGAGTTGGAGGTAGCGGAATGGTGACAGTTTGCCCAAACCCCAGGGCCTCCTCCAAGGTCTAGAAGGGGTATGAAGGACCCCCCCCAACCACAGGTGATACGCCCTGACGAGGCCCGCCTCATACCACCGCTGGTAGGCGGCTGGTTCTGCCACTTTGTCTAGGAACGGCGGGGCCCAAATGCAACTCAACGGCGATGGCCTGGTTGTGAGCCATCTATAGTAACTTACTTCCTTCCAGACTGACCACAGGACTCCCAGAACCGGGTGGTCCAGAACCCGCCGGGGGACCCGTGCCCTTGGAACCCATAGCCATTCGTCGAGCGTAACCGGGGCGAGCAACTTATTGTCCAGGGCCACCCACTGCTTTTCTGTCCCAGGGTTAGTGTTCGACAAGGATCCTGAACTGGGCTGCCCTGTAGAATGTGTCGAGGTCTGGAACCACCACCCCTCCATCTTCCTTGGGTCTCGTTAATACATCGTAGGAGATCCTATGTTTCTTTCCCGGCCAGAGAAACCTGAGCAAGGTGCGCTTTATTGAATTTAAAAAGGTCTTGGGCACCTGGGTGGGGAGCATCTGGAAGAGGAACAGGAACTTGGTAAGTACTTCCATTTTAATCAGATTGAGTCGGGCCATCCAAGAAAACCCAGAGGCCGCCCACCTCTCTATGTCTCTCTTAACATCTGTCCATAGTGGGGTAAAGTTACTAGAGAAGAGGTCAGTCGAGTTGGCTGTGATCTGGATTCCCAGGTGTCGGAACCCATCTCTCTGCAGCTAGAAGGGGAGGTCCTCCACATATTTTGTCTCGGTTTCCGACAGGTGACCCCCTATAAGAGCCATCGACTTGCCAAGGTTAACCTTGTACCTGAGAGCTCCCCGTAGCGCGCCAAGCCCCGTAACACGTGGGGGATCGTTTGTGATGGTATGATGACGTAAAGGAGAGCGTCATCGGCGAATAAACTAATCTTGCAGTGGGAGTCACCTATCCGAACTCCGCTGATAGCTTCATCGTTGCGCACAGAAATCGCCCAGGGTTCCATGACCACGGCGTATATCAGGAGGGATAGTGGGCAGCCCTGTCTTGTCCCTCTCCCTAGGGAGAAGGCCTTGGATTCCATCCCATTAGCTACTACCCCGGCCATGGGGGCAGGGGATAGTGCCGCCATCCATCCCAACCATCTCTGGCCCATCCCTACCGCCGATAGGACCTCCCCCATGAATGCCCAGCTGACCCTGTCAAAAGCCTTCTCTGCGTCCAGGGCCAGCAGTAGGGCCGTTCGTCTCGGATCACCCTTGAGTTTAGCACGTGGAGGGTTTTACGCATGCTGTCTGAGGCTTGCCTGTTAAGTATGAAGCCTGCCAGATCCGGGTGGACCAGACGGGGTAGACATTCCTCTAGGCGGGTAGCCAGGATTCTGGCGAAGATCTTGGCATCAAGGTTCAGAAGGGAAATGGGTCTGTATGAGCCACACTCTGTCAGATCTCTACGCGGCTTGGGGATTACCGTGATGAGGGCCTGCAGAAAGGTGGGTGGGATCGTGTCTTTGTTTCGGATTTGATTGAACAGTTTGGCTAGGTGTTCCATCAGCGAGGGCTGGAATTGTTTGTAGAAGTCAGCCATATACCCATCTCCCCCCGGGGCCTTTCCCACTTTTAGTCTCTTGATGGCTGCCTCTACCTCCTCTACTGCTATATCTCCCTCCATTTCCTGAAGTTCAGCCTCAGTCAAGCGGGGCAGTGGGGGTTCTCCCAAGTATTCCTGGATCTCCTCCACCGATCCCCCCCCCTGTTTTGTGTATAGATCTCTGTAGAACTCTGCAAAGGAATCAACTATCTCTACCTTTTTGTTACGCATGTTGCCCCCCCCCCCGTCCCTGATGGGCCCGATCCTCCTATCCAGTCTGCATCCCCTGGCTCTACGCACCAGTAGTGTCCCCACCCTGTCTCCCCTTTCATAGTACCTCTGCCGTGTGTATCTCAATTTCTTGACCATCTCCCCTATGAGGACTGTGTGTAAGGCCTGTCGCTTCTCCCACATTTCTGCCAAAAGGGACTACCTGTCTACCGCCTCCTGGGTGAGCCAAACCTGCAGGGCCTTCAGTTCTGTTTGTATCTTAGTCTCAATGAGCCCTCTTTCCCGTTTGCGCCTGGTTCCTTCGGCTATGAGAAGAGCACGGAAGGTGGCCTTTGCTGCCTCGCACACCATCACCATATCTGTGTCTCCGTTGTCATTTGTTTCGAAGTATGCCACCATTTCACCTCTTAGGAAGCCTCTAAAGACCGGGTCCCTCAGGAGTGTGTCGTTGCATCGCCAACGGGATGATCTGGGGACAAGGGCAGCAACCAACTTGCCACGAGGAGCTTGTGGTCAGACCAAGTTATTGCATCAACCTTTGGGATTGTAGCCACCCCACCCCCTTCCTTTGAGGTTAAGAGCAAGTCAATTCTCGTGTAGGTATAATGCGGGGGGGAGAAGAATGGGTAGCCCCCAGGTCCCGGGTGCGCTGCGCGCCAGACGTCCTCCCAGGAGTGGTCTTTTAGGAGGGTCTGCAATGCAAAGTTATCTTTGGTGATCCCCTTTGGTGCAGCCCCTCTTGCCGTCCACCAATCTAGTTTGGGGTCCATTATGAGGTTGAAGTCACCACCTAATATCATGGCTCCCTCTGCCCATTCGTCCATTACCCCCAGGATTTGGGTCAGAAACCGTATCTGGCCTGAGTTGGGTGCATATAGGGTGGCCAGAGTGATGCTTTCGTCTTCACAGGTGCCCTTGATCGCCAGGAACCTCCCCCCGAAGCCTCTCTTGGTTTCGATGTTTGAGAGATGGAATTTATTACTCATGATGATACTCGCCCCATCCTTCTTTGAGCTTCTATGGGAGGCCCAGAAGTTGGACTCGATTTCCTTTCCTCTGATGGGTGATTCTTTTCCTTCAAGAAAGCCACTATAAACAGGGTAGAGTACCATTAGTTGTTGTTTGCGGAACATGTTACTAGTCAGTGATCTTTTATTTTGGGAGTTCAGGCCCTTGACATTTAGTGTGCCTATCCTTCCTTCAACCATTGTTACCTTCGGAGTCTTTCTCTTTCTGCTCCTTGGTGTTGTGCTGGTGTGAGGCCTGCTGGAAAATAAATAACTCTGGGTCGATCTGGCTGGTTCCCCCCATCCCCGCATTAGCCCTTCTTAATGTCTCCATTTTATCGTTTACATTGGTCATTACCCCCCACCCTCCCTGTCCCGCTCCCTCCCCTCTGCCCTCTCCCTCTCCTTCTCCCCCAGCTTAAGGCGTTCGTCCACGTCGCCCGACTCGCGTCGGGGTCAATCAACAAACCACCAAGGACTCTACCCCAGCCCCGGGTAGTGCAAATGTTCGGGATACCCATTTCCTTCTTTCATTGTGGGATGATCCCATATTAACCACGGCAAAGGTGACCGAGGCGGGATCTCACAACCAGGACCCCCGGTCTCAACCTGTGTTCTCAAACTCAGAACTTGTGTGCGGGTCCGCTAAACAATTCAGTCAACATTTCAAAAAACAACAACCAGCCCTGAAACCTTGCGGGCCAAAATTGGCGCTAACGTGGCGCACGGCCGTAGTGCCTCCGGGCTCCGGCCCCTCCACTCCACAGGCGTCTCCACCTGGTGTCCTCAACCACCAGAGAATTCTCATCCTCGTGCGGAGAGGTAGTACTGTTGTCACTTTGGTTGATCCTCAAAAGTTGATGATGGGTGTCTGGTTTTTTGGAACTTGCAAGCTCCCTTTATCTTAGCTTTTCCACTAAGCTTTCCCAGTCTGCTTGGGCCCCGCGGGGGGTCCCGGGCGCCTTCTCCTTGCCCGCTGGAATAGCCGGCGCGGTCACCCACCGAGTCGTCCGTGACCCGTTGAATGTCCTCTTCCGTCACCAGGTGGTGTCTCTCTCCCGACCATTCGAATGCTAGGTAGAAGGGGTGACCCCAGCGGTATCGGACCCCCTTTCCCTGTAGCCATTTGGTAAGGTTGCCACATTTCTTCCTCATTAGCAGGGTGATGGCTGAGAGATCTTGGTAGATTGCCACCTTGGAGTCTCCGTATTGTATATTGCCTAGTTTCCTCGCTTTCTCCATGATTTTGGCTTTGTCCTTGTAGTAATGTAGCCGGGCCAGCACCGAGCATGGGCCTCGGCCCCTCCCCCAGCGCCATGCACCCTGTCGAACTTGATCTCGTTGTCGGCCTCCGCCCCCATGACAATCCTTATGATGTCGTATACCTTGCCTCTAGGCCTTGTGGGCTTTCCCCTTCCGATTCTACTAGGCCAAAAATGCGTAGGTTGTTTCTCCTCTCCCTGTTTTCCATATCATCCACAGTGAACCGGAGTTCCTCTTCCCGGCGTTGCATTTCCTGGAATCTGGCTTCCATTTGAGTCTCCAGGAGCGCCGTGGAGAGCTGATTGTTTTCTACTCCCACCACACGATCCTCTAGGATGGTGACTTTGGTTGTGAGGTCCGCCAATTTGGCACCCATGTCGGTCCTCATTCTGCGGATCTCTTCCAGGAATGTCTGGATATTGTTCTGGATGGCGCCCAGGTCAGGGGGTGGAGCGCGGGGGCCCCCTGTCGCCATGCTGCCCTCGCTGGCGACAAACTGGTATTTAGAAAGGGCCTCTTTCCAGCTCATGGGGTGCCCGTTCTGGGCGGCTGCTCTTGATGGTCCCTGTCTGGTTTGTGGCCGAACTGGGGCTCCCGGGGTGTGTTTGTAGGTGTTGGCTCACGGGGAGAGTCAGGTCCGCCTGGGGCGGGTGAGTACACCTGTGAAGGTATCCCCCAGGCATCACCGTGAGGCCGTGCAGGGGCGCCGGTGGCCGCGACGGTGTAGATTGGCCCCTCCTGGGTGTGTGGAAAGTGCCGGGCGGCTGCCCGTGCGTCCGGCGTGGAGGATGTCTTTTGTGGTGTTCCTCTGGACCGGATACTGTCCTCCCTGGGGGTCTAGCTCATGAGGGGGTGACCCTGAGGTCCCAGCCCAAAGGGCCCCTCACCTGGGATATGGAGCCTCCTGTGTCCCCCAGTCTGTAGGATCAAGGGTGCGCTCCCGCAATGGCCTGGACCGGGGGGACACCGATGGAGAGGGAAGTGAGGCCTCCGCGGGGGTCTCGGCCGGGGCGTCTTCACAGCATTGAGGGCCCGGCTTAGTACCGCCCGTGTGTGTGTAATGTGGTGGAGCGCCTCGGGCCCTCCCAAGGCAGCCGGTGGTCTGAAGCGCCAGGTGGCCCCTCGCATTTCACTCAGCAGTGGGGGGGGGCACGCTCCCACGTTGGCCCACCGTTGCCTCTTTCAGCGGGGTCAGGGTGACCAGGCAGGTTCCCCTTTGCCTTTGCCTCCGTGTGCGTGGCTTGTAGGTCCAGGCGTCCGTCAGAGGCATCGGGCTCCCATGCCTCGGCGTCACCACCGGCGCCCGGTATCTCTCATTGCCACCAGGTTGGGGTCTCATCCTCCCTTGGGGCGGGCTCCCGCCTCGGGCCGTTGACGCGCTTGCTGTTATCCTCGCAGGCCGCAGCATCCGCGGAGCTCCTCCGATGCATAGCTCGGAGCCGTGGGGAGGGGCCGCAAGAATCTTTCGGGCAGCCTATCTCCGCACAGGAGTGTCGGTGAAACTCCTAAGTTGGACCCTGCGGGGTGTCACGGGTTCCGACAGCGTTATCTGGGGGTCATGTGCAGGGTGGGACCCTAATTCCGTGTCGTCTCCGCCAGTTCCCTGGGGCTGGGTGCGGAGCTCACGGTTCAGGCAGCCATCTTGCCTGCGCCCCCTGGTGGCCTCCCAGGCCAATATCTTTAATAAATGGTAAGGCCAAGATCCTTGCCCGGGTGCTGGCTAATCGCTTGTTGGGGGTAATCGACTCTCTGGTACTTCTGGACCAGTACGGGTTCATGCCTTTATAGATCCACACAAATGAACCTGCTCTGGATGCAACTCGCCATCGGCCTGGCTGCCGAAATGCTGGACGTGATCGCTCTCTTCGCAATAGACTTCGAGAAGGCGTTTGACTCACTTTGGGAAATCATGGATTGCATAGGGTTTGGGGGAAACTTCCTGGCTGTCTGCTATACACCTTCCGAGAGGCGACAATAAGAGTAAACAGAGTCACTTCTTGGGCCTTCGCCCTTGGGCGGGGTACGCAACAGGGATACCCACTCCCCGCTGTTGTTCACACTAGCAGTAGAGCCACTGGCGGTACTGCTTAGGGAGAGCCCAGAATAGGTGGGATTCAAATGGCCAGGGGGGTAGAGAGGACAGGGTCTCACTCTACACAGACGGCGTCCTAATATACATGAGTAACCCAAGTGTATCGTGCCCAACGGTGACCCGTATACTGCAGGCATACCAAAGCTTTAGCGAGTTAAAAATAAATTGACAAAGGTTTGTCCTCTTCCCGGTGCAGGGTGGTGTAACAATGATCCCAGAGGAATGACTGTACATAATAACAGCCCCAGGCTTCAGGTACTTGGGTATTCATCTCAGTCCATGCCTGTCAGACTTCATTCAGCTTAATCTCTCCCTGGTGGGGAATACGTTTGCGCAGGATATCATGCCCTGGCAAACCCTCCCACTGACCTTATTGGGCAAAGCGACCCTTTTCAAAATGCTAACACTATCTACATTTCTCTGTCCTGCAGGACACCCCACTCCCGCTCCCAACGAAGGTCTTTGCAGAAATTGAGGAATCCCAGCGGGTGCTCTGATGGGGTGGGAAGCAACCAAGGGTGGCATTGGACACTGCAATGGTCAGTTTGGGAAGGTGGCATAGGTTTGCCCAACCTGCGCAGGTACCACTGGGCCACCCAGCTACGTGTTGTGAATGACGGGCTACATGGGGACCAGATATTCCCTCAAATTGCGAGTGAACACAAAAGAATAAAGAGCCGGACACCTAGACAGGTACTGTACGGTGGGGGCAAGGCACAGAAGGGCTCTCCCCGGGTTGACGCAGCACACGTGTCAGGTGTGGGAGGAGGCGCATCAGGACATCGGATGGGGGTGGAAAACCAACACTAGATCAGCCCACTTGGGATAACACGCACCTGTCGCAGCTGCTAAAGATGGGGTATTTCGGGATTTGGGCAGCGAAAGGAATAAACACCTTACCAGATGTGGTGCATGAGGGGCGTCTCTGCTCATTTGAGGAGTTGCAAGGGAAATATGGCCTGCCGGCAGGGAAGAGGTTTCATTATGTGCAAAAACACATACCACGGGCACCCAATTTCCCTCTCTGGGAGAGATCCCAAAGAGTTCTCCTCTGAAGGCTAATCTGTTCCCGTCTGGTATCCCCTCCAAGGTTACGTCCACATTATACCAGGTGCTGATGGCATTTGGGGCCACGGATTTGGTTTGCCTAAGGGAGACGTGGAAGCGGGATGTGGGGCGGTTAGATCCGGAAGAATGGGTGGAGGCACTGATGTTCCCAAGGGAAGTGGGAAATAGCATCTATGTTGCGATCAACACAATTTAAGATCCTTCCCATGGTAAATTACTCCTGTACTGCGTTGGGTAGGTGGGGCATGGTAGGAAGTGATGCATGTCTCAGATTTGGCAGGGAAGGCAGCACTTTCTATCATATACTGTGGGACTGTGTACAGATTCAAGTCTTTTGGGGTAAATGCATACCCAAACTGTCTACTGTGATGGGTGCTCGGGTACCCCTGGAGCCGAAACTGGCATTGCTGGGGATATGGGAAGACACTGGGTTTACGAAACATGAGAAATAATTCCTGGCGGTAACACTGGGGCTTGCTAATTTACTGATTGCAGCACCCTGGGGCTCGGCGGAGCGTCCAAGGCTAAGCCAATGGGCTGTGGAAATGGACCGTTGCTCCTTCCTGGTGAGGAGAGTGTAAAGGGCAAGGGGCTGTCACCAAACATTTTTGAAGGTATGGGGGAGGTGGGTGGGGAAGGGTTGAGGGACTTGGAAGTAAGCATTGTTTTCACCCTGGACCTTTAGTCGAATGATGTAGCTTGCTGGTAATTTATGCTTGTTGTGCTCCCATGCCAATGCGGCTCTATGGAGTTACTGCATTATGCTCAAGCTTTACCTATGCTTGTGGTTGTTTGTTTTCTTTATGATAAAACAATAAACAGATTGGCAATAAAATTAATAAATACACAATTTCTTCAGCAACTTTCCAAGTATTTATGACCTTTGCAGTGCCTTTGGTATAATTGTCAGGATGTTCCACTGTATGCCTCTACTTCAACCACCTTTAATATAACATCCTCTGACAGTATTCTACAAAACCACAGTTCTGGTATCTCTACTTCAACTTGGTACTGTATGACTAATAGGCATTTTAAAGACAAGACTCTTCAACCTCCACAGGTAGGCCAAGGCACTCTTCTTTCCTATGATATCACAAAAGGGCAGCCCCTTTGCCTCTTCTGTCTGTCTTACTGCCACCAGTATAATCTTCCTTTGCTTCCAGACTGCCTTTCTCTCAACTTTAACAGTCTCAGCATTACTGATTGTTGACTTAATGTTCTTACAAGTACCCAGCTTCATTCAAATTTTCTTGGTTTCAGTAGCTACCTTGAAGCTGAATTGCCACACTTCGAGCTTTGGATAATTATGTCACCCTTGTATCAGAGGACTCTGGACCTTTAACAACATTAACAACCTCAGAATTCAGGCGGATAGATTTCAACAGGACTGCTTTCACTATGTAGAGGAGGAACTAAGTACCCCCACCTCAACCGTTCCGCCCCTATTGCCTGTATGTTGGAAACCAGAGTATGTGACATACACGGAGCAGTTGAAACGACAAAGGCCAAAAGGAATCCTAGAGGCAAGATTCCTATTGAGGAAACCATACCTGCACACAAGGAGATATGATGGTTATTTAAATGAGATTCCTGAAAAAGCAGAGCAAATGAAGGGTCAAGACGAATGGTGAGGCACCAACCATCTCCAAGTAAACGTCACACAGAGCAGAGCTGACGTACCTAGAAGAGATGCAGAGACTAGAGAATGCAGCTATTCTATAAGGCATCAAGAAAGGATCAAGGATAATTGACATCTTGGGATCAAGGTGAGGAAGCTTATGTCACAGAAACAAATGAAGAGATTGTCATTTTACACGTGTACAGATGCTAGAGAAATGCAAGCAGACAAAGTAATCCTGAGGCTAGCTTATAATAAATAGACTGCAGGAAGCGCCAATATATACATATATGCATTTGGACAAGTAAAGGATGGACTGGTTCCACTACGCATTATAGCAGTGCTGAGTAAGAAGGCCTCATTTCTAGTGTGTCGCAGATAAAAAGCTAATTGAATTACAAAGTGAATCTCAGCAGACGAGGCTGGATGAGCCAAAGAAGCCAAGGTCTTATCAAACTGGAGTGGGCTAACATTGGATACAAAATCGTGTGAAAGAACAAAACTCCTGTTCAAAAGGCAGGAACATAACAAGGAAGATGTCAAGAGGGCTATTAAAAAAATAGTATTAAATGCACTAAAGGCTCGATTCCATGGTCTCTAGTCACATGGAAGCATGAAGTTGGACAAACAAGATGGTCACACGTACACATGAGGGCAGAGCGTGCTTTTCACTCACTGAATTTCTCAGAGCTAAGAACACTCTCAAAGCCTGAGCCTCAAAGCCTAATTGATAGCAGACCACTGAGGTGATGATGGATTGATATGCTAATTGGTGGGAAGCAATGGTTAAGGCGAGCTCACCAGCACCTGGATGGCCAGCCTGCATGCTGCTAGACGTAGATGGAAAAGTACTGACGGAGGTTAGAGTGCCAACCAATTGTAGAGGACTGTGTAATTAGGGGTCCTATAGTTGTGTAAACCAATGGGACGTTGTATATTCAATGACGTTCATAGTGGTCATTTTTAGGGGAGGGCTTTGATGATAAGTAACCAATCACATATTCACACTTCTTTAGACAAGTATGGATCGTATACTTGGATGATCTCTCCGAGCCATTTACCCATACTCAGAAGGTTTTGTGACTGGTCGCTTCTTTCAAACGAGAAGACATCTGGTGATGGCTCTTAGATGACCGCTTCTGTCTCATTGAATAAAAAAAAAGAAAAACGATTTGTTCAATCATTGGTGCATGGGATCACCCTGTTGGGATATATCCTTGTTAAGTTTTTAACAGACTGATTATCTTCCTCCTGTGGTTTTTCCTTTTGTAGCGTTTATGCGTGGGGGTGGGGAAGGCAGGAACTGAAGCATGGGGCATAGTGACGTGCTATATATACACGACGCCTGACATCACTTCTGGAGCCGATGATGAAGAGCTGAGCAAGACGTATCGACGGCTGAGTCGAGGTCCACTACGCCCCATGGTGAAAAGTTTCCGAGCAGCAACGCTGGATGATGGGTATCTATCAATATGACAAATCTGCGTGAGAAGAATCCATAGAAAGATCATAACGGTTAGCAATTTCTTGGTCCTGACCCTAACACTACAAATAATGAATGTGAGAAGCGCAATGTCTTCAACCTGATGTTTGTAAAAGTGTTCATAAATAAAATAGAACAGCTCCAACGTACATCTTCCCCAAGATGAAAAGACTTTCTTGGCCCACAAACAATCATGTTGGGTACAAAGCTTTTTAGCCTTGCAAGTCCTTCTTTAACAAACGTTTGTTCTTTTCTCAACAAACACTGTTAACAAAAGTTACTTCTTCTAGGTTTGCAATTTGCCTGGTATACCCCCCTGCAAGGATTCTTTATGCACTTCCAACTGCCTGATGTACTCTCCTGCCAGGACTTCTCTTCTAGTTCCAACTGCCTTGTATATTGTCTTGCCAGGGCTTTTTATTTCCATATATTTATTACAGTTCCTCTTTATATACAAAACTGTATATACCGTTCTTGGTTGGGTATTTTTATCTGCTTCAGTGTTCCTTATAAACTTTCCTCACATCAGCATTCCATGCACCAAAACGTTTTTGGGGTTTGTTTTTGTGCTCTGCCTTTGTGACTAGCAAACAACCTTGTTATTGTTTCTATCTCTGCAGCTTTACAATGTTCAAACTGTGTTTGTAGCCGTCGCTGACACGCCCTGGGGTCCACACTTAACTTGGGCTGATTCTGTGTAGCGCCACAGTGCCCGCTAGCGCTTACCCGGCGTAGCTTTGCTGCTTGCTTCCCACTCTGGGCTGCTCTGACATCTCTCTGGCTTCTTTTGCGACTCTGCTCCTGCAAGCCTGCTTCCCTTCAGGTCCCGTTAAGGGTAACTGTGATGCTGGAAATGCATTGGAGTGACACGGCCTTAAACTGTGTGTTCTGCTTATTTTCTGCACAGGAGTCCAGTCTGGACCCCTGCCATTGCAGCTATTCATTTTGTTCTTGGTGCGCAGTACCCATGGGATAACCTTAGGGCACCCATGAGTAGGAGTACAACCCTGTAGCCCTAGTGTATGTTTGTGTACACATGTGTTGTCCACAGAGCAGGGAATAGGCTGGTGGCAGTTACATGTTGGTGTGACAGTGGCTCTAGGTATCCTCCATATTTGGGATACCCAGACCCTGGCATAGGAATCAATGGATTCCTACACAAAGGCAAGATGGCCACTGGTGGCAGCTGGGTTTCCTTAGCCTTACCTGCTTGTTTCTCAAAATTCTGAGAAGCCCTGCCTCTGGTCCTTTTCCCCTGAGTGGTTGTGGGTGGAAGGACCATATATGGCTCTGGGACTGCCTCATGACAGACTGGCTTGAGCCTTCACAGGGGATGCGTGTTGTGGGTACAGGCTTGGGCTGGAGCCTACCTGAATTGAGTGAGTAGTCAATATGCATTCTGTGTTGTGGGTGTTTGGTTTTGCTTGTGAGACACAATGCCTGAGCCAGCACTGACTGAAACTGGAATGAATGCAGTGTGGTGCACTGAAAGTCTGGGATTGTGGCCCCAATTCACATTCTGTGTTGTGGGTGTGGGGTTTCTGGTGAATAGCCTGAATGCCTGCAAGCCTGATTGGGTGCTGCCTGCATGAATGCACTTGAGTGTGATTGGTTGGCTGAGCCTGGCTCAGCCTTAGTGGATGGGAAATGTTTAATATAACAGGGGGCCTCACACTTGCCTCCTTGTCAGAAGCTGTAATAATAAAGCTGAAGCTGAAGTCATGCTAAGTTTGCATCCTGGTGTCCAGCTGGAGGAAGAAGTCTGCAGCTGCAAATCTTGAAGCAATTCGAAAGCTGCTTGCTGACTCAAGGACTGAACCAGAGAGAACCTGTATAGGCGACCTCTTCCCGAGCTATGATGGAACATCGTGCAACTGCTGCTATTCACCCTAAGTGTCCAGGAAGCCGGTCCTGTGTGCCTACTGTCCTATGAAGGGATCTTTGTGGGTCCAGATGAGTGGTGCTTGAACCTCTTGAAGTCAAGAAGTTCATCTGTGTCATCCAGGGTCCAAAGGAGTTTTTGTGACTGCAGGAAGCCAGGTTGCTGAGTATTGCCTGGAGGAGGAGATACACTGGCATAGTGCTGCATGACAACCATAGTTTCCAAAGTTCCAAATCTCTGAAGAATCTTTCAAGGGACATCCCTTCCACAACATCTGTCCACTTGTCCATGCCAGAGAAGGTCCAGGGTCGCTGCCTACATTGGGGTGTCTGCCGGTGGGTTTCCCACCACCAAAATCGGATAAATATGTCCTGAGAGTCTAGACTTGGTAAGGGTCAAGAGGCCATTCAGTGGTTGTGTCCAGGTCACCAGAAGCCAGCCTGAGGGCCATGTTGCAGCTGCAGCACCCTAGAACTGAAAGGTGGTAAACCGCAAAAATCCCAAACCCGACACCTACTTCTGCCACTGCACCCGTCGCCATCGCAAGTCATCCAAGGATACCACATGTCTTATCTTCTTCGGCCAGACCTTGTCATGGTCCACAGCAAGTTTCACCTTTATGGGACATCCAAAGCCAGACTAACGACCGGCCACCGGGAAGCACAGCAAAGACCAAAAGTGCAGCCTTTCCGAAACTGATTGGTTCTTTTCTTCTTCTCAACATCCCGGGGACTCCTCCTTCCAGGGGGTGGAGGGGTCCATCCTTGAGGGGTCTTGTCGAGTAAAGCCAAGAAACTCCACCACCTCGCCTGCCAAGGCATCCAAGGTACTGTGACGAGGAAGAGCATCTTCCATCCTCAGGATTTAGCCAGGGGTCCCAGATTTGTCTTGTATCCTCTTCTCCTGTGACATCTCAGGTACTTTGGGTAGTGGGTCCTGTAGAAAAAGTAGAGCAGTATTGAACAAATTTGGACTGGGCTGTAATATATAAGATAAAGTACACCTTAACCTTTCCCTTAGAGGTTTCCCAGGTGGGGGGGGGTCCTCACACAGTATTGTCTATCTAGTTTATAGAAAGCATTCTGACAGAGTTTCTAATCTAACCTACCTTTCTACAGTAATGTCTATACCATTATCCAATGCTTTCTATGCTTTTTAATAACTGTCTGCAGTTGTTGCATTCTAAATTGAATCTAAAGTATATTGTGGTACCACATATATGTCTATATATTTACTATTATTAGGATTGTGTTAACGGAGTACAAAAAGTGTTATTTATTGATGTATATATTTACTATAAAAGAACAGTGTTATCACATAACAAAGTGTGTGAACATTCCTTTGTGGGGGCTTGGGGATTCACCGTACTTAAGAACCAGCCTGTATCACCTCCTTTGAGTCTCAGCCTTGGTTTCCCATTCATTGCTACCACATAGAGAACCTTGAATGGGGTGCTCTGTGCTTCTACCCTAACTGTATAGGGGACAGAAATACAGATACCCCCCCTCCAGCCATTACAGTAATGATTTTTCTTTCAGCTGTCGAACGCCCAGGGATCCTCTCGTGGTTTTTTGTTGGCGTCT
The DNA here is from genome assembly GCF_040938575.1 of Ambystoma mexicanum. Classification (NCBI taxonomy): domain Eukaryota; kingdom Metazoa; phylum Chordata; class Amphibia; order Caudata; family Ambystomatidae; genus Ambystoma; species Ambystoma mexicanum. The sequence continues at coordinate 643,661,719 of NC_090923.1, forward strand.
CCACAGCTTGCCCTGCTCTCGCAACGTTACTATCCTTCTCTGCTGGCAAGACCCTTGACTCCACCACACCAGCTTGTGCTTCCAGCTTCCTCACGCCTCCGAGGGAGATGCAACGTCTTCTCCCGTACAACTGCTCATAGATTGGTTTCCATCCTGAAATATCCCATGCAATGAGGCTTTCGGAAAACAACTAGCACGCTGTCAAGGCGAAGTCCGTCCCAACGCAGAAGTAGCAGGAACTCCTACCTCCCCTTGACGGTCTTGGCGCCTGGATTAGTTAAAACACAGGTCACCGCGACCCCCACGGGGAAAGAGGGTTAGGGTCCACGGATTGGATAGGTTTCGGGATGGTAGGGTAACCGGATTGAGGGTTAGGGAGAGGTTATGGGTAGGGAGAGGGTGTTTAGGGTCACGTTGTTCCCAGACTCTGACCTTCTGAGTCTGAACTGAACTACCTTCTCCTTGGTAGTTGCCTTTGTAACTCCTTGAGCGTTCATTCAGTCATGCATTCTTACCACATGCATGCTTTACCCTTAGGCTGGAACCCAGCACTTGTTCACCATTCACAAGTTTGCCCAGTATCGGGTTCGATATGCAATTCACGTTCCCCCTGGTTAAATATTCCACAAGTAAAACATATAATCTGGTACAATGCTTTCATCACATTTTGCACTTAGCTCTAGTGTTCCGAGTTTCCAGTGCGCTTCTTCCGCCCGCCGGCTCCACTGACTGTGCGCTGCGAAACGTTCTGGTCGCTGTCGATAGCGGCTCACCCCTGACACAAAAGGGAGAAAGTTAGCTTTGCCCTTTCACAGTGCTAGCTTAGAATGGCCCGCAACAGGCGAGCGTACGTTTAGAATGGCCCGCAACAGGCGAGCATACTGCTATGTTTGCACCCGCAACCGGCGAATGCATGTCACATGCAAAGTTAGTGGGTTAGTTAGTTCGCGAGCTTTCGCGTATCTCCCCCGCAGTGTGTGAGCTTTCAATAGTCACTGGTAAGCGAAGTCCCTTTCCAGTACACACTTCCCTCTGGTTATCTTAAAAAAGCAGGCAATACACTTATCTTTGACATCGCGGGGCCTAAAGGTGGGTCTTGTGGCGAGGGCGGCCCCGCGAGAAGTTTCACCGGAGCTCCGTGAGATGCGTCCTCTCGGCAGCAGAATCGAGCACGGACGAGCTTTCGGTGATCGCGCATGCGCGGTAGCCTCTTCGCGCATGCGCGTTGTATCGGGCGTTGTCCTGGGCTGCTGGAGCTGTAGTTTCAGGCCCGGGGCTGCTGGGAAACGTAGTCTTCCTGGCTTTCTGTGTCCTGCACACCTTGTACCCCTACACCAAGTACATCTGCAATGGGGACAAAGGTGGCAGCGACTCAGAAACGTTACACCCACAGTCCCAGTAACCCCCCTACCTTGATTCTTACCATGTGGGCGTAACGGAGGCCGTGAGTTCCTGACAGTACATCCCCTCCCCGCAGAAGGGCCAGGTTTTGTGGGGTGATTGTGATGAAATAAACGTACCAATCTTGGGGCATGCACATTGGTGGCAGGTTCCCAGGACCTATCCTCAGGGCCAAAACCCACCCAATCAACCAAGTAATGCAATCTACCTCGCCTCACTCGTGAGTTCAGTATGGCCTTAACCTCATACTCTGGGTACCCTTCTATGAGGACAGGTGGTGGTTTTTCCATGCACATATGGGGCTTTGCTGGTTTTAGGAGCGCTACATGAAATACAGAATGAACCCTCATGTGATCTGGAAGGCGAAGTCGCATCGCTACCGGGTTAACCACTTGTGTAATGCGAAACCGGCCTATGAAGCGGGGCTTCAATTTTCGGGAACCTGAGAGATGCAAATGTCGTGTTGAAAGCCATACTTTATCACCCACTTGATAATCTGGGTTAGCACGGCGCTTTTTGTCAGCATACTTCTTGGTTGTGTTCTTAGCCGTGATCAAATTTTGTCGGGCCTTTTCCCAGACCTGCTTGAACTGGGCCACTTTGGTTTGTACTGAGGGCAATGCATCTGGAACTCGTTCTCCACTTGGCTGCACGGATGGGTTGTATCCATAAGTCATAAAAAAAGGAGAATATCCTGTGGAGGCATGTTGAGAATTGTTATAGGCTAGTTCTGCTAACCACAAGAGTTCAACCCAGCCCCCTTCAGTGCCATGTGTAAAACAGCGAAGGTATTGTTCTAGCGTCTGATTCAGTCGCTCAGTCTGTCCATCGGTTTCAGGGTGGTAACTACTAGACATCTGCAACTGTATTCCTATTTTCTTACAGAAATGCCTCCAAAACCTTGACGTAAACTGCGTTCCCCGGTCCGAGACTATGTGCTGTGGTATTCCGTGCAGGCGAACGACATGTTGTAGAAAAAGATTTGCAAATTCCTCCGCCGTCGGCTGGCCGCTACTGGGTATGAAGTGAGCAAGTTTAGTAAATGAATCTATCACTACTAATATTGTGGTTTGACCCTGATCCGGGGGCAATTCAACGATGAAGTCTAATGATACGGTATGCCACGGCTGTGAGGGAGTGGGTAAAGGTCTCAATAGTCCTGCTGGTTTCTTATGATCTGTTTTATTTCGAGCACATATCTCACAATTTGCCACATATTCTCGCACGTCTTTGCGTAAATTGGGCCACCAATAGTGTCGTTGAAGTAATTCTTGTGTTTTGTGCACCCCCGGGTGACCAGCCAGTGGGGAGTCATGGCACCATTTGAGGGCTTGAGCCTGTAGACTCTTAGTCGGTAAATATACTTCTTTGTCTTGGAACGGTATGCCTTCTTGTAAAGAACGTTTTAACTGTGGGTTTTCCCATTGAAGTAATTCTTTCGCTGTCATGGCATTTCCCACCTGTTCCAGTAAGGTATTAGTTAGGCTCCCTACGATCTTGGTTAAGGGCACAATGGGTTTTGCCGCTTCCTCAGGTCTAGGCGAAACTGATGATTCCGGATATCTGGAAAGTATGTCTGCCTTCTTGTTCTCCTGTCCGGGTCGGTATGTTACCACGAAGTCAAAGTCCGCAAAGTACATTGCCCATCGTAATTGCCGTGGAGTGAGAGCTCTCGCCGACTTTAGGAACTGGAGGTTGCGGTGATCCGTCAGCACCGTTATGGTGTGCCTTGCTCCCAACAAATAGTGCCTCCATTCTGCAAAGGCCACCTTTATGGCTAGTAGCTCACGATCTGCAATGGTGTAGTTTTGTTCTGCAGGATTAAGTTTTCTTGAGTAATAAGCGACTGGGTGTAAACGCCCTGATTGGTCCCGTTGTGACAATATCGCTCCCAATGCATAACTTGAAGCGTCCGTTTCCACCAGAAACGGCAACGTTGGGTCCGGATGTAACAGAACGGGGGCTGTAGTGAACGCTTCCTTCAGTAACTTGAAACTGTGTTCCGCCTCCGTATCCCACACAAATTTTTTCCCTTTCTTGAGCAGACGGGTAATGGCTAAGCTTTTTTCCGCAAACCCCTGGATAAACCTTCGGTAGAAGTTTGCAAATCCTAGTACTGACTGTAGTTCTTTGACATTCTGCGGGGCTGGCCAATCCAGAATTGCTTGTACCTTTTGCGTATCCATCTTCACGCCTTCGGGAGAGAGTACAAAGCCCAAGAATTCCACTGTGGCGCAATGAAACGTGCATTTTTCCAACTTAGCGAATAGATGGTGCTCTCGTAAACGTTGTAGAACGGATCTGACATGTTGCACATGTTCTTCCTTATTCCGAGAATAGATCAGTATGTCGTCAATATAAACAACGACATAAATGTCTAGGAAACCACGTAGGACTTCATCCAAGAAGTGTTGAAAGGCGGCGGGTGCGTTACAGAGACCGAACGGCATGACCTGGTACTCATACAGTCCAAATTTCGTTCTGAAGGCGGTCTTCCATTCATCCCCTTCACGCACCCGCACCAGGTGGTAAGCACCTCGTAAGTCCAACTTAGTGTAAATTGTGGCTCCTTGTACTTGGTCCAACAGGACCGGTATCAATGGTAAGGGGTACCGATTCTTGATTGTTATGCGATTTACCGCGCGTTAGTCGATACACGTCCTGAGATCTCCAGTTTTCTTCGGAACGAAGAATAACGGTGAGGAAACGGGCGAGGTGGAGTGACGGATAAACCCGTTCTGGAGGTTGGCGTCTATGTACTCTTTGAGATGTTGATTCTCGGATTCCGTCAAGGCGTAAATCTGGCTGCACGGCAGGGCGGCTCCTGGTTCCAAATCTATCCTACAGTCAAACGACCTGTGCGGTGGTAAAGTTTCTGCCGCCTTTTTACTAAAAACGTCCTGAAACTCTTGGTATTCTTGCGGTAATTCCACTGGCGGCTCTCCTTTGTTTTCCTGTGTGGCCCCTAGAACCTGCACCATATGTCCCGATTCTTTCGTGCACTGTGTACGGCAGAGACTAGAAGAGAAACACACTGTTCCACGTGCCCAGTCGATCGCCGGGTTATGTAATGCCAGCCACGGTAACCCCAGGATGAAACCGAACTGGGGGGCGGCGATGACATCGAATTGAATGCGCTCTTTATGCCCTTGGATGTTCAAAATCATCTCCCCCGTTTGCTGTGTCACTGGTCCTGATGTCAACAGAGATCCATCGACCGATCGAACCTCCTCATGTAGGTTCTTAGTGGCAACTGGTAAACCCAATTTAGCAGCATAATCAGAATCCACAAAGTTACCGGTTGCTCAGGAATCCACCATTAACGTGATGGCTTGATCCCTTTGGCGTGTCTGAAGAATTCCTGTGACGGTAACATGGGCTTTGTGTACCTGTGTCACGTTACCCAATGAATGCTTGGGGGCACTATGATGATCTTGGCTCGACAGACCCCCCCTCCTTACTGGCGAGCATCGGCGTTTCCCGACGAAGCGGTGTTCTTTGGTTTAGCCCCACATTCCTTCACAAAGTGGCCTGACTTGCCACAGTACATACACAGTTTTTCTCTTCTGCGTTTCTCCTTTTCTTCTTTAGAGAGTGGTCCACGGATCATTCCGACTTGCATGGGTTCTACTTCCGAAGTCTTCTCTGTTGCTTTTGAACCAGGTGCAGCCCTCGGATAATCCGCTCTTGTCGAATACTGTTTGGTCTCCCATTTACGTCTGTCTTGTTTCCTTTCTCCTTGCCTGTGATCCAAACGTAGGGCCAACTCTATCATTCCCGTGCAGGTGGTTGGTTGCGGGTCCACCTGCACTATTAGGTCTTTCAACTCCTCCCTAAGGCCTTGGTAAAAAAGGGCCAGTCTTTTTTCATGGGGCCACTCTGCTTCAACCACTAATCTGTTGAATGTTGTCACATACCAAATGAGTTCCCTACTTCCCTGCCGTAAGGTGAGTAGCTCTCGATCTCGGATCAAGGAGGCCGCCTTCCTATTAAACATTTTACCGAATTCCTCCTGAAATTCCCCCCAATCATATAGTAAAGCATCGTCTTGTTGTACTAGGGGGGTAGCCCATGCCGCAGCATCCCCCGTGAGATATGAAATCACGAAGGCTGTGCGGGACTGGGCCGAACGAAAGATTGTTGATTTAGTCAAGAAATGCAACTGGCATTGGGTCATAAATATGGAGAATTTTTGTGGGTCTCCCCCGTACCTTTCCGGGGTGGCTAGGGGCATGGGCGGCTCCGTGGTCACTTGAACCTGTACTGGAGTAGGAGGAGGCCCATCTGGTAGGGGTCTAGCTTGTGCCGTGATTTCCTGCACACGGTGAGCTAGTGTAGCGTAATCCTGCCTTGTGGCTTCTAAAGCATCTTTTAGTTCATGCAGGACGCGAGCTATGTCTTCCATGGTGCCGGAGTTCGTGCTACTTGGGCGTGTCAAAATACGTGGGTCCGTGCTTCTGTCAAGGCGAAGTCCGTCCCAACGCAGAAGTAGCAGGAACTCCTACCTCCCCTTGACGGTCTTGGCGCCTGGATTAGTTAAAACACAGGTCACCGCGACCCCCACGGGGAAAGAGGGTTAGGGTCCACGGATTGGATAGGTTTCGGGATGGTAGGGTAACCGGATTGAGGGTTAGGGAGAGGTTATGGGTAGGGAGAGGGTGTTTAGGGTCACGTTGTTCCCAGACTCTGACCTTCTGAGTCTGAACTGAACTACCTTCTCCTTGGTAGTTGCCTTTGTAACTCCTTGAGCGTTCATTCAGTCATGCATTCTTACCACATGCATGCTTTACCCTTAGGCTGGAACCCAGCACTTGTTCACCATTCACAAGTTTGCCCAGTATCGGGTTCGATATGCAATTCACGTTCCCCCTGGTTAAATATTCCACAAGTAAAACATATAATCTGGTACAATGCTTTGATCACATTTTGCACTTAGCTCTAGTGTTCCGAGTTTCCAGTGCGCTTCTTCCGCCCGCCGGCTCCACTGACTGTGCGCTGCGAAACGTTCTGGTCGCTGTCGATAGCGGCTCACCCCTGACACAAAAGGGAGAAAGTTAGCTTTGCCCTTTCACAGTGCTAGCTTAGAATGGCCCGCAACAGGCGAGCGTACGTTTAGAATGGCCCGCAACAGGCGAGCATACTGCTATGTTTGCACCCGCAACCGGCGAATGCATGTCACATGCAAAGTTAGTGGGTTAGTTAGTTCGCGAGCTTTCGCGTATCTCCCCCGCAGTGTGTGAGCTTTCAATAGTCACTGGTAAGCGAAGTCCCTTTCCAGTACACACTTCCCTCTGGTTATCTTAAAAAAGCAGGCAATACACTTATCTTTGACATCGCGGGGCCTAAAGGTGGGTCTTGTGGCGAGGGCGGCCCCGCGAGAAGTTTCACCGGAGCTCCGTGAGATGCGTCCTCTCGGCAGCAGAATCGAGCACGGACGAGCTTTCGGTGATCGCGCATGCGCGGTAGCCTCTTCGCGCATGCGCGTTGTATCGGGCGTTGTCCTGGGCTGCTGGAGCTGTAGTTTCAGGCCCGGGGCTGCTGGGAAACGTAGTCTTCCTGGCTTTCTGTGTCCTGCACACCTTGTACCCCTACACCAAGTACATCTGCAATGGGGACAAAGGTGGCAGCGACTCAGAAACGTTACACCCACAGTCCCAGTAACCCCCCTACCTTGATTCTTACCATGTGGGCGTAACGGAGGCCGTGAGTTCCTGACACACGCTCATTGAGCTTGAGTCTCTTTTTGCTTAGCATCACTTTCTTCATCCTCCTCGTTCCAATACTTAGGTGGTTGAGGGAATTGGAGTCCATTGATGTCAATTGATGCATAGCATTTGAAAAACCTCTCTCAATAGTTTCACGTGAAAAACCAGTTCTATATGAAGGTGAATAGAACTGAACACAGTATTCTTGGAGCTTTTAAAAAGGGTGTTCTTGGAACTTTTACTTTTAGACCAAGAATGGGAGGTTGGTCTGAAGGGTGTTGGGAAAAGATTTCTCTACTTTCCCTTAAGGGGTAAACTGATGCATGGCAATAGGGTATTAGGTATCAGGGGGCCTTTTCCGTGGGCTAATGGGGGATACCATGTCTCATCCAATTAAGGCATGACATCTCCGCGGTAGTTGTCTCCTCCCATGTGATCCTCCCTCATATTGCTGCCCCAATTTCAGGATCAGGTAGCGGCTCCTGTGCCATGGCCACATGGAAGGAGGTTACCGCCGGGGAATCTGTGATGATTCCATTGGATTCATCACAGTACTAAAAGGAAAAGAACCCACTGGGGCTGGGCATTGCTGGGGATTAGGTGATCCACAGCCATCCTTAACGGCTCTTGCTTCACTCATTAAGTCTGGCTTTCTGGGCAACTACACCCTCGCATTTCCCAGCCCCCTTGGGTCCTTTTGCTTAGCTATGATCTAGCCAAGAGGGACTTCATTGAATGCCTTCAGGTCCTTTCCACTAGGGCCCAGACTACTACTGCTGTTCTGCAACTGGTTGTTACATTGCTGGACATTTGGTAGTCATCAGGTTGGCCACAGCATCAATATTTGGACTTTTTGGCTCAGAAAGAAACCTTTTCTTGTGTTTTTTGTTCCGATGATCAGTTGCCTGCCAAACTGTATTTTTTAAATTGTTTTGTGAGACTTTCTAAGATTAGCAATCTTAAGGTACCAGTTAGAAGAGCAAACTACTTCTCATCAGCAATATTTTTGGTCTCATGGATGCATTCATTATCCCATCCACCTCCAAATTTGGCAGCTTTTTTTTCAATTTCTATTTGGTGTATTTCAAATCTTTACAATATATTCAGACAAAAAAACTCTAAAACATTTTTTTGAAAACACAGATATTTTTCATCCCTACATAAATAATTTGGCACAATATTACTGTGTAGTACCTAAAATCTATTTGACAACAGAATTTCTTAAATACATAAAAAATGTAACGTTTCATATGTATTATTAAAATTATCCATCCCTAACTAAAACCTAATCCTTTATTCTTCACTCTGAAACCCTTAAAATTGCTCACATATATTCCAAGTCTCAGCACCGCCCTGTTAGTGAATAATCCAAGGGTCCTAATATTGACGATTGTAAGTAACCTGATACAGCATGTCTGCCTCATGGATTTGCTCCAAAACATTTATTCCATATAAAATCATCATCAACACTTTGTAAATCAATACCTAATTTCCTAAAATAAACTATTCTCAAAGGTAAAAGTACAGTGCAATTAATCAATACATGTCTTAGCGTTTCAATAGAATTCACATCTCTGCAGAAACGACAGGATGCTTCCTCATCGCCAATCATTTTACGTCTTAGTAGCACCTTTTCGGCGTAGAACAGGATCCATCTAGAACGTAAAATAATTTCTCTTTGATAGCGATTCGGAAATATATTCAAATAAGGTGGTACTGTTGCTCTCCTCTTTTTTTTATGCTCTAATGATAGATGAGACAGAGAAGGGTATTTATGAAACAAATCCACAGTGTTGCACCAGTCCAAATGATACAAAGTGTTTTTGATTTTCCTTTCTCCTCCAGATCTTTGATTACATCCAATTATACCAGTTTTACTTAATGTTTTTTCACAGTGTTCACACAGTTTACACACACCATTCTCCTTGCTACCATTCATTTTCAGGTTCATGGCTATCTCATGATATAAAGAACCTACACACAAGACATTTATTTTCCAATAAAAACAAAGAAGTCACCATCTCATCCTTACTTTTAGGGAGGAAATACCTAACTCAAAACGAATGGCAACTAGTGGGACCGAATTAGGTACTGTGAGCACCCTTCTCCAGACAGCTGCCTCAATTTTATCCAACTGATTGTAAACCCATGCTCCCCACAACTCCATAGCATATATCAATTTTGGTGTGGCTTTTCCTTCATAAAAGGTCAGCACTAGCTTAATCCAGAAAAGGCCACATTTTCTATTCATTTTCACCATTTGGTTCATTAAAAACATTACTTTTTAATCGAGAACATTAAAGATCGACATCTTCTGCGGTAGTGCCGTAATTGGAAAACCTAAATAAATGACACTCAGTTCCTTTGGCAGAGCGGTCTGTCCATTTTTGCATAAACTGTTTTTTCCCCTTAGAAAATTCGAATATTGTTGTCTTGCTAGGGTTAATTAACAGACCATTATCAGCAGCAAAAGTTTCAAAGGCATTGAGAAGACGCTGGAGTGCAATATGCATTTGTCAAACAGAAAAAAATCATCTGTGAGCCATGAAATATTAAAAAGGCCTAATTTAGGGGATATAAAAGCAACTGAGCTTAGATATGCAACTTCAGACACATATAAATTAAAGAAGTAGGGAGCCAAAATGCATCCCTTCCGCAAACCTATCCTGGTCTCAATTCTATGGGACAGATGCCCCTCCTTGTTCAGTCTGACCTGGACGCCCGGGGATTCATGCAAACCAATACTCCATTTCTCAGACCCTCTGTTATACCCCGTTTATGGTCAACTCTATCGAATACAGACGATAGGTCAATCGAGGCTGCATAGGTCAAGGAATATTTATCCAACCAGGCCTGCTCCTGAATGTGTCTGACCATAAAAACATTCAAGTTCATACCGTGACCTTTTTTTTCGGAAGTCAATTTGTAGTATGTTTATCCGCCCTTTTCTATCAATCCATTCATCAAAAAAGATCAGTAAAAGAGACGCAAAGACTTTACTATCTGTATCCAGGAGTGTTATTTGGTGATAGTTCTTATGATCCGTCTTCGCGCCCCCTTTTTAAAAATTGATACAACAAAAGATGTCCTCCAGGATTCAGGAAAGAACTCAGTGGAAACAATGATGTTAAATAGTATAGTCAACAAACAAGCCCAGATTAATGGATTGGCCTTAACTATTCTATTTGTTAACTTGTTGGGGTCTGGTGCACGGGAGTCACTACAATTTTTAATTAAAGATAAAATAATATCTAGGTCAATAGAATGAGTCGATTTCCAGACCTTACCCCTAATTTGACACTCCTCCATAGGACAAAGTTGGCTCGCCTTGTAATGCAGTTTTTCAAAATGCGACACCCATTCGTCCTTTTAAACTGCTTTTTATTGTTTTGTTAATTTGCTACTATCCTGAGCGTTGATCACTTCCCAAAAGGTGCTTCCATCATCCCTATTTCTCAATATCTCTATCATTAGCTCTGCATCATTCTGCAGCAGTTTAGCTCTATGCTGTTTAGTAAAATTCCTGAATTTCTGTTTCGCTTTTCTAATCTTATCAAATTTGTCCTCATATGGAATACAGGAAGTCTTAACCATCCTAATAGTGGACAGTAGTGTATTTTTTTTTCTTCTGAAATAATACTCTCATACTTAAGCAGATGCACCTTTCATTCCTTAAAGACTTGTTTACCTTCATTTGAAAGTACATTACCAAACAGGATATCTAATGACTTATTGTAATTATTTGCACAAAAGGTATATCCTTTCCACCCTTAAGTGGTTGCATATAGTGTTTCTTCCATACTCTTGTTCGACCGCTTAATGTCTATCACCCTCCAGGAGACTGTTCTTCCCAGCATTCACAGTGAAGTCCTTTACTCCCCCTTGTACCAGCTTTCCCAGACCTGATACAAATTCAGCACTAAAATATGATTGCTCCACGTATTCCTAGTAATTCTTAAATCTGAATATTCTTGCAATGGGGGGAATCGGCAAACCTCCGCCTTTTCGTCCTAGGGGGCAGCAATGGAGGGGAGGTTCTTTTCGTTACTACTCCTTTGGTTGAACGAGAGGAGCCGCCAGTCAAACGGGTTCAAGGGGCCAGCGTAAAAGTATCCGTAGTGGTCGGTGAAACAGGGGTGCCAAAGCCACTCAGGCAGCTGCCTCTTTACCTTCAGGAGCTGCCGCAGCCGCTCCAAAACAAGCATGAGGCCATGTCGCATTGTTCGCCGGTTGGGGGCAGGCTGTCTCAGCATCTCGAAGAATGGCGAGCTATTACTTCGGATGCGTGAGTTCTTGATACAAAAGCCCACGGCTACTAAAGCGGCCTCACGACAATCCACTGGGAAATCTCTCTTTGAAGATTCCAGATCTACCCCTACCTGGACGACTCGCTGATCCGTGCGCGTTCTCCCGAGCAAGCGATGGATCATCTCGGTCTCACCTGCCACTCCCTCCACAAGCTGGGCTTCTCCCTCAATTTCAAGAAGTCGCATCTGACACCTTCCCAACAGCTCTGGTACATTGGGGCTGTGTTGGACACGTCCTTGGGGAAGTGCTCGCCTCCCAAGCTGAGGGCTCATCACATTTTGCAGATGGTGGACAAGTTTCAACATGCCCAGAGTCTCCCGGCTTTTGAATTCTTAAGGTTGGTCGGCCTCATGGCATCCTGCATTTTTCTGGTGCCAGAGCCAGAATGAGGATGAGATCCCTGCAATGGGTTCTCAAGATGCAGTGGTCACAATTCTCGGGCAAGATGTCGGATTCCTTTCAGATTCCATTCTCGGTCTCACAGGATCTACTGTGGTGGGCCAACGAGGGGAACCTGATGAAGGGGAAGCCATTTTGCCAAACGTGGCCAGAGGTGACAGTTGTAACGGGCACTTCCCTCACATGATGGGGAGCTCATGCTGAAGATTTGATCACCACCGGTCGTTGGTCTCCGTCGGAATCCAAACTCCACATCAACCTGTTAGAGCTGAGGGCCCTCAGGCTGGCCCTGAAGGCTTTTCCGCTGTCTGTGCAGGGGAAGTGTGTCCTGATCATGACAGACAATACAGTGGCCTTGCATTACCTCAACAAAAAAGGGGGGGTAGGGTCACTCCCGTTGTACAGAGAGGTGATGCAGCTCTGGTTCTGAGCAATCCAGCAGGGAATCTCACTCTCGGTGGTTCATCTGGCCGGAGAGGAGAATGCGCCGGCGGACGCTCTGAGCAGGTAGAGCACAGTCTCATGAGTGGGAGTTTGTTCAGGAAGTCCTTTTGGAGATCTTCTTAAGACAGCCTTTTTGGCTGCAATCGCATCTGCCAGGAGGGTTAGCGAACTGCAAGCCTTGTGCTGTAAACCTCCCTTTCTGAAGTTCTTTCGGGAGAACGTGTCTATTAAAGTCAGACCCTGGTTTCCTTCCTAAGGTGGTTTCAGAGTTTCATCTGTCCCAGTCCATTGAATTACCTGTCTTTTACCTTCCTCCACACTCCTCAAAGGAGGAAGAGCGGTTCCACCACCTTGATCCCCAGAGCACTTTAAACTTCTATTTTGCTCGCACGTCTGAGTTTAGGATATCGGACCAGTTATTCATTGCCTGTTTCTTGTCTAGAAAAGGCCTTGCCATCTCTAAACAAACCCTGCCACGTTGGATTATTTTTTTCATATCCTAGTGTGTTACCAATTGGTACTTAAGGAGCTTGCAGTTGGCATCAGGGCGCACTCGACCAGAGGGGTCTCAGCCTCTACAGCCCTCCAGAGAGGGGTTCCCATTAAGGAGATATGCTGGGCAACCACTTGGTCATCCTTACACACCTTAACCAAGCACTATGCCTTTGATGTTGCACGGGGAGCTGATGCAAGGTTTGGTAAGGCGATTCTACAGAATCTATTGGTGTGAATCTTTCTACTCTCCTCTCCTCTGTTATCTTAACTGCTTGGGGAGTCTATCATGATAAGGAATCTGCAGGAGAAAAGCAATCCATTGAAGGAGAAAATACTAACTGTAATGATCTTTCTATGGATTATTCTCCCGCAGATTCCTCATCCACCCTCCCATCCATCTTTGCTCAAGGTTCTGTGGGTTGTCGCTTCTGTCCAAACGACAAGGCATCTGGTGATGGCTCTGGGATGACTGTTTCTGTATCATTCTAAAAATAAATTAAACCATTAAAACACATTTTCTTCAGTCATTGTTGTTGGAAGGTCAACTTGTTGGGATGTACCCTTGTTGGAGTTTTAACAGCTGGTTATCTTCCTCCTGTGGTTTTTCCTTCTGCGGCGTTCAATTGCGGGGGGGGAAGAAAATTGAGGAACTGAAGAATGGGGCGTAGTGACGTGCTATATATACGACACGTGATATCACTTCCAGAGCCGACGATCAAGAGTCAGACAAGATGGATCGACGATTGACAGCCAAATCAAGGTCCACTCACGCCCCCTATCGAAAGGTTTCCGAACAACAGAGCTGGATCATGGATATCTATCATGATGAGGAATCTGCGGGAGAATAATGCATAGAAAAATCATCACAGGGAGTAATTTCACCTACTTAAGAGACTGATGTTACTGAGGTGTGGCAAATGGCTGAGAAACATACAGCAATTGCCTGCAATACTGTAAAAATGCTGTTGTACAAAACAGCGTAATAAGGTCCTCGCTAATTAAAAGCTCTACATGTTTCCTTTTTTTTCAGATACAGATTACATTAGTGCGGCTGAGCTGTCGAAAGTGGAGCAGATGCTGTCCGATTTAAGCGAGCAATCCAAGCAGGCTGCTGCTTCTACTTTGGTAAGCATTTTATGCCTCATTTGAGATACTGTCAGATTAGTTGATGATTTGGTAATCTTGCTATGTAATGGCAATGGCATTCTCGCTTTAGAAAGAACACCACCCATCTGTAAAAACATTGGGCTTTGTTTTAGTTGGCCCACTTCTCCCTGGATCTATTAACCTTGCTACTCACCATCTTATTTTGCAAGGGTCATGTCAACATGTGTACCAGTGGATAATATTCTGATTTCTTGATTAGCACTGTGGCTCTGGCCAATAAGAGACCCATTCATTCATGTGTTTAGTTCTTGGTGAATTCTGCCGTACTTCATGCAAATATTCGAGGCTATTCCAAGCTTCAAGAGAAAATAAGGAGAGGATGAAGTGGATCACAAGAGTGGGAAAAGGAATGGCGACTGTGGTATGATCAGGGTAGAGGGGATTGTCAGTTAGTAAAAAAATAAGCATGTTTTACAGCCATGCAGAGTGGACATTTTAGTGCCTAATTAATGCTATTTCATATTTCTTTAGGAATTAATTTGATTTCAGAAGCATTGAGAGGGCTTGTTGACATTAAGTGGTTGTTGGGGCCTTGCTAATTTTTAAGTGCACTTTTATTAATCTCATGCCTTTGGGTATATTTCTTCCACAATTGCAGGCCTATGTGGGACAACAGTTGCTGCTTTATCTTTTCTTGCTATAGATTGATTTTTTCTGATTCCTCATTTGATGGATATCCCATCCAGCTTTGCTACTTTGGAAAACCTTTGACAGGGTGCGTAGTGGACCATAACTCGGCTGTCATTTGTCGAGCCGTCTTGCCTGGCACTCTATTGTCGGCTCTGGACATGTCAGGCGTCATATATAAACTCTGTCACTAAGCCCCATAGCTCAGTTTCTTTTTTCCGTGCGCTTATGACGCTGCTTGGGAACACGGCCAAGTCTTTGACATGTTCGACATTTTCATCAGAAATCTTTAGATTTTTCGAATTCCTCGATGCGAGATGTCTGTCACCTATGTAGCACCCACCTATGGGTTTCAAGCGGTGTACCGATTGTCACACCAAGATGTCAATTACTGACCCGCATGGGTTATGCCTCTGGTGCCTTGGCACGAGTCACAGGTTTGTAAGGGTGTGCTTTGTGCGCCAAAATGCAGCTGAAATCCTTGCACAATCGAGCTGCTAAGCTCATGCTGGTTCGACCGCCCTAAAAATCTCCGGCGCATCGACGGTTCGATCCTCAGAGCCTGAAATCGAAGGGCATACTCCTGAGAAAGAACATCGGCTAAAGAAGAATTGGTCCCACTCAAGGAGCCAATCTTCCTCGTCTTCGTCCCGTAAGAAGATGCGTCAATGCCATCGTCGGGACTCCATTTGTCGACAAAGTGGTAAACTGTCGGCAGGACCTAACCCACCACTCGCCAAGAGAGGGAGTATTTCAAAAGCTCCTTGATCTAAATGTTCAAGAAGCAGGCCGCTGTAGGCGCGGTGCCCCTCTCACGAAGCAGTCCTTCAGTGGCAAGGGCGGCACTCGGCGTTTCCGACCCCTCACATGCCACAGTGCCGACGCCATCAGCATTGTTGAATCCTTCGACCGCGAAGGAGGCGCCAAAGCCCTCGATGCCGGGTCCATCCTGCACTTTTCAAGGTGCCAGTGCTTCGATGCCACGACCTTGGTTGACACCTACAGCCACACTATCTGCGCCGAAGGACAAGCCGTCAGTGCTGACACTTAAATCCTTCACCCCGCTCTCCCGATCCGATTCATTTTTTTGGCACTATGTCGAGAATTTATGGCGCCGATGAAACGGGAGATCAAGGGGGCGTTGACCCCGTTTTCATGGGCACAGGTGGTGTCAGCTATTTTGAAGACCACCTGCTGGAGCTTGCTCAGGGCCTCCATGAGGCCTGCGGTTTGGATACTTTGCCAGACCTCGAATTCAAGCAGAGTCAGCCCTATACCCATAATTACGCCAAGTTCAGGGCTTTAGTAGAAAGGCTCATTGACACTTTAGGTTTGCAGTCCTCAGCAGTGCCGGTACAGGGTTACAACCTCAATGATATTCTGGACGAAGGTCCGGTTACGTAGCACATCTTGCCCCTAAACCCTGCAATTGCCGACCCTCTGTCCTCGCTGATGTAGCACCCATATTCAATTCCCTGATCAGTTCCACATTATCCGGGAAGTATAGGCAGGCTAGAGGGGACCCATCATTCCTCTCCTCTCACCTTTCTCCTGAACGGTTCGGTATGCAAGCTGCTACAATCTCCTCCAGGCCAACTTCTTCAAGTTCCACTCTACCACCCGACAGGGAAGCAAAGAAGGCTGATGCCTTGGCCAAAAAGGCTTTTGCATCGGGCAGTATGGCCCTTAAAGCTACAAATGTGACTAGTGGCTTTGCAAAATATTCGTTTGGGGCCTCATCACGAGTTGGGCGGTAATGCCGGCGCTATTAGCTAATAGCCCTCCCGCCAACCCCCCCCAGCGCCGGATCACGGGTTTGGCGGAACGGGTATTGCCCATTCCCCACTGAGCCCATTCGGGAATTCCTCATTCCCCATTGGGCTCAATGGGGAATTTTCGCGCTGTTACCGCCGGCGGATTTCCTGCCGGCGGTAATAGCGCGAAATTTCGGCGGATTTCCCCCCAGCTCAGAAATCTGCCAAACCTGTGATTTGGCGGACCCTTAAATGCGACGGTAATAGCACTACCGCCGCATTTAAGGGTTACCGCCAAACTCATGATGAGGCCCTTGGTCTTTTGACAGCAGTAGAGAATGCTGCACATTACATCATTGCTCTGCTGGGGCCTCTGTCTGGAACAGCCTGCCTGCCTCTCTGAAACTTGAGGAGAAACATCTCTGCTTCCGGAAGCACCTCAAGACCTTCCTCTTTGCTTCTGCTTTCTCTCCTTCTCTCCCCTGCTGATCTCCTGGCTGAATCTGAAACTGCACTGGTTACCTGGCTACCCTCTTATCTCGAGCCCAGGTCCCCTCCCCACCAGTTGCACACATGCACTGCCCCCTGGCAACCCTTGCACTTGGGGACTGTTTATGTATCCCTACAGCCCCTCCTAGCACTTGACCCCTGATGTCTGCTCTTACCCTTGCACTTGCCACCAGCTGGCCACACTTTTAATTATTGTCTTTATTTATTTTTACTGTTATCCTATGTACTGCACTGCCCTTTCCCCTTTCCCCCTGCACTTGCATGATCTCAATGTCACCTGGCCTAGTAGGATCGCTCTCTGTCTTCCCTCTGTTTTCCTGACCTTGCCTCGTCAGGCCTTGAAACACTTGTGTAGAGGGGCGTTATAAATACCATATCATATCCCTGAGGGGAAATGTGTGAGGGCTTCTTACAGCTTGTGGAGAATGGGAAGGAGTTGGCCAGGCAGTTGCTGCAAACAGGCCTGGAAATCGCTGACTGCGTGGGCCGATCTATGGCATCAGCTATAACGCTGAGGAGGCAGGCCTACTTAAAATCTTCAGGCTTTTCACCTAATGTCCAGAGAAAATTACTAGACAATGCCCTTCGAGGGAGATTTCCTGTTCAGTCAAAAGTGGGACGACTCCGTAGAGAAATTTAAGGAATCTAAAATTGGTGCTAGATCACTGGGCCTGGCTGCGCAGCCGGCCAAGCCTGCCTTCAGCTCGCCTCTTGGGCAAGGGACTACAGGCGATCTATGCCTTACGGCAGGAAGTAGCAGCTCCCACTGGCCAGGCAAGGTCAGAAGCGTTTCTCGTGCTCGTGAAGCAGCGACGGCGGTGAGGGTGACCCAGCCCCTAAGCTGCTTTGATTTCCCCTTCCACAACCTACCGATTGGCGGATGATTGACTGAGCACTGGCCCCAGTGGCAGGCGATTACTTCTGATGCCTGGGTTCTACAGCTTGCTTGGTGGGGATATTGTCAGCCCTTCTTAAGAAAACCACCAGACAGAACCCCACCACCTCCAATCCATCCGGGACAGGCGCTCCAGGAAGAACTGCTGTGAGCCCTGTTGTTGAAGGGTGCTGTGGAAGAGGTACCTCCCGAACAGAGGGTCAGGTTGGTATTCCCGGTATTTCCTTGCACCGAAGAAGGGAGGAGGTCTCCGTCCTATTCTGGACCTCAGAGTCTTGAACAAGTTCCTGAGGAAAGACAAGTTCAGGATGGTGACGTTAAGAGAAATTATCCACGCTCTCAAGCTACAGGACTGCCTGTTGTCAATAGATCTGCAGGATGCTTATTTCCATGTGCCGATAAATCGAAAGCACAGGAAGTTTCTGATGTTTATCATACGGGACAAACACTATCAGTTCAAGGTGCTCCCCTTTGGTCTGACCTCCACTGCAAGGGTCTTCACCAAGCTCATGGCGGTAGTCGTGGCTCACCTCAGGAGATGCGGGATCCATGTAATCCCGTACCTGGATGACTGGCTGATCCAAGGGAAGTCAGCAGGCAGGTTTTGTCCCACCTGGAGGACACCTGTCTGCTACTCACAGGCTGGGCTTCTCCCTGAACTTGAAGTCCCATGTGACACCAGTCCAAAAGCTCCAGTTCATTGTGGCAGTCCTAGACACCTGGGTTGGGAAGGCTTTCCTTCCTGAGGAGAGAGTCAACAACATGGCACATATGGTCGACTTGTTCCGGAACCACGCCACCTTACCAGTCACTTCCTTCCTCCGACTCTTAGGTCTCATGGCCTCCTATATTTTTCTAGTGCCAAAGGCCAGGCTGCACATGAGACCCCAAAATTAGCTCCTAAGCGGTCAATGGTCACAACACCTCAGAACTCTCACGGATCCCCTCAATGTGTCCAGGCATGTGGCCAACGATCTCATCTGGTGGACAGACCACAGCAATATTATGGCAGGGAAACCCTTATGGCCTCGGGCCCAAGTGGTCACGGATGCATCTCCGAAGGGTTGGGCCCAAGTGGTCACGGATGCATCTCCGAAGGGTTGGGGTGCTCACTGCAGGGACTTGCAGGTGATTGGCCTTTGATCAACAACGGAAGCATGATGGGATATCAACAGGCTAGAATTGCGGTCCATCAGGTTAGCCCTGAGAGCGTTTGCTCTGTCTCTGAAGGGGAAGCATGTCATGATTCTGACGGACAACACAGTGGCCTTGCACTACCTAAACAAGCAAAATGGCGTGCACTCCCTCCCCTTTGCACAGAGGCGATGCAACTGTGGTTCTGGCTGGTAGAAAACCAGATTTCAGTCTGAGTGGTTCACCTGGCAGGCACAGAGAACAGTTTGGCAGATGCTCTGAGCAGGCAGAGCAGGGTCTCGCACCAGTGGTAAGCGTGCCAGGAAGTCCTAGAGGAGGTCTTCTCTCGCTGGGGTACCCCATCAGGTGACCTGTTTGCCATGGAGTCCAACAGGAAGTGCAAGCAGTTTTGCTCAAGGGAATTCCTAATGAACTGTGCGCTTGGGGACGCATTTCTGGTGGATTGGACCTTCCCTCTCCACTGCGCTTTCCCTCCAATTCCCGTCATTCCTTGGGTTCTCAGGAGACTCGAGTGGTTCTGAGCATCCATAATCTTGATCGCGCCGGACTGGGCGAGGAGGACTTGGTACTCGGTTCTTCTGGATCTAGCCATCTGCCCACCTCGGCGGCCGGATTGCGTAACCCAGACAGAAGTTCGGGCACACCACCCGAACCCGTAGTCCCTCAATCTACAAGCGTGGGTCTTGAAAGGATGAGGTCTGATGACTGGGACACCTCTGATGATGTTCTGGAGGTATTGCTGGCGGCACGCAGGCCATCTACAAGATAATTGTATGCGTAATGGTGGAGAAGATTTGAGGCGGGGTGCACGGAATGCGAGATTGACCCCATCTCTTGCCCCACCACTACAGTGATGGAGTTCTTTCTGTCACTAGGCTCAGCAGGCCTTCAGGTCACCACAGTCAAAGGATATTTGGCGGCCTTGTCTGCGTTTGAAAGATCCCTGGACCAGGGTTCGTATTTCACAATCCCGGTGATAGCACAGTTACTGAAGGGCCTTGTAAATAAGTTTCTGCCAACTCACTTTGTCCCAGATTGGGATCTGAATCTGGTGTTCATTTATCTCATGGCAGCTCCTTTTGAGCTGATGCACTCCTGTTCTTTGAGGTTTTTATCTTTGAAAACAGCCTTACGAGTGGCTATTACATCCGCTAGGAGTGTGAGTGAACTGCAGGCTTTATGCTGCAAGCCGCCTTTTCTACGTTTCTTCCGGTAGAAAGTCTTGCTTACGGTGAGACCTGGTTTTCATTTTAAGTTGTTTCTGAGTTTCACTTGTCACAATCCATTGACCTCCCAGTCTTCTACCCTCCACTACACCCTTCTAAAGAGGAGTGGTTTCACCGCCTGGAACCTAAAAGGGCCCTATTTTTTTATATCACGCGAACAGCCCAGTTCAGAAGAGCTGGTCATCTCTTCATGGCTGTTTCCTTAGCCCGCAAGGGCCTGTCTATAACTAAACGAACTTTGTCTGCTGGATCATCTTCTGTATAGCAGAATGCTACCAGTCTGCAGGCAAATAATTGCCATCCGGGCTCACTCAACTAAAAGGGTCTCGGCATCAACCGCATTGCAAAGGGGAGTCCCTGTTAGGGATATTTGTCACGCAGCAACATGGTCATCCCTCCATACTTTCCATAAGCAGTACAGTTTGGTGGATGTTGCTTGCATGGCTGATGCGCGTTTCAACAGGGGGGTGTTGCAAAACCTTCTGGTCTAACTTTCTTACCGCCTCATTTATCTACTTGCTGTGTGAGTCTATCGGATGAGGAATCTGTGGGAAAAAAGCAATCCATTGAAGGAGAAATTACTTAACATAATATTCTTTCTTTTTTTTTTTTTTAAACTCTTTTTATTGTTCAACAACCGTGGTCTCGACAGCTTACAGCAACCCTCTCCCACCAATTCACACAAATCGACAAGCAGAAAAAAAAACATTCAGTCAACATTACATGGATGCGTCATCATCTGAGAGCAAATCACACAGATACACGCGGAAGGGGCCCCATATGTCTTTAGGCCGACTTGCCCCCGGGAGAGTCAGAACATATTGTTCCTCACACTCATTGACATTGAAACTCGGATTTCTTATATACCTGGAGCCCTGTCCCAGTAAAACACCTGCTCTAATCTCTACTCTGTAAATGATGTATATTGATGTATGCTCTGAATACTTTGCACTGTATCTAAAATTTGAATATATGTATGCTCGTAATGTAACCATGTCCAAAGTTGCGCCCTGATGCCTCCGGGCCTGACGGTGCGCGTTACAAATAAAACAAATACAAATATGTCAGTTTGCGAAGGAAGGTGGTCATGCTTGGCGGTGTGGGCGCTTTCCAGGCTTGTAGGATACATTTCTTCGCCACTGCGCATGCCACATTGAATAGTCTCCTGGTTTTCTCAGAGCACTTGCCAATGTCTCCAAACAAGTATTTGTGGGGAGTTAGTTGCGGGGGTATCTGCGTGATTTCAGCCAACAGTTCAGCCACCTCCCCCCAGAATTTCAGAAGAGCAGGGCACTCCCAGTACATGTAAAAAGAGCCTGCAGACTGAGCCCCACATTTGGGGCACTCCCCCCCATGCTCTGCACCGAATTTTGCCAGCTTAGCCGGCGTGTAATGCAACCTGTTTAGGAGTTTAAATTGTATCAAGCGCAGTCCCGGATTTAATGAAACTTTTTTTGTCAGTGCACAGTATCTGCTCCACGTATCTTCCGGGATGGGCATTTGCAGGTCTGTTTCCCGCGCAGTCCCGCATTTAATGAAACTTTTTTTGTCAGTGCACAGTATCTGCTCCATGTATCTTCCGGGATGGGCATTTGCAGGTCCGTTTCCCATTTGTCTTTGACCCGGTTTATTGTGGGGGTATGGGTTTGCACTGCTACATATAGTTTAGAGATACCCAGCCCGGCATTCATGGTGATGAGTTTTGTGCAGGGGTGTTGGGGCAGTTCATCTGGGAACATTGGCCGTCTCCTCTGAAACGCGGCCCTTACTCTATAGTATTGCAATATTTTGAGTGGTCCACTCCCCATCGCTTTCATGAAGTCTTCCTTAGTTGCAAATTTACCATCTATAAACATATCGCCCAGAAAGTTCCACAAGGGGACCACCGAGTTGTATGGTGTCTCCAGCTTCAGTCTCTTAAACAATGCGCCCCAAGCCCGGACCGTGCAACTGACCGGGTCATAATCACAGGTGTCTTTGTGTCTTGGATTAAATATGACTGACCTAATGTCTGCCGGGGATATAGTATGCGCTTCCACCCAAGTATGTGGTGTTTCCTCAGAGTCCTCATACCAATACTTTGCAAACTGTGCCTGGGCGACCAGATAATAAAGCTGAAAAGTCTGGAGCTGCCATACCCCCGGTGTTGTAGGGTTCTGTCATTTTTCCACAACCAATTCTAGCCGTCTTCCCATTCCATATAAAGGTTACTATCAACGACCGTAATTTAGTAAAGAAGTCTCTGCCCGGCCATATGGGTATGTTCACAAAGAAATATAATAGTTTGGGGAGGGCTATCATTTTAAGTAAAGCAATTCGACCATATAAGGATATGGGGAGGCATCCCCAGATCTGTAGCTTAGTGCTCAATGTCTGCAGTGTCTTCTCGTGGTTGTTCGCGTAAAGGGTTTGCCTGGTTCTAGACACTAGCACCCCAAGGTATCTGATATGCTGTTCCGACCATTTAAGGCCACACACAGTCTCATGGCATTTAGTGGAAGGCGTGAGCGGAAATATTTCCGATTTGGCTAAATGAATGACATACCCCGAATAGTCCGCAAACTCGTATATATCTGTCATAATGGGGGCTATGTTTTTCTCTGGCTCACGGACGTATAGGAGCCTATCATCCGCATAGAGTGAAATTAGTTGGATTGAGCTTTTCATGTTTATTCCCCTGTCCCTATGTCTTAGTCGAACAGCAGCCGCCATTGGCTCAATGGTTAAGGCGAACAAGATGGGCGAGAAGGGGCATCCCTGTCTTGTGCCCCTACCTAATCAGAACAGCTCGGAGATGGTTCTGTTGGTGCATACTCTAGCTCCTGGAGCGGTATAGAGCAGCCGCACATACCCAATGAAAGCGGGTCCCACCCCAAATGTTTCCAGTACACTAAAGAGATACATCCAGGACACGGAGTCGAACGCCTTTTCGGCGTCAAGGGCAACGGCAACTGCACTTCTCCCGGGGTCAATCTGGGCCATTATACTAAATAGTCTACAGAGGTTCAATGCAGTGGATCGCAGGGGAATTAACCCATTTTGATCAGGGTGGACCAATGTGGAGACCAATGGTGCCTTCCGGTTCGCCAGCACCTTAGCAAATATCTTGGCATCAGCATTGTTAAGCGATAAGGGCCTGTATGATGACATGTCGCTAGGTGGGCGTCGGCGCTTGGGTAACACAGTTATGATGGCTTCCCTCATTGTCGGGGGCAGTATGCCTCCCTCTAGGGCTTCCTCCCAGGTCTCCAGTAGCACGGGAGTTAGTTCCGTACGGAACTCCTTATAAAATTCAGCCCCCAGCCCATCGGAACCCGGTGCTTTGCCTGACGCTAGCCCCATGATCGCCTCCTCCATTTCCTCCGCAGTGATCAGTTGATCTAGGGCCAATTTATTTTCAAGTGGGAGTTGTGGGAGTCCTAGCGACGTTAAGTATGTCTTAATCTCAGTGGTCGATTTACTATCCCTATTGGAATACAGGGTTTGATAACATTTGGCTAAACCATAATATTCTTTCTATGGATTCTTCTCCCGCAGATTCCTCATCTCCCCTCCCATCCATCCCAGCTCAGAGAGTCGATGGTTGGTGCGCATCTTCTATTCTTCTATTTCAACCGATTACTTGGTGATGGTCCTTGGTGACCATTTTCTGTCTTCTTGCCATTGGTTATTTTCTATGGGCTTATTAGCCCATTGTTATCTCTGTTTTTCTATGTAGTGTGTGGCTCGGGGGGGGGGGTTTGGGAGGGGGGATGAGGGGGACTGAGGTGCAGGGCGTAGTAGATACGGCACCTAACGTCATGCCTGTAACCGGCGATTGAGTGCCGAGCAAGACAGATCGACGGCTGAGTTGAAGTCTAATACGCCCCCTATCGAAAGTTTACCGAAGCAGCAGAGCTGGCAGTAATATCTATCAGATGAGGAACCTGCAGGAGAAGAATCCATAGAAAGAACATTATGATAGGTAAGTTCTCCTTCTCTTAAAATAGCCGAGCGAGGCTCTCAAACTAGCAGCTGTATGGCAGCTCCGTGAGGAGTCCCCACCCAGTTTTATCTTGAATCATCTTTCTGTGTACAGGATGCAGTAGCACTCCCACTTCCTAGTCTCGCTGGCTGCTTCAGTCATGGGCTCCCCGTCCCTGCACTTTCTGGGTCCCTCCTCTGCTCTGCTTCTGCATTCTCACAAAAGACAACTTTCAAAAGTCTGCTTGAAAACAGATCACTTTGCTGCAGACTTTAAACATAGTCCGACAGAACTTTAAGTGACATACATATCTGCATACAAATGAAAATAATAACGGCCATATAGTTAAGTGCAGGCATTTTGCTCCTACTTCGGAGCTTGCACAGCTTCCACAATAACAGTAGCAGGCCGCCAGACGTGAGCGAGAGAGGGTGTCGGCCCAAATAGTGCGCTGGCCATTTCATCGCCACGGGCTGCAAGTTGTCATGGCAACACCATACACTGCTCCGAACTCCCCTTTCTCCTTTTTTTAATTTAACTTTTCCAATACAATGTTTTAGCAAATAGGTGACCCCGCCAAAGCGCCAAAACCAAAAACCTTGTAAATGGGCACATGTTTCTCATGGATGGACTGAAAGTCAAGTGTTGTGCTAATAATATTACTACTGAGAAACAGCAGTTCAAGCCAGAGAGACCAAAAGAGAACAGGCATTGTCCAAACGATCCCAATTATTCCAGGAGTACACGATTTGCATGACACGCATTGTGTATGTTATGTATGAAATGTAGTGTGAAATGCTCCAGCATATTACATAACTGAAGATCGATGGTTGGAAGGTTTTGAATTAATTCTTACCACTGGCAGTGCTCCGGGCAATGCTCCAGACCATAGTTTTTCAGCCTACCGTGCAATTTCAGATGGGGAAAGACCATATCCAAATTAGAACTGCTGTCTCACATCCCTTCTGCAGGAAATCGTCAGCAATCCCAAGCGTTTCTTCCCCATTGTGCATCATCAGTGTGGTGTAGCTTAAGACTCTAAGCACATCAAGCAGTGTACGCACATCTAGGTATACCCAAACCACTTGGGATGTCTTTTTCAAAATTCGAGTGATGCGTGGAAGGATTTGAATGAATCATAACCAGTGGCATTGCTGTGCTAATCTGCAGACCATTGTTGTTTACCCTGTCGCGTGATTACAAATAAGGAAAGACCACATGCAAATTAGTACTGCTAGGCCACATCTCTTATGCACAAGGCCTCAAGCATCCCCTAGTGGGAGGGGTATGCCCAGGCGTGGGCCCCGAGCCAGCTGGAGTTATAGACTGGAACTGCACCTCAGTGATGACGGCCAAAGAGGCCAAACCATGCCTGGGCTTGCTTGTGTTCTCCAGCAGAATTTACGTAAACTGGAATGGTTAATCGATCATCAAATTGCAATGGCTGAAAAGGAGAGAATAATTACACATCACTAAGGCGGTCGTGTATTCATACACTTTTGCCATGTTCTCGACTGCCATTCATACACTTTTTCCATTTACAACACTACTTTTTACTCCACAAGGTGCAATATTTATGAACCGAAATCTAAGGAAATGGAAGTCCGTGTCATACCGTGCAGGGATATATTTTTCTCTTACAACGCAAACTTTTTTTTCCAAAGGCCTCAGTTTCCATTCATGTATTACTCCTGCATTACTCCAGCGAAGTCCTGCAAATTGACACCTCTGGTTTCAAGTGTGTCCAGAGTAGTACCTTCATGGAAAGTAGGGGGCAGCAGATGTGGCAGTTTGCAAATGGCCTGGGGTAGCACAGGAAGCAGAAAGCCGGGAAACCATATCCCTGCAGACGTTCGCCAACGTACACTGGTGAAACTGTGAGTGCAAACCCTAACGGGCTGAGCTCCTCTCATACACTCCTCGAATGGTGCTTAATCATGTTAAGTGCAGCCAGGGTCAGTGGGGAAGGCCGGGGAGACTAGTTTGGCGCACTCTGTTCATTAACACAGGACGCTGAGCTAGCATCAGATTAGCTTTCTTTGCACTAGGGAGGGAAATTAAAGGAACGACGGATGGCGGGGAGAGACAAAGTAAATACTGAGAGACGAATCAGACGATAGGTAACATTTAGAAGGCATTTCATTTATTTGAAACTTGCGTTACAATGTCTGCTGTATTCCACTGCAGTATATGCCTTACATCGTTTAGAAACTTGAAAGGTATCCCATATTTGCTGCTTCTAATTCAGGCTTGTCCAACCTTTTTGAATGTGGGGCCGAAGCATTCACTTTTTGACACAAGGTGGGCCAGCGCAAAAGTCAACCACCTGACCCAAAGCAGTATATTAAAACGCGATGTTGTGTGACTTTTGACACAATAGCATCACAGGCAGTGATAGCCATGCAGTCCCAAAGATAGCTTTTGGTGTCAGGGGCAGTGATCAAAGGTTAGTTTCTTGTGACTTCTTCCAGTGTGTATGTGTTGATATTTTTCTGAAATAGTGGGGTTGACCGAGCATAGCGAGGGAACTATAAGGGTCTAGGGAGGGTTTGGGGAGGTGTCTCCTCCACCCCCCAGATTTTTTTCTCCAACTATGGGGCTGAAATGGTGCATTTTACAGCAGGAAAAGTGACCAAAAAGCCATAAGTTTACAATCAGTTATAAAGGGCAACAGCAGACAAGAACATTGTAGAACACAACACATTTTAATGATCACTGTGTCCACAGTGTAAGACAGCACTGTCACTGATATAACACATTGGCATGCTGGTTGTGACCAAAATATGCCTATGTAACAACATGTCTATGCTGGCTGTTCCCAATTTAGGCCAGCATTGTCCTGTACAAAGCATGATTGATGCTGCCTGAGCATGTGCAGTGTGCCCAACACATATGCCAGCTTATCTCTGTAATACACATTCATTACTTCTGACCGACCAACATTGCAGAAACAAATTAATTAGTCTGGTCCACGGACTTGAGCCTCGTGGGCAACATCAAATGGCTTGGAGGGGCCGCATTGTGGCCCGCGGGCCGTATGTTGGACAGCCTTGTTCTAATTGATGTCTCCACCTAAAAAAAGATCCCTCATTACAAAAATGTGCTCGACACTATTTTGGCACAGTAGGATTTTGAGCCACAAGGCGATGCCTGCATCCCCACATGCCATCGATGTTGCCCTTAACTCTGCATGATGTTGGGTGGTGCGGCGTACATGAAATGAAGTCTGCTGTGGTGCAGAACAAATTCAGAATTAAGCGGGTGGGAGCTCGCTGGATGCAAGTTTTTAAAGCTGAGTTCCAGTGCTGTGTCCAGGTCTCCCAGAACCCTGTATGAACATGCACGCGCGCACACACACGCACACACACACACACACACACACACATGGTCCAGAATAAAATGAAATGCCACAATAAAAAAGAAAAGTGAAGATGGGTACTGTGAGGAACCGGAGGGCATCCTCCATCTACTCCCTTTGGACATTTCTGCCCAATGAATCATCAACTTTGTGCATAAAGTAGGTGCAAACGATAACCCATACTTGGCCCCTCCAACACTGCTCTGGACAATCATGTCTTTTAAAGACTCCAGGCGCTATCATGGCCGAGTCAGCCTATTATTTTCTTGTATAATGAAATTCATAGAGTTGAATTTGTAATCACTAGTATTTTTGGGCATTTGTTTCTAACATTTTACTCTTTTACCTTTCAGCCAACTAGTGAAGAAGATCTGTGTCCCATCTGCTACGCACACCCAATTTCTGCTGTTTTTAGACCATGTGCCCATAAGTCTTGCAAGTAAGTATATCCTATTCAGTCTTTGATAAATCCCTGAGATTAACTTGGAATTGTCCATTAACTTGGATAAATAAAGCATAATGAAGTATTAGCTTCCAGAGTGGAACATTCATAGGAAGCCTGCCAATCAATTTGTTAGCGTGTTAAGTCAATAACACCATAATAGCTAGCCGTGGTCCCAGTAGGACATCATACAGTCATTTCTTCTAATGGACCTAAATATGATAAGCTTAGTACAACAGTGTGCAACATGATTTCTGTGAAAAATGATTGCTGGGTATGACCGTTGTAGAACATGTGAATAGCTGACTAGCGTTTGCAAACATGATAGAGGACTTAAATACACATGGCCAGATAGTCAGTCGTTTCCATAAAATAGAAGCAATTATCAACTTCTGTAGAGCTTTATACTTGCTCATCACAATGTCTGTAAACCTTGTTGCTGGCCATAGCTTTTTCAAACATAACTGGCCATGACTTCTAGTTCACTTAATATAGCTAAAGAGCACCTTCAATGGCTATCTCCAGCTTAGCTGATCTCCAGAAACTTTTCTGCCACCAGGTGGCAAATAGGTCCACTTCATGCCTCTAGACACCCCGTGCTGCATGTGATGTCAGGGTCAGTACATATCCAAGCGCCGAGCCCTATGACCGCTGTTCCTTTTTTCTGTACTCTGTTCACTTCGAGGAACACCACTACTTTGAGTTTTGCTATGCCTAACCCAGTGAATGCCTAAGTCTTCAAGCCATGTACAGATTGCGGTCGATAAGGCAGGAACATGACTGCGGGTCATTTCAGTCGATGTATCCGATTGCCCTCCGGGAGCAGGCTGCAAAACTCTTTACCCTTTTTCTACATCAGAAAAGACAAACGGTCTCGGTGTAGGTCTCATGGTACAGAGCGTAGGTCAGAAGACTGGCCCTGGCCCAAAAAGAAAAGGGGCAGAAACACTGTAACAGTTCACGCTCGCCAAACTCTTCATATGTGCACAGGTTTTCTAGTTCACCCATGAAGAGGAGTCATCGCTCCAGAGAATACAGCTCTGCAGGTACAGTTTCCCCTTCCAATCCCCCACTTGGGAGAAATAGGAGGCTTTTCAGTTGAAGATACTAGTCATCGCCAAGGCCCAGGCACTGGCAGCGACATCAGGACCCACCACGCTTGGACATGCCAGCAGGGATCCTGTGAAGTACTGCGACTGCAAACATAAAAGCTAAGCCCTAGCTCCTACTGGGAAGGACCAAACATTGTGACAACAAGCTTAGTCTTTGAGGTCCTATCGGTCGGCACCCAGGCCCCCCCGCCTTGGAGAACTGCCCTAATGAGGGCTGTAGTATACTCTGCTTCCCTATGGAGGCGTTCATATACAATGTGTAATCTTAGATGTAACTGGATCCTGACTTGCAGGAGGCAGGTGGTCTTGTGATGTTCCCGGAGTTGGACATTTTACCAGCGCTGACTCAGGGAAAACCACAGGCTTCATTCCAATGGTTAGTGGCTAACGTGGTCGGGCTACACTAGGCTTGTCAGATCTGTTCAGTTCGAACTTGGGGACATTCTAGGTGAAGGTCCTCGTAAGGAGACCTTTATAACTTTTAATCCAGCAGTAGAAGATCCAGTACTGAAAGCCTGGGGAAAACCTGCTGTGGCGAAGAAATACCATCCAGCATCTTCAGATCCGGCCTTTCTGTCTACCCACACCTCCCCAGCCAACCTGAAAACGTCCATGTTTCCTTCTCTCTGTCTCATAACAAGGAGAGCAAGAGGTTGGATGCACGGGGAAGAAGGTTTTTCCCCTCAGGCATTCTTGCCCCTGTAGTAATAGATGGTTCCTGTGCCCTTGCCAAATTTTCATTTGTGCTCTGATCGGCAGTCTCTGGAGTGGCCAAAGACCTGATAGACAGAGAGATGAGAGAGTGCTTTGAAGCTCTAGTCGTGGATGGCAAGGAGTCGGGCAGACAGATGATACAGTCAGGATTGGACATGGCTGACTGTGTGGGACTGGCAATGGCTACGGGCTTGGTGGTGAGGTTGCACTCCAGCATAAGAACCTTGCGATATGCCCAAGAGGTACAGGCAAAGCTTCTGGACATGCATTTTGAGATGCATAATCTTTTTCGGGCCAAGGGCATCGAATTTATGGAAATGTTCCAGTACTACAAGGAAACGGTTAAGTCTTTGAGTTTGGCGTTACCACAGCCGTCCGCTCCCGCTAGCCGAGGTGGGTTTTGCCCCTCGACCTCCTATGCCCACAGCAGAAGAGGTTAAGTGACCTTGAGCAAATGGCAACCATTTTGTTACCTCAGAGGCAGGGACAGAGGAGCTCCCATAAGTAGTGTCCCTGCGGTGCCCTATAGAACCCCAGGTGATAAGTCTGTGTGAAGGCCACTTCTTCCATTAGTCTGCAGTGGGAGGGGAAAATGTACCAGTTCAGTTCATAATAGTGTGGTAGCACCGTTACTGTAGATTTCATCGAATACCATTTCACCTAATGAGATTTCACCTAATTTATTTCACTGAAAATGGTAGGTGAAGTGGTGTATGTGTAATGCATAATAGGCGGGGTGTGGGGTAAGGGTATAGTTAGGGTAGGGAGGGGTGAGAGGGTTTGTGGGCGGTTTCCCCCGCTTTATAAAAAAAGTAGAAAAAGTCAAATGTTAATTTCGTTTTTCGGTGAAATATCCAGTAGGTGAAATATTTTCAAAGAAATCACGTACATGCTTACATTACATCCAGTGCTTGGGCTTTACAGGTCATTCACTAGGATATTGTCTTCTTTTACTCAGTGCCCTCCAGACCATCGTCTTTCCAACTCTCCTTTGCCTCCAGACCCTCTCTTTTTGGAGGAGGCGCATCAGCTTCTGGCAAAAGGTGAAATAGAACTTGTGCTGTGCAACAGGGCAGAGGCTGGTATTCTTTTTATTTTCTGGTTCCGAAGGAGGACGATTCTTGCATCCCATCGTGGTTCTGAGACTATGGAATTCTTTCCTGTGCAAGAATTTATTCAAAATGGTTACTGGCTCAGATCCTCCAAGCCGTCAGTCGACAGGACTGGTTGGTTTCTCTGGATCTTCAGGATACTTAATACCATGTGCTGATCCACAGCAAGCTCCGGAAGTACCTTTTGCTTAGTTGTGGGCCATTGCCACTACCAGTATTTCCTTTCAGCCTATCTTTGATACTCAGTGTCTTCACCAAGCTGCTGGCAGTGGTCGTGGCATAACTCAAGAGGGAGAACATTCACGTGTTCCACTATCTGGGTGACTAGCTCCTCTGATCTCGCTCCCCAGATCAGGCCTCTGCATATCTGTTCCGTACATGCAGCTTATTGCACAGATTGTACTTCTCCCTGAACTTCGACATCTGAGGTTTCATCATACCAGATGGTCTGATTGATCAGTACTGTCTTGGAAACACTCCTGGGCAGACCTCTCACACTGAGGATCAAGTGGTGATTATCTATTGGATGGTACTAGTCCTCCAGTACCAGGAATGAGTTTAAGCCTCAGCCTACCTAAATGCACTATTTGCGTCTTATGGCCTCCTTTATTTTGGTGGCTTTAGAGGCTTGACTATGGATGTGCTCGCTTCAGTGGCTCCTCTGTGGCCAATGGTCTAGAGTATCTCTGGAAATTGTGTGTTAGTCCCAGTGAAACAACTTGTTGAAAGTGCATTGCTTTGGTAACCTTATTTTCAGCTAACAGTGCTCATTGATGTGTCCTTGAAAGGTTGGGGCACTCGCCTGTCGGACCTGACAGTGAATGGACTGTGATCGCCCTAGGTGTGTTAGGAGAAAATCACCTTGCTGTAATTGAGGTCAATATGGCTGGCCCTGGTGGCCTTCCTCGCCTCTGTGAATAACAAGTGTATGCTGGTCCTCAAGTCCAACACCTTAGCCATGCACTACCTTAACAAAGGAGGTGGTGGGAAGTCCTTGCCACTGCACAGAGAAGCAATGTGCCTGTGGTTTCCGGGCTCTGGAGAATGACATATCTCTGCCATCTGTTCATCTTGCTGAAACAGAGAATGTCATGCCAGATGCGTTGAGCAGATCTACTTTGGCCTTCCACAAGTAGGAGCTCTGTTAGGAAATTCTAAAGGAAATTATCTCTCATTGGGGGCTCCTCAGGTTGACTTCCTTGCTTCAAGTGTTAACAGGAAGTGCAAGTTGTTCTGGTCCAGCCATACCCTTTTCCTACTAAGAACAGAGGCTGTACTAGGCAGTGCCAGGTGCAGCAACCTCCCAGAGACCTTCAGATTGGCACAATAAGAGGTTCCAGGAAGGCTAGTTTCAGGCACCCCTTCGCGGACATAAAAATCTTACTAATTTGTTTTAAAGGTTTACCATTACAAATCACCTGTGTGTGCAAGGTATGGCTCTTTTCCAGGCCTGGTACAGGGTCATCACAGACACGTGGGTCCTTCTAGAGGTCAATAAGGGCTGCTGCCTTCCATCTTTACAAAAGCCTTTGCAGCACTCCTCCCAGCCATCCTCCCTTTGCCTCCTTCTAATCTGCTCCTATAGGAAGAGATCTCTGTTGCTGCTGAAGAGAGCATTGGGGCTTGTCACAGCCGGGAGATCTCATAAAGGCTGGTATTTCCTTTACTACTTTATACCCAAGGAAGATACTCAGACCCATCTTAGACCTTAAGATGAACTGCTCAACAAAGTCTTTTTAACTGACTGATTTGCATGAGCACTCTAGCACAGATCCTTCAAGACTGGGAGCTGCATGATTGGCTTGTGTCTCTCTAGATATGCTCCTACATCTCTTTCATCGGCAATACCTTTATTTTCTGGTGGCAAGTACGCACTACCAGTTTGCAGTGTGAAGGCCAGGAAAAGTCCCTATAAATCAACTTACTGTAACTCTGGGCAGTTCATATCGCCTTGCGATTCATCTTACCATGAATCAGAGTTTTGAATATCCAGCACTGCATCACATCAACAATATGTGCGGTATAGGGTCTCTGGCAGACTCTTCATATTGATATCCTACACATCGTCAGTTGCTCAGAGAATTTGGACAGGGGGACAGTGTGGCTCAGCGTCGTCTCTCAGCTCCATTTTGTTTGGCCGTAGAACTCCTTGAATCTGGACGTGACATTGACTGCCATACTTAAGTTATGCACTATGCCCCCTTTCCTCCGTTTATATTTTTTAATGGATTGTTTTCTCGATCATCAGAAAGATAATACCTTCCAGCGTCAGCTACTCAGAAAATCTTTCGACAGGGGGGGTAGTGCATCTTAACTCGGTTATCAATAGCTCTTGACTCGACGTGCAGCTTGTTGACTCTGGTCGCTGTACATATACTACATCACTACGCCCATGTACCAACAGTTCTTTTTTCCCTCGTGCTCAGCATACCGCTCGATAAGAACAACTCTCTCAGAGAATTCGATTAGATTTTTTTCATGATCAAATCCCATGCACTTTGCCATTCTGTCTAGTCCCAAGGCATCTGGATTCAAAAGATTTAGGGACTGTAACACAAAAATATCAATAACCGACACCCATACCATTTGCGTATGGTGTCTCGGGATGGACCATGTCACCAATGACTGCTGGTCCTGTCAAATGATGAATTCCAAAGTGCTTATGGAGCGGACGGCGAAGCTCGCGCTTGGGACCCTCCATCGGAGTCACTGGCTTGTTCGACCGCAAGGTCATTAGAGCACGAGACAGAAGAGCCTACCCCGGAGAAGGACAAGTGCCAAAAGAAGGTGAAGAAGAGGTTACACTTGCAGAGCCACTTTTCATCTTCCTTGTCCCACATGAAGAAGCGCTGTCACTGATGCTGCCAGGAATCGGATTCCCCGGAGGCGCAAGGTAAGTCCCGCCATGAACCAGGTGCATCGAAGGCCGAGTGGGAGGCCTTTAAAGAGAAAATGCTGCAATTGGTGATATCGTCCGCTGCTGATACGGGCTCTCCCTCAATGCAGCAGGCCCCATTGGCTAGAAGTATGCCCGATGTTTCTGGCATCGGGAGGCCGTGTCATGCATGATATCATCGGGTGTGGCGCCTTTGGGCTCGGCGCAGACGGTCGAGAGTCAACCCATGCCTCTGAAGCTCTCTGTCGGCGCTGTGGGTGTCAATCCTTTGGTGTTGGCACCGGGAGCCGCTCGATTTTTTTGCCCCATAGTTGAGGCAGTCCTTCTTTGGGACGATGCAGTCTGTATTTGACAACGAAGGGGATCCAGTGCCTTTCGGACCAGAGTATTTGGTAAGAGAATTAGGGGGAGTGACTTTATTTATGATCAGGCCAACTTGCCTGCCCTTGCAGAGGTACTGTAAGATGCTAGAAACCTCCCCATACCTGGATTCCCAGCAGGCACTCTGCCACGGGCATGCCGACACCCAATACTGGAGGACAGTTGATTGGGGGGTGGATGCTGTCAGCTTATGAATTGATTGACATTTTGGACAGGGGATCGCTGACGGAAAGGGCACTTCCTTTCAATGCGACCATAGCTGACCCCATTTCCACTCTTTGACTCTTTGGCAAAGACCATGTTCCACTCCTTCAGTTCATTCTGACCTTACAAAAAAATATAGGCCAGCACGCCGGGATCCACTATTTGTTTCTACGCACCCCACTCCCAAGATATTGGTAGTGCAGGCACCCAAGGTCAACACAAGGCCATCAATGTCCACATAAAATCTGCTGACTGAAAGAAGTATGATGCCCTTGCAAAAAAGGTGTTCTCCTCAAGCATCATAGTCCTGAAGGCTGTAAATGCATCTGCAAAATATTTGTATGGCCTGTGGAGAATGATAGAAATGGCGGCAGAGCATATCCCAGCTGGGGAGATGCGGCACATGCTCCTGCCCTTCATGGACGATAAAAATGAGGTGGTCTGTGAAGCTATAAACTCCGGGCTGGACATTGAAGACTGTGCGGGCAAGGCCATGTTGTCAGCCACAGTGTTACAGAAGAAAGCTTAGCTCCATAGTTCAGGGTTTTCACCAAAGTCCAGGCAAAGCTGCTGGACATAGCCTTTGATGGTGAACACCTCTTCGACCCCAGGGGCAATGAATCCCTTGAGAAGTTCAAGGACTCCAAGATTGCAGCTAAGTCGCTAGGCCTGGATGTGCAGAAACTGCCCAAGTCATCCTTAAGCTTTTCCTCCAGAGGAAGGGAATTCAAGCAGTACGTCCCTTTCGGGGAAAAAGGTACAGCTCCCTCAGCCGAGGCAAGGGCAGAGTCATTTCCCGCATCACAGAAAGGTGCAGGTGGGCCTCAAGGGACCAGCAAGCAAACAGTGGCAACTGCGGCAGGGATGGCCCCGCCCACAAATCTGGTCTAACTTCTACCCACATGTTTCACCAGTTGGGGGAAGAATTGGCGAGCATTTGCCCCATTGGCGGGAGATTACCTCTGATGCCCGGGCATTGCAGCTCGCCAAACCGGCATACTGTCTGCCCTTTTTAAGAAAACCTCCTGACAGACCAGCCCCTGCTGCCCAGAAGCTCCAAGATGAACTGAGATTCCTGTTGATAAAGGACGCTGTGGAAGAGACAACTCCAGAGCAGCGAGGATCGGGCTGGTATTCACAGTATGTCTTTGGCTTCTCTCCTCTTTGGCTTCTTAGTTCCAGTGGCAACGTCTTGCTCTTCCAGTCCTCAGGACCCTGCTTTTATGCAAAAAGATCCCCACTCATTTTATGCAAAAAGCCTAGCTGTCACTCACACAGTGGAGTGGTCATCTTGGCGGGAGACCCTCCAGCCTATCAGGATAGAGTGCGACATGGGTTGCTGAGGCAACCCTGTCCAGGGGTCCTACTCCCCCCTCCCACACAATGGACCCACCCCAGACTCAGTGGGGCCGAAAGGGGGGCTTCTCGGCAGAAGCCCGCCAAAAGGACGAACAAAGGATCCCCGACCTGGGTTAGGAGTTTAGAGGAAGGCACGAGAAAGAAGTTATATTAAAGTTCTGGCAATAAAAACCTACCGGAGTAAAGTTAATATTAAAATACACCAGCGGTATGTAAGAGACTGTCAGAAAAAGTGGTAGCCTCGAACAATGGGAAAATCAAATAGGGAAATATTTGCGGTCTAATATTTACGGTAGTAACCACTGCCACCAGCCAGAAAGTTTTGAGAGAGGGACTGTACGGTACCCTCTCGAAAATGAACGTAAGGGAAAAACTATTAACCCTTTCCAGTACCTCCATAGTAAGATGGTTTGTACTGGTTTAGTTCATAGAGATTGACTACTAAAGTCAATTGGGACTTTTGAAAGCAAGCGTCCCCAAACAGCACGATCCTCCCCGCAATGAGAGACAATGAAGGACTCTCCCAAAATGGGAATAAGGCCAAGACAGAGTGCGGGTGAGCGTAAATGGGAGTTTATCAATCAGAATAGGGCATGCAAAGAACTCTGCAAAACTCTGAGAGCGCTCTGTCTGACAATAGCAAAGACAGGCGTATATATTTACAAAAAACGTCATAAGAACCTACACACTATAGGGGGCACAAGTTCAAGGGGATTGGGTGGCGACGACTAACTATAGGTGCTGCTGCGATGTGGTTGGCTTTGGCTGGAAGACGTCACTGGTCAGCCTCGTGGGTTGGGCTGGGCCCGGCAGGGTGGCAGAGTTCATCCGGGCGGTGTTGGTGTGCCATCGCGGCCAGTGTCAGAGATTAATGTCTTTTCCTGACTTATTTGCCCTAGGCCATGCACACCGCAGTCATTCAACCATTTCAATAATATCTTCTTTAGTAAATCTTCCAATAGGTTATACTACAGGTTAATGCAACACAGGAGGAATGAACCTTGTGAGGGGACTGGAGGTAATACGTCAGGGCATGGTTACCAGTGTCCTGTTGACCGGGGCCATAGGTCGAGGGGCTAAGCTTCAGGGCCTGGGACGGGCGGTACATGTCTTTCTGCCTTGTTAGAAGTTGTTATGGATGTTCCGCTGTGTGTTGTCAAAGTGTTGGGTGTCCTGATTGCACAGGGCCATAAGTCTGAGATGGTCCGGTGGGTTGAGAGGTTTACGAGGGGGCGCGTGTGTTCAGGCAGAGGTTTACTGCTGTGCTGTAAATAATGCAGGTGGCGGGTGGCGGCCTTGGGGGCTACCGAGGGGGTTACAAGTCTTTGAAGCGGCTCCAGTCTGGTTGGGGGAGGTAAAGCAGCGCGGCGCGGTCTCTGCTCTCATGCCTTGGCAGCCTTCGCAGGGTGGGAGGGGGAATGGCCTTGCACGTATTTCACAAAGGTATCTCCCTCGTGTGTTGCCGATTTAGGTAAAAACATCACAAACATTTGAACACTCTATAATACTTATTGTAAGCAATACAAAACATGCATTTAAGCTTTGCTGGATGTGTCTCGATTATACCCAGTCTGAGCACCTTATTCATACATTATGTTTTAATAAGTACAGTATTTAGTTATATGCATATATATATATTTGCAATAAGTGAGGTAGAATTAGGATTGGTGGAGAACATAGAAAGTAACCCGCCACTATTCGTGACGGTGGTGGCACATATGGGGCCTGGACATGCACACATGACATGCGCCTTCTCGTGCATCCTTCACATGGGCCCTCGGTATGGTTACATTCGTCTTTCTTGTGTCCTCTAGCAGCATTAGTTCAGTTATGGCGCGAGCCCATGGGGTGTAAGTTTCCCAGTGATACACGTAACAAATAGATTCCTGGTGCGTTCCTTTATCATTAGCACCCAACTGAAATGGTGTGGGCTCGCCATTGCTTATATCATGGAAGCATGCTTTCTTATATTTTATACATTTTACAGGCTTTTGTAATATAAGGCATTTTGTGGAAGAAAGCATACTTTGCGAGTGGTCTTAACATTAATATATAAAGACTGTCTGCCACCTGATGTCTATTTTACTGTTCTTTTCATTGCCCAGGCCTGCTGGCCGGGTCATGCTGGGAGCGATGATACACTGCGGGAGGTGAACTGTTACAATGTTAGTGTATTACGCTAGCTCATGTCCGTCTTGTTCGTGGGAACGTGCTCGCAGCGGATCTGCCAGGGTGCTGCGGCAACAAGGATGACTGAAACCCTCCATGGGTGGGGGCCGCACTACAGTGCGCTGAGCTCACACCATCTTTACCAGACAAAATGGTTTCTGGGCCCATCTAAATTTTAATACGTGTAGGCAATTAATACGTGCGGGCAATGTCTCCAGTGGGTGAACCCTCCACCACCTGGGCCCGGGTGGCATGAGGGGACGCCCAAGAGAGCCATAGCCCTCACCTGGGGAGAAAGCGCAGGCGAGGGGGGTCTTCTGGACCAGTCCTCCCCTACATTTTACATGCCCTGGGAGACAGTAGTCAGTCCCAGGGTATGGAGTCTATGTTTGGGGGTCGCTACTACACCCCTGGTCACTGCACTGAGGGTGCTGTGTAACACATGTGAATAAAGATGGTTCCTATGGGGTTGAGAAAATCCCATAGACATTAAACCCAAAAATAGCCTAGAACACACTTAGCAAAATGCCTAAGAGTGGGAAAAAGAGTCTCACTCTTAGCAGGTAAAAGGAAACAACCCCTTCAAATCCAGCAAAGCTGCTGGGGGACTCTATAGGTAAGGGAAATTAGCCATAGAATGAGAATTCTCCCTAACACTTCCTATCCTGTTTGTGGCTCCAGACTGGGACCGTAACATGATTCTTACCTTCTTAATGGCGACATCGTTTGAACCTATGCATTCTTGTTCACTTAGGTTGCTCACGCTAAAAACCTGGTGGCCAACACGTCCTGCAGGTGTGTTAGTGAACAGCAGGCTGTGTGCTGTAAACCCCCCTTCTTGCGATTCTTCAGAGAGAAGGTATCACTGAAGGTCCGACCAGGATTCCTGCCTAAGGTAGTCTCAGAGTTTCATGTGTCAAAGAGTATCGACCTGCCTGAGTTCTACCCTCTGCCCCATTCCTCCAAAGATGAGGAGAGGTTGCATAGATGGCCCTCAGTTTTTACCTGGCAAAGACCGCTGAGTTCAGGAGATCAGACCAACTCTTTGTGACCTTCTCTCTTTCTAGTAAGGGGTTGCCAGCTACCAAACTGACAATTTCAACATGGATAACTCTCTGTATTGCAGTTAGTTGTCAGGCAGCAGGAATAAATATGCCAACAGGAATAAGCACACATTCGAAAGAGGCATGGCAGCATCTTCTGCCTTGCAAATGGGCAATCTGGTCAGGGACATCTCCCGGGCAGCAACGTGGTGGTTGTTGCACATTTTCACCAGGCACTACTGCCTTGACGTGGCATGAGGTGATGATGCCGGTTTGGCAGGGTGGCTCTACAAAGCTTTTTGATCTAAGGGCTTTCATCCCACCTCCATTAGCTATACTGCTATGGGAATCTATCTGCTGAGGAGTCTGCGGGAGAAAGCAATCCATTGAATGAGAAATTACTTATCTTCTATGGATTTTTCTCTGCAGATTAGTCATCACCCTCCCATCCAAACCCCCTATGAAAGTGCCCTGCTGGTGCTGTGACTAACTTCTTCTACCAAGATGAGGTGGATGGTTGTCTCTTATTGGGCGATTAGGCCTCTTCTTGCTTATTCTGTGTTATGGCTTTCTTTCGAGTCTGTTCCTCAGGTTTTTTGGTACAGAGTTTTGGCTGTTTAAAGCCGAATCTTTGGATTCTTCCTCGGCAGTGGCTGAGCATTCGGGGGAGACGGGGAAGGTGGTTAAGGTGGGTAACTGTGGTACAGGGGCGTAACGACATAGCATATGTATAGCGACTTACGTCATGTCCGGAGTCGGCAAGCTGCACGTTGAGTCAAGATGAATCGACGACCGAGCCAAGACATTCTATGCACCATGTCGAAATTTTTTCTGAGCAGCTGATGATGGAAGGAATATCTATCTGATAAGGAATATGCAGGAGAAGAATCCATAGAAACAACATTACCGGAAAGTAATTGCTCCTTCTACATACTCAGCACTAGGGGAGTACTGAATTTATGCATTGAGTAAGTATTCAGACGAAATTCTACCATTGTGCAGGTATTTGGCATCGGCCAAATACCTGGGAGAATACTTAGTCAAATCCGAAAGTCTGGTCCACTTTCTATGATTTTCTATCTGTGGTTGATAGAGATAACCAATCACAGAAAGCAGGGACAGGCTACAAAAGCCAAATAAGGTCTAAGACCCAATACCACCTGCAATTGTGCAAGTGTGTGCCCGGGTCTTGCTCTGACGTCCCCTCCTGCCAATTAAAAAAAGAAAGCAGCTGCGGGGGCTGCCAGGGCAAGACCCAGTGACACCCGCTATTCTACACAAAGTTGTAAAATACAAAACAATTTGGGGCACTGCCATGGCAAGGCCCACTGACCCCCACCCTTGCAACAATTGGGGGTGGTGGTTGTCATACCTCGTATTGTTTAGTCTTTTAAAACTATTCGGCTCACTATTCAGCT
This sequence comes from Ambystoma mexicanum, assembly GCF_040938575.1. NCBI lineage: Eukaryota > Metazoa > Chordata > Amphibia > Caudata > Ambystomatidae > Ambystoma > Ambystoma mexicanum. Next base: position 643,701,977 of record NC_090923.1, read on the forward strand.
CTGGCCTAATACGTGGACCAACTATTCGGTATTCGGCCGAATATGTGAATTCTCTATTCGGTACAGCACTACTGAAAAACACAGCTCAATATTTTTGGTTTTTCTAAATTTGAATTAGAACATCCTTACTCTGCCAGAATGTTGGAAACCTAAACCAGGTACTGCAACTCTAAAATGTACCTCACAGATACGCACAACATTTGTGTCTGGTTTCTCCGTGCTGGACCTGATCTTGAGCAATGCAGTTCCTGCTTAACCATGAACCCGAATGCATTGAGGGAAGACTCGGCTAAGCTGGCGCTTGAAAGACCCCCTTCGAAGTAATTCGGTCACAAAATCCTCAGAAGAGGACGCAGAGGGGCCTACCCCAGAGAAAGAATGGGAGGGCAGGCGTCATAAAAAAAAAGAAGCGGTCACACTCCCACAGTGAGTCCCACCACTTGTCCTCTTATTCTTTACACAAGAAAAGGAGGAGCAGGTTCAGGCAGGCACCTGGCTCATCGGAGAATAGGGGTAAGTCATACCCTGCAAATGGGGCTTCGAGGAAGGAGTAGGAGGAATTCAATGAGCAAATGATGCAGCTATTCGAGAATGTCATGGCTGGTACAGCTTTGGCCTCATCAGTGCAGTCGGGACACAACCGCACCTGCTTTGTCAGGCACGAAGGTAGCCAAGGGCTGTTCCCCCGCCCTCGAGCTAGACCTCCTAAAAGAAACCTGCATGAACACCGCCATCATAGTCTGTTTCGGGTCATGTCAAGATCCCAAATTCGTCATAGGCGCTGAGGGACCGTGGCTTTGTGCTGGAGTCCAGGTCGGATTTATTCGACTCTGTATGGTCAATCTTTGATGACGACAGAGATCTGATCCCCTTTGTGATTGAACCACCAGTTGGGGCCGCCATGGACCTTTTGCCTGATTTTATGGTTCATAAAGAGTTGGCAGAGGGTCTACCTGACACGAGATGGCTGGACACATCCCAACGTATGGTTACAACATGCAGTCACATATACACACCTAAATGCCAAGTTACGCAAGTCGCTCGGGATGGTAGTCGTCACTCATGGCCTTAGCGCCTCCGTCAAATACGATTCAGCAATATGAGCCGATGGACATTCTCGACAGCGGACCTCAAACGGACCAGGCTTTAACCTTTAACAATGCCATCACGCGCACCATCATGTGTCTGTGGCCGCATCCATGCTCGACACCAGCGGTTGACGGCAAGCTTAAGAAACAATATACGCTGTTGAGGAATGACCTCCTGTCTTTGACAACGCATCCTAGTTCTGAAGGGTATGTGGTGCAAACTGCAACAGTGAATTAGAGGCCTTGGACATCTAATCTCCCAGTGCACATAGAGTCAAAGAATGTCAATGTCTTAGGGAAAAAAAGTGTACACCTCTGGGAGCATGGCTTTGAAAAGCATTAAATGCGGTCAGTGTTTTTACCAATAACTCCCACATATTGTGGAAAACAATCACAGAAACCGCCGACCACTTCCCGGAGCGTGAGGTCAGGGACGGTTTCCTAGACCTCATTAAGGATGGAAAAGAAACAGTATGCCATGCACTCCAGGTTGGGCTAGATGCCGCAGACTGTGTGGGTCATACTATGGGCATGTCAACACTGCTGCGCAGGACATCCTACCTTCAGGGCTCAGGTTTTTTACCAAATGTCCATGCAAAGCTTCCTAACCTGTCTTTTGACAGGGAGCATTTGTGTGGCCCGAAAGCAGATGAGTCCCTGTAGAAATGTAAGGACTCAAAACTAGAAACTAAGGCGCTGGGTTTGGTGGTACAATAGCCAGTCAAACAGGTGTTCACCCTTTGCTCCAGAGAAAGAGGGTTCAGGAAATTATTATTATTGTATGTATTGAGCGCGGACCTAGCTTCGAGAAGCAACAGATCGCTTTACAGAGGTATACAACATTACAGATGCGTAACTGAGCTCTTTTCAGAGGTAAGAACAGAACCGATATACAGCGGGAGCAAGATACAGTGGAGGGGTAAAGCTGTTCCGGGTGGAGGCGGGGCCGGCGGCATCTAGCGAGTCAGGCGGTGCAAGGGACGACATGATAGCCTAGGTCTTGAGAAACTCCTTGAAAAGGTAGTTTTTGAGTTATTTTCTGAATTGAGGGATTGATGTTGACAGGGTGGAGTTTCCGTAGTTTTGGGGCATAGGCATAGAAAGATTGTTTCAATGGATTGCCTTTCTCCCGCAGATTCCTCATCTTGATAGATATCCATCACCCAGCTTGATGCTCGGAAACGTTTCGCCAGGGGGTGTAGTGGACCTCAACTCGGCCGTCGATCCGTCTTGCTCTGTTCTCGATCATCGGCTCCGGAAGTGACGTCAGGCATCGTATATATAGCATGTCCCTAAGCCCCATGCTTCAGTTCCTTTTTTCTGCTTGCTTGCACGCTGCATCGGGAATGCAACTTTCAGTTTTCTCGAAGCTTTGGGGAAATTAGCTCAGAAAACCTTGCTACAGTGCTGTCTCACTGTGTTTCGAGCTTCAACCAATGCCGCGATGGCGAGACTAAAATGTCCATAACCGACCCCCACAACGTGTGTCTAGGTGTTGGTCACGACAAGGGGGCCTGCATGTTGTGCTCGAAAATGCAGCCGAAATCCCTAAGTGAGAGGGCCGGCAAACTGGCTTTGGGTCGACCGGCCGTAAAATCAGCAGCACAGTCTCCTATCCAGTCTTCCGAGACTGACAATCCCTCCCCCGAGAATGGGAAAGAAAAACATAGCAAAAAAAAAAACTGTCCCATTCCAGGAGTCATTCCTCATCGTCTTCCTTGCGGAAGAAGTAGCACCACCATCATCGGCGCAAGTCCAGCTCGTCGACGAAATGAGGTAAGCCCTTGGCGGGGCCAACCACGTGGGAAGAAAGGGAACGTTTTAATACTTCTATGCTCGAAATGTTTCAAAAGCAAGCTGCTGTAGGTGCGGCTGTGGCCCATGACGAGCACGCTTTGGCGGCGAAAGCAGCACTCGATGCTCCCGACCCCAAGCCAGCCACTCTGTCGATGGCGAAAACTCCTTTGATGTCACGCCTACTAGTCCTAAATCGCCGGAAGGCCACAAGGCCGAAGCCCACAGTGTCCATCTGCACTGAAAGAACCATCAGCATCGAAAGCCGTTTTTGCGTGGGCTGCTTTGCCTTTGCCTTCTGTGCTTTCGACATCTTGGTGCAGTTCTAACTTGATGGCTTCACCACACCCGCTCCTTCCCACCCTGCACCGGCTCCCGTGCCCCGGCGTATGCTCTAGTACCAACAGGGGCTGTCTTGTCAGCTGGCGATCCAATGCAGCCTCAATGCAGTGTCCCTAGGACTGTTGTCTGGTGTAGTTTGAAAATGTGCTGCAGTTGCAAGGACTTATTAGTGCTGCCCTCTTATTGGTTCACGCGTGCAGTGCTTCTTTGTGCTTCAATACACCTGCCATGCTCATTTAAGGGGCGGATCACCACTCCTTTGACTCTGTCCGCCCTCCACGTTGATGTTCTGCTGTATTGCGCCATGTGCAGTGCAGAAATCGGGGCACGCTGGTAGCCTGTGGCCCCCCTTGCTAGCCCAGTGTCAGTGGGCTTGGTCATGTCTTGGCTCAACTCTGCCTGTGTCACCAGCCACAGTGCTAGTCAGTGCTCACCTCTGTGTCTCCTGCGCCCTCAGAACTACCCAAGTCAGGTGCTGCCACTATCCCCCCTCTTCTCTTGATTGGCCCATGCACCAGGTATCGGGGTTCCTTCTGTAGCACTGCCCGGCCTCCCAAGGTTGTGTGCCTTGTGTCCTCAGTGCATTGCATGGCCCTTCACGTCTCCCCACTGCACTTCAGGCTCCTGGCCTGCACACTGGGTTGCTGGGGCCCACCTTGAGTCCGGCCGGCGCCCCGAGGGTATGCAGCTTTTTGTTCTATCGTCTGGTATTTGCCTTCCTCCACACTACTGCACAACAAGCTCCCGGCTCTCCTTCCGACCTGTGCACGTCACACACAATTGTCTCGTACCTATACGTATATGGATTGCCTCCTTCCAAAGACTCTACTGCTTCGTGATAACCATCTACTGTTCAGTTCCCCGCGCCAATGCGGGCAGGGTATTTCGCTTCTCCGTCGTCCTTGCCTAGTTTCCACAATCCGACAGTGTCCAGTTCCACACTCTCCGGCGGTTGCCGGGGATCCGGGGTCCATCATTGTGCCAGCCCTTCTCCAGTCAGTCTTGTGCTCCTCTCCCCAATTCAATGACGTGCTGACCCCGGCACACTACACCGCAGCCGTGCTTCATGCGTCCCGGCACTGCACCTCACTGTCCTGTGTGGCGTCCTGCCTCCTATCCACCCGGCATTACTGTCGGTTATGGAGCCTGATAATAGTGCAACTGTTTATTGCACCAGGTAACCTGCCACCCGGGAGACTTTGTGGTGCCTCCGACGTCAGACCTCTGTCTTCTGGTGTCTCAGGCTCTCCTTCCAGACCGGGCAGAGTGGTTCTCGCGCTGCCACTCCTACCTCGGGTCCGCCCCCCAGTCCCTTGTCTGTCGATGCGGCTGTTCACTGCAGCTCTTTCAGCCTTCACACACTGCCATCCGGCGCCCCCCGGTGCTCGGCTTGAGTCACAGACCCCCACCAACCAGTCTGCCTTTTCAGAGGATCTCCCACCCTCAAAGGGGGCTCGGGACCTCATCCCCGCCGGGCTCACCCTCACTGCAGCCGCTCAGCCCCAAGTTCCTTTGGTCTGGTCGCACGCCAGGGTTTATCTTGCACCAGCCATTTTCTCTCATTGTGGCAGTCCGGGTCCTCCTCTCTGTGAGCTCCTGCACCGTCGTCCTCTCACTTTAACATCGCAGCTTGTGCCAGCATACTCTCGGTCACTTCCCCCATCCAAACATATGGGTTGCTGGGGATTTGGTACGCTATATTCTAAGTTGTAGGCAGGATCTTTACGAATCACACGGAGCTCAAGGAAAGAGTGGCTGCTGGTCACGCCGTGTGAACTGGAACTTTAAATGTCTGTATATCTTCACGCCGATCCCTGCTATACCTCAAACCATCAGGAGGTTGAGGAGGTACGGCACTAGCATGTTCCTAATTGCTCTGATTGTGTTTGCAGGACGTGGTACCCGGACCTTCGAGACATGACCATCATTGTTAAGCGTAGTCTTAGCGTAGCAAGCGGACTGGCTGTTGCAGTAGGGAGGTCTGATCCTTCACCCGAGTGTCAAAATGCTCAACCAGCACGCCTGGCTATTAAAAGGCTAAGGTACAGGGATTGTTATCTTCCTGAAGACGTTATGGAGGTGTTACTTTCAGCCATAAGACCGACAACAAAAGGCACTGTACTGCTGCCAGTGGAAGAAATGTTGCAGCTGTTGCGGTTCTGAAGGTGTTGATCCCCTTCTGTGCAAGACATCAAAGGTCCTGCCATTCCTCTTGTATCTTGCTAGGCAAGGCTTACAGGTATGGACAATAGAGGGTACACCGGCCCTAAGACACTCAAACGTGTGATAAAACAGAAGAAATCCAGATAGATTGTGCTACTCTATAGCAGGAAAGAACATTTCTAATGGATTGTGTGCTCCCATGGATTCTTCATCTTTGATATTCTTTCCTGCAGTAGCAGATCTCGGAAATGTTTCTCAGCAGGGATGCTGTACTGTTCATGGAGTTGAGGATCCTCCGCACTGTCGTCGTTTGACAAGACGTCGGTGTCCATATAAATCGCGCACATAGAACCCCGTGACCTCTGTTTCTTTATTCTGCATACTTCCCGGGAATAAATCTTGATGCCTCCGAGAATTCTCTCTGATGCACTTCAAACAACTCTAAAATGTTCTGATGTCGACTCCGAAACCCTCCTGTTTCAAGGCACTTTAGGACTGTGGCACCAACATGGCCTTAACCGACCCGCATAAGGTTTGCTTATGGTGCCTCGGTACCGATCACGTCGTCGCTGACTGTGTTTCATGCCAAAACATGACATCCAAAGCCTTGCAGGGATAGGGCTTCAAAAGTAGCTCTTGAGTGTTTGGCATAGAATCCACCCAATACATTACTGATTTGAAGCAGAGATCCCACGATGGAAAGAGCTCCAGGGTTAAAAAATCGACCAGGGAGAATGAGGTCCAGAAAATGCTGAAAAAGATCCCACTCGAGGAGAGAATCCCGGCACTCTTCTTTGTCGAAGAAGAAGAGGAGAAGACAGAGGTCTTTGGACTTCTCACTTGAGACATGCATGATCCCCCTCAAAACCTCCTCGGTTCAAAAGTGCAAAGAGTTTTGACTCAAAATGTTACAGGTCTTCAAGAAAGCTGGCCCACCCTGTGATTGTGAAGATGACCGTCGAGCCCACTGCGCCTGACTAAGCCAGCAGGGTTTCAGAGCCCTGTTTTTTCATGCCTTTCACAGCATTCCGACATGTTAAGACCTTGACAAAGACTCTAGAGCTCTCAACATCATTGTCAACCCTGACGGCCATTGCTTTCTGCAACGTCACATCAGTGCTGACTTTGAGAGGCCCATTGACCTTCGAGGAACCCTTGACTTCGAGGTTCATTCTGAAACGATTTCATGAGCTTGCACCACAAAATCTTCGATGAAGTAGATCTTATTCTATTAAGATTTGAGCTATTGGAACCACCTTGGGTACCTTAGCAATTCCAAAACATGGAAGAAAGTTTGGCCGATTTAGCATACATTTTTAAAGATGCAAGTGGATTGCAAACCTTTCCAGAGGTAGATTTTAACCAGCCTGACCCTCATGCCCATCCCTATATAGCATACAGGAAAATATCTAAGGTGACAGGTGCCTTAGGTTGGGGACTTCCTGCTAAGGAGATTAGCGTATGACTTACTGACATAATGGATAAGGGTGCACAAGTGAAACCTGTCCTCCCTTTCCATGCTGAAAGTGTGATTGGAATGCACACTTTTTTCTAATAATAGCCAAAGTGAAGGATCAAAATTGGTTCTGGGTGTCCAGGAGAAACAGTGGCTCTGGCACATAAAGCCACCACTAAATCATGAGAAGAGGAGCAGTGTCCAAGATTAAAGGACAATCCCATCCCATGCACACCAATAATACTGAGAAAAACCTCAGTCCGAACTTAAAACTATTTTATACACTTAAAATCGTGTGTTCAGTTATGTTTGCAAAGAGATCAACTTCAAGAATGACATGATCATAGTCTTTAATATATACAGTAAATACAAAAATTCACAATTAGTAATATCAATGACAAACATTTCTCAATAACGACATATGCTAAAAATAATAAGCTCAATGCGTTTCGGGATATCAATCCCTTCATCGGGAGCTGTGTTCCTTGATTACAATGGTTGTCGTACTTCAGAATTCAACCTTCAAAAATCTGAGTAAGTAAATATCACACAGTAAGATACAGATACCAGACTGGTGTTTGTGGGTTCAAAATTACATATAATTCATTCAAGTACCGATATCCTATATGTGGGTACATATAACATCACCTTTCTCGTGTTCACAGGACTGCTGGATTCTAGTATTCCTCTTAAGGAATGATGCTCAACATTTTTGATCAACTGATCTGGTAGAGCTCTACCTGTTTTTATTTTAAAAAAAAACCCATTTAGGAGTATATTACCGATAGTGGTAATTCTAGTCACGTGCAGTATTCTATATAATGTAAAAGATGCCTACCTAGTAATGGAAACAATCCCTTATGACAGTAGAGATGGCTGGGTATCTTTAAAATATAGTAATCTTAGCACATATAAGGTGATTATGTGAAATTATTTGTGTTATCTATAATTAAAGGCAGCTCGAAAGCTGACATTAACATGTCAATTGGTAGTCAGACTTCGGCGAGCAAAAACTATTTGTATGTAGTCAATCATTCATTAAGCATAGACAAAGCAAAGAAGGTTGTGGTGCGTGTGGGGTCAGTAGGGCTGATCCACAGATGTCATTATAAAATCTCTGTTGTCTGAATACAGAAGAAACATTGATGGAACTATTCAGTCTGCATATGCTCACCAACATCCTAGAAAGATCAAAAAGGCTTATGGGAATATCAAAAAAGCTTCACAGCATTCTTACTTAGATATTTGTGTTATTGCCAGTGTGAGCACGAGCAAATCACGGTCTAAAATGGCTGCTGTTTGCATCTGCGTGATAGCGCAAACGTGATGCCATCATAATAGTGACGATTTGTAAACATCTAACGCGATCTGAGGAGAAAGATTGTTTCAGCCCGCACGAAAAGTTGCAGATGCTAATATTAACAACTAGGGTCGATAATGTCTAATTTTCTGTTTTAAGGGTTGAATTATACAATGGGAAAGGTATTTGGTAACGACGTGGTCAAAAAAGGGAGTCTTGATGTGGGGCTGTCTAGGTCACTGCCTGTTTCTGAATTCATGTCTCATGATTGGCAACCAGTATTCAATTCAAAGCATGGTTACAGATATTACAATCAAAATATTGCCAGTGTCTAAAGAGATGTAGATCTGAAGCATATAAATCAACTTACAGTATAGTGATTAGTACTACTCAGACTCTAATGGGTAATTTATTACTTTAGTCTACAGCGGAGTGGTGCCCTTCATAAAGAGTGCTTCCGATCTTCAAACACAAATCGGTCTGAACAAATTACATGAAAAATGTGCTTTACCCAACATCAATCCTAGTTCACATAGTCATCCCTATACATGTATATCAATATACATTGAGGTACAAATTCAGATTAGCAACTGTATCCAATGATCAAAGGTTGTTTCAGTTGCAAAGGCTTAATAAGGAAAAACATTTTGCATATAAATCACAATCTTCAACCAATATTGTGTCCCTCAGTCATCTACATGTATGTAACTCTGCTACCCCTCCATCATTTTTACAGAGATGTCTTAAGTAGATATGTCGCAGTAGTAAGAGACTGATTAGTTCATCGGAATTGTGTCAGCGGAATTCTTCATTCATTCCTGTGGGTTCTAGTGCATCAAGCTTGTGAATTCAAAACATTTCTCTACGTAAGAGTTGGTCATTAGTGTTACCACCTCTGGGCGGTGTTGCCACTGTTTCAAGGATTACAAATCTGAGTTGGGCGATATCGTGTCTATGAATTTCAAAATGTCTAGCTACTGGCGATTTCCGTTTTTTTGTCCTAATGTTGGATTTGTGCTCTAATAATCGTTCCTTCATTTTTCTGATTGTCTGTCCAACATAAAACTTGCCACAAGGGCAAATTAGTCCATATACTACTAATTTAGAATCACATGTAGCATAATGTCACAACTTAATTTTCTGATCAGTGCAGGAATGTCTGACGTATTCGCCTTTTTGGACATTGCCACAATGGCAGCTATGTAGACAGGGGAAAGTATCGTACTTAGGTTTGTTGAGAAGTAGTTGGTCACGAGTCTCTATACTTTCAGCTTTCACTAAATGATCTCTCGTATTGCGTTCCCTTGTGTATGCTACAATAGGGCGGCTTGGAAATAATTTTGTTAATTGCGCATCCAATCTAGTGATCTTCCAATTTTTCTTAGGGAGACGGTTAATTTGCATGCTTTGTTTGGAAAATTTAGTTAGGTATATCACAGGTGGGTGTTCCCTCTTTCTCTTGGTTTTCAACCGAGTCATTCTGTTTTGTGATGTGCTGTTGGTTTTAGATTGTGCTAACACAGTTTCTGGATAACCTCTGGCTTTACATTTCTCCGTCAGACATTCAGCTGCTTCAGTAAATTCGTTGTTTTCAGAGATAATTCTTCTGATTCTCTGGAATTGGCTCAAGGGAAGGATGTTCTTCAGATATTGTGGATGGGAACTAGTATAGTGAACGGTGTTGTTTCCATCTGTAGGTTTTCTGTAGGTTTTCGATAGATGGATGTACTCAGGGAATTGTTCATTGGTGTAATTTCTAAGAAGTGAACACTCAATGATCCCACTTCTAAGGCCCTTGGGTTGCATTTCTTAAGATACCTAAGGAACGGTTCAATTTCATCTGCAGGGCCCTTCCAGATACCAAAGATATAATCAATGTATCTCTTCCAAATGACCAGTTTACTGGACCAAATGGGATGTTGAAGGATATGTTGCGATTCAAAAGAAAACGTAAGTATATTTGCATAGACTGGTGCCATGGCTGAACACATAGATGTCCCTGAGATATCTAGATAGTATTGCTTATTGTACCTGAAAAAGATATTGTACAAGATCATTTTGGTCAGTTCTAATGCAAAGATCTTATTTGATTGGAAGTATTTTTCTTAAAACAATAACCACTCCAGTGCTTCGAGACCATGACACTGTCGAATAGAGGTATATAAACGTTGGACATCTAGGGTAAACCATGTCCAATTGTTTTCAAAGATTTCAAGTTCTTCTAGTATGTTCAGAAAGTGTGTGGTATCCCTTAGGTATGTCTGTGTCTTCTGTACCAGAGGCTGTAATAATTTGTCTAGATATTTAGCTATCTGGTTAAAGATGCTATCCGTAGCCGCTACAATAGGCCTTAATGGAGGATTTTGTAGGTTCTTATGGATCTTAGGAAGTCCATAAAAAAATAGCATTATAGGGAACTTGTTTACCTAGAACTCTTTGGTTTTTCAGTAATCCACTCTTCTGACAAGGCATTATTCAGAACTTGCTCAATGATGTTTTGAATAGCAAAGGTCAGGTGGTTCTCAAGTAGCATATAGGTGTCAGTATCACCTAAGAGAACCTGCCATATAAAAGTTGGCAGTCCACGATGACAATTTCCCCTCCTTTGTCGGCAGGTTTAATTTCAATAGATCGATACTCTGAAAGTTGTTTCAGCAATTTAAATTGATGTTTCCGCATGTTCTGACCCTGTATGTCCAATAATATGATTGATTTCAGATCTTTTACCATTTTTCTATCAAATAACTAAAGAACTGAGTTGGGTATTGATGGATTAAATGTGCTTTTGGGTCTAATTTCTAAGAGGTCAATGGTTGGTTATCGTTGTTCCATAGGCGGAATGGAGTCAAAGAATAGTTTCAATCTCATCTTCCTAGTCAATTTCGCTACATTGATTTCTTCATCCAATAAGTTAGAATTGTTTGTTGGTACAAATGATAGACCCAGACTAAGGAGATCCATTTGTTTAGAAAAAGTCTGTGTTGAAATGTTAATAACTAATTCTGTTTTTTTCTTCCCTCATAGTTTTCTTATTTCCTCTCGTGGTCTTCCTTCTTCTAAAAAAGGATGTGCGTTAAGGTTGCTCTGTTCTACTTGTGTTGAGAGTATAGGATTATGAGGGTTGACTGTAGACGTAGTTGTATTGCTCGTACTGATAGATGCTGCTGTTTGATTTTTTCCACTACTCGGAGTATCACTTGTTGGGTCAGTACTTCTATTGTTATGCCTCTGTTGGTTGGACTGTCGATTATTTCTGAGTTGGTGATTCTGTTGATAGAACTCATGCCAAGAGTAGACTATATCTCTTGAGTAGTCAAGGGTATCCCTATGAAATATCCTAATTTTTCTTTGCTCAAACTCACGTTTATAAGAATCTAATTTGGTGTTGGAATCTTCAAGAATTTTTGTAGTCTAATGGTCTTTTAATTCTGCAATCTCTGAATGTATCTTAGAGATAGGGATTTTTCCAGTTCCTCTAGTGTTAATAAAATCAGGTCCAATGAGCATTTGTTTAGAATTTGTTCCCACTTTTTGAACAAACTTACTATTTTCTTTACAGGGTGTAGGTCTTAAACTCTCAAACCTCGTGGAATACGTTGGGCTTTATAATACTGTGCTAAGGTGGAAACATGTCGTTTTTGCAAAAATGTCTTTCATAATGAGTCTTTCCAAATTATTAATCAGTCTGTCTGAACTTTCTGTAGAAGAAATTGATTGTTTTGTACCTTTTATTAAACCTAAGATTCGTAAGGCGTCTTCCTCACTAAATGCTAAGGTAGTCGCATGTTTACTTGTCAGAAGGTATAATTTTGAAAAAGACATGCTTTCCCAAAAGAACGTTTTTGACTAGCGGGTGCTTACCCAACAGTTGTGCCACTCAAAACTAAATTGGAACAAAACTAAAAATATAGGTTGGTTGGAATGTACACCTTTTTCTAATGATATCCAATATCATTTAATAGACAATCTAAGGATCTAAATTGGCTCTGGGTGCACGGGAGAAACAAAGTGGCTCTGGTACATAAAGCCACCACTAAATCATGAGAAGAGAAGCAGTGTCCAAGATTAAAGGACACTCCCGTCCCATGCCCACACAGAATACTGAGAAAAACCTCAGTCAGAACTGAATACAATTTTATACACTTAAAATCTTGTGTTCAGTTATGTTTACAAAGAGATCCACTTCGAGAATTACCTGATCATAGTCAGTCTTTAATAAATACAGTAAATCAAAAATTCACAATTAGTAATATCAATACAAAGATTTCTCAATAACGACAGAGGGTAAAAATAATACGCTCAGCGTGTTTCGGGATATCCATCCCTTCATCAGGAGCAGTGTTCCTTGATTACAGTGGTGGTCGTACTTCAGAAGGAGAAATTACTCACCACCAGGGGGCGTAGTGGACCTCAACTCGGCCGTTGATCCGTCTTGTCCGGCTCTGGATCGTCAGCTCCGGAAGTGTTGTCAGGCGTTGTATATATAGCACGTCACTACGCCCCATGCTTCAGTTCCTTTTTTCTGCAAGCTTTTAGGCTGCATCGGGAACAGGACTCGAGTTTACTCTTGTCTTTTTGTACTAAATTTTTTAGGGAGAATTCTCTTATAAGGCTAATTTCCCAAACCTAGTGATTCCCCCAGCAGCTTTGCTGGATTTTTGGGGTTTGTTTTTTCTCCTGCTAAGAGTGAGCCTCTTTTCCTCCCACTCTTAGGCATGATTTGAGGTATGTCTTTGACTTTGTATGTGCTTATGGGCTATGGGTTTTTTTTCTCCATAGGGTATCATCTGTTTTTGTGTATGTGTTACACGGCACCCTCAGTGCAGTAACACAGGGGTGTCATAGTGACTCCCAAAGATAGACTTCATACCTTGGGACTGACTACACTCTTCCAGGACATGTAAAGTCACCATTGACTTTACTTGTCCCAAATTGTGAACAGAACCAGTACAAACCATCATATTGTGGAAGTACTGGAAGGGGTTAATTCGATTGCCCCTGGGTCTGTTTTCAAGGGGGCACTGTCCAGCCCCCCCTTGTCGAGTTTCTGGCTGGTGGCAGTGGTTACCACGCAAAATTTTCCACCGGAATATTTCCTATGGGATTTTCCCATTGATTTTAAACGCACCACTTTTTGGTGCAATGTTAAAGATGCCGCCGGTTTATTTATTTAATATTAAATCAAGGGTTGGGTCTTTTTGCCAGAACTCTTTTCTAAAATGGCGTTCGTGTCCGTCTCTGTAACTCTAACCAAGGTTGAGTCCTTTGTTCCACTTTTTGGCGGGCTTCTCCACAGAAGCCCTCCAAATGGTGCCACTCTGTCTGGGTTCCACAGGATGTGTGGGGAGGGGAATTGGCACCCTGGACTGCATTGCCTTAGCAACGCAAGTCGCACTCTATTCTGATTGGCCCGGTGGTGAGCCGCCCGGCTCACCACTTAGAATGTGTGAGTGACAGCTAGGCTGTTGAATTGGGGTTTTTCTGCATAAAAGCAGGGCCTTTGGGACTGCAACTTCAGAAGTCGCCACAGGACCTTTGAGCTGGTGGGATCAACCAATTCACCCCTTTCGCCTTCCAAAGACGTCTCTTGGTCAAATCGCCCGTGCTAAGCACCCCGGCGGCCGGATAGCCAAGTTTCACCACTTTGACCGCGAATAAAAGGAACGCATCTTTTACCGACGAACTCCGCGGCTGGTTTCATCCCTGTGCAATGCAACGACTCCACGTTTCCTCCTCGACGAGATCCTCTCTTCCCCTGGTCGAAACAACAAACTGCAACCACTGCCAGGAACAACTGCCACCGCTGGAGCTTCCTCTCTCTTTAAGGTACTGTGTCCTGCCTGGCCTCCCTTTCTTCGGTTTGCCCAAGGTGACCCTTAAATCCTTGGCTTTCCAACTGGGTTGGCCCCAGACCTTCTAACTTTAACTTCTTGAATCACCCCAACCTCTTTTGAACATTCTGCAAAGACTTTTAGTGCATTTTAAACCGTGTGATCCTGGGCCCATTTCACATTGCTCCATTTAAAGTGGGCCTGGCCTATGAACTTTGGCTCTACAGTGTATACTGCCTTTATTCCCTTGCTTAGAACTCCTAAAAGTGTTGGGACCTGTTTTATTTCTATGCTCTGCCTGTTTCTCTCCCTTTAACTTAAGTATTGGAGTGCCATCTAGGTTACGGGCTCACATCTGTTTTAACAAATCGTGGTGTTTTAACTCTGACTTGTCTAATAGTTATCAAGGGAGGTGTGTATACTTTACCTGACTGTGTTTTACCTTCTTTTGATTTAGAGTGCTAGTATATTGCCTAAAGTGTGTTTTAAATAAATAATTAGATACTTTTTATACAAAGCTCTGGTCAGTGTTTGTTTGCTCTACTGTGTTTTTAGCCCTATTGTGTATACTCTATATACTGCCCTACTCTTCTTGAGAGAAGTCTGACTGCTCAGCCACAGCTACCAGGTAAATCTGAGTGGTGCAGACTGCTACCAATTGGGTTTACTGCTTACTCCTGTAGTCTTAATCTTTTTGCAATGTTCCCCAGTGTTTCCTAGAAAACCTCAACGCAGGATTTCGGGCTCCAAGCATTGCTGCTATTTCGAGGCCAAAATATCTGTGACCGACCCCCACGAGGTCTGTCTGTGGTGTCTGGGTGTTACAAGATACAGAGTCACGACACAGAGGCCTGCACATTGTGCCTACGTGAGAGGGCCGGGAAACTGTCTTTGGGATGACCGTCTGCCAAATCTCTGGCGCGATCTCTCGTCCGGTCTTCGGAGGCCGACTAAGGGGCCCACCCCCAACAAGCGAGTTGAATGACATTGCAAGAGACCAAGAAACAGACCCATTCCAGGAGCCATTCCTTGCCATCTTCCTAACGGAAGAAGCAGTGGCACCACCACCATCTACGCAAGTCCAGCTTGTCGTCGGAGCAGGGCTGACAACTCGGGAAGAGTGGGACAGTTTTAAAACTTCTATCTAAGAAATTTTTAAACAGCAAGCCCCGACCAGCAAGCTTTGTCGGCAAAAGCGGCACTCTGTGCTCCGACCCCAAGCCGGCCACTCCATTGATGCCGTTGACATCAAAAACGCCTTTGGACGTCACGCCTACTAAGCATAAATCTCCAGAAGGCCGAGGACAACGGTGTCCATCGGTCGTCCGAACGTCCCTCAGTGCCGAAGGAACCATCCACATCGAAAGCCACTTTGGCTTGGAAGCCTACTCCATCGGCAGTCAAGCCCTCGGTGCTGACAGTCGACGATGGTTCTTTTGTACTGTTATCGAGATTGTGCCGTTATCAGATCGTTATTGAGTTTCTTTGACTCAATGCAATCCATTTTTGGCATTGATGACCCGGATGAGCAAGTTGACCCTGTTTAAACGGAAGCCCACGGCGTCGATTATTTCAACGACCAGGCTGATTTATTGGCCGTGATTCAAGGTTTACACGACGCTAGTGGCCTGGATACTTCCAGATCTTGAGTTGCAACAAAATCAGCCCTATATTCGTGCTAATGTCAAGTTCAGGGCTCTGGTTGACAGGGTTGTTGACACCCTTGGATAGAAGGCATCTGCCACGTCTCTTCCAGAGTATGAGCTCACTGATATCTTGGACGAGGGTCCCACAGTTGAGCATAACATGCCATTTAACCCAGCCATGATGGACCCTTTATCCTCCTTATGGCAGCACCCCTGCACTATTCCCCTCTGGTAACTACCAATTTTACAGCGAAGTATAGGCAGGATAGAGGAGACCCTTCTTTCCTCTCCAGAAATGTGTTAACCTCTGGCAGCATGGCGCTCAAGGCCACACACGTAGCCTGTGGATTCGCCAAATATTCCTCTGATTGTGGAAAGCTGTGGAAGATGCTGCTGAATAAGTTCCTGAGGGCACCATGTGGGACAGATTTCTACTGCTGGTAGAGGATGGGAAAGAGGTGGCCAAGCATTCATTGCAGATGGGCCTGGACGTGGCAGACTGCCTTGGCCGAGCAATGGGTTCAGCAGTGCTAATGAGGCGGCAGGCCTACCTGAAAACCTCTGGCTTCTCCCCGAATGTTCAGAACAGGTTGACGGACATGCCCTTTGAGTGAGACCTGCTTTTCGGTCAGAAAGCGGACAAATCTTTGAAAATGTTTTTAAATCCAAGTTGGCTGCTAAATCACTGGGCCTAGCAGTGCAGCCGGCAAAGCCTGCCTTGAACTTTGCTTCTAGAGGCAGGGGCGTTACATACCCTATGGCAGGAAGGCGCAGCGTCTGCTAGCCAGGCAGAGGCGCTTATCATGCCCCGGAAAGGGCAGAGGGGCCTCTAGAGGCCTACAAATAGCAACAGTGGCAGGGACGCCAGCGCCCTTTAAGCCACTTTGATTGCACCGGTTGGTGGACAGTTGGCAGGGCATTGGTCCCAGTGTTAGGAGATCACCTCTGCTGCCTGGGCCCTGCTTTTGATTTGGTGGGGTTATTGTTTGCCCTTTCTAAAGAGACCATCGGACAGAACCCCACACCCCCAATCTAACTGCAACAGGAGCTCCAGGAAGTACTGAGAGCCCTGTTGTCTAAGGTTGCTGTGGAAGAGGTACCTCCCGAACAGAGGATCGGAGTGGTATTCCCAGTAATCCCCGGTACCCAAGAAGGCAGGAAGTCTCCGTCCCATTCTGGACCTCAGGACCCTATAACAGTTTCTGAGGAAAGACAATTTCAGGATGGTGATGTTAAGAGAAATTCTCCACGCTCTAAAATTTCAGGACTGGCTGGTGTCAATAGACCTGCAGGATGCTTATTTCCATGTGCCAATACACCAAAAGCCCAGGAAGTTACTAAGGTTCCTCATAGGAGACACGCACTATCAATTCAAGGTGCTGCCCTTTGGGTTGACCTCCGCTCCAAGGGTCTTCACCAAGCTGATGGCGGTTGTCGCGGCTCACCTCAGGAGATCCGGGATCCATGTATTCCCGTACCTGGATGATGCATTTGTTTCAGAACCACACCACCCTACCTGCGGCTTCTTTCCTCCGCCTTTTGGGTCTCATGGCCTCTTTTGTTTTTTTCTAGTGCCAGAGGCCAGGCAGCGCATGAGATCCCTTCAGTTGCTACTGAGGGACCAGTGGTCTCAGTATCTATGAGCACTTGCAGATCACTTCTCAGTGTCCAGCCGAGTGGTCCGTGCACACGGTTGGTGGAACACCCGCAGCAATCTCAGGCCTGAATGGGGTGCTAACTGCGAGGAATTGCAGATGAGCAGCCTCTGACCTCCATCAGGAGCCAAGTGGCACATCAACAGGCTGGAGTTGTGGGACTTCAGGTTAGCCTTGAGGGCCTTTGCCCCGTCTCTCAGAGAGAAGCATGTCCTCGTCCTGGCGGTCAACATGGTGGCCATTCACTACCTCAACAAGCAGGGTGGTGTTCACTCCCGCCCCCCTCTGCACAGAGGCAATACAACTGTGGTTATGATTACCGCAGAACCAAATCTCTGTTTCTGCAGTTCATCGGGCGGGGATGGAGAACACCTTGGTGGATGCTCTGAGCAGGCAGAGCACAGTCTCAGATGAGTGGGAAGTGTACCAGGAAGTCCTAGAGGAGGTCTTCGCTGTCTGGAGTACCTCAACCGTGGATCTGTTCGCCGCGGAGTCCAACAGGAAGTGTGAACAGTTTTGCTAGAGGGAAGTCGCACCGAACGGCACACTGGGGGACACGTTTCTGGTGGATTGGATCTTCACTATGCCTCCCCCCACCCCGATTCCTGCATTCCATGGGAGCTCAGGAGGTTGAAGAGATTTTGCGCGACCATGATCACCCCGGATTGGGCAAGGAGAGCGTTGTACTCGCATCTCTTGGATCTGACCATCTGTCCGCCTCGCTGGTTGCCTCTGCGTCAAGATCTCCTGACCCAGTCAGAGAGGCGAGTGCTACACCCGACCCTGGATTCCCTAAACCTACATACGTTGAGGTATGATGACTGGGACCTCTCAGAGGAGGTACTTGAGGTGTTGCTGGCTGTTCCCAGACCTTCTACAAGATCTCTGTATGAGTGCAGGAGAAGTTTGAGGCGTAGGGCAGGGAACGCGAGATCTCTTGCCCCACCACCACAGTGATGGCGTTCCTTCCGTCACCGTCCTCGTCAGACCTTCAGGTTAACACAGTCAAAGGGTATTTGGCGGCCCTGTCTGTGTTCAACACTATTTACTATTGCGTCATGGCTCAATTCATGAAGGGGCTTCTCAATAAGTTTCCACCAACCCCCTTTGTCTTCCCAGATTGGGATCTCAATCTGGTTTTGACCTACTTGATTGCAGCTCCATTTGAGCCTATCCACTCATGTACTTTACGGCAGTTATCCCTTAAGACAGCCTTTTTGGTGGCAATCACATCTGCCAATTGGGTTAGCGAGCCGCAAGGTTTGTGCTGCAAACTTCCTTTTTTACGTTTCTTCTTTGAGAACTTCTCTCTCAAAGTCAGGCCTGGGTTCCTTCCTAAGGTGGTTTGAGTCTCACCTGTCCTAGTATATTCATTTGCCTGTTGTTTACCCTCCTCCAAATCCCTCGAAAGAAGACGAGCAGTTCCATCTCTGTGACCCCAAGAGAGTGTTAAGCTTTTATGTTGCTAGTACATTTGAGTTTTGGAGGTCAGACCAGTTGTTTGTGGCCCATTCTTTGTCTCGAAAAGGTCTTGCCATAACAAAACAAACTGTCTCACATTGCATTGTTTCGTGCATATCTAAGTGTTACCAATCGGCAGGCAGGGAGCTTCCCGTGGGCTTCGGGGCTCTCAACCATCGGGGTTTCGCCCTCTACAGCCCTCCAAAGAGGGGTTCCTCTTAGGGACATGTCGGGCAGCCACATGGTCATCCTTCCATACATTCACGAAGCACTATGCCTTGGATGTTGCACGGGGAGCTGATGCACGGTTTGGTAGGGCGGTTCTACTGAATCTATTGTTATAAATCTTTCTGCCCTCCTCCATTATTCTAACTGCTTGGGGAGTCTATCAAGATGAGGAATCTGCGGGAGGAAAGCAATAAGTTAAAGGAAAAATTACTCACCATAATGATCTTTCTATGGATTCTTCTCCTGCACATTCCTCATCGAGCCTCCCATCCGTCCCCATTCAGAAAGTTCTGTGGCTTGATGCTTCTGTCTAAACGAGAAGGCATCTGGTGATGGCTCTTAGATGACCGCTTCTGTCTCAAAAAAGAAGTATTTCAATCATTGTTGTGTGATATCACCCTGTTGGGGTGTATCCTTGTTAAGCTTTTTACTGGCTGATTAGCCGCCTCCTGTGGCTTTTCTTCTGCAGCGTTCAAGTGCTGGGGGGGAGGGAGGAACTGAAGCATGGGCATAGTGACATGATATATATACGACGCCTGATGTCACTTATGGAGCCGACGATCTAGAGCTGGACAAGACGGATCGAGGGCTGAGTCGAGGTCCACTACGCCCCCTGGCAAAATGTTTCCAAGCAGCAGAGCTGAATGATGGATTTCTATCAAGATGAGGAATCTGCAGGAGAAGAAAAGATAGAAAGATCATTACGGTGAATCATTTCTCCTTCTGAAGTGCGACCACCATTGTAATCAAGGAATACTGCTCCTGATGGAAGGGATGGATATCCTGAAACGCGTTGAGCTTATTATTTTTACCCTCTACCTGTCTTTATTTAGAAATGTTTGTTATTGATATTACTAATTGAGAATTTTTGATTTACTGCATATATTAAAGACTGACTATGATCAGGTCATTCTCGAAGTTGATCTCTTTGTAAACCTAACTGAGCACACGATTTTGAGTGTATATAATTGTATTAAGTTCTGACTGAAGTTTTTCTCAGTATTATTGGTGTGCATGGGACGGGAGTGTCCTTTAATCTTGGACACTGCTTCTCTTCTCCCTTTCCATGCTACCATAAAGGATCCATTTGTTGGAGCTGTGGAAAAAAAACCTTCTCTGTGCCAGCAGTGCACAAGGATCTTGTCAGAAAATACAAGCCATCGTCCTCTGAACCAGAATTCCTCACAAGACACCCCACGCATGACAGCAAACTCTTAGCCTGCCTTACACCCTGACCGGGATAAGAGATAGGACACTCCTGCCAAAAAAGATGTTACCTCTGGTAGCATGGCCTTGAAGATGATGGATGCCACATGCACACTTGCCAAGTACACAAATACTTTATGGTCCGTGATATCGGAGGCAGCAGAGCGTATCCCAGAAGGGGAAATGAGAGAGATGGTTTCCTGAATATTATGGAAGGAATGTGGCAAGCCCTCCAATCGGGTTCCGATGCAACAAACTGCATGGGAAGAGCAATGGCTACAAGCGCCGTTACTCAGAGAATTACCTGGCTTTAAAGACGCTGCTGTCGTGCAGTTATTGTGTAACCTCTCGGCCCCCCCCCCCCCCACGCTAGTTTGTGGTTCCGGCATGGGGCTTAAATTTGGTTTTGACATTCTTTATATGAGCTCTTTTTGAGCCCCTCCATTCCTGTTCTTAGATTGCTCATACTTAATATGATTTTCCTTGTTGTTATTACTTCAACGTGACGGTGAGTGAGCTCCACGTGTTATCTGTTTAAACCTCACTATTTGGTTTTCTCCAAAGAGAAGGTGATGTTGAGAGTGAGACCCTCTTTTCTTCCAAAAGCGTTCTCGGATTTTCATCTCTCTCAAAAGAACTATCTTCTTGTGTTTTTTCCTGCTCTTCATCCTTCTATGGCAGAGGAGCAATTCCATCGGCTGGACCCAGTGCGGGTCCTAAGCTACTACTGTGTCTGTCACACAAGAGAGGGCAGGAAAGATGTCCATCTCTTCATTGGTTATGCTGGGGCTTGTGCTGGCAGCCTGTAACCAAACGGACTCTGTCAAGGTGGATCATTCTCTGCATCTCAGAATGATATGATCTGGCTGGAAAGGTTGAGCCTGGCTATATCGGACTCTACCAGAATCACCTGTGTACAGGCGCGTTATAAATATTACCTCTGCATTGTAGAGGGGCGTCCCTGTCCTGGACATCTGCCAGTCAGCAACATGGGCGTCTCTGCACACGCTTGCTAAACATTACTAAACATTACTACTTGGATTTGCTTTCGGGTCAGTATGCCTGTTTTGTTAGGACGGTCCTCCAAAGTCTTATGGTCTAGGTGATGTCCTTGCTCTCCTTCCGGTCTACGTACTGCTTTGAGAGCCTGTCATAGATGAAGAATCTGTTGGAGGAAGGAATTCATTAGAAGAAGAAATTACTTCTATTTCGATAATGGTCTTTCTGATGGATGTTCCCTCCACTGATTCCTCTTTGCCCTTCCTACCTGTCCCATTTGTCAGTAAGCTAGTACGTCACCGGTTCGCGGCCCCTCAGCATCAGAGTGCTTGGGGAAAAAGGGTTGAACTGATGTGACAGTGCACTGCACCTCAATATATACTTGTCCCGACGTCATGGCCAGAGCGGGGGCGTAGAGGTGTCGGACGAAGTCGACGGAGATCCATGCTGCGACCCGTGGTTTGGGAATGTTTTCAAAGAATAGCTGCACTCTGGATAAGATATCATAGATGTGGAATCTATTAGAGGAACATCCATCAGAAATTACTTTACAGAAAGTGTTGGGGAGAATTCTCTGTTTAGGCTGAATTTCCTAACCTAGTGAGTCTCCCAGCAGCTTTGCTGGATTTTTGGGGTTTATTTTTTTTCTTCCTGCCAAGAGAGAGACTCTTTTACCCTCACTCTTGGGCATGCTTTGAGTGTGTTTCCTTGACTCTAGATGTGTTTAATGGGCTATGGGGTCTTTTACTCCATAGGGATTCATGTGTTTTGTGATGTGTGTTACACAGCACCCTCAGTGCAGTAACGCAGGGGTGTCATAGTGACCCCCCAATATAGACTCCATATGCTGGGAATGACTACTGTATCCAAGGGCATGTAAAGTCACCTTTGACTTTACTAGTCTCAAATCCTGAACAGAACCAGTACAAACCATCATATTGTGGACGTACTGGCCGGGGCAATTCGATTGCCCCGGGGTCTGTTAGTCGAGGGGGCACGTCTCCGTCCCCCCTGATCGAGTTTTGGTTGGTGACAGTGGATACTACTTTTTATATTCGACCGCAAATATATCTCTATGGGATTTCCCATTGTTCGAGGCTACCAACTTTAATTATTTAATTCCTATAGCCTCGAACATACCTCCGGTTTATTTATTTAATATTAATTCTCCGGTTGGTATTTTTTACCAGAACTCGGTTCTAAAATGGCATTTGTGTTCGCTTCTGTGACTCCAACCCAAGTTGAGCCCTTTGTTCCATTTATTGGCGGGCTTCTCCACAGAAGCCCTCCAAAGTGATGCCACTCTGTCTGGGGTACTTAGAGGGGTGGTGGGGGATTTAGGCACCCTGGACTGAGTTGCCTAGGCAACTCAAGTCGCACTCCGTCCTGATTGGCCCAAGTGGTGAGCCGGCCGGCTCACCACTTAGCATGTTTGAGTGACAGCTAGGCTGAGTAAATGGGGGTTTTCTGCATAAAAGCAGGGCTTTGGGGACTGGAACTTTAGAAGTCGCCACAGGACCTAAGAATCCGACGAGGGAGAAGCTGAGCCGACCTGCTACGACGACACCACCGGTGGAGCCCTGCTGAACCGTCTCACCACTTTTTCCCAACGACAGAGGAGATCTCCAGCCCGGAGAGTCTTCTTCCTTTGACTGGTGGGGATAACCAGTCTGCTTCCTTTTTCGCTTCCTGGAGCATCTCGTGGCCGCCTTGCCTGTGCCAAGCACCCCCGCAACCGGGATACCACCTTTTACCACTACCGCGAATCAAAGGGTAGTACCTTTAACCGGAAAACTCCACGGCTGGTTTCTTCCCTGGCAGTGCAACGACCTTCCTTTTTCCTCCACATCGAGATCTTCTCTTCCTCTTGACGACGCCGCGACTTGCACCCGCTGCCAGGAACAACTGCCCCCGCTGGAGGATCTTTTCCACTTAAGGTACCGTGTTCCGCCTGGCTTCCCTTGCAACCGACTGTACGGGGTAGATTTAGCCCCCAGCTTTCGAACCTGGGTTAGCCTGGGACACCCTGGCTAAACTTTTCTGAGCCTAACTAAAACCTTTCTGAACTCCCTGCAAGACTTTTTAAGCCTGTTGTCATTGTTTGATCTTGGGTGCATTTGTGCCCTGCTCTCTCCAAGAGTGGGCCCGGCCTATGGACTTTGGCTCACAAGTAAATTTTGCCTTTCCTGCCTTGCTTAAGAGTTCCTAAGTATTAGTGTGGTGTATTTCCCTACATTCTGCCTTTTTCCCTCCCATTTTCGTTAATTTATTGGAGTGACATCTATAGTTAAGCGCTTACCTCTGTCTGGAAATAAGTGGTGTTAACTAAGACTTGTCTGATAAGGAATAAGGGATGTATATATAATAATAGTAACTGTGTTTAGAGTGACTTACAATAATAGTGCTGGAGTGTTTCAATAAGTGTGTTTTTAAATAAATAATTATATACCTTGATACCAAAGCTCTGGTCAGTGTTTGCTTGTGCTATTGTGTCTGAGTGCCTATTGTGTATACTTTACATACTGCCTAACTCTTCTTGAGGGAAGTCTGACTGCTCAGCCACAGCTACCAGGTAAATCTGGTTGGTACAGACTGCTACCAAGTGGGTTTACTGCCAACACCTTTAGTCCTAAATCTTTTGCAGTGGTCCCCAAGGGACCTGCACAGGTTTCTGCCTAACAGAAAGGTAAGCAATTTGTTCTTTTCAGGCAGCATGACAGACTTGATTCAAGTCCCTAACAGATTTGCGCAGGATATCCTGTGATGGTCTTGCAGGGTGAACTTGATGGCGGAGAACCATTTTTACACCCGTGACCAGAGGCTGCTGTGGTTACAGATGCTTCGCTGAGAGACTGGTGCCGCAATCAACAAAACGAGTGGACGGTGAGTGGGCTGTGGTCCCTGGCAGAGACAAGATTGCAGATAAACCTGTTAGAGTTGTGGGAGATCAGACTGGAGCTGATGGCTATCATGCCCTTCATTCAGGGAATACTGTTCTGATCATGACGGACAACACAGTGGCTGTGCATTATATCAATAAGAGAGGTGGTGAAGGGTCACTCCCTGTGTACAGGGAGGTGATGTAGGTCTGGATCTGGGCATTTCAGAGTAAGATGCACCTAGCTGGGATGGAGGACTGACGGCGGATGCCCTGAGCAGGCAGGGCTTGGTCTCCCATGAATGGGAGCTGAGCCAGCAAGTCCTACTGGAGATATTCACCTTCTGGGGAACCCCCCATGTTCGACTTGTTTGCACCCAGTTTAAAAAAGAAGTGTAAAGTTTTCTGCTCCAGGGAATTTCCCCTGAAAGGGCAGCTGGAGGATTGAAAGCCATGTTTCCGCTCCATATCTAGTTCTGCCCGATGAATTGGTAGTCGTGTAGATGGAGTCAGAAAGTAAAAGATTCACATCTTTCCCTACCTAGATGACTGGCTTGTCCGGGCCTGCTCCCCAGAGTAGGCGTTCAACCATCTTCACTGCACTTGCCACCTCCTGCACACCTACGGCTTCTCCCTGAGTGTCGGGTGACCCCATCCTAGGAGCTTTTGTTGTTCATCTGAGCTGTCTTGAATTCTCACTCCAGAAAGGTCTCCCACCCCCTCCCGAGGACAGAGTCCTCAATAACTCTACAGATGATCAAGCAGTTCAAGAACTCAGACTTCCTGCCAGCCTCAGCCTTCCTTCACTTTCTGTGTCTGATGGCCTCTTGCATCTTTTTGGTGCCACAGGCTATACTGTGGATGAGATTTCTACAGTGGGTCCTCCTATCCAATCAACCTGTTGGAGCTGCGGTTGGTTAGGTTTTTTCCCTGAAAGACTTCCTTCTATTGATCAAGTGTAGAAATGTGTCCTGATCCTGCCGGACAACACTGTGGCTATGCATTACCTCAAGAAAAGGAATGTAGGATCACTGCCTCTGTGCAGGGAAGAGATGCAGCTGTAGTTCTGGGTACTTGGAGAACAACATTTTCCTGTCGGCAGCCAATGTGGCCAGGAAGACGAAGATGGTGGCGGATGCCCTCAGCAGGCAGGGTTTGTGATTTCCTTTAACCTCTCCCATTGTTTCCAGTCATCCAGCAGGTTCTCAGGAGGTTGCAGAATTTCTGGACTAAGATCAACCTGATTGCTTTGGACTGGGCTTAGAGAATGTGGTACCCGGATCTCCTTAAATGTCCATCCGTCCTCCTCAACTCCTCCCAAATAACTTGGCTCTTCTCTACCAAGCGGTTCAACCCAATCATGGCACTCTTAATCTCTATGCTTGACTGATGATAGCATAAGATATAGGTTCTGGGACCTGTTGGAAGTGGTCATGGAGTTTATTCTCTCCATCCAAAGACCTGGTACCAAAGCAATCTACAACTACCATTGGAAACAATTGTGTTCTTGGTGCAGAGGGGGATCTGGATTCACCTTTTTCCCCAATACCTTGGTGCAGCAATTTCTTTTGTCATTAGCCAGAAGTGCACTGCAAATCGACACGGCCAAGGGCCACCTAGCACAGCTGTGTCAATATTCATAAGGATGCTGGGACAGGATTGCTATTTTCGAGTTCCGACCGACATCCTGGTTCTCTGAGGGCTAGTAAATATGTTTCCCAGGTAATAGTTTATCATGCCCTTTTGGGACTTACTTTTAGTGTTAACATTCCTCTTGTGCTCTCCATATTAGCCACTACATTCTTGTCTTCTGCGACTGTTCACATTTAAGACAGTTTTTTTTGTGGCAATTACATCAACCAGGAGGGTGTGCACGCTTAAAGCTCTTTCAGTCAAACCTCCTTGCTTGTCCTTCTCCAAGTAGAAAGTCACTTTCATTGTTAGACCGCTCTTCCTCCTGAAAGTGGTTTCAAAATGTTTCTTGGCCAAAAGATGAGTCCCCCTTATCTGCCTCTGTGCTACACTCCTTTTCAACCCTTCATGGAAGAGGAATATCTTCACAGACTTGATACTTGACAGGCCTTGAGTTTTCTATGTGGCAAGGGCTAATGATTTTAGAGATAATGACCATTTGTTTGTTGCATTTTCAGGGGTTCGGCTCTCCAAGAAGACTTTTGAGGGAATTGTGTCCTCCGACGTATTCCACATCTTTAACAGGTAATTACTACAGCTGTGCTGCTTTGGAAACTTTTTCGGCGTAGGCGTCCTGCGTCGATGACGTCGATACGATCCCTCAAGGACCTCCTCCGATGGTACCGGATGTTATAAGTAGTACTCACAACGCCCATAGCCTCAGTTCAGTTTTTTCCACGAACGTGTTCGCTTCGAAATCTCGGTGCGCCTCGGTTCTTTCTTGTGAATCGGTTCTTCGAATATCGTTGTGTTAATACGAAAATATGTCTTCGTCTTCTGCTACCCCGAAGTCGGGCTTCAAGAAGTGTCAGGACTGTGGTTCCAAGATGTCTCTGACGGACCCGCACAACATCTGCCTTTGATGCCTCGGTGAGAGCCACGCCACTGATGACTGCAACAAATGCCAGTCTTTGAAGTAGAAGGCCTTGCGGGAGCGGAAGAAGCTGTCGACGGGTAGGGTTTCAAAACCCCATAATTCGAAGTACACTGGACTTTCGACCGACCCGACGATTCGAGCAGCGACTCTCCGCGTCGGTGTAAGTCCAGGGGGTCTTGTTCCAGGAGTGGGTCCCGCCATTCCTCTGCCTCTACGAGGCATGCACGGAAGCGCTGTTATCAGTCGCCTGCCCGTCCTCGTCTGAGGACTCCGCCAGACGGCAGGTTGCTTGTCCCACCAAGCATTCATCTCCGGCGGAATGGGACACCTTCCGTAAGGAGATGGTGGTGATTTTTGAGTCACAGGGCACCGTTCCGACCGCGCCTTCGAGAGAAGCCTGCACGGAACGCTCTAGAGCCACCGCTCAAACGCCTTTGGGCTCGGGCGGTCAGCGCGTTCACCGGGAACCTTCGAGGTCCTGGTCGGACAAGTCGGATCGCCATCGTGCCCGCTCCTGGTCCCGGTCCTCGACGCCGTCGAGACCATTGGAGCCTGTGAGGCCTTCGAAGAAGGCATCAACGCCATGTCCGTTGATGGAATTTCCCAGGGCTCCGGCTCCAAGGAAGCCATCGACGCCATTGGCGCCGAGGCTGTCGAAGGACACGCTCGGGGCTACGGCCTCGAAGCCGCTGTCGAAGTCATCAGCGCCTCGGTCGACGCCACTCCCATCAGTGCCCTCGATGCCTTTTAGGGAATTTTTGCCAGAGGTACCCCGGAGAGCTAGCTGTAGAAGCTCATAGGAAGGCGCTCAGCAAGTCTGTGCGGCCTATTTGCAACCCATACTCTGTTCCTCCTCCCAGGGTGGACTTGTTTCAACCCTTGGAGTACATTTCAGAGGTTGAGGAAGGGTCTGAGGATGAGGTGCCTCCTGAGGTTCCTGATGACTTGTTGTCTGGACATAGCCATCTGGAAGACCTGCGTCAGTCTTTGCACGACGCCAGTGGTCTTCATACCTCCCCGGAGGTTGAATTTGGCAGGCCTGAGCCTGGTATGCATGCTGACTCATCATACAGGTGCCTCATGTCGAGGGTGACAGAGTATCTGGGGTGGTCTGCTCCACCTGTGGATTTTCTGCAGGATGACCCGACAGATATCCTTGACCAAGGTCCACCCACTGACCCGGTGTTACCATTTCATATGGCCTTACAAAGAAGGATGGCGGCGGCTTGGACTGCTCCGGAGAGTCTTCCGGCAGTTAATAAGTAATTGCCGAAAAAATACCATCCGGCCAGTGGCGACCCCTGCTACTTGTCTACGCACCCCACTCCGGAGTGTCTGGTGGTACAGGCGGCTACGGCCCCAGCAAAGCAGGTGGTTTACCCTACGATCCCTCCCGATAGGGACGACAAACGCTTTGACAGTTGGGCGAAGAAGGTATTTTCTTCTGGAGGTATGGCTTTAAAGGCAGCCAACTCTGTTTGTGCCCTGGCAAGATTCACGCACACTCTGTGAAATTGTGTCCTTGGCAGCTGAACATATTCCCGAAGGGGAGGAACGGGATGGTTTTCTTGCCCTTGTTCAGGGTGGCAAGGATGCCATGTGTGAGACCGTTCAGTCGGGTCTGGATGTGGCAGACTGTGTCAGCCGGTCCATGGCAGCGAGCTCCTTGATGCACATGTTTACGTGGTTGCGGAAGTCGGGATTTGCTCCTGATGTACAGTCCCGGCTTCTCAACATGCCCTTTGATGGTGTCCATCTTTTTGGCAGCAAGGCTGACGAGAGCCTTAAGAGGTTGCAGACCTCCAAAGATGCAGCGAAGTCCTTGAGCGCTGCAGTGCGTCTACCTCCGCCTTTTCGGCCCTAGGGGACAGCAATAGAGGGGAAGCGCCTTTAGATACTACTCTTCCTTTAGTAGATCGAGGGGGGCAGCCAGTCAAAGGGGCCAACCTAGGAGTACCAGAGGTGGAAAACAAGGTACTCAAGATGCCAAAGCCGCTCGGGCATTTGCCTCTTTGCCCTCGGGCACTGCCGCAGCCACTTCCGCTCAGTCATGAGGCCATGTCCCATGGTTCGCCGGTTGGGGGAAGGCTGGCGCAGCATCTTGTAGAATGGAGTGCTATTACTTCAGATGTGTGGGTTCTGGAGATCATAGCCCACGGCTACTGTCTTCCTTTCCGGCAGAGGCCTCACAACAATCCACCGGGGAAGCTCTCTTTGAAGAGTCTGGATCCGCTCCTTGCGCAGGAAATCAAATCCCTGCTGGAGAAAGGCGCCATAGAACTGGTGCCTGTAGCAGAGTGGAACAAGGAATGGTATTCCCCATATTTTTTGATCCCGAATGGTTACTCTTTCTTAATTCCTCCAGGCCCTTCACCTCAAGGATGCTTACTTTCATGTGGCGATTCATCCAAAGCACAGGAAGTACCTGAGGTTCGCGGTTGGTGACTCGCATTTTCAGTTTCGGGTTGTGCCGTTCGGATTGACCTTCACCCGAGGGTCTTCACCAAGCTGATGGTGGTGGTGGCAGCGTATCTCAGGAAAGGGGGGATTCACGTCTACCCCTACCTGGATGATTGGTTGATCCGGGTGCGCTCTCCCGAGCAAGCCCTCGATCATCTGTCCGTCACCTGCCACTCCCTTCACAGGCTGGGCTTCTCCCTCAATTTAAAGAAGTCCCATTTGACACCTACTCAGTGGCTCCAGTGCATCGGAGCAGTGCTCGATACTTCCCTGGGGCAGTGTTTGCCTCCCCAAGTGAGGGCTTATCACATTCTGCAGATGGTGGACAAATTTCAACGTGCCCAGAGTCTCTGGGCATTCGAGTTCTTGAGGTTGCTCAGCCTCATGGCATCCTGCATTTTACTGGTGCCAGAGGCCAGGCTGCGCATGAGATCTCTGCAGTGGGCACTTAAGATGCAATGGTGACAGTTCTCCGGCAAGATGTCGGATACTGTCCAGATTCCGCCCTTTGTCGCCCAGGACCTTCTGTGGTGGGCTGTCAAAGGAAATGTGTTCAAAGCCGTTTTGGTTGCCCTGGCCGGAGGTGACGATCGTGACGGACGCATCCCTCGCGGGTTTCGGGAGCTCATGCCAACGAGCTGACAGTCAGCGGTCGTTGGTCTCCGTCGGAGTCCAGACTCCACATCAATCTGTTAGAGCTGCGGGCTGTCGGGCTAGCCCTGAAGGCTTTTCTGCCGTCTGTGCCGGGGAAGAATGTCCTGATTAGGATGGACAATACAGTGGCCATGCACTACCTGAACAAAAAGTGGGGGGGCAGGGTCACTCCCACTGTGCAGGGAGGCGATGCAGCTCTGGTTCTGGGCCATCCAGCAGGAAATTTCAATCTCGGCAGTTCATCTGGCAGGAGACGGAAACACGGTGGCGGACGCTCTGAACAGGCAGAGCACGGTCTCTCAAGAGTGGGAGCTGGCTCAGGAAGTTCTTTTGGAGATCTTCGCCCTTTGGGGGACCCCGCAAGTGGATCTCTTTGCCACCAGTCTCAACCGGAAGTGCGAAAGATTCTGCTCGCTGGAATTTCCTCCAAGAGGAGCCTTAGGGGACGCGTTCATAGTGGAGTGGTCCTTCCCACTGCTGTACGCGTTCCCTCCAGTCCCCGTCATACGGCAGGTGCTGCGGAGGTTACGGAGGTTCGGTTCCTGATGATCCTCATTGCTCCAGCATGGGCCAGGAGAGCTAGGTACCCGGACCTTCTAGACATGTCCATCTGCCCTCCACGTCGTCTTCCCTACCGAGACGATCTGCTCTCACGGGAGGGGGGTCGAGTTCTCCATCCAGAGGTCATGTCTCTCAGCCTTCATGCTTGGTATCTGAAAGGCTGAGATATAAGGATTGGGACCTCCCCGAAGACGTGATGGAGGTGTTGCTTTCGGCCAGAAGGCCTGCAACAAAAGCCCTGTACTGTTGCCGTTGGAAGAAGTTCTGCGGCTGGTGCAGGGTACAGAATGTGGATCCTTTCCAATGTTCCATTCCTTTGGTTTTGTCTTTTTTGCTTTCTTTGGCCCAAAAGGGCCTGCATATAGGTACTATTAATGGTCACCTGGCAGCGCTGTCCGTATTTAAGCGCTCATCTGAGGAATGTTCTTATTTTTAAATCCCTTTGATTTCTCAGTTTCTAAGAGGGCTAACTCATGTATTTCCACAGTCGCCTTTGGGATTTGAATTTGGTTCTAAAGTTCCTAATGGGAGCTCCGTTTGAGCCCTTACGTTCTTGTCCGTTGAGACTGTTGTCCTTTAAGACTGTATTTTTAGTTGCGGTTACTTCCACACGCAGAGTGAATGAGTTGCATGCACTTTCTGCCAAACCACCCTTCACCGTGTTTCATAAGGACAGGGTTGTCCTGAGGGTACAGCCTTTCTTTCTTCCGAAGGTTGTGTCGGAATTCCATCTGAGCCAGAAGGTCATTCTTCCGGCATTCTGTCCTCCTCCACATCCTGGTAAGGAAGAGGAGAGGCTCCATAGGTTGGAACCTACGGGAGCTTTGAGTTTCTATCTCTCACGGATGTTCCGGGTCCGAGTGGACGATAAGCTCTTTATTGGTTACGCTGGAAGGCGTTTAGGTCAGGCTGTTTCTAAGCAGACCTTGTCTAGATGGATCATTTTGACGATCTCTGAATGTTATCGTTTGGCGGGGAAGGACCCTCGTGTAGGTTTACTGGCCCATTCTACTAGGGGTATGGCTGCCTCCACTGCACTACAGAGGGGTGTTCCGATTCGCGATATTTGCGAAGCGGCCACATGGGCCTTTGTCCATACTTTTGTAAAACATTATGCCTTGGACTCTATTCATGGGCAAGATTTGGCCTTTGGCAAGGCTGTCCTCTATTCTGCAATTTGATTGGGCATTCTAAATTTTCTAAATTCTTTTCCCACCTCCTTACGTTGGTACTGCTTTGGGAGTCTGTCAAAGATGTGGAATACGTCAGAGGACACAATCCCCTCGAAGAACAAGTTACTTTCTTACCTGGTAACGTTCTTTCGATGGGATGTTCCTGTGACGTATTCCACATCATACCCTCCCTACCTGCCCCTCTACAGAATGTCTTATGCGATTGCAGCTTACGTTTCTGCAAGGCTTTCTGTAGTCATTCTGGCAGAAGATTGGTGCCGCACATTCTGGGGAAAAAAACTACAGCTGAGGCTACGGGCGTTGTGCATCCTACTTATAACATCCGGTGACGTCGACCGTCCGAGGAGGTCCTCAAGGGAGCGCATCGACGCAGGACGCCTACGCCGAAAAAGTTTCCGAAGGAGCACAGCTGTGGTAATTACCTGTCAAAGATGTGGAATACATCAGAGGAACATCCCATCGAAAGAACGTTACCAGGTAAGAAAGTAACTTGTTCATCTCAAGGTGGATACGTTTGTTGCATCTTTGTATGCTGCTAATTGGCAGGAAAAGAAATCCTGTCTGGTCTTGTCTGAGGGTTCATTCTACAAACCATGTTGCTGCTATTTCAGCTCTGCAAAGGGGTTTCTGTGTTAGATATTGGTAAGGCTGTGACATGGGCTTCTTTACACACCTTCACAAGCTACTAATGAATTCATGGCCTCCTAGGAGATTTGATTCAGTCGAGCAGTCCTTCAAAAGTTTTTTATTTGGTCTACTGCTTCACTCTCTTCCACCTCCAGCTATTTTCTATTGGTCTTGGAGTCTATCTAAGATGAAGAAAATGTGGGAGGATGCTTGCCATTGGAAGAATAATTTACTTATCTGGGATAATATTCTTTTGATTGGATGGTTCCTCCCACATATTCCTCATTGCCATCAAAACCTACTTTCTGAAAGCATTTTTTAGATGATGGAGGAGGAAACGTTTTCAACTTGGTTTCATTTGTGGTTCCCTCTGCTGTTGAGCTGCAGACTCTCCAGGTCATTGTAAAGAGTGGAACTGAGGTCGTGGGGCGTGGTGTGCCAGATTTGTTCTTTGGGGACAGTCCCTTCCGGAATTTTTCAAGTTCTATGTCAGTCAGTCAGCACCAGGGCACACTAAACCCCTTGCTGGGGCAAAGTCTACAGTTCCAGCCTAAGAATGAACAAATCTCCTGGTAACTAATTTGTAAATTCAGGCAGATGTTTCACCACCTCACTGGCAGAATTCTAGTGTGAATGACATTAGCAGGCCAAAGTGCTCTTGGGGTTAATTATGTGCAGTGTAAGGCTGCCTGAAGCAAAGACTTTTCTGACACATTCATCTTTGTTTTTAAATTCCTATCAGGGGACCCTCACTGGAAAGCTATGTTTCTAATAGACTCCTTGCTCCCACACATTCCAAATCTATGTCTCCCAGCACCAGCTGCTCTTCAGATACTAGTCTGTCACCAGGGGGGTGGAGCGCGGCTCCACGTGATGCCTCTACGCGCCCCTCGCCGGACATGGTCTCGGCACCAGTATATATAGAGACGCAGCATCCCGTGATCTGTTATTATTTTATCGCACATTCTGCTTGCTTTAGGAACACCGCTCATGTTTACCAAATTTGTGTTTTTTTTACTATGTCTCTTAAATTCATTGCAATGCCTAATCTGACAAGCTCCTCTGGGTTCAAACCCTTTGTGGATTGCAGGCATAAGATGTCTGTGTTGGACCTGCACTGTATCTGCCTTTACTGCCATGGTGAAGACCACGATGGGCAGGACTGTACGTCGTACTAATTGATGCCCCGGAAGGCACTTTGACAGTGAAGCAAAACATTTCATCTCCCTCCACAAGGAAAAAGGTGGTAAAGGGACCCGTTTGAGGTCACCGTGCGCAGAACACAGCAATTAGGTACTGTCCCTTGTCTGAAAAGGAGAAAAAAGTAGACAAAACACTGCAAGAAGTCAAGATCCTGTGGCGGCTCTTCGAGGCATCATCATTCTTCTTCTTCGAAGAAGAGGAGCCACCACTCCAAGGACGACAGAGAAGAAGAGGCCACAGAGGTACTTTTTCTCACCCAATCCTCTACCCCTGAGGAATGGGAAGTGTTAAGGGTTGAAGCTGTTAGACATCTTGGCCAAGGCCACGTAATGGCGACTCCGGCCCTGACAACAGCCATCATGGCATCAGCAGCTTCAGCATCCATGCTGATAGATCCCACCGTTAACTGATGTCAGTACCCTGGCTTCCGGTCGCTGACCAGCAGTGCTGACAGAAGCTGGAGTCGCTCCCCAGAAGGGCATATATATCCCTATGCTGGAGCCCTTCCACCCCAGACTTCCCAGGGGAGATTTACGGGGAACAGATTGACTTGGTGGATCTGGTGAGCGACTTGCAGGTGGCAAGTGGCCTGGACAACTCATCAGTGGTTGACATGAACCCTGTTGCCACCCCTGGCAAGCCATAGTCCACTTTTCAGAGCCCAGTGGCGAAGGTGGTCAACACCCTAGGGTTGTCGGCACCTTCATGTCCAAAGGTGCAGAACAATCGGACTAACTGACCTCCTGGACGGGAGTCCTAAAAAGGAGACTTTTTTGCCTTTAAATCAGGCAGTAGAGGCAGTGTGGTGCCATTGATGAAAGTATGGTACAAACCGCCATCCGTTCTCATGGTGGACTGTGACATAGGCACGAAGCACAGGCCGGCACCTTCTTAACCGAGAATTTGGGCATGCTGACTGCTACAACGAACCTTAAGACCACCTATTTTCTGTCTTTGCCCCCGACTGGAAGAACAAGAGATTCGATGCATAGGCTAGTTAGATTTTCAGCACTTTGAGCCCTGAGCTCAGATGTACAAATGCCTTTTGCACTCTTGCCAAGTTTTCCTTTGGCTTATGGTCAGTTATGGCAGAGGCGTCAGAACACATCCCTAAAGGGGAGATGCTGGAAGGTTTTGAGGCTCACATCAAGGACGGTAAATAAGCCTCTCGTCAGATTTTGCAGTCGGGGATGGACACCCAAGACAGTGTCGCAAGGATGATGGCCACCAGCACAGTTTTGCAAAGGTTTTCTTGGCTAAGGATGTTAGTGTTTGATACTGACTTCTGTGAGCGACTTCTGGACATGCCCTTGAATAAACTTGCTTGGTGCCAAGGCCGTTAAGTCGCTCCAGAAATTCAAAGCCAACCACCAAATTGCTGGGGCTGGCAGGACAGCAACAGCAACCTGTGAGCCCAGCGGGCACGGGAAGGGGTTTTCACCCCTTTGCAACTTATCCCCCAAGGAGATAAACACCATGCACTATCGGGCAGGCAAGGACAATGTGATTCCTACAGGGAGTGGGGCTGGATGCACCTAACGAAAGCTCAGTCACCTCCACTGTGCCCTCCACAACCCTTTCAAATAGCCTCTTTGAAGTGGACCCCTGCCATCTGTCCCCGGTGAGAGGCATAATATCACTGTTTGGTGAGGAACGAGAAATACCACCTTGGACGCCTAGGCCTTACAGGTCATCTAGCGGGAATACTGCCGCCCTTTTGCCACCCACCCTCCAGAAATCCCCCCCCCATGCCACCAACCCTTGCCTCTGAAACATCTCCTACTGGAAGAGATCCGTCGGCTTCTGGCAAAAGGGCCATATAGATGATACCCTGCTCCGAACAAGGCAGGTGCTGGTACTCCACATACATTCTGGTGCCGAAGAAAGACTGAGGTCTGAGACCCATCTTGGTTCTGTGACTTCTGACCTTGTATTGCACAAGGACACATTCAAGATGGTTTCTCTGGCCCAGATCCTTCAGGCTCTGGGCGTGAAAGACTGGCTAGTCTCCCTGGATCTCCAGGATGCCTACTTTTATGTGGCTATTCAAACGCAGCACAGGAAGTACCTGAGGTTCAAAGTGGGAAACTGTAATTTCCAAGTCAAACTCCTCCATTTTGGACTTTCTTCGGGCACCCAGGGTTTTCACCAAGCTGCTAGCAGTATTTGTGTCTCGCCTCAGGAGGGAATGCATTCATGTCTTTCTCTACCTGGATGACTGGCTCGTTTGAGCCCGCTCACAAGATCTAGTGTCGGCACACCTGTACCGGACCTGCACCCTATTGCACAGTTTGGGCTTCTCCCTGAACTTCAAGAAGTCTCCAGTTTCGCTGTCCCAGTCACTACAATTTATCAATGTGGCTTTGAACTAGCTTGGGTCAGGGATTTCTGCTGAAGACAGAGTGGTGAACATCTTCAAGATGATACTTGCTTGGTCTTATGGCATCATGCATCTTAGTAGTGCCAGAGGCCCGTCTGTACTTAAGATCACTACAGTCTCTTTTGAGTTCACTGTAGTCACAGTTTCAGGGAGGAACTTTGGACCTTCTTCTGGTCATGGAGAGTGTTCGGAGACTTGCAATGGTGGTCTGTGAAGGACAACCTCCTGAAGGGGTGGCTGTTTCGTCAACCTTGACCACAATTGACTCTGAGGGCTGGGGCGCTCACCTCCAAGACCTTACGGTGAGCAGACAGTGATCTCTGTCAGAGTGTTGGGAGCACATCAATCTGCTGGAGCTGAGAGCAATCAGGCTGGCCCTGGTCACTTTTCAGACAAAAATAGTATTCCATTACCATTGTGATCCCTTATTGTTGACCATTTATCCTTGAACCTCTAATCTTAAACCTATGACTGTACTCTGCTCGTAACTAATTGTCTGTACTACTGGCTGATTGTATTTTTTTCCACAATTCTGTATTCCATGACCATGCATATCTTTAACACTTGTAATTGTTCTGCATTTCTGTCATGACCACAGGCCCCAGAACACAAAAACCACACCATCTAGTGATGGGGGCAATGGGTCACTTGTCTCACTTATGTCCCTTTGGGACCCATAAACAGAGGGGCCCTGGTTGGACTCAGTCCTGGCGCCTTTGGCACCAGGCTCATATGGAGATGTGAGAAGGAACACTTTATTTCAATGCAGGAGTGCATTTACTTTATTTCAGTGCAGGAGTGCTTTTATTTTACCATAACTTTCTAGGAGTTGAAAGCATTCATTCCAGAGAACATCCTCGTGTGCTGACTCATCGGGTGTGGCTCCCTAGGCCTGATCTTCATGTGCCGACTCATCGGGTGTGGCAGGCAGACTGAACCTGGTGGGCGTGGCTTCAGAAGCTCAGCTATATAAGCTGCTACATCCTTAAGGCCGATGCTTCGCGTTACTGTGCACTTGCTTGCGACATGACG
The DNA here is from genome assembly GCF_040938575.1 of Ambystoma mexicanum. Taxonomy (NCBI): domain Eukaryota; kingdom Metazoa; phylum Chordata; class Amphibia; order Caudata; family Ambystomatidae; genus Ambystoma; species Ambystoma mexicanum. The sequence goes on from NC_090923.1 coordinate 643,738,703, forward strand.
CTCACCTACCTTTGAAACCAGGCGATCTCCTGCATACTCACCTCCAGGAAACCGGTGCTTCATAGCTTCATCTGCAGACTCATCTCCTGCCATTCCAGTGATCTTGATCTCGACGCTGCAGCACTGCACTCCGCATCCACGAACTCAGACCTTGTGAAGAAGAAGAAAGACAAGGTTAGAATATCCGTCCTAGGGCCGCGCCGCATTTGAACCCTGTGCGCCCCCTAGTTAATAACTTACCAGCTACTGTACCACTGCAGCTTCGTTCCTCATTCCATCCGGCTGCCGCCTCGAGATCCGCAGCTTCTGCCGGGCGGCAGCATCACCTGCAAGGGAAGCAAGCAAAAGAGCAAACGTGGAACGGACAGCAATACAAGACAATTAACTTTACAATACAACAAAAACAGATGAGGAAAGACAAAGGCAAACAGGGACACTTACCTGAAGTATAGTGGCTTAGTCACAGCAGGACTGGACTACCACGGGCAAGGGACGAGTGAAGGAACTCGGTCCAGATCATACAAGCACCCCTGCCAGAAGCAGCAGGACGGAGTGCTCGCCAAAACTAATCAACAGGTGAGTTTTCCAGGGACAGCGCATTCCACGGGTACCACGTTTTGGGAGAAGGGGTCTGGAAGGGGATCAGGCGCACAAGCTGGCATACTCACGCCCCCTATTTGAGGGGATTGGGTCCTCCGACGTATTCCATATCTGCGTCCTGCGTCGATGACGTCAATACACCATCCTCGAGGGCCTCCGTCGAGCCGACGTCACCGGATGTTATAAGTAGGACGCACGACGCCCTTAGCCTCAGTTCCGTTCTTTCCGCGAACATGTTCGCTTCGGAGATCTCTGCGCGCCTCGATTCCACTGAATCCTGTTCTTTCGTTTCTTCGAACCTGTTGCATCATTGCTACTGAATATGTCTTTGGCTTTTTCCACCCCGCGTTCCAGGTTTAAGAAGGGTCGGGTATGCGGGTCCAAGATGTCCCTGACGGATATGCACGACGCTTGCCTCTGGTGCCTCGGGGAGGACCATGATACGAACGACTGTGTTGACTGCCAATCGTTCACTTAGAAGGCCTTGCGGGAGCGTAAGAAGAAGCTGTCGGTCGGTAAGGCGGCCAAGCCCCGGAAGTCGCGTTCCATTGGTCTTTCGACGGACGATTCGAGGGGCGACTCTCCGCATTGTCGTCGTGAATCTGGGGGTTCTCGGTCTGGAAGTCGGTCCCGCCATTCCTCTGCCTCTTCGAGGCACTCCAGGAAGCGCCGCCACAGGTCGCCTTCAACGTCCTCTTCCGAGGACTCCGCCCATCGGCGGGTAGCTTGTCCCAACAAGTATTCCACTCCTGAGGAATGGGATTCGTTCCGAAAGGAGATGTTGGCGATTTTTCAATCTCAGAGCTCCGGTCTGGCCGCGCCGTCTGAGGACGCCGGTCGAGGCCGCGCTAGAGACACTGCTCGTCCCCCTTCGGGCTTGAGCAGTCGTCGCGACCACCGGGCGCCTAGAGGTCCCGGTCGGACAAGGATGGTCGCTCTAGGCATGCCCGTTCCAGGTCCCGGTCCTTGACGCCATCGAGACCGTGAGACTCTGTGAAGTCTTCGAAGAAGACATCGGCGGCGCCAAGGTCATCGACGGACTCTCTCGAGGCCCAGCCTCCGAGGAGGTCATTGGCGTCCAGGCTGTCGAGACACACGCTCGGGGCTCCGCCCTCGAGGCCTGTGTCGACGCCGTCGAAGCTGTCGGCGCCGCGCTCGACGTCGACGCCCATTCCGTCGACGCCCTTGACGTCTTTCGAGGCAGCCTTGTCGGAGGTATCCCGTGGTACGGTGGCACCCCCCAGAAAGGCGATGGCTAAGGCTAAACATGTCTTTGTGCCTTTTTCTGTGCCCTCTTTCCAGCCTCTGGATTATATTTTTGAGGTGGATGAGGGGTCTGAGGAAGGTGAGGTTCCTGCATTGGTTCCTGATGACATTGTTTCTGGTCCCAGTCAACTTGAGGACCTGCGCCAGTCACTGCAAGACGCCAGTGGTCTTGACACCTCTCCGGAGGTGGAGTTTGGTAGGCCCGAGCCTGGCACGCATGCCGACTCTTAATATCAGCGCCTCATGTCGAGGGTCACTGAATGCCTGGGTTGTTCTGCCCACCCTGGGGATTTTCATCAGGATGACCTGACTGATATCTTGGACCAAGGTCCTCCAACTGACCCGGTGCTGCCATTCCATATGGCCTTGCAGAGAAGGGTGGCTGCGGCTTGGACTTCTCCGGAGAGTCTCCCGGCAGTGAGCAAGTCCTTGCCGAAGAAATATCGCCCAGCCAGTGGCGACCCCTGCTACTTGACAATGCACCCTACTCCGCAGAGTTTGGTGGTGCAGGCGGCTACGGCCCCCGCAAAGCAGGCGTTGTATCCTACCATCCCTCCTGATAGGGACGACAAACGTTTTGACGGCTGGGCGAAGAAGGTATTTTCTTCTGGGGCTATGGCGCTTCAGGCTGCCAACTCCGTTTGTGCCTTGTCTCGTTTCACGCACACTCTGTGGAACTGCATTTCCCTAGCGGCTGATCATATCCCCGAAGGGGAGGGACGGGATGGTTTCCTTGATATCGTGCAGGATGGCAAGGACGCCATGTGTGAATCCGTTCAGTCGGGTCAGGACATGGTTGATTGCGTCAGCCGGTCCATGGCGGCGAGCACCGTAATGCGCAGGTTTGCGTTGCGGAAGTCGGGTTTTGCTCCGGATGTGCAAAGCCGGCTCCTCAACATGCCCTTTGATGGTGAACATCTTTTTGGCAGCAAGGCTGACGAGAGTCTTGAGAGGTTGCAGACCTCACAAGCTGCAGCAAAGTCGTTGGGCGCTGCAGTCCACCAACCTCCGCCTTTTCGTCCTAGGGGACAGCAATGGAGGGGAGGTTCCTTTTCGTTATTACTCATCCTTTAGTAGAGCGAGAGGAGCTGCAAGTCAAAAGGGCAACCGAAGGAGTGCCAGGGGTGGAAAACAAGGTACTCGAGGTGCCATGGCCGCGCAAGCAGTTGCCTCTTTGTCCTCAGGCACTGCTGCAGCCGCTTCAGCTCAGTCATGAGGCCCATGCTTCGCCGGTTGGGGGAAGGCTGGCACAGCATCTTGTAGAGTGGCGTGCTATTACTTCAGATGTGTGGGTTCTGGAGATCATAACCCACGGCTACTGTCTTCCTTTCCGGCAGAGGCCTCACGACAATCCCCCAGGGAATCTCTCTTTGAAGAGTCTGGATCCGCTCCTTGCGCAGGAAATTCAATCCCTGCTGAAGAAAGGCACCATAGAACTGGAGACTGTAGCAGAGAGGAACAAGGGATGGTATTCCCCTTATTTTTTTATTTCGAAGAAAGACGGGGGATTGAGACCCATCATGGACTTGCGCGGTTTGAACAAGCTCCTTCGGAAGGACATCTTCAAGATGGTTACTCTTTCTCAAGTCCTCCAGGCCCTTCAACTTCAGGACTGGTTGGTATCTCTAGACCCCAAGGACGCTTATTTTCATTTGCCAATCCTTCCCAAGCACAAGAAGTACCTGAGGTTCGCGGTTGGCGACTCGCACTTTCAGTTTCGGGTCCTGTCTTTCGGATTGACCTCCGCCCGAGGGTCTTCACCAAGCTCATGGTGGTGGTGGCAGCGTATCTCAGGAAAGGGGGGATTCACGTCTACCCCTACCTGGACGATTGACTGATCAGGGCGCGCTCTCCCGAGCAAGTCCTGGATAATCTGTCCGTCACCTGCCACTCCCTTCACAAGCTGGGCTTCTCCCTCAACTTAAAGAAGTCCCACTTGACGCCAACTCAGAGGCTCCAGTACATCAGAGCAGTGCTCGGCACGTCCCTGGGGCTGTGTTCCCCCCCCCCTGGTGAGGGCTCATCACATTCAGCAGATGGTGCACAAGTTTCAACATGCCCAGAGTCTCCCTGCGTTCGAATTCTTGAGATTGCTCGGCCTCATGGCATCCTGCATTCTTCTGGTGCCAGAGGCCAGGTTGCGGATGAGATCTTTGCAATGGGCACTCAAGCTTCAGTGGCCTCAGTCCTCCGGCAGGATGTCAGACCCCATTCAGGTGCCGCCCTCGGTCGCCCAGAACCTTCTGTGGTGGGCTGTCGAAAGCTTTCTGATGAAGGGGGCTCCGTTTTGGCTTCCCTGGCCGGAGGTGACGATTGTGACGGACGCGTCCCTCACGGGATGGGGAGCTCATGCCAACGAGCTGACAGTCAGCGGTCGTTGGTCTCCGTCAGAGTCCAGACTCCATATCAATCTGTTGGAGCTAAGGGCCGTCAGGCTTGCCCTGAAGCCTTTTCTGCCGACTGTGCGAGGAAAGAATGTCCTGATTCTGACAGACAACACAGTGGCCATGCACTACCTCAACAAAAAGGGGGGGAGCAGGGTCACTTCCTCTGTGCAGCGAGGCGATGCAGCTCTGGTTCTGGGCAATCCAGCAGCAAATTTCGATCTCGGCAGTTCATCTGGCCGGAGACGAAAACAAGACGGCGGACGCTCTGAGCAGGCAGAGCGCGATCTCTCACGAGTTTGAGTTGGCTCAGGAGATTCTCCTGGAGATCTTCACCCTTTGGGGGACCCCTCAAGTGGATCTCTTTGCCTCCAGTGTCAACCGGAAGTGCGAAAGGTTCTGCTCTAGGGAATTTCCTCCAAGAGGAGCATTAGGAGACGCGTTCATGGTCGAGTGGTCATTTCCACTGCTGTACGCGTTTCCTCCAGTCCCCGTCATCCCGCAAGTGCTGCGGGGTTTCGGTTCCCGCCTGATCCTCACTGCTCCAGCATGGGCCAGGAGGAAGTGGTACCCGGACCTTCTCGACTTGTCCTTTTGCCCTCCACGTCGTCTTCCCTACCGAGACGATCTGCTCTCACAGGAGGGGGGGGTCAGGTTCTCCATCCAGAGGTCAGATCCCTCAACCTTCACGCTTGGCTTCTGAAAGGTTGAGGTATAAGGATTGGGACCTCCCTGAAGATGTAAGGGAGGTGTTGCTTTTGGCCAGACGGCCGGCAACAAAGTCCCTGTACCTTTGCCATTGAAGAAAGTTCTGCGACTGGTGCAGGGTTAAGAATGTGGATCCTTTTTCATGTGACATTCCTGTGGTTCTGTCTTTTTTGCTTTCTTTAGCCCACAGGGGCTTGCAAGTGGGTACCATTTAAAGGTTACCTGGCGGCGCTGTCCATATTTAAGCGCTCGTCTGAGGAGTGTTCTTATTTTAAAATTCTTTTAATTTCTCAGTTTCTAAAAGGGCTCACTAATGTGTTCCCTCCGTCACCTTTCCAGGTGCCCGGTTGGGATTTGAACCTGGTTCTCAAGTTTCTAATGGGTGCTCCATTTGAGCATTTACATTCTTGCCCTTTGAGACTGTTAACTCATAAAACTGTATTTTTAGTTGCGGTCACTTCCGCTCGCAGAGTGAGTGAGTTACAGGCACTTTCAGTTAAGACACCCTTCACTGTGTTTCATAAGGACAGGGTTGTTTGTCCTTCCTTTCTTCCGAAGGTGGTGTCGGAATTTCATTTAGGCCAGAAGGTTATTCTTCCGGCGTTTTATCCTCCCCCACATCCTGGTAAGGAGGAGGAGAGGCTCCATAGGTTGGGTCCTAGGAGAGCTTTAAGCTTCTACATTTCTCGCATGTCCCGGGTCAGAGTGGACGATCAGCTCTTTATTGGTTACGCTGGAAGGAGTTTGGGACAAGCTGTGACTAAGCAGACTTTGTCCAGATGGATTATCTTTGCAATTTCTGAATGTTACCGTCTGGTGGGTAAGGACCCACCGGTAGGCTTACGGGCCCATTCGACTAGGGTTATGGCTGCCTCTCCTGCCCTGCAGAGGTGTGTTCCTATTCGTAACATCTGTGATGCAGCCACTTGGGCTTTGGTCCATACTTTTGTACGTCACTACTCCCTAGATTCTGTCCGTGGGCAGGATCTGGCCTTTGGCAAGGCGGTCCTTTACTCTGCAATTTGATTGGACACTCTAAATGTGTGTATTCTAAATTCTTTTCCCACCTCCTTACGTTGGTACTGCTTTGGGAGTCTGTCATAGATATGGAATACGTCGGAGGACCCAATCCCCTCGAAGAACAAGTTACTCTCTTACCTGGTAACGTTGTTTCGATGGGATGGTACGACAATGTATTCCATATCGCTCCCTCCCTGCCTTCCCCGCTACAGAATTTCTTATGTGATTGCAGCTTACGTTTCCGCGAGGCTTTCTGTGGTCAATACTGGCAGTTGATCGGTGCCACACGTTCTGGGGAAAAAAGTACAACTGAGGCTACGGGCGTCGTGCGTCCTACTTATAACATCTGGTGACGTCGGCTCGACGGAGGCCCTCGAGGACAGCATATCGACGTCATCGACGCAGGACGCAGACGCCAAAAGATTTTCCGAAGCAGCACAGCTGTGGTGATTACTGTCATAGATATGGAATACGTCGTCGGACCATCCCATCGAAAGAACTTTACCAGGTAAGAGAGTAACTTGTTCTTCTCCACGCAGGAGCATTCCCGAGCAGCATCACCTATTACCACCAGTCACCACATAAGCGCAGATGGCAAAGTCGGACCCGAGCAACCTTACCCCAGGGAGGGCTGCAACCGCGCCCCAACGCCTCCACACAGACCAGGTGAGCGTAACAATTTTATGGGCTTGCATATCTGTAACAGGAGCATTCCCGAGCAGCATCACCTATTACCACCAGTCACCACATAAGCGCAGATGGCAAAGTCGGACCCGAGCAACCTTACCCCAGGGAGGGCTGCAACCGCGCCCCAACGCCTCCACACAGACCAGGTGAGCGTAACAATTTTATGGGCTTGCATATCTGTAACACTTGTAACTGCAAAATGTGCCCAGATACCTCCGGGTGAAGGTGCGCTATAGAAATAAATAAAACAAACAGTATTGGTCCTCATGGACAATACTCAAACCATGCATTATCTCAACAATATGGGTATATGGGTGGCGTGGACTCCCTTCCTCTGTGCAGAGAAGTAATGCGATTGTGGTTCGGGCTCTGGAGAACAGCGTGTCTCTGACTGCAGCACATATGGCCAGCAAGGAGAACGTGCTGGTTTATACACTGAGCAGAGCCACCAACCTGTCACGAGTGGGAGGACTGCCAGGAAGTTCTCGAGGAGATTTTGTTCCACTGGGGTACTCCCCAGGTGGATATCTTTGCTTCCAGTGTGAACAGGCAGCGCAAGTAATTCTGCTCCAGGGAATTTTGTCGGGAAGCTCTGGGGGATGCCTTGACGGTCAAATGGGACTTTAACCTGCTCTATGCATTTCTACAAATCCCTATCATTCTGCTGTTTCTCAGGAGACTACATCTGTTCAGGTCCATGATCCTGAAAGCTCCTATCGTACCCAGAGAATGTGGTTCCCAGAGTTGTTGGACATGGTCATCTGCCCTCCCTAGCGTCTGCGGCAAAGAACGTATCTCTGCTCCCAGTTGGAGGGGAGGGTCCTGCACCTGGAACTCTGCAGCCAAGACATTCATGCCTGGTTGCTGAACAAGGAGTGGGTCTTGTCAGAGAATGTGCTCGACGTTCTGGATTTGCTCCTCTCTGCGAGAAGACCTGCCACCAAATCCATTTATGCCTCGACTCCAATGTTGTCCCGGTGAAGCCCTGCTCCTCTGTTCAAATCTCAAGAAGGAATTTGTTGGTGCTTTGTTCCCTGGGAACAGGAAACTAGGAAACGAATACAAAGTGTTCAAATGCACACCATCCAAATAAGTCAAAAAATTAAACCAAATTGAACAAACAACTTTATGAAACTCTTGGGTGCTGGGGAGGTAAAGCTAGCTTGACACATAGGTAGAAATGACAGACATGAAACAAATGGTATCCAAAAGATTTGGATTCCCCTGTACCCTGCACACCTTTACACTGCAGTACCAGTCAAGCATTTAATATAAATTAAGAAACATGGTTTACTTGTATTTCATTCTTACACTCAATTCAATTATTTCTGTCAATGTTTCGAAATGAATGTCACGCTTCAATCTTAATATGCTATTTCGTTATGCAGATTTATTCCAAATTAAACATTCTCAATGCGTTTCGGGAATCAAGCAAACCACACTCTACCACTACTCGAGGATCCGTACCTGCTGAGCCTTCAAAAGTGTCCATGGACTAACTCTTTCTGGCTCCCTCGCTGCAGCCATGGTCGTTCCGAGCAGAGCCATGGAACTTTGTAGATCTTCACTTTAAGGGAAGCTGTGCTGGGGCTGCTCCGAGTGTTCCCCACTGGATGATCGCCTTTCACTGCCTGACCGTGGTGACCTCCGTTGGATCTTTACTTCTCTGTGTCCCTGAGGTAGCCTGCAGCTGCCCACCCCCCAGAACTCTTCACTTGTTTTCCTTTGGGTCTTCATCTGGAAGCTGTCTGGAACTGATTCCTAGGTACTGCTACCAACCAAATGAAATCCTGAGAAACAAAATATCTCTTCTGTCTAGGCAACCCTCATGATAAGAACAAAGACAGAAGAACACGCTTGGTACGAGCTCTGGAACCTCCTCAAGTGGTATACGGAGACCTCTGAGCTAGGGCAGTACATCTACACACCTGTTGCTTTCTTCCCCTATTTCCCATAGGGTAACTAGGGCATAACGTCCTAACCCAAACTAGTTCTGACCGCACTTGTAATGGTGGAACCTGGGTTAAGAATACCTCCCTAGGCCTATCCTAGTGTTGTGATTGAGTGGAGTACTCCCCTGAACTTTACTTTCAACTTTATCTAACTTTTGGAACTCTTTAATCATAACCACTGTCACTACTATTTCTATATAAATTTACTTGAAGAAGTATATGGTTTAGAATTGGGGATTTTGGGGGTGTGGCCTGGAGCGCCGACGATGCGGCAGCTCTCCTGATGGCCTCTGTGGTGAGCCTGCTTTATGGCAAAGTTTATGATGGTTGCAGCATTCTTCCCTAAACATACAATGCATGCTGACTTATGAGAAGGCTTGGGGCTGCTGTCGGAGGAGGTACGGGGAGCTGATGCCACCGGCAAGATCCAAAATTAGCCTGTTCATCTCGGCTCCCTCATCCCCGTGCTGACCCAAGATGGCAGACGGGAGCACGGGCGTCTGCAAGATTCGAATGCAGAGTTATGGCGGCTGATTTTCCCCCCCACGCCCCGGCTCCAGAGATCCTGACTGCTGCGCCTTATCTACCGCTTATACCCCAGACAACAAAGCCCTTCGCCCGTGGTCCTCCTCGCCTGGGGCGCGGACCCACCGGGCCCGCTGTGCAATCCCTCCATCCCCCGCTCGGGTGTACCGGAGCGGGCGCTGCAGTCCCCTCAGGCACTTCGTACCAGAGACCTGCGCCGCGGTGGAGAGCGTGGTCCCCGGGACTGCGGTGCGGATAGGGTGGGTGTTACCTTGCCCCTCTCTCTCCCCTCTGGGCTCTGGGGTGGTCGACTTGCCCCGCAGCGTGGAGAAGGCCCGGGCCCTGCCCGGGTGAAGTAGCTGCCCCTGTATGACAGAGGGCTCACGCCTGGCCTCGCTCACATTCACTTTCCTCTTCAGCACTCCCCTCACAGGTGAGGGGGCCCAATCTTAGGAGGTGACTCACCCTCCATTTAAATACTGCGACGTGGAGGGAAGAGGAAGGGAGCGACAAGTTGCCACTAATAATCTCCTGGGGTGTTGCTCTGAGGGAGAGCTTCCCCGCCACCCATCTTTGACAGCCGTATCTCCCCGAGTGAATGCTTCTCCCTTCTGGGGCGCTGTGGCCTATTCAGCGACCCTCCCCCACTGGACTTCAGCGGCACTATAACCCAAGTGGACCAAGTGGCTGGCTGTTTGGCTGGCGACTCTGTGCTTTGCCGATTACAGCCGCTCCAGCGTGTGCCGTCGGCGAGAGGAAGATGCCGTTTATCGTATTTGTGGAAACCTGTGCCTTTAACGGAGCCCGCTCGCAAGCCCCGCCCCCACCTCCCGACAGCCTACATCAGGTCCTGTGCCTGCGCACCCGCGCACCCACCCAAGTGGACCAAGTGGCTGGCTGTTTGGCTGTTCGGCTGGTGGCGGCGGTGCTGCGGTGTGTTGTCTTTATTTATTTATTTATTTATTTATTTTTCTTTCCATCTTTGTTAATAGGGGAGCCGCTACTTTGTGGCTTCAAGTGTAAATATGAGGAAACTTAAAATACCGCAGATGCGTAAAGAAGCGGGCGCCGATTTTTTTCTCAGCAGTGAGCACAAGACGAGCTAGTCTTGCCCGTGCTGCTGCCCTACCTTTGCCTGAAGTTAACGATGAGGAGGTCGAATTGCTGCAGTGTGCACATGAGTGCTCCCTGTTGGGTAAACAGAATGGGGAGATCATAGACTCCTCTCAGCCATTATTTGGGGATGAGGAGATATCTAATATTATGGGTGATAAAACCAAGGCTTTGGGTTCTGGCATTAACTCTGAGCTGCAGATACCTGATAATGACAACGGTTTTCCTAGTGATTTTAACTATGATAATTTGCTGGATTTATCTAATCAATTTCCAAGCCACGCTCTGAAATCCGTTACAAATATGCCTGACACATCGGCATCCGATTTCTCTATGATGATGAGTCTCTTTAACCGGCTCATACTTACTGAATTGCGGAATCAAACGAAATCTATTGGGGATTTAGTCTCTGAAATTTCTTTGCTCCCAGGTAAATTATCAGATTCATGGAGTAAAATTATGACGATAAGGCTGGATGACAATCTCAGGCCGAATGCTGTTAGCTCTGGTCCTATAAAGTCTCTCTCTGTTCAGTCAGAAGATGAGATTATTGCTATACCTGCTACTCAGGATTCTGCTGTGGGGATCAGCATGGGTAGTACCAAGTCCGATTCCGCGGATAAAGCTCAATCTGAGCAGGTTGGGAATGTTCCCGGACAGATAGAGGAGCAGGGTATAAATGATTCCAAACTCTCTAAAAGACAGGGGAAAAAGTTGGCCAAATTGAAGAAAAAAAATAATAATGGTTATAAGCAAGGAGGGCAGATGAAGTCTTCTAGAAAATTCCTCAGAGATCTCACTTACGATGAGGTTGTTGAAGTACAACTAGTCGGTGTAGAGAACAAACTGCAAAGCAATAAGTCTGCAGGAATGAAAGACCAACCTTTAAAAAAAAGTAGAGGTATTGATCAATTCACACAGAGTTCCTATTCTGAAGGGGATAATCTACTTTGTGATATTCTGAAAAAGAAAAACCACCGAGATGATCTATATGAGATCTTTAATGCTGCCTTGCCATATGTATCCTCGGTGGAATCACAAAGTCCTCTAGAGGGCGAAGATATTATTCTGGCTAACGAAAAAGGGTCTGTCATGCTTGAAACAAAGACTAGTAAGGAAGGTGTACTCACTCACAAGTCAATCCCAGTGAGGAATTATGTAGGTATTTCGGTTAATACTGGAATGGGTAGTTACGATTGGAAAATCGTATCGGGTAAAATACTTAATGACATAAATACTGAAGCAAAAGAGAGAGAAACCGCTGTTAATCCTGTAAAGTCTGTCAGACATGTCTCCAATATGAGTAATGAGAGGGACACCAAACAGATTGTGATTAATGACGCCTTCTATGAATCTCTAATAAAAACACTCAAGGAAAAACACTCTAAAGACCTGTCTAATATGCTGGCAGGACAAACATTGGGTACAAATGATGATGTTGGAAGCTACGAGGATTACTGTGCTGATCGGGGTGAGGGGAGGTCTGGAATGATTAATCCTAGTGTACAAGAAAAGGGTATCGAACAGCCACTGGATTGCCCGATGCTTGACCTAAAAGAACCCGTAAGGCCGGAGCTACCGGGGCTTATTATTGGGTCAAATTCCTGAACTTAGCCTGATCACTTCTGCCGACATTGACTTAGTTGACTACATACATAGACAACGTCTCGATTACGTTCGTCTAGTTATTCTATCACCTTTGGTTAAAAATCTTCTCCTGTAAGAGGCAGAACAGCTTCAACGAAGAGGCTATGACATCTTTGAATATGTATATACTCCACCATTGGTAAAACAGTCGCTCCTAACCAATAGTGGTCAAGCGAAGGGATTGTACCATAATAACGTGGTGGGGGGATCTGTGCCTGTAACTGAGAAGTCGGATACACAAGACTGGAGGTGGCTTGCCCTGACCCTATGCGAATCTATTGATACTCTTAAAAAACTGGCGAAGCCCCTTTAGTAACCGGAAAAATAATCTCGAAAATACTAAGCTGGAATTCATGAGGATCTTCACATCTGCTACACAATTCCAGCCTTATGAACGATCTAGCCCGATATGAGTTTGTCTGCATTCAAGAAACCTGGTCTAGGGCTCACCTTTGCTGGGAGGGTTTCACGGTTTCATCACTAACCGTAAAAGTGGGCAGGCGTGGTAGACCCAAAGGTGGTCTTATAACGGCAGTGAAAAATGTCATTGACCCTAGAATCACAGGTGAATGGGCTTTTTCCGACCACTTTTTAGTGGTGGCCTACATATTAAAGTTTAATGCGGTGGATACTGCATTTCTGTTAGTGAATATATATTGGAACCAGGCAGATTACTCTGATAACCAATTAAGGTTGGAACTGTGGAATTTGGGCTCATTACTTGAAACCTGGTTGGTTGCTAATCCTGGGGGACACATTGTGATTGTTGGCAACCTAAATGCTGATATTCCCGCTGATTCTCCTCTTGGTGACCTGTATACTGGTAACTGAGACCGTATTACCAGTAGTTGACAACCCCAAGGGTCGAGGCAGAATTTGGTCGTATTTTATTGAGATCTGGGGATTGGTAGTTGTGGCTAATCCTCTTCCTACTTGGAAAGCGCGAGGTTACAAATCCACTATTGATTATATTATTTGCTCGGTGGGTGTGTTCAACTGTACTGGAAGGCTGGACATCATTGATACTAATCTCAGTGACCACTGTATGCTTTCTCTTGAATTGGTCACTGTGGGTCACTTAAAATCAAAAATGATGTATAATCATCCCTTGGAAATTAATCATGCGGGGAATAGAATTAAATGGACTGAGGAAAAAAAACTGTTCATTCACTGCCACCATGATTAGAGATTATGATACCTTTTCTGATAATCAACGGGTCGATACATACTCGGCTGTTAAATTTACAGACTATATTACTAGATCTCTTAGAAAAATGGAGGATTCCTCTGGTAAGAAGAATATAGGCAATAATTTTACGACCCATTATTTTGATGGTGCAGTGAAGGACAGGAAGTGTCAAATGAGGAAAGAGATCAGACAGGCTTGGAAAGTGGGGTATAATATTACTGATACTGTGGCTATGGTAAAGAAAATAAAGCAAAAATATAAAAATTGCTCCATTCAACATCGCATGGTTAAATATCAGAGGGATGGTGAAATTATGTTAAATTCCCTACGAGGACATAACTCCAGCAATTTCTGGAACTTAATTAACAACCTTGAGAAACCTCAGAAAGAGTTACTTCTCAATCCTATTAACGAGTCTACTTGGCTGGGACATTTTGCCGATCTTTATCACACTAAAAATCATGATGTAAAAGATGCACTGAATTGTGGATCCCAATGGCTCTTGAAATTTAGTACGTGGGACATTGTTGATTTAATATCTAAATCTAAAAATTCGGGTGCGCTTGGGCCGAACAACCTTTCCAATAAAATTTTCAAACGTGAACCTCTGATATGGGCAAAAATTCTCTTTAGTTTGTTCAATAATATACTACTGACCAGAGTTCTTCCTCTGTCATGGAGGGTTTCTATTATTATCCCAATTTTTAAGAAGGGTTCCCGACAATGTCCCCTAAGCTATAGGCCAATTGCCATTTTGGATCCAGAATCCAAATTGTTTGCTTCAGTTGTATTGAAGGAAATTCATAAGTGGATGCTTGAAGAAAAAATTCTTGACATTAGACAAATCGGCTTTAGAAAAAACATGGGAACCGAATGTGGAGGGATGATACTTAGCTGCCTGCGAACTGAAGCAATGAAGAAGGGTGCTTTACCTGTCTTTGTTGCGTCCATGGACTTAAGCTCCGCTTTTGATTTGGTGGACAGGATGACTCTCTGGCAGAGACTTAAAACATTAAATATGCCTCCAATTCTGTTTGATATAGTCAGGGCTATATACTCAGATACAGAAATAAGGGTAAGATTGGATGCTGAGGGTACTCTTTCTGATGCACTGACTGTACACAACGGTCTCCGTCAGGGCTGTAGGTTGGCACCCACAATATTCAACCTTTACGTGATTGGTGCGAATACCGCCCTGTCAAATAAAGGCCTTGTAGCTCCCAAAATACAGAACATCCGTTTAGCATGGCTAGCTTACGCTGATGACTTCCTCCTTATCGATAACACAAAGATCGGTCTTCAAAGATTGCTTAAAGCCTTTGAAGAATTTATTTCTTCTCTACTGCTGAAGATTAACTCGGTTAAAACTGTGATAGTTCGTTTGGGCAACAGAAATAAGAAGCTGGACTCGCTTACCTGGTCATGTGGTAATTCCCGTCTTAGAGCCTAGCCTGTGTTTAAATATTTAGGTTTTGTTATATCAGGGTCCAACTTAAGATCAGTATTTAGAACTCAACTTAGATTCAAGGCGGACATTGCAATCCGTCAAATGAGAGTAATCGATTCCAGATATGGCAGATTCACAATGAGTCCTCTGAGAGAATTCTACACGAAAAAGGTAATCCCTAGATTAATCTATGGGGCGGAATTACAGTCTCTAAAATACGAGGGGGACTGGCTGTCCACGGAGAGTTACATTTGGAAATCTGTTTTGTATTTTTTACCTAAATCAATCCCTTTTGAGTTAATTCTGTATGAATTTGGTCTAAACTCTTTATTGGCTTACGTAACCTGTAAAAGACTAAAGCTGTGGAGGAAATGCATGTCTAATGAAATGAATACACTCTATTGTTGTGTAGGTCAGGACATTGGTAACCCTTTTATGCAAGAGTTGAATGCCGAAACTACAAAGACTCTGAAATCTCTAGGTATGTCAGTAATCTCTCTTAAGAATAAACCCACACGGGTGAAGGAAAGTGTGATGGGGTTTCACTGGTTACATACAAAAAATAAAATCCTGGACTCTAAAATCTATCATCAAGTATGTGCATTGAATAAATGGTTGCCAGTCATGGAACAGTATTTAGCCAAATATCCCAGTAAACGGATAAGAAATTATTTTATGCGTTTTAGATTTAATGTCATTGCTACAAACCAGGTCAATTCCATTAGATCGACTGTGAAAGGGTCTTGGAACTGGTGTAGATTCTGCTGTGTAGAGGGGACGGTTGAGAATCTACAACATATCTTGCTGGTGTGTCCGGCACTCAAGGCCAAAAGACTTCTATACTTCAGTCAATATGTATCGAATACTGCTAATGTGGATAGGGATTTCATCTGGTATAGAATGCTCCATTGTAGCAAAGGCAATTTAAACATTAGGGTTGCAACGTTCTTGAGAAATGTTTGTGATCTCTTTTAAAGGGTATCGACTGTATTTAATGGGAGAGAATGTTAATCCTATTTGGTGACCTCTGTCTTCTGCTGTTTTTTTTTCTTTTTTATTTGTACTTGCTCTTTGTACTTGATTCTGTATTTCTTCTTATGTGATTGGTACTTATTTTATGTCAAAGTTGTGTAAATACGTTTGAGAAAGTGTGTTCTTTTAAATATTTTGTAAGGTTTATATAAACCATAACAAATAAATAAATAAATGACCTAAGTTGCAGCCACTGCTCTAAAATGTAAATGTGTTTCTCCCGCTCGGCTGGTGACCTGGGATTACTGCCTTCAGATACTTCCAAAACAGGTAACAGCATCAAACCAGGCCTCTCCTAGCTCTGGTGAAGACTAGCCCTACAAAAGAGATCCCACCTCTACATCCTGGGGCACTCTCCCCGGCCCACTCAATGACCCCCTCCCCCTGGATTTTGACGACTCCACAATCTGGCCCACTTTATTTGGTCTGAGTGGAGGGGAACCTCCGCCCCACATGCCTGTGGCCTGACGACACAGCCTCCCGAAAGCTACAAAGCACCTAATAGCACCGATTGAGGCTGCTCCGAGCCCAAAGGAAACGGAGCTCTAAAAGAAGGAACTCAAATAGAATCCTGCTATCTCCTTCTATATCACAAAAGCATCTGAACTCTCCCTCCTGCCAGTCTGGTTTTACAATGGCTAAACAATTGAAAGTCAATAAGAACTCGGACATTGCCACAATGTTATTCGCCGCTGACAGGGGCAAGAAGCACAATCCTCCCAAACTGACTCCTCAAAAGTCTCCGGAGGACAAAGGGTCCCTGGCTACTAAGGAAGATATTCAGGCCTTCATGTAAGACATTAAGTCGGAATTCAGGTCATTTATGACTGAGATTACCACGAAGCTGGAATACACCAACCAAAGGGTCACAGAAGAACAACAACGCCTGGGGAAGTTGAGGACCGATCTCAAAATCACGCAGCTGCCTTGGGAGAGATTCAACGCTCGATTCAGACACTACAGGATAAATGCGAGATCCTTGAATATAAACGGGAGGACTTCGAGAACAGGGCTCGGCACAACACCATTCGGATCCGGGAATTCCATCTTCTGTCCCAGACAAAGACGTAGCAGAATTTGTGTGGGACTTCTTTCAAGCCCTTCTTCCACAACTAGATAAACCTCAGCTACTTCTGGACCGCACTCACAGGTTGCGCCCACGATGAGGGGTAGAATCAGACCCCCCACTGATGTAATAACGAGAGTCCATTTTTACACCACAAAGGAAGCCATTTCGGCAATAAGCCGCTCCCGGGATTCCAGGGTTCTCCTCTCCAAATTTACCAAGATCTCTCTCTCCTCGCGCTACAAAAAAGAAAATCTCTCCGCCCTTTAACTCTCTTCCTTCAGAACCATCAGATCCGCTACAGATGGCTGGTTCCGACTGTACTCCAGTTCACTTATAAAAGCTCCCTTTGGAGGATTAGTCTCCTTGAAGATGCCGAGAAGATCCTGCACCCAGATGCGCCTGGAGACTCTCCAGACCTTGCCCCGCAGGCGACAAGAGCGAAGCACCCGCATCTCAGCCAAAACCCAGAAGAGCTTCCTGGTCAAGAGTGCTGAGGAATGGGAGGAGGAAATTACCAAATCTGCCATCATCTGGGGGACCCCGGTTCCTTTCCTCCTGTCGAATCAGCAGACCTCCTCCACGCGAAGATGCCGATCCCAAAAAAAGTAGCTACAAACTCTGCAGCGGGCTCTCCGCGGTTTATGTCCATTTCCAAGGTACAAACCTCCTATGAGTCCTTGAAATGAAATTCAATGCCGGTTAATTGCCCCTGCCATGTACGTGGGTGCACCGTTTTGGCCCAGTTGGCCAAGGGGGTTTCCGAATCTGAAACCCTGCCACCCCCCCACTGAGGGGGATAGCCTCCCGTTGGAGACTCGGACTGAAAGTTCGGAAGCAGAGGGACATTCTTCCACGGCCTCTCCAATATGGCAGCTGATCCAGGTTCGTCCCAGTCCCCCTGCCCAGATGCCCCGAAAGGTTTGGACCCCGCTCTATATTGCCGGACCCTAAGGTTTGTCTCTCAATGTTAGAGGACTGAACTCTCCCGCCAAACGTAAATCTATCCTACAACGTCTACAAGATGAAGACGCTGGAGTGGTCCTACTACAAGAAACCCACTTACTGCCAGCTGATTTTGGGAGACTCCGATCCAGACCTTTCCCGCTTAAGTTCTTGTCCTCCATTGGCACAAAAAAAAGGGGGACGAGTGATTCTCTTTGTAAAAGGGCAGCACCCGCAGATTTTAGACACAAAGCTATGCCCTGAAGGCCGCTATGTAGCAGTCAAATGTCTTTTGCTAGGACAGTTATACACATTTATCTCTGTATATGCCCCCAACGAGGGACAAAACCACCTTCTATGATTCCTTGGACACTACCCTCTCCTCCTTTTCGGAGGGTCAAACTGTGATCGGAGGAGATTTTAATCGGGTTCCGGACCCCACGAGGGACAAATCGCATCCCCCTTTCCCCAAAGACTATAATACTGTGCTGGGTCCGTTACGCCTTTTTAGAACTCTAGAGGTAGTGTACTCTTGGACTTTGCTCCACCCCACGGAAAGGGATTTCTCGTTCTACTCCTGTGTTCATAGGACCTTCTCAAGGATCGATCTCCTCCTGATGTCCCTGCAGCTATTGTCTTACGTCAAGGAGGTGTCCATTGGTACGAGGACCTTATCTGATCATGCTGCAATAGCGCTGGAACTTCGGGTATGTCAGCCAACCCCGAACTCAACACGCAGATGGGCCTTATTCGACCCAATACTCAATGAAATGCCGTTGAGAGACTCAATCGCCATAACTATTCTAAATTTCTTTAGGGAAAACCCGAGCGAGGACACCTCCCCGGCGAACACCTGGGATGCCATGAAGGCGGTGGTTTGCGGCAAACTGATTGCGCAAGGTATAACGTACCATAGAACCAGACGACAGGCCTGTCTGATCCTTGAGAACTCCAGGAAGCTGAAAAAACACATAAACTGAAAGTCTGGTCTCCAAAAACGCAACGGTCCATCCGCATCGCCCGAAAGAAAATAGAGGCCCATTACGCCGAACATGCAGCACATCTCCTGGCTAAGGCCAAGCAGTTTTATTACGCTAAGAATAACAAAGCAAATAAACTACTAGTGGCTAAATCAGCCAAAGGGAAAAGGAGCAACACAATCATCGGTCTGCGGGACCAGCAGGGCGTAATACAATAAGCCGTACAAGTAAAGCAACAGCTAGCGGCAGCTCACCTAGTTCAGGTGATGACTGACACCCCCCCTCACCCCCAAGACCAGAATGAACAAAGAGAATATCTGCAGAAGGCAGCATTGCCCCAACTGAAGGACTCTACCCGAAACAACCTGGACGCCCCAATCACAGGTGAGGAGGTGGAAACCGCTATAAAATCCCTGAAATCCTGTGCTCCTGGCCCCAATGGTTTCTCCACCAGATTTTATAAGATCTTTCGGCCTCAACTGACAGCCCCCATGGTGGCCCTCTTCAACTCCTTTAGGGAATCAGGAACTGTAACCCCCTCCATGCAGGAATCAACCACTATCCTGCTACCCAAACCGGGGAGGGACTCTAAAGACCCGGCATCCTACAGGCCAATTGCCTTACTAAACATTGATGCCAACATCTACTCTAAAATCCTGGCCAACCGCTTATCATCCATTTTTACCCGACATAGTCCACCCAGATCAAACCGGCTTCATTAAAAATAGATCCACAGGGGACAATGTTCACAAGGCGCTGGACCTGATTGACCTCACCTCCCAGGACTCTCGGAAACTGGTATTGATGCCCCTGAACGCTACGAAGGCATTTGACAGAGTAGACTGGGCTTCCATGCGTCAGATCCTTGAGGCTTTCTGCTTTGTGCCAGCTTTCCAAAAGATGGTCCTGGCCAATTATAAGTCCCCAAAGACTCTTCTTGGTGTCAATGGTACTCTCTCCAACCCAACCTCCCTAACCTGTGGAACTAGACAAGGGTGCCCGTTATCTCCACTGCTCTTTGCGCTGATTATGGAACCCTTTGCCCAAAGAATTAGACTGAACAAAGGCATCAAGGGTCCCCAGGTTGGCCCCGCCCGACATAAAATAGCCCTCTATACAGACGATGTCCTGCTTACTATCTCAGAACCCACCTCCTCATTAAGGCACGCCCTCGAGAAATAGAGAGTTATGGGAGGGTCACAGGCTTCGCTATTATTTTTAACAAATCAGTAGCTCTGGGAATCAGCTTGACCTTAGATGAACGTAAATCCTTAGTTCCGCTATGACCTATCCAGTGGCAGGGAAGGTCGATTCCCTAATAAGGGGTCCAGATACCCGCAGACCCCAAAGAAATATATCGCGCAAATTTGACCCTGCTCTTTCGAGAGCTGTAGAGCGATCTGAAGAGGTGGACATCACAGGAAATCTCTTTAATGGGACGTATCACTGCCTGTAAAATGAATCTCCTCCCTAGATTTATGTACGCCTGCTCTTCCCTGCCGTCACGATTCCACCGGTCGCCCTTCAAGGGCTACAGAAGAAAATGCTCCAGTTCATCTGGAGAAGCAAAAAAGCAAGGATTCCCCTGAAAACAATGTTGGCTAACGCGAGATTGGGTGGGCTGGGAGTCCCCGATCTACAAAGCTACCAGATAGCGGCACAACTGGTGCACACCCATGCCTGGCTTATGACCTCTGGGTGCCCTAGGTGAGTAGAATTAGAACAATCCCGTCTAACTCTCCCCTTGCGCTTCCTTCTGCATGTCCCGCCCCCACTGAGGCGGCGATGGAACAACCTTTTACTGTCCACAAAACACACCCTAGGTGCTTGGGACTGGGCTCTGCGACGCAAAGGGATCCCGAGGGGCTTGAGCCCTTTCTCCCCTGTCTTCAACAACCCAACATTCTCTCCCGGAGCTAGCCCGCAGAACTTCAGGAACTGGATTGTGGGAGGCCTTGAATCGCTAGGCCAGCTCTTTGTCGGGGTCGCCCCCGTACCTTTGAACATTGTAAGGAAACTTTCTAGCTGGAGGAAACGGACAGATTCTCCTACATCCAGCTCCGTCACTGGTGTTCCCACCCACAAACTCTCCAGGCAGCAACATGTACCCCCACACCCCTCGAACTGACCCTGAAAGAACTCCCGGCCCGGGGAAGGATCTCTGCCTTATACAAACGCTTCCTAGGTGACTTTCTTGCCTCCAAGTCACAATGCATGGCTCAGTGGAAGACAGACCTGGGGCACCCCGTGACGGACCAAGACTGGGTTGACCTATGGACACAGGCCCACTCGTCAACCCTCTGCATTACTAACAGAGAATGAATGTTAGGCAGAATCCAGGGCAGTTCCCTTAGGGAGCACTACCCCAGATAAGGACGACAGGTGAGAGCAATAAATCCCCTTTGGTATCAGTCTGTACCACAAAGATTTAGTTGGTAGCTGTGGCTGAGCAGTCAGACTTATCTCAAGAGGAAGATGAGTAGTATTCAGGGTTGACACATTAGGCATTACAGTACTATGGAGCAAGGAAACTGTCATGATGCCTGCCCCCGGAAGACCAGACCAGGCCCAGCAGCCCCGGAAGCAGGCATCAGGCCACTTGGAGCATGCCCAAAAGCCCCAGTTAGGGGCTGTTTGGGTGCAGTCCTGGCGCCTATGGCGCCAGGCTCATAAAGATAAAGTAAGTCCTGGCGCCATGGGCGCCAGGCTCATTATTGATAACTTACCTGAAGCAGACCATGCTGCATACTCATCTGAGGCAGACCATGCTGCATGAAGACTCAAGCCAAATGAGGCTTAGGAGGGACTATTTTACTGAAGGGACTATTTTGTTACTTGGGTGGGGCTGTGGAAGAATACTTACCTGGATCTTCTTCCAAGGCTATTTAAACCACGCCCGGACAGCCACACGTGCTTCGCGTTATTCTGCTTGCTGCAGCGTAACACTCACCGTGTTTTCAGCAGCTCCAGTCTTCAGCCACGCCTGCTTCAGTCCTGGGACTCCTGAAACAAGAAGAAAAGAAGGATAAAGGTTATAACAGGAGTTTTAACTTTAATCCTTACCTGAATCCTGATCCATTTCGCCACGGAACTGAAAGACAGAAGTCTTTGAAGCATTGCTTCGCATTCCTACGGCGCCGCGCTGAACTCACCTGCTTGGCGGTACTTCAGCATTCCATCACGCTCTCTCCATCTCGCGGCCGCCCTCCGACACCTAAGGAGACAAAGACAGCAAGGGGACTCTCTAAGGCTATACAAGCTACCCCCAAGGACTTACCTGATTTACCACGGGAGGTACTCACCTCATCTCGGGTCGGCACAGTCAACTCTGCTTCATCGCCGTACCCCGGCCCCTAAGGGGAAAACCACAATAGTCTTACCTGAATCTTACCAAGTGCCATTTGGAAATCTTCGAGTGGATTAATCGGCAACCTGCAAGGAATCGGACAGAGTGAAGATCAGACATTTGAACTCTTATGAACAATTGGACTTTAGAGTCAATACTGGAACTCACCAATTCATCTACGCCAGTGAAGTAACTGGTCATCAACGCGCCCCTGCGGTCGACGCAGGATGGAGAGCTCATCCTTCCAAACCATCAGGTGAGACTAAGGAGGGGACATCAAGAGTGATCTGTGGGAAGACAACGGGAGTGGGGAAGGTGGGTTGACACTCAATTCCACGGGTGGTTATTTCCTCTTCTCCTTTGCAGAAGAATATTCTTGCGAGCCAGACAAATTAGGCTGAGCGGGCCAGTCCAGTCAGTCATCTCGGCGCTACACGTCACGCTGGTGGAAACAACAGCGGCCCAGTTCCGGTCGACGCCCCCGTAGGAACCAGGTGAGCGTAACAGAAACACTGACCAAAGTTTTGTATTAAAAAAAGGAATATATATTTATTTTATACACTTCTAAGTCAACACATAGATCACAGTTAATAAAGTAAGTTAAGTTTAGTCAAAAAAACCAACACAGAGGTTAGCAGTGGTAATGCCAAAGAAATCCACGTGCTGAAACAGCAGGTTGCCAACTTGGAAAACAGGGTTGAAGAAGCGGCAGGGAGGGCGAGAAGGAATTATATACGCGTGGTCGGCCTGCTGGAGGGAGAAGAAGGCCAGGACCCTACGAACTATATTGAAAACATGATCATTCAAGAGATTGGAGCTGACAAATTATCACAGGGGTTCACGGTGGAATGCGCGCATCGCGCATTGATGAGAAAACCACGACCTGGGGCCCCGCCACGGCCGATCATCGCTAGGATCTTGAACTATAGGGACAGGGAAAAGATCCTGGAATTTTTTCTCAAAGACTGAACAATCGAGAGGGCATCTACTAACGTCACGGCATACCCGGATTATAAGATGATGGTACAGAGGCAGAGATATATCTATGTGGCAGCCAAAAGGAGGCTGCGTGATGCAGGCATCAAATACATGCTCTTGTACCCGGCGAAACTTAAAGTGTTGCATAAGAACAAGGCTCTCTTCTTTGAAACCCCTGAGGATGTGGTGGCATGGTTGGACTTGCAGGGGTGCCCTGAGAAGGAGGTGGACCGTGACCGGCAAGGCGGTGATTCCTGAAGGACTTGAGCCATTCACACAGGGGGGTAAGTGGGTGGGTGGGTGATTCTGTTTGCACTGGGAAACGAGACTGGTTAAACATTGATTAACAGGCGGGCCTTGGCTCGTAATGGACTGGAATATAGTGTGATTGTATTTATGGTAATTTAAGCAATAACACAAAGCGTAACACTTGGAGGAACAGGAGTAACGGAACTGGAGTAATCCTCCCCCAAACATTGTTAGTTAAGTGGCCGCTAGGGCTGCTTTACCCTACTGGGCCCTGGGGTTAGGTGTGTGTTAGTCGGGGCTAGATGTGGGAGCGCCTGAGATCCAGGAATGGAGCTGGGCAAAAGTTGAGGGGGGTGTTGTTGGGGGTTGGGAAGGGGTGGGTGGGGGGAGGGGAGGGAGGAGGAGAGTACAGAGTGTATATAGTTTTGGGGAGTGGGGAGTTTGGTGTGTTTTTGGTAAAAGGGAGGTGGGCTTTGGGAACAAGCCTATGGAGAGAAGTAGAGACCTCAGGGTCGGACAGTGCCTGTGGGAGGCGGAAAGGCGCCTTGCGATGCCATGGGGGACCTTAGAATAATGACATGGAATGTGAGGGGGCTAAACAGTTACTTCAAAAGAAATAAGGTTATGCTCTACCTGCGTAGGCAAAAAATAGACATTGCATTGCTACAGGAGACTCACCTGACCCGTGAGAAAGCGGACATGATTGCTAGGAAATGGAAGGGAGTGATGGTGAGCTCATCCTATTCTGCTTATGCTAGGGGTGTGCTTATTTGGGTGGCGCCGCATGTCCCATTCCAACGGTTACAAGAGGTGGCGGAGGCAGATGGGAGGATGGTCATTCTGAGAGGGATGGTGGAAAATAGGGAAATAAGCATAGTGAATACATGTGCACCGAACCAGAACACGGCGGTATACATCAGGACGTTGTGTACTAATGTGAGCAAGTGCGTGGGGGGTGCTGTGATTTTGAGGGGGGGGATTTCAACTGCGTACTTGACCCAAGGGTGGATAGGTCGGATGAGAAGATGGACAGACCTGCTCCTGCGGCCAAAGCACTGCAGGCATTGTTGAATGATTTTGGGCTAGTGGACGCATGGAGAGTGTGCCACCCCCTGGAGAGGCAATACTCTCATTACTCTGCCCCGCAGCTTCTGCATACGAGGCTAGATTATTTCTTTACCACGTCTGAGGTGTCTGCGGAGTTGGTACGAATAGAATATAAAGCAAGGGTTCTTTCGGACCACTCGCCCCTGATCCTCAGTTGGCGATATTTCCCTCTGAGAGCGAGGATCCCGACATGGCGCCTGTGAGCGGAGGCATTGAAAGATCCCCTCTTTAGAGAGGACATGAGAGAGGAGATTGTGAATTTTTTTGAGGAGAACACGGGTAGTGTAGATTCAGCAGGAACACTGTGGGAGGCCTTCAAGGTTGTGATTAGAGGGGCAGCTATTGCAAAATCCAAAGGGCTACAAGGAGGTGTCTTGGCTCATTTACGGGAGACGGAAGAGAGACTAGAAGAGGCTTTAAAGGGTGAAGACGACACTAGAGAGAAATCAGAGCTGATACTGATACTTATGCTGCAGCAGAAATGTGCGGAGCACTGGGATAGATTGTGTAACCTGAATTATAGGAAATACGTAGAGAGGCAGCACGCAGGGGGGGATAAACCAGGTCGACTCTTAGCATGGTTATATAACAGTGAAAATCCCAGAGTCACAATTAGGACCATCACTAGGGAGGACGGTAGTGTAGTGGACACTCAGGAGGGAGTCAATCAAGAGTTTGTGGACTATTATAAGACATTATATGCAGATTATGGGGAGAATTGCCGAGATACAATAGCGGAAACATTGGAGTGTATCGGGTTGCCTAAGTTAAGCGAGGAGGAGAGAGAAGAGCTAGACGCACCAATCCCCCTAGAGGAACTTGGGGAGGTGGTAAGACAGTTACCCACTAGCAAGACGCCAGGGACAGATGGACTCCCGAGTGAATTTTATAAAATATATGCAGAAGAGCTCCTCCCCCGCTGCTGGAAATGTTGAATGGAACATTTGAGACAGGAAATCTGCCGGAGTCATTGAGAGAAGCGACCATAATACCGCTACCCAAACCCAATAAACCCGGGCACAGCTGTAGTTCGTACCGCCCCCTGTCGATGCTTAACCAAGATGGCAAAATACTGACGGCTGTGTTGGCAAGTAGACTGAGAAAGGAAATTGGTAGATTAATACACCCTGATCAGACGGGATATGTCCCAGGTATGAATATCTCGAATAATCACAGGCGACTCCAGCAAATTATTGAAGATAGTAGCGGACATACTGGGGAGATGGCGATAGTGTCCTTATACGCAATAAAGGCCTTTGATTCGGTCAAGTGGCCATGGCTGATGGCGGCCATAGAAGGGTATGGGACGGGTCCAGGATACCTACGGTGGGCGCAGATATTGTATAGGGAGCCGCTGGCGAGGGTCAAGACAGGACCGGTGATATCGGATAGGTGGCAGCTGGGCCGGGGTACCAGACAGGGTTGTCCGTGGTCCCCAATGCTCTGCATACTGGCTCTGGAACCTCTAGCGATATACCTCAGACAACAGTATGATACGATAGGCATTGAGGTGAAAGGGGGAATGCATTTGATTTCTCTTTATGCAGATGACATGTTGCTGTACCTAAGGTACCCGGAAGAGAATCTCCAATACATCCTGGAGGTAATGGATAGATATGCAGGTCTTTCTGGTATAGCGGTGAACCCCCAGAAGTCGAGCATGTTCCCGTTGGGTAGGTATACGGGAATTCCGGCGGAGAAGTTGCCTGTTTTGCCGGTGCCATGGGCGGTGGGTACGTTCCGATACTTAGGGATAGACATAGCTTTGACAAAAATTGAAAATTGCATGCGGTTTTGGGTGAAGTTGCCCTTAGCTATGATGGGGAGGGGAGCGATGCTCAAGATGGTGGTTCTGCCTCGGCTCCTACATTATTTTGCGAACATCCCATATTTGATACCTAAGAAGTTCTTCGTCAGACTGAACAGCATGTGTAGGGATTTCTTGTGGCATGGCACGCGGAATAGAGTGGCATTATGGAAGTTACAGAACTTCCACGAAAAAGGGGGGATAAAATTGCCCAACTACAAGGTGTATTATGTGGCCAGCCAACTACAGTATGTTGCTAAATGGCTTTCTGACGAGGAAACCTCTGAATCTAGGTTGTTTGGGCAGGATTGTGCACCCTTTTACTTGAAAGAAGTGATGTGGGTACCCAGAGCAGAACTGACAGGGCGTCCCATGATGATGAGGCTGGGTTGGAAGATGTGGCGCAGGGCGTGCAAGATGTTGGAAAATGCAACTCCATGCTCTCCGCAGATACCATTGGTTGCACTGACGGGGGCGGTGGCACAGCTACGGAAGATAATCAGGAATCACTGGGAGCCGGTGGGGCTTGCAACCATGGGAGATATTTGGCAGGAGGGCTCAATAGTTGCCTTTGAGGAGTTGCGGGATGTATCTGGGTTACATTCGGGTCAGTATATTGCATATTATAGAATGGTGAAAAGAGTTAAGGAAATGTGGCCTCAAACCGTGCTAGAGGGAGAGCCAGATGTCATATTAGATATGATATACGACATAGCGGAAGGGGGGCACGAGATATCTAGATTATATGAGATGCTGATGCTAAGAGTGGGGAAAGAGGTCACCCAGCTGAGATTGGATTGGGAAACGGAAGTGGGGACCCCGATGGAAGACGAGATATGGGAACGGGTACCATAAGAAGGTGTCTAGAAATGCTAGGTTGCAACAGATACAACTGTATATCACGCACATAGCGTATATGACGCCCCAGAAGATATCGAGGTTTGCGAATGTAGGTCGACAGGCATGCCCTAAGTGCGACGAGGAGAATGCGGGCATGGTACACATGTTCTGGTCGTGCCCGGTTATTGCACGCTTTTGGAGTGAGGTGGTACGTAAACTGGCCGAGAAGGAGGTCAAGATTGTTGTAGACACGGTGTGGGCCTGTTTGTTAGGAGTGTTCCCAAGATCTAAGAAACTAAAACATGTGAGCAAGCTGAAAGACTTAGCATATGTGCTGGCAAAGAGAAGAATAGCCATGGGTTGGAAGACGTGTCATAGACCCCGGGTGGAGGTGTGGTGGAAAGACTTGCAGAAATGGGCGGAGGCAGAAACTATGGTATGGCAGGATGCGAGCAGTGTCGGGGGTCTGGAGGGAACAGAGTCCCTGATGGCCTGGAAATCGCTAATAGCGGAACTGTTTGGGTCAATCTCGGACCCAGATGAATCCAAGGAGAAGGAGCATCTACCACAGGGCGCAGACATGGAATGTGAAGACGGTCAGGCTCGGACAGTGGGGGGGTGGGGAAAGCAGTGCATTGATTTGAAATGTGCAATGGTTTTGATGACAAACGCTCTGCCTGTTTTGTTTGTATTGTTTTGTTGGATTTAATAAAAAACTTTAAAAAAAAAAAAAAAGTTTAGTCAAAAGAAAAGCATATAACATTGTAGACAAGTTTGAGGTAGAGTGAAAACTGAGCAAAACGGCACAGTGAAAACCAACTACAAATGGCACTCTAACAATTCAACGAAAGGGAGGGAAAGTACAAGTTAAACCGAAATATCTTCAGACACCCCGTAGCAACACTTCTCTAAAGTTTTGTGAACAAGTAATGCACAGTAACACTTTAACCGAAAGACAAGTGAATGAAAACTGAGCAAAATGGCACTCCACAAGTTAAAACAGTAGGAAGGAAGAGGGGTTTAGAAGATATAGGTGCATCAACACATTTCTCATTAAAAACTAATCTAGTGAGAGCAGATCTAACAAATCAGCCAGAGTCAATAGGCCTGAGCCAGAGTCAGTGGTACAGGACCAAGAGCTTAGGAGCAAAAATGTTCTTGTAGCTGCAGTCAAGTCTTTAGTAGAAAACTTTTGAAGAGGTAGATGCAAGGCGAAAGACAATGTTAAGAGAGAGGGCGGCCGACCCCACAAGTAGTTAAAGGATTTAAAACACCTTTAGGGCTACCACA
This sequence comes from Ambystoma mexicanum, assembly GCF_040938575.1. Classification (NCBI taxonomy): domain Eukaryota; kingdom Metazoa; phylum Chordata; class Amphibia; order Caudata; family Ambystomatidae; genus Ambystoma; species Ambystoma mexicanum. The sequence continues at coordinate 643,766,881 of NC_090923.1, forward strand.
GAGAAAGGGCGGCCTGGCGGAACAATGTACCTTAAACGTGGAGAAGTGGCTCCTGCAGTGGTAGTTGTTCCTGGTAGTTCCTGCAGGTCGAGGGGTCCAACAGAGGAAGAGAGGCTCTCGTCGTGGAGGAAGGTTCAAGTCGCTGCACTACCCAGGGATGAAACCAGCTGCGGTGCTGCCAAACAAAGTTTAAAAGGTATGCTCCGTTTAATCGCGGTCCGGGTCGATAGCTGCCGGGCTATTGGTCTTCAAGTGCGGGGCACTGTCGAGTCGACCAAGGCAGGTCCGAGGATGCGATGGGTGAACTGGTTGACCCCACCAGCTCAAGGGAAGGAGGCTCCTTTGCTGAAGATCTCCTCTCGTCGTGTGGAAGAAAAGTGGTGAGACGATCCGCAGGGCTTCACCGGTGGTGTAGATGCTGAAGATGTCTCTGGCTTCTCTTCCCTTCGGTTCCGTAGTTCCAGTGGCGACGTCTTGCTCTTCCAGTCCTTAGGACCCTGCTTTTATGCAGAAAGAGACCCATTCATAGAGCCTAGCTCTCACTTACACAGTGGAGTGGTCTTATTGGCGCGAGACCCTCCAGCCTATCAGGTTAGAATGCGACCTGAGTTGCTGTGGCAACTCTGTCCGGGGGTTCTACTCCCCCTCCCAAACAACAGACCCATCCCAGACTCAGTGGCGCCGAAAGGAGGACTTCTTGGCAGAAGCCCGCCAAAAGGACGAACAAAGGATCCCCGACCTGGGTTAGGAAAATGGAGTAAGACTCGAGAAAGAAGTTTTATCAAAGTTCTGGCAAATAAAACCTACCGGAGTAAAGTTAATAATAAAATAAACCAGTGGTATGTTAGAGGCTGTCAGTAAAAGTGGTATCCTCGAACAATGGGAAAATCCCATAGAGAAATATTTGCGGTCGAATATAAAAGGTAGTAACCCCTGCCACCAGCCAGAAACTTTGTAGAGGGGGACTTTAAAGTACCCTCTCGAAAATGAACATAGGGGAAACACTAATAACCCCTTCCAATACTTCCATATTAAGATGGGGTGTACTGGTTAAGTTCATAAAAATCGACTAGTAAAGTCAATGGGGACTTTACATGCCCTAGGAGACAATAGTCAGCCCCAGGGTATGGAGTCTATGGTTGGGGGTCGCTACGACACCCCTGTGCCACTGCACGGAGGGTGCTGTGTGACACATGTGCATAAAGATGGTTCCTATGGGGGAGAGAAAAGATCCCATAGGCATTAAACACAAAAATAGCCTAGAACACACATAGCAAAAATGCCTAAGAGTGGGAAAAAGAGTCTCACTCTTAGCAGGTAAAAAGAAACAAACCCTTCAAATCCAGCAAAGCTGCTGGGGGACTCTATAGGTAAGGGAAATTAGCCATGAAATGAGAATTCTCCCTAACAATGAACATACAAACTCTTGCTGCGCTGGCATTAACCACCCTTGCGGCTCCACCATATGAACTGGGCCTTAAATCCTGCCTGCTGGAGACACTGTGGGCAACCAGGCTCCTTCTTTCTCATGTGGTGGTTATGTCCGAAGGTACAACTATTCTGGAAGCACTGCTTAACCACCATCGAAAACATCACCCAAGCAGTAATATCACTAGAACCTGAAACTATACTCCTGTGGTCCCCGGTCCCCGGGAGCTACCCAAGGTCTGGGAAAAGGGCCAGACTACTGACCCAGTGCTTACTGGCGGCAAGAATAGTGGTCGCCCGCACTTGAAAATCTACAGAAGGACCCCTCATGCCTCTATGGTGGGGAAAAATGTGGGACATCCTGATTGCGGAGAATGTAACCGCGGCCAGAATTGGACTTTTACATCGCTTTCAGAACATTTGGGCCCCATTACTGGATTATGATAGGAAATTCCCAGCTTTAACCTATAAACCCTGTAGTGCCGGGAGGGTCCTGCACGCGGAGGGTTGGGGGTTTCCGCAGGGGGAGTGGAGAGTCGAAGCAGGAGCCGTGAGCGGCTGAGACTTTGGCTATGGCGGGAACGCGGGGGAAGATGAAGGGAGGGGGATGGGAGGCACTGTAAGCTGGATAATGTGTCATAAGAAAATTGTTCTGATGTCACTCTGCTCTGATTTAAAATAAAAACAGTTTAAAAAAATAAAGAATTGCTGATTTTTGGGCACAAGGCCCCAAACTATCTTTGAGTTGGACGTTTTAAGAATTAGGGAATCTGTTTTTGTGTTGATTCTCAGAGTTCTTTCTATCTTTATGCTGAGCTACTTCCCTGTGTTATACTGGTTATTGTATCAAATGATAATCTATCTCATTTAAAGGTAAATGTATACATCTGCTTTATAAGGGTGTGGGATATATTGACCCACTCAACAGTATTTTCTCCACATCGCCAAGCTGCAGTTGCGCAGATACAGCAAAATGGCAGCGCTGGCTCCTGTGCGCGCCATGAACTCAAAACTTTGTTTTGCAGCAACAAAAAAAAATGGATGCACCGTCCTGCCAAGCACACATCAGGCAGGATGGAACCAGGGAACACACTGAGAGAGAGCATTCCAGTGTGTCTCTTCTGACATGTACAAAAGGAAGAAAGGGAAAGAGCAGCGTTGCTTTGCTAGAAACCCCCAAATCCCCACTGAAAAGGAAACTTTTTCACCTTTAAAAAATGCTGCTTTGACGCTAATTCCATCTGTTCTTTCTTAAACCACTGTGATCAATAAGGCCCTGCCATGTTCAGTATATCTCATTGTGCCTCAGCACAACCAGGCATGAATTCTGAATGACAGGCCCTGTTAAGCCAAATCTGAAAAAAAGGGCCAAGAAACTTTACTTTCTGTCGTGCACGGGAAACGCTTTATTTTGTGCTACAAAGTGTCAAAGGAATGAACCCTGCAAAAGAAATAATAGCTCTGTGCACATGTCAATTCCAGGAGACCTTTGCCTTGTACAGACTGTTGTGTACAAGAAACTAACTTTGGCTGCAAGACAGTATTGGGAAGTCAGATGGCAAAATCGAATTTGAAAGGAAATGCCAGCAGTTTTCACCACGAGCTTAAAATGGGCTTTGTAAACCAAAGAAAAATAAATGCCCGTTTTAAAGGAAAAGTAATATGTTGAATGAAAGCTTGTCTGTCCCTAGCAATGAGAACTGGTTGGCCGCTGGGAAACACAAATGGGTTATTTTTTTTCACAGGCTTGTTTTAATTCTGCACCAAATATAAGAAAATAAAGGTTTTAAACCACCTGGGCTGAATTTGAAAGCTTCCAAAAACAAGTTATTCTAGTTAGCAGAGCTAAGGCTTCCCCCAAGGAAGGGAGCCACCATAAACTTCCAGGACATGAAAGTGATAATTGCTAGGTTGGAAAACTGTGACTGACCAGGACAAAGAAACTTCACATACTAATCAGACTTCAGTCTGGTCAGGGGCCCCTTTCAATAGAAAATCTTGGACATCAAAGTGCGAAGTGGATAAGGGGCAACAAACCTTCAATCAAGCTGGAAAAACCCATCCTCCCTTTGGGGGAAGTGACAGTTGGTAGTAGCTGAAAAAGAAAAATGATGGTCCAGGGCAGGACAAAGGACTGCCATTTGCTTCCAAAGACTACTTATAAATACAAATGTAAGACTTTTATTTCTGCAACAGGACTTTGTAAAAATCTCGCAGTTTAAAAGTGATTTTGTGTTTTATAATTTGAGACATTGTAGAGGTCACTGACACCTTCAGAATTGAAATGGCAAAGAATCAGGGATTACAAGAAAAGTATCCATGATGACAATGCACATTTTTATACTTACATTCCTTATGATAAATCACACATGTGCATAAAGTTATGGAATTTTAGGCCGAATCTTTCAGACTCAAAATGACCAAACTGTATCAGAGGGGCGAAACAGTGTCTCACAGAGTTCAGAGTTGGAGTAGAATGGTCTGCATAAAATATGTAACCTGCTCATGTCATTGGGTAATATGCCACAACTGTACAAATGTGTAAATTCTGTTATGACTGATTTTTGCAAAAAGGTCTGTGGGAAGTCTTTTCACCTCATCAAAGTACAACCCCTAAACTGAGTCACATCCTAGGGGAGGCAGCCAGCATTGATTGCCCAATCCAGTTGGTAGAGGCGTGTTTAGCAGACCCTGCCCAGCCATATACTTTGATGATGTCACTATGCATTATAAATAAGAGTCCCTTCCAAGACTCTGGACACACACACGCTTCTTGAAGTTCCTGCGCAGCGTTCCTGTTCCATTCATCTTCCAGATACCAGACCCCACTCCAAGGCCAAAGCATTGCTGACCCTACTCCAGGACCCACTGCAGAACAAAAGGATTGCTGATCCTATTCTCAGCAAGGCCTCAATTCTGAAAACCCGCTAATCTCCCATTAAAAAGAGGAAAGCTGTGGTATTCTTTTGGGAAGCATCCTGAACTAGCATGGCTTGCTGCCCACTAACTGCATGCCCGCTGCCATCCTGCCATCTAGCTAACCTTTAGTATCCAGTGACCAGAATTGCCATTCCAGATTTGCCATCCGGTGACAAGAACTGTCCTGCTGTTTGCCAGGCGCGCTTCCGTGTAGTGACCTGTTAGGCAGAATCATGTGCAGTGCCCTTAGGGACCACTACACACAATTAAGACTACAGGTGGCAATACAAGTTTTACCTTTGGTACAAGCCTGTACTACTATGTTAAAGTGGTAGCAGTAGCGGAGCAGCCAGGCTTATCTCAAGAGTATATGAGCAGTAGCAGAGATTACACAAAGGGACCACAATTACTGTGACTTAAGCAAACACTGACTCAAGGTTTCAGGTAAACAAATAGAAGTACATTTATTTTTAAACCATTTGTTATAAACACAACACTTCTATTAATTTGAAAACCACACGTAAAATATACTACAACTAACCAATTCACTTTGTACGGTATACTTCAAGGTAAGTACCCTGTGTTTTAGCGGACTGGTGTTAGGGAAGAAAAGACGTTACCGGGAATACACTTGCGATCACTTTTTGACAGTAATGACAGTTCGGTCTTACTAAAGAAACGCGTATCCACGGCAAGAAATGTTACCGGGGCAAAAACACACTTAGCACCTGATATACCCAGAGAGAGTTGGGGGCAAAAAATCATAGGCAATACTTTTGTCAAGGCAGACAGAATCAGAGAACACTCTTAGAAAGAAATTCAAAAGTCAATAGGCCGGAGCCAGTGTCAAGTGGAACTGGGTTCCTGTTGTCGAGGATCACACAGTCAGATAGTTCATGATTCGGCGGAGCCAGGAGTACTTAGATATTGTCAACAGAGGAAGCAACAGTTATAAGAAGGAGGGAAGACCAGGGCAAGCCTTGGAGATGAAGAAAAAGGGATTCACCCAAATTCCTCGAGCAGAACACAGTATCTTATTCAAGGGAGAAGCTGGTGCCACAGCAGTTGTTCCTGGTAGTTTCCTGCAGACCCTCGGTTCCTGTAGCTTCGATCCGAAGGAGGACGTCTGGAGGGGTCTGCACCACACAGGGCTGAAGCCGGCAGCAGCGACGGTGAATAAAAGGTGCGCTCCTTAAAAACAGGAGAGGCTCTTCAGATGGCTATCTGGACCACTACAGCAGTGTGCAGCGATTTCGACCATGAAGAGGATTCTCTGGCTGTAGAGGATGAGCTGGTTATCCCCACCAAGTTCAAGGGAATAAGACTCATGACTGGATCTTCTCTGGTCATCAAAGGGTAGATAGCTCAGGACTGCAGCAGGGCTTCACTGGGACGGGATAGTTGCAGCAGTCGACTTCTTCTCTGCTTCTCTTCGGTTCCTTGTAGTTCCAGTGGCGACTGTCTTCTAGCCCAAGAGACCTGCCTTTTATGCGAAAATCCCCCATTCACACAGCCTGGCTGTCAGTCACGCAGCGGGGGGGGTTGTCCGGCCCGGACAACCACCTCAGCCAATCATGGCAAAATGCGACTTGGGTTTCCTAGGATGCCCTGTGCAGGGGGTGACTACACCCCTCCCTCACATTCAGCCCAACTAGAAAACCCAGGCGCCTAGAGGAGGGCTTCTGGGCAGAAGCCCGCCAAAAGGTAGTGAACAAAGGAGGCAAACCTGGTTTACCACGCAAAGTAAAACACGAGAAGGACTTTAACAAAAAGAAATGGCGAATAAACCCAACCGGAGCCAAAAGAAAAGGCATTTGGTCAAGCGGGTTTAAGTTTGAGGCTAATATAATAGCCTAAAACAATACCACGTTTATATAGTATAACCGCGGTAGAAAACATAGGGTAGATACCACTGCCACCAGCCAAGTCTAAATGTTAAAAGAGCAAAACAATGCTCTAGGAGGTACAGATAACAAGGGCTAACAATTAACCCTGTCCAGTACTCCATGTAAGATGGGGTGTACCAGAACTGTGGTTTAATGACTAAGTAAAGTTAATGGCAACTTTACCCTTTTCTGGGGGACAGTAGTCAGCCTCAGAAATGGAGTCGGTGGGAAGTCTAAAAGACGGTTGTCTTTTTGCGATCACTGAAGGTGCTGTGCAAAACACAAAAGGAGGGGGCTACAACTCCAGAGATCCAGCCAAGCTGCTGGGGGACTCACTAGGTAAGGGAAATTAGCCATTGAATGAGAATTCTCCCTAACATGACCAGAACCGTTGATGGTCCAAAAATGCCAAAACTAAAAGTGGAATGTGAGTATAAATCACCACCCCATAGAAACCCCTAGTATACCTTGTCTTGCCTTTGTCCTTATCCCACTCTCTAAACCATCCTATCCGTATCCTGATTTCTAGTGCTAGCGCCGTCTCTTTTCAATTTTCTCTTGTGTAATCCTATGCCATTAGTCATATTTTGAGTGATCAGACCGGTTTCCGCCAGGGTTGGGTGCTGGGATGAGAGGGTTAAACTTGCGAATCAAACTTGGATCTTACTGTGCCCATCTTTGGTGGTCTAGCCTGAAAACTCTAGTTTAAAGTAAAACTGTTCTTGTCACAACTGATTTCCTTTCCTATTTCACGGCTTCATTTTGCTCAAAGCGCACCTTTTTAGATCTTGTATAACTCCTCCAATTTACCAGCTAGAGACTTACTTTCACTTCCATATTGTCCCGGTGATATACCTCTATCCCCCAGCCCAAAAACTCCAAATCAGTGTATTTCACCCGTTTTTATTAAAAAACGTTTGGGTAATTTAAGGCGGGAATTGAAAAAATAAATGCAATTTTTACACGTGTAATTTTGCTACAATCTGTTTTAAACTTTCCACTCATTTTCAAACTGTATGCTTTTGGTAATCCATCCTTTGTGATTGTTAGTGTCTTTGCATTGATACTTTGCTGTATATATGTTCCACTAGAAGGTTAAACCCAGTGCATTGCTCACATTCTCATTGTAATTATCACCTCATTGGTGATTGCTGCCCCATATTAAAAAGTGTATGATTTCTTTTGAATTTTAAAATAAATAAATATTGCATTTTACCAACCAGTCTGGTTCATGGTCCTTTGTGACCCGGGGTATTTGAATAGAGGGTGTGATATGAGTGGTGTACCATCTCAAAATTGAATCTGCATGAAATAAGGAGTAAAACATCTCAATTGTTCGCTAAATGCTAGGCCAAGACGAAGGTGTGTGTCGCTTGATTGAAATCCTTAACAAGGGTTTTGTGTGACAATAGTTGCCTATGATTTGTATCTGCTTAGTGTGTAAACTAAAGGCCTAATATAGTCTTTTATTTGTATAGTCTTAGCTGTCTAATTGGAATTACTGATGTTGCTCTGTGTAAACTCATTGTAGCCCTAGACCACTCTCACACCCTTCCTGAGTCTAAGCCTTGCCGCTCTGTTACCGTACTTTGATTGAGTTTGGCTAATCTCTCTGTGTCTTGTCCGTTCACTATAATAGAGTGGCCTCCCAGGATGCTCCCACCAGGGCTGATTTTGGAAATCCATCTCGACACTCATTAAAGGGCAACAATGGTCCATTGTGTTTTTAAGGCTAAAAAATGTCTATTAGAATATATGTCTATCTGCTTGCTTAGCTGGCTGGCAACCCCAGGATGTCAACTGTTCTTGCTAATCTCAACTCTCTTTCAGCTGTCAAACACTCCTCTGACATCTGCCGTCTCCTGGAAGAGCTTGGTTTGGATGTACTCAGTCTCACCGAGACTTGGTTCACGGCCAGCTCAGTCATAAGTTTCAACACTTTTTCCTGATGGCTACAAGATCCTCTCCAAACTCAGAACCAACCGTCCTGGTAGGGGTGTAGCCTTGATTTTCCCTGAGTGGATCCCTGCTTCTATCATTCCAATGAAGCACTACTCCTTCTTTGAATGCCTGGTCTGCAGGCTCTCTATCTCTGCTGGCCTCTCTCTCACTGTGGCCACTATCTACAGGCTGCCTGGCCAGATCGCCCTCTTCCTCTCTGAGTGGGCTGACCTCTCCTCCTCGCTCCTTGCCTCTACCTCTCAACTTCTCCTCCTCGGAAACTTGAACATCCACCTCAATGCTACCAGCCCTTCTTCAGGACTCTTTCGCAACCTCTGTGATTTTCTCTCTTTCTCTCTCGCTCTCTCTCTCTCTATGTATATATCCTTTTCTCTGGCCCGACTCACTCTGCAGGGCACACCCTGGATGTTCTGATCTCCTCAGTCCTCCCCTTCTTTAACCCTCTCACCACTCCACTCTCTTGGAGTGATCACTTTCTCCTTTCCATCTCTCTCTTCCCTGCAGGTCAAGCCGACTCCAACACTGACACTTACCTTCTCGGTCATCCGACCCATGAAGCGTGTGTTAGTTGAGGCTTACTACTTTCTCTCCTCCTCCTGCACCTTTTGCTGGCTCACACCCTGACACAGCCCTGTCTAACCTTCATCTCTCTATCTCTAACGCTCTGGATGTCCTTGCACCTGTCATGAGGATCCGCTTAAATCCCAAATCCAACGGCAACTCTTGGTACGATACCGACATTGCCTCCCTTAAAAGCAAGTGTAGGGCATCGGGCACACCCCTTGACAAACTGGCCTGCCACCTGCTCCAAAGGCAGTACAGACTCGCTGTCCTCTCTAAGATGAGAGCCTACATCCAAGCCCACATCTGTGTGGCATCTAACAACTCAGATGAACTTTTTCAAAATCTGCAAAGAGCTGGCCAATCTTGCTGCAGTTTCTACCTCTCCTGTTCCCTCACAGGCCCTCTGCACCGCCTTGGCCTCTAATTTCACCACTGAAACTCGGGACATCCTGTCCGCCCTCTCTTCCTCTACCTCCTCTTCCTCCTCCTTTACCACTCCTGGCCCGTCTGAGGCCGTCTCTCCGCCTCCTTTTTCCTGTTCACGTCCGATCTATGAAAGTCTCGTCAAAGCAGGTTCTCCTCTGCTCATCCAGAATCATCAAGGACCACATCAACACCCTTGCTCCAGTCTTCGCCGATTTCTGCAATCGCTCCTTTGCCACTGGAACTTTCCTCTCCCCCTTAAGCACTCTCTTGTGCACCCGCTTCTAAAGAAGCCCTCCGCCGATTCTTCCTCTCCGGCTAACTATCGCCTGATCTCCATCACTTGTTTCCTGGGCAAACTCTTGGAAAAGCTGGTCATCTCCCAGCTTAATCTACATACTTAATCTGTTGGTTGCCTCCATGAACACCAGTCTGGCTTCAGAGCTGCCAGAAGCATGGAAACTGCTCTCCTGAACACCCGTGAAGACTTGCTCTCCAATCTCCCTGCTGTCCTCATTCTACTCGATCTATCCTCTGCTTTTGACACGGTCAGCCATGCCATCTTGCTCAATCACCTCTGTGACAACCTTGGTATTACTGATCAGGCCCTGGCCTGGTTGACCTCCTTTCTCACAGTCTGACCCCCTTGGGTCCAGCTGGAGTCTTTCCTCTTATATCTCTCTCTCTACTTGTTGTGTTCCCCAGGGGTCTATCCTCTATCCCTGGCAACCTCTTGACCACCGCAGGGCTACTTTCTGCTCCAATTTTCAATGTTATCCGGATGACACTCGGCTCTCGTTCAGGCTCCCCTCAGCCACTTCTGCTTCTTCTCTCATACCAGTCCACAATTCAGGAATAGTGTGCCGCCAATGATCTCTGCCTTAATGCCAGTAAGACTGAGATCCTCCTCATTGGGACACCCACTTCCTCCTTTCATCTCTCTATGTGGCCACCCACTCTGGGCCCTCTTCCTGCTCCTTCCTGTGAGGCAAAGAACCTTGGTGTAATCTTCAACTCCACCCTCTCCTTCTCGCCTCACATCTCCAACGTTGCTAAGAAATCAAACTGTCAGCTGCACCTCCTCAGAGGTTTTCTTCCTTTTCTCACTTTCCCCCAGACGCTCACTGTCTCCAGAGCTCTGGTCTTCTCTAGGCTGGACTATTACAACAACCTATTTCTAAATCTTCCTACTTCTACTCTTAGACGTTTACAACTTATCCAAAACAGGACTGCAAGACTTGTCCTTGGCCTCAAGCGCAGGGATCGTATCTCTCCATTGGCTCTGAAATCACTTCACTGGCTCCCTGTGGCTGCAAGGATCAAGTTCAAGACCATCTGCATCGTCCACAAAGCTTTCTGGGGCCTGGGACCGCTGTACCTCCAACTTTGTCTTCCAAAACATCTTCCTTCTCGAGCTCTTCGCTCATCCAACTCTCTGAGGGTCAGACACTTGTCCAAGCAGAGAGTTAGGAGCAGATCTATTTCCTCGGCTGGGGCCCCCTTCTGGAACAGCCTCCATGCCTCTCTCAAACTTGAGCAGAACCACTTCCGGTTATGGAAGCAACTCAAGACCTTCCTTTTTACTTCTGCTTTCTCTCTTCCTCTCCCCTGCTGATGCACCCGACTGCTCCACGCACTGGTCACCCTCTGAACTCGGGCCCAGGCTCCTGCATGTCAATTTGCCCTTGCACTGCCTCTCGGCTCCCCAGCACTTAAGGGTCTGTACCTGCAACTCTACAGTCCCTTCTCTGTGCACTTATGAGCCGCCCGCTGGCTGCACTTGTGAGTTAATGGCACTTCCCCCTGGCACTTCTCCTTCCCTCTTCCCCGCACTTACACAATCTGAATGACACAAGGCCTAGTAAAATGGTTATTTTGGCCTCCCTTTGTTTCCCCCTCCTTGTCTTGTCGCACCTAGAAACACTGAGTCTAGATATGTATTCCGACAACTATTGGCTTTCTGCCAGGCCAATAGTGGTAATAGCAACCTGTCCCAGCTGGAACAAATTTGAAAAACCAAAGGTAGGTTTGCCCCATTAACAACCTTAGATTCTAGGGCTGATAATCAGTCTAACAAAGGGTGTATCTAAGGTTGACGAAAATAGCACAACAATTTATATATCAAAAAATATATTCTTTATGTCCAAAGATTGGCAATTCCCCAAAACAACAACTTAATACATGTGCAAATAAATAAATACAAACAATTGTGGTCCCACAATACAATAGAATAGAATAGACCACACAGAATGCTACCTATCCAGTCCTTATGAAAACTATCCCCTTTCAGGGACAAGGTTGACACTAGCGTAAGGTTCACTTCACAAGGACCCTTTGGCACATTACTGAAGATAAACCTTGTAGTTGTCTCTTCTAGCAGACTCGTGTTTTTTGACTACAAGATTTGGACATTTCCTTTTCTATGCACTAATGTCATGGGCCTACAACTGTATCATTATTGGGTTGTTTGAGTACCTTCCATTGATTTTCTGGACAAAATAAGAACCAGATTTATATTGTATGTTATGTTTTTGTGTAATGTTACCTCCTTTCTGAAATAAGGGAGCACCTTATATTTACAAACTGTCTTTGATATTTTGGGACCATAAATGTTTGTATGCATTGATTTGCACATGTATGAAGTTGTTGTTTTGGGGAATTGCCCATCTTTGGACATAAAGAATACATTTTTTTGATATATAAATAGTGTTATTGTCATCAATCTTGGATACACCCTTTGTTGGACTATTACAAAATCCTCTGTCAGAGTAACTTTCCTGAATTTGCTTTATGGTTACAGGCCAAAGGGAATGGTGTCATTTTCTTTATCCTCCTCCTCACAGAAAAATTCTCTGAAAGTAGGCCTATCATCAGGGACAAAGCGAAAGGCTTCCAGATTAAGTTAAGTCAAGAAAATCTTTACCAGCGCCAAATACATAACCACAGTAGGGCACAGCCCTTGAGCCAGGGGTAGCACCGGCTCGCTCAGTGCTGTATTTGGGATCGAGCCTTCATGGTGGGTAGTCTTGGATAGGCCTTTGCTGTCCTTTTGAGGAGTAGTGCATGCTGATGCCTGTAGATGAGTCGGTACTTTTCAAAACCTTAATCATGGCCATCCTAAAGACCTCCAACTGCTCTGGAGGGGATGCAGCAGTGGAGACAGAAAGAGGGTTTAGTACCCCCTTCAGTGAGTTTTGGCATCTTCAAAGTGTGGCCTCGAGGCAGGAAGATCCAGCATCTGTTCCTTCACAAGAAGTACTCCCGAAAAGACTATCTGTGTAAATGGTGGTAGCAATGCTTTTTTTGTGCTTAAGGAAAATATCTGCATTGGCCATGTAAAAAAGGAATTTAAGAAAATGTTGCCACATCACATCCGGTGCGAAAGGTGCCAAGGAACCATAAATGAGTGAGCTGCAAAGCTGCGTGCCCCGCAGAGTGGCTGTTGGAAAATGTATTTCCAGAGCCGACTGCATTTGGCGCAGATAACATAGTTGAGGACTCTGTGGGTGTAATGCATATCTTAGAAATGTCCAAACAAATCTTTGGCTAGATGGCATTTTAAAAGCTGAGGGATTCGGGGGAGGAATACCATATCCATCAGGAAATTATCATTGAAAGTAAGTAACTTGTTGAATGCAAATTTGGTGTCCTCTTTGTCGTGCTAAAAATGTGTTTGTTTTTGTAGGGCCTGTATAAACCAGCACCTAATGAACAACAAGGATTGCTTCTTCTGCAAGGCCACAATACTCAGCGTGGAGGATTACGAGAAGCCAGCTACCTCCTAGTGCCTTTTTGAACAACTTTCCCAGCATTTAGTGTGTGTTCTCCCACCTATGGTGGTCTTTTTATTTTATTTTCTAGCTTGAACTGTTCGTGCTTGGCAATGAGGCCAGTGGATGTAGCCATTCTTGTAATGCACTGACTCCAGTTGTGGTTTTAAACCAGTTTAAATTTCAATTCCTATATCCAGCAGGTACTGCTTTCCTAGGCTTTCCTTCCTAGGTTCTTGTACGCCTTTAATGGGAATCATGTCCGGCATCTTTCCTACTTCCTATTGCAAGTGAGCCAGATGCAATCCTCATCAATTTACAAAGCCCCTGGATTGAGCCTTACCCACATCATTTCTTCAATGACAAATAGTACTGCTAGCAGCTTCTTACTTATCTGATAACATTTTACGCTCATTTGAATGTATCCTGCAAGGTTGTCATTTCCAGAAGATACATTTCCTTGAGAATTTGGCAGGTTTCACTGTTCGTTCCCAAAGAAGGTTTTGGCCCTGGCATACTCTGAACCCTTAGACTCAATCACTTACAATTATTAATCACTCATACAGATTGTTTGCTCTCAGTGGAAATATTGTCCTGCATATTTTGTGAACATTTTTGCTGTTATTTGAGATGACCAATCCCAGCGTTGAAGCGAAGACGAGAAGACCCTTGCGTTCATCCCATTTTGCAGGTAGATGATTTGAATGATTACAGTTTGTTTGGCCAAATAGAAGATTAGGTTGGACTGTTTCTATGTGCAATCTAATACACTTTGACCCAAAGATCAAAATCCTAAAAAAAACACAGCTTCTGTGCAATTAAACCCCCAAGAACCCCCAAAAATTGGTATTTCGAGAGACTCTTTTTTACACCTGGATATCAAATTCTATTAACAATGTTTTAGCTATTTCAGATCATATTGGCTTCTTTTGTTGAGTGAGTCCTTAATTTGATTTACTGCAATCAGCCAAAAAGGTACTTGCAGCATTTTAATAAGTAAATCCAGGTTTGTTGGGGATAGTATATGCAACTGCTCACTGAAACAGAATTGATACAGTGCTGCATGGTGAGAGACTTTTTCCAAATTATTTTTGTTTTAAACGTTCTGTATTCTCAGCAGTTAAAAAGCAGCCATTGCATACATGAAGCGAGGCTTTGGTTCTTGTGACTTTTTCAGAATTATTTTTAACAGTAACACAATGGATTTTCCATAAGATTTAGGAAACATAAGTTGCAGTTTACTAATGTTACTTTTCCCCAGCATTCTGTGTGCACTTATGAAAGATGGTACAACAGGTTGCTACAGTGTCTTTTTCGAGTTTGCATGAGGTAGATTTAAAAGACCTTTGGCTATTTTTCCTTTATTCAACTGCTGCTTTCGGGGATGTCTGCTGTCTTGCCCTTTCAACACAGCGATTCATTTCTTTTCTGCTTCCTCTTATCCCAGCAAGGTTATGTTTGCTGAGGATCAAACGTAACTTTCATGCCTAGCCACACACATTTGGCAGGCACAGTGGAGGCTTGCTATTGTCCCACCCAGATCAATTCAAGATGGTTTTTGAAGACGGTAGGGCACCGCAAGAAGATATACTTATTTATTGGGTTGAACTGTATAATTATAACAGGTTATATATTATATACAACTGGCAAAGTAGCAAATACGAGCCCCGCGCTCCACGCCGCTCCAACCGCCGTCCTCTTCACGTTCCACATCTCCTACCTCCGGAGCTCCACATTCTGCATTGCGTCATTGTGTTCTACGACGCGATGCAGGTCCGACACTACAGTTTCATAAAACCATTTCCACCTTTACACAGTGCTGTAAAACCTTCTTGATATGCCTGTTCTTATAACCAACTCAGAATCTGTGGGTAAAATGTATGTTTCCTAAATGGACTGAATCTCAGTCAGCTTGCTAGGTTTCATAATAGTAGAATCTGGTCTATAACCTTCAAGTAGTTTATCCTTGCTGTCACATAGAATCCCAATCAAGAGTCTTAAAAGGGGATTTGAGACAATGGCTAATGTGATCTTAAAATCATCTTCATTGGTTGACACTGGTCCTTTTTGGACTCATATGTCACGACTCGCTTTGATCTAATCAGTGGTGTCCAGGCCCAGCCATAGTAACTTTATGCACTTGTGGCCCCAGGTCTCACCTACCGCTGTCGTACCTTTCCTGTACTCTGTTTGATCCATGTATAGTTTTTGTCATCACCTGAGAGTGAACATTTTGTGCATTGTGTCAGCCTAAGACATCAATCGTTTTATTTCTCTCTGTCAAAGATCCCTAACTACAAATCCCAGTGGAGACAGAGCCCCTGACAACAGAGGATAGGCAGTTGGGCCAGTGTACAGGGAATTACTATGCTTGAGTATGCAGAGGTTTCTAAGCACAATTAGATTTTTGACCTCTTCTCCATCTGGAATTAACTTTTTTTTGTATCTTTGTGTTCTATTCCAGGCATATATTGCTGAGCCAGAGAATTATTTAGAATATAATGCTTAACTCCTAGTCGGTTAATGAGAGCAGCTGGACTAGATTGAAAGTTATACAAGAGTTGTTTGTGCTGGTGACATGATACCATAAAATGTTGGCATAGAGATTTGGTTCATCAGTGTGCTCACATTTGATACTAACAGCACTTGCTTGTATGCCTGTTTGATTAGAGGTGGGTCAACCATCTTGGTTCCACATGGCAAACAAAGTAACAGAGGTAAACTTAAGATGGTTGGTTCAGAGGGGAAATGTACTTTTTTGTTCAAGTATTGCCAACTTACTTAAGCTGACGCTTGTTCTCTGGTTGGGATTCACTTACTTTAAACAGTTAGGTATTGGATGAACTGTAGAAGTGCCCGAGTAGATACAGGTTATACTCCTTCTCACCTCCATCTTTTTTTGTTGGCAAAACACTTGTAATGTGGTGCATAGAGCAAGCAGTCTCATTAATGTGCATGGTCAACGGGAATGTACTTCCTAATTGTAAAGGAGCCCGCTCTTTGCCAATTCCGGTTACAGATTCTCCTCAGCAGCAAGATTATCTTCTTGGGATCAGTTGTTTTCTGAACCACTGGCAAGCGTACATACAATTAAATGTGGATATACCTTTAGGAAGTTTTCCTTTAGTTCTGCTTCTCCTACAGCTGAAGAATTTGCTGATCTCACTGGATGTGATCTGTTTAAATCCCTATTTGGACAATCATTTATTCATGAGAATATCACATTGTAAGCAGTGTAGTCAACAGAAAGCACTAGCAGGGTCATTATCTAGCTTTTCTTCAATAAGCACACATCCAAATGCTAATCAGAAATGTTCCTGAGTTAAGCAGCAGTGTGTATGGTCATTCAATAGAAGAATAAGAAGAGTGTGAGTCTGTTTTTGCCAAAGCTGCACTTGCTACCAGGTTGCTTTAAGATTCATCTTCATATGCTCTCCTGCATACAAGGCATTTGCCAGGAAACGGTTCCCAGGGACTTGTTTTAACAGATGATATTCTTCTCCATCTCTCCAGCAAGGGGACGACGTGGAACATGCATAGACTAAATGTTTCAAAGTCCTTCTCTATGGGGACATGCAGGAGAGCAGACACTATGCACATAGTGGTCTCTACAAATGCCTGTTTTAAAAATAATAACCCCCTCCTCCTCAATGATGCAGGCACAGGCACATATAAGTGATGACAGGCAATCAGCAGCACAACAATGTTGAAACTGAAGTCAAAGGTGTAGAGACGGCCGAGGGAAGCAGCACAACTGCATGATCTACTTTGTTTGCGTGTTCAAAGATGCCATTAGGGAGCCTTTTGGAGAAGCTTCTCTGGATATGCAGATCTTCATATCCAGTATTCTTTTTACTTAGATACAGAGAGGCCTGTGTGCTTTAATTTGTGTGCATGGAAAAATATGCCCACAGGTCAGGTCATACGTTCTTACAGGTTCTGTATCATTTACACAAGGTACTACCACTCAACCTCCCTCAAATCAGCGCTTTTTCAAGCATCTTTCAGAGAAAGGATTAATTAATTTGCCTTTTTTTGGTTTGGTGCTTTGCTTATTTCACTCCCATTTATGCACACGAGCAGTTAGTTTTACTAGATTTGTTATAAGCATCATTAAATTCCCCCTGGGATTGCCAGGCCCCATGGGTCTTTTGTTAAATAGGTGCATTGGGAGGAAGAAAGCAATCTGTAAATGAAGCTCAGTCTTAGACAGTCTAAAGTGTACGGTAGGGGGTGCTCCCTGCCATCAACTGCAGTTTTTAAAACATTGTCGGCCATAACTAGCAGCTGTGTATGAGGTTGTCCTATTTAAACACACGTCTTGCCCTGTATATTACCAGCATGCAGAAAGCAAGAGGAGTATGTATTGGAACGGACCACAAACTTTCCTTGAATCATTTAGGAAATGCTTGTTTCTTCTTTCCTATGCGTTTTTAGTTAAAGGAGAGTTAAAGGTGTGGTGACTCAGGTATATGCAGTACAGTGACGCAATGTGTACTACAGATGTATTTGTGTTGGCTAAACCAATGTTTCTGTACTTGAGAAACTTTACAAGCCTTGATCAAACACATTAAATTATTTATCCTACAAACAATGCTCCTTGTGGTTTTTCTTAAGTCTCTGATTATAAACATGCAGTTTGTATCCAAAAGATCCTTCTCGAATATATTCTTTGCACATGATGGGTAGAAAGCATGACGGCTAACCTCAACCATCAGCAGTGCACACTTCATTGTCTTCCATGGCAAAGGGCACCTCAAAATCAACTTGTCCTTTAATACGCCAATGGTTAATCTATAATAATGTGACGTGTGAAGTTAAGGCTGCTTTATACACGATCAGGCACACATTTCATGGTTGGCAATGCATGTTTTTAAAAAATATTTTTTTTAAATTGTGGTTAATGAAACCTCATGAATACAAAGGAATTTCATAAAATACATACATTCCCCAATATGGAAGAGAAAAATGTAAGACAATCCCCCTCAATCTTCAAAATCAACACCTAGAACATTATGTATAAAGTTGATCACAGCTATTTCAATGAAATCTCATTGCCATTTAAAATTCGGATCCAAAAGTCATTCTGGGGAAAAAAGGGAAAGTTCATTGTGTACATAAGATTTAAAACACAAAACACATAGAGAATTTAGAGCTGAACAAACAATAAACAAATGAAACAAAGTTTCAATTTCATTCAGTGATTATCTAGATGCTCTTTTCTTTTTGAGGAACACCTTACTTACTGCCCAAAATCTCCCATGTTGGATATAAATTAAATTTTAATCTGAGGAAGGACATCATCAATTTTATGTTTGGAAATTTAGTTAAGTATTTGGCTATGTCCTTACGGGTTTATCTATTACTACCCGATATGCAAATAACTTACATTTACCCTCCTCGGTGTAAGTCTGAACCTAATGTTCCAACTTTAATTTCTTCCTAACTCCCATAGGACTGACAATCAAATCCTGACATGGCACATTCACTAATGCTAAAATGGCAGTGCAATCCTGAATCCACACATTCAAAGAAGTAGAAGCACCAATATTCATCAAATTAAACAAATCCACATATAACTAATTCGGAGGAGGATCCATTATATTTCTAAACAGTCAATTTCTTCCAGTGAATATTACATTGGATGGAATGAAGACCCAATTAATATCTCAGTACTTCTATTGGTACCGAATTTGGAAGATGTAGGTCTTTTTTCCAAACTATGGATTGCAACCTCCTCCAGTTTGATTTTTAAGTTTTAATGGCATGACCTCCACTCCATAGGTGATTTTGGGTAAGACTTGTGAATTATAATACCTGGCTGTAGATAACAAAGAAAAGCAGACCTACTCCTACATCCCGTCTGCCTTTCCTCCATACTGTATGGGTGTCCCTTGCTAGCAACGGGAGACAGAACCTTTTTCACCCAAAAAAACCTTCTTCCCCTTTAATTTTAGAGGCGTGCAGGGGCACGGCCCTGGGAACATGCGCTCCCCTGACTCCACTCACCGGTGCCACTGCCCAGTCCCCTTTTCTGCGTGGACGGGAACGGAGCGCTTTCACCAGTGCTCCTGGGTTTGGCTTCGGCCTTGTAATACCACGCGCTCTTCCCCGGGCTCTTTCTTCTGTCATTTGTATTCTGTCTTTTGGTCTTAATCAGGTACTCAGTCCTCTGGCGCCACGCTCCTCCCTGGCGCATGTCAACGTCCGCGGGCTTCAGTAGGTGTCCAGCCTGCGAAGGGCTCTTCCCTACGACTGACCCCCACGCTCTTTGCCTGCGCTACCTTGGCCCCGATCATGGCTGGGAGGGTTGTACCATATGTGATGCGCTTACACCGGATGCTCTGAAGAGCAGGTTAGCTCAGTGGAGCGAACTCTTCGAGAAGTCGCCTCCAGAGGACTTGAAGGACTTCGTCAGACACAAGTCAAGGCTCAAGGTAGGGCTGCTTTTTTCCATCGCACCCCGCAAGGATGACTCCTTCCCAAGGAACGCCCGAGCGGAGGAATGAGGCCAGTTCTCGCACCAGCACAGGTACCAAGGCCACTTCAGCTACCGGCCGGCAGGCCGAGGGGTCATTAGATCCTTACGGGGACAGTGGTGAGGGACCACAAGGTTCTTTTACCAGGTGTCCACCCAAGGGGCCGCGCCCTAATACCGGACAGATGTCTGAGGTGGCGCCTGTACGCAGCACTACCGGCGATTCAGCCGAGGGCAACATGCCTACCAGGCCCCGTCCTGAGTTGTAGACCGCCAAGAGTCCACCGCCAAGAGTCCAGGAGGAGACCGGACCTAGCGAAGCGAGCACCACGACTTTGGCATGTGGCATTTAGCCCGACAAAATGGCCTCTGCGCCAGACAAGATGGCCGCTCATTCGATAGCACCCCCTGGTGCGGAGCAGGTGGGAGAATGAGTTTTAAGGTGGGACTCGTCTCAACCAGGTACGTGGCCTACAGCTTATGCATCAGCATCACAGGGCAGATTTACCCCGAAACCAGCAAGGCAGAGTACACACAGGCCCCAGCAGCCGCCTGCTACTCCGTCAATACCACCCTGTGAGGACCGTTTTTTTTAAAAGGTCCTCATGCTCATGAGATCTCCTCAGATTGGGTCCATTCTTCGGGATGTGATCAGGAAAATGCTCCCACCCGTCCCACCAATGGCGCCCATAGTCATTGCTCCCTTGGCTCCAGCACCTCAAGCCCCCATGCAGTCCCTGCTGCCCACGCTGGGTCCTTCAATTCCGGCTTCCCTGCCTCCCACAGTTCAGGCGGTTGAACAGCATCCGCCACAGCAGCCACCGGTTCCTACACCGCAGTTTGCGGCGCCCAGCACTCCTCCACCCACACCAGACCAGCCGGACACCCTGGTGGACACTGACTAGGACCCCGACATGCCATCCTCAGCCAAGGCCTTTCATGAACGGCTCTCAGGTTTGGGAGAATACTTGGGGCTTCCTCGACCCGAGGTGGAACAACGGGAGGCGGGGGTCCTGGCAGAGGTCCTAACTCTACGCCCTGCAGCTAGAACAGGGATCCCGATGCAGAAGGACGTTGTTGCTTTGGCCAAAAAGGGATGGCTTAAACACCATTCGGCCCAGCCTGTCAATCGGCACCTCAATGCCAAGTATAGGCAATTGGAGGGGGATCTACTATTGCTGTTGGCACACTCCCAACCGGAATCTTCGTTGATCGCTGCGGCGTCACTCAACTCCAAGCCTCAGTCGTCCTCGGCAACCTAGTCTTTGGCACTTCTAGGCAAGGAGTAGAAGATCTTATAGGCTTATGGAAGGAAGGTTTATTCCAACACCTCACTGCACATTCGTCAATCCAACGCAGATGCCATGCAGCTGTTAATCAGAGGCTTTGGCAGGAAATAGCTGACTTCCTTCCAGAAATTCTGTTGCAGAGCCAGGCACGTTTCAAGGCGAGGCTGGCAGAAGCTATATTAGTGGCACAGTACATCATGGAGTCAACCGTCGTGCACATTGACACTGCAGGCTGTGCCATCTGCATCGCCACGGACATGAGAAGGACTACCTGGGAACGCATATTGGACCTTCCCTTCGAGGGTGGCAACCTCTTTCATTCCACCACCGATGAAAAACAGTTCCCAAACTGCAAAGTCTTTATCCTCACGAAGGCCACGCCCAAGGCATACACCCAGTCGCATAAACACTCCGACAAGGGGCAGGCCTTTGGCGGATTCCAGTGCTTCCAGGAATAGAGGTCGAGACAGCCTGACCGTTCTCCGAGTCAGCATCAGCGCAAAGAGCAGCACGGGGGAGCAAGGGCTTCTTTCAGTCACCTTCTTCTTCCTGAGCCTCAGAGTGAAAGAAGGCACGACGCGCCCTTTCAGATCCACGTGTCTCCGGTGGGGGGCAGGTTTGCTCTTCACGCTCAGTCTTAGCGTCAAAAGTTGGATCCTATCCGTAGTGTCCACAGGTTACCGTCTAACAATCCCTCCCTCGCCTCTCGCCTCCCCTCCACTCCCACAGGTTGGGACAACCACTCTGTTGGCGGAAATGTGTTCGCTCGTAGAGAGCCATGCAGTGGAAGAAGCGAGGCTTGGGCTTCTACTCCAGGATTTTCACCATACAAAAGAAGAACCAGGCTGGCCTGAGAGTTATGTTGGACCTTTCCACCCTGAGCCTCTCCCTCCCACTTCAGAAATTCAAGATGGTTACGCCAGCCCTCATTGCAGAGACACTGTGCAGGGGAGAGTGGATGTGCTCCCTGGATCTGAAGGACGCGTATCTACACGTCCCGATTTGGCAGCCTCATCGGTCCTTTCTACGGTTCAGGATCATGGGTTTCCATTTCCAATACAAGGTTCCACCCATCGGCCCCAACTCGGCCCCCAGGGTATTTACCAGACTTATGAATGCAGTGGCAGCCCTTCTCAGGGTGCAAGACTACCATGTCTACCTGGACGACTGGCTCGTCAGGACGAGATCCCTAGAGGCGGTCCATCACACTTCCTCCGCCCTTATGATCAGACTCCACGAACTGGGATTTTCTATTAACCTCAAGAAGTCTCAGATGCAACCTACACAGAGCCTGACTTGTCTGGGCCTCATCTGGAACCAAGCTCCGAGAGAGTTTTCCCCTCGGAGGACAAGATCATGGCCATCAAGAGGGCCACATGTCATTTTCTCAGCAGAGAGGTGACCACAGCCTGGTGGTACCAGCATCTATTGGGTATCATGGCAGCGTTCCTTCTGGCTGTTACCCACACGAGACTCAAGATGAGGAGATTACAGCTGCACTTTGAAGCCTCATGGAATCAGGAGCGGGGTTCCCAAGCGGAGCTTGACGGCATTCCTCCCTTTCTCCACCAGGACCTTGTCTGGTGGTCCACGGACTGCAACCTACGAACGGGTAAGCCCTTCCGGCAGGCAGCACCGCAAGTCACCATCACCACAGATTCCTCCCTGGAATGCTGGGGCACTACCCTGGACAACCACAGAGTCCATGGAGTCTGGTCCCTCCAGGAGAAGGAGGCCCACATCAACTGGCTGGAGCTGAAAGCTATCTGGCTCGCCCTGAAGGCTTTCCTGCCGCTTATCTGTGGCAAGGTGGTCCTCATTCAAACGGACAACTCCACCAGCATGTATTACATCAACAAGCAGGGTGGCACCAGGTCCCTCCTTCTGTGCAGTATAGCGGTCAGCATGTGGGAGTGGGCCATGGAGAACAACATCTACTTGAGTGCAATCCACCTCCCGGGGGAGTACAACCTAGAGGCGGAAATCCAGGCACTAGTGGCTTCAGAACCGTACACTACCTTTCACAGAGATAAGTGGTCCTGAGAACGCACCCAGCGTTCTTGCCTAAAGTAGTCTCTTCTTTCCATCTGAATGAGGCGATAGTCTTACCTACATTCTTTGCGGATCCTACACACGATACTCAGAGGGTCCTGTACTGTTTGGATGTCATGCGTGCTCATCAGATGCGGCTTTCAGACAGGCAGTATTAAGGAACTTGTTTTCTTAAGGAGAGTCACCTCTCCACCCTGGGGCTACATTCATTTGTAATCGCCCATGCAGTATGGAGGAAAGGGGACGGGACGTAGGAGTAGTTATAAGTTACTCACCGTAGTGACTAATGTGCTCCTAGTCCATAGTCCCCTTTCCTCCATACGTCCCACCATCCCCCCCCCTCCCTAATAAAACTGGTGTCATTAGGCAATGGTAATATTGTCGACACGTCTATGGGGACTGAGGAGTGGCACCAGTGGGCAGAGCCAGGTGAGCACAAGCTCCCAGGGACACGCCCTGCGCACCTCTACATTTAAAGGGGAGGAGGTTTTTTCTGGTGAAAAAGGTTCTGTCTCCTGTCGCTAGCGAGGGACGCCCAGGCAGTATGGAGGAAAGTGGACTATGGACTGGGAGTACGTTAGTCCCTACGGTGAGTAACTTATAATTATTTCCCATTCATTGTCTTCATCCGGGAGGCCAAAGCTAAGGCAATACAGCAGATTATATCCATACTGTCTTTTTGGTTTATGGTACCGTTAATAGTAAGATCCCAAATATTGCCATTGTTCTACTCTAGTTGCCACATCCCCTTTAAAAACCATTGGAAGGAATTGCGTCTTTTGTATTTGTAGAATCCACATTTTTGTTTTTTCCGTGTTGATAGATATCTAAGCAATTCACCTGCATAAACGTTTCCGAAAATTGTAAGCTATGTTGAAGGCCTATTGGAATGAAGGGAAACACCATTTCATAGCAATGGAAATGGTCATGCTGATAACAATAATAATTTAGACTTTACTTAAATGCACATAGAAGCAATTTTATATTTCCATTATTTAGAAGGAATCTCCCTACCTAACCTCCACCCTGCAATCTACTATATATGATTGGTGTGGTTTCTTGTAATTTAAAACAGCCGGAGCAGATTGGACAGACTGCAGTTCAAACTCCCACATCAGTCTGCTCCTTCATAGACAACCAGGCCTCGGTAAATGGCAACCGTTTGTAATGAACCACCCCTGACACATGAAAAAAGCAAGAACAGTTACAAATAAAAGGTGGTAAAATGGAGAAAGTTAAATATGCAACAGGGCAGCCAGTACAAAAACGTATGCTAAAGAATGATCGCTCGTATGTTCAAGTCAAACAGGGCATTTAAAACCATTCTTTACAGAACAAAGCACTGACATCCACTTTGAAGTGTGCTTGCACAAGACATATTAAATGAATTGAATGAAAATATGCTGTGTGCTATGGTTAATATGCTGAACACATCTAGCACAAACAGAGTTCATGGCTAAGGTGCAACAGCTAGATGTGTAAAAACATATTAAATGGCATGTTTCAGTGTAATCGGTTTCTCCATGCTTTGTACTCTGTTATTGGGGAACAAGGTGTGACCAAGCCTTGATATGCTACATACTGTTATGAGCTGTAGCATCTTCTACGTTATGTAGCCTGCCTCAATGACCTATGAACCGAAAAGCTCATATTTAAAGCATGGCATCTTTCGACAGCTTCATCCTAGACATAATCACAGCATCAGCTGGTTCTTAGAAACCTTTCTCCAGTAGGCGGCAGGGATGTCATTTCACCAAATTGCCAGGGGTAGCGGAAGTGACATCACATGACCCTTGGCCGCTGATGACATCACATGAAGTGATTTCATTTGACCCCACCCCGAAGTGATATCACGGGAAGAGATGAAATGCGACCTTTCACACCCTGACGAAACAGGAAGTGGCATCACATAGCATTGTTCCTAAGTACACTACGAAAAATATGTTTACGATATCACTATAATATGATAACATTTCATACAAGAATGGATCGCCATATGTATCGTTAAGATCACTGTGTATAGGCCATATTACCAAATGACTGTGAATGCAAGCAGACGTCCATGGCCAAATGATAATGATGTGTTATATAGCACTTACGCGTAAGACCTTTATATAGCAAAAATATACATACAATATCACCCACCCTGTGTTGCTACTCATTAATCGACCTCAGAAGGATGCAAGGCTGAGTTGAGTTGTTGAACATAATAATTTTGTGACTCACCCCCTGAAGTGTGCCTGAAATAAACGAGTCTAGCAATTATTGTATAGAATTCCAGTATGACACATTATTTGGTATTCCTATTCTTTCTTATTTAGGGTCACTGCTGAAAGTGTTACTTGTCGAACCCCTGTTCATTTTATTTTAAGAGGCCTGATCAAGAAAGCCAGCCACTCCGGAGGAAAAGTGCCAAAAGGTGCTGGCCACAGCCCAGGAGCTTGCATTTAAAAAAAGAAGAAAACAAAAAGACATATTTTTTAAAAACATTTTTTTTTAGGGGTAGCAAGGGAGACCACAGGGGTCGCAATTGCGACCCCCTGACGTCCCCTAAATGACGTCCCTAATAGGCAGCATAGTGTGACTCCAGCACTAAGGTCATTGAGCACTCGTGCTCCTCATCTCTGGAAGTGAGTCTGGGTAACATATATACAACGCACCACACTCCGTTCATACCTTTCACAGATTCCTCATCTTGGATATTTCTCTTGCAGCACCCGATGCATTAGGAAATATTTTCAGCGACCAAGTGGCACCATGTGGCTCTGCAGTATCTCAGCTTTACTCCAATCTATGCCAATGGCTTTGGAAAAAAGATTCGGCAGAGGGCGCTTGGCATCGATGCGGTCGACTCGATGTCCCTCTAGGGCCTCCGTCTCGAGGAAGATGTCATTGAAGGTATATATTGCACGCGCATCGCTTGTTGGCTTCAGTTCTGTTTTTCCATGTAAGCTTTCGCTACGTGAACTACAGCGCGCTTCAGATATTTCTTTGAGGAATTATCGATATGTCTTCATCCTCGGCTCCAACAACCCTAAAGACCGGGTTTAAAAAATGTCAGGACTGTGACGCCAATATGTTGCTGACAGACCCGCATTGAGTATTCTTGTGGTGTCTCGGTTAGGAGCAAAAGACCTCGGCCTGTCAAAAGTGTCAGTCGATGACTGGAAAAGCTCTGAGTGAGCATAGGGGGAAATCGGCAGTAGGTAGACTCCCCAAGAAATCCCCCCTTCGACTACCCCATCGAAAAAACATTCCTCCGACAAAGCGAGAGGCAAGTCTCCTCAACGGAAGAAAACCAAAAAGTCCAGGTGCGGAGTGGCTGTTAGGGAGAATTCTCTTATAAGGCTAATTTCCCAAACCTAGTGAGTACCCCAGCAGCTTTGCTGGATTTTTGGGGTTTGTTTTTTTCTCCTGCTAAGAGTGAGACTCTTTTTCTCCCACTCTTAGGCATGATTTGAGGTATGTCTTTGACTTATTGTGTGCTTATGGGCTATGGGGTCTTTTTACTCCATAGGGTATCATCTGTTTTAGTGTATGTGTTACACAGCACCCTCAGTGCAGTAACACAGGGGTGTCATAGTGACCCCCAAACATAGACTCCATGCCCTGGAACTGACTACTGTCTCCCAGGGCATGTAAAGTCACCATTGGCTTTACTAGTCCAAAATTGTGAACACAACCGGTACAAACCATCATATTGTGGAAGTACTGGAAGGGGTTAATTAGATTGCCCCTGGGTCTGTTTCCAAGGGGGCACTGTCCAGTCCCCCCTTGTCGAGTTTCTGGCTGGTGGCAGTGGTTACCATGCAAAATATTCCACCGGAATATTTCCTATGGGATTTTCCCATTGATCTTAAACGCACCACTTTTTGGTGCAATGTTAAAGATACCGCCGGTTTATTTATTTAATATAAAATCACTGGTTGGGTCTTTTCGCCAGAACATTTTTCTAAAATGGCCTTTGTGTCCGTCTCTGTAACTCCAACCAAGGTCGTGCCCTTTGTTCCACTTTTTGGCGGGCTTCTCCACAGAAGCACTCCAACTGTTGCCACTCTGTCTGGGTTCCACAGGATGTGTGGGTGGGGGAATCGGCACCCTGGACTGCGTTGCCTTAGCAACCCAAGTCGCACTCTGTTCTGATTGGCCCAGCTCGGCCCGGCTCACCACTTAGCATGTATGAGTGACAGCTAGGCTGTTGAATGGGGGTTTTTCTGCATAAAAGCAGGGCTTTTGGGACTGGAACTTCAGAAGTCGCCACAGGACCTAAGAAATCCGAAGAGGGGAGAAGCTGAGCCACCTGCAACGACGACACCACCGGTGGAGCCCTGCTACAACAACCTCACCACTTTCCCGACGACAAGAGAAGATCTTCTGCTGAAAGAGTCTTCTTCCTCAGAGCTGGTGGGATCAACCAGTTCGCCATTCGCCTTCCAGGACGTCTCTTGGTCGAATCGCCAGTGCCAAGCACCCCGGCGGCCGCTAATAATTCTTAAAGGAGGTGTGCATACTTTTCTGATTGTGTTTGAACTTGCTTTGATTTATAGTGCTAGTGTATTTCCTTAAGTGTGTGTTAAATAAATAATTATATACTTTTGATACCAAGCTCTGGTCAGTGTTTGCTTGCTCTACTGTGTTTTAGCCCTATTGTGTATCCTCTGTATACTTCCCTACTCTTCTTGAGAGAAGTCTGACTGCTCAGCCACAGCTACCAGGTAAATCTGGGTGGTGCAGACTGCTACCAATTGGGTTTACTGCTTACTCCTGTAGTCTTAATCTTCTTGCAGTGGTCCCCAAGGGAACTGCACAGGATTCTGCCTAACAGTGGCTCCCACCACTCCTCATCGCCATCGAGGAAATCGAAGAAGAGGCACCACAAGTCACCTACTTCGACATCCTTGTCCGACTCCTCCCCAGAGTGGACTATATCTTGCCCCACTAAGGCCTTTACTCTGGCTAAATGGCAATCATTCAGGCAAGGAATGCTTGAAATGTTCGAGTGCCAAAAACCCTCAAAGCAAGTAGACCCTGCTCTTACTGTGCCATATGAAGCCGGTAAGAAAAGGAATCGAGCCAAATCCTGCACGCCCTCGAGCCCGGGACGAAGGCCAGATTCCCATTGAGAGCCGTCGAGGCCTCGACACGATGAAAAATTATCGAGGAATCATTCGAGTTGTGGAAGTCCGTCACGGACAAAGTCCAACAATAAGTCATTATCGAAGTAATCAGCGCCATCGAAGCTACCAGTGCCATCAACGTCGAAGAAGTCTTCATCGAAAACATCGACGACTCCATGGTCATCTGGGTCGAAACCTTCGACGCCTTCGACGCCTTTGCCTGAAATACAGAAGACCTTCACTCCTTTACCTAGGAAGGAGTTCTTTAAGTCACTGACTTCCATTTATGAGGACAATGAGCCTTCTGATGAAAATGATGCACCCTTTGGATTGCAGTATGGGACTCCAAATGTCCCTCATAGCTTCATATCTGAAGAATCTAGGTTATGGGACCTGCATGAAAATTTACAGACGGTCAGTGGAGTGGACAGTTCACCATAGTTGGAGTTTGGAAGGCCAGAATCAGATGAGCATGCAGATGCCTCTTACTGGCAGTTAATGACCAATGTAGTGGATTATCTGGGTTGGAGCAGGCCTGCCCTCCCATTTGAACAGGATGACCTTACAGATATCCTGAACAAAGGTCCTCAAAGGGATCCTATCCTACCCTTTCATGTTGCTCTACAGAAGAGAGTAGGTGTGGGGCGTGGCTAGCGGAGGACCTGAGCGGATGGCTCCTCGGTGTGCTCCGTGACTTCTATCGGCCCGGAACCCCTACCCCTTAAATAATGTGTTATTTGACGTGACAAATTGATATATAGAGTGCCGAACCCCTCGGGCACCTGGGGGACTAGAGGTCGGTCGGTCCCCAACAGCCTTTTTGAGATAACAAGCGATTCCAGGTGGGACCCTATAACGGCTGGCAACTAAAATGGCGACCGCCGCAGACTCCATATGATGAAGAAGAAGGCTGCAGAGTTCCTGGAGCACGGGACCCAGAGCACCCTGCTTACCTGTGATCAATCCTTGGCTCTGCTTGAAAGCCCAGTGGTCCGATGTGGAGGAGAGGGGTGGGACTGGCAAACCTCCCACTCCCTCCTAAAGCGTACCAGGGACTGTAGATTGTAAACCCAAGCCACGGTGGAAAGGCGGCATACCCCCGGACCAGAGGCGCGGCTCGGCTGGTGCAGCTGTCATTGCTGACCCCCCCCAGCAGGAAGGAAAGTGGCACCCTGCCATGGGGTGGGGGATCCCGCGCACCGGCAATCCAGTGCCCCACGCCGGCTGGGGTAGCGGCGACTCCCACGGAGACGGGCTGAAGGTGTGCAGCTATATGTGGCTGATACAGAACGCCACAAGACCCGGTGTGCCTGTAACCGCTTTCCAGCCCATATTGAGGTCCCAGCGGGCAGAGTCGGGTACGAAAGTGGGAGCCCGCTGAATATCCCTCTCTCTCCCCGGACACGTGTTGGAGGTCATAGACCTAAGCCGCGGTAAGAGGAAGCTTCATACCCCAAGGCCTGAAAGGCAGATTGGCTGGATTTGCCACACCCACAGGACTCCGCGATAAGAGGAATTACGGGGCGGAGGACCCTGAATGCCCCACGTAGACTACCACCAACCGAGGCGTGCGGGCTGGCTAGGAAGAAGCTAACCGTGAAGACGGGCGCCTATGCTGGGAGGCGGCGACATCAAATACAATGAAAGAGGAGGCGAGCCGGCTGGTGGAGGGAGAAATAAAGGCTACGGTGTGCCATGCCCAGCCCTTGAAACGGTGTGGGGGTTCCTAAATCTCCCAGACACACTCTGGGCATCCCCGTACTAAACAAAGAACCAGGAAACACTCATGAAATGGCCTGAGTGAAGTTCTCTCTGAGCGTACCCAGTTAAATCATATCAAAGCTGAGCACTAGCCTGTATAGAAGCGAGGGAAGACATCAAGCTGCATTACGGTCCCTTGGGTTGGAGGAGATCTGGGATACGCTGGGGGCATGTGAAGCCAGCAATGTCCGCTTGAACCTGTAAGAAGCTAGCTAAGAACCTAACCCATGGTGTGAACGTTGCGTTAACATAGACAAATACTTGGCTTATTAGTGCTTCCAAAGAGGCGAGAGGCTGTACACCCACCTGAGGACCACAAGAAATAAGCAATAACAATCCCATCTTTCCAGACCTAATCTAGTGCCGGAATCAGAATAGCACGCACAACCCAAGATGTCCAAACAAACAACAAAAGCCAAAAGCTGGTGATATTAAAACCATGCTACAGACAGCAGACGCCCAGAAACGCAATCAAGTGCAAGCAGTGGTCCAAATGCACAACCCCCCTCCTGAAGGGACAATGTCCACTGAAGATCCGCCTATTCGGAAATCAGACTTGCTGGAAATGCTGTTAGAACTCAAGAAGGACATAAAAGAAAGTGCATCTGATCTAGCAAAGTCCATCGCAGACCTCAATAAGGGAGTCTTGGCGGTGGAAAAAAGAATCGACGAAGTTGAAATGGTGTTAGGGAGAATTCTCTGTAAAGGCTAATTTCCCAAACCTAGTGAGTCCCCCAGCAGCTTTGCTGGATTTTTGGGGTTTATTTTCTCCTGCTAAGAGTGAGACTCTTTTTCTCCCACTCGTAGACATGATTTGAGGTGTTCCTTTGACTTTGTATGCGTTTTATGGGCTATGGGGTCCTTTACTCCATAGGGCTTCATGTGTTCTTGGTATATGGGTTACACAGCACCCTCCTTGCCGTAACCCAGGGGTGTCGTAGCGACCCCCAAACATAGACTCCATACCCTGGGACTGACGACTGTCTCCCAGGGCATGTAAAGTCACCATTGGCTTTACTAGTCTCAAATATGAACAGAACCAGTACAAACCATCCTATTGTGGACGTACTGGTCGGGGCAATTCGATTGCCCCGGGGTCTGTTGTTCGAGGGGGCACTGTCCAGTCCCCCCCCGACCGAGTTTTGGCTGGTGGCAGTGGATACTACTTTTTATATTCGACTGCGAATATATCCCTTTGGGATTTTCCCATTGTTCGTGGCTACCACGTTTTAAAATAGCCTCGAACATACCGCCGGTTTATTAAATTAATATAAATTCACCGGTTGGTATTTTTTGCCGAAACTTGGTTCCAAAATGGCGTTTGTGTTCGCTTCTGTGACTCCAACCCAAGTCGAGCCCTTTGTTCCACTTTTTGGCGGGCTTCTCCACAGAAGCCTCCAAAAGTGGTGCCACTCTGTCTGGGTACCACAGGGGGTGTGGGAGGGGGTTTAGGCACCCTGGACTGAATTGCCTCGGCAACTCAAGTCGCACTCTTGTGTGATTGGCCCGGCTCACCACTTAGCATGTTTGAGTGACAGCTAGGCTGAATGAATGGGGGTTTTCTGCATAAAAGCAGGGCTTTGGGGACTGGAACTTCAGAAGTCGCCACAGGACCTAAAGAATCCGAGGAGGGAGAAGCCGAGCCGACCTGCAACGACGACACCACCGGTGGAGCCCTGCTGAACCGTCTCACCACTTTTCCCGACGACAGAGGAGATCTCCAGCTCAGAGAGTCTTCTTCCTTTGACTGGTGGGGATAACCAGTTTGCCCGTCTTTTTGCCTTCCTGGACCATCTCGTGGCCGCCTTTCCCGTGCCAAGCACCCCGGCAACCGGAATACCACGAGTTACCACTACCGCGAACAAAAGGGTGGTACCTTGTAACCGGGAAACTCTGCGGCTGGTTTCTTCCCTGGCAGCGCAACGACCTTCAGCTTTCCTCCACGTCGAGACCTCCTCTTCCTCTGGACGAAACACCGACTTGCACCCGCTGCCAGGAACAACTGCCCCCGCTGGAACTTTCTTCCCACTTTCAGGTACTGTGTCCCGTCTGGCTTCCCTTGCGACAGATCATTCGGGGTGACAGTAAATCCTCGACTTTCTAACCTGGGTTAGCCTGGCACCTGTTAACTAACTTTTCCTGACTTGATCTCAATGTTTTTGTGAACTATTTACAAAGACTCTTTTGGCATAACCCCACTTTGTGATCCTGGACTCATTTCGCTTGCTCTCTCGAAGAGTGGGCATGGCATTTGAACTTCCTTGCTCTCCAGTAGACTTTGCCTAACCTGCCTCACAGTGGTTCTTTGAAAAGTATTGAAATTTGTGTGCTTTCATAACTCTGCCTTTTTCCTCCCTTTTTAATAACTTATTAGAATGCCATCTTATGTTAAGCACTCACCTCTGTCTGAAAATAAGTGGTGTTTCTCACTAAGACTTGTCTAATAAGTAATCAGGGTTGCATATATATGATAGTGACTGTGTGTTGAATTGACTTCTTTTTGTGCTAGTGTAATTTACAAGTGTCTTTAAATAAATAATGATATACTTTTACGCCAAAGCTCTGGTCAGTGTTTGCTTGTGCTACTGTATCTCTGTACCTATTGTGTATACTCTATATACTGCCTAACTCATCTTGAGAAGAGTCTGACTGCTCAGCCACAGCTACCAGGTAAATCTGGGTGGTACAGACTGCTACCAAGTGGGTTTACTGCCAACTACCTGTAGTCCTAAATCTTTTGCAGTGGTCCCTAAGGGAACTGCACAGGTTTCTGCCTAACAAATGGTGATAACTGAACAGAGCCACGACCATGATATCTTGGCAAGTAGAGTCTTGGAGCTGGAACAACGTATGGAACGGGTACAGAACAAGCAGGAAGAGGCGGAGAATAGGTCCAGACGAAACAATATACGCATTCGCGGAATTCCGAAATCAATACTAGACTCTGACCTACAACAATATGTGATTGAGTTGTTCCGCCACATTCTGAATGCAGAAGAGAATAAAGAAATAGTGCTCGACCGGGCACACAGGGTCTACTCAACCCACCAACTTACCAGGAACTTGACCCCCGATGTGTTAACCCGGATACATCTGTACCCACTGAAAGAGGACATTATGCGAGCAGCCCGGAAAAGGGAGCCCATCAAGTTCAACTCCAATTCAGCTATTTCAGGACCTATCCCAAGCAACGCTTGCCAAGAAGAAAAGACTGAGGGTGGTCACAGACTGGTTGAGAACCAAGGACGTGCGATACCGATGGGGACACCCAACGTGTCTCCGGTTTGAATGGAAAGGCAAGCGCTTCTCAGTCTCCAAAGAGGAAGATGTGACAGATCTCATGTAAGAGGATGAAGGGGGCAATCTCACCGACACTGAAGAATCCCCGTCCCGGAATGGGGAGACAGAAGGCAGATCTGGGGCAAGCCAAAAGAAACTGGGCCGATCCAGTCTGCGAGGACGCAACAAAGAGCCTAAACTTCTGGAGTCCACCCGAACAATCGCCAGATACTGGAGGAATGGGGTCTATCCCCTTAAAGTTTAAAACGGGGAAATCAACATTGAGAAGAAAGACCCTCATATCTGGAACTGCTTATATTTAGTATGACAGTATGAACAGCAAGGATATTACACAATGAGCGACAAGAAAAGGGGAGGTGGAAGGGCGGAGGGGGAGAAAAAGAAGTCCGGAACCCAAACTTCCCGGGTGAGTAGAACCCGGTGATTTATTGTGAATACACTATGTTGGGAAAGTTGTTTAAAAATTTTAGTTTGAAAGTTGGGGGGGGGGGGAGGAATTCCATTTTTCTATTTCTTAGTGAAGAAGTGTGCAACATATATGCAACATCTAGAATATCTCTAAATTGGATCATAATGAAAGGATGTTATGGCTGAAATATAATAATGGCTGAGTTAACATTTGTCTCACTGAATGTGCAGGGACTTAACTCCCCAGTTAAGCGGAAATCCATGTTGACCAGGTTGTCTGATATGCATGCGTCAGTGGTATGGCTGCAAGAGACACACTTACTCCCAGAGGATGAGCTGAGGCTGAAACACAGAGCTTTCCCTATACAATATCTGGCATCTAGCGGGACCAAAAAACGGGGAGTGGGCATTCTAATAGGGAAAAACATCAACTTCGAGAAACAATTTGTAAAAAAGGATCCGGAAGGTCGCTACCTGATACTAGGAGGGAAACTGATGGGCCAACTTGTGACCTTGATTTCACTTCATGCCCCTAATTCGAAACAGGACCACTTTTTACTGAATTTGTTAACCAAAATTACGCAATGGGGAATAGGGAAAATCCTCCTTGGAGGTGATTTTAACGGAGTGATAGATGCAACAATGGATAAAACACTCCCAGCCACCTCCAACGACCACACATTTAGACAAGCTCTGGCAACATTTTTAAGGGATCTGCATCTTCTAGAGTCCTGGCGCTTCTTTAACCCACAAAAGAAAACATGCACTCACTACTCAGCAGTACACAGGGGGTATTCCCGTATCGATATGATACTCATTTCCGAAACAGTCGTCCCACAGGTCACAGGTTTGGAAATTTGGGTACGCTGCCTCTGACCATGCTCCGGTACTTCTAAAAATAGAACGAACCTGCCCACAACAACAATCCCGCAGGCCCTGGTGACTGAATGAGGTAATGCTGAAAGACCAGGTAGTCCGGATGAGCATTGAACAAACCCCACAGAATTACTTCTGGGAAAATAGGACGCCGGGGATAGATTGGTGAACTACTTGGGACGCAAGTAAAGCAGTGGTACGGGGTGAATTTATTGCGCAAGCATCAAATTATATCAAAAGTAGGGAGAGGGTGAGATGTAATATGGAAGCCAATATACAAAAAGCGGAAGATGTATATAAAGACAAAGGTTCACAGAAAGCTTGGCGGGAACTTAAAAAGGCCAGAGCAACCCTAGAAACTCACCTAGCAGATGATGCAGCACGGCTTCTAATACAAACAAAACAATTTTACTACATACACGGGGGCAAAGCTAATCGATTTCTTGCTGCTAAATTAAGGCATCAGAAACTCCGGAATCGAATAACCCAACTTCGTAATGACAAAGGGGAAGTAAAGAGGGGAGAGAAAGAGCTAGAGGAGGTGCTGATCTCATGTTATACCAACAATTTAAAACAGGAAGACCTAGATAGGGAGGAGCAAATTGCTTTTCTAAATCAGATACATTTACCACAAATTAATGAACTAGATAGGCAACAACTAGAGAGCCCCATGACAGAAGCAGAAGTGGGGGAGGCTATAGGAGCATTAAAAGGACACAAAACTCCAGGCCCGGATGGGCTAAGTAATGCATACTATAAAACCTTTAGAACCACCCTAACAGGCCCCCTAACCTGTCTATTCAACTTCATTAGAGATAAAGGTCATACATCTGGGGATATGGGCCCGGCAACCACAATATTATTGCTGAAGCCAGATAGGGACCCACTAGATTGTGCAAGCTATCGGCCGATCTCTTTACTAAATGTAGACGCAAAACTTTACTCTATGGTACTGGCCCGGAGACTAGCATTGATACTCCCCGAAATAATCCACTCTGATCAAGCGGGTTTTGTGAAAGGGCGGCACACATATGATAATATTCGTAGAGCTATAAATATGATAAACTGGGGATGAAAGATGGGCCAGAAATTCTCGGTAGCAGCCCTGGATGCCTCCAGAGCATTCGATAGTTTACACTGGGGTTTCTTACACTTAACCCTTGAAAGATTCGGATGTGGTCCAATATTCACACGCATTGTAATGGCCAACTTCGCAAGTCCATCCACTAGACGAATGGTTAATGGAAAGCTCACAGGGAATATCCCCATTCAGAGAGGCACAAGACAGAGGTGCTCACTGTCACCGCTGATCTTTGCCATGGCCATGGAGCCGTTCGCATGTAGGGTCCGTAATCATCCAGGTATCCAAGGGTTTGAAGGAGGCACTGCAGGCCCGCAGAAAGTAGCGCTCTATGCTGATGACATTCTCCTATTCCTTAAAAATACTGCAAACTCTCTACCAGCAGCGATACAATTATTGGGAGACTTCGCTAGGGTTCCGGGATTCCACATCAACTATCCCAAATCCAAAGCTCTCAACATTACAGAAGAACCAGAGCAAATCCCAATTTGGGAGAATCAATACCCTCTGAAGTGGGAACACAAGGCAGTAAAATATCTCGGGATACAATTAACCCCAAATATGATTGGCTATACGGGGTTAATATCCCAGACCTCCTGAAATCACTAGCAAAGGAATTAAAACGTTGGCAACTGCAGGAGTTGTCTTGGTTGGCACGCATTACAGCAGTCAAATTGACCCAGCTTCCTAAATTCCTATACGTAGTCGGTGCCCTTCCAATAAGAATCCCAAGCCCAGCTATCCAAACATTGCAGAAAGAAGTGATGAATTTTATCTGGAAGGGGAAAAAACCGAGAGTCCCCAAGAAAGTACTATTCAGGCCACAGGTTCTGGGGGTCTGGGAGTCCCGGATTTTCGTAGGTACCTATGGGCAGCTCAGGTAGCTCCTATGCTGCAATGGACGGCGGGGGAACTCCAAATCAATGGGTCCCTCTTGAAAGTTTGGCGACCAACATACCACTGGGGAATCTTTGCTTCCTGGCTACACGACATAGGGAGAAAGGAGGC
This sequence comes from Ambystoma mexicanum, assembly GCF_040938575.1. Taxonomy (NCBI): domain Eukaryota; kingdom Metazoa; phylum Chordata; class Amphibia; order Caudata; family Ambystomatidae; genus Ambystoma; species Ambystoma mexicanum. The sequence continues at coordinate 643,803,203 of NC_090923.1, forward strand.
CAACTATTGGAATCCACTAGAACTACCTTGTGGTATCGGGACAAGATATTGAGAAACAAGAAGATCAGAGGGGGGAGGGACATTTCACGCCAATAGCTTATAACCCAGAATTTTCCCCTGGAACACATGCTAACTTTTGGACAAACTGGGGGGACAGAGAAAACAACATGGCCCTAAGAGACCTTTACGTGGATGGGACACCTCTGTCGTTTGAGGAATATAAAACTAAATTTAACATACCGGAGCGTGAACGCTACCATTATGCTCAACTCAGACATTGGGTCTCAAACAAGAGGGTGCGAGAAGGGGCAAACAGAAAACCCACAGGAGTGGAACTAACGATACAAGAAGGCAAACTGGACAAGGGAATAACTAGACTATACCGCCTGGTGGGGGAATGGGATCCTGAGGAAAATCTCAATTATATGGAGAAGAGGGAGGCTGATTTGGGGAGACCAATCGATGGGGACACATGGGGCCGCATCTGGCACAGGGCCGCCAAAAGTTCTACATGTACTTTGATTAAGGAAGCAGCAACTTTGTCTCCGGTGGTACATGACGCCTACATGCTTGCATGCCATTAACCCAGAATATCCAGCTACGTGCTGGAGGAACTGCGGACAACCTGGGAACCTCGTTTACATGTGGTGGTCCTGCCCACTAGCAAAAACCTACTGGAAAGAGATTTTAAGTCACATTAAAGAAATAACTGGCGTGGAGCTCCCCTTCTATCCATTGGTGGTGCTCTTGGGGGAAGCAGTAGAGGGATGCTATGCAAACTCAGGACCGACAGCCACTCTAATTACACATATGCTGAGCGCTGCCAGAATCACCATTGCGCAAGCGTGGAAGAACAAAGATGGGCCAATAGTGGCTATTTGGTGGGTACGGGTGTGGGGGGTAATGGCCATGGAATAGGTGACAGCAATAGCCCACGGCTCTTATTCAAAATACCTGAACATTTGGCTACCACTACACAAATTTACGGATGACAAAGAGCAGATGTACTTTAGGCCCAGACTACTCCGTGCAATACCTATCATCTGATGAACCCAAGGACCAAGATGGAAATGATCCTCCTGACTGAAATTTCAAGACAGAATAGTACACTTCTTCACCTTTAAGTTAAAAAGAGGGGTGGGGGGGGGGGGTGGTTGGGGAATTTCTCTTCTATTTTTACATGGTTACTATACATGAGCATTGGCTCCGAACAGTCCTGAAATCCCATATTGGAGGAACCGACGTGTATGAAGTAATACATATCTGTTTTAATTGTTCACTGATGTATACATATCTATAATGCTCCAAAACTTAAATAAAGTTTGTAAAAAAAAAAAAAGTGAGAGAGTAGGTGCTAATTGGGAAGCACCAGAGTCAGGTCCTGCAGTTAATAAGAATTTAGCAAAGAAATACCGACCGTCAAGTAGTGACCCCTGATACTTGTCAAAACATCCTACACCAGAAAGTTTGGTGGTGCAGGCAGCTACCGCTACATCCAAGTAGGCAGCTTATCTGACCATACCACCAGATCGGGATGATAAACGTATAGATGCCTGGTCAAGGAAAGCCTTTTCTGCTTGGAGCATGACTCAAATCAGCCAACTCCACAAGTGCCCTTGCAAAATTCACTTACACTATATGGCACTGTATTTCCATGGCAGCTGAGCATATTCCCGAAGCAGAGGAAAGAGACGGTTTCTTGGCCATTGTAAAAGATGGCAAAGAGGCCATGTGACAATCTCTTCAGTCGGTTTGGATTCGCCTGGCAGCGTCAGCAGAGCCATGGCGTCAAGCGCCGTAATACGCAGGTTTGCATGGTTAAGGAAGTCTGGATTTGCACCGGACGTGCAGTCTAGACTCCTTAACATGCCTTTTGACGTGTCTCATCTTTTTGGCAGCAAGGCTGATGCCTTGAGAAGCTGCAGACCTCACAGGCGGCAGCCAAGTCTCTAGGTGCCGCTATTAGGCAGCCTCAGCCTTTTCACTCTAGTGTAACATCTTGGAGTGGTAGATTCTTTCGCTACTACAGACTGGTGAAAGAGGCCAAAGACGAGGGAGAGGTGCAAAAACCGCCCCAGCAGTGGCATCTTTACCAACAGCTACTGCTTCAGCAGCCTTAAAACCTTTCAGGTCTTGACTCAGGACACCCCAGTGGGAGGCAGACTGTCTCAGCATCTGAAAGAATGGTGAGACTTACTTTGGATGCTTGGACACTACAAACCTTAGCCCAAGATTACTGCCACCATTCATTCAGAGACATCAGAACCATCCGCCTGGGAGCCATTCTCTGAAGGTTCTAGATCTGTTCCTTGTGCAGGATATTTTGACCCTGCTAGAGAAAGGTGCTATAGAGGCAGTACCTGTAACAGAGAGGAACAAAGGATGAAATTCTATATAATTCCTAATCCCCCAAGAAGGACAGAGGACTGAGACCCATCTTGGACTGGAAGGACAAGTTCAAGGTGGTCACACACTCTCGGATCCTTCAGGCCCTACAACTCCAGGATTGAATGGTGTCATTGGACCTTCAGGATGCTTATTTTCATGTGGCAATCCATCTCAAGCGCATAAAGTACCCAAGCTGGTTCTCATTATCAGTTTCGAGTTCTGCCATTCGAGCTGACCGCCGCCCCAAGGGTTTTCACCAAACAGATGGTGGTGGCAGCAAGTCTCAGGAGAGGGGGGATTCACGTCTACCCCTACCTGGACGATTGGCTGATCAGGGCGCATTCTCCCGAACAAGTCCTGGATTATCTCACCGTGACCTGCCACTCTCTCCACAGACTGGGCTTCTCCCTCATTTACAAGAAGTCCCAAGATACCATCTCAAAAGCGCTCCAATTCATCAGGACTGTACTATATACACCTTTGGGAAAGACAACGCCACCCGAGGTGAGGGCTCAGGACATTCTGCAGATGGTCACCAAATTTCAGAATGCCCAGCTTCTCCCGGCCTTCGATTTTTCTGATGTTGCTTGGGCTCATGGCATCCTGCATTTTCCTGCTGCCAGAGACTCGCCAGAGAATGAGATCCCTTCAATGGACTCTCAGGGCACAATGGTCTCAGTTCTCGGGCAACCTACTTCAGGTTCCAAGCAAGGTCGCACAGGATCTCCTGTGGTGGACCTGCAAGGACAATATTCTGAAGGGAGAACCTTTTCGACAGCCATGGCCGGAGATAACAGTAGTGACGGACGCCTCACTCACGTGGTGGTGAGCCCACGCCAACGATCTGACAATCAGCGGTTATTGGTCTCCATCGGAGCCCAAACTACACATCAGTCTTTTGGAGTTGAGAGCAGTCAGACTTGCGCTGAAGGCTTTTCTGCCCTCTGTATGGGGAAAGAATATCCTTATAATGATGTACAGCACAGTGTTCTACCTCAACAAGAGAAGAAGTGTAGGGTCACTAGCACTGTTCAGAGAGGCAATGCAGCTCTGGTTCTGGGCAATTCAAGAAGGAATCACCCTATCAGCAGTTCACCTAGTCTCCCAAGAGTGGGAACTAGCTCAGGAAGTCCTGCAAAAGATCTTCACCCTTTGGGGGACCCTCAAGTAGATCTGTTTGCGACCGGTGTCAACTGGAAGTACAAACTGTTTTGCTCCAGGGAATTTCCTCCAAGAGGAGCGCAATGGCACGCGTTTGTTTCCACTCCTCTGCCCGTTTCCTCCAGTCCCTGTCATTCTTCACGTGACCAGGAGGTTGAGAAAGTTCGCAAAATCCATGATCCTAATTGCTCTTGATTGGGCTAGGAGGACGTGGTATCTGGACATTCTGGACATGTACATCTGCCCTCCAATCTGTCTTCCACAAAGAGGATCTTCTCTCACGAGAGCAGGGTCAGGGTTCTTCATCCAGAGGTCAAGACACTTGTTAGGCAGAATCCTTTGCAGTGCCCTTAGGGACCACTATACACAATTAAGACTACAAGTGACAATACAAGTTCACCTTTGGTACAAACCTGTACTACACTGTTAAAGTGGTAGCAGTAGCGGAGCAGCCAGACTTATCTCAAGAGCAAATGAGCAGTAGTAGAGATTACACAAAGGACCACAATTACTGTGTTTCAAGCAAACACTGACTCAAGGTTTTAGGTTAAAAAGTTAAAGTACGGAGCCGCCACGGGGCGCCGAGATGTGCTAACGTCTCTCGGACGGTCTCCGTCCCAGGGTGCTAAAACTATGGGAATTGATCCCCCCAAGCCCCGTTGAAGTTGGACTCTGACCCCCATGTAGGCAGGCTGAACCTGGGGCGAGTCTGCGGTGTGAGGTCCCGGAGTCCCGCGGCCCTGGAAGACCGAAGTTGGGCAGTGTTCTCGCCCGAGGCGTGTGTGGCCTGTTGTCTTCCCCGGCGGGTGAACCGCGCAGGAGACATCTGCCCTGCGGTGGGGGAGGTGCGGCTCTGGAGGTGCGCTCTCGGCCCGGACTGCGGGACCAGAGCTGCAGTGTCGGGAGCGGCGGCTGCCTTCCTGCTCCCCCGGGGATCGTGTGTGGCGGATGGTGAAGCTGCTTATTGAGCTCAAGTGAGAGCTCCGGTGTGGCGGGCGCTTGGCGCGCTGCTGGAGTTGGGTCCGCAGCCAGGACCAGGACAGAGGAGTTTACAGCGGCGGTTGCCTCCCCGCTCCCTCGAGGATCAAGCGCGGTGGATGTTGGAGCGGACCGCCGGGCTTGGGTGAAAGCCCCGTCCGGGGAGCCCCCTGGAGCGAGCGTCCAATGAGGCACGGAGGCTTCCTCAGCCGTGTCCTGGGAGGCTTCCGTGTTTTCTTGCAGTGCTCTGTTGGAGCGGGGGGGGGCTACCCGGAGGGTCGGCCTGGGCTGTGGCGGTGAGTGGAGCCGGGGTGTGCTTGGTATAAATGCCCTCTGAGTCGGATCAGTCAGTTCGTTAGCTTCTTTTGGTGGAGGCTTGTGGAGGGACCCGTGGAGACTTTTTTGGGCTCAACAGCCGCTGGACACTGGTGCGGCTGTGCGTTGTGGGGGCGCGCTGGGCTGCATGTGCCTTTGCCCTAGGGGCCTGGATCTCACTCCTGGCGTGTCTGAGTAGGTGGAGGGGAGAGGCCATCCAGACCAGGCCGTGGGCCCTAACACAACTGCCCCAGGAGGTCTCCTGTTATTTTGCCTGGGGTGTCCTCTTGATCCCCCTTGAATGGACTGGGCACAGGGCCTGCAAAAATATCAGAGAGTAGTGGCAGAGAATGGGGAGGAGGCCGTCGTGCAGGCTGGGGCCCAGTTAGAGGCATCAGAGGCTCTGTCAGTGAGCCGCAACATGGCTGCCCTGCTGGAGGTGATACAAGGCTTTAGAGCGGATGTCAACAAACGCCTGGACTCTCTGGATAAGAGGGTTGACGCCGTAGAAGATCGTGTTCAGGCCCTTGAGGCCAACCAGTCCTCGGCAGACCTTTTTGAGACGCAATTTGATATGAGGCTGGCTGAGCTTGAGAGGTGAGAGAAGGTCACCCTCAAGCTGGATGACTTAGAAAATAGGGAACGGCGCTCTAATCTAAGGTTTTTTGGTATGCCGGAACTGGAGGGGGAGTCTCAGGCGGACATTGTGAGAGGGGTCAATGCGATTGTGAGTAGCCTTTTTGATGGCGAAAATACCAGCGAGCCCACAATCGATAGGGCCCATAGGGTGGGGGGACGCACGGGTGGGCCCTGTACGGTCCTTGTGAAATGTCACTATTTTGCTGAAAAAGCCAAGATCCTGGACTAAGCAGGTAAGAAGGGTCCCATCGACTGGAAAGGCGCTCAAATTAAGATTTATCAGGATCTTTCGGCGCTCACCCTTGCTCGACGGTGCCTTTGCGGACCTTTGACGAGGTGGTTGCAGTCTAAGGGGGTCCGTTATAGATGGGGCCACCCGTTTTCACTTGCCTTTGAGCTAGATGGCTACAAATACTCTCTCTCCTCAGAGGCTGACATTCAGCGTGTTTTGCGTGAGCTGTTGGGAGACCCCCCTTCTAAGGACGATGCAGGGAGGGGGAAGGGGTCAGACGGAGACCGCCCTGGCCCATCGGAATTTGTGGGTCGGCGTTGTGTGCAGGGGGCACAGGAAATTCAGGAAAGTAGCGCCCCCGTCCCCGAAGCAGTCGATGCTCTGACTTTGTTGGAGAATATTTTTGCGCTGGCTGTTGAGGGGGGATTTGTGGGGCCATCTGGTTGGTCTTGTTTTGGTCATGGCTGCCCCCTGGGTTGCTGGTTCTTTGTTAGGTTCCAAGCTTATGATGGGGTCTTGGGACCGGGGGGTGGTAAATACAAGCGGTGGTGTTTGGGGCTTGTTTCTTGTTTAGGGATGGGGGGCTCAAGATGTTATTTGCTCGCATGATGAGGGTGGTGCCCGGGTGGAGGCGATCTCTGGCGGCCTGGTAGTGCGGCGGTGAGATGTCGCAGTTTATCCAAGTGCTCAGGGGTGGGGGCGTGGGGGTGAGAGGGTGCTGGTGTTTTTGGGATGGTTTTGGGTGGGAAATGAGGGGTCTGGTTGTTGTTTTCATGGTTTTGGGGGGTGTCTAGGGTTGATGGGGTTTCTGAGGAGTAGGGGTTTTATAGGTCCTTTTTTGATCTCTTCTGGTGCGTGTGAGCTGGGGGTGCAGTCATTCAAGTGTGGCCCCCAAGAGGGGGGAAAGCTTCTTATGGCCTATCAAATGGATGATTCTATGCAGAGGTTGTTGGGGCGGTCCCTGAATGTGCGGGGGTTGAATTCTCCTACGAAAAGGTCCCTTGTGGCGAGGGAACTCTCCAGGCTTAAACTGCACTTCTTATTTGTGCAGGAAACTCACTGGGTTAGGGGGAAGGAACCGCCGCTTCGATCTAAAGTGTTGGTTTCCCCCAAGGCTCTTTTTGTCCCAAAGGCTCATACCCGGAGGGGCGCTACATTATGGTTAAGGGGTCAGTGAAAGGCAGGTTGATTACCCTGGTAGGAGTTTATGCCCCAAACGAGGCGCAGGATCACTTTTGGGAAAAGGTGGGGGAGACTATTCAGGGTTTTGCAGAGGGTGCATTGATAGTTGGCGGGGATTTTAACATGGTTCTCTGGCTGGATAGGGATAGGAAGTCCCTTTCCCCCTGCCCCGACCAGCGGTTTCAGAGGAAGTTGGCGGACTCATTTCGATGAACTAATGAGCTGCTGGGCTTGGTGGACGCACACTCCGTCGTGGGGAACCGCAACCCTTTCTTCACTTTTTACTCTGCGGTACACGGGACGTTCTCTAGGATAGATCTCGTTTTAGTGGATTCAACGCTTCGGGGCAGTGTCTCGAACTTTGGTGTGGAGGTTGTCCCGTGGTCCGATCATTATTTAGTTTGGGTCACGTTGGGGGTTCCCCTGCTGACACCTTCTAGGGCTCGGTGATATGCAATGATACATTGCTAATAGATAAGGAGCTTAAGGAGTCTCTTTTGGGTTCAATTAATGAATATTTCCTTCTTAACGACACATGGGAGGTGGATATCCTGGGAGTGTGGGATGCACTTAAGGCCACAATCAGGGGCGCGCTCATAGAGATGGGCGCAAGAAGAAAGAGGGAGCGGGGCAGTGAGGAACTGAAGTTGAGGGAGCGAATAGCTGCCATTCAGCCGGGAGGAAAGCTGAAGTCTCAGATGGCCCCGGGAAAATGGGAGGAGCTTCAGAATCTGAAGGCTAAATTGTCTGCCTTGCTCGTGGGATAAACGGAAAGAAAGCTGGCATTTTTGAAACAGCGGTATACGGAGTGGGGGGAAAAAGCGGACAGGATCCTGGCGTGTCGCCTGAGGGAGCTTCGAAACAGCAGGAGGGTGAATTGGATTATGGGTCGGACGGGGGAGGGCGTTCTGCAGGATGACATGATAGCAGCAAAGTTTGGGCATTATTACAAGGGTCTTTACTCGTCGGAATACTCAGGGGACGGGGCTGATGTGGACCAATTTTTGGAATCGCTGCACATTCCTCGCCTCGCTGCTGAGGGTGTCGATGTGTTGGAGCTCCCAGTTTCTCCCCAAGAGGTGGTGGATACTATCTCTTCCTTGAAGAGTGGCACAGCTCCGGGAGACAATGGCTTCACGGTCCGGTTTTATAAGACGTTCCGCTCCGTGGTAGCCCCATTTCTGACTAAGGTGTTTAACTCTGCCTTGGACTCTGGTTCCCTGCCCCCCCTCTATGATGTCAGCTCTTATTGTAGTGTTACCGAAAGATGGGAAGGATCCCGCACGATGTCAGTCATATAGACCCATTTCCCTTCTTAACGTAGATGTTAAGATTTTGGCTAAACTCTTGGCGAATAGGCTATCTAAATTTCTTCCCTCCCTGGTTCACTGCGACCAAGTCGGATTCATCCCTGGTCGCCAGGGGTCGGATAATGTGAGGAAGACTTTGGGGCTAATGAATGAGGCGTTGAAGCAAGACTTGGAGGCCTATCTCTTGTCTTTGGACTCTGAGAAGGCCTTCGACCGTGTTGAATGGCTATACAAGGGGAGAGTGTTACGGAAAATGGGCTTTGGGGACAATTTTTGTAAGTGGATCGCTGCTCTGTACAATGGTCCCTCTGCTAGGGTGTTGGTTAATGGCTGCATGTCGATGGGGTTCTCGCTCTCTCTCGGGGCACACGTCAGGGGTGTCCCCTCTCTCCTCTGTTATATGCGTTGGCAATGGAGCCTTTTGCCATTGCAATCAGGGCTGATGGGGGACTTACGGGGGTACATTGTGGAGACCATGAATTTTAATTATCCTTGTTTGCGGATGATATTTTAGTGTACCTGACAAGTCTCTGCGTGGCTCTCCCACGGTTGTTGGGTCTGATTCGTCGTTTCGGGTCTTTCTCTGGGTTAAAGGTTAATTTATCTAAGTCATGTATTATGCCTATGGGGGGTGGATCTTGAAATTGAGGGCAGAGAGCAAGTATATGGGGTGCGTGTGGAGCGAGAGTCTACCAGGTATCTGGGCATTAACATTCCCAGGGATCTAGGCAAAGTGTTTGAGCTAAACTTCCCTCCTCTTCAGGCAAAAATCCAAGGCGATCTCTTAAGGTGGGTCCCCTTGACCCTTTCATGGTTTGGGCGAATGGTGGTGGTTAAAATGAATATTCTCCCACGGCTCCTCTATCTTTTCATGCCCCTTCCTTGTCTGGTGCCGGATTCCCTCTTTGCTTCATTGCAATCGCATATTCTTTGTTTCATTTGGAATGGGAGGAGACCCAGAGTAAGTTTGGCTACCTTGCCCCTTCCCAAGTCCTTTGGGGGCTTTGGTTTCCCGGACTTTAGAGGTTATTTTAAAGCAGCTCAACTGCGAGTTATGTTGGAGCATTTGAGGGACGATCTGCGGACATACTGGACGTATGTGGAAGATGTTCAAGTTCATCCAAGAAAAGTTAGGGACCGTTTGTGGGATCCCCCGAACTCCATTCCAAGCCCATTAAATCACACTCTGTTCTTGCTGTCTTGTGGTCGGTTTGGAAGCCCTCTAGAGACAATAGGCTTCTTTCCTCTTGGCCTTCCCCCTTGTCATCTTTGTGGGGTCCCCCGATTGATCTGGGTGCGAGGGGGTTCCGGGAAACGCAGTCCTGGTCTGATCAGGGGTTGGAAAGGGCTGCTCAGCTTTTTTAATAAAGGGTCCTTCTTGGAATACGACCAAATGGCGGAGGTGTTTGAGGACAAGCCGCTCTCAGTCTTTGAGTATTTGAGGCTCAAGGGAATCCTCACCCAAGCGCGGTGGGTGGCTGACTTATCGCGCCCCTTTACTCTGTTTGAGAGGATTTTTGCAGAAGCCAAGTCCAGGAAGGGATCCCTCTCTAAGATTTATAATGTGCTCATTTCTTCTAACCTAATAGGAAGGCAGTCTTTCAAACGTATCTGGGAGGAACGGTTGGGCTTGTCCTTAGATGACCGAACTTGGCAGTCGGTGTTTAGGTCGGTGCTTCCTGGGGGGCTGTACACGGAGGCTTTGGAGCATCATTTCAAGATTTTGCACTGCTGGCATCGTCCTCCGGTGGCCCTGTCCAAGATGTTTGTAGAAGTGTCCCCATGGTGTCCCAGATTGTGTTCCAATAAAGGTACCTGGTTTCACATGTGGTGGGAGTGCCCGGTTATACTGGGCGGAGGTGCTTAGCTGGATTAAAGACATCCTGGGAACATGTCCCTCCCTGCACCCACTCGAGGTTCTTCTGGGCACTCCCCTGCCCGATAAAGACTCCCCTGCCCGATAAAGAGGTGGGTTCCTTCTCTAGCATCAAGGATTCTCGGAGGCCTAGTCAACCCAGGATTAAGGGGGGGGTAGCGGGAGGGATACGGTGGGGGATAATGGGAGGGTTTAGTTGTCGGATAGATTCTGTTGTTGTTCTTTGTTAAATGTCGTTTGGGGAACTTGTTTTTCTTCTTCTGAATATTTCAATAAAAATAAAGTGGAAAAAAAAGTCAAAGTACATTTATTTTTGACCATCTGTTTGCAAAACACTTCACTTCTATAAAATTAAAACCACACATAAAATACACTACACACAACCAATTCACTTTGGATAAGGCAACTCAAGGTAAGTACCTTATGATTTGACGGACCGGTGTTGTGAAACAAAAGACGTTACCGAGAATACATATGCGATCACTTTTTGACAGTAATGACAGTTCGGTCTTACTAAAGATACGCGTATCCGTGGAAAGAAATGTTACCGGGGTAAAAACACTCTTAGCACCTGAGTTAACCAAAGAGAGTTGGGGGCAAAAATCATCAGCAATACTTTTGTCAAGGCAGATAGAATCAGAGAAGACTTTATAACGCAAAGATAAAAATCAATAGGCCTGCGCCAGTGTTAGGTGGAACAGGGCTCCTGTTGTCGAGCATCACACAGATAGTTCACGATTCAAGGATGCCAGGAGTACTTGGATATTGTCAAAAGAGGAAGCAAAAGTTATAAGAGGGAAGGAAGAGAAGGACAAGCCTTTGGTGAGGAGAAAAAGGAGTTCACCCTAGTCGGACACAGTACCTTATTCTCTGATGAAGCTGGTTCCACGGCAGTTGTTCCTGGTAGTTTCCTGCAGACTCACAGTTCAGTCGTGGGGACAAGAAGGACGACGTCTGGAGTGAGCTGCACTACCCAGGGATGAAGCCAGCAGCAGTGACGGTGAATAAAAGGTGCACTCCTTTAAAACAGGAGAGGCTCTTCAGATGGCTATCCGGACCACTACAGCAGTGTGCAGCGATTCCGACCACGAAGAGGATCCTCTGGCTGTGAAAGATGAGCTGGTTGACTCCACCAGGCTCAAGGGAAGAAGACTCCGGACTGGATCTTCTCTGGTCGTCGAAGGGTAGATAGCTCAGGACTGCAGCAGGGCTTCACCGGGCCTTGGTAGTTGCAGCAGCAGTCTTCTTTTCCGCTTCTCTTCGGTTCCTTGTAGTTCCAGTGGCGACTCTGACTTCCAGCCCAAGAGTCCTGCCTTTTATGCGGAAATCCCCCATTCACACAGCCTGGTTGTCAATCACACAGCAGGGGGGTTGTCCGGCCCGGACAACCACCTCAGCCAATCATGGCAAAGTGCGACTTGGGTTTCCTAGGATACCCTGTGCAGGGGCTTACTACACCCCTCCCTCACATTCAGCCCACCTAGACACCCAGGCGCCAAGAGGAGGGCTTCGAGGGGATTGGGTCCTCCGACGTATTCCATATCTATGACAGTAATCACCACAGCTGTGCTGCTTCGGAAAATCTTTCGGCGTCTGCGTCGATGACGTCGATATGCCGTCCTCGAGGATCTCCTCCGACGGCTGACGACACCGGATGTTATAAGTAGGACGCACGACGCCCGTAGCCTCAGTTCCGTTTTTTCCGCAAACGTGTTCGCTTCGGAGATCTCGGCGCGCCTCGACTCTTTGGAGTTTCTGTTCTTTCGGTTCTTCGAACCTGTTAAGTTGTGAAGTTATCGGGATGTCTTCCTCTTCTTCCACCCCGCGTCCAGGCTTCAAGAAGTGTGGGGACTGCGGGTCCAAGATGTCGGTGACGGATTCTCACGACGCCTGCCTCTGGTGCCTCGGGGAGGCCCACAACACGGATGATTGTGTCGACTGCCAGTCCAAAGCCTTGCGGGAGCGGAAGAAGAAGCTGTCGGTCGGTAAGGAGTCCAAGCCCCGGAAGTCGAGGTCCACTGGGCTTTCGACGGACGATTTGAGGGGCGACTCTCCGCATCGTCATCGTAAGTCTAGGGGGTCTCGGTCCCGGAGTGGGTCCCGCCACTCCTCTGCCTCTTCGAGGCACTCCCGGAAGCGCCGTCATCGGTCGCCTTCCCCGTCCTCGTCTGAGGACTCCGCCCATCCGCGGGTCGCTTATCCCACAAGCATGCGACTCCGGAGGAATGGGCTTCCTTTGGTAAGAAAATGTTGGCGATTCTTGAATCGCAGGGCACCGGTCCGTCCGCGCCTCCGAGTTGGGTCGGGCGTGACCGTACTAGAGACACTGCTCATACGCCTTCGGGCTCAGGTGGTCGACACGATTGGCGGGAGAGGTCCCGCTCAGACAAGGGGAATGGTTCTGGTCATGCCCGGTTCAGGTCCCGGTCCTCGACGCGCTCGAGACCGTGTGTAGTCTTCGACGAAGACGTCAACGCCTGTGGCGCCGAGGTCGTCGAGAGACTATCTCGAGGCTCCGCCTTCGAGGAAGTCGCCGACGCCATCGGTGCCAAGGCTATCGAAGGACACGCTCGGGGCTCTGCCCTCGAGGCCTGTGTCAACGCATGTTGATGCTGTCGGTGCCGCGCTCGGCGTTGACGCCGATTCACTCGATGCCTTTCGAGGCTGTTTTGTCGGGGGGACCCCGTGGTATGGTGGAACCCCCTAGAAAGGCTCTGGCCAAGGCCAAACATGTCTTTGTCCCCCATTCTGGGCCCACTTTCCACCATCTTGATTATATTTCGGAGGTGGATGAAGGTTCTGAAGATGGGATGGTTCCTGATACGGTGCCAGACGAGATTATCTCGGGACATAGCCAGATTGAGGACCTGCGTCAGTCGCTGCACGATGCCAGTGATCTGGACACCTCTCCGGAGGTGGAGTTTTGTATGCCTGAGCCTGGCACCCATGCCAAATCCTTGTACCGGCGCCTTATGTCAAGGGTCACCGAGTACTTGGGGTGGTCTGCTCCCCCAGGGGATTTTCTGCAGGATGACCTCACGGATATCCTCGACCAAGGTCCACCAACTGACCAGGTACTGCCGTTCCATATGGCTCTACAGAGGAGGGTGGCGGCGGCTTGGACTGCTCCGGAGAGTCTCCCGGCAGTGGGCAAGTCTTTGCCGCGAAAATACCACCCAGCCAGTAGTGACCCCTGCTACTTGACCACGCACCCCACTCCGGAGAGTTTGGTGGTGCAGGCGGCGACGGCCCCAGCAAAGCAGGCGTCGTATCCTCCTGATAGGGACGACAAATGTTTTGATGGTTGGGCGAAGAAAGTGTTTTCTTCAGGGGGTATGGCTCTTCAGGCGGCTAACTCCGTATGTGCCTTGTCTCGTTTCACGCACACTCTGTGGAACTGTTTCCTTAGCGGCTGAACATATTCCCGAAGGGGAAGAACGGGATAGTTTTCTTGCTATGATACAGGATGGCAAGGATGCCATGTGTGAGGCCATTCAGTCGGGTCTGGACATGGCAGATTGCGTTAGCCGGTCCATGGCAGCGAGCACCGTAATACGCAGGTTTGCGTGGTTTGCGAAGTCGGGGTTTGCTCCTGATGTGCAAGCCCGGCTCCTTAACATGCCCTTCATCTTTTTGGCAGCAAGGCTGACGAGAGCCTTGAGAGGTTGCAAACCTCAAAAGCTGCAGCAAAGTCGTTGAGCGCTGCAGTTCGCCAACCTCCGCTGTTAGGCAGAAACCTGTGCAGTTCCCTTAGGGACCACTGCAAAAAGTTTAAGACCACAGGAGTAAGCGGTAAACCCAATTGGTAGCAGTCCGCACCACCCAGATTTACCTGGTAGCTGTAGATGAGCAGTCAGACTTCTCTCAAGAAGAGTTAGGCAGTATATAGAGTATACACAATAGGGCCAAAGACACAGTAGAACAAGCAAACACTGACCAGAGCTTTGATATAAAAGTATATCATTATTTATTTAAAAACACACTTATGAAAATACTCTGGCACTAATATATCAAGCAAGTTCAAACACAGTCACTATAAGCATATACACCTCCCTAGTTAATTATTCGACAAGTCTAGGTTAAGACACCACTTATTTAGCAAAACAGAGGTGAGCGCGTAACCGTAGATGGCACTCCAATAATTTGTTTAAAAAGGGAGAGAAAAGGCAGAATAGGAAAATAACACAGTACCAACACTTTTAAGAAACCACAACAAGTCAAGAAAGGCAGGGTCTACTGTAGAGCGAAAAGTTCATGGGCCAGTCCCACTCTTGGAGAGAGCAAGGCGGAATGTGCCCAAGATCACAGAGTGGAAATGCACTCAAAGTCTTTGCAGAAAAGTCAAAAGAGGTTGGATCAGTTCAGAAAGGTAAAGTTAGCAGGTCCGAGGTCCACCCAGATAGAGAGTCAAGGATTTACGGGACACCTTGGACAATCTGTTGCAAGGGAGAGCAGGCAGGCCACAGTATCTGAAATGATGAGAAAGCTCCAGCGGTGGCAGTTGTTCCTGGCAGCGGGTGCAAGTCGTGGCTTCAACCAGAGGAAGAGAGGATCTCAATGAGGAAGAAAGCTGGAGGCACTGCCAGGGAAGAAACCAGCCGCTGAGTTTACCGGTTAAAGGTACAACCCTTTTATTTGCGGTAGTGATGAAGCATGGCTATCCGGCCGCCGGGGTGCTTGGCACGGGCGATTCGACCACGAGACGATCCAGGAAGGCGAAAAAGCTAAGCTGGTTGGACCCACCAGCTCAAAGGGAAGAAGATTCTCCTGGAAGAAGATCTCCTCTGTCGTAGGGGAAGTCGTGAGTTTGTACAGCAGGGCTCCACCGGAGGTGTCGTCGTTGTAGATGGCTTCTCCCCTCTTCGGATTCTTTAGGTCCTGTGGCGACTTCTGAAGTTCAAGTCCCCAAAGCCCTGCTTTTATGCAGCAAAACCCCCATTCATCAGCCTAGCTGTGACTCAAACGTGCTAAGTGGTGAGCCGGGCGGCTCACCACTGGGCCAATCACACAAGAGTGCGACTTGAGTTGCCAAGGCAACTCAGTCCAGGGTGCCTGATCCCCCTCCCACACATCCTGTTGACCCTAGACAGAGTGGCACCATTCGGAGGGCTTCTGTGGAGAAGCCCGCCAAAAGGTGGAACAAAGGGCTCGACTTGGGTTAGAGTTTCAGAGGCGAACACAAATGCCATTTTAAAACCGAGTCCTGGCAAAAAGACCCAACCGGGGAATAAATATTAAATAAACAAACCTTTTTTCGTCCTAGGGGACAGCAATGGATGAGAGGTTCCTTTCGTTATTACTCATCCTTTAGTAAAGCAAGAGGAGCTGCTAGTCAAAGGGGCCACCATAGGAGTGGCAGAGGTGGAAAACAATGTACTTGAGGTGCCAAGGCCGCTCGGGCAGTTGCCTCTTTGCCCTCAGGCAACGCGCAGCCGCTTCAGCTCAGTCAAGAGGCCGTGTCCCATGGTTCACCGGTTGGGGGAAGGCTGGCGCAGCATCTTGTAAAGTGGCGTGCCATTACTTCAGATGTGTGGGTTCTGGAGATCATAGCCCACGGCTACTGTCTTCCTTTCTGGCAGAGGCCTCGTGACAATCCACCAGGGAATCTCTCTTTGGAGAGTCCGGGTCCGCTCCTCACGCAGGAAATTCAGGCCTTGCTGGAGAAAGGCGCCATAGAACTGGTGCCTGTAGCGGAGAGTAACAAGGGATGGTATTCCCCTTATTTTTTTATTTCAAAGAAAGACGGGGGATTGAGACCCATCATGGACTTGCGCGGTTTGAACATGCTTCTTCGGAAGGACAAGTTCAAGATGGTTACTCTTTCTCAAGTCCTCCAGGCCCTTCAACTTCGGGACTGGTTGGTGTCTCTAGACATCAAGGACGCTTATTTTCATGTGCCGATCCATCCAAAGCACAAGAAGTACCTGAGGTTCGCGGTTGGCGACTCGCACTTTCAGTTTCGGGTCCTGCCGTTCGGATTGACCTCTGCCCCGAGGGCCTTCACCAAGCTCATGGTAGTGGTGGCAGCACATCTCAGGAAAGGGGGGATTCACATCTACCCCTACCTGGACGATTGGTTGATCGGGGCACGCTCTCCCGAGCAAGCCCTGGATCATCTGTCCGTCACCTGCCACTCCCTTCACAGGCTGGGCTTCTCCCTCAATTTAAAGAAGTCTCATTTGACACCTACCCAGCGGCTCCAGTACATCGGAGCAGTGCTCGATACTTCCCTGGGGCAGTGTTTGCCTCCCCAGGTGAGGGCTCATCACATTCTGCAGATGGTGGACAAATTTCAACGTGCCCAGAGTCTCTGGGCATTCGAGTTCTTGAGGTTGCTCGGCCTCATGGCATCCTGCATTTTACTGGTGCCAGAGGCCAGGCTGCGGATGAGATCTCTTTAGTGGGCACTTAAGATGCAATGGTCACAGTTCTCCGGCAGGATGTCGGATCCTGTCCAGATTCCGCTCTTGGTCGCCCAGGACCTTCTGTGGTGGGCTGTCGAAAGCAATCTGATGAAGGGGGCTCCGTTTTGGCTGCCCTGGCTGGAGGTGACGATCGTGACGGACGCGTCCCTCACGGGATGGGGAGCTCATATCAACGAGCTGACAGTCAGCGGTCGTTGGCCTCCGTCGGAGTACAGACTCCATATCAGTCTGTTGGAGCTAAGGGCCGTCAGACTTGCCCTGAAGGCTTTTCTGCCAACTGTGCGAGGAAAGAATGTCCTGATTCTGACGGACAACACAGTGGCCATGCACTACCTCAACAAAAGGGGGGGGGGGGGGGAGGCAGGGTCACTTCCTCTGTGCAGGGAGGCGATGCAGCTCTGGTTCTGGGCAATCCAGCAGGAAATTTCGATCTCAGCAGTTCATCTGGCCGGGGAGGTAAACAAGACGGCGGACGCTCTGAGCAGGCAGAGCTCAATCTCTCACGAGTGGGAGTTGCCTTAGGAGATTCTCCTGGAGATCTTCGCCCTTTGGGGGACCCCTCAAGTGGATCTCTTCGCCTCCAGTGTCAACCGGAAGTGCGAAAGGTTCTGCTTGCGGGAATTCCCTCCAAGAGGAGCCTTAGGAGACACGTTCGTAGTGGAGTGGTCATTCCCACTGCTGTACGCGTTTCCTCCAGTCCCCGTCATCCCGCAAGTGCTGCAGAGGTTACGGAGGTTCGGTTCCCAGATGACCCTCATTGTTCCGGGATGGGCCAGGAGGATGTGGTACCCGTACTTCCCCGACTTGTCCATCTAACCTCCACGTCGTCTTCCCTACTGAGACGATCTGCTCTCACGGGAGGGTGGTCAGGTTCTCCATCCAGAGGTCCGATCCCTCAACCTTCACGCTTGGCTTCTGAAAGGTTGAGGTATAAGGATTGGGACCTCCCTGAAGACGTGATGGAGGTGTTGCTTTCGGCTGTTGGAGAAAGTTCTGCGACTGGTGCAGGGTTAAGAACGTGGATCCTTTTTCATGTGACATTCCTGTGGTTCTGTCTTTTTTGCTTTCTTTAGCCCACAGGGGCTTGCAAGTGGGTACCATTAAAGGTTACCTGGCGGCGCTGTCCATATTTAAGCGCTTGTCTGAGGAGTGTTCTTGTTTTAAAATTCCTTTAATTTCTCCGTTTCTAAAAGGGCTCACTAATGTGTTCCCTCTGTCACCTTTCCAGGTGCCCGGTTGGGATTTGAACATTGTTCTCAAGTTTCTGATGGGTGCTCCGTTTGAGACTTTGCATTCTTGCCCTTTGAGACTATTAACTCTTAAAACTGTATTTTTGGTTCCGGTCACTTCCGCTCGCAGAGTGAGTGAGTTACAGGCACTTTCAGTTAAGCCGCCCTTCACTGTGTTTCATAAGGACAGAGTGGTCCTTAGGGTTCGTCCTTCCTTTCTTCTGGCATTTTATCCTCCTCCACATCCTGTTAAGGACGAGGAGAGGGTCCATAGGCTGGATCCTAGGAGGGCTTCAAGCTTTTATATTTCACGCATGCCCCGTTCAGAGTGGACGATCAACTCTTTATTGGTTACGCTGGCAGGCGTTTGGGACAAGCTGTTACTAAGCAGACTTTGTCTTGATGGATTGTCTTGGCCATTTCTGAGCGTTACCGCTTGGCGGGTAAGGACCCTCTGGTGGGCTTTCGGGCCCATTCTACCAGGTGTATGGCTGCCTCCACTGCCCTGCAGAGGGGTGTTCCTATTCGTCACATCTGTGATGCAGCCACCTGGGCTTCGGTCCATACCTTTGTACGTCACTACTCCCTCGATTCTATCCGTGGGCAGGATCTGGCCTTTGGCAAGGCGGTCCTTTACTCTGCAATTTAATTGGGCATTCTAAATTTCTATATTCTAAATTCTTTTCCCACCTCCTTACGTTGGTACTGCTTTGCAAATCTGTCATAGATATGGAATACGTTGGAGGACCCAATCCCCTCGAAGAACAAGTTACTCTCTTACCTGGTAATGTTCTTTTGATGGGATGGTCCGACAACGTATTCCATATCGCTCCCTCCCTGCCTGCCCCGCTACACAATTTCTTATGCGATTGCAGCTTACGTTTCCGCAAGGCTTTCTGTGGTCAGACTGGCAGAAGATTGGTGCCACACGTTCTTGGAAAAAACTACAACTGAGGCTACAGGCGTCGTGCGTCCTACTTAACATCCGGTGACGTCGGCCATCGGAGGAGGTCCTCGAGGATGTTGTATCGTCATCATCGACGCAGGACTCAGACGCCAAAAGATTTTCCGAAGCAGCACAGCTGTGGTGATTACTGTCATAGATATGGAATACGTCGTTGGACCATCCCATCGAAATAACGTTACCAGGTAAGAGAGTAACTTGTTCTTCTCTGCAGAAGCCCGCCAAAAGACAGCGAACATGGAAGGCAAACCTGGTTTGCTGTGCAAAGTAAAACACAAGAAGGACTTTAACAAAAAGAAATGGCGAATAAACCCGACCGGAGCCAAAAGAAAGTGTATTTGGTCAAGCAGGTTTATGTTCGAGGCTAATATAATAGCCTGGAGCAAGACCATGTGTATATAGTATAATCGCGGTAGAAAAGTTAGGGTAGATACTCCCACCAGCCAAGTCTAAATGTTAAAAGAGCAAAACAAAGCTCAGAGGGGCACAGACAAAAAGGGATAGGAATTAACCCTTTTCAGTACTCCATGTAAGAGGGGGTGTACTGGGTCTGTAGTTTTAAATGACTACCTAAAGTTAATGGCAACTTTACATGTTTCTGGGGGACAGTAGTCCGCCCCAGAAAAATGGAGTCAGAGGGAAGTCTCAAAGACGACCCTGTGTTACTGCACTGAAGGTGCTGTGTAATACACACAAAAAGTGGGGCTCATGGAGTGGTGTTCTCCAGAGCCCACGATCACACAAACAGTCGAAATACACATGGCAAAACACTGGTAAGAGTGGAAAAAGGCTCACACTCTCACCAAGTGGAAAAAATAAACTCCATAAATCCAGCAAAACTGCTAGGGGGACTCACTAGGTGAGGGAAATTAGCCATAGTATGAGAATTCTCCCTAACAACACTCAGCCCTCATGCATAGTTTCTGAGAGCCTGAGGTACAAGGATTTGGACCTCCCATATGACGTAATGGAAATTTTGCTTTCGGCCTGAAGGCTAGCGAAAAAGTCTTTGTACTGCTAACGTTGGGACAAATTCTGCTGCTGGTGCAGGGACAAGAATGTGGACCCTTTGCTATGCAAAATACCACAGGTGGTATCCTTTTTGCTGTACTTGGCCAATCTGGGGCTCCAGGGTGGGACCATTAAACATTATTAGGCAGCGCTTTCCATCTTCAAGCGCTCGTCTAAAGAAACTTCATATTTTAAGATACTTTTGGTGATATTTCTGAAGGGACTCACAAATGTGTTCCCTGCATCTTCTTTTCAGGTTCCCGTTTGGGACCTTAATCTTGTTTTAAAGTTAATTATGTGTGCACCTTTTGAACCGCTCAATTCATGTCCCTACTAATAACAGCCCGTAGAGTGAGTGAGTTGCAGGCACTATCCTCTAAATCACTGTTTACAGTATTTCATAAGGACAAGGTTGTCCTGAGGGTGAAACCTTCATTCCTAACTAAGGTCATATCAGATTTTCATGTAGGACAAAAGATAATGTTACCCACTTTCTACCTCCCACCTCACCCTGGCAAGAAAGAGGAGGAGAGGTTACACAGGCTCGACCCTCGAAGGGCTCTGAGTTTTTCCATTTCAAGGTTTTCAAAACTTCGTCTGGATGACCAACTATTCATAGGATACACTGGTCGTAGGTTGGAACAGGCTGTGATCAAACAGACCATGTCCAGATTGATTATTTTAGCTATTTCCGAATGCTACAGGCTGACCGGCAAAGATCCCCCAGAAGGCTTGAGAGCCCATTCCACTGGGTGCATGGCTGCTTATTCTGCTTTGCAAAGAGGTGTTCCTATTAACAACATTCTATCATAGATGAAGAATACGTCTGAAGACACAATCCATTCGAAGAACAAGTTACTTACTCCCGGTAACGTTCTTTCGACTGGATGTTTCTCCCACATATTCCTTATCGCCCCTCGCAGCCTAACCTGCAGTAGAATTTCCATGTTAGTGCAGCTTACCCTCCTTCAGAGTCTAGTATGGTCAAATCTCATTTAATACGGTTGGTTCGACTAGAGAATGACTCGAAAAAACAGAACTGAAGCCAGCTGGTGCTGTGCATGCTATTTATACCTTCGATGGCATCATCCTTGAGACGGAAGCCCTCGAGGGACATCGAGTCGTTTGCATCGACACACAGCACCATCTGGCAAACATTTTTTCCAGAGCAGCTGAAGGTGGATATTGGAGATATCGAAGATGAGAAATACATGGGAGGAACATCCAGTTGAAAGAACGTTAACAGGGGTAAGTAACTTGTTCATCTCAGCGCATCTGTTCTCCAGAAACTTTTCCGCTGCCAAGGTGCTCTGGTCTTCTTTATCCTCAAAGAAAAAGTACCACCGCTCTAAGGGTTCTCCAGAGAGGTCGGCGCTGGTACTCTTCCCAACCCAATCCTCCATGAAGGAGAAATGGGAAAACCTTTGCCTAAAGATGCTTGTCTTCTTCACCCAGGCACTGGCTGCTCCGGCCCGGCAACTGTGGTGCAGGCAGGGGCGCAGCTGGTTCTGGCCATGGCACTGATGGGCCCCACTGTGTGATTTACAACTGGCAGTGTACATCCAGGTGACAGCTCCTGCATGCCGATGGGCTTGGGCTGGTCCAAACAGTGACTGAGCCTGCTCGACGCTGACAAGCTTCAGCCATGGCGCTGGCTGCATCGTCGTCATCAGCGCTGTGGACTGTGCAGCTCTGCGGGAATACGTCCCACTTCCCAGGGATGCTTTCATGTAAAAAATGTATGACATTTACGACAATGAAGCGGAACAGATTCCATTTGGGCTTGAATCCACTGGTTCTAGGGAGGAGAGAGAATTCCTGAGACGTTTTATGGCAGTGGCGACATGCTGGACCTGGCAGCTGACCTGCCAAGGGGCCAGCGGTCTGGACACTTCCCCGGAGTTGGACATTTTGTCAGCTCCAACAACAGTAAAGCCTCAGGCCACTTTTCAGTGCCTGATGGCAAAGGTGGCTGGTACACTGGGTCTCTCGCCGCTATCGAGGTCCAGAGTGCAATATGAACTGTGCAACATTCTGGATGATTCCCCAAAGAAGGAGACACTGCAGCCGGTCATGGTGGCGGTGGAAGCACCAGTATTGTAAGTGTGGTAGAAACCTGTCTCTGTTGCCCCAGTGGAACAGGATCTTGCGAGGAAGCACCGTCCTGCTCCATCGGGCCCAGTTTTCCTCTCCGCCCACGCATCACCTAAACGCCTGGTGGTACAGGCTGCAATGGCAAGCCTGAAGATCTCTAATTTTCCATCCATTCCACCAGACAGGCAAAGCAAAAGGCTGCACACTTAGGGCAAGACGGTCTTTGCTACAGGCAGTCTGGCACTGCGACCTGTGACTGCCTCTTGCTCCATGGCAACATACTCCTTTGGCCTCTGGTCGGCGGTAGCCAATGAGGCAGAACACGTCCCAGAGGGCAAGATGAGAGATTTTGTCCTGGTCTCAGACGGAAAGGAGGCAGCATGGCAGATGCTGCACGGCCTAGACACAGCATACTGTGTAGGCAGGTCCATGGCCACTAACACAGTCGTCCGGAGACATTCATGGCTGAGGACATCTGGATTTGCAGCCGACGTTCAGTTGAGGTTGCTTGATATGCCTTTTGATGGGCAGAACTTGTTTGGAGCTAAGGCTGACAATGCCCTCCAAAAAGTCCAGTCATGTAAGGCGATTGCCAAGTCCTTGGGACTCATGGTCAAGCAGCCAACCATGCAAGCCTTGTGACTATGCAGGGGTTTTCACCCCTTTCCAGAGTTTGTCCAGAGGATCGGTTGGCAAACATTTTCCAGATAGTCGATGTCCTACAATAACAGACCCAGCTCGAACTTTGGCCTTCCTGTGCCTTCTGGGTGTCAAAGCCTTCTGCATCCTAGTGGTGCGAGAGGCAAGGCTGCACATGAGATCACTTAAGTGGCTTGTTTGTTGCCAATGGTCGCAGTTCCAGGGCCACATGTCGGACCACTTAGAAGTCTTGATTCGTGTGGCTCAGGACCTGGCATGGTGGGCAGGGAGGGACAACTTGCTCAAAGGCACGTTATTCCGGCAAGCTTAGCCCCAGTTGACGTGTTCACAGACGCATATCTGAAAGGTTTTGGTGCTCACTTGTGAGACCTTAAGGTGAGCGGAATGTGGTCTCCCGCAGAATATCTGGGAACACATCAACTTCCTGGAGCTCAGAGCGATCAGACTGGCCCTGGTCGCTTTCCTCCCCTTAGTAAATTGAAACTGCGTTGATCCTGACTTACAACAAAGTGGCCATGCGCTACCTCAACAAACAAGGTGGAGTGGGATCCTTGCCTCTATGCAGAGAAGCAATGAGACTGTGGTTCTGGTCTCAGGAGAACAGCGTCTCCCTGACGTGGCTCATATGGCTGGATGGGAGAACATCACAGCAGATGCATTGAGCAGACAGACCTCTACCCCGCACAAGTGCGAGCTCTGTCAGGAAGCTCTGAAGGAGTTCTCTCTTTGAGGGACTCCCTAAGTGGACCTCTTTGCTTCCATTGTCAACATGAAGTGCAAATTGTTCAGCTCCAGGGAATTACCTCATCAGGGAGCTTTGGGGGATGCACTGATGGTCGAGTGGACTGTCAACCTCCTCATGTGTTCCCGCTGATCCCGGTCCTCCCGCTGGTCCTCAGGAGACTATATCTCATGTTGCTCCCGATCGGCCGGACTGGGCCTGGAGAACGTGGTATCCGGAGTTTCTGGACATGTCCATCTGCCCTCCTTAGTGCCTTCCGAAGACAGTCAACTTGCTCTCCCTGTTGGAAGGGTGGGCCCTCCACCTGGACCTCAGGAGCCTGAACATTCATGCTTGGCTACTGAGAGGCTGAGATATAAGGAGTGGGACTTGTCGGATGATGTCCTTGATGTGCTTCTTTCAGCTCAGAGGCCCACCACGAAATCCATACTCCTACGTCCCACCAGCAGGGACCGGACCAGAACCTTTTTTCTTCCAAATAAGAGCATTTCCCCTCCTGCGCCTGGCCTCGGTTCCCTTTTCTGCATTGACTGGATCGGACCTTCTTCCAGTAGGCTCTAAATAGTCTATTTTTATCAGCTTTCCCCACTGTAGTTTCTCATTATTTCTACCAGCCTCTGGTGCCTTGCCTGTCCCGGCGCATGTTGCCTCAAGCAGGATTTAGGCGATGTTCTGCCTGTGACAGTTTCTGCCTCGTGTTGGATCCACACCCCCTCTGTCTCCAGCGCCTAGGCATGGACCACAAGTGTGAAGATTGTGCAGTCTGCCATGCCCTTACTCCATGGTCGTTAAAGAACTGGTTGGTGTGCTGGAGGGAGATCTTCACAGTCTTCTCCTCAGATCACCTCAAAGACTTTTTACGTTGTAGGAGCAAGGCGGGCAAGGTAAGTGCACCTTGCAAGGGGAACTCCTTTTTGGGGAATCCTCAGCACGGAAGGAGTTCAAAGCACCCTAGCACCAGCCCAGATCTCAAGTATGTTAAAGCTACCGGTCCCCAGATCATTAGGCCCTCCCGAAAAGGGGGCAGAGGGGCGACTTCGCTCTTGTACTGGGACCCATCGCAAAGGACAGTATTGGTCTGAAACCAGGCCTCGGCCTGAGGGGACACCTGTATGTTCTACTACCTTGACTACCAGGCTCAAGCCTGAGGGCACTACGCCTACCAGGATTTCTCCCGAGGTCATTCCCAACACTGAGCCACCGCTCGAGGGCCCTTCAGCTCTAGGGTTACAGGCCCTATACCAGACTATACATTCCCACGTATTCCTCACCAAAGCCCTGTACCTAAGATGGTTGGGTCCTAACACAGCACCGAAGCAGCGTCCTAGCCCAGCCCCAAGGGGTTCATCGGAGCAGCCTTCCTCCCCATGGAGTCCAGACTTTACACCTAGAGTGGAATGGTCGCCGGCACAGGTGCAATGGTGCACTACATATCCGCCCATGTCCACTACCCTGAGGTACACCCAGACGGAACCCGCACAAGGCCGTGCCTCCTCTACAGACTTCATCTCGGGCATCCCCCTCCATGCCAGGCAATCCACCACCGCCTCTGTGTGATGATTCCTTCTTTGAGCGCTTCATGGGGCTCATGAAGTCCTCTAAAATGATTGGCCTTCTAAAATTCTTAATAAAGGAGGTGGTTCCTCAACCCTCGCCTGCACCTACACAGGAGCCTGAACCTCCCCCGGCACAGGCCCCCGGCTCTCACCCATGTGGAAGCAGGTGTTCAGGCCAGTATCAAAACACCTGAAGGTGAGCAACCTCCAGACACCCAATTGGCTACTACCCGGCTCCAGACTCGGGGGTACAGTGGACACGCCGCAGCAAAGGGGGATAAGGACATGGATTAGGAAGAAGACCTCAAGATGTCAGTGTACATTAAAGGCTTCCATGATTGCATGGAGGGGCTGGCAGAGTTCTTGGGAGTACCTCACCCCCCAATGAGAAAAACCAGAAACCAGGGTGCTGGCAGAGGTGTTGTCCCTCAGGGCACACAGTTGGTCAGGCATTCCTGTGCAAAAGTATGTTTCTGCACTGGCTGCTAAGTGCTTGGGTCCCTTTTCAAACTCCTCACCTGAATCTTCGTCGAATTCTTCTCGGAGTTCTGTCTTCTCTTTCTTTCGTGACTTTCGGATCTCTTTACTCCTTCTTTGTTGCAAGTACGGGCATGACTCCCCAGAGGCCACCGTGACCGGATAGGAACCAAGTCCCAGGAGCAACCCGCTGTTCCAGGGAAAAAGCTGTAGGCAGAAAAAACCCTGTGTGAATGGTCTTCAGGTTGGATAGAATCGTAGAATTGAGACCTCTTCCTTCTTCAGTAAGATGATAGAGTAGTTGGTGGTGCCGAAGGTACTGAGGCACAATAGAAGTACAGGAAACTGGTCGGAAGGTAATTGAACGCCAAGGCAGCGATATCACGAACCGATGCAAAGACTGGAAAGGCTTTAAAGAGAGAAGAGACTCCAGCCGAAAAGAATAGAAAAGATATGAAACAGAAGTTTAGAAAGAAAGATAAGCAAGGTAAGGCAGAAAGGAAAAGTACAGGAACTGAGGAGTTAAGAAGAACCTCCAAGTGCGATTAACAGAGATTAAACCGATAAGAGAAAATAAGCTACCCAAAAATAGTACGTTTACCTCTGTGAAAGATAAAGATAGAAGAGAGAGCGGAAGCTGTCGTAAGCAATAACTGGTAGCGAAACAAACAGCAACACAGCGCTGGAAAGGTACGAGAGTACTAAGATACAACGCATCGGAGCACTGGTGCGTTGTGCGTAAATACGTGCTGACGGCCATCTTGGATAAGGCATAGACAGCTACACGAAGTATCCAGCATCCATGTTAGGTGTACTTCCATCGGTTCCAAATCTTCCAAGGTCGATGCATTACAGGGTGGTTCTCGACCTATCTTTTCTGAACCTATTTTTCAATGGATTGCTTTTCTCCTGCAGATTCCTTATCTTCTGAAAATTCCCTCCAGCTATGCTACTTTGGAAAACCTTCGACAGGGGGCGTAGTGGACCTCGACCTGGCCGCCGACCATCGATTCGTCTTGCTCGGCGTCTGGTTGTCAGCTCCGGACATGACGTCAGGCATCATATACGTACTGTGTCACTACTCACTGAATCCCAGTTACTTTTTTTCAGTGCGCTAAGCAGCTTTAGCAACACTGACCTAGTCCCTTCAACGTTTTTACCCGAAAAATGTTACCTTTTTTCAAAATTGCTCGATGCGAGATGTCGGTCGCACAAGTGTCTGGCTTCAAGCGGTGTACCAATTGTGGCACCAAGTTGTCCCTAACCGACCCACATGAGTTGTGTCTCTGGTGCCTCTGCATGGGTCACGGGACTGATGGGTGGCAGTCGTGCGCCAAGATGCAGCCGAAGACCCTTTGCGACCGACCTGCTAAGCTTGCTCTGGGTCGACCGCCCTCGAAATCTCTGGCACGGTCGACGGTTCGGTTGTCAGAGGCGAACACAGAGGGTCATACCCCCGAAAAAAACAGGTGTAAGAAGAAAAGGTCTCATTCGTGGAGCCACTCTTCCTCGTCTTCGTCCCAAGAAAAGACGCCAACGCCATCGTCGGGACTCTGAATCATCAATGGAAAGAGGTAAGCCGTCGGCAGGACCTATGACCCGTCAGGAGTGGGAGGAATTTAAGTCCTCCATGCTTGAAATGTTAAACCAGCATGCTGCAGTCGGCGCAGTTCCCATCCCCACGCAGCATGCTTTGGAGCCAAGAGCTGCGCTCGGTGTACCTGACCCCTCTAGTGCACCAATACAGACTGTGTGGGCGCCGATTAACCTTTCGAAGTTGAAAGATGTTGTATCAAAGCTGTATTATCCCTGTGCGTCCATGGAACGGTACAGCGTTTTGACCTCGGTCGACACCGGCATCTACCTTTTATGGCGCCGAAGGACAAGCCCTCAACGGCTGTCGATAGTCTTTACACCTCAGCCCTGGTCCAAACTTTTCGAGACCATGACAGGAATTTTCAGCGATCACGAACAACACCGACGACCAAGATGCCGACCCGATGTTCTTGTGGCTCGGGTGGGGTCGACTATTTTGAAGACCAGAGTAGACTACAGCAACTGGCTCAAGGTCTCCATGATGCCAGTGGTCTGGACATGTCACCAGACTTAGAGTTTCAACAGTCTTAGCCTTATCTCCACAGTGTGTTCAAATTTAGGGCTCTGGTGGAAAGGGTCATTGACACCTTGGGTTTACACTCAACAGTGGCACCCCCTCAAGGTCACAACTTCACTGACATCCTAGAGGAATGTATGTCCTCTGAACGACCTATGCCCTTGAAGCCAGTAATTGCCGATCCACTAACAACTCTATGGCAAACATCATGTTCCATTCCTCCCGTCAATTCCTACAGGGAAGTACAAGCCAGCCAGGGCAGACCCCTTATACCTCCCCTCTCACCCTTCCCCAGAAGGGATTGTTATGCAAGCTGCTACGGCCACTTCTAGACCAGCATCATCTGCATACACCCTGCTCCCATGGAGCATGGCCCTCAAGGCGACCAATGTGGCAAGCAGTTTTGCCAAATACTCCTTCAGCCTATGGACGGCGGTGGAAAATGCCACTCAGTGTGTTCCGAAAGGAGATATGATATGATAGGTCATTTATAACACGCTTAATACCCAGAGGTTTCTAAGCGCGGACCCAGGAATTGAACATCTGTTGCTTAGTGTCGTCTTGCTTCCAAGGCGAGTATGTTGTCCCTGAGCTATCCCCCCGAAATGCGCGAGGGCTCCTACAGGTGGTGAAAGATGGGAACGAAGTGGCCAAGCAGTCGCTGCAAACGGGCCTGGACATTTCCCGACTGTGTGGACCGGTCCATGGCTTCTGCCATAACCTTAAGGAGACAGGCCTATTTAAAGACCTCTGTTTTTACACAACGTCCAAATGAAACTTTTGGACATGCCCTTCGGGGGCCATCTTCTTTTTTGGCCACAAAGCCGACGATTGCCTGGAGAAATTCACTGCCAAATCCTTGGGCCTATCCGCGCAGCCGGCCAAAACCTGCCTTTAGCTTCGCTTCTAGAGCACAGGACTACAGGAGACTGCTGCTGGAAAAAGCTTCGTTTTGTTTTCTAAAACGTTTTACTGCCTGCACAGCATTGCGAGCTACATATAGCTCTTGCTGGAGAAATCTGCATTCTTTTCCGCTTCCTGGAGGAGGCGGAGCTAGCCCGTAGCACGTGACGGATCACGTGACTTCACAGGACCATTTCAGGAGCCGTGAGTTGCTCGAGCAGGGTGACTGCTGCTGGAAAAAGCTTTGTTTTGTTTTCTAAAACGTTTTACTGCCTGCACAGCATTGCGAGCTACATATAGCTCTTGCTGGAGAAATCTGCATTCTTTTCCGCTTCCTGGAGGAGGCGGAGCTAGCCCGTAGCACGTGACGGATCACGTGACTTCACAGGACCATTTCAGGAGCCGTGAGTTACCCTCGCGGCGATAAGCCCGGCAGCGAAAAGGGCGCTGCACTTCTGCTAGGCTGTTGGGCGGTTGAAGGGTGAATGGACAAAGATAAAACCATCACGCATCTCTGCTTCGGTCGGCAGTGCAAGAGTGTGGTGAGTGCCTAGTTGTCCGTGCTCTACATCGCACAGAAGCCACTTGTGGCCATTATATCTGTTCCTGATTGCCTGTGCATTGTAAAAATGAAACGAGGCTTCAACTCACTAAAAACAGGAATGCCTCCTGCTACTGCTGCTCTTTTTACGAATAGCATTCATGCCGTGCCAAACGTGGCTGCGGAAACTTTGAGCAAAACGAGATTGAGTTCAACTCCTCGTGTGAGGACTCAAAAAGCGATGTCCAAAAGTAAAGCTGTGTTATCCGATGGGATGGACATTCGAACTTTTTGTTCTAAATCCACTTATGAGATTCCCTGTGATTCTAATAACAGGGATAACACTGTGAAAGCAAACGACTGTTTGGTTGAACCTATTGCAGCTACAAAAAAGGACTCTCCACATGGACAACAAAATAAGGACAGTGTAATGGAGGATGTTTTGACGGGAGATGTCGCAAAAGCTGTCTCTTCAACTGAACCTATAGTAAAGTTTGCCAAAGAAAATGTCTCGCTTACAGATAGCATTTTGCTTAATAATGTACTGACTGGTGCCAGTGTGCCGTGTGATAAGATAGCTTATAGTCCTGTTATATCTATAAGTGATGCATCAAACTTTAAGACATTTATTTCGGATGAGGGCGAGGTACCAGTAATTGATCTTGACATAAACGCCTCTGGTTTACTAAATCACACTCTATCTGAAAATCTTTCCAAATCCCCCATCTTGTTTACGAACATCAGTGTGTCAAATTCTGTAGCGAACCTATCCTTTTTAGCTCCAACTCCACGGAAAGTACCCTCACACAACATGCCAGAGCTTGGATGGCCAGAATCACAGAGTGTAAACATAGGATTTGCGCTTACCTCTTTGAATACGGCTATCATAGCGTTAGCAAAGCTGTTTGAAGTTTTAGTCACAAAAGCCGATGCACACTCAGATCAACTAAATCAGCTATTAGCTGAACAACTTGTACATTCTAACAAATTGATTGGTTTAGGGCATGCTGACTTCATCTCTAAAAAAAAGAAGTCTGTAATGTCTCAAACCTCGGCTCAAGTGTCATGTAATCTTCAACAAACATATCAACCCATACCAAGCTTTCCAGCACCTATAGTTGACCCTTCTACTCCCATAATCCAAACTTTAGCTAAACAGCAAAAAAAAACACCATACCCATTGTTTGATGTTAACACAAGTTTAGCTGATCAAGTGAAAACAGGGCTGAATAAAGCTGTTTCTCAACCAAAAAAGACAAAAAACATCAAATCTGTGACTAAATGTGCTTCACAAATTAAATCTTTTGTGAAGAACCTGTCTATACCAGCTGCAACCACTTTGGCTGCCGCTAAGGTAATATCAAAGAAATATGCTCTTCAGGCACAGTCAAAGAAAGCGAGATCAAATCCGGTGGTAGTTCCCCCGGTTGTAGACCATAGTCCCCTAAATGAGCTGATACGTGTGGCTACTGACGTGTCTAAAAATAACTCCAAAAATCGGACACCCAGTGATTTTACTCTTACACCTGCTACTTTGTCAGGAACTGGGGTCAGGGATGTACGGCTTAAAGAATTAAGGCAAGCAATTGATGACTATATGGTAGCCAAACCTGCTCTTAAAAGTCTAACTTTCGCACCTTGTGAAACGGCTCTTGTTCATAAACCTGTTACGACGTTGATACAATCCCCTCAAACAGCAAGTTCACAAGCTCCTATTAAAGTGAGCACAGTACAAGTTGTGTCTCAGGCATCAGCCGTTAACGCACAAAACACCCCGGTACCTGAGCCCTTGTCTGTTAGTGACATCGAAAGGTTGATTCAGTCTTTGTTAACTAAATTCCTTGAGACTCCTCCCACGACTCAAGATAAAGTCTATCCACCAGTCCAACCAATTTTGAACCTGCAGCCTCAGGTTGATACCTCAAAACGTGCGCGCATCTGTGCAAAGCGGCCAGCAATCCATGCTTTAACACTTAGTTGTTTGCCTCTACCTGTCAAGCAATATAACTTGAATCGTGCATCGGTGCTAGCTATATTTAGCGAGATTCCTGAGCTCGATGATATTGGGACGGTTGACATCGAGCTCGTTGAATTTGTCAACAATTCTAATTGGACTGCGTCAACTCTTTGGATTAATTCAAGGATTGTAGTAAATACACTTTGGTCTGTCAAATCACAATTGTTGGATCTGGATTTCTCTCTTCAACTTAAATCTGATTTATTAGACTCTCCTGTACATCTACAACAATTGGCTAACTTAAAACAAACACCAAACAAAAATCAAGCGCTGTCTCATCCTGCATGCACTTGTGAGTTCAGAATCAATCAACGTTAGCATACTGAAATTACAGAATCTTGTCTGTCATTTGTAAGCTGGAATTCGAGAGGGAATAGACATCTGCTAAATAATGGGAGTGTACAGCTATTAGAGCACGACGTAATCATGATACAAGAGTCATGGTTTACTAGTGCTCCCACATGGAGCAATTATGATGTCACTCTGATACCAGCTGAGAAGGGTCTTTGGGGACGTCCTACTTCTGGCTTATTGATGGGGGTGAAACAGACCGCGGGTCTGAAAATCGAACCTTGGTTTTCTCCAAATGCTTTCCTACAGATGACAAAGATCGGTGGCAAGGGCTTTGTGGGTGCCGCTATCAATGTATACTGGAACCCGTCGCGCATTTCTGATGAGTGTTTCTTGGATTCTGTGGTTAAGGCTATTGATATTGTGATGCTTGAGGGCCTGTCTCATTTTATTATTCTTGCTGGTGATTTAAATCTGCATTGCCTAGGCCCTTCAGGTAAACTGGAAAAAAATCGCTTGAGTAAATGGTCAATTTTAGTTAAATCTCGAAATTTGTTCATGTTAAATGGTGCCTTCCCGCAAGACATGCCACCAAGGTCTACTTGGCATCGTGCTAACAGTGAGGGCATCATTGACTTTATGTATGTTAATGCACTGATGTTTAATAAGGTAACAGCATTCAAAGTAATTGACTCAGACATGAGCGACCATAATATGCTATGTATGCTTCTGTCTGTAAATGTTAGCATTAACCAACTAAAACCTTTCTGTCTTATGGGCTCGCATACTGTAAATCCGGCTAGAAATAGATTAACATGGACCGAGTCTTCGTTGGGAGCCTTTAGGACACATTACTATGCTCAACTTAATGATGAAGCATCCCAAAACTCTCTGCCAGTTACACCATATTATGACCTAATGCAGATCTTCCAACCGGGGTCCATCAAACAGAAAGTGAAACAAACCCCCCATCTGCACATATTCGATCACCAAATTAGACTTGAGAAAGCTAGGGTACGTTCTGAGAGGAGAGCAGCCCTTAAGCTCCCCTTGCATATGCGACAAACTGTTCTGTCCCGCATCAAAACTAAATATAGAAATTGGGCAAGAGGAAGGAGGGCAAAGCTTTACCATACTGATGGAATTAGCATACTAAAAACCTTGGCTTCAAAGAATACTGCTCAGTCATGGAACATCATAAACCAAGTGACTGCAGGGCATCAGGTGGCGGTTCAGTCAAACGATGTGTCTGAAGCAAGGTGGATACAGCACTATGCAAAACTATTTGCTGAACCTCCGGTGCACTCCTCTAAAATCTCATTTGATACTCTCCCTCCTTTCTATATACATTTTGACAGAGAAGACATTATGTATTTTATCAAGCGAGCCAACAATTCCAGAGCCCCAGGCCCGGATGGCTTATCCAATGCTCACCTCAAACGGTTTCCGGACATCTGGGCGGATATTCTTTGTCTCGTATTTGATCATGTCAATACCTCACAGAGAATTCCCCTGTCGTGGAAGCAATCTATTGTCGTCCCGATTTATAAGAAAGGTGAACGGGCCAACCCAACAAGTTACAGACCGATCTCTCTTTTGGATGTCCCGGGTAAGATCTTTTCTCAGCTGATTTTGCGTGAGCTGAAAAACTGGACAAAAAAATGCCTTAAGAGAGATCCCCTCCAATCAGGTTTTGTAAGCGGACTTGGCACACTTCCTAACATGATCACATTAAACATGTTGAAGTCGAAATATGCACTCAGGAAGCAACCTTTATATTTTGCGTTCATTGATTTTCGCTCAGCTTTTGATTCCATTAACAGAAACTTATTATTTTATAAGTTAAAAGTTTTTGGTTGCCCTTCCTCTCTTTTGTCAATTATCATTCAACTACACACGGACACGTCCATGCGTGTCAGGCTCTCTTTTGAAGGTCTTCTATCCTCTTCCTTTTCAACGTTTCTGGGACTCAAACAGGGGTGCAGTTTAGCATCGATATTATTCAATCTGTTCATATTGGATATGGGGAGTTATTTCGTGCATACTTTATCGGATGCTCCTGAACTTGGTGGTCAGCGCATACCATGGTTGCTTTATGCGGATGACCTTGTTTTAATATCGCAAACTCCTAGAGGTCTCCAGAACTTGCTGTCTGCATTGTCTAACTATTCTAAGGAGAATCAACTTCTAGTCAACTTGGAAAAATCTCAGATTCTAGTCTGCAAGTCAAGAGGGAAAGCTAAGAGCCTAAACATAGTGTGGTATTTACAACAACAACCAATAGAAATTGTGTCAGAATACAAATATCTGGGTCTATACATGCAAAATACCATCATCGACAACAGACACTTGACTGTGTTACAGTCAAAACTATCAACGCTGCTGTCACAGGCGAAAATACTCGTCTATAAGTACAGGAAATTTACATTGAGGCATTTGTTTATGTATTATGAGCAAAAAGTCATCCCCATCTTGTTATATGGTGTAGAATCCAAGCTGTATTCTAATGACCAAACTTGGGATAAACTTGAGGCCACATTTTGGAGAAGGGTTTTAAATTTGCCAAACTGCTTACCTTTGCCTATGCTGCGTTTTGAACTAGGGCTCAATCCATTATCTAGCAGGGTCAAATGGAGACTGTGTTCCTTTTTTCGGAAATGCATTCTTGGTGGTGGTGAGAACAATATAATGAGTACGATTGCTGGCTACTTGACCTCCTCCGGTTTGGCCTTTCCTAGTCAATGGCGTGGCTTTGTATTAAATGCTATGTCTGAAGCTGATATATCATTACAGCTGCTGATGGAGAACCCAATTTGTGCTAAAACAAAATATTATCAATGGGAGTGGATTCAGAACTACGAACGCTGCAGACAATACAAAGATTTTAATTCTAAAATCTTTGGTATTAAATGCTTGGGTCAAGTGCCAAGTTATCTACTAAAATGTCCCTCTGCGAAAATTCGGTCCAAGTTCTTGCGTTTGAGAATGAACTTGTGGCCTACGAGAGAAGTGTTGGTGAGACGGAAGATTATTCTTCCTGAATTAAACTTTTGTCGGTTTTGTAATCATCACAGTGTTAAAGAGACTTTACAACACGTGATAGTTGCATGCCACGCTTTGGAAGACATACGGGCAAAACACTTTACGAATCTGTTAAATGTGCACATGCAACAGGACGATTTGGAGATATGGAATGTTTTAATCAACAGTACCAGATTTTCGGTTATAAAGGCACTGGTGCACTTTCTGGAACATATATTACCTTGTGAACTTTTTCTATGAACAGTCATACTAATAATTGGTTGAATGCACATGAGTTGATGTGGTTTTCTATCCTTTGAGATTGTTTATAATAAGGTAACTTGTGCTGAAGTAATTGTATCATTTAGCAAACTGTGGTATCTGTTGTTGTTCAGCTTTCTTTTACTATATGTCCTTAAGTGTATGCTAACCATGTATTGGGATCTTATGGAATTATCATGTAATTTTGAAAAGTTGATTCTATTCAGCTATAACAAAATAAAAAAAAATAAAAAAAAAAATAAAAAAAAATGCTCCTTATGGCAGAAGAGCGCAGCTCCCACCGACCAGGCAAGGGCAGAAACGTTTCTCACGCTCCGGATGGGCAGAGGGGCTTCTAGTGGCCAAAAGGCAGCTTCAGCGGCGGAGACAACCCATCCTCCGAAGCCGCTTTGGTTTCCCCTCTCATAGCGCACCGGTTGGAGGATGGTTGATGGAGCACTTGCTCCAATGGCAGGGATTTACTTCTGATGCCTGGGCGTTGCAGCTCATTCAATGGGGTTATTGTCTGCCGTTTCTGAGAAAACCACCGTACAGACCACACCCACCTCCAGTCCAACTGGGACAGGAGCTCCAGGAAGAACGGAGAGCCCTGTTGCTGAAGGGTGCCTTGTAAGAGGTACCTCCCGAACAGAGAGGATTGTATTGGTATTCCCAGTACCTCCTCACGGGGGATGGTGGGGGCGAATCACCACCCGAGCAGTGGAGTTTTGAAGTAATTGAAGGTGCTCAGTGAGGTAACTCAGCTGACCCAGATAAAGAGAGTTACAGTAGTCTGTGGTGCTCAGAACCAAAGCAGCAACCACGGGAGCACAATGCTTAATTGGAATGAAGGGGAGCACCTTGCATAGGATCCGCAATTTAAAATGCCCAGACTTGCATAAAGCAGCTACTTGAGGTGCCATGGAGAGAGAAGATGAAAGCAGGACACCCAGGTGTTTAACTGAGGTCGCTGGCGTAGGGCAGGTAGCTAATGAAATAGGCCAGAACTCTGGGGTCCAGAAAGAGTGGGGGCTGGAGGTACCCACCACCAGCACCTCAGTTTTCCATCCATTGAGTTTTAACCAATTTGCCATCATCCGGGCGCCAAGATCTTCCAAGCAGCTCCGTACCTGAGACGCTGTGTCGGCCATGGTAAGGTCGAGCCGAACCAGGATCTGCGTATCATCGGCGTAAGTGTAGTATCTGAACCCATGCAACAATATAAGAAGGAGGAGGGGACGAATGTACATATTGAAAACTATAGGAGAGAGCGCTGATCCCTGTGGGTCACCACAGTAAAGCAGTCCCGGGAGGGAGCAAAAAGGGGGCAAGGACACTGACTGAGTCCGGTTGGAAAGAAAAGCTTGAAACCAGTCAAGGACCTGACCTGAAATGCCAGCATCAGACAATCGAGCCAAAACAATGGAGTGGTCCACCGTGTCAAAAGCGGCTAACAGGTCCAACAATAGTACCGCTCCCCACCCCGCCCTGGTCAACTAACTGGGCAAGATCATCTATAACAGAATTAAGAACCGACTCTGTTCCCCTTCCAGGGCGAAAGCGAGACTGGAAGGGATCAAAGAAACCAGACAATTCAAGGAAGGAGGAAAGAAGAGGGGAGACCAAGATCTCAAGCAGCTTCATATTAAAAGGTAGCAAAGAGATAGGTCTGAAATTGGCCATGACCTTAGGGTCGAGAGTGGGCTTCTTCAGCAGAGGAAGCACTAGTGCGGGTTTGACTTGGCTAGGAATTGTACCAGTTTTAAATGAGTTATTGATAGCGGCAGTAATGTGAGTAAGTAACTCAGTAGCAGTGTCTTTGATCAGGGTGAGAGGAATAGCATCTGTCGGAGAGGCAGATTCTAGGCCATGAATGGCCTTAAGTATCTCGAGATCAGAGAACACGGGGAAAGAGGACCATGAGACCATGGGGACAGAAAGCAAGGGAAAGCATGGGCAATCAGTAGTGGCAGGGGTTTCTTTGGCAATATCCACACGTATGGTTTCTATTTTAGAGGAGAAAAAGGATGCAAGAGAGTCACGCAGAGCTTGTGACGGGATAATTGCCGGGCCTGTTTTAGTTGGATCAGAGAGAGAGCTGACCAATTCAAAAAGGTCGTTTGTTTTATTCTTCCTTCCTCAGCCTTCTAGGCCTCATGGCTTCCTGCATTTTTCTGGTGCCAGAGGCCAAGCTGTTGGTGGGTGGACCACAGCAGCCTTTTGGCGGGTGAACCGTTCTGGCCTCTTTGGCCTCTGTCCCAAATCATCACAAATGCGTCCTTGAAGGGTTGGGGCACTCACTGCAAGGATTTGCAGGTGAACAGCCTGTGGTCAGCAATAGACGCCAGGAGGCACATTAACAGGCTAGAACTACATGCTATCAGGCTAGCCCTGAAAGCATTTGCCCCGTCTCTGCAGGGGAAACATGTCCTCGTTCTGACAGACACCACGGTGGCCATGCACTACCTCAACAAGCAAGATGGAGTGCACTCCCGCCCCCTCTGCACAAAGTCAATGATGCTTTGGTTCTGGTTGTTGGAGAACAAGATTTCAGTCTCAGCAGTTCATCTGGCCGGCACAGAGAACAACTTGGCAAGATGCTCTGAGCAGGCAGAGCACGGTGTCACACGAGTGGGAAGTGTGCCAGGAAGTCCTAGAGGAGGTGTTCTCTCTATGGGGTACCCCGTGTCCCCTCTGACTCCTGTCATTCCATGGGTTCTCCGAAGGTTGAAGAGGTTTTGAGCGACCATGATCTTGACCGCCCCAGACTGGGCAAGGAGACCGTAGTACTCTGACCTCTTGGATCTGCCCATCTCACTGGTTGCCTCAGCGACTGGATCTCCTAACCCATTCGGAAGGCCGGATACTCCATCCGACCCCGGAATCCCTCAACTTACATGCTTGAGAGGATGCGATATGATGACTTGGTATGATGACTGGGACCTCTCTGAGGAAGTACTTGAGGTGTTGCTGGCTGCATGCAGACCATCTACAAGATCTTTATACGTGTGCAGATGGATACGATTTGAGGCGTGGCTCAGGAAATGCGTGATTGACCCCATCTCTTGCTCCACCAGTGCAGTGATGGAGTTTCTGTTGTCACTGGCCTCTGCACGCCTTCAGGTTGCCACAGTCAAAGGCCTTGTCTGTGTTTGAAAGATCCCTGGATCAAGGTTCATTTTTCACGGTCCCGGTAAAGGCTCAATTCCTTGCAAATAAGTTTCCCCTTTCCGCAACTCCCTTTGTTGTCCCAGATTGGGATCTTAATATGGTCCTTAAATTTCTGATAGCGGCTTTTTTTGAGCCTATGCACTCTTGCTCATTGTGGCTTCTCTCATTGATAACAGCCTTCTTGGTGGCCATCACGTCTGCTAGGCAGTTGAGTGAACTACAGGCCCTGTGCTGTTGGCCACCCTTACGATTTTTCCAGGAAAAAGTTTCACTCTGGGGAAGGCCTGGTTTCCTACCCAAGGTCGTGTCAGAATTTAATTTGTCACAATCCATCGACCTTCCGGTCTTTTATCCTCTGCCTCATCCTTCTAAACAGGAGGAACGATTCCATCGGCTTGACCCCAAGAGGGCACTTACTATGTTGACAGAACTGCTGACTTTAGGAGAGCTGACCAGCTCTTCATGGCTTTTTCCTTAGCCTGTAAGGATTTACTCAGAGCAAAGCAGACTTTATCCTGTTGGCTAATCCTCCGCATTGAAGAGTGTTACCAGACCACTGGGAAAGAATTACCAGCAGGCATCAGGGACCATTTCTCAAAGGGGGTCTACGCATCCATCCCATTGCAGAGGGGAGTCGCTGTCCGGGAGATTTGTCGCGCTGCGACATAGTTGTCTTTGCATACCTTCGCAAAGCACTAAAGCCTGGATGTGGCTCGCACGTTTTGGCAGAACAGTTCTAAAGAGTGTTAATTTGACTTTCTGCCTGTCTCCTCCATTACTGCTTTGGGAGTCTATCAGATGAGGAATCTGCAGGAGAAAAGCAATCGATTGAAGGAGAAATGACCTCACCATAATGTTCTTTCTATGGATTCTTCTCCTGCAGATTCCTCATCTCCCCACCCATCTGTCCCCTCTGAGAAAGTCAGTGGTTGGTGCGCATCTTTCTATTTCAAATAACGATGACTTGGAGATGGTCCTCCGTGTCCTGTTTTTCTGTCTTCCTGCCACGTCCTTAAATAAAACTAATTTTCTGACACTACTAATAGTGTTACTTTTTCAATTGTCCCTCCTTCGGAGGGCTGTAATTAATTACTAATTTAAGAAAGGGATCATTAGCCCACTTGTTCTCCATTTTTCCTATGCAGTGTGTGGTGCTCTGGAAAAAAGAGGGAACTGGGTTTGGGGTGTAGTGACACGCTACTTATATGAAGTACTGCTACCAGGGGGTCTTCCCCATAATGGTCATATTTTGTCCAGACCAAAATCGGGTCCCTCAGTATTACTAATTGAGTGAATCAAAAAGGCCTGAAAATTTGTCCGAAAAGAAACACACAGAGAGGGACTATGTGGTGGGTTCAAATGGTTATATTTGAAAATATAGTTGATCTTCACAAATAACAATACATGATTGAGATTAATACCCTAAAGGCGTAATTGTTTTCACACATAGTTAGTTTGTTTACAGATAACAATAAAAAACACAGTAAAAAATAAAAAAGTGTGTGTTGGCACCTTAAAAGGTGAAGTTACTTGTGAAATAGTATTTAGTGTACCCGAAAAATCATAATGACAGAGAATTGCTATAAGTAAGTACACGTAATATCCAAACAAAAAATCAAACATATATGAAGAGACCAATCTCTAATTGAACAAGGTTGTTAAAACACGACAATTGGAATTTTCAAACAATCAATCCCAAGTCACCTGAGTTTTGTCCATAGGTGTTCACTGAGAAAAAAGGTTTCACTGTTGCATACATCACAGAAAGAATACATAGAATCTGGGGTGCAATTTAGGTTTACATCTACTCATTTAAGGTAAAAATCCTGTAGGGGTTATGCCACCATGTAGTCCAACTGGCAATGATCCTACCCAAAGGTTGGCATATATATTCTATGTTGTATGCTCTGTAGTAAGCAGTGGTGTTTGTTGGTTATTTTCACCAACTGACACTCTATGCCAACGATGCAGGGGGGGAACCTGAAAAGTCCAGTAAATCAATGTTGACAGTGTCTTCGAAAGTCCAAACTAGTCAACCTTGATTTTATCTTGCGTGTTCCCTCTTGCTCTGTAAGCGTTTCGGCGGAAGATATATGACATAGTTCAAACCGGACAAAAAGCAACTCTTAAGTGTTCGTAGTAGCCGCCTTCTTCAGGGCGAAATGAATGACCCCTATGAAAAAGAAAAAGGAGAGAAAGAAGGGATCCCCCTTTAGTTCTATGTGTTTCCTTCATGGACACTAAAAGGCCCAAAGTAATACTTTCATGAACTTAAAGTTTAGCAGGCAAAGCTGAGTTTGGGAGAAACATGCTAAAACCCGTCACGGTAAGGATGAAAATATTAAAATTAACTCACCAAGGACATTCTATAAAGGTTCTTCATCGGACAACTCCCCCCAAGGGACTGCTCTCATCTTGAACCGCCTCTATGGCGATTGTTCTCGTAGAGAGCTCTGAACTAGTAAGGCTATATAGTACCGATCCATGGGGAAAGAACAACTGGGAGTCGACTAATTCGATTTCCCTAAGGAGAAGGGAAAAGGATGTGTTCAGTTAATTGATATGCCGTCCCGCATTGGTTTGTCTGCTGCACCTAGGTGCTGTGTGCTATCTTATATCGAGCTAACATGTAGATTTACCTGTAAATGTACTTGCACCATGACACATTGATCATTCCAATCTACATCACTGTGCGAGTGGTCCCCTTGCGTCGTGTGTAGTGAGCACAGGAATCATGTGTTGAAAAGCCCTTCGTTCGGATGTCCGTGCGCTGCATACAAACAGCAGAAAACAAAGGGTGGTGTAATATAATACATGTCATTTATGTTTTCAAGTCAATATGTCATCCTGACCAACCTATTCTACAAATCCCTGCGGGGTAAGAAAGTTCCAAAGTTGGGGCACATTTACCGAAGGTATTTACCTAAAGGCTGCTGCCGGTTTTTAAAAGGTTAGATCCAGTCTATGGTTGCCGGGTCAAGCATCGCCCATATTGAGGTCTGAGATTGCCTTACAGTATGCTCATCTTTGGTCGATGCTGATGAAGGTGCTGGTCCCCTGTAGCCGCAGCCGCCAGGAAATTGTATTGCGGAATGGATCTTCAGAAATGTACCCGCCATGTTTCTATGCCGCGCTGGGGGTGTGTCCAACGTCCAATCAGGGAGGCAAGTGCATGAGTCCTGATTGGCTGTCCCAAACTAAATGCGGAAGCTATGGCCCGCAAAGCGGGGGACCAATCAGTAGTCAGCTAGGTCCCCGTGTCAGTTTGGGTGTGCGTGTGGAGCCCAATCAGGGGAGCAGAAGTGCAGAACCTGATTGGGTGTCATAGCTGAAATGCGGAAGTCGAACTCTGCAAGCCGTGAAGTCAGTTAACGATTGGCTGAAGTCGTGCTGCAGACTGGGTACGCGTGTAAAATCCAATTAAGTGAATTGGTACGTCATATTCCCCATATTTGTGTGTGTAAGTCTGGAGGCTGGAAAAAAATGCAAATATGTAATTCAGGCATACTAAAGTTCAAACTTGTATGCTTTGTAAGGGGACGTGTTCGTCTCCAAACGGTGCCCTACGTGAGTTCGTCCGGGCGGAAATTAGAAGTAATAAATTGAATTAGTGGGGGCAGTGGACCCCAAAATCCTGCTGAAAAACGCTCCTTGCACAGTGGGAGACATAGCAGACACTGTGCATCGGGGTAAAATAGAGATAGAGCCCATGGGTCCACAGGCTGGCTTTGGACATCAGATGCTATTCCATCAGGGTGATGGGGCTACAAAGTGGTGGTAAT
Organism: Ambystoma mexicanum; assembly: GCF_040938575.1. NCBI lineage: Eukaryota > Metazoa > Chordata > Amphibia > Caudata > Ambystomatidae > Ambystoma > Ambystoma mexicanum. The sequence continues at coordinate 643,844,542 of NC_090923.1, forward strand.
CAGATGGGCTGATTGGAAATTCTCTTATATGACGCTTGATGTCATGTCCGGAGCCAACGACCAGACGCTGAGCAAGACTGTTCGATGGACGACAGCCGGGTCGAAGTCCACTATGCCCCCTGACGAAAATTCTCCGAAGCAGCGAAGCTGGAGGGAATATGTATCGGATGAGGAATCTGAGGGAGAAGAATCCTTAGAAAGAACATTACGGTAAGGTAATTTCTCCCTCCCCTTCAAAACATTCAAGTTGGGCATGCCTGATCAGATCGTGGAGAGTCTCTACCAGTGAGACTGGAGGGGCTGCCTGGTCAAAAGGACACTTACCTGCATGTCCCAATTTGGCAGCTGCACATGCAGTTTCTGAGGTTCACAAACATGGGACATCACTTCCAGTACCGAGAACTACCTTTTGGCCTCAATTCAGCTCAGGTTTTCACGAGAATAATGAACATTGTAGTGGTGCTCCTAAGAGCCAGGGGTCACCACATCTACCCCTATTTAGATGACTGGCTCATCCGGGGCAGCTAGAGGGAGACAGCCCACAGCACCTTGAGAAGCCTCATGGATCTCCGATACCAGCTGGGGTTTTCAGTGCATCAGACCAAGTCGGAGGTCATCTTTCTGGACCTGGCATTTGACACCATAAGGCAGAGGATTTTCCCTCCACCAGAACAGGTCAAGGCTATCCTCATTGCTACCGGACATTTCCTGGAACAGGAGACAACCTTGGCTTGGTGGTATCGACGCTTGCTAGGCCTTATGGCGGCATACATCCTGGCCGTTGCTCATGCCAGGTTCAAAATGAGAAGGCTGCAGTTGCATCTAGCAGCAAGCTGGGACCTGGAGAAGGGTTTCCAGTCAGACTAGATCCCTATACTACACCACGTCAGGCCGGATTTGGTTTAGTGGAGGCAACAGGAAAACATCATGAAGGGGGTCCCCTTCCACCAGCCTCGGCTGACAGCGGACATTATGACAGGCTCCTCATTGGAGGGCTGTGGGGGCCACTCTAGACACCTTTACTGTCCACTGTTAGGGAGAATTTGCCTTCTAGGGCTAATTTCCCTCACCTAGTGAGTCCCCCAGCAGCTTTGCTGGATTTCTGGAGTTTATTTTTTCCACCTGGTAAGATTGTACATCCTTTTTCCACTCTGACATGTGTTTTGGCCTGTGTGTTGTAACTCGTGTGATCTTGGGCACTGGAGCACACCACTCCAGGTGCCCCTGTTCTTGTATGGGTTACCCGGCACCTTTAGTGTAGTAACCCGGGGTTGTCTTTTAGACTTCCCTCTGACTCCATTTCTGTCTGTACCTCCCTGAGCATTATTTTGCTCTTTTAACATTTAGACTTGGCTGGTGGCAGTGGTATCTACCCTAACTTTTCTACCATGAATATATTAGGTAAACGTGGTACTGTTCTTGGCTATTATATTAGCCTCGAACATAAACCCGCTTGAACAAATCTTCTTTTTCGCCTTCTTTGTTCGCCATCTTTTGGTGGGCTTCTGCAGAGAAGCCCTCCTCTTGGCACCTGGGTGTCTAGGTAGACTGAATGTGGGGAAGGGGTGTAGTCACCCCCAGCACAGGGTATCCTAGGAAACCCAAGTCGCACTTTGCCATGATTAGCTGAGGTGGTTGTCCTGGCTGGACAACCCCCCTGCTGCGTGATTGACAGCCAGGCTGTGTGAATGGGGGGTTTTGCGCATAAAAGGCAGGTCTCTTGGGCTATGAGTCAGAGTCGCCTCTGGAACTACAAGGAACCGAAGAGAAGCGGAGAGAACGACGGCTGCTGCAACTACCCGTCCCGGTGAAGCCCTGCTGCAGTCCTGAGCTATCTTCCCTTCGAAGACTAAGAGAAGATCCAGCCCGGAGTCTTCTTCCTTTGAGCCTGGTGGGGATAACCAGCTCATTTCCAGCTTATCTTCTTCAGCCAGAGATCTCCGCTGTGGTCGAAATCTCTGCACACTGCTGTAGTGATCTGGATAGCCACCTGCTGAGCCTCTCCTGTTTTTAAGGAGCACACCTTTGCGTTGTCGCTGCTGTCAGCTTCATCCCTGTGTGGTGCAAACCCCCTTCAGACGTCCTCCTTCACAACGAAGCTCCAGGAATCGTGGGTCTGCGGGAAACCAACAAGAACAACTGCCAGGACACCAGCTGCATCGTGGAAATAAGGTACTGTGTTCTACTCGAGGAAACTGGGTGAACCCCTTTTCTACATCCCCAAGGCTCGTCCTTGTCTTCCCTCCTTCTTATAACTTTTGCTTCCGAACATTGACAATATTCAAGTACTTTTTGGCTACACGGAATCGTGAACTGTCTAATGGTGTGATCTTCGGCACAGGCCTCCGGTGTCACCTAAACCTGGCTCCGACCCTTTGACTTTTGAACTCCTGTTTCTGAGTGTTTCTCAGTACTGTCTGCCTAACCTAAATATTGCCTGTGATTTTTGCCCCCAACTCCCTCTGGGTATCTCAGGTGCTAAGTGTGTTTTTGCCCCGGTAGCATTTCATGTCACGGATACGCGTTTATTTAGTAGACCGAACTGTCAAAAAGTAATCACAACCGTATCGGCGGTATCGTGTTTTGTTCATAACACTGGTTCCTTCAAACACAGGGTACTTACCTTGAGACTTACCGTACAAAGTGAATTGGTTAGTTGTAGTATATATATATATATTTTTTACTTTATTTTTGTTTTGCTTGTCACATTACACTCCCTGCAATTCTCATCTACGTGATACGAATATGTTACACATTAATAGCCCGCATCCCTTTTCAGTCTCTTACATCAGGTGTGTGCCTTCGCACATCTATACAGTGTATAATTACATTTGGGTAATAGCTTGGTAAGTTGTATCATTCGCACTTTCGCTGTCTGAGTGCTCAGTGTCTGGTGAGGTTTCATCTAAGTATGCTCTGAACAGGGCCCATATGTCCTTTGGTTTGCATGGAGCGGGCACCATTCCCACATAGTTTTCTTCATTCATTTACATAAATCAATGCTGTGAGGAACTGTTCTGCTGTCGGGGCCTGACTGCTCTTCCATTTCTGAAGGATGCTTTTCTTTGCTACTGCACAGGCGACGTTAAAGAGTCTCCTCGTTCTTTCCAGGACCTTTCCAATGTCGCCGAACAGGTATTTTGGAGGGTTGAGGTGCGCAGGGATTTGTGTTATTTCCTCCAGGATATTAGCCACTGTGCGCCAGAATCCTGCTATTTGGGGACAGGCCCAATATATGTGGAAAGAGTCCGCGCCTGGAGCATGGCATTTCGGGCAGTTATCGGAGACAGTATTATAGAACTTTGCCATTCTTGCTGGGGTAAAGTGTAGCTTATTCGGGATCTTGAATTGTATTAGTCTTAGGCCTGCGTTTAGTGAAATCTTCTTAGAAAGGAGGCAGTATCTGGACCATTTCTCTGTCTCAATTGTCATGCCCATGTCCTCTTTCCACGACGTCTTAATGGTGTTCAGTGTTTTCGTGTGTGTCTGGACTATATTGTACAGTTTGGATACCCCGGTGCCCGCCTGTGAGTACAATGACTGGTAACATGCATGTTCGGGGGTTCATCTGGGAATGTTGGCTACCGTTTCTTGAACGCCGCTTTCATACGGTGGAATTGTAGGGTGACCAGTTGATTTCTCCCAACCAAATCTGCAAAGTCTGCAGGGGTTACGAATTTACCATTTGGAAACATAGTTTGCGTTTTAAGATCATATTCTGGGATCCAATTTTTCTGTATGCCAATGTCGTATGTTGGTTTGATGCCTAGGAAGTTCCAGAGCGTGGCCTGGGAGTCATAAGGAGTATCTATCTGGAGTCGCTTGCTAATTGCGGCCCATGCTGCAACTGTGCAGGAAGCGGGATCGAACTTGTAGTCGTCTTTATGTGATTTTGTGAATATAATGGATCTCAAATCGGTTGGGCGGACCGAGTGTCCCTCGATAGGTATATGTGGTGTTCTGTCTAAGGGGTCTTGCCAGAATTTAGCATAATGTGCCTGTGCCACATAATAGTATAGTTCGAAATCAGGGGCAGCAAAGTCTCCCATTTTGTAGGGTTCAACCAACTTATCCCATTTCATTCTGTTTGCACCTCCGTTCCACACAAAAGCGGTGGCCATGGATCGAAGATTGTCAAAAAAGGGTTTGCCCGGCCATATAGGTACATTACAGAAGATGTATAGGAGCTTAGGGAGTACTGTCATCTTAAGTACCGCTATTCGGCCAGCAAGCGATATGGGGAGTTTAGCCCAAATTTGGAGTTTAGAGTATATGGCTTGTAGTGTGGATTCATAATTGTCTATATAGAGGGAGGTTTTGTCTCGGGAGACCAGGATTCCCAGTTAACTAATGTGGTCGGGAGCCCATGATAAACCATGTGTGTATGTGGGGCAAGTAGTAGCTCGAGTTAACAGGAAGATTTCGGATTTTGCAGTATTGATTTTGTAGCCTGAATGTGTGGTGAAGTCGCTTATCACGGCTAATATAGGGGATAGGTTTTTTTCGGGTTCCCGAATATATAGCAGTACATCGTCTGCATATAGTGAGATGGCTTGGTATACACCAGCCATTTTTATACCCCTCAGGTCCTGCTCGGCTCTGATTGCAGCCTCCACCGGATCTAATGTAAGGGCGAAAAGGATGGGAGAGAAGGGGCATCCCTGCCGGGTTCCTCTGCATAAAGTGAAATGGTTGGATAGGGTTCGATTGGTTAGGACTCTGGCTTTGGGTGAGGAGTAAAGAAGTTTGACACACCCTATCAGGTATGATCCGAATTTGTGAAGGACCTCGAACATATATAGCCATGAAACCGAGTTGAATGCTTTCTCGGCGTCCAGTGCTATGGCTGCTGCTTGCGCTTCTGGCTTGATCTGTGCTATGATGCCAAATAGTCTGCGCAGGTTTAGAGCCGTGGATCTCGTTGGGATGAATCCACATTGGTCAGGATGTATTAAGGTGGTCATTTTGGGAAACAGTCTAGTGGCCAGTACCTTCGCGTAGATTTTGTCGTCTGTATTAATCAAGGATAGGGGGCGGTAAGAGGAGCGTTCATAGGACGGATGCCTGAGTTTCAATAGCACCGTAATGACTGCGTCTGACATTGACTCTGGGAGTGAACCAGTGTTCATAGCTTCTTCCCACTCGAGGGTAAGTATCGGGGCGAGTATTGAGGAGTATGCCTTGTATAGGTCGGCATTCAGACCGTCCGGTCCTGGAGTTTTACCCGCTGCCAATGATTTAATCGCCTCAACAATTTCATCACTCGTTATTGGCTGTTCAAGGGTCCAGTTGTCTTCTAATGTCAGCCTAGGGAGGGCGATCTTACTCAAATATGTCTTTATATCATCTTGTGTACATCTATAATGATTGGCATAGAGGGTGATGTAATATTCTGTGAACTTCGAGTTTATTTCATCCTCCCCGTGGACAGCTATACCCTTATCTGTTAGGATACTTGTGATTGGGTTGTGGTTATAATTGTTGCGGAGTATACGGGCTAGGTGGTGACCCGCTCTGTTGCCCTCCCCATATCTGCGTGCCCTGGCTGAGGTGGCCATGTATTGTTGTTCTTTGGTTGCCAGTTCATTGAGGGTTTGGAGATGTAAGCTAATATCGGCCAGTGTGCGCTTGTCGTGAGTCATACTGTAGTCAGTTTCGAGTGTTTTCAGGAGTGTTTCTGTATTGTCCAATTCGGTTCTAATGGATCTGAGAAGGCCAGTCGTTTTGGACATCAAGTTGCCCCGTACCCATACCTTAAATGTTTCCCATATGGTTGCCCAGTTGTCTACGGAGCCTTTGTTCAGTTGGAAGAATTCTTCCATCTCGATATGAAGAGCTTCTACTACATTCGGGTATTTTAATATGTTGGGGGCATCTTCCATCGCTGTGCTGAGCGTTTGATGTCGGGGAATGATATTTTGAGAATGACCGGGGAATGGTCCGAGAGTGTGCGAGGGAGGATTTTGCAGCACTCGATAGAGTTGATCAGGGGGGACGAGATGAGCCAGTAATCTATTCTGGATTGCGTATCATGAACTGAGGAGTAGAACGTGTATTTTCTATCTGTTGGATGGATCCCTCTCCAGGCATCGGTCAGGGTTAGTTCCTCTTGAGCTTGGCGTATAACGTTGGCTGCCTTAGTAAGAGTTCTAGGTGTACTTGAGGACCTGTCCAGTGTGGTATCAAGGTTAGTGTTGAGGTCCCCTCCCCATAAGACCCAAACATTCGCAATCGGGCCAATTTCTTCAAGGAGATGTATGTAGAATTCTGGGTCATCTAGGTTCGGACCATATGTGTTGACCAAAAAACGTTTTTCACCCTGCCACGGCACCCCAGACCACGACATATTTACCCTGTGGGTCGATTTTACTTTTTTCGGTGGAGAACCCCAGTGAGGGGTATATTAACGTGATGACACCTCTGTTTTGGGAGGAATATTCCGTGTAATGTCTATTGTTGCCCCATTGCCGCAAGATACTCTCGTTGGTACATTTTAATGCATGAGTCTCTTGGAGCATAGTGATGTGTGGGTGATGCCTGTTGATGTATGCCCCAACTTTGCTGGCTTTCGCCCTATTGTTTAACCCATGAATGTTCCAGGTAAGCAGTTTCAGTTTTAGCCCCATGGATGTTTTTGTTTTTTGCGCCATTTCCGTGCATCATGATAAAGCTTGGGAGGGTGGGTTTTCTCATAGAGGAGGACAGCGAGTGGAGCAGTGATTGCAATTTTAATGGTTAATAAACTAACTGAACTTTGTGCCTGATGCCCAACCGGGGCCTTCTGAGGCGTTAAGTTAACATTGTTCTCGAACAATAGAACCGTCCTGTGTTGCCTATACCCACCCCTCCCACACCATCATACCCAACTTGATGATGATCCCTTTTTTACTAACTTGTGGATATTCCCAAAGAAGGGGACGAGTGTGGCAACTCCGCTTCGTAGTCGAGCGCATCTCATCCGGCAGTATTGAAGGATGGGGAGCATGGGTGCTTCCCTACTCCGCCTTGCTTCCAACATTTCCGGTGGTCAAGAGGGGCCAATTATGACCGTGGTTGGTCCTTAGGACTTGTGATTCAGGCCTATACTGGCTGTTGCAGATCGTTCTGGTCGAGGTCCTGTCTCCCAGGCGGGAGAGGTATTGAGGCTTCCATATAGGCCAGCGCTGCTGTAGGCGATTCAAAAAAGTGTGCTCTTCTGCCGTGCTGTATACGAAGCTTTGCCGGAAAAAGAAGGGCGTAGGGGACCTGTCTCAATCGCAGCTGGCGCTTGATGGTTTCGTAGGATCGTCTTTGAGTCTGGACTCCTGCAGAGAAATCAGGATACATGTGGATGTTATCATTGCCGAACCTCAGGGGTCCCTTCTCTCTTGCCAGCTTAAGGACAGCGTCCCTATCCCTGTAATTCAACAGTTTAGCTATAACCGTGCGGGGAGGGGCCCCTGGCCTGGGCGGTGGAGTGAGAGAGGGATGTGCCCGCTCAACCAGAAACTGAGGTGAGAATGCATCTTCCCCGAGGACGGATTTCAAAAGATCTTCGATTCGGGATTCCATTGGACCGTTGCGGAAGGTCTCCGAAAGGCCGACTATTCGGATGTTGTTCCGTCTAGAACGAGATTCCAAATCGTCGCACTTGTCACAGAGTTTATTCATTTCCCCTCTTAGGAGTGATATGTCTTGGGTGTTTTGCCGAGTCCTCATTCGCGCTGATTCTGTTTTCAGTCTCTGGAATTCTGGCACTTTCTTTATCCACTCGGGTCTTGAGAGAGCCTATTGTAGACAAAATGTCGTCGAGCTTGACATTGATAGCCAGGAACCCATTTTGTATAGTAGTTAATAGGTGGTCAAATTTCGTATCTTCCGTCGCCAAGGATGAGGCAGGGAGTAGTGGGACCAGACTTTCAGGAGGCGACTGTGAGCTTGTAAAAGAGTCCATGGGCCCTGTCTCTCTGCTTTTGCCCACGTTTTTTCCAGGCATTATTAAGGTGTTGAAGCAGCTTGTGCCAGTTAATGTTATTAGGCCGTCTGACAAGATGAAGCGGAAGATGGCTCGGGAGGGTTGCGGAGCCTGCAGGGGTCTAGATGTGTCTGCGACGCCAGTTGTCCTGCGATAGTGTGTTCCGTGGCCTACACAGGCCAGTGCTCTTCAGAGCTGGGTTGTACGGATTTTCACGGTGTGGCTGGATGGCAGCAGGCTCGTAGTCGGCCGAGGGGAAGTATGGAGCACCTCAGTGGCCGCTAGCCCTGCCTGCCTGGGTCTGTATCAGGATACATCTGATACGGGCCAGATGGAAATATGCTGAATGGATTGTGTCTTCCCACATTTATACGGGTTCTAGCTCTGCGTTGTTCCTGGGTAGGAGTATATTTCTTTTACGTCCTGCTGTGGGGTATTTTACTGGTGTCAGGGTGGATGTCAGTTCTCAGTCTGGAGTGCTGTTTCCAGATCAGTAATTTAGGTTGTGGGGTTGGGCTCCCCAGGGGGATGGTAGCAGGGGTTCTGTTGTGGCCTCCAATGTGCCTGCAGGATTTTATCCGCTATTATGCGCCACTGGCGCCAAGTGGGGGGGTGGTTTCGCCCCTTCCAGATCCCGACGTATGAGTCGGGTACGACGTATCTTGGAGAAGCGCCACTTTCCCGGTATAGGCTCCCGCGATCAACCTCGCACTTTGTTGTTGTGCCCCCCCCCCTCCTCCGTACCTTCCTCTCCACCGGTGAAGGAGCACCACCAGGGACGCCCGATCCGGGCCGTCCCCAGAGGTGTGTTTTCGGCATGCAGCAGGGTCGCAGACGATGCATCGTGCCCGGTCGTGCAGTTGTCCATGTCGGTCCCCGGCCCGATTGAGAGGGAGGCGGAGCGCCCCGGTCTCCTCAGGCCAACGCACCGGCGCTGGCTACACCTCTCTCCATGCCGAGAGGCGCTGCCGCCGCCGTCCCTGCCGCCGGCAGCGCGGACCGCGCGGCTCTCGAAGAATGAAGTTCTGGGGGAGAGTAGGTATGTCCCGGTTCCGGGACCACAAGGGTGGGGAAGCGGGGGGAAAGTTCCGATCCGCTCACAACAAGCAGGGAGATGTAGGCAGTGGGACGCCCAATGCAGTTCGGAATGCAGGCTGTTTCGGGGTATGGGTGGGTGCTGCAACGCTCCATATTCGCCGTCCGACCGGGACTGCTACGCCCACCGCAAGGCCCGGGTGTGACAAGGAGCAGCGGCTCTCTCGTGGATTCCAATGGAGCCAAGGAGCGGCTCAGGGCCTGCTTCAGTTTCTGGGCTTAGAGTGTCCGTTTTCGCTCGGTGTTTCACCTGTGAGTTGTGGATGATCTCAGACTGCTTAAATCCATTAGGCCGGCCATTCCAAAATGAGAATAATAGTGCCACAAAAGCCAGAGCCATAATTTTATCTAGGCTGGACTATGGTCACACACTCATGATTGGAGCAAGCAAATGCTGTATAGACAGATGTCAAGTTCTTCAAAACAGTGCAGTGAGAATCTTAAAGAAACAGGCTAGAAGAAATCACATAACCAAAGATAGAAAAGACCTGCACTGGTTACAAATTGAGGATAGAATTCAATTCAAAATCCTGACATTGGTACACAGTTGTATCTCAGGAAATGCACCAATGTACCTAAAAGGAAAAATATCACTGTATGTACCTGGAAGATATCCAAGATCAGAGAACTAGGGCTTGATCAACTGCCCTAAGTTTAAAAAGACCAGTGGACTAGGCCGTGCATTTCCGGTGAAAGCAGCTCAGAGTTGGAATAAGCAATCAGTGCAATTGAGACAGGAGAAGAACCACTATGCATTCCAAAAGGCATTGAAAACGAGCCTATTCAGATGAATTGCTCATCCAGGAAGCTAATTTTTAGGCAAGCAGCTGTATCATTTTATATGTTAACGTCTACGTCTGCATGTGAGCGCCTGATGCCTGAGAGCTTATCGGCGCTATATAAATGTATATTATAAATAAATAATGGGTTATGAACTGGTGGAATATCCCAGCAATACCTTACCTTTCAGGCAGGGTAGTGGGAAAAATCCACTAAGCAATAATCGACAACAATCTCCAAGCTGGCCCCAAAGGAAAAATGAGGCCCCATCAACTACTATACACCAGAGGGGAACAGAGGTGCTGTCAAAAAACAGGTGGGTCGGGAAAAGAATGGTTGTGCAATAAAGATCACATTCAATTGGAAGTCGTCGCAACAAAGGAAAGTAAGAACAATAACTGAGGACTCATCTGCAAAGGATCATGATCAAAATTGGTCTTGGTTGGCTTCAGCGTTGGCGAAAAACTCAAAAATGTAACAGCCAGAGGTCCTTCATAGGCGACCTCTTATAATGGGGTTGTGGAACACGAGAGGCTTTACGCACTTGTTCAACAACAATGCAATGACATTCCAAGACTTTGACATTTGATGCTTTAAAGAGACTTGGTTGGATTCAGTCCCCTTGTGTGATTGGTTTGATGTTTTTTGTTATTTAGCAAAAAGGGCGAAGATAGGTAGACAGTCATCCGGCCTTATGACTGAATAAACAAGGACAGGGTATTAAGGTCCTGAACGTAACCCATCCGAATCCCTTTATACAAAGAGTGCTGCTAAAATGGAACTTATCTTCATTTGAAAAACCAACGGATGTTGCAATATTCAATCTTTATTGGAACCCATATGGAATCTCTGAAGATGCATTTGTAAACAGTTATGTTACTAATTGATGAAGTACATATGAAAATGAACTCTTCATTAATTTTAATCTGTGGTGACTTAAACATAAAGTGTATTGGTGAGGGTGGCAAGGTCATCCCTATAAGAGAGCTATCTAGAAGGGCGAAGGTTTGGACAAATTAATTGTTGGAGAGAGATATTTTCATGTTAAATGGCCAGGTCAGCTGGCATATTCTGACCAGGCCTACATGGAAAAGGGAAATGCAGCGCTCTAATCTGGAATTATTTTTGTGTCAAAGGGATTGTTGAATTATGTTGAGTCCCTGATGGTGAAATCTATGATCGAAAGTGATCATCATCTCCTGGTCTTAGAATGAAAGACAGAAGTTGTAGATCCTCCGAAGGCGAACCCTAGGCCCCTACAAGTAAATCTAAGAGGGAACCGTCTATATATTCCACCGAATAAGATCCCTCAAATAGTGTCAAAATATAGACATGGAAGACCACCAGGAGGCACAGACGAAATGGCTGCCTCAGCCTTTGTCTTCCCTGCAGCCCACAAGGTTATGGTCATGCACCAGAGCACACTCAGCCCGTTTGAAATTAATTGTTTTGAAAAATAGAGAGGAAGAGGTTGGCACCCTCTTAGCAGCTTCCTGGAAGAAACGGGGAAGAGCAACCCGCTGAACACGGCATGGACCGGCAGCCCTCCCAAGGCCAGGTATCCGTGTTGGCCCACCACAGAGCATATCGTTAGCCCCGCCCGGTGCACAACGCAGTGAGCCAGGAGGGAGAATCAGCAGCAATGGTGTTACGCTTACCTGGTCTCTGCGGAGGCGTTGTGGTGCGGTTGCAGCCCTCCCTGGAGTTAGGTCACCCACTTCTGGTTTCGTCCCCTGCGGATCAGCTGTGGACGGCAACAATCGGTGGCACTGCTCCTGCGTGGATATGGGAAAAGGAGAGTGCATTGATTGGTGACTGGGGTATCTCCCAAGCCTTTTGACCCAAGGTGCGATTTCTGTGGGCACGTACCTGCCCATAAGTCTCACCTGGTAAGTGTGAATGATGAGCTCCCCGTCCTGCTGCTTCTGGCAGGGGCACTTGTTGACGGAATAGAGTTCCTTCACTGATTCCTGAGTAATAGTACAGTCCAGCTGCCACTAAGCTCTTCTTTCTGCTTTTTCTCAATGTCTCTTCTCCTTTCCCCTCTTTCTGCTTTCTCTCAATGTCTCTTGTCTTTTCACCTTTTCTGCTTTCTCTCAATGTCTTCATGTTATTGCTCTCATTGTTGTTTTTCACTGAATAACGTTCCTCCCTGTTTTCTCCCAAGCAGCGGCTGTGGAGGCGCGGAACGTGGGTGAGCGGAATGCGACCGCGAAGTCCGGCAGCAGGTGAGTGATGGTTTTAGGGAAGGCGTGAGGTTTAATGGCAGCGCGCCCTTAACGTAATGTCTGTTAAGTGTCTAACCTTGTTTCTCTTTTGCAGGTGCTGCGAGTTCGGATGGAGTGCGTTGTGCCGCGGTGCCCAGATGATGCTGTCTGCATTCCGAAATGTTTGCCGGTGAGCCGCGTTGCCAGGAAGAAGATGTCTGCGCTCCAAGATGTTTGCAGGTGAGCCGCGGTGCAAGGAAGAAGATGTCTTCGCTCTGAGATGTTTCCAGGTGAGCCGCGGTGTGAGGAAGAAGCGTACAGGTGAGAGCAGGATCCTCCAGTTGGTAAGTATGGATGTAGATGGCAGGATCTCTCCAGGTAAGTTGAATCCCAGACGACGGTGAGCGTTACGCTGCACAGAGGTGCAGAATAACGCGAAGCGTGTGCCTTGGGGTTGGGCTGGCTTTTATAGCTGAGCTCTTAAGACCACGCCCCCTAGCTCAGTCCTGCTTGACACACCCTGCCACTCCCAGAAGTTGCACGTGCAGATGCAGATGGAGACCACACCCAGACTAGTTACACACAAATGAGAAGTTGAAGAGAGTATTCCTGCCCTTAATAAAAGAGTTCCGTTCCATTCCAAGCACTTCTGCCTATAATGAAAATGTCTTGTTTAAGTTCTTCCATGAGCCTGGCGCCAAAGGTGCCAGGACTGCGTCCCACCAGGCCCCCCATGTATCAATGTCCCAAAGGGACGTATGTGGACCATGATGACCCCTGCTCCCTCCACTTGATGGTGCCATTCCTGTGATCCTGGGCAAGTGTCCATGACAGCACTCCCCCTTAAGGCCCCTCTCAAGGGTGATCCTCCTCCTGGTCCTGGTTTGGTGGGGTTATTACGATGGAATTGTCTAACCAATCGAGGGGCATGAACATATTCGCTGGGTTCCCAGGTTCGGTCTTGAGGTCTGTATCCTTTCCATTCTAGGGGATTGGGTCCTCCGATGTATTCCATATCTATGACAGTAATCACCACAGCTGTGCTGCTTTGGAAAATCTTTGGCATCTGCGTCCTGTGTCGATGACGTCGATACGCCGCCCTCGAGGACCTCCTCCGACGGCCGACGTCACTGGATGTTATAAGTAGGACGCACGACGCCTGCCTCTGGTGCCTCGGGGAGGCCCATGACACGGATGACTGTGTCGACTGCCAGTCGCTCACGTCAAAAGCCTTGCGGGAGCACAAGAAGAAGTTATCAGTAGGTAAGGTGTCTAAGCCACGGAAGTCGAGGTCTGCGGGGCTTTCGACGGACGATTCGATAGGCGGCTCTTCGCATCGTCGTGGGAAGTCCAGTGGGTCTCGGTCCCAGAGTCGGTCCCGCCACTCCTCTGCCTCTTCGAGGCACTCCCGGAAGCGCAGTCATCGGTCACCTTCCCCGTCCTCTTCAGAGGACTCTGCCCGTCGGCGGGTCGCTTACCCCACCAAGCATGCGACGCCGGAGGAATGTGCTTCCTTCGGGAAGAAAATGTTGGCGATTCTCGAATCGCAGGGCACTGGTCCGTCCGCGCCTCCGAGTGGTGTCAGTCGTGATCGGTCGAGAGACACCGCTCGCACGCCTTCGGGCTCGGGTAGTCGTCACGATTCGCGGGAGAGGTCCCGCTCGGACAAGGGGAATCGTTCTCGGCATGCCCGTTCCAGGTCCCGGTCCTCGACACGTTAGAGACCGTGTGAACCTGTGGTGTCTTCAAGGTAGACGTAGACGCTGGTGGCACCGAGGTCATCGACGGACTCTTTCGAGGCCCCGTCTTCGAAGAAGTCATCGACGCCATCAGCGCCCCGGCTGTCGAGGGACACGCTCGGGGCCCCGGCCTTGAGGACTGTGTCGGCGCCATCGATGCTGTTGGCGCCGCGTTCGGCGTCGACACAGATTCACTTGACGCCTTTCGAGGTTGTTTCGACGGGGGTTCCCCGGGGCTCGGTGGAACCGCCTAGAAAGGCTCTGACAAAGGCCAAGCATGGCTTTGTTCCGCATTCTGTGCCTTCTTTCCGCCAGCTTGAGTTTATTTCAGAGGTGGATGAGGGCTCTGATGATGGCATGGTTCCGGATATGGTACCGGATGAGATTTTATCGGGCCATAGCCAAATTGAAGGCCTGCGGCAATCACTGCACGATGCCAGTGGGATGGACACCTCTCCGGAGGTGGAGTTTTGTAGGCCTGAGCCTGGCACTCATGCCGATTCCTCGTACCGGCACCTTATGTCCAGGGTCACCGAGTACTTGGGATGGTCTGCTCCCCCAGGGGATTTTCTTCAGGATGACCTTACGGATATCCTCGTCCAAGGTCCACCAACCAGTCTTTGCCATGAAAATACCGCCCAGCCAGTAGCGACCCCTGCTACTTGACCAAGCACCCCACTCCGGAGAGTTTGGTGGTGCAGGCGGCTACGGCCCCGGCAAAGCAGGCGTCGTATCCTACCATCCCTCCTGATAGGGACGACAAGCGTTTTGACGGCTGGGTGAAGAAAGTGTTTTCTTCAGGGGGTATGGCGCTTCAGGCGGCCAACTCCGTATGTGCCTTGTCACGTTTCACGCACACTCTGTGGAACTGTGTTTCCTTAGCGGCTGAACATATTCCCGAAGGGGATGAACGGGATGGTTTCCTTGCCATGGTTAAGGATGGTAAAGACGCCATGTGTGAGGCCGTTCAGTCAGGTTTGGTCATGGCAGATTGCGTCAGCCGGTCCATGGCGGTGAGCACCGTGATGCGCAGGTTTGCGTGGTTCCGGAAGTTGGGGTTTGCTCCTGATATGCAGGCCCGGCTCCTCAACATGCCCTTTGACGGGGAAAATCTTTTTGGCAGCAAGGCTGACGAGAGCCTTGAGGGGTTGCAGACCTCCAAAGCTGCAGCAAAGTCGTTGGGCGCCAACCTCCGCCTTTTCGTCCTAGGGGACAGCAATGGAGGGGAGGTTCCTTTCGTTATTACTCGTCCTTTGGTAAAGCGAGTGGAGCTGCCAGTCAAAGGGGCCACCGGTGCCAGAGGTGGAAAACAAGCTACTTGAGGTGCCAAGGCTGCTCGGGCTGTTGCCTCTTTGCCCTCAGGCAACGCCGCAGCCGCTTCAGCTCAGTCATGATGCCATGTCCCATGGTTCGCCGGTTGGGAGAAGGCTGGCGCAGCATCTTGCAGAGTGGCGTGCCATTACTTCAGATGTGTGGGTTCTGGAGATCATAACCCACGGCTACTGTCTTCCTTTCCGGCAGAGGCCTCAAGACAATCCACCGGGGAATCTCTCTTTGAAGAGTCTGGATCCGCTCCTTGCGCAGGAAATTCAATCCCTGCTGGAGAAAGGCGCCATAGAACTGGTGCCTGTAGCGGAGAGGAACAAGGGATGGTATTACCCTTATTTTTTGATTTCCAAGAAAGACGGGGGATTGAGACCCATCATGGACTTGTGCGGTTTGAACAAACTCCTCAGGAAGGACAAGTTCAAGATGGTTACTCTCTCTCAAGTCCTCCAGGCCCTTCAACTTCAGGACTGGTTTGTGTCTCTCGACCTCAAGGACGCTTATTTTCATGTGCCGATACATCCAAAGCACAAGAAGTAACTGAGGTTCGCGGTTGGCGATTCGCACTTTCAGTTTCGGGTCCTGCCGTTCGGATTGACCTCCCCCCCCGAGGGTCTTCACCAAGCTCATGGTAGTGGTGGCAGCGCACCTCAGGAAAGGGGGGATTCACGTCTACCCCTACCTGGACGATTGGTTGATCAGGGCACGCTCTCCCGAGCAAGTCCTGGATCATCTGTCAGTCACCTGCCACTCCCTCCACAAGCTGTGCTTCTCCCTCAACTTAAAGAAGTCCCATCTGACACCAACTCAGAGGCTCCAGTACATCGGAGCAGTGCTCGACACGTCCCTGGGGCAGTGTTTTCCTCCCCAGGTGAGGGCTCATCACATTCAGCAGATGGTGCACAAGTTTCAGCTTGCCCAGAGTCTCCCAGCGTTCGAGTTCTTGAGATTGCTCGGCCTCATGGCATCCTGCATTCTTCTGGTGCCAGAGGCCAGGTTGTGAATGAGATCTTTGCAATGGGCACTCAAGCTCCAGTGGTCTGTCCTCAGGCAGGATGTCGGACCCTGTTCAGGTGCCGTCCTCAGTTGCCCAGGACCTTCTGTGGTGGGCCGTCGAAGACAATCTGATGAAGGGGGCTCCATTTTGGCTACCCTAGCCGGAGGTGACGATTGTGACGGACGCATCCCTCATGGGATGGGGAGCTTATGCCAACGAGTTGACAGTCAGCGGTCGTTGGTCTCAGTCAGAGTCCAGACTCCATATCAATCTGTTGGAGCTGAGGGCAGTCAGGCTAGCCCTGAAGGCTTTTCTGCCAACTGTGCGAGGGAAGAATGTCCTGATCCTGACGGACAACACGGTGGCCATGCACTACCTCAACAAAAAGGGGGGGCAGGGTCACTTCCTTTGTGCGGGGAGGCGATGCAGCTCTGGTTCTGGGCAATCCAGCAGGAAGTTTCGATCTCGGCAGTTCATCTGGCCGGAGACGAAAACGAGACGGCGGATGCTCTGAGCAGGCAGAGCGCGATCTCTCACGAGTGGGAGTTGGCTCAGGAGATTCTCCTGGAGAGTTTCGCCATGTGGGGGACACCTCAAGTGGATCTCTTCGCCTCCAGTGTCAACCGGAAGTGCGAGAGGTTCTGCTCGCGGGAATTTCCTCCAAAAGGAGCCTTAGGAGACACATTCGTGGTGGAGTGGTCATTCCCACTGCTGTACGCGTTTCCTCCAGTCCCCGTCATCACACAAGTACTGCGGAGGTTACGGAGGTTCGGTTCCCAGATGATCCTCGTTGCTCCGGCATGGGCCCAGAGGACGTGGTACCCGGACCTTCTTGACTTGTCCTTCTGCCCTCCAAGTCGTCTTCCCTACCAAGACGATCTACTCTCACGGGAGGGGGGTCAGGTTCTCCATCCAGAGGTCAGATCCCTCAACCTTCACGCTTCGTTTCTGAAAGGTTGAGGTGTATGGATTGGGACCTCCCTGAAGACGTGATGGAGGTGTTGCTCTCGGCCAGACGGCCAGCAACAAAGTCCCTGTACCGTTGCCGTAAATTCTGCGACTGGTGCAGGGTTAAGAATGTGGATCCTTTTGCATGTGACATTGCCATGGTTCTGTCTTTTTTGGTTTCTTTGGCACACAGGGGCCTGCAAGTGTGTACCGTTAAAGGTTACCTGGCGGCGCTGTCCATATTTAAGCACTCGTCTGAAGAGTGTTCCTATTTTAAAATTCCTTTAATTTCTCAGTTTCTGAAAGGGCTCACTAATGTGTTCCCTCTGTCACCTTTCCTGGTGCCCGGTTGGGATTTGAACCTTGTTCTCAGGTTTTTCATGGGTGCTCCGTTTGAGCCTTTGCATTCATGCCCTTTGAGACTGTTAACTCTTAAAACTGTATTTTGGGTTGCAGTCATTTCCTCTCGCAGAGTGAGCATTTACAGGCACTTTCAGTTAAGCCATCCTTCACTGTGTTTCATAAGGACAGGGTTTTCCTTAGAGTTCGTCCTTCCTTTCTTCCGAAGGTGGTGTCGGAATTTCATTTAAGCCAGAAGGTTGTTCTTCCGGCATTTTATCCTCCTCCACATCCTGGTAAGGAAGAGGAGAGGCTCCATAGGCTTGATCCTAGGAGAGCGTTAAGCTTTTATATTTCACGCATGTCCCGGGTCAGAGTGGACGATCAACTCTTCATTGGTTACGCTGGAAAGAGTTTCGGACAAACTGTGACGAAACAGACTTTGTCTCGCTAGATTGTTTTGCCTATCTCTGAGTGTTACCGCTTGGCGGGTAAGGACCCACCGGTCGGCTTACAGGCCCATTCTACCAGGGGTATGGCTGCCTCTACTGCCCTACAGAGGGGCGTTCCTATTCGTAACATCTGTGATGCAGCCACCTGGGCTTCGGTACATACTTTTGTACGTCACTACTCCCTCGATTCCATCCGGGGGCAGGATTTGGCCTTTGGCAAGGCGGTCCTTTACTCCGCAATTTGATTGGACATTCTAAAGTTCTGTAGCCTAAATTCTTTTCCCACCTCCTTGCATTGGTACTGCTTTGGGAGTCTGTCATAGATATGGAATACGTCGGAGGACCCAATCCCCTCAAAGAACAAGTTACTCTCTTACCTGGTAACGTTCCTTCGATGGGATGGTCCGACGACATATTCCATATCGCTCCCTCCCTACCTTCCCCGCTACAGAATTTCTTATGCGATTGCAGCTTACGTTTCCGCAAGGCTTTGTGTGTCAGACTGGCAGAAGACTTGTGCCACACATTCTGGGGGAAAAAACTACAACTGAGGCTACGGGCATCGTGCGTCCTACTTATAACATCCAGTGACGTCAGCTGTCGGATGAGGTCCTCGAGGGCAGCGTATCAACGTCATCGACGCAGACGCCGAAGATTTTCCGAAGCAGCACAGCTGTGGTGATTACTGTTATAGATATGGAATACGTTGTCGGACCATCCCATCGAAAGAACGTTACCAGGTAAGAGAGTAACTTGTTTGTCTATTGGGTAGTACAGTTTGGACCGAACCACCTTGGAATCCAAGATAGATTTAACTTCATATTCGGGTTCCCCATTTAGTCATTCGACTCTGGTGGAGAATCAATCTGTGTACTTGGTTTCATTGGTTTGAGGAGAGAGACATGAAATACTAGGTGAATTTTCATGTGCGATGGTAACTTCAACTTCATGGTGGCTGGGTTGTTTATCACCTTGATAGTATAGGGGCCCAGATATCTGGGGCGGAAGGCCCATGGTCCTTTCAAAGGTATGTGTCTAGATGCTAACCAGACTTTATCCCCAATCCGTTAATTGGGAGCTTCTTTTCGGTGCTGATCAGCAAACAGCTTTTGTCTTTCTTTGGCCTTTTTCATGCGCTCTGTTGGTTCCTCAAGAACTTCACTGATGGATTTATGCAAGATTTTTATTGCTGGCATTTCCAAAGTATCGGATGGATCAAATACTGATGTCCATGGGTGTCTTTCGTGTAGAGTATAGAATGGAGTTTGTCCAGTGCTTGTATGAACCGAATTGTTGTATGCATACTCGGCTACCCAAAGTATATTTTTCCAGGAGTCTTCGGAGTGCTGAAGCATACACCTTAAATATTGTTCCAGCGTCTGATTGGTTCATTCGGTTTGTCCATCGGTTTGAGGGTAGTGACTAGTGGACAACCAGAGTTTAATTTTGGCAATTGCCCAACACCTTCTCCAGAAAGAGGAAACAAATTGAGTCCCACGATCCAATATCAATACTTATGGAAACCCATGTAACCGGACAATTTGTTCCAAGAACACAGTGGCGAGAGTTCGAGAGTTGATGCAGTTGGAAGTCCTTTCAGAGGGATGAAATGGGCCATTTCGGAGAATAAATTCACTATGACTAAGATGCTGTTGTAACCATTGCAGGGAGGAAGATCTGTGATAAAGTCCATCGATAGTGTATGCCAAGGTGCTGGTGGAATCATTAAAGGACGTAGTAACCCAGCAGGGTTTTGCTTCTGAGAGTTGTGCTGTGCACAGACAGAAACCACAGATTGTAACAAATCGGGCAATGTCTTTCCTCCAAGTGGGCCACCAATAGTTTTGTTTTACCTTAGCATGTGTCTTGGCTATTCCAGGATGTCCTTCTACTAATGAGTCATGGTAGTTTGTGATGAGTTGAGTTTGCAGTTTCTTGTCCTGGATACATAACTGTACTTGGAAATATGGTAGATAGTTTTTGATGGTGTACCGGTCTCCCTTTAAAAGCTATTCCTGTTGTTTTACCAGATTCATCTGGGAATGTGAGCTGGTTTTTAAGTCATCTAAACACATGGTAGCAGCAATTGTGGTTTGAATTCGTTCTTCAGGAATGATGGCCACGGGATGGGATGCTGTAAAGGCCTCTTTTTCCTCACTCATGCGTCATAATATGTCTGCTTTTCCATTCTGCACTTCAGGTCTATAGGTAATAATAAAGTCGTATTCTGCGAAAAAGAGCGCCCAACGAAGTTGCGGTGAGGATTGCGCTTTGGCGGTCTTTAAATACTGTAAGTTACGATGATCTGTGATGACGGTGACCGTGTGTCATGCCCCAAGGAGGTAATGTCTCCATGCCTTAAATGCAGCCTTGATTGCCAGTAGTTCCTTATCCGTGATTGCATAGTTTAGTTCGGGGGCCGAGAATTTGCGGGACCAGAATGCGACGGGATGTAACTGTCTAGTTTCCGGGTCTCTTTGGGATAACCGCTCCTGTGGCTATGTTTGAAGCATCTGTTTCCACTACGTTTGGCAGGTCTGGACGGGGATGTCGAAGAACCGGTGCTGTGGTAAATGCTAGTTTCAGTTTCTGGAAGGCTTATTCAGCTTCTGTGGAGCAATAGAATTTGTTGTTCTTCCTCAACAAAGAAGTGATTGGGTGAACAATTTGCGAGAAGCCAGGAATGAATCGACGGTAGAAGTTAGCAAAGCCGAGCACACTTTGTACTCCTTTATTGGAGGTTGGTGAGGGCCACTGGAGTATTGTGTCAACTTTCTGTGTGTCCATATGCACTCCCTACGGTGTGAGCATGTAACCGAGAAATTCAACTTCGGTCACATGGAAGAAGCATTTTTCCAGCTTTGCATACAATTGGTGTTGTTGAAGTTTTTCCAAAACTGCTCGGACATGACCGACATGTTCTTCCTTGGAATTGGAGTAGATGAGAATGTCATCTATGTAGACAAGTGCGCAAATGTCCAACAACTCACGGAGTACATCATTCATAAAGAATTGAAACGCTGCAGCGGCGTTACATAACCCAAAAGGCATGGCTTAGTTAGAAGAGGCCATACTTTGTGCGAAAGGCCGTCTTCCATTTGTCTCCTTTTTTAACTCTCACAAGGTGGTAGGCCCCTTGCAAATCCAACTTGGTGTAAATCTGAGCATGTTTCACTTGATCCAGGAGCTCGGGTATAAGTGGCAAAGGGTATCGGTTTTTCACAGTGATCTGGTTGATTGCTCTGTAATCAATACAGGTCCCCTCCTTCTTAGGCACGAAGAAGAGGGGCGAGGAGGCAGGAGACTTGGATGGGCGGATAAAACCATTTGCCAGATACTGAGCTAGGTAAGTTTTAAGATGTTGGTTTTCTTGCTCCATTAAGGTGTAAATCCGGCTGCAGGGATTTTGAGCTCTGGGCATGAGGTCCTATTGGCAATCGTAGGGTCTATGCGGGGCAAAACGTTAGCTTTTTCTTTTTGGAAGACATCCTGGTAACAGTGATATTCAGGTGGTAAGGTGCCAGTGAGGCCCAGCACGATACTTTTCTTGGGTTTTTGGTTGATGATGTGTTTGTTGTAGCAGGTGTCCGCGCAGTCTTGAGAAAAGGTCAGAACTCATTTTTGCCAGTGGATCTTAGGATTATGGGTCTCTAGCCAGGGCATTCCCAATATCATCTGGAACTGAGGAGCACCGATGAGATCAAAGGTGATGTCTTCTTGGTGCCCATCCTGCAACAGAAGCTTGACTTTCTCGGTGCATTGTGTCACAGGGCCGGACGATAACTGAGATCCATTCACTGCAGTGACATTTTCCGATTTCTGCTTTTGTTGAAGAGGAAGGCCTATTTGCATTGCCAGATCTCAGTCAATCTAGTTTCCTACTGCCCCACTGTCAATGTATGCCTCCAAGGCATGTATCTTTGACGGCTGCTTGTGATTTACCAAAAGTACCAGAAGGACTACATGTGAGGTCTGTTGGCATTCCTTTTTCTCGCTCGACAAGTGGACCCCTACTCTTGCCGGGCATTGGAGTTTCCAGAGTCCGGTGCTGCTGCTTCTTCTTCCTGGTTTTTATCTGTTGCCCCAACCGTTTTCTTGGGAGGTTTCACCGGCAATCATGGATGAAATGGCCTGCTTTTCCACAATATAGACAGAGTTGTTGTCTTCTTTTTTCTCTTTCTGCCTTGGTCAGAGGACTCCGTAACCCACCGATTTGCATTGGTTCTGAGTGTTCATGTGGTTTGGTGTGGGTCTTGCAGGGTCGCACAAAAACTGTCCTACCTTCTGTTCGATTTGATACATTTTCCTATTCTGCAACCTATGGTTGAGTTGCACTGTAAGGTCTATATAGTCTGCACACCCCTCAGGTGGGTTCACAACTTGTGCCAATACATCCTTAAGTTCCCCACATAGCCCTTGATAGAAGAGTGTAGTCGTTTTCTCTTCTGGCCAGTTGGTTTGAGCTACGAGATGATTGAAAGCTGCAATATAGGTTAATAGATCTTGATTTCCCTGTCTGAGTGACAGTAGCTCGTTGTGCAGGGTTTGTCCCTGAACATGTCGGGCAAACAATTTCTCCATCTCGTGTTGGAAACCCCCAATGTTCCGAAGCAAAGGATAATCTTGGGTTACTAAATGTATTGACCAGTCTGCCGCATTACCCCCTAGATATAAGAGTACAAATGCCACTGAGGCTTCATCATTAGGAAAGGCTCCCGGTCTGCATAAGAAATGTAGGCGACATTGGTTCATGAATATGGTGAACTTGTTTGGGTCGCCATTGAAGTGTTCGGGCGGAGCTAAGGGCACTGCCCCTGAAAGGACTACCTGAACCTGTGTGGATTGTTGTGGCGGAGCATCGTGGCTTATCCCAGGCAAGAGAACCTGGCCTGCTTGTGCCTGTAACACCTGTCTTGCAATATCATCGGTTCTTTCCCAAGTTACGATAAGATTGCGCCTTAATGCACTGGTCTCTTGTCGTGAGGCATGTACTTCAGCCTGTAATTCCCCTAGTAGTTGGGCCAACAGATCTGTCTCAGAAGTTTCCATAACGCCCAGGCAGAGAGTTGTTGAGGCTTCGCGTTCTGTTATGCTCACCTGGTCTCTGCTGAGGCGTTGGGGCGCGGTTGCAGCCCTCCCTGGAGTTAGGTCACCCCCTTCTGGTTTCGTCCCCTGCAGATCAGCTGTGGGCAGCGACAATCGGTGGCACTGCTCCTGCGTGGATATGGGAAAGCGTGAGTGCGTTGATAAGTGACTGTGGTATATCCCAAGCCCTTCGACCCAAGGTGCGATTTCTGTGGGCACATACCTGCCCATAAGGCTCACCTGGTAAGTGTGAATGATGAGCTCTCCATCATGCTACTTCTGACAGGGGCGCTTATT
Source organism: Ambystoma mexicanum (assembly GCF_040938575.1). Lineage (NCBI taxonomy): Eukaryota > Metazoa > Chordata > Amphibia > Caudata > Ambystomatidae > Ambystoma > Ambystoma mexicanum. Next base: position 643,867,761 of record NC_090923.1, read on the forward strand.
GATGGAATAGAGTTCCTTCACTGATTCCTGAGTAATAGACCAGTCCAGCTGCGACTAAGTTCCTCTTTCTGTTTTCTCTCAATGTCTCCTGTCCTTTACCCTCTTTCTGCTTTCTCTCAATGTCTTTTGTCTTTTCCCCTCTTTCTGCTTTCTCTCAATCTCTTGATGTTATTGCTCTCCTTGTTGTTGTTTTTCACTGAATAACGTTCCTCTCTGTTTTCTCCCAAATAGATGGAAATGCGGCCTAACAACGGCTGTAAAGGCGTGGAACCCATCTGAGAGGAAGCTGGATGCGACTGCGATGTCCGGCAGCAGGTAAGTGATGGTTTTAGGGAAGGCACAAGGTTTAACAGCAGCGCGCCCTTGTATCTAACCTTGTCTCTTGCCTCTCTTTTCCTGGTGCTGCAAGTTTGGATGGAGTGCGTCATGCCGCGGTGCACAGATGGTGCTGTCTGCCTTCTGAGATGTTTGCTGGTGAGCCGCGTTGCCAGGAAGAAGATGTCTGTGCTTCAAGATGTTTGCAGGTGAGCTGCGGTGCCAGGAAGAAGATGTCTGCGCTCCGAGATGTTTGCAGGTGAGCTGCGGTGCCAGGAAGAAGATGTCTGCGCTCCAAGATGTTTGCAGGTGAGCCGCGGTGCCAGGAAGAAGATGTCTGCGCTCCGCGATGTTTGCAGGTGAGCCGCGGTGTCAGGAAGAAGCAAACCGGTGAGAGCAGGATCCTCCAGTTGGTAAGTATGGATGTAGATGGCAGGATCTCTCCAGGTAAGTTGAATCCCAGGCGACGGTGAGCGTTACGCTGCACTGAGGTGCATAATAACGCGAAGCGTGTGCCTTGGGGTTGGGCTGGCTTTTATAGCTGATCGCTTAAGGCTACGCCCCCTAGCTCAGTCCTGCTTGCCACACCCTGCCACTCCTTGAAGTTGCACATGCACATGCAGATGCAGATGGAGACCGCACCCGGACTAGTTAAACACAAATGAGAAGTTCTTGAGAGTATTCCTGCCATAATAAGAGTTCCGTTCCATTCCAAGCACTTCTGCCCATAATGAAAATGTCTTGTTTAAGTTCTTCCAGAAGCCTGGCGCCAAAGGCACCAGGACTGCGTCCAACCAGGTCCCCCATGTATAAACGTCCCAAAGGGAGGTGTGTGGACCATGATGCCCCCTGCTCCCTCCACTTGATGGTGCCGCTCCTGTGATCCTGGGCAAGTGGCCATGACAAAGGGTAGTGCGGCAATCGGACATCCTGAGCACCGAGGAGAAACAGCACGGAGGAAAGTGCCGGCCAGAGCAGCGGTCTGAGAAGGAGAGATAGTGGAGACAGTAGTGCAGTGAGCATATATAGTCCCCGCTGGCAACCCTTGCACTCAGGGTCTGTTTCTGTATCCCCACAGTCCCATTCCAGCGCTTGATACTTGATGTCTGCACTTGCCACCAGCTGGCCTCCCTTTTATTTATTTTTATTTATTTGTTTTACTGTGTGATCCCATGTACTGCACTGCCCCCTCACACTTTTCCCTTCCCCCCCTCTCCACTGCACTTTCACGTTCTCAATGTCACCTGGCCTAGTAAGATCGTTGTCTGTCTTCCCCCTCCCTTGACATATTGCACCCTGAAACACTTCTAGGCGCGTTATAAATGGCGCGTTATAAATTCCATATCATATTATATCATATCCCCTTTGAGCGCCTGGCAGAGTACAGCGCGAAGGAAGTGCATCAGTCGCCCGGCCGGAGAGAGACAGACGAGGAGAGCGAGAAAGAAGGCACGACTCGGAGCATCCAAGGAGAAGGCGACAGAGGACAGATATGTGGCCGCGAGAGGAATGGGGGAGGGATGGTGAACAGGGCCTCCCCGGAATCGGGCAACCGTAGTGCTCGGCTGACAACTCCCGGCCGGGGAAGGCACCAGGCTCTTGTGGAAGGGCTGCCACCCAGGTACCTGCCCCACCTCACGAATTCTGAACGCTCAGCAGGCGGGTACCCGCGTAAACAAACACTATAGTAGATACGTGCCAGCTCCCCCCAGCAAACTGCAGAAGCTGGGGACCATGAGGGCCTGTCCAAACAACCACACAGCTGAAAAAGGGAGTACAGGGTAAGGAAGTGCACAGAACACCTTCAGAAGCTTTTTTTGGCCGCATAAAGTCAATCCCTCTCATTGAACTCAGTGGTGAAAGGTGGGGGCAGTGGAAGCGGAGTGTGAACAGCACAGATAGAGTTGCTCAGCAGCGAAGGTGCTTACATGGGCTTTGCGGCACCCTTCCTCCACCCCTGAGCCATCAGCCGGCAGTGTCACAAAGCAGTGAACACACAGAAGCTGATACAGCACTGATCCTTGCCCTTGGCATCAGGGGCCACTCGCCCAGATACAAACTCAGGACAGCGGCACGCATCGTGGCGTACTTCCCATAACTCCATCACATCCTCGTGGTAACCCCACTATTACAGCTAGTGGCTGGCGCATGCGCCTTGAGTTGAACACCGCCGCAAGCACGCACTTCAAAACCGTTGGCCAAAGACAGCGGCTGCAACGAAGGCCATATGCCTGGCGAATTAGACCACACAACTGCACACAAACGACAGGAGTTTCACCATGCGCCCTTAAACGTGGCATCACAACCATCAACAGAGCCCCTGGTGATGCCAGGAACAGACGACATGTGTCGGCAAAAGCAGACATCTGCCTGCTGCTGGACGAAATCAGGTCATTAAAAAGAGCAGCATGACCAAATTAGCAAAATAGAGGACAAGGTAGAGCCTCTGGAAAATTACCAACTGTCAACGGATCTAGTGGAAATGAAAACGGTAGGTCGCTCCTGGACCTGGAGCAAAAGAATCTAGACCTGGCAGCAAAGGTGGACGACCTCGAGAACTGGGAGAGGAGGTCTAACATTCGCATACAAGGCCTTAAGGAAACGCCGAACCAAACCCCATCAAGCCTGGAGAGGCAGGTGAAAGCTTTGGTAAACTCTCTTTGCTGCCCCATTATCGCCGGACATGGAATTCGAAAGAGTATACTGAGCAGGGGGCCCCCCTAATGGACTGAGGTTGGTTCTAGCAAAATGCCACCACTACAGATATAAAGTCAAAATTGGGCAGCGGGCAAGGGAGCAAGACCACATTGACTTTGAGGGCACGCGAGCTAGAATCTACCAGGATCTCTTGGCACCTATCCCTCTCCAAAAGAAGAGATTGCCGCCCGCTAACCTCATGGCTACGAGAACAGAACATTTGCTATAGATGGGGCTTCCCCTTTGCACTTGCCTTTGAACATGGCAATGAGGAATACAGAGTTGTCTCTGGGAAAGAAGAAAACAGAGTGCTACAGACCTTAACAGCGGAAGCAAAAGGAGCCGAGATGGAGGAACTCCCGTCATCCTCTGACTTGCTTAGAAGACCAACTGGCCGTTGTCCCAAGAGGGGACGCGCTAAGGGCACCAGGAAATTCAGAAGGTTCAACACTCCATAACACGCAGCAGATCAACGGCTGCAAATAGGCAGAGATTCAGATGGTCTATAATTGTTAGAGGGCCTGCCTTGTCATGGGCAAGGAAGCGAGCAGGCAGGGCAGGTGCACTGGCTGCCAAGTGAGGGTTGAGTCATGTTTTTTCTCTTTGCACTGTTATTTGGTCTTAGTTTTACGGGCTGACATGTTAAGTGTTGGTTTCGAACGGTCAGCACCGACTAAAAGTACATTTATTACAGTTAGCAAATGTAGGTCATGGGGAGTCCCCTTAAAGTGGCCCTATGGTTTTCTCTAGGGTGTCTCCAATTTACAAGGGGGTGTTGTTCCCCGGGTCCTTTGGTTGGTTTGGGGGAGAGGGATATAAAGGGAGCGGGAACTCACATGGGGTAAGGGGGAACTTCAGCATGCAGCGCTCTATTATAAATCGGCACGCAGCACATCCACAGGGGTAACACACCCAAAGGGCGAAGTATCCGGTCAGGCCACAGTAGTCTGGGGCACGGGAAAGTGAATACGGCGGTCTAAAAGATGGCCGTCTAGGAGATCCCCCCACAGGCCAAAAACATGGCAAATAATCTGGTTCATTGTGTGAAGAGGGCATTCAGTCAGTCCAGCCTGGAAGTACTCTTCATGCAGGAAACTAAATTTCGAAGTGGAGAGGAGATCACGCCAAAGGGAATGCAAGTGGGGGGAGGTGTTTGGGCATCGGGACCAGTTAAAGGAGGCGTGGGCATCATATATCTGGCATCACTAGGGTTGCAAACTACACAAATCCATAAGAGCGCTGACGGGAGATACCTGGCAATCAATGGGACCATTCGATCAAGAGCAGTCAGATGCTCAGCCTATGCGTCCAACAGCCAACAGATTGAATTTAGCAAGGGGCTCTTTGCCTTCCTAGAACAATGGAGAACCGGGGTATTGATTTGTGGGGGAGACTTTACTATGGTGATGGACCCGGGTCTCATAAAGGGAGGGAGCCATTCCGTCCACAGAGAAAGGGCTTTTCCAGCATCTTTTGCAGGAATACTTTGTGGACACATGGAGATCCCATCATCTGTATACAAAAACATACACATTTTATTCACCCCCTCACCAAACGTTCACCCACATAGGTTATATCTTCCTGGAGGAAGCACACTAACAGCATTGAGAAAGCTGATATAGAGGTAGTGGGCTGGTCAGATCACGACATGAGCACTATAAGCCTAGCCTAGATTTAGGCCCAGGCGCCATAACAGATATAAAGATGGATCTACAACGACACTTTTTAAGGATCAAGTTTTTATAGACACTCTGGACACCGAAATTAGGGATTGTTTTGACTGCAACAATATTGGCGACCCCCCACGAGTCACAGTATGGGAAGCAGCAAAATCTACGATGAGAGGGTTACTGATAGTGCAGGGTATATTTATGAAAAGGAATATACTACTTTGGGAAAGATCCTTGCAGAGCAAGATACGAAGTAAAGAGGCAGACCTGGTGGGGGGAGGGGGGAGAAGCTGGTGAGATACTGGCAGAGATAAGGGAGCTTAGAAGGGAACTTGAGGATCTATGGAGTGGGAAGGCATTAACACACCTTCGGTACATTAAACAAAGACATTATGAAAAAGGGGACAAGGCTAACACCCTATTAGCAGACAAAGTGAGGGGGCAGTGAGCTTAAAACAGAATCACAGAAGCATTCGATACTTGGGGGTAACCATGACAAAACAGTTGAAGGACTTGTTCCAGGCCAATTTCACCCCACTCTGGATAGCGATTAAAAGGGATATACAGAAATGATCAAAACTGAAACACTCTTGGGTGGGAAGGTTCACAATTAAGATGAATGTACTCCTGTTACGCTCACCTGGTATCCATAGGGACACCACCCAGCCGGGTTACTCGCTGGTATGCTTCTCAGCTTTGCCCTGATGTGGTCTGCGGGGAAGGTTCTGCCTGAAAATACAGGAGGACTGTGTTCAAGACTGACCAACTGGGGTAAGTATCCTCCCTCCACCCCCATATGATTTCAGTCCCTCTGGCATCCTCTCCTCACCTTGTGGTAGAATTAGGCATGCACTCGATCCTGCCTTCTTTGCAGAGGCGCGTTGTCTTTCATAGGCAAGTGCGGTCCAGTTACATCACTGACTCCGGCCCGTTTGATATTGCTCAGGTAGGTCTTATTGCTGTTCTTTAGTTTTGTTGCTATCCTGCATGCCTTTCTTTGTTTAAAATGTCTCTTTTTTTTCTCCCATAGGTATGCAGAACTTCAGCGCTGCGAACTGGCTTGGTTGAGCCCCACTGGTAAATGATGGCGCATTAAGAGCGCTATGATGCGGTAAGTAAGCGCTATGCGCAGCGCTGCGAAGTCTTGCCTTTGCTAACCTGTGTTTTCCTTCCTTGTAGGTCGCGGTGTTCTTAGCGCGAGTAGAATGTCCGGAGTGGTGCCTGCCAAGAGGCGACCTGCCAGGTAAGCCTTTTGAGCAGTTCGTAATTTGTAAATGTCTCTACTGCTTTCTTTAATGTTGCCTCTATCTTCCTCTTTCAGGTCGTTCTGTCTGGGAGGCGTGCAGATTCGAGGAAGCTGTTCTCAGTAGCTGCGAGTGTTTAAAGATGAAGACTGCAGGTAAGATGCTGCTGCTAATGATGTTCCTTTTGTCTCCTTGCAGGTTCTCCTTCTCCGAGGTTCGAGGGAATAGCTGGACACGGTGAGCGTCACGTTGCAAGCTGCAAAGTAACGCAAAGCGAGTTGTCTTGCTCGGGTGTGGTTTAAATAGCCCCAACAAAATAGTCCAGGTAAAGTAGTCCCTAGGCTACCACACCCAAAACACTAGACCGCATAGCTTGGTTCTTAGGAACCAAGCTATGTGGATGCCTCCATGTTGGCTGACAATACAATAAAGTAGTTCCCAAGCACATTGTTTTTCATGGTGTATGAGCCTGGCGCCATAGGCGCCAGGACTGGCCCCATGAGGGCTTTTGAAGTGGATGCCAGGCTCTAGAGGCCAGAGTCCTGACTCCACCTGGCCAATGGGTTTGCCAGAGGGGGTTTTGGGGGCGAGGGTCGTGACAACTCCCACAGCTTCTCTTCCTCCTTCAGTCTCCCGATAACGCTCCCAGACTCTTTCCATGTGGAGGTTAAGCACTCCCTGTTGACATTTCTGTGGGAAGGGAAGAAGCCCTGCATTGCCTATAAGACAATGACCCTCCCGAGGAACAAGGGAGGGGGGTATGGCGTACCCAGACATCTATGAATATTATAGAGCACCACATTTCCGTTTGTTACTGGACCATCTGAGGAGTCACAAGACAAGCAGTGGATATCTCTAGAGAACGTCTGGAATTCGACCATTTCAGTCCAATATAAAATGCACAACAACAAACTGCTCATGCAATGGCACCCCCCCCACACCCCGCCCCGAGGCTAGCGAAGATGAAAGCAGGGATAAGTCCTTATTGCTTGCTGGCGGGGATGCCAGCAGGTTAGCAACTACTGGCACCAATGGTGGGGTTGTCTCAAAGCTGAAACCTATTGGAAGACATCTTGGGCTGGATTCATGACATAGAGGGGATCAGGAGGGCTGAAACCCCCCTCCTTGCTTTGCTTGGCATCGAGTTTGTAGAAGACCAATGCTTGGTTTTACCACACTTGCCTAGGAACCTTCTATTAGCAGTCTGGGTTTGCTTAACAATGCGATGGAAGGATAGCACCCGCCCGCCAAAAAAGGAGTGGCTGCATAAAGCCAAGGAGATATACAATATGGAAAGCCTAACTGCCACCCTTATGGAATCACACAAGCACATAGACACAATGTGGCTCCTATTTCTAGAATATTTGGAACAGAATGAGTAAGCACCTGAAAGATTGGACTGAGAACATTTATGATCATTCTTTCCCTGGTAAAACTTGCAGTGTCGCATCCTAGTTCAAAAACTGTGAAAACTGTTGCAGGCCTGAGCAGAACTGTGGGCCATTTGCCAGACATGTACTAAAGAAGTGCTGAATGTTTATTGCTTTTGTGCAGTTTAGAAAATGTTGGGGGAGGGGAAAGGGGGGGAGAAAATCAAAATTGGATCAACCACCGCCATTGAAAGTTGACCATTAAGTTTTGTAATTGTTTGCATTTGTTGATCCTCAATAAAAACTCTATTTAAAAAAAAATATAGACATGCTTTGGGATCCGACAATCAGGGCGTGGAATACCTCCCCTTACTGTCAGAATTTCGTCATGTCCCTAGATCGGACAGCTCTAATAAATCTAAGAGACTCCATTTATATGATAAGGAGCTAGTGACTGTAAGGAAACAACTTAGAGCTGACCTGAGGAAGATAGACCGTCTAAAGGATCCAAACAGAAAAGCCCTTAAAAGGAAACAAAATATAGAAATTGGCTTTTGACGACTAAAGCGATACGCCTCCAAAATGATGCCGAAAACATGCTCATAATTATATCCAAACGAAAGTCACGAGATTGCTGGGCTCTACTACATAATACATTGCACCAACAATTGTGCCTTCTTTCAGCGGTAACTGAGGACAAGTGGATTTCCCACTTTTCACAATTATTCGCACCAACGAAAGAAAAGAGTCTCCATAATATTGATCCTATGAAGGATCGTTGGGAAATTGAGTTTGATGAATTTTACATCCTGCTCTTAACAAAAATTCTAAATCCATCTTGAGCCGCAGGGCCGGATGGATTGCATAACAACCTGATTAAAGAAAATATGGAGGCATGGGCAGAGTTCCGTTAGATTCTATTCTCTCGGATATTAGACGAAAGGTCAATTCCACTATATTGGATGTCTGCCCTGATTGTCCCCATTTTCAAGAAGGGCGATAGAGAGGACCCATGAAACTATAGTCCTGTCGCCCTTCCTGACAGTTTGGGGAAATTGTTTGCCTCGATTCTATTAAGAAAATGTAACCACTGGGCTGTACTAGCTGGTAGATTGGACCCCAGGCAAACAGGATTTGTTAAAGGGGTTGCAACCTCAATCAATTTAATGATTCTGAACTCATTAAAAACCAAAGCATTAAATAATAAAACCAAACTGTATATTGTCTTCATAAATATTGAACAAACAATTGACAGCATAAATTGGGACAAGCTCTGGGCAAAATTAAAAACCTGGGACTGTCCCCCAGACCTACTAATGGCCATCAGAGAGCTATACACTGGCACAGATATTTGGGTGAGATAATCCAGAAATGGGGTCCTTTCTGAGAAAATTCCAACGTATAGAGGTTTAAAACAAGGGTGCCCACTAGCCCCAATCCTATTTAATCTGTACATCTCAGATATGACGTTGAGCCATCTAAACGTGAGGTCATTTCCACCTAAAATCTATGGACAAAAGGTCCAGTGGATCATGTACGCGGGAAGATCTGGTCATTATTGACCAGACTCCAATTGGACTACAGAGAATTCTGAATCAGCTAATTGAGTTTCTCAAAAACAATGATCTGCGTATTAATACTAAAAAAACTAAGATCATGATTTGGCCTCGAAAGGAAGCGTTCAAATTCAGATGGGTTATATGGAACGAATCCATAGAATGTGTCAAGGAAATGACCTACCTGGGAATTCCACTCAATCTGAGCTCTATAGAAATGCAATGGATGACAACCTTAAGAATGAAATATAAAAGATTGGCAACCCAATATGATGCACAGGAGATATGGGAAATGTTCATTGATTCCAACTTTTACCTTCTACAAACAGAAGGTGGTCCAAGTCTGATATTTGGGGCCGAGACTGCCATAAACTTACCCGTGCACTTCTGGGAGGTCTTAGAGGGCCAATTTTGAAAGCAGGTATTGAATCTCCCGAAATCCCTCCCAATGGTAGCCATCAGATATGAACTGGGGCTACAATCCATTGCCTCGATGGTTGGATGGATATCCGTAGCGCTTCTTAGGAAAAGTGTCGAAACTGATGCCCCCCCCTTTTAAGATCATGAACAACAAAGGCAGAAAAGAGGTTGACAGAGTATTAGACTCATGGAAAACTAACTGTGAGGTAGTATTGGAAATCCTTGATCAAACTAAGTCTACCCTATTAGAAACACCCGATAAGGTGAAAAAGAGGATCCTAGAGCAAGACTGGATTAGAACACAGGAGCAAAGGCTGATATACAAACTCTCTTTGAGTATGATGTAGGAACAGAGACCTATTAATCAACTCCCGGCATACCTTAGTAAATTTCCTTCACGTTATTATAGGGATGTATTCATGAGGCTACTTCTAAACGTATTCCCTATGCGGAAAGTCTTGGCATCAAGAAAACAAATGGAGACAAAGGATGGGTTTTGTAGCTTTGAATCAGTTAAACATTTGATATGTCTGGAAGTTGGGAAGGCTGTGATGTGTGGAGGCTAGATTTGAACCAAATTTGTGGTGTTTCATTCTTATTGCTGTAGTGATGAATTGATGTGATGAATTTTGTGCTGATTTTTATCAAAGGTTTGTTATAAACCAAATAAGAAAATAATAAAAAATGTAAACTGTCCTTATGTCCAGAATATATCTGACCCTCACACTAGAAATGAAACAATTAAGAAGTGTAAGGTACATTATCTCTGATCTAGGTTTAGCCAAAAAAAGTGTTAAAATATAAAAAAAAAAACTAGATACATCTAACAAAATGATTTCCTTCAAGGATGTGTCCTTCGATCCAAAGGATGGTTCCCTTCCCCTGGATTATTCTCAGAAAGGATGGTGAAAGTGTGTTTTCCAAAAAATGTTCTATTTTGTACAACAAGCAGTCTAAGGATGGCAACAGTGTCTCTTCCACACAACAAACACTTCAAGGATGGCAAAGTGTATTTTCCAAACAATGCTCCCTTAAGGAGGGTAGAAATGTCTTTTCCATACAACGTCTCAAAGCTGGCAACAGTGTCTCTTTTATACAGCAAAAACTTCAAGAATGGTAAAAAGTGTCTTTTATATGACAGCTTTTCAAGGTTGCCAAAAAGTTCTCTTTTTATACAACCAATGCTTCAATGATGACTTCCTGGTATACTCTCCTGCCAGGTATCTATTCACAATGTCTTTGTCTTTTCCTTTCCTATACCTTACCAGGATTACCTGGTGTACTCCCCTGCTAGTTATCCCCCTCAGGGCCTTGCAGACCCCCTGGTATACTCTCCTGCCAGGTATCTCTTCCCCAAAGGCTCACTGCCTGATGTATTTTATTTACCAGGACTTCTTCCAATGTTCTCTCAATCTTTTAGTATAGCACAGTTGTATTCTTGCACTGTATATACTTTGTTGGCTTTAGAAACTGCTTGTTCTAATTTTCCTCATATTAGCATTTCATACATGGAGACTTGTTCAAGTTAACTTCTTCACCAGTGTTCGTTTGTTTGTGGCAATATTTGCTACAACTTTCCCCTTATTGCCATCTCGGATATGGAGACTTAAACAAATTCTGTTTTTATACTTAATTTCATTCATCTGCTTGTAATAATCTTTGCTCCAGCTTTCCACATCTTGAAATGTCATGCATGAAGATTTGTGTAAATTCAGTCTTTATGCTTTACTTAGGCAGTATTTAAAATTAACTTTCAATTGTTTCTGTGCCTGTCGATATACCCCGGGGTTCCCAGTATCGCTGGGCCAACTCACCAGTGTTTTCCGCTACAGCGAAGTCCTTACTTGGGAATGACTTCTCCCGATTTGAAGTCCCCATTTCAGCTTTCCTACCGGCTCTACGTTCACTTGCCAGTGAAGCTGTTGTTATCCGCCACAACCGCTCTTTGGGCAGCATTGCCACTGCTGCCTGCTCTGGACTGGCTCTTCCCTGGTGCCTGCCACGCTTTCCTGGGTCTCCCTCCAGTCCGGTAAGGAAGGCTGAAAATCGGCAGCTTGAAAGCCTCTGCCTTCTGCTGCACGGTTCATTCCTGTGCGTCTGCCTTTACTCACAGTTAGGCTTTTGCTTCGCCTGCTCGGCTGCTCTGCTCTCTGACACTGGCTTGAAAGTGCAAGCCATTTTTAAAAGTGCTGCACAGCTGATCTTCACTATAACAACCAGATTGCGTATTTGACTTGCGGTTTCTTCAATCTCAACTAACTCCTCCATCCTCTTCCTCGTCTCAATACTTGAGGCATTGTGGGAGTGTTAGTCCATAGGATTGTTGTCAAAAACAAAAACATCATAGTAACAAGATGTTAAATGTGAATTATGTGTATTTGTGGTGTAAATGTTATTCTCATAATGGAAGTATGCTATTAGTACTTTAGGCACTATAGGGCTGCCCTCAAAGGGTTTGGGGGAATACTGCGTCCCTTCTAATGGAGTCACCACCCTTTCCCGGTAGTTATCCCTTCCCACATGATCCTCCATCATAATACCACACCCAGGGTCAGGGTCAGGTAGCGGCTTCCGTCCTCTGGCCGTGTGGGGGGGGGGGATCATCAGTGGGGAATCTGTGATGACTCCACAGGATTCAACACAGATCCCAAGTCCTCCAATCCCTGTTCCAGAGTTGGGGTCTGTTAGGGAGAATTCTCATAAATGGCTGATTTCTCTTACCTAATGAGTCCCTCAGCAGCTTTGCTGGATTTCTAGGGTTTATTTTTTTCACCTGGTAAGAGTGTGAGCCTTTTTTCCACTCTTACATATGTTTTGCTGTGCGTGTTTTTACTTTTGTGTGACCTTGGGCAATGGAGCCTTACCCACTCCATGGCATCATATTTTCCATGTGTGTTACATAGCACTTTCAGTGCAGTGACACAGGGTTGTCTTTGAGACTTCCCACTGACTCCATTTGCTGGGGCTGACTACTGTCCCCCAGAAAAGGTAAAGTTGCTATTAACTTTATTTCAGTCACTTTAAACCACAGACCCAGTACACCCCATTTTACACGGAATATTGGAAAGGGTTAATTCCTATCCCTTTTTGTCTGTGTCTCTTGGAGCATTGTTTCGCTCCCTTTACATCAAGACTTGGCTGGTGGCAGTGGTAACTACCCTATTTTTTATACTGCGGTTATCTTAAATAACCATGGTATTGTTTTAGGCTATTATATTAGCCTCAAACATAAACCTGCTTGACCATATATATTTTATTATGGTTCCGGCTGGGTTTATTCGCCATTTCTTTTTGTAAATGTCTTTCTCGTGTTTTACTCTGCGCGCAAAACCAGGTTTGGTCCCTTTGTACGCCATCTTTTCGTGGGCTTCTGCACAGAAGCCCTCCTTAAGCCGTCTGAAAGTCTGGGTAGGTGGGATGTGAGAGAGGGGTCTTAGGACCCCTGCCATGGGTTCCCTTGGTAACCCAAGTCGCACTCCTGTTTGATTGACTGGGTGACTGTCCTTGCCAGGACAGCCACCCTGCTCTGTGATTGACAGCCAGGCAGTATGAATGGGGGAAAACTGCATAAAAAGCAGGTCTGTGGGACTGGAAATGGAGAGTCGCCACTGGAACGAAAGAACCAACGAGGAGCTGATGGAAGAGGACCCCTACAATGACAGAACCGCCCGGTGAAGCCCTGCTGCAGGTCCGAATCTTCAGAATCCGATGACAGAGAAGATCCTCCAGGAAACCCCTCCTCTGGTCGAATTAGCTGTACAGAGCTACAGTGGGCCGGATAGCCAGGAAGGTCTGACCCTGCTTGGGTTTTAAGGAGCGCACCTTTTATTTGTTGCTTTGCTCTGCTGGTTTCTTCCCTGGATAGTGCAGGACCCTCCAGTCTTCCTACTTCTTAGCAGTCCAACAGTCACTTCAGGAACCGTGAGCCTGCAGGAACTACCAGGAACGTCCCCCTCAGCTACAGCTTCCTCTCCATTTTAAGGTACTGTGCAAATACGGTTGTTCGTTTCGTTCAGCCGCGGTGAAAGTGTTTGAAATCTTTCTCCAAACCGAGGGCTTGTCCTTCTCTTCTCTTTGAACTAACTTTTCTGCCAACCAACCTCGTCATGAATCCGTGGCACAAACTTTACTACAAACTATCCTGAACCGTGTGATCTTGAGCAAAAGACCTTTGACCCATTGACTTTGGCCCTAAGCCTTTTCTACCTGATTCTATCACTGTAGTTCCTATTGCTCAATTGCCCTGAGTACTTACCTGTTGGTGTGGTTCAATTTCTATTAACTTTGTTTTTCCCTCCCTTTTAAATTGCTGGAGTGCCATTTTGCTCCCACTTCATTTTGTGAGCATAACTTGTCTGAAATTTAAGGGATGGGGTGTGGTGTATTAAGAGTGTGATTTTTAAACTGTTTATAATAGTGTAATGTTATACAACTGAAGAGTGAAATAAATGTATATTCTTTTACTTGGAAAACTTCAGTCAGTGTTTGCCTGAATCATAGTAATTGCTGTCCTTTGTGAAACTATTTGATACTGCTCACTTACTCTTGAGATAAGTCTGGCTGCTCAGCCACTGCTACCACTTTAACTGTGTAGTACAAGCTTGTTCCAAAGGTGAATTTGTACTGTCACTTGTCTTCATTGTGTGTGGTGTTCCCAAAGGGTACTGCATATAATTCTGCCTAATAGGTTCACCCGGATGTGAACCTTTTTGAGAGGAATGCCAAATGCAGATGTTTTGCTTCTTGAGTGGGGAAAGGCATGTTGTCCCTAGAGGATGAGCTCCAAATCTCCTGGATCAACCCGTGGGGATACGCTTTCCCTCCGACACCATTGATATAGAGGATGCTGAGAAAGTTTCAGTGTGCAACTCATCACATGATTCTGGTGGTTCCAGACTGGCCGGCAAGAATCTGGTACTCCGACGTGGTGAGGTTGGCAGCGCAGGGTCTGATCCCTTTGCACTTGATTGGTCCAGTGCAGCTCTATCAGCGGGGCGGGGTTTGGGGAGTTGTCCACCCTCAGCCAGAGTCCCTTGCCCTCTCAGCCTGGTACCTGAGCAACTGAAAATGCAGAGTCTGGCACTTTCACAGTCCAATATGGTTATTATTGAAATGGCAAGGAAGGAGTCTACTAGACTAAAGTACAAGAGCAAGTGAACCAGATGGTGCATCTTGGCGAAGGATAAGGGGGTAGATCTGGTGGTGGTGGTGGTCTGCTCTCTGAACCACGTTCCTGTCGTTTTCAGCATACCTGGCCAGCAGTGGCGTGCAAGGAGACGCACTTATCTGCCGGCCATCGAGTATGCAGAAGAACAATCCTTTTCCTCGGCCAACCCGGTGGTAAAGAGACCTCTTCAGGCGTTAACCAGACTTTATCCCACAGCCAAGAGACCTCACCCTGTGTGGGATCTCACTGTAGTGCTTGCTGTGTTGGTGCACAAGCTGTTGGAGCCAATGGCCACTACCAACATCAAGTGGGTTACTCTTACAGGGATTAACATCAGCTAGACGCATTAGCGAGATCCAGGCTCTGGTGTTGTCAGAGCCCTAGACGTTCTTCCACAAAGACAGTGGTCATGAGAACTCACACGAAATTTCTACCAAAAGTCTGGTCATTTCACATCAATGAGGAGAACTCCGTGAAATTGCAGAAAAGTGCCCATGCTGTAAGGGCCAAAACAACAGCTGTAGCTTTCCAGAGACAGGTGCCAAGGCAGGTCATTAGTAAGGCAGTCACATGGACCATGCCATCAGCTTTTTGTTTTTCTTTCAACCAATTCTTTAGTCTCATTTAATTACATACTTATTAACACCAGTACGTTAAATACATTATCCAAAGTGATCTCTTGAGTTAGAAAACATATGCTTCGCTCAACTTCCCCGTTCAGAGTCAAATAAACAGTAGATCTACTGTAACTGCAACTCCATACTATTTGCCCCCCGACCCACAGGTCTCATCCAGGTATCTCAATCTTCACATATTATCCTGTCTGACTTCTAATCTTCCTCCTCCCGTAGGACGCCAAGTAGTCGTAGTCTTGTCGGGATATAAAGCCGGTTAAGATCTTTGAGGGCGTATATAAGGAAGGGTGACCAAACCTTGCCGAACTCCTTCACACTGTCACAAACAACCGCTGTCATCTTTTCCATGCTCAGAGTTTCCGAAATTGCATAGTACAACTGTATCAGTGATGGTATCTTCCTCTTTTGCCACTGCCTTGCTATGCTTTTTTTGGCACACAATATCAGGTTTGCACAGAGTCCCCGCTCTTCCTCCCTGCCTAGTTTCTCCTTCATCTGGAATATTAAGGAGTGCAAGTATCCATTTGGACTCAAAAGCCAGAATCTTAGTGATTTCACCGCCTGCCAGAATTGTTGGAGATGCGGACAGCCCCCCAAACATGCTCTGTCATTCCCTCCTCCCCACTTTCTCACCAGCACATTGGTGAACTGCTACTATACATCTTGTGTAGTGCTGTGGGAGTGTAGTGCATTTTTTGTCAAAGTTTAAATTGCAGCTTTTGGTTCTGCGCAGATGTGTATGGACCAGAAATCCCCTTTATAGCCTTTCCCCATTCTTCATCCGTAAACTGTATACCCATGCCTGTCTCCCATTTACTCTGCACCCCCAAACGTCCCTGTCCTCCTTTTTCTAACAGCATTCTTCATGGTTCCATGTGTTAATATCCCCGCAAAAATATTGCGATATCAAAATATCACCATATTTTTGCTGCAATATTGAGCCATGGACCCTGCGGGGGACACCCCTGCAAACTCTGCGTTATTTTTAAATGTGCGGAGGACATCCCCGCAACCCCCGCTCCCAAAAATTATCTCCCCCAAAAATAATTGCTTATGGCGAGACAAACAACCATATGTACAGCGATATTTTTGGTGGGCATAATATGTAGGGATACCTTCTGTACATAGATGAAATGAGGCCCCTATTGGTTTCACTAATGGATATTCGTTCGTCCCAGCTTGTGATATCCCTAGTTGCTTCCTCCATTAGTGCTGGGGTATTTTCCAAGTGTCTGATCTGTTGATGGGCATTGATATTGATTTTTTTTGTTTGTATTGCGCTCATCAATAAGTGTTTTAGAGCGCGACGAGGCAAGGGAGGGGAACAAGGGTGAACAAAACAATGATATTACTAGGCCCAGTGACATTGAGAAACGCGCAAGTGCAGCGGAGAGAGAAGGGGGAAAGTGCAGGGGGAGGGGGAGAAGTGGAAAGTGCTGAGCAAAGGAATAAAAAGCAACAACAGTGGTAGTGTAGCCAGCAGGTGGCAGGTGCTAGGTTTAAGGCAACAGACATGGGGTGTCTGATAAGTGCAAGAAGGGGGTGTCAAGCTCACCTGGGTCTCTGGGAGCGATAAAGCCTTCCGGACCCCTTCGCTTCTTTCCCGAGGTTAGTAGAGGGGTGATACAGGTATCTGTCAAGAGAGAGAGGTGAGATGCTTAGTCTACCTGGATTTGGACCCCAACCCCTCTTTCTCCCTCCTCCCCTTGTGTGTACTGTGATGGTGAAGTGTAGGAGTATGGCTCACCTTTAGGATTGATTAGGTGAACTCTCCATCCTGAACTAGGAAGGGGCGCTGTGTCCCTGGGACCCTCGGATCAGTTCTTCGTTAGACCCTAGGTAAGTCTCTGTTCTGCCACTCGCTGTGTTCCTTCACCCAGTGATGCAGGTGAGTTCTGATTTCCAGTTGCTTCACTGAATCTGGTACATTTGCAGGTAAGTTCTGATTCATTCCAGTTATCTCTATCACACCTTGCCTATGGTCCGATCACCACAATATAATCTTCTCCATCAACTCTTAACTCTAAAACAAACCTTGCACCCCCTATCCACACCCGCAACAAGAAGGTTATTACATTGGAGAAACTTCTCCCTCTCATTCTCCCTCTGCTCAATACTGCATCAACCACTTGCTCTGACCCCACAGCCTTAGTTGATACTTACAACAATACCATGCTAAAATCCCATAATGCTATTGCTCCCTCTAAACTACGGAAACAAAAACCACGTCCCCACCTTAACTCCTGGTTTACTCCCCACCTTAGAGATCTACACAAAGAAAAAAGAAAAGCCGAGGCACTTTGGAAAAATAAACCATCTCTAACCAACAAAAGCAGCCTCTCCAATGCCTCTTCCTCCTACAAAGAAGCCATACTGGCAGCTAAAAAAGACGTTTACAATAAACACATTATACAAGCTGAATCCAACACAAAAAAAACTCTTCAGGATCCTCAAGGAACTAGAGTCTCCTGAAGCCCCACTGGTCGCATGTACACCGGACACCACCTGGTGCACCAACATCCAAAAGGCCCTCTTAGATAAAATCAGCATGCTCCAAACTAAAATCAACACCAAAAAAATCAATATCCCTGACTCATTAATCAACCCTCAGTCCTTCAACATTCCTACTCCCAAACTCTCCATTTGGGAAGTGGAAAATATAATAATGAAGCTTAAACCATCCAACTGCCAAGGCGACCTATGTCCAGCTCACATTACCAAGGAGTCTGCTCATGACCTGGTGCCTTTCATTACCCCTTTCATAAATGCCTCATTTGAATCTGGTATTGTACCAGACTGTTACGCTCACCTGGCTCCCACAGGGGCTTCGGTCGGACCCGGACAGCTGCGGTCTCCACCAACGTGATGCGTAGTGCAGAGATGACTGACTGGACTGGCCCTCCTAATCTTGTCTGCTTGACCCGTAGAAGTATTCTCCTGCAAGTGGAGAGATGGATATAGCCACCTGTGGATTCAAGTGATGGCACCCCCCACAGTCCTTCCCACTAATCACCTCCGAAGTGCCCTCTCAGCGATCTCACCTTATACTCTTGAAAGATGAGCTCTCCATCCTGCATGGATTGCAGGGGCGCGTTGATGCCAGTTACTTCACTAGTTTGAAGGCGTGGGAGAGTTCCGGAGAGTATTGACTCTGAGGTTCCTGGTGAGGACCAGTAAGTATCAAGTTCATAGAGTTCAATCTGTCCGATGTTCACTCGTGTTCCCCCCTTCCTTCCTTGTCTTGCAGCTGAGTTTGTGAGAAGATGCTCTCGTGGTAGCTGGTGGCGCTCAGGTAAGAGTCTGTATTACCCGACGCTGTCCGGTAAATGTTGCACGTGTTTAACGTGTTGTTTTCTCTCTTTGCAGGTGCAGCACATGAAGATGCCTGCTGGATCTGATGGGCTTGGTCCTGATGCCCGGGGGTAGGCATCATGACAGCACTCCCCCTCCCAAGGCCCCTCCTAAAGTTGTTCTTCCCCTTGGCCCTGGTTTGTCTGGGAAGTCCCGATTGAATCTCTTCACCAACCGAGGTGCATGAACGTGGTCACTAGGCTCCCATGACCTTTCTTGTGGTCCGTAGCCCTTCCAATCGATTTAAATAAAAAAGTTTTGATTTAACCACCTTGGAGTCCAGGATATTTTTTACCTCAAATTCAGGTTCTCCATCTATCAAGATGGGGTCGGGTGGTTTGGTTAATCTTGAACCTGGTTGAACTGGTTTTAAAAGTGAAACATGGAAGATAGGAGGAATTCGCATATTAGAGGGTAATTCCAATTTGACGGCCACCGGGTTGATAATGGTCTTAATGGTATAAGGTCCCAAATATCTAGGGTTAAAAGTCTGAGTTCCCTTCAGAGGTATGTGTTTTGTAGCCAGTCAAACTTGATCCCCAATCTGGTATTGTGGAGTTTCACTTCTATGTTGATCAGCATTTTTCTTATATTTCTCTTTTGCTTGTTTCAAATGTTCTGTTGCCTCCTTAAAGGCTTGCGTAATAGTAGAGTGCAAATGACTAACTGCGGGCATTTTTAAGTGCTGAGGCGAATCTAGTTCTGAGGTTCGAGGGTGATGTCCGTATATGGTATAAAAGGGGCTTTGTCCGGTTCCTGAACGTACAGAGTTATTGTATGCATACTCGGAAATCCATAAAATCTTTCCAATAACTTTCGGTCTGATGTAGCATGCAACGTAGGTACTGTTCAAGGGTCTGGTTGGTCCTCTCCGTCTGACCATCGGTCTGGGGATGGTGACTGGTTGATAACCTCACGTCGATTTGCGCCAATTGACAACATTTCTTCCAAAAATGTGAAATGAATTGACTACCTTGGTCAGAGACCAATACGGAAGGAAATCCGTGTATTCGAACAATGTTTTCGAGGAACTCCTTGGCCAGAATTGAAGCAGAAGGTAATCCCTTTAAAGGAATAAAGTGGGCCATCTTGGAAAAAAAGATCCACAATAACTAGAATGGTGTTAAATCCATTACATGGAGGTAGATCTGTAATAAAGTCTAAAGATAAGGTGTGCCATGGTGTAGGGGGAATATCCAAAGGTTGTAAAAGGCCAGCTGGCTTTTTTCTTCTGACTTTTGTTTTGGGCGCAAATGCCACAAGACATCACAAATGACTTTACGTCTTTTCGCCAGGTGGGCCACCAGAATTGTCTCTTAATTTTAGCTTCAGTTTTTGCGATACCTGGGTGCCCTTCCATCAGGGTGTCATGATAATTGGAGATGACTAGTTCTTGTAGTTCCTTTTGTGGTAGAAATAGTCGCCCTTGATAATAAGGTAGGTCATTGATGACTGAGTAGTCTGGGCCTTTCTTTACCCAGTCCTGCAGGGCTGTTGGATCGATGAGTTGTTGGATTTTTACATGAATATCCTCTAGTGTCTGTAGAGTAGTTATGCCAAGAATTCTTTGTTCAGAAATTATAGGCACCGGTTCCGGGTTCGCATATGCTTCTCCCATCCCTATTCGGGATAAGGCATCTGCCTTGCCATTTTTACAGCCTGGTCGATAAGTGATCACGAAATCGAACTCGTCAAAGAACAATGCCCAACGAAGTTGGCGCGACGATTGGGCTTTGGCTGTTTTTAAATACTGCAAGTTCCGGTGATCAGTGATCACAGTAATGGTATGCCTGGCACCGAGAAGATAATGCCGCCAAGCCTTGAAGGCGGATTTGATGGCTAATAACTCTTTATCGGTAACCGCATAGTTTAACCCGGGTGCCGAGAACTTTCTGGACCAAAATGCTTCTGAGTGAAGTTGACCGGTTTCAGGATCCTTCTGGGACAGGACAGCTCCCATGGCTAAACTGGATGCATCAGTATCAACTATGTATGGAAGTTCAGGGCAGGGATGCTTTAAGACAGGTGCAGATGTGAATTTCGCTTTCAGCTCTTGGAAGGCCTTTTCAGCCTCTTCGGTCCACAAGAAGCGTTTGTTTTTTCGCAGAAGTGCTGTGATGGGGTGTACAACATGTGAGAAATCCGGAATTAATCTGCGGTAGAAATTAGCAAATCTGAGCATGCTTTGTACCCCTTTAACGGAACTGGGTGATGGCCACTTGAGAATTGCGTCCACCTTTCGAGAGTCCATTCGGACTCCTTTTGGAGTCAGGATAAATCCAAGGAATTCAACTTCCGTAGTATGAAAAACAAATTTTTCCAATTTTGCATATAACTTGTGCTGGTGTAGTTTCTCAAGGACTGCACACACGTGCTGAACATGGTCGGATTCTGAGGAGCAGTACACTAGAATATCGTCTATGTATACAACAACACAGACGTCAATGAGTTCATGAAGGACATCGTTCATAAAATACTGGAAGGCTGCTGGTGCATTGCACAACCCGAAGGGCATCACCTGATATTCGAATAATCTGTACTTGGTGCGAAAGCCAGTCGTCCATTCGTCGCCTTTCTTTACACATACCAGATCATATGCCCCTCGGAGATCCAATTTAGTATAGATGCAAGCATCCTTTACTTGGTCTAGTAATTCGGGGATCAGAGGCAATGGGTATCGGTTCTTCACCGTAATCTGATTTAATGCGCGGTAGTCTATGCATGTTCTGAGGTCACCTTCCTTTTTAGGCACGAAGAACAAAGCTGAGGATGCAGGGGACTTGGATGGACGAATAAAGCCATTAGCAAGGTATTGGTCCAAGTATTGTCATAGGTGAAGGTTTTCGGGTTCCGTAAGGGCGTAGATCCTACTGCATGGAGGTTGTGCACTGGGTATGAGGTCGATTTGACAATCGTATGATCTGTGACGTGGTAAGGTGTTTGCCTGTTCTTTTTGAAAAACATCCTGGAATTCTTGATATTCCTGAGGTAACTGTACGACTGGATTAGCGACTGTGGCCAGGCCTTTGTTCAAGGTTTTTTCCGGGTGACAGGTGTGTGCACAATCCGAGAAGGTTATTCTCTTCTCTCGCCAATCAATACTAGGATTGTGTGTTTCCAACCAAGGTATCCCCAGTATTATTTGGAACTGCAGGGCTTTGATTAAATCAAACACAATAGTCTCTCGATGCCCATCTTGACCCAGCAGTGTCATCTCTGTGGTGGAATGAGTTACAGGCCCAGAGGCAATTTCAGTTCCATCAACTGTGGTGATGACATCCAAGGAGGTTTTTTTGCAGAAAGGTAGATTCATCCTAGAAGCCAACTCGTGGTCCATATAGTTTCCTACTGCCCCGCTATCAATGTATGCCCTTACTGCGTGCATACGTGATGGCTGCCTTGGATCAATAAGGACCATTGGTATGATTAGATGCGAGGTCTGAGTGTCCTTCTTCAAGCTCGGCAAGCGGACCTCTACGCTTGTCGGGCGTGGTCGTTTCCCGAATCAGGTTCTGTTTGATTTCTATCAGCGACACCGACTATTTTCTTGGATGGTTTTATAGGGCAATCCCGTAGAAAATGTCCCGAGGCCCCACAGTATAGACACAATTGCATCTGTGTCTCCTTTCTCTTTCCTTTTGAGTTAAGGGTCCCTTAACCCCCCCCGATCTGCATAGGTTCTGCTGCATCTGTTCCTTTGGGGGTGACGTTGGGTTTAACCAATACCCGATTCTCGAACTTTGCTCGGTCAGCCTTTCTACTCTGAAGTCGATGGTCTAGCTGGACCACTAAGTCTATATATTCTGCGCAATCCTGAGGTGGGTTCACAACTTGGGCCAAAACATCTTTAAGTTCTCCCCGAAGTCCACGATGAAATAGTGTAATTCGTTTTACCTCTGGCCATCCGGTTTCCACCACCAACCTATTAAAGGTTGCGATATAGGTTAACAGATCCTGGTTACCTTGTCGTAGGGATAAAAGTTCGTTCTCCAGGGCCTGTCCCTGGGAATGTCTAGCGAATAGTCTTTCCATGCTCATTTGAAAACCCTGAAAGTCCCGAAGAAGAGGGTCATCCTGATTGACTAGTGGAATCGACCAATCGGCTTCACTGCCACTCATATATGATAATACAAAAACTACTTTGGCTTGGTCATTTGGAAAAGCTCCAGGTCTGCATAAAAAGTGCAAGCGACCTTGGTTCATAAAGACGGCGATCCTTTTTGGGTCCCCAGCAAAGCGTTCAGGTGGAGCTAAAGGAATAGCCCCTGGTAGAACCACTTGCCCCGGATTGCTCGATGAAACAGGAGTTGGATTCCCCCTGAGTCCTGGTAAAGGTGTTTGCCCTGCTTGGTTTTGCAGCAGCTGGCTAGCCAGATCGTCAGTGGGCTCCTTCGAGACAATCAGTTCTCTCCTGAGGGCATTAGTCTCTTGGCGAGCGGAGTGCACTTCTGCCCTAAGTTCCCCCAATAATTGGGCCAGTCGGTCGGTTTCTGAGGTTTCCATAACTCCCGGGTGGGAATTTATAGAGGCGCTTCGCGTTCTGTTACGCTCACCTGGCTCCCACAGGGGCATCGGTCGGACCCGGACGGCTGCGGTCTCTACCAACGTGATGCGTAGTGCAAAGATGACTGACTGGACTGGCCCTCCTAATCTTGTCTGCTTGACCCGTAGAAGTATTCTCCTGCAAGTGGAGAGATGGATTTAGCCACCCGTGGATTCAAGTGATAGCACCCCCCACAGTCCTTCCCACTAATCACCTCCAAAGTGCCCTCTCAGCAATCTCACCTTATACTCTTGAAAGATGAGCTCAGCATCCTGCATGGATTGCACTGGCGCGTTGATGCCAGTTACTTCACTGGTTTGAAGGCGTGGGAGAGTTCCGGAGAGTATTGACACTGAGGTTCCTGGCGAGGACCAGTAAGTATCAAGTTCATAGAGTTCAATATGTCCGATGTTCACTCTTGTTCCCCCCTTCCTTCCTTGTCTTGCAGCTGAGTTTGTGAGAAGATGCTCTTGTGGTAGCTGGTGGCGCTCAGGTAAGGGTCTGTATTACCCGACGCTGTCCGGTAAATGTTGCACGTGTTTAACGTGTTGTTTTCTCTCTCTTTGCAGGTGCAGCACATGAAGATGTGGAGAGTTATAGAATAATGCCTCTGGTGGTAAATCAGGTAAGTCTATGGTAGTAAGAGTTATATTTGTTGGTTTTCTCGGCTCACCTTGTTGTTTTCTTTTGTCCCCAGGTGACAGAGTTCGGCGAAGAAATGATGGAGGCAGTGCCGAATCGAAAGATGCTGCGAGGACTGGTGAGTATGGTGCGGCGCTGCAGCTGGAGATGCGACGCGTACTGAAATGATGTTCTTTCCAGGTCCGGAGGCGAGATGGATCCGGAATCAGGTGAGGAATTCGAAAATAGTTTGTTTTCTAACCTTGTCCTTTTCTTTCCTCTTAGTTTTAGGAGCTCCAGATTCGAGGCGGGCGTGGCAGAAGACTGGATGCTGACTGCAGGCACTGTGAGTGTTACGCTGCTGGATGCAGAATAACGCGAAGCGTGTGCTGCTGTTCGGGCGTGGTTTAAATAGCCTCCAAAGTAGTTCCAGGTAAGAAGTTCCCCAGAACCACGCCCGAGTAAAAAATAGTCCCTGTAATGAAATAGTCCCATCCAGGCCTCACGTTGGCTTGGATGCACTTGCAGCATGGTCTGCATCAGGTAAGTAAAGTCTATGAGCCTGGCGCCTATGCCGCCAGGACTGATTTCTATGATGAGCCTGGCGTCTAGGGCGCCAGGACTGAACCCAAACAGCCCCCAGCCGGGGCTGTTGGGGTTTAAATAAGTATTTCGATGCCTGCTCCCGGAGCTGATGGGCTTGGTCCTGATGCCCGGGGGTAGGCATCATGACACAGACAATCTCAAAGATGCCTGGGTCATCCCTTTAATCAAAAAGCCTACATTACTACTGTGCCCTATCTACTGAAAATCCTAGACCGTGCCGCCTACCTCCAAATTCAGGAGTACCTTGAAACGAACAACCTCTTAGGCCTCAGGTAATCCGGCTTCCGTCATGACACAGACAATCTCAAAGATGCCTGGGTCATCCCTTTAATCAAAAAGCCTACATTACTACTGTGCCCTGTCTACTGAAAATCCTAGACCGTGCCGCCTACCTCCAAATTCAGGAGTACCTTGAAACGAACAACCTCTTAGGCCTCAGGTAATCCGGCTTCCGTCCCAGACACGGTACTGAAACCGCCCTCATTGATCTAAAAACACAAATAGAGGACTTAAAAGATAAGGGCAAGCTGGCACTACTACTCCTGCTGGATCTCTCTGCAGCTTTTGATCTGGTCGATCATCAAATCCTATGTCACCACCTCAAAACAGCCGCCCACTTCTCAGATACGGCCAATTCTTGGATCAAATCCTTCCTGGCCAATAGAACAATGAGGGTTTTTTTCACCTTCAGCCTCAGCCGAGCCTGCACATGTCCCGTGTGGAGTCCCACAAGGCTCCTGCGTCTCTCCCACGTTGTACAATGTGTTTACAAAACCACTTTTTGACATTCTTGACTATCTGGGTGTCTCGTATACTAACTATGCGGATGACACCTAGATACTCATCCCCATGACAGGCGACTATGTCACTGACTCTAAAGCACTTAATGACATATACCTTGTCATCCAGGCCTGGATGGCACATCATGGGCTTTGCCTCAATGATGAAAAAACAGAGTTGCTCATTCTAGGCTCACACATCAAACTCTCTAAACTAGAGTCTGCTTATAAAACCTTTAATATTGATGGTAACACCATAAAAGTGTCCAATGAAACTAAAACTCTTAGTATTTAACTGGACTCTACACTCTCCCTCACCAGACAAACTAATGCTGTTGTTTCTGCTGCAGCGTACACATGCAAACTGATCACTGCTTGCAGACCCTTTCTGACAACTGACAACTGTATCATCCTCGCGAGAACCCTCATAATGGCCAAAATTGATTATTGTAATGTATTATACTTAGGAACCAGCCAAAGAAACTTAGATAAGCTACAAGTCACGCAGAACAATGCCATTAGGGCAGCCCTCAACCTCCCTAGGAAACTCAACATCTCAGACACGAGACGCACCCTACACTGGCTCCCCGTCTCTCACCGAATCTCGCTTAAAACCCTTGCTCTCACACACAAGGCCCAGAACAACTCAGCCCCCGCTTATCTAACCAGCCGCTTCACACGATATGCTGCCAACAGACCCTTGAGATCTGCCCAAGTCAACTCACTTACTGTACCTAGATATAAGCTCCAGACTGCAGGAGAATCAAGTTTCCCAGTCCTAGCGGCCAAACTCTAGAACACACTTCCCTCTTCCCTCAGAGCCGAACCCTCAGAGCCGAACCCTCCTTTCTATCCTTCAAAAACAAAACTAAACTCTAGCTTCATGAGCGTGATGCCTCTGCCTCCTCATCCTACTAATTTGGTTAGGTGGGTTAAGGTGAAATTCCAATTGTCCTAACCGTACACTACGGGATATGCTGAATGTATTGTATGTAATGCTTCCACTGTAACTCTTATTGTATGTAATGCTTCCACTGTAATTCTTTTGCAACTCGTGTGCTGGCCGCGTAACGTCCTTTTGGCCTGACGTATCCCTCTTGGGAAACTTTTGTGCATGTATGTAACCACTGCCTACATTTTGTGCCCAGATGCCCCAGGGCAAGGTGCGCATTACAAATAAACAAAATACAAATTCACTGTATCTTGTGCATTGGCAGGTAAGTTCTGGTTATTCTGTGTGTTCGCTGCAAATTCTTACAATGCGGCGAGGCCTGCGCGCGGAAGGAAATTGCAAATACTAATCTAATCCTGTTCTTTCTCCACAGGTTGTTTTCAGAAGAGTCCGCCGAAAGAAGACATGCGCGAGAACTCTGAATGCTGCTTTGAATTTTCCAAGAAGGGTAAGTGATGCTGCAGATTGCGTGCGCGCTTGCAAGAAGAAGTTGGTTTTCAGCGCGAGCGCTCACAGGTACTGACTTTCTTGTGTTTTCTTTTTCTCTCAGATGCTGAGTTCAGGAACGTGCGTGCGGAGGAAGCCAAGGTAGGTGCAGGTCGAGGATCGCGGTGAGCGCGTTGCTCGAAGCCACAGATGCAACACGAAGCACGGGTCTGCCTTTGGGAGTGGCTTAGTCAACCACGCCCAGAGGCTAGAACGTGCTACTGTATTTACAGGAAGGCTGCCAGGGGCCATCTTGGGTGAATAGGAAGTGTGGCTGAACCAGTCAGATTGCCCCAAGGGGGCCGGGGCCAACTGTGATGTGTACCTGATTGTCAGAGTGTGGAAAAGGAGTATTGGATGCCTGCAAGGCGTGTTTAGTCTGCCAGGCTCTAACCCATCTTGCCCCTGACTGCTCTCCAGTATATGTGACGGGGGGGGGGGAGACTGTAGGGTTACAGATACAGACCCAAGTGCAAGAGTTGCCAGGAGGCAGTGCAGGTGCGTGGCAGGGTGAGCAGGTACCTGGGCCCAAAATCGGAGGGTAGTCAGGTGCACGATGCCGAAACAGAACAGATCAGCAGGGGAGAAGAGGAGCGAAGGCAGAAGCAAAGAGGAAGGTCTTGAGGTGCTTCCGGAACCGGACATGGTTCTCCTCAAGTTTCAGAGTGGCAGGGAGGCTGATCCAGAGGGAGGCCCCAGCGGAAGAAAGATATCTACCCCCAGCTTGTTTCTTTGAGAAACGACTGACCCTGCCAGAATTTGAAGTGGAGGAGCGCAGAGCTCGGGAGGGAAGGTATTTACAGAGGGACAGTTGAAGGTATTTTGGACCCAGGCCCTAGAAAGCCTTGTGGACAATGCAAAGGGTCTTGAATTTAATCCTTGTAGCCACTGAGAGCCAATGAAGAGATTTCAGGGCTGGAGAGATACAATCCCAGCGCTTGAGGTCAAGGACAAGTCTCGCAGTCCTGTTCTGGATGACTGGCATGATGATCCTACTTTCACAGCCCATATTCTCCAAGACATTATGGAAAGGTGTTGAATCGTGCTGAATCATACAAATGCCTGATTTCCCCTCACACTTCCCAACACCCTGCTATCCATCTTTCACATCTACAATGCTCCATTCCCGGTGGGAAAGCAGGGTTTCTAAAGAGAGGAGTATGTGGTAACGGGCAGGGAGCCAGATTAAACCTTTTGTTCCCTTCATCCCAGATTACAAGAGCAAACTTCATTATCAGATACTCTCGAAGCCCTCTCCATCTGTCATCTCTTTTTAGCCAAAGGATTTTCCATATGTATTCTTCAGCGATCGTTTGTTCCATGTTCACCCAGTGTTTCCCCATTGTCCTCCCTCCCTCCCATTCGGCCAGAGCTAGCAGTTGTGTTGCCTGATATTTCACCACATCAGGGCACCCACCCTGCTGCTTGGTTCCATATAAAGTCTTCCACCCTATTCAAGGCTTTTTCCCCATTCCAGATAAAGTCCATGATGTCTTCTTGTATCCCCCTTATAATTCTCCTGGGCGTGCGGCCTGGGCGTGGCAGCGCTTGAAACATATACAGTAGGTGGGGGAAAATGTTCGTTTTTGCAATTGCTATCCTTCCTAGCCATGAAACAAATAAAACTTTCTACCTAGTCGGGCCATTTTTAATTTGCTGCATGAGAGGAGGATAGTTTGACTTAAATACTTGACTCGGTGTTAAGGTTTATTCTCAGGTACCTAACTGGACCTTCCACCCAGCGCAACAGGGTATTGGCCAACATGCGCTGTCAGTCTTCCTTTCCTACCGACAAGTTAAATATCTCAGACTTTGAAAAGTTAACCTTAAAACCCAACAACTTTTAACATTCCCCTATTTCCCTCATTATAGCATGTAGCGATTGCTCTTTGCTTGGTGACCATTAGTATCACATATTCCGCAAATAGCCCCATTTTATGATGCAAACATGCCCATCTATCCCCATGTATTTCTCCATTCCCCATTATTCTTGGGCAAATGGTTCATTACTACAGCAAAGAGAAGGGGGATAGGGAACAACCTTGTTTGGTTCCCCTACTAATTGGAAATGGGTTCGGCAACCTGCCATTAACCTTCACTCTTGCTTCCAGGGTTTGATAGTTAGCTTTAACTATTTTCAAGAAGTTTTGTCCTACCCCCATTTTACGCAGCACCGGGAACATGAAATCCCAATTTACACGATCAAACGCCTTTCCAGCGTCAATCGTTAACAGAGACGTAGGGACCAGATTCCTCCCCTTTGCAACCTTGTCAGGAATATGTTATACCCGCCATACACGTTCAAACGTGCTCTGCCCTTGTATGAAGCCACACTGGTCGCGCAAAATCAGGAATTTTCCCCCCAACCCCCTCCAACCTGGCTGCTAAGACTCTGGTTTAGAGTTTAGCATCTACATTAATGAGGGCGATCGGTCTGTAGGATTAACTCAGTTGTGGGTTCTTCCCCAGTTTCGGGAACAGGGTTATATGGGCCATTTCCATGGAGGATGCCATTTTACCCTCTTTCTGAAACTCATTAAATAATGTTGCTGTCAACCCATCCTTTCCCAGGCTTTTGTGAGGCTTCAATCTACTTATCGCCCACTGCACCTCCTCCCATGTTATTGGGACTACTAACATTTCCTTCTGGGCCTCACTCAGTCTCGGCCCTGTCCACCCTGCCAAGTACACCTCCTGTTCCCTTCTATCGCATGGTTCCCCTCTGAAGAGGTTAGAAAAAAACTCCTCCATTACCCTTCTATTACCCCCTTCTTTCTCCACTATTCGAATTCCCCAATCCTCCAGGCCGGCTATGAAGGCTCTTTGCTCCTTAGCGCGCAATTGCTTCACTAGGATTGTACCAACCTTATTCCCATGTTCGTATAAGGTCTGCTTACATTTCAGTAGGGTACTCTCTACTGACCTATTAACTAGGTGTTTGAGCTGTCCCCTCGCATGTACCAATTGTCTGTCTATTCTTTTTGTCCGTGTGTCCTTGTGGGCTGCCTCTAGCCTCTCTGTTTTCCTTTCAAGGTCCAGTTCTATCTCTCTCTCTTAGCTTCTCTTAGATCTTTTGCAATATCTATCAGAAATGTCTTGATGTGCCCCTGGAATCTGTCCCAGCGTTGCACCCACTGCCTTTTCCACCTCCTTATCTGCAGTCTGCACTCACATATTTAGTTATTTTTGCTTCCACTAATGCTGGTGTCCCTTTATCCCTGAGAAGGTATTCTTCCAGTCTCCATCCCTCGCACATGGGATTAAAAAGAATATTCCTTGTCTTGGGGGTGTTGTAGCCTCCGTGTCCTGCAAACCTGCCTCCTCAACCTTCCCTCTTGGCTGTTTTGATATTACTCCCGCTGTGTGTTCCCTCACCCTGCTTGGCGGTCTTTGTACAAGTCTAAGTGGCATTCTCCAGTATAATGGATTTATGGAGCAGTATGGCCACCCCTGCCCGTTTGCTCCGTGTCATGGTGTGGTATTTTCGGGTACTCCCTACTCCCCAGCCGCCCCACATCTTTCTTCAGCAGGTGAGTTTCCTGTAAGCATACAATATATATATTATAGATATCCCTCGGCACTGTCAGTCTCTTGTTCAGACTGTTTAGCCCCCTAACGTTCCATGATTCTAGCTTGTATATCGCCCTACATTTACAAGAAATCCCTTACCTCCTGACTGTCTCCCCTTGCCGTTGCTCCAACCCGGCCTGTATGTTACCACAAAATCAAACGCTTCAAATAATTGGGCCCATCTCAATTGCTGAGAACTCAAGGTCCTGGCTGATCTTAAAAACTGTAAATTCTTATCATCAGTGATGACCAATACTGGATGTCGGACCCCCATGATGTAATGAGACCATTCCAGAAAAGCCTACCTAAAGGCCAGAAGTTCCTTATCCAGTATGGCATAATTCTGTTCACATGTCAATTTGCGAGAGGAATAAGCCACTGGATGTAGAATACCCTCCCCATTAGCCTGTTACAAAATTGCCCTTATGGCCAGATTAGAGGCATCCGTCTCCACCTGAAACTGTTTCTCCAGATCCAGGTGACATAGAATCAAGGCCTCTGCGAATTCAGCCTTTAATCTTTCAAAGGCTTCCTCTGCCTCCTGATCCCACTGAAACTTGGTAGCCTTTTTTAACAATCGAGTAATGGGTGTGATAATCGCAGACAAATTGTGGATAAACCTTCGATAGGAATTGGTAAAGCCCAGAAATTATTGGATGTCCTTCACACACTAGGGTGCCGGCCACTTGGTCACTGCCTGTACCTTCCTGTCATCCATAACTACTCCTGATGGTGTTAAAATGAAACCCAGAAATTCTACCCTGGTGGCATGAAATTCACATTTCTCTAATTTAGCAAACAAATGATACTCCTGTAATCTAGTCAAGACTGCTCTGACATGATGTTCCACGGACTCGGATCAAATCTTAATATCATCTATATACACAATCACAAACAAATCCAAATATTCCCGGAACACCACCTGCATAAAATGTTGAAAGGCAGCAATGGCGTTGCATAAACCAAAAGGCATCACCAAATATTCAAATAAATCAAACTTTGTCCAGAAAGCCGTCTTCCACTCATCACCCTCCTTCACCCTGATGAGATGGTACGGTGCCCTCAAATCCAGCTTTGTATAAATCTTAGCCATCTTGACCTGGTCTAATAATACAGAAATTAAAGGTAATTGAAATTGATTCTTAATGGTTACCCTATTTAGTGCTCTGTAGTTGATGCAAGTCCTTAACATGCCCTTCTCCTTTGGCACGAAAAACAAGGGAGATGAAACGGGCGATTTAGAAGGTCTTATTAACCCACAGGCCAACATCTCATCTAAGTATTCCCGCAAATGTTGTGTCACTTTTTCAGATAAGGCATACACGCAACTGCAAGGTAACCTAGCCTGCGGCTCCAACTCAATCACACAGTCCAACCAAAAAGGCAGTTGGACTCCTTACACCCGTCAAATGAGAGGCACACTGCTCATTCTCAAACATCAATGTTCTTCCTTGCCGGTCTATGCAGGGATTATGCGCCACTAACAAGGTAATTCCCAAAATCACCCCGAATTGGGGAGC
The DNA here is from genome assembly GCF_040938575.1 of Ambystoma mexicanum. Classification (NCBI taxonomy): domain Eukaryota; kingdom Metazoa; phylum Chordata; class Amphibia; order Caudata; family Ambystomatidae; genus Ambystoma; species Ambystoma mexicanum. The sequence continues at coordinate 643,899,263 of NC_090923.1, forward strand.
CACAATCAAATCAAATGTGATTACCTCCTTGTGACCCTCACCACACCACATCCGGACTTCTTGAGTCTGGGTGGTAATGGGATCTTAGGTCAAGCAAGAGCCATCCAATGGGACCTGAGGTCAAGCACGAGCCATCCACTGCCTGCACCAATTCACTCTCCTTCTTGATTCTCGTGGGAATTCCTAACTTGGTGGCGATGCAATGTCTATGAAGTTTCCCGTGGCCCCAGAATCCACCATCGCTGAAATCATTTCCTTACTATTTGCAAAAATCAAGGACACCAATAGATAGATGTGAGGGGCCTTAATCTGCATAGTATTAGCCACTGCTTATGGGAACTCTGCCTCCTATTGGCTAAGTATAGTTGTTCCCCCACTTACCGAGCCCCTAATTTTCCCGCCTCCACCTTTCTCATTTTCCCACTTTGAGCTGGAGTATTGGGATGGTTCCGGATGTAATGCCCCGATTTTTTACAATATAAACACATGTTATTGGACTTCCATTTCCACCACTGTCAAAGGTCCCCAGACACCCCCAATCTGCATGGGCTCTCCCTACTCCCCATCTGAACATCCTCCACCTTTCCTGCTCCTGTCGAAGCGTATAAAAGGCACCCCATCTGTCCTCCTTTTCTCACCCCCACGCTCCCCAATCTATGGTCCAATTTCAGGGCTAAATCAATTAAAGCACTACATGACTCTGGTTGGGGTTCCACATGAGCTATTGCATCCTTAAGCTCTTCCTTCAATCCTTGATAAAATAAAACAGCTTGCTTGGGTTCCAGCCACGCCGTTTCCACTACCAAACGATTAAATTGTGTCACATGAGTTACTAAATCCTTAGTACCCTATCTCAATGCTAGTAACTCTTTATCCTGGGCTAAGGACACATTTCGCCAGTCAAACAATCGCGCAAATTTTACTGAAAACCCTGCCCAATCATATAGCATTGGCTCATCCTTTTGTTCAAGTGGAATAGCCCACGCTGCAGCGTCCCCGGTCAAATAAGTGATAACGAAGGCTGTCCATGCCTAGGCGAACTCAAATGCTGTAGGTTTGCATAGAAAATGTAACTTTCATTGTGTCAAAAAAGTAGAAAACTTCCTCGGATCCCCGCAAACCTCTCAGGGGCTGCCAATGGAACACCCAAATGTTGTTTCACCACCACGGTATTAGACCATCTAGATGACCCTGCAGGTGATGTCGCCGCCACCTCCCCATGCAGCAGCGTCCCTTGAGCAATTAACCCGCTAACTTGCATCTTCAACATAGCAGTCTCCTGTCAAGACTGAATCAACTCTGCCTGAATATCCTGCATTGCTTTTAGCACCTCCCTTAAAGGAGGAGGGGATTCCATCTGGCTTGGGTGGCTTAATTATCCCAATTTGGGAGTTGGTGATTATGTCACACCCCTGGAGTATCACACAACTCCTTCCAAGCCACGGAAGCCAAATGCAGTTGACCCCTCCCACCTTGGTTGGCACAGTCTCCTGATTTAGATATACACAGGCACCTCAAGACAGCCAATGGGGGGAAGAGGGTTAGGGAGAGGTTGTGGATAGGTAAGGCAGTGTTTAGGATAACCAGAAAGAGGTTTATGAAACTTGAAGTTGGATAGGACTGGAGAACACGGGGGGTGGGGGGAAACGTATCCTGACCTTGCAGCATATGCTTGTTTTAAACCTAGATTTCCTAAGTAGCCAGTACCCTTCTTGATTAGGATATTGACTCCTTCTCATGCATTCATATTCAACCTCTGAGTAAGCAACAGACATAAGCACAGAAAGTGTTAATGAAAGCCATGGATAACTGTAGCAAATGTATACATGTTGTCAAGGAGTACAAACAACAATATAGCTCTACAACTTGTAGTGCCCCAAAGGTGTGACTTGACCTCTACTACTGTGTCACCAAAACATTGATCAAATCAGAATTCTGTTCAGAACATAATGACTTTGTACAAACATGAAATGTACAAAGCGAACAGCCACAAACAAACAGCGTCACATCACATCGTGAAACTGGTTCCTGCCCCAACACCCTGAGCGTTTGCGTTCCGCGAAAGCGGTATGCCTAATATGAGTTTGTGAGGCTTGCTGAAACACACACGTGCGGTCTGAACGGCACGTAGATAACCCTGGACCGCTGTGAGGGATACGTTTCTTAATTAGCCTCACAGTGCATACGGCACACAACAAGTGAGGATAACATCATTAAATTATATTAATTCAAGAAGCACTTAACTGAGGCCTGGGGGACTCGCTGGCGCCTCCCAAGGCAAAGGTTATCCCACGTTGAACGGACTCCTGCTGTGCTCTCGCTCCATCCCCAGCAGGGAACGGAATGCTGCTGGAACGCAGCGTTTTACCGACAGGCCCGAGTCCTTTGAATTTCACCACCTGGCCCGGGTCCTGCTTCACTTACAAATATCATGATATGATATGATATGATATGGTATTTGTAACGCGCCTATACACAAGTGTTTCAAGGCGCGACGAGGCAGGGAGGGAGGGAAACAAGGGGAAGACAGACAAACGATCCTACTAGGCCAGGTGTCATTCAGATCGCGCAAGTGCAGAGGTAGGGGGAAAAGGAGAAAGTGCAGGGGGAGGAGGTGGGGGGGAAAGTGCAGTACACGGTAAGTAGCGTAATAAAATAATAAATAATAAATAATAAATAAAAGGGCCAGCTGGTGGCAAGTGCGAGGTAAGTGCAGAGCAAGTGCTAGGAAGGGGGCTGTAGGGATACAGTGACAGTCCCACAGTGCAGGGGGAGCCAGGGAGGCAGTGCAAGTGGAGAGTGGCTGGGCCCTGGACCGAGGTCGCTGAGAGTGGCCAAGATGCAGGTTTAGTGCAGAATTTCAGTGGGGAGTTAAGCAGGTTTAGCAGGGGAGAGGGAGAGAAAAGGCAGAAGCGAAGAGGAAGGTTTTGAGGTGCTTCCGGAACCGGAGATGGTTCTCCTCAAGTTTCAGGGAGGCAGGAAGGCTGTTCCAGAGGGAGGCCCCTGCTGCGGAGAGAGATCTACCCCCAGCTCGTTGCTTCGAGAAGCGGCTGACCATGAGGGAGTTGGAGACGGATGAGCGAAGGGCTCGTGAAGGAAGATATTTAGGAAGAGAGAGTTGAAGGTATTTAGGCCCCAGGCCCCAGAAGGCCTTGTGGACAATGCAGAGGGTTTTGAACTTAATCCTCGCAGCCACTGGGAGCCAGTGAAGAGATTTCAGTCCTGGAGAGATACGGTCCCTGGGCTTGAGGCCAAGGACAAGTCTCGCAGTTCTGTTCTGGATAAGTTGCAGAGGGCGGAGAGTGGAGGCAGGCAGATTAAGATAGAGGCTGTTACAGTAGTCCAGCCTTGAGAGAACCAGGGCTCGGGAGACAGTGAGCTTCTGGGGGAAGGAGAGGAAGGGAAGAATACCTCTGAGGAGGTGCAGCTGGTAGTGTGACTTCTTAGAGACGTCAGATATATGAGGAGAGAAGGAGAGTGTGGAGTCGAAGATGACCCCGAGGTTTTTAGCCTTGCAGGTAGGGGCAAGGCTGCCCACCGGCTGTAACGCTCACCTTGTATCCACACGGACGCCACCCGACTGGTCTGGAGCGCTTCTGGGATGGATTCACCTCCCCCGGGGACTCGCACTGCCGTGGGTCTATTCTGGAAGACAGGAGTTCAGTTTTAGCTACAATCAACCTCTCTCGGGACCCGCCTCCCAAGTGTTCCCCTTAAGACCCCCTTAGAGCTTCCCTCATCTTGTATTTCAATAAGGTGCGCTCTTCGTCCTGCCGTTCTGTGCAGGGGCGTGTCGTGGCTGGGCACCTTTCGGCCGAGTTACTTCACTGACGTGGGCCCTGGAGTCCAGGCCGGCTGCGACTCCACTCTTGAGGTAAGTCTTTTGTTTTCAAAGGAATGTGTGTCTGCAATTGTTGTTGCCCTGTTGACCTTCTCCTCTCGTAAATGCAGAAGGGGTGGTGAAGACATCGAGCTTATGGAGAGGGCAGTGCTCAAGAAGGTAAGGGAATGCGCGAAACGGGGCGCTATGAGCGTCTTTTTGAATAAGGCTAAACTGTGCTATTCTTCCTTGCAGGTCGCCGAGAAGTTCCTGGAAGAAATGCGGCCAGATAGAAGCAGAGCATAGGATGGGAGATGTCTGGACGGCGGTTGAAATTTCCAGGAGAGCTTCGGTAAGTAAGCAGAGTCTGGAGGCGATGGAATCAGAAGACGAACGCTTACTAATTGTCCTTCTTGTCTCTTCTCTAGGATGTTGCTTCCGGAAGAAGACGAACTCCAGGGAAGATTCCGGAGCGAACGAGGAGCTAGATGCGGAACAGGTAAGGAGGAATGATGTTGTTCTTCTTCTACCTGAAGATGCAGGCCAAGGATGCTGCGAGCAGGTCTTGGTGAACGTCACGCTGCAAGTGCAGAACAACGCATAGCGCGTGCCTCAGCTCGGGCATGGTTTAAATACCCAGCATGCATCCCAGGTGCCTCCAGGGCGGACCACACCCTGGATGCTAGACTGCATGATGCAGTTCCACGTCGATCCTTTTGGGGGAAGCCATGTTAGTCCATTCCCCAATGGAAACTCCACTTGCCATATGAGCCTGGCGCCAAAGGACTGGCTCCAGGACAGCCGAGAGGGGCATGATTGGGCCCTTGGGGCCTTGCAGGAATACTGTGGTTAGGGCCAGAGAGCCCGAGTTCCCAGGCCATGGGTTATGGTCGTGACACATGCTCCCTCCAGCCCGTGCCTGCCACGCCAACAATTACCAACAGGCAGCACAGCCGGGGGATATCTTAAATAGCCCAATTGACACACCTGCCTCGATCCAGACCAACTGCCACCCCAAAGGATCATGGGGATTGTAGTCTTTTGCCTGATTTCACACAGAAAACCTTCTTTGAACTGCCTTTCAGGACCAACAGCCCCTTTTTCCTCACACCAGGAGAGGGACATGGATCCTTTATCCTGTCCTCTGTGTTGGCTTTTCAATGGATTGAATTCCTCATTTGATGGATATCCTCATCGAGCTTGGCTGCTCAGAAACCTTTCGACAGGGGCATAGTGGACCTTGACACGGCCGGCACTCCGTCTTGCTCGGTGCTTGATCGTCGGCTCCGGAACGTGACATCATAAATCGTATATTTCCCGCATCACTACGCCTCATACCTCAGTAAATTTCTTCTGCATGGTGCTTCAGGAACACACCATTGAGTCTTCAACTCAGGGTTTTTGTTTAAAATTTGAAAATATTTTCATGAAATCTGGACTGCAATGTCAACTTACCGGAATTTATGGCTTTAAAAGGCACACTGACTGCCATTCCAAAATGTCGGTGACCGACCCGCACAACTTTTGTCTGTGGTGTGTGGTTAGGCATCACCACACGACGGGATATGTGTTGTGGTCCAAGATGCATTGGAAATCCATTTGTGAGTGGGTCCCCAAATGTGCTTTGGGCCAACTGTCCCCGAAATCCCTGGCACGGGCGCTCGTCCGGTCCTCCAAGGCAGAGACGGAAGAGCCCACCCCCGAAAAAATAAGAAGGAAAAGCATCGGCGGAAGGGCACTCTTCCTCGTCTTCATCGCGTAAGAAAAAGAGGTGCCATCGACACAAGTCCAGCTCATCTTTAGAAAAAGGTAAGCCCTTGGCTGGGCCGACCACTCGAAGAGTGGAAAAATAATAGTTACTCACTGTAGTGACTACCTTACTCATAGTCAATAGTCCCCTTTCCTCCATACTTTTGGGACATTCTGTCCTGTGGGACGGGACCGGAGCACTTTAGTAAAAAAGGATCTAATTGTAAATGTGTCCTCCTTCTCTCTTTACGCAGGGTACCGCATGCGGCCGTAACCCCGCCCTCCTTAGCTCCGCATCGCCCTTCAGTCCTTTTCTATCACCAGGTCAGAGACCATTTAAGCAACAATAGAGGATACTTATTAGAGGGGACAGCAGGCGGCCGTATGGAGGAAAGGGGACTATGGACTAGGAATAAGGTAGTCACTACAGTGAGTAACTTTATTATACTCCTACGTCCCGTCCCCTTTCCTCTATACTTTTGGGAGATTACCAAGCACTCCTTACAGAATAACGGGTGGATGGAACTCCTTTATTGAAAGAGATTTCTAAGAACAGCCTTCCCAAACTGAGCATCAGCCCTGGAGCTCAGATTTAGGCAGTAATGTTTCACAAAAGCTGATGGGGAAGCACATGTAGCTAATGTGGCAATGGTTTCCCAGGGAACATATTTTTGGAAGGCAATGGCAGCTGCCTTGCCCCGCACAAGATGGACATGAATTTACTTCACTGACTGAAAGCCCTGAACAGTATAAGCCTCAGAGATACAGGAAGCAATCCATCAGGAGATAGTTGCTTTCGAGGCCGGCTTTCTTTTCAGGTCTCCGAAGGTCAACAAGAGCTGGGAAGAGCTCCGAAGATTAGATGTTCGGTCTAACTTAAGAGCTTGCCTTACATCCAAATTATGTAGAACCCTCTCGGCATCTGAAGCCGGTTCTGGGAAGAAGACCGGCAAAGAAATAGACTGGTTCCGATGAAAATCGGATATCACCTTCGGAAGGAAAGAAAATTGGTCCGGAGGACAACCTTATCCTTGTGAAAGCTGATGAATGGGTGCTTTACCGACAAGGCCTGAATTTCACTTACACGCCTTGCCGAAGTCACCGCAATCAGAAAGGCCATTTTCCATTAAATGAATTTCAAGTCTGCCGTAGCCATGGGCTCGAAAGGTTTATGACGTAGAGCAGTAAGGACCACATTCAGATCCCACCTGGGATGCGGGTTACACACAAGTGGATATAGCTGCAAAAGACCTGCAAAATGCTTTTAATGACAGGACAAGACATGCATGCCCGAAGCTGCCAGATGAGAAATGAAAGACAGGACTGTATCGATGACAGCTTCTCTGGGGTCCAGCTTTTTTGATAAACACTGGTGAAAAAAACAGCCATTTGCTCCTATACTGAGACCTGGCCGAAGGTTTTCTAGCCGCTTGGATAATACACATATTATCAGCGGACAGATTGAAACTCTCTAAAGATTTGAACTCGGGCACCAGGTCGCCAAGTTGAATGATTGTAGGGAGGGGTGCCACATTTCCTGATCGCTCTGGTGAAGCAGGTTGGGAATCAGCGGAAGCCCCAGATGCTGAAGCTCCGAAAACCAGAATCTGGCTGGCCACCACGGCCACCACGGGGCTATGAACAGGAGAGTGCAATTCAACGTTTTCCTGAGCTTGCATAGCGCCCGGTGAATCAGAGGAAGAGGCTGGAAGGCATAGGCCCTCATGTTGTGCCACGGAATCTCGAGAGCATCCCCCAGGGAAGAGGCTCCGAGCCCTAGGTTTGAAGTCCTTTTTAGCACCTGTTCAGGGCTACAAATTGACGGACCTCTTAGATGAAGGTCCATTGACAGAGCATAACGTGCCACTTAATCCAGCAATTGTATGCTAGCCTCCTCGTGGCAACATCCCTGCTCCATTTCCCCGGTCAACTCTAACTTTACGGGGAAGTACAGGCTGGCAAGAGGGGATACATCTTTCATGGGCTCTCACCCGTCTACAGAAAGGCTTGTTGTGCAGGCAGCCACAATCACGACCAGACCTGCAGCATCCACTTCAAATCTGCATCCGGACAGGGAGGGTACAAGGTTGGACACCATGGCCAAGAAGGCCTTTACTTCTGGCAGCATGGCATTGAAAGCCACCATTGTAGCATGTGGATTTTCAAAATATTCTTTTGGTTTATGGAACACTGTGGAGCAAGCTGCGCAATACATCCCCGAAGGAGAAATGCAGGATGGGTTTACACAGCTGGTGGAAGATGGGAAGGAGGTAGCTATGCAGTTGTTGCAAATGGGCCTGAACGTGGCTGACTGGTTGGCTGTTCCATGGGGTCAGCGGTAGTGTTAAGGAGATAAGCCTATCTCAAAACCTCTGGCTTCTCCCCGAACGTCCAGAATAGGCTACTAGACATGCTTTTCAAGGGAGTTTCTTTTTCGCCAGAAGGCTGATGACTCTTTGGAAACGTTTAAGTAGTCTAAATTAGCCGCATAATTGCTGGGCCTAGCTGTGCAGCCCGCCAAACCTGCCTTCAGCCTTGCCTCTAGGGGAAGAGGCTTCAGGCACTATGTGACTTACGGCAGGAAAGCGCAGCTCCCACAGGCCAGCCAGGGGCAGAAGCGTTTCTCACACCCCGGAATGGGCAGAGGAGCTTCCAGAGGCCAGTTTACAGTGGCAGCAGCACCGTCCTCTAAGCCGCTTTGATTTCCCCTCCCATGACTTATCGGCTGGTCGACAGTTGGCAGAACATTGGCCCCAGTGGCAGGAGATTACCTCTGATGCCTGGGCCCCGCAGCTCGTTTGGTGGGGCTATTGTCTGCCTTTCTTAAGAAAAACATAGGACAGATTCCCACTGCCTACAATTCAACCGGGACAGGAGTTCCAGGAAGAACTCTGAGCCCTGTTGTTGAAGGGTGCCGTGGAAGAGGTACCTTCTGATCAGAGAGGGTCTTAATGGTATTCCTGGTATTGTCTGGTACCTAAGAAGGGAGGAGGCTCTGTTCCATTCTGGACCTCGGAGCCTTGAACAAGTTCCTCAGGAAAGACAAGTTCAGGATGGTGACGTTGAGAGAAATTCTTCACGCTCTCGAACTTCAGGACTGGCTGGTGTCCATAGATCTGCAGGACGCATATTTCCATGTGCCGATAAATCAAAAGCACAGGACGTTCCTGAGGTTCCTCATAGGGGACAAGCACTATCAGTTCAAAGTGCTTCCCTTAGGGTTGACCTCCGCTCCAAAGGTATTCCCCAAGTTATGTAAAGGGCCACTGTTTAGATGTGGTCATTACACGTGGCAACTGCATAACTATGAAGGATGTCATGCCAGTTCACTGGTCGGATCATTTTGTAAAATTCTTTGAACTGCATACGCCTAACCAAGACAAATCTAATATCAAGATTAGACAGGCTTCTTACTCTCGGAAAGCCAGAGACCTAGATAAAATTGCTGGTAGTGAAATTTCTGAGTCCCTTGCTTCTATCGATCCCACACTTTCTTTTGAGGAACTCTTTATTAGGGGATCTTTGGTTTTAAGCACTATCTGCAATAAAATAGCTCCCCCAAAATCAAAATCCAAAAAGGTTTCTCAACCTTGGTTCTCAACTAGTCTACAAGAACTAAGCAGGCAAGTTGGTAAGACCAGCCAAAATTGGTTTAAAAAGTCCACTCCAGAAAATAAATTCAAAGCTAACAAAGCATTGCTAGGATACAAATTGGCCATCTTTTCGACTGGGGAAAAAATTGCAGTCTGCTAGCAATCAACCAAGAGAATTATTCTCTATTCTATCTAGGTTTTGCAACCCAGACTGTAAAAATGCAGTGCCTGATTTTACGGAATCAAGAACAAAATTCTTTCTTTGTGGATAAGATTGAACGAATAAGAGCAGATATAGAACAGACCGCCCTTATAAATCCAGCGATATGTAGTACAAACTTTGCGGCATCTAAGGTTGACTGTCTTCATAACAAGACTCTATCTGCTTTTGACTTTCATCCAGTTTTCGAAAAAGATATCTGTCAACTCATTAGGACTCTCAAACCCACAATTGACTCTCTCTCTCTCCCTTACCAGCTTATGTAGCCAATAAATTGGCACTCGAGCTAACCCCATTTATTACCAATTTCGTTAATAAATCTCTGCTGACTGGGATTGTTCCGGAAAGCCTAAAGCTTTCCATAGTCTGACCCCTGCTGAAAAAACCTTCATTGGACGCAGAGGTGCTACAAAACTATCGGCCCATTGCGGGACTCCCATGGCCAGCAAAGATTCTTGAGAAGGTGGTCACTAATCAACTCCAGGAGTTTGTCGAACAGTAACTACTATTAGATACATTCCAGTCAGGATTCCGACCTAAATATGGAACTGAGACCGCCCTCCTAGTTGTACAAGATGAACTGCTGAAGGCTGCGGACCAAGGGGAGCTCACACTCCTGGTAATGCTGGACTTGTCCGTGGCCTTTGATAGTGTAAATCATGATATCCTCTTGGAACGACTACAGGAGGTAGCAAAAGTCTCTGCTGCAGCATTAAACTGGTTTAGGTCCTTTGATAGTGTAGATCATGATATCCTCTTGGAACGACTACAGGAGGTGGCAAAAGTCTCTGCTGCAGCATTAAACTGGTTTAGGTCCTTCTTGACCAATCGCCAGCAGAATTTGAGATTGGGAGGGTTCCTGTCAGATCTCATCCATCTGAACTGTGGAGTCCCCCAGTGATCTTCCCTGTCTCCATTGCTATTTAATTTGTATATCCAACCTCTTCTGGAAATCTTAAAACGCTATGGACTGGTTTTCCATTCTTATGCTGATGACACGCAAATATTTGTACGAATTACTAATTTTCAGGAAGCATTCAGCAAATTGGAGCAATGTCTGGTAGAAGTGAGCAACTGGATGTCAAATAACTACTTTCAGCTTAATGCTGCCAAGACAGAACTTATATTGTTCGGCCCTAAGCATTTGCTGACGACTGCTAAGAAACTGCCTGTCCCAACATTGCTGGGAAAAAGCTTGAAATTCGTATCAAAGATTACCAATTTGGGATGCATGTGGCAAGAAGATCTTGGCAGTGAAACACAGTTGGGAGCAAATACCAAAGCAGTACATTTTGGTTTGAGACTACTAGGTCAGGCCCTTCCTTACATCCCTAAAGAGGATCATGCTTCTGTAGTCGGGGCACTAACTAGTGCCCATCTTGACTACTGGAATAGTCAACTGCTAGGCATCCCTTCTAAACAGCTTCAGCGGCTCCAGAGAGCTCAGAATGCGGCTGTTAGATAGATTTTTAAATTACATAAATCTATTCATGTGTCTCCATATCGTAGGGAGCTACACTGGCTCTCAATTACTGACCGCATCAAATTTAAGGGAACAATGATTACAATAGAATAGGTCCAAGAAAAATAGGTGCTCTCAGAATACTCTTGTTTTTTGTCAACCTCTGCATAAAGAAAGAATACATTTCTTCAAGCTCTGTTGTAGAATCAATCTTATTCTTTATCTAAAGTTATACAGTTCAACATAAAATGGCGCTCCAGAGTTAACATCAAAAAAGGGGAGGTTTTTGACCGGAAGTACAGAAAATATTTACAACACATGAAACCAAAAGTTTCTTGGTAAAACAACCACTTTGTGTGTGCAAGACAAAATCAACAGCAAGTATCATTTGTCATGAAGTTCACATGAGAATAGCAAACATATAGACATCTTTTTCTTTTTTTGGGGACCCTAAATTTAGTTACATCATCTACCCAGTTTACACCATCTACACCAATACACAATTGAGTTTGTTATGTGCGCTCTACAAATGCAAAAATTCAAATCAAATCAAATTCAAATCAAATGGTGGTAGTCGCAACTCACACCAGGAGATCCAGTGTCCATGTATTTCCGTACCTGGACGACTGGCTGATCCGAGGGAAGTCAGTTGGCAGGTTTTGTCCCACCTGGAGGACACCTGTCTGCTACTGCACAGGCTGGGCTTCTCCCTGAACTTGAAGAAGTCCCATGTTGACACCAGTCCAAAGGCTCCAGTTCATCCGAGCAGTCCTAAAGACACCCAGGTTGGGAAGGCCTTACCTCCCAAGGAGAGAGTCAACAGTATGGCACAGATGGTCTACTTGTTCTGGAACCTCCCCACTCTACCAGCGACTTCCTTCCTCCGCCTCTTGCATCACATGGCCTCCTATATTTTCGTAGTGCCAGAGGCCAGGCTTCAGTGGTTTCTAAGGGGTCAGTGGTTACAGCACCAGAGAGCTCTCTGATCCCCTCTAGGTATCCAGACATGTGGTCAACGATTTCCTCTGGTGGACAGACCGCAGCAATCTCATTGTGGACGAGCCCTTCTGGCCTCAGGCCCGAGTGGTCATGGATGCATCTCTGAAGTGTTGTGGCGCTCACTGCGAGGACTTGCAGGTGAGCTGCCTTTGGTCAGCAACGGAAGCCAGGATGGCACATCAAAAGGCTGGAGTTGTGAGCCATCAGGTTAGCCCTGAAAGCGTTTACTCCATCTCTGGAGGGGAAGTATGTCCTGATTATACGGGCAACACAGTGGCCATGCGCTACCTAAACATGTAAGGTGGTGTGCACTCCCCCCTCCCTCTGCAGAGAGGGGATGCAGCAGTGGTTCTGGCTATTGGACACCCGGATCTCAGTCCAGGGCCATTTTAAGAACTTTGGGGTCCCGTGGCACGGACACCTCTGGGGCCCCCCTCCAACAGACCAAAGGAATTAATGGATATAGAATATCTAGTGCGCCGCACCCCGTATCACAATAACAACCCATAGCTTGATATGCTGCATCACAGAGATCAAAATAAGCATGGTAAACTCCCATTCAGATACCTCACCCTCTTTATTCTTGTAATCAGAGTGATACACAAGTAGCATGTTAAGGGCAACATAAGCAGTCTACGACGAGGGTACTTGCGTTCAAGCATAGGTACAGCAAACATTTCATCAATAGCAGCCACGTGGAAGGTATACTGGACATAGTATAACTGCAGGACACAGATTTTATGACAAAAGTACACATAATCCAGAATAGTCAAACGACTCAGATTAGCTGCCTCAGAGGCAGCAAAAGTGCTCAAGCATGGATACAGGCGACCAAGGGAAGCAAGGATAAAACTACACATACCATAGCATGGAGAGTGGATGGCGATTTGAAGATACCGGGAAGGTGTCTGTATCCAGACAGACTGAAATTAGAAGTGGGACATGGTTTTCAAGCAGTGTTGCCATTCGCGGGCAAAGAAACAGGTGGCTGTGGTGTGTAATATATCAATACGCACTATCATTATAGAGAAAGCAACTCCATATATAGCCAGTGAAACCATGGGTGAGTCTTTTTTAAAGATCATACCCTGAGAACGAAATCACTCTGAAGGGCTGACAATTTTGAAAGGTTTAGGGACTTGCAATTTTGACAGGTGAGGAAATACAAGATTAAATGAGATACCGAGGATCACACATTCATTAAGAGGTGAAGCTGGGATTCGTACCTACTCTGCAATTTCTGCTCTTTACAAATTTATTTTCTAGTTTTTACCTTAAACTAAAATAAACCCATTTTACAGAACTGACTTGGAAAATATGAAAATCACATAACCCAATATAAACAATTTACAAAACAAAACGTTATAGAAACATATTATGCAAAATGGGAATGATTCTAGCTTCATTGTCTCCATCATCAAGGGAAGTATATAAATACCAGCATACTAATGGATGAGATCAGATAGGTTTCTCTTTTGTATTGTAAAGCTTTAAATACACCCCAAACACAGGCGTGTGCAATGGTATTTAAAAACGGGCAGACAAACCTTTGAATTGTACAAAAAAACAAACAGTTTTGTTGTCACATAAGCAGACCTTAAAATATGCTTTTAAGAAGCCTGCAATATCCGGTCTGCTTTCTTCTGTCTAGAACTCCTTCTGCCTGCCAATATCCGAGGCGTTGCATGACAGTATGCCCCCTCGAACTCCTGGGCTTGCCCGGGTGAGCCCTGTGAAACTTCCTGAGTAGCAAGGGGGCGTGAATATGCGAAAAGGGTTCCCAGGAGTCTTCAGCAGAAGAGTACCCCTTCCAATGTACCAGGTATTCTAGGCGACCCCTATGATATCTGGAATCTATCAAGTGTGATACTTCATATTCCGGTGCTTCAGGAGAGGATGGGACAGAGAGAAGTCGAGAAATGCGAGTCTGGTCTGCACTCCTGAGTAGTGAAGCATGAAAAACCGGGTGAATGCGTTTTAGAGCGTGAGGCAATTTAAGACGGAATGCCACAGGATTGATTTTGGCAATGATGGGATAGGGTCCAATGAAGCGTGGCGAAAGCTTGGATGGGTGAGACCATCGTGATAAATATTTAGTAGAAAGCCATACTTTAGAACCCACTTCCCATTCGGGAACCTCTTGTTGATGTTTATCGGCTTGCCTCTTATAGGTCTTGAGACTCTCTGTCAAATTCAGCTTGGCCTTCTCATGGGTGTCTTTAAGATGAACCAACACTGCATCCACTGCCGGAAGAGAAGTTGGAAAGGTAAAGTGAGGGATGGTAGATCGGGGGTGAAACCCATACGTACAGTAGAACGGGGACATACCACTTGCGGAGTGACTGGCATTATTATACGCAAATTCTGCTGTAGCTAGTAGGTCCACCCAATTGTCCTGTTCCAAGTTGGTGTAGCTTCGTAAGTACTGCTCCAAGGCTGCATTCAAGCGTTCAGTCTGCCCATTGGTCTGGGGGTGGTACCCAGATGATAATGCACGTTCAATACCCAGAGCTTTGCATAGGGATTTCCAGAATTTGGAAACATATTGGCTTCCGCGGTCTGAGACGATTTTATCAGGAAGACCGTGAAGTTTAAAGATGTCTCTGATGAAAATCGCGGCATCGCATCTGCCGTGGGCAGACCTGAAAGGGGAGAAAAATGAGCCATCTTGGTAAGAGAATCCTTGGTTACCATAATGCAGGAACAACCTTTAGAAGGCGGTAGCTCCACGATGAAGTCGGTAGTAATATGGCTCCACGGACGATCGGTAACAGTATCCTGTTTCAACAACCCTATGGGTCGCTTAGTGCTATATTTGTTCTGGCTGCACACGCTACAGGTCTCCACATACCGTTTAACATCTCTGGAATAGCCTGGCCAATAAAAGGCCCTGCTGACCAGATCTAAGGTGCTGGCTTGTCCCCTGTCACCGGCTGTTTTATGGTCGTAGGCTAGCACCTTCCTTTGCAAGTCTTTGGATGGTACCCACAATCTTCCCTTCCTGAACAAGAATCCCTCCGCCTTCGCTAAACCTCTTGGTTCGGTTTGCGTAGCTGTGGCCTCTCTGACTTGTTGTAGAAACATAGAGGAGGTTGCTATGATTCGATTCCTGGGGAACAGTCTTTCAGGAGTAGTGGAGGATGCACTGGAGTGATGAGTCTTCCTTGAAAGAGTGTCGGCCAATGTATTCTGACTCCCTGGGATATATGTGATGCTGAAATCATACTGAGAAAAGAAATGAGCCCATCGTGCCTGTCTAGAGTTTACACATTCCATAGACTGTAAGACCTGCAGGTTTTTATGATCCGTTCTGATTACAAAAGGATGTCTTCCCCCTTGTAAAAATTGCCTCCAAACCTTGCATGCCTTCTTCATGGCCAAGAGTTCTCTTTCGATAACTGAATTGTTTTGTTGGCTCGAGGTAAGGGTCTTGGACAAATAGGCCACTGGATGTTCTTCGTTGTCGTTTTCTTGAAGCAAAACCGCTCCAATGGCGGCTGCAGAAGCCTCTATTTCAAGTATGAACTGTTTCTCTTGATCTGGTTGTCCTAAAATGGGAGCACTGCAAAACCTTTTTTTCAATTGTTGAAAACTCTCTTCTGCTTGGGTGTTCCAGACAAATGGTATGGAATTCTTTTTTAGAAGGTTTGTTATGGGTTGATGCCTGCCCCCGGAAGACCAGACCAGGCCCAGCAGCCCCGGATGCAGGCATCATGCCACTTGGAGCATGCCCAAAAGCCCCAGTTAGGGGCTGTTTGGGTGCAGTCCTGGCGCCTATGGCGCCAGGCTCATAAAGATAAAGTCAGTCCTGGCGCCATGGGCGCCAGGCTCCTTATTGATAACTTACCTGAAGCAGACCATGCTGCATACTCACCTGAGGCAGACCATGCTGCATGAAGACTCAAGCCAAATGAGGCTTAGGAGGGACTATTTTACTGAAGGGACTATTTTGTCACTTGGGTGGGGCTGTGGAAGAATACTTACCTGGATCTTCTTCCAAGGCTATTTAAACCACGCCCGGACAGCCACACGTGCTTCGCGTTATTCTGCTTGCTGCAGCGTAACGCTCACCGTGTTTTCAGCAGCTCCAGTCTTCAGGCACGCCCGCTTCAGTCCTGGGACTCCTGAAACAAGAAGAAAAGAAGGATAAAGGTTAGAACAGGAGTTTTAACTTTCATCCTTACCTGAATCCTGATCCATTTCGCCACGGAGCTGAAAGACAGAAGTCTTTGAAGCATTGCTTCCCATTCCTACGGCGCCGCGCTGAACTCACCTGCTTGGTGGTACTTCAGCATCCATCACGCTCTCTCCATCTCGCGGCCGCCCTCCGACACCTAAGGAGACAAAGACAGCAAGGTGAGCAAGGGGACTCTCTAAGGCTATACAAGCTACCCCCAAGGACTTACCTGATTTACCACGGGGGTACTCACCTCATCTCGGGTCGGCACAGTCAACTCTGCTTCATCGCCGTACCCTGGCCCCTAAAGGGAAAACCACAATAGACTTACCTGAATCTTACCAATTGCCATTTGGAAATATTCGAGTGGATTAATCGGCAACCTGCAAGGAATCGGACAGAGTGAAGATCAGACATTTGAACTCTTATGAACAATTGGACTTTAGAGTCAATACTGGAACTCACCAATTCCTCTACGTCAGTGAAGTAACTGGTCATCAACGCGCCCCTGCGGTCGACGCAGGATGGAGAGCTCATCCTTCCAAACCATCAGGTGAGACTAAGGAGGGGACATCACGAGTGATCTGTGGGAAGACAACGGGAGTGGGGAAGGTGGGTTGACACTCAATTCCACGGGTGGTTAATTCCTCTTCTCCTTTGCAGAAGAATATTCCTGCGAGCCAGACAAACTAGGCTGAGCGGGCCAGTCCAGTCAGTCATCTCGGCGCTACACGTCACGCTGGTGGAAACAACAGCAGCCCAGTTCCGGGAGACGCCCCCGTGGGAACCAGGTGAGCGTAACATGGGTAGAGTAACCTCGGAGAACCCTGGAATGAAACGTCTGTAGAAATTTGCCATGCCCAAAAATCTTTGTACCTCTTTAACGGACGACGGAGCAGGCCATTTGAGAATGGCCTCTACCTTCTGTTCGTCCATCTGTACTCCGTGTGGTGAGAGAACAAAGCCCAGATAGGTTACTGTTGTGACTCCAAAAACACACTTTTCTTTCTTGACCAATAGTTGGTGTTGTTTGAGCCACTTTAATACCTCTTTCAAATGAATCAGGTGTTCTGGCATGTCTTTGGAAAAAATCAAAATGTCGTCCAGGTATACGACAACTGACACAAATAGAAGATCTGATAAGATTCTGTCTATAAACCTTTGGAACACTGCCGGTGCGTTTACTAACCCAAAGGGCATTACATGATACTCGTATAACCCAAAGGGTGTCCGGAAAGCTGTTTTCCACTCATCCCCGGCATGTATTCTGAGCAGATGGTAGGTGTTGCGCAGATCCAATTTGGTGAATACCGAGGCACCCTGGACAGGCTCTAAGATGTCAGGGATGAGGGGCATGGGATAGCTATCCTTCTCTGTTACTTTGTTCAGTCCTGGGTAGTCAATACAAGGCCGAAGGTCTCTGGAGTCTCGTTTCGGTATGAAAAACAATGGTGCACCGGCAGGGGATTTAGAGGGTCTAATGAGACCATTGCAAAGGGTATCATCAAGATATCTCCGGAGTACTTCCTTCTCCGTCTTCGAGAGAGCAAACATCCTACCAAAAGGCACCATAGCTCGGGGCACCAGGTCTATGGCACAGTCCTCTGGTCTGTGGGGAGGTAATACTGCTGGAGTGCTGTTGGCAAATACCGGATTGTACTCTTCTAACACCTGGCCAAGAGTATGTATGCTGACAGTAGTGAGGAGCGGGCTGGGGAAGGTCTTCACTGGCTTACACTGCGTCTTGTGAAAGCATTCGGTGTGACAATGGTTTGAATCAAATCTCAAACAGTTAGTCTTCCAATTGATGCTCGGATTGTGTTGACGTAGCCATGTAATTCCTAATATTAGAGGGAAGTGTGCGGCTCTGATTATGTCAAAGATAATGATCTCTGAATGCTCATGAATGCTGAGAGGTAAAGGTTCTGTGGTCTGGACAATGGGTCCCGAGCTCAAAGGTCGGCCATCCACATCTTCGACGTCTTGACCATGACTTCTATTGATGCGTTTAGCTCCGACCTTGTCCACCCATAAGGTGTCAGCAAAATTCCCGGCGCCCCCACAATCCAATAATGCTAATGTCTCCACTTGAGATCCATTGATCGTAACCTTCACGGTTAGCACCATTAATCGTGATTCTTCGGGTACTTTGGATGCGTCAATTGCCATGGTCACATAGGGACTACAAAAGGGCCCTCGATTTCCCGTCCCTTCTAGGATCGAGGGTTTTCGTTTTCCGCCGGCTTGGTGGGTAATTCGGTGCAATTCCGTACTGCGTGTTTATCTGAAGCACAATAGGCACATAAACATTGTTCCCTCCTTCTCTTTCTTTCTTCAGGAGTTAATGATCTCCGGGTGAAACCTATCTGCATGGGTTCATCTGTGCGTTTGATAGCAGGTGGGAGAGGAGAGGGAGGGCCGGTGAATGAAGGCCTTAGCTTCCGTCTTTCATTACGCCTTTCTTGCATTCTGGTTTCCATCTGTAGAGCAGCAGTCATTAGCTCAGGTAACGTAGCAGGTCGTGGAAAGTGAGCCAGTTCATCTTTCAATTCCTCCTTAAGACCACGGCGGAAGATGATATACTGAGATTGCTCAGACCAACCGGTCTCCATAGCCAGTCTTTTAAACAAAGAAATGTAAGACCTAACATCAGCCTGACCTTGGCGTGCGTCTAACAATTCTTCCCCGGCTGAAAATGAGAGTTCTGGACACTCAAAAGTTTGTTTCAATAGTTCCAAGAACGCCCTGAAATCCTGTAGTATTGGATCGTTACCAGTGCAAGAGGTGTGGCCCAAGCTAGGGCATTGCCTGTCATGTTAGATATTAGAAATCCTGTTTTTGCATGGTCTGAAGCATAAGTGCGGGTTCTAAAAGCAAAATACACTCTGCATGCATCAAGAAACTCTTTAAGTGTCTTAGGGGAACCGTCATATTTGCCCGAGGATAGGGCCATCGGTGGCAAGTCAGTGGACCGAGGTTCTTGTGCCGCTACCATTTGCTTTAGTAGATTGTTCTCCGCCTTCATGTTTTGCATCTCTCATGAGAGGCTTTGTACTGCGGCTACCAATTCTTGTACTTGCTCTGAAGTAGCCATAGTGGGAACTTGGCGTTGCAAACTGTCAACTTCCTTTTCTTGTTGAGGCTGAGTGTCCCACTTTCCCTCCTCCACCTCCTCACCTGAGAAAACTGTGTCCTCTTCCACTGGACTCAAGGATCGGCGGGATCTGTAGTCCTTCTCCTTTTTGTTTTGAAGTTTGAGTCTCGCACGAGAGGAAGCCACAGTGAAGGCTACTAGAGAGCACTTCCCTGAAGACCTCCCTCCCGGGAGGGACAAATTAGGGAAAAAAAACAAACGTGGCAAAAAAACCCTCAGAATTGTGGGAAGCTGGACTTGAAGGTGCAGGATTCGAGTGGAAGGAGGTATTCGTCCAAAAGTGGAAACAGGAATCCGGAATCTTGGGAGTAGAATTCGGACAACACTGAGAGCCCAAAGTGTTAGGCAGCAGAACAGAAAGTGAAGGGAGGATGCGGCGCGACCGCTAGGAAAGTAACCTGTATCGTGGCCCACACACTGGAAAGTAGCATGAACAGGAAGGAGGACAGGCAGAGAGAAGGGAAGAAGAGAGAGAAAACAAGAAAGGAAACCGGAAGAGTCCGGGACACCGAAGCGTAGCGCAACAACGGCAGCGAAGGAAAACACAGCTGACCGAGAGGTTGCAACGCGCAGATGTCAGAAGGAGGAGTTCCTAAATAGGTCTACGTACATGCGACGTAAAAGAACTAGACCGCTGCATGTACGTAGTTGAAGGCGTGCTGGAAATCAGGAAGTGCGGTAGTGAATCCAACGGGGCCATAGACGCCAATATCCGAGGCGTCGCATGACAACATGATAGGAAAGATTGGCCAAACAATGCCATCAGTATGTGAGAACCAAAACTTTTCATAGAAGGCAGTACAGTACTGTCAGTGATATAAGATTTGTCCAGGATCACTGTATCGTCGGCTGGTAAAGCCAGGATCCAAGCATGTCTGGAATTTGGATACATAAACACCTCTAACACTTTATTGTCATCAACGGAGGTGCCTACCCAGGTTTTACAATTCCTCATCTAAACAAACCAATTTCTAGACCTGCACCATACTGACACTTTGTTGGGTTATATAGCAACTGCTATCTAGTACAGGTACAGTGGTGATAACACCTGGAGTGCTATATAACAAAGTACATATACATGCAGGCTTAACTTCATGCATTCGAAACGCTGAGTCGGCCTTGCTGGAATTTGGTATTGTAATCTTGCATATGAACGCAGATCTCTGCAATGAGTGCTTAACACACTGAGCTATCCTCTGAACCATCGGGCACTCACATTTATCAATATGTATTTCAACTTTGGCTATTGCACATGATCAATTTAATCCCCACAGAAAGGTGAGAATACTACAGGTGTTGTGCCACACAAACTATGTATACCACAGTGAACATAGCATTACAGGAAGAAAAGATCATAACAAAATGTGCTTGTCAACAACAGACAGAAAATAGGTTTAGCCATAGCAGCACACCATAGAAAATCCTGATGTGTAATACTTAATTGTGTTGACTTGGGGAAACTGACTTGAAAAAAGAATAAGGCGCCTTCTTGGGGCCCCCTCCATAGTGGGGGCCCGGGGCAAGTGCCCCTTTTGCCCTCCCATAAAGACATCTCTGTCTCAGTCTCAGCAGTTCATCTGGCAGGGACAGAGAACAGTTTGCCGGATGCTCTGAGCAGGCAGAGCACGGTCTCACACAAGTGTAAAGTGTGGCAGGAAGTCCTCGAGAAGGTCTTCTCTCGCTGGGCTACCCCAAAAGTGGACGTGTTTGACACAGAATCCAACAGGAAGTGCAGACAGTTTTGCTCAAGGGAATTCCCAGGAAACGGTGTGCTAGGGGATGTGTGACTGGATCTTCTCTCCGATTCCCTTCATTCCTTGGGTTCTCAGGAGGGTCAAGAGGTTCCGAGCATCCATGATCCTGATCGTACCAGACTAGGCAAGGAGGACCTGGTACTCGGACCTTCTGAATCTGGCCATTTTCCCACCTCTACGGTTGCCTTGGCGGCCAGATCTAACCCAGTCGGAAGGTCGGGTGCATCA
Source organism: Ambystoma mexicanum (assembly GCF_040938575.1). Lineage (NCBI taxonomy): Eukaryota > Metazoa > Chordata > Amphibia > Caudata > Ambystomatidae > Ambystoma > Ambystoma mexicanum. The sequence goes on from NC_090923.1 coordinate 643,920,419, forward strand.
CCCAAACCCAGAGTCCCTCAACCTACATGCATGGCTCTTGAGAGGATGAGGTATGATGACTGGGACCGCTCAGATGTGTTGCTGGCAGACCATCTACAAGATTTTTGTATGCAGACAGGTGGAGGTTTGAGACGTGATGCAGGGAATGCGAGATTGACCCTATCTCTTGCCCCACCACTACACTGATGGAGTTCCTTCTGTCAGTGGCCTCAGCAGGCCTTCAGGTCACCACAGTCAAAGGATATTTGGCAGCCTTGTCTGTGTTTAAGAGGTCCTTGGCTCAAGGTTAATATTTTACGATCCCGGTGATGGCACAATTCCTGAAGGGCCTTGTAAAAAAGTTTCTGCCAACTCCCTTTGTTGTCCCAGTTTGGGATCTTGATCTGGTGTTGACATCATGGCGGCTCCCTTTTCGCCAATTCACACTTGCTCTTTGCGGCTCTTCTCCTTAAAGACCGCCTTTCTAGTGGCAATTGAGAGTGACAAGATGAAGAAGGTTGTCAGCCTTAAAGACCTTCCCGGGAGGGGTACAAATCAGAGGTACGCACTGCGGCAGTGAGGAGGTAGCCTGAAGTGGGGCAGAGAAGGAGGGAAGAGTGGGCAAGGTAGCCAAGGAATAAGAGGAGGGGACAGCCGGAGATGAAAGGAAGTTGATGAGGCGGGTGAACAGCCTATCGAAGAGGAGGAGGTTGGCCTGAGGGCTATTTAGGAAGACATTAAGGATGACTCTGGAGGAGTTGAAGGAATCCATGAGGACCCGGGGAGTGCTATCATTAATGGGAGAGGAGACAGGACAGAGCACAGAGATCATATGCGGGGTCCACATATATGGCGAACGAACGACAGAGAGGATGATGGTGAGGGTCTGTCTGGAAGAGGCGCTGGAATAAGTATCAGCGATAGGGAGACCTGGGTTGGAGGCCAAGCTATCCTTTTTAAACATCTTCTTTCCAAACTTGGTGAAAACGGAGGGATAGTTGTTAGAGAAGCAGTTGGAATAGATGGGAGAAACGGAAAGCGCCATGGGTGGGAAGAGAAAGGAAGCAGAGGGAGGAGAATGCAAGTACAGCGGCATGGAACAGACCCTGGGCTAGCCGGTTACAAACAATGATAAATGCAAAATACACCCAAGTTTGACTCAAGTTAAATGCAAAATACACCCAAGTTTGATTTTCAAGTTAAATTCAAAATACAACCAAGTTTGACTTTCAAGTTAAATGCAAAAGATACCCCAGTCTGACTTTCAAGTTAAGGGCCCTGTAGTTAAGAAAACAAAGTGGGAATTAGATGGTAAAGGTGAGTACTGAAACAACTTCAATTGAGTACATAACAGGGAGAACTGAGATTACAAGCAGGGTGTGAAGGGCTATCAGAAGGAGGGAACTAACCCATGCAGAATGAGGTAAGAGTCATAGTAGTCCGGGGATAGCAACCTCAGGGCGGATTGCACTGTGGAAGAAATCCCATGTAGTGGCCTGTCAGCAGACAGGGAAGCAAACGGGACTTAGAAGTGGATCTTTGAGTAAGTGGGCCGGCTCCCGCCTCCCGGTCCCACCGATTGGCTGATAGCTCAAAGGTAGCCAATGGTGGGGGGACCGTGCAAGGCAATGTAGGCAGACTCAATTTTAGGCGGCCATCTTTGAAGGGGGTGAGGAACAGGCAGGAACATCACATTAAAAGCAATAAGGCACAACTATGCGATGTTGGTTTACTCAAAAACACTTGTTACAGGACATGTTTTTCAATAAAACAAAGAGCTGTGTTGGAATAAGAGTTAGGCCCAATTGTTGGAGAAAACACGTAAGGCACTTGCAAGCCTAAAAACAATGTGGTGTAGAACGCCAATTGTGGGGCTGTGAGGCTTACCTATGTAGAAATCTCCCAGCAGCAAAGATGCTGCGTGGTCGGCAGAAACAGCTGATTCCAAAGTTTATGAAACGAGCGGAGAGCACTGCACACTGGTCCAAAGAAAAGCTGACTGGGGAAAGATGGTGTGCGCAGGAGCGCGAGGTGCAGGCACTTCATGCCTGGTCTAAGAACAGCTGACCAGGAAAGGATGGTGCGCGCAAGGTGCAGACACTGCACGCCTGGTCCAGAAAACAGCTGGCCTGTAATGGATGGTGCGCACGGGAGCGCGAGGAACAACAGAATGAGGGAGAGAAGCCAAGAGATGAATGATCAGGGGCCAGAAGTGGGCCTTTGAGTAGATACCCAGTATTGGTGTTTTCTAATGGACTGGGCTGTCCTGTCCCATAGATTCCTCATTTAAGATATATTCTCCAAGCTTCAGCTGATCATGGAAACCTTTTAGGCAGCAGGGAGATGCTGTGCGATGTTGGCGCTGAGGTCCATCGATGCACTCCTTTCCTCTGTGTCGGATGTTATGTCGGCATCAGTATATATAGCTTGCATCACACCCTGTGACCTCTGTTCTTTCCCCCCACATTCTCAGCAAGCCTCAGTTAATCTTTGTTCACACCTCATAAAAATGTTCTGACGCAGTAGCGTTTTAATCAAAATAATTTTGACCCTGAAATCTTCAAGTTTTAAGAGATTTGTAGAATGCCAAGCAAAACATTTTCTTACTGACCCCCACCAGGTTTTCCCTTGGTGTCTTGGCAACAAACACAAAGCTGTGGATTGTGTCAGTCGATGACAAGGAAATGTCCATTGTACGCTCTACTTCTAAATACCAAAAGCCACCACTGCAGAGAGGAATTCTATTGAAGGTAGAAGTTCCGAGATGGTAAGAGATCCCCAGAAAGGCCTAAAAAAAGAGTGTAGAAATACTGTAAAAGATCCCACTCGAGAAGCAAATCTCATCATTCTTCTTTGAAGAAGAAAAAGATGTACCACAGACACCTCCTCATCAATGCATCCCTGGTCTGATAGACAGCAGGTAAGATTCCCATCTAAGTCTGCTTTGGCAGGACAATGGGAACTGTTCAGATTAAAGATGATCGTTGTTGAATAGGACTGCCCCAACGGTTTCTACTATGAAACCGAGGAAACATTTGTAACCCACCATGCACACAAAGGCTGGCAGGAACCCTGTTATGTTTATCGATATTTATGCTGTATCCATCACCACCTTGGTGATCTTACAACGCCTAGCCTTGTCTGAAAAGTTGGTGTATTTTGAACCCACCAGGGTGTCACCAGACCTTAGTCTGTGGTAAGGAAGAATGGGGATGAGGGATGGCTGATGGGAGAGAGGGATTAGCAGAACAAACCAATTTAGGAGTGAGGAACAATGGTGAAGAGGAGGGTGGGATATGATTGTGGTAGTAGGGATGCGTATTTGAATGGATTGCTTTTCTCCCACAGATTCCTCATCAGATAGATATTCCTTCTAGTGCCAGCTGCTCAGAAAAACCTTTGAAGCAGCATAGTGCGCCTCGACTCAGCTGTTGATTCATCTGATGAGCTCTAAAAACTCTCCACTGGCTCCCGGTTTCTGCAAGGATCAAATTCAAATCCCTCTGCATCATCCATAAGGCTGCCTGGGGCTGAGGACCACGTTATGTACAAGTGGCTCTCACTACATACACTCCCTCCTGATCTTTAAGTTCCTCTGGCACCAACTATCTGCATGTCAAACGATTTGCTAAACAGCCAACTGCTGGATGATCTTTTTCCTCAACTGGCTCCCTCATATGGAACAGCCTCCCCTTTCCTCTTTGAGCCAGATCTCCTCAAGTTCCCGGAAGCGCCTGAAGACTTTCCTTTTCACCTCCTCCCCCCTCCCTCCTTTGCTAAACCCCGCAGTCGCTGAGATTTGTAACCAGGGCCCTTATGTGTCCACCTGGGTCCTGGCCGCCCACTCCCAGCACTTGCCTTAGGCACCCACTGGCCTGTGCTACCAAAGGCCTGCATTTACTTATTGGCAGTTGACCACACTCACAAGGTATCACTGCCAGTCACTTAACAGTTTGCAACTTACTTCCTAGCAATTATGCTCCCCCGTCCCTCTCTCCCTGCACTTGCACACTCTGCTCACAAGGCCTAGTAGGACCGCCTCTCTCTTTCATTGTTATATCTGCCTTTATTCCCATGTTCCCTCCCTGTTGCCCTGTGGGCGCTTTGAAACCCAATTTACTTGATGTATAAGCGCCTTACAAATGCACTATAAGTAAAAACAAATCGACTTGATGCAGCAGTCGTTGACTCCGAGCATGACATTGGTCATCCTACATATACTACACCCCTAAGCCACTAAGTTCATTTTTTCCACGCGCTCAGCACACTACTCACAGGAATAACTCTCTTCAGAGAACCAATCCTTTGATACATTTTTCATCTTTCTTCAACACGATTTTGTCAGAATGTCTGTTTCCAAGATGTCAGGCTTCAAACGATGCAGGGTCTGTAATTCGAAGATGCCCATTACCGACCCTCAAGGTACCTGTGTTTGGTGCCTCAGTACCGATCATGTAACCAAGGATTGTGGTTCCTGCTTGAAAATGAACCCAGGGGCTTGGCCAGCCGAGGACACCGATGGATGTCTCTTTGGTGAGCTCTGGGACACCTTTCCCGTCCCGGGGCCCCTAAATACCCCTAAAAACCCCAGAAAGCAGTCCTATGTGTGCCCAAACTCCTGAGGAATATGATGTGTTAAAGGGACAAGCAGCGAAGCAGCCGTGAGGGAGAAACAAGTGAAAAGGCAGGAGCTTAACAGACCTGGTCAAAATGGCGGACGCGATACGTGTGGGTGACCGGGAGACTGTCTTCCCGCCCCTGGCACTGCAGTGAGCCATGGGTGTAATTTTAGTGGGGGACGGGGGTGTTTGTCCCCCCCAACTTTCATGGCACACCATTTTGTCCCCTTCATTTGGCTGGGACACTTTTTCTTTAGATGTCATGTCCCCCACAACATTTTCAACAAAGTTACTCCACTGAGCTGAGCAGCTGCTGGGGAAAAGTGAACGGCCTGGGACAGCCGGTGGAGGTGTTGGAGCTGCCCAGCTGGAGGACTGAAGCCAACGCGGCCCTCTGAGAAGACCCCCCACCCCAGCCTCGCAGGCGGAGGAACCCTGGATGTGGTCAGGAGCCTGGGAAGAAGCAGGCAAGGTGGTGTGGGGGGCAGAAGAGAAGGAGATACAGGCGGTAAGGAGTCCCGCTTCCCAGCTGCCGGTATCCTGGAGGTGGGCTGTGCACCTACCCGGCAGAGATTGGGAGCTGGCAGCGCAAGGCGGGCTGCCGGATCTGTTCGCGCTCCGCTCCGGGGCTTCAGGAGAGTGGATCCCGGTTGGGCGGATGCATCGGGGCACTGACAGGTGTTCTGCCCGGGGTGAACAGAGGATAGGGCCCTCTCACCTGGCGGAGGGAACGTGGGAAAGGGCCCACACAGCCCGGAGCTTCCCGGCAGCAGTAAATTAAATAATAAAGAAAGAAAGAAAAAGAGAAAGGAAAAAAAGGCAGCAGTGCAGTGGCAACGAAACGTATGGCAGAAGGAGGAAGTGCTGGGGAACTCTCATGGAGCACCCCCAAGAAGGCAGCAGGCTTGGGAAGAGGCCTCTGGGGAAGACTGCTGCATGATTAGTAAATGCTGCTGAGAGGATAAAAGCACTAAGGAGACACAAAGGTGGACCCCAGTGTGGGCGTGCTCCCTCCATCGGCTGGGGTATGGGAGGCAAACGTTATCCCCATTGGAGTAAAGTGGGGGGGACCCTACATGGCCTCCATAGCCAGTCATAGCGAGATAAGCAGTTGTAGGGCCTGACACTGGCAGGGAGCACCTAAGTGAAAACAAAGAGTGCACCCAAGCGCAAATTAACCAAAGGCTAACTTGTGGCACTAGAGAACTGGCAAAATAATAGCAGCCATTGTGGTGGCAGCCTGAGCAGCGAGCCACAGGAGGGGTTTGCAGCTGCGAAGAACAATGCTAACAGCGGATTGGCTCTGAGAGATAAGTGGGGAACGGGCAGAACCCAGCAATTGCGAGACTGCACAGGTTGGTTTTCTAGAGGCTACACAATTCAAGAGGGACTTTCCAACGGACCAGCTGGGTGCCTCTGCCGGGGTACAGCAACGTGGATGGCAGGGCTGTCAGAGCTCCATTTGCCTGAAGTAAGTGCACCCAGTAACGGTGCAGAAGGCGAGAGCATCTCTTCATCTGGGCACTGGCAAAATGTCCAAGCAAGCAACGAAATCTAAAAGCTCGGGGTCGGGAGATATCAAGACCCTGATGCAATCTGTGGAAACTCAGAATCGTAACCAGCTACAAGCAATGGCCCAAATTCACTCCCCTCCTGCGGAGGACTCAGGAGAATCTGATGACCCGCCAATCCGAAAATCAGACTTGCTGGCTATGCTGCAGGAGCTGAAAAAGGACATTAAAGATAGTGCAGCCGATGTAGCCAAGACCATTGTAGATCTCAATAAAGGAGTTGTGGCAGTAGAGATAAGGGTCGATGAGATGGAGACCATGGTTGCCAAACAAGGTCAAGAGCAAGAGGAGCTGGCAAAAAAGGTGCAGGAACTTGAACAGCAAATGGAGAGGGTTCAAGATAGACAGGAGGATGCTGAGAACAGATCTAGGCGAAACAACATACGAATCCGGGGATTCCAAAATCAGTAGCGGACTCTGACCTGCAACAATATGTGACAGATCTGTTCCGGCAAATCCTCGGCCCGGAGGATGACATAGATATAACCCTAGACCGAACACACAGGGTTTACTGCACGTTTCAACTCAACAAAAACCTGACTCCAGATGTGCTAACCCAGATACACCTTTTCCAACGGAAAGAGGCAATTATGCAAGCTGCACGTGGAAAATAACCCATAAACTTTAGATCCACGCCCATTCATCTATATCAAGACCTAGCGCAAGCTACTCACTACAAGAGGAAACGGCTGAGGGATTCACAGACTGGCTGAGAACTCTTTTCGACGGGCCTCCGCTTCGAATGGAAGGGACAGCGGTACACGATCACAAAGGAGGAGGACATGTAGGAGCTCATGAGGGAGGAAGAAGGTGGTAAAGGCAAAGATACAGAGAGGACCCCACGGAGAGCAGGGAAAGGGAAGACAGATCTGAAAAGGAACAATGGAAACCAGTGCGCGCCCGCGCGAAGGGGGCGCAATAGGGAGCTCAAGACTGTGGATCCTGTGTGAGCGATAGAGGTGAAGGCAACGCTGGGTTCACTTGGGGAAATCAGCAGATCAGGTACTGAATGGGCCCCTCAGCCTTCATGCGTAGCCCATCGGGCGTGCGACAGGCATACAACAGCCCTAAGGCATAAACTGGGGGGGGGAGGGATTGGGGAGAGGTTGGGGAGTGGGGGGAAGGCCAGAACCTAAATTTCCTGGGGATAATATACCCGCTGACTCCTTGTGGCTTTGTCATGGGGAATGTTTCAGTTGAAGTTCATGGGTGATTTATAAGTTGGGGGGTGATAACAAAACATGTTATTTGGGTGGAGGCCACACATTGCACATATGGGACACCTAAAGGGGCGGTCCGGCTGGATAGCGTTAGAATGGGCATGGCAGTACAGTACAGTAATGGCTGATCTAACTTTTGTGACATTAAATGTCCAGGGGCTCAACTCCCCAATTAAAAGGAAATCCATAATGAACAGGCTTTTGGACATGCAGGCTTCAGTGGTATGGATGAAGATAACACACCTGCTTCCGGAGAATGACCGTAGGCTAAGGCATAGGGCATTTCCGATGCAATATTTCGCCTCTAGTGGGACAAAAAAAAAAGGGAGCGAGCATTCTTCTGGCCTTCTGGCTACGGGGATCAGTTTCGAGAAGCAGTTTATAGGAAGGGACCCGGAGGGCAGCTACCTGGTGCTGGGAGGAAAACTGATGGGTCATCAGGTTACCCTGGTGACAATCTATGCCCCCAATGAGAGGCAAGACAGTTCTTGTTGGGGCTGTTGCCTAAAATTGGGGAGTAGGGCAGATCTTGATTGGGGACGATTTTAACGGCGTAATGGACACTGGAATGGACAAAACACTCCCTGCTACTCCCAGTGATCACACATTTAGACAGGCCCTGGCAAGGTTCATCCGGGAACTACACCTAATACAAACATGGTAATTTTTTCATCTGCAGGAAAAAGCATACACTCATTATTCAGCAGTGCACAAGGGCCATTCCCGGATTGACATGGTGCTTGTCTCATATACTCTGGTCCCACAGATCACAGGATTAGAAATTTGGGTGCGGTGCCTATCGGATCACGCTCCAGTTTTCCTAAAGCTGGAGCCGCTTACCCCGCGACAGCAGATCCATACGCCGTGGCGTCTAACTGAGGTAATCCTAAAGGATCTGGCTTTGAGAGCAGACATAGAATCGGCCTTGAGGAACTACTTTCAGGAAAATGTCACACAGGAGGTAGACAGGGCCACCATCTGGGACGCTAGCAAATCGGTGGTACGGGACGAGTTCATTGCACACACAACGAATTATGTTAAAAGAAAAGAGAGTGTGAGGTAAGAATTGGAGGCCAAGTAACAAAAGCCAAGGTGGAGTACAAAGACAAGAGCTCACAAAAAACATGGCAGTGCTTAAAAAAGTTAGGGCGGCCTTGGAGATGAAGCTGCACAACTCCTCCTACAAACTAAACAGTCTTATTACATAAACGGGGATAAGGCCAACCGATTCCTGGCGGCCAAATTGAGACAGCAGAAAACTCGGAATCGCATTGTCCAACTTTAATGCCAGGGAGGGGACCTGGTGAGAGGACAAAAGGAGATAGAGGAAGTCATGTATTCATATTATACTGACAACCTGAAGGGGGGAGACTTGTAGTGGAAAGCGCAGGTAGAATTCCAGGGCCGGGTGATGCTGCCACAAATCGGTGAAGTAGATAGACAAATGCTGGAAGCGCCCATAGCTGAGGAAGAAGTGGGGGAGTTCATAGGGGCGCTGAAGGGATATAAATCTCCGGGCTCGGATGGGTTGAGCAATGCGTATTATAAAACATTTAGATCTATTCTGGTGGGCCCCTTAACAAAATTGTTTAACCACATTCGGGACACGGGGAGAGCCTCGAGGGACATGGGTCCAGCTACCACAGTATTATTGCTAAAACCGGACAGGGACCCTTTAGAATGTGCCAGTTATCTCGTTTCGTTACTGAATGGGGACGCAAAAATGTACTCCACGGTTCTGGCCCGAAGGCTGGCAAATGTCCCCCCGAGGATAATTCACCCAGACCAGGCAGGTTTCCTGAAAGGGCGTCACAGTTATGATAATATTCGTAGAGCTATAAATACGATAGAATGAGGACGAAGGACAGGGCAGCGGTTCTCGGGGGCTGGCATTAGATGCCTCTAGAGCCTTTGATAGTCTACATTGGGGGTTTCTACAGCTGACCCTTGAAAAATTCGGGTGTGGGCCAATCTTTATACTTGTATGGTCATGGCCAACTACGTGAATCCATCCACACAGCTAATGATCAACGGTCAGCTCACAGATAGTATTCCCATCCGGAAGGGCATGAGGCAGGGGTGCCCGTTGTCACCACTGATTTTCGCTATGGCCTTGGAGCCGTTAGCGCAGAGGGCCTGCGACGATCCGTGATTCCAAGGGGTGGAAGTGGGGGCCAGAGGGTCACAGAAGGTAGCCCTCTATGCGAACGATGTTCTTATGTTCCTGAGAGATACAATAAACTCACTCCCAAAGGCCATAGAGCTGCTGGACAGGTTTGCGAGGGTATCAGGGTTTCACATCACCTACCCCAAATCTAAGGCGCTTAACATCATCGACATCTCATAGCGGGTGTCGGAATGGGAAAGCCGGTATCCTTTGAAATGGGAGAAGAAATCTGTAAAATATTTGGGCGTACATCTAACACCCACTTACGAGAGACTATACCGGGCTAATATCCCGGATCTTTTTAAATCATTGTCGGGAGATCTTAAACGATGGGACATGCAGGAGCTATCTTGGCTCGCACGCATAACAGCAGTTAAAATTACTCTGCTCTCCAGGTTCGTGTACGTGACTGGGGCTCTCCCAATACACATCCCAGGCCCAGCTATTAAAAAGTTACAGAATGAGGTCATGGCCTTCATTTGGAAGGCGAGAAAGCCAAGGGTCCCCAGGAAAGTCTTATTTAGGCCACAGGCCCTGGGGGGTACCAGAACTCTTCAGGTACTTATGGGCAGCACAGGTAGCACCTATGTTGCAATGGACACCTAGAGAAAACCAGAATCGATGGGCGGCCCTTGAAAGGGAGGCTACTAAGACACCCCTGGAAAGCCTAGGATTTCTCGCAGCACGGCATAGAGGCAGAGGAGGCACGCTATTGGGAACAACCAAGGCCACCCTATGGTATTGGGACAAAGCACTACAGGGGAGAAGAGTAAGGTTGGGGGGAGGCCCTCTCGCGCCGGTGGCCCATAACCCAGACTTTACACCAGGGATGCAGCCTGACTTCTGGGTGCTCTGGGGAGGTGGGGGGACGAGTCTTGACATTGGGGGATCTCTACACGGAGGGGTCACCCCTAACTTTTGAAGGGTGCAGGGCCAAATTTCTCATTCCCGAGAGGGAACGCTTCCATTATATCCAACTTAGACACTGGATCACTAACACAAGGGTCCGAGAGGGAGCAACTCTGGACCCAATAGGGCTGGTTCTCACAGTAAAAGAGGGACGGCTTGAAAAAGGGGTGTGGAGACTGTACCGGCTGATGGTGGCGGACCCGGAGGAAACCCTGCCGTACATGCATAAATGGGAGCTAGATGTGGGGAAACCAATCCCCGGGGAGACATGGAGTCGCAAATGGCACAGAGCTACCAAAAGTTCCAAATGAACTTCAATCAAAGAGGCGGCTTACAAACTCTGTCTGAGGTGGTACATGACACCACAACACATGCATTCCATCAATTCGGATGATCCCATGGCATGTTGGAGGGATTGTGGTCATGCCGGGGACCTAATCCACATGTGGTGGACCTGCCCAGCAGCAAGACTTACTGGAAGGAGATTTTGAGCCTTATTAAAGAAATCGCGGGGATACAACTGCCTTTTGACCCGGTAGTAATCTTATTGGGCGAAGCAGTCGAAGGAAGTTATGTGAACTCTGGCAACAGGGCCAGCCTTATCACTCACATGCTGAGCACGGCCAGGATTACATTGGCGCAGGCGTGGAAGAACAAACACAGTCCGATAGTGGCTTTGTGGTGGCTTTGTGGTGGGTGAGACTATGGGGGGTGATGGCCATGGAGAAGGTGACGGCAATGGCTTATGCCTGCCACTTCATGAGTTCATGGACGATAGGGAACAGATGTATTTCAAATCTAAGTTACTTCGCATGGTTTCTATTATTTAGTGAGGCGAGCCCTGAGCCGAGAGGAGATCCCGGCTCGTGGACCTCTTCGAGTGCGGAAAAGATGTGCAGTACTCCACCCACAGGTTGAAAAGTCATGTTAGAGGGGGCGATGGGGGGGGTTGTAACAGTTAAAACTCATGAGCAGACTGAATCCAAAGCTCGGGGCGGACAATGAAGAGAATAAGGATAATGTTATTGTTTGTTGCTCCCTAATGCATGTCTGTGATTTTATGCTCCTGAGAAATAAAATTCGCACCGGCGAAGTCCCGGTCTAAGTCCCGCTTTGCCGCTTGAGGACGCTGCTACTGCTGCTGCTACCTGTGACTCTACCTGTGAACTTTGCTGTTAATTGATCCGCCCAATATCCAGTACTACGGCAACCAGAAGGTGACTACAGATAGAGACATACTTAGCTATACTCAGCAAATTGGACATTGCTGGACATTTATATAATACACTTATGTTTTCTTTGTAGGCACTGGTCCGCTTACTTTTTTTCTGTGGGCGGAGCTATATAACGAAACTCGCGCGCGCACCGGCGAAGTCCCGGTCTAAGTCCCGCTTCGCCGCGTTCACCGCGGCAAGCGGCGAAAGCTACTTATATATATTGCCACATATTAATATTGATTGCCTACATTTGGCTACTTATTATCCAATTTAAATTTTATTCCAACCATGAAACGACATATAAACTCCCTAAAGACTGGTATGCCGACGGTAACTACATTACATAGATCCAATGGCGCCAGTTACTCTAAATCTCCTTCTTCTGTCAACATAAAAAGATCTCGCCTCAGCTCCACTCCACTCCACGTACAAGCATCAGATGCACGAGACAAAGTGAAGCAGAGCTTCTCCATGGAATGGATATTCGCCCTTTTTGTAAGGACCCAAGTGGAGCTGATCACGAAATACTGTCAATTGGAAAGCCTGTAGGGACCTCTTTGCAACAACCAGCAACAGAGCTTTTGGATCCGGAAAGCTTCTCACACGGCTATCCTGTGAGTAGCAACACATGTGGAAAAAATCCAATCGACAAAGAAATGTCTTCGGTTCATGTGGGGGAAAGTCGAATCGGTGAGTCCTATAAATCAATCGCAGTCACCGGTCCAACTGTCAATTATGCTAAAGAAAATGTCTCGCTTACTGATAGTGTTATACTTACGAATGTATTAACTGGTGTTGTAGCACCTCCTCCCGAAGTTTGTAATGTGTCTGTTATAACTGTAAGTGATACATCAATTTCTATGTCATCTGTGGATTCTGTGCCCCAGGATATTCCTGTTATTGACTTAGAGACTAATTCCTCTGCTGCTCTCTCTCACATGAACTCTCAAAATGTATCCAAGTCCCCTGCGTTATTTACGAACGCTAGTCCCGTTGACTCAGTTGCGAATCCTTCCTTTACTGTTCCTACCCCTAGAAGGGCAACTGGAAAAGCCTCCATTGATATGCGTCCCAACGATTCCCGGACTGTAAATACGAGCATAGTTCTTACATCTATGAACAACGCTATTTTAGCTCTGGCCAAGCTCTTCGAAGTTCTGGTTGTAAAGGCGGAGGCACATTCGAATCAGTTTGATCAGATATTTACGAATCAGCTTATAATCTCTAATAGATTAGAAAATTTGATTAATGTGAATATACCAACAATTGCCAAACAGTCTGTGTCTACACAGACTCTATCGGCTATCGAACCCACTGTCCAAGAGTTTCAGCCCATACCGTTTATCCTGGAGCCTATAGTGGACTCCATGGAAATGGAACTTGAGCCAAAAATTAATACACATAAGATCCCCACATATGCTTTATTTGATACTAAAAATGTTAAGAATTCCAGTACCAAAAATCCGTCTTTACAAGCACAGACAAAGAAAACAAAAAATATGAAAACGGGATCTCGCCAATCCTCACAAGTCAAAGCTTTCATTAATAAACTATCAGCTTCAACCACCCCTACTATAGCGGCATCTAAAGCTATTACAAAAAAATATGCGTTACAAAAACGAATAAAAAAAGCAAAAATACAGCCGGCTCCTTCTAATTTACGTCCTAGCATATAGCCCTTTAAATAAATTGATTACTGTGGCAAACCAGCTCTCACAAAGCAATCCTACCGAATTAAGTGGGAGTACATTGACCAATGATGATCATGGTAGGCCCAACTCAATAGCAACTGAACCTACCTGTAAGCCTCCTGCGACTCAGAACCTAGGGGTCGACGAACAGCGTCGTAAAGAAATACGTAAGGCCGTTGATGAATATCTAGCTTCGAAATCGGTCTCAAAAAATTTAACTTTCCCACAGGAAGTCCCAGCTGTTGTGCAGGCACCTGCGCCTGCAGTTGCATCAATCTTAAAAAAAACAACTTTACCTGATATGTCGGAGGTTCTTACTACTAATCCTCTTCAACCTACATGGAAGGCGAATTCTACAAAAGCTGTCAGGTCGGAGGCTCCTGGGGTCAACCCAGTTTTCTCTGGAGATATGGAACGCCTTCTACAGGCAACCTTAACGAAATTTTTGGAGGCTTCTATTGCCTCTCAAACAGTCCCTACTCCAAATATAGACAATGGTGCATGTAAAAAACCTAATGAACCATCATCATCAGCCAAACAAAAATCCACCGCTCCCCGTTTTAAACGCCCGGCGATTCACTCTCTGACCCTCAGCTGTCAGCCTTTACCTGCTAAACAGTATAACCTAAATCGGGCGTCTGTCCTGTCGATTTTTCGTGAAATCCCGGACCTTGAGGACATAGGAACTGTAGACATTGAACTTGTTGAATTTCCAGATGCCTCTAATCAATCTTTAGTAAATCTATGGATCAACTCCAGGGTGGTAGTAAATACTATTTGGGCTGCGAAATCTCAAATTACTGACCTTGGCTTTACATTACTCTCAACCCCAGATGCATTAGATAAGTCTTCTACACGTCCTCTGCTACCCCCAAACCAACAAAGAAGTCGATCCCAAGATCGACCAGTACAGTCTTGCAGTTGTCAATGTCAGTTCAAGCAAGGATAGCATACGACTCTCGCACCATCTAATCTCCATTTTGTTAGTTGGAATTCCAGAGGGAATCGACATTTAATCAATAACCATACTCAGCATGAATTGAACTATGATGTAATTCTGCTCCAAGAATCTTGGCTGACCAGCATTCCTTCCTGGAATAATTATGATGTCTGTTTAGCTCCTGCAGTAAAACACCGTGTGGGACGCCCAACATCTGGCCTACTAACCGCTGTTAAACAATCCTCTGGTTTAAAAATATCCTCGTGGTTCTGTCCGAATGAGTTTATACAAATGACTAGACTGAAGGGAGGGAGCCTCACATGTGCGGTCATTAACATCTACTGGAATCCTGTGGGTATTTCTGATGATAGTTTTTTTGAATCTTTGGCACATGCATGTGATTTAATCATGTTGGATGGGCTTGTTGACTTGATCTACTTAGCAGGGGACTTAAACTTACATTGTTTGGGCCCCTACGTTAAATCCGAACAAAAACGACTTGATATGTGGTTAATGTTTATTAAATCACGTAATCTTTATATGCTAAATGGAGCCCTTTTGCATGATATTCCTCCAAGACCGACATGGCACCGGGCCAATAGTTTTGGGATCATTGATTTCACCTATGTCAATGCGAAGATGCTAGATTTGGTCTTAGATTTTTGCATAATAGAATCAAATGCAAGTGATCACAACATTCTGCAGACAACTTGCCGTATCAACAAAATGACCACCAAGTCTCAACCAGTCTATCTTAAAGGGACCCATGAAGTGAATCCGGCTAGAAATCGATTAAAGTGGTCGGAACACTCCTTAAAAGCTTTCAGATCGTGTTATCATGCCCATCTAACAAGTAATACTATGAGTGATACTTTGTCTGATGATGTTTATTATGACCTAATGCAGCTCTTTTCATCATGTTCTATCAAGCACAAACAAAAACAAACACCGTACTTACACATTCCCAATCATGAAGTCAAACTCAAAAAATCCATAGTCCGGGCTGAGAAAAGAAAGGTCAGCAAACTTTCTCCAGAATTACGCCAGGCTGCTCTCTCGCGGATACAAACAAATTACAGAAATTGGGCAAGAGGTATGAAAGCTAAACTGTATCATAATGATGGGGAAAATATGTTAGTATCCTTAGCATCCAAAAATGTGTCCCGATCATGGCACATTATAAATCAAACAACATCAGGTCACCAAGTTGCAATTCAAACAAACGATGTCTCAGAGGACACGTGGGTAAGTTATTATTCTGATCAATTTACAAGTGCGCAAGCATTTTCATCTGCTTCACTTACAAAGTTTGATACCGTATTCAATCTATGCTTTGCTAAAGAAGACATAAAACAGTTAATTAGACAGGCCAGTAATTCCAGGGCCCCTGGCCCAGACGGCCTATCTAACATGCACCTAAAACAATTCCCGGATATCTGGGCTGACATATTATGTCTCATGTTTGAAACAGTTAACAAATCCCAAAAAATTCCCACATCTTGGAGACAGTCGATTCTCACTCCGATTTATAAGAAGGGCGATCGTGCATGCCCGGCAAGTTATAGACCCATATCACTATTGGATGTCTCGGGAAAGATTTTTTGTCGACTCATTCTACGAGAATTAAATGAGTGGACCAAGAATCACTGGAGACGGGATCCTTTTCAATCGGGCTTTGTCAGTGGTTTAGGAACAATTCCTAACATTATTACCATCAATATGCTGACAGCCCAATATGTAACCAAGAAACAGACTTTATTCTTTGCATTTATAGATTTCCGGGCAGCATTTGACTCTATAGATCGGATCCTTCTCTTTAATAAATTAAAAGCGTTTGGCTGCCCCAGTTCTATTCTGGCCCTAATTGTTCAACTTCACACAGATACTTCTATGCGAGTCCGACTCACACGTGAAGGCCTCTTATCGGCACCTATTCCGACGTTTGTCGGACTCAAACAGGGATGTATATTGGCATCCACATTGTTTAATCTTTTTATATTAGATTTAGGCTTATCCTTCCTTGGTATTAATGCCGACGCTCCGGAGTTGGGTGGCCAACGCATTCCGTGGATGCTCTATGCAGATGACCTGGTTTTGATCTCACAGACACCAAAGGGTTTGCAGAATTTGCTGACTGCCCTTTCACACTACGCAGACTCAAACCTTCTCAAAATTAATCTGTCTAAATCTCAGATCATGGTCTGCAAGCCTCATGATAAATGTAGAACTTATAATGGGCCGTGGTTCCTGCAACAACAAACCATGGAAATTGTTTCGAACTATAAGTATTTGGGCGTTGCCATTCAAAATACCGCCACCCATGTCGCTTTCACACACATCCTAGACACAAAATTGCTGAGTCTCATATCGCAAGCAAAAATTCTGGTATATAAATACGGGAAATTTACGCTGAAACATATTTTGATGTTCTTCGAACAAAAGGTAGTACCCATCTTGCTCTACGGTGCGGAGACAAAACTATACTCCGATGACAACTCTTGGAATAGACTCAAGGCCACTTTCTGGAAAAAGGTGTTGCGTCTTCCAAACTGTGTACCTCTACCCATATTAAGATTCGAATTGGGTTTGAACTCGCTGCATAGCAGAGTGAAATGGAGAATGTGTGCCTTGTTTCGGAAAAGCCTGCTTGGAATTACTAATAACAACATCCTGAGTACAGTAGCTCGCCAGTTATCAGGATCCTCTGCTCCTTTCCCTATGAGATGGCGAAACTTAGTAGTAGACACATTAGCTAGAGCTAATATCTCCTTGCAATTCCTTTTAGATAACCCAATTGGTGCAAAGAAAAAATTCTTTTGTTGGGATTGGATTATAAATCACGAGCTATGTGCAAAGTACAAAGATTTCGACCCTAATTTTTTTGGTCCTAAACGTCTAGGACAAGCGGCTGGCTACCTGTTGAAATGCCCTTCAGCAAACATTCGCAATACATTTTTACGATTGAGGCTGAATTTGTGGCTGACGAGAGAGATTATGGTCAGACGTAAAATTATTCATGTGGATCTTAACTTCTGCCGCTTTTGTAAAAATCGATGTGTGAAAGAATCACTCCAACATCTAATTGTGTCATGTCCACTTTTGTATGATACCCGTCAGAAACACTGCAAAAATCTTCTGAAATTGTACATGGAGAAGGATGAAAATGAGATTTGGAGTATGTTATTTAAGAGTACCAGATTTTCAGTCATGAAGGCTATTGTACACTTTTTGGAAAATGTTTTATCTGATGAGATACTGTTATAAGTATGTTGAATAGACTCATCAATAATTTGAACGTTTTTAAATTTAGAATTTTATAGTAACAATTGGACTTCTGGCTTTTACGATGGTCATTTTAGTTATGTTGTCTGTCCGCAATGATGATTTTAATCACTTACATGAACTTCTTAGAAATTGTATTACCCATATGTATAAAGTTGTAATTTTTCACTTTTTCAACCTTCTCTGTTATCATGTATTCACTTTGTTACGGTATTTAAACTGTCTAAATTTTGAAAAGTTGATGTAATCAGCTATGACAAAATAAAAAAAAATAAATAAATAAAAAAATAAAGTTGATTAAATAAAAAAATGAACCCGAAAATCACTGAGGGAAAGGGCTGTGAAACTTGCGCTGGGATGGCCCCCATCTAAATATTGGCTTGCTCAACTGCCATGTCATCAGAGCTTTGATACAGAAGGGGCCACACCTGAAAAGGAGGACCAGCGCAATAAGAAAGTTAAAAAGAGGTTGTATTCACAAAGCCACTCTTCGTCCTCCTACAAAAAGAAGTGTTGGCACCAACACGGGCACAAATTAGACTCCTTCGAGGAATGTTGTAAGTCGTCATCGGGCCGAGGTACATCTATGGCCGGATGGGAGGCCTTCAAATAGCAGATGCTCGAGATGCTGAAAGTGGCAGCTGCAGGTACGGCTCAGGCCTCAACGGCTCACGTTGTGCCACGAGGTTCCAGCTCCAAGGAGAATGCGTTGGTACCGGTGCCCTCTGGCTCGGTGCTGACCGTGGCAGAAACTATCACATCATCAAAGCGGTTATCAGTATCATCAGGCGCAAGTCTGTCAATGTCAGCACTGATGCCCAACCATTAGTACGTCCCACAGTCTCGATCTTCCTTTTTTGAGACAATGACAGTAATTTTTGATTACCTTTTTGTCTCGAACCGAGTCTCCGGTGGTAGTTTTTTTTTTCTCTCTAACCAGGCTGATTTAATTGCCTTGGCAGAGGGGCTACAAGATGTAACTGTCTTAGACACTTTTTTTCGAAATCCAGCATAGCCATCCTTATGGGCATTCAAATGGACAGGGTCGTAGACGCCCTAGGTTGGTGCGCCCCACCTAGGCCCCAGTCAGGTTATGAACTTACTGACATTTTGGAACAGCGGCCTCTGACAGAAAGCCATTCCCTTTAACATATTCATTGCTGATACTATAACCACCTTGCGGCAGAAGCTGTGTTTCACTCCTCCTGTGAATACTGAATTCACCAACAAGTAGAAGCCGGCAAGGGGGGGGGATTTCACCTTTCCTCTCCACCCATCCTACGACGGAGGAGCTGGTTGTTAAGACGGCCACAGTCAATACTAGGCCCTCAACATCCACGTCCAATCTCCCTATGGATAGGGAAGGTAAGAAGACTGATGCCCTTGCAAAGAAAGTATTTGCATCGGGCAGTATGGCTTTAAAAGCAGTGAAAGCATCCTGCGCATTTGCCAAGTATACCCATGGTCTTTGGAAGCCAATTCAGGAAGCATCAGAACATTTTCCCAAAGGAGAAATGCAGGACGGCTTCTTAAGGATAGTGGTTGATGAGAAAGAGGTGTCCTGGCAGTCCTTGCAAATGGGCCTGGACGTTGCTGACTGCATCAGGAGAGCAATGGGGTTGGCTGCTGTTCTAAGGAGGCATGCGTATTTGCACAATTCAGATTTTTTTGCCTAATGTCCAGACTAAGTTGCTGGATAGTGCCTTTGATGGCAAAAACCTGTTCGGCACTAGGGCTGATGAGTCGTTAGAGAAACGTAAGGGCTCAGAACTTGCTGCCAAGTCACTGGGCCTAGCTTTGTAACAGCCGACGCAACCTTCCTTCATTTTCGCTTCCAGGGGACGAGGGTACTTTACTTATTTATAACATGCCAACACACCCGGAGGCCTCAGGGCACACACAAAAATGAAACCGGACAAACACCAGAGAAGAAGCAGGAAAGGGAGCTAGAGAAAAAGGAACCTAATCTACTCCTCTATTGAAAAAGAAGGTCTTAACTGCTTTCCTGGAACAAAGCAAGCAAGGAAGAGAGCTCAATGAGAAAGGAAGCTTGTTCCAGATATGCAGAGCCAAGAAATCTAAATTGATTCCACCATATTTTCTTCAAGTTGTCCCGCGGTACAGCAAAAAGATGGAGTTCATTAGACTGTGGAACCCTTCTAATTGTAGCAGCCCTCAGACGCTCAGCGAGATAACTAGGTACCAATCCTCGTAGACATTTAAAGGTCAGTTTACAAACACTGTGATGGATTCTATGTTTTACTGGAATCCAGTGTAAATTTCGCCTGGCTGCACTAACATGTTGCTGTTTCCTGAGGCCATGAACAGCTCTAACCACCCCGTTCTGAATGACCTGAAGCTTGTTATTGTTGGTGGCAGAGGCACCATCCAACAGGCTGTTGCAGTAGGCGAGCTTTGAATTAATTAGGGCTGATGCAATGATGCTCTACTCTCCAAGGAAAGGTAGTGGCACATTTGCCTAAGCAAATTATGGAGTTAAGCACAGGTTGAGCGCCGATGAGATACATTTTTGTTAAAAGATAGCTGGGAGTCAAAGTATACTCCCAATGTTTTCACATGGGGAGACACTTTGATGGAGCATCCAGCCATTAAAAAGTGACTGAAACATTGGCAACACTGTCAGAGGCAGACAGAGCTGTGTTGCAAGGGGAAATTTCAGAAGAGGAAGTCTGCTTGACAATTGGGGAACTCCCGCCCCACATAAAGCTCTAGACCCAGACTGCTTCATGGCCGCCTTCTATAAAAAAATATCGATCTATCCTTACCCCTAAACTAACGCACCTCTATAACTCCTTCGAGGTAGGAGGTGGAATCACAAACTCTGTGGATCAAGCCAAGTTTGTGGTTTTCCCAAAGCCAGGCAAAGACCCTACGATGTGGTGCTCCTACCACCCGATAGCCCTCATCACTGATGCTAAGATTTACACCAAAGTCCTGACCCCTGGACTCTAAGCCTTACTCTTGAACTTCATTCACCCAGATCAGTCGGGGTTCATCAAGTCCCGCCAGACCTTTGACAACACAAGGCGGGTGTGCTACCTGGTCTAGAAGGTTTGGAAGCATGGGATTCTGGCAGTGTTACTTGCCTTAGACACTTAAACATTTGACCGGGTGGAGTGGTTATTCTTTTTTCAAACTAAGGCACGGGTGCGGTTTGGGGCGAGGTTCCTTTGGAGGGTGAAGGTGAACTATCAGGCGCCCAGTTTGCACCTATTCATCAATGGACAACTCTTGCACCCCATTCGACTAGAGAGGGGGACCAAACAGAGCTGTCCTCTCTTGTCCCTGGTGTACGCTATATACTTGGAGCACTTTCTGCAGTGTCTGAGGGAAGCGTACAAAGTGAAGGGCATCCCGTTCGGAGGGGGGAGGTCCATAAAACAATGGCTTTTGCCGACGACATGCTTCAAGCCCTCTCTGATCCGACTGCCTTCTTGGAGGCAGTAGCCGTGGAGATCGAGACCTTTGGCAGGGTATCTGGCTTGAGGGTTAACATACATAAATCAGCTTCGCCAAATCTCTCGCTCGCGGATGCAGCCTTGGGGGAGGTGCAGGTGTGTGCGCCGTTTCAATAGGCAACAGAGGGAATCAAATACCTGGGGGTCAACATTACAAAATCCCTTTACTCTTTATAGGAAGCAAACTACCTGCGACTGATCTGCTCCCTAAACATGGATTTCGAGCGCTGGAGCCCCCTTCAAATTTCCTGGATGGGGCGGATGGCCTCGATTGCGATGGTGACTCCCTGCGGTTCCTCTACTTATTTCCAGGCTTTACTGGTTTCTCTCCCCCTGAGCTTTTTCTGCTCGCTAAATAGGCTTCTCTCTGCCTTTATTTGGAAGAATAGAAAGCTGAGGATAGCGCTACAGTTACTTACAGCCCAGAGATGCAAGGGGGTTACGGGTTGCACGTTTTTGCCAGTATTTTCAGGCCGCCCAGCTTGAGTGTTAAGGAATTCTTGTAGTTGAATATACACCACTTTATTCAGAATTTTGAGGAGAAAGGGGACATTGGTGATGGGTTGGTAATTCCCTGCTGTCGCAGTATCGATATTAATTATTTTTAGGAGCGGGGTGATCCACGCCTCCTTGAGAGAGGAGGGGACAGAGGACTCAGCGAAGGAGGAATTTATAATTCTAGTTAACCAAGGAATGAGTTCCTCAGAGCCCTTAATATGACACATCTCCTAGACAGGAGGGTGGTTTCATGCCCCTTAGGATAGAAAGAACCTCACTCTCAGACACTTGATGACGAGCAAATAGCAGCTGATCATCAGAGAATGGAAGATCTGTGAATGCCAAGGGTTCAAATGATTGAGAGTTGGAAAATTTCCAAACCTCTCCATGTAATACTTTGTTGAAGAACAGATGTTTTTCTAGTGAATTCATGCTTGATTGACTGACACCAGGAGTCGCTTTTCTCAGTCCCCGGCCTCTTGTACTTCCCTTTGAGTTCACAAAGAAAGATAAAAAGCTCACGCGAACTGGACTTGGTCTCAATGATTCCGGTGTTTTAATTAGATCGCTTGGCGGACAATATAGCTCGCTTGTAAGCTTCCATCGCCTCTTTATATCTGAGCAGGGTACTAAAGTACAGATTGTCTGCCAAGCATGTTCTTTCGCCTGTTTCACTTTTACAAGTGTAATCATTTCAATGTTAAAGTGGGTTTTTGTTTGGTGTCCCTTGTAATGTTTTTGGTCCTAACAGGGACAAGAGTGTTGATCGCCTCGAATATAGTCTGCTGGTATTGGGTAACCAAATCATCAACCAAAATGGATGAAAGCAGGCTCAGGCAATGAGGAGCAACAAAGGCTGTTAAGGCCTGAGGAGTAACGCTTTTGAAGTTGCTTCCACAGGCTACAGGTGGTCCAGCCGCTGGCAAACCAGGCAAGGGAAGAGTTGTTTCCCATGTTCCAGATGGGGTAGTGGGCCTCTAAGGACCAGCAGATGGCAGCAGAGACTGGGGCGGTGCTGCCCTCAAAGCCGCATTGAGTTCCCCAGTTGGAGGAAGGATTGCCGAGCATTAGTCACAGTGGCAAGAGATTAACCATCTGCAGGGCCCAGGCATCAGAGGTAAACAGGGTTACTGTCTGCCCTTTCTGAGACCACCGCCGGACAGAACACCCCCCCTCCTAAACAGCCAGAACAGGAGGTCCATGAAGTACTGAGAGCAGTGCTATTGAAGGGTGCTGTGGGAGAGGTACCTCTCGAGCGGAGTGGATTGGGTTGGTATTACTAGTATTTCCTGCTACCAAAGAAAGAGGGAGGACTTCATCCCATTTTGGATCTCAGGATCTTGAACAAGGTGGTCACAGATGTGTCTCTCAAAGGTTGTGGGTCTCACTGTGAGGATTTGCAAGTGAGCGGCCGTGAGTCCCCAATGGAGATCCAGAGGCACATCAACAGGTTGGCGCTGCGAGAAATTAGGCTGGCCCTAAAAGCTTTGGTACTTTCTCTCAAGGGGAAACATGTCCTGAACATGACAGACAATGTGGTTCTAGTTGTTGGAGAACCAGATCTCCGTCTCAGCAGTCCACCTGGCAAAGATGGAGAACAGATTGGCGGGGGCCCTGAGCAGGCAGAATACGGTCTCACACGAGTGCTAAGTGTGCCAGGAAGTTCTCGAGGAGATCTTCTGTAAATGGGATACCCCGACAGTGGATCTGTTTGCCACAGGTTCCAATAGGAAGTGAAGACAGTTTTGCTCAAGGGACTTCTCGGCGAGAGGCGCACTGGGGGATGCATTTCTTGTGTAGTGGCACATCAACCTCCACAATGCCTTCCCTCTGATTCCCATCATTCTGTGGGTTCTCGAGAGGTTCTGAGCAATCTTGATCACCCTGGGTTGGGCGAGTAGAACATGGCTCTTTGAGCTTCTGGACATGACCATCTGCCCACGCTCCGGCTGCCTCATCGGCCGAACCTTCTATACCAGTCAGAGGGCTGAGTACTCCACCCTAACCCAGAATCCCTCAACCTACATGTGTGGCTCTTTAGAGGATGAGGTATGATGACTGGGGCCTCTCAGAGGAGGTACATGAAGTGCTATTGGCTGCACACAGAGTGTCAACTAGATCGCTGTATGTGTGCAGGTGGAGAAGAATTGACGCGTGGTGCAGGGAACACGAGATCAACCCTATCTCTTGCCCCACCACTTCAGTGATGGAGTTCCTTCTGTCATTGGCCTCATCAGGCCTTCAGGGTACAACAGTCACAGGATGGTTGACGGCTTTGTCTGTTTTCAAAAGGGCCCCGGATCAAGGGTCTTTCTTTACGATACCGGTTATGGCCCAGTTCCTGAAAGGCCTTGTGAATATGTTTCTGCCCGTTCCTTTTGTGGTTCCGGACCTGGGACCTCAACTTAGTTCTTACCTTTCCTGTGGCAGTTCTGTTTGAGCATATGCATTCGTGCCCCATTAGGTTACTCACATTGAAGACTGCTTTTTTGATGGCAATCACATCGACCAGAAGGGTTAGTGAGCTACAGGCCTTGTCCAGCAAGCAACCATTTCTCTGCTTTTCCAAGGAGAAAGTATCCCTTGAGGTGCAGTTAGTGTTTTTGGACAAGGTCGTATCGAAATTTCAATGGATTGCTTTTCTCCCGCAGATTCCTCATCGTGACAGATATCCATCTCCAGCTTCGCTGTTCGGAAACTTTTCGATACGGGGCGTAGTGGACCTCAACTTGGCTGTCGATCGTCGATCCAGCGTGTCTGGCTCTCGATCACCGGTTCAGGGTGTGACGCCAGGCGTCATATATATACCATGTCTCTACGCCCCATGAATCAGTTCCTTATTTCCGCACGCTTGCACGCTGCATTAGGAACAAGACTCGAGTTTACTCAATGTTCTTATTGTACTTTGTACCCTTTTTCTTCGAAAACCTAGACGCAATGTTGTCCCACAGGATTTCGGGCTCCATCAATGCCGCGATTGCGAGGCCAAAATCTCTGACAGACCCCCATGACGTCTGTCTATGGTGTCTGGGTGCTAGTCACGACACAGAGGCCTGCGTGTCGTGAGAAAAGATGCAGCCAAAATCCCTGCATGACAGTCTCCGGCACAGTCACTCGTCTGGTCCTCGGAAGCCAAGACTGAGGAGCCCACCCCCATCAAGGGGAAAGACTGACATCGTAAGAAAACCAAGAAACAGTCCCATTCCAGGAGCCATTCCTAGTCTTCCTCGCAAAAGAAGAAGCGGTACCACCGCCATCGACGCAAGTCCAGCTCATCGTCAGAACGAGGTAAGCACTTTGCTGGGCCGACCACTCGAGAGGAGTGGGAGAGTTTTAAGACCTCTATGTTAGCAATGTTTAAGGCGCAAGCTGCTGTAGGTGTGGCTTGGGGCCCCGACCAACACGCTTTGGCAGCAAAAGCAGCGCTCGGGGCTCCCGACCCCAAGCCAGCCACTACTCCGACATCGGCAGCGTCGAAAGCATATTCAGGTGTTACTCCTGTCAGGAATAAGTCGCCGGAAGGCCATAGAGCCAAGTCTCCCGACATCTCTCGGTTGCCAAGTATCCCTCTGCGCTGAAAGTACCCGGAGCATCGAAAGCTTTGGCTTCAAAGTCTATCCTCAAGCCTTCAGCGCTGACAGTCAGCAATGGTTCCTTTGTGCCACTGTCAAGATCGGGTTTGTTCGATTCCATGCATTCCATTTTTGGAGTCGAGGAACACGATGACCCTGTGGACAAAGTCGAACCCGTTTACACAGTGTCTGGTGGCGTCGACTATTTCGACGACCAGGACGATTTATTGGCTTTGGCGTAGGGTTTACATGATGCCCAGTGGTCTGGATACTTCTCCAGACTTGGAGTTAAAGCAAAAAAAGCCCTATACCCACACTAGTGTGAAGTACAGGGAGCTGATTCGCAGAGTAGTTGACACCCTGGGGTTGAAGGAATCCACTGCCCCTCTTCAGGGGTATGATCTTACCAACATTATGGGTGAGTGTCGCGCAGTCGAGAACAATATGCCTTTCAACCCAGCCATTGCAGACCCTTTAGCCTCCTTATGGCAGCACACTTGTACCATTCCCCCTGTGAATGCCAATTTCACAGGGAAGTATAGGCCAGCAAGGGGAGCTTCTTGTTTCCTCGCCACATATCCTTCCCTGGAAGGCTTGGTGATTCAGGCTGCCACTGTATCCACCAGGCACGTGGCATCCACCTCTAATTTGCCTACAGAGAAGGAAAAAATGTGACGCTTGTGAGGGAGAATTCTCCTTCTAGTGCTAATTTCCCTCACCTAGTGAGTCCCCCAGCAGCTGTGCTTGATTTCTGGAGTTTATTTTTTCCACCTGGTAAGAGTGTACATTCTTTTTCACTCTTACATGTGTTTTGGCCTATGTGTTTTTACTCATTGTGTGATCTTGGGCACTGGAGCACACCACTCCAGGTGCCCCTGTTCTTGTATGGGTTAAACCGCACCCTCAGTGTAGTAACCCAGGGTTGTCTTTTAGACTGCCCTCTGACTCCATTTCACTGGGGCTGACTACTGTCCCCCAGAGAAAGGTAAAGTTGCCATTAACTTTACATAGTCACTTTTACCACAGACCCAGTACACCCCATCTTATATGGAGTACTGGAAAGGGCTAATCTGTACCCCTTTTCTGTCTGTTCCTCCCTGAGCATTGTTTCGCTCTTTTAACATTTAGACTTGGCTGGTGGCAGTGGTATCTACCCTAACTTTTCTACCGCGATTATATTCAATAAACGTGGTACTGTTCTTGGTTATTATATTAGCCTCGAACATAAACCCGCTTGACCAAATCGTCTTTCTTTTGGCTCCGGTTGGGTTTATTCGCCATTTCTTTTTGTTAAAGTCCTTCTTGTGTTTTACTTTGCGCGGCAAACTAGGTTTGCCTTCTTTGTTCACTGTCTTTTGGCGGGCTTCTGCAGAGAAGCCCTCCTCTTGGCGCCTGGGTGTCTAGGTGGGCTGAATGTGAGGGAGGGGTGTAGTCACTCCCTGCACAGGGTATCCTAGGAAACCCAAGTCACACTTTGCCATGATTGGCTGAGGTGGTTGTCCCGGCTGGACAACCCCCCTGCTGCATGATTGACAGCCAGGCTGTGTGAATGGGGGTTTTGCGCATAAAAGGCAGGTCTCTTGGGCTAGAAGTCAGTCGTCTCTGGAATTACAATGAACCAAAGAGAAGCGGAGAGAACGACGGCTGCTGCAACTACCCCGTCCCGGTGAAGCCCTGCTGCAGTCCTGAGCTATCTACCCTTCGACGACTAAGAGAAGATCCAGTCCAGAGTCTTCTTCCCTTGCGGCTGGTGGGGATAACCAGCTCATCTTCTTCAGACAGAGGTCTCCGTCGTGGTCGAAATCGCTGCACACTGCTGTAGTGGTCCGGATAGCTACCTGCCGAGCCTCTCCTGTTTTTAAGGAGCGCACCTTTTATTCATTGTCGCTGCTGCCGGGTTCATCCCTGTGTGGTGCAGACCCCCCTTCAGACGTCCTCCTTCACAACGAAGCACCAGGAATCATAGGTCTGCGAGAAACCAACAGGAATAACTGCCAGGGCACCAGCTGCACCATTGGAATAAGGTACTGTGTTCTGCTCGAGGAAACTGGGTGAATCCCTTTCTTCATCCTCAAGGCTTTCCTTGTCTTCCCTCCTTCTTATAACTTTTGCTTCCGAACATTGACAATATCCAAGTACTTTTGGGCTACGCTGAATTGTGAACTGTCTAACGGTGTGATCTTCAGCAACAGGTCTCCGGTGTTACTTAACCCTGGCTCCAGCCCTTTGACTTTTGAACTCCTGTTTGAATGTTTCTCGATGCTGTCTGCCTAACCTAAATATTGCCTGTGATTTTTGCCTCCAACTCCCTCTGGGTATCTCAGGTGCTAAGTATGTTTTTGCCCCGGTAGCATTTCATGTCACGGATATGCTTTTATTTAGTAGACTGAACTGTCAAAAAGTGATCGCAACCATATCTGCGGTATTGTGTTTTGTTCGTAGCACCGGTTCATTCAAATACAGGGTACTTACCTTGAGACATACTGTACAAAGTGAATTGGTTAGTTGTAGTATATTTAACGTGTGGTTTTGTTTAAAGGTTAATAGAAGTGTTGTGTTTATAACTGATGGTTTAAATTACTTATATTTTTTACCTGAAACCTTGAGTCAGTGTTTGCTTGAGTCACAGTAATTGTGGTCCCTTTGTGTAATCTCTGCTACTGCTTATATACTCTTGAGATAAGCCTGGCTGCTCTGCTACTGCTACCACTATAACTTAGTAGTACAGGCTTGTACCAAAGGTAAAACTTGTATTACCACCTGTGGTCTTAATCATGTGTAGTGGTCCCTAAGGGCACTTCACAGGATTCTGCCTAACGAGGCTTTGGCCAGAAAGGTATTCACTTCTGGTAGCATGGTGCGCAAAGCCACTAACGTGGCGTGTGGTTTTGCCAAATACTAGTTTGGCTTATGGAAAGCAGTAGAACAGGCTGCTTAATACGTCCCTGAGGGTGCCATGTGGGATGGATTTTTACAGCTAGTGGAGAATGGGGAGGAGGTAGCCAAACAGTCATTGCAGACGGGCCTGGACGTAGCAGACTGTGTTGGCAGAGCAATGGGTTCAGCAGTTGTGAAGAAACGCCAATCTTATCTTAAAATGTCTGGCTTCTCCCCAAATGTCCAAAACAAGTTGCTGGACTTGCCTTTTGAAGGTGACGAGCATTTTTGGGCAGAAAGCAAATTAATCCTTGGAGAAATTTGAGGAGTTAAAATTGGCTGTTAAGTCTTTGGGCCTAGCAGCGCAGCCGGCCAAACCTGACTTCAGCTTCGCCTCCAGGGGCAGAGACTATAGACGTTACATGCCCTATGGCAGGAAGGCGCAGCTCCTAAAATCCAGGCAACAAGAAGCAGCAGCAGCAGCGGCAGGGTCACCCGTGCCCTCTAAGCTGCTTTGATTTTCCCCTCCCACGATGCAACGATTGGTGGATGGTTGGCAGTGCATTGGCCCCAGTTGCAGGAAATAACTTCTGACGCCTGGGACCTGCAGTTGCTTTGGTGCGGTTATTGTCTGCCTTTCCTGAGGAGGCCTCCAGACAGACCTCCACCTCCTCCCGATCCAACCGGGACAGGAGCTCCAGGAAGAACTGAGAGCCCTGTTGTCGCAGGGTACAGAGGAAGAGGTACCTCCCGAGCAGAGACGGTTGGGTTGGTATT
Source organism: Ambystoma mexicanum (assembly GCF_040938575.1). Lineage (NCBI taxonomy): Eukaryota > Metazoa > Chordata > Amphibia > Caudata > Ambystomatidae > Ambystoma > Ambystoma mexicanum. Next base: position 643,949,217 of record NC_090923.1, read on the forward strand.
CCTGTTACTTCCTGGTGCCCAATAATGGAGGAGGTCTCTGTCCCATCCTGGACCTCAGGGCCTTGAGCAAGTTCCTGAGAAAGGACAAATTCAGGATGGTGACGTTGAGAGAGATTCTCCACGCTCTCAAACTCCAAGACTGGCAGGTGTCAATAGACCTACAGGATGCTTATTTCCATGTTCTGATACACCAAAAGCACAGGAGGTTCCTAAGGTTCCTCATTGGCCACAAGCACTATCAGTTCAAAGTGCTTCCCTTTGGGTTAACCTCCGCCCCAAGGGTCTTCACGAAGCTCATGGCAGTAGTTGCGGCTCACCTCAGGAGATCCGGGGTCCATGTATTTCCGTACCTGGACGACTGGCTGATTCGAGGGGCAAGTCTTGTCTCATCTGCAAAACACCTGCCTACTACTGCACAGGCTGGGCTTCTCCCTCAACTTGAAGAAGTCCCATCTGACGCCATTACAGCGGCTCCAGTTCATCGGAGCAGTCCTAGGCACCCAGGTAGGTAAGGCTTTTCCTCCCGAGGAGAGAGATCGCAACATAGACCAGATGGTGCAGTTGTTTCAGAACCACGCCACTCTTCCAGCAGCTTCCTTCCTCTGCCTATTGGGTCTCATGGCCTCCTGTATTGTTCTAGTGCCAGAGGCCAGGCTGCGTATGCAACCCCTCCAATGGCTCCTGAGAGACCAGTGGTCTCAGTACCTGGGAGCACTCACGGATCGCCTTTCGGTGTCCAGTCAGGTAGTCCGCGGAATCGGTTAGTGGAACACGTGCAGCAATCTCATGGTGGGGGAACCCTTCTGGCAACTTTGGCCCCAGGCCTGAATGGTCACGGATGCGTCCCTGAAGGGTTGGGGCGCCCACTGCGAGGAATTGCAGATGAGCGGCTTCTAGTCTCCATCAGAAGCCAAGTGGCATATGAACAGGCTGGAGTTATGGGTCATCAGGTTAGCCCTAAAGGCCTTTGCCCCATCTCTCAGAGGGAAGCATGTCCTCGTCCAGACAGACAAAACAGTGACCATCCATTACCTCAACAAGCAGGGTGGCGTGCACTCTTGCCCACTCTGCACAGAGGCAATTAAACTGTGGTTCTGGTTGATAGAGAACCAAATCTCGGTCTTGGCAGTTCATCTGGCAGGGACAGAAAACACCTTGGCGGATGCTCTGAGCAGGCAGAACACAGCCTAACATGAGTGGGAAGTGTATCTGAAAGTCCTAGAGGAGGTCTTCACTCTCTGCGGTACGCCTGAGGTGGATCCGTTTGCCACGTAGTTCCACAGCAAGTGCGAACAGTTCTGCTCAAGGGAATTCCCAGCGAACGGTACCATTGGGGACGCGGTTCTGGTGGATTGGACCTTCCCTCTCCATTACACCTTCCCTCCGGTTCCCGCAATTCCTTGGGTTCTCAGGAGGTTGACGATATTTTGAGCATCGATGATCCTGATAGCCCCGGATTGGGTGAGCGGAACATGGTACTCCGTCTTCTGGATCTGACCATCTGTCCGCCTCACCAGTTGCTTTGGTGTCCAGATCTCCTCCCCCAGTCGGAGGGTCGGGTGCTCCACCCAAACCCGGATTCCCTCAACCTACATGCGTGGCTCTTGAGAGGATGAGGTATGGTGACTGGGACCTCTCAGAGGATGTACTTGAGGTATTTCTAGCTGCATGCAGACTTTCTACTAGATCTCTGTATGCATGCAGATGGAGAAGATTTGAGGCGTGGTGCAGGAACGCCGGACTGACCCTATCTCTTGCCCTACCACCACTGTGATGGAGTTCCTTCTGTCACTGGCCTCTTCAGGCTTTCAGGTCATCACAGTCAGAGGATATTTGGCGGCCTTGTCTGTGTTTAAAAGATCTCTGGGATCAAGGCTCATTTTCTACGATCCCGGTAATGGCATAATCTCTGAAAGGCCTTGTAAATACGTTTCTGCCAACTCCCTTTGTTGTCCCGGATTGGGACCTTAATCGGGTTCTGACATTTTTGATGGCGGCTCCCTTTGAGCCTATGCACTTGTGTCCCTTATGGCTTCTCTCTTTGAAAACAGCCTTTTTGGTGGCTATTTTTTTTAAATTTGTATTTGGTTTCTAATGAACCTTTACAAAAGATGAAAGTAACAAGTTCTTAATTTATAAACGTAATACAAACTAGGATACAACAGCTCATAAATGTATATTAAACTTTCACAGTGGTATCAAGTGACCTAAAAAGAAGTGGTAAAGGCTCTAAATATAAGAATTTTGACATTTAGACACATAGCATGTTCCAGCAATATTGAAAATCAACTGACACAACTGCAACATATTGGAAGAAACAGTTTGAAGATCTTTTGACAATTGTCTCTTGATATATGCCCAATAAAATCTAGCTAGAGGTAACTCGCTAGAGAAATGAGTAGTCATTAAGTGTTTTGCACTGTACATTATTGTTCATCAAGCAAAGTTACATTGACAGTAAGGGCAACTTCTATTTTATATAGAAGTCTTGAGAGTGCTAGCACCAATCCAATACTATCTCCAATCATACATCTGGACCAAAAGAGCTGTCTTGCGAAAACATTTAATCAAGGGCAATACGTGCCTAGTAAGATGGTTCTGTCAGTTTCAAAGATGGAACAATCTAAAACCAGATGTTTAAGAGTTTCAAACGTGCCTTTATTCTGGCAGAATCTACAGTCGGTATTTAATGCGTTATTCTCTAATGTAGACCAACCCTGGATGCGCTCATATGTAAAAAATTGGTTTAGTTTAAACCGCAAATAGATTCTACGTGCCTTATCACAAGAAAATAAAGTATGTAAATTGATCTAATCGCTCTCTTTCTTGGAAAAGCAGCATATTCAACATACGTTTTATATTTGTTGTTTGTATCAATGGTACTAGTCCAATCTATGGCAAATTGTTTACTTTTAACATTCGGTAATCCTTGAGTAAGCTTGTTGATAGAATCTGTTTCATCTCCAAGTCAAAGACCTACAAGTGAGGGCACGTTGCTTTCAGTCAATAAAGTGTTGGTATAGAGAGTTACGTGGAGGTACTAGCATTTTGGCATAGCTAGAATGTTTGCGCCATGTAAATCTGGTAGATAGAGATATAAGGCCCAGTTCATGACATATGATTGAATTCGGGAATGCTAAAGCTAGGCCAAGAGTTTGTTTCCAAAGTGTGCCTTGGATACTGTTGAGAATGTTAGCTAGGTTTAGTAGACATGTGTCTAATCCAAAGAAGAGCATAGGCTCAACCTTCATCAAATAAAAATCAATAATCAGAGTTAATGAAAATTTGCAGAATTATTTGAAAATAATTCTCATTTGCGACTGGGGGGGGGTCACAACTTAATATTGAGTGTATCTGACCAAGACTTGACCGAGTTTGTATCACTTATTGTGTATACCAGATATCTCAAGGAATATACACTTTGCAATATGACATTGGAGAGTTTCTACATGTATGTTTTGATTTTTTTTCTATTTGTAAAGATAATGATTTGTGACTTAGCCGAGTTGGCCTGCAAGTTGTGATGGGAGGCATATACAGTGAAGATATTTAGTTTGTTCTGTAGTCCGTGCAGAGTTCTGTAAAAAAAAATATGACGTTGTCCACAAATCCCATCCAGTGCAGGCACAAGCTGCCAAGTCTAATTGGATAAAAAGAATCACTGAGCCATAATTCGTCCATGTCGCAGATGTAAAGATTAAATAAAGTTGATGCAAGGTTGCATCCCTGCTTAACGCCTGTAGCGGTGGGTATGGGAACTGTAAGAGTACCCTCTTGGTTAATACACACTTGAAATGTATTTGTGTGCAGCAAGGCTACAAGACGCACCACTCCACATGGAAAGCATAGCTTAAGCATTTTCGCCCATAGAATGTCTCTGTTCACACAGTCAAAGGCTGTTGACATAACAAGAGCAGCCATATAAATGGGTCCTGTGTTAGATGTTTTTGATTTAGCCAATAAGTGTGCAATGATGGAGCAATTCAGAGAGGTGCCCATTGCTTTCCGGAAGCCTACCTGAAATTGCGAGTAGATGTCATGATTACAGATGTAGGTTTCAAGAATTTTCCAAATGAATATGGCAAAAACTTTGGCTGCAGCGTCCATCAAAGCGATGGGACGATAGTTCACTGGGTCATGCAGGTCTCCCTTTTTATACACCGGAATGATTATTGCATTGCGCCATGAGTTTGGAATAACATTGGTGCGCAATATCTGGGTGTATTTGCTATGTAGCAGATAAGCCCAAAAATAAGGGTCAGATTTTAAGACACAGGAAGGAATGCCATCAGGGGCAGCTGCCTTTGAGTACTTTAGCTTCCCAATAGCCCACAGAATATCTTCGGCGGAAAATGCAATGTGCTCAGTGGATGGGAAGTGGTGAATGTTAACGGTGAGCTCTGAAAGTGTCTCGGTAGACTGAAATTGTCATGTATGTACGCGTGCCATTTTTCACCAGATATAGACGAAGTAAGTTGTTTATTTGGGAGATTGGAAACACCCCTTAAGATGGTCCAGATGTTCTGGGTATCTCGTTTGCACAAAAGTGCCATCATTTTTTGATTTAGAGCCACAGCTCATGCCTTACTAATTGAAGAAGGTTTTTATATCTTTGGCATAGCCAACGTTTATGTTTGAGGTAATCCACCATGGACATTCCACAGCCACCCAAACCCCTGAGTTCAGCATTCTTGATTTGTTTTAAGTGTACTATTTTGGCACTGTAAGTGTGGGTATGTGAAGTTTGCAGGTTAGTGACCTGGTTGACAGCTTCTGTAGATGGAATTTAACAACGTCGTCGTTCCAACTTTCCATTTGGTTATGATTGAAGTTGCCGGATGGACTGTTGGACAGTCGTTGTATATCTCTGTATACAAGAAAAGTAAGTTCCCTACACAATTTGGGATTCCAATGAAGTGAGATGTTAGGTCGGTCCATTTCAATTAATGCAAGAGAGCGAGTAATGTCATAAAATGTTGTATTTACATTAATTATTAATGTTATAGGCTTGTGGTCACCTTGGGATGAAGAAGTAATGATCACAGGTTTTACCAACCATAATAGGTCATAAGACACAAAGAAGAAGTCAATATAAGAGGATGCTGTACCCCTATTCCATGTGCTTTTCTGCTTGCCATCTTTAAAGTTAACTAAGTGAATATTCCAATCGCTTAGGTGGTTGACCCATAATTTACCTCTCTGGTGACAGCGAGATTGTGTGTGCATCCAAGCAGTAGGACAATTTGTTTGATCTGGTTGCTTGCATGAGGCTTTAAAATCAACAGAACGTATTATGTGATAGTCAGGATTGTGCACAAATGCGTCTTCCAAAACAGTGTCTAGTGTCATGATGAAAACATCTAAGGGAGTTTTAGCTGGATTCCAATAAATGGAAATAATGAAGAGTATAATGGCATACTCCCCATACATGGTGACTTCAATAGCCAAAATCGTGTTGCAACATACCATCAGTTTAGATTGTGCCTTGATTTTGTTGCTTACTAAAATTGCCAAACCGCCAGAGGGCCTCCCATTGCTTCCCTGACTAGCTCCAAGAATGTATGTTGTAAAGCCATCAATGCCAAATGAGTGGTGCTTTATGGTCTCCTGTAGTAAAACAATGCTAGGATTTTCCTTAGTGGAGAACAAGTTTAGCCACAGCACCAGATTGGAAAAGCCACAAAAGTTCCATGAGATGGTAGACAATGGAAGATGGCTACAGTTGGATATTCACTTTGGTGAGATCAGAAATACTGGTCAGAAGGGGAACAAGACAAGTGAGATTTTTGGCTGTCTGCGCCAAGATAGCAATGCCAGTAAAGTCGTGTTCATCTGTGCACCATTTTGTATAAGGGTTGAGCTTTCGTTGGAAGCCTTAGGTGGTATGGTATGAGTTTAAACAAAATGGGTAGCTTCCTCTGGAGACTGAAAAAGTCATAGGGACAGTCCCCAATGGCCAAATCCACTCTATGTTCCCATACCAATTTAGTAATGATGTGAGATTGTATTGCACAGATCATACAATGATTATTGTGGATGGGGAGCGTAATCCAATCAACATTGTCTGACTGAAGTGTTCTCAATTGCGGACATAACTTAAATGTTTTAAGCACATGTGAACGATTCAGTCTTCTCTGCCCATTGATTGCAGGATCGCTGATCCATCCAATTATATTGGGAGTGTCGATGGTGAGGATAAATTCATGGATACCTTCACCTGCCTCATTGGCTGATCACGACAGAGCAGAAATTGCAGAGGAAGCGCTAGTAGCCGTATAGACGGGTGATATACTGTCTGTGACTGAGGCCGCTTGGATTAAACCAAGAGGAATAATTTCTGGGGAAACTTTATGTGTTGTCGGCCCAGAGACCTCTATGGGTACATAATTGGCATCGTGGCTAAGCAATGAGCATGAAAGCCATTGCTTTTAATCAAGGTAGCTGATGGAGTCGCCTTGGCATGTTGTGTGGCGTTACTGCATCCAGGTTTTGAAGCTCTTAATTGCTTGACACAGGTAACTGGATAGAATTGCGATAGTTGACACTGTTTGGGTTGTTGGCCATTGCCAACTAGCTTTGTGGAAGTGAAGGGTTTTAGTTTGTCAGGTGAAGTGACACTTGTTTTAGGGACTTTTCCCTGAACCTGAATGTTATACGACAAATTATTATCAATAGTGTTAGATGAACAGATGAATCAGTATCTGCGATGGTGGCAGATTTATCTTTCAAGTTGAGGACCAATTGATTCCTTGTTTAACTGAGTGAGATCTATTTTTTTCATCGTGCTTAGATTGATTCAGGGACGTTTCAACAACACCAAATTTGACCCTTCCCTTTCTTCACCATTTGAGTTTTAGTCCTAGTGGAAACACTGTTCTCCTTTTTCTTTGTGTTATTTTGATGTTTAAGGGCTCTCGCATGAGCACGGTTTATTTTGCGAGAGACATATTCTGGAGATTCATCTTGGGATATATTGTTGGAAGCCTGAACATTCGGTAGAGATATGTTTGCGTGATGTGTGGTGAAGTCGTTCGGATCCAATGGATCAGTTATTTTCATCTCTTAAGGCTTAGGGGCTGTCAGGTACAGCGTCTTTACTAACGTATACTTGGAACAGGATCAATATGCTGCAAGATTGGTAGTAGGTAACCACAATGTAAGGGGTGTTTGTCCTCGATGAGATAGCTGAAGACATTGGGCCTCATTACGAGTCCGGCGTTAACCAAGGCGGTAAAACCGCCTGGTTAACGCCGGACTCGTATTACCATTCCGCCTCCGTGATTCCCGGAATTACCGGGGCATTACAACTCCGGTTTTCCAGGAAACACGGAGGCGGAATGGTGTAAATCCCCATTCCCATTGAGTCCTATGGGACTCGATGGAAATGGGGATCATGGAAACACCGGCAGCATCTCGTAATGCTGCCGGTGTTTCCTCGTCCGCCTGCATGCGGGAGGTGTTAAACCCGCCAGTTCAGACCTGGCGGGAACATCACCTCCCGCCTGCAGGGGTCGGGTTTACCGCCACCGTTATTTCCGGACCGCCTGGGTCGTAATGAGGCCCATTGTCTAGTTTCAGAGAATTGAGTTTGACCACTTCCAAAAGAGTGGAAGATAAAGTATTGTCTTCATTCTCAGATTTGAGGGGTCGATTAGTCAATGCTGCAGCATATGATGCTTGCTCTACTGTAGGTGTCAACGCACCATGCAAGGTCTGTGTGGATTTAATTGATAGTTCGCGTTTGTGCGATATTTGAAGTTGTTCAATTAAAGTGTCTGAGGTGACTAGTTTTTGGGCCTGAAAATGTTTTCATGTGCTAACATAAAGCCTTCCAGTTTGCTAAGCTTGCACATGATGTCAGATATGGAATGTTTGATGTCCCCTACTTCTAAGTGAGTCATCTCATGGCCCTTATCTAATAGATTGATTATCCTAGTCATTACAGGGAAGGAGCCTTCCAATGTTTCGTTTAGACAAAATTGTTGCAAATATGGGATTATGTGTAGAAGGCAGGTCTCCAACGTCCTCGTTACCTGAGGAGAATGGGCCATTATCGTTAACTGTATCATGCGTGGGATGGAATGTTAGAGGTGATTTATTTGGCAAGGATTTGTTCATGTGTGAAGTGGGAGAACTAGTGGATGGACAGTGGTTGGAACACATCCTGTGTTGGCCAGTCCATTGCTTCTGTGAATTGCTAGTGTTGTAATAAATGTGAAGACAAATGTATTCAACATCCGATGGTAAGATGGTAGCGGGTGAGGAGGGATCAAGCGATACTCTGAAACGTTTGCCCCACTCAACCTGCAAAGCTGGTGTAAGGAAACGTTTGAAGTGTGTTTCACTGAGTGGCCCTCGCATCCTGATTGCATGTCAAGATTGGTTAGGCAAGACCCTGCCCTAATAGAACTTACTCCAGGTGTGTGGCAATTTGGTTCCTCCTTGTCGGACATTTAATAGGTTAGTGGTTTTGTGACATCGTTCAAATCATTATGTTCAATGGTAATGGACTCCTGGCTGTAAGGTAGTGTGTTAGAGTCCATGGGGCGATCATTGTGCAACTCATGGTGAGGTGTTTGAGTTTGCATATTGTTACCAGAATCGTGAAACAGGATGGGAACAGTTGTTGAGACTTTTACTAGTGAGTGCTGTTTCTTCAAGCACTTACCACTACGTAATTCTCCCACCATGTCAGTCACACAGTTGTAGTATACGCACTATATTAGATGTTTGCCGAAAAACGTGTGAAACAACAGTAAGCAGTGTGAGGTTCACAGACTCAAAAAAGGATCTCACTACCAATTAGGCCTGTGCTGGCGAATTAGTGTGGTCTTATCTGGTAGTTCAACACCACAGTGGTGGCTCACACGTGCACTATGTGTGGGCGTAGCAACACATGAATGGATGCTTTGTGATGCGTGCGAACCAAGCGGACTGAAAGAACCGCACAATCACAGCGCTTCCCTTTCCTTCTCAATACTGTTTTAACAAAACAGATATATACCGCAGCAGATGTAAACAGATTTTCTTTCACAAGCACAGTGAGGGGAAGGTACATACCATGATGTGAGCGACGTATCGCTTGCAAGGATGGAATTCAACTCTACTCTCAGAACGATTCCACATTGAGCGTATGCTCCTTATTTAAGCAACTAATTTTGCGTTGAGCCACCGCTTCTCATGCCTACAGCAGCTCATGAAGGCATGGCTTGCAGCAGGGGGCGTGGCCTATAAGTTCGGGCTGGACTGCCTCTTTTGGAGTTGGACCAAGCTGATTTGCATATGGTCTTTCCCCTTTTGTAATGGCTTGGCAGGCGAAGAACGATGGTCTGGAGGGTTGCCCAGAGCAATGCCAGTGGTTAAGATTCATTGTAAACCTTCCAGCCATCACCTCTTTGTTTTTGCTTTGTCACCCTGAGTGGGACGGGTATGCCCAGATATGGGTCCCGTGCCTGCTGGGCCTAGAGACCCAAGCTACTCCTCACTGATGAAGCCCAGCAAGGCCGAAACATATTTGGGGATGCTTGTGGTCTCGGGCAGAAGGAATGTGACCTAGCAGTTTGGGCTGGACTGCCCCTTTTGGGGTGGGACCAAGCCAGATTTGTATATGGTCTTTCCCCTTCTGTAATGGCTTGGCAGGCGAAGAACGATGGTCTGGAGGGTTGCCCAGAGCAATGACAGTGGTTAAGATTTATTCTAAACCTTCCAGCCATCACCTCTTTGTTTTTGCTATAATAGGAAAGAAAATAAATCTGTAATACCTATTTGCACAATATATATGCGGTATACGAGCTAGATATACTAATAGACCAAAAAAGCCTCTGTTCACTCCACCTCGTGTAAAGATCCGTTCAGCATGAATGGTCACGGCGTGTTCAGAAGCAGCAGGAGTAGCAGCGTAACCCACAGGCTATAAGGCACTTCCTGGGCACTTCCGCTGTTTTCATTGTCTGAGATTTCCCCATTTGAACAAGGCACACAGTCAAAGCAGCATATGGGCTCCCCCTCTCTGGCAGCCTGTCGGGACCCAGGAGGACAAGAGTCACTGCAGACAAAGCGTGGGACCTGCATAGATACAGAGTTCCTTGCGGCCGTGATCCCTGTCATTTGGTGGCTATTACATCTGCTAGGCGGGTTAGTGAACTACAGGCCTTATGCTGTTAGCCTCCATTCCTCTGTTTTTTCTGGAAGAATGTTTCATTCAGGGTAAGGCCTGGCTTCCTCCCCATGGTTGTTTCACAATTTCACCTGTCACAATCCATCAACCTTCTGGTCTTCTACCCTCCTTCGCACCCTTCTAAGCAGGAGGAGCGGTTACACCACCTAGACCTGAAGAGGGCCGTGGAGTTATTATATTGCGAGGACAGCTGATTTCAGGAGAGCTGACCAGCTCTTTGTGGCCTTTTCCTTAGCCTGTAACCAAGCAGACTTTATCGCGATGGATAACTTTCTGCATAGATGAATGCTACCAGTCCTCTGGGAAGGAATTACCAGAAGGCATCAGGGCCCATTCGACAAGGTGAGTTTCAGCATCAACAGATTTGCAGATGGGAGTCCATGCCCGGGAGAGTTGTTGCGCTGCAACATGGTCATCCCTTCATACCTTTGCAAAGCACAATAGTCTGGATGTGACTTGTTCATCTGATACGCGTTTTAGCAGGGCAGTGTTGCAAAATTTCTTTGTTTAACTTTCTGCCCGCCTCCTTCATTTTCTGCTTTGGGAGTCTATCAGATGAGGAATCTGCAGCAGAAAGGCAATCCATTGAAGGAGAAATTACTTACTGTAATGTTCTTTCTATGGATTTTTCTCCTGCAGATTCCTCATCTCCCCTCCCACCCATCCCCGCTCAGAAAGTCGATGGTTGGCGCACATCTTCTCTTTCACGCTGACTTGGTGTTGGTCCTCTGTGTCTATTTTCTGTCTTCCTGTCACAGGTTTAAACAAAAAAGAAAGATTTTTCTAATGCTGCTTGTAGTCTTTGTTCAATTGGTCCTCCTATCCCGTTTGTTCTCTCTGTTTTCCTATGCAGCGTGTGGTTCTTGGGGGGAAAAAAGGGGTAACGGAGGTTGGGGCATAGTGATGTGGTATTTATACGACGCCTGACGTCACATCCGGAGCCAACGATCAGATGCCAAGCAAGACGGATCGATGGCCGACGGCCTCTACGCCCTCTGTCGAAAATATTTCCGAAGCAGCAGAGCTGGAGGGAATATGTATCAGATGAGGAATCTGCGGTAGAAGAATCTATAGAAAGAATATTACGGTAAGTAATTTCTCCTTCTCAACTATGGTTAGTTATTGGTATGTATGAGAGAATTTCTAAGGAATGTGCAGCTCAATTTAGAGCAGAACCTTCTGTGATGGCAATATTTAGCCCCCGACAAAGCACAGTACTGGATGTAGTTGGTGAGTGGTTGCGTGATGGACTTGAGAGGTGCTCAAGCAGGCCCTTGTAGTGTGGAGGCTTTCACCAAATTAGTTAGTAAAAAACAATCCCTGTATCGGGGAGAAGTACTGGGTTTGCCAAGCCAGCTGACAGTTGTGTAGGCGCCAAGAGTTGGATGTGTATAGACGTATTCTTGGGGAAGACATGGAGTAACTGGTAGGGGAGGCAACGTAATCATCTTGCATCATGATATTCGGTCGTATAGACTATGAATTAAGTATAATTCTTTGTTACATTTAAGGTAGATTAACTAAAATAGGATTGTAATGTCCTGATAGGGTGCAGTTGTGATAAAGACGAAAAGCCTACATAGCTCATGGTTGACCGGAAATAGTCCTTGAAACTAATAACGGAAGCAGTGGAGACAGACGCTTTCCTTTTGGATCTCCATTTTGGCAATTCCAACAGTGCTGGGTCCTGTGACAAGAGCAAGCAGAGCCACAAATGGTTTATTATTTCTCTACTTAACTCCTTGCTTCGAGAGGGCTGCTACGTCCAGCGAAAGTGGGGAATAAATTATGTCGATCGAAAGTACCATGAGAGTGCAGGACTTTGCCCAATAGAAGATAACTTTTATCTCATGTGTGACTGTGTGGCTAACCGTAGGCATTTAAAACATGCACATTGCTGGGTGAGAAACGGGAGTACATCCCTAAAATTGCTAATACATTATTATGGATCCCATAGCGCTGCCATTGCATATCTTAGCTGAATAGTTGTAGTTGCAAGATTCATTGTATTGTATTCATGGGCTAATTACACCCTGTTGGCTCTGCTACCATTACTGCTTCTCATCACTCCGCTCATTGCATAAAGAATCAACGGGGCTTCAGCCACAAAAGTTCACATTTCTTCAAGTTTGATGCTTATTTGAAACACACAAAAACACACAACAGCCTGTTTATACTATTTTGGCAAAGTATTTTCAGTGTCTAGCCATATGTTAGACCTTTCTGTTAGCTGAAAGAGAAATGTGTTGAGAAACACAGCATTGCCCAAAGGATACATAGATCTCATGTGCGCTCATAGTCTGCAACTCACATTTCCTCATCACTATTGAAAACCATTATTCCATTGCAGCCATACACAGTGCACAGTTTTATGAGCACACAGTGACACGTTAAGGGACCTTTTTAAAAATGATGTAGTATAGGTTACGTTTCTTCTTCCTGCCTTCTCCAGAGGACATCAATCATTTACTTTGCCCTCACTACTTAAACTTACGGATCATACACCACCATATCGAGCACAGATGACTGCTAGCTGCCCTGTGAAATTCCTCTGATCCTGGCAATAAAGCACTCATGTGGGGTAGGTGAGGGGTTGGTTTTTGTGTGTGTCTATGTATGGAATATTCAAAACCAACTGTGGTTTCTGATATGCATTTGTGGGTACCATAGGTTTGTCTAAAACGTAGTGTTATTAGTGTGTTCATCTGTGGTCTGTGAGTTTGCTTTGTTACAGTGTCAGTATGGAGTGTGTTTCGTTGCAATATCTCAGTTTGAGGAAGACACCAACCCAAGAGCCCAGGTTGGTGTCTTCCTCAAAAGTCCTCTCAGCAGTGTCGACAGAATCGACCTTCATTGGTCTCTGTCATTGAGTATGGGGTTGACTTAGACTTCAATGTCTGATTTTATGAGATGTATTCAGTTGATTTTTGACAATGATGCAGACCAGATCCCTTTTGGATTTGAATTTTTTTAATGAATTGTGTCCTCCATTGATTCCTTATCTTAGATGTATATTCTCCTGCTTTGCAGCTCTCAGAAAAGTTTTCCCAGCAGGGAGCGTTGTGTACTCTGGAACCGATGGTCATCGAGTGGTTTTCATGACCGGTTGTGATGTCTATACCGGTGCAAATAGCGGAATCAGCACCTTGTGACCCCAGTTCCTTTTTCTGCATGCCCAGCATGCTACTCAGGAACATTGCTTCAGAAAATCTCCAACACGTTTTTCTTGTAATAGATAATCTTTTGCTTTTTGAAATTTCTTTGACTACGTAGACACCAAATTCTTTGGGTTTCAAAAAGTGCCGTGATTGCGGAGCTAAACTGTCACTTATTGACCCCCCACAGAATTTGTCTATGGTATCTTGTTACCGACCAAGTGGTGACGGATTGCGGCTCATGCCAGGACATGACGCCGAAGGCCATAAAGGAGAAAGTTGCCCAATAGTCCCTGAGTGGTTTGGCTTGCAAGTCGCCAGGTACAACACTTGCAAAGGCAAAAGCTACAAGGCTGAAAAAACATATGAGAAAGACAGTCAACGGTTAAAAAACAAACCGTAAGAGATCTCATTTAGGAGCAGCTCCTGGCATTCATCTTCCTTATTGTAGAAAAGGAGGAGGAGGCATCAGTCAGCTGATTCATCCCCAGAAAGACAGTTATGATTCCCCTCTGAATCTGCCTCAGCAGAGAAGTGGGAAGAATTCTGCATCAAAATGATGCAGGTCTTTGAGAAGACGGGCCTGCCGGTACTCTCTTCCTTCAGGAAAAAGATCTCTGAGCCAACCATGCCACGAAAATGCAGGCAGTGCTCAGTGCACCAGCCCTCTTGTGTGTCTAACAGCCCAAGACCGGTGAAATACTCCATTCGAGGGTTGTTGATGGCACCGACCGCTTTGGGGGAATGCACAATGTAGAGAAGGAGCTAAGTACCCCCACCTCAACAATCTCACCCACAGCACCTGTATGTTGGATGCCAGAGTGTGAGACACGTGCATTACCAGTGAAAATACTGATACCTAGAAGAATCTGGGAGGCAAGGTTCCCATTGAGAAAACCATACCTGCATACGAGACAATATGATGGCCATTTGAATGAAATTCCGGAAGAAACAGGATGCTTGAATGATGAAGAAAATGGTGACGTCGCCACCGAACCACAGAACAAAGTTGACGTATAGAGAAGTGATGCCGAGACTGCAGACAATTCTATAAGGCATCAAGAAAGTATTGAGATAAAGGACATCTTGGGATCAAGATGAAGGATCTTATGCTGCAGACATAATGAACATATCAAGCTATCCCACACGTGTATACATGCAAAGAAACGCAAGCAGATGAAGTATTCTTAAAGGCTAGCTTTATAGAGAATAGATTGCGGCATGCACATATATATATATATATGAGTCAGGAAAGGATAGATGTTCCCACTATGTACAATAGCAGTGCTGAGCAAAAGAAGGAAGGCCGCTTTTTCAATTTTCCAAGTGTGGCACAGTTAGAAACCAAGTGAATTACAGGAAAACTCAGAAGGGCGAGGTTGGATGAGCCAAGAAGCCAAGACAAAATCAGACTGGGGTGAGCTGACATTGGATACGAATCGTGTGAAAGAACGAAGCTCCTGTTCAGAAAGCATGGACAAAAACAAAAAGACGCCAGAGGTCTATTAAAGAATAGAATTTTAATACACTGAAAGCTCAATTTCGTGATCTTTAGTCACGTGGGGAGAAGAAGTTGGACGAGCATGATGGTCACACCTACGCATGAGGGCAGAGCGTGCCTTCACTCCCCTGAATTCCCCAGAGTAAAGAACATGTAGAGGTTCAAAGACCTAATTGACAGTAGACCACTGAGGTGATGATGGATGGATATGCTAATTGGTGTGAAGCTATGGTTAAGAGTAACTCATCTGCCCCTGGACTCTCAGCCTGCGTAGTGCTAACGTAGGTTGGGAAGGTACTGAGGGAGGTTGCAAAGTAACCAATGATAAAGGACTGCATGATCAAGGGTCCTATAGTTGTGTAGCCAATTAGACGTTGTATATTTAGTGACGTTCATAGTGACATATTTTAGGGAAGGGCTTAGTTGCCCCACCTGATGTTAAGAAGCCTATCACATTGTTTCACTGCCCTAAACGAGTACGGCTTGTATACCTAGATGATCCTTGTAGAGCCTGTTACACTCACCATTAGGTTTTTGTAGTTTGCCACGTAGGATGACTTTAATGATACGCAGGTTAAATGTCACCTAGGACGATTTTTCACTATAAGAATGTAATTTTTTATGAAATGCTTTGAGAACTCTCTCGAGAGATCATTATGGGGGATGTCTGTTGATGTCCGTTGTACTCCCTCTTTTAGATAATTGTTAATAAAACAGTATCTTTTGCCAACTACCTGAGTTATTATTGATGTTCGAGTAAACTCTGCATCCAGCGTCCATCTCTAAGGTATAGCTAACCCATCTTTAAGGGCTGGAAGTAACTCCAGTTCATGTGGTAGCAGAGATTGGATGGTTAGATATACCCATTGAGAAAAGTACTCTTTGGGGTCCCGGCAATATCGCAAGACCTTGCCATTCGGCTGAAAGGACGTGAAGCTCCCTGTAGATAGAGATTTTAGAGTAAAGTAAGACTTGTACAAGCTAGGGTAAGACGGGTTCCCTGGTTTCCACGAAATCCCCTCCCGGTGTCTAAAGGAAGCTGAACTAACAGAAGATTGGAAGAGGCTATTGAAGAGGCGTGCGATCCCGAGAATCATCAGAAGTTGAAAAAACACAAATGGCGAGTAAAGATTGAGCGAGCAGTGGGTGAAGAAAACGATAAGCGAAACAATATGTAACAGAGGGAGGTATGGATGATGTAACTTGCGAAACAATGAGCGTTAAGTATGAGTAAAAATTGACTTGAGCAGAGGCCAAGCAATTCAATGAGTATCGTAAGGAGGAGAGACGATAAGAATATGCCTAGTGCCTGCGTTTTAAAGAATGTATCAGAAGGAACAACACCTAAAATCCCATAGCTGATGACGTACGAGACGGGTTCGATTAAAGGCAAACCTAAGGCAGGCTGTTCACACTCCGTATGAACTATTTTTTAGGGGTCGAATGAGTCTTATGAGAGAAGACAAAATGCATGTGGCTAGCCGAGTATGTCTGTTTGTCTGTTTGTTTAATCTGATTTTTTAATGATGACGAAATAGTAGATGAAGTCAATAAATATAAAAAGGAGACATGCGCGAGTTTGAGGAATTAAGCATGTAGTTAAAATGAATTTGTATTGATGATGTTTTTTAGCAGATTAAAGTAAAAAATGTGATGAATAAAGGGTTTTTGAGCCTGTGACGATAGTGCACGCTCATATTATGTTGTTTTCCATTGAATAATGTTGAATTTTGCATTCCATTGAATAAGTTATGTTGAATTTTGCAAACAGTAAAAGGTGAGTATAGACAGTCAAAGAGTGACGTGTCAAAAATGGAGGATATTACTCTGCTTATAGATTGCTGTAAACACACACTTAAGCGTAGATAGTACAATGAGGAATTGGGGTAAAGGAACCGCAGACAAAAAATGCGTATCATAAACTGCAAGAGAGATCGCCATTGAGGGCAGTTCTGCAGTGCATGATGACATATTTGCATAATTTATATGCAAGAAAAAAAGTTAGACAAGTGACTAGTGAGCTAGTGCTCTAAGTATGTATCAGGAGGGGAGAGATGAGCCGCCTCCTAGCGATCAAATATTTAATATATGCACAGAGGGGGGCGAGGAGCCTTCTGCTCCACCCACCGCCCCTGGAAGCAGACAGCGATAGTAAGAAAGATGAAGGGCTGTACCCATTAAGGGAGCGCAATGCAGTTATAGGATATAGAGACCCGCCATACGAATCGCCTGTGCAATACAGCGAAAAGGGCCCAGAGAAAAACACTGGGAAAGATGTAATCTTTTAAGGTCCCAAGGGACAAAGAGAGACGCGACAAGGAAAAAAGACAAAACTGATGGGTTAGCGCTTATACAGAATGAATGAATGGGTGGTCAGAGTTTGCATGGACTCAATGGTAAAAGCATTGAGGACGTGAGAGTGTACGGCACTGATTGTATGGTAAAGGAAGTAATGAATCCTAAATCCATCAGTTACAAAGGAAGGTGTAGAAGAACTATTCCCAATACATGAGTTGATAATAGGTCCGTCCAGAGAAAATTTGGAGGATTAGGCAGACTCAAAGCATTGGAGACGAGATCGATAAAGTCCATCATGATACGAAAATTAAGGAAATCCCACAGGGGAAGAGTAGAAATGATCGATTCAATAGTGCGCGACTATATGGCATGAAGAAAGCCTTGCACAGTGTAGAACCTATGGAGCTCTCTTTTAAATAGACTGACTCAGAATAGAAATGGTGAAACAAAGGGGTATATATGATGGAAATAGAATATAGCAAGAGGGAGGAGAGAACATATCTATGAGGAGAAAGGTAACACAGGTAGCCGTGAAGAAGGTTTTCAAGGAGTAAGAAAGTAAGACAGTCGGATTTAGACCTACCAGTATCCTGGGCATCAAACTTAATGACGCAGCTAAATTGACTATTAAAATAGCAGTCCCACGGTCAGAGGGGGGACTCGCCAGTATATATATATACATATATGCGCAGGATAAGGCCATTTCCAGGTAGAAGGGAATGCAGGACCATTGTCCCTGCCAAAGGCAGGCAAATGATAGGTGACAAATGTGAGCTGTTGGGATTTTTATAGTTCTTTTGTTAAGAAAGGAGGAGGAGTCAGGTCCACAGCAATCACCAAATATACCACGGGTGAATAAACAAAGACAGTTGACCAATGTAAAAATTGGATTTATACTATGGGGAAAAGAAAGTTTCGAGGTAGGAACTTCCAGAATGATTAGGGTAATTTATGTAGTATTCGGGGAAAGGCCAATGAAAAGACCTCCGCCTGTAGGGTGGACATGTGGTATGACAGAACAGTTCTTTGGTATATGAAGAGGTTAAGGATTCATACAGAATAACCAGCTTTTAAGAAAGAGGACTGAAAAACCTGCCTCCATATTAGCAATAGAACGAAGATGGGTATGCTCAGAATCAGAAGGTGCAGCAGAAAAGCGCAGGGAGTGCAGCAACACTTTCAGACGCAGTATTCACTTATGTAGACATAAAAGAGCATAAAACACAGGTTTAACATGCCCATGTATAGGAGAAAGGAATATTTGTGTTATAATAAAGAGACATGTCGCGGTTATTTTTTTATGTATTTAAGCCAGACAAAGGTTCATATATTGGGGTAAGAATAAATGTCAAAAATAAGTATGACAATTTCTATTTTTTTATTAAAGGCATAGAATGTTTTTATTAGGAATGTATTGTTTAAATGAGAATGAATGTAGTATGGTATGTATAATAAGGATGGATATAGGAGGAGTAGTGGTAGAATTAAAGCATTTTAGATCCACTAGTATGGGGTCATGCTTAGCATAAACAGGCGTTGACGACTGTCGCCTTCGCTATTAAGAGGGCTGTCAGTATAAGTAAGGGATGCTTTATGATGTTAATTATTGAATATGGATTATTCACAATGAAGGAAGAGCCTAAAGGCACGTTAATATCTCAGAAGATTTCGGCTTGTGGGGTGATCTCATTGAATTGAGCGATTAAAAGGATTGGGTGCAGAGTAATGAACCCTGCCATGGATGTATTAAAATCACTGGCAGAGGGCGAGCACGCATATGACTGGGTTAGGGAACTTTATCCCTAGAGTGAAGGGAAATGCATTGATAGCTGGGGAGACTCTCTTTATTTTACGAGTCGTCCAGAATCGATCAATGAGCAAGGATATAAGGTAAATGTTGTGGTACAGCAGACGGCCAACAGAGTTTTTGAAGTACTATCAAGTGCATGAATATCGTCTCACTTTTTGGCACAGGCTGCAGAATTAGTGGTGCTGATTATCGTGCCCGAAAATTATGCAGATCAGGAAGTAACTGTGTACAATGACTCCGCCTTTATGACGTTAACGGTGCACGCAAGGATAGCACATTGGAAAAAGGGAAGGGCCACCTCTACGAGGGCGGCTCTCTGATGCGGAATGCAGTCTTATTGGACAAGAATTGTACGAGTACTATAACTCCCAGTAGCCATTGCAGTCGTAAAATGCCCAGCTCACACTAAACGAGTACATTTTAGTTTATGTGGGAATTATAATAAATAGAGAAGAAAATGGAATGTGTTGTATGTATAAGAGGTATGTTGAATTATTGTGATAAAAATGTTTAAGATTGTAATAAATAAGGAAATGAGGAGAAGCGCCTCAAGATAAGAAAGACTTGTGGACGCGGCAAGGGTGTTTTTTAAACCCCTCTAAGGCATTGTGGCAACAAGACAGTACTGGTAAACTAGAGATGCCTGTAGCCTTATTAAGGGTGGCATTGGAATAGCTACACTACCATGTGCACGGCAGTAGAAAAAACCTTGCCGCAACAAGTGTGAAGAAGTGGTTTGGGTTTTGCATGTAGTGGAATACATTACATTCTGTATAGTAAAGTGTTCCGTGAGTAAAAATATTATTGGGCACATGTTATGTGCAATTAAGGAATTATATTGAGACTTAATGATCCCTTTAGCACTTGCATACAGACTTGGCTATATGATCATAAGTATGTCCTTTTTGAGGTGAATTAAGCCACCATAGCCAAAGAATCGTAGCACAAAAAGTGTTTCCTAGATGGAAAACATGGGAATTAATAAAGGTCATATTGTAACCTTATTTTGTGTCAAGGAAATAGTCTGTGGATACATAAGATTGTTGCTTAAGAAAAGGCACAAGTTTTCATAGACGGGCCACCAGCAGGTGAATAAGGTCTATAAGAACACTTAATAGCTTGCTTAAGGAAGACAATAAAGAAATGAAACCGACCCTGAAGAAAGGATGGTTGCATGGCCTATCACTAGCAGTACATGCTTTAAGAAAGTGGATAGATTTAGGAAAACCATCTTGTTTTACACAAGAGTGACAAGGAGGCGAATGAGGATACTGCTCACACCTCCATATAGAAATAGAACTGATGCGATCAAATAGTATGATTGTTAGGAAAGGAGCTACATGTGTCTTTTACGTGTATTACTTCAAGTATCTTTGTCATTTCAGCTCCACTCAAGCGACAAGGGTGTGGGGCAGCGCAGAACACAGAAGGAGATGTTACAATAACCCGAGATCCAGAGTTTCGTACTTCTGAACTTTTTCCAGGAAATTAGATCATAGACTCGCAAACTTTGTCAAGAAGGTGGCATGATTGTTCCAGCAGCACCTTCATAGTGAAATACAGTGTACCGTCTGCAGTCACAGTGTAAGGCAGACGTGCTTGGACATTCCTTGATAAATGTGAAGATCCAGGCTGAAGAATCCACAGCACACCCACACCCAGCGGAAGTAAGTATCGGAAGAAAGCATTGCGGAAGAACCACAGCACGTGCAGGATGAATCTATGGTGAGGAAGAAGGACGCAGAAGCAGTCAAGTAAAGGAAAAAAGTTCATTTTAACTGTGGCTTGTTTCGACAAACTCTTTTTAGTCACTGAAAATAAGAGAGTTAAGGGAAGATATTGGTTCTTGGGCCACAGGAGCTTGTTGACATTGGACTAAGGCACACTTAAGCCTTAACTAATCAGAAGAGTATGCCATATTTTGAATTCTTGTTCGATAACTGGAAGAGAGAGCAGTATCCCGATTCCTTTCTTACTGATTTTCTCTTTGGGGGTGCCTATGGTTATGCCCAATGACAATGTTTCACAGATCGTTCTTGCTTTTCTCGCGTTTGTACTGCGTGCATACCCTGCGCTGGTGGGGAGAACTACTAGCATTTGTATTTTCTTGCAAGATCCTAAGAATGGCCCAATTGTGAGAAGATTGCTTACAGTTATCACTGAACACATCCTTCAGCTTCCTGAGTACAGTGGGGAAAACACAGATGCCCCTGTCACCGGATAATGCACATAGACTGGTTAGCCTGGTTTTTTTTTTTATTTTTTTTATTGTTGTATGATTAGTTTACATAAAACCTTATACAACATAAAGTGCATTACAAACAAATAAGAAAAGTACATTTCATTTTATGAACAGATATACAAATATACAAATATCTATATATACAAAGATTTCAACGCATTTATCAACCTTTAAAATCGTTCCCAGACATAAAATCAAATTCCATACGTATTATATACAGTTTACATTTCATATACCGTAGATCATTTCATATACCATAGATCCACTCTAGTCTCTACGCATTGAATTCCTTATTTTTTACTTCCAGTTCCTCCTGTATATTAAGTAGGAGTGAATTCAATGCGAGGGTTAGGGAGATATTAACACCCCACATGCAGCGACTCCAGAACAGATTCTTCGACATTTCCCAATCCCCATCAAATCTATCTGTAAAGTAGAGAGATCGTTTAGTCCCAAAATGGGTGCATGTAAGGAGAAGGTGCCTAAGTGTTTCTGTCATGTCAGTCGCTCCACAAAATCGACATGAGAGACTTTTAGAATTTTCATTCGACCCTTTTTCTTTATGGGTCCAATGGTAGATTCTTTTTAGGGTGGGCATCTGGTTAAGTCTGAAACGCATAAATGTGGTTCTCACCCTCTGGCAAGGACATTTTTGAATATATAGAGGAATCGATTCCCTTGCATGCAAACATTTAGCATACTCCTTGTAGGTTACATGGGACTCTATATCATTTACTGTGTCTACTCAGTCTGACCTAAATAACATTTTTTTAACTAATCCCTTTCGTTGAATCAAATCATCTAAGCAAAGTCCCAGCGATTCCAACAGAGAAAACATTCTATCGCTAAAACTCTTGATAGATAGTACAGCCCCCGATTTGACTACCTTATTCACCAGCTCATATAAGGAGTTTATCGGAGGGTCATGTATTTTTCTAAAAGAGAGTTGCCTCCACAAGTATCTGGCTTTAAGTGATATGAGACATAACTCGTGCCGAATAATGGAATTGGGGACTGCCCTAGAAAGGCCCATTACTTCCTTCCACAGTTTCCCCTGGATCACATTTAGATAGGAACTCAAGTCCTTTGTACAAATGTCCAAACCGTACAAAAGAACCGGTTCACATTTCGCAAGATAGAAACGTCTAATAGGCAGGAGCGAGAATCTACATACTTTTGCCCTCAGAAATTTCATCTGAATCTTTAGTTTAGCTGCTTTATCCCCAAGATTCAATTTCCACATCTTTAGGCTTGATTGGTTGGAAAAATTATAACCTAGATAGGTTATGGCCTGAACCTGTTCCACTGAATTATCTCCCATCTTCCAGATACATGGTTTGACAACTCTCTTCCTAGAAATTACAATCGTTCGGGATTTCGAAGCGTTGGGGGAAAGATTATTCGCCAGTGCATATTGGTAAAAAATATCCATCCTTCTGCGAAGGCCTCTCGGGGTACGATCAAAAAGGATAAAGTCATCTGCAAAGGCCATCCACTCAATGGCCAAGCTACCCAACCTGACCGGAGCAATGGAAGGGCCCTGCCACATGTCCTCCGCATCACTAACGTACAGGTTAAAGAGCGTAGGTGCAAGGGAGCAGCCCTGCTTGACCCCAACCTCAGTATCAACAGGATCAGATAGGGAACCTTCTTGTGATAAACGTACCCTGACGGAGGTATTCCTATGTAAAAGAGCCAAGATTTGGACAATCTTGCGTGGAACATTCATAGCTAACATTTTTGTCCACAATCTTGCTCTAATAACCCCATCAAAGGCATTAGAGAGGTCCAGGGAAGCCATATATACATCTCCCATTTTAGTTTGATGAACTGTATCTCTTAAATGAGCCAAAATCATCCCATTCAGGTCGGTTCCCAAGCCCTCTCTGAAACCAACCTGGAATTTACTATAGCAAGCCTTCCCTCTAATAACCTTGTTAAGGTCCCTCAAAAGCAAAATACCAAAGACTTTGCTCGCTGCATCTAACAGTGCTACAGGCCTGTAATTCTGTGGATTAGGGGCGTCCCCTTTTTTATAGATAGGGATTATGATGCTCTGCGACCAGGTTTTAGGGATGGTATGATATTTAAATACATCATCGAATATGGGTTTGAGTAACTTAGCCCACATTTCCGGGGCCGACTTTATAACGAAAGGGGGAATGCCATCAGGGCCCGGTGCTCTAGAAGATTTAAGCTTGTTGATGGCCCATTTAATATCCTCTATATCCCACAGACACTCACCTACAACCGGAGGGCCTAAGTTCACATCCTGTTCCCTGGAGAGATTAGAGGGTAGAGCGAACTTTTCCTTATAGAAGAGAGTCCACACAGCCGCTTGAATGGGGCAGTCTAATTTATCTTTAGCTGGCGTAAGTATAGAGTTAATGGTAGACCAAAATTTGACATCTCTGCCCTTGCATAGATTATACATCATCAGTTGGTGTGTTTCGTGATAATGATCCATTCTCAGAGACTTGATAAAGTTTTTATATTTCTGAATTATTTTTTTCTTTCTCAGCCTAAGTTCCGAGCAAGGAATGGACACTTTGTTCAAGGCTTTGATTTCCCTGTATTTAGTATGCTTGGCGTTTTGAATTCTGGGATCAGCCGCCCGCACCCTTGGTTTCGGCACCCCCAGATCTCTGGCCATACTAATTTTATAGACACATGACAATATAATATTATAGTAGGAACCTCCCAACTCAATGTCATCTCCCCTAATAATTTGAAGCTGCACCTTGGACAAATTTTCCAACACCAAGATATTAAATTTCTTAATTATTTTCTTATTCCAAGTAACCCTTCTCCCATTGTTTCCCACCTCTAAACCCTGCAACATGGGATTGATATAAATACCCATGTCGGGGATGGAGAGAGAAAAACATAAGGGAACATGATCACTGAACTCGACCTCCATAAGTGACAGTTTTCCACAAGCTTGCTTCCAGCCATTAGATACATAGAAGAAGTCAATTCTAGAGCTATTACTTCCTCTTTTCCAAGTTTTTTTAGGAAGATTCCAATCTAAGGCATGGTCTAAAAGACCCAAATCCCAATTGTCCAAATAATTATCCCACCTTATACCTCTTTTAATAGTCGTACTGAGAAGTCTAGGTAATACCCCTCTTTCGTTGAGCACCGCACCGTCGGCACAAGCTGAATTAAAATCCCCTCCCAAGATAATGCGATTTCCAAACCCTTTCTCAAACCAACTTCCCAGGATCATATCTAGAGAGTCCTCCACTTCCTCAATGTCTACTTTTAGCGGATTCCAATAGAGATTCAAGAGGAGTATCGGCTCTACATTATTCTCCATTGAGAGTATAATAGCCAGAAGCCAGTTACTCCTAAAGATCACCTCACCTAGGAACCCCAAGTTACGATCAATGGCAATAATCAGACCTCCACTAGGTCTGCCCAACTGACCCCTAATAGCTACTGAAGAGAAAGTATAGAAGCCTTCTATGTGCATATCTGACAGCATCATAGTTTCCTGTAAGAAATAGATACGGGGGCGTACATAATTTTCCATTTTATTCAGAAACGTGTTGAGATGGGTTCCCCCACAAGAATTCCAAGAGATCACCTCAATCTCTATATAGTTAGGAACACCCCTTATCCTGTCTAAATGTCTCCAAGGTTTTGAGTGCCGGTTGTAGCCATGACCAATCCTGATTATTATTCAGGAGGCTTGAAATAAGTGCCAATCCTGGACCCAAATTTTCTAATTTATTATTATCAAATTGAGTAGTTTGTTTATTTTGAATATTATTCGGTTCCTTATATTCAAGAAAGTTGTTGGCCTCTTTATTATCTACTAATGAAAATAGATCGTAGCCCAAAGAATTAAGGTTTTTTTCTTGGGCACGCACCATATCTGCTACCATCACCGAATGAAAACAACTTACCATTCTGTGATTATTACAGTTAGTAAGAGATATGGCATCTATATCATCTGTTGTTATAGCTCGTAACACGGGGATCTTCTTAAACAGATTTAAGAGATGAGTTCTGTTCAAGCTAACCTGTGAGTCTGTTATATTATTGTTAATCCAACCCACGATTTTCCCTGTACAGAGCTTAGTAGGGGCCTGAATCACAGTAGATTGCTTCTTTGTGTGATCTACTCCAGAAGTGATCATAACATTACCTTCCGGATCTTGTAGTTTGGAAGGTTGTATATTTTGGGGATTTCTTCCCATAATATTGATGGTAGAACCACTATCCCTCCCAAACAATTCAGTCGGCCCCTTAACGGGATGGGTAGTATTACTTATAGCTGGCAGTGTTTCTTGGGAAACCGTAGGGAATTTGACTTGTTGTATGCCTACGGATGTTCTGGCGTGTCATAGACTGGTTCGCCTGGTTTTTTACTACTTGATTGAAGAATGTCCATATCTTGTAGGGAGACAAACTGATGTCAGAACTTTCCTGAGGGACTTGAGGTAATAATGCAGAGCTCAATCGAATATTGAGAGACATCATACACCAAGTGAATGAGTACTCCGAGAGAACCTTGAGGACTGAATGAACCTTCAGTTGATTCAGAAGTTGATTCTTCTCTTAATCAAGGAAGAAGATTAAAAGGTTTACCAAGTGAGGAACTTTGTTTCATGCTGAAAGAAAAATCTTCATGTCATCTGGTCTAAGACAGATTTGTGTTGTCGATTGGGAATTGGTGTATGACATTGAACTAATCTAGCCAGTTGAAGTACACTGAGGACATGCTGAATGAGACTTCTTGAGGAAGAGACCCATAGCCTACTTGTCATAAGTTGCTATAGTCTTCTACGTCTTGTTGGAGAGGCATCCACATTTTGTCTGGTGAAAGGACAACTCTTTTTTAATACATTAGGAACAGTGATCAGCCAGCTGCTTGAAGGACTTAATGAGAAAATTAAGATATTACCAGATATTACCAGAGTACTGCATGATGTTGCCCCATTAAAGCTATTTTTTCATTCCTTAAAATGTAACATGGGCAAAACCAGTAGCAATTTCATCATGACAGATCTTTAGAGATGTCCATGTTGTGCACAAAGTTTGTGGTGCACGTTTTCATACATGTGTGTCATCTATACCTGCATTATATTCATAGTGATATTGCTTTCACTCATAATATGCACTGCAATTTTTGTAGAGACGCATGAAGTAAAGATTCCTGTGTATCCTCCTGTGCATGAGAGGGGTACAAATGTGGCAACTACTAGGCAGCCAAGGTTATTATCCCTACTTTAAAGGTACACATGAAAGAACCTGTCCCTGTAGTAGATAAACCTGAGTTACCTTTTGAAGAGAGGTTGCATATGGAGTTTATAGGAGACTCTCTATGGCCCTCAGATGCTGCAACTAGGAAATGGCATTGAAGTAGACAAAGGCTTTTAGAACTTTCTCCTACACAGGTTGCACATGTGAATACACCTAGTCCACTGATGAATGTTTCTATGTTTGGTCCCGTAAGAAGAACCTATGCAGACATATTTCATGACATGATTACACAGGCTCATAAGAGAAAAATTAGGTCCAAAAGAAATGCTAGAGAGAATGATCATGAGCTAAATGATAACCTGGACAGTACAACACATTTGGGGAATAAACTCTGGTATCAGCATATGAAAGAAGTGGGAAGGAGGACCTCGAAGGAAGAATGCTTTGTATGTGCACTCCTGCCTTATAGTATGGGGAAGTCTAAGATCTTCTTAGCTATTGAAATTGATGTCCAGACAGCACATTGTCTATCACACATAGCACTCTGCAGAACAAGAAGCCAGTTCATGGGTCGAGATATCTATCTCAAATGGGCAAGTGAAAAGACAGATCCAGATGAAGATGATTTTAACCAGGATATAAAAACAAGAAATAAGGCACAGACGAAGAACCTCATGATCAGATATGAGAAATCTAGAGTGAAAGGAGCAGAAATCAGACGAGAAGCAAACAGAAAACTTGAGGTTTGAGGGAAATCTGGAGAAGAAAGTCATAGATGGAACAAAAGAGGCCAAATGCAGATTTGGGGATCAGTGCTATCACCTGATGGATGGGAAGAAGGAGTGGTGATCTGCAGAGCCTGGGTGGTCATTGGTTGTTGTCAACCAACCATTGACAAAGTACAGAATGGATGCAAGCCATTATGACCAAGACTTGTAAAACTATGGACCTGGGTCGAAGACAGAGGAGGACCCTTGCAGATAATACTGCTAGAAAAATTGAAGTTGTGTTTCAGAAATTATGGCACAAGAAAAGTTGAAGAAAATCAGAACTGTGGAAGAATCTTTAATGTACCAGGAATAAAACTTGAGACAGCAGTGATCATGGATCATTATTGGGCTTGTGGATCCAGAACATATATGAAGCTGGCCAAGGATTGGGGAAGACTATGCATTTTGGTGAATGCTCTTGTTCCTGCGTTGGTGATTCCTAAAAGTGATTTGAACCTTGACAGTTTCCCGAAAGCAGATGCTCATCTGAGGAAGAAGAGATCTATGGAGCTGGTCCATCGAATGAAGAGAGAGAACTACTTTTCTGCCAAATCGATAGAAGCTTTTGTCTCCATTCCGTATGAACACAAACTGTTCAGCCATACTTCATCAGTATTCACAATAATTTTCATGCTGAGTATCCTGGTTGGAGCAAATACTAAGTGGTTACAGACAACCAGATGGGAATTGCTGGAGACGATCAACACAACCATAAAGGGATTCAATGCTATCCAGGAGGAGCTGAGAGCCATAAGACTGATGACTCTTCAGAACAGATAGGTCTTGGACATGATCACAGCTATGGATGGAGGTGTTTGTGCAAAAATCAGAGAATCATGTTTCACATTCATACCTTCTCATGATGACGAGAATAGCACCTTGACTGAGGTCATAAAGATGTTGACAAAGCTCAATTTCCAAATGACAGACGAAGTAGAGGACATTGTCGATGACAGCTGGTTTGGAGCACTTTTTTCTTGGGTTACACAATGGATGGCAGACATGTTCAAGTTCCTTGGAGCCCTGATCATGTTAGTGTTGTTAGGATTCTGTGTGATCAAGATAATAATCACACAGTGCAAGAAGACAGCAAAGAAAGCCATAGGGATGAAGATCATGATTGATGTTGAATCAGGATGGAAGGCCAAAGATCTAACAGATTATGAGATCAGAGACTTTGTGAAAATAAGTATCCATGCACCTGAGGGAACAAAATTCCTGTATCCAAAGAACCATAAGAAGGATGTGGAAAAATGTATCTATTGCAGTCCAAGTGGACAGTGCATGCTCATGAATTGGAATAAAGATGAGCATGTGGAATCAGCCGGATGCCTGAAAGGAGTCATAAAGATATGGGTCCCAAAGAAACAGTTCTTCAGAAAAGGATGTTTAGAGATGAAGACTGAGGGGAGAGTGGTTGATGAATCGCCCAGAGGGGGGAGTGTAGAGAAGGAGCTAAGTACCCCCACTTCAACCATCTTGCCCACAGCACCTGTATGTTGCATGCCAGAGTGTGACACACGTGCGGTACCAGTGAAAATACCAATACCTAGGAGAATCTGGGAGGCAAGGTTCCCATTGAGAAAACCATACCTGCATACGAGACAATATGATGGCCATTTGAATGGAATTCCGGAAGAAACTGGACGGTCGAATGATGAAGAATGGTGATGTCACCACCACCACCAGCGTCACACAGAACAAAGTTGATGTATAGAGACGTGATGCAGAGACTAGAGAATGCAGACAATTCTGTAAGGCATCAAGAAAGTATCGAGGTAAAGGATATCTTGGGCTCAAGATGAAGGATCTTATGCTGCAGACATAATGAAGATATCAAGCTATCTCACACGTGTCAACATGCAAAGAAATGCAAGCAGATGAAGTATTCTTAAAGGCTAGCTTTATAGAGAATAGATTGCAGAATGCGTCAACATATACATACATATATATATATATATATTAGAGTCAGTAAAGGATAGATGTTCCCACTATGTACAATAGCAGTGCTGAGCAAAAGACGGATGGCCGCTTTTTCCATTTTCCAAGTGTGGCCCAGTTAGAAACCAAGTGATTTACAGTAAAACTCAGAACGGCGAGGTTGGATGAGCCAAGAAGCCAAGGCTAGATCAGACTGGGGTGAGCTGACATTGGATACAAATAGTGTGAAAGAACAAAGCTCCTGTTCAGAAAACATGGACAAAAACAAAAAGACGTCAAAGGTCTATTAAAGAATAGAACTTTAATACACTGAAAGCTCAATTTCGTGGTCTTTAGTCACGTGGGGAGAAGAAGTTGGACGAGCATGATGGTCACACCTACGGACGAGGGCAGAGCGTGCCTTCACTCCCCTGAATTCCCCAGAGCAAAGAACATGGTCTAGGCGGAGTTCAAAGACCTAATTGACAGTAGACCCGTAGGTGATGATGGATGGATATGCTAATTGGTGGGAAGCTATGGTTAAGACTAGCTCATCTGCACCTGTAATCTCAGCATGCGTAGTGCTAACGTAGGTTGGGAAGGTACTGACGGAGGTTGGAAAGTAACCAATGATAGAGGACCGCATAATCAAAGGTCCTATAGTTGTGTAGCCAATTAGACGTTGTATATTTAGTGACGTTCATACTGACGTATTTTAGGGAAGGGCTTAGTTGCCCCACCTGATATTAAGAAGCCTATCACATTGTTTCACTGCCCTAAACGAGTATGGCTCGTATACCTAGATGATCCTTGTACAGCCTGTTACACTTATCATTAGGTTTTTGTAGTTTGCCACTTAGGATGATGTTAGTGATACGCAGGTTAAATGTCACCTATGACGATTTTTCGCTATAAGAATATAATTTTTTATTAAATGCTTTGAGAAGTCTCGAGAGAGATCATTATGAGGGATGTCTGTTGATATCCGTTGTACTCCCTGTTTTAGATAATTGTTCATAAAACAGTATTTTTTGCCAACTACCTGAGTTGTTTCTATTATTGATGTTTGAGTAAACTATGCACCCACCGTCCATCTCTAAGGTATAGCTAACCCATTTTAAAGTGCTGGAAGTAACTCCAGTTCAACATTCTTCGACACTCTGTCTGCCCCATCAGCGTCAATCTTGAATCCATCAAAGTCAAACAATTTGACGTTGATGTCAAAGATCGTTCGACTAGGTTTGAACCAAAGTCCAGAAAGGATTCTATGGCCTCTTTCCAGTGCATTTTCAATGAGTATGACAACCCGGTTCTCTTTGGGTTTCAGCCTATGCGTCTCCCTTGACAACCTAAGGAGTTCCAGGAAGAGGAAAAAAGGCTAACTGATCTAGCCTCTCCCCTGCACGACGCAAGTGGCTTGGGCACCTTTCCTGAGGTTGAATTTCCACAAGGAGATCCTGTAGCCCACCCCACGGTGGCATACAGGAAAATGATGGCAAAGGTCCGTGATGCCTTAGGTTTGGTGCCCCGTCCCATTGACATAGCGGAACATCACCTGACGGACATCCCAGACAAGGGCACACCAAACCCATTGAAAATCCTCTCATGGAGCTATGGAAGTCTCCCTACTCGGGGCCAGCAGTCCACGCGGATTTTACTAGGAAATACAGACCAGCCTAGTCTTATCTGGAATTTTTTACCAGACATCCACCACATTATAGTCGGGTGGTACAGACTGTGACTGTGGGCAACAAGGCTAGCACCTATCCCTCTTTTCCTCCTGAAAGGGACGACAAACGTTATGACATGCTGGCTAAATGGTTTTTGACTCTGGCAGCATCGCACTAAAAGCTGTTAATGCTTTGTGTGCACTGTCCAAATATACACACACCTTATGGTCTGTAATAGCTGAGGCAAAATGGCGCATCCCTGCAGGTGAAATAAAGAAAGGCTTCCTAAACATTGTGGAAGACAGAAAAAAGCTGGCGCCAATACCTTCAGTCAGGACTCGACAAGGTGGCCTATGTCGCAAAATCTATGGTGGCGAGCTCCGTCATGCGAAGATTCGCCTGGCAGAGAAAATCAGGGTTTGAGGAGGACGTCCAGGCAAAACCACTTGACATGCCTTTTGACGATACACACCTTTTTGGACAATAGGCCAGAGGACAGACTTGAAAAAGTACAGACTTCCAAGGCTGCAGCAAAGTCCTGAGGGGCAGCAATGAGACTGCATGCTCAACCCTCTACACAAAGGAAGGGAAAGCCCTTCCATTAATATAATTATGGACAGAAAAGAAAGCAACCCGCTGCCTGTCAAGGTCAGAGACACTTCTCTCGACCATCCAGAGGTAGAGGAGGTGTAAAACGGACCACATCCGCATCTGTCCCCTGCCGCAAAACCTCTTTAAGGACTTCTGCCATGCTATACCGGTAGGGGGGCCATCTGGCACACCATTTGCAAGAATGTTGCACCACTCCTTTAGGCACATGAGCGCTTCAGGTAGCCTCTCAGGGTTACTGCCTCCCCTCTTTAAAGACAGAGGTCTGTGGCCTGTCGTGGATTCTTCCTCTGGAAAGGTTTGCCCCAACCCCGGTGAGGAGAGTGCTCTACACATCCTACAGGGACTCAGGTAATAATGTCCCCATATATAATGTCGCCGGGAAAAGCCATTGGTGACATTATATATGGGGACGGGCTGCAGGGATGTCCCCTGCTCCCATTTCTAAAAAAAATAAAAAATACCAGGGTTGCAGGGGTGTCCCTGCATGTTAAATGTAATCATGTAGCTGCAAAAAACTGCGACTTTTTTGTCAGGCAACATTTTTGCGGGATCATTATTACATGGAACCTCCTACAGATGGTCTCCAAATTCCAGAACACCCAATACGTGCCAACCCTAGACTTCCTATGGTTGCTCAGCCTCATGGCATCTTGCATCTTCATGGTGTCAGAGGTCCGATTGAAGTTGCTTCAATGGGCCCTCAGATTTCAATGGTTCGCAGTAATCTGCTTAGGACTTGAATCAAGTCTGTCATACTGCCAGTCGCTCAGGATCTCCTGTGGTGAACTTGCACTGAGAACATGATGGCGACCATGGCCAGAGGCGACTATAGTGATGGACGCATCTGTGTAAGGCTGGGGCTCTCACCTGAACGAGCTGACGGTGAGCGGGTTGTGGTCCATGGCAGAGACAAAGCTTCACATAACCCGGTTGGAGCTGAGGGCGATCATGGCCTTTTTACCCTCCATACAGGGGAAGACTGTCCTGATTGTGATGGATAACGCAGGGGCCATGCACTACACCAACAAGAGGTGGTATAGGGTCACTCCCTGTGTGCAGAGAGGTGATTCAGCTTTGGTTCTGGGCATTAAAGAGCAATATCTCCCCGTCAGCAAATCACCTCATCAGGAAGGAGAATACGATGGCGGACGCCCTGAGCAGACGTAAGGGTTATGCCAGGAGGTCCTTCTAGAGATCTTTGCCCACTGGGGAACCCCTCAAGTGGATCTGTTCGTGTCCAGTGTCAACAGGAAGTGCAAACCTTTCTGCTCCAGGGAATTTCCCCAGAGATGGGCACTGGTGGTGGACTGGAACTTCCAGCTCCTACATGCATTCCCACCGATTCCCGTAATTCTTCAAGTGATCAGGACGTTGAAGAGGTATGGAGTAACCATGATCCTGACTGCCCTGGACTGGGCCAGGAGGACGTGGTACCCGGACTCTCTGGCTATGGCCATCTGTCCTCCACATAGTGTTCCCCCGGAGGCCAGCCCTTCTCTCTCGGGAGAGGGGGCTGGTTCTTCACCTGACCAAACATATGCGCAACCTGCACGCCTGGCATCTGAAAGGCTAAGGTACAGGGATTTTGACCTTCTAGACGACGTGATGGAGGTGTTGCTTTTGGCTAGCAATTAAAGCTCTATAGCTCTGTCGTTTGATAGAATTTTGCAGCTGGTGCAGAGCACAAGATGTGGATCCATTTTTAACGTAACACCCCAAGGGTGTTGTCTTTTCTTCATTTGGCAAAACCGTGTTTTCACGTTGCCACCTTCGGGGGCTATTTAGCGGCACTCTTTATCTTTAAGTGCACACCAGAACAAGGTCATACTTCATGATCCCCTTGGTGGTTAGATGTTTAAAAGGCCAGATAAACACCTTCCCTCTGACCCCCTTTGTGGTGCCGGCATTCGACTGAAACATTGTGTGCTCTAAGGCTGCTATCATGGAAGGCAGCCTTTTTGGTCGCTATTTCCTCAACCTGAAAAGTGAATGAATTGCAGGCCATGTCCTGTAAACCACCTTTTACAGACTTTACCAACAACAAGATGAATCTTCAAGTGTGTCCCTTGTTCCTTCCGAAGGTCATATCAGAGTTCCACCTGTGGCAAACAGTTTGTTTGCCAGCTTTCTATCCACCTCCTCATCCATCCAAGGAGGAGGAAAGGCTGCATAGACTCGACCCCCCGAGGGCTCTGAGTTTCTAAATCGCCAGGATGAACCAATTCAGGCTGGAAGATCAACTGTTCATTGGATATACTAGCCTGAAAATGGGCAAACTAATAACAAAGCAAACCATTTCAAGATGGATAGTGCTTTGTGCTTCTGAATGCTACACCACATCGAGTAAAGGAAATCCCTGAAGGCTTTAGGGCACACTCCACTAGGGGTACCTGTAAAGGATATCTGTCAGACCGTGATATGGCCCTCCATACACACGTTCGCAAAACACTATTGCCTGTACACAGTATCCACAAATAAGTCTTTTTTGGCAGGGCTGTCCTCCAACAAGTGGTGAAATAATCTCCATGGAGTTCGCACCGTATCTCCTCCTTAAGCTCTTACTGCTATGGGAGTCTATCTAAGATGAGGAATCCGTCGGAGAATACAATCCATTAGGAGAGCAAACGACTTGCCCCAGGTAATGTTCTTTCGGATAGATGTCCCTTCCCTGGATTCCTCATTACCCACCCTGCTAACCCCACAGTTAAGGAGCTCTCTTTGCAATTATGCAATGACTCTCCTTTAATGCTTAAGCGACTCTCTAATCCCTAATGTGGCTGTGCAAGTAGAAAAATGGCAACTGAGGTCACAGAGTGCGATATTTGTACTAGTATCAACTTCACATCCGGTCACAAAGACGAATTGATGACCTTCAACGCCAGAGCGCAAGGCACACCCTGCTGGTGAAAAGTTTCCAAGAGCTACAAAGCAGGAGAATATATAAAATGAGGCATCCGTGGGCAGAACATCCATAAGAAAGAACATTAACAGGGTTAAGTAATTTGTACTTTCGAGGAGTACAATCAGACCCTACCGAGGAGTTCCTATCGGAAGAGTAGAGAATGACAGACTTTTTTTTGTTTAATAACATATTTTATTGGTTTTGCATAAAACATATAACAGACCCCTTAGGAGTCTACACCTTATAAACAAACAAGAGACAGCAGCTACAACTAGGTCATACATGATACATGCTGCATGATATGCTCTACATAAACATTTCCAAATTATACCCTGTACAGTAGTCGGGTCAAGCGGCTCATATGGTATCCTCCCATCGCTGCCAAAATGTTTCTACTTTCTCTGGACATCCTCTTGCCCTATATACTCTATGTTCTATCGCAATACATATTTGTACATCTGTAACCCCTTGTTCAACTTGTGGCAATTCTGCAGCCCCCCATAATTTTGCAATGTTCCTCTTAATCACTGCTGTAGTGGTTGAGAAGCACAACCTCTCATATCGGGACATGTCACCCTCTCCCTCTGCAGCATTATTTTGGGATCTCTGGGGATCGTCTGTCCCAGAACCTTTGACAGTATATCACAGCATTGCTGCCAAAAATTACGTATATACAGGCAATCCCATAGTATATGGAAAAAAGTTCCCTCCTCGTTCTGGCAACGCAGACAATTGGGTTCTGCAACCTTTCCCTACCGATACAAGGCCGCCTTGGGGTATTAGATTCTATGCAATATCTTTAATTGTATCAGTCGTAGCCTAGCCGAGATGGCTGTCTCACGTGGATACATTAGGATCCTGATCCGATCTTCTGGCATAATATCTCCCACCTCCCTTTCCCACTTTGCCTTCAAACTCAACAGTTCAGGGGTAGCAAAGGAGGTGATGGCACCATACATGACTGTAGTGACTTTTAGCATCAATTTGTTCCACAACTATGTTTCGTTCTATCGGGTACAGTCTGGCATGTTGGACAGGGCAGTTAGATGTTGCTGTAATGCATGCCGAGACTGTGTATAGAGGTACTTTTCTGTTGTTGGGAGATTAAATGTCGATATTAGGTCCTCAAAGGATCTAATACTTCCCTCTGCTATCATATCACTCACTTTTTCTATACCACTCGCTACCCAGATTGGCCACTTAGGCAGCTTATTCACCTCGGAGAGGTTTCCATTCTCCCACAATGTTTGCAGCAGTGTAACTCTCTTTTCCCAGCCTATGAAAGCATGTATCTCCGGCCAGATTTGAGGTGTTTGTGTCATCATTGTCCGAGGGAGTGGCGTGGGAAATTTCAGGTATAACCTCATGGCAGATGATGCCCTAGTGTGTGGTAGTGTTGCCTCGGCATGCAGGGCATCATTGATTACCGACATCTGGCTAGCCCAATAGTACATCTGTAGCCGGGGCAGGCCAATACCACCCTCCCATATAGAGCTTTGCAGTGTTCAGAGTGCAATTCTCGGATGCCCACTGTCCCATAAAAGTTTCCTGAGTGTGCAATCTATTTTCTGGAACGTCTTCTTTGGTATGTGTAGATGGGCATTTTGTAAGACATAAAGAAAGCGGGGGAGCGCCAGCATCTTGAATAGAGCCGCCCGTCCTATGAGGGTCAAAGGCAGGGACATCCAATGCTACACATCTCTCGCAAATCTTTCCATAATGGGTTGTAGGTTGTCAGGCAGGTATTTATTGGTGGTGGACTGGTATTTATTGAGATCCCTCGGAACTCGGATACCCAAATAACGGAAATGATCTTTTACAACTCTATAAGGACAGGACTCTGGGATCTCCTCCTCTAATGCATTGACCGGGAACAAAATTGATTTAGTCCAGTTTACCTTTAGGCCGCTAAAGGCCCCGTACTGTTCCAGCAGTTGTGTCACCACGGCATGCTGCTTCTGGGTTTTTAAGATATATCAGTAAGTCGTCCGCATACAGGGAGACCTTGTCCTCCCACCCAGATCGACTCGGGAAACCCTTCCATGTTTGTTTATCTCTCAACAGCACAGCCAATGGCTCTATCGCTAATGCAAATAGGAGCGCTGATAGGGGGCAGCCCTGTCTCATCCCTTTCCCCAGGGCAAAGGACCGCGAAACCCAGCCGTTCACCCTAATTTCAGCCATCGGGAGGTTAGAGAGCAATTGGACCCAGCACAAAAACTGTCCACCAAACCCCATCCAGCGCATAATCTCCCAGAGTGCCTGCCAGTATATGGAGTCGAATGCCTTTTCGAAATCAATTGCGAGTAGTGCTAGTGGGTCCTCTAGGGTCTGGGCACATTCCAATGCTAGGTGTAGTCTACATTTATTCATTCTCGTGGACCTGCCAGGTATAAAGCCACATTGGTCTGGGTGAATGAGGGATGTTCTAACACTCTGCAGTCACACCGCTAATATTTTGGCCAGGATTTTAGCTTCGCTGTTAATAAGGGAGATCGGCCTGTACAAACTGCATTTGTCCGGGGGCTTGTCAGCCTTAGGTATCACTATTATAGTGGCCTTTCTGAGATCCACAGGTAGACTGCCTAGTACCTTGGCCTGGCAATACATGTTGAGAAGATGTGGGGCCACTTCACTACCACCTATCTTTTTCCAGACCTCAATAGGGAAGCCATTCAGACCCGGCATTTTCCCCGATTGGAGCTGCGCCATAGCCGACAGCACTTCCTCTTCTGTGATGTCTGCCTCTAACATAGTGTTTTGTTCATCGCTCAGGGCGGGGAGGGTAACCTCATCCAGTATGGACGCCACAGGAGGGATATTTGGGGCTTGATACAGTTCTTCGTAATAGTTTGCAAATCCATCTTTGATATCTGCGTCCGTTAAGAGTGGGCCAGCATTATCTGGATTGATCATTCTTACCTGACTATGGCCCTCATATCTATGCTCCAACGACGCTAACAGTTTCCCTGCCCTGTCTCTTGTTTAATAAATGTTGGCACGTATCGCATTGTGGGCTTGCCTAGCGTTGTCTCGTGCCACGTTTTGCAATTGCTTTTGAGCCAGGACCAGGGCTCTATGCGTATCCGGCTGATGCCGGGCCAGATGGGAGTCCTCCGCCTGCTTAACATTCTCCTCTGCTTCCTCCAATGATTTTAAGTGTGCTTTCTTTTGTGCCGCGGTCCAGGAGATAATCTCTCCTCGAAGCAGCAGTTTGTAGGCCTCCCAGAGCGTTACTGGGTTATCCACTGACCCTTCAATTAATTCAAAATATGTATTAGTGGTAGCATGCATGCGTTGAATTAGCTCCGGAGAGCCTAAATAATAGCTATTCAGTCGCCGCACATCCCAAAGTCTGAGCGCTTCAGCAAATGCGGCACGTTTAGTACAGGTGTTGGGGTCTCTGCCGCGTAGTTGTGTGCTGTCTAGTGTTACATCAATAACCTCGTTAAAGCCCCCCCCCATAATCATACTATCCACCGTATCATTAACTAGTACCGGAGATATATTGTGTATTAATGTGGCTAGCAATGTAGGTGGAGAGTATATCGCCATAAGTAAGATTGTTTTATCCCATAGTGTGCCCGTGACATTATGTGAACTGGCCTCCTGTGTCTTGTATTACCTTCGATAGGGTGAAAGGGAGTCTCTTGTGCACTAGTACGAGCACCCCTCTGGAGCCCATCGTAAAATCCACTTGTATTGCCGTGCGGTAGTTGGTGCATTTGAATAGGGTGCTGTTTGTGCCCGCCAGGTGGGTTTCAGTTAGGAAGACTACATCTGGGCAGGGGAGTTGCTAGGTCTGGAAAAGACCCGGGGGTAAACTGATGTCGGAACTGTTGGGACTGGGGGCTAGCTAGTCTTTTGGCTGTAGCTCCGGAGATTCTATCCGGGGCTACAACCAAAAGATCAGGGGCTATAGCACCCTTAGCCCCCCCCTAGCAACGCCCCTGCATCTGGGGCATGTCTGTTTAGGAACTGCAGCACCAATCTCCGTTTTAGACTATTTCCCAGCCTGTTAACGTTCCAGGTCAGAAGTTTCAGGGCCCGGGTCGCAGTGTCGTGTGGTCATCGAGTGGCTGTAAACATGGGCAGTGTTTGAATCTTACAGGGTAAGTGTAGTGTATCTTACTTGTCTTTTGGTGCAGAGGTATGACCATGTGCATCTATTTGATTTTGTTTGTGTCTGTGTTTGTCTCTGTAAGTCTCTCTATCCTTCCCAACTTGCAAAATGCATTCCAAAACTTAAAACATCATATACTTTCCCCTCCTCCACCCCCACCCGATACTCCGTTCTAACTCGAAGCATCTGTCACCCAAACTTTAGTCGGAAGACAACTATCTGCTTGCTTCAGACTATAATTGTAACCTCAATAACACCCACCGGGAGCGAAATTCCCCTCTCACATGCGCCACAAACCCTTCTAACAGAGGTGCTTAACTATAAAAAAAAAAAAAATGAAAAAATGGGTTTGATGAACAACAAACGTTGTGGGGACGAAGCTTCTCTTGGCCGCTCGGATTCTCCTTGTGGTTCCATGTGTTAAATTTGTGGCAAAAATTGCCGTTTATACATACAATTGCGGCAAAAAGGCTGTGGTTTTGCCCTTGCAATCCACATAAAGGATGCAGGGGACACCCCGCAACCCCCAAACCCATTATAACATTTAAGGGGACCGGGGGGCACCCTGCAACCCCAGCTCCCCTTAAATGGTATAATGGGGTACACATTTACCAGATCAAACCAAAGTTTTTTGCAAAGGCGACATTTTTGCTGCAATTTTATTACTGCATACCCTACTTGTCATTATCCAGTACTATGGATGCAGTATCTAGTCGGTTTTCACATCTGTATGTAGTGCAGCGCAAAGGGAGAGGTGGGGTGAATTCAGGATGTGATACCCAACTGGGTCTGGTATTAATTCCCCCGCCACCCCAGGGGGGTCGGCGGCCATCGATTGTGGTGATTGTTGCCCATGGGTCCGGATGGTCACGCTGGTTCCCATTTCTGTTGTTTCACGCAGCCTTCCAGTCTCCCTCGATGTGGAGTTCTGCCCATTTCCATGCCTCCTTCGGGTCGGTAAGGCGGACTGTTGTGCCCGTGTGATAAATTTTGAGCTGGGCCGGAAATAGCAGGCCATATTTGACGTTGAGCCCTTGTAGTTGCCTCTTGTGCTGGTCAAACGATTGTCTAGCTTTCTGCACATCCTGTCTGTCGTTGGGGAAGAAGGCTATCCTGGAGCCGTTGTAGGTCAGTGTGCCCTTAGCTGGTGCCCTTTGTAGCAGCGCGCCCCTGTCCCTGTAATTGAAGAATTTCGCAATTACGGTACGAGGCGGCGCTC
The DNA here is from genome assembly GCF_040938575.1 of Ambystoma mexicanum. Classification (NCBI taxonomy): domain Eukaryota; kingdom Metazoa; phylum Chordata; class Amphibia; order Caudata; family Ambystomatidae; genus Ambystoma; species Ambystoma mexicanum. The sequence continues at coordinate 643,988,827 of NC_090923.1, forward strand.
CAGGGATCGGTGTGCCCATGGGCATTCGGTGAGCTCTTTCTATAGAAAAGAATTTTGAGAAGGAGTCCGATTTGAACATGTCCATAATCCATTGCTTCAGAAAAAGTTCCATGCTTGGGCCTTCAGCATTTTCCGGTATACCTAGGATCCTAACATTATTACGTCTGGAGTGTCCTCCTCCCTCGTCCACCCACCCGGTCTTCCATCATTTTCAGCTTTCATTTGACACCCTCTAGCTGTTGTCATAGTTCCTGTATCCCTACTTCTGCATCAGAGATGCGGTGCCCGGCTTCTGCTGTACGAGGTGTCAGTTTCTGCAGATCATGGCGGAGGAGCGAGACGTCCATGCTTATTCCGTCCATGTTTTGCTCCATAGAGACGCGTGAATCTGCTATGGCAGCCATGACATCCTTTAAGGATAGGGTATTGTCCATGGCCGCAGTGCAACTATCCAAGGCAGGTTCTTCTCGACTCGGCGAGGGCTGTGTCGTAAACTGGTCAATTTTGCTCCATATAATGTGTTTCTTTTGTTTGTCTTTCCCCACGGTAAATGGAAGCAGCCGGTGTAACACCTATTTCGCCTCGAGTTAGTGTTCTGGTGTGTGTTTGTGTGTGTGTATATGGTACATAGGGTAGCCCAGACTGCAGCGCACTGGTAGCGGGGCGTTCCACGCTGTGGGACTCCAGTTGTATTAGTTCACTACGTTACTCCTATCGTGTTCAGAGATTGGGGTCGCCAGAGGTGGGATAAGGCACTCACTCGTGGGCCGCTAACTCTCAATGGGGCAGAGAGTCCATCCGGCCCCCGGTGCCTGTGATTGTGACCAGCCGAGTGTCCATAGCAACTGAGCTCTGTTCTAGAGAACATGAGAGTTTCCTTTTTTGCGTCTCGCTCTGTGCACTCTCATTGCAACGTCAGTGGATTCGCATCAATCAAGACTCATGCAGCCTTCCGGCACACTCTGGCTTCCCAGGCTTTGAAGTTGTTGTCTAGAGTTGGTCCCTCCGGGTCTTTCAAGCGTCCTCAGTCATTCCTTCATTCATCTGTTGAGCACACTATGTGGGGGTATCATATCAAACGTGATTGCCTAGGCACTGTAAAACGGCTGTGTCTCCTGCACAGGTAGTAATACCGTATCAGTCCCCCCTACAGTGCACTGCCTCGTATGTAGCAGGGCACAGAAGTTCCCACAGGTTGGCTCAGTGGGGTATGTGTAGGTCACGGCACGGCGGCGGGCACAGGTGTGCTGTTCGTTATTTTGCCTTGCAAGTCTCCTTTCCGATTTTCCGGGTAGGCAGTCGTGCAATGGGGCAGTCAACGAGTGTCTCTCCCGCCAGGGGGCTTCCTAATATGGGAGCACTTTTGCGTTCACAATTGTTGATCACAGCGGTATCGCCTGGATCCCCCGCTCGCCTATGTGTTGCCCCTTGCCGCACATCCGTGCGTTTGCTCCGACACTTCACCACCCGTTAGTAGACTCCAAATGGCAGGGTGTGCGCAGGCAATCGAAACCCACTGCGACCCGTATACGTGTCGTCTTTCCTTTTCTAAGCAGGTATTGCGCAATAGGTTACCAGCAGTATGCCTTTTTATCCCATGTGGGTGCACACGTATTGTCCTTCTCCTGGGGAGCCCATGCCTGGCCGATACTTCAAAGTCACTTGCTTAGGGCCTGTTACTACACAGAGGTACTCGGGGTCCGTCGGGTAATAGGGGATCCTCAAGGGGCCAGGTCTTGGCCCCATTGTACGTGTAGCCAAGCTCCGGATCGTTCACCCGAAACACCTCAGTGTCCCAGTTCTCGGTAGTGCAGCTATCGGTCGTTCGCCTCACCGGGTATGCGTTGTGGCGCTGCCTGGAGGACGGATCACGGGTCGCTTGTCTATCTCCTTGGCGGCATCAGCGGAGTCATCTTTTCCCGGGTGGTCCACCGGATGCTTCCGGGCCAAGCCCACGGGCCGTTCAGTGGCCTCCAGGTATCTGCAGAGTTCCACTCGTGTTGTCCAGATGTTTCACCAGCGTCCCGCCGCTCGACAGGGTTGAGGTGTCGTGGCGTTCAGCCTCTCTGTCGAGTCCCCTGAGATGTAGCAGCGTAGTCCGCTACGTGGAGCGTAGCGGTGCCCAACATGCTCTTGTGGTCTAGGGCGTAGAAGGATTTGCTGACATCTGCTTCTCCCCAGGCAGTCGAAACGCCAATATTCGTAACACTGCACCTCCGAGCCCAGGGCCATAGTTAACAGTTTCTTCACGTGGCCATTTTGGATTTTTCTTCCCAGGTCGTCGTCGAAGTTTGGTTGCCTCTAACTTTATGTAGGAAGTGCGATTAGCTTGCAGCTTTCGCTCATTTGTGCCTCAGGATATTTAGTGCTAGATATGGTCTTTTGGAATTAGCAGGAGATAAATTGCAGGCTGGAAGAGCAGGATGTGTGCTGCGGCCGTGGGAGCCGAGGAGACTCACGTCAGCATTGCCTCGCTGCTAGCCACGCCCGAGAATGACAGACTTGGTTAATATTTCAAGGGATACTAGTGGGCTCTGCACTTCTCTGGAGGTCAATTTAATGCAAGCAAATGCCCATCTGAATGCCTCATATAAGAGGGTATTAGCAAAGGTATTAGACATCTTGGGTTGGGTCCCCATAACTAAACCTGTCATAGAATATGACCTAACCTACATCCTTGACAAGGGGCCACCTAGGGAATCAATTTTACCATTCCACACTGTCAAAAAGACCGGCTTTTTGACATCTGGCAAAAACCATGTTACGCACATGCTGCAAGCAAAGATTTAATAAAGAAATATAAACCCACATCGAGAGCCCCAGAGTTTCTGACTTAACATACTATCCCTGAGAACATGTTGGTACCGGCTGCCCCTTCGGAACTACATTCAGGTGCTTACCCATCACTACCCCCAAATAGAGATGATCAGTATTATGACATAGTGGCGAAGAAAAATGTTGCTTCGGATAATATGGCCCTTAAAGCCATCCATGCATCTTGCACCTTGGTGAAACACACACAAAGGTTTTGGGCAGTATTCTCTGAGGCAGCACAGCATATTCCCGAGGGTAACATGAAGAACTGATTTAAGGACCTAATAAGAGGCAGCATGTCATGCTCTTTAGGCGTTGCTTGATGCAGCAGGCTGCATAGGGAGAGAGCTGGTAACCAGAAGGTTTTCCTGGCTGAGTAGATCTGGGTTTACTTGGATGTCCAATGGAAGCCCTTTGACATGCCCTTCAATGGCAAGTTTTTGTTTGGACCAAAGGCTGATGACAGCTTGGAAAAACTATAGGCTTCAAAGGTTGCTGCAAAATTCCTAGGGGCAGCAGTACGCCAACTAGTGCAAACTTCTACTCAGCCTTGGAGGGGTAGACTTTTTCAGTACCTCCGCACCTTTAGTCAAAGAGACTGAGGGCTAACTCATGCAAGGCAGAGTAAGAGAAAATTCTCTAGACCAGGAAGTTAGAGGTGGAAAGGCATCACAAACTGCAGTTATTCTCGCATACTTCATTACAGAGTAGAAAGCTACCCATGAACTTTGAAGAATGGTGCAACATTACTTTGGATGCGTGACTCAGGGCTACTGCCTCCTGTTCTTGCGACAACCTCAACATTTTCCTCAGCCTTCACATCCATTTTGGCCACCAGAACTGCTACTGCAGCAGGAAATTACAACTGCTGGAGAAAATACCATTGAATGGAACCAGTGGTGGTAGTCCCATTACTTGCCGGTTCCGAATAAGAATGGAGGATTGCGACCCATCTTGGACCGAAGGTGCTAGAACAAGTCCTCATGAAGGAAGATGGTAACACTCTTGCAGATCCTCCAGGCCCTGGCATTATAGGACTGGTTGGTGTCCATTGACATTTAGGATGCTTAATTCCAAGTGCCCATCAATCTGAACCACATTCGGTACCTCATGCTCCTGATTGGTAATACCCATTATCATTTTTGGCTATCCACCTATTGAGCTCAACTCCAACCCAAAGGTATTCACCAAGCTCTTGTTGATGGGGGAAACTACACAGAGAGGGGGATTAATGTCCTTCCCTTGTCTAGACAATTGGCTAATTAGAGCGCGCTTGCGAGAGCAGGTTAAAAAACGCCTCAGCCCCACCTGTCACCTCTTGCCTATACTGGGTTTCCGCCTGAACTGCAAGAAGTCCCATGTGACTCCATTACAAAAGCTCCAGTTCATCTGAGAGGTCCTTGAATCTTCCTTGGAACTGGCTGTTCCCCATGAAGACATGGCTCTTCACATCCAGTAGACGATCATGACATTTCAGAATGCCCCTAAACTGCCGATTCAGATGTTCTATATTAGCTGGGCCTCATGGAAACCTGCATTTTCCTGGTGCCAGAGGCATGTCTGAGAAAGAGAAACTTCAATGGTCTCTCATATTTCATCTCCGTTCTCAGGCAGCATGCTTGACCTCCTTCAGGTCCCGAGCAAGGTCTCGAAGAACCTCATGTGGTGGGCCGTGGAGAGAACCTGATGGCAGGAGAACCTTTTTGGCAACCGTGGATAATGATGCCTCTTTTAAGGTTTGTGGCACACACCTGAACAAGTTGACATTGAGCTGACTGTGGTCCTCTGCATATTCAAAACTCACAAACATGGGGGAGCTGATGGGCATCAAACTGGGGTTGATGGCCTTTTTGCCTTCGATACAAGGAAAGACTGTCCTGATCATGACCGAAAAAACACATGTGCTGTATTGTACCTCAAGAAGAAGTGGAGGGGGGTAGTTTACTGACCCCTTTCAAGGAGGCAATGCTGCTCTGGTCCTGGTTGTTGCCAAAGAGGATCTCCTTGTCAGCAGTTCATCTAGCTAGGTCGAAGGATATACAAGCGGACACACTGAGCCAGCAGAGCTTGGTCTCCCACGAGTGGCAGTTGTGCCAGAAACTTGTTTTGGAGATCTCTAATCCACTTGAGGGGTTAACCAAAGGATGGTTTGCCTCCAGTTTCAAAACGGCATACGAGTCTCCCTGCTCAAGGGAATTTCCCTCAGAAGGAGCACTGTGGGGCGTGTTTGTTGTGCACTGAAAGTTTCCACTTATATACCCATTCTCAACTGTCCCCATGACCCCTCATGTTGTCAGGCGGTTGAGAAGTTTCAGAACCACCATGATCCTGATTTCCCGGGACTGGGCCAAAGAGAATGAAGTACCTGGACCTTCTAGGCATGGGCATCTGCCCCCTGTGGTATCTTCCTCAGAGCAGACTTGTTCTCACAAGCGGGAGGCCTGGTTTTACACCTGAGTATCAACACCCTCCACTTTCACACATGGCTTCTGAGATACAGGGACTGGGACCTACCCGAAGAAGTCATGGAAGTTTATTTCAGTAAGAAGACTAGCAACCAAGTCTCTGTACGACTGCTGTTGGAAACCCATTTTTAGCTGGTGCACAGCTAATAGAACAGATCCTTATCCATGCAACACTCCTTGGGAGTAGTAAGGGTGTGGTAGCCCTGGCACTTTTTTAAATTCACAAAATGATGCAGCTAATTCCATCTCAGAAATGATAATCTGATTCCCCTCTATGCCAAAAGCAAAGTGTATATGTGTGCCCTGCTGGATCAGTAGCGTGATCTGCAGCACCTGCTCTACAGTGGCACAGAGCAGGCTCAGAGGACCCAGGTGCCAATTTGAGAGAGGCCTACCAAAAGGTCCATTGATTCTATTGCGAAGGGAAGGGGTGGGTTAGTGTAGACAAAGGGAGCTCCTTACAGCTGGAGGATGGTTCAACTGTCTTGTTTCTCTCTGCCTCTATCTTTTCATCCTGCCCACTGTACTTCCTTTAGCACAAAACACTTTGGGGGTGATGTCAGAAGGCAAAGTCCACTTATTGCAAGCACAGGAATTGGAACCTTAAAGAGGGCTTGCTTTCGTCCAATCAGCTGTAGACCTTTGCCTTTAGAAGAAGGGGTATGCCACTCCTTTGAATTAATTCTAGATTTCAACTTTCAAGAGGATTTTGTGGGACTTTATTGGGAGAACAGTCCTTTCCAAAGTCTTGAGGTGAAAGCAGGTGTTCCAAGGTAGAGGCAGGCTCTGTCCCCCAGGGACTATTGGGGGTGAATTGCTGCTGGAACAAGACCTGTAGCTGCCCAGGAACTCACCGTACTGAAGGACCTCTAAAGGTGTGTGCCAACCTCCCCGTTTGGCAGCCAAAGAAAAGGACCCCTCTAGCCCCTGAGATACTGGAGTGAGGCTCCGGAGAGCCAAAACAGCCAGCTTTCCCTGCTATTTCACTATGTGCTGTGAACCGTGATTCAAGCATGTTCACTCCAGTTCGAATCAGCAGGACATTTCTGCCTGTTTGGACCAGTCCACTGCTGCACCCTGCCAGTTGAAGCACATCGTTGTCCCCGCTCGAAAAAAGAAGCATCGCTAGAACCGCTGATCGAACCACCTGCCTCTTCATCGCCACACCAGTCGACGATTGAACTGACCCGGGTGTTCTCTCCAAACCACATCCTTCAAGTCTCTGCATCAAACTGACTTGCTTGTACATCCCATCACCAGTTCACCAACCATCAAACCTCAACTGCTGAACTGAACCTGGTGACCTCCACATCGCTTGAGTAACGCTCCGAACCACAGTATCCTTCTGTAAGACCCTGACTCAACATCTGCTTGCTGCTGGACTACCGCGACTGCCGCAACCTCAAACTTAATCAAATTACCGAAACAGCAACAATAAGCCTAGTTCGCTGTTGTTGAACAACCCGACACTGCAAAGATATTATTGACTGAAAACTGCCACCTTGGTCTATTTGGAGCCCTAGAGACTGACCAGGTCACATCAATCCCTATATATATTACGTCACTTGCCCACCATACTTCAGTTCCTTTTTTTTGGCACGCACAGGATGGTGCTTTTCAGAACGTTTTTGTGAGATACATTTTCAATTTGTCGATATGTCAGGCCCTTATGCTATGGAATTCAAGTGTCGCCAGGACTGCAACTTGAAAATGTCAGTCACCAACCCGGATGGCATCTGTGCGTGGTGCATGATATCGAGGAGTGTGCTTCCTGTCAACAAATGAAACTGAAATCCCTTAGGGAGCGATCAGCAAAAATGGCGCTCGGGCAGCCACTGTTGGGCAGAATTATATGCAGTACCCTCTGGGAACACCACACATAATTAAGACTACAAGTGACAGTACAATTTCACCTTTGGTACAAGCCTGTACTACACCGTTGAAGTGGTAGCAGTAGCAGAGCAGCCAGACTTATCTCAAGAGTAAGTGAGCAGTATCAAATAGTTACACAAAGGACAGCAATTACTATGATTCAGGCAAACACTGACTCATGGTTTCTAAGAAAAAGAATATATATTTATTTACTCAACAGTTGTATAACATTTCACTATTAGCAGGTTAAAAATCACAGTCATAAATGCACCACACCACTTCCCTTAAATTCCAGACAAGTTAAGCTCACAAAATGAAGTGGGAGCAAAATGGCACTCCAGAAATTTAAAAGGGAGGGAAAGACAAAGTTATTAGAAATTAACTCAAACCAACAAGTAAGTACTCAGGGCAATTGAACAAGAGGAACTTCAGTGAGGATATCAGCTAGAAAAGGCTTAAGGCCAAAGTCAATGGGTGAAAAGTCTTTTGCTCAAGATCACACAGTTCAGGGTAGTTTGCGGTAAAGTTTGTGGCTCAGATTCCGGACGAGGTTGGTTGAGAGAAAAGTTAGTTCAAAGAGAAAAGAAGGACAAGCCCTCGCATTGGAGAAAGATTTCAAACACTTTCACCGTGGTTGAACGAAACAGACAACCGGGTTTGCACAGTACCTTAAAAAGGAAAGGGAGCTGTAGCTGCGGCAGACGTTCCTGGTGGTTCCTGTAGGCTCACGGTTCCTGTAGCGACTGTCGGACTGACACGAAGTAGGAAGACTGGAGGGTCCTGCACCACCCAGGGGAGAAGCCAGCAGCAGAGCAAAACAACGAATAAAAGGTGCGCTCATTAAAACCCAAGCAGGGTCCGACCTTCCTGGCTATCCGGCCCACTGTAACTCTGTACAGCGAATTCGACCAGAGGAGGGGTCCTGGCTTGTAGTTTGGGCAAACTGGTTGGTCCCACCAGCTCAAGGGAAGAAGTTTCCTGGAGAATCTTCTCTGTCGTCGGATTCTGAAGATTCAGACCTGCAGCAGGGCTTCACCGGGCGGTTGTCGTCGTAGGGGTCCTCTTCTTCCTCGTTGGTTCTTTCGTTCCAGTGGCGACTCTGCCTTTCAGTCCCAGAGACCTGCTTTTTATGCAGTTTTCCCCCATTCATACAGCCTGGCTGTCAATCACACAGCAGGGTGGCTGTCCTGGCAAGGACAGTCCCCTCAGCCAATCAAAGACGAGTGCGACTTGGATTACCAAGGGAACCCATGGCAGGGGTCCGAAGACCCCTCCCTCACATCCTGCCTACCTAAACTTTCAGGCACCTTAAGGAGGGCTTCTGTGCAGAAGCCAGCGAAAAGACAGCGAACAAAGGAACCAACCCCGGTTTGGCGCGCAGAGAAAACCACGTGAAAGACTTTAACAAAAAGAAATGGCGAATAAACCCAGCCGGAGCCAAAATAAAATGTTTTTGGTCAAGCGGGTTTATGTTCGAGACTAATATAATAGCCTAAAACATGACCACGTTTATATAAGATAATCGCGGTAGAAAAGGTAGGGTAGATACCACTGCCACCAGCCAAGTCTTAATGTAAAGGGAGCAAAACAAAGCCCCAAGAGGCACAGACAAAAAGGGATAAGAGTTAACCCTTTCCAATACTCCATGTAAAATGGGGTGTACTGGGTCTGTGGTTTAAAGTGACTACATAAAGTTAATGGCAATTTTACATGTTTCTGGGGGACAGTAGTCAGCCCCAGAAAAATGGAGTCAGTGGGAAGTCTCAAAGACAACCCTGTGTCACTGCACTGAAGGTGCTGTGTAACACACAAGAAAGTGGTGTTCATGGAGTAGTTGAGGCTCCAGAGCCCAAGAACACACAAATGGTAAAAACACACACAGCAAAACACATTTAAGAGTGGGAAAAAGGCTCACACTCTTAACAGGTGAAAAAAATAAATCCTAGAAATCCAGCAAAACTGCTGAGGGACTCATTAGGTAAGGGAAATCGGCCATTTATGAGAATTCTCCCTTACAGCCACCATCGAAGTGTTACGCTCACCTGACATCCCCGGGGGCGTCTGGAAGGCTCTGAGATCTGGAACCCTGGATGCATGGTTTCCCAGTGCTGAATAATGAATCTGCAATTACAGAAGGGAGGATTTGTAAAAACTGTCTCTAGTGGGTGAATCTCCCACCTCCCTCTGACCGATCCCCTTCCCACTGAGTCTTTCTCACTTTATTTATTTGTAGGGTGGCTATTCGTCCTGCGTGTTAGGGAGACTTTTCTGTTTAGGCTGAATTTCCTAACCTAGTGAGTCCCCCAGCAGCTTTGCTGGATTTTTGGGGTTTATTTTTTTCTCCTGCCAAGAGTGAGACTCTTTTACCCTCACTCTTGGGCATGATTTGAGTGTGTTTCTTCGAATCTAGATGTGTTTAATGGGCTATGGGGTCTTTTACCCTATAGGGCTTCATGTGTTTTTGTGATGTGTGTTACACAGCACCCTCAATGCAGTAACACAGGGGTGTCATAGTGACCCCCCAGTATAGACTCCATACCCTGGGACTGACTACTGTCTCCCAGGGCATGTAAAGTCACCATTGACTTTACTAGTCTTAAATTCTGAACAGAACCAGTACAAACCATCATATTGTGGACGTACTGGCTGGGGCAATTCAATTGCCCCGGGGTCTGTTAGTCGAGGGGGCACGTCTCCGTCCCCCCTGATCGAGTTTTGGCTGGTGGCAGTGGATACTACTTTTAATATTCAACCGCGAATATTTTCCTATGGGATTTCCCATTGTTTTAGGCTACTATCTTTATTTAATTATTTACGGTAGCCTCGAACATACCGCCGGTTTATTGAATTAATATTAATTCTCCGGTTGGTATTTTTTGCCAAAACTTGATTCTAAAATGGCATTTGTGTTCTCTTCTGTGACTCCAACCCAAGTCGAGTCCTTTGTTCCACTTTTTGGTGGGCTTCTCCACAGAAGCCCTCCAAAGTGGTGCCACTCTGTCTGGGGTACTTAGGAGGGGTGGAGGGGGATTTAGGCACCCTGGACTGAGTTGCCTAGGCAACTCAAGTCGCACTCCATCCTGATTGGCCCAAGTGGTGAGCCGGGAGGCTCACCACTTAGCATGTTTGAGTGACAGCTAGGCTGAGTGAATGGGGGTTTTCTGCATAAAAGCAGGGCTTTGGGGACTGGAACTTCAGAAGTCGCCACAGGACCTAAGAATCCAACGAGGGAGAAGCTGAGCCGACCTGCCACGACGGCACCACCGGTGGAGCCCTGCTGGACCCTCTCACCACTTTTCCCAACGACAGAGGAGATCTCCCGCCGGAGAGTCTTCTTCCTTTGACTGGTGGGGATAATCAGTTTCACCGTCTTTTCGCCTTCCCGACGTATCTCGTGTCTGGCTTGCCTGTGCCAAGCACCCCTGCAACCGGGATACCACGTTTTACCACGACCGCAAAGTAAAGGGTGCTACCTTTAACCGGAAAACTCCGCAGCTGGTTTCTTCCCTGGCAGTGCAACGACCTTCATCTTTCCTCCAAGTCGAGATCTTCTCTTCCCCTGGACGACGACGCGACTTGCACCCACTGCCAGGAACAACTACCCCCGCTGGAGGATCCTTCCCACTCAAGGTACCGTGTCCCGCCTGGCTTCCCTTGCCACCGACTGTACGGGGTAGATTTAGCCCCCGGCTTTCGAACCTGGGTTAGCCTGGGACACCCTGGCTAAACTTTTCTGAGCCTCTCTAAACTCTTTTTTGAACTCTCTGCAAGACTTTCTAAGCCTAGTGTAACTGTGTGATCTTGGGCGCATTTGTGCTCTGCTCTCTCTAAGAGTTGGCCCAGCCTTTGGACTTTGGCTCACCAGTGACTTTTGCTCTTCTGCCTTGCTAAACAGTGTTCCTAATCTTAGAGTGGTGTACCTGTCCATATTCTGTCTTTTTCCCTCCCTTTTTCACAAACTTATTGGAGTGCCATCTAGTTAAGCGCTCACCTCTGTATGAAAATAGGTAGTGTTTTACTAAGACTTATCTGATAAGGAAAAAGGGGTGTATATATTACAATAGTAACTGTGTTTAGAATATTTTACAATAAGAGAGCTGGAGTGTTTCAAACAGTGTGTTTTTAAATAAATAATTATATACTTTGATACCAAAGCTCTGGTCAGTGTTTTCTTGTATTGGTGCGTCTGAGTGCCTATTGTGTATACTTTGCATACTGCCTAACTCTTCTTGAGAGAAGTCTGACTGCTCAGCCACAGCTACCAGGTAAATCTGGGTGGTACAGACTGCTACCAAGTGGGTTTACTGCTAACACCTGTAGTCCTAAATCTTTTGCAGTGTTCCCTAAGGGAACTGCACAGGTTTCTGCCTAACACTGCGTTTCTTGTGCAGGGGCGCTTGACGTTTGTTGGCGAGTTGCCCGAGTTGCTTCACTGGTGCAGTGTGCCTTCCTTGGGCCCAGGCCTGCTGTGACCCGACTCTGCTAATAGGCAGGTAGGTTTGTTTATTGTAAGTCTCTTGTTCTGTTCATGGTGGGAATTTGTTAAAGTCTTTATCTTCTTCTTTCAGGTGTGAAGGGCTTGATGCTGGCGTGCCGGATGGAGAGGCACCTTTTTTAGGTAAGAGAAAGCGAGGAGCGCAGGGCCTTTATTGTTTTTTAAAGCTAAGCTGTGTTTTCCTCTTATTCTCCTCACAGGCCGCTGTGATGCTGCAAGTGGATGAGAGCGCGATGAACAAACTGGCCCTGGAATCCGTTAAAGGCATGGTCTAGTAAACATTTTTATTGTCCTACGGGTCGGCCATGTTTTTTTAAGCCTAAGTGGCTCGATTTTAGAAAACTTTCCTATGGACCTTACCTGAGTTTTCGTGCATTAAACGCACGCGAAAACAAGCACCAGGGAGCCGCCATTTTCTGATAATCCTATCTTTTCCCCCATCGCCCTGGCTGACCTGCTTTTGCAGCACTAAATCAATTCCCCTGCCCCTGAGCCTGACATTATCAAAACATTCATATTCCCCGCCTCTCTCCGTGACGTTACTGTGCTGCGTAGGCAAACGCGCCCAGTCGTCTTCTACGCGACTCCACACAGAACCCGGAAACCAACACGACCATCTCACAACACAGCGCGCCACAATTCGGAATATGAAACTGTACTTTAAAATCAAACAGCAACACGGTACATTTGGTAAAGTACATTTATTTTACATTAAATGTTTAGAGAATATTCAGCAATTGCCATATGAACTCCGAAAGCCATTTATTTTATTTTATCTGTATCCGCCATGGTACACAGGGGGTTGCTTTTCGTTAAAAGAAGCACTTTGGAAGCACGGTGAACCGCAAGGCTGTTCCATCAACTAGGCACTAGTCCATCGTAAAGGTTGATATGTTGTTTCTAGCCACTAGTACAGCGTAAGGGCATGTGGGCCCTTGGCGATCGTCCCATAAAATTGTTAGTGTGCTCCAGTTGTTCACACAAAGCTGCAGGTGTCTACTGTAAAAGCCATCTGCTGGTGTCTCAAACCGATGGCAGTAGCAGAAGGGGAGCAAATACCTGTTATGAAAACAAAAAAATTATAATTAGTCTCGCCAGCCGATCTTCATTAATATTACTTATTTTATTTATTACAGCCGATCATTGAACTATCCTTGCAAGCAAATAGTTTCTGGAGTATGTTCGGCTCTAAAATCAATGCGAAAAGTAACGAAATAAATCGAGGCCAACACACAATGATAAACGACAGTTAGTCTACATGCGTGAGGAATGATATGATATATGATATGGCATTTGTAACGCGCCTATACTCAAGTGTTTCTAGGCGTGACGAGACAGGTGGGGAACAAGGGCAGACAGACAACGATCCTACTAGGCGAGGTGTCTTTCTGATCGCGCATGGGGAAGGGCTGTACATGGTTAGTTGAATACAAATTAAATAATAGGGCCAGCTGGTGGCAAGTGCAAGGTAAATGCCGGGAGAAGGGGCTGAAGGATACAGAGACAGTCCCGTAGTGCAGGTAGGCAGTGCAGGGAAAAGTGGCTGGGCCAAGGACCGAGATCGTTGAGACCAGTGGACCTGCATGCCCATGTGCCCACTACGAACACGTTTTACTTGTTTTTCCTAGCTCTTCATTTATTCATACATCCATTCATTAAATCTTCATTCCGTGAAAAAAAGCGTGTAAAGATTTACTTACATTATATTTGAAATTTACATTGTGTCTCTTCGTAATGCAGTCTGTAAAACGGACCGTGCTCTTGACAACGATATTTCGTATACTGAACTAAAATGAAACTCGGTCTAGTTTCTGAATTTTCTGCCTTATCGTCTCTTACGTTATTGCGCACCCCCTTCAAATGTAGTTCTTTCGGCATGGTCGCTGTCTCAAGGTCAAAAAACAATAGACCATTATACTTCCATTGCGACTTGTGGGCCTCATCTGGGCGCTGTCCTTCGCATTCTTTATTTGCAACATCACGTAGTATAGGCATCTGTGAGAACTTGAAGTTTAGAATCTGTCTATGTAGTGCTCCTCAATGTGCAAATGCGAACTGGCTTCTCTCCCAAATGCCACGGCCCGCTTGGCTGGCGCGTTCTAAGTGCCCCAATTTCGTCCCCGTTGTCTGCGAGCTTTGCAGCCCAAATTGAGACATTTAATTTTTGGCGGAAGGTCAGGGAAAGTATAAAGTACCACAGGAGTTAAGTTAAAAGTGATATTTATTGTTTGTTTGTTTTATTATTTGCAATACGCAAGCCTCCCCTCCGTTAACAGTGCGCAGCATTTACATTTACATGAGATGAGACATGAGAAAAATATATACATACACAAATATGAGGTGAATAGAGAGAATTCAAAGATGACACCCAGCTTGTTCGCCACCCATGATGGTGAAGGTAGGGGTTAGGTTTACAGGTACACTGTACAATAACATTTATTTACAAAAAGACAATCGTATTGCAATTATTTAAACCAGGATTTGTACTTCACAATCAGCTGTGCTTCGCGTGGGCATGGCACAGTCGCAATGTTCGGTGGCAATGGATCACTGCTCTGCACAGAAACGTCCAAAATTCCATATCTGTGCTTCTCTAACACAGCAACAATAAGGCCTTTCACAAAGTCGAACTGCATTTCATCATAGACTGGTTTGATCACCCATTGCTTACTTCGTTTTGAAAACACCTTAGTGTAGCGAGGCATCCTTACTTTACCCCTAGTCCTAGATTGTTCACGTCCGACATTGCTGTTATGGGCCAAGACCGCTAGTAGAGTGCGATGTTTCATGCCCCGAAAGCTAAAATGCAAGCGCTTTGGCCTGTACTTTAGGCACATATTGTGGAACACCTCCAAATCTCCTGTGTGACAGAATTCTGTCAGTCCTCTCAAATCTCTTGATAGAGTTTTGTCGAAAACAATCTTCTCAATGGCTTTGTGTGTCGGTGAAGATGGAATCAACCACTTCTTCTTCCGTGCCTCCTCTGGGGACAAAGGGCCATGTTCACATTGGTGGAAATGTTGATTTGCTGTCCAGCGGTGAACGTTGGTACAGTGGTGCATCAGTGACCGCCATTTTTCAAGTAGTATTTCCACTGACCCTTCACAAGTTTTTGAGCTCCACCAAAGATGGTTGGTGATAGAATGTGACCACTGCAAAATACTTTCAAAACCTTTTTTTTCCCTGCAGCCGAGATTTTCTTATTGATTGATTTAGCAAGATGCCATACGTCAAATTGATGTTTAATATGTGGGAACTGCTCTCTCATTGTCTTGGCAATTGAAACGTGTCTATCCGTGGCTATGAGGTCGATGTGCATTCCCCTTGATTGTAGATATTCCACTGATTTTATAAATCCTAGTTTCTCCATGGCCACTGACGATGTACATTGTGTTACCTGTTACCTGCACGACCACCAAACTCACAATTTTCTTACTATCCATGTCCTAAAAGTGGTAGGTGCAGTAATTGGCAGAAAATCCAGGGCTGTCGCACTGTCCATCGCCGGCTAGCCTGAATCGTTTGCCTTCGAATGTACTTGCTAGAGACAATTGTTCAATTTTCCAAGCATCACTAATGGCCGGAAACAGATAATCACGTTGGTATATGTAGTACAGCGCTTTAGAAATGAAATGGAGCCCCACAAACTGAAAGAAACCCTCTAACTTTCTAAAACTGGAGCCACTAAAAAGTGATGCAGCTGCACACAGTAGATTGCCTGCTGGCAGTTTCCCCAGCATCGGTTGTGCAGACCATGAGAATCTATGATTTAATCTACAGGCGGCATTTATTTTGACGTTACTGCCTTTTATTTGACGAGTCACATTAATCAATGGCTTCCCACATACTTTCCCTCTAATGGAATGCACACATTTCAGCATACTTATAATTTCCATCAAACAACTGTTGAATACAATGTATTTGCTCTGTTTCATTAGACTGTCATCCTGCGTCAACGTTGTTTCGGCCTGTGACGTTGTGGAGATTTCAACACATTGGAAAGTAATATCGCTGATATCAAGTTCTGATTCGTCTATGGATGCTGCGGCTGGTTCATTCTCTGTCATTTCGACATCTATTACTTCAACATTGATGGGAGAACACAACAATGTCGACAGGTTTTTTGGTGGCAAATTTTTCGCGGGTGTAGATTGTGTGAATTGATCTGCAACTACTTCAGAGCTATCTTCAATACATTCAATAACATCTTCTTGTGGTGGTGCGGTCGCACTGTAGCTATGGTCCAATGCAACTTTGCTGTAGTCTCCAAACACAGTTAATTCATGTTCTGGCCATTGGACATGAGCATCTCGAGCCTGAACACGCCTCGCCTCAATTAATAGTTCCTCCATAGTGTACACGGTCTGGCAAGCCACATCTCTCATTCGCTTCACTGTCTGTGTATGTATAGTTCTGACACCCACGGGTAACTGGAGGAGAGATTCGAAAAGGGATGTTCAGTTTAAACACAAGATGGAGTGTAGTAGAATTGACTGGAAAAAAACATAAAATAGTCCCCAGCACAAACATTTTTTTTAAAGTTATGAACTGTTTGTAACTAACCTTTTTTGTTTTTTTTTCTTTGCAACTTTTTTGACTCGACCTTCAACATCTGCACGCTGTAGCTCCGATTAGTTTCTGCATGTCCTCCCTTCCTCTTGCGCTGCAACGACTATATTTTCTGTATCCGCATAGACAGCACGGAATGAGGCTCCATCGTCTCCCTGAAACATAGTACTTTCATTACTATGTATCAAAATATTGTTAGCATAAAACACATGAGGACGAACACACAGGTACATCTCAATAGCCAAACACGATTTAAACATTGTGTGCAACAATCAAACGACAAGTATTAGACCAGTGATGATCTATTTCGATGGAACTGTCAGTATCCATACTTCTGGCTCTGCATGGACTGCCATGAATGGTTGTATTGGAGAGGAGGCATCCGCATCTCCCTGAAACACAGTACTTGCATTAGTATGCTTTTCAATATTGGAAACACAACACACACTTGGGGTCGATAACCACAAATGATGCATTGTCCAAAAGAATGAAGGAAAATCTAAATATGATCACATTTCATCGACTTATTTCTCTGATTCCTTTACATCTGCATCATCTAAATGAGATGATGTGATTGTGGTGGAAGCTTCGTCGTCTCCCTGAAACACAGCACTTGCGTTAATAGGGAAGAAAGTATAGCAAATGGAATCACGTTATATGATCACGCATGATGGAGCTGTCATTATCCATACCTCGTGCTGCTGAAGAATATCTATGGATGTTGCAAATGTAGTGCGCACTTCCGAAAGCTGTTGCGCCGATTCGTATACGCATGGTCCCGCTTCCACTTCCCCTGGAATTACTTGAATGTCAGGCTCTGCATCAAGTGCAGGGGTTGACGCTCCATCAACTGCCTGTAACACACAGTACTTGCATTAGTGAGGATTACAATAGTGAAAACATAACACACACCTGGGGTCGACAGCACAGGTACATATCAACGGCTAACCACGAATGAAACATTGTGTAGAACAATTAAACGACAAGAATTCCAGCTCTGATGATGACGCTCGATGGAGCTGTCAGTATCCATACCTCCTGCTGGTGAAGAACATCTAGAAATGTTGTAGATGTGGCGGACGCTTCAGCATCTCCCTGAAAGACAGTACTTGCATTAGTATGGATAACCCTAATTATAACTGAAAACAAACAGCAGTGGACGATAACTAAGGTGTATATCAATTGGAAAGCACTAACCAAACATTCGGTAAAATAATTACACAATAAAATAAAACTATTACTTGACATGCATAAAACAAGTCTGTAGCGGATTAGCCTAGTAAGATTACCTGATACGCGCTAGAAGTGGTTGATAACTGCGACCACGTCAAGGATGTAGAATGTTCTTGCTTCAGATTCAAGGGATAGTCAAGAAGTTGTAAAGGTAAATTAATGATTGATAATGAAATGCCAATATTAAAAATAGCCATGTAAGGCGACAGAATACTTGAAAAATGCTCAATACAGCACAGTTCCCTGTTCCCATATATATATACATTGCATTTGTGGGTTATGAAATCGAAAAAGAATATATTGATAAATGTCATTATTCAAAAAACTATACACTCATATCAATATCGAAATTATTACAAGGGATAGAACACCTACAATATCAATTAATCCGTTCGGCTACCTACACACTACCGCAAGGCCTAAAGCTAAATCCGGACACTTGACTCACCGGTGGCGGAATGTGGACGAATAGAGTGGGAATAGCGTTTTCATGAAATCTCTTTGTCGTTCGCCGTTTATTCTTCTTTGTTACCCAAGATGTTGTGTACATGTCCAAGGAAAAGTGCCGGCTGCAGATGCGGTATCGATCACCCCTCTTGTCCTGTAAGACTTGTTGGACTGTACTTTCCAGCTTATCCAGTGGATATCCGAAATGTCTGACCCATTCTCTTATTCGATCAACAGTTTTCAGGAATACATGCATTGTAGTGCCTTCACTTTTCGCATGGGTCTTCGAAGGGCAACCGCTAATCGAACAGACAGGCATTGTTGATAAATCTGAAAGGTAAATATCGACATTATTATACAATCTTCAAGAATAAAGATTTGATGCAAAAGTAAATGAATCATACAATGATCAATGCAAGGTTTGTTTTGGTCGCAGGAACTATACCAGTTCATTATGTGCGGCTTAGTATTTGCATAAGTTGCAGAAATGTATAAATGATGTGTCTAAAATCTGAACATGTGACTCGTCCCTTGGATGTTCTGTCTTGCATGAGAAGGAAACATGCTTACATTATAGACTGGACCCCCGAAGGATGCAATTCGATGACAATAGACACAGATGAAAATAAATAGATCTATTGATAGCATAGCAATGGAAACTCAAGTCAATAGCAATGAGACCAATGAACATAGCACTATTGTGTACTCTACTCGCAAATAGATAGAAATTTAAAAATCTGCGAAATATGACTAGGATACATGGCCTTACCTTGACCAACAAACAGTTGGATTCAGCAAGCAGAGCAGTATGTTGCAGGAGAATAGATGGGTGGCCACAGGTAGGACACTGATGGGTTTGCTCTAAGTGGTCACAGAAGTTCACGGATAGCACGACGACGAGCAGATTAGCGTAGATCTCAGTGGTTGCCAGGTAACACGTTCAGGAGTTGACTTGCAAAGCACAAAGATGTTCTCATTTTTTTATAAAGTATTAGAAACAGGGGTGTGTTTGTGAATGAATGATGTATGTATGTCGTGGTCTTAGGGGGGCGGCCTGCTTGAAGAGGAGGCCTGGCTGGAGACACGGGGTCTGAGGAGGCCATGTGAGCGATGGCCCCTTGGCGTGGGATACCTTTTGAAGTGTACATGTAGTTTGGCACCTTGGCCTTTCGCGCCCCTGACAGCCCCCCATGCCAGCGCTCATCCCTGGGAGCGAACCGCCTTTGATAGAGGGGGGTGGGATGGATGGGCTTGGGTTGTGCAGATAAGGCACAGGAAGACTGCTGAATGGAGACACATTTATGTGGATTGCAGGGGGGGTGGCCTGCTTGAAGGGGAGGCCTGGCTGGAGACACGGGGTCTGAGGAGGCCATGTGACCGATGGCCCCTTGGCGTGGGATACCTTTTGAAGTGTACATGTAGTTTGGCACCTTGGCCTTTCGCGCCCCTGACAGCCCCCCATGCCAGCGCTCATCCCTGGGTGCGAACCGCCTTTGATAGAGGGGGGTGGAATGGATGGGTTTGGGGCGTGCAGATAAGGCACAGGAAGACTGCTGAATGGAGACACACTTATGTGGATTGCAGGGGGGCGGCCTGCTTGAAGGGGAGGCCTGGCTGGAGACACGGGGTCTGAGGAGGCCATGTGAACGATGGCCCCTTGGCGTGGGATACCTTTTGAAGTGTACATGTAGTTTGGCACCTTGGCCTTTCGCGCCCCTGACAGCCCCCCATGCCAGCGCTCATCCCCGGGTGCGAACCGCCTTTGATAGAGGGGGGTGGGATGGATGAGCCTGGGGCGTGCAGATAAGGCACAGGAAGACTGCTGAATGGAGACACACTTATGTGGATTGCAGGGGGGCGGCCTGCTTGAAGGGGAGGCCTGGCTGGAGACACGGGGTCTGAGGAGGCCATGTGACCGATGGCCCCTTGGCGTGGGATACCGTTTGAAGTGTACATGTAGTTTGGCACCTTGGCCTTTCGCGCCCCTGACAGCCCCCCATGCCAGCGCTCATCCCTGGGTGCGAACCGCCTTTGATAGAGGGGGGTGGGATGGATGGGCTTGGGGCGTGCAGATAAGGCACAGGAAGACTGCTGAATGGAGACACACTTATGTGGATTGCAGGGGGGCGGCCTGCTTGAAGGGGAGGCCTGGCTGGAGACACAGGGTCTGAGGAGGCCATGTGACCGATGGCCCCTTGGCGTGGGATACCTTTTGAAGTGTACATGTAGTTTGGCACCTTGGCCTTTCGCGCCCCTGACAGCCCCCCATGCCAGCGCACATCCACTGGCGCGAACTGCCTTTACATCAATATATAGTATATCGCCTTTATATCAATGATAGTATATATATCGTTGCTTATCAATAACAAATGCCACATACTGGAGATTCTGGTGAGCACAGACCCACACTTCAACCGGTGTATTATAGTGGTCAAGACCCTAAGGCCTGTATAATCCAATGGTAATTGTTAGTATAGATATATGTGTGACTTTTATAGAGACATAACCTACTGAAAGACTTTGAACAAGTGTTACTTAGTGCATGCATTATCGAGAATATGTTATGTTAGCTTAGATAGATAGTGACCACCCTGCTTCACAGCGACCAGACCTTCACCCATTCGGAGCACAGATGTCTGACGTCCATCCTTGAATGGAGACACACTTGATTCATTTAAAAAATCGAAACAACCGTTGTTAAAATATATGTGGTGTTTTATTTTGTATCTTATTTTCATGACACAAAAATACAAGACTTTAAAGATTATACAGGTCAGGTTGCAGCACAGCGAGAGAAAATCCCCTGTACTGACCGCTGTCACACGGGAATGTTTCTCTAATGGCACGAACGGCACAGGCGGGTATCACTCTTCGAACGCGGTGTCCAATCCTCCCGTGGAGCCACCATGTAAAGGAACGATAGGCCACCAGCCTGTACCACCTGTGAAAAGGAATGAAACAAACTGTTTTTAAATGACTAAGATAAGTTTAATAAACGTTTGTTGTCAATGACAATTCTTGTAACTAATGGCATTCTGCACGGACAAATGCTATCTAGACAATGCACACTATTGAACGATTTACATGCGTTACAATGAAATGTAGATGTAATTTTGGATATAGTAGAAGAACATGAAATAGGAGTGGCATGACAAGCAGAGTATACTTACTCGTTACTCGGATTACGAGGACGAACAGTTGCGCGATGTTCGTGCATAAGCACCATCATTATTCTCAACACGGCCCGTGTGAGGCAGGCTGCCCTGAAGTCTGGCAACTCGGTGATGCATTGCGGTCGTGGCTCGCCTTCCGAAATGTAGGCCAGGCATCCCGAGTTTTCTCGGCAGCAGCAGTTCTCGTCCTCAGTTGGCATTAGCTCGTACCGATTGCATGTGCACCAGGTGGAGATGCCGTCCATTCGACTAGGCCCAGGCTCTTCATCTGTTGATTCGTCCTGCCAACTGCCGTCCGAATCCCCATTGTTTTCGCGTGCTTCGCTTTCCAGTAGTTCCTCCTAGGTATACTCGGGCTCGTACATGTAGGGCATTATTGTAGCCATTGTGTGTTAAACAAACTAAAATAATTTATAGCGGTGGTACTGGTATCTGTTCACACGGGCTACAAGCGGCAAAGGTAGCTGACCAGAGCACTGAAACGAGTCACAGAATACTCAAAGTAACACAGAGAGAGGAATGGAATCGAAAATCTGCTGCTGTGTGTTGTGAAACGGTCTGTTTATACTTATTGAGGAAAGAGGAGTCCTGCCATTTCCATGGCAACACGTCATTAGCTGAAGCGCAGTGAATGTTGACACAAGACGTGCTTTGGCGTTGGGAAATGGGCGGTACGAGTCTGCTGATGACAGGCTCTGGGGCGGGGGATTTGATTTAGTGCCGCAAAAGCAGGTCAGCCAGGGCGATGGGGGAAAAGATAGGATTATCAGAAAATGGCGGCTCCCTGGTGCTTGTTTTCGCGTGCGTTTAATGGACGAAAACTCGGGTAAGGTCCATAGGAAAGTTTTCTAAAATCGAGCCACTTAGGCTTAAAAAAACATGTCCGACCCGTAGGGACAATAACATTTTTTACTAGACCATGCCTTTAAGGTAAGTAAAGCACTGTGCGATTGTTCATTATTGCAAGCGAACCTGAACACATCTCCTTTTTCTTTGCAGGATGTTGCTGTGGTGCTCCGGATGGCAGCGTGGTGTAGCGCGATGGAATTCAGGTGAGACTAATGGAAAGTGTTGTTTTGGAAGCGCGCGCATTCTAATGTTGTTTTGTCCATTTCTCATTAATGCAGGTTGCGATATTTGAGCAGCAGCTATGGTAGTGGTTTGCCAGAAGTCCTTAAGGTAGTACTCACAGGTGAGTGATGTTTCTTCTTCTCTCGGTTTCCACAGATTGCAGCCCCGGTTGAGATGCCGAGTGTTGGATGGTGAATTATCAGGTAAGGCAGAATAACCCTGCTCTTGTTCTTGCAGGAATTTGCTGAAGACCAGGAGCTGGACACGGTGAGCGTCACGCTGCTAGATGCAGAATAACGTGAAGCGTGTTTGTTTGTTTTTATGATTTCTAATGCGCATCTAACCCGGAGGTAGCAGGGCGCAGGAGCAACAAGAGGATTGTATAGCTTAGGTTACATGTGGTACTGTGGAGTCCAGCTGTGGTTACAGTGCTGGACATAACAGCAGTATTGAGAACAAGTACAATAGGTCATATTTACATGAAGAATATAATATACATAATTTACAAATTTATAGCTAAAAGGTCAGTAGGTACCAATACATTAGATATGTTCCTTAATCCAATGAATAAGATTCGATCTGAATTGTAAGTAAGGCAGATCTTCTCTTAGGGATGGCGGTAGAGAATTTGACAGAGAAGCTACTTCCCCCAGTGTTAGTGCGTTTGAATCTAGGCACCAGTAGGAGGTTGGAGTTCGCCTTTCTGGAGGGGCGGCAGGATACTTGTCTGGTGAATCTTGTTATGAGGTATTGAGGGGCAGAATGGTGGAGACATTTGTGAGTCACAGAGACAGATTTGAGGAGGATCTTATCTTTTGTGGAAAGCCAATTGACAGATCTTCTAGTATCAGAAATATGGGCTTTCTTCGGGAGACTTAAGGCTGCTCTTAATGCATTGTTTTGCAAGATTTGAATCTTGTCCGTGATGTATTTATTGCTACCTACGTAAAGAGTGTTGCAATAGTCCAACTTGGACAAGATCAAGGCTCTTGCTAAGGTGCTGCAATTGTTAGAGGAAAGGAAGGGTTTGGCTGCTCTGATGAGTTTACAAGTATAGGAGGTAGTGGAAGCCATAGCGTTTACCTGTTTTTTTAATGTTAATGTGGAATCTAGATAAAAGCCCAGAGTTTTGACCTCCTTAGCCATGGCAATAATGTTGTCAATATCAAACGAGGAGTAGTTCTGACCAAGTTTGTTGAGATTAGCTGTAGTGCCCAATATGAGGAGTTTCGTTTTGTCATCATTCAGGCATAGACCATGTGAGGCCATCCATGCCTGGATGATGAGGTATACTCTGTTTACAAAGGCCAAATCCTTGTCATAATCCCCCGTCAGCGGGATGAGGATCTGAGTATCATCGGCATAATTCCTGTAGGTGATACCCAGACCATCGAGATCATCGAAAAGGGGCTTTGTAAAGATGTTGTACAGAGTGGGAGAGACACAAGAGCCCTGTGGCACACCACAGGTAATAGGCATTGGGTCGGCAGCTGCAAATGGGGAGAAGAATCACATTGTTCTGTTATTGAGAAAGGACTGAATCCAGTCGATAGCCTCTTGGGAGAAGTGGGCTGCCGATTCTAAGTGATTGCAAAGAATCTCATGGTCAACCAGATCAAATGCAGCTGAAAGATTGTCACGCTGACCTGAAAACTCTGCAGGAGCGATGGATTCTATCGACCTCTGCTCTCCTAACTTCCGAATTCTGTTCCATCTCCTACTCCTGGGGTTCTTCCTGCAATGATAGGTAAAGGACGGGTTAAGTACTGTGCCTGGCCCAGATAACAACCCACCTCCAACTCCCGGAGAGAGCGCGGTGCTAGGAGCTCACCTCTTAATTTGGTAAGGCGTGCTCTCCGTCCTGGCTCTGCAGGGGTGCTACGGTGCGGTGCCGGATGGCTGTTGTGCAGTATGGAAGCTGTCCCCCCACTTGTGTGGTTTGCGGCGGGAGAAAACACGAGACTGCCTCCTTGAGTCCTTGGAAAGTTCTGGCAGTCCGAATAAGTTCGGGGACAGTTAATTCACTGGCCCTTATATGCTGGGTGTGAGAGTTCAATGCCCAAGAGTCCTCTGAGGCCCAGTTACTTCACTAGGCACAGGTAAAGAGAAAAGTTTGTCCTTTGGGTACTTGAAACCCGAATTGTCTCTAGTGACTAATCAGCCTTTCTCTTTTTCCTAACAGGTTTTGTCCAGAAATACCTCGGCAGATGGAAATCCTACAAGCTGCTGAGGCCAGAGGGTCTGCGTGATGAAGATGGAGATGAATAGACAGACGGATCCGCCCAAAAACAGGTCAGTAGAGAAATTAAGTTTGCTAATGCTTTCTGTTGTTTTCTTTCTTGCAGATGCAGAGCTCGGAGACGCGAGGATGCCGGCCGGGGTTCGGGTCTGCAGAAGCTGTGGAATTGTTCCAGAGACTGAACAGGTAAGCGCGTGCTCACTGCCACAGAGAAAACACACGCAGCAACTCCCTGCTCTTTGGGCGTGGCTTTTATAGAGAGCCTCGCCCAAAGACTAGAGCGTTGCACAAAGTCCAGATTGGCACAAAAGGAATCCATTGAAATGGAACAGGAAGTCCCTTGCTATTCAATTGGGGGTATGCGGTTCCTAATGGAGACATGGAAATCAACCTGTCCTTGTCCTCCAAGCTCTTACCCAAAATGCTGCCGACTGATTTCCCCTCGTGCTATCATGAACTGGGTATGAAATAGACTGAACAGTTCGACCTAACCTAGCACCCATGATGGTCCTCCCCCTCAAGACCCCTCCCAAGGATGTGTTTCCCGGACTAGGTTTAGTGGGATTGTTCTTATGGAACTTGAGTTATAACCGAGGGGCATGAATGTTCTCACTTGGCTCCTATGACCTGTCTTGAGGACCATATCCCTTCCAGTCCACCAAATAATACAAGGCCTTTCTCACTATCTTCGAATCTCGTATTTGTTAGACCTGAAATTGTGGTTCCTCTCCTTGTAATACTAGAGGGGTTGGGGGTGTTAAAGTTCTAGTCCCGGGCTGTACTGGTTTCAACAAGGACACATGAAACACGGGATTCATGCGCATTTGTGAGGGTAGACTTACCTGTTGATCGCTGCAACGCCGCATTCCACTCACCTTTACAGGGCGCCTCCATGTTCAGCAGCGATCATCCGGATTCGCAATCACGCCCCAGCGCCTAGGGAGAAAAAGACCAGAACAAAAGGTGAGAGAGAGAAGGGAATAAGGAAAGCTAAATCTCCATGTTAAGACTTACCTGTTGATTCATTCCCTCTTCATTTCGGGACCGCGCCGCATCCTGGCATTTCCGGACCCCGGCCCCTAAGGGGAAAAAGAGACATCAGCGTTAATGGCGACTGGAGTTACTATCTTTTCTATTGTGAATGGCCCTAAGAATTTCGGTTGAAATTTCCTGGCTCCCTTCAAGGCTATATACTTGGTTGCTAACCATACCGGATCTCCAACTTGGTAGTTAGGGGCCTCTTGTCGATGGCGGTCAGCATATTTTTTCTCTGTGATCTTAGCTGCCTTAAGGTGTTCAATTGCGTCTTTGTTTGCTTGCGAAATCCTCTCATGTAAAGTCTCTATGGCTGGCATTTCGATGGCTTCTGGTGGGTCATATGCTGAGGTTCTCGGGTTGCGGCCATACAGAGTGTAAAATGGTGTCATGCGTGTGGAGGCATTTATTGAATTATTATAAGCGTATTCGGCTATCCACAAGATCTCTTCCCAGGAGCGTTCTGTTTGATGTAATAGACAATGGAGGTACTGCTCTAACGTCTGGTTGGTACGCTCAGTTTGGCCGTCTGTTTGAGGGTGATGACTGGTAGACAACCGGATTTCAATTCCGGCCAGAGAACAGCAACGCTTCCAGAACCGAGACACAAATTGGCTCCCCCTGTCGGAGATTAATATGGATGGAAACCCATGCAACCTTACGATGTGGTAGAGGAATTCTTTAGCCAAGACTTGAGCTGACGGAATCCCTTTAAGAGCATTAAAGGGGGCCATCTTGCTGAATAAATCTACTACCACAAGGATGGTGTTGAATCCGGAACTGGGAGGCAAGTCTGTAATAAAGTCCATAGAGACTGTATGCCAAGGTGTGGGTGGTATAACCAGTGGTTGCAGTAAACCGGCAGGCCTTTGCTTTGAGGCTTTGTTTTGGGCACATGTCCCGCATGAGTTGACAAAATCTTGAACATCCTGGCGCCAGTTTGGCCACCAGTAGGCTCTCTGTCTTCTCAGTAGTTTTATTCACTCCAGGGTGGCCTTCCATTGGTGAATCATGGTAGTTTACAAGTATTTCTTCCTGTAGGGTACGTGTTGGAAGGTACAGACGGTCTCAATAGTACGGTAGGCCATTCTTAACGGAAAAATTGATTCCTTTCTTTTCCCATGTTTCTACTTCCTTTACGGGCAGGATGTCCTTAACTTTCTGCTTGACTTCTTCCCATGAAGAATCATTTCCGCACAGACCGAGGATCTTGTCTCCCGGGATGATGTCCACCGGATCAGGAATTCTGTAAGCTTGTTCTCCTTTGCCTATACGTGATAGAGCGTCCGCTTTTCCATTCTTAACTCCAGCCCGATAGGTAATCACAAAATCATACTCTGATGGGAACAGAGTGTCATGATGCCCGCTCCCGGGGAGCCGGTTCAAGCCCGGTGTCCCCGAAAGTTCTGCATCTAGCAGCTGGACGCTCACCGTGTCTGCTCCTGCATCCTGACTTCTGCCACGCCTGCCAGCATCCTGGATCACCTGCAAAGGAAGAGAAGAAGAGAACAGAAGAAGGAAAAGTCCTTACCTGCTAAATCCGCATCCCGGAGACATCTCACCGACAATCCTGAAAAGGAAGACTTTAATTTAAAAGCTCATCGCGTCGATCGCTGCAACGCCGCATTCCACTCACCTTTACAGGGCGCCTCCATGTTCAGCAGCGATCATCCGGATTCGCAGTCACGCCCCAGCGCCTAGGGAGAAAAAGACCAGAACAAAAGGTGAGAGAGAGAAGGGAATAAGGAAAGCTAAATCTCCATGTTAAGACTTACCTGTTGATTCATTCCCTCTTCATTTCGGGACCGCGCCGCATCCTGGCATTTCCGGACCCCGGCCCCTATGGGGAAAAAGAGACATCAGCGTTAATGAGCGAATGAAAAGACATTACCAAAAAACGCTTATTAAAGACTTACCTGATTTCTACAAGGATTTCACCTCTCATCTTGGGTCGGTGCCTGTTCCCCGGCATTCCGTACCCCGGCCCCTATGGGGAAAAAGACACTAGCATTAGTACATTAATGCATGGACACAAGGGGAACCTCTTATCAAAAAAATTTACCTGGAAGCCAAACAAGTTTGGTTCTCACCAATCCGAAAATCCAGTGAAGTAACTGGATACCAACGCGCCCCTGCATCAGAAGCAGGATGGAGAGCTCGTCCTTCCAGACCCTAAGGTGAGACGCTACGAGAAATCACAGAAGGGTTTCAAGGAGGGTGAGAGGGGAAAGTGGGAGGCCGATTGCATTACCCCGCAGACAGTTAATCCCCTATTTTCGCCTACAGAAGGATACTTCTGCGAGCCAGACAAGCCAGATTTGGGGGCCCGGTCCAGTCCGTATTCCGAACCCTGCGCATCACCTTAGAAGAGGTCACAGCAGCGCGAACCAGGCCAGCGCCTCCGTGGGAGTCAGGTGAGCGTAACAGAACGCGAAGCCTTCCTACAAATTCCCACCCAGGCGCTATGGAAAGTTCTGAGACTGATCAGTTGGCCCAATTACTGGGGGAATTACGGGCCGAAGTACATGCCGCTCGTCAAGAGACTAATGCCCTCAGGAGGGAATTAATAATATCAAAGGAAAGAACTGATGACCTGGCTAGACAGCTTTTGCAAGGTCAAGCTGGGCAAACTCCTCTACCCGGTTCCGGAGGGAACCCCGCTCCTGTGGTTTCCAGTAACCCTGTGCAGATTAATCTACCTGGAAACATGCCGCTGGCCCCACCCGAATGCTTTGCTGGGGACCCCAAACACGACGTATTCATGAATCAGTGTCGTTTGCACTTCCTATGCAAACCTGGGGCCTTCCCTAATGATCAGACCAAGGTAGCCTTTGTATTGTCATATCTCAGCGGCTGCGCTGCCGATTGGTCAGTTCCACTGGTTACTCAAGATGACCCGATTCTCCGTGATTTTCAAAGGTTTCAAGCAAGCATGGAAAGGTTATTTTCTCGACACTCTCAGGGGCAGGCTCTGGATGACGAACTTCTATCCCTGCGACAGGGCAATCAGGACCTCCTATCCTATATTGCAACCTTTAATAGACTAATTGTGGAAACGGGATGGCCAGAGGATAAAAGAGTCACGTTGTTTTATCGAGGCCTTCGCGGAGAAATTAAAGATGTCTTGGCCCAAGTTGTAAATCCGCCCCAAGAATGCACAGAGTATATAGACTTAGTGGGCCAATTGGATCACAGACTTCAAAACAGAAAAGCAGATCGGTCCAGGTTTGAGACCCGGGTGTTGGTCAAGACCCATGCTAATCCCAAGGGAGTTGATGTCTCTGAGCCTATGCAAATTGGAGGGGTTAAAGGACCCTTAACTCAAAAGGAACGTGAAAGGAGGCGGCAGTTAAAATGATGTCTTTATTGTGGGAATTCTGGACACTTTCTACGAGATTGCCCGGCAAAACCGCCCTGAAAGGCGGTAGGAGCCGCTGATAAAAACCATGAAGACACTGTTTCAGGAAACGACTCCGCCCGACAAGTGTAGGGGTCCGCTTGCCGAGCTTGAAAACTAACTCTCAGACCTCGCATTTCATTGTGCCAATGGTTCTCGTAGATCCAGAACAGCCTAAGCGGTTGCATGCAATAAAGGCATACATCGATAGTGGGGCTATTGGAAACTATGTGGATCGTGAATTGGTCTCTAGGATTAACCTCCCTCTCCGTCCTAAAACCAGCAAAGATGTCATCACCACAGTCGATGGAACTGAAATTGCCTCTGGACCGGTAACACATTCCACTACTGAGGTGACTCTTATTGGTCCCGACGGCCATCCGGAGGGTGTTCTGTTTGATTTAATCAAGGCTCCACAGTTTCAGGTTATTCTTGGAATCCCTTGGTTAGAGACACATAATCCTCGAATTGAGTGGCGAGCTAAGAGAATAACCTTCCCGGATTGTACACAAACCTGCTACCCAGAAAACCTGAAGATTAATCTAGCATCTGTAACCTCTGCCTCCATGCAACTACCTCCGGAATACCAAGACTTTCAGGACGTCTTCCAAAAGGAACAGGCCAACACGTTACCTCCTCACAGATCGTACGATTGCCAAATCGATCTGGTGCCCGGTGCACAACCCCCTTGTAGCAGGATTTATGCCCTTACCGAACCTGAGAATCTGCATTTGAGACAATATTTGGATCAATACCTAGCTAATGGTTTTATTCGCCCGTCAAAGTCCCCGGCATCCTTGGCTTTGTTCTTCGTGCCCAAAAAAGAAGGCGACCTTAGAACTTGTATCGATTACCGCGCATTGAACCAGATAACGGTTAAAAACCGTTATCCTCTGCCTCTGATCCCTGAACTCCTTGACCAGGTGAAGGACGCTTGCATATACACCAAGTTAGATCTCCGGGGGGCTTATCATCTGGTACGAGTTAAAGAAGGCGACAAATGGAAAACTGCCTTCCGTACTAAATACGGATTATTCGAGTACCAGGTGATGCCTTTCAGATTGTGTAACGCGCCGGCTGCCTTCCAATGCTTCCAATACTTCATGAATGATGTCCTTCGGGAACTCATCGATGTTTGTGTTGTCGTATATATCGATGAAATTCTGGTGTACTCCTCTTCGGAATCTGATCACAGAAAACACGTCAGGGCAGTACTTGAAAAACTGCGCCAACACAAACTATTTGCTAAATTGGAGAAATGTGTTTTCCATACCACAGAAGTCGAGTTTCTAGGTTTCATCCTGACACCCAAAGGAGTCCGAATGGACTCAAGAAAAGTGGATGCCATCCTCAAATGGCCATCACCTAGCTCTGTAAAAGGGGTTCAAAGCATGCTTGGCTTTGCCAATTTCTATCGCAGGTTTATCCCGGAATTTTCACGCGTGGTACAACCCATTACTGCACTCTTGAGGAAAAATAAACGTTTTGAATGGTCTGAAGAAGCCGAGCAGGCCTTTAAGGATTTAAAAGCTAAGTTTACCTCCGCACCTATATTGAAACACCCGCGTCCAGATCTCCCTTATGTTGTCGAGACTGACGCATCCAGCCTAGCCATGGGAGCAGTCCTGTCCCAAAGAGATCCCGAAACCAACCAACTGCATCCCGTAGCATTTTGGTCCAGAAAATTCTCAGCACCCGAGGTTAATTATGCAATCACGGACAAAGAACTGTTAGCCATTATGTCGGCTTTTAAAGCCTGGCGGCATTATCTGCTTGGCGCTCGACATACCATCACAGTGATCACTGATCACCGGAATTTACAGTATTTGAAAACCGCCAAGGCTCAGTCATCACGGCAGCTCCGATGGGCTTTGTTTTTCGCTGAATTTGATTTCGTGATTACCTATCGACCTGGCTGCAAGAATGGCAAAGCAGACGCCTTATCCCGAATTGGAATGGGAGAATCTGATACAAACTCAGAACCAGTACCAATAATTCCCGAACAGAGGATTCTAGGCATGACTTCGTTACAGACGCTTGAAGACATTCAAGCCAGAGTGAAACAACTCCTGGACCCTACAACCTTACAGGAATGGATACAAAAGGGATCAGACTTTACCATAGATAATGGTTTACCTTATTTCCAAGGACGCTTATTCCTGCCACATAAGGAATTACACGAACTAGTTATTTCCGGTTATCATGATACATTAATAGAGGGACAGCCCGGTATTGCCAAGACAGAGGAAAAGGTGAAACGACAATTTTGGTGGCCCTCTTGGCGAAAAGATGTTAAATCTTTTGTGATGTCCTGTCGTGTTTGCGCCCAAAATAAAAGTCAAAAGAAAAGACCAGCCGGTCTCCTTCAACCTCTAGACATACCACCAGCACCCTGGCACACCCTATCAATGGATTTTATTACGGACCTGCCTCCTTGTTCGGGGTACAATACTATTCTGGTAATTTGTTTTCCAAAATGGCCCACTTTATTCCTTTGAACGGTTTACCTTCAGCTTCTGTCCTAGCCAAAGAATTCCTCGAAAATATTGTTCGGCTACATGGATTCCCATCTATACTAATCTCTGACCGGGGAAGCCAATTAATTTCCCACTTCTGGCGCAAATGTTGTCAAATGGCTCAGATCGACGTAAGATTATCGACCAGTCACCACCCTCAGACCGATGGTCAGACCGAGAGGACAAATCAGACCCTTGAACAGTACTTACGGTGTATGTTACAGCAATCTGAAAGCAACTGGAAAGACATTCTTTGGATAGCCGAATACGCATATAATAATTCGGTACACTCTGGAACTGGTCACAGTCCTTTTTATACTTTGTTTGGGCATCACCCTCGAACCTCAAACCTTGACTCACCTCAGAACCTCGGAATGCCTGCAGTAGAACATCTGCATTCTACAATTACCCAAGCCTTCAAAGAGGCAACTACGCATTTACAACAAGCCAAGAGAAAATACAAGGAGAATGCTGATCTACATCGGAGTGAAGCACCTCCGTATCAGATTGGGGATCGAGTGTGGTTAGCTACCAGACATTTACCACTCAAAGGGCCTCGAACTTTTAACCCAAAATATCTGGGACCTTATTCTATTACGGCAATAATTAACCCAGTGGCTGTTAAACTTGATTTACCAGCTAGTATGCGAATTCACCCTGTTTTTCATGTGTCACTTCTGAAACCAGTGGTACCCGGAACCCGACTACTCAAACCTCCAGAACCTATTCTAATAGATGGGGAGCCCGAATTCGAAGTGAAGAACATTTTAGACTCAAAAATGTTTAGGTCAAAACTGTTCTACCTAATTGATTGGAAGGGGTACGGACCTCAGGAGAGGTCGTGGGAACCCAGTGACCATGTGCATGCACCTCGATTAGTCAGGAAATTCCACCGACTCTTCCCAGACAAACCAAAACCCCCGGAGGGCACAACCTTGGGAGGGGCCTTGGGGGGCAGTGCTGTCATGATGCCCGCTCCCGGGGAGCCGGTTCAAGCCCGGCGTCCCCGAAAGCGGACATCCAGTCCCCAAGGAAGGACCCAGCAACCCCATATAGGGACCCTTTGGACAGTGTCCTGGTGCCATAGGCGCCAGGCTCATTATGGGAATGCTTGGGTGCACTTACCTGATGCAGACCATGCTGCAGGATCCCAGCCTCCTTGAGGCCTGAAAGGAACTACTTTACCTGTGGGACTAATTTACCATCCGGGCGTGGTCGGGGAAGGATACATACCTGATTGGAGGAAAGATACATACCTGGAACTTCTTCCAAGGCTATTTAAACCCCACCCGAACAGCCACACGTGCTTCGCGTTGTTCTGCATCTAGCAGCTGGACGCTCACCATGTCTGCTCCTGCATCCTGACTTCTGCCACGCCTGCCAGCATCCTGGATCACCTGCAAAGGAAGAGAAGAAGAGAACAGAAGAAGGAAAAGTCCTTACCTGCTAAATCCGCATCCCGGAGACATCTCGCCGACAATCCTGAAAAGGAAGACTTTCATTTAAAAGCTCATCGCGTCGATCGCTGCAGCGCCGCATTCCACTCACCTTTACAGGGTGCCTCCATGTTCAGCAGCGATCATCCGGATTCGCAGTCACGCCCCAGCGCCTAGGGAGAAAAAGACCAGAACAAAAGGTGAGAGAGAGAAGGGAATAAGGAAAGCTAAATCTCCATGTTAAGACTTACCTGTTGATTCATTCCCTCTTCATTTCGGGTCCGCGCCGCATCCTGGCATTTCCGGACCCCGGCCCCTAAGGGGAAAAAGAGACATCAGCGTTAATGAGCGAATGAAAAGACATTACCAAAAAACGCTCATTAAAGACTTACCTGATTTCTACAAGGATTTCACCTCTCATCTCGGGTCGGTGCCTGTTCCCCGGCATTTCGTACCCCGGCCCCTATGGGGAAAAAGACATTAGCATTAGTACATTAATGCATGGACACAAGGGGAACCTCTTATCAAAAAAATTTACCTGGAAGCCAAGCAAGTTTGGTTCTCACCAATCCGAAAATCCAGTGAAGTAACTGGATACCAACGCGCCCCTGCATCAGAAGCAGGATGGAGAGCTCGTCCTTCCAGACCCTAAGGTGAGACGCTACGAGAAATCACAGAAGGGTTTCAAGGAGGGTGAGAGGGGAAAGTGGGAGGCCGATTGCATTACCCCGCAGACAGTTAATCCCCTATTTTCGCCTACAGAAGGATACTTCTGCGAGCCAGACAAGCCAGATTTGGGGGCCCGGTCCAGTCCGTCTTCCGAACCCTGCGCGTCACCTTAGAAGAGGTCACAGCAGCGCGAACCAGGCCAGCGCCTCCGTGGGAGTCAGGTGAGCGTAACACAGAGCCCAACGAAGCTGTCTAGATGATTGTGCTTTAGCGGAACGCAGGTACTGGAGGTTCCGATGGTCTGTTATGATGGTAATAGTGTGTTTAGTTCCTGGCAAGTAATGCCTCCATTCCTTGAGGGCTTTTTTTATCGCAAGCAATTCTTTATCTGTAACCGCATAATTTAGTTCTGCTGGTGAGAATTTTTTTGACCAGAAAGCCACGGGATGAAGTTGACCCATATCTGTATTCCGTTGGGACAAGACCGCTCCCATGGCCACGCTTGATGCATCAGTCTCTACAATGTAAGGGAGATCTGGTTGCGGGTGTTGTAGTACTGGGGCGGATGTGAACCGGCTCTTCAGAGCACAGAAGGCTTCCTCAGCTGCGGGGGTCCATTCAAATTTCCGATGTTTGCGTAAAAGAGCGGTGATAGGATGCACCAAATGTGAGAAACCAGGTATAAAGCGTCTGTAGAAATTGGCAAAACCTAGGAAGCTCTGCACTCCCTTTAAGGACGAAGGTGATGGCCAAGTGAGAATCGCTTCCACTTTCCTGCTGTCCATATGGATGCCTTGTGGCGACAAGATGAATCCTAAAAACTCAACTTCGGTGACGTGGAAGGAGCACTTTTCAAGCTTGGCATAGAGGTGATTATCGCGCAGCTTGTGAAGAACCACCCGTACATGTGACACATGCTCTTGTACAGAAGCCGAATAGATGAGGATATCGTCTATGTACACTACAGCACATACGTCTAGCAGTTCTCGTAGGATATCATTCATGAAGTGTTGGAAGGCCACTGGCGCGTTGCAAAACCCGAACAGCATAACCTAGTACTCGTAGAGGCCATATCTGGTGCGGAACGCGGTCTTCCATTCGTCACCCTCTTTAACGCACACCAGGTGATAAGCCCCTCGAAGATCCAATTTTGTGAACACCTGCGCATGGCGCACTTGATCGAGCAATACAGGTATTAGAGGTAACGGGTACCGGTTTTTCACAGTGACCTGGTTTAATGCGCGATAGTCAATGCACGTCCTTAGATCCCCCTCCTTCTTAGGGACGAAGAAGAGGGGAGACGCCGCGGGGGACTTGGAAGGGCGGATAAAACCGTTAGCAAGGTATTGGTCCAGGTAAGCCTTCAGATGAGCGTTTTCCCCTTCTGTCAAAGCATATATGCTGCTACACGGCACCTTTGCCCCTAGTACCAGGTCTATTTGACAGTCATAAGGACGATGCAGGGGCAGAACGTTGGCTTGTTCCTTGGCGGATACATCTCGGAATTCCTGGTATTCGGGAGGTAAAACTCCGAACATCCCCAACCCTGGGAGAGTCTTCTGCAATGCTGTTATTGGATGCTCCGATGCCCCACCTGACTCGTAACAGTGTCTGCAATCCCTGGGGAAGGTTAATGATCTACCACGCCAATCTATGAGTGGGTTATGTTTCTCGAGCCAAGGTATGCCAAGGATCATTTGGAACTGCGTAGCTGAAATCAGATCGAATTAAATTTCCTCCTTGTGCCCGTCTTGACAGAGTATAATGACCTTGGCGGTACAACGGGTATCTGGTCCTGATAGTAGCTGAGTTCCGTCGACAGTGGTTACATTGTCCACGGTCTCCTTCGAACAAATTGGTAAGCCGATCTTGTTGGCCATCTCAAGGTCCAGATAGTTTCCTATGGCTCCACTATCCACAAAGGCTTCTAGAGCATGTAAACTGGAGGGTCGGCGCTGGTCCACAATAGTAACTGGGATGGTAAAATGAGAGGTCAGCGGAGATTTTCTTGCGCTCGACAAACCGACCTCTAAGTTTGCCGGTCGTTGGAGTTTTCCGCCTCAGTTGTCTCCTTTACCCCATCCATGGCGCCTACAGTCTTTCAAGGGCGGTTTGACCGGGCAGTTGCGAAGAAAATGGCTGGATTGACCGCAGTATAGACATAATTGTTCTTGCCACCTTTTATCTCGTTCAGCCTTAGAGACGGGACCTCGGACTCCCCCAAGTTGCATGGGTTCGGGATGTGTTTCCGTGGGCTGACGAACTGCTGTCTCCTTGGGCCGCATGTAAAATGTCCTGCTCTCCGTGCGTGAGTGGTCGGCCCTCCGGGTCTGCAAACGATGATCGAGCTGAAGTGCAAGGTCTATGTACTCGGCGCACCCATCGGGGGGATTAACTACTTGTGCCAGGACATCTTTAAGCTCTCCTCGTAGCCCTTGGTAAAAAAGGGTTGTCCGTTTCTCCTCGGGCCAGTTTGTTTCGGCTACCAGGCGGTTGAAGGATGACACGTAAGCTAAAACATCCTGATTCCCTTGTCGCAAAGATAACAACTTGTCGTCCAAGGCCTGCCATTGTGTGCTACGGGCAAAAAGCTTTTCCAATTCACGTTGAAAGCCCGCAAAATTTTGGAGCAAGGGGGTCATCCCGGTTGACTAACGGTACAGACCACTCCGCAGCATGTCCCCCCAAATATGACAAAACAAAGGCTACCTTGGACTGGTCTGAGGGAAATAACCCCGGTTTACACAGAAAGTGTAGATGGCACTGGTTCATAAATGTGCTGAATTTTTTGGGCTCCCCAGAGAACCTTTCCGGGGGCGCCAGAGGTATATTGCCAGGAAGGACCACTGGAGCTGCTATGGGCTGGGATGGTGCTACGGTTGGTAGGGCCGTGGCTCCCCCTGGTAATGGGGCCATACCCGCTTGAGTCTGAAGCGATTGGCGAGCTATCTCATCTGTCTTATCTCGGTTCACTGCCAGCTCACGCCTCAAGGCGTTTGTCTCCGAACGAGCTGCGTGTACCTCTGCCCTCAGCTCCCCCAATAACTGTGAAAGTTGGTCTACATCCGAGGTCTCCATCGCTCAGGCGGAAGTGTTTTAAGGTAGGCTTTGTGTTCTGTCACGCTCACCTGAAAACTCTGCAGGAGCGATGGATTCTCTCGACCTCTGCTCTCCTAACCTCTGAATTCTGTTCTGTCTCCTTCTCCTGGGGTTCTTCCTGTAAGGATAGGTAAAGGACGGGTTAAGTACTGTGCCTGGCCCAGATAACAACCCACCTCCCAACTCCCGGAGAGAGTGCAGTGCTAGGAGCTCAACTCTTAATTGAGTAAGGCATGCTCTCCGTCCTGGCTCTGCAGGGGCGCTACGGTGTGGGGCCGGATGGCTGTTGTGCAGTATGCAAGCTGTCCCCCACCTGTGTGGTTTGCGGCGGGAGAAAACACGAGACCGCCTCCTTGAGTCCTTGGAAAGTTATAGCGGTCCAAATAAGTTCGGAGACAGTTAATTCACTGGCCCTTATATGCTGGGTGTGAGAGTTCAATGCCTAAGTGTCCTCTGAGGCCCAGTTAATTCACTAGGCACAGGTAAGGAGAAAAGTTTGTCCTTTGGGTACTTGAAACCCGAATTGTCTCTAGCGACTAATCGGCCTTTCTCTTGTCTTTTTCCTAACAGGTTTTGTCCAGAAATACCTCGGCAGATGGGAAATCCTACGAGCTGCTGAGGCCAGAGGGTCCGCGTGATGAAGATGGAGCTGAATAGACAGACGGACCCGCCCAAAAACAGGTGAGTACAGAAATGAAGTTCGCTAATGCTTTCTGTTGTTTTCTTTCTTGCAGATGCGGGGCTCGAAGACGCGAGGATGCCGTCCGGCCGGGGATCAGGTCTTTAGAAGCTGTGGAATCGTTCCAGAGACTGAACAGGTAAGTGCGTGCTCACTGCCACAGAGAAAACACATGAAGCAAGTCCCTGCTCTTTGGGAGTGGCTTCTATAGAGAGCCTCGCCCAAAGTCTAGAGCGTTGCATAAAGTCCAGATTGGCACAAAAGGAATCCATTGAAATGGAACAGGAAGTCCCTTGCTATTCAATTGGGGGTATGCGGTTTCTAATGGAGACATGGAAATCAACCTGTCCTTGCCCTCCAAGCTCTTACCCATAATGCTCCCGACTGATTTCCCGTCGTGCTATCATGAACTGGGTATGAAATAGACTGAACAAGTCGACCTAACCTAGCACCCATGACAAAGATCAAGGAGCAGCAGTAGTGCTGTCTTACCCTCGTCTCTCAGCTCATCTATTTGAACCTTAAGGTCTACGAGAGCGGTCTCAGTACCATTTTGGGGTCTGAAACCTGACTGTCGGGCTCCTAAGAGGTGGTTGTGTTGGAGATAGTGTTGGATTTTTAAGTATGATATTTTATCGAGGATTTTAAGTAGGAATGGGACTGTGGTAATGGGGCGGTAATTAGTGGGGATGGATGGGTTTAGATTTTCTTTTTTGAGGAGAGGG
Organism: Ambystoma mexicanum; assembly: GCF_040938575.1. Taxonomy (NCBI): domain Eukaryota; kingdom Metazoa; phylum Chordata; class Amphibia; order Caudata; family Ambystomatidae; genus Ambystoma; species Ambystoma mexicanum. The sequence goes on from NC_090923.1 coordinate 644,026,761, forward strand.
AGGACCCAGGATTGCTTTAAGTTATTGGGTATGGTGCCTGAAGTGAAGGATGCATTTATAAGTTTAGTGATAAAAGGGGAGAGTTCACGAGCTGCATCTTTTATGAGTTGTGCAGGGCATAAGTCACCATGGCAATTTGAGGGTTTGAGAGTCAAGATGACTTTTTCAACCTCTTTGGTGGATACTTTGCGAAAGTTAAAGTGGGGAATGGCTGCATGGGGTAGAGTTAGACTAGATTGTGGCGCTGTCACGTTAGGATTGCTTGGTTTAGCGGAGGTAAGAGTATTTATTTTTATTATTAATCTTAGTTTGCAGGGTTGTGATTTTATTAGCCAGAGCATTTTGTATGCCGGAGCACCAGTTTTTGTCCTTGAGGCAGGAGTCTGGAGTTTGGATAGGGGATTCTACCTCTTTTAGTATAGCGAAAATCTCTTTGTTATTAGATTTAGCTTGGGAGATTCAGAAGTTGTAGGAGGTTTGTTTAGCGAGGATGATTTCTTTTTTGTAGAGGGATGCTTGTTTATTCAAGTTATTCTTGTTGGTCTCTGAGGGGTCTAGTCTCCATATTTTTTCATATCGGCATTTCTCTTGTCTAATTACTTTTAAGTGAGGAGAGAACCAAGTATTCACATGTTCTGCAGCCCGGGTATGGTTTATATAGCCCCTGTAAAATAGTACCAGGTAAAGTAGTTCCAGGCTCCAGCCACACCCAAAACACTAGACCGCATGGTTTGGTTCACAGGAACTGAGCCATTCGTTGCATCCATGTTGGATTTAAAGGCCCATGTAAATAAATGGGACTAGTTTGAACAGCCCTTCCTTCCTACATATGAGCCTGGTGCCAAAGGCGCCAGGACTGGCTCCAGGAGCCCTTTTGCAGTGGTTTTAATGCCCTCATGGTTCTGGTGGGAGCCTGCTTGTGGCACAACTTGTGCCCCCTCACAGTGGTCATGACAGCACTCCCCTCATCCCCCTGCCCCCCCAAGGCCCCTCTCATGGTATCCTTTCTGTCCGGTCCGGGTTTGGTGGGGTTATCCAGGTGAAACCTCTTAATCAAATGTGGTGCATGAATATGTTCACTTGGTTCTGTCTTGAGGCCCGTACCCTTTCCAGTCCACTAAATAGTATACCTTAGATCTGGTACGTTTCGAATCAAAGATGTTTTTAACTTGAAATTCAGGCTCTCCATCAACTAGCACAGGTTTTGGTTGTGTTAAGACTTGGGTTCCTGGTTGTACAGGTTTTACAAGTGACACATGGAACACCGGATGTATTCACATGCTTGGTGGTAAGGCTAACTTGACGGCCACAGGATTTATCACCGATTCAATGGTATAGGGTCCTAGATATCTTGGACAAAAGGTCTGAGTACCTTTTATGGGCACATGTTTTGATGCAAACCAGATTTCATCTCCAACTTGGTAATCGGGAGCTTTCTTTTGATGCCGGTCCGAGAATTTTTTTTGTCTGTCCTTGGCTTGCAGTAAATGTTCATTCGCTCTTCTGAAGGCTTGGGTTATGCTTGTGTGTAGAGTCTTTACCGCTGGCATTTCCAAGGTAGTGGGGGAGTCTAGTTCAGAGGTACGTGGATGTCTTACGTATATTGTGTAGAACGGGCTTTGTCTTTGTCCCATGCTGGTGTGTATGGAGTCATTGTATGCGTATTCCGCTATCCATAACAAGTCTTTCCAATTCTCTTCCACTTGATGCAGCATGCAACGTAGATACTGTTCTAATGTCTGGTTTGTTCTTTCTGTTTGTCCATCCGTTTGGGGGTGATGGCTAGTGGATAATCGAACATCGATTTGTGCCATGGTACAACATTTCCTCCAGAAATTGGATACACATTGGCTTCCACGATCTGAGATTAGGACAGAGGGGAAACCATGCAGTTTTATAATCTGTTCAAGAAATGCTTTTGCCAGACCAGTAGCGTTAGGAAGTCCTTTGAATAGAATGAAATGTGCCATTTTAGAGAACAGGTCTACAACCACCAGAATGGTATTAAAACCTTGACAGGGAGGTAAGTCTGTAATAAAATCAAGAGAAAGAGTATGCCACGGAGCCGGTGGAATATCCAGTGGTTGTAGAAGGCTAGCTGGTTTCTGTTTTTGTGATTTATTCTGTGCACATATCCCACATGATAGAACAAATCGAGCAATGTCCTTATGCCAGGTTGGCCACCAATAATTCTGCTTAACCTTGGCTAGAGTCTTAGCAATTCCGGGATGGCCTTCGATTTCTCGGTTTCCACAGATTGCAGCCCCGGTTGAGATGCTGAGTGTTGGATGGTGAATTCTCAGGTAAGGCAGAATAACCCTGTTCTTGTTCTTGCAGGAAGTTGCTGAAGACCAGGAGCTGGACATGGTGAGCGTCACGCTGCTAGATGCAGAATAACGCGAAGCGTGTTCTGCAGCCTGGGTGTGGTTTAAATAGCCCCTGTAAAATAGCACCAGGTAAAGTAGTTCCAGCCTCACCCAAAACACTAGACCGCATGGTTTGGTTCATGGTTGGGTTCACAGGAACTGAGCCATGCGGTTGTATCCATGTTGGATTTAAAGGCCCATGTAAATAACATGGGACCTAGTTTGAACAGCCCTTCCTTCCTACATATGAGTCTGGCGCCAAAGGCACCAGGACTGGCTCCAGGAGCCCTTTTGCAGTGGTTTTAAGGCCCTCAGGGTTCTGGTGGGAGCCTGCTTGTGGCACAACTTGTGCCCCCTCACAGTGGTCATGAAACAAAGTCCCAGGTGGGTTTGACCATCAGGTCGTCGGGTCAAGACACTGAATGCTCCACGCCCAAAAAAAGAGGATTGGCATTGCAACAAGGCAAAGAAAAGTTTGCACTCCAGGAGCCATTTGTCCTTTTCATCATCCCACAACAAAGAGACGTCACTGAGGAAGACACAACTCAGATTCATTGGAGGAACGCAGTAAGATCTGCCTAACCTCAGGCGTGTCGAGGGAAAAGTGGGAGGCGTTTAAGGAGCAAATTCTCCAGCTTTTCCAAAAAGCTGCAGCAAGTACGACTCTGTTCTTGATACTGCAGGCAGATACGGCACCAGCAGTGCCCAGAGATTACGGTGCCATGGTAGCCATGTCTGGTCCTACATCCTCGTGCTCGACCACGACGACTAGGAAACTGGCTCTAGTTCCTTTCTTACTGAATCTTGATCCGTGTTTTATGACTCTGTAAGGTCGATTTACGATGACGAGGAGTCCAAGTGCCTTTTGGCGCGATTGTTGGAGGAGATGATTTATTCTCTGACCAAGCAGATTTGCTTGCTCTGGCCGAAGTATTTTATGACACTTCTCCCGATCTGCAACAGGGTGCTCCTTATGGTCACCCTCATGCACAGTACAGAAGGACTGTCAAAAGGGTAGTTGAAGCCTTGGTTCTAGGCACCCTGGCTAAACACCTGACTGCTTATGAATTAATGGACATCCTGGATAAGGGACCGCAAACAGAAAGGGCATTGCCATTTAATGATGCCATTGTGTACCCCATTTCCACACTGTGGCAAAGACCATGACCCACCCCAGCCGTGGATGCAGAACTCACAAAGAAATACAAACCAGCTGGGAGGCATTTAGCCTTCCTGTCATTCCACCCCATGCCAGAAGGCCTAGTAGTGCAAGCCGCCACCCATTCTCCCTACAGACAGGGAACACAAGAAAACGAACGTATTGAACAAAAAAAATCTTCGCCTCAGGAATCATGTTCCTGAAGGCAGTCAATGCATTGTGCGCATTTGCCAAGTATTCTTGGACTTTGAAGGCTTATGGCAGAAGCAGCGGAACACTTCCTGGCTGGTGATGTGAGTAATGGTTTCCTGCGTATCATTTACGATAGCAAGGAGGTGGCATGCCAAGCACTGCAGTTGGGCCTGGACACTGCGGATCGCATAGGCCATGCAGTGGACGCACCCACTGTGTTAAGGAGGTCAGCCTCCCGTCACAGTTCAGGACTCTCACCGAATGTTCAAGCTAAACTTGTGAACATAGCTTTCGAAGGTGAGCACCCTTTATGCCTGAAGTCCGATGTATCCTTGGAGAAGTTCAAGGACTCCAAGTTGGCTACCAATTTGCTGGGCCTAGCTGTGCATCAACCAGCAAAGAAATTATCAGCTTTCACTCAAGGTATAGAGGCTGCAGATGATAGATTCTGTTTGGAAGAGGACACAGCTCCTGCAAGCCAGGCAAAAGCAGAGGCATAAGGGCCAGCAGACTGTGGCAGGGGCGGCACCAAGTTCTCACCACATGTTTCTCTGGTTAGAGGCAAAATTTCAGAGGACTGGGATGGCAGTGGTGGCGTTCCCATACCTGGATGACTGGCTGATCTGGGGAAGGTCTCTGGAGCTGGTATTAACTCAGCTCAAGGAAAGCTGCTCTCTGCTTCATGGTTTGGGCATCTCCCTAAATTTCCAGAAGTCCCACCTCACGCCAACACAGAAGCTCCAATTCATTGAAGCAGTCCTGGATACACAGTTGGGGAAGGCCTTTCCCCCCGAAGAAAGAGTCTCCAATGTTAGGCAAATGTTCGAGCTTTTCCAGAGCCACGACAGTCTACCAGTGGCTTTTTTCCTCCACACTTTGATGCCATGAAGGACATTCTCGAGGTGTTGAGGTCGGTGGCCAACAACCTCTCTTGGTGGGCTGACAGAGAGAACATGATTGTTGGGGAACCCTTTTGGCCACCGTGGCCCCAAGCCCAGGTAGTCACGATTGCGTCCTTGAAGGGTTGGGGTGCTCACTGCAGGGACCTGCAGCTGAGTAGCTTTTTTTGACCAATGGAATGCTGAAAGCATTTTAACAGGCTGGAGTTGCGGGTTATCAGATTGGCCTTGAGGGCCTTTGTGCCCTCCCTCAAGGGGAAACATCCTTGTTTTGATGGACAGCACAGTGACAATATACTACCTCAGCAAACAGGTGGGTGTTCAGTCCCTGCCCCTATGCAGGGAGGCGCTGCAGCTATGGTTCTGCTTGCTGGAGATCCAGATCCCCGATTCAGCTGGCCATCTAGCGGGAGCGTAGAACAGGCTGGTGGAAGCTGTGAGCAGGCACGAGTGGGCAGTGTGTCAGGAAATTATCTGTGGTAATGACCCAATTACTATAAAGCCTTGTAAATAGGTTCCCGCCTACTCTGTGGACATGTTTGATGGCTCCGTTTGAGCCCATGCATTCATGCCTTATCCGGCTGCTTAACCTAAATAAAATGCCTCTCCTGGTGGCAATCACGTCAGCTAAAAGTGTAAGTGAGCTTCAGGTTCTATCTTACAAGCCACATTTCCTATGAATTTTCAGGGAGAAGGCTTTGCTCATGGTTTGTCCTAAATTCCTGCCAAAAGTGTTTTCTGAATTCCATGTGTCCCAGGGCATTGATTTTCAGTTTTTTAAAATCCTCCCCTGCATCCTTTTAAGGATGAGGAAAGGCTACACAGGCTTCTCCCTAAGGAGGCACACAACCTTTACATAGCTAGGACAGCAAAATGTAGGCATGACAATCAACTCTTTGTGGCTTTCTCTCTATTCATGAAGAGTTTGCCTGTGTCCAAACAGACAATGGGCCTCATTACAACTCCAGCGTTTTTTTCCTGGCGCCTGGCTCCACAGAAACACCGGGGGTTTATGACCCGAGTGTTCCTGGAAGTCAGGCGCTGGAAAAATGTATCATAATGAGGCCCAATCTCTTGTTGGATAAATCAAATCTCTGCATTGCAGTGTTATCAGAGAGCAGATAAAGATCTGCCACCAGGCATCAGAGCACATTCCAACAGGGTAGTGGTGGCATCATCCGCATTGCAGACGGGTGTGCTGGTGAAGGAAATATGTCAAGCAGTGATGTGGCTGTTGCTCCACCCGCTCACAAAGCATTACCGCTTAGATGTGTCATGTGATTTGGCCGAGCAGTGTTGCAGAACTTCCTTATCTGAGGTCTTTCATCCTGCCGCAATACACAAGTGTATCAGAGTGCAACCAGGCAAAGGGAGGGGAAAAGGGGAGAACAAACACAACGAAAGTGCATGGAAGAGGAGCTGTGGAAAGTGTGGAACAGAGGAGAGAACAAAATAAATATTAATAAGTAAAATAAATAAATAAAGGCGATAAACAGTGGTAGTGCAGCCAGAAAGAGGCAAGTGGTAGGTTAGTCAGATAGGGTATATCTGATAAGTGCAGAGGAAAAGTGGGTGGTGGACTGTATGGACACACATACAGACCCCAGTGCAAGTGGTGGGCTGGAGGCAGTGCAGGAGGGTGGAAGAGATGAGCAGGTGAGAAGAGGAGAGCCGAAGAGGAAGGTCTTGAGGTGCTTCCGGAACCAGAGACGGTTCTCCTCAAGTTTCAAGGTGGCAGGGAGGCTGTTCCAAAGGGAGGCCCCAGCCGAAGACAGAGATCTACCCCCGGCACGTTTCTTTGAAAAACGACTTACCCTGAGGGAGTTACAAGTAGAGGAGCGAAGGGATCGAGATGGGAGGTATTTACCGAGGCATAGCTGGATGTATTTTGGACCCAGGCCCCAGAAAGCCTTTTGGACAATGCAGAGGGATTTAAATGTAATCCTTGCATCCACTGGGAGCCGATTTCAGAGCTGGAGTGATACGATCGCAGGGCTTGAGGTCAAGGATAAGTCTTGCAGTTCTGGATTAGTTGTAAAGAGTGGAGGCAGGTAGATTTAAAAAGAGGCTGTTACAGTAGTCTAATCTGGAGAGAACCAGAGATTGGGAGACAGTGAGCTTCTAAGGGAAGGAGAGGAAAGGCAGAGTACCTCTGAGGATGTGCAGTAAGAAGTTTGATTTTTTTTTTTAGAGACATCAGAGATGTGTGAGAAGGACAGTGTAGAGTTAAAGATGACCCAGAGGTTCTTAGCCTTGCAGGTGGGGGTAGGAGGAGGGCCAAGGGAGGCCGGCCACAGAGTGAGGGGAAAGGATGGTGAAGGTGCACCAATGAGGAGGATCTCAGTCTTGTTGGCATTTAGACAAAGATCATTGGTGGCACACCAATTTTGAATGGCGATTAGGCAATCAGAGATGAGGGAAGGAGAGGAGGTGGCTGAAGGAAGCCTGAAAATGCGTTGGGTGCCATCAGCATAGCACTGGAAATTTGAGTTGAAAATTGAAATGCAGTAGACGAGAATTGCCAGGTATTGGTTGAAAAGCCAGGGCAAGAGGTTAGACCCCTGGGGAACACCACAGGTAGAGAGGGAGATAGGAGATAGGAAGGACCCTAGTTGTACTTGGGAGGGTCGATCAGAGAGGAAAGAGGCCAGCCAGGCCAGAGCCTGATCGGTGATACCCAGATTGTCACAGAGACAGTTGAGCAGGGTGGTATGGTTGATGGGGAGGGAGATGAGGAATCTGTGGGAGAATGCAATACATTGAAGGAGAAATAACTTACCAGTAATTTTCTTTCTATGGATTCTCCTCCTGCAGATTCCTCATCAACCTCCCTGCTATGAAAGTGTCTGCTGCCTATATCTGGTTGTTCTCTTCTAATGGGACAAGGTTATAGCGATTAGGTGTTAGGCACAAGTTGATGCCTCATTGTAGAAGTACTGTCAGGCAGTTGCTTCCTGCACAGTTCTGTTGCTAAAAAAAAGAAAACTAAAAATGTTTGTGCTGTTTTCAAGCCCAATGCTATATATTCTTCCTCTGCAGATGCTGAGCTCAGGGAGGGGTTGGGGGGGATAGGTGGAGAACTTAAGTACGGGGGTCTAATGATGTTATATATATATATATATATATATATATATATATATATATATATATATATATAGGATACATTACTCAGCGTAATCGTATTTCTGATGCTTGTATCTGCTTAGATTCACATGCTGTGCATAGGCCATCTAGTGTTCGCTGCGGTGTATTACAGTTTGTTTTTCGAAACTTGAAAATGGGTGTCGACATAGGGCGTGCCAGTAATACTATCCCTAGTGTGGCGTCCACTGTACCCATGATCCTCACGCGTGTAGGACCCTCAGATTGTATTTTTTCTGACATGAGGTAGCATGAGGAGTAGCGCGAGTACAGATCATCCAAGCAGATAGATAGATAAGACTACAAGCATCCATGCGCCTTCTCTCAGAGGGGAGGAAAGGGGCGCATGTGAATCTAAGCAGATACAAGCATCAGAAATATGATTACGGTGAGTAATGTATCCCTTCTGAGGCTTGTGGAATCTGCTTAGATCACATGCTGTGCATAGATTAGCGAGCAGTGCTAGAAGAAGGAGGTGCGATGTGAGAAGGGTCATGAGCAAAGAGATGTCTTAGAACCGCTTATCCCACTTGAGTATCTGTCTTGGAATGAGTATCAATGCAGTAGTGCTGAGTAAAAGTGTGAATAGAGCTCCATGTAGCTGCTTTGCAAATGGTGTCAAGGGGTACATTTGCAATGAAAGCCAGAGTGGCCCCAGTGCCTCTAGTAGAGTGGGCTCTTGGCGTAAAAGGCAGAGTTTTTTCAGAAAGGGAGTAACACAGCTGGATACATTTGACTATCCATTTGGAGATGGAACCTTTAGAGACGCGATCTCCCTCTCTGCCTGTAGCTACAGAGACGAACAGTTGGTCTATCTTTCTTAGCGGTCTGGTCTTGTCTACATAGTAGAGGTCCGCTCTTTGCACATCTAGAGTGTGTAGTTTCACCTCAGCAGAGTTTTTGGGTTCTTGGAAGAAGGCCGGTAGCTCAATGGACTGGTTGATGTGGAATTTTGAAATGAATTTAGGTGAGAACCTAGGGTGTGTTTGTAGAACCAGTTTATCCTTATGAACAGTAAAGAAAGGATCCTGCACTGACAGAGCCTGAATTTTACTGGATGTAATGGCTACTAAGGCAGTCTTATAGGTCAGGTGTTTGAGACTAGCTTTATGCATGGGTTCAAATGGGGGGACCATGAGTTTAGAAAGCACCACATTAAGGTCCCATCCTGGTGGTGGGTTAGAAATTGGAGGGTGGAGTCTCTTAATCCCTTCCATGAATGCTTTAACCACTGGTACTTTCCACCACAACACCTTGTTATGAGAGGTGGTTTAAGCTGATAACGCTTACCAACCCTGCGTCCAGCAGGTGGAGCATGTAGGTGTCAATATTGGAAGGAGTACAATCAACTGGGTTGATCTGTTTATTCTGGCACCAAATAACAAATCTCTTCCATTTATCAAAGTAACACTGTCTTGTGTTTGGTTTCCTAGATTCCTTTAGGATATCCATGCATCTCTGTGGTAGATTGAGATGCCCAAACTGACTTCAGGAGCCATGCTGCCAAGTTCATTGAGCTGGGTTAAGGATGCACTGTTTGTCCTTGGTGCTGGGATAGTAGGTTGTGCCAACACGGGAGTTTGATGGGTTCGCACACTGCCAGTCTGCGCAGGTGTGGGAACCACGGTTGCCTCGCCCACATGGGAGCAACTAGGATGAGCGTCATCGATTCCCTGTGCATCTTGTTGACCAACTTCCTCATCAGAGGAGTGGGTGGAAAAGCGTAGGCAAACATCCCTGACCAGTTCATCCACAGGGTGTTCCCCTTGGAGCCTGGCTGGGGGAACCTGGATGCGAATCCTGGCCATTGTCTGTTTTTGCTTGTGGCGAATAGGTCTATAGTGGGGAAACCCCACTGTGAGAAGAGGTCTCCTACGACTTCTTCGTGTAGACACCATTTGTGTTCTTCTGGGAGAGGATCTCTGTTCAAGGTGTTCGCTAGTGAATTGAGATCCCCTGGAACATGTTGAGATGACAGGTAAATGTTCCCATATGAGTACCCATTTCCAAATTTTCTGGGCAAGCTTGGACAGATTTGGCAAACGAGTCTCTCCCTGTTTGTTTATGTAAAACATAGTGCAGATATTAACAGACAGCACGACAGCTGACAGGTTCAACAGGTGGGGTTCGAACGCTCAAAGCGCTCTGAAGACTGCCAGAAGCTCTAGCAGATTTATGTGATTCTTGGCCACTGTGTGGGACCAGAGACCCTGAGCTGTGTGGTGAAGGAGGTTTTGCTCCCCACCCCAACAGGGACGCGTTTGTAGTGACTACGGCCTGTATCTCCGGGTCATAAAAGGGTTTCCCCTTTGACAGGTTCTCTTTTGTCCACCAGTAAAGACTCTGTACTAGTGTTGGCGAAACGACCACTAGATCGTCCCACTGACCACTTGCTTGAGGCCACTGTTTCGCCAACCATTCCTGCATGGGTCGCATGCGCAGACGCGCGTGGGGAACCAGGTAAATACATGATGCCATCATGGCTAGCAAACACATCGCTTTGCGCACCCTTATCTGGCGACCGGGCTGATATTGAGGTATTTGCAGTAGTAGATTCCGAATTCTTTCCTCTAATGGAAAGGCCAACCGCTCTTGCGTGTTTAGGACAGCTCCTAGGAACTGTTTGGAGGTGCTTGGCACCAGGCTTGATTTTTTCTCGTTGATTGAGAAACCCAATTCGAAGAGGAGGTCGATCCTTCTTTGGATGTTGGAACTGCAAATTACTGGAGTTTCCTCCGTGATGAGCCTGTCGTCCAGGTAAGGGTACACTGGGATTGTCTCCCTGCGTAGGTGTGCCGCCACCACTGCCATTACCTTGGTGAATACCCTTGGAGCCGAGGCTATACCGAAGGGCAGCACCTTGAATGGTAGTGCTGACTGTCCAGCTTGAAGCACAAGAATCTTCTGTGCGCTGGTAACATGGAAATATGAAAATAGGCATCTTTCATGTCCAATGTTGCCATGTAATCTCCCTTTTTTTTAGGAGGGGGATTACCTCTTGGAGCATAGTCATGCGAACATTTTGGGGCTTCACATACTTGTTTGCAGGGCGTAAGTCTAATATTGGGTGCATTGTCAAATCTTTTTTTGGCACAAGGAAGTAAGTTGAATAAATACCCTTGGTTACCTGGTTGCCCGGGACGAGTTCTATCGCATCCTTTGCGAGAAGATTAATGATTTCCTCGAGGAGGATCTTTTGGTAGTCCAGGCAGTGTATTTTTTGTCTTGGAGGGTGGTTGCGGGGGCGCTCCAGCAGTTCGATGCAGTAGCCCATGGACACTGTGGACAGCACCCATCTGTCTGAGGTGATGCCTTCCCATGCTTGGGTGAAGTTGGAAATGCACCCCCCTACTGGGGATGCGTGGGAAGGGACCCTGAGCGGAGCGTCACTGTTTGCTGGGAGGCGTACCGCCTCTGCCTGGGCTGCCTCTCCCTCTACCGCGGCCCCTCTTGTTACCTCTACAGTAATTTTGGGTACCTTGTTGGTTGCCACCCCACGATGTACCCTACCCCTGTGAGTAATTGGAACCCCTCTGGGAATTTTGTCCCTGTGAGCGACGCAAATTATTATTATTCCCTCTTTGGTTTGTGGGTTTGTTAGTCAATTGTCCCAGGGACTTTAGGGTATCGTATTCATCCTTGGCAGTTTTGAGTGCCTCCTCTACTGCTTTGCCAAACAAGACATTCGGTTCCACCGGCATGTCGATAAGAGTAGCCTGGGTCTGGGTTTAAACCCTGACTGTCTGAGCCAAGCGTGTCTCTTGATGACAGTGCTCTCTGCGATGAACCGGCCTGCATTATCTGCGGCGTCAAAGGTCGCCTTTAGAATGCACCCAGACACCGATCTACCCTCCGACGCAATCTGGGCTAACTGGCCCTTTAGTGGTTCAGGTGCGGGGGCGATGAGGGCAGCTACCTGCTCCCACTGATGGCAATTATAGCTTGCCAGCAGCATGGTGGTATTGGCGATTCTTGCCTGGTAAGCGGAAGTGGAGGCCACTTTTCTTCCTAGCCCATATATCCTCTTGCTCTCCTTGTCTGGGGAAGCTTCAGATGATGATGATAGAGGTGTCCCCGCTCTTTTCCTGGTGGTAGTGACTACCAACGAGTCAGGCTTAAGTTGGCCCTTTATATAAAGTGGGTCTGACTGGGCGGCCCTGAACAATTTTTCAATTCTGGGGTTCACAGTCCTAGTGAGATTAGGGGTGAGGAGGGAAGGGTCAATTCTGCGTTGGATGGACTTCAGAATTGGTATGGCTTGGCCAATGGGTTTCTTATCCCCCATGATCTCTTCTGCAAAGTCCCTCTCTTCTTGAGCCCCTTGAGTGTCTATGTGAAAGTGCTCTGCAGCTCTAAGTAAGTCCTTATTCAGTAGAGGCTGATTATCCACAGGTGAGTCACTGACTGGTGGTTCTTTGTTAACAGGTGAGTCTAGATTATAGACCTCTGCCTCATCTTACTCCTCCTGGTCCTCGTCGTCTCCGTAATAATCGATCCCTGCTTGGTCATCTAGCAATTGTATGTCTGGGTCTTCAGCATACTGGTGGTAAGGTTGAATAGAGAATGGGTCTGAAATGAAGCCCTGAGCTGGAGTTTCATTACAAGGTCTCTTACTAGGAGGCTGAGGTTCTTTGGATCCTGAAGGAGTAGAGTTGTCATGGGTACTCTGATAGCTCAGAAAATAATCAGGATTTTGTTCATAGAAATTAGCTAAAGAAGACATTCTTCTCATCACCCTGTCGATGTCATCTGAGCTCCATTCCCTGGAACTGGGGATGACAACCTCCTGCTGAGGTTCCTCTCCTATTCCCATATCCTGTAGAGTGGGAGGGATAACTTTAGGCTTAGTGACCGGGTCAGAGGTCTTAGATGTATCCTTATCTGAGGACCTGTGTTTGTCCTTCTGGACCTGGGGTGCAGATGTTGTCTCTGAAGACTTTTTCTGCTGTTTGTCCCCTTTACCATGGGTAGAGGAGTATTTCCCTGATGGTTTGACTCTTTCAGAATCTTTCGACGCCTGGCGCCGAGATTTGGGGGTGTGTTGGCTAGGTGCCGTGTTTTTAGAGTGTGTGCGTCGAGACTCGGAGGCAGATGTGGAAAGTGCTGCCGGAGCCAACTGTAAGCGTGCTGCTTGGGGGTGGAGGTCGGATTCATCTTCTGACAACCATACCTCCGTGACTTTGGGGAGTGAGGCACCCTTGGCAATCGTGGACGGTTGCCGTGTGTCGTGAGACGATCTCGACCTGGAACGCCCAGAGGACACTGTCAAGCGCTCGGAAGAAAGAGGCACATAGAGAGCGGTCCACAGAATCACACGTGTCGAGTCTCGGCTGGGGTTAGTGTGCTTAGGTGCAGTAGTGTGGGTAGCGCTCGCGTCGCCGGGTGTGGTCCTCATAACTGCCCCGCCAGAAAATCCTCTGAGGCCGAGGACTCGCGCTTGGGCGTCTTTCGATGCCCCTGTGCCCTCGCCATCCGAAACGGCAGCGTTGCTGCCATCACTGAAGGAACCCACCGCCTCCATCTCCACCTCCAGCTACCTGGCGTAATGGGCCCAACATTTAGTGGAGGGGTCCTTTAGTGTTTAAGCCTTAAAGAGCTTACACGCTCTGCAGTTAGCTTTGGGGTGATCCCTAAGCAAATAGAGATTACAGACAAGTTGTTATGCTTGTCAACCCAAGGAAACTTGCGGTTGCACTTGGGGCAGAATTTAAATGGAGTACTCTCCATATGTCACCTTATGGCAGCGGGCGAGTGTATGTAGGAAATAAAGGGAGTGTGATTATGTCCACCCCCCCACTCTCCCTACTTGCAGGGCCGAGGCCAGAGGCCTTCCGAGGCCCAAAGTCCGTCGTGCAGTCTCGCCGGTTGTTCGTTCTTTGGACCGGCGTCGATCCTCGATCTCTCAACGTGGGATTGGAAGAACAGGGATTTTTAGATGAATTATGGCAAAATTGCTGAAAGCCAGTGAACTCCGCAACAATGCTTCCGACAAGTATGGCGGAAAAAAACAATCTGAGGGTCCTACATGCGTGAGGGATCATGGGTACAGTGGACGTCACACTAGGGATAGTATTACTGGCACGCCGTATGTCGACGCCCATTTTCGAGTTTCGAAAAACAAACTGTAATACTCTGAAGCTTCCACTAGATGCCGACCTATGCACAGCATGTGATCTAAGCAGATTCCACAAGCCTCAGAAATATATATATATATATATATACACACACACACATCTGATGTCGCGGGTGGAGTCAACGAGTGGCACGGTCCATGTCGAGTCATACTACGCCCACATCAAAAAAAGTTTCAGAGCAGCTGACGCTGGAAGGAGATCTATCTGATAAGGTATCCGCGAGAGAAGAATCCATAGAAAGAACATTACAGGTAATAATGTCTCCTTTTATATCGCACTGATTGGACATTTCTTTATTTTGGACTGGTATACTTCGCTGTTTGAGTTGCTACTGACTTACATTCACACCCCTCTTGAGAGTGTAGCCTTCCCTCGGTCCATGTTACCATTAAAGGCGAATGAGGTATATCTGTGAACTGTGCCTGTTTTACTTTTATGATTGGGTTCACTCTTGGTTTGTAGAAGTGTGAGCGCTCAGTAGGCACTTTTGCCTCTACTCATCCTTGTAGTCCTGCAGGGCAGAAGTCAATTCTTCACACTCCTACTGTACTGTCCTTTCTCTTTCACGGCCTGTGCTGGAGGTGACTACAATGAAAGGTATTTGGCTGCACTTTCAATTTTCAAGTTGACACAGGAACAAGGATCATACTTTAAGTGCTAATATGGCTCTCTTCATTGTTCCAGCCTTCGATTTTAATCTTGTACTGACTTAATGGGGCCTCCTTTTGAGCGTGTGCATTCTTCTCTATTTAAGACTGTTGACATGAAAAACAATATTTTTGGTGGCGATAACCTTTGCACATACGGTTAGTGAGTTGGAAGTCCTATTCTGCAAGCCTCCATTTACAGTGTTTTATGGGGACAAAGGGTTACACCAACTTTTCCTTGAAAAGTGGTCTCTGAGGCGGGGCAGGTGGCCTGCACTGTGACACAGGCTCGGGTAACTGAGGGGCTGTAGGCCCCAGCGTTGTCCCACTGCTTGCGATGACAGAGCAATTTGGTAGCTCCAGAGCAGAAGTCGAGGGCACAGGGTCTGTCTGTCTGCTTGCGGATGTTGTGTGTCATGGATGCAATTGCAAACTCCATCGTGGCATTGGAAACCAATATTGACTCAGTCGGCTCGGAGGTTACCTTCCTGCACCAGGATATGCAGAAAGCAACCACCAGGATTGGGGTTGTAGAGCAAAGAACGTCAGATGTCGAAGATGTGCTCTGCTCAGTGAAAAGGCTGCTTTTGGAGGTGCTATGGTGGACCAGGTGTTAGAAGAAAGAGTGGATGACACAGAAGGCAGCACCACGAGGAGCAACCTGCACATTGTTGGCCTCCTTGAGCATGCAGAGGGCCCCTCCATAAAGCTCTACCTGGCGCAATGGTTGGTGGAGACGGTGGGCACATCAGGGCTGTCAAAATTATTTTCTGTTGAAAGGTGGCATCTGGTACCAGGCCAGCCGCCACCTGGCACTCTAGCTCATGTGGTTGTAGCTAAGCTCCTCAACTTTAGGGACCAGGATGCCATAATACAGGCAGCATGCAAGAAAGGCTCCTTCAAATTCAACAGCACCAGGGTTAACATATTCCTGGATTGGATTACACAAAGGCTGTCCAGAAGGCGCAGCAGTCCTTTGACTCTGTGAAGAAGCGCCTGCAGCTGTAGAGGGGCAAATAGGACCCCTTTTTCCAGTCCACTTTGAAAATCCTGCATGAGGTGCTCCGCTCACTTCTTTGAGACCCCGCAAGAAGCCAGAACTGGATTGACACCTATATGCCGACAGTGGGCAAGAAGGAGGGCTGCGGGCGACGAAGAGTCGCAGGCACAGCGAAATGGACATGAAGAAGCCACCAGCCACGGACGGTGCAGACCAGCATGGGCAGTCTCGCACGCCTGGATGATGGGAATGCCATGAGGGTGGACAGATTGGCTGCCTCTCAGTGGCTGCTGAGGATCTCCTTATATCTATAAAGTGTTAGACATGCATGGAATCAAGAGAGAGACAGACTCAAAGATAATTGTTTCAAAACCTTTATTTACTAAAGATCCTGGGTTGGTGTAATGCCTAACTGGCCCTAACACTAAAGAGATGGTTCCCTCAACTGATGTTTCTAAACCTATACTTGCCCTCTCTCTTTGACAAAAATGTGTTTGGAAGTCTTTCAAAAACAAAAAGTGGTGGTTCAACAAAAATAGGAAACCAGGATTGGTTTCCGGTGGTCTTCTCGCCAGGTGTAGGTTGGTCAGCTTCAAAAGAATGAGCTCAATTAAAAGGGACTGGTCATAGCACCTCCTCCATAATTAAAACAATGTCATGTCTTTAATGTCTGGGGGTTCCCATGCCCAAGCTCTAGTCCCTCCAGGTTCAAAACATTAAAAAAACACAGTTCTTTATTTAAGTGTCTCAGGGTTTCCTTCCCCAAGCTTCAATTCCTTCAGTAACACAAAACAATCAACATTCCACTTTAATGAGCCTCTCAGGATTCCCTTCCCCAAGCTTGGGCCCTTCTTGAGTTTAATGTCATCAGTTTGTCAGGATGTACATTACTTTCATATACCGTTCTTTAAAAGGGTAGCATTGAAAATGCCAAATTCTTTGCTCTTCTGAAGCGCGACCACTGCTTTTCCTTCTCTTAATCTTTTACCTTCAGGGGCTTTCTGCATCCCTTTTTGTTCTGCTCTTTTTTCTTGACTTCTTTCTCATTCCCACTGGCACCTTTATATCCTTCTCTTACACACTTGGGCCTTCCTCTCCTTGTTGTGCCCCCTGGCACTTTCTCGAGCACACTTGCACTCTCTTTAGCTCCCTTTCCAGCTCTCCCGTGCACACATTCCACTCTGCTGGGTCGCTTGCACCCTTCACTCATTTCGGGTTGCTCACGCCCTCTTTATTAAAATTCTTTCACTTCACACCCTTTGCGTGCTCTGCTTTTCTTGCTTTCTCTTGATCTTGTCACTCTTCTTTCAATCTATATTGCGCTACTAGATTCCTTTAATTTCTTTCCTCTCTGTGCTGCTTTATGCATTTTCTTTTGCCTGCTCAGCTTCATGCGCCTGAGTGTCTCTCTCTTAACTTTCATGAGACTCACCCGGGCAGCAGTGCAGTGATATGCGGTCCTTTCTGGTTGTGCAGGTCAGGGTCTCACCACCTATGCCTCAGATACCCTTGGGGCTTGTACAGGTCCCAAGGAAACGAGCAATGTTCCGACCACCAATAGCAGCCTGCAGGGCGTCTTTACTCCAGCTCTCTGGAGACATGGCTCCCTAGTTACGCTGCAGCCCTTCACAAACACCAGGCAAGCGACTTGGCACACTGTTCTCTGGTCCAAACAACGTCCCCAGCTCACTATTTCATCTGTGTAGAACCACACCACACCTTTTATAGTTGGAAAAACAGTGAAGTGTGAGTGATAATTAGTAAATGCCTGACTCTATCAATGAGACAGCTTAAGTTCTTTCTACAACTAATTTTCCCTTACACTCCCCATGTTATTCCTATGGGAAATCTTCACTACTCCCGGTTGCCTCTTTCTCATTGGAAATGGGCAGGGGGTGATGGAAGGGTTTTGGAGGATAGATCTATTTCCTACTAATCTATCAGAGAATCGACAGTGGATATAGGGAAATCCTTTTGCCTTGTTTTCTCTACGGGGATGGTTGCCCTCTTCCATATTCCTGATGGTTGATTATACAAGCCTGGGGTTTGATGGTACTCTCTGTGGTTTAAAGTGGTAGTGGATGAATGGACATTGACATCAGACTCCTGGCTCGACTTTAGTCTACCGCCCCGTCAAAATACTTTGTCTCTCCCAGGGTATGCCCACAAGAACAACCCTGGACTCCCCTACCGAGGTGATCCACCCTCACTCTTCCACACCCAGGGTTGGGATCCAAAAGCGATGGCCCTCACCTGAATACAGGACTCTCGGAGTCTTAATAGGAGAATACCCCTAGGTTTCTGACAAAGGGAACTGGCCGGATAAGAAAGCCTGATCTGTTGGGTCATTTGTAGTTAGGCTTAAGGGGCATATTGGTTCGCTTTGGTGTTGGGTGGGGGTTGGACACGCTGCTTGGTGGATGCCCGACTCTGGTTTTGGGAGGTGTTGTTGATCGGGTGGGATAGTGAATTTTGCGTTTGGGTCGGGCGACAAATGCTTCAAGTTGGGGTGGAGTATGGGGAGGGGGAGTTTTGGTTTATAACGGTTCTGATTGGTACACACCTCACAGCGCCACATGCATTCAGGGATGGGTCCAGTCTCACAAGGCTATTGGAGGGAGGGGTCAGGGGGGTGCCAACCACCCAGCTTTATCTGGTGTATCATGGGGACAGGTGATGCAGGCAGATGCCTTACATTTCTAAAATAGAACCCAGAATGTACACCCTTATCGCTGATCAGTCTCCAATGACATCAAGCACTGGAAGATGCTGCCCCTGACCCTACTAGGGAGGGCTACTCTGTTCAAGGTGTTGATGATACCTAGATACCTTTACGTTCTGCAAAATGCTCCCCAAGCAGGAATTTGACAGGATTTATGTGGAACTCTTATTGGAGGGGGTGGGAGTGTGGAAAGGAGGAATTGGCTTGCATCACTTGCAGTGATGTTACTGGGCACACCAGCTGGAACCTGTGAATGACTTGTTACTAGGGGACCCCCTGTGCACCTCACATCTGGGCCGAGAGGGCATTGATTGCAGAGGTCATGCCGACCCAAATCATTTATGGGACAGGTGGCAACTGGTCTCTCCCGCGCATGACCCAACATGTTGTAGGGGTGTGGAAAGAGGTACATAAACATGAAGGGGGAGGACCAACTCACGCTGGCTCAGGCCTTATGGGATAATAGGCAACTACCGGAAGAGGGCAAGATCGGTAGATTCCCATCCTGGGTGCAAGCAAACATCCTCACACTGGGAGATGTGATCAAGGAAGGTAGATAGGTACCCTTTGAAGCAGCTGTCACATGCCATACACATGCAAGCTGGGAATCTGCAAGCGGTCCTGCAATGATACCCGCTAGAGAGGAATATCCTGCCGGAGAGAATTAAGACTGGTGGCTTCTACACTGTATAAGGCAATATCTTTGTTCACCACAAGCAAACTCTCTAAACTTAAACTGAAGGTGATGTGGGGATGATACAACCCGAGTATTGGGTGGAGGCATAAATGTACCGTAGGAATGTGGCGATTACAAGCTGGCTGCGTCTGATGCAACAAAAAATATTACATCAGGTATACTACCCTTGCACCCTGCTCTTTCGGTGGGGGTGGGCAGACAGCTCAAACTGTTTAAGATATGGCACCGAGGTTGGCTCTATCTTTCATGCTGTGTGGGACTGTCTGCGGATGGATTCTCTGCCTCTGGACTGCATGCCTAAATAGACTGACTATTGGGAACAGAAATCATATGTGAACCAAAGCTGTTGCTGCTGGGGATCTGGGGTGAAACTGTCTATACTCGTCATGAGAAACTGTTTCACTCCACAGCTTTTGGCTTCCTTAAACCCAACATTGCGGCATAATGGGGTGCACCAGAATGCCCTAAATATCGAGACTGGGTGCTAGACATGAACATGTGTATGTCACAGGAAAAGGGAATTTCCACCGCTCTGGGTTGCCCCACAAAGGCAGACAAGATATGGGGGAATTGGAGGCAGAGGGTTTATGGGGTGGGTCGTCAGGTGTTTTGTGGGAGGATGGGCAGGCCTCAGGATGCCAAACAGGTGGTGCGCAGGTTTTACCTAGTGGATGTGATGTGACCAATTAACTGTATGTTATTGTAAAATCAATACATTGTTTTACAACAAAAAGAAAGTGGTCTCTGGGATCTTTCCCTGAAAATTCACTTACCTGTATGTTAGCCACTTTGCACCCATCCAAGGAAGAGAGAATACAGACTAGACCCTAGATGGACTCTAAGTTTTACATCTCCAGAACAAACGATTTCAGATCAGAGGAAAAGCATTTCATAGGTTACACTGTTCCTAAACTAGGTAAGGCTGTGACAAAGCAAACTTTGTCCAAATGGATAGTCTTATGTGTCTCTGAATGTTACTCCGTTGCAGGGAAGAAAGAACCCGAGGGAATCAGAGCACACACTCAACCAGAGTAATGGCTGCCACATTGCTCTCCAAAGGGAAGTTCTGATGTTAGCATCTAGGCCATAGTGTTTTGTGAAGGTATGCTGTGGTGTGGAAGACCTATGTTTCAGGCCAGGATGCCTGATTTGGCAAAGTAGTCCCCCCAAATGTTTTTATTTGACCTTAACCTCTGGGTTCACTCATTCCTTCTCCTACATGTTGTTATGAGAGTCTAAAGATGGGTAATCTGTGGGAGGACACAATCCATTAGAAGAAGAAATTACTTATCTCTGCTATTTTTTCTGAAAGGTTCATGCACACCAGCCCTCCTACCCCAAGAGGCGAGGATTCACTAATCTAGGTGTTAATGTGCATCAGAAAACAAAGTGAAACTGTAATTTGTAGAATGTGGGCTGGCAGCACTGCATGTATCAAGACTGGCATTGCTGTGCATGAGCTCTTAAAGGAGCAGCAGCTTGCTAATGAATTAAATATGTTTAGGTTGGTCAAGGATGATCACCTTGGCCCAGATCCTCCAAGCCCTCGAATGGCAAGATTGGCTTGTGTTACTGAACCACCAGGATGCCAACTTCCACATGCTGATCCAACCCAAGCACAGGAAGTAGCCGAAGTTTGTGTTTGCAAACACCTATTTCCTTCTCTCCTCTGCTCTGAGGATTGTCACAAAGCTGTTAGCTTTGGTGGCTGCATACCCAAGGAGGGACAATACCATATCTTTCCCTACCTGGTTCATGTGAGTCTGTGCTCCAGCTTGGGTGTTGGCACATCTCCCCTCTGCCAAAGATCTTGTGCTTCTCCCTAAACTTAAAAAAAACACTCAGGCAACCCCATCCCATTCATTCGGTTTCAATGGGGCAGTTGTGGACACACAATTGGGCAAGACTGCTCCCCTTACATCCCCCCCCCCCTGCAGACAGTAAAACCAACATTTTGGTCCCAGCCTCAACCTTTCTGCATATTCTGGGACTCATGGCATGCTTGATCTTGTGGTGCCCAAGACTTTGTTGGGCATGAGGTTGCTGCAGTGGCTACTTTGTTGTCAGAGGTCTCAGTATCAGGGCACCATGACGTATCTCCTGTAGTGGACCAGAGGGAAATGTACTGAGGAAAGAGTCTGTATGGCACCTTTGGCCTCAGAGTGCACTACAGGATCTGGGGTACTGGAACTGCAGGCCATCAGGTTGAACCTTGTGGCATTCATTCCCTCTATGCAAGGAAAGTGTCACCTGATCCTGACCATCAACCTAGTGGCCATGCATTATATCAACAAGTTTGGTGTTCAGGGAGGTGCAGAAGCTATGGTTCTGGAAAAACAGATCTCTGTCTGCTGTCCATCTTGCCTGCATTGAGAATGCAGATGTGATGACCAGGGACACTTGGACTTCCCAAGATCCAGGAGACACTTCTTCAGCTGAACCTTAAGCAGGCTGTTGGATGAGGGCCATGGGGAAGGATGACCAACAAGCTCCTTTACTGTTACACTGCTGCTGATGCAGGCAGGGCCATTACCTAGTGGCCTCTGTCTAGGTGGATTGTCCTCTGCATTTCTGTGTGCAATGATCTGGAATCTTAGAGGACAACTAATAAGAAGTATATAATGTGTTCATTCTTAGAATGTGTTGGAGCATTCTCCCAGTGGCAACTTTTCAAATAAAAATGGAGTATAATGCGGCAATATAACCCACATCAATGGGCCACTCCTGCTCATAATAGCCTCGGTAAGGGCCCAAACAAAGCAAGGATCTCTTAAAATGGAATGTGACGCAGCCATGGGCCTTATCTGTCATTAAAATGCAAGAACATGAGACACAGTTGCCAAGTGCTCCCTGAACTGATAGTAATTGACCCAAGGTGTCTTGGATATCACACTGCTGAAAATCTGTTTTCTGTGTTGATTTAATCAGCACATACAAGGAACCTCAATAGTGTAGTTTAATGCCATCGGATTCAGGGACGTTTAATTTATCATTAATTTTGAGTAAGCACTGTGTATGTTGTTCACAGGCACTAACGGTGGGTGGGGGGGCAAGGCTAGACAGCAGCTTGGCGCTTAGGTCAGTGAAAACAGCACACATCATGCGCACTTTGATTAGGTGGTACTCGGCCCAGGTGCTAACCGTTATTGACAATGTTCTTACATTTTCGTACCTGGGACAGCTGTCATTGGGATAGTCCCAGGACCTTCTGTCACATCAACCGGACTTTAAAAAGAATAATAATAAACAGAACAATGACTCATCAATAGCAGATGCACAATAAGGTAAAAGCAATGCCTGTGTATTAATAGTCCGTGATCACCAATTCATGTTGAGATATTTCATAACGTCTCAGAAGACTGCTCAACTGTTAGTCCTCGGTAAACAAAGGTAGGTGGGGTCCTGACACAGAGGTCAGTGGCAAACTGACTGAAAATAACCTTCTCCAGTATTGAATACACCAAACAAGTCACCTTCAGAAAAGTGGACGGGTTGCTGCAGCATTTCCAAGGATGAGGTGCAGCTGCAGTACAAAACCAATCTTCTTCTTGACACCTGCCATTCCGGTGAATGCACATGATTAGTTTCTGCCCATTCGTTTTACTCATCAATTAGGTAACTTAGGCACATAGTGAGGTAAAGCAAACTGAATCATCAAACATGGCGAGTTGACAGTGATCCATTGACAGAATTTCCCTCCTGTTTTGCAGCCACAGAACAGGCAATTTCAACTGTAACCACCCATCAACAAATCCAATAAAGCTGTTCCCCCTTCTAATGTAACTGCAGGAGACTGGATTAGTTCTTCTGTGCCTCCAAGGCCACTCGCCCTTCCCATCCACCACCTCTCATCTAATCCAATTCCATAAATCTTCTTTACATGATAATGCGTGGCTCTGGCACAGACTCTGCGATGGACTTGTGTGGCAATACATTTGCACCGTTGAGATACAACTCATCGTTCACAATAACATCCTCTCCCAAAACAGTCACATTTTCCATCCTCACCTGGATAAGAGAAATAAACAGACAATCACTTTCTTGGGACATTGAATTGCATGGTCAGGTCGTATTCAATCAGAGGAGTATTATATAAAACACGAGCCATGGATGTGCATTCAAAACATTTTATAGCATCATCTTTATACATAAACATATATGGGTTACTGAAATTATGCTATGTAACACTCCTCTAAATATCTGCATCAATTTGGTAGCCTCAATAGTATGTTATAGGGAAGTGCAAATACCAATCATGCATGATTTAATTGAAAATCACAGTTACAATCTAGCTATTGGATTATCAAGGTTATTTTGTTGAAAGGTGCACAATTTGCTAGCTAAAGTCTGAGGAAGGCATTTGGGCTTGTGGCTGATTCTCTTGTCAAGAGGTGTGTTGCCTGCCATTTCACGTTGGGCTAGCTAGTCCTCTTCTCAGAATCAGACTGATATGCACATTGAGATGACGGACCTAAACAGCAATTGGCGACCTCATGAGTGGCTTACAGTCCATAGAATCAACGGTTTGGGTTTTCTTCGTTCTCAGTAGCAGATGTCTCCCATTGTTAGCCACATTTTGGTTATGCATATACTTTTATTCCATGAGATTACACATTAAGGAAAAATTACTCACCATAGTGACTTATGTACTCCTACTTCAATGTCCCCTTTCCTTCATACTTATGAGAGTTCTGAGTGGAGGCAGTATCAGAGCCATAGCAAGCCATGGGGCACTTCCCCTTTAAGAATTTAGAACAGGACATTTGCACATGACCCACAGCCTGTTCCACACCTTTCATGCTCCTTCCCCCAGATCCTCCCCATCCTACTGGCAATTGAGGGACTATTTAACTAGTTTTCGGGGAGAGAGGGCAGGCTTATGAAGGAATGACATTGGACTAGGTGGGTCTGCACCAAGAACGATCTAGGACACTCGGTAAACACAGAGAACCCTGCTTTCAATGGATTGCTTTTCTCCCGCAGATTCCTCATCTTGATAGATATCCATTGTCTTGCTCTGCTGCTCAGAAACTTTCTCAACAGGGGGCATAGAGGACCTCAACTTGGCCGTTGATCCATCTTGCGTGGTGGTCGATCATCGGCTCGGGAAGTGACGGCAGGTGCCATACATATACCACATCACTATGCCCCATGCCTCACTTACTTTTTTCTGCACGCTCGCACGCTGCATCAGGAACCTACTCTAGTTTCACTCACCATTTTTACTACATTTATTTTATTCACCTTGATATGTCTTCGCATCGGATCTTGGGTTTCAAGCAGTGCTCTGATTGCGAGGCCAAAATGGCGGTGACGGACCCACACAACGTCTGTTTATGGTGTTTGGGTTCCACTCACGACACAGAGGCCTGCGCATCGTGTGCCAAGATGCAACCTAAGTCCCTGCGAGACAGAGCCAGTAAGATGGCTCTGAGCTGACCGTCGCCAAAGTTTCCGGCGCTGTCTCTTGGCCATTCGTCTGATGCTGAGGAGCCCACTCGTCACGACGAGGGCTGGCACCGCAAGAAAACGAAAAAGAGTCCGACTCCAGAAGCCATTCGTCATCCTCTTCCTCACGGAAAAAGAAGCATCACCACCATGGTACGGGAATCAGATTCTTCCTCGGAGTGAGGTAAGCCTTCTAAGGGACAGACCACTCGCAAAGAGTGGGATTTGTTTAAAAAGAAATGCTTGAAATGTTTCGGCAACAGGCGGCTGTCGGCACGGCTCCCACCCTCGACCAGCAGGCCTCGGCAGCAAAAGCGACGCTCGGTACCCCCGACCTCTTGCTTGCCAGGAAGTCGATGCCTTCGGCGCTGACCAATCTTTTGAGCTCCATGCCACAAGAGAAGCAAAAATCGCCCTCTAGAAACCTCTCCCATGGTGCCCATCACCCGTTGTAACCATCAGCGCTGTTACCCAATCCATCGGCCTTTAGGGCTCCACTGCAAGTAACTACGCCATCTGTCTCGGCATCCAGAGCTACGGAGCTGAAGGAAAAGCTCTCGGCAAGCGGCGTCAGGGCCTTTCAAGCACTATCGCAGACAGGATTTTTCGACTCAATGCGGTCAATTTTTGGCGTTGATCAGGCCCAGGAGTGCGAAGAGGTCGACCCCATCTTCGTGGGGTCAGGCGGTGTCGACTTTTTCGAGGACCGAGACAATTTGATGGCACTTGCTCAGGACCTTCAAGATGCCAGTGGGTTATAGAGGGCGCTAGAGCGCGACCAAGATGGCCGCACTGGTGTGAGCTCCGACAGCACACCCATTAATCCTGGAAATATCAGCAGATCCGGGGGCCATCAAACCCCCTCCAGCGACGGAACACCCCCCCCATCAACGAGAAATACCACCCGCCACAGCCTGCCGGGCGCGGACTCGGAGCAGAGGGGGGCCCCGGCCCATAGCACATGACGGCATCCAAGGCACAGCGCCGCGGGCGATCGGGCCATGACCTCCCACTACGGGGAAACGGGTCTGCGAGAGAAGATCCGAGACACGCGACTGCCCCTGAGAGCCACGGAGCAACGGCTCGCGTGGATCGCTCCTAGGAATCGGAGCTGGCGAGCTCCAGCCAACCCACGGGCCCAACCGCCAGCGGCAACACTAACAGTGCAGGCCGGGGCTCCCGGGAAGCAGCCCGCCCTTTCTGGAGTCCAGCAAGTCTGGGGGCCATCCAGCCCCCCAGAGGTGAGAGGATCGTACCAGGGGACCACTAAAGCGAAGGGGCACTCGCAGTAACTCCGCAGGCCGGGGGGGGTGCATGGAAAAAAGCCTAACGCCCACACTATCACTCCGCAAGTCCCCGTGCCACTTGGCACACGCCGAACCGGGGGGGAAAGCAGGCCCTGAAGACTACCCAGAGCTCAGGACAACCCCAACTCGAACGGCGGAACCCCCCCTCGTGCCTAAATAAGCCCGAAATCCGGCAACCTCACAACCCCGGGCAACTCGCGAGGCACACAACACCCCGGACGATATACGGGGCGGGAGCGGGCCCCCCCCCTCGACCTCGCAATACCTAAGAAACAAAGCGAGCCGGCCGAAGCATAGAGGTGTCATGATCTCTGCTTCCAAAAGGTCAGGGTTTTCCCAACTCCCTTGGAAGCAGATCCATAACCCAGGTTCCGAGTGCCAACCAGTCCCAATTGGGACCTTTTGGACCCAGTCCTGGCGCCAGTGGCACCAGGCTCATAAATATGCCCAGTCCCAGCGCTGGAAGCGCCGGGCTCATAATGCTTGGGTGGACTTACCTTCAGCAGACCATGCTGCTTACTTGCCTGCCAGTTGAGCCTCTGATCCTCTTCTGTTTGGAACTACTTTTCCTGTTGGGTGGGGCTGGAGCCATTCCCTAGATTCAGAACACTGGAACTCTTCTGGAAGGCAGGAACTCTTTTCTTACCAGGAACTCTTTTCTTACTTAGGCGTGGCTGTGGAAGGAGACACCTAAGCACTACAGGAGGCTATTTAAACCACACCCGGTGGATGAATCTTGCTTTGCGTTATTCTGCAACCTCTGCAGCAGAACGCTCATCGTGTCTTCTGCATCCGGTCCTGGGCCTAAGGAAAAAGGCTTACCATCCTGAATCCAGTCTTCAGCAACACCTATAAAGACAAGAAAGAACAGGTTAGCATTCCGGCATCTGAAAGGCAAAGGCTTACCATCCTGAATCCAGTCTTCAGCAACACCTATAAAGACAAGAAAGAACAGGTTAGCATTCCGGCATCTGAAAGGCAAAGGCTTACCTACTCTTCGTGCGCTCCGGAGGTCTTCACACTGCATTCCGGCATCTGAAAGACAAACGTTTACCAACTCTTCGCACGCTCCGGAGGCCTTCGGCGCTGCATCCCGCATCTGAAAGACAAAGCAAGGTGCGTTTAAAGACATTGGGGAACTTTAATACTCACGTGCCATTACTCCTTTCCACATCTAATCCAGTGGGTATTCCGGCACCCTGCAGCCGCTCCGAACTCGTACCTGCAAAATAAAAAGACAGTTAGAGCGCATAGTGAAGCAGGCAACAAGCGCTTACTTACGTGCTTCCAGGCGCTTCTATTCATCACACGGGCTCCATCTTCAACTCACTTCAGCCCGTCATCCGCCATCGCCGGAACCCTGCAAAACAAAAGACATCATTACTAAAGACTTTAAAGACATTTGAATGACTCGAAACTTACCGTTCGTGCAGTAAACGACGGACAGCAGTCCTCTGAAGTCAAGAGGCCTGCGCTACCTATCCAGTGAAGAAACTGGTTACAGCACCCTGCCCCGAGGCAGATGGAGAGCTCGGCATTCACTTACCTAAGACATCTTACTCTACACGTCAGGCATACAGTGCACAGAGGTCCAGCCCAAAGAGCCAACCGGGTGCTACACATCACCTTTGAAGATACGGTAGTCGCCCAGTCAAGACCGGCGCCTCTGCGAGAATCAGGTGAGCGTTACAAGAGGCCACAGGAGGCACCCACATCTGATATAACACCCGGGCAAACCGCGGGAACAAAAAACCCGCTACAAAAGACTACCAAACACCCCCCACGAGAAAACAGCAAGAGCGAAGGCATCCCTGATAATTTTTGACACACAGCCTTCACGATGGGAAAAACGGACAAAGCCCAACGGAAGTTGACATTCGAAGCAGGTGCCATAGTTAAGACCCCCAAAACAAGCGAGTGACATGAGCACCCCGAAGAAACTGTACCCCGAGACGCCGAACCTGCTCACAGTACAGACATTAAAGAAATCCTCCTCGAATTAAAGGCGGGGATCGGTAGCATAGACAGCAAACTCGACTCCCTGTCCACCAAGGTTGATCAACTACAACACCGGCTAGATAAACATGGAGACAGGCTCGACTCCGCTGAACAACGTATCTCCGACATGGAGGACAACACATCCTCCATAGCCACCAAGGTAACAACACTAGAAGCACAGATGAAAGCGGTCATGGCCAAAAACGAAGACCTCGAAGGAAGATCACACCGCAACAACATTAGGATTCTTGGAGTGAGAGAGCAGCAAAACACGGGAAAAATGGAGGTCTTCGTTGAAAACCTGTGCAAAGAATTATTCGGAGGCCCCGCACTTTCCAACCTATTCGTGGTGGAACGAGCTCACAGGGTACCTACTAGCCGACCTATCCCTGGGGCGCCCTCCCGCCCGATCATAGCGAAACTACTGAATTACCAAGATCGAGATACAATCCTCTGCCTTGCAAGGGAGAAAGGAAACCTACAATACGACGGGGACAAAATCCAATTCTTCCCCAACTTCTCCCCATCTGTCCAAGCGCTGCGCAGAACTTTCACCGGTGTGAAGCGCCGGCTTCAGGACAACAAACGAATGTATTCCATGCTCTACCCTGCCAAACTGCGAATCCAACACAATGGCAAGTCACAATTCTTCAACACTCCCGAGGAGGCAAATCTATTTCTCGATAGGATATGATGCCACCAAAACAGCAACAACCCACGGCCACAAAGGAGAGACCGAATAAACGGGGACCCACAATGACCCCCATTACAGCCTTATCACAAGCTGCTCGGCGCCACTTAATCTGACACCCCCCCCCCCCGATCCCCGAAATCCACAGTTAAGCTAAAGGTGTGCTGGACCTTGGAAGTTCCCTAGCGCCCCAAGCACTGTGAAGTTATGTTGGGGATTTCAGGGAGCGAAGAGTCAATGGGCAAGTTGGGGGTTGCCCATGTTTGGGAGGGAAACAGTTTTATGTTACAGAAGCGTGCTTGCAAGATGTCCACACTCCACCCACCGCCACCTGGCGACACCCAGCGGAAACACTAAAGCCAGCCTTCATCCAAAAATACAAGTGCCCATAAACAGCGTAACCAGCGAACCGCACGACAAGACAGTCCGCCATTCGGCAAAACAACCTGCTCAAAATTCAACCATCCACAACATTCAAGCTAGCCACTTGAAACATTAAAGGGGGCAATAACCCGACCAAAACAAGGAAGATGACACAGTACCTCCGGAGACACAGAGTGGACATCGCCCTGATCCAAGAAACCCACCTCCTCCCGGGAACAGAGAACAGATGGGCCAGAGACTGGGGCTGCCACAGATACTTTGCGTCATACTCCACATACGCCAGGGGAGTGCCAATCCTAATAAAGAAAACTCTGAAATTCAAACTGCACTCAGTTAAAAGCGACGACGAAGGGAGATCACTACTGATCCACGGAACCGTGGAAAACACAGAAGTTATTCTCATAAACTTCTACGGACCAAACACTGACGGACATAATAATTTTGACTGGGTCCTGACACACCTGGAAGAAAGAAGGTCTGCAACAATTATCTGGGCGGGAGACTTGAACACCCCCCCGACCCACAAAAGGACAAATCACACCCGACCACTATGGTCACCCCCAAAGCCGCTCTCCAGGTCCTAGAAATCTGCAAAGCATTTAGTCTCGTCGACATCTGGAGACGCCAACATGGAGAGTCCCGAGACTACTCATTTCACTCTTGGGTCCACCAAACCAGCTCCCGCCTGGACTACATCCTGGTGTCCGCTCACAGCCAAGCCCAATGGGCGAACTGCCAAATACAGCCTAGATCCATGTCGGACCACTCAGCGGTCTTGGCCGAATACACCCCACCAGACCCATCAGAAGGGAGGAGACACTGGAGGCTCAAACCAGGGTCCCTGCAGGATCAGGTATTCGCAGATGAACTACGCACAGAAATCATGACGTTCCTTGAAATCAACCAGGGCTCAGTATCTTCAGTCGGGACCCTGTGGGAATCCTTGAAATGCTACGTCAGAGGAGTATGCTTAGCCAAAGAGCAAGGCATCCTGAAGCTCATTCAACGAGAACTATCACAAAGTGAGACATGTCTAAAAGAACTAGAACAACTACAATCAATCTCCCCAGGACCACAGGTACTGGCATCGCTGAAGACAGAGCTCGACAAATTCAGAACAGCCGCGGACAGAGAATTGAAATTCCTATCACATGGTCATCGTATCCGCCAATATGGTGAGGGCCAAAAACCAGGAGCACTGCTCGCGAGGCTGATAGCAGCGGACCGCAAACCTACACAGGTCGAACAGATCCGGAACCATCAGGGCAACCTAGTACACACCGATAAAGAAATAGCAGAGACCTTTCGCATTTTTTACCAAAATCTATATAGCACCAAATTTCAT
The DNA here is from genome assembly GCF_040938575.1 of Ambystoma mexicanum. Lineage (NCBI taxonomy): Eukaryota > Metazoa > Chordata > Amphibia > Caudata > Ambystomatidae > Ambystoma > Ambystoma mexicanum. The sequence goes on from NC_090923.1 coordinate 644,056,891, forward strand.
GCCACCCAGGAAACAATGTCTCGCTACCTAGAAGACACAGAATTATACTGGGTAGACGCCACATTAAGGGAACCCCTCAACGCGCCAATCTCGACAGTCGAAATCCACCAGGCCATCAAAGATCTACCGGGCACCAAATCCCCAGGCCCCGACGGACTGATAGGTGAATTTTACAAAAAGTTTGCACCCATCCTTGCCCCATTGTTACAGCAGGTATACGGAGAGGCACTAGAGGTCGGTTCGTTACCCCCGACACTCCGAGAAGCAAATATGATATTGCTACACAAAGCCAATAAACCCCCGGAAGAATGCGGCTCGTATAGGCCAATTTCGCTCATCAACCTAGATAATAAAATACTAGCCAAGATCCTGGCCACTAGACTCATCCCCTTGATGCCCGCGCTGGTGCTGGCAGACCACGCCGGATTTGTACCTGGCCGTAACACCACATTCGGTATAAGACGCAGGTTTGGGGTCATGGAAGCACTAGACTCCTCCCAGCAAGCAGTAGCAGTCCTATTAGACGCCGAAAAGACGTTCGACTCCATTGAATGGCCTTTTCTCTTTGAAATCCTTCAGAGGATGGGCCTCGGCAAGAGATTCCTTCAATTAATAGCCCTACTGTACGACCATCCCCGTTCCCACATTATATTAGGAAAAACCAGATCGGCAGCAATCGATCTCCAGAGAGGAACAAGGCAAGGGTGTCCGCTTTCCGCCCTACTCTTTGCACTAGGGATGGAACCCCTCGCCTCAGACATCCGAGCTAAACATATACAAAGAGGCCTGTCCTTCGGTCCCCATAAACTAATAATATCCCTATACGCAGATGACATCGCCCTTTACATACGAGACCCAACATCCAACCTAAACCCAGTAATTCGTGACATAATAAAATTTGGCAACTTCTCCGGGCTGAAGATCAATCACAGTAAATCCATCATATTCCCACTCACTCCGGAGACCCTAAAATTCCAAGATGACTATGGGTTCAAATGGGAACATTCCAACATGCGATACCTAGGCATCCAACTAGCCCGTGACCACCAAACACTATTCCACGACAACTATGGGAAGGTAATCCAATCACTACAAGAGAAAGTAGAAAGATGGAAATCACTTCCACTTACCCTGTGGGGTCGCGTATCATTGGTAAAAATGGTAATACTCCCCAAACTCCTGTATTTATTTGTAAACCTCCCCCTTTTAGTAACCCAAAAACAGCTCCAACACCTGAGAAGCATGATCCTGGAACTCCTCTGGGCAGGCAAGCCAGCCAGAACAGCCTATAACTCACTGATCCAACCAGTAAACAAAGGCGGAATGGCCCTCCCCGACGTAGAAAGATACTACTGGGCTGCACAAGCCCAGTTCCTGGGACATTGGTACGCCACACTATTCATCCGCCCCATGTCCACCTGGAGCGAGCCCTAGCATCTCCCAATCTACTCAGGGCAGCCATCTTAGGCCTGATACACACCCCGCACCAAACCCTGAATCCTGTTCTCTCCACCATAGCAATATGGAAAAAAATAGCGCTAAAATACGAGATACAGACCAGGTTCTCCCCCTTACTGCCTGTAAAATTCATACCTGGTGTCCCACTAACCTCCGAGAGAGTGTATCTGGATTGGGTTGACAAACTAAAAATTAAAAATATGGAGGACCTCTTTATCGAGGGGCACTTCCTTACCCCCCAACAAGCCAAAGACCGCGGAGCCTCCACCGCACTAGATACGTTCCTATATTTCCGCCTCAGAGACGCCCTACAAACGCTTCTTCCAGGATTCCCGCGAAAACCTGAGACATGGCAGTTACTCTATGGGGTCATCCAATCACAAGGAGAGGGCAAACTGGTCTCGATGTTATACAAATCTCTACTAACGGACACAGCCCCAAACCCGACAGCACCTAAGGCGAGGTGGGAGAGGGCTCTTCGGATCACAATCCCAGATGAAGAATGGGACTATGTCCTAGCACAAACACAAAAGATATCACTAAATACAAGATATAAACTAATACACCTGAAATTCATACACCAGACATATCACACTCCCGCCAGAATTCACCATTACCACCCCTCAACCCCCCCACAATGCAGCCGTTGTAATGCACCACAGGCTGACTTCCTAAACCTCGCATGGGCCTGTCCAACAATACAACTTTTTTGGACATCGGTACTGGAAAAGACAGCCGCAATAACGGACACACCTATCGAACCCGACCCCAAGATCACGTTACTGGGATACACCAAACACTTTCCCCCTGTGACTCGCAAACTGGGAGGGCTGCTACTGCTGCTGGCTCGCAGAAGAATCGCAATGTCTTGGGGAAAAGGTCCCACCCCGACCATACAACAGTGGATGAAAGACGTAACGTACAGTCAAGACACTGAAACAAACTTCATAAAGCTACTACCTCTACACGCAAGACCCCCCGACATCTGGGGCCATTACATTGCCTACTTACTATCTACCAAAAACAGAGACTCCCCTCGAGATACAACTCCAGCACCCCCACAGGAGACTACAGACACAGGCCCCATCACCAACAATGCAAATAACCGAGAACTGCTATTAACTCAAGCTAGGGTGTGACCGAGAGGTGATGGAAAGCGGGAAATGGAGACGGGAAGAAGAAGCACAAGTTACTTCCATGTTTGTTTATGTTATGATTTTGTTTTACTTTTTTGTCTGAAATACCAAAAATAAAGGTTTAAAAAAAAAAAAGATGCCAGTGGGTTGGACACATCTCCAGACCTCGAGATGCAACAAAAACAACCCTACACTCACACTCATGTCAAGTTTAGGATATTAGTAGAGAAAGTGGTTGACACCCTCAGCCTGAAGTCATCTACCATTCCCCGTTAAGGGAATGACCGTACACATTTACTGGATGAGGACCCGGCTATTAAGCACAACATGCCCTTCAATCAGGCCATAGCTGACCCTTTGGCTTCCATTTGGCGAAACCCATGCACTTTGTGCCCCCCACGAGTAGCAATGTTACAGGGAAGAACAGGCCGGCAAGAGGGGACCCTTGCTTCCTCTGAACACACCCTTCCCCGGAAGGGCTTGTAGTTCAGACGCCACTAAATCCTCCAGGCCCGCATCATGCACATCAAATCTCCCTACAGAGAGGGAAGGAAAAAGGATAAACTCTTTGTCCAAGAAGGTTTTTACCTCCGGGAGGATGGCTCTCAAGGCCACAAATGTAGTTTGCGGTTTCGTTAAATTCTCCTATGGTTTGTGGAAGGCTGTCGCACATGTAGCAGAATACGTGTCGGAAGGTCATATACAGGACGGATTTGGAGGATGGGATGGAAACCGCCTAGTAGCCCTTGCAAACAGGCCTGGATATTGCTGACTGCATTGGCCGCTCCATGGGGTCAGCAGTAGTTATGAGAAGGCAGACCTATTTGAAAACTTCCAGATTCTCTCCAATGTACAAAACTGCCTTCTAGACATACCTTTTGAGGGGAGATGCTTTTCGGGCAGAAGGCGGATGACTCCTTGGAGGAATATAAAGTCTAAAATTGCTGCTAAATCGCTGGGTCTGGCTGCGCAGCCAGCTAAGCCTGCTTTTAGCTTTGCCTCTAGAGGCACAGGCTATAGGCGCTATGTGCCTTATGGCGAGAAAGCACGGCCCTGCAAGCCAGGCAGAGGCGTTTCTCACGTCCTGGAAGAGGCAGAGGAGCTTCTAAGGGCCAGCAGACAGCAGCTGCGGTGACAATGGCACCTTCGAAGCTGCTTTGATTTCCCCTCCCACAATGTACCGGTTGGTGGACATTTGACAGGGCATTGGTCCCAGTGGCAGGAGATAACCTCTGATTCCTGGATCCTGCAGTTAATTCGGTGGTTTGTCTGCCCTTTTAAAGAAAGCCTCCGGACAGACCCCGAACTTCACAGATCCAACCGGGATAGGAGCTCCAGGGGGAGAGCCCTGTTGGCGAAGGGTGCCATGGAAGAGGTGGCTCCCGATCAAAGAGGGTCGGGGTGGTATTCCCAGTATTTCCTGGTAACCAAAAAAGGAGGAGATCTCCATCCCATTCTGGACCTCAGGGCTCTAAACAAGTTCCTAAGAAAAGACAAACTCAGGATGGTGACCTTGAGAGAAATTCTCCACGCTCTTGAGCTTCAGGACTGACTGGTGTCCATAGACCTGCAGGATGCCTATTTCCATGTGCACATACATCAGAAGCACAGGGCATTCCTGTGGTTCCTCATTGGGGACAAGCACTATCAGTTCAAAGTGCTGCCCTTTGGGTTGACCTCCGCTCCAAGGGTTTTGACCGAGCTCATGGCGGTAGTCGCGGCTCACCTCAGGCGATCCAGAGTCCATGTTTTTCATGGACTCCAGACTTCCCCCCGGATGACTGGCTGATCCGGGGGGAAGTCAGCGGGACAGGTTTTGACTCACCTGGAAGATACCCGTCTGCTACTGCACAGGCTGGGCTTCTCCCTGAACTTAAAGTCGTTCCACATGGCACCGGTCCAAAGGCTCCAGTTCATCAAGACAGTGCTAGACACTCGGGTAGGGAAGGCCTTCCCTCCAGAGGAGAGAGCCGACAACATACAACAGATGGTCCCAGTTGTTTTAGAACCACACCACCTTACCAGAGGCTTCCTTTCTCTGCCTTTTGGGCCTGATGGCCTCCTGTTTTTTCCTGGTGCGCATGAGATCTCTTCAGTGGCTCTTATAAGACCAGTGGTCTCAGAATTTGGGAGCTCTCTCGGATCCTCTCATGGTGTCCAGCAAGGTCGTTCACGGACTCGGCTGGTGGGACACGCGCAGTAATCTTATGGCGGCGGAGCCCTCCTTGGCCTCCGACCTGAGTGGTCACGGATGCATCCTTCAAGGGTCGGGGCTCTCACTGTGAGGATGTGCAGGTGAGCGCCCTCTGGACTGTGTCGGATGCCATGTGGCATATCAACAGGCTGGAGTTGCAAGCCATCAGGCTATCCCTGAAGGCCTTCGCCCCATCGCTCAAGGGGAAACATGTCCTGATTCTGACGGACAACACAATGGCCATGCACTACCTGAATAAGCAAGGTGAAGTGTATCCCGTCCCCTCTACACCGAAGCGATGCAACTGTGGTTCTGGTTGCTAGAGAATCAAATCTCAGTCTTAGCAGTTCATCTGGCGGGGACAGAGAACAGCTTGGCGGATGCTCCGAGCAGGCAGAGCACGGTCTCACACGAGTTGGAAGTGTGCCAGAAAGTCCTGGAAGAGGTCTTCCCTCCCTGCAGTACCCCAGAAGTTGATCTGTTTGCCACGGAAGCCAAAAGGAAGTGCAAACAGTTTTGCTGAAGGAAATTCCCAGTGAATGGTGCACTGGGGGCACGTTTCTGGTGGATTGGACATTCCCTCTCCATTACTCCTTCCCTCTAATTCCCGTCATTCCATGGATTTTCAGGAGGTTGAAGACATTTCGAGCAACCATGATCTTGATCTCCCTGGGTAAGGCGAGGAGGACGTGGTACTCCGACCTCTTGGATCTGTCCATCTGTCCACCTCAATGGTTGCTTCAGCGGCCGCATCTCCTCACCCAGTCAGAGAGTCGGATACTGCACCCAACCCCAGATTTCCTCAACCTACAATCGTGGTTCTTGAGCAGATACGGTATGACTGGGACCACTCTGAGGAAGTTCTTGAGGTGTTGCTGGATGCACGCAGACCATCAACAAGATCTCTGTATGCGTGAAGGTGGAGAAGATTTGAGGCATGGTGTAGGGAGCATAAGGTTGACCCCATCTCTTGCCTCACCACAACGGTGATGGAGTTCCTTCTGTCACTGGCCTCTGCAGGCCTTCTGTTTGCAATGGTCATGGGGAATTTGGCGGCCCTTTCTGTGTTTAAAAGGTCCCTGGATGAAGGTTCCTTTTTCACCATATCAGTCATGGCCCAATTCCTGAAGGGCCTTCTCAACAAAATACCACCAACTTCCTTTGTTTTTCCAGATTGGGACCTTAACCTTGTTCTTACCTTTCTTATGGCGTCTCCGTTTGAGCCTATGCATTCTTGTACAACTTAGGTTGTAAGACAGCCTTTTTGATTGCCATCACATCGGCCAGGAGGGTTAGTGACCTGCAGGCCTTATGCTGCAAGCCCCCCTTTTTGTGTTTCTTCAGAGAGAAGGTAGATTGTTTCAGAGTTCCACCTTTCACAGTCTTATTAACTTGCCGGTGTTCTACCCTCCTCACCCCTAAAAGGAGGAAGAGCGCTTTCACCGTCTCGATCCTAAAAGAGCCTTGAGTTTTTATGTTGCCCGCACAGCACAGTTCAGGAAGATGGACCAGTTTGACGCCCATTCTCTTTCCTGCAAAGGTCTTGCAATTACAAATCAAACCATCTCACGCTGGATCATTTTATGCATCTCTGAGTGCTACCAGTCTGCGTGAAAAGAAGTCCCACTGGGTATCCAGGCCCATTCCACCAAGGGAGTCTTTGCTTCTACGGCCCTTCAAATGGAGGGAGGTCCCTGTTCGGGACATTTGCTGTGCTGCCACGTGGTTTTCATTACATACTTTTACAAAGCATTATACTTTGGACGTTGCACGTCGGGCTGATGCACTTTTTGGAAGAGCAGTTCTGCAGAATCTGCTTTTTGTAAAATGAGGGATCTGCAGGAGAAAAGCAATCCATTGAAGGAGACATTACCTTACCGTAATGTTCTTTCTATGGATTCTTCTCCCGCAGATTCACCCCTCCCAGCCGTCCCCGCTCAGAAAGTGTTGTGGCTCTTTGCTTCGGATTTCATGAAGTGTGTTGGCGATGGCTTTGGGGTGCTCATCTCAGTTACTAACATTTTTTAAAAAATGTTTTCTAATTGGAATGTTTTTAACCTGTTGTTTTCTATTCCATAGTTGATTTTTATGGCGGGTTAGATTCCTTCCGATTTCCTATGCAACGTTTGAGCTTGGGAAATAGTGGGAGGAATTGAGGCATGAGGCATAGTGACGTGGTATATGTATAGTGCCTGATGCCACTTCCGGAGCCGACGATCGACCACTGCGCAAGTCGGTTCGACGACCTAGTCGATGTCCACTACGCCCCCTGTCAAGAACATTTCCAAGCAGCAGAACTGGACAATGGATATCTATCAAGATGAGGAATCTGCGGGAGAAGAATCCATAGAAAGAACATTACGGTAAGGTAATTGCTCCTTACCAGTTATAAACCGGAGGAAGCGACAGGAGAAGCAGTAAAAATAAGAAAACAAATAAGGTTACTGTGGGCAAGTAGCGAAACAGAAAAAAAATAAGGAGAGGGCTGCATCTGACACAGAGAAAGGGACTGAGGGGAAGAAGCATCAGAGAGGCATGGGTCAGGGTGTGGACACGCACATGGCCCCACTCACACTTTAAATTCTGTAAGGAAAAGCGGATTTGAGCTTGATCTGGTTCCGCTCCCATCCCGCTCCACAGGAACTCCCATAAGTATGGAGCAAAGGGGTCAGGACATAGAAGTATTATCCAAATTCAGAAATGTTCTTTTTCTTAAGCTTTATGTCCCAGGTATCACACAGTACCGGACAGTTGATGCATACATTCCACAACAAAATGTACGTTCTATTTCTCAAACTTCTTCAGTGGTCCTGGAATTGAAACAATACATTTTAACTTTGGTGGCATGACAATGGCTCACTGTCTTAGACTATCCCCACCCCCCAGCCTTATTTTCAATTAAGGCATAAGCATCCATAACAAACAACAGTTTACCTTTGACATATTAATACCTTATAAGAACCATGCTTCAGAACTGCTGTTGATCAATTTGGGATTGTTGCCTCCATTTTTAACATTTAACTGCAACTCCCTCTACCCCCTCTCCTTCCCTCCCCCCCACCAGTTCTCCCCTAACTATATAGTCCTCGTCCTCACTCCTAATCTTCTTCCCTGTCCCACTTATGAGTCCTTTTTTGCTTGCGGTCTCTTAACGAACATGGATGTTCCTGAGGGTTCGTGGTTTGAATAAGTGAGCTTCCCTGTCCTCCACGTAGTCCTGAAAGGAGTCCCAGATTGACAAGGAATTTTAAATATTTTCCTGCATTAAGGGCACAGACTTTTTCCATAGCCATAATTCCCCATACTTTGACCCAGCGCCAGGGCATTGTTGGGCCCTTCTTGCTGCCATCAGTAAGTGGGTTATTAGGGTTGCATTATTTCCAGATGCTGCGTAACTTCCTTCAGACACCACTCCCAGTAAAATTACTTTTGGTGACCATGGCGGCTCCCTGCCCGTTATGTCCTTGATGAGCCCCAGGATTTCTTTCCAATACGTCACCATCGGGCATGACCACCTCATGTGGTACAGGTTCCCCGTCCCTCCACATTGTCTCCAGCAGTCCGGGGGGTATTTAGGATCTATCTTGTGCAGGCGGTGGGGGGGTCATATACCACCTGTAACAAAGCTTATACGCTGATTCTTTAATTGCCGTACATTTGGACAGCTTGTGTGCTCTCACCCAGATTTGGCCCCACTCTTCTTCTGTGATTGTTTCCCCCATGTCCTTTTCCCATTTTTTTGTATGGAAGCTTATCTTCTGTTTGGGCATTATCAAGAAGTCTGTATAGTCTGGGTATTCCTTTCGTAGTTGTGCCCTCATACATTGTTAGTTCTAACACAGACAGATTCCTCACTCCTGCCTTTTCACTGCCAGGTGGGAAATCCAATGTCGGAGTTGTAGGTATTTATATCTTTGGCCCTCCCGTATCCCAAATTTCTTTTTGCAATCTATAAAGGACATCGGGGCTCCCTCTTGGTACATCTCTTAGGGACAGTGTCTCCGCACACTCCCATCCCTCCCAAAATTGTTGGCTAAGGCCTGGTGTAAAGTCTGCATTGTGTGCCAGGGGGGGAGAGCGGTCCCAACCCCAGCCGCACTTTCTTCATTCACATTGCTCGATCCCAGCTACGCAGTGATGCTTTGGTGGCTTCTAGCAGTTTACCCCCCCTTCGTGGGCTGCTGATCCCAGGAACTGCAAAGACTTAAGCGGGATTGTGGTAATTACCTGTTCTATCTCCCACCACCCTTTCCAGGTGGCCTGTTCCACCCATTTTAGCATTGGTGCCAGGTGGGCCGCCAGTATATACCTCCCTATTTGCGGGACTCCCAGGCCCCCAAGGAGCAGCGGGCGCGTCAGGATTCGTCTTTGAATCCTCTGTCTTTTATGTTGCCATATGAATTTGAATATTGTTTTCTGGAGGTCCCTAATTAACCTCGACGGGATATCTACTGGTATTGAACTCACCACATACAGCAAACGGGGCAGCAGAGTCATCTTTATTGCTGCGATTCTTGCAAACCAAGATAACTCCTGGGCATCCCACCTCTGCAAATCGTCCCGGAGTTGTTTCCAAAGGGGCTCAATGTTTGCTTTAAACAGGTTCCCCCCTCCCTTCGTTATACGGACCCCCAGGTACTCCGATGTGTTCTTTTCCCAGATTATGGGTATGTTCCCTCCAGGTCCGCTATCTCTTCCCTTTCTTCTGTAATGTTTAGTGATTTGGGGTAATTTATTGTAAATCCCGATATGTCAGCAAACTTATTTAATTTCGCTAAAGCCAAGGGTAATGTATTTTTGGTGTCTGCCATGTACAGCATTATGTCCTCCGCATATAATGCGATCTTGTTCGTGGGTCCCACACACGTCACCCCCTTGATGTTTGGGTCACTCCTAATCTGAAAAGCGATCGGTTCCATTGCCACTGTAAAAATCAGTGGGGAGAGAGGGCACCCCTGACGTGTACCTCTTCTAATGTCAATCTGTTTTGAGCTTTGGCCATTTATCATCAGGTTCGTGGATGGGAGCCAGCAGTTTGCTAATACCATCTTGACGAATGACTCTCCACACCCAAATCCTTCCAGAACCAATCTTAAGTATTCCAAATCTAAGCTGTCAAAAGCTTTCCTGGAGTCTAGTGCTGCCACTGAGAATTTCTGATTCGATCTTGGTCTTCATGAATGATATTTGGTAAAACCCCCATCAGTCTGTTTGCCAATATTTTCGCAGAGTTTTGCATCCGTATTTAGGAGTGCTATAGGACGATCCACAGGATCCTTTCCCGGTCTTAGGGCAAAAATTGTGAGAGATTTCCCCATATCCACCGAGACTACCCCTTTTTCCCTAATTACATTATAGAGATGGGTGAGGGGGGCCAACAACTGCGTGCGGAATGTTTTATAATACCCATTTCTCAGACCATCCAGGCCTGGTGTCTTATTTCTCGGTAGGGTTGCAATCGAATCACTTACTTCTTGGGCAGTTATTGGGCCCCCCAGCTTATTCCTTTCCTGTTCTGTAAGCTGTGGCAGGGGGGGGTCTCGGACAAATATGATATCTGGTCAGCGCTGTTTAAATTTTCGCTTACTAATAGTTCCTTCTGGAACTGTACCATTATTTCTAATTTCCCCTCATCTGTGGTACCCATGACTCCCTGGCCATTTTTCAACCCAGCAATATTGTTGCGCGCTTTTTGGTTCCGTAGTTTGGCCGGCAGAAATGTATTCACCTTCCCTCCATGTAGATAGTAGGATTGCCTGGTGCCCAATAGTGTCTGTGTCACTCTATCTGCTGTATGGTTTTCTAGCTGGGCTCTAACCTTACGTAGTGTCCGTTGTGTTTTGGGTGTTTGTCAGGCATTGTGTTGTTCTTCTGCCTCAAGCTTACTTGTTATAATGGCCCTTTCCCTATAGAATGCTGCTGCTTGTGCTATGAATTCTCCATGCACTACCGCTTTTCCCGCATCCCACACTGTTCTCCAGTCTGTCTCCCCTACATCATTCCCCCTGAAGTAATTATAGTGGTTTCCATATGTGCCCTAAGTGCCACATCCCTTCGGATCAACTTGTTTAGCCTCCAGCGGGGGCGGACCCTACCCCCACCCTCACCTAGCTCTACACTAACCGACACTGGGGCATGGTCTGAGAGGTATTGCACTCTATTTCCACTTTTGTGATGTGGGGGATTAGGGACGTCGAGACCAGGATCATATCTATTCTGGAGTAACCTCTGTGTACTGCCGAATAATGTGTATATTCCCTCTTGTTCTCCTGAGAAAATCGCCAAGTTTCGATCACCTCCAAGTCTCTAAAGAATCTGCCCAGTGCCTGTCTATTACGCTGATCCGCAGCCGTAGGGGGGAGTGTTTTATATAGGTCGGGGTCCATCACATAATTAAAGTCTCCCCCTATTATTATCCGGCCCCGACACCAACCTCCCACTTTCTGTAGCAGTCCAGTGATATATGTGTCCTGTTTATCGTTGGGTGTGTATAACGCTAGTATTGTGTAGGCTTGACCCTTGATGGTGCTCTTGATCCCCAGGTACCTACCCTCCTTATCTCTGATCACATGTTTTTTTTTTTTAATCCCAGGTCCCGACTGCATAATATTGCAACTCCTCTTGTCTTGTTGCCACTTTCGGCAAATAACTGTAGGGGGTATGCCTTACTCTTCAGCCTCTTTTCGTCCTTCTGGAGGAGGTGCATTTCCTACAGAATAGCTATTGCTGCGTGTAATGACTCCAATCTGCCAACAACTGCTCTACGTTTATTAGTGCACTTGTCCATTACCTGCTCTAACGAAGCCCCACAATAATTTCGTTTGTCACAGTAGTGCAATATTCCTCAACAACATTGGCTTGTAAAAAAGGTGTTCTCTCTGTCACCAATTCATACAAAGGTGATCACACTTTAAGAAATGTATGGTAATAACCATTTGATAGGAGCAAACTTTCTCCATGGCTATAAACCCCCAGATGTTTACCCACCAAAGCAACAATCGGCCCCTCCGCAGATTTCCAACCCTGGGCCAAAATCAGTCTAGCCGATGCAAGTAAATTTGTGAGCAAAACCACTTGGGCACCACTAGCTGCCACTTTGAACCACACTGACCTTGAGTCAGCCCGAGTCCGCTTCCCCTCTCATGTCTTGGCCCGTTGATCGTGGCCTCAGGCAACACTTGCAGCATGTACCAAGTGCTCTGCAGTCACCGGAGAAAAAGGCACTTGTCTGCACCGCCTTCTTCACTGGTCACATCTCCTCCACTGCCTCGAAATGGCTGCCGCTCCTCTCTCCCGATATCCGCTTTACCAGAGCTGTTCTGAAGACTACATTAACTGGCCCACTCCATCTCACTTGGGACACCCCGCCCCCCGATTACTTCCATTCGCGCCACAGCAGAGATTCGACAGGAGCCAGCCCCCAGTGCATCAGTCTTGCAAACTACACTCCCGGGCGCTATCTTGTCCGCTAACACCACTGTCCTTGATCCTCACACCTAACCGGGTCCAGAGCATCGCTTCGATCCAAATTTTGCTCAGTTTCGCCCCCACCCCACAGCTGATGAGAAAAGGGAACTGCTCTTAATACATTTTGAGGGGGAATAGGAGGAGCCAATGGGCATGGGTGCATGGAGCGCAGCGAAGAAGCAGCTTCATGCTTTCCTGCTTGGCCACGCCCTCTCCAGAACATGTTCACTCTTTTTATTGAGCTTTTTAACAGAGCATACAAAGATTACGCATAGCAACATTTTGTATCCCGCCCCTTTTCCAGACGATCCCCCAAGGAAAGGGCAGGCAAGGGTTCTGGTTTATATATTTCTGATATTTCTGATATTATAGGTCTTCGCTTATGTCCAGCAGCTTCAGTCTTTGGGGGCACCACTGTACTCTGTGGTCTTCTTTTAGGAAGTCCAGTATTTCTCTCCAGTCCTGGGAAAAGTGTGAACATTTGTTATGGAGGGCATAGGTAATCCACTCGAGGGTGACAAAATTCAAACTTTTCTGCAGCCAGTCCTGAAGTGTGGGCACCCCTCCGCCCCATTCCACCTGCACCATTAACAGCATTGCTGCTATTCTCAGCACTACTGTAGCTCTACACCAAGATTTTGAGCCTAGGGCCTGTCCCCCCTCCGCCACTCCCCCAACAGGATGTCCCCCAGACCTGCTCTGCCCTTGTCTCCAAACATTTACTGTGGCTCTGCAACCTCATTTCAAAAGCTCTCCGTTTTGGGACAATTCCACCATATGTGGGACCAAGTTCCTATCTTTCCACACCCCGTTCAACACCTGTGCAATGCCTTGGGAAACATTTTCGGGAGCCTCCTCAGCATATAGTAACATATAAACAGTAATGTGTACCACATTTCCTCCATTTGTCTAGTTTAGGGATATTGTTCCATACATTTTCCCACTTGGCCAATGAGATTTCCTACCCTGCTGACTTTTCCCACTGCCCCATATACACCCGCTTTGATTGAAAACCCATATTGGCAAGGATGCAGTAAAGCCCAGAGATAAGACCCTATGTGCCGTCATGTGTGCTAAGGCATTTTTCAAATGCGTTCAGTGGTCGGGTGGCAGCAGCTTTAACCTCCCTGTTGTACACCCAATGTCGTACCTGGAAGTATCACATCCTCTCCCCTTTGCCCAGAGAAAACCCTTCCTTACAATCTACAAAGGACTTCCTCTTTGTTGAACATATCCCTCAACTTGTGGCACCCTCCAGCCTGCCATCTATGGAAAGCCCCCCACTCCATCCCGGTGAGAATTGGGGATTCCTAAACAATGGTGTGAAGAGGGAGGGGAATGAAGTAATCACGTACTTATTAATCGGCTTGCCCCAAATGTCTTCCACTAACTTGGTAATGCTACTAAGGTACATGTGAGCCAGTCTATCTCCCCTAAGGAGCCAGAGCACTTCTCACAGTGAATGTCTCACCACCTCTCTGTCCATGCTTACACATAGTTTCGAGTTGTCTTTGCTAAACCACTGCCAGATGATGCGCATCTTGGAAGCTTCGAAAGATGTCTGGAATATTGGAACAACCATTCCCCTTTCCCCCCTTTTGTGCCAATAAGCGCCGGCGGGATGTTTGTGGCCTTTTCCCCTTCCACATAAAATATTCTGTTCGTTTTTGTAAGGTCTATTTAGACAGACCTGGAGACCGATACTGGCAGGGCCTGGAACATGTATAAAAGTCTAGAGAGTGTTACCATCTTCAGGGCAGCAATTCGGCCCATCCAAGAGATTGTTAGTGGGTTCTGTCGCCGGAGGGCCTTCATAATTGAGGTCAGAAGATTTGGGAAATTTGACGTACATAATCTGTCGATTGTGGACGTTGTCGTCACCCCCAAGAACTTAATGCCTTTTGGGTTCCAGAGAAAGGGCAAAGTTGCTTGAAGGTCCGCCTTGTCCGTTCCTCTGTTCGACAGGTTCAGGATTTCTTATTTCCCTAAATTGATCTTCAAGCCTGCGACCCTCACAAACTCCCGCAGCTCTGCTACCACCCCCAGTAGTGACCTCTTCAGTTGTGTCAAAACTAGGAGCATATCCGCAATGGTTGCCACTTTGTGCTGTCTGCCCCCGAACGGTATGCCCTGAATTTCCTCTGAAGCTTGTAGCGACTGTAACAAAGGTTCTAGATGATTTAAGTTTCTTACTTGTAACTATTGTTCTCCAGCAAGAGTCTGGCATGGATTCACATGCTCATGAATACTACCTGTCAGGTTTGGAATCCTTGGTAAAAGAAAGAAAAGTTTCACTTTCACTTTAAAACTGTATTTCTCCTCTAACTCAGTCACTGTCCTCTGGATCATACTGCCCCCAACCAATGGCCTGGGCTGAACTAGACAACCAACCAATAACCCAAAAAAAGAAAATAAAACACCTACCAGTACCACAGGGTTCTTACACAGTCTCAGCATTGCTAAAATCGGGACTGTGCCCAAAGGGTATTCTTCCTATCACAGGAGCGCGCCATATGCCTGAATCATAGGAAGACTGGCGCGGCGGCCGTCACAGAGCTCTTATGACCATGAGAAAATGTAGTAGATCCCCCTCCTAGGTTAGACCATTGTGAATGCCGCCATGTTTTGGGGCCTCTGGTGTATTGTTGGGAAATCATTACTCTGCACAAAATCCACAAAGAGATGCCAAGTTTCAAGGTTTTCGGGTAAGTCCCTTTTGTTTGTGGCATCAATTTTGTCCATCGCTAACGTGAACCAAATCCTACCCCGCTCCTCTCGAACATCCAGGGGTGCGTTCCCTTTCCAATTCCGCGCCAGTGTGATCCTGGCTGCTACTAGAAGATGCTTGTTATGTCGGGTACTGCTACCAGAGATTTTATAAATACCCTGGGACCACATTACCCAGCAGTATAGGTAAAGGATCTAACGGGAGATCTATCCCCACTATGCACTTGATATGGGACAATGTGTCTTTCCAATATTGCTGGATAAGGTGGCCAGACCCCCACATTTGAAGGAGGGAGCCCCCCTGCATGATCACAATGCCATCCAGTTGGGCGGAAGGAAGGGTGCATGTGATTGAGACGTTTGGGGGCAACGTACCATCTGGTGAACATTTTGTAACTATTCTCTCTGAGTTGGATACAGCGGGATGACTTGCAGGCCCACCAGGTCCAGATGTTCCACTGCCCCATCCTGCTGCATCAGGATGCCCATGCTGGGGATCAAAACATGGATGGGACCCTGGGAGCATAACTGCAGCAGATCCGAAAACCAGGGTCTCGAAGGCCAGTGGGGGACAACCAGGTCAGGCTGCAACCCATGGAGGCCCGGAACTTGCAGAGGGTCGCTTGGAGCAGATGGATGGGCGGGAACGCACAACACCTGCAGACGTGCCAACAGATCTGGAAGGCGTCTCCCAGTGACCCCTGACCCTGACCTGCCCCTAAAGCAAACTGGGAGCACTTGGCATTCCAGGGAGATGCGAACAAATCCAGGTCTGCAAACCCCCGCCACTGCGTTCAAGACACGAGAGTCCGAGTGCAGGCCAAAGACGGCATAATCGTGAACCGCAGAAACTTCCTATGCGTTGATAGATGGGTACGCATCCTTGAAGTCCAGAGAACACATTTAGTCCCCTGCACACAGAGACTCGGCTATGTGTGCGGGAGTAATCATCTTGAAGCGTTCCAGCAGTAAAGGCAGATTTAGAAATGAGAAATGACAGGTCCAGAACTACCCTCAGGCCAGCCTGGTTGTTCTTGGGTACTGCAAAAATCCTGGAATAGTAACCAAAGGCCCTATCTACATGAGAAACCGGTTGTATCGCCTGCATCTCCAAGAGCGAAAGGACCACCTGTAAAAGAGCCTGGGACCCGATCTGACGAAGAGGAGGAGAGGAATGTAGAGGCGAAGGAAGAGGAAGACTGAAGCACGTGGAGATTACAAATAGGATCCACGGATTGCTGAAAAGACGCTTCCAGGTGTCCTGGAACAGAGCCAAATGGTCCCACCACAGGTGAGGTGTGTTCCCCGGCCTTGACGTCACTGCTTCTTGGCATCAGAGGTGGGGGCAGAGGAGGGGGCGTGGAAAAACCTGCATAACGTCCTCTGCTGCTTTCCTCTGTAGTCGCTGGGCGACCTGTCAGGCCTCCGTGCACCACAGTCCTGGAACGCTTTGAAGCCGGAGAAAGCGCTGGCCTTCAAATTGGTCCTGCTTTGGGACTGAAGGAAGGGTTTCTGACCTGGTTTTGTCAGGGTGGCCAAGGACTTGGCGGTTTCAGTGGAGGTTTTCTGCTTTGTCAACTCATCATTGGTCGATGAATGAAAACGGTCCACGCCCTCAAAGGGCAGATCCAGGATCCGCTCCTGTACATCATATGAAAACTTAGGGGCTTCCACACCGTCCTTCTCATCTCGATCCCAAGGCACAGCCCTCTGCTGGCTGTGTCAATGTGGGAGACCGAAGACTCCATGAGGTCCTGAGCAGCGGCCCGAGCATCTGCCAAACCGGCCTTGAAGGAGGCTTGCAGAAATTCCCAGAGCTCCCGCCAGAGCTTCTAGTTGGCCGCATCCAAGAGGGCATCCGCCTTGGTTTGATGAAGATGCAGTCCTGAGATGGAGAAAGAATGCTTTTCCAAGGACTCAACGACTTTGTCCTCAATGAAGAGACAACTGGAGGTGGCTGTCATGGAGGAAGACGACAAAGACGATGGTTTACAATATGAGGCCGCAGCCACCACAAAGGAATGGGGTTGTGGGTGAAAGGCAAGGAGGAATGGCTCTCCGTCCGTCAGCCTAAGCCTGCTATCCAAATTCTTGCTCATATGAGCTTTGGCCCTGGGCTTCTCCCAGACCTGCCACCTGCAGGACATCCTTCTGGGGAGGATGCCAGACCGGATCATGGTGTGTTTCCCCAAGACCTCTGCTAGCACACCTGACTCATGGGGGGCTTACTTGGCAAGAGGGACCCTCAAGAACTCCGCCAGGCCCTGAAGGCGGTCATGAAAGGCCTTAACGGATGCCATCATCCTCATCGCTCCCCCCTTTTCACAGACCGAGAAGAATCTTGGCCCTGGAACACAGGTTCCAGTGGGGTCCCCCCATATCCAGAGCCGCAGACAGGTTCAACTGCTGTTGAGGGAAAGGCGTTGGTGGTACAGGAGGAGGTGGAGGGGTCAGAATGGCTGGTAGGGTCTAAACCAGTGGAGGGCCGGCACCAGGAGCACAGGAGGAGTACTCCGAGGGGGAGGTTTTGTACAAAAAGACTGTATATAAACGGTCGCATGTAGAAAGAAGTTCCACAAATGATAGCACCAAAAGTTCGAACTTTTGGTGCTAGAATTGCAGGTACGTTTATAAACAAAATTAAAAAAACATGGGAGCTGCAGGCGTGTCACCTGCAACACCTTGCTCACTATACTGTGTGGTATAGGGAGCGGGGTGTTGCGGGGGACACCCCTGCAGCACACCCACAAAAAAAAAATAATAAAAAGAAACGGGGGCTGCGCAGGTGTCCCCCGCAACACCCTGCTCTCTATACTTAACAGTATAGTGAGCGGGGGTTCTGAGGGAAACCCCTGAAGCCCCCCGTAAAAGAAAAAAAAAAAAGAAAAGGACCCTGCAGCGCCAGTTCCCAATCATGGAAGTGAAAGGGAACTGGTGCCGCAGGGACCCAGCGTGAAGAGAAGGTAAGTGGGGTTTGTTTATGTTGGGGGTGTGTGGAGGGTGTGGGTGGGGGGTGTGTGGAGGGCGTGGGTGGGAGTGTGGGTATGTACGTATGTTCGCATGAGAAAGATGCAAACTTTTGGTAGTTCGCACCTTTCTCATGCGAACATTCCGGCCGCGGTAAATTAATCTGCGGTCGGATCACGTGGATTCGAGGAGGGGGCTGGGACGCCACCTTCGGGATGACCTCCTTAAACAATGTACTTCAGAAGCCACTTCATCTGAGGTGAACTGAAGAGGAAGCGCTCGAAGAAGCAGTCCACAAAAGTCGCTGGGTCCTTAGGGGCCCGGCCCTCCGAGGCTCTTGGCCTCCGCCCCTAGTCAAAGCGCCTGGTGCGTATGGCCACACAGCTGTGATGGGTAGATGTACCCCTGAGGGGAGCAAAAACCTGCATCATAGGATCCGCTGCCGCTTCCAGAGGGACGGGGGCTGGGATTATCCTGCAAAGCCCATTCGATGGGCGAAAGCACTGGTGGGCCTTAAACTGGATCCAAGATGGCTGCCCGCCTGGCAGGCTCAGCCAAGTGCTGCTTTGCCATTTTGAAGCATTGTATCACGCCCTGGGCAGGAGGGCGCAAAGGCCCTGAGCCAAGAGAGGCCTCAGACACGAGAGCATACACCTTGGGTCTTGCACCCGAAGCAGAGGTGTCAACCTCGAACAGCTGGTAGTCGTAACGCTCTGACTCTCACCCTCGTAGCGAACTCCGGTAGGCTGGATGCCCTCTGCACTTGTGCCAGTAGCCGTGCTGGATCTAGCTGATGACAGACTCTTGGATATGGCACTCAACGATCGTTTAACCCGGGGTAGAAGAAAAGGACGAACTCCATCGCCCCTCTGAGGATAGCCAGGTCTGTCCCCAGAGTGCCGGAAGAGCCCCCGGCCCCCTCGGCTTGGGAGCCGGTAGTCTTAGAGACCATGGCCCTGCCAGAACCCTGATCCATGGGAACACCAGGGAAGAAGTGCCGCGTTGTGGAGCTGCTCTGAACAGCGGGCCTACCTTGTCTTGACGAGAGGTCGTGGAGACGAAGTCTTTAAGATGGGGCGGAGGAGAAGTGTGGAAGATCTCCCTCCACCATGACAAATGATTCTTCAATGCCCTGTGACCGAGAGTGCTGCAGGCCGCACATGAGTCCCAGCGGTGGTCGGGCCTCAAACACTTAAGACGGAGTGCATGGGGGTCCGATGCCGGAACAAACAGTCGCATGAGGCATATCTCGTGAAGACTCCTGCGGTTGACATGGACAGGGGTAGGCAAACAAAGTGAAATAAGAATTGAAAAAACAAACAGGGAGCAAGCAGAATGCTAAAAAAGTCTCTGCGTTGGCTGCCAGATCTGACACCGCCCGTGCAGTAAAAGGGACTGAGGTGAGGCACTGGAGGGTGGGCCGTTCCCACGCCTGAGGCTGCGGCCTGCGTGTTATACTAAATTTAAAAGGGAAGCTAATTTCTTCGCTGCCACAGGTTCCGGGACGTATGAGTATAGCCAAATTGAAAATGACCCTGAAAAAAGTATGGCTCCATTGCCTACACTTAGCCCTATTTGCATTACACAATCAGCCCGGCTCCTTAGACCATTACCTGATTCCCCATGAGCTGGTGGCGGGATGCCGTATGCGTACGCCTCTTACTCCTCCCACTAGAGCGTGAACTGAAGCCCATAGTGCCACTGTTGTTTTGGGGTTTGAGATGAACAAGTTACTTGCCAACTGGTAACGTTCTTTCGACTGGATGTTCCTACTCTGTATTCGTCATCATTGATAATCATTTCCAGCTTCGGCTGCTTCGGAAACGTTTTTCGGCAGAGGGCGCTGTGCGTCGATGGCATTGAGTCGATTTCTCTCAAAGGCCTCCGTCGAGGGTGACATCATCGGGTGATATAAGTAGCATGCGCGGCGCCCGTTGGCCTCAGTTCTGTTTTTCCGTCCTCTTCGTGTTGGCTGTTAGCATAGACAGGCAGTAGTCAGCTATGCAAGAACGAAAGCTGTAACAGCATAGGACATTCTACAGAGGGGTAGGATGGGAGGGCAATGAGGAATACGTTGGAGGAACATCCAGTCGAAAAAACGTTACCAGTTGGTAATTAACTTGTTCTTTGAATGGATTGGGTCCTCCAGTGTATTCGTCATCTTTGATAGACTCCCAAAGCAGTATGTAGGATTGGAGGAGGGTCGAGAATTTAGAATTCTCAGCTCTTTATAAGGCCGAATATAGTACCGCCTTACCAAAAGCAACATCCTGAGAGTGGGAAGCATCCAGACAATAATGCTATATGCTATGTGAACGTATGCAGCGATGACCATGTTGCAGCATAACAAATGGATCTAATAGGTACTCCCCTTTGTAGGGCTGCAGAAGAGGCTATGCCACTGGTAGAATGAGCCCTCAAACCCTATGGCGGGGCCTTGCTTGCCAATTTATAACATTCTGAGATACCAAGTATGATCCACCTTGACAAAGTCTGTTTAGAAACAGCTTGTCCTAATGTTCTTCCAGTGTAACCAATAAAGAGTTGGTTGTCCACTCTTAGTTTGGAGAATCTAGAAATATAGAAGCTTAAAGCTCTTCTAGCGTCCAATCTATGGAGCCTTTATTCCTCTTTACTGGGATGCGGGGGTGTAAAAACACCAGCAGAACAATCTTTTGATTTAGATGAAAATCCGATAAAACCTTAGGTAAGAAAGAGGGTTTTACCCTCAACACAACACTGTCCTTGTGGAATACGGTATAGGGTGGCCTGGAAGAAAGTGCCTGCAACTCGCTCACTCTATGTGCAGATGTTAGTGCAACCAACAATATGGTTTTGAAGGTCAATAACCTCAATGGGCATGTGTGCAAGGGTTCAAATGGGACACACATTTGACATTTCAAAACCAAATTAAGGTCCCAAACTGGAACCTAAAAAGTAGGGAACACGTTTGTGAACCCTTTCAGAAATTGAATCACCAGTGGAATTTTGAAGTAGTAGTATTCTTCCGAAGAGCGGTTGAATCTGGAAAGCGCTGCCAGGTAACCTTTTATGGTTCCAGTGTTAAGACATTTTTGTGCTAACGAAAGGAGAAAAGAAAGCACATCCAGAGTTGAACATAGAAAAGGATCAACATTCTTTTCCCTGCACCAGTCGCAAAATGTGTACCAGCGGCAACGGTTCAGAGATTTTGTTGCTTGCCTTCTTGCCGAAAGCAACACCTCCATCACGTCATCCGGGAGGTCCCAATCCTTGTACCTCAACCTTTCAGAAACCACGCGTGAAGGTTGAGAGTTTTGACCTCTGGGTGGAGAACCTGTCCCTCCCTTTGCGAGAAAAAGATTCGCTCTTTGTGGAAGACTTATCGGAGGACAGATGGACATATCCAGAAGGTCCGGGTACCACGTTCTCCTGGCCCAGTCTGAGGCAATTAAGATCATGCAGCCTCCAAACCGTCTCAACCTCCTGATTACTTGAGGAATGACGGGGATCGGTGGAAACGTGTATAGTAGTGGGAACTCCCAATCCACCATGAACCATCTCCCAGAGCTCCTGTCGGAGGAAATTCCCTTGAGCAATTCCTTTCGCACATCCGGTTGCTTCCGGTTGCAAACAGGTCTACTTGAGGGGTTCCCCAAAGGGCGAAGATCTCTTGAAGGACTTCCTGAGCTAGCTCCCATTTGTGGGAGACTGTGCTCTGCTTGCAGAGAGCATCCGCTGTCATATTTTCCCTCCCCGGCTACGTGAACTGCTGATAGGGAGATTCCCTCTCTGATTGCCCAGTACCAGAGCTGCATTGCTTCTCTGCACAGTGGTAGTGACTCTACGCCTCCTCTTTTGTTGAGGTAATGAATGGCCACTGTGTTGTCCGTCATTATCAGGACATTCTTTCCCCATACAGAGGGCAGGAAGGCCTTCAGGACTAGTCTGATTGCCCTAAGCTCCAAAAGATTGATGTGTAGGTTGGACTCTGATAGAGACCAACGACTGCTGACTGTCAGACTGTTGGCATGGGCTCCCCACCCCGTGAGTGAGGCGGCCGTCACTACTGTAATCTCCGGCCATGGTTGCCAAAAGGGTTCTCCTTTCAGAATGTTGTCCTCGCAGGCCACCACAGAAGATCCTGTGAGACCCTGGTTGGAACCTGAAGTTGGTCCGACATCTTTCCTGAGAACTGGGACCATAGTGTTCTTAGAGCCCAATGCTCCTCAGCTGAAAATCCTTCCGCGCCCCATCTGTCCACACACTTGTCGTACCTATCTGGAGGGATGGTAGGGTATGCTGCCTTATTTGATGTAGCTGTGACTGCCTGGACCACCAGACTCTCAGGGATGGGGTGCTTGGACAAATAGCCGGTGTCACTACTGGAAGTGCAGTCTTTTTTGTGAGGGATTTGTCCACCGAAAGAATGGTTCTGGGGACTGCCAATTTTTGGCCACCCTATTTTGTAGAGCCACATGGAAAGGTAAAATCGGGTCTGTAGGTGGACCTTGGTCCAGAATATCTGTTAGGTCATCTTGTACCGGAGGTCTAGCCCAGTGTAGGTATTCCACCAACCTGAACATTAGGTGAGGTGATGATACGAAGAGTCAGCATGCTCTCCTGGCTCTGGCCTACCAAACTCCATTTCAGGCGATGTATCAACACCACTGGCATTATGCAGAGTGTCAACAAGGTCTCTCATCTTGCTCTCTTCAAAATAAAGCATTCCAGTACATTTGGAGTTCCAAATTCAAGGCCAAAAGGGGCATCCTCTTGATCAGACCTTTCTTCTTCTTCAAAAATTGAAGAAGGGATTTAAACTACTCCTTTTTTGGCAAAGGGGTATAAGATATTTCAGGTACACTCATAGGTGTTGTAGGTGTCAGAGAAGTCTTTGGTTTGGTACCCTGATCCGTTTTCACATGATCTGGAAGCTGTGCTGAAACCACCAGTATTTTCGGTGTCAATGGTTTTGGCGTTGATGTCGACAGTGGCGTGGTTAGTAATGGCGCCGACGGTTTGGATAACGTCGAGGATTTGACAGCCCCCTTCAAAGATTTCGACTTCGAGGGTTGTGCAGGTTTCGACGGCATCGACGACCTTGAATGCTCGTCACGTCTCGGGTGACTTTTACTCAGTGGAGACCTCGAGGGTTCTCGATGAATATTCCTTCGACCACCTGGGTTCGAGGGCGCGCGACTGTCGAGCCCGGACCGCTCTCTGCCGGCTTCCGAAGAAGGCACGGATGGAGGCTTACCCTGCCTTTCAAATATTTTCAGCATTTCCAAGCGGAATGCCTCCCACTCTACAGATGACGAATGTTTGGTGGGGCACTTTACTTTTTCGGGAGTTTCGTCCGACAAGGATGCAGAAGATGGTGACTGAAAGTGCCTCCTCCTCGATCGCTTCGTCGAGGACGAAGAGTGGCGTGAACCACTACGGGACCTCCATCATTTTTTGCCTCTCTTACGTCGAGGAGATCGATCTCCCGAGTCAATGGTCGAGGAATGATCGGGTTTGGTTTTACGGGGCTTGGACAATTTCCCTACCTGTAACTTCCCCTTTTGTACTTGCAGGGCTTTTCCCGTCATTGCTTGACACTTTGAGCAGGAATCGGTGTCATGGTCTTCCCCCAAGCACCACAGGCAAGAACGTTGTGGATCCATGATCGACATTTCCGAATCACACCCCTTACACTTCTTAAAGCCGGTGCGAGGTGTCGGAGTGGAGGAGGAAGACATGTTATTGATTGATTTTAGAAGAAATTGTGTAGCAAAGAATAACTAGCGAGGCGTGCCGAGTCTCCGAAGAAAAAACGTTTGCGGAAAAACAGAACTGAGGCTAATGGGCGCAGCGCATGCTACTTATATCACCCAATGACGTCACCCTCGACGGAGGCCTTCGAGGGACATCGACTCGACACCATTGACGCACAGGACCCTCTGCCGAAAATGATTATCAAAGATGAGGAATACATTCGAGGACACAATCCATTCGAAGCATGAATACCTGGCAGCGATGGCGGCTAGTTTATTTTTTATTTCCCAACAGCTTCGAGCAGGGGAGGTCGAAGAAGAATGAAGACGCCGCTCAAGTAGATCTGCCGGAACTTCTCAAACCCCCTCCCGCAGGTGATGCAGTCCTCTTGAGGAATTTTACTAGGTCGTGGCACAAGCCCGGGCTTGAGGGCCCTTTTGTTATCAAGGACATTACCCCCAGAGTGTTAGGCATGTGCGCATGGCTCCACATTGGCGACGTCAAACCCTACAAAAGTGAGACCCTCCTGCCCTAAGTCCCAGAAGTTGCAGCTGAAGAATAAGAGGAAAGAGGAGTGCAGACGCGTTCAATGACAAGGAGCAGACAGCAACTCACAGAGAAACAGTAAACGCAAACTGCCTTTTTTACACAAGCAAATAGTTTGCTCATACAAACTTCGCCCCGAAGGAACTTTTTACAAAGAAAGAAACAACTGTTAAATGCTACATCTCCAGATATTTCTCTATGCTGTCCTCTCCTTTGTAGTGAACAGTTATAGTGCGTTTAAGAAAATGAGAGTACCGATTCTTGCTTTATTGATCCATCCAAAGACACGTTTTATTTTTGAGAGGATCTTCCTGGCAATAGTATTACAATTTTTCTTGGAGGTATTTACTGTTTGGACATTGATGTGAAAGTATCAACAACAGAAGAACTATGAATCCTTTCGATTTTGCTAAATACAGGCTTCTCACACACAGACAATGTAATGTGCATGCACCTTTACAACATATGGACTCATCAGCAAAAACTATTGTGGCAATATTTTTTTATTTCTGCTGTCTCTACCTCTTTACCCTCCTGGCATTACAAAGGGTGGCTCCCTATCATGTACCCGAACTAGCATATGCTAATGTAACCACCATTCCCCTATTGAATGAAGCAATGACCCAGTCATTTTCTATTGCTACTAAACACACAAAGAGAATCCAGAGAAACATGGACACTAATTTTGAACACAAACACCTACATGGCAGATTTGGCCCACATGACCAATAATATGTGGTACAAGCACATGACCCCGGGTGGGGAGCGAGACATCAAGGGAGAGCTGCTATGTGTGCTCTCTCATTCCTTATGCCATGAGCACCTCCAGGACATTCGTAGCCACAGAAATACAATGAACAAGGGCACAGTGTCTAATGCATTTGGACACTCTGCACAACTATGGGACAATTCCAAGGGAAATGGGCCACATTATGATGGATGTCTAAGAACACATTCCCATTTGGGGATAGCTACATGAAAACAAAGTCAATGATAGATGATTATTGGAGAAGAGGCAAGATGATACAATATATGTTGGACAGCCCACATTAAGGAGAAGCCAAAATAGTATACAAAAAGGAATTGCAATACCACATACTGGGAAGGGATAGGGGGAATGCCTTGGTGTTGTAAAAGGCATCAACTATTGGTAAGGGTGGGTTGAAGGCCTGATGGGGTGCAAAGCACAAGCACTCCTGACAGTACCAGTAGAGGTGGTGCACAAAGAAAATGATGAGTGCCTTAAGGATTGAGCAGAGTACTCCAAGTTGCTCACATGGGTCGAGAATGAGGCAGAGCATGTTCCTATAATACCTTTAAGAAAATGCGTCCTTATGTTTTCAGAGGGATTGCCCGGCCAAAGTTAGAACAAATATAGGGTCCAAACGCGAATCGAAAGTACCTCATATGAAAGGTGGCACTGCAGTACTCATGGACCACTATTGGGCCTGTGGTTCAAAAGGTTATATGCAGTTGCCCCAAACCTGGGAGGAATATGTTCCCTAGTCTTACAAAACAATCAACACAACAGTGAAAGGCTTTAACGCCAGGGAAGTAAGGTTTATGACTCTTCAAGACAGATAGGACCTTGATTTGATAACAGCTATGTAGAGTGGCATGTGCACAAAGATTGGTCCGTCCTGCAGTACCTACGTACCTGCCCACGATGAAGAAAATTGGACCCTTACAGAGGCTATAGCACTGCTGACAGACTTGCACACGAAGAAGGAGGACGATGAATGGCTCTCTTATCTATTATCCTGGATCCTGTCTTGGCTGGCTAACAGGTACAAGGTACTAATCACTGCATTAGTGTTAGTGCTATTTCGATTCTGTGTCCTGAGAATAGTCATTGCACAATGTAAGAAGACTGCCAAGAAAACTGTAGGAATGAAAACCATGGTAGATATGGACACTAAGATGCACTAGCAAAACCAAACTGCTAATGTATTTCCGTTGCACCTGAATCAAAGACCTAATGTTCCACCCGGTACAAAATTCTTTTTATCCCTGAGACACCCATAATTACGTGGGACATTGGGTGTTCTGTAAACCAGATGGGGAGTGCTGCTATATGACCTAGAGTGTGTACGAGCATATAAAGAACTTTGGTGACCTGAGGGGGGTGACGAAGATATGGATTCCTAAGGTACCTTATGGAGGGGAGGGTACTCTGGGAAATGTGGTTGAGGACTCGACCAGAGGGGGTAATGTTGAGAGGCAAACAAATGTGTAATTCATTATATCGGCCCCTCTCCTGTCCTGATGCTATAGAAATGGGAGGTGCACATCTCTTTTATCAACTGCCTCCTCTCCACCGCCATATCGCAGATGCGAGAGACATTACTTGCTGAGGCAATCCTACCGACCTTAGCCTCGATAAATCCAAGAAGAGATACATTTGCAAACTATGGGAGACATATACATGTTGTGACCCAAGACACAGATGACATCACCACTGAAACTGACACATGTAGGTGCATTAGACACGAAGCAGATACGCATCCACCACAAAGTTACACAACCAATAGGTCAAATTGCATTTAGCCATGAAGAATATGTTTGCATCCAATAGGCTAGAAAACACATACTCCCCTATATATGCTGAAATGCAAGACACAAAAGAATACATATAAATCTTGCTTACTGCAGTAACGAAGCATGAATGAGTGGCCACGTTAAACAAGATGGACGGTGCAGCCATGTCCGAGTGAATGGGAGACAATTATTTATTAATGTAAATGGTTTTTTATAACTCGCCTAATACCGTACCTGAGTTCGGTTTCTAAGCTCGGATACAGAAATTGAACCTCTATTGCTCTGCGTGGTCTCGCTTCCATGACCAGCACGTTGCCCCTGTGCTATCCTCTGTTAACATCCTTCGTTGCAAAGCCTTGAAGCTGCTGGACGGCATGGCTCGCTGACGTAGCAGGAAATTCAGACCTGAGCAGCCCAGAAAATAATCGTGGAGCTTGTGCCAAGGTTATCGTGCACAGGAAAGAGCTGGATCAACACCCAAGAGAACAGACAATAGCAGTTCCCAGGCGTGAGACACATTTCTCCTAGATTAAGCAAAGAAACAAATAATGCTGGAACGTCAGATTACCATTAACTACGGCTGAATACTGTAAAGAGAGTATCTCAAACAAGTCTCTAGAGGCCAGCAAGGGTAATGAGACCCGCATTGATAAGAGCTAAAATCCTAGAAAATGCTGAGCAGAAGAATTCAAAATGTGGTCTCCACACGTGACCTACAGTTGGAGGATAATGACTATTCATCGGATTCAGGGATTGACAGGCTGCAGTCTTCATTCCCATCTACTTCTCAGGACAAGATATACAAAATAATGCAAAGTTAAAAGCTAAACGTCCTGGCTTGTGGCTTAGAGAATTAGAAATGGTAACCTTATTGAGAAAAGTAGCACCTTTGGTGTCATTCTCAACAACCCCATTGTTGCTAATGTGCTGGTAACCTTCCAAATTGCCAAGGCTGAGAAAGACACCACTGGCCAATCCCTGCCCATTTCTAACGATCATCGAGAAACGTTGCAATGGCCAATAGTTTTGTATTATTACATGATTTTACCTGCATCAGTTTAGTAGGTGGTCTCAGGCGAGGCCACCAGATAGAGTGTAGCCAATAAACGTACTAACCCATATGGAACCTATATCTAGCTGATCCCCTTAACCAATCCCCTCCCACCTCTTAGGTTTTCTAGGATGAAATGTCTATTGTGATGTCAATATCATGTTTAAACCACAGTCAAGCCTGGAAATAGTTGAGAGCACAGAGATTGGTGTGATGTCTGCAGCTGTCCCTGTTTTATATGGGTTTTAAATATAATACGTCTTTTTCAACTTCTTTGGATTGTTCCGTTCGTTGGGTGTGGAATTTCCCCTGACCTGTACTCTTTGCTTACCCGGGGGTTTTCCACCCCTCCTTTACAGAAGAACAAATTACCTATCTGTTGGTAATTGTTTTTTCTGATGGATGTTCCACCCATGGATTCCTCATCGCCCACCCAACCAACCCCACTTAGCAGATAGCAAGAACACATTCTTATATTCTGCAGTCCCTTGGCAGCAGAGTGCTCGGGGGAAAAGGCGGAACTAAGGTCACAGAGGGGCAGCGCCTTGATATACTGGCCTGACGGCATATTCGGTGCAGGGCACCTAGAGGTGTCGAGCTGACGCACACCTTTGTGGCAGAAATGTTTCAGATAAACAGCTGTGCTGGGACATCAAAGATGAGGAATCTGTGGGAGGAAACTCCATTAGAAGGAATATTACTGAGAGGTAAGTCATTTGTTCACCACCCCATATTTATTGCAGACGTTCCAGCTTGTCTGAACCAGGTCCAGTGCTTTCCTCCTAAAATTAACGACACTCCAATAAAATGCATAGCATAAGCAGATGATCTTGTTTTAATTGATCGCACCCAGATTGGCCTTCAACGGTTGCTGAGCAATCTCAGCGACTATTTAAAACAAAACGACCTGAAATTGAATGTCGATAAAACCAAAATAATGGCTATTGGCTCAATAACATCTCGGAAAGACAAAGCCTTCAAATGGACTATCGAGAATAACACCTTGTCAACAGTGAAGTCCATTCGATATCTTGGCGTCATGTTTAACAACTCCGTAAACGAACATTATTGGAGGCAAGATTTAATTGCACGGATGAATCAGTTTGCAATTCAAGGGGCCAAGATCAATCGCGAATACGGAAAATTCAGTCTGTCACCAGTTTTGACATTTTATGTTCAAAAGGTAATTCCAGCGATCGCCTTTGGTGCTGAGGCCGGCTGGAATTTGGACGAACAAACGTGGCATAAACTCGAAGCAATATTTTGGAGACGCGTCCTAAGACTCCCTAATTACGTATCCATTATTGCGATCCATTACGAGCTATCTCTGAATTCTCTACATTCTGTAGTAATTTGGAAATCACTGAGCGCCTGGAGGAAAATGTGCGTTACTGCACCGAGTCCCGCCTACCAAATTCTAGTTGGGAAATATGAAACCGCCAATAATCAATTGCTGGGCGCCTGGAAACTAGCCCTAGCCAACCATCTAACCAATGCGGACATATCAATTGATGACCTAATTAATTTGCCACAGTTGGCAAAAAAGAAATTTGAAAATTGGTCTTGGATTTCCAACTCAGAACATCGAAGCACTTTGAAATCAACGCTGAAATCAGAAACTAGTGCCCATAAGTTGAACAAACCATGTAGATATTTAGTAAAATGTCCTGGTCCACAATACCGCGAAAAAATTTTTAAGTTCAGGCTAAATGCCATTCAGACTAAAGAAATGCTGTGGCAACGCAGGAACAAGGATATTGTAGATAACATCTGTCAATTTTGCTCTAACGCAATAGAATCGTCACAACACCTGGTGACGGCATGCGCAGGGGTAAATACTCAGCGACAATGCCATCTTGGGAAATATGCTCCACTTGATGACGACATGGCAAACTGGTGGGGCAGTGTGATTGCTGGACATGACATCCAACTAACGTGCTGTTGTCAACTTTTTGGACTCTCTTCTCTTGTGTTCTGAGGCTTAATTAACTAATTAATTAACTAACGCCTTTTTTTTCTGGCATTTGCATTCATAGACTTTGAATTGAGTTTTTTAAGCTTTAGTCATTTAATTACCTACCAAAGTTCTGTCTGTCTGATACCTGGACCTGATATTTCTATGATTAGGCACTTCTCTTTTTTTGGTCTGAACATAATTTAGATACCATGTGGAAGCATGATATAATGTTATCTGTTAATGCATCTAGATGTCTCGCTACAAGACGTTCTTAGACGTATTGGTTCTCTCCTTTTTGTGTAACAAAAGTTATGCTTGACCGACTTTTTTAAGTTGGGATTTTATAGCTGAAGTTTCAATAAAAAATAAATAAAAAAATATTACTGAGAGGTAAGTCATTTGTTCACCACCTCATATTTCCTGAAGTCTGCCTTAATGCTAAGTCTGGGAGTTACCTTCATGAGCGTTAGCTAGAACTTTTTTTGGTAATTGACACTTATTAGGATGGCCTCTCACAACCCTTTCACAGGGCTGGTTCTGAAAATCCATTTAAACAAGTTGCATAAGAAACAAATGACCTGCCGTCAGAAAGGAGAATGGAGGTAAAATTATTTTCCACCAACTCATCTGGAGTGCGTGGGACTGTAGCCATAGAGGGCTAACTTGGAGCTCGGAGCAGCACCAGACTCATGCAAATCTTTCTGTGATGCCATTTTGTGAAGGCAAACCGAGTGTGAACCAGGTTTGTGAGATACTCCAAGGCACCCTCTGAGTAAATTCTGCAGATTTATTGAACACCTGTGCAGTAACCCTGCTAAAGGAGTGAACAAAGTCTGCCGGATGCTTTGACTCGAGTCCCTTCGCATTGAGCTTAGGACAATAAAAGGCTCTCTCAGGGGATGCTTTGGGCCTGGATCTTTCATATCCCACCATATTCGAAGTACAGGGTTCACATCTCTAGACAGGTTCCTCAGGCCTAACCCCACTTGTTTATGTTTATTGGTTTAATTTGCGCCGGAGCCCGCAAGCATCAGGGCGCAGACACAAAACAGGAGAACGGAATGACAACATATAACAATCTAAACAAACAGCAGTGTCTTGAGGCTTTTCCTGAAGACGGAGAAATTATCTTCCCGGCGCATCATCACAGACAGTTTGTTCCACATAACACCTGCCTGTGAGGCAAATGCAATTTAAATGATGGATTAAGACATGAAAGCACCTAAAGAGACACGGCCCCAGTATTAGTCCCCTGGTGGGACACCATGGAGAAATCTTTGGTGCTGTAAAGGTAGCAATTGAGGGGCAAGGGCCGGCCAGCTGCCGCTGCAACCAGTTTACCAAGGTGTGGTGGTATGGAAAAAAGGGGGGTATTCACCTCACCTTCCTTCAGGTGATAAAAGTAATGAGGACCCTTTAAGGATGGCCAAAGGGCTATTCCCACCGCCTCAGATGAGGCTATAGCGACATGCAAGAACATTTGCCATTTAATATGTAAGGGTCCAAATACTCCAAGCGCAATTTGTTCTGGTCGGCGCTAGAAAAAAAGCCAATCTCATTAACTATACCTTGATGGGATTTTTTGGAAAGAAAAAAAGTTACCAAAAAAAAACCGAGGAGCATCTCAGTGCATGTCCACTTTCGGCCAAGGCAGAGAAAAGGAGTGGCACACAAAGCCAGTTGACTGGTGAACATGACGTTGGGACGTAATACTGTTAGGAAAGACTTTCTTATTGCAACTTTCCACCAATAGTTTCTTATGGAACCCCTTTCTTTTTGCTCTGTTTTTGAGCCTGTGCTAACTTCTTTTTTATTGAAGGTTGTATTATTTTTTGCAGAAAGAAGCACAGAATAGCTTACCATCAGTAAAACAATAAAACAGCAATATGTGTCCTATCTGGCTCACATATATCCCTCCAGCCATTCCCCCCACCCACAGGAACAGAAAACGTAACCAATGGTAGTTAATGTCCACTGTCCCACTGATTCCTCAGAGGCCTCCAGACCATAGAGGCCACAGAAAGTTTACACAGTTTTGTAATTTCAAGAGCCACTTCACAAGGACCAGCAGGGCTACACCGGTACGGACTCCCCATTCCAGCACTCTATTCAGGCTCCTGCGGGACCCTAGTATCCCCAGTTTCCATAAACATTTCCCAAAACCACAACCATTCACCCTCCACCCCTGAACTCTCTCCATACAGTGACAATGGGATCTTTTAATTTTGGTAGACATCCAAGGCCTCGGCGGACCTCTCTTCAAACCCGGCAATCTCTCCCTCTTCCATTACGTAGCCAGGCATGCCCTCGCCGCCACCAAGAGAAAGTTTGGCATGTGCGGCAGGCCCCTCCAAACCTCCTCCTACTGTTCTAGAGCAAAAAGGACAACCATAGCATTGAGGCTGCGCTCTACTCAATCCACCCCCTTCATCCACCCAAAAAATCTGTACCCTTCGGCACCTCTACCACATATGCAAGTAATATGCTCTTTCCCCAAACGCATGCTAACAGGAAGGGGCTACCGAGGAGAACATTCTAGAGGGCGTACCGCCTCATAGTACCACAGATGGACTAATTTAACACGTGCATCTTATATTGACAGACTGTGGCAGCTTTAAAGGATCTTCTGCACATCTTTTCCCACAGGCGTTCGTCTAGCTCAACACCAAAGCCCCTCTCCCACCTCCTGCAAAGCCCTTCAGTGCTACCCGTCACTCCCACCATCAGTGCTGCGTATAACCATGAGATCAAACCCTTCATATCTCTCTGGGTATCCAATATCTTTTCCATCATAGTAAGCTCACACTGCACGAATTCTCTCCACTTCGCCGCTGTGAGCAGCCCCTTTTAACCTTAAGTACAGGAAGATCAACAACTTTCCGATGCCTAGCGATGATTCCAGCTCCTAAATCGTAATAAACATACCCCCACCCACAATTGTCCAACTCAAGCCAATCCTTCCTCAAACCACTTCTGATACCTCTCCGGTTCTGGGATATTGTCCCTTATCAAGGGGGCCCACATGTGACTCAGGGGTGAGGGCCACATTGTGACCCCTCGCATTCCCACGCCACAAGATACTCTACAACATACCCAATATGGGGTCTTCTCAAATCCTCTGGAGTACCTATTCTTGTGGGACCCAGAGCCATTCACCCACCGTAGCTGGATTCAGATAACGGTTCTGTAGATACACCCACTGCTTGTCTGGGTCCTCATGTAAATGCAGCACCAGTACTCTCAGTTGGACAGCCTTGTAATAAAGGGTCAGGGGTCTGGTAAACCCAACCCACCCTGCTCTTTGGCAGGGGAAAAAGCAGCGCATGGGTTACGACACACTAGTAAATGCCAAGAGAAATGGGAACATCCTCCTTTTAGCCTCTCTCAGCAAGTCGACTGGCGACATTTGAAACATGTATAGTATCCTCGGCAGGAAATTCATTTTAAGGGCATTCAGTCGGCCCACCCACGAGATCACATATTGGCTCCACGTCGTCATGTCCCGATAACATTTCCAGAGGAGGGGAGAGTAGTTGGCCTCACTTAACTCTGGTAGGGACCTCGTAATGTTAACCCCCAGATATCAGATGCTATCTAGTTGGATCGCCTTAGCCAAGGCCTGGCGGGCGAACACATTGAGGAGGGATATAGGCCAATATGACTTACAGTTATGTGGGTCCTTCCCTTCCTTTGGGATTACTGGTATCAGAGCACAACCAAACTAACTGGGAGTCCGACCCATATCCAGAATGTGGGTACAAAGTCTTACAATATGGTGGACTAACTCAATGGCCAGTAGTTTATAAAACCCCCAGTGTTTGGCCATCGTCCCCTGGCGCCCTCCCCATGCTCTTTCTTTGAATGGCTAACAGCACCTCCCTCTGGGTTATCGGGGCGTCCAGCTCTAGAGCCCCCTCCCTACTTAACTTTTGGAAGGATACGCCCGGCAAGTACTGCCTCTGGTATAACTTCACATAGAAGTCTCCAAACTCCCGCACAATTTCCTCAGTGGTTGTGCATACCCTTCCTTGCATTTCCATACTCCCCTCCACCCAATGCTCCGCCCACTGGCTTCAGTTTCCCGCTGTTAGGAGTGCATCTGCCTCATCACCATTCTCATAGAATCTCTGACGTAGGAACTGCAACTGGTGCACCACCCTACCCAACTCCAGCTCCTTCAGTTTGTATCTCTTCACCCTTGCATTCTGCAACCTATCCCCTTCTGACTGGTCTGCAGTCCGCCCCTCACCTCTAAAGAGCAAATCTCTCCCCTGAGCCTGTCTGCCGTCAGGTTCCTTTTACATTTCTTAGACACCCCCCACTCCCTTATCAGTAAACCTCTCCACGTCACCTTCCCCACCTCCCATACAGCGCACTGATCTACCTCCCCGGTATCATTCAGCTGGAAAAACTCAGTGACCGCCGTTTTCTTTTCTTCTAAAAAAACAATGTCATTCAACAGCATAACATTACACTTCCAAAGGGAATCCCTACTGTGTAGTCCTTGCATACAGATGTTCAGAAGCACCATATCGTGGTCCGTCCAGCTGACAGGAACCAGATCACAGGACACCACCCTACCCAAGTGCTCCCCCTCTGCAAGCATCAGTAATCGATGCAAGTGTGTGTACAGTGGGGCACAGAGAAAAAAGTAAAGTGTGCCTCCCCCTACCCCCGACACTGGGGTGGCATTCCCTTCACACATCCACCATACCGTGCAGTTCCAGATAGTCACCCAATCCCCCACATCAATGAGCCTGCCCTGGCCCATCAGCCTCGCCCCACCCACACGTGTCTATACTCTGAGCCACCCACATATTCAAGTCACCTCCCAAGAGCAGTAAATCTCAGCTTTCCCGCAAGATCTCCGACAGAGCCTCCCTCAAACCTTTCAGCTGGACCAGATTGGGGCAGTAAACCATTGCCACCATCACCTGCACCCGACCAATGGTCCTGGAGACCACTAGTGCCCTCCCATCTGCCCTCTTCCACTCCCTTTGAACCCTCAGCCTCTTTTGAAAAAGGATACCTACCACCCACCCCCTTCTTGGCATTTCCCGATGTCCAGAACACCGGTTCAACCTGCCCGCCCAGTACTCGCCCTTCCTCCCCCGCAATGAACCTTGTCTCCTGTATCAAGAGGAGGTCCAGCCCCAAATGGCGAAATTCCCTAGCTGCCAGTGAGCGCTTGGTGGGCGAATTCATAAACTTTACATTGAGAGTCTCCAACTGAAGCCGGTCAGCCAGTCCCACCCCACTACACTCTCCTACCGAAGCCATAATTCTAGCAACAAAGTCGCCCACCTACAGCCAGTGGAAATAACATACCCAGCATTAATAGCTACCTTTCCCTTTCCCCGCCCCTACCCATTCTCCCCTACGCTCTCCTTCCTCCTCTATAGTCTGTGTCTCCGATCTCAATGGACAGAGCAAAGGGGAAGGCCCATCGATATCTAATCCCCTTCTCAGACAACCATTGTGTTAGTGGGTGGCAATCCCTATGATGTGCCAAGGTTAGCCCGGAGAGGTATTGGGAGCGTTCAATATGACAGAAACACTGTCCGTATTTACCAAGTCGTTTCGCCTTTTCCAGTACTTCCATTTCTTCGCCGTACCTGAGGAAACGGGCCACTATGGTCCTCGGCCCCTTTCCCCCACCTCCACCGCCTCTGTGTGCTCTCTCCAACTCCACTGTCTGTCCGACAGGAATAGAGTGTTGATCAATTCCTTCATTTTCTAAGCCACATCCGCCGTCGTCTCTCCCTTCTGCTCCCTCAGACGTAGAACACATAGGTTGTTCCACCTTTCTCTGTTCTCGAGGTCATCAATTTCTAAGAGTGTATCTTCCTTCTTCATCTTCAGGTCCGTCAATCTTGCCTCATATTTCATGTCTCAGAGGTCGACCTGCAGTTGGTTATTCTCAAAACCCTGCATTTTATTCTCCAGGGTATCTACCCTTCCTTTGAGGTCCAGTATCGAAGCTTGGATATTGCTCCTGATTGCTTTGATCTCTTTGAAAATGTCCTGGAAGTCATTTCTCATCAAGTGTGGTGACCTTACACTCCCTGCCGCTTCTCGCTCCTGGGCATCCTTCTCCCCGTCGCAATGGCCACAATCCCCCTAAAACATTGTAGTGCTTGAAATCCCACGCTATACTGCTCCTCCATCCTGCAAACTCACTGAAGCACCCGCCGGGCATTCCCCCTAGCACCAGGGGACCACAATCCACCCACGGGGCCACGTGCACTCCCCGCCTTCGGCCACCTTCTGCGGTTTTCACCTGGGCTGGACCTTCCAGGCAAGCCCTCCAGCCACACCAGGCCCTTTACCAGCTACCAGACCTCTTGCAGGAAATTCCAGCCACCAACTATGCCACGCTCCAGAAGACCCTCTGTCACACTGCTGCTACTCCAGTGCACAGCCTGACCAAAGCCATCTAGACCAGGCCCAGCACTTGCCTTCACCAGGCGATCTCCCCCAGCTCTGCAGCTCCGCTGCGTGGCAGTTCTCTCACTGCAGCTACCTCTGCTCCTCCCAGGCGGTCACTGTACTCGGGCACACTTCAGCACTTGCCTTCCTTTGGCGGGTTCCCACCTCTGCTTCTCCCTTGAAGCTGTTGGATGTGGGCCCAGACCTGCAGGCACACTTCACCACTTGCCTGAACCCAGCAGGGGCCAGGCAGACATCCTCTGCCCACCTTGCCTCCTCACACCTCGCTCTGGGCTGCAGCTAGTCGGGACCATCACCTGAAGAAATATCCACTGTTGGATCAACCTTAAGCTGGCTGCGCCGCTGTGTCAGTCGTGCTTCGTACTCCTGCGTGGGGTGTCCTGCCACTTGCACACGGCCAGCCCTGTCATGACATTCCCCACACAAGCCTCTGAGGCACGACAGCTCGCCTTCCAGCTCTCTCCTCACCCGTATTCTGGGTGCACTGCAGCAGTTTGGCAGGGGTTGCAGGTGCACCAGATGCTCCAACTAGATCCCTATCGGGATCCGACCACCGACTCCTGGGGGGTAAACTCTGCATAGCCCACGGGACGGGATCTGACAGAGCTCTGCCACTATTTAGTAATTTGGTCCGTGTCCCCTGATGGTCTTACTGTCCTAACCTTTTGAAGTGAAGTGAAGCCTTCAGTTTCACTTTTCTTGACTTTTGCTCATTTGTCATGGGGAAACTGATCAGTCCTCCAGATTTAGTTTCCCTGTTGTAGTTTAACATTGCACACAGATTCTTACAATGTAGTGCAATTAGGATACTTTTGTATCACCCTATCTTTTTACACATGGGTTGGTTACGTTTATGTGTGCCTGAAGACAAGCTGGTCGAAGCAGTTATAGTTGGTGTGCACATTCATGTTTACCGTGTATGGCTACTAAACGTGGCTAATGCCCTAAAATAGCCACGCCACAAGATTTTCCCTTGTTCTTTCGCCATATTGTAGTTTGGCCTTCTTCCTGCCCTCTCAGGTCAGGGAAGTCAATATACGGTCATACACATGTCCCGAAAAGGCTTCTGCTTTTGTGGGCTAGCCTTTGTGTGTGTGGCCCATGAAGGTGGCTGGGACTGTCTAGTCCCCATCCACATCACTGGTGCCAGAACGTCTGCTACTGGGACAGGTGTGAAACCAGTAGTTGTCCCTGATTGGACAACTACTGGCTGTTTGAATGGGGCAGATCCTTACCATTTTTGGGTTTGGACTTGCTTCCATCTCAGATTTTGGATAAGAGGACGACTCCTGCAGCATTACTTCAGATCATCGTTGGAGTCAAGAATCCCTCAAAGAAGGGAGAGGCCACCAGGGGGTGCAGGCAATATGGCTGCCTGAGTACATTGCTCCGTCCCCTTCCCTGTGGCCGCAAGGAGTTATTGCTGCGATAGCGAATGATGGCAGGCTAAGAGGTCCCACACAGGCTTGTCAGGGTGTGGAGGACCCGCGGTTCTATTTTGTGACTTGGGTAAGGCGAGATCCCAGGGTGCAGAGGTGGGAGCCCGCCAAAAGACATGAGCTCCCAGGGCGCAGGAGGGAGGCAGTGGAGAGGGGCCTGACGGGGCAGAAGCACTGTAGCGGATCGGGGCACGGCAATAAGCGGACCCCCCAGAAGGCAAGGTGCAGACAGTGGTGGTTTTTCTGGTTGGGGTCCGCCGCCCTGCAATTACCAGGAGCGCCTTCAGGGCCCCGTGAACGCTATGGCAACTGGCTGCAGGCCGTGTTTGGGCAGCAGTGTTGAAGGAGCTGAGCAGGTGTGAGGAGACATGAGGCGCCAGAAAAAAGAGCATTGAGGAGCGATCTGGCGACAAGCCAAGATCTGGTGGAGATTGCAGGTGGTGGAGGAGGGTGGGCCACCACCCCCTGTCCTCTCTCCCCTGGGAGAGCAAGGAGAAGGGACAGGGTATGTTGGTGGAGGAGGCTGGGTACCCATATGTTGTAAAGGCCCCCCAGGGGTGATCCTGAGCTGGGAGGACCTGGTGCTATTACACTGCACTGGGTATTGGTAGAGAAGTTGTGGAGTTCCCCAGGGCACTAACGGAGCAGAGACACAGGAGAGAAGGTATTGGGAGGAAAGTCAGCGCACTGAGGAGCAGGCGGCCCTGCAGGGTGGAGGAGAGGGGGCGGCGCTCCCAGGTCCCCACTGCACGGTGAGGGGAGGAGGCTGAGGGAAGCCAGGCCAGAGGATTGAAGTCTGGTGGTGAGATGGGCCCACAGGGAGTGGAACCCGCCGAGGTACGGCCTGTGGTGTAGCAGGGCTGGACCGAGGAGAGACCTAGGTCAACCTTTGTGTGGA
This sequence comes from Ambystoma mexicanum, assembly GCF_040938575.1. NCBI lineage: Eukaryota > Metazoa > Chordata > Amphibia > Caudata > Ambystomatidae > Ambystoma > Ambystoma mexicanum. The sequence continues at coordinate 644,095,458 of NC_090923.1, forward strand.
TGGTAGCACTCCCCTCACGAGATACCTGGTGCCAATGGCAGAGGGGCTATTGGGCCCCTGAAAGTGGAGGCTAGTGGGCTCTCACCCAGGCACGATTTACTGGCTGGAGGTGGCAGTGCGTAGGCTCTGCACAAAGCGCTACGGATCGAGGTGAGGAGGCTGTGTGGATCCCGACGCTGTGCTTGATGAGCTGCAGGGAATCGCTGTGAAGATTTCAATACCAAACTGGTGCGCAGATGGCAAAGCTAAAAGGGGACCCGGCGGCCACATCAAAGCCTTGACCCCTCGTACTGGTAGTGGGGTTACCTTAATCTTCCCTGAGTGGATTCCTTCTTCCATCCTACCCACTCAGCCCTATTCACCCATTGAGATCCTGGTATGCAAATACATCATCTCGCCCTCCACCACCTACTTTGACCATTGCTTCCATCTACCGCCCCCCAGGCAATTCTTTTCTGTTCCTCTCTGAGTGGGCAGACTTCTGTTTCTCCTTACTTTCTATCACCTCCAACCTGCTACTACTTGGTGACTTCAACTTCCACATAGACTTCCCTTGCACAGCAACCCCACTCTTCACTGACCTCTCTTCCTCCCTATCACTCTCCTTTCCTCCCTCTGGCCCTACCCATTCTGCTGGACACACGCTAGACGCCATCATCCACTCTAACCTCACACTCTCTTCTCCCCTGGTCACCCCTCTTTCCTGCTCTGACCACCCTCTCCACCCATCTGGGTCCCTATGGCCCTGTGACAACTCCTCATAAAGCTCTGCCAACCTCTTTTATGAGCATCCGTCCGATGAAACGAGTGTCAGCTGCTGCCTTCTCTTCCACCTTCATTCCACCATGCCCACACAACACAGACTATCACTGATTTTGCCCTCAGCAACCTCTATCTGTCCATTACCAACACCCTTCACATCCTTGCCCCAGTCATGAGGATCGGCCTGAAACCTGCCTCCAAGCGTAACACCTAGTACGACTCTGAACTTGCCGACCAAAAACATAAGTGCAGGGCTGCAGAAAGGAAGTGTCAAATCTCAGGTGCACCCTCTGACAAACTGGCCTACCATCTGATCCAGAGACACTACAGACTCTCCATTCGTGCCAAAAAGAGAGCCCACATTCAGTTACGAGTGACAATGCGTCCAACACCACGGCGGAACTCTTCAAAATCTGCAGGGAACTTGCCAACCCATCCGCAGTATCTTCTGCCCCTACTCCTTCCCAGGCCCTTTGCAATTTACTCGCCTCTCACTTCACTTCCAAAACCAAAGACATACTGAACAGCCTTGTCACGCACTCTTCCAGCCCATCCGTCCCCACTCGCCACCCACCGTCGTCCTTCTCCTCCTTCTCTCCTATCTCCTCTAAAGAAGTCACCAGAGAGAGAAGTCAACTCCATGAAGGTCTCTTCCAAACAGTATGCCCCATGCTCTTACAGAACCATCAAGGACAATATCTTCTCCCTCGCCCCTGCTCTTGCTGATCTCTGCAACAATTTCTTTGCTACTGGTTCTTTTCCATCCTCCCTCAAGCACTCCCTTGAGCGCCCCCTGCTTAAAAATCCCTCTGCAGACCCTTCCTGCACAGCCAACTACCGACCCATTTCCATCACCCCCTTCCTGAGGAAATTGCTTGAGAAGTTGGTCCCCCCTCAACTCGAACTCTCATACCGAACTTGTTGGTGGTCTACACAACCAGCAGTCTGGATTCCGAGCCTCCAGAGGCAAGCAAACTGCTCTTCTGAACGCCCATGAAGAACTGCTTGAAGCCCTTGATTCCAACTCCCCTGCTGTCCTCATCCTCCTTGATCTCCCTTCAGCATTTGACACGGTGAACCACTCCATCCTCATAAAAAGGCTCGATAATACCCTTGGCATCTCGGATCGGTGACTGGACAGGCTCACCTCCTTCCTTACTGACTGTTCCTCCAACACCATTCTGGGCCCTTTCTCTTCCCCCACTTCCTCCTCCACTTGTGGCAGCCTCCAGGGCTCCATTCTCTCGCCCTAGCACTTTAACATATATCTTTCTCTGCTGGCATGCCTCATTTCCTCCTTCACCCCCAACTTGCAGTGCTATGCTGACGACACACAAAGCTTCTTCAAGCTTCCCACTGACGCCCTTGCACCTTCCTTCATCCCCGACTGCCTCTCTGCTATCCATGCCTGGTGCACTGCTAATGACCTCTGCATCAACTGCAACAAAACAGAGATTCTCCCTATTGGGTCCCCTGCACCCTACTTCTTCCCTTCACTCTGGCCTTCCTCAATGGGCTCTCCCCATGGCCCCTCCTCTGTAGCCAGGAAGCTATGAGTCATCTTCGATCCCTCCCTTGCCTTCATCCCTCATATTCAGGACATTGTCAAGAAGTCGCACTTTCAGCTCTTCCTTCTCAAAGGAACCCTACCCTTCCTCACCTTCCCCCGTAGACTCAATGTTACCCTTGCTCGGGTTATCTACAGGCTAGACTATTGCAATAGCCTCTTCCTTAATCTTACTGTGTCAACCCTGCGACCCCTCCAGCTCACCCAGAATTGGACAGCAATACTTATCCTTGGCCTCAAGCCCAGGGACTGCATCTCTCCTGCCCTACAAAGCCTTCACTGGCTCCCAGTCTCAGCACAGTTTAAATTCAAATCCCTCTGTATCATCCACAAGGCTATCTGGGGCCGGGGACCACTCTATCTTCAACACTTCCTGGCTAAGTACTCCCTTTCTAGACTCCTGTGTTCCTCTGGCACCAACTCCCTGCATGTGAAGCAGATTGCTAAACAGAGAGCTGGTGGTTGTTCACTTACCTCAGAGGGCTCCCTTCTTTGGAACAGCCTTCCTCTCCCTCTCCGTCTTGAGCAAGACCCTCCTTAAGTTATGGAAAAACCTCAAGACCTTTCTCTTTACCTCTTCCTTCTCCTTCTCTCTTCCCTGCTAATCATACAGTAGCATGACTGATATGCAGGGCCCTTATGTATCCTCGGGGCCCTGAGCCACCCACATCTCTCATCTCAGCCACTGTCTGTTTAGTGCACCAACTTGGCTATCCCTTCCCATGTGAGGTTACACTTACGTTCTTCTCTTCTTAGCACTTCATCCCGAGCATTTCTTCATGAGTACCTCAGCACTTATCCTTTAACCCCCCTGCACTTGCACGTTTTGAACACTCGCAAGGCATAGTAGGTTTGTATCCGCTCCCCGTTAGTCCCACTATTTATTTGTACTATTGATTCATTTGCTTATCCTGTTAAGAATTTATTGCATACCTCCACTGTCCCCACCCTGTCACTGCTTTGAAACAGTTTTTCTAATTGTATAAGCGCCTAACAAATCACCAATAAATAAATAAATAAAAATCTATGCATGCGTAGCGCTATCAAGTCCGACATAAAGGTTATCCTGGAGGAAATTAGGGGTATGTGGACAGACATTGGGGTCAAGGTAGCCGATCTCGCTAACAAATTGGACACCATGGAAGAGAGGTTATTGGGGCTGGAGGCCAACCAATCTTCAGTGGACACTCTGCTAATGCAAATGGATGTTCGGCTCTCGGAGGTGGAATGACTTGAGGACGAGAAAAGCCTAAAACTGGACGAGATGGAGAATAGGGAGCATCGTAACAACCTGAGGTTTTTTGGTTTGAAGGAAAAGAATGGGGAATCAGCATCAGGCCTGGAAGTGGCAATTCGGGAGATGTTGGAGCAGGTCCTAGGAGACAAGGAGGGCCCACGTATTCTGATCGACAGGGTGCACCGAGCGGGGGGCAGGGGGCCCCGCTCAGTGTTGGTGAGGTTTCATTGTTATGGGGACAAAGCCAAGGTCCTTGAGAGGGCCAGATGGTTGGGCTCATTCAACTATGGAGACTCAAAGGTGGCTATACACTAGGATTTGTCTGCCTTCATTCTAGCCAGGAGAGAGAGGTGTACGCAAGATATAGATGGGGGTTCCCCTTCGCTCTGGTCTTCAGGTGGGAGGGTATGAAGTATAATTTGGTAACTGAAGTTATTTTCATGGTAACAGAGGAGTTGCTGGAGCGCCATGTAAACACGGCTCGCCCTTCCCCCGGACATGGGGAGAGGAGACAATGATAGCGGGAGGGAGTACCTGACCGGTGACAAGTCCAGGGAGTGAGAAAATTGTGGCACCTCAACACGCCCTCGCCAAAGGAACCAGTTACTTGAGGGGGGGGTAGACAGCTTTGTCCTACTGATCTTGCATTGGGAGGGTGGCGGGGGCCAGAGGGTTAGGCTCACGGGAGGGGTGTGGGTCCAATGGGGGGACCGATTGGACTGGAGCAGTGCTTGCTCTTTATGTGGTGGTGTGGGGTCAGGTCAGCGCCCCAGAGGGGGATAAAGGTAGGGGTTGAGGAGGCTTTAAAAGTGGGGGCGCAGGTTCAGAGTGAGGAAGGGAGCATGTGGGAGGGGTGGGGGTTGTTGTCGTTTCGCAGTTGACGAGTACAGTACTGGATGTTTTTCTTGATTCAGGGAAGGGGCAGGGGAAGTATACTGGTGGTTTGACCATTCACATTAAAGGCCTGTGGGCTGATGGTCGAACGCCCGGGGGAGGGTTGATGGGGGCGTTTGTTGACTTTTGGGGTTTTTGTTTGGGGATGGGTTATTCTTGTTCATGTTGTTGTCTTCTACTACCTTTTGTGTACCTCTAGGGTCTCCTTAGGAATTGAGTGTACTTGGAGAGGGTGTGGATCACGGTTGGAGGAGGGGCTGGTTTTGGTGGCGAGGTTCCCTGGGATGATGGGGAGTGTGCAGATGGGGAGTGAAAGCATTCAGGTACGATGGGGGTTGTTGAATGTAAGAGGACTCAATTCTCCCTTCAAGAGGACATTACTTATGAGAGAATGCAGGAGGCAGAGGTTGAACGTGCAATGTGTACAGGAGATGCATTTTCTGAAAGAGGGGTTGGAGGAGAGACTCGGCAGAGGTAGAGGCATAGCCAATTCCTTTTTTGCTTGGGGGCATGGTGAGAAGAAAGGTGGAGTTGCCATCCTGTAGGGACCGGCATGTACATTTCAGAAGTGGGTTATTGACTGCAACAAAGACAGGCATTTTATTTTTCTGAAAGGTTTGCTGCAGGATGTGGTAGTAACAATAGCGTCTATATCCTGCCGGAACACGGGGCAATGGTTTTTTGTGGAACTGGTAGGTGCTGGCTGCAGCAGTTTTCCAAAGGTACCCTTCTGGTGGAGGGGACCTCAATATGGTCTGTGACCCGGTAACAGATAGGCTGAGGACAAAGGGTGGGGAGATAGAAAGGGGGAATCTCTGAAACTTTGAGAAACCAATCAAGATCTAGGCATTATTGCCGTGTGGGAAGCCAAGGCTAGAGAGACAGGTGATGAAACGGTTAAACAGGCACCGTTTACCTATTTTCCAACGGTACACATATCCTTTTCTAGGATTGACTGGTTGTTGGTGGACGGAAACGCCGTCCAGAGATTCGGGAGGCGCTTACGATTGCAGTCCCTTGGTCGGACCATGATCTGGTGTTAGCAGAGATAGGGATGCAGGACGACTTTCTCCTCAAAGAAAAGGAGGTGGGGGAGGTGTAACTACAGAACATCAAGCAATACTTTCTGCTCAATGATACACAGGAGGTCGCACAGATATTCTGTGGGAAGGGTTTAAGGCCACGATTTGGGGAGTGTTAATAGGGCTGGACACAAGAGTCGAGAGGCAGTGGGGGGACAAACAGAGGAAGCTGAGGGGACCGGATTGATGACTTGAAACCCCGGGAGGGGTAGATAGGGAGGTTAGTAGGGCAAGGATGAAGTAACTTCAGAGATGCAGACGCGGTTGGTATACAAAATGGATTGGGCGCTGAAACACCTTAAACAGAAATACAATGAAAAGGGTAAAAGGGCAGATATGATTCTTGACTGGAGATTGAGGGCTCAAACCAAGGCTAGAACGGTTGCTCTCATAAATGATGTTGATGGGATGGTTGGTAGGGGTAATACGGATATTCTAGGAAAGTTTGGGGCATTCTATGCAGCCCTCTACACCTCTGATCTTGAGACGGACACAGACCTACTTCAAGGGGTGGACTTACCTTGGATATCTGGTGAGGATGCGGGGGCTTTGGAGGACAGTATCGAAGTGGAGGAAATCCTTGCCAATCAATATAAAGGGGATGAAGAGTGGGACATCTCCGGGGGGAGGACGGCCTTTCAGTGCATTTCTATAAGATTATATTAAAAAAAGGGGAAGGCGAGGCACGCACTCCAGTTCCTAGTCAAATATACCTGATGCAAGAAGTAACTGGGTTAAATCCCAAAAATAAACAAGTATTAACAGGGTTGAATCCCATCTGCTACAGTTCAGTTGCTCTGTTGTTCTCCAAGCACTTTCTTGTCACAAACAATCATCAGGCAGGCTGTATTTCGTTTCAGGTGTTACTAATTAGTTGCTCTTTCAGTCTCAAATGATTCTGGTAGCTGTAGCGATAACATTTTTACAATTCAGGTGACCAGGAACCAACACACCTCCTAGAGCACAAATCTTTCCCAAAACTGGGGGAGGGGAGAAAACCATCATTATGGCTCTCTCAAGTGGGGCACAGTAACCCCGGTACTGCTGCCTCTGGAGCCCGGGACTCCCATAGCATTATGTAAAAAAAGGGGAAGGCGAGGCGCGCACTCCAGTTCCTAGTCAAATATACCTGATGCAAGAAGTAACTGATTATTAGCCTCCCTGATGATAGTTTGTGACAAGAAAGCACTTGAAGGAGAAGAACAACTGAACTGCAGCAGATGGGATTCAACCCTGCCAATACTTGTTCATTTTTGGGAATTAACCCAGTTACTTCTTGCATCAGGTATGTATCAGTTTGCTTATAACCCGTCTAAGTCTGTTTGCTAGCACTGAGAATTTTACTATCCTGGTTTAGCATGGATAGCGGTCTGTATGACCCACAATCTGTGCTAGCCTTATTTGGTTTGAGAAGCGGGATAATTATTGCCTCTCTCAGGGATTCCGGTAGTTTACCTATCTCAAAGGCCACATTTATCATCGCCAGTAGTGGGGGGAGTACCTCCAACCTGTATGTTTTATAAAACTCACTAGGGAGCCCATCCGTTCCCGGGGCTTTGCCAGTAGGCAATTGTCTGACCACCATTTCTAGCTCCTCTAATGTAATGGGGGCGTCTAGGTTCTCTTTCTCTTCAGCACTCAATTTAGGTAACCCGATATCCTCTATCATCTCTCTCATCTAATTCTCATCCGCCCCTCCTGTATCTTTAGAATTTGAGGAATCCCCCAATTACGCTCTCTTGGGTATCCGATATTTGAGCACTCTCTTCCCTTATCTCTCTTATCGCTGGTCTAGGCATCTCCTGTTTGTATAACCATGCCAACAGCCTTCCCGGCTTATCTCCCCCAGCGTGTTGCCTTTCTATATATTTCTTGTAGTTTAAGTTGCATAGTCTCTCCCAGTGTCCCCCACATTCTAGTTGCAATTGGCTCATAGCTTCGGCATCTTCCCGTGAGGCGTCCCCTTTGTTCATAATTGCTTCTAGTTTCCTTTCTGTTTTTTTGCAGCTATTTTGTTATGTCCCCTTGGAGCCCTTTGGATTTTGATATTACTGCCCTCCTCGCCACTACCTTGAATGCCTCCCACACGGTGCTTTCCGATGCAACGCTGCCGGTGTTATTTTCAAAATATTCTATTATCTCCTCCCTAAGGTCCTCCCTGAACTCTGTATCTTTCAGTGCTTCGGCTCTGAGCCGCCATGTTGGGATCTTGGCTCTGGGGGGGCTGAGGTTGCCACTTTAAGATCAAGGGTGAGTGGTCCGATAAGACCCTTGCTTTGTATTCTGAACTCGCTATCTCCCCGGTAAGTTCTGGGTTGACGAACTTGTAGTCTAATCGTGTGTACAGGTTTTATGGGGCAGAGTAATGCAAATAGTGTATCGTATGGGTGGTGCAGTCTCCATACGTCTTCTAACTGGAAATCGCCTAGCAGGGTCTTCAGCATTTTGGCTGCGGGGGTGGGCCTGTCTAGTTTTTCGGCTGATCTGTCCACCCTCGGGTCTAGCGTGCAATTAAAGTCTCCACCCCAAATGACTGAGCCTCCCAGGTACGGACTAACTTTACCATACAGAGCCTTAAAGTAGGCCCCTGTGTCTTGGTTTGGGGCGTATGTGTTAATGATACACAACTCCCTGTTTTCCACCATTCCCCGTATCACTACCATTCTCCCGTCCGCCTCCACTGTGGACTGCAATAACTGAAAGGTACGTGTGGCGCGATCCAGGTGATTACCCCCCTGGCATATGCTGAGTACGTTGCTCCAATAATGGTCCCCTTCCATTTTCTCCTTATCACTTCCTGTCTTTCTTTTGTGAGATTGGTTTCCTGTAGTAAGGCAATATCTATTTTTTGCCTCCTCAGCTACATCATGATCTTGTTTCTTTTCAAATAACTGTTGAGTCCCCTGACATTCCAGGTTGCTATCTTAAGGTCTCCCATCTCTCATCCATATCCCGTCCTGCCTCTGACCTTCCCTGCCCACCGACTACCTCGCTGCAGCGCATGGATATAAGCTTGTTCCCTTACCAACTCTACTGCAAACTTCCCAACTCCATCCCCGCCTCCCACCCTCCCTAGCCCCAACTGTTTGCCCAGCTACATCCCTGGATCTCAGGCTATCCCGCATTTAGTCCTAACCTGGCTACGCCAGTGCTAGGAACCCAGCAGGGGGCTGCCACACTACTGGCAGCCTAACTAGTCTATCTAATGGCGTGCAAGTTGGGTCCTCTATGTCTCCCGCATTTATGCTACTTTATACCCTGCCTGCCCGTGTTCGCTGCCCTTCTTCTTACTGCTATCTATGGATCTATATTCAAGTCCCATTGTCATTGTTTATACCTCACCTCAGTCTTTGTGATCGCCACTTCACTTGTCATTTCCGCCATCGCGCTGATCGTTCGTCTCCAACGGGCCATTCTGTGCATCCAGCCAGTCCATAGCTTCTTCCAGAGTCTCAAAGAACAAAGCCCTGTTTTTGTGAAATACTTTCAGTTTCGCCGGGTACATCAGCATGTATTTGTAGCTTGCTTCGGGCAATCTTCTCTTAACTGCTCCAAAGTTTAGTCTGCGTCGTTGCCTGAAGAGTATAGTCCTGGTAAGCTGTTATTGACGCAGATCCCCTCTGTATTGTGCCTCCTTTCCGGAAGTATTCCAGGATTTTCTCTCTGTTTCTGTAATTTAATATTTTGGCGATGATCGGCCTCGGGGGAGGCTCCTGGCGCCGGTTTCCGTGTCAGTGCCCAGTGTGTGCTCTCCAACGCAAATCCTTGGGTGTGTGCCCCTCCTATTTCTTGTAGCAGCATAGTCTCGATATAGTCAGTGGGGTTCATTCCCTCCTCACCTTCAGGGAGCCCTACAATTCGTATGTTGTTTCTTCGGACCCGTCCTTCGGCTTCCTCAGCACTGTTTTCCAGGTTGCTCACTTGTGTAGTGTATGGATTTTCGAAGCATTTGCCGCGCAGGCAGTCGTATTCGATTTGACTTCTTTCTCCAGCTGGCCTGTGCATTCCGCTATCGCTCTTACGTCTTGTCACAGTAAATTAACGTCCACTTGTACTGCATCGATTTTTAATTCTAGGGACGTTTTAAGGTTAGTCATGGCTGCTTCTAGTTTGGATTCCCATGGTACCTTTAGGTCTGCTATTGCATCCAAGATCTGTTGGTCATTGCGCGGTGGTGCTGCGTACATTTGTGAGTTCCTCTCCTTGCATCTGGCTCCTTCCATTGGTTGTGGTGTTTTGGTATAATCCTCCATAGTGGGTTGCTTCCCCTTTGTTTTAAGCGGTTTTGATGGCATCTCAGTGTCTTTGGGTGACCCCACTTCGGATGGTCGGGATCTGAGTATCCTTTATAAAGGTTTGTGCAAGCTTGTGCAGCACTTGTCCCTGTTTTAGGGGCCTCCCGCTGCGTCTGTTGTTAATGCTGTTCCTTAGTATTTGGTGATTAGGAGCACATCATGATCATTAGCACACTTCTATGTTTATCACCATACTTGAGTATCCGTTCTGTGGCTATTCTTCTTGGGCTTTGGGTCAGTTTGTGTATCGTACCACTCTATGGGGGTGCTTTTCCTTACCAGCATTGAATGTTACCCTCTATTGCGCTGCTGAGCGTGGTTTTATGCGGCCTCACTCTTTGTTTGCACCAGTTCTCAGGTCTACGGCTCTTTTGCCGGCACAGTATAAGGCACTGGCAATGTGTGTCGAGGGGCGGCCTTACCAGTGTTCTGTGTATTAGCCCTGCGATCCTGGGCTTTCGCCCGTATAATTTCGTGTCACTGCCTCTGTTGCTAAGCCAAATCACCTTTCCTTTGATGTCCTGCTTTCCCATACTGGTCCGTGGTTTGTGCCTCGTGGCCGCGTGGTCTGGTGATCCGTCGTCCCGTCTTTCGTTTTATACCCTTTAATGTTGGCGTTGCACTGCCTCAGTGATTTGAGCCCAATCCACAGGCTCAGTATAATTTCCGCTCCTGGCGATCCCTGCCGATAGGCCCTCTCCTCTGTGGGGGGTCTACGCCCTTCGTGCGGCCCAGCTGGTGTGGTTTCCCTGGATCGGCGTATCCCCAGCCATGGGCGCACCGTCTCTCACAGCCTAGCTGTGGCTTGTGCTACGCGGCCCCACGGGTCGCGTCTCTGTACAGTGTGCAGTGGGAGCCGGCACTAACTCCTTCCTGGCGGGCCCTCCCCTGCCCGGCATGCCTTTGCTTCCTTGTGAGCACCTCCTCGCTCCGTTGTGCCCTTATTGTTTCACTACCTGGGCTTCGGCTCATCCGAGTTCTTTGTTTCCTTAGGCGGCCATCTTATGTGGGCATACGTAGTGGACCCTCATTTAATCATACTCAGTTATTTATTTCCCTTGTATTACTGTACGATACTGGTACCGACTAGGGCGCTGGTTGCCTTTCTCCCTCTGTCAGCTGGCAATCGATTCAGGAGGTGAATGCAGAGGATCTGTCTGGCGCTTTGGCCTTGCATCTCGCTCCACTGGTGTGGTTTCTGCAGATCTGCGGTGCCCGGTCCTGAGGCGCACAGGCTTATGCGAGTCCTCTATTCCGCGGTGTAGCTTCTTGTTACGCACACCTCCGGGTCGCGTCATTGTGTAGCGTTTCACAGATGCCAGCTCTCACAGTCTCCCCGCAGGTATATCCTAGCGCTGCACATACATCTACACGGCGAGCACCTCCTCGCTATCTCGTCGTGTATTTAAGTTTATAGCGTCGCCGTCTCATCCACTGAAGTTTCGGTCAGCCAGAGTCCTTTGTCCAGCGGGGGCGGCCATTTTAGTTGAGCGTTCGTATCAATACCGCGACCGATCTTTGCAGATATCTCTCTTCTTATAATACGGATCTGGTCCTCTCTTGGCGCGCTGGATGCAGTTCACTTTCACATGATTTCTCCTCTATTTGGGTGTAGTTTTGCGATGCATCTGCCGGGTGGGCAGCTGTCAGATTCTTACGGATCAGCAGGAGCTATGGAGCCACCCAGCCTCTCACATGGCTAGTTAGCCACGCCCCAACCCTTTTAATACTTTTGAATTTTTGGCATTTAACCCAGTTACTTCTTGCATCAGGTATATTTGAATAGGAACTGGAGTGCGCGCCTCGCCTTCCCCTTTTTTTTACATAATGCTAGGGGAGTCCTGGTCTCCAGAGGCAGCAGCACCGGGGTTACTGAGAGAGCCATAATGATGGTTTTCTCCCCTCCCCCAGTTTTGGGAAAGATTTGTGCTCTTGGAGGTGTGTTGGTTCCTGGTCACCTGAATTGTAAAAATGTTATCGCTACAGCTACCAGAATCCTTTGAGACTGAAAGAGCAACTAATTAGCAACACCTGTAAAGAAATACAGCCTCCCTGATGATTGTTTGTGACAAGAAAGCGCTTGGAGGAGGAGAACAACAGAGCAACTGAACTGTAGCAGATGGAATTCAACCCTGTTAATACTTGTTTATTTTTGGGATTTAACCCAGTTACTTCTTGAATCAGGTATATTTGACTAGTAACTGGAGTGCGTCCCTGGCCGTCCCCTTTTTTTACATTTCTATAAAATGTTCAGGTCAACTCTGGCTCCCATTTTCGCTAAGGTGTTTAATGGGGTACTGAGTGGGAATTCACTCCCCAAAATAATGCTTAAGGCACTGATATTGGTTATCCCAAAGGACGGGAAGAATCCTAGTAACTGTGCTTCATACAGGCAGATTTCCCTACTAAACATTGATGTCAAGAATTTGGCGAAAAATCTTAGGTAATACAGTAGAGAAACTCCTCCCGAAATTGATTAAGGGGGACCAGGTGGGATTCGTCGTGAGGGGCAGGCAGGGGGCAGATAATGTACGGAAGCCGCTCAACCTCGTCTACTAGGCAGGGAAGGGGAAGGACAGGGCTAGTGTGGTTTCGGTAGATTCTGAGAAAGATTTTGATAAGGTGGGGTGGACCTTTCTCAATGAGGCCTTGGTTAAGATGGGTTTTGGGGTTAATTTTCTTAAGTGGGTAGGGGCTCTCTATACTAACCCAACAGCAAGAGTGTCAGTTAATGGCCTATTGTCAGAGGAGTTCCCTCTATACAGGGGTAACAGGCAGGGATGCCCACTGTCTCCACTCCTTTTCGCCTAAGTCATAGAGCCCTTGGCAGCAGCTATACAGGCTAACCAGGAGATTAAGGCGATTGTGGTGGTGTGGTCGAGGGGACAGAATTCAAGGTATCCCTTTTTGCCGATGATGTTTTATGCTATCTCAGAGTTGAGGAGGGCTCCCTGGCCTTGTTGATGCAGGTCCTCCATGACACTAAGTTGTTCCTTCTCCCCTTGAGAGAGGAGAGTCCGAAGCAGGGGGCTCCCAGGGATACGCTGGCAAGGGCAAGAGAGTCAATCACTTACTTGGCGATCATAATACCGCACGGCCTCAACCACTTACACAGCTTGAATTATGACCCACTCCTAGCCGAAGTGAAGAACGATCTTAAGAGATGGTCAAAGCTGACGTTGTCGTTGATAGGGAGATGATGTTGGTGAAGATGAACGTGCTCCTGAGGTTTCTATTCCTTTTTCAGATGCTCATCACTGTTCTCCCCTCTGCCCCTCCCCGGCCACAACCCCAAGGGTTTTCTTAGGGAGGTGGAAAATCTGTGCTTTAGCTTTGTGTGGTGAAAAAAGAGGGCGCAGATAGCGAGGGAGAGTCTATGTATACAAAATCTCCGGGCGGGGGGTGGGGGGGCGATTTGGGCTCCCGGATTTCTTTCTGTACTTTAAAGCGGACCAGCTAAGAGTTATGTTGGAGCATATGTCAGAGGACTTGAGGACATTCTGGTCCTATTTGGAGGATTGTGCAGGGTTTCCTGTGGACGCCTCGCAGACTTATCACCCCAGGGTGTTGTGGACGCTTTGGTCCAACTCGAAGAAGAACAGGGACCTATCCATGTGGCCCTCCTCTTTGGGGTCAGTATGGAGGTACACATTCAGGGTGGGCGACAGGAACTTCCAGTGGGCGCAGTGGTGGTTAGAGCCGGGCTTGGACACAGTGCTGCACCTACTGAAGGATCTGCTCTCTAACCTTGATTCCAGCATTCCTTCTATCCTCCTCCTCCTTGATCTTTCCTCTGCTTTCGACACGGTCAACCGCGCCATCCTGATCAATCGACTCAGTGAGACCCTGGGCATCACGGATCAGGCCCTGGAGTGGCTGACGACCTTCCTCTTGGACCAACCCTCCCAGGTCCAACTTGATCTCTTTATCTCTGCCACCCCTCTCTCTACCTGTGGCATTCCCCAGGGCTCTATCCTCTCACCCTGGTTTTTCAACCTCTACTTGGCCCCTTTGGCTCAACTGATCTCTACCTTTTCTCCTCTAACTTTCAGTGTTATGCGGATGACACTCAGGTTTCCTTCAGGCTCCCCTCAGCCTCCTTTCCTCTCTCGCTCATTCCTGACTGTCTATCCGCAATTCAGAATTGGTGCGCCTCCAATGCCTGTAAAACAGAGATCCTTCTCATTGGGATTCCTGCCCCTTTCCTTATCTCAATCTGGCTGCCCGCTTTGGGCCATCTTCCTTCGCTTTCCTGCGAGGCAAAAATCTTTGGTGTCATCTTCGACCCCATTCTCTCTTTCTCTCCTCACATCTCTGACATTGGCACTACCAGCTGCACCTCCTCAAAGGGACTCGTCCCTTTCTCACTTTGCCCCAGAAGCTCACTGTCTCCAGAGCCCTGGTTCTCTCTAGGCTGGACTACTGCAACTGCCTCTTTCGCAATCTGCCTTCCTCTACTCTCCACCCTCTGCAACTAATCCAGAACAGGACTACAAGACTTATCCTTGGCCTCAAGCCCAAGGACCGTATCTTTCCAGCCATTAAATCACTTCACTGGCTCCCGGTGATGGCAAGGATCAAGTTTAAGACCTTTTGCATTGTCCACCAGGCTTTCTGTGGCTGGGGCCCGCACTACATCCAACGCTCTCTTCCAAAATATCTTCTTTCTCGAGCCCTTCGCTCAGCTACCTGCAACTGTCTAACGGTTACACGCTTCTCCAGGCAGAGAGTGGGGGCAGATCTCTCTCCTCTGCAGGTACCTCCCTCTGGAATGGCATCCCTGCCCCTCTCAAACTTGAGCCAGTGCACCTGAATTCCTGAAGCAGCTCAAAACTTTCCTCTTTCCGTTTTCTTTCTCTCTCCCCCTGCTGACCTACCTGTCTGCTGTACCGACTGGTTGCTTGGCTACCCTCAAGAGTCTCACTGGGTACTAGGCTCTTTCTTGATCAGTCACCCTTGCACTGCCTCCGGGCCTACCAGGCACTTAGGGGCTGTAATTGTAACCCTACAATCCCTTGTTCTCCTTGCACTGCCACGCTGCCCTGGCTGCCCTTACTCAGAGCATTGCTGCCTTGTTTTCTCCTCCCCTCTCCCTTGCACTTGCCCTCCCTTTCCCCTTACACTTCTAGTAAGATTGTTTGTCTTGTCGTCCCTCTGTCTTCCCTCCCTTGTCTTGTCACGCCTAGAAACACTTGAGTACAGGCGCGTTATAAATGACTTATCATATTATATCATATACTGCGAGATGGTAAATTTAAGGAGTTTGAGGAGGTAGGTAATAAAGATGCTGGGAAGGGAGAAACATAGGAATTTATGAGTACCTGCGACTCAAGGGGCTAGTGTTGGAACCAAAAAAGGCTAAGGAGGTGTTGCAGGACCTCATGCCATTGCAATTGGAATTAGAAATGGAGTGTTCATGAAAGGTTATTATTCCTAAACTGTACTGAGCTTTCATGACCTGTATGGAGGTTAAAAGGAAGTTCAAGGGGTACTGGGACCGACTGTTGGAGAAACCGGTGCCAGCCAACCTGTGGGACAAAATATACCAGGCATCGTTCCACGGAAATCTCTCTACATATGCTATAGAACACAACTTTACGGTCCTCCCTGGCTGGCGCACGGACCTGATCAGGGTCTCCAAGATGTTTCTGGGGCTATCAAAGCTCTATATAAGAGGATGTGGGGAAATGGGAACCTTGGCACACAGTACTTTTGCGTATCCCCCAGAGGGCTTCGAGTCTTATAGATTTCCGAGGATGTGGGAAGCTTGGCTCTGGGCGGGTAGGATAGCAGTTGGGCAGAATTGGAAAATGACAGCGCTCCCGGAGAAATGGGACTGGCTAAAAAAGGTTTGGGAGGTTTACTTGATGCAGAAACTTACAAACATGGCCCACAATGATATGACATCTTTTATGGAGGAATGGGGACACTTCATAGACCTACATGGCTTGGGAGAAGGGAAGGTGCTGATAATCCCAGGCGTGGGGTTCGGTGGAGTGGATAGCCAGTAGCAAGGGTTAAGGGGTCAGAAGGGCCTGGTAAAACATAGCTAGCCGCTGTGGTATTTGGCCGTGGGTGCTGGGGAACGATATGTTCTGTCCCCCGAAGTGGGAAACCCCATCTAGGAGGGTAAACACTCTGCAGGTGAACTGTTGTGATGACCTTTAATATTGTGTCGTGTGTTGTCTTTTCGGTTGTGTGTTTTCCCTCCTGTTATCTGGTAAGGGTGGCACGTGGGGCTGCAGAGTGGGCCTGCTGGTAGTAGAGGGGCCGGTGAGAGGCATGGGGAAGGGGAATTGGTGCGGCCAGAGGGCCAGGCTGAAGTACTGTAATCTCACCAGCTTTGCTTCTGCGTGACTTGATTTGATTTGTACACTACTGGTATTATTTTAGTTGGAAGTTTGTTGCGTCTGTTTGGGCTATACAATTTCAATAAAAATTGAGTTTCAAAGACTGCCTCAAAGAAGAAAAGTCTGTTGATGACCTGAAGATGACTCCTGAAGTGACACAGCATTCATTCCAGTGTCTGGCCCGGTGTAGCTCTGCTCCTCTGCTTGATCTCTGAAGAGCCCCTGTGGTGCTTCATCCCTTGGACTAGTGGGATCAACTAGGCTCAACGTCTTCTCAGAGATCAAGCCCTTTAGAAGCGTCCCTGGACTGCCCAGTGAACTGACTAGCTCTCTTGTGGGCTACCTCACCAGAACAATCACCGTTCTGCGCTCTAGCCTGGAACTTTGGTGGTCGCCAACTTCTGTTACAAGTCACATTCTCCCCCAATTCTAGCTTCCTACTTTCAAGAGAGAGTTTCTGCGACCGTGACTGGAAGGACGCCTGTAAATAGTCATCGATGCTGGATCTTGCCAACAATTTGTGCAGTGTCCTCCTTAAGAGGTCTGCATTGTTGGAATCTGCATTTCTTTTCCAACATGGATTGCATCTTGCGGTGGCACCTGACCAGAAGAATCCTCTATCCTCTAACCAAAGAGAACCAAAGCGGAACAAAGGGTAGAAGACTGAGCCCCCAGCAACCCCCAGACTATCCATTACAACATCTGGGAAAATCAAAGTCAGCGGGGTGACAGGGGGGTAAGTCAGCATCAGTGTGCCTGTCCCCGCCCAGCCTCCGTCCTCCATAGGATAACATTGTGAAAAAGTCCCTTTGTCTACCATCTACATTGCACTACACTCACCTTTGGTCGTCGAACCTGGGTCAGGTGTCCTGCCCCTGGGTTAGCCTTGGCTCCGAAGGAAAGGAGAGATTATACCTGTCTTCTGCTAAATTGTTATGTAACTTTGAAATAGTTTGGAACTAATCACCACCACAAGACCTTTTAGAGAGTACATACCTGTGAGAAACCTTTTGACTTTTGGGCACTGGGCCCAAATATTTTAGGGGTTGGACCTCTAAAGTTCAAGGAATTCATCTTGTGAGTGGTTCTTATAATTTAAACTGCATCTGCATCACTGACCTGTTTTACATGGAAAGTTATTTGAAGATGTATAGTGAATGAACATGCTGGTGATTTTATATATTTAGATTATAGTGTTGTGTAATAATTCTAATTTCATATTTCAGTGCGCTCTAAAGGTCTAAATAAGTAACTATTTTTGTAACTGACTTTCTAAACTGAAATATTGTGTGCCACTCTGTGTGGACTCATTAAGGGCCCCCGACTACGCTCACACTTTCCTGGGAGTTGGCCTCGATTACTCTCCATTGCTACCTTGATTCGGTTTTGGCTAAACTCTGTGCTCCCTGTTCACCATAACTAGGGTGGTCGGGATGCTGGGAGTGTTGTTTGTGGAACTACGTGCCTTTAAGCTACTATGGAGAGTAGCCCAGCAAGCATGTACTGCACGTTTGTGTAATATCTTCTGCTGCATTTGGAAAGATCGCTTTGCTGAAAAGGAACGTTACCTTTTTATCTACTGTGTCACAGCACTGCGAGTGCTCGAGAGCTCTTGCTGTGGTGCCTGTGCTTCCTGGAGGAGGCGGACCTCGTCCAGGCCACGTGACTGATCACGTGACATCCACCCACCATTTATTGGAGGACCAGCCGCCCGAGAGGCGTGGTTTGCTGCATTTGGAAAGATTGCTTTGCTGTAAAGGAACGTTACCTTTTTATCTACTGTGTCACAGCACTGCAAGCGCTCGAGAGCTCTTGCTGTGGTGCCTGTGCTTCCTGGAGGAGGCGGACCTCGTCCAGGCCACGTGACTGATCATGTGACATCCACCCACCATTTATTGGAGGACCAGCCGCCCGAGCGGCGTGTTTTGCTGGATTTGGAAAGATCGCTTTGCTGAAAAGGAACGTTACCTTTTTATCTACTGTGTCACAGCACTGCGAGTGCTCGAGAGCTCTTACTGTGGTGCCTGTGCTTCCTGGAGGAGGCGGACCTCGTCCAGGACACGTGACTGATCACGTGACATCCACCCACCATTTATTGGAGGACCAGCCCCCCGAGCGGCGTGTTTTGCTGCATTTGGAAAGATCGCTTTGCTGAAAAGGAACGTTACCTTTTTATCTACTGTGTTACAGCACTGCGAGCGCTCGAGAGCTCTTGCTGTGGTGCCTGTGCTTCCTGGAGGAGGCGGACCTCGTCCAGGCCATGTGACTGATCACGTGACATCCACCCACCATTTATTGGAGGACGAGCCGCCCGAGTGGCGTGTTTTGCTGCATTTGGAAAGATCGCTTTGCTGAAAAGGAACGTTACCTTTTTATCTACTGTGTCACAGCACTGCGAGTGCTCGAGAGCTCTTGCTGTGGTGCCTGTGCTTCCTGGAGGAGGCGGACCTCGTCCAGGCCACGTGACTGATCACGTGACATCCACCCACCATTTATTGGAGGACCAGCCATCCTTGCGGCGTTAAGCCCGCAGCGGGGACAAGGGCGCAGCAATAACTGTACTGTTTGGCTGCTGTTCGGCTCTGGTAGGCTCCCGCCAACGAAGGAGTCTTTGTGGGTAATATCAGCACCCGGCAAATATTTTCTACTAAAATTGGCTGTAGTAGGGTTTATTAGCCTTCCTACCAGGATTCTCAGCTATTGGACAGGAACCTCTAGTGAGCCCGGACATTGTCCATCTCGTCTGGCTATTTTAGTTTCTGTATTGGAGGGCTGTCATTCGGGAGGATTTATGATTATTTAACTCCTAAGGAGGATACTAGAGCCAGTTGACAGCTAGATTTAGTTGGACACTGGGGAGGAGAGACGGACTAAGGCGGCTCCTCAAGCCATCGGGCGTTCCCAAGGCAGTGAATACTTAATAAGAATACTTTAAATGTAGGCTATAGTGATTCTGTAATGTGTTGAATGTGATATATATTTTAACTAAATTGCTTTTCCCCTCAGCTTTTATTTTGCATCTTATTTCCAATTTTTACAGTGGGGTATCTTTTTAATATTCACCATTGCTTTATTAGGTTGTTTTTTATTTTCTGGAAAGTTTAAAGTTTTACTCTGCTGATTTCTACTTAGAGGCTGTGAGTTGTACTCTCCTCTCTCTTTTTTTTAATTTTATTTGTAAAGAGTGTTTGTGTACAATTAATATATTTGAATATACCTGCTCTTAGAAGCGGGTTCGAAACTGTGGAAAGTGAAGAGTATAAGGTAATAGAGGTGCAATCAAGCTTGCCGATCAATAGTGAGGTCCCTACTAATATGGATTGTATGGAAAATAGGGTTGCCGCTAGTATATCAGTGGAGGAGAGACAAATTACACAACGGAGGTGAGTGGGGAAGGATGTCCCAGCACTGATTTAGCAGTTTTGGAGACGCAAGTACTTACGGGGGGAATCAAGTTATACTAGACACAGATGCTCCTGGGACTCACAGGGAAATGTTGGACTGTAGACAAGATCTTACAGACGAAGAATGTCTCCAACAAAGTTTATGTGGTATTAAAAGGATGGTTCGTTTTCATGCATCCACCCCTCTTCAGAAAATGATCTTTAGTGAAAAAATGAAAGCTAGGAAAACTCTTGGCTTAGACCGATCTAGATCGAATATGACAGGTAATAATAAGGGTAATTACCATTTTCCACTAATTACTCTACTCATATTTTGCCAGCAGTGTTTATTTTTGGAAAAAGTGCACAAGATAAGTTACAAGACGCCACTAGCCCAATAATGTCTAAGGATACCAATGGGGGAGAACAATCTAAAGGAACTCCTGTTTGCTTAAAGCATAAGCTTAATCAATCGATTGAGGAGGCCGATTTAGACAATTCTTTTTTGCTTATGGCAGATGCCACTGGTGATTTGCTTTAAGAAATCATTGATTTAGAAATGCCATCAGGGAGTGTTCAAAATAAGGGCAAGGATGGGAGAAGTCTATCTGAGTGGGCTTTAAGTGGTCCACCATTAGAATATAGAGATACCATTATGTTGGGAAAACAACAAGGGGGTAAACATGAAACCTATACTAGACCAGTATTAGCGACATCCAAGATTTGCATACATATGAAGATAGCATCTACCCAAACTGATAAGGAAGGGCACAATCGATCTAAAACAGTAGACAGTGCCACTGAACCAGATCCTACAACATCGGATAGGCCTACTGTAGGTAAGGATCAACATGTAAAATCATGTTTGGATAGGGAGGATAGAGGAGATTCTCTTCTACCACTCCTATCTAACCTACACATTAGTTTAAATTTGGTTTTGAAAACCCTGGGTGAGTCCCAAGAGATGCTCGGTGGTACCATGGTGGGCCAACAAGCCGCCTTCAATCAATTAATTACATGTTTGGCCTTTTTGGAGGGCCTTGTGGAGGGTAAGACTGATAAGGATCATAACACTAAAGAACAGAAGCTATATGAGAAATACAGAGAGGACCAAGATAGTAGGTTGCCAACTATGGATGCTAAAATCACCACTCTGTTGGAAATTATGCTTTCAGGGGATTGCCCTACCTCATCAGATAGAGGAATAGTGGACCAAGAATTCCCTACACAAGGAGGTAAAAAATTACAAAATAATAACTATGGAAAGGATTTGAGTTGTCCAGATAGTCCTTCTGTTCTATTGGATGCTATTGCAAAAGGAACAGGGGAACATAATCAAGAACAGGATATAGAACATCTTATGGCTCAGGAGAATTAGAGGGGAATGTCCAAGGAGGGGGAATGTTTGAATATTAGTAGTGAAGATGCCATAACTATTCAACAAACCCCAACTAAAAAGGGGCAAAAATGTAAACAAAAGATAAAACATATGGAGAAAAAATTAGCAGATCCGGTATTGGAAACGAGTAGAACAACGGAGCCCAATGAAGCATGTCCTCTTAATAGCTCTAACTATGACATCAATGAGGTATTTCAATCCCCTGTGTATAGACGCAAAAAAACAAAAAGACAAGTTAGGATGCTCAAAAAAACTAAAAATATGCCCAATACTAAAATCAAAGACAGAAACTCCAATCTTAAAGCAATTAGGAATATTTCTATTCAAGAAGAGATTGATGATAGTGGGGTAGCTAAGGGCTTAAATAGGGAACAATGCCAGGTGCAGGGGGAAGTTAGTAATAGAAGACCTTCAATGAGGGGGGAAAATAACACCAACCCTAATATAGAAGAGAGCAATTTATTGAGAATTAGGCAAGACCGCCCACAAACTAAGCAAACTAAGATGACAGCTTTTGGTAAAATAATTAGCACCAAACATGCTAGAACGTCAATAGGTACGCAACAAACTATTCCTCCCCCCATTGCCCAAGTAATGGCACCGATACCATATTCCAATATTCCCTCCTCCAATGGACCGATTGATGTGGTCGAGTGTGGGAGTGGTTCTACTTTTAATAATGTGGGGGTAAGTCCCCTAGATACACAGCCTTCCAAAATTCAGGATTCTCAGGGAAATGCATTAGCATAATCTTCTGTAGATAATACAAAGATCCAATCGACTTTGGCCCAGACACTTCCTAAGATCCATACAGGTAAGATTTTGGGTTGGATTAATAATAATAAAATTGACCCGCAGGCAAATTTAAATAGAACACATCTTTTAAGTGTGTTTAAAAAAATTCCTTTATTGCGGGCTATAACAACAGATGATATAGACGCTATTTCATTACCTGATTACAACAACCATCGAATGGTAAGTTGTTTTCATTCAGTGATGGTTGCAGATATGGTACGTGCCCAAGAAAAAAATCTTAATTCTTTGGGCTATGATCTAATCACATTAGCGGACGATAAAGAGGCCGACCATTTCCTCCAATATAAGGAACCAATTAACTCCCAAATAGAACAAATCACCCATTTGGGTAATAAAAAAGTAGAAAATTTAGATCCAGGGTTGGCTCTAATTTCCAGTTTTCTTAACAGTGGTAAGGATTGGTCATGGTTGCAACCAGTGCTTAAAACTTTAGAGACCCTTAGACAAGGCAATGGGTGTTCCTAACTATGTTAACATTGACGTCATTTCCTGGAACTTATGCTGGGGATCTCATCTGAACACTTTTTTGACTAAAGGGGAAAATTATACCTGCCCCGTGTATATTTTTTCCAGGAAACTATGATGTTGTCTGATATGTATATAGAGGTTTTTATACCTTCTCCTCAATAGCATCGAGGGGGCTTACCGGGCGGCCAAGTGGTGGTCTGATTATCGCTGTGGATTGTAATTTGGGGTTTCATGGCTCTGTGATTTTTAAGAGTGATTGGCTTCTAGGCATTGTCTTATCGTCAGAGAACAGTGTAGATCCTATCCTCCTGTTGAATATATATTGGAATCCACTAAAGGTGACCATAGATACAGTGGAGGATTCTCTTGGAGGGATCCTGGGGGGGGTTGGTTTGAGAAGGGGTATGGTAATCGTATTATCATAGGAGGTGAATTTAATTCGGCCTGTGCTGAGGGTGCTATGTAAAATGAAAGAGGGGTCATCCCTAAAATGCTTCATACTAACCTCAAGACAGGTATATGGTGGGATACATTCCTTGAACATTGGGACCTGGGACTCTTAGATCATGCCTCGGATTGGAATTTACCCAAATATACCTGGAAAAGAGGAAGTAACAGTTCCAGAATTGACTTTTTTTATGTATCCAATAGCTGGAAACAGGCTTGTGGAAAATTGACACTCATGGAGGTAGAGTTGGGTGATAACATCCCCCTGTGCTTTTCCTTATCGCTTCTAGGTTTGGGTATGCACATTAATCCTATGTCCATGGGCGCAAAGGTGTCAAATAATAGGAGAAGGATTTTATGGAATAAGAAAATTATTAAGAAATGTAATACTTTGGTGTTAGAAAATTTGACCCTAGAGTCGCACCGAATTAGTGGGGGAGAGAATCCCTCATTAGGGGGATTTTATTACAACAATATTATATTGTCATGTGTCTACAAAATCAGTAGGATAGGTGATATGGAGAAGGTTAGTGATTCTAGAGTCCAAAGATCCAAGTGTATCAAAAATAGGGAACTAAAGATTCTGAAGAAACTACCCATCTCTTTTGCTGAGTTACAGTTTAGGAAGAAAAAAATGATCATGAAACACAGAAATTTGATTAAGTCCCTGAAAATCGAACATCATCTTGAAGTTCATCAGTTGATGATGCACAATCTCTGTAAGGGCAGAGAGGTTAAATTTTGGGCTACTGTTAACAACATGTTGAGGCCGACTAAAGACCAACTTGATTGCCCTATCCAAGCAGAGGGATGGTGCTCTTACTACAAGAAAAAGTTTGCATTGCTTTCTGCCTTCTCTAGGGAACAGGACATGGATTTAGGTCCTCCAGAGGTAGGCGATTGTTTGTGGGATTTTGAGGACATCATGTGGGCTATCAATACACTCAAACCATCTAGAGCGCGGGGCCCTGCCGGTATTCCTCCTTTTGTAATAAAGACAGAACCTGAAATGTGAGCTAAATTTTTAAAACCCATATTTGATGATATTTTTAAAAACCATACCATTCCTAAATCTTGGACTCAAAGTATTATTGTACCCATATGTAAAAAAGGAGATGTTCTCAACCCCCAGAATTATAGACCCATAGCACTTTTAGATGCAGCTAGTAAGATCTTTGGCATTCTTTTCTTAAGGGATCTTAATAAAGTGATTAGGAGGAATGCCTGCTTTAGTAAATTTCAGGTGGGCTTCAGAGAGGGTTTAGGAACAGACTTAAATGGGAATATTCTGGCCCATATGAGAGATACTGTCCATCAAACTAACATGGGTGACGTTTTTATGGCATCCTTGGACCTTTCCAATGCCTTTGACGGGGTTATCAGAACAAGATTGTGGACTAAAATGTTAAGAATGAATTTTCCTCGTAAGATTGTCCAACTCCTGGCTCTCGGTCAGGGTTCGTTTGACTCAGGAAGGCACGCTATCTGAGGCCATCAACACTAAGGTTGGGGTTAAGCAGGGCTGTTCACTTGCTCCCATGCTCTTCAACCTATACGTCAGCGATCTGGAGGACATGTGGCAGGGCCCTTCCATTGAGCCGGTTAGGTTGGGGAGCTTGGCTATTGAGTGGATGGCCTTTGCTGATGATTTTATTCTATTTGATCGTTCTCCTCGTGGCCTGCGTAGAAAGATGGATATTTTCTATCAGTATGCGATAGCAAATAACCTCTCCCCAAAAGAACCAATAAGTCCTATATTTGGAAGATGGGAGATGAAGAGGTGGAACAGGTCCAGGCAATAACATATCTAGGTTATAACTTTACTAACAAATCTACTTTGAAGATGTGGAAAATGAGCCTGGAAGAGAAAAAGTCTAAATTAAAGGGTCAAATGAAATTTTTGAAGGTCAGGGTATGTACATTCTCGTTCCTACCGATACGACATTTCTATCTTGCAAAATGTGAGCCGGCCCTTTTGTATGGTTTGGATATCTGCACCCATGATATGAGCTCATGTCTGAATGTGGTTCAGGGGAAAATGTGGAAAGAAGTACTTGGCCTATCTATGGCAGTCCCCAATGCCATTATTCGACATGAGTTTTGTCTTATTTCACTCAAGGAACAAGTTACTTACCTGTAACTGTTGTTCTTCAGCATGAGTCTGGCATGGATTCACATGCTCATGAATATTCCCCGTCGTCAGGCTGGGAATCCTCGGTAAAGAAAAAATCAATAACTGTTTCGTTTCTGATCTGTCTTTCTTAGTAGTAACCAATCACTGATCTCTCGGTCATACTGCCCCCAGCCAATGACTGCCCTTTCCCTAAGCCCCGCCTCTGGCAGCCATCCTCAAATTTGGTAGCACGCAAAGTGGCAGTATGACCAAGTGAAGAGCCGCAGAGGGGTAGGCGGGAGGGTTCGCATGTGAATCCATTCCAGACCCATGCTGGAGAACAACAGTTACAGTTAAGTAACTTGTTCCTTCTCCAGCATGGGGACTGGCATGGATTCACATGTTCATGAATAAAAGAATACATAGCAGTACACACATGCACAACCACGGGAGGTGGCAAAGGCTCAACATTAAGCATTACATCCAAAAGTCAACATTAAGCAATTCTTACCTCCTCACCAGGCTCACCTTAGGCGAACAGGTTGCGCAGCACTGCTTGGCTGTTAGGCAGAAACCTGTGCAGTTCCCTTAGGGACCACTGCAAAAGATTTAGGACTACAGGTGGTTGGCAGTAAACCCAATTGGTAGCAGTCTGTACCACCCAGATTTACCTGGTAGCTGTGGCTGAGCAGTCAGACTTCTCTCAAGATGAGTTAGGCAGTATAAAGAGTATACACAATAGGTGCAGAGATACAGTAGCACAAGCAAACACTGACCAGAGCTTTGGTGTAAAAGTATATAATTATTTATTTAAAGGCACACTTGTAAATTACACTAGCATAAAGAGGTAAGTAAATTCAACACACAGTCACTATTATATATATATACAACCCTAATTACTTATTAGACAAGTCTTAATGAGAAACACCACTTACTTTCAGACAGAGGTGAGCGCTTAACATAAGATGGCACTCTAATAAGTTATTAAAAAGGGAGGGAAAAAGGCAGAGTTATGAAAGCACACAAATTTCAATACTTTTCAAAGAACCACAGTGAGGCAGGTTAGGCAAAGTCTACTGGAGAGCAAGCGAAATGTGTCCAGGATCACACAGTGGGGTTATGCCCAAAGAGGCTTTGTAGAAAGTTCACAAAAGATTGAGATCAAGTCAGGAAAAGTTAGTTAACAGGTCCCAGGCTAACCCAGGTTAGAAAGGCGAGGATTTACTGTCACCCTTAAGGATCTGTCGCAAGTGAAGCCAGGCGGGACACAGTACCTGAAAGGGGGAAGAACGCTCCAGCGGGGGCAGTTGTTCCTGGCAGCGGGTGCAAGTCGGTGTTTCGTCCAGAAGAAGAGGAGGTCTCGACGTGGAGGAAAGCTGATGGTCGTTGCATTGCCAGGGAAGAAACCAGCCGCGGAATTTCCCGGTTACAAGGTACCACCCTTTCCTTTGCGGTAGTGGTAAACCGTGGTATTCCGGTTGCTGGGGTGCTTGGCCCAGGAAGGCAAAAAGACGGGCAAACTGGTTATCCCCAGCAGTCAAAGGAAGAAGACTCTCCGGACTGGAGATCTCCTCTGTCGTCGGGAAAAGTGGTGAGACGGTTCTGCAGGGCTCCACCGGTGGTGTCGTCGTTGCAGGCCGGCTCGGCTTCTCCCTCCTCGGATTCTTTAGGTCCTGTGGGGACTTCTGAAGTTCCAGTCCCCAAAGCCCTGCTTTTATGCAGAAAACCCCCATTCATTCAGCCTAGCTGTCACTCAAACATGCTAAGTGGTGAGCCGGGCGGCCCTGTGGTACCCAGACAGAGTGGCACCACTTTTGGAGGCTTCTGTGGAGAAGCCCGCCAAAAAGTGGAACAAAGAGCTCGACTTGGGTTGGAGTCACAGAAGCGAACACAAATGCCATTTTGGAACCAGGTTTCGGCGAAAAATACCAACCGGTGAATTTATATTAATTTAATAAACCGTCGGTATGTTCGAGGCTATTTTAAAAAGTGGTAGCCTCGAACAATGGGAAAATCCCATAGGAATGTATTTGCGGTCGAATATAAAAGTAGTATCCACTGCCACCAGCCAAAACTCGGTCGGGGGACTGGACAGTGCGCCCTCGGAACAACAGACCTCGGGGCAATCGAATTGCCCCGACCAGTACGTCCACAATAGGATGGTATGTACTGGTTCTGTTCACAATTTGAGACTAGTAAAGCCAATGGTGACTTTACATGCACTGGGAGACAGTAGTCAGTCCCAGGGTATGGAGTCTATGTTTGGGGGTCGCTACGAAACCCCTGGGTTACGGCACAGAGGGTGCTATGTAACCCATATGCCAAAAACACATGAAGCCCTATGGGGTAAAGGACCCCATAGCCCATAAAACACATACAAAGTCAAAGGAACACCTCAAATCATGTCTAAGAGTGGGAGGAAGAGAGTCTCACTCTTAGCAGGAGAAAAAAATAAACCCCAAAAATCCAGCAAAGCTGCTGGGGGACTCACTAGGTTTGGGAAATTAGCCTTTCCAGAGAATTCTCCCTAACATTGGCCGACCCTGGACTCCTCCCTGGAGTCCCGATCGACGCAGTACAATCTTGTGAAGGTGTGCGTCGACCTCCAAGTAGCAGCCCTGCAGATGTCCAGCAGGGGCACACCAGACAGGAACGCCGTGGTAGCAGCGATCGCTCTGGTCGAATGGGCTCTCGGACGGCCGGGCAGCAGTCGGTTTGCCAACCGGTGACAGTGCATGATGCAGCCGGAGAGCCATCTGGAAATGGAAGTCTTCGAGAGAGCCTTCCCTTGATTCACAGACCCAAAGTTCACAAACAGCTGTGACGTCTTCCGAAAACTCTTTGTGCGGTCCACGTAGAACTTCAGCGCACTAGCTACATCTAGCGAGTGCAAAGTCCTCTCGGCCGGCATCGAAGGCGACGGGAAGAAAACTGGTAACACCAAGGGCTCGTTGAGGTGGAAGTCCGACGGCACCTTGGGCATGAAGGAGGGGTGCGTCCTTAGCACCACCCTCGTGTCATGAAAAGTCAAGTATGGAGGCTTGCAAGATAAGGCCTGGATCTCTCCCACTCGTCGTGCGGAGGTGATGGCCACAAGGAACGCTGTCTTCCATGACAGGAACTTCAAAGGCGCTGAATGCATAGGCTCGAATGGGGCCCCCATGAGCCTGGTCAGCACCACATTAAGCTCCCACGCCGGGGCAGGAGCCTTCACCGGCGGGAACGATCGGACTAGACCCTTCATAAATTCCTTCACCAGGCGATGAGACCACAAGGACGCCCGTCCCGTAGTCCTGGTATATCGGGAGATGGCAGCCAGATGTATTTTGATGGAGGCGTGAGCCAGTCCAGCTTTGGCCAGCGACAGTAGGTACGGCAGTACATGAGGGGCCGTAATCTGCAGAGGGTTAATCTTCTGTGCACGGCACCAGACAGAGAAGGAACAAGTTACTTACCTGTAACTGTTGTTCTCCAGCATGGGTCTGGCATGGATTCACATGCTCATGAATATTCCCCGTCGTCAGGCTGGGAATCCTCGGTAAAGAAAAAAACCAGTATCAGTTTCGTTTCTGATCTGTCTTTCGTAGTAATAACCAATCACTGGTCTCTGCGTCATACTGACCACAGCCAATGACTGCCCTCTACCTAAGCACCGCCTCTGGCAGCCATCTTCAGATTTGGAAGCACGTGAAGTGGCAGTATGACCAAGTGAAGAGCCGCAGAGGGGTAGGCGGGAGGGTTCGCATGTGAATCCATGCCAGACCCATGCTGGAGAACAACAGTTACAGGTAAGTAACTTGTTCCTTCTCCAGCATGGGGTCTGGCATGGATTCACATGCTCATGAATAAAGAATACATAGCAGTACACACATGCACAACCACGGGAGGTGGCAAAGGCTCAACATTAAGCATTACATCAAACTCAACATTAAGCATCTTACCTCCTCACCAGGCTCACCTCAGGCGAACAGGTTGCGCAGCACTGCTTGGCCGACCCTGGACTCCGCCCTGGAATCCCGATCGACGCAGTAGAATTTCGTGAAGGTGTGCGTCGACCTCCACGTAGCAGCCCTACATATGTCCAGCAGGGGCACACCAGAAAGGAACGCCGTGGTAGCTGCGATCGCTCTGGTGGAATGGGCTCTCGGACGGCCAGGCAGCGGTCGGTTTGCCAACCGATGACAGTACATGATACAGCCGGAGAGCCATCTGGAAATGGAAGCCTTCGAGAGAGCCTTCCCCTGATTGACAGGTCCAAAGTTTACAAAGAGTTGTGACGTCTTCCGAAAACACTTTGTGCGGTCCACGTAGAACTTCAGCGCTCTAGCCACATCCAGCGAGTGCAAAGTCCTCTCAGCCGGCGACGAAGGCTACGGGAAGAACACAGGCAACACCAAGGGTTCGTTGAGATGGAAGTCCGACGGTACCTTGGGCATGAAGGAGGGGTGCGTCCTGAGCACTACCCTCGTGTCGTGAAAAGTCAAGTACGGGGCCTTGCAGGAAAGGGCCTGGATCTCTCCCACCCGTCGTGCGGAGGTGATGGCCACAAGAAACGCTGTTTTCCACGACAGAAACTTCAACGGGGCCGAGTGCAGAGGCTCGAACGGAGGTCCCATGAGCTTGGTCAGCACCACGTTGAGCTCCCACGCCGGGGCCGGAGCCTTCACCGGCGGGAACAATCTGAACAGTCCCTTCATGAACTCTTTCACCAGACGATGAGACCACAAGGACGTCCGCCCCGTGGTTCTGGTGTATCGGGAGATCGCAGCAAGATGAATCTTGATGGACGCGTGTGCCAGTCCCGCTTTGGCCAGCGTCAGCAGGTACGGCAGTACCTGGGGAGCCGTAATCCGTAGAGGGTTAATCTTCTGTGCGTGGCACCAGACAGAGAACCTCTTCCATTTGTGTCCGTAGCATTTAAGAGTCGAGGACGCCCTGGCCTTTGCAAGAACCTCTCTGCAGTCGGCCGGTATGTCGTATCCTCCAAACTCTAGCGCTGCAGGAGCCAGGCCTGCAAGTTCAGCGATTTCAGGTCGTGGTGGAGGATGGCGCCTCCTTCCCTGGAGAGTAGATCCGCGTCCACCGGCAGCTTGATTGGCGGGGACGCTGACAAGTCCAGAAGGTCCGGGAACCATATCTGCCTCGGCCACGCAGGTGCGACGAGGATCATCCTGCACCGTGACCTCTTGAGCTGGTTGACGAGCCGGATTAGCAGTGGCAAAGGAGGGAACGCGTAGAGGAACAGGCCCTCCCAGGGGAACGAGAAAGCATCACCCATGCTCCTCGCCTGGGGAAACCTGCTGGCGAACCTCCGGCACTTGGAGTTCGTCGCCGTCGCGAACAGGTCGATCTGGGGTGTGCCCCACCGTCGGAAGAGGCGATCCACTAGATCCTGCCGTAGTTCCCACTCGTGGCACGAGCGCAGCTCCCTGCTGAGTGAGTCGGCGATGGTGTTTTTTATCCCTGCCAGATGAAAAGGCACCAGAAACATCCTTTGGGCGACGGCCCAATGCCACAGGTCCTGCGCCTCCTTGGACAGTGCTGGGGACCTGGTTCCGCCCTGTTTCCTGATGTAAAACATGGTGGTGGTGTTGTCAGTGAAGATCCTCACCACCTTGCCCTTGAGGGACGGAAGGAAGGACCTGAGGGCCCAGAACACTGCACAGAGCTCCAGGACGTTGATATGGAGGGACTTCTCCGTCGGGAGCCAAAGGCCTCTCGCGTGCAGATTTTCGGTGTGCGCTCCCCACCCTTCCAGGGAGGCATCCGTGGTCACTGTCTCCTGGTGGTCTGGGGTCTGGAAGTCCATGCCCACCGTCAGATGCGCGCGGGTACCCCACCACCGGACCGCTCGGCGGAAACTCTCGTCGAGTGTGATCCTCTCCTCGAAGCCGCCCGTCGTTTGGATCCAGCGCGCGTCCAGGAACTCCTGCAACGGGCGCATCCGGAGACTGCACATGGGAATGAGGTAGATGCAAGAAGACATCATTCCGAGGAGGGACTTGATGGACCTCACCTTGGCCGCGTCGGAAACCAACATCCGCTGTACCTTGCCCAGGATGGACCTGGTCCTTTCCTCCGACGGGGAGGCCAGAAGGGACACTGTGTCGAGCTTCGCTCCCAAAAACAGTGCGTTTTGCGCGGGTACCAGGTGGGACTTGGCGTAGTTCACAGAGAATCCCAGGTCCGTGAGAAGTTGGACGGTCCTTGCCGTGTGCTCCACGGCGAGCTCCCTCGTCTTGGCTCGGATGAGCCAGTCGTCCAGGTAGGGGTAGACGTGGATCCCCTCGCGGCGCAGCTGCGCCGCCACCGGTGCAAGGCACTTGGTAAATACCCTGGGTGCCGACCGTAGTCCGAAGGGGAGGGCTTTGAACTGGTAGTGACGCCCTTGGACCACAAACCTGAGGAATTTTCGGTGCCCCTTTAGGATGGGAATATGGAAGTAGGCATCCTCCAAATCCAACAACGACAGGAAGTCTCCTTCCTCCAGCTGACCCAGGACGTGCTGGAGGGTGACCATCCAGAACTTCTGCGCCTTGATGAACTTGTTCAGACGTCGCGCAGGTCTAGGATGGGGCGCCATCCTCCCGTCTTCTTCTTCACGAGGAAGTATCTCGAGTAAACTCCGGAGCCCCGAAGCCTCTTTGGGACGAGTTCGATGGCGCCCTTCCTGAGCATCGCCTTTACCTCCAGGAGAAGCTGAGGGACGTGAAGCTCTTTCCTGGCCACGGGGGGGACGCGCGGGCACCTTCTTTGAAACTCGAGCGCGTGGCCCCGGGCTAAGGCGTCCAGCACCCAACGGTCGGTGGAGATGGACTCCCACACGCTGATGAAGCTCGCCAGCCGGCCTCCCACCGGGGTGCTTCGGTGGGGGCCCGACCCCACGGCCGGTTCAATCCTGTTTCGACGAGGCTTTGCCGCCTTGACCTCCTTGGCGACGACGGCGGGGTCCGCCAGACTTGCCTCGTCCTCTGTAGGCCTCCTGAGACGACGAGCGGGCCGCTTGACGGTAGGTGGAGAAACCGCCGCCGGAACCTTTGGAGGCGCCCTTGCCTCCGCTGCTCCGAAAGGGTGTCCGTCGTTGCTGCAGAACCCCAAGGGCCCGGGCCGTCTCAGTGTCCGCTTTAATGGCCTGAAGGGAATCGTCCACTGTTTTCCCAAACAGGTTGTTCCCATCGAACGGCATGTCCAGGACTCTGGTCTGTACGTCTTGACGGAAGTCCGTAGCCTTGAGCCATCCACGCCGCCTAAGGCACACGCCGTTGCCCAACTGGCGAAACCCAGTGTCGGCGATGTCCGTCGCAATAGTGATGGCGTGGTCCGAAGCCACCTCACCTTCCTGTAGGATCTCCAGGGCATCCGCCCTCTTGTCGTCCGGTAGGAAGTCCAGCAGGGGAGCCAGTTTGTACCATAGCTCCCTGTCGTAGCGGGCCACGATAGCCAAGGCGTTGGCCGCTTTAATCGTCGTCGCTGCAGACGAGATGACCCTGCGTCCCATAGCGTCCAATTTCTTTCCCTCGCCGTCCGGTGGGGAAGTCGATGTGGAGGCCGCACTCCCCCGCTTTCTTCCTGGCCGCCGCGGAGACGACGGAGTCCGGGGTAGGCTGCGCCCGGAGGCACAGGGGGGCCGCGTCCGGGACCCGGTACTTCTTCTCGTACCGGTCTCTTCTAGCTGGCGTCGTGGAAGGGTTCTTGAGGAGGGCGAGGCCCTCATCCCAAATGTCGTCCAGTAGAGGCACTGCGAGGACCGTCTTCCTCTTGGCCTTGCGCCGTTGGTAAAGGAATCCTTCCTTTTTCTTCTCCTCAGGGCAGAGTTGGAAAAGCTCGGATGCCCTGGCGATCATGGAGTGGAACGATCCAATCTGGTGACGACGGTAGATCCTCGTCGTATACCTAGTCGTCCGTACCCGTCGCTGCCGTGTCAGTCCCCGTATAATCCCCTCGGGTGGACGGGGAGGAGGGCTGGACGGGGCGCGACGGCTGAAAAGGAGGTGGAGGGTGAATCCTTCTTTTCTTGGGCGGGGGAACACCAGAAGGTCCCGGTTCAGGATCCCCCGACGGGAGAGGTTCCTCCGTCGGCAACGGTAGTCTCGTCCTTATCTCTGAGCATAAGGACTGTATAGCCAACAAAATGGCCGCCGAGTTGTCTTGCGGCGCTGGCAGAGGGGAGTCCGACGGGCGATCAGGGGCCCCGTCGGCACCCTCGACGATGTCGTCGTCACCTGCGTCGGGATCCATCCCGACGGGCCGGTCTTCTTCCACGCCAAGGCCGTGGCTTAAGACCTCGATCAGCTCTTCCTCCGAGGTTGAAGCCGAATCTACGACGACGCCCTGCCCCCCTTTTTCTTCCCCGCCGGGGATTTCACGGGGGTCCTATCGATGGGCACAAAAGAGGACTCCCTCCGAGGTGGCAGGGAGACTCTGAGCCCCGAGGTCGCCACCACTGGTGTAGCCTCCACAGGCTGAGCCAGGGCCGCCGCGACAGTTTCGATAGAGGGCTTGGCCGGATGGATTAAGGCCTTCACCACCTTAGGTGCGCTCACCGCCTTATCCTTGAGGGGGGTGACACTGCCTCGCTCCCCCTCCGATGGGGCCTTCGAGCTCGACCGGGGCCTCTCCAGGAGCTTCGCCGGGTGCTCGCCTTTCCTCTTACCCGACCCAGAGCGTTGGCTCGTGGCTGAAGGTGCCGGGGAGGGTGCGCCCTGCCTGGCGCCCGTAGAGCCCGACCGTTCGGCGCTCCCGGTGCCAGCGGACTCGCGGTGCTTGGCCTTGTGTTGGACCCCCGTCGCCGGGGCGTCCTCAAAGGTCTTAGAAGACCGCTCGGATTTCTTCCTCTTCTTCTCGCCTGACGGGCTCTTCCCTTCCAGCCAGTTGCCGAGACGTTGATGGCGGTCCTTCATGGTGCGCTCCGACATATTGCCGCAAAACGCACAGTCCTTCTCCACGTGCGTCTTGTCCTCATGTAAGCAGTAGAGACAAAAGGAGTGTTCGTCCTCCTTAAAGACGTTCTGCAGCTGGCATCCAGGGCAGACCCTGAACAGCTTTCCGGGCGTCGAGCTTCCCTTCTCCTGGGCCATGTCCGGGCCTGAGAAGCTTCTGGAGTCCTCCAAAAGCGTAGCTCGTCGAAATCTTCACCCTTGAGGGGCGCAGACGAATCCGACACGGGTCCCCGTTGATCGGATGGAGAGCCGGTGGAGCTTGAGGCTCTTTTGACCGAAAAAAACGTGAAAAAATAGCACTAACGCTCGAGAGCAATAGCACGAGGATCCCAACACATGAACGTGCGGTAAAAATCTGAAGATGGCTGCCAGAGGCGGTGCTTAGGTAGAGGGCAGTCATTGGCTGTGGTCAGTATGATGCAGAGACCAGTGATTGGTTATTACTACGAAAGACAGATCAGAAACGAAACTGATACTGTTTTTTTTTCTTTACCGAGGATTCCCAGCCCAGGCCATCTCCGAGTGGGTCTTGATGACCTGGAGCGACTCGTCCACCGTCTTCTCAAAAAGGTTGTTGCCGTCGAACGGCATATCCAACACTCTGGTCTGGACGTCCTGGCGAAAGTCCGTCGCCTTGAGCCATCCTCGTCGTTGGAGGCAAACCCTGTTGCCCAGCTGGCGAAATCCGGTATCGGCAATGTCCGTTGCCACCGTTATGGCGTGATCCGATGCCACCTCTCCTTCCTGCAGAATTTGTAGGGCCTCCGCCCTCTTGTCGTCCGGTAGGAAGTCTAGCAGGGGAGCTATCTTGAACCAAAGCTCCCTGTCGTGGCGGGCCACGATAGCTAAGGCATTGGCCGCCTTAATTATCGTCGCCGCCGACGAGATGACTCGTCGTCCCATGGAGTCCAACTTCTTGCCCTCGCTGTCCGGCGGGGAAGTGGAAGTTGAAGCCGCCGCACCTGCTGCTTTCTTCTTGGCCGCTGCCGAGACGGCAGATTCCGGCGTGGGCTGGGCCCTGAGGCACAAGGGGGCGGCATCGGGGACTCGGTACTTCTTCTCGTACCTGTCCCTCTTGGCGGGTGTCGTGGAAGGGTTCTTGAGGATAGCCAGCCCCTCGTCCCAGATGTCATCGAGCAACGGCACCGCGAGGACCGTCTTCCTCTTGGCCTCTCGTCGTTGGTAAAGAAACCCTTCCTTTTTCTGTTCCTCAGGGCAGAGCTCGGATGCCCTGGTTATCATGGCGTGAAAGGAGCCAATTTCGTCGGGTGGAGAAGCCCGAGGGGGGGGGTGATGACGGGATGTCCGTTGTGTTATCGCAGCCGCCGTCGTCCGTCCCCGTCACTATATCCGTCGCCGTATCCTCTCTAGGGTCCGGCGAGGGGGATGAGGGGTCCACAGGCCTCGCAGGCACGAAGGGAGGAGCGGGTTGGACTCTCCTTCGCTTGCTCGGAGGGCTTCCCGACGGGCCTGGTTCTGGATCCTCCATCGGGGTCCGTGGTAACCTCGTCCTTATCTCAGTACATAAGGATTGGATCACCAACAAAATGGCCGCCGAGCTATCCTGGGGCTCGGGTAATGGCCGCGACGGCTGCTCCACTGGGCCTTCTTCGTCGCCATCATCGCTATCTTCGATCACATCAGCGGGAACCGTCCCCTGGGATCAAACCTTCTCGAATTTCTCGTTGAGGCCTATGAACCTCTCGTTGAGGCCCTTCCAGGTTTCCATCAGATCCTCCTCAGAGGCTGATTCCTAGTCTGTAATGGCCACCGCCCCCACCCCTCTTTTTCCGCCGGGGTCTTCACAGGGGTCTTAACGATGGGCTGGAAAGAGGATTCCCTCCGCGGTGGCAGGGATACTCTGGGCCCAGAGGCCGTTTCCACTGGCGTAGTCTCAGCCGGCTTCGCCAGGGTCGCAGCGACCACTTCGATAAAGGCCTTTGCCGGCTGGATCAAAGCCCTCACCACCTTAGGTGCGTCCTGGGCCTTTGCCTGGGGGGGGGGGGGTCAGCACCTCGCTCCCCCTCGGGTCCCTTCGAGATCGACCGGGGCCGCTCCAGCAGCTTACCCGGGTTCTCGGACTTCCTCTTCCCCGAACCAGAGCGCTGGCTCGTGGTTGAACGTGCCGGAGAAGTCGCCCCCTGCCTGGCAGCCGAAGAGCCCGACCTTTCGGCGCTCCAGGTGCCCGCGGACCTTGGCCTTCTGTTGGGCCCCCATCGCCGGGGCGCCCTCACAGGACTTAGAAGCCCGCTCAGACTTTTTCTTCGCCTTCTCACCTGCTGTGCCCTTCTCACCTGCTGTGCCCTTCTCCAGCCAGGCGGCGAGGTGGGAACGACGATCTTGTTTGGTCCGTTCCGAAAGGTTCTTGCAGAACGCACAGTCCTTCTCCACGTGCGTCTTGTCCTCATGATGGCAGTAGAGACATTGCGAATGCTCGTCCTCCTTGAAAACATTTTGTAATCCGCATCCAGGGCAGCACCTGAACAGCTTGGATCCGGGTGTCGAGCTTCCCTTGTCCTGGGCCATGTCCGTTGAGGTAGGCCGCAGATCTTCCGGAATCCCCCAAGAAGCGTAAACTCAACAAAAAGTTCACCCTTGAGGGGCGTAGAAGAATTCCGAAACGGGTCCCTGTTATCGGAAGTAGAAACGGTGGAGCTTGAGGCTCGATTAAACCGAAAAAAGAGAAAATCTCCAGAAAAGCACAAAAAAACACAGCAAAAAACTCGAGAGCTAAGCACGAGGACTCCCAACACTTGAACGTGCAGTAAAAATCTGAGGATGGCTGCCAGAGGTGGGGCTTAGGGAAAGGGCAGTCATTGGCTGGGGGCAGTATGACCCAGAGATCAGTGATTGGTTACTACTAAGAAAGACAGATCAGAAACGAAACCGATAGTGATTTTTTCTTTACCGAGGATTCCCAGTCTGACGACAGGGAATATTCATGAGCATGTGAATCCATGACAGAACCCAAACTGGAGAAAGCAAGATACTTATGGAGGCAGCTATCTGTGTATAGAAAGATAAATTATCCACCTGTAAACACCCTCTATGAGCTGTTGAATAGGGTTGTTAAATCCGGGTCAGTAAAATCCATCAGAAAATTCAGTGATAAAATGAATTGTTTATTAGACAGTCTAGGTCTTTGTCTAGAAGATCTGGTAGAGCGACCCGGACTAGTCAAGAGAGCTCTATTTAAGGCAGATTGGGTGGACACAAACAGTGTAGAGTCTTACTCCTCATATAAGGAGTATGCTAACTTTGGTCATGCAAGGGAATGTATTCTTCTCTACTTATAAAGATTCCTGTGTGATAAGGCGAGATTAACATATATGCGCTTTAGATTCAATCAGATGCCGACTTTAGAAAGGATTCAGCACTGGGGACATAAAGAAGAGGTGCTCAACCAAAATCGAATTAGCCTAAATTGTCGTTTCTGTGGAGAAATTAACATGTTAGAAACTCTAACGCACCTTGTTCTATCTTGTATTCATTTTGAGTCCAAACGAGCATTCTATCTTAAAGATAGATTTAATAGAGATCTTGAGATGTCTAGCCATTTGTTTTGGAGTCGTATGTGGGGAGTAAATGTTTCTTTAATTCTAGCATTGAATTCACTGCTTCAAAATATAATGGAGGAATTGGAAACAAAGAATTTAATATGCAAAGATGTACAAAGTAAATAGAGAATAACACTAATTAAGGGCTGGGAGAGGATTTTATTGACATTTTTTTAGGAACACTTGTGTATTTGTGTGATTTTTTTTGTATGAAATCTCTTTTTATCCTTTTAGTCTAGAATTGTATGTGTTGTATTATAAACAAATGAAATGTATATTTGTATTGTGTATGAAATGTTGTGTAAGGTTTCATGTAAACCAAAAATGCAACAATAAAAAAAAATAAAAAAATAAATAACTAGGGTGGTCTCCTAAAATCGGTCCATCAGGCCAGATTCTAGAAATCCAGCTCAAAATGTATTGATGCACTGAACCCTGTGACTTCCGTTCCTTTTTTCCACACAGTGTACGCTTCAGGAACACGCTCTCAGACTTCTCTAATTCATTGTTGCGAGGCCTAATACTGCGAAGACCTTGGGGTTCAAAGCATGCAGATTTGTTTGTATTGCTTGGGCAACAAGCACAACCCCCGGTATTGCAGGTGGTGTCAGTCCATGCACCCGAAGTCCCTCAGGGAACGGGCGGCAAAAACGTTTGCATAGTCTTGTTCTAGGTTGCACAGAGCGTTAATCCGAGGAGAGGTCCCCTCCGCCTAAGGAAAAGGAAAAGCATTTTTCTTCCTCTTCCTAGAAGAGGAGTCACTGCTGCACAGGCTCTCCGAGCCAGATAAAGCACCTTTTGGAATGGGAACAATTTCACCAGATGATGCTCGACATCTTCACCAAGGCGGCGGCTTTGGCCCGGATGGGACCCCCTGCATCTTACGTGGCTGGCAAGGTGTCCGCTGCGGTCAGCTCCTGCACGCCTACAGGCTTGGGCCTAGTCAAGAAGAGGTCTCAGAGCTGGCCCTGACTTAGTCAGACATTGTTGCGCTGCAGATACCGAAGAACCTATGCTCCTCTTCCGTTTAGACCATATATGTTGTAGATATGTGATATCTATGACAATAAAGGGTACCAGGTACCCTTTGGGTTTGAACCCTGGTCTCCAGGGAGGAGAGGGACTTCCCAAAGGAATTCAATGAGGGGAGAATGTCAAGGAACATTCAAGAGCGAAGTGGCCTAGACACCTCCCTTAAGCTGGATATTCTTGCAGTCCCTACCCCCGGTAAGGCTCAGGCTTCTTTTCCGAGGTCGATGGCAAAGGTGGCTGATATCCTTGAGCTCCCTGGTCATCCCGACAGAAAATTCTGTTTCAGTTAACTGACATACCCGATGAGGGTCCCATGAAGGAAACACTACTGTCCTTTAATATGGCAGTAGAAGCCCCAATACTAGGGGCATGGGAAAAGCGGACTTTGGCAGTTGATAGGGTGCTGCCAGGAAACCTTGTCCGCCTCTCCCTGACCTGTTTATTTTCTCCACTCTTGCTTCCCCAGAGTGCTTGGTGGTGCAGGCTCTGACTACCAATGTGAAGTTTCCACATTCTCCTCTCTTGCACCTGATAGGGAAAGAGACTGGACGCTTGGGGGAAGAAGGTGTTTGCATCGGGCAGCCTTGCGCTTCACGCCGTAAACCCTTCTTGCACCATGGTAAAATAACTATTTTGCCCAATGGTCTGCTATGGCAAATGCAGTTGACCATATCCTGAGTGGGAGATGAGGGACGGCATCCTGTCTATGGTGACAGATGGCACGGAGACTGTTAGGGAGAATTCTCATTATATGGCTAATTTCCCTCACCTAGTGAGTCCCCCAGCAGCTTTGCTGGATTTCTGGAGTTTATTTTTTTCTCTTGGTAAGAGTGCACATCTTTTTCCACTCTTACATGTGTTTTGGTCTATGTGTTTTTACTCATTGTGTGATCTTGGGCACTGGAACACACCACTCCAGGTGCACCTGTTCTTGTATGGGTTACACCGCACCCTTAGTGTAGTAACCCAGGGTTGTCTTTAAGACTTCCCCCTGACTCTATTTCATTGGGGCTGACTACTGTCCCCAAGAGAAAGGTAAAGTTGCCATTTACTTTACATAGTCATTTTTACCACA
The DNA here is from genome assembly GCF_040938575.1 of Ambystoma mexicanum. Lineage (NCBI taxonomy): Eukaryota > Metazoa > Chordata > Amphibia > Caudata > Ambystomatidae > Ambystoma > Ambystoma mexicanum. Next base: position 644,134,874 of record NC_090923.1, read on the forward strand.
GACCCAGTACACCCCATCTTACATGGAGTACTGGAAAGGGCTAATCTGTACCCCTTTTCTGTCTGTACCTCCCTGAGCATTGTTTCGCTCTTTTAACATTTAGACTTGGCTGGTGGCAGTGGTATCTACCCTAACTTTTCTACCGCGATTATATTAGATAAACGTGGTACTGTTCTTGGCTATTATATTAGCCTCGAACATAAACCCGCTTGACCAAATCGTCTTTGTTTGGCTCCAGTTGGGTTTATCCGCCATTTCTTTTTGTTAAAGTCCTTCTTGTGTTTTACTTTGCGCGGCAAACTAGGTTTGCCTTCTTTGTTCACCGTCTTTTTGGCGGGCTTCTACAGAGAAGCCCTCCTCAAGGCGCCTAGGTGTCTAGGTGGGCTGAATGTGAGGGAGGGGTGTAGTCACCCCCTGCACAGGGTATCCTAGGAAACCCAAGTCGCACTTTGCCATGATTGGCTGAGGTGGTTGTCCCTCCCGGCTGGACAACCCCCCTGCTGCGTGATTGACAGCCAGGCTGTGTGAATGGGGGTTTTGCGCATAAAAGGCAGGTCTCTTGGGCTAGAAGTCAGAGTCGCCTCTGGAACTACAAGGAACCGAAGAGAAGCGGAGAGAACGGCGGCTGCTGCAACTACCCCGTCCCGGTGAAGCCCTGCTGCAGTCCTGAGCTATCTACCCTTTGACGACTAAGAGGCGATCCAGTCCGGAGTCTTCTTCCCTTGAACCTGGTGGGGATAACCAGCTCATCTTCTTCAGCCAGAGATCTCCGCTGTGGTTGAAATCGCTGCACACTGCTGTAGTAGTCCGGATAGCCACCTGCTGAGCCTCTCCTGTTTTTAAGGAGCGCATCTTTTATTCGTTGTCGCTGCTGCCAGCTTCATCCCTGTGTGGTGCAGACCCCCTTCAGACGTCCTCCTTCACAACGAAGCTCCAGGAATCGTGGGTCTGCGGGAAACCAACAGGAACAACTGCCAGGGCTCCAGCTGCATCGTGGAATAAGGTACTGAGTTCTACTCGAGGAAACTGGGTGCATCCCTTTTCTTCATCCTCAAGGCTCGTCCTTGTCTTCCCTCCTTCCTATAACTTTTGCTTCCGAACGTTGACAATATTCAAGTACTTTTGGGCTACGCTGAATCGTGAACTAACGGTGTGATCTTCGGCAACAGGTCTCCGGTGTCACTTAAACCTGGCTCCGACCCTTTGACTTTTGAACTCCTGTTTCTGAGTGTTTCTCGATACTGTCTGCCTAACCTAAATATTGCCTGTGATTTTTGCCTCCAACTCCCTCTGGGGATCTCAGGTGCAAAGTGTGTTTTTGCCCCGGTAGCATTTCATGTCACGGATACGCGTTTATTGAGTAGACCGAACTGTCAAAAAGTGATCGCAACCGTATCCACTGTAGCGTGTTTTGTTCATAACACCGGTTCATTTAAACACAGGGTACTTACCTTGAGACATACTGTACAAAGTGAAGTGGTTAGTAGTAGTATATTTAACGTGTGGTTTTGTTTAAAGTTTAATAGAAGTGTTGTGTTTATAAATGATGGTTTAAAAATAAATGTACTTATATTTTTTACCTGAAACCGTGAGTCAGTGTTTGCTTGAGTCACAGTAATTGTGGTCCCTTTGTGTAATCTCTGCTACTGCCCATATACTCTTGAGATAAGCCTGGCTGCTCTGCTACTGTTACCACTATAACTTAGTAGTATTGGCTTGTACCAAAGGTAAAACTTGTATTGCCACCTGTGGTCTTAATTGTGTGTAGTGGTCCCTAAGGGCACTGCACAGGATTCTGCCAAACAGTGAAGTTGTTGCGCCTAGCCCAGCTGCAGTTGCCTGTGTCGTTGGCAAAAGACTATGGGTTTCGTCCCTCAAACTCTTACACTCAGAGGTCGAGGCCAGGCTACACCCAGAAGACTGCAGGGCTGAAGCTTCCCGAGTGGTAGAGGTGGCCTCTGAGGAGGAGTGATGGCAGCCACCATCCCTTAAGCACCTCAAGGGGCCAAACCTCTGATGTATTCTGCTACAGTTCACCTGTGGGGGGTGCGGGGAGAGGGAATTCCCTGTTCAGCACGGAATGGGTCAAGACCACGTCCGTGGCTTAGGCCTTGCAGGTCATTCAGCAGGGTTACTGTCTGCCTTTTGTGCAGCGTCCTCGGGCCCATGGCCCTTACACCAACACCTTGCCTCAGGAGGAGGTCTGTCAGCTTCTTTCAAAGCGCGCAATAGAACTGGTAGTACAGAATGAGGTAGGGTTGCTACGCCACCTATTTTCTGGTGCTGAAGGAGGACGGGGGCTTGAGTCCCATTCTGGATCTGAGGCTGTTGATCCTGTTCCTACACAAAGACATGCTCAAGAAGGTTACACTAGCCCAGATCCTGCAAGCCATCAATCTGCAGGACTGGTTGATATCACTGGTCCTTCAGGATGCCTATTTACACCTGTCGATTCATCAGAAACACAGGAAGTACATGAGGCTTGTGGTGGGCCAATACCACAACTAGTTCAAGCCCTGCTGTTTGGTCTTTGTCCTTTGGCTCCCATGGTTTTAACCAAGCTGTTAGCAGTGGTGGTGGCTCACCTCAGGAGGGAGGGCATTCATGTTTTTATCTACCTGGACGACAGGCTTGTCTGATTCTGCTCCCCAGTTCTAGTGTCAGAGCATCTTATCTGCACATGCACTGTATTGCACAGCCTGGGATTTTCCCTGAAGTCTCAGGTTTTAACATCTCAGTCTCCCCGATTTATCGAAGCGGTCTTGGACACTCAGCTGGGAAGGGTATTCCTACTCGAGGACTGAGTAGCGAACATCTTGCAGATGGTCAATTTCCTTCAATGCCAGGAACCAGTCCCGTCCTCTGCTTTCCTGTGACTTCTGCGTCCTAGTGGTGCTGAGACGAAGCTGGGCATGAGTTCGCTTCAGTGCCTTCTCAGTTATCAATGGTCGCAGGTTCAGGGCTACTTGTTGGACCTTTTACCGGTCTCAGGCTAGGTGGCTCAGGTTCTTGCATGGTGGGCGTGTGAGAAAACTTGATAATAGGCGCATTGTTTTGTCAATCGTGGTCATGGACGCATCTCTGACTGGTTGGGGTGCTCACCTGTCGGATCAAACTGTGAGTGGACTGTGGCCTCTGGCAGAATCTCAGGAACACATCAACTTCCTGGAGCCGAGGCCGACCAGGCTGTTCCTGGTCGCTTTACTCCCCTCTGTGAAACACAAGATTGTGCTGATTCTGATGGACAACACAGTGGCCAAGCACTACCTCAACAAATGAGGTGGTGTGGGGTCCTTCCGTGACTGTGCTTCTGGGCTCTAGAGAAAGGTGTCTCTCTGACGGCAGCCCATCTGGGCGGAAGAAAGAATGTCGCACCAGATGGGAGCTCTTCCAGGAAGATCTGGAGGAGATCTTCTCCTTTTGGGGGACTCCTCAAGTAGACCTCTTCTCTTCCAGTGTGAGCAGGAAGTGTGAGTTCTGGTCCTGGGAATTTCCTAGTCGGGGAGCTCTGGGGGCAGGGGGATGTTGAGGGAGGATGGGGGGCAGGAAGCACCGACGGTCGAGTAGACTTTCGACCTCCTTTATGCTTTGTCGCTGATGCCCGTCATTCCTCTGGTTCCAAGGAGGTTTCTCCTGTTTGGAACCATGTTGATCATTGCCGACTGGGCCCAGAGAATGTGGTATCAGGACTTGCTGGACACGTCCTTCCGTGGATTGTTTTCTCCTGCAGATTCCTCAGCAGATAGATGTCCATTCTAGAGTCAGCCGCTCTGAATTTCTTTTTGACATGGGGCTGTAGTACGACTTGACCCTCGATCCCTCTAGACTCTCGTGTCACTCGTCGGCTCAGGACATGACATTGCTGCCCTTTTTTCCACACGCTAAGTACTCTGCTTTTCGGAACATCTCTCGACAGGGAATTTTCAATTAGATAAAAATCTGATAAAATGGTCTACAATTCGATGTACTTTGTCAGGTTGTCCATTCCTAAGGCGTCCGGGTTCAAGTGGTGTGAAGACTGCAAAGCCAAGATGTCTATAACCAACCTGCACAGCATCTGCATGTGGTGCCTCGGTATAGATCATGTCAGAGGATTGTGGTTCTTGTCAAACAATGAAACCTAAGTCGTTGAGGGAACGGTTGGCGAAGGTCACGGTCGGGCGACCCCCATTGAAATCGCCGGCTCGCTCGTCTGCCAGGTCGCCGGGGCAAGACACGGAGAGTCCTACACCCAAGAAAGGGGAAAGGCACCGGAAGGAGGACAAGAAAAGGTCACAGTTGCACAGCCATTCATCATCCTCTTCAGCCCACAAAAGAAGCGGCACAACAGACACAGGCACGACTCCAATTTGTCTACGGTATGGGTTAAGACCTACCCGAGTCCTCGTATGTTGAGGGCAAAGGGGGGGACGTTTAAGGAACAGATGATCCAAATGTTCAAGACAGCCGCTGCTGTTATGACCGCTGTTTCGATGCACCAGGCTCCCACGGCTCCAGTTGTGCCCAGTGGCCCAGTGACCAAGGAAGCAAGGTCCGGTCCGATGCCTTCGGGCTTGACCACAACCATTGAGAAGTCTGCCGTAGCACCTGATATCAGTGCCATTAGGACCGGTGGGGCGACAACGTCGACATCAGTGCTGGTCGTTCGACATTTTTTGAGACAATGCAGTCCATCTTTGACTGAGAAGAGGACCAGGTGCCTTTTGGCTTTGGGCCTTCGGGGGGAAAGGGCCAGTGGAGACTTTTACTCTGCCGACCAGGTTGATTTGGGTGCCCTGGCAGAAAGGCTCCATGATGCTAGAGGGCTGGACATGTCTCCCAACCTGGACATGCAGCAAGCCACTCCATACGTGCATGCTAATGCTTAGTACTGCAGAACAGTCAGGAGAGGGTGGTGGAAGCATTGGGTCTGGGTGATTCTGCAAAGCCCCAGTCAACCAATGACCTGACAGATATTATGGACTGAGGCCCACCAATGGAAAAAGCATTACCCTTTAACATGGCTATTGCTGATCCCATTACCACCTTGTGGATTCAGAGCTCACCAAAAAATATAAACCCGCCAGGGGGACCTGCCTTTTTCTCTCTACTCACCGTACTCCTGAGGATCTGGTGGTACAAGCCACCACTGTGAACTCCAGGTAATCCACGTCCACTACGAACCTGCCAACAGGCAGGGAGTCCAAAAAAAAACAATGCCTTGGTTAAGAAAATGTTTACTTCGGGCAGTATGGCCCTCAGGGTGGTAAACACGTCCTGTGCATTTGCCAAATATTCATTGTCTGTGGAGGCTTGATGAGCAGGCATCAGAGGACACCCCTGCGGGCGAAATGAGGGATGGATTTCTGCATCTAGTGAATGACGGCAATAAGATGGCTTGCCAGGCACTGCAGTCAGGCCTGAACGCTACAGATTGTGTGGGCAGGACAATGGGAACATCCATTGTGCTGAGGAGGGCCGCCAAGCTGCATAGTTCCAGGGTTTTGGACAAAGCATTCGATGGCAAGCACCTGTTGGGCCCTGGGGCTGATGAGTCCTTGGCAGCTAACTTAGAGTCCTTGAATTTCTTCAAGTCTCTGTGTCTGGCTGTACAACAACCGCTTAAATCATCTTTTGGTTTCTCCCTCAGGGGAAGAGGCTACAGGCGGTATGTCCAGTTTGGGAAAAAGTGACAGCTCCTGCAAGCCAGGCAAGGGCAGAAGTGTTTCTCGCTTCCCAGACAGGGGAGAGGAGCCTCTAGGGATCAGCAGGCCACAGAAGGGGCGGCAGCGCCCACCAAGCCACTTTAAGTTCTCCCCTCATGTTTCCCTGGGTGGAGGGAGAATTTGCGAGCACTTGCCCTAATGGAAGGAGATAACCTCTGACGCCTGGGCATTTCAGCTTGTCGAAGGAGGGTACTGTATAATTTTTAAGCAAACCACCAGACAGATCACTCCCTAACCCCCCATCAACAACCGGACCTCCAGGAAGAACTGTGAGTTCTGTTATTGAAGGGTGACATGATAGAGTTGCCACTTGAGCAGAGAGGATCAAGTTGGTATTCCCGTTATTTTCTGGTGCCCAACAAAGGAGGAGGACTGCGACCCATTTTGGACCTCGGGGCCTTGCACAAGTTCCTGAGGAAGGAAAACTTCAAAATGGTGACACTGAAAGAAATTCTCCAGGCTCTGCAACTCCAAGACTGGTTGGTGTCACTGGATCTCCAGGATGCTTATTTTCATGTGCTGATCCATCGGAAGCACAGGCGTTTCCTAAGATTCATCACAGCGGACGCTCATTACCAATTCAAGGTGCTCTGGTTTGGTCTAACCTCCGTGCCCAGGGTCTTCACCAAGCTGATGGCAGTGGTGGCGGCACACCTCAGGAGATCCGTTGTCCACATATTTCTGTACCTGGATCACTGACTGATCTGGGTGAAGCCGCCAGAGCAAGTATCGACTCAGCTCCAAAAAGCCCCACGTCATAGTCTTGGCCAGACGTCACATGCACTTTCTGCAGTCGCTACTGAGAGATCAATGGTCACAGTTCTTCAATGCTATGAAGGACATCCTCAAAGTGTCGAGGTAAGTGGCCAGCAACCTATCTTGGTGGGGCAGCAGAGAAAACATGAGGATGGGGGAAACCCTTTTGGCCTCGTGGCCTCAGGCATGAATGGTTACGGATCCGCCACTGAAGGGTTGGGGCGCTCACTGCGGGGATCTGCAGGTGAGTGGTCTTTGATCACCAATGGATAGTTGGTGGAAAATCAACAGGCTAGAGTTGTGGGTCATCAGGCTAGCTCTGATGGCCTTTGCGCCCTCTCTGAAAGAGACGCATGTTCTGGTCATGACTGACGATACAGTGGTCATGCACTACCTCCACAAACGGGGGTGTTCGGTCCCTGCCCCTTTGCAAGGAGGTGATGCAACTGTGGTACTGGTGGCTGTAGAACCAGATCTCCACTTCAGGTGTCCATCTAGCAGGAATGGAGAACGGGCTAGCAGATGCTCTGTGAAGGCATCATTAAGCAAGACACAGAAAACAGATTCAAAGTTCAAACAGAAATTAATTTATTAACTCAAATGTCAGGATAGTAGAAGGCCTAACTTGCCCTATGCTAAGGTGGGATTTACCTACCTGAACAAAACTAAGGAGCGTCCGAGTCCAAGAGTTCAACTTAAAAATCCAAAACCTATGCTTACCCTTACAAGTAAAGCTAAACAACGTGTAGTGATGTCAATAATCAAAGAAATGGTGATCAACAAAGTTCTGAGCTTCTTCCAGCTCTTAGCTTCCTTCTCAGCTCCTCTTTCCCAAGTTCAAGAAAGTTCCATAAAAGTCTCAAGATTACCTTTCTCACGTTCAAGGTAACAGTTCCACACAATCCTGGGGGTTCCCTTCCTCAAGCAGCACAGTTCAAAAGAAAAGGGTCTTGGGACTTCATTCTCAAGACAATACTTGCAGTTCCTGTCTGTCTCAGGTTTCCATTCCCCAAGACTTTAACTCAACTACTTGTACTTGTTTCAGTCTTTTCAAAAACAACTCGAAGTCCGCCTGGCCCTCCTTCTGGATTGCATCAAAAGTTCACTTGCAGTGTTCCTCCTTGGCTTATTTCACAATGTCTTTGGTTCTCACAATTCAGGGCTCACTGGTCTAGGCGCCGTTGTCAGACCACACGGTCCACCCATCACAGGTCGCACAACCAGGATCCATAGGCTCGTCAGCCCACACAGGTTCCTCTGTACCTGCCCCTGTGTTCAGAGTAACATTCACTTAGATCCTCTTTGTTGGCCTCTTGGCTTTATATACAGGTTTACACTCTTCTGGCTTCTCCTAGCTAGCCTCTTGGATTTGCCACAAAGTGTCACACACCTCCTGCCAGTCTTTGGCCTTGCTACTCTGCATCTGTTTATAAAGTTCACTTTCAGGTGGCCTTATTCATGTTCCACCTTTCTATGGCAATCTTTCACACTTGCGCTCTCTTCCGTGTGTTACTTTCACATGTGCACTTTCCCTTTGGCTGTCATCTGCTATTTGCTTTGTCCATAAAGTTGTATTCTATTTAGTGTTCAATATGCTTAAATTCAAGTTTTCATTCAGTTCAATATTCAATATGCATCATTTGACTTTGTTTTCAAGTTTTAATTAAGTTAGATACTTAATATGCATAATGCGGCCTGGTTGAAAGATTTCATTTCATTTCAGTATTCAAGATGCATAATTCAAATTGGTTTCAAGTTTCGCTTCATTCGATACTTAGTTACTTAACTGCAGACCGCTAGGAGCGCCCTGGCCTTCTGTGGCTCCTCCCAACACTCACCGGCCCTTTGCCATCCTCCCCGGCAGCTTCCCCAGCTTCCTTCTGCTTCTCTGGTCGATAGACTGGCCTCTGCGAGCCCTGCTTGCATGCCCGCGGCAGTCCTGCATATGCCAGCAACTCTGCGGTCTCCTCAGGCACGCGGACGGCGTCCTCTCCTGTGCCCCACTCGCTCGCAATACCAGTGGCTTGTTCTTGTATAAGGAGGCTCCCACAGCTGTAACAGCCTCACGGCCTCGCTCACCTTGGGCTCCCCAGGTCCTGCGGGATCTCGGCTAACGTGTTGGCTCCTTCTCCAGTCCCACCACGGTTGTCTCCTGTTGGAAAGGGTCCCCTGCTGGTCTCTCCCACACAGGCCTCCCTGTTGCTCTCTGTATTGCACTCTGGTTCTCCATTCATACACCTGCAACCACTTGACAGATTGCAGGTGTGCATTCTCAATTGGGCTTGCCGAACTATAATAAAAAGGGACCTGCCTGACCCTCACAGTATTCTGCAGGTATCTTCCTAGTACCAGTACTAGGGTGGTGAACTCGGTTACTAATGTTCCCTACTCCTAGTTGCTTCTTCCTCGTCTCAGTACTGTCAGATGAAAAATGTGGAAGAATGAGGGGGACTGTCTTACAATAACCTATTAAGGCTGGAGGAGGGTTAGGTTGGTCTTCAATAGGGAAAGGGGGATACCATGTCTCTCCTGTGGGCACCCCACTCCCAATAGCCGAGGACCCCTCCACCCAGGTGGATCCTCCCTCGCTTCTCCACCCCCAGGGTCAGGATCCGAGAGCGATAGCCTTTCCCAGGCCAACTGAGAAGAGGATCCAGGGGGAGTAGGGATGAGGATACCCTCAGGTTTCTCACAGCTCTGAGCAGGCAGAGCACTGTCTCACACGAGTGGGACGTGTGCCAGGAAGTACTAGAGATCTTTGCTCAGTGGGGCATAACGACAGTGGATGTTTGCCACGAGGTCCAACTCGAAGTGCAGACAGTTTTGCTCGAGGAAATGTCCAGCGAAGGGCGCACTGGGGGATGCATTCCTAGTGGAGTGGGTCATCGACCTCCACTATGCCTTCCCCTATGATACCTGTCATCCCATGGGTTCTCAGGAGGTTTCAAGCCACCAAGATCTTGATCGCCCAGGATTGGGCGAGGAGAACATGGTACTCAGAACTCTTAGAGTTGACCAACTGCCCACCTCTCCAGCTGCTTCGACGGCCGGACCATCCTATTCCAGTTGGAAGGTTGGGTACTCCACCCAAACCCAGATTCCCTCAAACTACATGCATGGGGAGGCCACCAGGGGGCGCACAGGCGATGGCAGCCTGAAGTCCGAGCTCCCACCGAAGCTGAGCTGAGCCCAGGGATTGAGCTCCCCCCGTAATCCCACTGAGGGACAATCTCGGCCCGCTGAAGCTGTGAGACCCGGGCCCCCCCCGTCGAAAGAGCGAAGTCCAAAGACCCCCGGGGTCCTGGGAGCGAGACCTGCTGCCCAGCTGGTTGAGCCATGAGTGATCCGCACGCCGGCAGAGCAGCCTGAAGGGATGTGGTGTGCTGTGGCAGCGGGTGCCTGTCGGCGCGACCGCTCTCTCTCCCCCGGCCCCGCTGGCGTGAACGCAGGAAGTTCGGTGGCGGACCCGCTCATGGGGGCCGGCGGCGCGGGGGGACAGCGATGGAGTGAGGCGGGAGCCCCTCCTCCCAATTGACGGAGCTCCACGCTGGGGGCACGGACCCGCCGGAGGTGAAGACGCAGGCCCATATCCGAACCAGACCACGGAGGTGAGCAGTGGGGGGCCGAGACCCCAGCTCCTGGTGTTTTGGGGTGGACTACATGGGCCTGGGCACGGCGGGCCTGGCCACACGGGCCCATCAGAGCCAGCACAGCCCCTGTGGGGGTGAAGGAGCCTTTCCCGGCCCGTGCGTGGACGCGGACCCCACTGAGGAACGCTTGGTCCCGCGGAACCCTGTCGGGTGCGGGAGGGCTGTGGGGACGGCACCGCATCAGCTGGGTTTGCGGCTCCCCACCCCTGCGGGGGGAAATGGATGAAAATTCTGCACCCACCGAGAGACTGGGAGTGAGGTGGTGGAGACCCTGCATCCAGAATACACACGGGTGGTGGCCCCTGATTTCCACCCCAGGGCGTGTGCCCGCCTGAAGATGAATTGAGAGGGGGGCACGAACAGACTGAATAAGCCGGTGCGGCTCGTGCGCCGCCCCCCCATCCGAGTGATCGGCCCACAGTCCTGCCCCGGCAGACACCATCAATCCCCTCACAACCGCCCCCCCCTACAGTTGTGACAGGTGGTCTCAGAAGGATTTGAGAAGATCAGATAGGGTGTGTGGCCCCCACCCGAGGTTGCCTGCAAGAGACGGCTCAGACAGAAATAAAGAGGGCATTCTCCCAATTTGGCCCTCTCGGGCGTGCCCTGCGGGATACTAGCTGGAGAGAGGGGAAGGGGGGGCCTGATGACCTGGCAAAAAACGCTCCATGAATACCGATACCAGGAGGCCGGAGGTGGGGGCAGCGGCCCGGACCGAGTGAGTGGAATGGCCCATTCAGAGACCCCGCCCCCTTCTACCTTAACAATGGAAAAGGGTTTTGACTCTGTATTGCAGGAGATCAGGGACATGCGGGTGGACATTGCCCAGAAAATGGAAAAAATAGACCAAAGGGTGGACAAGGTTGAGGACAGACTGCTACAGCTGGAGACCAACCAATCGTCATCATCGACCCAGGAGGTGGAAATAAACTTGAGACTGGCGGCTCTAGAAAGGAGGGATGAGGAGAGGGCCAGGCAAATGGACCATTTCGAAAACAGGGAACGGAGGAACAACCTCAGAATTTTTGGGGTTCCGGAGACGGAGGGAGAAACGGAGAGAGATTTGGTCCGGGCGGTGAAAGATATTATCTCCCTCCTCTTCTCGGATGACATGACAACGGAACCAATGTTCGACCGGGTCCACAGAGCACGAGGCAGAGCGGGGGCCCCCCGATCCATCCTGGTCCGGTTCCACTATTTCACAGAAAAAGTGAAGGTGCTGGAGGAGGCCAGAAAAGCTAGGGAGATTACATACAACAATGCTCAGGTGTTCATCTTCCAGGACCTCTCGTCGTACAAACTGGCTAAATGCAGGATGTGCCGCCCCCTAACACAGTTGCTAAAGGGGAAGGGGGTGCGCTACAGATGGGGTTACCCCTTCTCCCTCACGTTCGAGTACATCGGTCAGCGGACGACCCTGGTAACGGGGGAAGACATAAGGAGTGCCATCCAAGACTACGTGACTGACCCGACCCCGCAGAGGGAACCCACAGGGATGGCCGCAGAAGGTGCAAGAGGGCACGGGCCACAGGGAGACAGGAGAAAGAAGACGGGGTCAAGGAAATTCAGAAAATTAAACTCACCGTCTCCGGCGAAGGAAAGTGGACGAAACAACCCTGACAATGGAGGAGCGGGCTAGTCCAGCCCGCTGGGGGCAGAGAGCTGAAATGCACAAGGGAAGAGGGGTAGGGACCCGGGGGTCCAGGCAAGAAACTTCGAGTGAAGATGAGATGGCCAACCGGGCCCGAAGGCCAGCGGACAACAACATCTGGGGGACGTACAGGGTCCCCCCGAACAGCAAGTATAAAGGGTCTCCGTGGGGGGGGCTCAGAGTGGAGTGAATTTTGATATCAGCCTAGCAGCAGGCGGTAGGCTGGTGGTCCGACCATTTACCAGTAATGGTGGAACTATTTGGCTGGACGCCGGGGTGGCGGGGGGAGGGGAAAGTTGGAGTTGTTAAAGTTGTTAAAGTTGAAGAAGGGAACAGGGGGCAATTGGGGAAAAGTTTAAGGCCCACCTTGAGGGAGAGAGGGAACCAAATGCAATCCAAATGGAGCAGAGAGGGAGCAGTGCTGGGAGGTGGCTAACAGAGAGAAGGGTGAACCTGGATAATGACTGAAAACCTGCCTGCCCTGGGAGTGGGCACCCTTAATGTACGGGGGCTGAACACCCCAACCAAGAGGTCCTTGGTCTGTAGGGAATTTAGGAGGGCTAAACTTGACCTATTCTTACAAGAGACGCACTGGGCGAGGGGGAAGGAACCAAAGATGCGGGGGGAGGGGTCGGGGAGGTGTTTAGTGCATCGCACAAGACCAAGAAAAGGGGGGTAGCCATACTGCTGGCAAGGGACGTTGGCTTCGAAAAGGAGGCCATGTTGAAGGATCCGGAGGGCCGATATCTGCTGGTGAAGGGCTCCCTGGGGTGTTCCCCTCTCACTCTTGTGGCGGTGTACTGCCCAAACCAAGGCCAGGAGGAAGTGAGGGACAGATTGAAACTTTTCGCTCATGGTATGATGGTGGTGGGGGGGGGGGGGATTTCAATATGGTCCTGGACCCAGGCACTGACTGGAAACGCATGGGGCCCCTGCCCACTAGGGTCGTGGACGAAGCCATGGCTTGAACTTTCCAAAGGGTTAACACTGAACTGGGCCTGGTGGACAGAATTCCGAGCCCCAGGACTGGAGACCCCTTTTTTACATACTATTCAGCTATTCATACATCATTCTCCCGAATAGACTATATCCTGGTTGATGAGCCGCTGCGCCCATACGTCTCTGGCCACAGGGTTGACCCAGTCCCCTGGTCTGACCATGATCTGGTCCGTGCCACCATAGTGGGGGGATGGCGGAGAGTCAACAGAGGCAATGGGAATGCAATGACTCTCTGCTAAGGGATGAAGTCCTGGCTCAGGAAGTACTAGACGCGATCACGAACTACTTCGAGCTAAACGACAATGGCGAGGTGGGCACACATATACTGTGGGACGCCTTCAAAGCGACCATGAGGGGAGTTCTCATCAAGATGGCAGCCCAGAAAAAAAGGGAGAGGGAAGCCCAGGAGAGATCCTTGAGAGAAAAAATAGCCCAATTCCAGTCGGGAGGTCCCCCAGAAGAGCCCTTAGAGAGGGATCAGATAGCCTCCCTGGAAGACTATAAGCTCCAGTTGAAAGACCTCCTGCTGCATAAGACAGAACTGAGCCTCCAACTGGTGAAACAAAAGTATTATGAGAAGGGGTATAGAGCGGATAGAATTTTAGCCTGGAAGCTGAGGGAGGTGCAGAGGAGTAGAATGGTGAAGGCAGTGAGGAACGAACGGGGCTCGTTGGGATATGACACCCCAAACACAGGAGTGGCCTTCCGCCGATACAACGAACAGCTATACTCGTCAGAATATGATAGGGACGACACTCGGATCGAGGGATTCCTGGACTCCATCCAAATCCCAGCCTTGACAGGGGAATTAGCAGAGGGTCTGGAGGGTCCGGTGACAGAGGAGGAGGTTGAACATGCGATCAGTGGGATGAAGGTGGGGACGTCTCCGGGAGAGGATGGCTTCTTGGTTTTTTTCTACAAGAGGTTTCGATCCACCCTAGCGCCACACTTGGTGAGGGTGTTTAATGCGGTGCTAGAGGGTGGAACTCTGCCGGAAACCATGATGAGGGCGATCGATAATAGTGGTACTGCCCAAAGAGGGCAAAGACCCGACTGAATGCTCCTCCTACCGCCCGATATCTCTTCTTAACATAGATGTCAAGATCCTTGCCAAGATGGTGGGAAAGGGTATGGAAAGGATAATGACTAAACTGGTGCATGGGGATCAAGTGGGATTCATAGGAGGTAGGCAAGGCTCGGATAACATCAGAAAGACGATAGACCTGGTACACCATGCCCAAGAGTCGGACCTCGAGGCAAGCCTGCTTTCTCTAGACTCTGAGAAAGCTTTCGACAGGGTCGAGTGGCGCTACATGGAACTCCTCCTCCAAAGAATGGGTTTTGGGGTACATATCAGGAGCTGGGTGTCTGCCCTATATAGAGCCCCATCGGCAAGAGTACAGGTAAATGGGGAGCTGTCAGACTCATTCCCCCTCAGGCGGGGGACAAGGCAGGGATGCCCGCTCTCCCCTCTGATATACGTCCTAATGATGGAACCCCTGGCCATAGCTGTGAGAGCCCACCCTGACATCAAAGAGATTAAAAGAGGTAAAGTGGAATTTAAACTCTCCCTATTCGCTGACGACATCCTGGCATATCTGGTGGAACCCGGTTCCTCGCTCCCCCCTCTCCTGGCCCTAATGACGACCTTCGGGCAGTTTTTGGGGCTAAAAATAAACACATCAAAGTCAGTGCTACTCCCTATGAGGGTCCGCGACCCGGGGCTGGATCACCTGGATAGGTATAAGGGAATTGTGGTGGGAAAAGACTCCATTCGCTACTTGGGTGTGCTCCTTACCAGAGATCTGTCAAAGCTGGCCCCAACGAACTATGGCCCCATAATGGCAGGGATCACATTGGACCTGAAGAGGTGGGGAGGGATGATCCTGTCCTGGTATGGGCGCATGACAGAGGTCAAGATGAATGTCCTGCCGAGATTGTTGTACCTCTTTACGGCCCTCCCAACGTGGGTCCCCGAGCAAGCTTTTCGGGATTTATAAAAGGCAATCCAGGAGTTTATATGGCAGGGTAGGACCCTGAGGATAGGGAGGGCCACTCTAACGCTACCCAGGGAGGAGGGTGGTTTCGGGCTGCCGGACCTTCTTCTTTACCACAGGGCTGCCCAGTTACGTGTCCTTTTGGAACACATGAAAGAGGGGATGGGTACCTACTGGATGTACTTGGAAGATATGGACGCCCACCCTCTAAAAGTGCGCAACCTTTTATGGATGCCACGCAAGTCCATCCCGAGCAAACCGAAGGCCCATCCAACCTTGGGAGTACTCTGGTCGATTTGGAAAGAGGGGCCCATGTCGCCCACCTCACTTCTTGGCCCTCCCCGATGTCCTCACTCTGGGATCACCCGCTCGGTCTCGGTAGCAGGGGGTTTAAGAATGCCCAGTCTTGGTCGGACAGGGGGTTGGAATGGGCGGGGCAACTGTTCAAGGAGGGCGAGTTTCTCGAATATGAGGAGATGAAGGGGGCTCTGGGGTCACTCAATTTTTGAATACCTGCGCCTAAAGGGCATCCTCTGCGACCAGAAATGGGGTCTAAACCTTCGCAGACAGCTGACCCCCTTCGAAAAGCTGTTGGACACTGCGACGACAAGGAAGGGAGCAGTGTCAAGGATGTACCAAATCTTGAACACTGAAAATTTAGAGGGAGAGGATTTCGCAGGTTTTGGAATGATTTGGCTGGGGAGGCTCTCAGAGGACGCATGATCCAGTTAATTTAAAATAGCATTTCATCGGAACCTATTCACGTCAGATATGGAGCACAATTTCAAGATTTTGCAGGGATGGCACAGGGAGCCGCTGAAACTGTCAAAGATGTTCCCAGGGGTGTCACCCAAATGCCCAAGGGGGTGTGGCCAAATGGGAACAAGGGGTCACATGTGGTGGTCATGCCCAAGGGTTCAGAAGTTCTGGGAGAGTGTACGGGGGTGGATGGCAGAGGTCACCGATGAGCTTATCCCACTACACCCGTTGACGATACTACTGGGCCTCCCCCCGGAAGAGGCGGAGGTGTACAGGTATCCGAGAATGTGGGAAACAATGTTAAGGGCAGGTAGGGTGGCCCTGGCACAGAGATGGAAGAGCCCGGAGACCCCCTCCAAGGAGGACTGGCTGAAAAAGCTAAAGAACATGTTTCTCATGGACAAACTGACGGCAATGGTCAATAATTAATCAGGTACCTTTCAAGCAAACTGGTATGGTGTACATCAGGCGTGGGGGTGGGACGCCCACTGATACTAGGGGTATACTCCGGTGCGGGACGGGCTAGGCCTGAAAGGAGGGGCACCCAAGGACAACTATGTGACCCACGGCCCAGGGGGCAGCAGACATAACACAGCCATCACAGATGCGAAAGTATGTCACATCTCCCAAGCACCGAGAGGAAATGTTCAAATGAAAGCTCCAGCGAATAACAGTTTTCATTGGACGTCGTTGGGGGGAGGGATGGGGTTGGGGCGGTGGGGCGGGGGAGGGGTCGGGTTTTGGGTCTTGCTTAAGGTGTTAATGCGGCTTCTTTTCAATGAACCTGTTTGTTATATTAAAAAACGTGAATAAAACCGAAGTTTTTTTTTTGCATGGCTCTTGAGAGGAGCTATGATGACTGGGACCTCTCAGAAGAGGTACTTGAGGTGCTATTGGCTGAACACAGGCCATCTGGCAGATCTCTGTATGCAATTTGAGGCGTGGTGCAGGGAACGCAGGATAGATCCTATCACTTGTCTCACCACTTCAGTGACGGGTTCCATTCATCACTGGCCTCCTCGGGCCTCCGGGTTGGAATTACCCAATCTGACCATTTACATTTGGTCGTTGGGTAATTTTGACCTAGTTATAGGTCTTACTTTTGACCGTTTTTCTTTTTTACCTTATTACTTGAACATGAGGGGCAGGGGTTGCGGGAGTGTCCCCCGCTCCTCATGTTCAGGTACCTGCAGCCTCTGGGGTTGCTGGGGTGTCCCCTGCATCCCTAACAATGGAGGCAGGAGCAAAAACTGCTCGGGCCCCCATTTTCAATGAACGCTCAAAACGGGTGCCTGAGCAGTTTTACTGCGGGCAGTCTGCCCGCGAACAGAACATTTGCGGGCAGATCGTATACATCCTTCAGGATGGAACAGTCAAAGGCTACTTGGTGGCTTTGTCTGTTTTTAAGAGGTCTCTGGATCAAGAATCCTACAGCACGATCCTGTTATGACCCAATTTGTGGTGCCGGACTGGGACCTTAACTTGGCTCTTACGTTTTTGATGGCAGCTCTGTTTGAGCCCCTGCATTCATGTTCTATCAAGCTACCTGCCTTGAAAACTGCCTTCCTGGTTGCAATCACGTCAGCAAGGCGTGTAAGTGAGATGCAGGCTTTAACCTGTAAGCTACCTTTCATGCGCTTCTCTTCAAAGAGAAGGTCTCCTCACGGTGCAGCTGGGATTCCTGCCTAAAGTGCTCTCTTGTTTAAAAACTTTATTTATTATGCTTGACATTACACCAAGAAGCGAACGGCTCACAAATAGTAACCTAAAATACAACCATCGTATACATTGTAAGTGTAACGTATACAGAGTAGTAGGGGACCAGCAAGAGACACAACATGCATAGTTTACGTGATGGGGTGGTAATCAAGGCACAGCCAGGAGGAAGTCATATTAGATCAGAGAGTGGGAATCGTCAGAGTCAGAGTCGGTGCCAGCTGACAGAGGACACATAGGAACAGAATGGAATCCAAATATTTCTGGGACGTGACACCAGTGGAAGCTGTGCCGACCAAGCCTCCTCCATATCTGAAGCCCAGGTCACTGCTCAAAGCCACTGAGAATGAGTAGGAAACGCCGGGCGTAGCCAGCACAACAGAGTGCAAGAGACAGCCAACAACAACCCCAGCCCTGCTATCTTCTTGGCGTTTCTGCCCAATACAGGGAGATCATGAAAGCGACATGTCAGAGGGGTTGGTGCGATCGTGTAATCCAGAATGTCAGACATCGAGGAACAAACCTCCTCCTAGTACTCAGAGAGCCATGGGCAAGACCACAACATATTAATGTAATTTGCGTCATCAGAACCACATCTAGGGCACCTGGGGGGAGGGGGAGTCTTTCGACATACGTTGCAGTCTGATCGGTGTGTAATGGAACCTGTGTAGTACTTTGAATTGGATCAGCTTAAAGCGAGCGTTAAAACGAAACGTCATGAATGGGAGTGCACATGCGGCTCCAACGCTGGTCACCGATTTAAATTCCCAGGTCCTCACCCCAAATACGTCTGAGCTTCTCGAAAGGAGAGGGGGCCCTGGTCTGAAGTAAAGCATATAGTCTGGAGACTTTCCCTCTGAAAGACATGATATTCAGGAGTTCAGTTAATATGGGGTCATCTGGTGGAATAGCAGGGAAACCTGTATATCTCCCTTTCAGAGAGCGGCAAAGACCTATATATTGAAGCCATTGAGAGGGTCTCCTATGAAGGGTTACAGGCAGGTCTAACCATTCGACAAAGTTACCCTGATTGAAGACATCTCGGAGAGCCCCAAATCCCACTTCAGCCCAACGGCATATCGCAGTCGGAGGTATACAATGGGCCTCAGGGAGGAAGTTCCAGAGGGGGAGGTTGCATGAAATGGATGCGGGGTAACGGCCAGCCTCCACAATTTAGTTAAAGCCAGTGACATGGAACCCACCAGGTCCATGGCCTCAAACTTAACGCGGTGGGAGGGGAGGACCAATGAGTGGATATTGCAGTCTTCAGGAGCATGCTGCTCGAGTTTGGTATGTGGTGGGGGATACGCGAGAATGAACCAGTGTGAGGCGTATTGTGCCTGGGCAACCATCCAATACCTTTCAAAATTAGGGTTGCTGAGGCCGCCCTCACTCATGGGTACAGTTAGTGTGTCTAATTTGAGGTGGACCGCACCCAAGTGCCACAGAAAGTTATCCACAATGCAGGTTAGTGTTAGGGATAATTCTCTGTTTAGGCTGAATTTCCTAACCTAGTGAGTCCCCCAGCAGCTTTGCTGGATATCTGGAGTTTGTTTTTTTCTCCTTCCAAGAGTGAGACTCTTTTTTTTCCCACTCTTGGACATGATTTATGGTGTTCCTTTGAATGTTAATGTGTTTCATGGGCTATGGGGTCTTTTACTCCATAGGGTCTCATAGGTTTTTGTATGTGTGTTACACAGCACCCTCCGTGCAGTAACACCGGGGTGTCATAGTGACCCCCCACCATAGACTCCATACCCTGGGACTGACTACTGTCTCCCAGGGCATGTAAAGTCACCATACTAAGAGAACCAGTACAAACCATCAGATTGTGGACGTACTGGTAGGGGCAATTTGATTGCCCCTGGGTCTGTTATTCGAGGGGGCACTGTCCCGTCCCCCCTCGTCGAGTTTTGGCTGGTGGCAGTGGATACTACTTTTTATATTCAACGCGAATATATCTCTATGGGATTTTCCCATTGTTCGAGGCTAATACTTTTTAACGTAGCCTCTAACATACTGCCGGTTTATTTATTTAATATTAATTCACCGGTTGGTATTTTCTGCCAGAACTCGGTTTTAAAATGGCGTTTGTGTTCGCCTCTGTAACTCCAAACCAAAGGTCGAGCCCTTTGTTCCACTTTTTGGCGGACTTCTCCACAGAAGCCTCCAAAAGTGGTGCCACTCTGTCTGGGTACCACAGGGGCGTGGGAGGGGGTTTAGGCACCCTGGACTAGTTACCTTGGTAACTCAAGTCGCACTCTTGTGTGATTGGCCCAAGTGGTGAGCCGGCCGGCTCACCACTTAGCATGTTTGATTGACAGCTAGGCTGAGTGAATGGGGGTGTGCTGCCTAAAAGCAGGGCTTTTTTGGACTGGAACTTCAGAAGTCGCCACAGGACCTGAAAATCCGACGAGGGAGAAGCTGAGCCGGCCTGCTACGACGACACCACCGGTGGAGCCCTGCTGAACCGACTCACCACTTCCCAACGACAGAGGAGATCTCCCGGCTGGAGAGTCTTCTTCCCCTGACTGGTGGGCACAACCAGTTTACCTTCCTTTCTCGCATCCCAGGACGTCTTGTGGTCGAATTGCCCGTGCCAAGCACCCCGGCAACCGGATAGCCACTTACCACTGGACCGCGAATAAAAGGACAGCTCCTTTTAATTGAGAACTCCGCGGCTGGTTTCTTCCCTGGCAGTGCAACGGACTCCTGCTTTCCTCCCCAACGAGATCCTCTCTTCCTCCGGACGAAGCACCGACTTGCACCCGCTGCCAGGAACAACTGCCCCCGCTGGAGCGTTCTCACCATTTTAAGGTACCGTGTCCGCCAGGCCTCCCTTTCTAAAGATTGCTACAAGGTAACAATAATCCCTTAACCTTCTGGACTGGGCTGGGCTGGCCGCCTTGACCATCTAACAGGTCCCTTTCTTTTTGGTCCAACTCTTTCTGAACTTATTGCGAGACTTCTGGGCACTTTGAACCGTGTGACCTTGGACACATTTCGACCGGAGCCTCTTAAAGTGGGTCCGGCCTTGTTAACTTTGACTTTACGGTTTCAACCTGTCTTCTTCTCCTACTGTGTTCTTCGAAAGTTTTGGGATCCGTTTCTATCTTTGCTCTGCCTTTCTCTCCCTTTTAAACCGATTGATTAGAGTGCCATCTTCGTTAAGCGCTCACCGCTGTCTGAAAATAAGTGTTGCTTTACTTAAGACTTGTCTAACTAATCGTTGAAGGGAGCGTATATCTTTTAGCGACCGTGTTTTGAACTGCTTGATATTAGTGCCAGTGTGTTTTACTATATGTGTTTTTAAATAAATAATGATATCTCTTTTACACCAAGCTCTGGTCAGTGTTTGCTTGTTCTACTGTGTTCTTTTGACCTATTGTGAATACTCTGTACACTGCCTAACTCTTCTTGAGAGAAGTCTGACTGCTCAGCCACAGCTACCAGGTAAATCTGGCTGGTACAGACTGCTACCAATTGGGTTTACTGCCAACCACCTGTAGTCTTAAATATTTTGCAGTGGTCCCAGAGGGAACTGCACAGGTTTCTGCCTAACAGTAAGTGATTGAAAGAATTCGCCAACTGGCCACAGTGGGATATTAAGGAACTTATAATGGAGCTGGGGGAGGACAACCATCTTCAGTATGCCAATTTTGCCTGCTAGTGAAATAGGTAGCACAGACCAGCCTGTGCATTTCCTGGCGAGTGTCGTGAGATATTTCCCAAAATTGCCCGTGTATAAAGGACCAGATTGATGCACAACCATCACACCAAGGTAGGTG
This sequence comes from Ambystoma mexicanum, assembly GCF_040938575.1. Taxonomy (NCBI): domain Eukaryota; kingdom Metazoa; phylum Chordata; class Amphibia; order Caudata; family Ambystomatidae; genus Ambystoma; species Ambystoma mexicanum. The sequence continues at coordinate 644,155,895 of NC_090923.1, forward strand.
ATCTTGGATTGTGACCACGTGAAACATAAGAGGTCCGGAGGGGGGGGGGGTGTATCCTCGGTCGACAGGAATGGGCTGGATTTGGAGCAATTTACTTTAAGACCATATATCTCACCAAAGTTCATGACATCCTCTAGGATCGGAGGTAGATTGTCCGCAGGGGAGCGAATGAAAAGGAGAGCGTTGTCGGCATAAAGAGAAATGATCTTGTCGGTTGGGGGCCCCCCCAAGAGTCTCAGGCCTCTGTGAGCGTGTCTTTGACGTATCCGGTCAGCCAGGGGTTCAATGGCAATGGCAAAGATCAATGGAGAGAAGGGGCAACGCTGCCTCGTCCCCCGGACAATCTAAAAGGGGAGCGGAGCATCGGTCCTCAGTGCGGACCCTGGCGACTGGGTGGAAATATAAGAGCCTGACCCAGGCCGAAAACGGGGTCCAAAATTGCACCTCGAGGATCTGCCAGAGGTAGCTCTAGGAAATGGAGTCAAACGCCCTCCAGGGTGGCCGTGACGGCTTGTGTGGTCGCATCGATACGAGCTAGAATGTTAAAAAGGCAGCGCAGATTAGGAGTGGTAGAGCGCCCCGGGATAAACCCTGCCTGGTCTGGGTGCATGATATAGGTCATATACGGTGCCATTCTTAGAGACAGTATTTTTGCATAGACCTTAACATCGCAGGTAATTAGGGAAAGCGGTCGATACGACCCACAATGGGTAGGGGGCTTGCCTGGTTTGAGAAGCACTATGATTATAGCCTCATGGGGGGCTGGGGAAGGATGCCGGACTCAAGAGATTTCTCCTACAGTGCATATAGTGGACTAGGCGGGCCTTATACGGCTTATAAAATTCGACCGGGAGGCCGTCGGAGCCAGGGGCCTTTCCGGAGGCCAGGGAGTCTATGGCGTTAGAGATTTCATCAGACGCGATAGGGGCATCTAGGGCTGTCCCTGGTCTCAGCGGAGAGGACAGAAAGCGGGAGACCGTCCAGGAATGCCTCAACTTCCATTGCAGGGACAGTGTCAACACTGGAATAGAGGGATTCATAGAAAGAGCGGAATTCTGCATTAATAGCTTGTGATGACAGGGACAGTGGGCCATCAGGTCTCTCTATAGTTGGGATGTGGGGTGAGCCGGACTCCTTACGGAGAAGCCTGGCCAAGACACAGCCAGGGCGCTCCCCTTCTCCATACCTACGAGTTGAGTGAGGGTCATCCAAGAACTTCCTCTCCCGCTCTGCATGAGAGCGAAACGTGTCAAGTTCTATGCCTATATCAGAGAGGGTAGAAAGCGATTGTTAAAGGGCATATTGGGACTCCAGGGAGGAGAGACGAGATTAACTCTTTGCAATATCACTCCGGATCACCTTATGGATCCCTGACTCCTTGGAGATCGCTATGCCCCTAATGTAGGCCTTAAATGATTCCCAGAGGGTAGCCTCTGTGCGGACTGAACCAGTGTTCAATGCAAAGAAGTAGTCTATGGCAGACCCCAGTTCGGACCTAAAGGCCATATCTAACAAGGCATGCGGTTTCAAACTCCAGGACCGGAGCACGTTAATATCGGGACCCCAATCCAGGGAAACCGTCACAGGGGAATGATCAGAGAATGTTCTGGGGAGAATTGCCATATGTGTCAAGGTTCTAATTAGTATGTCCGACACAAGCCACCTGTCGATCCAGGAGTGGGAGTCGTGCACTGAGGAGTAAAAGGAATATAAGCGGGAGTCCGGATGCAGCAGCCTCCATGCATCTGATTTCTATGATGGTTCTAGCCGCCTTAGTGAGTTGGCGGGGCATAGAGCCCGACCCATCTAGATCAATATCCAAAATAGTTGTAAAGTCCCCACCCCAGAGGATAGGGACAAGGGGGAACCCGGATAACAAGAAAGACAGGTGTGTATAAAATTCGGGATCATCCACATTGGGGCCTTAGACATTAAGGAGTACAACCTTGCAATCTGAGAGTCCCAAATAACATAACATAGCGGCCTAGAGTGTCCACATGGATTGCCTTGTGCTGGAACTCCAGACTCTTGTGTATCAGGGTCATGACCCCATGGTTCTGGGTGGAGTAGTCTGTATAGTATCCTTGGGAGCCCCAGGATTTAGCAAACCTCTCGCACCCGCTGGAGCGAGCATGGGTTTCCTGTAAGAAGAGTACTTTCACTCTGTGTCGTTCAATATACATCTACAGTTTCCGCATCTTTGCAAAATTCCCCAGCCCCCTAACGTTCCAACTCATGCAAACGAGGTTATCAACTGTCATCAGTTCGCATAGATAGGTCCCAAATAGTGATGTATGGAACTGAGTATATTAGAACATCCTTGCACCCAGTTGCATGTCAAGCAATTTTTAATATAACATACCTCCCAACCCTCCCCCACCTCTACCCCTCTCCCAATCAGAGGGGTGAACAACATAACTCCAGAAAAACCAAGAACAGTGGCAGCATCGTCTGGGGGGGCCGTGCAGCCGCAATGAGCGAAACGCTCCAAAACCGGGAAAGACTAGGCATTTTAGTGGTACATAGTAAGAAGAAGATACAAACAGGGTAAAGATGACAAATTTGTGACAAATATCAAGGATCCCATTGGATCAGAGCAAACTAGAACCACAGGGGCTCCCACCAGTGGGCTCCAGCACCCTACAGGATCTGGTACAAGAATACTGATGAACAAGGAGTCATGGGTTTGGTCACCCAGGCACGTGTGGTCATCCTGGGAAATGTTTGTCAATAAATTTGGAGGTCTCTTCAGGAATGGTGAAAAAGTAGACTCGATTTGAATGTTCAATCCTGAGTTTTGGCCGGATAGAGCATGGAGTATTTGACCCCCAGGTCTTGCACTATCTTCTTGGTAACCAGAAAGGATTTGCGCACCTGCTGGACAGCCACAGAGAAATCGGGATATAGGTGGATCCTGGAGGAGCTCAGGAAAAGATCCCCCTTAGCTCTCGCCGCTCGTAGGAGCCAATCTCAAATCACAGTAGTTTAAGACTCTTGTCAATTATGGGACGAGGAGGTGCACCCAGCTTAGGTTTTGCCGTCAGCGCCTGGTGAGCTCTCACTATTGCGAACTGAGGGGAAAGCTTCGGAGAATCCAGAAGCATGAGCAGAGTGCGCTCAATATAGTCTTCCATGGGGCCGTCCATCTTACCCTTCGGGACCCCTATGATGCAGAGGTTGTTGCGTCTAGATCGCGATTCAAGGTCTTCATTATTCTTGCTGATGTCCAAAACTTGTCTGGAGAGAGTGGTCAGCTCCGCTTGAAGGGCGGAGATGTCGTCCTCTGCCACCCCGACCCTAGATTCCACCTACGTGACCCGTTTATCATTTTTTTCCATGTGGGCTTTAATTGACGATATGGACCTGTTCATGTCATCCATTTTAGAGTGTAGGGCTGTGAATCCCTGACGCATGTAGTCCATCATTTTCTGGGATTCAGAGGGCTCTGGGGGCATCGACGTTGTGGGTTCGAGTTCAGGCACGAGCTCGGTAGCCATTGGTGGTGCTTTCGTAAACATATTGATGGAGCTCTGCTTTTCATGAGCACCTTTTGTCATGGTCTCAGAGGCCAAAACTCAGGCACTCCACTCGGCGTACCCAACGCGGCTGCACAGGGATAGATGGTTCTCCTCCAGCAAAACACAACAAAGGGCACGGTTATCCAAGTCCAGATGTCGACAGGTTACAGGACCGGGCCAGTGGCAGGGGCCCCTGTCTGATGGATTGGCAATGGATAGGCCAGGTCTCAGGCAACAGTAAAATCAGGAGGCGATAGGACAAGCTGTGGGAGCAGGGCCCCGGCTGGCCGAGAAGTAATAGAACCAATCAGTTTATTAAAGGCACATCCAGCCGGTATGTATACCAGGGCGATCTAGCGAAGGGATAATGACCCCCAGGTCAATGTAAAACGGCGTGGGTGCGGCTAGAGCAGCGGGGCTCCCCTCCCCCCGGTGGGTCTCCTCGCGCCCGCCAGGGTTCGCACCACATGATGGAGGCAAGGCGCGGGTAAGCAGGGGAGAGGCTCCCGGTCCCCTCCAAGCCGCAATATCTCCGCCATGGCACACTCGCACCAGACGAAATCACGGCAGATGCTGTTGAAGGGCAACAGCAACCCGGCCTCCATCTCTGCCCCAGGGAATTCGACGCACTACCTGCTAGTTTAGGAGATGTCCCAGTCCGAAGTTTACTCTCAAGCGGCCATATTTTACAAGCGCACCAGCACCCCCCCACCTAAAGTGCTCTCTGAATTCCACGTCCCAGAAAATCGACTTGCCAGTGTTTTACCCTCCTCCACATCCTACCAAAGATGAGGAAAGGCTGTAAAGGTTAGACCCTAAGAGGGCTCTCAGCTTCTATGTGGCAAGGACAGCTGAATTCAGACACAATGACCAGCTCTTTGTGGTTTTCTCTTTGTTAAGGATGGGGTTGGCTGTGTCAAAACAGACAATTTTTAGGTGCATAGCTCTCTGTATTGCAGAGTGTTATCAGGGCACATTGCTCCAGGGGCCTGACGGCATTGTCTGGTTTGCAAAGAGGTGTTCCAGTAAAGGAAACGTGCCAGGCGGTGACGTGGTTATCATTCCACAAGTTCAGTTCACCGAGCATTAATGCCTGAATGTAGCACCTGGTGCCGACGCCCATTTCGGAAGGGTGGTTTTAAAGAATTTCCTTTTTTAAGGGCTTTCATCCCGCCTCCGCACTCTATACTGCTTTGGGAGTCTATCTAATGAGGAATCTACGGGAGAAAGCAATCCATTGAAGGAGAAATTACTAACCGGATTCTTTTCCTGCAGATTCCTCATCACCCTCCCATCTGCCCAACTATGAAAGTGGTCTGCAGTCTTTATGTGGTTGTCTCATTTTTATGGGACGAGGTTATGTATCAGGCACAGTTTGTGGCCTTTCCTCGGTAACGCTGTTAGTCTGCAGAGTTCAGTGCAATTATGTTCCTCTGATGAAATGAAAAAAGAAAAAAAAAAAAAGATTGTTGGATGTTTTCAGCCCAGCTCCTTCGATTCTTCATCTATGGCTGCTGAGCTCAAGGGGGGAAAAAAGTGGTGAACTGAGGTACGGCCGTATTGACGTAATATGTATGGCTGGCAAGGTTACGTCTGGAGCCAACAAGTGGCAAGATCGAGTCAAGAGGGATTGACGTGCGGGTCGTACTGTGCCCCCTGCTGAAAAAGGTTTGAGCAGCTGACGCTGGAATGGATATCTATCCAATGAGTAATCTGCGGGAGAAGAATTCATATAAATATAACAATACCGGTAAGTCACTTCTACATCTGCCCTCCCTGGCGCCTTCCGAGGAGAGTCAACTTGCTCTGCCAATCGGAGGGGAAGGGTTCTCCACCTGAACCTCAGCAGCCTAAACCTTCATGATTGGCTACTGACAGGCTGAGAAGTGGGACTTGTCAGACGACATCCTTGATGTGCTCCTTTCAGTTCTTAGACCCCCTACAAAGTCTATTTATGCCTGCAGATAGCCTACATTTTCAACTTTGTGTCGGCAGAGGAATCTGGACCCTTTATCCTGTCCGTTATGGATTTTTTGTTGTCCTTGGCCCAAGCAGGCCTGCATATTGGCACTGTTAAGGGATGCCTCGTGCTGTTTCGGTTTTCAAGAGGTCCTCGGGACAGGATGTGTTTTTCACAATCCACACTGGCATGCAGTTCTTGTGGGGTTTGTGTAACCAGTTTCCTCTTCGCCAGTTTGTTGTTCTGTTGTAGGATTTAAATTTGGGATTAGACTTTCCTTGAGAGCTCCGTTTGAGCCTCTTCAATTATGTTGCTATTGGACTGCTCACCCTTAATGAGATTTACCAGGTTGCCATCTTTTCTGCGAGATGGGCGAGTGATCTCCAGGCGTTATCTGTTAAAACGCCCTAATTGGTTTTCTCCATGGAGTCCTCAGAGTGAGGCCCTGTTTTCTTCCAAAAGTGGTCTTGGATTTAAATCTCCCTCAAAAGATTCATCTTCCTGTGTTTTACTGTCAGCCTCGTCCTTCTAAGGCAGAGGTGCGATTCCTTCAGCTGGTCCCAGTGTGGTCCCTCAGCTACTAGGTCTCTTGGATGAGAGAGGCTAGAAAAGATGACAAGCATTTAATTGGCTACGCTGGGGCTCGTGTTGGCAGGAATGTGACCAAATATAGCCTGCAAAATTATCATTTTCTGCATCTCGAAATGCTACCATCTGACAGGAAAGGATGTGCCCGAGGGTCTCTGAGCCCATTCTACCAGAGGAGTGGCTGCCACCTCTGTCCTTTAGAGGGAAGTCCCTGTCCTGGACATCTGCCTGGGGCAACGTGGGCATCTTTGCAAACATTTGGTATGCATTACTGCTTAGATTCCCTTTCGGGACAGCACACCCGTTTGGGTAGGGCTGTCCTCCAGAGTTTTCGGGGCTAGGTGGGGTCCTTGTTCTCCTTCTCATTTTGGTACTGCTTTGAGAGTCTATCATAGATGAGGAATCCATGGGAGGAAGGAATCCATTGGAAGAACAAATTACTTCCCCATCAGTAATGTTCTTTCTGATGGATGTTTCTGCAACAGAACCCTCATCACTCTCCCTGCCTTACACTCTTGACAGATAACTAGTACACCATTGGTTCCGTGGTCCCTCAGCGTCAGAGTGCCTGGGAAAACACGTGGAATGAGGTCACGGGGCTCAGAGTCTCAATATATTCCGAAGAGCAGCAGAGTCATGGATTGAATCATCATAGATGAGGAATCTGTGGAAGAGAACATCCATCAGAAAGAATGTTTACCAGTAGGTAAGTAATTTGTTTGTTCAGAGGAAAGTCAATCTTTTTGGGGCAATGTGCATTTCTCTTGCCTCTGGCATTTTCAACTTTATCTGTCTAACCGTAGGTAATCATTGCTGACAGGTAAAAGAAAGCAATTTGATCCACAGTCAGGTTCATTGTTGATTGGCCGAATGTTTCACAGTGAGATCCTGGCCCATGTGTAAAAGGTCTAGGAGCACTGAGAAAAAGGATTTTGCGCTAAGAGTAGAGCAGATTCTGAGCAAGATTATAATGAACAGGAAGGCTCTCTTATTTCCAGTAGCCATAATATGAGCAGGTCCTCCCACATCTCTAGTGTTACCTATAACAGCTATGGGGCAGTAATGTAGAATCTTTAAATAGTGTGCTTCTCTGCAGCAATGTAACCTAAACCTGAGCAGTGGTATAGCATTAGGATTAGGTCTAACAAATGACTAAGTCAGTGAAAAACATTCAGGTAAGATTCTGCAGGAGCGACACTACTGCTTAGAAAGTATAATGAAAGCCAACGGCTATATTATGTTTGTACTTGCATGTTTTAAAGTTGCAGCAAAAACAATAAATAATTAAATTTAAGAATAAAAATGAAGGAAATTTTAAATGAAGCTTTGTCTCACCCACTGTCCAACAGAAGAACTCCAGCCTATGATGCAGGACTCCAGCCAGGAATGTGAGCGGATGTGAGACCCCTTCAGTACAGTGCATCGCTTAATGCGCACCCCTTCTTCCACCACAACGCCAGGGCCGATAGTCACATTCGGGCCAATGCTACAGTTCTGACCAATCTTTGCACTGGAGTCCTGAAAGAAATCAAACAAAGAAATTAAGCTGCCTCACATCCTCTATGTTTGGCTTACAAATGCCCACCCCATTTCTAGTAAATCACTCATGAAGACCTTGTTTCAACATAGTTAACATTAAAGTGATAAAAGCAGATGTAAATGCAACTATGTGTTAAATCATAGATCACAAGACCAAACATGTTTGTCCACCTGTGACAAGCATCTTTTTTAGAACAATTTTTTATTTATTTTCAAGAACAGAACATACCATGTCCAATCAAAGCAGATAGTCTTGTGTATCTTAATAATACTTCAAACACAACATATCCTCCAATAACAAACAAATGTATACACTCCTCCCTTCATCGCTTCCCATTCCACAGCCTTCCATCCCCCTCCTTTCCAAAAGAACCCCTAAAGTGGTCCCATGCTGAAGGTCCCCCCATCAATGGCTCATGTCCCTCATTTTCGTTCCACTTAACATAAAAAGCCTCTATTCCCACCTATCAGCATACAATTTTAGTTCCTGTAATTACCCATGTCCATCCCTTTTCATGGGGGTTTTAAGTCCGAGGAGGAAATCAATTCATTTAACAATTGTCCCCCAATCCACCTCTGACCCCCTCTTCCTCCTCTGTGTTCCTATATTTCTTCAAATGCCCTACTTTCACCAATCCACATCATTTATTTATTTTATTACATTTATTGTACGCCCAGACCCTAGGTATCACGGCGTAGTTACAGACAAAAGCAAATACAATATTGATGTTGATCAATGCAATAGGAAAATACAGGTTTGGTTTACAGTTCTACATTATATACACTTATGTGCATTTATATACAGTGAAGATGCGGAGTTGGTCTAGGATACAAGTATCTGGGATCAACTTAACCACATTTTGAGTATTTTTTTTAGTTGTGGGAAGGATGTTTCATTCTTAATGTTGATGGGTAAGGCATTCCAGTGCCTAGGAGCGAGTACTTTGAAGCTACTGCTCCCTGCTTTTTCTCTTTTGTAACGTGGGATTTTGAGGTTTTCACTGTTATTCGATCTGAGGAGTCTGGTATGTGTTTTCTTTGTGACTGTGTTGAGGAGGTATTTGGGAGCTTTGTTGGCGATGCATTTATGGGAAATGCTAAGGGCTTTAAAGAGTATTCTAGCTTTGATGGGAAGCCAGTGATTTTGTCTCCTGATATTGGAGATATGATCAGACTTTTTTATGCCTAGTGCAGCTCGGAGGGCTTTATTCTGCATGAGTTGGAGTTTGGATAGGTTGGTGTTGGAGGTGCCTAGGAAGAGGATGTTACAATAGACAAGCTTTGATAGTATGAGCGCTCTTGCTAGTGTAATGCAGTTTTCTGGTGTCAGGAATTTGCGACTAAGAGAGATAAGTTTGGCTGTGTAGGAGGTAGAGGAGGCTAGGGTATTTACATGCTTAGACATGGGGAGTGTCGCGTCAAGGTAAACCCTGAGTGTCTTAACTTGTTTAAGTACTGGGATTGTGGTGCCATCAATGATGAACGATGAGTAAACAGGCTGAAGGGAAGCTATTTTGGACGATGATCCTAGTATGAGCAGCTCTGTTTTGACATCATTCAGACATAGGCTACTGCTTTGTTGTGTTGCAAGGGTTTAATGGCATGCAGGATTTCTGCTTCCCCAATTGGTGCATCTAGTTCTTCCCCAAGTTCGCCTGTTAATCTCAGCTGCTTCACCAAATCAAAATAGGTGATAGCTGTAATGTTTAGAATGAACCTTAACCCATGGCATTGGTCTGGGCAACTCTCCAGACCTTTGTTCTTTGCCTGCCAAGCCATTACAAAAAGGGAGAGAACATATACAAATCAGGCTCAGACCCACCCCAAATGGGGCAGTCCAGCCCGAACTGCTTTGTCACATCCCTTCTGCACAAGACCACACGCATCCGCAAACATGTTTCAGCCTCATTGGGCATCATCAGTGAGGAGTAGTTTGGGTCTCTAGGCCCAGCAGGCACAGGACCCACTTCTGGTCATACCCGTCCCACGTGGGGTGACTACGGCAAAACAAAAGAGGTGATGCTGGAAGGTTTAGAATTAATCTTAACCTCTGACATTGCTCTGGGCAACCCTCCAGACCATTGTTCTTTGCCTGCCAAGCCATTACAAAAGGGGAAAGACCATATGCAAATCAAGCTTGGTCCCACCCCAAAAGGGGCAGTCCAGCCCGAACTGCTTGGTCACATCCCTTCTACACGAGACCACAAGCATCCCCAAACATGTTTCGGCCTCGCGACCCACGTCTGGGTATAGCCATCCCACAAGGTCACCAGGTCTGTTGCCCCTAGTTCCGAATAAGTACCTTTGCTTGTATATAGCTTCTGTGACGAGCATCTGAAAGTTCTTCATTCAAGACATGTATGGAGAAGAACAAGAATCTTTCTGTAGATGCATCAAAGATATAACAATCCCACAGTGCTGCAACACAGGCTCTGCAGCAAGGAGTTTCCCTAGAAGCATGTGCATCTATGGCCTTATAGATTGAGGGATAGGTCGTTATAGTGGGATAATGACCCGCCACTCACCCCGGGCCATACGTTGTTGAAGCGCCATTATCCCAAGCGATAACGACTCCTCCCGAGGTCTATCAGGATATTATCACATGGTGGTAATACCATTAAAGGATTTTGAATTGTGGTGGTAAAGTAAAACAGGTGTAGTTTAATAGAGAGCAAAGCACATAAAACATATTAAAGAAATGTGGTTTTATTTTGTGATACTTAAATACCTGAGCTATCTTTATAAGGTAAGCATTATAATTGTAAACTTGGTTCAACTGAATAGTTTTAGCAGAAGCTTGTATTAGGCGCAATGTTAAAGTGAAGGGGTTTCCCTTAAAAAATGAAAGCCCTCTTCAATATTTTTAGCTTTCACTTTGGGTTAAATTCAGTTCCGTTGTCTTGTTAAAAAATATATTGCTGGGAAATTGCACTGATGTTTTTTTAATGCTGAAAATGCTTTCTGTTGATTCCCTTTTTGCTTTTGAAGTTAGAATGATAGGAATGCAGTCAATACAAGGATTTGGAGTTGTTTGACCGAGGTGGAAATGTTCGAAGGAGAAACAACTTAAGATTATTTGCTCGAAATAATCTTCGGTCTTTTCTCCCCTGAATATTCCTGATGTGGTCAAACCCCTATCCACCCCCCCACTCCCTTACTTACCTTCAATTCCGTCTCGCCATGTCCCTGCAACGCCAGTTCCCTTTCACTTCCGTGATCGGGAATTGGCGCTGCAGGGTCCTTTCCTTTTTTTTCCCCTTCGGGTCAGCTGCGTAACCCCCGCTCACTATACTGTATAGCATATTGAGCGGGTGTTGCGGGGGACACCCCTGCAGCCCCCGCAACCCTAAACCGAATCCAGATGACCTACCCAATCAAAAGTCCGAACAAGGGTCGAACATTTGGTGGTACCTTTTTTTCGGACTTTTGGTTGGTTAGGTCATTTGGATTCGGTTATTTTGGCCGAAACCAATACGAGTAGTTATTGACTACATTCTGCAAATTCTGAATGGCTATTTTATATTGCTGGCTCATGCTGACTGGCAACGTTATCCTCCTTTAGAAGACCCAGCTAGAGATGGCAACACTCTGGAATCTGCATTCCCATTAGGCAGCAACAAAGGTTGAGGTTACATTTCCTAACTGGTACATTTAATATTTAATCTGAACCACCCTCAAGCCTGGTTAAAACATCTTTGCGGCAGGAACAAGGAAACACATCAGCAACAAACTGTGTAATCACTGGCAATTTGTATGTATTTTTGTATTTTATATAGTGCAAACCAGGCTCATGAGCAACCAAATGGTGTACAAGCAAAAGGAGGGCAGTTTAGAAAGGGTCCGAACAGGTGGCAGAACCATGGACAGGGACAGAGTTAGCAATGTCATGCTTAGGAATTCCATGAAGAGGAGCGCTTCCACTTCTTTTTTCAATTGCAGGAGCGGACGAGTGGTCCTGATTCACACAGGCATGGTTTTCTAGTATGCCCGGGCATAGCAGGAGTGCTGTTTCCAGGTTTTTTCCCCATCAGCTTATTTCGCAGCCTACCAACGAGCTGGCTCCTAGAGGAGTATGCACCGCCCGAGGTGTTAGGTTTGTCTACAAGGTAGGAGGGCCTCAAGAAAGTGGCTGCCTTGTAAATGACACAAAGTTTTGAAAAACATCCTAGCAAGAATATAGAGCCAGTGAAGGTCGTACACAATGGAGGTAATGTGGTTGAATTTTGTAGAACTGTTGATAATGCAGGCTGCGGTGTGATATATTGCTTTTGGGGGGAGGTAGGTGTACTGTGGGTACCCAGCAAGAGGGGCATTACCCCCCCCATCAATATGAGCAATCACAAGTGTGTTTCCACAATCTAGAGGTCTTGGGGATGGAGGAGGGGCTTCAATTTGTAGAGCAGCATAGTCTGGTACCATGCAGTCTAAGCTTTCTTCTTAATGTGCTGCTGAAAGGAGATATTGTTGTCCACAAGGAACCAGAGGGATTTGGCAGTAGGGGGTTGAATCCGTCCAGGTGCATCTCATTTAGCCATCCTTGGATGATTTCATGTTTAGTCGGATTGATTTTTAAATATGCGCTTGTCATCCACGTTTGACTGGTGGCAAAGGCTTTCCAGAGGCGAGTGATGTTGTGGAAGCAGTTTACTTTAAGTTACAGATTGGTGTCATCTACGTATGGGTGCAGTAAGATTCCTGGGTCATCAAGACATGGCTAAGCTGCCTGGGTGATTGATTAAATATCACCAGGGAGAGGGTGGAGTCTTGTGGCACTCTGCATGTAACTGGGCAACAATTTGATCGTAATGTGCCCATGCAGGCAGCCTGGTATCTGTCCAAGAGGTAGGAGGTGAACCAAAGAACTGTTACCGCAAAGCATATTGTTTGTGCGAGGAGGCTGACCAGAGCCCACTGGTCAGGAGTCCTCTTTGCCCATGAGCAGGTGAGTATTATCGAAGAACTAGATGGTGGCTGTTTTAGTGCTGCATTTACGACAGAACACAGATTGATAGTCCTGGAGCAATACTGAATGGGTTTATTTCCTTGAGAGGTTGATTTGCAACTATGTTCTTAATTTTATCAATGAAGGGGAGGCTGGTGATTGGTCAGTAGTTGGTGAGGTCTTCTGGGTTTTTTAAAGAGTGGTTGAATCAGTCCATATCATGCCCTGGTTGAGGGAGGTGTGGACAGTTTGAATGAGCGCAGGAAGAGCATGACCTGATATCAATTTTAGGATGGTAGGTTGTCATCGGTATAGGAGATTGGCTTTAGTGACACAAGCTGCCTGTGAGATCCTTAGGGTGAAGTCAGTGAAAAGTAGGGGGCCCCTGGGTGGGATAGTGGCAGTGTAGATGATTTGGTGACATTGATGGGATGTCTAATTTTGTTGATTTTGCCAATGAAGTAATCATTGATGGTATTTCATATCTATAAAGCCTCTAGCAATTCCGGTTTTGGCAAGGGGTCAGGGTAGTGATTGGCTATTGTGCTTAGCAAAAAGACAACTCTTCCAATAATACAGCGAAAAGGCGCAACTGACTCTCCACTACCTCTGACCCAAAAAGAAATAGCTATCGTAGCCAAGAAAAGATGGGGGGGAAAAAAAACATGTATACTCCCACCATAGACGGTGACGGACAATCTAAACGGAGCACAGCAATTTCACGGCAAGCCCGTCTTTCGCTGGATATAACGGAAATCGAAGATCTCATGAAAAGTCAGGAAAAAAGAAATGAAGTGTTCGGTGTGGCAAATAAATCTATCAATCCAGTTACATGGAACACCTCTACTCCGCGATCCACAATAACACGCCCTACAGAGTCACAACCGGACTCTCCTGCAATACGCCAACATGACAACTGCAACGATCAGTTGAAAATAAAAAAGGAGTACATGTATCAAAAATTCCATTGTAAACTTAATCCCTCGCCGAGATGAAAACATGAGGCCATACCTACAACGATGCTAAATTTACAAAACCTACTCCTAGCAGTTACCTCGCAAGCCAGGACACCATTCATGAAATTACAAGAGACAAGCGTGGAAGCACAAAAAGATCAAGCCACCCTTCTCGCACTTATTCACTCTAAGCAGATCTATCTTGAGGCATTTTTGAATACCCTTCACTACAGACTCAACTTAGAAGCTGAAACTAGTGCACAATGCCAATCTCGACTCTTTGAGATTGCGAGGAAAGACTGAAGAAAAAGTCTCCCTAACAACTGCCATCGTGGGTCTACTAACCAAAGACAATTTAAATACTAATTCTAAAGCTCAGACAACAACGGAACAAACCCAATCAAACAATCAAACTTCTTTGAATGAACCCGCGGCTCTAACGGGGAGTAGCCATATAGAAATAGGAAGCATGTGTGAAACAGCGATCCCAACTAACAATGGAACTAAAAGTGCCCCCACTGACCCTATTTCACATCAAACTGAAAATGTTGCAATCTTCGACAGCAAAAAGTCAACTAAGAAGATACCCCTCAGGCCCCAAATTAAAAACAAAAAAAGACAAACGGCTCAAGGACGTTTATACGAAATCTGACCACTCCTAAACCTAATAAAAAAGAGATTGATGTAAAGAAGAAGATACCCATTCCAGTGGACAATCTTATTGATATATTAACATACAGCGTCGACCCAAATAGAATCAATACTACTATTATCGATGTGGAGCAGCAAGTTAGCTTAGAAGAACAACAACAACTAGAGGCACTGCTAAATAGGTCTGTCTACTCGATAGAAGATCAGGACTCGAGTCACGATCCGAGCCCGCCTATCAACGATCAGTCATTAATCATCATTGACCGATATGAAGAAGGTCACACTCTAGAGTCTGAATACACTCAATTATCTTGTGAAGACATATCAGATGCTGAGTTAGAAATATCATCGTGTGGCAATCCAACAAATATTGACATCACTTTAGATACTGTAGATACCGATGACCAATCGCTTTCTAGCACAGTCCATTCATACCAGAGCCACAAAGAAGGGAAAGTTAGGCATAGCCATACTGCTCATCATCATACCTTGAAACTTCCCACATTTGTAAACCCTATGGGGAAAAAAAACAGAGTTCACAAATCAGATTTGAACAATTATCTTCTGACAAAGACGCAATGATTTTAAATCGCACCAATTTATTGCGACTCCTGCAAGTGATTCCATCTTTAAAATGGATCAACACGAGTCATATCAACCTGGTTGAATTCATCAATGAAAAGATTATGGACATAATTCTGGTTGAATTCATTTCCTTAGGAATTACAGAAAGAATTCTGGATGCGACCCCACAGTTACTAGAACTAGGATTCTCCTGTATGCTGACAAATCCCTCCTATGGACCCAAAATTCGTTCACCAGGAGAGATTAAACAAGAGAAAAAACATGGCTGTCCAAGAGATGAAAGCACCCCATTTTGACTTGATAGAACTATCAAGAAGCAACCAACAAATGACTACAAAACGCTGCAGAAAGAAATTGGACACTGCTCATTGGCAAACTATATTTCATTTGGAGAGACCTACAAGGGGTAAACTCCACAATAAATTCAACGGCATACACACAAAGATACAATTAATAAAAGTTCAAAAACAATCGCTTTCACTTTGCAGAAATTGACGTGGGCAGGCAATTACCATGGTGCCAAATACAGTTTACCAACTGTAACAGCTGTAAGGAAGGCATGGTATCAACAATAAGACAAACACAAGTGACCACAGTTCAAGGGTGTTTATTGAACTTCTAAGAGGGTTTGAAAAATGCGTCTAATCCCAAATCTAAAGATGGAAGAAAGCTAATCAAATAATAACGCAGTCTTAGTGGTGTCTTGTCAAAACAAAAGTTCCTATACTAAAAATAAATATTGCCAATCCTTAGCTCTAAATACAAATAGTGTGGGAAACAAAGTAAAGTACCGTTTATCATGCCATGTACTTTCTAGAGAGGGGAGCTTGCTACCTTTTTGCATTTTTGCAAGGAACTTGGGGTTGATCACCCTAAGGTACCTGGGGGAACCCAGACGTGGACCCCTTGCTCACTGTGCTCAGAGAGGCACAGCTCTACCTCACTGAGGAGGCCCGACTATGCCGAAACACGTGTCTGGGGTTGCAGTTGGCACTCTTGTTCAAAGGAGGTTTGCCAGGCATTTCAGGGCTGTATTGCCCTTGTGGGCGGGACAAAGAATGATATGCAAATGGTTATTCCTCCTTTGTGAAAAGTACAGTTGGCAAAAAGCAATGGATGCATACTCTCAAAGTGGGAAAAAACCACAGCACAGGTTATCTTATCACGTCATTTTCTTTTTAGAGGGGGTGCCTGGTACCTTTTTTGTACCGTTAACACAATACTTGTAGTATTTTTCATGTATCCAATTTCTCGGGTGACTAGCGGTTCACCCCGGATCACCTCAGCCGGGCTCAGATCCGTTTTAACACAATGTCCAATCAGTCTCCCTCTGCCAGGCTCTGATCAATCTAATTCACTGTAACACAAACTTGCTTTAACCCAAAGCTTTCAATTGATCTCCCTCGTCCGGGCTCGGCCCAACTTTCATCTACTTTGTCATCAAATTTCTTGCTAGTATCAACATCGAAGACTTTCGACTGTGCACAGGACTTAGCTTGACCCGTTGCAGGACCACTTCGATGCACAGTTCTTTGCCACTCTTTCACCTTTGTTCACTTTCAGTTGGATACCTTACAGACACCTTCGAATAAACTTGCAGGCAGTGCCGGACCACTCTGTCAAAGGTATTGTATCTTGGTTTCAAAGTTCAATCACTCATCTTTTGTTCACTTTTACTCTTGTTGGTTATCACATGCATTATACAATGTTCGCTTCAGCGCTCACCATACAATGTTGCCGCTTGCAACCTTGGCTTAAACACAGACCGGTCTGCTATCGGTCTCCCCCAATTCCCTGGCTATGTTTATCTCACTGGCGCTGCTATGTTGTAGGAGCCAAGGAAAGCACCACAGCAGCAGGTGATTTTCCCCACCTTGATTATCGAGGCAAGAGTCCCCAGGTACCTCTGACACACAATGCAGGATTCTTCAGCTGGGTTTCCTGGTTTTACGCTTTCTATTCTTCAGGTTTCGTGAAAGTAATGGTTCCTTGTCGAAAAGGTCAAGGACACTTCCTTTCTTGCGATCCCTTCTGTTTTGCCGTCTTTTCGCCTTGTGTTAAACTGCCATCTTGGAACTGTTGCTTCCTCGTGTGCTTTGCCTCGCTCAAAGTGTGTTCTCGTGCTCCGCCTTTTATCCGTGTGGGGAAGTGTAATGGAAGTCGGGTGTGCGTGATGGTTAGTAATTGCCTGACCCTCCCCAACCACTGTATTGGGAAATGTCAGGTATACGGCTCAGGTGTTACTCCATTTTCTCTCATAGAGAGTTGTCAATGAGAAAGTGTTTGTGTTGTGAAAGGCAGGGGGTTGAGTTCCTAAGTATCCTAGCTGGTAGGATGGGGAAAAAGGTGTTACAAGGAAGGGGAATACCGCGTCTCGCCATCCGGTGTCCCACTCCCCGAAGACCCTTCACCCAGGTGATCCTCTCGCAATGGTCCACCCCCAGGAACTGGATCTAAAAGCGATGGCAGTGTCTTGGCCACCTGGATGACAGATCCCCGGGGACTAGCGGGTGAGACACCTTCAGGTTTTTCACACAGACCAAATGTCATCTGCCTAATAATATGCTTATGTTGACTGAGATACATTAAGAGGACCAACCGACCAGTCAAGTAAAGGATGGTACAACACAAATCCTGTATCAGGATTAATAAACTGACCGCACCGATAGTTGAAGATTTTTGACAGGGTCATGAGGAGGATGGGTTTAAATGGACCATTATAGGGAAGATTACTTGTCCAGCACGAGGTGAGAATTTACGTCCCTTCTATTTAAGAAAGAACAAAGGTGGATCTTTAGGCTCCATACAGATAATATGGGTCTTAATGAGCAGATCTCCTGGTAGTGCCTTGCTGTGAACTGAGGGTACATTTTCTAAACAATCGATCAAGCAAAGGAAACAGCCACATGAGAGGTGGGCCAATTCCTGGATATGAAATAACAATTGCATTATTGAGCGAGCCGTGACCCCTGGAAGAGCAGGGCCAGTTAGTGTGAGCCAATCACTCTGATGGCATTACTGGACAAAAAACAGTTACCTTCGTAAGCGCACTGAATGGTGCACGTTATGCAATGTTCTAGGGCTGAATGATAATCCAGATTTGGTATGGAAGAGGCGACTTGATCTGTGATCCATTTGAAATTGTTTAACAGCAAGGGAAAGCCAAGTGTCTAACAGAACTGGGTTTTCTGTAGGAAGGCAGATATGTCCCAGAAACTGATCGAATAACGTGTGTAATTTCTTGTCCATGATATAAGAACAGACACATAGCATTTCTGAACTAACAGACATGAGCGCCACCGGTTTAGATCATGTGCAGTGCTCACAGATACAAATCCGACATGTTAAAAGATGGCGGATCGCCTGTTGACCAGCAGAGTGCCGACTGCACAGTCGAGACAAGTGGAGTCCGCTCTTTGTGTTGACACGAACGCTGAGGTTGCCATGACATTGTGACAAACACGGCAAGTTTGAGACATGAGGAAAGAAATAAAGCACCATAGATTAATCAATGCTGCTTCACTGCAAGCAGCCGAGGGAGACAGTGCAAAGCCCAGAAATGGTGAGTGAACCTTAACAGCATGACACCACCTTCGATATGCATACTAGATGTCCAACTAAGAACTGAAACATGATATTAGACACAACAAGGGGACACTTCACCTCGAGTGACTTGATTTTCAAATTTTATTTGAATATGATATTAACACAGAGGGTCTGCTGCAGCAATCCTCTGTGAAATAGCACTATTATAAACCGATTCATTGACCAATCTTCTGAAGACAAATAGAACGGACTGACTCAACAAATTAGCATGCACAAAATGAGCCATACTTGACATGCATTAGAATGTGCAACCGAGCAAAGTAAAATGTCAGTTACAAAGTTCATAGATCATGGGTAATGAGACTGTGTGCAACTGTTGTCCCTTTATTTACATACAGATGGGACAATCAGCTGACCTAGTTATATATTGGAAGAGTAAAAGGGAGTAACTTTCTGCCAGCTCCTGCTATTTTGTAAGGGAAGGGCCCATGTTGTGACATTACTTTGCAACAAAAAGGCTTGACACGGGTTTGGGAGTGATGACTCTGGAGATTATTTATTGTCCTGTATGATCCCTGTCGGTTTTTGCAATAAACAACAGTCTAACTTGCCCATGGCTGCGTCCTCCGTTTGTTCTGTGGGGAAGAGTTGTTGGGCACTGGGAGCTTAACGGGTAAGCTCATTGTAACCCCCAGAACTCTGGCATACTATACCACACCAACAAGTTGGTAGCAGAGGGATGGTTTACTACGCCCATTCGGCATAAGTCACCCCTTCTACTGCAGTGCCTAGAGGGCTGCAGGGTGCCTCACAGAAATAGAATCCGACGGGGTGTGCAACCCCATACAAAGGCCGCCATGATCCAGCTTGGAAATATCCTGCCAGTAGTGCGTGAAAGTTCAGCAGACCAGAAGGGTGGGAAAATAACTGTGGGTGCGGGGTGGTAGTATTGGTGAGTATCTTTGAAGTATTGTTTGTATTGTCTAGTAGTGTTGAGTAGTGTGAAGCACAGTAGGGAAAGGAGCGGAGGTAGATGTAATTTATGTGGTTAGGGAACATTCGGTCTGGAGGGAAAAGGTTCTGGTGAATAACCTAGACTATTGACTTAAGGGCACGGATGACAGAAGTTATGTGAATATTGGATTCCCTGTGAATTGGGGGTTTTAGCTCGGGTCATGGATGATGGTATCCCTGTGTAAAGGCTTAGCAAAGGGAGCTGGCCTAGATTGCGGACGGTGTTTGTCTGGTTAAGTCTCGAGGATGGGTTTTATCTGCAAGGTGACGCTGTAGGTACACATCAAACAAAAGAAATATCGGTATCCCCGGTTAGGAGGCTGGAAGACAGCTGTGGGTTCATGTTGGGGTTGTGTTCATGTTTTTGTAATGGGACATTAGTATTGAGAGCATTGTAAGTCATCTCTAGCACTCCCTTGTTTAGTGAAGTGGTGACGTCACCCATTAGATCTATGCATAAGACTCAGAGCACAAAGAGTTACAGAAGTTAGTGTTGAGAAACTTAAAATTGACAGAGGAGGCTGTTCGGTGGTGGTGCGCGAAAGGCGCATGCATGAGATCAGAGGGTGTGCCTGAGGAGGCGGAGGATTGCAGACGGGGCAGTGCGTGGAGCACGCCTCACAGGTTGTTATGGAGCCAGAGAGGCTCGAGAAGAATTTTTGAGAACTGGTATTTATGACATTCATATATCTGAGTTGAAAATATTCATTGTGCTTGTGTAATAACGAAGTGTAGAAAGCCTCGACTTCAGGTCAAGTAAATATAAAAGCTATTTTTCAAGTGCGGGGGGGGGTTACGTCCCTACAACACCTATGTAAGACCCTTCCGCAATATAAGGACAAGATTTGTAAATATTGCGTGGAATGGCCGAAAACAAACAGAGGGTAAATTGATTAAGCCATGGCCACAATGCAGAAGTTACTCCAAAAAAATGCAGCAACCATTACAGACTCACATACAAGGCACCTATAAGGGGAAGAAGTTGGCCATTCGTATGGTGGTATTCGAGCTCTGGAAAATGTTCCAGCAGGACGAGTGGGAAGTACGAGGCGTCAATGGATGCTGAGCCAGCAGGACATACCGGGCGCAGTACCCTCCTCGGCCCCCGCTGCCTCACCTCCTGAGAATGAGATAGAAGGGGTAGCAGCAGAAGCGCAGGGGCTATACTCTATACGGGAGCTAAAGGAAGCAGAGGGGTACACAAATCCAACATTCCAACCTCCACCGTACACCAAGGAGAATGGGCAGAAAGGGGTTGGACAGACAGATGGTGGGAGAGGAGCAAACAGCGAGACCCAAGCGAGCACCAAAGAGGGGCATAGCATTGAATGAATGGGTAGGAGGGCAGATACTTCTGAAATTGTATTTGAAGACAATGGGAGAATCAGCAGGGGCGACTAAAGAAATTGCAGGTTATAAGGGGAGCAGCGAAGCACGAGACTGGGCTGAGATAGGATAGGTTATTTATAACGGGCTTAATACCCAGAGGTTTCTAAGCGCAGACCCAGCGATCGAACCTGTGTTGCTCTGTGTCATCTTGCTTCCAAGGCAAGCACGTTGCCCCTGAGCTATCATAATGGAAGAAGTAGAAAGAAGGGAGAAGGAAGAAGAGGAGAGACGCGAGAGCGCGTAGTGACAAGCAAAGGGAAGAGGAGAAAGAGCTGGAGCAGTGAGAGATGAGAAGGAGAAAGGAGGTTGATGAGTTATAGAGTCGAAGGGAGGAAGAGGAGAAGGAAAAGCAGGTTTTAGTGAGAAGGGAACAGAGAAAGTGAGAAATAGAGCGACGCTTAAGAGTGCAAACTTAAGGAGGAGGAGGAGTGTGCAGTGAGAGACATAAGGACAAAGTGGGGAATGGGCACGGAAGACGACAAAGTGGGAGGAGGTAGGCTAAAGGAGCAAGACAGCAGTGCCACACAGGACAGGACTGCCACTCCATCGGACAGGACAGACATCGGGTCCTCCGGGAGAAGGGGTAGCTGGGACTTGATCGACTTTGAAGGGAAGCTCAGCGAAGACACGATCTCCAGGAAGTAGAGCTTTGCGGACAATTTCGACAGTGACATGGACTCAGAGGGAAGTGAGGACGAGGGAAGAGGGTGACCCAGGGATCGGTCGACGGGGAAAAGCACAGATACAAGCGTGACATGGGAAGTAGAAAAAGACACAGTGGGATTTAGAGGTGACAAGGACAAACGATAACAGTCCAGAGACGTATCACGCCGTATGGACGACCTGATCCCATACGTGCAGAGGCTAAGATCTTCCAGGGCGAAGGAAGGGGGAGTCAACAAATTGTTATGCTTGAACTAAAATGGCGCCGTGCGCAATGCATTCTGGGAGCGCTCGGAGCCATGATGGATATTTACTTCATGCCGCAGTGAAAAGCTGCACACATTTTGCTGAGTGTTAGATTCATGGTGCTGAGAAAAACATGCTTTCCAAACCTGGTATGCGGTCAAGGACATTTCTGCTGGGAAAGCTAACTTTGTTATGGTTTGGTACTGTTCTCCGCGGAGCGTGTTTTTAGAGAAGGGAGGCACTCTGCTTCTTGAGGGTAGCTCTCGATTGACCCAGCTGGCAACCAATGGCTGCTCATCAACTGCGCAAGTGCAATTTCCAGAAGGTTCGAGAATTGACTCCCCTTTGTGGAGTGTGTATATATGCGGAAACCCGGAGGTGGTCAGGTGAGACTTCAGCCGGAGAAGGACGCTTACGTCCGGCACTCCTGTGAGCTGTGGTGCTCTCGGCCTGGCTGTTCCCGGGGTCTTCCAGCCACTTCTGGGCGAGATGAGGAATCATGTTACGCTCACGGTGATGTATTTCCTTTTGAATTCTTTACTTCTTCTGGGATTTATGTCTATATTACTTCTGTGAGTTATTTCTAAGTTATTATTCGTTGCTTGTAAGCTTTGAATAAATAGCCGTATAACAGCTGATTATCTTCTAAGAGTGTGTGGTTGTGAGTTATTGCATCTGTCTGCGTTCAAAGTATTTGCTCTGTAATTGCATTGGTGATTTATGTTTTTCCGTGCACTCTGGGTAGAGCAATACAGTTCTCCTGGCCCATGCCGGTGCAATGAAGATCATCCGGGAACCGAACTTCGGTAACCTCCGTAGCACTTGTGGAATGGCGGGAACTGGAGGAAATGCGTACAGCAGTGGGAAGGACCACTCCACTACAAACGTGTCCCCTAAGGCTCCTCTTGGAGGAAATTCCTGCAAGCAGAATCTTTTGCACTTCCGGTTGACACTGGTGGCGAAGAGATCCACTTGTGGGGTCCCCCAAAGGGTGAAGCTCTCCAGGAGAATCACCTGAGCCAGTTCCCACTCATGAGAGACCGTGCTTTGCCTGCTCAGAGCGTCCGTTGACGTGTTTTCGACTACGGCCAGATGAACTGCCGAGATGGAATGATGGCCCTCAGCTCCAACAGAGTGATATGGAGTCTGGACTCCGACGGAGACCAACGACCGCTGACTGTGAACTCGTTGGCATGAGCTCCCCATCCCGTGAGGGATGCGTCCGTCACGATCGTTACCTACGGCCAAGGTAGCCAAAATGGAGCCCCCTTCATCAGATTACCTTCGACGGCCCACCACAGAAGATCCTGGGTGACCGAGGGCGGCACCTGAACGGGGACCGACATCCTGCCGGAGGACTGCAACCACTGGAGCTTGAGAGCCCATTGCAGAGATCTCATCCGCAACGTGGCCTCTGGCACCAAAAGAATGCAGGATGCCATGAGGCCGAGCAACCCCAAGAACTCAAACGCCGGGAGAATCTGGGCATGTTGAAACTTGTGCACCATCTGCAGAGTGTGATGAGCCCTCATCTGGGGAAGGAAACACTTCCCCAGGGATGTGTCGAGCACTGCTCCGATGTACTGGAGCCGCTGAGTTGGCTTCAAGTGGGACTTCTTTAAGTTGAGGGAGAGGCCCAGCTTGTGAAGGGAGAGGCAGGTGACCGACAGATGATCCAGGACTTGCTTGGGAGAACGCTCCCTGATCAACCAATCGTCCAGGTAGGGGTAGACGTGAATCCCCCCCTTTCCTGAGATACGCTGCCACCACCACCATGAGCTTGGTGAAGACCCTTGGGGTGGGGGTCAATCCGAACGGCAGGACCCGAAACTGAAAATGCGATTCGCCAACCGCGAACCTCAGGAACTTCATGTGCTTGGGATGAATCGGGACATGAAAATAAGTGTCCTCGAGTGCGAGAGACACCAACCAGTCCTGAAGTTGAAGGGCCTGGAGGATTTAAGAGAGAGCAACCATCTTGAACTTGTCCTTCCTGAGGAGCTTGTTCAAACCACGCAAGTCCATGATGGGTCTCAATTCCCTGTCTTTCTTCGAAATCAAAAAATAAGGGGAATAAAATCCCTTGTTCCTCTCCGCTAAAGGCACCAGTTCTATGGCGCCTTTTGTCACGACCATCACTCAAAATCCCCTGTGGCAAACCCATTGGCCAGGTGGAGTGAGGACTCGGGCCTCTAGAGCCTGGCATCCTATTCAAAAGCCCTCATGGGGCCAGTCCTGGAACCTATGGCGCCAGACTCATACACCATGAACAACAATGTGCTTGGGAACTACTTTATTGTATTGTCAGCCAACATGGAGGCATCCGCATAGCTTGGTTCCCTAAGAACCAAGCTATGCGGTCTAGTGTTTTGGGTGTGGTAGGCCTGGAACTACTTTCCCTGGTACTACTTTACCTGGGCTATATAAACCACACCCTGACTGCAGAACATGATTTGTGTTACTTTGCAGCTTGCAATGTGACGCTCACCATTTCCAGCTATTCCCTCGAACCTCGGAGAAGCAGAACCTGCAAGGAGACAAAAGGAACATCATTAGCAGCAGCATCTTACCTGCAGTCTTCATCTTTAAACACTCGCAGCTACTGAGAACAGCTTCCTCGAATCTGCACGCCTCCTGGACAGAACGACCTGAAAGAGGAAGATAGAGGCAACATTAAAGAAAGCTGTTGAGACATTTACAAATTACGAACTGCTCAAAAGGCTTACCTGGCTGGTCGCCTCTCGGCTGGCACCACTCCGGACATTCCACTCACGCTGAAGAACACTGCAACCTACAAGGAAGGAAAACACAGGTTAGCAAAGGCAGGACTTTGCAGCGCTGCGCATAGCGCTTACTTACCGCATCATAGTGCTCTTAATGCGCCATCATTTACCAGCTCAACCAAGCCAGCTCACCGCGCTGAAGCTCTGCATACCTAAGGGAAAAAAAAAGAGATATTTTAAACAAAGAAAGGCATGCAGGATAGCAACAAAACTAAAGAACAGCAATACGACCTACCTGAACAATATGAAACGGGCTGGCGTCAGTGAAGTAACTGTTCCGCACTCGCCCATGAAAGACAACGTGCCCCTGCAAAGAAGGCAGGACGGAGAGCACGCCTAATTCTACCACAAGGCAGAACTTCCCCACAGACCACATCAGGGCAAAGCTGAGAAGCATACCAGCGTGTAACTCGGCTGTGTGGTGTCCCTGTGGATACCAGGTGAGCGTAACAGAACACAAAGCCTACCATAACAAATCCACCTAGGCGCCATGGAGACATCAGAAATGGACCAATTGGCCCAATTATTCGGAGAGCTTCGTGCTGAGGTTCATTCTGCCCGACAAGAGATTAATGCTCTCCGGAGAGACCTAATAGTGACCGAAGAACGCACTGAAGAGATTAGCAGGCAATACTTGGAATCACAGGCAGGACAGACGCCTCTACCTGGAAGCAATCCAATGATGCAAAACTCCGCCATACCACCCACTCCGGTAAAGATCGCGTTACCTGGAACAGTGCCCCTGGCACCACCAGAAAGGTTCTCAGGCGACCCACGGAAGTATGCGGCATTCATAAATCAGGGCCGCCTTTACTTTCTTTGTAGGCCTGGAGCATTTCCAAATGACCAAGCTCGGGTAGCTTTTGTCTTCTCTTACCTTAGTGGTAGTGCAGCAGATTGGTCGGTGCCGTTGGTAACTCATGACGATCCTCTATTACATGACTTTGGGGGGTTCCAGAGAGAAATTGAAAAACATTTTGCTTGCCAAACCCAGTAACAAGCAGTAGACAATGAACTCTTGTCCCTCCGACAGGGGAATTAGGACTTGTTAACGTACATTGCTACCTTCAACAGACTGGTTGCCGAAGCTAGGTGGCCAGAAAACAAAAGAACCACTTTATTCCATCGAGGCTTACGAGGCGAATTAAAGGACGTCTTAGCCCAGGTGGTTGATCCACCCAGAGACTGTGCAGAATTCATAAATCTGGTCGTGCAGCTAGACCACCGATTGCAGGACCGAAAGGCAGACCGGTCTAAGACGGACCCTCGGACCGTGTATGCTCGACCAAGGGAAAACACAACCCGTGTACCTGAAAATGCTGTAGAACCCATGCAGATTGGAGGGATACGGCCTCTGTTAACAAAACAAGAGCGGGACAAAAGAAGACAACAGCTTTGTTTTTATTGTGGGAAACCAGGACATGTCCTGAAGGACTGTCCAGTAAAACCCCCAAGAAGAACAGTCGGGGCCACAGAGAAGGATGCAGCTAAGGAATCGGGAAACTACCAAGCTCGACAAATGTAGAGGTCAGTTTGTCGAGTGAGAAGAAAGAGTTGCTGACCTCGCACTTTGCAATACCAGTGATGGAACAAGTTACTTACCTGTAACTGTTGTTCTCCAGCATGGGTCTGGCATGGATTCACATGCTCATGAATATTCCCCGTCGTCAGGCCGGGAATCCTCGGTATAGAAAAAAATCAGCATCAGTTTCGTTTCTGATCTGTCTTTCTTAGTAGTAACCAATCACTGGTCTCTGGGTCATACTGCCCCTAGCCAATGACTGCCCTCTCCCTAAGCCCCACCTCCGGCAGCCATCCTCAGATTTGGTAGCACATAAAGTGGCAGTATGACCAAGTGAAGAAGAGCCGCAGAGGGGTAGGCGGGAGGGTTCGCATGTGAATCCATGCCAGACCCATGCTGGAGAACAACAGTTACAGGTAAGTAACTTGTCCCTTCTCCAGCATGGGGTCTGGCATGGATTCACATGCTCATGAATAAGAGAATACACAGCAGTACACACATGCACAACCACGGGAGGTGGCAACAGGCTCAACATTAAGCAATACAACTCAACATTAAGCAACGCTTACCTCCTCACCAGGCTCACCTTAGGCGAACAGGTTGCGCAGAACTGCTTGGCCGACCCTGGACTCCTCCCTGGAGTCCCGATCGACGCAGTAGAATCTTGTGAAGGTGTGCGTCGACCTCCACGTCGCAGCCCGGCAGATGTCCAGCAGGGGCACACCAGACAGGAACGCCGTGGTAGCAGCGATCGCTCTGGTCGAATGGGCTCTCGGGCGGCCGGGCAGCTGTCGGTTTGCCAACCGGTGACAGTGCATGATGCAGCCGGAGAGCCATCTGGAAATGGAAGTCTTCGAGAGAGCCTCCCCTTGATTCACAGTCCCAAAGTTCACAAACGGCTGTGACGTCTTCCGAAAACTCTTTGTGCGGTCCACGTAGAACTTCAGCGCTCTAGCTACATCCAGCGAGTGCAAAGTCCTCTCGGCCGGCGACAAAGGCGACGGGAAGAAAACTGGCAACACCAAGGGCTCGTTGAGGTGGAAGTCCGATGGCACCTTGGGCATAAAGGATGGGAGTGTCCTCAGCACCACCCTCGTGTCATGAAAAGTCAAGTATGGAGGCTTGCAAGATAGGGCCTGGATCTCTCCCACTCGTCGTGCGGAGGTGATGGCCACGAAGAAAGCTCTCTTCCATGACAGGAACTTCAAAGGCTTCGAATGCATAGGTTCGAATGGGGCCCCCATGAGCTTGGTCAGCACCACATTAAGCTCCCACGCCGGGGCAGGAGCCTTCACCGGCGGGAATGATCGGAATAGCCCCTTCATGAATTCTTTCACCAGGCGATGAGACCACAAGGACGCCCGTCCCGTCGTCCTGGTATATCGGGAGATTGCAGCCAGATGTATTTTGATGGAGGCGTGAGCCAGTCCAGCTTTGGCCAGCGACAGTAGGTACGGCAGTACTTGAGGGGCCGTAATCCGCAGAGGGTTAATCTTCTGTGCACGGCACCAGACAGAGAACCTCTTCCATTTATGTCCGTAGCACTTGAGAGTTGAGGACGCCCTGGGCCTTTGCAAGAACCTCTCTGCAGTCTGCCGGGATGTCGTACCCTCCAAACTCTAGTGCTGCAGGAGCCAGGCCTGCAAGTTCAGCGACTCCGGGTTGTGGTGAAGAATGGCGCCTCCTTCTCTGGAGAGAAGGTCTGCGTCCGTCGGCAGCTTGACAGGTGGGGACGTTGACAAGTCCAGAAGGTCCGGGAACCAGATCTGTCTTGGCCACGCCGGTGCGAAGAGGATCATCCTGCACCGGGACCTCTTGAGCTGGTTGATGAACCGGAGCAGCAACGGCAGCGGAGGGAACGCATAAAGAATAGGCCATCCCAGGGGAACAAGAATGCATCGCCCATGTGTAACGCTCACCTGATTCCCGTAGAGGCGCCGGTCTTGACTGGGCGTATACCGTATCTTCAAAGGTGATGTGTAACACACGGCTGGCTCTTTGGGCTGGACCTCTGTGCACTGTATGTCTGACTCGAAGGGTAAGATGTCTTAGGTAAGTGAACGCCGTGCTGTAACCAGTTTCTTCACTGGATAAGGGGAGCAGGCCTCTTGACTTCAGAGGACTGCTGTCCGTCGTTTACTGCACGAACGGTAAGTTTCGAGTAATTCTAATGTCTTTAAAAGTCTTTAGTAATGATGTCTCTTGTTTTGCAGGGTTCCGGCGATGGCGGATGACGGGCTGAAGTGAGTTGAAGATGGAGCCCGTGTGATGAATAGAAGCGCCTGGAAGCACGTAAGTAAGCGCTTGTTGCCTGCTTCACGATGCGCTCTAACTGTCTTTTTATTTTGCAGGTACAAGTTCAGAGCGGCTGCAGGGTGCCGGAATACCCACTGGGTTAGATGTGGAAAGGAGTAATGGCACGTGAGTATCAAAGTTCCCCAATGTCTTTAAATGCACCTTGTTTTGTCTTTCAGATGCGGGATGCAGCGCCGAAGGCCTCCGGAGCGTGCGAAGAGTTGGTAAGCTTTTGTCTTTCAGATGCCGGAATGCAGTGCGAAGACCTCCGGAGCGCACGAAGAGTAGGTAAGCCTTTGTCTTTCAGATGCCGGAATGCAGTGCGAAGACCTCCGGAGCGCACGAAGAGTAGGTAAGCCTTTGTCTTTCAGATGCCGGAATGCAGCGCGAGGAGTTGGTGACAGCCGATGGACCAGGTAAGTGAAGCGCTGTCACTGAAGACCGTAATGCTAACCTGTTCTTTCTTGTCTTTATAGGTGTTGCTGAAGACTGGATTCAGGATGGTAAGCCTTTTTCCTTAGGCCCAGGATCAGATGCAGAAGACACGATGAGCGTTCTGCTGCAGAGGATGCAGAATATCGCAAAGCAAGATTCATCCATCGGGAGTGGTTTAAATAGCCTCCTGTAGTGCTCAGGTGTCTCCTTCCACAGCCACGCCTAGGTAAGAAAAGAGTTCCTGCTTTCCAGAAGAGTTCCAGTGTTCTGAACCTAGGGAGTGGCTCCTGCCCCACCCAACAGGAAAAGTAGTTCCAAACAGAAGAGGATCAGAGGCTCAACTGGCAGGCAAGTAAGCAGCATGGTCTGCTGCAGGTAAGTCCACCCAAGCATTATGAGCCCGGCGCTTCCAGCGCAGGGACTGGGCATATTTATGAGCCTGGTGCCACTGGCGCCAGGACTGGGTCCAAAAGGTCCCAATTGGGACTGGTTGGCACTCGGAACCTGGGTTATGGATCTGCTTCCAAGAGAGTTGGGAAAACCCTGACCTTTTGGAAGCAGAGATCATGACACCATGCTCCTCGGCTGGGGGAACCTGCTGGCGAACCTCCGGCACTTGGAATTCGTCGCCGTCGCGAAGAGATCGATTTGGGGTTCGCCCCATCGTCGGAAGAGTCGATCCACTTGATCCTGGCGTAGTTCCCACTCGTGGCACGAGCGCAGCTCCCAGCTGAGTGAGTCGGCGATCGTGTTTTTTATTCCTGCCAGATGAAGAGGCACCAGAAACATCCCTTGGGCGACGGCCCAATGCCACAGATCCTGGGATTCCTTGGATAGGGCCGGGGACCTGGTTCCGCCCTGCTTCTGGATGTAGAACATCGTGGTGGTGTAGTCGGTGAAGATCCTCACCACCTTGCCCTTGAGGGACGGAAGAAAGGACCTGAGGGCCCAGAACACCGCGCGGAGCTCCAAGATGTAGATGTGGAGAGACTTCTCCTCCGGGAGCCAAAGGCCTCTTGCGTGAAGATCTCTGGAGTGTGCTCCCCAACCTTCCAGGGAGGCGTCCGTCGTCACCGTCACCTGGTGAGCTGGGGTCTGCCCGCCGACAGATGGGAGCGGGTACCCCACCACCGGATCGCCTGACGGAACGTCTCGTTGAAAGGGATCCTGTCCTCGAAGTTGCCCGTCGACTGGATCCAGCGGGTGTTGAGGAACTCCTGTAAGAGTCGCATCCGAAGCCTGCAAAGGCGCACCAGATAAATGCAGGAGGACATCATCCCGAGGAGGGATTTGATAGATCTTACCCTGGCCATGTCCGTGGCCAGCAGACGCTGCACCTTGCCCAGAATGGTCCTGGTCCTTTCCTCCCACAGCGAGGCCAGCCGCGACACTGTCGAGCTTGGCTCCCAGAAACAGGGCGACTTGCGACGGAACCAGGTGGGATTTTGGAAAGTTGATGGAGAATCCCAGGTCCGTGAGTAGCTGGACGGTCTTCGCAGTGTGCTCCACAGCGAGCTCCCTTGACCTTGCCTGGATGAGCCAGTCATCCAGGTAGGGGTAGATGTGGATCCCCTGTAGGCGCAGCCGCTCCGCACTTGGTGAACACCCTCGGTGCCGACTTCAATCCGAACGGGAGGGCCTAGAACTGGTAGTGCCGCCCTTGGACCACGAACCTGAGGAACTTTCGGTGTCTTTTTAGAATGGGGATGTGGAAGTACGCATCCTCCAAGTCCAACGACGACAGGAAATCGCCCTCCTCCAGCTGTCCCAGCACATGCTGGAGGATGACCATACGGAACTTCTGTGCCTTGATGTACTTGTTCATCGTCGTAGGTCCAGGATGGGGCGCCATCCTCCTGTCTTCTTTTTTAGGAGGAAGTACCTTGAGTAAACTCCGGAGCCCCGAAGCCTCTTTGGGACGAGCTCGATGGCACCCTTCTTGAGCATTGCCCTTTCTTCCAACAGTAGTTGAGGGACGTGATTTTCCTTCCTGGCCACGGGTGGAACGCGAGGGCACTTCTTCTGAAACTCGAGGGCGTTCCCTTGGGCCAGGGCGTCCAGCACCCAACGGTCGGTGGAGATGGACTCCCACACGCTGACGAACCTCGCCAGCCGGCCTCCCACTGGGGTGCTTCGGCGGGGGCCCGACCCCACGGTCGGTTCAATCTTGTTTGGAGGCCGCCTTGCCTCCTTGACCTCCCTGTCGACGACAACGGGCACCTCCCGACTTGCCGCGTCCCCTGTAGGCTTCCTGGGACGAAGATCTTGCCGCTTGGCGGTACGTGGAGCAGCCACTGCCGGATCCCTTGGAGGCACCCTGTCTGCCTCCGGAGCTCCGAAAGGACGGCCGTCGGTGGAGCACTCCCAGTGCCCGGGCAGTCTCTGTGTCTGTCTTGATGGCCTGAAGGGACTCATCAACCGCCTTCCCAAACAGGTTGTTCCCGTCGAAGGGCATGTCCAAAACCTTGGTTTGTACGTCCTGGCGGAAATCCGTGGCCTTGAGCCATCCTCGTCGTCTCAAGCAAACGCTGTTGCCCAACTGACGGAAACCGGTGTCGGCGTGGTCCGAAGCAATCTCCCCCTCCTGTAGGATTTCAAGGGCCTCAGCCCTTTTGGCGTCCGGAAGGAAGTCTAACAGAGGGGCGATTTTGAACCACAACTCCCTGTTGTAGCGGGCTACGATAGCCAGGGCGTTGGCAGCCTTGATAGTCGTCGATGTGGATGAGATGATCCATCGTCCCATCGTGTCCAACTTCCTGCCCTCGCCGTCCGGCGCGGAAGTTGATGTCGAGGCCGATGCCCCCCCAGCTTTCTTCTTTGCCGCCACCGAGACGACCGAATCCGGGGTAGGTTGAGCCTGAAGGCACAAGGTGGCAGCGTCGGGGACCCGGTACTTCTTCTCGTACCGGTCCCTCTTTGCCGGCGCCGTGGCAGGGTTCTTGAGGAGGGCGAGCCCCTCATCCCAGATGTCATCAAAAAGCGGTACGGCGAGGACCGTCTTCCTTTTAGCCTCGCGCCATTGGTAAATGAACCCTTCTTTCTTCTTTTCTTCTGGGCAGAGCTGAAAAAGCTCGGATGCCCTGGAAATCATGGCATGAAAGGATCCAATCTCGTCGGGCGGGGATGCCCGAGCAGGGGGCGACGGGGGACACGTCCCGTCGTCGCCTCCGTCGTCATCTGTACCTGTCGTAGCCGTGTCCGTGCCTGTATCATCCCCGTGGGTAGTAGACCAGGGAAAGGCAGAGCAGGCCGCAGAGGTGGGAGAGGTGGCGTAGGATGCGTCGTCCTCCTCTTATGCGGTGGACTCTCCGAAGGTCCTGGCTCCGGTTCCCCCGTCGGGTCTGGCTCAGGTACCTTTGTCGGGGGAAGGGGCAACCTTGTCCTTATCGCCGAGCATAAGGACAATCGCTGACAAAATGGCCGTCGAGGTGTCCTGCGGCGCCGGAAACGATGGGCACGAGGGCTCTTGAGGAGCCTTGTCGGCGACACCGTCACTCTCATCGTTGCCCTCGTCGGGATCCCTCCCGATGGGCTGGGCCTCTTCCACGACTTCGATGAGCTCTTCTTCAGAGGTCGTGTCTGTATCCACGATGGCCTCCAGCCCCTCCCCCATGTTTTCCAACGAGGACTTCGTGGGGGTCTTCTCAATGGGCCTGAAAGACGACTCCCTCCGCGGTGGCAGGGAGACTCTGGGTCCTGAGGGCGCCTCCACTGGTGTAGCCTCCACAGGCTGAGCCAGGGCCGCGGCGACATCCTCAATCGAGGTCTTAGCAGGGTGAATTAAGGCCATCGCCACCTTCTGGACGCCTGGGGCCTTCACCTTGGGGGGAGGGTCCGAGCCTCGCTCCCCCTCTGTCGGAATCTTCGAGATCGACCGGGGCCTCTCCAGAAGCTTTGCCGGGTTCTCGGACTTCCTCTTACCCGAGCCAGAGCGTTGGCTCATGGTTGATGGCGCCGGGGAGGACGCGCCCTGCCTGGCAGCCAAGGAGCCCGACCGTTCAGCGCTCCCGGTGCCCGCGGACTCGCGGTGCTTAGCCTTTTGTTGGGCCCCCCGTCGCCGGGGCGCCCTCACAGGACTTAGAAAACCGCTCGGACTTCTTTTTCTTCTTCTCGCCTGACGGGCTCTTCCCTTCCAGCCAGTTCGCGAGACGGAGGTGGCGATCCTTCATGGTCCGCTCCGACATGTTCCCACAAAACGCACAGTCCTTCTCCGTGTGCGTCTTGTCCTCATGGAGACAGTAGAGGCATAACGAATGCTCGTCCTCCTTGAAAACATTCTGAAGCTGGCATCCAGGGCAGGTCCAGAACAGCTTCCCGGGCATCGAGCTTCCTTTCTCCTGGGCCATGTCCGGGGTAGGCCTCGGAACTTCTGGAATCCTCCAAAAGCGTAACTCGACGAAATCTTCACCCTTGAGGGGCGTAGAAAACTCTGAAATGGATCCCCGTTGATCGGATGTAGAAACGGTGGAGCTTGAGGGTCTATTTAAGCGAAAAATGAGAAAAATCTCCTGAAAAAGCGCGAAAACGCAGCAAAGGCTCGAGAGCTACAGCACGAGGACTCCCAACACTTGAACGTGCGGTAAAAATCTGAGGATGGCTGCCAGAGGCGAGGCTTAGGGAGAGGGCAGTCATTGGCTGGGGGCAGTATGACCCAGAGACCAGTGATTGGTTACTACTAAGAAAGACAGATCAGAAACGAAACTGATACTGATTTTTTCTATACCGAGGATTCCCGGCGTAACGACGGGGAATATTCATGAGCATGTGAATCCATGCCAGACCCCATGCTGGAGAACTTAATTAACCACCAACAGTCATCAAGAATGCATGCCATTGAAGCATACATTGATAGCGGAGCAGTTGGAAATTATATTGATCAAGAACTGGCAGCAGAGATGGGGCTTCCTTTGTGTTCTAAGCCAACTATGGACAAGGTAATCACTGTGGATGGGACAGAAATCGCTTCCGGACCAGTAACCCAGTGCACAGAAAGGGTAACCTTGCTGTGCCAGGACGGACATCAGGAGTCTATTTCATTCGATCTCATCAAGGCACCTCAGTTGCGGCTAATACTAGGGATGCCATGGTTGGTTGCTCACAAGCCTTTGATAGACTGGCGGGCACGAAAATTAACCTTCCCCGGTGACTGCTCCCCTGCCTGCCATTACCAAGAGGAGAAACCCGACGTCTGTATCCCCATGACTCCCGGAGCAACAGCATCAACCCTAGGAGCAACTAATACCTTGCCAAGAGAATACCATGATTTCCAGGATGTTTTCCGAAAGGACCAAGCCAATACATTGCCGCCGCACAGGCCCTATGACTGTCAGATCGACCTTGTTCCTGGTGCACAAATCCCTTGCGGCAGGATCTACGCTCTCACAGAACCAGAAAACCTTCATTTGAAATCCTATTTAGACCAGTACCTTTCAAACGGATTTATCCGTCCTTCGAAGTCCCCCGCAGCCAGTCCTTTGTTCTTCGTACCGAAAAAGTAAGGAGACTTGAGAACCTGTATTGACTACCGCGCATTGAACCAGATCACCGTGAAGAACCGCTACCCCTTGCAACTTATCCCTGAGATGCTAGACCAAGTTAAAGATGCCCAGATTTATACCAAATTGGACCTTCGAGGAGCGTACCACCTGGTCCGAGTCAGAAAAGGAGATGAATGGAAAACCGATTTCCGTACTAAGTACGGCTTGTTTGAATATCAAGTCATGCCCTTCGGGATATGTAACGCTCCTGCGGCATTCCAATATTTCATAAATGACGTCTTAAGGCGGTTAATTTATGTGTGCGCCTTAGTGTACATAGACGACATCTGAGTATACTCAGCCTCGGAACAAGATCATGTCAGGCACGTTCGTTCAGTCCTTACCAAGCTCCGTCAACATTGCTTGTTTGCAAAGCTTGAAAAATGCTTTTTTCACGTCACCGAAGTAGAATTTCTTGGTTTTATCCTTACTCCAGGAGGCATCAGAATGGACGTGCACAAGGTACATGCCATTCTGAAATGGCCTTCACCAACGTCTCTGAAAGGGGTACAAAGCATGCTGGGCTTTGCGAACTTCTACCACCGGTTCATCCCAGACTTCTCTCAGGTTGTGAACCCAATCACAGTACTATTACGAAAAAAACAATAAAAAGTTTGCTTGGACCGAAGAAGCAGAAGAAGCCTTTCAGGAACTTAAACAAAGGTTTACCTCCGCTCCAATCCTGCGACATCCTCGTCCAGACCTCCCTTATGTTGTTGAAACTAATGCGTCCAGTCTCGCAATGGGGGCTGTCCTTTCACAGAGAGACCCGGAAACCGGCCAGCTACATCCAGTGGCCTTCTGGTCGAAAAAGTTCTCACCTCCAGAGATTAATTATGCCATCGGGGACAAGGAACTCCTGGCTATCAAATACGCCTTTAAAGCCTGGAGGCACTACCTTATGGGGCCAGGCACACCATTACAGTCATCACAGACCACCGAAACCTACAATATCTCAAAACAGCCAAGGCCCAGTCCTCGCGCCAATTACGGTGGGCCCTTTTCTTCGCCGAATATGATTATGTAATCACATTTCGGCCAGGAGTCTGAAACGGAAAGGCGGATGCCTTATCTCGCATGGGCACAGATGAAATAGTATATACAACTCCAGACCCAGTACCTATTTTACCTGAAGACAAACTCTTGGGTATCACGACAGCCTTAACACAAGCAGAACTACGAAAAGAAATCCAACGGACAATAAATCCTGATGCCTGCCTCGCATGGCAACCTCAAGGAGAACAATATACCATCAAGGACCACCTACCCTTTTTTTAGGGATCACCTATTTGTACCCAAGGAGGAATTACAACAGCATATTATTTCAAACTATCACGATTCACTGATCGAAGGGCATCCTGGGATCACCAAAACCCTAGCTAAGGTGAAAGAGAACTTTTGGTGGCCTACCTGGCGTAAGGACATCATTCAGTATATTCAGTCCTGCAGTGTCTGCGCACAAAATAAATCACAGAAACAAAAGCCATCTGGTCTCCTACAACCATTGGACATTCCTCCAGTTCCGTGGCACACTCTTTCCCTTTACTTCATCACTGATCTACCTCCAAGCCAAGGGGTCAACACCATCCTTGTAGGTGTGGAATTATTCTCGAAGATGGCCAATTTTATTCCTCTCAAAGGCCTCCCAGACGCAGCCACTTTAGCAAAAGTGTTCCTGGAAGGCGTGGTTAAGCTACATGGCTTCCCTTCGGTTCTGGTCTCTGATCGAGGCAGCCAGTTTGTTTCAAACTTCTGGAATAAATGCTGTGCAATGGCGCAGATCGACGTTCGGCTATCTAGCAGTCACCATCCCCAAATGGAAGGCCAAACCGAGAGAACCAATCAGACACTCGAGCAATATTTACAGTGCATGCTACATCACAAAGGAATTGGAAAGACCTACTATGGATAGCCAAATATGCATATAACAATTCTTTGCATTCAAGCACGGGGGGCAAACGCCCTTCTATACCCTTCATGGCAGACATCCACGTACCTCTGAACTAGACCTTCCAGCCAGCTTGGAAATGCCAGCGGTAAAGACTCTACACACAATCATTACTCAGGCTTTCAAAAGGGTAAAGGAACACCTTATTCATGCCAAAGAAAAACAAAAGAAATTCGTCGACCAACACCGGAAAAAGGCCCCTGATTATCAAGTAGGAGACAAAGTTTGGTTAGCCGCTAAATTCGTACCCATCAAGGGAACCCGGACCTTTCATCCCAGATTCTTAGGACCCTATACCATTAAGGCAATTATCAACCCAGCAGCCGTGAAACTGGATTTACCACCTAATCTACACATCCACCCGGTATTCCATGTGTCCCTCCTGAAACCAATGCAACCCGGCACAGGGATTGGGACACCACCTAAGCCCATACTTGTTGACGGAGAACCAGAATTTAAAGTCAAAGATATCTTGGACTCTACTCTAGGACCAAGCTATATTAGCTCGTCGATTGGAAAGGATTTGGACCACAAGATAGATCCTGGGAGCCCAGTGAGAATATCCATGCACCACGTCTAATCAGGAACTTCCCAACCAAACCTGGGACAGAAAGAAGGAACACCATGGGAGGGGCCTTAGGGGGGGAGCGCTGTCACGACCCTCGCCCAAAACCCCCTCTGGCAAACCCATTGGCCAGGTGGAGTCAGGACTCGGGCCTCTAGAGCCTGGCATCCTCTTCAAAAGCCCTCATGGGGCCAGTCCTGGTGCCTATGGCGCCAGGCTCATACACCATGAACAACAATGTGCTTGGGAACTACATTATTGTATTGTCAGTCAACATGGAGGCCTCCACATAGCTTGGTTCCCTAAGAACCAAGCTATGCGGTCTAGTGTTTTGGGTGTGGCAGGCCTGGAACTACTTTCCCTGGTACTACTTTACCTGGGCTATAAAAACCACAGCCTGACTGCAGAACATGCTTTGTGTTACTTTGCAGCTTGCAATGTGACGCTCACAGTGTCCAGCTATTCCCTCGAACCTCGGAGAAGCAGAACCTGCAAGGAGACAAAAGGAACATCATTAGCAGCAGCAGCATCTTACCTGCAGTCTTCATCTTTAAACACTCGCAGCTACTGAGAACAGCTCCCTCGAATCTGCATGCCTCCTGGACAGAACGACCTGAAAGAGGAAGATAGAGGCAACATTAAAGAAAGCTGTAGAGACATTTACAAATTACGAACTGCTCAAAAGGCTTACCTGGCTGGTCGCCTCTTGGCTGGCACCACTCCGGACATTCCACTCGCGCTGAAGAACACCACAACCTAGAAGGAAGGAAAACACAGGTTAGCAAAGGCAAGAACTTTGCAGCGCTGCGCATAGCGGTTACTTACCGCATCATAGCGCTCTTAATGCGCCATCATTTACCAGCGGGGCTAAACCAAGCCAGTTCACCGCGCTGAAGCTCCGCCTACCTAAGGGAGAAAAAAGAGACATTTTAAACAAAAAAAGGCATGCAGGATAGCAACAAAACTAAGGAACAGCAATAAGACCTACCTGAACAATATCAAATGGGTCGGCGTCAGTGAAGTAACTGGACCGCACTCGCCCATGAAAGACAACGCGCCCCTGCAAAGATGGCAGTACGATGAGCACGCCTAATTCTACCACAAGGCAGAACCTTACCCGCAGACCACATCAGGGCAAAGCTGAGAAGCATACCAGCGAATAACCCGGCTGGGTGGCATCCCTGTGGATACCAGGTAAGCGTAACACCTTTCTCCAGCAGGGATTTGTTTCCTGCGCAAGGAGCGGAACCGGACTCTTCAAAGAGATTCCCTGGTGGATTGTCGCGAGGCCTGTGCCGGAAAGGAA
This sequence comes from Ambystoma mexicanum, assembly GCF_040938575.1. Taxonomy (NCBI): domain Eukaryota; kingdom Metazoa; phylum Chordata; class Amphibia; order Caudata; family Ambystomatidae; genus Ambystoma; species Ambystoma mexicanum. The sequence goes on from NC_090923.1 coordinate 644,193,883, forward strand.
GACAGTAGCTGTGGGCTATGATCTCCAGAACCCACACATCTGAAGTAATGGCACGCCATTCCACAAGATGCTGCGCCAGCCTTCCCCCAACCGGCGAACCATGGGACATGGCCTCATGACTGAGCTGAAGCGGCTGCAGCTCCTCTCGATCTACCAAAGGAAGAGTAGTATCGAAAGGAACCTCTCCTCCATTGCTGTCCCCTAGGACGAAAAGGCGGAGGTTGGCGAACTGCAGCGCTCAATGACTTTGCTTCAGCTTTGGAGGTCTGCAACCTCTCAAGGCTCTCGTCAGCCTTGCTGCCAAAAAGATGTTCACCATCAAAGGGCATGGTGAGAAGCCGGGCTTGTACATCAGGAGCAAACCCCGACTTCCGCAACCGCGCAAATCTGCGCATTACGATGCTTGTCACCATGGACCGGCTGACACAATCGGCCATGTCCAGACCCAACTGAACGGATTCACACATGGCATCCTTGCCAATCTGAACGAGAGCAAGAAAACCATCCTGTTCCTCCCCTTCGGGAATATGTTCAGCCGCCAAAGACACACAATTCCACAGAGTGTGAGTGAAACGTGCTAAGACACACATGGAGTTGGCTGCCTGTAAAGCCATACCCCCTGAAGAAAACACTTTCTTCGCCCAGCCATCAAAACGCTTGTTGTCCCTATCAGGAGGAATGGTAGAGTATGACGCCTGTTTTTCTGGGGCTGTAGCCGCTTGCACCACCAAACTCTCCGGAGTGGGGTGCGTAGTCAAGTAGCTGGGGTTGCTACTGGCTGGACGGTATTTTTTAAGCAAAGACTTGCTCACTGCCGGGAGACTCTCCGGAGCAGTCCAAGCCACTGCCACCCTTCTTTGCAAGGCCATATGGAATGGCAGAACCGGGTCAGTTGGTGGACCTTGGGCCAAGAGATCTGTCTGGTCATCCTGCAGAAAATCCACTGGTGGCGCAGACCACCCCAAATACTCTGTCACCCTCGACATAAACCGCCGGTACTAAGACTCGGTGTGCGTGCAAGGCTCAGGCCTACCGAACTCCACCTCCGGAGAGGTGTCCAGACCACTGGCGCCGTGCAGAGACTGACGCAGGTCTTCCAACTGGCTATGACCAGATAAGAGGCCGTCAGGAACCTCATCAGAAACCAACCCTTCCTCAGACCCTTCATCCACCTCAGAAATATAATCAAGAGGCTGGAATAAATCCCTGGATGAGGGCACAGAAAAAGGCACGTGTTTGGACTTGGCCAGAGCCTTCTTCTGGTTTTCCACCGGTCTCCGCGGCACCTCCGAGAAATCCTCCTTGAAAGGCGTTGAGGGCGTCGACGGAATCAGCGTCAACGTCGAGCGTGGCGCTGATGGCTTTGACACAGGCCTAGAGGACGGAGCCCCGAGCGTGTCCTTCGACATCCTCGGCGCCGATGGAGTCAATGGCTTCCTCGGAGGCGCCGCCTCGAGAGTCCTTCAACGGTCTCGACACCGAAGGTGTCGACGTCTTCCTCGAAAACCCCACAGGCGCCGATGGTCTTGATGGCGTCGAGGACCGGGACTTGGAGCGGGCATGGCTAGAGCGATCCACCTCGTCCGAACGGGACCTCGAAGGTTCCCTGTGATCGTGCCGCCCGCTCGAGGCTAAAGGCGTGCAAACGGTGGCTCTAGTATGTTCCCCGTTAGCGTCTTTTGACGGCGCAGACGTAACAGAGCCCTGCGACTGAAAAATCACCATAATCTCCTTACGAAATGAATCCCATTCCGCAGGAGAGGAATGCTTGTTGGGACAAGCAACCCACCGACGGGCGGAGTCCACGGACGAGGACGGGGAAGGTGACCGGTGACGGCGCTTCGGTGAGTGCCTCGGAGAGGCAGAGGAATGGCAGGACCCACTACGGGACCGAGACCCCCTGGACTTACGCCGATGATGCAGAGAGTCGCCCCTCTGATCGTCAGTCGAAAGCCCAGTGGATTTAGATTGCGGGCTTGGACACCTTACCGACAGAAAGCTTCTTCTTACGCTCCCTCAAGGCCTTCGATGTTAACGACTGGCAATCGTCACAATCGTCCGTGGCGTGGTCCTCACCGAGGCACCAGAGGCAGGCATCGTGCGGGTTCCTCAGCGACCTCTTGGAACCGCAGTCCCGACACTTCTTGAAACCGGGCCGCGGGGTAGAAGAAGAAGATATCATTTTGGAAATCTTCACAAACAAACGGGTTCGAAGAACGGTGTTAGGGAGAATTCTCTGTTTAGGCTGAATTTCCTAACCTAGTGAGTCCCCCAGCAGCTTTGCTGGATTTTTGGGGTTTATTTTTTTCTCCTGCCAAGAGTGAGACTCTTTTACCCTCACTCTTGGACATGATTTGAGTGTGTTTCTTTGAATCTAGATGTGTTTAATGGGCCATGGGGTCTTTTACCCCATAGGGTTTCATGTGTTTTTGTGATGTGTGTTACACAGCACCCTCCGTGCAGTAACACAGGGGTGTCATAGTGACCCCCCAGTATAGACTCCATACCCTGGGACTGACTACTGTCTCCCAGGGCATGTAAAGTCACCATTGACTTTACTAGTCTTAAATTCTGAACAGAACCAGTACAAACCATCATATTGTGGACGTACTGGCTGGGGCAATCCGATTGCCCCGGGGTCTGTTAGTCGAGGGGGCACGTCTCCGTCCCCCCTGATCGAGTTTTGGCTGGTGGCAGTGGATACTACTTTTTATATTCAACCGCGAATATTTTCCTTTGGGATTTCCCATTGTTTTAGGCTACTATCTTTATTTAATTATTTAAGGTAGCCTCGAACATACCGCCGGTTTATTTAATTAATATTAATTCTCCGGTTGGTATTTTTTGCCAAAACTTGATTCTAAAATGGCGCTTGTGTTCTCTTCTGTGACTCCAACCCAAGTCGAGCCCTTTGTTCCACTTTTTTGGCGGGCTTCTCCACAGAAGCCCTCCAAAGTGGTGCCGCTATGTCTCGGGTACTTAGGAGGGGTGGAGGGGAATTTAGGCACCCTGGACTGAGTTGTCTAGGCAACTCAAGTTGCACTCCGTCCTGATTGGCCCAAGTGGTGAGCCGGCCGGCTCACCACTTAACATGTTTGAGTGACAGCTAGGCTGAGTGAATGGGGGTTTGCTGCATAAAAGCAGGGCTTTGGGGACTGGAACTTGAGAAGGCGCCACAGGACCTAAGAATCCGACGAGGGAGAAGCTGAGCCGACCTGCCACGACACCACTACCGGTGGAGCCCTGCTGGACCGTCTCACCACTTTTCCCAACGACAGAGGAGCTCTCCCGCCGGAGAGTCTTCTTCCTTTGACTGGTGGGGATAACCAGTTTCACCGTCTTTTCGCTTTCCCGACGTATCTCGTGGCCGCCTTGCCCGTGCCAAGCACCCCAGCAACCGGGATAACACGTTTCACCACGACCGCGAGACAAAGGTACCACCGTTAACCGGAAAACTCCACGTCTGGTTTCTTCCCTGGTAGTGCAACGACCTTCATCTTTCCTCCAAGTCGAGATCTTCTCTTCCCCTGGACGACGACGCAACTTGCACCCACTACCAGGAACAACTGCCGCCGCTGGAGGATCCTTCCCACTTAAGGTACCGTGTCCCGCCTGGCTTCCCTTGCAACCGACTGTACGGGGTAGATTTAGCCCCCGGCTTTCGAACCTGGGTTAGCCTGGGACACCTTGGCTAAACTTTTCTAAGCCTCTCTAAACTCTTTTCTGAACCCTCTGCAAGACTTTCTAAGCCTAGTGTAACTGTGTGATCTTGGGCGCATTTGTGCTCTGCTCTCTCTAAGAGTGGGCCCAGCCTTTGGACTTTGGCTCACCAGTGACTTTTTGCTCTCTGCCTTGCTAATAGTGTTCCTGAATCGTAGAGTGGTGTAACCCTGCATATTCTGTCTTTTTCCCTCCCTTTTTCACAACCTTAGTAGAGTGCAATCTAGTTAAGCGCTCACCTCTGTATGAAAATAAGTGGTGTCTTACTGTGATTTTCTAATAACGGAAAAAGGGGTGTATATATCATAATAGTAACTGTGTTTAGAATATTTTACAATAAGAGTGCTGGAGTGCTTCAACTGTGTGTTTTTAAATAAATAATTATATACTTTGATACCAAAGCTCTGGTCAGTGTTTGCTTGTATTATTTTATCTGAGTGCCTATTGAGTATACTTTGCATACTGCCTAACTCTTCTTGAGGGAAGTCTGACTGCTCAGCCACAGCTACCAGGTAAATCTGGGTGGTACAGACTGCTACCAAGTGGGTTTACTGCTAACACCTGTAGTCTTGAATCTTTTGCAGTGGTCCCTAAGGGAACTGCACAGGTTTCTGCCTAACAAACGGATAGAATAACTCAGAAGAACCGAGGCGCGCCGAGATCTCTGAAGCGAACACGTTCGCGGAAAAAACAGAACTGAGGCTACGGGCGTCATGCGTCCTACTTATAACATCCAGTTATTTCGGCTCGATGGAGGCCCTCGAGGACAGCGTATCGACATCATCGACACAGTTGTGGTGATTACCTGTCATAGATATGGAATACGTCGGAGGAACCAATCCCCTCGAAATGTATGAGTATATGACTTCCTTGATTGCTAGTGCCTCTTATTTCTCGCCCGCTGCAAAGACACCAGGAGAGGCCTGAAGCCGGAGAAGAAAGCGACAGCGTTAAAAGCAACAAGGGCTTACTTAAGCAGCCACCGGTATACCAAGGAGACCAGGTTCTCCGGAGGAACATTTCCCCAAAGTGGGATGCCCCACGGTTCACGGGCCCCCACACAGTACAACTAATAACAGAGAGCCGTCAAACTGGTTGGGAAGAGTGTTTGGAATCACCTTGGTGACATCAAGCCCTACAAAGCAGTAGCCTCACCTGGCACCAACATCGACAATGCCAACGATCCTCAGCAAGAAGAGCAAAAAAATAATTCAGAATCAGCACTGCTGAGGAGAGTACGCCCAATGGTTACTTGCTCATGGGCAGCACAGTTAGGGTAAGGACTTCCTACACATCCAGAGTGAGGGTACACTGTTATTTTTCTTTCTGCACACATTCATTGTGAAAGTGCGACTTTTTATTGCATTTCTTCAATGCTTTCCACTGATCCCCCAACCTGACACCTCCAAGGCCAATTTGTACAATTTATTAGAAGATCCAACAGGTCTCGGTCACGCTGTCCTAATGTGTATTTCCATGTCTTCATAGCATACCTGGCCCAAGTTTACCCACAAGTAGAAAGAGGAAACCCATCCGTCCTTGCAGTCCTCAGAGACCGTAGAATTTAAGCTGTGTGGGAACAACTATTCCTTTTTGCCATGCCAGACTACATGGTCACGGGTCTTGAACTAATATAACACTAATACATTAACTCTCAGTTTTGCTAATTTCAGGAGGGCAACTGATATCTTCAAGCTGCAGCAGGATCCAAGCAACACAGGTAATGGCTATGGTTATTAAAAAAGTGCTCATCTCGTCTTGTCTCTTATTTCCAAGTCGTGTTTTTGCTTTCCCTTTTTGGTGAATATCCCTTGTATTTAGTGCTACCGCTGTATCGTCTAACATTACCCCGACCTCAGCAGGTGGAACAACCATGTCAGGTGGACAGCGCAGCACTGTAAGCACAGTAAGGAGAGGTAAGCGCAGTGCTGATACAAACTCTGGAGGGGTTGACCTATAGCTCACCGACACTGCCCGAGTGGAACAATATGTGGAACAAGCACATGACCAAAGTAGGTAAAGAAACCAGTGGCGAGAGCTATGTCTGCTCACTAATCCCCCATGCCATAAGGGCCTCCAGAACGTTTATAGCAACTGAAATACCTGCAGCAAGAGCACAATGCCTTATATACCTATCCATAGTCACAACCCGAGGAAGAGTCAAAGGGAAAACAGCAACATTGAGATGGATGTCCAAGGCAACATTCCCCTATGAAGGCAGCTATATAAAGACTCTTGACATGATGAACAATTACTGGCAATTAGACCAGGATATACCATACATAATTTATGGCCGACAGAAAGGAGAAACAAAAACAATAACCCTGAAAGAATGACCATGCTTGAAGAGGGGGTCAAGGAAATAGGGGGAGAACCAGGATGCTGGGAAAGACCACAGATGCTTGTGTATGGCCTAGTATACACAGCAGAAGGATGGAAAGAGGGAGTAGTAGGAAGCAAAGCACACCCTAGTACAAGCACCAATAAACACAGTGCAAGGAGAAAACGACAAGTGCCTGAAAGAGTGGGATGCGAGCACCATGTTGCTCACATGGGTGGACAATGAAGCTGGACCAATGCCCAACCAACGACTGAAAAAACCAGCATTATGTTACCAGAATGATGGTGCAGTAAAGGTTGGAGAAAATGCATAGTGTAAGCACACAGAATAGCATCCAGCAATGAAGGTTGCCACAGCAGTATTAATGGATCACTATTGGGTGTGCGATCCAAGGCATTCAAGAAGCTGCCACTCAACTGGGGAGGAGTTTGCTCGTTGGTGCACATCAATATGCCAGCACTGGTAGTGCCACAGAAGGATGTGAAGATAGACGACTTCCCTAAAACGGATACCAACGGAGAAGGAAGAGATCAATATAATTGGAAGAAAAGGGAAGAAAGAAACAGTCAGTAGAAGTGAGTAGAGTGAAAAGAGACAACTATTTCTCATCAGAATCAGAAGCATCACTAGACAATGTACCACCTGAGCATCAGTTGTTCAGCAGGACGGAGATGTTTTTCTTTCGCGTTAGTAGTTCCAGCTGTCCAGACATATACAAACACAAAATGGTTGCAGATAACAAGATGGGCGCCGATGCAAACGATAAACTCTACAGTGAAGGGCTTCAATGCGAGAAAAGAAGAGCTCCAAGCAGTAAGGTTAATGGCATGTCCGAACAGATATGTTCTAGACCTTCTCACAGCAATGGAGGGAGGTATTTGCGCCAGGATTGTTCCTGTTGCACGCTCCTGCCTGCAAATGATGGAGAGAATGGCACACTGACAGAAGCAGTGACAAGATTATTGAAGATGAAGGAAGAAGCCAAAAGGAACAAGAAAGGACCAGAGCTGGTTGTCGTACATATGCCAACCTGGTTAGCAGACGGACTGAAAGTATTACTAAGAGCACTAATGCTAGTATTAGTGGCACGGTGGGTGTCCAGATCTGCATTAAACAATGTTGCAAAACTACTGAGAAGACAATAGGGATGAAGGTATTAGTAGACGTGAACATGGAAGAAGAAAAAGACAAGATAGTACAAAAAAGAAATAACCTGAGAGCAAGGATAAAGGAATGGCCACTATTCCCGACTGAGAGGAGGACATTTGACAATCCCTTCAACAATAACAGATACTGAGATGGTGCAACTCGGAGGGATACTGTAGTTAGATGACCTGGAGTTTCGATGACCATGCAAATTACTATGGACCTCTTGGAGGAATAACAAAGAGATGGCTACCAAAAGCAAGAGTGACAAAGTATGGAGGTTTGGTCGACAGGTCAACCAGAGGGGGGACTGAAGAGAGGGTCCCTGGAATGCCCCTTCTCACCCCCATGAACATGACAGCCTGAACAGTCAAAAACACACAAAGTCATTCACTATTCGGCCAGTCTCCAGGAGGACCAGTGACTTGACACGTATGCAGAAAGATATTCTCTCAGACAGCCATTCAAACCTTATCCAGTGAATGTCTTTATGGATACAGGTGCTTCAACATTGGTCATGGACTCAAATGCTTCGATGGATGATGTTGACTAATGCAGAGAAACCACTGTGCTGACGTCATTAGTGACACCATGACATAGCCACGTTAGTCACGAAGTACACTTCCAGCCATGCACTACATTACACAAACACACACGTGAATACATGAAGAACATGCTTACACAGTTTTGTAGATAGAGGACAAATACATATACATGTCAAAAGCTTTTATTATTTTCCTCATTAGCTAAGTGCAGAAACTCTAAACACAAGGCAACAAAGATGCAAAGCAAGCTTGCAGATGCTTATGGCAACTAACACTATGGAACTACAGGAGCACATAAGGAACCTGGAAGGACCAAATACGACTAACCTAGGGAAGGCATAGCATGGCATAAATATGTAGAAATCATAGTATAAGTACGGGGATCACATGAGGCCACAGGAAGAGAGACGAGGGAAAGCAGAACCAGGCTGCACAGAACAGGAAGGCCAGGGCTCGCAGCCAAGGTCAGAGATGAGCAACGCATTCCAAAACTAAAACGACAAAGGGCCATTTGCAGAAAAACAGAATAAATCCTCATAAATTGCAGACCCGAGGAGCTTGATTTAGTGGTCCTCAACCACGTAATGCGGCTGAGTTAGACAATGGTTATTCACCCACGGTGGGAAGGCGAACTGTTCTCAGCAACACAGACATGAAGTTACAAATGAACTTGTCAACAACGTTGCAACGTGGAGAGCACTCTTACAGGCAAAAGTGGTACTGCTAACAGATACATTGGGAACACGTAGTCATTCTCGTCACCTTGAAGAGGTGCACAGAGCTCTGAGAACAGAGATTGGTCCCAGGCCCGGGGAGACCAGTTCCAGTAGTAAGGAACTCATGGTGGCAACAGTAAAGACAGACAAGTGATCACAGTTTAAGGGTGTTTATTAAACTGTGTATGCAGGTTGGAATAACCACATCTAAATCTAAATCTAAGATGGGAGCAAGTTACAACCATCAAATTATAATAAGGCAGTCCTAGTGGCGTCTTGTCAAATAAAAAGGGCCTATACTAAGAAAAACCTACTGCCAATGCTTACAACTAAATACAGAAAAAGATTGTGGAATAATATTTACAAGAAAGAAGCAAGTGCTCACAAATAATAAGTCAGGATGCGATAGTCGGGGTCTCCCTTCCCCACATTTTGAGCATGGGACAAGGCAGGACTCTGGAGCACAGCACACGCTCGAGCTTTCCCAGCATGAGACTACAGTTCCGATCTTAGGTATCAGGACCTTCGGTGGTTAAGTCTCTTTTCTACAAAAAGCCTCGGAGGACCTGAGGTGTTCCAAAAATAATAAACAAAAGTTTATTTCTGCTTGCACGTTGGGTGATGATTTTTCACCCCTGGATCCTCCGCTTACATTAGCGATATCAGGACATTCGGTAGCTAGGTATCCTGCTTCTGAGTGTCTAACAGGTTTGACATAACAAACAAAAGGTTACCAAAAGTTGTAAAATTCTTCTCTGTTTGTACTTGGGTGATATCGCTACACCGTTGGGTCCCCCTCTTCCGGGCTCAGATGCCCCTGAAATATTAGCCTCCCTCGGTCGGGTTCACTCTGGCGTGAATTCAAAAATACTTTCTCTGTTGCATTTTTCTCTGTTGCATTCCCGGGTCAGTGGGTGATGGCTTTTCACCCTTGGATCCCCCTCGTCCGGGCCCATGCCCTGGATTGTTTGCCTCCCTCCTTCAGGTACACTACAGTTTTTCACAAATACTTTCACCTGTTACGCTCAGGAATTTATATGTTTAAACCACGTTTCACAAATCTCAATGTCCTGTGGACATCCCTCTGTCTGGTTCACCTTTGTCAACACACTGTTCATCTGGACTTTAGATTTCACCCCTTTCCACTGGCATCCGTCCGTCGGGTTCACTCTTACCAACTTTTGCCAATCACACTATTTCTTCCACCTTTTTATGATGCGAGATTCACTTCCGTTGGATTTACTATCATCTGCCGGTCAAAGACTTTCGACTGTACAGAGGATTTTGCTAGACCCCTGTATGACCATTTTGACCCTTTCTCGCGTTTCCCAAGGTCTTCTGGTAACAGTAGTTTTCAACCATAGGGTAATTGCCCAGCGTTTCTCGAGTGAGCACCCACGTGGTGCCGGACTCCTCTGTAGCTGGTTTTCCCCACTCGTATAAATAGTTATTTGTACTTTCTTCAATCGTATTAACAGCTCTTTGTACTTTTCTTCAATAAGCCATTTGTTACTTTCGCTCAACACCGTTCGGTTTCTTATTGGCTTTCCCCTTGACTCACCAGCTCCGATGAACCGCTTGGCTTTTCTTGTCTCTGGAGCCAAGGCTGGTACCACAGTGGAAAACGTCTCTCCCTGGCTTGGTTATCTGCGGAGGAGGGCCCTGTGTACTGTTGACATCTGTTGCAATATACGCTGACTATTGTTCACGGTCTTCCGATTCGTTCCACTGAGGTTACGTGGGCCTGCGTTGGAAAGGGCAAGGTTGTGTCTCTACTTGTCACCCTTTCAGTTAGGCTGCCTTTCTCCTCCTCTTGAACTGCCGTGCTGGGTTAGCTCTCTCATCGTGCAGTCTGCCTTGCTCGTATTGTGCTCTCGTGCTCCACCTTTTAGCCCTGTGAGGAAGGGAAAGGGCGGTCAGGTGTGTATGATTCTGGTCAATTGCCTGACCCTTGTGTTGGGACATGTCTGGTAAACAGCTCTGATGTTGGTCTGTCATCTTTCGTGGTGTGCAAAAGTGTTTGTGTTGGAAAAGAGGGTGCAGGAGGCGCAGAGTGTTCGAATATCCTACGTGGTCAAATGGGCAAAAGGTGTTATAAGAAGGGGGATACCGCATCTCACCCATCTGCGTCCCACTTTCACTCTCAGAGGATCCCCCATCCAGGTGATCCTCCCTCACTGGTCCGGCCCCAGGAACTGGATCCACTAGCACTGGCTGTGTCCTGGCCACTTGGAAGACAAATCCCCAGGGACTAGTCAGAGAGACACCTTCAGGTTTCTCACACAGCCAGTCCGGGGACAGAAATCCAGGGGTGGATGGCAGGGGGCAAGGGCCAATGGTAATCCTCCGACCCTACAACAATGTAATATATAGTTTCTTGGGAAGGGGGAAGGCCAGCCACCTGACACAAGAGGGCCAATTAACTAAGATCCATGGGGGCAATCTATACTAGTATACTAATCCGATCACCCAACCAGAAAGTGGGATAGGTTTTTTTGCTAAGGGCCCACGTTGTGACGTTACTTTGCAACAAAAAAGGCTGGATTTGGATTGGATTTTGGGTTTGCAAGCAGTGACTCTGGAGATTTTTGAATGTCCTGTATGATCCCTGTTGGTTTTTGTAATATACAACAGTCTAACTTGCCCTTGGCGGAGTCCTCTGTATGTTCTGGGGGAAGGGTTGTTGGGTGCTAGGAGCTGAACGGGTAAGCTCGTAGTAACCCGCAGACCTCTGGCATACCATACCACACCACACCAACAGCTTGGTTGGCATTAAGAACCGTGTTTAAAAGTTAAATACATACGTAGAAACATTCTGGTGTGAAACTAAAGTTGATGATGCTCCTGTATGTCTCTTGACTAGGTGCAAAGAGCAAGCCTGTTCAAGGGTCACCTGTGGACCAGACCTCGGCTAGCAAGTATACATTCTGGCTATTGAATTAATGAAAAATGCCAAATAGGAAATGACTAAATAAATAAAAAGTAATGAGCTGTATGTAATCGGAGATGGTCCTGAGGACGGTGGCAAGCACCTGTGTTTGCTACAGAAACCAGATGAAACCTTTGCAATCAGGAAATGGGTGACAAGAGTTCAGCCTGATTATTCTGTTATATCAAGAGCAGTGCTTAAATATAGCACCCTGTCTTGAAGACAGAGACTGCTGAATGACTGCTATACAGATCCAATTACCGTTTTTGTAGCTTGTTTTTAAATGATCTCTTTTAGATTGAGACACCATAGGTCCAAGAAAAATAAACCAATATCTTGCAGACCATGATAACTCTTCCTTTTTAAGTAAAATATACAGGTGTGTATGCTTGATGTCTGATAAAACATAAAAACATTAATCAAAAAAATTAATGTGTGGAAAACTGTTGAAAGTGAGGGCTGAGTGGCAGACCACACTAACCAAAGGAATAAATAAGACAACCTTCTTCTTATTCTATCATTTTCGTAGATAGACGGCACACCATAGTGTATTAGGTACAGAAGGTGAGTTTAATAATAGGGACAGTTAGAGGTGTGTGCTATCCCTGTGTTCTGGTCCGACTATGCCACTCTGACCCTCAACAATAATGAATATGGTTGTATGAAGCCCAGTGTGTGACCCGACTTGTGTTTAACTAACTAGTTAGGGTTCACTGTCCTCTGTGATACATACCGTTTGTTAACAGCAGACCCCTGGAAAATAACAATTGGTGGCCCCACTTTTTTGGTGTTTTATATTTCTTCTGACAACAGGCAGAGGCTGTGGGCCCACACACATTCCCTGGTAGTGGAGGCCAGTTAGGTGAAACTGACCTGGGAAGCCACATCGTTACTTCCCGTAATAGCAGACTGGCACAATTGTTCCTCCCTTCCCCTTATCGATCACAGACTACTAGATTACAGTATTCCTCTACTAATAGAGTGAGGAGGCAGCATCTAGGCCAAGTCTGCAGACGACCAACCAAACTTTCTAGCGTTTGCTGAAGAACTGGTTGTAGGCATTCTCGCAACCCCATCCATTATGGGGAACGCACCCGTTGGAGAGTTGGATAAAACTGGGGTCTGAATGGAATGTGCTTGAAGGACTTAAAAAAAGACTGATCAGGACAGAACTACATGGCTTGATGATGGCTGAGTATTTGAGATCCTTTTCAGCCCTGAGTGGCATGATCATGCATATAGAACCACAGATTTTCCTTGACCAAGTGCAGTTTAGAAAGTATTGGTCCTACATTTTGAATACATGTACTAGCGACTGGTTTATTTTAATTATTAATACAGCCAGAACCATATCAGTACATTTGATTCGAGAAATGTAGTCCAAACAAGTCCTGTTGAAAGCCCAAGAAGTGCTGAACACATATAAAAGGAAACTTGAGGAACTGGATGCAACTATGAAGGAGTATAGAGATTTTAACTTGAATAAAAAGATCACTAAATTAAAAAAGGATATTTCAGCGTTCTACCATGAGAAGATCTATCCATATGTAACGGATGCCTAGTACACAGACAACAGCAGTAGAGATATGTACCTTGACCCCCAGCCCCAAATATGGTCCCAACTTAGAAGAAACGGGAGACCTGCCCCGTCGAATTGGGGTTTCTCCAGTGGAAGCTACAAGGATGAAACCTAAGCAGGCCCATCTAATCCTAATTCAAATTCTAACAGAAGAGCACAGTCTAGGGCGACAATAGTCCATTTTCAGGAAGAAGCCCATCAAACAGCCAATTACCCATTTAGGGATCTGGGGGTGAGTAGAGGCATGGCTGATATCATTATCTCCTGGCTTTTCAAAAAATGTTGCCACTCCCGGCCTCCTATTTGGTCACTCATTTCCCATGGTGCCCTGCTGTGCTTCCCCGCCCCTTACTGGTCAATGGAATGCGTGTGAAAACTCTTCACTATGACCCTTGTTTAGACCTTAAGTAATTTACTTCCTTACACATGTACCAGGATATCATCCACCCAGAACCTCCATAGAAGGAAGAGGTTTCGAATTGACTCATTGGACCTTGACGTACCCTTCCATACCACTGGTAGTCTGTGGCTTTCAGACCTATAGGAAGGGCATCGAAAAGAGTCTTCACTCTCCCTCAGCAGATCGAGAATACACATTTTCCCTTGCCTATCCCATCTCTGGGGGGAATCCCCCCCAGAGATATTATCTCTGGGGGAATTCCATCTAACTCTACAAGAGGGATGTGCTGCCTCAAGCGCTAAAGAAAGGCAAGTTTCTCCCAAAGACAGACATCTTTAAGACTGCTACCCGTGCAACACCCGTCACTTATGCATCACTTCAGGCTCCACCTGCCTGGCCCATCTGATCATGGGGTTTCCACTGCAGTCCTGAAGACAGCTCTTCCTTGAAGTATTACGTTAATGCATACACTCTTTGTGTCGCAGAAGAAAACTATGGTCGGCGTGTTATTTGGTGGTGTTATTGGACTGTCTACTCTGTATTAGTTGGTACACTTAACATAGAACTGAGAAAAGGAGGGGGAAGGTAGGTAGTGATAATACCTTAATTATTAGCCGGTAATTATCATTACACCTGCTCATCACAGTACTTACCCCTGACTTCCCATGGAGCGGATCAGCCTGAATTCTTGGGTATGAACAAGAGGAACATCAGCACCCATACATCAAGTGGGTTCAAAAAAGCTTTTAGCAAAAGGATTCTGCTTTGGAAGGTAGATTGCCTTCACATAGTAAGCACACGGAAGAGTAGTAGAAATATGGGCATTGTTCATCCTTGGGGAAATGGCATGGTTGCGGCTTGATTCTTCTCGAGGGAGTCTGTGGCAAAGTTAAGTGTGCATGAGAAGACCTCACATGGTACAATAAAGGCTCTACCCAACAAAGCCAGTTTATTTTGCCATTTGGAACATGCTACATGCCAAAAGCGTAAGTAGTGCACACATTTAACAAGCCATGAAACAAAATCAGGTCAGTGGAGAGACTGCTCATTCTGGAGAAGCCTAGTCTGAAGTTTCTGTCGAAGAAGGGGAGAATCCCGTAACTCAGCACCTACTACGAGAAGGCTTTGCCACACTTCAGATTTCTTTTTGATTTTTGGCACATGGAAAAGAATGGCATTGTTAGAACATAGGTTTTTGGAGGGTGAGTGCAGAGGGATTAGAAACTCTGGGCTTAGAATGGAGGTCTTTAGCAAATGCATGCTGGTTCGAATAAGAATTCTTTTTAGGGATGGTCCCCAATGGAATGCGACCATAGTTGGCGATAAGCGATCATTACAGTTGAGGGCGGGAGTAGTCTCGAGTTAGTTACCGTTCAAGGTTATTTAGTCTGACAACTGAAATTCAATTTTTCATAGCACGAGGAAAAAGACTTTGGGGTAGAAGAGGAGTGAGCGCACCAGAGAAGGGGAGCTGTAGCGCAGGACCCTGTGCCAGCCAGAAAGGCTTTTAGAGCTGCACTGCCTGAGTGTGGAATCAATCAAACAACCCCATGGAGGCTTCCTTCCCTGCAGTAGGCTAAAAGGCCTATAAAACATGCAGAGGTCCACAGAGACAAGAGACAATATCTGCCTTTTACAATGACTCTGCGTGCAGGTGAGGCTGTGGGACCAGCCAACAGTTTCAAAATCTGGGAAAACGAGCACCCTCGAGTAACACCTCGCTAAAATAACGTGAAGAGAGGCTATGAATTAGGAGAAACGCTAGAAATGGCAAGTATTTCCACAAGCAGCTTCGGTGGGTATGGGGGTTGACTAGGGCTTTGGGAGAAACGACATCCAATGAAAAGAAAATAGCAAGTCTACAAAAAAGGGATCTATTAAGGTCTAAAATTGACAAATCGTTCCAGAATAACCTTCTCCAATTGCACAATCTGATAAGAAACCAGCTGGTGTGAAAGGGACATCAGCCCACACCAAGTCAGAGTGATGAGAGATCCTGCTCTCAGCTCCTATCTAGGGCCCCGTCACCTTTCCCACCATGAACAGACCGTTAAATAAATAACACTACCTCACAGAAATGGAAAGATATTAAAGTTTAATTTGCTGGCGTACAGACGTTCGGCTACTCCTGACCAAAGCATTTCCCATCTTACCAACTACGTTCACATGCAGGTGAATGACAAATACATATTAGCACATCGAAATCGTTATTGGCCTCCTCTGAGCCAATCAGAATGTTCAACGCGCAGTCAATAACTACTGGTATTGACTGAATTCTGAACATTCTAACGTCAACACCGGGCAGGGAAACAAAGCAATTTTCAGGCAAGATGTTTTCAAAAGAACACTTTCTCTCTAGAAAGACCGTATTTTTTTTTTTGCTGCGCCTTCCCATTTAGGAAGCAAAAACATGGGAAAATGCACTCACTTTTATTATCGAGAAACGGTTTCGTCTTACACGACCCCAAATGCATGTTCATGTTAAATCAATTTAACCACGTGTGCAATTGAAATGCTTAATTTATGCTTAACTTATAAAACAACCATGTTATTTCAATACTAAAAAATAAAACATTTAATTTACTGAGACTGCTGATATACTTTCGCATTATTAAACTAATATTTTGTTACTTTGGCACCAAAACTCCAAATCATGATTTGCTACTATCACGTTGTGCTTATAGCCTTATATTATTCGAGCAGTTCCGATGTGCAGCTGAGGCGCTTGGGTTCCAAATGCACATTAAGATGCACAGGCCGCCATTGTATGCAGCAACCGCTCCAGATAGGGGAGTAATTATGCCCACGGACCGCGGATGAGGCGTAGGGTGGGTGAGCGATTTGGACCGGGACGCCATCCTATTTAATGTCATCAATCAACTGAGGGGGCGAGGTAAAGGAGATAGGCTTCCTGCCGATAGTTCTGGAGTAAGGTGTTTAAAGTCAACTTCTACCGCTCGTAAAATCCACCAGACATAATATTACAAAAAAGCGGTACACCGCAAGAATTCATTACATTACACATATAAACTGCATTTGGTTAAGGCCCTTTTAACGAGGGACTCACTATCCTCGGAGCACCTAAATGTGTGCACATAGTCGTCTAAGACAACTCCCACTTGCACCTTAGGGACTTACCTGGAGTTATGGTCGTTTCAGCATAGCATATTTTCTTGACCCTGTGCCCGGACTGTTGTGGGCAAACGGTCAAGACAAATTGCAACCCTGAAGCTAACAAAAGGTTTTAGTGTATGGCATCAATTAAAAAAATGAATAGTGTCACACGCAAAGCAAACAGTTCAACTCCACTGGCCACCAGGACTGGGCCCACCACCACGCCATATAAACAGCAAAAAAATCTGGATAGCAACATTTACCTCAAAAACTTGATCCGTTTTTCTTGCTTCACTTTCACAAGAATTAGTATTCTCCGACCTTAACATGAATGGACTTTACATGACCGCATGTTCAGAACCCAGCAGTCAGATTCATACTCCATCTTGGCACAAAAGACCATATCTCCCCAGCATTCTGATCTCTATTGGTGCACTAACTTCCAACACATCGGGCCTCATTACACGGTAGGCGGTGGACCAAGGTGCTAATAGCACCTTGGTCCATGCCGGTAAAATACCGGCACCGCCTTGGTTGAAAGCGGAATTACCGCCCTATTCCAAGGGTGGTGGGGCGGTAATTCCCCCTTCCCCCATTGCCCTTCCCCATTCCCATTTGTGCCCCATAGGGCATAATGGGAATAGGGAAGGTGCTTATTACGGCACCGCAAATTTGCGGTGCTGTAATTAGCACCAAGGTCCCTTAGCGGGTTGGTTTTTAACACCTGCAAAAAGCAGGCGTTAAATTCTCCAATCCGCTAAGGGACCTCGTAGTAAAGCGGTAAGGGTTAACGGTCACCGGTACCATTACCGGTGACCGTTAACCCTTACCGCCTACCGTGTAATGAGGCCCATCGTCTTTAAGGCACTTGGCATGAGCCACACCGTTCTGCTCGGTGTAGGGTAGGCAGAGAGGAAAAAAAAAAAACACACTGGCTCAATGTCTGCCCAAGTGTAACCTCTGGTCAACATAGGCAGACCACGTGGTAGCACCACCATTCAGAAGGTCCATATGGACCTCATTCTGTGGGCAAACACCACATGTTTATAACTGAATACCAAAATGCATCCATAGCACTGAAATGCATCTTACTTTCAGGAAAGTCCTGAGAAGCGGATGTTCCTGCTTCGTACCTTTGTAATAAACAGTCAAAGACACAGGCTTTCTAAAGAGTACATATGATATATGATACGATATGGCATTTATAACGAGCCTATACACAAGTGTTTCAAGGCGCAACGAGGCAAGGGAGGGGAAACAGAGGGAAGACAGAGACAACGATCCTACTAGGCCAGGTGAAATTGAGATCGCGCAAGTGCAGGGGAGAGAGGAGAAGGGGAAAAGTGCAGAGGGAGGGGGCAGTGCGGTACATAGGATAGCAGTAAAATAAATAAGACAATAAATAGAAGTGCAGCCAGCTGGTAGCAAGTGCATGGGTAAGTGCAGACATCAAGTGTCAAGTGCTAGTAGGGGCTGTAGGGATACAGAAAGAGTCCCGAAGTGCAGGGTTGCCAGGGAGGCAGTGCAGGTGTGCAACTGGCGAGGGTGGGGGTAGGGGAGGAACCTGGGCACGAGATCAGAGGGAAGCCAGGTAACCAGTGCAGTTTCAGATTCGGCCAAGAGATCAGCAGGGGAGAGGAGGAGAGAAAGCAGAAGCTAAGAGGAAGGTCTTGAGGAGTTACTAGGAAGGGCCTAATAACTGGTAACCGGTCATTTAATTTTCCTTCCAAGCATAACTTAAAATCTCCCACCACGTCATCGTCCCTCAAACACACAAACCCACAGGATTTTCACAAGTACCTGAGCTAGTTAGGAAAGATTTTGTTTGCAAATTGGAAGTCAGTAAAGCTTCTGCTTTACTTCCCGTGCCTGTTTTGCTCATTCCTATGGGAAAACTGGATCACCCTTAAGACTGTCAGTACTGAGAGTCTTTGTTTCTCTTTTGGAATTCGTGTATTTTTACAAATGCACACACCACCTTAAAGTTAAGTGCAGTTAGGAAGCTTTGTATCCTTATAACATTTTAACTGATGGATTTTTGGTTACTTTGACGTTGTGCCTAAAACAAGCTAGTGACAGTGGTGTGATTTTTACAGTTTTTGTGATATTTTCCTTGTGCATTTTTGCATTTACCACAAAAGGCTACTAAAAAGGTGGTTAGCACCCTAACATGGCCTTAACAGAAGACTTTCGCATATACTCCAGTGAGTGGCCAGGTGAAACCCTGCTCCTCTACCTTATCTCAGAAGACCCTCGTGGGTGCTTCGACCCTTGGACCGGTGGGAACAAGTCTTCACCCTCGCCTTGGAAGACTACAGAAATGCCCCAGGACCACACAGTGGACTGACCAAGTCCCTTTTGGGATACCGTATTGCAGCCGTCGCTGTTCCAAGCAGTGCCTTGGGACTCACAGAATCTTCAGCTTATGTCATAAATCACCTGCCCTCATAAATGTAGCCTTTCCATGACAAGGGAAGCTGAGCTGGCGCTGCTTCTGTGTCCACTGGTGGAAGATCGCCTTCCGGAGCCGGACCATGGTAAACTCTGCTGGAAACATCCTTCTGCAATGAGGTGTCCTAAAGGGTCTGCGCCACCAAGGTCTGCATCGTGCAGTGACCTTAGGGGAAACCTACAAGACAGTCTTGAGAGGAGTAATGGAGGTGAAAAAGACAGCAAAGGAAAAACTCCATGACTTGATCGAGGCAGAGGGTGAGGGAGTTCAAAGAAAGGTGCTTACAGCACAATTGAGATCAAAGGCATAGAGACCTTCGGGCACAAGATAAATTTAGGGTACTATCACTGGATTAAGCAAAACACTATTTGGCTGTCTAAGTGGAGGGTGTATAAACAGGGGGACAGGAATGGGGGACCGTTGGCCTGGATGGCTGGGCAGGAGCTGGGGGTTAGAAGGAATGCAGGTGTGAGGGACGCAATGGGGATTCTCACGGTGGAGGATCAGGATATTGCAAACACTTTAGTGGAATTCTATGCAAAACTAAACCCCGAAGCGTCGGGAAGAAGCGTGCTGGAGGTGAGAGCGTATGTGAAAGCCCTTCCCATGAAGAGGCTGTCTGTAGAACAAAAGGAAGTATTGGAGGCAGACCTTACTCTATCAGAGATCGCAAGGAGTACCAACAATTGTAATCAGGGAAGACTGCAGGACCTAATGGACTCCCTCTGCAACTCTGGAAACTTCTGAGGAATAAAAATACACAGCCACATGCTGGTTTTGTTTAAGGGTAGCAGGGAGGAGGGTCGGCTCTTCCGGACCAGGGGAATCTGTTATAACAGGAGTCCTATGAATCGCACAACCCATCTCCCTTTTCAATGGGCAAGAGAAGATTATGGCAAAGGCTCGGGCCAATACGTTGATCACAGTCCTGCCTCATCTTGTCCACAGGGATCAGAATGGTTTCATGCCAGGGAGATCGACATGTCTCAACCTACATTGGCTATTCGGGGTGATCACATCTGAGGAAAGATTACAGCGGAGGAATAACGCAATACTGACACTTGACTCCTATAAAGCATTTGACTCCATTGAATAGACATATCTGTGGGAGGTCTTGACGAGGATGGGTTTTGGTCCCGGTCATGAGAGTGAGGGTAAACCGGTGTCTTTCGGGCCCTTTCCCTCTACAGCTGTGAACAAGGCAGATGTCCTCTCTCCCCGCTTTTATTCACTCTCCTGGTGGGAGGGGATAGAACGTTCACTGGCCTAGAGTGGCCAGGTGGACCTGTGGATAAGGTATCCCTATTCGTGGATGATATCCTGTTGTATGTGAGTAACCCTCATCGGCTCTTGTAGCAGCCTGCAGGAGAATTGGGAAAAGTTGGTGTACTATGTACTTATGGCGGAAAGGTGGGGGAATCATGCTCCATGGGCGGGATGGTCCCTTACAACAAGCCAATTCAGAGCCTAGTGCTAGGAGGATGGGGGGACATGGGGCCACATATAAGGGCCTGTGTAGCCGGAGCCACCAACCTCAGGATAACAAGCCCTGAAGGTGTCTTGCACTGGGGCCTCTGGGCCGTTTTGGTGGCAAGGAACTACAGTATGGATGAGAGAGAAAAAACTTTGGCTTGTCAGCCAGCGGTGTGAGCTGCACACCCTAATTCCCACTACGTGATTTCAAGAACTTGTAGTTGTTGAAAAAATGATAATATGCTTTGAAAAATAAAGTGTCAATCTTAATGTATTCAGTGGAGGAAGTGATAATATTCAAAAGTCGTTTGGAATCAGATATACATTTGGCCTATGCATTTCGGACTACTAGGGTCCTTCATCAGGGCCTGTATAATAATCTTAGTTAATTAGAAATTATCATATCAATGCACCAATACATTTCATCACATCAATATAGTACATCAGTGTAATCAGCAGTAAAAATGTGACTACAATAAAAGCACGCGTGTTGCTATCAGGCGTTACCAATCGCAAGTGTCGAACAATTGTGTAAATTCACATACCGATTCGGAAGAAGTGGAATGGAACACAGGCAGACGATGAAGAAAATGGAGGAAAAGGAATTGTAAATAGAAAGAAGAATGCTGACATATGGTTTAGTAATAGGATTTCAGTAAGTATGCTAAACTGGTTGCTGCTTACAGATAGAAGCGTTCTTTGAGAGGTGTGGGACATTCTGAAATAGAAGAGTAGGACAATGTATGTAGCATGTTGATATAATGTCACATCTTAAGTGGACTGGCAGTAATAGATGCAATGATCAATTTAACAATTCTATCTTACCATAGACAATGAATGTTGGTTATGATATGATATGATAGGTTATTTATAACGCGCTTAATACCCAGAGGTTTCTAAGCGTGGACCCGGGGATCGAACCTCTGGTGCCCCGTGTCATCTTGCTTCCAAGGCGAGCACGTTGCCCCTGAGCTATCCTCCCAAGACATACATCCCCTGATGGATGGTGTCCGTGCCAACAAGTGCGAAGTGGGGGTGCCGTGTAGTCACTTATGCAGCTGCCGCCTATCTGGAAAACATGTGCCGATCGCGGTTATAGTCAGCACTCAGTCTGTTACTGGTTGGTATTACAAAGTCTTATATCGTATAATAATTGGATGGCGCGGCATGTGCTTACCTTTAATTCAAGAATTAAGTGTCTCTGTGGCGTTCTCCGTGATTCGTGCCTTCACAGGTCTGTAATGTCTTAAACAACTGCTAGTTGTCAAGGCAACCACACGCAGTGTGGTTACTCGATTCCTGGGGCGGCCATCTTGGAAGAACTCTAATTGTGTGCTATAAATATAATTTCACGGCATACTTATTTCTGCTAAGTGCTAATAGCTTCATAGCTGGTGTCAATTATTTATTAGTCAGTCTATGACTTAATACATTAAAGTTACTGTTGCTGGCTGTGGTCCCGTATCGAGATGCACTGTATACACTTGTGTATCGAGGTATATGTTGCACGGATGTAATTAAAGACAAAACATTTGCATGTCTGTTGAATAAACCGTGATGGTGGCTTTCGGATGGGAGTTGCATAGATCTCTGAAATTATCTCTAATTGGAAAGACTAAAATTATTGGTATAAATATAGACATTAGTGGTGCCTCATAATATGTTATCCAAATGTTTGCATCCGGGTGTCATTATTGACGGTCAGGCTTGGTATGCCAAAGGTTTCCAAATAAAATATAAGAAACAAGGAAGAAGGATAGAGAAAATAATAAAAATGATGAAAAAAATAAAGAGGTCATATTATCGAAAGTTCCATTCGATCTAATGATAACAATCAATATAATAAATCCACTTCTTTCAGGAATCTGTTACAAAATATGCTGTAACTAAAGTGCACCATTCATTCTGAATTTCAGAGTCAATGTCCGTAGAACAAGTGCAGTGGCTGGCATGTTGGGGAGCGCATCCCTCCAACTGCCTCACAAGCCATTTGCGATGCTGTTGACCCTTACCTTTCGAAGGTCTCAATATTGTGTATGTACTGCGACACAGTACTCTGCAGGGGGGAGAGTTTTCAAAGTGCTTTTGAGGCTACGGTCACGGAGCACCAGAAGAACTGCGCCCTACCCAAGTAAAAGCCACCCTACATCTTTCTCTCTCCACCTGCCCTTTCTTATCCCCGTGGTTGGTGTCCTTTCCTTACCCTCCTTTGCCCTCCTCTCCTAGTGTGTCGTGTGCTGAAAACCAATAAACTGGAAAACAACAAAAATTACAAAAAAGGCTCTTTTCAGAGCCGCCTTTCTCAGTTTAGCAGTAGAACTATCAAGTGACGGTTGTAGGCCCCCGCGCATTTCTCAAAAAGTCTGCAGACATTCGTAGGACACTCAAAAATGGAGGGTGCAAGCGGAGCAAAACCAAAGCATTTTTTGCTTGGAGTAAGTGGTGGCTCTGAAAAGAGCCTTTCGGTGGTGTTTTGTGTGTTTTGAAAACTATGGATTGGAAAAAACGGATTGTCAAATAGGTGACTATGAATCCAAAAAAGGTCACAATGCATTTTGTACATTTCGAAGAAAAATCTGATTGCCAGCATATGTGAGATGGACTCCATCTCTGCGAAAAATGAAAGTGCTGCGAAAAAAATGTTTTCATTGTGGAATGAGTACATGCCAACATCTCTTAGAAACGCACAAACAGCCTTATTAACATTGTGTCTCGCTTTCTCCATTTGTGGACCAAATGCAGAAGAACGCAGCCATCTTTGCCATTGTGCAATACAGGAAAAAAATATTTGGCAATTTGGAAACATGTCCATGACCTTTGCAAGTCCTTCCTTCATTGCAAATTGCAAAGAAATACCAGAGACATGGCCTAAACTGTTTCCTCCGCAATTAATGATAATTATATCAGGATGAAGCTCTGTCTGTAAAGTAGCACAGAGAGGTACCAAGTCCAGCCACCTCATTCCACGCACGCCATGCCAGTGCACTTCCACATGAGGAAATCCAAGATCTGCAGCTAGACCACAACTTTCTGCATGCACCATCAACCAATGTATCCATGAGTCTCCAAAAATCCAGACAATCTGTTTTTGAGCACACAGAGCCATGGCTGGCTGGTGTCCTGTCAGGGAGAAGACGTTTGCAGTAAATTTCTCCGTTTAGAACACCCACTGAACTTTACAGACCAATCCCAACCTTCGCACATTCTCATTTGCATGCATCTCCACCCCAGAATCGCAGATGGTTATACGCGCTGTCTGCAGACTACCGCCATGTCCGCGGACACATAGAGGATCAGAGCGTGACGACTGTATATTTAAATATTATTCCCCTTTTCCCCTTTAAGGTGGGCTCTGAAAAGAGCCTTTTTTTTGTTTTTTGGGCAGATGTCTTACAGACACCTGTTATTTTGTAAAAATATTTTTTCTTCCTACTTTACTCCTACAATCATTACAGAACCTTCTCCAAAGCAAGCCTTACATTCCAAAGGAACATGGCATTTTCCCAAAGAAGATAACGCAACACCATCTGCTTCAAAATAAGCCGCATTACTGGGAACAATGTTCTCGTGGCTGCAGAAAAACATACCAGCTCGTAACATGAAAGCATGCATGCCGCGATTGATGTTACACCTCCCAATAGTTTGATCAGGACAGAAAACAGAACTGTTGTCGCATTTTCCTCTAGGGAGTAACCCAGAAAAAATTACTTTCGCGGTTGGAAAGATGTTAATGACTGATTGCACCAACTGTTCCAAATCTCCCAACAAAGTACGTGAATTCACGTAGCCCAAATGGCAAGCACCGTAGTGCAAAAGTACCACATGGGGAGTGGTCATCCTACGCATGTCTCTGCAAACTTGTAGAATTGCTGCAACATTGCGATCACTAAGCGCGCCACACCACCTCTACTCCTCTCACATCAAAATTGTGTGCCACATGCCTACTTTCGGAATAGTGCTGTAAACCATGCACACAAAAATCTCCAAGGACCAAAACCCTGACTCTCTCCCCCTCTGCCATCTTCCGTATACGCACCGTCTTTCGACACAAAAGAACAATGTGAACATCTGATTGGCTGATGCCTACAGTCCCCTTTCCATGCTAGATTTGCTGTAGAAACCCGTATGTCACACGCCCTACTCGCGGACAAGCGCTGTCTATGTGCGGCACGTAACTCTTAGCCAGTCCTTCTACCCTTTCGACATCACTAGCGAATCCATTCCCTCATTGGACACAGCTAAGCAGTCACACAACCATCCGCCAATCACATGCAACATCTCTATATCTAACTCTGTCATCAAAATTTCCCACTTCAAATGTACTATTGTACTATTGATCACTCTGAATGCAAGTCGCATATCATTACAAAGCACCTACTTCAAAAACTACTGTGCAAGCGTTGCAGATTTCTACGTACAGCTCCATGTATGAGTATAAAGTACAGGTATGTATATTTTAATCAGAGAACATGTGCAACCCTTATGATTTAATGTAAACAAATTAATGCCACTAAATCTGCATAGCCAATACATACCAACGCTCCCCCTTCAAGTGCAAGACTTCTGATTTTTCATTCACAAACCGCACTACTTCTTACTGTCTCCCACATAACCTATACATAGGTAACAACACTCCCTATTAGAAAATGTCACCATTTTTTACTGTGTACCGCCTACATTAATGCTACTTCCAATCCTATCATATGAGAAAAATAAACACTCCCGATTGCTGTGGTGACATCGCCCTCTGAGGGTCTCCCGATTTTCCGGATTCGTACTTATAATAATAATATGAAAGTAGTGAATTTTTTCCCATCTGCTACAATGACCCATCACTTCCAAACCTCTCTGCTATGGACAACACAACTTAAAAAAAACAAGGCATTTTCATAAACTAAAAATTGTACTCATTTGCAAATCAAGTTCAACTAACATACTGCAAATAACATACAAAGGCAGTACATAGTGTAGTGAAATGCACACATACACTCTTTTGAGATGTCAAAGGAGAATACTAAGACGAAAGACGCAAAATTAACCTCCACAGTAACATCACTGCTTTAAACACACAAAGTTACTAACTTCTTCTTTTTACAATCGCAGTGAAGACTACTCTCCTGAAAATCAACAGCATCTACACTGCAAACGACATATTCGAAGAAACCTTGTCAATCCACAAAAAAAAGTAAGTACAGTACTACCTTTATATTCTTACTATTCCTCAAAGAGACTGTGTGGGTTATTTATTTAATTTGCGCACCAAAACAAACATTGATTTCTGAACCATTCTACCCATAAATCCCCATTATTGAACAAAGAATAACAGGCAGAGTGGCTCACAAATCCCCTTGATTTTGGAACTCAAATAACATACAGAAGCCTTAGAATGTTAATACTAGAAAAGAAATAGCTGTTTCAATTTTATACCATTACGTTTACTATTCATGCTTCTCCTCACCACTAGCTCACTTTCTACTCTCATCTGAAGCACAGTGTAGTAGTATACAAACAGAAAATTAGACTCCCCAACTCATAACAGGACAATGCACATTCACACACCACCACAAACAGCTTCCCCATCAAACTCATGCACTCATCCACACAGCACACATATATTGTACAACAGACCAAACCATGCCTTCTTTTTTTCAACAGACCCGAAAGAATGCCTACCAAAAAGCAAGTCCGTAGAAAGGAACGCAGAAATAGAGCAAATGAAAATAAAAGTGTCCAAAGTAAACATCCATCTGTAGCAGAGTTTGTAGAGATCGTTGGAACAAAACACCTAATACAGTCGTTTAGCGAAACAAAGGAAGCTTCAACTACCAAAACTGTACCTCCTCTATCAAAATGTGGCACGAAACACAAAACGCAAAAATCGGCTGCCAGTACGGCTAACAATGCTCCTATTAATCCTGATATAGCAACAAGAACCCATAGTAAAAAAAAGTATTTTAGCAAAAATGTTTCGCCACAGAGCCCTTCAGAATCTAATAAGAGGAGGTCCGAAATCATCCTCAGCCCTTAAAACCTACCGTAGAAAATTAATCCTACAAGCTCTCGTAGACAGTGCAATCCTTCTCAAAGGGAAGTTGTTTATATTAGTGTTAAATAGGATGAAACCACTAACAAAACTAAGTACTAAACTACAAAAGAAACTTATCAATAAACGGAATGTGAACAAAAATAACTTCTTAAAAATGTGTTGGAGTGAATGGAGTCACACAACAACCAAAGAACCATATTTTAATGAAGAAGCATAAAAACATAATCATACAAACACAATTGCCATCCACAGCAGTGGACGAGGGTATGAAAAAAATCAATAATACCATCATGGACCAAGAAACACTGCTTATAAAAGTATCCCCTGAAAACTCAGAATTACCTCTCAATTCGACTGCACCAGACCGTCCAGTATACAAATGGCCATGCACGTCAATGTGTGACATTCCTAACAAATCTTTCAAATCTTTACGTCAGTTCCTCAATCAGTATGTGAAAGGTAAAGACAAAATTAAAATGAAAGTGCTGCAAAATATGGATATCTGTCCAGTGCACAAATACACAGGACTACAAGGACATTCATTAGCCTGCATTTCAGGACCTATTTGCAAAAGCACATTCCATGATATCAAAAGGATATCAATATTTCATGTAAGACATCTAGTGTATAAAATGTACTATGCTAAAAGTCCAGCTTTAGAATTAGCCAATTTAAATAACACTCTTCTGCATGGTACACCCAAATACCTACAACAAGAAATCGACCGTATCCAGAGAAAATATTTTGTAAGTGAAAGCCACTTACAAAATGCAATAGTTTTAGAACAGACTAGCAACAATTCTGCACATAGCAACCTTCTATTACACACATACAAAAAAGAAATACTAAAATTTAAAAGAGCATCAGCTGAAGTACCAAACCATGTGTATGCGTGTTGCCGCAGAACGTTTTACAAAAGAAACACAAAAAATATAGACATATCATACAAAATAGAAGACAATGAAGATTCCAAATGGTTTGAATTAGCTCTCTACCTTGCAGCAGAAAACAAATACCAAAGAAGTAAACCCCTAATATGTTGCAGTTACTGCACTACAAAACTGGAGAACAACCAAACTCCTTCACGTGCTATCACAAATAATTTGGAATTGTTCCCACTACCAAAACCCCTGCAACAACTCAATTTATATGAGAGCATCATAATTCAAACAGTTCACCCATTTCAAGCAATTATACGCCTTCAACCAAAAACAGCAAAATTACCTCCCTCTGAATTGGCGAAAGGCATTCTAGGAGTGCAACGTCCAATACAGCATTCTTTAATTGTCTTGGTAAATGGTGTACCAACAAAAGACAAAAAAATTTGGCAACAACTAGTGGACTTACATAAAGTTAGACAAGCCTTGCAATATTTGAAAGACAATAACGAATACTACAAAGAAATAAATATTGAAGAAAGCTTAAGGAAAACAACTGAAATAATTCAAGAGTCATCAGAAACTGGTCAATTTGAACTTCTGGATCCTGCTGCAGTATCCACTCTTTTGGACCATTACACAATTCATCCATTGCATTCCAATGAAAGCATAGATGATGCACTAGAAACTTACCAAATGCGACAAACCAAAGAGTCACCAATGAGCATATGGGAAAAAAGTATAGAAGCACGTGTCACTATGAACAAGATATAGAAGACCTAACTGTACTACAAGCAAAACTTAAAGATCAGCGCACCATTTTTGAAGACGTAACAAAACAAATTGCACATGGTGTACAACACGAAAGAATGTACCTGCCAAAATTACAAACCTATACTGCTGTACGTCAGTGGTGAAGCTGGGTCAGGAAAAACATTCTTAATAAAAATCATCAGCAAGTTCCTTCAACAAATGACAAACAACAAACAGTCAGCTGTTGTAACTGCCCCCACAGGTTTAGATGCCTACAACATAGGCGGTGTCACTTTACACCGATTACTACTCCTTCCAGTACAACACCAAAACAAATTAGACTATTACAAACTTTCTGCAGAAGCTGCAATGGAACTACGCAGAATATTAAAACAAATGAAAATGCTACTAATAGATGAAGTGAGCATGGTCTCCAACCTAATGTTGGCTTTGATTCACCTCAGATTGCAAGAGGTACTGAAAACAAAGTACGAAGAACTCTTTGCAGGGAAACACATTATCGTTTTCAGTGAACCTATTTTTAAAACCTTAGGACACAAACTCTGCTGTAAAACTGTTGGCAGCATAGGAAATGTCAACCTTTGGCAACATTTCCAATACAGAGAATTAACAGAAAACATGCGGCAATCTGCAGATCTCACTTATGCCAACATTTTAAAAAGTATTAGAGTTGGTGTACTATCTCAAGAAGCACAAGCAATATTGAAAAACCGGCACATTCATGCCCTTTATGGCGATAATGCATGTGCGACTGATGTTAAGGAACAATTAGCGCACAAAAATGTCAATTGTATGGCCTTAATGCCAACTCTTGCAAGCTGTTTCAAATTCAATGAAACAATGTTAAAAAAAGAAATGCAACCAATAATGGAAATTTGCACCACAGACAAACTAGACGCACATGGTATGACACTACCCATGTGTGAGCAAGCCACAACAAGACAGAGCACCTCATCACGAGTTTGGCTGTAGCCCTTAAATGCAGTGGTAACAGTATTACAGCCGCATTTAAGTGTTGGCCCTATCAACAGTTGGGCGCTAAATCGACTGTTTTACCTCCAGCTTTTTTCTGGAGGTGAAAATCCCTGTTTTCGGCTGTATTACAGCCGGCTGTATTAGCCCGCATAATTAGCGCCGAAAATTCCCCATTGGATCCAATGGACCCAATCAGGAATGGGGATTTACCGTTAAGGCCCAACTCTTGATCCGGTGGTAATACCACCAGACTGCTCGGTGTTAGGGCTATTAAAGTCGGCTGTATTACAGCCGGGAATACAGCCCAACTCGTGATGAGGGCCTAAATACCTTAGAACATTCAATTTCCAACACAGCTGTGTTGGAAAAAATATTAAAATTATCCTTAAATTGTAGAGTAATGCTTAAACGTAACCTTGACGTGGAGCAAGGGCTAGTTAATGGGGTACTGGGTACAGTTGTTGGCTTTCAAACATACCCACGTGACAACATTCAGTTTGTCAATATTCGCTTTAACAAACTTTCAGAAGTGAAAAGGATAGGGCGCACAACTGCTCGATTCCTTCTCTTCAAAGACATGTATGTAGGTAGAGAACAATTTTCTCTAACGCTTGCATATGCAGTCACCATTCATAAATCCCAGGGTCTTACCCTAGACAAAGCATTGATAGATATAGGAAAGACAGTCTTTAAAGAAGGCATGAGCTACACAGCACTATCACGCTTACGTACACTTGACGGTCTATTTCTAATCAACTTTGATGCAAGTAAACTGAACGCTGATATTCCTTGCATTTTAGAATACAATAGACTGCTTTCACTCTACACCCCCCATCTGAAACAATATCCTGTTCCAGAAAAAGTAAAATGTGCTAAAAGAAAACTGATTCAAACAGAAATGCAACAAAATCTGATGGCAAATCCTTCAAAGAAAACAAAAGAAGCTAAAACGTTATCAATTACCACCACAAGCAAAGAAGAACCTATTAGGGAAAGTAAATCAGTTACTTCTTCAAAGAAGGAACAAAAACTCTGAAAAAAGCACTCCGAGACAGAACTAGGTGGTCCATTCAAATTTTCAAATGAAACTGGTGTAAGTTGCTATGCAAATGTAGCAATGAATATTCTATTTAAATTGCCACCAATTGTTAACAATATTTACTTACACAGTACAGACTAATTGTGTTTGCAAATGTTAGTCCTTCATAGAAACGCAACAAACAATCCTGACAACACGTACAGTGTTCACGGAATAAGACAAGAATTGGACTACTGCGCTGGAATGGTGAGATTCACTATAAACTCACAAGAAGATCCACAAGAAGTTCTAATGTACTTACTACAAGTACTGGAAAACAAAAACATACCTATAAATGAAATCTTCCAGATTTCATACATATGGAAACATACATGCACTCTCTGTAACAATGTGATACAGGAACAAATCCCAAATGAGCGATTTGTGTATATATCCATACCTAATTGTGAATCCATTCCATTTCAGCAACTTGTACAGAATGCAAACCATGGCAGATTATGTGCTATGTGCAATTCAGATAATCGCTCCACCTTACTGATACAAACACATAGTAACTACATAATACTTCTGCTTCTATGTTACAATTCAGATGGAACAAATTACTTACCTGTAACTGTTGTTCTCCAGCATGGGTCTGGCATGGATTCACATGCTCATGAATATTCCCTGTCGTCAGGCTGGGAATCCTCGGTAAAGAAAAATCAGTATCAGTTTCGTTTCTGATCTGTCTTTCGTAGTAGTAACCAATCACTGATCTCTGCGTCATACTGACCACAGCCAATGACTGCTATCTCCCTAAGCCCCGCCTCTGGCGGCCATCTTCAGATTTGGTAGCACGTGAAGTGGCAGTATGACCAAGTGAAGAGCCGCAGAGGGGTTAGGCGGGAGGGTTCGCATGTGAATCCATGCCAGACCCATGCTGGAGAACAACAGTTACAGGTAAGTAACTTGTTCCTTCTCCAGCATGGGGTCCGGCATGGATTCACATGCTCATGAATAAAAGAATACACAGCAGTACACACATGCACAACCACGGGAGGTGGAAAAGGCTCAACATTAAGCATTATATCCAAAACTCAACATTAAGCAATTCTTACCTCCTCACCAGGCTCACCTTAGGCGAACAGGTTGCGCAGCACTGCTTGGCCGACCCTGGACTCCTCCCTGGAATCCCGATCGACGCAGTAGAATTTCGTGAAGGTGTGCGTCGACCTCCACGTAGCAGCCCTGCAGATGTCCAGCAAGGGCACACCAGATAGGAACGCTGTGGTAGCTGCAATCGCTCTGGTGGAATGGGCTCTCGGACGGCCAGGCAGCGGTCGGTTTGCCAACCGATGACAGTACATGATACAGCCGGAGAGCCATCTGGAAATGGAAGCCTTCGAGAGAGCCTTCCCCTGATTGACAGGTCCAAAGTTCACAAAGAGTTGTGACGTCTTCCGAAAACACTTTGTGCGGTCCACGTAGAACTTCAG
This sequence comes from Ambystoma mexicanum, assembly GCF_040938575.1. Taxonomy (NCBI): domain Eukaryota; kingdom Metazoa; phylum Chordata; class Amphibia; order Caudata; family Ambystomatidae; genus Ambystoma; species Ambystoma mexicanum. Next base: position 644,225,485 of record NC_090923.1, read on the forward strand.
CGCTCTAGCCACATCCAACGAGTGCAAAGTCCTCTCAGCCGGCGACGAAGGCTACGGGAAGAACACAGGCAACACCAAGGGTTCGTTGAGATGGAAGTCCGACAGTACCTTGGGCATGAAGGAGGGGTGCGTCCTGAGCACTACCCTCGTGTCGTGAAAAGTCAAGTACGGGGCCTTGCAGGAAAGGGCCTGGATCTCTCCCACCCGTCGTGCGGAGGTGATGGCCACAAGAAACGCAGTTTTCCACGACAGAAACTTCAACGGGGCCGAGTGCAGAGGCTCGAACGGAGGTCCCATGAGCTTGGTCAGCACCACGTTGAGCTCCCACGCGGGGGCCGGGGCCTTCACCGGTGGGAACGATCTGAACAGTCCCTTCATGAATTCTTTCACCAGACGATGAGACCACAAAGACGTCCGTCCCGTGGTTCTGGTGTATCGGGAGATCGCAGCAAGATTAATCTTGATGGAAGCGTGCGCCAGTCCAGCCTTGTCCAGCGTCAGCAAGTACGGCAGTACTTGAGGAGCAGTAATCTGTAGAGGGTTAATCTTCTGTGCGTGGCACCAGACAGAGAACCTCTTGACGTGGATCCCCTCCAGGCGCAGCCGCGCCGCCACCGGTGCGAGGCACTTGGTGAACACCCTGGGTGCCGACCTCAATCCGAAGGGAAGGGCTCTGAATTGGTAGTGACGCCCTTGGACCACGAATCTGAGAAACTTTTGGTGTCCCTTTAGGATGGGGATATGGAAGTAGGCATCCTCCAAATCCAACGACGACAGGAAATCGCCCTCCTCCAGTTGACCCAGGACGTGCTGGAGGGTGACCATCCGGAACTTCTGTGCCTTGATGAATTTGTTCAGTCGTCGTAGGTCCAGGATGGGACGCCATCCTCCCGTCTTCTTCTTCACGAGGAAGTATCTTGAGTAAACTCCGGAGGCCCGAGGCCTCTTTGGGACGAGCTCGATGGTGCCTTTCTTGAGCTTCGCCTTTACCTCCAAAAGAAGTTGAGGGACGTGATGTTCCTTCCTGGCCACGGGGGGGACGCGCGGGCACTTCTTTAGAAACTCGAGCGCGTGACCCTGGGCCAGCGCGTCCAGCACCCAACGGTCGGTGGAGATGGACTCCCACACGCTGATGAAGCTCGCCAGCCGGCCTCCCACCGGGGTGCTTCGGTGGGGGCCCGACCCCACAGCCGGTTCAGTCCTGCTTCAACGAGGCTTTGCCGCCTTGTCCTCCTTGGCGACGACGGCGGGGTCCGCCCGACTTGCCTCGTCCCCTGAAGGCTTCCTGTGACGACGAACGGGCCGCTTGACGATAGGTGGAAAATCCGCCGCCGGAACCTTTGGAGGCACCCTGCTTGCCTCCGCCGCTCCGAAAGGGTGGCCATCGTTGCTGGAGAACACCAAGAGCCCGGGCCGTCTCCGTGTCCGTCTTGATGGCTTGTAGGGAATCGTCCACTGTTTTCCCAAACAGGTTGCTCCCATCGAACGGCATGTTCAAGACTCTGGTCTGCACGTTCTGACGGAAGTCAGTTGCCTTGAGCCATCCATGCCGTCTAAGGCACACGCCGTTGCCCAACTGGCAAAATCCAGTGTCAGCGATGTCTGTCCCTATCGTAATGGCGTGGTCCGACGCCACTTCTCCTTCCTGCAAGATCTCTAGGGCCTCCGCCCTCTTGTCGTCTGGTAAGAAGTCCAGCAGGGGAGCGATATTGTACCACAACTCCCTGTCGTAGCGGGCTACGATAGCCAAGGCGTTGGCAGCCTTAATCGTCGTCGCTGCCGATGAGTTGACTCTGCGTCCCATCGTGTCCAATTTCTTTCCCTCGCCGTCCGGCGGGGAGGTTGTTGTAGAGGCCGCGGCCCCCCCCGCTTTCTTCCTGGCCGCCACGGAGACGACCGAGTCCGGGGTCGGCTGTGCCCGAAGGCACAAGGGGGCCGTGTCCGGGACCGGGTATTTCTTCTCGTACCGATCCCTCCTCGCAGGCGTCGTGGATGGGTTCTTGAGGAGGGCAAGACCCTCATCCCAGATATCGTCCAGTAGAGGTACAGCGAGGACCGCCTTCCTCTTGGTCTCGCGCCGTTGATAAAGGAAACCTTCCTTCTTCTCTTCCGGGCAGACCTGGAAAAGCTCGGATGCCCTGGCGATCATGGCATGAAACGATCCAATCTCGTCGGGCGAGGAAGCCCGGGGAGGAGGTGACGACGGGAGATCCTCTTCGTAAACCTCGTCGTCTGTGCCCGTCGCGGCCGTGTCAGTCCCCGTATCATCCCCACAGGTCGTGGACGGGGAGGAGGGCTGAGCAGGGCGTGATGGTTGAAAAGGAGGTGGAGGATGAATCCTTCTTCTCTTAGGAGGAGGGCTCCCAGAAGGGCCTGGCTCCGGGTCCCCCATCGGGAGAGGTTCCTCCATTGGTGGTAACGGCAATCTCGTCCTTATCTCCGAGCATAAGGACTGTATAGCCAACAAAATGGCCACCGAGTTGTCTTGCGGCACTGGTTGAGGGGAGTCCGACGGGCGGTCAGGAGCCCCGTCGGCACCCTCGATGTTCTCGTCATCTCCTACGTCGGGGTCCCTCCCGACGGGCTGGTCTTCTTCCACGCCAACGCTGTGGCTTAAGACTTCGATCAGCTCCTCCTCAGAGGTTGAGGCCGAATCCACGACGACCTCCTGCCCCCCCTTTTTCTTCTCTGTCGGAGGTTTCACGGGGGTCCTGTCGATGGGCATGAAAGAGGACTCCCTCCGCGGTGGCAGGGAGACTCTGGGCCCCGAGGTCGCCACCACTGGTGTAGCCTCCACAGGCTGAGCCAGGGCTGCCGCGACTGTCTCGATAGAGGCCTTGGCCGGGTGGATTAAGGCTTTCACCACCTTAGATGCGCTCACCGCCTTCTCCTTGGGGGGAGGGTCACCGCCTCGCTCCCCCTCCGATGGGGCCTTCGAGCTCGACCGGGGTCTCTCCAGGAGCTTCGCCGGGTGCTCGGCCTTCCTCTTACCCGAGCCAGAGCGTTGGCTCGTGGTTGATGGCGCCAGGGACGATGCGCCCTGCCTGGCGCCCGTAGAGCCCGACCGTTCGGCGCTCCCGGTGCCAGCGGACTCCCGGTGCTTGGCCTTCTGTTGGACCCCCGTCGCCAGGGCGCCCTCAACGGTCTTAGAAGACCGCTCGGACTTCTTCTTCTTCTTCTTGCCTGACGGGCTCTTCCCCCCCAGCCAGTTGGCGAGACGCAGATGGCGGTCCTTCATGGTCCGCTCCGACATATTGCCGCAAAACGCACAGTCCTTCTCCACGTGCATCTTGTCCTCATGCAGGCAGTAGATGCAAAGGGAGTGTTTGTCCTTACTTAAAGACATTCTGAAGCTGGCATCCAGGGCAGACCCTGAACAGCTTTCTTGGCGTCGAGCTTCCCTTCTCCTGGGCCATGATCGAGATGGGCCTGAGAAACTTCTGGAGTCCTCCAAAAGTGTGGCTCGACGAAATCTTCACCCTTGAGGGGCGTAGAAGAATCCGACACGGGTCCCCGTTGATCGGATAAAGAAACGGTGGAGCTTGAGGCTCTTTTGACTGTAAAAGAGAAAATTTTCCTAAGAAAAAAGCGCGTAAAAAAGCACTAAAGCTCGAGAGCAATAGCACGAGGATCCCAACACTTGAACGTGCGGTAAAAATCTGAAGATGGCTGCCAGAGGCGGGGCTTAGGGAGATGGCAGTCATTGGCTGTGGTCAGTATGACGCAGAGATAAGTGATTGGTTACTACTACGAAAGACAGATCAGAAACGAAACTGATACCGATTTTTCTTTACCGAGGATTCCCAGCCTGACGACGGGGAATATTCATGAGCATGTGAATCCATGCCAGACCCTATGCTGGAGAAGGTACCAAAAACAACTGCAAGCTGACTGGATTCACACACGGTCAAGTGTCACTTGGAAAGAAAACCTTTACAACAATAGGTATAATCTACCACGCAGGAGCTACAACCAATGCAGGTCACTACACTGCATACATTAAAAAGAAAAGTGGATGGTTCGGATGTAATGATTGCACCATTACTCTAAATCAGAGATTGCCAACTAATCTTACGAATGCATATTTAATCTTCTTAAAGCCAAAATTTAATAATTAATGTGTACTGCAACAGTAACAAAAATTCAAGTAAACGACTATAAACAGTTAGAATACACCAACAGGTATCTAACTGGCCAAGAATGTATAACAACCACACAGATAAATGAATACCGCAGATCGGTAAGAAAAAATGGACAGTTAGAATACACCAACAGGTATGTAACTGTTTTTAAAAATCTGCAACAAGCCAACAGACATAACATTAATCAGAAACAACAAGGAAACACTCAAAGAAAACAAAGAAATAGTTTGTAGCATAGCAAAGAAAGTTTTTTTTTATTCCAACAAGGATTTTTTTTCCCCCCAGACCCAATGATTAGAAAAACAAACACAAAAACTGAGCAAAATGCACAGTACACTGATTTGTAAACTAAATGAGGGTCCAAAAAAAAAGGTAAAATGTCTATTGTGCAATGTAATAAGTCTTCATGAAATACAAACACTAACATCCTCTTTTCTTTTATCACAGAAATTAAAAAAGGATATTTCCGCCAAGTACTAAAGTCATGTAAGGAATATATTGATTCTCAGCAAAGTAAACAGTAAGTATAATTGCACACATGGCATACAATATTCCAATCTGCACGTCTAATCTATGGCAGTAATATGGTGCAGTGGCTGTAGGCAGGGCCTACCATCTTGGATGTATAATCTACCACCTACACCCTGCGGCCAAGCAACCAAGACTACAGGTCATACCCACAACCAGCGCAGCGTATCAAAACCATGGTGCTTATAATTTCACTACTTATAAGTTTACTCTTGGGTGCATGGTCTGCAGCCATGCACCTAAGACTGTAGGTTGTGCACACAACCACCGCACCACAGCACACCCATGCTGATTTATAACCTCACTGCTTATGACTTCAGTCTTGGCCAGAACCACCACAGCATATCACACCCATTCTGGCTTCTAACTTCACTATGTATAAATTTGGGTTTAAGTGCGTGGCCAAGACTGCAGGTCCTCCCCACAACCACCTAAGTGATGTGCGATACTACGGGTGTATCTATAGCTTTGACATGCTGCAGTGGTTGTGGCCAGGACCTAGAGTCTTAGGTGTATGTCCATAGATATTTCAATGCATGGGTGTGCAGTGGCTTATAACTCCAGTGCTTATAACTTTGTAATTGGGTGCATGGCCAAAGGCCATGCACCCAAGACTGTACACACTCCCCACAACCATCTGATCGATAAGCAATACTACAGGTGTATCCATAGCTGTGACATGCTGCGGTGGTTGTGGCCAGGGCGTAGAGTCTTGGAAGAATGGCCTACGGCCATGCACCCAAGACTCTTGGCCCTGGCCACAACCACCGCAGCATATTACACCCATGGTTGCTTATAAATCATTAGCACACCCATAGAATGAAACATTATAACTGTAGCATGTACTCAATTTGTACCCAGGACTCTAGGCCCTGCCCACACCTACCAGATACATAATCGATTGTATGGGTGTGATGTATGATTGTGATATGCTGCAGTGGTTGTCGGCAGGGTCTACACTCTTGGGTGTAATGCACCCAAGACTTTAGCTTCTGGCCAGAACCACCACACCGTATCACACCGATTGTGGCTTCTAAGTGCACTACGTATACATTTAGTTTTGGGTGCATGGCCTTCTGCCACGCACCCAAGACGCTAGACCCTCCCCACAACCACCTGAATGATGTTTGATACTACGGGTGTACCTATAGCTGTAATATGCTGCAGTAGTCGTGGCCAGAGGCGAAAGTCTTGGGTGCAAGGCCATAGATATTTCAATGCATGGGTATGCAGTGGCTTATAACTCCAGTGCTTATAACTTTCTTCTTGGGTGCATGGCCTTCGGCTCCCCACAACCATCTGATTGATAAGCAATATTACAGGTGTATCCATAGCTGTGACGTGCTGCGGTGGTTGTGGCCAGAGCCTGGAGTCTTGGAAGTATGGCCTACAGCCATGCACCCAAGACTCTAGGCCCTGGCCACAACCACCGCAGCATACTACACCCATGGACGCTTATAAATCATTAGCACCCATAGAATGAAACATTATAACTATCAAATGCTATCCATAGAAAAAAAAATCTAACTACTCCATGTACACAATTTCAATGTTCGCCAACACCACGCGTGTCCTTAGAACAGTTTCAAGTTCCCTGCGCACAGCACGGACTGAAGCACTATCCTTATGCGACCCCTCATTTTCTGTACTTATAAACATCCCGAACACATCATTAACACCTACCACCTGAACAAATACAGTACTTCACCCATCTCTTACTGTCTGCACCTCCCCAAGCATTCTGACACAGCAAAACAATTTGCAAAATAGCACTTTTTTTGAAAAGTTTGGTGAGGATTCGTCCAGGGGGAGCAGAGTTATAGGCCGCCCAAAAAGTGCTCTTCCTATGGAAACAGCTACTTAACCATAACTACACAGCCACTACCGTGGCCGTGTAATATATATATATATTACAAGGCCACGGTAGTGGCCATGTAGTTATGGTTAAGTTGGTGGTTCCATAGGAAGAGCACTTTTTGGGCGGCTTATAACTTCGCTCCTCCTTGACGGATCCTCACCAAACTTTGCAAAAAATGTATATGGCCCACTCTGAATTGTTTTGCAAAGTTTGGTGAGGATTCGTCCAGGGGGGGAAAAGTTATAGGGGGGATCCCAAAACGTTTTTTTTTCCCATAGACTGAATGGGAAAAAACTTTGCGCACGGCTACAGCCCGAACCGCTGGACGGATTTACACCAAATTTGCGGCAGGAGCGGCGGCCTGGTCCCGAAAGCGTGCTTTTGCAAATTTGGTGTAAATCCGTCCAGTAGTTTTTAAAAAAATGACCAAAATGTAAGGCAAAAAAATTAGTGATATCTGTGTTTGCTTTGCGGACGGACTTCCCTGTTCGCTCCGCGGACAGCACCCCGATTGGCTCATGGCCTTGCGTCATGTCCGCGGACATGTGACGTGTTCGCTGATTGGAAGGCGAGGGGCGTGGAGCGCGTCAGCTTTTCTGTGGCGCCCACCATCTTGTATTCGCCGTCGACCGCGTACAGCGCGGTGAAACGTGGATAAAAAATTGGATTTAGTGCCCTGTGTTGGTGTGTAAGAGTGTTTGGGGAGGGTGGGGGAGTATGAGATAGGTTCAATGTTTTGTTTTTTTATGTGCTAGATGTTTTTGTTGCGTTCGATTTGTCCGCGGAGAACACGGCTGTCTGACATTTTGTAAATAAACTAAATGGTGGGGTGTTTAGAGGACGGAGTATGTGTCATTTTTGTTCGCAAGGAAGGTAAAAATGAGCTATGAAAACTCGCGGTGTACTTAATTGTTCGTAAATACACAAACTGGGGGTGTCCTCAGGACGCTGTCCGTATTGTAATCTGTCTAGTTGAATGTGTTCTAAGAACACTCGCGGTGTCCCGAAATGGTTGCAATTACACAAAATGGGGGTGTTCTGAGAACGTTGTTTGTATTGTTCGTTGTCAGGGTGAAAGTGTTTTAAGACCACTCCTTTTGTCCGCTAATAGTACAATTTCCTATGGGCGTCAACCGACTTTTTGTCCACTAAAGAAACGATAAATCCGGCTGGTGTGCGCCGACATTATGTGATAATCCTATGACTGGCGCTATTGACCTGGCTGACTTGCTTTTGCGACACTAAATCATGTCTCCCGCCCCTAAGCCTGATATTATCAAAGCATTCATATTCCCCGCCTATTTCCGTGACGTTACAGGGTGCGTCATCAAACGCGCCCAGTCCTCTCCAGTCCTAAGTGACTTTACACAGAACCCGGAAGACAACACATATTATGTCACAACACAGCGCGCCACAATTCGGAATATGAAACAGTGATTTAAAAGCAAACAGCAAGATTGTAAATTTTGTAAAGTACATTTATTTGACATCAAATGTTTAGAGAATATTCAGCAATTTGCATTTGTCTTTGTTGTCGATCCGCAAAAGTTCATGTTGAGGCACGCGATGTTCCTTTGCGGTACAGAGGGTGTTAGATCAGCTTACAACTCAGTGCGCCACAATTCGGAATATGAAACTGTGGTTTAAAAGTAAACAGCAGGATTGTACATTTGGTAAAGTACATTTATTTCACATGAAATGTTTAGTGAATATTCAGCGATTTGCTATTGTCTCTGCTGTCGATTAGCAAAAGTTTATTTGGAGCCACGTGTTGTTCCTTTGCGGTAGATAGGCTGTTGGTTTATGATAAAAGCAGTAAATGCTCACTCTGATAATCGGAAGGTTGCTCCAAAAATGAGCCATTAGACCACCCTATTGGTTGGTATGTTGTTTGTAGCCGCTAGTTCTGCTTAAGGGCATATTGGTCCTTGGCGATTGTCCCATAAAATGGTGAGGGTCATGAAGTTGCATATTTGGACCTGCACCAGGCAGTTGAAGACCCCATCCGCTGGAGTCTGTAAATCGTGATGTAGGCAAAATGGGGCCACATACCTGTTTTAAAAAACAAATTAGTCTCACCAGCCGATCTTCATTAAAAATCATCATTTTATTTATTAGGGTGTGAAACTATTTGCTATCGAAGATAGTGCAACGGAGTATGTTAATAATAAAATAATAATATTTTCCCATTCATATAGCGCTAACAACCGTGAGGTATCTAAGCAGTGCTTATTATTGACCACGGTGTGTGGTGCTCATTTATCGACCACGGAAGGATGAAAGGCTGAGTTTGGCCTTGCCGGGATTCGAACTTGCGTTAGCAAGCTGTGCACGGATGTCAAAGCGAGCGTTGTACTCGCTGTGCCATTTGACAGGCTACAGTGAAGTGGCACAGCGAGTAGAGCGCTTGACCGCCTATAGACCGGTTAAATTATTTGTATTAACCCAACCTGTGTCGTCTGCCTTTTTCAGAGCCCTCTAAACAACAGGGGATTAATTCGGCGGTGATAGTGCGCGGTAGAAAACATTATGCCACTTTCAACGAACAAGTTCAACTTGAGCGGTCTTTAATGCTACGCTATTGTAATTATATTTGGTATAAAATAATCTAAAGGGTTACTTACAGTACAATTGCAATTTCCATTGTCTACGAGTGGTGCAGTCCCAAAATACGACTCCGCGTGTGCCAACGATCTTTCGCATAGTGATATATAATATATAAAAGTGGTTTCGTTTCATAAATTTCATCCTTATCTTCTCTTACGTTTTAGCAACACTCCTTCAAGAGAAGTCTTTCATCACAATCTCTGTCTGTCAAGGTCAAAACACAATACAACCTTATAGTCCGCTTCGTGAGCCTCTCCGGGGCCCGAGAAAAAAATGGAAGCAGCTGACCTTCACTGTGAACGAGCATAAATTCTTACTTTGCAACATTCTGTGTAAAGCCATGTGTAGAAGTTGGTTTTTGCACGCCATGTTTGTATATTTTTTGCGTGATATTAAAAAAAGTTTGTTTAAAGGACGTTATGGTTTTAAGTACAGCCGAAAGACCCCTGAAAATTACAAGTTATGGTAAGCTATGAAAAATAACTCGCGCCACCACAGTGCACTGCTAAGACTAACACCCAGGACATAAAAGATGACATCGCAAATGTCATTGATGAAATCACTGATGACATCATATGTGTATGTACTTTTCATGGAATTTGTGTACTAGGGATTTTTATTATAATGTTGCGAAAAAAGTGTCAAGGATATTGCAATAAATATCATACCGTTATTAGTGCTTTGAACGATGCATTGGTATAAATAGCATTGTATTATGGGATTCTATCTAGTATACTGAGCTACTAATGGAGAAACATAGCATTGTGTGCAGAGTACAAGATGAAAGTATAATATTTGTAATGTTAATATGTTGAATAATGAAATGATAATTGTCCTGAAATGTTTGAAAATTCACAAAATGGGGGTGTTCTGAGGATGTTATTTGTATTGTGTGTTTGCTTAGCTGTATGCAATGAGGGAATGGCACACAGAGTAAAGTGGACGCCGTCCGCGGACACCGCGGCTGTTCGTGGACAGGGCGTGCTACATCCGGGTTTTTCCAGGAAATCCAACATGGAAAGAAGACTGTACGGATCAGCCAATCAGATGTCAAGGTTGTGGATTTGTGTTGAAAGAGACTGTGTGTGGTGAAGATGGCAGAAGTGGAGAAAGTCAGGGTGTTGGTGCTCGGAGATATGTTTGTGCATGGTTTACAGCAGTACGCTGAATGCAGGCATGTTGCAAATAACTTTGATGTGAAAGGAGTGGAGGTGGTGTGGAGCACTGTGCCTGATTGCAATGTACAGGGAATTGTACAAGTTTGTGAGGATATGGCCACGATTAACAGTCCGCATGTGGTAGTTTTGCACTATGGTGCTTTCCATTTGGGCAACGTCAGTGCCCCTACTTTGCTGGCTGATTTGGAACGCTTGGTTCAAGCCGTAATGAAGATCCTTCCAAATGCGAAAGTAATATTTTCTGGATTACTACCTAGGGCAATATGGGACAAGAGTTCAGTTTTTTGTCCTCAGCAAAACATTGCTAGGTATGTCATCAACCGAGGCATGTGTGCCTTCATGGTTAGAGCTGGTATGTTCTTCTGTAACAATGAGAATATTGATGCCAGTAATGCTGTTAATTTTAAAGAGGATGGCATTTCTTTATCTTTTACGGGAAATGCCTTTCTATTTTGGAATGTAAGGGTTGCTTTGGAGAAGGTTATGTAAAGATTTTAGGAGTAAAGTAAGAAAAAAAAACAAGAAAAAAAAATACAAAATAACAGGTGTCTGTCAGAGCCAACTTCAAAGGGGAAATGGGGCACAATATTTAAATTTACATTCACCACGCTCAGATTTTCGATATGTCCGCGGACATGGCGGTAGTCCGCGGACATGAAAATCACTACGAGGGGGTTCTGTTCTATGTTACATGTATATGAAGTCAGGGACGTTATGGTTAAGTTGCGCTACTAAAAACCTATGAAATTCAGTGAAAAAACTTAGTTAAAGGGACGTTATGGTTCAAAGTAAAACCGAAAACCCCCTGATATTCGGCAGTTATGGTAAGATAAGCAACCATAACTCGCGCCACCGTGACATCACTGATGACATCACATGTCTGGCTCCCGCTTTTTTTCCTTTATTGACATATCTAGGCCACATGGTTTTGCTCAGTAACAGTCAAGGGGCCTCATTACGACCCTGGCGCTAAGGGATTACTGGTACCGGTAAGGGTACCGGTAATCCCTTAGCGCCTGATTACAAGGTCCCTTTGCGTGTTCCCACCTTAACGGCTGGTTTTACCAGCCGTAAAGGATTGGACCCGCAAAGGGACCTTGGTGTTAATTACGGTACCTTCACAGTACGCAAAACTCTAATAAGAAAGCAGTTATCTTTTCACTATTCAACATGGCAAGATTATGAATATTGCACCTTCATCATGTATGCTGCACACACTGCCTATGTTTCTGCATGAGTAGCTTACTATACTGGATAGAACTTCATAATAGAATGCTATTTATAGCAATGCATTGCTTAATGCACTAATTAGCTCATGATATTTATCCCATTGATCCTTGACAGTTTTTGGTCAGCATTATACGAATCCCTTGTACAGAGTTTTCATGAAAAGTACATACAAATGTGATGTCATCAGTGATGTCATCAATGACATTTGTGATGTCATCTTTGATGTCCTGGGTGTTAGTGTTAGCAGTGCACGGTGGCGCGAGTTATGGTTGCTTATCTTACCATAACTGCTGAATTTCAGGGGTTTTTCGGTTTTACTTTGAACCATAACGTCCCTTTAACTAAGTTTTTTCACTGAATTTCATAGGTTTTTAGTAGCGCAACTTAACCATAACGTCCCTTTAACAAAGTTTTTTCACTGAATATATATATATATATATGATATATGGTTTTTGAGTGCATTACTTACCTGTGATATTGTAATACTTAGTGTGTTTATAAAGGTCTAATAAATAACTGTATTTTCATATACTTACTAACTTGAATTATTGGTGGTGTTCTGTGTAGACTCATTGAAGCCCTAAACCAGGGGTGAACAACTGATTTTGGTAGAAGGCTGAATGTACCCTACATGCTGCCTATGGTGGGCCGAAAAGTAAATGTGTTTGGGGAGGGGTGGTGGTCGGGCAGGGCAGGAGACTTTTTCAACCCCATTTTTTATCCAACTCATGGCTCCGACCCCCACCCCATGTACCACATCAATGGCATGGCCCTGGATTCCCTATTCTCGCCCTCCCACCCCCACCAAACTGCATGGCCATGGTCCTGCTCTACCCCTACCCACCAAATTACATATCCCATTTCCCCTTGAGCCCCCCCACCAAACTGTATGACCCCCCCCACCTACCACTAAACCGCATTCTGTGTCCTCCACACCATACTGCATGGTACTAGATCCCCCCTATGCCCTCCCACCACCCTCCAATGGCATGGCCCTGGTCATTCATAGCCTCCCAACCCCACCAAACAGCATGGCCCTGGTCCCCCTATTCCCTCCCATCTCCCACCTCCCACCAATGGCATGGCACAGGTCCCTCATATCCTCCCAACCCCACCAAAGAGCAAAGCCCTGGTCCCTCCTATTCCCTCCCACCCCCCACCAATGGCATGGCACTGGTCCCCATACGCCCCACAAGCCCCACCAATGGCATGGCTCTTGTCCCTACCCTATGTCCCCACCAATTACATGGTCTTAGACCCCACCCAACTAAACACACCACCCCCCACCAAAGGCATAGCCTGTTTCCCTCCACACCTCACAAATGGCATGGCCCTGGACCCCCGATCCCGCAACCAAACACTATGCCCCATGATCCCCACCCCCTACAAAACTCTATGCCCCATGACCCTCACCCCCAACCCCAACCAAACAGTATACCCCATGACTGCACCCCCAACCAAACACTATGCCCAATGACCCCCACCCCTGACAAAAGGACATCCCCCATCACCCCCCAACAAAAGGCCCTCCCCATGAATAACCACCCCCCAAGAGGCCATCCCCATGACACCACAACCCCCAACAAAACACCATCCCCATGACCTCCCCCAAACAAAACGCCATCCCCATGACCCCCTCCAAACAAAACGCCATCCCCATGATCCTCACCACCCAACAAAATGCCATCCCCATGCCTCCTCACCCCTCCTCCGCCCACTCTTCCCTCCCTCAACTAGAATGCACATACCTGGGGAGACCCAGTCAGCAGTCAGGGGAGCTGGCAGGCAGGCTGGCAAGGAGGCATGCAGGTGGGCTCTTCTGAACCTGTACTGCGGCTGGCGTGGCTAGGCTGAAATGCCTTCTGGCAGCAAGCCTTTAGGCATGCCAGTCGCAGTGCTGGCCATCCATTGGTGCAATACACCACTGCGTGACTCGCAAGAGTCACAAAGTGAATGAACTGAACCAATGGAGGGTCAGTATTGTCACGACCCGGCAAGGTAAACAAAGACTTTCCTAATGGATGGCGGCCGTTGCTGCTTGTGGACCGCCCTCCATTAAGAAAGTCTTTAACCCTGGCGGGCCAAGAAAACCAACATGCCGGGCCGCACTTGGCCAACAAGCCGTATGTTGTGCACTCGTGCGCTAGACCATTGTCGCACATTTCCTGAGACTAAGCCTCAACCTCTATTCAACTCTAGCTTGATTGGGTTTTGGCTAACCTCTCAGTGTTCCCTCCTAAAACCCTGCCCCAAGAGGCTGATTTTAGATAACCATTTTAGCAGCTAGCAAAGGGCTACTGATCACTAAATACGATCACTTATACAGCGGATATACATGGCCTGAGATGGTATCTGAAAAGGCTCCCTTCTCTTGTTCACAGTAACATTCACCTTTGCTACACATGCACGATAGAGTTCAAAGTGATGCAGTCCTAGTCATGTCAACATCTCATGCCTACACCATTCCCATCACATACTTAGAATGTGGTGTACTGCAATATGGGGTTGCTAGACCAATGGTAAGCCGACAATGCTGTACCAGCGGCAGATGGGCGATATGCAAGACCCCAGAACACAAATAGTCTATACCAATGTCAGGTTTCTAATACATATACAGGGTCATGTTGCTGTAACACTTGTGGTATATTTTAATGTTTCATGTTTAATGCACAGAAGTCTCATCTACTCTGAAAACTGCAGCGATATCCCAGTGGTTGCCTAATCTGTTATGATTAGCTGGGAAATGCACTAAAACTCTCAGTTCCGCTACTCCGCCTTCTCTTGTCCATGCTACTCTTCTTATCACTTGGAGCATATCAACACCCACGACAGGAGTCTAGAGCACTAAACAAGCAATAAAACAATTTAATTGTCTCCTTCCATTTGCTTCTCTCTCTCTGTACTTCTCACTATCCGGGTTTTAAAACAACCCTCACAGTTGTGTGAAGCGCTATACAAGAAACACATTTAACATTAATCTGAGAGATTATTCCTTCTGAACGGTTTTTGTGTCACTCCAACATAAAGGTTTTACTCTTGTAAACTAACAATGACAATGCTAGGGAAAGTCTTTCTCCCTTTATTAACTACCCAAAAACATAATTTTACAGAAGGAAGAAAATTGCCATGAAATACAACACAAATTAAGGCATGGAAAGACTTAAGAAAAGTTACAACACTATTATTGCTATGTTTTGTATCTGGAACCAATACCGATTTTCAGGGATGCAATACAAGGCCAAAGGCATTAACTGTGATGTAGTAAAGAGGCTGCCACAGTGGATAGGAATGTAGTATTTTGTGTTGGTCACCATGGCTGGAATCCTGGTTCAATTTTGAGGTGGTAAAGGCCTCCCTTTTTCATAAGGCGGATTTATGGGACTGGGCAAAGAATTATTCCCATTTGTCAAATTTCATAATTATGATGCAATATCCACGGTTATGCACAAATACATGAAACCTCAAAGGCATTTACTGCTCAGCCCAAGTCCTGCCATCCGCTCTTTTATGTTGAGACTTAGGACCAACTAGCCCCCATTATTGACAATTAGGGGTACGCAATGGGTGATCCCGAGTGACTCAAGGGATTGTCGGCTGTGTAAATGTTCTGGTTGCCTAGAAACTACGAGGCAACTTATGACCGAGTGTCAAGTCCTTGGGTCGGCTTATATGTGCTTGTTGGGAGAAATAGTTAATGATTATGACACAATTAAATCCAAGGCATTCTGGTTGCATTGCCTTAACTTAGATTCTAATGAAATGCACACAGCACTTTATTGGGTTTGGAAACGAGTGGAAAAGCGCTTGGAAGTTAATGAAATCTCAAAACAAGTAATCATATAGAATTTTTGCTACACTTTACCCGCATTTTATGAATTTTCAAATGACTATGCATTTGATATTAACATTCTTAGTTTTCTTTGGAAATGTTAGGTCTTGGCATGTAAAGAATAACTATTTTAGAGATTTATATGGATTTTTAATAGCACAGTCTCTTAATTGTTCTGTATGTTTTTTGCATGTGAGGAAATTCGTGTTTTCACTGTGTACTTGTTGTGTAACAATTTTGCGAAAAGAGCTTGGAGATAAACAAATACAGATATTATATTTAGTGTAAGGCTATTTATGACGAGAGAAGGAATTGTGAAAAGAATTTGCAACTCAATATTCTCCCATATAAACCATTAGCCACATAAATGGTATGGGGGGGATGGCTTTAGTTTAGCAATGACACAGAATTAGAACAATACAAAATGTGTTCTTAGTGTCAGTAGAAAGGAGGAACATTTGAAGTGCCATTCACAAGCCTGTGGTCATGAATCTCTGCGAATCACAGATTAGCATTAATACAAGCCGGGCGACAGTGAAGGGAAGATACGCAAGCATAGTTAGCTGGATAGACTGTGGGACATCATATCAAATCAGGGGATGTCACGTCATTCAGCAGAAGGAAGGGATTACACAAGTACAAGAATGTAGAAACAGCAGCAGACCAGGCCATAGCCAGTCGGGAGTCAGCTAGCCAAGATGGTATGCTAACCTGACTCCAGATTGGCAGAGAGCCTTTACATCATGTCACCTTGAGGAGCCCAGGACAGTTTGCGGGACAAACCGCTCCTGGGAAAACTGTAGTTTGCTCTGGTTCCCATCAATAGGACTACCCCTGAACACAGAACAAGGAGAGCCCCAAGCAGATTTCAAAAGGGAAGGATACCCGGTGGGAGGCGGAGAAGAAAATGTGTGGGACCCAGGGGACGGTTTAAGAACACTGAGCAAGAAGAGAGTAGGGAGAGGTCAGAGTGGAGCAACGCAGAGAAAGCAAGGAGGAAGCCGAGGAGAAGGAAGTGAAACACTCATGATGCAAAAGGAGCATGTGGGAGAGAGGGAAATCTAGAAAACAGTAGGCAAATCGAGAATTGGGAACAAAGGAGATGAGCACTGGAAGGAAAAGTAGAGCTCTTTAAGAACTGAGCCAGAGGGCAGTTCTTAAGTTGGTGGAAAGGGAGCAGGTCTAGAACTAGAGCTAAGCAGAACAAACTATGCTAGGGGGAAGCAATCCCTAGTCCAGCCAAAGTTTGAGGGTGCAAGTCCAAGACTGCATAGGAGGGGAACAGTGGAAGTACCCGGCGGTCCAATGGTTAGTGTAGTGCCTGACCATCTGACAAAAACCAGGATGACCCGGATCCAGCTCAAGGTACCATAAAAACCGAGAGATTGTGAACGACCTTGAACTAAGGGGAGGGTAGGACTGAGGACCAGAGAAAGAAAGTAGCAGTTCTGCCAGCATATAATAACCTTATTGGTAAACAGGTTCTAACATCATGGGGAGGGGGCAGGGACCAGTCAATGTAAATCCACTGGACAATAACAAACTAGAGTAGAAAAATTAACATTGGTCTTCAGGCTTCTGTTGCTGTCTATACCTCAACAACCCTCTTCCTTTAATTTACAAACTAGTGATAACAACAAGGGACTACAATGTTAGATGTGATTGTTTTAGTCCTATGCTGGCCAAGGATATGCTGGTTTTCCCAGTTATTGGGACTAACCTTAGCTTTAGTCAGGTCTCAAAACTCTTCTCACCTCAAGCTGATGGGAGGGAATTTAAAGAACAGCCTCTAGGTTTGCCAATATGGAAAATAAGAGACACCGCCTTCAAAATGAAGGCCTGACCAGCATTATCCAATCAAGAGTCCAGAAGACCAGCTTCCATCAAGGTTTATAACCGACACTAGCAGAACTTTGTAAATTGGGCTTCGAAAATCAGAACGGCTACTTTCTGGAGGTCTGGCAACCTATTCGTTACTTATGGGTATTTAGGAGCAGGTAGGTATGAGGTCTTGGTAGTCCCCGCTAATGGGCGGATCAGATCAACAATCTGCCTGGTTTACACGACAGCTAGGATCACCCTACCTTCAAAGGTGCAATCAATATCAACAGGGGCTATGGAAACATAATGGGCAGATGCTTTGGGTGTTCCTATCCAGGATATATGCAGACCAGCCACCTGGTTAGACCTAAAACCTCCAAGAGAAACTATCAACTTAAAATTGACAGCCAAACCTCAGGCTCCTTTGCCACTAATGTTCTGCACAAAGGCACTTGATGAAAAAAGCAGGATGCCCAATTCCTTCTATTAACAAAATGGTGACAGGGTGTGCAGCAGCATACTTCATGGTATGTGTGGAATAATAAAGATTACCCCTGCTATCTGCGCAGGGAGTATTAATTCTATTAAAGACTAGGAGGCGAGCATTATGCTTCAACTTCTTTAATTCACTACTCTTCACAGCAGTTTCAACAAACTCAAAACTATACCAAAAAACTCTGAAAAACAGTCTGAACAGACTTTTCCTTCCTTGAACTACAATCCCCATAGTCTCTGTAGTCCATCCTACTCCAGCTCAGCTATGACCATATCCTGTCCCTGAGCTCCTCCTCTCTTTTACTCGCTCTGAAAGTCCCAGAGAAAACTCCACACTTAGTCCTGCAACTGGCAAAGACTTGAACCGTCCCAAACGAATGTCACACTCCTTCAACTCAGGCAACGACTTCTACTCGTCTTTCCCTTCAATTATTCTTCTGCTCCTCTCCTAGAGATAATAGAAAAGCAGAAAATCAGGGAGGTGTCCATGTATTGCTGTCATCCACATATTATTATCACATACAAACATTCAATAATATGCGCAATACATTTCTCGGGTGGGAATTTAATGCTCGCCTCCTAGTCTTTAATAGAATTAATACTCCCTGCGCAGATAGCAGGGGTAATCTTTATTCTATGGCAAGACTGGAGGCGAGCATTATGCTTGTTCAAAGCTGTCCCAATACTGCACTCGCTATACTCTCTGTTGGTTTAAAATAAAATTCCCTAAATGTGCGATCATTCGCCCAGTCTGCTGCTGCCATAATATCTTGCAAGGGAACCCCTGTCCTATATGCTTTGGACGCCATGGCCCCTCTCACTGAATGTGCTCCGAATTGTTGCAAATCGATCCCTGCAGCAAGCATCACTTCTCTGACCCATCTCGCTATGGTAGCTGTCTTTACTGCTTGAAAGGGCTTCCTACGTGCTATCAGCAACTGACTCGTACTACTCGCTCTAACTTCTGCCGTCCTGGCCTCGTATTCCTTGATGCAACTAGCTACGCACCACTTGACATTATTGGGGAAATAGGGATAGTGCACTGCGGATGTACTCGATTTCGTCCTCTGCACTACTACGAAGGACACTCCCTCTGGTCCGAACCTCCTCCTATTGATCTCTAAGGCCCTAACATCCGACACTCTCTTGCAGGATATGAGACATAACAGCATAGCCAATTTGCCTGATAACTGCTTGAGAGACAGAAATCTATTCACCGGCCAACTCTCTAATAATTCCAAAACTCTTGTGACGTCCCATAACACTGTATATCTGGGAACTGGTGGTGCTTTAAATTTAGCTCCTCGAATGAGCCTACAGACTGCTGGGTGTTCACCCGCCGGTGCCCCTTCAATCGGCATATGGCCGGCGGAAATCGCTGATCTGTACACTCCAATAGTGCGGAAAGCTTTCCCATCTTGCAGCAGGTTTGCCAAAAAATTCAGTATGGCCACTATAGGAGCAGAAATGGGATGAAAACCTCTCCCTCTGCACCAACTCGTCCACCTGGCCCAAGCCGCGTCGTAGCTCCTCCGAGTCGATGGAGCCCAGGATTCAGCAATAAGCTCTGCTGCCTGCATCGAAATGCCTGGCAGTTCCCATCGTCTCCTGATATCCTGCACGCGATGAGCGGGAGTGTCTTCTTCATTCTCAGAGGATGACACTGTCCAGCTGGGTCCGTGAGCAATCGTTCCCCTTCCGGGAGGATCCTCGGCAGGTCTATCAGCCGCTCTATCAGCGTCGGGAACCACACTTGGGCTTTCCACAACGGTGCTATCAGCACTAGCTCTGCTCTCTCCCTCCGACACTTCGCCAGCACTCTGCTCAGCATCATGAACGGAGGGAAGGCGTAATGCGTGCCGCCTGTCCAGTCTTGCAGAAATGCGTCCGTACCCTTCGCGTCTGGGTCTAGCCTCCAGCTGAAATAGCTGGATATCTGGGCGTTGAGACGAGACGCAAATAGATCCGTGTGTAACGGGCCCCATCTCTGAACTATCATCTGGAACACTGATGGGTCTAGCTTCCAGTCGCTGGAGTCTGTGAGGTACCGGGAGTTCCAATCTGCTATCACATTCAGTGAGCCGGGAAGGTACTCCGCTGTCACTGATGTCCCCGTCCTCAGGCAATAGTGCCAGAAATCTTTTGCTAGCTCGGCTAGCAGCCTGGACTTGGTCCCTCCTAAGTGGTTTATGTAACGCACTGCCGATATGTTGTCCATCTTCAGTAGGACGCAAGACTTCACCTGTCTCTCGTGAATGTCTTTATCGCGAAGGAGCCTGCTAGGAGCTCTAAGCAGTTTATGTGCAGGTTCAGCTCCTCTGCGCTCCATCTCCCTCCAGTTTGCAACTCTCCGCATCGCGCTCCCCATCCTATACGGCTGGCGTCTGACTCTATCACGAGGTCTGGCCGGTCCCCGAATATGGCACGCCCATTCCAGGCGTCCATATTCTGCAACCACCATTCCAGTTCCGTGATTGATTCCTGATCTAGCGGTATCGATTGATGGTATCTCAGCCCTTGTTGCAGGTGTCTGATTTTCAATCTTTGTAAAGCTCGATAGTGTAAGGGACCTGGAAAAATAGCTTGTATTGAGGCTGCTAGTAGGCCCACAATCCTCGCTAGGATCCTCAGAGATATGACTCTCTTTCCTAGACATGCCCGGATCTCTCTCTTGATATCTCGGATCTTCCTCGCTGGAAGTTCCAGGGTGGCTTTCCTCGTGTCCAGGATGAATCCGAGAAAATCCAACCTCTGCGCCGGCTTCGTATCCGACTTTTCTGTGTTCACTAGAAACCCCAGTGACTGCAGGAGGTCTAGAACCCACTGTGTCTGATATTCCAGTGCCTTCTGGTCTTCCGCTAGCAGCAATAGATCGTCTAAGTATATGATCAGCCGAATTCCTTTTTCTCGGATGGCTGCGGCTACTGGTTTCATCAACTTCGTGAACGCCCAGGGCGCTGACGCAAGTCCGAATGGCATAGTCCTGAATTGCCAGAACTGTCCCTTCCAGCGAAAAGCTAGAAATCCTCTGAACCTCTCCTGTACTGGGACTGTAAGGTAGGCATCTTTCAGGTCTAACCTGGTTAGCCAGTCTCCCTCCCTCAGGGAGTCTCTGAGCTGATGGATTCCCTCCATCTTGAAATGATGGTAAACTATCCATCCGTTCAGCTCCTTCAGATTTATCACCGGGCGTATTTTCTCCTTCCTGTGAACGAGAAACATGTTGCTGAGAAAACTTGGGACCCCGGGGCATCTTTCTATGGCTCTCTTCCTCACTAAGAGCTCTAATTCGGTATTGAGGGCTGCTTGCTCCCCTCTTGCTAACTGCTGGCGCTGGGGGGCTCTTGTCTGCACTGGGTCTTGGATGAACTCTAGCTGCAGACCTCTGACGGTTTGCAAAATCCAGGCATCGCTGGAAAGCGCGCGCCAGATTCCCCA
The DNA here is from genome assembly GCF_040938575.1 of Ambystoma mexicanum. Lineage (NCBI taxonomy): Eukaryota > Metazoa > Chordata > Amphibia > Caudata > Ambystomatidae > Ambystoma > Ambystoma mexicanum. The sequence goes on from NC_090923.1 coordinate 644,246,611, forward strand.
GAACCTCTTTGTTCTCCCTCCCACTGGAGGGTATGTTATCCATCTTACCTGGTGTAAACCCTTGGCCTCGTCCGAAGCCTCTTCCTCGCCGTCCTCTGCTATTGCGACCTCTGGCCGGGAAGAACGTGTCCTGTTGCCTGTTCTCCCAGTACTGGGCCCTGTAATTCGGGGGTCTTCTACCTCCCTGTTGGCGACCGGTCGAGCGACCCCTGTAACGACCGGTCCCGGCAAAAACTCTCTGCGGGAAGATCTTACGGATGGGAGCTTGTGCCTTCTCCAGAGATGTGTATGTGCCTACAAATCGGCCCATCTCCTTCCCGAAAGTCTCTCCAAACAAAAGGCCTTGCGCTGTCTCCCCAGCCTCGTAGGATGCCAGGTCGCTGAGCTTCGAATCTATTTTCAGAAGCAATCCTCTTCTCCTCTCGGAGGCTATTGCGCAATTCGCGTTACCTAGGAGGCAAACTGCTCTTTGCGCCCATCCAGCTAGGGCCTCTGGGTCCACCTCCTCGCCTGTGTCCTTCGCTCTTTCAGCTAAGTCCATGATCTTGGCGAGCGGACCGGCTAAGTCCAGGACCTTCTCCTGGCAACTCTTCCATGATCTATCAATTCCTTTACGGGGGTCCTTACTCGTCTTTGAAACAAAAGTGAGCATCTTTGGATCCAATTCAGGGGCTTCCGCTACCTTCCCCGGTAAGTCCGGCCTGGGACATTCTGCACGAAGCCGCTGGCGGACTTCTTTATCCAAGGCTTTTCTGAGCCTTGCTGTCATGTACTGAGCCACTCTTGGAGAAGGCTGCCAGTCGGAAGATCTCGGATTTCTGATGGCATCCGGATCGAACATATCATCTTGCTCCTCGTTGAGGTGCTTCTCTTTGCGGGCTTTCTTACCCCCGCTGGGCGTAGCCCACTCCTCCTCGACTGGTTCCTCCGGCTCTTGAGGGGACAAGTCCTCCTCCTCTGGCTCTTCTTCCGAGCCTGGGTCATCATCTCCCACATTATCTTCCCCGGGAGAGGGGGTCATGAGGTCCGGCACGGCCCGGCGCTGCAAATATGCTCTTTTGAGCTTCGCGAAGGCGTCGGCGACCTCCGGGGCCTTATCTTCTGCCCCATCCGATGGGCCCTGGGGGTCTGCAGAGGCTTTCCTCTTGCGGGCCTGACTACTCCCCTTAGACCCTGCACCAGAGGGTTCCATGGGCAGGCTGCGAGTCGTCTTGGTGCTTTCCTTAGGCTGATGAAGCATAGCTTCTAGAGTCTCTAGCCTTTCCTGCAAGGGTCTCACCCCTTGAGCCACTGCATCTATCAGGGAATTCCCCAGCACCTCCTTGAAACTTGCAGCCAAGTCTAGGGACTGCTCCTCCTCACTCCACTCATATTCAGACATGATAAGGGGTGCTGCGTGCCTCGGTACCTGCGTGCAGGTGTCTTCTGCTGCCCACTTCCTGATAGGTGCACCTCTGAGACTTCTCCGAGTCTCTTTTTCTTTTTTTCTTTTTTTTTTTTTCAGTATGTGGCTGCACCGGACTCTTCCTGGTATATAATGCCTGTGGTGGCTTGGTAGCTTTGTGTCAGCTTGAGGTAGCACTCTTCTCTCTTTCCCTGCTTTTTTTTTTTTTTTTTAATCTTTCTCCAATTCCTCGCTGCTGCCTCCTACGAGGTAATGCTGTCTCCCGCTCGCTGGGCGCTTCGCGCGCGCGTGCGGAAGTCGGGATTCCTGTCCTGGAGCTTCGGATCGCTCCGAACGTGTAATCCTCTTTTGCTGCAGCCGCGTCGCGTAATGAAAGCGACGCGGCTCAGCGCATCTCTAGCTCCGCCTCCCCAAGGGTGGGGGGGAGTTTTCCTGGTCCTCCGCGAGGGCTCGCCACGTTCGTCGCACGACTCCTCCCCTCCAAGGGAGGGGGCCTGCTGCGCGAGGGCTCGCCGCTTGCCCGGCTTCTCCCCCTCTAAGGGAGGGGGCCCGCCGCAGCGTGCCCGCTCCCGCTGAGTGCAGGGAGGCTCGGGGAGCTCCGAGGCCCGGCGGGACACCCCTCGCGTGCCGGTAGTGTGGCACGGGGCTGGAGGCCGCCGGAGCTCCCGACGCTGCCGTAAAGCAGCTAATTAGATCGCTTCGAAGAAGCTTGCTCGTACGCAGTTCGCATTAAATAAAACTCAATAATACTGTCCTAAACACTGCCTCCGAGTGTAAATCCACTGTGGAGGCACCTGAAGCCTTTCAGATAAAGCAAAATCTACGCTAATGTATACAAACACACATTATGCTAAGAGGTAAACAGAAAATCACTTATCTGCTTGAAGAGCAGTAAAAGAAGAGGAGGAGCTCAGGGACAGGATATGGTCATAGCTGAGCTGGAGTAGGATGGACTACAGAGACTATGGGGATTGTAGTTCAAGGAAGGAAAAGTCTGTTCAGACTGTTTTTCAGAGTTTTTTGGTATAGTTTTGAGTTTGTTGAAACTGCTGTGAAGAGTAGTGAATTAAAGAAGTTGAAGCATAATGCTCGCCTCCAGTCTTGCCATAGAATCATGGGTCAATCCATCACTAATCTGCATGCATGCCAACATGTCCCAATCCATTCGGGAGATAGAAGACCTGGACTTTTATTCTGGGAAACCTGGATTTCTCCATTACAAATGTAGGACTACAAATCCCCAAAAGCAAAGAAAATGATTGGACTGGACTAGTCTCTCCATAATGGAATGCAGCATGTTGACATGTAAAAGCTTTGGCATTCCTCAAAAATAACTTCTGGGGGAAGGAAGACAGATGTAGAGGTAATGCTCAGATTACTTAGCTGTAATCTTTATTACTCCTAGTCCTACTATTATGCATCACGGTACTTACAACCCTCCTCCCCCTGCGTTATTGGGAGGTGCAGAGACATAAAAAATATTCCTCCAAAAACTTTGCGCAACATGATAGCAGCTCTGAATATTTTTCCAATCTGTAAGCAGGTGCGCGTTCATGCTTCTTTTCCAGCTGATACTCCGAAACTGCATGGTGACTAACCACGCGGATTATAATTGGAATCAAGAAGTGCTTGAGAAAGAACTGTGTGGCAACTCTCCCGACAACCTTCATGATGCCTCTTCTATTAACTTATCAACGGAGAGCAGGGGTATTATTTGGGCTATAGAGATTCAGCCCTCCACAGAATGCCCCCGATGGCCCCCAGAGGGGCAGAAGTAACTTTGAGATGTCTCTTGAGGTCCACCCTAAGTTCACAAGTGTATTTTCTCTACAAAGTCATCAAGACGCTCAAAACAAAGGGTCGTCCATTGGGGCCGCTGAAAATTATACCCAAGTGAGAACTAATATAACGCTGATTACGAGAAAAAACATGGCATCCCAGACACCTGACTGGCAGGTATCCAGTCAATCAGTGGTGCGAGAAGCCCCATATTCTCCACCTTCATCATATCTGGCTGTAGATTTCTGGAGTAAACCTCCACCACTGGAGTCACATAGGCCTAGAGAAGAGCATATTTGGGAGAAACGTTCTACAAATATTAACAAAGAGCTAACGGCACTCTATGACTAACAAGAACTGGTTTCAAGTGCAGTGAGGTCTAATACTGATACCTTGAATGTGAACAATGAAAAACTGTCTTTTGTGGAGGGGTATTTGTGGGGGCTTTCCTGTAGAGACTGGTGATTTCGATTTACATCCTTTAGCCCTTAAACAGGGGGTGGCTAGCAAAACCAGGCCGCATTTGTCAATCCTATGGTCCCCAGTGTCGGTGCCAGGCTGCAATGGTGTATTGGGATGGGATACCACCGAGCCGCCGGATTCTCCATCGCCTTTGGTGGAGTGCATTGGAGACCAGATGAAGCCTTCGGCGCATACAGATTTACCCTCAGATATTTTAACAGTGGGGGAGGATTGCGTCGTTGAAGGGGATTCTTCCCAAGTCCTTGTAGAGGATTATTCCTCTCCTCCATGTTCAAAGCTTATGACCAAGGAAAAAAAAAGAGGAAAGCCAACAAGGGGAAAAAGTCAAAAAATCATCCTCCACTAAAACCCAGATCTGCCAATGTCTCCAAAAAATATGCGAGTCAGTTGTCAGTAATTGATACTATCATTGGTTAAAATGTTCAAGGCAATGAGCCTCTGGCTCCTGAATTGGAGACACCACCAACATCAATCAATCTGGTGCGGGGTACATTAAAACAAAAACAAAAAACTGGGTAAGGACGGCAAGATCAAATCTGTTCCAACAATTGTTGATCGGCCAACTAGTCCCATGGTGCGGCGAAAAGAGATAGGGACTGATCCCATTAGTTATGATCTTACTGATGGTAATTCAGTCAATGAGTAACCCACATCTTGCAAAGAGGCAAACGGCTCCTTTAGTTCCGAACCTGATTGGGGTGTTGGGCAGAGTCCATCAATCAAAAATTACCTTCCTTTGGATCCCTCTTTATAAAAAGTCCAATAACCCGTCTATGACCAGACTCCCATATGGGCATTTTCCTTCGGAGGTCTCCGGCGAGCAGACTAGTAATGGGGATCAATTGATTCCACCGGTAACAAGAGTGGAGGGTTCGAATATGGAATATCCCGAGGTTCATCCTATGTCTGGGGCAGGAACAGACCTAGATTGTCTGGTGATATGCCCATCACAGACATCTCAACGGATGCCTTGAGGGCTCAGTCGTCACTGACGGACCTCAATGCGACGTGGTCCTCTAAGATAATTGGTTGGGACGTGAACAAACGGAGGCACAGACTTATGCAGCTGAAAAGGTCAACGATGTTGGATTGATTTACTAAAATCCCCCTGCTGAGGTCTTTACATTCTGGGGATATTGAATTTATTTACCTTTCTCTGGACACTAACTATCGTATGGCTTCATACTTCTTTTCTGATATGGTTTCTAACTTGGTCAAGTCTAGTGATGCGGCCAAGATGTTTCTATCACCACGCGGTGCGGTGCTGTGCCGAAATTGCCAGCAACAATGGAAGATATGGCCACACATGTACTAGCTACGATACAATCTGAGTCACCAGGACCAAAGAGGCTCAGGATTGATCCTGGATGGAGTCAGCCATCAAAACCTTTGTGTCCCTCACGGCAGGAATAAATCAACCCTAGCATTGAGGAAATTAAGATCTTATTGTGGAACATATGTGGTATGACTAATTTCTAGCACACCTGGCAGAGCTCGCTCAACGTATGTAATTTTAATATTCTGTTTATACAAAATACAAGAAATTATGTGTATGGAAAAATGTGCTCTGGATGGGTATTCCACTTTTTCAATGACCGACGATGTGTGTGGCGAAGGGCAGACCCAACGGTGGCATGGTCATCGCTTTAGACACCAAGCGGCACATCCCATCTACCCTGTGGTTTGCTGGTGAGGGCATCCTTGCAGTGCACGCCTGCTTCCCGGAGGCAGTTGAAGATTTCCTGTTAGTCAACATATATTGTAAACGGGCTGAACATTCTATTCTTGCTTTCCACTCCCTTTTGACACAGATATTTGACTCCTGCTTTACAGAGGGTTATCAGCATGCTATGATCGAGGGGGGAGATTTTAATGCCAACTGTGCCGAGGGCCAGGGCTTCATTTTTCTTTCTTGCATCCCGCAATTGTGTACTAAAAATCTTACAAGGGGGTTGGCGTGGGACACTTTCATGTCTACTTAGGACATTCAACAATTAGAGGTTATGCAGACCGTGGGTATACCGGTTTATACTTGGCATAAGGGCATCATGGATTGATAATCTTTGTTTTTTTCCGTCTCAAACCCAGGTGTACTGATTTGTTTTTTTACGATCTTGGGGCTAGTGTTCACTTGATGATAAACTTCACAATGAAAGCACTGACAGTTAAGCATGAGGTCTGTCCCACGCTGGTACCTGTAAGATCCGAAAAGAATGAGCTGACTTGTCGCTGGGATGGAAAAATGAATGATAAACTCCCAAAATATTTTTTTCAGGATGACATCCTGGGAGGAGAAGAGGCTGTTCGATCGGGTAGACCCCAACCCTCTCCCCCCGATTGACTAGGCAGTAAACCTCTGGATCTATCCATTATGGAGTGTATTAAGATGGTATCGTTTGAGACAGGAGCTTGATCCAAAGGATCATACCCCCATTTGTTTGACTTTAGAATCAATGAATCTAAAAGGGAAAAACGGTGGGCCATTAGATCGCTAAGGGGGAAGGATCTTTCTATGGAGGACTTTGTCAAACTCAAACGGCACAGAAATTTTGTTAAATCTGAGGTTTGATCTCTTTTTAAAAGACAATCAGTCTATGCTGAGGACTCTACTGAATGCCAACACCAGACAATTCTGGTCCTGCATTAATATGAAATCAGATGCTATTGCTAGATCTCACGGTGATGCTATTCGAGAAAATATCTGGGTGTCTTTCTTCTCTGAAAAATGTAGCATTCCAGCTGAATTGGATCATCATTCAGACCTGTTGGATATCCATGTCTCCGATGGCCCGTGGCCCTTGCCCCAGGGAAGGTGGGTATAGATTTTTTTAAAACAATTTGTATTTATTTGATCAAACAACAAAACTATTTACATGTTGGCAATAATCCACCAACCCACATCAAACAACATAACTACTCCTCTCTCCCCTTCCCAACTCCCCAACGGACTAGGCCCACATTGCACGTTTAATTTCAACTTTATTCAGTGTTCTCATTTCATGTTTCAACGGCCATTTCATGTTCAGAGTCTATCAAACTAGCTATGTGTAATCTCCAAGACTTGACCCCCCCTTCTTGTTCTCCCCTCTGCTGGACGCTTCTTGCCATTCCGTGGTCTCTGCATTAGCCCATTTCAATAAATCTCTCCACCACACTTGTGCTACAGGTCGCTATTCTTCTTTTCGCTAGAATGTATGCTAAATCTTTAAGTTTGTTTACATGCGGAGCCCGTTTGGGCCTCGGGAATCCACCCAATGGCGGGATTTGGGAGACTATGCATCTAGAGTGATTTCCACCGTCCCCAACCTTTGTGCCACCTCTCGCCAAAACCTGCTAATTTCTACACACGCCCAAAACATATGCACAAGGTCCGCGTCCACCTCCCCACATTTCGGGCACTTCTGAACCCCTGCTTGGTTAAATTTGGCAATTTTATTCGGTGTCAGGTATGCTCTATGTGTCACATACAACTGAATCTGTTGTAATCTAGCATTCCTTGATTACTTTTTGTGTTACAATTGCACCCTCCTCCACCCCTCGTCCGAGAATGGTTCCCCCAAGTTCGTTTCCCATTTCCGTCTAAGCCCATCAATCTCTCTACCCACCTTAGACATTAAAAGCTTGTATATACGCGATACTTCATGTCCTACTTCAGACACATCATGAAAGGATTCAGTCACTTTGTCCGCCTGCAAGGGTATGACGGAGTCCGGCCACCTCAGTTTTAGGCTTTTCAGGAGTCTGGCATGTGTAATGTACTGCCCGCTGCGTATTCTGGGTTTCTACTACCAATTCCTTGAATCTCCGGGGTATCCCTTGCTTCAGTACATCTCCTACTGTCACTACCCCCACGGGTTCCCAATTCTTCCGAACGTTCTTCCTGGTCTGTTCATCCACCCCTCCCAGTGTGACCAGTGGTATCTGCTGGGAATATAGTGCTGCACCCCCTAGTAGTTGTCTTGCTTTGCACCACATGGTACATCCAAGAAGCAACAATAGGCTCTTGCTGGTTTTATGCAAATCTGGTATCCATACAGCTTCCTTCAGGAAGAACGGAGCCCCAACGTTACCCAACCACCTTGATTCTGACGTCTGTTCGTCCATCAGCCACTTGGCCACAAATTGTAGCTGACTAGCCATGAAATATGTTTCAAAATTGGGCAGTCTTATGCCTCCCTATTCATATGAGTTCTGGAGTTTCCAAAATGCCACCCTGTTTCTGGAGTTATGCCATATGAAGCTTCTTCATATGCTATGTAAGTTATCAAAGAAACCTTTTGGGATAATAAAAGGGACCTTTGGAAAGTAATGCAGGAGTCTAGGTAGCACCTCCATCTTCAATAATGCTGCACACCCTATCATAGATCGTGGTAGCCTAGCCCAAAAGGACATACTTTTCCCGATGTTGTCCACTGCTTCAACCGTATTTTGCCCATGTTCTACTTTGGGATCGTGGTATATGTCCACCCCCAAATATCTAAATGTCACTAGTTCCCATTTAATCGGCAGCACCGGCAACCTTTGAATGGGTATCCCTTTGTACCCTCAAAGGGGGTACAGGCTCGATTTTTGGGGGGTCACCGTTATTCCCGACACTAGGGCATATCGTGCCAGCACGTCTAGGACGTACTGCAGATTTGCTTCAGGGCATAGAAGGTACAGTAGCATGTCATCTGCATACAACGTAATCATATTTTTCCCACTTGATATATCTATTCCTACCTCCCCAAACTCCACCCACAAATAGACCGCTATTGGTTCTAATGCCAGTATAAATAGTATTGGAGGCCATGGACACCCCTGCCTTGTGCCCTTTCTTAGTTGTCACTGCTCCGAAATGGTGGAGCCCGTCTTGACTCTCGCCACTGGCGTATTGTACAATAATTTCACCCACTGTATGTATATGGGCCCCATTCCGAAGCCCTCCAGAACTGCCAGCAACCAGGACCATTTAACTGAGTCAAACTTTCACCTCATCAAGCGATACCACCGCAACTTCATATGTCCCCTTATTAGTGTGGTCTATTGTATGGTGTAACCTCCTCAGATTGTTGGTAATGTTCCTATGTGGGACCTATCCAGCCTGATCTACATAGATAAGTTTACTTCGTACGGGCTTCAGCCCATTCGCCATCAACGCCGTATCTTACCATCTTGGTTCAGCAAGGACAGAGGACTGTATGACCCACATTCTGTGTCCAGCTTGTTGGGTTTAAGAAGGGGGATGATTATCGATTCTCGCAACGACCCAGGCAACACACTGTGTTCTAAAGCTTCATTTAACATTGCCAGCAGCGGGGGAAGGATAGTCATTCTATATTCTTTGTAAAATTCACTGGGGAGCCCATCCGCCCCTGGGACTTTACTGGAAGGCAGTTCACTAATCACACTATTTATCTATTTTTATTTATTTATTACATTTGTTACTCGCCTAGACACTTGGTTATCACGGCGAGGTTACAGATAGCTTATAAATGCATATATTGAGCAGGCCGGTGTGGCTCAGATTTAATGGCACAAGATACATGATGTAGAAAACAAAGGAACACAATAACAGATGAAAACATTGTAGAAATATATACATGGAGGATGGTAAAAATACATATTTACAGGGTGTTGCGCTGTCTTTATTTATTGGTATTGGTTAAATAACCAAGTTTTCAGCAAATTTTTAAAGCCCGTAAGGGTGTCCTGATTTTTAATGGAGAGTGGAAGTGAATTCCAGTGTTTTGGGGCTACATGTTGGAAACTAGAGCCCCCTGCTCTAATGAAGACATTTGAAGGAAATGCATAAAGTTTTAAAGATGACTCTGGCTTCGATAGGTAACCAATGGTGTTCTCTTCTGGTTTTGGATTTGTGATCCGATTTTCTTATTCCGAGGGCAGCCTTCAAGTCTTTATTTTGTATTGGCTGCAATTTGTTGAGTTTGGGGGTGGCGGTGCCTAGGAGTAATACATTACAATACTCAAGTCTTGATAGGATCAGGGCCCTGGCCATTGTGATGCAGTTGGTGGGTGTCAAGAATTGGCGGCTGAGGGAGATGAGGTTTGAGGTATAGAACGTGGAGGATGAGAGTGCACTGATATATTTAGTTAGTTAGGGAGAGGTTGGAGTCCAGATAGACTCCTAGTGTTTGAGTCCTGGGATAATGGTGCCGTCTATGTTGATGGCAGCATAGTTGGGATGAAGTGCATTTATTTTATGTTGGGAGCCCACATTGAGAATCTCTGTCTTGTCATCGTTAAGGCAGAGACTGTTTAAAGCCATCCAGTTTTGGATTATGGAGTAGATTTTGTTTATGGTCAGAGTGTCTTGGATGTAATTCCCTGATAATGGGATGAGGATCTGGGTGTCATCTGCAAAGGTGGTGTAGATTACACCCATGTTGTCCAATGCTGAGAAGAGAAGCTTGGTGTAGGCATTATAATGTGTGGGAGATAGGCAGGATCCTTGTTGGACGCCTATGGGGACTAGTATGGGATCAGCAGCTTCTTTGCATATGGACACTCTGGAAGTGCGTTCAGCCAGGAAAGATTTGATACAAGTGGTGGCATTCATGGAAAAATGTAAATCTTTGGCTAGGGTTGGGCAGAGTTGGTTGTGATCCACCAAATCGAACGCTGCCGATAGGTCTAGTAGGAGTAGGATGCAGAGTTTTCCTGTGTCTCTAATAGTGTCCATTTGGATTTTGAGATCCAGGAGGGATGTTTCTGTGCTGTGGTTGGGGCGGAAGCCAGATTGTCTTGTGGAATCTGCTTAGATCACATGTTGTGCATAGATTAGCGAGCAGTGGAAGAAGGAGGTGGGTTATGAGAGGGTTCATGAGCAAATAAATGTCTTAGAACCGCTTGACCCACTTGTGTATCTGTCTTGGAATGGGTGTCAATGCAGTAGTGCTGAGTGAAAGTATGAACAGAGCTCCATGTAGCTGCCTTGCAAATACTGTCTAAGGGAACATTTGCAATGAATGCCAAAGTGGCCCCATTACCTCTCGTGGAGTGAGCCCTGGGTGTAAAAGGCAGTGTTTTATCTAATAGGGAATAGCACAATTGGATACATCTGACTATCCACCTAGAAATAGCGTTCTTAGAGATGCGATCACCTTTTCTGCCTGGTGCTATGGAGACAAACAATGGATCTGTTTTTGTTACGCTCACCTGGTGTCCACGGGGGAACCACACGATACTGGATGGAGGTCTAAGCGCTATCCCGGACCCCTCTCTGCTTGGTTATGTGCCAGACGTTGGGTAGCGCCTTAGGTTTTTGTGCGTTCAACTCTCCGACCTGCGTCTCTGTGCAGGGCCGCGTGGTTGGTGCGGGCGTTCCGTGGACCTAGTTGCTTCACTGGTCCGTGTGCTCTTATGTGACTGACTCTGGCTGCGGTCTTCCAGGTGAATCAATGTCTTTTTCCGTCTTTATTCTGTCTCTTTCTTTCCCTCCGTTTCTCTGTCTTCTCAGCGTCTTGCTCCACTACGCTGTTCCCTAGCAATGTCTCCTTTTGTTTTCACACGGATGGTTGCGATCTCAGAGTTGCCGTGCCGATGGCGAAGACCACGGTGAGTTATTGATGCTCGGAGCGCTGCGCTGTTTATTGGTGTTAATTGCTAACCTGTGTTCTCTTCCCTTCTTTGTACAGGTTGCGGTAATGTTCCGGAGTGATGAGCGATCGAAGCGCTGCTTGCCCAGGTAAGTGCTTCGTTAATGCTGACCCTGTTTCTTCTCCCTTGCAGGTTGCGGTGAAACCCAGAGATGGGCGAGGTAAGAGAAGTGCAGGGTGCTTCCAGGACTCGGTGCTTGCCCAGGTAAGAATTGTTATTAATGCTGTTCTTGTTTCTTTACCTTTGCAGGTTGCGGCAAACTCCAGAGATGGGCGAGGTAAGCGATGCGCAGGATGAATTCAAGACCGGTTACCTCACAGGTAAGTATTCTTGCTCACTAATGCTGTTCTTGTTCTTCCAGGCTATTAATGGAATCCAGATCTAGGGATTCAGGATTGGGCCGCCGGAGAAGCAGATGAGCAGGAGCTGGACACGGTGAGCGTTACGCTGCAGGAGTCCAGAATAACGCGAAACGTGCTCTGCTGTTTGGGTGTGGTTTAAATAGCCCAGGTAAAGTAGTTCCAGGCCAAGTAGTTCCAGGCCAAGTAGTTCCAGGCCAAGTAGTTCCAGGCCAAGTAGTTCCAGGCCAAGTAGTTCCAGGCCAAGTAGTTCCAGGCCAAGTAGTTCCAGGCCAAGTAGTTCCAGGCCAAGTAGTTCCAGGCCCAGCCACACCCAAAACACTAGACCGCATGGCTTGGTTCTAAAGAACTGAGCTGTGTAATAGGCCTCCATGTTGGACTAAGGTCCAAAACTGGTATTGCTTTATTCCAGAGAATGAGCCTGGTGCCAAAGGCATCAGGACTGACTCCATGTAGGTTTCTGATGGAGTTTTAAGGCCCTTGGGGCCAGTGTGAAGGGCTTTAGGCCCACTGCTGCCAGGGGGCTGTTATACCTGAGGGGGTCAGGGGCATGGATCGTGACAGTTTTTCTTAGCGGTCTGGTCTTGTCTACGTAGTAGAGGACCACTCTTCTCCCATCCAGTGTGTGGAATTTTACCTCAGCAGAGCTCTTGGGCTCCTGGAAGAAAGCCGGTAGCTCAATTGACTGGTTTACATAAAATTCGGAGATGAATTTAGGTGAGAACCTAGGGTGAGTACGTAAAACCAGCTTGTCCTTATGTATAACAAAGAAAGGATCCTACACTGACAATGCTTGGATTTTACTAACCCTTCTTAATGAAGTGATAGCCACTAAGAAGGCAGTTTTATAAGTCTGGTGTTTGAGACTAGACTTGTGCATAGGCTCGAAAGGGGGTCCCATGAGGTTAGCGAGTACCACATTGAGGTCGAAACCTGGCGCTGGGTTAGAAATTGGAGGGAGGAGTCTTTTTACTCCTTCCATAAATGCTTTGATGACCAGCACTTTCCAACATGAGACCTTATTATGGGAAGTGGTGTCGAGTGACGAGGCCGCGAGGTGGACTTTTAGGGAGTTAAACACTAACCCTGCATCTAGCAAGTGGAGCATGTAAGTGAGAATGTTAGATGGAGTACATTCTATGGGGTGGATCTGCTTAGTCTGGCACCAAATTACAAATCTTCTCCATTTGTCAAAGTAACAGTGCCTAGTGTTTGGTTTTCTTGATTCTTTCAAGATATCCATGCATCTTTGAGGTAGATTGAGATGCCCGAACTCTATGACCTCAGGAGCCATGCTGCCAAGTTCATTGAGTGTGGTTGAGGGTGCACTGTTAGTCCCCCGTGCTGGGTGAATAGGTTGTACTGGCACAGGAGTCTGATGGGATCGCACATCGCCAGTCTGCGCAGATGTGGACCATGGTTGTCTTGCCAACATAGGAGCAACTAGGATAAGCGTCATCGGTTCTTTGTGTAACTTGTTCACCACCTTCTTCATGAGAGGAGTTGGGGGGGAAAAGCATAAGCAAATTTCCCTGACCAGTTCATCCATAGGGCGTTCCTCTTGGAGCCTGGCTGGGGGAACCTGGACGTGAAGTCTGGGCATTGACGGTTTTCGCTTGTGGCGAATAAGTCTATAGTTGGGAAACCCCAATGAGATAGGTGTTCTATGACTCCTTCGTGCAGGCGCCACACGTGTTCCTCTGGTAGGGGAACTCTGCTCAACGAATCTGCTACTCTGCTCAACGAATCTGCTAGAGCGTTAAGTTCCCCTGGAACATGTTGTGATGATAGGAACATCTTCAGTCTGAGTGCCCATTTCCAGATTTTTTTGTGCAAGTCTGATTTGGAGAACGTGTACCCCCCTGTTTGTTGATATAAAACATTGCTGTAGTACTGTCTCTTAGGATCTGCACGGACAGGTTTGTTAAATGGGGTTCGAATGCCTAAAGGGCTTTGAATACTGCCAGAAGTTCCAGCACTTTGATGTGGTTCTGTGCTGCAGTGTGAGACCACAGACCCTGACCGGTGTGGTGAAGGTAGTGAGCCTCCCAACCGGCCAGTGAGGCGTCCGTTGTGACCACTGCCTGTATCTCTGGGTCGTAGAAAGGTTTTCCTTTTGTTAGGTTTTCTCTTGTCCACCAGCGAAGATTTTGTACAAGTGTTGGCGATACGACTACTAGATCGTCCCTCTGACCACTTGCCTGAGACTACTGTTTCGCCAACCACTCCTGTATGGGACACAGGCGCGCGTCAGGAACCAGGTAAATGCAAGATGCCATCATGCCTATTAAACGCACTGCTTTACGCACCCATATCTGCCGGCCGACCTGATAATGTGGTATTTGCAGTGACACATTTCTTACTCTTTCCTATGAAGTAAAGACTAATCCTTCCTCTGTGTTTAGGACAGCTTCTATGAACTGTTTTGAAGTGCTTGGTACTAGGCTTGTTGTTTTCTCGTTGATAGAGAAGCCCTGAAAGTGGAGGTTGATTGTTCTTTTGGATGTTTTGTCTGCAAATCAGAGATGATTCCCCAGTTATGAGACAGCCAGGTAAGGGTACACTAGGATTGCTCCCCTGCGCAGGTGCGCTGCCACTACCGCCAGTACCTTTGTGAATACCCTTGGAGCCGAGGCTATTCCAAAGGGCAGCACTTTGATTTGGTAGTGCTTGTTCGCTATCTTGAAACGCAAGAATCTTCTGTGTGCTGGGAACATTCAAATGTGAAAATAGGCATCTTTCATATCCAGTGTTGCCATGTAATCCCACTTTTTTTTAGTAGCGGGATTACCTCTTGTAGCGTAGTCATGCAGAACTTTTGTGGCTTGACATACTTGTTTGCAGGGCGTAAATCTAATACAGGGCGCATTGTTAGATCTTTCTTTGGCACAAGGAAGTACGTTTAATAAATACCCTTGTTTACCTGGTTGGTTGGGACCAATTCTATGGCTTCCTTTAATAGAAGCGTTGTTATTTCTTCTAGAAGGATCCCCTGATGTTCCTCTGAGTGGATTTTCTGTCGTGGGGGGTGGTCGTGAGGACGTTGAAGTAGTTTTATGCAGTAGCCCCCTGCTACCATGGACAGCACCCATCTGTCCGAGGTGATACCCTCCCATGCGTGGGTGAAGTTGGAAATGCGTCCTCCTACTGGAGATGCATGGGAGGATACCTGAAGCGGAATGTCACTTGCTCGGAGGTGGGGGTGCCACCTCGAGCTGGGCCTCTGCCCCGACCACCACGACCTCTGCGTTGTCCTCAGGGATAGCTGTCCGTCTGCTGCCACTTGAGCCAGTTGTGATTTAAGTGGCTCCGGGGCGGACGAAAGTAACGCAGATCTCCTCCCACTTGTTGCAGTTATAACTTGCCAAAAGTGTAGCGTTGTTGACTATTCTAGTTATAGGTTGCGGAGGAAGCAACCTTTCTGCCCATGGCATATATCTTTTTGCTTTCCCTATCCGGTGGGGACTCGGAGGAAGCGAGGGGTGTGCCTGAATAGTTTTTCCACACGCGGGTTAACGGCCCGTGTGAGATTGGGTGCTCCTAAGGAAGGCTGTATCCTGCATTGAACCGATTTTAATAGCGGGATAAACTGACTTACTGTCTTTTTGTCCCCCAGTATCTGTTCAGCGAAGTCTCTATCCTCCTGAACCTCCTGTGTGTCAATCTGGAAGTGTTCCACCGCTTTGGCTAAGACTTCATTGTGGAGGGGTTGATGATCGACAGGGGAATCGACCACCAGAGTGTCCTAATTGAGAGGGGAATCTATGGAGTACATATTAGCCTCCTGGTCTGCATCTGGGTCTTCATCATCCCCATAATAGAGTTCATCTGTATCCTCTTCATTAATTTGATGATCAGATGTTTCCACAAAAGAGAGATCCTCTTGGTCTTCTGGTTCTATTTTGGGGTCATATAGATCTATAACCGTACTAGAGCGAGACCTCTTAGAAGGGGGATGAGTGGGCAAGGCAGAGGCTTGAGAGCTGGTAGGGGCTGAGGTGGGAGGAGCGGTTCGGAAACTTTGAAAGTAATCCAGGTTTTTCTCATAAAAATTAGCCATGAAGGTCATTCTTCGCATAACCCTATCAATATCTTGTGAAGACCATTCCGTTGAACTTGGGGTCACAATAGGTTGAGGGGAAATATCCATGTCCTCATCAGTGGGAGGTGTAATTGTTGGTCTAGAGTCCTTAGGCTTCTCTATGGGCTTGGATAATATTCCCTTTTGTGATGTCTTCTCCGTAGCAGGGCTCATGTCCCTATGAGGGGTCTTAGAGGACTCCTCTGGCCCAGAGGAGTTTTTAACAGACTTCTTGGGGCCAGCCGTTTTATCAGACGATGAATCTCAAACTTCAGGTGTGGAAGCCGAGGCTTCGTATGCGGAGGATCGGCCTTCAGAAGGAATTTCTTTATGCAACACCCCTGCCGTCTTTCGACGTTTGAACCCTGTAGTGTGGCTCAGAGGACTCGGTGGAACGTTCACGTGGTGTCGAACGTTGTAGAGTATTCGACTCATCTGTCAAATGTTGACTGGGGCTTATGTACTTGGTGGTGTGTGCTTTTGTAGCGCTGCCGCTGCTGGGTGTAATCCCCACAACATGGCCGTCGGCCTGTCCTACGGTGTCGGTGGTCTGCGCTTGAGTAGCCTAAGCTACTCCGATGCCCTCGCCGTCCGAAAGTGCAGCGTTGCTGCCATCGCTAAAGGCTCCCTCTACCTCCATGGCCTCGAGTTGTCTGGCGTAGTGGGCCCAGCGTTTTGTGGAGTGGTCCTTTAACGTCTTAGGCTTGAAGAGCCTGCACGCTCGACAAGACGTTTCACGGGAGACACAAATTGCAAACTAAGTGTTTGTCGCCCAAGGGGAATTTACGATTACACTTAGGGCAACATTTTAATGGTGTATTTTTCATAATTATGGGTTATGGAAACGGCAGCTGGGCATACAAAGTGTAGGAAGGGGAGAGTATACATTCTAAAATGGCCTCCCCCCCTCTCTCCTGGGGCCCGTCCCAAGGCGGCCTTCCAAGGCTGTACGGTCCGTCGTGGTGGTCTCCGATGGGCAGTTTTCTTTCTTCACCAGTGTGGTGTTATGGCAGTCGATGAAAGTATAGAAATAAAAACAATCAGAATTGTATAAAAGTCAATGGCTTCTCGCTGAAAGGAACTCCGCTATACACATCTGTCTAGTATGGCGGAAAAAAACAATCTGAGGGATCTCAACGCGTGAGGGATCATGGGTATAGTGGACGTCACACTAGGGATAGTATTACTGGCACGCCCTGTCGACATCCTTTTTCGAGTTTTGCAAACAACAACTGTAATACTCTGCAGCTTCCACTAGATGTCAGCCTATGCACAGCATGTGATCTAGATCAGATTCCACAAGCCTCAGAAATATATATATACACACAGTTCATTACATGTGGTGTTTTGTTGTGGATGTGTTTGGGACCAATTGTACTTTGGTACCAGCACATCCATTTGAAGAGTGAAGCTCGACTGCTCTGCTATGTTACCCACTGAGAGTGTTTTACGCTAATTTGGTGGACACCAAGCCTTCCACTCAGGTTAGGCCTCTTTACAGCTCTAACCAGAAGGCTGTGAAAACACCTCCCAAACATTAGGTAAAGGGGAACAGTTCCCACAAAAGCCTGTATCCTCTTCCGTGAATTAAAGGCAAATGTAATTTGGAAACTTAACACAGCTTCCAGAAATAATGTCCTCTGGCTAGGGTTCAAGCTAAATCTGTCCACATCTATTGTACATTCCAAATGATGCAGGTGGTTTTCTGTGGTATTTGTGTGCATTTCCCACCGAGTGGTTGTGACCCCTATTATCAGCCAGTCATCCAGGAATGGGTAATCATGTACTGCTTGTCAGCATAGTGGTGCTGCAACCACCAAGAATACCCCTGTAAACACTTGTGTCTAACATTATTAACTGCAGTACTTTGAACTGTAAATGCCAAGCACTAACCTTGAATGCGAGATACTTTTGCAGAATGGCAAGTATGCAGTCAGGAAAACAAGCATTAGACTCCCCCATTTTAAATGTAATGTGAGGTTGTCCTGTACAGCTTGCTTCTACCACTTTGGTAGCCTCTTGGTGCTAGTGTATCCCCATTTTCTCCCTGTTTGCAAATGGAAACACTGTATGTATGGGACAGTAACTGAGTGTCAGAAGCTGGGTATGATATCTGAAAAGTGCATATTAATGAGACATTAGGATCAGAGACTTAATATAAAGGTACCTACACCTGGTTGTTAAAGAATAACACATTCTGAACACAGTAAATTAAACTTACATGCCATCAAAATGTAATCTTTGTTGCACTCTCCTCTATACAGAAGGACATAAGGGCAGCAAATCATTCCAGTAACCAAGTACACTTTGAAACCAACTCCATAAGATGTTAACAAGCCTCTAAAAACAGTTCTCATCCTCTTCAACACAAGTCCAACAAACTGTAAGGAAGGCATGGTATCAATAGTCAGACAGACACAAGTGACCACAGTTCAAGGGTGTTTATTGTACTTTAACAAGGGTGTGATAAACTCCTATCTAATCCTAAATCTACAGATGTGAGCAAGCTACGACTATCAAATAATAATAATACAGTCCTAGTGGAGACTTGTCAAAATATAAGGGCCTATACTAAAAGAAAACTATTGCCAATCTAAAAAATCTATTGACTGTAAATACAAATAGTGTGGGGTAGTGTTCATGAAAAAGAAAAGTGTTTACAAAAATGATTTGTAAGGATGTTCAGGCCGTTGGCCACCCTTTCCCGCATTTTCAGCACAGGTCAAGGCGGTTCACTCGAGCATAGCACACTCTCGGGCTGCTTCGGCATGAGGAAACAGTTCCATTTACCAGCATCATGGATTTTTGAGCCCAAGTCTCTTAAATTATCAAAGTCTCTTGATTTAGAGGGCCTGATGTACCAAAACAAAGTTCCTTTCTTCTTACAAACACACAAGTCAAGTGATTCACTCTTCACCCTGGATCCCACTCGGCCTGGCTCAGATGCCTTTATACCACACTTGTTCCTTTGGAGCCCCCTCTTCTAGGCTCAGATCCCCTTCTCCAATGTTTGGAGAATATTCTCTCTCAGGTGACTCACAGTTCACTCCCGATCCTCCTCGGCCGGGCTCAGATCCTTCCTCTTACACAATTAGTCTCCCTCGGCTGGGCTTGGACCAATTGCAGTTCATATTAGCTATTGAAGACTTTCGAATGTGCACAGGGTTTAGCTTGATCCATTGCAGGACCACTTCGATTTCACAATTCACAATTGCCACCTCTCAGTTGGATACCTAGCAGAGACCTTCGAATGAGCCCCCAACGTGGTGCTGGACCACTCTGTATATGGTATCTATCTTGGCTTCAAATGTTCAGTCACCCTTTGGATATTCAATTATAGCTGCGTCCCTCATCACATACGCTTCTCATACTGTTCTCTTCAGTCTTCTTCATACAATGTTGCGGCTTACAACCTTTGTTCTAACACAGACCAGTCTGCTATCAGTCTCCCAGACTCACCGGCTGAGCCGACTTTACTGGCGCTGTTTTGTTGCAGGAGCAAAGGACAGTACCACGGCAGCAATCGTTCCTCCCCGCCTTAGTTATCGATACGGGAGAGCCCCGGGTACCTCCGACACACAATGTACGTTTCTTCAGCTTTAATTGGAGGTCTTATGTTTCTTATACTGGAAGGCTCGTGAAAAGTGTTTTTTCTCAGAAAAGGTTAAGGGCACTTCCCTCCTTGCAACCCTCTCCTCGTATTAAACTGCCATCTTGGAACTGCTGCTTCCTCGTGTTTTTCCTTGCTCAGAGTATGCTTTAGTACTCTGCCTTTTATCCGTGTGGGGAAGTGGGATGGTGAGTGTAATGATCAGTAGTTGCCTGACCATTGTTGCGGGACATGTCAGGTATACGGCTCGGGTGTTAGTCCCGTTTTCCTGCACAGTGAGTTGTCCGTGCGAAAGTGTTTGTGTCGGAAAAGGAGGCAGGGGTTGAGTCCCTACATATCCTACCTGGTAGGATGAAGTCAAGGCGTTACAGGAAAGGGGATACCACATCTCGCCACCTGGTGTCCCACTTCCACTCCCCGAATACTCCCCCATCCTGGTGATCCTCCCGCACTGGTCCACCCCCAGGAACTGGATACAAAAGCGATGGCTGTGTCCTGGCCACCTGGATGACAGATCCCCGAGGACTAGCGGGTGAGACATCTTTTTTCTCACAAAACACACTGCTCTTTAAAGTTCTGCAGCTGCAGGAAAAGAAGGAAACAGCTGCACTGACTGCACAGTGGGAAAGTAAACAAGCATTCGCAATGCCAATAGTTTACTGCTGTTCTTTGTATTTTGTATTTATAGGCACCAGGGTGGAAGGAGGAGAGTGCAACGTTTTAAAGGAGGATACGATAAGGGGCGCAGTTGTGAAGGAGAACAGGGCAAGGGAGAAAACAATTGAGAGAGGATGCCATTGATGATGAACAAGAGGACATATGAGCGAGTAAGGTTGAGAGTGAGAAGGTAAGAAATAAAGCAAATGTGTGAGAAGAAGGACGAGAGGAGGTAGAGAGTTGGGGGTGGGGTGGATGGGGAAGGTGGGTGGGGTTAGAGAGGCGGTGGGTGGTGGTAGGGCAGGTAGGGGTAGAAAGAGCAGGCGCAGGGTGAGCGGGGGTAGGGAGCAGGTCTAGGGTGGGTGGATGAGGGTATAGAGCGTCGGGTTAGGGTAGGTGGGTGGTCTTCGGGTAGAGGGATATACACAATTATATTACATGCAGTGCATATGGGATGATGCTTTAGTGACCGCCCAAATTACAATCCTAATGCAGACTACACAGCTAAATGATCATCCTGGGATAGATATAGCTGTGGGTGAGCGTTATTCAGTTCAGTGATACAGGAGAAACATGAGGGTTTTATTCTTTCCGTGCCTCAGTGATACAGTCAGATCACAAAGGACTAATGCCAGGGAATGCTTCTTCCATAAGTGTCCCAGAGAAACTGGAGGACATCACTGCCTGGGAGTGTCCTATATTCCAAGCAGCGATACAGTTAGATAGCTGCAGTATTGTTTCATATTTTTTCCCCAGGCTGTCACCTTTGCTAGGTTGACTTCATATTTGTGTCTGCTAGCTTCCAAGACCAAACAGTGAGCTAAAACAGTGGAACCAGGAACCAATTGCAGTTGTTTATTCCATGCAGTGACAGTAATATAGAGGGATGGAAATCTCTGCAGTTTTTATTCCATATAATTCATAATATTCCAATAGTATCGTTCTGGACCCCTCTACCCACACCCCATAATGTGACCCTGCACACCTCCCACTTGCCCTACCCCCCCAAACAACATGTAAAATCAGTGTGCTTCAGTCTCTATTTGTAGGAGGTTAGCGCCAAGATGTGACTAGCATCAAATTCAAAGGGACGTTTGCGGCTCAACAACAAAGGGCATTACACTGAAGGTGTAAAGAAAGTTTTCCACTAACAGCAGATGTAATAGCCTCAGAATCTCTCAAGCTAGCAGTCGGTGGAGGTGGTAAACAAGATGACATAAGGGAGGGTGCAAATATACCCCAAACAAAGCACCCACAAATACACAGATGCCAAGTTTACACACAGGCAACATTGCAGGCATACAATACTTTAAACCTGCTAACAGCAAACAAACAAAATAAGCTGCACAAGAGTATCACGCACATGCAGAGTTCCCAACTATAACACAGAGCCTGATTTACAAAACTTTTTCCAATGGGATTGCGCCATTGCAAATCTTTTCGTAAATCGAGCCCATAGTGTTTTGATTTATCTAACACATACAACAAATTTTATTTGGTAGTTTTTGAGGTTGTGCACTGTACCAGTACACTATTCCTACATAATGTACTCAACATTCACAGAATACACCCTCAATATACTGAGGTTATATCAAGGGTCACTTTAGGCAGTTAGTAGATAAACTCATTTTGCAAATGAGGTATCTTAAAAGTGCTAATTGTAAATAGTCAATCCAACCTTTGATTAATTACTTTGTAGGAAAAGTGACCACAAAACGTACTTGGGGTAGAGATTCTGCAGGAAAATGTGTTATGTTTGCTTGATTCCTTGGAGAGTATGATATAGAGAAAAGTAATGTGTATTCCCCAATGCTGTCACCTCAGTAATGATAAAATATGATTTAGGTTTACATTCTGTGAGGGTCCAAGCGTTTTGGAAAATGTTAGCTTATTATTACAAAGTTTTAACAGTAAATGGATTTACCATATATGCAGATTGAATGGAACCGAAAATTGAAAGAATTTTAAATGTATTTATTGAATATTGTGAAAAAATGTTTACAATTTGTGAATATGACCAAGATCGACCTTATTAATGACCCAAGGAAAGTAAAGAAAGCTTATATGCATTGGATTGGAGTGCAACTATAGACAATTTTCATGTACTAAGCAGTTTGAAATATATGAAACACGAACACAAGTGCTTAGGTGCATAGGCTCCCAATCTAATTGTAATTCCGGGCGAGAGGGCTCAGCAAGATGTCAGTCAGTTTAGATGGAACTTGCATCCTACGAAAGAGGTTTTATTAAGACGAAATGAAATATCTAATAATAATATTAAGTGTTGATTTTGTGGTCTTGATGGTGAAATGGAAACACATGAACACCTTTTAACGTTTTGCAGAACGCTTACTCTGTTGCAGACTGTGTACTTTAAAAGATTTATGGTGGCAGGGATTACACAGGACTGATTGATTACTTTTGGAAGGTTTGCTTGTAAGGGTGTTCAACCTCACTTTCACTGGCAGTAATTGTTTTTTAACAACTTGAAATTGGAGATCAATTTAGCATAGTACAAATGAACGTTGGATTGAAATCTTTCCTAATATTTTTAATTCTATTTAAGTAACGTGAGTATTTAATAATATTGAATATGTGTTATATTGTTAAGGTTGAGCTTTTGTTTAACCAATAAATAATTATTTAAATATGGGATACATTACTCACCGTAATCGTATTTCTGATGCTTGTATCTGCTTAGATTCACATGCTGTACATAGGCCGACATCTAGTGGAAGCTGTGGAATATTACAGTTTGTTTTTCGAAACTCGAAAAGGGGCATCGAAATAGGGCGTGCCAGTAATACTATCCCTAGTGTGACGTCCACTGTACCCATGATTCCTCACGCGTGTAGGACCCTCAGATTGTATTCTTTCTGATATGAGGTAGCATGAGGTGTAGTGTGAAGTACAGAGTATCCAAGCAGATAAGATATATAAGACTACAAGCATTCGTGCACCTTCTCTCAGAGGGGAGGAAGGGTGGGCGCATGTGAATCTAAGCAGATACAAGCATCAGAAATGTGATTGCGGTGAGTAATGTATCCCTTCTGAGGCTTGTGTAATCTGCTTAGATCACATGCTGTGCATAGATTAGCGAGTAGTGTTAGATGAAGGAGGTGGGATGTGAGAAGGGTCATGAGCGAACAAATGTCTTAGAACCGCTTGTCCCACTTGAGTATCTGTCTTGGAATGAGTGTCAGTACAGTAGTGCTGAGTGAAGGTGTGAATAGAGCTCCATGTAACTGCTTTGCAAATGGTGTCAAGGGGTACATTTGCAATGAAAGCCAGAGTGGCCCCAGTACCTCTTGTAGAGTGGGCCATTGGCGTAAAAGGCAGTGTTTTATCTGAAAGGGAGTAGCATGGTTGGATCCATCTAGAGATGGCACATTTAGAGACGCGATCTCCTTCTCTGCCTAGAGCTACAGAGACAAACAGTTGATCTGTTTTCCTTAGTGGTCTGGTCTTGTCCACGTAGTAGAGGACCGCTCTCCTCACATCTAGTGTGTGGAGATTCACCTCAGCAGAGCTTGTGGGTTCTTGGAAGAAGGCCTGTAGCTCAATGGACTGGTTAACATGGAATTTTGAAACAAACTTACGTGACAACCTTGGGTGAGTGCGTAAAACCAGTTTATCCTTATGAACAGTAAAGAAAGGATCCTGCACTGACAGAGCCTGAATTTCACTGACCTTTCTTATGCATGTAATGGCTACTAAGAAGGTTGTCTTGTAAGTCAGGTGTTTGAGAATAGGTTTATGCATGGGTTCAAAGGGAGGTCCCATGAGTTTAGCAAGCACCACATTAAGGCCCAACCTGGTGGTGGGTTAGAAATTGCAGGGTGGAGTCTCTTTACCCCTTCCATAAAGGCCTTGACCAATGGTACTTTCCACCATGACACCTTGTTATGGGAGATGGTGTAGGCTGACAGCGCCGCCAGGAATATCGAATACCTTGAGTGAATTAAATACTAACCCTGCATCCAGTAGGTGGAGCATATAGGTGACAATATTGGAAGGAGTACAATCACTTGGGTTGCTTTGTTTATTCTGGCACCAAATAACGAATATTTTCCACTTATCAAAGTAACAGTGCCTTGTGTTAGGTTTTCTAGACTCTTAAGATGTCCATGCATCTCTGGGGTAAATTGAGATGCCCGAACTCTATGACTTCAGGAGCCATGCTGCCAAGTTCATCGAGTTGGGTTGAGGATGCACTGTTTGTTCTTCGTGCTGTGAGAGTAGATTGTACCAGCACGGGAGCTTGATGGGGTCGCACACCGCCTGTCTGAGTAGGTGGGGAAACCATGGTTTTCTCGCCCACATAGGAGCAACTAGGATGAGCGTCATTGATTCCCTGTGTATTTTGTTGACCACCTTTCTCATCAGAGGGGTTAGTGGAAAAGCGTAGGCAAACATCCCTGACCAATTCATCCATAGAGCCTTCCCCTTGGAGCCTGGCTGGGAGAACCTGGAAGCGAATCCTGGGCATTGTCTGTTTTCATTTGTGGCGAATAGGTCTATAGTGGGGTAACCCCACTGAGAGAAGAGATCTTCTATGACTTCTTCGTGTAGTCACCATTTGTGTTCCTCTGGGAGGGGATCTCTGCTCAGAGCGTCCGCTAGTGAATTGAGATCTCCTGGAACATGTTGGGATGACAGGTAAATGTTCCGTCTGAGTGTCCACTTCCAGATTTTTTGGGCAAGCTTGGACAGATTTGGCGAACGAGTGCCCCCTTGTTTGTTTAAGTAAAATTTCGCCGTCGTGCTGTCTGTTAGGATCTGCACTGACAGGTTGTAAAGGAGGGGTTTGAATGCCCAAAGCGCTCTGAAGACTGCCAGAAGTTCTAGCAGATTGATGTGATTCTGAGCCACTGTGTGAGACCAGAGACCTGAGCTGTGTGGTGAAGGTGGTGAGCTCCCCACCCTGCCAGGGATGCGTCTGTTGTGACGACAGCTTGTAGATCTGGATTGTAAAAGGCTTTCCCCTTTGTAAGATTCTCTCTTGTCCACCAGTGAAGACTTTGTACTAGTGTTGGCGAAACGACCACTAGATCGTCCCACTTGCCTGAGACCATTGTTTCGCCAACCATTCCTGCATGGGTCGCATGCGCAGGTCCGCGTGGTGAACCAGGTGAATGCAAGATGCCATCATGCCTAGCAAACACATCGCTTTGCGCACCCTTATCTGGCGACCAGACTGATACTGAGGAATTTGCAGCAACAGATTTCGAATTCTTTCCTCTGATGGAAAGGCCAACCCCTCTTGGGTGTCTAGGACATCTCCTAAGAACTGTTTTGAGGTGCTTGGCACCAGGCTTGATTTTTTTCTCGTTGATTGAGAAGCCCAATTGGAAGAGGAGGTTGATTGTTCTTTGAATGTTGGATCTGCAATTTACGGGGGTTTCCCCTGTGATGAGCAAGTCGTCCAGGTAAGGGTACACCGGGATTGCCTCCCTGCGTAGGTGCGCAGCCACCACTGCCAGTACCTTGGTGAATACCCTTGGAGCCGAAGCTATCCCGAAGGGCAGCACTTTGAACTGGCAATGCTGGCTGTCTACCTTGAAACGCAAGAATCTTCTGTGCGCTGGGAACATGGAAAAATGAAAATAGGCATCTTTCATATCCAATGTTGCCATTTAATCCCCTCTTTTTAGGAGGGGGGATTACTTCCTGGAGTGTAGTCATTCGGAAATTTTTGTGGCTTGACATACTTGTTTTCAGGGCACAAGTCTAATACTGGGCGCACTGTTAGATTTATTTTGGCACAAGGAAGTAGGTTGAATAAATACCCTTGTTTACCTGGTTGCCCAGGACGAGTTCTATTGCGTCCCTTGCAAGAAGAACGACGATCTCCTCGAGGAGGATTCTTTGGTGCTCCAAGGAGTGTATCTTCTGTCTTGGAGGATGGCTGTGGGGGCATTCCAGTAGCTCTATACAGTATCCCGCGGACACTGTGGACAGCACCCATCTGTCCGAAGTGATCCCTTCCCATGCATGGGTGAAGATGGAAATGTGCCCCCCTACTGGGGATGCATGGGAAGGGACCCGGAGCAGAACGTCACTGCTGTTTATTGGGAGGCGTAGCGCTGCTACCTGGGCTGCCTCTCCCCCTACCGCGGGCCCTGCGTTGACCTCTAGTGAAGCCTTGGGTAGCCTGCTGATTGCTGCCCTATGAGGATCCTTGACCCTGATAGTAATTGGACCCTCTTTGGGAGTTTTGGCCACAAAAGCAACGAAAATTATTGTTATTTGCCCATTGACCTGCGGGCTTATTTGTCAGTTGGCCGAGGGACTTTAAGGTTTCGTATTCACCCTTAGCCATCTTCAGTGCTTCCTCCACTGCTTTCCCAAATAGGACATTCAGTTCTATTGGCATGTCTATGAGGGGGGCTTGGGTCTCGGGCTGAAACCCTGATTGTCGTAGCCAAGCATGGCGTTTAATAACTGTGCCTTCTGCTATTAGTCTCCCTCCATTATCTGCTGCATCGAAGTTTGCTTTAAGAATGCATCCAGACACTGATCTTCCATCTGATGCAATTTGGGCCAACTGGCTCTTTAGAAACTCCAGTGCAGAGGCAATGAGGGCAGCTACCTGTTCCCATTGGTGGCCATTGCAGCTTGCTAACAGAGTGGTGGTGTTGGCAATGCATGCTTGGTATGCTGACGTGGATGCCACCTTCCTCCCCAGAGCATATATTCTTTTGCTCTCTTTGTCTGGGGGTGCTTCAGAGGATGCTAGGGGTGTTCCTGCAATCTTTCTGGTGTTTGTTACCACCAATGAGTCAGGTTTTAACTGACCCCTTATATATAATGGATCGGAGGGAGCGGCTTTAAATATTTTTTATACTCGTGGATTGACCGCCCGAGTAAGGTTAGGGGTTACTAGAGAAGGATCGATTCTGCGCTGGATCGATTTTAAAATGGGGATAGTTTGGGCAATGGATTTCCTGTTGTTAGGGAGAATTCTCTTATAAGGCTAATTTCCCAAACCTAGTGAGTCCACCAGCAACTTTGCTGGATTTGTGGGGTTTGTTTTTTTCTCCTGCTAAGAGTGAGACTCTTTTTCTCCCACTCTTAGGCATGACTTGAGGTACGTCTTTGACTTATTGTGTGCTTGTGGGCTATGGGGTCTTTTTACTCCATAGGGTATCATCTGTTTTAGTGTATGTGTTACACAGCACCCTCAGTGCAGTAACACAGGGGTGTCATAGTGACCCCCAAATATAGACTCCATACCCTGGGACTCTCCCAGGGCATGTAAAGTCACCATTGGCTTTACTAGTCCAACATTGTGAACAGAATCAGTACAAACCATCATATTGTGGAAGTACTGGAAGGGGTTAATTAGATTGCCCCTGGTTCTGTTTCCAAGGGGGCACTGTCCAGTCCCCCCTTGTCGAGTTTCTAGCTGGTGGCAGTGGTTACCACGCAAAATATTCCACCGGAAAATTTCCTATGGGATTTTCCCATTGATTTTAAACGCACCACTTTTTGGTGCAATGTTAAAGATACCACCGGTTTATTTATTTAATATAAAATCACCGGTTGGGTCTTTTCGCCAGAACTCTTTTCTAAAATGGCGTTTGTGTCCCTATCTGTAACTCCAACCAAGGTCGGGCCCTTTGTTCCACTTTTTGGCAGGCTTCTCCACAGAAGCCCTCCAACTGGTGCCACTCTGTCTGGGTTCCACAGGATGTGTGGGTGGGGGAATTGGCACCGTGGACTGCGCTGCCTTAGCAACCCAAGACGCACTCTGTTCTGATTGGCTCAGTGGTGAGCCGCTCGGCTCAGCACTTAGCATGTATGAGTGACAGCCAGGCTGTTGAATGGGGGTTTTTCTGCATAAAAGCAGGGCTTTCGTGACTGGAACGTCAGAAGTCGCCACAGGACCTAAGAAATCCGAAGAGGGGAGAAGCTGAACCATCTGCGACGACGACACCACCGGTGGAGCCCTGCTGCAACGACCTCACCACTTTCCCGACGACAAGAGAAGATCTTCTGCTGAAAGAGTATTCTTCCTCTGAGCTGGTGGAATCAACCAGTTCGCCATTCGCCTTCCAGGACGTCTCTTGGTCGAATTGCCAGTGCCAAGCACCCCAGCGGCCGGATAGCCAAGCTTCACCACTGTGACCGCGAATAAAAGGAACGCACCTTTTAACCGAGCGAACTCCGCAGCTGGTCTCTTCCCTGGGCAGTGCAACGGCTCCAAGTTTCCTCCTCGATGAGATCTTCTCTTCCCCTGGACAAAACCACAAACTGCACCCGCTGCCAGGAACAACTGCCACCGCTGGAGCTTCCTCAACTTTAAAGGTACTATGTTCCACCTGGCCTCCCTTTCTACGGTTTGCTAAAGGTGACCCTTAAATCCTTGGCTTTCCAACTGGGTTGGCCCCTAGACCTTCCAACTTTACCTTCTGAATCAACCCAACCTCTTTTAAACATTTTTACAAAGACTTGCATGCATTTCTAAACTGTGTGATCTTGGGCACATTTCACCTTGCTCCATTTAAAGTGGGCCTGGCCTATGAACTTTGGCTCTATAGTAGACTCTACCTTCACTAACTTGTTTTGGTCTTAGAAAAGTGTTGGGAACTGTCTTATTTTCATGACCTGCCTTTTTCTCTCCCTTTAACTTAATTATTGGAGTGCCATCTAAGTTATGCGCTCGCATCTGTTTTTACAAATAGTATGTGTTTTGACTTAGACTGGTCTAATAATTCTTAAGGGAGGTGTGTATACTTTTCTGATTGTGTTTGAACTTGCTTTGATTTATAGTACTAGTGTATTTCCTTAAGTGTGTGTTAAATAAATAATTATATACTTTTGATACCAAGCTCTGGTCAGTGTTTGCTTGCCCTACTGTGTTTTTAGCCCTATTGTGTATCCTCTGTATACTGCCTAACTCTTCTTGAGAGAAGTCTGACTGCTCAGCCACAGCTACCAGGTAAATCTGGGTGGTACAGACTGCTACCAGTTGGGTTTACTGCTTACTCCTGTAGTCTTAATCTTCTTGCAGTGGCCCCTTAGGGAACTGCACAGGATTCTGCATAACACTGGTGTACAGCGGTGGGATTTGTATTGAGGATACATTGTAGAGTGCTTCTGATACTTTGGTGCAACTAACCATAAAGCTTAGCACTAGAAAATTTTATTTTCTAACAAGTCAACTATGGAAAGTTACAGCCAGGAGTCTCTTACTGCAAATATAGCTAATTGTTTAAGAGCCCTTTGTAGACATAAGAATCTCCCTGTAAAAGGCAAGAAAATAGAATTGATAGAAAGATTGTTAGAAAACCAAAGTCCGGGTAGTGGTTCAGATGAGCCTACCTCCTTGGTTGGCAATGTTTGAGTATAAGCATGGGCTCCAGGACATCACAGGGAATCAGTTGCTTCCTTGGTGGTTCTCTAGGCTCCCCCCTGTTGCATCTGATGTGGTAATGGAGTTGGAGAGGTGGATAGGATGGACTATGAATGTGTGAAGCTAGCTTTAATAGATAGATTTGGGAAGACCCCTTCCCAGTACCTTAAGAGGTTTAGGACCCTCAAAAAGCATGATGGTACCCATTGGGATACCTGGGTGAGTGAAAGTTTGAAGAACTTAGAGGGATGGATTAAGGGTTACAGAGTGAAGACTTATGAGGGAATGACAAATCTTGTTATGTTGGAGTCAATTTATGATTCCTGCTCTACCGAGCTCAGACAGCACTTGGCTGATTCAAAGGAAATAGATTCCAAGAAGCTAGCTAAGGCTGCTGACTTGTGGGTTGCCAACAGAGCTACTCACAAGGATTCTGGGGCAACTCAGAAAAAGGATGAGGGGAAACAGCCTAAAAAGGACTCCAAAGATAATTCCAATAATTCCAATTCCAAAGAGGGCCCCAAACAGAACCATAAAGTTTAGCCACATGGGAAACCAAATCAGGCTAGTGTACCTTCTGGTCCCAAACCAGAAAGTGGTCAGAACAAGCCACCATTCGTGAAGGCATTTGGGAAATGCTAGGTTTGTGGCTCTACTGACCATGTGAAAGGGGATCCCATATGTAAGGGTAAACCTTCAGGGGTCCACACTGTCTCTTTAGCCTTCGCTCCAGAGGAGGAAGTACAAATGGCAAGTGGAAACTTTCTATTACTGGCTGATGAACCCATAGGAGTCTCAGCCAGTGTTTCTTTAGTGTCCCTGGGGTTGTGGGAACAACAGAATTTAGATATGGGATACATTACTCACCGTAATCGTATTTCTGATGCTTGTATCTGCTTAGATTCACATGCTGTGCATAGGCCGACATCTAGTAGAAGCTGCGGAGTATTACAGTTTGTTTTTCGAAACTCGAAAATGGGCGTCGACACAGGGCGTGCCAGTAATACTATCCCTAGTGTGACGTCCCCTGTACCCATGATCCCTCACGCGTCTAGGACCCTCGGATTGTATTTTTTCTGACATGAGGTAGCATGAGGAGTAGCGCGAGTACAGATGATCCAAGCAGATAGAAGATAGATAAGATAAGACTACAAGCATCCATGCTCCTTCTCTCAGAGGGGAGGAAGGGTGGGTCGCATGTGAATCTAAGCAGATACAAGCATCAGAAATACGATTACGGTGAGTAATGTATCCCTTCTGAGGCTTGTGGAATCTGCTTAGATCACATGCTGTGCATAGATTAGCGAGCAGTGTTAGAAGGAGGTGGGATTTGAGAAGGGTCATGAGCAAATAAATGTCTTAGAACCGCTTGTCCCACTTGAGTATCTGTCTTGGAATGGGTGTCAATGCAGTAGTGCTGAGTAAAAGTGTGAATAGAGCTCCAAGTAGCTGCTTTGCAAATGGTGTCAAGGGGACATTTGCAATGAAAGCCAGAGTGGCCCCAATGCCTCTTGTCGAGTGGGCTCTGGGCGTAAAAGGCAAAGTTTTGTCAGAAAGAGAGTAATACAACTGGATACAGTTGACAATCCACCTGGAGATGGCACCCTTAGAGACGCGATCTCCCTCCTTGCCTGTGGCTACGGAGACAAACAGTTGATCTGTTTTCCTAAGCGGTCTGGTCTTGTTTACGTAGTAAAGGACCGCCCTACGCACATCTAGGGTGTGTAGTTTAACCTCAGCCGAGCTTTGTGGGTTTTGGAAGAAAGCCGGAAGCTCGATGGACTGGTTTACATGGAATTTGGAAATAAATTTAGGTGAGAACCTAGGGTGTGTCCGTAAAACCAGCTTATCCTTATGAATAGTAAAGAAAGGATCCTGCACTGACAGAGCCTGAATTTCACTGACCCTTCTTATGGATGTAATGGCTACTAAGAAGGCAGTCTTATAGGTCAGGTGTTTGAGACTCGTTTTATGCATGGGCTCGAATGGGGGGCCCATGAGTTTAGATAGCACCACGTTCAGGTCCCATCCTGGTAGTGGGTTAGAAATAGGAGGGTGAAGTCTCTTTACTCCTTCCATGAAGGCCTTAACTACTAGTACTTTCCACCACAACACCTTGTTATGGGAAGTGGTGTATGCTGACAGGGCTGCCAGGTGTACCTTCAGTGAGTTAAAAACCAGCCCTGCATCCAGCAGGTGGAGCATGTAAGTAACAATAGTGGAAGGAGTGTAATCAACTGGGTTGATTTGCTTACTCTGGCACCAGATTACGAATCTCTTCCATTTGTCAAAGTAGCAGTGCCTCGTGTTGGGCTTCCTAGCCTCTTTTAGGATGTCCATACACCTCTGTGGTAATTTGAGATGTCCAAACTCTATGACCTCAGGAGCCATGCTGCCAGGTTCATTGAGTTGGGTTGAGGGTGCACTGTTTGACCTTGGTGCTGGGACAATAGGTTGTACCAGCTCGGAAGTCTGATGCGTTCACACACCGCCAGTCTGCGTAGGTGTGGGAACCATAGTTGTCTCGCCCACATGGGAGCAACCAGGACGAGCGTCATCGATTCTCTGTTCATCTTGTTGACCACCTTCCTGATTAGAGGAGTTGGTGGAAAAGCGTACGCAAACATCCCTGACCAGTTCATCCACAGGGCGTTCCCCTGGGAGTCTGGTTGGGGGAACCTGGATGCGAATCCTGGGCATTGTCTGTTTTCGCTTGTGGCGAATAGGTCTATAGTGGGGAAACCCCACTGAGAGAAGATGTCTTCTACGACTTCTCTGTGTAGACACCACTCGTGTTCCTCTGGGAGGGGGTCTCTGCTCAGAGCATCCGCTAGGGAATTGAGATCCCCTGGAACATGTGATGACAGGAAGATGTTCCCTCTGAGTGCCCATATCCAGATTTTCTGGGCAAGCTTGGACAAATTTGGCGAGCGAGTCCCTCCTTGTTTGTTCAGGTAGAACATGGCTGTAGTGCTGTCCGTCCGGATTTGCACTGACAGGTTTAAAAGGTAGGGTTCGAAAGCTTGAAGCACTCTGAATACTGCCAGAAGCTCTAGAAGGTTGATGTGTTTCTTGGCCACTGAGTGAGACCAGAGACCCTGAGCTGTGTGGTGGAGATGGTGAGCTCCCCACCCCGTCAGGCATGCATCGGTTGTGACTACCGCCTGTATCTCGGGATCGTAAAAGGGTTTCCCCTTGGACAGATTCTCTCTTGTCCACCAGTGAAGGCTTTGTACCTGTGTTGGCGAAACGACCACTAGATCGTCCCACTGACCACTTGCCTGAGACCACTTTTTCGCCAATCATTCCTGCATGGGACGCATGCGCAGGCGCGCGTGGGGGACCAGGTAAATACATGACGCCATCATGCCCAGCAAACGCATTGCTTTGCGTACCGTTATCTGGCGACCGGACTGGTATTGCGGAATTTGCAGCAGTATATTCCGAATTCTTTCCTCTGAAGAAAAGGTCAACCCATCTTGAGCGTCTAGGATAGCTCCTAAGAATTGTTTAGATGTGCTTGGCACTAGACTTGACTTTTTCTCGTTTATTGAGAAGCCCAATTCGAAGAGGAGGTCGATAGTCCTTTGAATGTTTGTTCTGCAAATTACTGGGGTTTCCCCCGTAATGAGCCAGTCGTCCAGGTAAGGGTACACCGGGATTGCCTCCCTGCGTAGGTGTGCTGCCGCCACCGCCAGTACCTTGGTGAATACCCTTGGGGCCGAAGCTATCCCAAAGGGCAGTACCTTGAACTGGTAGTGCCGACTGTCCACCTTGAAGCGCAAGTATTTTCTGTGCGCTGGGAACATGGAAATATGAAAATAGGCATCTTTCATGTCCAATGTTGCCATGTAATCCCCCTTTTTTAGGAGGGGGATTACGTCTTGGAGAGTTGACATGCAAAACTTTTGGGGCTTGACATACTTGTTGGCAGGCCGTAAATCCAATCCTGGGTGCATTGTCAAATCTTTTTTTGGCACAAGGAAGTAAGTTGAATAAATACCCTTGTTTACCTGGTATCCCGGGACGAGTTCTATCGCGTCCTTTGCTAGCAGATTGACGATCTCTTCTAGGAGGATCTTCTGGTGTTCCAAAGAATGTATTTTTTGTCGTGGAGGATGGTCTTGGGGACGCTCTAGTAGTTCTATACAGTACCCCTCGGATATTGTCAATAGCACCCATCTGTCTGATGTGATCCCTTCCCAAGCTTGGGTGAAGTTGGAAATGCGTCCCCCTACTGGGGTTGCGTGAGAAGGGACCCTGAACGGAGCGTCACTGTTTCGGTGGAGGCGTGCTGCCTCCTTTATTGGGGCTGCCTCTACCTCTACCACGTCCTCTCTTATTCCCCCTGCCGTAACCCTGGGTAGACTGCTGGTTATTATTGTTCCACTGTGTACCCTGGCCCTGGGAATAGTTAGAACCTCTTTGGGAATTTTGGCCGCGTGGGCGACGAAAATTGCCATTCCCTCTCGGATTAGGGGGTTTAGTGGTTAGCTGGCCTAGGGATTTGAGTGTATCATACTCGTCCTTAGCATTCTTTAGTGCGCCCCGACCGCCTTACCAAACAACAGATCCGGCTGCACCGATTTGTCCAATAGTGACGCTTGTGTTCCAGCCTTGAAACCAGACTGGCGTAGCCAAGCGTGTCTCTTAATAATAGTTCCTTCTGCTATTAATCTGCCTGCGTTATCCGCGACATCAAAGGTTGCCTTTAAAATGCAACCGGACATGGCTCTTCCCTCCGCTGAAACTCGTGCCAATTGGCTCTTTAAGGGTTCTGGTGCGGAGTCTATGAGTGCCGTGACCTCTTCCCACTGATGGCAGTTTTAGCTGGCCAACAGGGTGGTGGAGTTGGCAATCCTTGCCTGGTAGTCGGAAGTGGAGGCCACTTTCCTGCCTAACCCGTACAGTCTTTTGCTCTCCTTGTCGGGAGGAGCCTCGGACGATGATAAGGGTGTTCCAGCCCTCTTACGGGTGTTAGTAACAACCAGAGAGTCCGGCTTTAGATGCCCTCTTATATATAGTGGGTCTGATTGGGCCGCCTTGAAAAGTTTTTCAATCCTAGGGTTCACTGCTCTGGTGAGGTTAGGATTGAGGAGTGACTATTCTTCTTTGAATAGATTTTAGGATAGGGATGGCCTGAGCAACAGGCCTCCTCTCCCCCACTAACTCTTCTGCGAAGTCTCTTTCCTCCTGGGAACCCTGGGTGTCGATATGGAAATGTTCGGCTGCTCGAGACAGCACTTCATTCAGGAGTGGCTGGTTGTCGACAGGGGTGTCGGTAATGGGGGCCCTCTCTTTCCACTGGGGAGTCTACCCTGTAGGGGTCTTCCTCCTCCTCATCTTGATCCTCATCATCCCCATAGTAGCCTGTCCCAGTTTGTTCCTCCACCATGCCCAAATCTGGATCCTCAACAAAGGATGTCTCTCCCTGGTAATGAGAGTAGGGCTGGACGTAGAAGGGGTCTGAAGACCCTGTTGGTGTCTCAAAGTGGGACCTTGCACTTGGAGGTATAGGATCCTTAAAGCCAGAGGGTGCTGACCCGTCGGGAGTATAAGCAAGAAAGTGCTCTGGGTTTTTTGCATAAAAATCTGCCAAAGATGACATTCTTGACATTACCCTATCTATGTCAACACTGGTCCATTCTCTGGAACTGGGAATGACCCT
Source organism: Ambystoma mexicanum (assembly GCF_040938575.1). Taxonomy (NCBI): domain Eukaryota; kingdom Metazoa; phylum Chordata; class Amphibia; order Caudata; family Ambystomatidae; genus Ambystoma; species Ambystoma mexicanum. Next base: position 644,281,610 of record NC_090923.1, read on the forward strand.
TTCTGGGAGTTTTTCAAATTTATCCTGACTAGACTTGGTAGCCTCTGCAGGGGTTTTGGTGTTATTAGAAGACGTGGACTTGTCTTTCTGTTTTTGAGGAGTGGAGTGTTCTACGGGCTTGGAAGTGGGTAGAGACTGCTTCCTTTGCTGTTTCCCTCCCTCCCCGTGACTGGAGGAGTGTTTCCCGTGTGTTTTAGGGCCCTCTGAGCTTTTCGACGCCTGCCGTCGAGGTTCGGGGGTCTTGACCCTATCCTTCGAGCGTGGAGGTAGAGGTTCGGGATCTGCGGGCGCCGACTCTTGGAGTGCGGCATGAGGGTGGAAGTCGGCTTTGTCTCCTGACGATCGAGCTTCCGTGACCTTAGGGAGCGAGGCACTCTTGGCAATAGTGGATGCTTGCCTGGCGTTGTGTGGCAATCTAGATCGAGAGCGCCCAGAGGACGCCGATTCGGACCGTTCTCTTCGTGCCTCTTTCCGAGAACTCAATGTGCGCGTCGAGTCTCGGTTGGACTTTGTGTGTTTTTTTAAAGTGTCATGGGAAGCGCTCGTGTCGCCGGGGGTGTGCCCCATAGCCGGCCTGCCGGTCGACCTTCCGAGGTCGGGGACTTGCGCTCGGCTGTCTTTTGACACCATAAAGCCCTCGCCGTCCGAAAGTACGCCGTTGCTGCCGTCGCTGAAGGCGCCCTCTGCTGCCATGGCCTCTTGACGCCTGGCGTGGTGGGCCCAACGCTTGATTGAACGGTCCTTAAGTGTTTTAGGCTTAAACCTACTACAGGCTCTGCAATTTGCCTCGGGGTGGTCCCTCGGCAAGCAGAGGTTGCACGTGGCGTGCCCGTCGACCCAAGGGTATTTGCGATTGCACTTGGGGCAGAATTGGAAAGGGGTACCCTCCATACGCACCTTGTGGCAGCGGGCTGGTAAATAGAGGAATATATAAGTGTGTCTATATATTACAAGAGTGTAGAGTATGACCACCCCCCACTCTCCCTACTTGCAGGGCCTTGGCCAGCAGCCCAGGCCCGGGCCGATACGGAAGCCTCGAGGCCCAAAGTCGTCGTGCAGTCGACGGTCGAAATCCTCTCCGATCCGGCGTCGAGTGTAGAAATTCGGTATCTCGACGTTGGGGTGGAGAAGGGGTAAAATTATCAATATTTTGCAAAATTATGGCTTAGTGCCAGGAACTCTGCGAAATGCTTCCGACCAGTATGGCGGAAAAAAACAATCTGAGGGTCCTAGACGCATGAGGGATCATGGGTACAGGGGACGTCACACTAGGGATAGTATTACTGGCACGCCCTGTGTCGACGCCCATTTTCGAGTTTCGAAAAACAAACTGTAATACTCCGCAGCTTCCACTAGATGTCGGCCTATGCACAGCATGTGATCTAAGCAGATTCCACAAGCCTCAGAAATATAATTATATCCCAGATAATACTAAAGAGTATTATAAGGACAGTGTCCAGGTGAATGGTCAGGAGACTCCTGCCATTAGGGACACTGGGGCCAGCATAACTGTGTTGGATGAATATTTTTTCAAGGCAGAGGATGTTGCTAAGACACCCAAACGCCTCACCAAGTTAGCTGGAGGGCCTGTGCAGATGCTTCCCCAGTTACCAGTTCTCATCCAGTGCAATGATATGACTGTGAAGATACCTGTCAGTGTACAATGTGAGATACCAGGAAGGGTTCTGTTGGGAAATGACCTGAAAACTCTTGGAGTAGTGTCACATACCCCCCCAGACCTCCTAGTAAAAGGTTACAGGAGCTAACCAGATCTGCAAGGGAGAAAACCATGAGAGGTTCTCCCAAGGAGATGAGAGAAGAAATCACTCCTACTCCACTGGAGCTACTTTCTGCTACATCTGCGCAACCAGAAGCAAAGGGGCAACCCAAGACTTCTAGAAGGAAACCAGCAGCAAGCACTCTAGTGCTTCCAACTAGGACTTCCCCTAGGTTGTCCAAAGTTACACCTGTAACTCCACCTCCAGCTGAGGCTGAGAGGGAGGTACAACCCTGTGTGGTTGAACTAGACTCTGAAGAGACAGAGCTAGTAGAAGGCCAAGAACCTATTGGAGATCTGGATCCTGTTGACCATCCTGAGCTGCAGTCTTTACTGGCAGAAGGTGGACCCAACAGGGCGGACTTCAGTAAGGGACAAAGAGAATGTCCAACTCTGGAAGGTCTTCGCCATCAGGCAGCTTCTCAGGCTGATGGGCAAGAGCCTGGGAAGTATAGGTTGCACTGGGAAGATGGCCTCTTCTACAGTGAACCGACTGAGTCTGCACCTGGAGATTACAAGCGACTTGTAGTGCCTCAGGAAAACAGACTCCAGTTCTTGCAACTAGCCCATGAGATTCCTTTGGCTGGTCACTTGAGTTTCAAGAAGACCAAGGAAAGGGTCTCTCTCTCTACTTTTATTGGCCAAAGATGGGGGCTGAGGTAGATACGTTCTGCAAGAGCTGCCACACCTGCCAAACTTCTGGTAAGGGTGGTTCCAAGAATGTGGCACCTTTAGTGTCTCTCCCAGTAGTGGGAGTCCCATTTGAGAGGGAAGGAATTGACATTGTTGGTCCCCTTGATCCTCCAACCTCCTCAGGCAACAGGTTTATCCTTGTTGTAGTAGACCATGTTACTAGGTACCCTGAGGCAATTCCTATGAGGACTATTATGGCGCAAGCTGTGGCTAAGGCCCTCCTTGGTATTTTTACCAGGGTTGGGTTTCCTAAGGAGGTAATCTCTGAAAGGGGGTCAAATTTTATGTCCCACTACATGAAGGCCATGTGGAAAAACTGTGGAGTTACCTACAAGTTCTCGACCGCATACCACCTGTTAGGGAGAATTCTCTGTTAAGGCTAATTTCCCAAAACTAGTGAGTCCCCCAGCAGCTTTGCTGGATTTTTGGGGTTTATTTTTATCTCCTGCTAAGAGTGAGACTCTTTTTCTCCCACTCTTAGACATGATTTGAGATATCCTTTGACTTTGTAATGTGTTTTATGGGCTATGGGGTCTTTTACTCCATAGGGTTTCATGTGGTTTTTGGTAAGTGTGTTACACAGCACCCTCAGTGCAGTAACACAGGAGTGTCATAGTGACCCCCAAACAGACTCCATAGCCTGGGACTGACTACTGTCTCCCAGGGCATGTAAAGTCACCATTGACTTTACTAGTCTTAAATTGTGAACAGAACCAGTACAAACCATCATATTGTGGAAGTACTGGTAGGGGTAATTAGATTGCCCCTGGGTCTGTTTTTCGAGGGGGCACTGTGCAGTCCCCCCTCGTCGAGTTTCTGGCTGGTGGCAGTGGTTACCACACGAAATATTCCACAGGAATATTTCCTATGGGATTTTCCTATTCATTTTAAACGCACCACTTTTTTGGTGCAATGTTAAAGATACCGCTGGGTTATTTATTTAATATTTATTCCCCGGTTGGGTCTTTTTGCCAGGACTCGGTTTTAAAATGGCGTTTGTGTTCGCCTCTGTAACTCCAACCCAAGTCGAGCCCTTTGTTCCATTTTTTGGCGGGCTTCTGCACAGAAGCCTCCAAAAGTGGTGCCACGCTGTCTGGTTCTACAGGATGTATGGGAGGGGGGTTTAGGCACCCTGGACTGAGTTGCCTCGACAACTCAAGTCGCACTCTTGTATGATTGGCCCAGTGGTGAGCCGCCCGGCTCACCACTTAGCATGTTTGAGTAACAGCTAGGACTGATGAATGGGGGTTTTCTGCATAAAAGCAGGGCTTTGGGGACTGGAACTTCAGAAGTCGCCACAGGACCAAAGAATCTGAAGAGGGAGAAGCTGAGCCGACCTGCAATGACGACACCACAGGTGGAGCCCTGCTGAACCGTCTCACCACTTCCCAACGACAGAGAAGATCTTCATCCCGGAGAGTCTTCTTCCTCTGAACTGGTGGGGATAACCAGTTCGTCCCCTTTTTTCGCCTTCCTGGATCGTCTCGTGGTCGAATCGCCCGTGCCAAACACCCCGGCGGCCGGATAGCCACGCTTCACCACTACCGTGAATAAAAGGGTAGTACCTTTTAACCGGGAAACTCCGCGGCTGGTTTCTTCCCTGGCAGTGCAACGACCTCCAGCTTTCCTCCACGTCGAGATCTTATCTTCCTCTGGACGAAGCACCGACTTGCACCCGCTGCCAGGACCAACTGCCCCGCTGGAGCTTTCTCACCATTTCAGGTACTGTGTACCGCCTGGTCTCCCTTGCAACAGACTGTTCAAGGTGTCCCGTAAATCCTTGACTCTCCATCCTGGGGTGACTTGGGACCTGCTAACTAACTTTTCCTGAACTGATCCAACCCTTTTTGAACTATCTGCAAAGACTTTTTTAAGTACTATTCACCTGTGTGAACTTGGACACATTCCACCTTGCTCTCTCCAAGAGTGGGCCTGGCCTATGAACTTTCTTGTCCTAACAGTAGACTCTGCCTTTTTCTGACTTGCTGTGGTTCTTTTAAAAAGTGCTGGCATTGTGCTGTCCTAGTTCTACCTTTTCCCTCCCTTTTTTAAATAACTTATTGGAGTGCCATCTTAGGTTAAGCGCTCACCTCTGTCTGCAAATAAGTGGTGTTTTAACTAAGACTTGTTCGATAAGTAATCAGGGATGTATATATATTGATAGTGACTGCGTTGGAACTTGCTTGCCATATTAGTGTTAGTGTATTTTACAAGTGTGTTTTTAAATAAATAATTATATACTTTTATACCCAAGCTCTGGTCAGTGTTTGCTTATGCTATTGTATCTCTGTACCTATTTTTTATACTCTATATACTGTTTAACTCTTCTTGAGAGAAGTCTGGCTGCTCAGCCACAGCTACCAGGTAAATCTGGGTGGTACAGACTGCTACCAATTGGGTTTACTGCCAACAACTGTAGTCCTAAACTTTTTGCAGTGGTCCCTAAGGGAACTGCACATGTTTCTGCCTAATACCACCCAAGACGAATGGGTTGGTTGAAAGGTTTAATAGGACCATGAAGAGCATGGTAGGTGCTTTAGAGGAACCCCTTAAGAGAAAGTGGGATCTCCTACTGCCATGCCTTCTTTTTGCTTATAGAGAAGTCCCTCAGGAGGGAGTAGGTTATAGTCCCTTTGAGCTTCTTTATGGCCATCCAGTCAGAGGTCCATTGGCCCTGATTAAGGAGGGGTTGGAGAGTGTTCCTTCCCCCAAGCCAGTCAGAGTGACTGACTACGTGATAGGACTCCGGAGGAGAATGTCACAGATGATGGCCCAAGCTAGTGATAACCTGAAGGCTGGTCAAGCTTTGGTCAAGCACTGGCATGATCAAAAGGCTAACATGGTTGAGTTCACTCAAGACCAGCTAGTTCTCGTTATGATACCAACAAGGCAGAGGGCATTGCAGGACAAATGGATGGGACCCTTCAAGGTTGTGGGAAAACTTGGAGAGGTGAACTATCTGGTGGACTTGGGCAATCCCAAGGAGGCTCCCAGAGTCTTCCACACCAACAGACTGAAGGCTTATGTCTCTAGGCCTGAAGTAGGAGCTTTGCTTCTAGCTTCAGCAGAAGAGAAAGAAGAGAGTGAACCTCTCCCTGATCTCCTCAGAGGCTTACCTTTGGATGAAAAGATTGAAGGAGTTAATCTATCTTCAAACCTGACACCTGAGCAACAAGAGGAGTGCAAATCTAAGTTAAATCAGTGTGCTTCCCTGTTCTCACTTTCACCAGGCTTGACCCCTTGGGGCCAGCATGATATACTCACTTGTGACTGTCTGCCTGTAAAAAGCAGAGGGTACCTAATGTCAGTGAATGTAAGAACCCACATCAAAGGAGAGGTCAGCAAGATGCTTGACCCCGGGGTAATAGAGCCCTCTACTAGTCCATGGTCTAGCCCAGTTGTGTTAGTACCAAAGGCAGGATCCAAAGAGTTGAGATTCTGTGTGGACTATAGAGCTCTTATTGCAGTCACCAAGACTGATGCCCATCCTTTGCCAAGGACAGATGAGTTGGTGGATAGACTTGGTTCAGCCAAGTACCTCAGCACATTTGATCTGACGTCAGGCTATTGGCAAATAGCCCCGACAGACCATGCCAAGGAGAAAACTGCATTTTCTACCCCGGTTGGCTTATACCAATTTAAGGTTATGCCTTTTGGACTGAAGAATGCACCTGCTACATTCCAAAGGATGGTAAATCAGGTTCTGACTGGGATGGAGGACTTCTGCATGGCATACTTGGATGACATTGCAGTGTTCAGCCAATCCTGGGAAGAGCATGTTGACCACCTAGGACATGTTTTGCAGACTCTTGAGAAGGCCAATCTGACCATAAAGGCAAGTAAATGCCAGATTGGACAGAGTACAGTGGTCTACCTTGGACATGAGGTAGGAGGTGGAGAAATAAGGCCTTTGCCCAGTAAGATTGAAGCTGTGCAAAATTGGACAACACCTACTACTCAGACCCAGGTGAGGGCCTTCTTTGGTCTCACTGGGTACTACAGGAATTTCATAGAGAACTATGAGACCATAGCCTCTCCACTGAATGTGATCTCCTCTCCTGGGTTCCCTAAAAAGGTCAGATGGAATGAGGAGTGCAATCAGGCTTTTGAAAACCTGACGAAAGCCCTTTGTCAAGCTCCAGTACTAAGAGCTCCTGACTAGCACCAAACTTTCATTGCACAGACAGATGCTTCAAATGCAGGTATAGGTGCAGTCCTTAATCAACTGTATGGGAAAGGTAGGGAGCACCCTATTTGCTTCATCAGTAGAAAACTGAAGGAACCTAAGACAAGGTGGGCAACCATTGAAAGAGAGTGTTTTGCTATTGTATGGTTCTACCTTTGTTATTCAGACTGACCACCAACCCTTGAGATGATTGATGCAAATGAAAGGAGAAACCCAAAACTATTGAGATGGTCAATCTGCCTCCAGGGGTTTGATTTCACCATTGAGCACAGGTCAGGGTGTCACCACCAAAATGCTGATGGTCTCTCTAGGATGTTTGTAACCGACTAGAGGTATGAGATTCATCCAGGAGTTTCAATCCTCCTGTCCCTTAGTCTGGGGGGGGCGAGTGTTAGGGAGAATTCTCTTATAAGGCTAATTTCCCAAACCTAGTGAGTCCCCCAGCAGCTTTGCTGGATTTTTGGGGTTTGTTTTTTTCTCCTGCTAAGAGTGAGACCCTTTTTCTCCCACTTTTAGGCATGATTTGAGGTATGTCTTTGACGTAGTGTGTGCTTATGGGCTATGGGGTCTTTTTACTCCATAGGGTATCATCTGTTTTAGTGTATGTGTTATCCAGCACCCTCAGTGCAGTAACACAGGGGTGTCATAGTGACCCCCAATCATAGACTCCATACCCTGGCACTGACTACCGTCTCTCAGGGCATGTAAAGTCACCATTGGCTTTACTAGTCCAAAATTGTGAACAGAACCAGTACAAACCATCATATTGTGGAAGTACTGGAAGGGTTTAATTAAATTGCCCTTGGGTCTGTTTCCAAGGGGGCACTGTCCAGTCCCCCCTTGTCGAGTTTCTGGCTGGTGGCAGTGGTTACCACGCAAAATATTCCACCGGAATATTTCCTATGGGATTTTCCCATTGATTTTAAACGCACCACTTTTTGGTGCAATGTTAGATACCGTTGGTTTATTTATTTAATATAAAATCACTGGTTGGGTCTTTTAGCCAGAACTCTTTTCTAAAATGGCGTTTGTGTCCATCTCTGTAACTCAAACCAAGGTCGGGCCCTTTGTTCCACTTTTTGGCGGGCTTCTCCACAGAAGCCTTCCAACTGGTGCCACTCTGTCTGGGTTCCACAGGATGTGTGGGTGGGGGAATTGGCACCCTGGACTGCGTTGCCTTAGCAACCCAAGTCGCACTTTGTTCTGATTGGCCCAGTGGTGAGCTGCCCGCTCACCACTTAGCATGTATGAGTGACAGCTAGGCTGTTGAATGGGGGTTTTTCTGCATAAAAGCAGGGCTTTCGGGACTGGAACTTCAGAAGTCGACACAGGAACTAAGAAATCCAAAGAGGGGAGAAGCTGAGCCATCTGCAACGACGACACCACCGGTGGAGCCCTGCTGCAACGACCTCACCACTTTCACGATGACAAGAGAAGATCTTCTGCTGAAAGAGTCTTCTTCCTCTGAGCTGGTGGGATCAACCAATTCGCCATTCGCCTTCCAGGACGTCTCTTGGTCGAATCGCCAGTGCCAAGCACCCCGGCGGCCGGATAGCCAAGCTTCAACACTGTGACCGCAAATAAAAGGAACGCACCTTTTAACAAAGCGAACTCCGCGGCTGGTCTCTTCCCTGGGCAGTGCAACGACTCCAAGTTTCCTCCTCAACAATATCTTCTCTTCCCCTGGTCGAAACCACAAACTGCACCCGCTGCCAGGAACAACTGCTACCGCTGGAGCTTCCTCAACTTTAAAGGTACTGTGTTCCACCTGGCCTCCCTTTCTATGGTTTGCTAAAGGTGACCATTAAATCCTTGGCGTTCCAACTGGGTTGGCCCCCAGACCTTCTGAGTCAACCCAACCTCGCTTGAACATTTTTATAAAGACTTGAATGCATTTCTAAACTGTGTGATCTTGGGCACATTTCACCTTGCTCCATTTAAAGTGGGCCTGGCCTATGAACTTTGGCTCTACAGTAGACTCTGCCTTTACTAACTTGTTTTGGTCTTAGAAAAGTGTTGGGAACTGTTTTATTTTCATGGCCTGCCTTTTTCTCTCCCTTTAACTTAATTATTGGAGTGCCATCTAAGTTACGCGCTACATCTGTTTTTACAAATAGTGGTGTTTTGACTTAGACTTGTCTAATAATTCTTAAGGGAGGTGTGTATACTTTTCTGATTGTGTTTGAACTTGCTTTGATTTATAGTACTAGTGTATTTCCTTAAGTGTGTGTTAAATAAATAATTATATACTTTTGATACCAAGCTCTGGTCAGTGTTTGCTTGCCCTACTGTGTTTTTAGCCTTATTGTGTATCCTCTGTATACTGCCCTACTCTTCTTGAGAGAAGTCCGACTGCTCAGCCACAGCTACCAGGTAAATCTGGGTGGTACAGACTGCTACCAATTGGGTTTACTGCTTACTCCTGTAGTCTTAATCTTCTTGCAGTTGTCCCCAAGGGAACTGCACAGGATTCTGTCTAACACCTGTCCCTTAGAATTTCTTCTGCAAAATCTCTCTCTTCTTGGACACCCTATGTGCCAATTTGAAAATGGGCTGCAGCTTTAGCTAATATCTCATTAAGTAAATGTTGATTATCAACCGGTGAATCATTCACTGGGGGATCTTTAGGAATAGGGGAGTCAAGACTATAGGCCTCCGCCTCGTCTTCCTCTTCCTCTTCCTGGTCCTCATCGTCCCCATAGTAATCGACCCCTGCCTGGTCTTCCAGCACCTGTACTTCTGACTCCTCACCATATGGCTTGTAAGGCTCAATTATAGAAGGATCTGAAATCAAACCCTGAACTGGAGTCTCAGAACGGAGCCTCCTAGTAGGAGGTTGAGGGTCTTTGGATCCCGAAGGGGCAGAGGTAGCTGGTGTACTATGATAGCTATGAAAGTAATTTGGGTCTTTGTCGTAGAAATCTACAAAAAAGGACATACTCCTCATTACTCAATGCCCGCGAGTTCCATTGCTTAGAACTGGGGATAACCCTCTCTTGCTGTGGTTCCTCATCCATGTCTATATTCTGAGGAGATCGAGGAACAGTCTTTCCCTTGGTGACAGGGTCAGGGACCTTGGACTTTTCTTTTTGTTTTTCCTTCTGAACCTGATGTTCTGAGACTTTCTTAAATTGTTTTTCCCCCTTCCCATGACTGGAGGAATGTTTTCCTGAAACTTTAGGGTTCTCTGAATGTTTTGACACTTGATGTCGAGATTCGGAGTTGGTATCACGAGATTCGGGAGTCTTGGAAGAGGGGCATTGAATCTGGGAAGCAGAAGTCGAACGTGCTACCGAAGAAGACGTCGAACATACTACTTGGGGGAAGAGATCAGATTCGTCTTCTGACGACCAGGCCTCAATGACTCTTGGTAACGTGGCACCCTTAGCAACCGTGGACGGTTGCTGTGTGTCGTGAGGCGACCGTGACCTGGAACGCCCAGAGGACACCGAATCGGCAGACCGTTCTCTTGATGCCTTCTTTTGCCGATCGATCGACGTACGCATCGAATCTCGGCTGGGGTTAGTGTGCTTGGTGGAAGAGGTGTGTGTTGCGCTCTTGCCGCCGGGTGTTGTCCCCATTACTGACCCGCCGGTCAGTCCTCCGAGGTTGGGGGCTTACGCATGGGTGCCTGACAACACCCCTGTGCCCTCGCTGTCCGATAAGGCAGCGTTTCTGCCATCGCTGAAGGAACCCACTGGGTCCATGGCCTTTAGCTGCCTGGCGCAGTGGGCCCAGCGCTTCGTCGAGCGGTCCTTAAGTGTCTTGGCTTTGAAGAGCTTACAAGCTCTACAACTGGCCTTGGGATGGTCCTGTGGGAGACACAAGTTACACGTATTGCGTTTGTCTACCCAGGGAAATTTATGGTTACACTTTGGGCAGAATTTAAAGGGAGTACTCTCTAAACGTCATTAATTGGCAGTGGGCGGGTATATACAGGAAATGAGTGTGTCTGTGTGACCACCCCCCCACTCTCCCTACTTGCATAGGGCCAAGGCCAGGGGCTTTCCGAGGCCCAAAGTCCATCGTATAGTCTCGACGGCTGTTCTTCCTTGGTCACGAGTCACCGACGTCGATCTTTGTTGATCTTCGACGTAAGGTTGGAGAACGGGGACATTTTGTAATTACAAAGATAAATGGCTAAAGCCAAGGGAACACTGCGATATGCTTCCGACAAGTATGGTGGAAAAAAACAATCTGAGGGTCCTAGACGCGTGAGGGATCATGGGTACAGTGGACGTCACACTAGGGATAGTATTACTGGCATGCCCTAGTTTCGACGCCCCTTTTCGAGTTTCGAAAAACAAACTGTAATATTCCGCAGCTTCCACTAGATGTCGGCCTATGCACAGCATGTGATCTAAGCAGATTGACCGGTTTCTGTGCTCTTCACATCGTCAGGGAGGCAGTCTTAACTTGCAGCTCACAGCAAGTGCAGGTGTTGACAATCAATGATGATTCTGCTGCAAGGACTTCTGGTAGCTGTAGTCATCAGGTTTGCAAGGAATAAGCTCACACCCAATCCCACACCTGCACTTGCTGTGAGCTGCAAGTTAAGACTGCCTCCCTGACGATGTGAAGAGCACAGAAACTGGTAGGAGGTGAACACCAGTGGCTGAAAAGTTTTACTGCGCAGGGAACTGGAGTGCACCCCTCTCCGCTTTCATATATATATACATATACACACACACACACATATATATATATATATATATATATATATATATATATATGGGATACATTACTCACCGTAATCGTATTTCTGATGCTTGTATCTGCTTAGATTCACATGCTGTGCATAGGCCGACATCTAGTGGAAGCTGCGGAGTATTACAGTTTGTTTTTCGAAACTCGAAAATGGGCGTCGACACAGGGCGTGCCAGTAATACTATCCCTAGTGTGATGTCCACTGTACCCAAGATCCCTCACGCGTCTAGGATCCTCAGATTGTATTTTTTCTGACATGAGGTAGCATGAGGAGTAGCGTGAGTACAGATAATCCAAGCAGATAGACAGAAAGGTAAGACTACAAGCCATCATGCGCCTTCTCTCAGAGGGGAGGAAGGGTGGGTTGCATGTGAATCTAAGCAGATACAAGCATCAGAAATACGATTACGGTGAGTAATGTATCCCTTCTGAGGCCTGTGGAATATGCTTAGATCTCATGCTGTGCATAGATTAGCGAGCAGTACCTGAAGAAGGAGGTGGGATGTGAGAAGGGTCATGAGCAAATAAGTGTCTTAGAACCGCTTGTCCCACTTGTGTATCTGCCTTGGAATGGGTGTCAATGCAGTAATGCTGAGTAAAAGTGTGAATAGAGCTCCAAGTAGCTGCTTTGCAAATGGTGTCAATGAGTACATTTGCAATGAAAGCCAGAGTGGCCCCAATGCCTCTAGTAGAGTGGGCTCTTGGTGTGAAAGGCAGAGTTCTTTCAGAAAGTGAGTAACACAGCTGGATACAGTTAATAATCCACTTCGAGATGGCACCTTTAGAGACGCGATCCCCCTCTCTGCCTGTAGCTACGGAGACAAACAGTTGATCTGTTTTTCTTAGCGGTCTGGTCTTATTTACATAGTAGAGGACCGCCCTACGCACATCTAGGGTGTGTAGTTTCACCTCAGCCGAGCTTTACGGGTCCTGGAAGAAAGCCGGAAGCTCGATGGACTGGTTTACATGGAATTTAGATATAAATTTAGGTGAGAACCTAGGGTGTGTGCGTAAAACCAGTTTGTCTTTATGGACAGTAAAGAAGGGATCCTGCACTGACATAGCCTGAATTTCACTGACCCTTCTTATAGAAGTAATAGCTACTAAGAAGGCCGTTTTATAAGTCAGGTGTTTGAGACTGCTTTTATGCATGGGTTCGAAAGGGGGACCCATGAGCTTGGCTAGCACCACATTAAGGTCCCACCCTGGTGGTGGGTTTGAAATAGGAGGGTGAAGTCTCTTTACTCCTTCCATGAAGGCTTTAACTACTGGTACTTTCCACCACGAAACCTTGCTATGGGAAGTGGTGTAAGCCGACATGGCTGCCAGGTGTACTTTCAGTGAGTTAAAAACCAATCCTGCATCTAGCAGGTGGAGCATGTATGTAACAATAGTGGAAGGAGTGCAATCAACCGGGTTGATTGGTCTACTCTGGCACCAGATAACAAACCTCTTGCACTTGTCAAAGTAACAGTGCCTTGTGTTTGGTTTCCTAGATTCCTTTAGGATGTCCATACACCTCTGTGGCAAATTGAGATGTCCAAACTCTATGACCTCAGGAGCCATGCTGCCAGGTTCATTGAGTTGGGTTGATGGTGCACTGTTTGACCTTGATGCTGGGACAGTAGGTTGTACCAGGCTGGAAGTTTGATGGGCTCCACACCGCCATCCTGCGTAGGTGTGGGAACCACGGTTGTCTTGCCCACATGGGAGCAACTAGGACGAGCGTCATCGATTCCTTGTTCATCTTGTTCACCACTTTCCTGATGAGAGGAGTTGGTGGAAAAGCGTACGCAAACATCCCTGACCAGTTCATCCACAGGGCGTTCCCCTGGGAGTCTGGTTGGGGGAAACTGGATGCAAATCCTGGCCATTGTCTGTTTTCGCTAGTGGCGAATAAGTCTATAGTGGGGAAACCCCACTGAGAGAAGATATCTTCTACGACCTCTCTGTGTAGAACCCATTCGTGTTCCTCTGGGAGGGAGTCTCTGCTCAGAGCATCCGCTAGGGAATTGAGCTCCTCTGGAACATGTTGTGATGACAGGAAGATGTTCCGTCTGAGTGCCCATATCCAGATTTTCTGGGCAAGCTTGGACAGATTTGGCGAGCGAGTCCCTCCTTGCTTGTTCAGGTAGAACATGGCTGTTGTGCTGTCCGTCCGGATTTGCACTGACAGGTTTAGTAGGTGGGGCTCGAACGCCTGAAGCGCTCTGAATACTGCCAGAAGCTCTAGCAGGTTGATGTGGTTCTTGGCCACTGAGTGAGACCAGAGACCCTGAGCTGTGTGGTGGAGATGGTGAGCTCCCCGCCCCGTCAGACATGCATCTGTAGTGACTACTGCCTGTACTTCGGGATCGTAAAAGGGTTTCCCCTGTGCGAGATTCTCTCTTGTCCACCAGTGAAGGCTTTGTACCAGTGTTGGCGAAACGACCACTAGATCGTCCCACTGACCACTTGCCTGAGACCACTGTTTCGCCAACCATTCCTGCATGGGACGCATGCGCAGGCGCACGTGGGGGACCAGGTAAATACATGACGCCATCATGCCCAGTAAACGCATTGCTTTGCGTACCGTTATTTGTTGACCGGACTGATAATGTGGAATTTGCAGTAGTATATTCCGAATTCTTTCTTCTGAAGGAAAGGTCAACCCCTCTTGGGTATCTAGGATAGCTCCTAGGAATCGTTTTGAGGTGCTTGGCACCAGGCTTGACTTTTTCTCGTTGATTGAGAAGCCTAACTCGTGGAGGAGGTCGATAGTCCTTTGAATGTTTGTCCTGCAAATTCCTGGGGTTTCCCCTGTTATGAGCCAGTCGTCCAGATAAGGGTACACTGGGATTGCCTCCCTGCGTAGGTGTGCAGCCGCCACCGCCAGTACCTTGGTGAATACCCTTGGTGCTGAAGCTATCCCGAAGGGCAGTACCTTGAATTGGTAGTGTCGACTGTCCACCTTGAAGCGCAAGTACTTTCTGTGCGCTGGGAACATGGAAATATGAAAATAAGCATCTTTCATATCCAAGGTTGCCATGTAATCCCCCTTTTTTAGGAGGGGGATTACCTCTTGTAGCATGGTCATACGAAATTTTTGGGGCTAGACATACTTGTTGGCAGCCCGTAAGTCCAATACTGGGCGCATTGTCAAGTCTTTCTTTGGCACAAGGAAGTAAGTTGAATAAATACCCTTGTTTACCTGGTGTCCCGGGACGAGTTCTATCGCGTCCTTTTGTAGCAGAATGGCGATCTCCTCAAGGAGAATCTTCTGATGTTCTAAGGAGTGTACTCTTTGTTGTGGAGGATGGTTCCGGGGACGCTGCAGTAGCTCTATACAATATCCTGTGGATACTGTTGACAGCACCCACCTGTCTGATGTGATCCCTTCCCAAGCCTGGGTGAAGTTGGAAATGCGTCCCCCTACTGGGGTTGCGTGAGAAGGGACCCTGAACTGAGCGTCACTGCTTTGGTGGAGGCGTGCCGCCTCCCTTGCTGGGGCTGCCTCTGCCTTTACCACGACCTCTCCTATTACCCCTGCCGTAACCCTGGGTAGACTGTTGGTTGTTGTTCCACTGTGTACCCTGCCCCTGGGAATAGTTAGTTCCTCTCTGGGAATTTTGGCAGCGTGGGCGACGAAAATTACTATTCCCTCTCTGGTTAGGGGGTTTATTGGTTAACTGGCCAAGGGACTTGAGTGTTTCGTATTCGTCCTTGGCATTTTTCAGTGCGTCTTCGACCGCTTTACCAAACAACAGATCGGTTTCCACCGGTTTGTCCAACAATGATGCCTGGGTTTCTGCCTTAAAACCAGACTGCCGTAACCATGCATGTCTTTTGATAACAGTGCCCTCCGCTATCAATCTGCCTGCGTTGTCCGCGGCGTCGAAGGTTGCTTTCAAAATGCAACCAGACACGGCTCTACCCTCTGCGGAAATCCGAGCTAACTGGCCCTTTAAAGGTTCAGGAGCAGAGGCTATGAGTGCCGCGACTTCTTCCCACTGATGGCAGTTGTAGCTGGCCAACAGGGTGGTGGAGTTAGCAATCCTTGCTTGATAGGCGGACGTTGAGGCTACTTTCCTGCCGAAACCGTATAGTTTTTTGCTCTCCTTGTCGGGAGGAGCTTCGGACGATGACAAGGGTGTTCCAGCCCTCTTACGAGTGTTGGTGACAACTAGGGAGTCTGGCTTCAGATGTCCTCTTATATAGAGAGGGTCAGACTGGGCCGCCCTGAAAGGTTTTTCAACCCTGGGATCGACTGCTCTGGTGAGGTTCGGGTTCACCAGGGACGGATCTATTCTCCGCTGAATGGACTTAAGGATAGGGATGGTCTGGGCAACAGGCCTCCTTTCTCCCACTAACTCTTCTGCAAAGTCCCTTTCCTCCTGGACACCGTGGGTGTCAATGTGGAAATGTTCTGCTGCGCGAGCGAGAACCTCATTTAGGAGGGGTTGGTTATCGACCGGGGAGTCGGTAACCGGGGCTTCGTTCTCTACCGGGGAATCTACTCTGTATGTTTCCGGGTCCTCCTCTTCTTCCTGGTCCTCATCATCCCCATAGTAGCCCGTCCCGGTTTGCTCTTCTATCATACCAAAATCTTGGTCCTCACCAAAGGAAGCCTCTCCTTGATACCGCGAGTATGGTCTTGCGTAAGGTTGTACCTCGAAGGGTTCAGACCTCATCAGAGTTTGAAACCGGGGTTTCTTACTCGGGGGATAGGATCAGTAGAGCCTGAGGGTGTCGCCCCCTGTGGATCATACGAGAGGAAGTGTTCTGGATTTTTATCATAAAAATCTGCCAAAGAAGACATTCTTGACATGACCCTATCTAGGTCTTCACTGGACCATCTTTTGGAACTGGGGATTACTCTCTCAGCAAGTTTATGGGATTTATCTTGAGTAGCTTTGCTGGTTTTAGACATATCAGCAGACCTGGTTTTGTCTGTCTGTTTAGGGGGAGAGGTGTGTTTCACAGGTGTGGAAGAGTGCAAAGGTTGTTTCTTCTGCTGTTTTCCCCCCTCCCTGTGAGTGGAATAATGTTTTCCCTGTCCTTTAGTGGCTCCGGAGGTTTTCGACGCCTGGCGTCGAGGATCGGGGGTGGTGTCCCTGTCCTTCGAGCGTGGGGCCTCGCTGGTTTTAACTGCGGGCTCTGACTCCTGGAGCGCGGCCTGGGGGTGGAAGTCGTCTTTGTCTTCCGACGATCGAACTTCTGTTAGCCTAGGGAGCGAGGCACTCTTGGCAAGAGTGGATGATTGCCTGTAGTCATGCGTCGATCTTGATCGAGAGCGGCCAGAGGACACCGAATCGGACCGTTCTGTTTGTGCCTCTTTCCGAGAACTCGACGTCGTCGAGTCTCGGTTGGACTTAGTGTGTTTAGTGTGTGTAGTATGTGAAGCGCTTGTGTCGCCAGGGGTCTTCCCCATAGCCGCCCTGCCGGACGACCTTCCGAGGTCGGGGACCTGCGCTCAGCTGTCTTTCGACGCCGTAATGCCATCGCCGTCCGAAAGTACGGCGTCGCTGCCGTTGCTGAAGGCGCCCTCTGCTGCCATGGCCGCCTGCCTGGCGTGGTGGGCCCAACGCTTCGTCGAACGGTCCTTAAGTGTCTTAGGTTTAAACCTACTACACGCTCTGCAGTTCGCTTCGGGGTGGTCCCTCGGCAAGCAGAGATTGCACGTGGCGTGCCTGTCGACCCAAGGGTATTTGCGATTGCACTTGGGGCAGAATTGAAAAGGGGTACCCTCCATACGCACCTTGAGGCAGTGGGCTGTTAAGTGTAGGAAATGTATAAGGTGTACCTATATACCAAGAGTGTAGAGTATGACCACCCCCCACTCTCCCTACCTGCAGGGCCGAGGCCAGAGGCCTTCAGAGGCCCAAATCCGTCGTGCAGAAGCCGACGGTCGATTTCTTCTCCAGCCGGCGTCGAGTGTCGAAGTTCGACGTTGGGGTGGGGAAGGATGTCAATAGATTATAATTTTAAAATTTTAGCAAAAGTATGGCTAAGGCCAGGGAACTCCGCAAAATGCTTCCGACCAGTATGGCGGAAAAAAACAATCTGAGGATCCTAGACGCGTGAGGGATCTTGGGTACAGTGGACGTCACACTAGGGATAGTATTACTGGCACGCCCTGTGTCGACGCCCATTTTCGAGTTTCGAAAAACAAACTGTAATACTCCGCAGCTTCCACTAGATGTCGGCCTATGCACAGCATGTGATCTAAGCAGATTCCACAAGCCTCAGAAATATAAATATATTTGGAAAGATTTTGTACCCAAGTACAAATGTGGGAATGCACTCCCGAAAGCAGCGTGGGAAACTTAATAGTCTCCCAGCCACAAGACAAAAACACCAGAAATATTCCTGGCAACAAAATTTCCTTTATTTTAAATGTGCCATGGAACAAAGAAAGCAACAAGAAAACGATGCGGTTCGAGGTTCACACACCGCTTGGTCACGTTAAAACTCATCCAGGGCTGTAAATTTAAGGGGTATGATGAAGTAAGCAACATACTGGACCGGTATTTGAGTATCTGCGGCTGAAAGGGCAAGCGACCGACCCTATATGGATCCATAACTTTGAGAGAGACCTTACCACATTAGAGAATGTCTTTGACAAAATGACTTCAAGGAAAGGGATAGTTTCAAGACTTTAGAAGGTCCTTATCACCTCTGATCTAGAAGGGAGGCACAATTATGATATATGATAGGCTATAAGTCATTTATAACGCGCCTGTACACAAGTGTTTTTAGGCGCAACAAGACAAGGAAGGGAAGACAGAAGGAGGACAAAACAACGATCTTACTAGGCCTTGTGTCATTCAGATTGTGTAAGTGCAGCGGGGAGGGGGAGAAGTGTCAGGGGAGGAGGGGAGAGTGCAAAGGAGTTCTTAAGTGCTGTCAGGGAGGTGGGTCATAAGTGCAGAGAGTCAGGGGATTGTAGGGTTGCAGATACAGTCCCTAAAGTGGTTGCGAGGCCCGGAGGCAGTGCAAGGGCAACTGGCCGTGCAGGAGTCTGGTCCCATAAGTTCAGTGGGTGGCCAGGTAGCCAGTAGGCACAACAGACAGGGACCTCGGAGAGGGAGAGAGAAATCAGAAACGAATAGGAAGGTCTTGAGTTGCTTCCAGAACCTTAGGTGGTCCTGCTCAAGTTTGAGAGAGGCAGGGAGGCTGTTCCAGGGGGAGGCCCCAGCCGAGGACAGAGATCTACCCCCACTCTCTGCCTGGAGAAGCGTCTGACCCTCAGAGAGTTGGATGGGGCGAGTGGAGTGCTCGAGAAGGAAGATGCTTAGGAAGAGAAGGTTGGGTGTAGTGTGGTCCTCGGCCCTAGAAAGCCTTGTGGACGATGCAGAGGGTCTTGAACTTGATACTTGCAGCCACAGGGAGCCAGTGGAGCGATTTCAGGGCTGTAGAGATACGATCCCTGAGTTTGAGGCCAAGGAGAAGTCTTGCAGTCCTGTTCTGGATTAGTTGTGAAGGGCAAAGAGTAGAGGCAAGCAGATTTATAAAGAGGCTGTTGCAGTAGTCCAGCCTAAAGAGGACCAGGGCTCTGGAGACAGTGAGCTTCTGGATGAAAGTGAGAAAAGGAAGAATACCTCTAAGGAGGTGCAGCTGATAGTGTGACTTCTTATAGATGTCAGAGATGTGAGGAGAGAATGGAGTCGAAGATGGCACCAAGGTTCTTAGCACCACAGGAAGGTGCAGGGAAAGGGCCCAGGGCAGGTGGCCAGAGTGAGAGAGAGGGAAGGCGGGAGCAGGTTTCCCAATGAGGAGGATCTCAGTCTTATTGGTATTAAGGCAGAGATCGTTGGAGGCACACCATTCCTGAATTGCGGACAGACAGTCAGGTATGATAGAGGGAGCAGACGAGGCTGAGGGGAGCCTGAAGGAGAGCTAGATGTCATCCGCATAACACTTAAAGTTAGAACAGAAGGAAGAGATGCGGTGGGCCAAAGGTGAAAAGTAAAGAGCCAGGAAGAGAGGTTAGACCCCTGTGTTAGGCAGAATCCTGTGCAGTTCCCTTAGGGACCACTGCAAGAGGCTTAAGACTACAGGTGTTGGCAGTAAACCCAATTGGTAGCAGTCTGTACCACCCAGATTTACCTGGTAGCTGTAGCTGAGCAGCCAGACTTCTCTCAAGAAGAGTTAGACAGTATGTAGAGTATACAAGATAGGTACCAAAATACAGTTGCACAAGCAAACACTGACCAGAGCTTTGGTATCAAAGTATATAATTATTTATTTTAAAGACACACTTAGAAACACTCCAGCACTATTATTGTAAGCAAGTTCAAAACACAGTCACTATTAATATATATACATCCCTTATTCCTTATTAGACAAGTCTTAGTTAACACCACTTATTTTCAGACAGAGGTGAGCGCTTAACTAAAGATGGCACTCCAATAAGTTATCAAAAAAGGGAGGGAAAAGTCAGAAATTAGAAAAGCACACAACACTAATACTTTAGAAGCACCAAGCAAGGCAGGAAAGTCAAAGTCTACTTGTGAGCAAAAAGTTTAGGGGCCAAGCTCCCTCTTAGAGAGAGTAGAACACCAATGCGCCCAAGATCACACAGTTTAAGAGGCTTGAAAAGTCTTGGAGAGAGTTCAAAAAGGAATTAGTTCAGCTCAGAAAAGTTCAGTTAGCCAGCCTAGGGCCAACCCAAGTGGTAAGTTGAGGATTTAAAAGACACCCCACACAGACCGTTGCGAGGGAGGCCAGGCGGACACAGTACCTTGAAAGTGGAGAGAATCCTCCAGCGGGGGCAGTTGTTCCTAGCAGCAGGTGCAAGTCGCGGCATCGTCCAGAGGAGGAGAAGATCCCGCCGTGGAGGAAAGCTGAAGGTCGTTGCACTACCAGGGAAGAAACCAGCTGCGGAGTTCTCCGGTTAAAAGGTACTACCCTTTTATTCGCGGTAGTGGTAAAACGTGGTATCCCGGTTGCCGGGGTGCTTGGCACAGGCAAGGCAGCCACGAGATGATCCGGGAAGGCGAAAAGGCAGGCAAACTGGTTATCCCCACCAGTCAAAGGAAGAAGACTCTTCGGGATGAAGATCTTCTCTGTCGTTGGAAGAAGTGGTGAGGCGGTTCAGCAGGGCTCCACCGGTGATGTCGTCGTTGCAGGTCGGCTCAGCTTCTCCCTATTCGGATTCTTTGGTCCTGTGGCGACTTCTGAAGTTCCAGTCCCCAAAGCCCTGCTTTTATGCAGAAAACCCCCATTCATCAGTCCTAGCTGTCACTCAAACATGCTAAGTGGTGAGCCGGGCGGCTCACCACTGGGCCAATCACACAAGAGTGCGACTTTAGTTGCCGAGGCAACTCAGTCCAGGGTGCCTAAACCCCCCTCCCACAAATCCTGTAGACCCAGACAGAGTGGCACCACTTTTGGAGGCTTCTGTGGGGAAGCCTGCCAAAAAGTGGAACAAAGGGCTCGACTTGGGTTGGAGTTACAGAGGCGAACACAAACGCCATTTTAAAACCGAGACCTGGCAAAAAGACCCAACCGGGGAATAAATATTAAAAAAATAACCCGGCGGTATCTTTAACATTGCACCAAAAAGTGGTGCGTTTAAAATGAATGGGAAAATCCCATAGAAAATATTCCGGTTGAATATTTCGCGTGGTAACCACTGCCACCAGCCAGAAACTCGACGAGGGGGGACTGCACAGTGCCCCCTCAAAAAACAGACCCAGTGGCAATCTAATTACCCCTACCAGTACTTCCACAATATGATGGTTTGTACTGGTTCTGTTCACAATTTAAGACTAGTAAGGTCAATGGTGACTTTACATGCCCTGGGAGACAGTAGTCAGTCCCAAGGTATGGAGTCTATGTTTGGGGGTCACTATGACACCCCTCTGTTACTGCACTGAGGGTGCTGTGTAACACACTTACCAAAAACCACATGAAACCCTATGGAGTAAAAGACCCCATAGCCCATAAAACACATTACAAAGTCAAAGGATATCTCAAATCATGTCTAAGAGTGGGAGAAGAAGAGTCTCACTCTTAGCAGGAGAAAAAAATAAACCCCAAAAATCCAGCAAAGCTGCTGGGGGACTCACTAGGTTTGGGAAATTAGCCTTAACAGAGAATTCTCCCTAACACCCTGCAGAACACCACATGTAGAGAGAGAGAGCCCGAGAGATGGGGGGCATGGCTAGCTGCCACGTAAGCAGGCAGCACTTCTTCGGAGCTCCCGCTCGATCCTGTGCAAAGATCCTGATTTAACGCCCGATTTTGCTTAGGACTGCAGGATACGACAGCTGAATAACCCAGGAACAACATATGCAGAGCAGGAGAAGCAGCCACGGCAGCAAGCCGAGAACGAGTGGACGGAAGAGTGCGGCCATGGCTTCAAAGATGGCAGCTGGGTCCCGGGCGGACTGCTAATGTGCTTCCCAGCCAGCAGGCACAGGCAAGGAAGGCTCCCTGGAGGCACGTGCTGCATGTGAAGGGATTTGCAGTGGGCGCGGTCAGCCTGAAAAGTGAGGGACGGGGCAGCATAGCTGTTACGCTCACCTGGTATCCCACAGGGACGCCACCCAGCCGGTTACTCGCTGGTATGCTTCTCAGCTTTGCCCTGATGTGGTCTGCGGGGAAGGTTCTGCCTTGTGGTAGAATTAGGCGTGCTCTTCGTCCTGCCTTCTTTGCAGGGGCGTGTTGTCTTTCATGGGCGAGTGTGGTCCAGATACTTCACTGTCGCCAGCCCGTTTGATATTGTTCAGGTAGGTCTTATTGCTGTTCGTTAGTTTTGTTGCTATCCTGCATGCCTTTCTTTGTTTAAAATGTCTCTTTTTTCTCCCTTAGGTATGCAGAGCTTCAGCGCGGCGAACTCGCTTGGTTGAGCCCCGCTGGTAAATGTTGGCGCATTAAGAGCGCTATGATGCGGTAAGTAAGCGCTATGCGCAGCGCTGCAAAGTCTTGCCTTTGCTAACCTGTGTTTTCCTTCCTTGTAGGTCGCGGTGTTCTTCAGCGCGAGTGGAATGTCCGGAGTGGTGCCAGCCGAGAAGCGACCAGCTAGGTAAGCCTTTTGAGCAGTTCGTAATTTCTAAATGTCTCTACTGCTTTCTTTAATGTTGCCTCGTTCTTCCTCTTTCAGGTCGTTCTGTACGGGAGGCGTGCAGATTCGAGGAAGCTGTTCTCAGTAGCTACGAGCGTTTAAAGATGAAGACTGCAGGTGAGATGCTGCTGCTAATGATGTTTCTTTTGTCTCCTTGCAGGTTCTGCTTCTCCGAGGTTCGAGGGAATAGCTGGACACTGTGAGCGTCACGTTGCAAGCTGCAAAGTAACGCGAAGCGTGTTGTCTTGCTCGGGTGTGGTTTAAATAGCCCCAATAAAATAATCCAGGAAAAGTAGTCCCTAGGCTACCACACCCAAAACACTAGACCGCATAGCTTGGTTCTTAGGAACCAAGCTATGTGGATGCCTCCATGTTGGCTGACAATAATAAAGTAGTTCCCAAGCACATTGTTTATTCATGGTATATGAGCCTGGCGCCATAGGCGCCAGGACTGGCCCCATAAGGGCTTTTGAAGATGATGCCAGGCTCTAGAGGCCCAAGTCCTGACTCCACCTGGCCAATGGGTTTGCCAGCGGGGGTTTTGGGCGAGGGTCGTGACAATAGCTGACAGGGCCCGGCTGAGGGCGAATAAGGCACAAGACCACATGAGAGCCTAAGCGAAGAAGGTGAACGAAGCAGAGGAAAGGAGGGACCGAAAGTGGAGCAGTAGACCCGGGCAGATGGTGGAAGAGAGACCCACACCACAGGGAGACAACCTCGGAGCTGCAGAGAGCGCCTAACATGGCACGCAAGGTTCCAATGGCGACCTAAGGCACTGCAGCACCTGGAGGTGGCCAGTAGGACTCCCCAGCATACGGATATCACAAGTAACGGCAAGAGGGTCCCTGCAACGGGCAGGCCCATGATAGGAGGAGGGAAATGTCACCTGGAGACAAACAGGCATAAGACACTGCACAAAGCACACCTAGAAGAGCATACCATGTGAGACTATCAATAAGGCGCACATTAGTATATCACGGAGTGCACCGTGACCAAACAAGGCATTTAGTGGCAGAGAGAGCTGCAGGGGCACGTGTGCTGCTGGGACACTAAGGGAGGATCCTCCACAGGCCCCAACTACAATACAAACATAGGCAGAACTCGACCACCGATGGCAGACAAGAACCGCAAAGGGAAATCCAAGCTGACAGTCAGTATAGCCAAGGTTCTTTCTGACCATGCGCTGCTTACGGTGATATGGTATAATATCACCTGTGAACCCAAGAGACCTACCTGGCAGCTTAGGTAGGAAGCCCTACAAGACAAGGCATTTCAGGAATACTTAAGGGAGACAGTAGGGGAGTACTTTGACACTAACACAGACGGTGTAGGAAGAACGAGCACGCTATGGGATGCATTTAAGGTGGTTATCAGGGGGCCGGCGATAGGGAAAACAGGGATCTTAAAAAAGAAGATACTAGAACTGCCAACTTCAGGAATGGCTGCTTAGGTGCTGAGCTCCTGTGGCAACTGTTGAAACTACTATCCATCATCATTATGGCTGAGGGTTCCGGTATTACTGAGACTGTTCAACCAGGCAAAAGACAAAAAGGAGAAGAGGAAGGAAGAGATGACAAGATTTTGGACTTGCTTACCTAAATGGCAGATATGGCTGACATCAAGGCTAAATTGATCACCTCAGAGAAGCGATATTTGGATCTCACCACAAAGGTAGTTTCTGTGAAGAAACACCTTACAACAGTGGATGATCAAGTTGTACGGTTAGCAGATCAAATCAGACATCTGGAAATGGTGAATGAAAGATTATCTTCAAAGCTCTCTGAGCAGGAACATTTTTCAAGGTGCAACAATGTGCAGATTGCGGGGTTTCCTGAAAATGCTGAACATGGTAATCCTATTTCATTTCTGGAGAAGGTGCTAACCTCAATGCTTAACTTGGACCCGAAGACACCGCTTGAAATTGAAAGTGCACACAGGTCACTTGGCCAAAAAACAGCCTTGGGTCAGAGACCTAGACATTTTATTGTGAAGTTTTTAAGGTACCCAGCCAGAGAGCTCATTCTGAAGAAATCCTGTGAAAATTGAGATCTTGCCTGGGGAGGAAATAAAATAATGATTTTTGCTGACTTGAGCAAAGACATTATGGAGAAAAGAAGATGTTTTCAAGTGGCTAAGGCGAAGGCTAAGAATAAACATCTTAAATACTATATGATTTATCCTGCAATACTCTGGATTATAGTGGAAGGCCAAATTCATTCATTTGTGGACTGCAAACAAGCTGAAGCCTTTATGACTGATTTGGATGTTGAACCCATGGAAGCAAGCTCTACCTCTACCTTGATGTCTCAAAAGCCAGTTCAGCAAAAAAGGAAAAGGGATAAATAATTTCTGGATTGTTTTTTTTATTTTTATTATTGTTGTTTATTAAGTTGTATTATATTATATTCCTGCATTGTTTTTTTTTTAAATGTTCATGTTTTTTTTAACGTTAAATTTAAAAACGGTTCCGCTCATGCATTGCTGTTTTTCAATGATGCTGGAGATTCGCGTCAGAGGAATGTACCCAAAGATGCACTGCGCATGCGCGTATTCCGCGGCTGTCATGGAGACTTCCGTGTGTGGATGGGCTTTCACCGACCCGACATTGTGCTGTTTCGTGCCTTCCATGCCGTCGCTCTTTGTGTGGCGTACGGGGTTGGATCGGGGCGGGCTAGACTCCAGTAGTTGCGCTGCTGGTGTCTGAGGAGGTTTTGGAGTGCAGCGGATCAAGTCGGGTCAGTACTCTTACCTAATATGTGGAATGTGAAGCTGGTAGTGTACTGAGCCCGGTCCTTTCCTGTTGCTTGATTGAGAGCCTCCTTCCCAGCGGTAACGTCCAGACTCTGAGGTTTGCCATTTGCCAGCGTTTCGAGTCAGACTCAACTGCTTGCTTGGCCAATGTGCGCAATATCCTCCCATCACATGCATTACAATCTCATAAATGTCACGCGGCCATTGTTCACGTTGCCTCCCACTTATGCTTGCTCAAATTCCGCTGCAAAGCTTCCAGGATATTGAATAACAGCCATTGCCATTGTAATATGGCCACTCTGTTTACCGAGGCCATGGGAGCCCTGTGTTGCTTTCATCCACACTGACAAATTTTATTGGCGGCTGGTCTTCAATATGTAAATTTACAAAGTACAGGCATTTGTACAGCTTTTGTTTTTCTCTTCTTGTGAGTGCAAGACTTGAAGTGCAAATTTGACAGTTGCTTTTCACACCTGTGCTCACTTTTGAACTGCATACTCTTGCTAAATGTCGGCCTGTATGTTAGCAAATGTCCTTCCCTTAAATACTCTTCAGACATTGTTTTAGTTCGTGGAGTCATGGCCACTGCCATGAATTACTTGGTTGATTTTTCTTCTCTGGTGCTTTGTGTCATTACGCTGAATCTGGTTCAGCTGTCGTTTTGACAGTCCTTGAGGAATAAATACCTATGGCAGACGAGCAAATTAATGGATAATGGAAAGGGGAATGTACAAAGTCTTCTGATTGCCTTTATAAATGCCATACAGATGGACATTCCAGCGCTCTGACGTGTTGTCCGGGCTCTGCAACATGTTCTGCAAGAAAGGGTTGATGTTTGAACTGGAGGCTAACTCACTGGCATGGCATATGCAAAATCAACTTGGTTCAGATTGAGCTAATGGGCCCATCTCTTTTATATGGGTCCTTGTACACTTCCAGACATAAGCAAAACAACTTGTTCAACACTGGGACGTCTTAATGCTTTATGGGTCGGCACTGTCTGGTTAGGGCTAATATTATGCACATGTACTGTTTAATGGTCACGCCCTAATTAGATAAATGGTATGTGTTATTACAGTGCTGACGGCACTTATGTGTTTGGTTCAGTATTGATGGGAGTTTTGTTTGTTTTGGTTTGGCCTTGTGTGTCGTGCGGGGGGTGATGGCATGGAGGGTGTCGAAAAGCTTGATTTGTATTTAATACTGGGGATGTATTGACGTTTGTGATCTAAGGCAATCTGAGAGAAGAGATTAATTCTGTAGGAAATATCTCAAAGCTGATGGGCTTCTACAAAACTGATATCTGAGATGCATTCACTCTGCGCTTTTATGCGCTTGAGAGGGGGAAATTAAGTTCTAATGGGTTTCTGTGTTTCTATTGTTGGATGTCATCTGAAATTGTTTTTTTTATTTTTATTGAGGACCTTACTTTGCAATTTAATTCTGTAGGGGCAGTCCTGATTGTTAGTGGAATGAAATGGAGATATGGGAGACATTTTTTTTGTTAACTCCTATTAGTATGACAATTGGGGTGGAACATTGTTGATGCTTCTTAGAATAGAGTTTTTTGTTTTTTTCATATATATTTTGTGTAAGGATGGAAAGTTTGGTTATAGTAATAGGGTATCATTATTCTCAAGCATGTCAGTTTAGTCTTCTTTTCGTAGGTCACTCATGTTGTCTAGTAATGGAAAAATGTTGTTTGGGGTAGGTTGACTGTTTAAGGGGGAAATAGTTTGTTAGGTTTGGTTTCGTATAGTAACCGGTCAGTTGGGGTATTGTTAGGGTTATCTTTAATACTATTATTAGGGTGGGAATATTGCTTATGGTTAGTAGTCTGTTTTAGATGTACTGACTAGATGGATAGTCTATATCTTAAATATGGGCACAGATTTCTGGAGGGTGGTTATGAATAGGTCTAGTTTTGTAAATATAGTAACTCTTAGTGAGCCTGACTATTATTATTGGTTTCTTTCTGTTTAATTCATTTGTGTGTTTTTGTCTTTTGTTTTGTTGTTTGGTTGTCTGGAAGAGATTATAATTTTCTCTGCTTTGATTCAATTTTTTACCATTATTGTTTGATCTTTATTGTTTTGCAGTACATTTTGTATGTGTTATACAGATTTTGGAAAAGGGTGATATTTAAATTAGAAGGTGCGATAATATGGGTTTGTTCACAGTAGGTACTTGGAACGTCAGGAGGTATGAACTGCCCTTCTAAAAAGGAAGAAAATTCTGTCTAGAATTTGGAGGGAAAGGATTGATGTGATTCTATTACAAGAGCCGCACTTTGAGGATGGCACTGAGAATCTCCTTACTAATTCGAGATATACAAAAGTGTGGCTTAACTGTTATTCTACAAATTCACGCGAAGTTGGGATCATGATTAGAAGGGGGTTGGGTATAAGTGTGGATAAGATAGCTATGGATGATTCAGGTCGAGTCATTTTGGTTGATCTGAAGTTTGAAGATAGAATGTTTAATATCGGCTCTGTTTCTGGCCGATGTGCTGTGGGGAGCCTTTTTTTTGCCTCTCTGACTGAACTTTTAGCTGATATGAGGGGGGAAGTAATCATTTTAGGAGGAGATTTCAATTGTGCTACGGACTTCAAGTTGGATAGGTCTTCGGCATGCTCTTTTACTGGCCACAAATCTAGTAGAGATTTCCGGAATTTTGTGGAAAGCTTTGATTTAATAGACTCTTGGAGATTCTTGCATCCAAATGTGAGGGAATTCTCATCTTATTCTCCAGTTCACGATTCCTTTTCAAGGATTGACTACTTACTCACATTGGATCGATTGGTTGAGACAATTGAAGCTAGAATATGTGAGCAGCATCTTTCAGATCATTACCTGGTTTTGGTTAAATTGTGTCTTGCTCCACGCTCTCCGGATTCTGCTAGAGTGAGACTGAAACCATTTATTCTCAAGGAGGAAAAAGCATTAAAGTCACTTTCTGGTTTTGTATCTAGCTATTTTGATGTTAATAGAGATACGGCTGATGGTCTAGTGGTGTGGGACACATTTAAGGCCTCAGCTAGGGGTGAACTGATGAATTGGACAGCTAGAGTGAGGAAAGCAGGAGAGGCAAGAATGAGAGATCTTGAGCTGGAACTGGGGCAATCACAGTCAGTTTATGCACATACTGGATCTGTGAAAGATTGTTTAAAAATGAATAGATTGTGTGAGCAATTACGTCTAGAATCTGAGATTCAAGCTGACCATGGAACATTTTATTCTAAACAACACTTTTGGGAGAAAGGGGATTGTGGGGGTAAATTGTTTGCAAATAGATTGAAAGGTTTGTGTGAGAAGTCCTTTGTTCAAAAAATTAAAAATGAGTCTGGTAGAATTATTGCAAAACGAAAAGAAATTAGTGAGTGTTTTCGTACTTATTAAGAATCTTTATATACTGATGAACATGATCTGTTGGAAAGTAACTTGGTAAAATTCTTTGACAAGATTGAGGTTCCTTGTCTGTCTAATGAAGCCAGGGAGTTTCTAGATGCTCGTATATTGGTAGAGGAGGTGATAGAGACTATTAAAATTTTTTTATCTGCGAAGTCACCTTGCCCAGATGGATTACAGACTGAGTTTTAGCACATCGGTACTTTAATTGATATGACTCAGGTGGGTTTTGTGAAGCAACGTTATGGATATGATAATATTAGGACCCTCTTAGATATCTTAAATTTGTCATCAACGGGATCAGATGATTTACTTTTTATATTTCTAGACAGCGAGAAGGCATTTTATAGTGTGACTTGGGATTTTTAAAATTTTATATTGGTAAAAATGGGTTTTGGACCCTTATTCATAAATGCGGTTGGAGCATTGCAGTCAGGTATCAGTGCCAGGGTCTGGGTAAATGGGGTTCTTTCAACTTCTTCCAGATTATTTAAAGGTACACGTCAGGGGTATCCCTTATCACCTTATCTGTTTAATTGGGCTCTTGAACCGTTTTTAATATGTATTCGGCAATCGTACTGTCTAACAGGCTTTAAAATTGGAATGATTGAAGTTAAGATTCTGGCTTACGCAGATGATGTAGTAATTGTTCTTGATAATCCTGATGTAGGGGGTGGTGTCTAGTCAAATGGTCGACAGACAAATGGTCGACAAAATTTGGTCGACAGGACAAATGATCGATTTTTTTTTTAGTTATATATATTTTTTTAGGTTTTCGTTTAGGGAAAAAAGGGGTTTTTAGCAAAAAAAAGGGGGGGGGGGGGTTAGGGGGGACCACCCCCCAAAAAAAAAATGTGAAAAAAAAACATTTGATCATTTGACCTGTTGACCTTTTGGTGTCCACCATTTGTCCTGTCGACCATTTAGATTCGACCATTTGACCTACAACCGTAGGGGGTGACATTTTAAGGAATATGATAACCGAGTTTGGCAGACTCTCAGGTTACAAAATTAATTGGGAGAAGACTATTGTATTCCCAGTTAGGGATACTCTGGTCGGTAGACAGTTATTAGATTGGAACTGTAAATGGTAACATTTTCAGGTGAAATATTTAGGGGTATTTATGTCCAGGGACATGAAAAAAATGGCTGAGTTCAATATCTATAAGGTTTTGGAAAACATAAGGAATATTGTCCATAAGTGGAGTAGGCTCCCATTATCCATCTGGGGTACGGTTAATGCTATCAGAACCTAAAGTTCTATATATTATTCAGTCTCTACCTTTAAGATTCTCGAAAAAAAGTTCTGGGTCGTGTGGATCGGGTTTTTCAAGAGTTCTTATGGGGAGTTGGGAAGAAACCTAGGATACCCCGATATTTGATGATTAAAGTGTACATGATGGGGGTTTTGGTTACCCTATCATTGAAAATTACTATAAAGGTTTTCTGATTAAAAAATCAATCTCCTACTTTCCAATGAATGAGGCATAGGTTGCAATATGGGATCAGATAGAAGAGTTTAAAATGAGACCCTTCCAAATTGAATCTTTGTACTCTCTTGGTAAATTACCTAAATCAGTCAGTAATTTGCAGACTGTGCTTGCTACTAAAGATGCAGTCACATCACTGATTGTGGGTGGGGGACAGGGGCTCTATTTATATGAGAAGGTATCCATTTGGCAGAATCTGGGGTTGCAGATCGATAAGATATGTTGGAGAAGTTGGATGAATAAAGGTATATTGCTTATAAGCAATGTCTGGGGTGAGGAGGATATGTTATCGTTTGAGACTCTGAAGGTGAAGTTTGCACTCCAGAATAGGGAACTGAGGAAATATAACTTGTTGAAAGGTTTGATATCTGAGAGGTTATTAATGCTTGATGGTCCTTTGTTACCAAGACCGGAAAGGTGTAGTTTTATTGTAGTTGCTCCTCCTGAAGTGTCTAGTTATTTAAAGTTGTTCCCGGAAGAGGAAAAGATCTGATTTTCATTGAATGCTTTGAGCCTTGCGTGGTGTGACGAATTGGGTAAGGACATTGCTCTGAACGATTGGGAGGGTTTATGGAAAGTTCCAGTTCGGATGTAGATTGATCTGAATCTACGGTATGTTCAACAGAGGATTCTAGGACAGCTTTTTTGGACTCCGGTTAGAATGCATAGATTTGGTCTAAGAGAAAATAATAAATGATGGGGTTGTTCTAAGGAAGAATGTACTATGCTTCATATGTTATGGGATTGTTTAAGCGTTAGGGATTTTTGGAATTGTGTTTTAGATAGAGTCGACTTGGTTTAGAACATATCTTTTCCTAGGAAACCGTTATCGGTGCTTTTGAAATCACCAATTGGCACGCGTCTTTTGAGTTATGCGACTCTGTGTTGGATTACTAAAGTAGTTCTGGTGGCGACTCTGCAAATTTTGGGCCTCTGGAAGACTAGGAAAAAGCCATGTATTGATGAGTGGTTATTACAGGTGCAGTTACTATCATGGTTTGAAAAGATTAAATATGGTGATTTAAATAGAGAAGAGTTTTATGAGGAACAATGGAATGCTTTTAATGAGCACTACGCTCGAAATGAGTTTCAACAGACTGGTTTGTTTTACAACCAAATTTAGAGTGGTTAATCTGAGGAGGTGTTTTTTGAGTTTGTCTTGTTTTGTTGTTGTGTGTGTTTTGTGTTTCTTTTTATATAGGACTTATTTCTCTTATTTTTTGGCTCGGTGTCATTTCAAAATGTGATTGTTATATTTTAATGGGGATATTTGAACACTTTCACTTATTGATTATGTTCTATTTGTATCAAAATTACTTCATGATGTCCTGTTTCATTTGCATTTATATTGATTTTCATATAGGTTGTTTTGGATTGATGTATTCCTTTAAAAAAAATGTTTTAAATAAAGTTGTCAAAAAAAAAAGAGATACTGAGGGCCTCAAGGACATGGAAAATAAAATAAAACGTGCAGAAAGTGAGTCAATCGATACAGCTGGAGAACCAAGGGAACTGCTGGGGTTGAGGCAGGAATGTATGAAGGAATGGGACCGCCTGGGAAGGCTAGATTATGCAACGTACACCAAGAGATTGCACAAGGAGGGCAACAAACCGAGAAGACTGCTAGCATGGTTGTGCAGGAGAGAGTAACCTAGAGACAATCAGCGCTATAACCTACTCAAATGGAGAGATAGTCATGACCCAACGCAGGATAAATGCAGTGTTCTCAAGGTTTTACGAATCCCTATATGCTGCGGACAGCGCCAAGAGCAGAGTTAGCGCAGCAAATGTAATTTCCCAAATTGACTTACCTAAACTGTCAGTGGAGCAGTGTGACATGCTCGATGCACTGTTGACGTTGGAGGATATAGAAGGAGTTATAAGGGAGCTTCCAACAGCCAAGGCGCCGGGACCGGATGGGCTCCCGGGAGAGTTCTACAAAGCCTATGCTGACATACTGGCACCCAGATTACTGTTGATCTTTGAGGAAGCATCTGAACTGGGAGAATTGCCAGATAGATTGTGTGAAGCGGTCATAGTACCTCTCCTCAAGCCAGGGAATCCCTCACAGAACTGGGGGTCGTACAGACCCCTCTCAAGGGTAAACCAATGCAAAATACTGACAGTGGTACTGGCAAGTAGGCTCAAGAGGGTAATCAGAGAACTGGTCTATGAGGACCAGACAGGGTATGTTCCGGTGCACAGTACCACCTGGAACCTCACGAGATTACGTCACATAATAGACAGCACAGACTTGCTAGAGGTAAAATGTGGGGTAGCCTCACTGGACGCAGTGAAGCCCTTTGACTCTGTGAGATGGGACTGGCTGCTGACGACCCTGGCAAGCTTTGGCATCAGAGCTAACTTATTGAGGTGAGTGAAATTAATTTACACGGCCCCCATGGCAAGGGTCAAGACGAAACGACAAATCTCTGAGGCATGGAGGGTGGGCAAGGGTACCAGGCAAGGCTGCCAGCTGTCAGCGATGCTATATATACTTGCGCTAGAGCCGCTGACAATGTTCCTGAGGAAATAATATGCAGATATCCATATAGATGGGGTTACACATCTGATCTCTCTGTACGCGGAGAACATGCTGCTGTACGTGAACCAGCCAGAAGATAATCTGCCACACCTGTTAGAAGTCATTGACCACTTTGGCACGTTTTCAGGCATAAGGGTGAACGGAGAGAAATCCCGCCTGTTCCCGCTTGTGGGGCTTGGAGGACACAGCACTGAGCAGTTCCTGAATCTGGGCCTCAAATGAGAAACCAACACTTTTAGATACTTAGGTATCAGTTTGCTGCACGATCTAGTTGACTCACATGTAAATAATACACGGAGGACCTTGAAGGAATAGGCAACTCCATGGAATTCTGGAAGAAGCTGCCACTGGGAGCCCTCCTAAAGATGGTCGTCCTCCCTCTGCTTCTGTATTACTTTGTCCATATACCCTATAATATACCAAAGATCTTTTTCCGCCAGCTGGACTCAATGGTGAGAGAATTCCTTTGGGGTGGTGTGAGAAAGAGTCGCACTGAGCACATTGCAAAGTGACTATTCTGAGGGAAGGATGAAAGCACTTAACTTCGAATGCTACTACTTAGCAGGGCAACTACAATTCACGATGACCTGGCTGGGGGATGAGATCACACAAGAAATCCTATTACTGCAGCCCAGGATAAGGCAACACTTCTTAAAGGAAGTCCTGTGGGTAAAAAAACCTGTCCTAGCTGAACCTTCTAGACCTCTGGAGCATGGTAAAGAAATATGGGCCAGGGCTTGGAGCTGCCTGGGAGCGCCTGACCTTTGTTCGTATCAGGTCCCCTTAACTGGAGTCATAGGAGAACAAGAGTGAGTGGTGAGACAATACAGAAGGCATTGGGAGTACAAAGGGGTGGCAACAATAGGAGATCTGCTGCGGGAGGGCAAAGTACTGTGTTTCCAAACCCTGGTAGACGAGTACGACATAGTTGGAGGCCAATTTTGATTATACTTGGGTAGGGTCAGGAGGATCCAGGAGCGGTGGGCGGGCCCTGGGGAGGTAGTGGAGACTAACGCAACATTGATGTGGCGGAAGGAGGACATATGATCTCTAGGCTATAGGATTTGTTCCTGAGCAGTGGGGCTAAGCCGCAACTAAGTCTGCGGGAGCAATGGTAGACAGATGTGGGAAATCCCTCAGGGACAGAGAATGGAAGAGAGCGTTAACATATGCCAGAGTCTCTAGAAATGCTAGGTTCAGGCTAACCCAATTTTACCTTACACATAGGGCGTACATGACCCCACACAGACTATCCCATTTGGCTGGGGGACAGAATCACACTTGCAATAGATGTGCACTGGAGGGGGCAGATATCTTACATATGTTTTGGACATGCCCAGTATTTGGGAGGTTCTGGGGGAAAGTTGTGCAGAGAGCAGATAGAGGTGGCATTGAAATGCAGGCTTGGCTATCAGAGCTCTGCCTGCTGGGGCTGTACCCGAGGGGACAGAGGTCTGAGGCACACATCAATAAAATGAAAGATCTAATCTGTTTACTGGCGAAGAGCAGGATAGCGATGGCATGGAAAAAGGCAGAGGGCCTCAATCTGGAGGCCTAGTGGAGGGACTTGAAGAGATGGTCACTAGCAGAAACAGCAGCGTGGATGGGCGCGCAGCATAGAGGAATGCATGACTCTGGCGCAGGGGTGACAGCCTGGAACACACTGTTTCAGACCATGTTTACGGAGGAAAGTGAAATGTTGACCTTACAGGGTGACAGAGGAAGAGGAAAACCGGAAGGGGAAAGAGCACTAGATTATGAACCTCCAGTAGCAGAACGCCTATGCCATGAGGAGTGATGAGACCAGGAGAAGATGCTAAAGTATACAGGAAGCACTATGGAATAATGGTAAGCCCACAAAACGCGAATGGGTATTGGAAATGTAATGGTAAAACCTGTCTTTGTGGTTGGTTGGTTGCATGTTGTACAACACAAAATAAAATAAAAAGATACAACAAAAAATGCAGAGAGAGAGAGAAGAGAGGAAAGACCCAAGTTAGACCTTGGAGGGTCGATCAGGGAGAAAGGTGGTCAACCAGGCTAGGGCCTGGCCAGGGATACACAGGTTGTCACAGAGACGATTGAGCAGGATGGCGTGGTTGACCGGGTCGAAAGCAGAGGATAGATCAAGGAGAATGAGGACAGAAGGAAGGTTAGAGTCAAGATTAGAGAGCACGTCTTCCCGGGTGTTCAGGAGGGCAGTTTCTGTGCTTCTGGCAGCTATGAAGCCCGACTGGTGGTCATGGAGACAACCAACAGATTCAGTATGCAGATTAAGCTGGGAGATGGTCAGCTTTTCCAAGAGTTTTCCCAGGAAAAGAGTGATGGAGATCGGGCCATAATTTGCCACAGTGGAAGGATCAGCAGACAGTGGAAGGATCAGCAGAGGGCTTCTTAAGAAGGGGATGCACAAGGGAGTGCTTAAGAGAGGAAGGGAAGGTTCCAGTGGCAAAACAGTAATTGCAGAAATCGGCCAAGTCAGCCAAGGCTGGAGCAAGGGTGTCGATATGGTCCTTCATGGTTCTGGGTGAGCAGGGGATAACCTGCTTTGAAGATCGGACTTGTCTAGAAACATCGTCAGGGTGATCAGGGGAAAGGAGGAGGAGAAACGGACGAAGGGGGTCAAGGGTGGTAGAGGAGGAGGAAGAGAGAGTGGACAGGACGTCCGGAGTTTGAAATGAGATGCCAGAGCTGTGCAAAGGGCCTGAGAGGGAACAGGAGAGGTGAAGACTGCAGAAGGATTGGCCAGCCTCTTGCAGATGAATTTTAAAAAGTATTGGGTTAATATAGCCTGGGAGGAATTGCCAGACCTAATTTGGG
The DNA here is from genome assembly GCF_040938575.1 of Ambystoma mexicanum. Lineage (NCBI taxonomy): Eukaryota > Metazoa > Chordata > Amphibia > Caudata > Ambystomatidae > Ambystoma > Ambystoma mexicanum. Next base: position 644,317,037 of record NC_090923.1, read on the forward strand.
ATACAATTTACAAAGGTACGTTTCATGGCAATTTCTCCACTAGTGCAATGCAACACAATTTTAAGATGTTACAGGGGTTCTCTGAAGATATCCAAAATGTATAAAGGCCTCACCAATATGTACTCGGGGATGCGGGCAAGTAGGCTCTTTAACTCACGATATGGAGGTCTTGTCCACAGATTGAAATCTTCTGGGCTGAACTTTTAAGTTGGATAAAAGAGATAACGGGGAACAACTGAAAATTAACCCCTTGCTTATGCTACGGGGCAACCCCCGGAAAGAGAGAGAACAGTACCGATTTCCAAGGATGAGGGAGGATCAGTTTACTGTGCGCAGAATAGCAGTGGCACAAAAATGGAAACATCACTTAGTCCCAGATAAGCAGGAATGGCTTCAGAAAATCTGGGATATATTTACAATGGAGAAATTAATGTATTTAGTGCATGACATGGGAACCTTTGAGGAAGAATGGGGACTCTTTATGAAAAAGTGGGGATACTCTGGAAACCAAGGAGGGGGAGGGAAAGTTGAGTATGAATGGCCAGGAGGGGAGAGGGAGTAGATAACGAGATGGTCTCAATTAACAATGGGGGTTTGTGGTAATACAGTGCTAGTACATTATTGGAGTAAATCGAGGAGGGATAATAGAGGTCAGCCAAGTCTAGAATTAATGGTTTAAGCCTATGTCGATACTAATGTGAATTCTGTAACCCTGTGTTTTTCTCTCCTGCTCTTTGGATATGCACTCATTGGGTCTGGGGAGGCAGGAGCGGGGCCAGGACTTGTTCTTTATTGTAAAAACTTAAAAAAATAAGTTTAATAAGTATTTACCCAAATTCAGTTAAGTACCCAACTCTATCCGATTCACCAGGTAAAACCTAGGAAAGGGTACTTAACTCAGGTTTGCCGACCAGAGACTAGGTGAGAGGGAGTTAGGGTCAAGGACTTTACTCCCAATTTTTCTATGGAGGACGGGGGGGCAGAAAAATGTATGTTAACTCCCCCCCCCCCCGACTTTGATTCTTCCAGATACCACTGCAGGTCTTCTGGAATCCATTTAGGACACAATCCTCTGCACTTGGTTTGGGTTAGGAAGGCCCAGGGTGCACATGTCTCTTTCCTTGTTGGGTTGTTGGTCGCGTTGCACAGCAAACGGTTCTAGTTAGCTTCCAGAAGTACCAAAATTAAGAAAGATGTAGACTTCTGCGGTGTAGACCCCCTGAGGATGCCTCACGGGATTGAGGTAGAGATGTTCCAATGAAGGTCACAACGGTCAGGAAATGACAGTCGATCGTACAGCGGTTAACTCAGAAGCAGTTCCAGCATGGTTTTCCTTGAAATTAGATGGCTGAAAATGCAAGGACGGGCGACTTGTGGCACAAGCTGGAGATCTGTAAAGTTCCAAGGCTCTGCTCGCAACCACGGCTGAAGAAAGGTAGCCCAAAGGAGATCAGGTCAGACACTGGATGGTCCAGGGACCATTCTGAACGCTGAGAAGGCACAGATCCTCAAGCAGGGGTCAAGATCGGTTGTTCCCACCGGTCCAGGGGTCAAAGCACCAACAAGGGTCCTCTGAGATCAGGCAGAGGAGCAGGTCTTTACCAAGTCAATCACTGGTTAGCTGCAGGGGTCGTCTTTGAGTCGTCAGCGGGCTGCTCTTATTCGTAGAAGTCTTGGTTGCAACAATGATCTGATGAACACTTGCAGGAGCCCTCCTTTTATCCAAGGTTCAGGCTGGCAAGCACAAGCCCATCAATGGTAAGGATCTGCAACATTCAAACAGGCCACGGTTGTCCAATCAGTTCTATGTGATATTTCCACATATTGAAAGACCAAACAAAAAAAGAAAACGTAACAGAAATCATTTCTTCGGTTTCGACTCGATCTATGGCTAAAAAGAGATGTCCTAGAAAAATTGAGAATAATCACCAAAACAGCAAACGTGTGTCGCTTTTGCAATGACCAACGAGAACCTAAAACGCTAAAACATCTCCTTACACAATGCTTATCTCTACAAATACAAAGGAACATCTTTTTTCAACATCTCTTTCAAGATATTGGAAATCTAAAACAAGATACATTAAAAGTGTAGTCTATTTCTATCGCAACAATGACATTTTTATTAATTTTGAACTGTTAGAAAATGATAACTACGAACAAAGTGCCTAACTGATTAACAAAAGATGTAATGTTTTAATAAGAAATAACAATTTGCAATGTTCTGTTTTTTAATCACTTGAATAGTCTAGCAAAGGAATACCAAATCTATCCCATGAATTATAATCAAGAAAGAGCCAAACTGCCTGCACTTATGAGTAACATTTTTTTATGTGAGCTCGAATTGTACTGTTTGACCATTACCTCTGTGACTAGCTATTCCTTTCCTACTTAATGTATATGTTGTTCTTTTTTTACTCTCAAAGTTAAATTTATTGAAAGGTTGTTAAATCAACCATGCCAATAAAAAAAATATATATATAATTTCTTTATGATAGCAGAGTGACTTAAAAAAGAAACTATTTCTTTTTGATTTCATAGGGCTCGCCCCACCCCTGACATGGTGGCCTCCATGTCATGGGGTGGGGGAGAAGTAGAGCCCTATGAATTAAAAAAGAAATAGTTTCTTTTTGAAGTCACTCTGCCATCATAAAGAAATTATTCCATTATGGTTCAGTCCCTTAATGTAAATTATTTCTTCATGTAAGCAGAGTGACTTCAAAACGAAACGATTTCTTTTTGAAGTTATAGGGCTTCCTCCTCACCCCATGACATGGAAGCATCCAGCTCCTCTGGCATGACAAGCGTACCTGCTGCAGGGAATTGGAGGACTTGTTCCCAGCACCAACAAATTCAAAAGGTAAGAACATGTAGTTTGTTTAAATTTGTGTGCGTGCAAGTGTGTGTGTGTGAATAAGCGAGTGCATGAGGTGCAGGTGGCTGCCTGGGTGTACGTTTGTGGGTATATGGTAAAAGAATGCACATGTAAATGTATGGGTGGGTGTATGATGAATGGTGTGTGAATATATGTATGTGTGTGCACGCGCTTGTGTTTAATCCCTGGATTACGTATTGGTACACTTTACTTCTAGTCCTACTCTTCCTCATCCCAGTATGTGTGTATGAGGGATACACAAGAACTAGGACGAGGTAGAGGGAGATGGAGATAATGCCTGGCTTAGTTACCTGTAATTTATTTCATTGCTCCTAGACCAACTCTTCCTCGTCCCAGTACTTACCTATGAGGTACCTTGCCTCATACACAAGTACTGGGAACAGGAAGATGGATTTGGAGGTAATTCTGGGCAGAGGATCTGATTATGGGGTAGGGAAAGAGAGGGGACATGTGGAGGGCTTGGGGGTGCTGGGGTAGTACGCTAAACCATAATGGTCATCCATGTCCAGCCTAAGCAGGTATAATATGTGCTATTAGTGGCTAGACTGGCATTTTGCTGCAGCCAGTCTAGTAATTTCTTAATGTAGCTTGACTTTTTTTTTTACTAGGCATCTCTGATAAAGCAGCCCGACTGGCATTTGGATGCAGCCACTCTAGCCGTTTCTCAATGGTGGGTCGTCCATAAAGGGCGAGGGGGCGTTCACTCACTGGCACCCTTGCCCATTACAGAGGAGCCAGACCAGTGGAACACTGAGCGGTCCCTCCGTTGCTTTTATCAGCTGAGGGAGGGCTCCTGGGCTGGCTGAACTGTCAAAGGGAAATGCAGTTTCCCTCTGACAGTTCTGTTCCACAGCCGTACATGCACAATGAGCCATGCAATGCCAGGGGCGCTTTGCATAGCGCATGGGAAATGCTGGCTGGGGAACAGCATGTCTATGTGCGAGGGGGCGCTCACTAAGACTTACTGTGGCATTGTATATTTTTCTGGGCATCTGTGATAAAATAGCCATGATAGTTGTTATTGCTTCGACCAGAATTTTGGTGCTGCCAGTCCAAGTATGTCTTAATGTGGCATGCCATGTTTTACCTTATAATATGTTTATAACATGTCTACATTGTGCAACCAGTTGGAAATCTTTTCACTGTGGCATGGCATTTTCAAGAGCAAAGCATTACATTAATTAAATCATTAATGTTCCTGTGCACTGTTGGTGACTTGCATGTATTGGATTTTTGGATTGGTGTTACCCTGCAAAAGAATTCAGCCAAATCTTCTCAGAAAGTGTGTTGTAAAATGCATTAAAACACAATCAGGACAGGGTTCAAAACAAGCTAAAATAATGGGAGTCCCCATAGGAATCTATGGAGGAATCTATGGAGGGAAAGGTGCAAAGAGAAAATCTTTCCAAACACTGTGCATCCTTTTTGCCCCGAGAAGAGGACAATGCTGTTTGCTTCGATAAGAACTTCTCAGAGAAACAACAAAGACTCCAAATATCCCTGCAAATTCCTTAGGGAATTGGGTGTGCTCGAAGGAAGAGAGACTGACCAGACCTTTGAGCCCTTTGAAAAGCCAGATGTTCCTGAGGGAGCATGCCTCTCAACCAGTGAAAGGAAGTAGAGCACTACCTTCAGGACAAGTCAGTGTATAAGACCTACAGTTCTGGGTATGGCCCAGAGGGCAACAGAGAAAGCTGCAGTGATTGCCGCCTTTCGTTAGTGAAAGGAATTCAAGGATTCCCTACTGGCCAAGGGGCAAACTGGGAATAGGTCACCTAGTTGGGTTACCTATGAAATCCCATTGCCTCGTTCAGTACAAAGTTATTGATGTTCTGTGTAGAAAGAGTCTTAAAAACCTCCTTCCACCTTCTGTAGTACAAACATTAAACACACCCGTCACAGCAACCCCTTAAAGCTTTGCCCCTCTTCCCAACTCTGCACAATGCTGCCTAATCTTTCTAACTGCACAATAAATCGTCTATATGCCAATGCTCTCATTTACTTAGCTTGTAGTCCACATGCATAAACTGAGCTCTCCTCCTGCTAGATGTTTTAATAGAAATGCACTTTTGAAGTAATTACAATTTTTGCTGTCCTAACATCTCTAATGGCGGTCATTGGATGGAAAAGGCACAACTGTCCAAAATGCCCACACCACTTCCTCGAAACTTACCACTAGCACATTCCCTACAAATCCAGGTCCTGAATGTAGCCTCTCTGGATGCTTCTGCCTCAGTGACTGCAAGTACATACACATCCCTGTCAAGAAGTCCTTGGGCTGCCCGATGTCCATCCAAAATCCTGCAGTAATGAAACAGTGTTAACATTTTGGATTCTCTAGCCATTCAGACAAAATCACACTGCTATGCATTCAGAGAACCCCTAAGCCAATGTCTGCTCTTCCACTTTTCTGATACTTCAGTAGTATGCCACTCTGTGCTTTATCTGGCAGAATGGCATGGCAATTAATGCTGGGTAGAATTCAACTCAGTACCTGATCTTCTCATAAATGTGATTTATAGCAGTTCTTCTTCGATAAAGAAGGGATTTAGTGCCCGAGCAGCTCACTAGCATGGCATTTACTGCTTTATATCTAAATTAAATTCTGCAAACGCTTCTAGATTTTATCCTACTGCAATTCTATTTATGAAGGCATCACATATGGCTCAAAAATATTCCAAGTCTCAGAGACTGTGCAAGGGTTTTCCATTACAATTTCAAGTCCCCTAGAGTCGGTCTATCTCGCTGTTGTCTAAAAGCACCAATACTCCCTAACAAAGGCCTCCATACTCACTGGTTTAGTATATAGCTTAGGTTGCAGCCTACTGTCCAGTTTCTTACTAATCTTAGGAGTAAAAACCTAAAGGCGGAATGCCTTCTCCGTCTAAACTCACTCAGGGGCATCCCAGACGTTCACTACACTATCAGAGGTTAGTGGTCTAGTAGAGGTATTGGATTTGACCATACAGACACACTGCACGATTCAGTCACCTTTCTATCGTGCACTTACACCCCTCTCTCTCCCACTTCCTGGTGATCTCTCACTACTGTATTCCTTCCAATCCACCCTCCTTCAAATCCTGTGTCATCGCCCTCTTCCCTTCAATATACTCACTCCTATGCCTCACCTCCATCCTGTGATGGGACAACTTCCTCCCTCCTCCACACTACAACTATGCTCCACGCCCTTTCTACTCAAACCCTCTTTTACTCACACAACTTCACATTCACTCCCTACAATTCCTCCCATAAACATACTTGCCACTCTTTCATGCAAACACACAATGCAGTACCACTTGCACTCACTAACCAATGACTCACTGGCTCGAAAAATCACTTCCACAGTCCACTCCACCATCCTTCCTCCTACTGTTCTCTTGGTCAGCCAACCTCCTCTGACCCCACGCGAACAACCCACAACTTCCTGCTTGCTGCTGTTTTTTTAAGCCCACTCCTGCACCTACCCACTGCTTTGTCCGTTGTCCCTGGCCAATCTGGTCTTGTCTTCCCCACCCAGGAGAGATCAGTAGTACAGAATGTTTTAAATGCCGGGTTAAGTGCCACCCCTTTTCTCACTGCGGGGCTGCCGTGTTGCTAGAGTGGTAGCCCGTGCAGCACAGTGCCAATGTCCATGTCGGGGAACCGAGGAACTGTTCCCCATACAGTAGACTTGAGCAGCCTCCACTCTGTTACAAGTCACTGGTGGTCTAGAGGACCCCGCCCAGAACATCTCTATGGCTGGCGTGCAGAGCGCAGCTCAGAGGACTGCCACACAGAAGTTCCTGCTCCTGTCTTTGTTCTTTTGCTCTCTGCAGTGCTGGCGCTCGCTTCCGTCGGCATCAGTGGAAACCAGCTCTCTCTACCGGGAAGTTCTTTCCCTGCAGGAGCGCTCACAGGTCTCTGTGTGGGGGGCTGATTATTCTTTGCCTTGTGGGTGTTCACCTTCACGCTTTATTAAGTTTCTGCAACAAAAAGAGAAAACCCTGCCAGAATTTTGGGCCACAGGCATGGGATGATGCAGTCTGGTACTGGTTAAGATGTTTTTTTTATCAACCCTGAGAGAGGATTCTGAGAGGCCAGCATATTTTAGTGAACAGGGAGAAGACACTGATGTCTAGCCAAATTCAATCAAGCGCGTATGAGAGTGGTGTAGGTCTATAATCAGAGACACACAGAGCATTCCAATAATTGAAGTTCGACAACAGAATATCAACTTATTTATAATGCCTTTGAATACACTTTAAGCAATGAAAACCCCAGGTAAGTTGTGGCGACAAACTAATATACACCTATACACATTCACTATTGGGGCGTTCTGCAAACAGAACACCAACACATTACCTTTAAATCACCTATGCAATACATAAGCAATGTCAAGAACACTAAGTAACTGTGAATGATAAATCAAGTGAAAAGCAGAGCCAACAGCAATTCAGAACCAGTTGGAGACAGTTAAGTAAATTGGTAGAAAATCGAACACCTAAAGGCTAAAGTTTTAGTACTTTGGGATAATCTCCAGGGACAGGTCCAGCTATGGGAGCACCAGATGAGACCCCAAAGGGGAGATCCAGGGCCAGGAGGAATATCAACAACCCAATAACATGCAGCTGTTAAGATGAATTTCTAGAATCTGGCCTGGTGGACAGATTTTAGGTGGCCACTCTAGTTTAGTGAATAGGGAACTCAAGAGGTTAGCCAAAACCCAATCAAGGTAGCAATGGAGAGCAGTCAAGCTTCTTCTAAGGGGCCCTCATTGAGTACACACAGTATGGCACACAATTCAATTTAGACTGCCAATGATAAGAAAAAACTGCTATTTATTATAGGCCTTGTGAACACACTGGAAAATTAATCTAGCCGGTAGTGCTCTCGCACAACACTCTATGATACAAATATATATACAGTCACCAAAGGTTCAAATATACATCAAATAACTTAATCAGCAAAGTTGGTACGGTAAGTATTTCAGACGCAGTAAATGATGGAACCAGATTGCAAGACAATCGGGGTCATTACAAATAACAGCAAATCACCCATTGAGTCCTAACGGACTCCATGGAATGGGGATTACCACCATTACCAGCACTCATAATCCAGCTGTAATTCCACCAGACTGAGTGCCGGTAACAATATCACCATTTGCCGGTATTCTGACGGATTTCGCGCCAGGATACCGGCAAAGTTGTAATGACCCCCAAAGTCCTAACCTAAGTCCAAACCCTAAGATGAATGATGCCTTGCACCCAAAAGTCACAGGAGGAGCTGCAATGTTCCTCACCACAATGATGTCTCTGCAGGAAGGATTCAATAGGCTTGTGTTGGTAACAGCTTTAAAGTTCTACAACTATTTTAGCAAAGGTAAGTAAGCGTTTTCCTCTCTTCCAGACACAAGGCTAACCCAGGGGCAGGATATTTGTTAGGAAAGATACTCTTTTTGCAACTTTCCCTTCATAGTTTCTATGGACCCCCCATTCTTCTTGCTCTGTTTTTTAAACCAATCTGACTTTTTAAAGGGATGTAAAGCCTTCGGTTTCACTTGCCTTGCCTTTTGCTCATTGTTAAGGGGAAAATGGTCACTCTTTCAGACTATCAGAGCTGGGAAACTGTTTAATTCTTGTACTTTTCAACATCGCATACAGCACCTTACAGTGCAGTGCAATGTGGATACTTTTGTATCTCCCTAGCTTTTTACACTTGGTATTTCTGGTTACTTTTATATGTGCCTAAGGACAAGCTAGTGGCAGCAGATACACTTTCACCATCCTCTACTTCAGACATAGAAGTTTACATGTGTGGGGTAGCAGAAGTCCACCGTTCAGGTGTAGTGATGGTGAGAGAATTGTCCCCCTCAATTTCCATAACACATCTTATATCTTCTTGCATAATCTGCCCTTAATTTGTTGCTGTAGGTTAAAAGAGGATGTATGTCAAATGAGTCTCTGCTCACATCAATGGGGAGACAAGCAACCATATGTCTGCTCTCAATTATGAGAGGCTTACTGCTGTAACAGTTTGGCATAAAGATAATGGTATAACGCTTACTCACGTGGTGTGTCTTCACCACGATCATCCTTTCTGTATCCTTGCCTATTCTGTATTTAGATATCACTGACTCACTATTCGTTAAGGCCCAGCAAATATAGGACAAAAAGTTGCATTTTAGGGTGCTGAGTTAGTTAACATTTAGTTTAGAATATCCCTTCTGTAAGTATTGTATATGTGTCCCAGTTTAGCACTTACCGCAAGAAGTCTTGCTCAGGACTCAGCACTGCCAAGTGGAACCGCAAGGGGCACGTATTCCAAACTGGCAGCTCTTTATTATTGTGCATCAACATACGATTGCGTGATGAAGTCACCTTTGAGTTTATCTATGCGCAATTGCGCTGATCAGCGGCTCCGATTAAATAAAAACATATGTTCTGCCATTGGACTGTTCTGAACTATTTTTCTAATGTTCTAATATTCAATTTCCTCAGTAAGCTGCCCATACTTTAATAAAGTGTCTATTATGTAAATTAGAGTCACAAAACGTGCTTATCAGTCATATTGTTTATGTGGATGTTTATTTGCCTATACAAAATAACATTGTATTGCTGCTTACAGTCAGCCCATTTACTGCGTTATACAACAAACCATAACTGTCTATAAGATAATATCTAGTATATTATCTTACATATGTTCAGTCAAACTGTTCGATGTCTTTTGCTGTGCTTGTGGGAATAAGGGATATCATGAGTCTTTCATGTTATATAGTTTTATATAATTACATCCTTTTCAAATAACCCTGTCCGGTCTCAGTAGAGAGTTTGTTCAATCAGTTACAACATAGGTGATAGATATAAACTTCCCAAGATTTTATAGTGAAGCTAATATCCAATTGTAAGTGATGTCTCAATGGAATCATGTTAAAGGTAAGGTGTCTCTCTAGTCGGTGATGTCAGACAAAATTAAGTTCTTCTGATGGGCAATATATAATTCACGTCTTTATTATTAGGAACACGCTTCCACTCTTATTTTGTCCTGTGGGTGTCTAAAAAAACATTTGCAGATTATTCATTTTGCACTTTCACAAAAAGGAACCCAAGTTATACTCCTCATTCATTCCATCAGGGGCTGAACTGTTCAAAGTTTAAATCCAAAAGATTACTCTCTGATCCATACGTCTAGTATGGGTCCCCCCTCTCTGTGCTTTTTTGACAACCTCCAGTATGATGACTTTCAACTGTGCTATGTTGTGTCGATTTTCATTGAAATGTTGGGCTACTCGCGACCTGATGTTGTTAGTTCTAATATTACTTTAATGCTCGTGCCACCTCTCCTTCGCTTTTCTTGTTGTTTGTTTGTTTGTTTGTTTAGTATTTATTATGCGCACCGGACCCTGGGGTATAAGGGCGCAGAAATAGAAGATGTACAGCTTGGAGCATAAATTACGGGTTACAGTTACATGTTACAGATAATTACCAGTTACAGATGCAAGTTTCCAAATACAAGTTTACAATCATATGGTACAGATGCTGTGTAGCAGCAGACAGGCGTAAGCGTTTTCATATATTCATTTGGCAGTAGCTGTCGTCAGCCAGTTAATTACAATTTGCCTGAATTTGGAAAAAGAATGTTCTAGCCTCGCGGTAGTAGGTAATTCGTTCCACAATTGAGCAGCTTTGACTGGGAAGCTAGCTCCGCCTATGGTGGTCAGTTTAAAACAAGGTACTTGGAGGCGATTGGTGTAAGCAAGTCTGGTTTGTCTTGTGGAGTGTGATCTGGTGAATCTGTCCTTAAGGTATTGTGGGGTTTTGTTGTGTAGAGATTTGTATGTGAGAGATGCAGTTTTAAGTCTGATTTTCTCATGGGTGGAAAGCCATTTGTATTTCCTTCTTGTTTCTGTAATGTGTTCTCTCCTGGGGATGTTCAATGCTGCTCGGAGGGCCTTGTTTGGCTGTATCTGGATTTTGTTGATGATGGATTTAGTGGCTCCTATGTACAGTGCGTTACAATAATCTAGTTTAGAGATGATAAGGGCTCTGGCTAGTGTTAGACAACTGTGCTGGGATAGGAATTGTTTTCCTGCTCTAATGAGCTTGCATGTGTAGGCTGTTGAGGAAGCTAGGGAATTTACCTGTTTGGAGAATGATAAGGTAGAATCAAGGTAGATCCCTAATGTTTTGACTTCTTTAGCAACTTGTATGCAGTTCCCATCTATGATAAAGGAGGAGTAATTTGTACTTAGTTTATTGATGAGGGGTGCTGTGCCTAGGATAAGAAGCTCAGTTTTATCATCGTTCAGGCATAATCCATGGGTTGCCATCCATGCCTGAACGATGCTGTATATTTTGTTCACCAGTGCTAGATCTTTTTCGCTAGAAAATTCCACATGGGCAACTTAGTCCATATATAATGGATTTGGTGTCACAAGTTGCATAATCTTTCAATTGATTTTGTTGCCATTATTAGGATGTCTAATGTGGCTGCCTCTCATCACATTATTGCAGTTGCTGCAGTTCAAGCAGCAATGTGCCCGTCTTCTTTTTCTTAAGTGTCTGTTGTTTGTCCCTTGGTGGTCTCTCGGCCTTAATCAGCTGGTATCTGAAATTCTCCCCTCTTTTATACGCAATAATAGGTGGTTTTGGGAATAGTTGATGGAGTTGCGGATCCAATTCTATGAGGCGCCAGTTCTTCTTTATAACTCTCGCTATGTGGTGATTTTGCCCTAAATATCGGAGGGCGTAATGGAATGGAATGTCTTTTGATTTGTTTTTCGGGACTAAGAGATCCTTCCTCTCTAAGGTCTCAGTTTTCACTCTAGCTTTCTCAATGTTGCCTTTAGGATATTCATTCCCTCCTCTTGTATTTTTCAGCCACCTTCAGGTTTTCGTCTTTAAATGTGTCCTTTGACGGTATGATCCATCTCAGTTGGAGAAACTGACTATATGGTAAATAGTTTTTAAGAGGGTGATGACTTAAGTAGTGTAGGGAGTTATTAACATCTTTCATCTTGTGGTAGATGTTGGTTTTTATTTCATTGCCTTTGATTCCCAACTCTACGTCTAGTAAGTGCAATGTGTTCCAACTTCCATAGTGAATTTAATTTGCTCATGGATGGAGTTCAAAAATTCCAAAAATGTGTCCAGGTCTGTCTGGTCTCCTCTGCAGATGATGAGCACGTAATCTAAATACCTGTTCCAACGAACAATGTTTTCCTGCAATCTTTCATTGGAGAGTACAGATATTGTTTCTTTTTTCACATAGTGCTTGGTTCGGGGAGATGAATCACGTTGGCATACTTGGTTGCAGTGCTCTCATAGCGTGAGTTTGTGAGAGAGCTTGGGGCCAGGAATCTAGAGAGTTCTTCGGGCTCACCTTTGGCCCAGGGAATTGCGGTATGCTGCTTTGCGCTCTCTGATCAGTTCTTTTAGTCTTGCTTACCCATCCAACGAAGGGTAGGGGGCTGTCTTGCCACTCCTGGGAACTGCTGCGTAAAGTCCAGGAAGGGAGCACAGATCTGGTAGAACTTGTTCCTGTTGCCGAATCTGTAGGCTGTAATTTGTTTTCTGCCGCAATTATGTCCCAGCACTTGGACCACCACATTGGGATTGCTAGGCCTTCGGGAAGTCTGGCTATTGATATATTTGCAGCTGTTAGCGAGCACAGGTCTGCCATCCGGCTTAAATAAAAAAAAATATATATTTGCATAGGCCGGGGCCATTGATGTCCCAGAGGCTTGTAGATAAAACAGTGTTTTGTGTCTAAAATAGTTGTTTACCAATATGATTTTACTTAACTCCAATATGAAGAGCTTATTGGCTTCACAGTTGTTATTTCTTAATAATGCCCATACTAAAAATCCATCATGATGTGCGGTTGAAGTGTAGAGACTTTGTACATCAAATTATACTAAATAATCTGTCTCCTTTATACATGTCAATTCCTGTAACAAGTTCACAAAGTCTGTAGTGTCCCTGAGGTATGTGGAAGTTGTTTGTACCAATGGTTGCAAGGCTTTATCTACATATATAGCTAGTGTATTGAAGATACTGTCAGTGCCTGCCACTACTGGTCTTAATGGTGGTTTCTTGAGATCCTTATGAAATTTTTGTTAGGGAGAATTCGCTCTTTAGGCTGAATTTCCTAACCTAGTGAGTCCCCCAGCAGCTTTGCTGGATTTCTGGAGTTTGTTTTTTCTCGTGCCAAGAGTGAGACTCTTTCTCCCACTCTTGGACATGATTTATTGTGTTCCTTTGACTGTTAATGTGTTTTATGGGCTATGGGGCCCTTTACTCCATAGGGTCTCATGTGTTTTTACTATGTGTGTTACACAGCACCCTCCGTGCAGTAACACAGTGGTGTCATAGTGACACCCCACCATAGACTCCATACCCTGGGACTGACTACTGTCTCCCAGGGCATGTAAAGTCACCATTGGCTTTACTAGTCCCAAATTATTAACAGAAACCAGTACAAACCATCATATTGTGGACGTACTGATCAGGGCAATTCGATTGCCCCGGGGTCTGTTAGTCGAGGGGGCACGTCTCCGTCCCCTCTGATCGAGTTTTGGCTGGTGGCAGTGGATAATACTTTTTATATTCGACCGCAAATATTTCCCTATGGGATTTTCCCATTGTTCGAGGCTACCAACTTTAATTATTTAATTTTCATAGCCTCGACCATACCGCCGGTTTATTTAATTATTAATTCACCGGTTGGTATTTTTTGCCAGGACTCGATTCTAAAATGGTGTTTGTGTTCTCTTCTGTGACTCCAACCCAAGTCGAGCCCTTTGTTCCACTTTTTGGCGGGCTTCTCCACAGAAGCCTCCAAAAGTGGTGCCACTCTGTCTGGGTACCACAGGGGGTGTGGGTGGGGGTTTAGGCACCCTGGACTGAGTTATCTTGGTAACTCAAGTCGCACTCTTGTGTGATTGGCCCAAGTGGTGAGCCGGCCGGCTCACCACTTAGCATGTTTGATTGACAGCTAAGCTGAGTGAATGGGGGTGTGCTGCATAAAAGCAGGGCTTTTGGAACTGGAACTTTAGAAGTCGCCACAGGACCTGAGAATCCGACGAGGGAGAAGCTGAGCCGACCTGCTACGACGACACCACCGGTGGAGCCCTGCGGAACCGACTCACCACTTAACGACGACAGAGAAGATCTCCATGCTGGAGAGTCTTCTTCCCCTGACTGGTGGGCGCAACCAGTTTACCTTCTTTTCCTCGCATCCCAGGACGTCTTGTGGTCGAAATGCCCGTGCCAAGCATCCCAGCACCCAGATAGCCACTTACCACTGGACCGCGAATAAAAGGACCGCTCCTTTTAACTGAGAACTCCGCAGCTGGTTTCTGCCCTGGCAGTGCAACAGACTCCTGTCTTCCCCCCCGACGAGATCCTCTCTTCCCCCGGACGAAGCACCGACTTGCATCCGCTGCCAGGAACAACTGCCCCCGCTGGAGTATTCTCAACACTTTAAGGTACCGTGTCCGCCAGGCCTCCCTTTCTAAAGATTGCTACAAGGTAATAATAATCCCTTAACCTTCTGGTCTGGGCTGGCCGCCTTGACCATCTAACTGGTCCCTTTCTTTTGGTCCAACTCTTTTTGAACTGATTTCGAGACTTTTGGGCACTTTGAACCATGTGACCTTGAACCGTGTGACCTTGGACACATTTCGACCGGAGCCTCTTACAGTGGGTCTGGCCTTGTTAACTTTGACTTTACGGTTTTAACCTGCCTTCTTCTCCTACTGTGTTCGTCTGAAAGTGTTGGGATCTGTTTCTATCTTTGCTCTGCCTTTCTCTCCCTTGTAAACCGATTGATTAGAGTGCCATCTTCGTTAAGCGCTCACCGCTGTCTGAAAATAAGTGTTGCTTTACTTAAGACTTGTCTAACTAATTGAAGGGAGTGTATATCTTTTAGTGACCGTGTTTTTGAACTGCTTAATATTAGTGCCTGTGTGTTTTATTAGATGTGGTTTTAAATAAATACTTATATCTCTTTAACACCAAGCTCTGATCAGTGTTTGCTTGTTCTACTGTGTTCTTTTGACCTATTGTGAATACTCTGTATACTGCCTAACTCTTCTTGAGGGAAGTCTGACTGCTCAGCCACAGCTACCAAGTGAATCTGTGTGGTACAGACTGCTACCAAGTGGGTTTACTGCCAAACACCTGTAGTCTTAAATCTTTTGCAGTGGTCCCAGAGGGAACTGCACAGGTTTCTGCCTAACAATCAGCTGGATCTCAAATTATTTGGCTTTGGTGTCTCCTAATGTTGCAGCCTTTATTTCTGGTAAAATTCGCAGCTTTTAGATCTTTAAGCATTTGTCTCATTCGAACATTTTGATAACTATATTGTTGACCTGAGGTTCAAACTGACTTTTTGGTTTAATTTCCAAATACTTGTGTCTTGTGATTGGTGTCTCCGCTAATGGTTAGGTGTCAAAGAAGACTTTCAGCCTCATTATCCTTGTTAGCCTATGCAGATTGATTTTCTCTTCCAAAGGGTTGGAGTTATGTGTTGGAATGAAGGATAAGCCTACATTTAATATATCCAGTTGACTTTTTATTACATTTTTTGGATGAAATGTTCACTACCAGCTGTTTGGTTTCTTCTTCGACCTTAGGCTTCTTGTTGCCTCTTCTCGTCTTTTTTCTAAAAAAGACGCTGGTTGAGCATTAGAGGTTATAACCTCCTGCGATGTATGTATAATCGGTTTTCTTAATGGTACAGTCCTAGTGGTTCCGTTCTCTTCCCCACTACTTGGGTTGCTTTCGTTTTGGCCTGGTGTTTTAGAGTTAGGTGCTGGTCTTCTATTTGGTGCTGGTCTTGTTTGTGCGTAATGTTCTTGCCACGTGTAAACTATATCCTGTGAATAGTCCAAAGTCTCTTCTAAATTTCCGTACTTTTCTCTGATCTATGTCTCTCTTATAGTTTAAAAAGAATCCCATTCAGTTCCTCAAGAATTGTTTGCAGCTCCTCTTTACTTTTGAAAGAAGCTAGTTGTTCTGTCAGTTCCTCAATCTATCTGTCTAGACCATTCACTGATTTGGACAAGTCCTCTATCATTAAGAGTATCAGGTCGAATGAGCACTTATTTAAGATCTGTTCCCATCTTTTAACAAACTTAGGGTTATCCTTGCATAAGGTCGGTCTATGTTATACTCTTAATCCCGTTGAGATTCTTTGGGCCTGATAGTATTGTGTCAGAATGGTGGCGTGGAGTTTCTGGGATATCTCTCTCCTAATCAGTCTCTCCAGTAAGTTTTTCTGGGTTAGTTGTTGTAGGTATACTACTTTGAAAGTCCGTTATTAGCCCTAAGATTCTATTAGCTTCATTCTCATCAAACACAAGGCTAGTTGCGTGTTTCTCTGTTATACTGCTAATTTTCGAGAAAGACATATCACTTCGGAACCCCGGGACCTGAGGCCCTTTAAGACGAGGTAGCAATACTTAGAGATGGATGGGGATGCAGAACTTACTCATACATCAATAATCAAACTGACACATGAAGTTGTTGCAATTATCTGGAGTTACAACGGACATCAATGGACATTTCTCGCAACGTATTACATGAAAAAACACATTTATAGCAGAAATTTGTCATCATTGACATCACACTACGTGGCAAACTAAGAAAACCTACTTGGGGATGTGATAGGCTTAAAGGGAATATCTAGGTATACGTTCCATACTGACAGAGTTTGTGATTGGGTCTCTGACATCAGGTGGACAACTCATCTTCATCGTCAGAAAATACACAACGATCTATTGGACTGAAAAATACAAGAGATGGGGATATCCTAAACGCATCATCGAGAAAGCGAGAGTGAAAACTGAGACCTTAGAGAGGAAGGATCTCTTAGTCCTGAAAAACAAATCAAAAGACATTCCATTCTTATACGCCCTCCGATATTCAGGGCAAAGTCACCACATAGCAAGAATTATAAAAAAGAACTGGCGCCTCATAGAATTGGATCCACAACTCCATCAACTGTTCCCAAAACTACCTATAATTGCGTATAAAAAAGAGGGCAGAATTTCAGAGACTAGCTGGTTAAGGCCGAGAGACCTCCAAGAGACAACAACTGACTCTTAACAAAAAGAAGACTGGCATATTTCCCTGCTTGAACGGACTGCAGCAACTGCAATAATGTGATGAGAGGCAGCCACATTAGACATACTAAGAATGGTAACAAAATCAAATTGAAAGCTTATGCAGCTTGTGACACCAAATCCATTACATATGGACTAAGTTGCCCAAGTGGAATTTTCTACGTAGGCCAAATGACAAGAAAAGCGAAGGAGAGGTGGCATGAGCATAAAAGTAATATAAGCACTAAACACATCAGGTTGCCTGTAGCCCGACATTTCAATGAAAATAGACACAACATAGCACAGTTGTCATGATCTCTGCTTCCAAAAGGTCAGGGTTTTCCCAACTCCCTTGGAAGCAGATCCATAACCCAGGTTCCGAGTGCCAACCAGTCCCAATTGGGACCTTTTGGACCCAGTCCTGGCGCCAGTGGCACCAGGCTCATAAATATGCCCAGTCCCAGCGCTGGAAGCGCCGGGCTCATAATGCTTGGGTGGACTTACCTGCAGCAGACCATGCTGCTTACTTGCCTGCCAGTTGAGCCTCTGATCCTCTTCTGTTTGGAACTACTTTTCCTGTTGGGTGGGGCAGGAGCCACTCCCTAGATTCAGAACACTGGAACTCTTCTGGAAAGCAGGAACTCTTTTCTTACCTAGGCGTGGCTGTGGAAGGAGACACCTAAGCACTACAGGAGGCTATTTAAACCACACCCGATGGATGAATCTTGCTTTGCGTTATTCTGCATCCTCTGCAGCAGAACGCTCATCGTGTCTTCTGCATCTGATCCTGGGCCTAAGGAAAAAGGCTTACCATCCTGAATCCAGTCTTCAGCAACACCTATAAAGACAAGAAAGAACAGGTTAGCATTACGGTCTTCAGTGACAGCTCTTCACTTACCTGGTCCATCGGCTGTCACCAACGCCTCGCGCTGCATTCCGGCATCTGAAAGACAAAGGCTTACCTACTCTTCGTGTGCTCCGGAGGTCTTCACACTGCATTCCGGCATCTGAAAGACAAAAGCTTACCAACTCTTCGCACGCTCCGGAGGCCTTCGGCGCTGCATCCCGCATCTGAAAGACAAAACAAGGTGCGTTTAAAGACATTGGGGAACTTTAATACTCACGTGCCATTACTCCTTTCCACATCTAACCCAGTGGGTATTCCGGCACCCTGCAGCCGCTCCGAACTTGTACCTGCAAAATAAAAAGACAGTTAGAGCGCATCGTGAAGCAGGCAACAAGCGCTTACTTACGTGCTTCCAGGCGCTTCTATTCATCACACGGGCTCCATCTTCAACTCACTTCAGCCCGTCATCCGCCATCGCCGGAACCCTGCAAAACAAGAAACATCATTACTAAAGACTTTAAAGACATTAGAATTACTCGAAAGTTACCGTTCGTGCAGTAAACGACGGACAGCAGTCCTCTGAAGTCAAGAGGCCTGCTCCCCTTATCCAGTGAAGAAACTGGTTACAGCACCCTGCCCCGAGGCAGATGGAGAGCACGGCGTTCACTTACCTAAGGTGAGAGCGTTAACCTTTGGGGTTCTACAGGAGAAGAGAAAGGGAAGAAGAGTGAGACATTCAATAACCCAGTTCCTTAATCCCATATTTTCTATCTGCAGACATCTTACCCTTCGAGTCAGACATACAGTGCACAGAGGTCCAGCCCAAAGAGCCAGCCGTGTGTTACACATCACCTTTGAAGATACGGTATACGCCCAGTCAAGACCGGCGCCTCTACGGGAATCAGGTGAGCGTTACAGAACGCAAAGCCTACCACAAAACTCCCGTCCAGGCGCTATGGAAACCTCGGATACCGACCAGCTAGCCCAGTTACTTGGGGAACTAAGGGCAGAAGTGCATGCAGCCCGTCAGGGAACGAACGCTCTAAGAAGGGAACTGATTATTTCGAAGGAGCGAACAGATGATCTCGCTAGACAATTGCTACAGTCATAAGCCGGACAGACCCCGTTACCCGCATCTGGGGGAAATCTTCCTTCTACATCCTCTATGAATCCAGTGCAGATCAACCTACCTGGGAATGTACCTCTGGCTCCGCCCGAACGATTTTCTGGTGACCCAAAGAGGTTTGCAGTATTTATCAATCAGTGCCGGTTGCATTTCTTATGCCGGCCAGCAGCCTTTCCAACTGATCAAGCTAAAGTAGCTTTCGTGCTTTCGTACCTTAGAGGCAATGCGAGAGACTGGTCGATCCCTCTAGTAAATCAAGATGATCCGGTCCTCCATGATTTTCAAGCTTTTCAGCTCAGTATGGAAAAACTGTTCGCAAGACATTCACAGGGGCAGGCCTTGGACAATGAGCTTCTTTCGTTGCGACAAGGTAATCAAGACCTTTTGGCTTATATTGCGTCTTTCAACAGACTGATAGTGGAAACTCAATGGCCTGAGGACAAAAGGATTACGCTGTTTTATAGAGGTCTACGTGGAGAGCTCAAAGATGTGTTAGCCCAAGTAGTGAATCCCCCACAAGATTGTTCGGACTATATAGACTTAGTCGTTCAAATAGATCACAGACTGCAGAACAGGAAGGCCGATCGTTCCAAGTTTGATGCTCGAGTATTTTCCAAACCGCCAACTCCTTCCAAAGGAGTAGACTCCGGGGAACCCATGCAAATAGGGGGTCTGAAAGGTCCTCTAACACAAAAGGAGCGGGAAAGGAGAAAACAGTTGCAATTATGCCTCTATTGCGGAAACTCAGGGCACTTTCTTCGAGACTGTCCGGTGAAACCTGCCAAGAAGGCAGTAGGAGCTGCAGTTACCAAAGTTACAAACTCTGAGCAGGGAAACGACCTCGCCCGACAAGAATAGAGGTCCTCTTGCCGAGCGTGAAAATCAGTTCCGTGACCTCGCATTTCGTGATACCTATGGTCCTCATTAGCCCTGATAATCCGGATCGATTACATGCAATTGAAGCTTACGTCGACAGCGGTGCCATCGGCAATTATGTGGATCATGAAATGGTTTTGAGGATGAATCTAACTCTTTGTCCCAAGGCTGTAAAGGACGTCATTACTACGGTGGATGGTACGGAGATAGCCTCCGGGCCAGTAACGCATATCACTCAAGAGGTGACGCTAGTAAGTCAAGATGGACACCATGAGAAGATCTTGTTCGATGTGATCAAGGCCCCTCAGTTTCAGATTATTCTAGGAATACCTTGGTTAGAGAAACACAATCCTCTGATCGATTGGCGAGCAAGAACGGTCCAGTTTCCAGAATGTGTCTCTACTTGTCACCCTCCACCTGGTGTTGCACTGGCAGCAATTTCTTCAGAGACTCCCCAGTTACCTCCCGAATACCTAGAATACCAAGATGTTTTCCGGAAGGATCAGGCTAACTCTCTACCTCCTCATAGGTCTTATGACTGCCAGATAGACCTAATACCTGGATCTACTCCTCCTTGTAGTAGAATTTATGCCCTCACCGAGCCTGAGAACCTTCACCTTCGACAATACCTGGATCAATACCTGGCAAATGGGTTTATTCGTCCTTCCAAGTCCCCTGCTTCTTCAGCTTTGTTCTTCGTTCCAAAAAAGGAAGGAGACCTTAGAACTTGTATAGATTATCGCTCCCTGAACCAGATCACCGTTAAGAATAGATATCCGTTACCTTTGATCCCTGAACTCCTGGACCAAGTCAGAAAAGCATGCATATATACAAAGCTGGAGCTTACCACTTGGTACGAGTAAAAGAGGGCGATGAATGGAAGACGGCCTTCCGCACCAAGTATGGGCTATTTGAATATCAGGTCATGCCCTTCGGACTTTGCAATGCCCCGGCCGCCTTTCAATATTTTATGAACGATGTCCTCAGAGAGCTCATAGATGTGTGTGTTGTTGTTAACATTGACGACATCCTCGTTTATTCTTCATCGGAATCTGAACATCGGAAACACGTGAAAATGGTCCTCGAAAGATTGCGTCAACACAAACTTTTTTCGCTAAGTTGGAAAAATGTGTTTTCAACGTGACTGAAGTTGAATTCTTGGGATTCATATTATCACCTGGCGGAGTGCGTATGGATTCAAAGAAGGTCGATGCAGTTCTCAAATGGCCATCACCATCCTCCGTAAAAGGTGTGCAAAGCATGTTAGGCTTCGCTAACTTTTACCGCAGGTTTATCCCCGAATTCTCTCGAATAGTCCAGCCCATCACTGTCTTGTTAAAGAAAAACAAACGTTTTGAATGGTCTACCGAGGCGGAACAAGCTTTCCAGGATTTGAAGACTAAATTTATCTCTGCACCAATCTTAAAACACCCTCGCCCCGAACTCCCCTACATCGTGGAAACTGATGCTTCAAGCCTTGCCATGGGGGCAGTTCTATCACAAAAGGACCCGGTAACCAATCAGTTGCATCCCGTGGCATTTTGGTCCCGCAAATTCTCGCCTCCTGAAATCAATTACACGATTACTGACAAGGAACTTCTGGCTATCAAGTCTGCCTTTAAGGCTTGGCGGCATTATCTGCTGGGGGCCCGACACACCGTTACTGTGATTACGAATCACCGAAACCTGCAATATTTGAAAACCGCAAAAGCCCAATCCTCTAGACAACTCCGTTGGGCATTATTCTTTGCCGAGTTTGACTTCATAATTACCTATCGACCTGGTACAAAGAATGGTAAAGCTGATGCCCTTTCTCGGATGGGAGTGGAAGAACACTTGATCAACCCTAAACCTGTACCAATCATTCCCGAACAAAGAATTCTGGGTGTAATCGCCACACAATCCATAGAGGAAATTAAGGATAAAGCCAGGCAACTTGTAACTCCAGCAGACATACAGAATTGGCATCTGCAGGGAAAGGACTTTGCAGTAAAGGACAACTTATTGTATTTCCAAGAACGATTATACCTAACCAGCACAGATTTACAGAAAAAAGTAATCTCTTGTTATCACGATTCTTTAATGGAAGGACATCCCGGTATGGCCAAGACCTCAGAAAAGATCAAGCGCTACTTCTGGTGGCCGTCTTGGAAAAAAGATATCAGAGACTTTATAATGTCCTGTGGAGTATGCGCCCAAAACAAGAGTCAAAAGGAAAGACCAGCAGGCCTCTTACGCCCCACTGACATCCCACCTCGCCCTTGGCATACGCTTTCTATGGACTTCATCACCGATCTACCTCCATGCTCCGGATACAATACGATTCTAGTAATCGTGGACTTATTCTCCAAGATGGCGCATTTCATTCCGCTCAAAGGCTTGCCAACAGCAGCAACTCTGGCCCGAGAATTTCTCGAAAACATCGTCCGACTGCACGGTTTTCCTTCGGTTCTAATTTCGGATCGAGGTAGTCAATTTATTTCTCATTTTTGGCGAAGTTGCTGTCGGTCGGCTCAAATTGATGTGAGACTATCGACCAGTCACCACCCTCAGACCGACGGACAAACCGAGAGGACCAATCAAACTCTGGAACAGTATTTACGCTGCATGCTGCAACAAACTGAAAAAACTTGGAAAGACATCCTTTGGATAGCCGAATATGCCTACAATAACTCTGTCCATTCGGGAAATGGGAAAACCCCGTTTTTTCTTTTGTACGGCAGTCACCCTCGAACCTCGGAGTTGGATCCCCTCCAAGATCTTGAAACACCAGCAGTAGACTACCTGCATTCTACAATCACCCAAGCCTTTAAGGAAGCTGTTTCTCACCTTCAAAGGGCTAAAGAACAATACAAGAAAGGAGCAGATCAACATCGGAAGGAAGCCCCTCAATATCAAGTAGGGGATCAAGTCTGGTTATCCACCAAATATCTACCTCTAAAAGGGCCACGCACATTCAACCCAAGATACCTTGGTCCCTATTCCATCACTACCATAGTAAACCCAGTAGCGGTCAAGTTGGACTTGCCCCCGCACATGAAGATACATCCGGTCTTCCACGTCTCTCTATTAAAACCCGTGCAACCTCAAACCCGACTAACTAAATCTCCAAAACCTATCCTAGTTGATGGAGAACTCGAGTTTGAAGTCAAAAGCATTCTGGACTCCAAGATCTCCAAATCTAAACTATTTTACCTAATTGACTGGAAAGGCTACGGCCCCCAAGAGAGATCCTGGGAACCTGCTGAATATGTCCACGCTCCTCGCCTAATCAAAAGATTTCACCGAACATTTCCTGACAAAACCCCCGGAGAAGCCCGGTTTGGGAGGGGCCTTGAGGAGGGGTACTGTCATGATCTATGCTTCCAAAAGGTCAGGGTTTTCCCAACTCCCTTGGAAGCAGATCCATAACCCAGGTTCCGAGTGCCAACCAGTCCCAATTGGGACCTTTTGGACCCAGTCCTGGCGCCAGTGGCACCAGGCTCATAAATATGCCCAGTCCCAGCGCTGGAAGCGCCGGGCTCATAATGCTTGGGTGGACTTACCTGCAGCAGACCATGCTGCTTACTTGCCTGCCAGTTGAGCCTCTGATCCTCTTCTGTTTGGAACTACTTTTCCTGTTGGGTGGGGCAGGAGCCACTCCCTAGATTCAGAACACTGGAACTCTTCTGGAAAGCAGGAACTCTTTTCTTACCTAGGCGTGGATGTGGAAGGAGACACCTAAGCACTACAGGAGGCTATTTAAACCACACCCGATGGATGAATCTTGCTTTGCGTTATTCTGCATCCTCTGCAGCAGAACGCTCATCGTGTCTTCTGCATCTGATCCTGGGCCTAAGGAAAAAGGCTTACCATCCTGAATCCAGTCTTCAGCAACACCTATAAAGACAAGAAAGAACAGGTTAGCATTACGGTCTTCAGTGACAGCTCTTCACTTACCTGGTCCATCGGCTGTCACCAACGCCTCGCGCTGCATTCCGGCATCTGAAAGACAAAGGCTTACCTACTCTTCGTGAGCTCCGGAGGTCTTCACACTGCATTCCGGCATCTTAAAGACAAAAGCTTACCAACTCTTCGCACGCTCCGGAGGCCTTCGGCGCTGCATCCCGCATCTGAAAGACAAAACTAGGTGCGTTTAAAGACATTGGGGAACTTTAATACTCACGTGCCATTACTCCTTTCCACATCTAACCCAGTGGGTATTCCGGCACCCTGCAGCCGCTCCGAACTTGTACCTGCAAAATAAAAAGACAGTTAGAGCGCATCGTGAAGCAGGCAACAAGCGCTTACTTACGTGCTTCCAGGCGCTGCTATTCATCACACGGGCTCCATCTTCAACTCACTTCAGCCCGTCATCCGCCATCGCCGGAACCCTGCAAAACAAGAAACATCATTACTAAAGACTTTAAAGACATTAGAATTACTCGAAACTTACCGTTCGTGCAGTAAACGACGGACAGCAGTCCTCTGAAGTCAAGAGGCCTGCTCCCCTTATCCAGTGAAGAAACTGGTTACAGCACCCTGCCCCGAGGCAGATGGAGAGCACGGCGTTCACTTACCTAAGGTGAGAGCGTTAACCTTTGGGGTTCTACAGGAGAAGAGAAAGGGAAGAAGAGAGAGACATTCAATAACCCAGTTCCTTAATCCCATATTTTCTATCTGCAGACATCTTACCCTTCAGTCAGACATACAGTGCACAGAGGTCCAGCCCAAAGAGCCAGCCGTGTGTTACACATCACCTTTGAAGATACGGTATACGCCCAGTCAAGACCGGCGCCTCTACGGGAATCAGGTGAGCGTTACAACAGTTGAAAGTTGTCATACTGGAGGTTGTCAAAAAAGCACAGCGAGGGGGAACCATGCTAGACGTATGGATCAAAGAGAAACCTTTGGATTGAAACTTTGAACAGTTTAGCCCCTGATGGAATGAATAAGGAGCATAACTTGGGTTCCTTTTTGTGAAAGTGCAAAATGAATAATCTGCAAATGTTTTTTAGACAACCACAGGACAAAATAAGAGTGGAAGCAGGTTCCTAATAATAAATACGTGAATGATATAACGCCCATCAGAAGAACTTAATTTTGTCTGACATCACTGACTAGAGAGACACCTTACCTTTAACATGATTCCATTGAGACATCACTAGCAATTAGATGTCAGCTTCAATATAAGATCTTGGGAAGTTTATTTCTATCACCTATATTGTAACTGATTCAACAAACTCTCTACTGAGACCAGACAGGATTATTTTTAAAGGATGTTATTATATAAAACTATATAACATGAAAGACTCATGATATCCTCTATTACCACAAGCACAGCAAAAGACATCCAACAGTTTCACTGAACATATGTACGGTAATGTTCTAGATATTATCTTATAGACAGTTATGGTGTGTTGTATATCACGCTAAATGGGCTGACTGTAAACAGCAATATAACGTTATTTTGTATAGGTAAATATACATCCACAAAGAATATGATTGCATGACTGATAAGCACGTTTTGTGTCTCTTATTTACATAATAGACACATTATTAAAGTATGGGTAGCTTACTGAGGAAATTGAATATTAGAACATTAGAAAAGTAGTTTAGATCAGTCCAATGGCAGAACATATGTTTCTATTTAATCGGAGCCGCTGATCAGTGCAATTGCACATAGATAAACACAAACGTGATGTCATCACGTAATAGCGTGATGATGCACAATAATAAGGAGCAGCCATTTTGGAACATGCGCTCCACGCGATTCCACTTGGCAGTGCTGAGTACTGAGCAAGACTTCTTGCGGTAAGTGCTAGACTGGGACACTTATACAATACTGACAGAAGGGACATTCTAAATTAAATGTTAACCAACTCAGCACCCTAAAATGCTACTTTTTGCCTTATATTTACAGGTCCTTAATGAATAGTGAGTCGGTGACCTCTAAATACAGAATAGGCAAGGATAAAGAAAGAAGGATTGTGGTGAAGACACACCACGTGAGTAAGCCTTATACCATTACCTTTATGCCAAAGCATTACAGCAGTAAGCCCCTCATAATTGAGAGCAGAAATATGGTTGATTGTCTCCTCATTGATGGGAGCAGAGATTGAGGTGACATACATCCTCTTTTAACCTACAGCAACAAATTAAGGGCACATATTATGCAATAAGATATAAGATGTGTTATGGAAATTGAGACAATTCTCTCACCATCACTACACCTGAACGGTGGACTTCTGCTACCCCACACAGGTAACCTTCTATGTCTGAAGTAGAGGATAGCTTGTCTATTTTTTTAAACTAATCTAAATTGTTTTCAACAATTGGGATAACAATATTGGATATTAGTACTAGTTGTTTTTAGCCATTAAGATACTAACATGCAACTTTGAAGGGTAGAGCTTTTTTTTTACTGATCCACAACACTTCACCCATTTGCAGGAGAAACCTTGGTTCATCAAAGAAATCCAGATAGAAGAAGTGTTTCAAAAATCTTTGCAAGATTGTATCATCCAGGTGATCATTTAAGTAGGATGCATGACAGATAATGTTATTGATGTTAAAGGAGATACATTGTATCAACAGATTAAATCTAATATATGATCATTATACTTTATATGTTGTAGATAAGAAAAAGACCAACAGTGTACTGGATAATCAGCTCCTGAGGAAGGGAATGATTTCCTGAAACGCATAGGGCAAATAATTAAGGGATTTGACACTACCAATACTACGAATCCATCAAAAAGAAAGTGTATTTCTATAAACTCTACTTTTTGATTAATCTAATTTGTTTGTGAAAAGGTGAATGAATTTCATGTGTACAATATGATCCAGGAATGTTCATATGAAAATAAAAGTACATCTATTTTACTAAATATCATGTATTTAGTGCCGTTATTGTAAGAGATTTAGTTAATAGTGAAAGTTGGGTTGGCTTACAACAAATTGGGTGTGCAACGGACGTGAGAGTTTCACAAAGGTGTGGACATCTGCTGTTTTTCAATGTGTGTACGACCGTGTGTGGTCTCCCCTGTGCCCATTTTTTAAAAAGTGACTAGAATCACAGGGTGTGTTCCTAGACATCTGTAAATTAGGCTTCTTTTAGGTCCAGCAGCAAGGGCTTGGTGTAGGTCGAGTAGTCAAAAACCCATGCTGTGCAATAATTACACAACCCCAGGAATTTCTGCATTTCCTTTACTGTGTGTGGCTGTGCTGTCAAGTGAATTGCCTCCACCCGCTCTTGTGTCATCATTCGCCCTTCAATGGATATTATTTGCCCCAGGTACACTACTTCCTCCTGACAGTATGACTACCTTGTACCGTTTCTCTACCAGTAATGTCAGCAGGTGCACCAAGCCCACCCTACACTCTTCCTCAGTCTCACTGCATACCAACAAGTCATCAACATTTTGGATTACTGTGCTTGGCATTTGTAAATTGCTTAGGTCCCTTTCGATCACTCTACTGAAAATACTTGGTGATTCGCAGTACCATTGGGGCAGCCTAGTGTGTTTGAATCTCGTTCCCCGAAATGTAAACGCTGTCAGGCACTGTGAATCGGGGTGCAATGGAATAGAAAAGAAGGGATTCTTCAAGTCAATGACAGAAGTACCTTGCCTGCGTTGGGATGTTGCCCAATATTGTGGCGGGGTTCGCTACTACTGAAATTCGGCCTCAACATCATCATTTAGGGGGTATAACTCTTGTATGAATCACCAGGACCCAACCTTGGATTTCTCTTTTGGGTATATGAGGAAGAATTTTGTATGATTGCCTGCTCTCAGAGGGCATGCAAGGTTGAATATTTTCCCTCATCCGCTTCTCGGGACAATGGATATTGTTTAGCTCGGGGGAGCAGTGCTCCCTCCTTCGATTTTATTTTCACTGCCCCACTCCTTTCAGTACCCCTGTGTCATGGGGCCCCTTGATCCATACATTTTCAGAGATCTTCATCTGCGTGGATACTCTCCTTCACAAGTTGTGTCAGTATGGGTACCAGCTTCTCAACTTCTTTGATTGGGCAAGGAATTTGTAGCTGAAATACAATCTCCCCCCTCCTCCTCTTTGTCGGAGAGCAGCTATTCATCCGTTACTCCCGTTTTCATTAATGATGGGTTGATTGATACAGAGCACTGTGCGCCATTCCATATGGTCATTGTCTGTCCCACACCAAATCACCATGTCCTTACGTACTATTACCCTCTCTAACTGTAGCATGAGTGTGATGCCTTTCATGTCATCCCTTTGACACTGTGGTCTGAACAAGAATTCTGATGCCAGTCAGAACACCTTCCCTTGTATTTCCGGGACCCACCCCAGCAGTATCTCCACTCCGTACAAAAACATGCTGCGAGAGTGCACTGCAGAGTCTACTGACTGCTGACCTGCTGCCTACTCTGCTTGCCGCGCTAATAGTTCCCCGTGGATTCTATCTGGACTTTACTTGGACCTTACTTACTTGGCACAATACTGGGTATATAAGCAACTACTCTAATACCATTTTGAACGGAAATCCTAGACGCTAAAATACCCTTTTTTATCCCTCTTTATACAGACATGCCCACCTCATCACGTGATTTGTATAAAGTGAAGCAAGAGCGCGCACCAGCACGCATGCACCTGCGAGAGTGCACTGCAGAGTGTACTGACTGTCGACCGCACAGTCGCACAGCGGCACAAACCTCTGCTCTGCTAAACATATACTTTACACATTTTTTTATCCTCTTTGCTCTTTCCACACTCCATTTTTCATGGCAGCTTATCGTCTGACTACAGGTATGCCCACGCCTCCGGCATCATCGCTACTCCACAACTAAGCAGCCTAAATCCGCCTTTCAATCTATTGTTTCATTTATCAACTCACGTACCCATTTTGGAAATTGAGCGGGTTCTGATAATGTCGACATTAGATAATTCTTAAATAACAGGAAACATCTCCCGATGCTGCATACTTTAAATAGTACTCACAATGGTGATCAAGGCGGTGCAACAATTTCTTTTGCCCCGATGCCTCCCATTACTACTCTGATCCTCCCTATTGCAACTAATTGTACTCTGACTCAACAATACAATCATATGCAACGCCGATTGCATCAAATGGCGATCTTGGTCTCTTCTTTACACCAGATATAGCTACTGAACCATCCTCAACTAGCTACACACATGCAGATGTACAAAGAGTTGATTCTTCGATCCTCCCTCCCTTATATTCTCAAATAGTTAAGAGCTTGTTAACTATGCCTTTAACCCACTCCACTCAGAAGACAAATATCATTCAATCGCCAACTGGCACTAATTCACTGCCGTTAAGCAATATGGAACCCACATCCAGACTTTCAACCTCTCCTAATATTTTTACCAATGAAGAATCTAATGAGAATATCTCTATCTCAGAATCAGACCCCTCATTAGTGGCTTCTTTTTCGAAACCCACCCCAAGGCCCTCTTTTGGTTTCCCGCCGCCCATTTAATCGGCAGTAGACATTACCCTTACAGCAATCAACTCTAGCATTATCACATTAATTAAGCTTTTTTTAATTTATTTTTTATTAAGAAATTGTTTTAGTTGTCAGACAACTTTTAAAATTATAGATACATTGTTATTCTTTATCAACATCGATGTGAACAATCATCAAAACAAAATCATAATCTCATTCTACATACATTCTAAAATATAATATAAGGTGTTATAAATTCATAAGTGACAATCAATAAATATCAATAAGAAAATTAAAATTGCATAAAATACTCAGATAAATCTGATCGATAGCTTAGTTATCACACAAGTTGTAAGTTAAGTTTTGCAATAAAATTCACTGTGTCAATTATCAATCTGGTTTTAGAAGCATTACAAATTTCAGTCCACATCTGTGCTTTGGATAGTGTAATTCTGTGCTTGAAATGCTTAAAAAAATTATTTTCTCTTAGTTCAATTAGAGTCTCACATTCAGTTATTAAGTGAACCATAGTCTCGGGTTTAGCATTCAGTTTGCAAAATCTACATAAATTAGAGACAGCGGATCCTTTAGAGTAAGATGCCATTTTTGAATTAGTTGGTAAAAGGTTGAGTCTAAAACGTAAGAATGTATCAGCGTAAGACCGATCAGGAAAGGCTTGAATATAGCTTGGGACCTCATTTAGTAACTTCTCTGGAAATGCTCCTTCTTTAAAAGCTTGGTAATCGAGGCATCTTTCCCTGTGTCAATCCAGTCTTTCCTATGTAATTACATCTTAGCTTTCTCTTGAAACTCTAAAAGAAGCTTTTTTAATCCATGGACCAGAAAGCTGCTCTTTGTGACTTTCAACTCCAGAACCTAGAATCCAAAATAGACTGGATTGCATTCCAAATCATGAGTAACTCTAACATCTACCCATGTTGCTCAACCATATATTATGGCTGTGAATATGCATCATCAACCTTTAACAGCGTTGCCAATGACTAGAACGGAGAGTCCAGTTAAACCACATACACCCCCAATAATATCATTATTAGACTGGACCTTCAACTCACCAGTGGATCCATCTGATGCAAGTATAATTCCGTTGATGATTGTGGAACATGCCATCCCTGAAGATGCCTTGTATGATGCATTTCAAACCAAAACAACAAGGCAAAAGAAAAAAAAGAAAAGAAATAAAACGCAATTCTTTACCCCCAAACACGGCTACGAAAAAGCTATGAAAAAAAATGGCTTCAGTACCAATTTTTTAGACAATTTATCAGTTCCAAGAAAAAAACAATTTCGACTATTTGCCTGGAATGCCTATCTTACCATTAACATCTGATACTCTCCCTTCTACAGATCAAGTGGCTTCAGATAAAGGTAGGAGTAATGATTGTGATAAGTGCATAAATGATGATCCTACATGCTCGTCTTCGCTTCCGCTTCTACATCAAAATGGTTCTGAAGCTATTTCTAATGATGCTTAACTTATGAATCTATCTACTCTACTCATTCAATGCCTATAATTGACATTGTTTATCAGAGTTTACAGTCAGCAAATGCCCACAAACCATCGAAAACAAGTTTTTTGTGTAAACATGGACATAGATTTTCCTGTTTTTAAAACTATAGAACAAAAACCCGCTGTTCTAAACAAACTCTCCTTAACTAATGGCGATATTAACTCAGAGCAGGATCAGAAGGCAAACCATCAGAATGCGACATCTGCTCACATAATAGAACGCTCTCAAGAACATATTGAGGAGGCTACTATAGCGAAATTATTAGTTCCCGATGACAATTTAAGCATATGTAACTATGATAATCTCTATGTAACAATGCTAGATGGAAGAGAATTTGATCCATATCCTAACAGATTAACTCTACTAATAACATTTAAGTCCATTCCAGGTCTTGAACACATTAGTTCAGAAGACATTCCATCAAACAACATTGATCACTCCAACTGTGATAAGGTTGACCTGCATATTTCTTCAGAAATCATAAAAAACAATCTGGCAGACTAAAGACGACTTGAAAAAATGGCATTCTAATTAAACCCCGCCCTCAGCAGAAAGCACTAGAACAAACTGAGAACCAGCAAAACCAGCAATAATTGTCACACTATGGGCAGTCCAGAAACCTGATACAATTAGCCAGACAAGAATGCTGCAAGTGTAAGGGAGAATTCTCTCAGCCCCTTAGTCAAACACCACAATTTCCACTGTTACCTCTGTCTTCTAGATGGGCATGGGTAACAAACTACTCAGCCAGACCCTAAACGAACTCAGCATTAGTATAACACTCAACCTCAACTACATTCCTGCTCGCTGACAGTGTGGAACACAAGAGGCTTTTCACACCTGTTGTCAACTAAAGCTATTTTAAATATAATATTCCAATAAATCAAGCGTACAGCCAAGATCCCCCCCGTCATGGCGAATTTCTGTAATTATACTGATTTTAAAAAAAGGAAAGAGTGGAACCATGTAATTATAGGCCCATAGCACTGCAAGATGTACTGAGAAAATATTTCGCTAGCTTTGTACTACAGGATCTCTTGAAATGGCTTGAGATTAATAATCTTCTCAATATAAACCAAACAGGTTTTATAAAGGGTGTAGGAAGTGTCTTAAATCTTACAATCCTATCAGCACTTAAAAAATGAGCTTTTATAACTAAACAACCTGTTTTTATTGCTTTTATTGATTTCAAGCAAGCATTCGACTCAGTCTCCCATGACATTTTATGGTCGAAACCTTTAAATGCAGAATGCCCCATGTATATATTTTTTTATATATCAATTATACTCGATTAAGATTAAATTAGATGGTCTTTTATCATCATCTATTCCAACAACCACAGCATTAAAACATGGCTGCATTTTTACTTCAATATTTTTAAACTTTTATATTACTGATATAGATGCAGCCTTGCAGGTGGTGATAAAGTCCAACAGAAATTTTATTTCTTCTTTATGCAGACGATTTAGTTATTATGGATAAAACCCCAATAGGACTCCAGTGAAAATTAACTGCCCTTAGTAACTATGCGCATACAATTCATTTGATCATTAATACATCTAAATCTAACATAATGATATTTCACCACAAACTTCCTAAAACTGGTTTTAAGTTTAACTGGCTATTGTGCAATAATTCACTTACACAGACTGTGATCTACAAATATCCAGGAATATATCTAAACACACACCCAACTGACCAGCTGTTTTAATCAAAACTTAAGGTGAGAATGACATTTCTGACTATTCAAGGGAAAGCATTACAAGATAAATATGGTAAATTCGCACTCATGCCAGCCATTGTTTATTACAAACAAAAAGTATGTCTGGTAATTACATATGGAGCACAATCTAAAATGTGCTTTAAGTAACCCAGATGGGATTT
The DNA here is from genome assembly GCF_040938575.1 of Ambystoma mexicanum. Lineage (NCBI taxonomy): Eukaryota > Metazoa > Chordata > Amphibia > Caudata > Ambystomatidae > Ambystoma > Ambystoma mexicanum. The sequence continues at coordinate 644,349,706 of NC_090923.1, forward strand.
ATTGGAAGGTATATACTGGAAGAGTATTCTATCCTTTACTTTAAGAACCCCGATAACGTTAATAAGGCATGAACTGGGACTACTTTCACTAGCAGCATTAGTATTTTGCAAACATTATCTGCTTATAGAAAATGCTGTATAGCTCTACCAACGGCCCATAATCTATTACCGAAATTGGGATCACGACTTCATTCGACATCATCAAACCTTATGCAGGCCTGGAAAACTCAATGTCAATATCTTCTTGAACAAGCGGATATTCCATGTGAATTATTGATAGAAAATCCTGACAAAGCAAATACGAAACTTAGGTTATGGCACTGGTGTTTAACGTGGGAGTCGTGTAACAAATATGTTATTTTTAAAAATGATGCATTTCTTCTTAAACCACTGCATCAAACATCAACTTATCCAACCAAATTCCCAGATTCTACATATGCAAATGCACTTTTACACCTTTGCCTTGATCTTTGGCCGACAAAAGTGAGACAAGCAATTTATAATAACTTTAGAATAGATACCACCTGTATATTATGCAAACTCCCTGAATATCAAGAGACACTCAAGCATCTCATTACAGAATGATCCTCTTTGACAACAATAAGATAACATACCTAATATAAACACTTCAAAGAATAGAGACTACTCAACAAAAATCAAATGTGGGTCTATGTTGTTAATTCAACTAATACTTCCCTGAACATTGCAATAGTACAATTTCTTTTAAAATTAGACCTTAACTAAAGATGGTTTAGCATCATTACTATTCTGGCAGATGTATTTTTACTAAAAATGATGAGCTTATGTATTAATTGTTTGCATATATATTACCCTAATGTATCTTATTAATTTTAGCATCTATTTTCATATATCCAGATTTTATAAATGTATGCGCTTGTGAACTAGCTAAATTGAATGTATATTTTTGTACTTGATTTTATATAATCACTAGCTGTCCCCGGCCACGCGTTGCTGTGGCTTGGTCTGGTTGAATGTAAAAGAAAGAAAAGAGAAAGCGCACGTTTCTAATATGTTTAATTTCACAATGCTTGTGGGTAGTTTTTAATGGCTCTGGCAGCTCTCCAAGTTGAGGCAGTTTAATTTTCCCAGCGGCGCAACATATTCCTTTAGTTTCTCCATTTAATTTCAGAGCCTTGCAATAAGGACACACTTCAGTCATGGTGCCGATGAGAACATGCCGGCTCAAACTATAATCATCAGTTGGGTTGTACCAAAATGCAAGGCGATTGTAATCGCGTGATTGCTGAGCACGGAGTCGTGTTTGACGCTGATCTGTTGTTTGTCGTTGATGTCTTTCAGCCACACTCAGCCTGTCGCCTTCATTCTGTTGAGAACGAAGCAGATCTGAAGCTGCAGAACGCGATCGCCGTGCTCGCAACCGTGCATCCTGAAGTCTGGCTGCACGTCGCTCTGCTGCTTCCTCGGCACATATTTGAGACATTCTAAATCGTAAAATATTTAGTATAGCGTGTGTTGCTTTTACATCCAACAGATGGCACTGTTTTTCAGAAAAAGCATGTTTTTACCTGTCACAGGTGCGACATCTATGTATAGTAGGTATATAGAAACACGCACCTATTCGAATGCAATCTTGTGTCAAAATTTCAAAGTAGGATTCCAAGATGGCCACCGGCACAGTGTAGACATACCGACGGCGTTCTCCGGACCTGTCTGAAGAAAGGTGCCCACTACCCCGTCAGCAGACCCGCTATGAGCACCGCGTGTCCCCCCGCGAGGTTGGTGGAAAAGGACAAAAGCTGGTCATTTCTGCCAGCGTGGAAAAGCAGTCCGGAGCACATGCCGCCGGGAGCGTCTGTTGGCTGAGGAGTCTCCGTGGTGCGACATCGCTCCCGGTGCAGGCAGTGGAGGGAGCGACGCGCCCGGGAGGGGCGGAGAGCTGCGGCACCGTAATCTCTCAGAGGACTTATCTGCTGAAGGGGGGCCCTTGGAGAGGTGGCTGTTGGTGGCACGGCTCCTTGGGAGGGGCCCTGGCGAGCGCGGCCGTGGGAGCGACTCAACGCCAAGCCCGCGCGTGAGCGAGGGATCAGCAGCGCCGGTGGATGCACCAGCGGACTCGGCCTCTTTTGCAGCTCACCCCGCCAGCATTCCCTGCGCACCTAGGAGCTCTGTGACGGCAGGTCCCCCCCCCCCAAGGTGAGGGGGGTGAATCTCCGGCAGCGGTCGGGAGGCGGCTGGGCCATGACAGAGACCCGTATGAGTACAGACCCCGGCGGAGCTCCCTAGGAGTGAGAGAGGCCAACCGCACTCGGCAAACTACCGGAAACAACAAGGAGAAGAGCCGGTCCCAGCAGGTGCTCCCTGTTCGGTGGGCCGCATTGAGCTGCACACAATCTGGAGTGTTGGAAGGTGCGCGGCCAGGGGTGATGGCGGGGGGCCCCTGACCACAGCGTGGCGCATCTTGTAATAACTTACACTACGAGATTGAGGAGATTGACGCTCACACTCCCCCTGCTCCAGCGATAGGGAGTAGACCGAGGACTTCGGCCACGCGGCTTGCGGTTACAGCCTCTTCTGTTGGAGGTTCTTTTGAGGTGGAGGGGCCCAAGGAGGAACGTGGGACGGGCCGGCCTGTGTGTTAGGGAGATTCTAGAGATGAGTCACAAGCGGCCTGGATCCCCACAGGAGCTTTCCCCCAGGCAGTGACAGAATTCGAATTGACCCCTCATAGCGGGACGTTGGAGAAGTAGCAACCAGGGGTCTTGCCGGAGTGCCTGCGGGGTCTGCTGGGGGGACGAACTCTCCAGCCCCTCAGGGGGAGAGAGTTTTGTCTGCATCTCGCTCGTTCTTACCGGGCGCTGAGGAGGGCTGGGGCGAGGCGCCCGGCCTGGGAGCATTCCCGCAGGGGAGAAGCAAGCAGCATGTCCACGAAAGTTAAGGGGAAAGGGGGAAAAGCGCTCCACGCTTCAGGAGAAACTCTGGCCACCCTTCAGGCAATGTGGCCGGCACAGGCTTTGAAAGAAGGCTCCGGGGCCGCCCGAGGGAAGACAGGAGAGGAAACCATTCAAGGGGAAGTAGAGGACTTGGCACCCATGCCCAGACAGGAATCCCTGGGGGAGCTGCACGCCCTGCAGGCAAACCTGGCGAAGACCTTTCAGGAACAATTCCAGCTGATGCGCAATGATCTGAATGAAGCTATTGGGGAAATGAAACAAGAGATGCGTCAGCTAGGGGAGAGGACGGATGCGCTGGAGAAAGGCCTACAGGAGGTGGACAACGATACTTCAGCTAATAGTGAGGCTATAGAAAGGCTGGATGTAGCCACTAGAAATCTTGAGATTCAGATGGAAGACTTGGAAAATAGATCCCGCAGGATCAATATAAGAGTGAAATTGTTGCCGGAATCAGTACCTGATAAGAATTTGAAGGCGGTCCTTCAGGGCATCTTTGCTGATATCCTGGGAGAGGACAGTCCGGGGGCGGTGGAGCTAGATCGGGTGCATAGAACCGGGCGAATGACCAAAGGTCAGACAGCGAGGCCGAGAGATGTGTTGGCGGCGTTTACCAGATACGCCCAGTAGGAGGCAGTACTTAGGGCAGCAAGACCAAAAAAACCCATTATGTTTGAGGGTCAACAGATAGCGCTCTTTCAGGACTTGGCGTGCAGCACTCTCCTGAAACGGAAACAAATGGGCCCATTGCTGAAGGTCCTCAACGAGAAGGCAATCCGATATAAATGGACCTTTCCGTTTGGCTTGGCTTTCGAATGGGAGGGAGCCCAGAGGCATATTACCTCTCTGCAGGAAGGGGCTGATCTTCTGTGATTGGACCTAGAGGATGCCCCCTCTAGCTCAGGCCAGAAAGGTGTGAATGGCCGACCTAGGCCCCGACCATGGGAATGGACGACAGTCGGCGATAAAAGGAGAAGAGGATCAAGGCATGGCGATCCGCAGAGTAAAGGAAAGCCCTGTATACCGAGTTGTGAGAATATGACGAAGCCCTAAACTAAATTGGTAAAGTCAGGGGTGTTGGGCCTCAAAAAAGAGGATGAAAGCTTGCGGGTCACAGGGGGAGCAAACATGTTGGAATCGGAAAGGGCGTCGATGCCGTATTAGGAATGGGGAGAGAGCGGGGAGGTGTTAACCTTCGGGGGGGAATGGGGGAGGGAGAGGGAAAGGGGGGGAAGGGGAAGAAGTTGGGGGACGGCAGCTAGCAGTTGGATGGAGCGGAGGGCAGAGGGGCACCCCCAAGTAGCGGTAACTCCTTTTGATGGGTAGCTCTTCAAGTGGCTAACGCATAACTTGAGGGGGTTGAACACCCCCCTTAAAAGGAAAAAGCTAGAACATTTTACACAGAAAGAAAAGCCGGACTTTATGGGCCTCCAGGCAGGTACACACCTGATGCGTAAAGACCAAGGTAGGCTAAAATTGCGTGGCTTCGACCAGATTCTCCATGCCTCCGGTCAAAGTAAAACAAAGGGGGTGGCCTTGGCTATCCGGAACACAGTGGATTTCAGAGTCTGTGACGTGACTAGAGATAAGGAAGGGAGATATATCGTGGTCAGGGGGAAATTTCAGGAAGCCCCATATACATTGACCCTAGTGTACGCTCCAAACTCTGGTCAAGAGCTATTTCTGCAACGATTCCTAAAAATATTAGAGGATCAAGGTTGGGGTCAGATTGTTTTAATGGGGGACCTTAATATCGCTTGGGATAGGGAGAAGGACAGAGCTGGGAGGCGAGGAGGAGGAGGAGGAGGAGCAGTTATGTCGGCAGAGTTGAAGGAAAGGATTGGCAGGATGGGGTTACGGGATGTTTGGAGGGAATTGAAGGGGGAGGAGGAGGGTCACACTTTTCTGTCAGGCGTCCATGGATCACAATCTAGGATTGATTATATATGGGTGTCGGTAAGCTTACTGGGGAACATTCGGGAGGTTTTTACCGGTCCAATTGGGATAGCGGATCACAAAACGGTCTCTCTGGTGATGGGGCTGGGTTGGAGGGTAAAGGGATTATGGGGCTGGAAATTACCAGGAGCCATACTGAGGGACTGGGAAATGCGGGGGAGTGTCGAGGAGAAAATCAAGGTGTTTTTCGAGATTAATAGAAAGGAGGATACTGATGAGGGTATAAGGTGGGACGCGTTCAAGGCCACTCTCAGGGGGGAACTTATTGCTTTATCAGCCTACCGGGCGAAGCAAGTACGGGCACTGGAAGCCCAGTTGGAGGCACAGGTAGAAGTGGCTAGGCAGGCGGCGGGTGATAACCCCTCTCGAAAAGCAATGCGGGAGTACAGGAAAGCAGTGGGGCAGCTGGAACTCCTGCATACAAAAAAGGCTGAGGGAGCCCTACTAGCCGTAAGGCAAAAGTACTATGCTAAGGCCAATAAATCTGACGCTCTCTTGGCGCGTCTCCTACGGGGCAAAAAGGCGAGAAATGCGATTACAGCATTGAAAGCAGGCTCAGGAGCCCGGGTCACAAGGCAGGAGGAATTACAGGAAGCTATAGCGGAGTATTTTGAGTCCCTGTACGCCTCTCAGCATCCCAGAAATGAGCTGCAAGAGCAGTTTCTGCGAAGGGTGCAATTGGAGGAAATCAGTAGAGAAACGAGGGAAGCCCTGAATCGGGAAATTTCGGAGGAGGAGGTGAGGGGTGTAATAAGGGGTCTCCCAGCACATAAAGCCCCTGGCCCAGATGGCTATACTGCTGCTTTTTATACGTTATTCATTTCACAGTTGGCCCCGCAATTGATGTCATTATTCAACTCATTCCGTCGATCTGGTAGGATTGCCCCCTCCATGGAAGAGGCTAAGGTTACCCTCATCCTTAAACCAAACAAAAACCCAGAAGAGAGAACGTCCTACCGACCCATTGCCTTGATTAACATTGATGCCAAGGTTTACACTAAGATTCTAACAAACAGGCTTGACTCAATTCTCCCTTATCTAATACACCCCGATCAGGCCGGGTTCATTAGGGGAAGGCAAACTGCTGATAACATCAGGCGAGTTGCCCATATAGTTGAAAAAGTCCAGAAAACAAACACTCCCGTGGTCTTGGTGGCTTTAGATGCAGAAAAGGCTTTTGACCATGTGGAGTGGACCTTTCTATTCCGTGTAATGGAAAAAATAGGAATTGGGGTGGGGGAGTTTATGACAATGGTTAGGGCCAATTACCAAGCCCCTACGATCAGAGTGATGGTGAACGGGGCAGCCTCTAGACGAATACAATTGCAGTGAGGGACAAAACAGGGTTGCCCGCTCTCCCCAATACTTTATGCGATCTATCTAGAGCCTTTATTGCAAGCAATAAGGGACTCCTCGGAGATCCGGGGCATTCCTTTTGGGGGGGAGCAACAGAAAGTTGCGGCTTTTGCAGATGACATGCTGCTTATGCTGTCAGCACCACGGGATTCACTTCAGGCTAGCGTGACCCTGCTGGAAACCTTTGGGGAAGCCTCGGGATTAAAAATTAATACTAACAATTCAGAAATTCTGAACCTATCGGTAGGAGCAGTTGATCGGGAACACTTCCTTTCAGTGGAGCCCGGGAGGGATTCGTTATCTGGGGGTGAAAATCATGGCGACTTTAGTTGGATGGTATGCAGCAAACTTCCCCCCGCTTCTCAAGGCAATTAAGAGGGACTTCCTGCAGTGGAGAGATCTGAGGGTGTCATGGTTGGGACGGATAGCCGCAGTCAAGATGGTCACACTCCCACGGCTATTGGATCTTTTTCAGGCGATCCGTCAGCCGGTTCCGGCAAGCCTCTTCAAGGAGCTTGGAACGCTGACTAGGGGATTAATTTTAGAGGGGAGAAGAGCCAGGGTGGGGGCCAGACTTCTGATGGTATCTAGGGGTGAGGGGGGCCTAGCACTGCCGGATTTTCTGCGATATTACGAAGCAACACAATTACGCATCATAAGGGAGTGGTTGAAGGGAGAAGAAGGTACACAGGATAAGTTATGGGTGAGGATGGACAGGACAGTGGCGCACCATAATCTAGCTAAAGTGTTGTGGCACCCGAAGGCGCATAGACCCAACCATCTCTACCAGAGCACTATTACCAAACTGATGGCTGATACTTGGGACAGGCTGTCAGGTCCTAGGGGAATCACCACATTCCCATCCCCTTTCACCCCCATTTTCGGAAATGGGGACTTCACTCCGGGTTTGGAGAGAGGGGCCTTTGCAAAATGGTGGGAAGGAGGCTGTAGGAAATTGTGTGACATGTTCCGGGGTGGGGAATTGCTATCCTTTAACGACTAAGAGGGAATACGCTATACAAGAGGGTGAAAGGTTCTGATATGCGCAGATACGTCACTGGGTATTACACCCAGAGGTCAGACTGGCGGCCACACAAGACCAAACCCAATTTGAGAAGTTCCTTCTCACTAATGACGGAACGAAAGGTCTTATTTCCAACATTTACAATATTTTACATGCAGCAAATGCAGGAACTCAATGGGCTTATATGCAGGAATGGGAACGAGTCCTGGGACGAGAGATTGGTAGGCTAGAGTGGGAAAGGTTGTGAAGGAGAATACCTAAATTGGACAGGGCTTCCCAATTACAAGAGGCATGGTATAAAATATTATTTGGATGGCATTACACTCCTCCCCAGCTTCATAGGATTTCCCCTACAATATCGGGGATGTGTTGGAGGGGGTGCGAAATGACAGGCACTGCGGAGCATATTTGGTGGAAGTGCTCGAAGATTCGAGCATTTTGGGAAGAAATACAGGAGGTACAGGAACAAGCTTTTGGCCGGGGGGAAGTGGGAACTCCAGTCCAGATCCTCTTGGGCAATGGGTGCACCTCGGGGGCAGGGGAAACTAGAGGAAGGGAGAAAGCGGAAGCAATTTTGACCTTGGCAGCAATGTTGTTAATAGCGCAAAGATGGAAAGTCCCTGAAGTCCCTAGATGTCAAGACTGGCTTCGGAAGTCTTAGGAAATTATAGCCTTGGAATGGGTGACTTACGCCATGAATGACAATGTGCAGTCCTTTGCGGCAGACTGGGGAGACGTTCTGAATGTGCTTAAGGACGACTTTAGGGTGATGTGGTACCCGCAACGTTTCAGACTGTTGGATCTACAACGAGCACTGAGTTGCAGCCCGGGTGGAGGGTGAATCAAGAGAGTTAAGCTAGTTGCCGAGGGGGCATGGGGGTGGGAGAGGGAGGGAGGGCGGAGGGAATGTTCTTCTCACTTTCTGATTGTTATGTTGCAAAATTCAATAAAGAGTTTGCAAAAATAAATAAATTAATAAATACATTTCAAAGCAATCGGTGAAGAACTTTTGGAGATTTAAGATTTTGAACAAACATTTACATTTTTATTTATATAGATTTATTAATGTTCTAGATCTTATCCAACTGTTGTTTTAATAATTTTTTGATAAGAATGAACTAAGATACAGGTCTATCTGTATATGTATAATAGCAATATTTTACAGTCGGGTTTATATAACCGTTTATTAATGTTCCAGATCTTATCGAACTGTTGGTTTTATCATTTGTTTGATAACAATTGACTTAAAAAGCCTATTCGTTATTTTATGCAGCAAATACAAAATAATCATAACGCAGATTAGCTCAAGTACACATTTTTGGAATATTCACCTAAGTAATGTTGACTTACTGAATGATAATTAAGTACCGTAATGATACATTGATGTATTGAAAAAGTTGAAATGTCAAAACTAAAACAATATTCGAAAAAAAATAAAAAATAAACATGTTTGGGTACATGGTTTGGCCTCGCAATGTGCTTTGAGCATGTGCTGCTAACAAGAGCACAGCCACTCTGGTGTAGTAGACGCCTGGTGTTGTGCATAACATCCCTCTCTCAGTGAATGATATGGTGGCATTCAACTTGCTGAGTAAATCTCTTCCTAGTATGTTGATGGCAGGGTCGTTGGAGTACAATGGTGGAGCTATGATGTGTTGTGTCCCTATTTTTAGTGGCAAATATTTTGTGACTGGAACCATGACCACTGCCGCAGAAAAGCCCTGCGTTTCCATGACCTTGTTCGATAATGGGAATCCCCCTCCCGTAAACAGGATTTTGTTGCACCAGGGTTTATGAGAAAAGAAGAACAAGTTACTCTCTTACCTGGTAACGTTCTTTCGATGGGATGGTCTGACGACATATTCCATATCTATGACAGTAAAATCACCACAGCTGTGCTGCTTCGGAAAATCTTCGGCGTCTGCGTCCTGCGTCCATGACGTCGATACGCCGCCCTCGAGGACCTCCTCCGACGGCCGACGTCACTGGATGTTATAAGTAGGACGCACGACGCCCGTAGCCTCAGTTGTAGTTTTTTCCCAGAACGTGTGCCACCAGTCTTCTGCCAGACGGACACACAAAGCCTTGCGGAAACGTAAGCTGCAATCACATAAGAAATTCTGTAGCGGGGAAGGTAGGGAGGGAGTGATATGGAATACGTCGTCGGACCATCCCATCAAAAGAACGTTACCAGGTAAGAGAGTAACTTGTTCTTCGAGGGGATTGGGTCCTCCGATGTATTCCATATCTATGACAGACTCCCAAAGCAGTACCAATGCAAGGAGGTGGGAAAAGAATTTAGAAAACAGAAATTCAGCATGCCCAATCAAATTGCGGAGTAAAGGACCGCGCTTGCCAAAGGACAGATCCTGCCCCCGGATGGAATCGGAGTAGTGACGTACAAAAGTATGTACCAAAGCCCAGGTGGCTGTATCATAGATGTTACGAATAGGAACACCCCTCTGCAGGGCAGTAGAGGCAGCCATACCCCTGGTAGAATGGGCCCGTAAGCCGACCGGTGGGTCCTTACCCGCCAAGCAGTAACACTCAGAGATAGCCAAAATAATCCAGCGAGACAGTCTGTTTCGTCACAGTTTGTCCCAAACGCTTTCCAGCGTAACCAATGAAGAGCTGATCAGCCACTCTGACCCGGGACATGCGTGAAATATAAAAGCTTATCGCTCTCCTAGGATCAAGCCTATGGAGCCTCTCCTCTTCCTTAACAGGATGCGGAGGAGGATAAAATGCCGGAAGAACAACCTTCTGGCCTAAATGAAATTCCGACACCACCTTCGGAAGAAAAGAAGGACGAACTCTAAGGACAACCCTGTCCTTATGAAACACAGTGAAGGGTGGCTTAACTGAAAGTGCCTATAACTCACTCACTCTGCGAGCGGAAGTGACCGCAACTAAAAATACAGTTTTGAGAGTTAACAGTCTCAAAGGGCATGAATGCAAAGACTCAAACGGAGCTGGTTTCAGTAGCGTGTTAGTGCTGCTTTGTTTGTCCCCCGGTTTCCAAAAAAATTCTTTTAATTTTTTATTTTTACTTTTCAGTTCTGTTTTGTTTACATATGATACTAGAGTATGGCAGAGAGCGCCACTTTGAGTTACAGTGAAGAAGAAATCACTAATATTATTCAAGGCCCATCCCTCTTTGATTCCAACAATGGTACTGGCCCCGTGTTTGTGAGTAACAATGCTGATGAATTATTAAAACTTAAGAAAAAGGGCTTTAGGACCGAACTCCACGGTCATTTTTTGAGGGAATACCTCAGAGCAAGTATCATCCCAGCCGGCCTTGTAGTACGGAATGAACCAGGGTTGTTTCTAGAAGACGAGTTGTATAAAACAGGCTTTAGCCAAATTGCAACTAAGTGCAGTAGAGATCTTATGGTTTTAACAATCTCTACTGCACAAAGATTAGCAATTACGGCACAGAGGGAAGTGGAAGCAGAAGAACTCAAATTCACTACGAACCAGCTTAATATTAATGCCAACGAGAAAATTCGGGAAATAGAAAAAATCTTTGAGGAATTTAAGACTGCAACTTTAACTAAAAAAACAAAGAAATTAAACAAAGATATACAAGAGTTTAGAGTTGAAACTATTTACCCATATTTAACTGCTGAGTATTTACAACAAAAGAATCAGCCGAGACAACAGCAACCAACAAATAATAGAAGGGGACGCCGAAGATGGGTAACCTTCTCCGATACAAGCAGTGACTCCTCTGGTGACATTCCGTATCAAACAGGACAGCAACAGCAAATATATAGACTAAGAGGACAAAGGCCTTTTTTAGGGAGAGGTCAATTTTACGGATCCCAAGGAACACTTTACAACCAAGGATGGGAACCTTGGCCAGGCAGGAGACGGCAACGCCAGTGGAGGAGGGGCTTCTCGCAATAGACCCTACAGATAGGCCATCGACTTGCCCCGGAGTTGACATAAGGCAACCATCAAATATCCCCATTTTCAATCTCTCTGGGATTGAGCTATCTTCGATCCAGATGAAAATATTGGGCATGGGGCTCTCATTTGTCCCGACGAACCATACGGATTGGTTTACTACAGAAATGGAGATAAAAACTTTTTTTAGAAAACTCCGTTTGAGACACTATTTCCAAGATAAAGATGAAGGACAAAATATACAAGACACAGGTCTTCGGATCCCTTCGACCTTTACGCCGACGGACAACCAAGTGGCGAATGAAATTGTATTATTTGAAAAATGCGTTCTGGGTGATCTTCAAAGACTCAAAGGTAAAGCAACAAACAACAGGAATAACCTTTCCAATGAAGAAAGAAAAGCATTGACAGAACTAATGGCAGACCAAAGGCTGGTGATAAAACCAGCGGACAAGGGAGGGGGAATAGTAGTCTTCTCCCAGACAACATACAATAGGATGGTTTTGGACCTCCTTGAAGATAGACAGTGTTATCAACCACTACGTAAGGATCCATCAACAAACATTCAGGAGCTCATCCGAGAGGCTACACAACTTGGAGCAGAAAGAGGGTGGATATCCCAAGAAGAATTAGAATATCTTAATCATTCGGAAAAAAGGACCCCCTCTTTCTATGCCCTCCCCAAAATACACAAGCACTCCTCTAGACCACCAGGGAGACCAATTGTGTCAGGTTGTGGCTCCCTGTTGGAACCACTATGCAAATTTGTTGATCTATTTTTACAACCGATCAGTCAGCAGACTAGAACATATCTTAAAGACACTACTGCAACCATTAACATTTTTGAAGGAACCAGTTTTGACAACGAGCAGCAGCTATTAGTGACAATGGACATCCAGGCACTTTATACTAATATACCACAGGAAGAAGCAATAGATATTATACATCAGCAACTTATCCATAACGCCACCCAACAAAGAGTACCAGCAGCATTCATTGTAGAACTTATGGCCATTGCCTTACAGAAAAATTTCTTCAAGTATGCAGACCAGTTCTACCTCCAAATTGGAGGTACGGCGATGGGTGCAGCATTTGCCCCGAGTTTGGCGATATTGTTTATGGCTAACTTTGAAGACAGATTTGTACTAAGTGACAACAATCCCTTTATTTCACACATTTCCAAATGGTAGAGATATATAGATGATATTATTTTCATCTGGGAAGGGAACAAAGAACTACTTGGGCAATTCTTAACATATCTCAACGGACTACACAATACTATTACTTTCACCATGGAGTATGACCACCATACAATCAATTTTCTGGACCTACAAATTACTGCCAATATGGGTTATCTATCTTGCTCTCTCTATAAAAAAACTACAGATCGTAACACCACTCTACATTTCTCCAGTTTTCATCCGAGGGCACTGAAAGAAAATTTGCCATACAGCCAGTTCCTTAGACTCCGACGGAACTGTACTACAGTCTCAGATTATTATAAACATGCAGACCAACTAGCTGGAGACTTAAGAGAACGCGGATATCCTAAAAAACTAGTAAAGAAAGCCCTTAAAAGGGCGAGGTTCACAACAAGAGAGAGCCTATTGACACCCAAAATTCAAACCCCTACACAAGAGAGGGTTGCCTGTGTCACTACATACAGCACTGAATCCTTTGCAGTGAAAAAGGCCCTAATGAAATATTGGCCCATGATTTCTACCTGTTTACCCAATCTAGGAAAGCCTCTGTTCGCCTTTAAAAGATCAAAGAACTTTCGAGATCAATTGGTGCATGCAAAATCTGATCACAGAACTAACATCAGTCAACGAGTTTTACGTCCCATTGTGGGACACTTTCCCTGCGGGAACTGCAGGGCGTGCAAATTTACGAGTAAAACCTTAAAATTCCAGATTGGTACAAAACAATGGGACATTAGATTCATGTCCAATTGCAAATCATGCAATGTGATTTATTGCATTGAATGCCCTTGTGGCTTGAGGTATGTAGGCCAGACCACTCGTGCCATCTCCATAAGGATCGGTGAACACCGTTCGAGAATTAGATGTCGTAACCATGCAGCCCCAATGGTATCACACTTTTTGGAATTGCAACACTCTCCAGATGACCTCAAATGGTGGGTGATTGATGTTGTGAAAAACAGCATGAACACACAAAAAACCTTACTGTACAAGGAGGCGAGATGGATTTATAGGCTTGACTCCATGAATAAAACTAAAGGTTTAAATGAGGAGTCTACTTTTAGGTGGGCATAGCAACGCCTTTAATAACACATGCCTTAAGGTATTGTCTGCAGTAGGCATGAGTGGAGATATGTGTATCCTTTTGTGGGGATTTACACTGAGGTGCATCTGCAGGATATTTCTGCCACCCTTTACATCTAGATGATGTGCTTCTGCACACAGCTGACTCTATTTTGTTTTTCCTTTCAGCCCATGTGATTCAATTGTTGGTGCATGAAAACGAGGGATTGCAGTCTAATGAATATCACTGTGTATTTGTGCCTCTTTCGTTTTTAGAAGCATTTGGTTGCTATTCCACTTCTTACCACACAGCTCCTGTGGCGCTGTTGCAAGGCGAGGTCCCTGCCGAGGCTCTCATGCTAGTTAGGTGTACTATGGTCATGCCTGCAAGACTCTCTGATACACTCGTTTCTAGCTCTGAGAGAGAGAGGCACAACCTGCACATCACGGTTTCAGCACAAAGGTAACAAATCTAGGCAGCCTTGTTTTAGCCTCCGCATTGCCCTTTATTTCATGTGGACAAGCGGCAACTTTTGACCATGCCATTCTGTTGTAGATTTCAAACATAATGGAGCGGGAGGCTCCAGTCCATGCCGGGCACATTTTTGAATTGTGCAAGGCTTCCTGAATAACATCCTAGTGCCCTGCATCTATAGAGAGACGCCAAACGACCACTGCACAGCTTCTCCCATTTAAAGGTAGAGTTAGCGACTGGTTGTTGCCAATATGTATTTTGTTTACAACCTCTGGATTACTATGCTAATGCCGGTTCGCCTACACTAATTCCATATGTTGATTTCACCTTTGAAACAGTAACGTCAATTTGTAAATGTGAAGGAACGAATCTGAGCTTGAGCCCCAGACACGTGAGTGCGCACATTTGGTGTTTTACACTTTTTGGTGCACTTTTTCTCATTAGTGCAGATACATACAAGGTGTTTATATTTCAAAACTGGATTGCACTGCACTACTTTTTAACTGTAACTTTTGGTTTTTGATTAACCTCGCTCCATGGTCTAGTGGCTATGCTCTCTGAAAGTTTTATACATATGTCTGCTTCATGACACATTACTAATGGTTTTACATTGGTTTTTATCCAGTTCTTTTAAAATAATGCTTCTTTGTTTTTTGCACAAGAGGTGAATATGTCCCACAGGCTCCCCTTATAGCAGGATTGGTTTCATGCACATCACCCTGCCTTCACAGACTTATGAGCCCAATGCATTGTGGACCTTGTAGTTGCATGCCCTAAAAGTCACGGGACACATTATTTTGAGGTATTTTGATTGTGATCCTGTGGTTACTAGTGAGACTATGTTTCTTGTCTTTTTCTCCTTTTTTATTTTTTCTGTACCTCAGGGGTCACGACTTCTACTGGTCCTGAGGAAGGCGGAATGGCCCACTCCGCCGAAACGTAGTTTACTCGCACTTTCTGTTTTATTCGTGTGCGAGTATGACACCTTCTAGATTTATTCTGGTGTCACACGTAGACCCCGAGTTTAGCTAGTAGACCTTGAGTTTAGCTAACCAATTGAAAATGCCCCCAATGGAACTGAACATGTATAATCCAGAGACATATGGTTTCAACCTCTGAGTGGGGGCCTATCAACTTCAAAATTTATATAGTGTTGACTATTCTGAGAAAAAGTTTTTTCAAATGTTTTTTTCTAATGTGTGTATATAACTGTCTTTTGCATTGTATGAAATACTGTGTACATGAACATGGATATTTATTGGTTCTTTTTTGTACATATTGTGCTTGATTTGGAATTTATGTTGAGTTAATAGTGCTTGGTAATTGACAGACCTTGCTTATGAGTAATAATTGAAATAATAAAAAGTCACTTCTGTATAATGCTTAAACAGAAGTACGAAATGGTGATTTTTGTAAAATGTATCCCTATGAAAACTTAGGTGGACACAGAAAACTAGATAGCTTGTGCCATATTTCTGGTATTGAGAAGTTTATTATAAATTAAATTTATATATATGTTTAGTGAACCTGTCAGGACACTTTTTTGTTTTGTGGTTTAGTGATTTCCCGGTCCTTGACAGAGTAGGGATATACCCTCTAGTGCATTATCTTTCTGACAGCCAGGGCTGTCTTTAGGGTTTTCTTCCATTGTTCATTTTTTGTTCCCTTTTCTTTCTCTTTTTTCTTCCCTAGTATACATTCTACTAGTTTCATTTTTGGAACACACACATGTTTTGCACTTTCTGGTTTCAGTAGCGTGTTAGTGCTGCTTTGTTTGTCCCCCGGTTTCCAAAAAAATTCTTTTAATTTTTTATTTTTACTTTTCAGTTCTGTTTTGTTTACATATGATACTAGAGTATGGCAGAGAGCGCCACTTTGAGTTACAGTGAAGAAGAAATCACTAATATTATTCAAGGCCCATCCCTCTTTGATTCCAACAATGGTACTGGCCCCGTGTTTGTGAGTAACAATGCTGATGAATTATTAAAACCTAAGAAAAAGGGCTTTAGGACCGAACTCCACGGTCATTTTTTGAGGGAATACCTCAGAGCAAGTATCATCCCAGCCGGCCTTGTAGTACGGAATGAACCAGGGTTGTTTCTAGAAGACGAGTTGTATAAAACAGGCTTTAGCCAAATTGCAACTAAGTGCAGTAGAGATCTTATGGTTTTAACAATCTCTACTGCACAAAGATTAGCAATTACGGCACAGAGGGAAGTGGAAGCAGAAGAACTCAAATTCACTACGAACCAGCTTAATATTAATGCCAACGAGAAAATTCGGGAAATAGAAAAAATCTTTGAGGAATTTAAGACTGCAACTTTAACTAAAAAAACAAAGAAATTAAACAAAGATATACAAGAGTTTAGAGTTGAAACTATTTACCCATATTTAACTGCTGAGTATTTACAACAAAAGAATCAGCCGAGACAACAGCAACCAACAAATAATAGAAGGGGACGCCGAAGATGGGTAACCTTCTCCGATACAAGCAGTGACTCCTCTGGTGACATTCCGTATCAAACAGGACAGCAACAGCAAATATATAGACTAAGAGGACAAAGGCCTTTTTTAGGGAGAGGTCAATTTTACGGATCCCAAGGAACACTTTACAACCAAGGATGGGAACCTTGGCCAGGCAGGAGACGGCAACGCCAGTGGAGGAGGGGCTTCTCGCAATAGACCCTACAGATAGGCCATCGACTTGCCCCGGAGTTGACATAAGGCAACCATCAAATATCCCCATTTTCAATCTCTCTGGGATTGAGCTATCTTCGATCCAGATGAAAATATTGGGCATGGGGCTCTCATTTGTCCCGACGAACCATACGGATTGGTTTACTACAGAAATGGAGATAAAAACTTTTTTTAGAAAACTCTGTTTGAGACACTATTTCCAAGATAAAGATGAAGGACAAAATATACAAGACACAGGTCTTCGGATCCCTTCGACCTTTACGCCGACGGACAACCAAGTGGCGAATGAAATTGTATTATTTGAAAAATGCGTTCTGGGTGATCTTCAAAGACTCAAAGGTAAAGCAACAAACAACAGGAATAACCTTTCCAATGAAGAAAGAAAAGCATTGACAGAACTAATGGCAGACCAAAGGCTGGTGATAAAACCAGCGGACAAGGGAGGGGGAATAGTAGTCTTCTCCCAGACAACATACAATAGGATGGTTTTGGACCTCCTTGAAGATAGACAGTGTTATCAACCACTACGTAAGGATCCATCAACAAACATTCAGGAGCTCATCCGAGAGGCTACACAACTTGGAGCAGAAAGAGGGTGGATATCCCAAGAAGAATTAGAATATCTTAATCATTCGGAAAAAAGGACCCCCTCTTTCTATGCCCTCCCCAAAATACACAAGCACTCCTCTAGACCACCAGGGAGACCAATTGTGTCAGGTTGTGGCTCCCTGTTGGAACCACTATGCAAATTTGTTGATCTATTTTTACAACCGATCAGTCAGCAGACTAGAACATATCTTAAAGACACTACTGCAACCATTAACATTTTTGAAGGAACCAGTTTTGACAACGAGCAGCAGCTATTAGTGACAATGGACATCCAGGCACTTTATACTAATATACCACAGGAAGAAGCAATAGATATTATACATCAGCAACTTATCCATAACGCCACCCAACAAAGAGTACCAGCAGCATTCATTGTAGAACTTATGGCCATTGCCTTACAGAAAAATTTCTTCAAGTATGCAGACCAGTTCTACCTCCAAATTGGAGGTACGGCGATGGGTGCAGCATTTGCCCCGAGTTTGGCGATATTGTTTATGGCTAACTTTGAAGACAGATTTGTACTAAGTGACAACAATCCCTTTATTTCACACATTTCCAAATGGTACAGATATATAGATGATATTATTTTCATCTGGGAAGGGAACAAAGAACTACTTGGGCAATTCTTAACATATCTCAACGGACTACACAATACTATTACTTTCACCATGGAGTATGACCACCATACAATCAATTTTCTGGACCTACAAATTACTGCCAATATGGGTTATCTATCTTGCTCTCTCTATAAAAAAACTACAGATCGTAACACCACTCTACATTTCTCCAGTTTTCATCCGAGGGCACTGAAAGAAAATTTGCCATACAGCCAGTTCCTTAGACTCCGACGGAACTGTACTACAGTCTCAGATTATTATAAACATGCAGACCAACGAGCTGGAGACTTAAGAGAACGCGGATATCCTAAAAAACTAGTAAAGAAAGCCCTTAAAAGGGCGAGGTTCACAACAAGAGAGAGCCTATTGACACCCAAAATTCAAACCCCTACACAAGAGAGGGTTGCCTGTGTCACTACATACAGCACTGAATCCTTTGCAGTGAAAAAGGCCCTAATGAAATATTGGCCCATGATTTCTACCTGTTTACCCAATCTAGGAAAGCCTCTGTTCGCCTTTAAAAGATCAAAGAACTTTCGAGATCAATTGGTGCATGCAAAATCTGATCACAGAACTAACATCAGTCAACGAGTTTTACGTCCCATTGTGGGACACTTTCCCTGCGGGAACTGCAGGGCGTGCAAATTTACGAGTAAAACCTTAAAATTCCAGATTGGTACAAAACAATGGGACATTAGATTCATGTCCAATTGCAAATCATGCAATGTGATTTATTGCATTGAATGCCCTTGTGGCTTGAGGTATGTAGGCCAGACCACTCGTGCCATCTCCATAAGGATCGGTGAACACCGTTCGAGAATTAGATGTCGTAACCATGCAGCCCCAATGGTATCACACTTTTTGGAATTGCAACACTCTCCAGATGACCTCAAATGGTGGGTGATTGATGTTGTGAAAAACAGCATGAACACACAAAAAACCTTACTGTACAAGGAGGCGAGATGGATTTATAGGCTTGACTCCATGAATAAAACTAAAGGTTTAAATGAGGAGTCTACTTTTAGGTGGGCATAGCAACGCCTTTAATAACACATGCCTTAAGGTATTGTCTGCAGTAGGCATGAGTGGAGATATGTGTATCCTTTTGTGGGGATTTACACTGAGGTGCATCTGCAGGATATTTCTGCCACCCTTTACATCTAGATGATGTGCTTCTGCACACAGCTGACTCTATTTTGTTTTTCCTTTCAGCCCATGTGATTCAATTGTTGGTGCATGAAAACGAGGGATTGCAGTCTAATGAATATCACTGTGTATTTGTGCCTCTTTCGTTTTTAGAAGCATTTGGTTGCTATTCCACTTCTTACCACACAGCTCCTGTGGCGCTGTTGCAAGGCGAGGTCCCTGCCGAGGCTCTCATGCTAGTTAGGTGTACTATGGTCATGCCTGCAAGACTCTCTGATACACTCGTTTCTAGCTCTGAGAGAGAGAGGCACAACCTGCACATCACGGTTTCAGCACAAAGGTAACAAATCTAGGCAGCCTTGTTTTAGCCTCCGCATTGCCCTTTATTTCATGTGGACAAGCGGCAACTTTTGACCATGCCATTCTGTTGTAGATTTCAAACATAATGGAGCGGGAGGCTCCAGTCCATGCCGGGCACATTTTTGAATTGTGCAAGGCTTCCTGAATAACATCCTAGTGCCCTGCATCTATAGAGAGACGCCAAGCGACCACTGCACAGCTTCTCCCATTTAAAGGTAGAGTTAGCGACTGGTTGTTGCCAATATGTATTTTGTTTACAACCTCTGGATTACTATGCTAATGCCGGTTCGCCTACACTAATTCCATATGTTGATTTCACCTTTGAAACAGTAACGTCAATTTGTAAATGTGAAGGAACGAATCTGAGCTTGAGCCCCAGACACGTGAGTGCGCACATTTGGTGTTTTACACTTTTTGGTGCACTTTTTCTCATTAGTGCAGATACATACAAGGTGTTTATATTTCAAAACTGGATTGCACTGCACTACTTTTTAACTGTAACTTTTGGTTTTTGATTAACCTCGCTCCATGGTCTAGTGGCTATGCTCTCTGAAAGTTTTATACATATGTCTGCTTCATGACACATTACTAATGGTTTTACATTGGTTTTTATCCAGTTCTTTTAAAATAATGCTTCTTTGTTTTTTGCACAAGAGGTGAATATGTCCCACAGGCTCCCCTTATAGCAGGATTGGTTTCATGCACATCACCCTGCCTTCACAGACTTATGAGCCCAATGCATTGTGGACCTTGTAGTTGCATGCCCTAAAAGTCACGGGACACATTATTTTGAGGTATTTTGATTGTGATCCTGTGGTTACTAGTGAGACTATGTTTCTTGTCTTTTTCTCCTTTTTTATTTTTTCTGTACCTCAGGGGTCACGACTTCTACTGGTCCTGAGGAAGGCGGAATGGCCCACTCCGCCGAAACGTAGTTTACTCGCACTTTCTGTTTTATTCGTGTGCGAGTATGACACCTTCTAGATTTATTCTGGTGTCACACGTAGACCCCGAGTTTAGCTAGTAGACCTTGAGTTTAGCTAACCAATTGAAAATGCCCCCAATGGAACTGAACATGTATAATCCAGAGACATATGGTTTCAACCTCTGAGTGGGGGCCTATCAACTTCAAAATTTATATAGTGTTGACTATTCTGAGAAAAAGTTTTTTCAAATGTTTTTTTCTAATGTGTGTATATAACTGTCTTTTGCATTGTATGAAATACTGTGTACATGAACATGGATATTTATTGGTTCTTTTTTGTACATATTGTGCTTGATTTGGAATTTATGTTGAGTTAATAGTGCTTGGTAATTGACAGACCTTGCTTATGAGTAATAATTGAAATAATAAAAAGTCACTTCTGTATAATGCTTAAACAGAAGTACGAAATGGTGATTTTTGTAAAATGTATCCCTATGAAAACTTAGGTGGACACAGAAAACTAGATAGCTTGTGCCATATTTCTGGTATTGAGAAGTTTATTATAAATTAAATTTATATATATGTTTAGTGAACCTGTCAGGACACTTTTTTGTTTTGTGGTCAAACGGAGCACCCATCAGAAACTTGAGAACAAGGTTCAAATCCCAACCGGGCACCTGGAAAGGTGACGGAGGGAACACATTAGTGAGCCCTTTCAGAAACTGAGAAATTAAAGGAATTTTAAAATAGGAACACTCTTCAGACGAGCGCTTAAATATGGACAGCGCCACCAGGTAACCTTTAATGGTACCCACTTGAAGGCCCCTGTGGGCCAAAGAAAGCAAAAAAGACAGAACCATGGGAATGTCACATGCAAAAGGATCCACATTCTTAACCCTGTACCAGTCGCAGCACGTACGCCAACGGCAACGGTACAGGGACTTAGTTGCGGGCTGTCTGGCCGAGAGCAACACCTCCATCAAGTCTTCAGGTAGGTCCCAATCCTTATACCTCAACCTTTCAGAAACCAAGCGTGAAGGTTGAGGGATCTGACCTCTGGATGGAGAACCTGACCCCCCTCCCGTGAGAGCAGATCGTCTCGGTAGGGAAGACGACATGGAGGGCAGATGGACAAGTCAAGAAGGTCCGGGTACCAAGTCCTCCGGGCCCATGCCAGAGCAACGAGGATCATCCGGGAACCGAACCTCCGTAACCTCAGCAGTACTTGCGGGATGACGGGGACTGGAGGAAACGCGTACTGCAGTGGGAATGACCACTCCACCACGAACGCGTCTCCTAAGGCTCCGTTTGGAGGAAATTCCCGCAAGCAGAACCTCTCTCACTTCCGGTTGACACTGGAGGCGAAATGATCCACTTGAGGGGTCCCCCAAAGGGCGAAGATCTCCAGGAGAATCTCCTGAGCCAACTCCCACTCGTGAGAGATCGCGCTCTACCTGCTCAGAGAGTCCGCCGTCTCGTTTTCGTCTCCTGCCAGATGAACTGCCGAGATCGAAACTTCCTGCTGGATTGCCCAGAACCAGAGCTGCATCGCCTCCCTGCACAGAGGAAGTGACCCTGCCCCCCCCTTTTTGTTGAGGTAGTGCATGGCCACCGTGTTGTCCGTCAGGATCAGGACATTCTTTCCTCACACAGTCGGCAGAAAAGCCTTCAGGGCTAGCCTGACGGCCCTCAGCTCCAACAGATTGATATGGAGTCTGGAATCCGACGGCGACCAACGACCGCTGACTGTTAACTCGTTGGCATGAGCTCCTCATCCCGTGAGGGATGCGTCCGTCTTGATCGTCACCTCCAGCCAGGGCAGCCAAAATGGAGCCCCCCTCATCAGATTGCCCTCGTCGGCCCACCACAGAAGGTCCTGGGCGACCGAGGACGGCACCTGAACAGGGTCCGACAACCTGCCGGAGGACTGAGACCACTGGAGCTTGAGTGCCCATTGCAAAGATCTCATCCGCAACCTGGCCTCTGGCACCAGAAGAATGCAGGATGCCATGAGGTCGAGCAGTCTCAAGAACTCGAACGCTGGGAGCCCTCACCTGGGGAGGAAAACACTGCCCCAGGGACGTGCCGAGCACTGCTCGGATGTACTGGAGCCTCCGAGTTGGTGTCAAATGGGACTTCTTTAAGTTGAGGGAGAAGCCCAGCTTGTGGAGGGAGTGGCAGGTCTATATATAACAACAAGGACCGTTTTGGGATTGCCTACTGTGAGTTACCCAATTCAATGTTCACACTTGAGAAACGCACAGTTTCTTTGTTAAAGGAGACATTTCAAGAGAGCAACGTGTCTCTAGTTTGGTTTACAAGCATATGTGAATGCACTGTGTCGTGCTAAAAAACACATGTTGAACCACAGTGGGTCATGTGTTTGCTGCTTTCTAGATGAAAAAAAACGAAATCTTTAATGGATTTTTTCTATTAAGCAGGTGCAGAAATGTTAAAACAAAAAGAATAAAGGTGGGATATTCTTCAATGGATTTTTCTCTCTCAATTCTTTCATTAAAAAAGGGATCCTCAGGGTTGTTTGTATTAGGGATCCATAGTCCAAATGCACTGACTCCGGGTAGTCTTGTTGTACTCTTGGGTCAGGTCCTTCCATAGCCGACCGGTTTCTGTGGTAGAGGGTAATTAAACCACATTCATCAGGGTTCAAAATGTGGGCAGGCGAGTGAATGCCCTGTTGGTTACTGTTGCAGCGTTGTCTGCATTAGTAATGTTCCTCTACCTGTAGGCATGACAGGAGGGGAGGGGGAGAGGAGAAACAGGGGAAATTCCCAATTTACAACCTGTGGTGTGGTAGATACATAACACACTGCACATAAGGTATAAGGATGGAAGGGGAATCTTACCCTATCCATGTTGCTGGTTAATGCACGGAGGGGTTGTGGCGGCCTGAGACCTAGGGGCCAAAAGACAGTATTTAATGCCTTTATCGTTTGTGCATAGTCACAATTGCTTGGGTATACACTAGTATTATGTCATTTATAACAAAACCAGAGATCGCAGATAAATCACTGCTGGAGTGGCCGCCGATGGCGTGCCCGCTCCCGTTTGCAAAATACACCTCGCGGGCGGTATCCGATCTAGCGGTCCCGTCCACGCACTCATCCAGATCAGCGAGGGCTGTCTCCCGCTAGTCGGGGACAGCGCCTGCTGTGTCAATGAGAGCTTACCTGCTGCTTTAGTCTGGGTCTGGCGGGCCGCGCCTGAGAGGTTCTTGAGGCTGCAGCTCGCCAGACCCTACTGTTTATTGTTGTCATGGCGCCAGGCAGGATCACGTGCGTGTTCCCAAAATGGCGGCCCCGAATGGAACAATGGTCCTCCATTTTGGGGTCAGGCCAGATTTGGAATGCGTGCCGCCGCCATGTGGGCAATGTTTGACTGTGCCTGTCTAATTGAGTAAAGTCATTTCACATGGGAGTGCATACACACCACATAAGTATGTATGGAAAAACCATTGGTTCGAGGTGTTTGTAAATAGCATCATCTATCTACAAATGAGTATAGAAGGAAGATGTCAGAAGTGGTGAACTGTAGCGTGTAAACATGTAAACAGCAAGAACAGCAAAACAATGGCGCGAAACACATCCCCTTATTCATAGTGTGGCCAAAGTTTGCTAGCTCGTTGGTTAATTCAGGCCAGTTTTGTCCGTTTTTAGGCGAAAAATCCAAAGCTGCTCTCTTCTGAAGAGGAGGTCATGTATGTTTCCACCCCTTGTGGGTACTTTTATTTTCTCAATGATAGACCATGTGAAATCTGTTGGATGGTGCTTGAATTCAAGAAAATGTGTCACATTGGGGCAGTGGTTTTTGCAGTCCGCCGTATCCATGACCTGTGTTTGGCGAGGCGTGTTCTGATAGGTCTCATGGTCATGCCCACATACCGTTTGATGCAAGGACATGTGATAACATAAATGACGTTACAGCTATTACAGTTTGTCAAGTTCTTTTGTGTCCATAGGAAATGCCATCCGATGTCTATGCTGGTTGATCTTGTGGTACTGGAGCATGCACTACATGACCCACATGGTGTGTGGCCGGTGGCAGGGTTTTGGCCCCACAGGGTATTAAGTTTCGGTTCGGTGTCCTTGTAGGAGTGCACCAGGGAGTCTCTCAGGTTTTTTCATCTTTTTATGGCAAATATAGGGGTGTCCAGGCATGAGTCGCCAACGTTCAATATAGGCCAGAGTTTTAGAACCTCCTTCTTGATTTTGTTAGTCAATGGTGAAAAACTGAGCACAGCTGTGATCTGGTTATCTGATTCTTTTTGCTTGGCATGATGTTCCAGGGTTTGCTCTCTGGGAATGTTCATAGCTCTCTTGCGCGCTTGTTTCACTAGACGTTTTGGATAGCCCCTCCATCTCAATTTTGTAGCCAGAGCCAAGGATTGGCGGTTATAATCTGTCAGTTGTGTGCAGTTCCTGCGATATCGGAGGAACTGGCCAAATGGTAGATTCTTCTTAGGAATACGTCGGAGGACCCAATCCCCTCGAAACATTCCCTGGGTCCTATTTTCAATGCTACCTCGGGTTCCTGGTTCCTGGTCAGAGCCACCAGTTACTGCTAGGAATGGACACACCCGAGCCTTCTGTGGGCCCCCTATTGTTGTATGTTGCCCTCGGGTTAGGGAAGGGGTCCCCCCCCTCAATATTTTCCCCCGGTGTAATGGGGTACCAAGTTCTTCCCTAATAACACTGTACTCCTGCTGCTACTGCTGGAGTCTGTGTCGTAGCTGAGGTCACTGCTCCTCCTCTATAGACCCCCCAGGTGCCTGTGTTGCACCCTGCTGCAAGGACATCTACCACTGCTTTATCGGGGCTACGTGAGGCTGCATCTGCGGCCACTGCAGTGGCATTGTGACCCCTTCTTGCTGTTGTGCCATCTGTATTGCCTGTTCTTGTTGTGAAAAAGGGCAGGTGCATGTGACATCCCCCTTGTTTTGGCATATGAAAAATGGCCCAAAGGCACTGTATCCAACCCCTCTCTATCCTCCCCTTCGTCGTTGCTGGCACCATCTTCCCCATGGAAAAGAACCCCATGTGCATATAATTTCCCTGCAGCAGCATTCCCCACTGCAGCGTATATTGTGGCAGCACATAACCCCCTGGCTGTGCCGTGGGTCCTACGGTGCGGGTGGTGGGTGCCACTGTGGCAGCATCGGGTACAAGCACTGCCCCTTCTATGGAATACATTGTTTCCCCTTCTATGGTATACTTACTTTGCCAGCTTCGTTTGCACCAACTTGTTTTCTGCTTTCACTGCATTCTCGGCAGCCTACCTCTCATTCTCTTGTTTTCGTTTGCAATAGTGTACTATTGTTGCCTGTATTTCTGACCAGCCCTTATCTCTGATGACCACAATCTTATCTAATGTGATCTGTACTTCTGTCGGCAGTCCCTTTATCAATATGTGATAAAACAGGGGTACACATTCATATCAGGGCCTTCGTGTTTCCTATGTCCACAGATCCTGCACTCGTTTTAAACAGTCTGCTGGATCGTCGTCACTTTTCATTTTGTGGGCCATTACTGTCCCTAGGTCGTAACTGCCAGGATACATACTTCTCAGAACTTCCCAGACATATTCTCGGCAGTTATTAAATAGAGCTCCGTCATGGGCATTTGTGCATAATTTCACCCTTTTGTACCATGCCCGATTACATATTTTGTCAGCATGCTCTCCTTACTGCAAATCAAATTTTCATGTTCCCTATGGCCAATGTCACCCCTGCCATCTTTTTCTCGAGCGCCTGTATAACTTTTATTGGCCACTGCTACGAGGGAGGGCAGGCTGCATATTACATTATCTCTGTCCATTGTCGGCCATGGTACATAATGTGTGTCCCCTGTCCCCTTCAGTAGCAATGGCATTACTCTCGTCTTTGGACCTATCCCTCCTCCTTCCCTGGTGGCCTGAGTTAATCCCATTTTCACCTTCCCTATTCTGTTGTGGAGGGAGGTGGACCAGTCCCTTTGACTTCATCACTATCCTGTCTCTTTCGCTCTTTCCTCCCCTGTATCCTTGTTTTATCAGGTGTCCATTCGTCACTTTCCCCATCACTCCATTCTTCCCCTAGCAGGCTGCAACGTCCTCGCCCCCTCCTTCTGCTTCTTTCTTCTTCCTCCTCCTCTTTGCCTAATCAGAATGTTCTCATCCCTGATAGCCATTCCCGCTTGTCTCCCTTAGTTTTCCTCCGTACCTCCTCTTCCTCTTCTATCACTCTCTCTGCCTCACTGAATAACGCGTCCACCTGCTGTCGCCTATTGTTTTCTATGTCCACTAGGTCTTTCCTCTCACCCTTTGTATGGATTTCCTCCCTTCGTGCATCTGTCCTTTTCCCAAGTTATTTTTACAAGGTCCCCCTCCCAAGGGTTAGGGTTAGGGTTTATTATTATTATTATTATTATTATTATTATTATTATTATTATTATTATTATTATTAAGGTCTCGCACTGGGGGTTTTGTGTACCCCACTGCCGGTCGCAAAGACAGATAGACACCATAAGGCGGAGGCGGAGTGCTCGGTCCGCCCCTCCCGTAGTCTCCTCTTCCTCATTTTTTCACTTTTCCCCTTTGTCTCTCACTATAACTTCAAGAGCAATCTTCAGCACATGTGGTCCAGGGGGCTATCTAAATAGGACATTATTCCCCTACCTCATTTTGTTTTTATCCCAGCTACCCTGCATATCCTTCCCACTTTTCTTCTTCACCTCACCCCTTTTCTTCCGTTATACACACACACTCACTCCCGGTCTCACCTAGCTTAGCTTTCACGCTGGCCTTCTCCACAGGCTGGACCATTCACTCAGTGCCAGTATCCAGGAGCCCTCTCTACAGGCTCACCGTTCCCTATGTTAGGGCAAACAAGCGCTCCTCTGCACTGTCTGCACATGCCTGCAGCTACAATGCCAAGCGCACTATTTTACATGAAGTACCTCCTGGTGTTCACCCTTCCACTACGAGTCCACACCATAAAACAACACTAACCACCACACGTGTGTCCCTCTCTATAATCCCAGAACAAGAAAACATTAAATATGACAACTCTTATCCCAATGATGCATCTATACAATCACTGGTACTATGTAAAACTCCCATCTGACGGGGTTCGCCACTCACTACTCACCTCTCCCGTTCTAATGCGGGTGTGCCCACACTCATGCCCATTCCCTATTGGGTGGTATGCGCTTATGCCTAATACTACTATGGCTAATCGTTCTCCCTACTTGAGGATGCGTCCTAATCACCATAAAGATCTATCCCCCCCCCCACCATGGGCGTGCAAACACACTATGCAGCACGTTCGTGCATGGTTATAGAATATTTAATTAACTGGAAGGGTTATGGGCCAGAGGATAGGTCGTCGGAGCTTGCTTTGAGGTCCTGAGACAGGACTTTGTGTGGGGGGAGGTCAGGGGGGCGTGGGGTTAGGGTTTGCAAATATAAAGGATCAGTTACAGTACACAAGATAGGGGGTTGTTTTTTCAAGAGTAGATGGTAAAGGGAGAGGGAGTTAGGGAAGGTGCTTGTCATTTTGTTTTCATTAACCACAGCTAATCAGGGCTCCCAAGTCAAGATGGCAGAGCATTTAAAAGAAGGCCGACTGACTCTAAGGGCAGGAACAATCAAGTTGGAATGTCCAGGAGAAATACTAACTGCCTTTCATCAGAAATGTTCCAGAGTCTGGTTGTGTAATTTTAAGCTCCTCTACAGTTAGGCTCCAAAGGATCAAAAATCATGAAGTAATCTGAAGCAGCATTAGAAGAAAGGAGTAAGAAAGGAGTAAGAAAGAAGACTGAAGCAGAAGTAGAAGAAAGAAGTTGGAGATTAATTCAGGTGGAACTTCTCAGGTGGGAGCGCAGCTTAATGGAAAATGTGCTTTATGAGTAAAGGTTACTTGAAAGGGACTGAAATAATATAGACTTGCAGGTTTTATTAATAGCCACAAGCTACTTGAACTAAGTGTTAAATGTAAAGAGAAAACAAGCAGCAGCCTCAATTCTATGTAAAGACCGTAGGCTCACATTATGCTTTTCTTTCTTTTATTAACATATGAAAAGAAGCCCAGCAGCAAGTATTTTATGCACCCAACTGCGAGCAAAGAGTATGCATAACAAAGGTGCATTAAAATATTAATAAACATCAACAAAAACAAAGGCTTTTTAGTCCATAAACGTCTTTGAAGAAACAAAACTCCATTTCCCAGGAGGCTTAACCAGAGCTCATAACAGGTCACCAAACATGTGACACTAGTTCACCAATAGGCATCCAGCTGCCCTTCCAAATAGCCCTGAACATGATGTAACTACCTCTTTCTTTGCTGCTCACAGCAACAGATAAGTACACTACATCGTCTTAAATTATGATCATTTGCCAATACATTTGCTAATGTATTTAATATTATATAATTTAATAGATTAATTGAATCGAATTATATATTTTTATTGATGATATAATTGTGCTTGATGTCTTATATGATCGTTTTTTAAACACAAGTTTTCACTATAGTATCGCGCGATTGTTATAAAATCTTTGTTTTGCCTTTCTGAAGAGTATCGCTTATTACGTCCTCTTTCTCCCTCTCTGTGCAGCGTCTCCGATGCCAGCTGCTTTATGCTGGCGTCGGAAGAAACATTAGGTGAGATTCGGAGCCACGCGCTTCCTTGCGTGGCTCATTTGTGTATATTATTATTATTATTATTTCAACGTCCGACTTCGCGGACCTTCACTCACACCTCCCCAGCTCGGGGAGGCTACGCGAAGCCTTGCAGTGGCCGCGGTGACACCCCACGGCCACCAGAGGGAGCACCGGATAACCCAGTTCTTTTCTCTAATGCTGGCGCTCGCGGCTTGCATTTACATTGAGTTTTTGTAACGGATTAGCGAGCGCCAGCGCCAGCAGTGTTTATCTCAGCTCTCAGTACCGTTGTACATATTTTTCTACAGAATTTTGGATATCACTGGCATAATTTCCTCATATTAATTTTTAAAAAAAAGAAAGAAAAGGAGGAAGAAACAAGAAATCAAGGAGGGGAAAGGACAGTAGTGTTTTATACACACTCCCTCTTCAAGTAATTGCAGTGGGCTTGAGAGAAGGTGGTCTGTTGGCCCACTGAAGAAAACAAAAACAAAAAATTGTAACAGAAAGGTGCATTGGAAATTACATTAAGCATTATGGCAGCTCAGTACTCCCCTCAGGCAGACCAAGAGTGGTCTGAGGAGGAGGAGGACACCTATCAAATCGATGAAGTGGCTATGGCGCACAGTTTCAAGAAGGTACTGGGATCTTCTGTGTAGACCAGCATCAAGAGGGCTGTAAGAGAGATGCTCTTGCCCGTTCAGCAGCACCTGGACAGTATGGAAGAGCACTGGCAAACAACTTCCCCGATTGGCAGGAAGAAGACTCAAAAAAGAAAGCACCTTTCTGATGGGGGATGTAATCAGGCTCGTAAGAGTAAGGACTCTCAGACCCCCACCCCGAGCCACCCAGAACAAGCCACCGCTGCAGTTTCAGACGCCTCCTCGAGACTAAAAAAAGCCTTTCTGACCAGGAAGGAAGCCCCTTCCCATGATAGACCCTCTCACCCAGAGGAGGATAATAGGGGTGTCAGACCCTTGAGCCCGGAGGGATACCGACAGGGCACTTACGACTAGCAGGACGGGGGGGGGATCATGATAACTACGACCAGACCTCCATGTCCTCTGATGAGGATGATCAGACCATAGGGTCAAGACCCTCCCCTTCAGGGATTGCGGCAGCCCCCATCCCCAAGGTGGCAACTGGTGAACGTTCCCCGCTTGAGGGATGTTCACGCCAGAGAACCTAGTACATCCCAGATCTACGGACTGGGAACCGTCCTCGAGGACAATAGAATATATCAAAGCCAGGCTGCGTATGCCCCTGGATAAAGAAGTCAGAGCCAGACTCAGGGCTGAATGGCCTTGCCCAGAAATACCAGGAAAAATAGCTCTAACCCCGGAACTAGACCCCAAGATGATCACCTTCCTTGGGAAGAACGCTAAAGATCCGAGGAAAGGCATTGACCGTGCCTGGAGATCCTGCCAGGGCAGGGTCCTGGACGTTACAGGTTCCCTCGCGAAAAAATGGACCTGACTGAAGCAGCTATTGAGACTGGCAACGCCATCGATCCTGTAATTCTGTCAGGTTGGGTCTAGCGGGCACTCTGCTTGCTAGGAAACGGCAGCTGTGCCATCTCCGCTGAGCGCCGCAAAGGCATTCTACTAAAGACTGATTCCAAGCTGGTTCCGCTGGCAGATACCAAATCCGGAGCAGCGATAGGGTTTGCTATTTGGGGACCCATTTATATGAAGGAAATGGCCAAATTTGTCGCCACCTTCACCGCCTTGGACAAGTCTCAAGCATCCATTAAGAGAGTTTTTGCTTCCCAAACTTTTTCCCAGGCCGGACGAGGTAGGGGGTCGCTCCTCCGGCCGGTATTAATTTCATAGAAGACCGCAACAGTCAAGAGACCAGCGCTATAACTGGCAAGACCGCTCAGACACCTTCTTTCCATCAAGAGGGCGAGGCAGAGGTCGCAGCTGGAGGAGAGCCGCAAGGTATTGAGCTCAACAACCACCAACAGGTGAGTGTGCCCATAAAAGCCCCAGCGCCACAAATACCCATAGGAGGGAGATTAGCTCTCTATTTGCGCGAGCATGGGATTCCTTATCGGGAGACGCCTGGATCAGCGACACAGCTCGAGGATTATGACTAGAATTCTTCACTCAACCCTTTCAAGTGCGTCGGCCCGCACCAATAATAATGTCCGAAGCAGACGTGGCAGCGTTAGACAGTGAAGTACGCAGTCTACATCAGAAGCAACCAATTCATCCTTGCTCGGGCAAGGGCGGATTCTTCAGTTCCATATTTCTGGTTCACAGGAAGCAAAAAGTACACCCAGAGATAAATCTCAGGGCTCTGAACAATTTCATAGTCTACCGCCATTTCAAGATGGAGGGGATACACATGCTCAGACATCTTGAGACCAAGCGACTGGCTCATTCGCCTGGATCTCAAGGACGTTTACCTCGCAGTGCCCATACACCAGTGACACGCGAGTTATCGGAGGTTCTCCTGGAAGAATCAGGACTGGGAGTGCACGAGCTTGCCTTTCTGGCTCGCTTCAGCACCTTGGGCATTCACCAAGTTCCTAATACCCGTGGTAGCACATCTAAGTGAGCAAGGTGTCAGACTAATAATCTACATGGACGATATCATTTTCATGGCGCAGTCCCAAGCCTTGGTGGACCAGCAGGCCAGACTTGCCATAGATCTGTTACACAGTCTCGGTTTCCTCATAAATTGGGAGAAATCAATTCTGCGTCCATCAAGGAACCCAGAATTTCTAGGCTTCGTAGTGGATACGCAGATTTCACAGCTCTGTCTCCCTGTGGCCAAGATTCATTCTACTCATCATCGCAGCCTACTGCAGAGGAACATCATATCTCTCTGAGATTTAGCGAGAGTGATAGGTCTCCTATCCTCCTCCATTCAAGCAATATTTCCCAGTCCTCTTCACTACCGAGAATTGCAGAGACCGAAAGGACAGTACCTCAGGCGTAGCCTTTCCTACCCCCAGCGTCTGACACTCTCGTCTCAGGCAAAGACGGTACTCACCTGGTGGCTGACGCACATGGAAGCCTGGAACGGCAGAGCCATCTTTGGGTCCAGCCCGGATATTGTTATCGAGTCAGATGCCAGTCGCTCCGGTTGGGGTGCAAGATGCGGCACAGTTGCCACTGAAAGGACTTGGTCACCTCAGGAGCTGGAAACGCATATAAACTGTCTGGAGCTCTTCGTGAGCTCCTTTGCGGTGCGCTCCTTTGCCAGAGACAGACTGAGTTGCTGTATTTTTCTGAAAATGGAAAACATTTTAGCGGTGAGGTACATCAATCACCTGGGTGGCACCAAATCAAGACCTCTAGCAGAGCTAGCCAAAGACTTTTTGGCACTTCTGTCTGGAACACCGAATCTCCGTCAGGGCAGAGTATCTGCCAGGTCTCAGAATGTAGTGGCGGACTGGCACTCCCGCCATTCCACCGATTACAGTGACTGGAGGCTCAACAGAGACATCTTTCTCTGCCTCCTGGGAGTATGGGGTCCCATGTCCAGGGATTTTTTTGCCTCCCGCCTCAACACTCAGCTCCCAGAGTTTTACAGCTGGAGACCGGATCCAGCAGCGATCGCAATGGATGTGTTCTGCAACACTGGACAAAGGGGGTACTTTATGCCTTTCCCCCGTTTACCATGATAGCGAGGATCCTGGCAAAGGCACGTCAGGAGCGATCAGAGCTAGTCCTCATAGCCCCGGTCTGGACATCTCAGACCTGGTATCCAGTTCTTCTAGAACTTTCCTCGGATTTTCCAATCCTTCTACCCCAGTTTCCAGATCTGTTATTGGATCCGTCACCCCTTCTCCTCAACGGGTCTCTGGCCCTAGCAGCCTGGAGGATTTCAGGGCAAGATGGAAAGTTCCAGGGATGTCACTTAAGGCCATCAGTCTCATCGAGGAGAGCTTGGCCCCTTCTACCCTCAAGAGGTACTCCAACTCCATGGAGCGCCTGGACAAGTTGGTGTCGGGACTGAGGGCTTCATCCGGTTTCAGCTCCTATAGAAGAAATTCTAAATTTTCTAGCCTCTTTAGTGGAGAGAGGTCTCACCTACAGGACAGTCAATGCTTACCGCTCGGCGATTTCTGCTGGACACGGCCTCGTTCAAGGGGTCCCAGCTGGAGAGCATCACCTTGTTTGCAGACTACTCAAGAATATTCAGCTTACGGTGCCACCTCCATCCCATAATGACAAGCTTTGGGATGTGAATAAGGTACTTAACCTTTTTCTTTCCTGGCCTCCTACCAAGAGTCAACTCGTACAGCGCTTTCCGGCAAGCTGACTACATTGCTTTGCTTGGTCTCCTGCAGGAGAGTCTCGGATGTCAGAGCTCTCGATCTAGCAGGTAGGACCTTTTCTCCTGATGGCATAGTGTTCTACATATACAGAAGGACGAAATGCAATTCCAGGGTAAATTCTTACCCCGTCTTTACGGAGCAGCCCAAGCTTTGTCTGCTTGAAGGTCTATGAAGCGGTAACTGCGCCTCTTAGAACCTCTCCTATCGGACAGCTATTGATAGCACTGCGCAAACACCACAGAGCGGTTTCCGCTCCCACATTGGCACGCTGGGTGCATTGGACGCTGTTACAAGCAGGAATAGATACTGATCACTTCAGCGTCCACTCCGTGAGAGGGGCCATAGCTTCCAAAGCCTTCCAGGTCGGAGTCTGTTTGGAAGACATCATGAGGATGGCTGATTGGGCAGGTGAGTCAATCTTCAAGCAATTCTACCTGAAAACGGTAGAACAACCTGAATCGGTTGTGGTAAGTAAGCTTTAAACAAGCATAATGTGAGCCTCCGGTCTTGACATAGAATAAACATTTTCCATAATAACCTATAAGAAAGTCTTCATTCTATCAAAGACACGGAGGCGAGCATTATCCCACCCAACGAGAGAAATATCGGCGCTAGACATGCTTGAGGGCAGTCGTTGTTCGCATTGCATTGGGGGCGGGGGTAATTGCCATTCTGCATGCCATGTGTATTTACAGTATAACACACTGATTTCTCTCCCACCCTCGCAAGGGGGACTAGGGTTGTCATACGCATCAAGTAACCCTAGTTATTTTTCCTTTTTCCTTGACAGTGGCTACAGACAAGTCCGCCTGACCTCCGGATCGGCTTGCTTTTCCCCATCAGCAGACGGCCTCAAGTTACAGTTTTATTTCGATGGTTTATGGACAGCCAAGTTTGCAGCCTCGAAAGAGGAAGTTACATCACGTTCAGGGCTATTTGGAAGGGCAGCTGGATGCCTATTGGTGAACTAGTGACACATGCTTGGTGACCTGTTATGAGCTCTGGTTAAGCCTCCTGGGAAATGGAGTTTTGTTTCTACATTTATGGAGTAAAAAGCCTTTGTTTTTGTTGATGTTTATTCATATTTGAATGCACCTTTGTTATGCATACTCTTCGCTCGCAATCAGGTGCATAAAATACTTGCTGTTGAGCTTCTTTTCATATGTTAATACAAGAAAGAGAAGCATAATGCTCGCCTCGTGTCTTTAATAGAATTAAAACTTTCTTGTAAGTTATTATGGAATATCTTTATTCCCCAGCACATGTGCGCTATTGCAAGGATTGGGGAGGAGCACAGCAGAATCATCCTCATCTCAGTACATGGGACAAACTGTGAAAGTTATATTAAAAATAGTTTTAAGGAGCAGCAGAAAGCACAAAACCTAAGAAAACTGGATACACCAGAAACAATGTGCTGAAAAGACATAGCTACCGAGGCCTTATTAGTTACTTATGAATAGTTAGTTAGGATTTTAATGTGAATCTCTGTTTGGTTTACCAAGACTTGAGAAGCAAGTTCGAAGTCAACAGAAGATAACTACATTCATTTTTCATTCACCTTCTGGATTGTTGTGGAGGTGCAACAGGTAAGGGAGGGAACTGAAGGGATAACATTTAAGTAGAGTGTTTACTTCTGGGGAAAAGAAGGTGTTCTAATTGTGACTTGTCATCCCACTGCAGATTACTGCGACCAGAACCATCCTCTGATGCATCTGTTTATTTTATCCACTACCCATTTCCCTCCCCATGGGGTTCCCAACTCAACTGTGAATTCACGCTAAGTCGGGTTGGAAGCGCATCGAGGAGGTCTGTGGGATCAGCAGCTCCCACGGAAGAGGCAAGATGAAACCTGACACCACCGCTCCCTTTAGACAGCCATCTCCAACATCAACACTTAGAGCGCTTTATATGCGCTGCATGCTGTCCTTGGTGCGACATGTTAAGACGGATTTCTAAAATCAGCCTTGGTGGGAGGATTCTGGGAGGCCAGCCTATAATGGTGAACAGGGAAGTGTGACGAATCCAGTGAATTCGTCCCTCCTCCCCAAGGAGCAGCCACCCTCTTTGGGACTAGGTAATGAGCCTGCTATGCTCAAGGGGACAGGGCACGAGGGATCCCACTGGGGGTACCACCCCTTTGTGGACAAGGAATGCCCAAAAAAGGAATCAATTTCACCATTCCTTCACTATAAAGTCCCAACTGTATGTTGGTTATATGGGAACTGAACAGGGCAATCATATGCAGGGCCCCTTTCAGGTGAATGGCTTGGTTTCTGACCTGTATGTGTTGCTGCCTCTTTGTGAAAACCAGGACCAAAAGAATCTTCCCTTTCATTCCAGGGAGGGACCTAAATACACCTGGTCGACCACAAAGCAAGAGAGTCAGCCGGAGTGTGAGAAGCGCTGGCTTGTACAGTCGTGCAGAGGAAGAAGTCTCTCCCTCGCAGGAGTAGCCAAACCGGGTAGCCCACAGTCAGCGTGGTGGATGGAGACCCAAGGCAGCCTCCAGAACGCTGCTGCTTCGGAGTCAGAGATCACGACAAACCCAGTGCCACTGAGAAAGGAGGCAAAGCCAAACCTAAAGAGAAGTGCCAGGCGTCTTGCCACTCTGACAGCAAAGTCCTGAATAGGAAGAATTGAAGTGAGAAAGCAGACCACGCACACCAGAGCTAGGTCGAGAACAAAGGTCCACACTGGCCAGGGAGACCACTTCAACTACCGAGCACCACTGCTGGAGAAAAGGTACAAAGCAGCACACAAGTAGCAGGTTGAGGGTGGTGAGGCCACCACCAAGCTTCACACGGGCCTGGGAATCTGAATACCCCACAAGAAGTTGCCAGACTGAAACAATACAAGGTTAGAAAAACACATAGCCCATGCCCGGTTGATAATCCGAAGACTCCAGGAGGGGTGAGAGAAACCACAACAAAAGCAGGACTGAGCAGGGCTGTAGCCCACACTGGGCTGATAATCCAAAGATCCCAGGAGGAGGTGACAGAAAGACCTGCACTACTGGGAGCCCAGTCTCAAAATCATCCCGACTCCGACTGGCCAGCGGGACAGCATATATTGACCAGCTTGACACTGCCTTGATTGCAGAAAAGCACCTAGAAGCCTAGCACAAGACTGTTGAACCCTGAAAGACAAGAAAGGAAGATTTACCTCCAGCAATAAGTAAATACACCAAAACTGACAATTTGGCGGTCCAGGAAAAACATTAATTCTATTACGGGCAAAAGAAAATGGCGATAACAGAATTACTGCCACTTTTACTCCCCCATCCCCATACTGCCAAACTTGGAACGAGGCCCTTGGTCGACTATATTTATATGTGGCATTTAACATTGGCCTGATGGACAGAAATTTTAAATGTTTAAGGGCTAAATCAAAAAATAAGACTGCATTAAAAAAATATAACAATTATAAACATTGAATACTATTTAAATGTGATCTTCTGGGCAGAATCATGAATTTTTGAAAATGTTATTTAATATCTGTATAGCTCCTACTGCCTTTGGCATGGCCTCTAAGCACTGTGGATGAATTACCCTATGGCAGACCGTATGTAATCTAAACAAAGAAAAATAAAACAGCATTGCATTGAACTGCATGTGACAATTAATTAGAATTTAGGAGACTGAAATGTAGAGGTAGATGAGGGACAAACAGAGCAGGTAGGCGTGAAAGGACACATGTCTGTCTTTCTGTATGTAGGGACTTTCTGGTACCTTTCTGTTGTGCCGTGTTACTATGCTTTGATTCTCGTCTTAAGGCTGCAAGATGCTTTGTTGCTTGAACTGTGCTTTATTCTGCAATAAGGCTAGCTCACAGGACTGAGGGTCAGGGAAAAAATCTTCCAAGATACAAGTAAACAATGTGAACACCAGTGTGCCTAGAGATTAGCAATGAAAGGCTCCCAGCCAGATAACAAGCCAAAATGGGCAGAATGGGCATGCATTTAAAGTGAATGTACACCAAAAATCACTGGAATGGTAGAATGTACAGATTGTACACCTGGGAATGCTTTAAATGATAATATTCAGGAGCGGTTCACTGTCAGAAATGCAAATTTGTCAATATTCATAATTCACTCAAAAATAAACACCCCGTTTTCCTCCTTTGTGATACACCGTTTTTATATTACAGCAGACCACCACCACTGCAGTAGTGCCAAAGCACCCACGCTTATCAGTTTGTGCGAAATGTTTAAGGAATCTGAGCGCTGTCTTTGGCTGGCAGCGATCAGACCTTTAAGTCTTCTATAGTGCGAGGGTACCATTTTGAACCTGAGCATGTTAAGACCTTGTCCAATAAAATAGGAGGGCAAAGCCCTTCTACCTGCACCTGTAGACCTCCTGAACGATCATGAACAGCCAGGTCCAAGAGAGAGGAAAGCTGAAAGGGAATAGGAGTACTTTTAAATGAGGGTGGACTTTGAACCATGGCTACTCTGGGAGCAAAGCCCTGGACTGGGCTTACTGGAAGTTCTTAAGACATGCTAGGTAATGTATAGGGGTGGTTAAATATTTGAGAGAGGCAAGATTCCTCTTTGGCTGAGTTCTTGTGGGAGTAAATCTGCATAATCCAGCCTTTGTATAACACTCTAGAATTGGCTGCATTACCTTTTCCTGTTAATAAAGGGCAGCATGCACATTTTAGGTGAAACGGGCGCGCTTTGCATAAATGTCTAATGTTAAACTGACAGAATGAAACATCAATCAATACAAATGGACATACCAGGTAGTGAAATGGTAAATATATCACTGGAATGCAATAGAAGGGGATTAAACCAGAGTTGAGGTTATAAAATAATGCACAGGCTATAAGGACAACACTCTTGGTGTCCTTGATAAGGACCATATGCAGAGGCTGTCTGGCACCTGAGGCCTTCATACAATGCAGCAAGACATTGCAAATGTGACATAACAAAAGATGACAATGTGCCATAGCATAGCACAATCTATCATAGCAGTCATGTCTACCAAAACAGCGCATTTTAATTCATACAATCAAAAATGTAACTGACTTGGCTATATAGTACATAACTGAAGTACGATGGTAAAAGGGAGTTGAGCAAAGCAAGACTTTGCATAACGCATCCTTGTCTGCTATATGCCAACTGTATCGCCCCGAGTTTGAATTGCAAACACGGAATTTGTAGGGATGGGTTAGTTAATATTCTGGTGCCTCTAAGCTAGAAAAAGCTGATAAGTATTCATACATTTCTTACCCTGTAGTTCCATGGCATAGAGCTCGCCTGCCTGTGCCATCACAGGAAAGATCTCTTTCTCTATTGAGGTAGGTCGCAACTGTGGAGAGACGAAGAAAACAGAAGGTAGGAAAGCAGAGATAACATTAAGCAATCAGCCACATGTCTTAAATAACAGTTCATATTATCCTCATAAATGGTTTTCAGAGGATATTTGCATTTTCAAATGGCGGCATCCAACAAGGTAGAATGCAGAGCAAATACCTCTATCCGATCCAGGAGCTTGGGGCTAAAAATGTACATCCCAGCATTGATCTTGTTGGAAACAAAAACCTGGGGCTTCTCCACAAACCTGTGGATGGTCCCAGTCTCTGGCTCGAATACCACTACACCGTACTTTGAGGGCTCCTCCACCTTTGTCACCTGCAGCAAACAAAAAGAACAGATATTAAAACTACAGCGGACCAAGCAGGGATGCACAATATTCAAAAGCATTATTGATAACATGCTAAGCAGATAACTAAAACTGAAGTGTCGGTAACAATACAAGACACTGTAGACAAGTCAGGGTAGCTCACATTATTTCAAAGGTCTACTGGTCCACCACAGGTGAATGAAGGCTGGTCTGAGGATTCCTAAAAAGATGAGCTTCTAAAGTGTGGGAAAGATTACAATAAGAGTTGTAGAGTCAAGTGGATTTGGGATTGGGAAGTGGAAAGTAGGGAAGCAATCAGTAGGTGATCAGCAAAAGCAAAGGGGTAATGTGGAAGGTATTTTATTATTGATTGATGATTTGTAAGGCACCGACTGCAACAATAATCACTTTGCATAACCCTGGAGGGATAGATAAGGAGATCTTCATATCTTCATAGATGGTGGTGCGGAGGCCAAGCAGAGGCAGTGACAGAGCATTAGAAGGGCTTGGACAGAAGGTTTGAGTTGAATAAAAAAAATAACAAAAGCATACACTTGGCTGCTAGATGCAAGATCCAATCACCCTCAGCAAGGCGATCGCTGCCTGTTGGAAAGAACTGGGAGTTGTGACCAATCTAGTGAAGTAGTCACTAACTTCCTGGGGAATGTCTTCCCCCCATGTGACCAGGAAAGGGTAGAAACTTCCTGACTCCGTCCCTAGGGGTGGCTATCTGCGGGAGGGCCACATGGGGGGCGGGGGGCAGACCAACCTCCGTGGGGTGAAGAGGGCTCACTAGAAGACCTGCCATACCCCCATCCCCTTGTGAGGGATAATAGTCACCAGTCATTGCCTTCCCAGCTATTTATGGCATATTGTAATCTGGAACTTTCTGTTAAAAACCATAGACATACTTGCTCCTATGGGCCTACTGGGACAAGGAAGAGGGCCCAAGTAATAAAGATCACACCCGCCGAGACCCACACAGTGCAGGCTAGTTGTTCCGAACAGCTGACCGATGACGGGATCTTTAAAAAACCTGACAAGGGAAGCCACCAGGGGGCGCAGAAGTGCAGTAGCCTGTCTGCATTGTGCTCTGTCCACTGTGCGTTTTGGGGTTCTGCTCCCCACCAAATCACCTGCAGTTTGGAGAGCCAGTTGACCACAATCTGTGCCCAGACCCCCCTGAGGAGGATCCGGCCAAAGTTTGGCATCTTTTGGTCTGGGGATCGCTGAGTTGTTGGCGACAGATGCCAGTGCAGAGGCAACTTGGCTCCGAACTGCCTGCAGGCTCCACCCTGAGTCCAGGCAAGGCTGGGGAGATACCGCAGAGGAGTTTCGAGCCTGCAAGGTTCTGGCAGCGTGCCTGATCACAGGGGATCTGATAGAACCCCACATTGTGGGAGGGGGCCGAGCAGCGCAGTCCCCCCCTGCTGCACATTGAGTAGAGTGCCTTTTCCCAGGAGAGCTGCGAGTTCGCCCAGGCCCTGGGCGGGGACGCAGCAAGGTGGCGACGAAGCAGAGTTTGGTGCTGAGACACGAGACATCCGTTCTGCCCGGGCCAGTGCTCCTGTGACTGAAGAAGGGTAGAGGGCCCATGAGACTCTCTGCACACTGGGTCTGGGAAAACACAGCGTATGCGTCATCAATCATCGCCTGGGGCAGGTATTTCGGTTGCCGGGCGAGCCCCTGGTCCTGTTGCTTTGGGCGTGCCATTTCGTGATCACACCTTAAGCAGTGAACAATCTCCACTGGGGGGGAAAAGCAGCCCTGTGTTCTCTTGCCAGTTCCTCCATGTGGGCCAGTGAGACACCACTGATCCTGGATGGGGCAGCTCGTCCCCAGACCATTGGCTTCTTATGCAAGAAGGGTGACTGCTAAGGGGATAGAGCCCCGCCTTTGACATTTAGAGGATGTCTTAAATATTACATTGCTGTGGGCGCCCACAGATCGGTCCAGTGGGGCCGGGGGGGACTCCAGTCGGCAGAAACCCAGCAAAAAGTGCCAATCAGGAAGGACTGCCCGAGGCTGAGTGATTGTGATGGGAATGGCCAGTGGGGTTGGGGGGGCTTTGGAGAGGTGCAGTAAGCTAAAGGGCCTCCCTGGTGTCCCTGAGAGGGATACAGGGGCCTGTGTCACCCAGGATTGGAGCGTAATCAGAGCGAGGAGGTCAGAAGATTGTTACACACTGACCCATGAACTGGAAAGAGTCCGCATAAATTTGGCACGTGTAAGGAACTCATGGTGGCAACAATAAAGACAGTTCACAGTGATCACAGTTCAAGGATGTTTATTAAACTATAAATGCAGGGTTTAAAAAAACGCCTAACCTAAATCTTAATGGGAGCAAGCTTCGACCATCAAACGAAAAATAAGGCAGTTCTTGTGGCGTCTTGTCAAATTAAAATGCCCATACTAACAAAACCTATTGCCAAATCCTTACAATTACAGAAAGAGTGTAGGATAGGGTCTTAAATAAAGAAAGAAGTGTTCACAAATAATAAGTCAGGATGTGATTGCCAGGGGTCTCCATTCCCCATGTTTTAAGCAAGGGACAAGGTGGATTTCCTGAGCACAGTACACGCTCGAGCTTTCCCTGCTGGAGCCGACAGTTCCGTAGCAGCTATCAGGTACTTTGATGGTGAAGTCTCTTGCCTTCGAGTGCCTGATGTATTCAACAACAAACAAAGAGTTCCTTTCCAAATGGACTTTGGGTGAAGGCTTTTCACCCCTGGTACTCCCTCGGTCAGGCTCAGACCCAAGTGACAACGGGGACAACTTCCCCTGGTCTTACAATACCTCTTGCTTTCACACATTTTAATGTCTTTTTTAACAGTTCCTCAGGGTTCACCCCTTTTTGTCAGCCTCCCTCTGCCGGGTTCACTTTGGCCACCTTTTTCAAAACAGTTCTATGTGGACATCCTTCGGCCGTGGTCACTCCTGTCAACACACTGTTCTTAGGGACTTCAGGCCTCGCCCCTTTTCGTTAGCATCCCTCTGCCGGGTTCACTCTTGCCAACATTTAGCAAACAGTTCACCATAGACATCCCTTGGTCGGGTTCACTCTTGTCAACATACTCTATGGGACTTTAGACTTCACCCCTTCTCGTTAGCACCGCCCCGCCCGGTTCACTCTTGCCAACCTTTGCAACACACTGTTCATGTGCTAATTTCACCAAGCGGGCTTCATCTCCCTTTACTTCACAATCATCTGTAGGTCAAAGACATTCGACGGTACAGTGGATTTTTACAAGACCCGTGTGTGACCACTTTGACCTCTTTTTTCCTCTTCCCAAGACCTTCTGGTCACAGTAGTTTCTACCATCGGGTAATTGCCCAGAGTTTCCTGTGTGAGCACCCACGTGGTGCCAGACTCCTCTGTTGCTGGTTCCCCCCCCCTTTTCCATCAATAGTTTCTTTAAACCTTTCAAAGTTCAAATCAGCCGCTTGCTACTTTTCGTTCAACACAGTTTGGTTTCTTATCGACTCTCCCCTCGACTCACCGGCTGTGATGAACCGATTGGCTTACTTTCTCTTTGTAGTCAAGGTTGGAACCACAGAGAAAAGCGTCTATGCCTGGCTTGGTAATCAGCGGAGGAGGGTCTTGTGTACTGTTGACATCTGCTGCAACACGCGCTGGGTATTGTTCTTGGTCTTACGATTCCATCTGCTGAGGTTTCATGGGTCTTGGTCAGAAAGGGCAAGGTTGCTTCTCTCCTGGTCACCCTCTCGGTATGCGCGGTCTTTCCCCTCCTCCTGAACTGTTGTGCTGAATTAGCTCTCACGTTGTGCGGTCTGCCTTGCTCCCCACGTGCTCTTGTGCTCCACCTTTTATCCCTGTGGCGAAAGGAAAGGGCCGTCGGATGTGTGTGATTCTGGTTAATTGCCTGACTTTGCCTGACCATTGAGTTGGGACATGTCAGGTAGACAGTTTTTGAATTAGTCCCTTGTTTTCCACTTTATGGGAAGGTGTTTGTGTTGGAAAAGGAATGTGGTAGAGTTACCAAGTATCCTACAGGTTCGAAAGGGGAAAAGGTGTTATGTGGAAGAACAAGTTAGTTACCA
This sequence comes from Ambystoma mexicanum, assembly GCF_040938575.1. NCBI lineage: Eukaryota > Metazoa > Chordata > Amphibia > Caudata > Ambystomatidae > Ambystoma > Ambystoma mexicanum. The sequence continues at coordinate 644,392,607 of NC_090923.1, forward strand.
ACTGTAACGTTCTTTCAACTGGATGTTCATCCCACGTATTCCTCATCTTAGATATTCGTATCTTCAGCTTTGGAAAATATTTTTTTCTCTCCACCAGAGGGCAGTGTGCTCGCGGTCACGTTGTCGATGTCCCTCAGAGGCTAGCATCGACGTCATCCGCAGTATAAAAGGGCTTGAGTCCCGCACGTTGGCTTCAGTTCTGTTTTTCGTATATTTTCCATTGATGAGTAGATAAAGCGTACCCCTGAGACCGTAAGCTCTCAAGGAACATTCAGTGTAAAATACGTAAACTGTACGGCGGGGTGGGATGGGATGGGAGGGTCGATGAGGAATACGTGGGAGCAACATCCAATCGAAAGAACGTTACAGTTGGTAAGTAACTTGTTCTTCGAATGAATTGTGTCCTCCCACGTATCCCTCACCTTAGATAGGCTCCCAAAGCAGTATGAATTTGGAGGAGGGAGTACCAGAAAGCATTAATCATGGACTGTATGAAGGACAGCTTTGGCAAAGAGACCCGCTTGTGATGATGTTGAATCTAGAGAATAATGCTTCACAAAGGTGTGCATAGAGGACAAGGTGGCTGCTGCACAAATGTCTTGCATCGGGACACCCCTCTGAAGAGCTGTTGAGGTTGGCATGCCCCTCGTTGAATGAGCCCTCAGACCATCTGGAGGATCTTTTCCAGCCAACCTATAGCATTCAGTGATTGCCAAAATGATCCATCTGGACAATGTTTGTTTGGTTACCGCTAGACCCAATTTGTGTCCAGTATATCCCACAAAAAGCTGATCACATTGCCTAAATTTACCCAATCCGGAGATATAGAAACTGGGAGCACTTTTAGGGCCCAATCTGTGTAACCTTTCTTCCTCCTTACTTGCATGAGGCAGAGGATAAAAGGAAGGTAAAGTGATTTTTTTGTGACAAGTGAAAGTCAGACTATTTTTGGCAAAAAAGAGGGTTTGACTCCAAGAGTAACCTTGTCCTTATGAAAAACGGTGTGAGGAGGCTTACAAGAGAGCACCTGTAACTCAATCACGCTGCGGGCTGATGTAATTGCCACTAGAAGTATTGTCTTTAGAGTAAGGATCCTTAACGGGCAAGAATGTAAGGGCTCAAATGGAATACATGTGAGGAAATTTAAAACTAAATTTAAAACCCAGACGGGTACCTGAAAAGGGGTTGGAGGGTACACATTTGTGAGTCCTTTTAGGAACTGAATAATCAAGGGCATTTCGAAGTAAGACACTTCTTCGGACCGCTTAAAAATAGATAGCGCTGGTAAGTATCCTTTTATTGTACCAATTTGGAGCCCCAAATTGGCTAAGTGTAAAAGGAAAGAAAGTACTGTAGGAGTATTACATAAGAATGGATCCACGTTCTTATCCCTGCACCAGTTACTGAACCTGTTCAAACGACACCGGTAAAAAGATTTTGTTGCTGGCCTTCTGGCCGAAAGCAAAATCTCCATTAAGTCATCCGGGAGGTCCCAATCCTTATATCTCAGCCTCTCAGAAACCATGCGTGAAGTCTGAGTGTCTTGACCTCTGGATGGAGAACCCAGCGTTCCTCTTGCGAGAGGAGATCCTCTCTTTGTGGAAGACGTATTGGAGGGCAGATGGACATGTCCAGAAGGTCCGGGTACCACGTCCCCCTGGCCCAATCCGGGGCAATTAGGATCATGGATTTCCTGAACTTTCTCAACCTCCTGGTTACATGAGGAACCACTGGGACTGGAAGAAATGCATATAGGAGTGGAAATGCCCAGTCCACTACGAACACGTCCCCTAAAGCTCCTCTCGGAGGAACTTCCCTTGAGCAGTATAGTTGGCACTTCCTGTTGACACTGGTCGCGAACAGATCCATTTGAGGGGTTCCCCAAAGGGCGAAGATCTCTTGAAGGACTTCCTGAGCTAGTTCCTACTCGTGAGAAACTGTGTTCTGCCTGCTCAGAGCGTACGCTGCTGTGTTCTGCTCTCCTGCTAGGTGAACTGCAGACAGAGATTCCTTCTTGCATTGCCCAGAACAAGAGCTGCATTGCACCTCTGCACAGTGGTAGTGACCCTGCGCCCCCTCTCTTGTTGAGATAGTACATGGCCACTGTGCTGTCCATCATTATCAGGACATTCTTTCCCCGTACAGAGGGCAGAAAGGCCTTCAGTGCTAGTCTGATTGCCCTCAGCTCCAAAAGGTTTATGTGTAGTTTGGACTTCAATGGAGTCCAACGACCAGTGATTGTCAGATCGTTGGTGTGAGCTCCCTACCCCGTGAATGAGGTGTCAGTCACTACTGTTATATCCAGCCATGGTTGCCAAAAAGATTCACCTTTGAGGATATTTTCCTTGCAAGCCCACCATAGAAGATCTTGAGCCACTCTGGCCGGAACTTGCAGAAGATCTGACATATCCCCCGAAATTTGGGCCCATCGAGTCCTGAGGGGATCTCATTCTCAATCTGGCAGGCACCAGATAAATGTAGGATGCCATGAGGCTGAGCAACCTCTGAAAATAGAAGGCCGGCAGATGCTGGGCATTCTGAAACTTTGCTACCATCTGCAGAATATGATGAGCTCTCATCTCGGAAGGCAAGGCTTTGCCCGAGGAAGTATCCAAGAATGCTATGATGAATTGGAGTCTTTGGAATGGTATCATATTTAACTTCTTGTAATTGAGAGAGAAGCCCAGTCTGTGTAGGAAGTGGCAGGTCATGTTCAGATGTTCCCAGGCTTGTTCGGGTGAACGTGCCCTGATTAACCAATCATCCAGGTAAGGGTAGACATGAATCCCACCTCTCCTGAGACTCGCTGCCACTACCGCCATCAGCTTGGTCAAGACCCTCGGGCGGAGGTCAACCCGAATGGCAGAACTCGAAACTGATAGTGAGAATTGCCAATCGCGAACCTTAGGTACTTCCTGTGCTTGAGATGGATCGGCACATGAAAGTAAGCATCCTGAAGGTCCAATGATACCAATCAGTCTTGGAATTGAAGAGTCTGAAGGATCTTAGAAAGTGTGACCAACTTGAACTTGTCCTATCTGAGGATCTTGCTCAAGTTTATCAAGTCCAAGATGGGTCTCAATCCTCTGTCCTTTTTCGGTATGAGAAAGTATGGGGAGTACCAACCCTTGTTCCTTTCTGCTACAGGTACATGTTCTATTGCACCTTTCTCTAGCAGGGTTAAACTTTCCTGCAACAGGAGCGGATCTGGAATTTTGGCAGAGTTGTATCCCGGTGGATGATCCTGAGGTCTTTTCTGAAAGGGAAGGCAGTAACCTTGGGCTACTGTTTCCAGTGCCCAAGCATCTGAAGTAATGCTCCACCATTCGTTCAGATGCTGAGAGATCCTGCCTCCCACCGGGGTCTTGTAGGTCAAGACCTCAGAGTGGCTTTGTGGTGGCTGCAGAAGTGGCTGAGGGGACAGTTGCCGCTGCTGGGGCTGATCTAGCCCTTTTTCCTCTTCCATCACAAGGACATTTTCTTTGCTGTCCTCTTTGACTAGACTGTCCCTTCCCTCTCCCAAATGAGGAGAAGAATCGAAAGGGACGACCCCTCCAGGAAGATGAGCCTGAGTAGGAGTGTTGTTGAGGTTGTCTTATAGAAGCGCTAAGACTTAGCTGCCGCTTTTGAGGTCTGCAGCTTTTCTAAACTTACGTCCGCCTTGCTGCCGAACAACCTCAAGCCGTCAAATGGCATATCAAGTAGCCTGGCCTGCACGTCCGGTGCGAAGCCCGACTTCTTCAGCCACGCAAAACTGTGTAGCACTGGGCTAGATGCCATGGACCTACTGATGCTGTCAGTAGTGTCCAGTCCTGATTGAAGGCATTCCCCCATAGCCTCCTTTCCATCTTTCACAATCGCAAGAAAACCTTCTCGTTCCTTGCCATCAGGAATATATTCAGCCGCCGCTGTCATACAATCCCACAGGGTGTATGTGAATCTTGCAAGGGTGCAAGTCACATTTGTCGATTTTAAAGCCATGCTTCCCGAAGAGAAAATCTTGAGAAACCATGTATCAATCTTTTTGTCATCCCTATCTGGGGAAATTGTAGGGTATGCCGAATGTCTAGTGGATGTGGCTGCTTGGCCCACTAAACTGTCAGGTGACGGATGTTTTGTTAAGTATTCAGGATCACAAGAAGAGGGCCTGTATTTGCTCGTGAATTTTCTATTTACCACAGGCCCTGATTCAGGTGCTTCCCATGCAGCCATCACCTTCCTTTGCAGAGCTATGTGGAAGGGAAGGACAGGATCCTTTTGAGGACCTTCAGAGAGAATGTCTGTCATATCATCCTGCTGGTAAGTAGGGGAACTTTTGTTCCACCCCATAAATTCCGTCAACTTATTCTAAAGTCTCCTATATCCTGAGTCTGCATGGTCAGCCGGGTCAGGTCTTTCAGAATCCAACTCAGGAGACGTGTCCAGACCACTTGCTGTCTGTAGACACTCATAGAGGTCAGCCCTCTTAGAGTGAGGATCAACTAACTCCTCAGGAACATCTTTTGTCCCAAATCTAACACCACAAAGAGAGATATCCTCTTAAGAGCATTGCTCTTCAAAAATGGAAGACAGAAAATCCTGTGGGCATAGACCTTGACTTCGACAAAGGCTTCAACACAGTCGAAGGAGCCTTCGATACCGAAGGAGCCCCCGATCAAAGCGTTATTGCATGAAACCTTCAACACCCCCCTTAATGGCGGTTGGGCACTTGGCGCCATTTTGTCAGGCGTTGCCTCCGGTTTATGCACTGGTAGGTGTGATTCACTTTTTGAATGAAGTCTCGGAGAGGTCTCCCTCGATGACACCCTTTATGACCGTTTGGTCTTTGACCTCCCTCTGTCACTTTTAGAATGAGCTGGGGTATGGTCCTCACAAGATTTCTTAGAGAGGGTCTGGGCTGTGTTCTCAATGATTCCCATCATCGAGGCTCTAAAAGCCTCCCACTTTCTAGGTGAATCATGCTATGAAGGGCAGCCGATAACCCATGTCTCAGATGATGAGGAAGAGGGAGATCGGTGTCTTTTCTTCGATCTTTTAGACGAAGAAGAAGAGGATGATTTCCTCGTCCGATTCCTCGATTTTTATTTCCTCGACTTGCGTCGAGATTTACCACTCGACTCCCCCGAGTCTTTCTTTTTTCTCGAAGAAGACTTTGAGGATTAATCCCCCACCGCCAGTTTACCTCTTCATTCCTTAAGAGCTTTCTTGGTCATTGCCTGACAGGAATCGCATTCGTCAACCCGATGGTCCGGACCTAAACAGAGGCAATTTCGATGGGGGTCGATGATTGACATCTTCTTCCCGCATTTCTGACACTTTTCAAAGGCAGTTTTTGGCGTGGAAGGATTAGATGAGGAAGACATAGTTCGAAGAACTGAAGTGCCGTTTTCGTGACACGAAGCGAAAGCTATCGGAAAAACAGAACTGAAGCCAAGGGCGCAGCTCAAGCCCTTTACACTGCGGATGACATCGACAATATCTAAGATGAGGAATACGTGGGAGGACACAATCCATTCGAATTATAGTTCTCGTCCTAGGGGTTTGGGTAAATTCGGAAGAGTGAGATTGGTAGGGGTTGTGGAATGAATGAAAATGACCAGAGTTTTTATTGTGACCTGAACGGGGGGATTGTGTGAATGATAGTGTATAGTTAATGCAGTATATACTGGAGTTTCGGGGAAAAAATAATCAAAGGAACATGAAGAAGAATGACTGGGAGTGTTCAGGCAGGAAACAGGGATTCTGGGGAATGTGGTTTCTAAGTGCAACAGGGTGTCTAATGGATTCACCAGATGCAGAGGGGATGTTGGATTCCCAAAAAGGTGGTTCATTGGTTAGAGGTCGAGTTGATACAATCCATAAAAGCCTTGATGGCCTCGTCTTGCTCGTCCCTTTCTCCGGTATGATACCGCGTCTCACCTGAGGCACTCCCCCTGAGCATAACCCGGGGCGCCACTACCCAGGTGATCCACCCTCGCTCGTCCAACAGGGTTGGGATCTGAGAGCGCCAGCCCTTCCCTTGCCACCTGAATAAGGGATGCTCGAGGTCTGCTGGGGAGGATACCCTCAGGTTTCTCACACACGTCTCTGCCAACCACACAAGAGCAGCCTTTTGCTCCAGGCCAAACGATGGCGGAAGACGAGATGTCCACAAAGAAAGATATGGCAGCTTTGTTGGAAGGAATTAGAAGTATCCGCTCTGACATTAGTCATAGACTGGATGACCTCCACAAGAAGGTGGAGAATATGGATGACAGGCTGCAGGGGCTAGAGGACAACCAGACCTCTGTTGATATTCTGGAAGGACAAATGGACATAGGACTGTTGGAGTTGGAGAGAAGGGAAGAGGAAATTAACCTAAGCACCTTAATAATCTGCGATTCTTTGGATTTCTGGAAAAAGAGGGTGAGACCGAGAGAGACATCATCAGAGCGATTAACAAAGTGATCAAGAAGATTTTTTTTTTTAAACCTTTATTTTTTTGCTGTTGAATACAATATACTTCAAAACAAAACAGTGGCAGAGAGAATATAGCAACATAGACCGGTTGTTCATACTTCTTTACATACAAGTGTAGTCATTTCAATCACGCTCAATTTGCCTTCAGAGACATCACTGAACCTGAGGTCCTTAATCTCATCAAAAACCTCAAACCATCTCTCTGCAAAGCAGACATCTGCCGTCCCAAAATCATCAAGAAATGCGCTAACGACCTAGCACCCCTGATTACTGCCTTCATTAATGCATCATTCAAAAAAGGAAATGTCTGCAACAATCTCAAGGAAGCCTGGGTGCGGCCACTTCTAAAAAAAAGGCCACACTTGACCTAGCACAACCCAACAACTACAGACTAATAACGACAGTCCCGTTCCTCTTGAAAATCCTGGACAAAGCAGCTAATAACCAGATCCAATCATACATAGAAGCTAACTCCATACTAGGCAAAAGGCAAGCTGGCTTCCGTGTCGGACATGGAACAGAATCCACCTTATTAGACCTAATAAATCAAATCTCACAGATCATGGACAAAGGCAAACCTGCCCTGCTCCTCCTTCTCGATCTATCAAGCAGCCTTTGACCTGGTAGATCACCAAACACTTACCACCCACCTCACTCATGCAGCCCATTTCTCTAAGCAAGCAGCATCCTGGATCACATCCTTCCTCGAAGGAAGAGCCATGAAGGTCTACTCCGACACAGCAAAAGCAGATCCTACCACTATAAACTGCGGTGTCCCCCAAGGATCATGTACAGCCCCACCCTCTATAACCTCTTCACAAAACCCCTCTTCGACCTACTTGACTCCATGGGTGTTGCATATATCAACTATGCAGACGACACTCAAGTACTTATACCTCTATCTGGACTCTATCACCAAGATGCCACGGCCCTTTACAACATCTATGCTAATATCCAAGCATGGATGGCAATCAATGGCCTCTGTCTTAACGGGGAGAAGACTGAAATTCTCATCCTTGGGCAGAAAAACACAATAACGAAGCTAAGCCCCCAATACGCCAACTTCAACATAGACAACTCAACCATCTCGGCATTATCCTTCCTCAAGACTCTAGGTGTTCACATTGGCGCAAATCTATCGATGAACAAACAAGTCAGCGCAATAGCCTCTGCATCAGCTTTCAGCACCAAACTCAACAATGCCATTAAAGGCATGGTCTAGTAAAATGTTTTATTGTCCCTAAGGGTCGGCCATGTTTTTTTAAGCCTAAGTGGCTCGATTTTAGAAAACTTTCCTATGGGCCTTACCAGAGTTTTCGTCCATTAAACGCATGCGAAAACAAGCACCAGGGAGCCGCCATTTTCTGATAATCCTATCATTTCCCCCATCGCCCTGGCTGACCTGCTTTTGCGGCACTAAATCAAATCCCCCGCCCTTGAGCCTGTCATCAGCAGACTCGTACCGCCCATTTCCCAACGCCAAAGCACGTCTTGTGTCAACATTCGCTGCGCTTCAGCACGTCATTACGTGTCGCGATGGAAATGGCAGGACGCCTCTTTCCTCAATAAGTATAAACAGACCGTTTCACAACACACAGCAGCAGATTTTCGATTCCATTCCTCTCTCTGTGTTACTTTGAGTATTCTGTGACTCGTTTCGGTGCTCTGGTCAGCTACCTTCGCCGCTTATAGCCCGTGTGAACACCTGTACCATCTCGGTAAATTATTTTACTCTGTTTACCACACAATGGCTACAATAATGCCCTACATGTACGAGCCCGAGTATAACGAGGAGGAACTACTGGAAAGGGAAGCACGCGAAAACGATGGGGATTCAGACGGCAGTTGGCATGACGAATCAACAGATGAAGACCCTGGGCCTAGTCGAATGGACGGCGTGTCCACCTGGTGCACATGCAATTGGTGCGAGCTAATGCCAACTGAGGACGAGAACTGCTGCTGCCGAGAAAACTCGGGATGCCTGGCCTACATTTCGGAAGGCGAGCCACGACCACAATGCATCACCGAGCTGCCAGACTTCAGGGCAGCCTGCCTCATACGGGCCGTGTTGAGAATAATGATGGTGCTTATGCAAGAACTTCACGTAACTGTTCGTCCTCGTAATCTGAGAAACGAGTAAGTATACTCTGCTTGTCATGCCACTCCTATTTCATGTTCTTCTACTATATCCAAAATTACATCTACATATCATTGTAACGCATGTAAGTCGTTCAATAGTGTGCATTGTCTAGATAGCATTTGTCCGTGCAGAATGCCATTAGTTACAAGAATTGTCATTGACAACAAACGTTTATTAATCTTATCTTGGTCATTTAAAAACAGTTTGTTTCATTCCTTTTCACAGGTGGTGCAGGCTGGTGGCCTATCGTTCCTTTACATGGTGGCTCCACGGGAGGCTTGGACACCACGTTCGAAGAGTGATACCCGCCTGTGCCGTTCGTGCCATTAGAGGAACGTTCCCGAGTGACAGCGGTCAGTACAGGGGATTTTCTCTCGCTGTGCTGCAACCTGACCTGTATAATCTTTAAAGTCTTGTATTTTTGTGTCATGAAAATAAGATACAAAATAAAACACCACATATATTTTAACAACGTTTGTTTCGATTTTTTAAATGAATCAAGTGTGTCTCCATTCAAGGATGGACGTCAGACATCTGTGCTCCGAATGGGTGAAGGTCTGGTCGCTGTGAAGCATGGTGGTCACTATCTATCTAGGCTAAGATAACATATTCTCGATAATGCATGCACTAAATAACACTTGTTCAAAGTCTTTCAGTAGGTTATGTCTCTATAAAAGTCACACATATATCTATACTAACAATTACCATTGGATTATACAGGCCTTAGGGTCTTGACCACTATAATACACCGGTTGAAGTGTGGGTCTGTGCTCACAAGAATCTCCGGTATGTGGCATTTGTTATTGATAAGCAACGATATACTATCATTGATATAAAGGCGATGTACTATATATTGATATAAAGACGGTTCGAGCCGGTGGATGAGCACTGGAATGGGGGGCTGTCAGGGGCGCGAAAGGCCAAGGTGCCAAACTACATGTACACTTCAAAAGGTGTCCCACGCCAAGGGGCCATCGGTCACATGGCGTCCTCAGACCCTGTGTCTCCAGGCAGGCCTCCCCTGAGGCAGGCCGCCCCCCTGCAATCCACATAAGTGTGTCTCCATTCAGCAGTCTTCCTGTGCCTTATCTGCACGCCCCAGGGCCATCCATCCCACCCCCCTGTATCAAAGGCGGTTCGCGCCGGTGGATGCGCGCTGGCATGGGGGGCTGTGACGGGCGCAAACGGCCAAGGTGCCAAACTACATGTACACTTCAAAAGGTGTCCCACGCCAAGGGGCCATTGTTCACATGGTCTCCTCAGACCCCGTGTCTCCAGGCAGGCCTCCCCTGAGGCAGGCCGCCCCCCTGCAATCCACATAAGTGTGTCTCCATTCAGCAGTCTTCCTGTGCCTTATCTGCACGCCCCAGGGCCATCCATCCCACCCCCCTGTATCAAAGGCGGTTCGCGCCGGTGGATGCGCGCTGGCATGGGGGGCTGTCAGGGGCGCGAAAGGCCAAGGTGCCAAACTCATGTACACTTCAAAAGGTGTCCCACGCCAAGGGGCCATCAGTCACATGGCCTTCTCAGACCCCGTGTCTCCATGCAGGCCTCCCCTTCAAGCAGACCGCCCCCCTAATACCACGACATACATACGTCATTCATTCACAAACACACCCCAGTTTCTAATACTTTAAAAACCACTCGATATGTCTCATGAGAACATCTTTGTGCTTTGCAAGTCAACTCCTGAACGTGCTACCTGGGAACCACTGAGATCTATGCTAATCTGCTCGTCGTCGTGCTATCCGTGAACTTCTGTGACCGCTTCGAGCATACCCATCAGTGCGCTACCTGTGGCCATCCACCTATTCTCCCGCAACATACTGCTCTGCTTGCTGAATCCAACTGTTTGTTGGTCAAGGTAAGGCCATGTATCCTGGTCATATTTTGCAGATTTTTAAATTACTATCTATTTGCGAGTAGAGTACCCAATAGTGCTATGTTCATTGGTCTCATTGCTATTGACTTGAATTTCCATTGCTATGCTATCAATAGATCTATTTATTTTCATCTGTGTCAATTGTCATCGAATTGCATCCTTCGGGGGTCCAGTCTATGATGTAAGCATGTTTCCTTCTCGTGCAATACAGAACATCCAAGGGATGAGTCACATGTTCAGTTTTTAAGTCACATCATTTATACATTTCTGCAACTTATGCAAATACTAGGCCGCACATAATGAACTGGTATAGTTCCTGCGACCAAAACAAACCTTGCATTGATCATTGTATGATTCATTTACTTTTGTATCAAATATTTATTCTTGAAGATTGTATAATAATGTCGATATTTACTTTTCAGATTTATCAACAATTCCTGCCTGTTCGATTAGCGGTTGCCCTTCGAAGACCCATGCAAAATCTGAAGGCACTACAATGCATGTATTCCCGAAAACTGTTGATCGAATAAGAGAATGGGTCAGACATTGCGGATATCCACTGGATGAGCTGGAAAGTAGAGTCCAACAAGTCTTACAGGACAAGAGGGGTGATCGATACCGCATCTGCAGCCGGCACTTTTCCTTGGACATGTACACAACATCTTGGGTAACAAAGAAGAATAAACGGCGAACGACACGGAAATTGCTCGAAAACGCTATTCCCACTCTATTCGTCCACATTCCGCCACCGGTGAGTCAAGTGTCCGGATTTAGCTTTAGGCCTTGCGGTAGTGTGTAGGTATCGAACGGATTAATTGATATTGTAGGTGTTCTATCCCTTGTAATAATTTCGATATTGATATGATTGTATAGTTTTTTGAATAATGACATTTACCAATATATTCTTTTTCAATTTCATAACCCACAAACGCAATGTATATATATGGGAACAGGGAACTGTGCTGTATTGAGCATTTTACAAGTATTCTGTCGCCTTACATGGCCATTTTTAATATTGGCATTTCATTATCAATCATTAATTTACCTTTACAACTTCTTGACTATCCCTTGAATCTGAAGCAAGAACATTGTACATCCTTGACGTGGTCGCAGTTATCAACCACTTCTAGCGCGTATCAGGTAATCTTACTAGGCTAATCCGCTACAGACCTGTTTTATGCATGTCAAGTAATATTTTTATTTTATCGTGTAATCATTTTACCGAATGTTTGGTTAGTGCTTTCCAATTGATATACACCTTAGTTATTGTCCACTGGTGTTTGTTTTCAGTTATAATTAGTGTTATCCATACTAATGCAAGTACTGTCTTTCAGGGAGATGCTGAAGTGTCCGCCACATCTACAACATTTCTCGATGTTCTTCAACAGCCAGAGGTATGGATACTGACAGCTCCATCGAGCGTCATCATCAGAGCTGGAATTCTTGTCGATTGATTGTTCTACACAATGTTTCATTCGTGGTTAGCCGTTGATATGTACCTGTGCTGTCGACCCCAGGTGTGTGTTATGTTTTCACTATTGTAATCCTCACTAATGCAAGTACTATGTTTCAGGCAGTTGATGGAGCGTCAATCCCTGCACTTGATGCAGAGCCTGACATTCAAGTAATTCCAGGGGAAGTGGAAGCGGGACCATGCGTATACGAATCGGCGCAACAGCTTTCGGAAGTGCGCACTACATTTGCAACATCCATAGATATTCTTCAGCAGCACGAGGTATGGATAATGACAGCTCCATCATGCGTGATCATATAACTTGATTCCATTTGCTATACTTTCTTCCCTATTAACGCAAGAGCTGTGTTTCAGGGAGACGACAAAGCCTCCACTACATCCAATTTAGATGATGCAGATGTAAATAAATCGGAGAAATAAGTCGATGAAATGTGATCATATTTAGATTTTCCTTGATTCTTTTGGACAATGCATCATTTGCGGTTATCTCTTTATATGTACCTGTGCGTTCGACCCCAAGTGTGTGTTATGTTTACAATATTGAAAACCATACTAATCCAAGTACTGTGTTTCAGCGAGACGACGGAGCTTCCACCAAAATCACAACATCTCATTTAGATGATGCAGATGTAAAGGAATCGTTGAAATAAGTCGATGAAATGTGATCATATTTGGATTTTCCTTGATTCTTTTGGACAATGCATCATTTGTGGTTATCTCTTTATATGTACCTGTGCCGTCGACCCCAAGTGTGTGTTGTGTTTCCAATATTGAAAAGCATACTAATGCAAGTACTGTGTTTCAGGGAGATGCGGATGCCTCCTCTCCAATACAACCATTCATGGCAGTCCATGCAGAGCCAGAGGTATGGATACTGACAGTTCCATCGAAATAGATCATCACTGGTCGAATACTTGTCGTTTGATTGTTGCACACAATGTTTAAATCGTGTTTGGCTATTGAGATGTACCTGTGTGTTCGTACTCACGTGTGTTTTATGCTAACAATATTTGGATACATAGTAATGAAAGTACTTTGTTTCAGGGAGACGGTGGAGCCTCATTCCGTGCTGTCTATGCGGATACAGAAAATATAGTCGCAGCGCAAGAGGAAGGGAGGACATGCGGAAACGAATCGGAGCTACAGCGTGCAGATGTTGAAGGTCGAGTCAAAAAAGTTGCAAAGAAAAAAAATCAAAAAAAGGTTAGTTACAAACAGATCATAACTTTAAAAAAATGTTTGTGCTGGGGACTATTTTATGTTTTTTTTCCAGTCAATTCTACTACACTCCATCTTGTGTTTAAACTGAACATCCCTTTTCCAATCTCTCCTCCAGTTACCCGTGGGTGTCAGAACTATACACACACAGACAGTGAAGCGAATGAGAGATGTGGCTTGCCAGACCGTGTACACTATGGAGGAACTATTAATTGAGGCGAGGCATGTTCAGGCTCGAGATGCTCATGTCCAATGGCCAGAACATGAATTAACTGTTTGGAGACTACAGCAAAGTTGCATTGGACCATAGCTACAGTGCGACCGCACCACCACAAGAAGATGTTATTGAATGTATTGAAGATAGCTCTGAAGTAGTTGCAGATCAATTTACACAATCTACACCCGCCAAAAATTTGCCACCAAAAAACCTGTCGACATTGTTGTGTTTTCCCATCAATGTTGAAGTAATAGATGTCGAAATGACAGAGAATGAACCAGCCGCAGCATCCATAGACGCATCAGAACTTGATATCAGTGATATTACTTTCCAATGTGTTGAAATCTCCACAACGTCACAGGCCGAAACAACGTTGACGCAGGATGACAGTCTAATGAAACAGAGCAAATACATTGTATTCGACAGTTGTTTGATGGCAATTATAAGTATGCTGAAATGTGTGCATTCCATTAGAGGGAAAGTATGTGGGAAGCCATTGATTAATGTGACTTGTCAAATAAAAGGCAGTAACGTCAAAATAAATGCCGCCTGTAGATTAAATCATAGGTTCTCATGGTCTGCACGACCAATGCTGGGGAAACTGCCAGTAGGTAATCTACTGTGTGCAGCTGCATCACTTTTTAGTGGCTCCAGTTTTAGAAAGTTAGAGGCTTTCTTTCAGTTTGTGGGACTCCATTTCATTTCTAAAGCGCTGTACTACATATACCAACGTGATTATCTGTTTCCGGCCATTAGTGATGCTTGGAAAATTGAACAATTGTCTCTAGCAAGTACATTCGAACGCAAACGATTCAGGCTAGCCGGCGATGGACAGTGAGACAGCCCTGGATTTTCTGCCAAGTACTGCACCTACCACTTTCAGGACATGGATAGTAAGAAAATTGTGAGTTTGGTGGTCGTGCAGGTAACACAATGTACATCGTCAGTGGCCATGGAGAAACTAGGATTTATAAAATCAGTGGAATATCTACAATCAAGGGGAATGCACATCGACCTCATAGCCACGGATAGACACGTTTCAATTGCCAAGACAATGAGAGAGCAGTTCCCACATATTAAACATCAATTTGACGTATGGCATCTTGCTAAATCAATCAATAAGAAAATCTCGGCTGCAGGGAAAAAAAAAGTTTTTGAAAGTATTTTGCAGTGGTCACATTCTATCACCAACCATCTTTGGTGGAGCTCAAAAACTTGTGAGGGGTCAGTGGAAATACTACTTGAAAAATGGCGGTCACTGATGCACCACTGTACCAACGTTCACCGCTGGACAGCAAATGAACATTTCCACCAATGTGAACATGGCCCTTTGTCCCCAGAGGAGGCACGGAAGAAGAAGTGTTTGATTCCATCTTCACCGACACACAAAGCCATTGAGAAGATTGTTTTCGACAAAACTCTATCAATAGATTTGAGAGGACTGACGGAATTCTGTCACACACAGGAGATTTGGAGGTGTTCCACAATATGTGCCTAAAGTACAGGCCAAAGCGCTTGCATTTTAGCTTTCGGGGCATGAAACATCGCACTCTACTAGCGGTCTTGGCCCATAACAGCAATGTCGGACGTGAACAATCTAGGACTAGGGGTAAAGTCAGGATTCCTCGCTACACTAAGGTGTTTTCAAAACGAAGTAAGCAATGGGTGATCAAACCAGTCTATGATGAAATGCAGTTCGACTTTGTGAAAGGCCTTATTGTTGCTGTGTTAGAGAAGCACAGATATGGAATTTTGGACGTTTCTGTGCAGAGCAGTGATCCATTGCCACCGAACATTGCGACTGTGCCATGCCCACCCGAAGCACAGCTGATTGTGAAGTACAAATCCCGGTTTAAATAATTGCAATACGATTGTCTTTTTGTAAATAAATGTTATTGTACAGTGTACCTGTAAACCTAACCCCTACCTTCACCATCATGGGTGGCGAACAAGCTGGGTGTCATCTTTGCATTCTCTCTATTCACCTCACATATGTGTATGTATATATTTTTCTCATGTCTCATCTCATGTAAATGTAAATGCTGCGCACTGTTAACAGAGGGGTGGCTTGCGTATTGCAAATAATAAAACAAACAAACAAAGAATAAATGTCACTTTTAACTCTACTCCTGTTGTACTTTATACTTTCCCTGACCTTCCTCAAAAAATTAAATGTCTCAATTCGGGCTGCAAAGCTCGCAGACAACGAGGACAAAATTGGGGCACTTAGAACGCGCCAGCCAAGCGGGCCGTGGCATTTGGGAGAGAAGCCAGTTCGCATTTGCACATTGAGGCGCACTACATAGACGGATTCTAAACTTCAAGTTCTCACCTATACTACGTGATGTTGCAAATAAAGAATAGAAGGACAGCGCCCAGATGAGGCCCACAAGTCGCACTGGAAGTATAAGGGTCTTTTGTTTTTTGACCTTGAGACAGGGACCATGCCGAAAGAACTACATTTGAAGGGAGTGCGCAATAACGTAAGAGACGATAAGGCAGAAAATTCAGAAACTAGACCGAGTTTCATTTTAGTTCAGTATACGAAAAATCGTTGTCAAGAGCACGGTCCGTTTTACAGACTGCATTACAAAGAGACACAATGGAAATTTCAAATATAATGTAAGTAAATCTTTACACGCTTTTATACCGGAATGAAGATTTAATGAATGGCTGCATGAATAAATGAATGAATGAAGAGCTAGGAAAAGCAAGTAAATCGTGTTCGTAGTGGGCACATGGGCATGCAGGTCCACTGGTCTCACCGATCTCGGTCCTTGGCCCAGCCACTTTTCCCTGCACTGCCTACCTGCACTACGGGACTGTTTCTGTATCCTTCAGCCCCTTCTCCCGGCATTTACCTTGCACTTGCCACCAGCTGGCCCTATTATTTAATTTGTATTCAACTAACCATGTACAGCCCTTCCCCATGCGCGATCAGAAAGACACCTGGCCTAGTAGGATCGTTGTCTGTCTGCCCTTGTTCCCCACCTGCCTCGTCACGCCTAGAAACACTTGAGTATAGGCGTGTTACAAATGCCATATCATATATCATATCATTCCTCACGCATGTAGACTAAATGTCGTTTATCATTGTGTGTTGGCCTCGATTTATCTCGTTACTTTTCGCATTGATTTTAGAGACAAACATACTCCATTGAACTATCCTTGCAAGCAAATAGTTTCTGATCGGCCGTAATAAATAAAATGAGTAATATTAATGAAGTTCGGCTAGCGAGACTAATTATAATTTTTTTGTTTTCATAACAGGTATTTGATCCCATTCTGCCACTGCCATCTGTTTGAGACACCGGCGGATGGATTCTTCAGCAGACACCTGCAGCTTCGTGTCAACAACCGGAGCATGATCACCATATTATGGGACGATCGCCAAGGGCCCACATGCCCTTACGCTGTACTAGTGGCTAGAAGCAACATATCAACCTTTAGGCTGGATTAGTGCCTATTTGATGGAACAGCCTTGCGGTTCACCGTGCTTCCAAAGTGATTCTTTTTACGAAAATGAACACCCTGTGTACCATAAAGGAACTGTGCGTGACTCAAGATGAAACGCAACAGTTATTGCGGATACAGATAAAAGAAAATAAATGGCTTTCGGAGTTCGTATGGCAATTGCTGAATATTCTCTAAACATTTAATGTAAAATAAATGTACTTTACCAAATGTACCGTGTTGATGTTTGATTTTAAAGTACAGTTTCATATTCCGAATTGTGGCGCGCTGTGTTGTGAGATGGTCTGTGTTGGTTTCCGGGTTCTGTGTGGAGTCGCGTAGAAGACGACTGGGCGCGTTTGCCTACGCAGCACAGTAACGTCACGGAGAGAGGCGGGGAATATGAATGTTTTGATAATGTCAGGCTCAGGGGCGGGGGAATTGATTTAGTGCCGCAAAAACAGGTCAGCCAGGGCGATCGGGGAAAAGATAGGATTATCAGAAAATGGCGGCTCCCTGGTGCTTGTTTTCGCGTGCGTTTAATGGACGAAAACTCGGGTAAGGTCCATAGGAAAGTTTTCTAAAATCGAGCCACTCAGGCTTAAAAAAACATGGCCGACCCGTAGGGACAACAAACATTTTTACTAGACCATGCCTTTAAACCACTCATCAATGCCATTAAACCCTACCTATCCGCCCCCAACTGCTTGGCCATAGCAAGAGCAACTATAGGCGCTAAACTCGATTATTGCAACGCTCTCTTAGCTGGCACCAAGAACATTCACAGACTGCAAACAACACAAAACAATGCCCTAAGAGCCGCAATGAGCATCCCTAGAAGAGACCATATATCCCATGCCAGATTTGCAGCACGGCGGCTACAGGTCAAAGAAATCCTCACCATCACACACAGATGCATCAACAACACTGCTCCCACATACCTATCTAAAGCAATATCAAGGACCACTTCCACTCGCCCCACCAGAGCTCAGTACACCAACCAGCTACACATACAACGCATCAAGAGAGCCACAGTTGGAGGTCTAGGCTTCTCCTATATTGCACAGAAACTTTGGAACGCACTCCCTGCCACCCTTAGAGCTGAAACTTCCATCTCTGTCTTCCGCAATAACCTCAAGACCACTCTCCTTAACTAGCACTGCGACTTCCTCCCCTACTCCTGTCATGTATATTGTAATATAAACACAAATGTAATAACTATATTGTAACCTTGTATATATATTGTATCCTTGCTCAAATGGCTCATTATGTAACAAATGCATGCCTCATGACTCTGTAACAAAGCATTGTACTGTAACAAGTGCCACAATGTCCTCGGGCTGTTGTGCGCTATATGAATACGAATAAAACAAACTTCCTACAGTGCATATTAAATCCATATTTGCAGTTATATTATTTCACCCTTAGTTTTTAACTTTTCGTTTTGGGGGTATAATCTTTTGTTTCTGTGTATACTCGCCAATACAGTTCATGAGGAGTCTTCAGATTCCCCTCCTTGATTGGCTCTGAGGTACGTTCGTAGTGGCGCCCAAATGTCTTTTTGGTCTGCCGATAGGTTTGACACTGTTTACAAATCACTCTTCCGTATCTTGCACATACATTAAGTCTCGCAGCCATGCTTCCACTGTGGGGGCTGCCTTGGATTTCCATAATTGTAGTATGTTTCTTTTCGCCACGGCTCCTGCCACAGCCACAAATCTTCAGGTTTTTACAGATGCCTTTCCAATATCGCCCAGGAGATATTTGTGCAGGAGGGCCGGGACCTGCAGCCCCGAATGTCACTTATTTTTACAGCTATTGCTTCCCAAAATGACTTTATTGGAGGACATTCCCAGTACGCATTTATAGAGTCTGCGTTGTTTGTGCTGCATTTGGGGCAGGCTGTTGGAACCAAAGGGTCATACTTGGAGACCTGCTTGGGAGTTATGTGCAAGTGGTTTAGGATTTTAAACGGAATTAACCTGAAGTTTGAGTTAATAGGTGGACCGGCAGTATCTGGACCATTGGCCGTCTTCTATGTCGAAGTGCAGGTCCCGTTCCCATCTGCTTTTCATTAAGTTCCCTGAGGGGGTGTGTTCTTGGGCCGCTTTGTATAGACTTGACACCGAGCCAGTGAATCCCTCCGTGGATAATACCGTTCTCAGGAACACATGAATCGGGGGGCTACAGAGAAGGACGGCCATGTCTTTTTGTATGCAGCTTTTAGTCTATAATATTGGAGTGTGGTGACTAGTTCCTTCTCCGCTTTGTTATGTACCATGTCCAGTGTTGCAAAAGTGCCCTCTGGGAACAGGTCTCCTATTTTCATTTCCTTGTCCGGATCCCACTTTCGCTGCATGGCCGTGTCAAATGTTGGCTCTAAGTCGGGATGGTGCCATAAGGGGGTGTGCGGTCAATATGGTATTTCGCACCTCACTCTGGCAAATAGCGCCATCCAGGCGTGAACCGAAGAGCTCACAGGGTCAACCTCTTATGTTACCTTTCTTGGTTGTGTAAAGCATTGTCCGGATATCGGCTGGGGCTACTGCAAATTTCTCAGCCCACACATGGGCATATTTTTCTGCTGTTTCCCCCTAGTATTTTGCAAAGTGTGCCTGTGCCGCGTGGAAGTATAATACGAAGTCAGGGGCTGTCAGACCTCCAGTTTCATATCGTTCGCATAGTCTTGACCATTTTAGTATCACTGATTTCCCCGCCCATACAAAGTTGACTGCTAGTTTCTGCAGCTTTTGAATGAAGTCCATGTCCGGCCAAATGGGTATCCCGCAAAATAAGTATAACAGTTTGGGCACTACTACCATTTCAAGCAGGGCCACACAGCCATACATGGAGATCGGCAGCTTGCTCAAAACAGCCAGTTTATGTTCCAGGAGTTTCAGGTATGGCTCATAATGGTTAGCATAAAGGGTCTGCTCGTCAGTGGACATTGTTATTTCCAGGTACTGCGCTGTTGTGAGGGACCATTTAAATGACACAGCGGCGGGGGATTGGTCTGTGGTTAGCGTGAGTGCAATTACTTCTGATTTTGTCTGGTTAATTTTATAGCCGGAGTACTCAGAGAATGTATTTATTTCCTGCATTACTGGTGGTAAGTGTACTTCCAGGTGCCTGACATACATCATCGTGTCGTCTGCATATAAGGAAGTAGTTGGGGGTTCCCCCTGATACGAATACCTCTCCACATGTGCTCATGCCGGACATTAGCGGCCATACCCTCAATTGTGAGCGCAAATATGAGAGGAGATAGCGGGTAGCTTTGACGGGTGCCCCTGCCCAGTTCAAAAGGAGAGGACAGTGTGCTATTAGTTCTCACCTTTTGTTAGGCAGAAACCTGTGCAATTCCCTCTGGGACCACTGCAAAAGATTTAGGACTACAGGTGTTTGGCAGTAAACCCACTTGGTAGCAGTCTGTACCACACAGATTCACTTGGTAGCTGTGGCTAAGCAGTCAGACTTCCCTCAAGAAGAGTTAGGCAGTATACAGAGTATTCACAATAGGTCAAGAGCACACAATAGAACAAGTAAACACTGACCAGGGCTTGGTGTAAAAGAGATATAATTATTTATTTAAAACCACATCTAGAAAAACACACGGGCACTTATAATAAGCAATTCAAAAACACGGTCACTAAAAGATATACACTCCCTTAAAAGAATATTAGACAAGTCTTAAGTAAAGCCCCACATATTTCCAGACAGCGGTGAGCGCTTAACGTAGATGGCACTCTAATAGTTCGTTTTAAAAAGGGAGAGAAAAGCAGAGAACAAATTGAAACAGATCCCAACACTTTTTCAAGAACACAACAAGGGAGGAAGGCAAAGTAAAACCGTAAAGTTAGAGTTCAAGAGGCCGGATCCACTTTCAGAGGATCCAAACGAAATGTGTTCAAGGTCACACGGTTGCAGTGCACAAAGGTCTTGTAAAGGTTCAAAAAGGAGTTGGACCACAGAAAGGGACCAGTTAGGGGGTCAAGGCGGCCAGCCCAGTCCAGAAGGTTAAGGAGTTATTATTACCTTGTTGCAATCTTTAGAAAGGGAGGCCTGGCCGACACGGTACATTAAAGTGGTGAGAACGCTCCAGCGGGGACAGTTGTTCCTGGCAGCGGGTGAGTGGCTATCCGGCTGCAGGGGTGCTTGGCACAGGCAGTTCGACCACAAACCGGGCTGGGGTGCGAAGAAAGAAAGGGAAACTGGTTGTGCCCACCAGTCAGGGGAAGAAGCCTCTCCAGCCGGGAGATCTTCTCTGTCGTCGGTAAGTGGTGAGTCAGTTCTGCAGGGCTCCACCGGTGTTGTCGTCGTGGTAGGTCGGCTCAGCTTCTCCCTCGTCGGATTCTCAGGTCCTGTGGCGACTTCTGAAGTTCCAGTCCCCAAAGCCCTGCTTTTATGCAGAAAACCCCCATTCACTCAGCCTAGCTGTCACTCAAACATGCTAAGTGGTGAGCCGGCCGGCTCACCACTTGGGCCAATCACACAAGAGTGTGACCTGAGTTACCAAGGTAACTCGGTCCAGGGATCCTAAACCCCCTCCCACACCTCCTGTGGTACCCAGACAGAGCGGCACCACTTTTGGAGGCTTAAGTGGAGAAACCCGCCAAAAAAGTGGAACAAAGGGCTCGACTTGGGTTGGAGTCACAGAAGAGAACACAAACGCCATTTTAGAATCGAGTCTTGGCAAAAAATACCAATCAGAGAATTAATATTAATTAAATAAACCGGCGGTATGTTCGAGGCTATGAGAATTAAATAATTAAAGTTGGTAGCCTCGAACAATGGGAAAATCCCATAGGAAAATATTCACAGTCTAATATAAAAAGTAGTTTCCACTGCCACCAGCCAAAACTCGATCAGGGGGGACGGAGACGTGCCCCCTCGACTAACAGACCCCGGGGCAATAGAATTGCCCCAACCAATACGTCCACAATATGATGGTTTGTACTGGTTTCTGTTAATAATTTGGGACTAGTAAAGCCAATGGTGACTTTACATGCCCTGGGAGCCAGTAGTCAGTCCCAGAGTATGGAGTCTATCGTGGGGTGTCACTATGACACCCCTGTGTTACTGCACAGAGGGTGCTGTGTAACACATATAGGAAAAACATATGAGACCCTATGGAGTAAAGGACCCCATAGCCCATAAAACACATTACCAGTCAAAGGAAAACCATTAATCATGTCCAAGAGTGGGAGGAAAAGAGTCTCACTCTTGGCAGGAGGAAAAAAACAAACTCCAGAAATCCAGCAAAGCTGCTGGGGGACTCACTAGGTTAGGAAATTCAGCCTAAAGAGAGAATTCTCCCTAACACCCTTGCTACAGGATTCTTATACAACATGCAGATATATCTCTTAAATACTGGCCCAAACCCCATCTTGTCTAGTATCGCAAACATGTAATTCCATGATACGGAATCAAACGCTTTTTCGGTGTCGAGTGTAATTACACCTGCCTTGGCTTTGGGGTCCAACTGTGATGTTATTGCAAAGAATCTCCGTAGATTCAGTGCCGTCGAGCGGGTGGGAATAAACCCGGATTGGTCCGTGTGAATTAGTTTATTCATGTGCGGAAGCAGTCGATTTGCCACCGCCTTCGCAAACATTTTTGCGTCCGAATTTATCAGTGACAATGGGCGGTATGATGCCGGGTCCTGCGGGGGGTTTTGGGGCTTGAGGAGGACAGTTATGATAGCTTCTCCCATAGTGCCAGGTAATTTTCCCCGCTCGAGTGCCTAATCCCAGATTTCCAAAAGTCTCGGGGCTAGTTCAGATTTAAATACCTTATAGAGGTCGAGGGGGATACCGTTCGACCCAGGGGCTTTACCTGCATGAAGGTCCGAAATGGCTTGTTCGATTTCTTCGGTTGTCAGCGGGAGAGCTAGCATCGATCTTTCGTCGTCCCCTAATGTAGCTGTTTGGGAACGAGGCCATGTATGTTAGGAGGTCTTCCTGGGTAACTGTGTCCGCGTTTGCATATCATTTGTAGTAGAATCATTGGAACTCCTCGTTTATTTCGTCTGGAGCCGTCTTTACATTCCCATCCCCGCCGTGGATACTGGTGATGTATCTTGATCCCTGTTCGATTCTGATAAGGGTTGCCATTGCCTTACTCGCCTTATTCCCTTCACCATATTTTCATGCCCTTATTGGTTGAGTTATGTAAAGAAGTTATTTTTCTGCGAGCATCTTGAATTTCTCCAGCTGTTCTTGTATTTTTTGCAGCCGCTCCTTCCCCAAGGGTGCGGTTTGTTGAGCCTCAAGGTCCTTCAGTTCCCGTTCTGTCTGTGACAGGTTTTTCCTTATTTCCCTCAGGGTGCAGTATGATTTCCCCATCAGCTGGCCCCTCAGCCACACCATGAACGTCTCCCATACAGAACACAAGGTCTGTACTGTGCCAGTGTTGCGACTGAAGAAATCTTCTCTCTCTATTCTTAGTGACTCAATCACCGATTCGTCCTTTAGCAGATCTGGTGGCATGCGCCATGTGCGGGCGCTATGTTCCAGGTTCTTGGGTACCATTGTCAGGAGTACCGGGGAATGTTCCAACAGTGTGCGTTGTAGGATGGAGCACTGTTCCATCTGTGGCATCAGTTTGGGTAAGCACAGCCAGTAATCTATTTGTGAGCTGGTGCCATGAACCCCTGAGTAAAAAGTGTAGTCCCACTCAAGGGGGTGCAGTTCCCTCCATATGTCCGCCATGGGTATGGTGACCATTGCCTGATTGAGCATGAGTGCCGCTCTGGTAGTTGGTCTGCGGTTTCCCGCGGATCGGTCCATCTCTGGGTTTAGGGTTAGGTTGAGGTCACCACCCCAGATCACATTTGCTGTATCAATTGGTGGTATTAGTTCCATGATACGGAGAAAGAACTCGGGGCTGTCTGTGTTTGGACCGTACGTGTTGACCAATATAACTTCCCTGTTATGCAGCAGACCCATATTACCACGTAATGACCCTCATCGTCAGCTAGCACTTTGGACATTTGGAAGTTCACCCTCTAGTGTATTATTGTGAGGACCACTCGCGCCATAGAGGAGCATTTCGTTGCTGCTTTTATGTGGCCCCAATTTTGTGCGAATGTGTCTGTAATTTTCCTGGTAGCGTGAGTCTCTTGTAAGAATAGTATGTGAACCTTATGGCGGGTTGCGTATGCTAGTATCTTTCTTACTTTTATTGGGTGTGCCGGACCCTGCACATTCCATGTGAGTAGTCTAACCCCCAGCATCACCTGTGTCCTCAGTTGTATTGTCATAGGTGTGTCGCGGCCTCACTTTCTGAGGTACCTTCATGTTTCTTGTGCCGTACTCAACAGTTTTTTTTGTTGTTGCGCTCAGTCTCTTCTTCTGACCACATCCTGCTGACTTAACCGGATACATGTTCGTGGTCTGAATGTACGAGAGTGCGTCTTGTTTTTTTCCCCCGGGGCAACCGGCCCAACTTCCTCCCTGCCCCCCACCCTCACCATCCCTCCAACTGGACGGTGTAAAACCCACTGAACTTTTCAATCTTTGAACTGATGGGTGGCTCTGTACGGTCATATTACCCTCTCAGTCTGCCAACCAGACCGCCTTGAGGGCCGCTGGACCTGTATCTTCACATATCCTGAATTTGCGTATTTCTATTTCTTCTCAAGCTCCTCTTCTGGTCTTATTTGTTGCGTCCCGGTGCCGGATCCTTTTCATTCACTGTTGGGGGGATATTCCGAACAATATACCCCATGGCTTCCTCGGAGGATTAAAAAAATCTTGCCAGCGTGTTGTACGCGCAACTTGGTGGGGTACATCATTGCGTAGGAGATGTCTTGTGCTCTCAGCGCTCTCTTAACCTGGTCGAAGTTGCGGTGTGCAGCCTGTACACCATTTGAGAAGTCGGGATAAATGTGTATCCTTGTGGAGTCATACTTTAGGGTCCTTTTCTCCCGGGAGAGCCGAAGGATTGCATCCCTGTCTCGGTAGTTAAGAATGCGGGCTATAACAGTGCATGGTGGTGCGCCAGGCTTCGGGGGCAGCGTTAGGACTCTGTGCGCCCTCTCGATCAGGAACTGTTGCAAAAGCTGTGCGTCGGTGAGCACTGCCTGGATTACTTCTTCCATGAAGACTTCCATTGGGACATTGATTTGTTTTTCCGCCAGTCCCACCACCCTGATAGTGTTCCGGCGGGATCTCGATTCCAAGTCTTCACATTTCATCTGCACTACCTTCAGGTGTTTCTTGATGATGTCCATGTCCTTGCCGTGGGTCTCTACAGTGTCTTCGACAGTGCTTATCCGATTCTCCGTTTCTAGTACTCGTGCATTCACTTGCTGGAGATCCAGCCGTTTGGTCCCCCATATTGGTACTCGTGTACGCGTCCATGGGCCCCTTCCTGTTGTGCTTGTTGCCTCTGGGCATATTGTGCGGGATTTAAGCTGTATCTTAACGTGGGTTTACCAGCACTTGTTATGAGCCGTATTGCAGTCTTGTGCTTCTCTTGTAGTCGTACTGAGGGACATATTGTGCCGCCGCTGAGATGCGCCGGCTCGTCTGCTACCCCCAGCCACAGTGCGCCGTAGGGTCCCCCGAGCTCCCTGTGATGTACTCGAAGGATGCTAAGGGGGGGAGGGCGATTTGTTGTTGCATGTGGTCAGTTACCAGCCGCGCTCACCATACGTGCAACTGTTCAGTACATCCCCCACCTTTTGATGGGGGGTAGGATGGGCAGTGCACACAGCTGCCACCGGGGGGGGGGGGAATGGAGTCGCTCACCCTCGCACCCACTCACGGGTGCAGGATTCTGCTGTTCCTCCGTAGACCATGGGCCGCCCACGGTGTT
Source organism: Ambystoma mexicanum (assembly GCF_040938575.1). NCBI lineage: Eukaryota > Metazoa > Chordata > Amphibia > Caudata > Ambystomatidae > Ambystoma > Ambystoma mexicanum. The sequence continues at coordinate 644,418,270 of NC_090923.1, forward strand.
TGCCTTCAGGGTCGTCGCAAGCACGCTGCTATCGGGGGAGGAGCCGGTGGCTCTGCGGGTCGCACTGTCCCTCGATTCCCCTCCAGGCGTGCCAGCCCTCCAGCCGCCCCTTTGTATGCCCTCTCCTCTCGCGCTCTTTTATGCGGGCTCTGCATAGTAGTTATTAATGGGTGGCCTGGCCTTCACCGATGTTTGTTAGGCAGTATTGGGCTGCTGGGGGGGAGACCGCCCTCAACCCGGCCGGCCAGCCGCTCGCACTCAGAGCACACAGCGGCTGCCGGGGAGCGCTAGCCGTCGCCTGCCCCCGCTCAAGGGTATTATCGTCGGCCGTACCTTGGTCTCCACGCTGTGACTTCCTCTGCCCCCAACAGGGGGGGGCGCCCTCAACCCAGGCTGCCGGCTGCTCGCCCACAGCGCACACAGCGGCAGCCGGGGAGGGCAGTCCGCACCCGCTCACGTGTGGTCTTGTATGCCCCTTCAGTGATGGCTGTGGGCTGATTTCGCAATCGCACCCGCGGTCTCTCTCAGGGTGTCCCGCTTTGGTACTCCAAGCTGTAGCCAGCCACACTCCGGTGGGGGAGGGGTAGGCTGCCACGGCAGCTCCTCCCGCCAGGCCGCAGCTCGGCAAAACGAAGGAGGTTTCTACACGTCCCGAGGCCTGCTGTTATCTGTTTTTGAGGTTGGCCGGTCCAGTGGAGTTTCCACTATCCCTTCTGCTGCAATTCACGTGGGAATGTGTTCTGGATATGCAGAGTTTTAAACAGGATTTGTAGATGTTGGCGCAGCTACACTATCAGGCGCCCATTTTCGTTGGCGTCCGACAGCACCCCACAGAAGATTTTCAATGATGATCATACCACGGAGTCCACCATCGACTGGGCCCACGGGGCAGGAGAGGTAGCCCAAAGTGCTGGCCAGATGTCACTATTATGCTGAAAAAGTTAAAGTTTTAGATATGGTGAGGAGAGTGGGCCCAGTGGAATGGGACACAGCGCGAGTTGCAATATTCCAAGACCTGTCCTCGTTTACACTGTCCAGATGATGGCTGTGTGGCCCCTTGACCAAATGGCTCCACTCCAAAGGGGTGCAATATAGATTTTCCCTTTTGTTGTCCTTTGAACTTGAGGGATCCAAATATAAACTGAATACAGAGGATGACATTCGCAGGATCACCAGTGAATTAGTTGGGGAAGAGGACGCTAGGCGTCTGGCCTTGCCTGTGGGCGAGTTGGCCAGGGAGGTTGTGAGGAATAAAGGACCGAAGGATAGACATTGGGTCCCGGGTGCCAGGAAATTAAACAAATTAAACACCACTACTGCCCTCTTGGCCCTGACATGATGATCCTGCATGAGACAGGATTCAAACAATTTCACCTATTAACTTGTTATCGTCACAGGGATGTGGAATACACAAAAAGTTAACACAAAGTTAATTGTTTGGTGTTAAAGTGGTGTGAGAAGGAAGCTCGGGATGGGGTAGCCTTCAGGCGACTCTCCACAGGTGCCCCAGGTGGGGGGCTTTGATATGGGTCAGGGGAAAGTTTGTGGGAGTGGCAGAGGTGAGCTTTAGTGGTACTGAGGAGGGGCATGTGGGGCTCAGGGGGTAAACCTCTGAGGAATTTATTGTGCGGTGAACCGAGGGTTATTGGTGGTCTAGTCCGATAATGATGAGTGTCATCACGGGGCCGGTCTCTGGCATGTGGGGAGTGGGAGGACAGTTGTTATTATTAATTCTTGGGGGCAAGATGTTTTGAACACTGTATGGTCATTTGGTAGTGTGAAAACGTGGAGACAGAAGACATACTGAAGGGCCCAACTGTGTTTTTGGATACTGTGGGAGCGATTCAGATGCACTGGAAGGGACCAAATGATTGATTCTAGTTCTGCCCTTAGTGTTGGCTCCCTTAATGTTCAGGGTTCAAATTCCCTGTGTAAGAGATTCCCTGATGGTGCTGGAGTTCAATGGACTGAGGCTGGACTTCTTGTTCTTACAAGAGACTCATTGGCAGAAGGGTATGGGGCTGTCACTGAAAGCGAGGACCTTCACACACTATCATGGCCGTGAGTTCGACTAAAAAAAAGGGGGTGGTGATTATGGTTGCTAACAAGCCAGGCATGGTGGTGGACAGTGAACCCAAGAACCCTGAAGGGTGCTTCATTTTTTTTAAAGGAATAGTGAGGGAGAATAGGTTGACACTGGGGGTCTGTCTATTGCATGAATGAGAGCCAAGCTCTGGTCCTGGAGTCGGTAAAGGAGAAGCTTCAATTATTTATAGTGGGGCTTCTGGTGGTGGGAGGGGACGTCAACATGGTCCTTGACCTGTCAACAGATAGGAAGAGAATGAAGGCCTTGACTGCCTCCCAGGCACAGGCGAGACAATCCTGGCGCTTTCAACAAATCAACAATGAATTGAGGGTAGTGGAGTCCCTTGCTCAGGTGGGGGATGCAGTCCGCCCTTTACCTACTACTCACGACTCCAAAACTCCTATTCGAGAATAGACTACCTTCTCATAGAGGGGAGCCTGAATAGGTATGTTAGGGAGTCATCCACAGAGACATTACCATGTTCAGACCATGATTTAGTGAGAATCGATATGGGGGACTTGGCGAGGAAAGGAGGCAAGAGAAGGTGGATTTGCAATGACTACCTCCTGAAGGATAGGGATGTAGCTCAGGGGCTGCTGAACAGCATAAAATAATATTTCCAAACTAATGACAATGGGGAGGTGCAGATTCCGGTCTGTGCGAGGCCTTCAATGCTACGATTAGGGGTAAACTCATTAGAATAGGCGGCAATAAGAAGAGGCAACGCGATAAACAGAAGGTAGATTTCAGTTGTAAAATCAAGGCATTGCAACCGGGGGGAGGGCTAATACACAGATACCACCTGCAGTATAAGAAAAGCTTAGAAGGTATAAGGCCCAATTGAAAGTCCTATTGTTCTACCAGACAGAAAATAAAATGATGTTTCTTAAACAAAAATATTTTGAAAAAGGGGAGAGGGCGTATAAGATACTGGCTTGCAAGCTACAGATGCAACGTAAAACAAAAAGGGTGGGGGCCATACGTCCAGAACACGGAGGGTGCTTTACGTTGATGGGCACATAGGGGAGCAGGTTAGAAAATATTATCACTATTTGTATACAGCAGAATACTGGTAGGATGGCTCACATATTGCCCGAATATCAGCAGCAAACAGGGACAATTTAACGGCCACCTACCCACATTGAATCCTCCGGATTCTTTCGTATAGCAATCGCGAAAGGCTCCATCGTCAATGCATACAGCAGGGGCGAGAGGGGACATCCCTGCCTCGTACCACTAGTAAGACGGAAGGCGGCTGACATTATCTGATTCACCAGTACTCTGACCATTGGGACTCTATACAATGAGATCCATTGATTAAAATTGTGGCCAAACCCCATTTTCTGCAGCACCTTGTTCATAACCCCTACTCCACCAAGTCAAATGCTTTTTTGGAATCAATCATACCAAGCACGCGTCCAAGTCACGTTGCTGGGCGTGATGCAGGTATTCCACTGTATACAAATATTGATGGAGTCATAGAAACTAGGTGGCACGTCTATTCATAAAGATAATACTGGATATCGCCTGAACACCAGAGTTAAGGAGGGGTGAAACCCCCCTTTTGTTTCAGATAACGCACATAAAACCAGGGATTACCTTTGAATTCAAGGAGAGAGAACCTTACACAGGGGCAGTGCTCCAGATAATATTCTATCTTTCTGAAGTACCGCTTGTCCGCTGGATAACACTGCTTTGCTGTGAACGTCTGGACTTTGTTCTACACTCACTCAACTTTCTTATAGGAGGCGTGCATTGTTGGCGTGGCTTGAACTTGTGATAAACACGCCCCTCGCCTTGGCACTCCTACCAACGTGCCTATGTCATCAGAACACCCGCGCTCCTGTCAGCAAGTACCTTTCTTTTTTGTTTTTGAACATTGATTTTATTCGATTAACCAAACTACAGCATTACAATAAAGTAGACAACAGGAGACCCAAATACCGTCCCCCTTCCCCATCCGCTTACATCCACCTTATTCATCCCAATATATTCTGCATAGCGTCCTTCAGATTCCGTTTGATAAGCACAGTTCCATCCACCACCCCCATGTGTAAGGATTAAGGCCGCTTCCGTAGCAACCTGCCCTGCAGCCCAGCCATTGGCTGCTCAGCACTATGAGGTTCAGCATGTTGTGGACCTGGCTATCACGTCGCCCGGAGTATCCAGGGTATGTTGCGCCTCCGCACCATTCGCCAGCTCCATTTCTCTGGAGGTATAGCTCTGAAAGGGTGCCCAGTAGTCTTTAGGTCTGCTAGTCAAGGGAATCGTTAAATTATACAGCGTCTCCCTACGTTCACACCTCTGCATAAGATTTAACCAGTGTTGATTTGTGGGAGCCCTTGTAGCCCCCCAGGTACATGCCACCAGGGACCTGGCCACTGCTGATGTCATGCCTATCTGCCTCTTCACACACCGAGATTCTGATTCAACCAATGCTAACAACCAAATTTCAGGAGAGACCGGAACAAGCTTTTCTACCATTTCAGACACTGCCTCTGCAATACCCTCGCACATAGGCCGAACCTTTGGACACAGCCAAGCGACATGAAAGAAGTCAGCCGATGTCTGCTGGCATCTCCTGCAGTTAGGGGATTTAAGTGGGAACAACTTATGGAGACTGAGGGGCGAATAATACAGTTGACGCACAAATTTGAAATGGATCAGGCAGAACCTATTGTTATTAGATACTAATTTAGTCTGTAGACAAGCATGGTTCCATTGCTGATCTGTCAGTGTGTACCCCAGGCATCCCTCCCGCCGTACCTTACTTCGATCTAGCTGTAGGGGTTTAAGTGTACGGGCCATACCATATAAAATCGAGATTAACCTTTTAGTAGGGGTTGGATTGGCAATGTATTCCAACAGTGGGGAAGTGGGGGGAGCACGTGGGAAGTCTGGCCATTTAGTCTTCATCACCTCCCGTAGACGAAAATAAAGAAGCTGCGTAAGAGGATTCCATTCCCCCTACTCTTGAGATCCTCCCATGAGATGAACATACCCTCAGGGGCGATATCACCCAATGTGTGTACCTGCAACTTGGTGAAGTGTTGTATGAGAGGTAAGCCCCGTGCTCGATATAAGAACATTGCGGGGGGAGTACCAGTGACCCTGTCCAACCCACTTTGCAAGGCAGTCCCAAGCCCTTAATGTAACTTCCAACAGCTGCACTTCAGATCTTGCGTGACGGTCTCGTGTGGCCCATAGCAGCCCCCTAAGATCGTCTGGGTTGGTGATGGCCCTCCCCAAGCTCGTGTGGGGTAGGTCCTCCGTGGGGGACCACCACCAGACCGCGTAATGAGCCTGGGCCACTAAATAATACAAAAAGAGGTCAGGAACATCCATTCCCCCTTGTGAGCTCGGGCACCTGCTTCCTGCCCCATTTCAGCCTATTCATCATGCCCCTCAAGCGATTCCAGAAAGTAAGAGTGGGCCATATAGGAACGTTATTAAAGACATACAGCAATTTAGGTAACATCACCATCTTAGATAATGAAATGCGGGCTGCCTGAGAACAGCCGCACCCAGGTGTCCACCCATGCTCCAAATATTGTAATGCCGCCAAGTAGTTATCTTCGTACAGCCTACCAGGAGACGTGGAAACCCGAATGCCCAGGTAACGGATGCCTTGCGGGCACAAAGTGAAAGATTCACCAATGTCATGCTGGGAGACTCCGACGGTAAGGGGAGCACCTCCGATTTTGATCAATTCACAAGTAAACCTGATAGGTTCCCGAATTCCATGATCGCTTCCACCATAGGGTACAGGTTATCTTGCGGGTGCTTGACGTATACGTCAGGAAGTACCTTTCTCCAAGTACTGCTTGTCCGCTTTGCCGCGTTGCAGCGGCGTAGCGGCTAAGGTACTGGTTGATGTATTATTTGTAACCGTTTAATCTACCTGGCTCACAGTCTTTACTGGAATGGGGAACGGAACCCTTTATTGTCTCCTCGCTGCTTGTGTGTTGTGTTTTTTTATTGCTTTTCATTATTGGGCGTTTTTTAATTTATGTTGTTTAATTAATGTTGCCCTCCAATCTCATGGCAATCACGAAATCTACATGTGTATCGCATCAAACTATAATGCTTACACCAGTTTCTTCTACCGAAGTAAATAGGAGCACTAGTGTCGCAGACACTGATAACACCTCACCATCGGCTCCGAGGGTTGTGCGTTTTCCGCTCCCTCCTTTGGCGTTCTTGGCAGGAACCCAGAATTACTCTCAATGGCTACGGGCTAGGCAGTCCACCGTAAGTATTCCATGACTGATATGCTGACTCACCATTTTCTTTCAGATAATACTATGCTCTATTCAGCGGCGACAGGGATGGTAAAGTCCCCCACGCCTCCCACGCCGTCAAAGGGCGCTGATTTCGATGGTTCCATTGGCACAATCTCAGTGGATAACCCGTTGGATATTTCAATATTTGCGAGCCAGTGTTAATCACCCATTTCAATATATAGTGAGCATTTAAACCATCAAAGTAAACACTCTTTGGACTCCACAATAAAATCTGCGTCGGTCTCGTATGACAATCCTACCCCACGACGACAAGTACACTCTCCAATGAGACCGAAGGACCACATTGTCCAGTCTATGACTGAGATTACTCTGTCGGCTATTAACACTACAATATTGAGTTTGTTTAGATTGAGCTTCTTGACACCAAAATGACGCACCAATCGATTCAAATTGAGAAAATCTCACAATGCGTCACCACAGGGGTCTTGAATCTCCCCACGACTATGGGAATTCTGTCAATCCCCCAACTATATGTGCCTCTGAAAGAACTGTCACGATTACTTCCCCTAAGCTCCCTTGAACTCTTCCTCTATTTGAACAGATTATTCGCCCGGTGGAGATAGCAATGAATGAATAGATCCATTTGGGCAATGAATCGCAGTCGGTTGTTGAAGTTGCTCCTCCCACAAGAGGCCTGGGGCCAGTCGAGAAAACAAATCAAATCAAGGGATAGTTTTAATCCTGAAAAATAAAGCTTCTACAAAAAAAATACAAAGCAGGTAAAGTTGCTGCAAAATCATTCTAAAAACACACTAACGGCCATTTTCCGCGCCATCTCTGCTGCCAGGGCAGGGGATGGGGGTGATGCATCTCCGGTTGTGACCCTCCACGGCAGTAACATGACACCGGATGTTGTGGTGGTTCCCTCTGTGGCTACCATCGCCTCAGTTTCACAGCCGCTAACACAAGATCTTGATTTGTCTCATGAACCCCTGAATGCCCTTTTACAGGCCATTTGAGAACCTAGATAAGCAACGGGGGCCTCTAAACAATATGAAAGTAATTGCACCTATAAAAGACCTGGTGGTAACTAACACCAGCATCGCTCAAAAAACCATTTTGGCGTGCTCAATGGATGACCTAAAACAGGCAGTGGATGCCTATCTTAATTCACATATACAATCTTCAACTTCGAATGTGCCTAAACAAGTTGGGACTACAAGGCACCTGTCTGCGGGTCCCCCCCATTTCAAAGGAGCAGCCGCCTCCATCACAAGTCGGGTTGAATCAGTAAGTGGCAATAGCAACTCACAGTTGAATAATTGCAGTGTCCTTATCTCACATATCGTAAGATCTAAAAGCCCCGGCTCAGGTAACTCTCCATGCACCTCAAGTAGTGGTCAAGCAGAATCCACTTCCTTGGAATCATATCCAACAAGGATGTCTCCATACATTAATCTTGAAGTGTCAAGACGCTCCCTTTCCTAAATACGATCTGAATAGAGGGAGTGTGTTGAACATTTTCAATGATATAATTTTTATTTATTTATTTATTTTTTATTTATTTTTTATTTACTTGATTCAATCAAAATAAATGATTTTTACAAGAAAGAAGAGAAAATCAACAGTTGTAGAAGAAAATATTGAAAAATATTAAAAGTCACTGTATTGAAAGTCACTGTTTATCCAGTTCTTCACTACCGTTATTTGCAAAAGGATGTTTCAGCCCAAGAATCTGTTTCAGAGTCTGTTGTGGCGATTGTCCAGGCGGTCCTTTCTCCGCTAATTAGTCTCTCCCACCAGAGTTTCTTCTTCTTGAGTGTGCGATGCCAACAAAAGTGGGCGGACGTATTTTTCACTAATTGCTTGAGTTCTCGGGCAATTCAAAAGAAGATGCCGAAGAGTTTCGAGCTCCTCATCGTTTTTACAGAAGCGACATCTGTTTGAACTGGATAGACCTCTAATCGCCAGGATCTCGTTGGTCTCCAAAAGGTTTAGGTGTGCCCTCAAAAAGATGTTTCTTGCTGATTTGTTGGGAAATTTGGTGAGGTAGTTCGGGATTGTGCTCAACTTACTTTGTTGTAAAGGCAGATGGTTAGTTGACTTGAGCTGAGCCGCCCCGTCAAGAGTCTTTATCCAGCCGAGCTCCTCAAGTTTCCTTTTTATTTTCATTGTTTTTACACGCTGTTTCCCAGTTTTTCAGCAGTGTGCATTTCGCACCTTGGATTTCCTCCCCGATTATGTCCAAGATGGTAGGACAATTTGGGAGCCGGGTTTTCCTGTAGAGCATCAGGCTGTTTATTTCGATGGTTGCTGCCAGCGAGAGGAGACGCAATTCTCTTCTGATCAACAGCATAGATGTGCATTTAGGAAGGCCCAAGACAGAGTGCCAAAAGAGCCCTTATAGCCGGATCCAAAGCTTTGCTGGAATTTGCGGCATTGCTTCTGCCGCATATGACAGGGAGGGTACCACCTTTGCTCGATAGAATTTTAGGGTTCGGACCAGTGAGAATCGGCTGTATTTTTTATCCACCACTCGAGCTTGAGCGGATAGTTTCTGCGCCTTATTCAGGAGAGCTTCTTGAGCTGCTACATTGGTTTTTGAACAATCGAGCATCACGCCAAGATATTTAAAGCAGTGAACCTTTCAAGTGCTGTACCATTCAGGAACCAATTCAGTCGTTCTTTTCTCCTTTTCGACTTTTCCAAGACAAGGATCTTGGTTTTAGCTATGTTAATTTGAAGATCATTGACCTGTATAAATGCTGCCAAGTTGTCCAGTTGGCATTGGAGACCAATAGGAGTAAGATCCATCAGGATCATGTCATCCGCATATAGCAAGCGGGTTGTTTTCCTGGAGCCCATAGTTGGTGGAAAAGATCGATCGAGGCTTCGGTTTTCTGGAAGTCGCCGATATATGCTATAAATAGGGCGGGGGCTAAGGGACAGCCCTGCTTCACTCCTCTGCCTGATGGTATTTCCCTCGATAACAGCCCTCCTCGATTTAACGTGACTCATCCTGGTGTTCTTATGAAGTGCACGAATTGGTTGCTCAATTTCCTGGGGGCAGTTCCACTCGCAAAGTTTTCTCCATAGAGTTGTTCTGTTGACCTGGTCAAATGCTTGAGCCAGGTAAATGAAGGCCAAAAAGACGCGAGGGGCCCCTTTGCTGATTTTGCCTTTTAATGCGCTCAGAAACAAGATGTTTGCCGAGATCCCAATGTTTTTGGTAAATCCAGTTTGAAAAGGATCCGCACACTCTGCGTTTTTTGCCCATCGTTGGAACTGTTTTAGGAGCAGAGCCCCAAACACTTTTCCAATTACGTCGAGAAGTGCTATGGGGCGGTAGTTGGAAGGATCCTCTTTGTTGCCCTTCTTAAATATGGGTACCACTATGAAAGAAGCCCAGGAATGTGGGATAGACTTTGAGTCCCCACATCTCTTGAAGATCGCACTGATCAGCTCTGGCCACTCCACTGGATGATCTTTGAGGTCAATATTTGTGATCCTGTCGGAACCTGGAGCTCTTGAGGATTTGAGTCCACGTATGACCTCTATTATGTTCTCTTTATTACTTAGATCAGTCCACGGTGTCTTTACGACATCGCCTTCGATCATAGCAGAAGGAGGTTTGAAGAGTTCTTTGAAAAAATTAATCTAAATTTCTTCTCCAATATTATTGGCCGAGCTTTCTTCCCCTGGTGTAACAGTGGATCTCAACAATGACCAAAAGTCCCTGGAGTTCTGAAGGGTCATTTTCTGCAGCATCAGTTCTGAGTCCTGTTGATAGAGCGTTTGACGATGGTGCATAACCCAGGATTTATAGGCAATTTGTCCTTTGCGCAATTGGTCAAGGTTTTCTTGTGTGAGCTGGTTGTTAGCTAGCCGCTTCAGTTTCCTTAAGTCGCGACGCTTATCTACTAGGATCTTGCAATATGCATGGTTGCGAGGACCAGACATAGTTTTAGGTTTTGCAGTTTGGGATGTGAATGGGACCAACAGAGGCTGATAGTCAGGAGCTGTGGGAGTGTCCTTTGCTGATTGTTGTTTCGTTATGCTTTGATATTGTGATGCAATAGTCGCCAATGATCTGGCAGAGAGTTTCAGAGGATTTCTTTGTTGATTACACTCAACTTGGCACAGCATTGCAGATTTTTCGATGTTAAGTGATTTCCACTTTAGCGACAGCAGGTTATGGTCGCTCGTGTTTGAGGCAATTACCTCGAAGGAAACGGCTTGCGTCGCTAGTGGCCTGGTCACAAAAATGTGGTCGATGTCCGCTGAAGAACCTCCTCTCGACCAAGAAGGATGCTGGTTTAATCTTGGGAATAGGTCTCCTGTGTTCATGAAAGCTCTTGATGACATTAGGATGTTCCACTTTTTACCTCTGGCTTCTCTGTGTCACGCAAACTTTTGCTGGACACTTGTCGTTTTCCGTGGGCGGCAGGTCGCATTCAGATCCCCACATATAATTATGTTACCTGCTGGATGGTCTACCAGCATTGTGTCAATACTTTTTTCCACCATCAGAAGAAAGTTTTTGTCATCGATGTTCAGAGGGTTCCAATAAGCATTTATGACACCTAGCAATGATGTCAGGGGCCTTGTTTTCGAGTCTATAAAATGCTCCCATTGAAGAAGTGTGACGAGCAAAGGCGTAGATGATAGTACTGTTTGCAGAAGATGTAGCCCACTGCCTGAACGGATCGCTGTTAAGAGGCCAGATGAGGGGCGTCCAAATACCCCTTTACATGCAAGGGCAAAAGCTATGGTATATCCGTCCATAGTTGGTTTATCCATCATCCAGGATTCCTGGATGCAAAGGACGTCGAATTGACCCAGGTTTATGTTGCCTTCTTTGGTCAGATGTAGAAAGCCCCTTGTGTTCCAAGACCCCAGGGCCAGCTCTTTATTTGACGACTTAGATCTTTCAGTTGCAGTGTCCATAAGAATACTGGCACATTGCTATTGTTTCCTGTTCGATGTTAGGGCCTTCGGAATCCAGGACCAGAGTTGGGCAAGAGGTGTCTGCTTTGTTTTAGAGGTAGGAGACATTGCACTTTGATTCGGAACTTGCGAAATCGTTCGCTGAATGAGGTCTAGTGGCCCTTTGGGGAACAGACCTATGGCCAGGGGGTCTTTTGTAAGCTGAGTTGTCCAAGGTCGTTCTTAATGTCTCAGAATGAATTTGTTTGGAAATACCAGAACACCGGTGTCCACTTCGACTCTGTACTTCTGGGGCATTTGCCCTGGGTTCTTTACATTGGTTGTCTTTTGGTAGATTAACCTTTGTTGTCCGTGAAGAGAGCTCTGGGGTGTCCAAAACATGGACCACTGAGCCTTTGCACCTTACGGTCTGGGCGCGTTCACGCTGGTTTTTGGTCGGAGATAGACCCTTTACGGTCAATTCAAGGAGATCAAACCCCAATTTAAAAAAGTTTTCAGTAGCATCCGCAATCATGTTTTTTACTGTAGTCGAGGAAATATACAAGTATGCAGTCGCTTGTTTTCCTTCATGGATCGGTTCGACCAACGCAATATCTTCACTTCTCAGACGCCTCAAAGACGGGATGCATTTGAAAAGATTTAGCACGTATCCACGGTTGAGAATAATATATTTCTTACTGTCGAGAAGTTGTTCTAGTTTGAAGGTACGAGTCTTCTTGGTGCTTGTTGGCAATTTCTGATTTCTTGGTTTTGAATTATGTTTTTGGTGATGCAGGCTGTCTTTTTCTAGGTAGGGGTCTTCAAAATCTTCAAACTGGGTATTCGCTTTAGTGTCTAAACGAACTCTATGTTTTGTCTCCTGCTCTTCTTTGCAGATTGCCATGCTGGGGACAGAGAACGTCTTTTAGCTTCATCCCGTTTGTTTTGGTTTGTGTCTAAAAACGGTTTGCGTTCAGTGTTGGAATTATCGATGAAACATTTTTGAACACATGGAACACTTCTTGTATCTAGGCCCCAGGTTGAGTTTGCAATCAGTTTCTTGCAGCGATTTTCAAGAGTTAAGAATTGGGAGTCGGTTTATTCAATGGGTTTTGGGGTGAGGGCAACTTCTGGCGTTTCGGAAACCGAATAGACACTTAGGTTCATTAAGTCCTCATCAGTACCAGGAGCCGCTACTTCTTTAGGGGAAGAAGCGCAGGAGGTAGTATCTGCGTTTGTAGGCTTGATCTTTGATGACCCCTCGCTTGGGGCAGATCCTACTGGAGCTTGGGTCGGGAGCCATATAGAGGGTCCCCCCTCACTGCTTAAAGGTACCGTTGCTTGAGGCAAAGGTTGTGAGCAGACTTTCAGGTTGTTCGGTTTGCGCAGAACTGGATTAAAGAAGTCTTTGTTTGAGGAGGGAGCAGCCTTTTCTGTGGGGTCGATTCTGATTTGGTCATTCCTGCCAGACTGGATCACAATCACCTTGTTGTTTATGGAGCCATTTGTGCTCTGGCCCAGAGGTTTTCTTTTCTTGTTTGTAAGAGTATTTGTCTTACCCAGGTCTGCCCTCTGTTCCAGGGAAATCTCGCTTTTGTTGGTCATCCATGCCAAGTGGGTCTGAGAGCTAATTTCAGCGGTTTTTGATGGACTTGTAACTGAGCAGGTGTCAGCACTGGCTTGCTCAAAATGAGAAGATTTTCTAACTGAATCACAGAGGCCCCCCTGTTCCTTTTCTGCTCGATTGTTCAAAGCATTAATGTACCCTTCAAGGAAAATCAGCCGGCTGTTCATCATTGCTGTGAATGATGTGTGATCTTTTAGGGTGCCATTAATAGATTCATACAATTTGCAAAAAGGGGCAAGGGCAATCGATACTGTGGACATGATGGACATCAAGTGCAGCTTTTTCCCCGGAGAATCTTTAGGGGTGTTTGCCGGTAGTTCACTTAGCCGTCGATTTCTGAAAGGGCTGTGCTGAGTGCGAGAGCCTCTCGATTGATCTAAAGAAGAGGTAGGTCTGAGACCTGCTGCTAATACAGCCTGGTCTGAAAAATGTACACCTATTTGCTGCGTTGCACTAGGGACTGAGGCAGGCAGTACGTCTACCATGGGCGACTTTGAGCCTGGGTTTGCTATGTGTTGGTCCCCCCACACCCGCTTGCCGAGTGCGTGGGGAGTGAAGTCCCCGTTTCCAAGGGGGGGGATCACCATGTCCAGGCAGCTTATTGCAGATGATGACTGCAAGCCAATGGAATTGGGTGCAGATGAAGGTAAAGTTGCGGCAAAAGGAAGAACTGCCTTGGGATCCAAAGTGTTCGCGCCCACGGTATTCGGTGGTGAATCTCTGAGGGCCGCCTGCCCGACCTTGACTAAGGGCCGCAGAGTTGGATTTAGCGGCAGCTGCCGGGGGAGGTCGGGTGGTCTAGGTGATCCAAAATGCCATCTGACAGCAGGCGAAGGGGGAATCCGGGGCATGTTGACCCCCTCCGCATTCGACATTGTCGCCCCCCCTGTGCAGTGTTGATCCGACAATCCTGTTTGGGGGGTGGCCTGATCAGCGACCGCTATCAGGATTTCTGCATCCGAAAGTTCTTGGTGCCGTGTCTTTCCGTTTGCAGAATTTGGCAAAAAAGTTTTTTTACTGGCGAACTTGCAGCAGCAATTTTCGTTGCACCTCTCAGTTGATCTCTTCTAGGTCTTGTAGGTGCATTTGAGATGTTTAAGCGCAGGCTAAGCAGCACTTTTTTGCCAGATTTTTGGCGTAGGTGGACACAGCGCTTTCTTCGGGCAGGAGCTGCCTTTATTTTTAACAGACGCTGGTTCAAAGAGCTGTAGTTTGTTTTTGGTCGATTTTGGTTTACTTTTTCATAAGAGAGACCCTTGGGACTGTTTGAGCAAATTGAAGGTGTTCTGCGGTGATAGGCGGGTCTTTAATGGGGCTTGACTGGGCCGGAATAGTCAAAACCGGGCCTTCCTGTGGATCAATTTTCAGCACCTCCCCGAATGAAGGCGGGCAGGGGAGCTGCTGAATGTGGACTTCTATTTGATTTTGGGGAGGCAAACAAGACGTACTCGGTAGCGTCGAGATGGCCCCTTTCCCCCCCCAATGAGGCAGTCTCCGTTTTATTTTTTCCACCTACGTCGGGGGCGCCCACAGGTGGATGGAGAGGGAGGGATGCTCTGCCGTCCTGATCCAGCTCCCCCCCCAACCATACAATCCTCCCTTCCTCCACTCCTTACCTGTGTCCTCCGGCAGGGCCTCTCCTCCGAGATGCGCTCCCGGGTTCTCAGCAGGCTGCAGAGTGGTCGCATTATGGTGAATGTGCGTTGGGGGGAGGGGGCGCCGTCTGTCTGTCTCTACCCACTTTAGAGTTTGACCCACTTCCGTTTCGTCAGAAGGGCGTGGGGCATAGATTTGTCCATATGCTTTTTCGAACTCCTTAACTGCCGCCCTTTCTCCAGAGGTGGACTTACATGGAGGTCGCTGGCCTGGGTTGCTTCCCCGCCACGGGCTGCCATCAGCCCCGCACTCAGCACCACAGCCACCGCAGACTGCCGCCGACTGCAATTTTCTCCGCAATTCCCTCCGCGGTCCGCTCTGTGGTCGAGGGAGTTTTTTAATAGAGTTCAAGTGGTGCCTCCCACACACAAAACAACAGCCAGGGAAAGCAGACTCAAGAGGGACTGCCGCCGACTGCAATTTTCTCTGCAATTCCCTCCGTGGCCCGCTCCGCGGTCGAGGGAGTTTTTGAATAGAGTTCAAGTGGTGCCTCCCACACACAAAACAGCCAGGGAAAGCAGACTCAAGAGGGACTGCAGCCGACTGCAATTTTCTCCGCGGTCAATGATATAATTGAGCTGGAAGACATATGCTTTGGTGACAATGAACAGATTGAATTTATTTCAGATCGCGACTGTTCTATAGTTAGATTATGGATACATTCAGGTGTTGTCTTAAACGTGATTTCGAAGGCCAAAATGGTTCTCTTCAACATGGGATTCTTACTTGCCCAAGATCCAGACCGTGACTTAGATAGGCGGTATAGATCATGCAAGTCACATACTGCACCCTCCCAGAACCGTACCTATAGTAACGTAGTAGCCACTTCAGTCCCTCCGTTGCCAAGGAGAGCATAACCACCAAATGAACATGTAATCAAAACAGTTTCATTAGCAACCTGGAACTCACAAGGGCATTCACATTTGCAAAAATTTGAATTGAATGGTATTGACCAATTCGATATACTGGCCCTCCAAGAAACGTGGTTTACCACCACACCATTGTGGGACAACCACAACATAAGTTTGCTCCCAGCAAAAGCAAAATATTAGGCCGACCATCGTCTGGCCTCTTGGTGGCGGTCAAACTAGGTGTGGGTATTTCTATTACTCCCTGGGCTTCTATCAACTCTCAACTTCAACTGGTCAAACTTACGATGCAACAGCAGAATATTGCCTTAATAAACATCTATCGAAATCCGGTGGGCATAAGTGACCATTTTGGTCGGAGACTTGAATTTGGATTGTGTCAACAGAAAAAGTGGTCATAAATTGGGTGAAAAGCAGAGATGGTCTAGCTTTATGGAAGAAAGAAATTTCAAGATGGTTAATGGAGCATTGCCAGGAGATATTCCTGGCCAGCCCACTTGGCGTAGAGGTTTATCCTCCAGTATCATAAATTACATATATGTTGAGGCTAATCTTCTCTCACTCATTCAACGGTTTGAGATCGTTGACCAATCACAAAGTGATCACAACATGTTATTGCTTAAGTGGGATTTGCCATCTAGTCATACCAAATCGCCACAACCTAATGTGAAGTTGAACCTAATAGTTAACAATGCTAAGCCCCATTTTAAGTGGACACAATTCAATTTAGATCAGTTATCTGGGTTACTTGATTTGAGATCTTATAGGCGTACTGAAGCGCAATACACTTCTGCACTCGTCCCACTTAAGTATGCCATTGTTAACTCAAACAATAAGGCCTTTAAGCACACGCACAGCTATGATCATGAGCTTAACATCAGAAAACCTGCATATAGAAGAGAAAGAAAATTAATATTAAATCTTAATGATTCTAAAAAAGATGAACTTCTTAAAACGGTGAAATGCAAAGATCGCAATTGGACTCGTGAACGTAAAGCCCTTCTGTTCCGAAAAGACAGCCAGGCCATGTTGCTGGCCATATCGAATAAATCATCTGCTGACACGTGGGTGCTGTTAAATAACAGATCGTATGACACTCAACCTAGTGCCCAGTCCAATGCAGTTCAGGAACATCAGTGGATCAAGCACTTTAGTGAGGTATATGCTGATGCTCAGTTTGATTCCTTTGTGTATAAACAATCTATGCATTCTCCCTGGTCAGTAGAATGTTAATCGGCCATCATTGAAGATCTTATTAATAAAGCAAGCTCGTCGCGTGCTGCTGGCCCGGATGGGTTACACAATGTCATGGTGAAATCCAATCCAGTGATGTGGGCGATAATTTTGCAAAAAATCTTTCAACAAATATTAGTAAACAGTACGATTCCAAATTCCTGGCGTACGTCCTTGGTAGTACCAATTTTTAAGAAGGGTGACCAATTGTCTCCACTTAATTATCGCCCAATCGCATTGCTGGATGCGCGGCTCATCCTGCGAGATTTTAATGCCTGGACACTATCGAAACAGAAACGTGACCCGAAGCAGTCGGGTTTTGTGGCAGGCATGGGTACAGTGGTAACTCTCATGTGCTTAAATGCACTCAAAGCGCAATGTCAGGTGGTTAGACAACCTGTATACTCGCATTTATAGACCTGTACGTAGCATTCGATTCAGACTCCATAGTGCTCCTTATGAAAAAACTCTGAAGAGATGGATGTCCACGCTCTTTAATTGACATCATCTACGCCTTTCATTCTAATACTTCGATTCGGATCTGTTTACCCATGGGGGGTGCGCTGTCTGAGATTATTCAAACATCACGAGGGATGAAGCAGGGATGTTTACTTGCTTCAGCCCTCTTCAATTTCTTCATCTATGATGTTAAGCAGATCTTTGATAACATCATCTCTGATTCTCCCAAACTTGAGGGGTGCCCTGTCATGGTTCTGTTGTACGCGGATGACATGGTGCTCATTTCTAAAACCCTGATTGGGTTACAGAATTTGCTAAATGCGTTTGACATATACATCCATATGAATTAATTGAGAATTAACACCTCTAAATCTCAAAAATAGTAGCTTATTAGCCGAACAATTCTTCTAGGGGACTCATGTCTTGGAGCATCAACAAAGTCTGATTGGAAGTTGTGCCGAGTTATTTATATTTAGGTATGACATTTGAAGGCACAGTACAATCTAAAGGCCAGATGGAGAGTGTTGGCCGGAAGTTGGACACAGCCATAGCACAGACAAGAATCATACAACAAAAATATGGTAAATTCTCAGTTAAGCCAGTGTTAGGCAGAATCCTGTGCAGTTCCCTTGGGGAACACTGCAAAAAGATTAAGACTACATGAGCAGCAGTAACCCAATTGGTAGCAGTCTGCACCACTTAGATTTACCTGGTAGCTGTGGTTGAGCAGTCAGACCTCTCTCAAGAAGAGTTAGGCAGACTTAGGCCAAAAATACAGTAGAACAAGCAAACACTGACCAGAGCTTTGGTATGAAAAGTATATAATTATTTATTTAACACACTTGATGGAAATACACTGGCACTAATATATCAAGCAAGTTCCAACACAGTCACTATAAGTATATACACCTCCCTAGTTAATTATTCGACAAGTCTAGGTTAACACACCACTTATTAACAAAACAGAGGTGAGCGCGTAACCTTAGATGGCACTCCAATAATTCGTTAAAAAGGGAGAGAAAAGGCAGAGCATGGAAATAACACAGTACCAACACTTTTAAGAACCCCCAGCAATGCAGGAAAAGCAGGGTCTACTGTAGAGCCAAAGTTCATAGGCCAGGCCCACCCTTAGAGAGAGCAAGGCTGAATGTGCCCAAGATCACACAGTGGAAATGCACTCAAAGTCTTTGCAGAAAATGTCAAAAGAGGTTGGGTCAGTTCAGAAAGATAAAGTTAGAAGGTTTGGAGGCCAACCCAGTTGGAAAGTCAAGGATTTACGGGACACCTTGGATAGTCCGTTGCAAGGGAGGCCAGGCGGGACACAGTACCTTAAATGGTGAGAACATTCCAGCGGCGGCAGTTGTTCTTGGCAGCGGGTGCAAGTCGTGGCTTCGACCAGAGGAAGAGATGATCTCGACGAGGAAGAAAGCTGGAAGTCGTTGCACTGCCAGGGATGAAACCAGCCATGGAGTTCCCGATTAAAAGGTACGACCCTTTTATTCGTGGTTAGTGGTGAAGCGTGGCTATCCGGCCGCCGGGGTGCTTGGCACGGGCGAGCCGACCACGAGACGTCCTGGAAGGCGAAAAAGGCGAACTGGTTGGTCCCACCAGCTCAAAGGGAAGAAGACTCTCCTGGAAGAAGACTCTCATTGGGGAAGTGGTGCGTTCTTTACAGCAGGGCTCCACCGGTGGTGTTGTCGTTGTAGATGGCTCAGCTTCTCCCCTCTTCGGATTCTTTAGGTCCAGTGGCGACTTTTGAAGTTCCAGTCCCAAAGGTCCTGCTTTTATGCAGAAAAACCCCCATTCATCAGTTTAGCTGTCAATCACACATGCTAAGTGGTGAGCGAGGCGGGCCAATCAGAGTAGAGTGCGACTTGGGTTGCTAAGGCAACGCAGTCCAGGGTGCCAATTCCCCCCTCCACCCTTCCTGTGGAACCCAGACAGAGCGGCACCACTGGAGGGCTTCTGTGGAGAAGCCCGCCAAAATAGTGGAACAAAGGGCTCGACCTTGGTCAGAGTTACAGAGACGGACACAAACGCCATTTTAGAATAGAGTTCTGGCAAAAGGACCCAACCGGTGATTTAATATTAAATAAATAAACCGCGGTATCTTTAACATTGCACGAAAAAGTGGTGCGTTTAAAATCAATGGGAAAATCCCATAGAGAATATTCCGGTGGAATATTTTGCGTGGTAACCACTGCCACCAGCCAGAAACTCGACGAGGGGGGACGGGACAGTGCCCCCTCGAAAACAGACCCAGGGGCAATCGAATTACCCCTTACCAGTACTTCCACAATATGATGGTTTGTACTGGTTCTGTTCACAATTTGAGACTAGTAAAGCCAATGGTGACTTTACATGCCCTGGGAGACAGTAGTCAGTCCCAGGGTATGGAGTCTATGTTTGGGGGTCACTATGACACCCCTGTGTTACTGCACTGAGGATGCTGTGTAACACATACCAAAAACACATGAAGCCCTATGGAGTAAAAGACCCCATAGCCCATGAAACACATTCACAGTCAAAGGACATTCTCAAATCATGCATAAGAGTGGGAGAAAAAGAGTCTCACTCTTAGCAGGAGAAAAGAAATAAACCCCAAAAATCCAGCAAAGCTGCTGGGGGACTCACTAGGTTTGGGAAATTAGCCTTAACAGAGAATTCTTTCTAACAGCCAGCCACCTTGTATTGGATGCAGAAAGCTGCCCCTTGCCTACTATATGGGCTCGAAACAACAGCCCCTTTACCAACTATCTATCTATATAAATTGGAGGCAAAATATTGGCAGAAGATATCAAATCTTCCAATATATGTTCCAACTGCTTGTCTGCGGTATGAACTGGGCCTTGTCTCGCTCAATGCTCTTCATCAATGGCGTCGATGTGCCCTCTTCAGGAAATGTCTGGTTTCCACCAAGATAAATGTCATGCTGAAGGTTTTGTCAAACTATCTGTTTTCAAGCCAGCATATATTTGTGCGAATTTGGTTAGAAGACATCTATTATATTTTGATTCAAGCTGATGCTACAATTGAAACGTTAATATGTAATCCAGACATGGTTAAGAAACGCATATATCAGGCAGACTGGATTGGAACTCGGGACCAGTGTCTGACATATAAAAACTTTGCTACACAGCCTTTTGGCGACAAGAAAATTGGTTGTATGGAACCTTATTTAATGAGGGACCCATCGCCAAATCTTAGGTCCTCCATTTTACATCTCCGACTTAACCTGTGGCCTACCCGAGATCTTTTAGCAACATGTAAAATGATATCATTGGAGTGGAGGTTTTGTCGATTTTGTCAGGACCATTGTTGTAATGAAACGTTGGAACATTTGATATCAGCATGTCCTGGTTTAATTGATTTGCGTGAGATGTATTTCTCTAATCATTGCTCAACTCTTGGGACCATGAATAAATATAGAGATGGCTCACTATATTATGCACTTCCAAGATTTCCATCCACATTGCCACCAGTGTGTTCTTGCACGCCTTTAGGTTAGACCAAAGTAAACTGTCTACAGGGTCAGATAAAGTTTCACATTAGACATTGGAGCCATTGTGGAAGAATGTTATGAGGATGACTGCTTCTATAGTTTTTTTAAGATGTCATTTGATTTGAATTGATGTAATTCCTAATTTGGTTTATTAACGCATTGTAATTGTGTGGATAATTCTTATGGGTCATTTTTTTTCTTTCTTTTTTTTTACTTTTTACTTTTCCTTCCCTTGTCAAACTACAATATGCAATTATGGAATGATTTGTCATATTTTATGGTAATGATTTTAATATGTTATTAATGCTGTTTTATATTGGAAAGTTGATATATTGAAAAGTTGATTAATTTCAGCTAAACCAATAAAAAATATATATATATTGATAATATTTTCTAAACTCCTCCCCTATGTGCCTATCACCATAAAGCATACCTCCATGTTCTGGACATATGGCCTCCACCCTTTTTGATATCCACCATTTCCCTTCCTGAACTACTGGTGCAAATCGTATCCTTTGGTCACTTCTGGCCTAAAGGTAAATGTGGTGAAATCAAGTGTCATGCCCCTGTGTCACTCGGACCCTAGCATGCAGAAACAGAAGACCATTAGGGGTATGAGAGTAGAGACTGATGTGCTGAATTTGCCTTCCAAGGCAGTTGCAGACATTGGCACACGTTATTTTCACCCCGATGTTGAAAGTAATACGATCTAACCTCACTCACTGGGCTCGCATAACCCTTTTGTGGTACGGTAGATTGACTTGGGTCAATATAACGTTCTACCATGCCCATCATACCTGTTTTCAGCCCTCCAGGCGAAGCTTCCGGAGTCCTTTTTTAAAAACCGAAACACCATGGTGGTCAAATTCATTAGGCAGGGGAAACAACCTAGGATTAAAAGAACAATCTTGATGCTGCCGAAAGATTTTGGGGATTCGGGTTCCCTGACTTCCAACTTTATTACAAGGCAGTCCAGATGCTATGGGTATGTACTGGATGTACATGAAGGACATGTGCACCCACCCTAAAAAGAACAGAAACCTTTTGTGGTCCCAGAGAAGGCAAAAACTCACCCGAGCTTGGGAGTGTTGTGGTCCCTTTGGAAAAAGGGGGCATGAACAATAGACTCTCTTCCTGCCCGTCACCAATGATCTCTTCGTGTGGGATACCTCTGGATTTGGATAAATGTGGTTTCCGGCACACGCAGGCGTGGTTGGACAATGGTCTGGAGAGAGCAGAGCAATATATTTTACTGAGGGGGTGTTTGAGGAATATGTGGAAGTGTCCACAATATTTGGACGAGAGGCAATCAATGTCTTTGAACACATACGCCCAAAAGGGATCCTGGTAGAGCCCAGGTGGAATGCTGAGTTGGCTCAGACCCTCACACCCTTCGAGCATTCCAACAAACCACTTCGAACAAACCATTGACAGAGAAGTCTCCAGGAAAGGGATTCTCTCAAAGTTATATAGGATTATGGGGACAGCAGATACTACAGTGAGGCAAAAATACTAGGGAGGCAAGAGTACTGGGCTTCACAGATCGGTGTGGACATTTCAGAAGATATCTGGTAGAAAGCCTATAAGGTTATGTTTCATGGCAATCTTTTTACAGCAACAATGGAGCACAATTTCAAAATGCTGCACGGTTGGCATTTAGACGCCCCAAAACTCTCCAAAACGTTCAGTGGAGTATCTTTGCTATGCCCCAGAGATTGTGGTCAAATGGGTTCCCAACATGTTGTTGTCTTGTCCAATAATTCAGATTTGCTGGACCGAGCTTCTGAGCTGGATTAAGGAAATAGTGCAGGTCCTGCTTACATTGGACCAATTCTTGCTGGTCATCTCAGCAGGGGATAGGGAAAAGTATTGAATCCCAAGATTGTGGGAGGCAATGTTCCGAGCTGGGAGGATGGCACTAGCCCACAGGTAGAAAGGGGAGTCTGTTGTACCGACCAAAGTTGACTGGATGAATAAGCTTTGGGAAATTTTTCTGATTGAAGAATTGATGGCTATGGTTAACGACTGCATGGGGTTGTTCCACCAGGATTGGGGCATGTTTATTCTGAAATGGGGATTTAGCAAGCCAAGTGTATAGATTTAGATAAGTTGAATTCACTGAAAGCAAACGAGTACAGTGTATTCCCAAGGGAGTTTAGAGCTGAGGGCTCTCCCCATTGGAGGGGGTTCACAGGTGCTATTATTCCATTATTGAATTTGGAATGCAGGCCATGTAGGCAAGTCAAGTTGGGTGGGGGCTTGTACTCATTTCCAGCCTTTGTTTGATGTTTCTGATGCGGCAAGCAGCTGAACTACCTGAAGTGTGAACAGTTAATGGTGGGAGTGCGGGGGGGTGAATTTGTTCTAAATTGGAGTGGAACTTGAACATTGTTTTATTTAATTTTCAGTCACATGACAATACAAGGTAGCGCAATAGGTGCAACAGTAGATAATCTAGTGACACATTTCTCTGAGTCGCCCCCCCCCCCAAAATCCCACTATGAGAAAGAAAAAGGAAAAAGAAAAGAAATATATATCAAGGTGGGAAACAGGAGATGTACAGAAAGCAATGTTGGGCTTCGGCCTCTTAGGCTCCAGTTGTCTGCCCTAGGTATAACAATAATAAGTCTCACATCCCACATCAGTTCAGAGGTCAAATATGCCTTGGGGTGTGGTTTAAGCCCCCATAGTGTTTCGGTGCGCTCTTCTCCCTTGAGCTCCACATCCCCAGCCCCCTCCCCCCCAATCAGGCGCCTCACCATCAACTGATCACAAAAGCCACAGGTGTCGTAGAATATAGGATCTGAATAGGTGAGCCTCTCTGTTCTTAACATGTTCAAGGAATGGGGCCTAGGTCTGCATGTATTTGGGATAGTATTTGCCATAAGCACTGTAATCCTCTCCATGGCCAACATCTCCCAAACCTTAGTCCACCAGTAGGCCAGGGGGACCCTCCTGGGTTTTCCAGAACTGGGATCTAGTGATCTTTGCCGCCAGGAGCGATTGGGTTATCAGGGAGGCCTGGGAGCAGTTACGAGTCATCCTCTGGTACGTCTCCAAGTAAGACCACCAGAGGGTCAAAAGGAAGTTGGGCCGCAGTGATATCTTTAATTTGTGCTAGGACCTCCTTCCAGAATATAGCCATAACGGCAGGACCACGACATGTGTAATATGTTACCCACTTCCCCACACCCGTGCCAACACTAGTCCGACAGCACCAGAGATAAATGATTGAGTCTCGCCAGAGTGAGGTACCATCTATAGCAGTTCTATTGTCCCCTCTTTTGTCTCTGTGCACCTTTAACTAGCATGTGTTCAATGCCAGGTCTTAGCCCACATAAGGGAGTTTACTCCCCACCTCCAGCTTCCCCAGAAGCTTATATAAGTGAGAACCCCTCCCAGAGCCCCTACCCTCCAGGACAGATTGTTCAATTCCCTTTGGTTCTCGAGTAGCCATTCTCTTGATCATTGGGTTAGTGATCCAGTGTCTAAGTTGGATATAGCGGAATTGTTCGGTTTCAGGCAATTTGAATTTGGCTTTGCAATCAGCAAAGGCGAGAGGTTCCCCATCACAGAATAGATCCCGAAGTCTCAGCAGGGAGTTTCCATCCCAGGCTACAAATTCCCCCATAGCCATCCGTGGGAGATGCCCGGATTGTGCAAAACGGGTGTGAGAGGGCTTAATCCCTTCAGGATTCCCAGGAGCCGACACGCCTTATCCCAGTGTCCCAGGGTGACCGCAGTGGCTGGCGAAATCTCCCCCCGCCCTCCCTAAGCTCTACTGACAAGAATAGGAACTCATGCAATGAGATCAATGGACCTGCTTTTTCTACGTCCTTCCAGCGAGAGTGTTGCATCTTTTTTTTTTTTTTTATTTTATTGGTTTTTAGATCAAACCTTTAAAATATTACGACAAACACATAAGACAAACATTTAACACAACATTTAAAAGAAATCATGATTCCAACATTATCCTGTTTACTTCTAGTGACCTCTTATGCCAGCATACTCAGATAACACCTAAGGTCACTGAGTCAAACATGGCTTTACACAACCTCTTTAGCTCACAGCCTATCAAGAGCATTTAGTCTCTCTTCAATTACTGGCAAGAAAGAAGTCAGAGGCAATATTAATTTCATATCCAAACCATTACACATTATCTGCCATGATTCCTCCGCACATATGGACTGATGGACATTATACCACTGGCTCATATGAATTGCTCTTATGTCTTTTAGTGCTGGACAGAAAAGCACAAGATGTTTAAGTGACTCCAGATCTTTTTCACAAAGGCGACAGGTGGAATTAGCACCTACATTAGATGGCCAATGACTGGTCCTCTCCTTTGTTTTGAAGGCATTTAACCGGAATAACATAAACAGTCTTCTTGCTTTCGAGTTTAGAGAGCAATTCAAATACTTTTGAGGCATGTTGAAGGCTCTTGCTTCGACCGGAGAGTCTTTCATGGCGCTAGCCGACTTTTGCTCCCTACATGTGGAAATCCAGTCGGCACGCCAGAGCTTCTCCTTTGCTGCCGTTGGATTTGCTAGAAGAATTTCGATACTGATGTTATATAGTGCCAACAGATCTTCACAACGTTTCACCCACTGAGATAGAATGTCACACCTTTTTGCTGAAGCCTGGTGTAATATCTTGAATTGCAAGATTCCTTCCTCTATTCTGGATTTCCGAAATAAGGTTAGCTGATTCCAGCTGACTCGAGCATGCAATAATATTAACGCCAGTTTGTATCTTATACAAGCAGTCGATACCCCAATCGGTAGACTTAACGCTTTCATCCAGAACATGTGCTCCAAGGATGCCCAATGCTTTGACGAGCATCCAAACGCATTTTCCGCACTGTAAATCAGGATAGGTACCGCTTTCTGTTCATAAAAGGTACGCAGGGGGTACATCGAAAAACGCCCAAACTTTCTGTGTATCACTAGACCCTGGCAAGCTAGCTGGCCACCTTTCCTCTTGGATTCTACTACCCAGGGCTCATCACAGATACTAGAATTCAGTATCATACCTAGGTACTTCACTCTTTTTGAAACCTTTAGCTGTACTTGATCTAGTTTCCACACATACTTTGTCGCATTTGCAGTTTGAGTCGTTCTTGAGTTCCCAAACACCAGTATTTCCGTCTTTGCTGCGTTGATCTTGAGATTGTTCGAGCTTACATAACTTTGTACTGCGTCTAGTTTCCGTTGAAGGCCAATCGGGGTTGCGTCTAAGATTACTAAATCGTCGGCATACAGCAGCCAACTTATCCGTGAAGAATTGAGTTTAGGTGGAAACGCTCTCACGGAATAGATAGCCTCGCCGATATCAGAAATGAAGAGGCTAAAAATTGCTGCTGCCAACGGACATCCCTGTTTGACACCCTTATGAGTCTTAATTTGTGCCGACAAGGAGCCTGATTGATCTAGGCGAATTGTAATGGAGGTATCTGTATGAAGCTCTTTAATCTCTGCTAATAGACCCACTGGACAACCCCACTCCTCCATTTTCTGCCACAGCTTCTCACGATCAATCATGTTGAAGGCGCTAGAGAAGTCAACGAAAGCTAGGTACACCTTCGTGTTTGAGCGGAGGGCTTCCATCTTCAGTAGGTTTAGGACCAGCAGGTTCAATGAGCATCCGACCGATTTTACGAATCCCGCTTGTCTTTCGCCAACTCTCTTTGCTGTTATAGCCCAGTTGAGCAATTTGGTTTTCAGCAACGATGCATAAATCTTACCCAAGACATCCAGCAGCGCCACAGGTCGATAGTTTTTTGGTGATAATCTATCTCCTTTTTTGAATATGGGGACTATAATCCCAGTTTTCCATGAATTTGGCACTTGTTTTTGTGTATTAATTCTTCCAAATAGGTCGAAACAAAAATCAGTCCAGAGATCAGGGCACTGTTTAATCATGAAATTCGACAGGCCATCAGGGCCTGGTGCTCTGGAATTTTTAGCTCTCATGATTGCCTCTCGGATCTCATCCTTCGCAAAGTATAAATCCCATGGTACTGAATTATGTCTTGAAGTAGTAGGAACTAACTGTTTGTGGTATAAAGCAGAAAAATGCTGCACCCACTCAGATTCAGATATCAGACTTACTTGCAAAGCCTCTTGCGGTGTTTCCATTTGATTAATAGTTCGCCAGAACTCTCTACTGTTCTTAGTGATTAGGATCTTCAACATTGCCTCCGCGTCTTGCTGAAGCAATATACATTTGTGACTTTTTATCCAGTTTTTGTAGGATTGTTTGGTTATCCGATTTTTTTGCTGTTATTTCATGGACTGGCCCTTGCTTGTTTTTCCGGATTTCCGCCCTCATCAGTCTTTTGCGCTGCATCACCAACAGGTCGAAGCGTTGTTTCTTCTGGAAAGACCAGTTTTTGATCCCGATGTTTTTAGCTTTGAATTGAGACAGAATGGACGCGTATTCAATCTCCTCGGGAGTTGATCTGAATTGAGCGCATATGTTGGCCACGTCACTTTCATCCAGTCTCACCCGGAGTCGATTTGATTCCACCAGCACTTTTGATTTCCATTTTTGGTTTTGTTCCTCTTTTGAGTCAGGGAATGTTAATTCCAACAAATCGTGGTCGCTGTTGCTCATGGTACGGATTTTCAAGGATTTTGCCCGCGCCTGCATGATATCTGAAGCAAAAATATAGTCGATGGTCGAAAATTGACATTCACGCCGCCACGTAGGCTGAGCTGGAATGTCTCCTTGTGTACATCCGTTTAGCATTGATAGACCTCTTACATTCAGTTCTTCTACCCAGGTATTCGCGAGTTGTCTCTTCATTGCGTTCTGTGGCTTGCAAATATCAACATTTAAGTCGCCACAAACTAACAAGCAACCCCCTTTGTTTGACTCCAGTAAATTGTCAATTATTAATGTCACCTGATCGATGAACGAGTATGTTCCAGTCCGGTAATGGTTCCAATATAGATTAATTATATGGATCGCCTCCCCCACTTGTCGTGTTGCGTTGCTTTTGCCAATCTCACAAACTTGAATATAAGGCGTAACATTGGCGGAATTTAATAACCGGTAACCTGAAGATCGTTTGATCATCGTTAAGAGACCAGATATAGGGCGTCCCTTTTCTGCTTTAATTGCGGGGTTCAGCGCACACTCAAATTCAGAAGACACTGGCGTTTCACACAACCACGTTTCTTGCAGGCAAATCAATTGTAAATCATGCAGCCAATCATTTTTTAGCAGATGTATGAACCCTCGCGTGTTCCATGAGGCAAAAGAACATAAGTGCACCTCGCTGGCCTTTAGGCATTAGCTGTGAGTATTAACGTTCAACGCCGAGGCCAACCACTTCCAGTCCTGCGTCGTATCTCTGTCCGATGGGCTATTTACTATTGTCGGAGTAGTCATGTCTGCAAAGCCACCGTTGTTTATGGTGATTTTAATTTTCGCCATTGGACTTGTTCTCGCAATCTCTTCTTTATTGCCTGCGCTTACACTTCTTCGCGCAGAAACTGATGACCCCTCTTTAGACGCCGGCTTGTTCACGACAAGTTGCTCCTGCTGGATTTGTTCTCTGGATTCAGCTCTATTTAAGCTTTCTTTGACCCCTAAATTACCTTTTTGTGTTAACTGAGCTTGGGCGGTTCCGTCTTTCATCACTACTTTTTTGCACCTTACAGGATCCGATAATTTATAAGTGTCGAAACCTAGAGACAATAGCTCCTCAACAGATTCCAAAATTACATTTGCGATTATGTTGGAATTTATATGTAGAATCACCTTATCCGTGCGTATCTCCTCCGGAAATTCAATAATATGCAGATCTTTAGAGCACAGGGATCGTAGCCTTGGCACATGATGAAGCAGCCTTAGCACATTTGATCGATTCAAAATTTATTTTTCACCACATTCCAACCTCTCCAGCATCAATTTAATTACGGGGCTTAACCCTACCGGTTGGGCTGATTCGTGTCCGTTCCTGTATTTAAGTTTGATCTCCTTCACCTCAGGCTGCTGGTACTTGGTTTTCTGTGATCTGGGAAAATCATCAACCACCAGTGCAGCGGCCAGCTCACTTATTGCTTTTACGGCGTTTATCCTTATCAAGGGAGGCACACCTGTGCCACCAACGTTTTGACTCATTGTTGCCACGCTTCTCGCCAGCCGCTCTCGTTTTTCTTGTAAGGTGACAAACTCCGGACTCTTAGGCCCTTGCTCCCCCTCTACAGCCTCTCCTACGGGTAAGACTATCACACATACCCTGTCACGGGACTCCGATGTTGTGATATTAGGTGGAGCTTGTTGCTTTCCTGGCAACTGGTCGTGAGAATTAGCAATGCCTACTACTGGCATTCTGAATTCACAAATCCTTCCTGAGTTTGAGGGCAACGTGACTGCTTTCTGATCACCCGGCACGACAAGAGGTATTACCACAGGGACCTCTTGAATCGGATCCTCGTAAACTGATAATTCCAATAGCTCCTGATCGTCCAGCTCGGATTCGTCTTGTAGAGCCTCGGATCGTGGCGTGATAGTTCCTGTCAAGTCGACCTCAACTTGTTTATTCACCTTGATTGTGTCTGCTAATTTTAGACTAGATGTGATCGCTTTGTCGACCAGTTGGAACATGTTGATGTTGCGAAGAAATTTTCGGGCTCCCTTTTGTTTCGACTTTTTACGAGCAGGCATGTTCTTTTCTTTTTTCGCTTGAGAGGGATTTTTTTTTCTTACTTCCCCAGTGTTTTTATTTTGGGCTTCTACCAATGTACCTCCAAAAATGGGGAATAGGCCTGCAGGCTTTGTCGTGTCAACAGCCGCTTCATACAGGCATGAATCATCAGCCACCGCCTGTTGTATAAACAGCGAGCCAGATGCTTGTTGACCGTCATGCAAGGCGGGGTTTGATATATTTTTAGTTTGCATGAACGCTGAATGGAACGAGCATTCCAGTGAGCATAGCCGGTCTTCGCCTTTTTCAGATTCTTCACTGATGTTCTTCGAATTTTCTTCACCAGGTGCCTCGTGGAAAGCGGCATCGTTAGTTGAACTTTTTGGCAAGCCAATTGATTCCATTTGCCGGCTTGTCGGGTTCAAGTTGGTTTGAGGGGACCGATCTTTCCTATGGGATAATGGCGTTTGCAGACCGATATGCTCTGTGGACGTTGCAATAGTGAATGGAAGTGAGAGAAGAGTCGACTGCTCATTTATGTCCACGTGAGCCAAGTTACTTGCTCTGCCCATCTCCTCTCCTTTTAGGTGTTTGTTTGGTTTATGGAAGAGCGCCAACGCTTCTTTTGCAACCTCCGCAAACAGTTTTTTATCGATCATGTCATTCCGTTTGGCTTCATTAGCTGCGTCCATTCCTGCCAGTATATTTTGGTTTATCTCCTCTTGTTTTGACTCCTGGCCTCTGTGCATTAACTCTAGGTGAACGAGTTTTGAATTCACGAGAGCCAGCAGTGTTGTAACATCCTTCACATTTTCGTTTAATGTTTCATACAATTTAGTAAAAGGTGTCAGGGAGATTGCCATCGCGGATGTCATGGCCATTAGTAGGTCATTCGATGGTACATGTACACACGGGGCTACAGATCCGCCACCAGAAATGTGCTGCGCATCGCGTGCAGATCGTGAGAGCCAAACGCGTTCTCTTATTTTTGGGAATGGACGCGCCACAAACGATGAATCTCTTGACATTGGCTCGTCTGGCTTATCGCTATTTGAGTTTAGACTTAACTGTGATTGATTTGTTTGATGTTGTCTCTCAACCTCATGACCTTCAGTAGAATGACAGGGCAGCCTTTTCTGGGAGTGAACCACCTTTTCCTCTGATGATTGAGCTGACGCCTCAGAGGTTCCAATTCTTAATTTTTTATAGTTACCAGCTCTCCATATATCTCTATTGTCAATCGTCATGGTTCTACATTGACTACTCTGGGAACATTTTTGTGTCACATTTGGATCTGGGGTAGCCATCACCGACAGATTGCATGAACGTAATTTATTTAAATCGATCAGATTTTGCAAGACCGCAGAAACCACCTCCAACGAGTTCCTTCTATCGTTACATTTTACATTATCACTTACCGCACCTAGGCTACATTCACTTTGTAGTAATGTGTTTGGTGCTAGTAATGGCAAATAGGGATCCATTGTATCTAAGGGGGTAGCAGGAACAGTTTGAGATGTTGATGGAGCATTCATGACCACGCCTTGACCAGCTTGTGGCGTGCCATGCGAGTGCAAGTGCGTGGTTGCGTCATTCTGTCTCTCAGACTTCGTACATGCTTTGGTTACTTTCATCACTTTAGTCATGCCAACTTTCCGTGAGTCACGAAAGACCGCGGATGGAGGATCTACCGCGTCAGCAAGGACGGTCAGTCTGCTATCCAGACATGCCTCTTCCAAGTCCAGCTGACGCTGCCGAGCCTCCGCGTCTGTGCCGTCATCACTCGCGGCCGCATCGGTCACAATGCCGCCACGCCCACCTGCGTCATCGCTCGTGGCCGGAGTCGGCGCCACCGTGGAAGACGCCCGGTCCACCACGGCACCCTCCCGCGGCGAACCCGCGAAGCCCGCGCTCCTCTCACCATCTCCAGGCAGCGCCCGCGGGTCCGCCGCGGTGGACGGAGGGGCAAGCGCATCACCCAGTATGTTATCCATCAACTCATTACCCGTCGTGTGATCAACGATGCCCATCCGAGTCGTGAACTCAGCGGGTTGGGTAAGATTAGGAGGCGGGGGCGGAGATAAGGAAGCGGAGAAAGTAGATGAGTGTAGAAGCTCATTGGCTAGTAATGTCTCGCCCGGGGAGTCTTCAAACACCTCTTCAACGAGCACAGCTGTCGTATCCTCACAAGTTTCTGATAATGAGCCACATGAATAGTATTGGCTCACCTGTTGTTGGCGGGCCCGCTTGACAGGGTGGTCCTCATATGTTGCCAAGCGTTTGACTTGGGCTCTCGTCCTCAAGGCTGGTGTAACTAGATCCATCAGGCCGAATTACAGTGACCCGGCGCCCTGCGCCACTCGCCAAACAGCAAACAGTATAGTCCACAGCCCTTTGGTCCTCAGGGCTTAGTGCTGCAAGGGCGCTGGAGGCGGCCTTATGTACCAGATGACCTAGGTCAGGTGACCTGGGTCAGTTGTTAAAGGTACAGGCACACGCACCTCTTCAATTCCCTCTTCCTCCTGGATAAGAGTCACTCGCCACAGCAAACAGTATAGTCCACAGCCCTTTGGTCCTCAGGGCTTAGCGCCGCAAGGGCGCTGGAGGCGGCCTTATGTACCAGATGACCTAGGTCAGGTGACCTGACTCCTGGGTCAGTTGTTAAAGGTACAGGCACACGCACCTCTTCAATTCCCTCTTGCTCCTGGATAAGAGTCACTCGCCACAGCAAACAGTATAGTCCACAGCCCTTTGGTCCTCAGGGCATAGAGTGTTGCATCTCTGGCGCCCAGTTCGGGACTAGGCCTATTTGTGCCGCCAGAAGGTAATTCCTCAAAGACAGAACACTAAGCACCCCTGCAAATAAGGCTTTTTAGTAAAACTCGCTTCTGAACCCTCAGGCGCTTACCGCCCCAAATGAATTTAACAATATCCGTATAGAGTCCCTCAAGATCCCTTGCCTGTAATTTTAGGGGTAGCCCCTGAAACACATTTAAGAGCTTCGGGAGCAGGATGATCTTAACAGCTAGGATCCGGCCCAGCCACAAGATTTCTTGGTGGGTCCAACGTGCAAGTTGGTCTCGGGCATCCTTTATCAGGCACGGTAGATTGGCACTCACTAATGAGGTGAAGTCGGTGGTGATTGTGACGCCCAGGTATGGCAACTCAGTAGGTGCCCAGCGATAGTCGGAGTCCTCTTCAAGCCTATGCAGTTTCCTGGGATTCTGAGACCTTCAGGCCCAAGGATTTGTCTTTGTTGATTCTAAAACCGGATACCTCATCGAACTCGCAGAGGGCCTTTGTTACGTCAGGCAGGAGTCCCGGGGGATCAGGGAGGAAGCACAGCACTTCGTCGGCATAGAGTGCCAGCTTGTGCGGGTCCCCAAAGGGTCAACCTGGGAATCAGCGGGTTGCACCGGACATGTTGAGCCAATGGATCCATCGCCAGGGTGAAGATAAGAGACGAGAGTGGGTAGCCATGCCTCGTACCTCTTTCTGCCTGAATTTACTTGGAAAGCTGACCATTAACATTTATTCTTGTCCTAGGGGCCTTGTAGTTGGCCATCATTAGGCAAATAACGTGGGGGCCAAAATTGCATTGTCGCAGGACCCCTTCCACGTACGCCGAGCCCATGCTATCGAACGCCTAGTGGACGTGCAAGGAGAGCAGTACAAAGCGCACAAGTATTTCCCTTTTGGCTGCTATTACATCTACCACTCTGCGAATATTATCGTGTGCCCCATGCCCCACTATAAAACCGGTTTGGTCCTGGTCGATCAGCTTGGGGCGGACTTCGGTCAGCCTGCAGGCCAGACCTTACGTGCATTTTGGCATCAACATTCATAAGGGTTAATGGCCTGTACGCCGAGCGGTCCGCCCCATCCTTCCCTGGTTTCAAAATGAGCGTGGTGGTAGATTCCGCCATGGTATCCGAGACTGCCCCTGATCTCAAGAAGCTGTTGAACAATTTAGTCAGCTGGTGCAATACAATAGGCGCAAAAATGTTGTAGAATTGGGTCGAGAAGCCGTTGAGCCCTGACGCCTTCCCTGCTGGAAGGCGCTGTATGGCTTCCAGGACTTCTTGTTCAGTGATTTCCGATTCAAGTGAATCTCTGTCGCTGGCCGAAAGCTGCTGGAGCTTTGCTTTCCCAGTGTACCATTCCTTTTGGCTCTGCACTCCGGGAATGCTCGCCCCCAGTTCTCTGAAGTAGCTCTCTGTGAGCGCCACTTTGGCCGCCTCCTGAATAACCTTCCCCATCCAGTAGGGTCAGGATAAAATTACGCTGGTCGCACTTCTGCAATTTCACAGCCAAAAGTCTGTTGACTTTGTTGCCCCTTATGTAATAGTACTGACGAGCCGAGAGCAATGCCTGCGGTGCCTTGTCCGTGAGGTGGACTTCCAATATTTTCTGTGTGACCTGTAGCTTCTTGAGGAATTTGTGCGAATGAATTTGCTTGCGATAGGCCTCCCGCTGTCAGACCACCTCCTTTAAGTCCTCCTCCCTTGCTTTGCAGGCTTTTGTGTATGCTGCCACACGGCTAATAATAACGCACTGAAGGACCACTTTGATCACATCCCAGACTATGCGCTGGTCCATGGCCCCTTTGTCGTTATCTGCAAGGTAGTTGGCGAGTGCTTCAGAAATGTGCGCTCGTATCACAGCGTCCTTCAAAAGGAAGTTGTTAAAGTGCCATAGTTTGCGAGGTTGACTCGCCAGAGCACCGAGGTCCAAGCAAATGCGTCCTGGGGCATGATCAGAGAAGACCCTCAGGAGGATCTCACAACGGGTAACCGTCGGGACAAGGGACCTGGAGATCAATGCCATATCCAGCCTGGAATGCACCCAGTGCACCGCGGAATAGAAGGTATAATCTGGTTCTTCAGGATGAAAGAACCTCCAGGCCTCTATCACCGAGAGGTCTATCAATAGTTTGGTTCAGACCAAGAAGTTACGCTTATCTGCTAATGATGGGGCTAGGGTTTTATCTTTAGTGGGATCTTTAACAGAATTAAATTCGACAGCTATAATCAGATCACCTTCCGAGAAGCCCAGTAGCATTTTGGTGAGAGCAGTGAAGAAGGTCTTTTTTCCAGTGTTCGGGGCGTATAACGAAATAAGGGATATTTTTTCTGGGCCCAAGTTTGGCGCTCAGAATCAGAAACCCGGATCCTGCATCTTCCCCAGCACTTTAAGCAACAGCCCCCTCTTAATGAGGATACCCACCCCTTGCATTTTAGAGGCAAAGAAAGACCTACAGTAGAGTTTATGGGTCAAGCGCGGTTCGTCTCCAGGGATCAAGTGGGTTTCCTGAAGGAACATGAGGTCAGAGGCTAGCTTCGATATCCCCCGAAGGACCGGCATGCGCTTCATTGGGGAATTAAGATATTGGACATTCACTGGCCACCATGGGGCGCACGGATGAGCACTGCCTCTGTGTGAGCTCTGCCTTCATGGCCCCAGAAGAGGCTTGAGCCCTCACTTCAGGACCCCCTGCCCCATGGGTGAAAAGCGGTGTCAGGCTGTATGAAGGTACCACCCCCCCCCCAAACAGGAAAAAACCAGAGGCAAAATGGCCAAGATTTCGAACAACACCGCCAACTGTAACAGAACGGCTCTCCCGAGACATACCCACGACAAACTGAATGTGAGAGTGTTCTAGAAATCCTTTGTTAGAACGCCCCCAGGCCTGGCAGCGGAATCGACAGACTCTGAGGAATAGCGGACTGTTGACCCTTCTCGCCGCCTCACCTACCCCCAAGTAAAGGGAGAGCGAACTCAGAATACGGCCGAACAGAAGCAGCACAAATGATCCGACACAACAGAGGCGACTAGACAGACACGCAGAGGTGTTGCATCGTTCCATCGCCCTCGGGCGGACTGCCTTAACCCCCTCGTAACAGAGGCTGTCCTGCTCTACATAGTCAGACACCCGCGTTGCGCACCTCACACAGCAACCTGGGAGGAAATTACCCCGGGAGAGTCACTGCACTGACCTGGGGCGCAGAGAGGAATTCCTCAAGATCAGAGATCCCTACGGTGACCCTTGGGAGATGCCCCGCGGACCCAGTGCCCCCTGGCGGCCTTGCGCAACAACTAAGGACTGGCATAGCCCACCGCTGACAGACCGCACATGCGGAGCCAAGCCCTTGTCGCCCAAATGACAGCGTGCTCGCCCGGGAAGAGACGAACTGTGTGGCGGAACTCAATGGCCAGAAAGCAGATAACAGTAAGTGCTCCCTGTCAACCTCAAAAGAGTAACACCGACAAACCCAAATTCAACTCGCGAGCGCAGAACTAGTCGAAGCTCCAACCTCATCAGATATAACGCGCTCATTAGAGGAACTCCAAGAGTTGCGAGGGACTTAAAACGTAATGTACTCTTGGAACAATGCTTATTGAACACACCATCACAAATGAACTCAGCGAACCCAGTGACCGGAGGTCGGAGTGACTGTTAAGCCCCAAGACTCTCCAAAAAGTCAAGCAGGGCCACCCAAGCAGGTGTTGCGTACAAAACACACCACTGTGACCAGAGCGGCCCCTCACACGCAGATACCGGACCTGCTGACCCATCGGGGAGGAAAAGGGTAAAAGAGAAAAAGTAACCCCCTGCTCCCTACGGAGAGGAAACACCAACTCCACCAACTGTGGGAACTTGTCCCCGCGTTGCCCTCAGGAGACAACAAAGACCACTTCCCTGGTGCACTCCATTAACACGCCACGGGCCCTGCCCTAGACGGGAGTTCTTTCAGAGAAGGGCCTGGAAGAGTAACAAGGATTCCACGGCATCACAGGGACCCTTCTAAACGGGCACAGCAGCCCTTTAGAACCCCTCTAAGCTAGAAACTGTTACACGCACAAATGTTCATTTCTGAGGTTTATACCTCCTAGAATCACTCTGCACACATCCGCCCTCCACGTCACTAAAGTGACCAACCGACCTAAAACATTCTGCAAAAGAAGTTAGACCTATGCAGGTGGTGCAACAAAGATACCTAAAAAGGGGGACCCGCGAACAATAAGACCCCCCCACCACTGGACGACCCAGAGGCTCCCCAACATCGTCACGAGAAACCAGAGAAACCCACGGGAGTGCTGAAGACAACTGTCTATATTCCTCGAGGGCAAGCTACAAGCGACACAGCTAAAAAACGTTTCTAAGGTCCTGCCCAACGGGCGGGTGTGCTCTGATTCTACAGCGTGGGCATACACCCCACAATACTACAGACCACAGATTATACCCCACCTTGCTTCCGGTGACTCCCCGTGCACCTACCAGGCCTCACAACCTCCTTGCCCTGGATGCGCAATCTCCAGAATATGGAGAAAGAGTGTAAAGGACCGGCAACTTCACTTATCAACTGTGCTGATCAAGTGAAACCAACCCTCACTCCACATCTTGAACTCCACACCAGAAAGAGAGACAACGCCTCTGGTGCCTCCATAAACCCACTCAATCAATGCTCGCCAGAACACCCGGGGCTGCGGACATACGAACGCTAAGCAAAAACTTGCACTCTACAAGTTTTCTCCGCACCGTATCCAGAACGCCCCCCCACCCCCCACAACGTTCCAATGGCATCCTTAGGTCCCGAAGCAGCGGCGACCAAAGCAGACGTGGCTGACCTGCTGTCTGAAATGAAGAGCATGAGAGCCGATATAAGCGGAAAAATAGACAAAATAACTCCTAGAATTGACAAAATGGAGGAGAGGTTGGATGAAGTGGAACACAACCAGACCTCCCGGTCTACATTGGAATCACAGATGGACACTAGGATTACACACATCGAAACAAGAGAGGAAGAATTTCACCTAAAGGTCGACGACCTGGAGAATCGCAAACAGCGCAATAACATGCGTTTTCAGCGTCCCGGAGAGAAAGGGGGAGACAGAGACCAACCTAAAGAGAACCTTACGCACTCTGCTGAAACCTTTGTTCGAGGACGACTCTGTAGATGAACCAAAGCTTGACCGCATCCATTGTGCTGGTTGCACGGCGGGAGGCCCAAGGACAATATTAGCTCAATTTCATAACTACGCAGACAAAGCACAAGTTCTTGATAAGGCCAGACAGGGCACACAGATCCCCTTGGACTCGGTGAGTATTTCAATATACCAAGATCTCTCCTCTCTCACACTAGCTATGCTGAGGAAATGGCTACCACTCACCATATTTCTCAAAGAAAAAGCAGTGCCATACCGGTGGGGATACCCCTTCTCACTGACATTCGAGTGGGAAGGGAACACGATAAATACTAAAAACCGAAAAGGATAATCGGGAGCTGCATTACGGAATGGCTCGGAGACCCAGAGGAAGGATCTGCCCGGGATGGAGGAAGAAATAAAGACAGGGAGTGGAGAATCAAAGGACCAAGACGAAAGAAAATTCCGGGATCAAGAAAGTTCAGGAGGATGAACGGATCCCCAGACATGGAACACTGAACTATATCCTTCTTGCCGACCACGTCACCCGAACGTCGACCCAGGTTGATGGTTCAGCATAGCGTTTCTGGCATTGGAACTCCTAACCGGAAGTCGGCCACATCCACACTATGGACGCTGATGGCAAGTATACCAGATTGTGGAAGTTGAACGCAATATTGAAATAAAATGGGGGGTCGGTATCGGGGGGATACATTTATAATAGAAGTGTTATGTTTAAGGACCAAAGGGGGTAAGATCTTCGCTGGTGGTCCGAAACGGATCGCGTGAAGACAACCCAGATGGATCGGACACCGCAAAGGGACAAAGGGGGAGGGGGGAGGAGGGGATGAGGAAATGTTCACAACAGGCAAATATATTGTTATGTTCAGTCTCAGAACGCAGAAATTGAATAGCAACCGGTGGGGATCAGTGATGAGACATCTAAAATACAACTATGTCACAGATAACTGACAGTATAGCAGGCCCTATTCCTTAGGGCTGGCACTCTGAATGTTAAGGGTCTTAACTCACCCACCAAAAGGTCATTAGTCTCCCGAGAATTTAGGAGGGCCAATCTTGACATACTCTTCCTTCAAGAGACCAGATACATAAACGGGGAGGAAGGCTGGCTTCTTTATGCCAAGCAGGGGCTTGAATACTGGGTATCAGGCCCCTTATGGAAGGCGGGAGTGGGTATCCTGATTAAAAAGGGGCTCAAATTCGAAGTTAGAAAGACTTGGTCAGATGTGGGAGGTAGAGCTATCGTTCTAGTAGGCAGACTGCACAACACAACCCTCACTCTGGCTTCCCTCTATGCACCCAATACGGGACAACCGTGCTTTCTTCGCACCCAATACGGGACATCCGTGCTTTCTTCAGCACATGACCCCAAAGATAATGCTTGAGGCCAAAGGGGAGGTTATCCTCGGAGGCGATTTTAATATGTGGGTGGACCCCGCACTCTATAGGCAAGCTGGCAATCCACAAGCAAATGAACCGCTAGACGGTGGCCGTGCTGAGGTGATCGCAATGAAGGACATATATATAGTCTACATGACCTGTGGCGTCACTTACACCCCCACCAGGCAGGATACACATTCTATTCAGCCCCGCACTCCACATACACAAGAATAGACTACATATATCTAAACCCTGGCCTAATTGACGCAACGACCGCATCAGTAATTTTCCCAATCTCCTGGTCAGACCACGACATGGTCACCGTCACTCTTAACCTTTTAACGCTTCCGCATAAAACCTCGAAATGGCGATGCAATGAATCACCCTGGAAGGACCCAGTATGCCGTGAACAGCTAGCAAAAGAAACCAAGGAGTACTTTGAAGGAAATGACATGGGGGAAGCGTTCAAAAATACGGGGTGGTAAGCAGGGAAGCGACCTGGAGGGGCATACT
The DNA here is from genome assembly GCF_040938575.1 of Ambystoma mexicanum. NCBI lineage: Eukaryota > Metazoa > Chordata > Amphibia > Caudata > Ambystomatidae > Ambystoma > Ambystoma mexicanum. The sequence goes on from NC_090923.1 coordinate 644,457,368, forward strand.
GATTAAGGAGGGGGCTGCCAAGAAAAGGGAGAGGACCCTAATAAAAAATAAACTTAGGAACGAGATTGCGTAGTTAGACCTCCTAGCGCAGTCCAGCAATGAACAGAGAAGCGATAGGATAGCGGAAAATGTCCAAAAAAAGGGAAGAACTTCGCCGGTTGGAGGAAGGGCTAGCCATCCACAAACTCCAATTCTTGAAGCAGAAATATTATGAAAAAGGAGACAAGGCCGACACATTCCTGGCCGCCAGACTAAGAGGACAATGGGCTGAGAGGTGGGTCACGGCCATAGAAGGTGTAAACAATCCTCAAACAATAGAATCCTATAGTATCCCCAAGACTTTCGTTGATTTCTACGAAAAACTATATAAGTCTGAATCCACAGAGGGAGAGGAAATAATTAACCAGTGCATGAAAGAGATCACAATGCCAAAGCTTTACCGGGAGAAGGCAGAGTCACTAGAATCCCCTATAACCCCTGAAGAAGTTGAAAACGCCATTAAAAGACTACCGACAGGGAAGGCACCAGGAAATGACGGGTACACCACTGGGTTTTATCAAACCTTCCTGGGACCCCCTCCTCCCCTTTATGGTCGAATTATTCAATCACATTCTCCTGACGGGATTGGCACCCGAATCATTCTCGGAGGCGCTAATCTCTGTAATACCAAAGGTAGGTAAGGAACCCCAAACAGTGCGCATCTTACCGCCCCATCTCCCTCCTTAATATTAACACCAAAATATATATGCGAGTCCTGGTAGCCAGACTTGAAACCCATATGCCATTTCTAATACACCCCGACCAGGTTTGTTTCATCCTCAGTCGGCAGGGCGCCGACACTACCCGCAAAAAACTCTCCATCTTATACATGAGGCCAAAAAGATGACTAACGCCCCCTTCATTATTGTCTATTGACGCTGAGAAGGCGTTCGACAGAGTGAAATGGAGTTTCTTAGATGCAATGTTATGCAAAACAGGGCTCGGTCCGATATTCCGAAAAAGGATTAAAGCAGTATACACGTCACCCCGAGCATCAGTCATGGTGAACTCGGAATCCTCGCGATGGTTCTCCCTTGGGAGGGGCACAAGGCAGGGATGCCCCCTCTCGCCAATATTGTTTGCTCTCTCTCTAGAACCCCTCGCACAAACACTTAGAGCAGACAGGCAGGTAGAAGGTTACAAGTACACTGAAGGGAACACAAATTGGCCCTATATGCTGATGACATCTTATTCCATCTACAGAACCCCCTGACCTCAGTGCCCCGGGTCTTACAACTTATTGAAACATATGGTTCGCTATCAGGGTTCAAAATCAACTGGTCCAAATCCATTCTCTTCCCCCTATGCGAACCTACTCCAGAGTCGCTCATAGAACTCTCCCAGCTGGGCTTGATGATGGGAGGCCCGACGCTTCGCTACTTCAATCAATCTGATGAGGAACATTGAGGACACATACGAAGCAAACTTTCCACAGCTCATCTCCGCATTCCATGCAGATTTAGCGAAATGGCGCCCCCTCACAATCTCATGGATGGGGCGGTTAAACGCCATCAAAATGGTTAGCCTCCCTCGCTTTTTATACCCATTCCAGGTCCTCCCCTTGAAGATCCCAGAAGATTTTTTAGAGAGGTAAAAAGAGCCATACTTCAGTTCCTATGGGACGGAAAGAAACCGAGAGTATCGTACGATGTCCTCATACTCCCTAAGGAGAAGGGCGGTGTGGGCCTCCAGACCTCAACTTGTACTACCAAGCGGTCCAATTGCGAGTATTAATCCCCCACTTAAGAGATAGGAAGGACCTACGATGGGTTCAACTATACAACGACAATCTAGCCCCGGTTACGATTTCCGAATGGTTATGGGTCCCGAGATCCAAACTCTTGCGAAGACTTCGAGAGCACCCCATACCAAGCACGTTGTGGGAAATATGGAAGGAAGGGAAGGATATGGTAGCGGTTACCACGTGGCCATCCCCCCCTAAGTCACCTATGGGCTCTAGGGATTCATGAAGAGATCCCAGAACACTCAAGATACCAGTCCTGGTTTGAAGCAGGACTGGAGAGGGTTGGGCAGTTGTGGAGGGGGGGGGGGGGGGAATTCCTGATGATCCCCGAACTTGAGGAAGCCCTCCAGCTAAACCCGATCCCAGTCTTCCTGTATCTACGACTCAAGGGCGTGCTATCAAAGCGTGACTGGCATGCCAAAATACATAGGGAACTCACACCGTTTCGAAAAACTCCCCGATACGGTGACTGCAACTAAGGGATTGTTCACTCACATGTACCGAGCACTACTAGAAAAAGGTCTACATTCAATTCCAAAACTAAAACAATGATGGACAAGATTTCAATAGGGAGTTTGACCAACGCACCTGGGACAGGATACGTAAAACACCCTCACAGGTATCAATTGCTGCACAATACAAACTACGCGCCATTAAGTTATTGCATAGATGGCAATACAATCCCCACAGATTATCCAAAATGTTCCAAACTTCTAGTCCAATGTGCTGGTGGGGATGTGGGGAAAGTGCCAACTATTGGCACATGTGGTGGGACTGTGCCAAGGTGCGTATCTATTGGAATGAAGTCCTGGGTTGTATTAAACAGATTGACGGAATCTCTCAAGAGTCTGCACCCACCCCTCCTGGTGTTATTTGGGCTGGAAGAAGATGCGGATGAAGTAAGCAGAGCAGGCGGAATTGAGGCCCCCTTGCTACTAGGGGCACGTGCGTGCCTGGTGATCAGGTGGAAGGCACAACATCCTCCCTCCAAAAAAGAATGGCTCGGGTGGCCTCTAACATATGCACAATGGAAAGAATAACCGCTGCCCTCCATGAGAGATCTGCCCAACATGAAGTACTCTGGAGCGCTTTTTCAGATCTTTACGCCCCTAATCCCGAAAGGAATCATACTTAATACCGATAATGGTAGAATAGGAGTCCAGTAAATCTTTATAATAGAACCATATCGGTTAGCCAGGCCATCCGAAGAAGATCCTGCCAAAATTCTAGAGACCTTCAGCTCTGTAATAAACATTGACACACCTGAACTGTATCCTCACACAATGTATGTGCTGATAACCTGTCGGGGGGAGGAGGGAGGGAAAGGGGGATTATAAATTGAATGTGTTGGTGTAGTATCCTGTGAGACGGACATAACCGTGATATTGTCTAATGATTGTAACCTGATACTAATGCCAAGATTATCTTATCTGTTTTTTCTATTACATAAAATTAATAAAAACCGAATTTGAAGACAAAAAAAAAGATATTGAACATTCCAGGTGTGGAGTGTAAGGTCAGGGGTATCCCCAGGCATACCATTATCCTGCATGAAAAGCGCGGGTTGATGCGGAGAGGTGCAGGGCCCAAGGATACACTAAGTTTCCGACCCCACGGAGAGATATCCTCAGTTGCTTTCCCAACACAGGAAGACTGGTAGGGTGTGTAATGACTTTATGCCAAGCCCACATGATAGTTATGTAGTTCCTCTTAAGAGTACAGAAGTCCCCATTCCGAATAACCTGAAAGATCCAAAAATAAACAAAAAAGGGAAAAAAACACTCCCCAAATAAACATTCCTCGGACAACTATCCTCAATTGGCCGCTATGCCAGGACTGCTTCCCCGCAGGACTTAACCATACTGATATATTGTCCAATACCAACTTTGAAACCAACATACAACTGCATAATTTGACCAGGAGCCATAACTAAACTAGAACTTCCCGTCCCAACCACAGGATCCCTCCTCTCAAGTGACCCCAGCCCAAATATTCACCAGAAACTGCAATTCAAGGGCATCAGGTAAGTGCGACCATCTCAGTCACCAAGAGTCACCGATCTCCCAATCGCTGGAAGGCTCTTTTCTTCTAGGAAGCCCTCAGCCATTTCGGGACTTGCTGCAGAACCTTCTCTGGTTCATCTTGAGTAAGGTCAGGGTTGTCGGTTTCAGGGCGCCGCCTGCCGTCCTCTGTCTGCTTAAGGATTTCCTCCACCTCCCTCTCAGACCCGATCACAAGTTTCCAGCCTTGGCGTTCGAAACAGTAATTTACATGGGAACTCCTATTTATACTTTAGGAAAAGTTGCAACTGTGCCTGCACTTATTTGCGCCAAGATAAATTACTGGTGTATTTCCTTTTGCTATGAATGACAAATCCAAAAGTTCCGTTGTATTTGATAAAGTTTTTTATTTTTAATTTTCAGCCCCTTGGAGGACACGTGTTTCGGCGTACAACCTGCGCCTTTTTCAAATCCGGGCCTTTAATGTGTCATTACGGTTCTCACAAAGAATAATGTACTTGTTGTAAATGAAGCACTTTTAGTCTTGGGCTCAATCCCACCTAAAAATTCTAATGCTCGCGCTACGGGTTTCCGACGCCTGTAGCTTGAACCACAAAAGACAAAAACCCTAAAAAAGGCTAATAATCACCAAGTAACCCCGATTTGGTCGCGAAGGTACAGGCCTATGATATCTCAAAAAAGTTCCTCAATGTTAGAAAACCCATTTATACTTTGTCCCAAGTTCCCAAAGCTAGGACTTGAGAGGGCTGAACCAGTGCCATCTGTGAGAGTCCCAGGGGCTATATCTTGGTACAACTGAAGGTCAGTTCCTCCTTGTTCTCCAGGTCTAGCAGGTAGCAGAAGAGCTCACGCACTTACTTCTGCTCCTGGTCCTTTACCCGGAGGGGGATCCCCCGAATGCGGATGTTGTTGCGTCAGGAGTGGTTTTTCATATCCTCCTGACGAATCCAGATTTGTTCCACTTGATCTTTCACAGTGAGGAGCCGCTGCTGGAGTTCTATTTGCCCCTGTTCGTGCTATCAGTGCGCCGTCTCCAGGTCATCTAAACTCTTTTCCTCCGATCGCACATGGTCATTCAGTTCCGCTATGGATTTTGAGTGTCTCCTGTTCTCTGAATTTCCTGCTTGAGTTCCGCCAACATAAGCATCAGGTCGGATTTGGCGGCCAGACCGTCCTCACAATCTCCTGCAGTCTCTGGCGCATGGACCTGCGCGGTGTCCGATAGCACATGCTTTTTCTCCTTGGGGTCCTTTGAGGTCAGCATGGTCTTGATGTCTACCTGCATTGGCTCACCCAGTGGCTTGGCCATCGCTAGGTGAGGGTCCAAACCCTCTCCTCCTTTCTCAGCAGGCAGACCCTCTGAGGTGTAGATCAGGACACCTTGACTAGGGTGATCATCTGCTGAACTGGGGCACGGATGTGTTTCATGGCCATAGTTCTAGAGGCTTATGGGAACAAACCCACTGCAGTCAGTCAAGGTATGGGCCAAGATGGCAGGGTCAAAGATGTAGAGGTACCCTGCTGGGGATGACAACTAGAGCTCACTTTGAGGGTCCAGTGTTCACCATGTCCGGCACTGAAAGTTATTGGAAAGCCTGGGAAAAACCAAGCTGTGGAGCTGGGGGAACCTGGCAAGCATGTGAAGTTGTGAATGAAAGGCTGGTAAGGCCCAATACTCAAATGGAAAAGAATACGAACATACGACAGTGTTACAACATTGGCAAAGTCGTTACAGGAGAGTATACCAGGCAATTTGAATGCAAGTCTTGAACCCGTACCCAAAATACAAATAGTACATTTTTAACCAAGTCCTGGTAGGAGAGTAGACCAAGCCTGTTTTTGTTCATGAGTTAGGAGACTCACACCGGAACTGTGCGGAAAGCAAGCTAGAGGAGAAACAAGTCCCTTGGAAGGAAGAGATCGTAAGGAGAAGAAAGGACAATCTCGATACAACATACTTACCATATATTTGAAAGTAGTGTAAAGGCTGAGAGGAGGCGAACACCCTCTTGGTGCTTATGAGACTGAGAACTGTGAAAGAACTAAGAAACGCAGGGGAAGGGGAACCCCCTTCCAAGATGCTGGATCTTTTGGTTGTTGTAAAGACTGGATGGGCGCAATTGTACCTTTGCCCTCTATATGATAGGGTAAAGGCACAGAATACACCAGCCAGGGATCTCAATTTGGTATCAATGGACGAGCAGCCAGGCTTAAGCTTTCAGGAGGTGATGCAGGCAGGTTCTTAAGTACAGTGAGTCCCCAAGCTCCCCCAAAGTAATGTCCACATACTATGTTAGGTGATAACATAGCTTTTCTATATAAAATAAGATTCAGGAAAATATATATATACACATTCAAATAATAACACTTTGTACTTGGAAATACTTATTCAAATAATGGCACATATATACACTCTATGTGGTATCAGACAATACTTAAATTCACTAATAGATGCACTAACTACAGACAGTTTTAAAAAGGCACGTGAATTCTTAAGTGAGATGTATCAGCATAGAATAAGGAAGAAAGGCAGGTTAGCTGTGAACAGTGGCAGAATGCTTTGGCCTAGATATACAAGTATGTGTAAAGACCCCCCTCCCAACCTGGGCAACCTGTAAAGGAAAAGTTAGGGAGTGACTTATCTTGTCTTTTACAGCCCAGTCCAATAATTCTCAATAACCTTCTGCTTAAAAAAATAAATTAATAAAATGGCTCTACCACCCCCAAAGTACCTGAAAGTCCATAGGAGAACAGGATCCAAGATGAATCTGGACCCCTAGCCAACTCCTGAGGCTAGAATATGCTCTTCCTCGTTACAGTACCTTTGGTGCCCTGGCGGCCGAAGCGGCAGTTTATCTCGGTTTCACTCGACGATTTCCTCTGAGGATGGACCCCCTTGGAAGAAGGAGCCACTGGGATACTGAGTCCAAGAAGAAGAAGAAAAATGGAGCCAAAGTCTTTCTGAAGTGCAGCAGTTTTGCTCTTCGTGGTGCTCTCCTTTGGTCGACGATTTCTCTGACTGTAGAAGTCCTGTGAAGATTAAACTTGCTGTGGGCTCTTTAAAGGCTTGGCAGATGAGAGTAAGACCACTGGGACCCTTTGATGACTACTGGCGGCGGCAGGTGCATAGGTCACTTTTGGTGTCAGAGTTTCGAAGTATTGTGGTTTTCTTACTTTCGGTTCTTTGGTGCTGCAACTGCAGCAAAGTACTCTGGACAGCTTCTGGTGACTTGGACTTGACCACTGGAGTGGACCTTGGACCCTCACCAAGTCTGGATCCTTGGAGCGTCTTCGCTAGATTCTGGTGGTGGGAAACCCACAACGGATCTTCCTCTGCACTCAGCGACACTGGACTCTCTCCGGCGGGAATGGTAGTCCGTGATGATGGCAAGGATATCCCTTGAAATGTTCTTAGGCAGTTTAGAACTTTCGCAGCTCTGGGTGTCCAGCAGCACTATGCCAGGGTACCCCATCTTCTGAGCGGTAGACTGCAACGGTTTCTAGCAGTCACGAAACGCAGCTCCAGACCATGGGGGACACCAATGGACTTCTTTGATTCGAGATGACTCACAAAGACACCTTCTCCAGACGACAGGCACACAGGACTGGCTTCCAGGGCACTTCCGATGAAGAGTAGCAGTTTGCACGGTGATCCCTCATAGCGGGAGAGGTCTCCTTTGCAAGCCCTCTCTGGATCAGGATAAACATGGCAGCTTTTGGATTACATGAAGAAAATGCAGCAGCAGACTTCTCCTCCAGCTGAGCTTCAAGAAACAGCTTCTTCTTGCTTCAACTTGTGAACAAACTGGTAAGTGAGAGGTCCCCAGATATACACATCTGTTCCTCATACACTCTGGCTTATGCTCAGTCAGCCAATCACACAGAAGGGCATTCATGCAGGCAGGCAGCCAATCAGGCTCACAGGCACACCCAGACACCCATAACCAAGAATGTGGATTGGGGGGGGTGGGGGGAGAGGGAAGTACCCAGCCTTTCAGCACACTACACTGCATTCATGTCCGTTTCAGTCATGGCTGTCTCAATCATTGTGTTACGAAGAGCCGACGGACCTGGTCGATTTGGCATAGCTGGCGTCACATTTCTTCAGTTTATTGGAGTACTCCCAAGATGGCGTACCATACTGAAGGTATCATTTCAGCCTTGCAGACCGGAATACGAGACACACCGCCCCCATACCCGGAAGCATTATTTCTGAACCAGAAGCCAGGACCGCAGTGCGTTGCTACTGCTTATGGTGGTTGCGCTACGTGAGTTATCGAAGAATAGTTTCCTAACATTCTACTGATTACTTACCTTCCTTTCTGACACCTTTCATTTTTTACCTCTCTTTCTTTTGTGCTTCTAGACAATCCTCTTCCACGCGCCTGCCGAGCTCAGACGTTAAACTTGCCGCTCTAAATAAAACGTGGATTCCCATTCCAATCGTAGGTTCTGCTCCTTAGTTAATAACCAATCTGTGTCTTGTTTGTATCCCTCTTTCAATAGTGTTTTCACTCTTGTGTTAGCTTCCTCATCTTCAAAACAAGACCCGTAGAACCAAGACTACATCACCCAGAATTCACTCCGCTCATGCCGCGGACATCCTCCTCAGCGTTCTTGGTAGGAGGGAATTCCTAACAGATTAGCATTCAAGTCAGGTGCTGTCTGCCTTCTAACCAATCTTATCCCTTTTTTGCTCAAAAGAAATCAAGCGTGTTTACGATCAGCAAGACTTCCTGCCAGTCTACACTCTGTTCAATCATTTCCGTGCACCGGAAAGGTACTCTAGTTTCTCTCTCTGTACATAACGTCCCATACCAAAGTTACCCCATTAACTCTCCTTTTTAAATTTTAGTTCCATCCCCGAGCCTTAGAAAACATCGAAATCCTTCATCCTTCAGTTCCAAAAGAGGGAAATCAACGCTCACTAGCGACGATCCCTATTCCTCTTGACCAGCGCTCTCAAGCCACACAGGGTTTTTCCCTTCCGAGGGTTTCCCTGATGTGGTCTCTCGTTGCTTAATTTGTGAGCGCAAATAGAGTGTGGTAGGTGAACTTCTCATCTGTACTAACGGTTCCGAAGGCAAGGTAAGCTTCTTTTCTGATTGTACTGTGTATTTGTCAATGAAAGAGAGAGGAGTTATTTCAGAAAGTAGAGCCAGATAACACATTGTGTCACACACACAGAAACCAGACACCCATAACACAGAATGTGAGTTCACTTCAGACTCCATTCATACAGGTCCAACCCCTAGGGTGTACCCAGAACACACAGCCTCTGGGAAGGCTCCAGTCAGTCTGACAAGAGTCAACCCCAGCGTCATATGGGGTATTTCCACCCAACAGCCAGTCAGGAGGAAGGGACAGAGTCAGGGCTTCCCAGGACTTTGGGAAGAAGGTAAAAGGCAATAGAAATCAAGAGGCCAAATGGGTCATCTTGCCTTCCTGCAGGAATGCACCGATTCCCATGGCAGGGCCTGAGTGTGCCAAAATTGAGGACACCCAGAGCCAATACCAAGTCAGCAGGTAGCTGCCACCAGCCCATACCCTGTACTGTGGGCAACACACACAAGGGGTACAAGGGTGTACCCCCATCCATGGGGGCCATAGGGGTATCCGATGGGCGTTGTTCACCAAAAGGATATCATGAAGAGCTGCGCTGCCAGAGGTCCAGGCTGGACTTCAGTGGCAAAAAGCATAGAGAAAACACAGACAGAGACACTGGTAGGACAAGGACTAGAAGGCCCTGTCCCTCCATTCCCCACCATAATGCATTTCCAGAATCACAGTTGTTTATTTCTTTGACACCCTTTTAGAACTCTGAGTTTAACTTGGGGAAATAGAGCTGCAAGTGGCAGCTAGAGAACTTTAATCCCTTTTGTACTTTATGATAGTATTAGCGTGTGAGGGTCAGCGTAGGGTTTTGGACATGGGACGGAAGACTTTTTACTTTGGCCATCTTGATAGAGACCATTGTTAGTTTTGTTGAGGCAGGAGAAACCCCTCAGAGTTTGGGAAAGACAGACTTTTCCCTGAACCATCTCTTTTAATAAATGTTTACAGCAATCAACACTATGCCTCTGCGTTTGAATTTTCCTCACAATACCTTACAACAGAGTTTGTATGTATGCAGAGAGATATCTATGTCTATGATAGCTGTAAGCAATAAGGGTACACTGGTGTGCAAAAGACACCGGAAGGCGGTTAAGTGGCAAGCCTATGAGAACAGTTATTACAATCATCCCAGAGCCCAGGCCTGCTTGACCATTGCCTCACCTTTTTACAGGACTTTCTGAAGATCAGTTGTGACTATTGGGGCTCAAACTGCTTTGAAAAGTAGGGATTCGCTTTTAAACCTGGCTTTGGGGACATATTTGAAATACATGTTTTATTGATGGAAACAACTGACCAATTGGAAAGTAACAGTCAATGTCTCCAATTCTCTGTAGTCCTTCAGTCCTTGGAATGGTGGGTCTTCCAGAATGAATTCAACGGGTGGCAGCTACAGCAGAGAAGTACCTTTGCCAACTGTATAACCCTCCTGCCCCCACTGAACACACAGACCTCAAGAGCCCGGAAAAGGGGGAAGGAGAGAGAGTCATTAATCGCTACAGAATGATGGAAATACAAAGGCAGAGGAGCAAACATTCCCCAATCATCTCAATCTGTTGCTAGCAGTCAGTCTGTAGTCTAAAGGATCACTTCAGGTACACTGACCTGGCAAAGTAGCAGCCAGCAAATACTTCTGATATCAAGGGACCACACTAGGTAGGGGTTAGTACATCCATACTGGAGGCAAGCTGATCTACAATAAGGTGACCAACTCATGCAGGAGATATCAAAGGGGGCATACTGACGCTAAAAACATAAAATCAGGCCCATATAGTTGGCAAAATTACACGGCTTGAGGACACATACTTCCTTGCACCAGTGCTGACAGAATATAATGAAACACAACAGGGACATTATGATAATGGGAAAAACAAGTCAACATTCAGACCCTCAGAGAGGTGAGCATGGAAGTCAGAGAAAATTTGCATTTGCTTTCTAGATTGCAGAGACAGTCTTATCTGACAGCCTTACAATGGTCCTCAGCACACAAGGCAATAACTCCTTATTATTGACAGACTTCATTCACATCATTGCTACAGACCCAGTATTATCCCAGTGCTATTGCACACAATTTACCACAAAAATTCAAACAAATATTACCACTGGAATTGTTGTCCTACTGAGCCCACAGTCACCTAAGTGTAGCTGTAGTCATGTTACACAAACTTACAACAATGGTGCCCTCCTTCCCGTGATGCTTATGAAAAAGCAGCATGTCTTCGAAGGGGAAGTCGCAGATTACATCACTGTTGAGGACGAAGAAGGGGTCAGAGTCCTTGGTGAGTAACTGACGGGCCAGAGCCAGGGGGCCCGCTACACAGTGAAAAAAGAATGAAAGGAAGTCACTTTAATCTCTGTAATACACACATTAGTCATCATCATGCTGAACACAAAATCTTATTCGGAGCAGTGAAATGGAAAAGTAGATCTCCCTAAATTAGCATTAGCAATCGAGGTAGCCCAAAATAAAGTAACAGTTTCATGATACATGTGTCCAAAATCTATGCTAGCATTCATACTGGAAATCACTTTCATGAAGCTGCATCTGCACTATATCCCAGAACTTTGATGACTTTGTTCCCACAATATATGCCAGCATTGCCACTGTATATTACCTTCAAGATGCTGGTGAGGTCACCTTTCCAAGGTCCAAAAAAATGTTATAACCTGCAACCACTGCACTTGTACAATTGCGCACAGACACGCATAGAAAAACACTCGAGCCAGGGGACGTGAGGGAACCTCCTCACCCGAAACTCCCAACCAAGACCCCCCAAAAAAACATGAGACCAGGGTGTGACGGGACAAAAGAGGGAATAGAAAAGCAAAAGGGGGCAGAGAAAAGGGGCATAGTAAGAAAAATAGGTACAAAATAAAGAAAATAAAGATAAAGAGAAAGGGAGAGTACAAAACGGAAGGAGTTAAACAGTGTGGGAGTTGTGGTAAATCAGACATAGGAGACAGACACAGACACATTCTCAAGTGGTTCAGGTTTATGAAAGTATTAATTTACAGAACGCCTGCCCTCTCCCTACCTCTGTGATGGTGGTTCCCTATCCTACAAAATAACAAAAAATGGTGATTGTCAGGATGGCTTGAAAAATTAAAAAAAAATGTGTTTTATTGCAATTAATTGTTTACAATTTTTAGCAACACAAAATAAAAACAAGCATGTTTCAAATAAAATTCATGCATCCTACATCAGTTTCTTAATGTGCCATTTTTTAAAAGAGTTTGTTTAAAAAGTTAATCACTTCCAATACGTACTTGATCCTATCACCATTAATCAAAAGATTCCACCAATCATCTCACCAATGGCTCAAGGATATTTCAAATCCATCAAGGGTCGGTTTATTACACAGCCAGGTTTCTTGTAAACACAAGAGGTCATAGGTGTTCAGGTTGACAGCACTAGTTTTATTAAGATGTGCAAATCCTCTTGTATTCCTTGAGGCCATTTTTATTTTCATGTGTTTTTGCAACCCTATGTGATCAGTTTTACTCTTTGAAGCAAGTGGCTACAGTTGATCTTGTAATATAAGTGCTTGAGGTAATCACGACCAGTCTGAGATTTTTTCAAACTTTGTGGAATACTGAGATGGAGATTTAACCTTGGGAACTAGAGACAGGAGCTCATCCATTTGGATGTTTAAAGTTTGTATTGTTTTCGGTCGCACAGGAATTCTACCTGTTTGTAGTGGATCCAGATATTTAGTGTTGGAATCAGAGTCTGATGATTTTTGAGCATTGGTGTTATTTTTTACTTGAAACATTTCAGAATCGACTCTTGATGGTACATGTTGAGTTGGTGCGAAGGTCTTTGTTTCAATTTCCTTTAATTGTGTGAGGTCGAAGCCAAGCATCAGTAGGCTTTCTGCTGCCTCAAGTGACATGCCTTTAATCACAAGGGAAGTGATGTGTAAGTACACTGAACTAGTGCGCTGTTCTTCGCCAAATTCAATGATTTTCAGGTCATCAGAACAAAGCTGTGTTAAATTAGGAATACAATGTAATAGTTCCGTAACCGTCCTTCTGTTACGAATGAGATTGTCATCTTTATCCAGAATGCGCTCTAATTATTAGTGATCGGCCATTTGGGTTTTGTGTTTCCCTGATAAACATTTTTGGATAAGGTAGTTTAGAATCATTAATCTTTGCTGTTTGTTGTCCCTGTATACTCTTGAAAGAGTGTATTCTCAGATGCGAAGGATCAGGAAGGTTATCGATTAACATGTTTGTGTTTATGTTTGTTTTCCCGGTCCAATTACCTTGTACAAGAGTTGGCCACTATTTGAGTTTTGGGTTTTCCAAGCATTTTGTTATTCTCTGATATCAGAGATGTTAATGGTAAACTCACAGATTCAGTTAAAATATTATGGTTTGACTTATGCATTATTGTTTTCCTTTTTACTGATAATGTTAGAAAGGGCAGATGGTGAATGTTAGATTTATCCAAGAAGGCAGAGGAGTCTTCATTCCTTAGTATTTGGTCCACCTGATTCATGTTCCCAACTTCTATCATTGTGTCAAACTCCTGATTTTCTAGGGCGTATGTTATGTTTATGGCTTTTGTCAGTGGATCCACTAATTCATCCTCGTTTGTTGGTACTAAGATTACTGGCGGTGAACACGGTGTACAGTGTGCTACCACTCGCTTTGTTCTTGGTGCTGGTTTCTGAACTAATATTTGAGCAAGTCAAAACTATTGCAGATGAAAGATTTATTTCCATGATTTTGTGAATGTGGTTTATGACAGAAAGATAACTCCTTGTCTGGACCTGGCTTCATATATTTAAAAGGTTTCGCTTGGTACAGATGTGAGTCAGAGACTTTGCTTTGGGTTCCACTAGAATCCATGTGTTCTGGCTGATTTATGTTGTTACAGGGTCTAATTTCAGCCGTTTCATGGCCAAGTTCTCTGGATGGTAATTGCTGTTGCGGGGTATGTGTTACGCTCACCTGGTATCCACAGGGACGCCACCCAGCCAGGTTACTCGCCGGTATGCTTCTCAGCTTTGCCCTGATGTGGTCCGCGGGGAAGGTTCTGCCTGAAAATACAGGAGGACTGTGTTCAAGACTGACCGACTCGGGAAAGTATCCTCCCTCCACCCCCGTATGATTTCAGTCCCTCTGGCGCCTTTCTCCTCACCTTGTGGTAGAATTAGGCGTGCTCTCCGTCCTGCCTTCTTTGCAGGGGCGCGTTGTCTTTCATGGGCGAGTGCGGTCCAGTTACTTCACTGACGCCGGACCGTTTGATATTGTTCAGGTAGGTCTTATTGCTGTTCTTTAGTTTTGTTGCTATCCTGCATGCCTTTCTTTGTTTAAAATGTCTCTTTTTTCTCCCTTAGGTATGCAGAGCTTCAGCGCGGCGAACTGGCTTGGTTGAGCCCCGCTGGTAAATGATGGCGCATTAAGAGCGCTATGATGCGGTAAGTAAGCGCAATGCGCAGCGCTGCAAAGTCCTGCCTTTGCTAACCTGTGTTTTCCTTCCTTGTAGGTCGCGGTGTTCTTCAGCGCGAGTGGAATGTCCGGAGTGGTGCCAGCCGAGAGGCGACCAGCCAGGTAAGCCTTTTGAGCAGTTCGTAATTTGTAAATGTCTCTACTGCTTTCTTTAATGTTGCCTCCATCTTCCTCTTTCAGGTCGTTCTGTCCGGGAGCCGTGCAGATTCGAGGAAGCTGTTGTCAGTAGCTGCGAGTGTTTAAAGATGAAGACTGCAGGTAAGATGCTGCTGCTAATGATGTTCCTTTTGTCTCCTTGCAGGTTCTGCTTCTCCAAGGTTCGAGGGAATAGCTGGACACGGTGAGCGTCACATTGCAAGCTGCAAAGTAACGCGAAGTGTGTTGTCTTGCTCGTGTGTGGTTTAAATAGCCCCAACAAAATAGTCCAGGTAAAGTAGTCCCTAGGCTATCACACCCAAAACACTAGACCGCATAGCTTGGTTCTTAGGAACCAAGCTATGTGGATGCCTCCATGTTGGCTGACAATACAATAAAGTAGTTCCCAAGCACATTGTTTTTCATGGTGTATGAGCCTGGCACCGTAGCCAGCACTGGCCGCATGAGGGCTTCTGAAGAGGATGCCAGGCTCTAGAGGCCCGAGTCCTGACTCCACCTGGCCAATGGGTTTGCCAGAGGGGGTTTTGGGCGAGGGGGGCGACAGTATGATGATATGTCCTGCCTCATCAATTCCTGCTAGTAAGTCAGCATCTGAAAGGTCACCCAATGCTGTACTAAGAGTTGAACTGTCTGTTGCTGGCAGAAAATATAATGTTAAAATAGTTGTTGACTTGTTGCTCTTTAGATTGCTCTTGCAAGGAGGGCAATTTAAAATATGTGATGTCATATGCCTCGAATCATGATTGTTAGTTTTAGTCAATGAATGGAACGGCGGTTTCCTCGTTCCTTTTATTGGAGGTTGCGATAGAGTAGGGGACTTTTACGGATGCAAGTTGTTTAGTCACTAACACTAGACCGCATAGCTTGGTTCTTAGGAACTAAGCTATGTGGATGCCTCCATGTTGGCTGACAATACAATAAAGTAGTTCCCAAACACATTGTTTTTCATGGTGTATGAGCCTGGCGCCGTAGGCGCCAGGACTGGCCCCATGAGGACTTTTGAAGAGGATGCCAGGCTCTAGAGGCCTGAGTCCTGACTTCACCTGGCCAATGGGTTTGCCAGAGGGGGTTTTGGGTGAGGGTCGTGACAGCACTCCCCCCTAAGGCCCCTACCATGGTGTTCCTTCTGTCTGGCCCAGGTTTGGTTGGGAAGTTCCGATGGAATTTCCTGATTAGACGTGGTGCGTGGATATTTTCACTGGGCTCCCAGGATCTATCTTGTGGTCCAAATCCTTTCCAATCGACGAGATAATATAGCTTGGTCCTAGAGTATTTAGAGTCCAAGATATCTTTGACTTAGAATTCTAGTTCTCCGTCAACAAGTATGGGCTTAGGTGGTGTCCCAATCCGTGTGCCGGGTTGCATTGGTTTCAGGAGGGACACATGGAATACCGGGTGGATGTGTAGATTAGGTGGTAAATCCAGTTTCACGGCTGCTGGGTTGCTAATTGCCTTAATGGTATAGGGTCCTAAGAATCTGGGATGAAAGGTCTGGGTTCCCTTGATGGGTACGAATTTAGAGGCTAACCAAACTTTGTCTTCTACTTGATAATCAGGGGCCTTTTTCTGGTGTTGGTCGGCGAATCGCTTTTGTTTTTCTTTGGCATGAATAAGGTGTCCCTTTGCCCTTTTGAAAGCCTGAGTAATGGTTGTGTGTAGAGTCTTTACTGCTGGCATTTCCAAGCTGGCTGGAAGGTCTAGTTCAGAGGTACGTGGATGTCTGCCATAAATGGTATAGAAGGATGTTTGTCCCGTGCTTGAATGCAAAGAATTGTTATATGCATATTCGGCTATCCATAGTAGGTCTTTCCAATTCCTTTGTTCGTGGTGCAGCAAGCACCGTAAATATTGCTTGAGTGTCTGATTGGTTCTCTCGGTTTGGCTGTTCGTTTGGGGATGGTGACTGGTAGATAGCCGACCGTCGATCTGCGCCATTGCACAACATGTTTTCCAGAAGTTTGAAACAAATTGGCTGCCTCAATCATAGACCAGAACCGAAGGGAAGCCATGTACCTTAACCACACCCTCCAGGAACAGTTTTGCTAAAGTTGCTACGTCTGGGAGGCCTTTGAGAGGAATAAAATGGGCCATCTTCGAGAATAAGTCCACAACTACAAGGATGGTGTTCAACCCTTGGCTTGGAGGTAGATCAGTGATGAAGTCAAGGGAAAGAGTGTGCCATGCACCTGGAGGAATGTCCAATGGTTGTAGGAGACCAGGTGGTTTTTGTTTCTGTGATTTATTTTGTGCGCAGACACCGCAGGACTGAATGATGTCCTTATGCCAGGTAGGCCACCAAAAGTTCTCTTTCACCTTAGCTAGCGTTTTGGCGATCCCAGGATGCCCTTCGATCGGTGAATCATGATAGTTTGAAATAATATGCTGTTGTAATTCCTTCTTGGGTACATATAGGCAATCCCTAAAAAAGGGTAGATGGTCCTTGATGGTATATTGTTCTCCTTGAGTTTGCCATGCAAGGTAGGCATCAGGATTCATTGTCCGTTGGATTTCTTTTCGTAGTTCTCCTTGTGTTAAGGCTGTCGTGATACCCACAAATTTGTTTTCAGGTATAATAGGTACTGGGTCTGGAGTTGTATATACTAGTTCATCTAAGCCCATGCAAGATAATGCATCTGCTTTTCCATTTCTGACTCCTGGTCGAAATGTGATTACATAATCATATTCGGCGAAGAAAAGGGCCCACCGTAATTGGCGCGAGGACTGGGCCTTGGCTGTTTTGAGATATTGCAGGTTTCGGTGGTCTCTGAGGACTGTAATGGTGTGTCTGGCCCCCAGACGGTAGTGCTTCCAGTCTTTAAAGGCGGATTTGATAGCCAGGAGTTCCTTGTCCATGATGGCATAATTAATCCCTGGAGGTGAGAACTTTTTCAACCAGAAAGCCACAGGATGCAGCTGGCCGGTTTCCGGGTCTCTCTGTGAAAGGACAGCCCCCATTGCGAGATTGGACGCATCAGTTTCAACGACATAAGGGAGGTCTGGACGAGGATGTCGTAGGATTGGAGCGGAGGTAAAACTTAGTTTAAGTTCCTGAAAGGCTTCTTCGGTCCAAGCAAACTTTTTATTGTTTTTTCATAATAGTACTGTGATTGGGTGCACAACCTGAGAGAAGTCTGGGATGAACCAGCGGTAGAAGTTTGCAAAGCCCAGCATGCTTTGTACCCTTTTCAGAGACATCGGTGAAGGCCATTTCAGAATGGCATCTACCTTGTGCATGTCCATTCTGATGCCTCCTGGAGTAAGGATAAAACCAAGAAATTCTACTTCGGTGACATGAAAAAAACATTTTTCAAGCTTTGCAAACAAGCGATGTTGACGGAGCATGGTGAGGACTGAACGAACGTGCCTGACATGATCTTGCATAACCCGAAGTGCATGACTTGATATTCAAACAAGCCGTACTTAGTACGGAAGGTGGTTTTCCATTCATCTCCTTTTCTGACTCGGACCAGGTGGTACGCTCCTCGAAGGTCCAATTTGGTATAAATCTGGGCATCTTTAACTTGATCTAGCATCTCAGGGATATGTGGCAAGGGATAGCGGTTCTTCACGGTGATCTGGTTCAATGCGCGGTAGTCAATACAGGTTCTGAAGTCTCTTTCCTTTTTCGGTACGAAGAACAAAGGACTGGCTGCGGGGGACTTCGAAGGACAGATAAATCCGTTTGCAAGGTACTGGTCTAAATAGGATTTCAAATGAAGGTTTTCTGGTTCTGTGAGAGCGTAGATCCTGCCTCAAGGGATTTGTGCACCAGGAACAAGGTCGATCTGACAGTCATAGGGCCTATGCGGCGGCAATGTATTGGCTTGGTCCTTTTGGAAAACATCCTGCAAATCATGGTATTCACTTGGCAAGGTATTAGTTGCTCCCAGGGTTGATACTGTCACTCCTGGAGTCATGGGGATACAGACGTTGGGTTTCTCCTCTTGGTAATAGCAGGCAGGGGAGCAGTCACCAGGGAAGGTTAATTTTCGTGCCCGCCAGTCTATCAAAGGGTTCTGAGCAACCAACCATGGCATCCTAGTATTAGCCTGAACTGAGGTGCCTTGATGAGATCGAATGAAATAGACTCCCGATGTCCGTCCTGGCACAGCAAGGTTACCCTGGCTGTGCACTGGGTTACTGGTCCGGAAGCGATTTCTGTCCCATCCACGGTGGTTACCTTGTCCATAGTTGGCTTAGAACACAAAGGAAGCCCCATCTCTGCTGCCAGTTCTTGATCAATATAATTTCCAAATGCTCCACTATCGATGTATGCTCCAACGGCATGCATTCTTGACGACTGTTGGTGGTTAATTAAGATCACTGGTATTGCAAAGTGCGAGGTCAGCAACTCTTTCTTCTCACTCGACAAACTGACCTCTACGTTTGTCGAGCTTGGTAGTTTTCCGATTGCTTAGCTTCATCCTTCTCTGTGGCCCTGACTGTTCTTCTTGGGGGTTTTACTGGACAGTCCTTCAGGAAATGTCCTGGTTTCCCACAATACAAACAAAGCTGTTGTTGTCTTCTTTTGTCCCGCTCTTGTTTTGTTAATGGAGGCCATATCCCTCCAATCTGCATGGGTTCTACAGCATTTTCAGGTACACAGGGTGTGTTTTCCCTTGGGCGAACATACACAGTCCGAGGGTCCGTCTTAGACCGTTCTGCCTTTCGGTCCTGCAACCAGTGGTCTAGCTGTATGACCATATTTATGAATTCTGCACAGTCTCTGGGTGGATCAACCACCAGGGCTAAAACGTCCTTTAATTCGCCTCGTAAGCCTCGATGGAATAACGTGGTTCTTTTGTTTTCTGGCCACCTAGCTTCGGGAACCAGTCTGTTGAAGGTAGTAATGTACGTTAACAAGTCCTGGTTCCCCTGTCGGAGGGACAAGAGTTCATTGTCTACTGCTTGTTCCTGGGTATGGCGAGCAAAAGGTTTTCCATTTCTCTCTGGAACCCCCCAAAGTCATGTAATAGAGGATCGTCATGGGTTACCAACGGCACCGACCAATCTGCTGTACTACCACTCAGGTATGATAAGACAAAAGCTACTTGAGCTTGGTCATTTGGAAATGCTCCAGGCCTACAAAGAAAATGAAGGCGGCACTGATTGATGAATGCTGCATACTTCCGTGGGTCGCCTGAGAACCTTTCTGGTGGTGCCAGGGGCACTGTTCCAGGTAACGTGATCTGTACCACAGTGGGGGGTATGGTGGGGTTTTGCATCGTTGGATTGCTTCCAGGTAGAGGCCTCTGTCCTGCCTGTGATTGCAAGTATTGCCTGCAAATCTCTTCAGTGCGTTCTTTGGTCACTATTAGGTCTCTCCGGAGGGCATTAGTCGCTTGTCGGGCAGAATGAAACTAAGCACAAAGCTCTCCTAGTAATTGGGCCAATTGGTCCATGTCTGATGTCTCCATGGCGCCCAGGTGGATTTGTATGGTAGTCTTTGCGTTCTGTTATGCTCACCTGGTATCCACAGGGACGCCACCCAGCCGGGTTACTCGCTGGTATGCTTCTCAGCTTTGCCCTGATGTGGTCTTCGAGGAAGGTTCTGCCTGAAAATACAGGAGGACTGTGTTGAAGACTGACCGACTGGGGTAAGTATCCTCTCTCCACCCCCGTATGATTTGAGTCCCTCTGGGGCCCTCTCCTCACCTTGTGGTAGAATTAGGCATGCTCTCCGTCCTGCCTTCTTTGCAGGGGCGCGTTGTCTTTCATGGGCGAGTGCGGTCCAGTTACTTCACTGACGCAGGCCCGTTTGATATTGTTTAGGTAGGTCTTATTGCTGTTCTTTGGTTTTGTTGCTATCCTGCATGCCTTTCTTTGTTTAAAAAGTCTCTTTTTTCTCCCTTAGGTATGCGGAGCTTCAGAGCAGCGAACTGGCCTGGTTGAGCCTCTGGTAAATGATGGCGCATTAAGAGCGCTATGACGCAGTAAGTAAGCGCTATGCGAAACGCTGCGAAGTCTTGCCTTTGCTAACCTGTGTTTTCCTTCCTTGTAGGTCGCGGTGTTCTTCAGCACGAGTGGAATGTCCGGAGTGGTGCCAGCCGAGAGGCGACCAGCCAGGTAAGCCTTTTGAACAGTTCGTAATTTGTAAATGTCTCTACTAATTTCTTTAATGTTGCCTCTATCTCCCTCCTTCCGGTCGTTCTGTCCGGGAGGCGTGCAGATTCGAGGAAGCTGTTCTCAGTAGCTGCGAGTGTTTAAAGATGAAGACTGCAGGTAAGATGCTGCTACTAATGAAGTTCCTTTTGTCTCCTTGCAGGTTCTGCTTCTCCGAGGTTCGAGGGAATAGCTGGACACGGTGAGCGTCACATTGCAAGCTGAAAAGTAACGCGAAGTGTGTTGTCTTGCTCGGGTGTGGTTTAAATAGCCCCAACAAAATAGTCCAGGTAAGGTAGTCCATAGGCTACCACACCCAAAACACTAGACCGCATAGCTTGGTTCTTAGGAACCAAGCTATGTGGATGCCTCCATGTTGGCTGACAATACAATAAAGTAGTTCCCAAGCACATTGTTTTTCATGGTGTATGAGCCTGGCGCCGTAGCTAGCACTGGCCCCATGAGGGCTTTTGAAGAGGATGCCAGGCTCTAGAGGCCCGAGTCCTGACTCCACCTGGCCAATGGGTTTGCCAGAGGGGGTTTTGGGTGAGAGTCGCGACAGTATGATGATATTTACTGCCTCATCAATTCCTGCTAGTAATTCAGCATCTGAAAGGTCACCCAATGCTGTACTAAGAGTTGAACTGTCTGTTGCTGGCAGAAAATACAATGTTAAAATAGTTGTTGACTTGTTGCTCTTTAGATTGCTCTTGCAAGGAGGGCAATTTAAAATATGTGATGTCATATGCCTCGAATCATGATTGTTAGTTTTAGTCAATGAATGGAACGGTGGTTTCCTCGTTCCTTTTATTGGAGGTTGCGATAGAGTAGGGGACTTTTACGGATGCGAGTTGTTTAGTCCCAAGCGTGTATGAGAATTCTTGCGTAGTTCATGGGCCACAGTTTGGTTACTTTGTGCTTCTGTTTTTGCTTTCAAAATTGTGCGATTTTCAGAGGCCATGGGAGGAGCTTGTGATTTCTTTTTTTTTACTTGGAGGGAATCCACTTTTAGATGCACTAAACTTTGACTTTGCAGCAGGTTAGAGCAGATTTCCTCGTTAACATGAGAATTGGCCTTATTTTGTACATTTGTCATTGTGGTAGTTGAATTGTCTTGGAGGATTCCATGTATTTGGACTGTTGTCAAAGTTGTTATCAAAGTTGAAATGGAGGTAAGTGATTGAACTAGAGTTTTTGAGGGTGTTGTAGTTCCAGACTATGGAGACAACGGAACGGCAGAAAAAAAGAGAGATCACTATAGCTAGCGAGTTGTTAGTTTCAGCTGCTGCAGTCTCTGCTGACTACATTTCAATTTTCCATGCATTTATAGTATCAGCATCAAGCATCAAATGGTTAGTATCAGCATTCTCTACTATAGTTTTCGAACGCATCTCTATTACAGTTTCAGTCTGTCGGATGACAGGACACCATGTTGAGTCAGAGGAAGTTGAGGCATTATTCATTCCGAATACAAACAGGGGCAGCAGTGTCAAGTACTAGATTGTTTGTCTTTTGCCACAGCGACTCAGTATTGAATTTCCGAGCTTTTCAGCCCTCCTTTCCTTGTATGAATGGACGTTGACGCCGTGTCAATGGTTGGCAAGTGCTCAGACGAACAGGGAGACAAGGTACGGATAGCATGTATGCATGTGTGCGATGGGGTTTGGGTGAAGGTGAGGGAAGCAATGAGATGTTTATTGAAGCAGTTTTGTGAACTTGCTTACCATGTTTGGTCGCTGGGGTCACCATAGACAGCAGAGGGGTACAGCTCGCTGAAGTGAGACTCGAGGAACATGTATGCTCTCGGTGGCCGGCGTGTCCATGGTTCTCTAAGTACTTCAGCCTCTTGGAGAAGCCACCTATTCGCCTTCTGACGGGTCCAGCAGATCTTCTGTTGCAGCAGGGGGGCAGGGTCATCCACCCTGCGCCACAGAACCTAGACCTCACAGTGTGGTTCCTGAACAGGTCATGCTAGCTCAACTCAGCCTTTCTCAGGCCAACCTAGAGATCATACAGGGTGCCAGGAGCAAGGCTACCATGGCCCAGTATAGGAGCAAGTGGACCAGGTTCTGCCACTGGGCAGACTCGAAGGGTATCAACTCCCTTGCATGTACCTTGGACGATGTGCTCTCCTTCTCGGTGCACCTCGTCCACTCAGGTGTCCAGGTAGACACTTGCTGCACTTATTTGGCAGCCATTGGGGCTTACAGAAACACAACCCGATTGTCAAGAAACATCTGATGGGACTCGCCAGACTCTTCCCGCCCCTCAAGAGGCCACACCCCATGTGAGACCTCAACACAGTTCTGGGTGCTCTGGCGCATAAACCATTTGAACCAATGGCGTCCGCTGACAACAGGCTGGTCACCATTAAGACGGCCTCACCTCGGTTAGCAGAATCGGCGAAATCCAGGCGCTGGTTCCGTCACAGCCATATACTACGTTTCACAAGGATAAGGTAGTCCTGCAGACACACCCAGCATTTTTGCCCAAGGTGCCTTCCGCATTCCATCTGAACGAAGAAATAGTGCTCCCTATGTTTTTTGCTGAGCCCATAGATGAGGCATAAAGAGTTCTGCAATGCCTGGATGTGAGGCGTGCCCTGAAATTCTACTTGGACAGGGCTAAGGGGATCCGCAAGTCGGACGCACTTTTCGTTACCTTCGGTGGATCAAGACCGTGGTATCAGGCTCTAAGGCCTCCATAGCCCATTGGATGCTCTCGGCTATCAAAGTAGCTTACGAGGGCACAAGCCACTGCCGGCCAACATGCACGCCCACGCAGTCAGAGCCAAGGCAAGTGCCATCGCTTTACAGCGGCATATCCCCTGGCAAGTTATAAGCAGGGCGGCCACATGGGCCACCCCTTCGGCTTTCTGCAAACATTACCGTTTGGATGCCGGTTCTAGGTCAGACGCGGTTTTCGGACAGGAACCTGTTTGCTTAAGGAGGGTCTCCTCTCCACCGTGGGGCTACACGCAGTTGTAATCACCCATGAAATTAAATGATAGGTTATTTATAACGCGCTTAATACCCAGAGGATTCTAAGCATGGACCCGAGGATCGAACTTGTGGTGCTCTGTGACGTCTTGCTTCCAAGGCCCCGAGCTATCCTCCCGAGACAATGCAGTATGGAGGAAAGAGGACGGGACGTAAGAGTAATTTTAAGTTACTCACCGTAGTGACTAACGTACTCTTAGTCCTTAGTCCCCTTTCCTCCATACGTCCCACCAGCCTCCCCCCTAATAAAACTGGTATCATTAGGCAATGTTAATCTATTGTCGACATGTCTATGGGGTCTGAGGTGTGGCGCCGCAGGGTGGAGTCAGGGCAAAGCATGCTCCCAGGGCCGCACCCCTGCAAAGCTCTAAATTTAAACGGAAAGAAGGTTTTTTCTTGTGAAAAACGTTCCGTCTCCCGTCCCTTGGAAGGGACGCCTATGCAGTATGGAGGAAAGGGGATCAAAGACTAAGAGTACTTTAGTCACTACGGTGAGTAACTTATAATTTATAGCGCGCCCATACACGAGTTTTTCAAAGTGCAACGAGGCAGGGGTGGGGAACAAAGGTGGGACCAGACAGCGATCTTCTTAGGCCCAGTGATGTTGAGTTCGCACAAGTGCAGGGGGGAGGACAATGGAAAAATAAGTGGGACTTGTCAGAACTTGTCAGAACTCATTCAAGTCAGGAGTCGGGCCTTTAATTTGAGCATCCCTGGGTTGTGATGTTGCACCTGCTGCTTGCACATGGACAGCAGGTTAGGGTCCTGACACAGAGGGATTGGATAGTCCTGGGAAAGGTGAAGAAGCTCTGAGCACCACGGATGTCTCGCCCATTTTGGCGCTATGAGAATGACCATGCACCTCTATGTCACGATCATCAGCAGAACCTTGCTTGTCACTGGTGTTGGGGGAAACACATAGGCCAAGATTCCTTCCCATGACATTGCGAACGAGTCGATGGTAGGATATCTGCTCGTGAACAGAGGCCATTTCTTGTTCTCCCATGTGGCAAATAAGTCGATGGTCGGTGTTCCTCACTTGATGAAGATGTGTAGGAGCTTCCTGTCCGCCAGTTGCCATTCGTGTGACTGGTCGTTGGTTCTTCTCAATTGATCTGCAGTTTAGTTTTCTTTCCCCAAAAGGCGGAATGCTTGTAGTTGCATGTTGTTTTTGATGGTCCACTGCCACAGCTGTTGGGCTTCTCTGGAGAGTGCCCTTGACCTTGTGCCCCCCTGTTTTCGCACATAATACATTGTGGTTGTGTTGTTTGTGAACACTTGTACCACACTGTTCTTGAGCACTCGATTGAATGAGTGATGGGCATGCGCTAATGCCTTCAGTTCCACAATGATTTTGTGAAGATGTGTCTCTGCCGGGGACTAACAGCCCTTTACTGATAGCTGGTTTGCGCGTGCGCTGCATCCTGTCAGTGAGGCCTCCGTGATCAGGGTTTCTTGAAATGGTAGATCCCTGAATGGGACTCCTTTTGTGATGCGAGATGGCGTGAGCCACCACCACAAGCTGTCTGTGAGTGACTTTGTTACTGTTCACTTGCCCTTCCATGATCCTGTTAGCTGGGACCACTGATCCGCTAGGAATTCTTGTAGCCGTCTCATTTGTAACCTGCAATGTTGTATTAGGGGAATGCAGGACGAAATGGTGCCCAGTAATTGCACGAAGGTTCTGACTGTGATCCTGGTGCCTGGGTAGAATTTCATGATTAGACAGGATATTGGCGCTGCCCTCTCTACCGAGGGATGTGCCCGGCCCTTAGTGCTGTTGAACTGTGTCCCTAGGAACACTAGCATGTTCGATGGCCTGAAGCAGGATTTGCTTGAATGTATTGCGAAACCGAGGTGTAAGAGGGTGTTGGACACCTGCTGGATTGCCATTTTCGCCGCTCAGTTCGATGGTGCTCGAACTAACCAATCATCGAGATATGGATACACATGGTATCCTCTTTTCCTGACCGACGTGGCTATCGGGGCTAGGCATTTTGGGAATGTTCTTGGAGCTGAGCGAAGACCAAAAACGGGAGTACTTTGAATTGCTAGTGCTTTGTTCCCATGACAAATCTTAGGAACTTTGTGGCTTTTGTGAAGTATGCATCTTTGAGTTCCAGTGATGCTAGGAAGGCACCCTCCCTTACCGACTTTATGACATCTGCCAAGGTGACCATTTTTTACTTTTGTTTCTTGACATATTTTTTCAGACTTCTTAAGTCCAGAAGTCGTCTGGTTTTTTGACCACAAAGAATCTGCAGCAGGTGCCCTTGCCCTTCTCATGTTTTGGAACTTTTTCTATTGCGTTTTTTATGAGCGGTTTTTCCACGTAGCCCGTCAAGATGTTTAAGTGTGGTTGATGTTGAAATATTGGGTGCGTCGGGGGAGGGGTGGTTCCTTGGAATTCTATGATGTGTCCTTTTTGTATGATGTCTAACACTTGTCTGTGGTTAACTGTTGCCTATGCTGTAGATGGTACTGCATGTTGCCCCGCACTTGCTGCAGCTGGACCGCGAGTGTCACTGATAGATGGAAGTCAGGCTTGTTTTTACTACCTGCCCCTAGAGGCAAATGTTGTCCATCGCCTTCTTAGAGTTTGCTTGTAGTCTTTTTGGTAGTATGTCTGTGAATATGAGGCTCCCCTCTGGTATACCTTCCCCCTTCTATTAGTCACCGTGGAACGACCCGATACACCTCGGAAGGAATAAAAAGTACATCTGATCATCAGTGTGGTAATCAATCTCGCCATATGTCTCCGTTTTTATTGTTTTTTCTGGCGTCTTTGATTTAACATCTGCCCAGAAATCTGTGCATTTTAACCATGCCTGTGTCCGTAGTACGACCCTGTTACAGATTTGTTTAAAAGCTGTTTCCGCTATGTCGACTGCGATGTTGATCGCATGATTGGTGGCGTCTTCCCCTTCTTGTAGGATGTCCAGGCGCTGCTTTCTTTTATCTTCTGGCAAGTACTCTAGTAGCAGCACTATCTGGTTTCTTGCCAAATGCGTCTTGTTTCCTGCTGTCATAGACAGGTGGTACCGCACATTTCTGACCTTGCACGTTTCATTTTCTGCATGATGCTGCTGATACTACCAAGTCAGGGGTTGGTTGGGATTTCGGGGGCATCTCTGCCGCCTTACATTTCTTCTTTAAAGGGCCTTTTAATGCTAGTTCTGAGAAGGGTTTTCTCATGAGTAATAGCCCTTCTTCCCAAACATGGTCTAGAATGGGAGTTGACATTACTGCCTTTCTGTGCTTGTGCATTAAATCGAAATGGAAACAATCCTTTTTCTGCTCAGGTGGTATTAGGCCAAATTCCTCACATGCCTTTTGGACCGTATTATGAAATGCTGTTATATCGTCAGGTGGAGACTGACGACGATTCTTCAGAGTCTTGGTTTAGACCCAAGTCTGTGTCCTTGCCTCGTCTGTGTCCTTGCCTCGTTGCGCCTTGAAAAACCTGTTATAAATGCCATATCATATCTGGCTGCCGTGATTTTGAGGTAGAGATATCAGTGTCCCCATTACCTCTGTCATCGTCCCTGGTAGAGGATTGGAGTTCTCCCTCTTCCTCACTGTATGGGGAGTTTTGTGTCCTTGTCCTTGGGGAAGCCCCTCATGTTCTAGTGGGACTGATGGCCCTGTTCAGTCGTGTGTGCCTCATAGGCTTGAGGCACACACGACTCAGTTCTCTTTGCAGCATCGTTATACGCTTGGTGGGTGTATTGTCTCTTGGTTCACCCACCTTGTTCCTCAGAGCTTTTCTGTCAGGCCTGCAGGGTTCCTCCGAAGGGGCTTGCGCCTCATCGGGTACCTGTGTGTGGGACTGGTAGCCAAGTATACAGTTGTTGTGGTGGCTTGAGAGCCATGGAGTAGGACGTGCTTTATGCTGGGCTCCGGCTGATCCGACAGTGAATTGCAGAATTACGCTTTAAAAAGGACACTTGTGCCGGGAAATTGAATGCTCGAGCGTTGGAATACATGGACGGGGTGTATCCTGGGTTGTATACGAATTGTTCGTTTTACAACTGTTCGAATTACAATTAACCTTTTCACAATTGACCGAATTGTGAAGGTCAATTGTAACATATATGTGTGGGGAAACCCCCCACAACCCCCCACCTAACGCCAAAACCCCCAAAACCCCAATATATATATATTAATATATATTACCAAACATATATGTATATATATATATACGGTCAATTGTGAAAAGGTCAATTGTGACCCTTTAAATTCGGTCAATTGTTCATTCGAACAATTGTAAACGAACAATTTGGGTAATACCGTATCCTGAACAGTGAGTCATCTGGGCTCGTACATCAAGAGATACAACGATTTCATTTGAAGCGGCCGCGAGGATATTTTCTTGCCAAGATGGGGGCGAACAATGGAGAAGCTGTCGCATCTTGGTAGGGATACTTATACTCCTTGACTGAGCGGAACGCGGAATAGAAGGTTGCACAGAAGAAACACTGCACGCCGGAAGAGGACCGCGTTTCTAAAGTTAAGCGCCCGGCCCCGAAGGACCAGAGCAGGTGGACACTGTGGCAAGGTAGTCGTGACTAGCCCCACGGGACGACTTGCATCTGCGTGCTGCTGTGGCTGGATCCCCGAGGCCCTAGTGAAGCGGAGAGACGTGACTGCCAGCGCCCAGCGGGAACAATGTATCTTTTGGGCCCGAACTGACGGGATGGTGTTGAAATAACCTTGCGCCGGCTGAGAGCGTCCATGCAGAGACACCTTGAAGACAGTGGGGCTGCGTGTGCAGGCGCGGCTCCCAGCGCCTTCTTGAAACAACAGTGCCTGCACACATATACAAACTGAACGGGTCGCTGAACGAAGCAGACAGCAGGCGCGCCCGCAAGCAGAGAGCCCTTGGCAAAGCGGATTTCTGTGGATCACACTGAAGTGTGCAGTGCGAGCGCCGGGTGGCACCGAAAATACAATGAGCGGCAGGGCTTGGGCGCTCGTATTTCATAGCAGCACGAACGTGAAATAAATTGGGAGCGGGTCGGCAGCGACTGTGGCGGGGGCCGCGGTCCACAGATTCAGCAGTGCCCAACTCCATAATGTTGTAACATACACATGCACGTGGCTCTACGAGTGTGCCGGTAAATGCAAACGAAAAGGACCGGTGTAGTGTATATCAACGCACCCACTAAAAAGAACCTAAACATAATAAGTACACGTGATTGACATTACTGCATGGGGGCACCCAAACACATGTACCTAAGCAACCTGGACTCAGGAGGAGGTGCCAGTTGAAGGGGGAGTTAATAAGAATTATAAGTAAAGAAATAATACGTGAGAGGCTACAATCCATCCGAATGACGATTGGGTGCACCATAGCACATGCAAGCCGAAAGACGGGTATCATAGTGACCGAAGGAACAAAGGTGTCGCAATAACAGCTCCGAACTGAAACTGGTCACAGGTGCAGGGAGGCGCCATGTCTGTGAAAGGATTAAGAGCCAAGACCAAACAACCCACAATGGAGGTCTTTGCAAAAACACAGAGGATCCCCACGACATTGTCTCAGTGCACGGTCGCAACTCCTGCGGAAGAAGCCCCAGAAGGAGACAAGCATCAGATCCTGGAGGCCATAACGGAGTTGAGCACGAAATGGGGCTCGGCAATGGCGGACCTACGAACCGCCCTAGAGAACAAGATTGATGAGGTAGGAACTGAGCTTTCCTTGCTACGTCAAGACGTCAGGGCGCTGGCCGAGAGAACGAGTGGCCTAGAA
Organism: Ambystoma mexicanum; assembly: GCF_040938575.1. Lineage (NCBI taxonomy): Eukaryota > Metazoa > Chordata > Amphibia > Caudata > Ambystomatidae > Ambystoma > Ambystoma mexicanum. Next base: position 644,486,753 of record NC_090923.1, read on the forward strand.
AGCGCAGTAAAGACCAATACGGACATTAGCACTAGCAATGCAAAAGAAGTCAATGTGCTAAAACAGCAGGTCGCTAATCTTGAGAATCGGATGGAAGAAGCGGAAGGAAGGGCGAGAAGAAATAACATACGGGTGGTCGGCCTGCCAGAGGGGGAAGAAGTCCAAGACCCTACAAACTATGTGGAGAACATGATCCTCCAGGAGATAGGGGCAGACAAGCTTTTGCAGGGGTTCACAGTTGAGCGAGCACATCGGGCCCTGATGAGAAAACCATGGCCTGGGGCCTCGCCGCGCCCGATAATTGCAAAGATTCTGAATTATAAAGACAGGGAGAAGATCTTGGAGTATTTTCGTAAGGGCGGAACGATAGAGAGAGCATCCACTAACATCACGGCATACCCTGACTACACGATGCTGGTGCAGAGGTACAGTTACGTGGCGGTCAAGAGGAGGCTACGCGCAGCTGGAATCAAGTATATGCTTCTGTACCCTGCAAAGCTAAAGGTCTTGCACAAAGGGAGAGCGTTTTTCTTCGACACCCCAGAGGATGCGGCGTCATGGTTGGACTTGCAGGGCTGTCCGGACCAGGAGGTGGAGAAAGACCGCCAGAACCATGACAAGTGAGGAGTCTGTATCACGAAAGCGGAGGGATAAAGGGGGGGGTGGGAGGATATTTGATTGATTTTTGATGACCTTGGGACTTTAAGACTTTGATGGACTGGAATATAGTGAATGCAATGCATAAGTGAGCTGGATGATAATATTAGTATGGCGTATAATAGCGCGCATGAAACTAAGAGCATTAAGCGTAATGCGCGGTTACCTACCCCTGAGAATTTGTAGGAAGGCAGCCACTAGGGTGGCCACACCCTGCAGAGTCGCGAGTACGGGTTTCACCAGAAAGGGCTAGAGGCGGGGGTGCCTGAGATTCAGGGATGGAGCTGGGCAACAGTTGGGGAGGGTGTTGTTGGGGATGGGAAGGGAGGCGGGAGGGAGCGGGGAAAGGGTGTTTGGAGTGTTTGTAGTTGTAGGAAGTTTGAATTGGGGAATGAGCTTAGATAGATTAAAGTGGAAGTGGGATCTGGACTGCACCGATGGGAGGGGAGAGGGGACTCTAAGATGCCATGGGCGAACTTAAAATAATCACGTGGAATGTCAGGGGACTCAACAGTTATCTAAAAAGGAATAAGGACATTGCACTGTTGCAAGAGACGCATCTTACACGGGAAAAGATGGAGAAGGTTGCGAAGAAATGGAAAGGGGTTGTGGTGGGCTCGACATACTCTGCTTACGCTAGGAGAGTGCTCATCTGGTGCTCATCTGGGTGGCGCCGCATGTCCCTTTCCAACTATTACAAGAAATGGCGGAAACGGATGGGAGGATGGTCTTGCTGAGGGGATTAGTGGAGAATAAAGAGATAAGCATAGTAAATACATATACCCCCAATCAGAGCGCGGCAGTGTATTTCAGAACTTTGTGTACCAACGTTAGTATGTGTATGGGTAGTGCGGTGATCTGGGGTGGGGATTTTAACTGTGTATTGAACCCCAAGGTAGACAGATCAGATGGCAAAATGGATAGACCCGCCCCAGCGCCTAAAGTACTGCAGACACTGCTAGACGACTTTGGTCTGGCAGATGTGTGGAGAACGAAATACCCCCGAGAAAGACAGTACTCTCACTATTACGCCCCTCAGAAGCTGCATACAAGGCTGGACTATATCTTCGCTACGCCAGAGGTAATAACAGATGTTACTCAGATAGAATATAAAGCGAGGGTCCTTTCAGACCACTCGCCCCTGGTCCTCGGGTGGCAATATCGCCCCCCGAGAGCACGGATCCTGATATGGCGCCTCCGAGCAGAGGCGCTCAAGGACCCTGTGTATAGGGAGGACATAAGGGAGGAAATCACAAACTACTTTGAGACGAATACGGGTAGCGTTGACTCTGCCAGTACATTATGGGAAGCCTTGAAGGTGGTGATGCGAGGGGTGGCCATAGCAAAATCAAAAGGCCTGCAGGGTGGAGTTTTGTCTGACCTGCAAAGAACGGAAAAGGAACTGGAAAAGGCTTTACAGAGAGGAAGTGTAGACATGGAGCTGGTACTTCAGCTACAGCAGACATGTGCGGAATGATGGGAAAGACTATGCAACCTCAATTACAAAAAGTATATAGAGAGACAGCATGCGGGAGGGGATAAAACAGGACGGCTTTTGGCATGGTTATACAAGAGCGAAACTCCCAGACCCACGATTAGAACGATAATGAGAGAAGATGGTAATGTAGTGGATACCCAAGAGGGAGTTAACCAGGAGTTTGCGGATTATTACAAGTTACTATATGGGGATGAAGAGAGGAGTAGCCATGAGGAGATAACGGAAACACTGGAAGAAATAGGACTGCCTATGATAAGTGATGAGGAAAGAGAGGAGCTTGATGCACCAATTACTTTGGAGGAGTTAGAAGAAGTGGTGAGACAGCTGCCTACTAGTAAGACTCCTGGGGCGGACGGGTTCCAAAGTGAATTTTATATAGTGTATGGGAAGGAAGTGCTCCCCCCAATGTTAGAAATGCTAAATGAAGCGTTTGAGGTGGGACGGTTACTGGAGTCACTTAGAGAGGAAATTATAATACCGCTTCCCAAACCCGACAAGCCTGGGCATAGCTGTGGCTCATACAGACCTTTGTCAATGTTGAACCAGGACGCAAGATACTGACGGCTGTCTTGGCAAACAGATTACGAAGAGTTATCGGCAAACTTATACACCCAGATCAGACGGGCTATGTCCCAAATAGAAATATAACTCATAATCATAGGCGACTCCACCGGGTTGTTGAATGGGGAAGTAACAATGAGGGAGAGATGGCGATTGTGTCCTGGGACGCGGTAAAGGTGTTTGATTTGGTCAAGTGGCCGTGGCTGCTGGCGGCCCTAGCGGGATACGGGCTGGGACCTGGGTATATAAGATGGGTGAAGATGCTGTATAGTGAACCACTGGCTAGAGTTAGAACAGGATCAGTGATATCCGAGAGATGGCAACTCAGTAGAGGCACCAGACAGGGGTGCCCATGGTCCCCTATGCTTTATATACTAGTCCTAGAGCCTCTAGCAATATACCTTAGACAACAATACGACACTATAGGTATCGAGGTGGGGGGGAACGACACTTGATCTCCTTATATGCGGATGATCTGTTGCTGTACCTGAGGCACCCGGAAGAGAATCCCCAGTACATCTTTGAGGTGATGGAGAGGTATGCTGGGTTATCTGGGATAGCGGTGAATCCTCAAAAGTCTAGTATTTTTCCGTTAGGCAGCTACAAGGGAACCCCTGTGAGACGGTTACCGGTGTTACAAATACCATGGTCGATTAATACATTCCAGTACCTGGGGATAGACGTGTACCATACGGTTGAAGAAGAACATAAGCACAAAACTGAGGTGGCCATTGAGAAAATTGAGAGGTGCATGAAATTTTGGGTGAAGTTGCCCTTGGCAATGATGGGACCCAGTGCAATGCTGAAGATGGTGGTCTTACCTAGGCTCCTGCATTATTTTGGGAACATCCCATACATGATACCTAAGAAGTTTTTTGCTAAACCGAACAGCATGTGTAGGGATTTTCTGTGGCATGGTACCCAGAATAGAGTAGCACTATGGAGGCTGCAGAACTTCTATGAAAAAGGGGGAATAAAACTGCCTAACTATGAAGTTTATTATGTAGCTAGTCAGCTGCAATATGTTGCGAAATGGCTCTCAGATGAAGCGACCCCCGAATCCAGGTTGTTCGGACATGATTGTGCCCCATTTTATTTGAAAGAGATGATCTGGCTGCCCAAGCCCGAAATGAGAGAGCGCCCCAGGATGATGGTGCTTGGGTGGAATATGTGGCACCGGGCATGCCGGATGATGGGAGACCCATTCCCTTGTTCCCCGCAGATACCACTAGTTGCACTGGTAGGAGAAGATAAGCAGCTGAGGATGACATTCAGGAACCACTGGGAATTGGTGGGGTTGGCAACGTTAGGAGATATTTGGCGAGAGGGGATTATTATAGATTTTGAAGCGCTGGGAGAGGAAGCGGGGTTACACACGGGCCAATATATCACACATCACAGAATGGTGCAGAGAATCAGGAAAGCATGGCCCGAAACAGTACTGGAAGAAGAACCAGATGCTATCATAGATGCAATATATGATATATCGGAGGGGGGGCATGAGATCTCCAGACTGTACGAGATGGTGATGTCTAAGGTTGGGAAGGATCTAACACAATTGAGACTGGATTGGGAAGCGGAAGCAGGAGCCCCGATTGAGGATGGGATCTGGGAACGTGCCCTGGGGTATCACAAAAAGGTGTCACGAAATGCAAGGTTGAAACAGATACAACTGCATATTACGCACAGGGCATATATGACACCTCATAGGATATCTAGAAGCATGTCCCAAATGTGACGAAGAAAAGGCTGACATGGTACACATGTTCTGGTCATGCCCAGTAATTGAGCGTTTCTGGGGGAAGTAGCGCAGAAATTAGTGGAAAAGGGGGTTAAGATTGTTATAGACACAGCCTGGGCCTGCTTGTTGGGGGGGCTCCCCAGATCGCAGAAACTTAAGCACGTTAGCAAATTAAAAGATCTAGCATATGTGCTCGCAAAGAGAAGGATTGCCATGGGATGGAAGACATGTCATAGACCACGGGTGGAGGTGTGGTGGAAAGAGTTGCAGAAATGGGCGGAGGCAGAAACAATGGCATGGCAAGAGGCAAGCAATGTAGGGAGAGAGGAGGAGGCGGGAACCCTGATGGCATGGAAATCATTAATAGCGGAATTGTTTGGAACAATACGAGACCTGACAGAATCCACAGAAAGTGAGACGCCACCGCACGCAGCAGATACAGAGGGCATGGAATAAAAAGGCTCATAAAGGAGGGTGGGAGGGGGCGAGCAGTGACTGGAATTAAGCAATGGACAATTTGTTTATATATGTACTGCTTGTTTGGTTTGTATTTTTGTTTGGTTGAATAAAATCAATAAAATCGTTAAAAAAAAAAAGTATACAGTTGTTGAAGTAGAGATGGGGCAGCTGGCGCCGCCAACATCAGCTCTGGTAACTCCTGTAACCTTGGTTCCACAGGTGATTCCTGTGGCAAATATTGGTATTCCTCAGAGGACTGGGGTGAGAATCCCTGTTCAAAGTCTGAATCAATATGGTGCTCGAGTATCTGGTCTGGAAGAACTGACGAGACTGGGGACAGGGCTGGTCCTTTGGTGGTCAGCGTCTCCCTCGGGGTGATTGAGGTGGAGATGGGTCCCCACTTCCTGTTATTATGGCTTGGTCTTCCATGACATTGGGCGAGTGTAGCGGCTTGAGAGGTACTTTAATAACTATTGGGCCTTGTTGAACAGGTGTAGAGTCCTCTATTGGCTCTTGTTCCTTCCTATCTGGTATATGTCTGTCTCCAGACTTGTGTTTGTGCTTTCATTTTTCCAATTTTCCTACAGCTTTCCATATTTTTGATACTTATACCTATTGACGAGGACGCTCTAACCTCCTTTTTTGGTCCCCCACCCCCCATTGATTGCACAGACAGGAAAAAGTGTTGGTGACTTTTCGTGTACCGCCAATGTTGTGTGGCTTCCCGTGGATTGTACCATCGTCGTCGATGGGGAAGCAGCCGGCATTGTCCATGATGAGGTCTTAGCAGGCATGGTTGTCATCGACGGGTGTTTAAACAATGTTGTTTATGAAGATTTTGCTGGTTTACCCCGCCAACGAGGTTGATGATGGTTTGATGGTTGTGGACGATGACAACGATGGTTTGACGGCCGTCGATGAGGATTGTATTCGTGGACGATTGTGGTACCATCAACTTTTTGGGGCACAGCGGGAATCGTTGCGCTAGTCGACAAAGCGCTTACAGCAGATTCTATCATAGTTTACGTCCTCTGCGGGGCTCTCTTTGGCGAGGTAGTCAACAGACGGACAGATTTTGCTGTTCTTCTTTCCCTTTTCCTCTTAAAGTTAAGCAGAAGAAGACAACATCCTCTCCACTGCCCTGGCCCTTTTATGGGTTTTTGGCCTGTCTATTCGGTCCTCACCCACACTTCAAGAGGTATCTTCCCTCATTCAGCCAAAGGGCTAGTCTCCTTTTTCTATGCTTGAGTGGTTTTGTACTAAAGGTGGCACAAATTTCACAATCCTCCTGAATGTGATTTGGATAGTGATACATTCAGAATGCTTTTCTCCCTCATACACATTCTTTATGCCAGATGACTGGCATGCCTTGAAAAGAGCTTTTCGTTTTTCTTCCATATTATGAAAGTAAGAAAGCACTTATCTGCATAGATGTTGGTTTTATGAAGTTCTGATGAAATATTTTAAAGTTTTGAAGAAATATGCTGGTCTCTGGCCTTATTCCTCCAGGAGAGAAAGCCTCGAGGACTCCTCGGCATGATGTACGTTTAGAATCTGAAGATAGCCTCATGGGTGGGGCTTTTCACTCGACGTCCCATTGGCTGAGGCAGAATACACTCAAAAGGAAATGGATGGGCTACTAAAGTGAGCTTAAAAGCTATATTATAAGCATTAATAAAAAATCTATTGAGGATTAACAGTTTGTCGGCGGGGAATATTCAAAGCATGTTAATCCCTGAAAGATCCAATACTGGAGAAAGTGAAATATTCACAAATTCCAGAATGGTGAGGGGAAAGGATTGGATGGAATGCTGTGAGAAAGATGAGGTATACAAGAAAGACACAGAATGTGTGCATATTCACCTTCTACATCATCCATATCTTGTGCATGCTCTCCTAATATTGTCTCAACGCCTTCAACAAAATACAAGTCACTGCACCACAAGAACAAATATTGCAACTGAAGACAGAACATTTTGATTGCCTTGCTGTGCCGATGAGGGCAAGAGAGAGGACCTCGGTAGTGAGGTCAGGAATAGAGGGAGAATTTAAGCCTATGGTGAAAGAAGAAATTATTGAAGAAGCTGAGGCTGCAGAGTAGACCAGTCTCATTGTGGTGGTGCGCAAGCCCAGTGGGGGATTAAGACGTAGCATTGACAAGTGTCTTTCAGAGGGTTATTATGAGTACGTTGTTTGGTGGAGTGAATGGCATACGCCGCTACCAAGATGACATTTTAGTGTGGGGAAAGAATCAGAAGGAACATGATGAGAGGCTGAAGAATGCCTTGAGGTTATTGTATAAGGTGGGTTTAACTATACCCTTTGAGATGTGTAAGTTCAGGATGAGGTAAGTGCAGCATTTGGGTCACAGGTTATGTGAGCAAGGTATAAAACTGTAGGTAGATGTGGTGGAGGCTATAATGGGGATGAAGGCACCTAGAAGTAAAAGTAAGGTGGCCTCATTTCGATGGGCTGATTTGAATGTTCTATGTATATACAACACACCTCTCATCACTCCTGACTTCACTACCATGTCAGTTCATGCATCCACTGATACATTTCTATTATTTTGTCGTCGTAGCAAAGCCACTTTGTTCCATAATTCTCGAACCTCACACAAGTCCCTAGATCTTCTTTGACTGCACATGGCTCTGAAGTCCAATGTGGGTTGCACCAAATTTAGTGACGTCTTGCCGGGACAGAACTCCATGGGTAGGCAGAGGAGGCCTACGGAGAGGCGTGACACTTGGGAGGACGGCACGAGGCTTGCACACAGACGTGCATGGTCGAGCACTGTTAGGAGAAGCTGGACACAGCGTGGATAAGGGATTTTAACCAATTACTGTGATCCAAGAGTGCGGATGATCCTCAGCTCCTGTGGTAAAACAACAGCAAAAAACCTTAAAGAGCGTTAACATTTCTTAATATAATTAGATTAAAACACTGGTTGTGTGGCAGAGGAGATAATGGTTTTAGAAGGAGAATTCAGGTAGACCCCATATGGCGTCCATGTTTAAATCAGGCAACTTTTTGGACACAGACTTCTTCTAAGGTGCCGTAGTATTGAAAAGCCTGTACACAGGGGTAGTTCTAACCTCTGGAAGTAAATCTAACAATGGAATTTAACAGGAGGAGATCAACTGCAGCAGAGCTCAGCTAAAGAAAAGGTGCTTGTTGTAAGGGAACCATCATCTGGCTCAGGTGGGGGGAACTACTGCCTGAACTCATGAAGTGCTCTGTAAATACTACACTGTCAAAAGTAGCAGAACAGTGAATCATTGCAAGTGAGAAACAGACTTATATTATTCAGGTGCTATCTCAGCGTCAAGAACCCTTATAAAGGAAAGAAAGCACCCCTACTATGGCTTATGGGAAGAATAAAAAGGGAAAAAAGCATAGTGACTTTTTCTCCACATGGTTCATCGAGCAAGCAGGGTCCCTCAGAGCAGACATCCAGGGATTCAACCCCTTCTAATGAAAGGCCCATGGCGGTTCTTGGACACAACGACAAAACAGTGTCACAATTAGAGGGCAAATTAGACTATCTAAAGCAGAAAGTGGCCCAGCTAGAATCCAGGGACCCTGGAACAAAAGATCTCTGAGTTGGTGACACAGAACACCCAGACGATCCCTGTGGGTTTACAGGGAAACAAAGCCATGGAGAGGAGAATGGAATACCTCGAAAACGCGGTGCATGCTAAGCAAATTAGTGTACTTGGCCTCCTATTGTGTGCAGAAGACGATGACCCTGTGACCTTTGTCTCCACTTGGCTTCCAGAGCTGCTAGGCCTGGCCACACAAGATGACCCAGTATATATTGACAAGTGCCACAGATTCATAACAAGGGAATAATAAAGTAGGAGACTTAGAAGTGGAGGTCAATGCTCATTGTCAAACTATCCGACACCAGACAGAAGAGAATTCTTATATATCCAGAGCTGGCACCTGATACTGAAAAGAGGAGGAGGCGTTTCAACAGCTTGAAAAAGAGAATTCTAGCATGTGGTGTGAAAGCAGGTATTATGCGCCCTGCCAAACTCAGGGTGACAAGGAAGGCTTAGGAATTCATTTTTTGGGACACTGAGAAGACTGAAGAACTGTTGAACTCTATATCTGATCTGTGTGCAGAGGAAGACAGAGGATGAATCCGGAAGTACGCCGGACTTAAGAACTGCCAGAGATAGGATGATAAAACAGTTTCATGTCTTGCTTTTTGGATACACCCTTACTGTCTTCTTGCCGAATTCGTGTCAATTTGGCTGAAGGGTTTACGAAAGACTCATGGACTGTACTAGGTTTAGGAAGAGGTTAATGGAAATGTGACGATGTTCCCCTAAAGCTTTGCGTTTCGTCTCCCCCATCACAGTTACAGAGAGGACATCCAGGAGTGCCACTGAAAGTTGTGTTGTGGATTATTTAATTGTCAATGTATACGAGGCATGATTGCCCTTCATGTTGTGGGCACAGCTCATGTAATGTTTTTAATGAAAACTCTTAATAAAAATAAATTACAAAAAAATAAAAGGAAGTGAGATGCCGTGTGCCCTATCCTTAAGGGAGACTATAGCATAGCGGACTCGCCTCCCTATCTCCACAGGTGGTGGCTCCACCTTGAGGAGAAGAGACACATTCCCTGGATTTGTCACAGAGAGCACAAAAGAGTGCAAGAGATAAACAAAGAGGAACAATGAGACTGACAGTTGGTGACCATTTTTATTCTGCAAGAAACAAAGATTAGGTAAAAACCCAATCATACAGCCGCTCTCTGGAATCCCATGCTGGGTTCTGTATCAGTTGTAATTTCGCTATGTATAGTCCCTTCGATCCAATTCTTGAAAAAATACAAAAGTCAAATATATAGTGATTTTTCAATGTTGAAAATTATTTTATAGAAAGAAGTGACGAATAGCCACCAAAAATGTTCTTCGTGAGGAAGAGATTTCCATAAATCACTCTATCTGTAGACTTATATTGTGCCAATGCATTTCGGAATATAACAAATTCCTTCATCAGGGAAAGTCTAAAACAATAAACACATAACATTCACATACAATTGTGCCAACCATCCCAAGATTAATATCCATATGGAATAATTCCCATATTTAAAACAACGTAAGTATGAATAGTCATCATCCAAATGGTTGAAAAAATATGAAGGTAAACACATACCCAACAATGTAATGAGCCGGATCAGAAGGCAGGTCAAAAGATATAAAATAAGAAACAAATCAGTACACAGGCAAGTAAAGTTATCCTATAACAAAATGGAGGAAATCGGGTCCATTACCTGTTGTAGGTGAGTAATGGCGAAATCAATGTTTCAGAGGCCAGGCTGCTCCACCGTGTACGGCGAGCAGGTGCTGTGAATGGTAAAGTGAATATATATAAAGGACTTATCCAAAGTGTAGCTAAACGCTAAATAGAAATAAACAAACGTGGATTGTAGCTCACCATATGTAAAGAACGAAGCGAAGAAGTTCTCTCAACGTCTGCTCAAAGCAGACTGTCATCGTTGCATCGGCGCGTTGCTGAGCAACCTGGTTTTATAAGACACGTGATTGAAGGCAGAATGTCCTCCTTGCATCGGTGCGCAGCCGAGCAACTCAGTTGTGTAAGACACGTGATCACGGCTCCATAAACACGGGCCGCGATCCGTGTCCGAGAACTGGTCAATAAACTAAATATGATCAAAATATCTAATTACTGGACCTCCTGGGGCAATAATGATAAAAGTCATCGTCTAAGAATCAAAAAAGAAATAAGTAGTCTGTCATCCATGGACATAGAAAAAATACTAAGATTGAATGAACCCATTTGGATAAAAGTAATGGCTGTTATATGAACACCTCAAATGAGGCTATACCAATTATGAACGTGCCTAAGTAAGATGGATGGAGCCTAGGGAGCAACCCTAGGGCTGTACCTTATATTAATAGTATGTGCCCTAATGCCGCTAGTGGTGTCGTCTAGACAGACGGCACCTCGGGTCCTGGGGGAACTCCAGGATGCGCAGCATGCAGGACATTTTTTAAACATAGGAAACATCTCTTATTCATATACATTCAAATGACCCTCAACATTCAGGTCATATATGTACTGGTGTCAATCTAAACCAAATGATGCTAAATACAATGTAAGAAAACAATTAGAGAAAACAATTAGAGAAAACAGTGAAAGTTGATCTCCTCATTTAACCCATTGGGTGCCAGACTGCCAAGTTTGTCAATCCAATATGTCTCTCTGCGGCTCAAACGTTGGCCTAAATCCTCATGAGGGCTATTCTTGGTTAAAGCTTCCAAAATCACAAATTTTATTTGTGACACGTTATGTCCATTGGCCATCCAATGTCGTGCCACGGCTGAATTGATGTTTGCATTACGAATACAAGATCGGTGTTCACCCCACCTCAACTTGGCTGTTCGGGTCGACTGTCCCACATAAAATTTCCCACACGGGCATTTAATGCCGTAGATGATATTACTACTGTCACATGTGGCAAAAGTCTTAAGTATAATCTTCTGCCCCGTCCTTGGATGGTTAATGGAGTTTCCTTTAATAACAAAATTACAGTTGACACACTGTAAACAAGGATATGTCCCAGTTCGCTGTGTCATAGGTTCTCTGGCTGTAGGTTTCGTCTGCACCAGTTCATCCCTTAGGTTCCTACTGCGTTGGTATGCAAAGATTGGTTTTTCACTAAAAATATCTTGAACTCGAATATCATTCTTGAAAATCTCCCAATGTTTCATAATAGTTTTCTTGATTTTGTTACTTTGCGTAGAGAACTTGGATACAAATACTGGTGACTTCAATTCTCTCTTATTTCTGGGATTCTGTTCTGATAATAGAGTCTCTCGTGATATGGCATCAACTCTGTCAGATGCCAGATCAAGTTCACCCTGCTTATATCCCCGGGCCAGAAATTTTTCTTTCATTTCCATCTGTTGCATTTTGTAGTCTTCAGGATCACTCACTATTTTCTTGACCCTAAGTAATTGGCTGTATGGTAGATTCTTCAGTAGGCTCGGCTGATGGAAGCTGAGTCGGTGCAGGAGATTATTCCGATCAGTCTCTTTCCGAAACAATGAAGTGCTGTAGCTAGTGAGTTGCTTTCTGACTTGTACATCAAGGAATGTTATGATTTCATCTGAGATCTCTCTAGTGAACTGTACCCTTTGGTCGATGCTGTTTAGATATACAAAAAATGTTTCAAAAGACTCTCTGGTTCCTTTCCAAATTCCAAAGATGTCGTCTATGTATCTCGTCCAGATCCGGATGTCCTTATTCCATTCCTGTTTATTCAATACATGGTCTGTTTCAAATTTATACATGAAACTGTTGGCATATGAGGGTGCCATGGTGGCTCCCATTGAAGTCCCTGCAGTTTGTAGAAAAAATTGGTTGCCATATTGAAAATAGGAGTTCTCAGCAATGAATTGTAACAATGTCAGTATGAATTCCTTCTGGGCACGTATCTCAGGTGCTTTCAGTAACAGCCATTCTACAGCCTCTATCCCCAGGTCGTGGGGTATAGAGGTGTATAAACTCTTCACGTCTATAGTAAACAACAGATCTTCAGGCAAAGGTGTCAATGAGCTAAGCTTTTGCAGGAAGTGGGTGGTATCCCTTGTGTAGGTGTTGGTCTCTTGTATCAATGGCTGTAGGAAGAAATCTATATAGATCCCTAAAGGTTGGTTAATGCTCTCTATCCCTGCAACAATTGGTCTACCTGGTGGTTTGATGGCATCTTTATGGATCTTTGGCAGCGTATAGAAATTGGGTATTCTAGGATGTTCTTTCAAGAGAAATTTTTGTGTATGCTCGTTGATCCAATCCAATTCAAATGCTTTTTCCAGGAGGTTCTTCAAGTTCTGTTTAATCGAAAGGGTGGGATCATGGTCCAAACTAGCATATGTAGTCTGGTCTTGGAGCTGTCTTCTACATTCAGCATCATAGTCACATGTATTCTGAATAACCAAGGCTCCTCCCTTATCTGCAGGACGAATGGTAATACTCTTGTCACTAAACAGGTCCCTAATCAATCTCATCTCGTGTGGTTTTAAGTTCCTGTACGGAGGATTTCTGTAGCTGATTCGTTCAAGGTCCCGAGTGACTAGTCTCTGGAATATTTCTATGGATGGTACTGTAATGGGTGGAACAAACCCACTTTTGACTCTAAATTCTTGAAAGTCTGGAATCTCAGTCGGACTCTCTTGTGTCTCCAATTCGTTAAAGAAGACTTTCAGTTTAAGTTTACGAACAAACTTGTATAGTTCTATCTTCGTATCAAACAAGGTGGTACCGTAAGTCGGTACGAAACTGAGACCTTTCTGTAGAGTCTCTTCCTCTGCCTTGTTGAGTCGCCTCCCCGAAATGTTAACGACTAACTTTTCTTCTGCTGTAATCTCGTTAGGGGTTTGTTTCTTGTGTTGCCTCCTCCCCCTGCGGGTTCTTTTCGGCGGGCGCCTAAAAAAGATACAGCAGACGGAGCTCGTGCCAAAGGGCTTGTTGTCTGTGCAAGGTTCTCTGTGGTTTGTTCTGCTGGAATATCAGACTCTCTTTGGGCTACTGAATCGGAACTGGAGGTATTGTCGGATGTGTATCCAAAATGTTTCTTTGGTGCTACTCGGCCGTATTTGTCCATCCAGGTGTATACCTCGTCATTGATATAATCATAGGTATCCCTCTTGAATTTTTTAATCTTCTTTTGCTCCAATTCAGACTTGTAGTTCTCAAGTTTAGTGTTAATCTCTAGTAGTATGGTGTCATATTCCTCTCTTCCAAATGTATCAACTAATTCCTTCTCTATCTCCTGAATTTCTGTACCCAGGGTTGTTAAATTCTTTGATAACTCTTGGATAGTTAGCAAGATGAGGTCCAGTGAACATTTATTCAGTATAGATTCCCACCTTCGAACAAACTCCCTACTCTCTTTGCACAAGGTTGGTCGGAGCTGTATGCGAAGCCCCCTTGGGATGCGTTGGTTTTTGGAAATATCGTCCAAGGGTAATTGCGTGTAATTTCCTGTTTATCTCCTTTCGTATAAGATACTCTAATTGTTTAATTCGTTTGGCCGGATCCTTTGGTGTAGTACCATGAGCACCAATAGACGTTTCGCTAATAAGTTCAAGAATGGCAGATGCTTCCTCAGTTGAGAAACCTAAAGTTTCTGCACATATGTTGGATAAACCTTCAATGTCCTCAAATTACATGTTCAGTGTGTTGGGTAATCTTTTTGGAATTGTGTGCCACCACTGCTGTGTGTCTCACCAATGGAGGGAAGGAAAGAAGCAGGAAGCAAATTATGAGTGGGCACCACAGGGGTATCGAGTCTTTCTGGCGTTATCAAAGGTCTCTAGTGTGATAAGTCTTTGTTAGAAAGTTTGATCCTCTATACAGGAGCTGGCTGAAAAAGGCCTGGAGACACCCAAACCCAAAAATACAGCAAGAAACAAAGATTAGGTAAAAACCCATTCATACAGCCGCTCTCTGGAATCCCATGCTGGGTTCTGTATCAGTTGTAATTTCGCTATGTATAGTTCCTTCGATCCAATTCTTGAAAAAATACAAAAGTCAAATATATAGTGATTTTTCAATGTTGAAAATTATTTTATAGAAAGAAGTGACGAATAGCCACCAAAAATGTTCTTCGTGAGGAAGAGATTGCCATAAATCACTCTATCTGTAGACTTATATTGTGCCAATGCATTTCGGAATATAACAAATTCCTTCATCAGGGCAAGTCTAAAACAATCTTCGATCAAACTTTCTAACAAAGACGTATCACACTAGAGACCTTTGATAACGCCAGAAAGACTCGATACCCCTGTGGTGCCCACTCATAATTTGCTTCCTGCTTCTTTCCTTCCCTCCATTGGTGAGACACACAGCAGTGGTGGCACACAATTCCAAAAAGATTACCCAACACACTGAACATGTCATTTGAGGAAATTACACGCAATTACCCTCGGACGATATTTCAAAAACCAACGCATCCCAAGGGGGCTTCGCATACAGCTCCGACCGACCTTGTGCAAAGAGAGTAGGGAGTTTGTTCGAAGGTGGGAATCTATACTGAATAAATGTTCACTGGACCTCATCTTGCTAACTATCCAAGAGTTATCAAAGAATTTAACAACCCTGGGTACAGAAATTCAGGAGATAGAGAAGGAATTAGTTGATACATTTGGAAGAGAGGAATATGACACCATACTACTAGAGATTAACACTAAACTTGAGAACTACAAGTCTGAATTGGAGCAAAAGAAGATTAAAAAATTCAAGAGGGATACCTATGATTATATCAATGACGAGGTATACACCTGGATGGACAAATACGGCCGAGTAGCACCAAAGAAACCTTTTGGATACACATCCGACAATACCTCCAGTTCCGATTCAGCAGCCCAAAGAGAGTCTGATATTCCAGCAGAACAAACCACAGAGAACCTTGCACAGACAACAAGCCCTTTGGCACAAGCTCTGTCTGCTGTATCTTTTTTAGGCGCCCGCCGAAAAGAACCCGCAGGGCGAGGAGGCAACACAAGAAACAAACCCCTAACGAGATTACAGCAGAAGAAAAGTTAGTCGTTAACATTTCGGGGAGGCGACTCAACAAGGCAGAGGAAGAGACTCTACAGAAAGGTCTCAGTTTCGTACCGACTTACGGTACCACCTTGTTTGATACGAAGATAGAACTATACAAGTTTGTTCGTAAACTTAAACTGAAAGTCTTCTTTAACGAATTGGAGACACAAGAGAGTCCGACTGAGATTCCAGACTTTCAAGAATTTAGAGTCAAAAGTGGGTTTGTTCCACCCATTACAGTACCATCCATAGAAATATTCCAGAGACTAGTCACTCGGGACCTTGAACGAATCAGCTACAGAAATCCTCCGTACAGGAACTTAAAACCACACGAGATGAGATTGATTAGGGACCTGTTTAGTGACAAGAGTATTACCATTCGTCCTGCAGATAAGGGAGGAGCCTTGGTTATTCAGAATACATGTGACTATGATGCTGAATGTAGAAGACAGCTCCAAGACCAGACTACATATGCTAGTTTGGACCATGATCCCACCCTTTCGATTAAACAGAACTTGGAAGAGCCTCCTAGAAAAAGCATTTGAATTGGATTGGATCAACGAGCATACACAAAAATTTCTCTTGAAAGAACATCCTAGAATACCCAATTTCTATACGCTGCCAAAGATCCATAAAGATGCCATCAAACCACCAGGTAGACCAATTGTTGCAGGGATAGAGAGCATTAACCAACCTTTAGGGATCTATATAGATTTCCTCCTACAGCCATTGATACAAGAGACCAACACCTACACAAGGGATACCACCCACTTCCTGCAAAAGCTTAGCTCATTGACACCTTTGCCTGAAGATCTGTTGTTTACTATAGATGTGAAGAGTTTATACACCTCTATACCCCACGACCTGGGGATAGAGGCTGTAGAATGGCTGTTACTGAAAGCACCTGAGATACGTGCCCAGAAGGAATTCATACTGGCATTGTTACAATTCATTGCTGAGAACTCCTATTTTCAATATGGCAACCAATTTTTTCTACAAACTGCAGGGACTTCAATGGGAGCCACCATGGCACCCTCATATGCCAACAGTTTCATGTATAAATTTGAAACAGACCATGTATTGAATAAACAGGAATGGAATAAGGACATCCGGATCTGGACGAGATACATAGACGACATCTTTGGAATTTGGAAAGGAACCAGAGAGTCTTTTGAAACATTTTTTGTATATCTAAACAGCATCGACCAAAGGGTACAGTTCACTAGAGAGATCTCAGATGAAATCATAACATTCCTTGATGTACAAGTCAGAAAGCAACTCACTAGCTACAGCACTTCATTGTTTCGGAAAGAGACTGATCGGAATAATCTCCTGCACCGACTCAGCTTCCATCAGCCGAGCCTACTGAAGAATCTACCATACAGCCAATTACTTAGGGTCAAGAAAATAGTGAGTGATCCTGAAGACTACAAAATGCAACAGATGGAAATGAAAGAAAAATTTCTGGCCCGGGGATATAAGCAGGGTGAACTCGATCTGGCATCTGACAGAGTTGATGCCATATCACGAGAGACTCTATTATCAGAACAGAATCCCAGAAATAAGAGATAATTGAAGTCACCAGTATTTGTATCCAAGTTCTCTACGCAAAGTAACAAAATCAAGAAAACTATTATGAAACATTAGGAGATTTTCAAGAATGATATTCGAGTTCAAGATATTTTTAGTGAAAAACCAATCTTTGCATACCAACGCAGTAGGAACCTAAGGGATGAACTGGTGCAGACGAAACCTGGCAGTCTGGCACCCAATGGGTTAAATGAGGAGATCAACTTTCACTGTTTTCTCTAATTGTTTTCTCTAATTGTTTTCTTACATTGTATTTAGCATCATTTGGTTTAGATTGACACCAGTACATATATGACCTGAATGTTGAGGGTCATTTGAATGTATATGAATAAGAGATGTTTCCTATGTTTAAAAAATGTCCTGCATGCTGCGCATCCTGGAGTTCCCCCAGGACCCGAGGTGCCGTCTGTCTAGACGACACCACTAGCGGCATTAGGGCACATACTATTAATATAAGGTACAGCCCTAGGGTTGCTCCCTAGGCTCCATCCATCTTACTTAGGCACGTTCATAATTGGTATAGCCTCATTTGAGGTGTTCATATAACAGCCATTACTTTTATCCAAATGGGTTCATTCAATCTTAGTATTTTTTCTATGTCCATGGATGACAGACTACTTAATCCTTTTTTGATTCTTAGACGATGACTTTTATCATTACTGCCCCAGGAGGTCCAGTAATTAGATATTTTGATCATATTTAGTTTATTGACCAGTTCTCGGACACGGATCGCGGCCCGTGTTTATGGAGCCGTGATCACGTGTCTTACACAACTGAGTTGCTCGGCTGCGCACCGATGCAAGGAGGACATTCTGCCTTCAATCACGTGTCTTATAAAACCAGGTTGCTCGGCAACGCGCCGATGCAACGATGACAGTCCTCTTTGAGCAGACGTTGAGAGAACTTCTTCGCTTCGTTCTTTACATATGGTGAGCTACAATCCACGTTTGTTTATTTATATTTAGCGTTTAGCTACACTTTGGATAGGTCCTTTATATATATTCACTTTACCATTTACAGCACCTGTTCGCCGTACAGGGTGGAGCAGCCTGGCCTCTGAAACATTGATTTCGCCATTACTCACCTACAACAGGTAATAGACCCGATTTCCTCCATTTTGTTATAGGATAACTTTACTTGCCTGTGTACTGATTTGTTTCTTATTTTATATCTTTTGACCTGCCTTCTGATCCGGCTCATTACATTGTCGGGTATGTGTTTACCTTCATATTTTTTCAACCATTTGGATGATGACTATTCATACTTACGTTGTTTTAAATATGGGAATTATTCCATATGGATATTAATCTTGGGATGGTTGGCACAATTGTATGTGAATGTTATGTGTTTATTGTTTTAGACTTGCCCTGATGAAGGAATTTGTTATATTCCGAAATGCATTGGCACAATATAAGTCTACAGATAGAGTGATTTATGGCAATCTCTTCCTCACAAAGAACATTTTTGGTGGCTATTCGTCACTTCTTTCTATAAAATAATTTTCAACATTGAAAAATCACTATATATTTGACTTTTGTATTTTTTCCAGAATTAGCGAAATTACAACTGATACAGAACCCAGCATGGGATTCCAGAGAGCGGCTGTATGATTGGGTTTTTACCTAATCTTTGTTTCTTGCTGTATTTTTGGGTTTGGGTGTCTCCAGGCCTTTTTCAGCCAGCTCCTGTATAGAGGATCAAACTTTCTAACAAAGACTTATCACTAGAGACCTTTGATAACGCCAGAAAGACTCGATACCCCTGTGGTGCCCACTCATAATTTGCTTCCTGACCATTTTTATTCTCACAACACTGAAAGACACAATTTCTCCGACACAGATGGAGAGAATTACAGTGTGACAGAAAAACCGATGGACCAAGATTAAGAGGCAGACCGGGACAGAGAGATAGAAAGAATGCACACACCTGCATGTGCACCTGGCAAAAGCACACATCTGGACCAAGAGATGGTGCAAGAGAGAGAGAGAGCAAGAGAGTTCAAGAAAGAGAGAGAGAGAGAGAGAGAGAGAGAGAAAGAGAGAGAGAGAGAGAAACCAAGAAAAAGAAAGGTAGAGCAAGTGCCCACACTTGGAGCGAGAAAAGAGCAAACATCTGGATCAAGAGAGGGAAAAGGATTTTTTTAAATTACATTTTTTGTTTTAAAACGCCAACACCACAAAGGCAAGATGGAGCATAAATAATACAATGAAAACATAACTGATAGAAACCGTACAATCAGGTGACAGAGCAACATATGCTCCAATCAAGTTACTAAAAGTAGAATAACTATGATGGAAAGATTGAAGAAAAGAACAAAAAACACATCTTGTAACATGAAAACATGCAGATAATATACAGCAGGACCCCACTGCAATCCGAACAGGATCATTGGAGCTATTTAAATCAATATGTCCTACTATATAAAAAGCATGTTGACTACAATACAGAAATGAGAAAATACGAAAGGGTGGCTTAAGATATGCACACCTCACTGTTAGGCAGAATCCTGTGCAGTGCCCTTAGAGACCACTAGACACAATTAAGACTACAAGTGGTAGTACAATTTCACCTTTGGTACAAGCCCGTACTACACAGAAAAAGTGGTAGCAATGGCTGAGCAGCTAGACTTATCTCAAGAGCAAATGAGCAGTAGTAGAGATTACACAAAGGACTACAATTACTGTGACTCAAGCAAACACTGACTCAAGGTTTCTGGTCAAAAAGTATAAGTACATTTATTTTTTAACCATCTGTTCACAAAACACTTCACTTCTACTAAATTAAAACCACACTTCAAATATACTACACACAACCCATTTCCCTTGTGCAAATCAATTCAAGGTAAGTACATTGGGATTTGACAGACCAGTGTTGTAAAACAAAGACGTTACCGTGTGTTAATACGCAATCACTTTTTGACAGCAATGACAGTTCGGTCTTACGAAAGAAAGGCATACCCGCGGGAAGAAATGTTACCATAGTCAAACACACTTAGTACATGAATTAACACAAGAGAATAGGGGATAGAAATCATAGGCAATACTTTTGTCAAGGCAGCTAGAATCAGAGGACACTTTCTAAAACGTAGATAAAATTCAATAGGCCTGCGCCAGTGTCAAATGGGACAGGGTCCTGTTGTCGAGGATTACAAGGTTAGAACAGTTCACAATTCGAGATTTGCCAGGAGTACTTGGATATTGTCAAAAGGGAAGCAAAAGTTATAAGAGGGAAGGAAGACAAGGATAAGCCTTGGGTGAGGAGAAAGGGTTCAACCCAATTCCTCGAAGCTGGACACAGTACCTTATTCGTTTGAAGAAAAGCTGGTGCTGCGGCAGTTGTTCCTGGTAGTTCCTGCAGACTCACGGTTCCTGGAGCTTCAGTCTTGGGGACAAGGAGGACGACGTCTGGAGCGATCTGCACTACCCAGGGATGAGGCAAGCAGCAGCGAAGCAACGGTGAATAAAAGGTGCTCTCCTTTAAAACAGGAGAGGCTCTTCAGATGGCTATCCGGACCACTACAGCTGTGTGCAGCAATTTTGACCAAGAAGAGGCTGTGGAAGGTGAGCTAGTTGATCCCACCAGGCTCAAGGGAAGAAGACTCAGGACTGGATCTTCTCTTGCAGTTGAAGGGTAGATAGCTCAGGACTGCAGCAGGACTTCACCAGGACTCAGGAGTTGCAGCAGCCGTCTTCTTCTCCGCTTCTCTTCGGTTCTTTGCAGTTCCAGTGGCGACTCTGACTTCCAGCCCAAGAGTCCTGCCTTTTATGCCAAAATCCCCCATTCACACAGCCTGGCTGTCAATCACTCAGCAGCGGGGGTTGTCCAGCCCGGACAACCACCTCAGCCAATCGACACAAAGTGCGACTTGGGTCTCCAAGGAGACCCTGTGCAGGGGGTGACTAAACCCCTCCCTCACATTCAGCCCACCTAGACACCCAGACGCCAAAGGAGGGCTTCTGGACAGAAGGCCACCAAAGGTCGGCGAACAAAGAAGGCAAACCTGGTTTGCCGCACAAAGTAAAACACAAGAAGGACTTTAACAAAAAAATGGTGATAAAACCTGACCGGAGCCAAAATAAAATGTATTTGGTCAAGCGGGTTTAAGTTCGAGGCTAATACAATAGCCTAAAACAATACCACGTTTATATAGTATAATCGCGGTAGAAAAGATAGGGTAGATACCACTGCCACCAGCCAAGTCTTAGTGTTAAGGGAGCGAAACAAAGCTCCAAGAGGCGCAGACAAAAAGGAGTGGGAATTAACCCTCCATGTAAGATGGGGTGTATTGGGTCTGCAGTTTAAATGACTACATAAAGTAAACGGCAACTTTACCTGTTTCTGGGGGACAGTAGTCAGCCCCAGAAAAATTGAGTCATTGAGAAGTCTTAGAGACAACCCTGTGTTACTGGCCTGAAGGTTCTGTGTAACACACACAAAATGTTGTGCTCATGGAGTGGTGCGGCTCCAGAGCTAAGATCACACAAACAGTAGAAATACACATGGCAAAACACATGTAAGAGTGGGAAAAAAACAGGATTGGAGGGGGAGTCGCCCTTATTCACAAGGATTCATTTTCCATCAGATTACTAGACCATAATACCTGGGATGGAAACGCTGACATCCTCTCAGCCAAGCTCACGCTCTCTCCCAATAACTCCATCAATATCCACACCCTCTACAGACCTCCAGGACTCCCAGCAGACTTCCAAGAGCACCTCTCTCACCGTCTCAGTGACAACATCAAAAAATCCTCCAAAATCCTACTACTTGGAGACCTAAACTTAGGTTATAATGACCCAAAAGATAAATCCGCTGCATCCCTAGCAAAAGAACTAGCAGACTTAGGTTTCTCCCAAGGAGTACTCACCCCCACCCACGCAAAGGGTCGCACCCTCGACTGGGTCATGGACCACAACTGTGCAACCACCATTATATCAAACACCGCCTTTCCCTGGACAGATCACACTTGCATCTAATTCCTTATCCCCTCCACCCCTAGCCACAAAGCTCTCAACTTAACGCTAACAACCTCCGACCATACCTCAAAAACCCCTGCTTAGCTCCACCCTTCTCGCAGGATCCTAATGTGCTAACAGCCACCTTTAATGATACGATTACCAATGCCATAAACCTGATAGCCCCACTTGAAAGCAAGAAGGAAAAAAAAAACATTTCACTGTAACTCTTGGTTCTCAGACAAACTCCAAATGCTCCGCGCACAAAAGCGTCAGTCACAAAAAAACTGGAAAGCAGATCCTAGAGACCTTAATAAGAGCCTCTTCAAACCGATAGCTCTCCAATATAAAAAAGCCATCATAGCAGCAAAATCCAACACCCTTAATTAGAGGATTTCAAAGGCCAACCCGCAAGCCAAAGAGATATTCACAATCTTTAATGAACTAGTCACACCTCCGGCTACCACAGATGAGATCATTAAAGACAAAGGGCCTCATCACGAGTTGGGCTGTATTCCCGGCTGTAATATCGCCGACTGTAATAGCCCTAGCACCGACCGGTCCGGTGGTATTACCACCGAATCACGGGTTGGGCCTTAACGGTAAATCCCCATTCCTGATTGGGTCCATTGGATCCAATGGGGAATTGTCGGTGCTAATATTACGGGCTAATACAGCCGGCTGTAATACCACCGAAAACGGGGATTTTCACCTCCAGAAAAAAGCTAGAGGTAAAATAGCCGATTTAGCGCTGAACTCGTGACAGGGCCAGCCCTTAAATGTGGCGGTAATACCGTTACCACCGCATTTAAGGGCTACAGCCCAACTCGTGATGAGGCCCAAAGTATGGTGTGCTAGCATCCAACCGCTATGCTCAAATAAAATTAACCTACTCCAAAATAAAATTCACAACCATTGCAAAGCTCTCACAAATCAAAAGCCTAACCCCCCCCCACCCAACACAAGTTAATAATAGCATAAACAAACATGCCCAATTCACTTTCAGAGATCACTACCTTGAACTCATCCAAAACCTCAAACCATCCCTCTGCAAAGCCGACATCTGACCCCCCTAAAATCATCAAGGAATGTGCAAAAGACCTAGCAACCCTCATCACTGCATTCATCAATGCATCTTTCAAAACAGGATCTGTACCAAACAGCCTCAAGCAAGCTTGGGTTCGCCCCCTTCTAAAAAAAAGCCACACTCGACCCAGCACAGCCTAATAACTATAGGCCTATAACGACAGTTCCTTTCCTTCTGAAAATCTTGGACAAGGTAGCTCACAACCAGATCCAATCCTACAAAGAAACGAACTCCATACTAGGCAAAAGGCAATCTGGCTTCCGTATAGGGCATGGAACAGAATCCGCCTTGTTAGACCTAAAAAATCAAATATCACAGATCTTGGATAAAGGGAAACCTGCCCTGCTCCTCCTTCTCGATCTATCAGCAGCATTTGATCTGGCAGATCACAAAACACTAACCACCCATCTCACTCAAGCAGCTAATTTCTCTAATCAAGCAGCATCTTGCATCACGTCCTTCCTTGAAGGCAGAGCCATGAAGGTCTTCTCTAAAATAGCCAATGCCGACCCCACCACCATAAATCATGTACAGCTCCCACTCTTTACAATCTTTTCACAAAACCCCTATTCGACCTACTTGACTCTATGGGTGTGGCATATACCAACTATGCAGACGACACTTAAGTACTCTTACCACTATCCGGCCTCTATCACCAAGATGCAATGGCCCTTCACGATATCTATGCTACTATCCAAGCACGGATGGCGATCAATGGCCTTTGTCTCAACGGGGATAAGACTGAAATACTTATCCTCGGTCAGATAAACACTTTAGCTAAGCTAAACCCCCAGTACGCCAACTTCAACATAGACAACTCTACCATCACAGTCTCATCCTCCGTAAAAACTTTAGGCGTACACATTGATGCAAACTTATCAATAAGCAAATAAGTCAGCGCCATAGCCTCAGCATCAGCGTACAGCACCAAACGGATCAATGCCATTAAACCATACCTGTCCGCTCCTAACTGTCTATCAATAGCCAGAGCAACAATTGGTGCCAAACTCAACTATTGTAACGCTCTCCTAGCTGGCACCTCTTCCAAAAACATTCACAGACTACAAACTACACAAAACAATGCCCTAAGAGCCGCTATGAGCATTCCTTGAAGAGACCACATATCCCATATCAGACATGCAGCCCGGTGGTTGAAGGTCAAATACCGCATTACTCTCAAAATCCTCACCATCACACACAGATGCATCTACAACACCGCTCCCACATACCTATCAGAAGCTATATCAAGAACACAATCCACGTGCCCTACAAGATCTCAGTACACCAACCAGCTCCACACACCACGCATTAAGAGAGATACTGCTGGTGGGCTAGGCTTCTCTTACATTGCACTGAAACTATGGAACTCACTCCCTGCCACCCTCAGAGCGGAAACCTCCATCTCTGTCTTCCGCGACACTCTCAAGACCTCTTTCCTCGACTAACACTGTCACCACGCCTTGTCCTCTTAACCTGTATATTGTAATATAAATGTAATATAAAGTATTGCAATCTTTGTATATACTGCATCACAAATGAAATCACTATGTAACAAATGTCGATAAGTTTATGTAACTAAGCTCTGCCGTGTAACAAGTGCCACAATGCTTACGGGCTGTTGTGCGTTATATAAATTTCAATAAAACAAACAAACAAAAAAGGTTCACACTCTTACCAGGTGGAAAAAATAAACCCCAGAAATCCAGCAAAGCTGCTGAGGGACTCACTAGGTAAGGGAAATTAGCCATAAATGAGAATTCTCCCTTACACTCACATGCCACATATCTCCAGCAGTTCTGTAAAACATACAGAAAATAGTAACATCATGGGTACACAAGCCTTTTTGCTGGAGGGTTAAATTAAGTTAACAAGCCTTCTATGATGAGCTGAGAAGTCGCGGGACGATCCAGCAGGCTTTTTGCCATATGAACCCTTTTACAAACAAAAAAAACTGGTATTCTGGTGTGTACTTCTAGATTGTATTGCGTTAGAGCTGAAACTTGTAACTTTTTAAAAAAAAATGTAACCTTGCTGTGAAAAATGCAGAATGTTTCATTGAAACATAATGAAAGGATAGCCTAATGTTTTTAGGCAAGAGTACTTTAGACCTATGGGCAACAACAAATTTTACTGGAATGCCCCAAAGTTTAGAATGTACCACTGGCGAGTGTTACAAGTTCAAAATCAGCTTTTGCCAGGTTGCAGGAACATTAGAAGTTGCAAGCATGGGTTACTCACTGGAGTGACTAACGTACTTCTAGTCCATAGTCTCCTTTACTCCATCCTTTATGGGTGTCGCTTGCTAGGGACAGGAACCTAACCTTTTTCACCAGAAGAAATGGTCTTTCCCTTTAAATTTAGATGCATGCAGAGCCGCGGCCCTGGGAGCATGCACTCCGTTGACTGTATCCATAGACACCACACACAGTCACCTTTCACGTGTCGGCTGTATTAAACCCCCTATGGTGTATTCTCATCCCAGTATAAGGCAGGCACTTTTCAGCCTGCCCTATCACAGTGCACTTCTGATAAAGCGTATGGCGAATCATGGACGGAGTATGATATTACTAGTACTGAGAGAGTGCGTCACGCTCAAGCTGGAGCTTCCCAAGGTGCACTGAATATTGTTTGCATCTCTGATGTTACAGTATTGGACTCCTCTAGCCCCCCGGAGAGTGTTGCACAATCGAGTAATTTAAATCAACTTGCTATATCTCCCAATGTCAGGGTATGCCCCCTCCATACCACCACCAATCACACCAACAACAGAATTATGTTGCTTACTAATGAACACACGCTCGCTAGTTAAGCACACTCTAGAGGTGTCCAATTATATTGAACAGAACAATCTAGACCTATGTGCTGTGACGGAGACCTGGGGCTCTGATGCCACCCGGCCCAGCCTTAATTTAGCAGTACCATATGGATATGACATGATACGCAAGGACAGACATGAGGGTAGAGGGGGCGGTGTCATTCTCAAAAAGGCGCTATCCATTTGGGAAGCCCCTGGGTGCATCACTGAAGAAATAGATTCCTTATTCAGTAAAATTGGAATGAATGCGGAATCAACAGTTAACTTTCTGCTTCTCCATCGTCCTCCTTCCATGAAGGATAGCTGGGAAGAGGAACTGTTTAACCTTGTACTCCCTTGGTTAAAACACCTCACACGCTTTATAATTCTGGGCAATATTAATCATTGGTTAGGTGACACTGAAGATACTCATGCCACTGAGCTAGAACATTCTCTCTCTGATTTAGGTTTCACTCAGCAAGGGATTGTACCCAACCATGTACTTGGACGCACTCTAGACTGGGTATGAACCCTTAATACCCTTTGTCTGGATGTCTCAACTACGCTCTGTCCATAGTCTGACACGCTTGAATACATTTTTCAATAGTGGTACCATTCCCTGTGAAACAAAGGAATCCCTCTAAGAGTTACTCTCTGTCACGCAATCTAAAACAATATTGTGCAATTTCTGGACAGTAATATTGGTTTCTCCTCAGAAACTACTCTTAAAAACATGTCCTCCTGCTTGGCAAGCAATATGGCTAGCATCTCTCATATCTTAGCAACACTAAAACCCAAGAAACAAAAGAATTCAGAATTCAAAAGTCAACCCTGGTTTACGGTGGAGTTGAGAAAGCATAAAGCCGCAACGCTTAAGGCATTTTATTCCTGGAAATCCAGATCCTCCCTAGCCCTTCTCCAATCATATAGGATTTTGGCAAAGGATTATAAATTATCTGTTTTCGATGCAAAGCAGAATTTCCTTAATTTAAGAATTGCCAATGCCACATCGGATGTCAAGGAAATCTTTAAAATTTTAAAAGAACAGGAAGTAGTCCCCCCGCCAGGGGATCAACTTGAGATTAGGGATACCACCTGGTGCCAGCGAATACAAGACGGCATGCAAAACAAACTCTTGGGTATAAGAGCAGGGATGCTTGAAAGAAAGAAGCCGTTACCTTTTAAGGCTCCAAGTCTGCAATAGATGCCCATTAGCATTGAGTTGACAGTGGCACAATTCAATTTTCAAACAATTACAGAGGATTCACTACAAAAAAATAATTGAAAAATTAAAACCTTCCAGTTGTAAAGGGGATTTCTGTTCGTCCCTGATAATAAAAACCTGCCCCTCGTTGCTTATAAAAGCAACTTGTACATTTGTTAATACTTCACTGAGCGAAGGAAAGGTCCCAGATGACTTGAAACAAACCATGGTTACACCCATCCTTAAAAAAGTTGGATTGGGTAGGGACAATCCTCTGAAATATCGCCCCATATCCAATACACCTTTCCTACTGAAATTTTTAGATAAGGTGGCGTATAGCCAGATATCGGAACACTTTACCCCATCATGAACACGCACCAATCCGGTTTTAGGCAGAGTTTTGGCACAGAGACCTCACTTCTCGACTTAAAGTCAAAACTCCTAGATCGCCTGGACAAAGGGTCTCTCTCCTTATTAGTTTTGCTCGACCAGTCGGCGGCTTTCGATTTGGTCGACCGCTCTATACTGAAGTCTAGAATGTAAGAGGTAGCTAATTTTTCACCTTTGGCTGTCTCATGGATTGTATCTTTTTTGAAGAACAGACACAGCAGAGTATGTTCAGAAACAGCAGAGGCTTCTCCCATCCCGGTTCTTTTTGGGGTCCGACAGGGGGGCGACCACATCCCCTTGTATATACAATTTATTTATTGCGCTGTTCTTTTCTAATTTAGAGGCAGAGGGGATTATGTCCTCAAATTATACAGACGACACGCAATGTGTTGTCCCGCCCTATGGCTGTCATTCACGAGATGAATTGGACCTAAACAGGGTCTTTGATATTATTGAGACTTGGATGCTCAATAAGAACCTAGCGTTACACAAAAGCAAAACCCAACTTATGATTATAGAAAGCTCAGTCGCCCTCAACAAGCTGGACAGCAAATTTCGATCCTTCAGGCTTGGGTCTGACCATATTATTCCCGTCCCAGAACTCAAGATTCTGGGGGTGACACTAGACCAGTCGCTATCTATGAGTAATGTCATTAGCGTTATTTCTGCCTCAGCATATTATGTTAAATTGCTTCATCACCTCAGACTACTGGTAGGTCTTAGTAAGAGGGACTCTTATAGATTATAGATCATGCAGAACAGGGCTGTCAGAGTAGTGTTGGGGCTGACCCTGAGAGATCATGTAACAGAGGCGAGGCGTTCACTTCATTGGCTTCCTGCTGAAGCACGTGTGAAGCATAGGATTCCAACCATCACATTCAAATGCAGACAGGGCATTATGCCATCTTATCTGCAGTATGTCATTAATGAAAAAAATCAATGGCAGAGCGCTGAGGTCCTCCGGTCAGAACTTACTGATAATTTCGAGGAGCAAAACTTCGAAGGCCGAGAAGGGGGCTTGCCATTTGGCAGCCCCTAAACTCTGGAATCAGCTCCCGCCTACACTAAGACTCCAAAGCTCCCTGCAGGTTTTTAAGAAAGATCTTAAAACATTCCTGTTTGCCTAAATCCAAGGCCTCCTCAGCTACCAATTTATTCTTAGAGTTTCCATGATGAGGCTATACATGTTGTGTAATCTGTTTGTATCAAGTGTCTGCGCCTTTTTGCCCCAGCGTCCACAGTGCGCAATACAAATATTGCAATGTAATTATATTGTAATGTAATGGATGCTATTTTTTTAGGGGGGAAGAATGGTGGGACGCATGAAGGAACAGGAACTATGGACTAGAAGTATGTTAGACAATCCGGTGAGTAACTTGTAATTACTCCTACGTCGTGTCCCCTTTCCTCCATCCTGTATGGGTGATTATCACTGATTGAAATCCTGGGGAGGAGTGCTATAGTCAAGTCTAGGCGAACATATTTTGCATGACCGCCTAGCCGAAGGCCACATCAGCCCATTCGCTGCCATCCAGGCAGTAATGTTTGCAAAAGGCTGATGGGGTAGCCCATGTGGCTGCCCTGCTAATTGCTTGCCATGGTACATGTCTTTGGAAAGCAACCGCTGTTGTCTTGGCCCTGACCATGTGAGTGTGAATGTTCCTTGGAATCTCTTTACGCTACACTTTATATGCTTCGTGAATGGCCGAGACCATCCACCTAGCTATTGAAGCCTTGAACGCTTGTCCGTCTGGTTTAGATCCGCCAAAAGTGATGAACATGGCGTCCGACTTGTGGAAACCCTTGTTTCTATCCAGATAGAATTTCAATGCTCTCCTGACGTCAAGACAGTGAAGCACTTTCTCCACCTGTTCTGTGGCATTAGGGAAGTAAGTGGGAAGTACAATTTCCTCGTTGAGGTGGAATGATGAGGCCACCTTTGGGGAATAGGAAGTATGAGGGCAGAACACCACTGTGTCTTGATTGAATGTAGTTTATGGCTCTGTAGCCACTAGAGCCTGAATGTAGCTAATTCTGCATACAAAGGTGAGGCCCACCAGGAGCGCTGTCTTGATTGCGACTAATCTGATGTCTATAGCCGCAATGGGCGTGAAAGGTTTATGTGGAAGGGCGGTGAGGACTACGTTGAGGCCCCAGACTCACAAGCGGATACAGCCTGGTTAATCCCACCAGATGTCTTTTTCACCACTGGGTTGGAGAGAAATAATTCCTGTACAAGTTCCTGTAGGCACCTACGGCTGCCAGGTAAGTCCGGCAAGTGTCTACCTGGATCGTGACCTAGCTAGATGTGCCGAGAATAATTAACCTGGTCTAGAGTGCATGCTAGGGGATCCACTCCTGTCTCTCTGGCCCAGAAGCAGAATCTGGTCCATTTGCTTTTGTATTGGCTGCACGTAGCATGGCTTCGGGCGCCTTGTATGATTTCTAGATTGTCCTGAGACAGATTGAGGTGTTGTAGAGTTATCTGCTCAGTGACCAGGCTGCTAGGGCTAACCTCTCCGGAGAGGGGTAAACCACTGTTCCCCCCCCACCCCTGATGCACCAGGAGTGGGCCCGTCCCTAGAGGGAGGGGAACCAGAGGCTGGTCTGACATCTGCAGGAGGTCCGAGATCCAGGACCTTGCCGGCCACTGCAGCACTATTAGGATCAGTCGCAGTTGACAAGCTTCTCTGATTTTGCGAATGGCCCTGTTAAGCAGGGGGTTGGAGGGAATGCATAAGCCCACATTCCGTCCCACTGGATCTGCAATGCATCCGCTATAGAGCCATAGCCCCAGCACCCCCCAGGATGCAAACTGTTGACATGTCCCGTTGTGCTCTGTCATGAACAGGTCTGTGTGAGGGTGCCCCCACCTGTTGAAAATGCCCATAAGGACCTTCTTGTTCAACTGCCACACGTAATTGTCTGAATTCAGTCTGCTAAATCTGTCTGCCTCTAGGTCACATTCCCCAGGGAGGTGGACTGCTGAGATCCATATGCTTTGTGCGATGGCCCACTCCCATATGTTGATGGCAAGCCTGCACAGAGGGGAAGACCTGGTGCTCCCCTGTTTGTTGAGTTAGTACACCCAAGTGCAGTTGTCTGTCTGATTGCAGACCGAACTGCCTTTTACCATTGGGAGGAACACCTTCAGCACGAGCCAGATGACATCATTTCCAACCAGTTGATATGATTCTGCTATTCCTTCTGTGAGGGAGGCATGGCATTACAATTAGACACTGACACAAGAGCTGCAAGTTTCAAAACCTTTATTGATGGTTTAAGAGGAGTTGGAAAACTCCTATCTTTCCCTATAACTAAAATGAAAGTATTCCTGACCAGCAAACAAAACGAAAATACAGTCCTAGTCAGTCCTTAGTCAAAATAAAATGACCTATACTAATACACCTAATGCCTTCCCTTTTTCTAATACAATACATCTGTAAAGTGAATGTGTAATACAAAAGGAAAATCAGTGTTCAAAAGAAATGTGAGTATGGCTGAGAAAACTCCCTTCCCACGTTTTGTAGCACGGGGTAAGGTGGCACAGTTGTACCTTGCGACACACTCTGACCTCTGACACAAGGATGCAGTTAGTTTTGTAGACCAGGGCCCACTTGGCCTTCCATGAATAAATTGTCACTAGTTTAACCGCTAGACCTCTCGACTCTCTTTCACTCCAGCCCAGGTCACCTTTTAGCTTATAACAGAGTTCAACAAAAAGTTTGTTTCCTTCTGGTTACCACAATTCAGTACAGGTTTCCCTCCGTCAGGTTCAAACCTTTCAATCACAATTTGTGGGGGTTCTCTTCCCGAAGTTTCAATCACACCTTCATAGACTTCCCTCCGTCCGGCTTTTGCTCTTACCTCAGCATGACCACTTCAACCTTTGTCACTTTATTTCTCTTACACCAAGGCCTCTAGGTAAAGGTAGTTGTGAGCACAGTACTTATTTCAAAGTTTAAAGATCTCTCTCACATCCAGGGTTCCCTCTGCCGGTATCAAACCTAATAACAGTTCAAAACTTGCATCTCAGTTTCTTTCTCTTCCCGCTGCTTCTCCGACATCAGATATTTTGCAGAGACTTTCGATTAGGCAATCTTATTTCACCTGACCACTTACAGTTCTTTACAATGCTTTGCTTTCTCTCGCATTTTATCAGCACACATGCATCCTTCATTCGTCGGATACTGCTGCTGTCAACGTTTCATTTCACACAGACCGGACTTTCATTGCATTCATCAACTCACCGGCTGTGTTCATTTTTTCTTCTTTCGCGGCTTTGATCCTGAAGTCAAGGCTGATACCACAACTGCTGCTGCACCTCCCCAACTCTGCCTTTCACCCGTGATGGTGGCTGGTCCCCATGAAACACAAAAAAGGTTTGTCTCTTCTCTCCAGCTGGGCATCCTTGCGCAACTTTCAAGGCCCCTTAGAGGTAACACTCTCGGTTCCATCCCTCGACCTGCTGCTCTGCTCGTTTTGGTTCACCACCGCCCTGGAAAAACTGCTCCTTCTCATGCATCACCTTGCTCAGAGTGTGTCTCAGTGTTCCACTTTTTAACCATGTGGCGAGAGATAATGGGTACCAGGTGTTTGTAATTAAGATCAATTGACTGACTCTAGCTGATCTTATTAGTGGGACATGTCCAATGTATTGTATGGGTGGTACTCCTTTCAGCATGAGATCCCATCTTCCTCGGCTCAGTGTTTGTGTAGGAAAGGGTCTTGGGGGGGTCTGTGAAGTTGGAATATCCTTAAAAAATAGGATGGACAGGACTATTTGGAAAGGGGGGATGCCATGTCTCGCCATCGGGCGGTCCTCCTCCACTCCCTGAGGACCCCTCACCCAGGTGATTCTTCCGCACTTGTCTACCCCCAGGTTCTGGATCCAAAGGCAATGGCCGTGCCCTGGCACCTGAGTAAGGGATCCCCGGGTTGTACACAGTTAAACACCCTCTGGGTTTTTACACTCCTTCGACCACAGATCATGTACCGCGTGAATGCCCAGAGTGGCACTCCACCCTTGGAGGGAGGAATTTGTTGTAATCATAAATTCCGGTCTGGGCTGTCTGAACGGACTGCCTGCCATGAGGTTGGTGTCCTGCCTCCACCATCCAAGGTCCTGGTGCAGGTGTGCCAGTATGGTAACCACTGCCGGTTGAGGACGTGCGTCTTGGCTCCATGTGGCCGACAAATGCAGCTGCAGCCTCATTTTGAGCCTGGTGTGAGGAGCCGCCAGGAGACAGGCGTCATTATCCCCAACAGGTGCCGATACCGCCATGCCGTGGTTACTGCTCTGCTGTACCCCATTGTGGCCTTGATTGTCGGCACTTTCTCCCCTGTGGGGAAAATCATCTGCCTCTGTGTGCCCCACAGGAGTCCTAAGAACACTAGGGTTTGTGTCGGCTGAAGCTGTGACTTCTGGAAGTTGATTGAGAACACCAGGTCGTTTAATGTGCACATAAGCTTGCAAGTGGTGCTCCTGACCTGCTCTGGCGACTACGCTCTAACCAGCCAGTCGTCGAGGTACGGATATACATGATGGTCCTCTGACCTGAGCAGCGCAACCACCGCGTTCATGAGCCTCGTGAAGACCCTTGGTGCTGAGTTGAGACCAAAGGGCAGCATCTTTTATTGAAAATGCAGTCCCATGACCCGAAATCAGAGGAATGATTGATGAGTCAGCCAAATCGGGACATGTAAGTATGCATCCTACAGAGCCAGGGAGCACGTCCAGTCTTCCGCATACAGAGTCTCCGCTATAACAGCTCCCGTAACCATTTTGAACTTATGCAAGGGCAGGTACATGTTTAAGAAGGATAGATCTTGGACCACTCGCAGGGCTGCCCGGTTCTTCTTTTGAACAGCTAAAATGCAAGAGTAAAATCCCAACCCTTGCTGCAGGACTGGTACTACCTCCACTGCTTTGCTCGCGATAAGCGAGCATATCTCCACTAGGGGTGACGGTGTCCCGATCTGGGAAGGGGGGGAAGAACAGGGAGGGTGGGATTGAATGGGAAGATGAAAGCCGTGAGAGACTACCAAGACCACCCATCGGTCCACAAACAGTGTCTGCCAGGACTGACTGTGAGGGCTAACCTGCCTCCCACTGGGGTTCTGTGGATCTGAAGCAACCCGTTATTGTTTCTTTGCTTCTGAGGCTGGGACTTGGGAGGAGCACTGGAAGAACCCTTT
Organism: Ambystoma mexicanum; assembly: GCF_040938575.1. Classification (NCBI taxonomy): domain Eukaryota; kingdom Metazoa; phylum Chordata; class Amphibia; order Caudata; family Ambystomatidae; genus Ambystoma; species Ambystoma mexicanum. The sequence continues at coordinate 644,520,474 of NC_090923.1, forward strand.
ATGGGATGATTTCTGTTGCTTCCGCCGATGCAGACTGGAAGATCGGCCTGGCTGCCTGGTTCTGCGGTCCTGGAAAGCCCAGAAGCTGCCAAATGTTCGACCTCCATCTGCTCGAGCCTGCCCCTGCTCATAGCTTTTGGCCGATTGCTTCGTAAGTGTCGCCAGTGACTTGGAAGTCTGGGAGCTGCCTGCTCTTCTTTTTGTCCAGCTCCTCGTCTGTAGTGGAGTGGAACAGGTCACCCCTTCAAATGGAAGATCAAATATTTCCTGGACATCTGGATTGAATCTGGTTGCTCTAAGCCAGGCCGCCTGTCTAATGTCCGTTGCTACACATATGGCTCTACCTGCTGTATCGATATGTGCGACTGTGGCTTCCATCAGGTCTTGTGCCACTATGTTGGCCCCAGCCAAGCCAGCCTTCAATGAGGCTTGCTTGTGGGCCGGCAGGAAGTCAGCGATTTCCTACCACAGCCTTTGATTCGCTGCGGCCAATATGGTGTCGGCATTGACCTACCTGAGGGGAAGTCCTGCGTTAGAGTAGACCTCTTTCCCGTATGCTGCTAGGACCTTTTCTTCCTTGCCAAAAAGTGACGATGTGGATGTGTTTGCAGAGGATGCTTGGGGTTTGGCATAGATGGAAGCCGCTGCGATGACAGATGACAGAGGCTGAGGGTGCACGGGCAAGAGTAGCGAGTCCCCCACCACTTGCCTATACTTAGCATCAAGCTTTTTGTTGACTGGTTGTGTGGAGTGTGGCCTGGTCCAGCCCTTCCTAGCCAGCGTCTCCACGTCTTTTTGCAGTGGTATACCGGATGAAGCGCCTGCACGGATGGTGAGGACGTGCGCCTAGACCCTGCTTCCTGCTGCTCAGGGGCTGGGGAATGCAAGGGTGTTCCGCCAGGCCGGCAAGTCTGTCGTGAAATGCTTTTACAAATGAAGGTGTGTCTTGCTGTTCTTCATCAGTGTCTTGTTGATCCCCAGTGTCTGCTCGGTCTGCGGGGACCATTGGTGATGTGCTACCGGCCGCCGACAGAGGTGTGACCACTGGAACAGAAGCAACGCTGTGCCAACGGGCGTGGCCAGTGGTGGAGTAAATTGAGGGAGTGATGCGCTTCCACTTGGAGCCTGTGGTTGTACTGGCTCTGGCTGCAGGGGGAGCATGGGAGGGATCATGCCCTGGATGATACCTTTAAGAATGCTTCCCATCTGTGAGGACTGCATGAGCATCAGGAACTTATCGAAAAAGTGCTCTGCACAGGCTGGTTGAGCGTGTTCCAGCACCGGCACCTGAGTAGGCAGAGTCATGTACGCTTGCAGTCTCTACCCCCACTGTTCCTGTCGTGCGTGTACGAGGCCTCTGTGTAGCACAACTGAACCGCTATGGTCGGGTAGGTGGTGCACCATGTGACCTGTGGTGTAGTTACCAGAGACCATTCTGCCCTGGCGGTGGTTTCCCACCTTTGGGATTCACTGGGCTGGTGCACTTCTGGACTGGACGCCCTTTTGTCCGCGTGGGTTACCATTTTGTCCACCCCTCTTTCACGTGCTTCTGCGGTTGTACTGGGCGTGGGCTGTTTTCTTGTATGCATAGGCACAGCCCCTCCCTGCACCTCGAGCACGGGTCTGGTAGGCTGTTGGCCCTCAGCCATGATGCTGGTAGTGCCGTCTGCGCTGAGTATAGGCGCCACCTCAGGCCTTTGTCTGGTAACAGAGCAGTGCCCCTCGGAACATGTCCCAGTGTTTAAGCCACTTGGCGATGGAACCGGGAGGATTTTTGAATCCCTTGGTCATTAGGTCGGTAGCTACCTTAGCCTCAGTACTCTTCTCGCTGGTAACAGAGCCTGATTGGCCCCACCCACTGGTGGACTTCCCTGGGAATTAGTTGCCCTTGGGGGGGTGCTTTAGAAAATAATATGCTTGCCTTCTTGGTTTTCCTTCTCACGTACTCCATTATTTGGTCTGGTGGAGACCTGACAAACAAATCCCTCCACCACGCCAGCCGATTCTTCAGGGACCAGGGAGTAAGTTCCTTGCACGCCGAGCAGCCTTCCCATCCGTAGCCTTCACCAATGCTCTGGAGGCAGAGGGCATGTGGTGGGTGGGGTCAATGGAGCGCAACCTCCCAGGGATGCGCCCCCATGTGCAACTAAATTTAAAGGGCAATAATTTTTTCTGGTGAAAAAGGTTCCGCTCCTGTCCCTAGTGAGGGACGCCCCTACAGGATGGAGGAAAGCGGACAGGACATAGGAGTAAGATTAGGGGCAAATTCGGTGACAGCAGCAACCTATCCCAGCCCAGAGCGCAAGCCCCCTAAAGCTTGAGCATCACCAGGCAGTAACTCTCAAAGGGCTGATGGGATGGCAGGAGAAGCTGGCCCCATATGCAGCATAGATTAATGGGGTTAAGCATGAGCAAGACTCCCCCCACACTGGAAGTAAGGCTACTGCACAGTGCAGCGTGCCATATTTCATAATGCACCATACCATAATGCGCCCAAGATCACAAGGCAGATCTGCAGGAACACATTTTCTTTCCATTGCAGGCAAGCTTTGGATGTCTTGTTTGGACAAAATCACACGGCCACACTGCAATTAATTCCTCCATCCCCACTATTGACTTTCTTCACCATAGCTCAAACGCAAGAGGTCAGAATTGAATGTTGCAGCAGCCTTCTCCATGTACAGAGTATTTTTCCTAGCATATGGAAAATAAGTCCTCACAACATACTGCTTGACCATGATTACAAGGCTGCACTACAATGAATCCTTCCATCTACCTATGCCGATTGCTTTTCTTCCTTTCACATGGGACACAAGGGCTCAGGATATACTCATTACCTAAGATCACAAGGATACACTACATTTCTATGGGGTTTTTTACTAGATCACAAAAGACTGTACTGTAACAAGCTCTCCATCTTCAATTGCCAATTGCTGCCCCTGCCCCAGTGAAAACATAACTTCTGGATGTACTATTTGCCAAAGATCACAAATCACTATTTGATACACTTAAGAAAAAAACACCACCAACGACAGTATCTTACTGTACCACCTACGTTTGAAATGCAATACCAAAGGGTACTTCATCAGTTGTTAAATCAGAATAGTACTGTTTCCCTATCTAATTCAACTGTCTACATTTTTGGGAGTCACTATGGGAATAGTTTAAATCTGTTCAACGTAGTGAGAATATTTTGAGAGAGTTTGTTACACCCTGTACAAGTTTCCGTGACTCCTTAGATTGGACAATGTATGTCACCATGAATAGCTACCTAATAAAGAAAGATCTTACTACAAAAGCTTATCTCCGGGGCCATAGTTACAACATAAATCATCTGGCTACTAAGAATACATTGATGGAATATGGTACACAAGGGTTTATTAATATAAGATTGATAGTAAACTTTGGAGATTCGCAATGAAGTTGTGCATTCACCTCATTGAGGATTACTGGTTCTAGGCAAAAATCTCAAATGACCACCGGCTCTGTAGGATATGTGTCACTGAACTGGAAACTACTCGTCACTTGTTGACTCAGTGTCCTGTTCAATACTCTAAGTATTGTGTCACTTATAGCAAAACTATCAATGAGGTTCAGGTGATCAATTCTGATCTATTTTGGCTGTATATATTGGCTAGAACCACATTCTATTTTTAGATTGTGGAAGCATATTGAACAGTTATTGATATTGATGAAAGGAGCCCCCGTATGGCACTTTAAATGACTGGTTTGTAATTGCGGCTTTAATTTGCCGATTTAGATGTCAGCATAGTGATATGGCAGATATACATTTTGTATGGTTATTTGCTATTAACTTGAGAATAAGATTTACATTTTGCATTTGGATTATTATATACCTCATGTGAAGGTTAGCATTGTTTATAGTATTAATCTCGAGATATTAAAATACTGGGTTTATTACGAAATGTCTGTGTGAATGTTTATAATAAAGAAATACACTTAATAATAAAAAAACAATTTTGGATAGCTTTATAAATAGTGCATTAGACTGAAGTTGAACATAACTAAAACCATTTTCCAGGTCACCCTTGTGGAATGCAGTTTCATAATTACAACATCAAAAGTAATGTCTAATATATTGAATGATTTTTTGTAGGAAGTGGCTGGTGTCCATTAAAAACATATATAGGCTTTTAAATAAATAAGAAAATGTAAGACATCACAACTCAATAAGTTCCTGCTTGGAATTGAATGCTCTGTATCATTTGTTTTGGTGATTTTTGTTCCCCCTTTTTTTTTTAAACTTTGGTTTTATTAACATTTTCATGGTATAAAAAACAGGGTCAAAGCATGATCAAAGAATAGACAATCGGTACGCCCTGCAACCCCAGCCTCTCCTTCCCTCCCCCCACCCCAAAATGAAAATAATAAGAAAAAAGGAAACAAAGGGGGGAAAAAACAAAAGCACATTTCAACTAGTGCAAAATAACTGGGAGACACTTTGAGTGCACATATGTAACCAGAGCTTTGAAGTGACTGTGGACGCTGAAGTATTCCATGACTGTTGTTCGATCACTGTTCCCCGGGCCGTGGGCATCCGCCCTCCTCCGAGCTCCTGGCCGTTCCCCTCACCCCCCCGGCCCCCCACCGGGCTTCAATGAACATCCCATCCCCAGGACTCCTGCACCCCATACCAGTTCGCTTCGAATGAGCCAGAGTCATTGTTTACCATTGCTGTCAATTTGTCCATCAAGAACATCTGCTTCACCTTCTTTAGCCAGTCCTCCTTTGAGGGGGTCTCCGGACTCTTCCATTTCTGGGCCAAGGCCACCCTCCCTGCCCTTAGCATTGTTTCCCACATTCTGGGGTATCTATATGTGTCCGTGTCTTCTGGGGGGAGACCCAGCAGCACCGTCAGGGGGTCCTGGGGGAGCAGTTCCTCTGAGACTTCCGCGATCCAACCCCTTACCCTCTCCCAGTACGCCTGTACCTTCGGGCAATGCCACCACATATGGCCCCTCGATCCGACCTGACCGCAACCCCTTGGGCATTCGGGGGACACTCCTGAAAACATTTTTGACAGCCTCACCGGGTCTCTGTGCCACCCCTGTAAAATTTTAAAGTTATGTTCCATATCTGCCGTGAACAAGTTTCCGTGGAATGCAATTTTAAATATCCTCGACCAGGCGTCCTCTGAGATCACCTCCCCTGCCAGATCGTTCCAGAATGAACGTAACCCCCCCCCTCCTCTCTGCCAAATTAATGGTGTTAAGAATCTTGTATATCCCAGACACCGCCCCCTTCCTTGAGGTCGCTGAATCAAGAAATTTCTCAAAAGGGGTCAGCTGCCTTTTTAAGTTCTGACCCCATGACTGATCACAGAGGATACCTTTTAGGCAGAGATATTCAAATATGGAAAGAGACCCCTGCCCCAGAGTGCCTCTTAACTCCTCATATGATAGGAATTCCCCTTCTTTAAATGGTTGGCCCGCCCATTCCATTCCCAAGTCGGACCAGGTCTGAGCCTTTTGGAACCCCCCTGCTCCCCAGTTTGAGGGGGTGGCCCCAGAGTGAGGACATCGGGGATGGCCATGATGTCAAATGAGCAGTCTGGGGGCCCTCTTTCCAGATTGCCAAGAGGACCGCCAATGTAGGGTGGGATTTAAGTCTACTCGGGATCGACCTATTTGGGGCCCACAGGAGGTCTCGAACTTTCATGGGGTGAGCATCCATGTCTTCCAGGTAAAACCAGTAAGTTCCCATCCCCTCCAGTAGGACGCGCAATTGGGCTGCACGAAAGTACAAATGGAAGTCTGGAAACCCGATCCCTCCCTCCTCCTCTCGGTAAGGTCAGGACCGCCTTCGCGGTCCTCCGAGTCTTGCCCTGCCATACAAACTCTCTCACTGCATTCTGTAACGTCCTAAAGGTGTGGTCTGGGACGGTAGTAGGGAGAGCAGTAAAGAGATAAAGTAAGCGCGGTAGTAGGTTCATTTTTACCGCCGTCATGCGGCCGTACCAGGACAGGACCTTCGAGCCCCATCTCCTGAGGTCAGCGGAGATTCCTGCCAGAACAGGATCATAATTGGCGGGGGCGAGGTTGGATAGGTCCCTGGTAAGGACTCTCCCCAGGTATCAGAAAGAGGCCTTCCCCACTGTTATTCCATTGAGTCTGTCCAAGGGGTCCTGACCCGGGTCACGTACCCTCATGGGGAGTAGAACTGATTTGGAAGTGTTGATCTTCAATCCCGAGAAGCACCCAAAAGCGGACATCAGAGACAGGAGAGGGGGGGAGCGAGGAGCTCGGGTCCACCAGATAGGCCAGAATATCGTCCGCAAACAGGGACAGTTTGAATTCTACTTCTCCTCTCCTAATCCCCCAGATGTCCGGGTGTGCTCTTACTGCTATAGCCAGGGGCTCCATTGTTAGGACGTATATCAGGGGAGAAAGCGGGCATCCCTGTCTCGTTCCCCGGGAGAGGGAGAATGATTCCGACAGCCTGCCATTCACTTGGACTCTTGCCCGCGGGGCTCTGTACAGTACTGCCACCCATTCCCTGATGTGTACCCCAAAGCCCATTTTCTGGAGGAGGAGTTGCATGTATCTCCACTCGACCCTGTCGAATGCCTTTTCCGAGTCCAGAGAGAGGACACTCACGTCCAGATCCGATCCCTGGGCATAGTGGAATAGATCTATGGTTTTGCGGATATTATCCAAGCCCTGCCTGCCTCTTATGAATCCTACCTGGTCTCCATGGACCAGTTTTGGTAGTATCTCATCCATCCGCCTCCCAATTACCTTGGCTAGGATCTTGACATCGATGTTTAGTAGGGATATTGGGCGGTAGGGGGAGCACTCCGTGGGGTCCTTGCCTTCCTTGGGTAATACTATGATTATGGCTTCCATCATAGAGTCCGGAAGAGTTCCTCGCTCTAGGACTGCATTGAACACCTTTACTAAATGTGGGGCCAGGGTCGAGCAAAACCTTTTGTAAAAGTATACTGAGAAGCCGTCCTCACCCGGGGAAGTGCCCGCCCTCATCCCACTAATCACCTGTTCGACCTCGTCTTCCTGCACTGGACCCTCCAACCTGTCAGCCATTTCCCTAGTCAGGGCCGGGACTTGTACGGAATTCAAAAACCTTTCTATCTCGGTCTCGCCCCCAGTATATTCAGATGAGTATAATTGTTCATAGTATCGGCGGAAGGCCTCTCCTATATGGGACGCTTCATGTTCTATTGACCCCACATCATTCTTCACAGCTTTCACCATTCTACTTCTTTGCACCTCCCTCAGTTTCCAGGCTAGGATCCTATCTGCTCTGTCCCCTTTTTCATAGTATTTCTGCTTAACCAGCTGGAGACTCCTTTCTGTTTTGTGGAGGAGGAGGTCCTTCAACTGGAGCCTGTAGTCGTCCAGGGCGATTACCTGTTCGCTGTCTAAGGGCACCGTTGGGGAGCCCTCCGGCTGGAGATGGGCTATTTTTTCCCTCAGGGACCTTTCTTGGGCACCCCTCACTTTTTTATTCTGGGCTCCCTTCTTAATGAGAACCCCCCTTAGGGTTGCCTTGAAAGCATACCATAGGGTGCGCGGGCCGACCTCCCCATTGTCATTGATCTCGAAGAAGTCCGTTATGGCGTCTAGCACCTCCTGCGCGTGGACCTCGTCCTTCTGCAAGGAGTCGTTGCATTTCCATCTACCCCTGCGGTCGATGGACCATCCCCTTGCTATGGTGACTCGTACCAGATCGTGGTCCGACCAGGGGACAGGGTCCACCCTATGGCCAGTGACAAATGGACGTAGGGTCTCATCCACTAGGATGTAGTCTATTCTGGAAAAGGAAGTGTGGATGGCTGAGTAGTATGTGAAGAGGGGGGCACCCGACCCGGGGGGGCAGAGGGGGGGAGATCGTGTCCACCAGGCCTAGTTCTGAGTTGACTCTCTGGAAATTTCTTGCCATGGTCTCGTCTGCCACCCTGGAAATCTGGGGGCCCACCCGTTTCCTATCTCTGGACGGGTCTAGAACCATATTGAAATCCCTGCCTACCACCATCGGGCCCTGGACGAAGAGCTTAAGTTTATCCCTCACCTCTTCCCAGAATCGAGTTTGACCTTCATTCGGCCCGTATACTACCGCTAAGGTTAGTGGGGCACCCTGCAGGGACCACTAGACCAACAAGTAACGGCCTTCTGGATCTTTCAATATGGCCTCTTTCTCGAAACCCACATTCCTTGATAATAACATGGCCACTCCTCTTTTCTTGCCTTTATGGGATGCACAGAAGACCTCCCCAATTCCACCACCCTGCATTTTGGGCTCCTTCCCCCGGGCCCAGTGAGTCTCTTGCATGAAAAGAAGGTCAAGGTTAGCCCTTCTAAATTCCCTGCAAACCAGGGACCTCTTTGTAGGAGTGTTCAGACCCCGGACGTTTAGGGATCCCACTCCCAGGGGCGTAGACTGTCAGCCATTATCGAAGTATTCTTTTTTCGCTGACCACCTCGTCACCTCACCCCTCCTCGCGGCGTCCAGCCAGGTAGTTCTGCCATCGCTGGCTTTTGGCCGAACCACCAGCCTGCCCGCTTCGACCAGGCGCTCCATGTAATGTTCGTCCTTATGAGCCCCCCCTCCCTCCCTGCAGCATCATCCCCCACATGACTCCCCCATACTTGCTGTTCGTAGGGACGCTGATAACGGCAAATCCACTGATATTTTGCTTCACATTGCGAGATTCGGCGGGTTTCCCCAGTCCTCAGTCCTCAGAGTCGTTCCGCTCTCCCTCCTTAACTGGCAACGGAGTATTCATTTTCCTAGATTTCCTCGCGCCCGCTTTTCTTCTCCTGTCTTTCGATGGGCCTGGGCCCCCCGGAGTATCCCTCTCCGGCCCCGACATGCCCCTCCGAGGATTCGAGACCACTACGTAGTCCTGGATGGCTCCTCGTATGTCGTCTTCCGTGATCAGAGTTGACTGCTGGCCCATATACTCGAAAGTCAGGGAGAATGGATAGCCCCAACGGTAGCGGACCCCTTTTCCTTAAGCAGCAGTGTTAGGGGGCGACACATCCTGCGTTTGGCCAGAGTGTAGCCGGAGAGATCTTGGTAGATTGCGATCTGGGCATTGTTGTAAGTGATCTCCCGAGCCTTCCTGGCTTCCTCCAACACCTTTGTTTTTTCCGAATAGTAGTGAAACCGGACCAGAATAGATTGGGCGCCCCCCGCCCTACCCCCGGCCCTATGCACCCTATCAAATGTGAGCTCCGTAGTCATTTCTTCAGCGAATAGGAGGGTGATGATGTCTCTCACCGTTCGGATAATGTCTCTCTCCATTTCCCCTTCCACTTCGGGTACCCCAAATATTCTGAGGTTGTTCCTCCTTTCCCTGTTTTCAAAGTCGTTCATCTGCCTGGACCTCTCCTCATCCCTTTTCTCCAGGGCCGCTAGCCTCAGCCCTACATCCAACTCTAGGGACGCTGATGATGTTTGATTGGTCTCCACCTGCAAGAGTATATCCTCGACCTTGTCCACCCTTTGATCAATTTTCTCAAATTTCTGGGCAATGTCAGACCGCATGTCCCTGATTTCCTGTAATATTGAGGCAAAACCTCTTTCCATGGCCGTCGTGGAGGGTACCGGGGCCTCCGACTGGGCATTCCATTAGTGGGGCTTGGGTTTCTCTTGCCGCTCGCCATCTCCTGAAAGCGAAATTCCTGTAAGGTTTTCCGCCAGTTCATCTGGCCGCCCCCTTCTGGATCAGCCAGTGGTTTCCTTCCTGGGGCTCTCAGTGGGGGGCCGTGAAAAATTGGGCGGGGCACGGTACGGGGCACACCCCCACCTTGCTGTAATATGCCGTTGCAGGGGGGTCTTTATTGGGCGGGCACACGCCCCACAGTCTCCAAGTGGGGGCCTCTCACCAGGACCAGGGTCGCTGCGGCCTACTTAAGTTGTCGCTGGTCTGTCCAGTTGTATCTATGTGGGCAACTGGGTCTGTGGTCCCTGCCCCCCAATCCTCTGCTCTCTGATCTCCAGGGGGGGGGGAACCAAGGCCGTCCGCGGGCACACGCCTCACCAACGCCTGGCGGGGGCCTCGCACCCAGGGTTCGCACAGGACTGTTGATGCTTTCCTTGTGGGGGCGGGGGAGAGCGGCACGGGCCCGACTCGTTTTCGCCACCCGGAACCCTCCGCCTCCGTGATGGACAAAGTCTGGCTCCTTGCCTGGCCTGGGCCCCCCTTGCCGTGATGCGGGTCCTCCTGCCTGGCGATCCTCAAAGTGTCTCGGGGCTAGCTCCGAGGTGCGCTGGGTTTCCGCTCCTCCACGTATTTTCTCCGCCCGGCGGGCTAGGCCCGCTGCTCGCTGCTCCGCGGAGGCTGGGGGGAGGGGCGAGGATCCGTTCCACAACCCGGGGGGGCAGCCCCCTCGTCCCACCATGGCCCCGCTCTCGGGGCCGACCGTGCAGCAGGATCGGGGATCAATCGGGTGAGGCGGGGGGAGGGGGACTCCACACCGTGCTTGCGCGGCATCCGCGGGGCTCCTCTCCACTCTCCCGTGCCGCAGCTGCTGAGGCCCTGTGCGGGTTCGTCCCGGGCAGACGTCACAGGTCCCGTTCTCGTGCTTCCCGGGGACCTTGAGCATCGCTTTTTCGCTCACTAGGTGCCCGGGGGTGTCACCACACAGCGATGTCGTGCTGGGTCCGCCTGGGGCGGTTCAGGGGGGCTCAATCCCCTTGTTCTGCCCAGCTTTAGCGGGAGCAGTACGATCAGGCAGCCATTGCCTGCGCGCCCACTGGTGGCCTGTGTTCCCCTTTTATGTATGAAAACAAGCATGCCGAGAATGACAATGCGTCAAATTCTGTCATTTCTCATCTTGCTTTGCTTGTGCTACAAAGCGCAGAGGTCAATCACCATGAGCGGCCAACCGTACATCTTGTGTCACGTAAAGCGCCCAAAAGTATTGGCCTGAAGTGGTGACATCTCACCTGCGGTAACACATGCTGTGCACCACTGATCTGCACTATCTTGCAAAACTAGTTTCTAAGCCAAAATGCTCTACTTGAATATACATTCATTCACTACAATTTTATGTTACACGATAAAACTCAAAGTTGTCACAAAGGAAGAAAACTCACATTGAATAGAAACATCACAGAATTAACACACTTGAGAGGCAATAACATTGCTAGGCAGGCCCTACTACTCCAGATGGTGCCAATTAAAATACTGCTTGAGGTAAAATGGAGGGTTCAAAATTGCTGGGAGCTATACAGCTCCTGCTTCGAGCCTAGCAGAGTCTGGGTAGCATGAAACCAGGAGCCAACAGGAGCTACTTTGGCTCCCAAAGCCAACTGATATCTTACAACATTTAAACATAAAGCATCATACATAATGGGCATAAAGTTAGCCTCTCCTGTGGAAGTTAGATTTGCGGTATGTTGTGTAGTCGCTCCTACCAGCTGAGTGATGTCTGACACCAAGGAGCTGGTTTTAGCTTATGCTGATCGAATCTTATTTCGCACTCTGAAAATCCACTGTTCCAATGAAATACACACAGAGCTATTGATTATTATAGGGCGGGAAAATAGTTTTAACTACTGTGAAAAATTCCTGGATGTCGTCACTTCTCCCATTTGGGGAGCCCCTTCCCATGAGGCGAGGCCCCTACCATGTAGTCCCCTGGGGGTGGTACTCAGCAGGTGGATCTCTAGGGGAGGGATCCACCCTATGGGACTAGGGACAACTATCTAGGGAGAACACGGTATGTTCACACTGCACCACAAACTCCATCATCCTCCTACCCTATACAGAGCACACTAGTTCCCCACACTTCCATATATAAGTTTTTGGAAGGTAGAAGGTAAGCCGAATGTCATCACCAAATATTAAAAAAGATTGTATCTGGTTTTGAAAGCTGTCTTCCATTCGTCACCCCGCCTGATCCTCACAAGGTTATATGCTCCCCTTAGATCTAGCTTGGTGAAAATCACTGAAGAGCCCAGTTGGTCAAACAGGACAGATATCAAAAGGAATGGGATATTGATTCCGTATCGTCACTTCATTAAGCTCCAAGTAATCGATACAGGGTCTTAGATCCCCCTCCTTCTTGGACAAGAAAAAGAGTGGGAAGGCCGCGGGTGACCGGGATGGACGTATGAAACTTGCCTCTAAGGCTGTGTCCAGGTACTGTAATGCTCACCTGGTATCCACAGGGATGCCTTCCGATCTGGTTGGACTGCCTTCGGCCAGGATCCTCCTCCCCGGATTCTCACTCTGCCAAGGATCTGATCTTGGATTTGTATATGGTGTGCTCTCCGTCCTGAAGTTCTGTGCAGGGGTGAGTTGTGGTATGGCGCTTTGCCGCCGTGTTGCTGGACTGGTGTGGGCCCGTGAGTCCAGACCTGCTGCGACTCAGTTCTTCAGGTAAGTCTTTGTTTTGCTTGTTTGTCCTTATTTGTTATTGCCCCTGTTAATGCCTTTTACCTCCCTCAGGTGCGGGAGGAATGGCGAATTCGCCGAGTCGGCTGGAGCTGTGCCTGAGATGTTAGGTGACTGCGCTGAGCGCGGCGCTATGTGCGCTTTTATGATGTGCTAACCTGTGTTATTCTTCTTTTCAGGTCGTCTTGATTTTCCGGATGGTTGCTGCCGAAAGGATGCAGAGCGGTGAGAGGAAGATGTCCGAAATCACCGCCGAGTAGTCTGCGGCAGATTGATGGAAGGCCGGCATGAGAATAAGCCAACTGGGACTTCCCCTCAGGTAAGCGTGCTTCTGAATTACTGTTTAAATGCGAAATGTGAATGCTTACTAATGCCGTCTTTCGTTTCTTTCCTTCCTTCCTTCCAGGTTGATTTCCAGAGGGTGCGTCCGCCTTGATTCCAGAGATTCAGGACACTGACGTGAACAACGGACGATGGAGTACTCGCAGGTAAGGATGAATAATGATGTTCTCCTTCTTTCCACAGGTGCAGGCCCGGAATGCAGAGAACAGACCTCGGTGAACGTCACACTGCGAGTGCAGAGCAACACGAAGCAGCGTGTTCTGCAGCTCAGGCGTGGCTTTTATAGTCTGTAGGTATCCCAGGTGTCTTCAGGCCTGACCACACCCAAAGAGCTAGACCGCATGGTTCAGTTCTGGAACTGAACCATGCGGGGGCATCCATGTTGTGCTATTCCCATTGAAGGTTACAGCCCCTCTTTCTGCAACATGAGCCTGGCGCCAAAGGTGCCAGGCCTGACTCCAAGAGAGTCTTTGGGAGCATGATTGGGCCCTTGGGGCCACGCAGGAATACTGTGATGTGGTCCAGAGGCCCCAAATGCCGGGGCCAGGGGCTATGGTCATGACAGGTACTCCTTTAGGACCGCCTCCTCCTTTTGTGTTAATACACCCTGGAATATGATACTTGTGCTCCCTTCACCAGGTCTACTGGCCAATCGCGAGGAGGAAGGGCTGCAGCCCCACCCTTGTCAATGATGTCCTTATATTCCATATACTTCGAGGGGAGAGGAGTTGTGGAAAGACCACCAACCCCTGGAGCAGAGTCTATTAAAGCCTGACAGGTTTGTATGTTTATTACTCCCATGAAAGTATTCAGTCAGGCAATAACGTGAGTCAAAAAGCACCGGACTGCCCATCCAGTCAATGGTTGGGTTGTGCAGTCTGAGCCAAGGTAACCCCAAAAAGAGTTTAAACTGAGGTGCAGATATGACATCAAACAAGATGGTCTCAAAGTGACCGGGTTGTATGTACATGGTCGATTAAATAGTGCGCTCGGTCACCATGCCTGACAAGTGTGGTACCGGCCACCGCATTGACCAGTTCTGCATGTTTTTGGGAATTAGTGATATCCCCCAATTCTGGACATACTGTGCATCAATGTAATTACCAGTCGTACCAGACTCAAGAACAGCTTCAGATAACGAAGGCATCGCCCTCTGGATACGCAAGCGTGGCAGAGACAGTGAACGGAACAGAAAGATCAGAGCCCTGAGTTGGTCTGCTCAGCATAGGGGGCCCCCTATATTGCCGGGCTCTGGCGTTTCAATGTTATGCAGTTTTCTTTGGACAGGATCGCTGGTAATGACCAGAAGAACCACAATAAAGCACAGATAGTTCTTTTTTTGGCTCTCTCTTTCTCCTGCAGACAAGGGACCACGAATTGCGCCTATTTGCATAGGCTCACCATTGCTCGTGGCCGGGATGGTAAAACCATCCGGGACAGGCGGAGTAGCCCTTTTCAACCTCTTTCGTTCAGCCTTCCTGCCATCGATCTGGAGGACTAGATCCAGTAATTCAGAAAAGACAGTAGGAACAATAGGTACCGTGGAAAGAACGTCTTTGGGGGTATCTGATAGAGCTTTATAGAACAAAGCCACCTCCTTCTCCGGCAAACTGGTCTCTGCGACTAGCTGATTGAATTTGGCTAAATAAGTCAAAAGAGGAGAGGTCCCCTGCTGCAAGTTGAGTAATTCCAAAAGCTGTGGCCTGTGACTTGTACCGCGTGTCAAAGACCCTGCTCATGGCATGGATCAGTGCATCAAAGTCATACAAAATATGGCTCCCCAGTTCCAATAGCCCACAGAGCAGCCGTACCTCCAAGGTTGGATAACACAAAAGCCGCCTTGATGGTGGAATCTGAGAAAGACACTGGACGACAAAGAAAATGCAGTCTGCACTGGTTTATACATTTCCTAAACGTCCTAGGGTCTCACGTAAACCGTTCTGGTGGAACCAAGGGGAATTACGCAGCCATATACACAGGCACCGTCTCAGGTCTGCTGGTGGCACCAGAAGTACCCGAAAGTCGAAGGCAGGGCTGACTCAAGAGCATCAGCCCTTCCGGCTTGCAAACCTGCCTGCAAATCATCAATGCGGCGATGTGTGGTGTTATGTGCTGCTTGCATATCAGCAGGCAAATCGTGGCCAGCAGGTCAGCAGCAGCGTCCATTTTAGGCTTCTGAATCTGACAGAACTGCCTATGAACCAGTACTGGCGGAATCTTGAACTTGTGTAGTGTACGAGTTCTTCCGACCAACATACCTCTTAAGAGTACCAAAGGACAGACTAAGAGGTCTATTGAATGAAAGATGGTTGGACACTCTGGAACCCGCTGGCTGCAATAGGAGTAACACGATACCCGAGTAGGTGGTAACTTCTACCCAAAATAGTGGAGATGGAGAAAGCACCAAACCCCTCCCCAGGGGAGCTCAGACAAAGAATCCTGCAGGTAAAGAGGGATGTCAATGGTCAGTCAAAAGAAACAGAAAACAAGAGACAATGGGGTTCAGGGAAGTCCGGTTTACATGATCTTACCAGAGCGTCCAGAAACCAGGTTCTCAATAGGGATGTAGCTTGTTGTAGCGATGAATCAGATGCGATGTGAGAGTTCACCAAAACCAGGTTGCAGAAGTCTGTCCCGACGGCACGCGGACGGATAAAGTCAAAGAGTGCTTACAGGAAGTCTCTAGTCCAGCACTTATGTCCCCCTGTTCCCATCAGCGCGAGGACGCCTACAACAAAACTTGGCTGCAGTACATAAAGAAGTAATGCATAAACAAGGTCTCCAAACACGTTACGTTACGTTGAGCCGTAGAAATCACTCCTTGTCCAGCAACATGGCACGCAACTTGGAAAAATCGTGAAACAGAAGAATCGTGATGAGTAAGCTGGGTCAGATACCAAAAGTGACTATAACAAGGACCAAAGGGCAAGACAGAGGCGAAATCCAGAAAACAGGCCGTAGATCTCGATAACCAGAATATCCAGGAATACATAATGCAAAGCGCTACTGTAGAAAAGACTTTCATTCAGAAGCGCTGAGGCTGTGTTGCATGTGTATCTTTATGGGAACAGCTGTTCTGTGTAGGGCGCCGTAAGCACAAGCAGTGATGCGTGCCAGCGGACTGGTGTGTCATGTGTCACCGCCGCCAGGGTAACCCCCAATGCACACGAAAGGACGTGTAGCGTCGGGGAAAACCACGCCCAACGGAAACACTGCATGCGTTCATTGTTGTTACTTTGCGGGCGCCTGCCCTTCTCTGACATAGCCATTGGATTTCGTCTTCCTGACTGAGCAGTACTGCCTGTACCCCTGGGAGCAGGTTTAGGAGAGGTTCTTCAGTGCTGTTTCCTGACAATGCCCACCTGTTACTAGAAGGAGAGAATTCAACTAGTCCTTGAGAGGGTACCCACCTATCTGGGAGACAGCCAAAAGAAATTCCTTTGCAAGTATAATGGCAAGGTGAAATATAACTCTATGGGAAGGTATACTCTGAATGGGAATAGATTAAATTATAGCCCTTCTTATTTGTGAAAGTACTGAGGGAGAGAGAGAGCATATCAATTGACTATACATCCTGGGAAATTAGTAAATATTAATTTCAGAAGTCTAAGTGCTTCTAGAAACTTTGTATTTGACTAAATAGACCCAAATGGTGTATACGGTGTTGAGGTTTGGATTAGCAAGGAATTGAGCTCCAATAACTATTCTCCTGTGTGTGAAGTGTCTGGCCCTTTAACACCAAAGGAGGTGGTGTCATGCTGTATATTCTCTCGAATTGCGGAAGCCAAGTGTTCGGTGGATGGCTGCAGGCTGGGCTCCAAAATTTCAAATGTATACTCTGGTCATCGAACGTTCAGGTATTGATTAGTTGCCAATTGGTGTTAGCGAAGGAGTTACTGTGGGCTTTTGCCTTTCAGCACCCTCTGTCTTGGCTGTGTTCATTTGTAGCCGCAATTTTGGCAGGCTCTCGGTCTCATGGTGGTTTAGAGCTGCAATGGTTTAACTAGTCTATACTACCCATACACCCCTTGGAAATTCTATATCGATGTTTAAAGAGGAGAATGGCTACGGGCAATTTTGCGTTGGAAGTCTTTGTTAAATGTTAAAAGGTATTTGTACCGCGCACCGTCACCAACGAAATTGGTCCCCAGGTGCTCTGGCGGATCTGTAAACGATAAGGTGGGATGGGTTAGTAAGGTGAAGAGGCAGTAGGATAGTAAGAGGAGTGATGTTCTGTTGGCAGCTTCAACTCGGTATACACCGGGTGCTGAGCTTTGGTGCGGGTATTGGATCGGGGTCAGTCCGCGTGTGCTGTTGGTGCGGCTTATGTGTTGTTGCAGTGTTGCGAAGTGTGTGAGGCTTGTTGTGCGAAAGATGGTTGTGTACGTTTTTGAGTGAGATAAGTATGCAGAGAGTTTGATCTTATATTGGTTAGCGGGTTACCTGGCATTTAGCATGCTAATATTCACAGTTTTGTCTAAGAGTAGCACTTGCTGACCTTCACAATCCCATCCATATGCGACGCAGGCCAATTTTCACAATTCTATCTGAGTGTGGGCATGCTAACATTCAAGTTTCACCTAGGTGCGAGCATGCTAACATTCAAAGTCCTATCTAGATGCTACGCAGGCTAATTTTCACAATTCTATCTAAGTGTAGGCATGCTAACATTCAAGTTTCACCTAAGTGCGGGCATGCTAACATTCAAGTTTCACCTAAGTGCGGGCATGCTAACATTCAAATCCTATCTAGAAGCGACGCAGGCTAATGTTCACAATTCTATCTAGGTGCGGGCATGCTAACATTCAAGTTTCACCTAAGTGCGGGCATGCTAACATTCACAATCCTATCTAGAAGCGACGCAGGCTAATGTTCACAATTCTATCTGAGAGTGGGCATGCTGACATTCAAGTTTCACCTAGGTGCGGGCATGCTAACATTCAAAGTCCTATCCAGATGCTACGCAGGCTAATGTTAACAATTCTATCTAGGAGCGGGCATGCTAACATTCACAATCCTATCTAGAAGCGACGCAGGCTAATGTTCACAATTCTATCTGAGTGTGGGCATGCTAACAATCAAGTTTCACCTAAATGCGGGCATGCTAACATTCAAGTTTCACCTAAGTGCGGGCATGCTAACATTCAAAATCCTATCTAGATGCTACGCAGGCTAATGTTCGCAATTCTATCTAGGTGCGGGCATGCTACCATTCATTCAAAATCCTATCTAGAGTAGTACTTGCTGACCTTCACAATCCTATCCAGATGCGACGCAGGCCAGTGTTCACAATTCTATCTGAGTGTGGGCATGCTAACATTAAAGTTTCACCTAAGTGCGGCCATGCTAACATTCAAATTCTATCTAGAAGCGACACAGGCTAATGTTAAAAATTCTATCTAGGTGTGGGCATGCTAACATTCACAATCCTATCTAGAAGCGACGCAGGCTAATGTTCCCAATTCAATCTGAGTGTGGGCATGCTAACATTCAAGCTCCACCTAAGTGCGGCGCTTGTAGACCTTGACAAGTAAGTTAGTGTGTAATGCAAGGCAACTTCTACAATCCTGTCATGAATAGGTTCAGTGTGGTGGTCACAAATCTTTCTAAGTTTGCCTGGTGTGTGTCTATGGCAATCTATGTTATTGGAAGGTAAGATAGAGTGGCAGGTGTTTTCTGGAGTAGAGTAATTGCTCTACACCCCGCCCATGCCACACTCACAGTTTTTGTTGGTGTCTGTTGACTGCTAGCTTCACTGGCTTCCCCTGAGGACACCTGCAGACAGATCTTGGAGCCGCCAATGTAGGAGCCGCCCTTGGCTTTGGGGCCCTTAGCTGCAGGGGCTGCCAGGCAGAGGCTGCCCAGGTGTGTCCTTAATGAGGGAGCAGAGTACCAATCAGGGCCGGTGGGAGGGCTCTAAGGTGGGGATTGAAGCTCCAGGAAGCGGTACGGCTGTGGGGGAGAGCCCGCTACGGCCTCACACCACCTGCTTTTTAAAGCACCAACTTCGTTTCTTTTGACCTGAAGGGGGTTGGGGGACAGCACAGCACTCACCTGGCATGGGGAATTTGCAGAAATGGCGCTGGTGAGGTGTGCACACTGGTCAGTAGACCAGTGTTTTGTTTTTTTGTGCAGAGCACCAATCAGGGCCGGTGGGAGGGCTCTGAGGCGGGGATTGAAGCCCCAAGAAGCAGTACGGCTGCTACGCTACAGCCTCCCGCCACATGCTTTTTAAAGCACCAATTTCATTTCTTTTGGCCTGAAGGGAGGGAGGGGGGGCAGCACAGCACTCACCTGGCATGGGGAATTTGCAGAAAATAATTTTATAAACTGACTTTGGAAGACATTACATTGACCCTAAAATACAAACGTGACGGTGGGTCTTTGGGTCATTGTGCCATTTAAAAGGATTAGCGTGTATACATTGCTTGTCTCGTAGCTTTGTGGCCTGCAATTGTTTTACTGAGCTATTAGAAGAGATTGACTGCGGGTCTTGGACCTTTGGGCTCTCGTAAGTAACAACTATAAGCACAACTATAAGCACAAGAAACCGGGACTATTTTTGATTTAAGAAAAGTGTAGTATTTAAACAAACACAGTTTATGTGCTTTACAAATATATGGTCTCATTAAAGTGGGGGCGGCTATGGGGTATTAGCTTTTGTGCTCCCCTAGAGTTGGATAATTGGAGCTTATAAAACAGAGGTATTAATTGTACAGACAATAAATCATTTCACATAGCCATACTGTATACACAATACATTATAATAGGTATCCAAATATAGAAGCTACTTAGGAAACCTAAGCATGCCACCTGCAGTGACTAGAAATAGGCAGCAAACAATTGCCAATAAATTACTGGTCTCGGATCCACTTGTTACACAACATCCACAGAGGATGTCACAGATGAGTAATTTAACTGGAATAACAATGTAAACTCAAAGAAACATAATCCACAACTCGTCTCTAATGCAAATCCACGCAAAGGATGAGTTAGTACAAACCATCCATACTGATCTGGGAATTCAGAAGGAGCAGACACAACAGTAGATGGTTCCAGCAGCATGCTCAAGCTTAATGGGTATATTATCCAAAGTCTCTGGGGTTGTAGTTAAATCAAAACCCATGTTAAGGCAATCTTTGCAGCAGAGTACAATACCTGTTGCTGGTCAGAAGATTACAGACTTTTTTACGCAGGCAGGATCCAGTACTGAAATTAGACGCCTGTAATCACTCACAGCATGCTTAAAGGAAGGCTTGGGGAATGGGTCTGATATTGGTATACTGGACGGTGTGGGAAACACTGGATGTCTAGCATTTGATATTGACCAGACTAGTTCTAAAGAAAAGGAGGGTGCAGTGGAAACAAGTTTTCCAGGTAACAATATACAGATTGTGGAGTGAGATATATCATCAATCAATTATGAGGTAACTCCTGGATCTCCCTCGCAATTATTGGAACTCCTCACCACTAGTAATTTAGCACAGGCACCCGATATTAGTGGCCCAAGAATGATGCATCACACACTAAGGGAAATAGATGTACAAATCAAGCTTTCATCGGCATCGATTTCGGCACTAAACTGTACACTTAGTGCATCTGTAGAGCTCTATGATAACATTAGAGATGAGGTAAAAGCTCACACCTTAATTTTGACTTAACTGAACATAAAGATTGACATTTTAAGTAATTGGGCCTTCCTTCAGAAACAGACTATTCCAGTCAGATGTGATAAACAAGAAGAAACAATGGATAATGCTCATAGCACTAGGAAATGCACAAATAATGATAGAGAGCAGACAATAATAAAAGGGCGAAGAGAAGACCCTCACGTTAGATGTGATAAACAAACAGAAACAATGTATAGTGCTCATAGTACCAAGAAATTCGTAAATAATGGAAGAGAGCAGACAATAACAGAAGGGCAAAGTGAAGACCCTGTCGGAAAAGGAAAGCAATCAAATAAAGCATTGAAAACATCCAAAATGGGAGAGACACCAGCTCAGGTAAAAATCTAGAACATTTCTCAGAAACCTCCTGCGTGAGGAAGACAAAGAGGATTCTGCAAATACTAGCAATGCTATCCGGGAAAAGGCAAAGGAGTCTCATTGGAACACATCTCATCCCAACACTCAGATATGGCAAGCCAAACAGAAAGGGGGTGCCTTGAATGTACTGATCCAACTAATAACCCCGTTTCCCTTGCACTTCTCGTTCTCGGACTTGGACGATCTAAATGACAAAGCCTAGTAAGATCGTTTCTCTTGTCCTCCCTCTATCTTCCCTCCATTATCTTATTGCGCCTAGAAACGCATTACAAATGACTTATGAATCCCAATAGATCAACAAGTCAAAAAAATATCATCTTGTGATGGAGCAAAGGATAATATAACTCCCACGTGGTTTGGGATTAATAATAAGGCCATTCAGACCATGCAAGATAGATAGTGGAGAGAAAATTGCACATGAAAATTGCGCTATTTTTAAAATGCCTAACCAACCAGAGCAGATATCTATTGCAGTGGAGAATCATTCACAAGCAAATAAGAGTTTAGCAAGCCCGACTTTAAGTATGCGTGTGAACCAAAGACAAACCGATGACTAAGGGCACCCTAGTACATTTCCCGAGTGATTCAACACTTCGGAGTGGGAAGCAGGGGATAGAGAGGGCTTTATTACATTATTTAAACTGTGAGGGCACCTTGAAGTAAGAGACAGACAACATATACAAAGTTCAAAGTAAACACTTTTATTAACTTAAATATCAGGATGAAAAAACACCTATCTTGCCCTGTTGCATGGTGGGGTTTCCCTGCCAAACCAAAACTAAGGAAAGTCAAAGTCCACCAGTTCAATTTAGGAATCTGCCTATGTCCAAAACCTATACTTGCCCTCACAACTAATCTTATACAATGTGTAGTGATGTCAGCAAGCAACAAAATAGTGTTCAGCATAACGTTCAGAGCTTGGTTCAGATCACAGCTTTCATTCAGCACCATTCTCCAAGTATAAAGCAGTTCTTACAAACGTTTTAGGATTGCATTGAATTCCAAAATTATATTGGTTAGGTCAATACTCTGGGTTCCCTTCCCCAAGTTCCAAAACACCGTTCAAAACACAAAATATCTTGAGGCTCTGTCCTCAAGACAATAAGCAGTTCTAACCTCAGGGATCCTTTCCCCAAGACATCATTTCAGTGCAATATTATTGTTCCCAATTTTCTGTGCCACACTTTCAATGCTCTGAATATAGCTGTTCTTTGCACTACAAAACGTGTTGGTTGAAAATACCGGTTCAGTTAAATTCACCTTTTAAAGTACACTTCCTAAAGTTCCATTCACTTTGGGAAATAATGCACATTGGGTTCGCTGGCCTTGTTGCACTCATTTTATAGTTCATTAGATTCCTCGTAGTAACATTTGGTTCTGTAAAAAAAACATGAAAGTTGCTTGCAATGTAGGTTTCATTCGATTAAGGAATTGGCACAAAATGTATTTAGTTACATGGAGAATGCTTCCTTTCTCTAACTTTCATCATAAGAAATGGTTTTCTTTCAATGCAGTATTTCTTTCAGCAGTGTGGTCTTCAAAATTTTACAGATTTGTTGAAATATACTTTTCCGTTTAGTATTCAATATTGTTTAAAGGCTTTACGGTAAGTAACTGTTGTCATGTTTAATTCGTTTTTTGCGTTGTAATTGATCCTTATAATTTGCCTTGAAATGCACCCAGCATTCAGAGACATCCGAAAACGTGCTTTAATCTGCATGCGAGCACCCCGTAACAAAGTATTCATTTTGATTTGTTAGTTAACAAGTCTTATTATTTGCTGGTTTATAAGGATTCCCATTGGAGACCTTCAATAACGTGCTCCACCATTCATGCGACCACTTAGATACAAAATATCCTTATGTGTAGCATCAAACACTTGCATACCAGGTTTCTGTTCACATAGAAACTCATTGGTTGCTTTGATGTGAGTTCCGACAGTGCTGATCTCCCGGCCCTGTGTTCTTGCCTCAGTGCTCCACATCCTCTCCCTCAGGAACTCCTGGGTCGGCTTCTGGCCCCAGGAGAACAAGCACCTTCAGAAATATGGTCCGCTTATCCCAAAACATTTCCAGTATATAGTATGCAGACTCAAAAGCCAAATTTTTCAAAGAAAAGGGATCTTGCTTGCCACTTGTCTTCACAGTCCATTAATAGATTCCAGATGGATTGATTTTCGGGAATTTTAAAGATCTTACATAATTGGATGGCTGAGTGTCCCAGTCCTCTCTTTGCTAGTACCTCCCCTGTGCGTACGACATTGAAACGCAATCTCATCAATTTTTTTCTGATCCTCCAGTCAGGAAATTTCACCAGATATTTAAGAACCCCAGTTTTTTGTCGGCTTTCAGCAATGGATTGGGATTGCTTGCAGAACGTACTTCCTCAATGGTATTAATCCAATTCATTTCATCCCATCGTTTTTTCACTTTCATCGGGTTCTCAATTAAGGACTGGATTTCTATGTCGCTCTTCTCTAGCCAGACTATTACCTGGGAACATAGATGAATTAGCATCTTTGATCTCTTATTTTCCATATGCGCCTTTATGTCTAAATATAATGTATCTTCTTTGGCTAGATGGATGAGTCGGAAGAGGGAAATTAGTTTCTAAGGATACTATCTCTAAGCAAGAGTTTACCCACCAACTAAACTTTAGTTTACCTCACTTGGTGTGGTATATCATAAGAATTTGACATGTCGAAATATTTAACTTCAAATCCAACTTTGCAAAGTACAGGTTTATTGCTGTCAAAGAACATTGGAGGCCTGTCGCAGTCAGATCAAAAAGCACAATCATCTGCATAAGCCAAATAATGTAATCTAATACTGCTGAGCCTCGAAGGATAATTTAAAACATTTTTACAAGTATTGCCAAAGTCGCGAATATAAAGATTAAAAAGAAAAGGTGCAAGTATGCAGCTTTGGCAATGGCCGTGATTGGTAGGTAGGTATTGACTGTTGTATGCCCCACTTGATCCAAATGGATCTTTATTTTTGCCTCTGAGTGCAGGGCTATTAAAATACTAAGAATGCCCTTGCGACACCCCAAATTGTCAAATTTTGCCCATGAAATCGCCCTATTCACGCAGTCAAAGGCCTGTGTTACATCTAAAAAGGCACTACAACAAGATTGTTTTTCCAACTTTGACTGCAATTGAATTGTAGGAGATTAATTCAAATCCAATGTAATGAGGTATCCATACCCGTCTTGAAACCAGATTGATTAACATCAATACCCCCTGTTGAGGTGGCCTAAATCCGTAGTTCTTGGAGAATATAGATGTCAAATATCTTGCTTGAGGAGTCGAGAAGAGCTATTGCACAATAGTTTTTGGGAGACATCCTGTCCCCACTCTTGTATATCAAAACTATTAACGCTTCCATCCAAGAACAGGGAATCACATGAGGCAACAAAATATTTTTAAAAAGGCCCCATAGAATTGCTGTCCACAGGAGGATGTTTGATTTTAGAGTAGCATTGGCAAGACCATCCGAGTCAGGTAAATTTGTTTTTATTATACTGACAATTAGTGATTTAACCACTTCAAGATCCATTAATGCAAGATCTGAACACTTTTCTTTAAAAACACACAGAGGGGACTCCTTCCCCACCAATGCATATACATTAGAGAAATGGTCTTCACACACCTCTGCTGCATTTGGTTGTGGCTGAAGGGTCCTTTGGATTTCTGGAGCCTTTAAAAGACACCAGAAGGTTTACGGCATTCTTCTTGAGTACAGCTGCTTGCTAAAAAAAGGAAGACCCTCTGCAGTTCCAGGACGCTATTAGCAGAGAATGACCTCATAAAGACACATCACTCTTGGTTTGATTCCCATGAAGGGTGCCCACGATTGAGCTCTAATCATAGGTAGAATGTGCAAATTGGCTATCTTGATCTACAAACCGCCTAAAAAAGGGCGCTGCAGAGTTTATATTGATTATCATATTTGACCGGTTATCCAGCTCTACTTTAGACATTACCCGAGATGTGTCTTTCAGAGACATCTGACTTGACCTCTAATTTAAATCCACATATTGCATTATATCATAACCCAAAGATAGAAATGTCTCCGATTCCAGCAACACCAAATTTCTAATCAAATGGGAAAGAAAAGAGTTTTACTAAATCAAACCTCTTATGGAGAAATTTCACCTGGGCTACATCGTTAGAGCTTAACAAATAGAGAGTTGGAATCTCTGCAAAGAGCTCTAGTATATGAGAGCGATTTAATGGTGCACTTTCGGACCCCACAAATATCTGTTCAATGCATAAAATGTGATCTTCTGAAAAGAGATTTTGATTTTTTTGTACGGACCTATTTGAAATCGCCTCATTTCGATTTCCACATTTCTGGGTCAGGGGTTTTTCAAACATTTTCTTCCCCATGGAGCCATTTTGAATTTTAAATTCTTTTTGGGGCTTTGTACAAGTAGGAGACAGTCTTTCCTTTAATACTCCAAGTCGCCTCCTTTTTCCTCAAGGGTAACAAAAGGGGACACCATATTTTCCTGAGGGGCCAACACACTCTTGTGGTCAGTAACCATGCATGGCACCGAGTTAGTCGGACCATTCTTCATCACATGTGACGGAAACGAGGTCACCCTTACACCCTCCCCTACAACCTCGAATATAGAGATCCCCACAACCTCCCCAGCTAATGGTGCAGTTTTGTCTGGTAGTGAATCCTAGACCTAGGAAGGAACATAAGGGCCAAAGGCTTCAGAGCCAAGTTCTTTTGTGGAGGCCCCACATTTTGATCTTGCCTAGCACACCCAGAAAGGAATTGAAGGCAGGGCAGCGGGCAGAAATACACTGTTCGCCAAAGAATCCAAGACCTGTACAGACGAGCCCCCTGGAGCGGCTTTTGTTTGATTTATTTTTATCAAATTCCACTACCTGTTGTTCTATATGTGTGTCTGAGTAGACAGATAAATTACTTAAGACAGAGGTCTTTCTCCGGTTCACAGATTGGTCTAAAAAAAGTTATTATGGATCCCTTTTCTGCATAATCAGGTTCTTTATTTATGCATTTTCTTTGCATCTTGCTTTTTTTTGGGAAGGTGAAACAGAACAAACGAATTCCACATCTTCCAACGTGGGAAGAGTATGGGAGACCACGCCTGATTCTACTAATGTAGAAGAGGCTTACCTATAACAAGTTGATAAGTTCCTTAGGAACTTTTGTGACCTTCTTCTATTTTGTTTGGGTGGGATTTTGCTATGTTTTGATTTCTTTGTGGTAAATTAAAATACAGCAGTCCTATTTATACCTTTTATCACAACCTTGAGAACCATTCATACCAACATCATTTGTATGAGCCCCATCTACAACTTGTATTTCATTTTGAGGAGCCAATATTGAGGGGTTTGAAACAGAGTCCATCATGGTTAACATAGATTGTCCTTTCCTTTCTTGAGTATCCAGCGCCTTCATAGGTGAACAAACTTGAGAAACAATATACAACATAAAATGATGTGCCTTTGGAGTTGTAGGCTTTACCTCTTTTACTTTAAAACTACCATAAATAAAAAATACAACAAGGCTAATCTCGAGGCCATGGCAGACCGAGTCACTCGTTGCTAATGAAATGCCTGTGAAAAAGCCAGTTGGGACAGTGTAAGGTTTAAAGCATGTAAAGCTGATCCCGGCGTAGTAGGAAGATCATGCAAGGATGCACCTAGAGCCACACCCTGGAAAGACTTATATGGCGAATCTGGGGGGAGGGCCCACCCGACTGATCCATTTTCGGCAAGTCATCATGAAAAGAGAGGGTGATCGAGAAAGGGTAGGTGTCTGGAATGATGCATGCTTCAGATGAAAAAGAAATCCTTCACTCCCGGAGAGCAACAACTTCATCCCCATTCCTGAGACCCCCTGGAATCAAGGGGACTGAAAAGTCTTCATTTTCCACTAATATTTCCCTAATAGACTTATCCGTCATAGAAGGAGGGGGAGATGTTAGTAGTGCAGCAGAATAAGCAAGGTCCATCCTAAAATTCTCACCAATTGGAAGCAAAAGCAGCCTTTCGTTATTTAGATTTTTTGCAGCACAGCACGAGATTCTAGCAGGCCGAGGAGTGGGCATTCACTTTAGGAATGCCTTCAATTTACTATTTAAAGAGTAGGAGTTCATTTTTGTGGAGGCTTAAAGCATACTCCAAACAGTAGATTGGAACACGAACTGTAGAATTTGGTGCTTCTTGCCACAATAGGCAAAGGTCCGCACACCAAGGAATGCACCTCTGCCCCTTCACACACGACTTTCTTTAAGCCTTTACGCACAGAAAAGGGTTGAACGTTCCAGCAAGCACCTCTAGAGTACTACAGTGCTCCCATTATCAACTACAAACTCACTACTGTACTTTCTAGAGTGGTCTTGCAAAAATTATTCAAGAGCCATATTTCAAATCCGGCCTATATAGTCTGAGCACATCTGATAGTTCCACCAAGTTTTAGCTAATTTATTTGACACATGCCCTGTTAGCAGACTAGCAAAATGTAGCACTAGCTTCAAAGTTCTTATCCACACTCGCTACCAGCTGTTAACCAAAGGCTGGTGTATAGCTCCAACCGGGGAACAGCGTCTTGATCCAACTTGAGTGAGAAAAGGAACGTCTCACATTCAGGGCTCTCAGGTCTCCACTGCCCCACACAGACCACTTGAAGCGGTGCGCTGCATGCGGGTATGGCGTTTTTAAAGGATTTCCTGAATTTTTCTAGTCTGCAGGACACGTCTCCTTAGTCAATAGGTAAGAAACTCTCTGGCGGTCTCAGGACCACACAGACCACTTGAAGCGCTACTCGCGCACCACGCTACATCCGGGTATGATGATTTTAAAGGATTTCCTTAGAACCAAAAAGTATGAAGACAGGATGCTTTATTTTGAACTTCAACCACAATTAAATTTGAATATAGTCCTTAATCGGGAGAATATTTTGAAATTACTTTGTGAAATATCTGCCTTAGAGACAATTTCCACCATAGATATAGATTATATCAGTTTTCCATACAAGGCTAGAACAGATCTAGTGGAGGTACATTGGAGGCTTTCCTTCGTTATAAGATCTTTATTAGATGAAAAAGGTGAATTACTAAAACTTGGATGTACGACATGCCAAGAAAGTAAATTAATAAAAACCTTACTATAAAGGAATACTAATATACTCAGAGGTACATATGGTGAACAAGTAAGAGAGTCTTGGATAGGTGATGGTGCTAGTAGTACAAATATTGGTGTGGAAAAGGTAGGAACTTTCATAGAACGACTCAGCAATTTAAGTATTGCTAATGCACAAGGTAACTGCTCATGGCTGTTGGATCCTCTGAAGCGAGAATTGACAGGGAAAGAAGGTGCCAATAATGATATCTGATATTAGATGAAATACCCTTATACAAGAGGATTCAACCGTTTCTTAAAAAATGCAGAGCAAAACCATATTTTTGATACTAGTTATATTGTTTTTTTTTTTTTCAAGAATATGGTTAGATGGGTTCACTGTCCTACAGCAACCTACCCTTACATCTAACGGAGGAAGACCACTGAAAGGGATGCTTATAGCTACTAGAAACTCGGATAAAATCTATGAGTATAGTCTCAGAGAGCTTTCCTTTCATTCTGGCAGCTTCTATAGAGACAGAAGAAAATTGAAAGAAGCTATGGATCCTCCTGATAAATCTTTATTGGAATCCAGCAGTAGTGGAAATAGATATATTCCTGAATGAAATATCAGAAATATTGGGCGCATGGCTGTCTAATAGTAAATCCAATGTGATTTTAGCTGGTGACCTAAATTCATACAGTCTTGAAAACTGTAAAATTGATAGAGGCCACAACAGACTCAATGGACACAAATTGACAGCTTTGTTTCAAAAGTGGGACATGTTGGTGGTCAATGCTAACATGAGTGGGGATTTGCAGAAGAATGCAACTTAGAAAAGGGGGGCTCAATCATTGACTATGTGATTTTAACATGAGTCATCATTGATACATGCAGTTCCTTTGAGGTTAAACTCACTAATCTAAGTGACCATAACATGCTCTTAACATTGCTTAAGCTAGATGCAAAATGAAAACAAAAATAATTTAAAAATCATAGGGATCTGGTTGTGAATTGTGGTGGAAACCAGATTTAGAAATTCAAATGAGGAGGGTCTGTCCTGGTTAAGAAATTAGAAGAATTTACCAATAATGCTACTATGGGTTAAATGAGAGCTGTGTGTTCAAGTGAGGGGTTCAAAGAGTTTTATGGGATAATGAGATGCCAAAATAAACACAAATAATGAGATCTACCCATACATAGATTTGATAGAGCGGTATGGGCTAGAAAGAATATGTATCGACATCATCTTAGGAAGCTTAGATTAAATAGTTTAAATGAGAATTATCGTGAAAAGAAATGAGTTAGCTAGAGCATATAAAGATTGGATCCGTACCCATAGCTATTCGATAAAACAAATAAATGGAGACAATGCTCAATACTCTCTCTCAAACCAATGCATGGAACATTCGGTCAAATAATAATTTAAGTAATTTGCTAACTGAATTTCAAAGTAATGTGGTTATTGAAGTTAATTGGTGTTTGCACTGCCTTGAAATAAATGGTGAAATTAAGTCTGTTAAGAATACACCCTATAAAACAGCTTGGAACACAGATTTTGAGGGAGAAGATATGGAACCACTCATCACTAAGGCTTATACTTCTAGATCCGCAGGATCTAATGGTTTGAGCGATACTATACCAAAATTAAGTAAATGGAGGTGAATTAAGTAAATGGAGGTGGTCAACATCACTAATCCTTCTTTTCAAGGATATCCTTAGACATCGATCAATGCCAGAAAATTAGAAACCATCTATTATAATCCCTATTTATAAGAAAGGCCATCGCGCGGATTCCAATCAATTATAGACCCATTGCTCTATTGGATTCAGATAGTAAAATATTTGCGGCCTTGATCCTCGAAAAGCTGGAAGCTTGGGCTCCGGAAAAAGGAATGATCTCAAAATTCCAGACTCGGTTTAGGAAAGGGATGGCAACAAGTTTAAATGGTTTAGTCCTTTCAATTCGGAAGGATAAGGCATGGTCTTGCAAGAAATCTCCTACCTCGTCCCTATAAGTGGCGAGGATAGACTTCTATAAAGCCTTTGGCATGATTAATTGTCAACTCCTTTGGTAAAAACTAAAGAAATTAGAAATCCCTTATTCATGGATAGCCATCCTGGAATACATCCATGACATTACTACGGTAAAAGTTAGAGTAGATGCATCTGGTAGTTTAACAGATTGTATCACCACAATCTGTCTCTTTTCTCCCTCTGCCCTCTCCAACTAATCCAAAATAGGACTAAACGATTTATCGTTGGCTTCAAGCCCAGGGAGTGCATCTCTCCAGCCCAGAAAATCTCTCCACTTATCCCTGTGGCTGCAAGGATCACATTCAAGACCCTATGCATCATTCACAAGGCTTTCTGGTGTCTCGACTATATGCAACTTCCCCTCCCTAAATACCTCCCTGCTAGAGTACTTCGGTTCTCTAGCTCAAACATTCTGCAGGTAAAACGGTTTTCCAAGCAGAGAGTAGGGGGTAGATCTCTTTCCTTGGCAGGAGCCTCACTCTGGACTGGCCACCCTGCCCCTCTCAGACTTGAGCCGGATCTCCTTAGCTTTCCTCTTCTCCTCCTCCATCCTTCTCCCCCTCCCTGCTAATCCCAAACCCAGCTGTTACGACTGGCTGCCTTGTCCCTTCAGTGACCTACAGAAGCCCAGCCCACCACCTGACACTCTTCAGCAGTACAACTTTACCAGTACTTGCCTACGGGCACCCTTCTCTAACTAGCCTACTGAGTCTGGTCCACCCCTGTAGCTAGCACTACCCTTACCCTTGTCTCCCTGCACACTTTCCCTACTTGGGCTCCCCTAGCACTTACCCTGCCTCAGCCCTGGGCCCCCCCGCCACCACCACCTAGACGTGTTTACTGCACTAGCGCAATGCGAATGTCACAAGGCCTAGTAGGACAGTTTCATGTTGTTTATCCTCCCATGCTCCCCCTCCCCTTTTGTCTTGTGGCGCCTAGAAAAACCTTCTGCTGTATTGGCGCTATACCAATGTCCAATAAATAAAATAAACAAACAAGGGCATTTTAGCACCCTGCTTTTTTAAAATGTGTACTTATTCAGGGCCTCTGAGATCTGCTGATGTAGTTCTGATTAGTCCAAAAATAGGAGGGCAGGGAATTAGTTGGTTGGCATATGCGGACAATGTTGCCCTCCTAGATGTTACACCAATCTGTCTTCATCGGCTACTAACGGCCTTGAGAATTTATGCAAGAAAGAACGATTTAGTTATTAACCATAAGAAGTGCAATATCATCCATTTCCATAAATATATGAACAAAAGATGTAAATTTAAATTGTGTATGGATGGGATTCAAATAGATGTAATGCGTGAGATCATCTATCTAGGCTTCTGTTTCACAATGCAATCAAACAAGGAAGCTTCTTGCAAAGGAATTGAAAGCAAAAAAGACCAGTTGGTTTACCAAATGAAGAAAATCCATTATAAATACTGTACATTTTCCATTAAGCCACTGTTAAGATTCTATGTTGGAAAAGGTTATCCCGAAGGTGTTATATGGATTAGAGACTGAGCCCACATCGTATGGACTGCTGTGGTAGAGAGTGGAAGGTAGAGTCTCGAAGGAAGTCCTGAACTTACCAACTTCAATGCCCATGGCTACATTACGTTACGAACTTGGTCTCGCATCACTTCAAGCCTGGTTTCAATGGAGAGTGATATCTCTTCTAGGAAAATGTTCTCACCCTCCAGAAACACTCTGTATGAAGATCTGGATATGCACAATAAGTCATCTTATTTATTAGATACCATGAAGTCGTATACAGCTGTTGTGTTAAAGAGGGTGGAATGAACTGGTGGAAAATCCATTGAGGGTATAAATAAGCATCAAAGTAATTGATTGGATAGATATTATAGCTAAAACACAGAACTACAAAGTGCATTCCACATTTGCACGAGTAGACAGAGCTTTGGGATCTTTGCCTAAGCATCTTGACCAATTCCCCTGTCCGACTATCAAAGAACAATTTTGCGTCTCCGGCTAAATCTCCTTTTGGATATTCAACCAA
Organism: Ambystoma mexicanum; assembly: GCF_040938575.1. Taxonomy (NCBI): domain Eukaryota; kingdom Metazoa; phylum Chordata; class Amphibia; order Caudata; family Ambystomatidae; genus Ambystoma; species Ambystoma mexicanum. Next base: position 644,552,397 of record NC_090923.1, read on the forward strand.
AACACATTTTGGTTGAATATCCAATGTTTGTGGAAGTTAGAACGAAATACTTAGGGTGTTTTTTTTTAGATTAGCACCCTGGCGGGGGAGCCATCCAATCAGGTGGCTAGGAACGCGGGCTTGGACCGCCGGTGAAAGCCTGCGTTCCATCCCACCTGACGGCCGGCTCCCGTCCTTCGTCCCCGTCTTTTTCCCTGCTTCCCACTTACCGTATTTCTGAAGCAGCAGCACTCCCCGCCGTCGTACCTTCCACTCCACTCCTGAAGGCCACCATGAAAAGGGCCCTGCTTTCCTTTTCATTGTAGCCATCTTGGAAAAGCATTTTCCTTTGTGCACAGCAACCGGTTGAACAAAGGAAAATATTTTAATTTAGCACCCGGGTGCTAATAGTCGTTTTCCCCCGCTCCAAGTGCTGGCTGGAACGGGCGGGGGGGTGTAGTGGCCCAGTAACCTTGTTATCTGCCCTCGCTTTGCTCGGCTGATCACTTAGGCTGCTGGGCCGTTTCCCCCACCCCGTTCCAACTCTTGGAACGGGGGATTAACGCCATATTAAGAAATAACGCCATATTAAGTAAAGATATATGGAATTGTTTAAATGCAGGCAATGAGCTTTTTTTAACTACTGAATTTGTGAGAATGTTACAAGAAATCTGTACTTTGAATGTCAGATGAAATGTAAGTTTTGGATAAATTAATGGGAATACAAGTTTTTCGTTTTGATTATGCTTAGGGTTTTAGGAGTCATAATTGTATAAATATTAGAAAGAAGTTTAATTGATTATGTAATTGTATACATTTCTATATTTTCTATTGAAATTGTATTTTAAGAGTTTACAGATTCTGTTGCATTCTGGTGTTTTGTGAAAGATCATATGTTTTTCTTTTTTAAACAATTTTTATTAATTTCAACAAACAACCAAAAATAAAAACAGACAGTTCATACATTTCAAGTATCAGATGCAATTTCACAATGTGTCCACCACCTCCCCGTTAGCCCCCTCCGCTATCCCGAGCTTACCTCACATCACCGCCTTCCACCACTCTCTCTGAGGACACCTCTTCCTCCGCTTCCCCTGAGGAGCCATCGTCTTTTAGGCAAGTCTGGGCATGCCCGGAGGGTGAAGCAACTAAGTGCCTCCATGCTATAAATGTCTCTGCTTGTTCATCTCCCCCTCTATTAACTGATTCACTCCACACCACCGTTTACGCATCCACCCATTTCTGAAGGTCGTGCCACCAGACTTCTACTTTTGGTCTATTACTTGCTTTCCAGCTCATGGCAATCCTGCGCTTCGCAAGTATATAAATCAGGTCTGAGTTTACCCACATGCTTCAACTTACGCAATCTGGGGAACCCCCCCACCATGCATGCCCACAAAGATTCCACCTCCAGCCTAATCTCCTTTTCGGTCACGTGGTGGGCCACCTCCCTGCAGAATCTCCTCATTTCTGGGCACACCCAGAACATGTGCACCAGTCCTGCATTCTTCTCCCCACATTTAGGACGTGTTTGTATTCCTGCATTCTTAAACCTTGCAATCTTCTGAGGGGTCATAGACGCTCTATGGGTAACATATAACTGGATTTGTTGCAACCTTGTGTTCCTTGACACTTTTTTGTGGTATCCTTGTACCCCCACCCACAACCCATCACTCCCCAGCTTCCTCTTCCCAATCCCGTCTCAGCTGAATCACCTCCTTTCCCACCCTTGACATCAGCAATTCGTAGATTCAGGAGACCTCATGGCCTCCGTGTGACACATCATAAAATGTTTCTATGGCCGTGTCGGGCTGACTCTCCAGCACTATTTCCGACCAAGTGTCTTCCACCAGTGTTTCAAACTCCACCGCCTTCCCATCCTGCCACACATCTCCCAGCATTGCTATACCAATCGGTTCCCAATGCTTCCTGACTATATTCCTCGATTGGTCATCCACTCCATTCAGTGCCGCTAGCGGCATATGTGGGGAACACGGGTACAGATTCTTCATGGCTCGGCAAGCCTATCGCCATATCTTCCATCCCAAGTAACATTCTTGTCCCTCTGCCTTGCTGTAATTTTGGCAACCATATCCAGTCTTTCAAGAAAAACAGGACACATTCAGCTCTCAACAACCCGGACTCCGATGTGGAGTCTTCCACTAACCACCTCGCCACATATTGTAGTTGACTGACCAGATAGTTCATCTTGAAATTGGGCAATGTAATGCCCCCTTGGTCATACATGTTTTGCAATTTCCATAACGCTATTCGGTTCCTGGTGTTGTGCCATATGAATCCCCTACATAAACCCTGGATTGGGTATCATATACAGTATATTCACAAAGTAGTGTAACAGCCTAGGCAGCACCAGCATCTTTAACAGTGCCACTCTCCCCATCATGGTCAGAGGGAGGTTGGCCCAGAACCTCATGCTGTTTTCAATGTTAGCCACTGCCTTCTCTGTGTTTTGTTTGTGTTTGACCTCTACACTGTGATATCCATCAATCCCCAGGTCTCTAAAGGTCCTGGTCTCCCATTGTATTTGTAATACCGGCAGTTCCTCTCGTGGTATCCCTTTATGTCTACCCTGGGGAAATATACATGATTTCTTGGGGTTCACTGTGATGCCAGACAGCACCGCGTATCGCCCCATTACTTCCAGAATATATTGTAGGTTCTCTTCAGGATATCTCAAATACAACAGCATGTCATCAGCATACATGGATATCAAATGTTGCCCTCCCTTCGTACTGATCCCCACTTCTCCATATTGTTGCCTCAAATATATCGCTTGGGGTTCTACCGCTAAAATAAACAGCATTGGGGACCACGGACATCCCTGTCTACTACCGCTGCTGAGTTGCCATCGGTTTGAGATGGTCGCTCCTGTCCTAACTCGGGCCAGTGGTTTACTGTACAGCAATTGGACCCATCTGAAGTACATGGGCCCAACCCCTTATTCTATCAGGGCCGCCATCAACAAAGGCCATTTGACAGAGTCGAAGGCCTTCACTGCATCTAATGAAATTATTGCAACCTCCTGGGGGTCCCTTCGGTCTGTTCTATAACATGATGGAGCCTTCTGAGATTGTCAGATATGTTCCTGCGCGGAACATACCCGGTCTGGTCAGGAGGTATGAGTTTATTGATAACCGGTCTCAGCCTATTTGCCAGCACTGCCTTAAGCATTTTGCTATATTGGTTAAGCATGGATAGCGGTCTATATGATCCGCAGTCCATGCATGATTTGTTAGGCTTAAGAAGCGGGATGATAATTGCCTCCCTCAAAGACTCCGGCAGCGCTCCCCTATCTAATGCCTCATTTACCATTGCTAGTAGTGGGGGAAGCAACTCCGCCTTATACGTTTTGTAAAACTTGCTAGGCAGTCCATCCGCCCTTGGAGCTTTACTAGTGGGTAAGAGCTTGATCACTGCTTCCAATTCCTCTAAAGTTATAGGGACCTCTAAGTTCTCCCTTTCCGCTACCTCCAATTTGGGAAGGCCGATGTCCTTCAATGTTTCCATCACATCAATCTCCTCTCCCTCGTCAACACCCATATACAGTCGCTGGTAGAACTCTAAAGCCTTTATTCACCCCTTCCTGGGTATCTAGTATTTGTCCGTCCATCCATCCATCCATTCCCGTACAGCTCTGATTGTTTGTCTGGGTGTCTCATTCTTATACAACCAGGCTAACAACCTGCCAGGTTTATCTCCCTCTGCATGCTGTCTCTCAACTATCTTTTATAATTCAGATTGCATAATCTCTCGCAGTACCCCCTGCAATCCCGTTGCAGTTGCCGTATGGTTACTGCCTCCTCTGGGGAATGCCCTCCATTGTGTGAAAGATCATAGTTTTCTTCATAATACAATTTAAAAAAAAGAATGCGTGCCATATAATCTCACTTTGCACATATCTAGAAAAATAATATAATTGAAGTCATTTCCTGGTCATATCACAAAGCACGGTCCTGTTACTAGCTCTAAACCATTGAAGGAAAAAGGGAGAGGGTTTTTAACTGCCACCCCTTTTCCAAATTACCTATTGAAAAATAACAAACATACACTTTTTACATACTAATGCATTAGAGACACCATTAAAGAGAAGCTATCAAACAAACCTGTTAAACAGACATTTTTCTTTTTGCAAGCGACTTACACGCAAGAATCAGAGTAGCTGCTCTTTAAATCGAGTTATCTAGAACGCTGTTTGAAATACTGACATGTCTATTGAGCAAATGGGAGGTATTTAGTTCCAAGAAATTTAAAATGGAGATAGTTAGAGAGGCAGGATGTGCTGATTAAATTTTGTTGTCTAGGAAATTAAACTTTTGTCTTGAATTTTCATTCACTTTTCAATGCCTGGTCAATGTGCCCTCAAGGTAAAACCAAATGTACATTTGGTGATGTGTGTTTCTACAAACGTCTATAACTAAGTTAAATGCAGCAGTGATAATGGAATATATGTCCTCGTTCTTCATTGAAGTAACCATTGACATTGGTATTTCACTGGTGTCTGGTCAAAGTTTCCACTCAAAAGGATCGAATGACAAAAGGGTCGAGTCAATTCGACCGAAAACAAAAGGATCGAATATTTTTTTTTGTTTTAGTATAGGTAAAAAAAAAGGTGTTTTTACACCAAAAACAGGGGTTTAGAGGTGGGGACCCCACCCCCCCAAAAGAAATTTAAAAAAATAATAATTCAACCCTTTTTTTCGGTTGAATTGACTCGACCCTTTTGTCATTCGACCCTTTTGAGTCCAAACTTTTACCTATAACCTATTTCACTGAAAATGCATGATCTGCTTATATTTTAATTTGATTATTTCTAGTTTTTAATACTCGACTCGAGTTACCCTGAAAACCTACCTCTCATCTGCCGGCTAAAATGTTTAGTTGTCTCCAACCTCCCTCGGTCCCTCACTTCCTCTGCCTCCACTCTAGCACTTCTCCCATCACGGTCACATCCTTAGCACAGCTGGCCATACTGCCTACCTGCACTTAAAAATGTCCAATGTTGGTTCTCCTTAATCTATGTATGTCCACTTATGCATTGGCCCCAGTGACTGTTCCCTTTACTCCCCTCCACAATCTGGTCAAATTCACCCCATTGTAAGAAGCTCACTGCTTCCCGTCAAAACCGATTTCTTATCTATTGATAGTTCTTTTGTGATTAAAAGATCATTGGTTCTTTCAGATCCGTCTCTTCCTGGCACAGCTACCAAATTTCAGATCTTTCTTGAAGCCATGGAAGAATGGATATGTAAAAACTGGCTTAAATTAAAGGTGGAGAAAACCCGATGTCTTGGTGGTGGGGCCTCTTTCTGATGCTGCTTTCTGGACTTCTGCTTTTTGGCCACCTGGTTTGGGTGCTCTTCCCTGTCCTGCTTCATCTGTAAAAGATCTTGGAATAAAAATATCATCGTCCTTATCTGCCAAACTCCAGGTTTGTGCAATCTATCATAAAGAGTATTTCCAGCTTAAAATTCTGCATAAGATCCTCCCCTTACTCCTAACGTCCCATCCCCCTTCCTCCTGTTAGGGAGAATTCTCTGTTAAGGCTAATTTCCCAAACCTAGTGAGTCCCCCAGCAGCTTTGCTGGATTTTTGGGGTTTATTTTTTTTCTCCTGCTAAGAGTGAGACTCTTTTCCTCCCACTCTTAGACATGATTTGAGGTGTTCCTTTGACTTTGTATGTGTTTTATGGGCTATGGGGTCCTTTACCCCATAGGGCTTCATGTGTTTTTGGTATGTGGGTTACACAGCACCCTCTGTGCCATAACCCAGGGGTGTCGTAGCGACCCCCAAACATAGACTCTATACCCTGGGACTGACTACTGTCTCCCAAGGCATGTAAAGTCACCATTGGCTTTACTAGTCTCAAATTGTGAACAGAACCAGTACAAACTATATTGTGGACGTGCTGGTCGGGGCAATTCGATTGCCCCGGGGTCTGTTGTTCGAGGGGGCACTGTCCAGTCCCCCCCGACCGAATTTTGGCTGGTGGCAGTGGAAACTACTTTTTATATTCGACCGCAAATATATTCCTATGGGATTTTCCCATTGTTCGAGGCTACCACTTTTTAATATACCCTCGAACATACCGTCGGTTTATTAAATTAATATTAATTCATCGGTTGGTAATTTTTTCCGAAATTTGATTCCAAAATGGCGTTTATGTTCGCTTCTGTGACTCCAACCCAAGTCGACCCCTTTGTTCCACTTTTTGGCGGGCTTCTCCACAAAATCCTCCAAAAGTGGTGCCACTCTGTCTGGGTACCACAGGGAGTGTGGGAGGGGGTTTAGGCACCCTGGACTGAGTTGCCTCTGCAACTCAAGTCGCACTCTTGTATGATTGGCCCAAGTGGTGAGCCGCCCGGCTCACCACTTTAGCATGTTTGATTGACAGCTAGGCTGAATGAATGGGGGTTTTCTGCATAAAAGCAGGGCTTTGGGGACTGGAACTTCAGAAGTCGCCACAGAACCTAAAGAAACTGAGGAGGGAGAAGCCGAGCCGACCTGCAACAACGACACCACCGGTGGAGCCCTGCTGAACCGTCTCACCACTTTTCCCCGACGACAGAGGAGATCTCCAGTCCGGAGAGTCTTCTTCCTTTGACTGGTGGGGATAACCAGTTTGCCCGTCTTTTCGGTATCAGGTAATATTTTCGCCACCAAAAATATCGCCGTACATATGGTCGTCGGGAACGGCCATAGGCGATATTTTTGGTGGCGAAATTATTTGGGGTAAATGGGTGGGGGGGTTGCGGGGGTGTCCCCCGCTCCCTTTAAATATATATATGGGGGTTGCAGGGGTGTCCCCCGCAGGTTCCATGTAATGATATTGCCACAAAAATATGGCGAAAAGTTTGTATGGCAATATTTTTGCAGCGATATTATCACATGGAACCGTCTTTTCGCCTTCCTGGACCATCTCTTGGCCGCCTTGCCCGTGCCAAGCACCCCGGCAACCGGAATACCACGGTTTACCACTACCGCGAAGAAAAGGGTGGTACCTTGTAACCGGGAAACTCTGCGGCTGGTTTGTTCCCTGGCAGCGCAATGACCTTCAGCTTTCCTCCACGTTGAGACCTCCTCTTCCTCTGGACGAAACACCGACTTGCAACCGCTGCCAGGAACAACTGCCTCCGCTGGAGCGTTCTTCCCACTTTCAGGTACTGTGTCCCGCCTGGCTTCCCTTGCGACAGATCGCTCAGGGAAACAGTAAATCCTCGACTTTCTAACCTGGGTTAGCCTGGACCTGTTAACTAACTTTTCCTGACTTTATCTCAATCTTTTGTGAACTTTCTACAAAGACTCTTTGGGCATAACCCCACTGTGTGATCCTGAACACATTTTGGTTGCTCTCTCTAAGAGTGGGCCTGGCATTTGAACTCCCTTGCTCCCCAGTAGACTTTGCCTAACCTGCCTCACTGTGGTTCTTTGAAAAGTATTGAATATTGTGTGCTTTAATAACTCTGCCTTTTTCCCTCCCTTTTTAATAACTTATTAGAGTGCCATCTTATGTTAAGCGCTCCCCTCTGTCTGAAAATAAGTGGTGTTTCTCATTAAGTCTTGTCTAATAAGTAATCAGGATTGTATATATATAATAGTGACTGTGTGTTGAATTTATTTACCTCTCTTTGTGCTAGTGTAATTTACAAGTGTGTCTTTAAATAAATAAGTATATACTTTTACACCAAAGCTCTGGTCAGTGTTTGCTTGTACTACTGTATCTCTGTACCTATTGCGTATACTCTATATACTGCCTAACTCATCTTGAGTGAAGTCTGACTGCTCAGCCACAGCTACCAGGTAAATCTGGGTGGTACAGACTGCTACCAATTGGGTTTACTGCCAACCACCTGTAGTCCTAAATCTTTTGCAGTGGTCCCTAAGGGAACTGCACAGGTTTCTGCCTAACACTTCCATAATGTATGGGCGTCCCGCGCTAGCGACAGAACCTTTTTCACCAGAGAAAAAATGTCTTTCCCCTTTAAGTTTAGTTGCACGTGGGCGAAGCCCCAGGAGCATGCACTCTCTTGAATCTGGCATCCGGTGCCGCACACAAGTCCTCTTTTCCGTGTCCACAGGAGCGGACCTGCTTCACCTATGCTGTAGTTGAGGCCCTTTTTTTCCTCGTAATTCTATGAGTCTTCCCCAGGGATATGTGTCCCTCTATTTTATTAGTTATTACTAATGAAAATTTCATTTTTATAGGAACTAAAATTCACACTGTCCTCCGGTACCTTGCTCCTCCCCGGCGCATGTTGGCTGTGGCATTCTGTAGTAGGTGCCCAGCCTGCGACGGATCCTTTCCTATGTCAGACCTGCACATGCTCTGCCTCCGTGCCTCCGCGAAGATCACGGCTAAGACGGTTGTTCGGGGTGCGATGCTCTTACTCCACTAGAGAAACAGTTGGTGAGGTGGAGGGAGCGGTTCTCCAGATCTCTGCCAGAACATATCTAGGAGTACGTACGTAGAACAACCAAGCGCAAGGTAAGTATTCTCTTCTCTAAAGCACCTCACAAAGGTGACTCCCTTCCCCGGGAAGCGACAAGGTAGGAGGGGCCAATCGGGCTCCATCACAAGCAAGGGTACCGAGGCTCAACGAGCTACTGGCCTCATGGCTGTGGGGTCCACGGATCCTCCCAGTCCCGGTGCTGAGGGGCCAGACGGCTCTTATACCGGGGGATCCCCTGAGGGGTGCTGCTCTACTACCGAGCCCAGGCCTGAGGGGACGCCTACACACAAAAGCACCATGTCTGAGGGAGAACAGCCCACCAGGTCCACACCTAAGGTGCAGGGGAGGCCCACCCTATGCGCACAAACAGGGAGAGGCCAGAGCCAGACCTTTGCGGACACGCAGGCCGCACGTGGCGTTGTACAAGACAAAATGGTGGTACGTGCAGAAGCATGCCACTCCAGCGAGCCCCAAAGAGAAATTCACCCTGAGGGTGGAATAGTCTCCCATGAGCAAGCTGCAAGTCACTTGGTGTACATCCTACCCGGTGCACTAGGGACAGGTGCGCTAAACAGAAGCGGCCTACCCTCATGCCCGGCACAGCGCATGAAGAGCACAGCTGTACACGTCGGTCATACCGTCTGTGCCTGTTCAGGAGCGCAGCTCTCCAGCATGTGAAGAACGTTTTTTGATTCCACCTATTCTCCCGCATCCTTTGCCTCCTATCCAGCCAAATACGGCTCCAAAGCCTGGGCTCGATGCCCTCTCAGCTCACAGAGACTCTGGCCTCCGCTCAGCATAGCAAGGAAGCCTAGTCCCCGCCACCGGTAGTATACCAGGCTAAGAATAAAAATATAGGAAGGCAGAGGGCGAGTCACTCCTCCTGTCGGTGCACCCGCAGCCACATTCATTGGTCATTGCGTCGGCTTCCATGTACGCCAAACCGCAGGCATCCAATACATTCTCTTCTAATTCGGCATTACTCAGCGAGGAGGAGAAGGTTCTGGAGGCCTATGGAAAAGGTATATGCCAATGCTGGCCTCCACCTGCGACAAGCTAATGCAGATGCCATGCTGGCTACTGCAAATCAGATGCTCTGCAGGGAGATTTCCTCCTGGAGCTGCCATCTCACAGGCAGGTGTCTTTCAAGGGTGGCCAAAGGCAAAATTGTGGCACAGGACGTAATGGAGTTACCTGTGGCGCATATAGACACAGCCGGTAGAGTCATTTGTGTGGCCACAGATATGAGGAAGACGGTGTGGCTTAAGGCAGCCAGATTCAATTAGAATGTACAAGACTGCATCCTCGACCTCCCTTTTAAAGGAGGCGACCTGTTCCATTCTTCGACGGAGAAGAGTTGGATAAGAAAAAGAACAGTTGCCAGACAGCTAAGCCTTTGGCTATACACAAAGCCAGTACCTAAGTCATTCGTGCAAGGGCAATACCAGTCCGATAGGGGTTGTACATGCGTTGGCTCCAGGGGCTTCCAGGACCGGAGAGCTATACAGCCTGACCGGTCCCCCAGCCAACACAGACGCAAACAACAGAAAACTATCACACAACGGCTTCTTCCAGTCCCCCTCCGAGGCACCAGCCTCAGAGGGAACGAAGCAATGACTGGATTATAAAGGTCTCCGGTAGGGGCAGGCTTGCTCTTCACAATCAGTCCTGGCGTATGACTCATGTATCCTCTCAGTGGTACCACAGGGCTTCCACCTTCCCATCCCACAAATCCCCCCCATCCTCCCCTCCCCTCCCCTCCTCTCCCCTTCCCAGATCGGGACAGCATCTCTCCTTGCAGAGATCCGTTCACTGGTGGTGAGCAGGGCAGTAGAGGAAGTACCTCCATCGCAAAGAAGCTTGGGGTTTTACCCTTGTATCTTCGCAATACGGAAGAACCACCAGGCAGGCCTGAGAGTGGTTCTGGATCCATCCTTCTTAAATCTTGTCTTACCCCTCCAAAAGTTCAAGATGGTTACGCCAGCACTGATAGCGAAGTCTCTGTGTGGGGGACGCCCTTACCAAAGAGCAGGTTAGGTTCCACTGGCATGTTTATTAGATTGGCCTGCGTCTCCAGCCTAAAACATGACTGGCGCAGCCATGCATGCTTTTTTATAACGGTCTCCTCTGCAATGACTCTCCCGGCATTGTCTGCTGCATCAAAATTTTGTTTAAGGCGACAAGTAGATATGGCCCTTCCACCTGGGCTAGTTGGGATCTGAGTGGCTCCGGGGCAGATGAAAGCAAAGCAGATATTTCCTCCCACTTGTGGCAGTTATAACTAGCCAAGAGGGTTGCGTTGTTCGCTATCCTGGTTTGATAGGCTGCAGAGAAGGCGACCTTTCTGCCCTTGGCATAGATGCTTTTGCTTTCTTTATCAGGTGGAGCCTCGGAGGAAGCAAGGGGTGTGCCTGCTCTCTTTCTAGTTGTGGTGACAACTACGGAGTCTGGTTTTAGTTGCCCTCTAATATATAAAGGGTCTGAGGGGGCAGGTCTGAATAATTTCTCCACGCGTGGGTTAACGGCCCGGTGAGATTAGGTGCTTCTTAGGATCGCTGTATTCTACGTTGCACTGATTTTAGCAGGGGATAAACTGGCCCGCTGTCTTTTTGTCCCCAAGGATTTGTTCTGCAAAGTCTCTATCCTCCTGTACCTCCTGTGTATCAATCTGAAAGTGTTAAGCCACCTTGGCTAATACTTCATTGAGGAGGGGTTGATTATCAACGGGGGAATCAACAATAGGAGTGTCTTGGTTAAGAGGGGAATCTATAGAGTACATGTTAGCCTCTTGGTCTGCCTCTGGGTCCTCGTCATCCACATAATAAGGGTCATCTGTATACTCCTCAATAAGTTGAAGGTCAGATGCCTCCACAAATGAAAGATCTTCTTGGTCTGATTCAGGGTCATAGATATCTATAACCGTAGTCTGTAAGGAAACATTAGAGAGCGAGACCTCTTAGAAGGGGGTTGAGTAGGTAAGGCAGAGGCTTAAGAGCCAGAAGGGGCTGTGGTGGGAGGAGTGGAGTGGAAACTTTGAAAGAAATCTGGGTTTTTCTCGTAGAAATTGGCCATAAAGGTAATTTTACGCATTACTCTATCAATATCTTGGGAGGACCATTCCTTGGAACTTGTAATCACCACAGACTGAGTGAGAAGTCCCAAGTCCTCATTAGTGGGATGTATTACTTTAGGCCTAGAATCCTTTGGTTTTTCTATGGGCTTGGATGATTTAGGCTTTTCGTTCTGCGGTGTCTTCTCCCTAGGAAGGCTCTTGTCCCTATAAGGGGTCTCGCAGGTTTTTTTGTGATGTTTTCCCACACCCTGGGGCCCAGAGGAGTGTTTTACAGACTTTTTGGGGTCTGTCGTTTTATACGATATCGAGCATTGAATTTCGGATGTGGAGCCGAGGTGTCGTCTGCGGACGATCGACCTTCGGAGGGAGTTTTTCGAGCAACACCCTTGCCGTCCTTTGACGGTTGAACCCTGTCAGGCGGCGATCTTGATCCAGATTGCCCAGAGGACCTGGACTCGGCGGACCTTTCTCTTGGTGCCGAACATTGTCGTGTCTCGACTAGGGCTGATGTGCTTGGTGGTGTGTGTTTTTGTAGCGCTGCCGCCGCCGGGTGTAATCCCCACAACACATCGGCCTGTCCTATGGGGTTGGGGGCTTGCGGTTGAGTAGCTGAAGCTGCTCCGTTGCCCTCACCGTCCAAAAGTACGGCATCACTGCCATCAATAAAGGTTCCCTCTACCTCCATGGCCACGAGTTGCCTGGCGTAGTGGGCCCAGCGTTTCGTGGATCGGTCCTTTAACGTCTTCGGCTTGAAGAGCCTGCACACTCGACAAGACGTTTCAATGTCATCTCTTGGAAGACACAAATTACAAACTAAGTGTTTGTCTAACAAAGGGAATTTACGGTTACACTTGGGGCAAAATTTAAACTGTATATTTTCCATAATTATAGGTTATGGTAGCTGGGCGAACAAAGTGTAGGAAGGGGAGAATATGCAACGAATGGTCCGTCGCGGTGTCTCCGACAGGCAGTCTTTCTGTCTTCAATGGCGTGGTGTTTCGGAGGTCGGTGAAAGGATAGAAAGAAATACTATCGTTAATTGTGAAAAGTCAATGGCTTGGCGCTGAAAGGAACTACGCTATACGCGTCTGTCTAGCATGGTGGAAAAAAACAATCTGAGGGGCCTCGACGTGTGAGGGATTATGGGTACAGTGGATGTCACACTAGGGATAGGATTACTGGCACGCCCTGTTGATGTCCCTTTTCGAGTTTCGAAAACAACAACTGTAATACTCCGCAGGTCCACTACATGTCGGCCTATGCACAGCATGTGATCTAAGCAGATTCCACAAGCCTCAGAAATATATGTTGATAGGTTCATGTTGGAATCATTTTCACTGACACCAAGGCCTCACCTCACTAGAAGGGACATTGACTTGGCAAACTCTTGCCTTCCAGAGCCACCTTCCCTGTTTCCTCTAAAAACCTAGTAAACTGTCCATCGCGCATGACACTATAGTGCTTAGAAAAGCGCTTGGGAACAGCCTACGAGTGTCAGAGGCTACTTCCCTTTCCTGCGGTCCATTAGTGGCCACTTCCCTATTTCCGCGTCCCAGCTCCCACTTCCTGTAGTGCTCAAAGGCAGCTGTAGCCAGCGTTTGGCAGTAATACAGGCCACAGAAGAGATAACGTGGGGAAAATAGATGGAAGCCTTTGTGATTGTGGTTTGATGTATTGAGCTGCAGTGGTGTATTTTTTTTCCTTTAGTTGAGGTATATATAAAGCCAACTACCACTTCCTCTGATTCCAGCTCCTTTTCCCGAGGCTTTTCGTATCTGATCACGTGACTCTTAGTGTTAATGTAGCTTTGCTGGAAAATACTAATGTCATTGTTTACTCCCTTGAAGTGGGTTTTATGTGGTTAACATCGCTGTTGCCACTGCCTCCCCACACAGTGTAGTGGTATGCCATTACCACTGGACGTCGCCATTTACGACAGAGCTCTTTAAAATTTTACCTGCAAGCCCGCCTAACGGGTTAATACCCCATCATCGGCGAACAAGCCTTTTATACCGATTATTTTTCTTGTTGGTGTGCCCTAGATATTTGTGATGTGTTGATTATTGGCCACATCTGCCTGTTGTGGATGGCCAGATGAGTTTTACTCCCTACCGGTATTTATTTTTTGCCTTCTGCACTCACACTGGTAATTGAAAGAATTCTCCAGCAATATCAGTGGTCCCAGCTCACTTACACACCCAGCGCCCCCACCCACCGTACCTCGCGCAGTGACGGTGCAACATCTGCCATCAACTCCGGCAGCTCTATTCCTCTTCACCACACACATTTCCTCCACCTCAGTTGATGCCCTCTCTATCCACCTCTTCCTCTGTCTCACATTCCCCGGCAGCTGCCTCGGCCATGCACCATTCGCCTCACTTTACCAGGGCAGCTGCCAAACAGCTCCTGCTGGTTTCCTCAACGCCAAATGCAGCCTCCACTTATCAGAGACGGCACAGCCTAGAACCCCAGTGGTCACCTACCTTCATCCTCAGCAGATCCGGGGTCACCCGTTGCCAATGCTGCCATGCGTCTCCTTACTAAACAAGATATTAAACTTGAACACTATTCCATGGATGAGCACCTCACGCTTTACACCATAGATGTGGCAGCAGCTGCCCAAGGAGACGCTGCCCTCTTACCCATGTGCACCTGCCCTCAACCTGATGTCGCTAATCTTGATATTAGAAAACACACTGCATGGAGCTCGACTGACATTGAAAAAGCAGTACAAGCTGCCCAACAGTTCTATGACAAACTCAAAAGACAAGAGTAAGATGGTGTCTCCCGCCTAATGGCCTTACAGCATGCTCATCAAACTGCCTTAGGCAACCGGGGGTGCCCGGGTTTCTCACACCAGCAATGCATTCAACAACCCCCTCCTTTTGCCCACCCAGCAACCTCAACAGGGGCAACCGTTTTGTAAATATTTTAAGAAGACTGCCTCCTCATCCAGCCTGCCCTATCAAACCCACAGACCATTGCCATATGGTCCCACTGCTCCCAGAAATTATTTCATCATTTTCCCTGGCAATTCCAATGTCAATCCACCGCCCCTGCTGCTGCCGCCTCCTCCTCCTCCTCCTCCTCCTCCTCCTCCTGCTCCTCCTCCTCCTCCTCCTCCTCCTCGTCCTCGTCCTCCTCCTCCGATGCCTCCAAATAGGGGTTGCCAGGATACGCTGATATCCTACGGACCACAATGACGTTGCCAAAGGGACCCTGCGGTGCTGGCGGCTGCTGCTTTGCTCACGCTGGACCAAGCCGGTCCTTATCTCCAGTGCAACATTCAGGGACAAAAAGTACACGGTTTGGTTGATACCATTACCTGCCGCTATACACTAAGGACAGCAGATTTTCCTCATGTCAGTGTCTCTGATCAAATGATCAATTTTGTTGGAATGTTTGGGACAGTGATCCCATAGCCAGTGTCAAACAACGTATCTGTTTTAATTGGTCCCATTTCTAAGCTACATGCCTTTCTCCTTAGCCCATGTTCACCTGCTAACTTGTTGGGTATTGATTTAATTGTGCAAAATTAATTGTATCATTTGTTGCTCCATGGAGGGTATTTACCTAGAGGCTTCACAGTCTAACCAGAATGAACGTTTATTCCTCCTGCAACAGTCTTCGCTCCCACCAACCCCTCCAGAGTGTACTCTCTCATTCAATCAGTCCTTGACCAAGGTGTTATACACTACGCCAGAAGCCTGTTTAAATACCCTCATACTCCCTCTGGCCAAAGAAGGGACAGACAAATAGCATTTCACCCATGACTTAGCAGCTGTTAATAAGGCTGTCCTCCCTTCTCATCCAGTTGTGCCAGATCCTATCACTATACTGTGATGACTCCCTCATGAGACCACCTTCTTTACGTGCATTGATCTGCCATCAACATTCTTTCTGTCACAATCCACGAAGAGTGACGATATCACCCATGTTGCATGCATCCTTCAATGCCCTATCCCTGACACCAGGAAACAGCTTTTTGGGAATGAGACATTTTTGGCACCCTTGGATTCTTGATTATGCCTCCAGTGTTGCGGCCATGCAAAATATGCTTTTGATGCATTGCCTGATAAACTAACCTGATATCCAGAGTCCATCACTGCATTCGCCAAAATTAAAACTGGCCTCTCCATCGCCCATGCCCTGGCCCTCCCGGATTATTCAAAATCCTTCACCATGTTCAGTGATGAGAAAGAAGGGTATGCCTTAGGTGTACTCGCACAGAAACATGGGGACCGACAATGCCCAGTTGCCTACGGCTGCTCTCAGTTAGACCCGGTAGCCTCCCCCATCCGCAAATGTCTAAAAGCGGTGACTGCTGCTGCACTCCAGCTCTCCAAAGTTGACACCATTGCACTGGCACGCCACACAAATGGGGCAGTGCCACCTTCTAAATTGGCCCTACTCCTCAGAGTTAAAACCAAACACCTACAAGTGGCCCGCCTCACCAATTATGGAAATCAGATGTGCCCCTCTAAATCCTGCCTCCCTTTTACCCACTTCTCAGGATAGTCACCTGCATGATTGACTTGCGGCATTTGACCGTTTCTTATCCACGACCCAGCCTCAACAATGTCCCCCTCCCCAATGCGGACCTAGAACTTTGTTGACGGCTCGTGGCTTAGAAGATTGCACAGGAAATTGACAGGCAGGATTTGCAGTCTTTACCACCTTGAGCCCATACAAGCGTTCTAGCTCCCATCAGTAGGATCAGCACAGGGTGCTGAACTCATTACCCTCACCAGGGCCTGCACGATCATCACACAACGCACAGCCACAATATAAACGGATTCCCGCTATGCCTTTGGTATTTTTCATGATTATGGAACGCTCTGTAAACAGAGAGGTTATCTCACTGCACAAGGTACCCCTATCTTCAAAGCACCCGATGCTGAAGCACTGTTTAACGCTATTTTGTTACCCACCGAGTTGGCCATTGTCAAATGTAAGGTCCATACCCGGTGTTCAGGCAGCATCTCCCAGGGAAATGCTTTGGCAGACCATTATGCCAAAAACACGCCCCTCCATGGCCCTCAGGCTCCTGATGATGTGCTGCTGTTTCTCCTCACATTTAAGGACCACCTTACAAACCTTTCCAGATTGGCGGACCTCCAAGAGGCTGCCCCCCAGAACGAGAAACAAAGCTGGGAAACTAAATGTTGTGTGTGTTGCTCTGATCGCTTAAGGCGTGATAGCACGGGCTGGTTAGTGGCCCCCTATTCATTGCTGCCATACTTGGGAAGTGTTGCTCACTCTGTGTTGGATTCAAGTCAGGGGGAAACTACCGCAAAGGTCTAAAAGATACTGGTTCGCTCCCAAGTTCCCAACCAGTGCACAGAAGTACTGCACCCACTGCACCACTTATCTTACATACAGGCCAGGAAAAGCCTGTCAAAACAACTCCCCGGGCACATGACACGCCCCCTTAGACACTTTGTGACTTTGACCTGATATCAAATAAGAAATGTGCCTCCTTTGAATATGTCCTGGTTGTCAGACACATTCTCCAGATGGACTGAGGCCTACCTCTGTAAATATGCGAATTAGATCACTGCAGCTAAGAGACTACTTAAGAAGTTCATCCCACCCTGTGGCAGTCCAGTATCCATAAAGTCTGCCAGGGGCATTCATTTCACAGGACAGACTGTCCAAAACATTTTCAAGACCCTACGTATTCTTCAAAAGTTCCACTGCTCGAAATAGATACCTGAAAAACTGCCTTGCCAAGGTGTGCCATGTAACAGGCCTAAGCTGGCGAGATGCTCTCCGTCTCGTTTTGACAGACATTAGAAATACTGGTAGCAGAACGCCTGGCCTGTCAACACATGAGATTGTAATAGGCAGACCCATGAGGATGCTAGTGACTGCCCTACTAACTCCCGAAGTATGTAATCTTCAACTGAATGATGATCATGTTGTGTCATATTGCAAAAAAACGAATGCTCGCTGTCGGTTCGCACTTTTAGCAAATACAATAACTTCCTCATCCACCGGCAGCATTGTGCCACAGCCACCTGCCAGGAGACAGCGTGGTCTTGAAGGTTCATCTGCAAAAGTAGTCCTACCAGGTCCTGCTGACAACCCACATCGAAGACCGTTGCAGAGGACTCGACACCAGGGTCCACGCGTGCCACTGTTTAAAGAAAGCACCACCGGCTGACGAAAAGCCACAGACAAAAGACAAGGACAACGCCAACGCCACCTTGCCACCAGTGACGCCGGAACCAGTAGCCGAGCTGCCACCTACAGGGGTCCAGGACAAAGGCACCCCGCTGCGGCTGCCCACAGAAGACAGACTCTGTGGAGCACCCCATCCTGCAATGCATTGTGTTTCTTCTTCATGCAGACATAATAAAGCTGCACACCGGGAATATAGGCACCAAGGCCCACCAGTACCAGCGGTCTGGGGGGGCTGCTTAGTGATCCTAGCGCCTCAGCAATTGCCTTTGCTCCTTCTCCTGCATCACAGACCAGCTCCACCTGACCCATGAGACATGCCAGGGTCTTTGCCTCCTAGCTGGTCTGGATACCTGCTCTTTGCATCCTCTGCCTCATTTATTGGGCAGCCTATTCTCCTGCTGAGCTGCCAGCCCACAAACATTTTCAGCGACCGTTCTGCTCCATGCCTGATCAAGCATCTACCCTGCTGGCTTCCTGAACTTTGCTGTCTGCTATCTCCAGCTTCCCAGGTCCAGGGATCACCAAAATTGCTTGGAACCTTTGGGCATAAGGCCCCATTCTGCGTAGGGCTGGACAGCATATGGCAGAAATATTATTGCCACTGCATGCCCACTGCATAAATGATGTTTCTCTGATCACATGCCTATCGTGTTACCCCTGCTGACTGTTTTTCGGGGACGACTGCCCAGCACTTCAGTATTCATGTCCCCAAATACCAAGACGTTCCTCAAATTTCGCAAGGACATTTGCTGATCTAATGGATGCCTCCCCTAATGGATTCCTCAGATTGTTATGCCTGGGCACACAGCCCCAACACACGCTAGCGAAAGAATTCCTTTCATCCCGGTGATATTTCCTGAATTTTACTGGCCTTAGTTGTCCCCCATTACAGTATACACTGCCAAGGTTACATTGCTACACCTCCTTCTCCAGTACCATCCCTCCCAAAATGACAACCTGCCCACTGTCGTCTTTACCTTGTCGCAGGGATGCCCAAATGGAGGGTTGATGTGGCAGCATTGTCCTGATAGTATACCTCCTAGCAATTACCCTTCCCTGCGAGGCCCCAGATCCTTCACCATAGCTTAGCCTGAGGCCTCTTGCTACACCCGGCTCTCCAGGAATGCCCTCACCCCACCTTGGCTCAGCAGGCCATGACCTAATGTAGCCCTCGGGACCCACGAGACACCAGCTCCCCGTACCTTTCCCTAGCTGTGTACAAATACCACCTTATAAGGAGTATTACGGTGTTTACGCCAAAGTTGCGTACTGATCTTGTGACACAATGTAACCTGTAACTGCCAGGTTTCTTCCCACATGTGTGCTTCCTAATATTACCAAATGTCTACAAACGTCATGGAAACCTGCCAGGCTATATAAGAGGAGCTCTGACTGAACACCGGGAGAGCTCTCCGACACCTGGCCTATGTCATTCTGTATTAATGTATACTGCAGTTTGTCTTTCTCTAATAATAACTTGGTTTACAGCTCAGCTGTGTCCTTACTCTTTATTGCTACTTCACGGGATAGCAAGCAGCATTAGTCACCAATCCTGCACATCTCCACCAGGATTTGGTGTGGTGGAGGCAGGCCAATCTTATGACAGGCAGAGCATTCAGACCCCCTCCCCTGCCTGCATATACCATTATGACAGACTACTCCCTGGATGGGTGGGGAGCCACTCCGGACAACCACAGAGTACATGGTCTGTGGACAAGGAAGGACCAGAAGAGTTGCATCAATTGGCTCGAACTAATGGCCATATGGCTGGCTCTCAGGGCCTTCCTTCCTGGCTCACTATCGACATATGGGAATAGGCCATTTCCCATAGCATATGGCTTTTGGCAATCCACCTTCTGGGGGAGTCCAACCTAGAGGCGGACAGACTCAACAAGTTAGGGGTGGACAACTACGGGTGGCAGCTGAACTAACAGGTTCAGCCGGGGGATCTTCAGCAAGTGGTGGCAGCCCCAGATAGACCTATTCGCCACGAAACACAACAGGAGATGCCAGCAGTTTGCTTCCTGGACGGGACAGGTCAGAGGCTTGTTGGGGGGACGCCTTGCAACTCCAGTGGAAAGGGATGTGGGTTTACGCATTCCGTCAGACTACTCTAATGAGACCCGTCACATGAGGCTAATTCTAAAAGTGCCACAGTGGCCGGCCAGACCAGGGTTGTGGACCTCCTACGACTCTCGGAACAGCCCTCAGCGCCTCTCCAAGTGGTGTCAGCTTCCCTCTTATCTCAGCATGGGAGGGGAGGTAACACACCCGTTGTCCCCAGAGAAATTAGCCCTACCGGCCTGGTTCCTGAGCACTTAACGCTGTGGCACCTTCACCTGTCTCAGAAAGACCTGGAGATTATCCAGAAGGCAAGAAGCGTCTCCACCAGGAACCAGTATAGGAGAAAATGGACCAAATTCTGCTTCTGGGCCTAGGAAAGCGGTGTAGACCCATTGGCGTGCACATTGGATCAGGTGCTGTTCTCGGCACACCTGCAAGAGTCGTAGGTTCAGGTCAACACATGCCGTACTTACCTAGCGGCCATAGGTACCTACAGGAACTCTGGCAGCGACTCATTCTCCATGTCCAACCCTGTGGTCAAGAGGCATCTGGCGGGGCTGATGAGATTATACCCCCCTATCAGACATCCGCACCCGGTCTGGGACCTCAAGTAGTTCTGGGCACCATGGTGCATAAACCATTCAAGCGGGGGGCGTGGCTAACTGGCCATGGAATAAGACGTGCCTGAGAGACAATGATTTGTTTGGACATACACTAAAAATGGATAAGATGCTTCAGGAATAGAGATACGTGTGTCTGAAGGGGTCCCCTGCCACAACTGCAAAAGTCAAGCAAATCGGGCTGAATAAAAGAAGAGAAATCAACTTCGAAGCATCTGGCTGCTCCGTACCTTAAGTATCCAAGATGGCGGAGAACAAAGGGGAAGCGGCCGCGGCAGAGAAGACAATGTTGCAGCCCCGATCGAGACGCGGATAAGGGAGCACTGCCCCTTGGATTTCGTGAGGGTCTGTGTGCCTGGAACGGTGCGCGGACCGCTGGCGAGGATGCAGAGCCATTGTGAGGGGCTCGGTGCAACAGGCGGACCAAGGCTGCGGTTACAGTGACCGCACATGCAGAAAGGGGAGGACCGGCACCCGAAGACCGTGCGGCCCCCCCGGCTGCGCAGGTTTATCGGGCCCGCGGCTCCCTGCCGTCCGTGGGTAGATGTGCTGCGGGACACGAGGGCTGCACATGAGGAGCGGAGGGACGTGGATGCTCCATGTGAGAGCGGCTGTGAGCCGCGGGATCAGCGGGACACAGAAGCTTTATGATCGCGCATCAAGCGCTACACGGAGATAAAGCACCCGTGTGTGTGGAACCGAGGCAAGGAGGCTTGCTGCCTCGAAGGATCGGATATAATTAAACTAAACTGCGAGAGGGACCGGCGCCGCTGGCCGGGCCCTTCTTCCACAAGGCAGGCGTGATCGGGCGAAAACAGCTAAAATAAAGGCAGCCAGCATACAAGTGGGGGCACAACGGCACAAGGCATATAACGAATCGCCCCTTGCTCTGTGCACCCAACACCATATACTGGAATGATTGGGGCGAGGAGGAGCACGTACTGAAGGACAGCTGGATGTAAAAGCTGTTAAACCGGGAGGCCCGGGGCGTGCGTGGTGAATACGAGAGGCACTCCAGAAGCAGGATTGAGATTTGCAGAGTGGAAGCAACATTGGAACCGCGCTGAGGGAGGGAAACTAAAGAGGTCCACTGGAGATACCCTTGCCCATAGGTACGTATGGGACCTGGTACCTGAGGCTGAATACTGACTGCGGCAGCCACCCGCTGTGTAGGGTGCCCATTGAGCACCTAGTACAAATGGAACTACACCACCGCACCCACAATATAGAAGCAGCGGAGGCCGACGGAGAGGGGAGGCCTTCCCGCTCTGTCTGAGGAATATGTCTGTGTGGCCTCTGCACCATGATCCCCGAGGCGCCAAGCAAAGGCAGATAGCCCGAAGAGTGCAAAGGCCGCGCATCAGCCGATATTGAAAGGCACATAGCATGAAACTGCGCTGAGTGGCAGACAGGCCAATTGGAAACGTGGAAGGACATAACCCACTCGAGTACACAGCTCAGCGCACACAAATCCACACAGGGCACCCCAAGATAGCTGCCAGGGCCGGTGGCGACTCACTGATATCACGGCGAAACAGAGTAATAGAATTGCTACGCCACGGACAGAGCAGCCAGGGATACTCAACCCAGATCACAAGATGGCAGGGAGAGTGGTCAAGGGCAAAAGCAAACAACCCACGATGGACGCGTTCGCCAAGTCACAGCAGTCTCCAACGATGTCGACGCACACGGGCGCAAGTGTACCCACGGAAAGCTCCCTGGGGACTGAAAACCACCAGATATTGACGCCATAATGGAACTAATAGACTCCTGGGGGATAGCAATGGCGGATCTAAGGACCTCCTTGGAGGCCAAGATAGACGCGGTGGGGATAGAAGTCAACCTGCTGCGACAAGACGTTAGGGCGCTGGCAGACAGAACGAGCAGCCTTGAAAGTGCAGTAAAAACTAACACGACCACTAGCACTGATAATGCAATGGAAGTCCACATACTAAAGCAGCAAGTGGCTAACCTAGAGAATCGCGCAGAGGAGGCCGAAGGAAGAGCGAGAGGGAACAACCTTCGGGTGGTCGGTCTGCCAGAAAGAGAAGAAGGCCAGGACCCTACGGATTATGTGGAGAATATGATCCTGCAGGAAATAGGGGCCGATAAACTCTCACAGGGATTCACAGTGGAGTGAGCGCATAGAGCCCTCACGAGGAAACCAAAGCCTGGAGCCCCTCCCGCGCAATAATTGCCAAGATATTGAACTATAAAGATCGTGAGAAGATTTTGGAGTACTTCAGAAAAGGGGGAACGATTGAAAGAGCCTCAACCACTATTACAGTTTATCCTGATTATACAATGCTGGTCCAGAAGCAGAGGTATAGCTATGTTGCGGTGAAGAGGACGCTGCGCACGGCTGGCATCAAATATATGCTTCTGTACCCTGCAAGACTGAAAGTGTTGTACAAAAGTAGAATGTTCTTCTTTGATACCCCAGAGGAAGCTGTTACATGGCTGGACCTACAGGGCTGCCCGGAACAAGATGCAGAACAGGCCCAAGGAGAGCAAGATAAGTGACTAATACACTCTATGCACACTGGAATATCACACGGCGAGGTATCCCAGTAGAGACTTGATAAAGACATTGATAGATGTGTAGGGATGGGTAGTGTTGAAGCCAGGTTAGGATATCCCCGATTCTGCCGGTGTTTAATGAACTGGAATATAGAGTATTGAATATATGAGCAAACTGGATAGTAGTATGTGGCTGAATTGTAGCAAATAGGAGAGGCAGCACACAAGCACCTTACCCCCCCTCCCCCCAAGTGGCAGTAGAAGTAGCAGGATAGCCATTAGGGCGACCTCACCCTGCTGAGCTTCGAGTACAGGCTATTGCCAGAAAGAACTCGATGCAGGGGTGCCTGAGATCCAGGGATGGAACTGGGCAACAGTTGGGGGGGGGGGGGCAAAGTTGGGGAAGGGAAGGGAGGGAGGAGGGAGAGGGGAAGGGGTGTTTGGGGTGTTTGTAGTTAGGGGAAGTTTGAAATGGAGAACAAGCCTATATACACTGAGATGGAAGTGGGATCTGGACTGCACCAGTGGGAGGGGAAAGGGAACTCTAATGAGCCATGGGGGACCTTAAAATAATTATGTGGAATGTCAGGGGACTTAATTGTTACCTAAAGAGGAACAAGGTCATGTTGTACCTGCACAGACAAAAGATAGACATTGCGCTGTTGCAGGAGACCCACCTGACACGTGAAAAGATGGAGATGGTTGTGAAGAAATGGAAAGGGGTTGTGGTGGTCTCGACATATTCTGCTTATGCTAGAGGAGTGCTCATCTGAGTGGCACCGCATGTCCCGTTTCAACTGTTGCAGGAAATGGCGGAAACGGACGGGAGGATGGTCATACTGAGGGGATTGGTGGAGAATAGGGAGATAAGCATTGTAAATACATACGCCCCCAATCAGAATACGGCAGCATATTTCAGAACTCTGTGTACTAATCTTAGCATGTGTATGGGGAGCGCAGTGATCTGGGGTGGGGATTTTAACTGTGTATTAAACCCCAGGGTGGATAGATCAGATGAAAAGATTGATAGACCAGCCCCAGCGGCTAAAGCGTTGCAGACACTGCTAGACGACTTTGGTCTGGCAGATGTATGGAGAACGAGACACCCCCAAGAAAGGCAATACTCGCACTATTCCGCCCCCACAGCAGTTACACACAAGGCTGGACTATGTCTTTGCTACGCCGGGGGTAATAACAGAGATTACTCTGGCAGAATATAAAGCGAGGGTCCTCTCGGACCACTCGCCCCTGGTTCTTAGATGGCAATATTGCCCACTGAGAGCAAGGAGATTCCGACATGGCGCCTCCGGGCAGAGGCACTTAAGGATCCCTTTTTTAGGGAAGATATGAGAGAGGAGATTATAAACTACTTTGAGATGAATACGGGTAGCGTGGACTCGGCGAGCACATTATGGGAAGCCTTCAAGGTGGTGATGCGAGGCGAAGCCATAGCAAAATCTAAAGGCGTGCAGGGTGGGATCTTGGCTGACCTACAAGAAACAGAAAGGGAACTGGAAAAGGCATTGAGGGAAGGAGGTGACACGGAGAGAGACATGGAGCTGATACTTAAACTGCAGCAGAAATGTGCGCAGCAATGAAAAAGACTGTGTAACCTCAACTATAAAAAATATATAGAGAGATGGCATGTGGTAGGGGATAAAACAGGAAGGCTTTTGGCATGGTTGTACAAAAGCAAAACCCCCAGACCCACAATTAGAAAGATAATGAGAGAAGATGGTAGTGTAGCTGACACCCAAGAGGGAGTTAATCAGGAGTTTGCAGATTATTATAGGTTATTATATGGGGATGAGGAGGGAAGTAGTTATGAGGAGATAACAGAAACACTGGAGGACAAAGGACTGCCTATGATAAGTGCTGAGGAAAAAGAGGAGCTGGATGCACCGATTACTTTGGAGGAGTTAGAAAAAGTGGTGAGGCAGCTGCCTACTAGTAAGACTCCGGGAGCGGACGGGTTCCCAAGTGAATTTTATAAAGTATACAGGGAGGAAGTGCTCCCCCCAATGTTAGAAATGTTAAATGAGGCGTTTGAGGTGGGACTGCTGCCAGAGTCACCCAGAGAAGCGATCATAATACCGCTTCCCAAACCCAACAAGTCTGGGCATAGCTGTGGCTCCTACAGACCTTTGTCGATGCTGAACCAAGACAGCAAGATATTGATGGCTGTCTTGGCAAACAGACTGCAAAGAGTTATTGGCATACTAATATACACCCCGACCAGACGGGTTATGTCCCGAATAGAAATATAACTCATAATCATAGACGACTCCAACGGGTTGTTGAATGGGGGAGCAGGAACGAGGGCGAAATGGCAATTATGTCTTTGGACACGGTAAAGGCTTTCGATTCGGTCAAGTGGCCATGGCTGCTGGCGGCCCTGGCGGGATATGGAATGGGGCCTGGATACATAAGGTGGGCGAAGATGCTATATAGTGAACCGCTGGCCAGGGTCAGAACAGGATCAGTGATATCCGAAAGATGGCAACTTAGTAGAGGCACTAGACAGGGGTGCCCATGGTCCCCAAGGCTCTATATACTAGCCCTGGAGCCCCTAGCAATATACCTTAGACAACAATATGATACTATAGGTATCGAGGTGGGAGGGGAATGACATCTGATCTCCTTATATGCGGATGACTTGCTGCTGTACTTAAGGCACCCGGAAGAAAATCTCCAGTACATCCTGGAAGTGATGGAGAGATATAGGGGGCTGTCTGGTATAGCGGTGAATCCCCAAAAATCTAGTATTTTCCCACTAGGCAGTTATAAGGGAACCCCTGTGGGATGGTCGCCGGTGTTATAAATACCATGGGCGATTAGTACTTTCTAGTATCTTGGGATAGACGTGTACCACACAGTGGAAGAGGAGCACAGGCACAACACTGAGGTAGCCATTAAGAAAATCGAGAATTGTATGAAATTCTGGGTGAAGTTGCCCCTTGCAATGATGGGAAGGGGGGCAATGCTTAAGATGGTGGTCCTACCTAGGCTCCTGCATTATTTCGGGAATATTCCATACCTGATACCTAATAAGTTTTTCACTAAACTGAACAGCATGTGTAGGGATTTCCTGTGGCAGGGTACCCGGAATAGGGTGGCACTATGGAAGCTGCAGAATTTTTATGAAAAAGGGGGGATAGAACTGCCTAATTATGAGGTCTATTATGTAGCGAGCCAACTGCAATACATCGCCAAATGGCTCTCAGATGAAGTGACCCCCGAATCCAGGTTGTTTGGAAACGATTGTGCCCCATTTTATTTAAAAGAGATGATCTGGCTGCCCAAGACAGAAATGGAAAAGCGCCCTAAGATTATGATGCTTGGGTGGAAGATGTGTCGCCGGGCATGCCGGATGAGGAGGACCCATTCATATGCTCCCCGCAGGTGCCGCTAGTGGCATTGGCAGGGGGAGATAAACAGCTGAGGATGATAATCAGGAACCACTGGGAATCGGTGGGGTTAGTAACGATGGGAGATATCTGGCGAGAGGGGACTATCATAGACTTTGAAGTGCTGGGGGAGGAAATGGGGTCACACATTGGACAGTATATTACATATCACAGAATGGTGCAGAGAATTAGGAGAACATGGCCCGAAACGGTACTGGAAGAAGAACCAGATGCTACAATAGATATAATATATGATAACGGAGGGGGGGCACGAGATCTCTAGACTGTACGAGATGATGATGTCTAAGGTTGGGAAGGAACTAACACAATTAAGACTACACTAGGAAGTGGAAGTAGGAGCCCCGATAAAGGACGGGATGTGGGAACGTGCCCTGGGGTATCACAAGAAGGTGTCAAGGAATGCGAGACTAAAACAGATACAACTATATATACATGACACCCCAGAGGATATCTAGGTTTGAAGGAGCTGGGCGACAAGCATGCCCCAAAGGCGACGAAGAAAAGGCAGGCATGGTGCACATGTTCTGGGCATGCCCATTAATTGAGCGTTTCTGGGGTGAAGTAGCACAGAAACTGGCGGAAGAGGGGGTCACGATTATTATAGATACAGCCTCGGCCTGCTTGCTGGGGGGGTTCCCCAGATCGCAGAAACTTAAGTATGTTAGTAAATTGAAAGATCTAGCATATGTGCTCGCAAAAAGAAGGATTGCCATGGGATGGAAGACATGTCACAGGCCACGGGTGGAGGTGTGGTGGAAAGAGTTGCAGAAATGGGCGGAGACAGAAACCATAGTATGGCAAGAGGCGAGCAATGTAGGTGGAAGAGGAGGAGGCGGGAACCCTGATGGCATGGAAATCATTAATAGCGGAATTGTTTGGAACGACACAAGATCTGACAGAACTCACTGAAGAGGAGACCGCACCACGCGGGGCAGATACAGAGTGTGGGAATAAATAGGCTTGTAAAGGGGGGTGGGATAAGGGGAGCAGTGATCGAAATTAAGCAATGAAAAGTTGAACTGTTGATATATGCACTGCGTGTTTGGTTTGTATTGTTTTTTGTTTGAATAAATCAATAACATTGTAAAAAAAAAAAACAACTAAAAAAAACCCATTCAAGCGTCTGTTGACATCAGATTGGTCACAATCAAGACAGCGCTGCTTGTGGGCCTTACATCAGCGCACAGGATCAGCGAGATTCAGGCCCTCGTAGCATCAGAGTCTTATACCATGTTCCATCGCAATAAGGTGGTGCCCCACATCTACCCTGCATTTCTCCCAAAGGTGGTGTCTTCTTTTCACCTCAATGCGGTCATAGTCCTTCCAAAGTTCTTTCCAAATCCAAAGGAGGAGGCAGAAAAGGTGTTACACTGTCACAACGTTAGGAGAGCCCTAAAAGTCTACCTGCACAGGACAGAGGCCTTCTGCAAGTCAGATGCCTTGTTCGTCACCTTCGGTGGTTCAAAACTAGGTAGTCAGGCATCAAAGGCCTCGATAGCTAGGCGGATGGTCACGGCCATTCAAGAGGCCTACAAGGGACAGCATATGAAGGCACCAGCAAACATGCAGGCTCATGCGGTCAAGGCCTAGGTAACGACTGTCGCCTTCCAAAGGCATGTGCCATGGCAAACAATCAGCAGGACGGCCACCTGGGCTACCCCTCTGCATTCTGCAAGCATTATTGTCTAGATGGCAGAGCAAGATCAGACACGGCTTTCAGGCAACTGGTCCTGGGGAATCTGTTCTCTTAAGGATGGCAATGTCTCTCCTCCCTGGGGCTTCAATTAGTGGTTATCAACCATACAGTATGGAGGAAAGAGGACGGGACATAGGAGTAATTATAAGTTATTCACTGTAGTGACTAACATACTCCTAGTCCATAGTGCCTTTCCTCCATACATCCCACCACCGAGGGACGCCCGTACAGAATGGAGGAAAGGGGAATATAGACTAGGAGTATGTTAGTCCCTACAGTGAGTAACTTATTTCTTTTTTCTCAATTTAGAGCTCCGGTGGTATCCTGTCTTGTTTTGTCTACTATGGACTACTGTAATGCCTTACTCTTGGCCCAACCTGCTTATTTATTGCAGCGTCACCAAGTTTTGCAGAAATCTGTAGCAAGAGTTGCCACCTCTAAAACTAGGTGCGCCCATATTTCCACAGTACTTTGCCACCTTCACTGGCTTCCTGTTGCCAAGTGCATCCAATTTAAAGCCCTCTGTTTGGTCCAACGTGTGTTTTATGGCTCCGGATCCGAATACCTGTAGATGAAATTTCAACCATATATTCCGGCTCGAGCACTTTGTTCATCCGATGCAGGTTTGGTTTCTGTGCCTCACTTTAAGGCCTCTCGTATTGGTGGCTGAAGCACAGCTATGGAATTCTATTCCTCGTAGGTTGAGAACTATTGAAGAGCATTACCTGTTTTGGGGCTGTAAGGAAGGCATGGTATCAACAGTAAGACAGACAAGTGACCACAGTTCAAGGGTGTTTATTGAATTTCAACAAGGGTATGATAAACGCCTATGTAATCTGGTGTCTTGTCAAAAATAAAAGGGCCTATACTAAAAAACCTATTGTCAATCCTTACCTCTAAATACAAATAGTGTGGGGGTACGGTTTATGAAAAAGAAAGAAGTGTTCACAAAATGATATGTCAGGATGTTCAGGCCGTTGGCCTCCATTCCCCACGTTTTCAGCACGGGACAAGGCCGTTCACCCGAGCGTTGCACAATCCTTTGCCCCTTGAGCATGAGGATGCAGTTCAATCATTGGTATCAGGGCCTTCTGTGCCCATGTCTCTTTGCCTATCAAAGTCTCTTCATGCAGAGTGCCTGATAAGACAAAACAAATGATACATTATTTTCCTCTTACAAGTACTCAATTTCAGGTGATTTACTATTTCACCCCGGATCTCCCTCAGCCAGGCTCAAATCCTTTTAATACAATGATCGTCACTTTGGATCCCCCTCTTCTGGGCTCAGATCCTCTTTCTCAATGTTCATAGGATAAACTTTCTCGGGTGACTCACGGTTCACCCCGGAACCCCCCTAAGCCAGGCTCAGATCCCCTTTTTAATACGATTAGTCTTCATCAGCTGGGTCTGGACCAATTTCAGCTAGCATCAACTATCCAAGACTATCGAATGTATAGAGGGTTTGGCTTGACCTGTTGCAGGACCACTTCCATTTCACAATTCCCTTTTACATTTGCCACCTTTCAATTGGATACCTAACAGAGACCTTCGAATGAGCACCCAACGTGGCGCCGGAGCACTCTGTTTACGGTATCTGTCTTGGCTTCAAAAGTTCAGTCACTCATCTGCAGTTTAATTATGTTCACGTCCCTTGTCTCATATGCTTCACACACTGTTCTCTTCAGTTTTCTCTATACAATGTTGCCGCTTGCAACCTTGGCTTTAACACAGACCGGTTTGGTATCAGTATCCCAACTCACTGGCTGTGTTGACTTTACCGTTGCTGCTTTGATGTAGGAGCCAAGGACAGTACCGGAGAGGCAAATTATCCTCCCCGACTTAGCTTTCGACGCGGGAGAGCCCCGGATACCGCCAACACACAATGAAGGTTTCCTTCACCTTTGATCCCGGGTATTACGTTTCTTATCCTCGAAGTTTCTTGAAAGTAACGGTCTTTAGTTGAAAAGGTCAAGGGCACTTCCCTCCTTGCAACCCTCCTCGGTCTTGCCGTCTTTCTCCTTGTGTTAAACTGCCATCTTGGAACTGCTGCTAACTCGTGTGTTTTTCCTTGCTCAGAGTGTGCTTTCATGCTCCACCTTTTATCCATGTAGGGAAGTGTGATGAAGGCAGGTGTGTGTAATGATCAGTAATTGCCCGACTCTGCCTGACCATTTTATTGGGACATGTCAGGTATATGGCTCGGGTGTTAGTCCGTTTTCTCTCACAGTGAGCTGTCCGTGACAAAGTGTGTGTGTTGGAAAAGGGGAAGGGGGGTTGAATTCCTAAGTACCTTACCTGGTAGGATGGGGAAAAGGTGTTACAGGGAAGAGGATACCACATCTCGCCGTCCGGTGTCCCACTTCCACTCCCTGAAGACCCATCATCCAGGTGATCTTCCTGCACTAGTCCTCCCTGAGGAACTGGATCCAAAAGCGATGACCAAGTCCTGACCACCTGGACGACAGATCCCCAGAGACTAGCGGGTGAGACACCTCCACGTTTCTCACAGCGCTCACAGAAAACCTATCTTTTCTATACCCTTCCTGCCTAATTTTTTGTCTTTAGCACCATGACGCCTTCGTTGACCGTGCGCTCTATAAATACATTATAACATAAGATTGTTCCTCATGTATTTAAATAAAATAGACCTTTTATGCAAAACTGAGTGTTTCTTGTCCTGAACGTGGGGGGGGGGGGTTGCTGGGAATCAATGTTAAACTGGCATATCCCAGGTTCATAAAAAGAACTTTGTTTAATAAATAAAAACAATGTGTGCCTGATTTGGGTGGTTGGAAAAAATGGATGTCTCCCGATTAAAATATCCTACACTGCTTGAGTTTCAAAATTATCTTAAGCATTATGAGAAAATCTCCACCTGCGTTTAATCAAAATGTAGTTTAGAAGGATAGAGTTATTTCATGTAGCACTCGCCATATTAGCTTTGTATTTTAAAAGCTCTGAAAGTAATGGATTTTCTGACAATCAAGTTGTGATTCATCTTTGTTTGTTGGGTGCTAAAAATGCCAGTCACGTCCTTACTGTTTACAAGGATTTTTGCAGTCAGCTCAACAACAACAACAAAAAGGTGAAGCCACACAGAACCCTTTTCTCAGTGATCGGAAAGTTGGCCCTTTTTCAATATTGTATGTGTGTGCTGCACAGTGTGGGGTCACAGAGTACCCGTTACAGTGCTGCTTGCATCCTCTCACCATTCATCCCTTGCCACTCACTCCAGGTGACACATTTTTATTTGTGCCTCTAGCCTGCAGGCTGCTTTGCCTTGTCTTTACACTGCTTTTCCCCCTCTGTCCAAGTCAGTCCATAATGAACCTTTAGAGAGGACCTTTGGGCTAAAGGGTATAGCACTATTAGCAGAAGATCAAGAAGGGATATCAACTTGCACATGACTAAACAATGCGCCTTTCTGTTTTTCTTTCATATTTTAATGTTGTAACTTCATTTTAGCACAGTCAGGAGGGCAGGACGCTCTAAGGTAGTTAGAGCTTCTGCAAACTCCTGGGCTGTCTGTTAGAGATCACTGTGTTAAACAATGGCAGTAATATTGGAGGCAGAAAGATCAAAATGACATCTACCATCCTTGCCTTAAAAGTGTAGCTGTTACACTGCTTATGCATCCATATCAGAGTAGACATCTCCTTTCCTCAAAGCAGAATTTTTGCCAAATGTGCTCTCACTCAAACTGTATCACTCAAGGTGCCTTCCTTTCCTTCAAAAGATCCATTAATCACACATGGTGGTCTGACTCACTCATCTGAAATCACAGCAGATTGCTTCTCATCTAGTTCGGATCACTGCCGAGAAATAGTCACGTCTTCATACCTCATGCTCACTCACAAGAAGTATTTCCTTTATTTGACCCGATTCCTAGCAGGCACCTCTATAACCACAAACTGGACCATAG
This sequence comes from Ambystoma mexicanum, assembly GCF_040938575.1. Classification (NCBI taxonomy): domain Eukaryota; kingdom Metazoa; phylum Chordata; class Amphibia; order Caudata; family Ambystomatidae; genus Ambystoma; species Ambystoma mexicanum. The sequence goes on from NC_090923.1 coordinate 644,584,353, forward strand.
TTGGCCTCTCCCTCCCTTTCATTTAATGTCCCTTGTCTGAATCTTAAACACAGTTGCAGTGCCAATTCTTCAATGTGAACCACAGTGAACATATCTCCGTCACTTATGCTTGCATAAAGTCACAGTTGGCCTCTCCTTTTTTGCCCCTAAGCCACACAGTCTGTTCATCTCCCTTTGGCTAAAGTCCAGCATGGTTGTTCACCTACGATAACGAGATGTGAAAGAAAATATAGTCACTCACCTGTTCCTAGGGGCTCCTTTTCATGAGACAGTGAGATGTGAATCCCCAGCTAAAGACAAAAAGAAAAACATCATCAGGGAGTTTACTTGATCGAATGGTTTGTGAATATCTCAAATCAGATATTATATTGCTCCTTGTACATGTGATCTACATTTTACAGATGAGAAGGGTGAGAGCCACTGAGCTATGCTATGGGCGTAAAAAGTAATTTCAATGCATTTTAGGGCTCCCGGAATCAACGGTGTAGACAAAATGGAACCCTTCATAGCGCACCTACTAAGTGCTCGGCAACCCAACAGTCTCACACCACTACATGGTTGAGAGGGCACATAGATCTCTTGCCCCGAAACCCTTGCCAGGGTCCCCTGAAAGGCCAATCATACGTTGCATATTCAACTACTGGGATAGAGGCACCCTGTTGAAGGCAGCTAGAGAGAAGGGGAAATTGTCATACGGATCAGCAGTGATTCGGAAATTTCCCAGATTTCAGCCCACAAGTGCAGGAGCTACGGAAACCTTTCCAGGAGGTGAAAAATGTGCTCCCCAAGTAATGGGTGATATATGCAATGATATACCTGGCGAAACAGAGTCATACAGGATATGTTTAAGCCCTAATTTTCACAGACCTGGTGTCAGCAAAGAGATCTGCCAAAGAAATTGCAGTATCATCCCATAGAAACAAAGCTTCCCCTCGCTGAACTCTATTAAGTAATGCAAGAGATCCGATTTACTTGCATGGGAGGTCGGCCCTTGTCCACTTACCAAAACTAACCAAGAGCACAATAATCACAAGGCTGAGAGGCGTGCATATCTGAGATCAGCAGCAATCAAGAGGAGCTCCTGCGATGGCACACGTCCACCCAGTGCAGTAACTGCAGTTGCCAACAGTTTATGAGGTAGAAGGGGCTGAGAGAAAATAAAGCCGGTATATTCTGGTTTCTGTCAGGGTTGGGTTCAATTAAGGGTTTGTTAAATGTTCAAGCACAGTATAAATTCCCAAGATTAGACGGTAGCAATATTATCGAGGATTCTGAGAACGGAGCCGCACACACTTAGATAGGTAACTCCCGGGGAGATGTGGGAAATGCTGTGGTTATGGACATTATGATATGGGGTCATGCAAGATAGCATTACAATAAGGTCTTGGAATATATGGGGGATGAAAAATGGCAAGAGGTTTCAACGAATAATGAGTCATGCACTAAGACACCAAGTAAGGGTGCTGATGCTGCAGGAAACGCACATGAAACGGGAGGATACATTACCAGCAGCACAAAGACGGGGATACACAGATATGGTGCTCCCCACTCTAGATGCTCAAGAGGGGTTGCATACACTCCGTGGAATATAAACTACATGACAAGATAAATAATAGTGAAGGTTGATACCTCATATTGGTGGCGATGTGCTAGGGTTGAGAGTTGTATCGATTAATATCTAATGCACCGAACGTAGATAAACCTGACTTCAGCTGGAAATGTGCGAGCCACATACATAAATATGGAGGGGTTTGAAATAATATGGGGTGGGGGGACTTCAACATGGCAATTACACTTGACCTGGGTAGGTCCAACTCCTTGCAGATGCATATCCCGAAGACTGGAGCAACATGAAGGGAGATAGCAGAGTATCATGAGTTAGTCGATATTGGAGGCACAGGAACAACATGAAGAAAGAGTACACTTGTTATTCAAGCGTGTATTCAATCATGATCACGTCAGGCACATTGAGGAATATCGGAATGTGGGAGCCTGCCCAGAACTCTGTCCGACCCCTCCCAGGTGCTTATTGTGTTCAACAGGACCCAGCCCAAGCCAAGGTCCTCCAGGTGGAGGTTTACAAATCAAGCTCTGAACGACCCGGTGTTCAGAGATGATGTCACTAAATATATAGATCATAAGAAAACAAAATGATCAGGATCGGTTCAGATAGACAACTTCTATCATTCCAAACATTTGTTTTTCTCTGTACTGTGCGGTATTGGAAAACAATATTTTTTTCATAAAAACACATATCTCATCAAAACCTTTACTTAAAATCGTGTTTGGATGTGTGCGAATCCCACTCGCTTCATGACAAATATAGAATAACTCAATACAGTTAAAAACACCTCACATTACTAACCATACTAACCATTTCTCACATTAATAACCATTGCACGACACCGTTAACATACATACAACATTATTTTATATTGAAATAGTACTCAAATTAAATTTGTAAATAAGATATTAACACAGGAAGCTAGAAAAAGACAAACTCTCTCGGGTTTAAAGAACCTATTGTAATTGTGTCAGGGGGATTTTCTACATTTTCTTTTCCTCCCTCATATATTGAGTACAATGTATATTGTTTACTTAATATATATTATAGACCAGTTGCTGCTTTTCTAGGGCTTAGTTGTAGGAAATATGATTCACACTGTGTGTTTCGGCCTCTCTTTGTGCTATCAAATGTGAACTCTTTCCTTAGATTTATAGGTCTTCATCAGGGCCGGATAAATTGGGCGTCTCCCATAAGTGTTCTCCTATGTAGAGAAACCTATAAGAAAAATATGGAAAGTGTTCATGTCTCTCTACTATCAACTGTGATGTGAAAAAATGAACAAAATAAAAAAATGTCTATCCACATTTATTTATTGGGCTAGTTACTAGCCATTTTAAACTTCTGCACACTTCTAATGTGTCATACACAACGTATAATTCTTTATTGTGAATAGAACATTTCATACCTTTCTCTTCCTTGTGTTAAAGAATTGTGCCTTACTTCTTAAGTCGCTCTATAATCTGTCATTTACCCATTCTGGGTGTGGTTCATTATTCTCATATGTGAGCTCTCATGGCTGCGGTTTGTTTTCTGATCGTTTCGTCACTTTATCTTAAGTCAAGGGCCCGTAGTTACATAACGTCAGGTTTCATTACGCCAGCACTTTGTTAGACAACTTCCTGTTGTTGGTTGTTTGTTTAACCTAACTCAGCCACCCCTCTGCGCTCGTTCTACCGGCTGCAGTCAGCGGTCCTGTGTGATTTTAGGCACTGGGTGTTTAAACTGTATAAAGATCACTGTGTCGATAGTGTCAGAGAACTCTTTTGATGTGCACTCAAACCACTCCCCGTTTAATATAGAGCTGTGAGACGCCTGCCGTTGCTTTCGCAGAGCCAATTTCTGTCTTAAATGTCTCCCATGTTGCTTTCTTGGAACATCAAGTCCGATTTACAAAGTAGAATGGCTCCTTATTTAAGGACGACATGCTACAGCAAGTCCTGCTCACTACATCTGTGAATGTTGGTGGCCACATTGTAATGGATATCTCGTCTTTTTTTATTACTGTTTGACTTACAACTATTTCATCTGGATGGAAGGAATGTACATTTATCAGCTTCTCTGTTTTCTATCATTTAGTATTAAATGCCAAATGATTAAAATATATAAAAATAATCTTTTATGTCTTGTATCAAGTGTAATATATTCTCAGGCCACGTATGCGTCAACAGTTCTATTCTACCTATACTTAATCATTTATAATAATAATTATTATTAGTATTGTAGACACATCATGTTGAGATCTTCCAGTCACTGTTCACTATATGGTTCTGCATTCCCCTCTGTGTGAAATTAAAAATGGTGGAATGGGGACACTTAAGGCAGAAATTATTGTGTGCCAAGTGTATATAGGGATCTTCCTGCTTGGATATTTTAGACTTACTGGAGTCTAGTCATTCAATCAACTCATTCCACTCCACAGAAATATTCAGGCCCTGATTTACTGTATTTAATCAGCAGATCCATTTCTGTTCAAGTAATTTAAGGTTTTTGACTAGCTCTCTCCCTATGGGGTGTTGAAAAAGTGTTTTCAAGATTCACCATTTAATGCCGTTGTCTGTATATTTCAGTTCCATGTAGCTCTCTACCAATGGTTTCGCAGGTACTTGATCCCGGATATATGACCTGTGTTCACATATCCATTGTTTTATAGGTGTAATAGTCTTGCCTACGTATAGTAAATGACATGGGCATTCAATACTGTAGATGACATTTTGACTGTTACAGTTTTGTATGTGCTGTCAAAACCCACTTGATAATTTTACGTTTAAAAATATGTTTAATGTTTGTAAAATGACATGCAAAACAATGGCCACATTAACAGTGTCCCATTACGGGTCCCCAAGAAGTTCGTAGATAATTTACACTTGATGAATGCGTATATATTTGTACCAATTTTTGTTTAAGATTGCTGCTTCATTTGAAAGCAAAAAGGGGTTTATTTTGTAGTGTGCCTGGGTTTTTGACAAGATGCTGATTCTTTTTTATAATACGTTGGAGTGTATTAGTGATGGGGCTAAAAGTTGTCATGAATGCTAGTTTATCTTTGTTAGGTCTTATTTTAGGTACTAGACAGATGCCCCCATGAATGTCAGCTGCTCTCTTTTTCGCTTGCCTAACAATCCTTTTTGGGTAGTCACGCTGTGTTAATCACTTTTGTAAATCTTTTGCCTGTTTAGCGAAATCCTCGCTCTTGGCACAGTTCTGCCTTATCAGCAGAAATTGTCCATATGGCAGATTAAGTTTCAACGGCTTGGGGTGAAAACTGTCGAAATGAAGTAGACTGTTACAAACTGGCGGCTTTCGATATAAATCTGTATTTAGCTTGTTTCCATTTTTATATATTACTAGATCAAGAAAACTGGCAAGTACTCATCTTGGGTGGTAATGAATCTGATATGGGGGTCACATTGGTTTAACCAGGCGAGGAAATCTCTGAATCTTAGCCTGTGTCGCATCTAGACAGATTTGTGAATATTAGCAAGTGCCACACTTATATAGAATATGTGAACATTAGCCCGAGTCACATGCAAGTGCCACACTTAGATAGAACAGTGAATGTTAGCAATCCCACACTTAGATAGATTGTGAATGTTAGAAAATGTCACACTTAGATAGAATTTACACATTAGCCTGTGTCGCATCCAGACAGAACTGTAAATGTCATGCCTGGATAGAGCTGTGAACATTAGCCTGCGCCTGACCCATATAGAACTATGAACGATAACAAGGGCCTCACTGGATAGAATTTGTGAACACTGGCCTGAGTGGCATCTAGGTAGGATTGTGAACATTGCCTTGTGCGCCTTTGGATGGATTTGTGAATATTAGCATATGCCACCTTTGGCCAGAATTTTATACACTAGCCAGCCTCACACCTACTCCAAAGGACCCTCAAATCTAGGTATAGCCTCCCCCTTTGTCTATTCCATGGTGAAACGTAACGCATTAGATGCCTAGGTCTCTCTCCCACTCTTCATGACTCTTGAATCTAGATGTAACCACCATCTCCGTCTACTATATGGTGAAACGTAGTTGATTATGAAACCTAAACCTCTTCGCGACTTTGCAGAACTCTCAGATCTAGGTGTAGCCGACACCTTTGCCCATTGTATGGTGAAATTAAGTGCACTGTAAAACCAGGCCTATCCCGCACCATACAGGATTCTCAAAATCTAGGCATTTAGCCATATTGCGAAGGTTAGCTGCAAAACATATAACCCACTAACGAAAAAAGCTCAAAGTTTCAGCATAATTAACTCTCACAAAAACTCACACAACGACCTCTTGCACAGCAAGCTGCATGCACTTCACCACACCGCAACAACAAACACATAAGCCGCACCAACAGCACACAAGGACTGACATCGATCTGATACTCGCACCAAAGCTCAGCGCACAGTGTATACTAAACTAAAGCTGCCAACAGAACAGCACTCGCTGTCCAGTCAAATGGTCGAATATATTTGATCGAATGACAAATTGGTCGAAAAAAAAAAGGTCGAATTTTTTTTTAAAAGTATATATTTTTTTTTGCTCTAGTATAGGTAAAAATAGGTAAAAAAAGTTGTTTTAACACCAAAAACAGGGGTTCGGGGGGGGGGGGGGGGCCCCAAAAAAAAAAAAACAAAAATTCAACCATTTTTTCGACCAAATTCATTCGACCATATTGTAATTCGATCAAATGCATTCGACCAAATGTCTGGTAACCACAGCACTCCTCTCACTATCCTACTCCCTCTTCGCCTTACAGCGCCTGGGGACCAATTCCGTTGGCGACGGTGTGAGGTACAAATACCTTTAACATTAACATTAGCTGTGTTTGGTCGCTTGTCCATATCATAAAAATGGAATCTATGTATTGTTTCCATAGTGACATGAACCATTGGTATGGGTTAGAGTTGGAATACACTCAAGTATTTTCAAAATGTGCCATATAAAGGTTTGCCACGTCAGGGCCAAAAGTCGCTCCCATGCTTACTGCTTTTATTTGTTTAAAGAATTGTTTTTTTAACAAAAAGAAATATTCTGTCATGGCTAGTCTTGTATACTCAAGGATAAACTGTAGGAACTGTATGTGGATGTACACGTTTGTTTAGGAATTCTCCTAATTATTGTAGACACTACAATTTAGGTATTGAAGTATATAACATTTTGACGTCGAGAGTCACAAGGATGTCTGTTGCTTCATTGCTGATGATGTGGATCATGTCCGTGGAATCCTTCACAAAAGAAAGCATTTCTCTAGTAAATGGTTTCAGGAAATGGTCAACATAAATAGACAATGGCTCCAGAACAGAACTGATGGCAGAGAGACAATAGGTCTACCACGTGGGGTGGGGGGGATCATAGTAGTTCTTATGAATTTTGGCCAATATGTAAAAAGCTGGCACATTGGGATTGTGTTTATTTATAAACTGAGCCTCATCCTGACATATCCAACCTTCTGATTATGCATTTGACAAAGACTCAGTATATGAGCAATACTTCGATCACAATACTGGTTCAATTGATAATGTAAATGTAATTTGGGAGGCCTTTAAGGTATGCACTTAGATGTCCAGGGAGGGAGGGATTCTCAAATCTATCAGGACACAGGACAGCGGTTGCTGGAGTCAGAAATTAAAGTATTAGAAAATAAGCAGGCAGCTTCGTGTGGGGCCATTCACTCAACAACTATCAAAGGACACGGATGAATTTGCAAGTATAGCAGCCAACGAGGTCAAGTATTTAACGCACCCGGCCGTAGCTGGGGCATATGGGGAAGGAGACCACCCAAGTAGAACGCTGGTGTGGGCTATTCGGAAAGAGCCCACATACATAGTGGAAACCGAAATACGAGGGAGATAGAGTGAGGGATGATGAGAGAATCAATGAGGCCTTTAAGGACTACTACAATGCCCTCTACTCAGCCCATTTCGACGCAGACGATTCCAAGATGCAATCCTTCCTGTACCAGGTGGCCCTGGGGTGGTTTGACTTGGATCAGGCAATACTTAATACCCCCCTGACAGTGGAAGAAATAAAGAAGGCAATACGATCCTTACCCAATAATAAAGCTCTTGGTATGGACCGCAGCGTTCTAGAAGGAATATACAGAGGAACTAGCCCCACATCGCCTAGGAATGTATGAGTATGCATTCAACACAGGCACTGTCCCAGAATCCACATGATCAGCCCTAATTACAGTCCTCCTTAAATCCAATAAATCCTTGTTGAGGTGTACATCTTATAGACCACTACCCCTTATGAATACAAATAATAAAATATTCGCCAGGATACTAGAAAATAGTTTATTTCCGCACATGCCATCTTTGATATTACCGGACCAGACGGACTGCGTACCAGGGAGATCAACTCAGAATAACCTGCAAAGGCTGTTTGCTCTCATACACAATATAAACCCGGCAATACCAGCGATGATCACATTAGGCGTTCCGTCAAATGGCTGTTCCTCTTCGAGGTCCTACACAGGTCCAGGCTAGGCAACCAGTTGCTACAAAATATGATTACTATATATATATATATCCCTGAAGGCAACGATACTGACAATTAAAATTCAATTGGGGACCATATCCCCCACATGTGGAACGAGACAGCGATGCCTCTTATCTCAATTTGTATTCGCCATAGGCATGCTATGTGAGGGAATTCCATCACCACAGGAGGATTAATACCTATTTGAATGTTAGTATTATCTCACTATATGCAGACAATATGCTGCTGTATGTCAAAGAGCTTAAACAAAACCACCAGCAATAATGACTGACGTTCAGCGATATGGCGCCCTATCTGGGTTGAAAATTAATTGGGAGAAATCCAAGATACTACCGCTGACACCTTGCACCACAGGAGAGGACACACAGGCCAGCTTTAAATAGTGCCCGCAGATATTAAGTACCTGGGTATTCTGCTAGCCACTGATATGGCAACCCTATATGCAGAGAATTAGATCAACACTCTAGGAAGCTAAGGTGAATGCCTGGATTCATCTACCAATATCACAGGCGGTGATAATCTCTTTGGCAAAGATGGTAGTGGTACCAAAATTGTTAAACACCCTATAATAGCCTATGATATACAAACAAAACTCTACGAGGGGGGGCTGGACTATACTAACCTTTCTGCATATTATTTAGCTGCAAGTGCATTGGGCTCTTGGCCAGTCCTACTGCCCGGGCAGCAACAATGTGTCACTATTTTTTGTACTTACTTTTTGATACTTTCAAAAAAGTAAAACAGGACAGGTTTGCAAAAGCATGCTTTCAGGTCCTTGCTGATGCTCCTCGTGCAGGTTTGCCGAAATCCCACCCAGCACTCCAGGCGTCAGCCCCAAGCAGGTTTTTCCCCATTTAAACCTAGAGCTTCGGCCATGCCGCATGCCCCAAATAGATCAGAGTAGGCATTCGTCCTTGCCAAGGGCCAGGCCCACTGTCCATGCACCAAAGGTAAATCACCTTTTATTGTACTTCCATTTTAACACTTTGGAAAAATAAAACACAAGACAGATGTGCAAATGCATGCTTTCAGGTCCTGCTGAAGCTCCTCGCACAGGATTGTTGTAATCTGGTACAGCACTTCAGGCTATAGCCGCAAGCAGAATATTTGTTCCCGTTCAAACTTAGGGCGTCGGACATGCCGCATGCCCCAATAAGCAAATCAGAGTACACATTTGTCCTTGCTCAGTGCCAGGCCCATTGCCCTGGCACCAAAGCTATATCACAATTTTTGTACTTACATTTGGACACTTTAAAAAAACAGATACATTTGCAAAACTATGCTTTCAGGTCTTTGCCAATGCTCCTTGCACAAGTTGCAAATCCGTCCGTGCTTTATTTTTTGAAAAGTGTCAAAATGTACGTACATAAAACAGTCATATAACTTTGCCCACACATTCAAGGTTGGGTCTATAATCTTTCTGAAATCTTTTGTGCACATTCATCAAACGGCAACAAAATTATAAGCCATCTAAAAATGTTGAGACCCCCCTCTAATTTTGCCCCTCTTGACAAAATGCAACCAAACTTAAAAATAGTTTTGCAAACATCTGTGCAGATTCGTCAAACAGCACCAGATTTAAAAGCCTTTCAAATATGTTGGGACCTCCTCTTGGCGAAATAGCACCAAACATTGTAGAACCATTTATGGTTATGTCCAACATGATCTTGCAAAATTTCATGCAGTTTCATTGAGTGGCACCAAAGTTATAAGCCATCCATAAACTGCTTTTCACCAACCCTGTAATGCAGAAATATGTATGGATGTCCCCGAACATCTGAGATGTTTGCGAACATCAAAGGCCTATCCTAGATAATCTGGACTGTTTGCAGACTTCAGATAGGAAAAACCACCTTTTTTTTTTTACTTTTTATGGCCATGTCCCATCCCATCCTTATCACCCCTCACCTCGCCAGAGATTGTTTCATTAGTTTGACAAGTGCAATGTTGTTTTTTTTAATATGTTCTTACTGCGATGTCTGCGGACAACGGCAGCTGTACGCGGTTCCAATATGCAAGCGTTAAAAAAAATGACACCTAACGTTTTTAATTGACCAATCAGCGGGCACGTACAATGTCCGCGGACATCACATCACTGATTGGCCAAGAAGGGTGTCCGCGAACCGAAAAGGGAAGTATGTCTGCGGACCGGATCCAGATATTACACATTTTATATTAGCTACTTTTTGGCTGATTTAAAAAAAAAACGACTGGATGGATTTACACCAAATACACGAAAGCACGCTTTTGGGGCCAAGCCGCCGCTCCTGGCGCAAATTTGGTGAAAATCCATCCAGCAGTTTGGGCTGTAGGCATGAGCAAAACTTTGTTTCCAATGCATCTATAAGTATTTCCACACATTTTGGGACACTCCCTACAACTTGTCCACCCATCCCCCAGACAAAACCGTACCAAACTTTACAGAATATTTCAGAGGAGGCCATATACTTTACAAAGTTTTGCGAGGATTAATCCATGGGGAAGTTATAAGCCGCCCAAACAGTGCTCTTTCTAGGAGTTGAGCAACTTAACCATACCTACAGGGCCGCTACTGTATGCCCTGTAATATATATGGGATACCTTAGTCACTGTGACTATATTTCTGGCGCTTGTATCTGCTTAGATTCCCATGCTCTGAATAGATCGACATCTAGCGATAGTCGCACAGTATTACAAGATTTAATTTCGAACTCAAAAACGGACGTCGACAGGGCGTGCTAGTAGTACTATCCCTTGTGTGACATGTACTGTGCCCAAGGTCCTTCATGCGTCAAGGTCCCTCAGATTGTTTGTTTCTGACATAAGGTTGCATGAAGTGTAGCACGTACAGATGTGATAAAGCAGAAACAGAGATAACCTAGAAGTACATCTATGCACCTTCGACTCCGTAGGGGAGGAAGGCTGCACACATGTGAATCTAAGCAGATACAAGCACCACAAATACGATTACGGTCGTAGATCTGCTTAGATCACATGCTCTGCATAGATTAGTGAGCAGTATCTGGAGGAGGTGGGAAGTGAGAAGGTACAGCGGCAAAGAGATGTTTTAGAGCCGCTTGTCCCACCTGTGAATCTGCTTTAGAGTGAGTGTTAATGCAATAATGCTGTGTGAAAGTATGAATGGAACTCAGTGTAACAGCTTTGTAAATGGCATCTAGAGGGGCATTTGCAATGAAGGCTAAGGTAGCTCCTGCACCTCTGGTAGAGTGAGCCCTGGGGTTGGAAGGTAACGCTCTTTTTGATAGGGAATAGCAGACCTGTATGCACTTGTCTATCCATTTGGAGATGGCATTTTTTGATATGTGATCGCCCTCTCTCCCAGGAGCTATGGAAACAAAGAGCTAGTCTGTTTACATCAAGTGTATGGAGGCTCCTTTCAGCTGAGTTGGATGGATTCTGAAAGAGGGGAGGAAGTTCTATGGATTGATTAACATGGAACATTGAGATGAAATTAGGAGAAAACCTAGGATGTGTTCTGAGGACAACCTTGTCTTTGTGGATTATGAAGAAAGGGACTTGTACGGACAAAGCCTGTAGCTCACTAACTTGTCTTATAGTGGTGATAGCTACGAGGAATGCAGTTTTGTAAGTCAGATGTTTTAGGCTGGCCTTGTGCATAGGCTCAAAAGGTGGACCCATGAGCTTGGAGAGCACGACATTAAGACCCCAACCCGGAAAAGGGTTGGAAATTGGAGGGCATAGCCTTTTTACCCCTTCCATGTATGCTTTAATGAGAGGAACTTTCCATCAGGTCACCTTGTTTTGGAAAGTGGTGTAAGCCAACAGGGCTGCCAGATGTACTTTGATGGAGTTAAATACTAAACCGGAGTCTAGTAGGTAGAGCATGTAATGTAGAATGTTAGCTGGGGAACATTCTGTTAGGTTTAGTGTTTGTGACCTGCACCATATCACAAATGTTTTCCACTTATTGAAATAGCTGTGTCTGGTGTTGGATTTTTGTTACTCCTTTAGGATATCCATACACCTTTGTGAAAGATTACTTCAGGAGCCAAGTTGCCAAGTCCATAGATTGCAGGCGTGGATGGAGAGATGCTCCCTTGTGTTGTGTTAGCATGTTGTACAGGCACGGGAGCTTGTTTGGATCACACATTGCCAGTTTGAGCAGATGTGGAAGCCAAGGTTGTCTGCCGACATAGGAACAACTAGGATTAGAGTCACTTGCTCCTGGTGCATCTTGTGCACTATTTTGCTCAGGAGTGGTGTCGGGGGGTGGTGGGGCAAGCAAATTTCCCTGACCGGTTCATCCACATGGTGTTCCCTTTGGACTATGGTTGGGGAAACCTGGACGTGAAGTGTGGGCAAACAAGTCTAATGGGGGGTGATCCCATTGTGAGAATATTCAGTCTAGGATATCTGTCGTGTTACCACTCGTGTTCTTCTGTTAGAGGGGATCTGCTTACAGGGTCTGCTAGAGAATGGAGTAACCCTGGAACATGTTGAGAAGTAAGGAACATGTTCTGCTTGAGTGCCCACTTCCATATTTTTTGGATCACTTGGACAGACTTTGAGAGTGTGTGCTTATGTAGAACATGGCAGTGGTGCTGTCTGTAAGGACTTGCACTGTTTGACCTAAGATGTTGCTGAAAGGCTTGCAGAGCCTTGAGTACTGCCAAAAGTTCAAAAAAGTTGATGCGTCTTTCGGCTGTAGCACGTGTCCACTGACGGTGGGCTGTGTGGTGATGGAAGTGAGGCCCCCCTATTCGGCAAGTGAGGCATCTGTAGTTAGGATTGCTTGTGCTGGTGGAACACAGAAGGGTTTTCCTTTTAGCAGGTTGTCCCTGGACCACCAGCAAAGAGCCTGTACCAGGTTTAGCGAAACAACCACTAGATCGTTCCACGACCGCTTGCCTGAGACCATTGTTTCAAAACTGCATAAATGTCTATCAGTTGTGGAAGGTTATAACCCAGAATATCTTTGGTTAAATATTTTAAACATGAATTAAATTTCATTGCTAACTGCAATTTTAGAATGTGTATACATTGCTTGTGATGAACTGTAATGCATTTGTTGTTTGTACATTCCAAATCCGTGACAATTGATGGAGGCTTTTCTGGTTGCTGTAAATGTTTTAATTGAATACCTGTTATGAATTTTGAAATATGTTTTTCTTTTTAAAGAGTCCTTAAACAATATAGAAGTGGAAACTACAGCCTCATTATAACTGGAGGTCAGCCCCCAGTAGGAGATATAGCCAGTTTAGAATGAGTGACAAGTCACGTACTGTTCTAGACCGGCCGTCCGGGAAGAATAGATGCCTCAATATACTGCATGGCATCCACTGAAGTCTCAAAGAAATACGCTCTCCAACCATACAGTATGCACAGCTTAGAGGGGGAAAAGGTATACATATTGAATCTGCTGCTCACATAGTAGCCGCTTTACTGGGTCGTAGGATCTTCTGGCTGCCTGGACCCCACGAAAAAAGTCTGGATAAATATGAATCATCCTGGAGTCAAACTGAAGTGAACCACTTTCTCTGGATAAGCGCAGTAATTGATCTCTATCCCGATAGTTCAGTAGTCGTGCACTAATCATACGGTCCGGCGCAGCAACCTTTGGGGCAGGAACTAGTTCCCGCTGGGCATGCTCCACCAAGAACTGCACTGATAAATTGTACAGCCCCAAAAAGAGACTTCAGGAGATCATCTACAATTGCTCGATAGTCTCCTTTGTCGCGCTCTGAGGCACTCCAATGATGCAAACATTATTACGGTGGGACGGCGATTCCAAATCCTCACACTTCGGCCAGAGAGCTGAAAGCTCCTTTTTAACCCCTTTCAGCAGCTGATCCTGGGATTCAACTGTGTTCTGAAGTTGTCCAATCCGTGTTTCAGTCTCAGTAATGCGCCCAATCTCTTCTTCCAATCTGGACTTAAAGGAGCTGATAGTAGCAACAATATTGTACAATTTAGTGTTAACCGAGGCAAAGCCAGACTGCATCACCGCCATCAGGAGTTCCAGACCGACAGGAGTCGCCATGTTGAACGCAGGCGCAGCTTCTGTGGTAGGCACAATATTAGTCTCCCTACAGGGGTCCTGGAGGCAGAATCCATTGGGCTATGCTTTTTCACACACCCCTTCGTCATTGCTGGAGTAAAGTGTGGCACAGGGAATAGCCAGCTGAAATAACCAAAAAGGCCACCCACAGCACAATCAAAGGGCAATAGCAGAAGTGCACAGCGCTCGTCTAGCCCTGCTGACAACAAAGTCAACACCAGTCATCCAGGTTTTCCGGCAGGCACACCACAAGTATATTCCGGTGTACCAGAAAAACACGAAGAGGTAAGGTGCAGCCCCCTCTACCAGCAATGAAAGGCAAACGGTACTTGGTGTGGCTAAAAGACCATTAATGAAATCGCCTTCCTGGCAATGCGAAGGCAGCACTGCTAAAGCAAGTGCATGGAAGTGAGCTGCAGGATTTTTGGTGTGTACCACTGCAGGCCCAGGCCCTTATGTGAGCAAGAAACAGTAGATCAGTCTAGCACCAGTCTTCCCAACAAGCGCTTCATCACCGCTGCACAGAACTCTTAAAAACGCAGGGCCAGAGGGACAACCAGCAACACAGCCCGCCCACACTGGTGAAAGGATCTATAGTACATTCTCCTACGACAGGCAAACGGAGGCCCAGCCACAAGTAGTTCAGTGGGAGAGTCCCAGTCCCTGTAAAAGGCAGCGCAGGGTGGTGAAAGGTGATGTATCTTACTGGGCTCCCCGTCCAGCACTGGAACCCGCCGGACCAGCCACAGATCCCGCCGAACCTCTCAGCGCCCTCTTCGATTGCCATCAGTAGGCCGCCACAAAGCCAGGAGGTCACTTGTTGCCGGCCCAAGGGAGCTGGACGCTGCTCTCAGCCAACGATTACCTGCACGCCCCAGTGGGAACTCAAGGGACTGCTCCTCCTCAATGCCGCCACCGATCACACCGGGAATCAGTGAGCACATGCTCTGCTGTGTCTTCCAGCCGCTGAAGTCACCAGCAACAAGTTTATGGGCAGAAAGAAGGATTAATTTGTTCCAGGATTTTGCTGCAGTCAGAGCTCAGCGCTCAAGCAGCCATATCTGTTGCTGCTCAGCAGCGCCCACTGGATAAACAGACTTTCAATGAATTAAAAATCTGGAGTCTAACAAGTGTAATAGGTAGTGCACTATATGTGATGGTGAGCAGTCAATTGGGCTGACATTCCTTTATTTTTATTAGTGTGTTTCATTAAAATACTTTTCACACAATTAAATACATGAAAATACAAACATTGCCTGAAAAAAGAGAAATATTGCACAACAATAAACCTATAGTTTAAAATATTAGTTAATATCCAGAATCATAGCAAGTTCATTGCATAATGGCTAAATCATCTATTATACAGCCAAATTACAAGTCTTTTTTGCCACTGCTTCTTACCATAGATTTTTCTTGGCAATTACAGACTAGCAAAAAGTATCTGTAGTCCGCATGGGTTCCCTAGACAGACATAATAAGACTCGTCAATTGTTGGAAATCAATGATCCTGTAAGTCGCTGTTACAAGTCGATTATCGCTTGATGCGCTTTGCACTCTGAAGTAAACTGCACTGAGATTGGGTGCATGGGGCTGGCTGACATACCCCGAGCAGACGTTGAGGGGAGGCGACAGTTGGAGTGCTGCAGCATACTGGGACCTTCTGTGCGCTCTTCCCACCTGTGGTGCAGTGTGTTGCAGTGCATGTTTCAAGGCCCTAGGACACACCCTATCCGAGATATTTGGGGTTGTTCCTCGCGTCGAGACTTCTAAAATTAGCTTTGTCCGGTCCTTTTAAGACAACATTGATGTTTCCCTGATTTCACGCAACCGTCTCATGTGTTAAGAGGCTGAAATTCAGGGAAAGGGGTAAGGTGTCCAAATGTCATGTAGCCAGTAATGTACAAAGGGTCCTAACAGGTATTTATGCAAAACTTGTTGCAGATTGGTGGAACGGTGAGGAATTGTATGAAGGAACAAACAAACAGATCTTCTGATATATATTTATATATATATATAGATATATATATATAGATATAGATAGATATATATATATATATATATATAGAGAGAGAGAGAGAGAGAGAGAGAGAGAGAGAGAGAGAGAGAGAGAGAGAGAGAGAGATGGAGAGAGAGGGATATTGCCTAACATACATTTGCCCCAAAAGGTAGACATTTGTAATGTTTGGGCATCATTAACAAAGGAACCAATAGTTCAGCGCGTTTCTCGTTTAATCTATGACAATAGGTGAGGATATGTTTAAGTGTTGCTATGTCATTACTGTCTAGGCAGAATCGACAAACTCTATTTTCCCTAGTTATAATCAAAAGAAGACCCATTACTGCCAAGCAAGGAAGTTGATTAAACTGAGCTAGCAAGTAAAACCTTGATTTGCGACCCCATGCCTTTTAGCATGTACGGCGGCGGGTTCCCTGGTGTTTAAATTTCTAAGACATTCTCTTGTATAGAGAAGCAATATTTAGTTAGTTCTAGGTTAGCACGGAAGTCCCAGCAGAAGGCCTTCTTACGCAATTGGACAATCGGAGAAAACAGTTCCAAATTCCAAACAATTGACCACTGTATTTTCTCAGCATAAGCGATACAAAATGTATTGAGGCCATTTCATTTCTTATTTTCCCCTTTGCCCAATCCTTCGGCCAGTTAAATCGGGATGGTGGCTTGCTTAATAATTGTTAGACACATGTCCCTTTTCTGCGGTCTCGCAAAGTGGTCAATGAAACTAATCCTAGTTCCAGTCTTAGGACGCTTACCGGTACACAGTTCGGAAGACCCAGTATATGTCTCAACACTGTTCCTTCTAATTGTCTGAGCCATTTATAATTTGGCAGAGCCCAGGATTCAAGTCCATATAAAATGGTAGACACCAAACCTTGCCTATACACTAAAACTAGGCTGTTAATGGAGCCTAATTTCCTCTGTATTCTTAATTCAATGCAATCCATCAGCACTTTCACCGATTTTTTACATATGAAATGAAAGAGCCTAGATATGTAGTCAACTCAATTGTAATGTTTCTCACACAAAGTTATCGGGGGTCATTTATTTGGACCAAAATACATCATTAGAGTTTTCTTAGAATTGATCATCAGATAATTTGCCTCAGAATATTCTATCAACCATTCTCGAATGACAGTAGAGGTAAGAGTTTGGTGCCCCATTTAGGTTGGAATGTTCTGAATCTGCTTAGTACGTCAGGCAGATCCGCCATATAGAGGTTAAAAAGAAGGGGTGCCAATACACACCTCTGTTTTAATCCTCTATTAGTTTTGATTAGTCTTGTGAACTGTCCCACACCCTTCATTCAGGGGCACCCTGATCACTGTGTCAGTGTGAAAGTGGAATATCATGTTAAGAAGGCCCCTAACAATGATCCAATTTTGAAACTTTGTCCAGAGCTTGGTTCTATTTACGCAGTCAAACGCCTCACTGTAGTGCTATCCATTACCTACAGAGGCGGGCCCTGGCCTGCCTTAGCTCGACTGAAATATATGCGCAATATCAACAAGTTGTGGACAGTCAAGCGATGGCTGGAAAAAACTATCTGTGTGACATGTAGTAAGTCCCTCTCGTGTACCTTGTCTCAGAGTTCTTAATAATATGGTGAAGTCAGACCCTACTAGAGACATCCGGCATAGCCAAGAGTCGATAATTGGCAGTATTGTCTAGGTCCAGAATTATTAATTGGTATCAATTAATAATGCTTTCAAGAGAGAGGGGTATCTTATTAGGAATAGTTATATGTGCAAAATATTTATGTAGAATATGTGCTCACATTTCTGAATCGTCATTAACAATCACGTTTGCGGTTCCATCTGGTCCTGGGGCATCTGATTTCTTGGGAGCTTTTATCGGTGCTTCAACTTCATAGCTTGTGATGTCATTTATCCACAGGCGACTTCATTTCTCAATCATCTGAACGTCTTCATCGCTGCAAGGTAATCCCTACCTCCTTACTTATCCCTGTAATGCAACTGGCATTCTCAATGTCATGCTATCTTTATTTGTACCGATCCACATATCTCCCACTGCGCCTGCCCTTTCTCTCTTTGATCCGTGCATCGCTATGCCCACGTGTCATTGCTCCCTTGAAGTTCACAAGTCCCCCCACATTTTCTCAGCAACCCATCCGATACTGATTTTGAACTGCAAGCCGACCTATTAAGCACTAAGCGTAACACGTATGCAAACGTAACCTTATGCTGTGAAGCACTTCAATTGTGTATAAGTGCTTTACAAATAAACAATTACAATGCAATAAGAGTAACTTGTATGAAGCAGCAACCGTAAACATGCAAAGAGGGTAACACGTTACTGTAATGTAACCTAAGTAATAAGAGTAACATGAATGTAACTGTAACCTGAACACTGAGCAAATTTTATGCAACGGTAACCTTATGCAATGATAGTAACATATATGATGCAGCAACCGTAAACATTTGCAAAGAGAGTAACACGTAACTGTAATGGAACCTTAAGTAATGAGCATAACATGAATATAACTGTAACTTAAACACTGGAAGTAAGATGTATGCAACCTCAACCTTATGCCATTAGGAGTAACATGTATGAAGCAGTTACCGTAACCGAATGCTTAAGAGTAACATGTAACTTTAATGTAACCCTAAACAATGAGCTTAACATGAATGTAACTATAACCTAAGCACTGAGAGCAACATATCTGAAACGGTAACCTTATGTAATAAGAGTAAGATATATGTAACAGTGCCTTGATACCCAAGGGTTTAGTGCGCTACACAAGTGCAAAAATAAATAAATAAAATAAACATGAGACCAGGGAGTAAATTTCCATGACATGTGTCTCCCATTTCTCTTCTGAGACAGTGGGCCTCATTATGAGTTTGGCGGCAGCCATGGAGCTGTTAGCTCCATGGCTGCCACCAAACGGGGCTCCTTTACCGGGTTCCCAGAATGGGGAATTACTGGGCCATTCCGAGTTCGGAGGGCCCAGTAATTATTCCCTCTGGGAACCAGGCCCGGACCTTCCCCATTTCCATCTGCACCCCCATAGGGCTCAATGGGAATGGGAGAGGGAGCTAACCAGGCGTCTTTACCGGGTCCCGCGAGGGGACCTCGTAATTTCGCGGAACGGGTTCAACGGGTCCGCCCCCCTTAGCGGAGCCCGTGAACCCGTTCCGCGAACGTCGTAATGAGGCCCAGTATCTATCAGTGTAGTGTTCACATTACTTATACACCCATTTACTAAAGCCCAGAATTGTTTTGAATCTTTTGAAGCTAGGATTCTAAAGCATATTCGGACAGTTTTGGTTGCGGTCTGAAATCCTTTGTTCCTTTATCCAATTATTATACTGTTTTTAAGGACTTTATTTTGCCGAAGTCTTTCCTCTAAGGCCAGATTTTTAGCTATTGCACGTATAGTTTGGTGCAAGAGGCGCTTTCATTCTCATAGAAGTATATCATATGTATCATATTCTGTTTTAAGTACAACTGGGCTTTGCATTCACCAGCTATTTATAACTACTTCTATCCATCCATCCATCAAGGCCCTGCAGTGTCAGAGGCACCATACATTGACCAGAGAAACAAGCTCTTATGTTACGATTTAGTGTCCCAATATTGCAATTAGACCAATAAAGTTGTGAATATTGTCTATTAGTTGTAAGAGCCCCTTTCATACATAGCTCAGCATTTTTAACCTAATATTCATAGTCAATTTTAAAATGTTATGATCACTAGATTCAATGTAACTTATAGTCATCTTGTCTACATTTGCCAAATTGATGACATCCACTTACATATTATCTAAGGTGGCTTGTTTTGAACCTACGTGCCATGTCGGGAGGTGTTATATCCCACCCCGGGCCCTGCCATTAGTCATGACCCTACCGTGCCAAACCATAATTTATTTATTTATTTAGATTTGTAGAGCGCACATCAGCCCGTGGGCATCGTGGCGCTTGTTACAGACAATATCTTAGTTACATAGGATACAGTAATTACATACAATACAGAATTTACAGTAGACATGCATACATTAGCAATGCAGTATATTTACATGGATTCCTGAGAGTTTCCCAATTATTTTGCAAGGAATGAGGTTTTCAGTTTCCTGCGAAAAATGGGGAGTGCGTTTTCCGCTCTAATGTCTGCAGGGAGAGCGTTCCAGGTCTTGGCTGCAATGTAGGGGAAACTTAGACCTCCGGCTTTGGCTTTTTTGATGCGTGGGATGCAGATTAGGTTGGAGTATTGCGTCCTGGTGGGACAGGAGGAGGAAGGTTTGAGGATGGTTTCTGATAGATAGGATGGGGCGGAGAGAGAGAGGCATTTGTGAGTGAGGGTGAGGATTTTGAGAGTGATCCGTTCTTTGACCGGGAGCCATTGGGCTGAGTGCCTGGCCTGGGTGATATGCTCTCTTCTTGGGATACTAAGAGCGGCCCGGAGAGCATTGTTCTGCGTGACTTGTAGTCTGTTTATGTTTTTGGCTGATGTGCCTGCTAGGAGTGCATTGCAGTAGTCCAATTTGGCTCCAATGGTTGCCCTTGCTATAGAGAGGCAGTTGGGTTTAGAGAGGTAGGGCTTAATGGCGTTTATGAGTTTGGTGGTGTGTGCGGATGCGGAAGTGATTGCGCTGACTTGTCTAGTCATAGATAGTGAAGAGTCAAGGTATACTCCCAGTGTCTTTACGGCTGTGGATACGGGGATGATGGAGTTGTCAATGGAGAAGTTGGCGTACAGTTTGTCAAGTTTGTCTAGGGTGTTCTGTTGACCTAATATCATGATTTCAGTCTTGTCACCATTGAGGCAGAGGCCATTAACTGCCATCCATGCCTTGATGACGGAGTAGATTGTGTGGAGTGCCTTGGCGTCTTCGTTGTATGATCCTGAAAGGGGTAGAAGTACTTGTGTGCTGTCCGCGTAGTTTGTGTATGTGATGCCGTATGAGTCAAGTTTGTCAAAGAGGGGCTTGGTGAACAAGTTATAGAGTGTGGGTGCAGTGCAAGATCCTTGAGGGACCCCGCAGTGGATTGTCGTGGGAGTGGCGTTGGCGATGTCCGAGAAGACTTTCATGGCTCTTCCCTCTAGGAAGGAAGTGATCCAGAGGGCTGCTTCTTTGGAGAAGTTGGCTGAGTGTGTGAGGTGTGAAGTGAGAGTCTTGTGATCAACCAGATCAAAAGCGGCTGAGAGATCTAAAAGGAGCAGAAGAGCAGGCTTGCCTTTGTCCATGATTTGGGTGATCTGATTCTTCAGATCTACCAGGGCTGTTTCTGTGCCATGTCCTTTCCGGAAGCCTGATTGCCTAGTCCCGAGGATGGAGTGGGTTTCCAGAAAGTGTTGGATTTGGCAGTGAGCAGCTTTGTCCAGTAATTTTAGCAGAAATGGCACCGTGGTTATTGGTCTGTAGTCGTTTGGTTGTACGGGGTCGAGAGTAGGTTTTTTTAAAGAGAGGCCGGACCCAGGCCTCTTTGAGGTTAGCTGGGATGATGCCTGTTTTAAAAGACCTGTTGATGAATGCCGTGAAGAGCGGCGCAAAGCAGTCTGCGCAGTCTTTGACGAGTTTTGGTGGGCAAATGTCGCCTTTACAGGGGGAGGGTTTGAGATTTTTTAGTAGGTTAATAACTTCTGATTCAGTGACGTCTCTGAAGGAGAAGTCAGGTATGGTGGGCTTGGGCGAGGTGGGTGGGGTGCTGGTAGGTTTAGTTTCTGTCTATTGAGGAGGTGCTTTGCAGTGGTCTTTGATTTTCTTTTGGAGAAGGTCAATTTTGTGTAGCATGGCAGCTTGAATGCTGGTACACCAGGCTTCATCTTTGATTATTTCATCCGGTGTATTAGGGGGGGAGATGAGCTCATTAAAAATGGCGAAGATCTCTTTGGAGTGTGATTTGGCATTGGCGATACGTGTGTTGAAAGCGTTGGCTTTGGCATCGGTGATAGCTATCTTGTATTGGTGGGAGATTAAATTGAATTTGTTTTTGGTATTGGTGCAGGGGTCAGATTGCCAGTTTTTTAGTGCTGCTCTTTTGTGGGATCGCATTGAGTGCAGTTCTTCAGTAAACCATGAGTTGGTGTGTAGGGATTTCTTCTCTTTTTTCCAATCGAGTGGTGCTATTTCATTGATAGCTTTGGTGATGACATCTTTGTAGATGTCTGCTAGGATATTGGGGTCATTAGCGAACGGGGGAGCTAACTCAGGAGTATTGAGGTATGGGCGCAGGTTCTCCTCTATGAGTTTTTTAGAGCTTCTGACTTGTGCAGCGCTGGCAGGGGTCAGAGTTTTGTGGTTTTTGGTGATGGGAATAGAGAACTCGATGCAGTTGTGGTCAGTCCAGGGCAGTGAGGAGTTAGAGGTGATAGTGGTGAGGCAGTTATGGTCTGCAATCCAGTCAAGAATGCGACCTTTGATGTGAGTAGGACTTTCTACTTTTTGGGTGAAGCCCAGGTCATTGAGTTCCTTGGTGAGAGTGGCTGCAGATTTGTCCTTTGAGTCGTTGAATCCAAGATTGAGGTCTCCTAGTAGAAGGGTTTTGGTGGAGCTTTTGATATTATTGCTGAGGATGTGAATGATGTTTTCCTGGGAGTCTGTGGTGATGCCTGGGGGACGGTATAGTAGGTGAATGTTGATGGTGCTGTTGGGTGACAGTGTGAGTTTGGCCGAAAGGAGGTCAGAGTTGTTCGTCGAGGCGTGACTGACAGGTCGGAGCTGGAGGTTCTCCTTGTAGATGAGGGCTACTCCGCCTCCTATTCGATCTGGCCTGTCTTGTCTGAGTATGGTGAAGCCAGGTGGTAGTGCAAGTGCAACGGCGGGGCCTGATGCTTCATGTAACCATGTTTCAGTGATGGCTAATAGGTCAATGTTATTGTTGGTTATGAGGTAATGAATATTAGGTGCATGAGCTGGGAGAGATCTGACATTGAGGAGGGCACACTTGATGTGATGTGTGAGAGGTTTGTTTGTGGAAGTGCGAGTGGTGGTCGTATCTGATATGTTATGTGAGGTGGTATTGTGGGGTGTGGCGAGGTTAGTGGGTGGTGGACTGTGGGAGAGTGGGTATCCCGTGTGGGGGCAGCGTTTGGAAGTGGTGCGAGAACTCAGTCTATAGTTTCTGTATTCTGTGGGAAGGGGTAGTGTGCTAAGTTCTGTGGTCTGTGTGCGAGCTCTAAGTCTTTCTAGTCTATGCATAATTACGACACATGGTGTGCGATGTGGCATGGTTAGTGTGGTATCCGGGGTAGCGAGATGCTTGTGGTAGGGGAGTGGGCTTGGTGGTGTGGGTATGAGGGGATGGATGGGAGTATAGAGTTTGAGAGCAGTGAATGTTGCGGGGAGAGTGAGCAGCGTGGTGGTGGCCAGGTTGAGCTTGCAGGACGCTATGGGCATGATTGTACGCTGGGCAAGGCTGTGTGAGGAGGAGGGCACAGTCAGATAGGGTGGACCTAGCCTGAGGTAGGCAGGAGTGGATAGGTTCAGAGTGGGTTGAGAAGCATCCTAGGAACTAGGAGGTATCAGTGTGGCTAGGCGCAGCAAGAGGCACTGGCCAGATCGCAGATAGAATTCAGTAGAATTGTACCTAGGGTAGCCCCTTTACATGCAAACGAGGTTTGGGGATGCCTTGCGCCTATTTTTTATAATACTCATTATCAAAGGGGGGTCCACAGTGAGAGTTGAAATCGCCACCTATTACGGTTATCATATTTGTGGATCCATGATTATGCACAGCCATAATTTCAACAATGATTACTAATATGTCCCGCAGTGGAGTGCCACAGGGCGGACTATAGAGGTTAATGACGCGAAGTGAGGAGTACGTGTGCATAACGTTTTTAGCAGAATGCGGTCTCCGCCTGCTGCCTGAATTGCTTGAATTGGATGCTTACTGCTTTAAGCACTTGTGCATGTAACCCTTCCTCCCAGCGAAGCAAAGGCAAAGTGAGGAGGAAGTGTTTGGAGTGTTCGGAGGGGCGGAGCTGTATTAACTCTCTATCTCGCTTGCCGCTGTAGCGGGGGGGTCATAGGACCCTCTATAGTACTCTAAACGGACTGGGAGTGACTGAGGGCTGGTGGCTTTCCGATTACCATGCCTTCCTTCCTGGAAAAGGATTTCCAAAGGAACCAGCGGTAAGCCAATAAGAACATATTGCATTTGTACTGTATGCAGTGATTGGTAGGAGCCGAGTTTGGTTCCTGCTTTCTGCCTGTCGGCATTTGTCGTTGCTGCTTGAATGGTCTCCCCCCCTCCTATTAACACTGAACAGATTAATTGCAAAACGACAGCAACGGCAGCAAGTGAGCTTGTGGAGGCATATGAAATCGTGTTGTCGCAGTGAAGCAGATGAGACTGCCCCACCCTGCAACTAAAATGAAAACTAAATCGCTAAAACCATAATGCCTCCAGTTTAATAGCAAAATTATTTTAGTCTCATATTTCTGGATTCAAATCTTATTTTGCAAAGTAGTAATTTTAGGTTAATTTATATTCACATAATTTTAAAGATTTTTATGTATTTTTACATTTTTTAATATTTTTATCCTGAGTAGCACTGTACTTGTGTTACAGATGCCAAATAATGATTTGCTTTTGATGGCCCTCTTAAGCCTTCGATCCTTTTGCTAGAGGGCTAAATCGGGTCTACAGCGTGAGCAGTAGAGATTGTTTTGCGTAATACTGCTATGGGTGACTGCAGGTCTTGGACTTTGATCTCCTTCAGAAGGATGGGTAAAATTTTGGCAAGCAACTCTAGTGGATTTTGACGGCCCACAGACCTTTGCTCAAAAATAGTAAAGAGTATCCTCTAGTGACTAATTTGACAATGGTGGCTACCCTAAGGAGTATGGGGTTGGCACCTGGTTCCACACAGGAGGAAATAAAGATTCCAGCTAATACGGATGTAGATGGAGATAAAGATACATTAAGGGCTCAGCTCACCCCAATTTCTGTAATACTTGCTGCAGAAGGAAATTCAAGGCAAGAGGCAAGTCTTGGGCCGGCTGGCCAGGGTGAGGAGGAGCTGGTAATAGCAATAAGTGCATCAGCCAATTCACTGATGGAGACAATGGGAAACGTTGATTAAACGCTAACCCGGATTGAGGAGAAGATAGGTACTATGGTGGACAGGGAATTCATACCGGGAATGGACCTGGTGTTGGATGCATCTATGTTGACTCCTGTTATATCACGTGAACTGGGAAAGCGAATAAGATTATCATTGGATTTTAAGACCAACCAGTGGGCTCTGCCTGAATCGCCAGCACGGGCGCAGGACCTCACAGCATAATATCTGTATCAACCAGGAGCAACTAAGGAAGGTGGGGGATGAGGCGGGGGTGGTCAACTTCGGACCTGCATCAAGGTATCAAACATGTCTCAAGACCCATGGTGGTAAATGAAGTAACGCCAGCCCTTGACTCGCAGGGAATCTTATGTGCAATCCCTCTGCCACCGTCACGTACTAGCGAAGAAAAAAGGTCAGTGTTGCCAAAAACTAAACAACTTCCTGTAAGAATGGTACAACATAAAGATTACCAAAATAGAGGAAGGAACAAGAATAACCAAAAAAGGGGAATCAACTACTAGGAAAAAGCTGGTAGAAGAGGCGTTCTGTCTTTATCTTAGTTGCCTCTTCGAAAGCTCTAATAGAATTCCCCTTAATAGACATATATTGTCCTTACTGTTTGAAATCTCTAGCCTGAGGTTGATAACCACTGGTGACATTGGGTTAGTGGAGTTTCTCCATGAGGATTGTTTGGACATTTTTAAACTACAATTACGCTCGTAAATTGTTAAAAATGCAATTTTGGTAGATAACAAATCATTTCTTTCACTCGGGTTCGAAGTTGATGATGTGGGGACCTCTATTATAACAAGATTTGTATCCGGCGTAATGGGGGCTGGATATAGCAATAGGGAGCGACAGTGTGTCACCCAGACTGACATGGTGGGGTCTTCACAGTGCTCTGTGCAGTTTTTACAAAGCAAGGCGTTTTTTTTGGCCAGCCACAGTGGATTGACTACAACCGTGAGTCCTGAACTATGGATCTGTCCTTTGTATCATGGAACGCAAGGGGTTTTGTGAATATTTTGAATAATCCAAATTTGTTTCAAACGTTTGATATTGTGTGTCTACAGGAAACTCTGTTGATGATATACCGACTGTAGATGGCTTCAACGTAGTTCACGTTGAAGCAGAACGAGGTACAAGGGGTCACCCATTTGGAGAGATTTTGATTGCTATTTGGAGAAATCTAGGCATTTAGTTTTGTAAAATTGATTAAAATAGGAGGGATATGCTGGCCATTTAGCTTGAATGGACGGGAATGGGCGAGGTGGGGACTAGCAAGGGTTTGCGTCTATATGACCTAAAACATTTGATCAAATTTGACCTTTGTTTCGGTCTAAAATGGGGGGAGACCCTGTGCAACCTCCCCCACTTCCCATCAACCTAATCTATCCCCTTACCCACCCCAATATATATATTTAATTAAATTTGAACAAAATAAAAGGTCACCAAAATTTTATCAAATGTTTTAGGTCAATTGTTTGTAGGTCAATTATGCTAATACCCAAGCACATGCTTGATGGTCAACGTATATTTTAACCCAGAGTCTGTTATAATGGAGGAAGCCTTGAATTTTCTATCTTTCCTATTACTTGGGGAAATCCCTGAAGAGGGAGCCGTAGTTATGGTCCTTGGGGACTTCAATGCTATATGCCTGGACGATTCTTGGTACCAAGTACCGACAAGGGTAAAAACAGCCAGGGAAGCTCAGCAGAAGGGGGTGGGGGGAGGGTTCAACAGAAGTTAGAGGCTCGGGGCTTAGTGCCCTTGAATGGGAATTACTCTGGAGATCTCCCCCCAAATTTCACTTGGCAAAATGGCCCAAGGAAGTCTACTATAGACTACTATTTCCTATCCTCTGATTTGTTCCAGAAAGTAGTAATCTGAATGTTAAAACTACAGACTTAAGCAACCACTCTAATGATTTATTGGAAGCTTCCATTTCCTAGGGTTGATCGATATGAGGTAAAGGCCCTTCAGATTACAATCAACCCAAGTAATCATGCAGAAAAGTGGTGACCAAGAATTGCAATGGCCTTTGAAGAAAAAATTGGGAATCTGCTTTGTGAAGAGGGAAATGTCGTGTGTCTGTGCCACCCGATTGGCTTTGCTCCTTTTGTTTCTATGGTCCTTGGGGGGGAGGGCGCTAATGCCAGCAAAGCATCTGGATAAAGGATTAAGGAAGGATGGGCACACTCATGGCTTTGATTCTCTGGTTCAAAAGCATAGAAATCAGGTGCAACTAGAGATCAGGACGATATGCAGGGCGGGGGCTGCATGTGAGATAAACGAGGTCCGCAGAGTGAAACAAAATTATAATAATTGGATAAAAGTCCACAAATTCCTAATGGGGATTAACTATGCAGAAAATATGTTGAGCTGCATGTTGGGTAATACTACTACGAGGTTTTGGCAATTAAGTCAAAGGGGATAGACCAATATCTGCAAAATCAAGCAATATCGGAATACGCTTGGGTAAAGTATTTCACCCAAGTATATGTAAAGACGGGGGCACCAAGATGTAACCAATTTGCACACGTCAGCTGGAGGGGCTCCTCAGTTGGAACTTGGACGATATTGCCCTTTTGATTAGGTTGAGTAAAAAATCAAATGCCCCCGGCCCGTATGGCCTGACCTACCTGACTTTTTAAATCAAATATTCTGCTATGAGCCCAGTTTATGTCACATTTGTTTATTAACATCTTGGAAAATAGAAGGCTTGCGGGGACCTCGGGTGCAGCCTTGATTCTTTACATTTTTAAGGGAGGAGACAGACTTCTCACCAACACAATATAGGCCCATTTCCTTGTTAGATGCCTCTAATAAAAGGTTTGCCAAGTTGATTCTGAAAGAATTACAAATCTGGGTTAGGGGCGCCGACTATCTTGACCCTAACCAAGCAGGTTTAAAAAAGGGAGTACAAACTGCCCTAAATAGTCTTCTCATAGCCCTTTGGTCTAGGCAAGCTAAGGAACAGGGGAGGTCAGTTTATCTGGCCCTCCTGGATGTTAGTAAGGCATTTGATCACGTGAACATGGCAACCCTTTGAAAAAGCCTGCAGGATAGTGGCTGTCCCCAAGCAATAATTGGTATCTTGGAGGCATTACACCAGGGAACTAAAATCAAAGTACAACTGGACTGACACGGTACCTTTTCTGATTGGCAAGAGACAGGGGACTGCGCCAGGGGTGTGTCCTCGGTCCGTTCTTATTCTGTTTTTATATTAAGGATATGCTGGCCTGTTAGAAGACTGCAAGGACAAATCCCCCAAACATGGGAGATGTAACAGTGCAACATTTAGCATACGCGGATGACATTGTCATCTGCGATATGACCTCGATAGGGCTCTAAAGGAAGTTGGTGATTTTTTGAGTGACTTGAACTCATCAATAAACAGCACGAAATCGAAAGTCATGGTGCTGAATAGGGCGATCAGTAAATGGAATAAATATGGTTGGTTTATGAGAAGTCAAGTTTTGGAGGTGGTTAACACGTATAAGCATTTGGGCTCATCTATCTATGATGGAAAGGGTGGTAATGCCCCAAAAGTGGAAGTTAAAGCACGGTTCTTGGCAGCAACTAGCCAGCTTGTCCAATTCGACTATAAATTTGGAAGGTTTTCCTTTCTTCCTGTAATGAAGTTGTTTAAACAGAAAACCGTTGCTAGATTGGTTTTTGGGTCACAAACAAGAGAAGATGGAATAAGTTGGGCTAGATTGGAAGCTTAACTGTGGAGAAAGGTGCTGCATTTACTGGCTTCAGTCCCAATAGCCGGAATACTATTCGAGCTGGGACAATTAGCAATTCAGACGATAATGTATTGGGGAAAGCTGCAATTATAAGCTGGTATTGCTTCTCCACCCAAAGCTTTCATTTTTTGCCCATCTTAATGATACTTGGACTAAGGGTAATTGCAGGGTCCTGGTGGATTGTGCTGCATGGTGTATGCAGACCCTTGTGAAAATGTCTTCCTCAAGGCATGAATTGTCCACTAACCCAAATAAAGTGAAGCACAAGTTGCTTAGACACGTGTGGACCCAGCTTAGAGCTGGTTTGTTAGAGTATCAGTGTTTTAATGACCATTTTGCTTGGACGATAAAGAACTATAATATTCTAACCCCATATCTGAGGAAACACCCGTCTAGAGGGTTTAGGTTTCAAATGATAAGAGTAAAATTAAATTTGGTTACCGCGAAGGAGGTGTTGGGGATAAGGAAAACGATTGTAAGGGGGGAAAGACTATGTCATTATTGTGTCACTGAGGACGAAACCTTAAAGCACTTGTGTGTTCATTGTCCGGTCTTGCGCACTCTGTGGTGGAGAATAACCGAGGAGGAATTATGGCCAAAAATAATGAATACAAATTAAATGTCCCTGTCTATAAAGCTCTTAAAATGTTTAGATGCTGTTTTAAAGAAGTCTTAAATTAAAAAGGAAGGACGGTTTGTATCAATTTTATTGTTTTAGATAGATGAAACGTTTTAGCTGTAAATCTGAAATGGGATTATCTTGAAACTGAGACTGTATTTTAGGTTGTAAAGTTTGTATCTATTTTTAAATGTGGAAATGGAAGATTGGGTCTTCAAGGAACATTTTTCATGTAATATGTAAAAAATTCAAATCTGTACTAAACCACACACATAAAATAGACGTTAGGTACCCGGTGTGCCAATGCGACAAGAAACAGTGAATGTGGATTGGCTCAATTGAGAGCTTTACCACAGTGTAATCCCCTTTAAGCATCAGCTTGCATCTCGCGCCGGCTCCCCTACCTTGCTCACTCGCTGTGATCCACAGCCATTTCCTGCGACAAACTCACATAACCAGCGAGCCCGGCCCAGCACTCTGAATTGGCAGCGTGTTTATTTTTATTGCATCACCGCTGTATTATCCATAGAATGCGGTCACATTATGTGCTTGCATATATCTACTATGTCATATCACTACATTATCTCCCAAATCATTACTACAGATCAAATTGGCTCAAAATGGCGCCCTGTTGATCCGTAGTAATGAAGCAGTATGCACGGTCTAGTTCTTTTTCAAACAGCACATACAAATGTTGAATGAAGAAAAACAAAATACCATTAGTATCTCGGGGCTTTAAACCCCGGAATATTAATGGCAATAAGCCCTTCGCCGGCAGGCCATTACCACTTAAGGTAATGCCCCTGGGGCCTTTGTAACTATGGGCCCCGGGGGCATTACCTTCGACGGTAATAGGCGGTAATGGCCCGCCGGCTAAGGGTTTATTGCCATAACATATGTTTCCCTCTTTTAACACAAATAAGAGCCGCTACAATATAAGTATTATCAGAGCCATTTCAAATTTCTGTGAAGCTCAAGGTGCTTTTTATGTCTATTTCGAGGCCACCTTTCAGTCGCTCTCTGCGTCCCTTAGTGGCGCCATTTACGACCAAGCTAAACCCATCTAATTGAAAAGGCCTTCTTGACCAAGTTTCTGGTGAGAGAAGAACAAGTTACTTACCCCTGGTAACGTTCTTTCTATTGGATGTTCCTCCCACGTATTCCTCATCTTATGATAATTATCTCTCCAGCTGCTTTGGAAAACATTTTCGCTACGACAGGGGGTGCTGTGTGCCGTCTCGTCGATGTCCCTCGAGGGCCTCCGTTCGACTGTCGACCTTATCATCAGTGTAAGTAGCGTATGGAGCGCCCGTTGGCTTCAGTTCTGTTTTTCCCCCCTTCTGAAGAGGAATTACCAGGCATACCATAGACCATAGGCTCACAGAAAGCCTAAAGTGTAAAAACACGTAAATTGTACGGCTGGGTAGGGCGATCAGGAATACGTGGGCGGAACATCCAATCGAAAAGAACGTCATCAGGGGGAAGTTTTTCTTCAAATGGACTTTGTCCTCCCACGTATTCCTCATTTTATGATAGACTCCCAAAGCAGTAATAATTTGGTGGTGGGAGTACGAATTAAATTGTATGAAGGACTGCTTTTGAAAATTGTCTTCCCTCACTGGAAGATGAATCCAGACAGTAATGTCTCACAAAAGTATGAATAGACGACCAGGTGGCCGCTGAACAAATGGCTTTGATTGGCACACCTCTTTGAAGAGCAGCAGAGGTTGCCATGCCCGTTGTACCGATAGCCAGGATAATCCATCTGTATATGGTTTGTTTAGCAACAGCTAGACCCAGTTTGGGGCCAGTATAGCTAATGAATAATTGGTCATTTTGGTGAAATTTAGCCATTTTGGATATGTAAACACAGAGCCCTTTTTGGGGTCCAGTCTATGTAATCTTTCCTCCTCCTTGCCCGGATGGGGAGGTGGATAGAAAAACCTTCTGTAAGAAAGAAGGTTTCACCTTGAGAATCTATGAAAAACTTTATGAAAAACTGTATGAGGAGGTTTACAGGAAAGGGCCTGCAACTCGCTCACCCTGGGGGCTGACGTTATTGCAATAGGTAAAACAGTTTTTAATGTCAAAAGTCTTAATGGGCATGAGCGTAGAGGCTTGAAAAGAATGCATGTTAAAAATCTTAACACCAGATTGAGATCCCATACAGGGACATTGAATGAAACTGGTGGAAATAAATTAGTAAGGCCTTTAAGGAACTGAACAATCGGAGGGATCTTAAAATATGAATCCTCCTCTGACGAGCTCTTGAAAATAGACAGCACCGGCAGATAACCTTTAATTGTTCCAATCTGGAGCCCCAGATTATGCCAAATGTAACAGAAGGGAAAGCACCATAGGTGTGTCCTACAGAAAGAGATCCACATTCTTATCCCTGCACCAGCTGCTGAATTTGTTCCAATGGCAGCGGTACAAAGATTTTATTGCTGGCCTTCTGGCTGAAAGCAAAATCTCCATTACGTCATCCTGAAGTTCCCAATCCTTATTTGCCAGCCTTTCAGAAACCATGCGTGAAGGCTGAGTGTCTTGACCTCTGGATAGAGAACTCAACCTTCCTCTTGCAAGAGAAGATCCTCTCTTTGTGGAAGATGCATTGGAGGGCAGATGGACATGTCCAGAAGGTCTGGGTACCACGTCCTCCTGGCCCAATCTGGAGAAATTAGGATCATGGATTTCCCAAACGTTCTCAACCTCCTGATCACGTGAGGAATGACAGGGACTGGAGGAAATGTGTACAGGAGTGGAAACTCCCAGTCCACAAGAAACGTGTCCCCTAGAGCTCCTGTTGGAAGAAATTCCCTGGAGCAAAACAGTTTGCACTTCCAGTTGACACTGGTCGCGAACAGATCCACTTGACGGGATCCCCAAAGGGTGAAGATCTCTTGAAGGACTTCCTGGGCTAGTTCCCACTGGTGGGAGAATGTGATCTGCCTGCTCAGAGTGCTGGTCGTTGTGTTCTACGCTCCGGCTAGGTGAACTGGCGACATGGAGATTCCTTCTTGAATTGCCCAGGACCAGAGCTGCATTGCCTTTCTGCACAGTAGTAGTGACCCTACACCTCCTCTCTTGTTGAGGTAGTACATGGCCACTGTGTTGTCCGTCACTATCAGGACATTCTTTCCCTGTAGAGGGCAGAAAGGCCTTCAGTGCTAGTCCGATTGCCCTCAGCTCCAAAAGGTTGATGTGTAGTTTGGACTCCAATGGAGATCAACGACTACTGACTGTCAGATTGTTGGTGTGGGCTCCCCACCCCGTGAGTGAGGCATCCGTCACTACCGTTATTTCTGGCCATGGCTGGCAAAAAGATTCTCCCTTGAGAATGTTGTCCTTGCAAGCCTGCCACAGGAGGTTCTGAGAGACTCTACTCAGAACTTCCAGTTGGTCTGACATTCTGCCTGAAAACTGGGACCATTGAGTCCTGAGAGCCCATTGGAGGGATCTCATTCTCAGGCGAGCCTCTGGCACCAGGAAAATGCAAGATGCTATGAGATCAAGGAACCTCAAAATAATCGAAGGCCGGAAGATGCTGGGCACTCTGGAATTTGGTAACCATGTGCAGAATGTGTTGAGCTCTCACCTCGGGTGGTGAGGCTTTCCCTGAGGAGGAAGCATCCAGGACTGCTCCAATGAATTGGAGTCTTTGAGATGGCATCATGTGGGACTTCTTTTAGTTGAGACAGAAGCCCAGTCTGTGGAGGAGTAGCCGGTTATGCTGAGATGTTCCCGAGCTTGTTCGGGTGAACGAGCCCTGATCAACCAATCATCCCGGTAGGGGTAGACGCAAATCCCACCTCTCCTGAGACCCACTGCCACCACCGCCATCAACTTGGTGAAAACCCTTGGGCGGAGGTCAGCCCAAATGGCAGAACTTGAAACTGATAATGAAAACCGCCAGCCGCGAACCTCAGGTACTTTCTGTGCTTGAGATGGATAGGCACATGAAAGTAAGCATCCTGAAGGTCCAACGATACCATCCAGTCTTGGAGTTGGAGAGCCTGAAGGATTTGGGAAAGGGTAACTGTTATCTCGTGCCTGAGTGTGTTTGTAATGTTTATCAGTAAAGGAAGGAGATGTGTTGTGATGTGCTTGTCTCTGCATGTGAAAGCTGGTGATGTCATGTTGGAGTGTTGCCTTGTGAATGTCGGAATGTTTACCCAAGGATTCCACACCCAGCCAGTTAGAGCTCCCCAGCCTGGGTGATGGGAGCCAGTGTTATGTCCTGTCCACTTATGTATATAACTTCATGTAACTGTGACTTAAGTACTTGTAATAAACATATAAGTAATCCCAAGAAGCCTGGAAGTCACTTTACAACAGTAACCATCTTGAACTTGTCCTTCCTGAGGAACGTGTTCAAGTTTCTGAAGTCCAAGATGGGTCTCAATCCTCCGTGCTTTTTGGGAATCAGAAAGTATGGGGACTACCAACCCTTGTTCCTTTCCGCTACAGGTACATGCATTTCCTGCACAAGGAGCGGATTTGGAATTTTGAAATGAGTTGTTCCCCGGTGGATGATCTTGGGGCCTTCTTTGGAAAGGAAGGGAGTAACCTTGGACTACAGTTTCCAATGCCCAAGCATCTGAAATAATGCCTCGCCCTTCGTTCAGATGATGAGTAAGTCTGCCTCAACCAGGGACTTGTGAGTCAAGGCCTCAGAGTGATTTTGAGGAGGCTGAAGCAGCGGCTGATGGTAAAGCTACTGCCACTTGGGTTGTCTTAGCGCCTCTCCCTCGTCCACCACAAGGAAACCTTCTTGACCGGCTTGTCCTTTTCCTCTTCCAATTGAGGAGTAGAATCAAAAGGATTTAACCCTCCACAGGAAGATGAGCCAGGAGTAGTGGTGTTGCAGCTGTCTAATGGTGGTGCTAAGGGATTTAGCCGATGCTTTTGAGGTCTACAGCTTTTCCAAACTCTTATCCGCCTTGCTGGCAAACCGCCTCGAGTCGTCAAAGGGCATGTTGAGTAGTCTAGCTTGTACATCTGCTGCAAACCCAGACTTCCTCAACCACGCAAATCTGCATAACACTGCTGATGCTGTCTGCAGTATCCAGACCTGACTGGAGACATTCACCCATTGCCTCCTTACCATCCTTGATGATTGCCAGGAAGCCGTCTCTTTCCTCTCCTTTGGTGATGTGGTCAGCTGCCATAGCTACGCAGTCCCACAGGGTAAACGTAAAGCTTGATATGGTCCAAGTCACATTTGTTGAATTTTATGCTATACTGCCAGCCGTAAAAAACTTTTTCACCCAGGCATCCACTCTCTTGTCATCCCTATCAAGAGGGATGGATGGGTATGCTGACTGCTTGGTAGATGTAGCAGCCTGAACCACCAAATGTTCTGGTGTTGGATGTTTAGTCAGATAATCTGGGTCGCTGCTGCATGGTCTGTATTTTTTGGCAACATTTTTATTTACTGCAGCCGCAGTTTCTGGTGTCTGCCAATTTGCAGAGACCCTTTTCTGTAATGCTTTGTAAAAAGGCAAAATTTGATCTTTCTGGGGACCCCGGTCCAAGATATCCGTCATGTCATCTTGTTCAAAAGAAGGAGTAGGCCTGCTCCAGCCCATAAACTCTTTAACTTTACTCATTAGTCTTCTATAAGAGGAGTCAGCATGTTCAGTTAGATCTGGTTTGCCAAACTAACAGGGGAGAGGTATCTAACCCACTGGCTGACTGAAGGTTGTCATAGAAGTCCTTTAATCTGGACTCATCAGAGATTAGTTCTTCTTGCACATTTGGGGTGCCAAATGTAGCCCAAATGGTGGTGTGTTATCATCAGAAGGTTGATCTTCCTCATAGATGGCTGATAAAGACTTTAAAAAGTATTTTTAGGCAAAGGTTTGAAAACCTTTTCCTGTACCACCACTGGCTTTGACAATTTCTAAGTAATAGTCGACAATGACTTTGAAGTCGGGATCGCCTTAGTCAGCGTGGACTTAGATACTGGTGTCGACGGCTCTGACGCTGACTGAGTCAGTGAAGGCATCAATGTTGTCGACTTCTTGTGCTTCTTCAACGAAACCCTCAACGGGCTAGATTCCTGACTCCTTGATACCCTCTGCAATTTCTCGTCAGATCAAGATCTTTCTCGATGCAGAACCAGTTTAAGGCTCCGTTTCGAAGATTTTCTCTTCGACTTCCCTTTGTCGTCTTTTGCAGATCGACAGGGGCATGGGCTTTCTGCTTGTCCTTCGATGGGGTCGAGGCCGCATTCTCGAACATTTTAAGCATCTCACTACGAAACACATCCCACTTTGCAAGGGAGTCCGATCTAGTTGGACACCCGATTACCTCAGCCGAGGAATCACTGGAGGTCGAAGACAACCTATGACGCCATTTCTTACCCTTCTTCAGAGAAGACAAAGAATGGTGTGATCGACTTCTCGATCGAGACTGCTTAGATTTTTCACGTTGAGAAGAATCCCTCGAATCATCTCTCTTTTTTTAACTCTTCGAAGGAGACTTCGAAGGCAACCTCCCCAACGCCAATTTACCTTTACGCTCCCCGATAGCCTTTTCAGTAATCGCCTGACAAGTGTCACAGTCGGAGGTACGGTGCCCGGAACCAAGACACCACAGACATACACGGTGGGGATTGGTGATCGACATCTTTGATCCACATTCTTGAAACTTCTTGACGCCAGACTTAGGCGTCGATGGTGCCGACGAAGAAGACATTTTTTAAACAGACATAACTATCGATTTCACAAAAGAACTGAAGCACGCTGTAATTACCTCGAAGCGTTAGCTCGGAAAAACGGAACTGAAGCCAACAGGCGCTGTGCGTGCTACTTATAATGATGATGGTGTTGACAGTCGAACTGAGGCCTTCAAGGGACATCCACTTGACGAGACGGCACACAGCACCCCTTGTCAAAAAAAAATTCCAAAGCAGCTGAAGCTGGAGAGATAATTATCATAAGATGAGGAATACGTGGGAGGACACAATCCATTTGAAAAATATCTGCATCAGAAAAAATGGGGGGATTCAGAGTGGGTCAGGTGATTAAAGCCTCGCCTCTCGTACTGCATGTGAGGATTCATAGGAATTTTCTATCGATGTTAGGAATTGTTTTTCTTCTTTGAAAGTATCGGTGGGAGTTAGGCCCAATCTGTAGTCAATTGCACATTATGTCTCAGTATAGTGTTTTGTATCTCTGATTGCCTGCCCTAATTGATGCATGCTATTCTAAGTTCATTATTATGCTCTGCATGTTTTTTGAGGTCATGTATGGGTCTGTAGTTAAGTCAAACCCCATCTTCAAAAGGGAACGGAATTGTGCTAGTATGAACAACACCACGTTAGATGAGCAGTGTATTATCGATATGCGAGGGAAAGCAGTTTCAACAATCGGCACATAACGGATGTCTTTGGATGTAAGGACTTGCAGCTCAGGCACCACAGAGAATATAGACATTATGCAGTGTCTGGTAATGGCATCTTCATCATCCATATCATAAAGAGCCTTGATTAAAAGGCTGTTAGTACTACATTTGTTATTAGCGGGTTTGATAAGCACAGAACACTTTTCCTTTTCTGTTCTATGTCTAGTAGTCGCAAACAGGATGTGCAACGATTTAGGAGCAGCGTCACCCTCTATCTCATTGGTCAACAGGCAGGAGGAGAAATATGTGTTCCTTGTTCCAGTTACAACATTTACATTTCTATGTAGAGTGTCATCAATCTCATCTTGCAGCTCTTGTTCAATGATAATTTGAGGTGTTGCTTCTTTTAATTTATTCTGTATTAACCAGCCCTCAGGATTGTTGCCATGCTTCTGCCCCCACTCTTTAATAACTTTTTCTTTTTATGTTTCCCCAGATGTGTTTGATTGTTAGTGGCTCCTGGTTCATTTTCATCAATTGCCACAAGAAGCTGGTCAAATTGTTCAATATCTGCTTGATGTTTAGGTTGTCCAACTGTCTTCCTTTCTTTTGATATTTTCTTTTGTCGAGTCATCTTTTTCTTACCCCGTTTTTTAATATTGGCATCGGAGTTAGAGCTGATTGATATGAACGACTTTATACGTGAAACCACGCTTAGTCCCAGGACGATTATCATCCTAGTTTCTCAGCAATGGCCTCTTTGTTCATTTTTAGGGCTCCCATGTTTGTTTCTGCCTGACAATCATCTTTTACTACTTTCCTGGCATCAGCTTTGATAACTGCCATGTTCCCTTCATCAACCATGCTATTATACAGTACCATCTCATTTTGCGTTTTTGCTCAAGGCATCTAGTTTCTGGGCTGTTAGTATGGCAACAGCTTTTTGCAGTAGCCTCTATATTTATCAGGGTCACATATTGATCTTTTTGTATATTTTGTGAACCCAATCACACTTCATATATGTTTTTAAAAGGTATACAATATTCCCAGCGAGGCTTTGGCAGTTGTGAGGCTATTCTCTATATAGTGATGAGGAGAATGACCTGGGTGTTTCCAGGTCAGATGCTGCTAATGCCAGATTCCAACTCAGATCACTAAATTACATCAAATTCTAGGGATCATATCCAAACAATTTGTATGCAGCAGTGAGTCTCTTTTGTCCATATCCAGTGCCCTGGAATTAGCGCCATTTCTTTGAAGGATATGGCACAAATCTAACAAGCAAAGGTTGTCTATTATGGAGGTGTCCATGTTATTGTCAGTGTCTTCCACCAGTTCTTTATCAAGGCTTGCACTCTCTTTAGGGCCACTGGCTTCTACGGTATCAAAACATGCTGTTATTTTGCTTTTCATGTTAGGTTTCAATCTTTCTTCAGAGACAAGTGTGGAAACCCAAGGTGTTTGGGCTGTAGCACCAAATCGACTACGGAGATTATAGACCATAAAGTTGGCTGTACAACAATGTCTTACTTGCGAATACAGTTATTCACAGAAGGACAAAGTATTAATCTTTCCTTACCATCAGAGGAAAAATACCTCTCCCCAACACCATTTCTGTCGCAGCCCACAGACTGCCGACTGTGACTTTGCACACTTGGCACATGCGCATGGT
The DNA here is from genome assembly GCF_040938575.1 of Ambystoma mexicanum. Lineage (NCBI taxonomy): Eukaryota > Metazoa > Chordata > Amphibia > Caudata > Ambystomatidae > Ambystoma > Ambystoma mexicanum. The sequence goes on from NC_090923.1 coordinate 644,622,874, forward strand.
TTAATAGGGAGTTCTTCGTTATTCCGGAAACAGCAATGTCCACTGCGGTAACGCTGAGCCCAAACGGAGGTTCAAGCAGTCAGCCTCATGTGCCAACTGTGGCAATTAGCGCACTTCCTACACTCTGACTTTCTACACCACACTACAAAAAATGTTCCATATGTTAAAGTAGTGTCTAGTGTTAGGCTGATGGGCTTCCTTAAATATGTCCATGCATTTGTTAGGCAAATTAAGGTGTCCAAACTCTATGACAATAGCAAAACAAAAGAAGTGATGACTGGAAGGTTTAGAATACATGTTAATCTCTGGCATTGCTCTGGGCAACCCTCCAGACAACCGTTCTTCACCTGCCAAGCCATTACAAAAGGGGAAAGACCATGTGCAAATCAGGCAGAGGGTTTATAAGGGCTGGTTTTAACCTTTTTTCAACTCGTGGACTAGCCGCCTTTGTTAACACTGGTGTAGAAAAGATAGGGGATATATCCATCTTTTTAGAGATTTAAAATAGCGGTATGCATTGGCCAACTTGCTTCTTTTAATTGAGAAAGCCGTCCATAAAATATGTGTCCTCCTCAGGCTCCTGAATGTCAATTATACATTAATGTGCAGCTTTTTTAAGCAGATCATTGTGAAGGATATTGTCATCTGTAAGTGATGACAAAATGGGGTGAAGGGACATTGAGGTCTTCCAGATCAGTGTTTGTTTTCTTCCACAAAGTCTTCCTGTACGGCAGTATAAAGATCCATTTCCAATGGTTCCTCGTAAGGGGCAGTGGGTTCTGTCCTCAATGTTTTCAGAGGTACGTTGTCCTCCAGTAAGACTTGTTTATATTTTAGTGGATGTTTGTTCAAAAACCCCATAAAAGAGATCATCTTGCTCTTATAGCGACTTCGAATCTTTGTTTTGTCCATTCCCCTGACATACTAGGGAATGTGCCCAGAGGCGGCAAAATAACCTCTCCTTCTACACCTCCCTGTTATTGTGTGTTTATCAATTTTTTTTAAGTGTTTCTGTTATTGTGGAATTACTCTGTGTTTTGACGTTTTTGTCGAAATGGGTGTTTTCAGCACATGCAATTTGGCCTTTTTTATATTTATATTATCCTTTGATGCAGAGACGTCGGTGTGGAAGTACTCTCTTGAACACGCATCAAGTCACTCTATGCAGAGGGCCATTCCCCCAAACCTATTCAAGGTAATTTTCAGACTATAGCCTCACTCTCCTACCAGATGTTCCTCTTCTGAGATTTCTCTGAGACTTCGGCCTGCTCTTTGGTATCAAACTCTGTGCTAGAACCCCTCACTAGATTATCTCTTCAACACAGCTTCACCTGTTCTGGTTCCACATCTGGCATATCCTTACCAGAGAAACTATTGTGCGGTGACAAGCAAATGCACTATTTCCTCCCAGCGAGTGTGCTCCCAATATATCCAGGGCGTGGATGAAAGCCAGTCTGCTTCCTTACAGCTTTTTTTCTTGACTGGCTTTCTCACACTTCTTTGATATGGTTGGAGAAATTAGTGATTTTCAAATCTGGCCCACTTCACTTGTGGGTGTAGTTTTGCCTATACTGATTTGTCTATTGTCTTACAATATGGCTTTTGCACCTATTATTGGCTCCCTTCAGGTACTAATCGGGACATTATTGCTGTTTAAACTGCTTAACGTTCTCCCTCAAATATTTAAACAGGGACAGGGCCATTTTGGGTTAACAAACGAGAGTGGGCATGGTTCAGAAGACTTGCAGCATGCAGAGCCCACTGTTTCAAGCGTTTGCGAGCATCCTTCCCATTACTTGGAAGGTAAGCCGTTTGAATGACTTCCTTGCGGTTTGATTTCTTTCTGTGATCAGTGTTATCCAAACCTCTGCAGTTAGTTCTTTTTTCAAGGTGCAGGTTGGTTACAGTATTATGGCAGGGAAGTGTTTCAAATCCCACTTTGTCTTCATTATATATAATAGAAGTCATTCTGATAATATTCATGACCCACTTACATCGGTCACATTATCCATTATGGGAGTTTGTCTTCCCTGGGGCATGCTGCATTCCAACTCCTCGTTAGAGAGATAGTTGATCCTTTCTGCTACCAAGGGATATCCTGTTGCATAGCACAGAATAAGAACAATTGTGTGAACGTGTCCGGCATTTTGAGGCATAGGGAAAATCCATAGAATAGCCATTACGCTAATCTGAAAAGCTTGAAAGGAAAACCTGATAGAAGCACATAAATACTGAGAAGAAAGCATGACCCAGGTTTGGGCCACCCTCGTTCTCCATTGTTAAACTATCACGCTGCAGCCAAAAAAGCATGTAGCCAATTACCTTGCTCTTGCTCATCTTCCATTCCTCAATGGTTGATTCTTGCCATGTTCCTCATAGCCATCTTTCTTCTAGACAAACTCCCTAATGCATGTTTTCCACGCCATTTCTTTTTAACAAAGTGTCCTTAACATAAGTGAAGTTTCAATTAAGTTAAACTTTTGTAGGATACATTCGGAAAACAGCTTAAATGTGTTTTAATTAACTTTACATGAGACTTTAAAATATTCTTCCAGTTCTGGAGACCTAATACACTTACCCTTTGCTCCTGTTCCTTCATCTCCTTCTCCAACATTTCGGACATATAACTGACTGCCAAGATCACATGGTTCACACCAGCCTGCTCAGTGAAAGGAAAAAAGTAGTCACCATTTATCCAACAGGGGATCTCATATCCTCATTGATTGATTGATTGATATTTTATTTCTATCTCGCTCGTACACAAGCGTTTCAGAGCGCGACAAGGCAAGGGTGGGGAACAGGGGAGAACAAAACAGCGATCTTACTAGGCCCAGTGACATTGAGAACGCGCAAGTGCATGGGAGAGGGGGAAGGGAAAAGTGCATGGAAGGGGGAGAAGTGGAAAGTGCGAAGCAGAGGAGAAACAGATAAATAACAATAAATAAATAATAAAGGCAACAAACAGTGGTAGTACAGCCAGCAATTTGCAAGTGCTAGGTTTAAGGCAGCAGACAGGGTAGGTCTGATAAGTGCAGGAAGAAAAAGGGGGGGCTGTATGGGTACAGCTACCGACCCCAGTGCAAGGGGTGGCAGTGCGGGAGGGAGGCATGGTGAGCAGGGACCTGGGCCCAAAGGACAGAGGGTGGCCAGGTGCACGGTGCCAAGAGAGAACAGATCAGCAGGGGAGAGGGGGAGCGAAGGCAGAAGAAAAGAGGAAGGTCTTGAGGTGCTTCCGGAACCGGAGATGGTTCTCCTCAAGTTTTAGAGTGGCAGGGAGGCTGTTCCAGAGGGAGGACCCAGCCGAAGACAGATCTACCCCCAGCTCATTTGTTTGAAAAACGACTGACCCTGAGGAAGTTGGAGGTAGAGGAGAGAAGAGCTCGAGAGGGGAGGTATTTGCGGAGGGATAGCTGAAGGTATTTTGGACCCAGGCCCCAGAACGCCTTGGGGACAATGCAGAGGGTTTTGAATGTAATCCTTGCATCCACTGGAAGCCAATGGAGAGATTTCAGAGCTTGAGAGATACAATCCCAGGGCTTGAGGCCAAGGACAAGTCTTGCAGTCCTGTTCTGGAATAGTTGCAGAGGGCGGAGAGTAGAGGCAGGTAGATTTAGAAAGAGGCTGTTGCAATAGTCCAATCTAGAGAGAACCAGAGCTTGGGATACCATGAGCTTCTGGGGGAAGGAGAGGAAAGGAGCAGTCGGAAATTTGACTTTTTATAGACCTGGGCGGAGAAGGAAAGGGTGGAGTCAAAGATGACCCCAAGGTTCTTATCCTCGCAGGTGGGGGTAGGAGGAGGGCCAAGGGAGGCCGGCCAGAGAGTGAGGGGAAAGGATGATGAAAGGTGTACTAATGAGGAGGATCTCCGTCTTGCTGGCATTCAGACAAAGATCATTGGTGGCACACCAATCTTGAATGGCAGTTAGGCAATCGCAGATGAGAGAGGGAGAGGTGGCGGCAGAGGGCAACCTGAAAATGAGTTGAGTGTAGTCAGCGTAGCACTGGAAATTTGAGCAGAAAGTGGCAATGCAGTGGGCGAGAGTTGCCAGGTATTGGTTGAAAAGCCAGGGCGAGAGGTTAGACTCCTGGGGAACACCACAGGTAGAGAGGAAGATAGATGAAAGGAAGGACCCAAGTTGGACCTGGGAGGGTCGATCTGAGAGGAAAGAGGTCAGCCAAGCTAGAGCCTGATCAGTGATAACCAGGTTTTCACAGAGACAGTTGAGCAGGATGGTATGGTTGACAAAAACAAACCTCCCAAGTATAACACTTCAACGCCTACAGAACCAACTGCCATATGTAAATGGATCACTTAGAATTTAAAAGGATAAGTATCTGACTCTAGAGGATGTGGACTGAAGGATATTTAAGTGCCACAGGTAAGATCATGAGGTATCAGAACAGGTGACCATCAACAGCATCCCCATCAATGGACACAATTAACATGAAGTGGTCAACTCACATTTAGGCCCAAACCCAATTGAACAAGATATATTTATTATTGCATGTTCCACACATAACGAAGACTACTTACTGTGAAAGATGTTTACTTTTGCATTTATTACTTGACTGCACCTAAATGTGTCATTCCCACAGCTAGCACGGGGCAACGCACTGGTCTTGGAAGCAAGACCATGCAGAGCAAGAGAGGTTTGAATCCCGGATCCGCGCTTAGAAATGTAACTCGGAACGGTATTAGGCGCGTTATAAAAAAACAATTAAATAAATACATATATTATTCAGTCAAAATGATTGTATAAGCAGAAAAATAACCTGATCAATGCCTAAGAGATCAGAAAACCTCAAGAGATCAAATTATTGCGGTGGATGCCTTACGACTCAATAATTTGCCTCACACATAGGGGCTAGCCTGCAAGTTCAAATTCCGGAAGGCCCAACTCAGCTCTTAATGCTTCCGAGGAAGATGCATGGCGTACCATTTAATTTTGTAATAGCAACACCGATTATTACAGTGTTAGAACCATGGGGAATCTGATATGACACTCTACAATCTATGTATCCCCATGTTAGTCTTATTTTACCCATTTTTAAATGTATCCTAACAAGGCCTACCTTTCCCTGTTTCTGCTACTCTCCTCAATTATCCTGGTTACAGTTGGAGAATATGCGTTCTCTTACTCACAACATGAATACAGTGATCCACCTCCAGTGATAGGCCAATCCATGCTTCACCTAACTCTAAAATAAAAGGAACTAGCTGAGGTACCCAACTTTGTCTGTGTCCTGATCAAGTGTTGTCTCATGTGCCCTGGAGGATGTTGCTCTTGTCCTCTGGTCGGCAAGTCGTGCTGCTGTTTTGTTGTTGTGTTTCAGAAGCTTGTGATATTGATTTTCGCTTGGCATCAGATGGAGCTTTTCCAAGTGATGCTTGTTTTTTGTGTGGCATGTTTCAGTCATTCAACGGGTTCAGCTCACTTGAGAATATGTCCAAGAAAGATCGATTGTGCTCTCTTATCGCAAATGAACTTAAGTAAACTGTAACCTTGTCATTTCCCATATTTGGAGTGGCTTGATAAAATTATTTTTTTTTAATTCCCTTTAAAAATGCTTTAATAAACACCTTTGAACTTTATACAGTAGTAATACATTTCAAATGAATAACCAATGCATTGAACATTTTGCTTCAGGATTTTGCCTCCTTCTAGAACCTACTCTAATGAATCGGGGTGAGCATCAATAAATCAGGGTGTCTACGGAGTGAATTATTTGCATTCAAACATAGACTACAATCTTGCCCCAGACAAATAAGCAATCCATGCATAATTTGGTAGACGTGGGTTCAACGGTGTGGATTTGTATAGCCGGACAAGCATACACACACATACATACATTCAGCTTTATATATTAGAATAGCCACTTACAGCTTTACTGCTGTAGTGTTTATTTTTTATCAGCAGATAGTAAAGCTAAAGGACGCACTGTTACCATGCAAATGCAATGCCCCAAATATACATGGAAATACAGGCTGCGAGAATAGTAAAAATGTGAAGGTTTCTGACATTTTAATGTTGGTATCGTTGCCATGCTGTGTTGAATGTCTCTGCCATTTTCTATTAGGCCTCGTTTCTGCTGCATTCAGGAGAACATTTAAAGTTGCCAAGTACGCGGCTGGATAGCTAGGCAGTGCAAACATTAATCATATAAGCTATTGTTTCAGGGAAGAAGTTCCTGGTATCCTTTCTCACTAAGCTTTTCCCAGGGAATTTGAGCACACAGAATAACAACAATGTATGTTTTTAACATTGGTCAGGCGGAAATGCAATAGTTGCAAAAGCCAGGTTGAGGCACTGCCAAAATACTGAATCAGGCTTTAGATCTACTGCCCTCTAGTGAAGTCCTAGGACTGCTAAATTTGTGGCGGAGTGGCCTGGTAGCACAAATAATACAAGAAAGTACTTCTCTAAAGTGGAATCTCGGTTGCATGTTTTTTCTATGAGCATCTCTTTCCCTAGCAAGATCATCGTCCTGCAAACTAACAGTTTCTGTCCTTAGCCTAGCTGAGTAATGGGGACATCAACATGTATCAATGTGGTAGTTGCAAAGGTATGTTTCACGGTGAGGAAGCTGCAGGGTCTGGGAACGGTCTAGGGTGCCATGATGGACACAATGGCACCCATGATCACGTTCACAAGCAACTCCAGCATGGCATCTACTGAATTTCTAGATGTGCTAGTGTATACCAAACAAGATAACCTTCAGACCACCATATACACCAAAGCCACAGATAGAAGAAGTCTTCTGCACACATCCAGTTTCTATCCGAAAAGAATAATTGAATATATCTGTTTAAGCCAGTTCTTAAATCTCAGATAAACAAGATTATTCTGAAAGAGCGAAACCACTGAAAGACAATTACTCAAAAGAGGGTACAACCCAGACAAAGTTATGCTCAGAAAGCAAATACCATGTCAAGAGAGGATGCACTAACTCCCAAATGCCATAAACCTAAAAGTGACTGGGTATATGTCACGACATATTTCCAACTAAGTCCCAAAATCAGAAAAATCATCAGACGCAGTTGGAGAACTTTACAACTTGACCCAACATTGTCTCGCCTCTTTCCAACACCGCTGCTTTTAACACATCGCAAGAGCAAATCAATACGCGACCATCTGATTAGAGCGGATTTCGATGCACCAATAACTCAGGACTCCAATCACAGAGCACATTACGATGCAATAATCGAAATAATTGTCACAATATGATTAAGGGTAACACTATCACACATCCCTATACTGGCCAAAAGATTCATCTTCGCCACACCCCGACCCGTGACTCGAAAAATGTGGTATATGGCATTAAATGCCCATGCAGACTCTACTATGTGGGTATGACCACCAGGAAAACAAAAACACAGTGGTCTGAACCCAAATCTAATGTCAGAGCAGGAGCAATGACCACAATGGCCCAGTACATCCCGTGTGCAACCACCATTCAGGGACACATACAAGGCCATGGGAATACATCTTACTGACCATAGGGACATAGCCTCTGAGTCACGAAGGTCAACATACACTTTTGGGAACTCGCAGCATCATACAAATGGGTTTTCATAGATTTTTTTGGTAAAACGATAGTGATACATAACTCAATGTGTAAGCTATTCTCACTGTTGTTCTGTAATATGTCTCCTCTTTGTACAACACTTGTACCAAACCGTGATATCCTTGCATATCCTTGGCACTTAACACTTCTTGACACATGTCTTTACCTAAATGTCAATGTTAAACACAAAACAGTGTGGAGGCCATCTTGACCTTTGCTCCAAAATGTGCCCCCGACATACATTGTCTGAACCCAGTCACGATACTCTTGTGTGTTTGCAAAATGAAAATGTTTAGGCCACACACTGATTAATGCATAAGACATTCTGGATTGATATTCTTTATCAGGACTTCAAGCATCATGTAGTCACAGACATGACACCACCTGTTTGTCAAATTAATCAAATTATACAACTACTAGACCCTCAAAGCACGGTGTAAACTTTCAAATTGTACACCAACGAGACATCATTCAGTAGTCCCCATGAGAGTGTTTTCCTCACCGATCTCTACCTCTTTCCTGATAAACTCGCTTTACAAGCATCCCGACCCAAATATGGCCGACTAACCATGACTGCTCGATCTTTTCCATCACCACTGCCAAGCTCCCCACTATAAAGGCCATCCTTTAGCACTAGATGTCAAGAAGGCCTTCGACCGGGTCGAATGGTCATTGTTGTTTGCTACCATGAAAGCAATGGGGTTCGGACCGCCTTCCTTCGCCTGGTCGAAGCCAACTACAGATCATCGCAGATCAGGTTGGCCATCAATGGGTATCTCTCACAACCGATAGGAATTTCAAGGGGAACTAAATAGGGCTGCCCCATGTCACCAGTCCTGTATTCAATCTTCCTAGAGCCATTTCCTGCTAGAATCAGACACGAGAGGGGAATAAAGGGGATTGTCTTCGGATGGGAGCAGCACAAGGTTATGGTGTTTGCCGACAACTTGCTGGTCGTACTCACGGACATGGGCGCTCCCGAAGCAAGATAAAGGGCAGTTTGCTCGTGCTGAAGGATCCCTCCGCTACCTGGGAGTGAAAATGACCCCTTCTCTAGAGGATATGTACCAAGCTAATTATCCTGAGCTACTGGAAACATTCAAAGCGTGGCTGGGCGAAAGGAGGCTCCTTGGCATATCTTGGATGTGACGTATTAGCGTCATCAAAATGATAATCCTCCCCAGAGCACTCTTATTATTTCCAGTCTCTCCCATTAGCAGTTCCTAATAACTTCTTCAAAGTTCTGAATAAACTGGTGCGGAAGTACATCTGGTAGGGGGAACAGACCAAGAGTGGCATCGAAAGTCATGACAGCCCCCACGGGGGCCGGGGAATGTGCGTCCTGAACTTCAAAATGGACGACAGGGCAGCCCAACTGAGGGTAATTTGAGACTGGTTTACTGGGAACCCAGATAGCATCTGGTGACGAATGGACAGGGCAGTTGTGGGCAGACCCCTAGATGAGGACTTGTGGTGTCCTAGGGCGGATAGGCCCCCCAATAGGTACAAAAGCAGAATAACGGCTCTGGTGGGGAACACTATGGTTAAAGAAGCAGAGATTGCTAGGTGGGAAGAAGCAGATGCACCCGCGCAAGGGACATGATGGAGGGGCAAGAGGTTAAATCATTTCAATTATGTAAGCAAACCATGGGGCTGAAAGGAGAAGACAGGTACCATTACACCCAGCTGAGGCATTGGCTCTCCTCACAACACATGGGAAAATCCACTACCAGAGACTTTACTCCACTAGAAAAGTACTTACTAATGAACACCGGGGACAGGCAAGTAATTAGCAAACTCTACAGGTTATTCACCACACCAATGACTCAGCCTCAATGGGCCTATATGAGGCAATGGGCACACTATCACTCACAATTACAGAAGAACAATGGAGGGAAGTGTGGCAGCAAACCTCTAAACTAATGAGAGGGATGCAGATCAGGGAAATGTGGACCAGGATCCTAGTACAGTGGCACTTGCCCCCGAGAAGCTACAAAGAATATATCCCTAAGTTGCAACAAAATTGTAGAAGTGAACACGTGGCTCCACTTTTGGTGGTCTTGTCCAGTTCTGAAGCCATTCTGGGATGTAGTCGAAGAGATGAAAGACATCTTTGGACCCCAAATTCACAGAGATTATGGAGAAGCTATGCTGGGCCTAAGCAATGTATTTGACTCACTACTGACCAAGCCACAAAGGAAAGCGTACATGGTCCTGAGCGGGGCAGCTCTCTCTCTAATTGCGCAAAAATGGAAGCACACCGCAATCCCCAACGAACAGGGATGGATAGCTAAAATATGGCACTACACCTCACTGGAATGGGTTACATACTCCATTCAAAGAGACTATACGAAATTCAAAACAGATTACGACTTGGTCCTAAATTTCTTACACAAAAACTACCGCGAACAATGGTGTCCCCAGAGATTAAGTTTGCTGGACATATACTATAAGCTGTGAAACGCTATACCCAGAACACTACCTTCAGAAGATATACTACACAGCGATCCAGGGTTGGGGAGGGGGGGATCTGCGAGGTGGGAGGAGGGTAGGGAAGGGGACAGTTCTTGTTTAAAATAAAAAATGCCAATAAAAACTTTTTTTTAATTAAAAAGGCCATCCTATCTTACAGGGTTTTTATCAGCCCGCTCCCCCCCGACCTTCTGAACATAACTATTAAGTGGTCATCTTTCCAGTTCCCCCCACACCGTTGTATCATTATATTATACCGTACTTTCCGCATCTTTGATTATTATCATTTTTATCATCCGTGCGATTGCCGGACATCACAGATCTACAAGTGCATCTTTACAGCACCACTCTGCACACTCTAAAATGACTGACGAGCACAGCACACCGGCATGTAGGATTCACAACAGCCCCACTGGATGTGCGCATGTGCACGCATTATCCCGGTAACGAGGCACAACATTAACTCTGCAGAACGCCAAGTAATTTCTTTGCGCAATCTCAGCAATGCAAACCCCCTACTGAAGACTCAGTAAGCGAATTCCAAGCCTCCGCTGCATGCATACTAAACTTAAGGTAATGCCTCCGCTGGCCCTTGACAATTGATTTTAACTCACCCAGCTTTTAGCCACATATCCACCCATGTATAATCAAGCACCCTCCACCTCAGACTTATTTGCTAATCCAGCCATCCACGCCTAACTAACCAACAGATGTTTGATGCCACCGTTTTTAATTACCCCCGGCCGGACATCGAACTCAGCGCTATTATACAACAACTTGCCCCATGTTCGGACATCAACATCCAAGACACAGAGCCCTCTTTGTTGTTGTTTTCATACAATCTTTGGACACTGTGTCCTATACAGGTATCCAAACCCATGCACCTTCTAATATACTTTTCCTCACTCTTGACAGCCTTTTCAGCAAATTGTTGTCACTAAGAAACAACTCTAATCCGAAGTGGCCATCTCAAGCTGACAGCAGGTGGGTGCTTTTTCCAAATTCTTCCTTTTTCAGCTCCCTATAATCCAAAATCCACCCAGACGTGGGGCACAGCACTATCATACAACAACTGTTCCATGTCTGTTTTGTTTTAAACATAACAGAATCCTTGAGTGCTTGCATTATACACTAACCACAAATGCACTTCATCGTCTCAACAGTGTTGAAAAAGCAAATATTGCCCGGCAAAGCTCCTGTCATGAACAGTGCGCAGTCACTGTACCAAATACAAAGCTTCCATATTGCAACATTTCCCCTCTTCCAGGCGAACAGAAGGTCAGATGACATGAACTCAGACTAATTTAAGAAAGCTGTTCATGAAAGGTGTTCTTTAAACATACATCACACTTTAACATAGAATTTAATGATGATATACCGTGAGCAACACTTGAGGACAAGTGTTCGTAAGCACTGCAAGATCAGCCAACGTCCAGGAAGTGGTGCGTTTCCTGTGCTGGCAGATCGGCTGACCACAAATGTCAGCTAGCAGCCTGTTTGACTTCACACCATTAGGTGTTATCTGATAGCAACCGTTTAAGCTCACATGGTTAAGTGCTATCTGATAAGGATTCAAGAACAGGAAATTGACAGACGTGAACAGAAGCATCTTTCACATTCGCAAAGTCAAAGCCCATAGGGTACAATGGCAAAAAATAGATAACAAGTAAGCAAGATATCCCTTGATAACAGACAGCCAGCTAAGATAGCCTTACGATGCTGCGATGTTGCAGGACTTCACAAATGCCATAGAGTGCCCTGAAGGCATTTACTAAACGGGTACAGAGTCTCACTTTGAGATGCAAAACCCATTGAACATAGTTTCACATAGGAGTTCTACCTCCAACGAACAAAGTGATATGCTAACTCCCTCACTGTTCCAAACAGCAGATATGACAAACCCACACGTGCAGGGCTGCCATGTTACTTGGTAGACATATAGCCCAGCACAAGGATGAGGAAATGAGGGAAAGGAAGGAGCCCAGTAGGCTTGCCAGTCCATTTTAAGCCCGGGGGGCTGGGGAGAAGAGCAGCAGCAGCATACGAGCAAGACAATCAGCCCTAGCTAAGCAGAACCAGTCAACCCCAGAAGGAGCAGTTTCATTTGAAGCACACTCAGTTCTAAACGTGAGTGACAGGTGGATGCTTGCTGTGTGCATGGAGACTGATGGCGCATGGTATAGTGCAGCGTAGTTTGCTGAGAGATAAAGGTAACCCATGCTGTTAAACTAAAACCACCACTTGTTCTATTACTTACACAGTCAAGCATGCTCTTTGCCCACATGGTATTCTTGTTCATGGGTGTGATTTTATGTTATATCTGCTTTTGCTTGTTTAATGAGAATATGAACCCTCAGAAGATAGGGGGTCATATTAAATGCATGAATATGCTAACTCCTGTGTCAAGTGTACAATTCAGAGCAACGCGTCAGAGTGGTATCTCTTTGAGCATAAGAACTTTACAATTCCTGACTCTATATGTTTAATCATGTTGATGAGCACATGAACCTAGGCATACCTGTCTTTTAGCGCTGAGACACAGCTTAGGGTGAGTTTTGACATGAGTGACTGATGACATGGGGTCTGTTTTCACAGCCACAACCAAGGTGGAGCGAAGAGGCTCATGGTCATGCATACTCATAGGCAATAAAGACAGGTGGCACCCCAGATAGATGGGACTACTTAGAGATGACCGTAGCATTGCTAATAATAACCTCATACCCCAGTCACGATAAACAGATAGATGGATTCAATGGTCATCATCTCAACATGCTCCAGATGTAAAATATCATTATAAAGCAGAATTGCAAAGAATTAGTGGATTGACTTTAACAATGGATACAGAACCAGACACCTCATTACCTGACATGCCCTTGTTTGATTTATTTCCAAATAATTCACTGTTATGGCTCACCCATACAAGCTGTTTTGCAGCAGTAGTAGGACATTTTACACACAAAGAGGCATTTTTACATGCTGATATTGCAACAAAACATCTGGGAGACATGTCTGTCCAGACTGCTGAATTACATATATTGCTGCTAGCATTGAGCCAAGCAGACTCAGAAGCCCACACTAGTAGTCTCAGATTCAGATTACATTGTCAGGGCTTATAGTACTGATTTGCATTGGTTGATTCAAAATTCACTTTAGAGACATTAGGCATAACACTATTGCTTCCAGAAAACACTGGAAACAAGTATTTATTTATTTATTCAGAAATGTGTATAGCACACCCAACGCAGAGGCATCTGGTATGGGACCTTAAAACAGACATACCCTTTGCTATGGGTGATGCACACAAGAGCACATACTAAAGGGTACATTTATAGCATTGGCAAAGCATTAGCAGATAAATATTAAAAAATTGCAAGTTATAGAAAATAACACCCTAAGAGCAGCCCTGAATAGCCCGAACCAAGAACACATCACCAATGCCAGAAGGGACACTCACTGGCTGCCCATCCAGGAACTGAACTATTTTAAAACATTGGGCCTCGTTACACGTAGTGCGCTAAAAATCTCAAATTACCGGCATGGCGCTCTTAACGTGTCCGCCCTCGCAAGAGGGCGCTAATAGCGTACCATTACGAGTACACGGACACGAGCATAGCGCCATGCCGGTAATGACCCTACCGCCATGCCGCTAAAGATCCCAAAAAGTCTCTTACCGCCTTCGACGAAAGTGCAGAAAGCACCTTCGCCCTCACGCTGCATGCAAATAGCGGCACCGCTATTAGCGGTGACCATTAAATTGCGGAACCGGAAATAGCGTCATCGCACAAGAACGGGCAAGAGCACGGCGGCCATCTTTAAAAACACAATCCATTGCATCCTCTGCCCCCAGGACCGGTTGGGAGTAGCTTGCAGTTGGAAATCATCAGGGACACCCTCAACATGCCCAAGGCATTGAAAAAAAACACCGACCGGCAGCGGAAAGAAAAATTTACCTCAGAGGAGTTAATAATGCTGACCCAGACCCTAGCTGACAATGTCGCCATTGTCTTTGCCAGCGACATGCGGCGGGAGACACTCATGAAAAAAAGGCAATCTGGGCTGAGGTTGCATTGAAAGTCAGTGCTGTGGGCACCACCACCCGCAATGTGCGCGAGTGCCGAAAGAGGTGGGTTGACCTGAGACTCCGGGTGAGAAGCATACTTGCTGAAAACCTCAAAATTGCCACATCAGGTGGATCTTGGTCGCCCATAAAACTTAAAGAATGGGAGGAGACATGCGCCAACCTCACTGCAGTGGAATGCATAGAGGGAGTCGGCACGATGGAGCATGGCGTGGCAACCACTTCAGATGGAGGGGAGTGTACACATGAAAGCATGCAATGTGAATCTACTGGTCCCCCCAAATGTGAGCCCAGAATCACCTCATGGATGGCCAAACATCCACACATGCATCACACCCTGGCCACGTCAGTGTCACATCCAAACACACACACATGCACACATCACCAGAGACAAGTGCCACACACAACCATGCATGGATGAGCCACTGAACTGACACATCACCTGCATCCTTTACAATGTAGTCAAAATGGCCACAACTGCATTATTGATGTATACTGCATTAAGTACATCGAACCGTAACCAATGACATCCCCCTTCTTGTCCCCGACAGGCTTACATACAGACAGTGAGGATGCTGGCAATGCATCAGAGGCACCCCCTGCGCATAAGAAACAAAGGGCTTTGGACACAGAGGACACCCCCACAACATCAAGGGGCAAAGGCAGAAGGGTCCAGATGCAGAGTGCGAAACATCGGTGGAGCGCCACTTCCAAGACACAAGTTGCCACACCACCAACAATTGCCCCACCTCCGGAGGTTAACCCACCACCACCGATCCCAGCCACAGAGGGCCCACCCTCAGCTCCAGCTAGTTCTGCAGGAGAGGCGGCAGCCACTTCCCCACTATCAGATGTGGACGACCCAACCAACTTCCACATGGAGATGCACACCCCAACCCCCCTGGAATCCCTGAGCCATCATCACAGCACACACCTGGGTCCAATGTCACTGGCGATGAGAACATGGGAGCTTTTAGTAGCCCCCCGGTGGCTTCATCTGTTGACCTGGTACCATCACAGGCCACAGCAGCCACACCGCCAGAACCCAACACTGCCCTCGACCTGGCCAGCATCAGCCAGCGGCAACAAGAAATAACTGTGCTGGTTGGGCAGCATGTGGAGGAGGCTGCCCGTCTCAGGGCAGAGATTACGGAGACAGCAAGGCACTCCAGGGAGGGGATGGAGGCATGTACAGACAGGCTGTGTGGGGAGATCATCCGAGTCAGGGAGGTCCTCACACGGATAGCGGATGCATTGGACTGCCAATTCCCACCACCACCAGGACAGTCTGCCACATCCTCATCCGCCAGTTCGAGGCAGACAAGCCCACTCTGCCGCTCCTCACGCACCACTAGGCGCACGTCTACGCAGCCACCCAATGCTGGTGTTGGCAATGGCCAATAGGGAGTGCATGGTGAAGCCTCCGCGTGCATGGCTGGAGGGAAACATTGTGGCAGACACATGTGGAACTGTTGTGGGGGTTGGGGGGGAAGGGTGTTATGGGACTGTTGTGGGGGGTGAGGGGAAGGATGTTATGGGACTGTTGTGGGGGGTGGGGGGGAAGGGTGGTGTGATGTTTGGGGACATGCACATTTTCTTCTTTATGTTCCTTAATACACTGGTGTTTGAACAAAACACAGGCTTGGACTTCTTCATTGTGTACTTTATTGACGCCATGGTCCATTGTGCGCTTCCAAACAGACACCAGTGCATTACTACCCATATCCATGTGACAGTACGAAACCATGTTACTCAGAATATTTGGTTGATCATATGCTGTCTCACCGCACGTCCCTCCTGGCCATCCGCTCTTGCATGACCTGCATCCCCTTCACCTCCGTCTTCATCACCATCATCATCCTCATCAGGTGCTTCTATTTCAACATCCGGGGGCAGTGGCACATTCCGTCTGATACATATATTGTGCAGCATGCATGACACATGCCATGGTGATCTTGGCCACCTTGTCATCTATGTTGTGTAGCTTATACTTGCATGTCCGTTCATCTCAAGTACGTTGCGGGCTTCCCAGATGGACATTGGCGTACATCTGTATGTGCATTCGTCCGACGGACGACAAGCTACACCCATTTCGAGTATGTATCTCTCCCCCCTGTTAGGTAAGATTTCCACAGGGCTGGTAAATCTTCCTTGCCTGGTTCAACTCCAGAACTTTTTGCTTTTCTAGTGAGATATTTTCCATTAATACCTCAGTGATTGGGAACCTTTTTCCACACTCACCTGTCTTTAACTCTTTCTATGGGTGTCATTTTTAAGACTCTCCATAGTGTCTTTTTAAAGTTATCATGTCTAACAACTTATTGGCAATAAGTGCCTGTTGTTGCTGGGTTGCCCTAGGGGCTCCCCCTTTAACTTTCTTGTGCTAACCTTGAGTGAACTACAGTTCCTAAGGGTAGAAAGGATCTTTGGATCCCTTTTACATTTACTTCTGTGAAACCAGCACACCCCACCTTATGTGGAGTGCTGGGGAGATACAATGTATCCCCTTTCACATTTAAACTGTAACAATTCTGTTACAGTGACAAGCTTACCTTTAATGGCTAGTGTCAGTGATACCTTTTACTAATTTGGTGCACCTTTACCGCGTGCTGTAATCACAGCTGCAGTAAAGGCCCCTAAGGGTGCTCATTTTTACCAAAATGGCCCCTGTCTTCTTTTTCTGCCATTTTAGTGTTTCTTGTCGTTTCTTGTTCCTTCCCCTGACATCCAGGGCGGGAAAATCCTTTGTTTGAGTTTTGTCTTTGGCGGGAGTCCCCTGGACACCCCGCCCAGGCTCCAGTCAGTCTGTAAGCACAGGAAGTGGGGGAGGGGTCCCAAACTTCCCCCTCCTTTGTCTTAGGTCTTCCTTCAACTGGGCCAAATCCCAGTGGGGGGTTGGCTGTCCTGATTGGACAGCCAAACGCCCCTTTCTTGTAAAATGCGGGGAGAGAATGCAGAGGTTGTGTTGCAGTTCCTGATAAATACTGGAAACCTGGAAGCTGAAGTCATGTCGACCACTGGAACCGAAAACCGAAGAGGATGACGAAGGAAAAGCGGCAGGAATGATTTCCAGCGGCCGGAGAGCCTGCTTTGTAACCGGAGCCTGCTGCAGCCCTTCCTTCCGATCGACCTGGGGTCTCCGAAAACGACGACTCGAACCCAGAGCCTGGTGAGACCCACTAGACTCAAGACGACCTGCATTTTGAGCCATCCCACGGGTTGCTGCGACCTTGCGTTCTTCCAATACCCCAATACCCTGGGACCTCCTGCCACTGTACGGTGCACGGTCTTCCGAATTCCGAATCTCGCTGAAACTTCGTGGGCATCTTGGTCCATCTCCAGAGACACGAATCGAGTCCAAAAAGTCCCCTCACAAAAGTGCTGGACCTTTTAAACAACGAGAATTCAACCGCGATTTTCTGTCTTCTTCTGTGCTCCTTGAAAAGGCGCCAAACCCGCAGAACCGCATTCAGCCGCGAGAGAAATCTTGCCTAGGGCCTTCTTCATCGATCCCTGCTGCAAAGTCCCTTCTGAAGTCTTGTGTTCAGTCTCCAGGACAAGGAATCCAGTGACCGGGTATTTGGCTGCAGTCCCTGAAGTTCTCCTGCTGCAGTTTCTTCTTCATTGCTGAGGTACTGTGTTGGCTTGGGTATATATTTACCTTAAGCCTGTTGGGATTTCTGTGTAGTCCTGGGGTGTTTTCTGTGATTGGGAGGTCCCTCGTCCAGTACACCCAGTCCCACTGCTAGAATCCTGCTGGGGTGTCTTCTGTGAAGCCCCTGGACCCTCTTCTAACCCTAGAAGTAAAAGTACTCACTTGTTTGCCAGTTTTCCTCAGGAAACTCTGACTTTTGCTACTAAAGAACTTATTCTAACACTGCCTGTTGGTCACTAGTCCTAGTGACCCCCCTTTTGCCACTGAGTACACTCATGCTCCAAGGGAAAAGACTTTGAAGGGATTGGGACTTCTGCCTAGAAAAGAAATCAAGTGTTTTTACTTACTTGTAAAGAGTTGGTTGGTAACTGTAATTCTAAGAGTGAACAGTTACAAAAGTTCTTACTGATCTTGGATGTGTGATGCACTATTCTTAAAAGTATGGTTAACATCTTTCCTTCCTTAGCCACTGTTTTGCCAGTCTAAAAGAAAGTAGATGTGAAGGTATTTTACTCTCCTGTTATTAGGTGGTGCCTCTTTACAAAAGTAATGTGTTGGTTTCACCAGATTATTCCTGAAGGGTAATTGTATGAGTGTCCTCCAACTGTTGGTATCACCAGGTTAGTCCTGTTAGGATAACTGTATGAGTGTCCCCCAACTGGGTCTTGCTTCCCCTGACTTGCTGCTAGCCTGTCTTTAATACGTCTACATTAGGTTGTTGCCTACCTAGAATATCTATTCAGTAAAGTGTGACATTGGGTTTTACTTTCCCCTTCATTGTGAAGTAAAGTAAGTGGGTTTTACTTACCTTGTGTTAGCTGTGTGCCATCCAAAACAAGTTACAAGAGTTATTGCTTATCTCAATCTGGGGCTCCCTGATTTCCAAAGCATCTGTAATTGTACATTACATCCATAGGTATTACTCACCTGGTATAACTGTGTGTTATGACAAAAGTAGTTATAGGTTTTTACTGCACCTAGAATAAGTGTTTCACTATTCACCAAAAGTATATTGTCCAGTTGACTGTTTATGTGATTTGTTCCAAGAGTCACTGTACAACTGGAAGGGCCTACTGTCCTTGTATTACCAAAAGTAATCTAAAAGTAACCATTGGTCTTTTACTCCCAAAGAATAGGCTTGGCCTATACTAAATGTGTATAACAAGGTTTTGACTTCTCTAGAACTACTGTTAGGTGTTCCAAATAAGGTCTATACTTGGGTCTGTGTACTTTCAAGTATAGTGTTGTGTTTTATATTGTGATGTCATATAATGTTTCAGTATTTACTTAACCCCTAGATTTATCTGGGCCTACTTGTATTTAAATAAATCCTTTATTTTTATAATACATAGTGTTTCAGTGTTTCTTTGGATCATTTGTATTACAATTTTCACTTGTACTGTATCTACTGCCCTCTCTCCCTCCTACAATAAGCCTGGCAGGTCTGCCTACGCTACCATGTACTCAGGTGGTACAGTCTTATACTAAGAGTGGAGTCTTGTACTGCCTCAGTTGAATGGTTTTACTAGGCCCTTAACTGGACTTCAGAAAAACTGTCCTAACACCGTTGGCATGCGCTGGGATCAAGGTGGATTGCATTACATTGATTATTGATATACTTTGTGTCCAAAGGAAACCATCCAGTAGGTTTGGTTTCGCCAAGGTAAAGTGTACTTATTGTATTTAACACAAGAACCAACACCATGGCCTGCTTTAGGCCTGAGGACTCCTCTTATGATGCAATAGAACATTTGGTCATAATGTGTATAGAGAAGGGCCTCAATTGTGAAGGAAGTAAGCTTGAATTATTACAAAGGTTAGGGGACCATATGCATGGTTCCAGTGAACATGTGTCCACTTCTTACAATATTGCTGGGAGTGAGGATGATGAGGGTTCAGACAGCTGTCCAAACTCCTCAGAGGAGGAATATGAGGGTTATGATGAGGAGGATGTTAGTTCACCCCCCTCTCCTTCTCCTGCCTCTACCTTACTGCCTACCATGTGCTCTGAGATATCTAAGGAACTGAATATAAGAAAATTCCTGTGGGAAAACAATATGAAGATGTGGGAATATGAGAAAAAGTATAACAGGTCTGTAGAAGACCATTTTCTGCACCTCTCTTCTTTTTCCAGTTCTTCTGTGTCTACAGCTTCCAGGTTTCCAGAATTGGTGAGTCAGTATGATCTGAAGTGTGACATTGTTGTATGGCTGAAAACTTTTGACCTCACTTGTAAAAGGTTTGGTCTGTGTGAGAGTGATAGAATACCCTGGGTTCTTTTTAGACTTCCCAAGAGGGACTACCATGTGCTCTTGGATTTACCTGAAGTAAAAATAGGTAACTGGGATAGGGTAAAAACAGCTCTCATGGATAGATATAAGAAAAAAGCTTCTACATATCTAGACTCCTTAAGGGACTCTGAGAATAGAGGTAGGTCAAAATGTGCTGTCTCCTCAACCCTTAGGAAGTCTGTCAATACTGAGTATAGCAGAAAAGCTGTGGTCTTAGACTCAGCTGAGCCCCCTTGTAAAAAGGCTGAGGCTCTTAACCTTGAAGTAAGAGAGGTCCCCTTAGGATACCCCTCCTTAGAGATAAAAGGCATTAACTGCCACTCTGAAGGGCACTTGGGTTTAGCACCCATAACTTCAAATAGGGACAAAGCCCCTAGGCCCACAAAGCTAGAGGTCACTCCTGTGACCCCACCTTTAGCTGCTGCTAAGGTGATAGAGCCTCTTGAAAAACCACATGTAGTGGAAGTGGTTCAACTAGTTCCCAGAAACTTAAAAACTTCTGTCCTAGTACCAATATGGTGTAATACCATTAACCAGGTCACTGTTGTGACCCCACCTTCAGTTAACACTGAGTTTATAGAACCTCTTGAAAACCCACCTTGAGTGGAAGTGGTTCAACCTGTGGATAGAAACTTATATATTCCTGTCCAATCTATAACACTGTGTAAAAACTTTGTTGAACCTGACAAGAACCTTAGTGTTCATGTCACACACCCTGTGTGGTGTATGTCCTTTAGAATAAAGACCCCTTCAGATAAACCTGTAGTGGCTGAAACATTTGAAAACCCACTTACAGTGGAAATGGTTCCTAAAACTCTAAACATGGATACACATGAAAACCCACTTACAGTGGAGGTGATCCAGATGGATGTACAAAGCTCAGGTGTTTTTAACAACCCCAAGAGGGCAAGGAGTTTCCTTGACCCCAAGGTAGGAATTGAGTTTTCTCCTTTAGTTCAGAATGCCCAGAATGTAACTTCTAGGCCTGAAAAACTGAACACCAAAAAGAGTTATAAGAAACCTAAGAATAGCTTTCTTACTAGGCCTTCTAATAAAAAGCCTGTGACTCCAACTACTCCTACAGGAGAGATGGATAGGTGTTCTGACAAGGCTAGGGTCTCTGTTTCAAGAGACCACTCTAAACCAGTAGGATCCTCTATAGCGAATCCTACTGTAAGTCCTAATGTTAGCAGGGCATCCTCTAACCAAGGCAAATCAAAATCTAGACTATTAGGGAAATGGGAGCACAAACCATGCTCTACCATTTCAGTTCCAATTCTAAAGTCTTTTACCCACACTACTTCTGAGGGAGGGGTGGATAGACAAGATGGAAACCTAACTAGGCCTTTGAGGACAGGTAAACCTCAAAGCTGGTGGAAATCCAGAAAATATATGTCTAAGGCTAAACCCCTTGACATTGTGGGCTCTTCTGCTGAAGACCCCCTTGTAAATCCTAGAGTTAGAAGGGAAAACCCTAACCAAGGTAAAAACAGATCTAAGAGGAAGTGGAAGGATGTACAATGCTTTGCCACAACCCCTCCAACTAGGATACCCGAGACCCAACCTGCTCATGTGAGAGAGGTGGTGAGGAACCATGGAGACCCCTCTAGGTCTAAGGGATTTCTTTATAAGAACCCCTTTAAAAAGCCTATTGTAGGTTCAGAGGTTGTCACAACTTCTGAGGGACTGTTTAATCAGATCCCCTATACCTTAGACAAGAGTAAAGTGCCCAACACTACTTGTAGGTCATATAGTTTGCAAATGATAACTGATATGAGAAAAAGTATCACAGCAAGGGTTACAAAAAGATTGCTAGTTGACTCAGCAAACAGTTTAACCGACTAGAAACAAGAGATCTATCCAGGTGAGGATTAGCTTCCCCTGTTCCTTAGTCTGGGGGGGACGAGTGTTAGGTAAGATTTCCACAGGGCTGGTAAATCTTCCTTGCCTGGTTCAACTCCAGAACTTTTTGCTTTTCTAGTGAGATATTTTCCATTAATACCTCAGTGAGTGGGAACCTTTTTCCACACTCAACTGTCTTTAACTCTTTTTATGGGTGTCATTTTTAAGACTCTCCATAGTGTCTTTTTAAAGTTATTATGTCTAACAACTTATTGGCAATAAGTGCCTGTTGTTGCTGGGTTGCCCTAGGGGCTCCCCCTTTAACTTTCTTGTGCTAACCTTGAGTGAACTACAGTTCCCAAGGGTAGAAAGGATCTTTGGATCCCTTTTACATTTACTTCTGTGAAACCAGCACACCCCACCTTATGTGGATTGCTGGGGAGATACAATGTATCCCCTTTCACATTTAAACTGTAACAATTCTGTTACAGTGACAAGCTTACCTTTAATGGCTGGTGGCAGTGATACCCTTTTACTAATTTGGTGCACCTTTACCGCGTGCTGTAATCACAGCTGCAGTAAAGGCCCCTAAGGGTGCTCATTTTTACCAAAATGGCCCTGTCTTCTTTTTCTGCCATTTTAGTGTTTCTTGTCGTTTGTTCCTTCCCCTGACATCCAGGGCGGGAAAATCCTTTGTTTGAGTTTTGTCTTTGGCGGGAGTCCCCTGGACACCCGCCCAGACTCCAGTCAGTCTGTAAGCACAGGAAGTGGGGGAGGGGTCCCAAACTTCCCCCTCCTTTGTCTTAGGTCTTCCTTCAACTGGGCCAAATCCCAGTGGGGGTTGGCTGTCCTGATTGGACAGCCAAACGCCCCTTTCTTGTAAAATGCGGGGAGAGAATGCAGAGGTTGTGTTGCAGTTCCTGATAAATACTGGAAAGCTGGAAGCTGAAGTCATCTCGACCACTGGAACCGAAAACCGAAGAGGATGACGAAGGAAAAGCGGCAGGAATGATTTCCAGCGGCCGGAGAGCCTGCTTTGTAACCGGAGCCTGCTGCAGCCCTTCCTTCCGATCGACCTGGGGTCTCCGAAAACGACGACCCGAACCCAGAGCCTGGTGTGACCCACTAGACTCAAGACGACCTGCATTTTGAGCCATCCCACGGGTTGCTGCGACCTTGCGTTCTTGCAATACTCCAATACCCTGGGACCTCCTGCTACTGTGCGGTGCACGGTCTTCCGAAATCCGAATCTCGCTGAAACTTCGTGGGCATCTTGGTCTATCTCCAGAGACACGAATCGAGTCCAAAAAGTCCCCTCACAAGAGTGCTGGACCTTTTAAACGACGAGAATTCAACCGCAATTTTCTGTCTTCTTCTGTGCTCCTTGAAAAGGCGCCAAACCCGCAGAACCGCATTCAGCCGCGAGAGAAATCTTGCCTAGAGCCTTCTTCATCGATCCCTGCTGCAAAGTCCCTTCTGAGGTCTTGTGTTCAGTCTCCAGGACAAGGAATCCAGTGACCGGGTATTTGGCTGCAGTCCCTGAAGTTCTCCTGCTGCAGTTTCTTCTTCATTGCTGAGGTACTGTGTTGGCTTGGGTATATATTTACCTTAAGCCTGTTGGGATTTCTGTGTAGTCCTGGGGTGTTTTCTGTGATTGGGAGGTCCCTCGTCCAGTACACCCAGTCCCACTGCTAGAATCCTGCTGGGTGTCTTCTGTGAAGCCGCTGGATCCTCTTCTAACCCTAGAAGTAAAAGTACTCACTTGTTTGCCAGTTTTCCTCAGGAAACTCTGACTTTTTCTACTAAAGAACTTATTCTAACACTGCCTGTTGGTCACTAGTCCTAGTGACTCCCCTTCTGCCACTGAGAACACTCATGCTCTAAGGGAAAAGGCTTTGAAGGGATTGGGACTTCTGCCTAGAAAATAAATCAAGTGTGTTTACTTACTTGTAAAGAGTTGGTTGGTAACTGTAATTCTAAGAGTGAACAGTTACAAAGGTTCTTACTGATCTTGGATGTGTGATGCACTATTCTTAAAAGTATGGTTAACATCTTTCCTTCCTTAGCCACTGTTTTGCCAGTCTAAAAGAAAGTAGATGTGAAGGTATTTTACTCTCCTGTGATTAGGTGGTGCCTCTTTACAAAAAGTAATGTGTTGGTTTCACCAGGTTAGTCCTGTTAGGATAACTGTATGAGTGTCCCCCAACTGGGTCTTGCTTCCCCTGACTTGCTGCTAGCCTGTCTTTAATACGTCTACATTAGGTTGTTGCCTACCTAGAATATCTATTCAGTAAAGTGTGACATTGGGTTTTACTTTCCCCTTCATTGTGAAGTAAAGTAAGTGGGTTTTACTTACCTTGTGTTAGCTGTGTGCCATCCAAAACAAGTTACAAGAGTTATTGCTTATCTCAATCTGGGGTTCCCTGATTTCCAAAGCATCTGTAATTGTACATTACATCCATAGGTATTACTCACCTGGTATAACTGTGTGTTATGACAAAAGAAGTTATAGGTTTTTACTGCACCTAGAATAAGTGTTTCACTATTCACCAAAAGTATATTTTCCAGTTGACTGTTTATGTGATTTGTTCCAAGAGTCACTGTACAACTGGAAGGGCCTACTGTCCTTGTATTACCAAAAGTAATCTAAAAGTAACCATTGGTCTTTTACTCCCGAAGAATAGGCTTGGCCTATACTAAATGTGTATAACAAGGTTTTGACTTCCCTAGAACTACTGCTAGGTGTTCCAAATAAGGTCTATACTTGGGTCTGTGTACTTTCAAGTATAGTGTTGTGTTTTATATTGTGATGTCATATAATGTTTCAGTATTTACTTAACCCCTAGATTTATCTGGGCCTACTTGTATTTAAATAAATCCTTTATTTTTATAATACATAGTGTTTCAGTGTTTCTTTGGATCATTTGTATTACAATTTTCACTTGTACTGTATCTACTGCCCTCTCTCCCTCCTAAGATAAGCCTGGCTGCTCTGCCTACGCTACCATGTACTCAGGTGGTACAGTCTTATACTAAGAGTGGAGTCTTGTACTGCCTCAGTTGAATGGTTTTACTAGGCCCTTAACTGGACTTCAGAAAAACTGTCCTAACACCCCCATCACACTGCCATGTGCTTGCCCTGCAACTCACCAAGTAGCCACAAACGTTGTCCGGCTTGTCACTCCATGTAGCGTGGGATAGTTGAGTTCCGCAGGACCATGGAATCATGGTTTGATCCGGGGAAACGGGCACAACAATGTCCGATTACCTTGTTGGCGTCACATACCATTTGGACATTGATGGAGTGGAATTGCTTCCTGTTTCGGTAGACTACTTCATTGTGATGTGGTACAACCAATTCCACATGGGTACAGTCGATGGCCCCGATGCAACTTGGGATGCCTGCCAGTGAATAGAAGCCAACTTTGGTGTTTGCAATCTCCTGGGCAGTCCGTGGCATGAATATGTGTTCAGGTGCATGCTTCAGGAGGGTATCAAGTACCTGGTTCAGCATTCGTGAGAATACTGGTTGTGAGATGCCATGCATCTCGCCCACTGTATGCTGGTAGGTGCCTGTGGCCAGGAAGTGGAGCACAGTCACCACCTTGAGTAGAGGGGGGATGGCAGTTCGGATGTCTATGAGGCTCACAATGTCGTTGTGTATCATGCCCACGATGCTGGTAATGGTATCCCGGTCCAGACGGTACAGGGTGTGTATCTGCTCTGGGGTTAGGTTAAATGGACTGGCTCTGATCCTGGGGATTGGTGGGTGCCTCTGTGGTATGATTAGGTGCCGTGGTGGTGCTTGTTGTGCCTGTCTTGCCCTCCTCCTCCTCCTCCTCCTCCTCCTGCATCTCCTCTGTGCTGCCTGTTGTTGTTGCTGCTGCGCTGCAATCATGTCCTCCAGCCCATGTAATGCTGCAAGTATTGAAATGATCTTGGTGTGGGAGGAGGTGTGGGAAGGGGTGTGGTGTGCTCCTTTTGAGCTGCCACAGTCTCCATTGCCTCCACCTGTGCTGATTGTGTCCACCTGTGGCAGGTGGGAACACTGCTCAGTTCTCTTAACGGGTGGTTCGCGATGGTGGTATTAGCGCCATGGCGGTAAGGGGTTCTGGGGGCTTTACCATGCCGCTATTGGCATGTCCGCTAGCCGTGTGATGCTGTGCTATTAGCGGCATGGCGTTATTTACGGGATGGAGGGTCGCGCGCACGCGGGCTGCCCGCTATTAGTGGCACCGTACTTAGTGGTGCCGCTAATAGCGGTGAGCCGGGTCGTAATTAGCATGGGGATTTAACGTTACCGGTATTCCATTACCGGTAACGTTAAATCTCTACCGCCTACCGTGTGATGAGGCCCATTGTCCATTGTCCACAAGTGCCTCTCCAATACTGCACGTCTTTACCTCATACAAGGAATCACTAAAGCCCACTCCATGAGACCCACCAGGACCCCCTACTCAGACAGAATCCTTGTGCCCAAAGTGAGAAGACGCAAATCTGGAGGCTCCAGCTTCCCCTACTGCGCCGCCAAACTCTGGAATTACCTACCACCGTCCCTAAGAGCTGAGAAATCCTACTGAGTCTTTCGCAAAGACCTCAAAACCCAGCTGTTCTCCTAACTCCCCCACCCCCACCATCAAGTCATCTATTTCTCTCAAACCTCAACATGTACAATATGTGTAGCATATATGAAATCCTGATGTCTCTTTGTAAACAATGTAAACATTACCTATGCTCCTTCTCCCTCCATCAATACCATATTTCCTTAACTCAGTATGCCTCCCTGATTTGCACCTGACTTGTACCTGTAACAGAGCCTCAATGCCTCTGGGTTGTTTGTGCGCTTTATAAATGAAATAAATAAAATAAATAAATATGCCAAAGAGCACACAGTGAGAAAAACAATAGCAACCATAACTCGCTCAGCAACTGCAATCGATAAAGTAATAAAAGATGCTTGTTTGGGCATTATACCCAGGCCGAAAAATTGCCCAAGTAATTATAGTTATGACATTGAGAATAATAAAGCAGTAGTCACAATTCATATGAAAAAAGGGGATCCTATTCAAAGATTAATCCCTAACAGAGCAGACAGGGAAAAGCTAATAGCAGCCACACATGGTGGACTTGCATCTACCCATTCTGGAGTTACTGCAACTGCACAACACCTTTTTGACAGGTATTGGTGGCCATGATCAAGGCAACAGGTTAAAGTATACTTAGCGAACTATGACACATGTCTGAAGAAAACTGTATTGAGCTTCATTATCTGGATCATATAGGCCCACTACCAGCAATAAATAAGTACAAATATATTCTAGTAATAGTGTTTTCTTGCATTAGGGTCCCCTGGATGATTCCTCAAAAGAGAGCAGACTGCAAATCATACAGGCACTCCGTGGTATAGTAGCCATGACAGCTACTCAAAGGCTCCATGCTGATAATGGTCCAGCTTTTGCAGGGCAGGCCCTGAGAAAGGCATTAGAGGCCTGGGGATCAGAGCTGCACTTTTCTAGACCTGTATCATTCAGAGGTGAAATGGGCTTATAGGAAGGGCAATCCACTCAATGTTGTGCCTGACTAAATGCATCCTTTCGATGGGGGGTAACTGCATATACCATATGCATCTAGTTAGCAGAAGTTTACCACGCCAGTTTCTATGCAACGGTAAGACTCCATTTGAACTCTTGTTTGGGATAAAGACGTTTATGCCTGCTCTGCACACTCTCCCAAGGCCCCTCTCTAGCCAAGAGAAACTGCTGGTGACAACGCTGCTGAGGGAATCACTCCAGGTGGAATCTGCTGAGGCCACTCTCGAAGCAGGAGATTGGGTCTTGGAGAAGATCCGTGATAAGGCTCTGTTTGACCCGTCCTACAGACCAGCAGTACAAGTACTCAGATTGAAAGGTTACAGAACTGCTGTCCTGCCCCACCCAAGAGAGGCACCAGACAGGTTTCTGTATATCACCTTGTTAGGGAGAATTCTCTCTTTAGGCTGAATTTCCTAACCTAGTGAGTCCCCCAGCAGCTTTGCTGGATTTCTGGAGTTTGTTTTTTCTCCTGCCAAGAGTGAGACTCTTTTCTCCCACTCTTGGACATGATTTATGGTGTTCCTTTGACTGTTAATGTGTTTTTTGGGCTATGGGGTCCTTTACTCCATAGGGTCTCATGTGTTTTTACGATGTGTGTTACACAGCACCCTCCCTGCAGTAACACAGGGGTGTCAAAGTGACACCCCACCATAGACTCCATACCCTGTGACTGACAAATGTCTCCCAGGGCATGTAAAGTCACCATTGGCTTTACTAGTCCCAAATTATTAACAGAAACCAGTACAAACCATCATACTGTGGACGTACTGGTCGGGGCAATTCGATTGCCCCGGGGTCTGTTAGTCGAGGGGGGACGTCTCCGTCCCCCCTGATCGAGTTTTGGCTGATGGCAGTGGAAACTACTTTTTATATTCTACAGCAAATATTTCCCTATGGGATTTTCCGATAGTTCGAGGCTACCAACTTAATTATTTAATTCTCATAGCCTCGAACATACCGCCGGTTTATTTATTTAATATTAATTCGCCGGTTGGTATTTTTTGCCAGGACTCGATTCAAAAATGGCGTGTGTGTTCTCTTCTGTGACTCCAACCCAAGTCGAGCCCTTCGTTCCACTTTTTGGCGGGCCTCTCCACAGAAGCCTCCAAAAGTGGTGCCACTCTGTCTGGGTACCACAGGGGGTGTGGGAGGGGTTTTAGGCACCCTGGACTGAGTTACCTTGGTAACTCAAGTCGCACTCTTATGTGATTGGCCCAAGTGGTGAGCCGGCCGGCTCACCACTTAGCATGTTTGATTGACAGCTAGGCTGAATGAATGGGGTAATGCTGCATAAAAGCAGGGCTTTGGGGACTGGAACTTCAGAAGTCACCACAGGACCTGAGAATCTGAGCCGACCTACCACGACGACACCACCGGTGGAGCCCTGCGGAACAGACTCACCACTTCCCAACGACAGAGAAGATCTCCCGGCTAGAGAGGCTTCTTCCCCTGACTGGTGGGCACAACCAGTTTACCTTCTTCTCTTCGTACCCCAGACCGGTTTGTGGTCGAATTGCCCGTGCCAAGCACCCCGGCAACCGGATAGCCAATTACCACTGGACCGCGAATCCACGGACCGCTCCTTGTACCTGAGAAACTCCGCGGCTGGTTTCTTCCCTGGCAGTGCAACGGACTCCTGTCTTCCTCCCCGACGAGATCTTCTCTTCCCCCGGACGAAGCACCGACTTGCATCCGCTGCCAGGAACAACTACCCCCGCTGGAATATTCTCACCACTTTAAGATACCGTGTCCGCCAGGCCTCCCTTTCTAAAGATTGCTACAAGGTAATAATAACCCCTTAACCTTCTGGACTGGGCTGGCTGCCTTGACCCCCTAACTGGTCTCTTTCTTTGGTCCAACTCTTTTTGAACCTTTTCAAGACTTTTGTGCACTGCAACCGTGTGACCTTGGACACATTTCGTTTCGATCCTCTTAAAGCGGATCCGGCCTGCTGACACTAAAACTCACGGTGTCACTTTGCCTTCCTCTCTTGTTGTGTTCGTGAAAAAGTGTTGGGATCGGTTTCAATTTATTCTCTGCTTTTCTCTCCCTTTTTAAAATGAATTATTAGAGTGCCATCTACGTTAAGCGCTCACCGCTGTCTGAAAATAAGTGGGGCTTTACTTAAGACTTGTCTAATATTCTTTTAAGGGAGTGTATATCTTTTAGTGACCGTGTTTTTGGCTTGCTTACTATTAGTGCATGTGTGTTTTTCTAGATGTGGTTTTAAATAAATAATGATATCTCTTTTACACCAAGCCCTGGTGAGTGTTTACTTGGTCTATTGTGTTCTCTTGACCTAGTGTGAATACTCTGTATACTGCCTAACTCTTCTTGAGGGACGTCTGGCTGCTCAGCCACAGCTACCAAGTGAATCTGTGTGGTACAGACTGCTACCAAGTGGGTTTACTGCCAAACACCTGTAGTCCTAAATCTTTTGCAGTGGTCCCAGAGGGAACTGCACAGGTTTCTGCCTAACACACCTGAAACCTGCTCCAGATGGTTACTTCAATGTTTCCATGCAATCATCCTCTTCCAGTTGAGGAGCCTGCAGAAGAAGAGATGGAGATCCGACAAATGATGATGATTGGCATGCAAGATGAGGAAGAATATGCCACTCTTGACTACAACTCCACAATTCAGGGAAGTACTGCAGGTCTGCCAATTTGGAAACAGAAAGCCTTTCTGGTTCCTAACATAAGGAAAGAATTCTTTTGGACACACTTTCTGAAACAGTGTTTTATAATGCTGGCAGTATACTTCCTTGTACTGTGGATGAGCCTCTCTGTGTTTCTTATCTCACTGACTTCGGGGCATTTTTTTTGCAAGGTTTCCACTCCACCTGCAAGCAAAGAAGTTGTTCTAAAGCCTTTAAGTTCTTCACACATGTTAGAGAAAAGAGATCTTCAAGAGCCAGGAACTCCAGCCTCAATACAAATGTTTCCTCTAACCATGGGTCATATGTGGATGCCATCATTTAAAACGTTTAAAGGCCCAGCCAAGCAGCTGGAAGTTCATACTTTTTCTGTGATTGATGAATCCAGACAGTTTGCACCAAGTAATCCTGTGTCCAGAACATATAGAGCAATGTTAAGAACTAGGCTCCAGACATTTGCGCAAAATGCATTTGATGCTTTTGATGATGTTGAGGATCTCCATGAAATGGGATCCCATGTGTTATGTGCGATATTCCAATGCCTTTTTACTTGTCAAACGTGAGCCCATCCTGTGGCCCAAATACACTTTCTGGGAACACTGTGCAGTGCCTTTCCAAACCGATAATCCTGAATTCCAAGCACAGTTCCCATATATTTCACGGACCCATAATAAGCAGAGGATTACATGTTTGAAAATCAGTGTAAGTCCCCCCCAGAGTGACATGGTGCACAGCACATGTATGTTGCAGATTATGTAGTTTTTGACAGAGAATACTTTTCAAACATGACTGAACAAACCAGGCGGGAAACGGTCCCTCTGTGGTCTAGTTGGGGTCAGCAGATATGGCCAATCAGAGGTGGTCACATGTTAGACATGGCATGTAGATTCCCACATTTGATGTATATTTGTTTAATTATACGCAGTTCCAGACCACTTACAGTAAAAGGAACTTGAGCTTCTACCCTGACTGGAAGAGGGAAGAAGGTGAGTTCTGGAGTGCGTCCTATAGAGAAGGAAAAGAATGCAATGGAACCAAGCATATTACCTATGCATCAGGGAGTCCTGTATTATGGGCGGTTCAAGCAAATTAATGCAATAAAAGAAAAGCAGGAACCAGTGTGGGCCCATATAGGGATTGGATTTCCCATAACACTTCCCTGACACAAGCTATATCCATGGGTAAGCTGTGCCAAGGAATGCTTTCGTAGCATCAACTGAGTGAGGTGATACAATCTCTAGATAACTAGTCAGCTGCTGCTCTGAGGCACATACAGCTACCCACACCACCTCAGACCCTAGAGGAGTACCTTGTGAGGTGGGACAACCATCAATCACAGGTAAAAACGTACACTTGGTCGCAAACAATAATGCGAATCCTTCAGAATGAAAGTGAGGCAGTGCGACTAGGATTTCATGCATCAGATTCTAATGATCAAGTGCTAGAGCAGGGCTTCTATGCGCCAAGAGATGTCATTACAGATGTAGTGGGATTGGTTCAGAGTGACCCGTCTATGATTAGAAGCAACCAAGAAGCCACACTAAGTCTTTCTGTGATAACAGAGTTTCTGGATACTCTTAGCCGAGGAGTCCCAGATTGGAATGTAATTTCAAGCCAGAACAAAAAAATACACTTAACTTGGCCAAAGTTGCAATATGACAAGCAATGTCAGGCTCTACGTTCTTGTTGCTTAGTGTACTTACAAAACGTTTTGCAGCATCATCTTCCTGGGTACCAGGCTTGACTAATTGGATTTTGCATGGTGTGTTAAATATTCCCCATTAGACGACACCTTCCATGGTATGTCAGGAACTGCATTCCTGGGGAAATGTGCATTTGGTTAATGACGCTTGGATCAGGGAAGACTATGTATTTCCTTATTCACATGCATGTGTCTCATCTTCAAGTCCTGAAATAACACTGTACTCATTACATGAATACAAAGGGTCCACTCACATGGACTGTGAGCTTGCAGAGCCAGTGAATTCCTGTGACAGTAACACTAAATGCACATTTCATGTTACACCAATTGCATTTTTTCACAGTCAAGTACACAGCTCATCTAATGGCTCATATCTGGTGCAATTAAATGAATCCTGTTATGTTGCAATTGGGGTTCCAAACCTTGTCCCTGTGAGTACACAAGTTAAGTGATGTGGGTTTATTCTGAATCTACCCAGGCCTTCACAATTCAAATTCCTACACTGGCCGAGTCTCAAGTTAAGACTTTCCAAAATTGAGCTTGCATATGGCACACCTGCAAAACATGGATCTAAGAGTGTGCAGCAGTGAAGAGTCTTATCTTGAAGCACACTCCACAGTAGTCAAACAGATTGCATCTCTACTAGCCTGCAAAGATACAATGGAAGAGGCCATGCATTCGACAGCTCACAGTTAACTGGCATAAATACTTGTTTTTCTGTGGTTACGATGGATGCCACAAAAGCCCCTCAAAAAGGGCTGAGCATGCTGGACACATTCATTAAAACACTGACTTATTTGCAGTCCCGCAGAAGCCGCGAGACCAGGACATTCACCACCTCATGGGCACACCGTCCCCTCTCATCCCCGACTCGCGTGAGGGGACAGGCGCAGGCAGCTCCCCGCTCCTCTGCAGGGCCGCCCCTCCTCCACCCTGCGCTGCCGATACTGCCCACAGACACGGCTCGATCTCCGCTAATGCAGCGCCGTTTCTTTGCAAGTTTCCAGGATTGGGGTCCCAACGCCCGCAGGTGCAGGTCACCACCGTCAGTACACAGCTTCAGGACAGGAGTTTACCGGATTGCTTACCGGATAGTGCCAGGTGCTGGAGAGCTTCACGGACCTACGGCCATCTTAGCCGGGCTCTCTAGATCCCCCATCTGGGCATATTCTTGTGAAGTTTCATATTTTTAACATTATCACAACTGCTACAAAGTCCACATTTTGATAGTTCTGTCTCTGTATATCCCACAAATTCCAGAGTAGTTTCAACTTGTGAGCAATTTTTTCATTTTAATAACCTCTGAATTCCATATTTTTACCAGTTTGGCATAATTTTCTATAAGTCTTTTTCAAAAAGATATTTCCTGTGCTTTCTGAATACACAAAACGGTTTGTCTCCGCCTCCACGGTCTTGGCTGGGCTAGAGAGCATTCCCAGGCCTCTCTGCCTTTGTCATCTGGTTTCAGCCTACACCTGAATTAGCATTTCCTTTCAGTTCAAGGGAGTCCTTTGTCTCCACTCAGAGCAACAGGCCAAAGTGCTCCTCCATTTTCCTTTCACACCTGCCTGTCAGATCCTCAGCAGAGCACAGCGGAAAAGATTCTTTTGTTTGGAAGAAGGTGTGGAATGTCTTTGAGCTCAGTGTGGCTGGATTTAACTTTTTAACACAATGCTTAACATAGTCTTGTCCTAAAATACAAATTACATTTTTAACAAATATATCCACCAATCTCTTAATTCCAGCCTTTTTAAAATATAGTTTTGAATTGTATCCACCTCTATTGCTTTTGATAGGAGCTCTTTTCCATACTTAGATCTTAATGTAGAAGTTTAAATGACAGGTTTAATTAATCGCCAGCTTCTGACACAGGCGAGTAGCGGTACTACGCCCATTTTTGACATATTTCTTTCAAGCAAGCATCTTTAAAGGTGGATTTTCTTCTGATAAATATGTTTCTGCTGACATTGGGCTTAGATGAATTCTTTAAATAAATTGATGTTGAACACCCACCAAGGATGCTGAATCTTTTGTGATGTTTGAGAACCATGATTTTTGCACTTTCCACAGCCAAGGAAAAACTGATTTTTAAACATCTCTGTGTTTGTCTTGCTATGTAGGACTGCTTTTTCAAATAGTTTCAGGTTACTCTGTGGGTAGCCCAATGGTGGGTTTTGGCAGTGGTCTCCTGTGTTACCACTGACATAGGCAAAAGTGGATTGGCGGCCTCTTTTACAGGTTTTTCCTGCACACTTCTGGGTGATTTTAGCACGCATAATGCTTTACAGCGGCCATTCTGAGGTTTCTGATGCAAGCAGTGCACAGTAATGATGCAGGGCATGGACTAGTGGGTTAAAACATCCCACAAGCCCCCCCCTCTTGCGATTTGGCGTTGATCGCCCATCAATAGAATTCACAAGACTGGGATGTCAGTCATCTCTTTTGGTTCCAAAAATGGCAAAGTTAATCATCTTTTTCTACATCAGAGGTGGATCGATCGGTTCTCCTCACCCAGTCCTGATGTGAGTATTGAGCGATACTCTGGGCCCCTCGGATCTTTGCTCCCGGTCCCCGGGTAGTCCCCCTTGGTTCATCTCCATGGTTTACAATCCTAGGATGACAAATCAAAAACATATTTGTAGACATTTCCCCACCACTATTAATGTAGTGGGGCGGACACATACATTTTGATAAATCAGGACATTTCTTTTGTTGTAAGTTATGGACTATGGACTGGGGTTCCAGAAGACTCCTCCAGTTGCTGCAGAGTGTGCCTAGGATGGCAACACTTTAGTTGGTTAATATGGAACCACTTATCTTCCCCCTCTTCCAAACTGCCTTTGGGGATGCAGATTTTGTAGGCGTCTGGTGAGATTTTTTCTACAATTTCAAAAGGACCCCTCCAGGTAGGCAAAAATGTGCGCTGTTTGGCCTCTTTCCTTTGGAAATTGTATAAGTAGACCTGGTCTCCTACATTGTATTCTTTTCTGGTCGTCTTTAAGTCATAGTGGGTCTTCATGCTGTCGGCAGATCTCTCAGATTTCGCTGAGCGTAGGCAAAAGCATGTTGAAGGTGTTTTCTTAGATTATCAACATACTCATGAGCTGTGGAGGCATTGATCAATGTCTGCTCTTGGGTTCTGTAGATCAGATGCTGGGGAAGCACCGTCCTGCGTCCAGTCATTGTCACGACCTGTGACCCAGAACCACACTGGGTGGTAACATGCCAGGTAGGGTTAGGGCTTGGGTTCATTTAGGGCCCCAAGGGCCTTGCATTTTCTCTGGGAACTCTCCTGGAGTCAGTCCTGGTGCCTTTGGCGCCAGGCGCATATTTGGAATGGGATTTGAAGGGACTACTTTTTATGTGGAGGCTTGCAGCCTACATGGAGGCACCCACACAGTCTAGTCCCCAAGAACCAGACTGTGCGGTGCAGTGTTTTAGGGTGTGGTAACCCGGACTACTTTATCTGGACTACTTGACAGGGTAGGCTATATAAACCACAGCCAAGTTAAAGAACGTGCTTCGCGTTATTCTGCAGCCAGCAGCGTAACGCTCACTGTGTTCAGAGACCAGCACCCGGCGTTCCTGGAATCGCGGACCTGCAGAGGAGACAAAAGAACATCATTAGCAGTTCCAGTTTACCTGCAGTCTTCCATCCTTCGATCCCAGCTGCTCGCAGTCTTCCATCCCAGCTGCTCGCAGTCTTCCATCCCGTTGGCAGCATCTTCAGGACATTGCGCTCGCACCGGAACGAAGCACCTGGGGAGGAGAGAAAAAGGGACAACGTTAACCGGTTACTCACAGCAATCTCAGCAGCAACCAAAATCTCCTCACCTGGCTGGGCATATCTTGGCCGGTTCCGCTCCGGAAATCACCGCACGCCCAGAAAGACCATCATAACCTGAAATGGAATAAAGAATACAGGTTAGCCCAAAAAGATCTTAGCGCGCCGCACTTCGCGCTGAAGCTACCTTTCTTCATACGCGACGCGTCCATAAATCCCGGCAGGAGCCGAACCCGAGCAGCGCACCCAGCGAAACTCTGCATTTCTAAGGGGGAGACAATCAGGGAAAGACATTAATAGCCCGAAAGAAAGCAAAGACCCTCAAAGACTACTATAATCAAACTTACCTCTTTAAAGACACTTGAATGGATTCGCATCAGTGAAGTTAACTCAGTCGCTTCAACTTGCAGAAACTATGCGCCCCTCTGCAGAAAGCACGATGGAGAGCACGCCAGACATCATAACAGGTCGAGTCCAAGGGGCTGGTGGGAGGAAACGAAAATCTGAACCTAAGCCCAGTCCTCCTGTGTTTTCAGGCCCACCTGCCATAGAAGACATCATCCCGAATTGAGTACATCTGGGGGGAAATCCGGCAACCAGGGCATACAAGCGTCCCCGTGGATATCAGGTGAGCTTAACAGTCATCAGCTCAAATGATGACATTTTAGTTGCAATGAAGGGGTAGATCTGATGGCCATTAGGACAAGAGGTAATCGGATATCCCAACTTGGCCCAGAATCTGCCACAAACCTTTTTAATATGCTCACAATTGTTTTGTTGTATCGCTCTACTACACCACTAGAGGCTATCCGGTAAGCAATGTCCTTTTGACCCCCAGTATCTCCCACATCTTTGTCATTACTTCGCTGGTGAAATGGCTACCTCTGTCTGACTCGATCCTTTGGGGTAGTCCAAAACACGAAAAAGATGTGTTTGATCATCAGGGCAGCTGCTGTTTCTGCCTTGCAGTTTGGGGCAGGGAGACATTCCACCCATTTAGTAAACAGCATGTCACGGTCAACATGTACTTGTTTCACCTAGAGGAGCGAATCACGGGCCCGATGAAATCGACTTGCAAATCTGACCATGGCAGTGTCATCCCCCTCTTTTGGAGAGGCGCACGGTGTGTGAGGGATGTTGGCTGAAATTGTGCATACACAAGACACCCCTTCAAGTATTGGTCGAGGTCCCGCCCTATGTGTGGCCAGTATGCAACCTCTCTTAAGATTTCAAGTGTTGTATGAAACCCCCTATGACCGGCTGTGGCCGCATCATGGGTGTGACTTAACATCAGGCTTCGGAATGCTGTAGGGACCACCCACTGATCATGGCCAGCTAGGGATTCCCTTACCAACAAATCGTCTTGGATTCAGAACATTTTTGGACATTTCATCAACACACTCTGAGGTGCTCTTTCCCAATGTAAACGGTATCAGTCAGGGGCAAGTTCTCAGGGTCCTCAATGTGTTGATAAAACTTACCAATTATTGGATCCCCTTTTTGAGTCGTAATCAAATCAGCATCTGGGGTCTCCTTACTCCATTGTGCAGTTGAGAGTTCATTGTGAGCATTTGTCTGGGACCTAGTGATAGCAGTGACCTGGATCCCCCCCAACAGGGACTCGATCTCAAGTAGATCCCCTTGGATGGCTCCGGTTTTGGCCAGCTGATTAGCTAAGCCATTTCCAGTTTTGTCTGGTGCCTCTACTTTGGAATGACCCTTAATCTTTTTCCAGTAGATGGTCATCCCATTCGAGGTGACCAGATCATCAATATTTTGAATTAATTTCCCATGTTTCAAGGGTTTATTATTAGCATATAACATGCCTCTGGTTTTCCAGTTAACCAGGTGCTCCATGAACCCGTTCCGTACATAATCCGAATCAGTGATTATGACCAGTTTGTGGAGTTAATTTTGGACAGCAGTGAATGTGGCTTGATGCATAGCCATCAACTCTGCCACTTGACTACTTAGGGGACCAATCTTGTACCCAGCGGAGGGTTCTGGGGTCTCATTCACCCATGCATTCCCTACGCCTGCCACAAGTTCTTTTTCCCTGTTGTTGTCAACATGATAAGAGCATCCATCCACATAGACAGTGGGCATTCCCTCACACTTGTCTTCTTCAAAGACTTTGTGTGGGGAATTGAGGCATGCCTCCATGTTTTCCTTGATTTTTAGACTTTCGTCCTCGAGACAGTTTTCTCTGGCACAATCATGCAAATCAGCCAGACCTTGCGCGAGGGGACTCTTCTTGTTTTGGCCATATCTGACATCCACAAGAAAGCCTTGCATTGAAAGAATCCAGGAAGTAATTTGGGAATTACCTACATTTCCGGCCCGGATTCTGTCACTTTGGAGATATTGCAGAGGCTGGTGTGGCGTCTGCACTAGGATGTGTTCCCCCTGGATAAACGGGCGGTAATTCTTCAATGCCCACACCGTTGCCAGGAGTGCCTTCGTACAATCGTTGAATTTTTCCTCCACAGAGGATAAAGTTTTACTCGTATAGGAGATTACTTTATTGACCTTGTCATGCTTTTGGTATAATACTGCAGTCAAGCATGTATTAGAGAGCCCTGTCTCCAAGAGGAACTCCTTGTTTCTGACAGGGTAAGCTAAGCAAGGCGCTTGTGAGAGGCTTCTTTTGAGTTGTCTTACTGCCTCGGCTTGTTCTGGACCCCATTCCCACTTGACCCCCCCCTTCAAAAGATGAATCAGGGGTCTTGTGATCTCTGCGTAGTCCTCAATGAACTTTCTGCTGTAATTAGTCAGTCCAAGGAGGTTCCTTAGTTCCCGCAGAGTTGTGGGGTCTTTTCATTTCTGGAGTGCTTCCACTTTCTTTTCCTGGGGACAGAGACCCTGAGGAGTAATCTCATGCACCAAGAAGGAACAAGTTACTTACCTGTAACTTTTGTTCTCCAGCATGGGTCTGGCATGGATTCACATGCTCATGAATATTCCCCGTCGTCAGGCCAGGAATCCTCGGTATAGAAAAAAATCAGTATCAGTTTCGTTTCTGATCTGTCTTTCTTAGTACTGGTCTCTGGGTCATACTGCCCCCAGCCAATGACTGCCCTCTCCCTAAGCCCCGCCTCCGGCAGCCATCCTCAGATTTGGTAGCACGTAAAGTGGCAGTATGACCAAGTGAAGAGCCGCAGAGGGGTAGGCGGGAGGGTTTGCATGTGAATCCATGCCAGACCCATGCTGGAGAACAACAGTTACAGGTAAGTAACTTGTTCCTTCTCCAGCATGGGGTCTGGCATGGATTCACATGCTCATGAATAAGAGAATACATAGCAGTACACACATGCACAACCACGGGAGGTGGCAACAGGCTCAACATTAAGCAACTCTTACCTCCTCACCAGGCTCACCTTCGGCGAACAGGTTGCGCAGCACTTGTTGGCCCTTCCTGGACTCCTCCTTGGAGTCCCGATCGACGCAGTAGAATCTTGTGAAGGTGTGCGTCGACCTCCACGTCGCAGCCCTGCAGATGTCCAGCAGGGGCACACCAGACAGGAACGCCGTGGTAGCAGCGATCACTCTGGTCGAATGGGCTCTCGGACGGCCGGGCAGCTGTCGGTTTGCCAACCGGTGACAGCGCATGATGCAGCCGGAAAGCCATCTGGAAATGGAAGTCTTCGAGAGAGCCTTCCCTTGATTCACAGTCCCAAAGTTCACAAACAGCTGTGACGTCTTTCGAAAACTCTTCGTGCGGTCCACGTAGAACTTCAGCGCTCTAGCTACATCCAGCGAGTGCAAAGACCCCTCGGCCGGCGACGAAGGCGACAGGAACACCAAGGGCTTGTTGAGGTGGAAGTCCGACGGCACCTTGGGCATAAAGGATGGGTGTGTCCTCAGCACCACCCTCGTGTCATGAAAAGTCAAGTATGGAGGCTTGCAAGATAGGGCCTGGATCTCTCCCACTCGTCATGTGAAGGTGATGGCCACGAGGAAAGCTGTCTTCCATGACAGGAACGTCAAAGGCGCTGAATGCATAGGCTCGAATGGGGCCCCCATGAGCTTGGTCAGCACCACATTAAGCTCCCACGCCGGGCAGGAGCCTTCACCGGCGGGAATGATCGGAATAGTCCCTTCATGAATTCTTTCACCAGGCGATCAGACCACAAGGACGCCCGTCCCATCGTCCTGGTATATCGGGAGATTGCAGCCAGATGTATTTTGATGGAGGCGTGAGCCAGTCCAGCTTTGGCCAGCGACAGTGGGTACGGCAGTACTTGAGGGGCCATAATCCGCAGAGGGTTAATCTTCTGTGCACGGCACCAGACAGATAACCTCTTCCATTTTTGTCCGTAGCACTTGAGAGTTGAGGACGCCCTGGCCTTTGCAAGAACCTCTCTGCAGTCGGCCGGGATGTCGTACCCTCCAAACTCTAGTGCTGCAGGAGCCAGGCCTGCAAGTTCAGCGGCTCCGGGTTGTGGTGAAGAATGGCGCCTCCTTCTCTGGAGAGAAGGTCTGCGTCTGTCGGCAGCTTGACTGGTGGGGACGTTGACAAGTCCAGAAGGTCTGGGAACCAGATCTGTCTCGGCCACGCCGGTGCGACGAGGATCATCCTGCACCGGGACCTCTTGAGCTCGTTGATGAGCCGGAGCAGCAACGGCAGTGGAGGGAACGCATAAAGAAATAGGCCGTCCCAGGGGAACGAGAAAGCATCGCCCATGCTCCTCGGCTGGGGGAACCTGCTGGCGAACCTCCGGCACTTGGAATTCATCGGCGTCGCAAAGAGATCGATTTGGGGTTCGCCCCATCGTCGGAAGAGTCGATCCACTTGATCCTGGCGTAGTTCCCACTCGTGGCACGAGCGCAGCTCCCTGCTGAGTGAGTCGGCAATCATGTTTTTTATTCCTGCCAGATGAAGAGGCACCAGAAACATCCCTTGGGCGACGGCCCAATGCCACAGATCCTGGGCTTCCTTGGATAGGGCCGGGCACCTGGTTCCGCCCTGCTTCCGGATGTAGAACATTGTGGTGGTGTTGTCGGTTAAGATCCTCACCACCTTGCCTTTGAGGGACGGAAGAAAGGACCTGAGGGCCCAGAACACCGCGCAGAGCTCCAAGATGTTGATGTGGAGAGACTTCTCCTCCGGGAGCCAAAGGCCTCTCACGTGAAGATCTCCGGAGTGTGCTTTCCAACCTTCCAGGGAGGCGTCCGTCGTCACCGTCACCTGGTGAGCTGGGGTCTGAAAGTCCGTGCCCGCGGACAGATGGGAGCGGGTACCCCACCACCGGATCCCCTGACGGAACGTCTTGTTGAGAGGGATCCTGTCCTCGAAGCTGCCCGTCGACTGGATCCAGCGGGCGTCGAGGAACTCCTGCAAGGGTCGCATCCGAAGCCTGCAAAGGCGCACCAGATAAATGCAGGAGGACATCATCCCGAGGAGGGTTTTTGATA
The DNA here is from genome assembly GCF_040938575.1 of Ambystoma mexicanum. Classification (NCBI taxonomy): domain Eukaryota; kingdom Metazoa; phylum Chordata; class Amphibia; order Caudata; family Ambystomatidae; genus Ambystoma; species Ambystoma mexicanum. The sequence continues at coordinate 644,663,926 of NC_090923.1, forward strand.
GATCTTACCCTGGCCATGTCCATGGCCAGTAGACGCTGCACCTTGCCCAGAATGGTCCTGGTCCTTTCCTCCGACGGCGAGGCCAGCCGCGCCACTGTGTCGAGCTTGGCTCCCAGAAACAGGGCGAGTTGCGACGGAACCAGGTGGGATTTTGGAAAGTTGATGGAGAATCCCAGGTCCGTGAGTAGCTGGACGGTCTTTGCAGTGTGCTCCACGGCGAGCTCCTTTGACCTTGCCCGGATGAGCCAGTCGTCCAGGTAGGGGTAGACGTGGATCCCTGTAGGCACAGCCGCGCCGCCACCGGTGCGAGGCACTTGGTGAACACCCTGGGTGCCGACTTCAATCCGAACGGGAGGGCCTTGAACTGGTAGTGCCGCCCTTGGACCACAAACCTGAGGAACTTTCAGTGTCTTTTTAGAATGGGGATGTGGAAGTACGCATCCTGCAAGTCCAACAACGACAGGAAATCGCCCTCCTCCAGCTGTCCCAGCACATGCTGGAGGGTGACCATACGGAACTTCTGTGCCTTGATGTACTTGTTCAGTCGTCGTAGGTCCAGGATGGGGTGCCATCTTCCTGTCTTCTTTTTTACGAGGAAGTACCTTGAGTAAACTCCAGAGCCCCGAAGACTCTTTGGGACGAGCTCGATGGCACCCTTCTTGAGCATCGCCCTTACTTCCAACAGTAGTTGAGGGACGTGATTTTCCTTCCTGGCCACGGATGGAACATGAGGGCACTTCTTCTGAAACTCGAGGGCGTGCCCTTGGGCCAGGGCGTCCAGCACCTAACTGTCGATGGAGATGAACTCCCACACGCTGATGAACCTCGCCAGCGGCCTCCCACCGGGGTGCTCCGGCGGGGGCCCGACTCCACGGTCGGTTCAATCTTGTTTGGAGGCCGCCTTGCCTCCTTGACCTCCCTGTCGACGACGACGGGCACCGCCTGACTTGCCGCGTCCCCTGTAGGCTTCCTGGGACGAAGATCTTGCCGCTTGGCGGTACATGGAGGAGCCACTGCCGGATCCCTTGGAGGCACCCGGTCTGCCTCCGGAGCTCCGAAAGGACGGCCGTCGTTGTTGGAGCACTCCCAGTGCCCGGGCAGTCTCTGTGTCTGTCTTGATGGCCTGAAGGGACTCATCAACCGCCTTCCCAAACAGGTTGTTCCCGTCGAAGGGCATGTCCAAAACCTTGGTTTGTACGTCCTGGCGGAAATCCGTGGCCTTGAGCCATCCTCGTCGTCTCAAGCAAACGCTGTTGCCCAACTGACGGAAACCGGTGTCAGCGATGTCTGTTGCCACCGTGATGGCGTGGTCCGAAGCAATCCCCCCCTCCTGTAGGATTTCAAGGGCCTCAGCCCCTCTTGGCGTCCGGATAGGAAGTCTAACAGAGGGGCGATTTTGAACCACAAGTCCGTCGTAGCGGGCTACGATAGCCAGGGCGTTGGCCGCCTTGATAGTCGTCGCTGCGGATGAGATGATCCGTCGTCCCATCGTGTCCAACTTCCTGCCCTCGCCGTCCGGCGGGGAAGTTGATGTCGAGGCCGATGCCCCCCCAGCTTTCTTCTTTGCCGCTGCCTAGATGACTGAATCCGGGGTAGGTTGTGCCCAAAGGCACAAGGGGGCAGCGTCAGGGACCCGGTACTTCTTCTCGTACCGGTCCCTCTTTGCCGGCGCCGTGGCAGGGTTCTTGAGGAGGGCGAGCCCCTCATCCCAGATGTCATCAAGAAGCGGTACGGTGAGGACCGTCTTCCTTTTAGCCTTGCGCCGTTGGTAAAGGAACCCTTCTTTCTTCTTTTCTTCTGGGCAGAGCTGAAAAAGCTTGGATGCCCTGGAAATCACGGCATGAAAGGATCCAATCTCGTCGGGCGGGGACGCCCGAGCAGGGGGCGACGGAGGGCAGGAGGGCACGTCCCGTCGTCGCCTCCGTCGTCATCTGTACCTGTCGTAGCCGTGTCCGTGCCTGTATCCTCCCCGTGGGTAGCAGACCGGGGGGGAAGGCAGAGCAGGCCGCAGAGGTGGGAGAGGTGGCGTAGGATGCGTCCTCCTCCTCTTATGCAGTGGACTCTCCGAAGGTCCTGGCTCCGGTTCCCCTGTCGGGTCTGGCTCAGGTACCTCCGTCGGGGGAAGTGGCAACCTTGTCCTTATCTCCGAGCATAAGGACTGAATCGCTGACAAAATGGCCACTGAGGTGTCCTGCGGCGCCGGAAACAACGGGCGCGAGGGCTCTTGAGGAGCCTTGTCGGCGACACCGTCGGTCTTGAGGAGCCCTCGTCGGGATCCCTCCCGATGGGCCGGGCCTCTTCCACGACTTCGATGAGCTCTTCTTCAGAGGTCATGTCCGTATTCACGATGGCCACCAGCACCTCCCCCACCTTTTCCAAAGAGGACTTCGTGGGGGTCTTCCGTGTGCGTCTTGTCCTCATGGAGACAGTAGAGGCATAACGAATGCTCGTCCTCCTTGAAAACATTCTGAAGCTGGCATCCAGGGCAGGTCCTGAACAGCTTCCCGGGCGTCGAGCTTCCTTTCTCCTGGGCCATGTCCGGGGTAGGCCTCGGAACTTCTGGAATCCTCTAAAAGCGTAACTCGATGAAATCTTCACCCTTGAGGGGCATAGAAAACTCCGAAACTGATCCCTGTTGATCGGATGTAGAAACGGTGGAGCTTGAGGCTCTGTTTACTTGAAAAATGAGAAAAATCTCCGGAAAAAGCGCGAAAACGCAGCAAAAGCTCGAGAGCTACAGCACGAGGAATCCCCACACTTGAACGTGCAGTAAAAATCTGAGGATGGCTGCCGGAGGCGGGGCTTAGGGAGAGGGCAGTCATTGGCCGGGGGCAGTATGACCCAGAGACCAGTGATTGGTTACTACTAAGAAAGACAGATCAGAAACAAAACTGATACTGATTTTTTTCTATACCGAGGATTCCCGGCCTGACGACGGGGAATATTCATGAGCATGTGAATCCATGCCAGACCCCATGCTGGAGACATTTACATGGGTTCTACACCAATGTGTCTTTTGAAAGGAAAGTTTTGCTCTGGCAGCCCTCAACTGTGTCAGAACATAACGGATCTCCACTATGTGTTCCTCCACAGTTGAGCTTTTGATGAGAACATCATCTACATAAGCCAGGTTACCCCTCTCACCCAGGTCGGGCATGGCCTTATGTAGAAAAATGGTGAATTCATTGCCGGAGTTGATGTATCCGAAGGGAGTCCGGGTCCATGTGTACTGCTGCCCCCCAAAAGGTAAAGGCCAGCTTGTATTGGTCCTCCCAACTATAAGGTACAGACTAGTATCCATTGGTCAGGTCTAATGCAGTGAATACCTGTGACCCCTGGATCGGGGCCAGCCCTTGGTCAATGTAGGGAAGAGGCCATCGGGAAGTATGGACCCGTTTGTTGAGCTCCCTAAGGTCGGCGCAGAGTCTCCACTGGCCGTTTGGCTTCAATATCCCCAGCACCGGATTATTGAAGGTGCTGTGGACTGGACTGGACGGATTATCCCACGGGACTCAAGGTTCTTAATTATTTCCGTAAGGGACTCCATTGATGCGAGAGGCAAGCGATATTGCTTCACAAACACTGGAGTCATGCCAGGGTCTGTGGGAATTGTTGTTGGGTGGATGTTGGTGCGACCACAGTCATATGAGTCCATCGCAAAGAGATCTTGAAAATCCAAGAAAACTTGTTTCAACTTTTGCTTCTGCTCCAGAGTCTCACAGGCATCAGCTAGGTCGACTCTCTCTTCAACCATCTGCCTGAAGCCTGGAAAGACTTCTGGTTTCAATATCTCAGCGGCCTACTCCAGCTGGTTGGAGAAGTCCCTGGTCAGAGACCTATTAGCAATAACAGAGGAACCTTATTAGAGGGGACGGCGGCCGGGCATATGGAGGAATGGGGACTATGGACTAAGAGTAAGGTGGTCACTGCGTTGAGTAACCTGGTTATACTCCTACGTCCCATCCCCTTTCCGCCACACTTATGGGAGATTCCCACGCACTCCTAACAGGAACTACGGGTGGATGGAAATACCCCTTACTGAAAAAGGTTCTTCAGCATAGCCTGACCAAACTGAGCATCAGCTCTTGAGCTCATGTCAAGACAATAATGCTTACAAAAAGCAGACGGGGAAGCCCAAGTAGCTGCCCTAGCAATGGACTCCAGGTGTGCATGAATACCCTTAGGAGGTTTCGGCCCTTGGACGGTGAAAGACTCCGTAATGCAGGCGGCGATCCCCCGAGAAATAGTCACCTTAGACGCCTGCTTACCCTGAGAGTTACCAAAAGTCACAAACAGTTGAGAAGAACTCCTAAGCTCAGAAGTTCAGAGCCCTTCTGGCATCAAGATAATGCAGAACCCTTTCTGCCTCGGAGGTACGGTTTTGAAAAAAGACCGGCAGGGAGATCGACTGATTCAGGTGGAATTCAGTTACCACCTTCGGCAGGAAAGCAGGATTTGTCCGTAGTACTACCCTATCCTTGTGAAAGACAAAAAAGGGATGCTCCACCGACAAGGCCTGGAGCTCACTCACCCGCCTCGCTGACATAACAGCGACCAAAAAGGACACTTTCCAGGATAGGTACTTGAGGTCCACCATGGCCATTGGTTCAAAAGGATTGTGGCACAACGCCTTCAGGACTACATTTAGATCCCACGGCGGATGCGGGCTACCAATTGGAGGGTAGAGGCATGTCAAGCCTGCAAAATGCCTCTTAACCACTTAGCCAGAGAGTAAGAACATTGGTCTGTAGAAAGATAAGCGGAGACCGCTGAAAGGTAAGTTCTGCATGACCGAACGTGAACACCTGACTCTGCTGGGAAGGATACGAAGGACAGCACCTTGTCAATTGTAGCCCGCCTTGAGTCCAACTGTTTCTCCAAACACCAATGACAGAACCTGAGCCATTTACTTCTGTATTGGGATCTAGTCGAGGGTTTCCTGGCTGCCTGGATAATATGCATATTATCCGCAGACAAGTTAAGATGTTCTAAAGACTTGAACTCAGTCACCATGCCGTCAAGCTGAGCGATTGTGGGGAGGCGTGCCACATCTGCTGTTCCCCCTTATAAAGAAGATCGGGGGTCACTGGTAACCTGATCAGCGGATAAGCCGACAGGTGTTGAAGTTCTGAGAGCCAAAACCTGGCCGGCCACCACGGAGCTATGAGCAGAAGGGAACAGTTCACCGAGTTCTTCAGCTTCCAAATTGCTCGATGGACTAGAGGCAGAGGTGGGAAGGCGTAGGCTCTCATGTTGTGCCATGGAATCTCGAGTGCATCCCCCAGAGAGGAAGCTCCCAGCCCCCCTCTGGAGGCATACTGAGGAAGCTTCTTGTTTATCGCCGTAGCGAAGAGGTGCACCTCCAGTGTGCCCCAATGCAAGAAAATCCATGAGAGGACCTCCGCCTTCAACTGCCACGCGTAGCTGACCACTGTTCGCCGGCTGAGAGCATCCGCTGTGACATTCAGCTGGCCCGGGATGTGCACTGCCAGCAGCCAAACACCATGAAGGTACAGCCCACTCCCAAATCTGGATAGACAGGTCCGCGAGAGAAGGAGACTTGGTTCCCCCTTGCTTGTTGATGTAATACATCGACACCATATTGTCCGTGTGTATTCGGACCACCTTGTTGGCTATGACTGGTCTGAACGCCCTGAGCGCTAGGAAGATTGCCAGAAGCTCTAAATGTTTTATGTGGAGTAGCTTGTCTTGAGGCAACCAGAGATCCGAGACCTGAAGAGGATCTAACGTCGCACCCAACCCCAGGAGGGAGGAGTCCGTCGTGATTGTCACCATAGGGACTGGGTCCTGAAACCCCGCACCCACCGACAGGTTGGTGAGAGATGACCACCATTCCAGGTCCACTCTCATGGAAGCTGGAATCATTATTCAGCTTGGAATCCGGGTCCACAGCCTGACGCCAAGAACTCCGAAGAGCCATCTGGGTCTGCCTCATCTTGAGACGAGCAAGAGGAAGAGCCAACACGCACAAGGCCATGAGGCCCAGAAGCCTCTGGAACCACGAGGCCGACATGCTCTCTAACTGTGCAAACATCTGACACGTGGCTAACAGATCCGCCACCCTGTCCCCGGTCAGGTACACTCTGCAGTCGATCGTGTTCCAGCAAAAACCCAGGAAAATCAAGTCCTGCGAGACCGTCATGGAAGATGTCCGCCAGTTCACCGACAGCCCAAGATGGAACTGGAGCTGAAGGAGAGACTGAAGTTTGCCCGCTGCTTTCAACGGACAAGGGCTGCGTAAGAGCCAGTCGTCCAAATAAGGATACACATGGATACCCTGCAGACGAAGATAGGCTGCAATCACCGACATCATCTTCATGAAGACACGCGGCGCCGAGCTGAGGCCAAAAGGAAGCACTCGAAACTGGAAGTGCTCCTCTCCCAAAGAGAAACTGAGATATCTCCTGTGTGGATTCCAAATCAGAATATGCGTGTACGCATCCTGAAGATCCACCACACTGAGCCAATCGCCCATCTGCAAGGAGGACCATATCTGGCTGGGCGTGATCATCTTGAATTTTTCTTGGGGTAGGAAAAGATTGAACTGGGAAAGGTCTAGGATGGTGCGCAGGCCAGCCTGGTTGGGTTTGGGCACTGTAAACAGCCGGGGGAGTAGAAGCCCTCCCCTCGTTCCCCACAGGGAACAAGTTTCACAGCTCTGAACCTCGGCTTTGAGGGAGGGCAAGCCCAACAGCTGAAAAGAAGGGTTGAAGGGTGGGGTAGGGGTTAGGGGTAAGTGGAAGCCCGCCCGAGCGACTGACAAGACCCATCTGTCTTCGGTGATGGTCTGCCAGGCCGCCCAATGATTCGCAATGCGTCCTCCCACCGGGGTCTCGTGCAAGCGCATAAAACCCTCATTTTGCAGGCCACCTGAACCTGAAGAGGAGGCTGAGGAGCGGGAGAAAAATAGAGTCTGTTGCTGCCTGCGGCGGTTATTCCCCGAGGGGGTATCCACTCTGCGAGTTTTTTCGGTCAAGGAAGCCCCTAAAGCCAGAGGAGGGTCGGCTTTGCGACAGCGGTCACTGGGTTTCGAAGGGGGTCTTAACACGGACCGACAAAGACTTATCCGTTTGAGTGCTATTCATTGTTTTGGTGAACTCTACGTCTGCTGAGGAATGAAAGAGCTCCTTACCATTGAACGGAAGGTCCAACACCTTGTCCTGTACCTCTTTTGAGAATTTAGTGGCATGTAGCCACGCCTGCCGTGAGTTATCAACCCCCAGCATAAGGCCCCGAGCCGAGGTGTCCACGTGATGAGCCGCAGCCTCCAGGAGATCCTGGACCAGGACCCTGGCATCGGCCAATCCCCCCTTAAAATCTTCCAGTTTCTCGACCGGGATGAACTCCTCAAACTCTGACAGACCTTTCCACATCCGCATATTAGCCCCCTAACACCAGTTCGGCATTGGCCTGCCTGAGCTGCAAGGCAGAGTTGGCGAAAATCTTCCTCCCAAGGGAGTCAAGGAGCTTATCCTCCTTTCCCAGAACCTGAGTAGCCGTCGTGGAAGAGGATGCTGCAGGCCTGGACTGCAAAGTGGCCGCAGCCACCACTGTGGAGGAGGGGGGCTGACAAGACGACAGGGCCACCTCTTCCGAAGAATGCAGCCTGTATCGCGCATCAATTTTATTATTGACGAAATGTCCAGAGTGTGGCTTCTCCCAGACCCTACGGACCTCGGCCAGAACATCCTTCTGCAAGAACAGGCCGGTACGCTCCAAGGGAGACAGGGTGAACGCCCCAGAAAGCACACCCTCCTGCAGAGCGGGTGCCTCGGGCACCAGAACATCTAAGAAAGCCATCATGTCTAGTACCCGGTCATGGAAAGCTCTAATAGAGCAGGGCAGGTCTTTGTTGTCCTGATCGCCTTGCGCGTCATCTGACACGGCAGGATCTTGCTGAGCCGCATCGGGCGCTGCCTTGTCCAAGAGGGACAATGGTGGCAAAGGCGGAAGAGTTGGGGAAGGCACTGTGGGCAAGGGAGGCACTGGAGGAACGGGTGGAGCTGGAGGCGCGGGCGGACATATCTCCCTAAAAAGCCCTTTGAAATATTCCCTCATGGGGTCGGTACGCATGAGCGTTTGAAATTTACCGAAAAAGGCTTCCTCCGGGGACTGCTTTGGAACCTGAGGTGGCCTCTCATGAGGAGGATAATTCCAGGGACGTAACGGGTAAGGGCTCCACACCAGCCCCTCCGTCGACGTATCCACATAAATCAACGGCGCCAACCCCACAGGCAACGAAACAGAGTGCGGAAGGGGCATTCGGGCGTTCCAATCATAAACTGGCCGATACGGATGCACACAAGGGACTCGTGTGTTCACCCACAGAACACAGAACAACACAGAACCAAGCCCTACACCTGAGGCCGATGGCGTAGTTGTAGGGCCAGCCCCCAAAATGGCTGCCGCAGTCGTGGTGGGAACGGGCGCCATTTTGTCATCACCTGAGGGGAACTGCGGCACATGAGGAAGTGAGGCAGGGGTCCCCGCCGATGGATCAGGGGTCTTAACTTCAGCCTTAACATAAGGGACCTTGGCAGAGCCGGTACTGTGAGGCCTGGAATGTTTGTGACATACCAACCGCCAAATTAGCCTTCGAAGGAAGGACCTCGGCACTGCTGGTAAAAGAAGAGCTGCTTCTTTGCCCCCTCAACAGGTCTGGTGTCGCCACAAGAGCGGGAACAGTGAGAAACAGCTTTCACTGACAAGGCCTTACCAGGCCTCTCAGAACTGTTGGTCGCTTTAGCCTCTGTACGAGGGACCTCAGACCCGGGTCCGGTACCAGCCTTATCTGCGCGGGCCTCGAACATCCGTTCGGTGACAGCAAGCCCAGCCAAGGCCTCGGGGCGCACCCCGGTCTCATTTTTGAGGGAAGCCGACAGAGAGGCCTCAGAGCAAGCTCCGGTACCCCACGACTCAGTAGAACTGGGTCAACAAACAGCCCCCACAGGAGGGGCCTCGGAGCGTGCTCCGGTATCCACAGGCCCCTTATGGAGACCCTCAGAAAAAACTCTGGCACAATTATTAGGCCCAATGGGCACCTCAGGGCAATCCCCGGTAACAGAGCGATCAACGCCCCTCCCGGTCCGGGAGGAACCCGGAAAGGTATCCCCCGGCCGGGGTGCTCTGAAAAGTAAAGAACTTACCGGGCGTTGTTTCTTTTTGCCGATGAACGCCTGAAAATGCAAAGGAGGAGTTCGCCGGCACACCTCCTCCCACCGCTCCAACCGACGTTGAAGTGCCCGGACCGAGAGGGAGTCGCAGTAAAAACAGGCGTCCTAACAGTGATCCGGACCCAAACACTCTAGACAAAGAGGATGGGGATCCGCCCTCGCGATGCATCGATGACACGAAGAGCATCTGGAAAGTCTAGTTTGAACGACATAGACAGACTAGTAAACGATCGCTAGCGAGAGCCAGAGAGGAAAAAAGGGAAGAATATCTTCTGAGGATGCAAGTGCATCCAGTCCCGAACGAGCGGAGAAAAGGAATGATGGCCGATGAGCGGGGCGGAGCCAAGGTGGGCAGGGTTACGGCCGCTTGCCGGGCCCCGCGTAAGAAAGAGAGGAAGGGCACATTTTAGAAAAAAAAAAATTGGATGCTTTTTACAAAGTGCTCCGGTCCCATCCCACAGGACGGAGAGATGTCCCATAAGTATGGAGGAAAGGGGACGTGACGTAGGAGTATATAGGCATCAGGGTTTTTCAATTTCTGTCCTCTTAACTTTCAATTCCAGGGAAAATTGTCGGGTCCTTTCTGGGATGGTGACTTCCTCTCCAATCTGAATTTCAACTGCATAAGGCAGCAGTTGAGCTGACCTAAATGCTTTCTCTGGGTCATCAAAGCCCATGGGATTGTCTGCTAATCGGGATCAAGCTTTGAAGTTTATTAGGTCCAAACTAATGGCAAAGCGATTCAGAATGTCACTGCCTAAGTAAAAGGCGGCAGTGACGTCTCGCACGACCCAACAATTATGGACTATGCTCTTGTTGCCTATGGAGATTTTGAGCATACACCTGCTTGGCAGGAGATGTTTGGAATTAGGTGTTTCCAGGTCCATTTCCCATTTGTCTATCAGTTTGAATGTGGGAATGGCTGGATCTTTTGGGAGTTGGCGGAACATGGCTTCGCTGATTAAGCTCTTACCGTTGTTGAAACACTCGGGCGAGAACAGAGTCCTTCCCTTCATTTAACTGAACAGGGATGAACAACTGCTCTCCAATTTGCTGAATATCAGCCAGGCTCTGAGCTGATTTCTCATCTTTCTGGACTATAGGAGTGGGAATGTCTGATTGTGGATTGGTAAAGAATTTCAGAGTGTTTCCTTCCAGTGTGGAATGCCACCTTAGACTGGAAGGAAGGTTGATTTACAGAAATAGAGAGGACCGACCCCCCCATCACCAGTTTGTTGTTCTACTGCTATTACTGTCACCTCTGGTATTTGGTTGTTCTGGAAGTGAAATTCTACTTGGTCAGATTTTTATTCAACCATGTGGCAGGTGCCATTTAAACTAACATGGTTGACGCTCTGTTTTAATTTTATTGTTCGGTTAGTCTGGGTCCAGAGGACCTTGTTTACACAGTCTATTAGGGGTGACAACCTTCGCAGGAGGTCATTCCCTAGTAAACAAGGGGTGCCCTCTGGAGTCACAACTATGACCGGGTGCTTTACCTTGTGTCGCCCAATTTTAATGTCCAAATCCGCAGTCCCCTCGACGGGAATTTCCTTCCCGTCAAAGTTCTGAAGTTGTCCAGGAAGAGGGATGAGAGGAATTTGGTATTTCTCCCCCCTTCCTGAATTCAGTTTATCAAAGGCCTTTTTGGACAGAAGGGTAGCTTGGGATCCAGTGTCCACCAGTGCCAAAATTGTACCCTGCCCCTGTACTTGAACCAGGGCATAGTATCTTCCCTCCTTCTCCGCAAGGGGGCACAGATAATGTACATTTTTGGATAACTGGTGGGTTCGTTTTCTAGTTTTGGACACTGATAGAGAAGAGATTTGGGCCGAATTCTGTGGGGAGCCTAGGGAATCTGAAAGAAAAATGTGGCAACTAGAGATGGGAGAGGCGTTTGGTTCCCCTGGTTCTGGTCCTGGGCTGCCCCCCCTCCTTTTTGGAGGCAGTCACCAGGATGGGTTTGAACCAGGGGATTTTCATGTTGTTGGTTCTGGGGTTGGATGATGGGCGGCGCTAGCTCAATCCCCACATCTAACCAGTCAGGATTTGAATCCTTTGCGACCCATTTTTCTTTGGGAGGAGTTCCCCAATCTCTGAAGGAGAAGATCCTTTTCTCAGGATCCTCCAAGGATCCCTCTCCTTCAAATTGGAAGATTTGTACCTCCTCCTCAAAATGGGTCCGTTTGGGTCCTTTGTTTCTCCTACCCCCCTCTGCTCCTTGGGTGGCAGACTTTCAGGGGCAGGAGATTTTGGTTCCGGTTCCTGGGTTTCCAGGGGCTTTTTACAAGTGGGGAAGGAAGCTTCCTCCAAGGCTTTACACCCCGCTTCCCCTTGTGCCTCCTCCCTGGGAACTGGTGGGTTGTCGGGATGCTGCCCCCGTCATTGTTCTGGCAGGTCCGGAGTTTGAGGCATTCTGTGCCGGCATGCTCATCTGAGGATTCTGTTGAGCCCTCAGCATGCGACCCAGATTCTGTGCCATATTTTGGACCTGGCGCTCCAACTGTGAAACCCGCTCAGGCTGATACGGGGTTCTCATTTCTCCCCTGGGCTGATCCCGGGAAGGGTAGCTATCCCTTATCTGATAATACCATGGGTTTGGAAGATTTGGCTACCCCTCCACCCTTGGACTCCCCTCTCCTGGATTAAGTTGTCTGGCCTCAGGAAAGTGGGGAAAGAAGGATGTATTGTTCTGGGGTTGGACATTTTGTGGATACCTGGGGAAAAAGTTCTGCCAAGGATTTGGGGAGTTTCTGCCCTCCTAGGGGAAGTGAGGAGGGAAGTTCCCTGGGTTAGGTGCTGCTTGGTTGGATCCCCCCCCTTGGGCTGGAGGGGTCCACACATAACCCAGGATGGGTCTATTCCCCTTGTAGCGGGGACTTACATAGTCAGGCGAGTGAGGGATCCCGTTTGTGGGACTACCTCCTTGGCTCCCTGTCTGTGACTGGCCCGAGGGCCTCCTGGGCTTGGAATTGCTCCGATTTTGGGCAGGCAGGTTTTTAGGCCCCCCCAGACCCCCATCTCCAAATACAAATGGGGGCAACCTTCACCTCTGCCACCTTTGCAGCAGCAGGGGTGTTGGTTGTTTTGGGGCTTTTAGGATTATTCTTGTTTTCTATGGGCTTTTGCACCTCATAGATCCGGGTGGCCTGTTCAATGACCCAGTCTAGTGATCTTTTTTCATGAAAATCTCTCACTAGCTGGGTCATGATGTACTTTGGTAGAGCGTGGAAAAAAGTATTGACAAATTCTTTGCTGTCCGTGCGCACCCTTTTGGTGGTCTGCGCAAAGGCACGCTTTAGTTCCTGTTCAAATTCTTGTGGGGCCTGATCCTCCCCACATTGTAAGTTGTAGGCTGCCTTGCGAGCCTCTTGGGGATTTCTGTGAAAAGAAAAATGCTTCAAGATGGCCGCCCTATAGGTGGACCATCTGGAATGATTTTGGTCCTCCAGCCCCGCAAAGAAACTGGAGTATTCTGGTGAGAAGGTCCATTTCACAAACTGAATGCAGCTACTGCTGTCTTTCAAATGGAAAGTTTCCATCATCTGCTCAAAGAACTCTAAGTGCTCTCAAACAGAATATTTGGCGTTCTTATGAGAAGGCGTGATGACGCTCCTTATCGCCTTGATTTGTTTCAAGGGGTCCTTAAACAAGGCCCTTTTTGCCTTATTGGCCTTCTTGGTTCGGGTAACCCTGGTCCAATCCTCCTCTGACTCAGAGGCACTGCTCCCAGAGGTGCCCGTCCGTTCTTCTAGGTTCTCCCGGATTCTGCGAGCCTGGGAATGGCTGGCAGAATGTGGGGACCTTGTCTCCTGTGTCCTGGGGTGCTCAGAGGAGTCTTCCGATTCCTCCGTGCTCCCAGGATTTGATGGGTACCCCCCCACTGTTCTAGCTGGGCAGAGGTTTTTAGGATGCCCTTAGTGGGCCTACTCTCACTGAGTTCCCCTTCTTCACAGTACTTGGGTACCCATACCCAGATGCCTGCCCATCCATTCCTGGGAGGTACTGGTCTATGAGCCCCATACTTCTGATTGGATTGAAATCTGCCATCCCCGTGGCCCTGGGCTCATGTGCGCCAGTGGACATGGGGTTGGCAGAGTCCAGGGACTGGGAGAGATGAAGGCCTCTGGTACTAGGGTTCCTGTGGTTATGCTCAGGTGTTTCCCTTTCCCAGCGAACCTCATCTCTATCAGCCCCTGCTCCCTGTTGCCATGCAAGAACCTGAGCTTTCTGTTCCTCAATCAAGGCCTTACTAGTCTCTATCAGTCTATCTTGCATGTCTACCTGCCTGTGGAGCTTGTCATTGTTCTCACAGAGAGCCTCATTTTCTCTCTGTGCTTCCTGTGTTGTTTTTGCGTACTGGGCCAGTCTTTGCTGCAGGAGGGTTACCTCATGAGTCCGGTCCATAATGGCCTGGTCCTTTCTTGCCAGAGAATCGTCCACCCTCCTGATGTGCTCTAGCAATTTTTGATGGTCTTTTTGGAGATCACCCAGTCCCTGGAGGGCTAGGTGATTTTCTTCCAGTTTCTCTTTTAAATAGCAGACTTCCTGGCCTAAGGTGTCCCTTTCCTGAGCAAGAGCCTGCCTCTGTGCCGCCAGGTCGTCCCTCTGTCTTTGAAGCGCACCAGATTTCTGGCGCTGTTCATCAAATTCTGCCTGGGTGTCCAGGTCTTTCAGAATTAATTTGTTGCTCTCCTCTTTCTCTCTGTCTAGTTGGATTTGCAGGGTGGCTACCTGCTCTGTGCATGCCCTGTTGAAATTGATCTGTTGCTCCAGCTTTTTATGGCTCCGCAGTAGGGAGTCCAAACTATCTTGGTACTCCTTCTGCAAGGCCAGAATTCTGGTATCCTGTTCTGCCTTTTCCTGCTGCAGGATACCCATGTCCTCTTTTATTTTAACTGTATACTGCCTGCTTTCATTTTCGGACTCCTGGCTCCTCTGCAGCCTCTGCTCAGAAGAGTCCAGATCAGTTTGGGCCTTTTCTAATGCCATCAGTTGCCTACTTGCCAGATCTTGGCCTTCAGCATATTTATCCTGTATGGCGCCCATAGATAAATATAGATATGTGGCTATCTTGGCAAACTTATTTTGCTCAGCCTTGGCCTTAGGGGCCATATATAGTTCGCTCAGGGCCACATGTAAGGGACCCTGGTCTTTCCATGTATCTAACCCTGTTGCAGTGATCTGTTGTGTGATTGCCTGCAACCACACATTCTGATCCTGCTCTGTCCATTCACCTCTCACAAATAACTTATGCAAAAGGTGTTCTCTAGCCAAATTGATGTCTACCAATGACGCCATTCTGGAAATATTGATTTCCTTCCTGACTTACAGAAGTATATTTTATTTTTGCAAAACATTCCGTTTCCTTAGAGCGTTCCCTTTTGAGGGGTGCTTTTACAGTGTAACACAGCGTGGTAGCCCAACAGGATTTATGTATCCTGTCAGTTAGCACACTGTATTAAGTTGCACAAGTGGTAGATCTAATCCAGAAATCCCGGACGAGCCCCCAATCTGTAAGTGGTTTCAACTCGGCACTCCACCCAAGTCAATGCCTAGCATGGGATGCCCAATTGAAACCCTTATTTATATATTTTTATGTCAAAAGTTATTTTATTTCTGGATGATGTACCCTTATATCACGCCCCTCTCTTTGAATCCCCCCCGGTCTCACTGAACCAAGAAGTAGTTTTGTTTTGCAAAAGATTTATTTGATGAATTAGACAATATATATATATCACACTTTTACGAATATGAGCAATATCTAGATATCACTCTTATTAAAATGTATACACTGATCAGCAATGGGTAATATTACAATACTCAACAATCTCTTTAATCAATAGGATTATGGGTGATGAGAATAACGTAGCAGAGAATAACTTTGTGTGGGTTCAATGAAATGCAATGATATGAAATTAATGCAGCACAGAAATAAAACTTGATATGAATTCAATCAAAGACAATGTAATCACTCTTTCCCCCTGTCACTACTCAAACCCCCTATTATGCAATATGAAGAGATGGAATGAGGGCACACAGGTTTCAGGAATATACAATAAACAATGCAAGTTCAATCCCAATTCCCCAGCAAGCTTAGAGAGAACAGGAATGATTTTAAAACAGGTCAAATGCTTTTGAACGTGATTTGAAATGAATGGGAAAAATGCTAAAAATTGATTTTAATTCCCTAAATAGGATTCAGAACTAGTGAGAGCTGCTTTGGATCGGTTCAGGTAGACACTAGCAATGATGTTGGAATGACTAATAGATAGGAAACTGAATTCAAAGGTCAAATGCAAGAAATAGCTGTTTTTACATGTGGTGAAATTGAGCCAAATGCGAAATTGCGGCTAACTTTTCAGCGCACGGAAAACGCGATTACAGAAAAACTAAGTTGGAGTGCGGTTCTTAGTTTGTTTGAAAGCTGAGGATGTTAGCTTCAATTTGACCCTTAAATTTAGTTCCTAGCATATACGGGCCAAACGTTACAGAGGTTTTAGTAAAGGTCGATTTTTCTCAAAAAGGTTCAAGATTTTACAAATGAGATTGTGCTTTTGAAGATTTACCAACAAAGATTTCTTAACACTAGGGAGTCCATGGAGCCGCAAACTACACGACAGCATAGCCACCTATCCAGGGGCGCCCCCGGATGGTTTTTATCTGCCGAGATGCTTGCCTTTCTCCAGCAATGATATATTAGCGCAAAGATGATTATCACTACAATTATCACAAGATTATATGGATTAGAGAAGGATTCAGGATAGACAAAAGAGATTCTACAATGCATTTCTGGATATGTTGGAATGTTTTGGATAGGATTACTTAAAACTAAGAGATGGCTATGGGCAGTTCTATGCTAAATACTCACAACTATGGGTTTGGAATGGAATAGGCCCGTCAGGATCTGGTCAAAGGTTTGGCTGGAATTTGCTCGCCACCGGACAGGTCTCAGGCACTTGGTTCTGCTCTCAGCAAGGTACTCTGATCTGCACGGCCTCCTGGACTGGATCTGACGTGTTGGTTCTGGGTACAGCTCTGCTCTACTGGTTTGGATCCCTGGGTTCTGGCAAGGGTTCTTGGCCAGAAGTAGCAAAACAGCTCACCCAGGCTGTTGGATTAGTTGGGCCCCATGGAAGTTTGGGGTTAAAATCAGGTTGCAAGATTTTAAAAGCCAGCTGAGAAGGGTTCAGCTTTTTGGATTGGGCCTTTTGCTTCAGGGTTCTGGAGTCTGGATATGGGTTCTGGAGTCTGGTAGGGGTTCTTCCTGCAAAGCGCTTCGCCAGTCGATCAGTTGATGGGTGAATGTGTGTGTGTGCCCTCAACAGTCCCTATTTATGTATTTCCCAAAGGGGTGGGTAGGCTGATTATATTATGCCCGACACTCTAAGAAGCCGATAGGTCAGAGAATGTCCTCTCCCCTGATTTGAGAAACATGTCATGATGTGTCATGATGTGTCACAGTGACACTGTGTTTATGGTCCAGAAAAAAACCCTCCCCTTTGTTTCTGCACAGTATATCTTACTTTTCACAAAAAGCATATTTATAATATCCCCAACTTGGTAAGATTGCATATTTACATTACAGATTAATGAAGGCACGTGTCCGTGAAAGTCCCATCTTCTGGAGAGCTTCGGTTCACAAATTACAGTTTTTCACGCTTTTTGTTTGTTATTCAGTGTCCGTTCTATACCAATTCTTTTACATACATGCACATACCATCTGGGCATATTCTTGTGAAGTTTCATATTTTTTACATTATCACAACTGCTACAAAGTCCACATTTTGATAGTTCTGTTTCTGAATATCGCACAAATTCTAGAGTAGTTTCTACTTGTGAGCAATTTTTTCATTTTAATAACCTCTAAATTCCATTTTTTTACCAGTTCGGCATAATTTTCTATAAGTCTTTTTCAAAAAGATATTTCCTGTGCTTTCTGAATACACAACGGTTTGTCTCCGCCTCCACGGTCTTGGCTGGGCTAGAGAGCATTCCCAGGCCTCTCTGCCTTTGGCATCTGGTTTCAGCCTACACCCGAATTAGCATTTCCTTTCAGTTCGAGGGAGTCCTTTGTCTCCACTCAGAGCAACAGGCCAAAGTGCTCCTCCCTTTTCCTTTCACACCTGCCTGTCAGATCCTCAGCAGAGCACAGCCTTTTTAAAATATAATTTTGAATTGTATCCACCTCTATTGCTTTTGATAGGAGTTCTTTTCCATGCTTAGATCTTAATGTAGAAGTTTAAATGACAGGTTTAATTAATCCCCAGCTTCTGACACAGGCGAGTAGCGGTACCATGCCCATTTTTGACATGTTTCTTTCAAGCAAACATCTTTAAAGGTGGATTTTCTTCTGATAAATAAGTTTCTGCTGACATTGTGCTTAGATGAATTCTTTAAATAAATTGATGTTGAACACCCACCAAGGATGCTGGATCTTTTGTGATGTTCGAGAACCATGTTTTTTGCACTTTCCACAGCCAAAGAAAAACAGATTTTTAAACAGCTCTGTGTTTCTCTTGCCATGCAGGACTGCTTTTTCAAATAGTTTTAGGTTACTCTGTGGGTAGCCCAATGGTGTGTTTTGGCAGTGGTGTGTTACCACTGACATAGGCAAAAGTAGATTGGCGGACTCTTCTTCAGGTTTCTCCTGCGCATTTCCGGGTGATTTTAGCACGCATAATGCTTTCCAGCGGCCATTCTGAGGTTTCTGATGCAAGCAGTGCACAGTAATGATGCAGGGCATGGACTAGTGGGTTAAAACATCCCACAATTTATTCATTTGATTTCATCTGGGACCTACAATATATTTCTAGGCGCTCATGTATTCACCAAGTAATTCATTTACTTTTGCATGCAGTAATCATTGCTCACCATTGCTAGGATGTGTATGCTTTATTTTTGCCACAAACATAGGTGGACTGTTTTGCAAATATAGCACATAGAGGTTTTTAATGATGGCTTCGCAGTGCTACAAATTTCTGATTTATCACAACTGTCTTAAGGGGGGTGACATGAACTTAGACTAATTTAAGACAGCTGTTCATATCTTATATGACCTGTAGCCATGAAAGGTGTTCTTTAAACATACACCACACTTTAACATAGAATTGGATGATGCATATACCGTGAGCAACACTTGCGGAACAAGTGTTCGTAAGCTCTGTAAGATCAGCCAACGTCCAGGAAATGGTGCGTTTCCTGCGCTGGCAGATCAGCCGACCACAAATGACAGCTAGCAGCCTGTTTGAATACTCACCATTAGGTGTTATCTGATAGCAGCCTTTTACCCTCACAGGGTTTAAAGTGTTATCCGATAAGGATTCAAGAACAGGAAATTGACAGACGTGAACAGAAGCATCTTTCACATTAGCAAAGTCAAAGCCCATAGGGTACAATGGCAAAAAATAGGTAACAAGTAAGCAAGATATCCCTGGATAACAGACAGCCAACTAAAATAGCCTTACAATGCTGCGATGTTGCAGGACTTCAGAAATGCCATAGAGTACAGTGAAGTCATTTACTAAACAGGTACAGAGATCTCACTTTGAGATGCAAAAACCCATCCAACATAGTTTCACATAGGAGTTCTACCTCGAACGAACAAAGTGATGCGCTAGCACCCTCACTGTTCCAAACAGCGGATATGACGAAATCACATGTGCATGGCCGCCATGTAACTTGGTAGATATATAGCCCAGCACAAGGATGAGAAAAGGAGAGAAAGGAAGGAGTCCAGCCAGTCCATTTCAAGCCGCAGGGGGTAGAGAGGACAGCAGCAGCAGCATACGAGCAAGACAGCCAGTCCCAGCTAAGCAGAACTCGTCAACTGTTACGCTCACCTGGCTCCCACAGGGGCGTCGGTCGGACCAGGACAGCTGCGCTCTCCACCCACGTGATGCATAGTCCAGCGATGACTGCTGGATCTGCCCTCCTAATCTTGTCTGCTTAACCCTTGGAAATATTCTCCTGCACGTGGAGAGATGGATTTAGCCACTTGTGGATTCAAGTGATGGCACCCCCACAGTCCTCCCCAACTAATCACCTCCGAAATGCCCTCACAGCAATCTCACCTTATATTCTTGAAAGATGAGCTCTCCATCCTGCGTGGATTTTCAGGGGCGCGTCGATTCCAGTTACTTCACTGGTTTGAAGGCTCAGGAGAGTTCCGGAGAGTATTAAGTTCATAGAGTTCAATATGTCCGATGTTCACTCTTGTTCCCCCCTTCCTTTCTTGTCTTGCAGCTGGCTCGTGAAAAGATGCTCTTGTGGCAGCTGGTGGCGCTTAGGTAAGAGTCTGCATTACCCAGCGCTGTCCGGTAAATGTTGCACGAGGAAAACGTGTTGTTTTGTCTCTCTTTACAGATGCGGCACGTGAAAATATGGAGAGTCACAAAAGGATGTCTCCGGTGGTAAATCAGGTAGGTCTATGGTGGTAAGAATTATATTTGTTGGTTTCCTCGGCTCACCTTGTGGTTTTCTTTTGTCTCCTAGATGCCAAAGTTCGGCGAAGAAATGATGGAGGCGGCTCCGACCCGAAGGATGCTGTGAAGACTGATGAGTATGGCGCGGCACTGCAGCTGGAGGTGCGGCTCGTGCAGAAATGATGTTCTTTACAGGTCCAGAGACAAGATGGATCCAGAATCAGGTGTGGAATAGAAATAAGTTTGTTTTCTAACCTTGTCCCTTTCTTGCCTCTTTGTTTTAGGAGCTCCGGATTCGAGGCGGGCGTGGCAGAAGACTGGATGCAGGCTGCAGGCACGGTGAGTGTTACGCTGCTGGATGCAGAATAACGCGAAGCGTGTGTTGCTGGTCGGGTGTGATTTAAATAGCCTCAAAAGTAGTGCCAGGTAAGAAGTCTCTAGAAGCACACCAGAGTAAAAAAATAGCCCCTGTAGAAAAATAGTCCCTTTCAGGCTTCATGTTGGATTGGAGTCATTTGCAGCATGGTCTGCCTGAGTTAAGTAATGACTATGAGCCTGGCTCCATTGGCACCAGGACTGATTCCTACTATGAGCCTGGCGCCTAAGGCGCCAGGACTGAACCCAGATAGCCCCTAGCCGGGGCTGCTGAGGTTTTACTAAATGTCTAGATGCCTGCTCCCGGGGCTGATGGGCTTGGTCCCGATGCCTGGGGGTAGGCATCATGACATCAACCCCAGAAGGAGCTGTTTCATTTGAAGCAAACTCTGCTCTAAAAGGCGAGTGACAGTTGGACACTTGCTGTGTGCATGGAGACTGATGGCGAATAGTGTAGCATAGCTTGGTGAGAGATAAAGGTTACCCAAGCTGTTAAACTAAAACCACCACGTGTTCCATTACTTACACATTTAAGCATGCTCTTTGCCCACATGGCAATCTTGTTCATGGGTGTGACATTATGTTATCTTCTATCTGCTTTTGCTTGTTTAATGAGAATAAGAACCCTCAGAAGAAAGGGGGCCATATTACATGCATTAACATGATAACTCCTGTGTCAAGTGTGTAATTCAGAACACCGCGTCAGAGTGGTATCTCTTTGAGTCTACGAACTTTACAATTCCTGACTGTATATGTTTAATAATGTTGATGAGCACATGAACCTAGGCATACCTGTCTTTTACCGCTGAGACACAGTCTAGAGTGAGTTTTGACATGAGTCACTGATGATGTAACGCTCACCTGATTCCCGCAGAGGCGCCGGTCTTGACTGGGTGAATGCTGTATCTTCAAAGGTGATGTGTAACACACGGTTGGCTCTTTGGGCTGGACCTCTGTGCACTGTATGACTGACTCGAAGAGTAAGATGTCTGCAGATAGAAAATATGGGATTAATGAACTGGGGTCCTCCCTTTCTCTTCTCCTGTAGAACCCCACAGGTTAACGCCCTCACCTTAGGTAAGTGAACGCCGAGCTCTCCATCTGCCTCGGGGCAGAGTGCCGTAACCAGTTTCTTCACTGGATAAGGGTGCAGGCCTCTTGACCTCAGAGGACTGCTGTCCGTCGTTAACTGCACGAACGGTAAGTTCTGGGCACTTCAAATGTCTTAAAAGTCTTTTGTAATGATATCTCTTGTTTTGCAGGGTTCCGGCGATGGCGGATGGCGGGCTGATGAGAGTTGAGGATCGAACCCGCATGAGGAATAGAAGCGCCTGGAAGCACGTAAGTAAGCGCTTGTAGCCTGCTTCACGATGCGCACTAACTGTCCCTTTTATTTTGCAGGTTCAAGTTCGGAGCTTTAGAGAAGCTGAAGGGTGCTGGAATACCCACTGGATTCGGCGTGGGAAGGAGTAATGGCACGTGAGTAATAAAGTTGCCCAATGTCTTTAAACGCACCTTCTTTTGTCTTTCAGATGCGGGATGCAGTGCGAAGACCTCCGGAGTATGCAAAGAGTAGGTAAGCCTTTGTCTTTCAGGTGCCGGAATGCAGCGCGAGGCGTTGGTGACAGCCGATGGACCAGGTAAGAGATGCGCTGCCACTGAAGACCGTAGTGCTAACCTGTTCTTTCTTTGTCTTTACAGGTGCTGCTGAAGACTGGATAACAGGATGGTAAGCCTTTGTTCCCTTAGGCCCAGGATCAGAAGCAGAAGACACGATGAGCGTTCTGCTACAGAGAATGCAGAATAACGCAAAGCAAGATTCATCCATCGGGTGTGGTTTAAATAGCCTCCTGTAGTGCTTAGGTGTCTCCTTCCACAGCCTCGCCTAGGTGAGAAAAGAGTTCCTGCTTTCCAGAAGAGTTCCAGTGTTCTGAACCTAGGGAGTGGCTCCTGCCCCACCCAACAAGAAAAGTAGTCCCAAACAGAAGAGGATCAGGGGCTCAACTGGCAGGTAAGTAAGCAGCATGGTCTGCTGCAGGTAAGTCCACCCAAGCATTATGAGCCCGGCGCTTCCAGCGCTGGGACTGGGCATCTTTATGAGCCTGGTGCCACTGGCGCCAGGACAGGGTCCAAAAGGTCCCAATTGGGACTGGCTGGCACTCGGAACCAGGGTTATGGGTCTGCTTCCAAGGGAGTCGGGCAAGTCCTGATCTTTTGGAAGCAGAGATCATGACAGCACCCCCCCTCAAGGCCCCTCCCAAACCGGGCTTCTCCGGGGGTTTGGGCTTGTTAGGAAATGTTCGATGAAATTTTTTGATTAGACGAGGGGCGTGGACATATTCTGCAGGTTCCCAGGATCTTTCTTGGGGACCGTAGCCTTTCCAGTCAATCAGGTAAAATAGTTTAGATTTGGAGATCTTGGCATCCAGGATGCTTTTGACTTCAAACTCGAGTTCTACATCAACTAGAATAGGTTTTGGAGATTTAGTTAGTCGGGTTTGAGGTTGCACGGGTTTTAATAGAGAGACGTGGAAGACCGGATGTATCTTCATGTGAGGGGGCAAGTCCAACTTGACCGCTACTGGATTTACTATGGTAGTGATGGAATAGGGACCAAGGTATCTTGGGTTGAATGTGCGTGGTCCTTTTAGAGGTAGATATTTGGTGGATAACCAGACTTGATCTCCTACTTGATATTGGGGGCTTCCTTCCGATGTTGGTCTGCTCCTTTCTTGTATTGTTCTTTAGCCCTTTGAAGGTGAGAAACGGCTTCCTTAAAGGCTTGAGTGATTGTAGAATGCAGGTGGTCTACTGCTGGTGTTCCAAGATCTTGGAGTGGATCCAACTCCGAGGTTCCAGGGTGACTACCGTATAAAAGAAAAAACGGGGTCTTCCCAGTTCCCGAGTGGACAGAGTTATTGTAGGCATATTCGGCTATCCAAAGGATATCTTTCCAAGTTTTTTCAGTTTGTTGTAGCATGCAGCGCAAATACTGTTCCAGAGTTTGATTGGTCCTCTCGGTTTGTCCGTCGGTTTGAGGGTGGTGGCTGGTCGAAAGTCTCACATCAATTTGAGCCGACCGACAGCAACTTCGCCAAAAATGAGAAATAAATTGACTACCTCGATCCGAAATGAGAACTGAAGGAAAACCGTGCAGTCGGACGATGTTTTCGAGAAATTCTCGGGCCAGAGTTGCTGCTGTTGGTAAGCCTTTGAGTGGAATGAAATGCGCCATCTTGGAGAATAGGTCCACGATTACTAGGATCGTATTGTATCCGGAGCATGGAGGTAGATCGGTGATGAAGTCCATAGAAAGCGTATGCCAAGGGCCAGGTGGGATGTCAATAGGGCGTAAGAGGCCGGCTGGTTTTTCCTTTTGACTCTTGTTTTGGGCGCATACTCCACAGGACATTATAAAGTCTCTGATATCTTTTTTCCAAGACGGCCAGCAGAAGTAGCGCTTGATCTTTTCCGAGGTCTTGGTCATACCGGGATGTCCTTCCATTAAAGAATCGTGATAACAAGAGATTACCTTTTTCTGTAAATCTGTGCTGGGCAGGTATAACCGTTCTTGGAAATATAATAGGTTGTCCTTCACCGTAAAGTCCTTTCCCTGCAGATGCCAATTCTGTATGTCTGCTGGAGTTACCAGTAGCCTGGCTTTATCCTTAACTTCCTCTATGGATTGTGTGGCGATTACACCTAGAATTCTTTGTTCGGGAATGATAGGTACAGGTTTAGGATTGATCAAATGTTCTTCCACTCCCATCCGAGAAAGGGCATCAGCTTTACCGTTTTTTGTACCAGGTCGATAGGTAATTATGAAGTCAAACTCGGCAAAGAATAGTGCCCAACGGAGTTGCCTAGAGGATTGAGCTTTTGCGGTTTTCAAATATTGCAGGTTTCGGTGATCTGTAATCACAGTAACGGTGTGTCGGGCCCCCAGAAGATAATGCCGCCAAGCCTTAAAGGCAGACTTGATAGCTAGAAGTTCCTTATCAGTAATAGTGTAATTGATTTCAGGAGGCGAGAATTTGCGCGACCAAAATGCCACGGGATGCAACTGATTGGTTACTGGGTCCTTTTGTGATAGAACTGCCCCCATGGCAAGGCTCGAAGCATCAGTTTCAACGATGTAGGGGAGTTCTGGGCGAGGATGTTTTAAGATCGGTGCAGAGATAAATCTAGTCTTCAAATTCTGGAAAGCTTGTTCCGCCTCGGTAGACCATTCAAAACGTTTGTTTTTCTTTAACAAGGCGGTGATGGGCTGGACTATTCGAGAGAATTCGGGGATAAACCTGCGGTAAAAGTTAGCGAAGCCTAACATGCTTTGAACACCTTTTACGGAGGATGGGGATGGCCATTTGAGAATTGCATCGACCTTCTTTGAATCCATACGCACTCCGCTAGGTGATAATATGAATCCCAAGAATTCAACTTCAGTCGCGTTGAAAACACATTTTTCCAACTTAGCGAAAAGTTTGTGTTGACGCAATCTCTCGAGGACCATTTTCACATGTTTCCGATGTTCAGTTTCCGATGAAGAATAAACGAGGATGTCGTCAATGTAAACAACAACACACACATCTATGAGCTCTCTGAGGACATCGTTCATAAAATATTGAAAGGCGGCCGGGGCATTGCAAAGTCCGAAGGGCATGACCTGATATTCAAATAGCCCATACTTGGTGCGGAAGGCCGTCTTCCATTCATCGCCCTCTTTTACTCGTACCAAGTGGTAGGCTCCTCTAAGATCCAGCTTTGTATATATGCATGCTTTTCTGACTTGGTCCAGGAGTTCAGGGATCAAAGGTAACGGATATCTATTCTTAACGGTGATCTGGTTCAGGGCGCGATAATCTATACAAGTTCTAAGGTCCCCTTCTTTTTTTGGAACGAAGAACAAAGCTGAGGAAGCAGGGGACTTGGAAGGACGAATAAACCCATTCGCTAGGTATTGATCCAGGTATTGTCGGAGGTGAAGATTCTCAGGCTCGGTGAGGGCATAAATTCTACTACAAGGAGGAGTAGATCCAGGTATCAGGTCTATCTGGCAGTCATAAGACCTATGAGGAGGTAGAGAGTTAGCCTGATCTTTCCGGAAAACATCTTGGAATTCTAGGTATTCAGGAGGTAACTGGGGAGCCTCCGAGGAAATTGCTGCCAGTGCAACACCAGGTCGAGGGTGACACGTAGAGACACATTCTGGAAACTGAACCGTTCTTGCTCGCCAATCGATCTGAGGATTGTGCTTCTCTAACCAAGGAATTCCTAGAATAATCTGGAACTGAGGGGCCTTGATCACATCGAACACGATCTTCTCATGGTGTCCATCTTGACTTACTAGCGTCACTTCTTGGGTGGTATGCGTTACTGGTCCGGAGGCTATCTCCGTACCATCCACCGTAGTAATGACGTCCTTTACAGCCTTTGGACAAAGAGTCAGATTCATCCTCAAAACCATTTCATGATCCACATAATTGCCGATGGCACCGCTGTCGACGTAAACTTCAATCGCATGTAATCGATCCGGATGTTCAGGGCTAATGAGGACCATAGGTATCACGAAATGCGAGGTCACGGAACTGGTTTTAACGCTCAGCAAGAGGACCTCTATTCTTGTCGGGCGAGGTCGTTTCCCTGCTCAGAGTTTGTGACCCTGGTAACTGCAGCTCCTACTGCCTTCTTGGCTGGTTTCACCGGACAGTCCCGAAGAAAGTGCCCCGAGTTTCCGCAATAGAGGCATAATTGCAGCTGTTTTCTCCTTTCCTGCTCCTTTTGTGTTAGTGGTCCTTTCAGGCCTCCTATTTGCATGGGTTCCCCGGAGTCTACTCCTTTGGTAGGAGTTGGTGGTTTGGAAAATACTCGAGCATCAAACTTGGAACGATCGGCCTTCCCGTTCTGCAGTCTGTGGTCAATTTGAACGACTAAGTCAATATAGTCCGAACAGTCTTGCGGGGGATTCACTACTTGGGCTAACACATCTTTGAGCTCTCCACGTAGACCTCTATAAAACAGCGTAATCCTTTTGTCCTCAGGCCATCGAGTTTCCACTATCAGTCTGTTGAAAGACGCAATGTAAGCCAAAAGGTCTTGATTACCCTGTCGCAATGAAAGGAGCTCATTGTCCAAGGCCTGCCCCTGTGAATGTTTTGCAAACAGTTTTTCCATACTGAGCTGAAAAGCTTGAAAATCATGGAGAACCGGATCATCTTGATTAACTAGAGGGATCGACCAGTCTGCCGCATTGCCACTAAGGTACGAAAGCTACCTTAGCTTGATCAGTTGGAAAGGCTGCTGGCCGGCATAAGAAGTGCAACCGGCACTGATTAATAAATACTGCAAACCTGTTTGGGTCACCAGAAAATCGTTCGGGCGGAGCCAGAGGTACATTCCCAGGTAGATTGATCTGCACTGGGTTCGTAGAAGATGTTGAAGGAAGATTTGCCCCTGATGCGGGTAACGGAGTTTGTCCGGCTTGTGACTGTAGCAATTGTCTAGCGAGATCGTCTGTTCGCTCTTTGGAAATAATCAGTTCCCTTCTTAGAGCATTCATTTCCTGACGGGCTGCATGCACTTCTGCTCTTAGTTCCCCAAGTAACTGGGCTAGCTGGTCGGTATCCAAGGTTTCCATAGCGCCTGGGTGGGAGTTTTGCGGTCGGCTTTGCGTTCTGTAACGCTCACCTGATTCCCGCAGAGGCGCCGGTCTTGACTGGGTGAATGCCGTATCTTCAAAGGTGATGTGTAACACACGGTTGGCTCTTTGGGCTGGACCTCTGTGCACTGTATGTCTGACTCGAAGAGTAAGATGTCTGCAGATAGAAAATATGGGATTAATGAACTGGGGTTATTGGGGTGCCTCTCTCCTCCTCCCTTTCTCTTCTCCTGTAGAACCCCAAAGGTTAACGTCCTCACCTTAGGTAAGTGAACGCCGAGCTCTCCATCTGCCTCGGGGCAGGGCGCCTTAACCAGTTTCTTCACTGGATAAGGGTGCAGGCCTCTTGACCTCAGAGGACTGCTGTCCGTCGTTAACTGCACGAACGGTAAGTTCTGGGCACTTCAAATGTCTTAAAAGTATTTTGTAATGATATCTCTTGTTTTGCAGGGTTCCGGCGATGGCGGATGGCGGGCTGATGAGAGTTGAGGATCGAACCCGCGTGAGGAATAGAAGCGCCTGGAAGCACGTAAGTAAGCGCTTGTAGCCTGCTTCACGATGCGCACTAACTGTCCCTTTTATTTTGCAGGTACAAGTTCGGAGCTTTAGAGAAGCTGAAGGGTGCTGGAATACCCACTGGATTCGGCGTGGGAAGGAGTAATGGCACGTGAGTAATAAAGTTGCCCAATGTCTTTAAACGCACCTTTTTTTGTCTTTCAGATGCCGGAATGCAGTGCGAAGACCTCCGGAGCATGCGAAGAGTAGGTAAGCCTTTGTCTTTCAGGTGCCGGAATGCAGCGCAAGGCGTTGGTGACAGCCGATGGACCAGGTAAGAGATGCGCTGCCACTGAACACCGTAGTGCTAACCTGTTCTTTCTTTGTCTTTACAGGTGCTGCTGAAGACTGGATTCCAGGATGGTAAGCCTTTATTCCCTTAGGCCCAGGATCAGAAGCAGAAGACACGATGAGCGTTCTGCTGCAGAGAATGCAGAATAACGCAAAGCAAGATTCATCCATCGGGTGTGGTTTAAATAGCCTCCTGTAGTGCTTAGGTGTCTCCTTCCTCAGCCTCGCCTAGGTGAGAAAAGAGTTCCTGCTTTCCAGAAGAGTTCCAGTGTTCTGAACCTAGGGAGTGGCTCCTGCCCCACCCAACAGGAAAAGTAGTCCCAAACAGAAGAGGATCAGGGGCTCAACTGGCAGGTAAGTAAGCAGCATGGTCTGCTGCAGGTAAGTCCACCCAAGCATTATGAGCCCGGCGCTTCCAGCGCTGGGACTGAGCATCTTTATGAGCCTGGTGCCACTGGCGCCAGGACAGGGTCCAAAAGGTCCCAATTGGGACTGGCTGGCACTCGGAACCGGGGTTATGGGTCTGCTTCCAAGGGAGTCGGGCAAGTCCTGATCTTTTGGAAGCAGAGATCATGACAGATGACCAGGAGTCTGCTTTAACAGCCTCACCCGATGTGGACATAAGAGGCTCGTGGTCACGCCTAATTATAGGCAATCAGGACACAGTTACCTATTTCCACTGCTCTCACATGAATTATCCTTTAATAGTTAATCCACGACACTGACAGATAATTGTTTTAATATTCCAGCTAGGAAAAACAGATATTCTTTACCAGATGAAGGGCACCAGCCCGAAACGCGTTGTAACACTCACAAGAAGACAATATAGTACAAACCAACCTGTTACCATGCATTCTTGTTGCATATATCTGTTTATTTCAAGAATGTAACCTATTTTCATTAATGATGTATCACAGAAAAATTGTTACTTCCAATGTTCCATGCATAATATGTTTTTTGAGTACCAATGTGTACATCATCTAAAAGCACTAGTCATGAAAAAGAATTGTTATAATTGCAAGAAATATATCTTGTGTTTTTCCTTTGAGAAACAAACAGTGGAATGAATTTAGAATTCTGCATTTAAACACTATAATTTGTAACAATTGTTTAAAATTCATATCAGGGAGGCTTTTGCCTAATGGTGTGCCCTGGTTTTTTCCTCAATCCCCGATGAACATCCAATTACCGTAATATTTTTGGCCTTGTAGCCAAGGCTCAACAGGGAGCACCAAAAAACTCCTTCAACTACCTCTAATTTCAGTTTAAAATACTGTTGAATCAATCGTTAATTTTTTGGTGTGCACATCTACACCCCTCTTCTTTTCCAAGATGTCTGGTGTAATGGGAAAGGATGTTAGTGTATATAATATTGTTGCCACGAGATACTGATTTCACCTTTACCAATTGCCCTATTAGGTGAACTGCAGGGGGATGGATTTGGAATGTCACATGCAATGTACTAACCAATAGCGTGGGGTACTGTATGTCGATCTTTAGGTTTTTAAATGGCCAGAGCCAGTAGGAGAATAGGGATTTGCATTTACTTAATGTCTGGTATATATTGTAATTTTGTGTGGTCTATAAAAACTGTGGCCCGATGTAGGGATGTTACAGTATGGATTTTTTCATGGTATGATAACCTTCTTGACAACTGACGGTATATCATGGTTATCGCTGTATAGAACACATATTTCACTGCCCGTTAAATACTTTGTTTTGAAAAGTGAAAAATGTACACAAAAAACACACCACGGGCAAAAACAGCAACAGGTAGTTATCTTTTAATATTAAATTATTTTAGTTCAACTATTAAACTTCACCAAATCTGAACCTGGAAGGAGACTGGTACTGATCTGGTGGTCCAACAGCTTGATTATATTCATGGTTAAACAATTCAATTAGCAAACTAGCCAGGCATAAAAAGTCACTCACCCCCTCAGTGCTACATATGCAGCACATAATTTCTTACCGGCTAAATGTCGTCAACTGTCACTAGCTAACTGCTGTTTTTATTACAAGAAAATAAACATGTGAATAACATTTTCTAACTGTTCGAAGGGAAAGAACAGGAACTTTGGACAACTTTTCTATTTGAGATAATCAAACTCCCTTCTTCCTCTCCTGCAGTGTACTATGCTTTTGGTTACTTACTACTGGAACACTTTCTTTTTGTGTTTATTTTATGTCAGTTCACTGTGCAGTCTTGATACAATGTTTTTAACAAGGTTTGTAAATATAAATTCAGAATGTTCTAATACTGGATTTCATTTTGCACACTATAGGGCTGCAAGTCCTCTCATTCCTTTAATGTTCTTTAAGTAGCCCTCTTTTAAAGAGTCTCAATATCACTAGTCTTTTTCAGTGTAGCCTACCCACACAGTGCTTTGACACCCTATTGGTCCTGGCCCACTGATCCACATTTTGTAAAGCTACCACAAAACAAGCATTGGCAAAGCCAACAGTTTTGGCTTTTGAATAAGTATTAGGCATTTGCTTGCACTGCTATTATATGCCGAGGTGTTGTGGGGATGTTTATTTTCTAGGTGTTTGAGGGTGCATGCAAAGGGACCTGTCCAAACATGTGAAAGGCATAAGAAGATGGAATGCGAAAGAGATGGTACACCTCTTAGACTGTATGACTATGATGTATTCTAAACATTCATCACCTGTGCCACATTTTTCTCAACCACTTATGATCTTGGTCTTTTGTTTGTACATGTTTGTTTTTTTTTCTCTGGAGCCTGGATTGGAATCCCATATGTTTGTGTTTTCTTTTGTTAGCATAACTGTTTCTGATGCCATGAATCTATTTCTTTTGTATGGCCAGCTGCCTTCCCGTCTCCCTGTCATTTCAATCCTTAACAAACAATTCTGCATTTGTGAGAGGAGTACAAAGTTCTTTCTTTACTTTGAAACTTGTGCAATTTAAAATGCTTCATGAAACTATATTTTTCAACTGGTAAGTGTGACATGCAACTCATACAAGTAAGTAATTTATTGTTCGATAGCAAGCAGCCAAAAATAAAGTAGTCATTATATATTTATCAGAATATTTTTCATAGTGTTCATTAAAATAATTATTCCAGCCACACCATTTCAAAAGAAAAATTGCTCATTTATAACGCTCTTAATGCCGGGGACAAGTTTCTGAGCATGAGCCCGAGATTCGAACCTGTGTTGCTATGCGTTATCTTGCTTCCAAGACAGATGTGTTGCCCCTGAGCTATCATCACAGCCTCATTAGACAGCTAAATATTGTTTATTCAAGACATACGGGTTTGCATCCCATCCCATGTTCACTAACATTGCACATTTTTGTAACGTTAGTAAAACAAACGCAAAACCGGCAGCAGCATCATTGGGGAAGCGAAACTGCCACCGGCTCTGAATTAGTTTCACTAACATTGAAAATATGTGCCAGCGGCAGGTTAACAATATTAATCAGCCACCAGCATATACTTCTAACGTTAGTAAAACAAATGATATGTCGGCTGTGGCATCAAAAAATCCAAGCCACCGCCGACATTCAATTAATTGCACAAACGTTGCAAATATGTGCTGCGGAAGCTTGAAGTTGTTAAGCTGCTGCCAACACAGATTTGCAACGTTAATAAAAAACAAACTAAAAATACAAAGTACACAAATTCACATTCTTGTCCTCAGCTAGGAATATAGAACCAAAATGGCTTCTTTCTAAAAACACACACACTGGACATCCAAACACATCACTAACTGCACAGCCAATGATGTGCTCCTTACATCTAAAACACTGGACCAATCCCCCACAAGTCACTAGATGTACATTTTCAGTGACATTTTAAACAAAAACGTAACTCTTACATTACCTAGTTGATTTTTAATATAAAACACTGTAAAATGTTTAACATAACTTGAAAGCTGCAATAAATATATTTTAAAGCATCAATCAAGTGAAAACACCTTTGGAAAACATCAAAACATGGCGGCAGCCATTTTGGAAGGATAAATGTCAGACAAATTCACCACTGAGTAGAAAATCAACCAAAGAGTGCAAAAAGAGGTGTGGTTGGAGGGAAAATGGGTGGGAATTGTAGGCAAATCCTATAGATTTCACTTAGAAATGGGCGTTGAATGGGTGGGACACATTGCCAAAATACATATATCCATCCACATATGTCAAACTGCATTGAAAAGCATTACAAACCTGCATTCAAAGCCCCTATTTCAAGCTCTCATGTTAAAGCTCTTATTTTAATGACAATAGTTTCGGCTTTATAATAGGCAAAACTAAAAACATCCCCATATCACCTGGGCATTTAATAGCAGTGTCTCGCAAATGCCCAATACTTATTCAAAAGCCAAAATTGTTGGTTTTCCCAATGCTTGCTCTAGTTGGTTTACAAGCCCCAATAAGTAATTATATTCACATGCCAGCTTAGCGTAGTTCTCCAGAGCATTAAAAAAGCCTAGCAGTCATCTTGAAACCAGGCAAAGTCCTGTATCCTACCACTGGCAGTGCATCTGGTCTTCACAGAATTATAGCAGCTTCAGCATTTATTCTGCCCAGCGCAGAGTACCTCTGTGAAAACCCAAGCAGGTACGCAGGATCCAGCAGGGAAGTGCAGTATTCTGGTCCAAGTGCTCACACAGCAGCTGTGGGGTGATGATACTGAGTGATACAACTGCTTTTCTATATGTCATAAAAGTTCTGACGCTGATCCCCTCCCTTTAGGGTTAAAGGCTGTTGTCATTGACCTCATTCAAAGCTGGGGAGTCAAGTTCAGAAAGAAGGGTATGTTTCCTTTATTATGGTCAGTAGTCATAGGGTCTGGGCTCAATTGTTCAGAGGGTGGGTTGGATTGGTAGGTTTGGATTGGCAGAAGGAATCTGTGAATTCCACCCTTATCTACCCCCAAGTAGCTCTCAGTAGTGTGATGAGGACCTTGATAGGACAGCGTTCCCTTCAAACTCTTTGGACAGGGTCAGGACATACACTTTGTTACAGTTGTACATGTAAACCTGATTCGCTATCCAGGAATTGTGCACATTAAATTGTTTAAGCACTTTACAACCACTGTGAATAACTGGACCAGGTGGTTTGAGGAATACAAACTCAGAGCCGGCGGCGTCAGTGGGGAAGCGAACCCACCGCCGCCTCTGAATTAATTTCACTAACGTTGCAAATATTTGTAACGTTAGTAAAACAAACCGAGCCTGCGGCGGCATTATGAGGAAAGCCAAGCTGCCACTCGCTCTCAATTCATTGTACTAACGTTGTAAATATTTTCAACGTTAGTAAAAACTAACTGAAAGCCGGCAGAGGCATCAAGGAAGCGAAACATTGTGAGGATTCTTTAGTGTTGTTTGAGAGAAAGCTTGAGATATCCTCTATGAAGGAGCCGATAGGTCCTGGTGGTCTATATACGTAGATCATTAGAGTGCTAGAGTTAGAGATCGGTACTTTGGCTGTTAGGATTTCACAGATTGTAATAAGAGGTGAGGGAGTTTATCGGATTGCTAGATTTGATTTAGCGATAAGGACGATGACGCCTCCTCTACCGTCAGGTAGGTCTGCTCAAAGGATTTGGAAAGTTTTGGGGACAGCTAATGTAAGGGCTGGACTGGCTGCTGCATGTAGCCATGACTCTGTGACTGCTAGGATTTCTAAGTTATTCGTAGTCCTTAGATCAGCTATTTCCAGTGCATGTTCGACTAGCTGCTTATTCGCTTCCCCAATGCTGCCACAGGATTTGAGTTTGTTTTACTACTGTTGTAAATATTTAAAACATTAGTAAAACAAACTCAAAGTCTGCAGCAGTATCGAAGAAGCAAAACCACCGCCAGGTCTGAATTAGTTTCACTAACATTGAAAATATGTGCAGGCCGCAGGTTAACAACATTAACCTGCCACGGACATACATTTCTAAAGTAGGAAAAAACAAATTATATGTCGGCGGTAGCATCGAAAAAGCCAAGCCAAGCTGCCGCCGACACTAACGTTGCAAATATGTGCCGGCGGCAGCTTAATGTTGTTAAGCTGCTGCCAGCATAGATTTGCAACATTAATTAAAAAAAACTAAAAATACAAAGCACACAAATTCACATACTTGTGCTCAGCTATGAATATAGAAACAAAATGGCTTGATTCTACACACACTGCACATCCAATGAAATCACTAACTACACAGTCAATCAGGTGTTCCTTACATCTAAAACAGTAGACCAATCCCCCACAAGTCAGTAGATATATTTTAAAGCAACAATCAAGTCAAAACACTTTTTAATAACATTAAAACATGGCGGCTGCCATTTTGGAAGGAAAAATGGCTGACAAATTCACCACACAGAAGAAAAACAGCAAAAAAGTGCAAAAAGTGGTGTGGTTGGAGGGAAAATGGGTGGTAATGGGAGGCAAATCATATAGATTTCACTTAGCAACGGGCGTTAAATGGGTGGGACACAGACAAACTACATACATCCATCCTCATATGTCAACCTGCACTGAAAAACATTAAAAACCTGCATTCAAAGCCCCTACTTCAAGCTCTCATGTTAAAGCTCTTATTTTAATGACAATAGTTTCAGCTATATAGCTAGCGCTTTCAGCGCCACCTAATCACCAAAACTAAAAACCAAGATGGATCCTTTGGGTGGAACACACACTCGCTGCATTAACCAATGAATGGTATTGGCATTCACATTTATTCTCTGTACCTTAAGTGTTTTGCAGAGGCTTCCGGAGCTATTACGGCACAGACCATGTCCCCTTCCTTTCTCCTGTAATCAACATTAAAATCAAATGAAAAGGCAAATCTTGAGAAGTGCATTGAGCAACTGAGGAGGTAAAAGTGCAGCTAGCGGAGGCCACCGGGTGTCACAGGCAAAATGGTGGCCTGAACACGGAGTTCTGTCCTCT
Source organism: Ambystoma mexicanum (assembly GCF_040938575.1). Classification (NCBI taxonomy): domain Eukaryota; kingdom Metazoa; phylum Chordata; class Amphibia; order Caudata; family Ambystomatidae; genus Ambystoma; species Ambystoma mexicanum. The sequence goes on from NC_090923.1 coordinate 644,698,318, forward strand.
GCCCTGAAGATAGTGAGGATCCTGTGGATTTGTCGCGTTTGGGTCCCTGAAAACAGGCCCCCGAACGAGTGAAGCACCCCCACATTAGTGGTGGGACGATCAAGCTGTAGAATCCCTGCAGGTGAGTGTGCAGAGGCACACGCAACCAAGGCCCGACTGGGTTGCCGGGAGCGAGACCAGGTGGGAAAGGGCCGGGACCGTTGTCCTGCAGCTGCATCAACCTGACCCCGGCATGGAGGTAGACAGCACCGTGATAGCAAGGGAGAAGGCACTCTGTTCCAAGGCAGCTCATCTTGATAGAACAGGAGCACGACAGGAGTCGGATCCCCGAGACAGAGCCCCATGAGCACAGTGACCAGTGGTAAGAAGAAGCAGCAGGGCTGCTCCGGAGCCTGCTGAGCCCCGGAAAGCATACAGAGCGGCAGAGAGGGCGCTTGACCCAGAGAAGGCGGCAGCTGACCCATGAGGAGGGAGTCCCTGGACGGGGGTCACTTCGAGAGTGCCTGGAGTGAGGCGATCCCCTGTGAGAGGAGGAGGGGCCTGCTGAAAGCCCACACCCCCTCTTTGGGGCACAGAGTAGCGGCAGCAGAGACCAGTGTCACCGGACCCCAGCCCAGTAGGTGAGCCAGGTGATGAAGTGGCTCAGACAGCAACGTATACCCCACGGGGGCATTGCACAGGAACTTGCCGGCAGCATTGGGTGACAGCTCCAGGTAGGAGGTGAGGAGGCACATCTCTGGCCCGGCACCTGGAGAGGTGGGACTGGGGACCACAGCTGCACCAGCCAAAGAGCAGGCACTTTCCACTGGGCACGGACAAAGTATGGGAAGCCAGTGAGGTGCCGGCAAATAGGGGCACATCTGGCAGCTGGACAGCCATCGGGTGAAATGCACAATACCTGCACCCAAGCATCAAGACCCCAGAGGAGATCCCCTTGGGACTGGTGTGCCCACCACGTATGTTGTGGTACCCCCCCAGGAAAGGGGAGGGGGTGAGTGTCCCATGGTGGTCAGCAAGGGGTCCTGGTCGGGAGGATTGCGACGAGACACTGAAATACTGCGACAGAAGGGCCTGGATGTTGCGATAAGCTGGGTGAAGGTCCCCCCCTCAAAGTTGTCGGACAGAGTGGTACCGATTGCACTGCACCAGGAGTCGGGGGACGGGAGGGAGAAGCATGTCACTTGTGGTTGTTTACCCGCAACATCAGGACAGGTTAGAAGGATCTTCTTGGTTCAGCGCCCCCCTTGGCACATGGAACTGCTGTGATCAGACGGGGGTACCTCAGCGCGCAACTGTGGGTTACTGCACCAAACTAAGGGGGGGTCTAGGTGGATGAGCTGGAAGGGAGCCCTCATGCAGTATCCATACCAGGACGGTAAGGAGATGGCGAAGGCCAAGGGAGGAAGGAGCCCCCCCCCCATTCATTTTTGGCAGAGATAGGCACGATTATTAGTGACATTCAGGCCATCCTGGAAGAGAGAAGAGAAATGAGGACAGATATAAGGGGCAAAGGTGGTTACCCTGGAGAAGAGAGTGGAAGGGGTGGACGCTAACCACGCCGCGATGGGGGTTCTGGAGGCACAGATGGAGGCGCGCTTCCAGGAGATGGAAAGGAGGGAAGAGAGGCTGCAGCTCAAAGTGGACGACATTCAGAATCGAGAGAGGTGGAACAACCTCTGGTTCTTTGGGCTGCGAGAGACAGAGGGGGGTAGGGTGTGGGGGGAGTCTCCCGGGGGCCTGGAGCAGAAGATCCAGGAAATTATAGGAATGGTTGTGGGCTCCAAGGAGGGCGATCGTGTGACCTTGGACAGGGTGCATCGTGCCGGGGAGAGCAGAGGCCCGCGATCATTCCTGGGATGGTTGCAATACTATGCGGACAAGGCAACGATCACGGAGAAGGTGTGCTGCCTGGGGACATAGAGTATGGAGACTCAAGGGTTGCCATTTTCCAATCCTTTGTCGAGGCGCAAGAAATGTGGCCCCCTTACCAGTTGGCTCCAGGAGACGGGGTGAAGTATAGATGAGGCTACATGTTTGCGCTGGTGTTTGAATGGTAGGGGGAAGAGATCCAAGCTGGTCACGGAGGAGGATGTCAAGCTGGCACCGGAGGACATGGTGGAATTTTGAGGTGGAGCCCTCTCAAGAAGAGGGGCGGGGGAGGGTGGAGCAGGTTCCTGCTGGTAACCAGGTGGCTCGAGGTCTGCCATGGGAAAGAGCAAAATCCAGGGGCATGGTAATTCCGGAAGCTTAACAACCCCGCACACCAAACAGACGACACATGGGGGGAACAAAGGGGCAGTGTTGATTCATATGCTCTTTTTCGAGGTGCTGTGCCCCAGGGCCCCGGCGTCCTTCCTCTTCCCAGTGGTAAAGAGGAGGAGGAGGGATGGGGGGCAGGAAGGAGGGATCCCTAGTTCTAATGTGTTGTGCAGTTTGCTTTTGTGGTCAGAGGAAGGTAGGGTTGGGGTATGCGATTCTCTGGGTGAGGGGTGAAAGTTCAAGGGGGTTCTGGTAAATAAGGGGGCTCCTCAGGTGAAATAAGTCTGGGAAGGACTATAGGTGACGTGGGAGTAGAGGAGAGGTATATGGAGTTGAGGGGGGGTTGTATCCCTGGTGGTTCGACAGGTGTGGCCAGGTTGGGCGGGCTGTACGGTCGGACACCTCAGTTGCGGGGGTGGGGGTAGAAGGCTAAGGGGGAACTCCATGCAGCAGTTAACACAGAGGGGAAGGTGGGATGGCCCCTTGAAGTGGGGAGAGACAATCGACAAAAGGCAAAGGGCGATGGCTGAGTTAAGGGTGGCCACGCTAAACGTAAAGGGGCTTAACTCGCAGAATAAGAGATCATTGACTAGTAATATGTGCCACAGGTAGTGCGTGGCGGTCCTCTATCTACAAGAGACTCATTACAAACAGGGGGCAGAATCTGCAATAAATAGAAAAGACATCAGTAAGGTCTATTGGGCATCCCATAAGGATCGCAAGGAGGCGGTAGGCATATTAGTTAGCAAAGCATTCCGGATGACGGTGGGTGCAGATTAGGAGGGGCTTCAGAGGGCGCTTCTCAGTTATAAAGGAGTACTACGAGGGAATGCAGGTGGCTTTGGCCACACTATATATGCCCAACGCAGGGCAGGTAAGATTCCTGCACCAGATCTTTGCGATGTGGGAGTACTGGGCGGAAGGGGCCACGATCTTGGAGGGAGATTTGAATTTAGTGGTTGACCCTGTGTTAGACTGGTGATCCGCAAAGGGGGGAGGCCCGAGGGCGATGGAAAAGGAGAACACAGACTTTTGAAACCTACTACAAGATTACTACTGGGTCTTGGCGGGTCACTTTCCTGTGCCGGGGGCTACACAGTCCTTTCGTCCCTGCACCAGTCATACACTAGGATAGACTTGTTCCTGGTTCCGCGAGAACAGGCGAAGGAGGTGCAAAGACCCAAGGTTGAGGTGGTAACATCGTCGGACAATGAAGTGGCGGTGGTGGAGTGGGAGATGGGGTGGCCACCGCAGCAGCAATCGCGCTGGAGGTGTAATGATACGTTGATGAGAGTTTGGGTTTCCCAAGATTTCCTGGAAAAGGAAATAGGAGCGTATTTCGAGGCCAACGACAACGGGGAGGTCGGTATGGCTATGGTGTGGGAGGCAGCTTAGTCCACATTCAGGGGACTCCTCATTGAGGAAGGTCGGTAGGAAAATGGAGAGGGCTTTGGTGGAAGCTAGGCTCTGTGGGGATCTGAAGGCCTTAAGAGCCCAACTGGAAAGGCACCGACAGAGAGGGGCTTCTGGGAGAGATGAGGGACAAGAGACAGGAGCTTCACTCGATATCGATTGGTGAGGTGGTGAAGAGGATGAGGTTCATGCAGCAAAAGTACCACAAACGGGGTGACGCAGTTGGTGCATTCGTGGCGAATAGGGTAAAAGGATGCAGGTTGGAGAGGAGGATGGATAAAATACACAGAGAGCACAGGGTAATGGTGGACAGAGGGACAACATCCTAGCCCAATTCCGCAGCTTACCATCAGCTGCTCTATGCTAGGCCAGTGGAGTCAGCTTGTGAGGAGATGCAGACAAATCTCAAAGGCCTACCGCTCACCAAGCTCACAGTGGAGGAAAGGGATGCGCTAGAGGCAGAAGTACCACGGGACGAGGTGATGGGAGCAATCCAAAAGCTGAAAGCAGGCAAGGCCTCCAAGGAGGAGGGGGTCTACCACAGATTTTTACAAGCGGTTTCTGTCGTTGTTGGCAGGTCCACTAGCCAAGTAGTACAATTCCATTGTTGGGGAGGGCCCCATACCACCGATGTTTCTCCAGGCGTACCGCCTGGAACTCCATCTTCCCTGTCTGGTGCACGCGGACCAGACAGGCTTTATTATGTACAGACAGGTGGACAATAATATGCTTAAGATGCTCTGTGTCATAAATACACCGGTAGTGGCAAGAGAGGGGTCCCTCCTGCTGGACTTAGATGCGGAGAAAGCCTTCGACCGGGTGAGCTTGGCTTTCTTGGGGGAGGTCCTTGTGACTATAGGTGTGGGCCCGAAATCGAGGGGATGAATTGCAGCCCGGTACTCCAAGCTGATAGCCAGGGTGGTAGTGAATGGGAACCTGTTGCTGGGATTCTCACTGCAGCGGGGCACAAGACAGGGGTGCCCGCTTTCCCTGCTGCTCTATGCATTAGCCATCGAACTGTGGAGTTTCGAGGGGACCAAGGAATCACTGGGGTCTCGATAGGTGCGTGAACATATAAAGGCAGCTTATTTGCGGATGATGCCTGCAGTATATCACCAAGCAGGCGCAGTCGGTGTCTCGCCTGCTGGAATGCTTGGGTGCGGTACAGGACGATATCTGGCTTCAAAGTCAACCTGGAGAAATTGACAGCCTATGTGGTGGGGGGGAAAGGGGTTGTCGGTGGAAGAAAAGGAGTACAAGGGGGGTACCGTTTCAGGAACAGGGGGGACTCCTTTCGATATCTGGTGATACAGGTATCACGCAATTATGGTTATGTTTTTGGGAAAAACTATTTGCTGCCATGGTGGTCTGATGTGCGAAAGGACATGGAGAGGTGGGCAAGGTTGCAACGTTTGTGGATGGACCGCCTAACTTGTATTAAAATGGTTGTGTTGCCTAAATTCCTATTCTTGTTCCAGATGCTCCCTGTGGTGGTCCCGCAACAGTTCTCTGATTAAGTTAGGGCGGCGTTGTTGAAGTTTTTGTGGTCTTGAGTCTAACATTGCATTGCTTACGGGACATTGATCGTACCGAAGAAGGAGATTGGGTGGGGGGTTGGGTTTTCCACACCTTGCAACATGTTATAAAACGGACAGTATCCTGTCACGGTGGACCATCTCAACTCACACTCCGATAAGCAATGGGTGGCTTTGGATGAGATCTTGGCCCCAGTTTCCCTGGGGGAGTGGCTGTGGGTACTGTGAGGAACCAGAAGGTGTCTCACCCTCTAGTTCCCAGGGATCTGTCATCCTGGTGGCCAGGACACGGCCATTGCTTATGGATCCAGTTCCTAGGGGTGGACCAGTGCGGGAGGACCACCTAGGTGAGGGGTCTTCAGGGAGTGGGAGTTGGACACCGGATGGTGAGACGCGGTATCCCCTTCCTTGTAACATCTTTACCCCATCCTACCAGGTAGGATATTTAGGAACTCAACCCCCCAACCCCTTTTACAACATGAACACTGTCTCACAGACAGCTCACTATGAGAGAAAACGTGTCCCAATACAATGGTCAGGCAATTGCTGACCATCGCATACACCTGACTTCCATTACACCTCCCCACACGGATAAAAGACAGAGCACGAGAGCACACCTTGAGCGAGGCATAGCACCCCTAGCACAACCCCCAAGCCAGACCCTGCCAGACCCAGGATTCTAAGCCCTGGCTGGCACGAGACACACGCCGCTCCCCAGATCCAACAAGCCGGCAGGAGTGAACCTAACCCCTCCCCAGCTCAGCGAAGCGAGGAGGGAGAGGGAATAGAAGCAACAGAGAAGCCCAGGGGAACAAAGACAAGGCCAGATACATCCAGCAAGACCGTGGCTCACAGCTAACGAGCACGGTCTCATTAATACGCAACAGTGCCAGCGCCTGCGCATGTCACATGTCAGAACACGGACCAGTCCCAGTGTCCTGGGTCCTAACCAACAATAAGGAATAAAGGAATAAAGAGATCCCTTGCAGCAAAACAGGGGCAACCAAGAGAGCGGGCTGAACCCCATCTCCAAGCGCAAAACACGCAGAGCAAAAGCGTCAGGGGCAAATAGTAACCAGGGCGTGCCCGCAATTGAAACATAACTATTAGCAAAGCAAGGGGGTGTGGCTTGGCATCCATGCGATAGGCAGCAGCACCTCAGAGCTCCAGAGAGATCCTGAAAACAGATAGGTCAAGCTGGCCTGAATTATTAATGAAACTTTATGGGAACATAACGAAAAGGTGTCGATGGTCAAGAGAACAGATGGGGAGAACCTCGTCAAGAAACGGTGAGAAGAACCGACACAAAAAAGGCAAGAGAAAAACCGCTGTGCTGACAAACAAAATGGCAGGTGCAAACAGCCAGGCTCGCTGACGAGCAGACAACGAGGAAGCGCTTGGTGGCGTGTCGAAGGGTGGACGAGGAGTACGTGACAGTGCCGAGAAGGGGAGCAGAGACCGGCCAGCATCACCCTTAAGCAGTGTAAGCCCACAAGCCCACCGGACTCTGCAGCAGCGAATGAAGAACCCGACCGTCGTATGAAGACAGCAGGTACGGAGGCGCGGAGCAATGCGGTGTAGCAGACCGGCAGGAGAGCCGCTGGCAGCGAGTCATCAGGTGAGTGGGAAGGCCGGCAACGGGGCAGAGGTGATCAGAAGGAGACAACAAGAGCCCACGAAGGGAGAGCAAGGCCACCCCGCCCGAGGACTCATCCCACGCAGGCTGGACGTGACCCAAACTCGGAAACGCAGGCTAGCGGGGCGCAGAGTGGCGACCCGCAAAACAGCCCCCGGGGTCAGGAGTAGGGCGCGTAGACAAGATCCTTGGCATGCAACATTCCAGACCACCCCGTGATTGCATTGAAACATATGCTGGGTGGGAGCACGACAATACACCCCCAACAAGGGGCTACTGACAAGCTAAAGGAGAAGCCAGGCTCTAACTCACAGAATTGCGCCAGCGGCAGCACACATCGCACTAAATACCAGCTACACGGCAAGAAGACAAGGGTAGAGGCGGAAGAACATTAGACTCCTTAGCCTACATTACGCCGCGCCAAGAGCCGGGACGGGGCACCCAACCCTGGAGACAGGGAGCGGCGGAGGGAGCAGAATAAGCGCACAAGGAGAACGCCCCCATGAAAACAACAGGAGCTCCGAGAGGAGGGAGGAGGCCCGCCTACACCTGCTGCAGAGCTCCCATCAGCAAGGCCATGGCACATTGAAACAACGGAAACATGTGAGCACCACGGTGCCTGCAACAATTAACGGGTGGCCCTTGAAGTCGAGGCTGGGAAGAAGCTGCATCTGGATGAGCACCGCCGCCACCAAGAGAAACAACATAAGAACACTGCTCACATTAGAGGGAAGTAGCACCCAGATAGTATCTACGAACAGTACAATAACTATGTGGGAGAGCACAACCCATTGATCCAACGTACCAGCGTTGTAGACCGCAATGAGTAGCCGGTCAGGGGCTATCAAGGACAGCAGGAAATGCACCACTACGGCTCTCATGACCTCACTGCCTCAGCTCATCTAACGGCAGGTACGGGCCAACGCATAGGGTGTGGGGGGCAGATGAGTCCACCATCCCAGAGACGCACCTGTGGAGCAGATCACGCCCAGACAAACACTGGCATAGACATCACAGCAGCAACTCCCGGTGACGTCAAAGGAGAGCGATAGGGAGAAAAACTACATAGCAGAGGTGGACATCCAAATACTGAGTTGCACTAATAGGGAATAAGCACAAGTGGGAAAGCTGAGAAAACTGACAATGGTGCATAGGGAATCATCGACGAGGGCACCAGAGGAATCCAGCGGAGGAATCGCAGCTCGCGCATCACCACGGGGCAGCAACCCCTGGAAGGGAGACGGCACAGAAACCCTGAAAAGAGTGATACCTCATCCAACATTGGAGTGACAAGAATTGGAACAAGCAAACCCCCCTCCCCCTCCAGAGGACAAACAAGATGTCCAGAAGCGCACCACAAGCAAGGGGCGGAGACATGACAGACAAACAAAAAGGGAGGAAGGGGCAAGCAGACCAGTATGGAAGCATACGCCCGCAAAAACGACACAAATCAGCCCACCTCATCAGTTGCCAGTATGAGCACAACACATCCTAAGCAACCAGAAGGGAGGCACAAAATGGTCCCATACTGGAGGCCATAGCGGCATTGAAGACGTCACTGGAGCACAAATTGGACACAGTTATAGTGGACGTGGGCCGTCCTTAGACAGGCTGTGCGGCCCCTGGCAGAACGAGTGAGCACAGCGGAGCAACAGGTGCAGACCAACACCACAAATATCATGATCGACCAATCCCAAATGACAGATGCGCTGGATCGTATATGCACCCTCGAAAACAGGGTGGAAGACGCAGAAGGGAGGGCCTGCCGAAATAACATGTGCATCGTAGGACTGCCAGAGGGAGAGGAAGGCAGAGACCCCACGAACTATGTAGAGATCTTACTGCTCCAAGAGGTGGGAGCCGAGGTGTTGTCCCAAGGCTTTGTGGTAGAAAGAGCACACCAAGCCCTGACCAAAAAAACAAAAAAACACCCAACGCACCCCTAAAGCCCATGATCGCCAGAATTATGAAAGACTGAGAACATACATCAAGAGAAGGAAGGGTGATCACAAGAAATGCTCCCAGGATAGTAATATAGAAGGAAAAGGATCAGCCTAAGAAACAGTGATGGCGTTCTAGGTGGATAATATTGAAATGATTGACAATTGAAAAGGAATTCAAGATGCTGCAACTGAGGGATGCCACAGAGGCTGACCTGGGCTCGGAAAACTGAAGAGGAGAAAGGCCCTCCTGTCGCGCTTCTCAAAATAGAATAATGACACTAATGGTGATTTACAACGAAAAATTTAATTACAAGTCATCAGATTTAAGCATAGATGGGACAGACAAGCCTGGATGTAATAACAAAATCAAAAACGGCAGCAGAATCCGAACGGGCAGGACATTGTTTACTCAGTGATAAGACCCTGTGCTACAGACCAAACAACGTATTCTACCACAGAGTGAGAATCATTATACCAACACCATTGATCTTGTACACACATTTTAACACAATTGTTCTATACCACAATCCTCCTGAAGAACCGCCGCACACATTCAAATCCTACTGGGGGAAATCAGGTCTATAAAGTCCACCCTAACTGAGAAGGTCATGCACCTGCAATCCAGGATGGGGAAAATAGAGGATCGCATAGAAGCACTCGAAAATAATCAACTATCCAGCGACCTCACAGTTATGAGCAGCAAAGCCCGATTCCAGGATTTAGAAGAGAGAGAAAGAGATATGGCATTGAAACTCGATGACATGGAAAACAGGGAGCGGAGACGAACATTTGCATTATGGGACTCAATGAAAATCCGGGTGAGTCATGAACCGAGTGAAAGCCCTGATAACTTCACTCTTTGAACCCCAGCAGCTACGGAATTCGAGTTTGACAGAAAACAGAGCCGGGGGCCCTCCAAACGGCAGAGGTCGGTCCTAGCCAAGTGTCATTCCTACAAACAAAAAACAGACGTCCTACAAAAGGCGAGGAAGAGAGAACCCATCTTGTTTGAAGGAGCGACCATAAAAATCTTCCAGGATCTTTCAGCACTCCCACTCCTTAAAAGAAAGGGCTGCCGCCCACTCACGACCTGATTACAAGAACAAGAGGTGCGCTACAGATGGGGGTTCCCCTTTTCATTGAACTTTTAATGTGGTGGAGATGACTACCGTGTCACATTCGAAGAAGAAGCAAAAGGAGTCTTGGAAGAGCTGCAGACAGGCACACGAAAGGCGGGCCAGAACGGCGCACAGAAAATAAAAGGCCCCATGGACAAATCAACAGCATCCGCCCCGCGCAGGGGCCATGCGCAAGAATCAAGGAAATACAAGTGCTTTAACACCCCGTGAAGACACATGCAGTGCGGACTTCCGGAAAGTCTGAAAGACACGCTATCCTATCGCCATGGGCTAGCCGGATCCAGGCAAGTCTTACACCCCACAAGCCAGGGTCATGACGGAAAAGAGAAGAGGTGGGGAGCCTGAGTGAAGCTACAAAAAAACTCAAGACACTACCCCCTCGCAAGTTAAGGTCGATAAAATGTAAACATGTAAACGGTTTGTTAGTTCTGGTTATTAGCATGTTCACTATGGTGGTCTGTTCACACAGTTACAAGTTCATTTTAGATGAAAGCCACAAACAACTTGGTGAGGGGCCCCTGTAGAGTGGCCCTTACTAGTTAAGGGCGTCTCAAGTAGTCGAGGAGTGCCAATGGAGGCACTTTTTTCAGAGGAAAGGAGAGGTGGGGAGGGGGAGAAACCTAACATGGGATCATGGTGCAGGCTAGCGGGATACGGTTTGGGTCACTCAATGTCAAAGGTTTAAATTCACCACAAAAGCGCTCCATTTAAGCGAGAGAATTCAAACTCTCGAAACTGGATGTGCTGTTCATCCAGGAAACCAAATTTGCAAAGGGGAAAGAATTCAAGGTAAGGGGAAGGGGTGCTATGGGCATCAGGAGAACACAAGAAGGGGGGGTTAGCCATCATCTACAGAAAATCCTTAGATCTACAAATCACACAGGTTCACAAGGATAAGGAAGGGAGATATATAGCTATAAACGGGAAGGTAAGGACATGCATGATCACTCTTTGTTGAGCTTACGCACCAAACCAGAAAAAGCTAGCCTTCAGCAAAGACCTCCTCATCTTCATAGGCAGCTGGAAGACCGGTTCACTGATATGTGGGGGAGACTTCAAAGTAACATCAGACCATGCCATGCATTGGGATTCCATGAGACAGGGAGTGACTCACCCACCCTCAGTCAAGTTGGCGAACGATTTCCTGATCTCCTGAAAGTCAGTTACCTAGTAGATGCTTGGAGAGAGGCACACCCACAGAAAAGAGCGTTCACATTCTGCTCCCCCTCCACACCTCACATACACACGGATAGAATACATTCTCCTAGAAGCAGCAAACGCATATACCATACAATCAGCTATCATCGAGATAATGGGGTGGTCAGACCACGAAATTTGCTTATTAGAACTCAATTTAGGACCTCCCCCGTCGACAGATCGCAGATGGATCTACAACACCACACTCTATAAAGACCCAGTTTTTATGGATGCCCTGGTCGAGGAAATAAAAGGCTACTTCTCCAGCAACGACACAGGGGAACTAGCACTGAACACAGTATGGGAGGCGGCTCAAGCCACACTCCGGGCTGTGCTAATCTCAGAGGGGGCATTTAGAAATAGAACTAGGCTGCTAAGAGAAAATGAAATAAAGAGGGAAATCAGGGAGAACGAAACACTCCTCTAGGCCCAGACAACCCTCAAAGAGGAAACCTTGGTGAAGTTCAGAACGCGCCGGAAGGAGCTGAGCGATATATGGCATAATATAGCACTAATCCAACTTGGGTATCTAAAACAGAGTTTCTATGAAAAGGGTGACAAGGCACACAGCATGCTAGCCACGTGCCTACAAGCCCAAAGGGCGGACAGAGCGGTCCACAAACTGCAAGATAAAAAGGGGAAAGAGTTAACAGACCCAGAGGAGATAACGAAACACTTTGCCCAATTTGATGACACCCTATACACCACAGAGGGCAGTGGCACCAAGGAAGAAATAGCCTGATACCTGAAAAATACCCCTCAAACCATCAGGTGAGACCCTAACAGCACTAAACTCCCCCATAACGACTGAGGAAATACAAAGCGCCATAGCCAACCTCAAAGCGGGCTCAGCATCAGGGCAAGATGGGTTCACCCCAGCTTTTTACAAAGCCCACAGTAACTCTCTAACCCCATTCTTAGTTAAACTCTTCATTGAGATCCTGGAGACTGGTCAGGCCGCAGCCTCGTTCACAGAGTCTAGAATCACAGTCATCCAAAAATAAGGGAGAGACAGCAGGGACTGTGCATCATACCGCCAGATATCCCTAATAAACATAGATGCAAAGATTTACGCCCAGCGTCCTGCCAGGACATCTCACCCAAGTCCTCCCTCAACTGGTACACACAGAACAAGTAGACTATGTAAGGGGCAGACAAGGTGCAGATAATATACGCAAAACCCTAGACCTAATCTCTTCCATCAACAACCAAGACTAGTGCCCTACCCTACTGTCAATTGATGTAGAGAAGGCATTTCACAGGGTGTAGTGGCCGTTTCTGCAAGCGGTGATGGACAGGGCAGGGCTGGGACAGCAATGGACAAGGGGCACACAGGCTATATATTGAGAAGTCACAGCTAAAGTGGTAGTGAATGGCATTGCCTCAGAACCCTTTCTTTTGACACTTGGTACATGCCAAGGCTGCCCTCTGTCACCCCTCCTGTTCGCACTGGTCCTGGAGACTCTAGCGCAAGCCATTCGGGTGATTACCCAGATATATGGCCTGGTCAGATCAGGTCGAGAATAGTACTATTCGCCAACGACATTCTAGCATACCTGACCCATCCTAGGGAATCCATCCCCGCCCTCTTAACGTCCCTCGCAGAATACGGGACACTATTAGGATTCCGCATCAACCTAAATAAGACTGTAGTCTCCCTCTAAAGCAGCCCTCCGCTCTCCCAAGTCACTTAATTACGGAGAGGGGATTCCAACAGGGATAGAAATCACCAAAGACCTAGCAAACCTGTTCATTGCAAGTTTCACACCCCTATGGGACACAATCAAAGCAGACCTGCAGAGGTGGTCCAAAATGACACTGTCCTGGACAGCGTGCTTTACATCGATCAAGATTAACGTACTCCCAAGGCTACTGTTCCTCTTCCAATCGCTCCCTGTAGTGATCCCCAGAATCATTCCACACAGAGGTCAGAAAAGCAATGGGTGGGACTTGAAAACAAATTATTTACCCCAGTGAACCCGAGCGAATGGCTTTGGGTCCCCATCAGTTCCATGACACGTAGAATTCACGAACACCCAGTGCTTGTAGAGTTGTGGTCCATCTGGCACTCATCGAGGGGTGACAGCCTGGCCATCGACACTCAGCTGTATTTGGGCGCCCCCAATAAGAGACCTGCTAGCAGACTCGAGCAGCTTTGAGCCCCAATATGAGGGAGGCTTGGTAAGGGCAGGACAGATGTGAAAAAAGGGCACCTTCATAACGAAGCAGGAACTAGATACGGACCTACAGGGTACAACCACCACCCCGATGTGCTACCTGCAGCTTAGATGTGTGCCGCTAGACCCATGATGGGCCAACACTCTCAGCAGACCACTAACCTTACTAGAAAGTGTCATGAACGAGAGTCAAACCTCTAAAGGACTGATATTGGGCGTGTACTCCGCTTTCATTAACAGGGGTAACCTTCCTAGACCAAACACACAAAGTAAATGGGATACAGAACTGGGTTTGCTAGAAAGCGAGGAAACCTGGGCAACGATACATAGAGCAGCAGTCTGGTCATCCTCTATTTCAATGCAATACAATATGCACAATCGGAGGCTACTATTGTGGTGGCCCCTAACCCCACAAAGATTAGCTAAAATTTACCAAGGGGTCTCACTACATTTCTGGAGAGGGTGCCCAGAGGTTTGAGATTACTGGCACCAGTGGTGGAGCTGTCAGAAGGTCCAAACATACTAGAAATAAGTCCTGGGGGGATACAGGCCATCGATGGGATAGACAGAAACCTCACTCCACTGCTATTGTTGTTTGGGGGGGGGGGGAATGGAAGAGGGTGAGGACTACTCAGTGCTGTTGCACATGCCCAGAAATCTGCTCCTAGCAGCGACAGTCTGCCTGACGATCCGATGCAAATGTAGCACGCTCCCCATAAAAAATAAAAGAGTGGTTAAACAAGGCACACGAGATATACCAGATGAAAGCATCATAGCTGCTTTGTTGGAATCACGCTCTCACATCGATATGACCTGGCTGCCCTTCCTGGAATACTATGCAGCACAAACAAATAAGGTAACATACCCAAGGCAAGGTGAACCAACACCTAACAGAATCTGAAATGCTCAACAAATGTTTGAAACCATGGGCAGATAAGATCCATAGTAAGCGATCTCCCGAAACTGAGCAGCTTAGCCTGTAGATAGGTAAAACAGACCAATACGACAAACGGCGCTTGGAGTAAAGTCCACATTAATCTGTGGCGCATCCTGATGTGAGGAGAGGGTGTGGGGGCGGTGGTGGCAAATGGGTAGGGAGATTTACCATCCAGGATCTGGTAGCAGCAAGCTGTACGGCCGCTCAGAGCAGACCCTGAAAAAGGTTCTTCTATTTCATGATTTGCATTATGGTCTCTTCATTTTACCTCACACGGTACTGTAAAAGTATGCGATACCTGTAAAGGCTGTACCAACATATTCTTTCTTGAATAATGTCTATGCCATTTTACCAGATTCTGGGGGAAAAAATCTATTTTGAAAGTGTATCTGAGCTCGGCAGAGAGGGAGGTGAATAGTAAAATCACCTAAGAAAATTGTGCATCTGTGAAACCCTAAGGAGAAAGGAACTTTATTGTTTGTCATATTACATCAGGCCCTCTGCAAGAGACTTTGAATGGCAAAGAGACTTTGGCACAGAAGGCCATGATGTTGAAGTTCTGAACTGCACCCTTGTACTAGAGAAGCCAGAGACTGTGCTTTTAACACTTTTGAATAACATTGTTTCCTACACTATTTGTATTTAGAGGTAAGGATTGGCAATAGGTTTATTAGTATAGGCCCTTTTATTTTGACAAGACACCACTAGGAATGCGTTATTTTATGGCCGTAGCTTGCTCTCATCTTTAGATTTAGGATTAGATAGGCGTTTTTCAAACCCAATTGAAGTTCAATAAATGCCCTTGAACTGTAGTCACATGCGTCTGTCTTGCTGTTGATACCATGCCTTCCTTACTGTTAGGGAGAATTCTCGTTAAGGCTACTTTCCCAAACCTAGTGAGTCCCCCAGCAGCTTTGCTGGATTTTTGGGGTTCATTTTTTTCTCCTGCTAAGAGTGAGACTCTTTTTCTCCCACTCTTAGACATGATTTGAGGTGTTCCTTTGACTTTGTATCTGTTTTATGGGCTATGGGGTCCTTTACCCCATAGGGCTTCATGTGTTTTTGGTATGTGGGTTGCACAGCACCCACCGTGCAGTAACCCGGGGGTGTCGTAGCGACCCCCAAACATAGACTCCATACCCTGGGACTGACTACGGTCTCCCAGGGCATGTAAAGTCACCATTGGCTTTACTAGTCTTAAATTGTGAACAGAACCAGTACAACCCATCATATTGTGGACGTACTGGTCGGGGCAATTTGATTGCCCCGGGGTCTGTTGTTCGAGGGGGCACTGTCCAGTCCCCCCGACCGAGTTTTGGCTGGTGGCAGTGGATACTACTTTTTATATTCGACCGCAAATATATTCCTATGGGATTTTCCCATTGTTTGAGGCTACCACTTTTTAATATAGCCTCGAACATACTGCCGGTTTATTAAATTAATATAAATTCATCGGTTGGTATTTTTTGCCGAAACTCTGTTCCAAAATGGCGTTTGTGTTCGCTTCTGTGACTCCAACCCAAGTCGAGCCCTTTGTTCCACTTTTTGGCGGGCTTCTCCACACAAGCCTCCAAAAATGGTGCCACTCTGTCTGGGTACCACAGGGGGTGTGGGAGGGGGTTTAGGCACCCTGGACTGAGTTGCCTTGGCAACTCAAGTCGCACTCTGGTGTGATTGGCCCAGTGGTGAGCCGCCCGGCTCACCACTTAGCATGTTTGAGTGACAGCTAGGACTGATGAATGGGGGTTTTCTGCATAAAAGCAGGGCTTTGGGGACTGGAACTTCAGACGTCGCCACAGGACCAAAGAATCTGAAGAGGGAGAAGCTGAGCCGACCTGCAACGACGACACCACCGGTGGAGCCCCGATGAACCGGCTCACCACTTTCCCCGACGACAGAGGAGATCTTCAATCCGAAGAGTCTTCGTCCTTTGACTGATGGGGATAACCAGTTTGCCCGCCTTTTCGCCTTCCCAGAGCATCTCGTGGCCGCCTTGCCTGTGCCAAGCCCCCCGGCAACCCGGGATACCACGTTTTCTCCACTATCGCAAATAAAAGGGTAGTACCTTTTAACCGGAGAACTCCGCGGCTGGTTTCTTCCCTGGCAGTGCAACGACCTTCAGCCTTCCTCCACGTCGAGATCATCTCTTCCTCTGGACGACGCCGTGACTTGCACCCGCTGCCAGGAACAACTGCCCCCGCTGGAGGATCCTCTCCACTTTAAAGGTACTGTGTCCGCCTGGCCTCCCTCGCAACGGTCTGTGTGGGGTGACTCTTAAAGCCTCAACTTACCACTTGGGTTGGCCCTAGGCTGGCTAACTGAACTTTTCTACACTGAACTGATTCCTTTCTGAACTCTCTGCAAGACTCTCCAAGCCTTTTAAACTTTGTGATCTTGGGCACAGTGGTGTTCTACTCTCTCCAAGAGGGAGCCTGGCCTCTGAACTTTTTGCTCACAAGTAGACTTTGACTTTCCTGCCTTGCTAAGTGCTTCTGAAGTATTGTGTTGTGTGCTGTTCCTAATTTCTGCCTTTTCCCTCCCTTTTTCTTAAACTTATTGGAGTGCCATCTTTAGTTAAGCGCTCACCTCTGTCTGAAAATAAGTGGTGTTAACTAAGACTTGTCTAATAAGGAATAAGGGTTATACATATGAGAATAGTGATTGTGTTTTTGAACTTACTTATAATAATAGTGCTAGAGTATTTCTAAGTGTGTGTTTAAATAAATAATTATATACTTGATACCAAAGCTCGGGTCAGTGTTTGCTTGTGCTACTGTATTTTGGTACCTGTCTTGTATACTCTCTTCTTGAGAGAAGTCTGGCTGCTCAGTCACAGCTACCAGGTAAATCTGGGTGGTACAGACTGCTACCAATTTGGTTTACTGCCAACACCTGTAGTCTTAAGCCTTTTGCAGTGGTCCCTAAGGGAACTGCACAGGTTTCTGCCTAACACTTACAGTATCCACAGTGCGTATCCCGAGGAGGGTAGTGTCTCACCCAGTTCTAGAAGTTATATGGTCCCTATGGAAGGGGGGGGGGGGAATAGAAGGCTATCCATATGGCTGTCGTATTTGTGTCCCACCACTGCGAGGCGCGATTGCAAAGCCGTTGGTCTTCCAGCTGTGGTACGAGGCAGGGCTTAGTAGGGCTGGGCAGATGTGGAGGGGGGGGTCTTCCTTTCACTTGATAGACTAAAGGAATACCTGCAAGTGGCGAGGCTGTCAGTGTTCCGTTATCTGCTGTTAAAGGGTGCTCTACTGGGGAGCCAGTGGGGCGAAAACCTACGAAGGCAGTTGATGGAATTTGAACCCATCCTCATCACAAAGGCGGGCTCCAAGGGGTTTATTGCCCGGCTGTACATTCATCTTGGCAGGGACATTGACAAAGCCTTGTGGGCATTAATGTGCAGGAGAGTCTCGTACTCGATGAGGTCCCTACAGTATAGACATCGGGCCCTGAAATGGCTGCATAGGTGGCATTACCCGCCCACGGTGGAAGACGAGATGTGCAAGCATTACAACTCGCACTGCTGGAAGTGCCTTTGGGTAAAGGTCGATTATATTCACGTGTGGTGGGGATGCCTCAGCATGCAAGCTTGCTGGAGGGAGGTTTTATTGTGGATTATGGGGGTGGACGGGATCGGCAGGGAGCTTTCGCCATGGTATCTACTCTTGGAGGTGTGACTGGGAGAGGATGAGAAAGTGGAGGCGGGGTATATGGTGCAGGTTATGCTAGTGGCTGCCAGTTGCTGCCTGGCCCACGAGTGGAAGAGTGCACGCCCGCCAACGGAAAAAGAGCGTGCGATGAAAGTCAAGGCCGTCTGTGATATGGAACACTCAACACACCTCCTGGACAAGTCCTGGTCGAATATCGAAGGTCTCTGGATGTCCTTTTTTGAGAAGTACAGTGAGTGGGCCAAGGATGCAGCAGAGCTGCAGGGAGTGGTGGCGAGGGAAAATATGGAGTTCGGCCCTTCGGCCATGTGCTCCGTTGAGAGGTGGTGTGAATTGGTGTACAGGCATATAAGCAGTTTGAAGACTTTGAAACTCTCACGCTGGGGGGCAAACACATCCGGCATGTTGGTGTCTACTAAACACTGCTGCATTGGGGGGTGGGGAAGTGAGGAGGGAAGCAATGGGTGGAATGGGGGGGTGTTCTGAGGCGCTTCTTTATGAGGGGGGTGTTTTGGGTGTTGGTATTGTATTGGTTGAAAGGCTAATAGGTTTCATTTTGGAAACTGTTCTCTTCGTTACAACTAAACATGGGACTCTGGTCACCAAACAGATGTGGGGGGAAATGCAACGGCCTCACAACCGATGGACATGTAAGGAGATTGCACAGGTTTTGGGCCTTGTGATTACACCCTGCCTTTTCTGCAAACAATTTGTGTTTAATCGTTTGTAAGAGCAACCCTTTCTGGTGATGACCTTTTGTGCTTTATTGAAAACATAATGAAAATATATGGACCAAAAAAAGGTGCAGCTATCAACTCAAACTCATGATTTAGAATAATTAAACGCAGATTGTCATTGCATCGTTTTTATAAGTAAAATGCTCATGTATGGATTCTTTTTTTAGGATAGCTATGGTACAGGGGAATTTTTAAGGCTGAATGCTAATTTTGGAGATGCACAAAGCCCACTGGCCTCTGCACTGCAATCACGCTGATCTGTAATGCAGGGCACATTCTGATTTTTATCTCGAACTTTGCATGGAATCACAGCCTTCAATTACGAATGGAAGGCACTCATGGGGGCCCATTTCAACACGATGGTTGGGGGGCCCCCCATTGCTTACAGCGGAAAACAGCAGGCTGAGGAAACTGTGTGGTGCATAATTTATTATCGAGGCAAAGAAATACAGCTAAGGATTTATAGCTGCAGATTATCATGAGCGGCCCAACCATCAGGTAGCTGAAACAGTACATGCCCACTGAAAAGCTATCCTTCTTTGTCAATGTGGCTGATGTGGAGAAACCAGTGTTAAAAAACGAGGTGATGAGAAGACGTCTGTATACCCTCAGGAAAGTGAGAGCCTTAAAGACTCCAAAAAAAGCAGCTGGCAACATCAGCGCTGCTAAACACACATTTAAAGACCCAGAACGAAACCAATATAGAAAAATATATATTTCCGTGTCATAAAACTGCTGAATGCCAACACTGGAGCAGCTGCTGTGGGCCTCCGCTGAGGCTAATGGCCACTTTCACTTGTAAAGTTTGAAAGTCCCAGAGGCCGTCCCTGATGGAAGGACATGCTCATTGGCAAGTGACATCTCAACATTCTCAGGCCAGGCAGTGCTTGCTTTACTAATCCGGCAAAGGATAAGCTGATTGAGAGTTTAGTATTACCCAGCAAGCTCAGACCAATCAAAGAGGCTCAGACTCGTCAGCAGGCCCCAGGCACAATCGATACAATAGATACAATTCGAGTCATACTGGACAGGAGATGATTGTTAAGCAACTGCCCCACTGGCAGCTCGGTCTCATGTTTTTTATTATAATGACTAATTACTGACTATACGAGAACAAAATGAGAAAAAGACAATAAAAGCTCACTTAATTTACATCACCTAACCTGAAAAATAACGAGGACCACGAGCACCCTTCCCCAACCTCCCCCACTTACACACCCTCTCTCACTTCCTGCCTTGGGACCTTTACGGACAATTGCAAAACTGTCTTGTAGATGGGTGAAGTGTGTCAAAGTCCCGGGATGTTTTGGCGCGGCCCATGGGAGGCATTGTATAAATAAAATGGGTTGTTTAGTCTTGTAAAGTAAATAATTATGTAAGATAAGCTACCTTAGACCAGGCAATCTCTATGTGGTGCACTGCTCCGAGTCCAGTGCTGCTCTGGATGCTGTGAGGCAGGCATGGTATCAAGAGATGACACAGTAACAGTTTCTTAAAACCTTTAGAGTTGGTTTAACGCACATCTTGCCCTATAAGTAAGGTGGGGTTTTCCCTACCTAAATAAACTAAGGAAGGTATGTGCCTGCAAGTCCAAACCACAAAGCTGTCTGTGTCAAAACCTATGCTTGCCCTCACGTCCAATACTAAACACAGTGTAGCGAGGTTCTTAGTATCCCTGGGCCGGGAGGATAGCTCAGGGGCAACACGCTCACCTGTGAAGTAACACGCAATGTCTAGGTTTTAAGCGTG
Organism: Ambystoma mexicanum; assembly: GCF_040938575.1. Classification (NCBI taxonomy): domain Eukaryota; kingdom Metazoa; phylum Chordata; class Amphibia; order Caudata; family Ambystomatidae; genus Ambystoma; species Ambystoma mexicanum. The sequence continues at coordinate 644,718,714 of NC_090923.1, forward strand.
TTATAAATACCCAATTACAAATTACAAACAGTGTCCAAAAATAAATATGGAGCTACCTCTGACTCCCTTCCCCAGTTCAGGATACAGTCCCAGTATATGCTTGTTTCAGCTAATTCGCCTAAAACTTCCTCAAGTCCAAAAAACCCTTGTTCTTGACGTGCAATGTTCCGTTAATTTCACAAAGTTCCACAAGAGCTCAAGGTTCCCTTCCATAAGCTCAAAAGCATGGCGTTCATGACTTCCTTTAAGAAATTGTTACAGGTTGGTTGGAGTCTTGGCGCAGTTGACAGACCGCACGGTCCACCCACTTAAGGTCGCGCAACCAGTTGCCCTCGTAGTTTCTTAATTGGTTCTCTAACTGGGTTCTTACTTGGTTTCTTATTGGTCTTCTTTCTTGCCCAGGCTTTTTGTCCAAATGTTCACTGGTAGGTGACTTGCTTTCTTTGTCACTCCTTTTCATATATTCGATTTTGTCGGCTTCTACTAGTAGCCTCTTTCTCCTTTTAACAGGTTTTCCAGATGGAGCTTTTTGCTCACACTTCGCTGCTCACCGCCCCCGCCCCCCACTCTTCTGCTGGTTTCTAACAGCTCTTTATCAAGCTCTTGTTTGTAATACTTTCAACTCACATTCAATTGTTCAGAGACCATCATATGCATATGATTTGCATATACGCGACTACTCTATTAGCTAGTTTCCAGACGGTCCATTGCTGGCATCACATTCGCTTAATCTCCCATTGTCTCTAGATCGGAGACTTTTGACAACGTGCCGGCTGCACGCGACCACTCTGATATAATGTATTTCAATAGATTTCATCAGCAACTTTCATTCGCTCACGTAGAGAGTTTCTTGCATTTTCTTGAAACTCACTGGTCGTGCTGCTGGATATCACAGCTTATACGCTTACACAGCTTCTTACACCCGAGGTCAGGGTCTCACCTCCTGCCCCTCAGACACTCCTGGGTTGGCTCTCTTGCCCAGGAGAATGAGCACTGCTCTGCCACAATGAAGTGACCGACCTGCCACACCGTTCCCTTCTTCCAACCTCGCAGGCTCCCTGGAGACACAGCTCCCTTGCCACACCTTCGAAAACTGCTTTACTCCGCAACATTTCAGCGTCTCGCCGCTCCGCTCTCCACAGGCTCATCACGGGGTGACTGGACTTCCTGCTGCTCTCTCTTGACAAACTTCCTTCTGCTGTGTGCTCCACCTTTAATACACCAAAACCCTGTCAAATAGCTTCAGGTGCGAGTCCTTGGTCTCTTTTGCCTGGCCATAGTTAACACAATCAATGGGCCACCCGGACCTTCATTTCTGTATTCCTCCAAATCCTTCTTATTCGTGCTAGTACTAGAGTGGTGTTTTCAATGGGAAGTGTGCATTCCTCTTCTCAGTACTTTGTGGGGACTCGTGGGGTAGAATAGGACATGAACGGAAATAGCCCATGAGGCTCAGGGAAGGGAGGGTAAGTCAGTGTTAGGAAAGGGGGGGGGGATACCATGTCTCGCCGCCAGGCACCTTCTCCCCAATCCCCAAGGACGCTCCACTCAGATGATCCTCCCTCACTTGTCTGCCCCTAATGTCGGGATCCAAAAGTGATGGCCCTTCCCTGGCCACCTAGGAAGAAGATCCCTGGTGAGTAGCTGGGAGAGTGCCTTCTGGTTTCTCACAAAGCCGGTCACCAATTTAATTTGTTGTGCTCAGTGGAGATAAGTGTGGACTGTTGGAAGATGCTAGGCAGACGTGGGACATTTAGAAGCAGCAAAACGAACTATGAGGCACTGCACAGAGGTGCTTTTCAGCCACTTTTTCTATGTGTGCATGTGACAAAGAAGGCAGCCCAGTCTACCAGGTGCAACAAAGCCATACTGCACACTGCAGCTTCTGTTAACACTTACAGATCAAATTGGCAAAGGCCCCAATACGGTAATCAGGTGTGATGTAATTGAAGGTTATTGTGTCCAACTGAAGGAGTCCGCGGTATATATACCGGTATACAGGTGTAACGTTACACCCCTAATGTGGGCGAGTCAAGGGTCCTCGGCCTTTTGGTTACTTCAGACTGATTGTTCTCCCGTCCGATAACTGCATGCATTAAAGAGCTGCCTTTCTGCAATTTGAGCACTTTGTTATTGTTTCCTGTATTTATTAGAGTCAAACAGCATCATCTGGTTGGCAGTTGTCTTTCCTTCCTAATTCCCAGTCCCCTTCTTCCTTTTTTATAAATACTTACACAAACCCTACAGTATAATAATCAAAAAGCACTGACAACAAGTAAATAATGGCAAAGTAGTTGGTAAGAAAAAATATCCACCACATATACGACAGGTTAAAATCCTTCATGTGCATACCAGTTTATTTGGTTTTCAGTTGCTACAATGGACTAGTGTCACAGGTCCAGCGCAACATTTGGCAAAGGGGGCTAAAGAGACGTTTTTGAGTGACACTTGCATGGTAATCCACACAGCACTGTGTCAGGTGCCTTTATGAGGTGGCTGCTCTGGTGGGGATTACAGTCTTGAGTGTTGGTTTCTGTTGTAGTGATTAGCACAACAGGGATTAATGAGATCAACCATCAGTTTTTAAGCACTCTTATTTGGGCAGTAGCAAAGTGGGTGGTGATTTCTACAAGGTCACACAACCCTGAAGAATTCTTATGTTATGCATGTACCCTAAACCTCTTTAATCAGGATTAGGTATTGTAAGCAGCGACTTTATTGGTGTAAACACAAAGCATATTTAGCCTGTTTGCTCCCTTCATGGAGCAGAGAATGGAAGTCTGGCGGTAAAACGAGATTAGCGTGCATTCAGAATAGCCACCATTTGGACTCCTTTCAGGAACCTTTCAGATATGAAAATACTCCAGCACAAACAGCAAGGCTTACCTTCACTAAGGCCTCCACCTGGTGCAGCAGTATGGGCTTGTTACAGAAATCGACCATTGGCTTGGGAATGCTCAGGGTCAAAGGTCGTAATCTTGTCCCATAGCCACCAACTAAAATCAAAGCCTTCATTTTAACCTGAGAAAAGAAGAGGAAATAAAAGCTGTGAAAATAATCCAGACAACAAGGTTAAGGACCCACATAAAAGGCAGTTATAACTTTAGGACACTCCAAATCAAGATTATTTAAGTAGGGAGTTGTAAAGTAAAGGGATCCAATCTCACCCTGAGAAACTAAACGATCAAATGAGTGTATTGAGCCACAAAGTATTGCACATTAAGTTTAATCAAGTTTAGATGGCCACTGAGGTTCTACAACTTTAATTGTACTATACCAAAAACTGGATCAATTGGCTAAAGGCGGCCACTGAAAAACATTTAGAGGTTCACAGTGGACAACCGTAAAATCTTCAATCATATGGGATTTGGCCCCTCCAACACAAACTTTGATGCTCCTTATAACAGGTTTGTGTGGTTGTTATGCTTTCACAGTATGGTCTTTGCCTTGCATCAACTGATTCTCCACCATGTGAACCTCAGATGTGGGAGGTGTGGTGAAATAACCTCCCTTTCACAGTCATATGGGTCTGGGAATGATATACCTAGTGCCCAACCAAGGAAAGAAGCTTAATACCATAGCTCAATACCCTCTGGCAAATGGGGGAAATAAAATATTCAAAAACTACATACACCAGACTCACTCAATAAGCTTAAAAGCAGAACTACATCTGCCATAGTCACCCCTCTTCAGCAGTGGGAAATCCCAGAAAGGATTTAGTAAATGAAGGCACAGATTTTGGGCATGGAGGCTATGAAAAGGATACAAGCAATCCACAGAAGCGCTCTTCAACTGCCCTCATCCAAAAAAAGAGATAGTCAAGAGGAACACTCGCCCCGTCCCCATTTATTACCCAGAGCGGTAGGAATAAGTGCAGCCCTCACCCATGCAGCAGCCCGACACTCTGAGAAATCCCCTTCTGTCCTACACTGCATGGAAAGCTTAGAAGATGAAAACCCATTTCCTGTGCAGATGCATGTTAGAGAGTGTTTGATGCAACCAACCCCTCCATTTGAATCAATGAGAGAAATAACTCAAGCCATACAGGAGAAACAGATTTTCAGCCTCCCGTTCCCTCAAAAAAGCAGCCCAGTACGTGCACACACAGACCCACTGACTAGAGATGATAGCCAAATTGAACCTCAGAGTGGTGGAGCCCTCCAGCAAAAGACAGGAGAGCATCAGCCACAGGGAATCCTTCAGGAAAAACACAGTACAAGGATATCAAAGATGGCGGTTGGCCTATTTAAAGACTCCCCCAAGAGATTCAGGATCACAAAGCATCAAAGTCACTGGCCATGCTCAAGCAAGTCATAAGTCCCTTTCAGCCACTCAGGGAAATGTCCAGAAACATAGCAAGGTAAACAACAGGACTTCCTGGAAGGTGCATATAACAAGGAGTTATATGGGGAATCCTGAAACACCCCAGGTATCAGGCCTTTCAGGACCCCAGGTATCAGGCATCGTCACAGTGGTCCAGCAGGTGTGGAAGCGAGCATGCACAAAATTAAACCTGTGAATGGGATACAGGCTAGACATCCCACTGAGGGCAGACCACGAAATTGAGGGAATCCTCGAAGATATGGGACCAAACAGGTGTGCCAATGCTAAACTGAACAAATTGGTAGATGAAGAAGGGACCCTGCTACCCTTCCCAGCATGGACACATAAATATCACATGCCAGAAGGTAAATTCTTGCACTTTGCGGGACTGACTAAGGCCCTATCTAAGAATTGGTATTCTAAACTGGAGATGCCCCCAACCACACCAGTGCTCCACGCGTTTCTCACACTAGGAGCAGAGCGCCATGTAATCACACAATTATACACAGCGCTACAAGAGAGCAAAACGCTACCCCCCTTAAAGGTCAGAGAAAAGTGGGAGAGGGATCTGGAATTGCTGCTGTAACGGAAAACATGGTCCATGGTCTGTGTTACTACCTCAAAAGTCTCATGCAATGCTCGCCTCAAGCTGATTCAATTTAATGTGGTAGATCGGTTCATGTTACACCGCAGAAACTATATATGATAAATGCAGAGATCCCACCCACGCTCCAGAAGTAATGGCGATTTTTGGTATTTGGTCTGAGGTTGTCTACAGACAGTTGGGTACTGGCAGGTATCGGTCAACCGGCTCAATGCCCTTTTGGGGAGGGAGCTAGAGTGCACACCCTGGGAATCCTTGCAGCGGCTACTCCCAGAGGCGGGAAGAGGAGGAACGAAGGCGCTCAAATAAAATGGCAGCCTTCTTACTGATTCTAGCAAAACGCTCCATGGTCATAGCATTGAAGAACCCTAAAGGGCCCCTGTTACAACAATGGCTACAAGACATACTAAAGTGGACTACTGCAGAGGGAAAGAGACATAGTAAAGGAACAGAGCACGGAGCAGGACTCTGAGGACGTGGATCTTCAATGGAGCGCACTTTCTTTTTTTTAAAACTTATTTGTTTTTAGTACAAAGACCTTAACAAATATTTAAAGCTAAAATCCACGTAAAAATATAACATAGAAATATACATATACATAAACATGGATAGACATAAAAGAGAAAGGAAAATGCATCTAACAGAATAACAGACTGACCAAATCCTTATGCTAGATTTTCAACATATTATAATTGTTGGTTCACTCTATCAAGTTCATTTGCAATCACGTTTACCAACCTTGCAGTATTAAGTATGGAAGCGTTAGTAGTTCCCCACATACATTTTAGCCAAATCCAGTTTCTAGCTAAAATGGAATTTGCCTGACAGAATAAATTCATTATTCTACAGTGATCATTTTCAAAATATGAACAATAGAGAAAAAGATGTTTAAGCGATTCCCGAGTTAATTTACAGAAGCTGCATCTCTCATCCCTCCTCCCTAATTTGTTTTTGTCCTAATATTTCATTCTCACCTTGGTGTGGAGCAAATCAAGTCTGAACAACATGTATGTTCTACGAACCTGTGAGCACTGACATAATGCTATATATACAAGACGAGGGAATAGTTTATGGCAGAATTCTGCAAATGAAGGATATTTCTGCAATTGCATACAACAATCCGCCCAGCCGTATTCAAACATTTTTTTCTTGATCTTTGTAACAGTTCTAGGTCTTCAACAGACATATCTATTTTTTCCAACAATTAAAGCATACAACCTGTATACTGTACCAAAGAAGGAAGATTATTATTAACAAGCATGTGATGTAGATCTATGTACAGAGAATTCTTTGGAGGAAACATAATTTTAGAGAAGTTGGAAAGTAGACGCCAATTATATTTGACCGATAGTGAATTGAGACCCAATTCGTGCCCAAGAATTGCATTTGGCATGGACACACGTAGTCCCAGTGCATACTTCCAGATGAAACCTTGGATTTGGTCTAATAGGGGACCCAGATCGTACAGAAACAATTCAACTCCATATAGTATAATTGCCTCAACTTTTTTCTCATAAAATTCTAATAATGGAATTAGTGAGAACTTGCAGATCATATATAGCAAGATTTTCATTTGGCCTTTCCAAGGCAGCAATTTTACCATGAGAAGTTCTTTCATTCTTTTATAAGACATGTTATTCGTCAAGATTAGCCCTAAATATGGAAGATTTATGGAAACCGCTATTGGTACAGCATCAATTGTCCATAAAAAGTGACAAACATTTTTTTGTTACAAAATACAATTGTGTTCGATTTCTGAGGGTTTACCATTAAATTGTTGTTGTTGCAATATAATAGAAAACTTTCCAGTTTCATTTGGAGCCCTGCTTTAGTTCGATCGAACAACAGGATATCATCCGCATAAGCTAACCAAGATAGGGTAAGAGACCCTATCCAAGCGGCAAAATATTTGTCTAGGTTCCATAGCTCCTCAATATCTGCCAAATAAAGGTTGAAAAGGATGGCTGCAATATTGCAACCTTGTTTGACGCCAGTCCAGCTTGGTATCGCCTCAGTAAGTGATCCTGCGCAATTCATTCGTACTTTAAAGTTTGTATTAAAGTGAAGCATTTCTACTAAAGTGATCAGATACTGAGGGTATTTTGCTTTGCACATTTTTTGCCATAATTTGCCTCTTATGACACAGTCAAAGGCTGATTTTAAATCAAGTGAGGCGACAAAAATGTGACTTTTGTCAGAACAATTAGAATGAGCAATAATATGTGCAAGGATGCAGGCGTTAAGAGGAGTGCCCATACCTTTTCTGAACCTGACTTGAGCAGTACTTAGACAAGCGTTGTTATGAGTGAATGATTCCAACGCCTGTAAGATTAAAGATGCGAAGATTTTCGCTGCTACATCAATTATTACCACAGATCTATAATTATTAGGATCAGATATAGATCCCTTTTTATGTAGTGGAATAATGATTGACGTAAGCCAGGAATTAGGAATCTTTTTTGAACGGAAGATGTCTTGGAACGTGATGTTGAAAATCGATGACCAGAACAACGGATCATCTTTGATCAAACAACGGGGTAAACCATCTGGGCCTGCACATTTGGATCCCTTCAGTTTATAAATTGCATTCAGTATATCTGTGGGACCCCAGGAACAAAAATTTGGAATTAGGTGGCAATCAGGGGGATGTTCAAACGAACTGAATTTCTCTGGAACAGCATACTTAGAAAGAAAAAATGTAGTCCAGGTTGAGCTAGCAATTCCCGCGTCAAATTCGAGGGATTGTTCCTTGTCTATAGAGCTAATGATTTTCCAAGTGTCTTTAGTCTTACGATTACAAAGTACATTGACTATTTTTTAATTTAGTTGTAATTTCTTCAAAGCATGATATTTGTAGTAGAATATAATTTGTTTTTCCTCTTTACATACTCAGAAGTGGTTTCGCTCAACCTGGACTTTCTCGCCACTAAGATCAGCGTTTTTTTTCTTTGTGAGTGAGGCCACATCCCAAGAATACTGCATTTCCTCATTTATGGTTATGTGGTGAGCGCCACTCATGAGGGCCATTTTTGAAAGATGTGAGGCAATCATCTGAAAATTCCACTTCAGGATGACTTCATTTTCATGACAATTTCTCCCTGTGTTCTTCCATAGATCTCGGTTTACAAGAGCAGTACATTTTCTACAATTAGAGGTGGACTAGTTAATCGACACTCTAGGTCTGTCAATATGTATGATGGCTAAATGAGAGTGTAACTGTCGAGTATTCAAGTAATCTACAATGGATGTGGCTATCCATAGGTGATCTCCCAAGTGCGTCCCAATTAGGCATACATTTGCAAACAATCCTGATAGGTAGTTGGATGAAAACATATGATCGATCCACGATTGTAGGCCACCACGTTTCCAAGTGAACTTCAAGTGATTACATTCAGGTTGTAACAGATGTACATCCCAACTTTTTAAAAATGTACTCCAGACATTGCCCTTTTGCATAGCAGTCTGGAAGGATGATGAACTACGGGTCGTTACACTCCTCAATGGCCAAAATGATGAATTAAAGTCTCCTCCAATCAGGATTTCAGCACAAGGTGAACTATCGTAAGCCTTAATGAGGGCAACATTTAGAATTTCACAGGCTGTTTCAATAGGATATCTGCTAGGGTTCCAATATAGAGAAATTATAAATAGATTTCCACTATATAAGGAATCAATTTTTATACCCACCAGTAAGAACAGGTCAGAAGCATAGACATGGTTCATTATGAAATTCAATTTGGTATTAATCAAAATGGCTAGCCAGCCTGCGGGTCTACCCTGTGGGCCTCTAGTGGCCGGATGTACACAAGTAAAAAAAACATCTAATTCGATATTAGCTATAGCCATGGTTTCCTGATCCAACAAAATGTGAGAGAGAAAATCTTTATTTGACTGCCTCCACCATTTCATTAGATTAGAGAAGCCACAGCAATTCCACGAGGCAACCTCAAGGTCGTAAATTTATGATGGTGTGAGAGGAGCAATTGTGTTAGCTGCTGTTTTAATTAGTGGTTCAAGCCATTTAGCCCATTCACAGCGTTCTTAAGCGCTGATAGTTGTTCCATCATGTTTTTAGAGGGGTCATTATGGCCAGTTGGATTTTGCCCGTTAATAACCAGAGCTATAATGGGAGGTGGTTGAAATTCCAAGAAGTCCATTGCATCTTTGATGTTCAAGAAGACCAGCATGTTAAGACCGAGAATCTCAAGATCGCTTTGATGTTCCCATATCAATTTCGCAATTATTGGAGAAAGCATCTTAGATAGCATACGGTTGTCATTCTCATTAGGAAGCCGAATCCATTCAATATCATTTGTCACTAGACTTCGGAGCAAGGGAATCTTAAATAGAGCATTCATTAGGAAAGATCGATTAATCCGAACAGCTCCATTAATGTTGGCATCACTCTTCCATCCTATTATGTTCTTCATCTCATTTGGAATTGAATGAAAGTTGTGTGAGGGAAGTTGGTTGGTATCCGCAGAGTATGACTCCGGCTCCCTTTCGTCTTTAATAACTTTGTTACTCTGTTCTGCCAGACTCACAGGCGTCATATGTGGAAACTTTCCTGTGTCACGCTCTTCTTTAGCCGTTTTAATAGGCTGTGAGATTGACTGAAGCCCGGTATCCTCCCCAAGAAGTTTTGTAGAATGCACTGACAAAGGTTGGGGAGGTACAGTATGCTTATCACCGCGTTCGGTACCTGTTTTGCTTACTATGGTTTTCAGTCCCACCGCCGGCACAATTGGAACAAAATTCGTGGAATGGAAACATATTTTTGTCAATTTCAACCACTGTCTGCGGATTCAAGTGGTTCTCCTCACTAACTTGGGGAGAGGATTTTTTCCCCACACTTCCCTCTTTTACTTTGTTTTTTTCGTTTCTCACGAAACCATCATATTTTTTCATAGTGAGGTCGGTGAAAAATGAGGTTAGATTTAGTTGTATTAGCAAGGGAATGCTAGCAGTTGTGTCTTTTTTTATTGAAAGTTGTGTGTCTTCATCAGCCATTACAGACTCGTGCGCTGTCAAATTAGAGTCGTTTTTTAGATTTGCCAGTTGATTAATAATTGTTTCTTGAGTGGTTAATGAGCTTATCTGTAAAGCTTTTTTGCTTTCTTCATTCAGCTCTCACAAATTTAGAATTTGGTCAGAGCGTGTATCATTTTGAGCGCCTTTAACAGAACTTGCTTGCGGCTTTCTATTATTCGTAATTTTGGGAGGTATCTCTTTTGCAGGTTTCTCGACTTGGGACTAAACGGCTCTGTTTTTATGCCTTCTTTTCATTGCTTTCTGATGATACTTTTTTGCCCTTCTTGATGTAAGATAGAAGTTCTCTTTTGGGATAATTTCTTCTTCTTGCCTTTCACGATGTCTGTCTTTTTCAATGATGTTGATTAGTATTGATGGACTATCAGGAGTCTCGACATGCGTAATCAAAGGGGGATCCGCTGCTTCTGCAGTTGCAAGCATCGCAAGAATTATTTCTTTAGAATTCATCTGTACAAGAACTTGTTCGACCTGTAAAATTCTTTCATGTTGCAATTTTGCAACCTCTAAATAGTCGATTGTCTCACTCACAGGTGAGCTCTTGTTAGTCGTCGATGTATCGTCTTTATGTTGAATTATTTGCGCAAACGTCACCGGCACTCCTTCTAGAGGAAGGGGATCCGCTATTGTTTGTGATCCCACATGTTTTTTTTCTACATACGGAGTGCTCAATCAGGAGTTGGTTTTTTACCATTGACACAGCTCTTTCGTGACAATCGAGATGATATTTGTGACAGGCTTCTTGAGCTAAGATGTAACCTATTTCCGCTATTTGCGATGTATTCGCAATCAAGTCCTTTTTTATCTCCTGCAGTAACAAATGAGAATATTTGTGACCGCGATCTAATTGATTTAGTATTCTTGTAAAAACCGGCAAATCATTGATGTTCTGATCGATAAGTTCTTCTTCATGATTTTCCTGGGAAAGCGGCACATCTGGTAGATTTGAGAAATTAAATATTGGGATAGAGGCATTTGCGTTACTTCGTACTGGAATTAGCTTCTCAGGTTGTGTTTCTATTAAATACTTTGAAGTCGGGGAGCTGGTGGAAGGAAATTGTAATTTTTGCGCAAATTGATACTCGTTTTGGTCGTTACCAAGTAGGGGTCTAAGTGGCTCCTTTGTGTGAGATTTATGAAAGTGTACATGTTCACGATACATCCCATTGCTGGTTACAGGCATTGAGGAACCCAGAGATAGCCGCACTCTTTTATCCAGATCTGCCACAATAACCGGGGCAAGCATGGAGATGTCTGCCACAGGCGAGAATTTGTTTTCATGCATCTCAGCCACTATCTTTTGATCCTTGTGTGGGTTGTCATCTGCCGCAAAAGGATCTCTAGTAATGTCATCATTTTTTTTTTAAAGAGCAAATTTCTTTTGAAGTTGGGATGGAATCCTGTATTTCCGGTAGGTAAAATTTCTTCTGAATGAGAAGACGTTGATAGAAAAGAAGGTTTACCATTTAGGGAAAGCGATTGACTATTCTTTTTCATTTTATTAGCATTTTTTCAGGGATTCCATTGCGGGTTGTGGTTTAGACGAGCACTCTTTCCGCTTTTTACCGTTCCGGAGGATAGACTCCATGGAAAAGATTATTTATGAACAAATCAAAAAGGATTGTAGGAGACTCGTCTTAATGTCACTAACTGTGAGGTTAAATAAAGCAAGAGTAAGTTCACGGTACGCGCCTCTGGTAATAGATCAAAAATGCACCGCTGTGATTATCACACAGTATCTAGTTAGCTCCACCTTACCTAAAGATGCGGAAGCCTGGTGCACCATTGATCCAATTACAGGTGTACACCAGATAAGTTACGCAGTTATCGGCTGTGCAAATAAAAAGTGTTTTATACCTCAAAACCAGCGACCCGCGCCGCGCACAGTAAACAGTACTTAGAGTACTTCACGGTGCGCGCGCAGGTGCACTGTCTTCTGGGAGTTATAGCTGGTCAGGGGGGCGTAGCTAGCCGGGAGGAAGTTTCCCACAGGAAACAGAACCTTAAAAATAAACCAATGAGAAATCTGTTTGAGTGGGGGGTACCAGTTCTAACGTAACACTCTAAATCACAAAGAGGAGGATAGCAACAAGCACAACGTGCCCATCGAGCACAACGTGCCCACAAAAAGTCACCTTTCTTCAGTGTTGATGGGCCAGGCAAAGCAGTGTTGCTTTAAAAGACGTCCTCCAGGCGGGCGTCTGCATACACACACGAGCGGGGCACGTCAAAGCAGAAGTGCTGGAGTCGAAGTCAAGGGATCAGCGCAATGAAGACAAACCCGCAGCGCCAGTAAACAGTACTTAGAGTACTTCACGGTGCGCACTCCTTAATGACTTGCAGTCATCACATGATTAACTCCCCACTCTCCCCCCCACCCAGAGAACACACAGGAACATTTCCAGAGGCGGGGAGGGGGACAGACCAGTAAGGTGCCCACTAACGTAATGGTCCAGAGGAAAGTGCATGGACTCCTAGTGAACAGGACATGTGACTGTATTAGACATTCTCTGAGTTGAGGGGAATAGGAGGAGGGATTTGAGGGGGTTACGTTGACATGTTGTTGTATGCTTTGCTACAAAACGTAAATAAAGACATTTAAAAAATAAAATAGTTGGTACAATGAGACCTTGAAAACAGGATCCCTACTGTAATACTATCAGGTGACAGGATTGCTTCATTATAAGAGTGTGGTAGGAGTCTCCATATGGCACAACCGCATTCAATGGGTCAGTTTGCCCAGTATTAATTAACGAGACGATCTCATGGGCCTCATGAGCTCATTTGTAGTGCACTTGGCTGCAAGATTAGAACATAGCACTATTGTATGAGATTTTCTTTGGTTAAAGATGTGCATTCTAAATGCATCCCATTTTGTAGCTTTGATGATGGCTGTGTATCCCCATTTCAGGAGACAACTGTGGCATTCTTAGAGCACTGCATGTTCTAGTGCCTTCATACTAAACAAACAAGCCTACTTCTCAAGAAGTCAACAATGTTTAATGCCTTGGTAAAGGAAGTACAATAATAATCTAGGAAACCGTTAAAGGCGGCATGTGACAATATAGCTTAGGGAATAAGATATGGATCGGAGGCTGCCCATGAATTAGGTTTATTCAATGTTATTGATCTTTCGGGCTGTACATTATGTTAGACACTTCTTTTTATCAGCGTTTGCCTTGTACAAAAACAAACCTTTTGCAAATAAATAAAACCATCTTTTGCACAGTGACTCATACCAAACCCTAGACAGACAATTTATTCAGGCACCAGCTAAAGTTACATTTCTTCTTCGAACTGCAAGGCTTCAAGATCAAAATATTAAATTTTGATACATTTATAGTTAAGCAATTTTTAGAGGCATAGATCTGTAACGCATTTAGCTGCCTCTGTAAACACGTTGGCGTTTGGTCCATAATAGCCACTGGATCGTTTGCCCATTCATTCGCAGAATAAAGGCCTGTGTTTGCTCTAGTGTCTCTTTTACATTTTAAGTAAAGTTAAATAAATCAGGAGCAAAAATGCACCCCTGCTTTAAACTCCTGAACGTAGGAATTCGCTTAGCTAAATGCCCATACTGATCTAACCTCACTTGAAGGGGACATTACAACACCACATTATTCTCTTATTTAAACATGGGAAAAAAACCTTACGGTTCGGAAGGCGTCTCGTCGGAATTGAATTGTGAGTCAATGGTGTGAACACCCCGACGGATTGTTTTTTGTTGAGATGGTAGGCAAGAACATTGTAAGAATGAAAAAAGTCAGAGAATAGGTTATTCATCTTTTTTTTTAAGCATGGTAAACTTCAAACGGGAATATGAAACTGCCTGTAAGAATAAAAAAAAAAGATCAGGCCCATCCAACAGGTCTAAGTTCTGCATTGAGCAATAGGAACAAAATAAACAGAGATGTCCTGCACAACACAGACATCCATTGTTAGTCACTTACACATTCGCCCTCTGGCTGAACATTAGCACTGCAAACCAGATCTCCCATATCATGATACAGTTCAAGAAAGAAACCGGCCAGTAGATTGGGAGGAACACGCAAGTACCCTGGGCTCCCCCCAAGGCCAAAACTGCCTGAACAAAAACTCACTGTTACAAAAGGTCATCTCTGGAACGTTAAGCAGACACTCGTTTCTAACAAGAGCGTACGGTGCAATTGATTTACAAAGCATTTTCAACCCAACCAAGCTGCAAGTTGCTGGACAATCCTGTACCTTTAAGAAGTTATTTTTCGTATAAAAAAACTAGAACTGCGAAGAGGGTATCAATAGTACTGCAGTCAATATGCGAACATGGCTCCCCTGACTGCTGTGTCAAGAGGAGCACCCCAATAATCATGTACTTAGAAAGGAAAACAACTTCACAGAAGAACCCACGACCATCCTTTTCCCAAAACGTATTCCCTACGTAACAGGGAGCCAAAACGGTCTTTCATTCTGACGTTACTAGTGCACACCAGAACAGCTAGAGAGGGAGTTTCATTTTAGCAGATCACCATTACCACCCATCCAACAATACTAGTCTTCGGTATTAGCAATCTTGGTGACAAGCGAAGTGCATTTTGGCGTGATAAGATACCCTACACATTGGCGAGCCACCTATTACACATTTACTTATTTTCCTAGCTCATGGATCTAAAATAGGCCTAATTACACAACTGTATTCTCCTTCGTGTTGCCCTACACTCAAACACTACATATCATATCACCTGGTCTTTTGTCCTGCTTTGTACCAGTGTGCTACCGTATTTTCCCCTCAAAGACACAACTTAAACTTTGGTTGAATGTGCAATAGATTTGTTAAAAGAAAATATTGGTTGTCTAGTGGCAACACAATTAGGCATGCCACTGAAATGTACAGGATTATCAGAGTTTCTCTTCACTACTTCCCTTAGTACTAGGTGCATCAGTACGTCTGTACACTTACCATTTCTAACACCTTGTAGGGCAGCCATACCAGTCTACATGGGATCTCATCATAGGCAAAAAGTGGCCGTTGTGGTGGTTCTCAAAGTTGGCCAAAGTATGGGTGGTTTTCGAGGTCTACAAGATAAACTGCAACTTAAAATGAGGCTCCTGTTCAACAATCACTGCCCCGGTCGGAATAAAAAGAATATTCTATAGATGACTGACTGACTGACTGACTGACTCACACACTCACACACTCACACACACACACACCATAATCTCAGCTTTTAAATGAATTAATTTATTTTTCATAACACCTTGCCTTGCTTCTAAGCCCCCGAGCGATTCTGCTGGCCTAGGACCATGCTCATCAAGACCATCCCATCAAGGTGGTTGCAGTGTTCACTCCTTACTCCTGCTCATGAATGGACGGTCATTAACTCCTTAGCTGAGGAACGGATTCTGCCACAGAGCTAACAGAATGAATTAATGCAGATGTATCGGTAAAAGAAGCAATACGGGGTGAATTCACCTCAACCAAATAACTGAGTCTCATTAACACTGCCATGGAAGAAGTTAATTTCAAGTACGGAATGCCTTACCGTTCTTTGCTACAGAATAAAATACATATTAGGGTCTTACGGGGTGAATATATGTTTGGCAGTATTGCCAAATACTGCATGTGTTACCGCTCCGCTAAGCATAGAGTTTCTTTACTGAAACTCTTCATTTACACTTGCTTTTGTATGGAGGAACTTTCCTCCACACAAAAGCAGTAAAACATGTGATATTGTGACATGCAGTAATACAGCATTTCCCCAGAATTCCTATGGAATTCCTAAATGATGAGTAAGTGAAGGGTCCAGATGGCTCAAGTCTGTACCCTTCAAGTTACTCTATGAACTAATGGTAATTCAGATTGGCGGTATTACCACAAAATTTGTAATCGGGTCCTTAGTCAAAGCTAGATTGTGTACTGCAATATCCTGGATGTTAGCTCACAGAACCCTCGGATACTTCAGCGGCAAACATTTCAGTAGGGCTTAGGACATTCCGAAATAAAAGCAACAAGCTCTCCCATGGTCACCGGGTGAACAGAGAAATAAAACATACTTGCTTCATTCAGAAAGCTGATAATATGCAAAAGCCGCTAGACACCTCAAATGGCATCCTTAGATCTACAATAAACAACACGAATAACAGGAAATCCATCCATATGAATTCCAACTATTTACAGCTAAAAGTCCAGAAATCTCAAACTGTCTCCTCCTGAAAATAAAAACCATAAAGACAGTTTCAAAGGTTTTGTCAGGAGCTCAACACTGTCCTCCTCCATCTTACTACAGCAATTATTATTATAAGGGCATTTAATGAGCACAGACCTAGTTTTGGGAAGCAAAGGAGCACTTTACAAGTCATAGGGGAGGAGGATGGGGCTGGACAGGGTGAGGGAAGCAGACTGCAAGGGATTAATACAAAAGAGAGGATAGCCAACACAGGAGTGGGTGCACAATTTGGCAGGTAAGGATCTACAAGAAACCATGGGAGGAGAAAGGGTGAGCAGATTGACCAGTCTCAGGTGAGGTGGGGAGTGGAGGGTGTGCGGACCCATTCCATAAAGCAAAGGTTCTTGAGTTTCTTCCTGAAATGTAAAAAAGGGGGGTCAGTCTGGTGTTAATGGAGAGAATGTTTAGCATCTGGGAGCATAGACAAGAAAGCCTGTCTTTTGGTGCTTTACTTCCTGGACTGGCAGAGTTAAAGTCTGAACATGCTTCTCGTGGATCAGATGCCACCAGAGATGCTGAGTTTCTCAACAAAGTAGCTTGGGACTTGAGGGAAACAGCCATGTATTTGAAGGTGCCACGTGATGCCAGTGAAGTTCAATGAGGACCAGGGTGATACGGCCGAATTTGAAGAGACCTTTGACATGTCGTGGTGCAGCAAAAATGATATCTCAGGGGAGCCGTAGTGGTTTCCGGAAGGCCTGCCAAGAGGGCATTGCTACCATCCAGGTGGGAGAGGACCAAGTCCTGGACAGCAGGTCTGAAGTAGTTTGCTGTGATGAAGGGCTTGATTTTCCACAGAAGGGAACGTTTTTAGCAAGCCGTGTGCGTCTTCCTTGTTATGTGCTCCTTGAATGGGAGGTGGA
The DNA here is from genome assembly GCF_040938575.1 of Ambystoma mexicanum. Taxonomy (NCBI): domain Eukaryota; kingdom Metazoa; phylum Chordata; class Amphibia; order Caudata; family Ambystomatidae; genus Ambystoma; species Ambystoma mexicanum. The sequence continues at coordinate 644,735,756 of NC_090923.1, forward strand.
TGTTGATGTAGAACTTAAGGGACTTAGCACAGGTGGTTGGCTTGGGTGTGAGCCCATTGAGGTTGATAGCGCAGAGCCAGATCTGGATCCTCAATGCAGCAACTGTTAGTTACATATAAAATACGACAGATTTAAGGAGTATTTTATGTAACCTAAATGGGGCTTTGTGACCTGGAACACTGCACAAACCAAAATAAGTGTCGTTTAAAAACGAAGTTTAAAATAACACAATATTCACAATTTTAATGGTGAGGCAGAATGGCCCTCATGAGGCGGATGCAGGGATTCATAAAGTGAAAGTTGGTGCAGTGACTTTATAAAACACTGGAGGTTTCTCTGCAAGGTCGTTTCTAAAGCAGTGACATAATGCTTCATTTGGGCTGCTTGGATTGGGGAGGCCATTGGACTCATTGAGAAGTGGTTCATAAGCAAGGGGCTTATGCTGGGAGGCAACATGCCATGCTGGTAGGTGCTCCATGAAGCAGGCTTGTGCAAGAAATTGAAATGTCAACTAGAAATATGTGCTACAAAGTGGCTGTTTGCAGAAGGAGGCAATAGGTAATTCTGAGCATTCAAAATGGGCGAGTTGATTTAGGCAGTACCACAGTCAGTTGATTGAGGGGAATGCTATTCAGCTCCTGAGAGGGGGCTCCACAGAGGGGTGGTTGGCACCATGGGTGCTAGAAATCCCCTTGGCCGGAAGTGAGCTAAAGAATACACACGGAAAGGCTCAGCTACAGGGGAACTGAAAAGATTAGTTGATAAACCAGTTCTGACGAAAGCGATATCCTTTAGGACATCATGGGATGACTCTGCGGTGACAGGGTGCAGCCAGGTAAAGCAGCCTAGAAAGCCAACAGCAGTAATCTGAAACGATTACAGATGAATGGCCCATGTGGGCCCAGGAGTATGAAATCACAAGTGAATCACAGATTGCTGGAGGAACCGAACAACCCAGCTCTGCAAGCAGCAGCTGATACATGCCAAAAATGACATCACTGACTTTAACAATCAAGCAACGCTCATTAATGATTATGAATTACTTGCACATCTTGATTTACAACAACAAGGACATTGCATAACTGTATTGTGAAAAGAAAGGATGGACTAACTACTTCATTTGGTACTGAATGAGAGAATTGAAGGACTACTGTTTGAGAGCCAGGTCAAAAAAACAGGAACATTCCGAACATTGAGCCATTCAAATCTCCTGGTATTAGTTGGAAAAATGTAAATTAAGAAAAGAAGAAAAAACAGACACACCTTGCACATTGTGTTGATGTTTGGGATTTGTTAAGTGCAAAAGTGCAGGACAACCGTTTCAGAGTATGAGTGGGGCAGGGGCAGTCATCAAAGGTCTCAAAGTGGTGGAAAGGAACACGGTTTCAAATGAAAAAACACACAAAAAAAAGGAGATCAGACTGAGGGACGGAGAGAGACAGCATCAACACATCACACGTGTGGGACAGAGGCAGTACGTTCTATTAAAAGGGAAGTAAAGGGAAATGGGAATCGTCGAGGGATTAAGAAATAGAATCCGAAATATCAAAGTCCAAGTGAAAACAACAAAGACCAGCAGAAACTGCAAGGAAGGCGAGAGGTAGATCATTGTCAAAGTAAGGGGCTGTCAGGCAGACACTTAGTTGAGACCAAATGCTTGCAAGAGAAGCCATGCCATGCATTACACTACACTTTGAATCGTCTGAAGGATGTTTCAGAACGCAAGTCCAAGGGGAAGCTTATTCCAGTGCTTGTATCCAAGTGCAGAAAAGTATGTCTGCCATGCTTGTTTTGTCAGAACTTTAAAGGAAAAAAAAGGCATACCTCAGGTTCCTGGTAGGGATGGGTTTCATGGCGAAGGAGTAGAGACATGAGGGCCCAGTAACAAAGAGATTTTTGTTGATGACACATGGGATATTAAGGATTCTTTGTTAGGACGCCAATGCAAGATTTTCTGAAGAATTGGTGGAGTCCCATGGTTTGACGCTGAAAAACCAATTTAGCTACCTTGTTTTCAAAGATACTGTAGGTGGTGAATAAGGTTTACTTAGACCTTCTAAAACTTATGATCTTCGGTTCTCCTCATGCTAGAAAAAAACTTAATCCACAATATACCGAATTTAAGATCAAAGAGACACAGATAGTTATAGTAGAAAAAGTTAAAACACTAGGCGTCTATCTTCAGGCATCCTTGGGAGCAGAAGCCCACACTGCCTACCTCAAAAGGAACTGTCGTTATTATCTGAAACTATTGAAAAAAATCAGACCCTTGCTGAGCCCACAAAACAGTGCGACAATAGCAAGAGCCACAATTCTCTCCCGGTTGGATTACGGAAAATCCTTACTCCTTGGCGCAAGCAATAAATGCTTAAAACAATGCCAAGTGGTGCAAAACAACATTGTTAGAACAATCACCAATACACCCATGAGAGATCACATCACAAAAGACAAAAAGGACTTACATTGGCTGGCGATCGAGGATCGTATCACTTTCAAAGCCATTACCCTAGTACACCGATGCTTATATGGAAAAGCACCAACTTACCTAAAAAAGCAATTTGTGTGGTACGAATCACATTGCAACCTGAGGTCCAACAAATCTGGCCTCCTGCGAGTTATTCCTACCAAAAAAGCTAAAGGATTAGGTAGGGCTTTCACGACCAAGGCAGTCCTCATATGGAATAAACTCCCCCCTGGGCTGAGATTGGAAACTAACCTTCTAGTCTTCAAGAAGCAACTCAAGACATTTCTCTTTAAATAAAATCCCTACTCCAGACAGCCAGCTAGCCCATCTCTGTTCCAATGTCTGTTACATGTGATTTTTGACTTGTCCTGTTTCTTTACTCCAGTCTGTCTTTTTGTGAAGCGCTCTGATGCCTGCGGGCTGCAGCGCTATATAAATAAATAAATAAATAAATAAATAAATAAATGGGAGTTGCAGTAGTCTAGTCTGAAAAGAACCAAGGATAAGACTATGAGTGATTTTCTGAGGCATTTCAAGGTAACCAGTGAATTTCCTCATGTGGAGTTGAAATGGGATTTTAGGGAGACCTGGATGGAAATGAAGAGCGCAAGTGAGCTAGTTAACAAAAAGAGACACCTCTGTTCCTGGCAGAGGCAATGGTAGTGGTGGAAGGTTCCGGGGAGATGGCTATTTGTACATCGGAGGGTTAGGGAGTGCAGAAACAAAGGATTTCCGGTTTTGTGGGATGGATTTAGAGATTATCTATTGCCCAGTTTGGCCGATCAGTGATGATGATGAATTCGGCATCAGGAGGAGAAATGTTGAGCAGGATTTGTGAAGTGTTGCTATACAGTTGTAAGGCAGGAGCACAACCTACATAAGATCAGCTAATGGGTTGACATAGGCATTCAACAACCAAGTTGTGATGAAGGATGAAGAATAATTTACATACACCAGAGAGCAGTTGACAGATAGGAGAGACTAAGCTCTATGGTTCAATTGGCAAGTGGTTTACTCCAGGTAACTGAAATACAAGAGGGAATATCCCCTTTGAGGCCCTTGGTGTTGTGCACCGTTTGCATGTCAGTATTGGAGCAGTAGAGAAAAACAATATAAAAAAGGAAGATTTGTGCACAAGGTGTTATTTTCCTCTCACATGCTGCAAGCTCGATTCTGTGCTTCTATGTGTGTGGAAGCAGATTGGCTATCATGGAGAAAATTAGTAGTTCTCAAAATGAGCCATACACTGCTTGTTCTTTCTGGAGTAGTAATTGTGGTAGTTTTCCAGGTCGGCAAACATCAGTGTTTGTTTTTTTGGTTGTTTTCAACATATTTTGTTTATTGTATAACAATTAAGGAACAAAGAAACAGGAACAAAACATAGGGCAGTCAATAAGCAGCATAAGGAACAATCACATTGCCAACAAGGTGCATTAGACCATCTTGTTACTCGCACATTGACAGGTTCCACCGATGTTACATGTGTCAATGGAAACGGTGAGAGGTCTTGAGTCACTGTCTATTCCGGTATACCCCGGTGCACCAAGGTCGTGGGACACCTCCCCACAACCCTGGTGTTAGTACTTTGTGCACTACCTATATTGACGGACGGAGCCCCTGCCTCGCTTTTTTTGGTTAGTCAAAGTAGTGAAGGGAATCTTCCTGTAGTAACGGAAAGACAGTATTGTAGTAGAACATACTGTACTAGTAATGAAGAGAGTTAGAACAGCAGTGTAGTAGTGGAAAATATTGTGCTACTTCTATGCTCGAGTTAAGGAGATATCTGCGAGATATTGGCTGGCGGGTGTTGTCTGGATAAAGAGTGTAAGAGTGAAGTGTAATTAAAGTGAATAGCTAAGCAAGGTAATTATGGTGAAAGCGAGCTGAGTTATAGTGGGGGAAAGAATAAGACACTGGGAAGAGGGGAAAAAAAGGGGGTTCCTTGTATTGAAATTCTGTGCCGCGGGTTCGGCTTTGGTGTTTTAAGACATTTATTTTGTAGCAGAATCATTTAGGTTAAATTTGATTGGAGTATGGATACACCACTGAATCATTTCTGTCAGGTACTTCCTGGCTACAAGGTGAAGATTTTACAGTGCCATCGGGAATAGCTGCTGGAAACTAAGGGTAAAATGCTCAGTTCCTGGCCTAATGAAGGGACCTAGGATAATGGGATATTGGAAACCATGTACACTCTTTTAGCTTCTAAGCACAAGGGTTCAAAGTTGGAGAAGCAGTTAAACTTCTTAGATCTATGGAGGGTATGAGAAAAGCGGGAAGGCCCATAATGTTAAATTCTCAGACAAAGAGCCGAAAAAAGAGGGTGCAGGGATTTCTTCTGCACTGCCCTCATATGGGTGCTATCCTTTATTGACACAGAAGGGTATGCCAACCCCAAGTTTGAACCTCCGTTTTCTCCAATAGCCACTCCAGTGGTTGCGAGATGGACAAAGGTAGTGCCTCCATCAGCACGATTCTGAAAAGGTGGGCTATTCCGAAAAAAGTGGAAGGCTAACTACTTCAATGGTTAGGGCTGTAGAAAGGTTGATAACGGAGAGCGGAAAGAGAATAACTCCCGACTGCTAGGTTAGCAGTAAGACTAGGGGTGGAACGACGAGAGTGAGGCTGGCAGCCTAAAAAGTAGATGAAGGTTTGAGAATGAGTAAAAAAGGGGAGATTATGCCTTTTAGCGCTAGGATAGAGGACAGGCTGTGAATGGCAGTAGAGACAGGAGTGGAAACAATTGGAAGAAGCGCTGAGGCTAACAGAAGAAGAAGTTATCTTCTGTTGACTCTAACATTCCCTCTGTCCTCATCCTCCTCAATCTCTCTTTTGCCTTCGACACGGTCAACCATACCATCCTGCTCAACCGTCTACGTGAAAACCTGGGTCTCACTGATTAGGCTCTGGCCTTGGTTGACCTCTTTCCTCTCAGATCGACCCTCCCAGGTCCAACTAGGGTCCTTCCTTTCATCTATCTTCCTCTCTACCTGTGGTGTTCCCCAGGGGTCTGACCTCTTGCCATGCTTTTCAACCAATACCTGGCAACTCTCGCCCACTGCATTGCCACTTTCTGCTAAAATTTCCAGTGCTACGCTGATGACACTCATTTTCAGGCTTCCCTCTGCCACATCCTCTCCCTCCCTCATCTCTGATTGCCTAACTGGCATTCAAGATTTGTGTGCCGCCAATGATCTTTGTCTGAATGCCACACCTTCATCATCCTTTACCCTCACTCTCTGGCCGGCCTCCCTTGGCCCTCCTCCTGCCCCCACCTGCAAGGCTATGAACCTCGGGGTCATCTTTGACTCCACCCTTTCCTTCTCCGCCCACATCTCTGAGGTCTCTAAAAAGTCAAATTTCCGACTGCACCTCCTCAGAGGTACTCTGCCTTTCCTCGCCTTCCCCCAGAAGCTCATGGTATCCCAAGCTCTGGTTCTCTCTAGCTTGGACTATTGTAACAGCCTATTTCTAAATCTACCTGCCTCTACTCTCCGCCCTCTGCAACTAATCCAGAACAGGACTGCAAGACTTGTCCTTGGCCTAAAGCCCTGGGATCGCATCTCTCCAGCTCTGAAATCTCTCCACTGGCTCCCAGTGGATGCAAGGATTAAATTCAAAACCCTCTGCATTGTCCACAAGGCTTTCTGGGGCTGGGTCCAAAATACCTTCAGCTATCCCTCCGCAAATACCTCGCCTCTCGAGCTCTTCGCTCCTCTACCTCCAACTCCCTCAGGGTCAGTTGTTTTTCAAAGAAACAAGCTGAGGGTAGATATCCGTCTTCGGCTGGAGCCTCCCTCTGGAACAGCCTCTCTGCCACTCTAAAACTTTAGGAGAATCATCTCCGGTTCCGGAAGCACCTCAAGACCATCCTCTTTTCTTCTGCCTTCGGTCCCCCTCTCCCCTGCTGATCTGTTCTCTCTTGGTACCGTGCACCTGGCCACCCTCTGTCCTTCGGGCCCAGGTACCTGCTCAGCCTGCCATCCTCCCGCACTGCCTCCGGGCCACCCCTTGCACTGGGATCTGTATCTGTACCCATACAGCCCCCCCTTTTTCTTCCTGCACTTATCAAACCTACCCTGTCTGCTGCCTTAAACCTAGCACTTGCAAATTGATGGCTGCATTACCACTGTTTGTTGCCTTTATTATTTATTTATTGTTATTTATCTGTTTCTCCCCTGCTTCGCACTTTCCACTTCTCCCTCCTTCCATGCACTTTTCCCATCCCCCTCTCCCATGTACTTGCGCATTCTCAATGTCACTGGGCCTAGAAGGATCGCTGTTTTGTTCTCCCCTGTTCCCCTCCCTTGCCTTGTCGCGCTCTGAAACACTTGTGTACGAGCGCGATAGAAATAAAATATCAATCAATCAATCAAGTAGTGCTGTCACGACAGCAGATAAGTGAAGAGCAGGAAGAAGTGAATAGACAGGAAAAGGAAGTAGAGGAAGGAAGTTGGAGGCATGGACAAGTTCTTGTTAGGTGGTATAAATCAGTTATTAAAGAAGTCAATGTGGACCTGCGGGATGAAAGTATTGCTATGGGTACCGGATTCAAGCAGGGCGAACGGAAACCGGCACCCTACAGCAGTGCAGAGTATGCTTCTGTGCCTGTAGAAGTATCATGCGAGGTGCTACCATTCTGTGTAATATCCCTACTGGGTTGACCCACTTCACAGTGATTGATTTGAAGAATACATTTTTATCGGTCTCCTTATACCCCAATTCTCAGTACCTCACGGCATTTATGTATCGTGGTCAGAGATTCGAGCCCGCAAGATTGCCCCATGGGTACTCTGAATCTCTGAGTGTTTTCAACCGGGTGGTTCAAATGGATTTGAGGAATTTACATGTGTTGAGTACATTAGATCAATACGTGGAGGACTTACTAGTTTGTAGCATGTAAGAAGAGCAGTGTCGAGGAGAGTCAATAATGCTCCTCACTCTGCTTGCGGAGAAGGGGTACAAAGTGGAGGAAGAAAAATTGCACTACTGCCAGACAGAGGTTGTATATTTGGGGCAAGTGATATCGCCCGCATGAAGTATTGTAATGCCAGAGAGTCACTCAATGTTGTTCAGAATATACCCCAGTCAGTCACGGTGAAACAAATGCAACAGTTTCTGTGACTCTTCAACTATTGTAGATCATGGATTTTTGACTACCCTAGTTATACAAGGGCCCTTACTGCAGGGGCTTAAGGGAAAGCAAACGGCAAAGGGTCTGATAGAATGGTCAAAGGAGATGATGACTTGCTTTTGAGAACTGTCATGCACCAGCCCTGGAAGATTGCTTACCGTTGGAAGTACTACTAAGATGGAATCCATTAGCAAGACCAACGGTCTGGCTTATTCCAAGATGGCCGACGGAACCTATAACTAGCTGATCAAACTAGCGCACGGCGCGTTGTATCGTATGTGTTACCTGCGCTGCCAGTCTCTTACAGTGACTAGCTTTACTCCGTCTCCCGTATTACTTTGCTTTTGCCTTTACTGTTCCTTGCCACTCGCGGTGTCTAAAGGTTTTCAGGTAAGGTGATCAGGGACTTTTCTAGCGACTTTCGCTATCACTACGCGTTCCCTTTCTCCACGCATATTCTGTGTACTTGTCTCTCTCTGAAACCCTCTTAGTCTCCGCCTTCATATACCTCTCTAGTGTCTGGAGACTTCTATCTTTACTCTGTTCTATCCTAATTTTCATGTTCCCTCTATTGTTAGCTTTTCTGATCAATTCTTACCTGCATTGTTACCTCTGTGCAGTATCTTTCACGGAAGTCCGCTATACCATTTAAGCCTACGGACCCCCTACACCGGGTCCCATGGCTTCCCGCAACCGGCATCTGCTATTTACATCTATTTACATCAGAGCCTCGGTTCTTTGGAGTCAGCAGACCAGATTCCCTCTTCTTCAAGTCTTCTGGTTTATTATCGGACATTCCCATTACAACTGTCTTGGAATCCATCTGGGTTTTTTCAGCCAACCGGCTTTTTCCCCCATTTTTAGGGCGTGCTCCTCGGGTTACCTCCGGATCTGTACTATATTCAGACCACGGAGGCGGCCGAGGGAGCGCGACCCTACTTACGTCAAAAAAAGGAGAAGAAGCTTGGACAAGGGACAAAGATAAAGACCAAGAAGAAGAGCTCAGTCAGGGCAGAGGAAGTACCTGAGCATACAGGTGAGGAGGAGTCTGGGGAGGAGGAGAGCCCGTCTGACAGTATACAACGCCAAAAGAAGGAAATGGCATCCCCGGAACAAATAAAAGAGATGTGTAACGCCATACAAGGTTTTAGAGCTGATATGCAATCACTCCATGCTGAAAACCTCCTTCTTCGACAGCAAGCTGCGGCTCGAGACGCCAGCAGAGATGATCTACCTCCAATGCCCTTTACCTATGGGAAATACTACGGAAATCCTAAATACATTAAGGAATTTCTAGATGCCTGCTCGGTTTATTTCTCCTTTAGACCTCGAGCATTTGAGTCCGGAAGGGCTCGAGTTGGATTCCTCATAGCCAATCTGGCTGGATGTGCCCTGGCATGGGCGACCCCGTTAGTTACCGGCCAAGACCCAATGGTGAATGACTATGCCCTGTTCGTACAAGGATTCAAGAAAAAATGTGAGCGCTCTGACGTACAGTACTCCAAGTACGACGCCTTCCTCAAAGTCAAACAGGGGAATCAAGATTTACAAGGTTATATTGCACAATTCCAGGCCTTAGCCGTGTCAACTGAATTGCCAGACACCGCAAGACAGGCCTTATTCAGACAAGGCTTAAATGAAGAACTTAAGGATGAGCTGGCTCGGGTGTTTCGGCCTAACAGCTTCCAAGAACTAGTTACCCTAGTACTCCAGATAGATTTCCGTCTTCAGGAAAGGCGGAAAGAAAGGAGAAGAGGAAGGGGAACGACCACTCATTATAGCCCCCCACAGGGAAGAAGAGAACGTCCTAACATAGAGAAACCTATGCAGATAAGTGCTACCCGAGGACCTCTTACCAAGGCCGAAAGGAGGCGAAGACAGGACCTGAATCTCTGTATGTACTGTGGGTCAGCGAAACATACTCTCAAGGACTGTCCTGACATACCCTCTAAGCGACAGGGAAACGCCAGACCCCAGGGGATTGCAAGGGAAACTGTGGGGAAGACAGCCCAAACCCTTACAATCTTACCCGAACTTCCCCAGAAGGAGTAGAAGATAATCGATTGATGGTGTTCCAAGTTACGTTTACTTGCAGACCAGGGCAAGAACTCTCAGTTTTGGCCATGCTGGACTGCGGAGCGGCAGGAAACTTCATTGATGTGACGTGGGCCCAGGAGAACAAGATCCCACTAAGAGAAAAGGACAGACCTTTACCAGTAGAGGGGGTGGACGGGCGTCCTCTAACTTCTGGACCCATTACTATGGAGACCATTCCCATTATGATCGGAATGGAGCATCATGTCGAGACTCTTCGCTTTGATGTAATCAGAGCAGTCCATTTTCCGTTGATTCTGGGAATCCCATGGCTGAGAAGACATAATCCCAGAATCGACTGGGCAAGGAACAAGATCGATTTCGACTCAGACCTTTGTCAAGAATACTGCTTGAATCCGAGGGTCTCCTCCACAGAAGTCTGATCCAGTCTAGCCAATATTCAAGGAAGCCTCTTGGTATCCTCTTTACCTAGGCACTACCAGTCTTTTGCTAGAGTATTCGAAGATCTAAACCCTAGACTCCTCCCGCCTCATCGCAACAAGGACTGCAGCATAGACCTCAAGGAAGAAGCGTCACTTCCATTCGGACGCATGTATCCGCTATCCTTGGCCGAAAAGGAAGTCCTGAAAGAATACCTACTGCCAACTTGGAAAACGGCCTTATCAGACCATCGAGATCATCAGGAGGAGCATCATTGTTTTTCATTTCCAAGAAGGACTCGAAGGAATTACGCCCCTGTATTGATTACAGGGGTCTGAACAGTATAACCATTCGAGACAGATACCCGATGCCACTTATCAGAGACATTCTCGAGGCGGTCAGAGACTCCAAGGTGTTTACCAAACTCGACCTCCGAGGAGCATATCACTTGTTAAGGATCAAGAATGGGGACGAGTGGAAGGCGGCATTCAGAACACCGTTGGGGTTGTTCGAATATTGTGTTATGCCATTCGGTCTGGTGAATGCCCCTGCGGTGTTTCAGCGTTTTGTTGACAGGATTTTCGTGGATATGTTATACATTTCAGTAGTCGTATACCGCGACGATATACTGATTTTCTCTCCTTCCTTGGCTGAACATCGTGTCCATGTAAGTGAGGTTCTCCGCAGACTGTTAGAGAACAACCTGTTTGCAAAGCCAGAGAAGTGTCAATTTGAGGCCTCAGAGGTACCTTATTTGGGATTCATATTATCCGCCAAGGGAATCCGCATGGATCCAACCAAGGTTCAAGCTAAAGATCGATGGCCAGAACCCTCCCTCAGTCAAGGAGATTCAACGTTTCTTAAGTCTGGCGAATTTCTATTGCAGGTTCATACCAAGGTTCTCTGACCTCGTATTACCCATCTCAAGGGAAAGGACCGCTATTCTAGTGATAGTAGACTCGTTCACAAAGCTGGCACATTTCGTATCCCTTTCAGGGGTTCCTTCTGCCTCAGAGACAGCTACCGTCTTCCTTCGTGAGGTGGTTAGATTACATGGGTTACCGCGTTCCATCATATCCGACAGAGGGACGCAATTTACCTCAAAGTTCTGGAATTCATTGTGCACCCAACTGGGTATCCAAAAAGCCCTGTCTTCTGGGTTTCACCTGCAAACCAACGGGCAGACAGAGAGGTTAAATGCCAATCTAGAACAGTATCTTCGCTGTTTTTGTAACAAGGAACAGGACGATTGGGCAGTCCTGCTGCCTATTGCGAAATTCGCCTATAATAACACCTACCACACTGCAATCAAGATGAGTCCTTTTAAGTGCACGTATGGATACCATCCTCACCATCTACCAGGAACTTCCATTCTCACAGATCAGACAACCACTCCCGCTTTGGAAAGGATGCTCACTGATCTCCGTCGTACTCACAAGGAAGCCTTACAAACACTAGAGGACAGCCGCAAGACATACAAAACTTATGCGGATGCCAAACGCTGTGCTGTTCCTCTATGGAAGCCGGGTGATCTGGTCTGGCTCTCTACAAGATATCTTCCCTGGTGGGCGTATATGGGAAAGTTTGCAGCCAGATATATAGGTCCCTATCAGATTCAGTCTCAGATCAATCCAGTGGCCTTCCGATTTAAGCTACCTCACGCCTTGCGGCGGATCCATCCGGTCTTCCATTCCTCTCTACTCAAGACACATAAGGAGGATCCCTTTAAGATATCTAGGAGAAGACCCATAGTCACACCTCAGGAAGAACCGGAAGAATATGAAGTGGACCGAATAGTGGATTCCCATTACAGGAAAGGAACATTACAATATTTGATCCACTGGAAGGGCTATCCTATAGCCGAAAGAACATGGGAACCAAGAACCCATGTGAATGCCCCCAGACTAGTACAGCGCTTCCATAGACTGAATCCGGGGAAACCAGGAGGAAGCAATTATAGGGGGGGGCATACTGTCATGCACCAGCCCTGGAAGATTGCTTACCATTGGAAGTACTACTAAGATGGAATCCATTAGCAAGACCAACGGTCTAGCTTATTCCAAGATGGCCGACGGAACCTATAACTAGCTGATCAAACTAGCGCACTGCGCGTTGTATCGTATGTGTTACCTGCGCTGCCAGTCTCTTACAGTGACTAGCTTTACTCCGTCTCCCGTATTACTTTGCTTTTGCCTTTACTGTTCCTTGCCACTCGCGGTGTCTAAAGGTTTTCAGGTAAGGTGATCAGGGGCTTTTCTAGGGACTTTCGCTATCACTACGCGTTCCCTTTCTCCACGCGTATTCCGTGTACTTGTCTCTCTCTCAAACCCTCTTAGTCTCCGCCTTCATATACCTCTCTAGTGTCTGGAGACTTCTATCTTTACTCTGTTCTATCCTAATTTTCGTGTTCTCTCTATCGTTACCTTTTCTGATCAATTCTTACCTGCATTGTTACCTCTGTGCAGTATCTTTCACGGAAGTCCGATGTACCATTTAAGCCTACGAACCCCCTACACCGGGTCCCATAGCTTCCCGCAACCGGCATCTGCTATTTACATCTATTTACATCAGAGCCTTCCTTCTTTGGAGTCAGCAGACCAGATTCCCTCTTCTTCACGTCTTCTGGTTTATTATCGGACATTCCCATTACAACTACCTTAGCCCTCATGAGATTGTGACAGGGCGTAGGTTACACACCCGCTCTAACCTGCACGAACAGCATCAGATGCACATAAAGCAGAGGTCCTGGGTGACAAGTTAAGGAAGTACCGTAGGGCTTTAAACCAAAGTGTCAGAATGATATCTTCATAGGTTGTATCTTCTCACCAACAGTCTACAGGAGAAAGCGGCAAAGAATTTGATGATCTGGACAAGCAACAACTATTCCCCGGCGACCAAGTTTTCATCCGCTCCTTTGTGCGACGTTGGAATGAGCAGTGTTTCCATGGGCCGCATCGTGTGATTTTCAGACCTCCAACTGCAGTGAAGGTAGAGGGCAGCAAGAGCTGGGTCCACATCGAGCTGGGTCCACATCAGCGACGCACGAAGGGGTACCGGCGCCCAGCCACCGGCACAGGAGCAGGCTCAAAGTTAAGTATGCCCTAAGGATTTGTAGTTCATTCCAGTGGAAAGGGTCGAGCGAATGAAAACAATTGATTGTTATTTTTCAAGACTAAGAAGAAACTTTGGATTTACAATATATATTAGAATAATTGTGTATATGTCTTGCTCCTTTCTCTTGTCGTCATGTTCAAATATGGCAAACAGCATGGATGTGAATAGTTTAAATGTATCTAGTATTATAGAATTTGATGACATACTATTGAGGTCACAAAGGAATACTGATGCTGATTTCCTGGGCAATGAGGACAATGTAAATTTAAACCAGATAGTAGTTGCACATGGTTCTGCGGCAGATAAGGTATGGTATAGCCATATAAGGGGGTGGGGGAGATCTGTAGGATTGTGCTACATCTGCTCTCTCATTCCTCATGCGTCTGGTCTGGTGTCCTTAGGTAGGGGGTTTATCCCGGATGAAATAGAATTTGCAGGAGGCCTGTGTCTAGTGCACCTAGCTTTGTGCAGCGTCCAAGGGTCGTTTCAAGGGCAATTAGTCACAGCATCTATTTTACCTGGAGGAAGAATGTTCAGCTACAGATCGTAAAGAGCAGGAGAATGTTCAGTGTACGCAAAGAGTCCAGTTACGTTTAAAAGGGGCCATTATCATCAACAACTGATGGGAGCAAGGGGTGAATAGTTGCAGAGCTGGCGGGATAAGGGGATACTCAGAAGAAGGGGTGGCACCTGTAAACCAAGAATGTGGAAATGTGTGAAATAAGTATTTAAAATATCTGAAATAGCTCAAGGAGCCAGAAAAACATGTTAAGATACAGACACTTACACATTTTTCTCTGCGTTTTTCAGGTGATGGCACAGTGCCTTTTGGCACAAATGGGAACTGCAGCCGCATGCTTTGCATCACTGATCTGGCTGGAGGTACAGCTGTGCTTCTCGATATATTTTGGACTTTTGGACAGTATGCCTATAGACAATTGCCTCCAGCCGGGTGAGGTGCGTGCAGTTTCACCACGTTACATGTGCCTGTCCTTGATGACTGAAGACCACTTGAAACTTGCACACCCGATGTTCAAAGCCACATCTGTGCCACCTTTGTCCACTGTGCCCCTTGCATCCCCTGTATTATCGCACATGGACACCTCAATGACGTTGCCTGATCGTGGAAAGAAGGCACTATAATGACGGACCAAGCAGTCGAACAACCTTTCAGCAGCGTCTTCACAAGCTTTGATGGACATTCCCGACCAACATCGTTTATTCAGTCGAACTGAGACATTTTTCTCCTCCCTCCTGACACCCGCCGTCGAAACTGTAGCAAACGCAAAGTGGCTCCAGGTGACCAGATACAATCTTTTGTTATTTATGAAGTCTTCTGAATCAGATTTCAGTGCCATCAAGGAAGCACTACGGGCTCTGCGGCTCCTTGCCTTACAGAATAGGCATATCCTGTACCTCCCAACAGCTATGGAGGGGGGGTCCATCAGAAGATAGGGAGTACCTACTGTACATTTGTGCCTCCTTATCATTCGGAAATGGGACTCTGAAACAAACAATCGCTTCCTTGCACAAGCTTAGGGTGGTCATGGAGAACGAGGCAGGAATTACAAATGACTCTTGGTTGGAAGTGGAGAATTGGGGTTGGAACCCTGGCTTAAGTGGCGCTGGATATGGCAATTGCCATGCGGTATGGTAGTACCCAAGAAATAAAACAAAAGAAAGTACTCCAATAACTGCTGGACACAGTTAGAAGTTAAAGCTGGCCGATTTAAATGATGTGTTGGTTAGGGCACAATTGCTGCCCTGGTTTGGCAGACAAACTTGTGTACAATTGAATGTTAATTGTATGCCAATTGAATGTCAATAAATTGCCAACACGTGTTTCAACCTAGTGTCTTTGTCAAGGCTGTGCAGGTGTGCCAGTGTGACAGTGCGTGCAATTGCCGTGAGAGACATGGTTTTGTGGTGACATTTAAACACGTTTGTATTTGATTATTTAACATATTTACAATTGCAATGATGGAAGCCAGATGTTGGCCAAATTGTTGGAAACACATAAAATAGCAATTATTTGCATACATACATTTTTGCATTTTATATTGATGTGCGAGTTGTCAGTGAGTCGTGAGTAGTGTTGGTGAGGTGACCAAAAACACAATTATAACATTTAGCATAAAGCTCATATAACAGCGTAAGGCAAAGACATTGCACAAGTTGGGGAGAAAAAGGAAGAGGAAGGATGTTAGTATTGGGGCACACGCCTGAGAAGTTTTATAGGAGGTAGTTGCAATTGATTCTTACCGTGGATGAGCAGGCCTGGTAGGTCCTGTTAGCAGTCGCTGAATAGCTTCTGTGTGACAAGGAAAGGGAGATTGGTTAGGTGGCTGGGAGCCGTGCGGGTCTGGCGCTCAGGTGTGCATGTTGTTTTATGTGTGGCTGTGTAAGCGTTGTGCATAAGGGCCTCCAGGTGAGGGAGTGAGTATGCATAGGGCACCCAGGCACATAGTGTTGGCTCCCGAGGACGTGCCCACATAGGTAGCCTGCGTGTCTGTGGCTCGAGTCAAGTGCCCAATGCTGGTCTGAGCTGGACGTTGGAAGTGCAGGGGGCCACCACAAGTGCTTCCACCAGAATAGTAAGCTGGGTGTGGCTGGCGGATGGCGAGTCCCCAGGGAGAATGTGGACACATGTAGAAGTGGGTGGTGGGGTCCGAGCAAGAGAGGGTGAAGTTCAAGGGCCCTCATGACAGGCATATATCCAGAATCATGGGCGCTTACGAATATATGCCCTAGTTATTGTGTGGGCAGGCAGGATACAAGCAGGCTGATGGGCCGCCGCATGCACGGTGCGAAAGTGATTCTATGGTGTGAGTAGCAAAGTTAGGGTGTGTAAGGGCTTGCGTGCCATGGTTATTAGAGTGGCAATTGCCCATATGGGATGCATTGGGGGGGGTGATAGGAGTGGGTGATATTTGTCACCGGCTAAGGTGTCGCGAGTAGTACTCTATGTCTGACAGCAGACGCCTAGGCAGGAGAAAGCCCAGTTCGGTGAGAAGAGGGTTGTATGTCATGGAGGCGCGACATCGTGGTGGGAAGAGATAGGGGGCACACTTACCTACAGCCCGGCGGGGCTGTGGTGAAGAGTAAACGGCTCACAGAGATAGTCAGATGAGCGATCCTGTGTGCAGAGAAGCTTGTACTATAAGAGGAAGCTCCTCATGGATTGATGGGAGCGGCTGCTGTCAGATGCGTGCCTATTGGCTGGTCGGCTGGGGTTATGCCCAAGGTACATAATGACACTGACGGGTTGTAAGATAGAGAGCATTTTGCTGATGACTGTTATAAGGGCATGGGCAGCCCGTTTGGAGTCAAGTGTTCTATAAATGTGCGTCTAGCACAGTTGAGTGACAGAAGACTCCAGGAAAGGGGTGTGCTACGAATATGAGCCAATGATGGTAGATAAATGAACGTGACCAATGAGGACGTGCGAATTAGAGAAGATTGGATTCTTTTGTATAGGTATGACCAATCATGTGTGGGGGATGATTTGTAATAAAATATGTAGGAGCGTTTTAACTGCAGCAAAATGTACATAATGTGAAGTGTGTGTGGTTCAGGGAGACTGTGGTTAGTTTGACTTTACATCATCATCATCATCTAGCTCCTCCCAGCCGATTGTACAATAAACTTGTTTTACGTACAAATGTGCACTCGCTTCTTAAGTGGTGATCCTGCTTTGGGTTAAGATGATTAGAGGCCCCACCCGCACAGTTGTCATCCCACTTCTATGCTGGTTACTCCCAAATCTTAATTTCTATTTCTTCATTTCCCGGCACTCTCCACTCGACCATTTAATCCCGTCTCTTACCTGACCAGTCTGGGATGAACGATCACTTCCCTTATCTTAATGTTTCTAAAACTGAAATCATTTTCATTCCCTTTTTCACCATCCCTCCTCCTCTACACCCGCCACATTTTCCTTTTGCTGTCCCCTCTCTTTTTCAACCCCTCTGCTTGTAAATCTTTGGCACCACTTTCCTTCATTCCTCATGTCTCCGCCATTGCTAAAACTTGCCAATTCCAGCTTAATAACATTCGCAAGAGTCGTTCCTACTTGATATTTTCTTTTTTTATTGTGGTTTTATAAAGGCTTTCACAAACAGGAAAGTCAACCCTTGGTGTCTGCAGAGGCAGAGGAAAACCAAAAGTGAAGAGAGCTCTCAGATGAGAGCCCTCTTTACATTCATTCCTTTTTTAAGTCAGTCTGACTTCAAAAAGAAATAATTTCCGTTACGGAAAAAAAAACGGAAATCATTTCTTTGTGACGTTAGACTGATTTTTTTTTTTAAAAGAACCCTCTCGCAGTGTAAATGAGCATGTGAATGGTGTGCTTGTGTTCAATACCTAGATTATCTGTAATCTTCATTACTCCCAATCCTACTCTTCCTTGTCCCAGTACTTGCCTGTGAAGCACCTTGCCTCGTACGCAAGTACTGGGACGAAGAAGAGGGACATGGAGGTAATGCTGTGCCGGGTTTGGAGTTAGAGGAGGAGAGTTGGAGGGAAAGGGGACGTGTTAGGAGGTTGGGGCAAGTGGGGGGTGCGCTATCGCGTAATGGGCATCCATGATAAAGAAAGCGTGATATGTGTTATTAGTGTCTAGGCTCTCATTTTGGTACAGCGAGTCTAGCAATTTCTTAATGTGGAATGACATTTTTTACAGGGCATCTATGATAAAGTAAGTATGATAAGTGTTATTTCCTGTCTAGACTGCCATTTAGGTTCAGCCAGTACAGTAATTTTTTACTGTGGCATGACATTTATACAGAGCATCTATAATAAATTAAGCATGATATGTGTTTATAACATGTCTAGACTGTGTGACGAATCTCAACGTGTCGTCACTGCTTTGGATGGGTAAGCCCCTTTTCCATGAGGCCAGGGAGGTGAGGCCGCTACCCAAAAGTCCCCCAAGGGGGATCAGAGTACTCAGCGGGATGATCTCATGGGGAGGGAGGACCCCATTGATAGTAGTAACCACTTTGGGAGAACGCAGTATCCCTTTGACCCTCCCACCTTCCCTCAACAACCCTCCTCTTACCCCTTCCCGCCACCACATACTCCAATGTACTTTTACTATATACATCTCAGGTGGAGACCACTGGGAAGGAAAACACCCATAAGGTATCCAATGGCAGTAGTGGGACGAGGAAGAGGACAAGAGCAATAAATATCAATGCTGAGAACCAAGACGTGCAGTCGAGTTGTGCGAATCAAACAATGCTGTCTTCCACCTCTCGGCAAGGACCAAGAGCTTGGCAGGCTACGCAAAGTAAGTCTGACCAGAGAAGCAGACAGAGTCAGCGAGAGAAGCATGTCCGCAAAGGTCCTTCGAAGCTGGAAGCTTCCCTGCATGCGGGGGAAGTGCTCAGACCGGGAGCGGAGACTGACGATCGCAGGAAACCCACCGTCGGGCTGCTGGAGAGGCTTGCGGGAGACCGGAGAAGCCTCCGGGTTGTTGGAAAAGCTACAGAAGATCTTGGAAGATGTAAGTGCACCCGGTGGACAACTGGTGGACGGCCACCAGGTCCCTGCAGGTACTAGGGTGGCTGAGGCCAGGGTTGGGAGACATTAAGTAAAGTAAGAACTAATATACGGGAACTCATGCCGCTGCACAGCAGCAAGGTGAAGGGGGCCTGCGACCCACATTAGGAAAATATATCCTAAACCATAACAAGAAGGAATACAAACTTTGCATTTACACATTGTCTGCATAGAACTTGGCAGGGGAGTACACCAAGACTGTGGGTAAAAGCACAGCCAGATAAAGAGAACTGTGAATCTGAGCAACTGAAGGGGGCCTGGGACCCACACAAGGGGAGTGCATCCCAAAATACAGTACAGAGGAGTCCAAAGTTGATGTGCACAAGTGACACTCGGGGACCTTGGCAGGAGTGAAACACCAAGGATGTGGGTGGGAGTTAAGTCAGAGAGAAGAGACGGTGAGAACAAGAGATTGTGGCGTACCCTACTTGGCAGGAGAGTGAACCATGGAGGGGGTACTGAGAAAAAGGAGTCAAGGACCCTTGGCATGGCTTTGAAAAAGAGAGCCACGCTATTCTTCCTCATGGCAGTACCTAGGAGCAAGGTCTGCTCACAAAGGGTCTGGGACCGTCACGACAGCTTGGGGAAAGGTGACCAGGCAATTCCTTCTTGTCACAACAGGACAACCAAGACCTACCAAGTAAAGGATCCATCTTGACCATTAAAGACACAGAAACCACTTTGTGCAACGCTGGAAAGACTCTGGTGAAAGGGAATCCACCCCTTGAGTCTTGTAGACCCGAACATTTGTTTGCTTTTCTAGATGTTTTAGGAACTTTTGTTTTGAACTGCAAAGCATTTCACGTTTTACTTTAGATTGAGTTTAGCTTGAGAGCGATGGGTTTGGAATTGGACACAGGACGGCGAACTTTACTTTGGACATTCTGCACAGACAGTTTCATTAGCTAGTTTTGTTGTGGCAGGGAAATCCCTCTTAGGAGGTAGGATTAGTTAGGATTTCCTCCAACACCGCCCATGACCACCATTTCTTTTGTTAATAAAGGTATTTGTGAATCAACATGTTACTCTTGTGTCCGCCTCTTACTCCCAACACCCTCACAACCAGCATTTGGGCGCAGCCAGTCTAGTCATTTCTTACTGTGTCATGACATTTTTACAGGGCATCTCTAATAAAGTAAGCATCATAAGTGTTATACCGGTCTAGAAGGACAGTTGGGTGGAGACAATCTAGCCATTTCTTACAGCATCATATCATACTCTTTGGGCATCTATAATGAAGTAAGCATCAAGTGGTATTACATATCTCGACTGGCATGATCAGCCATTTCTTACTGTGGCATGACATTTTGTAGTGGGCATCTATGATAAAGCAATCATGATAATGTAACTACCTGGCTAGACTGGCATTTGGGTGCAGCATGTCCTTACTGTGGCATTGTATATTTTTCTGGGCAGGTATGATAAATTAAGTATAAGTGTTATTACATGGTTAGATTGGCAGTTTGGGGTTGCCAGTCTAGGTATGTCTTACTGTGGCATGACATTTTTTACTGTGCATCATCAAAGCTACAGCAAACATCTTAAGTGTTATTACGTGCCTAGCCTACATTGTGCAGACAGTTTTGACATGCTTTCTTATGGTGGCATTGCATTTTTACTAGCAAAGAGGTAAGATAGCTCAGCAGGTCGAACGCTCGGTGCTGCGATCTGCGAGAGATCTGCAGGTTCAAATCGAAGGCCAACTCAAACTTTCATTCTTCCAAGGTTGATAAATGAGTTCCAACTTCAGTTGGGATGATAATTGTATGTAAATACGAGCCATGTACAGCGCTTTAGTGAAAGCACTATATAAATAACAAATCCTTATCATTAAAGCATTAATGCTCCTGTGCACTGAACGTGAATTGCATCTATTGGATAATGTCGCAGCAACCGGCAATGCAGATGGATCTACTTTCATATACTTTTTTTATTATAATGTTTTTATTGTATTTGGTTAATATTATGTTGTGTTGATTTATACCACGTACCGCTGCCACCCAAGGGCAGTCTCCAAACCTTTACAAAAACAATATAACAATTTATAAAACCACATATTAAGTAAATGCAAAGTAAAAAACCATTTGTCATACAAATAGATCTAATAAAAATAGCTTATTCACACATTTTTTACAATCAATTTCAATCAAACCAATACGTTGTCATAACATCTTAATATCACTATTACTTCAATTATTATACTCATACAATTACTACGCTCCAGCTACATACATTGACAAACTTACATTAGACACTTATTTTCTTAAGAGTCCAATTTTAACGAGCAGAGGAAGCCAAAACAGCAATTCTCGCCGAGGTCTGATTAACACCCAAACATTTCTTCCATAGTATTTCTCCCTCGGCACAATTAATATCAGCCACTAATTTCTTGAGATATTTCATTCTCAAAGAGTAAAGTGCAGTCCATTCAATCATCAAATATCTATGATTTTCGACATAGTCAACATTTCTACAAAAGCTGCAGTACATTTCCTCTCTTTTTGTCAATTTTCTCCCGTGCAAAACCTTTAGTTGGCAGCAAATTCCATCTGAAGAGCAAGATGGAATCCCTATACATACGATTGAGGAATATATTCATATATGGGGCTACAATACCATGTTTTTGTGCTCTGTGGATAATTGCGACCATGAAGGATATTTATGCATCAGGCCAACAGTTTTGCACCAGTCTAGTTGGAACATCACATTTTTCACCTCCTCTGGATTAGTCTCCAAGTCAGTAACACCAATGCCTAATTATTGCTTCAGGGTATTCGGTCCTTTCTACCCTCCATTACTCTTAGGTATATCGTAATACACGGTTTCAGGTTTAGATGTCTGCCCTTTTAAAAAGAAGCACAAACTACTCCACTTCACTCTTACTTGCACTGACAAAAGTCCTAACTCGTTTCGCTAGCCAGTAGAGAACCTCCATTGGGCACATTCAATACCCTCCTCTAAATAGATCCCTCTACTTTTTCTATTAGTTCCAACACCTAAGTTCCCACAGTTCCATTCCATAAATCAACTTTGGTAGGACTTTCCCTTTATAAGAAGTCAATTCAGGCTTTATTGAGAATTGCCCAATACACTCTGTTAAGTTTCATCATTGGCTATCAAGGCATAAGGCTTTTTGCCATAACATTTTATTTATGGTTTGCTTCCGTATCTGCTCAGAGATGGGATATCCGAAACAAGTAAAACTCGTAGCAGTATTGACCATTGTTTTCCCCAAATACCACTTGTACAAACTTTGTTTTTTTCCCCTTTCGAAACTCTAAGATTTTTGCTTTAGTTGGGTTAATTATTAATCAATTTTCACTTTCAAAAACGCAAAAATGCAGATAAAAGTCATTGAATCCCTATACTCATGTTATCAAAAAAGCATAAAATCATCTGCATATGCCAACCACGGTACACTAAAAGTTCCCAATTTCCACAATATAAATACAGCTCTTCTTAAATAGTTGTCTGCCTCTGAAACTTAGAGATTAAAAAGGCAGGGAGCCAAAACACATCCCCGCCTTAGGCCTGATAGAGTCTCTATTCACTGAGACAAATGTCCCCCCTTATTTAGGTAACTCGTATACCCGAATACTCACGCAATCCGATTGATAGTTTCAGGAGGCCATCAGGGATCACCCATTTTGCAAGTTTCAACCATTGCTGGTTCCTGTCCACTGAATCAAACGCAGTGGTCAAGTCTATTGTTGCGGCATATGTAGTATAGTTTGTCATTGTCCAGGCTTGTTCCTCTATGCCTCTAAGCACGAAATGATTAAGGTTTGTGCGGAGGTCTCTATGGAATCCCGTTTGCAGTTTATTGATTCTTCTAGTGCTGTTGGCCCATTCTTCCAAATGCATTAAGAGAAGGGATGCAAAGACTTTGCAATCTGCACCCATTATTGTTATTGGTCGATAGTTCTTTGCATCAGTCTTCGCTCCCCTTTCAAAGGTAGGAACCACAAACAATGTTCTCCAAGAGCCCAGAAAATCGTCAGTGCTGGTTAGGTTTTCAAACAATATGGTTAATCAACTTGCCCATACTAACGGTTCTTAATAGATTATTTTGTTAGTAAGCTTGTTCAAGCCTGGAGCATGGGATTCATTGCTTTTTTTTTTATTAGACCTGTGATTATTTCAAGATCTATACTAAGCATCCAGCCTTCCTCCTTACCCCTATCATGCACCTTTACAAACTCAAATGTTGTGTCTTTTGAAGAATATAAAGTTTAAAAGTGTGATGTTCATTTTTCTTACGGTGCTGTGTTTACCCTTTCCTTGCTTGACCAGCTTCTTGTGCATTTACGACTTCCCAGAAATTAGCAAAATCCTTATTTTTCAGGATGCCCAACATAAGTTCTGCATTATTTTGCAATAATTTTGCCCTGTGCCATTTATTAAAGTTCTTAAAATTCTGTTTGGGTCTCAGCATAGTTACTTACTCCAAACATATTTAATGTGCAATCACTGGTGGTTGATTTATCATGTCTAGCAAGCTCTCTTTAAAACACCTTATATCTGCTGATCTCCAGGTAACCCTTTTACTACCGGGATTAACTATTAAGCCCGTTGGACCCCCCTGGTAGAGACTTGCCCAGTATGGATCCAAAATCAGCACTCAATATGCAATGGTCACTGTAACCATTCCGAGTAATTTGTAATCCTTCACACTTAGGAAATAGTGAATAGGCCACCAAAAAGTAGTCAGTGTGGATTTGCTGACCCCACGATACCATGTGGGTTGCATAGGGGAATCCCCCTCACTTACCCATTCAGCATTTGCAGCCCCACAGAGGATAGGCCCATCATTCATTGATTCCCCCTCTGCTCCCTATTCCCTGTTCCCAGGTTATCCCATATCTCATCCAATCTAAACACAAATCAAAACATTTGGAATTAAGGGCACCCTCCAAAATTACACATCAGTTTTTATTTTCACATTTCCAGTTTATCACTAGGTCAATAATTTGCCTATGTCACTCACCCCCAAGTGCCAGTAAACGTTTACCAGTAGCATGGAGCTAAAATCTATTGTTTCTGCCAAAACCACATTTTGTGCAGCTTCCTGTCCTGAATTAACTGAGTCAAACATTTCTTCACTTCAGTTATGATGTTCACGAGTCTTTTGTTCCAATTGGTACACATCTTCCATCTTCCATACAGACAGCAAACCCCAGTTTGGCTAGTCTGTCTTTCTCTTTAATTACCAATTCTACTCACAATTCTTGAGACAAAAGGTCACATTGCATCTATCCATTTTTACCAGATCGGTAAATTCTATCCGGTCAATATCGTGTGTAGATAATGCCCCCAGGCTAGACATTTCTGAGAAAATGGTCAAAATACATGCTCTGTTTAAACAAATAGGCACCTCTCTGCCATGCAAGCTACATATTCTTATTTTATTATTTTGGATATGGGCTTGAGCATTCTCACTTGTATGCATTTCTCCCGATCTTACACTACAACTCTCCACACTATTCCTTTTTTTTTTCCAACACCTATTATCCATACTCCATGCGCCGCTTAGAACACTATATGGGATTTTTCTTCACTCCCTAGGATCTTATTTTTCACCTCGGAGGCAATACAGTTTCTTTAGCAGAATGTTATTGGTTTATTCACTTTAACCCAGTTATGTTCTACCCTACTTTCACATTAGGTACCGAGGAGCTTCCTGGGGTCTCCTTCCTTGATGTATTCTTGTGCTCTTTATCTACATTAAAGTGATGGCCTAGATTTTGAATTACGGCCCAGCTGGTTGACGGGTAGACCCCTTTACAAACGTCCTCCTCATGAGCCTTAGTCGCTTCCGTCTGAGCTGCTGTGTTTACCATTTTATGCCTAACTTTATCCCTACACTTTAATGCTACTGTTATTTCACTAATTGGTGCCAAAATACGAAACATTGTATCTTACATCAATACTGTCAGGGTCTCTATTTCAGTATTTACGTGATGTGATGCTTGTTGCAGGCGTAGATTACTTAAGTACGCTGGAACCTCCTTTTGTGCCCCTTCACCAGGATACAGTATGGGCTCGGTCTGAACTGCCATATACAGCACTTTGCCCCTTAAACTGTCTGCTCTACTTTCCCCTTCCAATAAGGTTTTCGGCCATACTTGAGCTTTCCGTACCTAGTTCCACGCTTAAGTCAATTGGAGCTCTGGATTTTACAGCTTTTTTTTGTCATTACTGACATGCGTTTCCTCAATAGTTTAATTCCTCATACAGTTTCTAGATTATTTGTATACCTGTGTTTCTTAGTTTTTGGGGCTTTTTTTTTAGCCTGTTGCCAACGCCCCAGTTTGCCACCTTAAATACGCCTCCTGATGTGCCCTCCAGAGGGTGATTAACTACATATGTTGTCCCACTCATATTTACTCAGTCCTTTGTCGAGCCCTCTGTAGTAGCTATGCTACTTAGTGCATACCTTACCTACCACTTCAATGCCGCCCCCTGATGGATCATCCAAGGGAACCTTGGCACAAGGTAGTATCAAACCAGTAATTTCGAAGACTGAATCAACGTCCTACATTCCATTGAACATACTCTCATTGTTCACCTCAATTATACACATGTTTTTGCTCACTTCTCCCTCAAATTTACCTGGACCCCCCTAAGGTGGACTGAATTAACAGTTGATTCTGCCAAGGTTTAGCCGCAAGCATTGTATGGTTACTGGAGTTGAGGATTGCTAGTTTCAGCTTGCAGTTATAATTTTAAATTAATTTCACTTAGAAATACGGTGTGAGCTTTCACTTCATCTCTTATGTTGTCACGCAAATAGACAGTATTCAGGGCAGAGATGGTAGGGTATGTAATGTGAATCCGTTCGTCTACATCGTGCAATGTGTGCTGCAAAGACCCACCTTCCCATTGATTGTACCCTTCCTTAGAAACTGGAAAATCATTTTCAATTAAATTAGTAAATACAGTGGAACATCCAACACTGATGTCATCATTCTTTTGTAATGCATCTTCCCTCGTAATATCCCCAAACGCACACGTCCATCAGTTTTAAGCGTAACTATTTCTACATTTTCCACAAACTCAATCATACTTAGATCATTAACATGTGAACTATCATTACAGATAATTGGTCAGATTTCCGTACTTG
This sequence comes from Ambystoma mexicanum, assembly GCF_040938575.1. Lineage (NCBI taxonomy): Eukaryota > Metazoa > Chordata > Amphibia > Caudata > Ambystomatidae > Ambystoma > Ambystoma mexicanum. The sequence goes on from NC_090923.1 coordinate 644,761,628, forward strand.
TCCCTGCATGTGGAAAAAAGTTGGTCATTTTGGTCCCGGCAATCAGGGTTGCTAGCCTCTCTTCATCAGCCACCATTTTCTCCAGGGTTGAGGCATTGAGTAAAGTGGGTTCAATGTCAGCAAACCACCACCCTAAGAGGACTGTGGTTCTCTCAGGTTCTGTTCCAATTCAGAGACCAAAGTCTCTTCTACTTACACCTTCTTCCAGAGCCGCCATTGCCTCAAGTATCCCAGTTGCTTCCTGAGCAATGCTGAGCATTGTGCTTGATTGAATGCGTAACAAATACAATTATCTCTAGGAAATGGGTAAATCAGTATGGTCACAGGATACCTAGAGGTCACTTGACAGTTCTAAATGATGCTACTTATTTTTCACACCTGGGCGATCTTGCAAGACTAAACGAGCCAAGGAGGATCGTGAACGGAGAGTAGCACAGGGACAACGTGCTGGTCTTGGAAGCAAGACCATGCAGATCAACAGAGGTTTGAATCCCGGATCCACGCTTAGAAACCAAACTCAGGTACGGTATTAGGCGCGTTATTTAAAAAAAACAATCAAATACAGAAATAGGGAGTCCTGTGCCACTCTGCCTAGCTTCATGCTCAGTGCAGTTTTTAAAGTGGGGAATGAATCCGGTGCAGAATTGCTGAGCCGACGCTCCCAACTCAGTCCAACAGATTGCAGGTTATTGCATGAAATCACTGTAGGAAAGCATGATGGAAATATTGCCGAGTACACAGTAAAACACTACACACAAGAGGAAAGGAAATTTTCACTGCCTAACTGCTGCACTCCTGTCCAACACTTGCCTCATAATGACAATACCCAACACGCAGCTATAATTATAATTGGCATAATATGGAAGTAACTGGCCATACTATGCTAAGGTGGCTGGCAGTGCTGCAGCCTATTTATTTTGCGTGTTTATAGTTTATTAAAAACGTTAACAAATTTATCACCACAACTCTTAGTTCATTACAAATGGCAATACATTACTTCAGGCACATCATTCTAAAACAAACATTACAGACATTCATTTATTCAACATGATACAAAATAATAACTATATTCCTTTCAGAGCTTCCCTTTCTATCCCCCCAAGATTACATTTGCCACCTATGCCTACTTCATTATGTGGAGTTAATCGAGAAAAACATTTTCCCACAACCTTTTGTGTATCACTATTAAAATATTGACTAAAGCAATGGTCATTGAGATAGAATATCCATACAAGAGCATAGCCCACTGGAATTTACTGTTTAAATCCTGTAATCTCCTTATGAACTTTCCCAACCACATTTTCTTCGACCCTAGTGTTCCGCTACAGACAATCAGCCAATGTTTTAGCATTTCTGCCTCTCCTGGCTTTTTAGAGAGCCGACAATTTCTTTCTCGCCAAGGGATCCCTCTTATGGGATGCCACCTTTGTAGGGAGCCTTGTAAATTAAGATGAAATGCGCATATAAATGTAACAATATTTCGGCCATGGGAATCTCATCGCAGAGGATTGCATCTCCTTACATGTCCTGCTTTATTAATTATTTTACAGTTCTCTGTGGTTTGCTCACAATGTCCTTATTTAGGGCTCCTTGGTCTGGGCACAGTTGACAGACCGCACGGTCCAACCGAAACAGGTCTTGCAACCAAGAACCCTATGCTTCTGCTTGGCTTGCTTCGTGATGTCTGTGATTTTCACAGTAGGGAACTCCTTGGTCTAGGCGCAGTTGATAGGCCACATGGTCCACGCATTATAGGTTACGCAACCATAAGTTACCCTTAGCCTTGCTTATCCCCCTCACAGGCTCTTCTGCTTCGGGCTTCTGACTTCTCACACTTGCATTCTCTTTCGTTAGCGCAACATTCTCATGCATCAGTCTTTCACGTTGCAGGAATACTCAAGCGATTGTTCAATCTTCAATATGCTTTAGTTCTGATCACAGTGCTCTTTACGTATAGTCTGACATTCAATATGTTGGTTTAACTTCAAATGTGTGTTCGGTAATCTATATGGTGTGATCTTATTCAAATAGCACTTTCCATTCAGTTTGATTTTCAATATAACGTGGTTTCATTCAAACAGCACTTTCCACTTAGTTCGGTATTCAATATAGTTTGTATTCATCTCTATTCCTGGAACGTTACTTGCCTGCGGTCCCATGTGAGTGCTCTGGTCTTCGTGTCCTCTGACACTCACCGGCTCTTTGCGTCTCCTCAACGGCGCTTCTCACTGCTTCCGGTATCCTTCTCCATAGCCGGGAAGCAGGCTGCCTGGACTCTGCTTACTCGCTGGGCACGTCTCTGCACATGCTGGCGTCCTGAAGGGATGCAGACCGTGTCCCCTCTGCTCCTCAGCTGTTTGGCAGCTCCAGCTGCCCGCCTTCTGATTCGAAGGCTCCCAGTCCTGCAAACACCATGCAACTTGCTTGCACCGGGTCCTGCAGGTCCTCAGGGATCGTTGCCGGCATTCAGTCTTCCTGGCCTCATTCCCCCATACAATTCTCCTTCCCCCGTTTGCTTGGGTCTTCTCCCTTTATACACCTGAGCCCTATTCAGGGGCCTCAGGTGTGAGTCGTTGGCTTGTCTTGCCTGACCATAATGAACCCACTCAATGGGAATTGCCTGACCTTCAGTACTGGATGCCTTCAGAGCCCTCTTCTTTGTCCCAGTACTAGAGTGGTGTTTGAGATAGAAAGTGTGCACTACTCCTAGTTGCTTCTTCCTCTTCTCAGGACTTGGTAAGCACTTACCGGGAAAAATAGGGCATGAGTGGAAGTAGCCCACGAAGGCTGAGGGAAGGGAGGGTAAGTCCGTGTTAGGGAAGGTGGGCTACCATGTTTCGCCATCCAGCACCCTCTCCCCAATCCTCCCCCCTTTGCCCCCCCCACAAGGACCCTCCACCCAGGTGATCCTGCTGTGCTTGTCTGCCCCCAGGGTTGGGATCCAAAAGCAATGGCCCTTTCCTGGCCACCTGAGCAGAAGATCCCTGGGGAGTGGCTGTGCGAGTACCTTCTGGTTTCTCACAGTCCTCAGGTGTGTGGTTAGCTCCCTTTGTAATCTATACAATGATATTCTCTGTATATCTGTCACCATTTTACCATGTTCATTTTGTTGTACATCTTCACCACGCTTCCCATCAATGTAAGCTTGTCCGAGTCCATTTCAGCATGAAATGGGGCACAAAACTCCCTAAAATTGCTCAATGTTTTGTCATAATTATTGTTTGAAGATATATTCAAATCTTCAAATAGCAAACACAATGCTGGAACCAATATTGCCTTGGCCTATTGTGAAGGGTCAGAAATGTGAGGCGGACAAGTAGCCATTTTATTAAATAATAAAGGTGAGAAAAATGCCCCACTTTCCCTAACCCAACAACGATTTCCCTGCCTGTCAATCTAAAACGAAAGGAAAACAGTCTAATATCAAAAGATATCAGTCATTCACACTTATAGATACAACAAAATCATACAGGTATCATATGGCCGTTCAAACTCAACAAAATAACAGTTATAATCAAACATAAACATGTATACTTGTAACCTGGATCAGATCCTCTTCCCCAGGATTAATGCAGGCTTTTCCAAACCAAAGTTCCAATCAAGAAAGTTCTTTTCAATAGCCACATCTGCTCCAAATGCAATACAAAGTTCTGCTCCCTCCATAGGTCTTTCACTTGGATTGAATTATTGCTAGACAAGATTCATCACTCTCCAGCTCTTGCTTAATAAACCAAAAAGACTTGTTATAATGAATACTGACTACATTTGTGAAGACAACCACTGCTTTCACAATTCATCTTCATAAATAATATTGGTTTTGTCAGGATGGTTTTACCACAGTTCATCACAACACATCACTGCACTTGTCACTCTCTTTCCACCACACTGCAGAATGCTTAGCAGACGGCATGGCGAAGACGCCCAAATCGGGGAAACAGGGCGATATATCCACAATGCTACAGCCACCTCACAAGAATAAGCGCTTTGAACGGTAACAGCCAGATCCATGGGCGGATCCACTCCCGACCCTGCTTACACAGATGTCCACCAAAGCAGATCCTCAGGATCTCCTAGCACAAATTAGAAAGGAGATTCACAAAAGCACTGAAGAGCTCACACATAAGATTTCGGCACTGGACAAAAGAGTGAGGGAGACAGAGCAGCGGGTCTTTGAAGTGGAGGACACTGTGTGAGCAATCGTTTAAAGTGGGGGAATGCACTAACAGGCTGGAGGCCTTGGAGGACAAGCAGGAGGATGGCGAGATCTGCTCCAGGTGGAATAACATTCGGATTCACTGCCTTTCCTCAGCTGTGCAAGATGATGAGCTGGTGGGTTTCATAGAGGACCTCTTGTCACATTCTGAAGCTCCCAGATGGTGCAGCTATTGAGTTGGTCGGTTGTCCCCAATGCAGGATAGACCCCCAGATGTACTGTCAAGTTCATTTTTTCAAAATGAAGGAACGCATAATTTCGGCAGCTAGAACCTCGAAGACTATTACATTCCATAACATGTCCCTATCCTTGTACCAGGACTTTGCCTCTGCTACTCTGGCAAAACGAAGGACACTCCTCCCACTGACTGAATGGCTGAGAACTAGGGAGGTGACCTACAGATGGGGGTTCCACACTGCACTTCTCTTCACCAATCAGGGGAAAAGATGGTCTACCGTAAACTGATGGAAGTTGAGAGCAAGATGATAGATGGGGAAGTAGGGGGGGAAACCTCAGAGTTCAGAAGTTAAGCAGGAGGGAGCACAGAAGTGGTTGAAAGGGGGCATAGGTAAGAAAGTTAAAGGTCCATCCAGGAAGACCCGAGTAGATCAGGACCTAGTGGAACAAGGTTAGGTGCTTATTTTGCTTTTAAAAGGAGTCCTTAATGCTACACTGGGTGGACCGGGAGTTCAAAGGCCAATCACAGGGGTAGGTGGGCTCTGTATGGTGGGGGGGTAGTCCCCATGGGAGTGAATCTGGGAGGAATGTTTGGAGAACAGGGGGAGGGTTTATGAGTAGCAGGATGGAGGGGAGGGAGTAAAAGGGGCATTGGCTAGGTGCAGTTGATTGCCTTCCAAGTCTAATCCCTAGTTTGTTTTCTGCTCTAGTTGAGTATGGTCATCCTGGGATAAGGGGGGTGGGTCAGGCGGGAGCCAGTTGTGGTTGCTGTAGTTGTTGGTTAGCTTGTAAACAGATCTCTCGCTAAAGCTACTTGTGTGGGCGGCTGCACTACGTGGGGTGCATTGTTGATTGTTGGGCGGGAAGGGGGTTCTGTTACATAAATTCACTGTGGGGTTGACTTTGATTCACACTACATATGTATGTTCTTCTGATCGCAGGGTGAAGGGGTGCATTACTCTGGGTCAAAACTTGTGGGATGGCTAGTTCAACAGAAGGTCGGGAAGGTGAGGACTGTATTCAGATGTGCACAATGAATGCTCATGTGTTGAATTCCCAGATGAAAAGAAAGTCTGAAATGAGGAAAGTAAATGAATGTCCTTCTCCATAGCCTTTCTCCAGGAGACCCACTTACTCGGGAGGGATGAAAAGAGATTGCATAAAAAATAATTCACTAGACAGTTTTTTGCTTCGGCTGACACGAAGATGAAAGGGGTGGCTATACTACTGGGGGAGCAAGTTCCCTTATCCAAGGTCAAGTTCCTACGGGATCCTCTGGGTAGGTACGTGCTTATTAAGGGCCTACTATGTGAACGCATGTTCACATTAATGTCTTTCTATGCCCCCAATAACGGACAAGACGCTTTCCTAAAGGACTTCCTCCTATGTGCACTTCCCTTGGCGGAGGGACAAATCCCGTAGGATGGGGATTTCAATCTGGTCCCCAATCCTTGGTGGATAAGACAGGCTTGATTTTAAACATACCATATACTTTGCATCTCTCCTTCGGGGACTAGAGGTGGTGGATGCTTGGAGGCTATTAGATGGGGAAGACATGGCCTTCTCATTTTATTCACATGTGTATGTATGGGGGCTTCTCTAGGCTAGATCTCCTGCTAATCTCGAATGACCTGTACCCATGTGTGTGGGGGGTGGAAATCAATGCACGTCGATCTCAGATCACGCCCCAGTCTCACTCGCCATCTCTGTGGAGGCCGGAGAGAACCAGACGCCCATGGAAACTATATGATCCGGTACTGAGGGACAAAGTTCTGTAGAGGGATAAGTGAAAGGATAATTCATTATTTCCAGGAAAATAAGTCCTCCGGACCTCTGCGAGGAATTGTGTGGGACGCCATGAAGGCAGTGGTTAGGGGGGAAATTGAGTAGTAAAACTGTGGCGTACACCAGGGCAGAGCACCTAATTCGGGTAAGACTACAAGAGGACCTGAAAGCTGCAGAGGAGGTACACAAGAGGGTGGGGTCACGAGTGGCTCTGCGCTCGCTGCGGATAATGTTTAAGAAATTAGAAGAGCACCTGGCAGAGAACACGGCCCAAGCAATATTAAAAACAACACAGTACTATTATATGCCATTGGTAACCGGGCAAATCGACTCCTGGTGGCGAAATTGAAGAAACTCCAGAACCCTTATACAATTCTGGCCCTACGGGATGCAAGGGGTGGTACAAAGGTGTGGAGCGGCCAAGAGTGATATACTTGAAGCTCATTTTAAGGCGGTCTTCCGGACAGAGAATGGTCTGATCGACAGACGAACTAAATATCTAGAAAGCGCAGGTCTACCAAGACTATCTGTAGAGGAGAGGGAAACCTTGGAAAATTCGATTTGCCCAGGGGAAGTAGAATGGGCCATTAAATCACTGAAAAATAAGACCCCCACCGTCGGATGGATTTACTGCCCCCGTCTACAGAAAGTTCAGCTCCATTTTGGTCTTGCACCTAGAGGATCTCTTGTTTTTTTTTAAACGTTTTTATTTTAAATCGGTTACATATCGGAGATAGCACATAAGTACAAGCATGTGTCCTGTTGTAACATTGTAGCTCTTTATGACTGAGTGATCATTATCCGGCCCTCTCATGTCCCTGCTCGCTCACCCCCCTGCTCGACTCTGCCCGTCCCACATCCCCCCTAGTCCAGTGACCCCGGGTCATCTGTAGGTAGTTTGGCGTCGAACCGCAAAGCCCATCGGGCGGCTTGAGTCTTTTGGGTTTGCGCCAGAAAGTTCTGGTCATATTCTATGAGAGGGGCCCAAAAGTCAGTGAACCAGTGTAGGAGGCCTGCCATGGCTGCGTAACCTTTTCAGCCACCAAGATATCCCAAAGTTTGACCCACCACAGAATCATTGAGGGGATCTCAGTGGTTTTCCAGGTGCGGGCAATCGTGATCCTCCCTGTTAGTAACATTTGCCTGAGCAGAATAGCATTCCTTCCCGTCCTTGGGTAGGACCCTGGCACTGCTGCACCTGGAAAGATAATTTCCGGTTCTTTGGGGATTGTCACTTGCATGATATCTTTTATGGCGAGATGCATTGGTCTCAAAAGGTTTGAACGGTGGGGCAGGTCCACCACACGTGCAGGTACAAACTAGGCTGTACACATTTGCGCCAACATTGAGGGCTAAGGGAAGGGTTGAATTTATGAAGGCGTACTGGGGGATAGTACCAGCGAAGAAGTAGTTTATAGGCACATTCTCAGTTAGTGATGCAGAAGGAACAAGAGTGGGCTCTAGTCCATATGTCCACCCAGGCATGATCTTCTAGTGGGTGCCCCAAGTCTGTTTCCCATAGTGCCATATATGGGGGTCTAAGGGAGAGCATGTCGTCCTGCAACAGTTTGTAGAGACTGTAGATCCTACCTCTCACCGGCAATTACAGCAAGGTCAGTTCGAGAGGGGTAAGGATTTGTGTAGCTTCCTGTCGGACCAAATGATGAGCATACCAGTGCCGAAGTTGTGAATAAGAGAATCGGTCTGTTTCAGCTAATTGAACATGTCCGTTTGCTGTTCTCAAAGGTGCGTGGCTGGCCATTTTCAAAAAGTTGCCCCCAAGAATTCAAGCCCCCCTGCAACACAGTTTCTAAAGTTTGAAGGGTGAAACCCAGGAGAGAAGGCCAGGTTATGGAAGATTGGGGTATTCGGGCTCAGGCCACATGCGATTCCCTTGTATTTTAGCGCCCAGTCCCATATAATAAGAGTGTTTTTGGTGGAGGTCAGGATCCCTGCCCAGGTCTTCCGCAGCGGGGGTGGAACAAGTGGGAGAAAGAGGAGGGGACTGCTCTAGCGCTACCCATTTTGGGGGCTCAATTGTCATGCCCCAAGCTTGGTAGCGTGCCAGCTGCAACGCCACTTGGCATTTACGTAAATTAGGGACCACCAGGCCTCCCAAGCGGGAGCTGACCATCATTACTTTCTGGGATATTCTCTTTTTTTCGACCTTTCCATATAAACTGGAGCATTTTCATCTGCAGGTGCAGCAGAGGGGCCAGCGGGATCATAGTGGGCAGAATGTTGCAGGCGTAAAGGAACTGCGGGAGGAGATTCATCTTACAGGCCGTGATTCGCCCAATGAGAGATTTCTCGTGAGGTCCACCATTCAAGGTCCTTTTCCAATTCCTTGAAGATAGGGGGGAAATAGGGGGGAAATTCGATAGGTATACGTCTTTCGGATGGGCTGGGATCTGGACACCTAGATAGGGTATAGACTTCCCGTTCCATTGAATATGGTATAGGGGTTTGAGAGCCTCCCACTCCGCAGGTTTCAAGCCTATTCTTAGGGCTGCAGACTTCCCGAAGTTAATGACAAACCCTGCAACCTCCCCAAACCTACAGAGCTCTTGGAGAGAGGCTATAAGAGAGGAACGGACATATGTTATGGACAGCAGCATGTCATCATCGTATAGTGAGATCTTGTGTTAGGGTCCATACGAATCCGCTGGGCAAGTGGCTCCATTACCAGAGCAAACAGGAGAGGGGGTAGGGGGAACACCCCTGTCTGGTTCCAGAGGTTAGGGGGATCGGTTCCAATAGATTGTGGGTAACCCGGAGAAGGGTTTTTGGAGATTGATAATTGGTTAGCACCGTCTTACGGAAGCCTCTAGGGTGAGCTGTAGGAAGAACCAGTCTACTTTATCGAAGGCTTTAGATGCATCCACAGCCAGCAGAGCCAGTTTGTGAGTCCTGGGCCGCTATATCTCCTAGGTTCAAAGCTCTCCGAATATTATCCCGGGTTGACCTATTCATTATAAACCCTGTTTGATCTGAATCGATCAGTTTAGGAAGAATGGCTGCTAGGCGGTTCGCCAAGACTTTTGAATAGATATTGGCGTCAATGTTCAATAGGGAGATGGGGATATACAAGGTATTGTCTCTGGGGTCTTTACCGGGTTGAAGCAGAGGATGGTGATGGAGTCTTGCATAGATGCAGTAATAGAGCCTGAGGAGCCAAAAGAGTTAAAGAGGGCCATCATCGGGGGTTATCAATTCAGGGGCGAACACTTTGTAGAACCTCGTTGAGAATCCATCGGGGCCTGGGGCTCTGGGCTTTAGGGACTTAATTGCTGCCTCCACCTCCTCAGGGATAGGGTTCACATTGTAGAGAGGAGAAGAGAACCCCTACCTCTCCTTCAGATCGGTGTATATTGAAGATTTCACCTAGCTTCGTGTATCTCTCCCTTCAGATCTGGAGGGTGGACTGAAAATGAGGAGAATGCTTCGTTCCCAGGGTTTCCCTGAACAATATTCGTCAGTTTGGCTGCAGTTCCCTCTGTGAAGACCCAGCACTGATCCTTGCTGCTTTCCCATTATGCACGTGTCATGCGGCGTCCAGGCTGTTGCAGTGGGCGCCTCTGATGTGTGAATGGCTGCTCCCACAGGTTCCGTTCCGGTTAGGCGAGTAGCTGAGCCCCCCTGCCTAGGGAGTGGCGGGGGGAGGGGGTGAAATCAGCTGTTCGGCAGGATTCAAAGCCATAGGGCCACAGGAGCAGTTGTTTTCCCCTGCTTAATGTCACAGCCGGGAGCCAGGGTTCCTACCTCTGCGCAGCGCAAAGCCGGGAGATATCACCTCCCACGTTGGAGCTGTCCGGCGGAGTCGTGGCGGTGCTGCGTCTGCATAGGGCCATCAGCTCTGCGGTCTCTGTCGCTCACACAGGGGCCGGAGGGTGCCTGCATCTGGCCGCTGTCCAGGACTTCTCTGGTCCGGCCTATGCGTGTCTCGCTTCAGTGCGGCTCCCACTCTCTCTGCGGGGATCACCCACCATCTTGGATTGCAGATGCCACCGGCCACTGCAGTCGCTGGTTGCGGTCAGGCACAAGCGTAGGTGACTCAAACTGCGGCCAGTGATGCCCAGGCCATTCCGGTCGCCTTAGGTGACATTTTCGTCTCGATCCAAGCAGGGAAACTGCGTCTTTTCACTGGATTAGTGGGCTTCACACAGAGGCCATTAAAGGAGCAGCCTAATCGATGGCACTCTAGGCCACACCACTCTAGTAGATCACTTTAATTCAGTTTAAGATTTGGGTAGAGGGGCTCCCTCCATGGGGGTTTCAAACACGGTGCTGAACCCTAAACCGGGTAAGGATCCAACGATATGCGACTCTTACCGTCCTATCAAACTCACCAACATCGATTCGAAAATGTTCTCTAAAATTCTTGCACACAGACTGATGGAGGCACTACCAAGGATTACTGACGGGGACCAAATGGGGTTCATCTCGGGACGCAGCATGCATGATAATGTGCGGCAGGACCTGAATCCTTTGGAATTGGGGGCCTTATCGGAGGTCGATAAGGGGATAATTGCACTTGATGCGCATAAAGCTTTAGACAGGGTAGGCTGGTGCTATCTTCAAGGGGTTATGGAACAAATAGAGATCGGCCAGGGCTCACCTATATTCGGGTCAACAAGGTACTCTCTGCTAACCTGCCAATAACTAGAGGTACGGCAGGGCTGTGTGCTGTCCCCACTAATATTTGCCCTCAGTCTGGAACCTCTGGCTTGCCATATCAGGAATAACCCAAACATAACGGGAATAGAAATTGAGGGGGTAAACTATAAGGCTTCGCTCTATGCGGATGATATCCTGCTTACCCTGTGGAATCCTCAACCCTCTCTGGGGGAGGTGCTGGGCGAATTAGAGAAATCTGACTGGATCTCTCGTTTTAAGATTAACTATGATAAATCCCATGGTATAAACGTCTCTTTGCAACCAAAGGATCTACCCCTAGTCATGGGTCTGTCCCCTGCACAATGGTCCCAGGATGCCATACCGTACTTAGGAGTACAACTTCCTAGGAGAATCTCGGATGTCTATAGGAGCAACTTCCCGCTGCTCTTCCACAAGCTATCTGAGGACCTCACCAGATGGCGAAGACAAGAAATCTCTTGGTTTGGCAGAGTTGCTGCCGTTACGATGAATCGCATCCCTCTGCTTCTTTATCTCCATCTGTCATTAGCAGTAATGATCCCAGACTATGAGCTTCGCACACTACAAGGGAAAATCCTTAAGTTCATATGGGGCAATAAGTGGGTGAGAATCTCAAGGAGGGTATTACTGAAACCAGGGCTATTGAAGGATTGGGGGTGCCAGACGTGTTCTGTTATAATTTAGCCACGCAGTTATCTCATATGTTTACATGGGCAGATGATGGGATGCAGCCGAAATCGAAAATTATAGAACAGGTACATTCTGCGGTCACACTCTCACAACTCCCATATATGTAGAAAAAGGTCCTAATGAAAACTTCAGGTCACCAACTCCTAACCACGATGTAAAATACACTCTAGTACATGGGAAGGGCTCTGCGAAGATGGGGTGCTACGCTGGGTATGGGCCCGCTGTTACCAATCTGGTGCAACCTGGACTTCCAGCCAGGGATGGATATAAGGTTTGAGGTTAGCGGGCGGGAGGGGCTCACTCGCAGCAAATATTTAGTAATTGTGAGCCGTTGAACTTTAATGAATGCAAGACAACTTTTAAACTGAAAGGGAAAGGTTTTGCTAAACCCAACTGAGATACTGGGCTTTCCACTGCCACACGAAAAGGTGTGCCACTAGACCGTTGAACGCTCTTGAACCGAATATTCAGGGAAAATCTACAAACGCTGCATTTCTCAACTGTAAAAACTACTGGACACTGCTGACCCTGTAGTGCGTCTTCCGTACATGACCAAATGGGTAGAGAACATTGGGGAAATAATGGAGGGTGACGCATGGTTAAGAATATGGACACGGATGTATAAATCCTCAAAGTGTCTTCACAGACAGGGAATGCATGTATACATTTTGTTACCGTTGATACCCGATTCCAGAAAGACAACATCGTATGTCTGGCGATTACTCATTGTGCTGATGGCGTGGATGTTCAAAGGTGGGCTCACTTTACCATACGGTGTGGACATGCAAGAAGGTGGTTATATTCTGTCAAAAACTAAAGATATTACGGGACTGTCGCTGTCTATCGAACCCCGCGTGGTGTTATTGGGGGACACAGGCAATGGAGTATTTCCCTTAATGGGTCCCATCTCTACATTAATAGGTCACCTACTCCTATCAACTAAGCTGACCATAGCCCAAAATTGGAAATCTTTTGAGGGCCCAGGGATCCAGATGTGGTGGGTAAAGATATGGGATACTTTGGTGGCTGAGAACATTACTGCTCTGTATGATGGGAGATATGCCAAAATGTTGCCAAAAACGTTGCCATCTGGACACACTTCATTGAATTTGCGTACAAATGCTCAGGTGTTGTAGGTAACCCTCACTCATGCAGCAATTTCCAATGCTGTGTACGACTGTTGGGGGGATTGGGTCCAAGCATGTAGCCATGGACTGTCCCGTTTTCCTATACAGAAGGAATTCAATGTTGTGCTGTGTAAATGACCTCTTGTAAGCTTTGTCAGTATGTGTCTCTGAAATATGACTAGTGTACTCTTGTCAAAGTCCCACAGTGTATTAAATAAAGGTTTTTTTTAAAATGAAAGAGTGGAAAGAAAACCCCACAGAATCTCCGGCAATAATATTATCCTGTCTCTTGCCCGAAGACACAGAAAGTAAGGCACTCATTTCATCTGACTTCAACAATCAGTGGGTACCTTCCCAAAGAACAGGTCATTTAGCCGTGTTCGTTCTCACAGAGGGGCGCCTATGACTATTTTCTGTTTTGTTTGGTCATCTATATAGGCTCTGCAAAATTCAGAGTATGGTTGTAAGATCTTGTCCAGAAGTCTCTGAAATGTAGCAGTAGCACCATGTAGCCCAAAAGGCAAAACCTTGAATTGGAAGAACGTAGGCAGAAAAGACTGCCTTTGCTACTCCCCCCTACGGGAGTAGCAAAGGCAGGCTTTTCTTCATCAGGCCCATGTAAAGGAACTTGCCAATATCCCTTTGTAAGATAGAGTGTTGAAAAGTATACAGCATTACCCAGCCGATCTCTCAGATCATCGCTACGAGGCATCGGTTAGGCGTCAAAAGCACAGATGGCATTCAATTTGTGAAAGCCTATACAGAATCTCTAACTTCCATTGGATTTGGCCACCAATGGGGGAGGACCACGGGCTATTAGAAGGTTAAATGGGGGTCGCTGATGCATGGCACACAAGATGGCTGCTGCCTGAAAGGCTCTTGCAACTGCATTAATATCCTATAAAAAATCCTCAGCCAAAAATGGTCTCGCTCGTCCTCCGGAGTTAGCACATTTAGGGCTGAAACATCAGAGCACTAATTGAGCCAAACTCTACTTCAAAGACCGAACGGAAAGTTTGATTTACACGGCCTCCATGCGACGGCCTTTGCAGGCCTACTCTGCGAGGAAGGGGGGATAGGCGGTCCAACCGAGTCTGGCCACGATCGGAATCCCGCTTTTCTGGTGACCGGAGTTCATCTCCTATACGGGCGGTGCGGTCACATTGTGGGTGCCACTCGCAGCACGACATCCTCCCAACTAGCCCGCACACTGGGCTAACGCCATCACAGACCTAGCGGGAAGAGGTGATCCCCGTTGCCCAGCCGGGAGCGCAGCACAACAGCACCAACAAATTGGACTGCTCCATACACCAGAGGAGGCCACTATGGTGAAAAGTGGGCCGAGGTGCAGAGACGCTGCGTACCACTGAACTCAAAACGCACACCTCATGTAGCCTGGATCTGCGAATAGCTCCACCCTGTAACTGCCTACTTGTGATTTCGCCTGACCCATTTCCCCGGGCGCAGCCTGGACTGTAGCGAATTGAAATACATCCACATCGCCCCGGGCGTCTACTACCCACTCTACAAAAACTGCCCCTGATCAGCCAAAGGTGGGGCACACACTCATCTAATAACCCGTCCCGTGGAGGCTAGCTCGCTCCCTGCAGCACAGGCGGGCTGACCGTGCCCCGCATATTACAGACTGTAGTTGGAACCCGAGTGCTGCACGGGGGCTGGCCCCACTCAGCCGGGAGCACAGGGATTCACGGTGCTCCTATCCGGACTCCTTCTCGATGGTGAGCCTAACAGCTACATCCCAGCAAAATATCGCCATTGAGGAGACAAGGCTCACAGGGTGCCGCTGGTGTAGCAGGCATCGCCACTGCCCATCCCTGCATAACGGTGAACTTGACCCTCGGTCCGGGAAAGCCAACCGCAGCACAGAGTGGAGAGTTTCTCCCCACAGGGTAAGATCTACTATAATGTGACCTCGATCAGTGCCCTACTATTGTTTCCCCTGGAAGGAGGTCACTTCAGGCACCTTGGGGTCCGGTCCGCCAGTGCACGACTCTCAGGTTAGCTGGCGGAAGTTCCCGGCTGGACCAACTGCACACCTCGTCATTGTTGTCGCCTGCAACGCCCCCCACGCTTAGCCTTGTACTCCATCAGAAACTCCACGACTGGAGAACGTACCTACTATCGCCTCCACATAGCGGATGTACTTTTAAAAACCTTGCACGGAGAATAAGGGACCCTCCCGTGGTCTTGTGGTCTATGCTCCTGCCATCTTCTGTCGTCCTCCAAGTACACAACGGTTAGCTCTCCTGCTCTCCACCCTGCTACCCCCTTCCAACAGGGCAACAAATCAGGCCGGGGTGCTCTGCCAAGGAACTCTGAGCTCTGGGTCAAACTGCTTGGGCCTTGCAACCCCGCCTGGGTGGACTCATTCCACCTACTGATCTTGGAATTCCGCCACCATAGGCGCTGGCTCCTCTAGGTACGCATAGGCTACGGCACAAGAAACAAGCTCTACAGAGGAACATCCGCGAGTACCGTGAAACAGACTTTGCCTGGTCCGCCCCTGGGGTCAGCATTATCGTAAATGCCCTTAATTTGCTAAACAGCAAGGAATAAGCAACCAGACGAGTTGGACCCCAGATATTGATACTGGAACAAGCAGCAACCTAACTAACTGCTGGTGTGGAATACCTTCACACCCCCACGCAATTAACTGAGTTGTGACGCGGCAGGGTGGGAGCCGCCCGGGGGCCCTCACCTCTCACTGCACTGGAAAATACTATTCATCACTTCCCCCGCCCTGATCCCGTCAGATTTTGACCGGTGCTACTATCGCCGCAGACTTTCTCGTGGGAGTCACTATCAGAGTCAACCCTAAGAAACAAAACCAGGATGATCAATTTGCACGTCCTGATCAGTCCCAACCGCCGCCGCCGTCTCCATCTCCATCTCTGACCCAACCACCCTCTCAGATAGATGTTGTTGCCCTGAATCAAATGCTACTGGCCCTCAAGAACAGCACGGACAACCAGGGCGCAAAAATAGATGCCCTGACATGCAAAGTGGACATTTCCGCTATACAGATGGATAAATTGTTGCAACGCATGTCGGAAGCCCGAACAACGCATCGGCGAAGGGGAGGATAAAGTGTCCATTCTCCAGCGGGAGATGGCAGAGCTGCAGCTAACTGTCAAGATGGTGGTTGCCAAAAACGAGGATCTGGAGGGGCGCTCCAGACGCAACAATGTGAGGATCGTCGGCGTCCCTGAGTCAACCCCGACTGATAACATGGAATAGTTTGCAGAGACTCTACTGGTTGAGATCCTGGACAAGCCCACGCTCACTCCGATGTTCATGGTGGAGAGGGCTTATCGCTCGCTGGCCGCTAGGCCTCCCTGAAGGGCCAATTATTGCCAGAATCTTCAATTATAGGGATTGTGACACCATCCTTCGAGCTGCCAGAGAAAAAGGAGAGCTGCACTGGGGCTTGTCCACCATCAGATGGTTTCCGGACTTCAGTCTGGGGGTGCAGGACCAACGGAAAACATTTCAAGCAGTTAAAAACAATCTCCGCAAGAAAGCCATCAAGTACGCAATGTTGTATCCCACCAAACACTGTGTGTAGTACAATGGATCCACATTCTTCTTCACTACCCAGGAGGCCATGGAACGCTTTGCTTTGAAACTTCCTGATCCTGCCGCGGCTCACCCCGTCGCTCGCCGTAACATCCCTGAGCTGCCATAGTGCTAACGTTACATTGTCTGCATACACCTGGCTATGGTATGGTTGCAACTCCGGAGTGCTCCAAGCCTGGCCCTGAGGCAACACATATGGCCGTCACCTATAGGAGCGTTATAGCCGCCCTTAGCGCCTCTTTGCCTGCAGTCACTGCAGGACTGTCCGGTTTTGAACAGCGGGGAGGGGCAGAGCCGGTAAGTTACTGTTTCTGGCGTGAGTGGGACTGGGGAAGGGGGAGCCACGGTTGTGGCTGTTTTTATGCACTAAATGGTTATAGTTATGACAAGTCAGTTCACAGGGTTTATCGCAATTCACAAGGGTAATATGCACACTCCCAAGTCAGGCATCCGAACACGTGTCACTTAGCTCGCACCACAGCTTCAGATGCTGAGGCTCAGCACGTAACATGGCTACCCCCACGGTAGTGTAGTATCCACAGGCATCGCTATCTGTCCTGTCCTGGAACGTCAGAGGGCTCACTAACCAAAAGAAATTGCGACTGATCGCCAATTTCAGCAGGAATCATGGGGTAAATATACTATGTTTGCAAGAGACGCATCTCTCGCGGGATCCCCCCCTCCCCGGGTTTGTGTGCTGGGGAATCCACAGATACTCTTCGTCTCACATTCCAGAGGTGTGGCCACCTACATACACGGGTCCCTACATTATAGATTCCACAAACAGATCAATGACACAGAAGGGCGGTACATTATTCTAGCAGGGGAGGTTTGTGGCATGCAACTCCTATTAATTAATATTTATGCCCCCAACCCGGACTCCCGAGTACTTTCATCAATGCGCCAGGCACATTCATAAATACCCAGGCTATGAGATCGTATGGGTGGGTGACTTCAATCTTGCCCTCACAATAGGGTCGGACAGGTCAACAATTTCACAACAGCTCCCGCTGGTGGCCAAAATGTGGTCCTCCATCGCCAGTATCACGACCTTCATGACGTTTGGCACACTGTCCACCCAGCAGACCGGGAATACATATTTTTCTCTGGGGGGGACAGAAGCTCCTCTAGGATCGATTATATAATGGCCACCAATCCTGTGCTTAGAGATGTAACCGAGGCAAGTATTCTTCCTCGAACCCTCTCCGATCACTCCCCGGTGTTAATTCGTATTGCACTCATTCCCCCACCTTGATCTGCTGGCATTTCAGGGCCACCGCACTGGAGGATGTGGCGTTTGGATCCAAAATAGGCCAGGACATTCAAACCTTCTTGTATTTGTATTTATTTTATTTGTATAGCGCAAACCAGGCCCGTAGGCTACCGGGCGCATATCTTGAGGCAGTGGTTACATAACACAGCAGTTTACATTACATATAACACAACAGTTTACATTACATAGAGACATATAAATAGAACATTCTTCCAGGCTAACAAAAGATCTGTATCCAATCAAGGCATAATTTGGGAAACCTTTAAAACATATGTCAGAGGCTGCTGTATCTCGAAAGCAGGCGGAGTCCTGAAAGCTATCCGGAGGTCAATGCGGGCTCTCAAACTCAAATTCTGAAACTGGGAGAACAGACAGGGTGCCACAGACATGCCTGAGCTCCGTCAGGAGCTATCGGTCCACAGGGAAGAGCTACTACAGTTGGCAATTAGTGAGGAGAGATTCTCTTGGGGGACCTGATCCTAGCGGCAAGGTATAGCGAGGGTGGTCGCCCAGGCAAAACTTTGGCCTGGGCTATTAGAAAAGAAAGACAGAGGTTGGCCACCGGGGGGCGCATGAATGAGTCTTCCCTCGGTGTGAGCTCCGGCTCAGTGTTGCGATAAATGGCCCGGGATCCCTGTTTCTGGTCCCCCCACCCCTGCTGAAGAAAATCATGTTGGAGGCATGTGAGGGCCACCCCCCCCAGGAAGAAATCGCACATGGGAAGGGACTCATATCACCAAAGAAAGGTGACGACGCCAGAGGGTGCATTCCCTCAAAAACGAAACGAATACTGGCACTGGTCACGTCTCTCGGTGACCCTGTGAAGCACCCTGCCGTGTTACAACTATCCTCGGCAACTACATGAGACTCGACCCCACCGCTGAACCATCTTCGCCGCTAGGTGCAGTACGGACAACATCAAGGTAACATCACTGGAGGCACCCCCGGTGAACTGGAGCCTGTGCCTTAGCACATCTAAAGACCCCCTTCAACCGGCACACACGAGAGTCCACGGTGCCCAGAAAGCAGTGAAGGCAGGCGGTCGACCTTCTCCACCACCTGAGAAGGCCCCCACCGGCGCGGTCTCGCATCTATGGGGACAGAGCGTTACGCTGCGCCCAGGACTCAAACGGGAGCCACAAGAAGTGCCGACCGCATTAAGAGTACGCCGGACTGCGGGCGGCACTCAGTGCGAATCGGCCGCAACGTCTCACGTCACAACACGGTGAGTGCACCCCACTGGCCCCTTTTTGCCACCAAACACCTCGAAGGGCTGCTGTCATGGCTGCCGCCAGGGGAGAACTGGCCTTGAGTATTCAGACGCGCATTGCTAACATTGAGAAACACACAGCCCTATCACGGGATCCCTCATGTGGGCAGCCCCAAATAAGGGCCCCCGGATAAGCACGGTGGACTATATTACACCGGCCCAAAGGGGGGAAGAGTACAAAGGGACAGAGATCTCAACCCCGCATGAACTCTGATCTGTGAACACCATATTGTGCCACACAGAACGGCCCACCCAACTCCCTGGCTTAATGCCAGACATGGCCCCGGGCATACTGTATACGTGGACTCCTTGATTACTTTCCGCAACACCAAAGGACTGCACGTGGTCTACTCACAAAACACAAGCAATTGAGGTACCTCTAACCCCTCAACACACGGGCCCCCCTACCGCCATCAGGGGAAAGAAAAAACACCCGGACAACCACCACCACTGTGGTAGAGGCGGGTGGGGGGGAATAAAAAAACAATAAGGAAAAAAAAAAAAGTGTACAGAAGCTTGCATAATAATACGCTGTGCGTAGAACGCCACCCTGAAGGCCCTCCAATAACTGCCCACATACAGAGGTGAGGTGAAGCGGTGCATCCTCAAAACCCTTGAGACCACACAGTGACCTGGCCCCGAAACTGGCAGACTATCTCAATACGCTGAACATCCCTCCCAACCCACTCTGAACTCATAAAACCTCCTTTGGACTCAAACACACCCACTTCTCGGTATCTGTGAAACTTTAGGAGATTTCTTCTCCTGGAATCAATCTGAAGGCATCTGATCCTGCGCAAAATGTGAGCATATGACAAAGAACCATAACAAAAGGAAGATAAACGGTCATCCAGCACTACTCATGTACCAAAGACAGCGCAAAGCAAGTCAGAGGACCCCACACATGGTAGATCGGCCTTCCACCCTCATAGAGCCGCAGGGAGATGACGTACTCCTGGAATCACACTGAAGTCACCAGAGACGAGTTCCGAAACGGAGGGTTGGGCCACCGCTAACGGGGGGAGTGCCTCCTCTGCCACAGTAGACACTTTATGAACATTAGAGAAAAATTAGCCAAATATGCCTACGGGTACTCCCTACCATCACCAGCTACAGACGACACGGATAAAGAGACCATGGAAACATCCGCAGAAGAGGCTATGGCGACAAAGGGAGACATTGCCACCCTCCTGAATGAGATAAAGACGATGGGAGCCAACATAGGGGACAAGATAGAGAAGATAACACAGCGACTAGACAAGATTGAGGAGAGACTTGAAGGAGTAAAAAGCAACCAAGCCTCCATAGATACCCTTGAAACCCAGATGGACTCCCGAATAAAAGATTGAAAAAAGGGACAAAAAATGGATAACTTGAAAAATCAAGAGAGAAGAAACCTATGCTTTTTTGGCATCCCTCAACACGAAGGTGAGACGGAAGGGGACCTCATGAAAACAATCCATGATATCATCAAAATATTTGTTGCAGAAGAAGACATTGACAAACCCAAAACGGAGAGGGTACACAGGGCTGGTGGACCTACAGGTGGCCCATGATCCATCCTAGCCAAGTTCCACAGGTATCAGGATAGAGCGAGGATTCTTCAGAAAGCCAGAAACGGGGGCCCGCTCACCCTCGGGGGGAGCACAGATTACCATCTTTCAGGATCCATCGACACTGACCTTGGCATTGAGGCGAATGTGCGACCCTCTCGCAAAATGGCTCAAAGAACGAGGAACTCAATACAGATGGGGGTACTCCTTCTACCTATCATTTGAACATGAAGGAAAGAAAAATACGACTAAAAATGGGGTAGGGAGATTCGTGACTGTACCGCTGATCTACTGGAAACGCGTCCAGAAAGAGGTGAACAGGAAGAAGCAGGACAGAGTACCAGACGCTGGGAACTCCAAGGAAATCAGAGGAAAAGAGTCAAGGGATCTAGGAAATACAGACGAAGCAATACCACGCCGAACAGCGATAAATGAAGGAGATGGTCCGCTAAAACGCAATCTACACATCGAACACCAAGCGTCAAGGACAGATAGAGCAAGGAGACCTGAATGTCACAGACCGCTTCGAGTGTGAATGGGAAAAGGTAGACACTCAAACTGGGTAGCCCTCCCTGAAAGGAGAGCGGTCAACCTACCGATGACAAGCATCAAAGTTGCTTGGGACATCACATATCCTTTGAGAGAATTGATGTTTGGTTTTGGGGTTTGTGAAGGGGGCTCAAATTGTATTGAGATTGTTTATTGAATAAGGACCGTGAGGTAACAGTTCTCACTGGTGGTTCGACATCGGATCGACATTTCCAACTGATCCAGATCGAACGCCATCATCAAGAAATGGAGGCTGGAGTAGGGAGGGGGAAGGTAGGGGGGCAGGGTGGTTGAGGGAGGGGGGTGGGCCGAGAAGAGACCTTACACTGAGACTTACACGGACACACATATGGTACACAAATGTCCTAACGAGGCGTCAACTACTGACGAAGGGTCCTCCAAAAAGTATGAAAACAAATGGCAGTTAATACAGACCATAGGGTGGGAGATCTCAGGGTGGGGATATTAAACGTCAAGGGCCTTAACTCTCAGACGAAGAGATCCCTAGTAAAGCGTGAATTCTGTAGGGGACAATTGAACATTCTCTTTCTGCAAGAAACAAAATATGCCAAGGCAGAGGAACGGAAAATACTGGGGGAAAGCACAGGAATAGAATTCTGGGGGTCTGGACCTCTGAGAAGGGGAGGAGTGGGGATACTCATCCGTAAAGAACTAGGCTTTGTGAGCTCCAAGACATGGAGGGGCATTGAAGGGCGGGCCTTACTCATCGCAGGCACTGTGGGAAAGGTAAACATCACCCTTGCCACCATTTATGCCCCCAACACGGACCAGGCAAGATACCTGACCAAGACAGTTCCTAAAATTATGCTAGAAGCGAACGAACATGTCCTCTTGGGAGGGGACCTCAACCTATGGCTGGATCCCAAATTGGACAGGAAATCAGGCAAAAGGAATATGCGGGATCCCACTGAAGGAGGGAACGGGGAAGTTACGGGCATGTTTGATATATATGATCTAGCGACATATGGCGGTATCTGCACCCAAAAGAGCAAGGGTATACCTTCTACTCCACCCTACACAACACCTTTACTAGGATTGATTACATATATTTAACGGGAGAAATATGCAATGCCACGAAAAGGTCTGATATTATACCAATCACCCGGTCGGATCATGACATGGTCACAGCCGACATCAATTGGGAGATGTTGTCCAGGAAGGTCGGTTGGTGGCGGTGTAATGAATCGCTCTGGAAAGACCCAGTCTTTAAAACGGAGATGGCAACTGAAAATACTGAATATATAAAGACGAATAACACAGGGGAAGTCTCCAAACTAGTGGTATGGGAAGCTGAAAAGGCGACCTGGCGGGGAGTCCTGATCAGAGAGGGCGCTAGGAAGAAAAGGGAAAGACACCTGATCGAAAATAAACTCAGGAAGGAAAGCTATCACCTGGATAGGGAGGCGAGGGAAGACGAATCAGGGAAAGCAGATAACATTGTGGAGGCAAAGAAAAAGAATGAATAACTTTGCCTTCTAGAACACAGAATGACAGCCCGTAAACTACAACAACTTCTGAGACGAAAGTTCCACAAGAAAGGGGATAAGGCGGATTCTCTGTTAGCAGCCAGGTTACGCGGCACAAAGGACATAGGGGAAGGTCCTGGAAATACAGAATCAAGATACCCACCGCATTGTTACTAACACGGATATCCCCGAGGCCTTCGCCACCTTTTATCAGGCCCTGTATAGATCTGAAACCCACCTTGAAGAGTCAGACACTGACCAGTATCTATCCTCTGTGAAAATTCCACAAATAACATATGCAGAATGCCAGGCACTAGAAGGTCCGACATCGGAAGAAAAAGTCCAAAATCTGGTCAAGAAACTGTCATTGGGTAAATCTCCCTGTGAAGACGGCTTCTCCACTGGATTCTATAAAGCCTTCCTCTCCCCCCTCCTTCCTTTTATGGTAGAACTATTTAACGAGATCCTGGACACTGGAAGAGCCCCAAACTCTTTTGTTCGGGCCCTGGTCTCAGTGATCCCCAAAGAAGGCTGGGACCCTAAACAATGCGGTTTGTACCGTCCAATATCCCTATTGAACATAGATGCCAAAATCTATACCAGTATCCTGGCTGTCCGACTAGAGATATACATGCCACGTCTAATACATCCAGACCAGGTCGGCTTTATACTTGGCAGACAAGGTGCTGACACTATGAGAAAGACCCTACACTTAATTAACGAGTCTCAAACCATGAAAAACG
This sequence comes from Ambystoma mexicanum, assembly GCF_040938575.1. NCBI lineage: Eukaryota > Metazoa > Chordata > Amphibia > Caudata > Ambystomatidae > Ambystoma > Ambystoma mexicanum. Next base: position 644,784,748 of record NC_090923.1, read on the forward strand.
ACCCAGCTCTCCTCTCAGTTGATGCAGAGAAAGCCTTTGATAGGGTGGAATGGGGATTTCTGAAGGCATTCCTCCGCAAAGTGGGAATAGGTCTGAAATTTAGAGGAGGGATCCAGGCAGTGTACACATCACCCATGGCCTCCGTCTTTGTCAATGGTGAATACTCGTGCTGGTTTGAATTAGGGGCGAGACAGGGATGCCCTCTCTCCACAATTCTCTTTGCCCTCTTTGTAGAACCCCTAGCCCAGAAACTCAGACGACCCTCAGGTCGAAGGACTTAACCAGTTTGAGGGTCCACGGAGTATAAAGCTGTCCTATATCCTCGATCCCCCAAGCGATCCAGCGGATTAAAGAGTACAGCAATCTCTCGGGTTTTAAAATCAATGAGGCCAAATCAATCCTATTTCCCCTGCATGAAACCACACTAGCAGATGCAGACAGACTCTTCCCTCTAGGCCTTATCCTCGAAAACGTCAAGTTTAAATACCTAGGCATGCAGGTCACAAGAGACATAACTAAACTTACGAAGCTAATTTCCTGCCCCTCCTTCAAAAATTCCAGGCAGACTTAACCAAATGGAGGAAACTTACAATATCATTGATGGGGAGACTTAATGCGATAAAAAAATGGTATGTCTCCCTCGCTTCCTTTATCCCTTCCAAATGCTCCCCATAAGGATACTAAACGCCTATTTCGAAGAAGCCAAAAGGGCCACAGTGAAGTTCTTGTGGGATGGCAAGAGAGCAAGGGTAGCCTATGACACCTTGATATTACCTAAAGATAAGGGAGGAACGGGACTACCAGACTTGAAAAAATATTATGTAGTAGCCCAACTCCGAATTTTGATCCCCCAACTACGGAATTGTAAAGAACCTCAATGGGTGGCAATGGACAACCACTACCTGTCACCGGCGACGGTCTCGGTTAATCCCCCACCCCCCCCCCCCCCCCCCCCCCGAGTCATATATGGGAGCCTGGGATCAGAGAGAATATCCCAAATCTAGACAGATTTCAAACTTGGTTTGAAGCAGGCCTGGAGAGAGCAGGTCAACTCTGGAAACAGGGGTCCTTCATTAAGATTGTTGAACTAGGTGAGAACCTAGGACTGGGCCCTCTCCATGTCTTCCACTTCTTACAGATCAAGGGAGTTATGACAAGGGTCGGATGGAAAAACAAAGTCGATAGAGAACTCACTCCCTTCGAGAAACTCCTGAACTCTAGAACAGAAATGAAGGGCTTAATATCTGCTATGCATAGAGAACTAGTCGAGGCGGGAGGGGGTTCCGTGTCGCAACTGAAGAACAGATGTGAGAGGGATCTTGGGGAAGAGATAGACCCAAGCATGTGGGCGAAGATGTGCAGGGCAGCACCCCAGGCCTCAATAGCCGGCCAATACAAGCTCCATGCAATAACATTATTGCTTAGATGGCAATATGATCCTTTCAGACTTTCCAAAATGTTTCAGTCACTAAGCCCATTGTGCTGGCGTAAGTGTGGTGGAATAGCGCACTACTGGCACATGTGGTGCAACTGCCCCAGAAGATCTATTGGAATGAGGTCTTAGGATGGATCAATGATCTTGACGGAATCTCGAGGTCTGCAGATCCCTTTTTAGTTCTTTTTGGGTTTCAGCAAGGGGAAGACGAAAGAGAGAAAATCAAGGGACTAGCAGCCCACTTATTATTAGCAGCCCGTGCCACCTTAGTCACTAAATGGAGGTCCGAACATACCCCGAGAAAAAGTGAATGGGTCAATGTTGCATCAACATATGCGTTATGGAAAAGATCACTGCAACCCTGCATGGAAAATCAACCCAATGTGGGGAGTCTTTGTAAGCAAGTATATGCTAGGAAACACCCAGTAGACTGTGTTCTGCATTCGGAAAATCACACACCCCCTCCGGGGGAGAATACCCTACCCTGTTATGCTGCGAAAAACAAATAAGATCCAAAGGGCCCCATGCTTAATATTACTAATGCAAGTGTGCAGACTAGATGTGTCATAATGAACACTGAATAAGTCTCTACTCTCTATTCCAGGACTATCTATATATATATAGTTAACGATTGTTCTGAGACGGGAATGGAATGTTTTGGCCAGGAGGGGGGTGGGAGGGATGAAAAGGGGAAGTTATTTTCTGATTAAAGTACAGGTTGTTTCCTCAAATGTTTATCTTGGGGACGGAAATGTTGCACACAGATATGGTTTGTTTGATCTGTACATTCTTTGAACATTGTTTTGTAAATGTATTTTTATATAACTTTGAAAATTTAAATAAACTTACATTTAAAAAAAGAAAAGAAAAGAAAAGAAAGACAATCCACCAGCATAACAGAGATTGAAAACCAAAATGGGGATCTCATTAAAGATTTGCAGGGTATCAACAATGAGTTTGGAATACTATAATCAGCTCTATACATCACGCCCTACACCTGGCCATGATGAACTGACACAATATTTAGACGAGAGAGAGCTGGGATGGCTGGACCAGGATCAGGATCAGGGAGGTTCACTTAATAACCCTATTACTGAAGAAGAGATTTGCAACGCAATAAAAGCACTCCCTAATGGTAAGGCACCTGGTCTAAACGGTCTAACAGCAGAATTTTAGAAGGCCTACTCAGACCAAGTGATCCCCACCTGATGGCCATGTATGAGTGCGCCCTGTCCAGCGGCTCCCTCCCGGAATCAACCAGATCTGCTCTGGTGACTGTGTTTCTGAAGCCCAGGAAGAACCCCCGACATATCTCCTCATACCGCCCAATATCGCTAGTCAATACGGATAATAAAATTCTCGCTAAGATACTCACAAACCGTATACTTCCATTTATGCCGGCTCTGGTCCTCCCGGTCCACCCAAAACAACTTACGGCCCCTATTCACCCTAATAATCCGTCGAGTGGCCTTTCCTTATTGAGGTACTACGGCATTGGATTGACATATATCAAGTGGGCCAAGATATTGTACACTGCCCCTAGGGCAACAATAAATACTAATGGCATTACTTCGACGCACATTTATCCATCACGGGGCAGTCGCCAGGGCTGCCCCTTCTCGCCGGTCCCGTTTGCCCTTGCAATGGAACCTCTGGCCTTTTTTTTTTTTTTTTGGTACAGGGGGGTAGTCCTGACCTCATACATTTTAAGCTACAGTAGTTTGCTGTAGTGAAAAATTTTAACACATCTCCATATTATGTTTAATCCATCTTCATATGTATGCATCATAGGAGGAAAGTACAAATCCAAATACTGGGAAAACTGAAAAGAACAGTTGTTGAGACCTTTATTTACTTAGGTTGCATATTTCAGCATAGATAATTCAATATTGATGGCTGAAAAAATTACACATAGAAAGAATAAACAATCAACAATTAACCTGATCACCAGCTCGGTGAGTTTTGTGAACAATACTGAACATGTATGTTAACAATGTTTAGAGCATCTTTGCATAGCATTACATATTCCCTGGTGACAGGAGGTCACTAAATTAAGCCTGTTATAGTCCATACAGTGCAGAATTCAAAAAGTTACTTTTTAACAATGTGCCTACGTTTCCAAAACGGCACGTTTGTAGGATTAGTATAGGGTGTTACCTCCACACTCCTATACTAGTACTGTGTTATATTGCCTGTGTGTAGTGTTACCAAATATTACTACACATTTGTTAACCTAATAATGTCTTGTCACAGTTACAACCCATATTTGCACAGTACAATGTTATTTGCTTCAAGAAACCTAAAAATAGGGTCTGCTGAGAGGCGACGTGAACATTAAGGTGGTAGTACAGATTCAGGTCATAGGTCTGTATGATGTAAGGGCCAGACATGATGACGTGGGACGTTTCGGCTGTAAGAGGGTAGCAGCCTTCTTCTGGAACCTCTGGCCTGCCACGTTATGGAACAGCATGCTCACCGAGGGATTCGCATACACACGCAGTTGTCGATTATTTCTCTAAACGCCGACGACATCCTGTTGTACATCAAGCACCCCCACCAAAACTTAGCTCCACTGACACAAGAGGTGGTTATATTCGCTGAGTTCTCCGGATGAATTGGCACAGGTCCAAGGTCCTTCCCCTAACCCCTACCATGCAACAAGCAGATGCGGGAGATAACTTTCGATGGTGTCCCCTCTGGATACGGTATCTAGGGGTCAAAGTTTCCACCTCATACGACAACCTATATAGAGATAACTATGCTACCCCACTGGAGACCCTAGAACAAAAGGTGGAGGCTTGGATACTAATTCCAATCTCACAGGCAGCCCGTATAGCACTTGCAAAGATGGTACTATTCCCCAAACTACTTTACACTTTTTAAAACGTGCCCATCTGGCCTCCCGCCTCCTACTGGCCCGTATTAGGAAGTTGATGACAAGACTGGTGTGGGCTGGTAAACAACCCAGGATAGCCTATGACACACTAACGCACCCATACGAACAGGGTGGCCTTGAATACTCAGATATGTATCTATATTACCTGGCAGCCCAAGTTCAGTACATAGCCGGTTGCAACTACCCTACCCCTGACTCCCCTCATTCCCTGTTGGTGAAAGCAGTCACCAGTCCTGACACACTGCTAGGCATGATTTGGGGCAATAGAGCACCCACCCCGAGAGGCGAGGTTCAAACCATTGCAGTGACTTTCAGAGCATGGGCTAGGATGAATCAGCTACTAGAGACTAACCCCTTCTACCTGTCAGAGCTGCCAGTGTATGACATCATAGGAATCCTGCTAACACACGAGAGATCCTTTAAGGAACTTTTCCAATCACTAGGTGTACAGACTCTAGGTGACCTGATACGGGAAGATAGATTTGTGCGGTGGGAGGAGCTGAGACTTAGGGGAGAACATAACGCTGTGACCCTGCTTCACTGTGACCCTGCTTCACTACTACAGACTGCAGGGAATTCTGAGAACCAAATGGCCCGATTGCCCACAAGTCCCGCCCCCGCAGCCGGCTGATTGCTACGTAATTAAACCTTTAACCTCCAGTAAACTTGTCTCTACCATATAAAGGTTGCTCCGAGGTGGGAGGAAACACAGAAACATATAAAACCACATGGGAAACATCCCTAGGGGAAGCACCGAGCCAGGATCAATGGAAAATTATTTGTATGCAAACTAGATACATATCTTTAAACTGCCGGTACTGACTGGTCCACTACAAATTTGCTCACCATATCTATTATTCCCCCCTTGATCTTCATAGATACTTTCTAGAAAGGACCTCCACTTGTAAGAGATGCAATGCAGAGTTTGCAGACTTTTTGCCCTTGCAACAGGGCGTTCTGGATTTTTAAAGCTACGGTTTTATTTCTAAGTTTTCCGGGCTCCTCCAGCCCGGAAAACCTAGAAAAAAAACCGCAGCTAGTGCTTATTTAAAAAAATAAATAAATAGCACTTACCGAGATTCAGCTGCAGCTTTCCTGCTCTGGTCTCCGGTCCCCGTCCTCCGCGTACAGCACTAATGAAGGGAAAGCCACCCAGCGGTAGCTTTTGTTTACTACAGCTGGCTGGCTTTTCCTTCATTAGTGCCGCAAAAGCAAAAGCCAGCACAGGAGGGCATCCATTTCACAAAATGGATGCGCCCATGTGCTTGCTTTTGCGAATTTTGAGCTTGAATAGCTCAAAATTTTACATAGGAAGTTTTAAAAAAAGAGAATGCTAGTATTTTTTTTTTTATGTTGCCTATCTATTTTTTAAATAAAATTTTTTACCGGACCATGCCTTTAATTGAAGGGGGCACATGCACCGAAAAGAAACTACAGGGTATGGCTTCGGCACTGGCCAGATACCTGGTAGCTAGAACATGGGGGAAGGCCAACCCTCCCACATTTACAAAGTGGATGGAAAATATGTCTCTGTGTGAACGAAGGGAAACCAGGTACGCCTCCACACTTCAGGCATACAGCCGGCCATTCGATTATTGTCCACCTTTTTTCGTCAATATTACTCTGAAAACAATCAAAGGCCACAATCTCCAGAACCCTCCCAAGGTCATTGATACAGGAATGTAGGCGAGTAGCACTCTTCTCCAATTGTGAGACGTGACTATACAACAATCTGAGCCGTTGGAACTTATCCTATCCTAATCTGATGTCTGCAAACTCAGTGTACTGTGAACTGTAAATGAACGTACCCTTGTGATTTGGGGGGGCGCTACGTTGGGGGTTTTTACTGAGTTGTTGGAGGGTCTTGTTATTGTACAAAAAAAACAATAAAGTCAAAAAAGAAAAAGGTTAAATGACATTAGCTTCTAGCACCGTTTTAACCTCCTGAATTATGGTTTCTCTCCTAGACTCTGGCAATCGATATGGTTTTAGATATACAAATTTTCCTGAGGGTTGCGGATATGATAAATATCCTTCACTCACCCCAGTTCTTCCCGAAACACATCATTGTACTGTCTTATAAGCTCATATAAATACTGTTTCTGATTATTGCTGAGATCAGATTAAATGAGTGCCTTACTTTCTGGGTCTTTGGGCAAGGGACTGGATAATATTATGGCTGGAGATTCCATGGGATGTACTTTCCACTCTTAACAAATTGACATGACAGATTTGTATTTTAATACGGCGATCAGGTTGTGAGATTTTATAATTACATGGACCCGTTTGTTCCATTACTGCATATGGTCCATGCCACTTAGACACAAGTTTATTTTCTGAAGTAGGTAACAGGACAAGTACCTTTTGACCTACTGAAAAAGACCTGAGGGAAACCTTTTTACCGTAAGAGGTATTTTGTTGTTCTTGTGCCTGCTTGCAATTTGAGAGAGTGTAATGGGAGCTTCCTCTCACTCCTCCCAAGTTTCTCTTAACATATCCAGGACATACTGTGGTTCTTGCCCATAAAGGAGTTCAAACTGTTGAGGCCCGAGGGGTTTTCCAAACTGCAAACAAGGCCCAGGGTATCATCTGATCCCATTTTTCCAATCTTGTTCAACTAATTTTCAGAGTATGGTTGTTGAATCTTCACACAAGGCCATCTATCTGGGGATGATATGCCAATGTTCTAAGACTGGCAATGTGTAATAATTCTTTAATTTTCCCCCCACAACCTTTCTCACGAAAGTTGAACCTTGATCTGTAAATAGCTCCTTCGGAAACCCCACCCAGGGAAATAAAGGGCGTAGGTGTTTCAAGATATGCTGCGTCATATTGGCTGTTAGGGGAAAGGCCTCTAGATAGCGTGTGGTGTAATCTACAGATATATTTATTCCCCAATTTAGAAGTCTCTATGGGTCCTACAATATCCATACCAATTCTGGAAAAAGGCACCTCAATTATTGGTAACGGATTCAAGGGAGCTGGTGGTGGTATATAAGTGCTAGTTTTGAGGCAGACTGCGCATGCTTGAATGAAGGTTTTAATGTCATCTTAAATTCCAGGCCAATATAACTTATTCGCTATATGTGCTCGAGTCTTATATTGTCCCAGATGACCTCCAGTCAGATGTATTTGTATTTATTCGTTTATCTAGCGCTTTACGCCAAAGCGCTGCACAATTGAACAACTTGATACAAAGAACATAACACAACAATATAACGGTAGAAGCAAATTACAGAATGAATCAATCAATTAACAAACCATTAAGAAGAGCAATAAGACTGGAGGGAATAGGGAGAGAAAAGCAGTGGGAATGTGGGGGAGAGGAGAGGAGGGGAGAAGAAGGAGGAGAGGGGGGAGGGTGAGAGAGTGGTGGTAGGGAGTGGATGGAGGGAATCAAGGGAAAGGAGAAAGAAAGAAGGGGGAGCAGGAAGGGGAGGGAGTTTCAAGGTGGGGGTGGAGAAGGAGATGTGAATGAGCTATCTCGGATCCTACTCGCTTATGACTCTTAGGGATCACCAACTGGATTTTTGCTAGACCCTCTGAAGTGGTCTCTCCTCTATATAGAAATCCATACTTCAGAAACAGGGGGGTCCCCCTTTCTCACAACGCTTTGTCTCAGATACTACCTGCAAAAATGCTTCAGCCAACACCAGGTCATTTTTCTGAGCAAAAGCTAAATCGGCAGTGTCTCAGGCTCTTCTTCTGTAGGTTTTCTTGATTCAATTCAGGGAGGGTCATCTGTTCCTCCCTGAACCCTCGAGTACCCCCAACTTTCCTCTCCTTTCCAGATTCTTCCTTAAACCTAGAAAACAAGGCTTTTTCCAAGTATCTCTTGAGCCACTTTATCCCCTTGGTGAATCTGAAAGGGATATTTACCGTGATTTTGTAACAATACCTTAACCTGCCACCTGGAGTCTGGGTCTATTACCCCATCTAAAACATCAATCCCAAATCTCCAAGCTAATCCCAATTTGGGAGCTAGTCTGATGTATGTATCAGGGGGTGGAATCGATACCAAGTCAGTGGGTTTTAGTCTTCTTTCACCTGGAGGAATTATCTCAGCCCTACTGCTACAGATACCAAACCCAATAGAGCCTGTAGTGGCCACTGAGGGGTCTGACGCTCTGATGCTTATTTTTCAAACTGTAGGGTCCTCCAACTTGTATCAGTTGAGTTGTATCCCACACCGAACACCATCTGTGAAGGCATCATTAAGAAAGACACAGACAACAGACTTATAATTTTTTCATCCTTTCAGTCAATTACTGTTCAAGTTCTAATATCATAGTGTGTTAGATTTGGTTTTGTGGCAACCTTCAAGTTGCACATTTCTGGACGACAATCAAGGTGCACATTTGTGGAGATTAACAAACATTCCTTCATTGTGTTACATGTGGTTTTGTAGCAACTCTCGAGTTGCATACTTGTGGACAACATTTAAGGTGCACATTTGTGGAGAATAACAAATATTGCTTCATAATAATCAACCGCGAGGTGACTTACATGCCCATTTGATAATTTGTTGCACATTGCCATTTGCAGTGAGGGCGGAATGTGAGGTCAGATTTAATTTTGTATACAACATCTCTACTGGAATCACTCAACGCCACCCTCTCAGCCTCCAATGAACAACACGTGCCTCTGAACCAACGCACCTGCAAACCGAAACCGTCGGCACCCTGGTACACACAATAACGACCTCGGCAAGAGAATCTACAGGAAACCAAAGAAAACTTGGCACTGCTCCAGGACGGCATCTGACCTGGCGCTCCTCAATGAACTCCGAACAACCCGCCGACAACTAATGAACCCAGCCCAGGCCTCCTACTATCAGAATACCATAGGAGAAGCTGACAACAAAAAGCAGAGCCCTCCTCAAAGAAGCCAATCAGTGCGTCTACCCGCTATCTAACCCTGCCATACCACACTCCATCCAAAAACCCACCGCCATCAACACCTTCTTCTTCGACAAGATCAGCAAAATTCACTAGCACATAGATGCCAGCTCTGCATCCACAGACCCACCTGACGTCCCTCCTCGCAAAATCGACAGAGGACCTGGTAGAAACAATGGCCGCCCTTAATGCCACATCGTATACAGATGACCTCCTCCCAGCATCCATCCTCAAGACTCTCCCCGCAGAAGCTCGCCCGAGATCATCAACATCTCCGTAACTCAAGGTACCATCCCATCGACCCTAAAAACAGGACTAATCCTCCCTCTACTAAAGAAGCCCACTCTGGATCCCGACAACCTAGGTAACTATCAGCCCATCACCCATCTTCCCTTCCTAGGTAAGATCATCGAGAAAGCGGTAGCCGCAAACCTGCAGCAACACCTCAACACCAACAATCTCCTCCAAACCTACCAATCCTGATTCAGGCCCAGACGCAGCACAGAGACAGCAACCATACAGGGGTTCGACGGGTCCTCAACATCCTTGACGACAGCCCCTCCTGCCTCCTGGTTCTACTTAACCTTTTGGCCGTTTTCGACACAGTAGACCACCAGGCACTTACAGACACCCTTTATCAGCGTGTGGGGATCAGCAACCTTGTCCTACGCTGGTTCAAGTCCTACTTCCCCAACCGCAAGCAGTTTGTTCAGATGGATTCCTCTAGACTGCCAATAATAATATTTATTGTGTTATAATTTAAATTATAAACTTTACACAAACATTCAAAATAACAGTAAAATAATACATAATCGAATACAAATACAGAAGAAAAACGATAAAACATCTAAAATCTATCCACATAAATTCATAAATTCATCTCACAGTTGTCTATACAAAATTAAGAAAACATTTCTTGATCAGTAACCTAAAGTGTTATGCCCAACCTAACTTCCACTCTCAGCCAGATGATATATAAGGCTGTCAACAGGCGCATGCTATTGGAATTAATACAGTGGTGCCAAAAAAGATCGTCCTTGATGTACATATTTTCATGGACATAGCTACCAAGGAGGTGATTGAATGTGCTAGCCATTTTGGCGCATTCAGTCAGAAGGTGCTTTGCCGTCTCCAGCTGATCTTGAACTTTGCATAAGCAACATATTAGCAGCACGACAGCAATTTTATCTTTTCTCCATGTGATCATCAACGTGGGTAGGCGCTCCAATCTGAGCAATAAGATGAACCATCTGAGTCTGGTTGATGGACAGATGTTCAAGTATCTCTGAGGTTTCTGGAAATCGTACAATCTATATTGCACAAATCGGTAGCTTCTGAAGCTCTTTAGGTGTTCAAAGGTCTCTAACCAGTCCCAGAGATCTATATGTTTGCTCAGAGCTTTGTACTTCTTCTGAATAGCAACCATCCCTAGATTGCCAACCTATTTCATGAAACAATTTAGTCACCTGGTCGATGGTTGTACATACCGAGTTCTCCTTAGCCGTTTCCTGATGGACTGCTGTTAACAATCCATTACTTGAGTCTCGGGTCATTTTTAGATATAACAAAGCCCGCTTCAATACTAATGCCTTTAAAGAAATCAGGCCAAGCTCTAACCTAATAATGGCCATTGGGATACAGGGAGGTAGTCCAAGAATGCAATGCCAAAATCTACCCTCGATCACCTGTAGCCAATTTAAATCAATCTCAAGGAGGGCTTCCAGCCCATAGGTTATGGCCGGAGAAAAAGCTTGAACATAAAGTTGGCGAGTTCCCCATATTGGGAAACCACCCTGTTTAACAGTAAACCTATAAAACAGTGCAATCAATTGTGCCGCTCTAACGCTGCGAGATTGTTTACAGGCCACATAATCACCAGTGACTTCAAAATCAATACCCAAATATCGATATTGGGGAACGTAGGAGATGTTCATCAAGCCTACCGTCAGTTGCACACGGGATACTTTCTTTTTTGTGAATCTCATAACCTTCGTTTTTCCTAGGTTAATACTAAGACCATTCACCTCCGAGTACTGCCATAGTGCAGCCGCCGATCTGCGTATCCCACTAATGGTGTAATCCAATATCACCAGATCGTCCGCGACGCTAATACGGGACAAATCCCTTTGCCAATTTTAGGGGGGCAGTTGTTTACGGCAGTTATTGCTTCCGGGATGTCATACACATATAAGTTATAGATTAAAGGTGCAGTGATGCAACCTTGTTTTACTCTCCTATTTTGGGCAACATTAACAGTTGTGTGACCTTCCTGGTCTAACTTCAGTTTAACTGAATAATTTGGAGTAAAAGTCTTAAATAATATATTAGACCTTCCGGGCAGCCCATTAATTCCAATTTCCTCTACAAGCGGCTTTTAGGGATAGAATCAAAGGCTGCTGTGAAATCTATATATAAAGCATAGAGTGGGGCGGCCCCCCTCTTTGTGCTCTGGTTCGTAAGATGTCCATAACCATAATATTGTGGGAGGTAGAATATCCCTGTCTAAACCCACTTTCAAATTTAGACAATAAACCAGAACCCTCTGCCCATGATTGTAACTCTTTTAGCAAAAGTGAGGCAAATATCCTCCCCATGACATCTAGCATTGAAAGCAACCTATAGTTATTTGGGTCGAATCTGTTTCCCTTTTTAAACAGAGGAATTAATATTGCCGTTTGCCATGAGCTGGGTATTTTACCAGATTTTTAAGATTTTCTCAAATAATATACCTAGTAGGTTCGGCCAGAATTCAGGGTACGATTTCATAACAATATTGGCCAATCCATTAGGGCCCGGTGCTCGTGAAGATTTTGTCCCTTTAATTTTGTTCAAAATAAGTTTGTATGATATAGTGATCGGAGCCACTAATGGAGGACTTCCCAATACTGTTATTCAATCGTCTTTTGTGTTCCGATTTTCCAGGAATTTTACCAATGCTCTAGCTTCAATTGGGTTAGCTAATGCCCCATTCTAAACACCTCGAGCCTCGCCCAGGAGGGACCAGATGTTACAAGTCTTTCCTTCACATATGGTCTTCACCAATCTTTGCTAGGAGAGTACCTTATCCACCATTCTTTTCGCCTTGATGGCCGCTCTATACCTATTTTTAATCTCCCTGATCTTTACATAATATCCCTCTCCAGGCCATGGTTTTTTTGGCCTTACGGAGCTCAGCTCTGAGATTCCTTTTCATGTCTCTGATTATTCTATCATAGGGTAGCTTTTCCCCACAGGTCCTATCATCGCCCCCATAGGAGCCATTGCATGCTTTCCTGCGAAAGCATAAATCCAGCCCTCTATGGAGTCGATAGAGATCTCATTAAAGTCAGAGAACTTATTGGATTCTATCACCCTCAGAGCTTCGATAGCATGTGATAAGTTTTCGTCCGACCAGGAAATCCTGGAACCCGCTTTATTTGTCTTACCATACCTATATTACTAGGCAGAGGCAGTTCACTGGGAATATTGATCACACATAGCAAGACGGCATGGTCACTCCATTCATTAGGGATAGCTATCAAATCCTCCACCTGTTGTTGAAACCTAGGACATGCAAATACATAATCCAACGTGCTATAAGAGCTAGCGTTTGACCATGTGTGATGCCCAGGATGGTCACTGATTGTTCTGCCATTGAGCATTTCCATATCCCAAGACTCAAACAGGTATTCCCATGCTCCCCCCTCAAGATATTTTTTATTATGGACCATAATTCACATTTATTTTAGTTTGGGATTCTGCATTTTACACTCCCGCCCAGACATATGGCAGTTAAAATCTCCAACAACAATTATTCCTGTATCAGTAGTTGTAGACAGCCAATACTCCAGTAGGTCCTGAAGAGAGTCTTGCAATTGTTCACTTAAGATCGCCCCAAGTGGATTGTGTAGGCTCACCAACAAAAATGAACCCGTAGGGAACTTACTGTCAATAATCACTTCGACTGCTATCATATTACTTTCCAGGTTGCAGTCAATCTGTCTCGAGCCCAAGGTGTTAACCACCCCTATGATCAAACCACTGTATGGCCTGCCTTTGTCGCCTCTTTTGGTTGCCAAATGGTACAGCACATAGCCATCTAATATTAGGGGGTCTATGGACCATGTCTCTTGTAAACATAAGCAGCTATATTTGTCAAGTAGTTTTGTGGAGCCCTCCGCTGATAGATGCGCAAAACCCTGACAGTTCCAAGATAAGATAGATAGATCTCATTGTTTAGATAGAACCTCGGGGAGTGCATCTACCAACCATTTTAGCACTTGTTGGACATCTGATGCTTCAACCTTCTTTCCCTTTGGTGAACTTGTGCAGTCTACTGTTACCAGAGGGATGCCTACCTCTTCCAACAGACTAGTGAGATCTATTTCGTTTAGATCGGCATCCACTTCAATGTCCACTGTTTTTAATTCCTCTTTATAGCTTCTTAAAAGTTCTGCTGTAGCTAAGAACTTACAGTGTAGCGCAGATACTTTAGGGTTTGGGCCTTTCAGGGGTTCCACAAATTGAAAGTCTTCAGATTTAAGGACCCGCAATTGTGGAACAGAGTAAAGTCTAGTCAAGAATTCAGAACGCGATAACCATTTATTGTCCTTGCTCTGATATAGATTCTTAATCAGGCATACACGACTTCCTCTCACCTCCCTTTTATTGTCCGTGGTGGTGGCTGCAGTGGTTCCTAGGTTTCCCAACTCTGTCGGTCGGCTTGCTATTTTGTCCGTATTGGTGTCATCACTATTGCAGACCACCTCCGCAGGTTCTATCTCCTCTTCCAGCTCGTGTTCAACGGCTTGTTCAAGTAATAGCCAGCTGGTAAGGTAACCATTGCTGGCTACCTTCCTCTTCTTGGCTCTGGCTAATCTTTTCCTGCTCTTTTTGGTGGGCATTCCCGTTGCAGTCTGCTCTGGCGTAGGCGATATTAAGGTGCTGGCTCTTTTGCCCTTTCTAGCCCTTTTAGCCAATCGCTGCTGTTTTCTTGAGAAAAAAGGATCGGGGCAGCCCTCGTCCTAGTCAATCTCCATATTTTGGTGCTCTTCGTTTTCATTTGCAATATGAATGGCTTCAGAAATATTTGCTTCTGCATCTTCTGTAGGTATCAGCCTCCCCTTATTTTTCATAATTAATGCGTCAGTGTTGGCTAGTATTCGCCCCGACATCTTGAGCAAAATCTTGAGTGCAAATTGTAGTGATGCTACTGATGATTGAATCTCACCTATCTCTACTGCCCCTGGATAAGACTTATCCAAGCACTCTGTTTCGACGTCAAGATCGTCCTCCATTGAGACCATTGCTAGGTTTGGTGTGATTGATAATCTATCCAAGCCTCCTCCCGCGATAGATGTCCCTGGAGGTGTGGTCATCAGTCTATCTGCCTGTGATCCGCTGTCATTACTTGGCCTTGCCTCGTGGTGTCATACTTCTTTGGATATTTAGACATAGGTCTAATAATGAATTATTATCAATGTCTTCAAAATTTGACGTGCTCAGTGGGTCGTCTTCATAGTGAGCTGGTATGTCTTCCTCAATCGTGGTGGAATTTATTTCACGGGCTGGGTTTGGAGGAAAACATTTGGTAATAACACCTTGGTTTGCGGCCAAAGTTTTCTTTACTTTCATTTTAGACTTTGATTTTTCCATTTCGCCCTCCTTGTTAGCAAGGGACCGAGTTATTGCCGTCGCCTTGATTTTTCTTAAATTACATATGGTATGATTCCGCTCCTTTCCTGTTTGCATTGGACAAACCAATTAGTATTCCCCTGCTGGCTGGGTTCTGTCCACTGTGCTCACTTTGCCAGGACCTGTTTCTATTCCACTTCAGGATCAAAGGCACAAGGCCCCCAGTCTCCTGATGTTATAATGGGACCTGCTAACCCCATAGATATGCAAACTCCGTCCTTCTATATGTCCGGTTCCCCCCACTTGGGATCACAATTTTCTGTATAGTCCTGTCCAGAGGAGTGTCAGTAATTTATCAGGTAAGAAGCCACATGGCCACCAATTAGGCAAGGGAGGACAACGTTGGCGTCACTTTAGGATGATCCCTTGCACCCCCCACCCCCGATAGCGAAGTCCACTCCCTGGTCTTCCTCCGGTTACTAAATATCAAGGGGAAGAAACAGCAGAGGGAACTGGGGAAGGGTCATATAGGGAAGACAAGCAGGGGTAGAAGGAGGGAGGAATGGGGGTGAGGGGGAGAGAGGAGGGACCTCCTTCTATATCACCATGCTCAAAATGCTGCACAGGATCAGTTTCCTCTCCCCTGATCCCAGGCTGCCTCCCGGCTGCTATGGCTCTGACCACTGAACTAGGCAACAGAGCCCCGGAGCCCAGGACGCAAGCCCTTACCTCTCTATTCAACGTATGCGCCTTTCCACCTCCTCTGGCCACAGCCTTTGCATGGACTCCGTGCCTCCGAGCCTTGGGACCTTCAGAGCTTACAGGGCTTATTACACGAGGTACGAACGCCGAGTCTCACGCTGCCATCCCTCATCCCAGGCTCTGGCTGAGGAAAGGACCTTGCACTAGGCACGCACAACTCGGGTCGGGTCATCAAGCCGCACTGCTCGTAACGTAATGTACGGGTTACAGCCGCTTCTGACAACCGTGCTCAGCAATCCAATGCTACCCATCATCTGTGGAGTCCCACAGGGTTCCATCCTCGTCCCAGTGATCTTCATTCTACACATGAAGCCACTGGGAGCCCTCCTAGCCACACACAACATCCACCAATACGCCAACACACAGCTATACCTCAAGATCAACCCCATCAAGAAAATCCATAGGCTCAAAACCTGCCTCTCGCTGATCCAGTCTTGATATGATATGAGAGGTTATTTATAACGCGCTTAATACCCACAGGTTTCTAAGCGGGGACCCGGGATCGAACCTGTGGTGCTCTGTGTCGTCTTGCTTCCAAGGCGAACACGTTATCCCTGAGCTATCCTCCCTGGATGTCCAGTGCATACTTGAAGCTCAACCCCTCCAAGACTGAATTCCTACTCCTCACCAACAACACCAATTACCAAGACATACAGACCTGGCTATCAACCATGAACTCTGAGTGCTTCACACCCGAGCACACTTCCTGTGCCATGTCACTCAGGTTCCACATACACAAACACCTCTTCCTCAAGACACAGATAGTTAAGAAAACCTAGACAGCTTGGTATCAGCTCTCGCTCCTGTGAAAAGTCAAGCCCTTCCTCCCTCCGGAAATATTTAGATCCACCATTCAAGCACTGGTAGAATCCCACCAGGATAGGGGCAATGCACTCCTCGAAGGCCTCCCATCATTCTCCCTTGTGCCTCTAAGAAGTGTCCCACAGGCGGCTGCACGCCTCATCAACGGTCTATGCAGACACAATCACACCACCCTGGCCTCGGCCCTCATCGACTTTCACTGGATCCCACTGCATGCACAAATCAACTTCAAGTATTGCTGGATCATCTATAAGGCAGTCGCCGTCAAATCACCCAGCTACCTCACAGAGAAACTCGGCATCTCCGGCCGACAGCCCACCACCAGAAGCCAGGACACGTGCAGACTTGAAATCCGCTGCTGCAAAAAGGACCAGAAATCAAGCCTTCTCTGTCTATGCACCAAGACTATGGAACCTCTTCATAGAGTCTCTCCCTCAACAACTAGGCCATCACGTTGCCCCTTGCGCCACCTGACTTGCTAGACACTGCCCGCCAATCTCCTCTGTGTCACCAGCTACAGCTGTACCCCTCCTCTATATCCTACCACTGCTGTATATCTGCTCTGTTGTTACCACTCAAAAGTGCTTACTTTATGCATCTCTAATGTTGTACATACAACTCTGTAAAGTGCTAATAATCAAACTTTTCTTGCTTATTTCTGATCTGTTATTCTTTTTCGTTTTGTAGTCTATGAATGTGTATCATTTTGTTTGCTCCTCGCTTTGGCGAAAGCACTTCATAAATTTAATAAAATACAAATACGTCGTTTTTATCTGAATAAAGCATCTGCAAAAGCACACCACGTACAGCTGGGAAGAGGTGCAGAAAATGTTGCATATGGCAGTACAGCTAGGGTGTGACCTATTCGAGTGAATCAGGTAGCGGAAGTTACCTTCGAGTCAGTAAAATCGAAAAGGCAGGAGGTGGTAGAGGGAAAAGGGTAGAGAAGGAAGACCTTTAACTTCCCCAAGCACGATAATGCACTTCACCGACCCTAATACAGTCCAATACACTTCAAAGTCAATTTCATAAGCAAATAACGCTGCAGGAAGGTGGCATTACTGTGCAGGGAAGGGATGCTGCCTATGTACGTAAACTACCTGTGCGAAAGGAACAGCTGAGGACTAGTCATTACATGAAAGGATCAGTGTCAGAGTATATTGATTTGCTGCAAGGTGCATGAATATGTGATGCATGTGTTGTAGGAATAAGCGGCAAGATACTTGTGTACAGAACCAAGGAAGAACTTTAGTGCACATCGTCGTGCAGTAGTGATAAGCAGAGGATGTATGCAACTACGTGTAATATAGGGTGGCTAAGGGTTGATCAGTCTGATGTGATAATCAGATGAATTCTTTTTAGCAAGCAGCGGTTGCATATGTGTATTGCGAGCAGGCGGAGGTGAGTACTCGAAATGAATGGAGTAGGGGAGACGGTGTACCTGTGTAGATGAAGGAGGCAGGCGACAGTTCTTCTATTTGAAGCAGGCTGGGGTGCTTCTCTTCCACTCATAAACTTCCAACACGACTAGTTCCTGTTAGAGAAAGGTCCCTAGCCACACGTCACCATCACGTGCCTTAAACTTCACGTTCCATGAAACGTGTACCCTATTCAATCTCGCCACGTTACCTTCAATGTTGGCTGGTTGCTGCTGGCTTCCTGGTGATCATCCTACAGACTAAAGTGCCGCAGGCAGAGCTGTTTTCGCAAAACTGGGCTACTCAAAATCCAAATGTACCGTAAATTACGGGCTGTTTCTTTTGGGGCTAGTTTGAACGGAGAATGCTTTGGCGGTGAATTGTTTTTTCGTACACTGTTGAGACGGAAGTGCAACACAAGGCATTGGTACTGAAGCACCATTTCTTTGTAATTTTAAATTGCTTACCTTCGGTTTAAAAGGTCACTGAGGGGTACTCACGGAAGGCAAGACAAATTAAGAATCGGCGCTGTTCTATCACTGCAAGCGCTTCCTGGGGCACGTAGTCCGCACTGCATAAGGAGCTCACAAACACCTTTCCTCTGTCATTAGTAAACTCCCATGCGTGGTGGCCGGGGCGTTTCTAACTGAAAGACGCAAAATGCAACTGGTTAACTTAGGTCAGTCAGTGTATAGAATGCAGTCCCCGTTTAAAGATGTTTATTTATACCCAAACAAACGTAACTCATAGCGGTCGTTCATGGGCTCTTCTTTTGTGCGGAGCGAATGCATGGACGCTTACTTTCAGACTAGTGCCCCTCCGAGCCTTTCTGCAACAGTCAGAATCGGGTCCCCGAGGTAAATCGAGAATTCGAGGAGTGGTTGGAGCGAACCACGGGGGTCGGCGGTAGTGGCAATATAATAACGTGGGCAGCCGGATATTGCTAGCCCCCCCCCCCACCTGTCAAGATACATAATATCCCTTTGTAGGCCCCCCCCCCCACCTTGGTAAAATAACTGAGACCAGACCAGTGTTCCTCATTTATGGCTTAACAATGCAGTTTATTTATAAACATTTCACACTTATTACAATCCCAGACGACCGGCAGCACCTTTCTGTTTACACCTTCCTTGGCACCCCCCTTTTCACCTTTCATTGTTACTTCATTTATTTCCAGTCAGCTCTCTTTTACTTATTCATTCCTTTCCAGCATAATAAGGCCATCACTCCACGAACCTCCCAGAGCCTTTGTCTGGGCAACATACATTGACCAGCACCATTGATGGGCTTTTTTTCACCTAGCCAAGCTGTAATTCGACGACCATGGGGTGCAGCCCTTCGCTGTGTTAGGCTACGGGGGTCAGTGACCCTTGGTCCATTTAAACCTCCCTCAGGAGATTAGTTTAGACACTGCTCTATCGTCTTGAGTTACCACCTGCGACAAAAAATACACTCATGAGATAACCTGCTAAGAACATTACCCCCTGCGCATGTATAGGGGCCATGGTATATGGCCCCACTTCCTTTTCCTGCCCATGCCTCACTTGTGAGGCAGCAGGCGGGGGTCTCAGCCCCTCCGCCCTGTTATGCCTTGGCCCTTCAAGCCCCTTTGGGGCGGCGTCATGTGCTACTCTTGACAGTGGATGCCATTGCTCCATTTGTTGGCAAGGTTATATCTGGGGTCAGTGTCCCTCACCATATCTCTTGTAAAGGGCAAAAAGTACAACATCTGCATAAATTCGATTTAGAATTAGCGTAGCGGAAAAGTAGTCTAAGAGCTGAAATAAAGAGTATTAATTTGTCAGGTGCTGGGGACGTAATTACGATGGTACATGCTATAAAGAAATAAGCTCAAATTACAAAAACTTGGTTAGGCGCCACAGAGCCCTTCTTTTGCATAGTGATTATGAAAACATGCTAAAGGCCTTGGGTTAAAAAAAATCTTTAGTGTTCTTGAGATTGATAAATGCCAATACGTTGTCTCAGATGGCTCTCCAAGCAAAGGCTGTGTCTGAACCAGAATGGATCTCACACTTCAAAGCTTCTTTTACTCAAGATACTCCAAACAAACATTAAAAATTCCAAAAAATAATATAGATTGGAAGATTTTCAAAATTGTGAGTTAGATCAGCACATTAAGGGCCACGGGTCCAAATAAGCTATCCAATCTTGTTATCCGTAGTAATCCACAGATTTGGTCTAATATGTTAACTGTTTTTTAGAAATGTGGTGAGCAATCATCTTCCTGAGTCTTGGCAGATTGCCCATGTAGTACCAATTGACAAAAAGGGGCTAAGATCTGACACTAAAAATTACCGTCCGATTTCTATTCTGGACACTGACTGCAAGGTATTTGCTGCCTTGCTGTTGGGGCATTTGGAAACCTGGGCAAATGAAACGGGACGGCTCCAAAAATGGCAGGCAAGATTTAAAAAATAACTGGGAACAACATCAAATGGATTTCTTCTAAAGCCCCTTCAATCACTTGCTTGAAATAAAAAATACAATTCCATTATCCTAGCAACTATTGATCTCTCGTCTGCCTTTGACAGAGTCAACAGTGAACTCCTTTGGAAAAAACGACAGGGATGGGGAATACGATTGGGTCTCTTCAGACTCATAATTGCTCTTCATGTGTGTAGAGATATTGCAAGACTTCCGGTCTCGCGGCGGAGGCGGAAGAGCGACTCCCACGTGCGGAGGGGAGAAGCTGGAGCAGAGGGCACGGAGCAACATCAGCTCCCGTGTGCTCCTGTATGAACTGACCACCATTTATATTTTATGCCTGAAGACTTCTATGGCAGAGAGCAGAGTTGCAGGGCCTGTTGCCCCAGTTACATTGCAGAGACATTATTGCATAAAAGAAGCTGATGTTGAGAAAAGAATAAAGAAGTGTCATCAGCAAATCCTCAGCCTACTGTGCATTATTATACAAAATAATTGGCCACGAGGATCAAGACTGTAACTCACGTGGCGCCATGCAAGGAGCAACACCACCACCGCCATTTCTTCATACACCAGGTAGGCCTGCCATTCCTTGGCATCAATGGCAACCCTTATTCACCATGTATCTAGAAGCCTTGGGTGGCGCAGTCTACACGGCAGCGAGACACAGATTCATGCTACTGAATACCCTGGGCGTTGAAGGCCAAAGGGTGTTCGAAAGTCTCACCCCTGAACCAGTGGCCGGCGACAATGATGACGTTTTTAAGGAAGCAGTTAGAAGAATAGTCAAAAGATTTGCCAGTAAGGAGAATACCGTTCTACACAGGATACGGTTTTATAGCCGCAAACAGGAATCGTCCGAACCAGTAAACGACTACGTAACCAAACTATGCGAATTAGCCGCGCTGTGCAACTTTGGAAACAACGCAGAAGGGTTGATCTGTGACATGCTAGTGGTACATACCAATAGCAGGAAGGTGCAAGACAAATTCATTCTAGAGAAAGAAATGCAGTTAGAAAAAGCTGTCGAAATCGCGAGAGAGGTGGAAGAGACCGCGGGGAGGAGGAAAGATTACACAAGCGGACACAGCTCCACAGAAGTACAAGCGATAGCCTTCCGCCTAAAGAAGGAGAAACCGGTTTTCGAAATGAGAGAAGGGAAGTGGGCAAGGAAAGAACCGTTAAAATGTCACAGATGCACCAGCACAAAACAGCCTTTGACAAAGAATGCCCAGCAAGGGACAAAGAATGCTCGGTGTGCAAAAAGATTGGACATTTCTCAATAGTGTGCCGATGGCGAAATAAAAAAGTCACCAGCGTCAACGCTGAACACAACACGGAGAGGGAATCGTCCTCTGATGAAGAGGGGAGGCCTACCGTTATAATGGTGAACAGCCCATGGGCCAGGAGAGAAAAGCCTCACTGTGCATTAAAATAAACGGATTGGAAACGTGAGTCATGGCAGACTCGGGCTCTGACTTAACTATAATACCCCTGCGCACATACAAAGAGATGATGGGCACAGAAACAGTTAAAGTATTCAGCACTCGGCACAAGCCCACGACGTTCGATGGTGCATCCATTGACCTACTTGGCTATATCAAAGGAAAAATGGAGTTCAAAGGGAGAGAGACCACCACAAAAGTATACTTCAGTCAAGAAAGCCCAGCAGTGTTAGGTTGGGACGATCAGGCTAAACTGGAAATCAAGCTTGACCCAGCACAGAAGACCAAGTATTGTCAAATCATTTCTAGAGGAGCGCCAGTAGCCAGAGAAGATTATCCAAAACTGTTTTTGGAAGGGCCTGGACACATCAAAGGCTTTGTCCACAAAATAATACTCAAAGCCAACGCAGTCCCCGTCAAACACAGAGTAAGGCCAGTACCTGCGACTGCCAGAGACATGCTCAGAAGCCAACTGGACAAAATGATGAAAGAAGGCACCATCAAAGAAATCGAAGCATCAGAGCGGCTGAGCCCGGTTGTGCTTATAAAAAAACAAAATTCACAAGAGTTAAGGGTATGCATTGATCTCCGCAGTCTAAACCTGGAGGTAATTACGGACAGCTACCCCCTGCCAAGCACCAACGAGTTAATCCTCATGATGAAGGAAGCCAGAGTGTTCTCCAAGTTAGGCATGAGGGATGCGTACCATCAAATACAGTTACACAAAGACTCCAAGCCACTGACCGCATTCAACACCCCGTTTGGCACCTATCAGTTCACGAAGATGCCCTTTGGCCTATCATTTGCAGCCTCAGCGTTTCAACACATGATGGACGCACTACTACGAAACGTTAAGAACGTGTCCTAGTTCCAGGATGACATCCTAGTGTACGCTGCAGACGAACAAACACATGATGCCACGTTGAAGAAGGTCCTTACCAAGCTCCAAGAAGCGGGAGTGAAGCTAAGGTACGAGAAATGTGTACTTAAGGCACAAGAAGTCGGATATTTGGGGTACAAGATATCAGCGCAAGGCATAAGCCCCAAGAAAAACCTGCTACGAGCAATAATCAAAGCTCCTGAACCTACCAATAAGGACGAGGTGAGGTCATTCCTAGGACTGGCGGAATACTACGCTAAATTCATCCCCAAATTCTCGGAAACCTCAGCGCCATTTCATGAGCTCCTCAAAAAAGGGTCAGAATACACATGGCAAGAAGCTCAGAAGAATGCGGTGGATTGCATCAAACGACACATAGTGGAAGCACTGTGCCTACAACCATTCAATCCATACTGGTGTACAGTTATCACCACGGATGCCAGCGCATATGGACTAGGAGCCGTTCTCACCCAGAAAAAAGGAGACACGGAACATGCAGTGGCATTTGCTTCCAAGGCCCTATCCCCAGCTGAACAAAATTATTCCACAGTCGAGAAAGAGATGCTGGCTTGTGCATGGGCCGTGGAACACTTCAGGACGTACGTATGGGGCACGAAATTCAAGTTAGTCACCAACCATAAGCCCCTCATTCATATGCTCAGCCCACGAGGCACCAAAGTGTCGACACCCAGGTTGGCACGCATAGCAGCCAAGCTGCAAGAATACACATTTGAGGTACAACACATCTCTGGGTGGAAGAATTCACAGGCAGACTGCATATCAAGATTGCCAGAAGGAAAAGACAAAGCCACACTTTCTTGCAAGAAGAATGCATAGTAGCATCCATCATAGACCTCAGGGCCCCAGACTACCTAGAGCTGAGCGAAAGACATTGGATGGAAGAAGATGGGAAAGACCTCACCATGGTGAGAATCAGGGAATGGATCAGGAATGTATGGCCAGATGAAAGGGCAGTGCCAGAAGGAATGAGACCATATTGGAAAGTGGAAGATTAAATTTCAGAGACTGACGGCATCATCATGAAAACCGACCAAGTAATTCCGCCCACAGGAATGAGGAAAACCCTCCTGTGCAGAGCCCATGCAGGACATCTAGGAAACACCATGACGCGATGAAGAGTGAGGGAAGCATACTGGTATCACTCCCAACGGTATCACCCAAATCTCCCCATTTCGCATGTTGAGAGGGAGGAGAGCAGCCTCCACACTAGTGCCACCATGGTTGGCCAGAGTAAGAGAAGACGACGAAGTAGACATGTCGGAAATAGTATGGAGAATAGAGACCAGCAAAGCACGCATGAAAAGGTGGAGTGACAGAAGAAGAAGGACAAAACAAGGTTGGGAGGTAAAAGAAGGAGATTGGGTTAAAATACGTTTACTGACCAAAGACCAAATGACTGGTTCAAGGTTCAGCAGACCCATAAAAGTGATTCACAGAGGAAACAACCACGTCAGCACCGAGGACGGCCGGACATGGAACATGGAGAGAGTAGCCATGTTCGAAAAGAGTCACGAGAGAGAAAAGACCCATGAAGGACCCAAAACCTACAAAGTACTGGACAGAGAGGCTGTGAGAGAACAAGTGCCGGAGACAGGCAGAAGAGAGGTCGAGGAGGAAGAAGTTAAAGCAGATGCACCCATGGTCGTTCAGAAAGCCGATCCAAAGCTGGACGCCAGCAGCGAGAGGGATGACCGGCCGAGAAGGGAACACAGAAGATCGATGAGATACAATGACTATGTCATGCAGTACCCTGTTCTGCATTATCAAAGGCAGGTGTGTAGAGATATCGCGAGACTTCCGGTCTCGCGACGGAGGCGGAAGAGTGGCTCCCACTCGCGAATGGAAGAAGCTGGAGCAGAGGGCACGGAGCAACATCAGCTCCCGTGTGCTACTGTATAAACTGTCCACTATTTATCTTTTAAGCCTAAAGACTTATATGGCAGAGAACAGAGTTGCAGGGCCTGTTGCCCCCAGTTACATTGCAGAGACATTATTGCATAAAAGAAGCTGATGTTGAGAAAAGAATAAAGAAGTGTCATCAGCAAATCCTCAGTCTACTGTGCATTATTATACAACAATGAGCATTCAGCTATGCAGGTGAGACTCATTCGTGAAGGCTTGCTTTCTTGGAGGATTGCCATTGATAGAGGGGTCAGACAGGGTTGCATACTGGCTCTGTGTCTTTTTAACCTGTACATATCTGACAATGGGGAGTCGCTGAGTCATGCTGCATTTGCTACACCTAAATTATCACAACTAAAGGTAACATGGATTTGCTATGCTGATGAATTCATGTTTGATTGTACAGAGAAAGGCTTGCAATACCTGCTAGATTCCTCCAACGTCTATGCGCACTCAAACTATCTGGCAATAAATAACACTAAGATTGTGCAGCCCACTGCGAGGATAACGGAATCATCTTACACATGGCAAGAATGGGAGAGTGTTTCAGTGAACAGTGTTGGCATTCTCGATTGCCCAGCAGTGTTTCTTCACTGCCTACGGCAGAGAATGGGAGGAGCTGCATAAAGACAACTGCCCCGACGCGGAGCGGAGTGTGGCAGAGTGTTCCAGTAAACACTGTGTCTGTGGTGTTTGACGTTCTCGGTTGCTCAGCAGTCTTTCTTCACTGCCTACGGCGGAGAGTAGGACGAGCTGCATAAAAACACCTGCCCCTCCGTGTAGCGAAGTGTGGCATAGTGTTCCAGTGTTCCGGTTTCCCGGTTTCCCAGAGCTTGGAGGAGGCTGACCAGTTGAGAGCAAATGGAGCATACGCTGTTTCCAATTTTCTCTGCATGAACCCGGGTACAAGCACGATCTAAGGTGAGCAGGAAGGGGTGCAGACATGAATACAAAAAGAACTAAATCTGAGTCCTCAGTCATGTCGGTGAGCCAACCCCACCCCTACTGCCTGCGCTTGGTCTAATGTTTCGAAAAAGAGCATTGTATGCAACTGTCAGCCCCGTGTGGCTGATCCCCAAAACCCTGACTCTCCTCCACCTCCTCACCTGAAAGACGAGTCTGCGCCATTAGGTATCAGGGGTCTGCAGGCACGATAATCCTTCTTTTTTTGTGTGGACTGTGTCGAACCTGAGAGGAAGCCTCAGTGAATGCTGCTTACACAGCACAATCTGTGACTCCGTTCCCGAGAGGGACTGCTTGGGTAAAAAGCCTTGAGTAGGCACAAAAAACCCCAGTGACCGCCGATTCAGATGTGATGACACGACTCCTCACAGTATCTGATGGAAGATGGACTCCGATGGCCCCATGGAGTGGAATGCACAGAAGCACAAGAAAGAGAGCGTAAGGAGGCTCAGGAAGTGGGATTTCCAGACTGGGGACAACTCCATTGAGGTGGCAGAGAAGACGGAGTTACGCCTACGGAGAGCAGGTAAGAAGGGAAGCACAGGTTTAGAACGGTAGGGAGTGGAGAGAAAATAGAAGCACAAGAGAGAGAGAGCCGCGGCAGGACCGTAGCTAACAGCACACAGCGAGAAAGAGAACAACAGGTTAAGGACATGGTGGACCCGAGAAGGGGCGCCGTGTGAGAAAGGGAGACAGGAGAGAGAGCATCCCGGAGAAAGGACGTAGGAAAACTAGCATTGTCGGACCCAAAACAAGCATCGGTTAGGCTGACTGCGAAAGGTTGCAACACGCAGGGCTCTGGCGAGACGTGGCTGAAAAGCCCCCTCAAAGGCACGGCGAAAACACTAGACTGCTGCTCCCACAGGTGTGCTATAACATGGTGGAAGATTTAATGGCTGCCTAACAGGGCCACAGGCGCCACGGAGCGAGGTGCATGACAGTATGCCCACTCCCGTATCGAGAGCCCCCTGGCTTTCCAGGGTGGGCCAGATGAAATTTTCTGAGAAGGACCTGGGCCTTGATATACGAGGAATGTTCCCACGAATCCTCCGCTCTAGAATACCCCTACCAATGTACCAGATATTCTAGGCGACCTCGCTTGTATCAGGAATCGCAAATTTGGGATACCTCAAACTCCTCTTCCATGTTGATCGGGGCATGCAACGGAAATGATCGAGGAGCAGGGTCCTGAGCAGACTCTTTCAGTAATAAGGAATGGAATACCAGGTGGACACGCTGAAGGCTAGGGGGCAGCTTCAGACGGAATGCCACTGGGTTGATCTTAGCCAAAATGGGGTAAGGTCCTATGTATTAAAGGTAACAGCTTGGATGGACGTGCCCAGCGAGGCAAGTATTTGGTTGAGAGCCATATCCTGGTGCCCACCTTCCACTCTGGTACCTTCTGGCGGTGTCGGTCAGCTTGGGTCTTGTATGCCTTCTGACTATCTGCTAGGCACAGCTTGGGGGTTTTGTGTGCTTCCAGCAATCTGGATAATGGAAGGATGTTTGGCGGGTAGATTGGACTAAACTGAGGCTAGTGACAGCTTTGAGCGAGGATGATTACAGTATGTGCAAGTAAAACGGTGTAAGGCCCATGGCAGTGTGGCAAGAGTTATTATGAGTGAACTCTGCTGTGGGTAATAGTGCCACACAATTATCTTGCTCCTGGTTGAAGTAGCTTCAGAGATACTGCTCAAGTGTGCTGTTCAGTTGTTCTGTCTGTCCATTGGTTTGGGGGTGGAACCCTGATGATAGGGTACGTTCAATTCCCAGGTTGTGACATAGGGACTTCCAGAAATGGGAGACATACTGACTACCCGTGTCAGAGGTGATTTTGTCCGGAAGGCCGTGAAGACGGAACACATCTTTAATGAATTCTGCCATACTTAAGGCCGCAGGGAGACCGAGAAGCAGAGAAAAAAGGGCCAACTTGGACAGGGTGTCCACAGTCACCATAATGCAGGTGCATGCTTGTGACTTTGGAAGATCAATGATAAAGTCAGTGAATATATGACTCCAAGGGCATGTAGGTACGGGTCCTTGTTCGAGTAGACCGATAGGTCTTGTTGTGCTATGTTTGCTCCTAGCACATACTTTGCAGGATTGTACATGTCGTTTGATGTCCGCCTGTTGACCAGGCCAGTAGAACGATCTCTTGAGTAGACCCAGGGTACCGGCTTTACCTCTGTGTCTGGCCGTTTTATGGTCATGACACCATGTCAAAACTCGTTGAGGGAGGGAGTCCGTGGGTACATACAACCTGTTTTTGTGAAACAGGAGACCCTCCCGGGTTGACGAGCATCTTCTTTTCCTCATGAGATCCCTGCCAAACCAAGGCCTCTTTGACTTGTTGCAGAAAGGATTTTACCTGGCGGATGAATTTGCTTCTCTGGAAGAATCTTTTTGGTGGAGGAAGGCGTGGTGATGGAAGGTCTGACTTACGCGACAGGGCATCTGCCCAGGTGTTTTGACTGCCCGGGATGTATGTGATGCAAAAGTCATACTGGGTGAAAAAATGAGCCCATCGGGCCTGACGGGAATTTACACAGTCCATGGTTTGGAGTACCTGGAGATTTATATGGTCTGTCCTGATGGTGAAAGGGTGCAAGCCCCCTTGTAGCAAATGTCTCCACTCCTCACAGGCTAGTTTCATGGCTAAGAGTTCTTTTTCTATCACAGAGTAGTTCCGTTGACTCTCTGTGAGAGTGCTTGAAAGATAGGCAATGGGGTGTTCCTCCTGATCTTGTTCCTGCAAGAGCACTGCCCCTATAGCTGCGGCAGAGGCGTCGGTCTCCAATATGAAGGGCTTCCTTTGGTCTGGGTGACGCAGTATGGGAGCGCTGCAGAACAGTCTTTTTATGTGTTTGAAGCTTTTGTCAGCTTGGGGACCCCAGGTGAAGGGCATCGAGGTCTTCTTAAGTAAGTGTGTGATGGGCAAAACCACTTCAGAGAACTTTGGGATGAAACGCCTGTAAAAATTGGCTAATCCCAGGAACCTCTGGACTTCTTTCACTGAAGTGGGAGCTGACCAGTGTAGGATCGCCTAAGTCTTCTCGCTGTCCATCTGGATACCCTGCTGCGATAGTATGAACCCAAGGTAAGGTACAGTGTTGACCCCAAGAATGCATTTTTCTTTCTTTGCGAGGAGATGGAGTTTCTACAGACAATTTAGAGCTTCAGTTAGATGGAGTTTATGTTCCTGGAGGCTTTGGGAGAACACCAGGATATCGTCCAGATAGATTATCACTGAAACGTACAAAAGGTCTGAAAAATACAGTCCGTGAACAGCTGAAAAACGGACGGGGCATTCACCAATCCAAACAGTATCACATGGTATTCGAACAACCCAAACGGTGTTCTAAATGCCGTCTTCCATTCGTCGCCCGAGCGGATTGTCAGAAAATGATAAGCACTGCAGAGATCTACTTTGGAGAATATTTTAGCTCCCTGCACTGCCTCCAGAATATCCGGGATGAGGGTTATTGGATAGCGATCCCGAATGGTGACTTCGCTAAGCCCTCGAAAGTCTATGCTGGGCCAGAGATCAAGTGAATCCCTATTGGGAAGAAAGAACAGTGGAGCCGCTGCATGGGATTTCGAGGGTCGGATAAGTCAGTTTTGTAAGTTGTCATCCAGGTAGGATCGGAGGGCTTTCTTCTCGATTTGGGACAATGCACACATCCTTCCAAAAAGCACTAATGCATTGGTAACCAGGTCAATCGGACAGAGTGAGGTCGGTGAGGAGGAAGCTCCAGCGTGGTCTTGTCTGTGAATACGGCATCAAAGCCTGTGAGATCAAACGGAATGGAATGCACCCCAACGGTTGTGTCTGAGGAGAACGGAAGGGCTTGTGCCTCCTGGTAGAATATACTGTGTAGAAAGTGCTTTTGGCAGAACAGGGAATCAAAACCCAATTGGTTGGTGGTCCAATTGATCCGGGGGTTGTGCTTCCGCAAACATGTAATACCAATGGAAAATGTGCAACGCGTATTATATCGAACTTGATATCTTCTGTATGATGTTGGATAGTTAGTCTCAAGTTTTCTGTAGTTTGTGTGATAGTTCCAGAGCTAAGAGGACTTCCGTCGACCCCTTCAACTTTCTGGTGTTACATACAATTGATCCTGCGCAGACCCACCTTATCTGCCCAGATCTTGTCGACGAAGTTACCCGCTGCACCGCAATCTAAAAGAGCCAATGGTTCAATCTGGCGGTGATCTATGTTGAGCAGGACCTTGAGTACCATGAGTCTGGAATCTTCAACGTGTTGGTAGGACCGATAGACAGAGAAACATAGGGACTGGAAGAGACCCCTCGACGACCCGTCCCTCCTAGGAACGAGGGCTCTCGTTTCCTGAACGCTGAGGTGCAATCTCTGTACAGTTCCGGATCTGATGCTGGTCCGATCCACAATAGGCACATAGCCCCTTCTCTCTTCTATGTTTCCATTCTTCAGGAGTTAGGGAGGGTCGGGCGGTGCCTATCTGCATAGGTTCGTTTATTCCTGTCAGAACAGGTGACATGGGAGGAGGAGGTTCTGTGGCTAGTGTTGGGTTTCGAAAACGTTGTCTCTCATTTCTTCTTTCTTGCATTCTGAACCCGATCTGAAGGGCAGCTGCTAACAGTTCAGCAAAGGAGGTGGGTCATGGAGACCTAGCCAACTCATCTTTGATGTCTTCACGGAGTCCGTGCCTGAATATGACACATTGGGACTGTTCAGGCCTTCCAGTCTCTGTGGCCAACCTCTTGAAAGTCGATATGTAGGTAAGGACATCTGCCTGCCCCTGGCCAATGTCCAGTAGGTCTTCACAGGCAGAGAAGGTAACCCCTGGTCTTTCGAACGTGTGCTTCAGCTGGGCCACAAAAGCCCCGTAGTCCTATAGCACTGGGTCAGCACCAGTGACGATAGGGGTTGCCCAGGCCAGGGCATTCCCGTCATGTTAGAGATTGTTGGAGCCACAGAGAAGGAAGATAATAACAAGGAGTCGGAAAACTACCAAGCCCGGCAAGCATAGAGGTCCGCTTGTCGAGTGAGAAGGATGAGCCACAGACCTCACACTTTGCATTACCAGTAATTTTGATCAATCACCAACAACCGTCTCGGATGCAAGCTGACGAAGCATACCTAGACAGCGGAGCAGTTGGGAATTATGTAGACCAAGATCTGGCAGCAGAGATGGGACTTCCCTTATGCTCTAAGTCAACTACTGAAAAAGTTACTACTGTTGATGGGACAGAAATAGCTTCCGGACCAGTAACCCAATGCACAGCAGCACTAACCCTACTGTGCCAGGATGGACACAGATAATCTATAACATTCAATCTCATCAAAGCTCCTCAGTTTCGACTAATCTTAGGGATGCCATGGTTGGTAGCTCACAACCCTCTGATAGATTGGCGTGCCAAGAAGTTGGCCTTTTCTGATGACTGTGCTCGCACCTGTTATTACCAAGAAAAGGGGAAAACAGACTTATGTACATCTGCTACTCCCAGTACGGTGGCGATTGTACTAGGTGTGACTAGTACTCTACCAAATGAATACCAAGATTTTCAAGACGTGTTGCAGAAAGAACAAGCCAATACTCTACCACCGCACAGGCCCTACGATTGTCCGATCGATCTCATACCTGGTGCGCAAATTCTTTACTGAACCAGAAAACCTCCATTTTAAATCGTATCTTGATCAGTACCTGGCAAATGGATTTATCCGCCCATCTAAATCACTGGCAGCCAGTCCCTTATTCTTCGTACCAAAGAAGGAAGGAGATTTGAGGACTTGCATCGACTATCACGCATTAAACCAGATCACAGTAAAAAAACGTTATCCATTGCCCTTTATTCCTGAATTATTGGATCAAGTCAAAGACGCCCAAAACTATACCAAACTGAACCTTAGGGGGGCGTACCATCTCGTTCGAGTGAAGAAAGGAGATGAATGGAAAACCGCCTTTCGTACCAAATATGGCTTGTATGAATACCAGGTAATGCCTTTTGGACTTTGCAACGCTCCTGCTGCATTCCAGTACTTTATGAATGATGTTTTGAAGGAGTTAATCGACGTTTGCGCCCTGGTTTACATTGATGACATCTTAGTGTATTCTGCTACAAAAGAAGACCATGTCAGGCATGTCCGATCCGTCCTTACTAAACTCTGCCAACATAAACTGTATGCAAAACTTGAATAATGCTCTTTTCATGTCACCGAAGTGGAGTTTCTCGGTTTTATCCTCACACCAAAAGATATCAGAATGGATAGGCACAAGGTAGATGCCATTCTTAACTGGCCGTCACCAACATCATTTAAAGGAATCCAGAGTATGTTGGGCTTTGCAAACTTTTACCGCCAATTCATCCCAGATGTTTCCCAAATAGTGCATCCAATTCCATCACTATTGAGAAAAAAACAATAAAAAGTTCCATTGGACCGAAGAAGCAGAGAAGGCCTTTCAAGAACTTAAGAACAAATTCACTTCTGCTCCAGTTCTACGGCAGTTACACCCTGTGGCCTTCTGGTCACGAAAATTCTCATTGAAACCTGCAGTACCTAAAAACAGCAAAGGCTCAATCATCCCATCAACTGCGGTGGGCTCTTTTCTTCGCTGAATATGACTATGTGATCACCTACCGGCCAGGAGTCCGAAACGGAAAGGCTGACGCCTTGGCCCACATGGGTGTTGATGAAAAGGTATACATAACTCCAGATTCAGTAGCCATCATTCCAGAAGTCAAACTCCTGGGTCTTACGACAACATGGACACAGGGTGAACTCCAAAACAAGATCCAACTTTTAATTGATCCCACTTTTTCACAAGAGTGGTGTACTCAAGGAGAACATTACACCATTAAAGACCAGTTACCATATTTTAGGAACCGTCTATACTTGCCAAGTAAAGATTTACAAGAGCAGGTTATTTCGGGTTATCACGACTCCCTGATTGAAGGTCATCCTGGAATTGCCAAAACTCTAGCTAAAGTAAAACAAAACTTTTGGTGGCCCACATGGCGTAAAGACATCATACAATTTATCCAATCTTGCGGTGTGTGTACACAAAACAAGTCCCAAAAGCAGAAACCAGCTGGTCTTCTCCAACCATTGGAAATTCTTCCCGCACCATGGCACACACTGTCCTTTGATTTCATTACAGATCTTCCTCCCAGTCAAGGATTCAACACCATCTTAGTTGTTGTAGACTAGTTCTCTAAAATGGCACACTTTATTCCTTTTAAGGGTCTTCCAAATGCATCCAATTTAGCAAAAGTATTCCTGGAGGAAATCGTACGGCTACATGGCTTTTCATCGGTCTTGATCTCAGATCGAGGTAGTCAGTTTGTATCCAACTTCTGGAGGAAATGCTGTTCAATGGCCCAAATTGACATTCGACTATCAACAAGTCACCATCCTCAAACAGATGGCCAAACAGAAATAACAAAGCAAACCCTTGAGCAATACTTACGTTGCATGTTACATCAAGTGGAAAGACATTGGAAGGACTTGTTATGGATAGCTGAATATGCCTATAATAATTCATTACACACCAGCACTGGACAAACCCCTTTCTACACTATATATGGTAGACATACACGTACTTCAGAATTGGATCTCCCAACCCCTTTGGAAATGCTAGCGGTTAAAACCCTACATACGACTATTTCCCAGGCCTTCAAAGAAGCAGCAGAACATTTACTCCAAGCCAAGAACAGCCAAAAGAAATTCTCTGACCAACATCGTAGTAAAGCCCCCGACTATCAAATTGGAGACAGGGTCTGGTTAGCATCAAAATATGTGCCCATAAAAGGGACTCAGACCTTTCGTCCCCGATATCTAGGACCTTATTCTATTGAATCCATAATACATCCAGTGGCAGTTAAATTAGCCATACCGCCCACTATGCAGATTCATCCTGTGTTTCACATATCACTTGTGAAACCGGTACAACCCGGTACTCGGGTTACAACACCCCCAAAACCAGTATTAGTTGACGGAGAACCACAGTTTGAAGTAAATGATATCCTAGACTCAAAATACACCAGATCCAAACTATACTACTTAGTTGATTGGAAGGGATACGGCCCTCAAGACAGATCATGGGAACCTAGTGAATACATCCATGCACTTCGCTTAATTAAAAAGTTCATTCAGAATTACCCAGCCAAACCAGGACCAGACAGAAGTGTCACCATGAGAAGGGCCTTGGGGGGGAGTGCTGTCATGACCCTTGCCCCTGGCCCTCACTGGCAGGTCAGCCTTCCAGTTAGGGCCAGGTCAAATGCCTTAAAACCTCATCCAAGACTCTCTTGGAGTCAGTCCTGGCCTTTGGCGCCAGGCTCATAACCATCATTAAGACCAACATTAGAATGGGACTATTTACTTAGGATTATTTAACTTGGGGGGGTTCAGCCAACATGGAGGCGCACACATAGCTCAGTTACAAGGAACTGAGCTATGCAGTCTAGTCTTTTGGGTGTGGCAGGCCTGGGATTACTTTACCTGGACTACTTTGGGTGTGGCAGGCCTGGGACTATTTTACCTGGACTACTTTACCTGAGAATATTTAAACCGCACCCAAACAGCAGAACATGCTTTGCGTTATTCTGCTGTGGGCAGCGTACAGCTCACCGTGTCCAGTTCTTTGATGCCAGCTTACCTGAAACCAAGGACCTGCAGAGAGAGGAAGAACACTACGAAACTTACCTGGAACAGTATCCTGTCTTCAATCCATCGCCGACTTCAGTTCCACTCACCTGAAGGTATGAACTCCATCATCCGGCACCACATGCATCCTGGAATACCCTAACCTGGAAAGAGGAGAAAGAAAGACAGCATTAGTAAGCTTTTACTCACGTTGCCTACCGAATGAAGAAAGCCACACAATTCTTACCTGGTTAGTCATATCCTGGTCCGTATCATTGCTGGAACATTACGGCGCTCGGCGAGGAACATTGCAACCTGCAAGGAGAGAAAAGACACAGGTTAGCAATATAAAAGGCAAAACAGCGCTGCGCATCGCGCATTACTCACAGGACAGCATCGCGCACACCGCGCTTTCGCCTACCGGCCCATGCTCATTTTCAAACTGCATGACAACACCAAAATACCTTTCCATACCTAAAAGGAAAGAAGCAAGACATTATTATTCGAACTAAGAGGAACATAAGAACTGCATATAAAGACTGTAAAGCAGAAAACCTACGGAGTCGCAGCAAACCTGGATTCCCACAGGGGGGCTTGCACCAGTGAAGTAACCTGGTCGCTGCTCGCCCCCCCACATCTACGCGCCCCTGCCACGAGGAGCAGGACGGAGAATCCACCTTTTACAATATTAAGGTGAGGAGAGGGCCCAAGGGGGAGGAAGCAGTTGAGGCCAAGGGAGGTGGAAAAACATAAAGACAACCTGCTATTGAATCCAGCTCTCCTATATTGCAGACCCATCTTTAACCAAAGGCCTTACCAAGGGACTGGGAGAGGGTTCGAGAGTGCAAATCATCCAACCAGGGCTGGGTGGCGTCCCCGTGGATACCAGGTGAGCGTAACAGGAAGCCCCTATAGTGGAACAGAAGAGCACTACAGTACACAAGGGTGTGGCACCCATCGGCAAGGAGACTTTCAAGGAGACCCCTTCAGATTGCGAAGTACGCCCAAAATAGTCTTTGATCCCACATGCCCAGGCACTAATAAGATGATGAATGAGCCGTCAACTTCCAGAACTGGTCAGATTATGTGGGGAAAGGGGTGGGCTTCGGCTAATTCAGCTACTAAGGAAGTGCTGACAAAACAAAGTGTCGGGAACCTTGTCCCATTCCTGATCTTCAAGAAGCGGAGAAAAAATCCAAAAGGCTGGAAGTAACATGAACTACTTGTCCGTAAATCGAAAAAGATGCCAGCAGTCAAGTCCAAGAGGAGATCTAATGGCTCATGGGCGTTCCTAAGGAACCTGGCAACCCCCCCTTTGTATGATATCACGAATACGAGAGTGTGTATGTCGAGGCCAAGGAGGCGGCCTTAGCACAAGGAGGAGGACACATCCATTGATAGAGGGCCATTCACGCATCAAAGATTAGGTGGATTTTAATCTGTCGCTCTTGATGGTCCACGAGTATGACATGAATGAGGAGGATACCATGTCAGCCTTGGAGAGAATGGTCTCCCACAACAAAGGTCGTTCCTTGCTCTCCTGTGTGGGTCTAAATGGAGATCGATCTGAAGCACAGTTCCAGACGCTGGAAGAACAGTCGATCAACTGACTTTAAAAGGCCTCGTTACCTTGCCTCTCTAGAAGACAGAGAGGAAGGGGCGACGAAGTGGGCTCATATTAATGAGAAAAATTGCTGGAAAAACAGTCTATTAGCTTCTTAAAGTTTGAAAAACGTGGTAAAAGAACACAAAACAGCCAACGCGATGTCAAGAGGCTCCCTCTCAAATTGAGACTAGAAAGTCAGAAAGTCTTCTCCATCTTAAAGACGGGGTGATTCTGAATTGAGCGAACGTGAGGAAGCTGTTCCACCATGTCCCCGCCTTCCACTTTCTTAGTTCAGAGGACATAAAAATTGTCGATTTCGCCACTGAGAGACAGACGGACAATGTGATTCTGCACCTTAATTCAAAGGGTCCCAAATTCTCCCTTTTAAGGCGCACCCGCCTGCTGCATCCATGGGGCTTTGACCTGACCGAGCTTTCGACACAAGAAAGATTGTCAGAGTACCGAAACATTCTCCAAAATCAGTCGAAAGCCAGCCCAGTGAAAACGAAAAGGTTATCCATTAAATTAACTGAGTGACCCCCGTGGATCCCACGATAAATCATCAGCAGGGGTTTATGAGAGTGAAGCTACAGATTCTAGTAGCCCTGCACCCAAATGGGAATGGCCTCTCAGAATACCATTTGAAAGTCGACCTAATGGACATCGGAAGATCATCCCCCTACAAAGAAAAGACAAATTAGAAGGGAGAAGGGAACAAAAAGAGAGCTGATGCTCGTGAATGCAACTAGCAGCGAGCAAAAGGATGGTCCGTTGGCTTTTGGAATGCAAGAGGGTTTTCCCACTTGGCCACAGACAAAGATATTGCTTCGGGAGAAATTGACATTCTTTGCCTGCAGGAGATTTGGCTGTCCATCTCGCCAGTCTATGACGGCTGTAGTTCTTACATCAACCCAACTGTAGTCGGGCCTAAAGGCAGGCCATCTGCAGGTCTTTTAACATTGATAAAAAAACGGAAGATACTTTTCTGTGGTAGATTCCATATGCCCAACTGTTTTATTCAGGCCAGTTGTATAAGAACGGGAGGATCTTCTTCGAATACCCATAATTGGCTACTTATAAACACCTACTGGAACTCCATGGGGATTGAAGCGAGTAAGTTCCTACAGACGTTTAGTGATGTTATCAATTAATTCAACAGTAAATATACAATTGATTCAATTTGTGTGGGTGATAACATTGATGTGCCTTGTCTGTCTAGAGGTGGTGGGAGGATTGATGGGACGTTGGGCCTTAAGGGACCGAGAAACATGAGGGCATTGGCTTGGTTATAGCTAATAGAAGCCACTGATTTGCACATGGTAAATGGTTACGGTGAGGTTGACTACCCCCTGGCAGCAATATGGACAAACGGGGTGTATTCCTCTACTTTGGACCATGTGTTTGTCTGCTCTAACTTAAACAAACGGGTTACTTCTTTAAGAATATATCCTAAAAAATATAATGACCATTAACATGCATCAGGATTGATTTACCACATCGGTGCAGAGGGTGGGGCCCCATTCCTGGGGCGTTTGCCTCCTCACACCAAAGCAGCATATGAGCATCAAAATCAAATTGGCCAAATACGCCTACACAACATCACGTCCCGACCTGAATATAACCTGCAAAATGTCAATGGAACCCTCGGAAACGGGAGCAGCAGCCACCAAGGAGGACATAGTCGCTCTCCTGAGTGAAATCAGAAATATGGGGGCGAACTTAGGCGGCAAACTTGACAAGATGACCCAGAGAGTCGATAACATTGAGGAGCGACTAGAGTGCGTCGAGAATAATCAGGCATCGATAGATACACTGGAAACCCAACTGGACCTCAGAATGCGCAACATAGAGAAAAGGGAGGAAGACATCCGTTTGAAGATCGATGACTTAGAAAATAGGGAGAGGCGAAACAACCTGCGTTTCTTCGGAATTCCGAAACGGGAAGGCGAAACAGAAGAGGACCTCAAACAGACCATACACGACATCATTAGAATCCTAGCCGCCGATGAGAATATCGACAAACCCACAATAGAAAGAATACACAGAGCTGGCGGCCCGCCATGCGGTCCGAGATCGGTCCTAGCCAGGTTTCTCAAATACCAAGACAGAACAAGGATACTCGCGAAGGCCAGGTCAGGTGACACTCTCACACTCGGCGGAGCCCAAATAACCATCTACCAGGACTTATCCTCGCTTACCCTGGCTTTGCGACGTCTCTGTAGCCCTCTAACAAAATGGCTCAAGGATCTGGGCGTAAGATATAGGTGGGGGTATCCCTTTTCCCTCACGTTCGAGCATGGAAGCAGGAGGATAATACTCCGCTTGGAGGACGAAATTCGAGACTGTATCGCAGACCTCCTCGGCGCTACCCCAAAGGAAGGCTCACAAGACGAACCAGCACAAGATAGTGTGAAATGGGGACCACTGGGCCGAAGAGGAAAAAGGTCAGGGGATCCGGGAAGTACAGACGGCCCAATGATACGCCGGACAGTAACAAACGATGTGGTACACAAAGGTTCCTCATCTCAGCGATGTTCATGCGGATACTATGGTCCGGAGACTCATCAGTAAGCGGGAACCCAGCACACCACAGCTGCCATGCCCGGCTCACTATGAACTTCCCATCAGAGCTACGATAAGGACCTGCTGGTGGATAACGAACTACGAGACTGCATGTATCATTTTAATTACTATTTCGCAATAATAGTTGTTCTTGTTTGTTAAGATGTTATTTAAGTTGATTTTCAAAGAATTGGGGGGGTAGGAGCTCACAATGTTATAAAGAAATTATTCGCGATTGCGGTCATGTGGTTACGACCCCCACAAGTGGTCCGACAGTAGACCGGCTGCACGCACCTGGTCCAACTCGGACGCCATCACATGTGGATGCAGATCCTCATGCGGAAAATGATGGACAGAAAGCTAGAACAGAGGACAATGGGTATTACGGTTAATACCTTGAAGAGGGGGGGAGGGGCGCGCAAAACTCCATAGCCGCTTTCGGCTTGAGACACTTATCGAATTACTTCCAGGGCGACAACTTCCTGCAACGGGCAGTGCGAAGTGACTAGCAAATCCAAAAGACTCACCACTGATCAACGGCCCTGACGAATCAGGTGATAGGCATGGCACACTTAGAATTGGCACGCTCAACGTCAAGGGGCACAATTCCCCCCACCAAAAGGTCGCTAGTCTCTAGAGAGTTCACGAGAGCGAATCTAGATGTACTCTTCCTACAGGAAACCCGCTACAGCAAAGGAGATGAACGGAAAGTAATGTATGCCAAACTAGGCACAGAATACTGGGGCTCCGGCCCGCTGAAAAACGCTGGGGTTGGCATACTAGTCAGCAAAGCAATCCGATTCGAGCTCTTAAAGTCCTGGACAGATGTAAGTGGTAGAGCACTTGTACTGGTCGGGAAGATACAAGACACCATCATCACACTTGTGTCCGTATACGGACCCAATACTGGTCAATCCAGATTTCTTCAACAAACAATCCCCAAAGTCATGAACGAAGCAGAGGGAGAAGTGATTGTGGGAGGCGACCTCAATACATGGATGGATCCGGACATGGACAGGCAAGCAGGCAACACTTCCGCAACCCTATCGTCAAGCATCAGAAGCTCACGAGTGGCAGATATGATGGACGCCTACGATTTTAGGGACGCATGGAGACACATTAACCCAAACTGAACAGCCTTCACCTTCTATTCTGCGCCACATGCCACGTATTCCAGAATTGACTATATATACCTGACCTCAGAACTCATCGCAGCAATGTCTGAATCTACCATATCAGCTCCAAATGCCGCTTCAATGAGACGCTTCTCAAAGACCCGGTCTTCCGAGAGCAACTTGAACAGGACATCACCCAATATTTTGAGCAAAACAATACAGGTGCAATCTCCATGAATATAGTATGGGAGGCAGGCAAAGCCACGTGGAGAGGAGTTCTCATCAGGGAGGGGGCAGTGAAGAAAAGAGAATGCCAACTCATAGAACGTAAGCTACGAAATGAAATCGCTCAACTTGATCTCATGGCCCAATCCACGGACCCCAACAGACTTCATAAGATCAAGCAGGCCAACGACAAAAGGGCGGAACTACGACAACTAGAAATAGGAGCCATTGTACGCAAACTCCAATGGCTGAAGCAAAAGCAATATGAGCATGGGGACAAAGCTGGGGCCTTACTCGCCGCAAGACTTCGCGGCCAACACAGAGAGCAATGGATTCCTACGGTACAAGATGCAGAAACACCCCACGACCACTGTCCCCCCAACGTCCCTGAAGTCTTCGCCAACTTCTACGAGGGACTATACACCTCACAGGCCGCCCCGCATACAGAGGCAATTGCAGACTATATGACCAGAGTATCTATGCCAACCCTCCCGCCAGAAATAACACAAGCCCTGGATGCTCCCATTACAGGAGAAGAAATTGAGGACGCAATCAAAAGACTCCCAGCGGGGAAAGCCCCTGGAAACGATGGCTACACGGCAGGGTTCTACAAGACCTACAAGGATGCCCTCCTCCCATTTATGGTTGATCTCTTTAACAACATCCTCCAATCCGTTGTGGCCCCCGACTCCTTCTCAGAAGCATTAATAACAGTCATCCCCAAGGAAGGAAAAGACCCCAAGCAGTGTGCCTCCTACCGCCAAATATCCCTCCTGGACATTGACGCGAAAATCTATACAAGGATCCTCGCTTCACGGCTGGAGTCACACATGCCCACAATAATCCACAACGATCAAGTGGGCTTCATCCTAGGTAGACAAGATGCAGACTCGACCCGTAAGACCCTCCACCTAATACATGAAGCCAAAACAACACCGAACATGCCAACATTATTCTCAATTGACGCTGAGAAGGCATTCGATAGGGTCGAATGGCATTTCTTGGAGGCTACGTTGAAGCAAATAGGCCTGGGCCCCACTCTTCGATGAGGGATCAAAGCGGTTTATACGGCCCCAAAAGCCTCTGTCGCAGTGAACTCTCAGTTTTCCCACTCAGTAGAGGGACGAGACAAGGCTGCCCCCTTTCGGCAATACTTTTTGCATTGTCCTTAGAGCCAATCGCCCGAGCTCTCCAAGCAGACGCCGCGGTGGAGGGCATGCAAGTAAATGGCAGAGAGTCCAAACTGGCCCTGTATGGAGATTAAATCTTGCTCCATGTATTGAATCCCTTGTCATCAATTCTGAGGGCGATACACCTTATAGAGGAATACGGCACGCTTTCAGGTTCCAAAATAAATAAAACTAAATCCATCCTCTTCCCACTCCACGAGCCAACCATGGAGCAGCAAAGAGAACTTGAACACCTAGGCCTAATTGTTGGGGGCCCCACACTGAAATATCTGGGGATCAACCTCACGAGAGACTTATCACATCTCTACGAAGCAAACTTCCCACAGCTTCTCAGCGCCTTCAAAGCTGATCTCACAAAATGGAAATCGCTTACAATCTCCTGGATGGGGCGCCTGAATGCAATCAAGATGGTGAGCCTCCCACGCTTCCTATACCCCTTCCAGGTCCTGCCCATCACAATCCCAGAGCACTTTTTTAAGCAGGTCAAGAAGGTCATATTAGAATTCCTGTGGGACGGGAAAAAACCCTGGATACCGTATGACATCTTGATACTCCCAAAGGAGCTGGGTGGAGTAGGACTACCGGATTTGGAACAATACTACCAGGCAACACAACTCAGAATCTTGATCCCACACCTCTGCGATAGAAAGGATCTACAATGGGTCCAACTGGATAACGACAACTTGGTCCACGTAACTCTTGCAGAATGGCTATGGGTCCCCAGGTCGAAGCTCACAAGACGCCTGCGCAATCACCCAATACTCGGAACTCTTTGGAACATCTGGAAGAAAGGGAAGGGAATGTCAGGAGTCACCACGTGGCCTTCCCCTCTGAGCCATCTCTGGACCCCCGGGATCCGAGAAGAAATCCCCGAACATGCCAGATACCAAACCTGGTTTGACGCCGGACTAGAGAGAGTTGGCCAGCTGTGGAGAAAAGGGAAGTTCATCTCGATCTCTGAATTAGAAGAAGCCCTCCAAATCCACCCAATCTTCTTGTACCTGCGCTTAAAAGGGGTGCTATTGAGGAAAGAATGGAAGGCCACCACGCAGAGGGAGCTTACACCCTTTGAGATGATCTTGGACACGACCAACACATCTAAAGGCTTAATAACCTGCATGTACAAGGCCCTAATCACCAAAGACCACACCCAGAGTCTTCGTCTCAAAGAGAGATGGGAAAAAGATTTCGACAGAGACTTTGATCAGCGAGCCTGAGGCTCACCGCTGCCGCCACCATGCTGCTCACCCTCCTCTCCACACTCACTACTCTCAAACTCTATCCTCCCATCCATCCCCTCATCCACACACCACCTAGCCTACTCTTCTGCCACAAGCATCTCGCTATTAAGGATATCACACCAACCATGACAGATCGTACACCCTGTGTAGTAACTCTGCACAGACTAGAAAGACTTAGAGCGCGCACACAGACCCCAGAACTTAGCACACTAGCCCTTCCCACTGAATTCAGAAACTCTAGACTGAGTTCCCGCACCACCTCCACACGCTGCCCCCGCACGGAATACCCACACACCCACAGTCCACCACCCACTAACCTAGCCACACCCTGCAATACCACCTCACAGAACATACCAGACACGACCATCACTCACACCTCCACAAGCAAACATCACACACCTCACATCAAATGTGCCCTCCTCAATGTCCGATCACTCCCAGCTCATGCCTCTGATATTCATGACATTATAACCAGTAATAACATTGACCTGTTAGCCATCACCGAAACATGGTTACATGAAGCATCAGGCCCTGCCGTTACACTTGCACTACCACCGGGCTTCTCCATACTCAGACAAGATAGGCCAGATCGAATAGGAGGCGGAGTAGCCCTCATCTACAAAGAGAACCTACAGCTCCGACCTGTCAGTCACCCCTCGACCAACAACTCTGACCTCTTATCGGCCAAACTCACATTGTCACCCAACAGCACCATCAACATTCACCTACTATACCGCCCCCCAGGCAACTCCCCAGACTCCCAGGACAACATCTTACACATCCTTAGCAACAATATCAAAAGCTCCACCAAAACCATTCTACTAGGGGACCTCAACCTCGGATTTAATGATCCCAAGGACAAATCTGCAGCCACTCTCACCAAGGAACTCAATGACCTGGGCTTCATCCAAAAAGTAGAAAGTCCTACTCACATCAAAGGCCGCATACTTGACTGGATCGCAGACCATAACTACCTCTCCTCTATCACCTCCAACTCCTCACTGCCTTGGACTGACCACAACTGCATAGAGTTCTCTATTCCTATCACCAAAAACCTTAAGACTCTGACCCCTGCCAGCGCTGCACAAGTCAGAAGCTCTAAAGAACTCACAGAGGAGAACCTACGCCCATACCTCAATACCCCAGTGTTAGCCCCCCCATTCGCTAGCGACCCCAATATCCTAGCAGACATCTACAAAGATGTCCTCACCAAAGCTATCAATGTAATAGCGCCACTCGAATGGAAAAAAGAGAAGAAATCCTTACACTCCAACTCCTGGTTTACTGAAGAACTGCACTCAATGCGATCCCACAAAAGAGCAGCACTAAAAAACTGGCAATCTGACCCCTGCACCAATACCAAAAACATATTCAATTTAATCTCCCACCAATACAAGAGCGCTATCTCCAATGCCAAAGCCAACGCCTTCAACACTCGTATCGCCAATGCCAAGTCACACTCCAAAGAGATTTTCGCAATCTTTAATGAGCTCATCTCCCCCCACAATCAAAGATGAAGCGTGGTGTACCAGCATTCAAGCTGCCATGCTTCACAAAATTGACCTTCTCCAAAAGAAAATCAAAGACCACTGCAAAGCACTTCCTCACCAGACAGGAACCAAACCGACCAACACCCCACCCACTTCCTCCAAGCCCACCATACCTGACTTCTCCTTCAGAGATGTCACTGAAACAGAAGTTATTAACCTTCTAATAAACCTCAAACCCTCCCCATGCAAAGGCGACATTCGCCCACCTAAACTAGTCAAAGACTGCGCAGACTGCCTTGCGCCGCTCCTCACAGCATTTATCAATGCGTCCTTTAAAACAGGCATCATCCCAGCCAACCTCAAAGAGGCTTGGGTCCGGCCTCTCCTAAAAAAAACGACTCTTGA
Source organism: Ambystoma mexicanum (assembly GCF_040938575.1). NCBI lineage: Eukaryota > Metazoa > Chordata > Amphibia > Caudata > Ambystomatidae > Ambystoma > Ambystoma mexicanum. The sequence goes on from NC_090923.1 coordinate 644,828,714, forward strand.
CCCCTCACAACCCAACAACTATAGACCAATAACCACTGTGCCATTCTTGCTGAAATTACTGGACAAAGCTGCACACTGCCAAATCCAACACTTTCTGGAAACCCACTCCATCCTCGGGACGAGGCAATCGGGCTTCCGGAAAGGACATGGCACAGAAACAGCCCTGGTAGATCTGAAGAGCCAGATCACCCAAATCATGGACAAAGGCAAGCCGGCTCTTCTGCTTCTTCTAGATCTCTCAGCCGCGTTTGATCTGGTTGATCACAAGATTCTCACTTCCCACCTCACGCACTCAGCCAACTTCTCCAAAGAAGCAGCCGCCTGGATCACTTCCTTCCTTGAAGGTAGGGCCATGAAAGTCTTCTCGGGCATCGCCAACGCCACTCCCACGACAATCCACTGCGGGGTCCCTCAAGGTTCCTGCACTGCACCTACACTCTATAACTTGTTCACCAAGCCCCTCTTTGACAAACTTGACTCATACGGCATCACCTACACGAACTACGCGGACGACACACAAGTACTTCTACCCCTCTCAGGCTCATACAACGAAGACGCAAAGGCTCTCCTCACTATCTACTCCATCATCAAGGCATGGATGGCAATTAATGGCCTCTGCCTCAATGGTGACAAGACTGAAATCTTGATATTAGGTCAACAGAACACCTTAGACAAACTGGACAAACTGTACACTAACTTCTCCATTGACAACTCCATCATCCCCGTGTCCACAGCCGTCAAGACACTGGGAGTATACCTTGACTCTTCGCTATCAATGACTAGACAAGTCAGCGCAATCACTTCCGCATCCGCACACACCACCAAACTTATAAACGCCAACAAGCCCTACCTCTCTAAACCTAACTGCCTCTTCATAGCGAGGGCAACCATTGGAGCCAAATTGGACTACTGCAATGCTCTCCTAGCAGGCACATCAGCCAAAAACATAAATAGACTACAAATCACGCAGAACAACGCTCTCCGGGCCGCTCTTAGTATCCCAAGAAGAGAGCATATCACCCAGGCCAGGCTCTCAGCCCAATGGCTCCCAGTCAAAGAACGGATCACCCTCAAAATCCTCACCCTCACTCACAAATGCCTCTCCTTCTCCGCCCCGTCCTATCTTTCAGATACCATCCTCAAACCTTCCTCCACACGTCCCACTAGGACGCAATACGCTAACCTACTCTGCATCCCACGCATCAAAAAAGCCAAAGCCGGAGGTCTAGGTTTTCCCTACATTGCAGCACAGACATGGAACGCTCTCCCTTCAGACATCCGAACGGAAAACTCACTTCCCATCTTTCGCAAGAAACTGAAAACCTTGTTCCTTGCAAAATAACTAGCAAACTCTCAAGAAGCCATGTAAATATACTGCCTTGCTATTGTATATATTTCCTCTGTAATTTATGTACTACTTGTAACTACGGTTTCCTTTGCAACTAAGATGTCTGTAATAAGCGCCACGATGCTTCTGGGCTGATGTGCGCTCAACAAATTTGAATAAATAATAAATAAAATTTGTGAAATGCCGGCCAAGATATCGATTGCCGCCCACTACAAACTGCACGCTATAAAATGACTCCACAGGTGGCAATACGATCCACAAAGACTGTCCAAAATGTTTCAAACTTCCAGTCCGAGATGTTGGCGACATTGTGGTATGGACACCGATTATTGGCATATGTGGTGGATATGCCCCAAAGTCTGCGTTTATTGGCAAGAGGTCCTGGGATGGATTAAGCAGTTGGATGGCATAGAGAGGGAACTTCCCCCCCCTCCTGATTCTTTTTGGTCTTGAAGAAGAGGACGACGAATTGGTAAGGGTAAATGGATTAGTTTCCCCCCTGCTACTAGCAGCAAGAGCCGGCCTAGTTATCAAGTGGAAATCCCCATGCCTGCCAGGCAAAAAGGACTGGTTACAAATTGCCATGAATATATACACAATAGAGAAAATAACGGCAACCCTGCACGATAAGGCTGCACGACATGAGGAAGCCTGGAGCGACTTTACGGCACGCCACATCACCGGCCCTGCCACGAGTGACTCCCCACACCAATGAAAGCTGCACCTGCTCTGCCCCACCAGAGACTGAGCACCTAATCTCGCAGTGTCTATTGACCATGCCTGTCACAAATCTTATCCAGTGAAGTCCAGAGATAAACGTCACACAGCCCATTACGGCTTGCTATAGCTCACACCAGACCCGGAAGTCTTATGATCAAGGACAAGGGGAGGGGGGGTGGGCAAGGATTTAAAATGTTTGTCCATTAGAATGGGACATGTATTTTCTGTTAGAATATTGCGCGGGTGGAACGAAGTAACCTTAAGATGTAACAAAGTATGTTCAAATATGCACCCACCCAGACGTTCACTTCTAATGTTAAAACCAATAAAATTAAATTTGAAAAAAAAATAATATATAGCACCACTCTTTTCTGAGACTGTCCATAAGAAATAGAGAGACCAATTTGCGAAACGAGCTATGGCAGTTCCGTCTGGAAGTCTCTAATGGATGTAATAGACTGAGACTGATGAGGAAAGGTCTCAGAGCTTTAAAAACGAATCTTGCTAAATTAGGGAATGGAGAAAAAGGAGTGAATTACGACCCTTGGCTAGTCGAATTTAGAGCCACAAATAACATCTCTGTTAGGGAAAAAAGGGGGAGGCCATAAACAACTTAATCGCCATGAGAAAACAAAAATTCAGAAACTGGGCAGCAGCACAAGGGCCAAATTGCTGCAGTCAGATTCACAGACCATGCTTGCAAAGATAACAAGAAGAGACTCTCGAGCAATATGGGAACTGCTTATTCAACAGGGTAATGGCACAGCCATGCCAGTGTCGAACATGGTGCCAGAGAACAAATGGCTAGCCCACTATGAGAAATCTTTTCCTAAAAAAGATTATACAGACCAGGATCAACCTAGAGCAAAAGGGGGAGGCTGACCCCTTACCTTTGACGAGGGGGACTTGTTAACATTAATCAACAAAGCAAGCAGTTTGAGAGCCCCGGGCCCAGACGGCATCACAAATATGATTCTGAAAGAAGCTCCCGAAGACTGTTTGTCCTTTATGTTCTCCCTCTTTAAACAGATTATGAAGACCGGGACAACTCCGAAATCGTGTTTGTCCCAATTCATAAAGGAGGTGATAGAGCTAATCCTGAAAACTATCGCCCTCCTAGATGTCATGGGGAAGATCTTTTGGGGGGGCCCGGCTGTCTCACCTGCAAAGAAGGATAGCGGCTTTCGGGCAGATCCGACCCTAGACAGACAGGATTCACTAAGGGCATGGGGACGGATCTGAATCTGTTTCTATTAAACATCCTTAAGGGAATTGCAATTGAAAAAGAGCTGCACATTTATATGGCCTATATAGACCTCAAAAAGGCGTTCAACAGTGTAGAAAGGGAATTTCTCTGGAAGTAAATGGAGGAATGGAGGTGTCCGGGGCTATACACTGACACCAATGTCAAAATTAGGCTTAAAATGGGCATGGGGAACACATACAAAAACATGATTCGAGCCAATTACAACTAACCAACGGCCAGAATAGCAGTTAACGGAGAATCTTTGGACACAATCAGAATAGAAAGAGGCACCAAACAGGGTTGCCCTCTATCACCACTCCTATACGCTATATTCCTCGAACCACTATTGGCAAAGATCATAGCGGTCCCAGACATAAAGGGAATAGAAATGGGAGGACGAACACACAAGACAGCGGCATACGCAGACGAAATGATGATGACGATTACAGAGCCAACTAAGACACTCCTCCTCCTCATCCAACAGATAGATGATTTTGGAGCAATATCAGGCCTAAAAATTAACAAACAGAAATCGTCAGTAATGGTCCTGGTGGGGGACAAAAGAGAGCTTTACAGAAAGATGGAAGAACTCCACCTACAATCAGCGGAAGACGGGGTGAGATACCTCGGAGTCACACTGACACCCACGATAAAGAACCTCTTCACAGGGAACTATCCGAAACTCCTAGAAAACATAGAAAGGGATCTGCACAGTTGGAACCCGCTGGCAATATCTTGGTGGGGCAGAATAACAGTCATTAAGATAACGATACTCCCCAAACTATTGTACTATTTCCAGGCACTCCCCATACGGATTCTGACGATGTTCTTTAAGTCCCTCACCAAAATCGTTACAAAATACATATGGCAAAACAAAACACCAAGACTTTCGCAACAAGCGCTCACAGCACAAAAAACAGATGGAGGAATGGCGCTCCCGCACTTTAAGAAATATTATGAGGCAGCACAACTGTGGGCCCTAAACGAATGGATCACCAACACCTCAGACAAATGGTGGGAGGCACAGGACAGAGCAATAGCAAGAACAAACCTGCGCCAACTACTATGGACCAAACATGAGCACAGACACCAAAACCTCAAAATAAGTGAGATTATGAGCTCCACCATGGAAGTGTGGGACAGAGCGACAAAGAAGGGAACTTTCACGATAGATCCCGCCCCCTTCATACCAATCCTAGACAACCCAGAATTCCCTCCGGGGGCCGAAAAAGGAGCGTTCCAGAAGTGGAGATCAGCAGAGTGCCCAAAAGTGGGAGATATGTTTACAGGCCAACACATCAGAACATTTCCCGAATGCCAAGACCTACTGGGTCTAACGGAAAAGGACAGATACCAATACAATCAGCTCTTTCACTGGCTCAATACGCCAAGAATAACTCACGCATTGACCAGAATTCTTACACCATTCGAGACGTACATGATGACCCAAACGGGAGAAGAGAAATTTGTTTCCACCCTATACAAATTCATAAATGCCCAAACCGAAAATATATCATGGCTGTACATGAAGAAATGGGAAACTACTTTAGGGAAACACATCACGAGGGAACAGTGGACATATATCTGGCAAATAATCCCTAAATGGACACGGCAATCCAAACAAGAGAAGCATGGACAAAAATAATGATACAATGGCATTACACCCCAGAAAGACTCCACAGAATGTTCAACACTGCACATCCAAACTGTTGGAGGATGCGACACAATAGGAAATTGGAGACATATCTGGTGGGACTGCAAGGAACTGCAACCCTTCTGGTCAGAGGTGAAATCACAAATGCAAAACATCTTTAAGGAAGCGGCGAACCTAGGAGAGGAAGTGTGGATGTGCGGTATGTGGGACCCGAGACGAGAGCCAGGACACTTACAAAAACACAAAAGAGAAATTTCATGGGTCTCCTTATAGCAGCCTGGCTAGCAATAGCACAAAAATGGAAACAAAACTCCCCCCCAACCAAACAAGAATGGCTGCACAGAATATGGACTTATGTGGCAATGGAAAAAAATCACTTACAACGTACAAGGGGACAGACAAAGATTTGCAACAGATTGGGGGGAAGCAATAGAATATCTACAAAGCGACTACATGCTCCAATGGTGCCCGCATAAAATCTGCATACTGGACATGTTCACAGGATAATTCCAGAAAGAAAACTGGAGGCAGTGGACCACCTAAGAACTGTACAACCGGTGAGGGGGAGAGGAAATGGGACAACGTTGAGTCCCGATGTTTATGTTTAAAGAAATGCAAATAAAAAAACATAAAAAAAAAAAATTAGGCTTAACACACAAGGTCTCTTACCTCATTCCATCACCACGCAAAGGGGGCTAAGACAAGGCTGTCCACTTGCCCCGACCCTTTTTAACCTATTTGTGTCGGACATACCTGTTATTTTGGAGGGGGTGAACGCCTTCCCACCGAAAATTGGTAAACATAAGATTGGCAGGTTGTTATTTGCTGACAACCTCGTCCTTTTGGACCAGACCCATATAGCGCAGCTTGAATGCACTGCTGCAGTACACAAGGGCAAATGGTCTAGAAATCAAATTAGGGCATTCAGTATTAAAAACAAGAAGGGTTGGTCTGGACACAAATATTTTAGGGAAGGGATTCCCTTAATAGAAACCCAGTCGCTGACATTTGGGAGCCCATATTAACTTTCGGAAGGACGGTTCGAGGCTCTTGGCCCTTAAAAAGAAAGGTTCCAGGTTGACATCGCAAGCAATATTGCTCCATAGGAGATTTTGAAAATGTTCATTAGAACCAGCCATTACTTTCTTTGAGGCTAAGGTGACTCCTGTTTTGATCTTTGGTGCAGACGGGTTTCTCTTCACAACATATAAGGTATGGGCATCACTAGAAGGATCTTTTTGGAGAAAGCTTCTAAAACTGCCAAACTCAATAGCAAGTCCAATCATTAGATGCGAGTTAGGCCTTATTTCACTGTATGCGAAAATTATATGGAAGTCTCTATCTTTATTTCGCAAATGTCTACTGGTGCCCCTGACTCCCTCTTTTGAAATTCTTAGTAAAGAGATGAGTAGAATGGACCCTGGTATACTGGGACAATGGGAATGGCGTTGCAGAGCCTTGGTAGAATTGTTAGACTCCAACATCGAGGTTCTGGTGACAAACCCAGACAAAATAAATAGGAAAATCTGGGAGCGAGACTGGATTAAAACCCTAGAGGATAGAAACACCCACTGAATGCAATCAGATCTAGGCAGAGTCCAAGTCCTATGGCATAAGGCAGCGATATTTAAAGCTCTTTCCTTCTCTGTGGTAGAGGACCCAGTTTATGAGACTAAGATTTAACTTGTTCCCCGCCAATGAAATCTTGAAGATTTATGGCAAATCGAAGGACAAGAATTGTAGATTTAGATTTTGCAGTTGGGAGGGCCAAGTAGAAACACTATGCCATGCTTTGTTAGGATGTAGGGGGTTGACCGAAACTAGAACCAAGTATTTGAGAGACTGTATAAAAAAACGCAATGCGAGGAGGCCGATAGCTTCTGGTCACGTCTCATGGGTGGTGAAAATTTTCCTGTGATCTTTGCAGCGATACAGTTTCTGAAGGTAGTGTTTCACATGTAAATAGGGGTGGATTAAGATTGCTGAACGTGTGTCTCCAAAGTTTTAAGAGGTTTTGATAAAAGTTTGTAATAAATGATGTAATCAATAAAAAAATGTAAACAAATAGGAGGCGTGCTCTTGGAGAGAGCTGATAACTTTATATGGCTAGGTTTTCCCATTTCCCCAAACCACAGGCCCCAAGAACAAGGGACTGGGCGAAGGCCCGTACATTGGCCATGTTGACTGAAAGGAAATGTTTATATTCAAAGTTCCGAACATTTTTAGTGTTATCAATGATCAAATTTTACAAAGAAAAAGGAATTCTGAGACTTTTGTCTCATTCAGACACTATTCACCTGTATCCTTTATTCACCTGTATCCTTAAAATCTTAAAGAGTCTGGGGGTATTGATCTGGAGAAGAGGGCTCAACGTCCAGAAATCCGCTCCCCTCCTGGCACTTCGTTATGAACTAGGTTTATGCTCTCTAGAAAGCAGGGCTCACTGGAGACTTTTGGGTTTCTATCGAAAAAATCTTGATCCTGTCAAAGCCTTCTTATATTTTTTTTAATAACGTGTTTTTATTAAGTTTACTTACATCAATCAACAATAATGCCAACAAATACCCCCCCATCCCCTCCCTCCCACCCCCTCCAGAAAATGCCTCTGTACTGTCTCTTGTCTCCGGCTTATATCTCTTTCCCCACTAATTGAACATGTCCAGTATCCTTATTTTATGTGGCCACCTTTGTTCCATGTAATCTCCCTGCAAAAAGTTGAGGGATGTGCACCAGTCTGCCCGAAATTTCTGGCTTCCCCCTGAATGTTGTACGTGATCCGTTCCATTGCATTATGGGTCCACACTCTCTGTAGCCATTTGAAAATTGTCAATTGTTGATTTTTGTTTCCACTTTTGGGCTATCGCCAGCCATGCCACGATCAAAAGTCCCATGAAGTTTCGCTTCTGTGACTTTGTCAATACTTTCTCCTGGGGGTTCCAGAGACTACACATGCACACCTCTTCCCCCAGTCATCCCTGTTCCCTCAAACATCTCCTGCATATGGGCTTTGACTTCCCCCCGAAAAGCTGGATCGCTGGGCAGTCCCACAAGATGTGTTTCCAGTCCCCCACAACCCCGCATTCCCTCCAACATTTATTAAGGATGCTCTATAGATAGTGTGTAGTCTTTCCAGGGTGTAGTGCCATTGCACTAAAATCTTCGTCCACATTTCCATTGTCTGAATTGCTCTTGTGGGTTTGGGTATCGCCTCCCATATGTGTTCACAGTGTTTCTTAGAGTAGTTGTCCCGGAGTGTGGATTCTCATCTTTTCATATATTGCCATTTGATTTTCCTCCGTAGGGGCGTTCAAGAACTTATAGGTTTCTGAGATACATGTTTTCGTGCCCGTGTGTGTTGTTATGTACGTTTATGTTAGATCCCTTATCGCTGCTCTTTTGATCTGTGTGGACTGTAGCCAGTGGTGTAGTTGATCATATTTATATCTATCTTTGGGGGTCAGTCCAAGTTGTACTACACATTCTTCAAAGGACCTAATTTCCCGGGCCTGGTACATATCTCTTATCTTGTCACAGCCGGCCTCCTACCACTTCTGATATGAGCCCTTTTCCATGAACGGGGGGGGGGGGAATTCTGGGTTGCTGAACATCGGCATAAAAGGGGCCCGGTCTCTCGTTATTGGCCCCTCTTTTGTGGCTTTATCCCATACTCCTAATGTCGCTTTCATCACCTCACTAATTTATAGATTAGGGTGTTGATATTGTTTACCTTTCCATAGGTGATGGGTTGTCGCTATCGCCGTGTCTTGGAAGGTCCATAGTTTCTGTGACTTTCCGGGGATTCACTCTTTCAGTACCCAGAGTTGAGAGGCTTCGTAATATTTACCAAAATGTGGGAGTGCACAACCGCCATCCTGTCTCGGTGCCGTGAGGACTGATCTAGACACCCGGGGGTTCTTTTTCTTCCATATGTATGTCATAATTGTCTTAGTCAGGCTTTTAAAGTAGGAGGCTGGGATTTTAACTGGTAGTGCCTGAAACAGACACAGGACACATGGTAGAACTGTAATTTACACTGGTGTGATCCGGCCCCACCATAATGTTGATAAGGAGTTCCACCTCTCTACGTCTCGTATGATTTTCTCTAATTGAAGGGGGTAGTTTTCCTCATATAGTTTCTCTATTCTTTCGGTCAGTGTTATCCCCAGGTATCTAACCCCTTTATTTGCCACCTTTATCTGTAGTGCTGCGGCCTGCCGTTGTATGAAGTCTCTGCTGTCTGCCAATATGAGTATTTTGGATTTTTGTCTATTAATTTCTAACCCCAAAAGCGCTCCGTACAGTTCTATGTCCTGTAAGATGATCGGTAGGGACTGCTCTGGGTCCCCGTCCCCTAGTATCACAGTATCAGTAGAAATTACCCCAAAAAAAAGTTTAACCTATATAAAAGGTCATAAATGCATGACACCAAAGGTTCGAACACCAAAAGGTCAAACCTTTGGTGGCATGCATTTTTAAAAATAAACACTGCAGGGGTGTCCCCCGCAGCACCGTGCTCGCCATACTATACAGTATGGTGAGTGGGTGTTGCGGGGGACACCCCCGCAGCACACCCGAAAAAACCACAAAAAAAACAGGGGCTGCAGGGGTGTCCCCCGCAACACCCCGCTCACTATATTAGAAAGTATAGTGAGTGGGAGTTGCAGGGGGAAACGCCTGCAGCTGCCCGCAAAAAACAGAATTAAAAGAAAAGGACCCAGCGGCGCTGGTTCCCTTTCACAAAAGTGAAAGGGAACTGGAGCAAGGTAAGTAGGGTGTGCGTGGGGGTGTGTTTGGGGGTGTGGGTGGGCGTGTGTTGTGGGTGGGGGTGGGGGGTTGGGTTTTGTAGTGTTGTTAATAATATGTTTACATGGGAAATGCACGAACATTTTGTGTTCGTGCATTTCCCATGAAAACTTTTCCGTCGCGGTAAAAGAAGCTGTGGTCAGATCACACAGATCCAGCATCACTAGCAGGTCATCTGCATATGCTGCTATTTTATGGGAGTGGCCTGCCATTTCTATGCCCTTTATCAATGGAGTTTCCCTTATCAGTGCTAGTAGCGGTTCCAAGAATATTGCATATAGAATTGGGGAGAGGGGGCAACCTTGTTTGCTCCCTCTCTCTATCCGAACTCTTTCGGATAACCCTCCATTCACCGCTATACGGACACTAGGGGAGTTTTAATTGGCCCGAATCATACTTATAAAGGCGTCTCCCATGCCCATTTTTCTCAGAATGCGGAAGAGGAGTCTCCAATCTACGCGGTCAAACGCCTTTTCCACATCGAGTGCTAATAGTATGGCCGGTGTGCATGTGATCCCTATTTTTTCTACCAGGTGGATTATTCCCCTAGTATTATCATGGGTCTGCCTGTTTGGGATGAAACCTGAGTGGTCCAGGTGGATCAGCTTCGGGAGGACCTCTGATAGTTCATTGGCTAAAATGTTTGTAAATAGTTAAGCATCCAGGTTGATTAATGCTATTGGGCGGTATGACCCGGGTAACACCGGATACTTCCTCTGTTTGTCGAAGACCAGCAGTTTTGCCTTGTTCATGGGCTGGGTTATATGCCCTTTTTCTTTGAAGGTGTTGAAGAGCTCTGCAAGGATTGGGGATAGGATCTCTCTCTATACGTCTTGTAGAAAAGTGCAGTGTAACCGTCCGAGTCTGGAGCTTTATTTAAGGGGAGTTCTGTAATGGCTTCTTTAACCTCTTCCTCTGAAATCGCCCCATCCAAGTACTGTTTTTCTTCATCCGATATTGTTGGGAGATGGGTATTGTTGAGGTACCTTTACTGGTCACTTTGTTGGGGTGGTCGGAGCAGTATAGGTTTGGTAAACATTTTTTAATATATCCCCTATGTCTGCCGATTGTGTCTTTGTCTGCCCGTTGTTTTCTATAAGGCCTTTGACCATCTGTTTTGCCTGTTTTTCTTTAAGCTGCCTGGCCAGCATTCTATCTGCTTTATCCGCCTTCACATAATACCAGTGACTCAAATGTAGCAGGTTGCTCTTCGCCCTTTTGGTGCGGATGGCTTCTAATTGACCTTGGACATGTGTTAGGTCTTTCTTTAGTTTAGTGGACTGTGTCTGGACCATTTCCCTTTGGATCGCTGCCAACTTCTCCTCTAACTCTGCTTCCCATCGGTGGTTTTGTTTATCCCTCTTAGCTTTTAGGGCGATAGGGTGTCCCCTTGTCACCGCCTTAAAGGCCTCCCATAAGGTTTGCCTGGGGGTTTCTGGGAGATTATTGCTGGTAAAATATTATATTATCTTTTCCTTGATTGATTCCCCTGTGATCGGGTCTTGAATTATTTCTTGTGGGAATTTCCATCTTCATACCCCAGTCTGTCGACGGGATAACGAAATGTCGACCCAGAGGGGGCATGGTCGGAGAATGATATCGGTCCGATCTCTGTGTGTAGGACCTTCCCCAGCAGTCCCGCCGAGACCCAGATACAATCAATTCTCAACATGGTGTTATGGGCATCTGAGAAATGTGTGTATCCGCTTTGTTGCCCATTGATACCCCTCTATACATCTACTAGCGCTTGACATTCCATTTTTGCTCGAAGGGCCTTGGACGTAGTTCCCTGTCCTTGTGATCTTGCTCCTGATCTGTCCAGTTTGGGGTTCCATGCGATGTTAAAGTCACCCCCCAATACCGCTTCCCCCGTGGCAAAACTTTCCAGTTTATCTAGGACTTCCTTAATGAAGCCATCTTGTCCTGAGTTTGGGGCATATATTACCGCTAACATCAGGGGGTATCCCTCGATATGGGTATTCACAAAGAGATATCTCTCATGTTTATCTGCATGCGTGTTGTGGATTTGCTGGTTAAGGGAGTTATGAAATGCTATCAGGACTCCCGCCCTTTTCTCTTGTTCATTTGCCTGGATGATTTAGTTGTATTCTTTCAAGTGAACCTTCCCTTTATCCTTGCTCTTTATGTGAGTTTCTTGGAGCATTATGACTTCGAATTTCCCTCTTTGGAGGAAGTGTTCCACTTTCTTTCTTTTAACCAGGGAGTTAAGCCCTCGGACATTGTCTGTTAATACTTTCATCCCCATTCTTTCAAGGAGTGTGTGGTCTCTGCTTTTTTTGACCGGTTCCTTATTTTTGGTGTCTGTTCCCTTCTGGATTCCCTCCCGCTCCCCCTTCTTCCCTCCCTGCCTGAACTTCCCAACTTGCGTTTCACTCCCCATCCACCTCATAACTGCCCTGAGGTGTGCTCTGGGACCTAAGGTCACTGAAGCGTGGTGCCCTGCACGCCATGCCCTCTACATACTCAGGGATAACTTTGTGGGGAGTCCTAAACCCCACATGGGTTCCTCCAATGGCACCACTGAAGGATGCCCCCTCCCCTCCCGTCACCTGGTTGTGGATTCATGCTCCAGCAGTGTCTGTTGTAGCACAGGGCGGTGGGCTCTGGTTGTTGGCGGATTTCGATCCATTGTGGGCGTTTTGTGGTGAATCAAGTGAGTTCTATTTCTTTTTGCTTGGGAGCCTTGACCATCTGTTCATTGTCTTCCACTCCCATGGGGTCCTCTGTGTGGTGGGCCCCTCCCTGTTGTGTCCTGGGAGATCTCTTCCTTGTTCCTGTATGTCTAACAGGTGTAATCCCACCTCGCAAGTCGTTATTCTTTGTTGCTTCCCCTCCGACTAGAAAATCAGTCCAAAGGGGAAGGTCCACTTGTATCGGACTTGTTTAGCCACTAGTTCTCTTATTACTAGACCCATTTCCCACCGTTTCTGTAGTGTCATCTGCGCCAGGTCCTGGTAGAGGTGTATGTCCACCCCATTCATCCTTATATGGTGAATTGTCCTTGCTTTTCTTAGGATCTGCTCTTTTTGGGAGTAGGACGTGAGGGCCGCCAGGACATCTTGTGGTCGGGACCCCGGTTCTCCCGTCCTCTGTGTGCCCACCTGATTTATCCTGTCTATTGGGACTTCTATGTCCTCTTCTGTGGCCAGGATGTCTTTGAAGACTTGTTGTACTGCCTCTTTAAGATCTTTATCCTCTACTGTTTCTACCATATTTTTTATTTTAATATTCGATCTCCGGGAACGGTTTTCTAAGTCCTCGCATTGGAGCTCGAGGTTGTGGGTCAAGCGGATCAGATGTTCCTGTGTCTCCGCATTTTGTTGCGTCTCCTCCTCTAAGTTTTGTACTACTTTCTCCAGGGTGTCTGTTCTTTCTCAGAGATTCACCACCTCTGTTTAACTCTTGCACCACCTTTTTTATTTCACTTTTCATTGTTTCAAGTTGGGAGTTCATCGAGGACATAAACTGTGCCTGGAATTCCCCGAACCATGCCTTCATGTCCTCCTTTGTGGCCATCTCTGCCGGGGTGGTAGCTGGGTCTGACCTTGCGGTTCGCTCGCCTTGTGTTCTCCCTTTTGCCTATGCAGTCGGATCGGCTCCCCAGAGTTGTACTAGATTTGATTCTTGTCTTGTGTGTGTGGTCTGCGGCGTAGATTGTTGTTGTCTTCCCCTGGACTTGTATGTGGATTCCCCTTGCTTCGTTGTCGGGATGGTCTCCTGTTTGGGTATCACTGCTGAGGGGGGTCTCTGTTATGGGCAGGTTGGCAGTCTCTGGCTTACTCCTTCCGCCGTGTGTGGGCACATGTGGAGTAGTGTTCATGTGCCGCTTCCTCGAGCGGTTATGTGCTGGGGCACCCGTACATATGGCTGCTTCCATCCTTGCTGCTGTTTCGCCCTTGTCGGCATTTCCTATTTATTTATTATGTCCCTGGTTAGCCAGGTGTCCCTGCGTTAACGTGCCCTTCATCCTGGCTTTCTGGCCGTGGCCCACAAGATTCCTTTTGCTTTAATTCTGTTTTATTTTGATTTATCTTAGTGCCGGAGCATTGGGGGTGGTCCGCTCTGCGTCTCCCGGATGTTTTGTGTGCCCCCTTGTGTGTTTCACCCCCTTTCTGATGCTGTTGTGCCTAGTGGGTCTAGTGTTTGTGGAGTGTCTCCAGGCCATGCATCCCGTTCTGCCAACTCGCCTGCGGTCCCCTTAGTTGCTGGTTTCATAGCAGTGAGGGGCTCTGAGGGCTCTTTCCACTGTTGGGGCGTTCCTTACCGTCTGGACTGCTTGTTTCCCTCCATGCGCGGAGGTCCTGGACTGTATGTGGTTCCTCTCCTTCCGGTCTTTTCTCGTGAATGCATGTCGGGGGGAGGCTGGGGAAGTCTGCACCCTCCACCCTCGCTCCGTCTTCGGCTCTCTCTCCCTCGGTAGTGTCGCGCTGCCGTTCCTTGGCTGTCTCTACCCAGCTCCCAGTCCCAACCTCGGGCGGGGGCCCGGCCGCACCTGATACTGTTTTACAGGGACCGTTCGTGGGGCTATCCTTATGGGGCGCGGCTTGACGATTGTGCTCCTGCTGCACACCTGCCTTCTGGCAAAACTTCCGAGTCTGCGTCTCTCTTTCGCCGTTTGGGTGTTTCGGGGCTTGCTGCTTGCAATTTGATACGAGCCGAGTGAGTAGTTCCTGTCCGTGTGAGTCTCTCATGCTCCGTTTGCCCGCTCCACGGGAGTCCTGGCCCTGGCCTCCTTGTGGGTTCTGACTGCCTCGGCAGGATATCCCTCTTGTCCGATGTGCCGGCCCGTTGGTTTCACGGTCTCTCGTAGTTTTATCTATGCCAGGCTTTTCTTTTACTCTTCCGGTGCTCGAGCTGAGCGGTCTCCTTGTTTCTCCACCGATTTCCCCTGTAACGGTGCGTTCTCCTGGGGCTATGAATACGCTTTATTATCGTTCTCTATTGGCGTGGCAGGCGAGGGGAGACGGAGCTCCGCTAACGCATCGTCTTCACCTCATGGCCGCCATCTTGGAATCAGCCTTCTTATTTTTTGATCTTTACCTGATAATATCTAAACAAAAGAGTGGCTACTTGAGGGATTTTGTTGAGTTGTGGGGATTTTGTTGAGTTGCAATCCCCACAGTTTTGAGTAAATTGGGATTATCCAAAAAAGGAACTGCTGGAAAATACAGAAAAAGTTACAAAAAAAAACGTTTGTATAGAAATGACTGGTAACAAAGCCTAGAGGAATTACATTCATACCAGTCATTGAGTCATTTCAAGATGGAGTATAAAAAACAAGGTAGTGTTGTCCCGTATTTACTGAGCTATCCAAATAGACACAACAGAAGTTAATTTTAAAGATTCAAATTGAACTTCTAGCCAACAAAAGATGTGCTTAGTAAACACTGGTTCATGTCAAGTGAAGACAGGGTTTGCTGTTTTTGCTGTTAATGGTAATGTTAATGTTAAAGGATATTTTTACCGCGCACTATCACCACTGGAGTGGTCCCCTGGTGCTCTGGCGGCTCTGAAAAAGGGAAGGGGGGTGAGTTAGTGGGACTAAGCTGGAAAAGTGCAAGAGAGCAGTGATGTGCTGTTGGCGGCCTCAGCCCGGTGTGTCCGTTGGCTGGGCTTGGGGTGTTTTACGGTCGGTAGCCGTCGTGTGCTGTTATGCAAGTCTATGGGCCTCATTACACGGTAGGCGGTAAGGGTTTACCGGTACTGGTATTTTACCGGTACCGGTAAACCCTTACCGCCTTACTACGAGGTCCCTTTGCGGGTTGGTACATTAACACCTGCTTTTAGCAGGCGTTAAAAAACAAACCCGCAAAGGGACAGGGGTGCTAATTACGGTACCGCAATTTGCGGTACCGTAATTAGCGCCTTCCCCATTCCCATTATGCCCTATGGGGCCAAAATGGGAATGGGGAAGGGCAATGGAGGAAGGAGGAATTACCGCCTTCCCAACCTTGGAATAGGGCGGTAATTCCCCTTTCCTCCAAGGCGGCACCGGTAAATTACCGGCATGAACCATGGCGCTAATAGCGCCATGGTTTACCACCTACCGTGTAATGAGGCCCTTTGTGTGATTTGTTCTGTTGTTGCAGTATAGTGAGTTTGTGAGGATTGCTGTGTTGTAGGCTTGTGGTTGTGTTTGGTTAGAGTTTGAGAGGTATATGCAGAGGGGTGAAATTGTTAGTGGATTGGTTAATTGGCATTGCTGTCCGGAAGTGAGGCGCTAAATTTCCGTGTTTTCTCCAGACGGGGTGCGGGAGCATCTCTGCATCTGTGTCCTGATCTTGGGCCGTCCAATACTCACAGTCCTTTTCACACATGGCATTCACTCACATTCATGACCTTACCCAAGTTCCGCCTCGGCCACCTATGTGACACCTGTCTGTATGTGGGGCAGGCAGGCATTTGTGTGTCCCTTCAAATCTGGCTCAGAGAGCAATCCCAATCCAGTCGGTGCGCAGCATCGGCTAGCCAAGGCTACTCCATCCATATGTGGCAGTGGTTGGCATTCATCATCTTATTCAGTTGTTTATGCAGGCTATTGCTCCCAGCCCCTTTGAAACGTGGCACATGCCAGCGCTTGCAGTTACGTCCAGGGGCGGCACCTACCTTCATTCACAACTCCATACAGTCATTGCCCATGCCAATGTCCACAACTTATTTCAAGTGTGCAGTGGCTCGCTGTGACAGATCCTCTGTTGAATATCTTTCCCATCTGGTTACAGAATGCTTAGCGCTTCAGGGGAAAAGGACTGTCTTTCCAAATAAACATATTTTTTAAAGACTTCCATATAGTGGGGATGGTGAGGAGTTTTTGAAAGCTTGCATTGCTGGTCATATCACTTCTGTAGTTATATCCATTGTAGGATTTTGGGACAGTTTGAACAATGATTTCGATGAAATATCATGAATTTATTGTGAAAATGTATTGTTTTTATTTGAATTGTGATGTAGTTGTTTTATTGATAAGTCATTCTTTCTTTCCTTATTGCTTTATTTTCCTTCGTTTTTCATTTAATTTTTGTTTTGATGGAAGAGGATTATTATTTAATTGTTATGTATTATTATAATGTCTTTTTGAATGGTGGTTTTTCTTTTTGGATGTACTTAATTTATTTTGGTTTAAAGTTAATTGTATTTAACTATATGACAAATAAAATTAAAATTAAAAAAGGGTGCTAGGACATAACTCCTTTTTTTTCCCACCACACAAAAATCAACTAGCTGAGGCTGCAAAATGAAAAAATGAAATGCTTCACCTCAGAAATAGGTATAGTCTCTGAGTCTCACTGATGGTGCCGATGCATTGCGCAGGGTGTAACTCTCATGATGCTGGGCTGACACCTATGTTGGACTGACCACCTCCGGGGTTACTTTGTCCTCTAACGGGGACTGTCCTGGAACCGTCTTCGACTCCTCCTGGAGGGCGTTTCTTCCTCTTCTGTGAAATCCAGACACATAGCAGGGCTTCCCCTGTCCTTTGCTTGGTCTGTCGTAGCTGTGGGGCCTGGCGTTTCTGACCACACTTGCCTCTGCAGCTTTTTGAACCATGACACATTTCTGTTAATCAGGTGGTGGCCCCGACGGGCACTGAGCACGGAGCCCTTTTTGTCCACCACAGTCCATGGTGCATCATCAGACAGTTGTGTCAGCTTTGCTCTGTTTGGGTTGTTGAGAACCAAAACGTGATCTCCCACTCGAAAGTGTAATGTTTTGGTATGTCTCTTGTCGCTGATGCAGGCATTAGATTGGAGACGTTTGCAGTGCACCCGCTGACAGTGAATGATTTTTGCTGTCACTGACTTGTGGTGAGGTATGGGTGACTTGACTTTAAAAAAAAACCTGAATATGAGGTCGGCTGGTGGGTTATGTGTGGACCTGTGTGGGGTGATTCTTCCTCCGAGACTGATAGAGTTCTAGTCACCAGGGGAGACCTTGAGCTTTGGTGATACATAGGGTCTTGCTGGACATGATGTGGTGGTGATCAACCTGGAGGGCTTGCAGATATTTTGAAAGTCTTTTCCCTGAAATGGGGGCCCATTATCGCTTTGAACAGACTGAGGGAGACCATGCGTCAACAAAAACGTGTTCCATGGCCGACAGTACTACCTCACAATCTGTCACAATCTCCACCTCAGGGTATCTGGAGTCAATGGTCACCAATAAGTACAACCCTTTGGGACCATGCAGAAATCGATGCTGATGAACTCCAATAAGATTTTCCTCATGGGACAGATGGGAACCGTTCTCAGGGGTAGGAGGGTCAGGTGGGGCGGGCAGTCAGCACCTGATACTTGGCACGGCAGGCAGGAGGGTACGACGTTGTCCACTTTCATGTCCATGAGGGGGAACATGACTGTGTGCACACCAGGCCATGGTACCCATGATGGGCGAGAGCGTGAACCCTGCCTTGGAGGCCATTTGGGATGTTGATTCACGCCCCTCTGAGGAGGAGGCCAACCAACATGATGGAGAGTTCATGGTGGACTGCAAACATACTTGTCAGGAACCCCTGAGCAGCCTTTGTGCGGTTGTGGTTGTTCTGCAGGAATGAGTTCCACTCTCCCGACAACCCTGTGTTGTTCGTGAGATCACAGCATGGGTCTTGGAGGGTGGCTTCTACAATGTCAGAAAGAGTGATGGCCTTGGCTTCATCGTGTGGATCACCTGTCAGATGTGTTTTACAGTTTCCGTGGACTCCAGCACTTCCGCAGCAGGCCGTGGATGTCGCGAGAGAAATTCTACGAGGTTGTTCGCCCCGCCTGGTAGGCAAGGTCAAACTCATACTGCTGCAGGTGGAGGAGCCATTTCTCTATCTGATGGATGAGGCAGCGAACCAGTAAAGATCAGGATCAGCGACTTGTGGTCTGTGTATTTGGTGAATCTTTGACCATATAGATATAGATGGAAATGGTGGCATCGCCAGAGGACTGCAATGGCTTCCTTCTCGATATGCGAGTTAGGGATGTAACGGTATAACGGTATACCGTTAAAGATACCGTGAACCACTTAATTGAATAATAATAACCATCACATTGTTTCTACAGGTATACCGTTTATACCGTTAAGTGTGCTTTTCAATCTGATTTGGAAAGGCTGCTGTAAGCAAGTGCTGCACAGTCTTGGTCTTGCACTGTTGGATGTGCCATCTGCCAAGTAGTTACAGTTGGAGCAGTTTTTAATGCCATTCCATAAATCACACGTGCCTGACATAAAATCAATATGTTAGCAATAGGAAGAATAAATACAGTGCTAAGAAGGAAAAGGGTTTACTTTGGGATGGCGGCTTTGGGGTTTATATATTTATAATGGATAATGTTTGCTAAACATATGACAATGGGGGATTTCCCTGGTTCTATCATTGAATTTACATATAATAAGTTACACTGTAAAATGTACTTATCTCTGTGGGTATTCCCTGCTGCCATACCAAAGGGTAACATGTCCATGATTACTGAACTCCTTTTGGCCCGCAAGTAAACTAAAGGCTGTAACGTAAAGAGAGAGTGTGTGTGTGTGTGTGCGTGTGGGTGTGTATGCGCACAAGCGTATACTACCATCAGCCTCCATTGAGCTGTGGCATGCAGGTTATCAAGATGGCAACATGTTCATCTTCACCAGTAGCCAGTGGGGGAGCTAAAAGCCTAAATGACCACTTAAGAAAAGCTATTCAGTTTGCTTTGCTAGTCGCAGCAGGGCTCCCCCCCCCCCCGTCCACCTCTCCACACGTGTCTTTGGTGGAAGCAAGGGGTGGCATTTCAGTGGAAAGTATGTTGAAAAGCCCAATTCTGGCCCTGGGTGCCTGATTTTGTTTGTGATGATAAATCTGACAATTTATGACCTTTTAGAAAATATTTGTTAAGATTAGTTAACATCACCTGCTATACCGCGATAACCATGATATACCGTCATTTGGCAAGAAGGTTATCATACCGTCATAAAACTAATACCGTGACACCCCTAAATTGCGAGTACCTCTGCTTAGTGGGGGCGAGCAGACCCGGATGCATACACGATGGGTTTGACTTCACCGGCAGGGACTTCTGCACTAGCTGCGCTCCCAACCCTATCAGGCTTGCGTCCACCTAGAGTTCTGTCTGCAGTTCCGTACTGTAATAAGCCATCAGTTCCGTACTGTAATAAGCCATCGTGGTTTCAGGGACATGGAGTCCTTGATGGCTTGGAATGCTTCTTGACATCTGTTGTCCCAATGCCACTTTGTATAGGTCTTGGTCAAATCACGTAAAGGTTCAGAGAGTGTGGCTAGGTTATTGATAAAATGGCCACAGTATGTCGCCATCCCCAGCAAGCTTCTTACTACAGTGTGTTTTGTGGGGGGCGATGCTGTCTTTGTGTCCGCTACTTTGAGAGGGTCTGCCGACACTCAGCTACTGTTGAAAAGCTAGCCAAAGAAAGACAGTTCTTCTTTAAGAAACTCACATTTCTCACTATTTAGTGTAAGGGTGTCGAAGGAGGATGCTGACAAAGGTGGCATGGTTTTGGTTAAAGACTCTTATTAAAGTGATGAAATGAAAGAAATACCTCACTATCCCTACCTCTATAAGGGGTTTCCCTGCCTGAAACCTAATAATAATGGGGCTGTCAGAATCTCTGTCAAAAATAATGTCCACGTTTTGGAGGAAATGGACGGGCACTTGATGATTACTGACAGTGGATATCCCCGGGGGTCCACGACATTCCTTAATGCATTGGTGTCCCATGCCCAGTGATACCGATCCCTAGGGCCCTCCGCAATGCCCTTGTGCTAACTCTGAACTGCTCCATGATTTGTAAAGCTGTCTTTGTGCCGGGTGACCTTGTTGGTTGTTTAATGTTCATATGTACTCATTATTGAAACAATTAACAGAGTCATAGCTCTCAACCATTTGTCTTGCAAAGGCGGGTGAAATCACCCGATTTTGTTTTTGGCGGGTGAGACGCCCATTGAAATGAATGGGCGTGCAGGAGGCTTGGCGGGTGAGGCAGCCCTTTGCAAGGCGGGTGACACCCGCCAAAAGCGGGTGAGTTGAGAGCTATGACAGAGTTATACAAAACAAAAAAAGAATAATGTGCATTGGAGACCACCAGGGGGCGTGGATGAAAATGGCCGCGTGAGTGAGGAGCTCTGTGCTTGGCCAGGCCATTAGGTTATCAGAGCACCCCCTTGAGTAGGTCATGTCCAGTAACGTGGCGGATTTTGATGGGCATACGACCCCCGCTCCTGTAAAAGCCCACGGAGGGCCGGCGGAGAGCAGCAGGCCCGGGGCACCAGCTCTGTTGCGCAGAGACCTGGAGAGGGGGACTCGCAGCAGCAGACCCTGTGGAGCCCGGAAAGCGGTTGTGACCCGCCTACATAAAACAGTAAGGCGCCCATCTCCCCAGCCCCCCCACCCCAGCACAGAAACAACAGGGGGGAAGCGCTGGCACCGTTGCAGGGCAGGTCCGTGGACCAGGAGGCGGCAAAGCAGGTGCCCCTCCCCCAAAGTCTCTGCCTCACAGAAACGGAGAGCAGGTGAGACTCACATACATAGCGCAGCAGGGCGCCTGACCTCCCCCCACACCCACACGAGAAATAACAATGGGGAAGCACTGGCACTGTTGCAACGCAGGAACGAGGGCCAGGAAGTGGCAAGACAGACGCCCCTTCCCAACAACACACCACGGTCTGAACGAGCTCATAGAAGCGAGCAGGTAGGTATTCAGGCACAGCACTGGACAGCGGGCTGTAGCACCCCCCATCCCCCAGCAAAGGAAAGGACAAAGGACTCCGGGCCCCCCTGAGCAGGCAGGAGGGAACCCTGACCACAAAACTGCTAGACACACCCAGAGGTTTCCGCAATATCCCAGGAGTCGAAGGGGGCCGATTTGTAGTACAGGCCCTGCCAATACCGACTGGGGCCAAGGACAAGCTGTGAAAAAAGGGACCCAGTAGGACAGTCGTGGAAAGGGCCCCAGCACCCAGCGGGAACGGAAAGACCCGCGCACGGTATTGAAAGGAGAGCAGTGTAGCCGAGGTACCATGGGGTGCGCAGCGGAAGAAAGCAGTATGGCAGGGGAAGCTGGAGCCGGAGCAGAGGTGGGGGGTCTGGCAGGGCCTACAGCAGGACATACATGTTGTGCTACACTGTGGACCAACATCGCAAATGCAGGTCCCTGACAAAATGGTTTCAAGATAAGGGAGTTAGATACCAGTGGCACTTTCCCTTAGCTCTCATGTTTGAACTCAAGGGAGAAAATTATGTTTTGCATCAAGGCGAGGATGCGGACAATCTCCTAAAAGAACTGCAGAGTGAGGAGGAGCAGCCAGAGAGGGAGAGCCAGTACCAGCTGAAGGAGCGCTTCAAGAGTGCATTTGCCCAACACAAATGAAAAAAAAAAGAGACGGGAGCTCTAGACATTCTAGGAAGCCAAGGACCCGGAACTCACCACATCCAAAGTGAACTGTCGCTTTAACAATATGTTGGAGGATGGGAGGTGATCAAGACACTATCCTGCAGATATGGGCATGCTCAGTGGGGAAAGGACGGCCAGGCCAACCGCTAATCTCCACACACTGTGGTGATCTGGGGATATCCAGGTGTCTCTACCGAGTTGGGCTTTATGCCCTGTTCTTGTTTTCTTGGGGTTCCGGGTTGGGATTGATGTGGGTTATGGAGTGAATCGTGGGATGGAGGAGGGGGAATAGGGAAGGGAAGGGAGAGGGGACCGACATGCACAGGGAAGGGGCATCTATGACATATGGAAGGGCAATGGCTCCAGGCATAGGGGAATTTCCCAGATAGGGATATGGTTGATCTGAAGGTTGCTACCCTCAACTTCAAGGGACTGAATTCCCCAAATAAAGTCCTTGACCTACAAAATATTCCAGTCCCTCAAGCTATCAGTCCTGTTCCTGCAGGAAACGCACTTCAGACAGGGGATAGAGCGTCCCCTATGGAAAGGGGCGGTGGGGGAAATGTTCTGGGCCTCCAACAGGGACCATGAAAAGGAAGCGGTAGGAATTGTCCTAGCAAGGTCCTTCTGCATGGAGGGGTTTCAAATCAAGAGGGGCTTTGGAGGCAGATTCCAGGCGCTGAAGGGTTACATGAAAGGAGTCCTGTTCACCTGGGCCACAGTGTATGCACCCAATGTGGGCCAGATCCACTTTCCCAGAAAGATCTTTGCGGCACTGGATGAATGGGGGTGGGGTGTGTACTAGCAGGGGGGACTTCAAACTAGTGGCAGACCCGGGTATGGACTGGTGGTCATCGAGAGGGGTAGCAACTAAGCAGGTGGTTTAAGGAGAACAGGGAATTTGCTGCCCTCCTTCAGGACCACTTCTGGTGAGATGTGTGGAGGGAGTCCCACCGCCAGGTGGGAGGTTACACCTTCTTCTCTTCCCCCCACTCTACTTACACCAGAATAGATCTACTATTGATCCCACTGGAACAAGCATAGGATATTACATCCCCAAAATAGAAACAAGTCACATGCTCAGATCACGAAATAGTGACAGTGTCCTGGATATTTGAAGCCAAAAGAAGGGTCAACCCTGGGCAGCACTGTAATGATGTCCTATTTCAGGACCTGGTTTTCAGGGAATATTTGGGAAACGAAATCCGATCCTTCTTTGAGATCAGTGAGACAGGGGAGGTCAACCCCAACATTGTGTGGGATGCTGCTAAGGCTACAATACGGGGACTGCTAATAGCGGAGGGGGCCCGGAAGAAACGTGAGCAAGGGCTTATTGATACTAAGCTACCGAAAGAAATCTGTGGGCTCAGAGCTCAGTTGAATGGGGGATGGGAGACTGGACAAACTTGCTACATGACATTCGAGACAAGAGACATGTCCTACATACCACACTTATAAGGGAGGTTTTAAAGAAAATGAGATACACAAACTAACAGTACTACGAAAGAGGGGACCACGTGGGGTCACTACTAGCTAACAGGGTCAGGGGGAGTAGAGGGGATAGACGGGTGGAAAGGATTAGAGACAAAGAAGTTGGTATGGTTGGGCCACAGGACGGGTGTTTTGCAGAGTACTGCGAGGAACTATATAAGAGGGCACCGGAGCCGGGGGACCGAGCGATCAAGACATACATGGAAGGCCTGACAATCCCCAAGCTCACACCTGAGGAAACAGCGTCCCTAGAGGCTGAGGTCACGGCGAAAGTGGTAGTGGCCACCATAGGGAGATTGAATGCTGGTAAAGCCCCGGGGAGGATGGGTTCACCACTGATTTCTTCAATCAATTTCAGGAGTTGCTGGCTGCACCATTGGCAAGGTTTTTAAATGTCTCCAGCGAAATAGTTGATGTGCCCCCCTCCTTCCTGGAGGCCAGAATAGTGGTGATACCCAAGCCGGGGAAGGACCCTACGTACTGTCAGGTATAAAGGCCCATCTCGCTTCTCGATGTGGATGCTAAGCTCTTCGCAAGGGTAATGGCCACCAGGCTCGAGAGGGTTCTCCCTAGATTGGTCCACCAGGATCAGACTGGTTTTATTATAAAGCAGCAGGGGGCGGAAAACCTGCGTAAAACCCTTCACGTGCTACACTCACCTATGGTTAAAGAAAGGGGAGCCTTGATACTATCCTTAGAAGCCGAGAAGGCTTTTGACCGCGTGAGCTGGTCGTTTTTAAAAGGGCTGCTGGCATCGGTGGGAATGGGAAAGAAGTGGTAGAGTTGGATAATGGCCTTGTACTCCACTCCCAGCCCAAGAGTGGTGGTGAATGGGGAAGAGTCACGACCCTTCAGTCTGGGAAGAGGAACCATAGAGGGGTGCCCCCTGTCGCCACTCCTGTATGCGCTGGTCATGGAGCCTTGGGCAGTGGATGTCAAGGCTGACAACCAAATGGCGGGGGAGGAAGAGTATAAACTAAGTCTATTTGCGGACGATGCCCTCCTGTATATAACTCGTCCCCAGGCTACCCTCCTGACAATACTGGAAAAGCTTGAGGTATATCGGTAACTGTAGGGCTTCAAGGGGAATCTTAGCAAATCTGTGGCATACCCGGTGGGACCCGAGAAAACCCAGATTGGGAAATATATGAAGGAACTTGGTTTTCGAGTGCAGGGGGATGGGTTCCGTTATTTAGGAGTGCAGGTTCTGGGAGACCGTTGTGCTTATTTGACAGGAACTTCCCCCGGCTATGGGAGAAAATAAAGGGGGATCTCGACCGATGGACCAGACTTACCCTGTCGTGGATGGCGAGACTCAATTGTATCAAAATGGTAATCCTTCCCAAATTCTTATTCCTGTTCCATATTCTCCCAGTGGTGGTCCCCGCGCCCTTTCTTAAATTGGTCGAACGCAGGATCCTGAAATTCCAATGGGCAGGAAATAGGCCTAGGATAGCATACTGAACCCTCACTTTTTTTATTTTTTTATTTTTTATTGAAATGTATCAGTTCAATTTCATATAAACTGTAAGCATATTACAAAAAAAAATATTTCAAAATAGGAAGCATAAAAACAGTGAAATTATCAATTTATAATAACAATTCAGAAGAGTCACTTACAAAACAGAAAAACAAGAAATCTACATACATAGTAAATATCTTCAATTCAGTTAAAACAGTAAACAAGAAATCTGCACGCCCATATTAAGATAAAAAAACAATAAATCTAATTTTCCCTGAGTGCTAGTGGCCCTATTCCAGTTTTTTCGTATGCAGCTGAAGTTATTACTACAGACTGAGCAGCAATCAATGTGGACCAAATTTGGTCTTCTCAAATACTTTCTATTACACTTACAAAGTGACCATACCCTCTCCTGTAAATCTCAGTCATGGCTGTACATGATGTTAGTATATGTCTAGCGGTCTCACTCTCTAGCTTGCAACATCTACATTCTGGGGAACAGAATCTTTCCAGTGGCTAGTGTATTCATTTGTGGGGAGAATGTTAAGACGCAGGTACAAAATAAAACACTTTAAATGAATGCTACAGCATTTAGTTAAAAAACTCTGATATGAGTATTCTTTATATCGAGCATATTGATGCAGTTTCTCAATATTGGAAATCGAATCCCATTGACGAGATTTCTGCTTAACAATCTTTTCATAATCAGGCGAATTTACCAGTATGTTGCTATATAACTTTGCTATTCTGCAATAAAAGAATTTAAAGCAGCTGGTGGGAATCTATCTCCAAGCAGCTACAATAAAGCATGTGAGCTACGGTCTTGTTTGCCCAATTTTGCATATAGTAGTACTGTCCGAGTACTCCACAGTGAATACAAGGAGGCTAAGCCGTATTCTAGTCACAAAGCTTCTACAGGCTTAGTTTAGTTTAGTTTGTTTATTTATAAAGCACGGCCAAACCCTCAGGTAGCTGGGCGCATTAATCTTGTGGACAACATAGTTACATAAAGTTGCGCGAAAAAGGTACATACAGTCAGTGGTACATAGATGAATACCGTAGGTGGCATGATGCAGGTACAGTAGGTAGTGTAGGACCGGGTTACATAGTGGTCCAGATCAATTATAGGCTAAGTTACAAAGTGCTGAGTAGAAGTATATGAAGCATTGTAGGTGAGTATGCAGGTATCATTTCGTTAGACATGAGGAAGATTTATAATCAAACACAATATTTTTGCTTCGAACTTCCTCAGCCACTGTACCTGTGTAACAGGCAAAACCTCAAGGGCGTATAGTATGGCAGGTATTATGCTCATCCTATAAATCTCAAGAAAGCTACTAATGTTCCATCCCCTTTATTGTTCAATTAAAATCTTTGTGACCAGCCATCTCTTCCATACTTTCCCTTGAACATGTTCTTCGTAAAAAGATGCTGGTGCTCCGACTTTTACAGGAAAACACAGATATAAGAATTCCTGCACATCATTCAACAAGATGTTATCAATGTGCCATTTGGCTTTAACCTTAGCTGCGCGTTTACCCCCAAGGCACATCATTCTGGCCTTCTGATTATTGATGACCATGTTATTGGCCACTGCATATGTAGCAAGAGCTGCTAGGGACCTCTCCAGGCCAATTGGAATCTGGTCAAAAATTATTATGTCATCAGCATAAGAAATGCTGACGACTTTGATGTTATTTATTTTTTGGGGGAAATTTGTACGTTGTTCAATACCGGGGCTAAATCAGCTGTGTACAAATCATATAATATAGGTCCCTGTACACATCCCTGTTTTATGCCGCCATTAGTTGCAGTATAGTCAGAATTGTGGCCTTCCGAGCTGAGACGGACAGATATAGAAGTCTTCTTGTACAGGGATTGGATGAAGTACAACAGCTTTGGTTCTATGCCCCACGTCTTTAATTTCTCCCACAGTTTCGCTCAAGAGAACAGATCAAAGACCTTGGTAAAGTCAACAAAGCAGTAAAACAGTGCATTGTCTCTCTTCTTAGAACATGAAGAAATGAAGTACTGCAACGTGGAAACATTAATCGTAGTATTATAAGACTTCTGAAAACCAGTTTGGAAGATTCCCAGTATATCGCTTTCATCAAGATAGTTGTTCTAATAATATCTTTTCGAAGAGCTTTTGACTGGAGTCCATCATGTCTAATAAACGATAGTTAGATGGCTCCAATCGGCTTCCCCTCTTGAAGATAGGGACGAAGATCGATCTTTTCCAACCAATCCGGATCTTACCAGTTTCAATAATGTGTGTGAACATTACATTGAGGACCTTCGCCCAGACCGGTGGCTTCCTTTGAATATGACATTCGGAATGCTGTCAGGGCAAGGGGCCCTTCATGATTTTGATTGTCCAATCAATTTTACCAAATGTTCTTCAGTAATGTCAGGCTGAGAGGAACTCTGGTAACCCCAGTAGCACACTCACTTTAGTTCGACCACAAATGATTGGATTCTGATAGATGTTGTAAAGGAATACAAAACAAGTCCTTAACGTATTGTAACCATAGCTCTTGTGATATAGGATTGAGCTCTTGGGGGGAGAATGATTTCCTAAAATCATTGTAGAACTGCCAGAATTTACTGGTGTTGTGTGTTTTAAGCCAAAGGAACAATTTCTGCCAATTGGCACTTCTAAAGTATAGCTTGTGCTCTTTTAGCCAGTTTTTGTATTTTGTACCCAGATTTGTCTGACTACTTTGTCTCGCCACAGGACTCAATTTGTGGTTAATTCTAACAACAGCACGTGCCTTGTGGAGTAATTTCTTATGCTAAGCTATGACATGTTCAAAGGGAGCCGATTTCTTTACCACATTGTTTTGTCTTGGTCTCCATTTATTTGATAGAGATAAAACTATAGTGAAGACCATTACACCAAGGTCCCAACCAGACCTATCGAATGCTTCAGTCAAATCGAATAATTCCAGGGATAGCGTCATATTGGTAAACATAATATTTTCCTCAGACCAACGAAGACGGTTGCAATAGAAATTCAAGGAAGAGGTAGCAGTGCACATGATCCTCGATGGTTGGCTTTTGATGTTCATATGCCAACTACCCCATGGTTACTTAGTCTATTATGAATAATAATTAAATTGTTAAAGTGCAAGTGCAAAGTCGAGCTACATAGCGCATAATCAATATATGATTTAGAAATACCATTTGACCAGGCATAAAGGGGCAGATTGATGCTAGTATAAGAAGAGACCAAAAATTTCAAATCAAAAGAATCAATTATTTCAAACCAAGAAGCGTGACCGTAATGAGCAATATCAGTCCCTAAGTCTCTTTTGTTAAAATCACCTGCCAATAAAACATTACCTGTCAGTGATTGCTCACGCCCTTGAATAATGGTGTTGCATATCATATTTTGATTGTGTTTTGTAAGCAAACCACCCGGTGGGTCATAAATGTTCATGATTAAGATTGACATTTCAGCTTCTAAATCAGAACAAACAATACACCCATTAGCACATTCGTGGATTTTTGCAGTTGAATAAAGGGAGTCAAGCTCAAATGTGCCTTTGCCCCTATGGCCAACCTGCAACTGGCACGCCCCTTTTTGGTGAGAATAGCATTTAGACATAAGGTGTGAAAACCCTCTATGCATAAAGACTTCGTACACTGTTTCAAACAGCTTTTGGATGATCTAGTAATGAGCCGAAGCCCCGTGTGTTCCAGGATATGAATTTCAGGCCAGTTATGGCAGACTCTGGTCAATTGGCCCCGCTACATGAGGACACCGGCATCCACAAATCCTTCCGCTGCATACTGTCCATCGGCTTAAGTCTTTCAGTTTTTAAAGCACAAAGAGCATCTCGCTGAGAGTTCTTAAGTGCAGATTGTTTAGTGGAATGTACTTCATGGTCTTTTGAAGAATAAGCTGGGCTTTTGACCTTCCTGCAGGCAATTAGTGAGAACCCAAATTTGAAGAGTGAGCCTGTGTGAGTTTTCAACAGAGCCACCGCAAGTGGAGAAGCAAACTCCACCAGTGCCCAATTGGTGGTACTGTTCCAATACGGTAGCTCAATTTTCAAAATATCTCTAGACTAAATGATCTCCAAGTAATGAATTTGCTTAAAAATGGAAAGAAGGGTGGCTCTGTTAAGGAATGGACTGGAGGCCGTGGGAGAAATGTCCTCAAGAATGATCCAGGTATTTCGATCTTTTAATGCTTTGGGAAGTATAACCGAAGTTGGGGGCCGTGACACTATGGGGGCCATTACGAGGTTGGAGGTAAAAAACAGTTTTTACCGGCATGGAGCAAATACTGTGTCCATGTAGGAAAGAACCTGCTAATAGTGGGCTATTAAGAGTTTGCGTGCACAAGCGTAGCGGCATGCCGGTATTGGCATTACCGGCATGCCGCTAAAGTCCCAAAAATGCCCCTTAGCGGCATCATGTAAAGCGCAGACAGCACTACCGTTGCCGTCCTCCCCTAAATAACGTGACCGGCATCAATGGATACGGCATTAGCGGGGACCGCTAATAGCGGTGCCCGCTAATAAGCAGAACCGGAAGTAGCGTCAATGCGCCTGAACGGGAAAGAGCACGTTGGCCATCTTGAAAAACACAATCCATTGCCAGCCTCACTACACAGGACCTGGAGTCTATTTCCAACTGCAGAAAAAGACCATCAGCAACAGTATCATGCCTAAGGCTGTCAAAAAAGGCGCATCCCGCCAGCGCAAAGAGCGCTTTACGGAGGACGAGTTGACAATGCTCACCGAGACACTGGCAGATAATGCTGAGGTTGTGTTTGCCAACAACCTCAAGAGAGAGGCACAGATTAAGAAGAAGGAGATCTGGCAACTTGTTGCCCAAAAAGTCAATGCAGTAGGCAACACCCCCGGACAGTCAAGGACGTGTGTAAACGGTGAGACGACCTGCGTCTGAGAGTCAGGAACATAATGTCGCCCAACCGGGGCCAGGGCCTGGCTACTGGCGGTGGTCCCAGCTCACCTATCAAGCTAAGCCGGTGGGAGGAAATCTGCACCAGCACTATTGGCATCAAGGCAATAGAAGGTGTGGGCGAGATGGAATGTGGCGCCACCTCATCGGCGGATGGAGGTGAGTGTCCTAAGAAAACACTGTAATGCAAAGTATGATGATAGTCCACCAATTTGTCAGTGCAAAGAGGCAATGCATGGCCCATTACATACACATGGAAACATCCCTGCCTAGATGCCGTCCTCAGCACTGACACATCCACATGCATGCAGCATGGCAATGCCATACCTGAAACACACCACACAAATACGAAAACGTCATTAGTCACACTGCACGCAGTCCACAATAGAAATGCATGTCACACAGCATACGCCAGCTCCAACGTATTAGACCCTGACGGATGCCTGCCTGCTCCACCCATATAGCAAGTAACGTGAATGGCAAAACTCCAATACCTAATACCCTCTAATGTGTACAACAGCAATAATACCAATGTATGCATGATGCATATAGAATCATCAATGATGCTGTTCCTCTCTCGGTCCCCCACAGGCTCAAATCCTGACAGCAAGGCCCGGAACTCGGCCGCAAAGGCAACAACTCCCCGGAAGAGACCCAGGGGCGGGGAAGAAGGCAACAGGCCTTCGACACCGAAAGGCCCAGCCAACCCATGACAGGCACAGAAGGGGCTGGCAGCACAGGATGCCACGGCACTGGTGCGGCTAAGGGCCACTACTACCGTTACAGTCCCCACAACATCAGTGTCGCCTGCACAGGAGACAGTGGCCGATGGGGCACTTTTCACTGCGAACAGCTCCGTTGGGGAGGCAGCAGCCACGGCACCCCAGACAGACTCTGATGTGCAGAGCCAAGGACATGTGTGTGTCCCTGTGGCAGATGACTCGTCAGACATACCTGCCACACCCAGTCCCCCACCATCACCCCAGGTCACACCTTTGTACTCCACCTATGACAGTACACAGGAGCTGTCTGGAGGGGAGCCAGGGCAAGGGAGCATGAGCCCCACGGAGGTGACACACGACATTGCAAATGTCACACATGCAGCATTCACCTCCACCGGTGTACGGGGTGGGGTGCCGATGATGGAACATTCGGTGCAGTGCCAGGAGGAGCTGGCTGTCCGACGGTGCCCAGGCACGGCAGGAGGTCTGGACAACACTGCCTCCCTGAGACAGGCAATAGAGGCCAGTACCACGCGGATCTGCGAGGAGGTGTCTGTCTGAGGCAGGTCCTTTCCCACATAGCGGATTCCATGGAGGCAGAGCGTACTGCCCCCAGACAGGGTTGGCGGGCACCGCATCATCAAGCAGCTCCACTCAAACCAGCCCCCTTCACTGGTCAGCGCACACCTTGCATGGATCGGACATGCCGCCACCAGGTCCGGGAAGTGGACAAATGTAGATGGGGCAGCCTGATGAAGGCAATAGACGCTGACACCTGCAGCATTTGCTTGGACACCATGTGTGGGGGAGTTGTGGGGGGAGCTGGAGGGGGAGAGGGTGTGTGGGGGAGTTGTGGGGGTAGAGGGGAGACGGTGTGTGGGGGAGTTGTGGGGGCAGAGGGAGTGGGGAGAGGGTGTGTTTGAGGTGGAGGGTTTGAGCACTTTGTACAATTTAACAGTTTAATGCACCCGTTGTGTAGCAGAAAAAATACTTGAGTGGACATTCTTTATTGCATATGTGTCATTTATTGCTATACAGTGCATAGTGTACATGTACTCCCACACCCAGTGCCCTCTGTCCCACATTCATGTCACCCTCTGCACCCATGTGTCTTAAAAATATTGTCCAATCACAGACTGGCGCACAGCACGTCCCTCCTGTGCATCGGCACCGCAATGGTGTGCGGCCACATCTTCTTCATCCCCTTCATCATCACCTGGTGGTTGCAGTTCAATGTCAGGGGGCAGGGGCACGTTCTGTCGAATACACATGTTGTGCAGCATGACACATGCCATGACAATCTTGGCCACCTTCTCATGCCTGTAGAGGAGTGCCTCACCAGACCGGCTAAGGCAGCGAAAACGTGCTTTCAATAGGCCAAAGGTCTGCTCGATGACCACATGGGTACGGGTATGGGACCGATTGTAGTCCTCCTTGTACCTGTTCTGCAGGTTTCGGACAAGGGTGAGGAGCCACGGCTTCAAGGGATAGCCACTATCACCTGTATGGGCGCAAAATAAGGTATGTGTTAGTCGATTCATGATGGACAGCTATACATATCACACATGCCTGCAGATATTTGTTGGTCACATGCACATGTCCCTAGTTGTATGCACACATTTTTCATTCCCTCAGTGTGTGCTGTGCCATGGTCTTATGGTGTGCATTGCATCTTCAAGATGATACACGGTGTACACTGCCTTGATGTTGGTCATCCATTGTGGACGCATACCGCTGTGTTTGTGATATATATTTATGTGATGTGTAGTGTTCTGTAAGTATTTCTGACTGGCAGCGTTGTGAGTAGTCTCTCCATTAGTTGGCATTCAGCGCTGATTATTTCCATGGTGACATGCTGCACTACTGTGGTGGTGGCCCTGCGACAAGCAGTGGATTCCTTTGGTGGTTTTGTTATGTGCACTCTCATGGATGTTTGTCCTGTGTTGTGATTTGCTGCAG
The DNA here is from genome assembly GCF_040938575.1 of Ambystoma mexicanum. Lineage (NCBI taxonomy): Eukaryota > Metazoa > Chordata > Amphibia > Caudata > Ambystomatidae > Ambystoma > Ambystoma mexicanum. The sequence goes on from NC_090923.1 coordinate 644,861,465, forward strand.
ACATTTACATTGTGAATACTCACGGCATGTTGCTGGATAGTGTTACGGAGGGTGAGGTCCGATGATGGGTGGTGCACGTATTGTGGGATGTGGGGTGGTTTTAAGTTTGGCATGTTGTGATAGGTGTGCAGCTTACTTAATTGCTATGGGAATTGGTTGTCAGGTTCAGTTTGGGATGCTTTGGGGCACAGTGTTTTGGGATGGGCACATCGTGCTGTCACCAAAACAATGATACCATGGTGGTGTGTGCATCTCTCCCCCCCATTTCACTGCCATGGGCCTGTCATGCTACTTACCAAGCAGCCAGGCACGTCGTCCGGCATGTCGCTCCATGTAGCGTGGTAGCGTGGAGTTGCGCAGGACCATTGAGTCATGAGTTGATCCGGGAAATCGGGCACAACAATGTGTGATGATCTTGCTGGAGTCACATACCATCTGGACATTGATAAGAGTGATATAGTTTACGATTGCAGTACACCACCTCTGTTGCATGCGGGACCACCAATTCCACATGGGTGCAGTCAAGTGCACCAATACAATTTGGTATCCCTGCCAGTGCATGGAAACCAACTTTTGTGCCAAAGATCTCCTGGGGAGTCTGTGGTAGGGAGATGTAGTCCCTTGTTTGCTTCAGGAGGGCATCCAGCACTTGGTTCAGCATGCGAGAAAATAAGGGTTGTGATATGCCATGCATGTGTCCCACTGTGTGCTGGTAGGTGCCTGTGTCCAGGAAGTGGAGCACAGATACTACCTTCAGTAGAGGTGGGATGGCGGTGCGTATTTCAATCAGGCTGACAATGTCATCATGTATCATGTCCACAATGGTGGTGATGGTGTCCCGGTCCAGACAGTACAGGGTGTGGATCTGCTCAGGGGTTAGGTTGAATGGACTAGCTCTGATGCGAGGGATTGGGGGCTGCCTGCGTGGTACCACTGGCTGCACTGGTGGGGCTTGCTGGGCCTGTGTCACCCTCCTACCCTCCTTCTCCTCCTGCGTCTCCTCTGTGGTGCCTGCTGTTGTTGCTGGTGTAGCAATGCAAACATGTCCTCCAGCCCCAGTATTGCTACTACAAATGGAATCATTTTGGTGTGGTGAGGGGTGTGGTGTGTGGGTGTGCTTCTTTTGTGCTGGCCCAGACTCCATTGCCACCACCTGTGCTGATTGTGTGCACCTCTGGCAGTTGGGAACACTGGACATTGCTGTTTGCGGGTGGTTCGCGATGCCGGTTTTGTTGGCATCCCGGTACACCTCATTACCGCCTTTATGATGCCGGTATTTGCATGTCTGCCTGACTTGTGATGTCCTCCTGTTAGCGCCATCCCGCTCTTGCCGGGCCCGAGGGCCGCGTGCCCGTGCGCATGCCAGTATGGGGAGGCACGCTATCAGTGGTGGCGCTAATAGCGGCTTGTTGAGTCGTAATAGCCCGTAGCGGTATGCAGTGCCAGTAATCCCTTACCGGCATCGTTTTTCCATTACCTCCAACCTCGTAATGACCCCCTATATCTATTGGATCAAGTGTTGGTGTCAACTTTACTTTATTAGTCGCGTCTCCAATATCAACAACTCTTCTTTCCATCGAATTTTTAACATCATCTTCTATTTTCCTCTCTTTATTAGGTGCTAATGGTACAGGTGATTTCTTTTGCTGCAATATACCCGCACTAATCGTTAGGGGACCACGTTAGTGAGCCTGTCTGGTGATACCATCAAAATCGCATTTTTTAAAAAGAAAGTTCTTAGGGCTAAAAACTCCTTGAATGTTAGTTAAACGTCCACAGCGGCTCATAGATACCAGATTAACAGTCACTGCATGTTCAGCTTTGTGCGAGACTCACAGAGTACAACGATTTGTACATTTCACACTTGGCTCGAACGTAGCATTCACAGTTAACACGTACAGTGTAAGTCAGGTGAAGGTTTGTGAAGGTAAGTCAGCAGCTTGAATGCATGCCATCACAGACAACGGGCCTCATTACAACCCAGGCGTTAAGGGTTTAACGGCGCCGTCGGCGCCGTTAACCCTTAACGCCTGAATACCATTTTAACGCCTGCTTTTAGCAGGCGTTAAAATGCAAGGCGCTAACCCGCCTTGGTGCTAATTACGGCACCGTAATTTACAGTGCCGTAATTAGCGCCTTCCCCACTCCCATTATGCCCTATGGGGCAAAAATGGGAATGGGGAAGGGTAAATGGGGAATGGGGATTTACCGCCCCACTCACCTTGGAATGGGGCGGTAAATCCGCCATCCACCATGGTGTAAACAGAGTTTACACCATGGTGGTAAAGTAGGGAACTTACCGCCTGGGTTGTAATGAGGCCCAACGTGTTTATAGCCGTAAGCAAAGGTTTGACAAATGCTGAGTGCTCCAGCAATAAAGGTCCTCATTTTTCGCATGATTAGCATTATGACAGTATTTCAACAGGGTGTAAATCAATTAGCAACACAGATCCTTAGAATGCTAAGGAGGGACAGGTTCTTACCGCAAGGATCTCCAGCCTACACCGTCACCGCTCACTGAACATAGAACATACTGGGCCTCATTACAACCCTGGCGTTAAGGGGTTAACGGCGCCGTAAAAGGCTGCGGCGCCATTAAACCCTTAACGCCAGATTCACACTTTAACGCCTGCTTTTTGCAGGCGTTAAAGTCCATCCCGCTAAGGGACCTTGGTGCTAATTACGGCACTGTAATTTACGGTGCCGCAATTAGAGCCTTCCCCATTCCCATTGAGCCCTATGGGCCAAAAATGGGAATGGGCCATGGTGAATGGGGATTTACCGCCTCGCCAACCTTGGAATGGGGCGGTAAATCCGCCATCCACCATGGCGGAATCCGGCATGGACCATGGTGCTAATAGCACCATGGTCCAACGCCAGGGTTGTAATGAGGCCCATGTCTGCACTTCGCGCATGCGCAGTGTGTTTATGGAAAAGTCCAGGTAGTTCACAAATTTAGAAAGCAGACTTCAATTAAATGCAGGGAACGGGAGCTTGAAAGAAATGGAACCTTGCGTCACCAGTCACAGAACACACTGTTTGCACACCGCGCCTCAAGCTGTCCTACATCCGAACAACTTTAAATGCCTTCCTCTGAATATTCTCTGAATATGGGCGACTAATCTCGAGTATTCTTCTGATCCTTTCCTTTACAGATCATGATGCTCAGAAGTAGCCCAAGGTACTTGACTGACGTAGTACAATCTGTGCACATTCTGTGAGGTGCAACCAGGGCTTGTTGCTGCCAACTTGTCAGTTTAAAACACGTGCCACCACAGGGGAAGAACCTGACAATCAACTCAAGGAGTCGTTCTCTGCGTTCAAAAATAGAAACAGATAAATGTGGTCAATGTTAAGTTGCTGTCACCACCCTTTCTCTATTTTCACAGCATGAAGTAGGGAACTCCTTTGCAATAGGCAGCTGTCGATCAACGGATGACGCACAGTCCCTCATTCTCTCTAGGGTGAGTCTCCCGGATCTTGGGACACATTACAGGGCAACCCAGCTGTGCATGTTGGTAGATCACCTGGAGTCACACTCAAGAAGCAATGGGTTGCAATGGACAACTCAATCCTTTCCCCGGTCACCCTGGGCGAGAGGTTATGGGTCTCACAGATGGAGATACCAAGGGTGCCCCGACAGCCTCTGTTGGAGGTGCTGTGGTCAATCTAGATGTAAGGGAGCGATATGAGATGGATCACGACCTAGCCCTCCCCCCTCAGCTGTATCTGGGCACTCCCTTAAGGAATCTTATAGCAAACCCCCCGGCAATTTCAGAAATGGCACGAGGCGAGGCTCAGTAGGGCAGGGCAGATGTGGGAGGGTGGGGATTTTTTGTCTATAGAAACCCTGGAAGATTGCCTCTATACTGACCAGTTCTCCCCATTTCGTTATTTGCAATTGAAGGGAGCTGTCAAGGCCTCATGTTGGGGATACAATTTAAGAAGGGACCTTACAAACTTTGAGTCTCTGCTTCTACAGGGGGTGGACACTAAGGGTCAAATAGCAAAGAATTATAAAGTGTTGCAGAACTCTGAAACCCCGCGGCCCCCGAAAGCCAGGGAAAGATGGGCCGAGGATCTGCAAACAAAGATACCGGATGAATTATGGGCCACCATGTGTAGAAGGGCTTCCCATTCCACGGCCTCTCTCCAGTTCAGAATGCAGGCAATCAAGCTCCTGCACCATTGGCACCACCCCGCCCTTTTGGCTAAAATGTACCCAGGGGCAGACTCAAAATGCTGGATGTGCCGCAACCCCGGAACAGATTATTACCACATGTGGTGGGGATGTGCTCACATGAAAACCTATTGGGGAGAGGTCCTGTCATGGAACAGGGGGATAGATGGGATCACCCGCTGCCTATCTCCTTGGGGGCTCCTGTTTAGGGTATGGGAGGAGGAGGGAGAGGATATTGGGAACCACATGACCCGTACCCTCTTGGTAGCCGCCAGAAGTTGTCTGACTCAGTTCTGGAAGTGGAACAAATCCCTCACGGAAGGGGAATGGCAAAGGAAGGTCAGAACGATCTATGAGATGGAATATTTAACACATATTCTCAATGAATCCAGGGTCAAAGCTGGTGAAATGTGATTACCGTTTTTGAAAAATATGGTGCATAGCCTGACGGGTATCTACAGTAGGAGTATACAATCGCCTCTGAAGGTTTCTGCGTGGTTGTAAGGGATGCATGCCAGGACGGGTGGGGTGAGGGGGTAAAGAACACACAGTAAGGACAAGACTATTATTGGTTTTTGCAAATTCTGTTTATTTGTTTTAAGTGCCTCAACGTCTTGTTACAAAATGTTAATACAAATTGAATTTTCCCACAAAAAATTATGTCCACCATCCTCTGTCAGGAACTTTCGTTCCTGGAAGCTCTGGGATAAATAGAGATAGAGGAAGACCCGTTGCTCCAACCTTATCCGCCTAACCAGTGTTTCCTATATTAGGAACCGACACAGGCAGCTGCTGCCGTTGCTACTGCTCTCCACCCTCTACTGGACGTGATGCCCCATGGTCCGCTCCTTGGACCTACCAACAGGTATTGCCTGTATCTTGCAACACGTGCTCCTTCGCTTACAACTGCAGCCTTTTTTCACCTACTAACGTGCTGTGTGTTCCTTATCCCTTTTCGACGTACTCTGTTTCCTTCTCCCTTTTACTCCTTCCCATCTCGTTACTCTGTTCTATCACCTTTCCTATTGGGCTCCGAGCCGCTGGACCTACTCCAGCCCAATCGCTCCTCGCTTCTTGCCGCCATTAAACCAGTGAAGGCTTCATGCTTCTCGCTACACTGGTACTGAGCTTCATTGACTTTCACCCTGCGCACTGCTCGCACTAGTCTCTTCCTTGTTCCATCTTCTGTCTACTCTGCATTCGGCAAGCGTATAACTCTGCTATTGCTGCACACTTATGGCACAAGATATATTCCCTATTAATAAGGGAGGAATCCCGGTAGTCACTAGTCCACCACTAGGTGGAAACAAGTGTCTACTCTGTCTATGCCCGGGAAGGGGAAAACATCAAAATATATAAGAGACAGAGCTCAAAGAACAAGTTGCACAACAAAATGGGTTCCTAAAAAACCATATATAAACTTTAATTAAATACACATCGAGAATCAATGACTCAAACAATTAATAACAATCATCACAAATTCCTAAAATAAATTACAAAACATCTGTCTAAATCATCACATAAAAAACAAGGATTTTGTCAATTACTATCAAATGGTCGGTTAACATAAAGTAATCTGCAAGTATTTTTTGCACAAGAACCTAATACAGGCAGCGACAGAATGATGAACCATACAGGACTCCGGAATCCTTGCACGTTCTGTCCCCCCATCTGCAGTTTTTTGTCTGAATCCCTTATTTTTTAAAAAAGAGTTAATGCTGACATAGTGACTCTAGAGACTAATTATCGAAGACCATTTCAAAATCTGACTAAAGCTGAACAAGGCGCGTTAAATTCACTGGCTAATAACCCTGCTATTATAATTAAAAAGGCAGACAAGGGTGGTGGAATCGTGATGCTCAACCGGTCCGATTACATCACCGAGTGTGAACTGGGCAATAGTCACTATTATAGACGACTTTTAGAAGACCCTACTAAAGAACTCCCAAGGCTGATTAAGAAAAAGTCACCAAGGCTAAAGATCGAGAGTGGATTTCCAGACAAGAGGCTGACTTCTTGATTAATACTAAACCTACCACACCCATCTTCTACACTCTCCCAAGGTGCATAAGACTCTTAATAAACCGCCTGGTAGACCGAATGTGGCAGGTATCAACTCTGTTTTGGAACCTCTTTCTATCTTTGCAGATCATTATCTGAAAGGTTATGTCCAGAAGATGACTTCATATCTGAAAGACTCTAAAGATGTGATTAACATCTATGAAGATCTCAATTTCAATCCAGAGACCTCCCTCATACTGGGTTTTGACATTGTGTCACTTTATACTAATATACCGCAACAGGCAACACTAGATGTGGTGGAAGACATTCTATTGAGCAGATTAGATCAAGACCCTGTACACACCTCTTTTATACTGTGGTGTGTGGACCTTGCCCTAAAAAGAAACTACTTTGAGTTCAATGGGATCTATTACCAACAAGTCGAAGGCACGGCCAATGGGGACCACTATGGCCCCTAGCATTGCCAATCTATATGTATAAACCTTCGAGAAGACCCATATGTATAGCAGTACTAACCCATTTCAATTGAACATCAAAAAATGGAACCGCTATATTGATGACATTTTGGTGATATGGGAAGGGACAAGTGAACAAGCTGAAAACTTTTTGGCGTGGCCTAACAATCTGAACCCCCATCTAAAATTCACTATGACTATTGGGAGAGAAACCATCGATTTCCTCGACCTGACCATCTTCCACTCCAATGGGTTCTTGAAACTGAAACCCTACCATAAGCCGACCGATAAGAAATCCCTGCTTGAATATACCAGCCACCACATAAAACACTTACGGGACAATTTACCGTTTGGCCAATTTTTGCAACTTAAAAGGAAAAGTTCTAACAACAGCACTTAACAAAACAGAAGCAGCATTGCTCAGTAATAAGTTGAAACAAAGGGATTATCCCAAACAATTAGTCAAAAGAGTTGCTAAGCACGCCTTTAATAACAACAGAGAGGCCCTGCTGGAAGAGAAACCCAAGAAACCTAAGGATGAGAGAATTGTGTGTGTCAACACCTTCACAGACCAAAGTCTAAAAATTAAGAACGTGATTGCTAAACATTGGAAAATCTTTTAGACCTCCAAAACGCCTCTACCGATGCCTTTGTTTGCCTATAAAAGAAGCACTACAGTAAGTAACAGAATAAGTGGGAGCAGACTTAAACCGCTTACCAACAGTACGACTAATTTAACCACGCTCTGGGGCTTACCACCAGCCAGTGGCCACTATCCATGTGGAGCTTGTGGAGCTTGTAAACTTACCTCCAAAAGTAAAGAGATCAACGTAGGATTGCCTAAACCATGGGTGCAGAAAAACCTAACAAACTGTAGCACTGACCATGTGGTGTACTTGATAAGATGCGGATGCAGCCTCCTTTACCTAGGCAAAACCATTCGTAAAGTCAAAATACGCATTATGGAACATCGGAGCTGTCTTAAAAACAAAAATGACAATGCCCCGATGGTGAAACATTTTACCCAGGCTAATCATGAATATGAAGACTTCACATGGACTGTACTCTTGACGCTGAAAGGAGGGAATTCTCAAACAGTAGAAAATAGACTTTTGAGGAGAGAACAAGAAATGATTTACAGATTACAGAGTGATACTAGAGGTATGAATAACTCTGTAGAATGGCACAAAATCCGCCAATAGGAAGGTGTTATCCTAACCCTAGTCAAGGTCATAATATCTGCCATTTTTTGTAGCAGGTTGTAGTGTAAAGCTATTAACAAAGTTCTTTACATTAACCTTTTCTCACAATGTACAATATGTCTAGAAAAGATGTCCAATAGGAACATATTACTGTTACTTCCTGTTACTCAATGTCAACCCTGATGGTATACTGATATAATTTTGTGATCTAGTAACAGCGAAATTATGACATGTTGATTGGTAGATACTTGGCATGTTACAACCCTGCAAATCATAAAAGGATGACGAGCACAAAAATAGACATTGATGCAATGCCCATGTTAATTGAACTATGTATTAGTTTCTTTTGAGGAGCTTGTCATAATGCAAATACAAAATGAACTATGTATTAGTTTCTTTTGAGTAGTTTGTCATAATGCGATTGAACCTTTCTGCATCCTAGACCGGGTCCTAGTGAGCCCGTCTCCATAGTTGCATAGTAAATTTCTGCTCATCTCTGTTTAGGGCCCCCACTTTGAAGAACTATGGTTTCCAAGTTTGCCCTTTATTTCCTGTATACATCTTTTGCAGGTTCCGGTATTTCATATCATTTTTTGCGAACCTATAATGTTTGGTTCATTTGCCCTCAGTAACGCTATTGTAGACCTGGAGAAGCTATTTTTCCACAGGTCTGCGCGTTTTGACCACGTTTCAATATGGCCGACCGAGATTACCTTTACGCAGAGCCACGTTCGATTTCCGGACGTACTCACGTACCGTTTCTATGGAGATGGTTATACACCAGTCTCCAAGCTGCGCGTCATTCAGTTAGAGACGCTGTTCCAGCTTGTTTAGACCCTGCAACCCGCTTACCGATAGGACGCATGTTTTTCAGCCACCGAGGTATGCTCATGAGAGCTTTTTGTGATTATAGGTGTTTATTTGGCTGTCCCATTATTGCACTGCCATATTTAACTGGTGTCGTTTAACGTGAGCCCATGCCTTATCCTTAACAGACTGAGACTCGAGTAGTGGCCCCATTTGGATGTTTCCACGCCGGCAGTCTTTGCACGCAGACCCTTGATCAGTCAGAGTCAGCTATTAATTAAGGCGGTAAACTGCATTCCTGCCAGTCAGGACTAGACACTTGGGTGTTTGCCTTTCGGTAATTCACTAATTCACAATGGCAGTGGTTAATATTAGCTGGGTTTTTTCAGCTGAGACTCCGCATTTATTAATTATGTATCCTTCGGTCTCCACTACAGCCTAAGGGTTTGAGTGGAGATGGCTTCATGAGAGTGCCCATGTCACCCAGTGTTCTCCCCAAGTCTTTTTCTGTTGCCAGTCTGTTTACCTAACTCTCTGAGCTTTAGTTACCTGCATTCTGAGATAGCACTATGCTGCTCAGTGTATACTCAAATTCCCTCTGTGGTGCCTACTTGCACATCTCTCTATCAGAGCTTTAATTACAGGCATTCCGAGATAGCTGTTATCTTATACTGAGTGTACCCCACTCACTGGCTGTTCTCTTCTTCTTTATAGTGACTACATTGTCCTGCCCACACGGAGGTGGAGACTTATGATTATAACTACTGACAGTGGCCTGTCATTCTGAAGTGGAGCCACACCAAGGGTTCTGTCCCTTTCTTCTGAGTTTACTACGTAGCATATAGGTGAGCCTAAGGAGAGCCATCACCCATGTGTTCTCACCTCTTACTAGTCCTCTCTGTAACTGCTGATTTTCTCGAGCATTGTTTTTTAGCTCCTCTGAAAAACACTCATTGAGGTTTTTCATGTATTTATTACAGGTCTAGAGTTACTTGGTAGCCCACCACAACCAGAGTAACTTACGTTGTGAGCCCCCACGAGTACCACGAAAGGTAATACAACCCCAACGTTTGGTCCTCTTATTCACCCCTCGGGGGAATATGACAAATTTATCTAGCTACAGATTTAGCTCCTTATTTGTCCCCTTTTCTTTTAATTTACAGGTTGCATGTGTACACCACATTTTTCTTTTTATGAAGCAGTTGATTTTCTAATTAGGATTTTCGTGATTATGACAACCCTCCTGAGGAATGTTCTCTGAGTGGCTCCCTAAGAACAGAAACATGTCGAGACAATTCCCTGGATTTATACAGGGATATAACAACTTGTGTTATCTAATAGTGATTAGAAACTGATACATCACCAGCTTTATGTTGAATGTATTTTGCACTTATGTTAACCGACCATTTGATTGTAATTGACGAAATCCTTGTTTTTTATGTGATGATTTAGACACATTTTTTGTAATTTATTTTAGGAATTTGTGATGATTGTTATTAATTGTGAGTCATTGATTCTCAATGTATATTTAATTAAAGTTTATATACTGTTTTTTAGGAACCCATTTGGTTGTGCAACCTGTTCTTTGAGCTCTGTCTCTTATATAGTTTCACAAGATATATTCCCACTTTGCTTGCTCTGAGAGCTCCTCTCTTTGTGACTTTTCACGTTTGTTTTCAATACTGCTGGCACACAGAGAACTCTGTGTCCCTCGCATTGCCCTAGCCCCGCTCCTTGCTAATCCAGTAATTGATCTGCCTACCCAATGTGCTCCTCGAATAATGTCGTTGCTTCAACCTCATCACCTTGAGATTCTCTTCTTCCCCACCACTTGGACAAGACGATACTGGTGGATTTCAGAAGACTACACCTTCAACAGATGCCTCAACACCTCCAGGATCTGCCTACAAGGGGATTTCCCTACTGTGGCGGGTTCCGCAACTCTGCACAGCCCTTGTCTTCATTCAAGAGGCCCTACATGGCGGGGGATTCCCCCTTATCGTCTTACTAACGCAAGACTAATAGCACCATGGCTGCCTCCAAACTCGGAATGACCCCCAATGACTCTCCTCCTGGTAGCTGTAGTCACAATCGAATATAGTTCACAACAACACCGGGGGGAATGACTCCCTTCCCCTGGTATCCAATCCTTAGGTTGTAAATATTGTTCCACACAAATGTCCTGGGCTTTATTCTGTGACTTTCTCCAAGTTTCCACAGACTCACAAGTTCCTTTCAGGTTTCTGGTGTACTGGTCTCTGCCAGTCTGGTGAGGAAGACTTACGCTATTGCTTGTAATACTTTGTCGGGGTCCCAGTGTCACACGCTGTACAGGCTGGCGTGTGTGGAACCGATGGCATTTTGGCAGCCATTAGGCCGGCCCGCCACGTTCCCATGCAGCTCGCTGTGACGGTCTAGGCTTCTGAGGCCAGTGGCCGTCGGAAGCCTTGTCCGTCTCTCCAACTGGAAAGCCTGACGCGAATAGGTTGCAACGCGCAGTCTTCCCGGTTGGAGAGACGGAAAAGGCTTCCGACAGCCGCTGGCCTTGGAAGCCTAGACCGTCACAGCGAGCTGTGTGGGAACGTGGCGGGCCGGCCTAATGGCTGCCAAAACGTCATTGGTTCCACACACGCCAGCCCGTATGGCGTGTGAGGGTATGCCCCCCTCCACAGGCCGTGCCGCCCGGCTTACCCGGATGGAGCCGATGGAACCGCTGGGTCAGCTTAGGTGCGTGGACATGTGACCTTGAATGGAATCTTCAGAGTGGGGATAACCCTTCCAGGCTTTTAAATATTCAAGCCGTCCCTTCCTGTACCTAGAATCTTGGATACTAGACACTTCATATTCTTCAGGGGTGGAGTTGGGACCCCGGAACAACCCTCTTTCCCGACTATTAGGTGTATCTGGATCAACCGGTTGGAGAAGGGAGGAGTGAAACACTGGGTGAATCCTATTCATATTCTTTGGGAGGAGCAATCTAAAGGGCACAGGGTTTACCTTTCTTAAGATCTTAAAAGGCCCTAGAAACTGGGGGGTTAGTTTGGTCGGGTGTATCCATCGAGGCAAGTATTTAGTGGACAGCCAGACTCGATCACCCGCCTTCCAATCTGGACAGGGTAACTGGAACCGGTCAGATTGCCCCTTGTATCTCTTCCTGGCTAAGTGTAAACCTTGCAAAGCAGTCTTGTGAGCGGATAAGTCCAATTATCCTGCAAACTACTAGTATAGCACCTAAGATATTGTTCTAGAGAGGAGTTGAGTCGTTCCGTCTGGCCATTGGTCTACGGGAGGAACTCTGAGGAGAGTGCACGATCCATTCCTAACCGGTGACATAGGACTGCCCAGAATCTGGAGTGTATTTGCTGCCCCGGTCGGAAATAATCTTATCGGGGAAACCATGCAACCTGAAGATGTCTTTAAGGAATACTTTCGCCATGGCCGAAGCGGACGGTACGCCGGACAATGGGGAAAAATGGGCAAGTTTAGAGAAGGAATCTACAGTGATCATGAGACAGGTACAACTTTGAGACGAGGGTAAATCAACGATAAAATCCATTGAAATCTGAGATGAAGGCCGAATAGGTATCTCAGGTTGTTCGAGTAGACCCTAAGGTTTGTGGGTAGGATTCTTACGCCTGGCGCATACCTGACATGTTCTGCAATATCTCTTGACATCCTGAGAAAGAGAAGGCCAAAAGAAGGAACATGAGATGAGCTCTAAAGTACCTCGAACTCCCCTATGCCCTGCAGTGGCCTGATCGTGACCCCCAACCTAGGATCTTTAGCTGTAAAAATCTAGTGGGAATGTATAACCTCTGTCCAATCAACAAGAGTCCGTCGGACTAACGGGCCAGTAGACGTTTGGTCCTAGGGACCTTGGACTCAAACTCAGGTGAGGTGACTGCCCTGACATCTTGGAGGAAGGAGGATACCAAGCCCACGATTCTATTCCTAGGGAACAGGTACTCTGCTAAAGGGACCGCCCGAACTTCCGGGGTATCACGCCGAGACAAGGCATCTGCCAGACTATTCTGAGTACCCGGAATGTAAGTTATGGTGAAATCGTATTGGCTAAAGAAATGGGCCCAGCGTGCTTGTCTCGAATGAACACATTCCATACTTCTAAGAGTCTTTAAATTCTTATGATCAGTAGGTAGAATTAATTGGTGAGTGCTGCCTTGCAACAAGTGTCTCCATTCTTCACAGGCGGCCTTCAACGCCAATAGTTCTTTCTCAATTATGGAGTAATTCTTTTGACTAGTGGTGAGGGTTTTGGAGAGGTAAGCCACCGGATGTTCTTTGCCTTCTTTGACTTGAAGAAGAACCGCCCCCAAAGCTCCGGCCGAGGAATCTGCCTCAACTATGAACGGCTGGGTTTGGTCTGGCTGGCACAAGATCGGAGCTGTACAGAACTTCTCCTTCAGCCAAAGGAAGGCCTGATTGGCCTGATCCGTCCAGTAAAAGTTTCAGGCTTCTTTCTAGAGTAGGGCTGTAATGGGCAACACCGTTTGCGAGAACTCAGCAATGAACTTGCTATAAAAGTTAGCCAGACCCAGGAATCTTTGAACCTCCTTTAGGGAGGTGGGGGTCAGCCATTCCGGGATAGCAGATACCTTCCTCGGGTCCATTGAGATGCCGTCCTGTGAAAGAATATACCCCAAATAAGGGACTCAAGAGGTATTAAAGAGGCATTTCTCCGGCTTTACCAATAGGTGTTGAGATTGGAGAAGATTTAGGACCGTCCTTAGATGCTGGATGTGTTCCCGTGATGTGTGTGAGAACACCAGAATGTCATAGAGATACACAATGGTGTTCATGAATAATAAATCCGAGAATAGACGATCCATAAAACGCTGAAATATGGCCGCAGCCTTGACTAAACCAAATGGCATGACCTTATACTCGTATAGGCCAAAGGGAGTCCTGAACGCCGTCTTCCACTCATCTAATTCTCTAATACGGAGGAGATGGTAGGCACTCCGTAGATCTAATTTCGAGAAGACAGAGGCGCCCTGTACTGCCTGCAGGATGTCTGAAATGAGGGGCATCGGGTAGCGATCCCAAATGGTGACCTCATTCACGCCCCTATAGTCGATACAATGTCTCAGTTCAGACGATTCTCGTTTAGGGATGAAAAACAGCGAGGCCCCTGCTGGGGATTTTGATGGTTGTATCAGACCATTAGTCAAATGGGAGTCTAAATAAGTACGTAAGACCTTTTTCTCCACCAAGGACAAGGGATACATGCGCCCAAAAGGTACCAATGCTTCGGGCACTAATTTGATCGCGCAATCTTCTGGACGGTGCAGGGTTAGGTCCAAGACTGGGTTGTCCCTGAATACCTCTTGGTAGTGGGCTAATTCGGGGGGAATGGAATATACCTCGCCAACCTCCTTATATTCTGATGTAAGTATTTGGACAGGTTCTCCTTCGGTCGTGAAAGACAATTCTGCTTGCAGAAAGCTGATTCGAAAGCCATGCGGTTTCGGTTCCAATCTATGATCGGGTTATGTTTCCTCAACCAAGGAATACCCAAGATTATCGGAAAATGCGCTGCCCGAATAAGATCAAACTGTAGTTGCTCCATATGCTGAAAGATCCTCACGGTTAGGGTTTCTGTAGAATGGGTAATAGGGCCGGACAATAGAGGAGTGCCATTGACCCCTTCTACTCTTTGAGCATCCTCTCGTTGCAGAAGGGGAATACCTTGTTTATGAGCCCAGATGGTATCCATGAACACCCCTGCAGCCCCACAATCGATGAGAGCCATGGTAGTAAGAGTTGCATGTCGCATCTCCAACTGGATAGCTACCACCATGAGGCGGGAGTCCATAGATTCGGTTTGAGATGCCACTGTCACAGTTACATGGGGACTGGGGGTTAGACCTCGGATACTCGTCCCCGTTAGGTCCGAGGTCGATCGTTTCCCGCTCGTCTGGGTGGTATCAGGTAATATTATCCCCATATATATGGTCGCCGTACATAATATCGCCGGGAAAAGGTTGTGGCGATATTATTATATGGGTGACCATATATATGGGGAGAGGGGCAGACAAAAAAAAAAAGAAAGAAAAGGGTTTGGAGGTGTGGGGGTGTCCCCCGCATGTTCCATGCAATAATGTCCCCGCAAAAAACGGCCATTTTCGGCAATATTTTTGCATGGTGATATTTTTGTGGGGACATTATTACATGGAACCGTCTGGGTGGCACATCCGGACACAGAGAAGATGAGTGTTAGATCCACAATACATGCATAAACCTGCATCTCTGTGTCGTTTTTGTTCATCAGGCGTAAGAGGGGCCGAGCAGAACCAATTTGCATAGGTTCTTCCTTATTGCACGGGGACGGCATAGGAGACAAAGAGGAGGCTCCAAGGGGATGGGTACAGGGGTCTTACATTTTCTCCTTTCAGCTCTTCGCTCACTCAATCAATACTCTATCTGTAGCACAATAGACATCAAGTCCGATAGAGTTGTTGGGCGAGCGATGCGTGCTAGTTCATCTTTGATCTCTTCCTTTAGGCTTCGGGGAAATATGGTATACAGGGTTTATTCTGGCCACCCAGCCTCTGTAGCCAGACGTTTAAACGTGGAAATGTAGGAAAGCAAATCACTGGCCCCTTGCTGAACATCGAAGAGTTCTTTAGCCACAACGTGAGTAATTTCATGCCCCTCTGGCAGAACAAACGTTCAGGGGAAAAAGCCGTTAGGCATAAAAAAAAACTGTCCGGGCAGTACTTGTAACTGTGTAACTGCGTAACAGTGCAACTGCCCGGACAGGGTTTTTTTTATGCCTAACGGCTTTTTCCCCTGAACAGTTTGTTCTGGCAGAGGGGCCCCCTGGACCACTGTCCCAAGGGTCAGGGTGGCTTCCTACCGGGGCAGACCCTATCTGCTTACAAAAAAAAAGGCGTTGTGGAAGAAGAGGTTTGGCGAAGGCTTGAACCAAGAAACCACAGGTGAGGAGGAAGGGGAGTGGTGCGATCCGGATTCGGGTCCGAAGTCCTGGAATCTGATACCCAGACCCTTATCTCTGCCACTGAAGTGAGGGATGTTCCCTCTTAGGTTTCCCTTGTGTTGGGTGGGGGCCTCAACCATTTCCTCTTGGTTTGTGGATTTATCTCTGCCACTGCTGTGAGGGGCGTTCCCACTCAATCTTCTCTGATTGTGGTAGGGGTCCTTGACCCTTCCCTAGTGGTCAGTGACCTTATTTCTGTCACTGTGGTGAGGGGTGTACCCTCTCAGGCTTTTCCGCTCGTGGTAGGGTTCCTCAACCCTTCCCTGGTGGTCAGTGGTCTTATCACTGCCACTGCGGTGACGGGCGTCCCCTCCAAGGCTTCTCTGCTCATTGTCAGGGCCCTCAACCCTTCCCTAGTGGCCAGTAGTTTTACCTCCGCCACTGTGATGGAGAGGAGGCGGTTTGCTGCACATCTGGTTTCTGGGTGCCTCCCTAGCGATAAGTTGGCTAAGGGGCTGAGGGTTAATTGCCTTCTTACCTGCATGCAGTATATCGCAGCGTCCCTCTGGGGCTCCCGTGCCACCACTTACATTGACCAAGGTTTAGGCATGTCGCCGGGACTTCCTGAGACAGCAGGTAGTCTGCATGGCTTCTCCAGCATCTCTTTCTCACGGCGGTAGAACAGTGTTCCCGCCAACAGCTTGCCTCAGCTCGCCCTCCTTCTGTCCAAAGTGTCAGCTCCAGTGGGCCTGCCGATGAACACACTCAGCCGACTGCCAGCGTTCTCGGTTCTCCGTCCTCTCGGGTCTCTGAGACTAGTTTTAAGCTCCTGCTTCGGGTGCGCTCCACACCTGCAGCCTATCATAGTTGGCCTCAACCAAGATCGTAGCCATTTGTTGATCTTTATACAAGTGGCCTCATCACGAGTTGGGCGGTAGCCCTTAAATGTGGTGGTAACGGTATTACTGCTGCATTTAAGGGCTGGCCCTATCACAAGTTGGGCACTAAATGGGCTGTTTTACCTCCAGCTTTTTTCTGGAGGTGAAAATCCCATTTAGCACCCTGTTGTCAGTGCAATTACCGCTGCCTGTATTAGCGGCCAGTATTTGCGCCGAAATGCCCCATTGGGTCCAATGTACCCAATGGGTAATGGGGATTTCCCGTTAACGCCCAACCCGTGATCCAGCGCTAATAGCGCCGGACTGGTTGGTGCTAACACAGTTACAGTTGGGCAGTATTACAGCCAGGATACCGCCCAACTCGTGATGAGGCCCATTGTTGCTAGCGCTGTTGTAGCTCATTGTCTGAGTCCTTTGTTTCTTTTGCTGTTTCAATTCTTAGGCCTCTGTGGGGCCACCTCATACCAGTACTGGGATGATCAGTACTCCTGTTGTTCTTCCTTGTACCAGTACTTCTGCTTCCCATAAGGTTTTCATTCTTGTTGCAGTACATGGGTTTAGGTTTAAGATAAAGTTTGGGAGTATAGAGGTGGGCTAAAGGATGTGGAGGTGTGATGTGATGTAGTGGTCTATCCCCCAGGTGTTCGTCCTTGTCCC
The DNA here is from genome assembly GCF_040938575.1 of Ambystoma mexicanum. NCBI lineage: Eukaryota > Metazoa > Chordata > Amphibia > Caudata > Ambystomatidae > Ambystoma > Ambystoma mexicanum. The sequence continues at coordinate 644,878,645 of NC_090923.1, forward strand.
CAGGTGGGGAGAGCCTCCCCATGAGGTCCTACCACCATAAACAAGCCTTAGGCGGGCTATTGGGTAGCGGCCGCACCTGCCTAGCCTCATGGATTGGGGCTTCCCCTGGGGAGAAGCAACAACTCCTACTGAATCCTTAGAGTAGGGTGAGTCCAATGTCTTCCAAACGGGTCTAAAACGGCTGCCAGCCGTGAAAGTTGCTCTGCCTTGTCCGCTACGAATATGAGAATATTGTCACTGACTTTGAAGACCCCGGGGAGTCCCTGCAGGACTGTCTGGATGGTGTGTTGGAAGACCTTGCCGCAGAGGAGATGCCGAAGTTCAACCCCTTGTACCTAGGCAAACCGAGGTGGGATCAAAAAGTAGTGATGTAGCAAGTGTTCATGTGGAGTTTCAACTGGTGGTAGCCAGCGTTGAGGCCCAGTTTAGAGAACACACATGACCCTGTAAGATCCGTAATGATTTCAGGGAGTGTGGGGATGACATGCCGCTCTCTGATGATGGCAGTGTTGGGGATACGCACATCGATGCACACTCGCACCGTCCCTGGATATTTTGGTTTGGGGGTGCTGACCATGGGGAAAACCCAGGGAGTGGGTCCCGTCATCTTTTCAATAATATCTGCTTTCTCCACTTCTTGGAGTTCCTTAGCCACTAGGGGCCACATGTGGAACTGCGTTCTTCTGTGCCTAATAGCCTTGGATTAAACTGATTTGTCGATATAGAGCTTCACTAACCGATCCTTAAGGCATCCAATGCCAAGTATCATGTTAGGGTGTTTGGCGAGGAGGGCCTGGACTTCATCGGCTGTGGATACATCGCAGACGAATTGGATGAAGCCCAGATTTTCAGCTCATTAGACATTCCAGTTCTGTGCCAACGACATACATTTATAACTGTATGCTGATGTCCCTTCTTGTGAGCTCTGTACGAAAGCGCCAGACAACCGGCAACAGTTTCTGGCTGTTCTCCTCAGTGTAGAGAAGAGTGTCCGTGGCTTTTAGGGATGGATGGGGGATAGCCAATTGAACATCGAGTAAGGCATGACACTGACAGATGCCCCTGTATTCGTGGTTACTGTGATGGTTATGTGGATCATGCACCTGGGCCGCTTTATTTTCAACAGCTTGCTAACTCTGTCTAGAGCCGAGATCATATGCACTTTGCCCTTCTGCCTTGTTACGGGCCAGGTCCACACGGCTACCATTGCCACCTCCTCTTCATCGTCTAATTCTGTCACTTAATAGTTATAGCTTGCTTTCACTTGGCAAACTTTTGCCTGTTTTCTCTTCTGCTTGGGTCTCATCTTTGTGGGGTGTTTCAGCAATGTGGGAGCTGAAGAGAGGCACACTTTTGCGTAATGGTCCAGGCGGCCACACGCACCGCAGGTTGTGCCTTGAGCTGGGCAGTATCTCCTTGCGTGGCACAGTCCACCAAACCAGCTGAGTTCCTTGGAATTGGATGGGCGCGGGCACCAAGGTGTGGGGCTGCTTGACTCCTGCTTGTGTCTACCCTGCTGGGGTGATCAAGAGCATTTGCAATGGTGGGTTGCGGGAACAACCTTCAGTTTATTTAGATTGATTTCTATTTGTGCTGCTCTGGCATGTGAGAGTTCTCGCTGATGCCCATACTCCAGTATTCATAAAAGAGGAATTTTTTATTCGGTACGTCTTAACTTTTCAGAGTGCATGCTGTTAATGGCTTGACGTCGGATTTCTTTGTCATCGCTGGCAGGAGAGCGCCTGGTGGTGCAGACGTGTGTGGTAGGTCTCTGATTCAGCTTGGACTGTCATGCAGAAGATGAATGTCTCGTAATCAGGGTTTAGCTGTGGCATGAAGTGGTTTGCCAATGTCTCCTTTGCTAAATCATAGTAATCTGCAGTGCAAGTGTTGGAAAGTTGTTGAAAATGTGGAGGACCTCATCTCCCATGTTGACTTGAAGGTGGGACTGCATCTTCCTGGGAGTGACAATGTTCTTGCAGTCCATCATTAATTCAAATTTGTGCAACCAGATAGCCCACCTAGGGCCCACTGATGACGGATCAATGTAGAGGTCAAATGGGGGCATCAGAATCCCAGACCCACTCTGGCCCCTCACTGGAGTGTGGGGGATGAACAAAGCCACTGACCTGGCTGGAGTAGCAGGACCAGTGGGCCGGAGGTAGCCTGATGGGGTGCTTGTCTCCAGAATGGACATGATTCCACTTAGGGCGTTCTCTGACCTGTGTTTTAGGTGATCTGATCGTTGGTGACGAAGACTTCAGGCCAGGAGGCTGATGGGATGCGCCCGGATGGTATCGAATTGAGAGCCGGCCACATGGATCTCTTTTCATCGCCACCACCACACGCAAGCGCTGCCTGTTGGCGATACAGGGTTCAATCCCATCCTTTGTCGCCAGTGTTGTAGGGGAGACTTTGCCTTAAAGCGACATGCGCTGCGGTACCAGGCCTCCCCCTTCCCATGTACTGAAAGAGGGAGTTGGTAGATGTGTGTGGCTCACCCCATCTCCATAATTACCCAGAAACACAGGGCTACCTTCCTTTTATTTCCAGCATCACTGCCCATGTGCACATGTGACATGTCCGAAATGTTTTGGGGGGCGAGGGATACAGTGTCAGGACATAACAGACAAGTTGGGTGAGAAGGTTGGTGTAACGCTCACCTGACTCCCACGGAGGCGCTGGCCTGGTTTGCGCTGCTGTGACCTCTTCTAAGGTGATGCGCAGGGTTCGGAAGACGGACTGGACCGGGCCCCCAAATCTGGCTTGTCTGGCTCACAGAAGTATCCTTCTGTAGGCGAAAATAGGGGATTAACTGTCTGCGGGGTAATGCAATCAGCCTCCCACTTTCCCCTCTCACCCTCCTCGAAACCCTTCTGTGATTCCTCGTAGCGTCTCACCTTAGGGTCTGGAAGGACGAGCTCTCCATCCTGCTTCTGATGCAGGGGCGCGTTGGTATCCAGTTACTTCACTGGATTTTCGGATTGGTGAGAACCAAACTTGCTTGGCTTCCAGGTAAGTTTTTTGATAAGAGGTTCCCCTTGTGTCCATGCATTAATGTACTAATGCTAGTGTCTTTTTCCCCATAGGGGCCGGGGTACGGAATGCCGGGGAACAGGCACCGACCCGAGATGAGAGGTGAAATCCTTGTAGAAATCAGGTAAGTCTTTAATGAGTGTTTTTTTGGTAATGTCTTTTCATTCGCTCATTAACGCTGATGTCTTTTTTTCCCCTTAGGGGCCGGGGTCCGGAAATGCCAGGATGCGGCGCGGACCCGAAATGAAGAGGGAATGAATCAACAGGTAAGTCTTAACATGGAGATTTAACTTATTCCCTTCTCTCTCTCACCTTTTGTCCTGGTCTTTTTCTCCCTAGGCGCTGGGGCGTGACTGCGAATCCGGATGAACGCTGCTGAACATGGAGGCACCCTGTAAAGGTGAGTGGAATGCGGCGCTGCAGCGATTGACGCGATGAGCTTTTAAATAAAAGTCTTCCTTTTCAGGATTGTCGGCGAGATGTCTCTGGGATGCAGATTTAGCAGGTAAGGACTTTTCCTTCTTCTGTTCTCTTCTTCTCTTCCTTTGCAGGTGATCCAGGATGCTGGCAGGCGTGGCAGAAGTCAGGATGCAGGAGCAGACACGGTGAGCGTCCAGCTGCTAGATGCAGAACAACGCGAAGCATGTGTGGCTGTTCGGATGGGGTTTAAATAGCCTTGGAAGAAGTTCCAGGTATGTTCCTTCCTCCAATCAGGTACGTATCCTTCCCCGACCACGCCCGGATGGTAAATTAGTCCCACAGGTAAAGTAGTTCCTTTCAGGCCTCAAGGAGGCCGGGATCCTGCAGCATGGTCTGCATCAAGTAAGTGCACCCAAGCACTCCCATAATGAGCCTGGCACCTATGGCGCCAGGACTGACGTCTTTTATGAGCCTGGCGCCATAGGCGCCAGGACACTGTCCAAAGGGCCCCTATATGGGGTTGCTAGGTCCTTCCTTGAGGACTGGATGTCCGCTTTCGGGGACGCAGGGCTTGAACCGGCACCCCGGGAGCGGGCATCATGACAGTTGGGGATAAGGGGGACAGGGGCAGCTAGAGGAGAAGGGAGTAGGCAGTTGGGGAGAAGGGGGTTAGTTGAGTGAGAAGGTCTCTGGCACCCTTGGGAAGAAGGGCAGTGGGTTGGGGAAAGGGTGGCAGGTTGGGGACAAGGGAGGCAGTTGGGGAGGAATGCGGTAGGGAGCATTGGGGGGAAAAGGGGGAACATGGCAGTTTGGTGAAAAGGGAGGATTCTATGGCGGAAGGGAACAGGGCAGGTAGAGAGAAGGGTGGCAGAGGGCACTTTGGAGAGAAGGGATTGGGGCAGTTGAGGAGAAGGGGTTAATGGGGGTGAAGGGGCAGTGCGGGAGAAGAGGGCTGTTGGGGGCAGTTGGGGGAGAATATGGGCCATTGGGAGAAAAGGGGACAGGAGCAGTTGAGGAGAAGGTGGCATGCAAAAGGTATTTTGACCAGAACATGTAGGCCCATGCAGAAGTATGTGATTGGGCTAGTTTCTAACTACATTTGGGCTATAAATGGGTTTCCTTTTCTGGCAAACCTATGTACTCCTGTGCTTGAGAGCTGAAGCATGCCCACATGAACATTTCCCTGAGATCATTAACAAATCAACCAGTTCCCTATCAACCTCCAAGGTTGATTTTCCATAAACCTTATGCTGGGTGACTCTAAACATCGGTATTACTGGGGCAAGTCAAGGGGCACAAATAAAACAAGGTGGGGTGCTGGGTGGTGGACATCAAATAAGGGTCAACAGAAAAGTATGATGCTATGCAAGCCCAGAGTACATTTAGGAGGTTTATAGTCATAATATCGAAAAAATAATGTCGAATTACAAAAATGTCGAAAAAAAAATGTCGAAAACACATACATATAATAGAAAAAGTCATTATTTCGAAAATAAAATGTCGAAAAAAAATCGAAAAACCAATGTTAAAATAACTATGTATAATGTCACACATACTAACGTTTTTTATTGGGGGGGTCCCCCCCCCCAAACCACCCATCCCAAAACCCTACCCCAACCCTCCACTCCTCCCCATCCCCCCCAACACCCCCCATGGATATACCTTTAATTTTTTTTTAAAAAGTATTTAATAAAACATTAATTAAATAATTAATTATTAAAAAAAAACATCCCAAACCCCTACCCCAACCCCCCCCCCTCCTCCCATCCCCCCCACCATGGATATACCTTTAACCATTCAAAAAAATTATGTTTTATAAACTATAATTAATTAATTATTTATTTAAACATTAATTCGAAAAAAAATCGAAAAAAATTCGACATTTTTGTAATTCGACATTTTTATTTTCGACTAAATGTTTTCGACATTTTGACTTTCGACATTATTGTATTCGACATTATGACTGGATACCCATTTAGGACAATTAAATATTTGTAACAAGTGAATTTACACTGGAAAAAGTTGACTCAGGTTCTATAGTTTCTTTTTTTAAAATGTATTTATTGACATTTTAGGAAAATAACACAGCATTGTAACTGCATAATGTCTCAGAGACAATTGGTGATTTAAGCGTACGTGCCAAATTATATAAAAGCAAGAACACACAATCAACATAGGGATACAAATAGCTACACAGCTCAGAGTCCAAGTCAATCATGTGGATACACTGTAGAAGTGGGGGTGAAGAGAAACGGAACCATGAATGTCGCGTTAGGAATATTCTAGGAGGCCCAGGGCCGTCGGGCTCGAGGGCCATGTGAAGTCCTTATTGTGACTTTTTGCACAAGAAAGAAAATCCCCCTGCTTCACAAAGAACTCCCGCCTCCAGTCCTACACTATAAGGTCTATCTGTCAAAAATACCACATACAGCAGCACCAGTCCTACCCCGAGGGTGTGGCCGGCCGCTTCCACTTGGCTCCAATAGAAACATTTGGCTGCAAGGAATATTGTGTGGAAAATAGGAAGATTGTAATGGCGTACTTTCAACCCCCTGCCTCTGAAATGCCCAAGAGATAAACCAACGGATCCATCAGCAAGGATTCCTCTGTGGAGGTTCAATGTGTTCAGTAGCTCCGTCCAGGAGAGGACCAGTTTGGAACAGCGCCACCAGATATACATGTACGTCCCAATGCTGCCCGCCTCCCAGCCCAGCCAAGAAGTGCCAAGCACCCCCACCTCCACACCCCTGTGGGCCCATATGTTTCAACCTATCCGGGGTAAGGTAGTCCCTTGCCAGGCGCTTATAACCCCTTCCCATATATTGCACACTCAGGCTGGCTTTCTCCCAGCTCCACATGTCAGACATGGGCAATTTAGCGTATGCCTTAATCCCTAAGCCCTCATATAAACAAGAAATCAGCCCCTATGATTCGCTCGAGGAGAAAATCACGTTCTCAAATTCCATAAGCACCCTAGTGACTGTTACCTTGGCACGTGGCTGCATTGCCCAGTGCCATAGCTGCCAATATTGGTACCATTCCCCCTCCCCAACCCCAACCCCAATCATGGTCTTATATGACTCAAAGAACCGGATTTGCCCCTTTTCAAACAGGTGAACTAAAAATTCACACCCACCCGCCCTCCATTTGGAGAAGTACACTCCATCATAGGCCGGCTGGAAATCTGGGATAAAATGTGTGGCAATGACCGGGGATGGGAATGATGACAAACTCTGCTGCAACATCAGCCCATCCATATCAGGATGGCCATACATGCTCTACTAGGTCTAGAAATCCAGGGCATATACCAGAGCGGCTTGCCCACTATCTCCTCTTCCAGGTGCCACCAACCTTTTGTAGAGTTTGAGTTGACCCAGTCATGCAATGCTCTCATTTGAGCTGCTTGATAGTAGTGTTTTAGGCAAGTGAGGGCAAGCCCTCCCTTATCCTTTGATCTGTAAAGGGTCATCCTGGCTATCGTAGACCTCCCCTTCCTCCACACAAAGGACTTAACGTCCCATTGCACTCTCTGAAGTGCCCTGGGGGATTCCCACAGGTAATGCTTGAAAGGTATGCAGGAGCCTCAGTAAGATGTTCGTCTTGATCGAAGCAATCCTACCGGGCCACAATATTGCCAACAAACCCCAAGCCTGCAAGTCCACCCTGATAGCCGAGAACAGCCTCGGATAGTTGTCCTGGTAAAACCCCTTGCATCGCGATATAAGGTAAATGCCAAGGAATTTGAGTGGCTCTTTAGCCCACCAAAACAAGTTCGAGCCCTGCAAGAATTCTAGGGTGCCCTGGCTACAGCCGATATTAAGTGCCTCGCTTTTTTCCAAATTCACTTTAAACCCTGAGGCTCTTGGAAGTCTGCCAGGAGCCCCAAGAGGAAGGGCACAAAAGAGTCGGCTCTGATAGCATCAGAGTGACATCATCAGCGAAGAGAGCTATTTTGTGGACTCAGCCCCATAGAGTATGCCCCTAATCCCCTCAACCACTCTGATCCTCGCCACCAGGGGCTCTACTGCAAGAGTGAAATGCAACAGCAAGAGGGGACACCATTGTCTTGTCCCCTAGTAAAAGGAAAGCCTCTAGCGAGCACTAAATGGCAGCCACCCTGCCAATAGGAGCAGAGTAAAGGGATACAACGCCTTTTATAACATTTTCCCCCATGCAGAAACCTCAAGAGAACCTCCATCAGTAAAGTACATTGAACCCCGTCGAATACCTTCTCTGCATCCAAGCCCCGATGAATTGATAGAACACAGGTTCTATGCGCTAAATCGATATGGCCAATTATGTTTCTCTCTCAAGGCCTCTTTCAGCTGGAGCTTCCAAAAAAAAGCTGCAGTATGGCAAAATAGACTTCTGGTAAATAACCAGAAAAATAGAGTATCGAAATATAGAAATAATGGTCGGCAGCTGAATGGAGCTCTCGCACAGATTCTTAAAGCCCTGGGCACAGAGTTCTTGGAAAAACACTACCAACTGCAATATTTTCATGATTTCTTGTGGTCAATAGATCAACCACAAGCTACAGCACCCAACAAAAACATTGCCCGTAAACATGTATTTGACGAAACTTCCATGAAGAAAAAGCAGGAAAAGCGCTGCTCTGTTGCCATAGCCAGAAAATGAATACTAGATAGTTCAATCCTTTGGAAAGAAATAAAACTCATAAAAAAGTCCTATAAAAACTGGTCTAAACATCGGCTTGCTACACGCTTACAGAAAGATGGAGAATCGATGCTAAGAACTCTATCTGATAACAACTCTCGCAATTGTTGGTTGTTGATAAATTCTTATGGTCAAGACCAAAAGACTATTCAAACAAATTGTGTCCTGTAGTCCGCGTGGATTAGTTATTTCTCTGAAAAGTATCTGAAATCCTAAAAGGGCCCCAACGTTCAATCCTTCAGACTCTCCCTGGTCATTTGAAATCACAGAAGAGGCGAATCTTGAGTTAATTAATACATCTTCATCTTCAAGAGCAGCAGAGCCAAGTGGGCTTACCTATCAGGTTTTAAAAGCAAATCCAGCAATGTGGGTGAGAATCCTGTGTCATTTATTCTGGGAAATTCTGAAGACTAAAACCATTCCACAATCCTGGAAGACTGCCCTAATAATACCGATTTATAAAAAAGGCGATGGAAAGATCCTAGAAATTATAGGCCAATCACATTGTTGGACATAGAGAGTAAGATCTTTGCTCGTTTACTATTGAAAGAACTGGAAAAATGGGCTAGAGCCAAGAACATAATACCAAAGATATTTGCAGCCTTCGTAGACCTATCTAGCACCTTCAACTTAGTAGATAGAGAGAGACTCTGGCATAAGCTCACCGACAAGGATGCCCCTAAACCAATAATAAACATTTTAGCAGCACTTCAAGAGAATAGTACAGCTGTAATAAGACTGAATAGTGAAGGTCTACTGTCAGAAGAAATCCTGGTGAAAAGAGGAGTCAGGCAGGGCTGCATGGTTACCCCATTTCTTTTCGATTTTTTCCTCTCTGACTTTGGTGATGAAGTAGACTCGGCTGCCCTGGCAAGTGTGAAAGTTGGCCAGGAAGCAATTAAATGGCTCCTCGATAGAACATCAGTGGGACTTCAGAGGATGCTGTCTGCTCTGGAAACTTACATGAAGAGAAATGACTTAATAGTTAACCCAGACAAATCAAAAATAGTTGTGTTTGGAGGAAGGGGGAAGAGTGATCGATTTCCCTGGAAGATAGACAGCCGAATCATACCAGGGGTAGACGAGATTGTGTACTTAGGTTACATATTATGCGCCAAACCACGAATGTGCCAAATACTGTCCGATCTCACATGTGCGACTAAACAGTTAACAGCGCAACTACAAAGAATTACTTCCAGCATTGAGGTTTTGTAAAGTCAAGATTATTCCAACCCTCCTTTTGGGAATCGAAGCCCATTGGCCTGGACTCTCCACTGGGACAAAATAGAAGGCCTAATATGGAAAAATGTCCTAAACCTCCCCAAAGGCCTGTCAATCTCATGCTTACGATTTGAGCTGGGACTAAAATCTCTAAAATCACAAATGGACTGAAAATTGCTTTCATTATATAGACTCATCATAGATCCCCTATGGAATTCACTATACAAAGATCTTAAAAAAGCACTTTTACCAGCACTCATTAGTCCTGCTCAAATTAAAAAACTTGGCACAAGAGATTTTAATAACTTGTAATAGTGATGAAAAGTTATTAGTGTCAAATCCGATGAAGAGAAAAAGCAAATGGAAACAACAGGCTGGATCAAAACACCTGGGGAAATGAGAGCTTCGTCCACTACATACTCCTTGTCACTCTTCGACAAAAAACAGTGTTTCTTACCGAGATATTTAATAACATTTCCAGATCCTAAAATAAGGCAGAATTTCCTCAGAATGTGGCTCAACTTGGTCCACACTGGAGCCGTTCAAGTCACAACGGGCCAGGAAAACCGTGGCAAAACCCTATGTATGGGATGTAAAGACTTAAAACAGCAGACTCTAGAACATCTTCTGAGACACTGCCAAGGTACTTTTAATGACAGGAAAAAAACATCTAGGGAGATTTATTTCTTATGCAGACCCAGAGGAAGGCCTATCATCAAAGATATTCTGGAACAGATTGATCACTGGACAAGAAACCGTCTTAACGATAAATGTAATCAGAGTACTTCTAGACACCAAATTTATTCCACCAAAATACTGCTAAAATTGTATATTGTAAGGATATGATTTTTAATTGGAAATTACTATGCTAATTTCTTTGTAAGCATTTGTCATTTTGTACTCTTTTTTTCCTTCCTTATGTGTCTTGTTCTGTTACTTTTCTTTTCCTTTTGTGAAAAATCAAATTTTGGTTATAACACAAAATAAAATAAAATTTAAAAAAAGTATTATTTCAAACAAAGCATCCTGCTCCGACGCAGAGACAGGACCGCAGTAACACGTTTATATCCCTGTGTGGCAACATATGACCATCTAATGATGAATAATAACAATAAATGCTATTAGCTCCATCCCAATTTCCTGTATTCAAAAAATCTGTTGCCAATAAAAAATAAAAATACAAATAAATAAAATATGGGCAATTATCTTTCTGACATTGTCTGCCCCCTGCTGCCCTCTCACAAATCCAACCTGTTCCTCTCCCACCAAATACAGAAGGATCCTATCCAGCCTGTTCGCTACAGTTTCAGCATACAATTTGATGTCAGTGTTCAGCACCACCAGTATGCAATTTTAATGCAAGCGGTATGAGATACAGGCCTCGTGGGCCACTCCCCTCCTTCGGAATCAGTGCAATTTTGCCACTCCCATAGTGTTGGAGGTCCTTCCATATGATAATATACCATTAAACAGGGTATGAAGCTGCACAAGTAAGCGACCCGAGAAAAGCTTATAAAAGGAGGCCATGAAGCCATTGAACCCTGACACTTTGCCCGACCTCAGAGAAGAAATAGCCTTCAGAATCTCTTCTTTTGTGATTTCCCAGTTCAGCAGGACCTGGTGCTCCACAGTGAGCCCCAGCAAGTGGCAATCAGCAAGGAAGCTCGCAACCTGCGCAGGCGTGGGGTTGCCATAGTGTAGAGTGTTCTATCGTACCCATCAAATTCACCCCCATATCCTTATCTGAGTGCAACAATATGCCTCCCGGTCCTTGTATCCCAACAATTCTCTCTGCATTAACTTTCTGCCTAGGTTTCCAGGCTAATATCTTCCCAGCTTTATTGCCTTCCTCAAAATACTTCTGATTCACACACTGTGAGAAACCTGAGGGCATCCTCACATCTACTCTCCTTGGGTCTTCCTCTCAGGTGGGCAGGGAAAGGCCATCGCTCTTGGATCCCGACCAGCAGAGAAGCGAGGGAGGATCACCTGGGTGCAGGCTCTCTGGGGATTGGGAGTGAGATGTCCTCAGATGAAATGCCTTATTCCGCACATCCCTTTCAGGGAGAAATCTATATCCCAGAGACAGTCATGGGGCATTGCTATTCCTATCCCGCTGATCAGAAAAATGTCCAAGGATGTTACCACACTAGAAAGCCCAGAAAGAGGGTAAAGAAGAGTTTTGTCCCCTTAGGCGAGACATGGTATCCACCTTTTCCTAATTTTGGCCAACTTAAACCTTCCCTAAATCTTTATGGGGTATTGCAAGACCTCTCCCCGTATTTCCCCACATTTAACATTTGAAAGTATTAGGACGAGGAAGAGGAGACTAAGAGTGATGAACACTACACCCTCATTTTACCACTTAGGTAGCGGTATGAGGAAGATGCCTGCAAAGTATGGGTAGGCTCAGGCATGTCCTCTCAATCAGGGTCAGGCAAGTCTAATTAGACATCCACACCTGCAGCCTGACAAGGGGTTGCAGGTGTACAAAAGGAGACCAGTGAAGAGAAGAGAGCAACAGGGTGTCAGGTTGCACCCACAGGTTTCTCTTTGGTCCCGCTACAAACGGAACCTGCCCTTCACAAGATGGCGTCTGCTCTTTGTCTCTACGTCCTTCACAAGATGGCGGCCAAGCACTTCCGGTTCCCGTCTACTGTGTTCAAACACTGCAGCGCTGAATGGCGCTCACACTACAAGAAGCAATAGCTTCAGTAAGGCTGTGCGTTGCAACTTGCGTTCCCCGTTGCCTGACACTGGTTTCTCTCCTTCCTCCCCCCCTTGGACTGCTCTCTCCTTCCCTGGTACTTCTCCTTTCTTCCATCGCTCCGCTGCCTTATCTGCTTCCTGCTCCTTACCTGCCTTTGGCTCTTGTTACCCACCTGCTGCCATCTCTGGGTTCTTCCCCATTGCTGGCTCCTGCTCTCCTCCGGCTGCCAACTTATGTTCATTGTCTCCTGTTACTCTGCATTGCGACGGATACCGAAGTCTTCGGGTGCCATAGTCTTTGTCTTGCCTATCCTGTGAACATGCTCTGGGCTACTGCAAATCTCCTATCATCATGCAGAGGAGTTTTTTCCTGCAAGGGTTTTCCTTCGAATTCAGGGCTATCCTGAGGCGAGGTCCCCCTTGCCTTCCTGTGTAACCAGGGGGCAGGGTGGTTTCCCAATAGGATAGACCCTACCTCTTCCCTGAACGAAAGCACCAAAAAAGCACCAAAAATCTCAGGTGAGGCGTGAACCTCAGAGTTTGCAACGCCCACAAAAAAAAGAAAATGTCCCAGTTACAAGAAATGGTAGTGGAAGTACAATCACTGAAAGACAAGTATGCCTACCTGAGACAGGCTCTTACCAATCGAGACGCCTTACCTATGGGATCCCTGACTGGAATCACCTCTGTGGAAAAGTTTAACGGAGATCCCAAAAAACTCTCAGAATATTTATATGCCTGTTCTGTGGTATTTCCCTTTCGTCAAGCCCTATTTCAGACTGACAAAGCTAAAATTGGGTTCACAATCACCCACATGATATCTAGCGCTCTCGCTTGGGCTACCTCATTAGTCGTGTGGTAGGATCAGTGGTTGAAGTGTACGAAGTAGTGGAACTATGGTCCCTGCTGGCCTGACCCCGCTCTCCACACACCCCATTGCTGCACCCTCTCCCACACACAATCCAAACCCCCAAACAAACACACCTTCTATTTAAGGGAATGTTCAGTGTAGTGCACTGAAGTGCAAACTTCAACTTCTTCCTACACTTTTATTTTAAAACTAAACAATTCCAGAACAGTTTCTTTTTGAAAATAAAAGTATAGGAACACTTCAACTTCTGGGTATGATCCACTCTTGAACAGATAGGGTGGGTTCATTGCCTCATTTAAAACCCATTTCGATAGGCCAGACTTAACCTACTCTAAACACGAACAGCTGTTGGACTTTCAACAAGGCAGTATGGATATTTTGACTTACACAACCCGATTCAAACAGCGTGCTATAGGAGCGGCATGGCCTGAAGATGAATGCTTTATACTGTATCGTCAGGGACTGATAGAGGAATTGAAAGATGAGGTGGCTCAGACCCCTCAACCTACCTCATTTGAACAGTTGGTGGCCTTGGTTCTACAGATTGATTTCCGTATCCAAGAAAGGAAGATGGAGCGAAAGAAAACAAGACTTCCTCCTACCCGTTTTTCGTCTACAATCAGCCCAGATATACCAGTACCAGCTCCTACTGATCGCTCTGAACTCATGCAAATAGGAGCCGCAAGGGGGCCCTTGTTCTCAGAAAAATGGTCATGCAGGCGCTACCAAGCTTTATGTATGTACTGCGGATCCTCCATGCATCTACTATGCTCCTGCCCTCTGACACCTCCTAGGAAACAGGGAAACGCCAGCTTCCGTATTTATTAGGGACTACGGTCCGGGATACAGAAAAGTCCCTTGTTGAAAACACCCGCTGAAATTCCAACACTACCTAATAATGGAGGCTCTATGCTGGTGATACGAATAGCCCTTTGGTATACCGAAGACCAGGTATGGGAAGTACAAGCCATGATTGATTGTGGAGCTGCAGGTCTGTTTATGGACCGATCCTGGGCTTCCAGAGTTGGAATTCAGTGTGTTGCTAAAAAGCTAGCATTACCTGTTGAAGGGGTGGACAGCTGGCCCTTGGAGAGCGGTCCAATAACCGAGAATACACTAAAACTAAATATACAGGTCGCACAACATCGAAAGACTGTCTCCTTCTACCTCATAAAGGTGGCACATTATCCCATTATCCATGGTTAAACTTAATTTGGCCTACTCAGACATTGTATTTAGGTTCTGAGCATTGCGTAACGTCCTGAGCATAGAACCAAATAAACCTTCCAGGAACCTGCACTTAACGCAGTACAACTGTGTGCTGTTCCAGTTAAGTATTCAACATTTCTTAAGGTGTTTCAAAAAGATACTGTGAAACCCTTACCACCTGACTGTACTGAATACTGTACCATCAGGCTCCTACCGAATACTACACCTCTATTCATCAGAATGTTCATTCTCTCTCCATCTGAAAAAGAAGCCCTCAAGGCTTATCTCGAGGAAAACGTAGCTAACGGATTGATCAGAGAATCCACCTCCCCAGGAGGAGCCTCTTTGTTCTTTGAAGCAAAAAAAGACACCACTGAACTCTGCTCCTGTATCGATTACCGCAGACTAAACAACATCACCCTGAAAGATAAGTGTCCTCTACCAATAATACCAGACATTTTAGAGGCTGTACTTGGCGCCCCGATCTTCACTAAGCTGGACCTCAGAGGACCTTATCATTTAATCCATGTAAAAAATTAGGATGATTGGAAAACCACCTTTAGAACACCATTTGGCCATTTCGAATATTGTGTCATGCTGTTCCGTCTCTGCAATGCCCCTGCAGTGTTTCAGCGTTTCATTGGTCATCTATTCTCTGATTTGTTATATCACTCAGTTATTGCATAGCGAGATGACATCTTGATATATTCCAAAAATCCAGAAGAACATCAAAAACACCTAAAAGAAGTTTTGCATCACTTGGAAAAAAAACATTTAAGTGCCAAACCTGAGGAATGTTTGTTTGATGTCTCGTCGGTCCCGTATTTGGGGTACATCTTATCCGCTACTCGTATCGCTATGGAGCCACCGAAAACAACGCCACCCTCAACTGGAAGGCACCCACATCAGTTAAAGAAGTGCAACAGTTTCTTGGTCTGGCTCATTTCTATAGAAAGTTTATACCACCTCTAAAAGTATTGCCTTTCACATCCTTGTGAAAAAAAAATCATCCTTTCATATGGAGCAGTGAGACTGAGAAAGTATTCCAGTCCCTTAAACAAGCCTTCACCGAAGCACCAGTCCCTGTCCAACCCGACACCCGAAAACAATTCTTCTAAGAAACTGATGCCTCCCATAAAGCTGTCGGTAACATACTCAAACAACGTCAAGATGATCAAGAAGAACATCCTGTTTGTTACTTTTCCAAGACATGTTCTGACTCTGAAAAAGAAACTATTCCGTCTTGGAGAAAGAACTATTTGCAATCGGCTTGTGTTCAGTGGTAACACCTTCTACTTGGAGCCCCAGAAGTGATTGAAATCCGAACCAATAACAGGAACCTAGAGATGTAACTGAATTTTGATTGCAAAAATAGTAGACAGGCATGTTGGGTCAATTTTTTCTCCCAATACCGTTTCCTATTGACCTACATTCCTAGAACGAAGAACTTAGTGGCAGAAATGTTATCTCGCTGGGGACAAGTACGTAAGGCCCCCCCTTACAAACAGAAAGGATGCTTCCAACCTCTTCTTTTATATTAAGCATTGAGACAGCTTTTCAGCGGATACATCAGGATCTTTCAAGAAACCCCCCTACCCATGCCTTCTGTGAGAAGTGGGGTTTAAGCCTCAAGGATGGATATCTATTCAAAGACACTTGCTTCTTTATGTCTTTACAAGACTTGCATTTTGCTCTACTTTATCTTCACCATAGTACCTGTAAGGAAGGCATAGTTATCAGAAGCATGACAGACACAAGGAGTATAATCCAAGGGTGTTTATTAAACAGTTTAAGGGTGTGAAAAATGCCTAATCTAAGTCTAAATCTAAGATCTGAGCAAGCTACAACATTCAAAATAAAGAAAACGCGGTCCTCATGGTGTCATGTCAAACAAAATGGTCTATACTAAAAAAAACTGTTGTTAAATCCTTACTCTATATAACAAAAGGGTGTGGGACAATGATATGTATAACAAAAGAGTGTAGTACTAACTAAAATGTCCAAAAGAGGTCTGATAGTTTAGGACTGCTGATCTAGTGTACTCCCTTCCCCATGGGACAAGGCAGAACAGTAGCATGACTGTAAGCACCCATTGGGCCTATAGGGATCAGGAAGCCGTTTCTGCAGAAAAGGCAGGATCCCTCGAATCAAAGTCCTTTGCTTGGCGTCACAATACCTTTCCAAGTTTTCACCATGTTAGATTCTCCTCTTCCCTGGCTTCCTCGTGATACCCCCTTTGTTGGGTTCACCTTTGTTTTTACACCACTGTTCAGTCACTTTAACAAAATGCAGTATTCACTTTCCCTTGCTTTCATTTGGCATTCCTCCATCGGGTTCATTCTTGCCTTTACAACTTTATCACAATGCAGGAATCATTCCCATTAACTCTCTCTTGGCATCCCTCTGTCGGGTTCACACTTGCCTTTGCAACTTCATCACAATGCGGGATTCGTTCCCCTTAGCTTTCTTGCCATCCCTCCATCGGGTTCACACTTGCCTTTGCAACATAGTTCACTTAGCTTTACTTTACAATTGTTCACTCATGTTTCACACTTGTTAAAGACTTTCGATTGTACAAGGATTTTGCTTGTACCTTCGTAGG
This sequence comes from Ambystoma mexicanum, assembly GCF_040938575.1. Lineage (NCBI taxonomy): Eukaryota > Metazoa > Chordata > Amphibia > Caudata > Ambystomatidae > Ambystoma > Ambystoma mexicanum. The sequence continues at coordinate 644,895,390 of NC_090923.1, forward strand.
GCCACTTTGACTTTCTTTTACTTGGGTTGGCCTCTCCTAACTCCTTCTGGTATTCGCAGTCTTTCCAATGATCTTACTTTCAATCTAACAGTTTCACTCTGGATGTGCAGCATTTCAAGAAGGTAATATTCTATTAACGGCCACTCCGTTATTCTTAGCATGTTTCAGTCTTAAACACATTTGCAATTCTGCAGGCTTCCCTCGCGGTTTACTAAAACACGTGCAGCTTCTGTCTTAATCATTCTGGTTACAATGTACTTTCGCTCACAGTTTCACAAAACCCTGCGAGCCTCATAAACCACTTTGGTATCTTTCACTCGATAACTCCTGCCGGCCTCATTGTTCACTCGCTGGTAGCGCTCGATACCATTCGTTCAGCGTTTCCTTGAAGCCAAGGCTATCGGTACGGCATGGTTCACCTCTTCCCAACTCTGTTGTTCACCCGAAGGAGGACCCGTCTTCACCTTGTGCATTAGCGGGGAGGTTTCCTTTGAAAAGTCTGTGCAATCTTCCCTCTGCGGCTGGCCGCACCACGGCCCTTCTCTTGCCTCTTGGCCCCTTCTGCCCTGTTTCCATAGTCGCTTCAATTTCATGGGATCTGCTCTCCTGCCGCTTTGCTGGTTCTGCTTGCCTTTCTCCAGCACCTTTAGGTCTCATCTAAAATCTGGATCTATGACTCCTGCCAACATCTCTATACCAAACTTACAGGATAGGCCAGACTTCAGAGCCAACCTTATGTAACAACCAGGGGGTGGGAGGGTTATCAGGACTAAGTCAGTGGGAACCACCCCTCTCTTTCCACGAGGAATCGTGGCCTCCCTAATGCTGCAAATATCAAATCGAATTGATTCCCTTGTGGCAACTGAGGGATTGGAGGCTTGACTATTAAAGTTTCTGAAACTTGAGGTCTCCCAATTTTTCTTAATTGAATCACATCCCACACCTGACACCATATGTAAGGAAGGCATGGTTATCAGAAGCACGACAGACAAAAGGAGCATAATCCAAGATTTTTTAAAAACAGTTTAAGGGTTAGAAAAGTGGCTAATCGAAGCCTAAATCTAAGATGGGAGCAAGCTACAACCATCAAAATAAAGAAAGCACAGTCCTAGTGGTGTTGTGTCAAACAAAATGGCCTATAATAAAAAAAACGATTGCCAAATCCTTATTCGATATAACAAAAGGGTGTGGGACAATGATATGTATAACAAAAGAGTGTAGTACAAACTAAAATGTCCAAAAGGGTTTTGATAGTTCAGCACTGCTCCCTTTCCCACGTTACATCATGGGACAAGGCAGAACTGTGGCATGTGTAAGGAACTCATGGTGGTAACAGTAAAGACATCCCAGTTCGAGGGTGTTTATTAAACTGTGTATGCGGCTTGGAAAAACGCCTAATCTTAACCTAAATCTAAGATGGGAGCAAGCAACGACCATTAAATAATAATAAAGCAGTCCTACTGGCGTCTTGTCAAATAAAAGGGGTATACTAAGAAAAACCTATTGTAAGTCCTTGCAACTAAATACTAAAGGGTGTGGGATAGGATTCACAGGAAAGAAAGAAGTGTTCACAAATGATAAGTCAGAATGCGGTAGCCGGGGATCTCCCTTAACCACGTTTTGAGCAGTGTACAAGGCAGGACTCCTGAGCACAGCACATGCTCGAGCTTTCCCAGCATGATACTACAGTTCCGCTCTCAGATATCAGGACAATCGTTGGTTAAGTCTCTTTTCTACAAAAAGTCTCTTGCCTCCAAGGACCTGATGTGTTCAAAATAATAAACAAAAGTTCCTTTCTGCTTGTACATTGGGTGATGCCTTTTCACCCTGTATCCCCTTCTTCCGGGCTCAGACCCTTATGGAATGTTAACCTCCCTCTGTCTCGGGTTCACTACAGCTTTCCAAATCAATTCTTATGGCATTCACAAATCTTAATGTCTTTTTAAACAGTTCACTGTGGACATCCCTCTGTCAGGTTCACTTTTGTCAACACACTGTTCATTGGGACTTTAGGCTTTGCCCCTTTCCATCAGCATCCCTCCGTCAGGTTTACTCTTGACAACTTCACAGTTCCTTCTACTTTCTTATGATGCAGGATTCACTTCCCTTGAGTTTTCACTGGTTAGTCGGTCAAAGACTTTCGACTGTACAGGGGATTTTGCTTGACCCCTTTATGACCACTTTGACCTTTTCCTTGCGGCTCTCCTAGAGCCTTCTGGTATCAGTAGTTTCAACAACGTGGGATCAAACATAGTCTCTTGAATGAGCACCGACGTGGTGCTGGACTCCTCTTCAGCTGGTTTTCCCTTAATGTTAACAGCTCTTTGAACTTCCCTTATTTTGCCATTTGCAACTTTCGTTCATCACACTTCGGTTTCTTATCGGTTCTGCCCTCGACTCCCTAGCTGTGATGAATCGCTTGGCTTTTCTTGACTCTGGAAGCAAGGACAGTACCACGGTAGCAAGCGTGTCTCCCTGGTTTGGTTATCAGCGGAAGAGGGCTCTGTGTACCGTTGACATCTGCTGCAACACACGCTGGCTATTGTTCGCTGTCTTACGTTTCCTTCCACAGGGTATTCGTGGGTGTGGGTCAGAAAGGGCAATGTCGCGTCTCTACCTTGTCGTCCTTTTGGTTGTTGCTGCCTTTTTCCTCCTCTTGAACTGCCATACTTGGATAGCTGTCTCGTTGTGCGGTCTGCCTTGTTCATAGTGTGCTCTTGTGCGCCACCTTTTATCTCTGTGGGGAAGGGAAAGGGCCGTCAGGTGTGTGTGATTCTAGTCAATTGCCTGACTTTGCCATAGGTGTTATAAGAAGGGGGATACTGCATGTCAGCCGTCGGTGTCCCACTTCCACTTCCCGAGGATCCCCCATCCAGATGATCCTCCCTCACTGGTCCACCTCCAGGAAATGACACCAATAGTGATGGCCATGTTCTGGCCACCTGGATGACAGATCCCCGGGGACTAGTCAGGGAGACACCTTCAGGTTTCTCACACATGACTGTGAGAACCCCTTGGGCCTATAGGCATCAGAAAGCAGTTTCTTCAGAAAAGACAGGATCACTCGAATCAATGTCCTTTGCTTGGCATCACAAGACATTTCCAAGCTTTCGACATGCAAGCAGCACTCAATACCATTTGTCCAGCATTTCCTTGAAGCCAAGGCTATCGGCATGGCACGGCTCGTCTCCTCCCAACTCTGTTGTTCACCCGAAGGAGGGCCCGCCTTCACCTTGTGCATTAGCGGGGAGGTTTCCTTTGAAAAGTCTGCGTGACCTTCACTCTGCAGCTGACCGGACCACAGTCCTTCTCTCGGCTCTTGGCCCCTCTGCCCTGCTTCCATAGTCGCTTCAATTTCAGAGGATGTGCTCTCCTGCCTCTTTGCTGGTTCTGCTTGCCTTTCTCGCGTTGCCTCTCAGGTGCTCTCATGCTCTGCCTTTTATCCCAGTGGGGAAAGGGAACAGGATTCAGGTGCAAGTCTTGAAGATTAAGTGGCTGACTCTGCCTGCCCCTGATATTGGGACATGTCTTGAGGAACCAGCAGTCTCAAGACGGCAGCTAGAAAGGGGGAAAGACGGCAACACTGAAGGGAATCGCAAGGAGGGAAATGTCCTTGTCCTTTTCGACAAGGAACCATTACTTTCCAGAGACCTCGAGAATAGAAAGCGTAAGACCAGGAAACCAGGCTGAAGGATGCATTGTGTGTCAGAGATACACAGGGCCTGCACGCGTCAGTAATCAAGGCCGGGAGAATCACCAGCTGCCATGGTACCATCCTTGTCTCCAAGAACAAAGCAGCATCAGTGAAGTCAACACAGCCGGTGAGTTGGGGAGAACGATACAAGACCAGTCTGTGTTGAACCCAAGGTTGCAAGAGCGACAATGTATGGCGAGCTCTGGAATGAGCATTGTTAAAATGTGTGCGATAAGAGGCACGAGAGAAGTTAAACTGCTGATTAGTGATTGAACTCTAAAGCTAGCTACAATACCTTTGGTGGAGTGGTGCCGCACCGCGTGGGTGCTCAATGGTATTAGTAGATTTGTTCGAATATATTTGGCCAAATGGAACATTTGACCGAATTTGGCCTGTACCATTTGACCGATTATATTCAAACAAATTTGCTAATACATACCGAACATGTGGAGCGGGGGCTGCAGGGGTGTCCCGTGCACACCATGTTCGGTGTGTATTGGCCTGCGGGGTTGTGCGGGTGACCCCCGCTTCCTCGATATTGGAGGCGGGGATGGAAAAAAAAAGAAAAAGGGACCCTGCTGTGTCAGATCTGACCTGCGTTAGAGGGACAGATCTCACGCTGCAGGGTTGAAGCGGATCAGGTGGCGAGCGAGCAGGTAAGTAGAGAAGGGTGTGCGGGGTGTGGGTTGCTCTGAGCCCGGCGGAGGGAGACCAATTGAAAGAGAACGATTAAATGTAAATCTAAGTGGTCCTGTGGCGGGTAAAGTAAAATCCTGCGCACATCCGAAAGTCTTTGATTTTGATGAAATAGAGAACGTTTGGAAAAGTACATGAATTTGGTCCGAGCCTGGCAGAGGGAAACCAATTGAAGGTTTTGTGTTAAAGTTGGTCTGAGCTCGGCAGAGGGTGACCCGGGGTGAACAGAAAATAATCTGAGAATTTGTACATGTGAAATCCTAAAACGAAAGGAACTTTGATGTTTGTCGTGTTGCATCAGGCCCTCTGAAATAAGAGACTTTGAATGGCAAAGAGACTTTGGCAGAGAAGGCCCTGATGTTGAGGTTTTTAACTGCATCCCCGTACTAGAGAAGCCAGAGACTGTGCTGAAGCTTGAATGTGCCGCCTTGTCCCGTTCTGAAAACGTGGGGAAGGGAAGCCAACAGCTTGAATATCCTGACATATCATTTCTTGAACACTTTTCTTTTGCATAACATTGTTTCCCACACTATTTGTATTTAGAAGTAAGGATTGACATTAGGTTTATTAGTAGAGACCCTTTTATTTTTTACAAGACACCACTGGACTGCGTTATTATTATTTGATGGTCGTAGCTTGCTCCCAACTTTAGAGTTAGGATTAGATAGGCATTTTGCAAACCCAATTGAAGTTCAATAAACATCCTTGAACTGTGATCACGTGTGTCTGTCTTACTGTTTGATACCATGCCTTCCTTACATATGGTGTCAGAAGGGTGATATGATTCGATTGATACAAACTGAGAATCCATGCTGATAATTGTTGTACCACCAGCAGGCAAAAATAGAATTGCTGAACTCCTCGATTCTGATTATGTATCCACTTATAAAGAGGTTTTGTTTTCCCAGCTTCACGTCCCAACCGGTCAACAAGAATTATTCTTCAAAACTCTGCTGTTATTAGCTACCCTTCCCTTTCCCACTATAACATCCAACAGTGGGATCGAATAATCTTAAAGGTACGACAGACACACGTCTTTATTAGACCTAACGCACTGAATCCACCCCTTTCCACCCCTTTTCTCTTTGATACCAAATCCGCTTCGCTCGCTGGTCCATCAGGTTTAGCAATCAACCTATCGAGATCTTCCCCTCCGTCAGCCATCATAGCCCAACTTTCGAACGACTAGTTGAGAAATTAAGACGGCAAGAAAATCTATTTTTTTAAATTTAGGACCTCTGCTGAAAGGTGATCTACAAACGGCCTCCAAGCTACTTAACCATGCCCAGGGAGCTACCTTTATATCTATAAAAGAGGGGCTTCTAAAAAGCGTAGGGCAGACCTGTAACTTCTATCAGAAAAAATTAAGGGCCATTAGACTCAATCCCGGGGAAACCCCCCTTGAATTAGGGGAAATAATCAAAAATACAGTCGCCCTCGGGATTAACAGCAAAACAATGGAAGAATTGGTAGAAATGATTACTCTAGAGCAATTCACCAATTCTTTACCACCCTTTTTGCAAAAGGCAGTGCTATAACTAAATCGACCTACCCTAATCATGGCTATTGAGACTCCTCAAAATCACTCAGATGCAGTCAAACACTTCCACTCGGTACATCGAACTGAGGAGCTGAAAGATCACAAACTCATTCACTGCTCCCAACCCCAGATACTAGGTAGAGGGGGAGGATCCTTTAAGTCCAAGGAGTGGATACTGAAAGAAAGAAGGGAAGTTAAAAGAAATGACCCAAGGGGTAGAGAAAAAAGTAAAAGAGAAGAGCCTGAAGGAATCAAACCCTCTCCTCCTATCTTCCTTTCTTGTAGAGAAACTGGCCATTTGGCAAAAAACTGTCCTAAAAATCTGAAAGAAGAACCCATGGAAATAGGATGTCTAAGAGGGGAAGAGTGGGAAGCACCCAAAGAAGATCTGGAAACCTTTAGTATATGTTTATGTCAATCTTCTGCTGACTTTACGTATGGTAAATGGAAAACAAGTAAAGGCATTAATCGACTCAGGTAACAAAAAGACCGCTATAAGGGCCGATTTGGTTACAACAACAGACCTCGAAAATGCAACCCTAGCCAGAGTTACATGTGTACACAGGGATAACGAAATATACCCCAAAATACCTGTGCACATTAACATCAGGGGAGAGTAATATTTGGTATCATCAGCCATCATTCATGGACTTCCCTGCATTCTCCACTCTCTTGCAGGAGCTTCCAATGTACCCCAAGATCATTGGCACTCCAACTGTTACTCCCAAGCCCCTCCCTTATGAGAGTGGACGGAGACAGAATTCCTTGAGCCTACCATTTTCCAAAAACCTTCCACCAAATATGGAGAGCACCTAATTCCAGAGTCAACCCCTCGATGCCAGTTTATGAGATGCATTCAGGAGAACACTGCACCTCTACCAGAGCGAAAGAAAAGATACCCATGGACAATGCGGGAGACCTTGGGTATATTTCCCTCGTGTTCCATCCAGGATCTTCAAATCGAAGAACCTAGGAATGGACCAAGTATATCTACCTCGCATAGGGGAACGGCATTTGAGAAACCAGAAGGTGTCTCACCCACTAGTCCCCGGGATCTGTCAGGACACGGCCCACGGCCATCGCTTTTGATATGTGGCCCAGACTTTCTCAGGATGGGGATGCGGTTTAAGTAGTCAGGCAAAACTCTATTGAATAGCAATGCACAGGGCAATTTCTAAACAAGTAAAAAAGTAAACATATTGTTTACCCCTATGAAAGTGTTGTTGGTCCTTTAAAAGTTTTTGGGGGGAAAAGCCAAAATGTTCACACACATATATGCAGTTACAGAATTATTGAATTTTTATAAACTTTTATGAATGTGACCTTAGAAGTGGTTCACCTTCGCATCTCCGGTCTCGGGGTTACATCTTCAATTTGCCAATCACTGCTAAATTATCGAGTCTGCAGATGATGTTTAAAACTAAGAAAGAGAAAATTAAGTTGGTTTCAAGACATGAATCGTGCATCTATGGAGTGAGTGTGCTACAAGTATACATTAACTTTGGCTACTCGAATAATTGAACGTGCGGGTGCTCACCTCTTTGTGTCAAGCTGCTGCTGGATGATATTCTTAAAGTTTTCGGGGTCTGAAAAACGAACAAGCTATATTGTCAGCCACTTTGTATATATGTACGCAGGTATGCTTATATTGAAGCAGTGTTTAAAGGCAGTAAAAAAGGAAGTAAAACAGGCGTTACCTTATGGTTTTGTTGTTTTAGTGGACAGATTTTTCAGGCTAATGTGCAGGAAAGTCAAAAAGCAAAAGAACACTGTCCTAGTGGTGCTGTGTCAACAAAATGGCCTATACTAAAAAAAAAACTATTGCCAAATCCTTACTCTATATAACAAAAGGGTGTGGGACAAACTGAAATTTCCAAAAGGGTTTCAATAGCTCAGGACTGCTTAACTACTGTACTCCGTTCCCCACGTTACATCATGGAACAAGGCGGAACAGTAGCATGACTGTGAGCACCCTTGGGCCTATAGGCATCAGGAAGCAGTTTCTTCAGAAAAGGCAGGATCCCTTGAATCAAAATCCTTTGCTTGGCATCACAAAATGTTCCAAGCTTTCACCATGCAAGATTCTCCTGTTCCCCAGCTGACTCGTGATACCCCCTTCGTTGGGTTCACCTCTGTTTTTACGCCACTGTTCAGTCACTTTAACAAAAAGCAGGATTTACTTTCCCTTGCTTTCATTTGGCACCCCTCCGTCGGGTTCATTCTTGCCTTTACAACTTCATCACAATGCAGGATTGACTCCCCTTAACTCTCTCTTTTGACATCCCTCCATCAGGTTCACACTTGCCTTTGCAACTTTATCACAATGCAAGATTCACTCCCCTTAGCTTTCTTGGCATCCCTCCATCAGGTTCATACTTGCCTTTGCAACATAGTTCACTTAGCTTTACTAATTGTTCACTTCATTTCCCACTCGTCAAAGACTTGCACCTTTGTATAACCACTTTGACTTTCTTTTACTTGGGTTGTCCTCTCCTAAGACCTTCTGGTATTTGCAGTCTTTCCTTTTTTTTAAAACATTTTTTTTTATTAAGATCAGTTGGTTTGGTCACGAAAAATTCATGACCTTTCAACATTTTACAAAAATGAAAAACACATTTACATCACACTTATTTCCAACAATTAAAACAAAAGAAAAATCTTTTTTTTAAAAAAAACATCTTTCAATTTATATAAAAAAGACACTCACATGAAATCAACATATCTAATCAGGTTTCCTTATTTAAAAAATGTATTCTTTCTTTTTCTCTCTAATTGCTTCATGTGGGGATACTCAACAAATGGTAAAAATTGTGACTACTTCCATTTCATTTGTAACTTCGTCAGCGCCTGCAATTAACCAAAATTGAAATCCATTGAAATCGATTTTTGCTAGATTTGACAGATCACTCATGATAGTTTACTCTTTTTTTTACTGGAATTTAAAATCCCTGATTTATGGTTATTAACTTTTTGTTTCAGGCCCAGTTGATATAACAGATTAAGTGTAGCATATCTTACACCTTTTTTTGCAGTGTGAAATAACAATGACCATAGATTTTCACTAGTCATTACACATTGGTCTTCAAACAAATGTTTAAGATGTAAATTTCTTCGTGCGCTTGTCCATAGGACATTCTGTACATAGATGTTTCAGTGATTCAATAGCGGTATGACAAAATTGACAGTGTGCGTCTTCTGGATCAATCAGTTTTCTTCTACTTGATACCTCACGGGTGGTCCATAGATTAAGGGCCTCATCACGAGTGGGTGCGCTAACACCGGCGCTAATAGCGCTAGCGCTATCTGCCCTACCGCCAAACCCCCCAGCGCTCTTACTGCCGGATCACGGGTTTGGCGGTATTGGAAGTCCCCATTCCCCACTGAGCCCATTCGGGAATGGCCCATTACCCATTGGGCTCAATGGGGAATTTTCGCTCTCATACCGCTGGCGGATTTCCCTCCGGCGGTATGAGCGTGAATGTTCGGCAGATTTCCCCCCAGCTCAGAGCTGGGGAGAAATCCGCCGAAGCCCTGATTTGGCGGACCCTTAAAGGCATGGTCTAGTAAAAAATGTTATTGTCCCTACGGGTTGGCCATGTTTTTTTAAGCCTAAGTGGCTCGATTTTAGAAAACTTTCCTATGGACCTTACCCGAGTTTTCGTCCATTAAACGCACGTGAAAACAAGCACCAGGGAGCCGCCATTTTCTGATAACCCTATCTTTTTCCCGATCGCCCTGGCTGACCTTCTTTTGCGGCACTAAATCAATTCCCCTGACCCTGAGCCTGTCATCAGCAGATTCGTACCGCCTATTTCCCAACGCCAAAGCACGTCTCGTGTCAACATTCGCTGCGCTTCAGCTAATGACGTGTCGCCATGGAAATGGCAGGACGCCTCTTTCCTCAATAAGTATAAACAGACCGTTTCACAACACACAGCAGCAGGTTTTCGATTCCATTCCTCTCTCTGTGTTACTTTGAGTATTCGTGACTCGTTTCAGTGCTCTGGTCAGCTACCTTCGCCGCTTGTAGCCCGTGTGAACAGATACCAGTACCACCGCTATAAATTATTTTAGTTTGTTTAACACACAATGGCTACAATAATGCCCTACATGTACGAGCCCGAGTATACCGAGGAGGAACTACTGGAAAGGGAAGCACGCAAAAACGATGGGGATTGGGACGGCAGTTGGCAGGACGAATCAACATATGAAGAGCCTGGGCCTAGTCGAATGGACGGCGTCTCCACCTGGTGCACATGCAATCGGTGCGAGCTAATGCCAACTGAGGACGAGAACTGCTGCTGCCGAGAAAACTCGGGATGCCTGGCCTACATTTCGGAAGGCGAGCCACGACCGCAATGCATCACCGAGCTGCCAGACTTCAGGGCAGCCTGCCTCACACGGGCCGTGTTGAGAATAATGATGGTGCTTATGCACGAACTTCGCGCAACTGTTCGTCCTCGTAATCCGAGTAACGAGTAAGTATACTCTGCTTGTCATGCCACTCCTATTTCATGGTCTTCTACTATATCCAAAATTACATCTACATATCATTGTAACGCATGTAAGTCGTTCAATAGTGTGCATTGTCTAGATAGCATTTGTCCGTGCAGAATGCCATTAGTTACAAGAATTGTCATTGACAACAAACGTTTATTAAACTTATCTTGGTCATTTAAAAACAGTTTGTTTCATTCCTTTTCACAGGTGGTACTGGCTGGTGGCCTATCGTTCCTTTACATGGTGGCACCACTGGAGGCTTGGACACCGCGTTCGAAGAGTGATACCCGCCTGTGCCGTTCATGCCATTAGAGAAACGTTCCCGAGTGACAGCGGTCAGTACAGGGGATTTTCTCTCGCTGTGCTGCAACCTGACCTGTATAATCTTTAAAGTCTTGTATTTTTGTGTCATGAAAATAAGATACAAAATAAAACACCACATATATTTTAACAACGTTTGTTTCGATTTTTTAAATGAATCAAGTGTGTCTCCATTCAAGGATGGACGTCAGACATCTGTGCTCCGAATGGGTGAAGGTCTGGTCGCTGTGAAGCAGGATGGTCACTATCTATCTAAGCTAACATAACATATTCTCGATAATGCATGCACTAAATAACACTTGTTCAAAGTCTTTCAGTAGGTTATGTCTCTATAAAAGTCACACATATATCTATACTAACAATTACTATTGGATTATACAGGCCTTAGGGTCTTGACCACTATAATACACCGGTTGAAGTGTGGGTCTGTGCTCACAAGAATCTCCGGTATGTGTCATTTGTTATTGATAAGCAACGATTTACTATCATTGATATAAAGGCGATATACTATATATTGATATAAAGGCGGTTCGCGCCAGTGGATGAGCGCCGGCATGAGGGGCTGTCAGGGGCGCGAAAGGCCAAGGTGCCAAACTACATGTACACTTCAAAAGGTGTCCCACGCCAAGGGGCCATCGGTCACATGGCCTCCTCAGACCCCGTGTCTCCAGCCAGGCCTCCCCTTGTAGCAGGCCACCCCCCTGCAATCCACATAAGTGTGTCTCCATTCAGCAGTCTTCCTGTGCCTTATCCGCACGCCCCAGGGCCATCCATCCCACCCCCCTGTATCAAAGGCGGTTCGCGCAGGTGGATGCGCGCTGGCATGGGGGGCTGTGACGGGCGCAAACGGCCAAGGTGCCAAACTACATGTACACTTCAAAAGGTGTCCCACGCCAAGGGGCCATTGTTCACATGGTCTCCTCAGACCCCGTGTCTCCAGGCAGGCCTCCCCTGAGGCAGGCCGCCCCCCTGCAATCCACATAAGTGTGTCTCCATTCAGCAGTCTTCCTGTGCCTTATCTGCACGCCTCAGGGCCATCCATCCCACCCCCCTGTATCAAAGGCGGTTCGCGCCAGTGGATGAGCGCTGGCATGGGGGGCTGTCAGGGGCGCGAAAGGCCAAGGTGCCAAACTACATGTACACTTCAAAAGGTGTCCCACGCCAAGGGGCCATCGGTCACATGGCCTCCTCAGACCCCGTGTCTCCAGCCAGGCCTCCCCTTGAAGCAGGCCGCCCCCCTGCAATCCACATAAGTGTGTCTCCATTCAGCAGTCTTCCTGTGCCTTATCTGCACGCCCCAGGGCCATCCATCCCACCCCCTGTATCAAAGGCGGTTCGCGTCGGTGGATGCGCGCTGGCATGGGGGGCTGTGACGGGCGCAAACGGCCAAGGTGCCAAACTACATGTACACTTCAAAAGGTGTCCCACGCCAAGGGGCCATCGGTCACATGGCCTCCTCAGACCCCGTGTCTCCATGCAGGCCTCCCCTTCAAGCAGGCCGCCCCCCTAATACCACGATATACATACATCATTCATTCACAAACACACCCCAGTTTCTAATACTTTAAAAAAACCACTTGATATGTCTCATGAGAACATCTTTGTGCTTTGCAAGTCAACTCCTGAACGTGCTACCTGGGAACCACTGAGATCTATGCTAATCTGCTCGTCGTCGTGCTATCCGTGAACTTCTGTGACCGCTTCGAGCATACCCATCAGTGCGCTACCTGTGGCCATCCACCTATTCTCCCGCAACATACTGCTCTGCTTGCTGAATCCAACTGTTTGTTGGTCAAGGTAAGGCCATGTATCCTGGTCATATTTCGCAGATTTTTAAATTTCTATCTATTTGCGAGGAGAGTACCCAATAGTGCTATGTTCATTGGTCTCATTGCTATTGACTTGAATTTCCATTGCTATGCTATCAATAGATCTATTTATTTTCATCTGTGTCAATTGTCATCGATTTGCATCCTTTCCGGATCCAGTCTATGATGTAAGCATGTTTCCTTCTCGTGCAATACATAACATCCAAGGGATGAGTCACATGTTCAGTTTTTAGTCACACCATTTATACATTTCTGCAACTTATGCAAATAGTAAGCCGCACATAATGAACTGGTATGGTTCCTGCGACCAAAACGAAGGATTGCATTGATCATTGTATGATTCATTTACTTTTGTATCAAATCTTTATTCTTGAAGATTGCATAATAATGTCGATATTTACTCTTCAGATTTATCAACAATGCCTGCCTGTTCGATTAGCGGTTGCCCTTCGAAGACCCATGCGAAATCTGAAGGCACTACAATGCGTGTATTCCCGAAAACTGTTGATCGAATAAGAGAATGGGTCAGACATTGCGGATATCCACTGGATGAGCTGGAAAGTAGAGTCCAACAAGTCTTACAGGACAAGAGGGGTGATCGATACCGCATCTGCAGCCGGCACTTTTCCTTGGACATGTACACAACATCTTGGGTAACAAAGAAGAATAAACGGCGAACGACACGGAAATTGCTCGAAAACGCTATTCCCACTCTATTCGTCCACATTCCGCCACCGGTGAGTCAAGTGTCCGGATTTAGCTTTAGGCCTTGAGGTAGTGTGTAGGTATCCGAACGGATTAATTGATATTGTAGGTGTTCTATCCCTTGTAATAATTTCGATATTGATATGATTGTATAGTTTTTTGAATAATGACATTTACCAATATATTCTTTTTCGATTTCATAACCCACAAACGCAATGTATATATATATGGGGACAGGGAACTGTGCTGTATTGAGCATTTTTCAAGTATTCTGTCGCCTTACATGGCTATTTTTAATATTGGCATTTCATTATCAATCATTAATTGACCTTTACAACTTCTTGACTATCCCTTGAATCTGAAGCAAGAACATTCTACATCCTTGACGTGGTCGCAGTTATCAACCACTTCTAGCGCGTATCAGGTAATCTTACTAGGCTAATCCGCTACATACTTGTTTTATGCATGTCAAGTAATAGTTTTATTCTATCGTGTAATTATTTTACCGAATGTTTGGTTACTGCTTTCCAATTGATATACACCTTAGTTATCGTCCACTGGTGTTTGTTTTCAGTTATAATTAGTGTTATCCATACTAATGCAAGTACTGTCTTTCAGGGAGACGACAGAGCTTCCACCACAATCGCAACATCTCATTTAGATGATGCAGATGTAAATAATTTGTTGAAAAAAGTCGATGAAATGTGATCATATTTAGATTTTCCTTGATTCTTTTGGACAATGCATCATTTGCGGTTATCTCTTTATATGTACCTGTGCGTTCGACCCCAAGTGTGTGTTATGTTTCCAATATTGAAAACCATACTAATCCAAGTACTGTGTTTCAGGGAGACGACGGAGCTTCCACCACAATCACAACATCTCATTTAGATGATGCAGATGTAAATAATTAGTTGAAAAAAGTCGATGAAATGTTATCATATTTAGATTTTCCTTGATTCTTTTGGACAATGCATCATTTGCGGTTATCTCTTTATATGTACCTGTGCGTTCGACCCCAAGTGTGTGTTATGTTTCCAATATTGAAAACCATACTAATCCAAGTACTGTGTTTCAGGGAGACGACGGAGCTTCCACCACAATCACAACATCTCATTTAGATGATGCAGATGTAAATAATTAGTTGAAAAAAGTCGATGAAATGTTATCATATTTAGATTTTCCTTGATTCTTTTGGACAGTGCATCATTTGCGGTTATCTCTTTATATGTACCTGTGCGTTCGACCCCAAGTGTGTGTTATGTTTCCAATATTGAAAACCATACTAATCCAAGTACTGTGTTTCAGGAAGGCGACGGAGCTTCCACCAAAATCACAACATCTCATTTAGATGATGCAGATGTAAAGGAATCGTTGAAATAAGTCGATGAAATGTGATCATATTTGGATTTTCCTTGATTCTTTTGGACAATGCATCATTTGTGGTTATCTCTTTATATGTACCTGTGCCGTCGACCCCAAGTGTGTGTTGTGTTTCCAATATTGAAAAGCATACTAATGCAAGTACTGTGTTTCAGGGAGATGCGGATGCCTCCTCTCCAATACAACCATTCATGGCAGTCCATGCAGAGCCAGAGGTATGGATACTGACAGTTCCATCGAAATAGATCATCACTGGTCGAATACTTGTCGTTTGATTGTTGCACACAATGTTTAAATCGTGTTTGGCTATTGAGATGTACCTGTGTGTTCGTCCTCACGTGTGTTTTATGCTAACAATATTTTGATACATAGTAATGAAAGTACTATGTTTCAGGGAGACGATGGAGCCTCATTCCGTGCTGTCTATGCGGATACAGAAAATATAGTCGTTGCAGCGCAAGAGGAAGGGAGGACATGCGGAAACGAATCGGAGCTACAGCGTGCAGATGTTGAAGGTCGAGTCAAAAAAGTTGCAAAGAAAAAAAAACAAAAAAAGGTTAGTTACAAACAGTTCATAACTTTAAAAAAATGTTTGTGCTGGGGACTATTTTATGTTTTTTTCCAGTCAATTCTACTACACTCCATCTTGTGTTTAAACTGAACATCCCTTTTCCAATCTCTCCTCCAGTTACCCGTGGGTGTCAGAACTATACACACACAAACAGTGAAGCGAATGAGAGATGTGGCTTGCCAGACCGTGTACACTATGGAGGAACTATTAATTGAGGCGAGGCGTGTTCAGGCTCGAGATGCTCATGTCCAATGGCCAGAACATGAATTAACTGTGTTTGGAGACTACAGCAAAGTTGCATTGGACCATAGCTACAGTGCGACCGCACCACCACAAGAAGATGTTATTGAATGTATTGAAGATAGCTCTGAAGTAGTTGCAGATCAATTTACATAATCTACACCCGCCAAAAATTTGCCACCAAAAAACTTGTCGACATTGTTGTGTTCTCCCATCAATGTTGAAGTAATAGATGTTGAAATGACAGAGAATGAACCAGCCGCAGCATCCATAGACGCATCAGAACTTGATATCAGCGATATTACTTTCCAATGTGTTGAAATCTCCACAACGTCAAAGGCCAAAAAACAACGTTGACGCAGGATGACAGTCTAATGAAAGAGAGCAAATACATTGTATTCGACAGTTGTTTGATGGAAATTATAAGTATGCTGAAATGTGTGCATTCCATTAGAGGGAAAGTATGTGGGAAGCCATTGATTAATGTGACTCGTCAAATAAAAGGCAGTAACGTCAAAATAAATGCCGCCTGTAGATTAAATCATAGGTTCTCATGGTCTGCACAACCGATGCTGGGGAAACTGCCAGCAGGCAATCTACTGTGTGCAGCTGCATCACTTTTTAGTGGCTCCAGTTTTAGAAAGTTAGAGGCTTTCTTTCAGTTTGTGGGACTCCATTTCATTTCTAAAGCGCTGTACTACATATACCAACGTGATTATCTGTTTCCGGCCATTAGTGATGTTTGGAAAATTGAACAATTGTCTCTAGCAAGTACATTCGAACGCAAACGATTCAGGCTAGCGGCGATGGACAGTGCGACAGCCCTGGATTTTCTGCCAAGTACTGCACCTACCACTTTCAGGACATGGATTGTAAAAACATTGTAAGTTCGGTGGTCGTGCAGGTAACACAATGTACATCCTCAGTGGCCATGGAGAAACTAGGTTTTATAAAATCAGTGGAATATCTACAATCGAGGGGAATGCACATCGACCTCATAGCCATGGATAGACACGTTTCAATTGCCAAGACAATGAGAGAGCAGTTCCCACATATTAAACATCAATTTGACGTATGGCATCTTGCTAAATCAATCAATAAGAAAATCTCGGCTGCAGGGAAAAAAAAAGGTTTTGAAAGTATTTTGCAGTGGTCACATTCTATCACCAACTATCTTTGGTGGAGCTCAAAAACTTGTGAGGGGTCAGTGGAAATACTACTTGAAAAATGGCGGTCACTGATGCACCACTGTACCAACGTTCACCGCTGGACAGCAAATGAACATTTCCACCAATGTGAACATGGCCCTTTGTCCCCAGAGGAGGCACGGAAGAAGAAGTGGTTGATTCCATCTTCACCGACACACAAAGCCATTGAGAAGATTGTTTTCGACAAAACTCTATCAAGAGATTTGAGAGGACTGACAGAATTCTGTCACACAGGAGATTTGGAGGTGTTCCACAATATGTGCCTAAAGTACAGGCCAAAGCGCTTGCATTTTAGCTTTCGGGGCATGAAACATCGCACTCTACTAGCGGTCTTGGCCCATAACAGCAATGTCAGACGTGAACAATCTAGGACTAGGGGTAAAGTAAGGATGCCTCGCTACACTAAGGTGTTTTCAAAACGAAGTAAGCAATGGGTGATCAAACCAGTCTATGATGAAATGCAGTTAGACTTTGTGAAAGGCCTTATTGTTGCTGTGTTAGAGAAGCACAGATATGGAATTTTGGACGTTTCTGTGCAGAGCAGTGATCCATTGCCACCGAACATTGCGACTGTGCCATGCCCACCCGAAGCACAGCTGATTGTGAAGTACAAATCCCGGTTGAAATAATTGCAATACGATTGTCTTTTTGTAAATAAATGTTATTGTACAGTGTACCTGTAAACCTAACCCCTACCTTCACCATCATGGGTGGCGAACAAGCTCTATTCACCTCATATATGTGTATGTATATATTTTTCTCATGTCTCATCTCATGTAAATGTAAATGCTGCGCACTGTTAACGGAGGGGAGGCTTGCGTATTGCAAATAATAAAACAAACAAACAATAAATATCACTTTTAACTCAACTCCTGTGGTACTTTATACTTTCCCTGACCTTCCGCCAAAAATTAAATGTCTCAATTTGGGCTGCAAAGCTCGCAGACAACGGGGACAAAATTGGGGCACTTAGAACGCGCTAGCCAAGCGGGCCGTGGCATTTGGGAGAGAAGCCAGTTCGCATTTGCACATTGAGGAGATTCTAAACTTCAAGTTCTCACAGATGCCTATACTACGTGATGTTGCAAATAAAGAATGCGAAGGACAGCGCCCAGATGAGGCCCACAAGTCGCAATGGAAGTATAAGGGTCTATTGTTTTTTGACCTTGAGACAGGGACCATGCCGAAAGAACTACATTTGAAGGGGGTGCGCAATAACGTAAGAGACGATAAGGCAGAAAATTCAGAAACTAGACCGAGTTTCATTTTAGTTCAGTATACGAAATATCGTTGTCAAGAGCACGGTCCGTTTTACAGACTGCATTACGAAGAGACACAATGGAAATTTCAAATATAATGTAAGTAAATCTTTACACGCTTTTTTTCAAGGAATGAAGATTTAATGAATGGATGTATGAATAAATGAATGAATGAAGAGCTAGGAAAAGCAAGTAAAACGTGTTCGTAGTGGGCACATGGGCATGCAGGTCCACTGGTCTCAACGATCTCGGTCCTTGGCCCAGCCACTTTTCCCTGCACTGCCTACCTGCACTACGGGACTGTCTCTGTATCCTTCAGCCCCTTCTCCCGGCATTTACCTTGCACTTGCCACCAGCTGGCCCTATTATTTAATTTGTATTCAACTAACCATGTACAGCCCTTCCCCATGCGCGATCAGAAAGACACCTGGCCTAGTAGGATCGTTGTCTGTCTGCCCTTGTTCCCCGCCTGCCTCGTCGCGCCTAGAAACACTTGAGTATAGGCGCGTTACAAATGCCATATCATATATCATATCATTCCTCACGCATGTAGACTAACTGTCGTTTATCATTGTGTGTTGGCCTCGATTTATCTCGTTACTTTTCGCATTGATTTTAGTGACGAACATACTCCATTGAACTATCCATTCAAGCAAATAGTTTCTGATCGTCCGTAATAAATAAAATGAGTAATATTAATGAAGTTCGGCTAGCGACACTAATTATCATTTTTCTGTTTTCATAACAGGTATTTGATCCCATTCTGCCACTGCCATCTGTTTGAGACACCGGCGAATGGATTCTTCAGCAGACACCTGCAGCTTCGTGTCAACAACTGGAGCACGATCACCATATTATGGGACGATCGCCAAGGGCCCACATGCCCTTACGCTGTACTAGTGGCTAGAAGCAACATAACAACCTTTAGGCTGGACTAGTGCCTAGTTGATGGAACAGCCTTGCGGTTCACCGTGCTTCCAAAGTGATTCTTTTTACGAAAATGAACACCCTGTGTACCATAAAGGAACAGCACGTGACTCAAGATGAAACGGAACAGTTATTGCGGATACAGATAAAAGAAAAGAAATGGCTTCCGGAGTTCATATGGCAATTGCTGAATATTCTCTAAACATTTAATGTCAAATAAATGTACTTTACCAAATGTACCGTGTTGCTATTACATTTTAAAGTACAGTTTCATATTCCGAATTGTGGCGCGCTGTGTTGTGAGTTGATCTGTGTTGGTTTCTGGGTTCTGTGTGGAGTCGCGCAGAAGACGACTGGGCGCGTTTGCCTACGCAGCACAGTAACGTCACGGGGAGAGGCGGGGAATATGAATGTTTTGATAATGTCAGGCTCAGGGGCGGGGGAATTGATTTAGTGCCGCAAAAGCAGGTCAGCCAAGGCGATCGGGGAAAAGATAGGATTATCAGAAAATGGCGGCTCCCTGGTGCTTGTTTTCACGTGCGTTTAATGGACGAAAACTCGGGTAAGGTCCATAGGAAAGTTTTCTAAAATCGAGCCACTTAGGCTTAAAAAAACATGGCCGACCCGTAGGGACAATAAACATTTTTACTAGACCATACCTTTAAATCCGGCAGTAATAGCGCTACCACCGGATTTAAGGGTTACCGCCAAACTCGTGATGAGGCCCTAAGTCTGAAGCGCAGGTAGTCATCTTGGAGGTATGAATTTGGGAATCTAACCAGATAACCTTCTACAGTGCTGTTGCACTTTAGATTGAATGGATTTTCTGAGAAGTTTTTGTAGCCACAACAGGCGTTTCTTGTTTTAACCCAATCACACTCCCATAGTTTAGTTTTTGCCCTGTTGGGATTTTCTATTAACAGTTTTACAGAAATGTCTGCCCCCTCAAGAACCTTCTGTGCTTGCAGACGCCAACCTTTGGGAAATGGGTCCATAGAGGACTCGAGATACCCAGAAGCAATCTTCAACAGACCTGCTGTTACTTCACCGATAATACATTTGCGATACAAGGAACAAAGTTTCCATTTTGCCAGGGCATATAATGATAGAAGTCCCAATTCATGTCTTACAACAGCTATTGGCTCGGACATAGGCAGCCCCAAGACCTGTTTCCAAAATGCTCCTTCTTTTTGAGTCCAATAATTATACATCTGGCATTGCTTTGGAGCCATATGTTAATATTGGTGTAACTTTTTGTTTATAATAGGTTATTAGGGGAAGGATAGAAAACCTACAGAACTTGGCCTTGATGATCCTAGTTTGGGACACAGCTGTTCGTAGTTTCTGAGCAATTTGGTTATGATATCTTTCATCGCTCCATTGGTTGGAAATGCAGATGCCTAGATAAGTATACGACGAGACCGATGATAGTTTTTCCTTTTGGAGGGGCCATGAAAGGATAGCCTTACGCTGTTGAGATGACCCAAATTGCATCACTTTTGACTTAGCGATGTTAATCGTTATGCAGTTGTTCTGTACATATTGGTTGAGAGCCTGTAATAACCCTCTAAGACCCTTTGGTGTTTGGGAGATTAACACCATTTCATCGGCGTATAGCAGCCATTGTATCGGAACTCCCATGAGCTTGGGAGAATCAGTAATCAGACCCTCAAACGAACCATCCACTTCTGAGAGGAAAAGGTTGAACAATGTTGAGTCTAATAAACAACCTTGTTTTAGGCTTCGTTCTGTTTTTATTGCGTCAGTTAATAGCCCAGCACTGTTCAACCTTATCTGGATTGTGGTATCCGAGTGAAGTTCGATCACCCATTTAAGGATAGCCCAAGGGCACTGGAGAATAGCAAGTTTCTTGTATAGTAATTCTCGAGGACCGGCATAAAATGCCATTTTGAAGTATATGTACGCAATGTATAATGGTTGCTTTTGGTGGCACGCACGTTGAATGAGGCTAGTGAGCGTGATGATATTTACTGATGCCCCTAGGCCAGGTATGAACCCTGTTTGGAAGGGATCCTGTATATTTTTATCATCGAGCCATTGATTTAATGAGTTTAACATTAGCCTGGTGAACATCTTACCCGGGGTATCCAGCAGCGCTATGGGTCTATAAGATTTAAGGTCTGAGCGATCACCCTTTTTAAATATCGGTACTATTATTGATTTCTTGCACGTGTCTGGAATGGTGCCAGTTGTAAAGACATTTTTGAAAATTTGATATAGAATCTCGGCCCACTCTTGTGGATGCTTTTTAAACATTTGTGAAGGCCATCCAGACCCCTGACACGAGAATGACTTAATTTGCCCATACAATACAATATGTCCTCAATTTGAGCTGAAAATTCATGAGTACCACCTTCTTTGCTGAATTGGACCTTCATGTTTGGAAAAGGTGTTGTATAAATGCTGTGGAAGTAACTTTGCCAATCGTTGCTTGAAATTGAATTAATTTGAATCGCGGCATGAGGACCGCTAATGGTTTGGTTCAACAAAGACCAGATACCAGCCGTTGATTTGCTTGTGACAAATCTTAGCATCTGTTCGGCATTGCGTATATTGTTATTAATTCACCTCTCCTTTAGTCATATTTTGTAGCTTGCTTTAAGTTGTCTTATTTTAGTACTTTTATCAAGATCATTTGATCAATTTACATTTCGGATTTCTCTTCTTAATTGTGCTTTTTGTTTCTGTAGAATGTCATCCAAACTATGGCGATCATTTTGTGTTCTACTGGAGTGTACATGAGTTGTTTGCGCAAACATTTGCAATGCATGGACATAGTCCCTCTCTGGATTTTGACATGGCATGAAAAATAGGTCATGCAAATGTGAATTGAGATGTTCTAATTTCGATCTTGTCCATTTCAGCCAATTACCTTGGTTATTTGAAATGAGATTTGTGACATTGGCATTCCACTGCATTTGGTTCGCTGGTATTGGAAGTGAAAATTCTAGCCATAAACTATTATGATCACTTAAGTCGGAATATACCACCTTTTAGAGATTTAATAGCATTCATTGAACAACGGTTGATGTAAATGTAATCCAATGTTCCGAACTGGGACTGTCTATGCCATGTAGGATTTGGGGGTATGTCTCCAGGTACACAACCATTAAGCATTATAAAGTTTCGCTCAATCATGAGAGTTGACCATGTTTGTTCATTACCTCTTAGTTCAACGTCCAGTCCTGGGTACAAGTGAAGGTTTAAATCACCCAAAATTATAGTGTGGGTGATTTGTGGGTCTGTTATTAACTCATCAAGAATCTATACAAGTTGTTCAAAAAACTCATCAGTTTTTATTGTCTGAGGACTCCAATACATATTTATTATGGCTATAATCACTAGGTCCCTGGTTAGTTTCACTACTTGGAAGCTAGGAGATGGAATCTTGTAAGCATAAGCATGAAAATCTTTCTTTTTTCTAACAGCAAGCAGAAGTCTGCCTTTGGGGCAGCCTAAGTAGTTTTGTACTGCAGGGACGATTACGATCTCATGAGAATCCCAGATTGGTGGTAGCACCAACCAGGTCTCTCGGAAAACGATTATGTCATGCTCAGTTCACACCCCAGTTACTGTATTAAGAAAATGGTTATGACCTTGGGTGTTCCATGAGATACGTTTTATGTTTTCTGTTTCCAAGGATAGTTATGCTTGCACCCAATTTCTTTCCGTAGATAGTATGGAACTTGTGTTGGATTGGGGACCTTTGTTATGTGATGTAAAGATCCGAGATGTGTGTCTTTTAATAGGTTGCTCTTGCAGACTCAGTTCTTGTGTTAGTATGAAGCCTATATCAAACAGTGCTCTTCTAGATCCCTAGAAAGCATCTGCGACTAATGCTGATGTAATGTGCATTCAGGCTTCACATAGCACATTTTGATCCGGAAATTCTACCAAGTCAATATCACCTGATGATATTTTTGTCAAATCAGGAATCTCAGCAGATATATTAAGTATGGTCATTCGATTTAGATCATATGAGCTATATCGACGCTCTCTGCATTTTATTAGTAGCTTGTAAGTGCTCTTCTGTTTATAGTCCTGTTCTGTTGATCCATGCCCAGAATGCTGTGAGTCAAATCTTTTAAGTGGGCTCTTGCACTTTCTTCTATTTGTGCTTTGTGGTAGGAGCTATGGTCTGGAATAACGGGATTCACTCTGTCAGGCGGGTGTATGGCAGAAGGACCCTTCAAAAGGGATCCCAAGGCTGAAGGGATGCTTTGTACTGACCCCGGGGCCTGAGTCCCGACTATTGATCCCTGATTCTGGGATATGTATGCTTCAAGTGCTAATTTGATTTTGTCACGCAAATTTTGCACAAAGGGCTGGAACGACCCTTTAGGATCAATTTGCTTAGAGGATGCAGATGTCAATACTTGTAACGAGTGCTGACAAGTCGTTAAGGGCCCTGATGGTAGAACCTCTTTTGAGTGATTTGACAAGGAAGCAGACACAGCCCTACTGTCGAGTTGATGGCTCTGTGCCTCGAATACTGTGGGCAGTTGTTTACTGAGATTACTGGGGCCGTGTAATGTTGTGTCCACAACAGGTTTAGAAGATTTGGGTTGGAGCTTGATCATGTAAGCTTCTAGTGAAGTTTTAATTTCCTCACGTATATCTTGTAGTAAAGAGGGAGTATTCTGCACTGTACTCGGTGGAAGAATTATAGTCGTCAAAGGAGACACACTGGACGGATCTTTTGATCCTGGTACGTGATCCAGACTATGAACTTTTGTGACATGTGATTCAGCAAACATAGATGTGTGTTGTCCTATGATTGTGTCATTAGATAGGGCTACTAAATCATCTAGAGGTTTGTATGATAACTGTGTAATGTGATTTGGCTCCACAGGTTTACCAGTTAGACTCAGTCTGTTTGTTCACATTTCTATGCAAGCTAACTATTCTTCTAATTCTCCTTGGTTTGATTTTTTTTTATCGTGTGTGCTGTTTAGTTGAAGAGACTTGCACAGTTGTAGTTTCAATCGTTTTCTTATTGGTTTGTGAGACTCCTGTTTTTTAAAATACATTAAAAATGTTTTGCTCACCGACAGGTTGGGTCATGTTGGATGTAGGACCAATTTGCTTATTGGAGCCACATTTGGATGTTGCTCCTTGACCATGAGGCATTGGGCTTTCAATAATATTTTTGAGTACGCCAAATGGAGGCGCGCTTCCAGTTTGCATATTATTTGTTTCCTGAACCACCAAAGCCACATTAGATGACGAAGTTTGTGGCACACTGTCTTGCTCCGCAGGCTCATCATTAAGAACAGCTGGTTGAGTGAACTCGCCTATATTTTCTGGCAAGACATGAGCGGGCACAATTCCCCTAATAGGGAGAGTGTCTGACCCAACCAGGTTAGTAAACTGAGCCAACACTTGATCAATTTTAGCTGTTTGTAATGTGAGCTTGCTGTCCAAGATTTCATACAGCTTAGCCACTGTTAATAGAGCAGTGTCCATTGCCGCTAAAGTGTTGTTCAACGCCGGGGCCTCATGAAATGAGTACTGTGCATTCTTAGCTGAGTGTATGAAAAACTCAGAGTCGTTGGCACCTTCATCAAATCGAGAGCGCCGGGGGGGTCGGAGCTATAAAGGATACTGACTCATCTACAAAGTCAATGTGATTACCTTCATTGGTACTTGGAGTGATATCCATAGAAACGGCCTCAGCAGGAATTTCCAATAGGCCAGCGGTCGCCATCATAGAATGGCTTTTTAAATCATGAACGACATCATGGCTTTCTTCTAACTGAATAAGATCACCCGTATTGGAACAGATATATTGGATGTCCTGAGATGTATCATTTGTTTTGTGTGAACAATTCATGAAGTCCATGGCTTCATCATCTATATCCCCCGCCATAGATAGATGTTCATATGCTCGCTGCAGTCTATGTTGCGGGGCCACCAAACAGGGTAGGGGGTTTAAGGTTTCATGACCCAAGTGCGTACATGCCAAGTGCGCAGTATATGACAACCCTGTAGCTTGACTCAAGGGACACAATGCTGTTTTTCTAATATCTTCAGAACAAATTAGTTTCACTGAGTCGCACCCACCTTCAGCGCAAGCAGTTAGCATGGTTGAATCCGTGGGAGCAATCAAAACATTAGGCTCTTGATCGGAGTCAGTGGGGACGGAAATTGATGTATTTCCCGAAATGGATGCTCCACTAACTCGTATTGATTTGTTAAATCCTGATCTTGTTTCATTGCTCATAATCAAGTGGCTACTTTCAACTACAGGAACCCCGGAGTCTGAAATTAAATTACAAACCCTCGGTTCCTCTGAATCAGTCGTTTATACCTCAGTACACAACGGTCTGCTATTACCGTCTTGAGGGGAACAGTGAAACCTGCAAAAAGTCCTAATGTTGGACGTTATCGAAGCAGAATGCACTGAACCCTTCAAAGACTGTCGAGACAGTTGTTTCAACGAGTTATTCATTTGTTTACTGTGTATGAGTGCATTGACTTTATCGGCAACGGTTTTGGACAGATGCAATCCTGACAATGTGGCTACAGGCATGCCTGTTTTCAAGGTATACCTATTTGTGGACATATAAAGGCTACACAATGATCAAATAATACTACTATACCTACTAGACCGCTAGACAGCCAGACAGCACAATCCACTTCCTCAATGCGCGTGCGCAATGCGCGTGAGTTACATTAATATGCTCCTGCTACAGGAGGTGGGACAACAGCCTAAAACAAACAGGAAAAAAGAATAAGTTGCAGCTTTTTCGTTTGTTATTGGTTCTCTAACTACAGCGTTGCAGTGACTTGCAGTCACTTCCAGTCAGTCACAATACTTAAATACTTGAAATTTCACAAAGTTAGTACCCGGAAAGCAATCCAATAGGACAATCCAAAGTCCACATGCCATGGGCCAATCAGCAAACAGCAAGAGGCAGAGGCCGTTTTCCTTTCGTTGCCAAATGTTGCTAGCAGAGAAGGAACAGAGCGGACAGCCAGACAGCACAATGCACTTCCTCAATGCGCGCCAATTATTTTACTTTCAGTCTAACAGTTTCACTCTGGATGCAGAGCCTTACAAGAGGTAATATTCTATTACCGGACCACTCCGTTGTTCTTAGCATAGTTCACTCTTAAACATATTCGCAATGTTGCAGGCTTCCCTCGTGGTTTTATATGACACACGCAGCTTCTGCATTCATCGTTCTGGTTACAATGTTCTTTTGCTCGCGGTTTCACGAAACCCTGTGAGCCTCATCAAACGCTTGGTATCTTTCACTCGATAAAGCCAGCCGGTCTCATAGTTCACTCATAGTTCACTCACCGGTAGCGCTCAATACCATTCATACAGCGTTTCCTTGAAGCCAAGGCTAGCGTTACGGCACAGCTTGCCTCCTCCAAACTCCATTGTTCACCAGAAGGAGGGCCCGCCTTCATCTTTTGCATTAGTGGGGAGGTTTCCTTTGAAAAGTCTGTGTGACCTTCACTCTGCAGCTGGCTGGACCACAGCCCCCTCTTGGCCCCTTCTGCCCTGCTTCCATAGTCGCTCCAATGTCACAGGATCTGCTCTCCTGCTGCTTCGCTGGTTCTGTTCGCCTTGCCTCTCAAGTGCTCTCATGCTCCGCCTTTTATCCCAGTGGGGAAAGGGAACAGAATTCAGGTGCAAGTAATCTAGATTAACTACCTGACTCTGATATTGGGACATGTCTAACGGGCTGGTTGTGTGTGAGTCTGTCTTCCTCTGAAGCACTTTGTCTGTACAGCAGAGTGTGTGTAGGAAAGGGGGGATATGGTTCCTAACTAGTACCTAGAATGAGGGCGTTCTACAGGGAAATGGGTGTAAGGATGCCACGTCTCTCCTCCAGGTGTCCCACTCCCCAGGGACCCCCCCATCCAGGTGAACCTCCCACAATGGTCCAACCCTGGGGTCTGGATCCAATGGCGATGGCCATGCCCCAGCCACCTGGATGACAGAACCCAAGAGACTAGATGGTGAGACACCCTTTGGTTTCTTATACTCCCCACATAACTGTGCCTGCATATCCTGTCTCCTCTTTCTGACACTGGCTCAAGCTCTGGAACTGAAGCTTGCCAAGTCCAAACATCTAACTGTTGGTGCCCAATGTTGCACACCTTTCCTACTGGATTATGTTCTGAACATGCTCTTCCTCTCACGAACCTGCTGGCTTGCTGTCCATTCCTAAACAAGAAATACATATTATAGACACTGATATTTGACCTAGGGTGGGCAATCGCATGCATTTTCGCTACCTCATACCCCATCCCTAGGCTTCGTTGCTTGCGCTTTCATGCGCTTGATCGGGGTGGGCCTATTGCCCTCTCTAGCCGCTCAGTGAATGCATGGGTGGGATAGTACTCCACCTCCATGTCTTTAGTAGAATTAAAACTTTACAGCACGTTAGTCTTGAAAATCTGAATCCTATGTCAAGACACAGAGGCTTGTATTATGCTTATTCAAAGCTTACTTACCACCAACAAGACCACACGATCCACGGGCTTGAAATAAAAGGTTTTGAAGGTCGATTCATTGGACCAATCCGCAGTCTTCATTATGTCTTGGAGATGCGAAACACTTATAAAGGCTTTTAAGGCCATAGCACCTCGCACTGAGTGGGCCCCGAAACTCTCTATGTCGTTCCCTGCTTGGAGCATGATCCATTTGACCCACTGGGCCAAGGTGGCCACTGACACCGCCTTGAAAGGCTTTTGCAATGCGATACAGACTGCTCTCTCCAGCGCACCTAATTGGATTAGTCCTGGTCTCATTCACTTTAAGACTCCTAATGGGGCACAACTTAGGCTGTCCTGTGAAACTCGGGAATGACACCAAAGTGATAGCCTTCTTGGTCCTCTTCCTCACATGAAACGTCATTCCCTCCGGGGAGAAGGACTTGCTGTCCACATCTAGCGCCCCTATGTCTGACACGCTCCTGCATGCCACCAAACACACATGGCTAACTTGTCAGAGAGCTCCTTCTTGGTCAGCTCGTGGTTGTCTGGCCATCTCAGCAAGAATTTCAACACAATATCCCCGTCCCACAAATGTGTATACTTTGGCTTGGGAGGTCGAATGGCCTTGACTCCCTTGTGCAGCCTTGTGACCAGGGCATGCTCACCCATGGGGGCGCATGCTACATACTTGTGCCCCACTGAGATGGCTGACCGGAAGGTATTGATGGTCCTGAATGCTTTCCCCTGCGTGACCAAGGCCGCTAAGAAATTAACCACATGATCACATCCGCCGAAGCGGGATGGATATCCCCATCCAGGGACCAACTGCGCCATCTCATCCATGCTGCTTTATTGCATTTGGTCGTTCCGGGCGCCCATGATTCTCTGATGAGGCGGTCAGCTTCTCCCAATAGGCATGGCTTTCTCCAGGCACCCCTGAAATCAACCAGACCACCAAGTCAAGGGTCCCTGCGAGGACCAATGGGTGGGGAAGCCCCTCCGGATCCCGAAGAGTCCCTAGTCAACTGGGTAACAACACCAGAACATTGCATGACAGGTCCAGCAGATTGGGGGATCAGGCTTGGCTCTTCCAGGCTAGGGGGATGAGCACCAGCTATGCGTGTTGCCTCCTTTCCTGCGCTAGGGTCCTCGCTATTATTGGGAATAGCGGGAAAGCGTAAACTGGCTTCGAGCCCCATTTCTACAGGAACGCATCCATGGCGGCTGCCTCTGGGTCCGGCCTCCAACTGAAATAGTGTGTCAGTTGTTGGTTGAGCATGGATGCAAACAGGTACGTCCCGCAGAGGCCTTTCCAGCTCATCATGCAGCAAAATACTTCCTTGTCTAGCTGCCAGTTGCTGGAATTCCAATCCGCTACCTGGTTCGCCCGCCCAGGCAAGTACTCTGCTTTTACGCTGATCTTCCTGGCTAGGCAGAGGCGCCAGAATTCTTTGGCTGTCTCAGCTAGCATCACAGACTTTGTTCCGCCCAGCCGATTGATGTACCTTACTCATGAGACATTGTCCATCTTCAGCAAGATGCAGCAGTGTACTCTATCCTGCATCAGACTCCGGATTGCAAAGCTGCATGCTAGCAGCTCCAGGCAAATGATATGCAGCCTGGTTTCAACGGGACACCAGCGTCCCCGTCGAGCTCACCCCACAGAGGGATCCTCAGCCCCTGTGGCTGGCGTACAACTCTATCACTAAGACCGGCCGTGAACCAAATATGGCTTTCCCATTCCAGGCCTCCGTGTGCTGCATCCACCACTGCAGCGCTGTGCTTGCCTCCTGGCTCAGCTGAACCTTCTGCTCATATGAGCGGCCCTGTCACAGATGCTGTATTTTCAGCCACAGGGCTGCTTTTGTCGGAAGAGAACGAATACATTCTCGTGCTGTACAGTTCAATGAAAACAGTTACTTTGCCAAGATGCTTGGGCTTTTGTGTTATCAGACGATGGGGGTATTATTGCACCGCTGCATAAGGATTTCATCAGATGAATTCTGCAGCAGTCCAACGGGCCTTGGAGCTATTCGGTGTGTGCATAGGATGCATTTGAGGGTACACACAGTTAAGAGGGTTCGCAATAGCCAATTTTGAGGTTTTCAGGAATGAGAAGGCATGTAATCCAATGGCATAAATAGATTCTTAAGATGTCATTACATTACGATCACACTACTGTGTTGTGAGTCCTTTTAGATGTGCTGGTATGTTTGCGGAGGGTTGAGGTGAATGATTGGATCAAATTACAGATGTACTGTCTTTTGAGGATTTGTATGCTAAGCTACATGTTTGTTCCACCAGTGTGTCTCACCTACTGTTTTTGGGGGATGGTTGTTTAGGACCTGGAGAAAAGTTTTGGCATGCTATATTACAGATGTTATTAGTTTAACCCTTTGAGGAATTTCAGCTTTACGCTGCGAGAATGGTGGGCAGCATGGACTCTTAACGAAGTGGTATTTTAGACATGTTAAATTAGTTTTAACTACAGGAACATAACATGCACCTGGGAATTTAGGCATGTTACTGCATGATCAGAATTTGATTATTTATTTCACACATGCTAGTTAACCGTTTAGGCTGCTTATAAGTTGCATGCACTTTCAGATTTCTTTATTTCTGTTTTTTTTAATAGAATTGCTATAAATGGAAACGCACTTTATTGTCTGCTCTGTCATGACATGCAACATGTGGTGAGTGTGACACCGTCAAAGGAGTGACATTGTTGAATGGGCGTTGACGCTTTCAAAGGAGTGGCACTGTCTAATGAGTGAGTGTTTTACTGTTAGTTAAGGAGTGAGTAATACAGGTAGATTTTTAAGTGGTCACATTTATGTTACAGTTTATAAGTGATGATTTTTCAGTCATTGGAGATTTGCATGCTTGAATGTGAAGAGTTATGGCTGTTAGTTGAGTTTTGTGGAGTTCTATACATCACTATGCGAGGAGTTTGTGGTGTGTGGCGGGGCTTCGGGTGTAACCAGTTCCTGAGTTTTGCCTGTGTGTGGCACTCTCTGTGCACAATGCTGTTGGTGATGGCTTGGTGTTATGGGGCTCAGACGCAAGTCGTCGTTCATTTTTGGATCTTCAGGTGAAATGTGTTTTGAGCCTCGTCTGTAGGGTTATTTCACCCTTTGTTTTGATCACCCTTTCTCTGCTTCACACTATGTTTGTTGGGTGGTGAATGCCTATCTGGGTGGTCGATACATATCCTGTTCATCGTGGTCAGCTGCATTGGTTCTCAGTGGTTGTGGCTGATAGTTTTAGTTGGTACTCAAATTGCCTTGCCAGCTTTTTGGGTTTGGTAGAAGTGTAGCTTGTTTTCTTGAAGTGGTGTTTTGCCAGCTGTGTTGCCGTTTGTGTGAGTGGTTTGCATGGTCAGTGTGAGTCTGTGTGAGTTGTATTTCTGTCAGAGTGATAGTTGTGCCTTGTAGCTGTCGGTGGTGTTCAGTTGGCCTGGTTCATGTTCCAGATTGCTGCGTGGTGTTTTAATTGGAGTTGTGGTTGTCACTTTGAAGTTAGTTGGTATTTTTAAAATGCACCAGCAGGCTCGCCTGCCAGCCCAAGGAGGGGCTCTGTTTGTGCTCAGGGTTGGCAGGTCTGAGGTTTGCCGGTGACAGTGGCGAACAGGAGGTGCTAGGTGTCTTTGATGGTTCATGGAGGTAGTTTGTTGCCCAAGGTGGGGCTGGAATTCGATGGCTTTGGGAAGTAGAGTTGTGGTGCGGTCTGTTGGTTGTATGTAAGTTACGCCTTAGTTGGACTGCCAGACTTTCCTGTTACGCAGGTGATGGGCGTTCTAGATGGTGCTTGGTTGTGTGGTTGAATGTTGGCAGGAATAGGTGTAGCGTATCTGAGTGGGTGGGTGAGTTGTGCCACTTACTGCGTGCATATGAGGTTTTTGTCTGAAATTGCAAGGTGAAGAGGTGTGTTGTATCTTGCCTCCTGCTTATTTGTGTGTGTGTGTCATGTCTGCAAGTGCAAAGAAAGGAGGTGTGTTGTATCTTGCTGTCTGTGTGAGCTGATGTCATGAGAGGATGCTTGGAGTCTGTGCAGATGTCATGAGAGAATGTTTGCAGTGTGTGTGGAATGTTTGTATTTGATTGGATGTTCCACCCAGGCAGTTGGAACTATGTAGCCTGGGTGGTGGGAGCCAGTGGGCTCATCTTTCTATCCTAGCTCATAAACCTAATGGATGTATACCTGATGCAACCTGATTACCTAAGATGCATAATAAATGAACTTATGGAACTTACCTGCTGCCTCTAAGATTTAATTCATCCTTACAATAACCTACTTATCTATCTTGGGGAGGGCATACATGTGTGGTGCCCTAATATCCTTTGGGTCAAAAATCATGCCTCTTTTTCTGTGACCTTGATGTATTGCATCTTCGCACAGATCTTATAGGTAACTCATGATATCATCGGTTGGGTCTGTCTCTAATGTTATGTAGTGTGACTGATTAGACAACAGTTCATTAACCATTGCTTCATATTGGGGTTTGATTTGGACAAATAGGCGTCCGCCTTTGTTCACTGGTTTGATAATCCGTTGATCATTAGTTTTAAGTGAGGTAAGGGCAGCCTTGCTGCGTTGGTCAGATTAACATGTACATAATAATTTCTACCCTGAACGGTTATGTGCAGCTCTTTTAATATGCACCTTTTTTAATGCAAGTATTTTAGATGGTACATCAGTGTCTTGTGGAAATAAATAACAACTTATCTCCAAATGTTGTAAATGCTAATTCTTCTTGTGGTTCACTATTGACAAAGAACACTTTCAACCTAAGCCTACGAAAAAAATCTCTGATTTCTAATTCCATTTGTAGAGGCGTCACTGACTGTGTTGGAACAAAGGAAAGACCCTTAAGCAAAAAAAGATAAGCGAGGAACCTACCACCATGGTGAAGGCTACCTCAGCACACATGACGCATTGGTAGATCACGCAGGACATTCCAGCGCCACAGAGATGGGGCGGCTGTGATCTTGGAAACACCTTGGGTGACGATGGCCAAAAGAGGCACCACCTGGCACTGACTTGGAAAGTGAAGAGACAGTCTCACAACAGCAGGGTAGATGTAGAAGCGAATGGGGGGCCCCATTTTAGCCGGGACGAACCTGCTTGAACTCTTCAGAAAATTTAGGGGATTAACAACAGTAGTTAATGGGGCCCCCTTTCTACATGGCATTAGCCCCGCCCTCTTTTGATAGTGTTTTGATATAAACGTAATATACATTTTATATTAAAAGGATATCAAAATGTTTTGATATCAATTTGATATAAAACGTATATTTGATATAAAGTGGGTATGATTGTATATCAATTTGATGTAAAGTGAATATACATTTTATATAAAAAGGATATCAAAAAATGTTTGATATCTTTTTCAACTCAAATGTATTGAAACATGGGAGTAGCCGGCGATGGTGCTGCTTGGTCGTCTATGGAGGGAGAAGTGAGCTCTGAAGACAGAGACTGTGCACTTAGGGTTATGCAGCGTGACACGGCAGTGACATCGGAGTGGGTTTGGCCTTTAATGTGATAGGTATCGGATATACATTTTATAGAGAGAATAGATGACATAATGATGTTATCATTTTAAGGACACAGGCTGGAGAGTTAGTGAGTGTAGATGGATATAATCTTGATATAAAAGGATCGAGCCATAAATAGGTCTGGGTAGGTTGTAAGGTTATGATGGGGCTGAGGGGCAGAGTTTACAACCTGGATATATCGTTTTTGCGATAGGGCTGGAAAACACAAGCGCTCTTTCTGTTTTTTAGGGGCTATCGGGCGTGATATTCAGGAAACCGCAATTATGAACAGCTACAGTTACGATGAGAGGAAAACACCCCCAGGAATACCTGAGGGTTACACCCCTTACTGTTTTATGGTGAACGATTAGTTGGAGGCTGCTCAGGACTTGATGGCAGGTCGTGAGGCCAGGGAGCTTTGCAGGAACGTGGCTACACTCTCTGTCGACAGCAGGACACTGCTTACTGTTACGGTTATGGGGCAGTCTGTTGGAGATTGTATTCAAAACATTAAGGAGCATGTGCCCATAACCGCTGCTAATCTGAAAATGGCTACCTGAAATGGTGACAACGTGGTTCTGGACTAGCTGTTGGGTGTAGTGTCTGGGCGACCATTTGTCGCCGATGAATGCTCTAATGACAGTGGATATGAATCTATGTTTCTGCAGGCGGATGCGTCCATGATGCCTGAGAGTAAACCACAGGGGCCGTGGGCAAAACTCGGGTTCAAGAGCTTCAGCTATCGGACGGCTTGTTATCTGGTGGGTATATTTTAAAGCGTGCGTCTGTATTTTGTAGGGCATAAGAACTAACTGTCGTTAAAACTATGTGTCTTTGTTTTGTTTACAGCCTGTAACCGATAAAGTGGACGGTGGTGAGGAGAACCAAGATGTAGCAGAGTCTATCAATATTTACTGTGTTTGCTGTTCAGACAACATAAAATATCTGGGGGATCTCTATAATAGCCTGTGTAAGGCCTGTGTTTCGCTAATGGAGACCAATAGCATTAAACATGACACACTCACATCTGCTGTAACCTACCTGGATTGATATTATGGCCATTCAAGATTCAACGGCCGTTGTGGTGAAAACATGTTTTAAAAAAACAACACTTTCACAGATGCTGCTCAGGGCACAAAATTGATGATCCCTGGCAGGATACTCACGTATTTGCTTCGTAAAATATGTCACATGTTGAGCTCCAAACCCCTTGTAGAAATGATGCGAGTGATACAGTCGCTAACACAGCTAATGGTTGGGAATGCGGTGGAACGATGCAGGTCTAAAACATTGTGGGCTATACAATTGACGAATAATCCCCTACTGAAAATGAAGTAGTTTAGATGGAGTTGTCCGATGTGTGTTAGTAGCATTGTTGAGAAAACATTCGCAAGTGGGGGATAAAGTATATCAAAAACAGTATGGCAGAGACACATGCAAGGGGCCCTGCAAACTGGCCCATGAGGATTGAGACTGTAGATGTTTTCATATGTAGACAGTCTGTGTATGAGGTAATTGCTGAGACCGCAGATTTTGTAGCCGAAAGAATAGTCGTGCAGCATCTGACAACCCAAGCTATTGGAATAAAATCTGAATAAAAATGGTTGTTTTAAATATGAATAGAAATCTGTTGTTTATAATATCTAGTTGTGTCTTGATGATCGGTGGTTATGGGGCGAACATGTCCGGGCATGAAGTTGTTGGAAATAGAGTATGACAAAGGGCCGTTGACAGGTATGGAAGGGTGTTAAGAACTTGTAGCATAATCTGCGAAAATAAAAAAAGCCAACATCTGGAACAACAACAGAGTTCTACATATTGTCTTAACTTACACCGTGTGATTAAACACATAGAAAATGTTTCTCTAGCACATATCGGATTGTTGGTTCCCACCACAGCCTAGCGTTATGCTTCTGAATAAAATAACTTTTTCCAAACCAACAAGCGATGGGTGTCATTATACATAACAACTAGTACCGTGTAATGAAGAACCACACCATTTTATGATTTTGAAAAAATATTTATTTATATTAAAAAAATACATATTTAATACAGAAAAAAAGTTAGGTACAATCAGTTCAATGCAGAGAGAAAACATTTTAATGCAAAGGAAAAATAACATACAGATTCAAGCAACCAACTCTCAGACACTCAGCTAGGACGGGCACATCACATGTGTGACCTAGATGATTTAAAGGTAGAGACGGGAGGGGCGCTGTGAAATAGTGAGGTGATGGGTAAAAGATTAAAAGCTAAATATTTAATAGCTTTAGAGGTGTGTCAATCCACCCGGGGCCAGCATTCCTTTATAAAACACAACACTGAGTGCCTTTTGTAGAGTGACGGTGCTAATTTCCCACTGTTTTTTTATCATGCACTATGCCCTGATGTGTAACAACGATAGACTGGGGGGTGTTACATGTGCCTTTTTGTAAAAAATAAAATGTACCAGATCTTTCAAACTGTCAAAATGTATTGCGACAGTGTTGTTAACATTCAGCGTTATACCTTTTACTTTCATATTGACGGTTCCTAGAGATGCGCGATAGGCATATGTTTTAGGCCCTGCGGATACAAACTCTACAATGCATTTGCCGAGAGATAACTCTGAAGTTAGATCCCCTAGATAATCACCAGTGGGCGGGTTGACATTTCTGGGGTGGCTGACAAAAATAACGCTATCAGTATTATGGTACAGAACCTGTTCTTGCAATTGTTGCATCACAAAATTAATCTTCAAGTGGGTGTGAGCGGTTGTAAACGCAGATATGAATATGTTTGTGTTTCCTGAAGTTGTTGGGTATTCCACAGCAGAGCACTAGCACAGACACAGCGTTTCATCGTGAATGAACATGCAGCTACTCACGTCGTCAGAATGATCAAATAGATAGTCATGAAGCACATCAGGGTCAGGGTCATGATGGTTGTGTTTGGCACATTAACTCTTTGCGCAACTTACCCCCAAAACGAATTAAGGCATGGTTTGGCCAACAACCGCTGAGCAGGGTTGCCCTCGATGAGCTCCATACGCAGGCATGTGCACTGAGGTTTATAATAATCATCTATGTAGGCCTGTTTAGCGGCATCGTTAACAGACCAGACAGGAAAACCAGAGGCTTCTTGTTTCTGTGCTAATAACATGCAGACATAATCATAGAAGAGCTCAAGAGTGATTGTTTTAAAATGCCATATTTCATGTATGCGCTCCAGGCTACAGCCCTATCTTAAAGCAGCCTGTAGCTCAATCGTACACCAAGTACCTGTCAACCGTCGCTCTTCATCGGTGTGCCAGCAACATGGTGTTTTTTTTTTACCCATATGATGCAGAGCAAAACATTAGTTTACCGTCGGATCTATAGGGTAACACAGGTATGTAAAGACCTCGAGGTGGATAGACCTTGCACCTAAATAGACCGAAATACTGGTCTATATTGCCAACATTATTATAGATGATCTCTCGATGTCCCACTGGATACGGTTTGTCATTATTTACAGAGGGTATAGACTGCTAAAATCTAGGTAGTGTATTTATTTACCCCCTGAGATGCGATGATGTAACTTTAAAGCATTTATGCGGCCGCCATACAGCGCATCAGGAGGGTGTAGGGGGTCGGGCAGATTGTTCTCTTTAAGAAAATGACACACATTAGAATTGTTCTGCACCATTGCGTGCCACTCTTGTTCCCAGATACTGATGACACAAATACCCTGACCGACTAGGAATGCCGGCTTTAACAGGATGCGTCTATACAGATGTTCAAAGGTAGTGCCGGGCGTAGCAATCGGGGCATCCGTGATAAAAGCAGCCGTTGAATTCATAGGATGTTTCCACTCCTTGAACCCCTGCATAGCCGTCCAACCAATATTGTCTGTAGCGTTTCTCACCCCCGCCAGTGAGGGCATATTGTATAGAGATGTTGTCGATCTGTGAGATGTATAATAGCCACTGGATAGACAGCTTATAATAACGTTTTTGCTGCCGATGATATGAATAGTTGGGCAGCAGTGCTATTATTTCAGGTTTTAGATATAGTTGTCTGCATACAACAACCCAGCATGATACTTTGAAAAGGATCGACATATGACACGTGTATCCCACCCTTTATAGGTGTTTCACGATGAGCCATTTGAATGATCCCATCCGTGAACAAATTACATGCTTGTCTTAAAAAGCCTTTAACTCTTGGCTAAAGTCAAACACATCATGTTTATTCACCTTGTACCATGACATGAACTGATCTTTCTCGCTAGGCATCATGTATTGAACGCTGTATTGGTCTGGGGTGGAATCGTGCCTATGTAGTTCCCGTTAGCCGCCGTGTTAAAAAGATGCCCTTTGAACCAGCGAAACTAAAAGCTCTTGGGAGCTTGCTGAGTTTCATGGGCAAATATTTCAAGGAGTCAATGAAGCATATCTGTAGAGGTAGCACAAAGATCGCCAAAACCTTAGCATCCTGGGTGATAAGTTTCACTTTAATTTTCTCCTTAACCATTTGTCACATTAGAAAGTATCCCTCATAGGCTTTGGAATTATGCACTAGAAAGGTGTAGCCTGTGAATTTTCTTGTTACAAAAGTGCTGAAAGAAGCAGCCACACACAAGTCTTCTGTAAATTCCAAACAGCTGTCAACTGTTAGATGTCTGGCATAGAAATAGTTTGGTTGGTGGGTTACATTCTCTTGGCGGGACACCATGTCATACACTATGTAGACCTCAGTTTTATTTTGAGGTCTACCACCTGTCATGTAACACATTTGTGCAGCCATGTTGACAATGGAAACTTTGCACACTCTGCAGATTATTCTGTTACAGTTATGACTCTCGGGAACAAATGTTTCGCAGGTGGGGCTATCAATGCGCAGTTCCCACACGACAACTCCAAATGCTGCTTGCTGAGTGAGCATGTCTAGACAAGCCTGAGACCTCGCAGGCACATGACACTGAGGACATTTGTGCAGGTTTTTCCTTAAGCATTTGACACTCTTCTCTTAAACACAAGCGACAGTGATACCGACAACTGTGTCTATATTTGTTTTTGGAAATGTGATGGCAGTGCTGATAGAGATTTTTTAGCCCCTTTTAGGTTGCTTATACCATAGAAATGGTCGTCGCCGTGTAAAAGATACAAAGTGATTCTGGCTCTTTTAGCCATTAGCGGTAAATACCGCCACACCCCATTATTAAAGGAGAGTATCTTGATGGGTTTATCAAAATACTTTTCAAAGAGATTCAGCTGTCCAAACCCTACCGGAGTGCCCGTCGGAAGCCCCAGCTTCTCGTGTACTTGTACATATATCGGAGACTGTTATGCTGCGCAGTTCAATTAAACCTATGAGACTAGATGCCAGGCGGAGATTTATGGGCCCATTATTGAAATTTAACAACCATCTGCCTTCGGATTTTATGATGTGGGTGTGCAGAATTCTGGATAAAGGTTTATAAGCACCTCAGTAGAGTGGCCTGACACCTAGCACCACGATTCGTAGTGGCACAAAACACAGGATCTCGGTCTTACTCTACAGTAGTCTCCACAAATTCTCCAGAAAATGCAAAACGCAGAAAGTATCACAAGGGGATCATCTTGTAAATAACCCTCAGCCTTCAGTCTTATCTGAACAAAATCATTGGGGCTGACATTTTCTGATGAAGCATTGTTTCCACAGCATCCGTTATGACCGGTAGTCCATGCCCCAGGGAGCACAATTGATCCAAGTTCATGAATCGAAATTCCTCATAATGCTCCACGGCTGAGAATGTTTTATAAGTCCTTTGATAAGTTTGCACCCTTTCCAAATAAACTGGTACATCCGGTGTCTGGCGGGTTGGTGCCTGTGGCATGCTAGGCTGATCGCGTCTGGATACAACCAAGCTGGCCTTTTTAAAGATTTTAAAAATCCCAACACCTCTGAGCTCATGCCCTGCCTCATTTTAAGTTTCGAGTTGTGTCTTTTGAGCTCTTTCAAATGAATATCCACTCCCGCTCTGGACAATCACTGCACCTGTAACAATCCCAGTGTTGTTCATTTCACCAGTGCCACTGGGGCACAGGGTGATGTGAGCTTGTTCTTGATTTGTTTTCTGTTTTCCAATAACACTGTTTTGTGGGGGGTCATTAATTACTAGTCACAAGGGTTTGCGCTCGCCTGGTATGTTTCATAATAGTGCCAGGCCCAGGGAGGGCAATGACAGGGGGGGTGGCTGCAGAAACAACAGGTCTTTGTGGGATAGCAGTTGCGTTGTGATTTCTTTTTAATCTCTTGTGTGGTTGAGGGGTTAGTATGCTGTTGTGGAGACATGTCTAGAGCGGTGGCAGGCTGCACCCCCATGAATGTTTGACAAAGTGCATTGCAAGGGTCCCCAATGGTTAGCGTGTTATGCTCAACAACTGCCCTGTTGGCTACCGTGATATTGGTCTGCACCCTTATGGTTGGCTCACAAGTTTCTAGTGATAAAGTGGTAGTATCACCCCTCAAATGCTTTAGTAGTGTAAGCACCATCCCTTCTTTGTCTTTAAAGGCAACCTGAACCACAGATTGCACAATTTTCTTTTTCTTGCAATATATTTTTTTACTTTTGACAATAGCCAGCATTTTCTTAAAGCTTTGTTTTAAAGTGTGGTCTTTTTTTAAAATCTTTTGAATAACCGATAATGCCTACATGTAACCGTAGTAATTTTATTTGGGCTGACAGCATTTGAAATGTTAATGTCACCAACATTGTGACCCATCCCCACACATTGACCACCGCCATTCTGAGTTTTTGTATTGGCAATCATACATACGCCTGCTTCACTGTCCATATTACTAACCCCCGGCTCTTCACCATCAAATACAGGCCCTGAAACAGAATCCCACTGTTCAGTTGTACCAACAGTATCACTAGCCAGGGTTGTAGGGGTGTGTTACAAGGTGTTTCAATGGCTAAATTGCTGCTAGTGTATGATGATGATGCGAGTTCAGGAAGAGCATTTGCATGGGGTTGAACACTTATCGCCTGGTCATTTGCAATATTAATAACATGCCAAGGAGTTCCCCCCTTCTCACCTGAGTTCAATCTTTGCTGGATTTCTTGATCGATGCCTTCTTGCGTACTGCTCGAGTCTTCAATAAGGCTGCACAAGTCTCTTCCGACTCCAGCGTGCGTTCAAGTATCGGGATGCAGGGATCCAGGAATCCAGGAAATAACAGGGTGCGCAACTTGCACACGAGTCCTGGAATCAAGAAAGGAAGGAAAGGGACTAGAATTGGGTTAGAGTGGAAGAAGCAAGGGAAACAATACCGCGAGCTACAGAGCACACGTCTGGTCGCTACTTCGCAATAGCATTGAGATGCGTGGGGCCGCGGGGCGTGGCATATTCATGGAACGTATTACGTCCGCCGTGAAGGCTGTTGCGAGGCGTTTCACGTGATATGGCCATGTTGGGAGAAACAATGAATGCAAGCCCCACCATGACAAGGACCAGGAAGTCCAGAAGGGGCACGTTCTGTGGGTCATGACAGCATGCCTCCTCCGAAAACCTGTTCCACCAGGTTTGCCCGGGTGTATAAGGTGAAATCTTCTGAGTAGTCGAGGGGTCTTGAGATTAGAAAGTGGTTCCCAGGTTCTTTCACTAGGAGGATATCCTTTCCATTCAACCAGGTATTGAAGCTGACCCCGTTTATACCTGGAGTCACATATTCGAGATACTTCATATTCCAATTGGTTGTCGACTAGTAGAGGAGGAGGTCGGTAGGATTTCCGGGAGGATTGGTGGTAGGGTTTTAATAAGGATGTGTGGAATACTGGGTGAGTTTTCTTCCAAGAGTCTGGTAGACTAATCCGGTATGAAACTGGGTTGATAATTTCCTTGATGGGAAATGGACCATAGTACCGAGTGGCCAACTTGTTTGGCCGTAGATGCTCGTAGTAATTTCGAGGACAACCAGACTTGATCACCGATTGCATAAGAAGGACCTGATCTCCTTTTTAAATCTGCATACCTCTTAGTCTGTGTTGTGGCCTTCTCTAAATTTTCTTTGGCCTCTTTGTGTACGTTGATGAGGGTTTCAATCCAGGAGTCAACAGTAGGTACTGGTGTAGGATGAGGGCGAACAGAGGGTAGAACTGATGGATGGAAACCTTGGCTACAATAAAAGGGGCTGGTCTTAATTGCTGAATGGTCAGAATTGTTGTAGGCAAATTCAGCCACGGGTATCAGGAGCGACCAGTCATCCTGAACCTTGGTGGGGAAACATCGAAGATACTGTTCCAGGGTCTGATTAGCACGTTCTGTGGCCCCGTTGGTCTGGGGATGATAACCAGATGAGAGAGCGCGTTGGATTCCCAAAATGCGACAGAGATGTTTCCAGAATTGAGAGACGTACTGAGGTCCTCGATCAGATATGATCTTGGAAGGGAGTCCATGTAAACGAAATATGTGTTCCAGGAAGATTCCAGCAAGTTCGACGAGGATGGTAACTTACACAGGGGTGTAAAATGAGCCATATGAGTGAACAAATCTATGGTAACCATGATGGTCGTGTACCCTCGGGAAGGTGGTAATTCCACAATGAAGTCTGTAGCAATGAATTCCCATGGCCTTGTTGGTAGCGATGGTTGCATTAGAAGACCTGCCGGTCTCTTGTTATCATGTTTGTTTTGATTACAGACAGCACAAGCTTTGATGTACTGCTGTACGTCGGTCTTCATTCCAGGCCACCAAAACTGTCTTTGTATAAGATGGAGGGTGTTGGTTGTGCCACGATGTCCGTAGTGAAGGGTTTAATGACAGAGGTTTATCATTCTTTGTTGTAATTTCTGTGTAGGAATGACCAGTGCATTGTCTTTGAATAAGTATCCTTCCTTAAGTCTTAGGTTCCCGTGGATTCTTCCTTGAAATATCCTTCCAGAGGTCAGAGGATTGGGTTTGTACTCGAATTTCTTCCAGGAGGTTGACTGCTTGAGCTACAAAGATCATGTGGGGAAACATTTTAGGATAGGCCTTGTCTTCAGTAGTTACATAGTCAGGACATCGAGATAAGGTGTCAGCAATCATGTTTTGTGATCCGGGAACATGAGTGAGTTGGAATTGGTATTGGGCAAAGAAGTAGGCCCAACGCGTCTGACGACTGTTCCTGCACTCCAATGATTGCAGAATTTGAAGATTCCGATGTTCCGTGCGGACCTGAACTGGATATCTAGCACCCAGAAGTAGATGTCGCCATTCAGTGAAGGCCTGGCGGATGGCTAACAGTTCCTTTTCCAGGACGGAATAGTGTGTCTCACTGGGAGTCAGGGTTCATGAGAGGTACGCAATGGGATGTTCCAGTTTATCCTCAAGTACCTGTTTCAAGACTGCTCCTATGGCGTAGTTAGAGGCATCCGTTTCCACTAGGAATGGGCAATTTATGTCTGGTTGGGCCAGGATGGGGGCTTGCGTGAACTCTGTCTTCAATCGTTGGAATGCTTTGTCTTGCGGTGTAGACCAGATAAAGGGAGTGTCTTTCTTCAAGAGAGCAACAATCGGCTGGACGATCTCGGAAAAGGTAGAAATGGACTTCCGGTAGAAGTTGGCAAGCCCCAGGAAGGATTGAACTTGTTTCACGGATGTGGGAGCAGGCCATGCCAATATGTCATCCAGATAGACAATGACAAAAAGGAATAACATGTCAGAAAACACCCTATCCATAAAACGTTGAAAAACCGCGGAGGCATTAGCTAGTCCAAAGGACATGACTCGATATTCATAGTGACCAAAGGGTGTTCTAAAGGCTGTTTTCCATTCGTCTCCTTCCCGGACACGGATCAAATGATAGGCACCCCAGAGATCCAACTTCGTGAATACTTCGGCACCTCTCACAGCTTCCAGGATATCTGAGATCAGGGGTAGTGGGTACCTATCTTTGAGGGTGCATTGATTTAAGCCAACAAAGAACAAAGAACAATGAAGCACCCGCTGGAGATTTTAAGGGCCTTATGGTGCCATTTTCAAGGTTGGTATCCAGGTATTCTCTGAGGGCCTTTTCCTCAGGTTCGGAAAGAATGAACATTCTGCCAAAGGGAATCACTGCTGAGGGATCTGTATCTATGGCACAGTCTTCAGGTCTGTGAGGGGGTAAGGCCTGGACTATGGCAGTTGAAAATACATCAGCATATCCCTGATAGGCCTCTGGGACTTGTATGATATTAGAAACCATGAGTGGTGTTTTCAGGTCTCTTGGTGGTTCTTTAAGGGGTGTCGAGGAGGGATCCAGGATTAGACAGTGGGACATACAAAACTCTGAGCCTAGGAATAGTGATCCTGCTGTCCAATTGATATACGGATTGTGCTTCTGTAACCAGGGCATACCCAA
The DNA here is from genome assembly GCF_040938575.1 of Ambystoma mexicanum. Classification (NCBI taxonomy): domain Eukaryota; kingdom Metazoa; phylum Chordata; class Amphibia; order Caudata; family Ambystomatidae; genus Ambystoma; species Ambystoma mexicanum. Next base: position 644,938,606 of record NC_090923.1, read on the forward strand.
TACCATGGGGTAATTGGCTGACTTAATGATGTCGAATGTAATCCGCTCTTGGTGATGGTTTATGGAAAGTTGGATCTCTTTTGTCTGCAGGCTTATGGGTCCTGAAGAGAGGGGTCTTCTGTCAATTGCTTCCACCGGCTGCATGGTGCTTCGCGTCTCGTACGGAATATGATGACTAACAACCCAGTCTTGATCAATGAAAATTCCCATAGCTCCGCAGTCCACCAAGGCCAGAATGGGATAGGTCTTATTCTTGGAGGGTGACAGGAAGGCTTGTAGTATCACCAAATTGTTTTGTCCAGGAGAGTTCAAGGATGGAATTGATGTGGAGCAAACATCTCTCTCCCGAAGCTCTGCTCCATCTAGGATCGGGAGCTGGCGTTTCCCGAACGCCGAGGAGGGGCCAGAGGACACTCCCTAACCAGGTGTTTGTCTGAGGCACAATACATGCACAACCCTGTATGACTCCTTCTCATTCTTTCTTGCGGGGATATAGGTCCACGGAAGGCTCCTATCTGCATGGGTTCTGGTTCAGAGATTGAGCCCGGGTTTGTTTCCGCCTTGGTGGTACTCTCAAAGGACGGCTTTGGAGGATTCGTTTTGGATTTCTTCTTCTCTGCCTTTCTTTCCTGGATACGAAAATCTATTTGCATGGCAAGGTGCATTAGTGCCTGGAATGAGTTTGGGCGAGCCACTCTGGCCAACTCATCCTTAATCTCCTCATTCAGTCCTCTCCTGAAAAGGGTAAAACTCGCCTCCTGGGACCAATCAGCTTCCTTGACTAACTGATTGAATCAGGTAACATAGGTGAGCATATCCTGGGATCCTTGCTGAAAGTCTAACAGGCGTTCCTGGGCACTATAGACCTGTTCTGGACGGTCAAACATGGTCTTAAGGGCTTGTATGAAGCTATGATAGTCATCTAGAAGAACGTTGCCGGAATTAACGAGGGGCGTGGCCCAGGTTAAGGCGTTTCCTGGAAGGTGGGAAATTATGAAGCCCACTTTAGCCCTGGGAGTTGAAAAGTAGTAGGGCTTAAAAGTAAAGTGAACCAAACATGAATCCAGGAATCCTCGAAGGGTTTTTGGTGAGCCATCATATTTGTCCACTATACCGCCCAGCAATACACTTTCTTTTGTGGCAGAATCGCGGGATAGAACTAGTTGTTTGAGAGCGGCGTTTTCCGCCTTTAGATTCTGCACCTCGGTTGATAGCTCTTGCATGCCACGCATCAGGTCCTGGACGGCCGCTTCCATGTCCATCTCGAGTTCGGTCGGTTGGCGTCTCAAACTGTCACGGAGTTCCCCCCTTCTCACCTGAGTTCGATCTTTGCTGGATTTCTTGATCGATGCCTTCTTGCGTACTGCTCGAGTCTTGAATAAGGCTGCACGAGTCTCTTCCGACTCCAGCGTGCGTTCAAGTACCGGGATGTAGGGATCCAGGAATCCAGGAAATAACAGGGTGTGCAACTAGCACATGAGTCCAGGAATCAAGAAAGGAAGGAAAGGGACTAGAATTGGGTTAGAGTGGAAGAAGCAAGGGAAACAATACCGCGAGCTACGGAGCACACGTCTGGTCGCTACTTCGCAATAGCATTGAGATGCGCGGGGCCGCGGGGGCGTGGCATATTTATGGAATGTACTACGTCTGCCGTGAAGGTTGCTGCGAGGCGTGTCACGTGATGCGGCCATGTTGGGAGAAACAATGAATGCAAGCCCCCCGTGACAAGGACCAGGAAGTCCAGAAGGGGCGCGTTCTGTGGGTTATGACATAACATCAGAATTGTATCTCTCCCGATCCTTATTGCCTACCACAGTTGTCATCAGCACATCTAACTCACTCATTCTGTCACTATGGGTCGCAGGTATAGCATCTGGTTTTCCTTGCCCCACAACCCCCTCGTTCGCTACTACCAAAAGTGTTTTCATGCAGAGGCTGTTCAAGCTTGCCCCAGTGAATAGATGGAGGATGAACAAATGACTTATCGACAGGTTTAACTGCTGCATTAGCTAGATTTTATAAAATGTTAACAACCGCAGTCTGCCAGTATTATTATCGCCTTCAAAACTAGCAACAGTTACATTCTCAAAATTAGTTATTGTTGCAGCGCCTTCAAAACTAGCAACAGTTACATTCTCAAAATTAGTTATTGGTGCAGCGCCTTCGTCATCGCTAATTACAACCATGGCGCTCGTGCCTGCCCCCAGCCGTACACAGCTGTTTGTAGTTACCCCCTCCTTCTCAGGTGCAACATCCGGTGTCTTATTCTTGGGCACATTTTTCGTGAGCTACAGTCGGGACTCATGACACCGTGGCTGTCTCATGACATCGAAATCATTCTCAACATTGTGTCATGACTTTTGCCGCTGGGTACATCCAGAATTTACATCACCACACTCCTACTCCCGCTTCAAGGCCAGTCTGGCATGCGGCTGTACTCTTTAAAAGCAGGATTGCACCCCCAAACTAGCGGAAGGTGTGCCTGAAGATGGTGATAATATCGTGGCCATCAGTCCGGCCTGGCAAAACAAGTTTGAGCATTTAAATTACCTGTGATATCCGCCAGGGCCCTCAAGCGCACCGGTGGTAAGGGATCAACTTCTTGGCTAGGGTTTGAAACCCAACCTCTCCCTATAGCACACCAGGGCTGATGACTTGTTAAATGTGCTATCCCCTTTGCCCGACTCTTCAAACTGGTAGAGCACAGGGGTGTTTTGCCCCACTGAGCCCTCGGTTAGGCGTTCATTTGTCAGACCATTTCTAAGACACTGGTTGTCACGATCCAATGCGGGGACAGCACAGAAACCATAATACCCCAGCAGGGTCTCAGACTCTCCTTTAGCACACGTTAGGGCACCCAAACATTTCATCGGTCCTTGCTCTGGCTGTAATCCACCGGTTCCTACTACCAAATCTGAAGAACAACTCTGCCGCATTGGGCCCCGAGCCACTCTGTCAGGCCTTGCAATAAGCTGCAACCCATCGCCGCCCCTTGCTGATCCAGCAAAAACATGCAAGCCCTCAAAACATCTGGGATTTGTTCAATCAGATGCACTAATCTCCATAGGGTGCCTGGTGCTGAGCTCCACAGGCCACTTATTTCAGGGTTTGGCCGCGCGGTGCCATCCATCTGTTGGAGTGCATGATGTCACTAAAAATACAAGCAAAATATAGAATCAGAATAGAGCATCTTTTACACAATACAAATCAGTGTGTTACAATATTCACCAGACACATATTAAGAAGACACTGATTGTGGCCTAATACCAATGCAGCACCATTGCACATGTACTATTAAACAAAAAAAATATACATTTTCATTCACTTGTGTGAAAGATTCTCGGCTGCAGCACTTCAACAAATGTGCAATCTCTGACACATACTCAAACCTTGTTGTGCCCAGCCTGCCAAACTATAAATTCACATGGTCAGCATTGTGACTATTGTGTGAAACACTGAGTTTTCCTCCACACAGACAATAGGCACAAAAGGTATTTAGCGCTTTGCTTCCACAAAACAAAATAATGCCAATTGCACAGCTTTGCCCAGACCAAGAGTCTACATTTTAAATGTAGCATTTATAGTTCTGTGCTGGTTAATACATCAAGACAGGCTGCAACTGCTCTCAACCTCTAGGTTATGATGCAACAGTCCTCAGAACTTGCAATAAATAATGTCTGCATGCCATATATTCATATCCACATAACTAGCATGTGTCAAGGTAGGAACAAGAAACACAAAATTATTGAAATATTCCTTGAAAATGCAACTAGGCAATGCCATCGCACCTCTAGTGACCACTGCGAGAGCCGCAGTAAACGCATGCCTAGAATAAACAGTTGATAAGCTCTGCAGAATGTCTCTGCAGTGAAAAACTTAAGTCTAGATAAAAAAAACGTCCTTATCTCGTCCAGCACACAATTTGCAGTCAGTTGGCTTACAATGTTCTAATTGAAAGAGTACCAGACGTGAAATAGCAACAAAGCACATACATAGTTAAAAATAAAAACAGTGCACCTTTTACTGTCCTTAAAGTTGGTTGTTGACAATGGGGGCCACCCTTCACAGCTATAAGTCCCAGTCATATTTAACTCCAAATACCACATCCACACAGATCACAGACAGCTGTTTCTCACAGGTCAAAAGTAAGCCTTTTAAGCAATCACGCTAGACCCTCTTGCCCCTCTCTTGCCACCTCTAGCTGACAGAAGCACATGGTCTGTACAAATCCCAATATTCACCAGATATGAGACAGCAAAAATGCACATTATATCGACAGTCCTGATGTGCGACATCTGTTTTAATTTGCTTCATAGCACCCTCCATGCCGCTAGATAAGCCACTGAATACATATCTTTCTGTGTCTGTGTTTACATGGCCAAGTACAAGTACTGCTTATGAATAACCACACGTCTTTTTTGCTGACGTCTACAAAATAAAAAAAATCTGTATTTCGCTGATGCTTACACAACGAAATACAAACGTTTCTTGGCCCTACCCTTACATGTCTTTTTTGACTTTTTTGCTGGAGTCTGCAAAATGCCAAAATGGCTGTATTTCGCTGATGCTTACACAACAAAATACAAACATTTCTTATCCCTAGCCATACATTTCTTTTTTGCTGAGGGCGGCAAAGCGCAGAAATTCAAGAGTGTTTAAAAGTAAACACTTTTGCTGTCTAATAAGAGTCAGTACTGTCATTGATATTTTTATATGGCAGCAGCCGTGCTGCATTGTCCAAGTCAATGGTCTTTTGTATTGGCATTGTACATGCATTGTGTTTTATGTAACTCTGTTGTAGACACTTTGCGCTCCGTCATTTATATTTTGCCATAGAAATATTTTGGACTTATGTATAGGCTCTGTGAAACACACATTGTGTTCTGTCATTTGTATTTCACCATAGCAATAGTTTGAACTTTTACATAGGCTCTGTGAAACACACTTTGCTTATAAAACAAATTCACATAGGGTATTTTGGTCTGCCAGCCTCTGTTTAGAGTCTATATAAAATCTACACCAAAGTTTAATGTTACTAAGTGATGAGGCTAACCGAACTCTAGAGGGGTATTTTTAGACCCATCGATTATCTGGAATGCTATAACCTCATCTATACTATATATAGACTTTGGGCCTCATTACACGGTAGGCGGTAACCATGGCGCTAATAGCGCCATGGTTGCCGCCGGTATTTTACCGTGTCCGCCTTGGTAGATGGCGGAATTACCGCCCTACTCCAAGGTGAGCGGGGGCGGTAATTCCCCATTCACCAAGGCTCTTTCCCATTCCCATTTGTGCCCCCATAGGGCATAATGGGAATGGGGAAAGTGCTAATTACGGTACCGCAAATTGCGGTACCGTAATTAGCTCTGAGGTCCCTTTGCGGCACCCTACTTTAACGGCTGGTAAAACCAGCCGTTAAAGTCGGGTCCCGCAAAGGGAACTCGTAGTATGGCGGTAGGGGTTTACCAGTACCGGTGCCCTTACCAGTACCGGTAAACCCCTACCGCCTACCGTGTAATGAGGCCCTTTATGTCTAGTACATATAACATTGATATACATGTTATAGCAAAATAATATCAAAACATTTTTTATATCCATTTTTTTGGAGGACAACTTCATTCAAACATGTTATATTAATTTTATATAAAAAATATACATTTTCATATTAAGTATTATAAAAATTAGTACTTTTTATCTACATTTGTATATATATAAAAATACTTTTATGTACATTTGTATATCAATTTTTATAGTAAAATATATATTCATTTTTTAATGCATTTTATCAAATCTATATCCCCCGATACTCACTAACTCTCTAGCTGTGTCCTTAAAATCATAACATCATGACTTCATCTATACTCTCTATAAAATGTATATCACCTTCCTATCACATTAAAGGCCAAACCCACTCTGACGTCATTGGTGCGTCACGCTGCCCTGTCTTTCAGAGCTCACTTCGCCTTCCACAGTCAACCAAGCAGCACTGTCACCAGCTGCTCCCATGTATCTATACATTTCATATAAAAAAGATATCAAACATTTTGTTATAACTTTTTAAATAAAATGTATATTCACTTTATATCAAATTGATATAAAACCATACCTGCTTTATATCAAATATTAATTTGATATCAAATCGATATCAAAATGTTTTATATCCGTTTAATATAAAATGTATATTAAGTTTATATCAAAACACTATCATAAGGGTTGGGGCTAAAGACACAAAGGGGACGTGGCCACCTGTCAAAATGTACTTGATCTAGAAAGGGGGCTTCATTAACTAATACTAACAACACCAGGAAGCCTTCCCAACTCCCCCAATACTGGGTAAATTAACTCCTTAACACTTAATCGAGACCAATGTAATAGGGGGAAACAACTTGGCTTTAACAAACCAAATGTGTCCGACATGCCATAATCTTTGGCAAACAGTGATACCAGCAATTGTGGTTGCTTCAGCACATTTCAAGGCAGTGAGTTGTGGCCATTTTCATCAGTGAGTATAACCACTGTGAGAAATATGACAGTGTTCTCCCACCCACTCCCTCAGGATCTTCCATTCAGGTGGCCATTGCTTTTTGATCCCGACCCTGGGGTGGACAAGCGAGGGAGAATCACCTGAGTGGAGTGTCACAAAGGATTGGGAGGAGGATACCCAAGGGCGAGACATGGTATTTCCCCAATCCCAAAACTACCCAACCTACTCTCCCTCAGCCTTTATGGGGTATCTCCAATCTCACCCCATCTCCCTTCCCATTTCCAACAAATACTGGGAAGAGGCAACTAAGATCAGTAAAGATTACCCATAGGAATAACATGGGGAATGTAAGGGAAACCTACCCTAGAAAGAACTCAAGCTGTCCCACTAATCGATTCAGGCATGGTCAGGCATTCAATAGTAACTATTCACACCTGACTTCACTTGACTGGTCTTTTTGCTATAAAAGGTGTGGTCTTACAGGGGCATCGCCTGGTGCGCATGGCGTGAGGTGGCTGCAGTGCTGAACTCCAGCTGTGATCCTCAGTACAGATCCTGCCTCGACGGTGAGACTGCACTATAAGTACCACAAAACGCATCAAGTGGTGGTTGAAACACTTCTGCACATCCTGATATCGCAAACGGAACGAATCAGGGGTGGAAAGCGTAAAAAGGCGTGAAAGGGGTAGTTGACCTGCTAAGTCGTGGACCCACAAAGGCGACGGTGCTGGAGCTGCTAATGGGTGAAAGGCGAGGCTAACTCGGCGCGCTTGGTCGGTGCGCGGTGTGAGACGCAAGGAGGTCCATGCAGGCTGTGCCCAGTCCGCTCGCCCAAGGCGGACCGTTGCGCCTACCGACAACATCGACGTGCTGACCGCTGCAGCAGGAGTCAGTGGGAAGCTCGTGGAATGACCCGCTGCCTGGGGATGGCAGATACCATCCTGCAACACACGGAAGGTGAGTGGCACAGCATACAAGGGGGCAAGGACGTGCTAGGGCATGGATTGAGAGCAGGGAAGCCTGAAATGCTGGATTATTGTGGAATGTAGGTGATTTACTGCAGGCATCTCTAGGGTCAGAGGTGGATCTAGGTCAGAGGTCCGAGGATGGTGACCATACAGGGTATAAAAAGGAGTCTGTCCGGTTCCAGAATGCACTGAATTGTTGTATGCATATTCTGCAATTCAAAGGATGTCTTTCCAATTTAACTCGGATTGGTGTAACATGCACCGCAGATATTGCTCGAGAGTCTGATTGGTTCTCTCGGTTTGTCCGTCGGTCTGGGGGTGGTGGCTGGTGGATAACCGCACGTCTATTTGTCCTAGTTGGCAACATTTCTTCCAAAAGTGGGAGATAAATTGACTTCCACGGTCTGAGACTAATATGGAAGGGAAACCATGTAACTGCACTATATTTTCCATAAATTCCTTGGCCAAGGTGGAAGCTGACGGCAATCCTTTTAAAGGGATAAAATGGGCCATTTTGGAGAATAGATCCACTATTACGAGAATCGTGTTGTAACCACCACAAGGAGGCAGGTCAGTTATAAAGTCCATTGACAAGGTGTGCCAAGGTGCTGGTGGAATGTCCAAAGGTTGAAGTAGGCTGGCTGGCCTTTTATTTTGACTCTTATTTTGGGCACAGATTCCGCAAGACAACACAAATGACTTTATGTCTTTTCTCCAAGAAGGCCACCAGAAGTGGCGTTTGATCTTTTCTTCTGTTTTCGCGATACCGGGGTGTCCTTCCATTAATGATTCATGATGACGGGTAATGACAAGTTCCTGCAATTCTTTACTTGGCAGAAATAACCGCTCTTGGAAGTAGGGTAAATCATCCTTAACGGTGTAGTGAGGACCCTTTTGACTCCATTCCAGTAAGGCAGAAGAGTCAAAAAGCTGTTTTACTTGAGCTTGGATGTCCTCAATGGTTTGCAATGAAGTCAAGCCCAGAATTCTTTGTTCCGGTATGATTGGCACAGGTTCTAAACTCGAATTGGTTCTTCCATGCCTATCCGGGATAAGGCATCTGCCTTACCATTCTTGCAGCCAGGGCGATAGGTAATTACAAAATCAAATTCCGCAAAGAATAAAGCCCATCGGAGTTGTCGCGAAGATTGAGCTTTGGCCATCTTTAAATACTGCAAATTTCTGTGGTCCGTAATTACGGTGATGGTGTGTCTTGCACCGAGAAGATAGTGACGCCAAGCCTTGAAAGCTGATTTAATAGCCAGTAGTTCTTTGTCGGTAATTGCGTAATTGAGTTCAGGTGGAGAGAATTTTCTGGACCAAAAGGCTACAGGGTGTAGTTGGTTAGTTTCTGGGTCTCTTTGCGACAGGACAGCTCCCATGGCCGAACTGGATGCATCGGTTTCCACGATGTAAGGGAGATCTGGGCGCGGGTGCTTCAATACAGGTGCAGAGGTGAATTTGGTTTTCAGGTCCTGAAAGGCTTGTTCAGCCTCAAGAGTCCATTCAAAGCGTTTATTTTTCTTTAGGAGAGCTGTGATGGGTTGAACAGTTCCAGAAAATTCCGGGATGAACCTTCGATAGAAATTGGCAAAGCCAAGCATGCTTTGCACTCCCTTCACAGAGCTAGGAGATGGCCATTTGAGAATGGCGTCCACTTTCCGCGAGTCCATTCGGATTCCTTGAGGTGTCAGGATGAATCCGAGAAACTCCACTTCTGTGGTATGAAAAATGCATTTTTCGAGCTTGGCAAATAATTTGTGCTGGCGCAATTTCTCAAGAACTGCCCTAACATGGTTTCTGTGATCAGATTCTGAGGAGGAATACACCAGGATGTCGTCAATATAAACGATGACACAAACATCGATAAGTTCCCGAAGAACATCATTCATGAAGTACTGAAAGGCGGCAGGTGCGTTGCACAAACCGAAGGGCATTACTTGATATTAGAAGAGCCCAAATTTGGTGCAGAATGCAGTCTTCCACTCGTCGCCCTCTTTTATACGTACCAGGTGGTAAGCTCCTCGGAGATCTAGCTTGGTGTACACACGAGCATCTTTTACTTGGTCGATAAGCTCAGGTATCAGGGGCAAAGGGTAACGATTCTTAATCGTTATCTGATTTAGGGCGCGGTAGTCAATACAGGCCCTAAGGTCTCCTTCCTTTTTAGGTACGAAGAACAAAGCGGAAGAGACTGATGACTTTGATGGGCGAATGAAGCCATTGGCCAGGTATTGATCCAAATACTGGCCAAATGCAGGTTCTCAGGTTCAGTAAGAGCATAAATCCTACTACAAGGTAGTTGTGCATTGGGTACCAAGTCGATTTGGCAATCGTAAGATCGATGGGGAGGTAAGGTGTTAGCCTGCTCTTTCTGAAAAACGTCTTGGAATTCTTGGTATTCAGATGGTAGCTGTACAGGGGTGGAAGTTACAGAGGCTAGACCCATAGCTGGATTCCTTGGGTAACAGGTTGGTTCACAATCAGGAAAAGTTATCTTCTTTGCTCGCCAGTCTATTCTCGGATTATGTGTTTCTAACCAAGGGATACCAAGAAGTACTTTAAATTGTGGGGCCTTGATCACATCAAACACGATTGTTTCCCGATGTCCGTCCTGACCCACCAGAGTGATTTCAACTGTGGAATGCGTTACAGGCCCTGAGGCTATTTCGGTTCCATCAACTGCAGTAATTACATCTTGGGTTACTTTCGGGCGGAGAGGAAGCTTAATCCTGGAAGCCAATTCACGGTCTATGTAATTTCCAATAGCTCCACTGTCTATGTATGCTTTTATAGCATGCAACTGCTAAGGCTGTTTTGGGTTCACAAGCACCATTGGCATGACAAAATGCGAGGTCAAAGAGTTTGTTTTCAAGCTCGGCAAGCGGACCCCTACGCTTGTTGGGCTAGGTCGTTTCCCGAACCAGGTGTCAATAACTCGTTATCAGTGGCTCAACGACCTTCTTGGGTGGTTTAACTGGACAACTTTGAAGAAAGTGACCAGAAGTTCCGCAATACAGACAAAGTTGCATTTGTCGCCTTCTCTCTCGTTCCTTCTGCGTTAATGGTCCTTTAACACTGCCAATTTGCATAGGTTCGGAAACGTCAGTACTCTTGGAGTTAACGTGGGTCTTGATAGGTACTCTGGTTTCATACTTGAGCCGATCTGCTTTTCTATTTTGAAGTCTGTGATCAAGTTGAACCACTAAGTCTATGTAGTCTGCGCAGGCCTGGGGTGGATCTACTATCTGAGCTATAACATCTTTAAGCTCTCCGCGCAGGCCTCGATGAAACAATGTGATCCTTTTATTTTTAGGCCATCCGGTTTCCACAACTAGTCTATTAAAGGTGGCGATATAGGACAAAAGATCCTGATTACCTTGTCGTAAGGATAGCAGTTCGTTGTCAAGGGCCTGTCCCTGCGAGTGTCGAGCGAACAATCTTTCCATGCTGGCCTGGAAGCCCTGGAAATCCCGGAGAATGGGATCATCCTGATTTACCAATGGAATAGACCAATCGGCAGCACAGCCACTGAGGTAAGATAGTACAAAGGCTACTTTGGTCTGGTCGTTGGGGAAGGCCCCGGGCCTGCATAAAAAGTGTAAACGGCATTGGTTCATAAAAACGGCATATTTCTTGGGATCCCCCGCAAAACGTTCCGGCGGGGCCAAAGGCATGTGTCCAGGTAGATTGATTTGTACCGGGTTATTCGAACCCATTGTTGTAGAAATATCTCCGGAAACAGGTAAAGGAGTGTGCTCTGCCTGGCCCTGCAATAACCTTTTGGCCAGATCATCAGTTCTTTCCTTGAATAGGATTAGTTCCCTTCTGAGAGCATTAGTCTCCTGGCGGGCTGAGTGCACTTCTGCCCTTAATTCCCCTAAAAGATGGGCCAGCTGATCTGTCTCGGAAGTCTCCATAGCGCCCAGGTGGGAAATTGTGGTAAGGTTTCGCGTTCTGTAACGCTCACCTGGTTCCCATGGAGGCGCGGCGTCGAAGGCGCAGAACTCTGAAGATGGACAGGAAGGGCCCCTCTATTCTGGCTTCCCTGGCTCGTTGGATACCCTCCTTAGGGTTTGGAAGGATGAGCTCTCCATCCTGCTTCTGATGCAGGGGCGCGTTGAAACCCAGTTACTTCACTGGATTGAGGATTGATGGGAGTTCAGGTAAGCTTGACTGTTCAGGTAAGGCGCTGTAAAAGTTCTGTTCAAAAGTTCAAGCTTAATAATAATGTTCGTTGTCTAATTGCAGCAAGCGCTAATGCTTATGTCTTTTTCCCCTTAGGGGCCGGGGTTGGGAGTGCCGGAGATATGGCGCCGACCCGAAGTGAAACAGTTCTGGATGAGCGCTCAGGTAATGTCTTTGCATTCGCTCATTCAATGTCTTTGTCTTTTTTCCCCATAGGGGCCGGGGTCCGGAGATGCCAGGAAGCGGCAGGACCCGAAATGCAGTGGGAATAATCCAACAGGTAAGACTTAAAAGGAAACTGAGCTTTCCTTATTCCTTTTCTCCCTCTCACCTTTGTTCTTGTCTTTTTTCCTCTAGGCGCCGGGGCGTAGCTGAATCCGGAAGATCGCTGCTGAAGATGGAAGCGCCTTGCAAAGGTGAGTAAAATGCAGCGCTGCAGCGATCGAAACAAAATGCCTTTAAAATGATGTCTTCCTTTTCAGGGCCGTTGGAGAAATGACTCCGGGATGCAGATTTAGCAGGTAAGGGCTTTTCTTCTCCTATTCTCTTCCTTTCTCCCCTTGCAGGTGTTCCAGGGTGCTGGCAGGCGTGGCTGAAGTCAGGATGCAGAAGCTGACACGGTGAGCGTCCAGCTGCTAGGTGCAGAACAATGCGAAGCACGTGTGGCTGTTCGGGTGGGGTTGAAATAGCCTTGGAAGAAGTTCCTGGTATGTATCCTTCCGCCAATCAGGTATGTATCCTTCCCCGACCACACCCGGGTGGTGAAGTAGTCCTACAGGTAAAGTAGTCCCATTCAGGCCTCAAGAGGGCCTGGATGAAGCAGCAAGGTCTGCATCAGGTAAGTGTGCACCCAAGCACTTAAACACATATCCTCTTCTATGAGCCTGGCGCCTAAGGGGCCAGGACTGGGGTCCGCTATGAGCCTGGCGCCTAAGGCGCCAGGACTGAGTCCAAAGGGCCCCGACTTGGGCCCGCTGAGACGTCCCTGGGGAAAATGATGTCTGCCTCTGGGGTTGCTGGGCCCGGCCTGGCTCTTTGGAGGTAGGCATCATGACAGTACCCCCCCTCAAGGCCCCTCCCAAGGTCTTTTCCTCCGGGGGTTTTGGTTTGTGCGGGAATCTTCGATGGAATCGTTGAATTAATCGTGGTGCGTGAACATAGTTACTGGGTTCCCAAGATCTTTCCTGAGGTCCATATCCTTTCCAATCAACAAGATAGAAGAGTTTTGACTTAACTATCTTGGAATCTAAAATGTCTTTCACTTCGAATTCTAATTCTCCATCAATTTGGACAGGGCCTGGGGGCTCAGACAGTCTGGTTCCAGGTTGTACTGGTTTTAGAAGAGATGCGTGAAAAACGGGATGAATCCGCATGTTGGATGGTAAATCGAGTTTAAAGGCCACTGGGTTGATAATAGCTTTGATGGGGTAAGGCCCAATGAATCTGGGATTAAAAGTTCGCTGACCCTTGAGGGGTAGATGTTTAGTTGCTAGCCATACCTGATCTCCTACTTGGTAAGGAGGAGTTTTACTTCGGTGCAAATCAGCGTTTTCTTTATACTTTTTCTTGGCTTGCTGTAAGTGGGTTGTAGCTTCTTTGAAGGCTTGGGTTATTGTGGAATGTAGGTGATTTACTGCAGGCATCTCCAGGGTCAGAGGTGGATCTAGGTCAGAGGTCCGAGGATGGTGACCATACAGGGTATAAAAAGGAGTCTGTCCGGTTCCAGAATGCACTGAATTGTTGTATGCATATTCTGCAATCCAAAGGATGTCTTTCCAATTTAACTCGGATTGGTGTAACATGCACCGCAGATATTGCTCGAGAGTCTGATTGGTTCTCTCGGTTTGTCCGTCGGTCTGGGGGTGGTGGCTGGTGGATAACCGCACGTCTATTTGTGCTAGTTGGCAACATTTCTTCCAAAAGTGGGAGATAAATTGACTTCCACGGTCTGAGACTAATATGGAAGGGAAACCATGTAACCGCACTATATTTTCCATAAATTCCTTGGCCAAGGTGGAAGCTGACGGCAATCCTTTTAAAGGGATAAAATGGGCCACTATTACGAGAATCGTGTTGTAACCACCACAAGGAGGCAGGTCAGTTATAAAGTCCATTGACAAGGTGTGCCAAGGTGCTGGTGGAATGTCCAAAGGTTGAAGTAGGCCGGCTGGCCTTTTCTTTTGACTCTTATTTTGGGCACAGATTCCGCAAGACAACACAAATGACTTTATGTCTTTTCTCCAAGAAGGCCACCAGAAGTGGCGTTTGATCTTTTCTTCTGTTTTCGCGATACCGGGGTGTCCTTCCATTAATGATTCATGATGACGGGTAATGACAAGTTCCTGCAATTCTTTACTTGGCAGAAATAACCGCTCTTGGAAGTAGGGTAAATCATCCTTAACGGTGTAGTGAGGACCCTTTTGACTCCATTCCAGTAAGGCAGAAGAGTCAAAAAGCTGTTTTACTTGAGCTTGGATGTCCTCAATGGTTTGCAATGAAGTCAAGCCCAGAATTCTTTGTTCCGGTATGATTGGCACAGGTTCTAAACTCGAATTGGGTTCTTCCATGCCTATCCGGGATAAGGCATCTGCCTTACCATTCTTGCAGCCAGGGCGATAGGTAATTACAAAATCAAATTCCGCAAAGAATAAAGCCCATCGGAGTTGTCGCGAAGATTGAGCTTTGGCCATCTTTAAATACTGCAAATTTCTGTGGTCCGTAATTACGGTGATGGTGTGTCTTGCACCGAGAAGATAGTGACGCCAAGCCTTGAAAGCTGATTTAATAGCCAGTAGTTCTTTGTCGGTAATTGCGTAATTGAGTTCAGGTGGAGAGAATTTTCTGGACCAAAAGGCTACAGGGTGTAGTTGGTTAGTTTCTGGGTCTTTTTGCGACAGGACAGCTCCCATGGCCGAACTGGATGCATCGGTTTCCACGATGTAAGGGAGATCTGGGCGCGGGTGCTTCAATACAGGTGCAGAGGTGAATTTGGTTTTCAGGTCCTGAAAGGCTTGTTCAGCCTCAAGAGTCCATTCAAAGCGTTTATTTTTCTTTAGGAGAGCTGTGATGGGTTGAACAGTTCCAGAAAATTCCGGGATGAACCTTCGATAAAAATTGGCAAAGCCAAGCATGCTTTGCACTCCCTTCACAGAGCTAGGAGATGGCCATTTGAGAATGGCGTCCACTTTCCGCGAGTCCATTTGGATTACTTGAGGTGTCAGGATGAATCCGAGAAACTCCACTTCTGTGGTATGAAAAACGCATTTTTCGAGCTTGGCAAATAATTTGTGCTGGCGCAATTTCTCAAGAACTGCCCTAACATGGTTTCTGTGATCAGATTCTGAGGAGGAATACACCAGGATGTCGTCAATATAAACGATGACACAAACATCAATAAGTTCCCGAAGAACATCATTCATGAAGTACTGAAAGGCGGCAGGTGCGTTGCACAAACCGAAGGGCATTACTTGATATTCGAAGAGCCCAAATTTGGTGCGGAATGCAGTCTTCCACTCGTCGCCCTCTTTTATACGTACCAGGTGGTAAGCTCCTCGGAGATCTAGCTTGGTGTACACACGAGCATCTTTTACTTGGTCGATAAGCTCAGGTATCAGGGGCAAAGGGTAACGATTCTTAATCGTTATCTGATTTAGGGCGCGGTAGTCAATACAGGCCCTAAGGTCTCCTTCCTTTTTAGGTACGAAGAACAAAGCGGAAGAGACTGGTGACTTTGATGGGCGAATGAAGCCATTGGCCAGGTATTGATCCAAATACTGGCGCAAATGCAGGTTCTCAGGTTCAGTAAGAGCATAAATCCTACTACAAGGTAGTTGTGCATTGGGTACCAAGTCGATTTGACAATCGTAAGATCGATGGGGAGGTAAGGTGTTAGCCTGCTCTTTCTGAAAAACGTCTTGGAATTCTTGGTATTCAGATGGTAGCTGTACAGGGGTGGAAGTTACAGAGGCTAGACCCATAGCTGGATTCCTTGGGTAACAGGTTGGTTCACAATCAGGAAAAGTTATCTTCTTTGCTCGCCAGTCTATTCTCGGATTATGTGTTTCTAACCAAGGGATACCAAGAAGTACTTTAAATTGTGGGGCCTTGATCACATCAAACACGATTGTTTCCCGATGTCCGTCCTGACCCACCAGAGTGATTTCAACTGTGGAATGCGTTACAGGCCCTGAGGCTATTTCGGTTCCATCAACTGTAGTAATTACATCTTGGGTTACTTTCGGGCGGAGAGGAAGCTGAATCCTGGAAGCCAATTCACGGTCTATGTAATTTCCAATAGCTCCACTGTCTATGTATGCTTTTATAGCATGCAACTGCTAAGGCTGTTTTGGGTTCACAAGCACCATTGGCATGACAAAATGTGAGGTCAAAGAGTTTGTTTTCAAGCTCGGCAAGCGGACCCCTACGCTTGTCGGGCTAGGTCGTTTCCCGAACCAGGTGTCAATAACTCGTTATCAGTGGCTCAACGACCTTCTTGGGTGGTTTAACTGGACAACTTTGAAGAAAGTGACCGGAAGTTCCGCAATACAGACAAAGTTGCATTTGTCGCCTTCTCTCTCGTTCCTTCTGCGTTAATGGTCCTTTAACACTGCCAATTTGCA
This sequence comes from Ambystoma mexicanum, assembly GCF_040938575.1. NCBI lineage: Eukaryota > Metazoa > Chordata > Amphibia > Caudata > Ambystomatidae > Ambystoma > Ambystoma mexicanum. Next base: position 644,954,868 of record NC_090923.1, read on the forward strand.
TAGGTTCGGAAACGTCAGTACTCTTGGAGTTAACGTGGGTCTTGATAGGTACTCTGGTTTCATACTTGAGCCGATCTGCTTTTCTATTTTGAAGTCTGTGATCAAGTTGAACCACTAAGTCTATGTAGTCTGCGCAGGCCTGGGGTGGATCTACTATCTGAGCTATAACATCTTTAAGCTCTCCGCGCAGGCCTCGATGAAACAATGTGATCCTTTTATTTTTAGGCCATCCGGTTTCCACAACTAGTCTATTAAAGGTGGCGATATAGGACAAAAGATCCTGATTACCTTGTCGTAAGGATAGCAGTTCGTTGTCAAGGGCCTGTGCCTGCGAGTGTCGAGCGAACAATCTTTCCATGCTGGCCTGGAAGCCCTGGAAATCCCGGAGAATGGGATCATCCTGATTTACCAATGGAATAGACCAATCGGCAGCACAGCCACTGAGGTAAGATAGTACAAAGGCTACTTTGGTCTGGTCGTTGGGGAAGGCCCCAGGCCTGCATAAAAAGTGTAAACGGCATTGGTTCATAAAAACGGCATATTTCTTGGGATCCCCCGCAAAACGTTCCGGCGGGGCCAAAGGCATGTGTCCAGGTAGATTGATTTGTACCGGGTTATTCGAACCCATTGTTGTAGAAATATCTCCGGAAACAGGTAAAGGAGTGTGCTCTGCCTGGCCCTGCAATAACCTTTTGGCCAGATCATCAGTTCTTTCCTTGGATAGGATTAGTTCCCTTCTGAGAGCATTAGTCTCCTGGCGGGCTGAGTGCACTTCTGCCCGTAATTCCCCTAAAAGATGGGCCAGCTGATCTGTCTCGGAAGTCTCCATAGCGCCCAGGTGGGAAATTGTGGTAAGGCTTCGCGTTCTGTAACGCTCACCTGGTTCCCACGGAGGCGCGGCGTCGAAGGCGCAGAACTCTGAAGATGGACAGGAAGGGCCCCTCTATTCTGGCTTCCCTGGCTCGTTGGATACCCTCCTTAGGGTTTGGAAGGATGAGCTCTCCATCCTGCTTCTGATGCAGGGGCGCGTTGAAACCCAGTTACTTCACTGGATTGAGGATTGATGGGAGTTCAGGTAAGCTTGACTGTTCAGGTAAGGCGCTGTAAAAGTTCTGTTCAAAAGTTCAAGCTTAATAATAATGTTCGTTGTCTAATTGCAGCAAGCGCTAATGCTTATGTCTTTTTCCCCTTAGGGGCCGGGGTTCGGAGTGCCGGAGATATGGCGCCGACCCGAAGTGAAACAGTTCTGGATGAGCGCTCAGGTAATGTCTTTGCATTCGCTCATTCAATGTCTTTGTCTTTTTTCCCCATAGGGGCCGGGGTCCGGAGATGCCAGGAAGCGGCAGGACCCGAAATGCAGTGGGAATAATCCAACAGGTAAGACTTAAAAGGAAACTGAGCTTTCCTTATTCCTTTTCTCCCTCTCAACTTTGTTCTTGTCTTTTTTCCTCTAGGCGCCAGGGCGTAGCTGAATCCGGAAGATCGCTGCTGAAGATGGAAGCGCCTTGCAAAGGTGAGTAAAATGCAGCGCTGCAGCGATCGAAACAAAATGCCTTTAAAATGATGTCTTCCTTTTCAGGGCCGTTGGAGAAATGACTCCGGGATGCAGATTTAGCAGGTAAGGGCTTTTCTTCTCCTATTCTCTTCCTTTCTCCCCTTGCAGGTGTTCCAGGGTGCTGGCAGGCGTGGCTGAAGTCAGGATGCAGGAGCTGACACGGTGAGCGTCCAGCTGCTAGGTGCAGAACAACGCGAAGCACGTGTGGCTGTTCGGGTGGGGTTTAAATAGCCTTGGAAGAAGTTCCTGGTATGTATCCTTCCACCAATCAGGTATGTATCCTTCCCCGACCACACCCGGGTGGTAAAGTAGTCCTACAGGTAAAGTAGTCCCATTCAGGCCTCAAGAGGGCCTGGAAGAAGCAGCAAGGTCTGCATCAGGTAAGTGTGCACCCAAGCACTTAAACACATATCCTCTTCTATGAGCCTGGCGCCTAAGGCGCCAGGACTGGGGTCCGCTATGAGCCTGGCGCCTAAGGCGCCAGGACTGAGTCCAAAGTGCCCCGACTTGGGCCCGCTGAGACTTCCCTGGGGAAAATGATGTCTGCCTCTGGGGTTGCTGGGCCCGGCCTGGCTCTTTGGAGGTAGGCATCATGACACCAGGTATGTGGAGTCCCTATTACAGCAGGATATCAGTGCTGGCAAACTCTCGCAGGGCTTTGTGGTGGAGCGACCCCACTGGTCCCTCCAAAAAAGACTACCGCCGGGCTCACACCCTCGCCCAATGATCGCAAAAATCCTTAACTTCCAAGACAGGGAGCTAATACTTAAACACTCGAGGAAAGGCGGTGTGATAGAACGTGGCAACTCCAAAATAACCATATATCCTGATTACACACCAGCTGTACAAAGAGCCAGGAACTCATACGTTCCTATCAAAGCACGGCTCAGTCAATTGAATCTGACATATATGCTTCTATACCCCTCCAGGCTGAAGGTGATCCACAAAGGGCAAGCTATATTTTTGGAAACGCCGGCAGCTACCAACATGTGGCTGGAACACAACAACCTGGCGGATGGGATGGAGATGGTCACTTGATGTACACTAACACAGAGAAACTAACAAATGCAATGAGTAGGCTAACCTAAGCTGCCACGAATGAAGCAAGTTATTAAACTGAAGTTGACCGTTGAAGCATTCCTTATACGGCTGGGAGACACACTTGGCCACACAGCTTGTGCAATAAGCCCTAACCCACGATATGACCAGTGTGGGCCTGTTGCCGGCATGAGAACATTTGCGCTTGACGGGCCCTGTAAAGGGCTGGGCAGCGCAGAGACGCCTGAGCGCAGCAGCAGGGATGCAGTCGCTGGGCGTAGTTCCTTGGTTTGTGTTTGTTGTTGTTGTTATTCTTTATTGTTCCAATGTCTTTAAACAGTACAGGGGCGAATGGGGCAAGCACACGAACTGAGTCCACACCTGAGCAGGTGTAGGGTAGTGCAGTGTCGGGGGGTCTTAGTTTCAAATGTCCAGTACGCAAAAAGCGGGCTGAGATGTGGGCCCGGGGTGCGTTAGTGGTCAACTATGGCAGCACAACTTAAAATATTGATGTGGAATGTGCGTGGGCTGGGCACTTACCTACTCAGAAATAGAAATAAATCTTACCTACTCAGGAAAAAGGTGGATATAGCATTGCTTCAGGAGAACCACGGCAGAGGCCCTGTTAAAACTAAATGAATGCTGGGGTGGCAAGGATATGGCGCTCCTTATTCCAAATACGTAAGGGGAGTGTTCATTTGGGTCAATCCTGGGGTGCCCTTCAGTCTACTGGGGTTCGAAACAATCGCAGAGGGCAGATACTTAGTATTATGGGGCAAATTGAGCAGATTGAGATTTGCCTAGTGAAATCATACTTCCCTAATTATGGCATACCCGCATACCTCAGCAGGCTCCAGTCAAAAATAACTCAGCGCCGGGAGGGCTTCTACGTTTGGGGTGGGGACTTCAACTGTGTAACACACCTTGATTTAGACAGATACGAATCACCGAAGAACCGGGCGGAAGCGGCCCCTGAGGCGCTAAATGCCATGCTGGATCGCTTGGGTCTGGTGGATGCCTGGAGGGAACTTCACCCTACAGACAGAGCTTATTCACACTATTCCTCACCACATGGCCTGTACCCACGAATAGATTATATCTTTATTGACAGGGCACAACTGGCACATGTAGAATCAATACAAAATATGGGCAGATCGATTTCAGCTCACTCTCCCTTACTTATGCACTGGGCAATGGCGGGTCCCAGGCCCCCCATACCATTATGGCGAATGCCCTCGGAGGCACTCACCGATCAGGCTTTCAGAGGGGTGGTTGGGGAAAACATAGAAGAGTATATCACGATCAACAGTGGCAGTGTGGATCACTGGAGAACAACATGGGAGGCCCTGAATGTAGAAGTCAGGGGAGAGATCATAGCGAGTGCAGGGGGTATTAGGAAAATGCTGAAAGGGGAACTGGAAAAGCGGGAGGAAGAAATCAAGCACATGGAAGCTACTAACTTGTGGACCAGAGCAGACGAGGAGAAGCTAGCGGAGGCAAGGACCAATTGTTAGCATGGGGGCGACTATCTAAATTTGATTACATAACGCGCACCACCACAACACACAAAGTAGGGGACAAGCTCAGTAGATTATTAGCGTGGTTGTGTAAGCAAGAGCACCCAAAACACCCAACAACCACACTTAAGGGTGAGGATGGGCTACTGCACAAGACACAAAAATCAATCAATGACACTTTTGCAGCCTTCTACACCGAGCTTTACGCCCATGGCACCCCAGTGCCGCGGACTGATATCCGCAATACACTAGAAGAGATCGATCTTCCCAAGCTGGGTAAATCACAACGAGAGGCTTTAGACGAGGTAATCACTCTAGAAGATGTCACAGATGCAATCAGATCGCTGGTCACCTACAAATCCCTGGGTAGTGATGGGCTCCCCCCAGAGTTTTATAAAACATATGAATCAATACTGACCCCGGTACTCCATGAGGTATTCCAGGAAGCATACGAAGTTGGAACCCTACCAAAAAGTATGAGGGAAACACTAATTGTCCCTATACCCAAACATACCATCAGACGACTGTGACTCGTATCGGCCATTAGCTATGCTATGACATCAACATTTTGACCACCATACTGGCCAAACGCCTGTCCAGAGTGAAAGGGGGTATTGTGCACGAGGACCAGAGTGGCTTCGTGCCTGGTCGTAACACGACCACTAATCTGCACAGGTTACAACACACCATGGCGCACACTATACAAAACGGGGAACATTTGGCGACAATGTCGCTGGATGCCATCAAGGCATTCGATTCCATATATTGGGAATGGCTGATAGAGGTGCTGAGGGGATTTGGAGACGGCTTTGTGAGATGGATAAAAGTACTGTACAAAGACCCCACGGCAAGGGTAAAAACAGGTAGAATTGTGTCAGAGGCTTGGGACATAAAAAGAGGCACTAGGCAGGGGTGCCCACTTTCACCCATGCTCTATATACTGGGGCTAGAACCCATCGCGATATATATCTGGACACAATTTTATGACGCAGGGATATGAATAGGTGGGAAATATCATGTAATCTCGCTATATGAAGATGATGTGCTGCTCTACTTGAGAGATCCACGAAACAATGCTCCAGTGATCCTGGAAGTACTGGATAATTTCGCTGGAATACATTTCAGTAAGCAAAAATCTTGCATGTTCCCACTGGCAGGCATGAGGGAATGGCACCTGAGAATCTACCGGAGATGGGAATAAAGTGGCAGCATGAAACGTTTAAATACCTGGGGGTTAAGATCAGGCATACGCCGGAACGCATACATGAACACAACGCAGTGGCCGTGATTCAGGGCCTCTGTAAGTCAATAAAAATTTGGTCCAAATTGGGGGGTGCTGTTGTGCTCGATGGAAATGGCACCCTGAGTGCCAAGCTCCGGGCTGGGTTCATCCTTTTTACAAGAATAACCTTCAATACGCAGCAAATCCTTGTCGCCTTGCTGCAACCTGTGAGGGGACCTCCACGCCCCGCTCCTGCCGGCTTACAGACCCAAAGATCCTGCAACGGCGGAGATACAGCCGCAGGAAAAATCAGCGATGAGCACGCCTGACTCTCCCCGCTCGGCAGCTCCAGGGACCGCGGCCTACCCGCCTGTGTGACACGGCGCTGTGGGCCTGCCGGGGATGGGCTGCTTTGCCCCGATCATGCACCTGGAGGCCATTTTATGGCCAGGTGCGCTCTGGAGACCTCCGTACGTGCTTGTTTGAGGGTCGGAGTGGTGCCGTGGGGGCGACCTGACGACTGCTGTGACCCCACCCGCCTGGAATGCAGCCCTGCTCATCACAATCAGCCGTCAGGCGGATGCGACAGGGGGCGAGTCTGCCGCTGGGGGACCCTGCGCCGCTGCTGAGCCCATGCTGGTGCGCTGGTCTACTGGCCCCCCCCGCTTCCTGCTGCCTGCACCTTCATCCTCTATGGGACCGGAGAAATGGTAGGAGACTTGGGAGGGTTGTAGGGCCCTAGCACAGTGTGCCTTCACTCCCGCGGCACCTGCATCTGCCACCTTGAAGGCCCCCTGGATCCCTCTCATACCCAGATGGGGAGCGCTCACGCGCAGTAAGAACAGCATTTAAAGGCATTGGGAGACAGCATTTACTCCGGCATTCTACTGCGAGTTATTCCCACAGCCGAATGATCCACCATTTCACTGGAGCTGGGGGAAGCTGCCCCCCCTGACACCCTCTGGTACTAGTGGCTGACTGCCCTGAACGGCGGTACTTGGGTCTCTCACCAAGTGGTATACACCTCCACCCTGACACTCGGCAGGAGGCGGCTGCAGGCAGGACCCCCATCTGTCGGCACTGGCCCATACTAACCCCAGTGCCAGCTCTGCACACGCTTGGCCCCTGGGGCACCGTCGCAGACAGGCAACTTCGTCGAGGTGCTCCCTTTAGATAGCCCCCCATTACTGCTGCCACGGGTGGGGATTGACGAGACTTGCAACGCCAACAACTGGAGCGACACCATAGACAGGTAGTGCAGAGACATAGCCTCAGCTGGGACACACTCACAAGCTCCAAACCGTGCCTAGAACATAACCCCCGTTGGGAGTGTTAAAGATCCGAACAGCCTGCTCTCGGACACCTCGCAGCGCCCTGCGGCACGCCATAAATTGGACACCTCTGGCCACCCACGCTTACCCATATTTCCAGAACGCCCCGCAGCTTACACCATGACCAAGGGAGCTGGCACAGGGAAGAAGCAAAGCTCTCTGAATATGAAAACCTGAAAACCAAGAGGGGGTTTGGGGGTCGATTTCTGGGTGTCAAGGGGCTTTGCGAGGGGCAGCGAGTTACTCTCGCCACCGTATACGCGCCCAACACGGGCCAGGTGGAGTTCCTCACACGGATCTTTGGTGTCATGGATGAATGGGCCGAGGGGGCCATGATTCTCGGGGGTGATTTTAATCTCATAGCCGACCCCCAACTGGACTGGTGGTCCGCCAGAGGTGGGGTACCCAAGGGGACCACGAGGGATAACCTGGCCTTGCAGAACCTCTTGAAGGATCACTACTGGGTAGATGTTTGGCGCAAGGCGTACCCGGCCCAGGGTGGTTACACATTCTTTTCTCCCCCGCACTGCACCTACACCAGAATCGACCTTCTGTTGGCCTCAGAGGAGGGAGATGGGGCGATGACCCAACCAAAAGTCGAGACCATAACGTGGTCGGACCATGAACTACTTATAGCTAACTGGTCCCTGCCCATCGCCCCGAGATCGGCTCGATGGCGGTGCAACGACACGCTCCTTAGGGATCCAGTATTCCGTGAGTTCATGAAGCAGGAAATGCTGGCCTACTTCGAGACAAATGACACGGGGGAGACGGACATGTCCATGGTATGGGAAGCGGGGAAGGCCACCTTCAGAGGCCTCCTCATAGCGGAGGGCTCGAGGCGTAAAAGAGAGAGGGGCCTGATCGAGAGCAGACTCCGAGGGGAGCTGCAGATCTTGCGGGCCAGACTGGGAGTCCCGGGAGTGGACCGGAGGGCACTATTGGACGAGATGCAGGGCAAAAGACAGGAGCTCCATACGGTTCTCATAGGGGAGGTGGTTAAGAGGATGCGATATACCAAACAGAGATACTACGAACAGGGCGACAGGGTAGGCACTCTGCTGGCTCAGAGGTCGAGGGGGTGTAGAGTGGAGAGAGGGATTACCCGGTTGACCGACGAAGAGGGCAGGGTTCATGGGAACCGGCATGAAGTGACGGAATGCTTTGCTGAGTACTACAGCAAACTCTATTCTAGGCAAGCGGGCGAATCTCGGGAGGACATTGCCTCCTACCTGGCAGAACACCCCCTCCCCAAACTGACCGACCAGGACTTGGAGGCCCTCGAGGGGGAAATTTCAGAAGAGGAGGTGGAGGGAGCCATCAAGAGACTGAAGGCCGGAAAGGCTCCTGGCCTTGACGGCTACACAGCGGATTTCTATAAACAGACCCAGTCCACCTTAGTGAAGCCCCTGACCAAATTGTTCAACCAAATTAGAGGGAACGACACGATCCCCCCGACTTTCCTACAGGCCCTCATCACCGTCATACCTAAACCTGGTAAAGACCGGGCAGCTTGTGGGTCTTACAGACCCATTTCACTTCTCAACTTAGATGCCAAGATCTTTGCTAGGATCCTGGCCTCCAGATTGGAAAACTCCCTCCCACGCCTGATACATCCTGATCAGGCGGGATTCGTCCTCAATAGACAGGGTTCCGATAATTTAAGGAAGACCCTCCATGTATTGGCCACGACCGAGGCCAGGAATGAAGGCGCTCTCCTACTGGCTCTTGACGCGGAGAAGGCCTTTGACAGGGTCAGCTGGGCTTTCATGAGGGAGGTTCTCTTGTCAGTGGGGATGGGTCCAAGGTGGTTGGGATGGATATCCGCGCTCTACTCCTCCCCCTCGGCCAGAGTGGTGGCTAACGGGATTGAGTCTAGGGAATTCCCCCTTGAACGTGGCACGAGGCAGGGATGCCCCCTGTCTCCGTTAATCTACGCATTGGTGATGGAACCGTGGGCAATCTCGATCCGCAATGATGCGGACATCAGTGGTGTACAGATGGGGGATATGCACTGCAAGATCTGCCTCTTTGCGGATGACGCCCTGCTCTATGTCACCAGACCGTCCCAAACAATCCCTCGGGTTCTGCAGGGCCTCGCAAGATATGGAGAACTATCGGGGTATAAGGTTAATTTGGACAAATCGGTCGCATTCATGGGTGGGAACCTGCCAGACACGGAGGTGACCTTTGTGGAGGGTCTCCCCTTCAAGCGGAGCGATGAGGGGTTCCGTTACTTGGGAGTCCAAATCACACGTAACCTTGAGGACCTGTATGGGGCCAACTTCCCCCCCCTCTGGTCAGCAATCAGGAGAGACATAGAAAGGTGGGCGGGAACGGGTCTCTCATGGATGGCACGCCTTAACCTTATAAAAATGGTTATCCTCCCAAAATTTCTGTTTCTCTTTCAAATGCTCCCGGTCCAAGTCCCCAAGGCCTTTTTTGACGAGACAAAACGCATCCTCCTTAGATTCCTCTGGCAGGGCAAAAAACACAGGATTTCATACGAGGTTCTGACTAGGACCAAGGAAGATGGAGGGGTGGGCTACCCTGATCTCGAGACGTATTATAGGGCTTCCCAGTTGAGGATCCTGGTCGATCACTTCTCACCGGGACCGAAAAAACAGTGGGTAGCCATGGACAATAGGCCCCTGGCGCCCGTCACACTAGAGGAATGGCTCTGGGTCCCAAGGAGAACGATCCCCAGATCAGTCTTGAACCACCCGATTCTAAGAGTACTGTGGTCCCTGTGGAGAGAGGGAGGTTACTATAGATGGCTCACGACATGGCCCTCCCCCTTGAGCTGCATCTGGGCCCCTCCTTTCCTGGCCAAAATAGCGGAACCAGCAGCCTACCAGACATGGTTCGAGGCGGGCCTTAGTAGGACCGGCCAGTTGTGGGTGGGGGGCTCCTTCCTCCCCTTGAAGGACCTTGAGGAAGCCCTGGGAATAGGCACGCTTTCCCCGTTCCGATATCTTCAGCTTAAGGGTGCCCTCACGGAACCATCTTGGGGTGATACCCTCAGGAGGGAACTCACAGACTTTGAAAAACTCCTTCTGACCGCAAGGGGCTCCAGGGGGATAATCTCCCGCCTATACAAGCTCTTTCTGTTCTCCATCCCCCGAGACCCGCCACCAGCACGCATACAATGGGGTAGGGACCTGGGCGAGGAAATTGATGACGAGAGATGGACAGAGATGTGTAGACGGGCCAATCGATCCACATCCTCCCTCCAATATCGCCATCAGGCCCTCAAGATATTACATAGATGGCACTACCCCCCGCAAAGAATAGCCAAAATGCGTCCAGGATATGACCCACACTGTTGGAAATGTAGGACAGAGAGAGGTGACTATATCCACATGTGGTGGGGATGCCCAGTGGTCCAGAAATACTGGGACAAGGTGCGGACCTGGATTAAAGGGGTAGATGGGATAGAACGAGTATCCTGCCCGTGGCTCTTCCTCTTCGGGATTAGTAACGAAGAGGACCGGGGTAACACTCATGATCACATGCTCCAGGTGATGCTGGTAGCAGCTAGATGCTGTCTAGCGCAGAAATGGAAACACCCGAGAATGCCAGGGGAAAAAACCTGGGTGACCAAAGTAAGGGCCATCTACGACATGGAGTTCCTCACACACCTGCTCGATGAGTCTAAGTCCAGTATCGAGGAAATTTGGCTCCCCTTCTTTGATAAGTACGGCCGAGTGGTCTAGGTCCTGAGGACCGAGCTGAGGGATTCCCCTCCTCCCCACGGATGTGGGACCATGGGCCAAGGACCCGGCTGAGAACTGAACTCGTTTGGCCCATATGACTTTGGCGTGCCACACGCATATTGTATTGACGCCTCCATCATTAAGAGAGCCCGTTGTGCAAGTGTTTATCAAGGCTATGTAAGCGCGAACTGAAGGGGGGTGGGGGGAGGGAGAGGGAGGGGGGGGGCATGGGGTGTGTTTCGTCTGGTTTTCTCTTTATGTTAACTCACATTAATAAATGCAATGCAAGAATGTAACCTCGTTATGCACCAAGGAAACTTAATAAAATTGATTTTCAAAAAAAAAAAGCACACATCGAGAAGACTGATGGCCGTGTGGCCGAGATTGAAACAAGGGCGGGACGCCGACGATGATCTGGGCTCTCTGCGGGCTGCGGTCTCCTCACTCTCCAGTTGGGTGCTAGCAGTAGAAAAAAAGAATGATCTTGAATCTCGTTCAAGACGTAATAACCTGCGCATAGTTAGGGTGCCTGAGGACGTCATCAAGAAGCCTATGGAAGATTACGTGGAACGCATTCTTCTAACACTTCTGGAGTCGCCGAAACTTTCCCCACAGTTTGCAGTGGAAAGAGCTCACTGATCCTTAACTCATTTTCAGGCTACCCTCAGCCTCCTACTCTCCTTCCCTCATCTCTGACTGTCTGTCTCCTATCCAGGAATGGTGTGCCGCCAATGACCTCTGCCTTAATGCCAGCAAGACTGAGATTCTACTCATCGGCACACCCACTCCCTCCTTCCCTGCAGCTCTATGGCCGGCCTCTCTTGGCCCTCTTCCTGCTCCTACCTGCAAGGCAAAAAACCTCAGGGTCATCTTCGACTCCACACTGTCCTTCTCTCCTCACATATCTGACGTCTCTAAGAAGTCACACTACCAGCTGCACCTCCTCAGAGGTATTCTTCCTTTCCTCTCTTTCCCCCAGAAGCTCACTGTCTCCAGAGCCCTTGTTCTCTCTAAGCTGGACTACTGTAACAGCCTCTATCTAAATCTGCCTGCCTCTACTCTCCGCCCTCTGCAACTCATCCAGAACAGGACTGCGAGACTTGTCCTTAGCCTCAAGCCCAGGGACCGTATCTCTCCAGGACTGAAATCTCTACACTGGCTCCCAGTGGCTGCGAGGATTAAGTTCAAAACCCTCTGCATTGTACACAAGGCCTTCTGGGGCCTGGACCCAAAATACCTTCAACTCTCTCTTCCTAGATATCTTACTTCTCGTGCTCTTCGCTCATCCTCCTCCAACTCCCTCAGGGTCAGCTGCTTCTCCAAGCAACGAGTTGGGGGTAGATCTCTCTCCGCGGCAAGGGCCTCCCTCTGGAACAGCCTTCCTGCCACCCTGAAACTTGAGGAGAACCATCTCCAGTTCCGGAGGCACCTCAAAACCTTCCTCTTTGTTTCTGCTTTCTCTCCCCCTCTCCCCTGCTAAATTCCTGACTGTAATTGCACTGAATCTGCAACTGCGCCAATCTCACCGATGTCGGTCCCTGGCCCAGCCACTCTCCCCTTGCACTGCCTCCCTGGCAACCCCTGCACTGCGGGACTGTCTCTGTATCCCTACAGCCCCCCTTCCCAGCACTTGTCTGCACTTACCTTGCACTTGCCACCAGCTGGCCCTTATTATTTATCTTGTTATTCTACTACCCCTGTACTGCACTTTCCCCTCTCCCTTTCCCCTTGCACTTTCCCCTTGCACTTTTCCCTTCCCCTCTACCCATGCACTTGCGCAATCTGAATGACACCGGGCCTAGTAGGATCGTTGTCTGTCTTCCCTTTGTTCCCCCTCCCTGCCTCGTCGCGCCTTGAAACACTTGTGTATAGGCGCGTTACAAATACCATATCATATCATATCATTAACTGCGAAACCTAGACCTGGCGCGCATCCACGTCCCATTATAGCCAGAATCTTAAATTTTCAGGATTGTGATGCTCTCCTCAGGGCAGCTAGGGCCAAGGGGAGCTGCTTCTTGGGGCGGCAAGGATACATCTTTACCCGGATTTCTCTGTAGCGGTGCAACAGGAGCGTAAAACCTTTTTGGCAGTCAAAAAGAGACTCAGAGACTTAGGGGTCAAATACTCCATGCTTTTCCCTGCCAAACTGAGAATCGAACACTCCAATCAGACATTCTTTTTCACAATTCCTGAAGAGGCCTCAAAATTCATTGATGAACATTTCCCTGGCTGACCCCCCCCCCCCCATTGCTGTGGTATCGATTATTGCTCTGTTTATGCCAATTAAGCCTTTGCCTTGTATTAGGCTCATATACGACCGAGCACATAAGATGTTTTTGCTCTTCACAGTAATGCATTAATAGTTTGACTTGTTCTTGCATCGTTCTGCTGATCCTCAGTCCATGTGTCCCTTCCTTGTCACACTGGTTAACTTTATTCAGAACTGCAAATATCCTTATACATCCCCCAGTCCGGAGCATTTCTGCCAGACCAGCTATCAGTCCCCCAGGCGTTGATGCCGTTGATTTGGATGTTGTTATGGTTGTATTCAGTTATCATTCCTCTGTTTGGGGGAGGGATGTGGGCGGGGAGGAGGGGTTGGGAGTTATGTTAAAAAAGTCTTGACGACCACGAGAGATTGCACGCACGTTGAGGTATCGGGTTATAGTCCTACTGGCTGGGCGATGGGTCCGCCTCAGTTGGGACGGTATTGCCCGCCACTCCGACGTGAATTAGAATTTGATCAACATCTCCATACAAATGGCGGATAATAACCTAACGTTCATGAGCTGGAATGTACGGGGTCTAGGCAACCATAAAAAGATGCGACAGATACAACTTCATGCTGAACGCCGTAGCGTCAAAATCCTGTGTTTGCAGGAGACCCACGCCCGCTCTGAACAATGTGAGAAGTTTGCTAAGCAGTGGGGGCCCCAGAGGTACTATACCAATTACTCCACGCAAAGTCGAGGTATGATGACTCTGATACACAGAAGCCTTAAATTCAAGTGCACTCACTCACTGGTGGACCCACAGGGGAGATATGTGTTAACCCTAGGTACTCTACAAAACAAAGAGGTGGCCGTACTAAACATCTATGGCCCGAATGTCGATGACCCCGACTTTTACCTGCACCTGGCCTCTCTGTTAGAAAGTTTCCCCCTGGTTCCGATCCTATGGGGAGGGGATTTCAATACAATACTGGACATCAACCTTGACAGATCAGGCTTTAGACCCAGCCAACTCTCCAGGACAGCCCATTCTATCCTAACAATGCTCCCTCGCTTGTCGGTTGTGGACGCTTGGCGGCTCATGTATCCTGACTCGCGTACATACTCCTACTACTCCTCAGTGCACGATTTGCATTCTAGGATTGATAGATGGCTCATATCGGACTTATTGATTAGGCATCTATCCCATCTATCGATCCTCCCTAGAACTCTCTCTGACCACTCGCCAGTGATCATCTCCCTGCACTGGGATCAGGACTATGATAGAGCTAGACGGTAGAAAATGAGGCCTTATTCCTTACATAATCCGGTCTATAGCTCCGAACTGAAATCCTCCATCAAGGAGTGTTTCGAGCTTAATACCGGCTCTGTCTCATCAAAAGCTACCCTCTGTGAATCCTTCAAAGCACACATTAGGGGTATTGCCATCTCCAAGGGGAGTGACATCTTAAAGGGATCCGCTCGGATATCACAAGAAGTGAGTCGACCCTAGTCACCCTTGAGGCCCAATAAGCTCTGGATCAATCTCCCGAGACCTTAGCGTTGCTGGGATCAGAGCTGGACACATTCCGTAGTCTGGCCGAACGGGAGGTTCAATTCATAGACAGTCCCCATCTGGTAAGAAAATATGGCGAAGAAGAGCGTCCAGGCCGAATGTTAGCCAGGCTAATACGCCGAGAATTCGGAGCTCCCAACATACCTGCGATAGAGAGACCTGACGGACGGAACACTGGCCACATCACCACAGGACATCAATTTGGAGTTCTTAACATTCTATAGCTCCCTATATTCGAAAGCCGATGGTGCACAGATATCAGAGATCGACTCCTACTTGGAGAGCCTCCCTCTCTCTGTCCTTTCCACCGACACCAGCATCTCCCTGGAAAGGCTGTTCACTCCCGAAGAACTTTCAGAGGCCATTGAGTCTCTAGCATCTGGCAAGGCCCCTGGTCCGTATGACCTCCCTATTGAACTATATAAACAATTTAAATCCCTTCTAGTCCCACATCTAATGGCCCTATGGGATGAGGCATGTGAAAAGGGGCATACTTCCTCCCTCACTTCGGGAGGCAATGATAACGGTCCTACTTAAACCTGGCAAACCCCCCACCCAATGCAGTTCGTACTGACCCCTCTCACTAATTAACTCTGATGTCAAAATCTACACCAAATTACCAGCCATACGACTAGCCTCATTTATGCCCCACATCATTCATCCGGACCAAGCAGGATTTGTTCCAGGCCGGTCCACTTCCCCAATTTGAGATGTTTCTTTAACGTGATCAGTAGTATCGGCCCGAGGGTGCAGGCAGTAGCGGCCACCTTAGATATGCAGAAAGCATTCAACTCGGTATCAGGGGAATACCTATGGCGTGTCCTTGAAAAATGCAAATTTGGACCCAACTTTCGATCATGGGTTAAGCTGCTCTATACAGGCCCACCGGCTAGAGTCTGCACGGAGGACAGGTGCTCCACCCCTTTCCAAATAGCCAGAGGAACGCGACAGGGCTGCCCCCTTTCCTCGCTAATATTTGCCATAGCCATGGAACCCTTTGCTGACATGATGTGGCAGTCACACGTTCATAGAGGATTGAGAACTGCGGGCCAGTCCGACATTGTCTCCCTATATGCAGACGATGCTCTGCTTTACATCTGTTCCCCAGACACTAACTTTGCCCCCATTCTAGAGGACGTGGTCCGTTTTAGACATATATCCGGACTGAAGGTGAACTGCTCTAAATCTGTCCTTTTCCCGCTCACTGATTACACGCAGCCCCCCCCCGACCTTATGGGGTTCACGTGGTCTCAGTCCAGGTTCACTTAACTTGGAGTGGTGGTTTCCTGCCGCACTGAGTTGCTATGTGAGGACAACTACCAAAATTATCTTACAAACCCGGCCACTAAAACTGCGAGCTGGGCCACACTCACTATCTCCCTGGCAGGCCGAATAGGAATACTTAAAATGGTTATACTACCCCAACTCCTTTATCGATTCACGAACATTCCCATATGGCCAGGTGAGGATTTTTTCCAAACGCTACTCCACACAACCAACGACTTTTTGTGGCACTCCGGTGCAGTCCGCCTTAAACTAACTACATTAACCGCCCCTAAGGAGTGCAGTGGATTTGGCGCCCCGGACTTCCCTAGGTACTGGTTGGTAGCACAATCCCAATTTGCTTCCCACTGGTTTAATACCACAGACCCCCCTCCCCTCATGTTCGGTTGGAGAAACTGACAGTCAGTGATCGGAATATTTGCTCCCTCATTCTCAAACCCGCCCCAGCAGACTCTAGTTCAGCAGATCCAGTCGCTAACACATCTCTAGCTCTTACCAAAATCTGGAATCTACTGGGCACACTCTACCCCTTCCACAGGGACCTCCCGCTCTGGAACTTCCTCCCAGGGGTCCCACACGTGCCACAATCCATCGTTTCCCGATGGGCCGATGCGGGCTTCTTGGCGCTCCGTGATGTCTTTGTACAAGGTAACTTTGTTGAATGGCCAGATCTCCCACTCTCCCTTAGACGGAAACCATCTGCATGGCTGCAATACTCCTCTCTCCGGAAAAGTCTCAAAACGAAATATCCCAACTTCCCCACAGTACCACCTGACAAACCCATAATTGCGGAGCTGTGCTCCTACGACTCCTCAAAGGGGAAGGTGTCTAGGCTTTATACCCTTCTACAAACCAGAGCTACCCCCTTATTCACTGCGGTGAAACACAGGTGGGAAGAAGATCTTGGGGTAGAGATAACTGATGAGCGCTGGTCCCATATGTGTGCACGCACCCATAATGTATCCTTGAACTCTAGATTTAAGCTGATACAATTCAAGGTGTTACACAGATACCATCACACCCTGCGTAGACTGCACCATATGTTCAGTGAGCTTTCCTCCAGCTGCCCTAGATGTGGCTCCGACCAGACTGCATATATCCATATGATCTGGGTGTGCCCGCGACTGACAATTCTGGTCCGAAATATGTTCCACATTGTCTACTATACTGGACCACACTATAGACCCATCCCCATTACGATGCCTCTTCCATGACCTTCCCCAATTGGGTTGCGATTCAAGGAAGCTAGCTGGCCTCTGCATGCTGTTAGCTGTGCACTGCATATTAATGAACTGACTCTGGCCTAGACCACCCACGTACCCACAGTGGCTCAGGGCAGTCACCTGAGCGTCAGATAATGAAGAGGCCTGGGGTATGTTGCAACATCCACACTCAAGGCCAAGGGACATCTGGCAGAAGTTCCGCAGCTATATGTCTACCATAAACTCGAACTCGGACACTGAATCTCCTGGTCCCGCCCTTCTTTCGCCTGTAACCACCCCTCAAGCAGAAACTCGCTAATTCTCTATCTGTGATATCACCTGGACCCTGACCCATTGTTGGGTATAAAATGCCTAGTGTGTACCAATGTTGTATTTATTGTATATGACTGTATCCTGCTATCGTGCTATGTTCGTCTCTTGTTGTTTTGAGTTTTGTCAAGTCAAATAAATAAAGGTTTTAAAAAAAATGTTGGTCCAAATTACCATTATTAATGATGCTTAAATAAACTGAACCAAAATTTCAGGGTGGGAGGTAAAGCAACAATTCCAATCTAATACCAGAAAGAAACAGTTAGTCATACTGCAATCCTTTTTTCACAAAATGTATATTTTTAATAACAAATGGATAGTATTAGTGGGGATAGAGCACCGAGGGCGTATTAAAGACACAACAATACAAAATGAGTATGGTCCAGTATGGACAACTGGATCTCAATGTGATAACACAAATGGTATACTGTTGTTTTAGGTGGATCAAAAACAGTTATGCAGTCACAGAAGTAGAACATAAACCCACATCAATGGACATGTATATACAAAAGACACAAAAACAATGCTTCCAATGTACATTGTTTGAATAGTGATATCGTTGACACAACGGTGTTTTGGCCTAAAAGGAGCTGTGTAGTGCAGCTATGTGAGCAGGCCTTCATCAGGACGTGTGGTAACCTTGGAGGTAGTCCTGGAGTCTCTATCTTAGAACAAACAAATAGGGAATTATCAGTGGAACTGTGACCTCGAATTAAAATGAAAGATTCAAAAAGCTCTCACAAGATGCTGAAAAAGGGGGGGAACTCCTTGAGCTAGGAGCATAAAATATTACCAAAGATGTATCCAGTGCTATGGTATGCAAGAATATCCATCATAAGTCAAGATATCTGGGGGGCACTGAGTGCGTCATGGAGGAACAGGACTTGAACCTGTAACGACATGTGCATGAGACTGTAAAACTACTGTACAGAAAGAATCGCCTCATATTGGCTAAATGCAAAATGCAAACATGGGAGAGTCTTACCTCAACAGGTAAGTTGAAAATTCTCTGCAAGTAAAAGTGGAAAAACCCACTCTAAACTGTGATTCCTCAGCCAAAGGTGTCCAGATATGGCTAAACTGTGTGAGAAAACACAAAAACAAAAGAAAAAGTAAAAGTAAAAGTTGTGCCCTGTATAGTTTGAGCATACCCAGAATATGAGGCGCTCAACTGTTGAAAATAGAATTTCAATGGGGGCCAAAACGTCAAGGTATAGGCAGGAGCGCATACTTAATTACTTACAATTGTATGCGCGAGTCAGGGCCGAGCAGAGAGGCGAAGCATCTCAGTACGCGAGCACTGTCAGAGTGAAAGCGTCTCCCAGGAGACCGCGAGTATTCAAGCTCGTAGGAAACTCCAATTGGTTAAAAAATGGCGAACCCTCTGCGAAGCGTCATCCTCAAGTAGACCAATGGGAACACGACACGGGGGCTTTACAGGACGTGTGTGTAGGCGGGGCCTCTGGGGGTGTGCCAAACCCAATGAAAGCTGTATGATAAATGGCTACAATCGTAATGACGCGTAGGCTGTCACACGGAAGCCGAGTGCTTGCGGGTAGAAACCTGCAGGGAAACGTCCAGCGTTCGAAAACAATGCAGGGAAGTTTAAACAGGGGAAAAGTAAGTAATTAAGTATGCGCTCCTGCCTATACCTTGATGTTTTGGCCCCCATTGAAATTCTATTTTCAACAGTTGAGCGCCTCATATTCTGGGTATGCTTGTTAGGGAGAATTCTTTGTTTAGGCTGAATTTCCTAACCTAGTGAGTCCCCCAGCAGCTTTGCTGGATTTTTTGGGTTTATTTTATTCTCCTGCCAAGAGTGAGACTTTTTACCCTCACTCTTGGGCATGACTTGAGAGTGTTTCTGTGACTTGCTATGTGGTTATGGGCTATGGGGTATTTTTTCCCCATAGGCTATCATTGGTTTTTGAATGTGTGTTACACAGCACCCTCAGTGCAGTAGTAACACAGGGGTGTCATAGAGACCCCCAAACATAGACTCCACACCCTGGGACTGATTACTGTCTCCCTGGGTCTGTAAAGTCACCATTGACTTTACTAGTCTTAACTTAGAAACTTACCCAGTACAAACCATCATACTGTGGAAGTACTGGTAGGGGCAATTAGATTGCCCCTGGGTCTGTTGTCGAGGGGGTACTGTCCTGCCCCCCCTCACCGAGTTTCTGGCTGGTGGCAGTGGATACCACGGAAATATTCCACCGGAATATTTCCCAATGGGATTTCCCATTGATTTTAATGCACCACTTTTTGGTGCAATGTTAAAGATACCGCCGGTTTATTTATTTAATATAAATTCACCGGTTGGGATTTTTTGCCAGAACTCGCTGCCAAAATGGCGTCTAGGTTCACTTCAGTAACCCTGAACCCGAGTCGAGCCTTTGTTCCACTTTTGGCGGGCTTCTGCACAGAAGCCCTCCAAAGTGGTGCCATTCTGTCTGGGTACCACAGGGGGTGTGGGAGGGGGTTTAGGCACCCTGGACTGAGTTGCCTTGCCAACTCATGTCGCACTCTGGTGTGATCGGCCCAAGTGGTGAGCCACCCCGCTCACCACTTAGCATGTTTGAGTGACAGCTAGGCTGTATGAATGGGGGTTTGCTGCATAAAAGCAGGGTTTTTGGGACTGGTTCTTCAGAAGTCGCCACAGGACCTAAGAAGCCGAAGAGGGAGAAGCCGAGCCAACCTGCCAAGACGACACCACCGGTGGAGCCCTGCGGAACCGTCTCACCACTTTTTCCAACGACAGAGGAGATCTCCCGCCTGGAGAGTCTTCTTCCCTTGACTGGTGGGGACAACCAGTTTCTGCCTTCTTTTCGCCGCCCTGAAGCATCTCGTGGCCGCCTTGCCTGTGCCAAGCACCCCGGCAACCGGGATACCACTTTTTACCTCAACCGCGAAAGAGGGGTAACATCCTTTTAACCGGAAAAACTCCACGGCTGGTTTCTTCCCTGGTAGTGCAACGACCTTCAGCTTCCCTCCACGACGAGATCTTCTCCTCCTCTGGACGACGCTGCGACTTGCACCCACTACCAGGAACAACTGCCACCGCTGGAGGATCCTTTCCATTTTAAAGGTACCGTGTTCCGCCCGGCTTCCCTTGCCACCGATTGTACGGGGTAGATTTAGCCCTCGGCTCTCGACCCTGGTTAAGCCTGGGACACCCCAACTAAACTTTCCTAAACTTGGTAAAACCTTTTCTACTCACCTGTAAAGACTTGTGACATTGTGTGATCTTGGGCATCTTTTCGCCTGGCTTTCCCTAGAGAGGGCCTGGCAACCGAACTTCCTTGCTCCTCAATAGACTGCCTTTCTAAACTCACTGTGGATCTCTGAAAAGTGTTTTGCCTTGCTGTTTTCATTACTTCTGCCTTTTCCCTCCCTTTTTAACTAACTTGTTGGAGTGCCATCTAACGTTAAGCGCTCACCTCTGTTTGGAAATAAGTGGTGTTAACTTAGACTTGTCCAACAAATAACTAGGGATGTACATATAAGTAATAGTGACTGTGTTTTGACTTACTTACCTTTTCTGTGCTAGTGTAATTTATGAGTGTGTCTTAAATAAATAATTATATACTTTTACACCTAGCTCTGGTCAGTGTTTGCTTGTACTACTGTGCCTCTGTACCTATTATGTATGCTCTGTATACTGCCTAACTCTTCTTGAGGGAAGTCTGACTGCTCAGCCACAGCTACCAGGTAAATCTGGGTGGTACAGACTGCTACCAAGTGGGTTTACTGCCAAACACCTGTAGTCTTAAATCTTTTGCAGTGGTCCCAGAGGGAACTGCACAGGTTTCTGTCTAACAATGCTCAAACTATACAGGGCACAACTTTTACTTTTTCTTTTGTTTTTGTGTTTTCTCACACAGTTTAGCCATATCTGGACACCTTTGGCTGAGGAATCACAGTTTAGAGTGGGTTTTTCCACTTTTACTCGCAGAGAATTTTCAACTTACCTGTTGAGGTAAGACTCTCCCATGTTTGCACTTTGCATTTAGCCAATATGAGGCGATTCTTTCTGTACAGTAGTTTTACAGTCTCATGCACATGTCGTTACAGGTTCAAGTCCTGTTCCTCCATGACGCACTCAGTGCCCCCCAGATATCTTGACTTATGATGGATATTCTTGCATACCATAGCACTGGATAAATCTTTGGTAAGATTTTAGGCTCCTAGCTCAAGGAGTTCGCCCCCTTTTTCAGCATCTTGTGAGAGCTTTTTGAATCTTTCATTTTAATTCGAGGTCACAGTTCCACTGACAATTCCCTATTTGTTTGTTCTTAGATAGAGACTCCAGGACTACCTCCAAGGTTACCACACGTCCTGATGAAGGCCTGCTCACATAGCTGCACTACACAGCTCCTTTTAGGTCAAAACACCGTTGTGTCGACGATATCACTATTCAAACAATGTACATTGGAAGCATTGTTTTTGTGTCTTTTGTATATACATGTCCATTGATGTGGGTTTATGTTCTACTTCTGTGACTGCATAACTGTTTTTGATCCACCTAAAACAGCAGTATACCATTTGTGTTATCACATTGAGATCCAGTTGTCCATACTGGACCATACTCATTTTGTATTGTTGTGTCTTTAATACGCCCTGGGTGCTCTATCCCCACTAATACTATCCATTTGTTATTAAAAATATACATTTTGTGAAAAAAGGATTGGAATTGTTGCTTTACCTCCCACCCTGAAATTTTGGTTCAGTTTATTTAAGTATTCCCTCCTGGGTTTTTCAGGGCTCTGCCAGGTGCCCTTTATTTTATTTAGCCATTATTAATGATGGGCAGGGCATCGATAGTCAAAATGATTGTCCTGCCGAGGTTTTTGTACTATTTCCAGAATGTTTGCTATTATATAAGGCCGACTTTCTTTCGAAATTTTGAGGCCCTGACCAGAGATTTTATATGGGAGTCGATTCACCACAAATTAGCGCTGCACACGCTAACTCTGTCTTGCAGGAGGTATACAACTCGATGACTTCGAAAGATACTACTTGGTGGCTCAGCTTAGCCATACAACCAGTTGGCTGTCTGACGATGTCACTGCTGGGATGGGCCTCCTGCGGGAATTGATCGCGCCGACACACTTGAAAGAAATACTGTGGATCCCACAGACCCACTCGCGACACACTCACATGTTAGTGATGCTGGCCAGACAGGTGTGGAATAGGGCTAAAACTGTCTTACATTTGAAACACCCTTACTCGCCCGAGATTCCGATAATGACAGCGCTAGGAACGGCAACTGCTGACCTCCACACTATGAGACGCTGGGAAGGGTTGGGCTTATACACCTGGGGGAACATGTACGAGGAGGGAACATTCAGAGAACTGGAATCGCTCCATGAAAACGAGGGCCTGCCAAAGGGACAATTTCTGTGGTATCAAAAGATTTTACATGTGGCCAAAGTGAGTTGGAATGAGTGGCCGGTAGAACCAACAATGAACCACTTGGTGACGGAATTGTATAACCTAAGTGATAGATGGAAGCCAGTGTCCATGCTGTACGCCCAACTAAATGACAGGCCCAACCCCCGTAGTGCCGCACTGAGGGCCAAATGGGAGAGTGACCTTGGCGAAACAATAACGGACTAATGCACCCAAAGGAAGTGTCCAGCAACACTAGGTTCAGATTGATACAAATGAATGTCCTATACAGAACATATATGACCCCAATGAAAGTATCGAGCTTTAACAAACAGTCAAGGGCGACATGCCCGTGGTGTGGCAACAGTGAGGCTGAGATGATGCACATGTTTTGGAGGTGCTTGAAAGCGCAAAGCTTCTGGGCAAAAATCGAGCAGGTGCGTAAAAAAGCCGGTATCAATAGATATGCCTGGCCCCCGAAAGAATGCCTTCTAGGCACATAACCTAGGCAGAGTAAAATCAAACACACAGTGAAACTTATGGGAATGGCATGCATATTAGCGAAAAGAACAATCGCAATGGCTCGGAAATCAAAGGCGGGTCTGCAGTATGCACATTGGAAAGTGGAAATGGAGCGGTGTGCTGCAGCAGAAACGGAAGTGTGGGGGGCAGCACAGCTGGGAATGCTGAGGAGATAAATGTCACAATTGAAGCATGGAAAGCCTTGATTAGAGACATGTTGCTCCCATCTGATGACATGCCTCCTTGAACACACGAAAACAACCAGCAATGAAGTTAACACATTAGAGATACGAGTGGTACGCTGACCCACCTCTGCCACTGCCCTTCAGGTGTGTACAACTGGATTAGAACCAAACCCCCAAAATGTAGTGATAAACTGCACAATTGACTGAGTCGAATTAAGACAGTTAATGTTCATTGTTTGTTTAATGTTGTTTTTTTTTTCTTCCACAACTATATGTAATGGCACTGCAATACTGTTTACTATTGATGGCTATGTGATGTATAACCTATAAATGGCAATAAACACAGTTTAAAAAAAAAAGGTGTGGTCTTACACAAATGGATGAGCGAGTAGGAGAGCAAGCAGAAGAGCGAGTTGAGAGGAGAGCCAAGACGACAGAGCTGCCCAGGATCAGAGGCCAGAGACCGGGACGCCCAGGACCAAAGGCCAGAGACCGGGATGCCAAGATGCTGAGAAGCTGCAGTTCGCAAGAGCAGAAGTGTGGTGAGGGAGTCGTGTCTCCAGGGAGCCCAGGAGAGTACATGTATGGGAGCCGAGGGGCGTGCTAGTCTCCTGCAGAGACTGCAAGTGCAAGTGCTCATTCCCCTGGGCCAGTGAGACAGCCCAGGAGGGTCCGAGGGGCAGGCGGTGAGACCCTGACCTTGGAACGAAGAACCGTTTTAAAGCCGAAGCGCAGAAGTCAGCCCGGTGAGTCTCAAACCATTGCAGAGCCCAGTTGTGAAGAGCATGATACAAAGTAACTTTTGAAACACTGTAGTGCATTTAAAAAATGTAACCTTTCATTCCAAGATGGAGTCTAAGTGAAATGCATTCTGTGAACACACATGAACATTTGACACCAAGTTTAAAGAGAGGCCCATTTCTGAGCACAATGTGCGGTTGCTAGAGCCATAGATAGACAGCTTGCTTTAAAAAAATAATAAAGATTGGGCCACCAGGGGGCGCACAGATGAGATACACCTCTGTGTGAGCTCTCGTCCCACGGATCCAGTAAGTGAGTTGAGCCCCCACTTATGACCCCCCCCGTACATATCAATCGATGGATGGCTGTGTGAAGTGGCCCCCTCTACTGAGTGAAAATCCGATCCAAAAACGGACGACTATTCCCTGAGAAAGGACCGACTTTCTGCGCCTCCCCCCTCCGCGACGTACGCAGGAACGGGACACAAGCTGTGCACCAAAGGATTACCGAGGAGCCCGGTCCCTGGTCACGAGCCCTCGCAGATGGTACGGGCTGCCCAGCAACTCCACCTGTGGGTGAACCACCACTCTTCGCCCCACAGCCCCGCCAGGAGAGGCTGACAGTGCATGCGGGAGGTTTCGCGGGAGTGAGACCCAGCGTCCCGTTCGGATGTGAGCGGGAATAAGGTGGGTCGGCGAGCCCCCCTCCCAGGTGCGCTTGGTGGCGCTGGGCTCAATAGTGGGGCCCCATTAACCACCGGCATGCACCCAACCCGAGTGTCGGGTGTAGGACCCACATTCGGGCCGTGAATGGAGAGCACCCCCTCCCCCAATAAATATACAGACCCGCGGCTAGGCTGCCTCACCCCCTCATTGAATAAGTGTGCACGGGCCCACGAGGGGGTCCGCCCGCACGCTCCACCCTCCCGACGAAGCGTAACACACAGGGGACGGGAGCAAGGCAGCTGCGCTCTGGGACCTGTCTTAGTCCCCGAGCAAAAAGTGCACACGGCTCCCACAGTTAACACGAAGGTGATCCAACACCCCTGAAGACCCCCTCGCCCCGGTGTGCAATCTCACAACCTGCGGCCCCCGGATTATGACTCTGTTACGCTCACCTGGGTTCCAAAGGGGCGCCGAACGAAGCTGGACTGCAACGGTCTCCACCAATGTGACTCGTAATGTAGTGATGAGCGACTGCACTTGCCCTCTTAGTTTCGTCTGTCTGGCACGTAGGAGGATTTTCCTAGAGTGGTAAAATGGTAAGTTAGCCGACTGCTAGAAGGAGGTTTAACTTCTGCTTCCATAACCACCTTGTGTTCCCCTAATTATGTCTCACCTTCTTGTTAAGAAGGATGGGCTCTCCATCCTGCGTCGGAATGCAGGGGTGCGCTGAACTTGGAATCCATTTAACTTCACTGATCCCTTAATCTTATGGCAGAGTTCCAGACAACAATGACTCAGAGGTAAGTCTTTTTCCAATCCAAAGTAGCATGCAATGCTTTAGAGTTCAGGTTGTCTTATAGTCCACTCTTGTACCTATTCTGTATGTTTCTTCCTCTTGCAGAATTGTCTAAAACAGGTGTCTCTTCTCCGAAAGAAACAAGGTAGTGCCAAGGTAAGATTCAGTATTTGCACCAAGCAAAAGTCTTAGCAAGTGATATTGTTAATTCATGTGATTAATCAATTGTCCTCTTCTTTA
This sequence comes from Ambystoma mexicanum, assembly GCF_040938575.1. Lineage (NCBI taxonomy): Eukaryota > Metazoa > Chordata > Amphibia > Caudata > Ambystomatidae > Ambystoma > Ambystoma mexicanum. The sequence goes on from NC_090923.1 coordinate 644,980,395, forward strand.
TTCTGCAGGTGCGGCGCTTCCCTGGAGCGAGGGACGTATGATGGTGACTCGTGAGACCTCGAGCGAGTATTGCCTCAGGTAAGTATCTTGCGGTGCGAGGTCGAATGTCTTTAGCGAGGCGCAGCTCACCTGTAAACTTTCTTATCTTTTGCAGGTGCGGATGCTCCGAGCGGCGATCTCGTCTGAGTGCCTCGATGGATCGCATGGATTAATGGAGCATCAGTGAGTACTCTGTGGCGCTGATGCTGACTGTATAGCGCGGTAATTGGAGTTCCTTTTCTTGCAGATGCAGCAACTCCCGGATGATTGCAATGGCGAATGGTAAGGCTCTTGTTCTAATCTGCTTTCCTTTTCTCCTTTGCAGGTTTGGATCATGAAGAACAAGACGGCCATGGCCGAGGACTGGATACTGGAGCTGCAGGAGTGCAGAATAACACGAAGCGTGTTCTGTTCTCCGGGCGTGGTTTAAATAGCCATCCAGAAGTAGTTCCCAGGTAAAGTAGTCCTAGTACCACCTTCAAGGAAATAGTCCCTTGAATAAAGTAATCCCTTCAAGGGGCCCAAGGTGGCTTGTACATGGTTTTTCCACTTGATGACCTGACTTGCCTGAAAAGGCAATATGAGCCTGGCGCCAACGGCGCCAGGACTGAGCCCAGGAATCGCTTAGGCAATCCTTTGGGGCCTTATAGGTCCCAATGGATGCCAGTACGATGGGCAGACAGGTCTGCTCCTGATGTCTGGGGGCAGGCATCATGACGGCACTCCCCCCTAAGGCCCCTCCCAAGGTGGTTCTTCTCGCTGGTCCAGGCTTGTCCGGGAAGTGCTGGTGGAACCCTCTTGCCAGTCGTGGTGCATGAATATAGTCACTTGGTTCCCATGATCTTTCTTGTGGACCATAGCCTTTCCAGTCAACAAGATAAAAGAGTTTTGATTTGACCAACTTTGAGTCCAAAACGTTTTTTACTTCGAATTCTGGTTCGCCATCTACTAGGATGGGGCTTGGTGGTTTGGTTATTCTTGTTCCTGGTTGCACTGGTTTCAAAAGTGAAACATGCAATACTGGATGGACTCGTATATTCGGAGGTAACTCCAATTTAACTGCCACTGGATTGATAATGGCTTTAATGGTGTAAGGTCCCAAATATCTGGGATTAAAGGTGTGGGTCCCTTTTAGCGGTATGTGTCTTGAAGCTAGCCAAACCTGGTCTCCAATCTGGTATTTTGGGGCTTCTCTCCGTTGTTGATCGGCGGTTTTCTTGTACCTTTCTTTTGCTTGTTTTAAATGTTCGGTTGCCTTTTTGAAAGCTTGTGTTATAGTAGCGTGTAAATGGTTCACGGCGGGCATCTCCAAATGCTGAGGTGGATCGAGTTCAGAGGTTCGAGGATATCTTCCATATATGGTGTAAAAAGGGCTTTGTCCAGTGCCGGAGTGTAAGGAATTGTTGTAGGCATATTCGGTTATCCATAAAATATCCTTCCAGTTGCCTTCCGTTTGGTGTAACATGCACTGTAGGTATTGCTCTAATGTTTGGTTGGTTCTCTCGGTTTCACCATCGGTTTGTGGATGGTGGCTGGTTGAAAGTCTTACATCAATTTGGGCTAATTGGCAACATTTTCTTCAAAATTGTGAAATAAACTGACTGCCCCGATCGGAAACTAGCACTGAAGGAAATCCGTGTATTCGAACGATGTGCTTGAGAAATTCTTTGGCCAGGGTCCAGGCCAAGGGTAAGCCTTTTAATGGGATAAAGTGGCCATTTTGGAAAATAGGTCCACTATTACTAAAAAAGTTGTTTAATCCATTACATGGAGGAAGACCCATGATAAAATCAAGAGATAATGTATGCCAGGGTGTAGGTTGAATGTCTAAGGGTTGCAATAAACCCGCTGGCTTCTTCTTCTGGGCCTTGTTTTGAGCACTAATGCCACAAGATAGCACAAATAACTTAATGTCTTTTCACCAGGTAGGCCACCAGAAGTGTCTCTTGATTTTGGCTTTGGTTTTTGTAATTCCAGGGTGGCCTTCTACCAAGGACTCATGATAATTGAAAATAATCTGTTCTTGCCGTTCCTTACTAGGTAGATAAAGACGTCCTTGGTAATACGGTAAATGATCAATGACTGAATGATTTTTGCCTTTGTTTGACCAATCTTGTAAGGCTGTAGAATCGAGAAGTTGCAGAATTTTCTCATGGATGTCGTTTAGAGTTAGCAAGGTAGTTATTCCTAGGATTCTCCTTTCTGGGATTATAGGCACCGGTTCTGGATTTGTATATGCTTCTTCCATTCCTATGCGGGATACAGCATCTGCTTTGCAGCTTCGACAACTAGGTCGGTAAGTAATCACAAAATCGTATTCCGCAAAAAATAAAGCCCATCTAAGTTGACGTGATGATTGAGCATTGGCCGTCCTTAAGTATTGTAAGTTTCTATGATCTGTAATTACTGTGATAGTGTGTTGGGCTCCGAGAAGATAGTGCCGCCAAGCCTTCAATGCCGACTTGATGGCTAGAAGTTCTTTGTCGGTGACGGCATAGTTTAGCTCAGGTGCTGAAAACTTTTGTGACCAAAACGCCACTGGATGAAGTTGACCTGTTTTCGGATCTTTTTGGGAAAGGACCACCCCCCCATAGCCAGACTGGATGCATCAGTTTCTACCACGTATGGGAGTTCTGGGCGTGGATGCTTTAAAACAGGAGCTGAAGTGAATTTCTGATTTAGCTCTTGGAAGGCCTTTTCTGCTTCTTCTGACCACTGGAAGCATTTATTCTTCTGCAATATTGATGTGATGGGGTGCACCAAATGTGAAAAGTCAGGAATGAACCTGCGGTAGAAGTTTGCAAATCCAAGCATGCTCTGTACCCCTTTTATTGAAGTAGGTGAGGGCCACTTGAGGATGGCATCTACCTTCTGTGAATCCATTCGAAGTCCATTTGGGGTCAGGACAAACCCCAGAAATTCGACCTTGGTAGTGTGAAAGAAGCACTTTTCTAATTTCGCATACAATTTATGTTGGCGTAATTTTTCTAGTACTGCACGAACATGTTTCACATGATCTAATTCAAAAGACGAGTATACCAGGATATCGTCAATATACACGACGACACAGACATCGATTAGTTCACGGAGGACATCGTTCATAAAATACTGAAACGCTGCCGGGGCATTACAGAGCCCAAAAGGCATCACTTGGTATTCAAATAATCCGTATTTGGTACGGAAGGCGGTCTTCCACTCGTCGCCCTTTTTCACGCGTACAAGATGGTACGCCCCTCGGAGATCCAACTTAGTGTAAATACGGGCATCCTTTACTTGGTCCAATAATTCGGGAATTAGGGGCAAAGGGTACCAGTGTTTTACAGTTACTTGATTTAATGTTCGATAGTCAATACAAGTTCTTAGGTCTCCTTCCTTTTTTGGGACGAAGAACAAAGGCGAGACTGCTGGAGAGTTTGACGGGTGGATGAAGCCGTTAGCCAGGTATTGATCTAAGTATTGCCTTAAATGAAGATTCTCGGGTTTGGGAAGGGCGTAGATCCTACTGTATGGAATTTGTGCGCCAGGTATGAGATTGATTTGGCAATCATACGATCTATGAGGTGGTAAAATGTTGGCTTGATCTTTCTGAAATACATCCTGAAAATCCTGGTATTCGTGGGGTAACAGGTTTATCGGGCCCATGACCCTGGCTATCTCGGGGATTCTTCCGGATAACAAGTATGCATACACTCTGAGAAGGTCACTCTCTTTTCACACCAGTTTATGCAAGGATTATGCGTTTCTAACCATGGCATTCCCAGAATTATTTGGAACTGTGGAGCCTTGATTAGATCAAACACAATCTTCTCTCGATGCCCATCTTGGCCCAACAGCGTCATCTCCGTCGTTGAATGAGTTACTGGGCCGGAAGCTATTTCAGTTCCATCGACGGTGGTGACTACATCAGTTGTGGTCTTTTCGCAAAGAGAAAGATTCATCCTTGTAGGCAATTGTTGATCCATATAGTTACCTATGGCTCCACTATCGTTGTATGTTCTAACCGCATGCATACGAGATGGTTGCCTGGTGATCAATAAGGATCATTGGTAGGGTTAGGTGTGAGGTCTGAGAGTCTTTCTTCTCGCTCGACAAGCGGACCTCTACGCTTGTCGGGCGGGGTCGTTTCCCGGCTCAGATTCTGTACTGATTTTGTCGGCGCCTCCTACTGCCTTTTTAGGCGGTTTCAACTGGACAGTCCCTCAAAAAATTTCCTGAGGTTCCACAATATAAGCACAATTGCAGCTGTCTCCTTTTGTCCCTTTCGGTTTAGGACAACGGTCCTCTAACTCCCCCAATCTGCATGGGATCAGATACATCCGTACTTTTGGATGTTTTGTCCATGGGTCTCACCAGTACCCGATTCTCGAATCTAGCTCAATCAGCTTTTCGGTTCTGAAGTCTGTGGTCCAACTGAACTACCAGGTCTATATATTCCACACATTCTTGAGGTGGGTTTACTACCTGTGCTAAAACGTCTTTAAGTTCGCCTCTTAACCCACGATGGAATAGCGTAGTTCTTTTGTCTTTAGGCCAACCGGTTTCTACCACCAACCTATTGAAAGTTGCGATGTAAGTTAATAGATCCTGGTTCCCTTGACGTAAGGACAAAAGTTCATTATCTAACGCTTGACCTTGAGAATGTCGGGCGAATAATTTCTCCATGTTTTGTTGAAATCCCTGGAAATCCCAAAGAAGAGGGTCATCCTGGTTGACTAGCGGAATTGACCAATCCGCTGCACTGCTGCTGAGATATGACAGTACAAAGGCCACTTTCGATTGATCATTTGGGAAGGCTCCAGGCCTACATAGAAAGTGCAGGCGGCACTGGTTCATAAAAACTGCAAACCTCTTAGAGTCCCCCGCAAAGCGTTCTGGTGGAGCTAAAGGGATAGTCCCCGGTAATACCACTTGTACTGGGCTGCTTGGCTGAATGGAGGCTGGCGCTCCCCCCAATCAAGGTAATGGTGTGTGACCAGCTTGGGCTTGGAGGTCATCTGTACGGTCCTTCGCCACAATCAGTTCTCTTCTTAGAGCATTGGTTTCTTGGCGGGCGGAATGTACTTCAGCTCTAAACTCCCCCAGGAGCTGGGCTAATTGGTCAGTCTCTGAGGTTTCCATGACGCCCGGGTAGAAATTTGTGTTGAGTCTTCGCATTCTGTTACGCTCACCTGGGTTCCACAGGGGTGCCGAACGAAGCTGGACTGCAACGGTCTCCACCAATGTGACTCGTAATGTAGTGATGAGCGACTGCACTTGCCCTCTTAGTTTCGTCTGTCTGGCAGGTAAGAGAATTTTCCTAGAGTGGTAAAATGGTAAGTTAGCCGACCGCTAGAAGGAGTTTTAACTTCTGCTTCCGTAACCACCTTGTGTTCCCCTAATTATGTCTCACCTTATTGTTAAGAAGGGTGGGCTCTCCATCCTGCGTCGGTATGCAGGGGTGCGCTGAACTTGGAATCCAGTTAACTTCACTGATCCCTTAATCTTATGGCAGAGTTCCAGACAACAATGACTCAGAGGTAAGCCTTTTGCCAATCCAAAGTAGCATGCAATGCTTTAGAGTTCAGGTTGTCTTATAGTCCTCTCTTGTACCTCTTCTTTATGTTTCTTCCTCTTGCAGAATTGTCTAAAACAGGTGTCTCTTCTGCGAAAGAAACGAGGTAGTGCCAAGGTAAGATTCAGTATTTGCACCAAGCAAAAGTCTTAGCAAGCGATATTGTTAATTCGTGTGATTAATCAATTGTCCTCTTCTTTATTCTGCAGGTGCGGCGCTTCCCTGTGCGAGGGACGTATGATGGTGACTCGTGAGACCTCGAGCGAGTATTGCCTCAGGTAAGTATCTTGCAGTGCGAGGTCGAATGTCTTTAGCGAGGCGTAGCTCACCTGTAAACTTTCTTATCTTTTGCAGGTGCGGATGCTCCGAGCGGCGATCTCGTGTGTGTGCCTCGATGGATCGCATGGATTAATGGAGCATCAGTGAGTACTCCGCGGCGCTGATGCTGACTGTTTAGCGCAGTAATTGGAGTTCCTTTTCTTGTAGGTGCGGCGACTCCCGGATGATTGCGATGGCGAATGGTAAGGCTCTTGTTCTAATCTGCTTTCCTTTTCTCCTTTGCAGGTTCGGATCATGAAGAACAAGACGGGTGTGGCCGAGGACTGGATACTGGAGCTGCAGGCACGGTGAGCATTACGCTGCAGGAGTGCAGAATAACGCGAAGCGTGTTTTGTTCTCCGGGCGTGGTTTAAATAGCCATCCAGAAGTAGTTCCCAGGTAAAGTAGTCCCAGTACCACACCCAAGGAAATAGTCCCTTGAATAAATTAATCCCTTCAAGGGACCCAAGGTTGCCTGTACTTGGTTTTTCCACTTGATGACCTGACTTGCCTGAAAAAGGCAATATGAGCCTGGCGCCAACAGCGCCAGGACTGAGTCCAGGAATCCCTTAGGCAATCCTTTAGGGCCTTATAGGTCCCAATGGATGCCAGTACTCTGGGCAGACATGTCTGCTCCTGATGTCTGGGGGCAGGCATCGTGACAGACTCTGTGCCTTGATAGGAACCCACAGGGCTCCATACTTTCCTGAAAGGCCCCAGAACTCAAGAGGCCCACCAAAACAAAACAAGCCCGTGCAGAACGCAAGAATGCGATGGATCACTAAGCGCCACTAACCCCTGAAAGCCATAAAGGGATAGAACGTTATCCAGTGACGCCAACACACCAGGCACCTCCAACAAAGTCGTTGACCCCCCTCAGGCCTCGGCATAAAGCGACAGCAGCGGACTGACACCCTCGCAATTCCCGAGGGCACCAGAGCACTTGAGGCCACATAAACTCCCTCCCTACCTACCGGGTTGGGCACCTCGCCACGGGAGCACTCCACAGCAATGCCAGTCCTCGCCCACTCAGCCTAAACACTACAACTGGCAGCCCTGAACCAGTGGGCCACCAATACAGCCCCTGCAAAGTACACTACCAGGGTCCACGGGGAACAAGGCAGAGAGATCACTGCTGCATTGAAGGCTGTCTAGAGGGTTGGGCCCCCAAACACGGGACGTGTGCCTTCCTCTGAATGAATGACAGTGTCAGGATTTCCCTGTGGTGGAAAGGTAGTCCATTAGCCCCCGTCTGGACCAGGAAGGATACCAGTGCCCCGCAGCGACAAACAATACCAGAGCAACCACGTGCCCCCCCCCACAAAATTGAGACCACGCTGAAAGCTAAAAAAGATATTGGTCACATGTGAACCCACCAGTGGCCCCGCACAAGATACCCTGAACATCGGGGTACTCCTGGAATCACATTGGACCCATCAACAGACGACTAATCAAACGGAGGGTAGGGCTCCTGGACCCAGGACGAGTGCCTCCTCCTCTCCTGCGGACGCTAAAAGCACATTACCAAAAAGAGAGACACCACCACCACCCTGCAGAGTGCACCAGACTCACAATGCCTCAGCACTCTGCCTAAGTTTGTCCCCGCCGCTGGGACAAAGTGACAGTCCACGGTGCAGACCCCTCACAACGCACCAGGACCTTTCACCGACATACCAATAAGCGACGTTAAGTCCCCTCTGGACCTTTTGCCGAAATTGCATGCATAAGACCATGCAGCATCGGGACCCACACCCCACTCCTACATTAGGCCCGCACCACATCTTTGCCTGAAACGGGAAGCCCACCATAAACACCTTGATCACGGATGGACCAAACGGCGCAAGACGCTGCCTAGAGAAGCCCAATACAAGTCCCCCATCCACATGGTGTGCAGCACTAGGGCCCAACGGCCTGGAATCATTCTAAAGACATCTGATCACACTGTGGTACAGAGGGTAAGGCCCCCACATTAGGGGCGTGTGCCTCCTCTGACACAATTGCTTCATGAACACTAAAAGCAAGCTAGCCAGATATGCATACACCTCACCCCCTCGACCTCCGACCCCGGAACCACAATGTCAACGGAAGTCTCAGAGACACGTACGGCAGCCACCAAGGGCGACATTGCTGCCCTCCTGAGTGAAATTAAAAACATGGGGGCCAGCCTCGGTGGCAAAATTGATAAGATTACACAGAGAATGGATAACATCGAAGAGAGACTAGAAGGCGTTGAGAGCAACCAAGCCTCAATAGATACCCTTGAAAACCAAATGGACTTCAGGATACGTAACATAGAGAAGAGAGAAGAAGAAATTCGCCTTAAGATGGACGACCTAGAAAATAGAGAAAGCAGGAACAACCTATGGTTTTTCGGGATTCCGGAGCACCAAGGGGAAACAGAGGAAGACCTAAAGAAAACAATACACGACATCATCAAAATCTTGACAGCAGACAAGGACATCGACAAGCCTAAAACCGAGGGAATACATAGAGCCGGAGGCCCACCAGGGGGCCCAAGGTCAGTCCTCGCTAGGTTCCACCGATACCAGGACAGAGCGAGGATACTTACGAAAGCCAGATCCAGGGTCCCCCTCACACTGGGGGGAGCGCAGATCACCATATTCCAGGACCTATCCTCGCTCACCCTAGCCCTGAGATGTCTCTGCAGTCCCTTAACAAAATGGCTCAAAGAGCAAGGCACGAGATACAGGTGGGGATACCCCTTCTCCCTCACTTTTGAGCATGGAAGCAGAAGGATACAGCTGCGATCTGAAGAAGAGATTCGAGACTGTATGGCGGACCTCCTCGGAACAGGCCCAAAAGAAGGAGATCGAGAGGAATCTGAGCAGAATAGAATGCGATGGGAGCTTCAGGGTCCGAGGAGGAATAGAGTTAAGGGGTCAAGGAAGTATAGGTGGCCCAACGACACGCCAGACAGCGACAAATGATAGCCCACCTCAGTGTTCCACATCTCGAAAATGGTCATCCAGACAACTCTGCATAGATATTTGTTAACATCCTGGCGTCCCACGCACCTCCGATATGGGCCCCAACTCATAGAAGGGCCTCCTCCTGGAGGGCGGGGTGGAACAGTCGGCTGACGAAGAACTGTGAAACCGCATGTATCACTATATTTTTCACTTGTAACAGTTATTGTTGAGTATTAAAGTGTTGGGGGGCGGAAAGGGGGCTCAAAATGTTACATTGATAATAGTTGCGACAGGGACCGTGAGGTAACGGTCCCCACCGGTGGCCCGATATTGGACCAGCTGCATTCACTCAGTCCAATCCAGACGCCACTAAACCAAGATGCAGGCCCTCGTTAAAAAGGGGAAAGACAAAGAAAGTGAACAGAGGGCAAGGGGTATCACGTTGAATACCTCTAGGCCCGGGGAGTGAGGGGGAGAGGGCAGACGAAATCATCACAGCTCCAGACAGCTAGGGGCACCTGCCAGGCTGCTTCCACTACGGCGGCACCCAGTGACGGAAGACGGGACTCGACGCGCAAACCAAGAAGACATACAAGTGATCGCCAGACATGACACAGCAAGCGACAGGCTTGGCACAATCAAAATTGGCACATTGAACATCAAGGGACTCAATTCCCCCACCAAAAGGTCATTGGTGTACAGAGAGTCCAAGAGGGCGAAGCTTGATATACTTTTCTTACAGGAAACTAGCTACAGCAGGGGAGAGGAGAGGAAGGTCCTGTACGCTAAGACAGGCTCTGAACACTGGGGCTCTGGCCCACTCAAGAAAGCCGGCGTCGGCATCTTAATCAGCAAAGAGCTCCGGTTTGAAATGTTGAAAACCTGGGCCGACATAAGCGGCAGAGCACTCGTACTGATCGGCAAAATACAGGGAACCACCATTACACTTGCATCCATGTATGCTCCCAACGCTGGACAGTCCAGGTTCCTACAACATACAGTCCCCAAAGTCATGACCGAAGCAGAAGGCAAAGTGATCTTGGGAGGAGACCGTAACACGTGGATAGACCCAGAATGGGACAGACAAGCAGGCAACCCACTAGCGGCTACTCCACCGGAATCTGGTCACTCACAGGTTGCAGACATGATGGACGCCTACAAACTCAAAGACGCATGGCGACACATAAACCCACGGCAAACAGGCTTCACGTTCTACTCCATGCCGCACGCCATGTACATCAGAATTGATTATATATATCTCACCCCTGAACTCACTGAGGCGATGTCCACATCCAGTATATCCCCAGTAACGTGGTCGGACCACGACATGGTAACGGCCACCATCAGTCGGATGGCGCTTCCCCACAGAAGCTCGAAATGGCGTTGCAACGAGACACTCTGAAAGGACCCGATATTCCGAGACCAATTTAGGCAGGACATTGATCAGTACTTCGAACAAAAACAAAATTTACGTAAACACAGTATGGGAAGCAGGCAAATCCACGTGGAGAGGGATACTCAAAGAAGGAGCAGCAAAGAAAAGAGAACGCCAACTCATAGAAAACAAGCTCCGAAACGAAATAACCCAACTGGATCATATCGCCCAATCAGCTGGCTCCGATACAACCCAAAAAATAGAGGAAGCCAACGACAAGAGGGAGGAACTGCGATGATTAGAAACCGATCGCATCTTCCACAAACTTCAATATCTAAAACAAAAACAATACCAAAAAAGGGGACAAGGCAGACGCCCTACTCACCGCAAGACTCCGAGGGCAACGCAGAGAAAGATGGGTGTCAACAATACAAAGTGAGGAAATGTCCCACGGAAACCACCCTTCCGTTATCCCAGAGACCTTTGCCAGCTTCTATGAGAAACTATACACCTCGGATGCCGCCCCACACCCAGAGGCGATTACAGAATACATAAACAAGGTATCCCTTCCAAGCCTACCCCCGGACATAGCACAAGCCATTGACGCCCCCATTACAGGTGAGGAGATAGAAGAAGCGATTAAAAGGCTCCCAAAAGGGAAAGCCCCTGGAAATGACGGCTATACAGCAGGGTTTTACAAGATCTTCATGGATACCCTCCTTCCATTCATGTTCAAGCTCTTCAATAGCATCCTCCAATCGGGCTCTGCTCCAGAATCCTTCTCTGAGGCGCATCATAACTGTTATCCCCAAGGAAGGCAAGGACCCCAAATTATGCGCATCCTATCGCCCGATTTCTCTCCTAAATATAGATGCCAAAATCTACACAAGGGTCCTCACCGCATGGCTGGAGTCACACATGCCTGCCATAATTCACAACGACCAGGTGGGATTCATCCTCGGCAGACAGAGAGTGAACTCTACCCGGAAGACCCTTCAAGAACAAACGACGGTGTAGAGGGGATGCAGGTGAATGGTAGAGAATATAAACTGGCATTGTACGTGGATGACATCCTGCTCCACGTGCAGAATCCGATGACATCGATCCAGCACGCGATCCGTCTTATAGAAGAATACGGCGCACTGTCAGGATTCAAAATGAACAAAACCAAATCCATCCACTTCCCGTTCCACGAACCCACTGCAGACCAACGAATAGACCTCGAGCGCCTGGGACTAATCATCGGAGGCCCAACACTAAAATACCTAGGGGTCAACCTAACGAGAGATATCGCAGACCTGTATGAGGTAAACTTTCTTCAACTCCTCGCCGCCCTCAAAGCAGACCTCACAAAATGGAGACCCCTCACGATTTCCTGGATGGGACGCCTGAACGCTATCAAGATGGTGAGCCTCCCACGCTTCTTATACCCCTTTCAAGTTCCTCCCTTGACAGTCCCAGAACAATTCTTTAAACAAGGGAAAAGGGCAATAACCGATTTCCTATGGGAGGGAAAGAAACCAAGAATACCGTATGAAACTCTGATACTACCCAAAGAGCAAGGGGGGGTCGGCCTTCCCGACATCGAGCGATACTACCAGGCTGCCCAACTAAGAGTCCTCATCCCACATCTACAAGACAGAAAGGACCTGCAATGGGTCCAATTGGACAACAACAATCTAACCCCCGCAACTCTTGCAGAAAGGCTATGGGTCCCCAGACCAAAGCTTACGAGAAGACTACGCAATCACCCAATATTGGGGACAATATGGAACATATGGAAGGAAGGGAGAGGGATGACCCGCGTCACTACATGGCCTTCCCCCCTGAGCCAACTCTGGTCCCCCGGGATCAGAGAGGAAATCCCCAAACACTCCAGATACCAAGCTTGGTTCACGCCGGACTTGAAAGGGTCAGCCAGCTGTGGAGAGACGATTAATTCATACCAATCACAGAACTAGAAGAAGCCCTCCAATTACATCCGATCCCGATCTTCCTGTACTTACATTTGAAAGGCATCCTATCCAAAAGGGAATGGAAAGACAAGACACGAAGATGACTCACGCCTAGGAAAAATCCTAGATACGACCACCACAAACAAAGGTTTAATAGCACGCATGTACAGCGCCTTGATCTGTAGAGATCGAGTCCCAAGCCTCCGCCTCAAAGAAAAATGGGAAAAGGACTTCGACAGAGAATTCGATCAGCAGGCATGGGACATCATTTGAAAAACACCATCCCGAATATCAATCGCAGCACACAGTGCCTTAAGTGGCATTACAAATCGAGCCGGGGCTCATCGAGGGGGCTACTGGCACCCCTGCCAGGCAGACCTTTGTAGAGATCACGACCCTCTCTCCTTGGGGGAGAGGGTTCTGATCTCTGCATTTATTTTTTATAGGCTTGCCTGGCAGCGGACAGCGCCTCGCCTATTCAGCCTTAATGGTGGTGCTGCCCCTCGCCAGCTGGGGACAGCGTCACCATTGAGGCTGAAAGGGTGAGGCCGCTGGAAGCTGAGGCCTTTTTCCTAAAGACCCAAACTCCTGCGAATCCGCGGGAGCTTCAGTATTTAGAAAGCAAGGCCTCTGCTTCCAGAGGCCTCACGTTTTCTCAATAATAGTGGTGCCGGCCCACGGGCATCCCTTGATTAAAGGGATGCCTCGCAGGTGCGGCGCCACCATTATGGCTGAAAGGCATTTTTTTCTGAAGCCTGAAGCTCTCGCACAAGAGCGAGAGCTTCAGGCTGTAGAAAAAAAAGCCTTTTTGTGTAGTGGCCGGGGCTGCCAGGGGAGATTAGTGGGCCCCTGCAGGGCCCCGCCTCAAAACGAAATTTCGGAGCCTGCTGGGGCCAGCCCCGGCAGGCCCCGGCCCACTTAAAGCCCTGGCAGCACAATATAAGCTGCATGCAATAAATCTACTTCACAGATGGCGCTACGACCCATACAGGCTTTCGAAAATGTACCAGACCAACAGCCCAAAATGCTGGCAACAATGCGGAATGGACGCCAACTACTGGCACATGTGGTGGGGCTGCCCCAAAGTCTGCATATACTGGCACGAAGTCCTAGGATGGATCAAACAGATTGACGGCATCGAACGGAAGCCATCCCCCCTCCTGACTTTATTTGGCTTGGAAGAGGAAGATGAGGATCTAATCAGGATAAAGGGACTGGCATCCCCACTGCTATTGGCTGCGAGAGCTGGCCTGGTCATTAAATGGAAATCCCCACACCTCCCAGTTAAAAAGGAATGGATTAAGATTGCAACGAACATTTATACAATGGAGAAAATTACGGCAGCCCTCCATGATAAGGTCGCACGTCACGAGGAAACTTGGTACGACTTCGCTAATCAGCATATCACACGCACAGAAGAGAACGACCCAACACATCAAGGACCCTAGAAAGCGACACTCCCCAACAGGAAGCAAACATCACCTGACACGTTACAAGCCAACCAAGCCTGTCACAAACTCTGAACCTAAACAGACCACCTGTGATAAACGTCCCGTCTTGCGCTAACCAAGAGCTGAACTTTTGCCAACGAACTGGAACAATCAGGAAAGCCGCCCTGGGGAGGGAGTGGAGTGTGGAGAGGGAGAGGGATTGAGATAACTTAATTCAATTGTGGGGGAAGATAATCTATACAAAAGTGTTATTTTTGTTTAATAATTATGTAACATTGATGTAACAACGCGAATATAACACGCAAGTATCTCTATGTATTGCCCTCATGTTTAAAAACCAATAAAACTCAAATTAAAAAAATAATAATAATAATAACTTTATTTAAACAGTTGTGGCATACATCATTGTTACAATAGTGGAACATAGTGATGAGATGATCGCTTGGCGGTAAAAAGCTTGACTCCCTAGGGGACCCTGACGTCTATGGAAACAAGGCGAGTCACCACACACGATAGAGACTCCAGACACGAGGTTGTATTCCCAAAGCTAGGGTTTTATTGCAAAGCAAAAGTCTCAGTAGGCCAACTCGGTCTCGACGCCCAGCGACGTGTATCTCTAGACCTCGTGGGAGGCAAGGGAGCGAATTACGTACATCAGTTACATATATACAAAATGCATATCAAACAATCAGCTATGTCATGGTTAACACCCCTCTTCATTGGGTTTCTTTGAACTTGGTGTGACGATGGACATCTCCGGCCACTATGACACCTTCAAACATCTATTCGAGTAACAATTTGCAATTTGTGAGTGCGTAGGCATCTTTTGGTTATTGAATAGAACATGGCGCTTCTGTTCTTAGAAGCGAGCTACATGCAGAGGGGGTTAAATTCCAGACCTTGCTATCTATCAGGTGCTATTCGCGTCCTGGGAGCCGACATGCTCTTAGCGGGCTCAGCAAAGGGGGGCCGTTAGAAAAGCATAATTCAAGCCTTTAGTGGTATTATTCTAACATATTCTACCATATAACGAGACTGGCTGGCAGCTGTGAAATGATTAAATGCCCTGTGGCTCTGCTTCAAGGCTACATTAAGGAGGGAGCCGGGCATTCTTCCTGGCGCAGCCTACGTTTGTGTTTCAGTGAAACTCTTGTTATCCTCTCGGCCCTGTGGCCTTGTCCTTTTCATATACAGACAGCATTGTTCATCAGTCGAGCAGTGTAAGCGAAAAATATACTGCGAAGCAATAGGAACAGAAAGCAATGAGCAATGGTTAGAAAACAAAATGGCGATTCTTGTTACATCAAAATAGCTGTTCATTAGAACACTCGAAAACCTATATTCTGTCGTATCGTGCATGAGACGGTTGGCAGTCTCGAATTAGATTTCTAGACTGACAAACCCTCCTTTGGCCGTATGCCAAACGTCTCATCTATTTATTGAAACCTCCTCTAGTGATGATGAATCTGAAGAACTTATCTCTGAAACTCGCATGCTATCGTGGTCATCATTGCCTTCAGTAATATCTATTGCCATCAACTCTTTCATTACTCTCATCTCATTTGGGTCTGGTCTAGTTCGATCGTGAGGTTGTTTTTTCTTTGTTATCATTTGCATGCATCCTTCCGTACATCCCTCAGTTACCTCTGCACAAACTATGGGTAAACAATGTATACAACAACAACACGTTAGGAATATTCCAAACACTACTAGTAGTATCGAGATCAGCTTCCATCCCCAAGATCGTAGTATTCCCCAAAACCAAGATCCTATTTCCCAGCTCCCTTCTCCCGTGGGGAGTTCAGAGGTTAGAACGTGCATTTTCTTTATTGCTTCAAAGATCGTGGGGGAATAGTCATCGACATAAACGCAACATGCTGATCCCACTATTTTGCAAATTCCCCCACGATCAACCAGGATTACATCGAGAGCCATTCTATTTTGCAGCGTCATTAACCTGATTCCTCTTTCTTCCAACGTCATGTTCAATAATATATCTGTTGTTGTGTTTATTGTATTCTTTAGGATTTTGGACAATTGCCTTATATTATAGGAGTTCACTATCTGTCCTAAGAATGGAACAAATGATTTTGCTACATCAGTTGCTATTAAAACACCTTTGTCAGTCCTTTTGACTCTAGTTCTGGATAATTTGACCATGGCTGCTGTTTCCAAGAGGAATACTCCTGGGAACAATAGCCCCAGATAACATGTACCTCCCCAGTTTCTGGGCAACCAAGGGTATGCTTTCTCTCCACATATAAAATAAACTGGATCACCTACGTATACGGGTTCTATTTCCCATTTTAGTACCACCGTATTCATACAACCAGTATATGTTCCGACCGAAAAAGATCCTTTCTTTTTCAGGCAAAACGGGACAGTTCTTGGGCTATAATTCACCATGTAAGATGGGGGAATCGCATCTTTGTTCCCTTCTGTTCTTACACGAAACGTCATTACAGATGTTTTTTCTGGCGGGGACAATCTATCTCGTCTAATTTGTCGTGCTATTTTACGTGTGCTTTTCCTCGTGGGCTCTGGGGCTATTACTTGTACTTTATGGAAAATGGAACAACCCATAGGCTTCATTATTATCTCCTCAAACTCATTCATTTTGGTTCTGTCTAATTGACCCGTACTACTCTCATTCCATTTCCCATAGAACATTGCAGCTAAAGATGCACTACATGCAGAACTTAATGGTAACGGCTGCACATACCACCCTATTCCTTTCCCAGCATGCTGTGGTAAATGGGCACATACCCAGCAGTTTGTTTTCTTCAGGATTGCATGTGTCATGTTCATGATTAATAATAATGTATTATTCCCAAAACCTTCCCTGTGTTTTTCTTCCATTGGGGTTAGGGTATAAGTGATCACCTGAACCGGGCTTTCAGTAGTGGAAATATTAATTATTGGTAAAAACATTTCTAATGGGTATATTGTTTCTACCCACCATATTATTAGGGATGTTGAGATTGGTGCTACCACGCTCTTAAAGCACATCATTATCATTATCGTTAGTGTCAGCATACAATTTGTTTTACCATGCGTTTTTCTTAAAGTTATAGTCTTTATAACGGACTCATTTTCAGCAGTGCTGGTGCAGGAGGAGGCTGGAACCGGTCCCGGCATGTTTCTCGTCATCCTTCTTCTTCCTTATCACAGTTCGTTGTGGATATCTCTCTTCGTCGCGTTTGCTCTGATGTCTATAAGTTCAATGAAATTCTCCCAGTTCGGTTTTGCCTGTCCTTTTTTGTTTCAGCCTGGATTCGATTATTCGTTTTTAGGCGAGATCACTTGTCCCTTCTTATACTGCTCAGAGGACCTTTGATCAGTTTTCGCCTCAGTATCATGCGCGCCCAGCTTGTCCGCTCTGGTTCCGGACACATGTACTGTAAATCAATTATCTCACTTGCCATAGTACCATGTGTGCCCAGCTTGTCCACTCTGGTTCCGGACACATGTACTTTTATGATCGCACCGAGGAGCCGCGAGTCTTGAATTGTCCGACTTGTACAATTCTCACGCTTCTCTCCTCTACATCCCCTGGTTATTGCTCAGTCCATGAGCTGAACCAGAGGTTGACATAAACACCAAAAGAAAAAGAATGCAGATCACCTTTTCTTCCGAGGCCGCAGGTTGTATCGCCTTGCTCCTGGTATCGTATGATCCGTGAACAGTGCCGGTGCACTTTCAGATTCAGGCTTGAAGTCAGCCTGCGGCGCTTCTGCAGGTGCTGGTGTGTGCCGCGCCATTAATGCAGATTCGGTCTTTGACGTGTTGGCAAGTGCTGGTGGGCGCCAAAGGGGTACACAATTTGTTTCTGCTGGTATTTGCAATGCAGATTTCACGTCGGTCAGCAGTGATGTCGATTCTGCTGGGCAGCGTTGGGGCACTCTTTGCCCTTCCCCCTCTTTGGCAATCGTCTCAGGCTTTGTTTCGAGTTTCACTTCATGTTTTGGCAGATCAGGTGGCTGCACACTGGCAACAGTTTCTTTTGTCTCTGCGACCGCTGTCTCTTCCCAGTCATCGGTGTCAGGCAAGACTTTCAGTGCAGTTGGAATCTTCTTGGCATGGGTGGCATGGATCCACGACTTCCTTCCATCCACCGGGATTGCCGTTTGCGTCGCCAAAAGTACTTGATAGGGCCCGCGCCACCTGGGTGCTAATGATGACTTTCTTTCGAAGTTTTTTAGCAGCACCCAGTCTCCTGGCTCCAGAGCGTGCCCCGAACCGGTATACTGCACGGGTAATGCCTCCTGCACCTGCTGATGAATCAAACACAATTTCTGCATTAAAAGGCCACAATAAGTACTAAGCACAGGATGTTCTATCTCACTGAGTCGTTTTGGCTGAGGTGCGCACCATACATTTGCTGGCCTCCCCATTATGATCTCGTATGGGGAGAGCCCAGTTTTAGCCTGTATAGACGTACGCATGCATAATAGTGCTATTGGTAATGCATCCACCCAACTCAACTTGCTTCCCGCACAAATCTTGCTAATCTTTGATTTGAGTATCCCATTGTACCGCTCCACAAGACTGGCAGAACTCGGATGCCTTGAACTGTGGAATCTCTTATCAATCTGGAGACCTGCACATATCTGTAACACCACTGCACCCACAAAATGTGGTCCATTATCGGACCATAGGACACGGGGCAAGCCAAATCTGGAAAAATACTCCTTCAACATTACTTTTGCCGTACTCATCGCTGTGCAGTCTTTTAAAGGATATGCCTCCACCCACTTACTGAATGCACAGATTACCACCAAGACGTATTTTAAGTTTTGGCACCTTTCCATCTCTATGAAATCAAAATGAACTACCTCAAACGGCATGGAGGGCAGGCCAAAACTTCCTGTTGGTGTCACTGTTCCCTTTCCTACATTGTGTTGTAAACACGTGATACAGTTCTGCACCAACCTTTCTGCATTCTTTTTTATGTTTGCATTCTGCCATACTGTAGAAAGGTGCTGTATCATTTTCTTGGCACAGATGTGCGTAGGACTGTGGGCCATTGTGACCATTGCAGTCACATATGAATTTGGCAACATCCAGTTTCTAGTTCCCTTGTCTACCCAACAACCCTCCAAATCCAACTCAGGAGATCCCTCTGCCCATCCCTGTATTTCATTGGCTGTAGCCTCGGCCTGCATTTCCTTGACAGTCACAACTCCATCTTCTATCATACAGGGTACTTCATCTGTTTGAACCGTCATCATCCTGGTATTTAAATCAGTGGCAGTTTGTTTCGCAACCCTGTCTGCAAACGCGTTTCCCTCTCCTATTTTGCATGTTACTTTTTTATGTGCCTCGCATTTCACTATTGCTAGGCGCTTTGGAAACGTGAGTGCAGACAGCAATCGTACAATCAAAGGGCCATGTTGAATTCTGGCACCATGTGATGTTAGAAACCCTCTCTCAGCCCAGAGTCGTCCAAAGTTATGAACCACTCCAAACGTGTACTGACTGTCAGTATATATATTCACGTTCAAATTTTCAGAAATCTCGCAGGCTCTGGTTACTGCTATTATTTCTGCAGCTTGTGCTGAATTATAGGGGATTCTTTTACTTTCTACAACACTCTCTATAGGGTAGTGATAGCGTATGCGGCAGTTGTCGTGCCATCTGGTAATTTAAAACATGAGCCGTCACAAAATAACTCTCCATCCGGCTCTTTCTGTGGAATATCACTTAAATCAACTCTCCCCTTGGTTTCTTCCTCAGTGACCATTAAGCAATCGTGGGGCGGTGATTGATTCTTCCCAATTTCTATTATGGTAAATGGCATTAATTCTGCAGGATTCAAAGCGCTACACCTCATAATTTGGATATGGGGCGCAAACAAGATAATCTCATATCTTGTCAATCTAGCAGAGGTGAGGTGTTGCGTCTGTGTCCTATTTAATAGAACGTCTATGGCATGTGGCACCATCAGAATTAAAGTGTGCCCCAATACCATCCCTTCCGTTTGTTTCACTGACGCAGCAGCAGCCGCGACAGATCGCAAACATTGTGGTAGTGCGCACGCTACAGGGTCCAGCGCAGATGAAAAATAGCCGCACAGCCTATTTCTTCCACATTGTTCCTGTGCCAAAACCGCCAATGCACATCCTTCACTTTCACACACAAATAGTCTGAAAATGTTCTTATAGTTCGGCGTACCCAAAATTGGAGCCGAGCATAATGCAGTTTTCAATCCATCAAATGCTCTCTGACATTCCTCATCCCACTGCAAAGGCATAACCGCATCCTTTCTAGTCAAATTCACTAATGGTTTCACAATCAACGCAAAATTACCAATCCATTGTCGGCAATATAAAGCCATGCCTATTATGCCTCTGACTTCTTTTTGTGTCTTTGGAATAGGCATACAAGAAATACTTTCAATGCGTTCTGGCGTTAGTCTTCTCCCTCCTTTTGAAAATAGGTAGCCCAAATAAACTACCTCCTTTCGATTATACTGAAATTTCTTCAAACTAGCTTTATGGCCATGTGCCGCTAGGTGTGACAGTAGTAATACAGTGCTTTCTTTACAAATCTCCTCTGTGTCTGCAGCTAGTAATAAATCGTCTATGTATTGCAAAAGTACACAACCCACGGGTAATTCCAACATGTCTAGCTGCTCTTTTGCTGCTCTACTGTAAATACTTAGACTTTCCGTGTAACCTTGTGGAATCCGTGTAAATGTAAATGATCGTCCTCCCAATGTGAACACGAACAAGTATCTACTGTCCTTGTCGACTGGAATACTAAAGAATGCGTTCTTCAAATCTATTACACTAAAATATTCTGCTGAAACAGGTATCATTGTCAATATTGTAGTGACGTCTGGCACTAAAGGAAATTGCGGATGTACTACCTTGTTTAATGCGCGTAGATCAATTATGAAACGGTATGGTACCTCATTACCTCCTTTTTTATAAACCGGAAGGATCGGGCTGTTACATGTACTGCCTGTGATTTCCTCTATTACCCCTAATTCCATCAAATCGGTAACAATACTCTTCAATCCTTTCTCACCTTCAACCGAAATTTTGTATTGGGGTATTCGCTGTAGGGTAACACTTTCTTTTAAAATAATCTTTACTGGCTCTATCTTTAAACATTCCACATCGTTGTCATGCATTGCCCATATACAGGTTGGTACTTTACTTAGTTCCCCTGGTATTGCTTCGGACATGAATTCTGACACAGGGGCATCGTGTGGCCATATCGTTAGAAAAACTCCGTCTGCCGTGCAATGTATAACAGAACCTAGTTTTTTCAACAAATTCAATCCCAACAAATTTTCTCCACAATTTTCTGCTAGAAGGAAAGGACAATGTTCAGTGAATGGTCCTATGGTAACTGGGACTGGTTTGGACACTGGGTTTATAACTGGTGTACCTGCGAACCCTACAGAAATATTCTTTTGCCCTGACAGTGGTATATTCGGAACCAAGTGATGATCTATTGAACACCTCTGTGCTCCTGTATCTACAAGAAAGCGGTGTTCCTCATTCCCGACTCTCATTTCTACGTAGGGTCCTCTCTGATTCACGGGAATAGACACTGGTTCCGACCCCTGTCCTGGGCTGTCCTATTGGGGAGATAACACATCGTCCGATGTGTAATCATTACTATTACTGTAATACGTGTTTGGCTGTGTATCGAAAACATTTCTACTCTTCCCTCTATTTCCCCCATTCTGATTTCCATATTGTTGATTTTGCTGTCCCTGACTCTGGTTTGGGGCATTTTGGTTTTGGCCTTTGTTTTGATTACCTCCATTATTATGATGCTGCTGCATACTATTCCTATTTGGTCCATTCGTTCCTGGGTGTCCTCTAGGCTGTATCCTTTGACCAGACCCATTTCTGTTCTGTAAATGCGGGCATTGCGCACGCCAATGTCCTTCCTCTTTACAATATGCACACTGATTCGGCCCCACTGTTCCCCCATACATATTCGAACTACTCCTCACTTGTGCGTTCCCTCGCCCTCTATCATGTCCTACTACTTGCTGCATTAATACCCGTGCCTTTAGATTTACCCTATCCCTCTCTTCTTTTTCTTTTCCTGCAGTCACTCTGCGCTCATAATATTGGGCCATATGCAGTACTTCGCCCAACGTTTTTGCTTGCCATGCACTCTCTGATGTCATTATTAGATCCTGAATTGGAAGTCTTAACCCCCTCACATATTTGTCAACAAATAACCTTTTCCCGGCTTCTGAACCCACATCCTGCCCGCTGAAGTCTGTGAATATCTCTTCAAATCTATTAAAATAATCTGTAGCCAACTCATCTTTGCCTTGTACACATGCAGTCAGTTTGTCCCATTGGATTCTTTTCTCTGGAACAATTGTTTTTAACTTCTGTACTATACGTGCTGGTAATGCCACCAGGTTCGGTCCTGGTGTTCCTCCAACCGCTTTATTCCTATCCTCTATCATCAAATCCGGCCATGTGGCGCCAAAGGCAGTTGTGTCATCTACCTTCCTTATTTGTTTCCATATATCTGCTGGCAGGATCACCGGGAATATTAGGTCTATATCACCCATGGTAAGCACGGATGACTGTAGGCAGGACTCTACTTCCTTGTAAAACCCTGCAGGATTCTTTCTTATATCCGAATCGTCTGCTTTATGTTGTTCACCTCTTGTCTGGAAAAGGGGACATGCATGTATTGGACGGTGTAATGTGCTGGTGTTACCTGCGCCGCTACATTGCCCACTGCGGGAACCTCCTCTTTGGGCACAAAGGTAGGTGGGACCTCTCTCATAGGGAATGCCCCACTTACCGTCCCTCCCCCTTCTCTTAGATGCAACAATATTCCCAGATCCAATGATAGGGCTGTTTCTCCTGTTCCTCGTTCTAATGCTGTCCTATATACTGCCATTATTTCAGGCGGGCTGGCCTTATCGTTTTTTATATCTTTATCTAATAAATGTTCAACCATCGATTGTAGCGCTTTTCTTTTCATAGGCATGGAATATTAAGCAAATATCTCGTGTATCTCCATTGTGGGAATACTAGGATCTGACATCCATCTAGACGCTTCTCGCATACATACTTTTAACTTGTCGCCCCTTTGTACTGATGACATCGAATGTCGTCGCTGTATATATGGCTCTACAGTTTCCTTTCTATTTCTCCCAATATCTTTACTCCTATATCCGGGTGCAGAAAACATTTCGGCATAGTCATTATCTAATTCATCCTTTAACTCAAAAAGTCTATACACATGTTCTCTTACTTCTTCATCCCTCTCCCTACAGCGTGCTAATGCATTCAGATCTAACAATCGCTGCGATGGTAATTTCCCAATTAGCTGTTTCCATCTCTCCACCAAATATTCACCCATGCATTCCAACACTACCTGTCTTTCGTTGCTTCTACGAAAGTCATATATCGAAGCCAATGTTGCCGTCTCATCATTCCCGTCTATATACATCTCTGCCTGTTGCTGCAATTCCACCTTCCTCTCCTTGCTGATTGCGCTGCGGGTTACCCTTGTGCACTGCCGTTGATCAGTCCCGCCTCTTGCCCCCGCGGTTTCAACTTCAACCCCGGGAGGAACGGACGGTACAGAGTCTGTGTCTAAGGCGGGAGGTGCGGTTGGGACAATGGGAACAGCGAGTGTCTGTTGTGGGCCTGGTTGGCTAGTAGGACATGTTACGTGCGCGGTCTGTGGCTCTGGGAGGGCTTGAGCTACCGGAGGGGGAGCTTGAGCTACGGGCGGGGTCTGGGCAATAGTTACTAACGTATCTGGTCTTACTTCTGATCTTGGGCCTTGTTTTGTATGAGTCAATATATTTTCTATCAATTCATCTGTCATGTGTAATTCTCGTTGTCGGTATATCTTTTCTATATTCAACTGGTCATGCCTGCCTGCCCTTCTTATACTCTCAGTCCACTCCTCCTCTTCTTTTTCTTCCGCTACCTCACCTTTTGATTTATGCCTGCGCGCATGCTTTGCTCTGCTTTTAAATCGGAGCATTGCTTCCTTTCTCCAGTCTTTAATAGTTTCAAATGCCGCAGGGCGCGCTTTCTTTCTTATCAACACCCTTTCCAAGTTATCTATCCTCGCCATCTCAAAACTACCATTAATCGGCCACTGGTCGTCTTGTTGCTTTCTGGTTTGCCTATGCCAGGTCTCACAGAATATTATCGCACCCACTCCATACTTCACATACATCTCATACGCCGGCATTCCCCCAGGTGGTACAATTTGGCCATCTTCCAAAGATTGTGTACCACAGCGGAAAAACCCTGCTAAGGTGGACAATACCCCAGGCATGTTTGAACCTTCCCCTTGGTTAATCAACCTTACCTAGGGCGTTTGATTTTGCAAAGTCAACTCTCAACCAATATCAGGATGCTATGAATCGGGGAATGACTCACCTGATAAATCAAGTCATCTGTGTACTGACGCACCAAAGGACGTCGTGTCTGCGTTTCTTGGCTTCCGCCTCGTTTCGGGACCCTCGCCTCCTTGTTCTCTAGCCAGGCACGTCGATCAGGGATCAGATGTGTGCAGATCTGCAAAGGAGTCTCTCATCACTTTTACAGGGCGCCCCGAACGCCTCTTGATCCCGGCTCGATCGTCCCGTCCTCGCCGTTCTCTGCCTTTGTCAATTACAACGTTACGCGAAGGAACAAGTGGGGGAGGGTCCCTATTCGGGCGCCATCTTGAAAGAGGCCCCTAGGGAACCCTGACGTCTATGGAAACAAGGCAAGTCACCACACACGATAGAGACGCCAGACACGAGGTTGTATTCCCAAAGCTAGGGTTTTATTGCAAAGCAAAAGTCTCAGTTGGCCAACTCGGTCACAACGCCCCGTGACGTGTATCTCTAGACCTCGTGGGACGCAAGAGAGCGAATTACGTACATCAGTTACATATATACAAAATGCATATCAAACAATCAGCTATGTCATGGTTAACACTCCTCTTCATTGGGTTTCTTTGAACTTGGTGTGACGATGGACATCTCCGGCCACTATGACACCTTCAAACATCTATTCTAGTAACAATTTGCAATTTGTGAGTGCGTAGGCATCTTTTGGTTATTGAATAGAACATGACGCTTCTGTTCTTGGAAGCGAGCTACATGCAGAGGGGGTTACATTCCAGACCTTGCTATCTATCAGGTGCTATTTGCGTCCTGGGAGCCGACATGCTCTTAGCGGGCTCAGCAAAGGGGGGCCGTTAGAAAAGCATAATTCAAGCCTTTAGTGGTATTATTCTAACATATTCTACCATATAACGAGACTGGCTGGCAGCTGTGAAATGATTTAATGCCCTGCGGCTCTGCTTGAAGGCTACATTAAGGAGGGAGCCGGGCATTCTTCCTGGCGCTGCCTACTTTTGTGTTTCAGCTAAACTCTTGTTATCCTCTCGGCCCTGTGACCTTGTCCTTTTCATATACAGACAGCATTGTTCCTCAGTCCAGCAGTGTAAGCAAAAAATATACTGTGAAGCAATAGGAACAGAAAGCAATGAGCAATGATTAGAAAACAAAATGGCGATTCTTGTTACATCAAAATGGCTGTTCATTAGAACACTCGAAAACCTATATTCTGTCGTATCGTGCATGAGACGGTTGGCCCACGGCCACCAAAATACGTTTGCGGTCTCGAATTAGATTTCTAGACTGACAGCCTCCACAGGGGGAGAGGCAGAGGTGGGCTTGTCGGGATTAGGCAGCCTTTAGGAAGCATTTCACCATCTATGGTTGGTGGGTTTGGGCTGGGTAATTCTACTCATACTCCAAGATTGGTGTCCAGGTGTTGGTGAAAAGGTGGAGTGTGCCTTCATTGGCTGCCGTGACCTTTTCTGCCACCAGAATACCCCAAATCTTGACCCACCAGAGTTGTAGTAGCGGGCCCTCTTGTGATTTCCATTTGCAAGCTATTGTAAATGTTGCGGCCAGGAGGAGTTGCGGGATTAGCTTTGCAGTGGCTCCGGTTCTCAAATAACCCTCCAGGATGAGGGTCCCTAACAGTATCACCTCAGGTTCCGGTGGTAGGGCTACGTGAGTGATGGCCTTGATTGTTTTTATTACTATCTCCCAGAAGGATCTTGTCACCGGGCAGTCCCACCACATGTGGAAGTAGAATTCACACGTCCGCAGTTCCTCCAGCAGGACAGGTCTAGTACCTTTTCAAAGTGGTGT
This sequence comes from Ambystoma mexicanum, assembly GCF_040938575.1. Classification (NCBI taxonomy): domain Eukaryota; kingdom Metazoa; phylum Chordata; class Amphibia; order Caudata; family Ambystomatidae; genus Ambystoma; species Ambystoma mexicanum. The sequence continues at coordinate 645,006,186 of NC_090923.1, forward strand.
AGGCACTCTGGGGGAAAGTACAGCAGTTTTAGGGCACATTCTTTGTTGATTATACACCTGGAGGAGGTTTTGTTCCTGGACCAAATGTCCAACCATGATTGGTCTTCTATGGGGTGACCCAGATCAGCTTCCCAAAAGGACATGTATTTAGGATGGATGTATAGCATGTCTTCTTGTAGCAGCTTATATATCCTTGAAATGTCACCTCCCTGAGGGCCCCCCTGCAGTGTGAGTTCCAGGGCGGTGAGTTTGCGTATGGCCCCTTGTTTGACTGGTGGATGAGAGATCCAGTGGTGGATTTGTGTGTCCGATTCCAACCGGGAGAACTTATCTTTACATTTTTCAAAAGTGAAAGCTAAATTGTCATCGTAGTGCTGTGAAACCTTTTGGAGCCTACCACGGATCCAATTCTTGAAATTAGCTGGGCTTAAGCCTGGGGTAAAGTCCGGGTTGTGGAAGATTGGGGAGAGTATGCTTATTTCCTTCAAGATTCCTTTCTTCTTTAATGCCCATTGCCAGGATTTCAGCAAGGCTTTAGTTGATGAGAGGAGATTTGTCCAGCCCTTACATGCAGCTTATGTCATATGTGATAGGGAGCTAAGGGGGGACGGGAGCCTAGACTGTTTAATGGATACCCATTTCGGGGCAGCTGTAGGAGAGAACCATGTCAGCATGTTAGCCATTTGTGCTGCCACTTGGTAGTTTCGAAGATTAGAGACCTCCATCGCTCCCCCTTTAGCATCGCCTGTCATCAACGTTTGGCTTTCTTACCCCACCAAATACATTGGGAGATCTGTCTTTGTAATTTGGAGAGGGGTTTCAAGGGATTTCTACTGGCAGCGTAGAGCACAGATACAATAATCTGGGAAGCAGGTTCATTTTACAGGCTGTGACTCTTCCCATGAGTGAGATCTCTTGAATAGTCCATCTTTTCAAATCGGATTCCAGGTCATTGAAGAGACAGGGGAAATTGGCTGCGTAGAGTTCTTTTGGGTTTGCTACTATGTGGACCCCCAAATACGTAATTGCTTTAGTGCTCCACTTTAAAGGGCAAGATCCCTGGAAAGTTTTTATCTCTTCTAGGTTCAGACCCACACATAGGGCCCCTGACTTAGTGTAATGAATGGTGAATCCCGTCGCCTTTCCGATTCTTTCCAGCTCTATCAGGCCTCCGGTAGGGAGGATTGGCAGTTTGTAAGAGAAAGTATTACGTCATCTGCATAGAGGGATATTTTAAAGTGGTCACCATGCACTGTCAGCTCTGTGATAGATGTATTTTTACGGATTTGTTGGGAACAGGGCTCCATAACCAGGGCAAAGATTAGCGGGGAGAGCAGGCATCCCTGTCAGGTTCCGCACGACAGTGCTATGGGGGCTGAAAATTCCTTGTTCACACCTAAAACCGTTTTTGGGGAGTTATAATTTGCTAAGAGCATTTTGCGGATTAGGGTACCAAAGTGATATGCTTGAATGCCCAGTCTACCTTGTCAAAGGCTTTAGTTGCATCTAAGGATAGTAAAGCTAACTTTCGGTGTTCCGATTCTGCCACTTCCACTAAATTGAGAGCCCTTCATGTGTTGTCTCCTGCGCTTCGTCCCAGGATCAAAGCGCTTCGTCCCAGGATCAAAGTCTGTTTGGTCTGCATCAATGATCTTGGGGAGAATCTGTGCAAGCTTATTTGCCAGGATTTTAGAGTAGATGTTTGCATCTATGTTGAATACAGATATTGGCCTATATGATGCACAGTCACTAGAGTCTTTACCAGGTTTTAATATTAAGATGGTTATGGATTCCTGCATAGATGGAGTTATCATGCCTGTCTCCCGGAAGGAGTTGAAAAGCTTGGTGAGGGGGCCTGTAAGGAGTGACATAAAGAGTTTGTTAAATTTGGGCGAGAATCCATCGGGCTGGGGGCTCTGGTTTTCAGGGTTTTTATCCCTAATTCAACTTCCCCTGCAGTGATCAGGGATTCCAGAGTTTCCCTGTATATGTCTGTTATAGAAGGAAGGGAGGCTTCTGTGATGTAATTTTCCTGTTGTGTACGGGAGCGGCGGGTGGATGACATTGTTTCTATCAGTTGAGTGGTTGCCAGCTTTAGCTTGGCGTCTTCCACAAAATGGGAGATGCCCTCAGGGTCTTTTAAACTAATGCTTAAATTTCTCCTTTGGGTTTTCACAAATGTTTGCACCAGGGGTATATTTGCTTTGTTGCCCTTGGCATAATATCCTTGCTTTGTTCTTAGCAGAGTTTGCATGGTTCCTCAGCATAGTGGGCCTCCAGTTTATTACGAGCAATATGTAATTCTCAGGCAGCTTTTGGTGACCATCCCTGTTTATGTTTGGCCGTGGCCACCTCTTTTTCTAGCCGCTCTTTGGACTGCCTTTGGCGTTTCTTGTAGGCTGTCCCATGGGCTATTAGTTCTCCCCTAATGATCGCTTTGATTGCCCCCCATCTGGTGGCCATCGATTTGGGACTGATAGGGTTTTCCTTGAGATTGTTTTAGATGGCTTTAGTTAGGTCATCTCTGAGTGCCATATTGTTCCGCATTGGGTCATAGAGGTTCGATCTTGGTCTCAGGGCGGGGGAGGGGTCAGGATCATAGATTTGGGCCGTGAGGATCACTGGGGAGCGATCTGAGATTACCCTGGTTCCGATGGATACTTCTTCCATGTGTGGGATAAGTTGGGGGCTAACCAATAGCAGGGCAATACGGGAAAAGGGGCGGTGGATGTGGGAGAAGAATGACAAGTCTTTTGTCTCCGGGTTCAGGACCCTCCATGCATCAAACACGCCCAGGGATCTGAACTGGTGTAACAGACTCAGGGAAATTTTAAAGTCTCTCATCGCAGGCTGGTGGGATTTATCAGTGTTGGAGTCCGGACCCCATTGAAGTCTCCTCCTATGATCACTTGCCCTTCCAGGAAGGGCAGTATACTGGATTCTAGGTCTGCCAGGAATTATTCTTGGTTTTGATTGGGGGCATACACCGAGACCAGGCTGTGTAATCTACCAAACAGCTTACCTTTGATGGCTAGCGCCCCTCGGGACCACGCAGCACCTCCCGTTCTGTAAATGAGACTCCTTTCGCCAACAGCCTTGCTGTGCCCCCTTTCTTTGAGCCACTAAATGTTAGGTATTGTTTTGGAAAGGCTCTGCTGAAAAGTCGTGGGAAGTCCATCTCGAGCAGGTGGGTTTCTTGGAGGAATACCACTGAACTCCTTAGGTCATTAAGGAGTGCTCTTGGAAGTGCTGGCAAAGATGGAAACACACTTAACATGGTGGCTCGTGGTTCCACATTGACGCTCTAGTCTTTTTCAAGATGGCCGCGTACAGCTTATGAACGAGGAGCAGTGGTTCACTCCTTGCGTTGTATCGTCCATGGTATCCTTGCTCAGAGGCTGTGTGTGTTACAGTGACTTTCATCGGCGTACCATTGTTCTTGTTCTATTTTCTCTCTTTGTCCCCTTTTGTTCGGAATCCTTCTTGCACTCGGGTGTCCTCTCAGTTCTAAGTTCATTTTGGTTTGTTTACTTTCCGTTTCTCCCTGCCTTCCTATTGTACACTCTTTTCTCGTTCTTACCTTACTGTCGCCTTCCGCACAGTTACCGGGGTCTCCGGACTCCAGTGACCGTGTGTTCCAATCTTGTCGCTGTGTCTGGCGATCCTTACCTTATACCCAGCGCCGCTGACATTTCCTGTTTTCCTCCGCCTGTTTCATCTTCCCCTGCCTCCAGGTGCTTGCCGTCCATGAGGGGACACTTTCCTTTTGCTTTTTCATCAGCGGTTATCAGTACGCTCCACTTTCCCCCAAAGCCGCAATATTCTTTTTCTTTCTCTTCTCGCGACGCCGTACACCCATTGTTTACATACTCCATGTACGGCGTTCGCTAGCAGTGCACTTCTCTCAACCCTTACAGTTATTCTTTTCCCTGATTGTTTAGCTTCCTGGATTCTTCCTTTTCTCTCTTCATCTTTCTTTTTCAAACTAGCACATACTTATCTTCTTCTGCAAGCATTCCCTTCTTCTGCAGCCTATGGAATTCGGTCAACAGACTCTGTTTATTCAGTGTATCCTGAGTAACTACAGTTCCCAGAGTTCTTCCTCTACTTACCGAAGAATTGGATTTCCACGGATTTCTTAAACTACCTGAGACCAAGAATAGTTATTGCTTCTGAATCCAACTACTGCTACACCATCTACCAGGGTTTTTTATGCCAGGAGGCTTTTTTCCTGAGACTTTTGGGACCTGCTCCCTGGGGTTCACCTGGTCTCATTAAAGCAGTCGGTCAAGGTGGCCTCCGAGGGAGCGTGTCGTTATCTTCATCAGAAGAAGGAGAAAAAGTCAAGAGAGCACAGGAAGGCACGGAGAAAGAAAACATCGGAAGCATTGGACAGTTCGATAGAGGATACAGGTGAGGAGGAGTGTGGGGAATACATTCAGGAGTTTCACAGAGGCGTTGCAGTGCGGATTTGCGCTTCTTAGGAGAATTTAGGCCTTGAATGTTGAGGGAGACAAAGCGCGGCTTCTGATGTGGGGGGGAAGCTTCTTGCATAGCTGTCAGCTTATTCGGGGTGGGGGAGTCTGAACGATGTGTCATTAACATCTGGTTCCGTGATCTTCCTCTTGAGTCGTTGCAACCGGCTTTTCAACTTTTCTCAAACAAGAATTATAACTAAACTGCAGATTGGATCTATGTGATCATTGCGACCACACACAATTGCGACAGCTGAGAATGCTGACTTAAAAAAAAAATATTTGTTTATGAAACCCCCCTTTACACCACATAGATATGCTGGGGGAACAGCCCCCCCACCCCCGCCCCCGCAGCCTCCCATAGTACTATAATATCCCATTCCCCCTCACATATATATGTGGTGTAAAGGGGGTGTTTAAAAAAAAAAGTCGGCATTTTGGCCACTGCAATTGTGAGGGCGACATTTTGGGTCATTACCCTGCAGATCAAAATAAAAACAAAATGGGGCATAGAGGCCAGGTGCCAGCAAGTGTTTGCACTCTTCTAGGCTGGGGTATGCCGCATGGGGTCCCTCGTAGTTTTAGCTTCAGGAGCCGTCTTCGAGGAGTCTTTCTGACCGGCAGACCAGAAGTCCATTTGGGATGGTTGGGGGAGTAGGTCATATGTGTTGCGGGTAGCTTCCTAGGTTCTGTCCCCTTGCCACCATCGACTAGGTATTCCGTCTCTGCTTGGCGTCACTCTCTTTCCCGCCTGCTGGTGGCGATGTTGTAAGGTCTTCATCTGTGGTCGAAGGGCCTCCTGACAGAATGCTCTTGGCTTCTTCTAGCGCGCTGATAGTCCGGGCCATACCTTCATAGGTGAACTGGAGGGTTGCAGGGAAGCCAGCGGTATTTGATCTTTCGATCTTGTAGGAATGTTTATCCTCCAAGATCTAAGTAGTTCAGTTAGTTGTGTTGTTTGCTCCAAGGAGTGATCTTCTGCCTCGCTGACCCTATGTTCCAGTTCCTCCATTCGGTTGTCCAGCCCATCCACCCTAGTTGCTAGTTCTGACATGCAGTTCCTGAATTCTGATTTACCATTTACCAGGAGGGATTGGATGTCCTCTTTTGTGGCCAATGTGGTCTTTCGGGTGACTGAGTTTGAGGGCGCCCTCCTTCTGGTTTCTTCCCCTTGTCTTGTGGCTGCAGTAGGGTTATGTCCACGGATTTATGTGGTGTGTGGTGTTTGGCCATTTTGCATGCTTGCTGATTATTGTCCTGGGGGTCTTAGTGTCTCAGATGCTCCCTAGAGATCCTGTGCCAGATATTTCTCCTTGATATACCCCCTGTAGTTTGTGGGGGGGGGTAAACCTCCCGGTGTGAGATGTTGGGGCAGATTGTGCTGCCTGTCCCTGCTTTCCACAACTTATGTGGTTGATTGTTGTTCTCTTCCCTCTCCCCCTTTGTGGTAATCCGGGTGGAGGCTGGTTTGGGTGGGTTAGGCTCTGTACTGTCCTGCCAGGGGTCTTTCCCTTGGTGCCTTCCACAGGGAGGGTTAAGGGCAGCGCTATCCTGTTCCTGGGCAGTGCGCATGTGAGTGGCCTTTTGGAAATCGATGCATGACCCGGAAGGGGGAGGGGAGATGGTAGGTGAGCTCTGTGTTCGCACAGAGGTGTATTGGTGCTCTTCTCTGTCCGCCGTAGGAGCGGGCTTGCTCCAATTGTACTTTCCCTCCTCTTACTGTGGGGAGGTCACGCCCAGCCAACAGGCTCGGCTCTCCCTCTTTCGGCTTGGTCTGTGGCTGTGTCCCGCTCTTGATTCCACAGTTTTCTACTCACCGCTGGGTGTCAGGACCACATCAGGGCCGCGCCTTGGAGTTTACGCCGCTCTGCGCACTGGGTCAGTGCGTGGTTCATTTTCGTATCCTTTCCGTCGTTACTCATTTGAAGATGGAGCCATCTTACATGTCCACTCTGGGGGAGGGTGTCGGCATTCTCGCATCAACTTTCTGCCCTTAGCTGGCTCTCTTTTTTGACCAAATTGGAACTGAGTGTTCCAACTCTACTCTGCAACAGATGTTGAACCTTTAACTTTTTGCACCGGCACCACATCAGTATTATGGCTGGAATATCCTGGGCTCTCCACGGAGGCTCTTAGAAAAGCGATCACATTGCCGCCGCTTTAAGCCATGCCCGAAGACAGCTTGTTTTTGAGTTCAGACAAATCTTGTTTTGCATTCTTTTAGCAGCCGAGAGCAAGGTCTGTCAGCTTCTCATGAGAAACCAGAGATTATTTACAAATTCAGTGGAGTCTGGTAGCTGCAACAGCCACGCAGCTATGGAGGTCTACTGACGGGAAACATCTCTGGAAAAATACTGGGTTACATTTGGAGGAAATGACATCACACAAACAGGCAAAGAGCACGTCACTTCTTCTTACTTTGAACTCTGCGGGGCTGACTGGAACAGAGGTGTTTCCGTTGGCCTGTTCCCGATGGCGAATGCTTCTCTCTCCTACCCTGGTGATTCCCAGTGAAGGCTTGCCTGAGATGAAGAATGTTAGAGAGACACTAATGGTGATGTATTTCTGTTTCATTTCTATCTGTCTTTTATTGTGACAATCTTTAATTGCGATAATAAAGAGACCTGAGACATGTCTATTTCAAAATGTACATGAAGTGTGAATGAATTATTTGCATTCCAAGATAAAGAAAATTGGAAGGCATTGTGCTTTAAGTGCAGAGGGGAACCCCTTAAGTAAAAAAGATATCTTTAAATTACTGAGAAAACAGGAAGGCAAAATATTTGGCGTCACAATCAGTGGCCTTGAGCTGTTAATTTCTTGGCGGACTGTAATCTGCAGTTTTTGTGCTTTAGAGCACAGACTTAATTTCCACATACTTTGAATTATGATGTTTTGAAAGGTTTGATTTTTGTTTTTCCTTTTGGCTTTGGTTTTATAACTGAAAGTGTTTGCTGTGTGTGCTAAGCCTGGCAGTGTGCAACTATTTATTTCATCTTTTTAAAGTGACTGCGATGTTCGGAATGCTGGGAGTTGTTTGTGGAACTATGTGCCTTTAAGCTACTATGGAGAGTAGCCCAGCAAGCATTGAGCGTCACTAGCTCCGCCCTCAGGAAGTCCTGACCCACTTCTATAACTACCCACGGTGCAGCGCACCTGCACGCGCACCGTGAAGCACCTTCAAGCACTGTTTACTGTTCACTGTGAGCGGTGCAGGTCTACGATCACTATTTTTCCTTTTTCACCTACTTCAATGAGTAAAACACCCCTTGAAGTTCACCTGTTGTGAAATAAGCTACAATGTCTGGGGCTCTGGTCAGTAAGGAGAACATGCAATTTAATATGCTGTGTGACGCTACTGTGCTACTTTTCTGTTTTTCTTTCATGGGCTAAGCATTTATTTTGCTGAATACGACTGGTTTACCTCTGATTCCTTTTGTATAGCGGGTCAAACGTTACCTATAAGCTGCTTTAGTGTGATTTGATTATGGGGAAAAAGAAAGCTGCCTTTTCAATGAAAGACATTAGAGCAGACTTTTTTAATGCAGTTAGCACACAAAGTGCGAGCTTGGCGCGGGCAGTGGCCCTTCCACTTTCTGTTATTAGTGATGAGGAAGAAGCCTTGCTGCAATGCGCCCAGGATTGCTCTCCTAACTGCAGAACCAGAGGACCCAATGGACCCCTCGCAACTTCTCTTTGTTGATGAAGAACTATCTCAATCTAACTTAGGGAAGGTTATTATCCTAGAGAAAGAGGATACCCTGGAGGAACCTAAAGCTACGAAAGAAAGCAGTTTTTCTTATGACAATTTTGTTGACTCCTTATTTGATCCATCCTTGGAGGCAAGTCACAAGTTAGACTCTGATGTAACACTTAAAAATGATGTGACCCACATGGGAATTGGATCTGATTTTGCTGCAACAATTAGCATATTTAATAGATTATTGCTATCAGAAGTGAGAAAACAGACAGCAGCTCTAACCAATTTAGCCGCAGAGTTTGTGAAAATGCCTCAGTATATAACTGAATCTTTTGCTGCAGCATTGAGTAAAGAAACCTCTAACATTCTGGCCTGTGTGCCAGGGCTGCTAAGGGTTAAGGATATAACTGTCCTGGACAAACCTCCTTCCATTGATGAGATAATCATAATTGCACCTACCCACGACGGTGTAGTAGGGGGTGGTTCATCGACAGAAGGTTTACTTACAGAGTCACAGGAGGTGGTCTTTGTAACTGACAAGGAAGAAAATGGCCTCCCAAAGACTTCTATTAATGATGTCTTTGAGGTAAAAATTTCTAAACGACAGAGTAGGAAACTGGCCAAACAAAACAAAAAAACAAATAATAATGTGGCAAGAAACAAAATGTCACAAAAATTTATGAGGAAATTGGATATGCAACAACTTGCTCATGAAGAGGGTGTTGTGCTCTCTGAGCCTACAAAGAATCGCACAAGCATGGGGACTAATAGCTTGACAACGGCTATCACGACAGGACAAATAATTGATGTGGAATGTACTCAAAGGGGTGCCTTCACTGAATGGGAGAACACATTGGGTGAAGCCCTGAAAAGAAAGTCAGACGTTATGTATCAGATCTTTAAAGGTACTCACTCACTGGACTTCAGTAAAGACAACCTAAACCCTATAATTGTCTGGGGGACTAAATTGCACGACGACTGCACTAATAACAGCATGCTTAAAGTTATACAAGCACCACATTCTGTACCTGTAGGTTGTGCAGGCAACTCTGGGGAATCAATTAATGAAATGCAACCTAAGGGGTCTACTCGTGTGAAACACTCTGGAATTACAGTTAATACTGGTTTGGGTAGTGTGGAGTGGAGAAGTAACAATGAGGTTGGAATACTAATACACACTTCAATGCTAATAATGAAGTGAATGGGGAGCGTGAGCTCCTTTTTTCCAAACCTGATTGTGAGACAATTGTTGGTGCTCAGGGTTTTGATGAAGAGGCTAAAGAGAATGACTTAAGGCGAGCTATTTTGAAGGTGCTCGGGGAGAATCAAGCCTCTATAAACATCTGTACTGTGGGAATAACTCACCCTAGTTTGTTACAAGAAAATGATGTGAATAGGGTGAATGAGCTTTTTCTCCCCAAGCCTAACTGTGAGACATTTGCTGGTGCTCAGGGTTTTGATGAAGAGGCTAAAGAGAATGACTTAAGGGGAGCTATTTTGAAGGTGCTCGGGGAGAATCAAGTCTCTATAAACAAATGTACCTTGGGAACAACTCACTCTAGACTGTTACAAGAAAATGCCCCTGAAATACTGAAGGAGAATGAATCTAGAGGGTTGGGAAGAGAAAACCATGATGTGAAACCAAAAGAATCTGAATCTGATAATATGGGGTTTTACTCTGGTACACAGTACACTGATTTAAGACAACCAGTCTTTCCTGAAATCCCGGGTCTGATACTGAAAGTACTATTTAAGGGCAAAGGTCATACTTCTACATTCTATCCTTATTAGCTACTATACCTGAACTTAGTTTGATTACTTCCGCGGACATTATTTTGGTTGATTTTATTCTTAGATCCAGATTTGACTATGTAAGACTTTTCATACCCTCTCCTCTGGTTAGGTCTCTATTATTAAGGGAGGCTGAATCTCTTCAAAAACGAGGTTTTGACATTTTTGAATATAAACTCCCTGTGTTTATACAACAGAAATCTAGATTGCTTGAAGCAGAGCAACAAGAATCCAACCAAGTTAACAAGTCTTCTAATGTTGAATCTGATCTGAATAAACAGGAATGGAGGTGGTTGGCCTTGACCCTGAGGGAATCTATTGACTCACTCAGAAAACTCAGCAAACCCCTCTAGCTTGAATCTTTTGAATAATGAAAAAGTTACAAGCTATCTATCCCAATTTGATTTTGTTCTTCTTCAAGAGACCTTGTCAAGGGAGCAGTTGTGTTGGGAAGGGTTTACTGTGGTTACTGTTTGTGCACATGGATGCAGCAAGGGGCGCCTGAAGGGTGGTCTACTTATAGCTGCCAAACAAGCTAATCGTTTCTCTAAAATGGGGGAATGGTATCTGGAACACCACTTTCTTGTGACTGCTTTTAAACTTGGAGTAAACAAGGATTGTTTTTCTGTCCTTCTTATTAACATCTACTGGAACCCAAGTGAATTGACTGACCAGCAACTAGGAAGGGAGCAGATCAAACTGGGAAAAATAATCGAAACTTGGAGGGAGACAAATTTGGGAGGACACATTGTGATGGCAGGTGACATGAATGCTAATTGTTTTTGTGATCAGTTAGTGGCGATAATATGTTGGCAAATGTTGACATGCACTCACGGGTGGGAGGTTACAGTATTATACGTGGAAGGTTGTGGATGCATTCTGCGGAATCCTTGGGGTTAGAACTTCTAAGAAGTGATCACTATACTTGGAAAGCCAGAGGTCTTGAATCTACTATAGACTACATTTTGTTTCATCTGGCATTTCTAGGAACTTGTGCAACTTTGAAGTTTTGGACGCTAGTACTAGTGACCATTGCTTTCTCACTCTTAAACATGTTTATTTTAAACAGGCAGGTTATGACAATACAAAGCTTAATCACTTGCGACATGAAGCATAAAGCAATACCACTTAACGCTCTTCCCACCCCACCCTCAGGTCTTAAGTTCCATCTTCCCGCCCCCGCTGGGGATCTCCATCTTGAACAGTTCTCCTGGCCAGTTGGGGCTTGAATGTCAGGGCCTGGAACTTTTGGTCAAAGTCCAAAACCGGACCCCAGATGTTGTGAAAGCGATGTAGAATGCCTGCCCCGGCAGCCGTCACCTTCTCAGCGATCAAGATGTCCCAGACTTTCATCCACCAGAAAGGCATGAGCGGGCCTTCCGTCGTTTCCCAGGTGCGGGCTATCACGTTCCTGCCCGCCAGTAAGCATTGGGATAATAGTTTGGCCTTAGGACCGGACCTTGGATAGATCCCGGGGATCGGTGCTCCAAGGAGAATAGGTTCGGGGTCCAAGGGCACTCGCACCTGAGTGATGTCTGCTATCGTCGCTAAGTATTGTTTCCAAAAGGCTTGAGCCTTGGGGCAGGACCACCACATGTGGAAGAAGGAGCCTATTTGGCCGCATTGTCTCCAGCATTGTGGGTCGAGTGTTGGGTTCATGTGATGAAGTCTTAGGGCAGGGTAGTACCAACAGAGGAGGATCTTGTAGGCGCATTCTCTGTTTGTGATGCAGGATGAGGAGGTGTGAGCCCGGGACCAGATGTCAACCCACTGTTGGTCTTCAATCGGACGGCCCAGGTCTGCTTCCCATAGGGCCATATACCGAGTCTTGGAGGTTAAGAAATCCGTTTGGAGGTGTTTATATAGAGTGGAGATTCTCCCTCGGGCGGGAGCTCATTAAGGGTCAATTCGATGGCTGTGGGGGGGCGGATAGCTGCCTGGCGAGTCTGTGGGTGGGTGCACCAGTGGCGCAGCTGGGTATATGTGAATCTATCCTGTTCCTGGATCCTAAAGAGTTCTTTACATCGCTCAAAGGTGCAGGGTTGGCCCCCTTCAAAGAGTTGTCCCAGGGTCTCCAGGTCTCCTGCAATCCAGGACTTAAAATTTCAGGCAGATAGAGCAGGTGAAAAGGTTGCGTTCATAAACACCGGGGAGAGGGGGCTGATCCCCGTCGGGATCCTCTTCTGTTTCAACGCCTTGTCCCATACCGAAATGGTGTGTTTGGTGGTCTCCAGAAGATTCAGCCACCGTCGCCATTTCGGAGGGGGGATATGTGGGAGAAAGTGTAGTGGGAGGGGTAGGTGCGCCTGTTCGAGGTCCACCCATCTAGGGCGGTTGGTAAGGATTTGCCATGATTGGATACATGACAGCTGAGCCGCCATTTGATATTTCTGTAGGTCTGGGACACCGAGGCCACCGAGTTTCGCGCTGCCCAGCATCGTGGATTTAGGGATTCTGGGTTTTTTCCCCCTCCAAATAAACTGCAGCATTTTCTTCGGTAGGTGTTGAAGGGCTGGCGCCGGAACCAGCACCGGGAGTGAGGAGCAAGCGTACAGAAATCTCAGTAGTAAGTTCATTTTACAGGCTGTAATACGGCCCATCAGCGATATCTCTTGTGCCGCCCAACGCTTTAAATCTGCCTCCAAGTTTGTAAATAGTGGGGGGAAATTAGCCCGATAGACCTCGCTTGGGTTGGCCGGGATATGGACTCCTAAGTAGCTGATTCCCTTGGTCGTTCATTGTATTGGGCACAGAGGGATTAGGGCTTCTCGGTCTTCCCGGGTCAGACCCACTCCCATGGCAGCTGATTTCCGGAAGTTGATGGCAAAGCCTGAGACCCTTCCATAGCTCGCTATCTCAGCCAGGGCTTGAGGGAGGGAGGAACGAGGCTTCGTGATAGTTAGGAGGACATCGTCTGCATAGAGGGCCAACTTGTGGTGTGCCGTGCCTGATTGGAAGCCTTCGATTGCAGGGTTCAACCTGATCCGTTGGGCAAACGTGCGAAGAGGAGCGGCGACAGTGGGCATCGCTGTCTGGTTCCACAGGTTAGGCTGATAGGGGAGGAAAGGGTGCCATTAACTCTGAGAAGGGTTTTGGGAGCTTTGTAGTTTGCTAGCGTCATAGTGCAGAATTCCGGGCCAAATCCAAAGGCGTCAAGGGTGAGCCTCATAAAAGTCCAATCCACTTTGTGAAACGCCTTGGTTGCGTCCAGAGGCCAGAAGCACCAGCTCCTGGGAGTCTCGGGAGGCAAGTTCCACCAGGTCTAAGGCCCTCCGGATGTTGTTGGCTGTGGAGCGGTGTCTGAGAAAGCCACTCTGATCCGCACTGATTATCTCCGGCAAGAACTGAGATAGTCGTGTTGCTAAGATTTTAGAGTATATATTAGCATCTATGTTGAGTAGGGCGATGGGTCTATATGAGGCAGGGTTCTTCGGATCGCTTCCACGCTTAGGTAGTAAGACCATAATTGACTCCTGCATGGACAGGGTTATAGTGCCCGTGGTCCTGAACGAGTTAAACAACTGTAGCAGAGGCGCTAACAATTGGGGTTTGAAAATCTTGTAAAACCTGGTTGTATATCCATCAGGGCCGGGAGCCCGGGATTTAAGGGCTTTTATTGCCTCGTCCACATCCGCGTCGGTAATCGGCGCCTCCAGAGAGTCATGGGCTGTTCTTTTTAGCCGTGGAAGCGCTGCACTCCATAGGTATTCCTTCTGTTCCTTCATGTCCCGTACCGGAGCGGTCATCACCTGGGTCAGGTGGGCCATTGCGAGCTGTAGTTAGTTTGTCCTGGTCAGTGTAATGGACCTTGCCTTGTTGGTCCTGCAGGCCCACAATCGTGTTATTCCTCTTCGCCTTGGCAAGTTTGGCCACCAGTAACTTATTCGCTTTGTTGTTCTTAGCATAATAAAACTGTTTAGCTTTTGCCATTTGGTGGGCAGTGTGTTCGGCGTAGTGGGCCTCGATCTGTTTTTGCGCTATCCGGATGGCCCGCTGAGTTTTAGGGGTCCAGCCCTTCTCCTTATGGGTCCTTTCTGCTTTTTTAAGTTCTTCCTCAAGACCCTGGCGAGTTTCTCGTTTATGCCTGTGATAGGCCGCTCCTTGAGCAATCAGTTCTCCCCGCACTACTGCCTTCATTGCGTCAAAATTGTTGGCGGTGGAGGTGTCTTCGCTGGGGTTCCCCTTAAACAAGTTGGTGATCGTGGTTGCGATCGCGTCTCTGAGTGGCATCTCGTTAAGAATCGGATCATATAGTGTCCATCTGCGCTGTTGGGGGTTAGGCGGTTCCTGCACTCGGATTTCTAGTGTCACCGGGGCGTGATCAGACAAGATTCTGGAGCCGATTGTCACATTGTTGGTGAATGTGAAGATTTGCGGGGATACTAGGAGAAGATCTATCCTGGAGAAGGTTCTGTGGACATAAGAATAAAAGGAAAAGTCTCTTTCGGATGGGTGGAGTACCCTCCATGAGTCCACCACCCCCAAAGTTCTGAATAGTTGCAGGAGAGCCAGGGCTATAGTGAGGTCTCCGGCACTGGGCGGGTGCGACTTGTCTTTCGTGGGGTCCGGGACCCCATTGAAGTCCCCACCAATCACTATCTGGCCCTCCAGAAAAGGAGAGAGAGTTGTATTCAGGGACTCATAGAACAGCACCTGGCCTGAGTTGGGTGTGTATACAGAGATTATAGAGTAGAGTTGTCCCAGCAGCAGGCATTTCACCGCCATGTACCGCCCCTCCGGGCAGCTTATGGAGTCTAGAATTTGAGGGTTCAGTCCCCTCCCAAATAGGATTGCCGTGCCACCCCTCTTGGAGTTCCCAGATGCGAAGAGTTGCTTCGGGAAGTTTCGGGAGCGTGGGCGGCTGTGGTCTGCCAGCAGCAGATGGGTTTCCTGTAGCATAGCTACTGCTGCGTCGTCATTCTGAAGCTTCTGTAGGATGGACTTGCGTTTGGCGGGTGAATTCAGTCCCTTGGCATTCAGGGAGACAAACCTCAAAGTCCGATGCTCCGGGGCTAGTTCCGGGGCTGCTGACAAGTCCTGGGGGAGAGGGGGAGACATAGAGGGATCAGCCATCATGTCGTGGAGTGTATGGCCATTCATTAACCTGCCTATGGGGTTTTTGCTCGGGCCGCCAACGGGAGGGCCGAGTTTTAACTGGGGGTGGCAGACCTTTTGTAGGTCTAGATCCTCCCCTGTCCAATGGGGCCACAGAACAGCATGTAGCCAACATGGCTAACCTTACAGGTAGTCTCAGTGGATCTTTCCAAGGACTCATGGGTGGACTGTGCCTTGGAACCGGGCATGAGCCGTGGAATAATGCCCGCTGCTTTGGGGATGGAGCTCATCTGTGTTCCTGTGGGTGCTGATCGCTTCATGGTGCCGGACTGACGAGCCGGGACGGAAAGTGGTGGCTCCATCATGGGACCACATCTGGCTACTTCCTCCTTCGGAATCTGGGAACCCTCGACCAGGAATTTTGTGTGGGGTTATGGGAGGCCACAAGGTCTAAGTCAGCCGTTGCCTCGGAGGACGAGGGAGGTGAAGGCCTAGAAGCATCTGGGCGCAGGATGTTTTCAGCATCTTCCAGGTGGATAATTTTCCTTAGTGAGCCCTTGTAGGAAAATTGCAAGGCTGTGGGAAAGAGCCATCTGTAGCAGATTTTTTGGGCTTGAAGAAGAGTAGTTAGTGGGCGGAGGGCTCGCCTCTTTTGGAGAGTAAGAGGGGAAAGATCCTGAAAGATCTGGAGGGAGGTCCCTTGGAATGTAATTTTATCTTTGGAGCGGCTTATCGCCGAGATGGCTTCCTTCGTGGTAAAGAAGTGCACCCTAGTGATGACGTCAGGGGGGCCATCTGACTCCACTCCGCAACGGGGGTTCCACCTGTGGGTGCGATCTAGGAGAAGCTGTGAGTCTTCAAGGTCAGGGAGGAGAGACTGAAAGAAGAGGCCCACGTATTCAGCCAACCCCTTGTCTGGGATCGAAGTAGGAACCCCCCGAATACAGAGGTTGTTGCGCCGGGCCCTATTTTCCAGGTCTTCCTGCTTGTATTCTAGGATGTCGTACTTGTCTTGCAGAAGTCTAATTGAGCGTTGGACCTCAGTTAGGGCAGAGGCATGATCTTGGATATGGTCCTCAACAACTCCCACTCTTTGTTCAACCTCCGAGACTCTTTTATCCGTACTCTCCAGCTTAGTAGTAAGTTCCGTCATACAAGAGCGGAATTCTGATTTGATATCCGCCATGAATTCACGTATGTCTTCTTTGGTCGCCAGAGGTCCCTTGTTGTCTAGGGATTCCCGTGAAATAGAGGAGCAGGGGTCCTGTTTCTTAGCTTTGTCGGATGAGATCAGCAGTGTTGCTATGTCCGAGGACTTGGTGGTCTTCTGTTGCTTAGTCATTGCGCTGGTTGTTGGTGGCGGGTCAGTGGCCGCCGGGAGCACTGTAGCGGTGAAGGAGAGTTGCTACAAGAGCCGCTCAGGGGCCCCCAGAGCTCCGCGAGAGGCTAGGGAGCGCTACCCGTGTGGGTTATAGGCCTTATCCGCGGGAAGCAGGGTCGTGGGCTGGGGCGCCCCAGGAAAGGCTCAGGGAGAAGAGCATGCAGGCTAAGCTTACCTTTAATTCGGGGACGGAGCGGGGCCCCCAGTCGGGCGCTGGTTGTAGACTCAAGGAGGTGGTGAGGTGCAATGGAGTGCTCTCCAGGGGCTCCTGCTGAAGGCTTGCGCCGCCAACCGTTGCTTGGGGGGAGGGTCTCCTGTCCCCGCTCTAAGGAATTGAGTCGCTTTAAGGGCCGTTCCAAATGTCTATAGACCGGAAGGTAGGCCCCACCGGGCACTCAGAGGAGCCCTTCAATCCACGGGCATGTAGTTGTAAAGCGGTGTGGGCCGGAGCGCCCCAGGAAGAAGAGGGAGGAGAGGGGGCACAAAACAGGGGCCAGGCAAGGAGATCACGCCGCAGGGGAATCCCCCGCCAATCCTCGATGCATGTGGCGCTCCCCGTCGGTCCCAGGAGAGCCCGGGCCGCCCCCCGCAGGCAGACGGAAACAGTCCGCTCTTCTTGCCTGGATGTCTGGATGCTCGTCCGTCCCCTCCGGCCTGTGTGTTACGGGGAGGCTCGCCTCCAACTCCCGGCTGCGTACGCGTTCATACGTGCGCCCGCCATCTTGAATTCGTTGGGCGGCAGGGGGGGACCGGGATTCAGGCGGCGAGTACGGACACAGTGCTCCTTCTCCCGGCTTTCATCTTTGAGCTGCTAGTGCCCCATCGGTTCCGATCCACATAGCTGGCGTCGGTGGATCGTGTAAGCCACAGGAACTGCACGAATTTAGCTATAGCAGCGGGCAGTCCACGGGCAGCTTTAGAGGAGCGACTGCATCGTGTCGGCTCCAAGCAACGCCCCCTGCTTTCTCACTCTTAAAATGGCAGTGGACTTTCAAGGACCGGGTTATGAGAAGTATACACATGGGGTGAAGATTAATCAGCAAGGGAATGGAATTAAGTGGTGTCACAAAAAGAACGTTAAATTCACTTCTACAATGATTAATGACTATTGGTCTATGTCTAAGTCCCATAGAGAGGTTTGTTATTCACCTTTAAATTTCTCTGACTATATTAAAAAGACCATTGAAAACATGGTTCCTTTTCACGCTAACGTTAATAAAATGAATGTTAATCATAGACACCATACAGATACAGTGGTTCATGCACGTAAGATTCTATATAGAAGAGAACTGAGAAAGCTAAAAAAAAGTTGGTTTATTGCCTTTGGAATTCACGCTGAGAAAAAATAAACTCAAACAATCCTACAAAAATTGGCATATACATTACAAAGGTTCTTGTATGCAACAGGACGGTGAGTATATGCTGAAAGCTCTGCGTGGACATGGATGTACCAACTTTTGGTATTTAATCAATGATATTGAAAAACCTCAACAGGATATGGCTGTGAATGTTATCAATGAGGACGTATGGCTGGGACATTTCTATAAATTATATACTGCTAATAAGATGTCAAGCCAATTGAAAATTGCTGAAAGCCTGACATGGTCTTTGAAGGCTTCAGTTTATGATATTACAGCCCTTATTAATAAATCCAAAATCTCGGGTGCCACTGGGCCGAATAATCTGTCTAACAAATTGTTGAAAATGGACGGGCAAAAATTTTGTCAACTCTATATGCTAACATTTTAGAGACCAAGATCATTCCTCAATCGTGGAAGGTCTCTATTGTAATACTGGTTTACAAGAAGGGGTCCCGTATGTGTCCAACTAGTTACAGGCCTATAGCAATTGCCGACCCAGAGTCTAAAATCTTTTGGTCTAAAATCTTTTGTTCCTTGGTTTTAATGGACTTGCAAGAATGGATTAAAGATAAATCCATTCTTGATATGAAACAAATAGGTTTTAAAAAAGATATTGGAACTGACTGTGGGGGCCTTGTATTAAAAACTTTAATAGCTAATTCTATGAAGCCGGGTGAGAGACCTCTATTTGTGGCCTCGATGGATCTAAGCTCTGCTTTTGATCTTGTTGATAGGCAACTTCTATGGCTAAACCTAAAAGACCTTGGTATTCCAGCTCAATTACTTCAAATTATTATCGCCCTATACACGGACACCAGGCTGAAGGTACGTTTAACAACAGAAGGTTTACTCTCAAAGGAAATCATAATTCCGAACGAACTACGTCAAGGGTGTATGTTGGCCCCTACGGTCTTCAATCTTTATGTGTGTGGTGCTCACAAAGCTCTTGGTAGTAAAGGTATGGTTTGTCCCAAACTGAACGGCGTGTGCATTGATTGGATGGCATATGCCGATGATTTTCTTCTTTTGGATAGAACCAAAATTGGACTCCAAAGGCTACTAAGAGCTTTTGAAAAATGTATAGACGCTCTTAAACTTAAAATCAATCCATCTAAAACGGTTATCGTCCGTTTGGTAATTATAATAAAATAGAGAATGCTTTTTCTTGGGTCTGTGAAGGAAAGAGGATTAAGGCACAACCATTGTTTAAGTATTTGGGCTTTTATTTCTCTGGGCTGGATTCCACGAATCTGATAAAAAGTCAGCTGAACTTGAAAGCAGAAATAGCCATTAGACAATTGAGGGCCATAGATTATAAGTTTGGAAAGTTCTCTTTGGTCCCATTGAGGGAATTCTACAATAAAAAAGTTGTTCCACGTTTAACCTGTGGAATTTAACTATTCCCTAATGGGTTACATGTACATCTGACCAGTATTGAAGCAAGAATGTGGAGAGCTGTGTTGTGGTTCCTTCCCAAATGTATTCCTCTATACCTAATAAGATATGAATTGGGTTTGCAATCGCTTTCTTCCTATGCAAACTGTAAGAGATTATGCCTTTGGAAAAAATGAAAAACATCATTGGATGAAACCTTGTACGCCTGTGCCTATCATGAATTACTGAATCCTTTCATGTGTGTGCTTAAAGCTGAAACTGAGACCTGTCTGAAAGAGTTAGGTTTATCTATGGTCTCGTTATGTAACAAGCCGGTAAAAGTAAAAAATTTGCCTTATGGGCTTTGATTGGCAAAGAACTACAGGAAAAATTTTAGAATCTAAACTTTATAAATCTACCTGTTCCATTTGGAAATGGCAGCCTGTCATGGAAGGCTATTTGATCCAATATCTGTGTAAACAGCTGCATAATGATTTTATGCGTTTTCGCTTCAATGTTTCATCTACTAACCAAATAAAATGTATTATAAATCGTTCTTCAGAAGGCAGACCATGGTGTCGATTCTGTAATATTTCTGGTGTAGTAGAAACCTTGCAACACATTTTACTGGTATGCCCTCACTTGAAGGCTCAAAGGCTAGAATATTTTGCGAAATGTGTAATCTCAACCAATGAAGTAAATAGAGACTTCATATGGTATTGAATGTTACACGATAATTGTATAAGTTTAAAAATGTGTGTAACAACTTTTTTAAGAAATGTTTGTGAATTGAGTTAATGAAGGCAAAGATTTTAGACATAGGAATTAGCTATTGATCTTAAAAGTTTATTGTAGGAAAATTGGAATTTGTTGAAAAAGTTAAAATGTAATTCTGTACTATGAGTAATATGCAATACGATTGTGACCTGGAAATTCCTTTACAAAATATGTACATTTCTGATTGCTTTATTTACACAGCTTGCTTTTTCTGTATTTCCTTACTTTTCTTTTAACAATAATGTTTGATACTTTTTGTGATTTTGTAAAGGTTTGTAATAAACCAAAACAATTAAAAATAATTTTAAAAAAGTGACTGCAGTGATTTATTCACTGTACTTGATCGAATCATACGTGCCTCACAGACATAACGTAATGCTGCACACACAGTGAGAGCCCCTGGAAGCAGCCCCCACTCACCCCAGCTCTCACTCCAGCTTATTTAAATTCACTTTGTCACCTGAAATAAGGGGGTAAAAGAGAATCAGGCCCATTTGCCTACCCAGCCCCCTTTTTATTTTCTTTTTTTTCTTTGGTCACAGATATCATCTTGATGAGGTGACCCATAAACGGTTCCGTGTGTTAATATCCCCACAAAAATATCGCCATACAAAAATATCGCCATATTTTTGCGGTGATATTAAGGCATGGAACCTGCGGGGGACACCCCCCCAACCACCGCATTATTTTGAAAGGAGTGGGGGACACCCCCGCAACCTCTGCTCCCAAAACTCCCAAAAATGATCCCCCACAAAAATATCACCTTTGGCCGTTCCAGACGACCATATATACGGTGATAATATGTAGTGATACCCCATAAACCCCACATACACAACCCTCCTCATCTCAAAGCCACATAGGGGGTGCAAATCCATCGATGTGGACCCATCTCCACCTGGGGAAGCAATAACACCTCCCACCTACGAATAATCTGGGGTTGGGGTCTGTAACACCACCTGAGAAGTGTTGTTGAAGGCCCTGGGCTACTGGAGCATAACACTACAGATCCTCCCCCCGCCCAAAACTAGTGGAACTTTCTGCAGGACTGTCGAAGCTCACCTAAGCCCAGCCGAATATGTCAAAGCACAACAAAACTCCCAGAAATGCAGATAGTGTGTTGGTGCTGCTTCCACCAGATAAAGGAAAGAAGCCTGGACCCTCCCGTCAAGGAGTAGATGCGGACACCCGCCCAGATATCATCACTCTGGTCCATTTCTTTATGACTAAAGAAGCAATCATGGCGATAAGCAACGCCAACATTTACTCAAAAATTCTGGCTAACCGCCTAGCAACGGTCCTCCCTAAATTAATCGACGCATACCAGACGGGATTCATACGAAAGAGGTCAACCGGGGACAATATCCAAAGAACCCTTGATCTGATAGAGATAGCGACCCAAGACTCCCATGAACTGTCCCTGTTGGCCCTGGACACCTCTAAGGCCTTCGACAAAGTAGACTGTGCTTTTCTACAACTCACACTAGAAACCGTTAAATTCAGCCCTAGCTTCCGTAACATGGTTCTAGCCAACTACAACTCGCACAAAACCTACTCTGGGGTTAACCACAATCTGTCGGGCCCCATTTCCCTGTCCTGTAGCACTAGACAAGGTGGCCCTGTCTCCTCTCTTGTTTGCTCTGGTAATGGAGCCGTTTGCCCAAAGAATCCGTAGAGACCCGAATGTCAAAGGGCTGCTGATAGGCACCTCGCAACATAAGGTCTCGCTTTACGTAGACGATGTACTACTCTCTATAACAGAAATTCGTCCCTCTTTGACATCTGCCCTTAATGAACTTCACAAATTTGGGGAGGTTGTAGGGTTTGCCATTAATTTTGGGAAATCAGCGGCTCTAGGGATAGGTCTGAACTCAAGCAAACTGGAAAGCCCTCGACCCCTATGCCCGATCCAATGGAACTGTAAAACCATTCCTTACCTCGGGGTCCAAATCCCAGCCCGTCCAAAAGATGTATTCCTACGGAACTTCCCTCCTCTCTTTAAAGAGCTAGAAAAGGACCTTGAGCTAGGGTCCTCGCAAGAAATATCCCTCATTGTAGCGAATTACAGCTTGTAAAATGACCCTTCTTCCACGGTTCTTATATGCCTGTGCCTCTCTACCCACTATAATCCCTGTACCTTCCCCTCCTGCGACTGCAGAGGAAAATGCTTAGATTTACATGGAGGGGTAAGAAGTCAAGGATATCCTAGAAAGTTATGATGAGCAACTCTCGCCTCGGTGGCCTGGGGGTTCCCAACCTATGAATATATCAAAGGATGGTGCAATTAACACGCTTCAGAGCATGGTGCTTAACAGATAGCCCCCCAAAATGGGTCGAACTTGAACAGTGACGACTCCCACTTCCCCTCCGCTCTCTCCCGCATGTCCCACCTCGACTTCGGAGGTCGTGGACGGGGCGCCTGGCCTCCACCAAATCCACCCTGAGTATATGGGACGGGGCACTCAGGTCCAAGGGGATCCCACGGCGCTTAGGACCACAATCTCCAGTCTTTCATAACCCTGCCTTTTTCCCTGGATCTCACCCCGCAAATTTTAAGAACTGGGTTGCAGGAGGGTTGGCGTCCTTGAAGCAGCTTTTTGAAAATGGCCAACCCCGTACCTTTGAGAACTATAAACTGTCCTTCAACCTAGCCAAGACAGACAGATTCTCTTATGCACAGCTCCGACACTGGTGCTCCCACCTGTTGGTTCGACGGGAAGCCACACAAAATTTTAGCCCTCTGGTACTTACCTTGCAGGAGCTACTGACGAGAGGTGGGATCTCCAAGCTTTACAAACTATTAGAAGATGACCTCCTTTCCTCTAGACCTCCTTAAATAACGCAGTGGGAAACTGACCTGGGTCACTCACTAGACGACCAGATCTGGGTGGACATATGGACCAGAGCTCACTCATCTTCTTTTTGCATTACCAACCGAGAATGCGCTTACAAACTGCTCCTCCGTTGGTATTACCCTCAGACTCACCTCCATCAGTTTAACCAGGCCTTAAGTCCCCTGTGATGGCGTAAATGCAGACAGCCGGGATCGTTCTTCCACATGTGGTGGTCCTGCCCTGTAATCCGAACATTTTGGAATCACTCTACCGCCACCACAAAAGAAAGCACCAAAGTGACACTCCCCGATGAACCCAAAGTTATCCTACTGGGTGCACCGGTATCACAACGGCTCCGACATGGAAGTCCACTGAAGGTCCCTACATGATCTTGTGGTGGATTAAACTATGGGATGTTCTGGTGGCGGAAAAGATCACGGCAACCAGGGCAGGCCTCTTGCATCGGTTCACTGACATTTGGGCCCCTCTTATGGATTATGATCGAAAATTCACAGCACAAATTTATAAACCCCAGATAGGCCATTGGACCTTGCGCGATAACGGGGAACTAAGAGCGCATGATCCCTGCCAGGACAGTCAAGGGGACCCATGTTTGGCAGAAGGTGGAGGGTGGGAAATATACCGTTGCAATGGGAATTCTGCCGTACAATCATCACTCGGTCTCCTAAATAAGTCTGGTCATGGGCTGATTTATGTTCTATACTTTTTGTTTGCTCTATTTTTTACCTGTTTCCATTGTGCAAATGTTTAAAAAATATACATGTTATAAAAAATAAATAAATGTGTCCTGCTGGCAGGGACTGTTGTGAATTATTCATTCCTGGTTGGAATTGTGCCCCGTATGAGGCTTTGACTGGGGAATTTGCATCTAGCTCTGGTTTGTGTGAGCAATGGGGAGAATTATTGGCTAGCGCACAGCCCGATGATGTGATTGCCTGTTTACAAAAAGTCCCAGTGATTAAAGTCAGTCTGCTGCTGTGAGCAGAAGAGGTTGGATTGTACTTGAAGCTTATCATGAGGTACATCGGAGGACTGTGCACTTACAGGAGGAAGAAAAGCGCTTAGAAAGAGAATTGGCAACAGAAAGGCAGGCTTCTTTAATGCACCAGTTGTAGTCAAAAATTTGGAGTGATAAGGCTTCAAAATTTCAACACATTTCGGAAAATGCAGCAATTAGAGTGGCCCTATTCCGATATAGGAAGCGCAGAGGTAAAATCAATAAATGCAAGGTAGCAGTTGTCATTTCAAAAGCTGCTATAAACTGGGACTTGGATTGTTGGGATGAGAATATATGGCATTCCTCTTCGAGTAGTACATCTTCTGACAGTGAAATGAGGACAGAGCCTACAGTTAAACAAAATGGGGAAAAGGTGACTGTGAATCCGGTGAATAAGCACAGAGCCGGGCATCATCCGCATAATCCAGCAGGGGGCATAGTGTCATGATGCCCGCTCCCGGGGAGCCGGTTCAAGCACTGCGTCCCCGAAAGCGGACATCCAGTCCCCAAGGAAGGACCCAGCAACCCCATATAGGGGCCCTTTGGACAGTGTCCTGGCGCCTATGGCGCCAGGCTCAAAAAAGACATCAGACCTGGCGCCATAGGCGCCAGGCTCATTATGGATGTGCTTGGGTGCACTTACCTGATGCAGACCATGCTGCAGGATCCCGGCCTCTTTGAGGCCTGAAAGGAACTACTTTACCTGTGGGACTAATTTACCATCCGGGCGTGGTCGGGGAAGGATACATACCTAATTGGAGGAAGCATACATACCTGGAACTTCTTCCAAGGCTATTTAAACCCCACCCGAACAGCCACACGTGCTTCGCGTTGTTCTGCATCTAGCAGCTGGACGCTCACCGTGTCTGCTCCTGCATCCTGACTTCTGCCACGCCTGCCAGCATCCTGGATCACCTGCAAAGGAAGAGAAGAAGAGAACAGAAGAAGGAAAAGTCCTTACCTGCTAAATCCGCATCCCGGAGACATCTCGCCGACAATCCTGAAAAGGAAGACTTTTATTTAAAAGCTCATTGCGTCGATCGCTGCAGCGCCGCATTCCACTCACCTTTACTGGGCGCCTCCATGTTCAGCAGCGATCATCCGGATTCGCAGTCACGCCCCAGCGCCTAGGGAGAAAAAGACCAGAACAAAAGGTGAGAGGGAGAAAGGAATAAGGAAAGGTAAATCTCCATGTTAAGACTTACCTGTTGATTCATTCCTTCTTCATTTCGGGTCCGCGCCGCATCCTGGCATTTCCGGACCCCGGCCCCTAAGGGGAAAAAGAAACATCAGCGTTAATGAGCGAATGAAAAAACATTACCAAAAAATGCTCATTAAAGACTTACCTGATTTCTACAAGGATTTCACCTCTCATCTCGGGTCGGTGCCTGTTCCCCGGCATTCCGTACCCCGGCTCCTATGGGGAAAAAGACACTAGCATTAGTACATTAATGCATGGACACAAGGGGAACCTCTTATCAAAAAACTTACCTGGAAGTCAAGCAAGTTTGTTTCTCACCAATCCGAAAATCCAGTGAAGTAACTGGATACCAACGCGCCCCTGCATCAGAAGCAGGATGGAGAGCTCGTCCTTCCAGACCCTAAGGTGAGACGCTACGAGGAATCACAGAAGGGTTTCGAGGAGGGTGAGAGGGGAAAGTGGGAGGCTGACTGCATTACCCCGCAGACAGTTAATCCCCTATTTTCGCCTACAGAAGGATACTTTTGCGAGCCAGACAAGCCAGATTTGGGGGCCCGGTCCAGTCCGTCTTCCGAACCCTGCGCATCACCTTAGAAGAGGTCACAGCAGCGCGAACCAGGCCAGCACCTCCGTGGGAATCAGGTGAGCGTTACACATAGTTGATTTAACCACACTTGAGGATTTCACTCAGCAAGAAGTGGGTGAAATAATTAATAGATTAAGACAAACGTCGGGTGAGCCGTTATGGGCTTGGTTGTGGAGGTTATATGATGGGGTGGGGAAGGTATGTTAGTGGAATCTACCGACTCACAGCGCTTCCTACCTTTATCCAATGATACAATGATACTAATGTTCAGGAAGTGTTGCGAGCTGCACCAGGGCCTGATGCCAATGGGCAAGCCTCACAGGTGTCATTATTACACCATGCAGCTCATGGATGTAATAGGAGGTCCGTGATTACCATTGATTGGCCTTCTGAGAAGAAGATATGGTATACTTTGAAGGAGGCAATTCAAAATATATGGGAACATGCAATGAAGGTTGCAATCCATGTTGATGAGCCGGGACACATTGGTGTAGTGCCACTATTTATATCTACCAGAAATATGGTTATCAGAACTGCCCCTTCAGCATAAAAGAGTGCCATCATGACTTTGCTAGCAGGGATGACTGGCAAACCCACTGTTGAGGTGTTGGATGCCATACAGCAATTGTCAGATCTTGGGGAAAGAGAAAAAACTGAAGACAAGCCTCGTGAGAGGGAGGGGCGCAGTGAGAAAAGAACAGAGGGCAGGAGACAAGATAGTAGTGATGCCCGTGTGTCTGGAAAGGACATGTTTTTGGCACTATTGAAAGATGGTGTGCCATGTTAAGAAATAGATGGTATTGAGACCAGGGAAATATATGAGTTGTAGAAGGAGAGGGTATGCTGGGAAAGAGAACTATAAGCAAGTCAAGAGACAGGTGGTGTCTAAGCAGAAGGGTGACACTTCACCTTCTCTGCCTCCTGAGGAGGAGCAGGGAGAAAGTTCTATGGGAATTCCTTCCCAGTACCAGCCAACATGTGCTGAGTTGAGAAAGGCCGTGCAATGTTGAAGGCTGAATCTGGGTACATTCACTGAATGGATTATGGCCAGGTCCCAGTGGTGTCAACTCGCATAGAAATGGACAGGTGACCTCATGTTGATGTACAGATCTTTTGGAAGCCTGGAAACACACAAGAGGTCAGAGCTTTGATTGACACCGGGGCGGAGGCCTCATTGATTCATGGTAATCCTTCAAGATTTAAAGGCAGACATTTTACCATTACTGGACTGGGTGGAAAAGAGACACCCGCAGTACAGATAGGAGTGGAAATAAGGATTGTGAATTTGACAAAACAGAAATATGACATATTGATTGTCCCGATACCTGAATACATTATTGGTTTTGACATTTTGGAAGGGTTGACTTTAGGTTTAGGAGGTAAAACATATCGATTTGGAGTAAATGCATTGAATGTACACCAGTGATTGCAGGCAAATGGAAGATCTCTCCGGTGCACAGGCCTTTAGCCACGAAGCGTGTGTCAATGAAACAATACTGCATTCCCGTGGGGCACTAGGACATTTCTGATACCATCAAAGAATATGTAGAGGCAGGTGTATTAAGGCCAGTCTCTACTGCTTGTAACATCCCAATCTAGCCTCTTAAAAAGGGGAATGGGAGCTGGAGGGTGACTGTGGACTATAGAGTGTTAACTAAACACAGTGCCCCTTTAATCCCTGCATTACCAGATACTGTTACCTTGATTGAGAATATCCAGATGTTTGAGGGAACCTGGTACGCTGTGCTAGATTTGGCAAATGCATTTTTCACAGTGCCAATTGCCGAAAAGGTGCCAGGAGCAGTTCTAATTTTCTTGGGGTGGGCCTCAGTACAACTTCACAAGATAGCCAATGGGGTACTTGTGTTGTCCCACTCTCTGTCATAGTCTGATGGCAGAACACTTAGATGAGATACCATGTGAGCCTGACATCCAACTCACACACTACATTGATGACATTTTGATTCAGGGAAAGGATGAACGCAGTGTGCAAAATCAATTAGAAGCAATCATTAAGTTGAAAAAGGAAGGCAGAGAAATGAACCCTAACATGATTCAAGGGCTAGCTGAGACAGTGATATTTTTGGGAATCCAATGGCATAATGGCAATCGAGAGATAGTGCCAAAAGCCAAGCAAAAGCTACTTGAATTTGCTACTCCAATGAACAAGAAGCAAGCTCAACAGTTCATAGGGCTGTTTGGGTTTGGTGACAGCACCTACATGTAGGGTAAATCTTGGCCCCACTGTACAAAGTGACATGAAAGAAATACAAATTTAAATGAGGAGAAGAGCAGCAAAGATCTTTTGAATTGGCAAAGGAGAATGTAGAAGAAGTAGAGTTAAATGTTGCTGTACAGGAAAATTATGCTAACTGGAGTCTGTGGCAGAAGCAATATAATAAGCAAGTCCCTTTTGGATTTTGGAGTCGCAAATAACCTGAGGCAGATGATAAGTACACTCCATTTGAGAAGCAATTGCTGGCATGTTATTGGGCTCTTATTGATACTGAACAATTTACTGTAGGTCATGATATACTTATTAGACCTGAAATCCCAATTATGCAGTGGGTAGTGAGCTCTCCTAAAAGTCACAGGATAGGTCACATCCAAGACGCAAGCATAATCAAATGGAAATGGTACATTCAAGACAGGAAAGGGTGGAGTAGCAAAATTACATGAGCAAGTAGCGAATATACCATCAGTAGATTACATACCACAGGAAGTGATGAAGTACAGGAATCTCCAGTGAAATGAGGAGTGCCTTATGGCGATCTGACAGTGGAGCAGACAGAACATGCTTGGTTTACTGATGGCTCTGCTCGCTATGTAGGGACTGACCGATACTGGAAAGCAGTGTCATATAATCGCAAGACATAAACGATCTTGACAACGTCAGGGAAAGGGAAGAGCAGCCAGTTTGCAGAACTCTATGCAGTCTATCAAGCTATGAAACAAGAGACACCTGGTCAATGTAATTTGTACACAGATTCATGGTCAGTGGCCAATGGGCTAGCTATGTGGCTGCCAACATGGCAAAGAAATGCATGGAAAATACATTCAAAAGAATTGTGGGGAAAGGAACTGTGGCAGGACATCTGGGAAATACTAGCGCAAAATGAAGTAACAGTGTATCATGTGGATGCACACTGTACTACTGACTCATTAGAACATTGGTTTAATTCAGTCGCAGATGAACACACCAAGATTTCATCTGTGGGTGCAGAGGCTCAGGAGGAGGATTTGGAAGGGCTAGTCATGTGGGTTCAACAGAAATACAGACATCTTGGAAAAAAGCTACTAGCAGGTGGGCACAAACTCAAGGGATTAACATCCCTTTAGAAGTAGTGAAAAAAAGTTATTTTTCAATGTCCGGTTTGTCAATATCAGTGACATAGACCCATCCTGCATACTGTCTAGGAAATTTTTGGGAAGACGACAGTTACCAGGTAGGTCAAATCTGGCAGATCGATCATATTGGGGCTATGCCAATCAGTCAAGGTTGCCAATATGCATGTACTATTGTGGATACATTTTCAGGATATCTGATGTGTTGCCATGCAAGAGGGCTACTCAGTTGAACACCATAAAGTTGCTAGACCAGATTATTTTGCATTATGGAGTGCCCTTGTGAATTCAGAGCGACAATGGCACGCATTTCAAAGGCAAACTAATTCAGTAGTATTGTCAAGAGACAAATATAGATAATTGCTGTAGGCAGAGACCAAGTAGTTCTGGTCATGCAACCTGGCCAGAAAACATGGAAGTATGTTCCTGCTGAAAAGTGTTATTTAAGAGAATAATTAGCAACACTGATATGCCTGTTTCTGGTTTGTTTTACAGATTATGTACTGGATGTGCCCGACTGGTGTAATTGCAAGTATCAATGGTCTCCAGCTGGAAGACTTAAAGCAAAAAATTGAGAAACCAATCCAAAATGCCAGACATGGTACCAAGATCAATGTGCAAGGGAGGAAAATGGAGATTGTAATTCATAAATAAAGTGACGACAACAACAAGACACCAGACCCGGCAGGCACGAAGAAACGGTTTAAAAAGAAATAAGAATTATGCAAATGAAATTTACTCCAACACAGAATATTTGGAAATATTTTGCCAAAGAAATCCTTAATACGTCTTACTTTTGCCTATTGAATGTTCATAATGGAACAGACCTACTAACGATATTTCTGGTAGCAGTGCCAACACCTGCTCCAATATTAAAACAAATCTTTCAAGGACTTCATAAAGTTTCTTCAGTTGAGGACATCGATGTTCGTCAAACTTTTTCAGTCTACAGTTATTTTCAATTTTGCCGGGAGACAAATGATGAATGGAAAAACATGACTAAACTCTACACTTGCAACATTGCCAATGTAGACATTTGTTTCAACATGACTTGTCAGCCAAAGGAGGTTGGCAAGTGTCAACAATTTATGGTACATCAAGAAATCAACTGCACTGTGTACGAAGAGAGTATCAGTGCGCGTGCCCCAAGCACATGCACCAGCATCAACAATGACATGAAATGTAATCATACAATTGTAGCCGCCGGTCATATGAGTCATGTTAAGCTACCAATAGGGTGGCTCTTTTCTTGTGGGAATATTACTTTCACATATGTACCTTCTAACATTTCCGGGCATCCATGTGCCATTACACGTTTAGCACTAACTATGTTTCCTTTGCAGCCAGCATTACCTAGAATAAAGCAATCTATTTTTAAATCTATAGGACTACACTCAGATTGCGATTCCAATGTGAAGTTATTATTAGAATCCGAGGTCCTAGCCCTTGCTTACTCTTTAGTGGGAGTTTGGGGATTAGCTGCTGGGGGATACACAAGCTTAATCAAAGTAGCATGTTTAGTAGTGAAAGGATTACATTATCAGACTTCTGAAGCCTTAGAAGAATTGCTTTTAGATAGCAAAGTTATGAGAAAAGCAGTTTTTCAAAATAGAGCTGCTATTGACCATCTTTTATTAAAGCATAATTTAGGGTGCAATGCGTTTGAAGGGATGTGCTGTTTCAATTTGAGCGATCATTCCCAGTCTGTGCAAAATCATATTAACAAATTGAAGGAGTTGACCAAGGAGGTTACTGTTTTTCATTCAGGTAATTGGTGGGATTGACTATTTGCATAGATCCCAAATATTGGTGAGACCCTAAGTTATGCCCTTGCCTGCATTTCTGTTAAACTGATTGTTTTGATTTTGTTGTGGACAATGTATTTCTAGCTTAGCTATAATGCTATGTTTATTTAAAAAAAACAAATCTAGTGCCATTAGGCTATGGAAGTCAAATATCCAGGGGTGCACAATGTAGTGCGTAATCTTTGATTCCAAGATGGAGTTTAAGTGAAATGCATTCTGTGAACACACATGAAGGTTTGACTTCAAGTCTAAAGAGAGGCCCATTTCTGAGCACAATGTGTGTTTGCTACAGCCATAGGAAGACAGCTTGTTTATGTGTTCAGACAAAGCTTGTTTTGCATTCTTTTAGCAGTCGAGAGCAAGGACTGTCGGCTTCTCATGAGAAACTGGAGATTATTTACAAATTCAGTGGAATCAGGTAGCTGCAATGGCAGTGCAGCTGTGGGGTTCTACTGACAGTAAACACCTCTTGAAAAATACTGGATAAAATTTGGAGGGAAGGACATCACACAGACAGGGAAAGAGCACTTCACTTCTTCTTACTTTGAACTCCGGCTGGGCTGACTGAAGCATATGTGTTTCTGTTAGCCTGTTCCCGTTGGCGAAGGATTCTCTCTCCTACCCTGATGATTCCGGGTGAAGGCTTGCAGAGATGAAGAATGTTAGAGAAAGGTTTATGGTGATGTATTTATGTTTCATTTCTATGTCTTTTTATTGTTATATTCTTTAATTGCGAAAATAAAGAGACCTGAGACTGGTCTTTTTCAAAATGTACATGAAGTGTGAAAGAATTCTTTGCGTTCCAAGATAAAGCATGTTGCCTTCCAGCCTTTTTTTAAGTGCAGAGTGGAACCACTTAAGGAAAATAGATATCTTTAAATACTGAGAAAACAGGAAGGCAAAACAAACATATTAGAAAGAGGATTGCATTTGTGTGAGTGTTCAAATGAAGTTAAAGGGAATACTTCAAACGATGGAAAGTAACAGTGTAAGCGTGAAACTAGGGGATGCATGTGTGTGAAATAATAAGTGACTTTAATGTCGGACATTGAAAAGTTATGGGTAAGAGGGGCCAGAAGCCCATGGAAAAGGTGCAAGAGGCACAAAAGGAAAAGGAAGTGTAAAAGGGGCCAGAAGCCCATGAAAAAGGTGCAAGAGGCACGATCGGAAAAGAAAGTGACAAGGGGACAGGAGCCCACAGAGAAGCGTGCAAGAGGCACAACAAAGAGGAGGAATAAAAGGTAGTGCAATTGTGCACAATAAAGGGAAAGGAATGCATGAAAGTGGTGCAGGAAGCACCTGAAGATAAAAACTGAAAGAATAAGAAACCAAGAGAGGGTCAAGGGGTCAGAGTATTCGTGCTGAGAAAAAGCAAAGAGCCTGGCGTTTTCAAAAGCCTCTGATTCTACCCCATAAGAGGAGGGTGTGCAAGAAAGACTATATGTAAGGTAAAGGCATATCCTGACCAGCTGAATTGGTGTTTGGAACTAGAGGGGGCAGAGCTTGAGGATGGGCGCTTTGTGAAACCAAAACGGAACTGTGATGCATTGGGCCTGATTCACAGGACGTTTTCCGATGGGATTGCACCATTATAAAACACTTCTGTGAATCATGCCCATTGTATTTTGTTTTGAAAGCTGGAAGAGGCCTGAGCTTGGGGAAGGGAACCCTGAGAGGCCTATTGAGTAATCTGACTTTGTGTTTTGCGTTGAAACTTGGGGAAGGGAATCCAAGGAACTCAAGGGGCCTCATTACGACCCAGGCGGTAAGGGGTTAACGGCGCCATAAAAGGTGTTGGTGCCGTTAAACCCTTACCGCCTAATTACGAGGTCCCTTTGCGGGTCCCGACCTTAACGGCTGGTTTTACCAGCCGTTAAGGAAGGAACCCGCAAAGGGACTTTTGAGGTAATTACGGTACCGCAATTTGCGGTACCGTAATTACGGCCTTCCCCATTCCCCATTGAGCCCTATGGGGGCAAAAATGGGAATGAGGAAGGGCCAATGGTGAATGGGGAATTACCGCCCCGCCAACCTTGGAATGGGGTGGTAATTCCACCATTCACCATGGCAGAGTTGGTAAAATACCGGCGGCAACCATGGAGCTACTAGCGCCATGGTTACCGCCTGGGTCATAATAAGGCCCAAGGACACTGAAGGTATTGAAGAGCATTGTAAGGGCCCTGTGGAGAAGGTCATGTGAACAGCACTGTTAAGTGAACCCACCTTTGTGACACTGACTAATTTGCACCTGGTGAGAAGACCACCTGAAACCAACTCTGGTTTTACCATTTTAGTTGAATCACCATTTTTCCTTTTAAAAAGACTGCCTAGCATATTTTTGTACTGCATGAGGGCAAGCATAGGTTTAGACAAAGACAGACTTTTATTTTGGACTATTAGAAAACAACGGCCATTAGAAACAGTTAAGGAAACCATCCTTTTAGAGTTAGGGTCAGTCAGGCATTCCACCAACTGAGGAACCTCAGTAAATACAGGTTTTAAAATGAAATGAATGCTTTTGAGTCTGTGTCTCTCTTGATACCATGCCTGTCTCACACCACCTACTCACTTTCACTGCGGCTGAGATCTCGGACCGTATGGGCATTCCACACAGAATAACATCCAAAGACAGCACGATCAATTCATCCACCCTCCACACCATCCGTCCATTCAACAATCTGCCATGGAAAGGTGGCAAACAGAAACCCCCCAACAAACACCAGTGGCATTCACCAAGGAGGAGATGCTCTCTTGTCTCCAAGGTTTTCAAGATAATTTGACAAAACAACGGGCTGAACTTAAATCAGAATAAATAAAAAAAAAGACACCATTGTGGCGAGAATCAGCAACTCTGGGGGAGAAGATAAATACAATAGAATAAAGTGTGGAGGCCCTATCAGAACATGTTCCTATGGTTGTAGACGATATTACTGTAGACTAGGGAACATGAAAATAAATGATCTGAAGGAAAACACTGAAGGATTCGACCTTAAGACTCTTATTACAAAAATGTTTGTTGATCTTCTCCCAGAAGAGTTGCAACATGCCATGGAAATGTATAGGGCTCACAGAATGGGCCCACGTCCTACAAGCAGTGAGGTTGCATTTCCATGCAAGGTGATATTTCATCGGCATGGGTTTACTTTCAAGGAGAAATTATTGAAAGCAGCTAGAAAACAAGGTAAATTTTACTTTCAAGGCTCAGCAATCCAGTTATTTCAAGACCTCTCCAGCACAACCTTCCAGTAAAGGTGTAAAATGAAACCAGTTGTTTCAATTCCGATCGAAGAATAACTGAGATTTAGATGGACCTTCCCTGCTGGACTTCAAGTCACATTGCAAAATCAGTCTTGAACACTGTAATATTTCTGGAGCAAGGTTGCTAACTCCTGAACATCACAATCTCTGAGGCAACCTGAGTGGAGGATGACCCGGAAATGTCTCAGAAAAAGCTATGGATAACCGAGACCTCAAGAAAAAAAGACTAGAAACACTATTGCGTGCTTTAATGTGGACTCTGGTCAAGTTCAACCCACCCCACCCATGCCCTTGGACTTAAAACAAATGTTACTTTTCTTCAGAGGCTTTGTCGGTTTGAAATTTAAAGTTGGATACCCCTGATTTGTTATATAGGAAACACTACACCTTCTAAAATGACATGTGCTATGGAAAATATATTTAACAAGCTTTCTTGCCACCTTTTTAGAAACATTTTACCAGGTTAATCTGAGCCAATACATTGATTGTGTGGATCAGGCGGCGGGAAGGACATGGGGCGGGGGCAGACTTTTGAAGGAATGTACCTAAATACTGCAACCGCTCCCCAAGGATGAAGGAGACTCATAAAACACAGGTGGAGCAGTTTTTGAGGGTAGATGCACCAGATTAGTAAAAGCTTTTTTTCTTTTTTTAAATGAATTTTTCTCAATGTGCAAGGTTATCCCAGGCTGCTATATGTCCTTGAACCTCACCAAATTAAGCTGGATAAGTCTTGGATAAATCACCATTGTGGGAGCTCCGTCAGATGCTAGGTTTATGGAACAACCTAATACGTAAGGAATTCTAGTGGGCTAAACAGGAGGGGGAAAAGCAACACACAAGGATACATACGAGCATGCACAACAGAGGGAAAAAACAGAAAATGACCTAACACACATGTTAAAATACTGATATTGGGGACTTGAGCTGGCCCAATAACACGTCGTGGTTATCACACGTTTTGAAAGATGAAGAGGCCAACATTGCTCTCATTGAAGAAACACACTAATTCAATACTTTCCCACTGTAAAAATTGACTTCCTCTCAATGTAAGAAAGCAGGAATATCCCTTCTCTGTCACATAGGTACCCCCTTCAGACCAGCAGCGTCTCACCAGGACCTTCAGGGGAGATATGTGAGAATAAAGGGGACACTGGCAAACAGACGGTGACTCTCTTCTCAGTATATACTCCTAATAACAATTCCTAGGGCATCTTCTCTCAAATGTAGGACAATTTGCAAGTGGTGATCTTATATTAGGAGGCAATCTCAATTTAATTATGATTGCACCTTCCAGGCAGGCATCCAATGATTGAGTTGGGTCTATTCTATGCCTATTTGATCACCCATTCGAAGAGACTGCTCCTTTTACTCATGCGTTCATAAGGTCTACACAAGAATTGACTTCTTATTAATATTGACTCAACTGCAGCATCTTGTTGCTGGAAATGATGTGTATTAGTACCATAGTCAGACCAGTGCCAAGTTTTGTCATTGCTGCAAATTGAGTTCACAGTCCCAATAACCAGGATCTGGTGTCTCCCTCATCATATATAAAGAGACTCACTAGCACTCAGTAGCCCGGAAAGAAATAAAAACACATATATGGTAGTTTTTGTAATTATATTTGCCAGGCTTACCTATGAAAGGGATATTCCCTTTAAAATCATTTAGGGGGATGGTGATCACAAAAATGTTATTAGCAACAAAATTATTGATAAGAACGATATGGCAGAAGCTGGAGAAACTTCATATTAATCTATGCTGGAACAAACTGTGGGAATTACTCCCATGGAAAAATTGTCAATGGACCTGATACACAAAATTAAGACCTTCTTGAAGAAATGGTGACTGTT
This sequence comes from Ambystoma mexicanum, assembly GCF_040938575.1. NCBI lineage: Eukaryota > Metazoa > Chordata > Amphibia > Caudata > Ambystomatidae > Ambystoma > Ambystoma mexicanum. Next base: position 645,042,000 of record NC_090923.1, read on the forward strand.
GCTCCAATTCCTACAAAAAAATCACTGAGCACTACTGTGTCTGCAAAGATTATAATCTCTTAACCTCTTTGCATGGGCTGAGCACTACATGGAGTCCGGTCATAAGCTCATTTATTCAAAAGAGAAGGAAAAGTGCCTTCTACAGATGTTGAACACTAACTGATGTTGAGTGTCTTTAAAGATGCTGCATGAAATCTGCGATTCTTGTAACTGTGCTAAAGCTAAGTTTGAATATATATAAAATGTTGAGTATAGAAAGTGGATTAGACAACATGGACAATTGACCATTATGGCTCAGTGACACATAATGAATAAAGCACTGATTATCAGCGATTTGCGTAAATTATGGTTGATCTATAAATGGGTTTATAGTCATAATGTAGAAAAAAATGTCGACTTACAAAAATGTCGAAAAAAAATGTAGAAAACAATAATGTCGAAAACCTACACATATAATGAAAAGAGTCAATTTTTAGAAAAAAAAATGTCGAAAAAAAATGTCAATTAGCACTATCAATAAATACATAAACAAGAAGAGTATCATTTACTAGGGGGGTCCCCCCAACCCCCCTCACCCAACACCCCCCGGACACCCCTCCACCACCCTCTCACCCCTCATACTCAACACATTTTAATTATATATATATATATATATTTTTTTCGAAAAATTCGAAAAAATGTAGAAAAAATTCGACATTATTTGTTTTCGACATTATTGTTTTCTAAAAAAAAATTTCCACATTTTGACTGTTGACATTATTGCATTCTACATTATGACTGACCACCCTATAAATGATACATGATAGATCTAATCGGGGAGCAGGAACTTAACCCAATTTCTAATGCAAACTGGAAGAAATATATCAATTAATTATATCACATGTTTGCGTTACAGCAAGAAGATATTGCAGTGTCATACTGGCCCTATAAAGGTGAGGGTTTTAATATAGTGGCTGAAGATATTGAGGAAGTAACCGTGAGATTGAAGCCTTCAAGGGCACGAGGGCCTGATCAAATTGCTAATCTGGTATTAAAACAAATCCCAATTGATGGGCAAAGGTGCTTGAGAAGATTTACAGTCAAATAATTAGGACTGTCACAATACCACTTAGTTGGCGAAGGTCTATTTTAGTGCCAATTCACAAGAAAGGCACTCGAGAAATTCCTGTGAATTATCGGTTACTGGTCATGACTGATTCAATGTCAAATATTTTTAGTAATTTTTTATTAAAGAGAATCAATGCATGGATTGATGAGAACAATATACTATTAAACCATCAAACCGGTTTCAGAAAGGTTCTTAATACCTTAGCAAATCTATGAAGCCTCATCTATCTAATTCGGCTAATTGTAAAAACAAAGATGTATCATTGTTCATAAGTTATATAGACTATACCAAAGTCTATGCCGGTTAACTGTGTCGAATGCTTTGGAATAAACTTCAAAGTTGCAGTTCGGACAGTATAACATTGTATTTTGTTAAAGTACTTTATAGTAATATTTCTAAGCAGGTCAGAATTACCCAAGATGGACAACTGAGGGGAATTATTACCACACATTTTGGGCTGAAACAGCGATGCACTCTGGCACCTGTTTTGTTTAACCTTTACGTGTCAGATTTGGAAAATACCCTACGCAAATGTCGAAATGTTCCACCTAAGATCAGTCGGCAACCAATAACTAATCTATCATATGCAGATGATATGATCATCATGGATCACAACCCCATAGGATTACAGCATAGTCTGACAGCATTGAATGAGTATTCAAAGATCAATGAACTTGAAATACATTTTAATAAAACAAAAATCATGGCCATGAATTCAAAAAAAGTCTCAATCAAAATAATTGAAATGGTAGATTGATGCCAATAATATAAAAATAGTGAAAAGATATGTATATTTGCGAGTGCCTATTTATGACTCTTTTGGTGCCAAATTATTGGCTAATGACTTCAAAGTCAACATTATTAGAAAATTCAATGCTTCCCCACATGCTTTTTCCTTCTTCACGCAACTGAGCACTGTCAGGATTATCAACAGATCATTGACGGCTCTTTTGCATTTACACAGACTTGCAAGATTGATATGTCTACAGTTCAGCTAGCATCCAGAGCCTCATGTGATTTCATTTGCTGCTGGACAAGGCACCAGACCAAATCCTGTCTCATGCATTTCAGTTGCTTGCCTAGAATCAGGGGCAGTGGATACAGATGTCAGGCGGGACTTTCTCTGACTTTGCTGTCTTGCTGCTGTCAGCAGAGCTAGTCTCTGTGGGCATCTGAAATGTTGGGCTTAGTGGCAGAATAAAGAGTAGCACTGCACATGTATACTCAGCAGGATTCTGAGCCCCCCAAAGCAACCTAGTAGGAAATTCCAGTCCTGCATCAAATCACTCTCTGTATCACACCACCAGTTACCGCCATTACATCCAGAGCCTGCCATGCACAGAACACAGTTGCTGTCTCCTTTGCTCCACTTTAGTCTATCAGGTAAAGAATTCATGATCCTGGGAATTTTTAACAGACGTGACTTCACAGAATAGCTCTGAAGCTCGTTGTAACGTCGGGATTCAGATTTCAATAAATGTTTTGTTAATGATATATTGAAAACAGAGTTTATCCCTCATGTCACCCTGGGCCACTTTGTTTTTCTCAGTTTAATAAGAAAGCTCAGTTGGCGTCACAGTTTACACCCACAACTGGCACTGCAGATCATTTTAGAAGCATCTAGACAGGATGGGATTTCATTTAATTTCTTCAAAATGAAATTAATTGAAAAAGGGTCTTGGACAGTGTGAGGAACCTGAGGGCATCCTCACTTCTAGTCCCCTTGATCGTCCTCTCAGGTGGCCAGGGAAAGGCCATTGCTCTTGGATCCCGACCATGGGGATGAATATGCAAGGGAGGATCGCGTGGGAGTGGGGAGAGGATGTCTTTGGGTAAGACATGGTATCCCCCCTATCCCTTGTCAGAATGAACCCTCCCCTTTCCCTGTTTCAAAGGTTATTGTCAGTCGTTACCTCTTTCTTACACCCAAAATATCTCACAAACATTTTACTTTAAGACTGGAACGAGAAGGAGGTGACTGGGAGTTATGCACACTTCCATTCATTCACACCACTTTGGTACTGAGACGAGGAAGAGGACTGTGGAGTATACCACTGCAATAGCCAGGCATGTCCACTAATGGGCTTAACCATGGTGGGGCAACTGAAGACAAGGACTTGCACCAGCAACCATTTAACAGGCCCCAGGTGCAAAAAAGGAGAGGCTGCCACGGAGAACGGAGAAACCTACCTGGAGGACAGGACGCGGCTGGCAGACATGGAGAAGGAGGGGCAGGCAGGTAGGACGCTGTGTGCAGCAGAAGGGTGAAAGAGATGCTGGGGTCCAAAGGTATCAGGTAATATTTTCGCCACCAAAAATATCGCCGTACATATGGTCATCGGGAACGGCCATAGGCGATATTTTTGGTGTCGAAAATATCAGGTGCTGGGGTTGCGGGGGTGCCCCCTGCACATAAATAAATGATGCAGGGGTTGCGGGGGTGTCTCCCGCAGGGTCCATGTGTTATTTTTGCCGCAAAAATATGACGATATTTTTGCATCGCGATATTTATGCGGCAAAAATATCACATGGAACTGGGTCCAAGTGGACCATGAGTGGGTCGATTGACCTGCAGTACCCCTTCCCTTGTGTCTACAGCATGAGCTGTGGGACACTGTAGGCTCCCAAACCCCGCAGGCCCGTATCGACAGCGAAGGACGAGCGGTGCTATGCGCATCAAGCAGCAAGGTTTAAAGACAGCAAGCGCTGCTCGCTGGGCCACAGAGAAGCACATGGTGAACGAAAGGAAGCCAGAGTGAAAAAAGACACCTGGAGGAGAAGCAGCATACTGGTTAATGTAGCGAAAGGAACACTCAGACCGGGGCGCTCTAGGGGCTGCAAGCAGACATATTTTAATGCCGAGAGAACTGCAAACTATGACCATTGGTTTTGGAAACCCAATTGAGGGTTTACGAATGCTGAACAAGCTGCAAGGTTATTGATGCCTTTAAGAGTGCAACACGTAATATTGAATACTGAACTAAAGGAAAGATATGATGAGCATATTAAAATACAGAACAAGTGATGAAAGCGAATGAGCACTGATTAACAAAGTGAAAAGCAAGTGATGAGCATTTACGAATCCTGTGAAAGCAACGTGGTGAAAAAGGGTGAACACCATGGAGTGAGTTGTGTGAAAAACATTTTGTGGCAAAGCCAAGAGACGGCCAAGGAGAATCAGAAATGAATGTTGACCAATGACAAAGGTACAGAGGGAGAAAACAAAGGTTGGCAAGAAAGCCCGAAGAGCAGAGAGACATAACAATGGTGGCAAGGGTTATCGTTTGCGTGACATGTAATGGATGGACTGTGTGGTCTGTCAACTGCGGATAGACTGTGTGACCCATGCTTGAAAAGAGCCAAGGAAAGCCTGGATGGTTACTAAGTTGAAATGGAACTCTTTTTGAAAGCCAAGAGATTTGAACTAATTATAGGTTTTGAACCTTGAAGAGCTGACATCTTGGGAAGGGAACCCCAAGACTTTGTGAACTGCGTTGACCTCTTGGGGAAGGGAACCCTGAGGCCTTTTGGAACTGTTTTGAACTTGGGGAAAGGAAAGCTGGAGCTAGAAGAAGCTCAGAACTTTATTTGGAACACTTTTTCTTTTGCTGCTGACATCCCTACACATTGGGCCTCATTAGGAGTGTTGCGGTAAGGCAACAAAGGCACTGTTATTGCTACCAGCGCTGTTTTTACCTCGCTGCAACATTCCGAGTTTGCTCACGGGTGCCGCTCTGGACGCCTGGTCAGACCAGGCGTGCAGAAGACACCCGCAAGCAGACTAGGATGGTAGCAGCGGTGCCAACTGCTACCATCCTCCCCATTCCCATTGAGCCCTATGGGGGCGCAAATGGCAATGGGGACGTACCGGGTCCAGGTCCAGCGAATGGGAATTACCGGGCCCTCCAAGGTCGGAATGGCCGGGTAAGTCCCCTTTTGCGGGACCCAAGGGCATGGCTACCTCCAAACTCGTAATGAGGCCTGTTGTATATCTTTAGTTGTGAGGGCAAGTATAGGTTTTGGACACAGACAGACTTTTGAGTTGAACTTACTGACAAAGACTATCCTTAGTTTCTGTTTTTTTTCAACCTTTACAAATATATATTTTTCAAACCTGACAAACGAAAAAAAAGAAAGTAAAAAAAAAGAAAAAATGAAGAAAAAGAAAAACAGATACTTGCAAATTCATAAAACCACATCTCATCCTAAGGAATAATTCACAATAAAACCATCTAAGATCTTATTATAAAAAAAGAAAGCATTAGCAAGCATTTCAAAGCTCAGAGTCTACATTCAAATACACTTTGATCATGTGACATTTTTTTTAAAAACAAATCAATTTAATTTTTGATCCAAATGCAATGAATTCAAAAAATGTACAACATACGCCACAACTGATGCTGGGTGACCACTCAAACACTTGGCACAAAATATGTCATGCTCCATTTGATCACAATGTGCAAAAAGCATATTTCTTGGTCCAGTAAGATTCGGGCACAACAGCAAATGTTTTAAAGTTTCCAAGGTTCCTACAGCTGGCAGAGTTCTCACTAATCAATTTCCGTTTCAGCTGAATTTCACGTGTGGGATACAAATTCCACATGAATTTTGCAAAATCATTTATCACCCCAGAGCACCGGAAAAAAGACTCATATAGGGTGTAGTCACTCCCAGTTACTTATTTTCACCTGCCAAATGTGCCATACTAACATATCCATGACTAGGCGGTTGGTGTTGCACCAGTCCTTTTCCAATATGGACTTTTTCACCCTGGCCGGTGCATCAATAAATTCCCTTTTTGCGAGACCACAGGCATCCAAGATAATCCCACAACGCATAACCTAATCATAAAGGACATGAACCTCTCCTTCGTCGACCATAAAACCAATATCCTGATAAAGCGTATTATCCATCGGGCACATGAATTTGTGATACAATGAAAGTAAATACCATTAACCCTTACATCTTAGTGAGCTTAGCACCACATTTGAATATCATGGCTAATAAAGGAACCGCATTTAGGATCCTGAATACCCTCTGTCATATTAGGCTTTCTAGTGTTCCCAAAATTCCAGTAACGAGTCAGGCAAGGATTCAATACCATAAAGAAGTTTGGGGACCACCTTCCCTACAAAGAACAAAACCAAGGGAAGACTGGAAAATTAGCAAAATCGGCTCTTTATGTATCTCATTTGAGAAATGAGACCCTTCTCTTTGCCCCTCTTATGTCTGGTTATAAACGCTCTGTCCAAGCTACCAGAAATGGGGAATCCCAAATATATTAAGCCATCAATTCTGTCCAGAGGGACATCCTTCATTATCCATCTCATCTTACTTGGCTTTTTCCGTCTAGTGAGCATTTGTATCTTAGTTTTCGCCCCATTTATCTTTAGAAGGTTCTCAGTTGCATATTTGTCAAATGCAGTGATACGTTTCTGGAGGGCTTTCAACCTGGAGCGCAGATTTTAGGATTGGCTTTATATGATCTATTGGACATTAGATCAGGCCCAGGGGCTCTAGAGTTACTGGCTGCCCTGATCATCCCATATTCATCCTCTGTATTAAATTTCAAAATGTCATAACATTTTGAAATAATAGGCAGGTAATTTGTATCCCCTTCAATGGGTAAACTAGTCTCAGCATATAGGAATTCAATATGTGTAACTCAATCTAGTTCAGAAACATTGTTTCTGCTCTTCTCCATGTGCTTTAGATTTGAAGAGTTCACCAGGTTCCAAATAAATGTGGTATCTTTTGAATTCAAACAAGCTAACATTTCTGCATCCATCTGGAGAAGCAATGCTTTGTGATTCTTCACCCAATTTGTATATTGTTGCATGACCGTTTTTGTTTTCTCCTTTACTTCGGATGCATTTAAATTACTCCTTTTAATGTAGCGTATGGAAGACCTCACTTTTAGTTTCTGTTTCCATAAAATAATATTATATTTATGAGGCCTATTATTAGAAATGTTAGATTGGGCCTTTCTATTACTGAAGCATCCCATTGATCGATCGATAATCCCACCAAAAAATTCATAGAATTTATCACGAGTAAAGTGACAAGTTTCCACGTATAGGAGGTGGCACCCAAAAACCTCTGCTAATTCACGATGTACTTTCTCAATGGTAGAGACATTCCAAGTAACTCTATTTGAGGAAACATTTGGTAATGCCTTATACTATTCAGTAGAAGGGGCTGTACCCACAATAAAAGAGCACTCCTCTGCAGCCATCGACCCAAATCTTTGGAATGCCAGGTCTGTGTGTAATAAATCTGCTGCAGTGTTGGACCTATTTCTAAGACTGAACTTACACTTTTTGTGCATTACAGAAACATGGGTTCTGCCTTATGACACTATAGTTGCTGCCTCATTAACCACACATTTGACTTCCTTCTGCCATGTTCCCTGAACCACTACCCGTGGAGGGGGTACTGGCATAATCTACTTCTCCTCATTTTCTACTATCTGTTCTCCCCTTGTCCTTCCAACTTATTCTTCGTTTGAATGTATCCACAAAATCTTTTCAAAACCCTTCTCTATTTCTTTTATTGTTGTCTATCATCCTTCTGGTCCCATTGGTCCCTTTTGTGAAGACATTGACCATCTCTTGTTTCGCGTTCTACCTACTCCTATACCTAACGTACTCTTAGGGGACTTTAATCTCCATCTGTCATCCACACACTCTACTACTCCTTTTCTCTCTATTCTTGATTCTCATTTTCTTCTGCCTATCTCTACCCCCATCACACACCTCTGGCTCCTATCTGGATTTGATCTTTATCTTGACCTTTACTGCCTCTCTGTGTCATCACGTCCTGTTTATATTTCTGATCGTTATCTACTTTCTACTTCATTATTCCCACTAGCCGCTGTTCGTTCTTCCTCTCGTGCTCTCTCGGCTCATCTTTTTCTCGACGTGATCTATGTGATTTCATGTCTTCCTTCTGTAATGCTTTTTGTACCTCTGCTCTTTCCTCTCCTCTCGCTCACAGCTCATTATGCCGATGAGGCAGCTTCCTCTATTTCCTCATCTCTTACCACCTCCCTTGATCAAATCAATCCTCTATTACCTTTCTGTCCTACTCATAAACCTTCTCAACATTGGCTCTCCCCCCACCTGCGTTCCATGCACCGTCTTCTTCGTCACTTCTATAGGTGTTGGCTCAAGACCAAATCCACGCCTCCTCTTATTTCTCTTATCATGCTCTTTATGATGACTGTTTACTTTCTGCTAAGCGTCTTTATTTTTCTGATCTTTTACAGACTCGGTCTTCTCACCCTAGGTGTCTTTTTCAAACTCTTGCACATCTTCTCTCTCCTCCTACTATTTATCATTCTGCTAATTCTACTCTTTCTGCCTCCAAATATGCTAACTTCTTTTTCTCAAAGGTCCTGTCTCTTCGTCAGGACATTGAAGCATCTAAGTGACACCATGGGTCCTCTCCCTCTCCAGTTCCTACTCCTTCTGCCTCCATTACTCACTGAGCTCCTGTTTCTAACTCTGTTTTCCTTTTGCTAGTTAGAGCACACCCTACTGTTTGCCCTACTGACACTATTCCCTCTGTGTTAATTCCTAAGATTTATCCTTTTCTTGTACCCTATCTTGTCTCCTTTTTCAATATCTGTCTTTCCACCTCCACTTTTCCTATATCATTTAAGCATGCATCTATTATTCGTGTTTTGAAGAAACCCACTGCTGATCCTTTGCTTTTCTCTGACTTTCGTCCTATTTCCCTACTCCCTTATCTTTCTAAACTTCTAGAACGGCTTGTTTATTCTCAGAGTTTCACGTTTGTTTCCAATTCTTCTATTCTTCCCCAATTTCAATCTGGGTTCTACCTTTATCACTCTCCAGAAACTGCTCTTCTCTCGGTGCTGAAGTCTCTTCTTTCTGCACGATACTCTAAACACTCCCCTTTCTTATTCTTCTTGATCAATTGGCTGCTTTCGACACTGTTGATCACTCCTTACTTTTAGCTTTACTTTCGTCTTTTGGTCTTTCAGGTTCGGTGCTGTTTTGGTTTCACTCTTATCTCTCTAATAGAACATTTTCGGTCACTTGGGCGGGCATGTCCACCGAGTCATTCTCGCTTGCCCATGGAGTGCCTCAAGGGTCGGTTTTATATCCTTTTTTATTTTCACTCCATATATCCTATCATGCGGCTGTTATTTCTTCCTTTGGGCTATCTCACCAACTTCTAATTTCTTCTTTAATTTTCTCTCGACTTTCTACTGTTCATCTGCGCTGCTTAGGCTCCCTAACTCTCGTCTTGCATTTCTTACATCAGTGTTCAATTCATCTATTCGTCTTCTGTGTCTAGTCTTATCGCAGGACTCTTTTACCTCTTCTCTTGTAATACTTGGTTGGCAACACTTTAATTCTCAAATTAAATTAAATGTTCTGTTTTTCTCCCAGCTATGTTACTGCTTTAATATCTGTCTATATCATGTTCTCTTCGCTCTTCTAAATTCCTACTTTTGGATCCTTGTCCCCCTTGTGCACAGTCTTGTTTTCGTTCCTTTGAACTCCTTGCTCTGTTACACCTTTCCGCCGATGGTCAGTGTGGCAACGACGGCGAATGTGCAATGTTATTCTACATTACTCACCTAACATGGCTGACTGCACAGTTGCTGAGTCTACGAGCAGCGGTACTGCTGACGTAGGTTTCCTGAGTACGCACCGACACGGTCATGTGACTCCATATAGTGAAACCAGGAAATCAAGCAAATGCGTCGCTACTCTCCTACACGGCGCTCCGTAAGTTTGTTCCTAGGAATATAACTTGCTATCCAGTTGTGACTTTCCCTAGTGTCTGACTTTCCCTATAACCCTCCTTTCCTCTACTGCTTCCTCTGCAGACCTTGTCTACTCGCTAGATTGCCGACCGATCATCTCTTTCCCTCGCCACTTCATCTTGCAGAATCCTCTTCTACTGTTGAGAAGTGAGTTCCCCGAACTTTCCGCCCAACAATTTCCATTCCTATCCAGTCCCCTTTAGCACATTACTAACCTCTGCTTTCGGCATCCTTTCCGTGTTCTGTCTCCATTGTAAGGTTTAGCAAACGATACCTTTTGAAGATAGCTCCGATCTAAGCTGAATAAACAATCATCTCCGTTTTAGGAGTGGGTGTATTCCTTTCTTCAATCTACTGTACCTTGCTTTCTCTCTGTTCACAGATCACTTACCTCTCCTGTCTCCTGCTTAGGATGATTCGCACCATCTTCAGGTTTCCAGACTCCAGCTAGGCTGATCCCAGAAGGCGACCAACTGACCAACTCCTCCTCAGCTCCAACGCAGGGTTTTTCTTCCCCGGAGGGTTTTCCGTGGAGGTTGTGCTTCCTCTTACACCGAGAAACTCTCATTGGTGAGGAGGGAGCAGGGTTTCCCGGGAGGCCTTTCAATTCAGTGGTGTTGCCACCCTCGGACTCTACCAACTGCCCAGGTTAGTGTTAAGCACGAATTCATTGTGGTTAAAATTTGAAAACAGATTTATAAATGCACAAACAAGCGTAATAGTAACAGTTAGCGACGCCTGATCAGAAAGAGACATTATTTTCAATATTCTACTCGGCGGACAGTGGTTTTCCGATGGAGCAACAGATGCAACAACTTATGGCTGCCATGCAGTCGATGTTTTTGGAGATGCAATCTCTGAATCAGGACAATGCTCAGTTGCGACAAGTCGTCCAGGCATTTTCTGAAACCCCTCCTTCAACATTACATACCGGCAAGTATGATGGAGACCCTCACAGACTGAAGGAATTTCTTGACAGCTGTAAGGTCCAATTCATGTTTAAAGCCCGTTTTTTCCCTACTGATAAGGATAAAGTGGGATTTCTGATCTCACACTTAACCGGCCCAGCGTTGGCTTGGGCTACTCCTTTAGTTACTTCAGGGAACGCAATCTTAGATTCGTATCCAGCCTTTACCAATAGTCTAAGATCTATGTTTGGCCGACATGAGATATCGGTTGCCACTCAAGAAAAGCTTTTGGATTTAAGACAGGGCGCTAAAGACCTTATGTCATATATCACTCAATTCAAACAACTATCTTCTGAAACCGGTTGGCCGGATGATGGTCTCCTCACCTTATTCCGAAGGGGACTTTCCGAGGAACTTAAAGATGAATCTTTGAAAGTTCCCCGTCCAGCCAATTTAGCCGATATGATTACTCTTAGCATGCAGATTGATTATCGTCTTCACGAACGCTCTCAAGAGAGGAAGAAGGGGAAGAGCTGTAGGCCCGTTTCTGAATCTTAGTCGACTATAAGCAAACCTCAGTCAACAGAAGAACCTATGCAGATAGGCCTAGCCAGAGGTCCATTGTCTGCTAGTGAAAGAGAACGACGATTGAGTCAGGGACTATGCATGTATTGCCGGGCTTCCTCTCATGTACTACGTGATTGTCCTATAGTTCCCCCTCGTCGGGCACAGACACCGATGCAGGGAAACGCCAAAACCCTGGCTTAAGGGGTACCACGAAAGGAGTTACTAAACAGTGTTCCCCAAAGAGAGTGGGTATATCCTTGGAAGCCAACACAACTGAACACTCTATGCTGGTACTTTCCCTGGTCATCACCTTACCGGACCAGGTGTTACAAGGAGTTCCTGCATTAATAGATAGCGGAGCGGCTTGTAACTTTTTGGATGATACGTGGGCTGCTAAACATGGAATAACCAGATCCGCCAAATCCTGTATCACTCCCATTCAGGGTGTAGATGGATGCCCCTTGAGCTCCGGACCCATCCGAGAACAGACGACCCCCATTACTTGCTTAATTGCCTCCCACAAGGAGAAGGTGGTATTCGACCTAATCAAGACAGCTCATTTTCCCATCATTTTAGGGCTACCGTGGTTACGGACTCAGAACCCCTTCATAAATTGGACTGCCGGTACTCTGTTCTTGAGCTCTGAATTCTGTGTTTCCCACTGTCTTACTCAAGCCTCAGTCGGTATTCAGATTCCTTCTATGGTGGTAGAACATGCCGTAGTCCCTTCTATTGGGTTGTTAGACAATATCCCGGTATGTCACCAACAATTTCAATCAGTATTCTTACAACCTGACTTTCCTAAATTACCTCCTCATCGAAGAGATGATTGCCACATCAAACTGCTCCCGGATCAACCCGTACCCTTTGGTCGCATGTACATCTTGTCTCAACAAGAAAAGAGGGCCCTCAAAGAATACCTTCAGCCGAATCTTCAGAACGGTCTTATAGCTGAATCCAAATCGCCAGCGGGGGCCTCTATTTTTTTCATCCCCAAGAAGGACTCGGAAACACTGAGGCTGTGCATAGATTATCGAGGACTCAATAAGATCACTATAGCGGATAAATATCCAATGCCATTAATCCCAGACATCCTAGAAGCCGTTTGCGGTGCTTCTCTCTACACCAAGCTGGATTTACATGGAGCATATCATTTGATTCGTATTGCCCCAGGGGATGAGTGGAAGACAGCATTTCGGACCCCATTCGGTCATTACGAGTATGGAGTTATGCCTTTTGGACTAGTAAATGCACCTGCTGTCTTCCAGCGATTTATGGATCACTTATTCGCTGACATCCTCCTTCATTATGTAATTATCTATCTGGACGACATTCTCGTTTTTTCCCAAAATCTAAAAGAACACATCCAACATGTCAACCTTGTCCTGGACCGTCTCAAGGCCAATCAACTATATTGTAAAGCGGCAAAATGTGAATTTCACAAAGAACAGGTTACTTACTTAGGGTTCGTTTTGTCAGCCCAAGGGATCTCCATGGACTCAAAAAAGATATCGGCAATCTTGGACTGGCCTCCTCCCACAAATATCAAAGAAATTCAACAGTTCTTAGGGTTCATTAATTTCTACCGGAAGTTCATCTCAGGTTTCTCGAATATCATTCTTCCTATCACCAGACTCCTTAAGAAAGGAAAGACTTTCGCATGGGACGATTTAGCTCAAAGGGCGTTTACTGAACTCAAACATCTTTTCACTTCCGGTTTCCATCTTGTTAACCCCGGATCAGTCACGTCCCTTTATTGTCGAGACAGACGCATCACACCATGCTCTAGGAGCAGTTCTTTTACAAAGAGCAAAGAGACGATCTTGGAGAAGAAAGACCGATTGCTTATCTATCCAAAACCTTCTCTTCAGAGGAAAATTATTCAGTCCTCGAGAAGGAATTGTTAGCAGTCAAGAGAGCATTTGAAGAATGGAGACATCTCTTGTTAGGTTCAGTACCACCGGTTGAGGTCCGTACCGATCATCGTAACCTCAAAGTGCTGCAACAGGCTCATACTAATAGCCGTCAGGCTCGGTGGGCGCATTTTTTTTACCATTCCCGATAGAATTTACCTTTCTTCCAGGAAACCAAAATCTACGTGCAGATGCTCTTTCTCGAAAGGACCCACCTATTAAGAAGTTTCATCCGGAGCTGCTCTTTCCCAGAGCAAAATTTCTAGCTACTGTCACTGACTTCCTACAAATACTCAGACAGGAAACTACACAACTCGATCTGTTTTGTAAGAATCTGTCTAATACTCATCAGCTTACCAAGGTCAGAGGATACTACTTCTTCAAAGATCAAGTGTTCATCCCAACCCATGCTCTTCAAAAAGAAGTGCTTTTTATGTGCCATGAGTCAAAGGCACGGGCCATCAAGGTTACCAAACCACCCTTGATTTAATTTCACGACATTTTGTGTGGCCTACTCTGACTAAGGACGTGCAAGACTATGTATCAGCATGCACCATTTGTCTGCAGTCCAAAACTCCACGAAGCCTACCTTTTGGTTTACTTAAACGTATGCCCATTCCGGACAAACCATGGCAAGTCATAGCTATGGACATTATAGTAGATCTCCCTCCTTCTTCTGGTCGCACCACCATAATGGTTACAATCAATTATTTTACTAAGATGGCTCATTTGACCCCTTTAGACAAACTCACTGGTGTGACTCTGATGTCAAAGATCTTTAACACCGAAATCTTCGCCCGACATGGTCTCCCTAACACTATTGTGTCTGACCGAGGTCCCCAATATACCTCACTTTTCTGGAAAGGTACATGCCAGGTTCTGGGTATTAAGAGAGCTCTCAGCTCACGTTATCATCCCCAAACCAATGGCCAAACAGAGCGCCTCAATCAAACGTTAGAGGGCTACTTATGTTTCTTTGTTTCGGCTGCACAAGACAATTGGGTGGATCTTTTACCTTTGCCAGAATATGCTTACAACAATGCTAGACATTTGGCGTTGAAGACCAGTCCTGTTTTTTGTTGCTATGGATTTCATCCGTCATTTGAACCTTCTGTTTCTGCGTCTTCCTCCAACTGTCCAAGGGTCGACAATCTTATCGACAATATTCAGAAGGGACATCAGCTCGCTCGAGTATCTCTGCAAGCTGCCCAAGATCGAGCTAAACTGTTAGCTGACCGTCACCGCCAAGATTTACCATCCATTAAAGCAGGTGATGCAGTCTGGTTATCTGCCCGCTTCCTTCCTAGACATGTGGTACCGTATAAGTTATCTCCCAAATCCTTTGGACCTTTTAAAGTGGTATAATTGGTTGGGCCTGTCGCAGTCGGATTGGCTTTACCACCCTCTTGGGCTCGTATTCATCCAGTCTTTCACCTCTCGCAGATCAAGATGTCCATGAAGGATCGTTTTCAACGCACCCCTACTGCTCATCCGCCACCGATAATGACCGATACCGGCCCTGAAAACGAGGTGGCTGGCATTTGTGACTCTAGGTATTATCGGGGCCGTTTGCAATTTCTAGTGGATTGGAAAGGATACTCCCCCGCCGAGAGGACATTGTAGTTGGCTTCAGGGGTGCATGCTCCTTCTCTGGTCCGGAAATTCTTCCGACTTCACCCGGGAAAAACGGGGTCTCCCCCCCTAAGAAGGGGGCATACTGTTAAACATTTCCGCTGACGGTCAGTGTGACAACGATGGCGAATGTCCAATGTTATTCTACATTACTCACCTAACATGGCCGACTGCACAGTTGCCGAGTCTATGAGCAGCGGTACTGCTGACGTACGTTTCCTCAGTACGCACCGACACGGTCATGTGACTCCATATAGTCAAACCAGGAAATCAAGCATATGCGTCGCTACTCTCCTACGAAGCGCTCCGTAAGTTTGTTCCTAGGAATATAACTTGCTATCCAGTTGTGACTTTCCCTAGTGTCTGACTTTCCCTATAACCCTCCTTTCCTCTACCGCTTCCTCTGCAGACCTTGTCTACTCGCTAGATTGCCGACCGATCATCTCTTTCCCTCGCCACTTCATCTTGCAGAATCCTCTTCTACTGTTGAGAAGTGAGTTCCCCGAACTTTCCACCCAACCATTTCCATTCCTATCCAGCCCCCTTTAGCACATTACTAACCTCTGCTTTCGGCATCCTTTCCGTGTTCTGTCTCCATTGTAAGGTTTAGCAAACAATACCTTTTGAAGATAGCTCCGATCTAAGCTGAATAAACAATCATCTCCGTCTTAGGAGTAGGTGTATTCCTTTCTTCAATCTACTATACCTTGCTTTCTCTCTGTTCACAGATCACTTACCTCTCCTGTCTCCTGCTTAGGATGATTCGCACCATCTTTAGGTTTCCAGACTCCAGCTAGGCTGATCCCAGAAGGCGACCAACTGACCAACTCCTCCTCAGCTCCAACGCAGGGTTTTTCTTCCCCGGAGGGTTTTTCCTGGTGGTTGTGCTTCCTCTTACACCGAGAAACTCTCATTGGTGAGGAGGGAGCAGGGTTTCCCTGGAGGCCTTTCAATTCCGTGGTGTTGCCACCCTAGGACTCTACCGACTGCCCAGGTTAGTGTTAAGCACAAATTCATTGTGGTTAAAATTGGAAAACAGATTTATAAATGCACAAACAAGTGTAATAGTAACATGCTCCTCTTCACTGGAACGCTCTTTGACTTTCTCTTCGCTCTATCTGTGTCTATTCTCTGATACGTGGTTCCCTGAAATCTTACCTACTTCAACATTCTTGAGTGATTTTTTTTTCTGGCTTGTTTCGTTTATACATTTAGATTGTACTGTAATGTATCCTATGTACAGCGCTTTGGTTTAAGGCGCTTAATAAAATACAAATAAAATACAAAATACAAAATACTTCAATATGCTGTCATCAGTCCACATGTTTCTGTGGATCTCCAAAGATTTACATCTCCCCAAAAGTGCCTTGTCCACAAATACATAGTCCAAAGTTGAGGACGCCATACCATTGTGCCACATAGGAGAACCCTCTTCACCGCCCTCCACTGAATCATTCAGCATATAAAGACCAACATTCCTAAATCCATCCAACCACTCTTTTTTCTTAATGGTTCCTATACACATTTATGGAATAAATGAAGTCAAATAGATGTAATTCCTTCTTCCCTACTGGACAGTATGAATTAAGATCTCCGAAGAACACCATATGGCCATTGGCATGCTTATCTCTTCACCCTGCGATGTACTCATCAAACAATTTTTTAAAAAGTGTCTAAAGGACTAACATCTATATGCCAATAGATATTACACAATAAAACATATATGGCTTCCCCCTCCAGCAATATGCTAAATTCCGCAACCAGTAAACCCACTCTCGGATTCTCTTTCTTAATTCTTTTAATGCCACTATCTGATCTAATCATGACCAATAACCCCCCCTTGGGCCTCCATAGGAGGCTTTTTATTGTGGGTTGATGACACACTATATACTCATCCCACGCAGGCTGGTCAATCAGCCACGTTTCTTGGAGATTATCAATCTAGGGCACGAAAATGAAAGAACAGATCTATCCCAGGCAATTCCGATTTTACAAAATGCCCCATTGGTTCTGAAGCCCACTTCTAGCCAGGGTCGGGGACGTGCAGAAAGACCTGTACACCACCCCCAACAGGGTCAGGGAGCTGCATGTGATGCTGCTGTCCTCACCACCCATGGTCAGGGTGCTGCAGGGGCAGCTCCTGTCCCCAGCAACCAGGGTCAGGGAGCTCCAGCAGCCACACAGGGTCTGCACCACCTGCCAAGAAGCATAAGTAAAGGCTCAATCCCGAAGCATGGCACAGGACACTGCCACGTCGAGGAAGAGGAGCTTCAATGATGAAGAAATCCAGATCCTCATGGACATGTGCACGTGGCCAGGGAGGCCAGGGAGCACACATACACATACTTGCCGAGGGTCGGGCCCACAGCGAAGCCCTAAAACAAGAGTTTCTGTCCCTCCAAGCTTCAATGGAAGTGCTAGAGGCAGCACGCAGTAGACAGTACCAACATCAGATGAAACTGTTGAGTCATACCATCTCGGAGGAACTCTGTGCATCCCGTGAGGTGTTGCATGCGGACCTCCGAGGCTTCATGTTGCAGATGCATTCATACGAGTCCCACCTGGCTGCCGCCATGGAGGACCAGGCCAGGGCTCAACGTGGTCTACCTCCTGTACCACTATCACCTTCGGATTCTACACAGGAAGGTGGCCACATCAGCGACAGCCCTCCCAATCCAAAATAGCTGTACGGTACATTAACCCATGGAGGAAATGTATTTTTGAACATCCACCCATGTGTGTGTTGACGTGCACCCTGCCCCTTCCTCTTCCTGGGTGCCCCCCCAGCCCGCAGTCCAAGATGGACATTTTTCTTTTTTTTCCACCCCACTGGCCAGATGTTGGCATGTCATATTTTGTTTTGCCCTTTCCTGGTTGTGGTCTTTGTTAATATTTGTGTTCATTGCCCTTGAGGTGTGCCATTAACTCCTCATGGACTACATGTGCAGGCATGCGTATGTTATGGTCATGAATTCAGGGGCACAGGCATGCAGCGGTCGCATGCACAGGAGACCTGGGTGGACACTGTCCTGGCGCCTTTGGCACCAGGCTCATGAACCAAAGTAAACAAGAACATCCATTTAACACCAAAAAGCTTTTATTATGGACATAGCACTTCAGATGCATTAACCTTGAACATTCCATCCATTAAGCAGGATGCATTAGCCTTGAACATTCCATCCATTAAGCAGCCCCAAGTGTATTCTTGGGTGTGGCTGCTAATGGATTGCCTTTGCACGTGCTCACTCTCTAGGAGTGGCTGGGTGTGGCTGGTAAGCCGGCCGGAATGGGCGTACCCACGATCTCAGCTATATAAACTGCCTCGATCCTCAAGACAGATGCTTCGCATTATTCTGCACTTGCAAGCAGCGTAATGCTCACCGTCGCCTGAGGTCAGACTTACCTTTGAATATCCTGCTTCCTGGACATCCTGCTTCCTACCAGCATACTTACCAACTGGGGAAAGCTGTTCTTACCTGTACATCTCTTCGGCGAACCTAGTATTCATCTTTACACTTTCCAGAATGCCGAAATCTTCATTTTGGCACCGCAGCACGACACGCTCCATCGTCAACAGCAGCACCTGCAAGGAAAAACAGAAGACAAGGTTAGACATCGAAAAAACAGTCAGTTTAAGGTTGCGCTTCGCCATACTTTGCGCTTTCCGTAAACCATCACTTACCTGCTGTCGAACATTGCGGTAGCATCCATCTTCCATCCGGCCGCGTCTCGCGTCTCACAGCTGTATTGAGGCCGCATTTCCATCTAAGGGAAGAAAACAGAAGAGGGACACTATTGCAGGCATAAATAGGAGCAACATATAAAGACATTAAACAGAATGAACAACATCACAAGAGCTCAAGAAAGACTTACCAATCATAAGGAGAATCATAGTCGCAGCTGGACTGGACTAATCCTTATCAGGGATCAGTGAAGGAACTAGATCCCATTCAACGCGCCCCTGTCAGAAGTAGCAGGACGGAGAGCTTATCTTCGATAATTCACAGGTGAGCTTTATGGGCCGGCGTATGCTCACAGAAACCGTACTTTGGGGTGAAGGCTTCGAGAGGTACAACAATCACAGATTGGCGCACTCACACACTCCTATCTCCATGCAGGAGCAGTATCAACACGCACCACCGCTCACAGCTTTTCTACTGAGGGAGAGGCCTGAAGGGGGTGATTCAAGTTCAGGGAGGGCTGCAACCGTGCCCCAACGCCTCCGCAGAGATCAGGTGAGCATAACAGAAGTAAAGTCATCTGGCATGTTTGCATGGGGGTGCACAGGATGGCATGTGCAGGTAATTATAGTTTTGTGGTTCCATAGCACGTGTATGCTGTGTCAATGGTAATGCACCATGGCAGTTTTGATATGTTCCCCCATGTTGTTCCAGTAATCTGTGATGTGGTTGTGACTGCTGTTCTGGGTGAGATACCCTGCACCATTCAGAGTCCATGCTCCGCATGCCTTCCACCAGACACTGTTCTTCCTTTGTCGAATTAGGGAACACACTTACTGGTGAAGGTCATGTGGGATTTACAACATACAGACACAGTGATTCAGTAAGCTTATGCACTGTCTTGCATGTCGGGCATACATCATTGTTAGGCATCTTTGCTGCATGTGTTGGTTGTCTTATCTGTTGTTTGCATGCTCACATGGCGGTATGGTAAATGGCGGTATGGTAATTCGATTATAGCTCTTGTCATTGTGTGACCTACCTGTGTGGATACCTCAATGGGTACACCGACTGTGCTGTGCAGCATGTCGTTGTGCATCTGTAACCAGGCCATAGACTCCTTGATCTGCCATTTTCCTTGTTATTCACTCTCTGTGTTTCTCTCTCTCGATCTCTCTGGTGTGGTACACTGTACTCATGTACAAATCTATATCATTGACCTTTCCCCCTGTGTAACCCTGTATTGCTCCTGCACTCTGTGTTCTATGCATATTTTCTTTCAGTTATCAATTGTGATCATGTATGTGCATGCAGTTTGTGCTGTTACTCTGCATTGCATTCCATTTAGGTAAAGCATCTCCCGATGGTGTGCATCGTATGCAAGGCAGGTGAGTTCCATGGACAGGTGAGTGCATGGCATTTGATGACACTTTGGTGGTGTTTGCATGGGAGCAGGGCACTGTGTGTTCACTCTGGATTTACTTGCCTTTTCCTCAATCCCGTTTGTTGGAGGGTGGCATTCATCACCCAGGGGTGCAATGTTACATGTGCTATGGTGCTCTCCAGGCTACACTACTGCTACTGCCTATTGCACCAACTCCATGCTTCTAATAAACACCCTGTGTATTTCATTCGGGACAAGACCGCAAGTATTATGCTTTATGTCAAGGCCAGGCACCACATCTGTCTGCTACTGATTGTACACCACTGGCTAGCCGTGGCAGACAGTGTTGACCCATAGTATGCATTGTGCACTGTCATTTGGCCTGCTTACTCCCTATCTGCTAATGTTCATTCCTCAATGCTGTCCCTACAGAGCCATTTCATCATGTAACTCCGACCTTCTGCAGGTGAGACAGTTATTGATGGCGATATTTTTTAAGGGGATCTTTATCGTCAGCAGGGGCCAACCTCTGGGATACCCATCCTGCCGCCCTCTGTTTGGGGACTAATTTCCTTTATTTCCATGTACTACCTATGTGTTTCTTCTTCTACACTTCCTTCTCTCTCCCTCTTCCCTGCTAAGCAATCTCTCTGCTCTCTCACTCTCAGCATTCCTTTTGTGCTTGATGACTGTCTGCTTGATGTACCTCAAGGTCTCACATGCCCCTGTCAACCCCAGCAATTTGTGGGGCAGTTGCCTCTGTGACGTGGACTAGTGTCATCATCACTGCACTTGGAGAATGACCCGAGAGAGTTGTGTCTCTCTGCACTTACCCAAGCATCCACTGACTGGTTGCACTTGAACCACCCCTGAACTTGTTTCCACCCTCCAAATACCACACCCCTCTCAGCATCTGTGCACTTTCTCCTTCAGATTGCACCATGCAGGTACAGTGTCTGTCTGTTCCACTCTGTCCTTGGTTCCTGCATGATGGCACATTTATACACTTGTGACAATATGATGAATCACTGTCCGACAGATTCACTGTTACATCCACTGTTTTTTTTTCTTTTTTCAAATATGTTTTTATTGGTATTTATGCATGCCACTTAACATTGCAACGATAAAGACACCTTTCGCAGAAGGCTAGCAAAATGTGTATTACACCGAAAAAGAGGAACAAAATAAAACATTAACGGAACACAAATTGGGCCCAACAGTGGGCAAGTCTTTGGGTCTCTAGAGGGGGAGACCGCGGGGGAGCTATCTGCTGAGGGGGGAAGTCGGGGGAGCAGAATGTCTTAGGGCGATGGTGCGGGTGGTGGGGCTTACCACGTGTCCAGGTAAGGGGGGTCTGTCTCGGGGCCAGTCTACACGGCTCTTGGGGCGTCAGCCAGAGGGTTGGGCCGGACCCGGACTAGCTTGCCGCTGGCAGAGGTGGTTCCTGTCCCAGCTTCACCGGCTACGTCTGATCCCCTATCCAGCGGAGATTAGGGGACTGTCTCGCTAGGCCCAGGTATTTCCCTGTGTAGTCCAGGAAGGGGGACCAGATTTGTTCAAATTTGGCGGGGTTGCCGAATCTCAGGGCCGTGATCTTCTCCGCTGCCACTGTCTCCCAACATTTGGACCACCACATTTGTATGGTTGGGCCCTCGGGATTCTTCCAGAGTCTGGCCAGGGCGATCTTTGCTGCCGTCAGTAGTTGGGTGCATAAGTCCGCTATGCGACCTGTCAGTGGGAACTGGCCCCCACCTGTGGCCCCCAGGAGAACAATACCCAGGTCCCAGGGGATCGTGAGGCCCGTTATCCCTCTGATCTGGTCCAGGACCGCTCTCCAGAACCACGTAGATTTCGGGCAGGACCACAGCAGGTGAAGCAGCGTGCCCCGGTTGGGGCAACCCCTCCAGCACTGTGGGGGGATGGCCGGGTTGAATTTGTTTAGGGCTTCCGATGTGCGGTACCAGCGGTAACATACCTTGTAGGCCCCCTCTCTGTCGTGCATCTGGAGCTCTTGTGGGTGCGGGTCCAGATCTGACTCCACTCCTCCGGCTCGATAGTTCTGCCAATGTCTTTTTCCCAATTAAGCATATACAGTTCTTTTTTGGACGGGTCCGACCTGTCGAGCAATTTATACAGGGCCGAAGTTTTTCCTTTGGGGGGATTCGACGAGAGGGTCCGCTCTAGGGCTGTTAGCTCTCTGCCGCCTAGTTTCTTGGCTGTTCCACTAGATAGCCAATGCCTGAGCTGGGCGTAGCGGAACCTCTCCGACTCCGGAATCGAGAATTTGGCCTTGCATTCCTCAAAGTTTAGCGGGTTAGAAGTCCGCCATGGTTCTCAGGCCCCCCTCCTGCCATCTGTTAAAGGTGTTTGGGACCAGCCCCGGGGAGAAGTCGGGGTTGTCCCAGATTGGGGTGAGTGGACCTGCTGGGCTCCTGCACTTCCAGAGGTGGGCCAATTTCCTCCAACTCGACACCTTGTTCCACGTGGCTGGTAATGGTCCCGTCTGCCCAGGGATTTTGCCTGCTTTCATGTGGGGGAGTGCTTCAATCAGGGAAGGGGACCAGTCCTCCTCCAGTTTCAGCCGTCTAGCTTGGTTGGTGGTTGCTTTCCATACATCCACTGTTAATAGTATAGTATGCAATTACTGTTCCTGTCCTGAATATTGTGGATCTCATTAAGCGGGTGTTATTTGTGTACTTGTGCCATACATTGTTGAGCGCCTTGAGACACTTGTATTATGTATTGGCGATTTATTTGTCTCCTTTGACATTACATACCATAGCACAGTCTGATGAAAACTTTACATGACATATGGGACGGTTAATGTGACACACATGCGATTTGGTGTCTAGTTTGGCATGGTGGTAGTGGCATACTCTCTCTTCTATGTGTTTCTTTAGGAAACACAAAATTAAATTAGTTTTAGTTCTAAGGGATGCACACAATGTTGCACTTCCAAGGACACATTCTCAGGGTGGTTTGGTGGGCACAGATGATTGTGCCAGGGCTGTGTGCACTCCACAGTGGTTGGATTTCTGGTGAAAAATATAGCCACAAGCTGGGTACGGGCAGCCTCGGCATGAGTCCTTTGACCTGCCATGCGCAGGCAGCATGCATGTGATTGGGGATACCACCATGTTCACAGGTACGCCACGCCGTCTTGCAACATTGTGCAGGACACATGCTGCCACAATGGACCTGCATATAGCAACTCACCACCAGAGTGGTCAAGGGAGCGGTAACGTGACTTCAGCACTTCGAATGTGCGCTCCACTATGGCCGAATTGCAATGTGGGCTGTGTTGTATCTTACCTGGGGCGATGTGGTAGGGTTCCGTATTGGTGTCATCATGTACATGCTCAGAGGGTAAGCACAGTCCCCTGTTGAGGTGAAAATTGTTGTCATTGGTGTGTATTTGTCTGTGTGTGACATGCATGAATATGCAGGGGCATTTATACTCACCAATGAGCCATGTGTTGCCATGCCTCCCAGCTTCCAGGGCCCGTTGTAGGGGTGACATTCTGAATATGAAACTATCATGGGTAGACCCTGGATAGTTGGCATATACAGAAGTTATGATGCCCTCGGCATCACATTCAATTTGCACGTCGATGGAATGCCAGTACTTGCGATTGCGATATATGTGCTCTGTAGCCCTAGGTGGACATAGAGCCACATGGGTGCAATCGATGGCACCAATCACTTTAGGGAAGTACACCACCTGCTAGAAGTCCTTGACCATGGCCTGCCTTTCTGCAGGTGTTCTGGGCATGTAGATGTGCCTGCGGACTGAGGGGCGTGCAGTCATTATTGCCAACACCTGGTGTAGGCAGCGTAACTGCCTGGGCTGTGAAATGCCCCCAATGATGGCAGATGTCCGCTGAAATGACCCAGTGGCCCAAACATGCAAAACATTGAACACCTTTTCCAAGGGGAGCACAGGGTGGGTGATGTAAGTCCATCCTCCCACTTTGACCAGGTCTAATATGATATGAGGTGGAAACCTATACTTGCCATAGACCTGGTCATCAGGCATCCCAAAAAGGCTGATCCTAGGTAGAAAAATCCAGGCGCTGGCCATCCTCCTCCTGCGGTGTCCCACGATCACTGCTGCGACAAATGGTAATTAATCTTAGCTGTATACGCTCAGGCTTCTTATGGATTTGTTTTTGTGAGTGTTGACTTTTCCGCCAGCTATTGCGTGGCGTACGTGTTTCAGGATTTGCACGTATTTTACCACACGCCGTCAAGCCCTGTTTAATTCCATGAATACAGGTGATTAGCGTGCGTATGGGTGTTGCAAGGATTTTGCTTTGGTACATCCCTCGTTACACCCATATTTTCACTTGTTGTTCCCCATTCCACGTGTTCCACCCCCTTTTTTAGGTGACTATGCAGGCACGGGCGGGCCTACGCTTGGAGTCTTACGCAAGGCATTTGTGGTGTCACAGTTACGTTTTGGTCCGGCATGGATTCCTTGCAAGACCCTGGTAAGCCCTGCGCATTGTGTTACATGAATTCTCAAAGAGGCGCTTGCGCACGAATTTGGGCGCACGTCCCCTATTTTACGCACTAATAATTCCATGAATTGGGCCCTTAGTGTTAGACAGACTTCTACTTGCATAGGAAACTATTCGGCGTACAGATGATGATCCTGGTTTATACCATGCCAAAATGGGCCCTAGCCCCACTGGACTGGCATCTACAGTGAGTTCTGTTTGTAGATACAGATCATAATAAGTCATGCAGGCTAATGATGCTATGCAATCTTTTATCTCTTTGAACAACTTCTCACATCCTTGTAACCACTTGAATTCTCGTCTGGCTCCGGTGAGTGGTTTTAGAGGAGTACTGATGGATGCAAAGTCTTGGATGTACCTGTTACAATAGCTGGCCATTTCCAGGAATGATTTTACGGCAGATGTTGATGTCGGAACTGGAGTGGATATCAGCGCTTGCACCTTTTCTGGACCAGGCTTTCGGAAAATACGTGCCCAAAGAACTTCAGTGTGGATTTGTTGAACTCGCATTTATCTAAAATTAGCGTCAGTTGGTCATCTTCCAGGGCCATAAATACATGTTGCAGTGTTTCATCGCAAGCTTCTTGGGTCGTTCCAAATACTAATATGCCGTCACTATAGTTGAGACACTGAGGAATGTGTCTGATCACTTTATGGATCTCATTTTGAAATATCTCAGCTGCAGAGGATACTCTGAAGCTGAGTCTATAGTCCTAGGTGACTGGTAAAAGCGGTGATGGCTCTTGATGTTGGGTGCAATTCCAGCTGGTGGTATCCTTTGTTCAAGGTAATAGCAATGCCTCTAATAACCACCTTTAGGGCTTCCCATAGGGTACCCGCACTGTACAGACTGATGCTGTGAAGTTGGAAGTATTCTTTAATACCATCTTTAATATAGTTACAGAAAGCAGTGTCTGTTAGGGCTTCGCCTCTAAGTTTCCATGTCGGGATAGAGGGCTTCGGGGGGCGTGTATTGCCATTGCAGTAGCAAGGGGACATGGTTGGACAGAACCGTACTCTTATATTCTGCTGTCAGTGATCCATTAATCAGGTTACTCCCCACAAAGAAATAGTCGAGTCTGGTTTGGATAGCATGTACTGAAGAGGTGTGGGAGTAATGTCTAGTATTCGGGTGGAGCGTCCTCCAAATATCAACCATCTCGAATGACGTCAACAGCGTGTGTAGGGATCTGGTCGGTGGGACTGGCATCGAATTTTTAGAGTCCGACCTGTCTATGCAAGGGTTCATGACACAGTTAAAGTCTCCCACCCCATATCACATTACTGTTTCTGTATGGGCCCAGCCTAGGATACAAAGTTCGGAAGAAAGCCCCCATATTGGGGTAGGGTGCATATGTGTTTACCAGACAGGTGTCCACAGTTTCCAAAACCCCTGTATAAGTACCTGTCTGCCCTCATCGTCTGTTTTGAACTGGGTTACTTTAAAGGGCACTGTGGGTGCAATCCAAGTCAGTACTCCGCAGGCATACAACAAGTACGTGGAACCTATGATCCGTCCTCCCCATTTTTTGGCAAGCAACGCTGGCTTCTCTGCCGTGAGGTGGGTTTCCTGTAGCATAGCTATATCAATATGGTGTCTGTGGAGGTAAGAGTACATTTCTTTTCACAAAATTGTTCAGGCCGCTTACATTCCAGGTCAACAGTTCTATCCCTTTAGCCACCATCAGACACTCTCACCAAATGTGACCGGTCGCCAAGCCCCATCAACCAACTTTCCACATTACTCCGTAGGGAGTGTGCTAATTCCATGGAGATGATTTACAATATAATACTTAGTACCGGCAACCTCTCCCCCTTCTAACTACCCCAACTTCTGTAACTAATAATAATCGCGCAGCGTAGTTGCCCATACTCAGGCGTATCCGCTCTTCGCAACTTCCTCCAGGAGGTCATCCCAAGATTTGTGTGCAGAAACAAGTGCTCAAAAGGAAAAAAGGAAAAAAGAACTTTGTGGGTGGGTTTGTGGTAGCTGTAGGAGAGATCTCCTTGTTCAAGATTGTGGAGTGAAGCTGAGGTATAGATCTTGCCGCTGGTGCAATCGTAGGCTAAAAGCTGTAGGTTCTCAGGGACGGCGGCCCTTAATAATTCCATGCCTGGACCGGGGGACAAAGGGCGGTCCCACATGATATACACTACTGATCAATGTACGCTCATCCGCGGTCTGAGCATTCCGTTGTGTCTGCATCCGTGTTCAAAGTGTTCTTATGCTTGTATGGGAGGCACTGTCATCCATCTATGGGTTGATCCTCTCCCTGTCTATCCAGCCTTGAGCCTCCTCGGGGTGACCAAAAAATAGGGCAGTGTACATTAACATGTACTTCAAGCCTGCATTAAGGAGCCTTGCTTTGGCCGATGTAAATTCTGCCCTAGAAAGGTGTAATCCGGGTACACCGCTAGGTTTTCAGACGCTCTTTGTATAGTGCCTCCTTGCCTTGAGTAGGATAAGATCTTGTCTCTGTAATTCAGGACTTTCACAATTATAGGTCGCGGAGGGGGTCCCGGCGGTGGTTTTCTGGTGAGAGTCCTGCCTGTGCGCCCTTTCTATTGTGAAGCCCTGTGAGAGATTCCCTGGCCCGATGTCTTGCAGGAACATGTTGTCGATATATGTCATGTGATGTGATACACATCTTCCTTCCCTTCTGGTAGGCCAACAATGTGGATGTTGTTTCGTCAAGCTCTCCCTTCGGCATCTTCCGCCGTGCTCTCTAGTAGGTTGACCCTTTGCTGCAGGATGCGAATTTGGGTGTCATATTCCTGTGTTGTTGCAGTATTTTTATTCAGTTGCGCTTCCACAGCAGTGGTCCTCTCGGATAATTTCCTTACTACTGACACAGTAGTCCAACATCGACTATGACAGCGTCCATCTTGGAGCCTAGCAGGGCCTTTAGTTATGCGATAGCCATTAGGACCTGGCTGTTTGCGTCTACCGATTCCTTGTGCTTGATGCGTGACGTTGCAATGGTGTCCGTAGGCATTTGCAGCTGGATTGCAGTGTAGCTGTCAAGTGTTGATTGGTTGCTCTTAACTTTGGACGACTTGCAAGACATTCAGCTTATTTAATGCGATATGGTATTATTTCTTAGGTAGCAGCTTTTTCGATTGTGTCTCCAATAGCGGTGTTCCAGCAGTGCCGCAAAATGGCAATGCTCCCCCTATTCCCCTTATGGTGGCACTTCCACTTCCTCAGTTTCGTTGTTAGATGGGAAAGGAAGGATGCAGACTTGGCGTGTCCAGGGGATGCTCTCCTCAGACAGGATCAGGTGCTCTCCCAGTAGGGCAAGAAGCAGGAAGAGCTGTCCCTCCGGTGTAGCTCCGGGCACGGGTGCCCAAGTTCCAGTTGGCAGTGTCCTGTTTGATGGCTGTGGGAGGGGATAGGGCTGCCAGGCAGGAGGTGCCTTATTTATGTGCAGCAGCCGGCAGCACTTTGTTGTCCTTTCGTCTTCTGCCTGGTTGCTCCTCGGGTTTGCAGGCCTTACTTTCTTATCATCAGTTGTTTATGGGCTTGAATGTTCCAGTCCACCTAGTAGGACCTGTGCACTTGGTGGACCCCCGCCCTCTGATTCTTGCTAGTGTGGTAGTGGGGGAGGGCTTCAATGCTTCTTCGGCCTGATTTTATCCCCTTGCAGCAACAAGAGGGGGCTGGTTTACTGTGGAATTGCGTACCCTCAAACTTCAGTGTCGACAAGCTGAGAGGAAATGGTGTGCCATGTACTCATGCGTAGCTAAAGCTGATTTTTGTAGCACTCTTGCCACTTACCATATGGCCATCCCAATGCTAACAAAGCCTATTTTGGTAATACGGTGGAAGTTGCTTTAAATAAGCCCAAGGCCCTATTTGTCCTGGTACAATCTCTTTCTACCCATATATCTAGTCGTCCTGCGGTGCTGCCCTCCAAGGCACTATGTGAATCCCTGTCCTCGTTCTTTGTCGATAAAATATCGGCTATCAGAGATACCATAAATGAGGAGGCTAGGCCTCCCACGGCTAATAGGATTGATGTCGAACCTCTTCCTGCTACTGGTACCTGGTCCATCTTCCCTTTTTTTCACACTCTTCTATTCAACGCTTAAAGTCTGCTTCTCCAGCTGATGCCATACCTCTGGCTCTTTTGAAGGAAACTTCTGGCAACCTAATTGATAACATTACTTCTGCTGTAAATCTTTCCTTTTCCATTGGAGTTATTCCCCCTTCACTTAAACATGCCCTGGTTATTCCTCTGCTGAAAAAGCCCTCATCTGATCCTGAAGTACTTACCAACTATCGGCCTATCTCTCGACTGCCATTTCTCATGAAGGTTTTGGAGGCTTTGGTATCTCCTCTCCTATCCACTTTCCTTGAGTCTTCCCAATACTTTGACGAGTTTCAGTCTGGCTTCCGGCCGGGAAGAGGCACGGAATCAGTCCTGAAGTCAGTATTGGACGATCTTGTATGCTTGGTTGATCAGGGTGGTGTCGGAGCCGTCCTGTTACTAGATTTTCGGTGGCTTTCGACACCGTTGATCATTCCACCCTGATCCTTCGGCTATCTGCTGCTGGCCTATCAGGCCAAGTTCTTAATTGTGTCTTGGCCTTCCTGGTCGATCGTTCACAATCGGTGTACCTCTCCCCTTTTAGGTCTGTCCCCATTTCCATTTTTTCTTGCGTGGTCCCCCAAGGCTCGGCATTGTCCCCCATTTTGTTTAATGTCTACATTAGACTCCTGCTGGTTCTCCTTCAGTCCCATGGGTTTCGCTTCTATTCCTATGCAGATGATCCCCAGATGCTGGTGCGGTTGGACTTATCTCAGACCGACACAGCAGCCCGCTTAAGGGAGTGCCTTAAAGAGCTCAGAGGTTGGATGACCTCAAACTGGCTCAAGCTAAATGCTAGCAAAACAAAGGTCCTGGTCGTAGATACCTCCTCTCCTCACCTGTTCTGGACCAATGATTTCTGGCCTTCTTCCCTGGGCCCACTCCCCACGCCTGTTGCATCAGTAAGAAACCTGGTGATAAAAATTGCAGCGTCCTTGACCATGGAGGAGCAGGTGGCAGCAGTCTGTAAGACCGGCCACTTCAAACTTTGGGTCTTAAGGAAGGTTCTTCCTTTCATTCCTGCTGCCTCTCAGGCACTTGTAGTTGCTGCCCTTGTCCTAAGTGGAGTTGATTATTGTAATTCGCTCTATTTAGGTCAGCCTTTATACCTGCTACAGCGGGTTCAGGTTCTTCAGAATGCTGCAGCAAGATCTATTTTTCGCCCTCTTTTTGGTACACATATGTCCCCTTTGCTGAGACAACTCCATTGGCTCCCTCTGGCTGTTCGGATTTTGTTTAAATCTATGTGTATGGTTCACCGGGCCTTCCATGGTATCGGAGCAGAGAATCTGCAAATGAAATGTGTGCGCTATATCCCTACCCATACTCTTCGCTCTCATTCTGCTTTTTGATAGCAGTCCCCTGGTTTAGGCGAACACCCGCATTGGCGGTCGTGCCTTCTCCATTGTGGCAGCAAAGGTCTGGAATGAACTTCCTCTCGACCTGCGAAAGATTGCTGATCATCTTGCCTTCAGGAGGAAATTGAAAACCTTTTTCTTTTGAATGCTTCTCTTTGCTGGTTTGAGCTGTCCTGTCTTCTTATCGCCATGGTGCCACTGGGCATGCGTGCGCTTTACAAGTCCCCATAACATAACATAAGCCTATCCCACAGGAAGTAACACCTTCAGTGATGCATTAGTCCACCGTTTATCAAGTGAATCCTCCCAAAACCACCTCCACTGGCTGTCCTCGCGGGTTTGTGGTCTTTGCCTATGTGTTGGTGGCTGTCTTAGTGCCTGGGGAGTTAAGGGCTTGGTAGAAACGAGTGTTGCACCTATCAGGGTGGCTGCACCTATCAGGGCACCGGCACAGAGATCCAGTTTTCGTGAAAGCATAAGTGAGAAGATGGAGGATCACAGGTAAATGGGGGGTGAGAAATTAGTAATGGTGTACTTAGGATAAGCGGATGTTTTGGAAGGCTCGAGTCTGCAGGTCAGTGGTAAACACAATATAACAAGCAGAGAGGAGAAAATTGTCAGTTTGAGTGCGGTGGTCGCTTACAACTGATGCAGTTCCGATGACGCTCCATACTGGGGATACTCAGCGATTTCTCTGCCACCGTCTCCTGGTCAGGAAGGCACCCCAACTGCTCCAGGGCACCCATGAGGGTCTCAAGCATTTGGCCGGGCGTTCTCCATATGATAACTGGTTGGCTTTCTCAAGGCCAGCCAACCTTTCCCACTGCAATGTTGTCCCTGCTTGATCTGGTGGACGTTTCAAACTCCGTAGTGTAAAATCCTGACACGGGGGATTATCTCTAGCACCCCTCGGTCACAAGCCGGTCCCTCTCAATCCCCTTGACAGCACTTGCTCCAAGCTGCACCCGACTTTTTCCGCTCTCTTCCAGCAGTTCGCAGCTTATGTGGCCGCTAATATTTTTTGTTACGGGTCATAACAAAAGTGAGCAGCTGGCTCACCTTTCTTTCCCTCGTCCCCCTCCGGCTGGCGCATACTCTCGGGCTGCCTCCCTCCGGTGTTCCCTATATGTGGCCAGGGTTTCAGGGCTGCGACTGCCACCCACGTCACCGGGAGACTCACTTCTCTGACGTGTGCACTATCTCGCTGTCCATCTCGTGGCACTGCTGCACTTCTCTATGGACACTGTCCCACAGGGCCGTCCACCTGGATCCCACCACAGACGTGAGGCTGACTCTGGCGGGATGGGTGATCTTGGCCGCACACACTGCTTGCCTCATCGGGTTTGCTTTGTCCCCACTTCGGTCGGCATTTTGCTTTTTTTGCCGACAGCTTGTCCCTCACTGTTGCGCTGCGTTTCATGGTGTTCCGCAGCCGGCGAGAGTTCCCAGAGCCAGGCATCTGCTCCTGCCGCTTTTCCATGGATCCTGTAGCCTCGCTGGTCTGTGTAAAACAATGTGACCCCCTTTATTTCTCGGATGTTGCAGGATCAGGCAGGAGCTCTCCTCAAAGCATCCCTACACCATGGCTGCCAGCCCCAGCCCTCCTCCCCGCCAATGAGGAAGGTTGAACAATGTGCTGTTATAGCCGTGCCCTGATAAATGAAAAGGCTGCGAAACTCAACTGAAAATGATGCAAACGTACATGAAAAATGTTTGGGAAATGAGGATGGTTGAACAATGTGTGGTCATTAACCCATTAATGCCCAAAAACTACATTTGTTAATGAAAAAGTAACGGAAGGGGCCAGAACAGTACCATAAAATATAAAAGGCCACAAAACGCAACTGAAAATGATGCAGACACATATGAAGAACATTTTGAAATGCTGATGGTTGAAGAATATGCTGTCATTAACCCATTACTGGCCAGAATATACATTTTAACACAAACTGAAAATGATTTAAAAATGCATGAAGAATATTTTGAAATGAGAAAGGTGAAACTATTTGGTGTTATTTACCCATTACTCCGCAAATATGCTTTTTAAACACAAAACAGTGCCCGGAAATGGTACCCTAATATATGAAAAGGTAGTGATACTCAACTGAAAATGATGCAGACATATATGAAGAACATTTTGAAATGAGTAAGGTTGAACAATATGCTGTTATTAACCCATTAATGCCCAAAATCTACATCTTATCACGGAAAAGTACCCGCAACGGGCCTGAACGGTACCATAACATATAAAAAGGCAGCAATGCTCACCTGAAAATACTGCAAACAGCATGAACAACATTTTGAAAATAAGGAAGGTTGAACAATATGCTGTCATTAACCCATTACTGGGCAAAATCTACATGTTATCACGAAAAAGTACCCAGAACGGGCCCGTACAGTACTTTAATATATAATAAGGCAGCACAACTCACATGAACATGATGAAAACACACATGAAGAACATTTTGTAAATGAGAAATGTTCAAAAATGTGCTGTCATTAACCCATTAATGCCCAAAAACTACATTTGTTAATGAAAAAGTACCTGGAACGGGCCTGAACGGTAACAAAGTATAAAAAGGCAGCAAAGCCCACCTGCAAATGCTGCAGCATTTTGGAAATGAGGATGGTTGAACTATGTGTTGTCATCAACCCATTACTGCCCAAACTCTACATTTATTTTAACGTATTGTATTGGTTTTACATCAATTTTTAGAGCAACACCGTACACAAGTTAACTCCAAGTTAACTCCACAGTGACAGTAGGAATTGAATTAATGATAACGTCCTGGTGGCGAATGAAAAACCAAACTATTATGTTTCTCTTTATCTTTCTAACTAGCACCTACAAAGTCCAAGTTAGATTTCCTCCAGGATTTGTTCATCGCCCGACAGCACTGGTCGAGTCATCTTCTAGTTAAGTGGTGTTCAACAGTGATAATAACATTCATTTTCCTCCCTTATTTCCCCCACCCCTCCCCCTACTCATCAGAGCAAGGTCCAAAACAACACAGATAATTTTTTTAACCTTTACATTTCACTCACCCTTCCCTTACATGCGTGTGGGACTCCTTTGTGTCCAATGTTGACCTTTCCTCCATTCTCACCATCTCAGCGGAGGTTTCAACTTAGGGGCAGTTAGAACCTCATGTACACAGCAATGGGTACCCTTCCATTTAGCTCGAGTCATCCCCCTTCAACGCATCCCTGCATGCAGTGTAATGTTCCAGAAAGGGCAGCCAATCATGTCTATATGAGAATGGGATTCCAGCAAGGCTGCAGTAATACTTTCCATCTTGTATATTGAGTGCGCTTTCATGAGCTATTCCCCTTTCATCGGTAAAGTGCTACATTTCCATTTAACCGTTAAGCACACTCTTGCTGCTAGCAACACATTTCTAGGCATATGAGAAAGGATTGTGCATGTTTCTTCTCCGTCAGTTTCAATGCCAAACAAAACAAGTAGCAGAGGCAGCCTCCTAGAGATACCATCTATCGCCTGAATCCACCCGAGACCTCCTTCCAAAATGTCTGGACCTTTGCACATCCCCACCAGTGATGCCAGTAATCGCATATTTTACCACACTCCCTCCAACAGGGCGAGGCTATCCCCGGAAACGTTCTCGACAGCCGTTGTGGGGTGAAATGCCATCTCATTAATAGCCTTCCGTTATGCATTTTATATTGCATGGATATTGATGTGCTCCATACTGCTTTGTATATTACAGCCAACGTGTCTGGTCAATTTTGCAGCCCTAACTCTGTGTCCCATTTAATCTCAGTGGTGGGTCGTGCAAGGTGACCCCTAGTGAGCAGCGTACTATATATTTGGGCAATCAACCCTTTAGAAGCCCGGTGCTCACTCATGGTTCAAATGCCGTAAGGGGTCATTGGAGGGAGTCGCCCCAGCGTGGATCACTTCTCAACTGCAGGTAGAATAAGGGAGCTATCGTGGTGCTATATAGTGCTTCCTCTAACTCCGCTTTCGAGATGTAGGTGCCCTGCCTCCAAATCTGCCCTGCCCTTACCAGACCTCCCTCATATTGGAGCTGAAAGACAATGAACCTCGATCAACTGGTCTTGAATGGGGAGCCAATATGCAAGTAATGGGAGATGGCCAGGATGTCACTCCCTTCATAGTGTGAGTGGGACGCCATAATGAGCACAAAACGGCTAAGATTGGGTGTTCTCGAATTTTACATGGCATGGTACGATATGGGACCCACAGCCATTCGCCCAGGTTGACAGGTGAGGACAGCTCATTTTACAAGGCTACCGCTGTTTCTCAGAGTTTTCCCACATGTGATCCACAAGGATGTGGAATTGAGAGGCCCTGTAGTAATCCAAGAGATCGGGGTATCCCATGCACCCTTGTCTTTTGGTAATATCAGGGTCGCGTATGAGACTTGGGGATTCAAATCTGCCCATAAATATGCTAAAAGAAACTGCTTGACCTCTGCAAGAAATGCCTCGTGGACCGCTATCGGAAGAGATTGTAAGAGAAATAAAAATGTGGAGCTAATGTTCATCTTGTTGAGGTGTACCTTGCAGCCCAGGAGAGCGCTAATTTAGACCATTTCCCTAAATCCGCCTTAATGGTGTTCCAAAGGGGTCTATAATTTGCATTGAACAGATTGGCTTCATTTTTCGTGATCTCTACACCCAGGTATCCTAATTCCTCTGCCTGCAATTGGAAACCCCACTCTGTTACCAGTTGGGTTGCATGAACAGCATTCGGTTGAAGTGTTAGCGCTACTGTTTTGTTCAAGTTTGCACAGAATCCTGATAATGCACCGTATTTCCTCAGAGAATCAAAAAGAGCAGGGACTGATTCCAATGGCTGGGTGATATAAGTTAGAATATCGTCCGCAAACAGTGCCAACGTATATTCCCTCTTCTCCCCTCCTCCCCCCTTATTATTCCGTGCATTTGGACATTTGTCCTAAAAGCTTGCACAAAGGGTTCCACTACTAGGGCATACAAAAGGGGGACAATGAGCAGCCCTGTCGTGTGCCCCAAGTCTGGCTAAGGAGCCCCGAGGTCACTCCATTGACCAGGACTTTGGCAGAGGCGTTGTGGTATAGTGCCAGTGCGCCCGACAGCCACAGTTCACCCAGGCCTACCCATCTCATAACCGTGCTCCGAAAGGGCCATTCGACATGGTCAAATGCCTTCTCTGCGTCAATGGACATCAAAATAGGGCAGTCTTCTTTCTCATCGATAGCAGCAATGAGATCAAGGGTTTTGCGGATGTTGTCCGCACCTTGCCTACCTTTCACGTAGCCAACCTTGTCGGTATGAACTAACTGAGGCAGAACTTGGGCTTAACGGCTGGCTAAAATGCTAGCATAGATCTTTGTATTCACTTTTATGAGTTATATTGGGCAGTATGACTCGCATTCTGTGGCGTCTTTACCTTCCTTGGGTATAACTACAATACTAGGATTGTATTAAACAGTTTGGTCAAAAAGGGGGTTAACGAGTTGCAGTTGGCTTTATAGAAGGCTGGTGTATACCCATCCTGCCCCGGTGCCGAGCCTGCTTTCAGCTTGGAAACAGCAAGTGGATTTCTTTGGTTGATATTGGGCTGTTTAGCATGTCTTGGTAGACTTGTGATATTGGTGCACGGGGGAGTTTTGACAAGTAACCCCCGATTTCGGCCTCCAACCTCTCCCCTTCTGCCTAATACAAGGAGGAATAGAATCTCAAAAAGCGCTCTGTGATTTCACAGAGGGTCAGTCAGATCGATTCCAGTTTCGTTCTTAATTTTGGGTATCACCCTGTCTGCCCTTTGTTTTCGCAAGCGGTTGGCCAACATGGTGTGGGCTTTATCACCTCTTTCATAAACCTTTTGTTTTAAATATCTCAATTATATAAATGCTTTGCCCTGCCAAACATCCCTTAATTCCTTTTGGAGCACCCCAATCTGTGCTAAAATTGCTTCCGCTTCTGCCGGCTGCGCACGAAGTTCTAGTTCCCTATGTGTGATCTCAGATTTCAGCACCATCTCCCTTTTTAACCTGATCCTATTCCTGTGAGCCCCCTGCGCAATCAAGACACCCAGAATTGTAGCCTTCGCTGCCTCCCACACCGTGCTTAATGGCAGTTCACCTGTGTCATTTGTGGTAAAATAATCTTTTATAGCATTTGTGAGGGTGTTTTTAAATAATGGGTTTTTATAAAGGGTATCATTACAGGTCCATCTATGCTCTCTGTGCTACAGGGAGGACTAAGATTTCATTCCAGGCCACTATCTCTATAGTTGCACAAAAAATTAAACCGTCATTTTCCTCTCCTCTCCAACCAACAAATAATATATCTGAGAATAGGTGCGATGGGGGTGTGGGGGGGAGTGTAAAGCTCTTTCCCTTGGGTGCACCAAGTATCTATTAAATGGTTTGCTCTCAGTTGGCTTGAAAATCTTTCCCCAGGGAGCTATTTGGTAGGTGTGCACCCTGCCTCATAGAATCCCAATCCAGACATGGATCTGCTAAAAAATTTTGAAATCACCTCTGCATACTAGTATGCCTTCCCTCCAGCCCTCTAGGAATTCGAAAAGGGACTCACTGAATTGCGTCTGATTCTGGTTGGGGGCATAAACGGAGCAGAGCGAGACTGTGCGTGATCTTAACTTCCCCTTCAAGACCACAAACCTATCCTCCTCCTCCCAGTGTATTTGCTCTATGTGAAAGCCTATCGATTTCCTATATATATTTCCCACTCTCCCCTTCTTGCGGCCTCCTGAGGCCCATATTCAGCCCCCTATTTCTCTGCTTACTATCCTGTATTAATTTCCTTGGGCATATTTTGTTTCCTGCATGAATAGTACGCCTAATTTTGAAAGTTTAAATTCCTGCGCTAGCATGGAGCGCTTTTGTGGTGAGTTGAGGCCTTTGACATTGAGGGATCCAAATGTTATCCCATCAGATAGTGTCATGTAGAGGTGTTAGATGTTGCCTAAGGACCCCGCTGAGGCGAGTTATCTTGATGTATACGCTTAATCTGCAATAGGAGTGTTGCTGATTAAGAGATTCATAAGGCTGTGTTTTTATGAAGCTCTGAAGGTGTTGACGTGTACTTCTCCCCCCATCTGATGAGTATCCCCCTCCCACTAACTTTTCCCTTGAAAAATGCCATCCTAGGCACTTTCTGACAACTGAGACGCCCTTTAGCAAGAAGGGCCACACTACAGGGACCCCTCTCCAGGCTAATATACGTCAGAACGCAAGATTCAATGGCGGCACTATCCCGCAACATAACTATACATTAATAACATCCAAACGCTTGTGGCTTTTCAAAGACACCAAACCAGTTTTCCATCATTGATGGCACATTTGGGGCGGGCTGTCTCCTTCAGTCAGCTCTCTGATAAACTTTCACTAGCTAAGATAGCTGGTCCAATAGCACAGCAAGTAGAGCCCTCGCTTTGACATCTGTGCAGAGCCTGCTGACACAGGTTCGAATCCCGACAGGGCCAAACTTCATCCTTCCGAGGTCGATAAATGACCACCACACACCGTGGGTAATAATAGGAAGCGTAGCGCTATTTAAATGCTAAATAATTATTATTATTACGAAAAAGTGAACTTTCAGGGCGTATTGTACCGCTTGTATTTTCTAGTTCCTGGAGCCCGGCCTCTTCTTGGCGAAGAGGGCAAGGCTTTGTGCAGCGGCTCCCCGGGCTTTCTGGATTGATCCCTGTCCGATCCTAATGTGCCCGCTTGCAAGCCCTCCAAAACTCTGCGGGCCTCCTCCTCTGAAGTCACCCAGTAACCCTCTCCTTCATTCTCAAAACGTAGAGAAAATGGGAACCCCCACCAGTAGCGAATTTCATGCTCCTGCAGCCAGGTGGTCAGGGGGTGACAGCTTCTCCATATATTCAGCGTGGCAGCCGAGAGGTCTTGAAAGAGTTTCACATTTGATCCCTCAAATTCTATAGGTTCTCCCTCTCTTGCTCTTTGTAATATATCCTGCCTCTGCTTGTAATAGTGACATTTTACAAGAAGTGATCTTGGGCTATTCTGGGGGGGGGGGGGGCGGCCCTGTGGATTGTCAAATTCCAAAACGGCCCTGTGGATTGTCAAATTCCAAAACGGGGATGATAGTTGAGTCAAACAGAGATGCCACTAGAGCCTTCACTCTACTCTCTAAGCCGACAGGGGTTTCTGCTTGCTTTTCGCTGGGGCCCATAATACGTATATTTGTCCTTTGTTCCCTGTTTTCCAGGTCATCAAGCTTCCGTTCTATATCTCTCTCTTTTTGTTCCAAATCTTGGAGCCTGGCTTTGCAGTTCATCACTGCCAGGTCGCCCGACAACTGGTTGTTTTCTACAGCCTCAATCCGATCTTCAACTTTCACCATCCTCGCATGCAAGTCCGAAACTGTTTCTGTGAGGCTGGACTTTATTGAGCAGATTTCCCCAAGCAGAAGGCAAATGTCGGACTTGGTGGCACTGTCTCGGTCATTCCCAGGAATTTCTGAGGAGCTTTGCACTTCATCCTCCTCCATGTTTCTTGGAGTGCGGCTAAACGACCTCAACTTTGATAAAGTGCTTGGGTCCAGTTCTCGGAGGGGCGAGGGACTCTGGAAGCGTCTCTGCCTTGGGCACCTCACGTGGTTACTTTTCAAAGTGACCCCAGTGCAAGCCTCCTTCTCTGTGGTTGGGGGCAGTGATATCTTCTACCAGTGCAGAGCTGTCTTCTTCTTTATTATTTTTTCCAAGAGTGTTTTTGTCCTCCTGGTGTTTTCTTGTGTTGCTATTTGTACAAGCAAATTCAGGAGCTCATCTGACTTTATTTTACTGATGATATCCCATATGAATTCTTCCAGTATGGCTGCTCCCTATGCGCTCCCAGGATACCGCCAACAATCTTTTATGTATCCCTCCAAACTCCCTGGGGGCCGAGAGGGGGGGTAGCGAGCGGCCGTGTGTGGATGGGGCTGTGAGAACGGGCCGGTGCTTCCAACTGGGCCTGCTTGCTTTATTCAATGCAGAGTGTCTTATTTTCGTTCCATGTCCTGTTCGTTCATGGGAGGGGCTGCACGGTTTAAAATGGAGCTCTGATATGGCACCAAGCATTAAAGTAAAAAGCGATCTCTGCTTACCGAGCGTTATGCAGGCACCCCGTCCCTCGCAGATTACTTCGCCTGCTGCTCTGCTGCGACCGGAGGAGCTCTTTCATTCGGTGGGAATACTGAGGGATTCTTGCGCCTCTCTGCATTGTCCGGTACAGGTGCAGAAGCTTTGCTTCTCTAGGATCATCACGACCGCAGCCCGGCGCCTGCCATCTTAGTCTCACTGTGTTGCGGCTGCTCGCTCCACTTTCTTGGTCGCGTTTACTGGGAGATTAAATGCATCCATTAAGCAGGATGTTTCACCTTTTTCTTGTGTCTGGAGAGGGAGACGAAGGCTCAGGCTGCCTTTGCGTCTGCGCCCCCTGGTGGTCTCCCAAAATCTACATTTTAACACGAAAAAGTACACAGAACGGGCCAGAACGGTTCCATAACATTTAAAAAGGCAGCAAAACTCACCTGAAAATGATGCAGACACACCTGAAGAACATTTTGAAATGAGTAAGGTGAAGCGATGCCTTTCATTAACCCATTACTCACAAACATGGTCTATAGAGATGTGTCTGTCAGTACCTGGCTAAATGGAGTAGAACTTGGCAGTTAAAGGTATGAGGGTATGCTGTATGATAGAAGAGCAAAGTTTTATCATGGAAGTGCGTGAGCATATGGCGGAAGAAGCTGTCCATTTGATGCCAAAATTGGCAAATTATGTTAATGTTATGGGGTCTTGTAGCGCGCAATGTTGCCACTTGTGTGGTCTCTTGGCACACTAACAGATCTGCAATGTAAAGAGTGTTGGGGCTAGGACATGTTAGTTGTCGTGATGCCCGCTCTCGGGGAGCCGGTTCAAGCCCTGCGTCCCCGAAAGCGGACATCCAGTCCCCAAGGAAGGACCCAGCAACCCCATATAGGGGCCCTTTGGACAGTGTCCTGGTGCCTAAGGCGCCAGGCTCATTATGGGAGTGCTTGGGTGCACTAACCTGATGCAGACCATGCTGCAGGATCCCGGCCTCCTTGAGGCCTGAAAGGAACTACTTTACCTGTGGGACTAATTTACCATCCGGGCGTGGTCGGGGAAGGATACATACCTGATTGGAGGAAGGATACATACCTGGAACTTCTTCCAAGGCTATTTAAACTCCACCCGAACAGCCAACGTGCTTCGCGTTGCTCTGCATCTAGCAGCTGGACGCTCACCATATCTGCTCCTGCATTCTGACTTCTGCCACGCCTGCCAGCATCCTGAATCACCTGCAAAGGAAGAGAAGAAGAGAACAGAAGAAGGAAAAGTCCTTACCTGTAAAACCGCATCCCGGAGACATCTCGCCGACAATCCTGAAAAGGAAGACTTTTATTTAAAAGCTCATCGCGTCGATCGCTGCAGCGCCGCATTCCACTCACCTTTACAGGGCGCCTCCATGTTCAGCAGCGATCATCCGGATTCGCAGTCACGCCCCAGCGCCTAGGGAGAAAAAGACCAGAACAAAAGGTGAGAGAGAGAAGGGAATAATGAAAGCTAAATCTCCATGTTAAGACTTACCTGTTGATTCATTCCCTCTCCATTTCGGGTCCGCGCCGCATCCTGGCATTTCCGGACCCCGGCCCCTAAGGGGAAAAAGAGACATCAGCGTTAATGAGCGAATGAAAAGACATTACCAAAAAACGCTCATTAAAGACTTACCTGATTTCTACAAGGATTTCACCTCTCATCTCGGGTCGGTGCCTGTTCCCCGGCATTCCGTACCCCGGCCCCTATGGGGAAAAAGACACTAGCATTAGTACATTAATGCATGGACACAAGGGGAACCTCTTATCAAAAAACTTACCTGGTAGCCAAGCAAGCTTGGTTCTCACCAATCCAAAAATCCAGTGAAGTAACTGGATACCAACGCGCCCCTGCATCAGAAGCAGGATGGAGAGCTCGTCCTTCCAGACCCTAAGGTGAGACGCTACGAGGAATCACAGAAGGGTTTCGAGGAGGGTGAGAGGGGAAAGTGGGAGGCCGATTGCATTACCCAGCAGACAGTTAATCCCCTATTTTCGCCTACAGAAGGATACTTCTGCGAGCCAGACAAGCCAGATTTGGGGGCCCGGTCCAGTCTGTCTTCCGAACCCTGCGCATCACCTTAGAAGAGGTCACAGCAGCGCGAACCAGGCCAGCGCCTCCGTGGGAGTCAGGTGAGCGTTACATTAGTGGGATTGAGAGGGAAAAGAGCAAGAGAGCTTTGATGTGCTGTTGGCAGCTTCAGTTCAGAGAAACTGGTCACTGAGCGTTGGTGCATTTTCGGTTGGTAGCCGTCATGTGGTGTTGAGGTATGATTGTGCATGGTTTCATGTTGGGTTGGGTATTGTGAAATGCATGCGGGTAGTGCTGGTATAGGTATGATTGTGTCCAGTTTGGAATTTACAGGCAAGTAGCAGAATGTGTTAGTTTTTAGTACAGTTATGTAGAAGAAACACATGGAGTTAAAACAAAGTTAGGCTGAATGCAAAATAAGGCTAACTTACACAATTAGGCTAAATGCAGGAAGATAGATGATATTAGGTAATAAGAGTGGTGGGGTTTTACTGAAGTACAGTAATCACTGTACTGCCCACCCACACCCCTCTTACTTTGTCAGTCGCTCTGGGTTGTCTACATCAGGCGTCCATGGGCTAACAGGGGCAAACAGAGAGTGCAGCTGCTTAGGACAGAGCCGCCCTTTGTCTCTGGTCCTTAGCCAATGGTTGCTCAGGCAAGGCTTCCCTGGGGCTCTTCAGGATGAGGGACGCGTGACTTGCATACGGCCCATTCCAGGGGATGCAGGCGGGGTGGTCAGGGAGGGACTGGGAAAGGGCCAACCAAGCCAAAAAACACAAAGACGAAACAAAAGTGGAGGGAGGGGGTCCGGAAGTGGGATACAAGAGCAGGGGCACTCACCAGCAGTGTCTGGTAGGGCTGCACCAGTGGAATCGAGTGGGTGAACGGACACCGGCAAAGGAGAAAACTCTCCACTTCTCGCTACCTTTTGGGACACGTGATTTGCTCAGGATAATATGACTAGTGTTGTGGATATGCTTATGTTTATATACATTCCGCTGAACAAGTGGAAGGCACAGGCAGAGAAGTGCAACGTTGTGTGACAAGTTTGTAAAATGGGACAAGAGATCTGAGTTTTCTGCATTGGGTATGACTGCAATGAATACCCACATCCAGTGATGGCACCAAGTACAATTCACCACACCAGTGTAATAAATCTGCAAAGGCGAGAGACATTACTACTTGTATATTAACATAGATTTCAGAACATTTGACCAAATATACATAAATGAATTAACATTGTAAATAAAATACTATAACATGGTTTCCAGCTACCAATAAGTCATTCCCTCCCTTTCTCTATCCGCTCAATATCCACCTATTCCTCCTTCCGCTCATCCTTAAAATCTCTCCTTCTTCACCCCCCTCCCTGACTTCTCTCCCCTTCCTCATCTTCTTTCTCCTCCCCACTCCATCTTCCTGTTCCTTTATCCCTCCCTGTCTCCCCTTTGATCTCCACCCTCTCTTCTACTCCCTTTTCCCTTTCCCCCTTCCCATACCTCTCCTCTTCTCTTCTATTCCTTCCCAAATGCAAATTGTTCCACATGCTGTTTTTCTGGTTTGAATCATGTATATTTTATTGCTTTTATGTTCCATGTTTTTTTAAAAACTTTGGTTTGATTGGTAATTTTTCAGAAAAAGAAACAATGACAACACCGGGAGCAGTATGAATATCACATTAACATCATCATCTAACCCCCGTAGTCACCTTCCCCCCCTCCCCCATTACCCCCCCACCCGAACTCCACCCCTCCCCCCAGATCAGTGTCCCATCGTAAAACCAATCGTAGGAGTAGTCATCAGTACTCGAAGTTCGGTGCCTTGGAGCCGTGCTATGCGTTCCCTTAAATGCTGGCTTAGACGGATCCGCTGTCTCCTGGGCCGTGGGCTACCCCATTGTTCTTGAGTGGTTCTCTCCGGGCTCCATCGCACCCCCGCCCCATGTTGTCCACATAATGTCAGTGAGCCTCCCACCCCCATGCCTGGTAAACCCCATACCAATTTGCCAGGAAGGTGCTCGATTCATTGTTTACCATGGCTGTCAGTTTGTCCATGAGCAACATGTTCTTCAGTTTTTTTAGCCAGTCTTCCTTAGAGGGGGTCTCCGGACTTTTCCACCTTTGCGCTAGGGCCACCCTTCCTGCTCGCAACATGGTCTCCCACATCCTTGGGTACCTATATATTTCCGCCTCCTCCGGTGGGAGGCCCAACAACATCGTCAGTGGATTGAGTGGGAGAAGTTCCTCGGTGACCTCCGCCATCCATCCCCGTACCTTCTCCCAGAACCCCTGTACCTTAGGGCAGAACCACCAAATGTGACCCCTCGTCCCCACTTGGCCACATCCTCTTGGGCATCTGGGGGACACCCCCGGGAACATCTTGGATAACTTAGATGGGCCTCTATGCCATCCCTGTAAAATCTTAAAGTTGTGCTCCATGTCCGACGTGAACAGGTTCCCATGGAAAGCTATTTTAAACGCCCTGGACCATGCGTCTTCCGAGAGAGCCTCTCCTGCCAGGTCATTCCAGAATCCACGAAACCCTCTCCTCCCTTCCAAGTTAACAGTGTTCAATATTTGGTACATTTTGGATACTACCCCGTTCCTCGTTGTGGCCGTGTCTAATAACTTTTCAAAGGGGGTCAGCTGTCTCTGCAGATTCAGGCCCCAAGTCTGGTCACAGAGGATGCCCTTCAGGCGCAGATATTCAAAGACTGAAAGAGACCCCCGCCCAAGCGCATCTCGCAGCTCCTCGTATTCGAGGAACTCGCCCTCCTTGAACAGCTGCCCCGCCCATTCCAGCCCCCCATCCGACCAGGACTGGGCATTCCTAAATCCCCTGCTACCTAGTTTGAGTGGGTGGCCCCAGAGCGAAGACATCGGGGAGGGCCATGAAGTGAGGTGCGCAGTTGTGGGTCCCTCCTTCCAGATCGACCAGAGTATTCCCAGGGTTGGGTGGGTCTGCAGTCTATTTGGGATGGGTTTACGCGGCAGCCACAAAAGGTCGCGTACTTTCAGAGGGTGGGCATCCATGTCCTCCAGATAAGATCAATAGGTGCCCA
The DNA here is from genome assembly GCF_040938575.1 of Ambystoma mexicanum. Taxonomy (NCBI): domain Eukaryota; kingdom Metazoa; phylum Chordata; class Amphibia; order Caudata; family Ambystomatidae; genus Ambystoma; species Ambystoma mexicanum. Next base: position 645,086,174 of record NC_090923.1, read on the forward strand.
TCCCCTCCCTCATGTGTTCCAACAGGACCCTCAGCTGGGCAGCCCGGTGGTAGAGAAGGAAGTCCGGCAGCCCGAAACCACCCTCCTCCCTAGGTAACGTTAGAATGGCCTTCCCTATCCTCGGGTTCCACCTTGACAAACTCTCGGACTGCCCTCTGTAGGTCTCGAAACATCTGGTCGGGGACCCCCGTTGGGAGTGCCGTGAAAAGATACAGCAGTCTTGGGAGGATGTTCATTTTCACCGCTGTCATGCGCCCGTACCCATACCTCCCCACCTCCTCAGGTCTGATTTTATCTCTGCCATAATGGGCCCATAATTCACCGAAGCCAGTTTAGAGAGATCCCTTGTGAGGAGTACACCCAAGTACCTGATGGAGTCCTTCCCCACCACAATCCCCGCATACCCATCCCGATGGTCCAGCCCCGGGTCCCGAGCCCTCATAGGGAGTAACACTGATTTTGATGCATTTATTTTTAGCCCCGAGAATTGCCAAAAGGTCGTCATCAGGGACAGGAGGGGGGGGGGGGGCGAGGCGCTGGGCTCCACCAGGTATGCAAGAATATCGTCAGCAAACAGGGAGAGCTTGAACTCCACCTCTCCTCTTTTAATCCCTTTAATGTGACCACTACGGCCAGGGGCTCCATCGTCAGGACATATATTAAAGGGGAGAGTGGGCATCCCTGTCGCGTCCCCCGCGTGACAGAGAATGAGTCGGAAAGTTCTCCATTCACCTGTACTCTCGCCGTTGGGGCCCCGTATAGGGCGGACACCCAGTTCCTGATGTGAGCCCGAAGCCCATTCGACAGAGGAGGAGTTGCATGTACCTCCACTCCACTCTGTCAAAAGCTTTCTCGGAGTCCAGGGAAAGCAGACCTGCATCTAGATCTGATTCTTGGACATGGTGGATTAGGTCTATCATCTTCCCGATGTTATCAGAGCCTTGCCTGCCCCCTATGAATCCCACTTGATCCCCGTGAACCAGCTTGGGCATTATCCCCTCCATCCGTTTGCCTATCACCTTGGCCAGGATCTTTACATCTATATTGAGGAGGGAGATTGGGCGATATGAGGAGCATTCAGTGGGGCCTTTGCCCTCTTTGGGCAGTACCACAATTATGGCCCTCATCATGGTCTCCGGCAGAGAGCCCCCCTCTAATACCCTGTTAAACACCCTCACCAGGTGAGGGGCTAGGATAGCCCGAAACCTCTTGTAGAAGTATACGGAGAAGCCGTCTTCCCCTGGGGACGTTCCCACCTTCATCCCACTGATCGCGTGCTCCACCTCCTCTTCCGTCACCCAGCCCTCTAGACCCTCCGCCATTTCTCCTGTCAAGGACGGGATCTGGATGGAGTCCAGGAAACCCTCTATCTGAGTGTCATATCCGTCATATTCTGACGAGTATAACTTTTCATAGTAACGGCGAAAGGCTGCTCCAATGTTAGGGGTGTCGTAATCTAACGATCCCCGATCATTCTTCACCGCCTTCACCGTTCTGTTCCTTTGAATCTCTCTGAGTTTCCAGGCCAGGATTTTGTCAGCTCTGTCCCCCTTCTCATAATACTTCTGTTTCACTAGCTGGAGGCTCTGTTCGGTCTTATGTAACAGGAGGTCTTTCAACTGGAGTTTGTAGTTTTCCAGGGAAGCAATCTGCTCTCTTTCCAGGGGAGCCTGCGGGAGGTCACCCGGTTGGAGTTGGGCTATCTTTTCCCTGAGGGATTTTTCCTGGGCCTCCCTCTCCCTCTTTTTCTGGGCTCCCATTCTAATGAGAACGCCGCGTAAGGTCGCCTTAAAGGCGTCCCACAGCACGTGTGTGCCCACCTCGCCGTTGTCGTTCAACTCGAAATACTCCGAGATGGCGTCCCGCGCCTCCTGTACTAGAACTTCGTCCTTCAGCAGGGATTCATTACACTTCCATCGCCCTCTACTGCCACTCCGCCATGCCCCTACTATAGTGGTACGGACCATGTCGTGATCGGACCAAGGAACCGGGTCAACCCTGTGGCCAGAGACATGTGGGAGAAGGGGTTCATCTACCAGGATATAATCTATATGGGAGTATGATGTGTGGATTGCTGAATAGTATGTGAAGGAGGGGAGGCCTGTCCTGGGATTCGGGATGGTGTCCACCAGGCCCAGCTCCGCGTTAACCCTCTGGAATGTACGGGCCATGGTTTCATCTGCGGCCCTAGAGAGCTGAGGCCCCAAGCGTTTTCTATCCGCGGTTGGGTCTAGGACCATATTGAAGTCCCCCCCCACCACCAACATCCCGTGAACAATTTCAATTTGTCCTTCACTCCCTCCCAGAATTGCGCCTGGCCCTCATTAGGGCCGTACACAACTGCCAGAGTCAGAGGGGAACCCCGCAAAGAGCCCTTTGCCAGCAGATATCGGCCCTCTCGGTCCTTCACCGTGGCTTCCACTTCAAAGCTAACGTCCCTTGCTAGCAGTATGGCTACCCCCCTTTTCTTGGTTCTGTGGGATGCACTGAGGACCTCACCGATCCCGCCCCCTCGCATTTTTGGTTCCTTCCCCCGGGCCCAGTGTGTTTCCTGAAGAAAGAGCAGGTCAAGCTTTGCCCTCCTAAATTCCCTGCAGACCAAGGATCTCTTGGCTGGGGTGTTCAACCCCAGCACATTAAGGGAACCCACGCCCAGGGCGGGCAGATCCTCAGCCATTGTCTATGATCAACATCTTACTGGGTAGCTGGCTCGTGGCACTTTTCCTTTCCTGCTCCTTTTGTGTTACAACCTGATCTCCCTTACCCCCTCCCCCCGCCCCCCAGGTGGGCCTTAAACCTGTCCCCAACTGCCCCCTGGTCTCCCCCCGAACTGAGCAACCCCAACTGTTCCTTCAACCCCCACCCCCCACCCCGGCGTCCAGCCAAATAGTTACACCATTGCTGGTAATTGGCCGGACCACCAGCCTACCGCCTCCGGCTGGGCTAATGTCGGAAATCACTCCTCCTTGAGCCCCACCTTTTTCCCCCGCCCCCCACCGAGCCCCCTCCCCCAGGTAACCGACATACTTGCTGTTCTGGGAGGCCCCTTACGTCCTTAGACCCCGTAGTCCTGGAAGTCTACTCGTCCTTGTGCCAGGCCGGACGTTTGTGATCGTGAGTTGAGTTCTTTGCTCGGTTTCCCCGTACCCTTTTGTACTTCCAGGCTACCCCGGGCTCGACCGGCCCGCTCCTCCCTGACCGGGGTCCGCGTCTTCCCTGTCCGTCGCCGGGGACGGCGGGTTCAGTTTCTTAAATTTCCATGGACCTGTCTTCTTTCTCCTCTCTCCTTGTGACCTGCGTTCCCTGGCTCCTTCCGCTGCGAATCCCGTGGGTTCTCGCCGAGGGGCCGGGTCCGATACATACCCTTGGATGGCTTCCCTATGTCCTCCTCTGTAATCAGGGTCGACCGTTGGCCCTCGTACCCGAACGAGAGGGAGAAGGGATACCCCCCATCTATAGCGCACCCCCTTCTCTTTTAGCATTTGCGTCAGAGGGCGGCACATCCTGAGTTTGGCTAGCGTGTATGAAGAGAGGTCCTGGAAAATGGACACTTGTGCGCTGTTATAGGTTATTTCCCGTGCCTTTCTGGCCTCCTTCAGAACCTTCGCTTTCTCAGTGTAGTAATGAAAGTGGACCAGGATTGACCGGGGGCCCCCAGCTCTGCCCCCCGCTCTGTGGACCCAGTCGAATGTTGGTTCAGTCGTCATCTCGTCCGAGAAAAGGAGGGTGATGATGTCCCTCACCGTCCGGTTCAGTTCTCTTTCCGTTTCTCCCTCCGACTCCGGGAACCCAAAAATTCTGAGGTTGTTCCTCCGTTCCCTATTTTCGAAGTCGTCCATTTGCCTGGCCCTCTCCTCGTCTCTTTTTTCTAGCGCAGCTATTCTCATGGACATGTCCATCTCTTGGGTCATTGCTGAGGACTGGTTGGTCTCCAGCTGCAACAGTCTGTCCTCGGCCTTGTCCACCCTGCGGTCCATGTTCTCCATTTTCTGGGCAATGTCCGCCCGCATGTCTCTGATCTCCTGCAGGACCGAGGCAAAGCCCTTTTCCATGTAAGGGTGGGTGGGGGCGAGGTCTTGGGCTGGGACATTCTAGTTGTCTGATCCAGGCCGCTATTCTCCCTTCTGGCGTCCTGGTAGCGATACTCCTGGAGGGTTTGGCGCCAGCTCATCCGATCTCCCCATCTCTCCCTCCGGTCGGTGGTCTTCGGGGGCCAAGAGCGATGATCCTGCTGGGAGACTGCCCTCACTCCTTCGGGCAAGACCGCTCCGTGTGGAGCTATCTTTGAGCGGGCACACGCTGTTGTCCGCAGTACACCACTCCGATGGCCCTCGCCAGGGTCCGTTGGTCGGGGTCTCGGCGCCCCCGTTGTTCGACTCCGTGTTCGGGAGCTCAGGTCAAGCGGGCTGCCTCACCTCTGGCGGGTTTGGTTGGTACCGTCCCCCCGTGCCACGGGGCCCCGACGGTGGAGTCCCCGCCGAAGCGCCGGCGTGCTCTGTGACCGGGGTAGGGTGGAGGGGTCAGGCACGCTTGCAGGCCTCAACGGTTACTGCGTACCACGACTCCCCGTGCAGCTCTGGAGGCGGGCGGGGCCTCCCGCGGATTCACTCGTTCTTGGGCATCCGAGGGTCTTTCGGCGTCGCTCTTTCACCCAGGGGGTCTCCCGGGATTCACCATCACCGAGAACCGCAGCTGTTTCGTGGGGGGTTGCGGGGGGCTCAATCCCTCAATACGGCCCAGTTTCGGCGGGAGCGGCGACTTCAGGCAGCCATCGCCTGTGCGCCCCCTGGTGGCCTCAACCTATGTTCCATGTTTGACGTTTTCTGGTTGTTATGCTGTAAAGCGCTTTGGAGTAAAGCGCCATATAAACAATAAAATACAAATTTATGGATGAGTTCTCCATCACAATATAGGCCATCCCTTTCTTCAAACTCTTGACCAAGCCACCTGAGAGACTTAGGACATCGTCTCACTTGTAGAATGTCAGTAAACCCTGCCTTCTATTCCTCTCAGTCTAGAACACGGAACATGCTGATTGTATTGCTTGACTCAGCTGCATCTGGCAAATGTTGTGCTAACAATTCACATAAAACTTAACATAAAATGTCTTTTAAAAGTTGTCCATACACTTTGATGCAGTGTGTCATATTTTGTTGGTTTTTAGGTAGACGGTATTTGAAAATACAGAATACATCTCTTCAACTACAAATACATAAGTGCTTCCCTAAATGAACTTCAGACATTTTTACAGAATACTAGGGAAATGAGGTTTCTTTAACTGTGATTTTTATAATTTTCCACTAATTCATTCCATACGTATCCACTGCCGCACAGTAGTCATGTTTGCAGGGAATGGTACACGTGACCCATTTCACAATATATGTGCAAATAAGCAGAGAAATCGTCCACTGCTGGATGAATCATGCTGAGCTGGTACATCATGAGGCGCATGGATTGTCCATATGGACCAATCAATGTTGGATGCCATCTGCACGTCCATGAATGTTTTTAGCATGTTTATGGAAGCTATGTGATCACTGCGCCACCCGTAACTGTGACAACGAAAATGTCGATGCCAATTAAGGCATGGTGCAGTAATCTAATAGATCACTTTACCCACGTCCCCCACCCCGCATACCACTACCGGAACCCCCACCCCACTTAACCTTTACGGATTCTGAGTGTGGCACCGACTCCCCGCTATCCCTGCGGCGTCGGTTTCGGTCGGCGCTGACGCCACAAGGTGCTTTTTCTTTTTTTTTAACTTTCTTTTCCCCCACTTACAACAATGGTAAGCAGGGGACACCCTTGCAGCCCTGACTCCCATTACTGCCCCCAAGGAGAGCGGGGGACACCCCCGCAAACCCTGCTCTGCTTGGGCGCAGTAATTGGGAGTCAGTATTTTGTGCGCCCCCAAAGTCGCAGTGACTGTGGGGGCACACAAATGAGGGCAACATTTTTGGATATTTCCTGTTTATGTACTTTGTGTAGAGGGTTTGATTGGAGTCTAAATACAGAATAATCTTTCACTTCATGAAAACCAGCATAAGTACCCAGTGAGTGTTTTGCACATTTGTGGGGATGATCCAGATGTCCTTTGCCATAATATCTGATTTGATGCCAAACTCGTGAACACTTGAGTATCCACGTAAGTCAATGGAATGAATTATGAATGGATTGAAAACACTCACATGTACTCAGTGACATGTTTTAGAGAAGCTCTAGTAAGCAAGAAACATTCAATGACTGTGTCAACAGCCAGTTAGCACCCAAGGGAGACTTCATGTCTTCAACGTTGATGTACATATTTTGAACTAGGACACTGCATGCGTGGATAACCTGGTATTAAATCCCATGGATGTGGCACAGTTATTTGGGTTTGCTTAGGAGATCTTGACCACTGCGGTACGCACAGACCATACTCTCCTATCAGAAAAGAGGTAAAATGTTCTTTCTTGGAAACATTCTCATATGGGTTCAATTTTTTGGTATGTTTATTTTGTGCTTTAATGTCTTCCTGAGTGTCATCAAACGTAGTTCCACTCAGAATACAATCCATTGCGGCTACAGTCTGCAGCTCATCTTTCTGTCTAATTTGTTTCCTTCCAGATTTACCTTTTCTGACATTCATCCTGAGCTTTTTCAGAGAGTACACTATTCTTTTCTTACTTGAACTCTTACCAATTGACTTCTGTGCAGCCAGAATGTGGTAGCATGTTTGCGAACTGTTGCAAGAGCATGCTTCAACTGGGAATAACTTTACCACATACTTTTTGTCTCGTAATCCGGTAACTATGAAACATCCAGACTGTGCCTGCAGAAATACTTGGTTTTGCTTAACTAACAAGTCTACTACGCCTTCCATTGTATTTGATTTGCGCTCATTACCTTTTGATATCGTTACAGGTTCTTCATCATAGTGACCCTCCTTTATAAAGTCAAGTATCTTTTCTGCAGGTATGTAATCGAATGAGAATTCAATATCACCAGAATTAAGTTTATTACCAGCATGCCTGTTTGACAGTTGATAATTCCCCACCCCACACTCTCATCAACACTTCCTGTAGATAAACGTTTGCAAAAAGTAGATTGCCAATACCATTTCATCCATGCATTCATGCTTTCTAACACTCAGTTTTTCTTCAAAATATTTTACAAAAGAAGCACTACATTTTATCCTTAGTTTTCCCAACAATTTTAGAAAGTCTCCTTCACTTTTGCACTCTAAGAGCTGTAGAACATTATTGGTGTACACTTGTCTGTCTGATTTTCCTCCTTCATGACCTGAAACTCAGAATTCAATGTCTTTCTGTATGTGGTTCCAACAAACCACACGCTTGCATCTTGGGATAATATTCTCTACAGATTTCACAATAGCAGATTCTCTGTCTGTTACCATAGTAATGGAACGCTGGTTAATTTGAGGCATACGCTTTGCTACAAAAGAAAAAGAAAATTCAGGAGCAATTGTGTGTTTATCATGAATCAGTACAAAGACCGGGATTGCAGGATTTTCCTCAAATAAATGTACATTTAAATATTAGTGGAGAAAGGTAAAAATCACCTAATTGAAATGTATCATATGAAATTAGGGTTCTTGAATTCAACATCATCACTTCCTCGAAAATACTGATACTGTCTGGAAGATCCAAAGTTAAAATAAGTTCTGGAACCAGAGAGTAATGGCATACAAACCCTTCCAGTGCGCAGTGCAGCTTGTACATGTTATGTAAATCATCATGACTGATACTACATTTCTGGTTCCCATGCTTACGTTTATTTTTTATTTGATCTGTTTTTTTCGGCACTGTACCACCCCATCCACTAACTACCTTGCCCGACTACACACCTAAGATACGAATCCTCCCAAGGCACCAAAAAAAAAACAGACTCTACAATGCCTCATTCCAGCCTGTCCTTTAACACCACTTCCTCGGTACGGCTACGTCACTGCGAGCTATATCCTGACCCATATCCAGTATCTTGCCTAGACCCACCTTGTACCCCACCATAAACCACAACCATGGATCCGGAAAATTAGCTCCCTGACACATAAGGCTGAGCCTAAGAACAATGGCCCTCTGACCGGGACAATCATAACTTACTCCGGTCCATCCTGTAAATCTACCTCAGAGTACCACTACCGCAAAATATGAAGAAGATCACAGCCAGTTCACCCAGAACCAGAAAGTAACCAGGAACAGTACATCATCCACTCCAGACACTCACCTCTCCTATCTCTATGCTCACTCTCCAGTTAACACCAACAAACAATAGAGAGCAGCTCTGCCCCTTGATCAATTTCGGCCTAGCTGCACACATCCAAACAATTTCTCCATGAACACCTCAACAACCTGTTAGAACGCATATACACCCCACGTAAATATCGGCATAACTGCACACATAAACGTCCTACACAGGCCTAATGCCGCCAAAATGCAGTCTCTGAGACCAACCACCTGATTACACACATTCAACTGATCTCTCACTACCACCACCCCTAGCGTTAGGGTGCAGCCACCATTAGGCAAATCACACCGGCTGCACACATATTGAGTGCACCCAAGGCTATTCAACCCACAAGCGCTTTGAGATCATACCAATGATCTATAGAGCTATATATAAATGCCAAATAACCTAACTTCCATCAAGAACTTCATAGCCATATCTGTAAAATGTAACTATCTCTCTGCTAGTTAATCTTTGGAAGTAGGTCTTCCACACCTGAGGACGGGCCCTCGGCAGAGCATGACTTTCGTTTTTAATCAATTTGTATTGATCACATCTTCATTCATCTTTTCTATGCTTTTGTCCTTCATAACTGTATAGGAACATCTGTCCATTTTCAAGATTAGATGCTGGAAGTGTGGAAATATTGCCTTTTATATGATGCCTTAAAATGTTGAATACTTCTTGTGGTGAAAGCAGCGTTTGCTCATATAAACTATATAGCACATTCTGGAGGAAAAGGTAAAAAGATTAATTAAATTCAAAATTAACAGTTTCCCCTCACACTCTAAGATCATTACAAATACGTAGGCAGTAGTGGGTTTGTGGCTCAAGAATGGAGTCAGTGATAAGGGATGATGTGGGGACATAGTGATAAAGGAAGGATGTCTGGACGATTCCATGGGACACCATCTGTGCTCTAACACATTTAAAGCACATCTCTACATTTATGGAAACAGCATTTTTATATTCTTTTTTCAACTTTTTCATTTTTACGTGGGGAGACTAACATCTACACTTCGTTTCTTGTTCTTTTTACTTTACTCCTTTTTTATATCTACATTTAAAAATAAAAATGAATAATTAAAAAAACAAGATTGCAACAGAAGTAAACACCCGCTTTGAATTTAAAAAGATATAAAAACATGTTTCTATCTAGACATAATGACGTGTAGTGATAAAAGAAGATGTCTGAACATAGCTGGCTGGATTTAGTGATAAAGGAAAGATCTCTAGACTTGGGGGCCTATTTTGATGGAGGTGTCATTATGGTAAAGTTGTAATTTATTGGCGAATTCTCCATTCGGAATGTACACCTGTTATTACACGTTTCCTATCTTTATAATGGGCCTATTATGCTTGAGGTGTAATATCCCCATGGGGTTACACCTCTAGCAGAATAGGGCCCATTATAAAGATAGAAAACATGTGTAAACCAAGTGTACATTCTGAATGGGGAATTCCCCCATGAATACACCTCTAGCAGTATATGGACCTAAGGACAATGGGGGTGTTGCACCTCTAGCAGAATGAGGCCCTCCGTTCCACACTATATACTAAAATGGGTCTCTATGTGCTGATAAAAAGTAACCTGTGTTTATCAATGAGGTAAACACTATACCTTCAGCAGCCTCACTAGAAGCCCTTCACACGGATTCCTCTAACTTCCCCTACTCACACAGATTATCAAATAAGGGTGGCAGGATGGTTGGGGGGCGGGGTCTTCTGATCAGTAAAGACACACCATCCACCTATCTCCCCCAATAACTTAATCTAATTTTCTTTTGAGTACGTTTGTATTCAACTGCTTGCTCTACTTCCTCTTGCATAACTCTCATCTATAGGCCTCCTTGAGTCTTCAATCTCTCTTTTCCAATGACTTAGACCTCTTAATCAAATCTCTGCCACTGAAACCCTGGCAATTCAACCTGCCGAACAGGACTATGGCCACTGTCTTCACCTTGACTCCTCATACTCGGACCATTTTCTGGTCACCATTCACAAGCAGTCGACCCAATTTTGCTGAAACTGACTGGACTAAATGACTCTTCATCTGACTATATTCCTATAAGTGCTCTTTCCATCTGTTACCAATTCCAGTGAGAAGGCCTTCCAAGGTTTTAACCTAGCACTAGTTCTCTTGTAGAGCACCATTATCCCTCTTGTCAGTGTCCTGATCCTTGGATCTCCTTTAAGGAAGGCCTGGTATCAACAGCAAGACAGACTCAAATGACCACAGTTCAAGGGTGTTTATTGAACTTTCACAAGGGTGTGATAAACGCCTAGCTACACCTAAATCTACAGATTGGAGAAAGCTACGACCATCAAATAATAATAATAATGCAGTCCTAGTGGAGTCTTGTCAAAATAAAAAGGGCCTATACTAAAAAATACTTTTGCCAGTCCTTACCACTAATTTACAAATAATGTGCGGTAGTGTTCATGAAAAAGAAAGAAGTGTTCACAAAATGATATGTCAGGATGTTCGGGCCGTGTGCCTCCCTTTCCCACATTTTTAGCACGGGGCAAGGTGGATCACTCGAGCCAAGAACACACTCTGGCTTCGGTGGCACGAGGATACAGTTCCATTACCAGCATTAGGACCTTCTGTGTCCAAGTCTCTTTACTTCTTAAAAGTCTCTTGATGCAGAGGTCCTGATGTACAAAAACAAGATGCAAAAGTTATTTTCTTTTCACAAGTATTCAATTTGAGTGTTCAGCCTGAATCCCCCTTAGCCGGACTCAGATCCCTTTCAAAAACAAAAGTTCAACGTTGATCCCCCCCCACCCCTCCTGGCTCAGATCCCCTTTTTACAATGTTCAGAGAATATTCTTTCTCGGGTGACTCACGGTTCACCCCGAAGCCCCCTCAACCGGGCTCAGATCCTCCCAATTAGACTCGATCAGCCGGGCTCCGACCAATTGCAGTGTACTTTAAACCATCAAAGACTTGTGAACGTGCACAGAGTTTAGCTTGACCCATTGCAGGACCACTTCGATCTCAAGATTCCTTTTTCTTAGACTTGGCACCAGTTGGATACCTGACAGAGACTTTCGAATGAGCACCCAGGTTGCACCGGACCACTTTGTCTGCAGTATATTTTCTTGGCCTCCAAAAGTTCAGTCACTCCTTTGGTTTCCAATTATATAATGCATCGCTTGTCACATACATCTTACACACTGTTCTCTTTAGATATCTTCATACAATGTTGCCGTTTGCAACCTTGATTCAAAACACAGGCTGGTTTGGTATCAGTCTTTCTGATTCACCGGCTTTGCCGTCTTTACTAATGCTGCTGGGTTGTAGGAGCCAAGGACATTACCACGGCAGCAATCACTCCTCCCCGCCTTGGTTATTGAGGCGGGAGAACCCCCCCGTACCTCAGACACACTGTGCAGGTTTGATCAGCTTTAGTTCCTGGTTTTAGCTTTCTTACTTTACAAGGTTCACGAAAGTAACAGTCTTTAAAGGTCAAGGGCACTTCGCTTCTCGCAACCCTCTCCGGTCTCGCCGTCTTTCTCCTCATATTAAACTGCCATTTTGGAACTGCTTTGTCCTTGTGTGCTTTGCCTCGCTCTGAGTGTGCTTTCGTGCTCCGCCTTTTATCCATGTAGGGAAGTGTGATGAAGTCAGATGTGTGTAATGATCCGGAATTGCCTGACCATTGTACTGGGACCTGTCAGGTATACGGCTCTGGTGTTAGTGCGTTGTCGTTCACGGTAAGCTGTCCGTGAGAAAGTGTTTGTGCCAGGGAAAAAAGGGGGGGGGGGCGGAGTTCCTAGGTATCCTACCTGGTAGGATGGGGAAAGGAGTTACAGGGAAGGGGATAACGCATCTCAACATTCAGTGTCCCACTTCCAGTCCCTGAAGACCCCTCATCCAGGTGAGCCTCTTGCACTGGTCCACCCCAGGAACTGGATCCAAAAGCGATGACCATGTCCAGGCCATGTGGATGACAGATCCCTTGGGAGTAGCGGGTGAGACACCATCAGGTTTCACCCATACACTTCCCCTATGCAATGTGGCCACATCTGTTTCACAGGGGAACAGAGAGGAAATGCACGTTCCCTTGGTCTTTACCTTTTCGGTGCTTTACAGTGAAACAGTAGGGTTGCAGGTCTAGGAACCATCACATGATTCGAGGGTTAGAGTCTTTTCGTTTGCTAATCCAAACTAGTGGAGAATGGTCCGTGACGAGTGTGAATTTTCTTCCTAGGAGGTAGTATCTAAGGTGGATAATGGCCCACTTGATGGCAAGACTCTCTAATTCCACCACAGAGTAATTATTTTCACATGGGAAAGGTTTGCGACTTGTAAACAAGATGGGATGTTCCAATCCATCGCAAATTTGTGATAAGACTGCTCCGAACCCTGAGGCGTCTGTTTGTAATACAAATTCCTTTGAGGAGAAATATACCACCTTTAGGATCGGGTTCTTGCACAGGGTTTCTTTTAGATTGTTGTAACATATCATCCTCATCAGGCCAATGAATTTTCTGGGGTTCAGCGTTCTTTAGTTTATCTGTCAGCCTAGCTGTCCTGTCCAAGAAGTTTGGGATAAACCTACGGTAATAACTGATTAACCCTAGAAATGCTCAGATCTCTTAGTTTTAGGTGTAGGGGTATCTAGTACGGCTTTCACTTTCTTGCACTGAGGTTGCACACTACCATTCCCTACAAAGAAGCCGAGGTATTTCACGGCTGATTGGGCCAGTCTGCATTTGGATGGATTGGCAGTTAGGCCAGCTTCTCTGAGGGCTCTCACAATAGTAAAGAGATGGAAAAGGTGGTCTTCCCAGGTTTTATTATAAATGACAATATCATCAATATAAGCTCCACAGAAATCAGAGTAGGGCTGTAATATTTTGTCCATAAGCCGTTAGAAAGTGGCTGGAGCCCTGTGTAAGCCAAAAGGGAGGACTTTGAACTGAAACAGTCCAAGGGGCGTCGAGAAAGATGTCTTTTCCTCATCAGGTCCATACAATGGGACCTGCTAGTACTCTTTTGTTAAGTATAAGGTTTATAGAAAGGTGGCGTTTCCGAGTTTATCAATTAGGTCATCGATGCGTAGCATGCAATAAGCATCGAAGTCAGAAATGGCATTAACTTGGTGGAAATCTATGCAAAACCTGCAGGACTGGTCAGGTTTGGTGACCAATATGATAGGGGAGGACCATGGGTTGGAAGAGGGTTCGATATTATTAGCTCTTACCATTTTATTCACTTCCTCAACCACTATCCGGTTACGGGCTTACAGAGTCTATATGGTTTCAGATGAATCACTTATCCCTTAGGTGTCCTAATGTAGTCATTGGTGGCTTTGACTCTGTCTGGTTTCTCTGATAATACATCAGGGAATTATATCATTAAATCTTTTAAATCTTCTTGTTGTTGACTAGATAGTTCTTGAGAAATTAATTAAAAGTTGTCTCTCTCTTCTGGCACCAAACAGGATAGTATCGTGGCATTGGTGGCAGACTGGTTTTCCTTCCACTCTTTTAAGAGATTTACATGATATAAATGGACCTTCTGTTTCCGGTCAGGTTGTGCTACCTTATAAATACAGGTTCCTGTTTGTTCCAGTATTTCATATGGCCCATGCCACTTAGAGACAAGCTTGCTGTAACGCTCACCTGATTCCCGTAGAGGCGCCGGTCTTGACTGGGCGTATGCCATATCTTCAAAGGTGATGTGTAACACACGGCTGGCTCTTTGGGCTGGACCTCTGTGCACTGTATGTCTGACTCGAAGGGTAAGATGTCTGCAGATAGAAAATATGGGATTAATGAACTGGGTTATTGAATGTCTCTCTCTTCTTCCCTTTCTCTTCTCCTGTAGAACCCCAAAGGTCAACGCTCTCACCTTAGGTAAGTGAACGCTGTGCTCTCCATCTGCCTCGGGGCAGGGTGCTGTAACCAGTTTCTTCACTGGATAAGGGGAGCAGGCCTCTTGACTTCAGAGGACTGCTGTCCGTCGTTTACTGCACGAACGGTAAGTTTCGAGTAATTCTAATGTCTTTAAAAGTCTTTAGTAATGATGTCTCTTGTTTTGCAGGGTTCCGGCGATGGCGGATGACGGGCTGAAGTGAGTTGAAGATGGAGCCCGTGTGATGAATAGAAGCGCCTGGAAGCACGTAAGTAAGCGCTTGTTGCCTGCTTCACGATGTGCTCTAACTGTCTTTTTATTTTGCAGGTACAAGTTCGGAGCGGCGGCAGGGTGCCGGAATACCCACTGGGTTAGATGTGGAAAGGAGTAATGGCACGTGAGTATTTAAGTTCCCCAATGTCTTTAAACGCACCTTGTTTTGTCTTTCAGATGCGGGATGCAGCGCCGAAGGCCTCCGGAGCGTGCAAAGAGTTGGTGAGCTTTTGTCTTTCAGATGCCGGAATGCAGTGCGAAGACCTCCGGAGTGCACGAAGAGTAGGTAAGCCTTTGTCTTTCAGATGCCGGAATGCAGCGCGAGGCTTTGATGACAGCCGATGGACCAGGTAAGTGAAGCGCTGTCACTGAAGACCGTAATGCTAACCTGTTCTTTCTTGTCTTTATAGGTGTTGCTGAAGACTGGATTCAGGATGGTAAGCCTTTTTCCTTAGGCCCAGGATCAGATGCAGAAGACACGATGAGCGTTCTGCTGCAGAGGATGCAGAATAACGCAAAGCAAGATTCATCCATCGGGTGTGGTTTAAATAGCCTCCTGTAGTGCTTAGGTGTCTCCTTCCACAGCCACACCTAGGTAAGAAAAGAGTTCCTGCTTTCCAGAAGAGTTCCAGTGTTCTGAACCTAGGGAGTGGCTCCTGCCCCACCCAACAGGAAAAGTAGTTCCAAACAGAAGAGGATCAGAGGCTCAACTGGCAGGCAAGTAAGCAGCATGGTCTGCTGCAGGTAAGTCCACCCAAGCATTATGAGCCCGGCGCTTCCAGCGCTGGGATTGGGCATATTTATGAGCCTGGTGCCACTGGCGCCAGGACTGGGTCCAAAAGGTCCCAATTGGGACTGGTTGGCCCTCGGAACCTGGGTTATGGATCTGCTTCCAAGGGAGTTGGGAAAACCCTGACCTTTTGGAAGCAGAGATCATGACACTTGCTTTCCGAGGTAGGCAAGAGGACCAGTACTTGTTGTCCTACGGAAAACGATCTTAAGCTCACCTTTTTGTCATAAGTGGATTTTTGCTGGATTTGGGCCTCTTCCATGAATACTGACTAGATTTGGAGCAAGTCTCATATGCTCTTACAATCTGGTAGCTGTTTGCAAAAGGGGAATGGGTGCCTCTTCTCGTTCTTTCCAGGACTCCCGGAGCATATGCAGGACATCTCTAGGTTCTCTACCATAAAGTAGTTCAATAGAAGGGAATCCAGTAGATGCCTGAGGGGTTTTTCCTACTGCAAATAGTGCCCAGGAGCTCCTACACCCACAGTCCTTCACTTTTCTCGGAAGGATAGCGCAGCAGCAACGTGCTCGCCATGGAAGCAAGGCGACACGGAGCAACACAGGTTCGCTCCCCGGGTCCGCGCTTAGAAACCTCTGGGTATTAAGCACGTTATAAATAACGTATCATATTTATATCTACCAACTTTCGTAGGCTCATTTTAAGCATTTTATTGAATCTCTATCAAGCCATCTTTTTGGGGATGGTACACAGAAGTTCGTAGGGTGGTAAAATGGAGTTGTTCCTTCACTCCCCCCATGAGCTTGCTCATAAAATTTGAACCTTGATCCATCAGGGTTTCCTTAGGAAAGCCAACCGTGGAAAAATATGGTAAAATGTGCTTTAGAACTTGCTGGGTACAGTTGTACCGCGTAGGGAATGCCACTGGGTATATGGTCGCGTAGTCGACAATCACGGGAACATATTTGTTGCCCTATCTAGATGTTTCTTAAGGTCCAATGATGTCCATCCCAATTCTTGAAACAGGGATTTCTATGATTGCCAAAAGATTCAGAAGGGCAGGCAATGGGATGAGAGTACTGGTTTTCTGACACGTCTGAGTAAAGGCTTTTATATCAGAATGGATACCTGGCAAGTAAAACTTCCCGCTGGTGTGTGCCTTGGTTTTAGATCGTCCTAAGTGTCCCCCAGTCAGATGGGAATGTGCAATCTCTAGCACGATCTTTCAGTGAGTTTTGGGGATTACTGAGTTTTACTTAAGCCTTCTGTGGATGTTTCTGTTCTATACAAGTGTCTCAAACTTGATTAACCTCTCTCCCACTCCACAGGTATCTCAAATCTAGCTCACTCGCACATTTAGCAAACTCCCAAGTGAGACAGAAACCACCAGCGAATTACGATGGTGGGTCGCTCTGACTAGGGCCTCTCGCATCACAAGGCGAAAGTCCAAGCTACGCCCGTCCAAGCCACCTCCAACCAGCTGATACCCTACCCAACCCACACAGCCTGCTCACCACTATGAACCGCGCTTAGGGGGGCAGACAGTAAAAGAGAGCCACCGATAACACCCCAACTTAATAACCCTACCACCCCCCTTTCCCCCTAGGACAGCGACTGAACGGGTCGTCAACTACAGCCGGAATACCACCCATAGACAGAGCCAAACTAATAGCGGACCCCCCCTCACCAGCCACCACACCACAAGACAACTGGTCCAAAGCAGGACCAATTAGACGTAACCAAACAAAGACTAAACAACTCTCAACCCTACAATGCCGCACAAACGACCAATTCCGAGAAAAAGACGAAAAGAGGAAAGAACAAACACACCAGAACAGCAACCTAGAACAACCATAGACTGGACCCCCACAGGCAGGAACACAAACCGAAGGAACTCTGAGAGAAGAGAAAAATCCCTCTACCTAACTCCATACCTCGCAGACAACTGGCCACCATGCCAATCCAACCCAACATTAGAAGCAGCAACATCAATCAACCTAACACAAGCAAGTAGAAGAAGGATGACCAAAACAAACACAGACCCAATAACCCCCTACATCACCAAAGCAAGAGGAACTTCCAATCAACAACCACAACCCCCGGAAGACGAACCCGATGAAAACACAAAAAACCCAAGACAAAACCTAGAAGAACTCTTCGAAGACGCTGACACCCCAAACCCTGCAGCCCAACAAGTGATCGACCAAGAAGGAAACCGAGCGGAAGACGACCTCGACAAAACCCAAACCTAACAACACCTCCAAACTTCACTGCAATCTAATAAACGCAAGATCCATGTCAAAACACTCAACAGAGATCTTCGACCTACTCGATGACAACGGCATTGACATCCTGTTCATCACAGAAACATGGCTGGATAACAACTACAAAATCACACTCCAAAGCTGCCTTCCGACAGACTTCAAATGCCTACAAATAAACAGAAAAAACAAAAAAGGAGGCGGCATCGCTATAGCATTCAAAGAACACCTGAAAATAAAAACTGACGAACCACTCAACATCCTCAACTGCGAAAACCATGGTAATTCACCTAACAGCGAGCCCAAAAACCAACATCACATTCAACCTGGTATACAGACCACTAACATATGATGCAACATTCGTCGATAACTTCATGGAAGCCATCACCAACTTAGCCATCAACCACGAACACCTAATCATCCTGGGGGACTTCAACATCTGGTTTGAAGACAGCCACGCCAACTCCCAAAACTCACTAATTGAACAACTCAGCATCATGAAACTACAACAACTAGTCAAAGGAGCAACGCACTCGGCAGGTCACACCCTTGACGCAATTTTCGCCAAAGAAAAACTCATCACCACGGCACCTCCGATACAAATACTGTGGAGCGACCATCTCATCATCCCATTTGTGATCACTCTGCCTACCCAAGTCTACATCCAACATCCGAAACTCACAACTACCACCAAAAGAAACTGGAAACGCGTCAAAGAAAGCAACCTATTCGAACAACTGGAATTAACTAAACCCTCAACTACAGAACTGGAACTAGTTGACCTAGACGGCAAAGCAGAAATACTGCACAAATGGATCGCAGATACGATAGACAAGATCGCCCCGGAAAAACCGTTCACCTCATCAAAAAAAAGAGCAATGACAAAATGGTTCACCCCACTATTAAACGACATGAAAAAGGAAAACAGAAAGATGGAATTGGAATGGAGGAAAGAATAACACTGTACCAGAAACAAATCCGTGCATACAAGAATGAAATTCAAAAGGCAAAGAAAAGACATTACGATAACAGAATCAACAATGCCACCAACACACAAAAAGAAATGTTTAGCATCATTAAAGAAATGAGAAACCTCACGAGGCTGTGATAACACCTCAACCCCCTCAGAAAAATGCAACGACCTGGCAGATCACCTCAAAAAAAAAATCAACGACATCCATCAAACCTTACAAAAGCGACCAACCAACCACAACATACAACCCAACGAACCCAACTCGGAACTACAACACAAACTCTGAAGCTTTCCTGAAATATCAGCAGAGGCATTCACAATGCTGGTTAAACGAAGCAAGAAAGCGGGATCACCCATGGACCCATGTCCCCCAGACATCTACAAATCAATCCTCGCGCAAAATCACCAGCAGAACACTACAGAAACCTTCTAAATCTATCACTATCAACAGGGACTGTACCGAAGATCTTCAAATCAGCATACATCAAGCCACTCTTAAAAAACACAAGTGGCGACGTAGATGACCTGTCCAACTACAGACCGATCTCCAACATCCCCTACCCAGCGAAACTTCTAGAAACCTACGTATATAAACTAACCCAAGAACACGTAGAAAAACACCACCTGCTGGACCAAGCTCAAATCAGTTTCAGACCAGCGAGAGGAACGGAAACAGCACCACTATCCATCTGGGATGACCTCAAAACTAACACAGACTCAAACACTACTTCAGCCCTTATTCTGCTCAACCTCTCCGCAGCCTTTGACACAGTTAGCCACGACACCCTGACCAAAAGACTAGAAAACATAGCACTACGCACTAGCTGGACCAAATCATTCCTAACAGACAGAACAGAAACCGTATGGATAAAACCTTTCAAATCCACTCCACGAGTTAACGACTGTGGAGTACCACAAGGATCCTCACTGTCTCCACTATATTTCAACATCTACCAGACTCCGGTCATCAGAATCTTCAAAAAATACAACATTACATGTTACAAGTATGCAGATGACACTCAGATCATATACAAAATCAAAGACACTGATGCCGACCATTCAACCCTTACCGACTGTCTAAAAGAAGTCTTCGACTGGATGGATGCCAACAACCTGAAAATCAACCCAGGAAAGACAGAAATCATGATCGTATCCAAAGACCAAGAGAACGAAACTACCATCCCATGGCCTTACGGAAATGGGAAACGCACCAACACCATCGAAGGTAGTAAAAAATCTGGGAGTCCTAATGGACAACAACCTAACCCTGGAGCCACAAATAAATGCAACAGTGGAGAAATGCTTTTTCCTCCTCTGGACAGCAAGAAGAATTCTACCTTTTCTCTCCTTTGCTCACAAAACACTCACTATCGTCGCCCTAATCATGTCTAAAATAGACTATGCAAACAGCCTCTACCTCGGAATACCTGAATACCTCCTGAAGAAAATGCAACGGATCCAAAATGCAGCAGCAAGACTACTCCTCAAACTATCCAGAAGAGATCGCATCACTCCAGCCCAAAAAACCCTACACTGGCTCCCAGGTAAACATTGCATCACCTTCAAAACAATGTGCATAACGCACAGGGCAATCAATGGACAAGGAGCAGAATTCCTACAAAAGAAAATAACAGTCTACAAACCAACGAGACCCCCTCCGATCGAGCAACGAAATCCACCTGGAACTCAAACCATACCTCAAGAAAAAACTTGGAGGCACCTCCTTCTACCACTTAGCCACAAAAACCTGGAACAACATCCCAAAGGAAATAAGAAACACTGAAGATCACCTAAAATTCAGGAAATCACTAAAAACCTGGCTATACAACACCACAGATCAAACCTGAAAAACGAAACTGGTAAAAAGGATAACTAAACCGAAAAGACACGGACATCCCTGACCGGGGAGAGTAAAGCTCACGGCAGCTGGACGGGTGACATTGGATAGACAGGAACACAGGCGGCACACACGGAGACTGAGTCAACTAACACAGACAATCCCACCAACTCTTTCGCCCGCACCGTAATTTACACACACCCAAAATAATTCACATACAGAAACTGTAAACTTGCTCTGTTGTACTATATTGGCAATCAGCTGCGTTTATCAGCAGAGGACAGGCAACCGTAATATGACCACACAGCAGGGGTCAAACAGCGAGTCATTGAGGCCCCCCTATACCCCTTTTCCCCACTCTGTAGTCCCTGCACATCACCCATTCCTGGAAGCTGCACTGGCAGGGGAAATCCCGTTTGTTCATTTTATTTTTTGTCCATTTCATTTGTTTTGTAGAGCTGCGTAGCTTGGGCCGTGTCCCCCTGAACGGATAGAGCTTTTTAAAGTCTGCCTGGTGGCTGTGTGTATTATGGCGGTATAGGGAGCTTTGAGCTGACTATTTCTATCACATACACTGCCCCTCCATACATTCACTGCCCCACCCACTTTGTACATCCACACTGATTTCCCCCACACACACTGACTATTTCTATCATATACACTGCTCCCCACCCCCCACACACACAATGCCCCCTAACACAGCCCCACACATGCTCTGCCCCCACACAGCCCCACCCTGCCCACAAACATTAACACTGACCCCTCACACTCATTGCCCAAAACACTGCTCCCACACACCCACTCACTGCCCCACCACAATCATCCCACACACGCGTTGCCCCCACACTGCCTCCACACACAATCACCCTCACATTCATTGCCCATACAGTGTAAACGGCCCTGTGCCTACACTGCTCCCACACATACCTCCCCACACACTACCCCCATGACTCACTGCGCCTACACATACACTGCCCCATGCATACTGCCCCATACACATTTCCAAACTCAGCCACGCTGCCTACAAACAGTGCCATCACACCACACATACACTTCCCAGCACAAACATACTCTGCCTGCCCACATAAATACACACACTGCCACTTCCCCACATACAGTTCTGCCATACATGCACTGCCACTTTACACACTGCCCTCCCACCCACGGCCCACACACATAGATTGCACTTACACACACACATCGAAACCCACTGCCCCGAAACACTGCCCATACAATACACACTGCCACCACACAGACTGCTCTCTCCCACACAATTCGTCATACTGACCCCATGCACACTACACTGCCCATGCACACTGTACACACACACACACACACACACGCACGCACGCACGCACACCCCCACACGTTCCAAAGCAAACACTCCCCACACGCACCCACTGCCCACACACACTGCATCCGCCCCCACTCTGCCACACCACATGCACTGCCCCACACACGTTGTCCCCATGCAGACTTGCTCTCGTATAAATTGGCCAGCCTCTAACACACACACACACACACACCCTAACATACACTGCCCATAGACACTGAAACTGCACCCCACACACTTCCCCCCACACACACTGCCTACATAGTTCCAAATATACACACACACTCCCCCCCACAAGCATACCCACATGTGCGCGCGTACACACACACACACACACACAAACACACAAACACACACACGGTCAATTGTCCACATCCAGTTCCGTCATACATGTACTGCCACACTATACACTGTGGGAAATGTATGTGTAGGGTTCAATGTGTGTTTGGGGGGGCCAAACACTCCCACTGCCTACATGCACACAACCCAAAAACTGCCCATACAACACAAATGCCCCCACAAAGACTGCTACTGCCACACAATTCCCCAAACATACGGACCCAGCCAGACACACACTGCCCAAATGCACTGCCCCCTCCTCCCCCGCACACATGCACTGGCCCAACAAACTAACACTGGCACTCTCACACACTTGCACCTACACTATCCCACACACACTGTCACTCACAACCTTTGACCCCCACCACTCTCCCCATACACACACACACATACACATACACACACACACACATAGCCCTGCTCAAACTCACTGTTCACACACATTAACACTTCCACCACTCACTACACCACCCACACACACACACTGCTCCCTCACTCACAATGTGCTCATCCCACACACACTGCCCACACACCAGGCATCCTGCTCCCAAAGACACACTGCCCTGCAGAGACACTGCCCCCAAACACACATATCCTGCACCCTGACACACAAACACTGCCCCCAGACACACATTGGCTGAGCACGCGCGCACACACACAAACACTGCACCCCAACACACACACACACACACACACACACACACACATACACATACACACATACACACATTGGCTGCGTGCACACTGCCCCCAGACAATACACATGCATGCACACCCTCTCACACACCAATACTGCTCACATATGCACACACTGTCCCCCAAACATTAAAACACACACAACAGTATTTTAAGTATCTTGGCATTTCAAGGAAATGTATGCCATTGTTTGTGTATCTGGACATTCGAAGGCAATCCCTGGTGATTATGCATGTGCTTGGCCATATGTGGCCAATAGCTGCTAAAAAGGCGTGAATAGCTGAGCATAGAATGAGAATGCCCGATAAACAAACATTGTTTTGAAAAAAAGCATTTATTTTCATTACATCGTGTACCAATTGCGCATCATACGCGACATAAACTTAGAGCGCCCAAACTTTGTGAACATTCCCACTCCTTCATTCCCCCCAACCTCAACAACTGCCTTAATGTCCTGACGAGATCCACAGTCTGTGGGTATGTTTGACATCTGCTCTTATGTTCCAATGTGCCAATAATAGTTAGAGTTAACAAGTCTCCGCTGGTGTGTGCCCTAGGAGGTGCAAACATATTTTGTGCGAGTGCATTCCACAAAGTGAAATTTTCACTAACCTCCCTCAAACCCCGTTACACAGTCCGGTGGAAGACCACACTCAGGCATCGACCATCTTTGCAGGTACCCCCACCAGGCATCCACAGCAGGTGGCATCTGCAGATTTCCAAGACATTACGATTCTTCGTTTGGCCAGTATATATATATATATATAAGATCTTTCATTCTCACAATGTGCCCATCGTTACGTTTTCTTGCATACATTCCCAGTAGGCAAACCTCCGTGAATGTTATATCCAAATGTATCCCTCCTCTAGATACTATCTGCGCAATTTCCACCCAATGAACAAGTTACTAACCAACTGGTAACGTTCTTTCGATTGGATGTTCCTCCAACGTATTCCTCATCTTAGATGTATTCCATCCAGCTTTGCTCCTCTTCGGAAATATTTTCGGCAGAGGGTGCCGTGCGTCGAGTCGATGGTCCCTCGAAGGCCTCCGTCGAGGGTGACGTCATCGGGTGTATAAGTAGCACGCGCGGCACCCGTTGGCCTCAGTTCTGTTTTTCCCCTTTTTATCTTTGATCTTGTACTATGTAGATTGTGCCAGCAGACCGGTATGAGCCTTGCGAGATTTGAGATGGCAATAACCCGGAAAAATCTACAGAGGGGTAGGCTGGGAGGGCGATGAGGAATACGTTGGAGGAACATCCAATCGAAAGAACGTTACCAGTTGGTAAGTAACTTGTTCTTCGAGTGGATTATGTCCTCCAACGTATTCCTCATCTTAGATAGACTCCCAAAGCAGTATGGGCAATTCCTCTGGAGGAGGGGGTAGATTTTTCGATACTCTTAGATGGCTGAGTATAGTACTGCTTTTCCAAAAGTTAGCTCACTAGACTGGGAAGCATCCAGGTTATAGAATTTTGAGAAGGTGTGTAGCGAAGACCAAGTTGCTGCTTCGCAAATGGATCTTATTGGAACACCTCTTTGAAGGGCCCTGGAGGAGGCGATGCCTCTGGTGGAATGAGCCCTTAACCCTTCCGGAGGGTCTTTTTGAGCTAGCCTGTAGCATTCTGAAATGCAAAGCACAATCCAGCGTGAAATTGTCTGTTTTGTCACCGATTGACCCGGTTTCCTTCTTGTGTTACCTATAAACAGCTGTTTGTCCACTCAAGTCTGGAAAGTCTAGAGATGTAAAAGCTTAAAGCTCTTTTCGGATCCAACCTGTGTAATCTTTCCTCCTCCTTCGAAGGATGGGGTGGAGGATAGAATGCGGGTAGACAATTTTCTGATTTAAATGAAAATCAAATATTACTTTCGGTAAAAATTATGGTTATACCCTCAACACAACTCTGTCCTTATGGAACACAGTATAGGGTGGCCAAGAAGACAGTGCCTGCAATTCGCTCACTCTTCTTGCTGATGTTAGAGCAACCAAGAAGGCGGTTTTCCACGTTAGTAATCTTAATGGACACGTGTGCATAGGCTCAAAAGGAGCACACATTAAAAAATTTAGGACTAAATTTAGATCCCAGATCGGTACTTGAAACGGGTGAGGAGGAAACACATTAGTGAGTCCTTTTAAGAATTGTATTATCAAAGGAATTTTGAAGTAGGAGCATTTTTCCGATGAGCGCTTGAAAATGGAAAGCGCCGCAAGGTAACCTTTTATTGTTCCGATATTCAGACCTCTATGTGCTAGGGTCAGAAGGAAAGATAATACTTCCAGAATAGAATATAGAAAAGGATCAACATTCTTTTCTCTGCACCAGTTGCAAAACTTTTTCCAACGGCAACGGTATAGAGACTTTGTTGCTGGCCTTCTTGCCGAAAGTAACACCTCCATAACATCATCTGGAAGGTTCCAATCCCTGTATCTCAGCCTTTCAGATACCAAGCATGAAGGTTGAGCGTTTTGACCTCTGAATGGAGAACCTGACCCTCCATTTGAGAGAGAAGGTTCTCTCTATGAGGAAGACGTACTGGAGGACAGATGGAGATGTCTAGAAGGTCCGGGTACCACATTCTCCTGGCCCAATCCGGGGCAATTAGGATCATGTGGCTCCGAAACCTTCTCAGCCTCCTGATGACCTGAGGAATAATGGGAATCGGAGGGAACGCGTACAATAGTGGGAAATTCCACTTCACTATGAACGCGTCCCCCAGGGCTCCTCTCGGAGGAAATTCCCTTGAGCAATACCTTTCACATTTTTGGTTGATTCCGGTTGCAAACAGGTCTACTTGAGGGGTTCCCCAAAGGGCGAAGATCTCTTGAATGACTTCCTGAGCCAGTTCCCATTCATGGGATACCGTGCTCTGCCTGCTCAGAGCATCTGCATTCATATTCTCTTCCCCGGCTAGATGAATTGCCGTTAAAGAGATTCCCTCCTGAATCGCCCAATGCCAGAGCAGCATTGCCTCTCTGCACATGGGTAGTGACCCCACACCTCTTTTGTTTAGGTAGTGCATGGCCACTGTGTTGTCCGTCATTATCAGGACATTCTTTCCCCTGACAGATGGCAGGAAGGCCTTCAGCGCTAGTCTGATTGCCCTCAGCTCTAAAAGGTTGATATGTAGTTTGGACTCCGATGGAGACCAACGACCGTTGATTGTCAAATCGTTGGCATGAGCTCCCCACCCCAGGAGTGAAGCATCCGTCACTACTGTGATCTCCGGCCATGGTTGGCAAAAAGGTTCTCCTTTTAGGATGTTCTCTGTACAGGTCCACCATAGAAGGTCTTGTCTGACCTTGTTCGGAATCTGAAGAAGATCCGTCATTTGACCCGAGAACTGGGACCTCTGAGTCTTTAGGGCCCATTGAAGGGATCTCATCCTCAAGCATGCCTCTGGCACCAGAAAGATGCAGGATGCCATGAGGCCGAGCAACCTTAAAAAGTTGTAAGCCTGGAGATTTTGGGCATTTTGGAATTTGGAAACCATCTGAAGAATGTCTTGAGCCCTCGACTTGGGAGGAAAGCTCTTTCCCAAGGACGTGTCTAATACAGCTCCTATCTACTGAAGCTGTTGGGAAGGTGTCATCTGTGACTTCTTGAAATTGAGGGAGA
Organism: Ambystoma mexicanum; assembly: GCF_040938575.1. Taxonomy (NCBI): domain Eukaryota; kingdom Metazoa; phylum Chordata; class Amphibia; order Caudata; family Ambystomatidae; genus Ambystoma; species Ambystoma mexicanum. Next base: position 645,112,349 of record NC_090923.1, read on the forward strand.
AGCCCAGTTTGTGGAGGAAGTGGCAGGTGACTTTCAGATGATCCAGTGGTTGCTCGGCAGAACGCGCTCTGATCAACCAATTGTCCAGTTAGGGGTAGACATGAATCCCCCCTCTCCTGAGGTGCGCTGCCACCACTACCATTAACTTGGTGAAGACCCTCGGGGCGGAGGTCAACCCGAAAGGCAGGACTCAAAACTGATAATGTGAGTCGTCAACTACGAACCTCAGGTATTTTCTGTGTTTGAGATGAATCAGCACATGAAAATAAGCATCCTGGAGGTCCAATGACACCAACCAGTCCTGAAGTTGAAGAACTTGTCCTTTCTGAGGAACTTGTTCAAGTTTCTTAAGTCCAAGATGGGTCTCAGTCCTCCGTCCTTTTTTGGTCTCAAAAAATACGGGGAGTACCATCCCTTGTTCCTCTCCGCTGCAGGTACTGGTTCTAGAGCACCTTTCTCCAGCAGGGTTAAAACTTCCTGCTGTAGGAGCGGGTTTGAAGAATTCAAAGGGTGTCCCCCTGGTGAATTGCTTTGAGGTTGCATTAGAAAATGAAGGCAGTAACCGTGGGCTATTATTTCTAGAGCCCAAACATCTGATGTAATGACTCGCCATTCTTGCAGATGCTGCGACAACCTGCCCCCTACAGGTGTTTTGTGATGCAAGTCCTCACAGCGGTTTTGTGGCGGATGTTGCAGCCGCTGATGGCAGAGAGGCTGCAGCTGGAGCTGGTTTAGCATGTTTTCCTCGTCCACCACGAGTGGCCTTTTTCTGGCCCCTTTGACTGGCCATTCCTCTTGCCTTTCCATATGAGGAGTAGTAACGATAGGCTCGTCCCCTCCATGACTGTCCTTGTGCACGAAAAGTCTGAGGTTGCCCAATAGCAGCTCCTAAAGATTTGGCAGCTGCTTTTGAGGTCTGCAACCTCTCAAGGCTCTCGTCAGCCTTGTTGCCAAAAAGGTGAGACCCGTCAAAAGGCATGTTCAGAAGGCGGTTCTGTACGTCCGGTGCGAAACCCGACTTCCGTAACCACGCAAATCGGCGCATTACCGTGCTAGTGCCCATGGACCTGCTTGCACTATCTGCAGTGTCCAATCCAGATTGAAGGTATTCCTGCATGGCTTCCTTTCCATCTCTAACGATGGCTAGGAACCCTTCCCTTTCGGTATGTGCTCCGCCGCCATTGCAATGCACTCCCAAAGAGTGTACGAAAATTTTGCCAAGGCACATGTGGAGTTGGCAGATTTTAATGCCATGCTCCCGGCTGAAAATACCTTCCGTGCCTAACCATCCACACGCTTATCGTCCCTGTCTGGAGGGATAGACGGGTATGCAAGTTTGTTAGAAGCTGTGGCTGCCTGTATGACCAGACTCTCGGGAGTTGGGTGTTTGGACAGATAGCAGGGGTTGCTACTGGCCAGGCGATATTTTGAGGTGAGGGATTTATTTACCGGAGGAATAGAATCCGGAGTTTCCCAATTCTTGGCCACCCTATTTTGCAGGGCTACATGAAAGGGTAGTACTGGGTCAATATATCTTAAATCATCCTGGATGAATTGGGCTGATGGTTTAGCCCATCCTAAGTAATCTACTACCTTTGTCATTAATTGATGGTATGATGGACTGGCATGCTCTCCTGGTTCTGGTCTGCCAAAGTCGTTTTCAGGAGATGTGTCAATGCCACTTGCATTGTGTAATGATTCCAGTAGATGTGTCAATGCCACTTGCATTGTGTAATGATTCCACCAAGTCCCTCATTCTGCTTTCTTCTGAAATCAAGCATTCTGGGACATTTGGGGTGCCATATTCCAGCCCAACTCCTTTCTGGGGAGAGGCTTGAAAACCTTCTCTGGGAGAGGAGGAGGAAGAGGTCTATTACCTGGCTCTGAGGACAATACAGGTTTTGTAACCGTATCCTTCTCTTTTTCTGGCTTCCCTGGCTTGACTGGAGCCTTTGGCGCCGAGGGTTTCGGCGTCGACGTCGATAACTGCGTCAACGACATCGTGGTCGTCGACAGGGTCTGCTTCGAGGGCATCGAGGCGACCTTCGAAGATTTTCCCTTCGAGGTATGATGGGTCTCGGACAGCGTTGATGATCTCAAGCGGCCGACTCGACTCTAGCGTTTTTCACTCGGCGTCCTGGAAGGTTCCCTATCCTTCCTTTTTCGATCACCCGGGCTCGAGGGCGCATGAGTGTCGGAGCGATGACGCTCCTGGCCGGCTTCCAAAGAAGGCACGGACCGAGGCTTTCCTTTTCCAAACACCTCCATCGTTTTGACCCTGAATGCTTCGGTAGACGAATGTTTTCGTGGGGCATTTCATCTTTTTTGGAGACTCGTCTGACGACGAGGTGGAGGGAGACATGTGGCGTCGTTTCTTCGATCTTTTTGACGAAGACGACGAGCGATGGAAATCGCTACGGGACCTCGATCAATGCCTTTCGCGTCGAGGAGAATTCTCCCCACGGGATCTCAACCCGACGCTAGAGGTTTTTTTAATTGGTTTTTCGACCTACCTGTAGCTTTCCTCTCCTCTCTTGCAAGGCCTTCCCCGTCATCGCCTGACACTTCGTACAGGCCTCCATGTCATGGCCTTCTCCGAGGCACCACAAACGCTCTCGATGCGGGTCCGTGATTGACATTTTTGACCCGCACGATTTGCACTTTTTGAATCCCGATTTCGGGGTCGTGGTCGGCGTCGATGACGAGGACATGTTTCGTTATTATATATTCTCACAGAACTCGAGGCGTGCCGAATGTCTGAAGCAACATATACTGCGGAAAAACGGAACCGAGGCCAACGGGCGCCGCGCATGCCACTTATACACCCGATGACGTCACCCTCGACGGAGGCCTTCGAGGGACCATCGACTCGACGACATCAACGCACGGCACCCTCTGCCGAAAAAATTTCCGAAGAGCAAAGCTGGATGGAATACATCTAAGATGAGGAATACGTTGGAGGACATAATCCACTCGAAATAACTATTTTCTGGCACGACCAAAACACGTGAATCATGCCAGCATTTTCCTCTGTGCGTTTGGGACAGTGTTGCTCATCTGCACCTTTAAATTGGGAGATCTTACGGGGTCAGGTACACTCTCTGGGTCACATACATCTGCATAGGTTTCATCCTGGCGTTTCTCGAGACTCGTCTTGGATATAGCAGCACTGTGGTCCATTCTGCGTCCGAGAAAGGCCTCCCCAGGTCAGCTTCCAATTTGGCATGTATTACTAGGTCCGAGGAACCTAAACCACACAGGAGTAATTCAGAGTCTGGACACAATGTGACCTATTCCCCCCCCACCGCCCCAACACCCCAACACCCCGTCATATTGTACGTTGCCTCCAGTCCCGAATTCTCTACCAAGTCCTCCCAAAGCTCAGGCCACCTTCCTACAAGTGTGCGCGCTAAATTGAGGTATAACAGAAATTGTCCTTTCTGTAGGCCAAACTGCTCGACAAGCGTCTCAAATTCAGCCAGCATACCCTCTTGCAGCAGGTCACCTACGTTAATAATGCCACTGCTCTCCAAGTATTTGCGGATATTTAATACATATTGCGGCCTGTCCACCAGTAAGGCTGCCAGCGGGATATGTTGAGAGAGGGGTTCTGCCATTCCCAGCATTTTACAATCACTTTGCCAGACACGCTTGCCAAAAATCAAAAGGTGTGGAGTTTGCTTTATGTGAGCATAACACACCCACAAGATTTCTTTCATATAATAGTGTCTTATGGTAGGTTGTAAATGTGAAGTATCTAGCGTTGGTTCATCTGCCAACTAGCCTACCATGAACTGCAGTTGTCCGGCCAGAAAATCCAACTCACTTCAATCCCTCCAGCCTCGTAAACCCTTTGGAGTGTGCTAAGAGCGATCCTATGTTTTCTTTGCCTCCCCAAAAAAACCCTAAGCAGTACGTCTAAATTCCAAAAGAATTCAATAGGGATATTATATGGCAAGTTTGTAAAAAAAAAATATAGAAACTGAGGGCCACCACCGTCGAAGACAACCGACTCCAAAAGTCCATTGACCTTTTTACTCTGTCCTTGCGTATTACGTTCATGCACTAATCTGACGCTGTGGGTACACATCTATACCCAAATATCTAAACTCGTCTATGAACCACCTTAATTATAGGGTCGGGAGCCGTTCCGTCATTTTACCTCTCACTGATGATAGTAATGCCAGAGAGCTCAGAGAAGGGGTCCAACACTTCCAGCATCTATTTTAAGTTCTCCTCCCGCTATTTTGCACATAAAGCAGCATATCATCTGCATACATGTAGACCACATGTGTCACCCCATTGATTTGTAGGCCTGCCTCGGCATATTCCTCGCTAAGGAACACCGCAATCCGTTCCATTGCAAGAATAAAAAGCATTGGGGACAACAGGTAACCATGTCTGGTGCCCTTGTCCAATTCGCAATTTACCGATATGTGGCATCCCGTTTTTATTCTGTAACTAGGTGCAGTATATATTCAGCCACCTCAGATGTCCTTTACCAAATCGCCAGAGGGTAGAATACAACCATACCGATTCGAGTGAATCAAACGCTTTTATAGTGCCTAATGATGCCACTGCATAATGTTCTTCTTTGGATTTAGTTGGGTCAATTATATGGTGTAGGAGCTGCAAGTCCCAGGAAGTGTTCCTTCCTGGAACATACCCAGTCTGGTTTGGGTGTATCAAGCCTCCTAGCACACTCACCTTTGAGTCGATTTGCCATGAGGGCAGTGAGAATCTTACCGTCTTGATTCACCATGGATAGGAGTCTATAGGAGCTGCACTCCATCTGGTGTTGATTTGGTTTTAGTATCGGTATGATAATGGATTCCGTGGGGCTCAGAGGGAGCACTCCCACCTGATATAATTCCAGTAGCATCTACAGAAGTTTAGGGGTCAGTTCCTCTGCAAACTCTTTGTAGAATTTGTTTGGCAGGCAGTCAGCCCCAGGAGGTTTACCTGCAGGCATTGATCTAAATACTGCTTGTAACTCCTCGATTGTGATCAGTGTGTCCAGCCCTGCCACAGCTTCTGTTCTCAGACAGGGCAGTTTCATCAAGGACAAGGCTTCCTCGCGGACGGGGGTCAGAGTACAAGGAGCTGAAATATTATTATATTTTTTTTTAAGCATCATTGATTTCACCCTGTGTTCTCCGGGGAATACCAAGTTGATCTTTAATGGAACAGATCAAACCCTGCTTGATCTCGCTCCGACAGAGCGAGGCCAACCGTTTGCCAAGGTTGTCCCCTCCTTCATGCAGTTTTTCAGTATATTTAGCATAATTAAACCTGCCTAATCGGTCCCAACCTTGTCAATTCGTGGGTCATTGCTCTCACCTCCACGTGTGCTCGTTCCGCTGTTTCCAGTTCTACCTGTGTACTGGCTAAATCCTGCAGTATGTCTTTTTGTATGCCTCCCATTTTACCTATGGCCTCAACTAGGACTACTTTTTTAAAGGCCTCCCACAATGTACCAGTGGCGCGTACAATGCTTGTCATGGTCCTAAAGTATAATCTAATTACCTTCTCCAGATGTTCCCTAAATATTCTCATCTTGTAATGCCTCGCATCTCAATTTCCACATCAGAATCAGTGGTCTGGGGGTACATTCTGCCATGTGAGGAGGAGAGGGGCATGGTCAGATAGCACACAAGCCTTGTAAGTGGCTTCGACAAACTCACTGACCGTTTCCGTCCCTGTGAACACATAGTCAAGTCGGGTATGTATAGCTTGAGGGGCAGAGTCGTGAGTAACCCCAGGCCTCACCGTGTAGTATCCACCTAATCCAACTTGAAGGACGAAAAGAGGGTATTCAACACCTTCGTAGGTGGGCCGGTTTTAGGTGTTTATTGTCCAACCTATCTAGAGTGGGGTCTAGGGTGCAGTTAAAATCAACACCCCATATCCAGGTACCTCCTTTATACGGGCTGAGTCTAGAAAAAGGTGATAGCGTTGTGGTTATACATACTCCACCCCCCCTGCCCCCATCTTCAATGAGAGCATGCACCGGGATAATTCTGCCCTCATAGTTTGTCTTGGTTGGTAAAACTCTCAAAAGGTACAGTCGGTGCTATCCATATCAGGACTCCTCTGGAGTATGCAGCATATGTGGCGCCAATGATATATCCTCCCCATTTCCTGGCCAATGTGTTTTGTCTATCGGCTGTGAGGTGCGTCTTCTGCAGTATAGCCATGTCAACCTTGTGTCTGTACAAGTATGATCGCACTCTATTCCGTTTCATCTAGGTGCCCCAAGAGACAAGAACAGGGCCACAACTTTCACTCCACTTTTCTTAGAACTAGTGTTCTGCCCAGGCAAGGAAGTGTATTTCCACCAAATGTTACTTGTATTAACTACGACAGTGGTCACGTCAGGCCTTTCTAAAGGCAAAACAATCAAACATCCAAACTCCCACCCCAACCCACCCTAGCCCATTGCCATTTCAACAATCACCCAGCAACACATTGCCTGCTCAGGCACATATGCTTTTCGGGCTGAGCTGCAGCAGCCACCAGGCCGCACCAGCCTGCGCGCAGCAGTTGGATACCGTAAAACTGGTATCCTAAACTACAGTTACAACAGGGGGCTTTCGGCAGCCAATTATCCCAGGCAAGCCTGTGAAATGGAGTCACAAGTTACACAAATGTTAGTATCCTGCTTCAAGTTTACACCAGTATTCTGCAGCACTGCAATCCTGGAAGCTTATAGACCCGGGGCATTTAACAGTTTCGTGTTGGGCATCTTATATTAACTGACAGCCCATGGTTGCCGCCACCCTTGGATACTCTCCATTGGGTTCAAGGAGCACACCACTCCTAAGTTCCTTTAGAGACGCCTTATTTCCTAAATTGTATTACTATGCAGCCAGGGCTAGTTTCCTCATGTCCATCCATTTCTGCGCCTCATCTGGACAGTCAAAGAAGAAGGACTTGCCCTTATATAGCACTTTGAGGCAAGTAGGGTAGACAAGCATGTATTTCAACTCAGCGCACCTAAGCTGTTCTTTCGTGGGGCCAAACTGGGTTCTTCTCTATTGAACCTGGAGCATGTAATCTGGATAAATGGCGAGATTATCAGATGCTCTTTGGATCACACCCCCGTTTCTGGAGAATGCCAGGATCTTTTCTCTATCCTTGTAGTTCATAATTCTAGCAATGATCAGTCTGGGAGGAGCACCCGGCAGAGGTTTTTTGGTCAAGTATCTATGTGCTCTTTCTATTGTGAAGCCCTGCGTAAATGCCCCTGGCCCAACTTCTTGAAAGAGCATGTTTTTGACATACATTGTGGGGTCTGTGCTTTAAGCGTCCTCTGGCAGCCCCAGTATACACACATTATTACGTTGGGCTCTACCTTTGGCATCCTCAGCCATGTTCTCAAAAACTCTCGCTCCTTAACGTCTACCTAGATTCTCTGTATGTTGGTCGTGTTGTCGTCCCCTTGCACGTCAATCTTCAATGTTTTTTCTGCTAAGGCCCAGACATCTTGTCGATTTAGTCCAACAACTATTATGACTGGGTCAATTTTAGATTCAAGGCATGTTTGTAAGGCCGCAACAGGAGAAAATTGGTTGCTATCCAGTCTCAAGAGCACAGGTGTTGGTTTGTGTCCAGCCCGTGGAGCCGTTTCGTTCTTCCCACAGCAGGCATAGGCTTTCATCATAGTTTGTTTGGCCTTTCCACGTCCAGGCATGTAATCTGCACTTCCAATCTTTGTGGGTTGGAGCGCCATCTTCCTCAATGATAAAGTACACTACAAAGGAGGAAAAGGTTTCTAGGCACTAGGATTTAAGTCTGCAGTGGTATAGGAGCACTTAGAGCCAATTATCCACCCCGTGATCACCTATCTTCCATCAACACTCCTTTCAGTCCCGCGCAGGTTCCCACCGGGTGGAGCACCCGAGGACCCCAAATCAGTTCCAAATGATAAGTCAGATTAACAGATAAGAGATCCCCCAAAGTTACATAGTACAGTGGGTAAAGCAGTGGAGTAACTTTTCTGAAAATGCGAGGGGTGGAGGGACATGGCATCTAAAGGAAAGTGGCCCTGCCAAATGAGTGGGACAAAATTGTGTGACATGAAAGTTAGTGGGTACTGTCAGAGTTTCCACACCTAACACTAAGCTCAAAGCCCCCGGCTCATTATTGGTTATAGGGAAAGCTCTGGCAGATTTATTGGACTAGGTAGTATGGTCCACAATAGTTAATGAAACCATCCTGTAACGGCTGTCTTTGTTTCCAATTCCAATCCCAAGATGGTGACTGAACTGGAACAAACTTCCTTGATTATTTAAACAGCGCACATCTTTCAACTCATTCATTCTATGGGTTTTGCAACGGAGGGCCATTGTGGCCTGTTTATTTGCTTATTGTTTGATTGTTAGGCGCTTATACAGGAAATACATTCTGTTTCAAAGCACCCACAGGGCAGCTGGGAGGGAACATGGAATAGCAGTACAATCAAATACAAAAAATAAAGGTGGGGGGAAAGGGACGGCCTAACCTTATATGCCTTGTGAGTATTTAGACCATGCAATTGTAGGAACGAATGGGGCAGTGGGGTAGGTGCTGTGGTGTCCGTGTTTGAAGGTGAGCCGCATAAGTGCCAGGTATGGTAAGTGCTATGCAGCGGTGTCCAGTTAAAGAACCGATTACAAAAGGATCGAATGCCAAAGGGTCGACTCAATTTGACCTAAAAGAAAAGGGTCGAATTTTCTTTTTTAAATATTTTTTTTTGGGTTTCTGTTTTGGAAAGAAAGTGGTTTTTACCACAAAAAAGGGGTTTTGGGGGCAACCCCACCACCCCCGAAAAAAAAAATAATTCGACCCTTTCGTTTTCGGTCCAACTTTGACCTAGAACCCTATGCAGCCAGGAGCAGCATCGAGTGGAAAGTGTGACTCTCCAGTCTGGAGTGTGTGCTGAGGCAAGTGCTGAAGGAAGACTGATACTGGGGAGGTTGGGCGTGAATGGTCAGATGCCCAATGGATGCCTTATTATAAAGGTCCAAGACACCAATCACAGCAACTGTGGGATTAGCAGAGGAAGGAAGAAGGGAAGGAGAATGAAAAGAGGAGAGTCTTGAGGTGCTTTCAGAACTTCAGAAAGTCCTGCTCAAGACGCAGCGGGAGGGGAGGCTGTTCCAGAGGAGGGACCCAGCTGCTGAAAGCGACCGGCCTCCTGCTCTTTAAAACGCTTTACACACAGAGAGTAGGTGCCAGAGGAGCGTAGAGGTCTAGAAGGAGAGTATTTGTTAAGAGGGAGTTGCAGATAGTGTGGTCCCCAGACAGCCTTGTGGATGATGCAGAAGGATTTGAATTTGATCCGTGCAGCAACCGGGAGCCAGTGGAGGCTTTTTAGGGCAGCAGAGATGCAGTCCCTGGGCTTAAGGCCAAGGGTAAGTCTTGCTGCTCTATTCTGGATTAGCTGAAGGGGTGGCAGAGTGGAAGAAGGTACATTGAGGAGGAGGCTGTTGCAACAGTCAAGCCTGAAGAGAACCAGGGCTTGGGTAACATTGAGCTTCTGGGGGAAAGTGAGAAATGGGAGAATTCCTTTGAGAAGGAAGAGTTGGAAGTGGGACTTTCTTAGCAATGTCCTGCGTGTAAGGCAGAAAGGATAAAGGAGGAGTCAAAGATGACTCCAAGGTTTCTGGCTTCAGAAGGAGCAGGGGGAGGGCACAAGGTGGGAGGCCAGAGAGAAGGTAAGAAGGAAGGAGCAAGGGTCCCAATCGGAAGGATCTCAGTTTTTCTGGCATTGAGGCAGAGATCATTGGAAGAGCACCAAGCCTGGATGGCAGACAGGCAGTCAGGGATGAAGGAAGGTGCGAGTGAGTCAGCAAGAAGTCTGAAAAAGAGTTCAGAGTTGTCTGCTTAACACTGGCAGTTTGGGGAGAAGGAGGGAATGAGGCATGCCAGCTGAGCAAGGTAGATGTTAAAGAGTTAAGGGGAGAGGACAGATCCCTGGGCGACACCACAGGTGGAGAAGAAAGTAGTAGAGGAGAACATGCCCAGAATTACATGGGAAGGGTGGTCAGTTAGGAAAAAAGTCAGCCATTCCAGTACCCATTCCGAGATACCAAGAGTATTGTGGAGCCTTTGTATGAGGATGGAATGGTTGACAGTGTCAAAGGCAGAAGCGAGATCAAGTAGAATGAGGACAGCTGGGGAGTTGGAGTCCAGGGATGCGAGCAGTTCTTCACGGGTGTTCAGAAGAGCAGTTTCCGTGTCTTTGGATGATCGGAATCCAGATTGGTGATCGTGGAGACCACCAACAAGTTCATTGTGCGAGCTGTTTTGGGGCAAGGGCAGCTTCTCTAGCAGTTTCCCCAGAAGGGGGTGATTGAAATAGGGTGGTAGTTGGATAGACAGGCAGGGTCTGCTGAAGGCTTTTTTAATATTGGGCGCATAAGAGAGTGCTTGAGGGAGGAGGGGATTGAGCCAGTGGCAAAAGAGTGGTTGCAGAAATCGAGTGCAGGGGCAAGAGAGCCAATGTCGTCCTTGAAAGTTCTGGACGAGCAGGGGGAAACCTGTATGGAAGAAGCCTTCATAGAGCGGCCAACTCTGGTAACTTCTTAAGGTGTGATGGGTTGAATGAGGAGAAGGAGGCCAAGTGGGGGTGGATTCAGTGGGTGAGTAACAATGGTGTTCAGGATGTCCTGTGTTTTGGTGACAAAGTGTGTGGCTTGTGCATTGCAGAGGGCCTGGGAAGGAAGAGGGAGGAGGAGACTGCGGAATGGTTGGCTAGCTCCCTGCAGATTTTGAAACGTTCTGCAGGGTTATTGGATGCACCCAATACCCGTGCCTGAATGTGGGCCCTTTCCTTGGCACGGATGGCAAGTCTGTAATTGCCTTTGGAGCAGGAGACAGGCCAGTATGTCAGAGGGTGAACCCAAGGTTTGTCACTCCTGTTCCGCTGCTCTGCACTTTCGTTTCAGGGCTGCAAGTTGGTTGTCATGCAAGGCGTTATGCTTAGAGGCAGGTTTCAGGCAGATCCTCATGACTGGGGCAAGGATGTCAAGGGTATTGGTGACTGCTGAATGGAGATTGCTGAGAGCAGAGTCTGGTGGAGTCTGAGGTAGGGGGAAGGGAGGTGACGGTAGAGGCAACGGTAGAGGCAAAGGCAGTGGCTGACCCTCGTTTCATCGAGCGAATGTTCTAGAGTGAGGCTGGCAAGGCTTTTGTGGGTGCAGTAGGAGGGCCGAAAGCACCCAGGTGGGAGAGCCTGGTCTGACCAGGAAACAGGGGTGAGCAGAGGGGGAGCGAGCAAGCGAGAGGTTCGAGTGGATGATGGCATCCAGGGTGTGTCCAGCCGAGTGGGTTAGACCGGAGGGGAGGATGGAGAGGGAGAGAGAGGCACAGAGGTCAATGAAAAAAGTGGACGCTGTCAAATGGCATATCCACTACCTTTGATTGGACTTCTGGCTGGAAGTTGGTGGCTTTTAACTATCCGTGGTGTCATAACACTGCCCCATTCCCAAATTTGGCAGAATCCTGTCTCTAGGACTATTGCCATGGAGATGGCATGGTCTGATGTCACCTCGCCCTCATGCAGCAGAGCCAGTGCTTTGCCCCGCTTGTCATCCAAGAGAAATTCTAAGATTGGTCCCAATTTTAACCAAAGTTCACAATCGGAGTGGGAGAGAATCAGCAGTGAAATAGAGGCCTTGATGGTCATAGCAGCTGTAGATATAACTCTTTCCAAAAGCAGATAGCTGCTTGTACACCTTGTCTGGGGGTATCATACAGCAATAGGGGGAGGAGTGGCAGAATGCTTACATGCTGCAGCAGAAACCAGAGCCTGGGCGTGGTTGTCTGTGCAGACATTTTGGCATGGAATCAGGGACCTTCTACTTCCTCACAGCAATCCTTCTTGGGGTTGGGAGGTGCTGAAAAGGGGGTTTTCATTACAAGACAGCCGTCCTCCCAGATATCCTCCATTGGTTTTCTGGAAGATTCTCGTCTCCGATAAAGAAAATCTTTTTTCTGCTCCTCAAGTACGAGATCAAACAGCTTCGTTGCCCGTGTCATGGGCGCATGAAATGAGCCACTCATCTGAGGCGAATCTCTTGGCAGTAGGTCGGCTGGCTCTCCATCGCCTGGCATTAGGTCTTCAAACACATCTGTAGAACGAGTGCCTGGAGAAACATCAGACAGATAATCGCCAGAGTGGGTGTCCGTATCAGTGAGGGTGAAAGGCGGCAGAGAAGGAACCAGAGGTCTGGTCGGTGAGGGAGGCGGGGATAAGCCCTCCCATGCCGAGAACTCACAGGGTTGTGTTGAAAGAGGGAACAATGGAGACTGAAGCCATTGCTGGAGCTCAGAAACCAGAGTCTGCTAAGTGGAAAGAACATCCATAGACACATCTCTGGAACCAGAAGGAGTTCCCATTCAGACAGGAGCACATGGAGAAGGTTGTGGCACTGGAGGAAGTTGAGTAGGGCCTTCAGGTGAAGGCAGGCCAGGTTTTGGAGGAGCTGGTGGAGGCATGCTGGGAAGATAAGGGACCGCATCTTCTTCCTCATAGTCGGAGCACAAAGACTCCATGTAGGATTCCTTACCCTACTGTAACAGCTGCTCAGAAGGAGCCACAGATGGGCAGGGGACTGCAGGAGGTGCATAGGGAGCCAGCAAAAACAGTGACTGAGCACGTGTTGACCTAGGAAGAAATGCCAAGGCAGAAGGTACATCCCTGTCGACACCAATTCCCTTGTGGGAACGCAGAGACGAAGGGCCTCCAAATTGGTGTCGTAGTCAACAAAGACATGCTTGGTGGTTTAGACAGAAAAAGACGGAGAAATCTTCAACGGCGAGATCGACGGAGTAGCACTGGTTTTAGTCAGTTATCTTGCTCGTCGACGAGGTGGTAGCAGTCGACAGAGTCGTCGACCAAGAGGACTTTGTCATCAACGATGATTTGGGACAACTAGTCGTTGACAGGGTTGTCGTCAATGAAGGAATGGCAGTCGTGAAAGAGCGTCGCTTCTCCAAAGAGTGCTAAGACGAGGTAACAGTAGATGAAAGTGTTAGCGGAAGTAGTCAACAAGGTGACTGAAGGCGTAGAGGGAGAAAACATTGTTGAGGGAGGAGTAGCCCGAGAATGCAACCCATGTCCCTTCTTTGCTCTCTTCCCACTGGAAGATTCCTCGTGGAGCCTCTACCTCTTTGAAGAGGGAGTGCGCTCTAGGGGTCTGCTGGCCTGGCTAAGGCAGAACTGTGGACAGAGGCCGAGTCAGAGGCCCCAACACCTTTATCCAACCAGCCACTAACCTTCAGTGGCAGTCCTTGCTGGTCTTGGATGAAAATGTTTGGTAGATGGACCCACTATCCAAGTTGTGGTCTGGGTATAGACAAAGATACTTCTAATGAAGATCTTCAATGTAAACGATATTCAGGTTACATCTTGAACAGGCCTCGAAAAAGCTATTTTGCCTCAAGTCCATCAGCAGTGGAATAGGCTGAAGTTCACCGTACACAGATCACTGTAGGCGAGACCATGCAGCACCAAACCATAAGGTGTTGATGGAAAAAGAATACCAAAAACATCAAACTTATCTAAGAGAAGGACTCCCAACACTAACTGTTAGGCAACGTTTGTATGCAGTACCCTCTGGGAACACTACACATAACTATGACTACAGGTGTAAGCAAACCAACCTTTGCTATAAATCTGTACTACACAGTTTTGGAAGCAGGGCTGAGCAGCCAGGCTCATCTCAAGAGGGGAAATGTGAGCAGTAATGATGTTACACTGAGGCCTACAATCCCAGGTGTTCAAATAAACTCTTACACTCAAGGTTTCTTTGATAAATACTTATTAATTTATGTATCTGTCAGTTATAAAACATTCATAAGAAGAAGGCCATTATATAACACACAAATATACTTCAATACTATTTCAGAATACTTTTCAAGAGGAGTAAAAGGCAAAGGTTATTAGAACATGAAAGGTTACAATTATTTTTAGACAGTGTATGAGTTCACCAGAAGAGTCAATTAAATGCAATAGACTAGGCCAAAGTGAATAGGCTAAAGTCTTGGATAGGATAAAGCGGCTCTGGTAAATAAACGGTAAAGTCTCTGCACAAGTTCTCAGAAGTAGTTTGTAAAAAGAAGAATCATATGTTGGGTCACAAGCTGATTAGGCCTGCGAGTTGCAAACGTTTCAAGCACGCTCACCGTGAGAGGCAAGTACTCTCAGTCTCGTATCACAGTACCTTACAATGAAGAAAAAGATGCAGCTGATAAATTCTGTTCTGGGCAGTTCCTGCAGATCTCGCTGTTCCAGTGCCTCAGTCGTGGGGACAAGAGGGAGGACATCGGAGGACTCCTGCACTGTACTTGGACTGGTCAAAAAGCTAGCAACTGGCAAACTTCAATCCCGGTGGCTGTAAGTAACGCACACAAGCTAAGCTGGTGTCCTTCTCCCTGGTCCTATGGTTTGCTTCAACAACTCTGAGGAAATTCAACCAGCTCCGAGATGGGTATCCAGGTGGCTTACTTTGGAGTTGATTGGTCCCACCAACTCAAAGGGAGAAGACGTCCAATGCAGGGCTTTGCTGTCGATGCGAAGTTGGCGATTCGGACCTGCAGCAGGGCTTCACCGGGCAAACCAACGGTCCAGGAGTTGCAGCAGTCCTCTTCCAGCTCTTCTTCCGTTCCAGTGGTCGACTCTGCCTTCCAAGCCAAGAGACATGCCTTTTATTCAGTTCTCTCCCATTCATTCCAGCCTAGCTGTCAGTCACTTAGCAGGGTGGCTGTCCTTGCCGGACAGTCAGCCAGCCAATCACCATAGAGTGCATTTGGGTCTCCTGGGAGACTAAGCACAGGGAGTTTCGGGCACCTCCCTTACTTCCTGCCCACCCCAGATACTCAGGCGCCCGAGGCGGCCTTCACTCCTGAAACCCGCCAAAGGCGAATGAACAAAGAGACCAAACCTGGTTTGGCATGCAGAGAAAAACTCTAGAAGGACCTTTCCACAAAGAAATGGCGAAAAAAGAAGACCGGGACCTGTTTTAACAAAGTGGGCTCAGACACCATCTTGAAAAACATGGCTCCTGCGTTTTAACGTTACCGGAGGTACGGATAGTTTGCGGTCAGGAAAAATCATGGTAGTTCGTTGTAAAACCACTGCCACCAGACATTCTGAGGGGAAAGGGTAGCATACCAAGTAACCCCTCCAGCACTCTATTGTAAGATAGGGTGTGCTGGGTCTAGGAATTTAAGAGACTAGTAAAGTCAATTTCACTTGACTTACTCTGGGAAACAGTAGTTTATCCCAGAGTAGGTAGTTAAACCTTGGGAAAGCCTGAAAGGCTTCCCTGTCACTGCACTGAGGGTGCTGTGTGACAATTGAAAAAGATGATGCCTGTGGAGTTGGTTAGACCCCATAACCAAAGAAAACACAGAGGTAAAACACATATCAAAATAAATGAGAGAGTGGGAAAAAGGGTCACACTCTCCAGGTAAAAAAATCAAGTCCTCAATATCCAGCAAAGTTGCTGCAGGGGATTGGGGGGGGTTTCTAAGGTGAAGGGAATTAGCAAACATTTTGAGAATTCTCCCCAACATTTACAAGCGGTAAAAGATCTGAAGAGGGCCACTAGGGGTGGCGCCAAGAGGACCCGTCTAATTTTCTGTGGGCAGTATGACCCAAAAGGACACTAATAGAGTACTAAAGGGACAAACAGTTTTAAAACATAAAGGTAAACTGCTTTAATATTACGGAGAATTCCCAGCCAAACAAATAGAAATATTCAATGAGCATATGAATCAATGTAAGATCCAATGTAGGAAAATATATTGTACTCATTAAAACTGAGGATGCTTTGGCTTCTCTGGTAAATGTGACGGTCATGGGCACAGACTCCATTTTAAATACAATTTTTTTAAATATGGAGTTGAAGATTTGGTCTGCAATTTTTCCTGCAACATTTAGTGCTGTGCTACGTTGACACGTTTTTCTGACTAGTTGGAAGAAAGCAACTATTGTGTCATTTATTTTTCCCCCCCAAGAAGGGTGATCTGCCTGACCCTTTCTGATTCACATGCAAAATGGCTCGGTAGTGTGTTGCATACTAAAATAATGGAATGGGTAGAAGAGTGTAAAGTACTATCAAACTTTGTGAGGGAAGGAACCAAATTCTTAATTTAGGATTGCTTCTTGACAAATGTGTGTGGCTATAACCCTGGAATATACTTCAACTCCTCGGCAGTCAATTGTTCTAATCGGACGCAACAACTGGGGCACCATGCAAGACATGGGAACGCCTTCTTCATTGTTATCACATTGTGCATTTCTACACAATGTTCTACCAGAATTCGTTATGGCTGTAAGGGTGAGCTTACTTCTAAATGTCCACCTATGAAGCAGGTAAGGCAGGGCTGTGTTTTGGCCCCTCTGCTCTTTAAATTGTATGTTAATTCACTCTTTGAAGAATTTAGTAAAGTGACACTGAGAGCGGGTGCGGGGGAACATTTGTGCCAAAGCATATGCAGACCATGTGGTCCTCACCGCAAGCACAAAGTAATCCTAACCGACCCTTGCCAAGGGCTAGGAAGAGTATATGAACGAAAGGAAGCTTAAGCTAAACATTGTAAAATCAAAGGTAATGTGTGTAGGTGGATCTAGGGGGTCATTTGTATTTGTATTTATTGATTTATAAAGCACTTTACACCAAAGCGCTGTACAATGGAACAACTTAATACATAAACAGTATAATGGTAGAAGCAAATAACAATATGAATCAATCAACAAAACAGCAAGAAGAGCAATTAACTGAAGGGAATAGGGAGAACAACAAGTTACTTCTTACCTTGTAACGTTCTTTCGACGGGATGTTCCTCCGACGTATTTCTTATCTTTGATAGACTCCCATAGCAGTGGCATGTAATTGGAGGTGGGAGTAAGTATGTTATGTATCCCTTTAGGGATGGACCGAATGTAATACGGCCTTGCCAAATCTGGTCTCTTGACTAGTGGAGGAATCCAGGTTGTAAAATTTTGTGAATGTATGTGCGGACGACCATGTGGCAGCCGCACATATGTCTCTGATCGGTACCCCTCTTTGGAGAGCCGAAGAGGCTGCGATACCCCGGGTTGAATGAGCCCTAAGATTTTGGGGTGGCTCTTTCCCTGCCAGTTTGTAACATTCCAGAATGGCAAAAATAATCCACCTGGAAATGGTTTGTTTTGTTATGGGTAGTCCCAACTTGTGACCCGAGTATCCTACAAACAGTTGGTCTGCTTGCCTGATCCTAGCCATTCTGCTGATGCAAAAGCTGAGAGCTCGCCTTGGGTCCAGCCTATGTAGCCTTTCTTCCTCTTTCCCCGGATGGGGAGGAGGGTAGAACGAAGGTAAGGTAATTTTCTGAGTAATATGAAATTCAGAAACCACCTTTGGGAGGAAATTAGGCTTCACACCTGTAGGACAACTTTGCCCTTGTGGAAAATTGTATGTGGGGGTTTACAGGAGAGAGCTTGTAGTTCGCTCACCCTCCTAGCAGATGTTAGTGCTACCAATAGGACAGTTTTAAAGGAATGGTTCGCCCAAAAACTTTTATTTCAAAAATAGATAGGCAATATAAAAAAAAACAATTGCCATTTTTTTTTTCGAAGTCCCTATGTAAAATTTTGAGCAATTCAAGCTCAAAAATTGAAAAAGCAAGCACATGGGCGCATCCATTTTGTGAAATGGATGCCCGCCTGTGCTGGCTTTTGCGGCACTAATGAAGGAAAAGCCAGCCAGCTGTAGTAAACAAAAGCTACCACTGGGTGGCTTTTCCTTCATTGGTGTCGGGACTAGGAGGACGCAGACCGGAGACTACAGGCAGAAAAGCTGCAGCTGCATCTCGGTAAGTGCTATTTATTTATTTTTTTAAAATAAGCACTAGCTGCGGTTTTTTTCCTAAGTTTACCGGGCTCGAGGAGCCCAGAAAACTTAGAAATAAAACCTCAGCTTTAAAAACGTTGTATTTATGTTTGCGGTAGCTTTTGAAGCAGGCGCAAACATAAATACAACGTTATTGTGTTTGAAAACGCTGCGGTTTTTCTTTCCGAGCTTCTCAGGCTCCTCCGAGCCTGAGAAACTTAGAAAGAAAAACCGCAGCGTTTTCAAACACAACCGCGTTGTGTTTCTGCCTAAATCTGCTTTCTCATTTGGGGCTTTAGGGCTCCCCACGGGGAGCCCTAGAGCCCCAAATGGGAAATCAGATTTAGGCAGAAACACAGCGGCATGTAAACACAACCGTGTTGTGTTTCTGCCTGCCTTGGCTTTCACTTTGGGTCTCCGGTGCTCCCATTGGGGAGCACCGGAGACCTAAAGTGATAACCACGGCAGGCAGAAACACAACGCGGTTGTGTTTGAAAACGCTGCGGTTTTTCTTTCCGAGTTCCTCAGGCTCCTCCGAGCCAGAGGAACCTGAGAAACTTAGAAAGAAAAACCGCAGCGTTTTCAAACACAATAAAGTATTTATGTTTGCGGTCGCTTCAAAAGCTACCGCAAACATAAATACAACGTTTTTAAAGCTGCAGTTTTATTTCTAAGTTTTCCGGGCTCCTCCAGCCCGGAAAACTTAGAAAAAAAAACGCAGCTAGTGTTTCTTTTTATAAAAAAAATAGCACTTGCCGAGATGCAGCTGCAGCTTTTCTGCCTGTAGTCTCCGGTCCCCGTCCTCCGCGTACAGCACCAATAAAGGAAAAGCCACCCAGTGGTAGCTTTTGTTTACTGCAGCTGGCTGGCTTTTGCTTCATTAGTGCCGCAAAGGCCAAAGCGAGCACAGCGGCGGGTATCTATTTGTCACGATGCCCACTCCCGGGGAGCCGGCTCAGGCCCTGCGTCCCCGAAAGCGGACATCAAGTCCCCGGGGAAGGTCCCAGCAACCCCTTATAGGGGCCCTTTGGACAGCGTCCTGGCGCCTGTGGCGCCAGGCTCATAGAAAACGCCAGTCTTGGCGCCATAGGCGCCAGGCTCATTATGAAAGTGTTTGGGTGCACTTACCTGATGCAGACCATGCTGCAGAACCCCGGCCTCCTTGAGGCCTGAAAGGAACTACTTTACCTGTGGGACTCATTTACCACCCAGGCGTGGTCGGGGACGGATACATACCTGATTGGAGGAAGGACACATTCTAGGAACTTATTCCAAGGCTATTTAAACCACACCCGATCAGCCACACGTGCTTCGCGTTGTTCTGCATCTAGCAGCTGGACGCTCACCATGTCTGCTCCTGCATCTTGACTTCTGCCACACCTGCCAGCATCCTGTCGGGGGGAAATTCTGCCGGGGTCGGCCGGGCCGTCCGCAGACCTCCGGGCAGGGAGGCCCCAACTCCTCCCGTATATATCAAAAGAGATAGAGTATGAGACACACACAAGAAGCAAGGTGACTCTGCTGTTTATTAAACAGAAACGGCAGGGATGGGTCAAGGATCATACGCGTCTGACCTGACACACACAATCATGGGGCTCGCAGGCCCTTTTTACTGTAGTATGACGCGCTACTTGCGTCACTTTAGAAAGTTAACAAAAAACCTATTGCCACTCTTAATTGGTTGCTCGAGTGGTAGGGTTAGTATAGCATACGTATAGAGGATAATATGAGTGGACGAGGTTTAGTCAGGTGATATATCTGGGTTGTCCCTACAATTAGATACATGAGAATTGTTACATGAAGACTCCTAATGATTGGTTAATGTTACTGGCGTCATTGATAAGAGCCCCATGTTCTGATTGGTGCGCCCGTGAGCTTCCCAGCCTGGGACCATCGCTGTTCCCAGCTCTCGGTGTACCTGTAATTTGCAACAATGTTTCACTATGGGTACATGCAGACAATGTGAAGACTTATTCATGAGCTGGATGGCCGACTACTCCTACTGTCGCAGATGTCCATTGATCCTTTCAAGTGTATCTGCCTGTGTCTCGTAACGAGGGATCCAGACGCCTCTTTCCTCCTGGGCTTGGCATCTCGTCAGGTTCGGCTTGGTCACGTGAGGTGGGACCGTGTTTGAGGCAGAATTCTGCACAATTAATATTGTTTTTCCACTGTGTGCCTGATTTAATTGCAGGTGCGACTTTGATGTTGGTGCACGGCGTGCGAGGTTGCAACATCGTGCCCTTGATGTTCTGCTTTTGGAATGTGGGTTTGCAACATTACGACCTTGGCTGTCTGCTTTCGCCAGGCTCATTCTGCAGGATCAGCAACCTGACTCTTGTTTTGTTAACGTCCACGGGAGCTCTTGCTTGCGGCCTACTTAGGCCTGGTGTATTGGTGGAACCGTTTGGTGCACAGGCGCTTTAGGTTATAGTCTCATACTGTCTTATGACCAGTATCTTCGTTATAATTCTCATTATGGCACCTAGGTTTAGAGGAAGCGTAAGCAAGCTCTTTAGATGAGTTCATGGTGCGTCTTGCGTTTCTGCATTTTGAGAGCCTATGTGGAAAATAATAAAGATGCACGTCTGTGAGTATGCCTGTCGCCTACGTCATAGCACTGAGTATATTCTTCATGTAGATTGGTGCGGGAGTGTCCAGTGTGTATGTTGGCACAGGTGTGCTACCCATTGGCTAGGTCGTCATGGCATCTCTAACGACGTATAGTTTTAGTCCAGTTGATCCATGCCGCAGGCATCGGCATGGGCAGGGCGGGCTGCTGGGCAGGCAGATGGACACATCCTTATGTTCCTGTACCAGGGTATCTGGTCGTCTGGTAGATGGGCAAACTCTTCTCGTGGCGGGTGCTTGGGCCGTGTACCTTTAGGCCAGGCGCGAGAGGGGGGAAGATGGGAGCCTGTTTTTCCATTTTCCCACTTCAGTCCCCCCTCTGGTCGACTTGTCGACCACAAACATATCTTTTTCATTATCTCTTCTTACTCTCCACACTTTAGTTATTCCTCCTAAATGTCCATAATGGTTAACATGATCTTCAAATGACCAATACATATATTCACAGGTTCCTCCAGGAGTACAGTATACCCATGTCCCTATGTAACTCCTGGAGTTTCTTGGGTTCTCGACCTTCACCGATGGTGGGTCCAGGTGGTTGGTGATGATCTGGTTGCGCAATTTCTCTCTCTCTTGTATTATTATGCCTGTGTGTTGGCCGTCATCTGCTGGCATCAGTGGGTGCATACCGACCATTTCAAGTAACTCGTCAGTGGTGCGTGCCTTCCGGGCTTTCCAAAATCTTATTATGATCAGTGTAGCTCCAGCCAAAATAATACAACCAACTATAATTTTCAGTCCATCTGACAGCCAAGATGGCATCCATGACCATAATAGCGAAAACCAGCTCTCATCCTTTTTCACACCTTTACTTTCATCCACCATTTTGGAGTGCAACTGGGCCAATTGTGAAACTGCTTCTGTCAGTGTACCGTTGTCAGCATCGTTGGCAGGAATGAATGTGCAGCATGATTGTCCTATCTTTGCGCAAACTCCTCCTTCCATGGCAGTGAGGAGGTCCAATACATATCTGTTCTGCAGTGCTACCATCCTTATTGCTCGCAGCTCTTCTTTTATTGCGTTGAATCCGTTTACTGTAGAATTGATGGTCATCATAAGTTCCCATCTAGTTATCTGGAGCCATTTTGCGTTTGCGTAAGCCTGTAGTCCCGGATGGATTATTGAGGAGAAGAACATCGCTGCTCTGCTGAATAGTCTGTGTTCTGGCGGGATTGAAGTCAGTGCTGTTTCCGACCTTCCCCATAGGTAATTTCCTGTCAGAGGTTCTCCTTGTCTTTTCCGTCTATTTAGGACAGTATCATTGCCGCTGGTCCTGTTCCCTGGCTCCTCCTGAGGTGGTGCAGATCTCTTATTTCTCTTGTCCCCTTCATCCATCTTGGGAAAGTTCGCCACATTCACATGCTTCTGGGGTACCACTAGTGATGGTACATTGACATGCACCATCGTACATACACCATTCCACAGAGGGGGCAGTGTGTGATATGCCTTTTCTCCACAGGCCCAGTAATGGTCCATTATCACTGCTGTTCCTGCTCCCCCCTCAGGTAACTCCATCACGCTTCCACAATTGGTGTTGTATCCTACGTCCACCTCTCCTTTATGTTGGTAGCATACTTTAGGCACAGTCAGCGGCAGTATTGTTATCGGGTCTTCATCCGTTTCTATCCATGTGAGCATAGGCACGTATTTGATCCAAGTCGTCCAACATCTGTGGTTGTGTGCATCGATAGTTGAAATAGTTTCTTTTGTTACCATGTTGCTGCCAACCACTCCTATCTCCCATTTGTTGTCTAAGTATACTTTCCCCGTTATCGTCACCAGTGGCCTCTCCCAGCATCCTAGTTTACCAGGAACTTCAGTGGCGTACCAATCACATGATAAATACTGCAGTGTTACTTTCTTTGTTTCTCCTTTTGCAGGACCACTTGTTATGTATCTGAATGCTTCAGCATGTAAACTGCTCTTGTGGTAACTCAAATAAGTCTTGAGGAAGTTGTTTTCGTATGGGTATGAGTCTCGTGTTTTCCACGTCATATGCACCACTGTCCCTTGAAATCTTCCTTTCGTTTGGAACAGTGCCAAGTATATTATGCATCGTGCTGTTTTTTCGTCTATTTCTGTGGCAACAAATGTTCGAGAAGCGCTCATGGCGTATGGTATTAATGAGCAAACGTAGCAGCTGTCTTCTGTTGTCTGCTTACCAATGCGGGTCATGTGTTGATACCATAAGTTGTTTGAGACGTGTGCTGAATCTTGTATATAATTGTCAATACCTTTATTATCTGAGTATGTGCTGCGTTTAACTCTATTTTGCTTGTGTGCAATTTTACTAATATCACCTGACGTAACACCTGTTGCAGCTGGGGATGGGGGTGTGTTAGGTTTGGGTACAGCAATAATATTGATAGCACAGCTGTACTGCCATACAGAGGCAGCTACGAACCCGGTGATTACCAAAATCCCTATTACTTTTATTACATATGCTAATTTCACCGGCATTTTGCTCTTACCTTGCTGCAGTCCGGCAGCGTATTCTTGCGACGTTACAGTTGCCCGCCTGAAAATCCTCAATATGCTGGTTATTAAATGTTAGTTGTTGTTTTTTAAGCTCTCCCTATCAAATAGTCATTCAGTGCCCAGGCGAAGAGCTGTTCCCACGCTACTCTAAGAGATCTATCTCTTAGGGCAGGCAAGTATGGGTGGAGGTGGGGCATCGAATATTCTATGGCCAAAAGGAACGCTGTGTAGTAGACACGTACCCTTTTCCTTTTCAGGTACGTTGGCCTTTTTATCTCATATACAAATTGGTGTGACAATTCTTCTGGGTAATTATCGTCTGAGGGTACCATCTACTCCTGGGCAGTGAATTTGTTAGTTATCTACTTTCTTAGCAATACAATAATACGCGGTTCCTGCCTGTGCGAGAGAAAAGAAAAGAGAGCAGTCACGTGTTTACATGTGTATTTGTGCAAGACAATGTCCTTCAGTTCAGTTACTACTGTACTGGGGACAGGGGTCAGTGGATGGTGGGCAGGGGGTTTTTGGGTTCAACTGGTGGGCGTGGCTTTTACTCTTGAGCGTGTGATCATGGGGTGGGCTGTATGGTGATCACCCCTTTCTTCCTCAGTTATTGTCTCTGGGGAGTCTGGGGAGTGACAAGGTATGGGAATACTTGGGCCGCTGGCTGTGGTAGAACTTTCTTCTTCCGTTGTCGATGTTGTTGCTGTTCTCTCAATGGACCTGTCGATGGCGCTGGGGCGGGTCTGTTGTCTGTAGATCTTTACGTCGTGTAGGTGGTTCCAGGCACGCTTGTCCTGTAACTTTACTGCTCTTGTTGATACCTCCTCTACCAGATGGGGACCAGTAAAGCGTGGGTCATTCCATTTCCTATTGAAGTTGCGAAGTAGTACGTGGTCACCTTTAGCAATCTTACACAGTCCTTCCTTTTCCAGTTCTTTATCCGCGTCTTCTTGTTGGCTTCTATTAGACCCGCCCCGTGTGCGCTCGAGATGTTGAGACACAAACACTACACTAGTAATCAAAGAAGACACACATTGGTACATTTCATCACCCAGAACACTTGCAGTGCTTTCGTGGTCGGTAAATGCTCTTGACGTTGGTGTTAGGGGAAGGCGCATTTGACGTCCGGTAACCACCTCATGGGGAGTGAGGTGGTGGTCGGACCCTGGCCTATTCCTTAGCTCAAATAAGGCTAATGGAAGACAATATAACCAACTCCTCTTTGTTGTTTGCTGTATCTTTGCAATTGCCTCCTTTAATAGGCCATTCAGGCGTTCACATACACCGTTGGCCTGTGGGTGGTATGCACATGCAAATTTATGTTGAATGTTCAGCAGTGATGTAATGTGCTGAAACATCTCGTTTGCGAAATGTGGGCCATTGTCTGACCTTAAAACCTCGCACACTCCCCACCTGGGGAAGACCTCCCTCACTAGGAACTTGGCTGCTCTAAATGCATCTGGGTGTGAACAGGGCCCTGCCTCAATCCACGTAGACAATGGGCATACTACTACAATCATATACCTATTTCCTTGACATATATTGATCATATCAACATAGTCAATATGGAGATGCCGGAAAGGTCCCTCTGGCCGGGGTATAGTACCTCTTATCACCTTTAGAGTGTGGCCGGCCGTAAACTGTTGACATGTGAGACAATTACTGATAAAATTTGACACATGGGAATTTAACTCGGGGCAGAACCAGTCTTCCCTAATTCGTGCTGCAATTACTTCCTTGCCTGTGTGGGCTGGATAATGTAGTTGGTTCAGGGCGGTGTTCAAAAGTGCCAATGGTATTACAACCTTTCCAGTGCCACCCTGGCGCCATAGTGCGTCGGTTGGTGACATTGTACACCCTCTTTTTACCCATATTTCTTTTTCGGCCATTGGTGCAGCCGCTTGTAACTCCATAATCTGTGTGGCTGGGAGATGGGTGTACCCTTCTCTTATCAACATCTCCTTAGCCATTCCCCTCCCTCTCCCTCTCTGTGACTCTGGGGGGTTCCATATCTCACCAAAGTATGCAGCATACTTCGCATGTGCGTCCGCTGCTGCGTTTCCCTTCGAGACGTGGTCCTCACCATTGGTGTGTGCGGTGCATTTCACTAAAGCTAATTCTTGGGGGTCATTAATTACTTCAATTAGTTCAGCCAATAAGAGGGCATGTTGCACTGGAGTGCCATCAGCTCTCCTAAACCCTCTTCTTCTCCATTTCGACAACCCTGAGTGGACAGTGGATGTAACATATGCGCTGTCGGAATATATGGTCACCCGTTTGTCAAAGCTTTCCTTCAACGCCAAGATCAGTGCGACCAGTTCAGCTGCTTGAGCGGAGTAATGCTGTGGTAATTGAACACATTTCACTGCCACACACACCGGTACCTCCATCATTTTCACCACTGCAGCCCCAGTTCTCCTCACACCATCCCTCTGATCGATAGTTGATGACCCATCAATAAATAAGAGCTCACCCCCCTCTAGTGCGTTTTCCTCAACTTTTCTAGTACATGAGTACATTTCAGTTATTTGTGTACAGTCATGGGCATAATCTCCCTCCTCAATTACTTCTGCTAGGAACCTTGCAGGGTTGACCGTGCTACATCTAACAATTGATAGTTCGGCTCTGATAGAATGATCTCATAACCTGATGCTCTTTGCGTGGTTAGGGTGGATTTAGGTTTATTTAATATCGCAAAAAGTGCATGCTCCACAAATAGTGTAGTCGGGCACCCCATAGTGATTGCTGATGCTTTTTCCACCGCAAAAGCAGCTGCGGCGAGACCTTGTTCGCAGGGGAAGTGGCCTAACATTACAGGATCTAAGTGGCCACTGTAAAATGCCACGGGTTTGTAGCCCATGCTTGTTTTTTGAGCCAACACTGCTTTCATTACTGCTGAGTCGCAATGTGAAAATATAAAAAATTGCCGCTCATAGTCTGGGGATGCCAGTACCAGAGCAGTTGATATCGCATCTTTTAATTCATCAAAAGCTTCTTTCATTTCCATCGTCCACCCCAGTTTTTTCTCCCCTTTATTAGCTTCCCGTAACGCCTCAAGCAGGGGTCCTATGTATGAACTGTAATCAAATACCCAAGCTCTACAGTAGTTGCAGAGCCCCAGGAACTGCTGCAGTTCCCTTACAGTTTGTGGCATTGGAGTGGTCGAAATAGCTTGTGCTCTTTGTGGTGCGATCTTTCTTCCATGTTGGGATATAAGCTGACCAATGTAAAGTACTGTATCTTTTCCATGTCTACCTTGTAACCTTTGTCAGCCAATATTGTCAACATTTTTAACGAGTCCTCTCTGCATGTTTTTACTGCAGATTATTATGTCATCCACATACTGCAACACCGTGCTTTATACTTCAATGTTACCCAAATCCATCTGTATCACTCTGTTGAAAATTGAAGGTGATTCACAATACCCTTGTGGTAATCTGGTGTGCTTCCACTTAGCGTTTCTGTAAGTGAAGCTCGTCAGATCTTGTGAGTCTGGGTGTAATGGTATTGAGAAAAAAGCATTTTTAAGGTCGATCACTGTAAATCGTGATGTTTCTGCTGGAATGCCACACAATATTGTGGCCGGGTTTGCAACTACGGGATATTCCGCTTCTACTATGTTGTTCAAGGGCCTGAGATCCTGTATAAAGCGCCAAGACCCCCCCCCTTTAGCCTTGCGCACTGGGTACACAGCCGTATTACATGGTGATTCTGAGGGGACCAATATACCATTATTTATAAGGGCCGTTATGGTTTCATATATGCCCTCATCTGCCTCTTTTGATAGTGGGTACTGTTTTACTCTGGGGAGTATTGCACCTTTTTTCAATTTTATTTTTACTCCCCCTATACTTTTTATGCAGCCCACGTCATAGGGGCCAGTAGTCCACAATGATTTGGGTACCTTTGACATATCGTCCTTAAAGAAAGGGTCCGCGGTGCATGCGGGTGCCTCAAGTGCCATTGCAATTTTCTGTGCTACTTGTTTGTAGGCCACTCTTAGCCATATTTCCACACTCATCATAAACACCATTTCACCTTCCTCCTTTTCATCTGAAAACAGCTCCTCATCTGACACCTGGGTGAGCCTACATCCCTCTGCTAATGCTATCACTGCCCTCCATGCTCTTCCTTCTCTGTCTTGGGCATGTACAGCAATATAATCAGCTGTTGCAATAATGCTCTCAATATCCATTGAAACCACCTTCCCTTCTGGGTCATTAACAGGTGTTTCTGGTCTGAACAGATAGGCTGCTGGCCTTCTCCATATTTTCCCTTCTATCCCTGGCATCCATGCAATTGCCATGTCCGTTCCATACTGGAAGAGTTCACCATCTACTGGCTCCGCCCTAATCGCTGTCTGTCCACAGTATGCCTGCATAATTTGTCGTGCTGCGAGCATGTTAATCCCCGGAGTAGAGCAAATTATGCCGTCCTCAGTAAAGGAGATCGTCATATTCAACCTGTTCATTATATCTCTCCCCAGTATATTTACTGGTGAGGCACTATAATATAAAAGTGGAACTGACAGATCGTAATCTCCAATAGATAAGGGAATGTTATCAGTAAAGGGAACTAACCCTCTAGCCCCAGAGAATCCTTGGGTGTTCATGGTCTTGCCTGACATCTTAAATTTACCTTCCCTTATGCAAGACCGGGTCGCCCCGGTGTCAACAAGGAATGATAATTTTTTGTCACCTATCGTTACCTCTATGCGTGGTTCCTCCGCACTATTAGGTGTTACTGACAGGATGGGACACACCAAGGCCGTCTGTGGGCTGTCCTATTGGGGGTACAACGACTGGCCATTTCCGGTATAGGGGTTGTGTCCCAAAACCGTCACCCTACCCAGTTGTATTTGTGGTATTTGTGGTTGTTGTGTCATCGCTACCTGTTGTTGTGGCAGTGTTTGGGGCTGTTGTTGTGTTAATTGTTGTTGTTGTTTATTTCCTTGTGGCAACATTTGCTGTTGTGGTATGCCCTGCTGTACCTGTGCGGGCAGTGGTTGTCCCTGATCACTCCATGATGGTGTTCCTGGTCTAACTCTACACGTGCGTGACATGTGCCCCAATAGTCCACAGCTCCAACACACCGGTGGTTCCCTATTCTGCCATGGAAAGCTCCCTGTGTTGTCCTGGTATACTGGTTGCCCTGTGGGGTAGGAATTCCTAAATCCTCCCACCTGCGGTTGGGTACCATACCCGTACCCTCTCCCTCTCATAATTCCTCCTCTCCCCCTGTTATAATTATAATATCCAGCTCCTTGCATTGGGTATCCTCCTCCCATGTTGGGCGTGTATGGTTGGAGTGGCGGCACCTGTTGTGTTGTAGTCTGTGAAGGTGGTATTTGGGAGGAATCTTGTGCAGCCACTACTTGTGTGGGGCTTTGGGTCATTGTTGTAGGTGTAGTTATTAGTGCCCCTTCCATTGTGTATTTAGTAAGCTTTTTCTGTACTAATTTAGCCTCTTCCGTTTTCCTGTCCTCTTCTTTTTGTTTCATTTTTCCTTGCCATGTCCTACAATGATGCACTATAGTCAGTTGTATTTCGGGCCATGGTTTTGCTTCCATTCCTACTACTTTCTTTAGTTGTTTCTGAACTCCTTCTGGGAGCCCTTGTACCAGTATATGGTAAAATATTGCTGGTGTTTTATCCCATTGTTCTCTAGTTTCCATGCGCCACTTCTCTTGGATTTCCTGGATATAATCAACAGGATCTTCGTTCTCATGCATCTTGCGGGATGTAATTGCTCCTATATCTGATGTGTCTGGGTACTGTACCCTCAATGCCTGCCATAGTGCATGTCTGCAGTTTGCGAACGGTGCCCCATCGTGCGATGTATTTGTTATTGTTACCCCATGAAATCCCGCTCTCTTCCATATGTCATCCGCTCTATCCCCTAATATTGATATTAAAAGGCCCTTTACATCTCCTACTGCCAGCTTCTGTCCTGCGGTGTGTTTTTCCATTTCATATATCCATTTACCCGCACCTCCACTTAATGATGGGAGCCTACATTTTATATTTTCTTTATCGGTATGCTTCCAAGGAACATACTGTGGTCTAACCCCACCTCTCTCCAAAAGTGGCATTAAATTATGTCTTGTTTCACCCTTTGTGTTCCATAATATTGAGTCCTCATACCCTTCCTCCTCTTCCCTTTCTTCCACATTTTCACTTTCGTTTGTATTTCCCCTGCTCACACCTCTTTCTTCTCCATCTTTTCCCCTTCTTCCATCTTTCTCTGTATTTAATGTGGGCATGTGTATACCTCTCTCCTGCCTACGACTAGGGAGGTCTCTAAGCCGCCATGTATAGGGTGTCAGTTCGTCGGTAAAGGGCGCTAGTTTTATCTTGCGTAACGAACGTGAGGTGGTTGAGCATGTAGGGTGCGATAGGGGAGGGTGTGATGGGGATGTTGCGTCCTCATGTGCCTGTCTTTCCTCTAATCCTTTCTTTCCTTCCTCACCTCTCTCCATCTCATCCTTTCTCCTACTGATACATGGTGAGTCTATGTTGGTCCGGGTGATGTATAGTTTATCTAAGCTTTCCCTTTCACTGTTTCTTCCTTCATTTTCCACTCCCTCTTCCTCACTACAAAAGCTATTCATAAACGGCACCCCCCACTCGGTCTTTTTCCCCTTAATGGTTACTGTTTGCAAATCTATTAGGTCCAGTTCTCCTCTTCCTCCTTTATCAACCGCTCCCCTTT
The DNA here is from genome assembly GCF_040938575.1 of Ambystoma mexicanum. Classification (NCBI taxonomy): domain Eukaryota; kingdom Metazoa; phylum Chordata; class Amphibia; order Caudata; family Ambystomatidae; genus Ambystoma; species Ambystoma mexicanum. The sequence continues at coordinate 645,142,036 of NC_090923.1, forward strand.
GTGCTGATGTCGTTGCTACTTCTGTGTCATCATATACATCCCCCCATGTTCCAATCTCCCTTCCCCTATCTCCTCTTTCTCCTTCATACCTTTCCTCCATCTCCTTACTATTTTCCTCCCTTTTCAATTCCTCCATCACTTCACTTCTCATCTGTTCTAATATTCTTTCATCCTCTTTCTTCCTTTCCCATTTCGCCCTTTCTTTTTCTACTATACTCTCCATCACCCTCCCTTCTTCGTATTTCTTAGTTGATTCTGATAGTAACCTCCTCCTCCATATTGCCATTTCTTTTTCTTCTTCCCTTTTCTTTTCCCGCAGTATTACTCTTGATACCCTTTCTGCTGCTGCTTTTACCCTGTCAGCTTCTCTCCTTTGCTCCTCAGTTCGTTCCCTTATTTTTTCCAATTCGTTCTTACCTTCTTTCCTTTTCCTCGCTCTCTCTCTCCTCCCTCTCAAGCTGCTTGATCAATTCATTCTGTTCATCTCTTAATTTTGCTAATCGTTCCTCCAAAATCTCTTCCTTTTTTCTTAACAGCTCTTCCCCCTCAATTCTCTCTCCCTGGCATTATCCTCGTTTGTTTTCTTTACTACCTCCTTCTCTTCTCCTATTAATGAACCTCGTAATTTTAATAATATCTGTGCAGCTACCCATTCATCATTTCCTATTTCCACAGTCTGGTCTTCTCCAGTCCTCCCCTCCCCTGCTGGCATTTTCCTATGAGCCACATATGGTGGAGGGCTGTATGCCGGGTTCGAGTATCCCTCAGCCGCCCTTAACTGTCCTCTTTCTATTTCTCCCAATTCTCTTAAAGGGTACAACCCCCCTCCCTCTGTTTTTACTCCCGTTACTAGGGGTATATCATTGCTCGGTTCCTTTTTTATTTCATCTGCTTTATTATTCTTTCCTCCTCCCTCACCTCTGTTTCCCGTGGTCTTTGGGTCCTCATACCCCTGTTTCCCATCCTCTCCTTCCTCCTTAATCTCTGTTTCTTCTGGTATTTCCCCCATAGTGAATATTCCATTTGGTCCTGGTCGGGACCCCTGGAACATCCTCCATAAGTTAAACACCTCCACGTGGTTTGCCAACTTCTTCCCTTTATATGTATTGTGCAGATGATTTAATAGTGAATGTTGGGCATATGGATCGAAGCTACCGTTTGGCGGCCACGGTGTTAACATTTTGTTATCCGTCCCCTGGGTCCATTCTATGCAATACTTAATCAGTTTCTCCCTATGGGGTGGCAGTGTTGTGCATATGTATTGTAGTGGCGTGGTGAGGGTGTTCCCCCACCCTCCCGATCCTGTTCCGTATGACATAGTAGCGCTCCACTCGCTACCCTTCCCTAATCTGGTATCAGTTTATCCCACTAGTAGTTTACAATATACAGCCTTATATCGTTACCTGGCCCCGTAAGTTTGGGGACTTACGATAGTCCGTTTAAGGAAAATTATAAAAATATAGTATGTTACATCTGTAGATTTTCCTCTGCCTTTCTTCCTTTATACAACACCCTTACGGCCCCCTGCGGCCGAGGCGTACGTAGCCCCCTGCGGCTGCGTACCCCTTATTACGTTCTTATACAGTCGTCCTGTTTTCACGTGCTCCTCCCCCTTCTACACTTGCCGTGGCCGGCGTTCTCCGTGCGCAGCCACGTTCCCCGTTTCGCCTTTCCTCGATCAACTCGTTTACCGTTTATCTCCGTTTCCACTCCCTTACCACAATTCTCTTCCTCACCACTCTCAAAACGATGATGCCTCGTTCTTGCGATATCCTATGACAACCCTGCTGGTGACGTCACCCACCTCGTAGAGCTACTGGTAAGTTCTTCGTATATTCTTTAAATCCAAAATACACCTACAATCTACCCCCGTTAACCCAACAGCTGTCTTCCTGTCACTCCTGGAACAAGGTAATCAAATCAACAATATAATCGGACTGCGCACACTGCGTCGCCTCGCGTGTGATACGCCCCTCGACAGGAGGGCTTAACCAGCCAATTATCTTCCGTATTGGGCAACTAACTAGCTACCGCCTACAGGGAAACGTCATCTACCTATCGAGTGTCTTGCTCGAACAATAGGGATCCTCATCTACTCATTGATCAATAAATGCCAAATCGTAGGAAACCGCGCACACACACATACCCCTACACGTAGTCGTGGCCTAGGCCAATCAGTGTCTACGAGCGGCCGCACGTGATGTTTTCGCACTCCGCCCCCTTCTCTCGCGTTACGTAGCCAACTGCTCTCACGCTTGTTCAACTATCATTCATTCTATTTCTAACACTAAACTGTCAAACCTTCGCCGTTCACCTGTGCAACACTTCCCGCCTCCCGTATTTAATTCCTCCCCCCTCCCTCACAATTTCACATTGTTTGTTGTGCGTGGCATGCTCACCAAGTTCTCTTGATGCGGGGCCGCTCGACTGCGTGCACCCCTCCAAGCGGCTCGCCACCTCCCCTGGTCTGGACCACGTCTGGACACTCGCCAACCGCGGGCGGGATACTTCTCAACCGGCTCCCGAGGGCCAATATCCGGATTGCGCTGTCCGGTCTTCTCGCAGTTCCGCGACGGTCCTGTAGTCCTCAGAAGGGGGCGACGGCAGAGGGGGCCGCGCCGCCGGGCCTCCTCGCAACTGGAGTCCTTGGAAAAAGTAAAAAAAATAAAAATGCCGATCTTAAACAAATCTCAGCAGTGCCTCCAACTTGTCGGGGGGAAATTCTGCCAGGGTCGGCCGGGCCGTCCGCAGACCTCCGGGCAGGGAGGCCCCAACTCCTCCCGTATATCCCAAAAGAGATAGAGTATGAGACACACACAAGAAGCAAGGTGACTCTGCTGTTTATTAAACACAAACGGCAGGGATGGGTCAAGGATCATACGCGTCTGACCTGACACACACACAATCATGGGGCTCGCAGGCCCTTTTTACTGTAGTATGACGCGCTACTTGCGTCACTTTAGAAAGTTAACAAAAAACCTATTGCCACTCTTAATTGGTTGCTCGAGTGGTAGGGTTAGTATAGCATACGTATAGAGGATAATATGAGTGGACGAGGTTTAGTCAGGTGATATATCTGGGTTGTCCCTACAATTAGATACATGAGAATTGTTACATGAAGACTCCTAATGATTGGTTAATGTTACTGGCGTCAGTGATAAGAGCCCCATGCTCTGATTGGTGCGCCCGTGAGCTTCCCAGCCTGGGACCATCGCTGTTCCCAGCTCTCGGTGTACCTGTAATTTGCAACAATGTTTCACTATGGGTACATGCAGACAATGTGAAGACTTATTCATGAGCTGGATGGCCGACTACTCCTACGGTCGCAGATGTCCATTGATCCTTTCAAGTGTATCTGCCTGTGTCTCGTAACGAGGGATCCAGACGCCTCTTTCCTCCTGGGCTTGGCATCTCGTCAGGTTCGGCTTGGTCACGTGAGGTGGGACCGTGTTTGAGGCAGAATTCTGCACAATTAATATTGTTTTTCCACTGTGTGCCTGATTTAATTGCAGGTGCGACTTTGATGTTGGTGCACGGCGTGCGAGGTTGCAACATCGTGCCCTTGATGTTCTGCTTTTGGAATGTGGGTTTGCAACATTACGACCTTGGCTGTCTGCTTTCGCCAGGCTCATTCTGCAGGATCAGCAACCTGACTCTTGTTTTGTTAACGTCCACGGGAGCTCTTGCTTGCGGCCTACTTAGGCCTGGTGTATTGGTGGAACCGTTTGGTGCACAGGCACTTTAGGTTATAGTCTCATACTGTCTTATGACCAGTATCGTGTCTTCGTTATAATTCTCATTATGGCACCTAGGTTTAGAGGAAGCGTAAGCAAGCTCTTTAGATGAGTTCATGGTGCGTCTTGCGTTTCTGCATTTTGAGAGCCTATGTGGAAAATAATAAAGATGCACATCTGTGAGTATGCCTGTCGCCTACGTCATAGCACTGAGTATATTCTTCGTGTAGATTGGTGCGGGAGTGTCCAGTGTGTATGTTGGCACAGGTGTGCTACCCGTTGGCTAGGTCGTCATGGCATCTCTAACGACATATAGTTTTAGTCCAGTTGATCCATGCCGCAGGCATGGGCATGGGCAGGGGCAGGGCGGGCTGCTGGGCAGGCAGATGGACACATCCTTATGTTCCTGTACCAGGGTATCTGGTCGTCTGGTAGATGGGCAAACTCTTCTCGTGGCGGGTGCTTGGGCCGTGTACCTTTAGGCCAGGCGCGAGAGGGGGAAGATGGGAGCCTGTTTTTCCATTTTCCCACTTCAATCCTGAATCACCTGCAAAGGAAGGGAACAAGAGAACAGAAGAAGGAAAAGGCCTCACCTGCTAAATCTGCATCCCAGAGACATTTCGCCGACAATCCTGAAAAGGAAGACATTTATTTTTAAAAGCACATCGCATCGATCGCTGCAGCGCCGCATTCTACTCACCTTTACAGGGCGCCTCCATGTTCAGCAGCGACCATCCGGATTCGCAGTCGCGCCCCTGCGCCTAGGGAGACAAAGACAAGAACAAAGGTGAGAGAAAGGAGGGAAAAGGGAAGCTAAAACCCCATGTCAAGACTTACCTGTTGGGTCATTCCCTTTTCATTTCGGGTCCGCGCCGCATCCAGGCATTTTCGGACCCCGGCCCCTAAGGGGAAAAAGACATCAGCGTTAATGAGTGAATGAAAAGACATTACCAAAACACTCATTAAAGACTTACCTGATTTCCACAAGGATTTCACCGCTCACCTCGGGTCGGTGCCTGTTCCCCGGCATTCCGTACCCCGGCCCCTATGGGGAAAAAGACACTAGCATTAGAACATTAATGCATGGTTCACAAGGGGAACCACTTATAGAAAAACTTACCTGGAAGCCAAGCAAGTTTGGTTCTCACCCATCGGAAAATCCAGTGACGTAACTGGATACCAACGCGCCCCTGCATCAGAAGCAGGATGGAGAGCTCGTCCTTCCAGACCCTACGGGGAAGCACAGAAGGATTTTGAGGAGGGTGAGAGGGGTAAGTGGGAGGCCGATTGCATTAACCCGCAGACAGTTAACCCCCTATTCTCACCTACAGAAGGATACTTCTGCGAGTCAGACAAGCCAGATCTGGGGCCCGGTCCAGTCCGTCTTCCGAACCCTGCGCATCACCTTAGACGAGGTCACAGCAGCGCGAACCAGGCCAGCGCCCCCGTGGGAGTCAGGTGAGCGTTACAGAACGCGAAGCCTTCCTACAAATTCCCACCCAGGTGCTATGGAAACTTCTGAGACTGATCAGTTGGCCCAATTACTGGGGGAATTACGGGCCGAAGCACATGCCGCTCGTCAAGAGACTAATGCCCTCAAGAGGGAATTAATAATATCAAAGGAAAGAACTGATGACCTGGCCAGACAGCTTTTGCGAGGTCAAGCTGGACAAACTCCTCTACCCTGTTCCGGAGGGAACCTCGCTCCTGTGGTTCCCAGTAACCCTGTGCAGATTAATCTACCTGGAAACATGCTGCTGGCCCCACCTGAACGCTTTGCTGGGGACCCCAAACGATTCGCCGTATTCATGAATCAGTGTCGTTTGCACTTCCTATGCAGACCTGGGGCCTTCCCTAATGATCAGACCAAAGTAGCCTTTGTATTGTCATATCTCAGCGGCTGCGCTGCCGATTGGTCAGTTCCACTGGTTACTCAAGATGACCCGATTCTCCGTGATTTTCAAGGATTTCAAGCAAGCATGGAAAGGTTATTTGCTCAACACTCTCAGGGGCAGGCTCTGGATGATGAACTTCTATCCCTGCGACAGGGCAATCAGGACCTCCTATCCTATATTGCAACCTTTAATAGACTAATTGTGGAAACGGGATGGCCAGGGGATAAAAGAGTCACGTTATTTTATCGAGGTCTACGCGGAGAACTTAAAGATGTCTTGGCCCAAGTTGTAAATCCGCCCCAAGAATGCACAGAATATATAGACTTAGTGGTTCAATTGGATCACAGACTTCAAAACAGAAAAACAGATCGGTCCAGGTTTGAGACCCGGGTGTTGGTCAAGACCCACGCTAACCCCAAGGGAGTTGATGTCTCAGAGCCTATGCAAATTGGAGGGGTTAAAGAACCCTTAACTCATAAGGAACGTGAAAGGAGGCGGCAGTTAAAATTATGTCTTTATTGTGGGAATTCTGGACACTTTCTACGAGATTGCCCGGCAAAACCGCCCCGAAAAGCGGTAGGAGCCGCTGATAAAAACCATGAAGACTGTTTCGGGAAACGACTCAGCCCGGCAAGCGTAGGGGTCCGCTTGCCGAGCTTGAAAACTAACTCTCAGACCTCGCATTTCATTGTGCCAATGGTTCTCGTAGATCCAGAAAAGCCTAAGCGGTTGCATGCAATAAAGGCATACATCGATAGTGGGGCTATTGGAAACTATGTGGATCGTGAATTGGCCTCTAGGATTAACCTCTCTCTCCGTCCTAAAACCAGTAAAGATGTCATCACCACAGTCGATGGAACTGAAATCGCCTCTGGACCGGTAACACATTCCACTACTGGGGTGACTCTTATTGGTCCTGACGGCCATCGGGAGGCAGTTGTGTTTGATGTAATCAAGGCTCCACAGTTTCAGGTTATTCTTGGAATTCCTTGGTTAGAGACACATAATCCTCAAATTGATTGGCGAGCTAAGAGAATAACCTTCCCGGATTGTGCACAAACATGCTACCCAGAAAACCTGAAGATTAATCTAGCATCTGTAACCTCTGCCTCCATGCAATTACCTCCGGAATACCAGGACTTTCAGGACGTCTTCCAAAACGAACAGGCCAACACGTTACCTCCTCACCGATCGTACGATTGCCAAATTGATCTGGTGCCCGGTGCACAACCCCCTTGTAGCAGGATTTATGCCCTTACCGAACCTGAGAACCTGCATTTGAGACAATATTTGGATCAATACCTCTCCAATGGTTTTATTCGCCCGTCTAAGTCCCCGGCATCCCTGGCTTTGTTCTTCGTGCCTAAAAAAGAAGGCAACCTTAGAACTTGTATCGATTACCGCGCATTGAACCAGATAACGGTTAAAAACCGTTATCCTCTGCCTCTGATTCCTGAACTCCTTGACCAGGTGAAGGACGCTTGCATATACACCAAGTTAGATCTCCGGGGGGCATATCATCTGGTGCGAGTAAAAGAAGGCGACGAATGGAAAACAGCCTTCCGTACAAAATATGGATTTTTCGAATACCAGGTAATGCCTTTCGGGTTGTGCAATGCGCCTGCTGCCTTCCAATTCTTCATGAATGAAGTCCTTCGGGAACTCATCGATGTTTGTGTCGTCGTCTATATCGATGACATTCTAGTGTACTCCTCTTCGGAATCTGATCACAGAAAACACGTTAGGGCAGTTCTGGAAAAACTGCGCCAACACAAACTATTTGCTAAACTGGAGAAATGTGTTTTCCATACCACAGAAGTTGAGTTTCTCGGTTTCATCCTGACACCCAAAGGAGTCCGAATGGACTCAAGAAAAGTGGATGCCATCCTCAAATGGCCATCACCTAGCTCTGTAAAAGGGGTTCAAAGCATGCTCGGCTTTGCCAATTTCTATCGCAGGTTTATCCCGGAATTTTCACGCATAGTACAACCCATTACTGCACTCTTGAGGAAAAATAAACGTTTTGAAGAAGCCGAGCAGGCCTTCCAGGATTTAAAAGCTAAGTTTACCTCCGCACCTATATTGAAACACCCACGTCCAGATCTCCCGTATGTCGTCGAAACTGACGCATCCAGCCTAGCCATGGGAGCAGTTCTGTCTCAAAGAGATCCTGAAACCAACCAACTGCATCCCGTAGCATTTTGGTCCAGAAAATTCTCGGCACCAGAGATTAATTACGCAATCACTGACAAAGAACTGTTAGCCATAAAGTCTGCTTTTAAAGCCTGGCGGCATTACCTGCTTGGCGCTCGACATACCATCACGGTGATCACTGATCACCGGAATTTACAGTATTTGAAAACCGCCAATGCTCAGTCATCACGGCAGCTCTGATGGGCTTTGTTTTTCGCTGAATTTGATTTCGTGATTACCTATCGACCTGGCTGCAAGAACGGCAAAGCAGACGCCTTATCCCGAATTGGAATGGGAGAATCTGATACAAACTCAGAACCAGTACCAATAATTCCCGAACAGAGAATTCTAAGCATGACTTCGTTACAGATGCTTGAAGACATTCAAGTCAGAGTGAAACAACTCCTGGACCCTACAGTCCTACAGGATTGGATACAAAAGGGATCAGACTTTTCCATAGATAATGGTTTACCTTATTTCCAAGGACGCTTATTCCTGCCGCACAAGGATTTACACAAACTAGTTATTTCAGGTTATCATGATACATTAATAGAGGGACACCCCGGTATTGCCAAGACAATGGAAAAGGTGAAACGACAATTCTGGTGGCCCTCTTGGCGAAAAGATGTTAAATCTTTTGCGATATCCTGTGGTGTTTGCGCCCAAAATAAAGGTCAAAAGAAAAGACAAGCCGGTCTCCTTTAACCTATAGACATACCGCCAGCACCCTGGCACACCCTATCAATGGATTTTATTACGGACTTGCCTCCTTGTTCGGGATACAATACCATTCTGGTAATTGTGGATTTGTTTTCCAAAATGGCCCACTTCATTCCTTTGAAAGGTTTACCTTCAGCTTCTGTCCTAGCCAAAGAATTCCTCGAAAATATTGTTCGGCTACATGGATTCCCATCTATACTAATCTCTGACTGGGGAAGCCAATTCATTTCCAACTTCTGGCGCAAATGTTGTCAAATGGCACAAATCGACATAAGATTATCGACCAGTCACCACCCTCAGACCGATGGTCAGACCGAGAGGACAAATCAGACCCTTGAGCAGTACTTACGGTGTATGTTACAGCAATCTGAAAGCAACTGGAAAGACATTCTTTGGATAGCCGAATACGCATATAATAATTTGGTACACTCTGGAACTGGCCATAGTCCTTTTTATACCTTGTTTGGACATCACCCTCGAACCTCAAACCTCGACTCACCTCAGAACCTCGGAGTGCCCGCAGTAGAACATCTGCATTCTACCATTACCCGAGCCTTCAAAGAGGCAACCACGCATTTACAACAAGCTAAGAGAAAATACAAGGAGAATGCTGACCTACATCAGAGTGAAGCACCTCCGTATCAGATTGGGGATCAAGTGTGGTTAGCTACCAGACATTTACCGCTCAAAGGGCCTCGAACTTTTAACCCAAAATATCTGTGACCTTATTCTATTATGGCAATAATTAACCCAGTAGCGGTTAAACTTGATTTACCAGCTAATATGCGAATTCACCCTGTTTTTCATGTGTCACTTCTGAAACCAGTGGTCCCCGGAACCCGACTACTCAAACCTCCAGAACCTATTCAAATAGATGGGGAACCCGAATTCGAAGTGAAGAACATTTTAGATTCAAAAATGTTTAGGTCAAAGCTTTTCTACCTAATTGATTGGAAGGGGTACGGACCTCAGGAGAGGTCGTGGGAACCCAGTGACCATGTGCATGCACCTCGATTAGTCAGGAAATTCCACCGACTCTTCCCAAACAAACCAAAACCCCCGGAGGGAACAACCTTGGGAGGGGCCTGGGGAAGAGGGGGGAGGGGGGGGAGGGGGGAGGGGGGGGGGGGGGGGGGTGGGGGGGTGGGGGGGTGCTGTCACGATGCCTGCTCCCGGGGAGCCGGCTCAGGCCCTGCGTCCCCGAAAGCGGACATCAAGTCCCCGGGGAAGGTCCCAGCAACCCCTCATAGGGGCCCTTTGGACAGCGTCCTGGCGCCTATGGCGCCAGGCTCATTATGAAAGTGTTTGGGTGCACTTACCTGATGCAGACCATGCTGCAGAACCCCAGCCTCCTTGAGGCCTGAAAGGAACTACTTTACCTGTGGGACTCATTTACCACCCGGGCGTGGTCGGGGAAGGATACATACCTGATTGGAGGAAGGACACATTCTAGGAACTTCTTCCAAGGCTATTTAAACCACACCCGATCAGCCACACATGCTTCGCGTTGTTCTGCATCTAGCAGCTGGACGCTCACCGTGTCTGCTCCTGCATCTTGACTTCTGCCACACCTGCCAGCATCCTGAATCACCTGCAAAGGAAGGGAACAAGAGAACAGAAGAAGGAAAAGGCCTCACCTGCTAAATCTGCATCCCAGAGACATTTCGCCGACAATCCTGAAAAGGAAGACATTTATTTTTAAAAGCACATCGCATCGATCGCTGCAGCGCCGCATTCTACTCACCTTTACAGGGCGTCTGCATGTTCAGCAGCGACCATCAGCATTCGCAGTCGCACCCCCGCGCCTAGGGAGACAAAGACAAGAACAAAGGTGAGAGAAAGAAGGGGAAAAGGGAAGCTAAAACCCCATGTCAAGACTTACCTGTTGGGTCATTCCCTTTTCATTTCGGGTCCGCGCCGCATCCAGACATTTTTGGACCCCGGCCCCTAAGGGGAAAAAGACATCAGCGTTAATGAGTGAATGAAAAGACATTACCAAAACACTCATTAAAGACTTGCCTGATTTCCACAAGGATTTCACCGCTCACCTCGGGTCGGTGCCTGTTCCCCGGCATTCCGTACCCCGGCCCCTATGGGGAAAAAGACACTAGCATTAGAACATTAATGCATGGACACAAGGGGAACCACTTCTAGAAAAACTTACCTGGAAGCCAAGCAAGTTTGGTTCTCACCCATCCGAAAATCCAGTGACATAACTGGATACCAACGCGCCCCTGCATCAGAAGCAGGATGGACAGCTTGTCCTTCCAGACCCTAAGGTGAGACGGTACGGGGAAGCACAGAAGGGTTTTGAGGAGGGTGAGAGGGATAAGTGGGAGGCCGATTGCATTACCCCGCAGACAGTTAACCCCATATTCTCACCTACAGAAGGATACTTCTGCGAGTCAGACAAGCCAGATCTGGGGCCCGGTCCAGTCGGTCTTCCGAACCCTGCGCATCACCTTAGATGAGGTCACAGCAGCGCGAACCAGGCCAGCGCCCCCGTGGGAGTCAGGTGAGCGTTACACTATTTCACGAAATGGATGCCCCCATGTGCTATCTTTGAGCTTGAATTGCTCAAAATTTTACATAGGGACTTCGAAAAAAAAAAATGCCAATCGTTTTTTTTTTATATTGCCCATCTATTTTTTAAATAAAATTTTTTGGGCGAACCATTCCTTTAAGCGTGAGAAATCTCAGCGAAGAAGAGTGAAGTGGTTCGAATGGAGTGCCCATTAGGAAGTTTAAGACTAAATTTAAGTCCCATAAGGGAACATGGAATGGTTTTGGAGGATAAACATTAGTTAATCCTTTGAGAAATTGTATCACTAGAGGTAGTTTGAAATACGATGGTTCCTCCGCAGTGCGCTTGAAGATAGAAAGCGCTGCGAGATAGCCTTTTACAGTGCCAACTTGAAGGCCTGAGTTTGCCAAGTAGAGTAGAAACAATAACACCGTTGGTGTACCACATGAAAAACGGTCAATATTCTCTTCCCTACACCAGCTGCAAAATTTGTTCCAACGGCAGCGGTATAAAGACTTTGTAGCTGGCCTTCTGGCCGAAAGCAACAACTCCATGACGTCATCAGGGAGATCCCAATCCTTGTACCTCACCCTTTCAGAAGCCAAGCGTGAAGGTTGAGGGTTCTGGTGTCTGGATGGAGAACCTGACCTCCCTTCTGCGAGAGAAGATTCTCTTTGAGTGGAAGCCGGATTGGAGGGCAGATGGATATATCTAGAAGGTCCGGGTACCACGTTCTCCTGGCCCAGTCCGGGGCAATTAGGATCATGGTTTTCCGGAATCTTCTCAACCTCCTGATAATTTGAGGAATAACAGGGACTGGTGGGAACGCATAAAGGAGTGGAAACTCCCAGTCCACTACGAACGCGTCTCCTAGAGCTCCTCTCGGGGGAAATTCCCTTGAGCAGAACAGATCGCACTTCCTGTTGGTGCTTGTGGCGAACAGATCCACCTGAGGGGTTCCCCAAAGGGCGAAGATCTCTTGAAGGACTTCCTGAGCTAGCTCCCACTCGTGGGAGACTGTGCTCTGCCTGCTCAGAGCGTCCGCTGTCAAGTACTTCTCTCCGGCTAGGTGGACTGCCGATAGAGAGATTCCTTCCCGAATTGCCCAAAACCAGAGCTGCATTGCCTCTCTGCGCAGTGGCAGTGACCCTACGCCTCCTCTTTTGTTGAGGTAGTGCATGGCCACCGTGTTGTCTGTCATTATCAGGACATTTCTCCACTGTACTGATGGCAGGAAAGCTTTCAGCGCTAGTCTGATCGCTCTCAGATCCAATAGGTTGATGTGTAGTCTGGACTCCAATGGAGACCAACGACCGCTGATGGTCGTCGTTGGCATGGGCTCCCCACTCCGTGAGTGAGGCGTGTGTGTGACTACTGTTATCTCCGGCCATGGTTGCCAAAACAGTTCTCCTTTCAAGATGTTCTCTGGATAGGCCCACCATTGCAGGTCGCGGGCTACTTTGTCTGGAATCCGGAGGAGATCTGTCATTCTCCCTGAGAATTGGGACCACCGAGTTCTCAGTGCCCACTGAAGGGATCTCATTCTCTGGCGAGCCTCTGGCACAAGGAAGATGCAGGATGCCATGAGGCCTAGCAACCTCAAAAAGTCGAAGGCTGGGAGACGTTGGGCATTTTGAAACTTGTTGACCATCTGCAGAATGACTTGAGCCCTCACCTCTGGTGGCGAGGCTTTTCCCAGGGAAGTGTCCAGGACCGCTCCAATGAACTGGAGTCTCTGCGATGGTATCATCTGTGACTTCTTTAAATTGAGGGAGAAGCCCAGTTTGTGAAGCAAGTGGCAGACATGATCTAGCTGGGTCTGAGCTTGTTCCGAAAATAAAGCCCTGATCAGCCAATCGTCTAGGTAGGGGTAGACGTGGATCCCTTCCCTCCTTAGACTTGCAGCCACTACCAACATTAGCTTGGTGAAGACCCTCGGGCGGAGGTCAGCCCAAATGGTAGAACTCGAAATTGATAATGAGAGTCGCCAATTGCGAACCTCAGGTATTTCCTGTGTTTGGGATGGATTGGCACATGGAAATAAGCATCCTGAAGGTCCAGAGATAATAGCCAGTGCTGGAGGGCCTGAAGGATCTGAGAGAGAGTTACCATCTTGAACTTGTCCTTGCTGAGGAACTTGTTCAATTCTCGTAAATCCAGGATGGGTCTCAGTCCTCCGTCCTTCTTTGGTATGAGAAAGTAGGGGGAGTACCAGCCCTTGTTCCTGTCCACTACAGGTACCGGTTCTATGGCACCTTTCTCTAGCAGGTCTATAATTTCCTGCAAGAGGAGCGGATCTGGAACTTTTATTGAGCTGTTCCCCGGTGGATGACTCTGAGGGATGTGTAGAAAGGGTAGGCAGTAACCCTGGGCAACTGTCTCCAATGCCCAAGCATCTGACGTTATAGCCTGCCATTCCGTCAGATGGTGAGTTAACCTGCCCCCTACAGGTGTCTTGTGTGGAAAGACCTCAGAGTGGTTTGGGGGCAGCTGATGCAGATGCCGAGGGTAAAGAGGCACCTGCTGCTGCTGCAGCCTTAGTACCTTTGACCCGTCCACCTCGGGCGGATCTCCTTTGGCCTCTTTGAGCCGGCTGTCCTCTGCCTTTCCCGAATGCGGAATAATAGCGAAAGGACTTTCCTCTCCCAGAGGTTCCTGAGGGGCGAAAAGGAGTTTGCCGGATAGCAGCTCCTAACGATTTTGCTGCTGCTTTAGATGTCTGCAACTTTTCCAGACTGTCATCAGCCTTTTTTCCGAATAATGAAGAGCCGTCAAAGGGCATATTCAAAAGTCTGGCCTGTACATCTGGAGCAAAGCCAGACTTTTCGCAACCACGCATGCCTGCGGATTGTTGTACTTGCCGCCATGGCCCTGCTGATACTGTCAGCGGAATCAATGCCAGTTTGAAGTGACTCGCACATGGCATCCTTGCCATCTTTAATGTTAAGGAAGGGTTCCTTTTCCTCTCCTTCGGGTATGCAGTCAGCCGCTGATGAAGCACACTCCCACAGTGTGTGACTGAACCTGGCGAGCGTACAGGTGGCCTTGATGGACTTCAACGCCATACTACAAGCAGAGAAGACTTTCTTTGCCATAGAATCTAACCTCTTGTCATCTCTATCCTGTGGGACAGTAGGGTAAGCGGTCCTGCTGTTTGATGAAGTTGCCGCTTGGACCACCATGCTCTCTGCAGTCGGGTGTTTCGATAAATATTCAGGGTCAGCAGCAGCTACCCTATACTTGGCTGATAATCTTTTGTTGACAGCAGGGATAACTTCAGGAGTTTCCCAGTTAGATGTAATTTTTCTTTGTAAGGCTGTATGGAAGGCGACCACAGGATCCTACTGTGGACTTTTGTCTAATATGTCTGTCAGGTCATCCTGTTGAAAAACAGGCGAAGGCGCAGACCAACCCATGAATTCAATAATTCTTGCAATCAGGTTTCTATGGGGTGTTTCGGCATGTTCCCCTGGGTCTGGCTTAACAAAATCCACTTCTGGGGAAGTGTCCAGCCCACTTGCCCCATGTAATGACTCCTGTAGCTCTTTCAACCTTCTTTCCTCAGAGGTGAAATCCTCTGAAACAGGTAGTGTGGTCCTCTGCAACTCGAAGGTTTCCTGGTCAGAATCTTCCCCTTCTTCATAAATTGAAGTTAATCCAGGGTACTCTGACCTCTGAAATGGTATAAAACCCATTTCTAAGGCAGAAGGAGCCAAATACGTCATTATTGGGCGAGAAAACGTCAATGTCATCGACGCCGATGTGACAGGCTTCGAAGGCGCCGAAAACAGCGTAGAGAAAACCGGAATAGGCCTCGAAGAACGGGATCCTACTCGAGGACATCAACGACGGTCTTGGCGTCGTGCCGGAGGCTCTTGGAATCACTGTTGGCTGTGGAGTAGCCGTGGTCTTCTCTTTCATCGGCGTCGACGATGGTGTCGAGTCGATCGACCAATGCGTCAAAGAACTCTTCGACAACTGCGTCGATGGCGCCGATCCATGCGCCGAAGGGATCTTCGACGACGGTGCCTTCTTACCCGATGGCCTGTGGCGCTCTCGGGTGGAATGTTCAGCGTTTTGATTTTTTGGATTTTTCACCTGGGGTATCACCCTCAGCTGTCTTTGAGGGGGACAAGGCCGCTTTCTCGAAGACGCTTAACATTTTCTTCCTGAATTCCTCCCACTCAGCCTGAGAGCTGTGTTGTGTGGGGCAGGAGACCCTTTCTGGGGAAACAGAAGACGAGGAAGGGGATCTTCGACATCTCTGCTTTGAGTGTCTTGATCTCGACGAATTGTGGGAGCTACTTCGAGATCTAGAATGGGAATGTTTGACGGCGAGGAGACGAATGCCTCGACCAAAGAAACTTTTGAGGAGGTTTTGACTGACTTACCTCTCTCGAGCTTCCCCTTGCGCTCCTTCCAGGCTTTTGCCATCATGGACATGCAGTCCTCACACTCCGAACAATGGTGCTCGGCTCCCTAGCATCACAAACAGATCTTGTGTGGATCCGTTAGACATTTTTTTACCGCAGTCTCAACATTTTTTGAAGCCGGATTGCGGCGTTGTCGGTTCCGATGAAGATGCCATCGAGAACGAGTTGGTATATTTCGAGTAGATGTAGATTAGATTAGATTATCTGACTGAACTGAGCAACGATGTTCCGAGGCCCCACAAAGCGTGGAAAAACGGAACTTAGCAACGGACGCCGCGCGTGGCTATGTATGGGCATGGTGACGTCGGCGCCGATAGGGTGGCCGTTGAAGGACAACGACTCGGCAGATGTCGACGCGCTGTGCACTCTACAGAAAAAAATTCCGAGGCCAGAAAGCTGGAAACGTATTATCAAAGATAAGGAATGCATCGGAGGACACAATCCCTTCGAATAGGGCTCGGTGGGTAGGGAGGGGTGAAGGGGAGTAGGAGGAGGGAAGGTGAGACTACGGAGGTAAGGGAGGGGAGGGAGATGGTCAAGGGGGAAGGTAAAGGAGGGAGGGGAGGCAGGAAAGGGAAGGGGTCTCAAGGAGGAGAGTGGAGAAGGAGAGATTTAAGGGAGGTGCGGAATGAGGAAAAGGTGCTGGTACAGCGGGTTGCAAGAGGAAGGGAGTTCCAGTGCAGGGGGGCTAGGAGTTGGAAAGAGCAGAAGCGGGAGGGGGCACAGGGGGACGGAGGAACAGTGAGAAGGAAATGGTCCGCAGACTGAAGGGAACGAGAGGGAGAGTAGAAAGAGAAGAGGGAGGAGAGGTAAGGGGGAGCAAGACCATGGAGAAATTTGAAGACGAGGCACAGAAAGTGAAATTTAAGTTGGGAGTGAAATGAAAGCCAGCCAAGGGAAGAGATGGAGTCGCGGGGGGGTAAGGAGCCAGAGAGTACGAACATCAGAATGGTAGATAGATTTGAGGGGGGCGAGATGAGAAGTAGGTGGTCCAAAGAATAAGGAAGAGCAGTAGAAGAGGCGGGAGAAGATTAAGAGTTTGGTAGCATGGAAGGTGAGAGAGGGACGGAATTTACGAATATTGAAGAGGTGATAGCGACAGGTGCGAGAAGTGAGAGAGATATGGTGGGAAAAGGAGAGAGAGGAGTCAAAGTGAATGCCTAAATTACGAGCATGGAGAGAGATAGGGAGATTAGAGGGAGGAAAGTGAATGAAAGGCGGAGGAGAGGGAGGGGGAAGAGAGTTGGAGGGGAAGAATACGACTTGTCTTGTCAGTGTAAAGGGACAGAAAGCGGGAAGACATCCAGTTCTTTATGGCAGTAAGGCAGGAAGATAGTTTTAGGTGAAGGTCAGATGAGAGAGAGGAGAAAGAAAGGAAGAGTTGAGTGTCGGCAGCATAGAAGTGAGTCATTGCGCCCAATACCGGCATCCAGGGAAAATGTAATTGAGTAAGTGCTTGCTACTCAGGGGGTAACCATTAGCCGGGATTTAAAGTGGCTGATAACATTAGAAACCAAGCCATAAAAATTACCCAGGTGAATGGGGCCCTTGTGAGATGTGGGAAATGTATAGATGGTTTTCCGGTGAATAGCACAATCCTTATTTATAAGGCCAAATCTGTGACAGTAGCAACCTATGGTTCTGCCTTTTTGGGGCTACTGTAGACTTCTCTCACTGCAGAGTATATAAAACACGTTTTTGCGCATGATAATGTGTCCTACGCAGAGTTTCCCAGCGCATCCACTACTCCCAGAAATGTGCAAAAAGTATATAGAAGATCAGGTCGCAGTGAATCCATTACTTAACTGTATTCACTTGTGGCATATTAAAGATTGGAAACCACACATCAGTTCGTTTGAGAGGTTTGGTTTTCAACAGTTGCGTTCTATTTCTCACACAAAGGGCACTGCAAAATATTTAGAATGAGTGATTAAACTAGCTATAGGGCACTTTTAATTAGACTAAGGACGCATACACTTCAAACAACTGCCATAACATGTCGATGGGGCAAACCCGAATCTAAACATTTAAGTGCATTTGTGATGGGTTTTCAGAGCAAGGTCTGTTGTGCTTCATTTTTTGTTCTGGTGAATTATGGTTCTATAAAAGGAGATATTTATTTCCTTTAATTTTCATGCTGCAAAATCAATACCCTGCAATGACAATTTCTTTCTTTTTAGCACCCCTAGCTAATAAGAAGACATTTAGCGACTTTATATTTCTAAGCAAGCCTGTCATTTTATTTTGAAATGTGTTTTAATGGTTTATGGATGTTTTCTCTGTCGAAATGTGTAATGTGAATAGTATTTTTGGATATGAATTGTTTGATTTGGATTGTATGGTATGTTGTTACATCTTATTATAGAAATGGTTTCATGTATTAAATAAAGATAAATGAAACGAATGGAGGTCACAATCGCAACCTCCAGGCCACCAACACCAACTGTTGCTTTAAACAACACGCAGCATTATTTTTTACCAGTGGTTACAAAAGAATGGTGCTTCTATTGCTGCATGTATAAACATGCATATTTCGTTTGAAGCACTAAGACATCATTTTCAAGAGCTTTCCTAGCGGCAGGTGGTTCGAACTGCCTAACTTTAGAGCAAGGGACCCAAAATAGGGAAATACATAGTCCCTTAAGGAAGTGCTTAGTGATTACTCTGAACGTCGGTGAACCCTGAACATGGCACTATAGAATTACATTATTTTAAAGAGGGCCAGGGAATAAACGTGCGATCCTTGTGAACTACACACTTTCCGCTGTGCATTAATTTACATCTGTGAAGTGCTGGAGGAGGCCTTTTTCATGAACATGGAGCAAAAGGAGTTACTTAGCGCCTCGAAGCAAGGCCAGTAAATACCAAATGGTGCCTCTAAAATTAGTGCAATCGTGAAATGACCCCAGAGATCTCAGCTCGTCACGTGTCTCGTTTAATAGTCCAACAAGGAGGACCTTATTCCTTGCATTCTGGTATCTGTAGTCCTGTATCTTAGATTAAACAGCAAAGAAACACACTAGAGTGGATCAACCAGCCCACCATATAATTATCCTAAAGTTAAAAAGGGAATGCATTTACAGAGTGTGTATAAAAGAAAGCCCAGGAAAAAACAATGGCGATCGAGAAGGAAGGCGGCAAGGGGAATAATGGGGAATAGAAAGAACAGTTGAGTTGATCAACTGACAGAGCAGATTGAAAAAGAGTAATAAGCTGGAAAGAGATCATTCGCTAGGGAGAAGAGTGGAGAAAAACAGTGAGGGGCATAACACTGGAGAGAAATCAGGTAGCTGGACAGAGGGGGAGCAAGGCTGCAAGAAGGAAGAGAAAGAAGGTGTCAAATGATAACTGCATATGTTAATAACCGTATTTGTTTTTCTCAATTGAATGTTAATAAAAGGTTTCAGGGGAAATTAGGATGGAAGAACTCCATTGCCTTTTTTATTTCGGAAGTTTGTGATTAATGGCTATGCTATACACATATACTGGAAAGGAAAAGCAAGGCAAAGCTGTTAGACAGGTCACTTGAGAAAGAATCCATAACAAGAGAAGCCTTTACGAAATACTTAAGAAAAAAATTGCCCGATCTTTTGGGATGATGTGAACCAGATTTGTTGTACATCGTCACTGCAAATGCTCAGACTGAAGAAGCACAACGGGATTCCTGGAAAAATTAGCCTCAAGGAAGTGACCAAAATTGTATCTGTGCTGTCAATTAAAACACCCGACTCTCGAAATGTCTTGTCCTGGCATGGAGCCTTAGGGACATTGACCAATCAATTCCGTACAAAATAGTCTCAGTATGGCAAAGCTGTTTCCCAAAAAGTTGGTTTAAGTTGAAGTTCTTTTTCAGAGTTCACATTATTGGAACTATGAGACTATCAAACACCACTAAAGATGGCAAATCTAGGCGCATGCTAAGCTTTAACACTAAGCTTTAACACGGTTGAGTGGCTCCTGAATCACATGTTTCTTGATTGCCCTAACGTATAAGGCTTCTGGGATGATGTGAGAAACATCTACAAGCACACACTTGTTCTGGATTCCTGCTTGATCCTATATGTATCCAGGCTGCCCCACCTAGAAAAAGGATGTCTCTGGAAGATGTTCGATCTACCTGTCACTAAGAAACTGGTTGCAAATAAATGGAAGACACGATCAACAGTGAGGAACGAGCACTGTGCAGAAGAGATAGCTAAACGGCCCAACTAATTGCCTTTACCCTTCAGGACAGACCAGAGTGTTGTGACACGATTTGGAAGAGATTACAGGAGCTCCGACTAATATGGGGACCTGCTTGAAGGGATTTTCTTCTCCATTATCTTCACATTGATAGCAGACCACCACCCCAACCCCATGATCCCCGATCATCTTCCCAACCCCCATCCTTCTGCTCACTCACGTGCCATCAGTGCCTATAACGTTCTCGCACCTGCCTTTATGCTTTAACCTGATTAGTTGTGTTTTTGAGACCGGGGGTGCATCAGCAGAGTGCCCTAGCTAACCACACTGCTCACTGAGGGAAGTGATATGAGAAACACTGTATTGATACACTCTCACGGCGTCCGTTAAACAATTGCCTGCTTGACATGCCACCCTTTCTTCCCTCATCACATACTGATATCTGTTGTACTGCCTGACCTTTCATTAAACTTTTTTTTTTGTTTGAAAGTAGAACTCCCAGTTATCACTTATATGGCAAGGCTCTTATATCAATATTGGAATTCAGAGGGGTGAATGTGTGAACACATCGCTGCAAGTAAGTACACTTCTTGAAGTGGTCTTCTGCTACAGTTAAATGGTTTCATGGGTGGTATTGCAGAGGGGTGTGGAGTGATCTATCAAGTTAAGCGTCTGCTGTGGATAAACCAAGAATCTCCCACATTGTTGATCATCATAATCTACATTAGCCCCTAAGCATTTTACTTTTCTCAAGTACTATATTAGTGCATCAAATTTTCATCTGCAATGATTTTAAAGCAGCAACATGATGTTCACAGTAGTCTGGTAACTAAACCTGTTCATTCATGTTGGTTTCGGTTTAGTTTTGAAATGGAAAGCATGGTAGCTCATCTATCCACTCCAACGCCTTCGCTTCTCAATAATAATGGACGATGGTGATGCTGCAGTTTATCTGCTGAAATACCAGTCTACTCACCCTGGACACATCCACAGTATACAATCAAGCGTTTGAGGTGCAATCTTGGGAAGCTGCCCATACATATACACCAAACCAGAATAAAACATGTGCTCTATTAAAAATAAATAATTCATATATATTTTGAATGATCTAGTACATCAAAAATATTGGAACAAGAAAGGAAGAAACAATATCAGGTGGACAAAGAGGTAATGCATACTATGGCTGCATTAACAACCTATTACCATTTAAAGATTACCGGTCAAACAAAAGGGTTCTCATGTTGAGTAAGTGCAAGCACCCACATTTGGAGGTTTCAGAACAACACAGAGGAAGAAAGCGAGCTTTGACATCTTTGAAGGATTCCACTCAATGTTTTTCCACTGACAAATGAAGTCTGAACATAACATGAAAACATACCTTTTTACATACAGAAGTACTTATTGTATCGCTGGAGGGTCCCTGCTTAAAAGAAGTTATTTTGTAAGTATTATGAAAACGAGACTTTTGGCTTCCCTTAAACAGTAACAATCTCACCTTTAAACAAAGGGGGACCCGGAGCACGAACACCGAAATCAGAAATCATTCAGTTAAATAATGTCAATTGTTTATGTTTGTGCAACTGAATGAGTTCTAGGAAAGTGGCATCATCACACGAGGCCCGCGGCTCCCCACAGATACATGCTTTCATTGGATCCATATACTTGCCTCCATTTGGTTCTGAAGTCGTAACAGTGGCCAAAACATCACTTCCAAAAGAGGCAAAAACGTATGCCACTGCTAACATAATTGGTCCATCAGATAAAATAAAGCCAACAGAAGAACAAACATTCATACCCTCACGGTAGAGCATTACTCTTATTTTTCTTACAGTTGAACATTTCTGCCACTTCTATTCCTACACTACACCATTCCAACAGTGAAAACCCTGCTACTGATGGATGAGCTAATAATTTTCCAATGCTGGTTTCAACACAACTAAAACCATAGCGTCAGCAAATACAGGACAGTGTGCTCAGTTTGTGTAGGTTACATACAGGAAAATAAAACCCTTCGAGTTGGGTCCGAGAAGTCAGACCCAACTGGACCGAGAGAAGCAATACTGTTGCAATATATACTGGGATCTACTAACTAGATTTAAATGGGTTGGCCACAATGAAGTTTTTGAAGAGATCAAGTTAATACTCATGTTTGTCATTGCAGGAATTCTTAAAATGGATGACATGCCCTGAAACCTGTATCTAACAAGAGGCAAACTTTGGAAAATGGATTGTATTCGAGGGACATTGTTGGTATAATTAAACAACGTATTCTAGAACAGCAACTAACAAAAACATGCACAATAGTTTTTAACAGGGTTGGTACATGTACGGGAAATTAGAGTTTTAGTGGAATAAAAGGCATTTTAATGCCGCCATCTTGTGGCAATTACCTCGTTCTCCACCTTTAACACATTCAAGCTGTAACAGTAATACACGTTCAAGTCTTAAAGGAAAAGAACGAAATATCAGAAATGCGTAATTGGTATATACAATTGCTTGACAAATCAGCTTCATTCATGCTGTGCGGTTGATAATGGTCCTCTCAAAACTATTTTCCACATAGGCATAACATCTGCTAAAGAAATACTGGCATAAGCATGTAGTACTTTGAAAACCAGGAGTTTGCGAGTGTCCATTCACACATCCAATGTATTGATAATGTGAAGTCACAGCATAGCGGTGACTGTGCAACGTCACTGTGGTTGAGGCACTCTGACCGATAAAAGCTGTTCAGAGCATGCAAATGTTGCACACTTTGTTATTCAAATGGTAACAATCTGCAGAATTGTTTTGTATACATTAAGAATTAACATTTTTCATAAAGGAGGGCTATGGGAACCAAACTTGAACAGGTGCAAAATAAAGGTGGATGGTTCAGGGTTCATTTACATGGTTAGAGTTTCTGAAGTGTAACCAGTCTGACCAGAGATTCTAAAGCTTCATCAACATCCAATAATCATCAATTCTGGGTTGGTTAAGAATGGATATTTTTTTCAATAGTGGTATAGAAGTGCCAAGTGTTTGTTGTCTCACAAGCAAAGAATTGGGAAAGGGAGAGAACTGTGGACACTTAATACACTGCATAAGCAGGTAAAATCATACTTACCATATCCAATTTCAGTGCACATTTCCCTTACCACAGTGGATGTGGTTAAGTGCTGGCTAATGAGTCGCATACGAGAGAAGCCCCAGCAGGCCCAAAGAGCATCCACGGTGTGCATACACATGGAACCACTGGGTAGGCTAGTCCTTCATGAATTGGAGAACAAAGACTGATAGACTGGAGTAGGGCGACAACCCAAAAAAATAAAAAAACAAATTTAAAAAAAGGGCGCGGGGGGCGGGGGTTGTATGAGGTCCCACTGACAAAGTGTGTGAACAATCAACTGTCTAAAAGCAAACCCTGGTAAACACTGATCTCCGACAGCGCCTTTGACATATGAAGCAGAGACTCGAGCTCACAAGTAACTAAACAGCAATACTGCTATGTTAGTATACAAGCGGAGATACAATTGAGAGCCCGTTTGACTCTTCTTTGGCACATATCTCACGCCTCTGCTCCAAGCAAGCTTTGCTATATGGCAATATACTATTGTTGCACAGTCAGGAAAACAGATCTGTTCAGAACACTTCCAACAGAACAAGTAACCACAGTCCATAAATATCCCACCATATCAGAACTCTGAATCGAAATAAGCAGCAGTTTTGCGACAGGAATGGAACTGAGCTCTTTTCGGTAACTCTCCCCTTTTCCCTTTCTAGCAGTATCCACATGTCTCCAAAAATACAATTTCTCTCTCCCCCACACCTAACCAATCAAAGTACAGTTAACATGATCTAGACTATGACAGGCTCTCATCCCTCTACCTTTATCCAGAAAAAGTTCTTCATTTCGTCAATTGATACCAAAAGGTATGTGGGGCAACCTACTAAAAAACAATATCACAGATCCCACCTACCAGAGTCAACTGCACGCTCTTTGCACCAAAAGATTTAGCAGTTTGCTGAATTCCTTACACACATAAAATAAAAGTAAACACCTGACTAACCTCTTCCTTGAGTGCTACAATTCAATGGATCATGAGCAAAATAAACAGACACCCTATTTTTGGTACAAATAAAAATCAATAGAAATGGGGCCTGGAAGTGGACGGCAGCCTATAACAAAAAAACTATTGTAAGTAGTCTGGTCAGAGGTCATAGTGCTGGTAGGTATTTCATTTGGGGTAGCAAGTCTTAGCCAGAGAAAGGGGACAATAAGCACCGTCAAGTCTATCGATTTGTGAAACACTGGTTTCAAATTCTGAACATTTAGATCACCTCGTTTATCAACCCTCACATCCCCTAAAATGAAGCTCATGCCCAGATGCCACTAACACAATTCTCAGCACACGGCCACTTCTGAACAGATGCTCCCTCCAGGCACTTATTCACCCTGGTTTATCCAACACTTTGAAAGACTTGGTTGGTACCAAAGCACCAACCAAAAAACTGAAATTTCATTGGCCACGCTAATGTATGGGAGAAGTGTTCAACTTTGCTATAACAAGAATGCAATTCTAAAACGACGTACTCTATAATTATGCTAACCCAGAATTATATGAGAGGGTCAAAAATACTTTAAACTGGCAAAAGGATACTTTCTGGAAGGGAGATGGGAATTGGTCTTATAGTGGCAGTGTGCACGCTTAAGAACGTGTGTAATATATGATGCCCTCTTATGTGCCTTAAGTGCAGATATACAAATATACAGATACTACACAAATATGTTGCTAGGCAGAACACAATTCATCAGACCAAGAGCTACTTTTATATAGGTCTTGTGCGAAAGTCTTTACATTCCCCTTCCCAACCACACAAAGGGTATGAAGGTTTAAATAAAAAAAAAATAGGTTTCGCTAAAATGACTGGAGCAGGAAGCTTCAACAAGAGTCAAAGTCCTTGTGTTCTCTTCACGGGGAGAACAAGTCTCTGGTGCACTTCTTATTGCTCTCATCCACCATCACCTTAGTCATCCAGTCTTCTTGATGAAATCTGAAACTTGGCAAAGTGTCAGACACTGAAGCTTACAATCATGGAACGTAACACTGCAAGGTCCACAGGCCGCTTTACCGTCGTTTGAAGTGCTGGCAAGCCACGCAGTTAATCAAAAGGAAATTGTAGATACAGGTGCCACAACACCTTTGACTTGTTAAATTCCATGCTACATCTAAAACATATCTTTTGGTTTTTGTATAACCTTTACAAATATTTTCTTTTCATTTCAGCGGTTAAATCCAAATACCTGGTTTGCAGAGTGTTTTTCCATAATGACGTTTAAAAGGGAAGTAGGACTAACAAAAGAGTGCTCAAATGAAGACATTGCCTTCCTAAGGAGATGGGCTTGCACCCTTTTTAGACCTATTGGTTCTCTTTACTCAAGCCTTCCAGAATATGAATGAGGCTCTTCAGGCCAAATACATAGCCTTTGTCAGGACCATCATGCACAGTGGCATCGTCTCGAAAGCCCTTGAAAGTGCTGTGCGCAAAGTCAATCATGCGTACATCGACTTTGGGCATGGAAGAGGAGCTGGAGCTAGGAGCGTCCTGTAGAGTCTCTGCGAGCGTGGGGCATTTCTTTCCATCGTAAATGACAAGAAGGGAGCTGGAGTAAAAGCGGTAGGAAACCTGTCTCTCCAGGACATCCAATAGACCACGGAGCTTGAAGAGGATTGGGTCAAACAGGTCCTTGCGCAGGTCCACACCATTGTGGAGATACTGGAAAAGAGCGTGTTGAAAACCATCGATGGAGAGCCCACGTCCATAGTATTTGTTGCGACATACGTAATGCCCAGTGTTCATCTGAAAGACCTAAAGCACAGATTTCAAAACAAATTATAAAATATTCAGGTATCAATTGAACTGCATTCTTCTATCAACATTCAGCAAGACTCCCCTTATACACCGTACACCTAACCGGAGCAATACCCAAATAATACATTTCAACTATGAAGTTGGGTTAATTTACGACAAAATCCTACTACTTGCAGAATTCTGCTCACTGTCACATATTTAAGTCAAATATTCGTATGTGCCTATTTTATGCAGCCTGACAATTATTGTAGTTTCTATGCATGATTAACTGGAATTCAAGATAACTTTCATTAGTCTTCTACACAGCCATTCTTTTCTACTCGTAATTTGTCAGTTCCCAACACAAGGAGGATCAGAGGTTTTTTGCAAAAGCATCTCTAGATTCCAAGTATATAGAAACTCATTCAGCTGTCCCATACCACCCTCTCAAATAAAGCACCCGATCAGCTTCACCTGGTGCGCCTCCTCATGGGTTGCCAGATAATGCACAAATTCGGTGTGACCTTGTAAAGTAGTGAGGGACAGGTTGCGGCAATAGGAACAAGTTACTTACCTGTAACTGTTGTTCTTCAGCATGGGCCTGCCATGGACTCACATGCTCATGAATATTTCCCGTCGTCAGGCTGGGAATCCTCGGTAAAGAAAAAGAAAAAAAAATCAGTTTCAGTTTCGTTTCTGAACTGTCTTTCTACTAGTAACCAATCACTGGTCTCTGGGTCATACTGCCCCCGGCCAATGACTGCTCTCTACCTAAGCCTCTCCTCTGGCAGCCATCTTCAGATTTGGTAGCACGGAAAGTGGCAGTAGGACCAAGTGACGAGCCGCAGAGGGGGTAGGAGGGAGGGTTCGCATGTGAATCCATGCCAGACCCATGCTGGAGAACAACAGGTAAGTAACTTGTTCCTTCTCAAGCATGGGGTCTGGCATGGATTCACATGCTCATGAATACAAGAATACATGGCAGTACACACATGCACAACCGCCCGCTACCTTTGTAAAACTATTTTTTAAGGAACCTGGGATTGGTAACCCTAGGTCTCCTGGGGGCAACCAGACGTGGTCTCCATCTCACTGTGCTTAGAGAGGCATCAGCTTCACCTCACTGATGATCCCCAACAAGGGTGAAACACGTGTATGGGGTTGCTGGTGGTACTCTCGTTCAGATTGGAATTGCCATTGTATTTCGGTGCTGGACTGCCCCTGGGCAGGACAAAGACTGATATGCAAATGGATATTTCCCATCTGTGAAAGGCACAGAGAGTAAAAGCAGTGGCTGCGAACTCTCAAGTGGTTAATAACCACTGAACAGGTTATCATGTCTGTTCTTGCGAGAGAGGGGCGCCCGCTACCTTTGTAAAACTACAACCACGGGAGGTGGCAAGGCTCAACATTAAGCATCTCTTACCTCCTCACCAGGCTCACCTTCAGGCGAACAGGTAGTGCAGCACTGCCTGGCTGACTCTGGACTCCTCCCTGGAATCCCGGTCGACGCAGTAGAATTCTCTGTAAAGGCTAATTTCAGAAACCTAGCGAGCCCCCCAGTAGCTTTGCTGGATTTTTGGGGTTTATTGTTTTCTCCTGCTAAGAGTGAGACTCTTTTTCTCCCACTCTTAGACATGATTTGAGGTGTTCCTTTGACTTTGTATGTGTTTTATGGGCTATGGGGTCCTTTACCCCATAGGGCTTCATGTGTTTTTGGTATATGGGTTAAACAGCACAGTCCGTGCCGTAACCCAGGGGTGTCGTAGCGACCCCCAAACATAGACTCCATCATACCCTGGGACTGACTACTGTCTCCCAGGGCATGTAAAGTCACCATTGGCTTTACTAGTCTCAAATTGTGAACAGAACCAGTACAAACCATCATATTGTGGACGTACTGGTCGGGGCAATTCGATTGCCCCGGGGTCTGTTGTTCGAGGGGGCACTGTCCAGTCGCCCCGACCGAGTTTTGGCTGATGTCAGTGGATACTACTTTTCATATTCGACCGCGAATATATCCTATCCCTATGGGATTTTCCCATTGTTCGAGGCTACCACTTTTTAAAATAGCCTCGAACATATCGCCGGTTTATTAAATTAATATAAATTCACAGGTTGGTATTTTTTGCCGAAACTTGGTTCCAAAATGGCGTTTGTGTTCGCTTCTGTGACTCCAACCCAAGTCAAGACCTTTGTTCCACATTTTGGCGGCTTCTCCACAGAAGCCTCCAAAAGTGGTGCCACTCTGTCTGGGTACCAAAGGGGGTGTAGGAGGGGGTTTAGGCACCCTGGACTGAGTTCCGTCGGCAACTCAAGTCACACTCTTGTGTGATTGGCCCAAGTGGTGAGCCGCCCGGCTCACCACTGAGCATGTTTGAGTGACAGCTAGGCTGAATGAATGGGTGTTTTCTGCATAAAAGCAGGGCTTTGGGGACTTTTGGGGACTGGAACTTCAGAAGTCGCCACAGGACCTAAAGAATCCGAGGAGGGAGAAGCCGAGCCGACCTGCAATGAAGACACCACCGGTGGAGCCCTGCTGAACCGTCTCACCACTTTTCCCGACGACAGAGGAGATCTCCAGCCCGGAGAGTCTTCTTCCTTTGACTGGTGGGGATAACCAGTTTGCCCGTCTTTTCACCTTCCTGGACCATCTCGTGGACGCCTTGCCCGTGCCAAGCACCCCGGCAACCGGAATACCACGGGTTACCACTACCGCGAAGAAAAGGGTGGTACCTTGTAACCGGGAAACTCCACGGCTGGTTTCTTCCCTGGCAGCGCAACGACCTTCAGCTTTCCTCCACGTCGAGACCTCCTCTTCCTCTGGACGAAACACCAACTTGCACCCGCTGCCAGGAACAACTGCCCCCGCTGGAGTGTTCTTCCCACTTTCAGGTACTGTGTCCCCGCCTGGCTTCCCTTGCGACAGATCGTTCGGGGTGACAGTAAATCCTCGACTTTCTAACCTGGGTTAGCCTGGGACCTGTTAACTAACTTTTCCTGACTTGATCTCAATCTTTTTGCAAACTATTTACAAAGACTCTTTTGGCATAACCCCACTGTGTGATCCTGGACACATTTCGCTTGCTCTCTCTAAGAGTGGGCCTGGCAATTGAACTTCCTTGCTCTCCAGTAGACTTTACCTAACCTGCCTCACTGTGGTTCTTTGAAAAGTATTGAAATTTGTGTGCTTTCATAATTCTGCCTTTTTCCCTCCCTTTTTAATAACTTCTTAGAGTGCCATCTTATGTAAAGCGCTCACCTCGGTCTGAAAATAAGTGGTGTTTCTCACTAAGACTTGTCTAATAAGTAATCAGGGATGTATATATATGATAGTGACTGTGTGTTGAATTTACTTAGCTCTGTTTGTGCTAGTGTAATTTACAAGTGTGTCTTTAAATAAATAAGTATATACTTTTACACCAAAACTCTGGTCAGTGTTTGTTTGTGCTACTGTGTCTCTGTACCTATTGTGTATACTCTATATACTGCCTAACTCATCTTGAGAGAAGTCTGACTGCTCAGCCACAGCTACCAGGTAAATCTGGGTGGTACAGACTGCTACCAATTGGGTTTACTGCCAACCACCTGTAGTCCTAAATCTTTTGCAGTGGTCCCTAAGGGAACTGCACAGGTTTCTGCCTAACAGAAGGTGTGCGTCAAACTCCATGTAGCAGCCCTGTAGATGTCCAGCAGGGG
Organism: Ambystoma mexicanum; assembly: GCF_040938575.1. Classification (NCBI taxonomy): domain Eukaryota; kingdom Metazoa; phylum Chordata; class Amphibia; order Caudata; family Ambystomatidae; genus Ambystoma; species Ambystoma mexicanum. The sequence goes on from NC_090923.1 coordinate 645,171,248, forward strand.
CACACCAGATAGGAACGCAGTGGTAGCAAAATAAATACCATACTCTCTCAAAGTGAATAACAGTGGAACCCGTTTGTGTTGGAATTCAATGACGTTGAATCAACTTAAGCGGGATTTGATCAACTCCTACAGTCCTATATCTTCTAAAGATTTGCAATGCTATGTTACTATGATGCAAAATTTCAGGCAACTAAAAATGCCGGATTCTAGCATCAGACAGAAGCTTACACATAGTTATGATGCTGAAATACAACCAAAAAAAGCAAAGCTAAGACATGCCATACGTAACATAAAGGATGACCCAGCTGTCAACAGATCGGCAACAAAGAGATTTCTAAAACCCAGATATAGACACTGGCTGAAAGGTCATAAGTGTTTGCGATATCAAGAAGATGGAGAGAATATGTTGAGGCAATTGCTCACTAAATCCACCAGTGGCATATGGAACTGCCTAAATACAGCTACACATAGGCTACAGTCTGCCGTCCTTACTTCTGCACTCCCAAGTGACAAATGGTCTGAACATTTCCACATCATATATCGTTCTCCATTCCCAGATATCCTATGGGAGTTTCAGAATATACTCTCATTTTATGCTTTCAGAATAGACCAGGTAGATATTTTAACTTGCATCAAAAATCTTAGTCGATCTAGAGCGGTTGGCCCTGATGGTCTTCATAATGGCATGCTTAAAGATCACCCTTTTGAGTGGGCTTCTATTCTCCATGAAATATTTTCAACATATTTTTGAGGTTGGAGAGATGCCTAAATTATGGAAGCGTTCCATCATTTTGCCAATTTTTAAAAAAGGCGATAGGGCTGACCCTACAGCTTATCGCCCTATCGCCCTTCTGGACTGCCCAGGCAAAATTTTTGCCCTTCTAATTCTAAGGCAGCTCAATTTTTGGCTTGACTCGAGTGAGTCTCGTGATCCGTTTCAAACAGGGTTTCTGCCTGGCTTAGGCACTGCCATTAATGTCATTACACTAAATTCCATCATTCAACAGGTGCGTCAACAAGGTCAGGTATTATACATGGCTTTTGTTGACTTTCGTATGGCATTTGATGCAATTCCAAGGGAGATAATATACAAAAAAACGTATGGACAGAGGTTGTCCTTGGTCTATCCTGAAGTGCGTTATCCAGTTACACACGGGCACCTCTATTCAGGTCAGATTAAGTAGTGAAGGCTTATTGTCGGAACCAATAGAGAATGCACAAGGCCTTAAACAGGGCTGTATTTTGGCTTCAACAATATTTAATTTTTTTATTTCTGATGTTAGACAAGTTTTTGCTTCACTCGTCACAGACTACCCGAAACTTAATGCCATCCATATTAGGCATTTGTTGTACGCCGATGATATGGTTTTACTATCAAAGACTGCGAATGGCCTTCGTGTCCTATTGAAGGCTTTAGATCGCTATACTATGAAAAATTGCATAACTTAACATAGCGAAAACCGAGGTCATTCAATTCGGCACAAAAAAACAAAAATGTGTTAATCATCAATGGCCCTTACAATGCACAACATTGGAAACCGTACCATCCTATATATACTTAGGCACTTTTGTTACAAACAACATGACTATTAACGCTCATGATCAGCATGTAAAATAAAAGGTTACGACAGCCGTCTCACAGGCACGCCTAATCAAAGCCAAATACTGCAAGTTCTCTTTGGTTCCGATAATTGTATACTATAAACAAAAGTTTGTTCCAGTAATAACTTATGGATTTGAAGACTCACTGAAAAAAACCTATATTTACTGGACTGCCATAGAAGGTGGCTACTGGAAGAGAGTTTTACCTATACCACTTTCCTATCCTATGTGCATCGTGAGATCTGAGTTGGGTTTAGTGCCCTTATATGCCATTTGTAAATAGAAAATTTGTTCACTTTATAGAAAATGTCTCATGGCAGGTAATAAATCCGGTTTGATTAAAGTCATTGCTAAATATCTCCTACAGTCAATGGATGAATTTCCCTTTAGTTGGAGGCAAAAAGCGCAGATCATCATTAGTGAAACCGGGTTCACAGTGACACTACTGATGGACAACCCAAATAGAGCAAGAATACAATTATGGGAGTACGACTGGATACAGACGCAACGCGCGTGCACCCGTCATCAGGTTTTTTCAGATACTCCATTCAATATGAAACGCTATGGTGCACTTGAAAGTTACTTAGCCTTGTTTCCTAGCCCACGAGTGCGTGATGATTTCCTTCGTTTCCGATTGAATCTCCGGCCCACAAACGATCTATTGTATAAATGGAAATTGTTATCTGAGAATGAGCGCCTATGTCGGTTGTGTAAGGTCTCTATAGAAACCTTAAAACATCTGTGCTCAGTCTGCCCTGCGCTACTAATGCAAAGAATCAAGCATATGAAACCCTTGTTGATAGATCACATAATACTTACCAGTGATAGATTGTGGGAACTGCTATTTCATACTAATAATCAGCCATTGAGATATGCAATATTGAACTTTTTATACTGTTTGAAATTGACAGACTAAAGGTCGACTCAGAGCAAACTATGATCGTATGTATTTTCTTCCTGTGATTACCATCTGAATAAGGTTGTATAGTCTGTTTGTCATTTTAATTGCTCAAAGAAAGAAAGAAGAGATGTTGTTGCTTTATACAGTGAGTGTGATGGAATAAGTTGACTTGTTAAGATTACCTTATAATTTTTGTATTATTATTGTTCTATGATTCTTTATATTGTATTAATGATTTTTTATTAATAATATGTAATTGAATTTGTTGAAAAATCAAGTTTTCTTGATTAAAACAACTTTCTAATAAAATAAATATATATATATGATCGTGACTGTGTGTTGAATTTACTTACCTCTTTTTGTGCTAGTGTAATTTACAAGTGTGTCTTTAAATAAATAAGTATATACTTTTACACCAAAGCTCTGGTCAGTGTTTGCTTGTGCTACTGTGTCGCTTGTGCTACTGTGTCTCTGTACCTATTGTGTATACTCTATATACTGCCTTACTCATCTTGAGAGAAGTCTGACTGCTCAGCCACAGCTACCAGGTAAATCTGGGTGGTACAGACTGCTACCAATTGGGTTTACTGCCAACCACCTGTAGTCCTAAATCTTTTGCAGTGGTCCCTAAGGGAACTGCACAGGTTTCTGCCTAACAGAAGGTGTGCGTCAACCTCCATGTAGCAGCCCTGTAGATGTCCAGCAGGGGCACACCAGATAGGAACGCAGTGGTAGCAGCGATCGCTCTGGTCGAATGGGCTCTCGGACAGCCGGGCAACGGTCGGTTTGCCAACCGGTGACAGTGCATGATGCAGCCGGAGAGCCATCTGGAAATGGAAGCCTTCGAGAGGGCCTTCCCTTGGTTCACAGGTCCAAAGTTCACAAACAGTTGTGATGTCTTCCGAAGGCTCTTCGTGCGGTCCACATAGAACTTCAGCGCTCTAGCTACATCCAGCGAGTGCAAAGTCCTCCCAGCCGGCGACGGGAAGAAAACAGGTAATGCCAAGGGCTCGTTGAGATGGAAGTCTGACGGTACCTTGGGCATGAAGGAGGGGTGCGTCCTCAGCACCACCCTCGTCTCGTGGAACGTTAGTTATGGAGGTTTACAGGAGAGGGCTTGGATCTCTCCCACTGGTCGTGCGGAGGTGATGGCCACAAGAAACGCAGTCTTCCACGAGAGGAACTTCAACAGTTGCGAATGCAGAGGCTTGAATGGCGGCCCCATGAGCCTGCTCAGCACCACGTTCAGCTCCCACGCCGGGGCTGGAGCCTTCACCGACAGGAATGATCGGAACAATTCTTGTATAAACTCCTTCACCAGACGATGGGACCAAAGAGATGATCGTCCTGGAGTTCCGGTGTAGTGGGAAATCATCGCTAGATGCATCTTGATGGAGGCGTGTGCTAGCCCGGCCTTAGCCAGCGACAGTTGGTACGGCAGCACATGGGGGCCATAATCCGCAGAGGGTTAATCTTCTGTGCATGGCACCAGACAGAGAACCTCTTCCACTTATGTCCATAGCACTTTAGAGTCGAGGACGCCCTGGCCTTTGCAAGCACCTCCTTGCAGTCCGCCGGGATATCGTACCCTCCAAACTCTAGTGCTGCAAGAGCCAGGCCTGCAAGTTCAGCGACCCCGGGTCGTGGTGGAGGATGGCGCCTCCTTCTCTGGCGAGGAGATCCGCGTCCATCGGCAGTTTGACTGGGGGGACACCGACATGTCCAGTAGGTCCGGGAACCAGATCTGTCTCGGCCACGCCGGTGCGACGAGGATCATCCTGCACCAGGACCGTCTGAGTTGATTGATGAGTCGCAACAGCAACGGTGGGAAAGCATACAGGAACAGGTCGTCCCAGGGGAATGAGAAGGCATCGCCCATGCTCCCCGGCTGGGGAAACCTGCTGGCGAACCTCCGACACTTGGTGTTCGTCGCGGTCGTGAATAGAACGATCTGGGGATTGCCCCATCGTTGGAACAGCAGATCCACTTGATCCGGTCATAGTTCCCACTCGTGGCATGAGCCCAGCTCCCTGCTGAGTGAGTCGGCAATGGTGTTCTTTATTCCTGCCCGGTGGAAGGGTACCAGAAACATCCCTTTGGCGACAGCCCAGTGCCACAGATACTGCGCCTCCTTGGATAGGGCTGGGGATCTGGTACCTCCCTGCTTCCAGATGTAGAACATTGTGGTGTGTCGTCGGTGAAGATCCTCACCACCTTGCCCTTGAGGGTCGGAAGGACCCGAGGGCCCAAAACACGGCCCGGAGCTCCAGTACGTTGATATGGAGCGACCTCTCCTCCGGGAGCCAAAGGCCTCTTGCGTGGAGATCTCCGGTGTGCGCTCCTCATCCCTCCAGGGAGGCGTCCGTCGTCACAGTCTCCTGACGTGCCGGGGTCCGGAAGTCCATACCCGCCGCCAGATGCACATGGGTGCGCCACCACCGAATCGCTTAGCGGAAGGTCTCGTTGAGCGAGATCTTGTCTTCGAAGCTGCCCGCAGTTTGCATCCAACAGGCGTCGAGGAACTCTTGCAGTGGCCGCATCCGCAGTCTGCACAGGCGCACTAGGTAGATGCACGAGGACATCATGCCGAGAAGGGACTTGATGGACCTCATCCTGGCCACGTCCATGGTCTGCAGCCGCTGCACCTTTCCCATGATGACCTTCGTCCTTTCCTCCGACGGGGAGGCCAGTCACGCTACTGTGTCGAGCTTGGCTCCCACAGTGCGACCTGCGATGGAACCAGGTGGGATTTGGCAAAGTTGATGGAGAATCCCAGATCCGTGAGCAGCTGGATGGTCTTCGCTGTGTGCCCGACGGCGAGATCTCTTGTCTTTGCTCGGATGAGCCAATCGTTCAGGTAGGGGTAGACGTGGATCCCCTGCAGGCGCAGCCGCGCCGCCACTGGTGCTAGGCACTTGGTGAATACCTTGGGCGCCAACTTCAGTCCGAAGGGAAGGGCCTTGAATTGGTAGTGCCGCCCTTGGACTACGTATCTGAGAAACCTTCGGTGTCCTTTTAGAATGGGGATGTGAAAGTAAGCATCCTCCAAGTCCAGCAACGATAGGAAGTCTCCTTCCACCAACTGTCCCAGCACGTGCTGGAGGGTGAGCATCCGGGACTTCTGGGCCTTGATGTACTTGTTTAAACGTTGAAGGTCCAGGATGGGTCGCCAACCGCTGATCTTCTATCTTACGAGGAAGTAGCGAGAGTATACTTCGGAGCCCCAGAGCCTCTTTGGGATGAGCTCGATGGCGCCTTTCTTCAGCATCGCCCTTACTTCCAGCAGCAGTTGTGGGACGTGGTTTTCCTTCCTGGCCACGGGTGGAATGCAGGGGCACTTCTTTAAAAACTCCAGAGTGTGCCTGTGGGCCAGGGCATCCAGCACTCATCGGTCGGTGGAGATGGACTCCCACATGCTGATGAACTTCGCCAGCCGGCCTCCCACTGGGGTGCTCATTTTGAAGTCGAAGCCGTAGCCTTCTTGGCTGCCGCCGAGACGACCGAATCCAGGGTCGGCTGCGCCCTAAGGCAGAGGGGCGGAATCCGGGACCCGGTACTTCTTCTCGTACCAGTCTCTCTTGGCAGCTGTCGTGGACGGGTTCTTCAAGAGCAACAGCCCCTCGTCCCAGATGTCGTCCAGTAACGGGACCGAGAGGACTGTCTTCCTTTTGGCCTCACGCCGTTGATAGAGGAAACCTTCCTTCTGTTCTTCGGGGCAGAGCTCGGAAGCCCTGGCAATCATGGCGTGAAAGGAGCCAATTTCGTCAGGCGGGGAGGCCCGAGGGGGTGGTGATGGAAGGCCCATCCCGTCACCACCGTCGTCATCCGTTCCCGTCGTGGCCGTCTCTGTACCCGTGTCCTCCCTAGGATCAGGGGAAGGAGATGAAGGCTGTGGGGGCTGCAAAGGCTGGAGGGGCGGGGGGATGAACTCTACTCCGCTTGCTTGGAGGGCTCCCCGACGGGTCAGGCTCCGCTGGATCGTCCGTTGGGGGTAAGGGCAACCTCGTCTTATCTCCGTACATAAGGCCTGGATCGCCATTAAGATGGCTCCCGAGTTGTCCCGTGGCTCGGGTACCGGCTGCGACGGTTGGGGAGGGGAATCCTCTGCGGGAACCTCATCGGCACCGCCGTCGCTCTCTTCGTCCGCCTCGTCAGCATCCCTCCCGTGGGACCGGACTTCCTCAAACTTCATGTTGAGGATCTTCACGACTCCAGCCAGCTCCTCTTCAGAGGCTGTATCCGTGTCCGTGATGGTCACTGGCACCCCCCCTCTTTTTCCACTGGGGTTCTCACGGGGGTCTTATCGATGGGCTGAAAAATTGATTCCCTCTGTGGTGGCAGGGAAACTCTGGGCTCCGAGGTCACCTCCACAGGCTTCGCCAGGGCCGCCACGACTCCCTCAATAGTGGCCTTAGCCGGGTGAATCAAGGCCTTCATGACTTTTGGCGCGCTTGAGGCCTTCACCGGGGGGTGGGGGGTGGGAGGAAAGGGAGGGTCACCGCCTCACTCCCCCTCGGCTGCTTCCGTCGGGATCAACTGGGGCTTCTCCAGAAGCTTACCCGGGTTCTCCGATTTTCTCTTCACCGAGCCAGAGCGTTGGCTCGTGGTTGAAGGCGTCGGTGAAAGTGCACCCTGTCTGGCAGCCGATGAGCCCGAACGTTCGGCGCTCCCGGTGCCCGCTGACTCGCAGTGCTTAGCCTTCTGTTGGGCCCCTGTCATCGGAGCGCCCTCAAAGGACTTAGAAGACCGCTCTGACTTCTTCTCACCTACTGCTGGGCTCTTCCCTTCCAGCCAGTTGGTGAGGCGGATCCGCCGATCCCTCATGGTCCATTCCGACATTCTCGCAAAACGCACAGTCCTTCTCCACATGGCGTTTTGTCTTTGTGAAGGCAGTAGAGGCATCTAGAATGCTCGTCCTCCTTGAACACATTCTGCAATCCGCATCCAGAGCAGTTCCTGAACAGCTTGGATCCGGGCGTCGAGCTTCCTTTGTCCTGGTCCATGTCCACGGGGTAGGCCTCAACGTCTTCTGGAATCCTCCAAGAAGCGTAACTCGACGAAAACTTCACCCTTGAGGGGCATAGAGAATTCTGAAACGGGTCCCCGTTGAACGGAAGTAGAAACGGTGGAGCTTGAGGCTCGATTGACCGAAAAAATGAGATTAAACTCTTTGAAGATAAAAAAAAGAAAAAAAAAAAAAATCAATCGCAAAACGCAGTAAAAGCTCGAGAGCTATAGCACGAGGACTCCCAACACTTGAACGTGCGGTAAAAATCTCAAGATGGCTGCCAGAGGAGGGGCTTAGATAGAGGGCAGTCATTGGCCGGGGGCAGTATGACCCAGAGACCAGTAATTGGTTACTAGTAGAAAGACAGTTCAGAAAAGAAACAAACTGTATTTTTCTTTACCGAGGATTCCCAGCCTGGCGACCGGGAATATTCATGAGCATGTGAATCTTTGCCAGACCCCATGCTGGAGAACCAATACAACAGTTAAGTAAGATGAGGATACTTACCTGTAAATCTAGATCTCAGGCAATGGAATTTTCGATAGTTTCGCGTGCGGATTAGATTATTATCCAATGCGGACCTGGAAGCCCGCCAGTCATTTTCACAATACACAAGAGATTTCAGAAGTGTGCGTTTCTTGTGCTAGTCAAACTGGTCAGTGTGATTAAGCCCTCTCAGCATCCAAACTATTACTAAAGTTAAGGTTCTCCCAAAGGTTGGCCTTGGAGAATCAACCTATAAGCAAATCTGCCATTGATGATTAAGGACCTAGCTACAGGAGTCGAACATTCTATTCCTACTTTATGAAAAGATCTTTTAGTTACTATGTAGACATTACTAATGAATTTCACTAACACCAGCAGGGCTAATCGATGCTTAATGAAGGCTGCAAGAAGAACGGCCTGCCAACTGACTAACAAAATTAAAACAATTGTATTCCACCCATCAAACAAGAAGCGGTTGAAATAAAATCTAGCATTAGACTGCAGTGCCATTGAACAGGTCAGCAGCTAGGGAAAAAGACACCAGGGTAATAAAGTTAGTCTCAGTCTCCCTCTCACAGTCTTGCTCTCTCACAGACCCTCCCTCTCTTCCCATGTCCCTCTCTCTTGGCCTCCAGAGCAGCCCGGGTGAAGGTAAGCGGCCCGTTCCTTGTGTCTTGTGACGCATTACAGAGGCCTGAAGCTCCTGCAAGGCCGCAGGGGTGAGATCGGCAGAGTACCCGTTGTCATGGGGACACTGCCAAACACAAGATGGTCGCAGGCAACGCGACTAAACGTGGTGGCATCCCCTTGGCAACAGGGCCACCGCCAGAAGAAAATAATGGCACCGCAGGTTCAGCGATGTTGGGTGGGTCCCCCAGCCAACGGGGCCCACCCAGAATATACCAGCAATGCCGTGGGTGCGGCAGCGAGCATGGGTTGACCCCCACACACGCAGAGGGCCCACCCAGGACTGTAATGAGAGCACGGGGTGCACAGTGAGTACAGGTGACTCCACGTGGTGGACTGGTAACTGAAGAAAGAAGAAGAGGACCCAGGGCCCCGTTTGTCATCAAGGGGCGGCAGCCAGCCAAATCCCGTTCTAGCCCTGCACCAACCAGCAGAGCCAGCGCAACAAGGACAGATCTCCAGGTACTTTAAAGGGGTGACTGACTGCAACAGTCGCAACATATATACACACAACAAAAACACTATGGCCTCATTATTAGTTTGGTGGCATCTCAGCAGTAAATCCGCCGAGATACCACCAAACTATTACCGTCACCACAGTATTTAGTGTTAGTCCCCAATGGGTGATTTCGGTGGAATTACTGCTGCCAGCTATTCTGCCGAAATTGGCTGATAAGGTGGTGGAATTACCTCCAGCTTCTTGCTGGAGGTTTTTCCTCCACTGTATCCCCAAAACACATAGTTGGGTGGTGCAGTAATGCTGCGTTAAAGGTATTAATCGCCGAATTTTTAATGCATTGCCCAAATTCTAATGAGACGCTATGTCACAATGGGCTAAGTGAAAGTATATATGTATGTGTAATATGTACATGTTTAGTTAATTATTGTTATGTAGGGTAATTGCTAAGTAGGGGGCAGTATAGAGATGGGATGAATAATAGGGGTATGTTAAGTAGATTGAAAAGTTAAGTGGGGGGGGTGTAGGACGTTAAGCAAGGATGGCAATTAGTTAAAATAGGGGATAGTGGAGAGGTACTCTGGTGTGAGGTAGTGGGATGATGTGGTGGCCTGCCCGAGGCTGCCTAGTGAGATGGGACCACTCACAGGGGCCATTCTCTGACCTCACACCGAGTGTGGGTGGTACCTTAGTTTAGGTAGGGGGGTCTGTTGTGCCAGACCCACCCTAAGGGTCTCAGAGCCCTCCAAGTAAGGGTGAGCTGATGTAGCAGGTACTCATTCAGTTGGATCTCATGCCAGGGGATTCCTATGGAAAAGGTAAAGGATATATGTGGTGTTATTAAATAATGAGGGGTCCCTGTTGGGATCACTATAAAATTCACCCAGGTGTCTGTGTCCCTTAGTGATCTAAGAAGTAAACAGAGATTTTATTTGGCAGGTGCAGCACCCCTCCCTATCCAGGTGGATTGGTGGTGGTATGCATGGGAACTTTCCCTGCTCAAGGAAAGGGAAGAGTATACCCTGGCATGTACCAGGGCTGGAAATCAAGGGCTACATGCACCGTATGTTTATAGGATACAAACGAAGATGGATGCAATATATTGATCAGAAATCTGGGACTATACAAAGACAACATGCCATCTATTGTGGAAAATAACTTCATTAAAAAACAAAAACAAAAAAACGGTTGAGCCTGCCAAAAGCATGTCAAATAAAATACTACTTACTGAAATCAACTTGGCATATAGTGGCACCAAGACCAACAATACTGGGCATCATCGCAACTGGGGAAATATGGGGATGGTATCCAGGACCTATCAAATCAGAACGGAGCAAGATTGCTGCCCTGGTGCAAGCACATTAGGTTATTGCTGAACACATTGAGCTTGGAAGATAAATGGGCAAATGCCACAGATTGTGATGTCAATATGAACTAGAAATCAACATGGCCCACTTTGCACACAGAGAGCAACAGGTGTTAATTGACATCACAGCCTACACCCTTACTAAATCGGCCTAGCCTACTGTATTAAGCGTTACTGCCGTATTGTCAGGACTAGCCTACCACCCTTGATATATCGGACTAGCCGATTATATCAATTGATACTGTTACCTCTTCCAGGACTAGCCTACAACCCCCTTGCTTAAGTGGACTAGCCTACCATATTAAGTGTTACTGCCCTGCCAACTGGACTAGCCGCTTACATCTAGGTCGCTTCCTCCACTATTAGGACCACTATATTAAATACTGCAGCGTGTACAACCTGTCTAGACGTATCCCCGTTACCCTTGGTAAATTGAACAAGCCACCACTCCCAAAGCAGACTGCTGTGGCCTACTCAGGACTAAATGCCTTAAACCTTACTATAATCTTGGACTAACCTTAGTTGTTAAACCTAGTGCTCCCCTAGTCACCACGCATACCTTCTACTACAATATCCCGACTACAGTTCTCACCTGCAGCTTCAGTATCTTAGTGATAGTCAACCTCCTGCCATGCTGCATCATGCTAGCCCTCACGGACACACGAGCCCTTCCCAGTGTGATCACAATGCCATCAGACATTATATCCTAAACTAGTCATTCATGCCTTGCCATACCTTAGCCTAGTCCTAAGTACTCCTTGTACCTTGTCCTCTAGAAAGGCCAAACTCCGATCTGAACCACTTACCAAATCCTTGACTTCAGTGAACAAAAAAAATAACTAACCTTACCACTAATCAGAAACCATATATTGCGAATTTTATTTCTACTACGCCACGGCATCACCAAATACCACACCAAATACCTCACTACGCGCAACCCTACTAAACTAAAATGAACTACCATCCCTACCCCTGCTACAGACATTACCAATACTCACCTACTCAAAGGAGCCCTAATAAACGCCAGGTCACTGGTTGCTCATGCTACAGATATCTAATATTGGCAGATAACCTGGACTTCCTTCCCATCACCGAGATATGGCTGCATGATGCAGCAGGTCCCATGTTATCGCTAGCCGTCCCTGACGGCTACACGATAGACAGGACAGAGATAAAGCAAGAGGCTAAGGCATTGCCATCATTTCAAAAACCTGCCTCTCCATAAGACTTGTTCCATCCCAAAGTACCCAATCCTGTGAAGTACTTACAGTCAAACTCCCACTGGCCAACTCCCAAACCCTCACTATCTATCTTATCTACAGACCTGGTCCGATTGGCACGTTTGAAGAGGACATCCTCACCCTACTTTCTAACGATCTCAAAACCTCCACGCAACTAATACTCTTAGGAGACTTAAATCTGGGCTTTAACGACCCGCTTATCATGCCACAGCTATAGCCAGCATCCTAAATGAACTTGACCTATCCCAAAAAGTCCTCAAACCTACCCACAACGAAGGGAGAACCCTAGACTGGGTAGCGGATAATTGCACCGCCAACATCACCTCAATCAACCCTCAACCTTGGACTGACCACTTCCTCCTTTCCTTTACCCTCTTAACTACTAGACCTCCGCCACCAGCCATACCTATGTCCCTCCTAGCCTAACAAGCAACAAAAAGTACATTACTGTGGATAATGTGAACTCTGCCATCCTTCCAACCCTCAATGCATTAGCGGATACTTTAGATCCTGAAACACTTGTGAATGAATACAACAAAATCATGCTAACGACGCTTCACACGATTGACCCTGCTTAAAATTAGACCTAGCAAGCCCAAAACCCATTTGAACAAATTATTTACCTCAGAGTTAAAAGAATTACGATTACTTAAGAGGACTTGTGAAACGTCATGGAGATTACATCCCTTAGAAGGAAACAAAACCAAACTAATTGAAATTCTCAATACAAAAAAGATATTGTCTTGGCTAAACGTAACTTCTACAATCAACAAATGTCCAACTCCAGTATAAAGGAATTATTCTTCCTACTTAACGAACTGGAGTCCCCCATCTCCAAAATAAAACAGCCCAAAAAAAAGAGAAAAAAAAGCCTCCTTCTGCCCATCTTCTCACCCGATGAAAATAATTCCTGACACACTTACTAATGAACCTACACCTGACTCCCCTACTCTCTTTTACTTTACCAAAACAACTATTCGAGATTGAAAAAGTCATTCTCTCTTAAACCCTCTAAGTGCAAGGGTGACCTCTGCCCAGCTCAGCTCATTAAGGATGCAACAAGTGATCTTGAGATCTTTCCCCATTCATCTCTAAACTCATCAACGCCTCTTTCACCTCCGGTACTATCCCCACTAACCTTAAACAATCTTGGGTGCTCCCATTGCTAAAAAAGCAAACACTTGATCCACTAATACCTACTAATTATCGCCCCATAACCACAGTGCCATTTCTCTTAAAAATACTGGACAAGGTTGCATACCTCCAAATCCAGAAATATCTTGAACTACACAAACTTCTAGGAGCACGACAATCTGGCTTCCGCCCCCAACACGGAACCAAGACTGCCCTTATAGACCTGAGGTTGCAGATTGATGAGCTAAGAGACAAAGGGAAAACCGCACTCCTCCTACTGCTCGACTTATCAGCGGCATTTGACCTTTTGGACCACAAGGTCTTATGCAGCCACTTAGACTCAGCAGCTCATTTCTCACCTGAGGCTATAGCATCGCTTCAATCATTCCTGAGTGACAGGACGATGAGTCTTCTCCCCCTCGGCAGCAGCTGACCCTATCCCCATAACATGTGGCGTGCCCCAGGCTTCCTGCGTCTCGCCTACATTGTACAATATATTTACTAAGGCCCTTTTCGATGATCTGGACCATCTCGGCATCACCTACACTAACTATGCAGATGATACCCGGATTCTCCTCCCACTTTCTGGGGATTATGACAGGGATGTGGCCTTGGTAAATAGAGCGTACCTCATCATCCAGGCATGGATGGCATCACACAGTCTATGCCTGAATGACAAAACATAGTTGATCTTTTTGGGTACCCATGCCACCCTCAAGAAATAAGGACAGGACTATTCATCCTTTATAATTGATGGTAACCTTATTAAAGTGGCCAAGGAGGTGAACGCTCTTGGCTTCTACCTTGATGCCACTCTTTCCTTCTCCAAACACATGAATGCCTTGGCTTCTACCACAGCCTACACTTGTCAGCTCATTAGAAATGGCAAACCCTTTCTCTCCAACGACAATTGCAATTTCCTAGCCAGAGCCCTTATACTATCTAGGCTCGATTATTGCAATGCCCTCTATATTGGCGCCAACAAATCCATTATACATAGGATACAAAATAAATGGCTATCTACATATAACAAAATCCAGTTAAAGACTGCATTCCTGATGCATAAAGGACTGAATAATGCACGGCCTGCAATTCGCCAATACCCTGGGACCTTGGCTGCATCGTTGTGCATCAGTTCCTGAAGCGCGGTTTCGCCTGAAACTTTGTGGGCATGCTAAGCATGCAGCGAGTCCCCCTCACCCGAGACGAGGACTGAGAAAAGTCACCCGTAGTGTCAACCGTCCTTCAACAGAGCTTGAAAAAGGAGCCAACAAGCCAGACCCGAGAAGATCCTTTGCTGGGTGTCCATCAGCGTGAGAGCTGTTGCCAGATCCACTTAAGTCCCTTTCTTCTGTCGCCCAGACCAAGAAACCAGTGACCGTGTCTGCCATCACCCATCTCTGCTGGAACCATCGAGCAACAACTGTTTCTTCAGCTAAAGGTACTATCCTACCCCTGATACAACTTAGCTGTGCGTGGTTTGCTTGATCATGGGGGCAGCATATAGCTTTATCTCGCACCCCTCCAGGTCTCCCATAGAGTTAAATTGGGGTGCACAACCTGTTAGGCAAGATTGTATGTAGTAACCCTGTGGGAGACTAGACCAACCTTGCCCTCTTGGCAATAGGCCACCCAACCTTTGGTATAGGTCTGTACTACACAAGTTGTTAGAGTGACTGAGCAGGCAGACTTATCTCGAGAGGGGTCAATGTGAGCTGTAGAGGTGAAACAGAGATTCACAGTGACAGGTACTCAACTACCACTTATATTCAAGGTTTCTTATTAACAATTATTAATTTAACAGTCAGTTTTAAAATAAGCCTTCTTTAGAAAGGGCAATATCCAACAATAAAATACACTCCTTCAGTTTCAGTTAAGTAAGTAGATACCCTTTTGGGATGTCACATGCACACTTCCTACACCCTGAGGTGTCTAATTGCTAGGACACAGTGGACATTGATATATCACTATGGCACTTAAATGCAATACTGTGGAAAAAGGAAAAGGGTTAGGGAAGGAAACAAAGGTTTACAAGTTTCTCTGAGCAGGTAAGTACTTTACAATCCCCCAATGAAGTATAGGTTACCCTTTCCCAGCAATACAATTAACTTTTTGAGGGACAAATAAACACAAAGTCAAAGGGTCAGAAGAGTCTGCAGGGAGCCAGTGCAGCCAATGTCAATTGAACAGTCTAAGCGAGCTGAGGCACGTCTTGAGGATAGCACAAACGCCTTTGGGAGGCTTGTGAAAATCAAAGATGCAAGCGACTCTGCAAAAAGCAGAAAATGCAAGTCTCCAGTGAGAGCAAGCATGACTGACACACACACACACACACACACACACACACACACACACACACACACACACACACCCACACCCACCCCCCCCCCCCCCCCCCCCCTAGTTAGACAGTACCTTGGGTCTGAAGAAAAGGGTGCAGCTGGCATCCGTTCCTGTGCAGTCCTGCAGATCCTGTGTTCCTGGGCCTCAGTCGTGGAGTCAAGAGGGAGGATGTCTGAGGACTCCTGCACTGCGGTTTGAAGGTCGGCGGCAGCAATGGGCTTACTACAGATCAGCAGCACGTCACGGTTTCAACTGCTGGCAAATAGCACCACTGCGGTTCTTGGATACCTTGTGGGCTCCCCTTGCTTCTGGGGTCCAGCACTCTGTTGAGGTGGTTCAGGCTTAGGTCACCCTGCTTCGGGAGGGTCCTCGGGATCTTCCTGGAGCTCGGGTCTGGCTTTTAGACGATTCACTCGTTCCTGGTGTTCCTGTCCCCTGGCACTCGGTTCCAGCAGCAGAAAAGTAGTACATCCAGCAGGGAGAAGGGTTCCAGTCAAGTTAGTCTTGGGGTCAGTTGGTCCTACCAACTGAAGGGAAGAAGTTGTCAGTTACGGGCTTCTCTAGTCGATACGGAAATTGGAGCTTCAGCACTGCAGCAGGGCTTTACCAGACAAACCAACGGTCCAGGAGGTGCAGCAAGCTTCTCTTAGTTTCTTTCTTCGGTTCCTTCATCCAGTGGTCGACTCCGTCTTTCTTGCAAAAGACCTCGCCTTTTATGCAGATTTCTCCCATTCATTTGCAGCCTAGCTGTCACTCACAGCAGGGTGGCTGTCCTCCAAGGACAACCAGCCAACCAATCACCTTTGGGTGCATTCTTGTAAAGAAGGAGACTAAGCACAGGGAGTTTCAGGAACCTCCTTCGCTTACTGCCCTGCCAGACACGCTGGAGCCAGAGGCGGGCTTCACCCATGAATCCCACAAAAGACAAAACAAACAAAGGGACCAAACCTGGTTTGGCGCACAGAGTAAAACCCAAGAAAGACCTCACAAGCAAGAAATGGCGAAAAAAGAAGACTGGGCCATTTTGACAAAATGGGAACAATACTGCAGCTGAGGATTCAGCCTGCAGTAAAACGCACAATGATAGGAAAAATAAACCACTACCAGAGTGTAGAGCAGAGTGTGGAGTCTGCAGGAGTAAGGAGCAAGGAGTCTGTCTACAGTGTTTATTATTTTTTTTTGCCTGGAAGGAGGGGCCCAGGAACAGGATATTACCACCTATTGGCCACGAAGTGGGGCGCGGAGTGTGGAGCAGAGTATGGAGTCTGCAGGAACAGCGGTGGAGCCCCGCCAGAAACAGGCAAGACAATCTAACCTGACAACCATCGTCCTTATACCGCCCCCCCACCCCCAAGGACATAGCAAGGTGCTTAAAACCTAGCAACATCTGGATATAAGTGCTCAAACGTAAGAAATAAACACAAACCAAATAAACAAACAGTGTGATAGACTAGCGTGGGGGGACTGCGGGATTGTCCTTTGACCCCCACGCCAAAAATTGAGATTTCCCTACATGGGCATATCGCAAGTGAACAAGCAATCATCAAAAGGCTGGATCAAAGCACTAATTCACAAGTTAAAATAGAAATTGACAGCCGAGCGAGGGGTGACTGTGGGTTGTGACCTTTGACCCCCCCCGCGCTGAAAGCCGAGGCACCCTTTCATGGACAGAGTACAAGTGGACAAGTAGCAAACGCTGGAATAAGCAGCCTAAGATAAACCAAAGTAACTAAACATTATGACAGGCTAAAGTGAGACGTCTGCGGGCCTGTTTATTGATGCCCACCCTGACAAATGTATAATCTCGAAATCACCAATTTGTCACTAGCTGCCCCCCCCCCCATGGCTTCTCGCACTAGCACAGAATCCCCCCCCGTTACCTGCGGCCCTTGGAAGAACAGGCGACGGAACGCGGACGGCACCTGACCAGCCTCCTCGTGCCGGATTGTCAGCTGCCTGGACGTTGCAGAGCTGATAGTGAAGCCAAAGTCGGCGCCGTCGGAGGACCGCAAGGTGTTTGGTCTCGCTTTCGCTTTCTTCTTGTACGCCCCCCTCCTGTGTGTGGGCACGATGCCTGGAGTGGAGTAGAGCGGAGAGGACTTGATGTCGGAGGAGCTGCCCGCGCAACGGACGAGGCTCAGAGGGAAAAAAACGTCAGAAAAGCAGACCAAGGCAATTAAGGGAAACAACAAGAGAGCGGTGGAGTAGGATAGTCCCGCCTCGGAAGAAGTTGCAAAACCCCCCTCCATTAAAGAAACAGTACCCTTTAGTAACACACAAGGAAACACCAGCGAAGTGAAACAAATACTGGCATCAAATAAAAGAGTGGCTGAAATAAACAGGGAAAAAAGCACAAGTACACAAAATACCCCGAGTGGTGCCACTACAAGTATAAGACATCAAAATCAATATAAAAAAGATGAGGCAGAAAACACTGATGTGGGAAGGGAAAATTTGCTACAAACACAAAGGAGAAAAGAGCAACAGAGTAAGAGTGAACAAAATCAAATCAATGGCAGAGAAAAAGAGGAAGAGGCAAATAAAAATGGAAACATAATGGCAACCGTGCATGGCAACGAGAACAGTGCAGTTACCAATGATCCACTCTCCCAGAAGGAGAAAGTTATTAAAAAAAAGGAAAAATGGAAACATTACCACCAGAGAGCAACAAAATCAGAATCCCATTGGAAAGAGACTGCACCATTAAGGCCACGACGCCTTGAACGGCTCTCACTGGACTTATCAGGAATTCTGAAATCGAAGCACTTATGCAATTACAACAAACGAATAAGAAAAATAAAAGATTAGACAACGAAACAGGACCCAGAAAGGAGAAAAGTGCTAGAGAGATCAAAACGCTTCATAACAGCGATATGGGAGATACATCAGTAAAAAAAGACGCCTACGCCAAAAGGCGATTCATACGATAAGGGAAAGAACTTCAAAAGGGATGAATCCATCTGTTCCTGTACTATAAATCCAAAACAGCAGGAATCTGTGGCCACTACAATGGTAGATCTGCAAAATATGTTGATCGCCGTAACCACGCAAACAATGGCCCCATATGTAAAATTACAGGAAGTAAATATGGAGACTGTTAAAGAACACGCAAAGATCTTAAACTATATTTTCGATAAACAAAAGAGCCTTGAACAACTAATATACAAGATACAAGAAAGACTGAGTGTAGAAGCGGAAAATAGCTATATCTGGCAACAACGGCTGGCTGAGATAGCAAGGCAAGATCGAATGGATAAAGCCTCACTAACAGAAGCCCTTATCACTATTACCAAGACATCATTAACAAATATTCATCTCAGAGAACAGACTCAAAAAAAGAACGAATTACATGAAGAAACTTTGAAAAAGCAGAAAGTAAACCCAGGAGATTCAAATAATCAAAGTAAGAAAGACAAAAATTAACAAGATAACATGATCCCTGAAGCGAATATACTTTTGATTGACCTGACATCAGATATTATACAGAACAAGATGAATGGAAAGCATCTTAACCGGAATTCGGAGCCAGCAGAAACACAGCTTGACCCGAACAAGAAAAAAACTTAAAGGAGGCCAGAATTATAGTATATTCGAACAACGATTACAGAATATTTCAGACAAAGCAAGAGAGGATACGAAAAAACAAACCAAAAAACAACAGAGGCTCTAGAGCTTTTCCCAGAAACTTGGTGCACAGCAATAGGGAAACTCCCAGAAAATCAAAACAGACAGAATTAAAGATGTCAAGTAGAGACGAGACTGAAAACAAAGGAGGAAAAGAAGAAATTACCCAAAGTCAAGGAAAGACGATAGAAAAAACAACAATACAGACCATAGAAGTTGAAGAAATAGAACAGAGAAACATCGACTTGTTGATGAATCCATCTACTTATTCGACACAGGATTCAGAGAATAATGCAAATGAAAGCTCGCCGAGAACTACGATATCCGAAAAATACAGAAATTGCTTCAATGATTATAATAGATTGTTACGAGGAATCATTCACAGGATCACATATAGCCGTAGAGTTATCTTGTGAGGAGATATCGGACGTTGAATTGTCCTCTGAAACCTATAATTTATCTTCAACATGTTGGGAAGGAGCAGATCGTGAGAACCAAACAGGGGAGTATAGCTGCATTAGCTCAGAAGGATCTGAGCGGAATGAGAAGCAAGACTCCAGTACAACAAGCATGCACCTTGAACAACCAAAATTCATCGACCCACACTGGAGAACAAAAACAATACGCCTGAAATTAGAAGGAAAAACGGATAAAGAGACCAAAATCATCATGAACAGAACAAATACACTAAGCCTACTACAAGCAATACCGAAATTGAGGAAGCTGAACACCAAAGATATCAAATTAATTGAGTTCATTGATGAGGAAAGACTATATGGAATATGGATATATTGCCATACAATCGAATTGAAGAGACAAATAACAGCATGTGCTAAAGAGATTAAGTCATTAGGGTTTATTGTGATGGCAGAGGATAACCAAGAGAACAGGCACGATGATACCAACATTACGAACCGGCGAGATAATAGCAGAAGGTATTCAGATATCAGCAGTGATACAGATATTATGAGTAAGGAGTATGAAGAAAGTGTGACATACAGGGAAGGAAAGAGAAATACTGCCTACCATAAAAATACCAATTACCATTATCAGACAGTGAAAGAACCTACAGGACGGAAACAAGAGAAATCGCCCTTTTGGAGAGACACCGGTATAGAAATGGAGCAAAGAGGGCTACGCAAACAGGAGACTCTATAACAACGAATAATAAGTAATAAAAAAAAGCAGTTACATTATGTTCATGGAACACAAGAGGCCACCAATACTTATTCCAAACGGATCAGCCAGAATTAAACAATGCAACCATCATATGCTTACAAGAGACATGGCTGATTGAACCTCCCATATGCGAAGGCCACCTCACCTATAAGAATCCGGCAATGGCTAATAGAACCGGCCGACCGTCAGCTGGCCTTACATTAATAAAACAAGACTTGGCCTCAGAAGTCATTGAATATCACAACATAGGTAGCCCCAAAATACGATATTGAAAATTGATACAGCGAATCAACAAAGACCTAAACTTGGATTAACAAGCCTTAATGGAATGTATTTAAGCATCACAAACGTCTACTGGAACCCTAGAAAAACTAAAGAGGAGACAGTGATAGATTCAATAATGACGGATAGCACTTCACAGAAATACGAAAGCATAGAATTCATTATATGTGGTGACCTCAATTTTTATTTATTTGATGATGAAGGGGAAATAATCGAAGAACATACTCTGTAACAACGAGCATGTAGATGGTCTATAAAAGTACGCAATAGGAACTTGGATCGCTGGGATGCAGTTAATAAAGAAACAAACAAACCGGAACCGTCATGGTCGCGTGGAAGAACGAAATCAATCATTGATGGCATATATACCACAAAAGGAATACCTCAGTCCTTGTTTAAAGCAGAGAATGTATGTAGTAATCACAGCAACCACTACATCCTTAAGCGCACGTGGGAAATGCACACTATTGAGCGCCACAGAATAAATATCCCACAGCTCACAGTGTCGTCAAGAATTAATCGACTCAAGATTCCACAGAACAAATTAGCAGCACTCACTGAAACGTTTAAGAACTCGAAGCTAGAAGATTCCAATAGAGTTAATTACGGATGGATATTCAAACAATTCCGATTAACAGGGAAACAGAAAGATCAAGCTCAATCCACATCTAAATATACATACAACAAAGCAATAGCTGAAAATAAATATGAAAAGAAAATGATAAGAGAGCCAAAACAGAAACCCCACGCACGAAAAGGCGATTGATAAGCACAGCCAAACAAAGATTCAAAAATTGGCTGAAGAATGCAAAAATGATGCAAGAACAAGAAAATGCCTAACAGATGATGAATATACTCAAAAACAACAATACTAGATGACTATGGGAGCTTCTGAAACCTAAGAAAAACACAGAAGAAGTAATGATAGTAGACTTCCCGGAAGCTGCTTGGGTAACATACTTCACAGAGCTATACCAAGAAAGAACCACAAAGAGTAATAAGAACTCCGCATCTAGTGAAAAGAATTGGAAAGTCAGTTATGATATAGAAGAACTCACAAACACAATTAAAAAGTTGAATGCATCAAGAGCCCCCGGACCTGACAGCATGTCAAACGCCACACTAAAAAAGAATCCTGAGACCTGGGCAAGATTCTGTGGAGAAATTATCGAGCTCATTAACTGTACTAAAAAGATACCGGATTCCTGGCAACTGGCCATATGGATACCGATATACAAACAAGGCTCTACTAAGGAACCAATGAACTATTGACCATTAGCACTCTTGGAGCCTCTAGGGAAAATATTTGCTAATTTACTCCTCACAAAACTTAATATATGGTCCAAACAAGCAAACCATTTGGCAGTGAGACAGACTGGATTTGTCCACAATGTCGGCACGAATGTATATTTGGCAATCCTAAATATGCTGAAACATGAAGCGCTGAGGACAAAAACTCAAACATATGTAGCATATGTAGACCTCAGCCTTTCATATGATAAAGTCAACCGTGACCTGTTATGGGCTAAACTGGAGCAATGGAGATGCCCTAGCGATATACTTGAACCCATTAAACTCCTATACACCAACACCAGAATTCAAGTGAGAATGACAGCAGATGGAGTTGTAACAAAATCAATCAAGACTTGGCATTGACTAAAGCAGGGTTGCCCCTTGGCGGCAGCATTATTTAGTCGGTTTACTTCAGATTTTGAGAAAGGTATAAACGACCCAAGCATAAACCCTCCGAAATTAAATGCCACGAAAGTGCCTGGTTTAATATATGCGGATATCATCCTCTTTGCAAAAACACTGTGTGGTCTCCAAATAGCACTGAATAAAACACAGGAATACATGGAACAAAACGAACTTTCAATAAACAAAGAAAACAAAAATAATGCTGCTGTCAGATATAAAGAAAAAAGAGAAAAAAACTCATGCATATTATCTGAAAAAAGAAACATTGGTTCAGGTTTCTACTTACAAATACTTAGGAATCTGGATCAACCAATCTACAACAGAAATACCATGGACGCAACATCTGAAATCAAAAACCAAAGCCCTAGCACGACAGGGCCTCATGATACATAGAAAATATGGCAAATTCTCTCTCTCTCTCTCTCTCTCTCTCTCTCTCAGAGTAGTGCTAACGTTCTATAAACAAAAAGGTGACAGCGATTTTAGCATATGGAGCTGAAACAATGATCAACCTGGACTCAAACATATGGATACAACTGGAGGCGCTATTCTGGTGGAAAATATTGGGACTGCCGAAAGGGATGCCGATGACATGGATACGCTATGAGTTGGGACTCCAATCCCTACAATCAATAGTGGAATGGAAAACATTAGACATATTTAGGAAAGTAAACAGTGAAGAAAAGATCCCGGCCCTGGACATCCTGAGGAGCTCAAAATTTGAAGTCAACGACAGCGTATTAAACAAATGGAAAGAAGAAACCATGCGGTTATGTAAGAAAAGAGAAATTTCTCTAGGGACATTGATAAGAATGGCCCAGATCGCAAAAAAAAGCTTGTTAGACTTGATTGGATCGAGACCCAAGAGAAGAAAGACCGATATAAAATGAACTTAAAATGTGAAAGCGAATCAAGAGCGGTTAATCAACTTCCACACTTCCTCAACCTTTATCTGGATAGAATAATCCGAGATAAGTTTTTAAGATTTAGACTGAACCTCCTTCCCACAAGAGAAGTCCTAGGAAATTGGACCCAAAACAAAGCTAATAATAAAGATTGTAGATTTTGTTTA
This sequence comes from Ambystoma mexicanum, assembly GCF_040938575.1. Lineage (NCBI taxonomy): Eukaryota > Metazoa > Chordata > Amphibia > Caudata > Ambystomatidae > Ambystoma > Ambystoma mexicanum. The sequence goes on from NC_090923.1 coordinate 645,194,328, forward strand.
ATTTCCGGGACAATCAAAACTATAAGTATATCATAAATGGAATGTGAGGCACTCAACCAGAAACGACTGATATATAGCGGCAAATACCAAAGTGCTACCTTAGAACTAGATGGAGCCAAATCCTGATGGGAAATAATTGAAAAATGGTCGCTACCATCGTCCATTTGTGGGAAGATATTACAGCCGAAAAGTATCTCAATATTGATGAATTTTAAAGTAAATACTAAGTGATGAATCATTTGTAGAATGATAAATGTATTTTTGTAGGACCGAAATATAAGGTTTAAAATACAAACCAAATACCTTTTAATAAAAAATAAAAAATACTGCCACCAGCCATTAACTGTAGTGAGGGTAACATCAAAAGGTAAGTAAAGTCAATTTCCATTTACTACTCTTGGAAACAGTAGTTTATCCAAGAGAAGATATTTAAACCTTCAGAGAAATCCAAAGGACTTCTCTGTGAGACTGCCATCAAGGTGCTGTGTGTCTGTCACAATGCAAAGGTGATGCAGATGGAGTTTGTCAGACTCCAAAGTCATAGAAACAGAGTCCAAATCAGATCAACAATACGTGAGTGAGGAAAAAGGATAAAAAATCTAAATCCTAAACTCCTGCAAAAGAGTTGGGGGTCTCCAAGGTAGAAGCGTTTTAACACAGAAATCAGAATTCTCCCTAACACAAAACATTGTAATAGACCCCTGCCTTAGGACACTGGTACTTGGAGCAATTCTAGAAGGGAACACCCAGTCTGCTGAACTCTACCATACTGAACCTTTTACCCTCCTTTCCTGCTCTACCCCTGCCTAGTAGTGGCCCAGATGAACGCACAGATTCACGAGATAGGGATGGACGACAAGACCAGCTGTATTAAAGTTATATACAGTTATAGCAGTTTGCATATATTGTTTTGATGGTTTTACTAAGTAATTTGTTGCTACCAATGCTATTGTAATGCTAAACCACAGTTGTTGTATCACCTAAAGAATATTCCAAAGTGACCTGATATTCACTTACTGTTTTAAAGTACCTACTTGACTTGTAAATCATCACCTCTGCCTAACAAAGGCCTATTTTTTTTATATAAAAGTGCATTTGTGTTTTCTTGAACTAAATGTATGCTATGGGTTCTTTGTATCTCACTACATCACGCTAGCGTCTTGATGCCTCCAGGTCTTTGTTGCACTTTATAAATTCTATTACATTACATTACAGCCCTCCTCCTTCGAGTAAGCCTGGCCATTCTACCAAACCTTTGTATGGTTCAGGCCTGAACTAAGAGGTGTAAACCTGGTCACCTAAAGTGGGCTTTTCCAAGTTCAGTCACAGACAGCAACTTGTGTAAAACTCCCTGCCAAAAAACGGCTAATTATGGAATTGTTTGATATTATTCTAGAAAATCATTTTTTTCAGGTATCAAGGAACATTTGATTTGTAAACCTCTAGAACTTCAATGGGGTCTGTCATGGCCCCTTGTTATTCAAACATCTTTATGTATTACTTTGAAAGCACATTCATCCTCAGCAAACCATAATAATCCAATAAGATTATGATATGGAAACGATATACAGATGTGTTTGGCATATGGAATGGCACTACTTTAGAACTTGAAACATTCTCAACTCAGTACATCACAGAATAAAATGAACAATGGCTATAAGTAATCCAAAAATACAATTTTTGGATGTACAAGTTAATATTTCAGAAGGTTAGTTTCAAACTTCCATCTACCGCAAACCCACGGATGTGAAAAATACACTCCACTATAATAGTTTACATACAAGTTCAATGGTTAAGAGTCTTTCATATATTCCGTTTTTAAGATTAAGTAGGATCATTTCTAACCCTGCTACATAAGATTTAGAGTGGGATAGGTTAGAATGTTTGATTAAGGGGCTAGCCAGAGGATATGATCAAAAATACTAGATCTAAAGCTTCCAGCTTGATAAGAGAAGAAAATCTGTTGAAAGAAAGAGAAAGTGAGATCAGTCTCCCCCTTTAGTACACATTACCACTTACTCGAACCAAAGTCATCAATTGTCTAGGAATCTTGACACACAACTCGCACATCTATTCCCAAAACCACCATTGATGGTACACTAATGTGATAGAAAGTTGAGAGTTTTTGTTTTTTTAGTCAAAGTAGAAAAAGGTCCACAGCGAACACTGTATAAAAGGAAGTCAGGGAAATTTTCTTGTCTCAAAGGGAATAATGTACTGAAGGGCAATGATATGTCTCACCCTTACTTGGGCAATTTTTTTTTTTTTAAAAGGAACAAATAAAAAGCCCAATGTCAGAACAAGAAACGTGAAATCTCCTGCAGTACAGTATTTTTATCAATATAAAACATGTCACACAGAAGCGCGTTGTGAATTTTGAAGTGATCCAGAACTCCCCAAATGAAGGTGATATTCTAAAGAAATTGCATCAACAAGAACTATATTGGATCAATTTGTTGGACACACTATACCCTTGATATCTGAATAAAGAATGTAATCTTAACCATTTTATCTAATTGTTAAGCCATAATAGAGCCTATTTCATATATGCCTGGCCCATTTCATATTAATACTGTCATCTACATCTTGTATGTATATATACATACATATATTTGACATTGACGAATATAATACGAAGCTTGGATGAGAGATTATAAGTGGAACTAATGGTGGTTCCTCCTTAATATTTGGCTTACTACATATCACAGTTATTTTTTCTTAACATATATCTTTCAGGGGTACAGTAGATCACTTTTTTACTTTATTACCTTTCCATTACTTGGTTATCCACTTGATATGCACAATTCTAATATTGATAGGATTAACCATTGCCTCCATCTCTAGAATTAGCTATTTTTACACTAGGCTACATTTCCTCTTGGACATCATGTCTAGAATACCACTTACAGGTACATATTACACACATATGAGACATTTGGGGACATCAAACTAGTGTTCTTTGTACCCCTCACAACGTTAACTATTCTCTTTTACAGATTGTGTCATAACATTTATCTTTTCTTTTTCTCACTACTTACATAAACATTGCTTACTTCCTATATTTCAAATGTATGTCAAAACTATTCTCCCTGTTTTGAATAATCTTTTACTTAGATGTTACTATGTCATTATGCATCTATGACATAACATTTACACTCTGCTTCCGTGCACAACTTATATAAGGTCTCTGGAACTCACAGTTTACAACATTCTTTAAACTACTGGACATGTTAATGCCATCTATACGGTTTCTGTGAGCGGCCTTATAAATATACCTAGGGAGTGAATTCTTGAATTTACACTTTTTCAACATTTTTCTGGAATTATAATTAGATGCGCTTCGGTCATTATGTACTGCATGCTCCCATTACTAGACATGTTGAAGTCATTATGCACTACATGCTGATTTTCTTTCACCCCTTTTCAAATATATCTTTTGTATAGCTTTGGCAAAGGACAGCAGGTTTGCTTGTTCAGCTCTAAAAATGTTGTGCTTCATCACTTTTGATGACAGGTAGGAAACGTTAAATGTATTTATATCACGCACCGTCACCAATGGAGTTGGTCCCCAGGTGCTCAGGCGGATCTGTAAACGAGAAGGTGGGGTGGGTTAGTAACGTGAAGAGGGAGTAGGATAGTAGGAGAAGTGATGTCCTGTTGGCGGCTTCAATTCGATATACACTGTGCGCTGAGCTTTGGTGCGTATATCGGTTTGATGACAGGCCTTGTGTGCTGTTGGTGCGGTTTATGTGTTGTTGGGGTGTGGTGAAGTGCGTGCAGTTTGCGGTGCGAGAGGTGGTTGTATAGGTTTTTGTACGAGTTAGGGAAGCAGAATTTTTGAGCTTCAGGGTTAGTGGGTTATGTGTCTCGCAGCTGACCTTCGCAGTTTGGCTTAATGCCAGGGGGTTAAGAATCTTGTACAGTTCTGTAGGGAGTGGGTTTTAATATATAACAGACAGAGATGGAGGCTGCACCTAGATTTGAGAATCCTGCAGAGTGGATGCGACACCAGCAAATGTTGACAATTCTATCTAAGTGTGGCGCTTGCTAACCTTTACAAATCTATCTGGGCTAATGTTCGCAATTCTGTTTAAGTGTGGCTCTTGCCAACATTCACATTACTATCTAGATGCGACAAAGGCAAATGCCACATTCAAATTCTATTTGAATGTGGCATTTGCTAACCTTCCTAGTCCTACCCAGATGTGACACAGGCTAATGTCACAACTCTATCAAAATGTGCCACAAGCCAGTATTTTCAGTCCTAAATGAGGCACTCGCTAATAATCACAGTTCTCTCTACATGTGACTCATGCCAACATTCACAGTTCTATCCAAGTGTGGCACATTCTAGTATTCACAGTCTTATCTAGGTACGACGCAGGCCAACATTCGTAATTCTGTCTACGTGTAGCACATACCAAAATCCACAGTCCTATCTAGATGCGACGCAGGCTAATATTCATGATTCCGTACAAGTGTGGCACATACTAATATTTGCAATTCTGTCTATGTGTGGCACATGCTTATATTTCCAGTTCCGAGTAGTACTCCCCACCCATGCCACACTTACTTTGGTGGTTGGTGCTGGTTGACGGCTGGCCACTGGCTTCCCCTGCTGACACCTGCAGACACTTTCTGGAGCCGCCTCAGTTGGAGCCGACCTTTGCCTTGGGGCAATGAAATCTCAATAACTCAACATTATGCTTTTTCATCCTCTATATTACAGAGGTCAGCAACCATTGGCTTTTCAGATGCGCTGCACTACAACTCCCATCAGCCCTAGCCTGCAAAGCCAATGGTGAGGAATCATGGGAGTCGGAGTCTAAAATATCGAGCGAGCCACAGGTTGCAGACCCCTGCTTTATAAGGTACAAATATTTTTAACCAATTTCCACAGGTTTCCCTAGAGAATTTAAAGAAATTATTAGAGTGGAGTGTGAAGGGTCAGGAATGAAACTCTGACACAGTGAAGTCATGTTTTTGGCTATAGATTTTAAACAAAATGGGTTGGGAAAACACCTCCGTCCATGCTCTAAGAGGCATTTTCCCCTACCAAAACATAACCAATGGGTCGGTTCTTTGTCAGAATGTCCAAGACAAATGTCCAAAGTACTATTCTGACCTGCACATTCTAAAATCAAAATTAAAGTGAAAGGGGAAACTTTTTTGGCCTTGAAAATTGTATACATGTTCAAAAGAAGAAATGATAACTACAACACGAAAGTAACAAAATAAATATGGCTTACAACTCCAGAGGGCAATTCCCTTCACCTGGATTTCTCTTCACTTAATAGCACTTCTTAGAGTTCCTTTATAGCAATTAACAAGTTACTTATCCCTGGTAACGTTCTTTCAACTGGATGTTCCTCCCACGTATACCTTAACTTGAATATTTCCAATTTCCAGCTTAGCTGCTTCGGAATGTTTTTTTTTCAGCAGGGGGCGCTGTGCATCAATGCCTGTTGACTCGATGTCCGTTGGAGGCCTCCGTCTCGATGTAGACATCACCGAAGGTATATGTAGCACGTGCAGCGCCCATTGGCTTCAGTTCCGTTTTCTACGAGTGAAGGATTTATCTTGTGCCCGACAGTTATTCCTCCTGAGAGCACGTAGAATGTAACTGCAAGGAAAATTCTACTGCGGGGTAGGTTGGGAGAGGCAATCAGGAATACATGATAGAAACAGTCAAAAAGAACGTTACTAGGGTTCAGTAACTTGTTCTTCGAATGGATTGACTCCTCCCATGTATTCCTTATTTTTGATACGCTCCCAAAGCAGTTATAGAATTTGGAGGAGGGAGTCCGAATTTTGTATGACATGAATAGATTTCATGGCTGTGTGTGCTCGAAATGCTACACTGCTTTGCCAAAGGCAGCTTCCTGACCTGAATAAGAGTCTAAACCATAATGTTTATTGAAGGTGTGTACAGACAACCATGTGGCAGCTGCACATATTTGCCTTATTGATACTCCCCTCTAAAGCAGAGGAAGTTGCCAATTCCCTGTACGAATGAGCCCATAGGCGTTCCGTAGGATCTTTCTCCGCCAGTTTGTAACATTCTGATATTGCCAATATAATTCATCTGGATAGTGTTGGTTTGGTAATAGCCATACCCAATTTGTGACCTCAATAGCCCACGAATAATGGGTCATCCTGTCTTACTTTGTCATTCTCGATATGTAAAACCTCAGTGTCTTTTTAGAGTCTTTCCTCTTCCTTCCCAGGATGTGGAGGTAGGTAAAAAGATAGTAAAGTTATCTTTTGTGTGAGATGAAACTCAGACAATTTTGGGCAGAAAAGTGGGCTTCACCTTCAGCACCACTATCTTTGTAAGGAGGCTTGCAGGAGCCTTCTGTGCGAGCCTATAGCTCACTCACCCTTCGGGCAGATGTAATTGCTACTAAAAAGATGATTTTTAGGGTTAGTAACCTCAAAGGACAGGAGTGTAATGGCTCGAAAGGAGCCCCCATCATAAAATTCAACACCAAGTTGAGATCCCAAACTGGGGCTTGAAAAGGGATTGGAGGGAAAACATTTGTCAGAGCTTTTAGAAATTGTACTGTTAAAGTAAGAAACTTCTTAAGCACAGTTAAAAATAGAAAGCCCCACCCCTTGATGGTACCAATCTGGAGCCCCAGATTTGACAGATATAATAAAAAGGATAACACCATTGATGTATTACATGTAAAAGTATCAACATTCTGATCTCTGCACCAGCTGCAGAACTTTTTCCAGCGGCACAAAGATTTAGTTGCTGGCGTTCTAGCCGAAAGCAAAATCTCCATTATGTCGTCCGGGAGGTCCCAATCCTTCCATCTCAGCCGCTCAGAAACCATGTGTGAAGGCTGAGCGTCCCGATATCTGGATAGAGAATTCAACTCGCGAGAGAAGGTCCTCTCTTTATGGAAGCCTTATCGGAGGAAAGATGGACATGTCCAGAACGTCCTCCTGGCCCAATCCGGGGCAACTAGGATCATGGATTTCCTGAACTTTCTCAACCTCCTGATTACGTGACGAATGACAGGAATTGGAGGAAATTCCCAGTCCACCGCAAACGCATCTCCTAGAGCTTCTCTTGGGGGACATTTCCTTGAGCACTTCCGGTTGCGAACAGATCCACATGATTGGTTCCCCAAAGGGTGAAGATCTCTTGAAGGACTTCCTGAGCTAGTTCCCACTCGTGGGAGACTGCTCTGCATGCTCAGAGCGTCTGCTGTTGTGTTCTTCTCTCCGGCTAGTTGAACTGCCGACCGAAAGATTCCTTCTTGTACTGCCCAGAACCAGAGCTGCATTGCCTCTCTGCACAGTGGTAGCAACCCTACACCACCTCTCTTGTTGAGGTAGTACATGGCCACTGTGTTGTCCGTCATTATCAGGACATTCTTTCCCCGTACAGATGGCAGAAAGGTCTTCAGCGCTAGTCTGATTGCCCTCAGCTCTAAAAGGTTATGTAGTTTGGACTCCGATGGAGACCAAAGACCGCTGATGGTCAGATCACTGGTATGGGCTCCCCATGCCGTGAGTGAGGCATTCGTCACTACTGTCATCTCCGGCCATAGTTGCCAAAATGGTTCTCCTTTCAAGGTGTTCTCCAGACAGATCCACCACTGAAGGTCCAGTGAGGCTCTGCTCGGGATTTGTAGGAGGTCTGACATCCTTCCTGAGAATTGGGACCATTGAATCCTGAGAGCCCACTGAAGAGATCTCATTCTCAGGCGTGCCTCTGGCACCAGAAAAATGCTGGATGCCATGTGACCGACCAACCTCAGAAAATCGTAGGACGGGAGACGCTGGGCACTCTGGAATTTGGTAACCATCTGCAGAATGTCTTGAGCCCTCACCTCGGGTGGCAAGGCTTTTCCCAGTGATGTATCCAGGACTGCTCCAATGAATAGGAGCGTTTGAGATGGCATCATGTGAGACTTCTTGAAGTTGAGGGAGAAGTCCAGGCTGTGAAGGGAGTGGCAGGTAAAGCTGAGATGCTCCAAGGCCTGTTCTGGGGAACTGGCCCTGATCAGCCAATCATCTCGGTAGGGATAAATGAGAATTCCCCCTCTCCCGAGACTTGTTGCCACAACCGCCATCAGTTTGGTGAACAACCTCGGGCGGAGATCAGCCCAAATGGCAGAACTCGAAACTGATAATGAGAACCACCAATGGCGAACCTCAGGTACAGTTTGTACTTGTGATGGATCGGCACATGAAAGTAATCATTCTGAAGGTCCAATTATACCATCCAATCCTGAAGCTGGCGGGCCAGAAGGATCTGAGAAAGGGTTACCATCTTGAACCTGCGCTTCCTGAGGAACTTGTTCAAGTCTCTTAAATCCAAGATGGGTCTTAATCCTCCGTCCTTTTTGGGGATTAGAAAATACAGGTAGTAACAACCCTTGTTCCTCTCCGCTACAAGTCTATAGCACCTTTCTCTAGCAGGGTTAATATCTCTTGCATAAGGAGCGGATCTGGAACTTTCAAAGAGTTGGATGACTGAGGTTTTTGCAGAAAAAATAGGCAGCAACCTTGGGCAACTGTTTCCAATGCACATGCATCTGAAGTAATAGCCTGCCATTCTGTCAGATGCTGTGACAATCTGCCTCCCACTGCAGTCATGTGAATCAAGTCCTCAGAGAGGTTTGGGGCTGTTGCATTCTTAGTACTTCTTCCCCGTCCACCGCAGGGAATCTTTGTCCTCTTTGAGCTGGCTGTCCTCTGCCCCGTCCAAATGTGGAGAAGTGACAAAGGACTTATACCCTTCCATGGTGTACCCGTGGGGCGGTTTGGAGGTGGTCCGATTGCAGCACCAAGGCATTTGGCTGCTGCCTTAAAAGTTTGCAGCGTCTCCAAACTCTCATCAGCCTTGCTTCTGTATAAATGAGTGCCGTCAAAGGGCATGTTGAGAAGTCTAGATTGTACGTCTGGGGCAAATCCTGGCTCTAAACGAGGCAAATCTGCGCATCACTGTACTTGCAGTCATAGCTCTGCTGATACGGACAGCAGAGTCGAGACCAGTCTGGAGCGATTCGCACATCGCATCTTTCCCATCCTTGACAAAGTTTAAAAATCCGGCTCGCTCTTCACCTTCGGGGATATGGTCAGCCGATATGGAAATGCAGTCTCAAAGTGTGTGTGTGTAAACCTTGCTAACGTGCACATAACATTAGCTGATTTCAAGGACATATTCCCAGCCGAAAATGTTTGGCCAGGGTATCGGAACGCTCGTCATCCCTATCCGGAGGGATTGTAAGATAGGCATTCTGCCTACTGGTGGAGGTGGAAGCTTGAACCACCAGACTCTCTGGTGTTGGGTGTTTGGACAAGTAAAAAGGGTCAAAGCATAAAACTCTGTATTTTGAAGTCAACATCTTGTTGACAGCCAGAAGAACCTCTGGTGCCTCCCAATCGGTAGCCACATGCCTTTGTATGGCTTGATGGAAAGGCACAATTGGGTCCTTTTGTGTTCCCCTGTCCAATATGTCAGTTAAATCGTCTTGCTCAAAGACGGGTGTTGGCCTCAACCACCCTATATACTCCATAACTCTTGACATCAATTGCCTTTATGTCACTTCTGTGTGGTCACCGGGGTCTGCCCTGCCGAACTCAACCTCTGGTGAGGTGTCTAACCCACTGGCATCATGCAAGCTTTCTTGTACGATTTCTATTCTAGAATCTTCTGAAATGAATGCCTCAGTCATTGATGGTGTTCCATACTGTAAACCAAAAGGTCTGGATTCATCAGAAGATTCCTCTGCATCCTCATAAATAGAGAAGAGGGACTTGAAATATTCAGACATGGGCAAAGGAGTATGTCTTTTCCAATGTAGTAGATGTCGTCATTATATTTTTGGTCAAAGGAGATGAAATCGTCGAGACGGTTGACGTCTTCGAAGGTTGCATCAATGGCTTCGACACATGTGGTGCTGAGGTCGCCCGAAGCGTAGATGGCTTCTCATAAGTTATCGACTCGAGGGATCCTTCGACCGCTCTCGAGGAGTCCTGCCTGCCGGGTCCGAAAACGCACAACTTTTGTGCTTATGAGGTCTTTCGACCAGATTATGGCTTTTGGGTGTAGTTGAGGGGGGCAAGGCCACGTTCCCGAACACCTTTAACATTTTTAATCTAAACTCTTCCCACCTGGCCGGTGAGCTAGATTTAGTGGGGCAAATGACCCATTACGGTGAGGAAATTGTAGACGAGGAAGATGGCGATCAATGGCCAGGTCTAGAGGATGATGAGTGGTGTGAACCACTACGTGACTGGGAACATTTATTCTTTTTGCGACAAAGAGAAACTGTTCTCTACTCGGCCGAAGTTTTTAGTTTTTTCAACAGAGTCTGGGGATTTTTGGGTACTACCTGCCGCAAGCTTCCCTCTACGCTCTCTCAGGGCTTTGGCCGTCATGGACAGGCAGTCCTCACACTCCGATGACAGATGAGTCAACCCCAGACAGACAGATCCTATGGGGGGGTCCATAACTGACATCTTCGCACCGCAGTCACAGCATTTCTTGAAACTCGACCTGGGAGTAGAAGACGCCGAAGACTAAGCCATTCTTCACGAAATCACTCAAAGAATTAAGAATTTCCTCGAAGAAATGTTTGAAGATATTCCTCTCAAGGAACGAAGTGTACCGTATCCGAAGCGTAATCGTGGAAAAACGGAACTGAAGCCAACGGGTGCTGCGTGTGCTACATATACCTTCGGTGACGTTGACATCGAGACCGAGGCCTCTGAGGGACATCGAGTCGACAGGCATCAATGCACAGCGCCCCCTGCTGGAATAATTTTTCCGAAGCAGCAAAGCTGGATATTGGAAATATCAAAGATAAGGAATACGTGGGAGGACACAATCCATTAAAAAAAACATTGTATAAAGTACCGCCTGGTGTACTCTCCTGCCAGCCTTCCTCTTACTCTGGGATACGTTTTATTCATACTCTTTGGTTATCTGTTGAAAGCCTTCTGTCAGGATTCGGTGATATAACATTGTCCAACTTAACCTTGCCTGGAAAGTCTTCTTGCCAGGGCTAGCCTTTTGCACAAACAGCTCTTGCTTATAAATGCCTGGTATACTCTCCTGCCACGACTTCCTTTCAGATGCACACTTCTGGAATTTAGAGCAGTCTGGTATACTGTCCTGCCAGGACCTCCTATACTTGTACTGTGCATGCTTGTCAATCTCTTTGTCACGGTTTGGTTTCTATATGTTTTTTAGCGCCTTTCGTTCCATCTCATTTAACTCATTTCCTTTATTTTATTTTCGGCACCACTGTTTGAATAAATGCACACTCTTGCAACTTTACCAGTCTCTTTAAATCATATAGCACCTTCCTTTCCATTCAATATACTTTGGTTTCCTTTCAGCACCATTATTGACAGGTTACATGTGATTTAATTGAATCCAAAATAGCTAATCCCATTAAAACAAATACCATAATAACACATTTCTTTCGTTGTTTGTCCCCCACCCCCAAACCTGCCTTTTTTATCCTAATACTTTTCCCCCAAAAACCATTATTCCCACACCCAACCCCTTCTTTAGTTTTTTCAAAATTCATTATTTTCAATTAGTTGTAAATGGATTTGTCATTTTGTGATTCGTTATAATCACTGCATACCTTGTTCACATGCTCCGGTGTCCCGGGCGGACTCAGCGGGTCATTGCAACAGGGATAGCCTCTCTCACGGTAAAACACCAGCCTTCGGGCGCCCTGGTACGTTCTCTGGGGGTCACTGGATCTGCCGTCTGGTTCCCGTCTGTGTGCTTGCTCACCTTTTGTTCACCCTTCCTGGACTTTAGTAGCGTGGAGGCTGCTCTCCGGTATAGCTGCTCATCAGGACACCGTCTTCCTCACTCCACCATTTCCAGAGCTTACCTAACTGGTCAGTGCCTCTCCAATGGTTCCTCTCCTGAGCCGCCTGGCTCCCTCGACCTTGCTTCTGACTGACAGTCCCTAGGTCAACACAGAGCGGATAGATGTTCGCACTGCAGGACCTCTCACTTGCTGATCACTTGGTTTAAACGTCCCATCTGCAGTAAGGTGCTAGCAACAACTAGAAGGCAGCATGCATTCCTGGTCTTTCGTGATCCTCATTACTCGGCTCATCTTCGGCAGTGGTTTTAGTATTAGATAAAGGAAAGTCAACTTGTGTCATTTTACAGGCAGAGTTTAAGGATATGCCTTTAGGGAGTCTTAAAGGCAAGTTTCACTTTCTAGGCGTAGGGGTTGAAGTGATGTCAGTAATTTTAGAAGGGCCATTTGGCAAGTTATTTACAGAGTGGGGGAAAAAGCATTTCCAATAATCTCAGATGGCAAATCAGGTTTCATATAACTTGAGAGCAATTAAAAAATTAAAAAATAAAAAAACCTGGTTATCTGGGGAGTAATCCACATCACCCCCTGCCTATTCCTCATTCTAGTGGCCCGCATAGTCTCCCTACTTGAATTTTGATAGCCAAACACTCCAGCCTTACACCGAGATGAGGGTAACATGCCATTAGGGCATGGGGACTGGTGAAGCACACTTTAAGGGACAAGGAAGGTATGTGATCTCCTCCGTTGAGATCATTGGGTTTCCCTGAGAGCTGCCCCCTCGCCCCCCAACAAGGTGGTCCTCATTCACATAGCCACCCTTGGGGTCAAGATCAAGTAGTGGCTGCCGTCCCCTGACCACATAAGGAGGGGGCTCTCACAGGAAGTGATGACATCCTTGAATTAATCACAGGAGGTAAAAACAAACTTTGATTTTCATTTCCGATTTCATACCCAAGACACCTCGTAGTTTATATCAGCTCGTCCTTTACTAGAAAACTTTCTTTGCGAGAACTATGGTCCGATTTACAAATACTCTACACCATATATTTTGGATGAACTACAATTAACCCTACGAGGTACATGAACATCTAATTTTAGAACCTTGGCTTTTATTCCTATGAACTTCTCTACAATTGGATACAAAATGACATTCTGTTGTGATTATTATATTTAAGAGAATGAATAATAGTTATCAAAGTATACAAGGCATTCTGCTGCCTGTGGCTAGTGATGAAGTGAATTGGGGCCTACCAGTAGCAATGGTCTTTTGGGAACTGTTAGCATGTAGAGGTTTTCTCATATGTCTGTCTACATCAGAAGCTGAAGTTTTCTTTGAATTGAAAAAAGAAAACCTTTGGCTCAGAGAGAAAGAACTTTACTTTAACAAGGCCAAGCATGAGTTTTCTAGAGTTGAAAATCAGAAGGACAAAATTTCAGCTCGAGTTGGCCAGACTACAAGGGTCTCAAGGCTCCACATCAGAGGGTGTGGAAGTGGTTCTAGGGCCTCGTCTCATCAAGGATGCCCTAGGTATCTGTTGAACATGTATGATGAAAGAAATTATAAAGATAGCTTAACTGCTTGCGAATATTCCTGGTGCCTGATAAGATTGCATGGTGGAAATCCAGCCAGAATGTGACCGTCTGCTGAGAAATTATGGAAATGTCCAAGGCCGACAGAAAATGCTTTTACAGACTGAAAAAGGCTCTACTCATGAAGTTTGGGAAGATTCCTACCCAATACCCAAAGAGATTTAGAGAATATGAAAAAATTGTGTCATTTGTAACAGATTCTTTGGAAAGAGTGGCTGGGTTGAAGGCCAGAAGGTGACCGCTTTTGAGGACATGATCAATTTGGTCATGCTTGAACATACGTTTCCCTCTTGTTCCCCTAAACTGAAACCGCACTTGGCAGATTCAAAGGAATTGGTTCCAAAAAAGCTGGCTATTGCTACTGCCGCGTGGGTTTCACATAGTGTGTCCCCTGAAGACAAACATGCTTCTTGTAAGGATGAGGGGAAAAAAGCAAAATGAGAGGGCGGGAGAGTATGAAAAATCTTCTTCCCATTAGACACACACAAAGTTTAACAAGGGGGATACGTCGCATGGAGAGGGTAGTGGGACTCACCATCCCAAGCAAGGCAGAGGACACTGTAAGCCTCCCTACTTACAGAGGTCCAGTGGATATTTTGTAACCTGTGGAGCAAGTGACCATGTGAATGGAGTAAACCAGATGTAAGGGCAAGACCTTGGGGGTCCAGTCTGTAAATCTGGTCCTTCCTTGTCACAGGAATATCCTTCTCTTCAGACACCTTGTCCAATGGTGTTGGACATGAAGTAGATTTAGTTTCCCTGTATACTTGGGATTCTAGAATTGCAGAAGCCTCTTCTCCCATGCCCGGTAACACCCAGAATTATGTTCAGGATAGTATACTAGTAGACCGGGGTTAAGCTAATGTCGGAACTTTCGGGACTGAGGGCTAGCTAGCTTTTTGGCTGTAGCTCCTGAGATTCTATCCGGCTACAACCAAAAGACCAGGGGCTATAACCCCCTTAACTCCCCCCACTAGCAACGCCTCTGCTAGTAGATGGTGTAAGTGTTTCTATTAGAAACACTGGGGCCGGTACAACTGTAGTGGATTCCACATTGGTAAACCCAGAGGCTCTGGCCTGAGCTCCACTGATGACTACCCAGTAGACAGATTGTTCCCTTTCACCGCTTCCCCGGTTACTTTAGCTGTCAGAAGAGAAGTGGTCAGGACACCAGTCAGTCTGAGGAGGAAAGTTCCATGAAATCTACTGCCAGACATAAAACATCAAGACTTGGTTCTTGAGGGGAATGATGCAGACTTTTCCCGCACTTGCTCTAAAAACCAGGCCGCCTTAGCCAAGTTTAAGATCCAGCCCAAAGGGGAAAACTAAGGCTAACGGAGTAAAACATTCAAGGGAGGGAAAGAGAATATTCGCCCGCCATACCCAAAACTGAGGTTGAGGTAGAATGTGATTTTTAGGCAACAATGTTAACCAGCATCAGGTTTCCTCTTCTCCCAATGCCAAATCAGAGCCATCATGATAGGAAGGAACATCAGGCCAACCCGAGACCCAGATTGCAGTCAACTTAAAAAAAAAAAAGTTATACCTGGACTGGGGAAAGCAAAAGCCTTGGATTCCCACTAGACAATTATGTGGGGAGGAGCAGCATGGTAAAACAACAATGGCTAGGGTTCACAGTGCAAACTAGCAGCCTGAGAAACCTTATCCTTTACTATGCACAATGACATTTTAATGCAACTCACACAGTGTCAATGTCAAACAGTACCTGCATGCCGCAGACCCGGACTCCTAGAGTGGCTGATGTGCTCTGCTCGCATTTCTTCATCTGACGTGCAGCCTTTTCTTCGGATGCATCATCCCCATGTTGCCTTGTCCCCATTTTCAGATCGAGGACGCAAGGGAATTTGAAATGATGTACCACGTTTTCCAATAATAGGAACTCTAATGATAGTGTCAAGGGCATGCTAATTCACACAATGTAAAAATAGTAGTTTCAATAACTTCAATGCATTGAAAACAATAATGCTCCACGGGGATAGTTGACAGGCTTACCAAACAAAAATACAACATGGAGTGTCTTAATGGTGTAACTTGGAAAAGAATATATGTTGCAAAAACACATTTTAAAGATTCAATAAAAAGATTTGAATTTTTTTTTTTTTTTAAAAAAAGACATTTCAGCCCCAAAAATATATTGAAATAAAAGTCCCCATGCAGTCATGTGCAGTTGAGACTGCCCACTCTGCCCGTCACCACTAGAGGGAGCTGTTGCTTTACGAAATACCTTTGGTGAGCTGTACGTTTGTCTGATGTAATCAATTACAACCAAATATACCACAGAACGTGTCAACACTCTGAAAATGTCTCTGCTCACGCACTTTGGGTCATGCACATAGGCTTTCACACTAATCAAAATATTGTGGCAAGTCTTCGCCCCATGTTTTAGAATGAAGGCATCTGAAAGCAGTTTGCTTCTTGTTTCCAAAGCAGTTGAGTGCTACAATTGAGTTTTGGCCTCAAACTGTAGAAACAAGCTTAAGGAAATGTGAAAAATAACAAAACCAAAACCCAAACTTTAGAAAACTTACCGGGGTGAAGGGGGAGTTTTGGGGGGGGTGGGAGGGGCGGTGTCGGTGTTTAATTTTCTATGCTCGGACATAGGGGACAGATGTATAGAAGGCTGACTTATATTGTGACAGGGACAACTCTGGGAGCAGTAGACAAACCAGTTCAAGGTAGCAGTGACGAGAGTTCTCTAGGCCAAGTCTCAAGAGGTGGTGAGCTTGTAAAGCGTCCACAATGGGCATGTCAGTTTCCCCACAACAGATGAGCAAAATCCAGTGTAGTGAAGCTGGAGGCTTCACTGCACAACAGTCCAGATTCAAAAATAAAAAGCAAAAAGGTTTGGGGGTCCATTAAAAATGGAAGGACAGGTGCAGCAAAGAGAAATCTGTCCCAACAGTCTAGCAGTAGAGTACTTACAAAAGACCGAGAGTGTAAACAGATCACAATAAACTAACACAAAATGCCTCTTTACCAGATGTGTTTTAGCGTGAAAAACGAAATATCTGCCTTTGGTGAAACTTACACACTCAAGTGCATCTCCTTGTTTAATTATACAATCAAATAATCAAAGCAAATCTAATCAGCAGAACCGTTGGGAGTGGAACTAGAGATGGTTAGGAAGGAACGCAGGTACCCAAACAGAGAACCATTGGAAACTCCTCAGGACAATAGCAATTTTGGTTTTCCAGTTGTTACAGAAGGTCTTTCAATTGGCTCTACCTCAATATCCGCACCAAATATGGTTCTGCAATCAATAGTAGGATTATACGATAGCATAGTCTACCAGGTTAGGTCTCATACTACCCAATTAATGGAGATTACTAAACTAGTTAAATCCATCAGACAACCGCAAGTAATGCAGAATGGTTTTCCCTTGGAATATCTCCAGGACATGAGTAGGAACAAGATGCAGAAACACCTTTATTAAATAATCAGCAGTGCACAAAATATTCCTCTCAGGGGCTCAAACCCAGTACCAGATCTCTTAATATAAATTGTCACCAGTGTTGAAGAATGGAGATCCATTAATATGTATGACAAATGGTTCCAAGACAAGTAAAAAGAAAATCTAAAAATATGAAGAGCATTCCTGGTATGAAAAGGAAAGTATCTTGCCAATTCTGAAAAGGAGTGTGGGAGGCCCCCCTACTGAGAACGTGTATGTGTCAAATAACCTATTCTATGGAATTTCTTCCAATCAGGGGGGTCTACAACCACGTTTTAGCTCACGGCACCCTTCACAGAGGAGAACAATCCATGTGCATATCAGTCTTTGTCCCACCCAAAAGGGCAGTCTTGCGCACTCTAGCTAAGAGTTGTGGGACACAGAGGTCAAGTGTGCTTAGAGTGACAGTCTCCCTCGCCACTGGCAAACAGAATGCCTGAGATTAGCAGGTCCCATGGTGCAATGATCCTCCAGTGTGAACTAGATTTCCCAGACGATTGTGTGCGTGGGATGCCATCCTGCACCAACATCGGACAGATCAGGAGTCGGACCTGATCCGGCATTTCCTGTAGCAGTGAATTAAAAAAATATTGGGACAGCAAGCGTGGTGCTTCTCAATGCTAAATTCTAGCTTTACCTTCCGTGACTAGTTGTTTTTTGCCTGGTGTTTCCTTTTGTGCTTTTTGACATGGATTACTGGATTTTCGTATTGCCTTGTGGATTCTCCTTGCTGGATTTAGTTGCATTCTGTGGATTGGATGTCTGGAATACCACTGCCCATCTTCCTGCTGGTATTGTGTTGTGGATTCAGCATTGTGGACAACTGTCTTAATCTCTGGAATTTTGGTCTTTTGATCCCTGGCCGTTGTCCTTTCTGCTTAGTTTCGGTCCCCGTTCCGACCGGTTTTAGGTCCTACGAATCGTGTCTTTTTTCATTTGATTGGCTACTTACTCGACGGGCGGTTCTCTGGCCTATGTACTTTTCATCCGATGGGAGGAGGTCTACGTTGTTTATCCATATTGTTGATTCATCAAACAGGTAGAAGTGGGGTTTTGAGGGGGAGGGGAGGGAGAGAGAGGATTGCTTCTTTGTTGCTTGAGAGTCTGATTTGCTTGTTTTCCTTCCATACATCGTGGGAGAGAATCCAGTCTCCCCCCCCCTGCCTTTTCACGTGAGCCCCGAGCTGCTGTGTGTACAGTTTACGAAGGCAGTGCTCTCGGGAGGAAAGCCACCCTGTAACAGGAACCCTGCTGCCTCTAACATTTCCTTGTGTCATAGGCAGCTGGTTTGTGACAGATACCCTTTGTCATCCAAGAAGCCAAGAAGAGTACATTTCCTGTGACATAGTGCCTAATATCGATGCAAAATGAGAAGAAACAGAAATGGAAGGAGTACATTAAAGCCTTCGCCACACCTGATACCATAGAAGAGGCAGGAAGTCAGCAAGATGAGGTTGGACGAACAGATGATCTGCAAGAGATCAGCAATACAAATGCATAGGCGAGCAATGAGGATATTATTAATGATTATAATATGAATGAAGATCAATCTCTCCCTAGATCATTAGCAGCTTTAAGTATGGCTGGTGTGATCACGGACAGTGCTATGATGGACACCGGATGTTATAAGAGGCCACGCAGCTTCTGTTGGGAATGGGAAGAATGTTTGTGTACATTTAGAGTCGGTTTTTAAGAATGAACAGATCAAGAGAGCTATCCATCTTCTTAGGTATCCCCTCTCTGTGCACTACCCTCTTCAGATGTAAAAACAAAACAAATTCAGTTGTGGTCCAGATGTGGATAATGTGACATTGCATTTCTATTCTAAAGCAGAGTTTATTTTGGTATGGAGCGGGGGGGTGGTGCTGGGGGGGGAACAGGAACATTTTTAGTAGAGGGGTTACAATGTCTTTCTTCCACATTCAGCTTCATCTGGTGAATCGCATTGTCGTGTGGCGGACAAGAAAATGAAGTACTTAATTGTCACTTAAAATGGAGCGATTTCAAAATCATCTGCCCAATGGGCGAAGAGGGACAGAGGCTAATACTTAGTGAATTTCCCAGGCAAAGATCAAAGAGAAAGGGTGCCGATGATCAGACATGGCTCAACAAAATCGACCGGGTTGGTAAGTGGGGTGGGAATTGAGTTTACGGAGCTGGAACATAAGACGCTTTAATAGTAGTTTCTTTTTGGCGGTATGGTTCCAAACATGATGGCTTATTCCAAGACTTTTGGTTATTTGCCCCCGATAGATTATTTTAGAGTTTGCCTAAAGAAGGCTGCGACAGCGGGAAAAGGGTAGATTGTCAGGCAGCCTTTTAATAGCTACAAGTGTCAGCCTCTGCACCACACTGAGTGACCAGTTAAGCTCCAGCTCAACATTAGTGGGTGTACGCTCTAGCAAAATGGGGATCCAGAAAATATGTTACTAATTAGCCAATGTTGCAACCAGAAAGTGGAATGTGAGTAACAACCGAGATCTAAATTGGACAAAGTATTTAACTGATGGATAGATTTGGGTGGATTTATGAATAGAATGTGTGTAGGGTATTTCAAATGAACTTCCCCAGACATGATAAAAAGATAGGGCCAACAACTTCATGCCTACAGTAATTGCTACTATCCAGACTGAGCCACTTAGTGCTACCTCCAAAGTCTACACGGTCAATTTGGGCAGAATTTCTGGGCAAACAGAATCTGGTTAAACTAAACAGCAATTCAAAAGGAGACATGCCGGGCCAAGCAATATGATCTAGATTGGCCTCACATTCCACTATCAACTACATTTTTGTTTGTTCTTGGGTTTATGACAAACATGAAACATTATAAATTGAAAAAACAGTGAGCAAGCACAAATATGAAATAGTTTTCATACAGCAAAAATGAGGAATTGCATTAGTAGTAATTTGCTGGTAATTAATAAAGGCAATAGGTTGAAGTGGAATTTTAAGAATCTTACACTGTTGATCAACATTTCTGAAATTTGGATGAGGTGGGATGCATAGAAAAAGATTATTGTGCTCCACATAATTTTAATTACTACTATACGAGAGTGGCTCTATGTGACATCCAAACAAACTATCTGTTTGAAATAATTGGTAGGCACAGATTGGAAGTTAGAAATAGGAAAAGGGAGAGAACAGCCCTAGAAAAGGTTAGCCGAGGTTATGGATTAAAACAACGAAGAAATTATTGTAGGTAGGAAACAAATCAAACAAAAATTGGTTTAAAATGCAAAACAATAAACCATATGCATTAGAGAAGGACAATTAATGTTGAACCTAGTTCTAAAAAAAAGTGATTGCAAATGAATGTGGGCGTTGTTGACTAATGACAATGATAATCATTCATGCAATCAATCAAATACCTGAGAAATTATCCAAGTTATGACTTCCAGCATTTCTTTGCAAAGACCAATAATTGGTCCGATTTTACATTACATAATGAATCCTATTTGTGTTAGATTAATTTCGATGAAGTAGATCTAATGCTAGGTAGTCTAAAAAGCTGTCTGGCTAATGGCCCGCATGGATCAAATGCAGCCTTCAAGGTGGACGTTAGATTTGTTTTAAAAGGACCTCACAAAATGGGCTGAATCAACTGGGGGGGCTTAGTATATTTCAGATACTAAGCCTACAATGTCCATTTCAATTTTCAATTGTTTCTTAACCTTTGACATCTCTGAACTGATGTAATGTTAAATTAGTCAATCTGTATCCTTTCCTCAGATTATCCAAGCTGAACAGTCAGTCTCTTCTAGTACAGTTGGCCAGAGATGACTGAGCATTTAAGGTGTTCAGCCACTACCTTTTTCTTAGTGCACTGTACCACTCTCATTAATTTTCTCTTCTCACAGCAGCTTTACGTGGTCTATGACTTTTGTTGACCAATCAGTTTGAAGGTTTTGTGAATGACTAACCATCCTCATTAGAGTAAGATCTTACCTTGCTTGCATAACTCTAAAATAAAACTGTATATACTTCCTCATGATCAAAACAGAATTTGTACTAACTCGTAACTATTGGTAAGGAATGACAGACTGAAAGAGCATTGAAAGTAGCAGACCAACTCGCCTATCGCATACACCAAAGAGGCAATCGCCAAGCCAAAGATCCTATTGTGCCCAAATCTGACAATCCTGAAGATCCCAGATATTTTATTTATTTTATTGTTGAAAGCTTACCGAGCTAGAGGTATTCAGTGAAAATGTTGCCAACAAAAACATAGTCCGTGCACAATATCGTGGTGAAAATACCTCTGCAGCAAAAGTCACCAAGCCAAAGTAGTGAAATAAATAAAAAGTAGCCAAAGATGCAGTGCTGCTAGATTAAGTGTTAGCGTTAAGGAGGGTTTAGTGGGCTTGTGATTACTGGATTTAGGGTTAGGACAGGAATTGGGCTAAAGATGCAGGTTCCGTTTAGAGCAAAGATTTTGGTCAGAATTAGGGTAAGGGTAAGATCAAGGTGGTTGTGGGAGGGCTGATGAGGTTGTGTTTCGGTAGTGGTAAGGGTAAATGGAGTCAGCGTAAATGTTAGGATAGGGGTTATGGTAGGGAGTGTTGGGGAGAATTCTCAGAAATGTGCCAATTCCCTTCTAACTTAAAGACCACCAGCTCTTTTTGCTGGACTTAAGGACTTTTAATTTCTAACCTGGACAGAGCAAGACCTTTTCCCCCACTCTCTCAGGTATTTTTCTGCGATTTGGAGTCTGTTTCTTTTGACTTTGGAATCTGACAAATTCCATAGGCATCTTTACATTGCGACACACAGCACCTTCAGTGCAGTAGCACGGGGAAGTCTCTCAGATTTACCAAAGGTTTAAATACAGTCTCTTGGTGAAACTACTGTTTCCAGGAGCAGTGAAGTGAAATTGACTTTACTTAAGTTTTGTAACTTTAGACCCAGCATACACCATCTTACAATAGGGTGCTGGGTCTAGATTACTTTGTATCCCTTCGGATAGTTTCTCATGTACCATTTTTATGTTACCCTTTTTTTTTATTGAAAAACTACAGTTTCTTTTATGCAAAAACAGAAAAACAAAACTTTTGTTTCAAAAAGAAGAAAACTCCATTACTCCATAGCTCCATTGCTGAAAACTTCAATCAGCTTAATAGAATCATAGTGTTTCATTCCACGCAACCATCCGACATCATACATGATGTATACTTAGACCTAAACTGACCCACCCAAATCTCCACATATTAGTTAGATACACACTATTCAGCAACATTGATCCTTCAAGGAACATCGTTGAGAGCAGCCATTAAAGGGGAAATTTCAGCAACACATTCAAAAAGTTCACAATAGCACAGACGTGTTTCACATTATTGCCAGAAGAGATCAAGCGCCACCACGCTGTTACCCTTTCTACAGTTAATGGCTGGTGGCAGTGGTTTACTTTTTTCTACGATTGTGTGTTTTTACTGCGGGCAGCAATTGTAGCTGCAGTCGGACACACATGGGTGCCCATTCTGTCAAAATGGCCCCAGTTTTTTTTGTTGCCATTTCTTGTTGGAAAGGTCCGTCTTGAGATTTACTCCGCGCGCCAAACCAGGTTTGGTCTCTTTATTAATTTAGTCGTTGGCGGGATTCACTGGAGAAGCCCGCCTCTGGCTCCAGCGTGTCCGGCAGTGGCCGGAAGTGAGGGAGGTGCCCTGTGCTTAATCCCCTTGGTTACTGGAATTCACCCAAAGGTGATTGGACGGCTGGCTGTCGTTGGAAGACAGCCACCCTGCTGAGCGAGCGACAGCTAGGCTGCGAATGAATCGGAGAAACCTGCATAAAAGGCAATACTTTTGGCTTAGAAGGTAGAGTCGACCACTGAACGAAGAAATCTGAAGAAGAACTTGGAAGAGACGCTTGCCTGATGAAGCCCTGCTGCATTGCTAAAGCTCCGAATTCGCCTTGACTGGAGAAGCCCTTCAACGGACAACTTCTCCCCTTGGGTTGGTGGGACCAATCAAACCCAAAGCGAACTCGTCTGGACATCCTCTTGGAGGTGGCTGTCCTTCTATTGCTACTGCAGGAACAGATTGCCGCGGAGAGGAACACCAGAATCGAGCGTCTCGTTTTTAAGTCGGACCCGAGCTCCAGGAAGATCCTCCGGACTCCCATGATGCAGGACTGACCAAGCTCGAGCAACCTCAGAGTGCTAGACCCGAGATGCGAGGAAAGTCCATAAAGGTATCCGAGAACCACGAGGAGCTGAAACCGCGAAGTGCAGCTGATCTGAAGTTTGCCCACTGCTGCTGCCAACCTTCAATACGTAGTGCCGGAGTCCCCAGTCGTCCTCCCTCTTGTCCCCACAACTGAGGCCCAGGAACAACAGGATCTGCAGACCTACATCGGAACAGAAGCCAGCTTGAACCAGTTTTCTTCAAACCAAAGATACTGTAAAACTAAGCCATTGCTTACCTCTTGTTGTGTAGCCTTGCAAGCGCTCAGTTGCGACTTGTCTTGGTTGCTTTGCAGAGTTGCTTGCAGCTTTGCACCTCACAAGCTCCCCAGTTTGTGGTCCCACAGTGATTTGATTTTCTTCAAAGACTTCTAAAAAACTTTGTGCAAGACTTTCTTACCTACCAGAAGTGCTTTAGCTCACCTAGACTTTTTGCTCAATTAACATTGGCTGTCCTGGCTCCCTAAAAGCCTCTTCTTACCTCTAACTTTGTGCTTTAGCTATTCCTCTGTAAAGGGTTAACTTACTTTGCATTGGAGCGTTCAATAAGTACTTACCGGTTTAAGAATACTTGTTAACCACTGTTTTATTCCATCATCTTTTCCTTTTGACACTAATCTCAGAATTGCTCTAAAATGTACCAGTGACATGCCATGCATTACCGTAATAGCATTTCTGACTTAGATTCACCTGCTGTGCATATAGTCTGACATCTAGTGGTAACCGCAGGGTATTGCATCTGGTCTTTCGAGGATCGAAAGGGGACGTCGACATGGGCGTGCCTGTAACACTATCCCTAACGTGACGTGTAGTGTAGTGTACTCAAAATCCCTCACGCGTCGAGGTCCCTCCAAATGTATTTTTTCTGCCGTGAGGGAGCCTTATGACTACCGTGAGCGGGTACAGAAAAGAGAGAAGACTAGTAAGATGTCCATGTTCCTTCCATCTGAGCGGGGAGGAAGTGTGGGCGCATGTGAATCTAAGCAGATACAATCATCAGAAATGCTATTACGGTAAGTAATGCATGTCTTCTGATGCTTGTTAATCTGCTTAGAATCACATGCGTGCATAGACTAGCGAGCAGTACCTGGAGTTGGAGGTGGGATGTGAGAAGCAACAGTAGTGAAAAGATGTCTTAGTACTGCTTGTCCAAACTGAGAATCAGACCTAGAATGAGTGTCTAGGCAATAGTGTTTTGTAAAGGTGTGTACAGAACTCCAGGTTGCTGCTTTGCAAATGGATTCGAGGGGAACATTTGCAATGAATGCTATGGAAGCCCCAGTGCCTTAAATAGAATGTGCTCTAGGCTTGAAGGGCAGTTCTCTCTTACCAAGAGTGTAACAGAGTGTGATGCAATTGACAATCCACCGTGAGATGGCCGATTTAGAGACAGGGTCCCCCTCTCTACCAACCGCCACTGAAACGAAAAACTGGTTTGTTTTCCTTAGTGGTTTAGTCTTTTCCAGATAGTACATGACTAACCTATGCACATCCAGTGTGTGTAGGCTTCTCTCCGCCACATTAGTGGTGTTCTGGAAGAATGTGCGTAGTTCTATAGACTGGTTCACATGGAACTTAGAAATGAATTTAGGCACAAACCTTGGGTGAGTGCGCAGTACCACCTTATCTCTGAATTTTGACAGGTCTAGAATCGAAAGGGCCTGTAGTTTACTGACTCTCCTTATCAAAGTGACTGCCACAAGAAAGGCTGTCTTCCAAGTGAGTGAGAGTAGCTTCTACTGCGGGGTTGGTGACGGTTTTCCCCTTCAAGAGGTTTTCCCTCAACCACCACTGCAACGAGAGAACGAGGGCTGCTGAGACAACCACTAGATCGTCCCATTGTCCGCTGGCCTGACACCACCGGCTGTTGAGCCACTCTTGCATGGGACGCATGTGCAAACGTGCGTGAGGAACCAAGTAAATGCAGGATGCCATCATTCCTAAAAGTTACATGGCCTTGCGTACCGTCACCTCTAGACTGGCTACATACTGGAGGGATCTGAAACAGCATGTTTTGGACCCTCTCGTTGGAGGGGAAGACGAGACCATCTTCTGTCTGAATTAGGGCCCCCAGAAACTACTGGACTTGGCTGGGGTCTAGGCTGGACTTCTTCTCATTTGTGGAGAATCCTAGACTGAATAATAGGTCTATCGTCTTTTGGGTATTCGACAGGCATGTTCCGTATGAATCCCCCGTTATGAGCCAGTCGTCGAGGAAAGGATAAACTGGGATGGATTGTCTGCACAGGTGTGCTGCCGGTACTGCCAGCACTTTTGTAAACACCCCTGGGGCTGAGGCAAAGTCAAAGGGAAGGACCTTGAATTGGTAGTGTTTGTCCTGTATCATGAACCTTGGATATTTCCTGTGTGCCGGTAACATTGAAATATGTAAGTATGCATCTTTCATGTCCAATGTTGCCATTTAATCCCCTTTGCGTCAGTAGAGGAATTACTTATTGCAGCGTTACCATACGAAACTTCTGCGGTTTGACACATTTGTTCGCTAGGCACAAGTCTAGCAGAGGGCGCATTGTGAGATCCTTTTTGGGTACAAGGAAGTACACAGAATAAATACCCAGAAGAGGGACGACTTCAATAGTGCCCTTTTCTGCAGGATCTCAACCACTTGTAGCAGGATCCTAAGGCGTTCTGGTGTTAGGTGTCATGATCTCGGAGGTCTGAATCGAGGCGGTCGGCCTTGAGCACCCACTGGTCTGTTGTAATCCCCTCCCATGCGTGCAGGAATGATGTTATACGTCCCCCATCCAGGTGGGGGGCATTTAAGGGGACCCGAACCTGAAAGTCATTTCTGACTGGAGTCCGAGGAGCCTCTGGGGGTGGAATTACGACCTCTTTACCACAGTGTTGTCCCCTAGGTGGATACAGGGTAGTGGAGATAGACCCCTGTCCTGAGGACCAATTGTTCCCAGAACCATATTGGTTGTGAGGGGAATAAGAGTAGGGCTATCCACAAAAGGAGCGGCAAGAACCTCCCTCTCTGTTGAAAGGATCTTTGAGTAATTTGGTTCAAAGTCTACAAAGTTTTGTGTTCCTTTTTTGCTGTTTCCAGTGCTTCATCAACGGCCTTGCCGAACAGGTTGGAGTCCTCCACCTGCGTGTTGAATAATGATGCCCGAGTCTCTGGCTTGAACCTGGAGTTCTTCAACCAGGCGTGATGTTTTAGCAGGGTACCCTGGGCTAAAGTCCTTCCCGCGGTCTCAGCAGCATCTGAAGTTTTTCTTGAGAATTTTGTGGTTCACACGCTTATCCTCAGCTACAATTGTAAGCAGGCGAGTACGCACCAGTTCAGGGCCCTCCTGCAGCAGGTTCCATTGAACATCCAAGTAGCTGGCCAACAACGTAGTGTTGTTGGCTATGCGGGTGGAGTAGGCTGCTGCAGTAGTGATTCTCTTTCCCAGAGCGTACAATTTCTTACATTCTTTGTCAGGCAGCACCTCGCCTGTGGACAAGGGCACATCTGCCCTCTTCCTTGTTGCCATGACCACCAAAGAATCCTGGGTGGCATGCCCCCTAATGTAGAGTCAGTAGGGGAAGGGCAAAAAGTTTTTCCACCCGTGGATTAGCAGCCTGGGTTTGCGAGGGCGTCAATAATGAGGGAGCAATGCATCTTTTAATAGAATTAAGTATTGGGATAGCCTGACTAGCAGGAGGCTTCTCCTTTAATATATTTAACAAAATCTGAATATGGCGCTGCCTCCTGCGTGGCAATTTGGAAGTGTTCGGCTGCTTTCTTTAAGATGGCGTTAAACACCATCTAGTCATCAAGAGGTGATGCCTGACGTACTGATGGGAAGGGAGGCCGAGTCCATACATAAGGTGACAGGGTCCGGGTATCGGTAGCAGACAGCCAAGGTGGGTCATCTACCGGTCGGTCGCCCCCCACCATCCTGGGGCATGATCAGTTGGATCATCCGCAGGATCTGCAAAGGGATCATCATCCTGTAGGTATGGGTCAACAGGAACTCCTTCAGTAAGGTCAAAAACCTCTTCATGAAGTAAATCAGAAGTCTTCTGAAACATAGCCATTGGTGTATAAGGGCTCTCTTCATGAGGCCTCTTAGGAGCAAACCTTTCAGAAAAGTCTACAAACCTATCCAGCCTGTTCATGCAACCCTCAAACTTCTCTCTGGTCCATGATGAGGAGCCAGGAGTCTAGAGGAAGAAAGAGCTCTTCCCAAACGATCCTCCTCCCTAGAATGTAGATGTTTCTCCACCAGTGTCTTAGATAAGGATCGAGGACTCTCCGAGTAATCTTTCTGCCCTTCCGGCCATTTCGATGCTTCTTTCGATGTGTCTCTAGAATTGTCTTTTTGTTTAAGCGCTGAAACGATCTTAGTGATACTCTCGCCGATGTTCGGCATTACTGGGAGGTGGTTCGACTGTAGGCGGTTGCGCCGTGGATTTCGGTGCAACCGGGGCCTTAAGCGGCATCGGCGCGCTCTTCTGAGGAGTCTCGATGGCTGCGTGGCTTTTGGTGCTGGCACCCTTACTTTTAGGCTGCCCGGACGCATGCCGCTGCCATGGTTGCAGGGAGTGTTGCTGATCACGCGAATCAGCGGGTGCTGTCAAAATATCAGACGTACCTGTTGCCACCTTGGATCGCTTCGACTGAACCATCAAGGCAGTATCGGGAGTTGTGTACTTTGTGTGAGTATCGGGTGCGTCCCCGTCACCGGGATGTACATTCCCCATAGCAGGACTTACGATGTGCCTAGCGGGGCTAGGGACGGACGTCTTAGAGCGAGATGTAAGGTCAATGGTGTCCAAACTGGAGCCTGGGTCGTCGCTCATCTCCTAATCACACTCAGCGGCTGTGTAGGCGGGGGAGCTACCCTCGGCCTGCAACATAGCATAGGCTGCCCACAGCTTTACTCGACACTCCTTAATAGTCCTAGGACGTAGGAGATTACCGGACTCTCAGGATGCCTCATCGTGATTGAGGGGGGAAGACTCTTATTGCACCGCTGGTGCTCGTCTTTCCATTGGAATTTTCCCTTACAAGAAGGGCAAAATGTAAACAGTGTCCTGTCCATAGCTCAGGAATTTAAAAGCGACGACAAAACCAAAAGGGAAGAAGAGGGGAGAAGGAAAGACCTTGAAAAGAATAGAAAACCCCCAGACCCCACTCTCCCTAATGTATAGGCCGACCAGAAGGCCCGGCCACGCAGTCGACAGTGTCAACCAGATCCCCAACTGTCAGAGTTTTCTTTAGCTGTCGTTGGCGGTGGTTCAGGAAGCAATCGTCAAGAAGGGGACGATAATATAAATATGACTGGAGTTCGGATAATATAACAATATTGCAATTTGGTAAGCGCTCTGCATAAGGCGAGCAGCTAGCTGGACGGGAAAAAAACAATATGAGGGACCGCGATGCGTGAGGGATTTTGGGTACACTACATGTCACGTTAGGGATAGTGTTACAGGCACGCTCATGTCGACGTCCCCTTTCGATCCTCGAAAGACAAGATGCAATACTCTGTGGTTACCACTAGATGTCGGACTATATGCACAGCATGCGATTCTAAGCAGATTAACAAGCATCAGAAATCAATGTCCACAGTGTCCTAGTTATTTAAGTCACCTCAGCGTGCAGGAAGTGTCTGTGTGCCATCCCAAATGGGCATCTACTGATTTATTGAAACTGAAAGTGTGTAGTTTTGAAGTATATTTTTGTGTTGCATATATTGTCTCCCTTCTAAAGAAGTTTTATTCAACTGACTGTTAAATTAATAAATAATTGTTTAATCAAGAATCCTTGAGTGTAAGTGTTTATTTGGATACTTGTCACTGTGAATCTCTGTGTGATAACCCTAAAGCTCACATTGATCCCTCTTGAGATAAGCCTGGCTGCTCAGTCACTCTACCAATATGTGTAGTACATGCTTATACCAAAGGTTTGGTTAACTATTGCCAAGAGGACAAGGCCGGTGCAGTCTCCCACAGGGTATTGCATACAATCTTGCCTAACGGAGTAATTGTTTGGGTATGCGTCCTTTCCAAATAAGGATTTCAGTAGTGTTTCCACGTGTGGTTCCATGGGGCCCTTGCAGAAGGATTCTGCTACTCCCAGTATACGGATGTTGTTACGCCTGGACCTAGATTCCAGGTCACCGCACATGCCACGTAGTTTAGACATCTCGCTCTACAGCGTGGTAATATCACAAATGTTTTGTCCAATCGAGTCTTCATTATTGTTGATCCTTGCCTCAGCTTCCGTCACTCGTGCACTTTCCTTATCGACGAAAGCCTTTAGCGAGCCAACAGTGGAGACAATGTCGTCAAGTTTCACATTGACCGACAAATCCACGATGTTCAGTAGCAAGGAGTTGATCGTATCTGGCGTTTTCAGAGGATGTTGTCAGCAGATCAGTTGGCGGTAGTGGCATGGTTGCCAGGGTTTGGCTGCTCATGAAGGAATCCATGGGTCCAGTCTTTCTTTTTGGAGCTGGCTCCCCTCGTTATCGCCAAATAGATGTGGTGTAAATGCCACGCACCTTTCCGGGGTGGTTGGTCCAAAAGAGCATGCACAGTGAGGTCCCACAGTAGTAGACGTTAAATATGACCACACAGGTTTCACTATATATTCCTGCAGCACTTCTGATTAACCACAAGGTCTTTCTATGATGTGGTACCTACTTCAAGGTTTTTTCCCCAGTGGCTTCTCTTCCCTGCAGAGGGATGAAATTGCTGGGGTGATTCGTGTTGTGGAGCAGTTTCAGTGAATGTTCATTATTTGATGCTGGGCCAGGGGGAGATACGACCAGTGATCAGGGCGGGGCCCGTGGGGGTACCGCTACACAGCACCAACCTCTCTCCGTTGTGTCAGGCGATCAAGGCGTGTTCCAGGCCCTTCCAACAAACAATTCTTTGTTTATTAAGTGCCGTTCATTACTATGGTTCTCGCTGCATTTCCAGAAGGTGCTACTGAAACTGTTTATATGACAATGCCCTGTACGCTGTAACACATCCAAGGGGAATGTTAAACACCTGGTGACTTCGTTCACACTCAGTGTGAATCATGGTTCCAGCCTGGCCTCCGCCAATACAGCATTTAAGCCTGTAATGATTCCTGTGCTGTCTGTCCTCACAAAAGCCACCTATTAACCGGGAATGGATTATGTTCTGCCAAGTACGGTGGTGTCGCCCGTTCTCCGCTTGGTTGTGTGTTGAGCCACGTATAGGATGTGTAAGCTTACGTATTCCCCCAAAAATCTAGGCAGCTCCAAAGGTATTGCGCCTGTTGGGACCTTAATTTTACTGATGTCGCAGTGCACAAACCCAAGTTCATTCATCGTGACGACAATGGCGATACGTGTTTCAATCAGAATTTCTCCCCTCTCCAACCGCAGCGTTCCGCTGCTGACTGTTTCTACATCGTCTCACAATGATGTGCGGATGTAATACACATTGGTATATTTAAGAGTGTGGAATGTGGGGCTGTGCAAAGGCTCCTGCTCCAGACCCCGTTTCAGCCAAGGGATAGGTAGGGGTCTTCAGGGTGCAGCGGATGTCCAGGTGCCAGTTTACAATGCCGAGGTATATATGCGGTCAACGTTTAGGGTCCGCAACTTACTCTGTCACCAGGCGTAAGTTGCTATGTTTGCATGCGCGTTTTACCTTAAATTCGCCGCAAAGTGCAGTTCAGTGCACCGGGCTAGCTTTTCCGGCAGAGTACGAGGTGGTTTCTCTCATCGAGGCCTTTTCCAGATGACCCAGGAGGGGAGCGCGTGGGGGGGGGGCGGGGGGCACAGTCAGTCAGTGATGGATAGGCGTCTCCTGGCGTCCAGGAGGGCCCACCAGCAGGGCGTCTGCTCACTCATGTGGGTCACAGGTCTTGTTGCGCCCCCCCCCCCCCGGGCTCAGATCGTATAGCCTGGGGGAGGGGGATTCACCCGGACCCAACAGCGGTAGTTGCACAAGGGCGTACACCTACCTCGGCCCCAACGGTCCAACCGAGGAGGAGGAGGCCCAGCGTAGTACCTGGAACAGGCAGCAGGTCTCCGCCACTGGGGGCCACGCCGGCAACGCACCTGTGCTGGTGTTCGCTTCGGCAGCTCCTCTCCCTGCATCAGCTCAGCCACGCTCCGTCTGGTTCTGCCGGAGAAAGTGCAGTCCACTGGAGGCCCCTCCTCCTTCCTGGCCTACCAGCTCTAGGGCATTGGGTGAAGTTTCTGTGGATCTCTTTCAGCACTTGTCGCTGTTATCTCTCAAGGTGGATTTTTTGGTCTCAGATGTTCGGACCCGCTACGTTTTTCGGCTAGGCAGTCTGCAACTCTTCACATCCACATAGAATGTGGGTTTATGAGGCTTGGTGGCTCAGAGAAAGATATCTTAACAAAAGGATAGTCAGCCGGAGTGGAGCTCTACAGCATGGCTGCCATCTCGTGTGCGCACAACAGCGCCCCCCAACATGGTGGAGAACTTTGATGAAGGGAAGCAGGACTTGATTTGTGATTGTAAAGTTTTGTAGAATATACCCATGTGTGTTGGTTTACTGTGCTAAGTATTTAACAGTGACTCTTGTGTAAATATAATAGATCTATCATAAGCCTGACTGCTCTGCCACTCTACCAAGGTCTCTGAGTAGTACAGACTTATACCAAGAGTTGGAGATCTACATACCACTGTGATAACTTACTAACACGTCTTCCCTCCAAGTGGGACTTCCCTAACAATTTGGGAACTTATAACTAGCATGTTAAGACAGTGTTAGGCAAGATTGTGGGAGACTACACCAGACTTGTCCTCTTGGTATTAGGTAACCCACCTATTGGTATAGCTCTGTACTACACAAGTTGGTAGTGCGAGTGAGTAGCCAGTCTAAGAGGGATACATGTGAGCTGTAGCATTGAAATCCACACATATAAGTATCCAAATAACACAATCAAGGATTTTCAGTAAAATATTTATTTAACGGTCAGTTTTAAATAAGCATTCATTAAAAACGGCATCGTGCAACAATAAAAAAATACTTCGTAACACGTTCTTAGAATCAAGATAAGCAAGTAGATACTCATTAGAGATGCTTCATACACACTTCCTACACCTTGGGGTAACTTCAATTACTAGGACAGTATTGGCATTTATAGATCACTTTTGTACTCAGTAAAATTCAGAGGTTGCGGAAAGGAAAGGTTAAGGGAAGGAAAAAGGTTAACAGATTCTCAGAGCATGCGAGCACTTTTACATCTCCCAATGAAATCGCGATAAATCCGTTAAGGTTAGTTCAAAACCAATTTATCACCTATGAGGCACAGTTTGAATCAAAGTCAATGGGTCAAGAGAGTCTGCAGGCAGCCAAAGTCAATTCGGAACGAAGTCTATGGAGCTGAGGCACTTCTTAGTAGCAAAAAGTCTTGCACAAAGTTAGAGAGATTGTTGTAGAAAATCACTGTTGGGCCACAAGCTGTTACACTTGTGAAAAGTTGGAGCTAGAACAGCTCTAGAAAGGCAGCTACTGCAAATTTCAACAGAAACAAGCAAGCTACAGCCAAAGAGGTAGTAGAACAGTACCTTCGGTTAGAAGAAGAGGATCCAGCTGGCTTCTATCCTGGTTGCAGACTTGCAGATCCTGTGTTCCAGGGCCTCATTCATGGAGACAAGAGGGAGGACGTCTAGAGGACTCCTGCATAGCAGTTGGGAGGCAGCTACAGGCTCTTTTCAGTTCAGCGGCACTTCGCAGTTTCAACTACCGGCAAATAGCACCACCGCGGATCTTGGACACTGGATGGGCTTCCTTCACTCCTTGAGTCCAGCAATCTGATGAGGGGACTAGAGCAGCAAAGAAGTACAGCCAGTTGGGGAAGGTCTTCCAGCAAAGTTAGTATTGGGGTTAGTTGGTCCCACCAACTCAAGGGAAGAAGTCGTCCTCTCCGGAGCGTCTCTTGTCGATTCAGAAAAGGAGTTTCAGCACAGCAGCAGGGCTTCACCGGGCAATTCAATGGTCCAGGAGGATACAGCAAGCTTCTCTTCACGGTTCCTTCGTCAGATGTTTCTTCCAGTGGTCGACTGTCTTCAGTTCAAGAAGCCTCACCTTGTATGCAGGTTTCTCCCATTCATGCACAGCCTAGCTGTCACTCACACAGTAGGGTGCTTGTCCTGCAAGGACAGCCAGCCAGCCAGCCAGCCAATCATGACTGGGTGCATTCAGGTTACCAAGGAAACCAAGGACAAACCAAGGACAGGGAGTCGGGCACCTCCCTTGCTTCCTGTCCTGCCAGACACACTGGAGCCAGAGGCGGGTTTCAGCACTGAAGCCCGCCAAAGGCAAAGTGAACAAAAGGGTTAAATCTGGTTTGGCGTGCAGAGTAAAACCCAAGAAAGACCTCAAACAAGAAATGGTGAAAAAAGAAGACTGGGCCATTTTGACACAATGGTTACCCATGGTGCTATCCATTTTGACACAATGGTCACCCATGGTGCTATACTGCAGCTGAGGATTCAGTCTGTGGTAGAAAAGCACAATGGTAGGAATATTAAACCACTGTCACCAGCCATTTAAAGTAATGAGGGTAACATAAAAAAATGTTACATGAGCAAGTACGAAAAGTGGCTACTAAGTAACCCCCCAGCACTCCACATAAGATGCTGTGTGCTGGACCTACAAAGAAAAAAGGAAGGTAAAGTCAATTTCACTTTACTATTCTTCAGAATAGTAGTTCTCACAAGAAAAGGGTATTTAAACCTTATGAGGAACTCAAGGGTTTTCTCTGACACTGCACTGAAGGTGCTGTGTATCACCATACAGAAACTAGATGCTATGGAGTTTGTCAGACTCCAAAAACAAAGGAAATAGATAATCCAAATCAGATAAAAATATGAGTGAGAGAAAAAAGGTCTCACTCACTCCAGGATGAAAATGAAAAAGTACAAAAGTCCAGCAACAGAGCTGGGATCTCTAAAGTTGAAGGGAATTAGCACAGAAATGAGAATTCTCCCTAACAGACAGTTTTTCTAAAGTCCACACAAGGGTCTCAATTAAATTATACCTTTGGCAATACAAAACTCCACTCTTGGTATAGACCTGTAGCACCTGATATTATGGTAGCAATGACAGAACAGCCAGGCTTTATCTTCAGAGGGAAAGAGGGATGTAGATTGGTACGAAGAACGTGTAGCATACATATGGTCCAAAGAGACACGTATACACTGATGTATTGTAAAAATAAAGGTTTATTCATTTATACACAGGCAAATCATACTTCAGAATGGTAAGTACTATTAGAAGTCAAACACATTCTAAAAACCAACACAATGCGTATGGCAGGTAAACTAAAGCTTAAACTATATTTAAAATGTCAGTATACTATTCAAGTGGAGTAGAACCCTATTGGTAGTAAACCCTTACACTGATTCTATTTCAGAAATATGTAGGTACACCAATGTTACTTTTTAGAAGAGTGGAACACAATTCAAAGGCAAGTAAATGACTTTGTATACTTTTCAGAATGACAGTAAGCAACTTAAAAAGTAATAACTTTGTAACACTTGTAACTTGATTCCTGAAATAGAATAAGTTAAACACTGGAATATTGCTTCTAGAGTTCCAGCAAAGTTTCAGCAAGATTCGTTCTGCGAAGACATTGCACAGCACTCAGGAAAGATATCCCATGGTATTGGCGGTTTGCAGCCCAGGAAGGTCACAGTTTGTTGTGGGATGGCTCGAAATGCTGGTCTTCCTAAAACGGTTTGTCCCACCAGTCCATGGGTCGTAGTTGTCTTTGGGACTCCTCTGTTGCATCAAAGAAGGACAACACAGGTAATGGTTATACAGGAGGCCTCTCCGGTCCTCCTCTTCATCGGATTCAGCTTTAGTGGTTGACTTGTCTTCAGCTTCCAGAATCAGGCCATTTATACAGGAACCCAGCCAATTAACAGCCATGCAACACTCAAACTTTGAACTGGTTCCAGGCAGGCATGGCAGAAGACTGCAGAGTTTCGTATTCCTCCCTCACTTCCAGTCCTGACAGACACCCCGGGCTACACAAAGGGTCCCAGCTGTAGAAAAAAGTACAATCAGAACCTCCCTGACCAGGAAGGCAGAAGGACCAAGAAAGGACAAGCGCACAAGAAATGGCAAAAAAAGAAAGAAGCCACCATTCTAACTGAATAGTCATACTTCTGTGCAGGACTACGGCTGTAAGTAAAAATTATACAAAGGTTGTTAGAGCCCGTCCACTGTCACCAGCCATAATTGTAAGCTTGTCACTATAGCATAAATGTTACAGAAGCAGTGGGAAAGGGGATACAGAGAAATAACCACCCCTCCTGCCCCCCCAATACCCCAGTACTCCACATAAGGTGGGGTGTGCTGGACTCAACATAACATATAGAGAAGGATACAAATCTCTTCTATCCTTGAGCACGTGTGTTCTGCAAGGTAAGTAGGTAACCGGGGAAAGGTACAGCAACAGTGTGAAAATGGATATTATGTACTCTCTCAGCACTCCACATAAGGTAGGGTGTGCTGATCTCACAATGGGGATTGTAGAAAGGATAGAAAGTATACTTCTACCCTTGGGAACAGTAGTTCATATAAGGAACCCAAGAAAAATAAGAAGGGAAGCCCAAGGGGCACCCCAGCAACAATGCACAAAAAGTGATGTGTGCTGCAATAGTAAAATGCAGATGCATAATCAATTATAGGAAAGTATAAATTCACAAAACAAGTATGGAGAGTCAGAAAAATGAAACCTATAAAAAAAAAAATGAGTACAAGAATGGATGAATGGGAAAAAAAAAAAGGTTCCCACTCACTCTCAGGACCCACAATCCCAGCAAAACGTGCTGGGGGTCTCGCATGTGAAGGACGATTTGCCATAAACATGAAAATGTAACCTAAAATGTTGTAAATTTATCAAACATGAGATGCAAACTAAAACATTAAGCCAATTGCATATGATGCATAGGATCAATTAGGCTTTAAATCTTCTAGCCAGGTCCTAAAGCTGTATAGATTGTTACTGTCACATAGGTATTTTATACAGCACTGGTTGGTCTGGGAGTAAAAGGTAGCTCCAAATAGCAGTTATCGTCAAGCAAACCAGGCTCTTCAGGATAAAAGTAAAGTCACTCACTGTAGTGACTACTCTACTCCTAGTCCCCTTTCCTACATAATGATTGGAGTCCTTCCCGCATAAAAGTGACCGGAGCCATTTGCAGCACAACATTAATTTCAGTTTTAAATATGATGGAAGCAAGGGCATGCCTGGGCATACCCACCCACCCATACTGCCTCACCCTTCAATCCTTTGTAAACTGGTTGGGTAGTTGTAGCCAACTAACAGGACGGAGTGTGGCTTGCAGGGATCACAATTAGGTTTTGTTGACCAGAAGAAAAAGTCCTGAGTATTGTGCATCACCCGTTGGGTAGAAGCTAAACTAGTACCTAGTGCACTAGTACCTAGTGAACGGCAAATCTAACTTGTGTTTAAAATGCAAACCATCTTTTTTGATGATACATTATATATTATCCAATATCCTTTAGGTTTCCACAAAGTAGCTGCTGGTAGCTGTTGGTTTCCAGCTACGCAGGCCCCCCTTTGGCGATAACCAGGAGATAAATAGTTTGCAGCAATTTCGAGCCCTGGTGTTGTATGGAGGAAAGGGGACTTTGGACTAGAGTAAAGTAGTCACTTCAGCGTGTAGGTTTCCTACTCGTACATCCCTTCCCCTTCCCTCCATACTGAATGGAGGCGTCATAGAAAAGAAAAAAAGAAGGGAAGGCGCACCACTAATAAAAGCAAAGAGGTTCCTCAGGACGGCTCACCCAAAGCTAGCCTTTTTCTCTGGAGCTAGTGTCCAGACAGTTTCTGCAGAAGGCAGAGGGTGTTGAGAAAGTGCCGCCGATTGTTAGGAAATATTTCTCTTTTGGAAACGGTCCCTTCATAGTTTCTATGGACCCAAATCTTTTTGCTTTGTTTTTTAACCTGATCTGCCTTTTTGAGGGGGAAGTAAAGCCTTCAGACTTAAACTAGGTTTCCATTGTACCTTTTTCTAACTTTAAATCTTGCACACAGCATCTTACCATGCAGAGCAAATGGGGATATTTTTGTATCACCCTAGCTTTTTGGTTACTTTTATATATATATCCTTATTTTGTGCCATTTCTAGGGTGAACATTCGTGTTTACTGCATATGGCTACCAAACATGGCTAGTGCCCTAAAAATGGCAAGGCCACAAGATTTGCGCTCGTTCTTTGGCTATATTGTAGTTTGGATTTCTTCCTGCTTTGCCAAGTCAGCAAATCCCATATAAGGTCATGAACTTGCCAGGCAAAGTGGTGGGTGGTGTGTGTTGTGTGTTTTTTTCTTTAATTATTTTATTGTGTTTTATTTAAAAAATAATCTTCACAAAAGAAAAAAAGAGAATACAAAAACAATTAAAATGACTCAACACTATCAGCATCGTCATCAGCAGTCAGCATCAGACTCACCACCACGCTCCTACAATTCAGAAAATAACTCAAGACCCACCTCTTCAAGGAGTCCAACTCCTCAACACCTAGACCATGACATCGCCCAACCTGACTCGCTAGACGCCACCCACTCCTCTCTTCCCCGCCATACAGTACAGCTGTACCCCTCCTCTGTGCCCCTCTGTATCCTACCCCTGCTATAGATCTGTTCTGTTACCTCTGCAAAGCTCTCCATTATGCATTTGTACTGTTGTATACCTCTGGAAAGCGCTCAGTTATGTATCTGTATTGCTGTATACCTCTGTCGGACTAAAAGAGAAAACCAATTACACAGTTTGATTCATATAAATTGGAAGCATAAATATCATTGCATAGGTATGATACATAGCTGTCAACAAGCACGCTAGGTTTAGTCATTATAAAAGGAATACAGTTTATTTATCCTCACATAAATCTAACTAATATTCCAAACAAAAAACTTCTTGCCTACTACCAATCAAAAAGTCCCAGGTGCCCAAGGAGCCTCAATACTCTAATGCGTAGCTAAACAGTCTACCCCAATAACATCTGTACCAGAACAGTTCAGCTTCTATTGTATAAATGACAGCTTAGATATTTGCCCATAAAAAGAGTCCTGGCATCCAAGATCGCCTGGCTGCCCACCACTATAGGTCTCAGCGACTCATTTTCAGTGTCTATTTTGCAAAGCCTGCAGCGAGGAGCTCTCTCATGGGCAACCCTGCCAGAAGCGTCACTGTTCCACCCAAAACTTGGTGGTCACCAGCATGTGGTACAAGTCCCATTTCCGATGAGATTTCAGTGTGAACGCCTCAAGGGTTCTTGTCCTAGAGATGCTCCTTTAACCCTGACTGGAAAGACGCCTGCCGCCTGTGTGCGGTGGCCATCGCTGGAACTCGCCTTCCTCCATCCTGTGAAGTGTCCTGAAGAGGTCTGCATTGGTGAATCTTGCATGTCTCCATGGCCAGGGGGTGCAGCTTGCATTTGGACTGGAGCAGAAAAATCCTTGCGCCCACACGTTCTGGGCATCTCTCACCTGAACCAACCGCCAGTGACCCCCACTCAACATCAATTTATCTGGGAAAATTGAGTCAGGGAGGCAAGTAAACACAGCATTTGTCTCCCCCTGTCCTCCATAGAACATTGGGAACCAGTCCCTTTGTGTCCTAACATTCCACACCACTGTCTTATGGTCATCAAACCGGAGTATTACCATCTGAAAGATAAGAACAGGGTTCGAAATTGCCAACAGCTGGGAGCTAGAAGTGGTGCAATACCAACATAGCTATGTGATATTAACTGTGTAGGTTTGGGAATAAGCATAAAAGAGAATAAAGGAACACCTAAGGGACACTTAAAAGCATATTAGATAATGTATACGTTTGTTGCATCTTGCACTCAAGATCTAGCTCCAGGCTCCCGAGATGTAGCACCTGCCTAACGACTGATGCCAGATACCCAGGAGCTGCTTTTTGCTCCTGATCATCAAATGCCAATTTCGACCCTTGAAGAACACAACTACTTACCTAGTAACTTTGTTGAATATCTTCTTTGTGCTCCCCAACACAAGTACAATGAGAACTTACAACAGAGACTACATTTTAGGGAGAAGCACTGTGGCGACTGTGACTTTTGGGCAAAAAGCCCCATTCATTTTAGGGATTTAACTGCTCAAATTAGGGAAACTAACTTGTGACTTTGTTCCATATTTACTGCATCAATTTAATAACCTCTTTAATTGATTAAGTCATGTCAATGCATGTTAAGAAACTAGGGTGAATGTATACCGGTTTATTGAGTATTGTGCGATAATCACCTGCTCGTTTCATGTTTTAGTGTGTGTAAAGGACTAGAATACATTTTTTTCCTTTACATTCCTGTCGAAATTGAATTATTCTGTGCTTCACTGTGTGTACTCATTTTGGACCCCAGACCGCCCTCACACTGCTCTCCATGGCTGCCTTGATTGGGTTTTGGCTAACCTCTCAAAGTTCTCTGTTCACTACAGCTAAGGTAGCCTCCTAAAATCTGTCCACCAGTCCAGATTGTATATATCCATCTGAACACTAATCACAATTCATAAGACATTAAGCTGGAAGAACATTGCCCTGCCTTTAGCTCCAATAGCTTGAGTGTGCCTGCGCTTAGGTCGAGCATGCTATTGCATGAAATAGCAGTGGTCAATGTCTGAATCCAGGAAACCAGACTGGGAAGCTGGATGCTGGCCTCCGAAGCGAACAAAAAAAGTGCATTGGATCTCCTAAACTACTTTATTCTGTGCAGGTAGAACTCGAGAGCGGCCCTGGCATTGAGGGGAATGGAGAACAGCATCAGTAGGCAACTGGGGATTTAGAAAACCATGCAGGCAAAACAGCCTCCTCGATGTAGAACGAGGAGACCGGTTTGAGAAGTAAAGATGGGTAGGTCCTTAAAACAACCCATTTGTGGAACATGGTGTAGGGCTCTGGGGCAGAAAATGCTTCAATCTAGCTAATCATGCGTGCTGATGTAAGGGACACCAACAGGGAAACCTTCCAAGCGAGGAACCTAAAGTCTGTGGAAGACAAAGGCTTAAAGGGCTTGTGAGGCAAAGTTGCCACAACAATATATACCGGATGAGCGAGAGAGAGAGGCAGATGTATGCTGTGGAAGTCCCACGGCTAAGTCATATATGAGAGGGGAGAGATCGAGAAAGCAGAGGGCAAAAGCCTTGTTCAACTTTCTAGGTGATGATGCACCACTGAGTGAGGTGGAGAAGGAAATGTCCGGAGGGTTGTGGTAAGCGCCAGTAGCTGACAGATCCGACCAAGAATGGGGATACAAATGAAAACCTCAAAGTGGGCAATGCATAGGGTTGATGCGATTATCTAACTACCAATGGCAGGATCTGATCCATTCTTGCAGCCTGAATTTTCATGTTGTCAGACGACAACCCCTGATGCTGAAGGTCAACTGGTCAGGGAAAATGCTCCTAACTCGAGCAATTGTTGGGCAGGGTTGGGAACCCTGCCCTTTAGGAGCTAGTGCAGAAACAGCAGGGGAAAGGGGCCCTTCTGTCTGGACTACATCAGGTCGGAGGAGTAGAAGCGAGCTGGCCACTGTGGCGTGATCCAGATGAGTGCCAAATTTCTGTAGTTAGAATACCTCGCTTAGACTCTGGAAGCAAAGAGCACTTGCAGTTACTGGACATTGCAAAGAGGCCCACGAGACCGTGCCAAGCGCAAAAATATGACTTGGCCTACTCGTGGTTAGATGATTAGTCTACTCAGGAGATCGGTAGACCAGGAAGATGGAACAGCCTTTAGGCAACTGATGTTCGATGGGCCCAGTCCCATATCACCACCAGGTGACAAAAGGGTGGGGATCTTGTTCACCTGCTTGTTCAGTGTGGTAAGACATGGACATAGTGCTGTCAGTTTGACGAGGACCCATCAAGCACAGTGAGGAAGGTCTTGAGGCCATTGAATATGATCTGTCTCTTTAGAACATTGATCTGAAGGAGCTTCTGTTGAAAGTACCAAAGTATGTGCATCTTTATAGAGCCAAGCAGTGCTCTACAGCCATGGAGTGACAAGACTGTGGTGAAACCGTGTTTAGGAAAGGCTTCCTGGAAGGGAACTCACTAGCTCAGGTTGCTGTCCTCGCCCCACAATGCCAGGTCTTGACAGGCACACAGGAATCTGGATGCAATCCGACTACTTACTCATCACCTGATTTATTGAACACGCTAGGTGTAGCTGTAAAAGTCTCATCTTCAAGCAGTCTAGTCGAACATATAGCACACACCCTGCGAACAATTGAAGGAGCCACGGGCACCATCAGCCCATGGCAAGTGACATGTCTGTAACCCCCCCCCCCCCGCTTGGATGTTAAGATCCTTGCAACCTGCAAGTCCCATACAATTCCAAAGAAAGAGAGTCAGGGGTGGGACTAGAGTGAATTCCTTGAAACTGAAGAAGAATCTGAGACGGAAGAGGGTATCTACCAGAAGGTGGGCAAAGGCTGAAGCATGCAGAGTGGATCTGCCCTCAACCAATCATCCAGTTAGGGTTAGACGTGCAATACCCTCAGACGAAGGAAACTTTATGAGCTGGTGAAAATTCTTGGTGCTGCATTCAGCCCAAAAGGGAGGGCTCTGTATTAGAAATGCTTTCTGCTGCAAGAAAATCCTTCATAGGTCTGTGTGCACAGAATGTAGCACTGCCTTTCCAAATAAACCTTCCCGGCTTGAGGAAGAGTCCAGATTATAGGGTTTGGTAAAAGTGTGTACGGACCACTGTGTGGCTGCTGCACAAATATCTTTAATTGGGACACCCCTCTATAATGCAGAGGAGGTAGCCATGCCCGTGGTTGAATGAGCTTCAAGACCCTCTGTGGAATCCTTTCCTACTAATCTGTAGCATTCAGATATTCCTAAAATGATACATCTTGACAAAGTTTGTTTCGAAATTGCCATACCCAATTTGTGGCCCGTGTAACCTACAAAAAGTTGGTCATTGGGTCTTATTTTTTAGAGATCCTGGAGATGTAAAATGTCAGTACATGCCTTGGATCAAGCCTGTGTAACCTATCGTCTTCCTTTCCAGGATAAGGAGGATAAAAAGAAGGTTAGCATTATTTTCCAAGTTACATGGAATTCAGACACAATCTTGGGTAAGAATGTCGGCTTCACCTTGTCCTTATAGAAGAATGTATAAGGAGGCTTGCACGACAAGGCCTGAAATTCACACTCCTCGGGGTGATGTAGTGGCCTTAAAGGGCAGGTATGGGCATGGTATGCATATCTACAGATCCAATCTTATCTGGAAATCAACATCTACTAAGGACAAGACAATCAGGATTTAGACCGAGACATGGAACTGAAACAGCTCTCCTTGATCTTAAAAACCAACTAGACGAGCGCAAAGATAGAGGAAACCTCTCTATTGTCCTACTCCTAGACCCATCAGCTGCCTTCGACCTGGTAGATCACAAGGTACTCTGTAATCACCTCAAATCAGCGGCCAACTTCTCCACAAAAGCCACAGCGTGGATAAACTCATTCTTGGACCAGAGAACCATAAGGGTCTTCTCACCTACAGCAGCAGCGGATCCAGTCCCCATCACCTGTGGAGTCCCTCAAGGGTCATGTGTTTCCCACTTTGTACAATATTTTTACAAAGCCTCTCTTTGATATATTGGACAAACTAGGGGTCTCATATACCAACTACGCTGATGATACCCAGATTCTTATCCCAATCCAGGGTGACTATGAAAAGGACACCAGCCTCATAAATAAAATCTACCAAATCATCTAAACCTGGATGGCCACACATGGCCTATGTCTTAACGACGACAAGACCGAGCTCTTAATCATAGAGTCTACCAGTAAACTTAAATTACCCCATCTGTACAATTCCATCACGATTGATGGCATCAAAATCAAGGTAGCCATTGAAGTTAAAACCTTAGGATTCTACTTAGACTCAGCTCTCACCCTCGACAAGCAAGTAAATGCGACAGCCTCAGCAACCAGTTACACCTGCAAACTTATACACGCCTGTAAACCTTACCTATCCACAGACAGCTGTACCACCATAGCGCAAGCCCTCATCCTCTCCAAATTAGATTACTGCAATGCACTGTACCTAGGCACCAGTAAACATAACATCAACAAACTCCAAAACCTGCAGAACAATGCCCTTAGAACAGCCCTAGGTATTCTCAAAGGGCAACACATCTGTCCATAGAAGAGCCGTCAACTGGCTGGCCATCAATGACCGTATCAAATTTAAAACTCTGTTATTCAGACAATTGTGTGTAATGTTCAAAGCACCTGCATACCTCACAGAGAAATTCACAAAGTACACTTCTGAACGACCCATCAGAAAGGCCCTCTCAAACAGCATCAAAATCCCCAACTTTAAACTGAAAAGAACTGGTGGGTCCAGCTTCCCAGGTCTAGCAGCTCATCTCTGGAACTCCATCCCAGACGCACTCAGAGCCACCCCTTCCTTCCATGTGTTCAAAGCTAACGTCAAACTTTGGCTTCACACCAACGACTGCTAAATGCCTCAACTGTACCTAATACTCTGTACATTTATTGTAAAATACTTGAAACTGTAACATGCCACATGTAAGTCATCTGACATTGTAACATAAGAAATGCTTGATATATGATCCTGTAACATAAGAAATGTAACATGTTTATGTAGCTGTAACTTAAGATTTTATTTTTTCCAAGCGCCCAGTTGCTTAACGGCCAGGTGCGCTCTATAAATAAACAAACAATACAATACAATGGATGGGCTCAAAAGGAGCACACATTAGAAATCTCAACACCAAGTTGTAGTCCTAAATTGGGACTTGAAATGGGACTGGGGGAAATGTATGTGTCAGTCCTTTTAAGAATTGTATCACAAGAGGGATCTTGAAGAAAGATACCTCTTCAGAGGAGCGCTGCAAGATACCCCCTGACTGTACCAACCTGGAGCTCGGAGTTGGCCAAGTGTAACACAAATGATAACACTATTGCATGTAAATGGGTTTTCATTCTTATCCCTGCACCAGCTTCAAAATGTGTTCCCACAGCAGCGGTACAAAGACTGTTGCAAAATCTCCATTACGTCTTCCGGTAGGTCCCAATCCTTGTATCGCAACCTCTCAGAAACCATGCGTGAAATGGGCAGAGGGAAGGAGAGCGAGAGAGAGAGAAAGAGAGAACGAGAGCGAAAGAGAGAGAAAGAGAGAGGGGAAGTGAGAGAAAGACAAAGGAAAAGAGGGGGGAAAAAGCAGGGGAAGAGGGGAGAAAGGGGGGAGAAAGGGAGAGGAGAAGGGGAAAGAGGGAGGAAAGAGGGGAGAGGGGGGAAAAAGAGGGGAGCGAAAGAGAAAGAGACCTCTCCTATTTGAAGATGTATTGGAGGGCAGATGGACATGTCCAGAAGGTCCGGGGAAAACGTCCTCCTGGCCCAATCCGGAGCAATTAGGATCATGCTTTCCTGAACCTCCTGATGACTTGAGGAATGACTGGGATTGGAGGAAACTCGTATAGGAGTGGAAACTGCCAGTCCACTACGAACGCATCTCCTAGAGCTCCTCTTAGGGGAAATTTCCTTGAGCAGTACCGCTCGCACTTCCGGTTGACACCGGTCGCGAACAAATCCACTTGGGGAGGGTCCCCAAAAGGGTGCAGATCTCTTGAAGGACTCCCTGAGCTAGTTCCCACTCACAGGAGACTGTGCTCTGCCTGCTCAGAGCGTCTGCTGCCGTGTTCTCCACTCGGGCTAGGTGAACTGCGGATAGGGCGATTCCTTCTCAAATTGCCCAGTACCAGAGTTGCATTGCTTCTCTGCACAGTGGTAGTTACCCTACACCACCGCTCTTGTTGATGTAGTATATGGCCACTGTGT
Organism: Ambystoma mexicanum; assembly: GCF_040938575.1. Classification (NCBI taxonomy): domain Eukaryota; kingdom Metazoa; phylum Chordata; class Amphibia; order Caudata; family Ambystomatidae; genus Ambystoma; species Ambystoma mexicanum. Next base: position 645,239,228 of record NC_090923.1, read on the forward strand.
TGACCGTCATTATCGGGACATTCTTTCCCTGTACAGAGGGCATAAAGGCCTTCAGCGCTAGTCCGATTGCTCTCAGCTCCAAAAGGTTGATATAGTTTGGAATTCGATGGAGACCAACGACCACAGACTGTCAAGTCGTTGGTATGTGCTCCCCATCCTGCGAGTGAGATGTCGTTACTACCTTTATCTCCGGCCATGGTTGCCAAAAAGGTTCTCCCTTCAAAATGTTGTCCTTGCAGGCCCACCACAGGAGATCCTGAGCGACTGTTTGGAACCTGAAGGAGATCCGACATCCTGCCTGAGAATTGAGACCATTGAGTCCTGAGAGCCCACTGGAGACATCTCATTCTCAGGCGCGCCTCTGGCACCAGAAAAATGCAGGATGCCATGAGGCCGACCAACCTCAGAAAATCAATGGACGGGAGACGCTGGGCACTCTGGAATTTGGTAACCATCTGCAGAATGTCTTGAGCCCTCACCTCGGGTGGCAAGGCTTTTCCCAGGCATGTATCCAGGACTGCTCCAATGAATAGGAGCTTTTGAGATGGCATCATGTGAGACTTCTTGAAGTTGAGGGAGAAGCCCAGTCTGTGAAGGAGGGACAGGTGGAGCCGAGTTGTTCCAGGGCCTGTTCTGGGGAACTGGCCCTGATCAGCCAATCATCCAGGTAGGGGTAGACGTGAATCCCACCCCCTCTCCTGAAACTCGCTGCCACCACTGCCATCAACTTGCTGAAAACCATTGGGCGGAAGTCAGCACAAATGGCAGAACTCGAAACTGATCATGAGAACCGCCAACGGCGAACCTCAGGTACTGTCTGCGCTTGTGATGGATTGGCACATGAAAGTAAGCACCCTGAAGGTCCAATGATACCATCCAGTCCTGCAGCTAGAGAGCCAGAAGGATCTGAGAAAGGGTAACCATTTTGAACTTGTCCTTCCTGAGGAATTTGTTTACGTCTCTCAAGTCTAAAATGGGTCTCAATCCCCATCCTTTTTTGGAATTAGGAAGTACGGGGAGTACCAACCATTGTTCCTCCCAGCTACAGCTACTGGTTCAATAGCACCTTTCTCTAGCAGGGTAAAGATTTCCCTGCATAAGGAGCGGATCTGAAACTTTCAAAGAGTTGTTCCCTGGTGGATGACTGCAGCTTTTTTTAGAATGGGAAGGCAGTAACCTTGGGCAACAGTTTCCAATGCCCGTGCATCTGGAGTAATGCCTCACCATTCTTTCAGATGTTTGTTTAGACATTTATAACGCGGACCAGGTGCCCTAGGATTTACGGGCGCCGACTACCAAACATTGAACTGAACAACACAGAAACCTCTAGGAGAGGCCCATGCTCCCAGTGGATGAGAGAACGTCTGGCTTAGAAGACCTTAGGAGAAAAGCAAAGTCTTAAGCTTTTTCTTAAAGGTCTTTGTAGAGAATAAGGTTCTTAACGTGGGTAATAGGGCATTCCAGGCCAGACGGGTCACTATACCAAAGGCTCCATTCCGTGCCTTGTTGGTGCCGAGAAGGTTGGTATTGTCTGATCTTAAGGACCTAGTGCTATGTTTGATTACAATGGCTTCCGTGAGGTATGGAGGCAACTGGCCCATCAGGCATTTATGGGGAATAAGTAGAAGCCTAAATGATACCCTATCCTGGATCGGGAGCCAGTGAAGACTTTATCTTGCCTCCGATACGTGGTCTCTCACCTGAAGGCATTTAACAACTCTGACCACCCCATTTTGGATTACCTGGAGTTGTTGAAAGTCAGATTGAGTAATGCCCACCAGCAGGCTACAGCAATAGTCCAATTTGGATCCCATTATGGCCCTAGCAAGAGTCTCCGAATTATTTTGAGATAGAAGGGGTCGCAGATGGCGGAAAAGTTTAATGAAATAGGAACAAGAGGAGATCAAGCTGTTCACCTGTGCCTTCATGTTCAGATTTGTATCAAAATACCTAGGGTCTTCACCTTACTCATAACCTCAATAATACAGTTGTCTATGTTGAAATGATTGTATGTCGTGCCCAATTTCTTAAGATTGGTTTCCAACCCAACGTGCAAAAGTTCGGTTTTTGAGCTGTTGATGGCCTGGCCGTTTGCCACCATCCAGTTTTGTATCCTTTGGTACACTTTATTAATATAGATTTTGTCCTCGGAATGAGAGCCTGAAATGGGGATGACGCATTGTGTATCATCCGCGTAATTTGTAAATATGATCCCTTCCTGTTCAAGCATATGAAAGAAGAGGGATCATAAAAATATTATAGAAGCACAGGGAAACACATGCTCCCTGCGGAACCACATACAAGAGGGTGGTAGGTTTGGCTTCTGCTAGGTCACTCGCTACTCTTACTTGCCCAAGAAGGATGAAATCCATTGGGTTGCCTCAATGGATATAATTGGCATTGTCCCTTAACCTGGTGGACAGAATGGCATGGTCCACCAGGTCGAAGGCCGCTGAAAGGTCGAGGATCATAAGTAGGGAGATTTTCTCTTTATCCATGCCTTGTAGAAGATGTGATTTTAAGGCTAGGAGACCAGTCTCGGTTCCGTGAATAATTCGGATGCCTGATTGGTAGTTATGAAGAATTTGATTTTGCTCAAGAAATATTGGGATTTGATTATAAGCAACTCTGTCAAAACAATTTAACAGTTGGACGAAGTTAGTGGACAGAGGTTGGGTTTCTTCAAGAGTGGAGTAATGGGGGCTGGGGCAGGGATATCCCATGTGAAGGGGTCTGCCTGCAGGGTGGGGTCACAGGTGATGGGGGCTGGGGCAGGGTTATCCCATGTGGAGGGGGCTGCCCGCAGGGTGGGGTCACGGGTGCTGGGGGTTGGGGCAGGGTTATCCCATGTGGAGGGGGCTTCCTGCAGGGTGGGGTCACGGCTGATGGGGCAGGGGTATCCCATGTGGAGGGGGCTGCCTGCAGCGTGGGGTCATGGTTGATGGGGGCTGGGGTATCCCATGTGGAGGGGACTGCCTTCAGGGTCACGGGTGATGGCGGCTGGGGTATCCCATGTGGAAGGGGCGGCCTGCAGGGTGGGGTCACAGGGGTCACAGGGGCAGGGGTATCCCATGTGGAAGGGGTTGCCTGCAAGATGGGGTCACGGGTGATGGGGGCTGGGATATCTCATGTCGAGGGGGCTGCCTGCAGGGTCGGGTGATGGGGCTGGGGTATCCCATGTGGAAGGGGCTACCTGCAGGGTGGGGTCACGTGAGATGGGGCGGGGGTATCCCATGTGGAGGGGGCTGCCTGCAGGGTGGGGTCACGGGTGATGGGGTAGGGTGTCCCATCTGGAGCAGGCTGCATGCCACGGATTGCGAGGTGTTGGGGTGCTAATTTGCTGGGGGTGAGCCACGCCTTGCGTGTGAGGGCACGCGTTTTCTTGGGCGGGCACGCAGGGTTCGCGCGCGATTACGCAGGGTTGTGGACAGGGATCGCGGGGTGTTTTCGTGCGATTACACTGGCGTGGCTGTATGCTGGCCCAGGGATGGCACGGAGGATTGTGCTGTGTTAGGCATTTCACTTGCTTTTGCCTGTGCGTGGGGGCGTTACTCGCACAGCTTGCTGTTACTTGCGCTACCGATGCCTCAGGAAATCCATGAATACGCGTGGTGCACAAAGATTACTGTGCACCACAGCTGGCACAGACTCCTTCTCGGTGCACGGCCCTTGCACCTTTTCTGCGCCAGATTCTATGAAATCGAGTCTTGAGTATCGACTGAGATATAATAATCACAGTGCCTAGATGTAGGACGAACCATGTATGAAGCGCTTCATAAAGTTAAATGCCTATTTGGATTATCACAGTGACAGATTTTGCAGAGTTTCTATTTCAATTACAAATGTAACTCATTTCTTTTTGAACAGCGCTTGCACTTCTTGGAGAGTAAGGTTTTGGATGTTTAAATTGCAGTCTTGTAGGTATGAGAGGCTAGAACACCTGTGAATGGTGTAATGACAATCACACACCCTTGAACAAAGACTCTGCTGCCACTGACCATTTATAATAATGTACACCATTGAATGCAAGGTTGAATGGATGTAAACTAGACTGTGCATAGTCATCATTTTACACACTTTGTATAATTAGTGTGTACATCAAATTAGAAGTGTAAACATTATCTGCCTCTGCATGATTACACAGCACAGGAACTCCTGAAAAATCCAATTGTGCAATACTGGTTTGCTTTCACTGGGACAAAAAGCATAATGTGTTACAAAATATGAATTCTCAATTGCAACTTAGTTTTCCATTTTACAATCCTAAAATGCTAGGAAAATAAATCTGCACAGTGCTTCCGTTTGCTCCATGAGCAGCAATATAGCAGAAGAATGGCAATAAGCCATTTCATCAGTGTGTGCAGTTTCTTTTTTTGAAAAGCTTCAGGGAAATGCATTCTGTTTCAGAGGTTTTTATCCATGGCTTGCAATTACATCCATGTAGATAAAAATCAAAAGAAGCCTTCTGGTTTCTGTCAAGTAACCTGACCTTTGCACTGCACTCTGCTCTAAACTAGTGTGTAAATGTAGACAGTAAAATAACAAAACTGCCGTATTTACAAGATTTTGATGTGTAAAAAGACCTTGTACGCACCTTATCTAGAGGCCTGCTTCCCGCAGAGAAAACTTTCTTGGCCCAAGCTTCTTAACGCTCGTCATCTCTGCCTGGGGAATAGTCGTGTATGCATTTTGTTTTGAGGTTGATGTGGCAGCTTGTACCACCAAACCTTCAGGAGTGGGATGCTTAGTCAGGTAACTGGGGTCACTACTGGATGCCCTGAAAAGGAGGAATAGGATCCACCTGGGGTCCTTTATCTATAATGTCAGTCAGATCATCATGTTCATATATTGGTGTGGGTCTTTTCCCACCCCATATATTTCACCACCCTGGACAATGTCTGCAAAACCCTTCCCAAACTAACTCTGGGGACGGATCTAGTCTGCTTGCATTTTGCAGGTACTCCTGTAAGTTTTGTATCCTTGATTCCTCCGAGATCAACAGTTCTGGGACCCCAGGTGTTCCACACCGAAGGCCAAAAGGTTGTGAACCATCAGAAGAATGTTCTGCTTCCTCAGAAATCAATGAAAGGGACTCAAAGAAATCCCTTCTTGGCAATGGTGTACCTTTTCTGTAATCCTCAATGGCCGCATATAAATCTCCGTCGGCGACGACGACCTGTCATGGTCTGATGAGTAGTCTTTCGGCACCGACAACTTCTTCCTCAAGGAAGATTTGTCTCGATGGATCCTTCAACAGCTCTCGAGATTTTCCCTTGCCTTATGGTCGCACAGGTTTTGCCCTAATCTTTGGTATAGGCCTGTACTACACACTTTGGTAGAGTGACTGAGCAGCCAGGCTTATCTCAAGAGGGGTCAATGTGAGCTGTTGAGGTGCAACAGAGATTCACAGCGACAGGTATTCAAATAACACTTATACTCCAGGTTCCTTATTAAAATAATTATTTATTAATTTAACAGTCAGTTTTAAAATAAGCCTTCTTTAGAAAGGGCAATATGTAACAATAAAATACACTTCAAAAGATACACTCCTTCAGTTTCAGTTAAGTACATAGATACCCTTTTGGGGGACGGACACACACACACACACACACACACACCTACCTACCTACCGGTGACTTCAATAGCTAGGACACGGTGGACATTGATATATCACTTGGACACTTAATGCAATACTGAGATTGTGAAAAAAGGGAAAGATTCGGGAAGGAAACAAAGGTTAACAAGTTCTCTGAACAGATAAGTACTTTACAGTCTCCCAATGAAATATAGGTTGACCCTTTCCCAGCTAAACAAGTAACTTATGTATTACTTTTTGGAGGGACAGAGAAACACAAAGTCAGAGGGTAAGAAGAGTCTGCAGGGATCCAATGTCAAAGGAACAAAGTCTAGGGGAGCTGAGGCACTTCTTGAAGATAGGACAAAAGTCTTGCACAATGTTATATAGAGAGCTTGTAGAAAATAATCCGTGTTGGGCCACAAGCTGGGAGGCTTGGGAAAAACAAAGATGCAAGCAACTCTGCAAAGGGCATCTAATGAAAGTAGAGAGCAAGCAAGCTACACACACACACACACACACACACCCCAAGTACCCCTAGTTAGACAGTACCTTGGTTCTAAAGAAATGGGTCCAGCTGGCTTCTGTTCCTGTTGTAGTCCTGCAGATCCTATGTTCCTGGGCATCAGTCGTGGGGACAAGAGGGAGAACGTCTGGGGACTCCTGCACTACAGTTTGAAGGTCGGCGACAGCAGTGGGCTTACGCCAGATCAGCGGCACTTCGCGGTTTCAGCTGGACACATTGTGGGATCCCCATGCTTCTGGGGTACAAAACTTTAGTGGCTCAGGCTTGCGTCGTTCTGCTTCGAGGGAGTCCTTGGGAACTTCCTGGAGCCCGGGTCCGATTTAAAGACGACACACTATTCTGGTGTTCCTGTCCCCTGGCACTCGGTTCCAGCAGCAGCAAAAAAGTACAGCCAGCAGGGAGAGGGGTTCCTGTCAAGTTTGTCTTGGGGTCAGTTGAGTCGATACTAAATTGGAGCTTCAGCACTGCAACAGGACTTCACCGGGCAAACCAACTGTCTAGGAGGGTGCAGGAAGCTTCTCTTCCAGTTTCTTCTTCAGTTCCTTCATCCAGTGGTCGCCTTCCGTGCAAAAGACTGCACCTTTTATGCAGGTTTCTCCCATTCATTCACAGCCTAGCTGTCAATCACACAGCAGGGTGGCTGTCTTCCAACGACAGCCAGACAGCCAGCCAATCACCTTTGGGTGCATTCCTGTAACCAAGGAGACTAACATAGGGAGTTTCGGGAACCTCCCTCGCTTCCTGCCCTGCCAGACACGCAGGAGCCAGAGGCGGCTTCCCCTGTGAATCCCAAAGACAAAACAAACAAAGGGACCAAACCTGGCTTGGCGCTCAGAGTAAAACCCAAGAAGGACCTCACAAGCAAGAAATGGCAAAGAAAGAAGACCGGGCCATTTTGACAAAATTGGCACCCACGGGTGCAATACTGCAGCTGAGGATTCAGCCTGCGGTAATAACGCACAATGCTAGTCAAATTAAACCACTGCCACCAGCCATTAATTGTAGTAAGGGTAACAAAAATGTTACATGAGAAAGTAGACAAAGGGGATACTAAGTAACCCCCCTCCTCACCCCCCCCAGCACTCCACATAATATGGTGTGTGCTGGGTCTACAAAGAGAAAAAGCTAAGTAAAGTCAATTTCACTTTACTACTCTTGGAAACAGTAGTTTATCAAAGAGAAGGTACTTAAACCTTAACAGAAATCCAAAGGACTTCTCTGTGACACTGCACTGAAGGTGCTGTGTGTCACAATAAAAAAGGTGCTGCCTGTGGATTTTGTCAGACTCCAAAACCAAAAGAAACAGAGTCCAAATCAGATATAAAAACACATGAGAGAGTGAGAAAAAGGTCACTCGCTCCAGGATAAAAATTTAAAGTCCTAAAGTCAAGCAAAGAGCTGGGGGTCTCTAAGGTAGAAGGGAATTAACACAGAAATGAGAATTCTCCCCAACAGGCATTGCTTCCATAAGTCTTCGAGGGGGTCAAGGCCACATTTCTTGCATCATTTTGACTCTGATCTTCTCCCACTCAGCTGGAGGCGGATTTCGACGGGCATTTCACCCGTTCTGAGGAGGAACTCGACAGCGAAGACGGCGACCTATGGTGCCATTTCTTTGAACTTTGGGAAGATGACGAGTGGTGAGAACCACTGCGTGATATCGATCTTTTTGTCTTTTTATGACGAGGAGGAATATTTCTCGACTCGTCTGAAGACTGTCTTTTCGACAGGTCGTCGAAGGGGATTTTGACCTAACTGCTGCTAATTTTCCTCTTTCTCTTTCAGGGCTTTTGCCGTCATCGATAGGCAGGTTTTACAGTCGAAGGTAGCGTCAGAGGAACCGAGGCACCACAGACACACCCGATCCTTGCACCATAAACCTGGCACTTCTTAAACCCTGATCTCTGAGTCAAAGACGCAGACGATGATGCAATTTTTAAGACTTTACTCAATGATTTGATGGGGAACCATATCTGAAGCGATAGCTTTCGTGTAAAAACAGAACTGAAGCCAACGGTCGCTGCACGTGATTTTATACCATCGATGACTTCGACATCGAGACGGAGGCGTCTGAGGAACATCAAGTCGACAGTCATGGACGTGCAGGGCCTTCTGCTGGAAAGAAATTCCGAAGCAGCTGAAGCTGTATATGGAAATATAAGATGAGGAATAATTGGGAGGACACAATCCATTCGAAAGGTGAAATATCAATGTGCCCAGTTAGGGAGTTCTACATAGCAGGTTTACATGATGAAGTCTGGAGCAGGAGTACTTTATACTGTGATTTCCTCAGGTTGTTCAACCAAATCAAAGGCAGGATTATTGATCTACAGCAAGGTGCAAGAAGATCTATGTCATGATATTCCTCATACCCTTCTTGCCAGAGCGCAACTTCTAACCCATAGGTGGTTGAAGTGGCACCTTGGGTTGTGGGCAGGTTTTGCGGCAGACAATAGTGCTTTATCTTTCCAACCCAATTCATATGACCCATCTGTGTGAAATATCCAATTCCATTAGGTAATCCTCCATGGAACTGGATATGATCAATCTGAGTGCAATATCCAATTCCATATAATCCTCAATGGAATTGGATATGACCCATCTGTGTGGAATATCCAATTCCATTGAGGTAATTCTCAATGGAATTGGATACCCACGTATGGGTAAAAAGTTCCAAGCGACTATTCAGAAATAAAAAGCCACTCAACTCCTCAATACTCCACATACACATCACACAATTGCATACTCGTCAAGAATCCATTATCACTATCCAATGGCTAGTGGACAAATCAAATGGAGGCTTGCCTGGCGGAGCTTCCTTGCACCTCTGGAGCCAATCCCGCTCCATGGCTGCACAGCTACAGACTGAGAACTGGATGGGGCCAGGGGAGTAGATGGAAGCTGGAGGACGTGTTACACCTGTTTCCCCCCATGCCACCATGTCTCCCTGACCTTGGTGCAGGGTTTGATATAGAGGGGGAGCAGCTGGGAGCTATTTAGATCCTGCTAGCCTGACACCAACATCTACCAAGATACTTCTGGCTCCCCAGCTCAAGTGATGCTGAACGAACACACCCATTTCAACTTAACTGTGCGTTTGGGACAATCTATATAGAAAACAATAGAACACATCTAAATATCATTTGAAGCACAAAATGATACATTTGCATCTTACATGAAAATCTGACTTGTGTGTACCAGCTCCTTGTTGCTAAGTGGCAGCGCCTGGTCACTGGTTAAGGCTGTATACCCAGAAGCTGCCTTTAGATCCTGCTTATCGAATCTTTATTTCGATTCCTGTGCCGCCATTGACGTCGGGACCAGAGAGCAGGGTGCAGAGGTTTTGGAAACAGGCATGGGGATGGCCAAGACATTGTGCCCCTCTCCTGCTGCTCACAACAAGGCCAAGGAAGCAGCGAGGCCAGGCGGAGAACAACCAATAAAGTAGCACTGGAGGTATAACCCATTATGAATGGTCAGCTCACCCTATGCCCCAATGAATATCATTCTCCCAACAAGGTGGTGCAAGTGTCCCCATTTGTCTGAGACCAAACTAAAGGGAAAGAAATAGGAGTGTTGTGGGTGAGGATTGCAGTGAAGGGCATGGTCCACCATCTCAAGTCATTTAAGATCCTGTATGCAGAATACCTTTTTTAAATATTCATTCTAGAGGAACATTTTATCACATTAACATCTGAAGGAATAGTGTGTTTTAGGACCATGTGAAACCATGGCAACATGCTGTGTACAATCTATTGCTTTGGAAAAGGATACTGTACAGCTTTCGGTCCTTGGACTCTGAGCGCATGCGGTTGAGCTGTTGCTTGTGACAACGGAGGCTCCAAGGGTTGTAGCTGATCTTTTCAGAACTCAACCCGCTATTACCATCCAACATCTGAAATGGAACGTCTGAATGGATATGCAACTCCAGCTTCGGACTCTTCATCTCTTGTATGCTGCAGGCACAGAAAGAGCCACCACAAAAATAAAACAAAAAAGTCCATACCATTTCCAATGTAGACATTTTTCTATGCTTTTGAGTTTTGTGATCACTTGGCATTAATCTCTAAACTTGAAGAACAGTCCAACAACCCTTCTGTCACATTACCATTTCACATAGCTTGAAAGTCAAGGCCTCATCTTAATTGCTTCATGTAATAGTTTGAGATATATCAACTTCCAAATCAGCCACTCATCCATTACTACCTGAAGCATTTGATATGTCCACAATTTCTAACCTTAATTGTAAAAGGTAGCGCCTGCTACCTTTTGTGAAATGTGTGTAAGGAAGTTGGGGTTGGTCACCCCAAGTTACCTGGAGCAACCAGACGTGGTCTCCCTGCTCACTGTACTCAGAGAGGCACAGCTTCATCTCACTGATGAGGCCCAACAAGGCTGAAACACGTGTATGGGGTTGATGTCGGTAGTCTTGTTCAGAGAGGAATTGCCACAGCATTTCGGTGCTGGACTGCCCATGTGGGTGGGACAAAGACTGATATGCAAATGGATATTTCCCATCTGTGAAAGGTACAGTGAGCAAAAGGCATGTGCTGCAAACTCTCACCTCAGAACAGGTTATCATGCCATGTTCTCTCTGGAGAGGAGCGCCTGCTACCTTTTGTGAAAATTTAATTGTATGAACATAAAGGATATTTATTTAATTTGAAGAACTTCATAACTTCGGTATTTTAAAAAAAAATCTGTTTATTTACCCTAGAAGCGGTTTAACTTGGCTCTTTTTTCCCTAAGAACTGGTGAGGACAATTTCCCATTTAAGATCATTCCAGCAGTAATGATATAGGGTGACATACTGGCGCACACCACTGATCAGCGCATTGCTTCCTAGCTAGGTATCCCAAATAGAAATGTATCATAGGACAAAGCATTACAAGCCTATAAGGAAATACAAATATTTACTTGATTTATGGATAAAAGATGCAGTGCTTTTACTCAGTGCTTACTTACTCTTTTTGAAATTAGGCTTGGTCGGGAATAGTGTACCTACTCATAACTCCTGGCCTCCCCATTGTTATCTTTCAGGCATGGTATCTTTCATGCATGAATATTCCATGTCAGGCTGGGAAACCTAGGCAACATTAAGCAGTTTCAGGGAAATACAATAAACTGTATTCACTTCAGTGTTCTCCTGCTGTTATTTGGGTTATGTACCCTTCAGGCCAATATAAACTGCATCCTTTAGGTCCACCCCTGGGGGCCATCTTTAGATACATAAAGTGCACATAATACTGGAACAAAGAGCCACATGCGGGGTAAGCGGAAGTCGCATGTGAGTCTATGAAAGAGACCAATGCTGGAGAACAAGAGTTAATACCTTCACCAACACTGGATCTTTCATATATTAACATGAGGTTTAAATAGATTAGAATGCAGTAAAATGCACAAACATGCCCACAGAGATAAGCAGGGAGATGTAAGATGGCTCTCCATAGGCGAACAGGTTTTAAACAAATGCTTGACCAACCCTGGACCCCTCCGCAAAATCCCTTTTCATGCAGTAGAACTTGGTGAAGACTGTCCTCATACAATGTGCACGAGGCAGATCATGAAGTGGGCAGTTAGCAAGTTGATGTCAGAAAGCGATACAAGAAGAAAGCCACCTGGAAATGGAAGCTGCAGACCCATCCCTGTAGGAGCAGGTCCAGATGCTATGAACAGCGGATTTCTTCAAAAAATACTTTGTACATTCAATTTCATACTGGAGTGCTCTTGTGACACCTAGGGAGTGAACAAAAAAAAAAGTGTTCGGAATGTGACATTGGAGAGAAGATAAAAGGCAGGCCATGGGCTCGCTGATGTGATAACATTTATGCCCAAGATGCATTCTTTTTAAGAAAGATTTTCCTTTTGCACCTTTCCCTCCACAGATTCCTATGGAAGCTACCTTTAGCATTAAGGAGAGTGCAACCAAAGCCCCGCTGGTAGGAACCAACCCTATTAAAAGGGCCTCCAACCCCTGCGGATGTCTCTAGGTGTATACACCCCTTAAAATGCTCCCTATTAAAAACACTAGATCGCTGGTAAAACATGTCTTGGAAGTTGCGGACTACATCACAGAGGAGAATGTTGACATTTGTGCCCCGACTGAAACGGTTATATGTGGCAGCAGGTCCTGAAGGGTCACAGGAGCCTCAGAAAAGATAGTCTGGATGGCCAAGGTGGTGGGGTGGCGCTTAACTTTTGAAATGATCTACCCATCCGACAGGCATATCTGATAGAAATACCTAATTGTGAAATCCCATCTGTTAAAATTGAATTAAAAACCAATACTACATTAACCCTATATAATCTGTATCGTCTGCCTTCTGCTATGCTGGACTTTGTAGCTAATCTAAGTGAAATGATTTTCTGTGCTCTTAAAAACAAATCTAAAGTGGTCTTGGTTGGAGACCTCAATCTGGGTTTTCACGACTCATCAGAATCCCTGGCAAAAGCAACTATGAAAGCATTGAAAAACATTGACTTTTTTCCAACATGTCCTACAACAAACCCACTCTGGTGGTAGAATACTCGACTGGTTATATCTCACGGAATGGAACTCTATGAGGTTGAAGTGAAACCATGCCCATGGTCAGATCACGATTTCGTGAATTTTGAAATTCCCTTGACCTCCACCCTAAAGAAAGTCAAAAAATAATGGAGGAAAGTGCTTTGTTGCAATCTTCGAAAACTCACTCCTGAGGCGCTGTTCTTTGCCCCATACTTAAATAACATGGCTCAGTACAAGTCAGCAGCTGACCCATCGGCTACTTACAGCAAGATGATGACCAAAGCTGTGAATAGCATAGCTCCCCAGAAGCGAAGACCGGAGTAGATTACTCCATCTAAAAACTGGTATTCATCGGAAATACAAAACCTAAAACTCAAGAAAATTAAGGCCTTGAGGAAGTGGCAAAACATTGTCTGCCATTGATAAGTCCAACTACAGTTGGGCAGCTAAAGAGGATAGGGAGGCTACTTGAACAGCAAGAAAAGTGCTCCTACGAGAATAGGATTAAGACTGCAGCATCAGACACAAAGGACCTTTTGTTAAATCTTAAAAGGAGGTTGAAGACCCCAGCCCCATTAACATCACAGGCATGAAAGACTGTTAGGGTGAATTCTCAGAAATGTGTTCATTCCCTTGTACCTTAGAGACCCACAGCTCTTTTTGTTGGACTTTAGGACTTTTTACCTCTAACCTGGAGAGAGCGAGACCCTGTTCCCACTCCCTCATGTATTTTTCTGTGATTTGGACTCTGTTTCTTTTGACTCTGGAGTCTGACAAACTGTTACGCTCAACTGGCTCCCACAGGGGCGTCGGTCGGACCCGGACAGCTGCGGTCTCCACCCACGTGATGCGTAGTGCAGCGATGACTGACTGGATCTGCCCTCCTAATCTTGTCTGCTTAACCCGTAGAAATATTCTCCTGCAAGTGGAGAGATGGATTTAGCCACTTGTGGATTCAAGTGATGGCACCCTCACAGTCCTCCCCAACTAATCACCTCCGAAATGCCCTCACAGCAATCTCACCTTATATTCTTGAAAGATGAGCTCTCCATCCTGCGGGGATTTGCAGGGGCGTGTCGATTCCAGTTGCTTCACTGGTTTGAAAGCTCGGGAGAGTTCCGGAGAGTATTGACTCGGAGGTTCCTGGTGAGGACCAGTAAGTATTAAGGTCATAGAGTTCAATATGTCCGATGTTCACTCTTGTTCCCCTCTTGCTTTCTTGTCTTGCAGCTGGCTCGTGAAAAGATGCTCTTGTGGCAGCTGGTGGCGCTCAGGTAAGAGCGAGAGTCTGTATTACCCGGTGCTTTCCGGTAAATGTTGCACGAGGAAAACGTGTTGTTTTGTCTCTCTTTACAGATGCGGCACGTGAAAATATGGAGAGTTACAAAAGGATGCCTCCGGTGGTAAATCAGGTAAGTCTATGGTGGTAAGAATTATATTTGTTGGTTCCCTCGGCTCACCTTTGTGGTTTTCTTTTGTCTCCTAGGTGCTGAAGTTCGGCGAAGAAATGGAGGCAGCGCCGACCCGAAGGATGCTGTGAAGACTGGTGAGTATGGCGCGGCGGTGCAGCTGGAGGTGCGGCGCGTGCATAAATGATGTTCTTTACAGGTCCGGAGACAAGATGGATCCAGAATCAGGTGTGGAATAGAAATAAGTTTGTTTTCTAACCTTGTCCCTTTCTTTCCTCTTTGTTTATAGGAGCTCCGGATTCGAGGCGGGCGTGGCAGAAGACTGGATGCAGGCTGCAGGCACGCTGAGTGTTACGCTGCTGGATGCAGAATAACGCGAAGTGTGTGTTGCTGGTCGGGTGCGATTTAAAAAGCCTCAAAAGTAGTCCCAGTAAGAAGTCCCTAGAACCACACCAGAGTAAAAAATAGTCCCTGTAGAAAAATAGTCCCTTTCAGGCTTCATGTTGGATTGGAGTCATTTGCAGCATAGTCTGCCTGAGGTAAGTAATGACTATGAGCCTGGCGCCTCAGGTGCCAGGACTGATTCCTACTACGAGCCTGGCGCCTAAGGCTCCAGGACTGAACCCAGATAGCCCCTAGCCGGGGCTGCTGAGGTTTTACTAAATGTCTAGATGCCTGCTCCCAGGGCTGATGGACTTGGTCCGGATGCCTGGGGGTAGGCATCATGACACAAACTCCATAGGCATCATCTTTGCATTGTGTCACACAGCACCTTCAGTGCAGTGACACATGGACGTCTTAGATTTCCCAAAGGTTTAAATACCTTCTCTTGGTGAAACTACTGTTTCCAAGAGCAGTGAAGTGAAATTGACATTACTTACATTTTATAACTTTCTAGACCCAGCACACACCATCTTACAATAGGGTGTTGGAGGGGTACTTAGTATCCCCTTTGTCTAGTTTCTCATCTAACATTTTTATGTTACCCTTTCTACAATTAATGGCTGGTGGCAGTGCTTTACTTTTTACTACCATTGTGTGTTTTTACCACAGCTGCAGTAAGACACCTATGGGTGCCCATTTTGTCAAAAATGGCCAGGTTGTCTTTTTTCGCCATTTCTTGTTGGAAAGGTCCTTCTTGAGATTTACTCTGCACGCCAAATCAGGTATGGTCCCTTTGTTCATTTTGCCTTTGGTGGGATTCACGAGTGAAGGCCACCTCTGGCTTCAGTATGTCTGGCAGGGGCAGGAAGTGAGGGAGGTCCCCAAAACTCCCTGTGCTTAATCCCCTTGGTTACAGGAATGAACACAAAGTTGAATGGCCGGCTGTCTGTCCTTGGAGGACAGCCACCCTGCTGTGTGATCGACAGCTAGGCTGGAATGAATTGGTGAAACCAGCACAAAAAGTGAGGCTTTTTGGCTTGGAAGGCAGAGTCGACCACTGGACGAAGGAATCCAAAGAAAAACTTGGACGAGACGCCTGCTGCAACTCTTGGACCATTGGTTTTCCCAGTGAAGCCCTGCTGCTGTACTGACGCTCCAAATTAGTTTTGACTAGAGAAGCCCTGGAAGGACGACTTCTCCCCTTGGGTTGATTGGACCAATGAACCCCAAAGTGAAATTGTTTGGACATCCTTTCGGAGCTGGCTGTACTTCCACTGCTGCTGGAATCGAAGTGCCAGGGAGAGGAACACCAAACTGAGTGTATTGTTTTTACGTCAGACCGGAGTGCGAGGAAGATCCTCCGGACTTCCCTGAAGCAGGACGGACCAATCCAGTGCCACCTCAACAGAGTGCTGGACCCCAGTTGCGAGGAAAGTCTGAAGTGGTATCCAAGAACCACAGTTTTGCTATTTGCTGTAGACACGAGAAGCTGAAACTGCGAAGTGCCACAGAATAGAAGTTTGACCATTGCTGCCACAGACCTTCCCACTGCAGTGCAAGAGTCCCAAGATGTCCTTCCTCTTGTCCCCACGACTGAGGCCCAGGAACAAAAGGATCTGCAGAGCTGTAAAGGAACAGAAGCCAGCTCGAACCAATTCTTCTAACCAAAGGTACTGTAAAGTTAAGAGGACTTGCCTATTGTGGTGTAGCCTTACTTGTTCTTGGTTGAGACTTGTCTTGGTTGACCTTGCAGAGTTGCTTGCAGCTTTGCCCCTCACAATCCTCCCAGCTAGTGGCACTTCAGTGACTTCATTTCTACCAACATTGTGCAAGAGTTTTACTTGCCTGCAAATAAGATCTTCAGCTCCCCAAGACTTTGCTCAACTAACATTGGTTGTCCTGGCTCACCGAGAGACTCTTCTTACCTCCGACTCTGTGCTTTACCTTTTCCACATGAAAGGGTTAATTTACTTTGCATTGGAGGGTTAAAAAGTACTTGCCAGTTTATTAATTATTTGTTAACCTTTGTTTTATTCCCCTATCCAACCTTTGCACCAAACTCAGTATTGCTCTAAACGTACCAGTGATAAATCAATATCCACAGTGTCCTAGCTATTTAAGTCACCTAAGGGTGTCGGAAGTGTCTGTGGGCCATCCCCAATGGGTAGAAGCTGATTAGAGAAACTAGGAGTGTGTTTTGAAGTATATTTCAAAGTGTTACATGTTTTGCTCCCTTCTGAAGAAGGCTTATATAACTGACTGTTAAATTAATAATTGTTTAATCAAGAAACCTTGAGTGCAAGAGTTTATTTGAATCTCTGTGCAACCTCTCTACTGCTCACATCGACCACTCTTGAGAACAGCATGGCTGCTCAGCCACACTACCAACCTGTGTAGGACAGGCTTATACCAAAGGCTGGGTTTCTATTGCCAGGAGGTCAAGGTTGCTGTAGTCTCCCAAAGGGTACTGCACACAATCTTGCCCAACAAAGACACTGACTGGTGCACTCAAATTGAAAAGGCCATGTCTAGTAAAATCTCCATGTTCAAGGGGGACATCGAATCTAGGTTAAAGTGACCTCTTCTCCCGCTACCTTTCAGGTTCAGCACCAGCCAGCTCCATCCAAGCCTTTTTCTTTCTCACAGGAGACGGAAGCCGATTTAAGGGGTATATGAATTAGGATCAAATCTACTAGCTGCAGAGGTGATGTCGGCCCTGCTAAAATAGTCAAAGCCTGCGCCCAGCTGCTTGCCCCTCTGATCGCTAAATTTGTAAACACATCTTTCTGAGAAATGTCAAGCAAGCATGGATTACGCCTCTTTTAAAGAAGCCCTCATTGGACCCATGTATAGTGGGAAATAATCGACTGATCACTTCTCCTTTTCTTCTGAAGATTTTGGACAGAATTTGCGCAATAGCAGATAGACGTTTCTGGCTACTCATAGCATAGTGGGCCATAAAGAGTGAGGATTTCTGAGTGCGCATAGCAGAGTCCACTTTGCTGGACCTTAAGACCAACACCCTACAATTCATGGATCAGAGTAAAACATCATTGCTGATGCTCCTAGATCTTACAGCGGAGTTTGACTTAGTGGATCATTCCATCTTGGCCAACAGACTGTTAGAAAGGGCCTCCTTCTCTAACAAAGGTCAGTTGGGTGCTCTCGTTTTGTCAGACCGGACTGCCAAGGTCTTCCATGAGGATGCTATGTCAGAAGGAGTTGCTTTGAATTGTGGAGTGCCACAGGGCTCGTGTCCATCCGCCACCCTTTTTAATATGTCCATACTCACCCTGTTTGACCATCTGGATGCCACAGGCACGTGCTATGAAAATTATGTGGATGATACTCGGTGCCTTTTTCCACTCAGGTGACTACGTCAAGGACACAGAGGTCATTAACGCTACATATAATCAAATACACCTCTGGATGCTGCATAATGGTCTAACCATAAACAACTGCAAAACAGAGATCATTATCCTGGGCGCTGGTCCCAAGTTGTGCCACTTGGACAAAGCCTATTCTTCCAACTCTTAAGAAAGTGAAAACCTTGGGACTTACTTTTGATCAATAACTCTCAATGAGGGCCCATACCAGCTGTCTGGTGCCAAATTCTTTGTACTACATCAAAAGTCTGGCACAGATTAGATCGGTCCTTGATGCATCTAGCTGTGCTACGTTAGCCAGGGCAATTATTGGAAGCCGCTTGGACTACTGTGCCAGTGTCCTACTTGGACGGGGAAAAAAGAAATAAACCACCTGCAAGTTGTTCAAAAAAATTGTCTATGTAAAACTGAGCACATGTCGGCAGCACAAAGATCGCTGCACTGACTGCGACAGCAAAGAGTTATATTTCGAACTTTGTGCATTGCAAACTCTTGCCAGTATGGTTAGAGCCCGTCGTACCTGGTATCACAGCTCAAATGGCTACCGGACAGACACAGCCTGAGATCCAACAACACTGGCTTGCTCCACATATCCAAAGCCAAATTTTCACAAGTAAAGGATGGTTGTTTTCCATCCTCGACCCCACGTGTATGGAATGCCCCTTCACCTGACCCGAGGCTAATATTACTGCTTTTGGAGTCTTATTTTGTCTTGTCTTAGCACTCTTATGCCTCAGAGCTTCTGTCTTCAGCTCTATAGAAATAAAATAAATAAAAATAAAGACCGCCCCAGTCTTTTTTAGCCCTGCCCCGATTTATTGAGGTCAGTAAAGCCTCCTGCTTTACTTCCTTGGTCTCTTTGTGCTCATTCTTCTGGTGAAACGAACTAGGCCCCAGTACTGGGAGACTCTTTTGGAATTCTTGTACGTTGACAATTGCACACATCCTTACAGTGAAGTGTAGTTTGGCTACCTTGTATCCTTTAGCTTTTTACACAATGGCTTATTTGCTTACCTTGACAACATGCCCAAGACAAGCTGGTGACAGCTGTATGAATTTTACTGTTTGATTTTATTCTTGTGCACTTTTGCATTTATTGCAACTGGAGACTAAACGTGGCTAGCTACCCAAACTGCCACAAGAGTGTGTGTGTGTGTGTGTCTCTCACCGGTCCTTGCAATTTCAGCCTTTTCACGACAAGGGAAGGTGAGCTGGGGTTGCTTCTGTGTTAACCGCTCAAAGATTGCCTGTTGCCATCTGACCGTGGTGACCTCTGCTGGAACCATCCTTCTGCAATCACGCGAGGTGTGCTGAAGGGTCTGCACTGTCGAGGTCGGATTCTTTCCTTCGTTTGGGGGTCTTCAAGATGTTGCCTGTGAAACCGCCTGGTGAGAACCACAACCAGCTTCAGACACGAAAAGTGACCTCTGCACCCACGACCCCTGGCCTCCCCTTGCCCAAAGCAAGGGCAGAAGATTGGAGCCCCAGCGAATTTAATTAGACCTGCAGTGTCACCTGGAAGAATCAGAGTCAGGGGGTAGGTGAACCTACCTGTTTCTATGCACTCTCCTGCCCCAGTCTCCCTAAAGACCTTTATTAGCCTATACGACGACAGTGAAGGCGCATATGACATGAGTGCAAAGTAGGAAATGGCAGCCCAATGAACTTTAATGTAAGAATGAGCAAGGCCACCGGTAGCCAAACAGCAAGTATGGCAGTATTTGCTGCGGCTGAGGCTTAAGGTCATCATCCCATGAGTGGAACACCAAACAGGGAGCCTTTTCCACTTCTCATTGTAGCAGGAAACTGTAGAAGGAACCAGAGCTTTGAGAGGACATCCGTCAATCTTCAAGGCTTGCCGAAGTGCTTGAATTCTAGGGACGCAAGAGCCACGTTGTAAAGATGAGCCAGGACAGGTCGTGGCAGAGGACCTTGCCCTCATCCCCGGAAAGCAGGCTGTGCACAGGTGGAAGCTTGATGGGCTGGTCGATGTGAGAGCTAGAAACTCAGATGCAGAACTGCCTTTGTCACGCTGGCTCCACAAGGATCAGTCTGCACAGCTGAAGGTTACCTATGTGGATGACTGTTGGGAGGAGTGGAAACAGCGGAAAAGCATATAGGAACCTTGCCTTACATGGAAGAACGAAGGCACCCCAGGTTGGCGGAAGGACCCTGCTGACGAACTAGTCGCATTTGGAGTTATTCTTTGCTGCAAATGCGTCCACAGCTGGCTTTCCCCTTGCTTGAAAGAGGGCTTCCACTTTACAGTGCAGAAGGAGCGGAGAACCCTGACAAGGGAATCTGCCATAGAGTTCTGCATGTCCAGAAGGTGAAAAGGTGACCAAAACATTCCTTCAGCTAGATCCCATTTACACAGGAGGATACCAAGACTTCATTCCTCCTTGCCTTTGGATGTAGAACATGACGGTTGTGTTGTCAGCGCCACTTTCCCACATAGGTGTTGAACGGATCCAGGGGACCATAATACGGCCTCAAGCTCTAAAACATTAATACGTAGAGACGTGTCCTCCCATTGCCCAGAGGCATCCAGCATGAATATTGGCAATGTGGATTGACCAGCCCTCCATGGTGGAGTCTATTGTTACCGTTCCTCGAAGACATGGGACTGTTAGGCAGTACCCTGTGTTAGGCTGCACCAGCCTTGTCCTCTTGGACAACCTTTGGTATAAGCACGTACTACAGAAGTTGGTAGAGTGCCTTAGCAGCCAGGCGTATCTCAAGAGGGGTCAACGTAAGATGTAGGGTTGTAACAAGAGTTTCACAGTGACAAGTATTCAAACAAACACTTACACTCATGGTTTCTTGATTAAACAATTATTTATAAATTTAAAAAGTCAGTTGAACAAGCCTTCCTTAGAAGGGAACAATATATGTAACAAAATAAATATACACACGCTCAGTTTCAATAAATCAGTAGATACCCATTTGGGATGGCACAAAGATCCTTCCTACACCCTGAGGTGACTTAAATAACTAGGAAACTGGGGAGATAAATAGATCACTGTCACATTTAGAGCAATACCGAGCTTGGTGTCAAAAGGAAACGGTTTAGGGAATAACACTTAAGCAGGTAAGTACTTTTGAACGGCCCAATGCAAAGTAAATTAACCCTTTCCCAGCTACACAAGTTATAGAATGTGTGACTTTTGTTGAGGGATAGTTAAAGCACAAAGTCCGAGGTTAGAAGAGTCTTTCAGGGAACCCGGGCAGCCAATGTCAAATGAGCAAAAGTCTAGGGGAGCTGAAGCACTTCTTGAAGGTAAGTAAGAAGTCTTGCACAATGTTTTAGACGTCTTTGTAGAAAATGAAATCACTGTTGGGCCACAAGCTGGGAGGCTTGTGAGGGGCAAAGCTACAAGCACCTCTGCAAGAGCAACCAAGACAAGTCTCAACTGAGAGCAAGTAAGGCTACATGACAAGTACCCCTTAGTTTACAGTACTTTAGGTCTGAAGAAATTGGTCCAGCTGGCTTCTGTTCTAGTTGTAGTATGGCAGATCCTGTTGTTCCTGGCCCTCAGTCGTGGGGACAAGAGGGAAGAAGTCTGGGGACTCCTGCACTACGGTTTGAAGGTTGGCAGCAGCAAGGGGCAAACTTCAGATCAGCAGCACTTTGCGGTTTCAGCTACTCGGCTTCTCACGAATAGCACCACCGCGGTTCTTGGATACCTTATGGGCTTTCCCACATCTGCGGTCCAGCACTCTGTTGGGGTGGCTCAGTCAATCCTGCTTCATGGGAGTCCGGAGGATCTTCCGATCTTCCTGGAGCTCGGGTCCAACTTAAGACAAACTCGATTCTGGTGTTCCTCTCCCTGGCAATCGGTTCCTGCAGCAGCAATGGAAGCACAGCCAGCTTCGAGAGGATTTCCAGAGGTGTTTGTTTTGGGGTCAATTGGTCCCACCAACCCAAGGGGAGGAGTCGTCCTTCGCAGGGCTTCTCTAGTCGAGGCGAATTCGGAACTTTAGCAATGCAGCAGGGCTTCACCGGGCAAACCAATGGTCCAGGAGTTGCAGAAAGCGTCTCTTCCAAGTTCTTCTTCGGATTCCTTTGTTCACTGGTCGACTCTGCCTTCCAAGCAAAAGACGCTCGCCTTTTTATGCAGGTTTCTCCCATTTATTCGCAACCTAGCTGTCAATCACACAGCAGGGTAGCCAGCCAGCCAGCCAGCCAATCACCTTTGTGTGCATTCCTGCAACTAAGAGGATTAAGCACAGGGATTTTCGGGCACCTCCCTTCCTTCCTGCCCTGCCAGACAAGCTGGAGCCAGACTCAGGCTTCACCAGTGAATCCCGCCAAAGCCAAAACGAACAAAGGGCCCAAACCTGGTTTGACACGCAGAGTAAAATCGCAAGAAGGACCTTTCCAACAAGAAATGGCGAAAAAAGAAGACTGGGGCCATTTTGACGAAATTGGCACCCATCGGTGCTTTACTGCAGCTGCAATTGCAGCCTGCGGTAGAAACATTCAATAGTAGCAAAAAGTAAACCACTACCACCAGCCATTAATTGTAGAAAGAGTAACAAAAATGGTACTTGAGAAACTAGACAAGGGGGATACTAAGTAACCCCTCCAGCACCCTATTGTAAGATAGTGTGTGCTGGGTCTAGAAAGTTACACATGTAAGTAAAGTCAATTTCACTTCACTGCTCTTGGAACCAGTAGTTTAATCAAGAGAAGGATTTTAAACCTTGGGGAAATCTGGAAGACTTCCCTGTGCCACTGCACTGAAGGTGTTGTGTGTCACAATGGAAAAATTATAAGTTACTCACCGCAGCGACTCCCTTGCCTCTATACATGGGCATCCCTTCCAAGGGACGGGAGACGGAACCTTTTTCACCAGAAAAACCTTCTTCCCCTTTAAATTTAGAGGCGCGTGGGGGTGCAGCACTGGGAGTATGCGCTGCCCTGACTCCACCCTCCGGCGCCACACGTCACACGTCAGTCCCCACCAACAATAGATTTAACATTGCCTAATGACACCAGTATTAATCAGGGGGGAGGATGGTGGGACGTATGGAGGAAAGGGGACTAAGGAATAAGAGTACGTTAGTCACTGCAGTGAGTAACCAATAATTACCCTTACGTCCCGTCCCCTTTCCTCCAAACTGCATGGGTGATTAAAACCGAATGTAGCCCCCAGGTGGCGAGGAGACCCTCCTTAAGCAAATAGGTTTCTGGAAACCGCCTGTCAGAAAGCTGCATCAGATCTAGAGCCGGCATCCAAATAGTAATGCTTACAGAAAGCAGAGGGAGCGGCCCAAGTGGCAGCCCTGCTTATGACTTGCCAAGGAACATGGCGCTGGAATGCGATGGCCGTTGCCTAGGCCCTTACTGCGTGGGGATGCATGTTGGCCGGGAGCGGCTTGTGCTGGCCCTCGTATGCTTCTTTGATGTCCGAGACCATCCAGTGGGATATGGAGGCCTTGGAGGCCTGATAGCCTGGTCTTGTGCCTCCGAAAGTAACAAACAGGGCGTCTGATCTGCGGAAGCCCTTGGTCCTGTCCAAGTAGAATTTGAGGGCATGCCTGAAATTCAGGCAGTGCAACACTCTGTGCTTCGTCCTTAGGATCAGGAAAGAACGTAGGAAGGACTATTTCCTCGTTCAAGTGGAAAGCAGACGGCACCTTGGGCTGAAATGCTGGGAGTGTCGGCAGGACTACTTTGTCCCTGTGAAAGGTAGTATATGGTCTGAGGCGACCAGCGCCTGAATTTCACGGACTCTACGAGCCAAAGAGAGGCAGACTAGTAAGGCCGTCTTGATGGTGACCAGCCTGATGTTCGCAGACGCCATTGGCCTAAACTGTTTGTGTGCGAGTGCGCCCAAGACTATATTAAGGTCCCACACAGGGTGCAGCCTCTTGATGGGCGGGTAGAGCCTGGAGAGCTCAGTAAAATGTTTGACGATCGGATTGGAGGAGGAGAAGATCCCCTCCTCCGAGTTCCTGTAAGCCCCGATGGCTGCGAAGTATGTACGGCAGGTGTCCACCTGCACACCAGAGTGGGCGAGGTGTGCCGAGAAGGAGAGCATGTTGTCCAAAGTACATGGCAGGTGGCCGATTTCCTTGGAGTCTGCCCAGTGGCAGAACCTGGTCCATTTACTTTTATACTGGGCCCTGGTAGCCCTGCGCCTTGTAGGATTTCCAGATCAGCCTGGGAGAGGCTGAGGTGCCGCAGCGTTACCTACTCAGGCACCACGCTGTGAGGACTAGTTTCTGGAGGTGCGGGTGGATGACCCTGCCCCCCTGCTGCACCAGAAGATGTGCTGGGCACGCCGGGAGGTGAATCGGAGGCATCTCCGATAGGCTGAGCAGCTCTGAAAACCATGGCCTGGCCGGCCACCATGGTGCTATTAGAATGATGTAGAGCTGGCGAGACTCCTTGATCTTGCATATCACTCTGTCAATCAGTGGAGTGGGCGGGAAGGCGTAAGCTGTCATGCAGTGCCCGCTGAAGCTGAACTGCATCGCCCAGGGAGCCGGGGCCCTGTCCCTGCCAGGAGGCGAACTGAGGGCACTTCTTGTGCCAGTTGGCAAAGAGATCCACCTGGGGATGATATGATATGATATGGCATTTGTAACGCGCCTATACACAAGTGTTTCAAGGCGCGACGAGGCAGGGAGGGGGGACAAGGGGAAGACAGACAACGATCCTACTAGGCCAGGTATCATTTAGATCGCACAAGTGCAGGGGTAGGGGGAAGGGAAAAAGTGCAAGGGGAAGGGGGGGGGAGAGAGCAGTACAAGGTGAGTAGAATCAAAATAAATAGGGCCAGCTGGTGGCAAGTGCAAGGTAAGTGCAGACAAGTGTTGGGAAGGGGGGGGGTCTGTAGGGATACAGAGACAGTCCCGCAGTGTAGGGGTTGCCAGGGAGGCAGTGCAAGTGGAGAGTGGCTGGGCCAAGGACCGAGGTTGGTGAGAGTGGCCCAGTTGCAGATTCAGTGCAGTTTCAGTGAAGAATTTAGCAGGGGAGAGGGAGAGAGAAAGCAGAAGCAAAGAGGAAGGTTTTGAGGTGCTTCCGGAACCGGAGATGGTTCTCCTCAAGTTTCAGAGATGGCCCCACCTGTTGAAGATCTCCTGAATAACGAGATTCTTTAGCTGCCACTTGTAATTGTACGTTCCCAACCTGCTGAGCCGGTCTGCCTCCAGGTTGGCTTCCCCCGGGAGGTGGACTGCCGTGAGGTAGATGTCGTTTTCCACGGCCCATTCCCACATGCTGATTGCCAGTCTGCACAGAGGAGGGGATCTGGTGTCTCCCTGCTTGTTGACTTAGTACATGCTGGTCGAGTTGTCTGTCTGGAGGACGACAACCTTGCCCCTGATAAATGGTAGGAATGCTCTAAGCGCTAGCCAGGTGGTGTTCAGCTCTAACCAAGTGATGAGCTCCTGTCGAATCCAGGTGACGTGGACCGAGAGAAAGTCCAGGGTGGCTCCCCAGCCCTCGAGTGAGGAGTCTGGTGATGGTGGACTGTGGGGGAGACAGCCGGAAGGGCTTGCCCGTCCGTAGGTTGCAGTCCCTGGACTACCATATTCGGCCCGGGTGGAGAGATGGAGGAACGTTGATCATCTCAGACTGAGAGCCCCGCTCCTGGTTCCATGAAGCTGCAAAGCGCAGCTGGATCCTCTTCATCCTCAGTCTCGTGTGAGGGACGGCTAGTGGGACTGCTGCCAAGAGACCCAGGAGATGCTGGTACCACCACGCCGAGGTCACCTCCCTGCTGACGAAGTGGGCAGTGGCCCTTTTGATGACCGAGATCTTCTCCTCCAATGGAAATACCTTCTTGGAGCACGTGTCCCAGATGAGGCCCAAGAAGGTCAGAGTCTGCGTGGGCTGCAGCTGCGACTTCCTGAGATTGAGCGAGAAGCCCAGATCGTGCAGTGTGTTCATCAGGGCATGGGAAGAGTGGTGAACCGCTTCCGGAGATGTAGCGGTGACGAGCCAGTCGTCGAGGTATGGGTAGATGGAGGCCCTTCGCTCCGAGGAGGGCAGCCATTGTGTTCATGAGCCGGGTAAAGACCCTCGGTGCCGAGTTGAGGCCAAAAGGGAGGACCTTGTATTGAAAATGGCAGCCCATGATCCTGAACCGAAGGAAAGAACGATGGGGCTGCCAAATCGGGACGTCTAGGTACGCGTCCTTCAGATCCAGGGAGCACATCCAGTCTCCCTTGCACAATTTCTCCGCTATAAAAGCTGGTGTAACCATCTTGAATTTTTGCAGGGGTAAGGAGAGGTTGAGGGTGGAAAGGACCTGCACAACTTTCAGGCCCGCCTAGTTCTTTCTCTGAATGGTGAAAATCCTGCAGTAAAAGGCTAAGCCTCAATGGGAGGCTGGGACTTCCTCCACAGCCTTGCTCTTTACGAGAGACTGGCTCTCCGCCAGAAGAGTTGCTGTCCCAAGTTGAGGGAGAGGAGGAGGGAGGAGAGGCTGGGATGGGTAGGCGGTACCCCGTGGATACTACAGAGAGGATCCAGGGGTCCACAAAATTCTGGCGCCAGAAATGTGCCTGGAGAGCAAGCCTGCCCCCACTGGAGACATGTGGACCCAGAGGGGTGCGTCATGCCTTCTTTCCCTCAGAGACTGTCGCAGAGGACTAGAAAAAGCCCTTACTTCGGAAGCCGCAGAACCCTCCATACGTACACCCCCTGTCGGAGCGCTGCTGTGACTGGGTGTACGACTTGGTCGTGGTCTTTGTCAAGATGGATAAAGACTTGGCCGTTTGTGAGCCGTTTCTTATTTTCTTGTCCAGCTCTTTGTCAGTGGTGGAGTGGAAGAGCCCCCCCCCATACCCACCCTCTCGAACGGCAGATCTAATATGCGTTCCTGGACGTCCGGATTGATTGCCCGGAGCCAGGCTGTCCTTCTCATGTCCGTGGCAATATAGATGGCATGGCCAGAGGTGTCAATATGGGCCACGGTGGGTTACATGAGGTCCTGCGCCACCAGCTTGGCCTCAGCCAGTCCCACCTTAAAACGTGATTGGCTCTGCGTTGGGAGATCCGGGAGGAAGTCTGCAATTTACCACCATAACCTTTGGTTAGCGGCTGCCAGCATGGCATCGGCGTTGGCCCGACGAAGATGTAAAGATGCGTTGGAATACAGCTTCTTCCCATACCCCTCCAAGATCTTCTCCTTGCCTAGTAGTGTCGATGCTGTGGAGGTTGATGACGACTCAGGCTTGGAGTATAGTGATGCAGCAGCGATCACTGAGGAGTGTGGCGGACGATGGGCCGATAGCAAGAACGTATCCCCCTCCATCTGCCTGTACTTGGCGTCCAGGCGTCGATTGACCGGCTGGACCGAGTGGAGCTTGAGCCAACCCTTCTTGGCCAAGGAGACTACATCGGTCTGCAGTGGAATCCCAGTTTTGGCAGAGAGGTGTTGCGGGAGTGTTAGGGAGAATTCTCATTTATGGCTAATTTCCTCACACCTAGTGAGTCCCTCAGCAGCTTTGCTGGATTTCTGGGGTTTATTTTTCCCACTCTTACATGTGTTTTGCCATGTGCATTTCTACTGGTTGTGTGATCTTGGGCTCTGGAGAACACCACTCCATGAGCTCCACGTTTTGTGTGTGTTACACAGCACCTTCAGTGCAGTGACACAGGGTTGTCTTTTAGACTTCCCACTGACTCCATTTTTCTGGGGCCGTCTACGGTCCCCCAGAAACCTGTAAAGTTGCCATTGACTTTATGTAGTCACTTTTAAACTATAGACCCAGTACACCCCATCTTAGATGGAGTATTGGAAAGGGTTAATTCCTACCCCTTTTTGTCTGTGCCTCTCCGAGCTTTGTTTTGCTCTTTTAACATTTAGACTTGGCTGGTGTCAGTGGTATCTACCCGAACCTTTCTACCGCGATTATAATACATAAATGTGGTATTGTTCCAGGCTATTGTGGTAGCCTCGAACTTAAACCTGCTTACCCAAATACTTTTTATTTCAGCTCCAGTCAGGTTTAGACGCCATTTCTTTTTGTTAAAGTCTTTCTTATGTCTTACTTTGCACAGCAAACCAGGTTTGCCTTCTTTGTTCACCGGCTTTTGGCGGGCTTCTACAGAGAAGCCCTCCTCTTGGCGTCTGGGTGTCTAGGTGGGCTGAATGTGAGGGGGGGGTGTAGTCACCCTCTGAACAGGGTCTCCATGGAGACCCAAGTTGTCATGAAACCACACTCCCGCCCCCTTTGGACGTCCTGGTCCATACAACAACGTGCGAGAATGCTTCCCACACCCTCCCAACATGGCGGACTCCGCTCTCTGATCAGCGGTATAGTTTCTAGCTCAGCTAGATAAGCGTCCTGCCCCTGCGGTTCGGCGCATATCAACCCACTCATAATTCCTAGTTCGACTGTTCTCAGCGTTCGCTTCTAGGAATTTCCCTCGTTTCCTTGTGCCTTCCTGGAATTCCCGACCGCGGTTCTGCCTTGCCGCCTTCCGCAGTACTCCTTCCAGGACTGCTCTTCCACGGTTGCTCGGACAGCCTTACCTCATTGCCCCGGACATTCGTAGCTGACCGCAACTGTGCCTTACACCCGTCCAGGACAATTCACCTCGCGGTCGCTTTAGGAACGATCCTTCTCCAGGGCATCCATCTACCTCTTGAACTCTAGGCAATCAGCTACCGACAGAGTGGCGTCAGAAGAAACCCGTGCTTACCTCCACAAGACCCACACCTCCAAGTTAAGGGCAGCCCGAACCACAAAAAAGAAGCACACAAAGCCTCAACAGGTGAGCCCTCAAACAAGTCATGATAGTTTGACACGCCTACCATCTGCCAAGGCAACAGAGATGGATCCTACTGTTCAGAATCTCTTACGAGGAATGAAAGAACTCTCCATGGAGGTAACAGAATCTTAAGGCAGAAAACGCAGCCTTGAAACAACTTGTTTTGTACCGGGATTCGGCCTATCAGGACAGTGCTTCTACGGGTCGAGCAGGGGATAAATTCGATGGTTTCCCCAAGATGCTTAGCTCCTTCCTTGACTCCTGTCTGGTACACTTCACCTTCAAACCATACTACCTTTCCACCCCTAGAATTAAGGTGGGATTTGTCATAGCCCATTTTACCAGCAACGCCCTGGCCTGGGCTACACCATTGGTCTCTGCGGGAGATCCCTTGTTGGACAATAATGATGGGTTCATTAAAGCCTTTAAGGAGCCGTTTGATCGCCCAGACGAGGTGTATACTGCACAAGAGAGGCTGCTGGAGTTCCGTCAAGGATCACATGATATGTTATCCTATGTTAACAGATTCAAACAACTTGCCAAAGCAGCAGACTGGTCAAATGAGGCATGCTTCACTCAGTTCCGTCGTGGCCTTAATGATGAAGTAAAAGACGAGCTAGCCAGAATAGCACATCCAGGTTCCTTCCAGGCCCTCATGGATTTATCCCTGCAAATTGACTTCAGAATTCAAGAAAGAAAAGCAGAAAGGAAAAGAACGCAAAGCTCCCCTCCCAAGATGTCTCTGTTCGCTCCTATCACAAAGGAAAACCCTCCTGCTGAACCTGAACCTATGCAACTGGGAGCTACGAAAGGCCCTATTTCAACCCAGGAGAGAAGACGCAGATTTGACAGTGGGTTGTGCATGTACTGTGATTCAGATAAACATTTGGTCAGGAACTGTCCCATAGCACCACCAAGGCGTTAGGGAAACGCCAGCTCTCGATCCTGAATGGAGCCCAGTTTCAGGAGACCAAAGGCCGCTCCATCCCTCCGATCCTGGATCCTTCATCAAGATGTAACCTGGTGGACCTTGAGGTTACTCTAATCCCTTCCACCGGGGCACCACAGACGGTTCTAGCCTTGGTAGACTGTGGCACTATGGGTATATTTATGGATGACCAGTGGGCATTCAAGCACAATATTCCAAGAGAACCTAAGGATATCATTGAGACAGTCGAAGGGATCGATGGCTCCCACCTGTCTTCTGGACCAATCACCCAACAAACCAGGAAAACCATGCTTTCAATTCACAACCATCAAGAAACCATACAGTTCGACATAATCAGAGCCGCACACTATCCAGTGGTCCTGGGCGTGCCCTGGTTAAAGAAACATAATCCATGCATCAACTGGACTGGCGGCTCTTTGTTTTTGGGCTCAGAGTTTTGCCTATCGCACTGTCTGACATCTGTCACCAAACCAAACGTGTCCAAAGTAGACAAAAGGACTAGTTCTTCTCTTACCGTTTCCAATATCAATCAAGTACCAGATATCTACCAGCAGTTCTCTGGCGTCTTCTTCTCGGCCATTGTGCAAACCCTGCCTCCACATAGACCAGAAGACTGAACCATCGATACTGAGGAGAACGCTATAATTCCCTTTGGCAGGAGATTTATCCTATCGGAACCTGAAAAGAAGGCCCTGCAAGAATATCTGGATACCAACCTTGCCAACGGCACCATCCGTCCTTCCAAGTCCCCCGCAGGGGCATCGTTATTTTTTGTACCCAAGAAAGACACAAAAGGAGCTACGACCCTGTCTGGATTACAGGGGTCTAAATCAATGTACCCGGAAGGACAAACACTCCTTACCGCTGATAGACATTTTGGAAGCACTCAGAGGCGCCGTAATATTCACCAAGTTGGACGAGAGGAGCCTAGCATCTGGTCCGAATAAAGGAGGGCGATGAATGCAAGACCGCCTTTCGAACACCATTTGGACATTTCGAGTATCTGGTCATGCCATTTAGACTTGCCAATGCCCCAGCTGTGTTCCAGCGATTTATGGATCGCGTTTTTTCGGACATGTTGTTCCTCTCCATTATTGTATATTTGGATGACATCCTGGTGTATTCCAGGAACCAGACAGCATCAACATCTGTCGAGTTACGACGACTCAGGGAACATCACTTATTAGCCAAACCCGAAAAGTGCACATTCCATGTTTCAACGGTACGTTACCTGGGATTTGTTTTGAACTCCCAAGGGGTGGCTATGGACCCAACCAAGATCGAAGCCATCACATCCTGGCCAGTTCCCTGTTCTGTTAAACAAGTCCAATCCTTCCTGGGCCTTGCAACCTTTTACAGGAAGTTCATTACTTCTTTTTCAGCCATTGTTCAACCAATCGTGGCCTTACTCAAAAAGAACACACCCTTTCTATAGACCTCTTCTCAAGAAGCCGCCTTTATAAAACTAAGATGTTCACTCAAGAACCCATTTTGGTACAGCCTGACATTACAAGACCCTTTCTGGTGGAAACAGACGCTTCTGAATATGCAATAGGCGCGGTTCTGAAACAAGCCAAAGATGGACTCGAACATCCTCTAGCTTACATATCCCGGACCTTGCTCCCATGTAAGACACACTATTCAGTCCTAGAAAAAGAATTGCTTGCCATTCGCCAAGCCTTTAAAGACTGGCATCATCTCCTCCTGGGTGCCACTCATCCTGTACAAGTGTGAACAGATCACAGGAATCTACAAGTCCTTCAATCCATAGAGTGCAGGAACAGTCGACAAGCACGGTGGGCCGCCTTCTTTGCTCAATACCAATTCCAGATATCCCACATTCCAGGGACCTCGAATGTCATAGCAGACGCCTTGTCCAGACGTCCTATTATCCTACTCGGAAGAGTCCCAACCTACTAAAAATGTTTCCCAGCACTGTGTTCATCGCTCAGGCTTCTGATATCTTGGTATCCATTAAGGACGAGACTACAATCTCAGACCTTTGGAAATATTTTCAAGGACGCAATTCCTGGGGCCTTAAGCACAAGGATTGGTTCCTTTTTCGGGAATCCCAACTAGTCATACCTACCCAGTCGTTATAAGAACGGATAATACATTCATGCCATGACACCTTCCACTCCGTGGTGTCAGATGTACCCTTCTCTCCATTCAAAGAAACTTCTGGTGGCCCAAGATGCTGAAAGACGTCCAGATGTATATCCGGGAATGTGCTGTCTGCAATCAGAATAAGACATAGCAACAAACCAGCAGGATTGCTTCTCCAACCTGCTCCTCCTTCCCGACCCTGGGAAGCCATAGCAACGGATTTCATTGTCGATCTACCTCCTTCCAGGGGACATAGAGTCATAATGGTAACCATCAATCTCTTTTCTCACATGGCCCACTTTACGCCATTATCGACGAAAATGCCTTCTGCTCCAGAGATGGCCGGACTCTTTGTAAAACACATTTTCCGACTACATGGGCTGCCATCTAAAATCATCTCTGATCGTGGACCTCAGTACATCTCCAAGTTTTGGAAAAACCTCTGCAAGGTATTAGGAATCCAACGTGTCCTTTCATCTGGATACCATCCCCAGACCAATGGTATTACAGAAAGGGTAAACCAGACCCTTGAACAATATCGACATTGTTTTTCCACCAAGGTCCAAGATGACTGGTCTGTTCTGATGCCAGTCGCAGAATTCGCTTACAACAATTCTGAACATTCCACGATAAAGACCAGCCCCTTCTTTTGCAACCTAGGTTTTCATCCCTCAGTACTTCCTTCGGTACTGCCTTCTTCTAGTACGGTTCCTTATGTTGATTCCTGGACTGCTCAGTTGGTATCAGCCCATCAAAAGGCATTGAACCATTTGTCCAAGGCTAGTGAAAACATTAAAAGATTTGCAGATGCCAAAAGACGTCCTGCTCCAACCTATGATGTTGGGGACAAGGTCTGGTTGTCCTCCCAATATTTACCCAGACACTTAAGATCAGACAAGCTGGCACCCCGTTACTACGGTCCCTTCGTAGTATCCCAAGAAGATCAATCCAGTAGCCTATCAACTACGTTTGCCTCCAACTTGGAGCAGAATTCATCCTGCCTTCCGTACCTCCCTGTTAAAACCTTATCACCACTCTACCAAGAATGCTCCCGTCCTCTACTCGTAAAGGGTCAAATTGAATATGAAGTTTCCCAAGTTTGCGATTCCAGATACAGAAGAGGATGTTTAGAGTACTTGGTGGAATGGAAAGGATATCCGCCTAGTGATCATACCTGGGAACCAGTCTCCAACCTCAATGCCCACAGACTGGTACAACGATTCCATCGGTTACATCCTGGCAAACCAGGGGGTATGAGGCTTCGGAGGGGGTATACTGTCATGAAACCACACCATCGCCCCCTTTGGATGTCCTGGCCCATACAACAACATGCCAGAATGCTTCCCACACCCTCCCAACATGGCGGACTCCGCTCTCTGATCAGCGGGATAGTTTCTAGCTCAGCTAGATAAGCGCCCCGCCCCAGCGGTTCGGCGTGTGTCAATCCGCTCACAGTTGCTAGTTCGACTGTTCTCAGCGTTCGCTTCTAGGAATTGCCCTGGTTTCCT
The DNA here is from genome assembly GCF_040938575.1 of Ambystoma mexicanum. Lineage (NCBI taxonomy): Eukaryota > Metazoa > Chordata > Amphibia > Caudata > Ambystomatidae > Ambystoma > Ambystoma mexicanum. The sequence goes on from NC_090923.1 coordinate 645,272,314, forward strand.
TGTGCCTTCCTGGAATTCCCGACCGCGGTTCGGTTCTGCCTTGCCCCCTTCCGCGGTACTCCTTCCAGGACTGCTCTTCCGTGGTTGCCCTTGGACCGCATTACCTCTTCACCCAGGATTTCTGGAGCCTTCCGGACCCTTGACCACGTCCGTGCCTCGCAGCCTCCCGCGTCCTCCTTCCAGGACTACTCTTCCGCAGTTGCCCTCGGAGCGCCTTACCTCTTCGCCCCAGACATCCGGAGCTGACCGCAACTGTGCCTTACACCCGTCCAGGACAAATCACCTTGCGGTCGCATTAGGATCGCTCCTTCTCCTCCAGGGCATCTATCTACCTCTTGAACTCTGAGCCATCAGCTACCGACAGAGTGGCGTCAGAAGAAGCCCATCCTTACCGCCACGAGACCCGCACCTTCAAGAAACGCAGGCAGCCAGAACCAACAAAAAAGAAGCACACATAGCCTCAACAGGTAAGCCCTCAAACAAGTCGTGATACAAGTCGCAGTTTGTGACGATTGGCTGAGGTGGTTGTCCGGGCCCGACAACCCCTCTGCTGAGTGATTGACAGCCTGGCTGTGTGAATGGGGGATTTTCACATAAAAGGCAGTACTCTTGGGCTGGAAGTCAGAGTCGCCACTGGAACTGCAAGGAACCGAACAGAAGCATAGAAGACGGCTGCTGCAACCCCGAGTCCCGGTGAAGCCTTGCTGCAGTCCTGAGCCATCTACCCTTCATCGACAAGAGGAGATGCAGTCCGAGTCTTCTTCCCTTGAGCCTGGTGGGGGTCAACCAGCACATCTTCCACAGCCAGTGGAACCTCTTCATCGTCGAAATCGCTGCACACTTCTGCAGTGGTCCGGATAGCCATCTGAAGAGCCTCTCCGGTTTTAAAGGAGCACACCATTTATTCACTGTCGCTGCTGCCGGCCTCATCCATGGGTAGTGCAGATCCCTCCAGACGTCCTTGTCCCCACGACTGAAGCTCTAGGAACCGTGAGTCTGCAGGAAACTACCAGGAACAGCCGTGGCACCAGCTTCTTCAAAGAATAAGGTACTGTGTCAGACTTCGAGGAACTAGGGTGAACCCCTTTTTTCCTCACTAAATGCTTGCCCTTTTCTTCCTTCCCTCTTATAGCTTTTGCCTCCTCTTCTGAAAATATCCAAGTACTCCTGGCAACTTTGAATCCTGAACTGTCTGACTGTGATCCTCAACAACAGGAACCCTGTTCCACTTGTCACTGGCGCCAGCCTATTGACTTATCTTCTTGTTAGAAAGTATTCTCTGATTCTGTCTGCCTTGACAAAAGGTATTGCCTATGATTTTTATCCCCCAACTCTCTTGTGTTAACTCAGGCGCTAAGTGCGTTTTAACTCCGGTAACATTTCTTCCCGCGGGTACACTTATCTTTAGTAAGACCAAACTGTCAAAAGGTGATAGCATATGTATTCCCGGTAACGTCTGTTTCATAATACCAGTCTGTCAAATTCTAAGGTACTTACACCTTAAGTTGTTCTGCACAAGGAAAATTGGTTGTGTGTAGTGTGGTTTTATTTTTCTAGAAGTGAAGTGTTTTGTGAACAGATGGTTTAAAAATAAATGTACTTATATTTAGCCAGAAACCTTGAGTCAGTGTTTGCTTGAGTCACAGTAATTGTAGTCCTTTGTGTAAGCTCTACTACTGCTCATTTGCTCAAGGTAAGTCTGGCTGCTCAGTCACTGCTACCACTCTCACTGTGTAGTACAGGCTTGTACCAAAGGTGAACTTGTATTACCACTTGTAGTCTTAAGGGCAGTGCATAGGATTCTGCCTAACAGGGAGGACTTCAGCCAGAACCCCTTCTGCCAGCTGCTCAACCTCAGGTTGGGGTAGACCCAGGTACTCCGCCAGCCCTGCAAGACGTTTGTGGAAGGCTCTGGCTGAGGATGGTGTGTCAGGATCCACCTCCTCATCCGTATCCTGTGGATCAGGAGGATCCTGCCGAGGTGGAGGAGTAGCTGGAGCCGGAGGCTGGGGTACAGGGGCCGCGGCCGGAAGCTGAGGAGGAGGCAGAGGCTGGTACGGAACCACCTGAGGAATCGGCTGGAGAGCCGGAGGCAGCGGCTGTGCCGGGAGCGCCGGCGGAGGAGCTTGTGGTGCTGGTAGCACCGTAGGGAGCACCTCCCTGATGGCGTCTTTAGGATAACCCCATCCAAGGTGACTTCATGAGCCCGAGGAACCTCTCGAAGAACCCTTCTTCATTGGCCAGAGCGGTGGTAGGGGGTACTGACTGGGTAGCGGGAGGTTGCTGGAGCAGCTGTATACCCTGCCCGCATGGACGCAGTGGGAAACTGCCCTGCGCATAAGAAGGATAGGCTGGGGGGGCGTGGCTTGGCACCATGACGGTCAGTCTGGCTCTGTGAAAGCTCCCGTAGAGAAGGGGAGGGTCGCGGGGAGGGGGGAACCACGAAAGGAGAGCACGCAAGGCGAGGCCAAACTGTTATCAGGGGAGACATCAGATCAAACAAACATTGGCTCGCTAGATGGGTTCCCAGGATAAAGTACACACCATAACGACCTGGAATGTGCAAGGCCTAAATGCCCCAAGGAAGCGGAAATCAGTGGAGCACAGACTCAAACTAGCGGCCAACGTCTGCCTTCAAGAAACACACCTCATAGAGGCCGATGAAAAGCGGATCTGCTTCCAATATTACCCGAAGTGCTACTTCGCCTCAGCAGGCCAGAAAAAAAAGGGGTTACTATTCTGCTAGGCCACAATTTACCACTAACGCAGCTTACTATCAAAAGAGATCCAGAGGGCAGATATCCGCTACTAAAAGGCCTCCTGGTCGAACTTCCCATCACCCCAATGGCAATCTACAGCCCAAACAAGGAACAAGGCCACTTCCTCCGCATTCTTCTTCCAGTCATTGCAGCATTCGCCGAAGGCCACCTTCTTATCTGGGGGAGACTTCAACCTCCCCCTGGACCCAAGCTCTGATAAAACTCGCCCCCCGTCGAGGGAAGACTTAATCAAAGCCCTAGCCATGGCAGAGTTCCTTAGGGAAACGGAAACCATCGATATATGGAGACTGCTCAACCGCGGAGAGAAGGACAACACATTCTTCTCGCACGTCCACAAAGGATACTAGAGGATCGACCTGCTGCTGGCCGCAAGCACACTTGCCCCCTGCGTGGAGGACATCCAAATTGGGCACATCTCCATCTCAGATCATGCCTCAGTCACCATAAGCCTACGAATGCAGGGCTTCCCGAAGCCCCTCCAAAGACAATGGAAAATACAAGACCAGATTCTGTCGAACATGGTCACCAGCTCAGAACTAAGCGAATCCTCGAAAACTACTTTAAGGAGAACATGATCCAAGATTAAGCAATGGCAGTCATGTGGGATGCAATGAAGCCGGTCATTCAGGGGGTGGCGATGGACGCAGCGGCCAGGATCAGATGGCAAAACCAGTTGTAGCAAACCAGGCTAGAGGGGAGAGTTGTAGAAGCAGAGAGCAATCTCAAAAAGCACCACATCAAAACAGCAAGTTGTGAACTCAAAGAGAGCGAAAGTGGAGCTGGAGATGCACCCGGCGGCCAGAGCCCTAACCTACACTAAGCAGTATTACTATCTTAATAGTAATAAAGCAAACCGCCTCCTGGTGCACAAACTGAAGAAATTACAGACGAGGAACAACATCCAGTGTTTGGCTGATAGACGGCAACCTTCACCATACGGAGACAACAAAGCTCGATCTAATGACAGCACCACAAAGAGATCATGATGGGACCCCCAAAGGCTAAGTCGGTCCTCTCGCATTTCCTGGCCTGCATCCCAAAAACACCACTCCACCCGTTACTGGAAGGTCTCGAACACCCAATCACAGCGGAGGAAGTGGGAGACACGATCCGCTCCTTGAAAAACACGATCCCGGGACCAGATGGGTTCACATCACAATTCTACAAGAAATTTGCCTACCTCCTGGCACCTCAGACGGCAGACAGGTTTAACTAATTCTTGTCCACTGGCTCCACCACCGCCTTGTTAACGGTTCTCATTCCAAAACCAGGGAGAGACCGGGCGCAATGTGCATCATACAGACCCATAGCACTACTGAACAATGCTAACATTTTCGCAAAGATCCTGGCGTACAGACTAGCCCCAATCCATCCGGGCATAATTCACCCGGACCAGGCGTGCTTCATCCTGGGCCGAAATACCCAGGACAACATTCGAAGAACCATCAACGTAATCGAGTCAGCAAACAGGATGGGCTCGGAACCGACGGTCCTCTCCCTCTCCCTCGATGCCTACAAAGCGTTCGACATGCTGGACTGAGGCTACATAAGAGAAACCCTACTCTTCTACGGCTTTGGCCCAAATTTCGTAAAGTGGGTATTAGCAAACTATCAACACCCTTCCACAAGACTACTTCCAAATCGGACAAAATCAACATTACCAGAGGCATCAGACAAGGCTGCCCTCTGTCTCCACTCATATTTGCGCTCTCCCTGGAGCCGTTCGCCAGCAAGATCTACCACAATCCGGCTATACAAGGCCTTACAGTCAAGGGAGAGTCCTACAAAGTAACCCTATATGCTGACAACGTACTATTAACAAGAACCCAAATGAAGGAATCCATGAAGGCCCTATGGCAAGAACTAGGAGTGAAGGGCAACCTCAGGGTTTACAGTAAACATAGCAAAATCCACAGCAATGGGCATTAATGTGCTGAAAAAACTTAAAGCAGCACTGGAAGCCAAATACCTGATCCCATGGGAGAAGTCAGAAATGTGTTACTTGGGAGTCCAGATACAAAACAAAGAATGCACAGCATGAACTCGACCCCCCCCCACCGCGTTACACACGGAATTGAAAAGCGACCTGGCGGAAACAGGAAATCTCATGGTTCGGCCGAATCATGGCGCTGAAGATTAACTTAACTCTGAGGCTGCTATATTTCAGACTTGCCCTGTTGCCCTGCCAGTAACCATCCGGAAGAAGGCACTCCAAAAGCTGCAGGGGGAAATCCTGAACTACGTCTGGAAAGGGAAGAAGTCGCGAATCCCGGAGCTCATCATGCTCCGGGGCTCGACGATGGGTGGCCTAGGGGTCCGAGATGCGGCAAGGTACTGCCTTGCCGCCCAGCTCTATCAAGCCTTCACATGGAAGCTAACCTCCAACCCAACCGTCCCCGCTGGTTGAAACTGGTGCAAAATCCAGATTGAAGCATTGCCACACGCAAAAAAGCAACACCCAGGACCCAGGCTCACTGTCAGCAACCAGAAACACAGTGGCAGCTGGAAAAGGGCAGCAAGTCTATGGAAGTGGAGCACGACAGGACCACTGTCACCTATCTGGGACACCCCAGACTTCTCCCCGGGCGCCTCACCAAACAACTTCGCTAAGTGGAGGGACGGCGGTCTGAGGACCATGGCAGACTTTTTCGAGAACAGAAATCCCCTGAACTTTAAAGGCGTGCAAAACCAAATTCCAGGTCCCAGAGACGGAGAGATTCCGAAACACAGAACTGAGACACTGGCTATCGAGCGAGTCTGCCAGGAAACACGGCAGCAGAGAACTAACTGTGCTAGAACGAACACCCCCTCCCGCCACCCACCCCCAAGGGGGAACATTTCAACCCTATACAGGCTTCTGGACGGAACGGACCCAACCAAAAAAGAGCCCTACATGCTAAAGTGGGGAAAAGACATAGGGATATGACAGGTTATTTATAACGCGCTTAATATCCAGAGGTTTCTAAGCGCGGACCCGGGGATCGAACCTGTGTGGCCCTGTGCCGTCTTGTTTCGAAGGCAGGCACGTTGCCGCTGAGCTATCCTCCGGAGACAAAGGAGGGAGGGTCATTGAACCGGAGGAGTGGAGTAACATCTTGACCCGAGCGCACAAAAGCTCAGTGTATAACAAACAGAGATGTGGCGTTCAAAGTGTGCTTCAGGTGGTACCGAACTCCGGAGATTATGAACAAATGCAATCCAGCCGTCCCTCCACAATGCTGGAGAGGCTGCCCAGAGCTGGGATCGCTGTTCCACCTCTTCAGGACCTGCCCGAAAGCAGCCCAATTCTGCAAGAATGTCCTTGAACAAATCAAAGCGATAACAGGCCTAACAATCCCATTGGACCCGGGAGTCGTCATCCTCGGAGCAACATGGGAAGGCCAAGTCCCATTAACAGGCCGCATGGCGGACCTATGCTCACACCTTCTAACAGCCACAAAGACCTCAATTGCCAGACTGTGGAAGAACCCGGATGGCCCAGCCACGCAGATGTGGTGGTCCAAGTGCTGGGAAATAATAGCTGCAGAAAAAATCAATGCCTTCAGATTGGGCAACAAAACTAAGTTCAGCCAGGTCTGGGCTCCTTTCCTGGACTATACATAACAATTCACAGGAGTAGTGAGACAACTCCCAACCCTGTGCTGGATGGGAAGCCAAGATTGAAAGGATAAGCCAAAAACGCGCAGTAGAGGGTCAACACCACTGACGCCCAAAGCCAAAGTGCAAAAGACCCCTCATTCCTGGCCATGAATAGCAGCACAACCCAAACCTAAACTAACACTGTACCTAAGCACAAAGGTGAACTGTACTCCGGAACCAAGCTAATAGTGGAAAACTCAGTCTCCCTGTCCCTCCCTCCCCTTTCTCCCAAAGACTGTTACTTTCAGTTGAGTTATCAGTAACTTAACCTGTTTGTTTTTTGTCCTTTATCGGCTATTCGCAAGCTGTAAGAAATGTGTTATCTATGATCGAATGGAAAGCTTGTCTGTACAAAAACCAATAAAAACAACTTTGAAAAAAGGATAGGCTGTTGGCTATGTACCTGGTTGAGGCCAGTCCCACCTTGACACTCGTTCTTTGCCAAACTCCTGGAATGGCGTTGGACGGGTGCTTGTCTTGCATGGTGGCCATCTTGCCTGTGAGGTGTTGCTCGGCTCGCTGGGCCCAGCCTCCTCCAGGACTCTCGATTGTGGATCACAAGGCCTACCCTGCTCCTCGGGCCTAGACCCAGGTAGGTGCGACACCCTCGACCCGGGGGTCGGTAGAGCTTTTAGGCGCCCCCTCAGACGTATTGCCAGTACTAGGGCATAGCCCCTCGGCCATACTGCCGGTACAAGGGCGGAGCCCCTCGAATGACAATCCAGTACAAGAACCTTCTGTTTCCTCAACACTGTCACCGGGAGGATCCAAGGATCCCTCGGTCACAAGGTCGGTAGCTGCAGCATCCTCGGTGCACGTGTTGGTACAATGACCTGCGCGGGCAACTCCTTGGGAAGGAGTCTCCCTTGCGTGGTGCGATGAAAAATAGCGGCCCAACCTTGGGCCCGTGTTAGGCAGAATTATATGCAGTACCCTTTGGGAACACCACACAGAATTAATACTACAAGTGACATTACAAATTCACCTTTGGTACAAGCCTGTACTACACAGTTAAAGTGGTAGCAATGTCTGAGCAGCCAGACTTGTCTCAAGATTAAGTGAGCAGTATCAAATAGTTACACAAAGGACAGCAATTACTATGATTCAAACAAACAGGTTGTCAAGTAAAAGAATATACATTTACTTCACTTTTCAGTTGTATAACATTACACTATTATAAGCAGTTTAAAAATCACACTCTTAATACACTACAACACACCATTCCCAATAAGTTCCAGACAAGTTGAGCTCACAAAAAGAAATGGGAGCAAAATGGCACTAGCAAAACAAAAGAGGTGATGGCTGGAAGGTTTAGAATAAATCTTAACCTCTGGCATTGCTCTGGGCAACCCTCCAGCAAAATGGCACTCCAGCAATTTAAAAGGGAGGGGAAACAAAAGTTAATAGAAATTGAACCACACCAACAGGTAAGTACTCGGGCAATTGAGCAAGAGGAACTACAGTGATAGAATCAGGTAGAAAAGGCTTAAGGCCAAAGTAAATGGGTCAAAAATCTTTTGCTCAAGATCACACAGTTCAGGGTAGTTCGCGGTAAAGTTCCTGCCGCGGATTCGGGACGAGGTTGGTTGGCAGAAAAGTTAGTTCAAAGAGAAGAGAAGAGAAGAGAAGAGAAGAGAAGAGAAGGACAAGCTCTCGGTTTGGAGAAAGATTGCAAACACTTTCACCACGGTTGAACGAAAACGAACAACCGGATTTGCACAGTACCTTAAAACGGAGAGGAAGCTGTAGCTGAGGCGGACGTTCCTGGTAATTCCTGCAGGCTCACGGTTTCTGAAGCGACTGTTGGACTGACAAGAAGTAGGAAGACTGGAGGGTCCTGCACTACTGCAGAAGCCCGCGAAAAGACAGTGAACAAAGGGACCAAACCTGGTTTGGCGCGCAGAGTAAAACACGAGAAAGACTAACAAAAAGAAATGGCGAATAAACCCAGCCAGAGTAGAAATAAAATATTTGGTCAAGCGGGTTTATGTTCGAGGCTAGTGTAATAGCCTAAAACAATACCATGGTTATATAAGATAACCGCGGTATGAAAAATAGGGTAGTTACCACTGCCACCAGCCAAGGAGCGAAACAGTGCTCCAAGAGAAACAGACAAAAAGGGACAAGAATGAACCCTTTCCAATACTCCATGTAAAATGGGGTGTAATGGGTCTGTGGTTTAAAGAGACTACATAAAGTTAATGGCAACTTTACATGCTTCTGGGAGACGGTAGTCAGCTCCAGAAAAACGGAGTCAGTGGGAAGTCTAAAAGACAACCCTGTGTCACTACACTGAAGGTGCTGTGTAACGCACATACAAATGGTGCTCATGGAGTAGGTGAGGCTCCAGAGCCCAAGATCATACAAATGGTAGAAACACACACAGCCAAACACATGTAAGAGTGGTAAAAAGGCTCTCACTCTTACCAGGTGAAAAAAAATAAACCCTAGAAATCCAGCAAAGCTGCTGAGGGACTCATTAGGTAAAGGAAATGGGCCATTTATGAGAATTCTTCCTAACAGCCTGGCTCGGTGTTTCAAAAAGTTATGGAGGTCCTCTGGAGGAGACTTCTGGAAGAGCTCCCTGCACCTGGCTAGTCTGTTTTTCAGCGATTTCGATGACAGCGTGTCGCACGCTGTACAAGCTTGGCAACCGTGTCTGGGCCAAGGCAACGTAGGCAGAGGGCATGGGGGTCGGAAGTTGGGAAGAGCCCGTTGCAGGATGGACACCTCCTGAACCCTGTGGAAGTGGACATGCGCCGGAGAGGAGCGTGACGCCAGAGGACCGAGTACCTGAAGGATAAGAAAGAAAGTATCTGCGTGTGGAATTTCATGGCCGAAGCCAAACCCAGGTGCGGTGGTGAATTCGGCCCGTTCCGTCGATGCAGAAAAGGGGACTGAGGTGCGCCTCTAAATTTAAAGGGGAAGAAGGTTTTTTTCTGGTGAAAAAGGTTTAGTCTCCCGTCCCTTGGAAGGGACACCCATGCAGTATGGAGGAAAGGGGAAGGGACGTAAGATGATGCCTATGGCGATTGTCAGACTCCAAAGTCAAAAGAACAGTGTTCAAATCACAGAAAAATACGAGAGAGTGGGAAAAAGGTCGCACTCTCTCCAGGATAAAAATTAAAAGTCCTAAAGTGCAGCAAAAAGAACTTGTGGTCTCTAAGGTAGAAGGGAATTAGCACATGTCTGAGAATTCTCCCCAACAGGCACTGTGAAAGAGCCCCACTGGCAAAGGTGGCAACCTATTTCCACCAATGTAGAGGGGTGTAAAAGGGACCTATTTAGAAGAACAAGTTACTTACCAACTGTAACGTTCTTTCGACTGGATGTTCCTCCCATGTATTCCTCATCTTAGATATAGTCTGCCAGCTTTGCTGCATCTTCGGAAAAGAAATTCGCCAGAGGGTGCTGTGCTGGAGGCCGCGGAGTCGTAGTCCTTCGAGGAACCGTCGAATCTCAACGTCATCCGTCCTATAAAGGACTCGAACCGCCCCTGTTGGTCTCAGTTCTGTTTTTTCGGTGTTAATGGTCGCATCAGTTGTATCAGGCATCGAAGGATGTCAGACTCTTAAGGAAGTGCAAGTGCAAAAAGTGTAAAAACTGTACGGAGGGGTAGTTTGGGAGGGTCGATGAGGAATACGTGGGAGGAACATCCAGTCGAAAGAATGTTACAGTTGGTAAGTAACTTGTTCTTCGAATGGATTATGTCCTCCCACGTATTCCTCATCTTAGACTCCCACAGCAGTTGTAATTTGGAGTACCACCAGAGTTTTTAATCATGTACTGAATGAAGGACAGCTTTTGCAAAAAGGCCTTCTTGGTAAGAAGTGGAGTCTAAAGAGTAATGTTTTACAAAGGTGTGCATCGATGACCAGGTGGCCGCCGCACAAATGTCCTGCACCGGAACACCTCTCTGAAGAGCCGTAGAAGTTGCTATGCCCCTGGTTGAATGAGCCCTTAGTCCATCTGGAGGCTCTTTCCCAGCCAATTTGTAACACTCCGATATTGCCAGAATTATCCATCTGGATAAAGTTTGTTTGGACACTCCAAGGCCCAATTTGTGTCCGGTTTAACCGACAAACTGGTCAGTTTGTCTAAATCTCTCTAGTCTAGAGATATAAAAGCTGAGAGCCCTTTTAGGGTCCAGCCTGTGGAACCTTTCCTCCTCTTTACTAGCGTGTGGAGGAGGGTAAAAGGAAGGTAAAGTAATCTTTTGTGACAGATGGAAATCTGAAACTATTTTAGGTAAGAAAAAAGGTTTGACTTTCAAAATGACCTTATCCTTGTGGAAAATGTTGTGAGGAGGCTTGCAAGAGAGCGCCTGCAACTCACTCACCCTGCGGGCTGATGTTAAATCCACTAGTAAAACAGTTTTTAAAGTTAGGAGCCTTAAAGGACAAGAATGTAAAGGCTCGAAGGGGGCACACAAGAAACTTTAAAACTAAATTTAAGTCCCAGATAGGAACTTGACAAGGTGTTGGAGGGAACACATTTATTAGCCCTTTAAGAAATGGAACAACTAAAAAGGCATCTTAAAATAAGAAACTTCTTCGGAGGAGCGTTTGAAGATAGATAGCGCTGCTAAATATCCTTTAATAGTGCCAAATTGGAGCCCCGAGTTGGTCAGATGTAAAAGAAAAGAAAGCACCATAGGAGTGCTACATTGAAAAGGGTCCACATCCTTATCCCTGCACCAGTTACTGAATTTCTTCCAATCACATCAGTACAAGGATTTTGTTGCTGGCCTTCTGGGCGAAAACAAAATCTCCATAACGTCGTCCAGAAGGTCCCAATCCTTATACCTCAGCCTCTCAGAAGCCATGGGTGAAGGCTGAGAGTTCTGACCTCTGGATGGAGAACTTGACCTTCCATTTGCGAGAGGAGATCCTCTTTGTGGAAGACTAATTGGAGGGCAGATGGACATGTCCAGAAGGTCCGGGTACCACGTTGTCCTGGCCCAATCCGGGGCAAATAGGATCATGGTTTTCCTGAACTTCCTCAACCTCCTGATCACTTGAGGAATCACGAAGACTGGAGAGAACGCGTATAGGAGTGGAAATACCCATTACATTACAAACGCGTCCCCTAGAGCTCCTTTTCGGAGAAATTCCCTTGAGCAGTACTGTTCGCACTTCCGGTTGGTTTCTGTCGTGAACAGATCCAATTGAGGAGTTCTCCAAAGGGCGAAGATCTCTAGAAGGACTTCCTGAGCTAGTTGCTACTCGTGGGAGACTGATCTGCTGCTCATAGCATCTGCCGCTGTGTTCTTCTCTCCGGCTAGGTGAACTGCTGATAGAGAGATTCCTTCTTGGATTCCCCAGAACCGTAGCTGCATTGCCTCTCTGCACAGCGGGAGTGATCCTATGCCTCCTTTTGTTGAGGTAGTACATACATGTGTTGTCTGTCATTATCAGGACATTCCTTCCCCGTACAGAGGGCAGAAAGGCCTTCAGCGCTAGTCTGATTGCCCTCAGCTCCAAAAGGTTGATGTGTAGTTTGGACTCCGATGGAGACCAACGACCAATGATGGCCAGATCGTTGGTATGGGCTCCCCACCCTGTGAGTGAGGCGTCTGTCACTACTGTTATCTCCGGCCATGGTGGCCAAAAAGGTTCTCCCTTGAGGATATTTTGCTTGCAGGCCTACCATAGAAGATCTTGGGCCACTCTGGCTGGGACTTGCAGAAGATCCGACATCTCTCCCGAAAACTGGGATCATTGAGTGCCGAGGGCCCATTGAAGGGATCACATCCTCAACCTGGCCTCTGGCCCCAAAAAGATGCAGGATGCCATGAGGCCTAGCAACCTTAGAAAAATCTGCATTTTGAAACCTTGTTACCATCTGCAGAATGTGGTGAGCTCTCTCCTCGGGAGGCGAGGCTTTCCCTGAAGTTGTATCCAGGACAGCTCAGATGAATTTGGAGTCTTTGGCTTGGAATCATTTGTAACTTCGTGTAATTGAGGGAGAAGCCCAGCTTGTGTAGTTTGTTTTATTCACTTTTTATGCGCGCCAGACCCAGGGGTAGCAGGGCGCAGTGGTCAAGAAAATGCAAAACTTACAGGTTACATCATAGCAAAATGTACATTGGAGATTACATAGGGTCACACAAATCAGGCATACAGTAAATATACAAGTTCAAGGAGGTCAAAATACCCGTGGGAGGTGGGAAACAACGGTCAGCAAAGGTCAGTCGAGGTAAGGAGTTGGATAACTTTTTTCCTGAAACAACGGTAGGGCAGGTCTGCTCTCAAGTCTTGTGGTAGTGAGTTCCAGGTTTTAGCCGCCTTTACTGGGAAGCTGTTTCCTCCAATAGTGTTAAGTCTAAAGTTCGGTATTGTCAGGCAATTGGAGTTGCCAGCTCTAGTAGGTCTAAGAGATGTTCTCCTATGGAGTTTGTCAGTCAAGTAACTAGGGGCTGAGTTATTAAGGGCTTTGTGGGTCAGTGATAGCATCTTGAGTTTTATTTTGTTCTACGTAGACAGCCAATTGTAATGTCGTCTGGTGGAAGAGATGTGGGACCTTTTATTAATGCCTAGTGCCGCTCTCAGGGCATTATTTTGTAATGTTTGTAGTCTTTGGGTTATTTTTGTATTAGCTCCAGAGTATAGAGCATTACAATAATCTATTCTAGAGAGAATTAGGGCTCTAGCCAGGATTAGGCAGCTCTTGTTGGAGAGGAATGGTTTACCGGCTCTATCAGTTTGCACGTGTAGGCCGTGGAGGAGGCAAGGGATTTTAGCTGTTTATCAAAAGATAGGGTAGAATCAAGATAGAATCCCAGGGTTTTTACATCCTTGGATACTTGGATGTTGTTCCCATCTATGTTGAAGGAGGAGAATTCCTGTCCTAGTTTTTTGATATTGGCTTGGGTACCCATGATAATCAACTGTCTTATCATCGTTTAGACAAAAGCTGTGAGTGGCCATCCATGCCTGGATGATAAGGTATACCTTGTTCACCAATTCCGTGTCCTTAGCATGATCCCCAGAAAGCGGGAGGAGGATCTGTGCATCATCTGCATAATTAGTGTAGGTGATACCAAGATGGTCCAGATCGTCAAACAGGGGCTTGGTGAAGATGTATAGAGTTGGGGATACGCAAGAGCCCTGAGGGACACCACACGAGATCGGGGTGGGATCTGCCTCCGTTGAGGGAGAGAAGACTCGCATCGTTCTCTCACTCAGGAAAGACTTGATCCATCCAATGGATTCTGCCGAGAAGTGAGCGGCGGAGTCCAGGTGACTACAGAGGACTCTATGATCCACCAAATCAAAGGCCGCTGAGAGGTCCAGGAGTAGTAAGAGTACTGTTCTCCCTTTGTCTCTTACCTCATCAATTTGGGCCTTCAAGTCTATGAGGGCAGTTTCTGTTCCGTGTAAGGGTCGGAAGCCCGATTGTCTTTCTCCTAGTAGGTTGTGTAGTTCCAAGTGCCTTTGAATTTGGATATAGGCGGCTTTGTCCAGAATCTTAAGAAGAAACGGTACCGTAGTAATAGGGCAGTAGTTAGTGGGGATGAGGGGGTCCAGTGTCTGCTTCTTTAGGAGAGGGAGAACCCAGGACTGTGAGGTTGGCAGGGATTGTACCTGAAGCGAAGGATGCGTTGATCAGTTTAGCAATAAAGGGGGATAATTCTCTGGCAGCGTCTTTTATCAGCTGTGCTGGGCAAATGTCACCTTTACAGTTTGATGGTTTAAGCAACAGGATAACTTTTTCTACTTCCAGGGTGGTCATTTTGGAGAAGTGGAAGGTGTTACTATGCATCAATGGGTTGTTGGTATGAGGCGGATCCTGAATTTTGAGTGCTTCTTTTTTTTGCTGGATTTTATTTTGGAGTGTGATAATTTTATTTGTTAGGGCTTGCTGGATATCCGTGCACCAAGGTTTGTCCTTGGTACAGGTGTCCTGAATGGCAATGGGAGACTCGAGTTCCTTTAGAATGGAGAAGAGCTCTTTCATGCTAGAATTGGATTTAGCTATGCGGTCATCATATGAATTACGTTTTGCCTTGCAGACTTCTTTTTTATACAGTGCGGAGAGAGTGGAAAGTTTGGCTTTATTGTCAACTGATGGGCAAAGCCTCCAAGTGGTTTCACTCTTTCTTTTTAGGATACGTAGATCTTTTAGCTGTGGAGTAAACCATTTGTTTAGATGAGCTTTCGGCTTACTTGGTCTGAGTTTGAGAGGGGCCACTTTATCTAGGGTAGTGAGCATGATAGTGTTCAATTCTTGCACTAGGATGCTGGGGTTAAGATTAGCTGATAGCGCATTAAGGGTCGGTAAAATGGCTGGGATTACTTTCTCTAGGGTGATGCATTTTTTATTTCTAGTTAAACAAGGTGGCGCTAGAGGAAGGGCCGTAGGGTTGGCTCTGGCGGTAGCTAGATTAAAGGACACCAGGGAATGGTCTGTCCAAGGTAAGGGCGTTATGGATGAAATAGTGGTTGTACAGTTGCAGTCAGCTATCCAATCCAGAGTTCTTCCCGCCAGGTGCGTAGGTCTATCAACTCTGAGTTAGGCCAAGTGAGTGAATAGTGTTGGCTACCAATGTAGCATTAGTATCTGTAGTGTCATGGATACCTAAATTAAAATCCCCAAGAAGGATCGATTGAGAGCAAGGTTTAAGATTATTTGTGAGTAGGTTATGGAGGTCATCTTCGAAGGTGCCTAACGGGCCAGGGGGTCTATATAAGAGGTGAATGATAAGGGTTTGATTATTGTTTAGTTGGAGTTTAGCAGATAGAGTCTCACAGGATTGAATCGATTGGGTGGGTACTAGTCTGAGTGAAAGGCTTGTTTTAGAGATTATCGCGATGCCGCCACCTCTAGCACCTATTCGGTCGTGTATAACTATCATGTAGCCATCAGGGATGGCTAGCATGAGCGCTGGTCCTGCTGCATTATTTAGCCAGGTCTCATTGATAGCGAGAGAGTCAAGGTTGCCTTCTATTATTATGTCGGCAGTGTCTAGGGCATAGGCAACAAGCGATCTCACGTTGAGGAGTGCTCCAACAATAGTTGGGGTCTTAGTGACCTCTATGACTTGAGGAGGTAGAGTAGTAGACATATTAGGTGTATTTGGGATATTGATTTGAGTTGGACAAGTGTAGGGATTAGGTTGTAAGGGTTGTCCAGTATGACGCTGTTTGCAAGTTTGCTTGAGGTTTGTTTTGATATTGCTAGAGGTCAAAAATCTACCGGGGGGGGGGTTCATGCAATTTCGAAAGTCTAGCACGGAGTCTAAGGTTCCTACTGGGAGTGTCACATGGATGAGATATCACGGTAGCTGTCACAAGGGACTCATGACTCGGGCATACATAAAAGTCAGGAGAGTTAGTGTTAAGGTGTACTATGGGCTTCAAAGGTGGCAGGGAGTTAAATACGTTGGTATCTGGCATGATGAGTAGATGTAGGATAGTCCTCAGTAAGGTTGTGTAAATAGCTGGTAGATACATAATTGTATGGAGGTGACCTATCTAGACTACCACGTTAGTGATTCGTGTGCAGGCAATCAATGACTCAAAAAGGCAATACTCCGGTATGGCAGACTAGGCAGTGCAGGCAATCAATGACTCAAAGAGGCATTACTCAGGTATGGCAGACTAGGCAGTGCAGGCAATCAATGACTGAAAAAGGCATTACTTAAGTATGGATAGTTCAGTGCGTGCATGTGCAGGCATTCAAAGGCATCGGAGGCATTACTCGCATGCAGTGCGGTTCTCACGTGGTGGATGGGCAGCTACCGTGAGTAAGTAGTGTAGGAAGTGACAGGTCACGGTTAGATGTTCCTGGGCTCGTACAGATGAACCTGCCCTGATTAGCCAATCGTCCAGGTAAGGGCAGATGTAAATCCCCCCCCCCCCTCCTGAGACTCGCTGCCACTACCGCCATCAGCTTAGTGAAAACCCTTGGGGCAGAGGTCAGCCCAAATGGCAGAATTCGAAAGCTTGAGATGGACTGGCACATGAAAGTAAGCATTGTGAAGGTCCAATGATACCAGCTAGTCCTGAAGTTAAAGAGCCTGAAGGATCTGAGAAAGGGTCACCATCTTGAACTTGTCCTTCCCGAGGAATCTGTTCAAATTTCGTAAGTCCAAGATGGGTCTCAATCCTCCGTCCTTCTTGGGGATGAGAAAATAAGGGGAGTACCAACCCTTGTTCCTCTCTGCTACAGGTACATGTTCTATTGCACTTTTCTCTAGCAGGGTTGAAATCTCCTGCACAAGGAGCGGGTCTGGAATTTTGACAGAGCTGGCTCCCGGTGAATGATCTGGAGGTTTTTGATGAAAAAGAAGGCTGCCTTCCCCTCTTTCAAAAGAGGAGTAGAAACTAAAGGGACGGTTTCTCCAGGAGGATGACCCTGCGTATGAATGTTGTTGGGGCTGTTTTATAGCGGCACATAGGGATTTAGCTGCCGCTTTTGAGGTCTGCAGCTTCTCCAAACTCGCGTCAGCCTTGCTGCCGAGCAGCCTCAAGCCGTCAAAAGGCATATTGAGTAATCTTATCTGTACATCAGATGCCAAACCAGATTCCCTCAGCCAAGCAAATCTGCGTAGAACCGTGCTAGACGCCATGGACCTGCTCACACTATCAGCAGTGTCCAGTCCTGACTTGAGGCACTCTTCCACAGCCTCCTTTCCAACCCTTACTATCGCCAGGAAACCATCCCGTTCCTCACCCTCCGGAATGTGGTCAGCCGCTGCGTTAAAACAGTCCCACAAGGTGTATGTAAATCTTGCTAAAGTACAAATTACATCTTTAGATTTAAGGGCCATACTGCCCGAAGTAAAGACTTTCCTCGCCCAAGCATCAATCTTCTTGTCGTCCCCGTCAGGTGGCATGGAAGGGTAAGCGGATTGTCCATTTGCAGTCTCAGCTTGAATCACCAAGCTCTCAAGTGAGGGATGCTTAGAAAGATATTCTGGATTTGAAGATTAAGGTCTGTATTTTCCCACAAATTTTTTATTGACAGCTGGTAAAGATTCTGGGTTTTCCCAATTTGCCATTACTCTTTTTTGCAGAGATTTGTGGAAAGAAAGGATCAGGTTCTTCTGTGGTCCTTCATCAATAATATCTGTCAGGTCATCTTGGTCGTAACTCGGGGACACCGTCTTCCACACCGTGAAGTCGATGACCCTTCCCATGAGGTTCCTATACCCAAGTTCTTCATGGTCTGGTCTTTCTAATTCTACCTCAGGGGAGGTATCTAGGCCACTGGCCGACTGAAGGCAATCATAAAGGTCAGCTATTTTGGTATTTGGGTCTTAGTTCCTCAGGAACTTCTCTTGTTCCAAATTTAACACCAGCTGATGTAATATCCTCATCAGAGGAGTGTTCCTCAAAGATAGAGGACATGGATCTAAAGAATTCCTGCCTGGGCTGAGGATGGAAGATTTTATCTAGTAAAGCTGGTGGCATTAGTCTAGATTTAGCCATAGGTGTCGCTGTAGGTATTGGTATTAAAGAGGTTTTCGACAAGGGCGTCGAAGGAATAGACTCTGGCTTCGATGACGTCGAGGGAGGCTTCGACACTGTAGCCGAAGGTAACAACGCCATCTTGGGTAGTGGCTTCGACTTAGTTGTCGAATGACGCGCCGAGTCGATGTTCGACACCATTTTGTTTCAGATCCGATTCCAATGTGCATCTCGGAATTCTTGCAGGGGGCGCATGTGGAGGCCTTAGTTTATGATGAGTGGAATGTATGAGGTCATCGTGACCAAAAGGGACTTGATCACTTGTACTGATGAAACCCGTTAAATAGAAAACAAGAAATAGAAAGCAATTTCACCTTGGACAGTACTGTGTCGACTGTCGGTGAACAGGGTCTCAGTTGAAGTTGCGGTGTCTAGGCGTGTTCCTGGAACACCATTCATTGAGAGGGACATTACAGAGACGTTTTTTTGTAGTATTACCATCTGAAATGGCTGCGAGCAGAGTGTCTAGGTACGGTAGGTAGAGGATGTGTCTTGCAGGCCATGAAGTAGCATAAGATAGGCGAGTGTCCTGTGTACACAAGACAACCTCGCAGCCTAGGCTGGAGTAGCCTAGGTCCAATCAAACTAGCTGACTCATAGGCAAGCCTATCATAGCCAAGGCCAGGCCGTGGATGAGGTTGTCTTAGAGAAAGCCCTATCCTAGACAAGGCTGTGAAGTGTCATTAACGAAATTCTCCTAGACGAAGAGTTCATAGATTAGCCTGTCATTGACATGGTGCCCTTGATGATGAGTCTCTCGTAGAAGAGGCTCCCATAGATGAGCCTGTAGTAGACAACTCTTAGACCAGCCTCTCGCTCATAGAATAGCCTTACTTAAGGTACCTCATAAATCACGCTTATAGCCTTTAAACTTAGAATACCTTTCAATAATTAAATGAAAGGCAGATCAGACAAATGTCACTTCGAAAAGAGGTTCTATAAGGCACCACGTAAAATTAGGTTTACAAAACCTTCTTGAACAAAGACTGACAAATGGAGCCAGAATCCCAGTTGTGCTCAGGGCAATGGCAATAAAGACATTCTTAATCTGCAAGTCGAGTATGTTTTGGAAAGGCTCTTTCGTGCATATCGTGTCCAAGACAATCTTTATATCTGGCATTTCTGGATGGGATTATATAAAAGGGTTTATAGAAGTGTTGTAAAGTTCTGTAAGATCCAGGAATTTTATAGGTTGGAAAATGTTCTTGCAGCCAAGTTTAACTGGCTGCATCAGATTGAGGGGAAGCTATTGAAGACTGTGTTGGGATTACCCATTTGTTGTCCAATTTAGGCCACTCAGATGGTGCTGGGCACCGTGCCAATAAACACTTCGCTATATATAAACTACAATACATTATATTTAAAAAACGTTCCATTGTCAGGACAATCCAATAATGAACCTATTTGGTGATTTGTTAAGAACAAATTCTTTGAAAGTAAAAGCACTCCAGGACTTGTTCTTGCTTGTACCGAATTCTGTACCAAATTGCATGCGGACATTGGCTGCCAGCGATTTGACAGTGGGTTTTATGCCTTTATGTTTACAGTTAAAAAAAGAAAGCATTTTTGTGGGGGCATACCACTAATATACACCACTTGACTTGAACAAACAAACCAGCAGTGAAGCGATATGCAAGGCAATGCTTTCAATATTTAAAACCGCAACTTTACCTATTCATGACACCTCATGGCAAATTGTGTAGATTTATTTTGTTTTTGCAGTTACATTTATTACCACCTCCGATAATGGGTCCTTGACTTGCAATCCCAGGTCTGAACGCCTGTGAAGACTCCGTAAATCTCAAACTATGCCGGAGGCAACTTAACACCCAGTAACTCTTTTCTTTTTAAGTTCTTTTTATGCAAAGACATTCGTCCAATTTGTACACAGCATTGAATATATTGAAATGGATGCTTTTTTGGTTGTATTTGTTTCAGGTTCTCTTATAAACCATTATGAGGTTGCTATGCATATATGGTCAGTTATGAAACATTTTAGTGCTCCAATTGCTGATCATTTTAATACTTTTTCCGTCATTGAATATTGTGATCTTGTAATTAATTGTTTTTTTTAACCTTAAACTATTACAGATGAATTTAGGATCTGGTATACAAATGTATGAAAATTATGAATGTATGAATTGTAAAAAGTTATTTTAACTGTAGCAGTTTTTTTCAATAGTCATGGTGAGGAGAGGAAGGCACATTTCAATTGACTACCTTGAAGGACACAGAGTAAACCTGTACCCCTCTCTCTTCCCCATCCTTTGGGAGTACCGAGAAAGAGTAGAAACTCGTAAATCCAATAGTAAAGTACTTATCTGTAGTTTTAAAAAGATCTAAAAGTTGAAGCTGTAAGTTTAAAACATTCTTGAAGAAAATGTCGAAAAAAGTGAGAACTTTGGCAAGGACTCTGAATGTGCAGTAGTAAAGAACCCGAGAAGATGGCCTCTACGGATGAAGCTAAAGGAGGCTCCTGCCTATTGGCTGAAGGGTAAATGACCCAAATGAACACTAAGTGAACACTAAAGTGGATGCAGTTTCTTGCATTTCAGTAAAACTGTTTATGTTACAGTGGATTCCCAGCCTGAAAATGGGGAATAAGGAAATAGCAAGGTAATCTAGGAAAGATCCAATGCTGGAGAAAACAATGAAGGCAAAATAAAATAAACATTGGAAACAAAACAACTGCGGCTGTGTTCCATGAAGTGTAGCCGTAAATGCTCCGTAAAAGACTCGGCGGAGTCTGTCAGAGTCTGAGGAGTGACCAGTGTCCAGTAACTCTACTATTTCCATTTTTTGTGGGAGTGACTTTGTTTGCAGTTCATCAAAACCTGCCTCTCCCCGCAGAGCGGGCGCGGAGTCTGGCAGAGTCTGAGGAGTCCGAGGAAGTCCGTGGAATTCGGGACTTTCCTCTTGGCTCACCTGTTTCCCTGTTTCATCTCCGCCTCATCGTCTGTTGTTACGATGCGAACAAACGTCACTACGGTGCCGGCGAAAGGAACGACTGTGGGCGCTTCTATGAAGACCCGAGCCCAAAGGAAGCGTGCTCGCGACCCTGTATGCCCCGACTAGGAACGTTCGTGGCTTTCAGCGGAGTCTTCAGAGGCGCTTCTGACACCGGCCGCCGTCTCCGCTGATTGTGTCCAGATTCCGAATGAGGGGGGGCTTTCGATGCAGCCGGCTCCAAACTCGACCTCTACAGACAACAACGAAACCACAGTAAGTGAATGTGTGGCTGCCTCCTCGCGAGTGGACTTTGAATCTCCCATTTGTTCCGAGCCAACGGGAGGGGCGGCAGGGGGCTTGCAGGGTGAGACTGTGGTCGACCCATATGAGAGACATTCTACATCGGGTTTTGTTCCCGCCCAGTCCAGCCCAGCCGATCATAACACACTCTCCTCTAAACTGTTTCCCGTTCAAAAGTAAACATGATGCGTCACTTAATAAGTGCGCCAGTTTGTACGGTGCACCAACAAATTCGGCGGCCATAGCCAACCCGGCCATAGTCAACCCGGCCATAGTACATGGCCCTCATGAACCTTCTTCTTGTACTTTACAAAATGATAGCTGCGACAAGACCTCGCCTTAACCCAAACGCCCTCATGCTCGCTCACCAGCGTGTCGACTGGTGCTCAAGCGTGCCTCATGACCTCAGGTGCAAGTGATATTGTATGCCCCTCTATACAAAAAGAAACAAGTAGTGGATCCCCGCGCATAAGATTCTACAGTGCACATGAGAAACTGTTCCCTTCGCCGGCATTGCCACTAAGTACGCTGCATGAAGCAGGTTCCTATAATGCCGTGTTCACATACAATGAAGCGGACGAACCGACACAAAACCTGGGCATTGAGTCACTTACCCGTGCTTCTTTTGCAAATACTGAGTGGGAGAGGGTGTCTACTCTCCAAGTGAAGGACTCTAATAACCGTAGAAACTCCTTGGAAGTCGTCAACAAGCTGCTAACAGATCTTAAGCACCTGAACAAAAGCAGAATGAATAACTCGGCAATAAAAGACTCTTTGCCGGGTGCCACAGCCTTAGCGGGGGGGTCTTCTAATCTTGTGGCTGGTTTGTCCTCACCTGCATTGTTTGGCAAAAGCCCCCTGGAGAGCTCCCCTACGCATAAACTGGATGAAAGAAGAAGACGCTCTAGTATTTCACGGAGCGTCCATTGCTCACAGAGGAAATTCCCTAAATTGGGAAGGGTCGACTCTAACACACCGCAAAACCAACCATCGACCATTCTGCATCAATGTGTGGATGGGCCTTCAACTGTGGAAACACGCTCTCACTATATGTCAGAGTCATCCTCCTCGGACTCATCACTTATGGAGCGCCCATTCCCAAAAATCAGACGTCTCCCTGTGGGCAAAAGGCGACACACCGGTCTTACTACGGACAGCATTGGCAATGAACACCCCATACCAAGTATGAAAGATCTCCAAGCCATCATTATGTCATCAACAACAATAGCTTTGGCTCCATTCCTGAAAATGTATGAACATTTACACGACAGTCTGAAAGACCTGACAGCTCTAATTCTTGGCATGAATGCAAAGACCTCTGAGCTGGAGAATACCCAGACGATTCTAATGAACACATCACTGAGCACTAATAAACAGGTGGAAATGGCGTTGGGTGCTTTAATGGACAGTAATAAAAATGCCTTTCTGGACAGAAAACTACTGGCTGAAGTGGTGAAACAGGCATTGAACCTTTTTCAACAAAAAGTTGAAAATTGCGGTCAGTTTGGAGTTTCTGAAGATGGAGGTGTTCTGACCTCTCGGACCGTAAACAACCCTGTATTCTGCTCTCCCGTCCGGATACCATTAGCCTCATGTGCTCAGATTGCAGCGACTACTGCATTAGAACTTGAAAGAAATAAAGACATGTTGGCTCGTACTGAAAAATCTGTTCCCGTTGATTGTCAGGAACAATCCATGCTGTCGCCTGCCTCTGCTCCATGTCTTGTAGGACCGCAAATGGCCGACCCTCTCCCTTCCACCTGTGACCTAAACACACCTCTGTCGACTAACTTCCAGGACATCATCCTGGAAACCCAAGCTGCTGAAAATTTGGCTCTTTTGGATCCTCAAATGGCCGCCCCTTTTGATCAAAATCTTGGTCTAGGCTTAGCTGTGGTGGGACACGATTCTGCACAAAAACAAGGATATGATGCTGCCTCGGCAGTGTATGACATATTCAAGCACCCCAAGACTGATTCCATCACAGGCTCGAGTGACGGGAACTGTAGAGGCCATGAACTAAAAAAATCAAAAAACATGCCTATGAAAAAAAGGAACTGTTGTAACGACTCCAGGAAATTCTTGAGAAACCTAAAAACTGAATGTAATTATTAACAAAACAACTCTGAAAAACAAAAAGGTCGTACCTGATCCCCAGTCAAATGATGTTGCCACCGATTTGGTCCAGACCATTGAACCCATAATCGATTTATGTGGCATATCTGAGGAGTTGTTGAACACGTCTGTGTACGAGGACGCAGTGGCCGAGGAACTGGCTGGGGCTGACGAAATTAATACTTCATCTGTCAGCCTCCCTGAATCGGCCCAGTTGATTGACAACACACCTGTCCCCTCGACTGCAGCTTGCCCGCAAATGAACAACCAGGCCGGGCCAGGGTCTAATCTATCTGGCCTAAACAACATTCCTCCTCATGTGCCATTCCAGAAGGCAATCAGAATTGTATCACTGTGTGAAGCCAGCGGGCCAATCACCACTTCAACGGATGACACGGTTCTTTGTTCCAAACCTTTCATGACGCTAGATGAAAAACGTCGTAAGAGGTGTGATCATTTTAACAAACGCCTTCGCAAAACGGAAGACTTAGGGGCCCAAGTTGCCGTTGATCCTTGTAGCAACTCATCATCGTTGGTGGTCCCGAAGCTCGATTCAACACGCCTTTACCCAAGGGACTCTGTCCCGACTAAGTCGTCGCAGTCTAAGGTTAATGGGCTACCGCAAATAAGACCTCCACTGAAAAAGTACCCTACAAATGAATCTTCTAAGAATATACATCTGAAAAATGATTCATCATACCACCAAGTACTTTTGGAACGAATTGATTCTGCAGACGACCTGATAATGAATCGCCATAATGTCTTTTGGCTATGCCATCTGGTACCATGTCTTAGGGCAATTGAATCTGGTGACTTGAAAATTGTCGAATTCCTTGAAGAAACCAAAAATGACGCAGTCATCTTGCATGTCCAGTCTAAGCTCATAGTTGACACATTGCTCCAAGCTAGCCCGGTGCTATTGTCTCTGGGTTTTGGCATTTCTTTAGCCCCTACACGTGTTCCAACTAAGGCTTTGAATGAAGTTGTGAACCTGGAAGTGCCTACAAAAATCCTTCAGTACGTCCGAGTGAGCGTGGCTTCTCAGCTCTCCATCTAAGCACTCTTTCTCCAACACAGAATATTCGGAAGTCATTGAGTGGAACCTCCAGCCATAATAACATAAAGATAACAATCCAAGGAGCTAGCCAAGCGCATCGGATCGCAGAGCTGCCTGAGACTGACACGCCATTTAGGGCGAAAGGAAACGATTGGTCCTGGGTTGCTGAAACCCTAAACAACACCACGTCATGTTAACGCCAGGCCTTCAAACGACATAACCAAAAAAATTATATATTGGGATCCTGGAACACAAGCAGCTTTATTCACCTGTGTAACTCCTGATGAGTTAGATTTCATCTGTCTACAAGAGACATGGCTATGTGAAAAACCAATTCTGGAGGGCTTTGAAATCACCCATACCCCAGCCATCAAACAGACCAGGGGTAGACCAATGTCTGGCCTACTGGTAGCCGTCAGGATTAATTCAGGGCTTCGGTTTCTGAACTCAATTGACATCTCTCCTTATATCCAAGTGACTACGATTGGGGTTGGAAGCCTCCCTGTTGGCCCGACAACTAACCTCTGTATTTTCAATCTCTACTGGAACCATGGGGCAACCGGAGCAAAAAACTTCATAGACGAAGTTACAAAGACTTTGGATGAGCACATGGAATCTGGCCATCTAAATGATTTGATCATCTGTGGCGACCTCAACATCGATTGTCTTAGTCATTCAAACGCACCAGGGCTCAAGAAGAACGTCAACACCGTAGAATTTCACCAGACAACTCAGTGGTGCCTGAAAATGGAGCTGCGGGACTTGTTCATGTTGAATGGTCAAACCCTGGGCGATATTCCCGCAGCCCCAACTTGGAGACGAGGGGACTCTAGCTCTACCCTAGATTATATCTTTGTATCCAGTAAGATTCACATGAGAACGACCGGCTTGTCTGTTCAAACAATGAAGCACAGTGACCATGACATGGTGGTTCTGTCATTTGTGGTAAATGACGGAACGCACCAGGATCGCTGGGCCTTCCCAGTGAGAACAGGAGCCAATAGGATTCGTCTAAATCTAGATCCTACTGAGTTGAGCCATATTTTGTTGCGTTTCCAGATGTCTGAATCCCTGGAATATAACCATCTTTTAACCCAATATCAAGAATGCAGAAACCATACGGGAAACAGCCTATTTATACCGAAGCACAAATTTGACCTCCAGGTGCAACAACGGAAACGCCTCCTACGTTGGCAGTTAAGAACGGCCCGCAAACAATTGCCTACTGCTGCCATTGGTCTTGTAAGAAAATTCAAACAAGGCTATAAGAACTGGTTTAAATCTCACAAGTGCATTATGATGCAAAATGACGCAGAGCTTATGCTATCAAAAATGAAGAGCTCCAACTCTGCTGACTACTGGAGATTGATAAATGACATCCTTGCTCCACAACATGCTCTTCAGGCAAACCTGGTCTCTGAGTGAGTGGGTATCCTTCTATGCCGACCTCTTCAGTAAAACCAATGAGGTCGATGTATGGATCCCTCGAGTGCTGTCACATTGGGACCTAGTATTCGATCACGAGGATATTCTTAGAGTCATCAAGAATTTGAATAACTCAAGAGCTCCCGGTCCAGATGGCTTAACTAACTTTACGCTCAAACTTCAGCCAGAAGTATGGACCACCTTTTGTGAGCTGCTGTTCAACAGGATTGTCAAATGCTGCGAGACCCCCACATCTTGGAAATCTGCAGTGATCATACCCATTTTCTAAAAAGGCGACCGTCGCAACCCAAAGTACTATAGACCAATTGCACTTCTCGATGTGCTGGGCAAGGTCTACGCCACTCTTCTACAACAAAAATTGACGGACTGGTCCACATATTGTAAGCAGGTGGACCCCAGACAAACTGGCTTCGTCAAAGGGTTGGGCTGCAGCGTTAACCTTCTAATACTGAACTTACTGAAAATGGAAGCACTGCGATCAAACTCTAAAATCTATGTCGCACTGGTTGACTTGTCCCAGGCGTTTGATAGTATAAATAGAGATTTGCTATGGTCTAAACTGACCAAATGGAACTGTCCTGAAAGTCTGCTGGCCGCTATCCACGAACTCCACATGAACACGACCGAGAGTTCGTTTGGACCAAAAGGGTAACCTATCTTCACCTATTGACACCTCTCGAGGTGTCAAGCAAGGTTGCCCTCTTGCGACAATTATATTTAACCTGTTCATATCTGATATCAAAGAGGTTTTCAATGGACTACGCACTTTCCCACCTAAACTTCACGGCTCACATGTGGACTACTTAGTCTATGCAGATGACATCATTCTGATGGACTCAACTCCCATAGGTCTACAGCGGAAACTCGTTGCCGTGGAAAAATACCTAACACACAACGGGTTGGTTATCAACAGAGGGAAATGTGAAGCCATCGTCTTTGAAAGACTGCAAGGTTTCAAACCAAACGGGCAGAAATTTAAATGGTATGTGAATAAAGAACCCATTGGGCGCGTACTTAACACCAGATATTTGGGAATGCAATTAAGCGCGAGTAGAAATGACGCACCTTGGGTGGACGCAGCCAAGAAAAAATGCCGACAACTGGCGTGCCAAGCAGTCCTGGTTAATAAAAAATTTGGGAAATTCTCTCTAAGACCAACGATAACCTTTTCCCAGCAGAAGGTGGTACCCTCACTGATCTACGCCGGTGAAAACGCTTTTGGTTGTGGGTCTGAAGTGTGGAACATCTTTGGAAAGCATTTTTTGGTCCAGGGTTCTCCATCTGCCCAAAGGTACCTCCATTGTTTGCATCAGATATGAGCTTGGTTCCATATCTATGCAAGCGAGAGTTGCTTGGAATCTTTTAAGTGTCTTTAGGAAACTAAATTCAAGCAACCTAATCCCTCAGATGGAGATCCTTCACAGCCTAGAACTCGCTAAAGCCCCCTCAATCTTATTCCAATGGAATAAGTTATGCCATGATGTGCTTAGTTCCTATGACATCACGAAGCAATTGTTGCTTGAGAATCCTGATGCTGCAAAACTAAAGCTTTGGAGAAATGATTGGATCTACACCTGTACCCAAAGAGCTGCTTCTAAGTCCATGCTTGAAGTGCCGGCCAAGGCAAGAGCCTATGGCTGGGTTCCGCCCCATCTGTCGTGCTTCCCGGACCAGTGGTCTCGTGCCTCCTACTTGCAGTTTAGGCTGAATGCCATGCCAACCAAGGAACGCCTTTGTTACTGGTCTCAATCTACGGACCTGGACCTTATGTGCCGGTTCTGCTCCACCAACAAGGAAACACTTAAACATTTGATCTTAGTATGTCCCGAGTTGGAGAGCGAAAGAAACAACATCTTTAGCCCAATAACAAATTTTCAGTTCCTAACTCGAGATGATTGGTGGAGAGCCCTGTTTGATGGGTCAAACAGAGTGGTGTTGTACGCGCTAGTTTCTTTCCTTCAAGTTGCAAAAGACCGCGTATACGCCGTCCCGGTGGAGCTGAACGCTGGGACGTCCTGAGGTCTGTACTGGAGGCTGCGATTAACAGTAAAAGTCAGGGGTAATAGCGGATGACTTGTGAGCCCTCATTGAATTGGAATGTATGTTAATCCTTCTCTTTTTAAAGGGTTGTAATAAAACCAAAAAAAAAAAAATAATAATGTCATCATATGCCCTATAAGTCACCCCATGTATGGTGATGCCAAGATATTTCATATACAGCCTCATAATCCCTAGTTCCTAAGAGTGATGGAAGGCCGGCCACCAAAAAACTAAAATAAAAAACACCCAAGGGCTGTATGGGCGTCAATACCTTGACGTAACAAATAATTTTACAAGGTCCAACTAACATTCATTTTCACTTCTGGTTATACATAGAGAAGGAACAAGTTACCTACCTATAACTGTTGTTCTCCAGCATGGGTCTGGCATGGATTCACATGCTCATGAATATTCCCTGTCGTCAGGCTGGGAATCCTCGGTAAAGAGACAATCAGTTTCAGTTTCGTTTCTGAACCATCTTTCTCCTAATAACCTATCACTGGTCTCTGGGTCATACGGCCCCCAGCCAATGACTGGCTCTACCTAAGCCCCTCTGGCAGCCATCTTCACATTTGGTAGCACGTAAAGTGGCAGTAGGAACAAGAGAAGAGCCGCAGAGGGGTAGGAGGGAGGGTTTGCATGTGAATCCATGCCAGACCCATGCTGGAGAACAACAGTTACAGGTAAGTAACTTGTTCCTTCTCCAGCATGGGGTCTGGCATGGATTCACATGCTCATGAATACAAGAATACATAACAGTACGCACATGCACAACCGCGGAGGTGGCAAGGCTCAACTTTAAGCATCTCTTACCTCCTCACCAGGCCCACCTTCAGGCGAACAGGTTGCGCAGCACTGCCTGGCCGACTCTGGACTCCTCCCTGGAATCCCGGCCGACGCAGTAGAATCTCGTGAAGATGTGCATCGACCTCCACGTAGCAGCCCTGCAGATGTCCAGCAGGGGCACACCAGACAGGAATGCCGTGGTAGTAGCGATCGCTCAAGTCGAATGGGCTCTCGGACGGACGGGCAAGGGTCGGTTGGCCAACCGGTGACAGTGCATAATGCAGCCAGAGAGCCATCTGTAAATAGAAGCCTTCGAGAGGACCTTCTTTTGGTTCACAGGTCCAAAGTTCACAAACAGCTGTGATGTCTTCCGCAGGCTCTTTGTGCGGTCCATGTAGAACTTCAGCACTCTAGCCACATCCAGCTAGTGCAAAGTCCTCTCGGTCGGCGACCAAGGTGACGGGAAGAAAACAGGCAACACAAAGGGCTCGTTGAGATGGAAGTCCGACGGCACTTTGGGCATGAATGAGGGGTGCGTCCTCAGCACCACCCTCGTCTCTTGGAATGTCAGGTATGGAGGTTTACAGGAAAGGGCCTGGATCTCTCCCACTAGTCGTGCAGAGGTGATAGCCACAAGAAACGCTGTCTTCCACGATAAAAACTTCAGCGGTGCCGAATGCAGCGGCTCAAATGGCGGCCCCATGAGCCTGGTCAGCACCACGTTGAATTCCCACGATCTGAACAGTCCTTTCATGAACTCCTTCACCAGGCGATGGGACCACACGGATGATCGCCCCAGAGTTCTGGTGTAGCGGGAGATAGCCGCCAGATGGATCTTGATGGAGGCATGGGCCAGCCCCGCCTTGGCCAGAGACAGCAAGTACGGCAGCACTTGAGGGGCCGTAATCCGCAGAGGGTTCATCTTCTGTGCGCGGCACCAGACAGAGAACCTCTTCCATTTGTGTCCATAGCACTCGAGGACGCCCTGGCTTTTGCAAGCACCTCCTTGCAGTCCGCCAGGATATCGTACCCGCCAAACTCTAGTGCTGCAGGAGCCAGGCTTGCAGGTTCAGCGACCCCAGGTCGTGGTGGAGGATGGCGCCTCCTTCTCTGGTGAGAAGATCCACGTCCGTCGGTAGTTTGACTGGGGATTGGGGACGCTGACATGTCCAGAAGGTCCGGGAACCAAATCTGCCTCAGCCATGCCGGTGCGACGAGGATCATCCTGCATCGGGACCGTCTGAGTTGACTGATGAGTCGCAGTAGCAACGGCATCGGTGGGACGCATACCGGAACAGGCCATCCCAAGGGAATGAGAAGGCATCCCCCATGCTCCCCGGCTGGGGAAACCTGCTGGCGAACCTCTGGCACTTGGCGTTCGTCGCCGTCGCGAATAGGTTGATCTGGGGGATCGCCCCATCGTCGGAATAGGAGATCCACTTGATCCTGCCGCAGCTCCCACTCGTGGCACGAGCCCAGCTCCCTGCTGAGTGAGTCAGCGATGGTGTTCTTTATTCCTGCCAGATGGAATTGTACCAGAAACATCCCTTAGGTGACGGCCCAGTGCCACAGATCCTGTGCTTCCTTGGATAGGGCTGGGGATCTGGTGCCCCCCTGCTTCCGGATGTAGAACATTGTGGTAGTGTTGTCGGTGAAGACACTCACCACCTTGCCCTTGAGGGACGGAAGGAACGACCTGAGGGCCCAGAACACGGCTCGGAACTCCAGGACATTGATGTGTAGTGACCTCTCCTCCGGAAGCCAAAGGCCTCTTGCGCAGAGATCTCCGGTGCGCACCCCCCATCCCTCTAGGGAGGCGTCCGTCGTCACCGTTTCCTGATGTGCCGGGGTCTGGAAGTCCATGCCCGCCGCAAGATATACGTGGGTGCCCCACCACCGGATCGCTTGGCGGAAAGTCTCGTTGAGTGGGATCCTGTCTTCGAAACTGGCCGCCGCTTGCATCCAACAGGCGTCGAGGAACTCTTGCAGTGGTCGCATCCGCAGTCTGCACAGGCGCACAAGGTAGCTGCACGATGACATCATGCCGAGTAGGGACTTGATGGACCTCACCCTGGGCTCATCCATGGTCCACAGCCGTTGTACCTTGCCCAGGATGGCCTTCGTCCTTTCCTCCGACGGTGAAGCCAATCGCGCCATTGTGTCGAGCCTGGCTCCCAGGAACAGGGCGACTTGCGACGGTAAGTGGGATTTCACGAAGTTGATCGAGAATCCCAGATCCGTGAGCAGTTGAACTGTCTTCACTGTGTGATCAACGGCGAGTTCCCTTGACTTTGCTCGGATGAGCCAATCATCCAGGTAGGGGTAGACGTGGATCCCCTGCAGGCACAGCCGCACCGCTACTGTTGCTAGGCACTTGGTGAACACCCTGGGCGCCGACTTCGAAAGGCCTTGAAATGATAGTGCCGCCCCTGGACCACGAATCGTAGGAATTTGCGATGTCCCTTTAGAATAGGGATGTGGAAGTAGGCATCCTCCAAGCCCAGCGATGATAGGAAATCGCCTTCCTCCAGCTGTCACAGCACGTGCTGGGGGGGCGACCATCCAGAATTTCTGAGACTTGATGTACTTGTTTAGACGACGAAGGTCTAGGATGGGTCGCCAACCTCCGGGCTTCTTCCGGACAAGGAAGTACCGCGAGTACACGGAGCCCTGGAGCCTTTTTGGGACGCGTTCTATGGCTCCCTTTCTTAGCATCGCTCGTACCTCCAGAAGTAGTTGTGGGACGTGATTTTCCTTCCTGGCCACGGGTGGTATGCGGGGGCACCTTCTCTGAAATTCCAGGGTGTGCCTGCGGGCCAGGGCATCCAGCACCCAACGGTCGGTGGAGATGGACTCACATGCGCTGACGAATTTCGCCAGCCGGCCTCCCACCGGGGTGCTCGGGTGGGGGGCCGACACTGCGGCCGGTTCAGTCCTGTTTCGTTGCGGCCTTGCCGTCTTGGCCTCCTTGGCGACGACGATGCAATCCTCCTGCCTTAACGCGTCCTCTGTAGGCTTCCTGCGACGAGGACCGGACCGCCTGGTGGTACGATGAGGAACTGCCGCTGAATCCTTTGGAGGCACCCTGCATGCCTCCGGAGTTCCAAAAGGACGGCCATCGTTGTTGAAGAACAGCCAAGGCCAGAGCCGTCTGTGTCCGCCTTGATGGCTTGCAGTGACTCGTCCACTGTCTTGCCGAACAGGTTGTTTCCGTCGAAGGGCATGTCCAGAACCCTGGTCTGCACGTCCTGGCGCAAGTCGGTGCCCTTGAGCCAACCGCGCCGGCGAAGGCAGACAATGTTGCCCATCTGACAAAAGCCAGTGTCGGCGATGTCCGTGGCCACCGTAATGGCATGGTCCGAAGCCACCTCGCCTTCCTGTAGGATTTCTAGGGCCTCAGCCCTCTTGTCATCCGGGAGGAAGTCCAGCAGGGGAGCGATCTTGAACCACAGCTCCCCGTCGTAGCGTGCCACGATCACGAGGGCATTGGCCGCTTTAATAGTCATCGCCGCCGAGATGACCCATCGTCCCATGGCGTCCAGCTTCTTCCCCTTGCCCTCCGGCGGGGATGTTGAAGTTGAAGCCGTCGCCCCCGCCGCTTTCTTCGTTGCTGCCGCGGAGACCACTGAATCCGGGGACATAGGGACGAAGTCTGGGACCCAGTACTTCTTCTCGTACCAGTCTCTCTTAGCAAGAGCCGTGGACGCTTTCTTCAGGAGCACCAGCCCCTCGTCCCAGATGTCATCCAGTAATAGGACTGAGAGGACAGTCTTCCTCTTGGCCTCCCGCCGTTGGTAGAGGAAACCTTCCTTCTGTTCTTCGGGGCAGAGCTGGAAGAGCTCATATGCCCTGGCGATCATGGCGTGGAAAGAGCCAATCTCAAACTTCTTGTCCAGGATCTTTGCGACACCAGCCAGCTCATCCTCAGAGGTGGTATCTGTGTCCGTAATGTCTACCGTGCCCCCACCCTCTTTCTCCGTCCGGGGTTTCACGGGAGTCTTATCGATGGGTTGAAAAGAGGATTCCCTCTGTGGTGGCAGGGAAACTCTAGGCCCGGAGGTCGTCTCCACTGGGATAGCCTCCGCAGTCTTTGCCAGGGCCGTCACGACTCCCTCGATCGAGGCCTTAGCTGGGTGAATCAGGGCTTTTGTGACTTTGGGCGCGCCGGAAGCCTTCACCTTGGGGGGGGGGGGGGGGGGTTCGCTGCCTCGCTCCCCCTCAGCTGCCACCGTCTGGATCGACCGGGACTGCTCCCGAAGCTTACCCGGGTTCTCCGACTTCCTTCCCCCCCTCCCCCCGAGCCAGAGCGTTGGCTCGTGGTTGATGGCGTTGGTGGCATCGCGCTCTGCCTGGCAGCCAAAGAGCCCGACCCATCGGTGCTCCCGGTGCCCGCGGACTTGCTGTGCTTGGTTTTCTGTTGGGCCCCCGTCGCCGGAGCGCCCTTAAAAGGTCTTAGAAGACCGCTCAGACTTCTTCTCACCTGCTGCTGGGCTCTTCCCCTCCAGCCAGTTGCTTAGTCGAGTACGATGGTCCCTCATTGTCCGTTCGGACATATTCTTACAAAACGCACAGTCCTTTTCCACGTGCGATTTGTTGTCGTGAAGGCAGTAAAGACAACAAGAGTGCTCATGTAATCCGCATCTAGGGTAGCTCCTGAAAAGCTTGGATCCAGGTGTCATGTTTCCTTTGTCCTGGGCCATGTCCATGCGGGGTAGGCCTCTTAAGATCTTCTGGAATCCTCCAAGAAGCGAACCTCGATGAAAACTCGCCGTTGAGGGGGGCGTAGGAAAATCAGAAACGGGTCCCCGTTGATGGGAAGTAGAAACGGTGGAGTTTGAGGCGCGATTGACTGAAAAAAATGAGAGTAAACGCTTTGAAAAATCGCAAAATGCAGTAAAAGCTCGAGAGCTATAGCACGAGGACTCCCAACACTTGAACGTGTGGTAAAAATCTGAAGATGGCTGCCAGAGGAGGGGCTTAGGTAGAGGGCAGTCATTGGCTGGAGGCAGTATGACCCAGAGCCCAGTGATTGGTTATTAGGAGAAAGTTCAGAAACGAAACAAACTTTTTTTCTTTACCAAGGATTCCTAGCCTGACGACGGGGAATATTCATGAGCATGTGAATCCATGCCAGACCCCATGCTGGAGAAATAGTTGTCCGCATAAAATGAAATAGTATTTCTAACAGTTAAAAATCAATGTTCCTCAGTGCTACAAAAATGAAAAAAGTCTTGGAGATGTAGCTTTTTTCATATGTTTAAAGGATGTTGTCAACAAAGCTACCTATATAACTGCACCGCAGGTCCTTTGAAAATAAAAAGAATGTCTTTCAGTACGGTTCAGTCTAAAACAGAGGTCTTGAAATAATTGCATCTGTGCCAATCAACATTTAATTTCAATGTCTGCTAAGAAATAGGAATACTAGGACCACCAATTAGCAACAATTGGTACATTTAAAGCGATGTCCGTCTCCTTAAGTGTAAGGTGCCCTGACTTGGGACTGAAGCTTTTCTTCATTTTTTTAAGACCCTACACTAACCTAATTTTGAAGAAAAGTGCATTCTTCATAAATGACAGTTACTAAAAACAAATAGGTCACTAAAGTAGCACTTCAGACATAAATGATAAAATTATGAAAAGAACATACAACGCCTGTTAGGAAGCACAAGCCAAGTTATCAGGCTGCTTCCCTAAAACAATTAAAATTAGACATATTGCTAAACTAAGCAAGAATCTTCCTTTGAGGGGCCACAATAATATAATTATCAGGCAATCAAATTCTGCTGCCCTTTGTGGAATGAACTATATATGTACTGTGAAGGGATCATGAAAGACACAGAAAAGAGAATGTTTGGGCTATACACCTTTATTAATAAATGAAAAGGGTAGGGAGAAGGCCTAACTTGTCCTATTCTAGAGGGAATTTCTCTACCTAACTAAAACCAAGGCCAGTCTAAATCAGGAAGTCCAAAGCAATGTTCAGTCTGTCAAAACCTATTCTTGCCCCAACATACTAAATGGCACCCTAAAA
Organism: Ambystoma mexicanum; assembly: GCF_040938575.1. NCBI lineage: Eukaryota > Metazoa > Chordata > Amphibia > Caudata > Ambystomatidae > Ambystoma > Ambystoma mexicanum. The sequence goes on from NC_090923.1 coordinate 645,306,931, forward strand.
GGTGTGAGGGTGATGTCTCAAAAATAACAAGTGTTCAATAATTGTTCCAATGTCTGCAACAGTTCTCACTCTGCGAGGGAACTCTCTTCCCTACGTTCTCAGACGCTTCAAAAAGGACAAGGTGGGGGGTGAGAACCAACCACTCTTGTGTTGCAGTTCTCAAAAGTTCTCACGATGTAAAGTTTACCGGCTTAGAAGCTGGTGCATTTCCCTGCCCAACTTCACAAGAGTTCATCAAGTGGTGAATGTAACAGAACAGTTCTTCCACATCAGAGAAAGCATGGTATTCTCCTGCCAGGCTCCCCCTCCCACACCCCCGAGGTGGAGATTTCTATCCACAACAAAATCACTGCAATCCTTCACTTGTAACCTGGCAATTTCCCCTACCAATATTTCATAGTTCAACAGTTCACTTCAGCTGACTGGGGTTTGATGGACCTCCCAGTGCACTCCGCCAGGAAGCTTCCGCAGTGATTCAACTTTCTTATCTTTGTTTCTAAAATGACCTTCTCAGGTTTTGTACTGTGGCGGTCTCTATACTTTCACATATTATGTAGACCAATTCCCCTGGCTTTTGCCAATGTTTGTTTTCAGGACTTCACAAAGTCTATTTGCTAGCATAAGCAATGCAGATTTCCAAATTCCCACTGCCACGATAGGGAATATCTCACTGTATTTTACTTGTATCATTAATTCAATATGCATTCATTTCTTTCATCAACTTCAAATGTTTTAACTTCTTACATTCTGGAAAGGGGCAGAAGTGCCTACGGCCCCCACGGCAGGTCAGCTACCTGTGATATAGACTGGGGACATGGACAGGGAACTGACACCGAAGAAGAACCGCCCAGAGCCGTCTCCAGCGGGGTGGGTGTGCATGATATTCCACGCGGACTTGCTGATAGCGTCGGACGAGAAACGGAGGGATGAGCAGTGGGCATAGAGGATGCTAGCCACCCAACTTCACAGCCGCGGCTCAACACCAAGGACATTGGTAACGCAGTGTCCAAGAGTCCCGCCGTCCCCAGTGCCATGATAGAGTAACATTGCGAGGATAATTTCACCCTTGCCGCCCCCCTGGTCGAACATTTCTAAGACAGAAGGCTTCCACGCATACCTATTCGACTTGCGGCCGAGGTGCTGCAATCCCTCGGCTGCAACGGTCCAGATTCCATGCCGGCGGCGCACGGTGAGACATCATGGCAGCAGCAATCAACCGGTGAAGAAGCAGGCGGGGCTTGGGAGGGGGAGAAATAAGTGTTCAAAAGATGCTGCGTCTGATTGGTTGAGAACAGTCCAGTCCCATATAAGACAGAAAGCAACAAAGGACTAACCGTTGTTCACTCGTTCTCTTGCAGAACAGATGGACCTCGGAGGAGAGAACAGCGTCGGAGCCCCTGGGCTTATGAGGACTAACCTACGAGCAGTCCCAGTGCATCCCTACTGGAGAGGGTGGGGGAAGAAGGGTTTCCACAAGGACAGAATTAAGTTCCTGAGCTCTGAACTGAGAGCTCCTTTTTTTTATTGTTCCTTTTTGCCGTTACTACTGCTGCTGCTAATAAAGCCCAGTTTTTGTTCAGGAAACAGCAGTCCCCGTCTCATCATTACACATTCATTCAACTTTGTGTCGGTATTCAAACGTAAGCAAATGTCTTCCTGGGCATGTACGCCTGTTCGCCGTGCCCTGGGGGTCCATGCTCTGCCAGGTGGACTCACCGGTAGTCTCCACGGTGTCTGAAGAAACCTGTGGACCACCACAGTCCTTTCCACGTGCATTGCTTCGTCCGGCTTCCTCTGCGGCTACCTGCTGCCAAGCCTAGTCTTCTTTAGTAGGACCATGTCTCGCTGCACAGCTCAGCTGGCTCTGCCTCGCTATGGCAGTTCCCCCACCAGATTCCACCAGTCACAAGCCTCACTTCTCGCTGTGCGCCCTATGCAACCAGTTTGGTTCCTCCAGCGTCTCGCCTGCCACTACACACCTCGCATGGGATTCAAACTTCCCATGCAGCCGACTTCTTCTCTGATCATGGGGGTTTTAAACCTCCCGCCAAGATGATTGGCTCATCAAACACTAGACGGCTCACTGGCGACGTCAGAGTCGGAAATGCGGTTTGCTCGCCTCTTCCTCGTCTCAGTACCAGAGGGGTGTACTGCCTTCTTCCTCGTCCCAGTACCAAATTGTTGTGTGTATATATGTCAAAGGTAATGGTAGAACCAGGAATGGAATGACAATAACTCATAAAGGCTTGGGGAATTGACAGAACGTCATGAAAGGGAAAAGGGAGATACCATGTCTTATCCTTGGGTACCCACTTCCTCTCCCCAAGTTAACCTCCCCAGGTAGTCCTCCCTCAGAGATCCACCTCCAGGGTCAGGATCTGGCAGCTTCAAAAGGACGGAGGATACCCTTGAATTCGGGGTTCCGATACTTTTATGGGCAGCATGAAAGAAAGTCGACATTACCTTTAATCTCCACCGAGAAGCAGTATGGCTGTAGGTCCAGAAACCAGAGAAAAATCCGGGTGTTTGTGCCCTCCCTTGGACTAATACAAACAAATGGGGAATGGTCTATTATTAAACAGAATTTTCGTCCCAACAGGTAATACTTCAGGTGTATGATGGCCTATTTAATAGCTAGGGCCTACATTCAATAGCCGAATCGTTTTTCTCCCTTGGAGTTTACAACTAACAGACGATCAGGTGTTCTATGCCATCATAGTCTTGGGAGAGGACAGCTCCTAAACCATACAGGGTGGCATCGGTTAGTAAAATAAACTCCTTTGTAAAGTCTGCGACTTTTAATACAGGCCCTGGATAGAGTTTCCTTCAGGGCTGAAAAACACTTCTTATCTTTTGGGGCGCAGCATTTATCACTTTATCAGCCTTTGTTAGAATAGTTTGGGATAAATCTGCGATAGGAACCGATCAACCCAAATCCCCTGGTTTTGGAAGCAGGAGTGTCTAATACTGCTTTCACCTTTTCATACTGGGGTTGTACTGTGCTGTTTCCTACAAAGAATCCTAAATATTTCACGGCAGATTGGGGTGGCCGGCATTTCTTAGCGTTAGCTGTTAAACCTGCAGCTCTCAAGGCTCTTGCTAGGACATATGTATGGTGCATATGTTCCTCACAGGTCTCACTATGGATTACAATGTCATCTATGTAAGCCCCACAGAATTCTGAGTATGGTTGAAGAATCCGGCCCATTAGCCACTGAAACGTTGGAGGGGCGCCATGCAACCTGATGGGAGGACTTTAAACTGGAAAAATCGTATAGGTGATGCAAAAGCAGTTCTCTTTATCTGGGCCATTCAAAGTGTGCAGATCTGATGGTAGAATCCCTTTACCTCCCTGGTGCCTCTCGAAAAAACATCAGGAACTTGAGCCAACAAATCATACAGCTCTTGTTTTTGAATGTTACCTAATTCGGGGGGAAATCATGATCTTATTCTCCGAGTCATCTGGTAACAAACAAGTCATAATGGTAGCGGAGGACTCAGTGGGATTTTCCTTCCATTCTTTTAGCAAATTAATACGATACATTTGGGGTTTTAAATGACAGATGATATTGACAACACTGTTGGATCTTTGCTATTCTTTACAGCAAGGTATGGCGGGGTGACAGTGTTATCGCCTCCTGATTCTGGTCCAGCAAAGGAAGATGAAGCTCAAAGTTTGGGCCTGAAGAGAGAAATTAATTAATCAAGGATCCCATTCGTTTATCTGCCCTCTCCTATCTCTTTGTTGACTATGCATCAAATGTTCCTCATAATGAGTATGCTTTGCAAAGTCTAATTCTGAAATTCAATCCTTCATGGTGACGATTCAATTTGCCATGAAGATTTTACTAAAGCTATGTCGGAAAATGCATGACAATCTGTTACCACAAGGAGACCAAGCGATTATATCAGATGGAAATTAAGCTCAGCTTATTCTGGGCAGGGTCCTTACTAACTCCCTTGAGCAGAACAAGACTAAAACTGGTGTGGCCAATGACAAGAAGGTGGTGGTGGTTGGTGTTGGTGGTGGCTGTTGGAATGGATGATTCAAGCTCCTGTACTGTGGCTTCCGAATCACCCAATATCAATTTCTCTATAAAACAAAGACGTTTGGCCCAGCAAGCACAGGCTAGATTGGCCAACCGTGTGGTCGAGGAAAAGCTATCCCCTAATTGAGAACCAATTAAGGGGGCTACGAAGTCCCAGAGAAAAGCGGCTTGTAGTAAAAAACATCAATCTAAACAACTAGGTAAACTAACCAGCTGATTTGTTGATACCAACACGGCTGCTGGTATGACTGCTGAAAAAGAATTGGATGAGCCTTCAGAAAAAATCATCATGATCTCCAACTGTGTTAATACGTGGGAGCACAGCTCATTGTCTAACCATGCAAACAAATGTCTCAGGATAAATGCAGGCAACTAGGCCGGAGGTGACTGTACACTAAAAATGTATACCTTTTAAAGATAGAGGCGATTGCAGGCTTTTGGTGAAAAATCTGAATCAGAAGAGCACATGGTTGATCCCTTTTTTTGCAGCTGTTAAAATCAAATTATCAGTTACGCTTCTTAATTTCATATGATTTTTTGAACCCCTTGAATGTGTAAATCTGAATATTATGGCGGATCATTGTAAAAACGCTTACATGGCTATCCTAATAAGCACTCATCTTGCCCAATTGTTCTCTTGCGGGTTCGACCTGGATGCGGATATTGACAATGAGGACTTGACCCTCAGCCAGATCTGCTAATCTGGGTACAGGGCAATCTACTGTAACTAACTTGCTTCCAAATAAGGACAGTGCTCAGATATCAGACATTCAATCCATGTTGAAATGGTTGGCAGAGTCCCTTCCGGCCGTGTTGTCAAAAGACCATTGAACATTATCTCCGTTATCCGTTATCATGGAACACCCAGGGGTTTAGACATTTTTTGTCACCCATGGTTCTCTCTCATGGTTGATACATCAGAGGTTTCTTCTTCAAGAGACATGGTTAATGCCTAACATTTTTATTGATGGGTAGACCTTACAGAGGGTTGGTAACATGAGTCTCCTCCCCAGGTTTAAATCACGTACTGACGTCATTGTCCCTTACCCTGAGACAATTAAACGTGCTTTAATAGTTTTATAACCCTCCTAGTGCAATGTTTAGGGCATTTATTCGGGAAGCACTGAATTATCTATTTGGCTCTTGTGCTCGGGCGATGAGGAGGTCATAATCAGTATGGTTGGAGACTAACTGCCATTGTGTATGCAGGGAGGACTTGCTATCAGGGGTTGCTACGAACAGTAGAAGCTCTACGAAGCAAAGTCTGCCCAATCAAGAGGGTTTAAAGTAGATGATCTTTATAGAGAGCTTGGATTTAATTATGCTCAATGGGCGACCACAGGGAGATCAGCCGGGGGAAGATGGGCAATAGGAAAACAGTATTTTTTGGATAATCATGTGGTGCTTCCCAGTATTTCTAACATGTGTGTTAACCAACGATTGGAGTGTCCATTGCTTTGAAAAGGATCTCTCAGGGCCCTCCCAATCCTATAAAGTGTATTGAGGGAGTGGAAGCTAAGCACTCTGGCAATCGGGTTAAAGGGACTTCTGGTAACAGTTTTGGAGCGAAGTAATTTATGAAGGGCACTGGTCCCCTCTTTTCTCATGCTTTCGTTGCTATGGATATGGAGGAAATCGAAGCCTGGTTTTCTGTCTTTAGTGCGAAAAACACCATTCTCAATACATACATCAGTGGCAGAGAGGACAAGGCTTCTGTAGTTTATGATAAAGTGATCTGAGACAGGAAACACAAGATGCGCAGTGAGTTACATAAAATAAAAGCCAAAAACGCTTGCTCTACTGAAGAGCTTAGGAAAATGAAAGCTGTTATTCATATAGAAATTGGATTTGTTTGTGGCATTCCTCCAGTAAGGGCGCTATATGGCAGAGAATGATAGGCGTGCCAGATAGTGGTAATGCAAGGAGTATTTGGGCTCTGTTAGGCGAGGCTAAAGGTCGTAAGGATCTGAAATCATTGCACCCCAATAGTGAGATCCAATGGAAGGAATTCCTGGGACTGCACTCCTTAAGCACAAGCGACTATGACGAAGTGACCTTTAATGCATATTCACCTGACCCTACTATCATCACTCGAGAAGACCTTAGAAATAGAATTGGCAGATTAAAAGGCTCTAGAGTTCTGGGTCCAAATGGTCTAGCTAATGTCTTTCTTAAGCAGGAACCTGAATTGCAGGCGTCAGTGTTAACGATTTTATATGATGAGATCCTGAGAACAGGAAGAATTCCTTCCTCTTGGCAAACTAGGATTCTGATTCCTGTGTTAAGAAAGGGGGTAAGGAGCTGCAGAAATGGATGCAAAAGGAGGGAAGCACTGAACATCAGTTTGTGGGGTAAAACAAGAGGTGTGTCTTGGCCCCCTTACACTTTAATCTGTATCTTGCTAATTTGCCCTTTTGTCCACCTGCGGTTAAGGGTTGCCCACTGAAGATGGATTCCCATCACTGCTCAGTTCTGGCCTATACCAGCCTTGTGATCCGTTATCACACGCTCGTGGGCGTTCTTTTGGATTACGCTGAAGCCAACTCGCTGAATATCAAAAGTAGTAAAACTCGGCTCCCATTATTTACAGCAGGGAAGGTTGCTCGCCTTAGGCCAACTATAAAAGGGAGCAAGGATTGAATATACTACCCAATATAAACATCTGGGAGTTGAATTTGAACGGCAGTATTTGTATTTAGAAGTAAGGATTGCAATAGGTTTATTAGTATAGGCCCTTTTATTTTGACAGACTCGACTAGGACTGCGTTATTATAAAGATAGTTGTAGCTTGCTTCCATCCTCAGATTTAGGTTTAGATAGGCGTTCAACCAACCCATTGAAGTTCAATAAACACCCCTGAATTGTGATCACTTGTGTCTGTCTTCACTGTTTGATGCCATGCCTTCCTTCCACTATGAACAGATTAAGTTTGTGTGAAAGACATACCGCATATGGACGGCAAAGCACAAACCGTATGAAATACAGTGGAAAGCAAGTATGGAATATTGTGAGAAAGTATGAAAGCGATGGGGTGAAGGAACAAGAACACCACAAACTGAATTGTATGTGAAAACAGGTTGTGGTAAAGTCAAGAGGCTGACCAGGAAAAGCCAAGTGAGTGAACTATCACAAAGGTAAAGATACAGTCAAACCTGGTGTGAGCTAGAGAGCCTAGGGTTCCTGGTTGCGGGACCCGTGATGGATGGACCTTGTAGTCCGACAACTGCGCCTAGACCGGTGAAACCTGGTTTATGAAAGCCAAAGAGGTTGCTGAAGTGAAAACAAGAGAAAGAAATCTGAATGAACTGTTATGAAACCAGAAATAAAATGTTGATCTGGAACGGTTTTTGAATATTAAGAGACTGAGACCAAGGTGGGGGGGAGGGAAACTTGACACTTTATGAACTTTGGTGCTATTCTGAGGACGGGAACATCAAGTCCCTTTTTGGAACTGCGCTGGCTTTAACTTGGGCAAGAGGAGCTGAAAAGTAAGCTAGGAGATGGAAGAAGCTCAGCACTTTATTTGGAACACTTTCTTTTGTTATTGACATCCCTACACATTATTTAGCTTTAGTTCTGAGGGCCAAGTGTAGGTTTTGGATACAGACAGACTTTTAAGTTGCACTTCCTAACTCAGACTTTCCTTAGTTTCTTTAGGTAGGGAAATCCCACCTTAGAATAGGGCAAGTTAGGCCTTCAACCATCCTGACATTTGAGTTAATAAACCATTTCTGTTTGAACTTTGAATCTGTTGTATGTGTCTTGCTTCATGATGCCTTCACAGTTTCCATTTATAAGGTCTGCATCTTTTGCAACATGTTCCGCTAGACGTGGAAACTAAAATTTAAAAAAAAAGACAAAAAAAAAAATATTTTTCTAGCATCCTGCCAGCTACTCATGCAATAGCCTGGTGGTCTTCCCTTCCAATCCATATGTCTGTTTCAGCGAACACCCGATTATTTCTTGACCTTAATTCTTTTCCCCCACATCCCTGTATTCAGATTCACTCCTACAGACTTGCTGGCCCAGTTCCTTCAACCACTTTGTATGTTATAAATTGCTGAAATGGTTCTGGTCTCTTGCCCTCCCTCACCCACTCCCCAAGCTCATGACAATATAGCTAACCCCACTGAGGAATTCACTAATTTATTGCAGTGCATAAGCAAATTCAACTTTCCGACACTTTACAGTCAAAGTTAATCATCCTTACCTCTCTGAGTTTTCCACCGATATTCCCACTTTCTCATCCTTGTGCTCAGTGGAACTACCTGATCGGTGAAAACTCCGCCTTGAATGTTTGCGTCTTGGTTGGTCCCTCTCTGGTGTAACTTCCTGCTCAGCAGTTTCACTTTCAACATAGGGGTAGGCTACTAGGTTAATGTAACCATCATCGTCTCCCTCAAAGCACACGGACACCACACCTGACAGAAAACAGTAAAGGATGTGGATGTTAGCACAACGAATAGGAACACCACGGGAAGGTAGACAGTCTACCATTGTTTTACAGCTGATCAGTCATACCCTGTTATTGTGCACATTGAATAGTACTTAATTAGCTGCCATGTTATTTTAGATGCTCTAATCCTAAAAATAAGGAATAAAAACACTTTTATTCTATCATGGTTGTAGTATGCATAGATTTATGTATGGAATTCTCAGCTTGTCAAATGTGCACACAATGAATTAGGAACACGAATGATCAAAGTAAGTTTGTCACGATTCATTTTAGAGACACTTGTAAAATTGAGATTTCTCTGCTCCAGAGGTTCAACATTTTCTTTAATCTCCCATCTAAATGTCCCAGGTTCAGAAAGACCACAGATTGGGGATGGCAACATTTGAAAACCTACGTTCTGTGTGATGCATCCAGCACAGAAGTCCTGAGAAGGTACTTTAGACAGTCTGGTACTGGCCTCTAAACCGCGCTTACCCCCACCCGACCCCAACCCCTCAAAATAAATTGTGTAGATGTTCTGCCTACTTGCCAAAATACATGAACCTCTGAATAGGTTCAAATGAGTGTGTCCAGCCATTAGTCGAAATTTCTGGGTCCAAAAAGCAGTTTTAGAACACAGAACCATACAGAGCGTTAGTTGGGCTGACCAAAGGTGTAGCTGATAGCAGCCATCCCAGCACTCTTTTTTTTCCCCTCTCAAAGTATCCTTTTTATATAATCTTATGATCCTGTACTCAGGGGAGCCCCTCATTTTGGGGCTTTTCATTTATTTATTTAAGGAGGCTTGATTTGGAATCCTAGGCTAAACAATGTCTCGGTTAATACGCCTGACGAGGAGTTAGGTTGGAGGCAAAAAAAGTATAATGCGCTGCCTCTTAGTTCTCTGGGCTAAGGAAGGGAGGGGATATTGCAGAAAGGAATAGTAAAAGGACTGGTACTTTTTATCACGTTATTTAAGAACTCCGTGGAAGAGTAGTGCAGGTAGGCACATCCACAGCAACCTTAACTGAAGTGGTCTTGTAGGCCGGGGATAGATCTGTGTGGCTCATTGACATTTTTTAGGAAGCTCGGCCGGATCTAAGCCATTCTTGACTTATTAGGGTCTTGACTTTTTTGGATTAAAAAGGCAAAGAGCATATATTTTGGACCCCTTCACTATAACCAAATCTCTCTCCACCACATACACTGTTGAAAATTCCCTTTTAAATCTCGTTTCCTGTGTAATTTCATCTCTGGCGATCTAGACTTAATGCATTGTGTTCAGATGGATCTTTGGAATTTTGCCTGGTGGACAGATTTTAGGAGGCCACCTTAGTTATAGTGGGGGAAACTGCGAGAGGTTAGCCAAAAACCAATCAAGGTAGCAATGGAGAGCAGTCACAAATATTCTCAGGAGAGCGAGTGAGGTCAGGGGTCGACAATGAGTCCACACATTGAAGCATACAATTACATTTGTACAAAAATACTATATTTATTCTAGGCTCAAAGCACAAACTAAAAAATGAAACAAGCAGGTGATCAGTTCACCCAACACTCAAAAATAAACATATATAGAGTCACCATAGGTTCTTAAAACACATTCAATGACTTCAATCAATAAAATAAGGTAAGTGATGCAGTAAGGTGGAACGAAGTCACAAGAAATATGCCCGGCCAGATGCAGGAGGGGATGCTGGGCCTCTTCTTCGGATCTTCAGTTGGCTGTTTTTCTACACAGGATTCTTGGCTCCAACACATCTGAAGAAATATCTGATCAGGATTCTTCATATCCGAAATACAGCCTGGAAGCAAGTCTAAGGCCACCAATGGTAAGGATCTGCACCATTCAAAAAGGCAGCAGATGTCGAATCAGGGACACATATTGGTTTCACTCATTCCCCACACCTAGTCTCACTGGCACCACAGATGTGTAGTGGGGCAGTACCACCCCCTTCCTGAGCCATGATCCCACAAAGACATCACTAGCCAGCGAAAGCAACAGCTATCCTGGGCAAGTGCATGACCTTATATGGGATTTCCTAACTTGGCAAGGCAGGAAGACGGCCAAACAAGAGGAAATCTCGTGGAGTGGCAATTTTAGGATACCAGCCACGTTTAGTAGCCAAACGCTGTAAACACAAATGTGCACGCTAAAGATAACAAAAATTGTAAAAATATGTTTGCTTCCACCAGCTTGTCTTTACGGATTGCTGGGCTTGCTAATTCATTCGGAAATCTTTCAGCTTCCAAGTGGTGTTTGCAGCATTTGTCCATTAGACCACTTGCTGCCCAAAAACATATGGTGAGTAACGTGGGATGTTTGCAGTCAATAAGCTTTTGGGTTGCAAATTCTATGAGATGAACTGCAACACATTTTGTGTCTGTGCATTTGGTTTTTCAGATTTCATCCAGTTTTAAACATTGATTATATCCGACATGTAATCAAAGTAGACTTTCTTGCTGGTATGTCTGACTTTTGCGGTCATTCCTCTTGATGTTTTTTTATTTGCGATTGATGGGTTTCTACATGTCTTGGAGGGCTTCTATGCATTTTGGTGATTACACACAGCAGTAACTATACTTAGTGAATGGTACTTTTTGAAGTTGGCTCACTAGTGCGGGGGTTCTTTTCTCAGGCACGCAGATGCTTTTTCAATCTTTGTATTCTTGGAAATTCTTTTATCAGTTTTCACATGGATGATGCACAATGGTGTCAGCCGAGGCTACTGTATCGGAATTCAATTAAGCTTCATAAAATGAATTCAAACATTTGCTTCCATTACAATCTATAAAATAATTCTTTGTCTTTAGAAGAACGTCAATGGAGATACAGACTATGGCAGTAATGATGTTGCGGTCCTATTTACATCATAAATGATCAGTATTTTTTTGATACAATATGCATACTTGTGCGTCATGTGGACAAAGGCTTTGTTTGTCTTGTTATATCTCGTCTAGGAGTCCGGAGATGCCCTGAGGAAGGCGGTTTATTAGATTTGGTTGTGAAAATAGTGTGTATACTACTGGAGTCTTGTTCACTCTATATTTACTTTAGCTCTTTGGTCGAGTAAAACATCCAAGGATACATTATGCTTTAGGAACCTGTATTACTACTGTGAATATTCTAATTGATAACCCTGTATTAGAGAACTACATCCTGGTCTCAGATGTATACATTCAAATGCTCTATACAATATATGTTACTATTAGTACACTAGTTGGCCTACCTGGTCCTTGATTACTAGGCAGATCAGCGCCATCGTTCAATTGCGCCTCCGACCTGAGCGGACTTGTGAGTTTTGACGCTAAAACAAGCTTTCTTCTGTATTTGTATGTTTTTTGTTGAATTTATTTTTTATATGCTTGAATTTTTGTCCAAAGAACAATTAGTTGAATAAATGTACCTATGTTTCACTTTTGAAAGGGGACTGATCTGTCCTTACATGTCGATTTACAATTATGTAGATTTTACTTTCAACTATGAAGGTGTGTGCGTGTGAGGGAGAGAGAGAAGGTGTGCGCGTGTGAAGGTGTGTGTGTGAAGGTGTGCATGCATGACTGTTGAGGGAGTTTTCCTACTGATAGTAGGATAGTAAGACTTTAGTAAGCTATCCCAGTGGTTTGTAGATCCCAACAGAAAGGGAAAAGACAATGCTAAAGTATTATCGGTAGATACACGCACATTTAGTTCTTAGGTGATTTACGGTAAGACATTTACTCTGCAAACATATAAGAAATTAACTTAAAGGAAGGAAAAGGGTTAGTGGAACACTAGTTTGGTTCAAGGTTCTAGAGTGGGTTTCTTCGTACAGCAAGTCTTTTAAGTTCAAAAACGCACCCCTAGCTAAAGGCAGTGCAGAGAGGGCTCAGTCTTGACAAGCAGCAGAATACGAAGAGTTCCTGTGAATTTTTTTCAATTCTCCGGTCTTTTAGAAGCAGTAAGTTAATAACCAACAATGGAGACCCTAACGAGGACTCTATGACGAGACACAAGTAGCGGCTTGAATCAGAGATAAGTGGGGGTTGCCCTGGATACCTCTATGCGCACTCCAATGCTCTGGAGCGACTTTCTGGATTCAGGTAAGCAATACCTTTTCCCCCCCCACAGTACCTTAGGTTAGAAGAAAATGTTTGTGCTGGATGCTCCGTGATGTTGCAGCTCTGGACCACGACTTCCGGATTCCTTGGTCCGATGACTGAAGGCAGGACAATGGACGGGGTCTCTCAGCAGCAGTTTCGAGGGAGCACCTGCAGCACGACTGTCAGAAACTTCTTGGTTCACGCTGCGGTTTTGGAACTTTTTCTGCAGCACCAACAAAGGATAAAGACCGCCTGGTCAATCTTTGCTTCCTCCAGTCCCATGCTCCGATGAGGGGGGGGGGGTCTGGGCAAGCTGGATCGGATCTCTTGAGTGTCCTTGAGGGATCAGCTAAGACTTGGACAGATTCAGCCTTTCCAGGATGATGCACTTGAAATGGGCAGCAGGTCTCCTGGTACTGGGGTTCTGCATCTCTGGAAATTCCTAGGCACAGAGATGGCTCAATTCAAATGGTTTCTTGGGACTGGTTGCTCCCACCTGTAAAAGGGAAGGAGGAGCCCTGTTCTGAGTTACTCTGTCGCACAGACAATGGGGTCAGGACAGCAGTGGTCCTGGTAACTGTAGTTACTTGAGGATATAGACAAAGAATCTTACAGGGGGACCCTAAGAGTCCCAAGCAACACTGCCCATAAGTAGCTGTGTGTTGCAATAGAAAAATAGGTTTCCATGTGATCTTATCGAAATGATTTCTAACAAATTAATTATTACTGAAAAAAAATGTAATATTGATTTTTGTTTATATTGGGTGCCCCCAAACCTGCTGTTTCGCCATGGTTGTTACTCCCCTGAACCCCCCGCCCTCTTTATATTTATCGCTATTTATTTTGGTAATAATTCATTCGTTATCATTTCGGTAACATCCCTGGATACCAAAAATGCAGATGCCTTTAAGTGCTATGGAGCAGATAGACTCCATACTACAGGTAGAATACAAAGAACAGAGTTCCAAAAGAGAGCCCACAAAAATGAATGAGTGGAGAAAGGCTCCACTCATTCAGGGTTTAAAGAAGTCCACCAAAAGGTGCTGTGGGTCTCACTAGGAGAGGGGATGAAGCACAAAAATGATTAATCCCCCTAACAATGACCAGTTTAGCTTGTCTTTAGGCACATATACAAATAACCAAAAATCCAAATGGTAAAAGACTAGGGTGATATCAAATTGTAAGATGCAGTGTGCAATGCTAAAAAGTTACAAAAGCGTAAAAGTCAAAAGGGAAACAGATTCCCAGTACCGATAGTCTGAAGGACTGATTAGTTTTCCCATAACGAAAATTAGTAAAAGGCCAGGGGAGTGAAGCTGAATGCTTCAATTCCCTGTAAAAAGTCTGGACATGTTCAAACGCAATGCTCGTAGGCATCTGGGCGCTGGTTACATGAGTGAACAGTATCGACAAAGCAGTACATAAACAGTAGGCTGCATATCAAGACAGCATGGTAGAGGTAGATCGCATGGTCTTAAGGTTCTTTCTCTAGGACTTGCAGGATGGTTCTGAGCTGAGTGCAGGCGGTAGGGATTTCCAGACCTGGGCAGCTTCGACAGGGAAGCTGGAGCCACCTACTCTGTTTTTTTTTAAATCTGGGCACGGAGAGCTTGAGGCTGTTGCAGGAGCAAGTGGGCCTTGCGTGAGTGGGGAGGGAGAGTCTTTGCGAAAGTTAGGCCAGTGCAGAGTTGGAGAGGCACCGATAGCCTGAAATATTGTACAGCATGTGGTTTTTTAAAAAAAGAAACCTGCCATGAATGTAATTTTCATCATAACCCCGTCAATGTCCTCAGAGGTCCACTGAGAGGAACTTGGTATGGACACCGAGTTCTGAGGTGTAGGCTGCCCCTTGTTCTTTAAGGCTTCTGTTATGGTATCCTCTCCCTGGGGACCAGAGTGTTTTTCCCTGTGGGATGTACTAGTCCTCTCCTTGTGAGTGATGGCTTTTTAAGGAATGTTGATTTTTTGGCCTTAAGTAAGCTTTCAGGGACATGCTTTTGTACCAAATGGGCTATTCTTGAGCTTTTGGTGGTTTTGGCCGGTTTCGACATTTGGGTAGATTGTCGAACTTCAGCTATAGTGAGGGACGAAGCTGCGTCTTCCAACGTTCAGCGGTTTGTTGATGGTTTAGACACAGCGTCTGCGTCGTCTCTTGACTTTGGGGGCCTGTCATGTGGCGATCGAGACCTCAAGTGCCCAGAGGACAGGGAACTGGTGGAACGCCCCCTCAACGCCGTGTGCGGGCATGCGGACGACAGCGCAGTCGAGCCTCGGCCTTTGGGTCTGTGCTTAGTGCAGGCTGTAGTGCGAGTGCTGCTGCCGCCGGGTGCCGTCCCCGTAACAGAGCCACTGGCCTGTCTATTGGGGTCGGGGCTAGCACTTGGGAATCAATCAGTTTGCCTTTGCCTTCATTGTCTGAAAAGACGGCAATGCTGCTGTCGCTGGAGGCACCGACCACATCCATGGTGGCCTCGGCCTGCATGGCGTGATGGGCCCATTGCTTGCTTTTTTCGGTCCTTAAGTGGTTGCACACCCGGTGCTTGTCTACCCAGGGGATCTTTTTATTACAACTTGGGCAGAATGTAAATGGAGCTTTTGCCATTGTTAAAAGGAACGGCAGCCAGGCGAGAATGGAGAGGGTAAAGTGGGAAAAGGCATTCTCTTAGATCCCTAAGAAATGTCCACCCATCACTCTCTGTACTGTCTGGGCCGAGGCCCAGTGCAGCCTTCGATGGCCGAAGGGGTCCGTTGAATCAAGGTCTTTGTCCCACATTTGTCCTTTTCATCGCCGAAGATGTTGTCGGTAGTCTGAGCAAAAGGATCGAAAGAGTAACTAACTCTAATTGACATATAATCAATGGTGTTAGCTGAAATCGTAATGAGGGTCCGTCTATGAGGGTGGAAAAA
Source organism: Ambystoma mexicanum (assembly GCF_040938575.1). Taxonomy (NCBI): domain Eukaryota; kingdom Metazoa; phylum Chordata; class Amphibia; order Caudata; family Ambystomatidae; genus Ambystoma; species Ambystoma mexicanum. The sequence goes on from NC_090923.1 coordinate 645,322,402, forward strand.
ATCAATCTGAGGGACCTCGACGTGTGAAAGACCATGGGTACAGAGGACGTCACACTAGGGATAGTATTACTGGCACGCCCTGTCGACGTCCCTTTTCGAAAACAACAACTGTAATACTGGGCAGCTACCACTAGATGTCAGCCTATGTATAGCATCTATGCCGATTCCACAAGGCTCAGACATATAATGTGATAGTTCTTATTTCCCCTCAAGATTTATCTAGGTCTACTTGTATTTAAATAAACAATTTATTTTACAATACATAGTGTGTCTTTGGACCATTTTTATTGCAATTTCATTTGTACCGATTTTACAGTCTGCTCGCCCTCCTAAGAGAAGGCTGGCTGCTTTTTATGCTACCATGAACTCAGGAGGTACAGCCTTCAACAAAGAGTGGAGTCTTGTACTGCCTCAGTTGAATAGTTTTACTAAGCCCTTAGTTGGACTTCAGAAAAACTGTCCTAACAGGTGGTTAGTAGGGTGTAGTGGGAAAAGGAAAATGAGAATTGTGATGTCATGTTGGCAGCTTCAGTTTTCCCTGAGCTAGAGTGCGGTTTTCTGGTCAGTATGGCTTTCCATGTGCTGTTGTGCCGGGGTGTGATGTTGGTCTGTTGTTGCAGTGTGAAGTGAAGTGAATGCGGATTGCTGTGCAGAGATGTGGTTGCGAGTTTGTGTATGGGACGTCTATGAGGAAAGTTGAGGCAGAGTTACGTTTGCTCGTTTTTCTTACCTCCGTCTCTGCGCTCGACATCCATGGCCATCTTGTGTGCCAGATACTGCAGTCCATCCGCCTAATTGGCAGACAGGTCAAGGAGTCACAGCTTTCCTCTGTGTTACTCTAGTGGTATGTCTACCTGTCTGAGGTTCTGGTCAGTCCCTGCATGATCCTTGGGGGTTCTTACCCATCTAGGTTTCCTCTGCGGACTGGCTGTATGTGGGCATGGGTTCTTGGGGTGTCCTCCCACTGACCCTTGGTTAGGGAAGATTAAGTCAGGGTTATGGGCTAGCCATTTGGATTATTGTTTCCCCGATCGGGTGTATACTTCCTAGTAATTTCCCTTTGTTTCTGGTGGCAAAGAGCCAAGATTTGAGTAGTTTCCCGAATTCCTAATGATCTTGTGTTGTGTATGTTTTTTGGTAGCCCGTTCCACGTTATTGCTGCCAGGTGAGAGAATGTTGATCCTCCGAGTTTTCGTTTATTGTATGGTTTTGGTTCCAAAGGAATGTCGTTGCTTGATCTCCGTGCTCTTATTGGCTGGTAGACGGTTATTTTCTCTTTTTGGAACTCTGCTCCTTGGCCGTGGATTGTTCTGTGCGTTATGCACATTGTTTTGAACTTTATTTGCTGTTTTATTGGTAGCCAGTGTAGCATTTCTAGTGCTGGGGTAAAGTGTTTTCTACGTGGCCGCAGCGTTTTGGATGCGCTGAAGTTTCTTTAGTAGTCGTTCTGGCATTCCTAGGTATAGGCTGTTGGCGTAGTCTAATCTGGACATTAGTGCGATGATGGTGAGTGTTTTGTGGGTGAAAGAGGAATAGTAGGATCCTTTTTACTGCCTGTTGGAGGAAGAAACATTTCTTGATTATGGCATTTACTTGTGGCTCAAGTGTTAGTTGTTGTCCATCAAGACTCCCAGGGTTTCTTTTACTATTGATGGAGTCGGTGCTGTTCCTAGTTCTGTCGGCCATGGGATGTAGTGATTATTTTCACTATTTTGGATACAATAATTATTTCTGTTTTGCCCAGGTTGAGTTTGAGGTCGTTGGTGTTCATCCAGCTGTAGAGTTCTTGTCGGCAGTATTCCAGCTTTGTCTTTCCTTCCTGTGTATCTTGTAATTTGTAGACAATCTGTGTCATCAGCGTAGTTGTAGCTTGTGAGGCTGTGTTTCTTTTTTTTTTAATGAGCTGGATTAGTGTCGGCAGGTATATGTTGAAGAGCAATGGGGATGAAGAGGATGCTTGCGGTTCTTCACAGGTGGGTTCTCTGAGATGATTTGAAAGGTTTTATCCATACAGTTTGTTTGTTAGGAAGGATTTGATCCATAGTAGGGCTATGTCTGTGATTCCCATTTCTTCCAATCTCGCAATAAGAATATCATGGTTGACTGTCAAATGCTGCAGAGAGATCTAGTAGTATTAGAGCTGTGTTTTTGTCTCAATCTGCAACGGTCTTCCGATTGTCCCGGATTGAGAGCAGTGCCGTTGCCGTTCCTCTCATTGGTCTGAAGCCTACTTGAGCTTGATCCAGCAGTAGACGTTCTTCTACGAATTCTTGTGTTATTCCGTAGACAGATGATTCAAGCAGTTTTGCTGGGTAAGGAATGTTTGAGATGGGTCTGTAGTTGGGAGGTTCCCTACGTTTCATGCTGTGTCCTTGAGGAGCAGCTTGATATACGCTGATTTGAATGATTCTGGTACTTTCCCTGTTGAGTGATTGGTTGAAAAGGTTTCTGTAGTATTCCATTGATGTACCTTGTGTGAGGATTGATGTGTATATCGGGGGCAGGGTCCATGGGGAAGCCATCTTTGTTGTTGTTGCGTACCAGCTTGGCGAATGTCTCTGTTGATATTTGTGGGAAGCTTCAGAGTGTGTTCTGGTGATCCTCCGCATGTCGTTACTTGGTCTGCATTGTATGATCTGTTGGATGGTGCTGCTTTTGTCTATAAAGTGGTCTGCAAGGTTGTTGCATAATTTCAGTGAAGAGATTGGTGTGTTGCATCCAGGCGAGTTTCTCATTTTGTTTGATTTCATACAGTTCTTTTTGGGTGTTGGCGGCTTTCGAGATTCTGTTGTTGTAGTTTCGCCTTATGGATTTCCTTTTTGTAGGAGTGGTATTGTTGTTGCAGTTGTAGTTTCTTCAGCAGGTTGTTATTTTTCCTCCATTCTAGCTCAAGCTTCCCATTTTTTCTTTTCATGGTGTTGAGTAGAGGGGTGAACCATTTTGCTGTTGCTCTTTTGCGCGATGGGTTTTTCCTTGGAGACTCTTCTATTGTTCTGGAGATCCATTTGCAAAGTAGTTTTGTTTTTCTGTCAAGGGCAGCTTCAACGGGAGGCGTTGCTGGTTGTTTATTTCAAGAAGGTCAACGAGGTTGCTATTTTTGATTGTCCTCCAGTTTCTTTCCATGATAGTCGGAGGTTTGTCGGGTCGTTTGATTGTTGATGTGGCTAGTGTGATTACGAAGGGGTTGATGAGGTGGTCGCCCCAGAGGATCTGTATTGATGGCACTGTGGTGATGAGATTTTTGTTGGAAAATATTGCACCTGGTGTATGTCCCGCTGTTGAGTTGCTCCTTTGACTAGCTAATGCAGTTTCATTGTTTTCAGTTGTTTGACTAGTGGTTTTTGTGAGCTTGCCGATTCTTCGTCAAACCAGATTATCAGGGTTTTCCTGGCCTATGGCTAGGTTGGTGGTGGCTTCAGTGAATGCGTCCACGAAGGTTGAGTCGTATGTCCGTGGTCTGCATAGTAGGATGAATTTGAGGTTTTTGGGTTTGCTGTCAGGCGAAGGATTCACAGTTTGATTAGCGGTTCTTCACTTTCAATTTTCAAGTGTTCTTTGTATGCTATTGCCAGTCGGTTTGCTTGTGAGCATTTGAAGATGTCGGGGACGCAGTTATGGAGTGTCATTTTGTAGTTGTCGTCTAGCCATGTTTTGGTTATGAATAAGATGTTGATGCCTCTGTCGCACAGGACGTCGTAATTCTCTTTGGCATTCTTGGGCATTGATCTGACGTGGATTAGGTTGCAATGGATTTTTTTGAGGTGGTTAAATTTGTTTTTCGATCCTTGTTTTGTCTTGTGTTTGTTTAGTTGGGGTGTTTGTGTTGTAGGCCGGTTGTTGATCTATGGAGTCTGCTGCGTCGTTAAAGCGGTCAGTTAGGTTGATGATTGGGTTGTTGAATTCTTCTGCTTCATTGTCTTCTATGTTTTGATGGGGTGGCTGTGGTGCCCTTGTGATGTACAGAGTCAGGGCTTTGGTTTCGTACCTTTCTCTTCTGTGTGCCTCTCCTTTTTTTGCAGGGTTTCAGTTGGTGGTCAGCGGGTCCGGATCTGTCGCTGGCGTTGGAGTGTTGTGATTGTTGCCAGGGAAGGTGTAAAATGAGATGCATTACTTACCGTAATAGCATTTCTAATGATTGTATCTGCTTAGATTCACATGCTGTGCATATAATCGACATCTAGTGGTATTGCATCTCGTCTTTTGTGGACCGAAAGATGACGTCGTCATGGGCGTGCCTGTAACACTATCCCCAACGTGACGTGTAGTGTACTCAAAATCCCTCACGTGTCGAGGCCCCTCCGATTGCATTTTTTCTGCCGTGAGGAAGCCTTACGACTATCGTGAGTGAGTACAGAAGAAAGAAGAAGTAGTACGATGTCCATGTTCCTTCCATCCGAGCAGGGAGGAAGGGGGGGCGCATGTGAATCCAAGCAGATACAATCATCAGAAATGCCATTACAGTAAGTAATGCAAGTCTTCCGATGCTTGTGAATCTGCTTAGAATCACAAGCTGTGCAAAGAATAGCGAGCAGTACCCGGAGTTGGATTGGAATGCGAGAAGGAACAGTAGTGAAAAGGTGTCTTGGTACTACTTGTCGCACCTGAGAATCAGACCTAGAGTGAGTGTCTAGGCAATAGTGTTTTGTAAACGTGTGCACAGAACTCCAGGTTGCTGCTTTGCAAATGGACTCGAGAGGTTTTACTCAACGATCTTTGATAGTCTAGGACGAAAGAGCTGGCAAGCCCGACAGGATGCCTCGTGGTGATCTGGAGGGAGACACTTATGCACCTATGGTGCGTGTATTTCCAGGGGAACTTGCCGTTACAAGAAGGGCAAAATTTAAAGGGTGTCCTGTCCATAGCTAAGGTGTATTAAAGAGACTGCAACACCAGAGGGGCAAAGAGAAGGAAAAGGGAAATACATTCCCAAAGAAATGGAAACCCCTGGACTCCACTCTCCTTACTGTATAGGCCGGCAGCGTCGACCGGAGCACCAGCTGTCGAAGTCCAGGATGTCTTTGGCAGTGGTGAAGTAGTCGTCGATAAGGGGACGAATATAAATAAACAACCGGAGGTCGTGGGGATTAATATATTTTGCAATAAGTAAGAGCTTCGCATAAGGCGACCAGCTGGCTGGGTGAAAGAAAAAAAAAAAACAACCTGAGGGACCTTGACGCGTGAGGGTTTTCAGGTACACTACACGTCACGTTAGGGCTAGTGTTACAGGTACACCCATGTCAACGTACCCTTTTGATCCTCAAAAGACAATATGCAATACTCTGCGGTTACCACTAGATGTCGGACTATATGCACAGCAGACTCACAAGCATCAGAAAGAAGGATTTTTCTCTTCTCACAATGTTTATTCTGTTGGCTGTGGTGTTAGTTCGGGTTTCTACTGTAGGAGGATGAGGGTGTGGATCCATTTGGTTTGTTCCATGTTCCAATTCTCTTTGGCGGCGTCCAACTCTGTGTCTGGGCAATTAGTGGTCCTTTTTGGTAGGGTGGTTTGGGTATGGAGGATGTTGAGGTTACAGGGGCTGAGGCTCGTCTGTAGGGGTTGGTGTGGTTTCGGATGTTACGAAACCCTCTTGCGATGTGAAAGCTGGATGTGCTTTATGGATGGTTGTCCAATTAGTGGGTTAGGTTCTGGTGTTCCTCCATGTTAGGTAAGAATTGGAGCAGTCACACTGTGGGAGACTACACAAGACTTATCTGCTTGGTATTAGGTTGGTAGTGTGACTAAGCAGCCAGGCCTATCTCAAGAGGGGTCAATGTGAGCTGTAGAGCTGTACAGATGAAATCAGTGAATACAAGTAACCCAAGTAACATTTACATTCTCAAGGTTTCAGTTATAAATATAGATTACTGTTTTAGTTAAGCATTCTTTAAAAAGGCACTTGTTTGTTAACAGTCAAGCAAACTTTGGAATCACTTTACAAAGTCAATTAAGTTGGTGAATACTCTTTGGACATGCCAACACATTTCTACTACACCCGGAAGTGACTTCAATAACGAGGATAGTATTGCATTTACCTTAAACACCAATATATTTTTTAGACTCTGGGTTTCAGGAAGGAACGGTTAGTGAAATAGAAAGGTTAGAACATACTTTCTTATAATGTGAAGACAGTTTGAATCCTCTAATGAAATCTAGGTAAGCCTTTCACGGCAGTAAAACTGTTTAACAGATTACAACCCATGAAGGGACAAGTAAGGCCTAAATCAATAGATTCGAAGGGTACCTTTAAGGAGCCAGGACAGCCAAAGTCAATTGGACACAGTCAATAGTTCTGATGCACTTCTTGCATAAAGTCAGCTAGTTCGAGAAAATCACTGAAGGAACACAAGCTGTGCAAGGGGAGTTGAAATCAATTCAGATAAGGTAAGCCAGTGCACTTCTCAAGTGAGAAAACACGATTTATGGCAAGGAGGTAAGTACCCCAAGCCCCCACAGTACCTCAGGTTTGAAGAAAGTGTTGCAGCTGGATTCCTCCTTGCTACAGCCAAGCAGACACTTGTTCCTGAGCTTCAGTTGTGGGGGACAAGAGGGAGAACGTCTGGTGGGTTCCTGCGGCAGTACTCAGGAGAGGACTTTGTTGGCTACAGAATTTCTTCGATTCAGCGGCTCTTCGTGGTTTCAGTGCCTCGCAAACAGCACTGATGCAGACCAAATATCCCTGGTTGGACTTTCCTTGCTCCCTCGGTCCTGGAGGGGACTCTGGATCAGGATTTCCTGCTTCTGGAGTGTCCTTAGGAGGCTCCTGGAGCTTTTGGACAGATTTGTTCCGCAGAAGACGTTGCACTGGATAATGGACACTCGGCCCCTGGCATTGGGCTTCTACAGCACTGGAGAGGCACAGCAAGTCAGGGGTTGCGCCAAAGCAGAGTTTGTCCCGGGGCTAGTTGGTCCCACAAGCCGAAGGGAAGAAGACCTTCCGTCCGGAGCTTCTCTGTCGATGTGAAACAGGTCAGCACAGCAGCAGGCCTTCACTGAGCATTTCGAGGTCCAGGATGTTGCAGCAGGCTTCTCTTCGCGATTCTACTTCGGATGTTTCTTCCAGTGGTCGACTGCCTGTAGTCCCAAGAACCCTGCCTTTTAAGCTCATTCCCATTCGTTCACAGCCCTAGGCTGTCAATCACCCAGCAGGGAGGCTCTCGTTATCGGACAACCAGCCGGCCAGTCAGGACTGGTTTTGTTCAGGCACACCTAGAGACAAAGGACAGTGGAGGTTTGGGATCCTCCCTCACTTTTGTGTCCTTCTAGACACACTGGAGCCAGCTGCAGGCTTCAGGGCTGAAGCCCGCCAAAGGAAAAGCACACAAAGGGCTCAAACCTGCCTCAACTTAGAGAGTAAAAGCAAAGAGAAACCTCACAAACTGAAAATGGCGAAAAAAGAAGACTAAATGGTCACCCATGGCTGCTGTACTGCAGCGGAGGGTTCAGCCGGTGGTAAAAATGCACACTGGTAGTAAAAAGTAAACCACTGCCAGCAGCCAAAGTAGTAGAAAGTAGGATAAGGGACAACTAGATAAACCCCACCACCCCACCCCCAGCACTCCACATAAGATGGTGTGTGCTGGATCTACAAAGTAAAAAGGTAAGTAAGATCAATTTCACCTTACTATTCTTGGGAACAGTAGTTTACCCAAGAAAAGGTATTTGAACCTTAAGAGAAATTCAAGGGATTTATCAGTGACGCTGCACTGAGGGTGCCGTGTGTCACTATACAAAAAGCAGATGCCTATGGAGTTTGTCAAACTCCAAAAACAGTGAAAACATAAAATCCAGGTCAGGGAAAAACAGAGGAGGCAGAGAAAGGTCCCACTCACTCAGGAGTTAGAAGGTCCCAAGTCCAGCAAAAGAGCTGGGGAGGGGTGGGGGGTTGTCTCCAAGGTGGGGGAAAATTAGCTCGGAAATGAACATTCTACTTAACACGCCATCTATTGGTGGGCGGTCTATGCAGGGTTTGGGGAATGCTACACGATGGAGGAGGGTAGTGCAGCCGGGAATGGGAGATTGCCTAATTTCCACCCCCCTATTAATCCGCACTGGTCTGGGTGTACCAGTATTGGAGATACCCTTCACATCGACATTTAGCAGTGAGATAGGGTGGTAGGATGCACAGTCTAGAGGGTCCTTTCGGTCTTTCAGCAGAATGGTTATAACCGCCTCCCTTATTGAAGCCGAGAGAACCCTGGTCTCAAAGTCCTCGTCATATACTTTAAACCGAGGAACCAGGAGGTCCTCATACTTACAGTAAAACTTTACCAGGAACCAGTCACTTCTGGGGGAAAGGGGTCTACCTTTCTTCATAGCCTGCAAGGCACAACTTATGTCAGTTTCCTCAATAGGCCCTTCCAGTCTTCCACTAAGGTCCCAGTCTAAAGCCGGCAGCTGTATCAAGTCTAGCAGTCAATCTGCCTCAGAGTACGTACCCTCACTAGTATATAAAGATTAATAAAAGAGCTGGAATGTCACATCAATCCCTTCCTGGGTGCTGGTCTAGTCTCCTGATTCCCGTCTGATCTGCGTGATGGTGCGAGGGGTTGTTCCCGGCAGGTTAACTGGGCTAGCAACCGCCCAGCCTTATCCCCCTTCTCCCATGGATCTGCACATCCCACCTACTCCCATCAAAATTTGATGGCAAAGTCTGCTTAGTGAGAAGCCAATGCCTTTGCCAATTCCTTCCCTGTCCGCCGTCCCTCCACCAAATCCCTCTGCAGTACAGACACTGCTTCCTTCATCTGCCGCAACTCATCCTGTAATACCCGCCTCACCCCATTTACTGTGACAACCCTGATCGTTGTCTTGAAGGGCTCCCACAGGGTCCCTGCTGACTCCACCAATCCCTCATGAATGTAAATAAACGCAGTCTCTTCCCCTAGTGTTTCCCTAAACGCTACATCCTCCAGGGCTGTGGTGTGTAGTTGCCACAGCTGTCTCAGTGGATTTTGCTGCAGCTGCGTCACCAGGGGCAAATGATCCGAAATGACTCCTCAGATACTCTATTGTCAAAGGAATTAAAGTCTTCCGCCCCCACAAAGATTTAGTCCAGTCACCAGCAGGAACCATGGACCTTCGAGAAGTAGTAGGTGCAGGCCCCTGTAGTGCAACCCTCACCACAATTGCGTCAGTTCGAGGTCCGCTGCCGCCTGTTTAAGTTGACTTCCATGTACTATCCAAACTGGCTTCCAGAAGACAATTAAAATCCCGATTTCATATAAACAGTCCTTCCCTTTATCCCCACCCCCCCCCAATCTCAGTACTGATGGGAAATATTCTTTATCATCCATATTCGGTGCATAGGAGTTAATAACACAAATGTCCCTCCGCTCAAGTAGACGCAAGGGCACCACCATCTTCCCAATGTCAGTCAAGACCATGACCACTCGAACAGGAACCCCCCCGATGCAATTCAAACCTGGACTCCTCTAGCATAGGAGTAAGATGTCCCCCACTACTCTTGCACCCACTGCCTCCTAAGGGAATGCAAATCTCTGTACCATATGGGTTTCCTGGAGCATGGCCAATTGGACCCCTTGTCACCTCAGGAATACCCCCCACCCCACTTGCTGGCATTTCAACCTTTTACCTAATCCCCCAGACATTCCAGGTCCCAATCTTCAACACGTCTTCCCCCTCATGCTAGATTTCTCCTGCAGCCACCCCCCAGTCCATACCCATAGTGTACCAGAATGCACACCATGGTCTATACCGTCGACTCAAAAGATTAACCTCAACAAACTGAACACCTGTTCCCCCAACTGCTTGCGCCCCCCAGCAATAACCCTGGACTATATAACCTAACCCCTACTCCCCACTCTCCAGTCACCTCCCCCCACCCAGTTGCCTCCCCCCACCTCCCATCTCAAACAACCGTTGCTGCCAACTCACTTCCACAACTTAACCCCCCCTCCCCGCCTGACTGCGACCCCCCCCCCACCCCCTGTGGTGATGTGAAGAACCAAGATTAACACTCAGCTATAATTTTCAGCTTTGCTGGATAAAACATGTACTTTATATTCAACTCCCAAAGGCGTTGTCGCACTGCATCAAAAGAAAAGTCCTACGTTGTTGCACCTCTAGGGTGAAGTCTGGTAAGATGCAGATCTTTGCGTTGCCCACTGCATAGTATCTGGCCCTACAAGACTCCTGCTGGACAGCATCTCTGTCCCAGAATTGGAGTATCTTCGCCACCATCACCTGCGGTGGGCCACCCGGTGGTGGAGCTCTGCCCAGCAGCCGATGACCTTGCTCCACAGTGAATAGCTTTGAGAGACCCATCAATTGTAACTTCTCCAGGAGCAGTTGCTCTATAAAAACCAGGTCTCTAATCTTTACTCCAGATCCTTCCCACCCCCCCTTCTGTCCTCATCGTCCTTGACCTTTCCTCCGTTTTGGACATGGTCAAGCACGCCATCCTGATCAATCGAACTGCGAACCTGGGCATCACTGATCAGGCCCTGCAGTGGTTGACCTCCTTCCTACTGGACAGACCCTCCCAGGTCCAACTTGGGTCCTTTCTCTCCACCACCTCTCTCTCTCTCTCCACATGTGGTGTTCCCCAGGGCTTGATCCTCTTACCCTGGCTAACCAAGGTCTACTTGGCCCACCTCATCTCTACCTTCTCCTCTAACTTCCAGGGTTATGGGGATGACACTCCGCTCTCCTTCAGGCTCCCCTCAGCCTACTCTACTCTCCTCTCTCGCTCATTCCCGACGGTCTATCCACAATTCAGGATTGGCGCACCTCCAACGATCTATGCCTTAATCACAGTAAGACGGAGAGCCTTCTCATTGGGACCCCTCCTCCCACTTTCCTCTTAGTCTGGCCACCCTCCTTGGGCCCCGCTTCCTTCACCTTCCTGTGAGGCAAAAAAAAAAAAAAAACCTTGCCGTCATCTTTGCCTCCACTCTCTCCTCACATCACAGAACTTGCCAGGAAGGCCCACTACGAGCTGCTCCTCCTTTTCCCACTTTGACCGAGAAGCTTGTGGTCTTCAGAGCCCTGGTTCTCTTTAGGCTGAACTACTGCAACAGCCTCTTTCCTAATCTGCCTTCCTCTACTCTCTACCCTCTGCAACTAATCCAGAACAGAACTGCAAGACTTATCCTTAGCCTCAAGCCCAGGGACCCATCTCCCCAGCACTGAAACCTTTCCACTGGCTCCCGTTGGCTGCAAGGATCAAGTTCAAGAGCCTCTGCATCGTCCACAAGGCTTTCTGGGGCCGGGGCCCACACTACATCCAACTCGCTCTTCCAAAATACCTTCCTTCCCGAAGACTTTACTCATCTACCTCCAACTCTTGAGGGTCAGGCGCTTCTCCAGGCAGAGAGTGGGAGAGATATCTTTTTCGTCTGCAGAAGCCTCCCTCAGCAATGGCCTCCCTGCCCCTTTCAAACTTTTTTTTTTAATGCATTTATATTGCGCCAAAGCCCGCTGCCATCAGGGCGCATTCATTTAGACAAGTAACCACATAACAGAAACGAGACAGCTGGGTACTATTTGATCCTCCTGGAAAACTGCAACTGCTATCTAAAGATAGCTTTTAGGAAATCCCTAAATCAGCCAAGTAGTTATTCTCTAATCTGATTGCCCTCGGCAGTCCATTCCCATTAAAAAAAAAATCGCCCAAGCATGGAACGATCTGCTTAGCCCATTTGAGCGTTTGAACGTTGGGAAAATGATCTGACCCTTGGATTCGCCAGGTATGTAGGTATGTAGTGAGATGTGTGTTGCTTCAGGTAGGCAGGGGACTGACCGTGGAGACATCGATGGACTACGGTCATAGCCTTGAACGTAATCTGCTCCTTGATTGTCAGCCGGTGCAGGGCTTTTCTATCTGAGGGAATATGCGCCCTTCTGGGTTTTTCCTGACACTGCACTTTTCTGAATAATCTATCTTGCAATGTACGCTTTGTTTGCTCCCAGCATTAGTGCATTTCCATAGTCCAACCTAGATAGAATAGTATCCCTGGCTATCGTAGCACTGCTCTTTTCGCTCAAGAAATTATAAATTACTCACCAGAAGTGACTAACATACTTAGTCCATAGTCCCCTTTCCTCCATACTGCATGGGCGTCCATCGCGAGGGACGGGAGACGGAACCTTGTTCACCAGAAAAATCTTCACCACCTCTAAATTTAGAGGCACGGCTCTGGGAGCATGCGCTTTCCTGACTCCGCCCTCCGGCGCCACACCTCAGTCCCCAAAGACGCGTCGACAATAGATTTACCATTGCCTAATGACAACAGATGATTGGGGGGGGGGGTAGGATGGTGGGACGTATGGAGGAAAGGGGACTATGGACTAAGAGTATGTTAGTCACTACGGTGAGTAACTTATAATTACTCTTACGTCCCCGTTCCCCTTTCCTCTATACTGCATGGGCGACTACAACTGAATGTAGCCCCAGGGTGGAGAGACGACCCTCCTTAAGCAAACAGGTTCCGGAGAACCGCCTGTCCGAAAGCCGCATCTGACCTGGAGCCGGCATCCAAACAGTAATGCTTGCAGAAAGCCGATGGAGTGGCCCATGTGGCCTCCCTGCTTATGACCTGCAGGGGACATGGCGCTGAAAGGCGATGGCCGTTGCCTTGGCCTTGACCGCGTGGGCGTGCATGTTCGCCCGAAGGGGTCTATGCTGGCCCTCGTACGCTTACTTGATGGCAGAGACCATCCAGCAGGAAATGTAGGCCTGATAGCCAAGTGATGAATAGGGCATCTGACTTGCGGAAGCCCTTGGTCCTGTCCAGGTAGAATTTCAGGGCACACCTGATATCTAAGCAGTGCAGAATTCTGAGGCTCGTCCTTCGGGTCAGCAAAGAACGTAGGCAGGACGATCTCCTCGTTTAGGTGAAAGGATGATGGCACTTTAGTTAGAAATGCCGGATGGGTCCGCAGGACCCCCTTATCCTTGTGAAAGGTAGTGTACGGTTCTGAGGCGACTAGGGCCGAAGGAAGGCCGACTAGCATGGCCGTCTTGATGGTGACCAGCCTGATGTCCGTGGACGCCATAGGCTCAAGAGGCTTGTGAGCGAGGGCGCCCTAGACTAGGTTCAAATCCCACATGGGTGTGGCTTCCTGATGGGCGAGTAGAGTCTAGCGAGCCCAGCCTAATGTCTCCAGACAATCGGGTTGGAGGAGGAGAAGACCCCTTCCTCCGAATTCCTGTAGGCCCCAATGGCTGAGAGGTATGTGCGGCAAGTGTCCACCTGCATGCCGGAGTTGGCAAGGTGCGCCGAGCATGACAGCATGTCGTCCAATGAACAAGCCAGTGGGTCGATATCCTTGGAGTGACCCAGTGGCAGAACCTGGTCCATTTACTTTTATACAGGCTCTGGTAGCCTTGCTCCTAGCCCCCTGTACGATTTCCGGATTGGCTTGGGATAGGTTGAGGTGGCTGAGCGTCACCTGCTCAGGAACCACGCTGTAAGGGCCAGCTTCTGAGGGGCGGGGTGGACGACCTTGTCCCCCTGCTGCGTCAGAAGATGTGCTGGGCTTGTCGGAAGGTGGATTGGAGGGACTTCCGAGAGGCTGAGCAGCTCCGAGAACCATGGCCTGGCTGGCCACCACAAAGCTATCAGAATGACGTTGAGCTGGTGAGACTCTTTGAACTTGCACAGCACTGCGAATCAATGGACAGGGTGGGAAGGCGTAGGCCGACATGCCATTCCACTGGATCCATAAGGCGTCGCCCAGGGAGCCTAGGCCCTGCCCCTGCCAGGAGGCGAACTGGGGGCACTTCTTGTTGTGCCTGGTGGCAAAGAGATCCACCTGGGGGAGTTCCCATCTGTGGAAGATCTCCTGTGCAACAAGGTCATTCAGCTGCCACTCGTAGTTGTCTGCTCCCAACCTGCTGAGTCTGTCCGCTTCCAGGTTGGATTCCCCCAGAAGGTGGGCTGCAGTGAAGTAAATCTCATTCTCCAAGGCCCATTTTCACATGTTGATCGCCAGCCTGCACAGGGAAGGGGACCTGGTCCCCCCCTTGCTTGTTGATGTAGTACATACTGGTCGAGTTGTCTGTCTGGATGAGACGTGGGAGGAAGGCTCTGAGCGCTAATCAGATGGCGTTCAGTTCCAGCCAATTGATGTGGTATTCTTGTTCTTGACAGGTCCACGTGGTGTGGACTGAGATCCTCCAGGGTGGCTCCCCAGCCCTCGAGGGAGGAGTCTGTGGCAATCGTCACCTGTGGACGGGAGGCCAGAAGGGCTTGCCCATCTGCAGGTTGCAGTCCCTGGACCACCATGTGAGGTCCGGGTGGAGAGATACGGGGATCTTGATAATTTTGGCCTGCGAGCCCCTCTCTTGGTTCCACGACGCTGCAAAGTGGAGTTGAATCCTCCTCATCATGAGTCTTGTGTGGGGGACGGCCAACAGTACTGCTGCAAAAAGACCCAGGAGATGCTGATACCACCAAGCCGAAGTAGTGCTTTGGCAGGGAAAGTGGGACGTGGCCCTCCTGATGGCCGAGATCTTGTCCTCCGAGGGGAAGACCCTCTTGCAGCGCGTGTCCCAGATGAGGCCCAGGAAAGTCAAGGACTGTGTGGGTTGCAGCTGTGACTTCTTGAGATTGAGCGACAAGCCCAGGTCGTGTAGCGTGTTCATCAGTGCATGGGAGGAGTGGTGAACTGCTTCTTGAGATGTATCCCTGACAAGCCAGTCGTCTAGGTAGGGGTATATATGGAGGCCCTGAACCCGGAGGAGGGCTGCCACAGCATTTAGGAGTCTGGTAAAGACCCTGGGGGCTGAGCTGAGGCCAAAAGGGAGGCACTTGTACTGAAAATGGCAGCACATGATCCTGAATCGGAGAAAAGAACAATGGGGTTGCCAGATCGGGATGTGCAGATAAGCATCCTTCAGATCCAGGGAGCACTTCCAGTCTCCCCTGCACAATGTCTCCGCAATAAAGGCTGGCGTAACCATCTTGAATCTCTGAAGAGGCAAGGGAAGGTTGAGGGTGGAACGGTCCAGTACAACTCTGGCCAGCCTGGTTCTTCTTCTGAATGGCGAAGATCCTGGAGTAAAAGCCCGAGCATCGCTGGAAGGCTGGGACTTCCTCCATGGCCTGGCTCAGGATGAGCGAACAAATCTCTGCCAAAAGAATTGCTGTCCCAACTTGAGGGAGAGGAGGAGAGGACGGAGGAGAGGCAGGAATAGGTAGACGGTACCCCGAGGAGACGACTGACATGATCCAGTGGTCCGCAAAGTTCTGTCGCCAAAAGTGTGCGTGAACAGCAAACCTGCCCCCCACTGGAGACACGTGGACCCGATGGGGTGTGTTAGGACATCTTACCCTCAGAGGCAATGGGGGGAGGGGGACTGGAAAAAGCTGTTAACCCCCCCAAACCCCTTTTTGATGCTTGCGCCGACTTGGGGTCGGCGAGTGTTCTGGCTGCCTAGACCTCTGTTCCTGGAAGCCTCCAGATGAGCGACCCTTATCCGAGCATTGCTGAGACGGAGTACGCTTTGGGTGTGGCCTTTGTCAGTATGGATAAAGACTTAGCTGTCTGAGAGCGGTTCTTCTTTTTGTCCAGCTCCTCGTCCGTGCTGGAGTGAAAGATGTCACTGCCCTCGAAGGGCAGATCTAGAATGCATTCCTAGACATCAGGGTTGAACTTGGTTGACCGGAGCCAGGCCATCCTTCTCATGTCCGTGGCAATACAGATGGCACGTCCAGATGCATCAATGTGTGCCAGGGTGGAATCCATGATATCCTGAGACATGAGCTAGGCCTCGGCTAGCCTGCCTTAAAACGCGATTGGCTGTGGGCGGGGAGTTCCAGGAGGAAGTCAGCAATTTCCCGCCATAATCTCTGGTTGGCGGCTGCCAGCATGGCGTCTGCGTTGGCCTGTCACAGATGCAAGGAAGCATTGGAATACAGCTTTCAAGGTTTTCTCCTCCTTGCCTAACAGCACCGTAGATGACGAAGATGACTGAGGATTGGAGTACAGTGATGCTGCAGCGATCACAGAGGAGTGTGGCTGAGGATGGGAGGAGAGCAAGAGTGTATCTCCCTCCATCTGCCTGTACTTGGCATCCAGGCGGCGGTTGACTGGCTGGACAGAGTGGAGTTTGAGCCAGCCCTTCTTAGTGAGGGATACCACGTCAGTCTTTAGTGGAATTCACGTTCTTGCAGAAGGGTCCCTTGTAAGGACTTCAGCGAGGACACCCTCTGCCGGCTGGGGCTCCGGAGGCCCAGGTATTCCGCCAGGCCTGACAGACGGTCATGGAAGTCCCTGGCTGATGATGGTGTGTCAGAATCCTCCTCCTCATCAGTATCCGGAGAGTCTGGGGGATCCTGTAGAGGAAGAGGAGTATCAAGAGCCAGAGGCTGGGGCACTGGGACCGGGACGGAGGCTGAGGAATAGGATGAGGCTGGAATGAACCGCCTGCGGAGTAGGCTGAGGAGCCGGAGGAGGCAGTTGTGCCGGGGCCAGAGGTGTCTGTGGTGCCGCTAGCATAGCAGGAAGGACTTCCCTGACTGCGTCCTTGATGAAAGCACCCATCTGTGGAGACTTCATGAGGCCAAGGAACCTATCGGAGATCTGGTCCTTGCTGGCCGAGGAGGGCATGGACAGGGTAGCTAGAGGCAGCTGAGGCCGCTGCCGACCCTGTACATACGGACGCAAGGGAAAACAGCCTTGCGCATAAGAAGGGTAGGCCGTAGGCCACGTACCTGGTTGATGCCAGTCCCGATACTCGTTCTTCGCCGAAGTCCTGCAGAGGCGAACGGGTGTACCTCTCCGGCACGTCGGCCATTTTGTTGAGCTGCCTACCACGTGGCTGCGACGTGTTGCTCGGCTCGCTGGGGCCAGCCTCTGCCAAGTATCATGTGTGAGGCACGCGACTAGCCCCGCTCCTCGGGCACAGTAGGTGCACAAACCTCAACCCGGGGGTCATAGAGCTGCATTCAGGCACCCCCTCGGATGTACTGCCGGGAATAGGGCATAGCCCCTCAGCCATGTTGCCGGTACAAGGGCAATGGCCCTCGGGCGCAAGCCCGGTAACAGAGCCTAGCGGCCCCTCAACACTGCCACCGGGAGATTCCGAGGACCCCTCAACCCGGAGGCCCGTAGCTGTGACAGCCTTGGTGCGTGTGTTGGTAGAAGGACCCGACGCCCCTCCCGCGCAGGAGAGTCCCTGGGAAGGAGTCCCCCTTGCGGGGTACGGATGCAAATAAAGGCCCTACCTCAGGCTTGGATCGATGCTTCACGAGATCCTCAGAAAGAGACCGCTGAAAGAGCTCCCTCCACCTAGCTAGTCTGTTTTTCAGCGCTTGCCAACCGTGGTCTGGGCCAAGGCAACGTAGGCAGAGGGTGTGGGGGTCTGAAGTCGGGAAGAGCCTGTTGCAGGATGGGCACCTGCTGAACCCTGTCGAAGTCATCATGCGCAGGGGAGGAGCTGTGGCGTCTGAGGACGCAGTACCTAATTGATAAAAGCCAAAAGAAGATCTAGAGGAAGAATCCGCACATGGAATTACATGGCAAAAGCCACACCCAGGAGCGCTGGTGAATTCAGCCCGTGCCGATGCAGAAAAGGGGACTGACGTGTGGCGCCAGAAGGCGGAGTTAGGGCAGCGCATGCTCCCAGGGCGGCGCCTCCACGCACCTCTAAATTTAGAGGGGAAGAAGATTTTTCTGGTGAAAAAGGTTTGTCTCCCATCCCTTGCGAGGGACGCCCATGCAGTATGGAGGAAAGGGGACGGGACGTAAGAGTATGGTCCTATATGATTGAGCGGACGTAGATAGTACTGGCAACTTCTGTTCATATTGCTCACATGAGACTCCATGTTTAGCGGTGCCTCCCGGGTAATACCCAGTCTTCACCTTTTCTTGCACCTGGATGGCGTTATTCCTGATCTGAAAGGTCTCATATTCCCTGCCTAGTTTGGCTTGTGCCAGTCGTGAACCAAAAATCAGCAACTGTTTTGTTCCCATTCAAACACATCCAGTTGGATGTCATCCAGGCCTCTATAGTGTTATAAATTGTCTCTAGATTACGAGAATCTCTCTCATAGTTGCCGGTCAGCTCCATCACCAGCTGAGTATCATCAGTGTAGTTTGTGAAAAACACTCCAGTGTCCTCGAGAGCTGTGCAAAGTAATCTGAGACAGAGATTAAAAAGTAAGGGAGACAGACTAGCCCCCTGTGGAACTTCGCAATTGATGGTTGTTCGGGTTGAAACGGCTTCCCCCACAATGAAGTTTTGATCTTCTATTGGGCAGAAAGGATAGTACCCATCTGGTGGCCTTTACAGAGCAGCCACCCATGTGTTCCAAGGACCAGAGGAGCTGTTCATGGTCTAGCAGGTCGAAAGCCGTGGACAGGTCGAGCAGCACCAACATACCCAACCTGCCTTTATCCATAATATTAAGCATATGGATTTGGAGATCGACCATTGCTGTTTCTGTGCTATGGACAGGTCTGAAGCCTGATTGTTGCGTGTGCAAGATGTTATTAGCTTCCACAAAGGCTTGCAACTGCAGCATAGCTGCTTTATCTGAGATCAACAATAGGAAGTTGCAATTAGTGATAGGTTGTAAATTACTAGGATCCCTGTGGTCCAAACCAAGCTTTTTTTACTAGTAGGATCACTGTACCTATTTTGATAGCTTCTGGTATATGGCTATCACGAAATGATGCATTTACCAGACGGGTCAAAAAATATGAAGATATCCCTATGGTCTAATATAATCCTTGCAGGTAAGATATTCTCAGAGCAGGAGGTGGTTCTCATTGAGGCTAGAAGAGACCTTATGTCCTCTGTTCTAACAGTTAGGAAATCAAATCTCACTGCCTCCCTTTGCTCCAGCAATTTAGTCGATGAATTTTGCTGGTGGGGCACGGATAGTCCCAATTACTTCTCTAGACTTCCAAGATCTTAGCATTGAAAGCCTCCTGTATTTTTTTGACAGTCGTCCTGAGAGGGTTGGGCCAGGGGGGGAGAGTGCTTTGGGCTTTTCTAGGGATCTCAAAATTTCAAAGAGCTTACTCGTAGAGTTTGCCGCTCTGTTGATTTGCTCATTTTAGAAATTCTTCTTTGACTGTTTGGTTTATACCGCAATTCTACTACCTTCCACTTATTCTTATTCTCAGTGGTCGGCTGTTTTACCCATCCCAGTTCCAATTATCTCTTTTTAGCTAGCAAGTTGGTAGTGAACCATTTCTGATGTTGCACGTTTGCCCAGACTAATGTTAACCTGGCCTGAGCCATCTGATCGACAAGTTCTTGAACCATTGTGTTATATGTCGAAACTAGGTTTCCACACGAGTCGGCTTCTGTTGTTCGTGCCATCACATCATTTAGGCATTGCGCTAACTCTACAGCAGTGATTTTATTAGAATTCCTGTTGAAGATCCTTTTGTGCTTGTTGCTAAATTTTCAGCGCAGGTCCCCGGGGTGTTAAGAAGTCCACCCTATGATGATCAGACTATATACATGGTATAGTCTCTTCTATTTTGACTTCCAGGTTGCACGACACCACCCAGTCCAGCAAATTGCCATTTTCGAGCCGGACCACCTAAAGTTCCAGAAGCAGCTCAAGACCTTCCTTTTCTCCTCAACTTTCTCCCTCTCCCTACCCTGCTGACCTATGTGGTTGCTTCGTATCCTGAGAGTCTCACTGGGTACCAGGCCCCTCCATGATCATTCTCCACTGCACTGCCTCCGGGCCTAACGTGCACTTAGTGGCTGTAACTGTAACCTCTACAGCCCCCTGCCTCCTTGCAGTTACCCAGAGCTGCGCTGCCATGGCTGCACTTCTCAGAGCAATACAGTCCCGACTGCACCCCGCCTCCCACTCCATGGCACCCCCCCCCCCCATCTTCTACCTTCCCCCTGCACTTTGCGTTGTCGCACTTGCACGATCTGAATAACACAAGACCTAGTACGATTGTTTGTCTTGTCCTCCCTCTGTCTCTTCCCTCCCTTGTTGCGCCTAGAAACACTTGGATGGAGGCGTGTTATAAATGACATATCATAAACCGCTCCACACTGGGTCCCACATTTCTTTCTGGCACCCCCGCCAGACGTATGTTGGACCATTGGAGTGGCCCTCTGCATACCCTGCCCTTGATTCCAGAGTCCTCGTCGCTCCCATTAGGCCCGCCACCTGATTTTTGAGGTGTAGTAGGTCGTCCTTCACCGTGCTGACTCTCTGCTCCACCGGTCACCCTGTCACACACTTTACAGGGGTCCGCCCGTACAAAGGACACGTCTGCTCCCACCCCCTTGAGGATTTACCCCCTCCCCCCCCGCACCCTCCAAGAGATGTCCTGGCGGCCTGGATAGCCTCCATCAGTGTGTCCAAAGTGACACCTCCAAACGCACGCACGCCCCCCCCCCCCCATCACCTACTTTATCGCTCCGGCCCCCTCCTGGTACATCGCCTCTGGCTTGGCCTGCCTGTGTTTGGGATTCTGTGTATTTTTCTCATCTTTTGCTGGCCCTTAACCATGATCTCCCTGGTCCTGGGCCCAGTCACCACGGCCCCCGTTCCTTTTCAAAGTTAACCAGCACTACCCGGCACCTGTGCGATGCCCACCACTGGTCTATGCCCTAGAGACTGTTGCTGCACCTGCCTCCACCCTGCTGCGACTCACCAAGTAAATGACCAGCCCCTCTCATGCTGCTCCAAGTCCTCCTTCTCTCCTATCCGGACTAATGTGCCAGCCAAAGTCTTCCACAGTTGAGAGCAATAGGGCACCAATATCTGTCCCTTTCGATCCCCCTGTCGTTTCTCTATAGGAGAGCCAACATAAGGGGCAAGTCCACACAGCCAGCCCTTGACTCAGTGGTATCCTGGACCTTCAGCTCACCATGATGCAATCCAGCTACGTATACCTGCAATGGCGCTTCTGCCTGCTCAAACAAGTTTCCCCAGTTTGTGGCCCTGAACTTTCAAACTGCACTTAGGCCGTTGATGGGGAAACCACCCAACTGCTATTTATCTTCCGCGTCTCTGTGCATCTACCGGGTCCACCTGGAGCATGCTACCCAGCCTCACCGCCTGAATTGTCCACGTCTTCACTACAGGCCCTTCAGTACCCCACTACTTACTCACCACTGTCACTGGCTGACTCCAGCCCACTGTACACAGGCCGATCACCGCCGGAGCTCTGCAACAGCCATCTAGGCTGCGAATGTTCGCACCCCGGGCCTTGGGATTGCCACCAGCACCATGGAAGCGACCTCCGCTTCCAAAACACAGCATCGGGGTGGCAGATCCGTGTCCTCTCGTGCACTGCGTTTAGTGCCCAAAATGATGCAGTATGACAGTTAGTACACAGGATTTATGCGGGCGATAACGAGAGCTCCAAGGAAGCACGTCTACATGCTGTGCTCCCTGGCCACACCCCCAACAAGCTCAATTTTAGTTTGCATTAAACCCAATTCTGGCAACCAGGAGCAAGGTTGCTTGGTAGAGCTGAAAGGCAAGTGAACACTGAAGTTATTCAGTGGAAAGATTTCAGGGTAGAAAGAACCATACACTTGCAAGTAATGAAAAAGAAGGTACAAAGCAGTTATATGCATTTCAACCAAGAGCCATACATCACCTTTATATTCTGGAGTAAATTCCTTCATCTCTGGTGGCAGAGACTCGTAGAAGCGCTGCTCCCGGGTGATGAGGGGCTTGCAGACCGTGTGGTCATCGTACCGCATCATGCTGCTGTGCCCGCCCACCTGATGGATGAACGGTTCCAGCAGCACCCCTCGTCCTCCATCCCGATTTGCAATCTTGCCATACTTCCCCACTTCCATGGTTTGACAAACACACATTGCATTGGGGGCCCGTCACTCACTTGGGGCATGGGAAGATGGTACTTGAATGCGATTGTTGCACTGGTGAAGCCTGTCAAACCACCAAGAAAAATAACCTGAACTTGGAATAATCTTATCTGAAAAATAAGGACAGTGTACAATTGATGGGTCTCTCTTATTAAAATAATGCAACACATTTATATATGAGGAAAATATAAGGCAGACTGGTGATGTGCAATGCATTTTTACACACAATGAGATAGAATGTATATATACACTCTAAGTGATACTTACCATGGACAGCATTCTTGGAGCATATTTTAGCTAGTAAAATTGACTCTACATCCCTAGATCACACTCCGGCACAAGGTAACTGCAGCCATGGTTAACTAACCTAAAACATACAGTTTAAGTCCCAGAAGAGCACATCCCCAGTCCATGAGCAACCCAGCCTCCCACACCACTATCGCCACCCCCATGAAGCACCAAGCAGGTATCAAGAATTTCCAGGCAGCTCAGTCCAGGACATACCTCCCAGAGGAGCCACAGTTCACAGCACACCCTAGTTGAAAAGCACCTGTAGGTTCCTTCCACATTTCCTTCTCCAAATCCCAACTGTTTAAGGATTAGGAAGTAAGCATAAGGGTGCTTGCTCTGCTGTTACTTTGTGCATTGTTTCAACACACACATGCGAACAAGGATACCCAGGCACTGCAGAAGGATTAGCCCCCTGTTTTAGACTGCTGTGGATTCTTAGATATTATGGGTTTTCTCTTACCGAGTTCTGGCAGTAGGTTGCCTACCTGTCCAACACAAAGTTTCAAACTCATCTATTCTGACATTATTTGTTCTTATTGATACTAGGGTATTGCAGTTTACTCCAGCAATTATATTGAAGGATAGACTGCCTTTCTATGCCTGGCTAGAAGACCAACTTGAAATGTGTATCCATGTTTAAAATGCACAACATCTATGGGTTTTGGGGCTGATGGTATTTGACCGAAAGCAATACACATTTTTTCTAAAAAGTTGACCCAAAAAAATGTATTAAAAATAAATTTAAAAAAGGAAAAATAAAAATACAAAAACGTTTCCTCGTGTACCCATTACAATCTCTGCCACACAATATACGATTACATAAATGCTCTAGTTACAATGTACTTGAGGCATGGCATTTTAAACGCCCTCCAATCAAGCAGATAAAAGTGTTTCTCATCTTTTTACGCCTTCAGGCCAAACTAAAAATATGCTATGTAGTAAAAATGACAAAAGGTTCAAAATCAAGATTTTATTATTATTCAAGCAACATTTCAGCATCAATATGTCAGTGCATTTTGCAGGTGCATCAGACAGCTATGCTCATTATGGCACTACCTGGATATGCAACACAAAAGAGGTGATGGCGGGAAGCTTTGGAATTAATTCGAATCTCTGCCATTGCTCTGGGCAACACTCCACCCCATCGTTCTTCAGCCTGCCAAGCCATTACAGAAGGGGAAAGACCATATGCAAATCAGGCTTGGTCCAGCACCAGAAGGGGCAGGCCAGCCTGAACTGCTAGGTCACATCCCTTCTACACGAGGTGGAGAGATTATATTGTTTGTCATGGTTTATGGCTTGGTGTAGGCAGCGATGATGACTCCGGCTTGGATCCTATTAATGTCCAATGGCCTGGATGAACAGCCAAGATTTCGGATTTCTTTGGCATCTCTTCAAAAACCAGTTCTAATCTTTTATTCAGGGAACATGTATTCCTTTTTGAAGATCAAGGCAGAATAGTGACATTTCCTATTTTACTTAAGGGTGGTCATGAAGTGGTGAGATGCAGATCTACAGGTCTCTTTTGTGACGAATCTGCTTATGCTTCAGTTGAGGTAGCTGGGGTCTGTTTTCGCTAGCAAAGTATTTCCTATAGCCTTCTTTGCAAAATGGGGAACCAACGAAGGGCCCTTACAGAAAGAAGATTGAGTCCCATGCTCTTAGTGCAGATATCCTGGCTGCTTTGTTTTGAAACAGTTGAAGATGGTGGATTAAGCATTTGTCAAGGCTCATGCAGGAAAATGTGCAGTAAGCTAGCCTTTATAGCACCAAAAAATGGATCTCAATTTATTTTCTGGGTCATTTCAAGCTAGGGAATGATTTTCCTTATGTGGAGCTGGTAGTGGACTTGTGTGAAGCTTTAATGATTTTAGCGATATAATCTAGATTGTTGCATAGGATTCTAAAGGAGGTTTTAGCTTTCAGTGAGTTAGGTGGAGATCCTCAGGGTGTTGGCCATCGTAAGGGAAGTGGCCTAGCATCCAGCATCCCAAACCAGGATTTCACTTTTCTTGGCCTTCAGATAAAGATGGTCCATCATCCAGACTTGTATACTTTGAAGAAAGGAGGTGATGGGTTAACTTTTCACCAGGACTTTCTCTAGTATGAGAATGAGAAACTTCTGGCAGATCAGCAGCAAGGTAGCAATAGTCAGGGTTTTTTTTTTTTATAAAATGTTGTCTTTGCATTAATTTGAGGTTAGATATTGATTCCGCCATCAGCGCTCCGATTACTCCCTAAACCAGCGGTATTCAAACTGTGGGGTGCGACGTCCTGGGAGGGCCGCAGACTTATGGCCAGGGTGTTGTGCACCCACAGTCTGAACTTCTACGCTTTTGAGTCTAGATTCTAGAGTTAAAAAAAAAAATTTAAAAAAGTAATGTCTTCGGCTTGCAATTAATATTGCATGTAATGGTACCTTTTACCTGCATACGGCTATCAATACATAAAGTTTCTTTCCGTCTAGACTACAGACAAAGAAATATTAGGAATGATGCCCATATGCAGGGAAATGGTACCATTACACACAATAGTCATTGCAAGCTGTAGACCAGATTTAGCATGTAGTATAATAGAAAAGCCACAACATACAGTATTGTAGCGCTCTACAGTATCAAACCCTCCTGAAGCTAACAGAGAGCATGATATACTTGTAAAGGGAAGGGCTGTAATGATATGTAACGTATAAAACAAGAGACAGTAATGTAAACCCCATAAAGTATCAAACACTTCAGATGTCAATAGAGAGAATAGGTGGACACTTGTAATGAGAAAGGCTGAAATGGAAAGGCGAAAGTCCTGAATCTCGTTAGTTTCTAAAATAACCTTCACAACTATGGTATATTAATGATCTAAAAATGGGTAGGGCTGACATAGTGAACAAATATGGTGGTCAAATGATTGCCCTCAAGTAGCCTAAACTGTGGCTCAAGCTGAGAGGTCCTCAAATCTTATCCAAAAAAGCTATTTTGTGGCTAATAAAGATTATTCTTCTATTGAATAAAATTTGTTTTTTTTTTGTTATCCCAGTTAAACAAGTCCCCCTCCGTGAATAATTCTGTAGTTTTTATCTGGGCAGTCCAACCACGGTATTCCCCGAAAATAGAGAGAAAATAAATAGCTGAAATGCGCAATGACTGCGCATTCGGCTTGGGAAAAAAAAAAAAAAAAACACGAAGCCCATAATCATGACCATGGGGAAGCGGGGGTGTCCCCCACTTCCATAGGATTGGAAGCGGGGGACAAAGAAGTAAAGAGAAAAGGAGACCCTGCGGCATCAGCTCCGACCCACATTAGTGGGAGGGAACTGACGCTGCAGGGACAGAGAAAGGTCGGCAGCACACCTGTGTGTGCCGCCGAAAAGGTAAGTAGGGAGGGGTATGCGGGATGGAGGCGAGCGTGGTCTATGTGATCACTGCGCAGAAGGATTTTGCGATTCGATACTTTCCGATTCACAATTTCCCCGATACACAGTAATCACGTAGATTCCCCCAACCACAGGTGTAACCCCCTCCCTTTAAAAGCAATTTTTGTGCTTTGAGCCTGTAAGTGGACCATCTGCTTTGATCATTGAGCAGAAATCAGGCAAACTATTCCTTGAGGACAATACTTTAGAATATGGAGCGTGGGGTTATGATTGACCCAAGATTTACCTCTGAGCTTGTAAGGCCCACAGTTATGGCTTTGAGATTATGGTTTGCACGCCACTGGGTCTTCATTTTTTCTGCTGATTATTTTTGAAGATGTGTGATCTTGTGGGACTATTGAGAGGCTAATGGTAGGACAAGGATGCCAATTTCAAAAACTCTTCCGTAGTGGAATATGTTGACCTTTAATGGCTCTTCTGCATTTTAGGATACTGAATGTGATTTTACGGGGTTCCTTCAAAATAAAATCTCTGCAGGCTAGCATTCATCTACATATCGTCCAAAAAGTCTACTTTTAAGGTTGTCAACTATAAGATTGCCTATTAGTACTCGTTTCATGTCGGGCAGTTTGACTTGAATGCCGGGTCTTCCTCGGGACAAAGAAATACGTTTCTTTCAACTTTAAAAACTGGTTTTCTTGCAAAAAAGGCACTATACAGCCAATGGTTTAAAAGGTGCTAAAACCATTGTATGGTATTATGTAAATGATGTGGGTAATTAGTCTTGTGGGCCGTTCTGCAGATACAGGCTGGCTATAGGAGAGAAGACACACTGGGAACAACCTTCTGACCAAATAGTGCAACTACTCTAGTTACTGCTGAGGATAATCTGTGTTTAGAGGATCCCCCAATGATATCCATCATTTTCTACTGAAAATCCACAAATAGCCAAATATACCTTATCCACAGGCCTGCAACCTTCATGCATTTTTCGACTACAACTCAATTTAGCCATATCCAGCTTAGCAATGGGAAGATATCATAGGTATTTTAGTCCAATAGTGCTGGAAAGACACCAGATATACAACAATCCGTGAACCCATTATTAGAAAAACATCCAAATATGTGGACAATCAACTGCTAAAAGAGCCTTCATTCCTATATAATAGACACTGCAGATATGCTCATGAAACTTGAGAACAGACCTTAACACCACATATTGCTTAACACAGACACAGTATTGCTCTGCTCAGGACCTGGATTAAAATCACACAGGTCGCATACAAGCATGCACTCACCTGTCACAGGGGGTGGACTTGGATCCAAATGCAATACACAGGCTTGTTAGGGAGGATTTGGTTACAAGTAATGTTTTCCTGATCAATAAAGATTTTCTTCTAGCAAAATCATGGCCCAGCCACGGGCAATACATCAACTCAACATACACCAGCCTCCTTGTAGGGTGCTGCGAGGAAACCATTGTGTGGGGATCCGAAAATGAGGATGACGCATGCCAAATAGCATCCCAGGAGAGGAGCAAAGATCACTTTGTATTGGATGGCACTACAAACCAAGTTGGAATACGTGTATCATATGAATGGAAACAAATCTCGATTTCAGTTCTAGTACCAAAGAACTTGAATTTCCAAGATGTCAAGCGAACTGAGAAGAAAAAAACAAATACAATTTTTAAAAAAACCTTCTCCAAGCTGTACTGTGCAGGAAACCAATGTACATGGCAGAGTAGCAATCCAACATCTTAAAAATGGAGCATCCCATATGGGTTACTGTTGTGTGCCAATAGACATTTCACCACTGAACGAATTTGAGCTGGAATACAAAAGGGTTGCCCTCTGCAGAGAAGCAGAGAAGACTATGACCCAGAAACGTAATTGATGAAACCTACCACAAAGCAATTCAACATGGAAAGCAGCAGTCTCCGGACGACCAAAGCAGTGGAAGACCATAGCATAGAAAAGGCGGAACAGCCATCCATTCATTTAAACCAAATTCAGCTTAAAAGTCATGCACACTCATTTGCTCAGCATTTTTTTCAGGCAACTAAATTAGGGAACAAGATGGCAGTAATGTGGTAATCGCCTTTGTGAAATTAAAAAAAAAAAGTTTTTAAAAAAAAATGTCGGCAATTAAAACAATGCACACTTTTCAAACCTCAAGTCTCAGAAACACAACTATCTTGAAGCTGAAAATAAAGGTCCTGGCTTTTAGAAGTGTCAACAGAAAGTCAGTACAACACAGATCCCCAAACAAGACTTGGGGAAATAAAAGTACAATCTGCAACACACACAGTATGCACCCATGTGCTCTTGGGAGCTCCTGTACATTGAATGAGCATCTGGCCCTTGAGAATTCGAATTTTGCAACAAGGACAGGCAAACTTGAGTCAAGACATGAATTACCCCGATGCTAATGCAGAATTATGGATCATGTAGCTGCCCCGAAATATGGTGACAGAGCTAGGAATGTGCGCCAGCCGGAATCCCGGCACTTGATCGGAAAAGGAGCAAATAGAATGCATTGAAACAATCACGATGAGGAAATTTACATCTTCATTAGCTGACTTTTGTATGGACGGTTGCACTCACCTGCAAATCAGATAAATAACTTTTGGAGTTAGGGACACCCCTAATTAATTTCCAGCGTCTCAAGCCTGCTTTGTAATGTACCGTCAGGAATGGGCCTACAAACAGCATCACATGTGTGTTTTGACAGTTCTACGTTGTTACAAAGACTTTCTTTTAAAAGTCTGAATTTTGGACGAGATGAATTCAACATCTTTATTTTTGTTATGGGGGTCCCCCCTGTTATGGTAGTTTGTTGTAAAACCGCTGCCACCAGCCATTTCCATAGGAAAGGGTAGCATTTGACTGCTACATGAGTTTCTAGACATAGGGTATACTAGGTAACCCCCTCCAGCACTCTATAGGAAGATCGTGTGTGCTAGGTCTAGGCATTTAAAAAGACTAGTAAAGTCAATTTAACCTTACATTCTCTGGGAAACAGTAGTTTATCCCAGAGAAGGTATTTAAACCTCTGGGAAGTCTAAAAAGACATCCCTGTGTCACTGCACTGAGGGTGCCGTGTGTTAGGCAGAATCCTGTGCAGTGCCCTTAGGGACCACTACACACAATTAAGACTACAAGTGGCAATACAAGTTCACCTTTAGTACAAGCCTGTACTACACTGTTAAAGTGATAGCAGTAGCGGAGCAGCCAGACTTATCTCAAGAGCAAATGAGCAGTAGTAGAGATTACACAAAGGACCACAATTACTGTGACTCAAGCAAACACGGACTCAAGGTTTTTGGTTAAAAAGTAAAAGTACATTCATTTTCGACCATCTGTTTGCAAAACACTTCACCTCTATTAAAATTAAAACCACACGAAAAATACACTACACAGAACCAATTCACTTTGGATGAAACAACTCAAGGTAAGTACCTTATGATTTTTCGGACCGGCATTGTGAAACAAAAGATGTTACCGGGAATACATAAGCGATCACTTTTTGACAGTAATGACAGTTCGGTCTTACTAAAGATATGCGTATCCGCGGGAAGAAATGTTACCGGGGTAAACCCACACTTACCACCTTATCAAAAGAGAGTTGATGGCAAAAATCATCAGCAATACTTTTGTCAAGGCAGACAGAATCAAAGAACACTTTCTAACTCAAAGATAAAAGTCAATAGGCCTGCGCCAGTGTTAGGTGGAACAGGGTTGCTGTTGTCGAGGATCACAATCAGATAGTTCAAGATTCAATGATGCCAGGAGTACTTGGATACTGTTAAACGAGGAAGCAAAAGTTATGAGAAGGAGAAAAGACAAGGACGAGCCTTGGATGAGGAGAAAAGGTTTCACCCTAGTTCCTCGAAGTCGGACACAGTAGCTTATTCTTTGAAGAAGCTGGTGCCACGGCAGTTGTTCCTGGTAGTTTCCCCGTCAACTCACAGTTCCTGGAGCTTCAGTCGTGGGGACAAGAAGGACGACGTCTGGAGGGAGTTGCACTACCCAGGGATGAGGCCAGCAGCAGCAACGGTGAATAAAAGTTGCGCTGCTTTAAAACAGGAGAGGCTCTTCAGATGGCTATCCGGACCACTACAGCAGCGTGCAGCGATTTCGACCACGAAGAGGATCCTCTGGCTGTGGAAGATGAGCTGGTTGACCCCACCAGGCTCAAGGGAAGAAGACTCCAGACTGGATCTTCTCTGGTCGTCGAAGGGTAGATAGCTCAGGACTGCAGCAGGGCTTCTCCGGGACGGGGCAGTTGCAGCAGCCGTCTTCTTCTCTGCTTCTCTTCGGTTCCTTGCAGTTCCAGTGGCGACTGACTTCCAGCCCAAGAGTCCTGCCTAGTATGCGAAAATCCCCCATTCACACAGCCTGGCTGTCAATCACGCAGCCGGGCGATTGTCCCGCCAGGACAACCACCTCTGCCAATCATGGCAAAGTGCGACTTGGGTTTCCTAGGATACCCTGTGCAGGGGGTGACTACACCCCTCCCTCACATTCAGCCCACCTAGAAACCCAGTCTCCGAGAGGAGGGCTTCTGTGCAAAAGCCCGCCAAAAGACGATGAACAAAGAAGGCAAACCCGGTTTGCCGCGCAAAGTAAAACCCAAGAAGGACGTTAACAAAAAGAAATGGCGAATAAACCCGACCGGAGCCAAAAGAAAGAACATTTGGTCAAGTGGGTTTATGTTCGAAAGGCTACTATAATAGCCTGGAACAATACCACCTTTATATAATATAATCCCTGTAGAAAAGTTAGGGTAGATACCACTGCCACCAGCCAAGTCCAAATGTTAAAAGAGCAAAACAGAGCTCAGAGAGGCACAGACAAAAAGGGATAATAATTAACCCTTTCCAGTACTCCATGTAAGATGGGTTGCCCTGGGTCTGTCTTAAAGTTACTATGTAAAGTTAATGGCAACTTTACCCATTTCTGGGGGACGATAGTCAGCCTCAGAAAATGGAGTCGGAGGGAAGTCTCAAAGACAGCCCTGTGTTACTGCACTGAAGGTGCTGTGTAACAAACAAAAATGGGGCTCATGGAGTGGTGTACTCCAGAGCCCAAGATCACACAAACAGTAGAAATACACATGGCAAAACACTGGTAAGAGTGGGCAAAAGGCGCACACTCTTACCAAGCGGAAAAAGTAAACTCCAGCAAAGCTGCTGGGGGACTAGGTGAGAGAAATTAGCCATAGAATGAGAATTCTCCCTAACACTGTGTAACACACATGAAAAGATGATGCCTATGGAGTGATCTAAAACTCCATAATCAAATAACACAAGAGTAAAACACACATCAAAATACATGATAGGGTGGGAAAAAAGGCTCACACTCTTTCCAGGTACAAAAATCAAGTCCTCAAAATCCAGCAGAGTTGCTGGGGTTCTCTAAGGTGAAGGGAATTAGGACATTTGAGAATTCTCCCGAACACCCCCCCCCATCACGCTACTCCCCCTCCCTCCATACTCCATACTCCATGCCCTCCATACGCCAAACCACACCTCCAACACCATTTACATATGTATGTATATTTTTTTATTTAACGACTTAAATTGTATCATAATTTTTGCAAGGGGATCACTTTACATTCAGTTCTCCAAAGGATAAAATCATTGCTGATCAAGATCAGCCTTGCGCTGTCCCAAGTGGAGTTGTGGTCCAGGCATAGTTTGTCTTCATTTGGAATTCAAGTCCTGTGCTGCCTCCAGGCCAAGATTTGGGAAAAACAAAGCTACTGCAATCACTAGTTTTGTATTGCGACCACTCATCACGTGGTGCCACCAAACCTCCTCTTCGTAGATCAATAGGGCTTTCAAATGATGGCCTAGGTATCTGTGTCTTATTGTAGTTGTGCCAAGACAGGAGAGCAACAGATGGCGGATTGTTTCAATTTTTTCTGTGTTGTTACAAAAACAAATGGATTCGGAGGTTGACTGTCTCCTGATAGCTAGGATCTTGTTTGTTTTCAGTAAATTCAAATGTACTCTTAAGAACGTTGATCGCAGCTTTGTGGGGAAATTTTGTCAGGTATCCCCAGCTGTTTGTTTCACTTTTTGAATATTCATCTGCAAATGTGATGTTAACTTGTTATTTGACACTGCTTTCAAAGTTTAAATCCAGTCCCATTCTTTGAGACGGTTTTTTGTGGATTATTCTTCAATTCCTTCTCTGTGCTTCCAATCTCATGAAGCAGTGCCAGATTCTTTGACCAATCTGATGACGTGTTTTTGCCTCCTTCCATTTCGCTGTAGATGAGTTCTAAGATTTTTGGCTGGGAGGCTAATCGAAAAATTTTCTGAAAAGCATCAATCCATTTAAATATCGACTATCCCCTTGAGTGAGACCAAACTTCGCTCCCTTCTTATCGAGGCTATTGGTGTCAAAGCTGATAAGTTTAACACTTTTCGCCAGTAAAATCCTTCTAATTTGGGCCAGATTTTTTCCGATATGTTTGGCATAACTTCTGCGCCATAGGTGATAGGCAGTGTTTCTCTGGCTTTATGGCAGTGTTTCTCTGGCTTTATAGAAGTCAATCACTAGCTTCGTAGAAAAACGCCCACATTGTTTGTCCATGACCTTTGTTTGAGAAGCCAAAGTCTTAATTTTGGCATAGAGTGAAGTCTGCATGGCCAACTCCCCTGGACTACCAAAAAGTATTATGCCTAGATATTTGAAGGATGTTACTTTATCCAGCTGTTCTCTGGCAATTTACCACTGGAACCTTTCGTTTCTTTTTGCTGTTTTTTTCCATAATCATGATCTTTGTTTTTTCTGTGAGGAGTTCCAAGCCGTTCTCTTTTAGAAATACAATTAAGCCGTTTAATTGGCGCTGAGTCTGATGGCCGTCTGGGCCAGCAATATGATGTCATCAGCATCTAGTAATCAGCTCACTTTCTCATTGCCGATCGTTGGGGGGAAAAAGATTGCATCTTCCCTTATTGAGCATTAAAGTCGCCCATGTAGGCGTTGTACAGGGCGCGGGCCAAGGGACAACTCTGTTTGACCCCTGTCGCAGTCACGATTTCACCCGAAAGTAGTCCGTCTCTGCGGAGTCTTACTCCCATTGTTGTTATGGAGTATATCTGTTTGATGGGGTCAATGATCGAAATAGGACATCTCCATTTTGTCAGTTTCCCCCACAGTTTTTCCCGGTTGAATTCTTGGACCAGGTCAACAAAGGCCAGTAACACTCTTGGGCTCCCTTCAATGATTTTAGCTTTTAATGTGCTCAGGAACATGATGTTCACGGTGGTTCCTAGGTTCTTCACGAAACCAGTTTGGAAGGGGTCCCGGCAGGCCGAGGTATTGGCCCAGAATTATAATTTCTCCAACAAGAGCGACCCAAAGAGTTTACCAATGACGTCCAACAGAGCTATGCCCCGATAACTCCTTGGGTTGCCTTTCTGTCCCTTTTATGTAGGTATATGAATTTAGTTGAATCTACAAAAATGCAGACTTTCAAAAGAAGGTTTATGCAACAAAGGCATCCCCATTTTGACGTCCTGTGAAATGGGAGATTTGCTATTTGGGTTACGAACAGACAGCTGTCAGCTAGTATCACTCAACTACCTCCATGTTGGCCAGTACAAGGAGCATTTGTGGAGTCTAAGCGTTCACAGATTTAACACGTTTATAATCAACTTCCATTTGAGACATGACCATGGCAGATATTCCATCTAAACGCTCGTGCCACCACGGGAGACAGCGGTGAACGTAATCACCAGCTCCCTGGTGTTTTTTTTTTTAATTACTCGTTTTTACAACCACAACAGAGTATTTGCTGCCTGTTCAATCACATTCACACTGCCATCAGAAGCAAGGATCGTTGCACAATTACTTTCTAAAAATGTTGCATTATGTTTTCAATGCCATCTGACTCCTTTAGAACAATATACTACATTAAAAACAGTATCCCATTTCATGTTCGACATTGCACGGTTCGTAATGGAGGAGAGCTTGGAGCCATTTAGCTGTGGCTTTTAGCTTAGAAGAGACTGTTTGGCGTGAGACCAACGGCTACCAGAAGCTACTTTTGTCTGCCCAGGCCAACCGATGAACACACACCTAGGAATTCAACTCTGTGCATTTGGAACAGTCTATAAATAAACATTAGGACACATATATACACAGCATTTAAAGCATAAGGCGTCATAAATAATGGAGAAACGTATATGTTTGCATATTATGTGGCAGGAAGATTTGCGGCGCCATGTACTAGCTCCTCGTTCCCCAGTGGTGCTTCCGATCACTGGTTAATGCTGTATACCGCTGCCTTTAGCTCCTGCTTATCCAATCTTAATTTCGATCCCCCCCTGCTTTGGACCTGTATATCACTCAAGTCATTCTTGAAACTCGCGTGAAAGGAGGCAACATCAATAGTTTCCATTGCCAGCATACAAAAACATTTTAGATACAATCAGAATCATGCTTTATCCTTAAAGCCATTGCATTATCTAATCACACATAAACAGGCATACTTAAAACTATCAATAAACCACCAAGACTTAAAATACACCTATTGAAGTACGTTGGTTTCTATCGGTTATTACAAATGTGTACCGTTGGGTATTCTCAGTTAGCTTACAAAATGTGACAAGCTAAACAGATTTACGTTGTCACACCTTCTACACATCGGTATCTATCCACTCATCTTCCAAAAAATGATAATGTATACCAACATAACTTTTGGAACTGGTAGAAACGTCATCTCTGTGGTTTTAAGACCTCACATGAGGATTTCAGCTCATTTCAAACCACTGCCCTCCTTTCTGGGAGCACTATGCGACACTCTAAATGCCATTATTCTTTAGGCCCTGATGCTGGAGCTGCAGAGACCACATCCTGGCTTCCTAACAGAGTGCTTGTTCACTAGGCACACTACGTATGCAGTTTACTATTCGATGTCAACATGTACCACTTCAGTCAATGAATGAAACGCAGGAAACAGGAATCCTAAGAATTTGTATCTGGACATACTTTTGTGGTCTGTGTTCCAAGATCCAATCACATCAAATGTGGACGCTGATAAAGCAGGCCAGAAGGAAGGATCACATGTGCCCCGTCGGCACCCATATCATTTACCGTTCTATTTCTGCTGCTGTAACAGCTCTGGTTATTGTTCCAGTCTCATGTTACGCGCGAGATTTCAACAACGGCTAAAGCTTGATACATCATGTCTGAGTTAACCCTATACTGCAATTCCCAACTACATGCTTTCACCAAGGACAGAGCTCAGAATGTTATGGATAATTAAAGGCCGAAACGAAAAAAGTATGTTTGCAAATAACACTATCGTCTGTCCCGATAGCTATAAATCAAAAGTATCTTTCCACTTGTGCTCTCAGGCACCTGGAACCAAAACACAGAACGATAGCCGAGAATCACGGGATGCACTAAACTGCACGATGTACAAGCAGGGTGACAGAAACATTCCCTCCCTGTAGTAGCTATATAATCGCATAGTACAAGTAAACACACATTTACAAGATATAGTTATTACAGTAATGCTATATTCCATGTAAAAGCTGAATATCCCGGCAATAAATGTTAAGTTGCAGGCCTGCTGGGTGCTGCTAGGAGGCTCCTAGCACTGGTAGCGGAGTTGTAGCAGCCAATCAGAGAAGCCAACTCATCTGCAAGGTGAAAAACTGATGATCAACTGGAGCTCCTATGGAGGCGCATGAATGCACATAGAGGGGTAAAACCGTGTTGGGTTCTGTCGCCCAGGGTCAGCGATAAAAAAAACACCATTGACAACATTGATATTTACACCTCCACTGGGTATATGGGAGCCTGCCAAGGACTGAGAGCAAAGTGTAGCTGATCTATAGGGTGGAGAAAAACAGGCAGGCGAGAATTCCACAGCTCAGTGCCAAGGAGACCTTGACATAGTCGAGACACAGTCTATGTGGGAGTAACATCCAGTCGAAAGAACATTACCCAGGGTAAGTAATTTGTTCTTCGAATGGAATATGTCCATCCATGTATTCCTCATCTTTCATAGACTCCAATAGCAGTGCTTTGTAGGAGGTGGGAAAGGAGAGTTTATTTTTGATCACGCTGTACAATACAGCTTTTCCAAATCTGGTTTCCAGGCAATCCAAGCAATAATGTTTTAAGGTATGCAACGAAGTCCAGGTGGCGACATTGCAAATATCTTGCACCGGTACACCCCGCACCCTTCTGAAGGGCTGAGGAAGTGGCAACTCTGCTAGTCGAATGAGCTCTTAAGTCATCGTGAATTTCTTTTTCAGCCAGATTGTAGCACTCGGAAATGCACAGGATTATCCATCGAGAAAGCATTTGTTTTGCAACTGCTTGTATCATTCTATGGCACAAATAGCCAACAAAAAGTCGGTTATCCTCTCCTCACTTAGAGAGCCTATTAATATAAAAAAGCAGGCAAAACGATTTTCAGCGCCAAATGAAATTCTGACAAGATCTTTGGCAGAAACGAGAGGCAAACACTCAAGACTACTTTGTCTTTATAGAAGACTGTAAAGTGTGGTTTGGAGGGCGAAGCTTGAAGCTTGCTTAATCTGCGAGCAGAGTTAATGGCAGTCAAGAACACAGTTTAAGGAAAGCATCCCTAGAGGACAGGAATGGAACGGCTCAAAAGGAGCACCCATCAGGAAGCTTAAGACTAGGTTGACGTCCCAGACCAGAAAAATGAACGGAACCAGCGGGAAGATATTGGTCAACCCCTTTCAAAAATTGAATTACAATAGGGACCTTAAAATAGGAACCTTGTTCCGGTGAGCGCTTAAAAATGGACATTGCGACTGGCCACCAGTCCGAGTTCTCCACTCGTCCGTGACGGTCCCGAAAAGTGGCTAGAGCTCCCACTTTTCACCACCTTGTGTGGGTGAACCCTGGAGCGGTAAAGGGCCCTTGCACCCCCTGTTCCAAAAGGGGAGAGAATCGGACAAGGGAAGACGGAGTTCGACTCTGTGAGGTCTGCAGGGAAAAGTGAAAGCAACTCTTCCCGTCGGGGGCAACACGAGGAGGGAGCGCGTGCAGCCTTTCTGCCAGGCCGGAGATCTAGCTGCTGGGTCAGGTCTCTGTGGAGAGGTGGTGAGGCAGTGATTGAAGGAGAGTGTCCGCCCGCCCACCCCCCCAGAAGCTTCCAGTGGCTCTTCATCTTCGGGGAGCGGGGCGAGGATTCCACCATATGAGCTGCTGGTGTGAGCAGCACAGCCACCCTTAACCCTGCCACTGGGCCAGCGACTGGCCCGAGGGATCATCTTGGGGCGAAGCCTGCAGCTTCCATAGGAAGTCGAAAAGGGTGAGGGGAACGCAGCAAAGGAGAGCTCCTCCCCTCGTTTCAGCAAGCACCTCGCAGGGTACGGTGCGTCGGACCCAGTCCCCTGGGCTGAGGCGGGAGACCCAGCTCACCCGGCCCATAGAAATAAACACTGGCGGGGTGACCACCGACGGTAGGAGCGGCGAGGCAGTTCCACCTTGGTACCAGGAGGGCCCAGGGGAGGCTGCACATGGTATGCCTCCCCCCACATCGATGGAGATAGAAGAGCAGCAGTGACAAGAGGAGATGTAGGCCCCTTATTCAGAGGCATGTGCCCGCCTCCCAGCCCTCTTTTGGAAAGAAAGAAGCAGAGTTCAGGAGGGCAAAGGGGAGCAAGATAAAAAGGGAGCTGCTGCCCAACTCTGCCCCTCTCCCCCGAGCTGGGGCTTGAGGTCTGGGTCACCGAGCCCATAGAAACAGATGCCGGCGGAGACCCACGAGAGTGGAGGCAAAGGAGCAGTCCCATTGGGGTGCCAGGAAAGGCCACAGGAGGTAATACACAGCTTGTACCCCACATCTCCGGAGAGAGGAACAACAGTGGGGCTAGTAGGTGTGGGCCCCCAATCCAAGGGCGTGTGCCTGCCTACCTACCCCCTTTGGAACTGGTGAAGTTAAGGCCCCAGAGGATTCTTGGGGGGGCTGGGGGGGAGGTGCAGTCAACTATGCTGACAAGCTCAAGATTCTGGAGAAAGAAAGGCCCAGTAATGCATGGTACGCAAGAGTAACAATCTTTCAAGACCTGTCCTCCTTGACCCTGGCAAAAAGGAGATTGTGCTTAACCCTCACAAAGTGGTTGAACGGGTCCTGGTACCGGTGGGGGTTTCCATTCTCCATTTCCTTCGAGGATGGACAAAAACACAATTGTCTACTGATGAAGAAATTCACAAGGGAACTCCTGGGAGAGGCCAGAGAAGCTGTAACTCCCCGTGGTCCACCCGGAAAGGGGCGAGGTGACGGATAATGGAGCGTCAAGGGTCCAAGGAGGCGGAGAATGCCAGGACCCCAGAGTTTAGACAGCTGAATGCATCCCCCGCAACGGAGACCTGAAATGACTGATGTAAAATCAGCAGCAGACTTCAGTTGAGGTTCACACAAGCTGTGGGGACTCAAAGCTGTGGGCCCCGTCGGGTCTCCCGACGACTCTTTGGTTTTCCTTGGTTCTGAAAAAGGATGCAACAGGGTGGTTTTTCAGGGGAAGTGGGAATTAATGTTTTATGTGGGATTGTTAAAGAGGGGGTTGGGGGGGCAGGCTCTGGAGTATGGGCTTTGCTATGTAGGGACCTGTCGGAACAGTTCCAGTTGGTGGTCCGCTGTTGACCTAGTGAAGCTAACTGGGAAGAAATGGGTCCCTGTTAGGTATTGGGGGTGGAGGGGAGGTTTAGGGATGGGCGGGCGGAGGGGATGGGGGCCTTGGTACAGGTCTGCTCATTTTGGGTTATCCTACTTTGAAGATGTTTGAATTGGCACATGGAGGCTCACCGGGTGTAACGCTCACCTGGTATCCACGGGGACGTCACTCCGCCTGTTCTGCCCTCTTACGACCTCATACCCTTCCCTGGAGGCTATTCGACTGGAGACTGGGCCTGAAACACAGGATTGGTAGAGTTTAACTCCCTATTGTCTCTGTGTGCTTGAACCCCTTCTTCCCCGGGGTCCAACCCTCCCCTTTGATCGACAGCCTTGTTTTCTTGGATAGTGTGCTCTCAGTCCTGCTTTCAGGGCAGGGGCGCGTTGATTGATGCAGGCTCATTGCTGCCTAGTTACTTCACTGGCAAGAGTCCAACAGGTAAGTATAATGAGTCTTTTGAACAGTTCTCCAACTTCGTTCCTTTCCTTCCTTAGATGATGGCCGGCGTCTGGGGATGGCGGCGTGCTGCCGAGATGAGTAGCGCTGAAGGCGAGTCAGAGTGCGATGCGCAATGCACCCCTTTCGTATTTGCATTGAACTGGGTTCTTTTTCTGTGTCTTAGGTGCAGCAACGTTTTCAGCATGGATGCCAGTTATGAAGAACAAATGCGGTGGGTAAGCGCGGTACGCGGCACCTCTAGATGTTTCCACGCTAACCTGGAGTGTCTTTTCCCTCTTGCAGCTGGATGAGAAGTTCCGGAGACAGAGTTCCCCGAGAGCGGCTGGGATTCAGGTAAGCGTTTGAAGCTCGTACAGTCTTTATAAATAAGCGAAGGTTTGCAGAATGCTTACTAATGCCTTTTTTTCTGTTCTTTTCCCATTTCCTTAGGAAGCGGCGTGCTGGGATGGGAATGACACCACCGAAGATGCCCGCAGAACAGAAGGAGCGATGAATGATGGGCAGAAGCGCCGCAAGGTAAGGCTGTTCCTAACGGTGTTCTTGTTCTTGCAGGAGCTGAGCGCAGAAGAAAAGATGCATGCCTACTGGAGACTGATCCGAACACGGTGAGTGTCACGCTGCAGGTGCAGAAAACGCAAAGCATGTTTCTCAGCTTGGGTGTGGCTTAAATAGTCTCTGGGTATCCCAGGTGTCTCTGGACTGAACCACACCCAAAAGACTAGACCGCACATGCAGTTCTGGGAACCAAAATATGTGGGGGCATCCATCTTGTCCCCATCAATGCACTACAAGTCCAATCCCGTGTGTTATCTTATGGGAGTGAGTGAGTCTGGTGCCACAAGCGCCAAGTCTGACTCCAAGTGGGTCTTTGCAGGGATGGAGAGGCCCTTGAGGGCCATGTAGGTGATCGTGGCCTGGCTCCAGCCTGACATCTTGAAGGACTGGGGACAAGAGGGGCAGGAATCATGACACCGGGTGGCAACGAGGGTGTTCTGGTAGTGGAATTGTATGATGGCAGTGGCAACGGGAGGGACACAGGCTGACCGCCTGAGGATTGGCACCCTCAACTCACCAACAAAACAGTCACTGGTGGCAAGGGAATTCCCGGAAAGCTGGATTGGATGTCCTGTTCTTACAGAAGACCGGATTCATTAAGAGAAGAACGGAGGATCACGTGTAGATTGATTGGTCAAGAATACTGGGGATCTGGCCCTCCAAGGAAAGTGGGGGTGGGTCTTCAAATAAGCAGAGCGTTTGGGGGATTTCTAGGGTCTGGTTAGACGTGGAGGGGAGGGCCCTTCTGGTCTCGAGAACCATTAAGACGGTGCGCTTTACACTTGCCACGGTCTACACCACAAACCAAGGACAGCTAAGATTCCTTAAGGGTACCCTTTCAAAGATCATGCTAGAGAGCTCGGGACACCTCATTCTGGGAGGGGACTTCAATGTCTGGGCTGATGTCAATTTATTTATTTGGATTTGTAAAGCGCACTACAGCCCGGAGGCATCAAGGCGCTGTATCAGAGTTTAAGAAGGCTTGATTAAGGGTTACAAAGAAGCCATCCAATGAAAAAGTAGCTCAGAGTCAATGGTTACATGGTATCACAGAATACAAATGTATACAGTCAGACAAAGAGGTTTGTTTTGATGGCCTTGCGAAAGGCTGAGTGGGATTCAATAAGCTTGATCTGAGGTGGTAGGGAGTTCCAGAGTGTGGGGACCACCGTTGGGAAGCTGGAGCCGCCAGCACAGGCTTTACGTTTTCTGGGAATGGATAATAGGTTGGAATAGGTTGATCTGGATGGTCTAAGGGAGGTGGGTTTGGAGATCCTTAGTGCCAGATAAGGGGGGGGGGGACAGGTCATGGAGACACTTGAGTCAAGGCGAGAGCTTTAAAGATGATCCTTTCCTTAACTGGAAGCCAGTGGACCGGTCTTCTGAGTTCTGAGATGTGTTCTCTACGCGAGAGACCAGTAGTGGCTCGGAGCACGTTGTTTTGTAAAATTTGAAGCTTGGCAACATTCTTGGCAGAAGTGCCTATGAACAGATCGTTACAGTAATCAAGCCTGGACCTGAATATGGCCCTGGCGATAGCGAGGCAGTCTTGTTGGGACAGGAAAGGTCTTGCTGAGTTGATGAGTTTAGAGTGGTAGGCAGAAGTGGAGGCTATGTCGTTAACCTGCATGGTCAAGTCAGGTTCCAGGTAGACACCTCCAGTTTTGATGGAAGGTGACACAGTGACGGGGATGTTGTCAATGGTGAAGGAGGAGTATTGGTTGTCCAGCTTGCTCAAGGTGGAGGGGGAGCCAACCAGCAGGAGCTCGGTTTTCTCACTGTTGAGGCATAACCAGTTTTCTGACATCCATGATTGGATTGTTGTTTATATGGAGTTCAGAGTGGTCTGGTCGGACAGGTAGTCACCCGAGAGGGGTCGAGTACCTGGGTGTCATCTGCATAGTTCATATAGGAGATGCCAAGGGAGTCCAAGATTTTAAACAGTGGCCTTGTGAAGATGTTGCAGAGGGTAGGGGCTGTTCATGAACCTTGCAGAACCCTGCATTTGATGGTGCTGGGGTCAGCGCATGAAGAGTCAGAGAAGGCCTTCTTTGCTCTCTCTTTTAGAAATGAGTCTATCCATTTGCATGCACTGCCAGAGAAGTTGGATACTGAGGAGAGGTGCTGGCATATGTTTTGTGGTCGACCAGATCAATGGCCGCCGACAGGTCCAAGAG
The DNA here is from genome assembly GCF_040938575.1 of Ambystoma mexicanum. Classification (NCBI taxonomy): domain Eukaryota; kingdom Metazoa; phylum Chordata; class Amphibia; order Caudata; family Ambystomatidae; genus Ambystoma; species Ambystoma mexicanum. The sequence continues at coordinate 645,363,727 of NC_090923.1, forward strand.
CAGAAGGAGCCCTCGTTTGCCTGCGTCTCGAATGTCAATCTGGTTTTTGAGGTCAAGGAGAGCCGATTCGGTCCCATGTCGTGGTCTGAACCCAGACTGTCTGAGTCCTAGGAGATGATGGTCTCCTAGGAATTTCTGTATTTGCAGGTAAGCTGCTTTATCCAGAATTTTTAATAGGAAGGGGACGGTGGTGAAGGGCCTGTAATTGCCTGGGATGGAAGGGTCAAGGGAGGGCTTTTTAAGCAGCAGACAAACCCACGCTTCCTTTAGTCCCACTGGGATGTAGCCAGAGCGAAAAGAGGCAATGATAAATGCAGTGATGATAGGGGCTAGGGAGGGGGCAGTGTCCTTGATGACTTGTGCTGGGCAGGCATCGCCTTTGCAATTGGAAGGTTTGATGGATTGGAGGAGTGAGACGACTTCCGTTCCACTCATGTCTTTAAAGTCGAACACGGGGGAAGTGGCTAGAATTGGCTGCTAGTGTAAGGTTACCTTGACTGCTGGCGACCAGTTTGGTGAGCTCCTGTTGGTGGGCGAAGGATTTTGGCCTGTAAGGTTTATTTAGCATGGCGGACTGGATGGAGTTGCACCAAGTTTCATCCTTCAGGAGAGGTGATGGAGGGGAGGTGGGAGTCTCAAGCTCTCTTAATATGGCAAAGATTTCTCTACTTCCGGATTTAGCAAAGGTTATCCTAGTATTGAAGGAGGTGGCTTTGGCATTGGTGTTGGCGATTTTGTATTGTTTAGAGATATATTTGAAGGTGATTCCTGTAGCCTCAGTGGGGTTGTTAATCCAAGTGGTGAGTGCAGCCCTTTTTTTGCCACGCATTTGTAGGAGATCCTGGGTGAACCAGGCGTTAGAATGTTTAACTTTTTTAGCTTTTTTGAGGGTGAGAGGTGCCACTACGTCAACGGCCTAGGTGATGACCCTCTTGAAGTCATTGGCAAGAAGATCAGGGTCACTAGAGAAGTGGGGTAGCAGAGCGGGTACGCTAAGGTGCCGAGATAGGTTGTGTGTGAGTTTTGAGCTGCGGGAGAGGGCCGCTGGGGGGGGGGGGTTGAGGACCTTAGGAGGTGACGATGTTGAATGTAATACAGTGGTGATCAGACCATGGTAGTGAGGTGATCACAGGGAGGCCGAGAGAGCAGTTGTGGTCGGCAACCCAGTCTAAGTCTTTGGTGTGAGTGGGGCTGGAGATGGCTTGAGAGAACCCTAAGGTGGAGAGGGCTTTATTAAGGGCTTTTGCTTGTGGGTCTTTAGGGTCATTGATTCAGGTCCCCCAGGAGCAAGATTTTGGATGCTTTTTTTAGGTTGTCTGAGAGGGAGCAAGTTAGAGCATCTTGAAGTCGCTGGAAGGGCCAGGAGGTTGGTAGATGAGGTGGAAGGTAAAGGTGCAATTGTGAGAGCTTAAGTTTGAGTAGAAGGTAGTCTGAGCTCTGATCGAAGTCCCTCTGAATTGACCCAATTGATAGAGATTCTTTGGCGATGACGGCTACCACAACCCCTCTGTGGGAAGAGCGATCCTGTCTGTAGATAGTGTACCCAACGAGGATGGCTAGGGTGAGGGCAGGTCCAGACGAATCAGTCAACCAGGTTTCGCGAAGGAAGAGAAGGTCAAAGTTGTTGTTGCTGCTGCTGATCAGGTCATGTACATCTAATGCATGAGCCGGTAGGGATTGGGAGTTGATGAGGGCACATTTTAGGTGGACATCAGATTGGGGAGAGGGAGTGATAGGTAGGGGGTGGAGGATTCAGTACAGGGCACAGCAACCGACTGCAGATTATTATGATTTTCTGCACATTGCAATGGGCAGCATAAAGCAGGTAAGGGCACGTTAACTGTGGTGGCAGCATCAATACAGGGTAGCAAGGCAGCTTCAATGCAGGGCAGCAGGCAAGATATTATGACTGTCAGCACATTGCAATGGGGAGCATGAAACAGGTAAAGGCATGTTATATGTGGAGGCTTCATAGTTACATGACAATTTGTTAGTAGTGCCTCCTGGGTGATGACTGGTGGGGATTTCGCCGTCTTTACAGATGTAGTTGTTTAGAGTTGCCCAATATTTTGGTGAGTTAAGAGTTACTCCAGTGGGTGGAGCCACTTTGTTACATACAGGGAGATGCAGGACAGTAGACCCAACGCTTGCTGCGGTCTGCAGAGGACTAGCAAGCCTAGGTAAGAGTGTGCTAGCGGCTGGGCAATGGGGCGCACAAATGTGGCTGGAGGGGTTGCTAATGACGGGCTTCGTGATAAAGGGGGCGGTGGGGGGGGAGAGACTAGTTGTGCAGTTAGCACGTGCGGGAGTGGGCAGACACACATCTCTTGCAGGGCATCGGGGTATGTACGAGTTGGATGACTTGAGCAGCCTTGCCCTGAGACGCAGCAATCAGAGCAGTGCTCAGGTAGGTGGCAGGTTAAATGGGCCTTCTCGTGCGGGCACGGAGTCGCTCGTTTCTTTGGCCAATTTTGAGAATGAATTAATCATCGAGATGGTGGGTAGACGCGAGGCTCTTACCTATGACTGGGGATGGTTTACTGGCCTTCTGTGCCTTCGAGCAGCAGAACTGCAGAGAGGGATGTTGGCCTTACCTCCTGGCCTTCCCTACGCGGCTTCGCCTCGCGGCGTGCCTCGCTTTTCTTTAAGGCAGGAGGGGAGGGCACAGCGAGGTGGGGGCCCCAATCCAGGGTCACAGGTGATGTTGTGGTGGTTGCTACAACTACAGTGGCGGCGGCCATCTTATGTAGTTGACGATCCTCGTAGGCATCAATGAATTCTACTGGTGTCTCCCACAGCATTGGAGCAGCGGTCGTGGCTTTGGTGATTGCACAAGGCTCAGCAGCAGTCAGCTGCGACTCCCCTCGCAGCAGAGCTGCAGAAGGATGTCGGCCTTACCTCATGGCCTTCCCTGCGCGGCTTCATTTAGATAGGCAGGTGTCAATTGTCAACAAACATGAAGTGCCAAGGCGGGAGACCAACTATATAATGGAAATATAATGGTGGCGGGACATATGGCATCATTTCCACCAGCAGGAAAGGGGCTACACCTTCTACTCGGCCCCCCATGGCACCTTTACAAGGATCGATTACATGTATATTTCAAGGGACCTGTGGGTGGATGCACAGAACTTAGATTCATCCAATCTCCTGGTTGGAACACGACACACTAACAGTAGGAGTAAATGTGCCCCAGCTGCTCGAGGTGCAGGTGCAGTGAGTCCCTGAGGAGGGACCCGGTGTTTCCTTTGGAAATTATAAAGAAAAAGAGGGAGCGGGCACTAATTGAGAATAGGGCGTGGGAGCAGTGCTCCAGATAAGATTTTGAGGTGGAAGTATTTTACGCATGATTTTTAAAATTGGAGAGTAAATGCAATTTTAAGAGTAAAAATGAGTTTTCTCCTCTGCAAGACAGTAAAACGTATCCAACACATATACCCAACGCATATGTAAAATCAGACCCGTAGACCAAAAGAGTTGTAGATCAAAGTTGTCTGGCTTGCTCAGAGTCCTTCACTCCACATGGAAACAGCACATCCCATCTGAGCACATAGTAACAGCACATCACTCCACTTGATAATGGCATATATCCTTCCTGAACATGCTAGTGTCAAATCTTCTCTTGACACATACTAACGAGTACGAACATACTCTGTGCATATGTTAAAGGCACATCTCCTTTCAGCATTTTCAGAAATGTGCGGTTAGCATTTGAAGAGCAAATTTGTGTCATTTGCGTGTGTAAATTGCACCTTTACACCGTGTGCATGCAAACAGCACATCTCTCTGCATATGCTAATGGCAGACATTGTTTTCAAGTATTGATAGAACGCATTCTGTTTAGCAAGCCGGATATTTGCACACGTTGACGGGACACCTCTACGCATAGTGACCTCAAATCTCTTCTCTGCGCATGCCATTGACACATCTCTTCTCATCTGCTAATGGTGCATCTTCTCTGCGCACATACTAATGGGACAGCTCTCTGTACATGCGTGCTAACTGTGCGCATGTGCACAGAGGAGATGTACATGCTAACGACTTGCCTTCCCTGCACATATGCCAATGGGACATACCCTCTCTGCACATGCTAACTGCAGATCCCATACCTGCACGTACTAGCTGCACGTTATGTGCAGCGACAGGATGTGCAGTTAGCTTGTGCAAACTCCACATCCTGTCCCTGCACCTGCTAACGGCACATCTCGACTCTTGCACTTCTGTTCCATACTAATGGCACATCTCTTCTTGGCACGTGCAAATGAAACATCTTTACTAAGTACGTACTAGGGGACTTTTCTTCTCTGCGAGTGCTAACATAGCGTCTCCTCTGCCCATGCTATAAATGGCACATCTCTCTACCAGTCTTAACGGCAGGGCTCCCTTCTGCACAGGCTAATGTTGGAAAAGCACATACTAACGTTGCATCCAAAGAAAGGGTGGAACGCTACCGGGCATGTGGGCGGCCTGCACTTCCCAAGTTCCAATTATGTGGAGGGCTGACGCAGCCTTGATGGGTGTGGGGCAGAGTGAAGACTGCAGAGGCGTCGCTTCTTTCTTACAAGAAATGCAATAATGAAGAATGACCGTTCACACAAGTTACTATCAGTGCTGGAAATTAAATGGACAAAATGTACTGCGGCCAAAAGTATGCGATTTTCCCACTCCCCTTTCCTTATTCGGCCGGACTAGAACACATCCTCGCCAATCAAGTACCATTCAAAATGGGGAAATAATGGTTACCACAGTGCTTAAAAGCTGAAGGAATTTGGCTAAAAGCACTATGTAAGAACAAATACTCCCTTTCCACATGTTCTTGGCATAGCCTCCGTATACATGCAGCAGCACATCTCCTCTCAGCACATGCTGAGCATCTCTTTTGTGCATGTGCCAGTGGCAAATATATTCAGTTCCTAGGCCGCATGCATCTCGTGCAGGGTAATGGAACCGTTCATCCCTGCATGGGGTAGCAGCCCATCCCTCGTGGTACAGCCCAACAGCAAGCGCACGTCTTACTACAGCCAGCATAACTTTATAAATTATACATTACAGAGCAGGTTTCCATCGGGCCATGAGGCAGCAAGTAAAGGAATTATTGCAGATGTTTTGGCCCTGCCCCTTTATTTCAGCACTGTGAGGGGAGCAGTGGGGGTGGCTGGTGGCTTGTGAGAGTGAGCCGACCTAGCTGACCTCCCTCCCATGCAGGGGCGCAACAAAACCTACATTTCACAGGGGGGAATTAAGCCGTGTTGGGAAGGGCCACTTCAGAAAATAGCCAGGGCAAACTTGGAAGCTCTGCCCACACTGTTCTACCCACCTCCCCCCATGGTCTGGTGAGGGGACCAACTATCGATTAGTATATTTTAAAGGGCAATGTGCAGAGAGGTGATGGAGGACTTTCTTGAAAGTAACAGCTTTAAAGTTTTACTGATTTTGTTCAAGTACATTTTTCTGAACAAACACAGTAAAACGTTAACACCACCAGTTTCGGGGAAAGGCTTCCCTCGCCTCTCTGCCTAACAAAATACAAGTGCGCACATCCAGGGTTGCACCCAGGCTAAAGCGTAGGCGTGGGCTAACCCTTCAAATGTTGCGAGAAGCACTAACGTCAGAGACTGTGGCGGAGTGGCAAACTTACTTGTGTAGGGGCATCTACCTTCATTAACCATTGTAATAAGACTATTCTAGTGCAGCTTCAATGTTCCCGGTGCTATTGAGATTATATTTCTATCGTGCTCATATGCAAGTGTTTCAGAGCGTGACAAACAAGGCAAGGGAAGGGGAACAGGTGAGAACAAACAGTGATCTTACTAGGCCCAGTGACATTGAGAATGCGCGGGGTGAGTGCATGGAAGGGGGAGAAAAGGAGAGTGCGGCGCAAGGAGAAACAGATAAATAATACATACATAAATAATATAGGCAACAAACAGTGGTAGTGCAGCCAGCAAGTGGCAAGTACTGGGTTTAAGGCAGCAGAAATGGGTAGGTCTGATAAGTGCAGGAAGAAAAAGTGGGAGGTGGTGGGGGTACTGTATGGGTACAGATACAGACCCCAGTGCAAGGGGTGGCCCGTAGGCAGTGCAGGAGAGCGGCAGAGTGAGCAGGTACCTGGGCAGAGAGGACAGTGGGTGGCCATGTGCACAGGAGAACAGAATCAGGATGGGGGAGGGGGGGGCAAAGGCAGAAGCAAAGAGGAAGGTCTTGAGGTGCTTCCGGGACCGGATGGTTCTCCTCAAGTTTTAGAGTGGCAGGGAGGCTGTTCCAGAGGGAGGCCCCAGCCGAAGACAGATCTACCCCCGCTCGTTTCTTTGAAAAATGACTGACCCTGAGGGAGTTAGAGGTAGAGGAGCAGAGAGCTCGATAGGGGAGGTATTTGCAGAGGGATGGCTGAAGGTATGTTGGACCCAGGCCCCAGAAAGCCTTGTGGACAATGCAGAGGGTTTTGAATTTAATCCTTGCAACCACTGGGAGCCAATGGAGAGATTTCAGAGCTGGAGAGATATGATCTCAGGGCTTGAGGCCAAGGACAAGTCTTGCAGTCCTGTTCTGGATAAGTCGCAAAGGGCTGTGAGTAGAGGCAGGTAGATTTAGAAAGAGGCTGTTGCAATAATCCAACCTAGAGAGAACCAGAGCTTGGGAGACAGTGAGCTTCTGGGGAAGGCGAGGAAAGGCAGAGTACCTCTGAGGAGGTGCAGTAGGAAGTTTGACTTTGAGACATCAGTGATGTGGGCGGAGAAGGAAAGTGTGGAATCAAAGATGACCCCCGGGGTTCTAAGCCTTGCAGGTGGGGATAGGAGGAGGGCCAAGGGAGGCAGGCCAGAGAGTGAGGGGGAAAGGATGGTGATGGTGTGCCGATGAGGAGAATCTCAGTCTTGCTGGCATTCAGACAAAGGTCACTGGCGGCTCACCAATCTTGAATGGCAGGTAGGCAATCAGAGATGAGAGAGGTAGAGGAGGTGGCCGAGGGCAGCCTGAAAATGATTTGGGCATCATCCGAATAGCACTGGAAGTTTGCGCAGAAAGTGGCAATGCAGTGGGCAAGAGTTGGCAGGTATTGGTATTGATTGAAAAGCCAGGGCTAGAGGTTAGATCCCTGGGGAACACCACAGGTGGAGAGGAAGATGGAGGATAGGAAGGACCCAAGTTGGACCTGAGAGGGTCGATCAGAGAGGAAAGAGGTCAGCCAGGCCAAAGCACAGGTTATCACGGAGACGGTTGAGCAGGATGGTATGGTTGACCGTGTCGAAGGCAGGAGAGATAGAGTAGGATGAGGACAGAGGGAATGCTAGAGTCAAGGTTGGAGAGCAGATCCTCACAGATGTTTAGGAGACCAGTTTCCGTGCTTCTGCCAGATCTGAAGCCAGACTGATGGTCATGGAGACAGCCAACAGAATCAGAACAAAGGTTAAGCTGAGAGATGGCCAGCTTTTCCAGGAGTTTGCCAAGAAAGGGAGTTATGGAAATTGGGTGGTAGTTGGCCAGACAAGAAGGATCAGCTGTGGGTTTCTCGAGAAGAGGATGCACAAAAGGAGTCCTTACTCCAGTGTTACTCCAATTTATGATGAACTATTTCACGATATACTGAATACGGGTAAGGCCCCCAGAGTCCTTCTCCCTAGCGCTCATCTCGGTAATGCACAAGGAGGGGAGGGAACCCCGGACGTGTGGTTCCAAGAAAGGAACTTGAGGAGCTTGATGCATCTGCTCGAAGGGCCCTCCTTCAAACCCCCACCACACACCCCCATGAGCCTAGTCAGCACCACGTTGAATACCCAAGCCAGGCAGGCGCATTCACTGGCAGGAATGATCAGAACAGTTATTAACTCCTTCACTAGACTGTGCGACCAAAGAAAAGACCGTCCCGGGGACCTGGTGTAGCGGGAGATAGCCACCAGATGCACTTTAATGGAGGCGTGAACCATCCCCGACTTAGCCAACAACAACAAGTACGGAAGGACTTGGGGAGCCGTGACCCTCCGAGGGTTAATCTTCTGCAACCGGCACCAAAACGCTTCCATTTGTGCCTGAAGCACTCAACGACCCCCTAGCCAGGACCTCCCTGCAACCCGCCGGCAGCACCAAACTCTAATGCTGCAGGGGCCAGGCCTTCAGGTTCAGCAATCCTGGGTCGTGGTGCAGGATTGCACCTCCTTCCCTGGCGAGCAGATATCCGCGACCACTGGTAGCTTGACTGGAGGTGACGCTGACATGCTGAGAAGGTCCGGGTACCAGATCTGCCTCGGCCACGCTGGTGCGATGAGGATCATCCTGCACGGACACGTCCAAGTTGACTTAGTAGTAGTAGAGGCAACGGAGGGAATGCGTACAGGAACAGGCCTTCCCATGGGAAGGATAATGCGTCCCCCATGCTCCCCGGCTGGCGGAAATCTGCTGGCGAACCTCCGGTACTTGGTGTTCATCGCAAATAGATCGTTCTGGGGTCTGCCTCCACCTGAGGAAGAGGCTGCCCACATGATCCTGCCGAAGCTCCCACTCATGGCAAGAGTGCAGCTCCCTGCAACAGTGTTTTTTACTCCCGCCAGGTGAAAAGCAACAGTGCCCCCCCCCCCCCGGTTTCCAGATGTAAAAACATTGTGGTGGTATTGTCCGTGAAGACCTCATCACCTTACCCTTGAAGGCCGGAAGAAATTACTCGAGGGCCCAAAACACCGCCTGCAGCTCCAGGACGTTGATGTGGAGCACCTTCTCCTCTGGCAACCACAGGCCTCTAGCGTGGAGACGTCCAGTGTTGGCTCCCCAGCCCTCCAGGGAAGAGTCCGTCGTGACAGTCTCCTGGTACGGGGGGCTCTGGAAGTCTGTGTCCCTGGCAATGTTAAGGTGCTGGTGCATGCGCTTCATCGCCTGATGTAACTCCTCGTTGATCACAATCCTGTCCCTGAACCTTCCCGACACCTGGATCCAAAGGGCATCCAGGAATTCCTGGAGGGGTTGTATCCGCAACCTGCAGAGCCCGATAAGGTAGAGACACAATGACATCATGCCAAGCAGCGACTTGAAGGTCCTCACCGTGGCGATCTTCAGTGCTAACAGCTGTTGCACTTTGCCCACAATGGCCGCTATCCTTTCTTCTGAGGGGGCTGCCAGGTAGGATAGCTTGTTGAGCCTGGACCCCAGGAACAGAACGTTCTGCGATGGAATCAAGCAGGACTTTGGATAGTTTACAGAGGATCCCAGATCCATCAGCAGCTCGACGGTCCTCTGTGTGATCGACGGCGATGTCCCTTGACCTGGCCCGGATGAGCCAGTCGTCAAGGTATGGGTGCACATGTATTCCCTGCAGGCGCAACTTGTTGTTGGCTAAGACAAGACACTGGCCGCTGACTTCAGTCCGAAGGGAAGAGCCTGGCCGCTGACTTTGTCCGAAGGGAAGAGACTTGAACTAGTAGTGTTCCCCCCCTGTACGACAAAGTGCAGGAACTTACAATATTTTTCGTGAATGGGGATGTGGAACTACAGGTCCTCTAGATCCAGCGACGACAGAAAGTCTCCCTCCTCCAGTTGGCCGAGCATGTGCTGCAACGTGACCATCCTGGATTTACGGGACTTGATGTTCTTGTTGAGTCGTCATACACCAAGAATGGGCCTCCAGCCGCTGGTCTTCTTTCATGCCAAGAAGTATCTGGAGACGCTTCGGAACCAGCTTTATCGTCCCCTTTTTTAAAATGACCCGAACTTCCAGCCGCAGCTGAGGGATGTGTTGTTCCTGCCGAGCCACAGGTGGTATCCGTGGACACTAGCTGAAACTCCCAAGTGTGCCTCTGGGCGAGACCGTCCAGCTCCCATCGATCGGTGGAGATGTTCTCCCACACGCTGACAAAGTTCGCCAGCTGGCCTCCCACCGGGGTCCAGGGGTGGGGGCCCGACGTCTTGGTCGGTTCAGACCTGCTTGGAGGCTGGTGCGCCGGCTTGGGAGCCTCGACAACGACAGCGGCCACCTCTGAAGGCCTTGGAACGAGCCCTGTAGGCTTCCTGGGTCTTGGAACGGGAGGGTTGCCAGTAAGAGGCCGATCTGCCAGACTTCCCTCCTGAGGCAACTAAGAACGGACACTGCTGTTCCAGCATGCCCATGCATGGGCCATTTGTCGGTCTTGATGGCCTGAAGAGATTCATCAACAGCCTTTCAAGAGATGGTCTCTGTCGAAAAGGCATATCCAGGACCCCCGCCTGACCCTCTTGCCTAAAGTTGGTGGGCAACAGCCAGCAAGATGATGGAGGCAAGCCCCGTTTCCCATCTGGCGGAACCCTGTCTGCAATGTCCAGGGCCACAGTGATGGCATCACCTCACCCTCATGAAGGATCGCCATCACCCTGACCAGTTTGTCCTCGGTGAGGAAGTATCGGGGCTATCTTGTACCATAACTCCCAGTCGTACCTGGCCAGGATAGCCAAAACATTCGTCACCTTGAACGTTGTTGCCAAGCAGATGCCCTTTCTACCCACAGCATCCAACTTCTTCCCCTCGCTGTCCGGGGGAATGCAGGCTGAGGACGACAGGTTGGATGACTTTTTCTGCACAGCCGCCAAGACCACAGAGTCTGGTGATGGCTGTGGCCGCTGACACTTGGTCCAGACTCCGGCACCTGGTATTTCTTTTCTAGACGGTTTCTCTTCACCGGGGCTGAGGCAGGGTTTTTCAGCAGTGCCAGACCCTCATTCCAGACTTTGTACAGGAGGTGCACCGCCAGGATGGTCTTTCTCTTTGTCTTGCGGCGTTGATAAAGGAAGTCCTCCTTAGTCTCTTCCGATACACCGGCGAACATGGAATGGAAGGAGCCCACTTTGTCCAGGGGAGAAGTCCTTGGAGACAGAGAGATGCCGTCGTTGGCGTCTGTTGTCGCTGTGTCCTTCCCTGCATCCCTAGTGGGGGCTTGTGGGGGAGCACTGGCGGCTGGAGCAGAGGGTGCCACTTCCTTCTCTTTGGCGGTAGTGGCCCCAGTGTCACCTCTGGGAGGTGCCTGGGAATAGGGTCGATGGGCCCAGAGCCTATGTCACTGCCTCCACCGACATTGTTGCCCCCTGCTAGTCATCTGCTAGTCATCCCCAATGTCTGGGATGATATGGACAGAACCCTCGTCGGAAGAAGAAATATCCATGCCCTGGTGTTTTTCTAGACCCCCCCCCCCTTTTTTTTGGGTCCTGAGGGGGTGGGGGGGATTAGGGAGACGGCATCTTCTTTTCTGGGGTCTTCCCCACTGGTTTGGCTGAAGCCTCGCCACGCTAGCTACCGTAGGGGTACCCTCGGTCAGCCCCTTAAACCTTTGAAAGGGGGGCCACCACCAACTCGATAGAAGAGGACGACTTAGCCTGTATCACCTGGGCCTTCACAGGCAGGTAGGACACCTTGTCCTGCTGTCTGACCTTCACCGGTTTCTCTTGCAGCTTCCCTGAGGTAGCTGACTTTCTCTTCGACAAAGAACTGGAGCGATGGCTGGAAATTGAAGCAGATGATGAATGCGCCCTGACCGTCGCGGGATCCGCTTGTGCAGCGTCCCCGACGGAAGCGGACTCGCAGTGCTTGGCCTTGTCTTGGACCCCCCCCCACGGATGGAGCGCCCTCAAAGGACTTAAAAGCCTCCTCTGACTGGCCGGATCCGGAGGAGGCATTCACCTGTGAACCACACGGGGCAGGGGCCTTGGTCTTGAGCCACGCCGCTAGGCTGAAGCTGGTGTGCCGATCCTTCATAGTGCACTTGGTAAATCCTCCTCCTTGTGCGTTGGGTGCAGACAATAAAGGCACTGGGAATGCATGTCCTCCATGAAAACATTCCGCAAACCGCAGCTGGTGCAGAGCTTGACGAGGGAAGTCCAGTCCTTCTCCTCAGACATGGTCCGGCGTGCGGTGTAGGCCCGATGGTCTTCTGGAAACACTCATCGATTCCGCCCTTGAATGGGGCGATGAAAGCTGCCAGTAAAACGGATCCCGGTTAGTGGGTTGAAGAAACGATGGCGCACACGGGCTCGATCAAGGCAAAATAGGATTTTCCTAGGAAAAAAGCGCAAAAAACAGAGAAAGCTCTAACAGCGAAACACGAGGACTCCCAACACTTTTTTGCGCTTTTTTCCTAGGAAAATCCTATTTTGCCTTGATCGAGCCCTGGGCCTAGTAAGTTCATTGTTTTTGTTCTCCCCTGTTCCCTTTCCCTGCCTGGTCACGCTCTGAAACACTTGTGTATGAGCGCGATAGAAATAAAATATCAAAATATCAATCAACATTTGGACGTGCAGTAAAAATCTGAAGATGGCTGGCAGAGGAGGGTCTTAGGGAGAGGACTGTCATTGGCTGGGGGCAGTTTTTTCTTTTATCAAGGATTCCCGGCCTGACGACGGTGAAATATTCATGAGCATGTGAATCCATGCCAGACCCATGCTGGAGAAGAGCAGTGCTCCACGGTCATGCAGGCCCCCATGAAAGGGCGTGGGGAGAATTCATTGATAAGCATGTGAGGCCCGGGGCCAACTCAGCAGTCACCAACGCCGGGGATTGAGACGGGGAGTGCCAGGAATTGAATGCTACTAGGGTAAGGACTCGTGTCGAACAAATATGGATAGTATGCCTGTGCAGAGACCAGGTGCCAATGCCAAATGTTGACTTAGTTTTCTTTTTTGTTACTCAAGGGACTAAAGACAGCAACAAGAAAGTAATACCGTGGAGGGGGGAGAGATACAGTTTGGGATACAGTTTGGGAAGATGCGTGGAAGTGGCGGCAGGAGGGTACGATGAGCAGTTTCTGTTACTCAAACTGCCTCTTGAATCTTTTCAACTGTATTCCATCAAACTCGTAATAAAGAAAAATGGACAGCGCGGCCAGATAGCCCTTGGCCGTAGAAACCTGTAGCCCCTGATGGGTTGCATATAGAAGATATGACAACACTGATGGTGTGTCACAAGAACATTGGTTAATTCCTTTATCTCTACACCAGCTGCAAAACTTGTTTCAACGGCATTGGTACAGAGATTTTGTCGCTGGCCTTCTGGCCGAAAGCAACACCTCCAGGACGTCTTCGGGAAGGGTCCCAATCTTTGTACCTCAACCTCTCAGAAGCCAGGCATGAAGGTCTTGATTTCTGGATGAAGAATGGGACTTCCCTTTTGGGAGAGACGATCCTCCCTTTGGGGAAGACGAACTGGAGGGTAGATGGACATTTCCCAAGTTCCGGGTACCACGTCCTCCCTGGCCCAATCTCGAGCAATAAGGGTCATGATTTCCCCAACTTTCTCAACTTCCTGAGAACAGGAGGAATGACAGGGACTGGTGGAAACATACAAAAGTGCAAATTCCCAGTCCACTACGAACGCGGCTTCTAAAGCGCCTCTCAGAGGAATTTTCTGGAGCAGAATAGGTTGCACTGCCTGTTGACAGTGGACATGAACAGATCCACTTGCTGGGTTCCCCAAAGGGCGGAGATCTTCTGAAGGACTTCCTGAGCTAGTTCCCACTCGTGGGAGAATGTGCCCTGCCTGCTCAGAGAGTCTGCCGCTGCGTTTTCCTCTTTGGCCAGGTGTACGACCGCCAGATTGCCTCTAGCAATGGTCAGAACCAGAGCTGTATTGCCTCTCTGCACAGTGGTAGTGACCCCACAGTGCTCTCTTGTTGAGGTAATGCATGGCCACTGTGTTGTCTGTCATTATCAGAATGTTCTTCCCCTGTACAGATGGCAGAAAGGCCATTGGTGCCAATCGGATTGCCCAAGCTCCAAAAGGTTGATGTGCAGTTTCGACAGAGACCAGAGTCCGCTGATCATCAGACCGTTGAATGTCTCGTAGCCACAACCTGAAAGGGAGACGTCCGTAATCACCATAATCTCCTGCCATGGTTGCCAACAAGTTTCTCATTTTAACACATTTTCCTTTCAGGCCCAGCACAGGAGATCCTGCTCGACCTTGGTCGGGATCTGTACCATTTTCCCAGAGAACTACAACCAGTGGGATCTGAAGACCCATTGAAGGGATCTGATCTTCAGATGGGCCTCTGGCAACAGAAAAATGCAGGATGCCATGAGACCGAACAACCTCAGAAAATCAAAGGCCAGAGGTTTTGGGGCGCTCTGAAACTTGTTTAGCATTTGTGAAGTGTGATGAGCCCTTATCTCGGGTGGCAAAGCTTTCCCAGAGGAAGAGTCCAGGAAAGCTCCAATGAATTGCCGCTTCTCGGAAGGTGTCATGGGGGACTTCTTGAAATTGAGGGCGGAGCCAGCTTGTGGAGAGAGTGGAAGGTGCTGTCTAGATGTTCCAGAGTCTGTTCGAGAGAACAAGCACTGATCGGCCAATCATCCAGGTAGGGGTAGATGTGAATCCCTCCCCTCCTTCGCTGCCACCACTGCAGTTATTTGAATACCCTTGGGACAGAGGTCAGCCCAAATGGGAGTTCTCGAAACGGATAATGAGAACTGCCAATGGCGAATCTCAGGTAGTTCCTGTGCTTGTGATGGATAGGCACATGGGAATAAGCATTCTGAAGATCCAAGGACACCATCCAATCCTGGAGCTAAGGGCAAGTAGGATCTTCGAGAGTGACCATCTTTTTCCAACATGGCTAGAACTTCCTATAAAGGGACAGGATCTGGCACTTTCAAGGACTGGCCTCTTGGGGGACAGTTTGGAGGTATTTTCAGAAAAGGGAGGAAGTACACGTGTGCAACTGTTTGTTGTGCTGTGCAACTGTTTGTTGTGCCCAGGCATCAGAAGTAATACTTTGCCACTCTTCCAGATACTGGGTTAACCTGCCCCCTACCGCTGTCCTGTGGCTTAAGCTTCGAAAGCGGTTTTAAAACTGCGGAAGAAGTGGATGGCGAAAAGGCAGAGGGTGTAAAAGTACTTCTGCCTGCACGTCCGAGAGCCACAAAACGGTCTCCTCTGGTAAAACTGACCTCTCGTTCTTCCAACTGAAGAGTAGAATGGAAACGAACGGTTCCTCCATCCCCGAGACGATGAAGCAGAATGACCCTGCTGCGGCTGTCGCAGCACCAAGTGCTTTTGCGGCTGCCTTAAAGGATTGTAGTTTCTCAAGGCTTTCATCTGCCTTGGATCTAAACAGTAGCAATCCCTCAAACGGCATGTCCAAAAGTCTGGACTGCACGTCCAGAGCAAAACTAGATTTTCTTAACCAGGCGAATTGCCTGAGAACTGTACCTGCAGCCATGGAGCGACACAGTCAGCACATAGCATGTTTTCCATCTTGAATGATGCTCAAAAAGCCGTCCTTCTGGGACATGTTGTGCCACCATAGCAGCCACCTCCCATAAGGTGTATGTAAACTTAGCACTCTTTTTATTTATTTATTTTTTACATACATTAATCAACTGGCATCTACAATTCAATTCACCACTCAGACCAATAGGAGTCGGATGCAGTTTCTGGACGTAGAAGTGTACACCAAAGAAAATCGACTACACACCAATATATCCACCAACCCTAGTGATAGAAACAGCATACCTATGGCTTCTAGCTTTCATCCAAGGACCACCATACAAAGAGTACCTTTTAGCCAATTTTTGCGCTATAGAAGAATTATTTCTGAACCACTAGAGTTTGATAATCAAACAATTTGAATGAGAAATTCCTGAAAAGAGGATATCCATAAGAACAGTTGACCAGTGCATTTTAAAAGGCCTCAGAAATTCCCATCAAAGAAAGCAGATTCAGAGCCAATGGTGTATGTTACTACTTTCTCAGAACAGAGCTATAAAATAAATGAATCATAAAAAATAAAAAGATTTTTTGGTAAGAGCAGATTATCATTAAATGAGCAAATTGTATTTAAAGGCACATTACCATGCAATAACTGTCATCATTGTTATAATGCTAAAGGCTCTAGTATCAATCATCCATACACAGGAAAAATAATGCTTCTTAAACACACAAGTACCTGTGATTCAAGTAATGTAATTTATAGGATCAGATGTCCCTGTGGCATATTTTGTGTGTCTCCCATCAAGGAAAGCAAAAACAAGATGGACCGAACATAAGTCTAATAGCCAAGTCGGTTCTTCTCATTCACCAGTGGCATAACACTTTATTTTCAATACACAATAGCCCAGATGAAGCTCATAATTCTTGAGCAAGTTATATGTGCGAAAAGAGGAGGAGACATTAATATTCAGCTCAGACAGAAAAAGATTGAATGGATTGAAAGATTGGAGTCTTTGGAACCTAACGGAATGAACAATGAGTTTGACCTAACCTGTTACATGTAATTTCTGGTGCTTTTTAAAAATTTGATTATGTACCTTTAAGGTAATATTCTTGAGACTTTACAACCTCAGTGATTTATCTGTATCTCATGTTATATATTTTTCTTTCTTATATTTTTCTTGCCAATATTAATTTTTTTTTTATATAAGATTTTAGGATGTTGTTTCTGTTACTAAGACTGTATTGCCACATAATTTTCTTAGTTATCTGTATTTCTTTATGGCATATTTACGCTTGCACGTCATTGAGCATCACAGTCACGTGATCGCATCACATGGCCATATATGGAAGTATACTTACCCGCAATGCGGAACGGGAGGCTGCCTCTGCAGCCGTGTTCCTGTTCCCATACCACAGTTGTAACAAATTACATGGAGGTGAGTGGAAGTTGTAGGGATAGTAGATTCCAGTGAATATTATAACTTTGTCTAGATAGAAGTTAGTGAATCGTAATCAGGCGGTTGAGCAAACCGGTTTCATATGCTTTATAGATTCACCATATGGAGGGAAATCAGACTGCGCTATGCTCTGCACGCTGGCAATTAACATCATTACCCAGAAAAGTATGTGGAATTTAGTTACATACTTCGTGAGTCCCATAAATCATTTCCATGAGACACTATATGTTAGGCAAATAATATATATATTAGTGTTATTTTGGTATGTTTTCCAGATCAGGGCGATTCTTAAAATTCAGGTTCATCTTAATAAATTCATAAGGAGCTGAGCGATGTTACCTAAACAGGTTAGTTCATTGTTAACATTACCACAATATGTTCGGTTTGGGAATACACATTAGTTATACTGCCTCTTATCTTTTTTTGACAGTTATGAAATATGAGTAACATCTACACATGAAGAAAGGGTCAGAACCCCAAAACGCGTAGTGAGAAATATTGACTACATCTACCACATTTATACTATTGAATGTAGTAGAAACTTTGATTTATCAATATATGAATGCTACTAGATTGTGTTGATGATGCATACATTACTCTTGAAATGAACATTTCTTCTTCTGTATAAACCCATCAAGGGTATGAACATGAGTTTTTGTTTGAAGTAAATACCGAATAAGTATATGTACACTTCTTTATAACAAATTGTTTGGATTTATTTGCCATTACTTATTTTGCAAAAATTTGAATTTACATTTGACTCAAGAGTGGTTTGAATGGCTTTATTAAAGAGGCTAACCCCTCTATCAGAGTGACCAGGTTTTTTGACACTGTGCTTTCGGAGGTAATTTAATTTTCATGTTTTTGCTCTTATCTTGAGTAGCAAGAGCTTCACCTGGAGCACCAGAATTAGTTTAAATAGCTTTACATGGACTGCCTCCAGATAATGAATCATTGCAAACAGTAGTGCACCAATACCCTGAGTGGTAAACTTAGCTAAGGCACATGTAGCGCTGATCGCATTTAACGCCATGCTTCCAGCAGAGAAAAACTCTTCCCAAAGATGTCCACCTTTTTATTGTCAGTCTAGTGGAATTGTGACCGCCCACTAAGAGGCTGAAGTGGCTGCCTGTAACACCAGGCTTTCCGGGCTCTGGTGTTTGGAAAAAAACTCTGGGTCAATGGAGGAGGGCCTATATTTTTGGGTGAAATCCTTATGCACTGCAGTAGTAGAGTGGGCTTTCTCCAGTTGTCGAAGACTATTTTTGACTGTAGTATGGAAAGGAAGTATAGGGCCCTTAGGTGACCCCTTATCCAGAATATCAGTCAAGTCACCCAGTTCATATTCAACTGTGACCTCCTCCAGCCCAGATACTCAACTTCAGACACGACTGATCTGTAGGAAGCATCCCCATGCACAGACCCATCAGGTGTACCAAATTCCACTTCTGGGGAAGTGTCAAGGCCAATGGTGTCTTTGAATGCCTCTACCAGGTCTCCTCTCAGATAAGCTCCTCTTGAACAGGAATGCCATAATCTAGTCCAAAAACAGGGCATTCCTCCACCACATCAATGGAGCTTGTAGACCTGAAAAAGTATTTTTAGCCTGTGGTTTAAAAACCTTCGAAGAGGACGTCAAAGAATTCGACTTCAAAGCTGATGGGCTCAACTTCGACAGCGCTGGTTGGAGTAGAGGTAGACTCTTTGCTCGAGACCACAAGTGGTGCTCGAGAGGCCTTCAGGCCCTTGCTGTCGGGGCTCTTGGGTGTGTGAACAGCAGTGTTTGATGACTCCCAGTCAGCTTTCAGCACGATGGGGTGGGAAGCCTCTTTCGAAGGGATGGGTGTCGCCGCCTTTGCAAAAGTTGAATTTTTCCAACTCCGCTTTAGAAGCCCTTTCACTTGGAAAGCGTACCCGTCTTCCCTTGTGCGAGGAATCCGAAGAGGTGGACTGGAGTGATGACGCCTCTTCCTAGACCTCCTCAATGAATACGAAGAGCGTTGAGACCTCGATCTACAGAGCTTGCCATGTTTGCCGCGTATTTTGGATTGGTGAGGTGAAACATCTCTCGAGATCCTGTCTTCAGACGATTTAGCCTTCGACAGTGACTGAAGCCAATTTAGGGGAGAGAATGCCTAAGGTGGGTTTTCCTCTCTTTTAAGGCTTTAACCGGCATCGACGGACATGAGCCACAGTCGTCGATATTGTGGCCCGATCCCAAGCACCAGAGACATACCCGATGCGGATCAGTTATACACATTAGAACCACAATTGGCACATCTCTCGAATCCCATTTTCGGGGTAGATGAAGACATACGTGGACAATTTTTTCGAATTGCATTGCAAAAAATAGACACTAAGGCAAGTGAACCATTTCAAGCAAGCTGTGTGGAATAATGGAACTGAGGCGATGGGCGCAGTTCATGCCATTTATACAGACGCCGACATACTCGAAACAGACGGAGGCCCATCGAGGGACACTAGGTCGGCGACGATGCACAGCGCCCTCTGCTGTGAAATGTTTCTGAGTTGCAAGCGGGATATCAGCGTATATCAAAGATGAGGAATAAGTGGGAGGACGCAATCCATTCGAATGCCTGGATACGGAGGGGATGTTTTCATTTGGAGAAGGTCTCCTACCAACAAATAAATAAATTAATAAATAAATAGGCTGTGGGAGATGCACTTGCCTCTAGATGAGGAGTCTACCTTCGGGGCTAGCTATGGCAGTAAGAAATTGTTGGAGACACCATCTGAAGATGGTAGTTTAAAGGCGGTCCAACACCCTCACCCTCACCTCACACTCAGTGAAGAACCTAGTTGTGAAAAAAAAGAAGGGACTGGCGCCTGGGGTTCTTGTTCTTCTAGGTGGATTTCACATTAAAGGCCACAGGTTCAGTTTCAGGATAGGACCGCGACACCCAGCACACCATCCCATCCAGCTCCAAGACATCATCTGACTCATGGAACATCCACCCAGGTAACACCATTAATATTACACTCAGCTCCATGCAGGTTTTTCATGCATACCAGCTACATGCATTCACAGGATGCAACACCCCTCATCACACCATACATAAACACTCCGGGTTGAACTCGCTCTCACTCAGGAAAAGGTTAAGGTATAATAATTAACATGGGTTTATGCACAGTAAGGATGCACATATTATAGGAAGCACACACTTAGGAGCATTTTTTGCACTAACATTAGCACTTTATTAATCTTGTTCTAAGCTCTCCATTAAAAAAAAATGTATTGTTCTAGCTTTAGGTCATATTTTTTAAGTTGGCATTTGAATTTAGATAATTGTATTTGTCTGTACGGATTGGTTTATACTAGAAAACTGTACACAAAATAATGTCACAAAATAAAATAAAAATATGTTCCTAACAAAAACCACCTGCACCCAAATATAAAGTGGCAGTAGCAGTACACTCATCTTAAATAAATAACCTTGTTAGCAATAATACAAGAGATGGATTGAAATTGATTGTCATCTGCTAACGGCAATCAGGAGACAAAATGTTTACATTTGTTCTTCTAAAACACCATACCAGAGTAATGGTGGGAATGGTATTACAACTGAAAGCCCAACTTGAATAGGAATGGAATGGAATAGGCTTACCTTCCTACAACACCCATTTACAGAATCACTTGGGAAGAAGTTGTATTCTTTACCAGACAAACCAATATAGCATTATGAAAAGTAAGTAGGCTATTTCAACTGACACAAAGCTGAAGGAAGACATCTCCCAAATCTTATCGCAAAACGATTCCGAGCGACACTCCCTTAACACAGAGATACTCACTATAGTTCCCAACATGACTGGATCAAGCCAATCTTCTACGAGCTTCCTGAGGCAGTAATTCAACATTGGGTGGGTGAGTTGGTTGACTGGGTACAACAAGCGGTACAGTCCATGCAGCAATGGCACAAAGCTTGGCCAGGTAGATTATGTCCGGGTCAGTGATGCTTGCAAGTGGTTCAATGTAAGAATCTGGGTCCACAGTGGTTCCTTGACCTCTGGGTTGCCTGGAAGGTCCAATCCAGGCTACCAAGGACACAGTGAATTCTTTGTTTGCACTCCCAATCCAGGTAGGGTTAGGGGACAGAGCTCTTTGCCTTGGATGCCTTTGGACTTCCCTTACATTGTGGAGGATGTTGGAATGGACTGCATTCCCAAAAGAGGTCCAAAAGTGCATCCTTTTCTTGATGGTCCAAATAATTTTTTAAAAAAACAAGGAAAGAGTGGGAGACTCCTTTCTTATAAGGGAATAATGTCACAGAGGAATCAGACAAAAGCAAGCATGCTGCAAAGGGTCCAATTCTGATCACAAGTGACCCTTGCCTTCTTTAGTCATACCCAGAGTGCCCTGTTCTGCAGGAAATTGAGGAATCAGGAAAGAGCTACTACGAAAAATCAAGTTGGCAAAACCCTTCTCAGACCCCCTTTTCCCAGTCTAAATCCACCACTTCCCACGCCTGCAGCTTCCAAGTCCTTTTCATGCATTGTATTGCACCCTGGTGTTCAGCAGGCGTTTGTTATGCAAGTGCCCCCTCGCAGCATAGTTCCCAGGAGATCTCCTGGGCTTGAGGGGAGGTGTTCACCTTCCTCCCAGAGAATCAAAGCAGAGTCGCTTCCCGCCTATTTTCTCGCTTGCTGAAGTGAAGACAGGCATGCTAACCGGGGAGCCATGTAGCGTTGAAATACTTGATTTGGGATTACAGAGTTGACACTTATGACATCAATTTGTTGTGGCTAATGCTTGTGGGCTCATATCAGTCACTATACCAAAACAAGTTCATGGTTATTTTGAGAGTTTATCCAGTCACCCTGACTGTGCAGGCCACAATTATATTGCAAATTAGTACAAGAATGAATGATGCTGAACCACTACAATGGTCTACTGAAGCAGACGAGACATTCTACAGCTAAAAAGAATGCGGACCACGGCACCATCATTAGGTTTACCAGATTACATGAAAAAAGTTCACACTGCGTTTTCATGATAAAGGGGGGGGGTTTACACTTGCAGTGTTGATACAAAAGCATGCTTCAAAAGTCCATTGCATATTATAGCAATACGAGTTGTTGGTCAAATATATACACAATGCTTTGTATGCAAACCCAATAGATCTTTTGCACGGACTAGCAAGTGGGAAAGAGACATCTTTGACTACTTTAACTGTTAAACTTGGTTATATTGTGCCCTTTACTTCATGAAATGAGTTTACATTCAAATTGGTGGTTGCTATCATACAATGCATCATATGAGCTTGTGTAGATTTGAAGAGGTCTATGTTCAGACCGGGCCTCGTGCCCAGGCTGTTGTATTAGGACATAGTAGACCGTGGAGGATGTATATAGAGAGCCACTTGGTGAATCACAGGCAGTTACTGCGATTGTGGAGAGGGGCATTTGAATGAACCTAAATAAAGCAGACACAAAACAACTTTGGTGTGGACTCACCTCTTCTGGAGATCACCGACTTTGATGCTGTGCTAGTTTCTTTAAAATGTATTGGTAATTGACGAATAAGCCTTAGATTCATGGTATAGGCTTGGAAGACTTCTATATTTTTTAAATCCATTTTTTTTAAAACAATTCCAAGAACTCCGCCGATTAAACTTGCAGCAGTAGCAGGCTCAACATAAATATATACTGCCCCAAAAAAGCCTCCATTCAAAACTCTAGAAGAGCTACCTCTTATGCAGCACCCCCTTCTAGTGAAAGACAGTTGGGTACGCAAAGATGTAAGCTTCATGTGGATTATGTCTGGAGGAACAGGGTTGATTGGTAGCTCTGAAGATACGGTTGTTCCATCTAGTCACAATGTATTATGGACAGACTCATGTGGGAAAAAGTGGCAGGATATCCACTCTCAGAAAATAGTGGTCTGCCCGGCACACTGCATCTCTAGCACATGACTTTTGCAGACGTGTGTCATTTGTCTACAGAACAATGTTGGCAAGATAGTCCCGACTACCCCAGGAAGACATCCTCCCCCTTACGGATCATTTATTTTAATATCCAGGTGGATTTTCTCAAACTTCCCAATAACTATAACTTTCAATATATGTTGGTTGTGTTGGGTGGAGGGTGCGCCTATGCGGATGAGCAGATACGATCTCTAGTAAAGAGATCAATAATGGACTTCATACGAAGATTTGGGGCCCATATTACAATGAATTGTGACCATACAGTACACTTTGTCAAGGATATCCTAAAGATTTCCTTACTGCCTTGAATGTGCAATCTGCAGGGGTGGTAGAAAGGCAAGTGTTATCAAAAATCGGCTATCCAAGTTGTGCCAAGAGACCAGAATGAAGTAGCCAGACACCCTTCTTTTCGTTTTTTGCACTCCATTCATTGTACACCTATCAGTAAAGCTGCACTGAGTCCCCCACAAGGTCCTGCATCGGGGGCCCATTAACAGTACCAGCCTCTGCTCCTGTGGAAGTTTTTCATACTTATCAACCTATCTGATGTTGTACTGGACGATATTAAGAAAATTATTTATTCTGTCAGCCATACACACTCGCAGGTGTAAGTCCCTGAAAAACTCCTAATGGAGCTTGCCATTCTCTGGATCAAGAAAGCTGTGCGATGGTCAGAAGCCATCAGTGGAAATCTACCCAGGTGGAGAGGACCTTTCTAGGTGATCATTACACCGGACACATCAATTAAGATACGCAATATTCCAACCTAGATTCATGCTAGTCATTGTAAGCGTGCAAGTACACAATCAAGTGAGTAACACGGGCAAATAAAAATGTGTTTCCCTGTCCAATGTATCTGCCGCCCGTTCCAACATATTATGGGCAAGAGAAAGCTTTTATATCCGAGGTTGTGCCAGTTTGTGACAAATTTGAATCCTGGCAGTGGTATCAAAAATGACGCGTCAGGGTGGAGGCAGTGGTTTTGGTGAGAGCCGGAATTGTAGAATGGACTTTTCTTTATGCTTCCTGTTAAAGCCAGCGCAACGTCAGCCAGGTCAGGTGCCTCATACATGTGAAGTCCCAACTGGCTTTCGGACAAAAACGCTGCCCATGTTCTGGCTGCCGAACAGCCTTCATATACCCCGCCCCCTTTTATAGCAGAACTGAGCATCACCAATAGTTCTTAGCCCATTGAGGACAACTGTCCCGTTAACCGAAATAACAGAAATTTCCGATCCAACAAACTATTCTGCATTTTCGAGGAAGGGGTCAGTGGATGCAGAGTACGGTACACTGGTATAGGTATAGGAAAAGGACAGTAACCACAGTATAGGTAAGTGTTCTCAGCAGAAAAAGACAACTATGATAATTATACCAAAAACGTTGAAATACCTAGGGGGGTCCCCCAGGTGGCACTGCCAGAGGCAGATGTAGGGTATAATATAGTTTCATCGCCAGTCATTTTTATGACTGAATTTTGAACGAGAACAAATTTCGAAAATGGTAATCTAAATGTTTTGGGGGAGGAGGAGGGTGTCGGGAATAGTTAGAAATAGGTGGGGAGGAGGGGATTTGTGGGGGGGGAGGGGTGGGAAGCCCTCAAAAAGCAAAACAAAAATTCAAGACCTTTTTCTTAATTCTGTGCTCGTTTAAAAAGGCAGTCGTAATAATGATCGACGATGAAAGAACATAAAGCCAGATGTAGAATAGAGGAACTAGAAAGTGAAGTGGAGGAGAGCTTCAATAACGATGAGGTCTACTTTTTTTTTTTTTATATAACAACGATTTTGAGTTCTAGGAATAACACTGTGGCAACAAGGAGATGTTCACAGGGAATAAGAGAATATGGTATAGGAGAAGGTAATAGATCATGTACTTGGTCCAATATGTGCCCTCTCATGCCATGAAGGCGATTGGTGTTATTGGAAAACTTTGGTGCTCAGTAAGTATTCGGCTGAAAATGAGATATTCAGATTCGACCGAATGCTTAATTAATGTTCACTCCAACCCCCAATATTTTTGCCTGAAAAATACATTTAAGTGTTGCGTTGAATGCCACCAGGAACTATTCAGGCAGATCATTCTAATCCTTTAAACGGATCATTAAACAAATACTGCAGTCACTTTTTTGATTGAGTACAGGCAACAGAGCAGAAGTCTGAAAGTGCAAACAAAGTCTCAGCCCATCATGTGCTGGACAGACAAGCTTTACCCTGGTGGCTTGCTGGAGATGGTGAGCTGAATCAAGACCTTAATATTTTGAATGTGCAATGAGATGTTTCCACTGTATTTTGCAGTTGAAAACTTCTGAGCTGGAACAATCGTTAACAAAGTGGCTATTTAAGATAAATGTTGCAGCATTCCTTATATCCCGTGAGGATAGCTCAGTGGCAACGTGCTCGCCTTGGAAGCAAGACGACACGAAGCAACACAGGTACGATCCCCGGGTCCGCGCTTAGAAACCTCTGGGTATTTAAGCGTGTTATAAATATGCAACTAAGACAAAAACAACTACACAACTAAAACAATTCCTGTAACAGCGCCTCCATGCCCACGGGCTCTGTGAGCGCTATAAAAATGCAAATAAATAATTTTTAACTAGTGTATTTTACCATGCCCCAAAACACCACAAACATAACCCACCCTAAAAACAAAGGAAAATACTATTTATTAATGAAGACATTTTTCAAGTGTCACCTCTCCTCTCAGTACCACAGGTTGAAAGCATAGTTTTAGCATCCCAAAGGTTTGTATTCAGTAGCCTTTCAGCAGGGTGCCAATTGATGTAACCACTCCTTTTGAGCCAGAAGGCTAAAGATGGGAAAACCCAAAAAGAAAGTATGATCAGATACATGACAGTCTCCTCTCACGGCGATTGCATACATGCATACTATAGTGATAGTCTTAGTGACTTGGGCTCCACCTCAACAATCGACACCTATGAATGCATAAAACATACTAGCTGTGCTGTTATTGAACAGTTTATTTTGTGAGAATGTATTCCTTTCAGGATTTATACAAACATTTTCTGTAAACAACAAAGAAGAGAAATGCAATAAAGAATGGATGTACATATTTTAAAGTGTGTGTTTTTAATTTACAAAATGTTTTTCTTCTTAACATAACTTTATTTATTAAAAAGGAAACTATTTGGCTACGTATACAGCTCTGGACAAATACTTGCCCAACTATTCAGTGTTCGGACGAATACTTTCTACGATCTACTTTTCAGTACACCCCTATTTCTCAGTTGTTGTGGCATTATACGGTCAATAAGACGGATCGGCCAGGGTTCTGTTATTTTAAATGCCACACTAATCACCATGATACTCTCCCTTCCTGCGTCTGCTTTTCAGGTCACCACGAAGTTGCCCAACTGCTAAGAAGAAGCCTAAATCGGATGCATGGAGAATCCATCAGCGACATTTGTTAAACGACTGTTTGGGTTAATTGGAACGAGCGGCAGGACTTCTCACTGGAGCACGGTTGACAGGACATGCATTACTTACCGTAAAAGCATTTCTGATGATTGTATCTGCTTAGATTCACATGCTGTGCATATGGTCCGACATCCAGTGGTAACCGCAGAGTATTGCATCTTGTCTTTAGGGGACCGAGAGGGGACATCGGCATAGGCGTGACTGAAACACTATCCCTATCGTGACGTGTGTAGTACCCAAAATCCCTCACGCGCCGAGGTCCCTCAGATTGTATTTTTTCTGCCATGAGGAAGCCCAAGGCTATAGTGAGTGAGTACATGAAGAGAGAAAGTAGTAAGAAGTCTATGTTCCTTCCACCCCGAGCGGGGAGGCAGGGAGGGCGCATGTGAATCTAAGCAGATACAATCATCAGAAATGCTTTTACGGTAAGTAATGCATGTCTTCTGATGCTTGTTAATCTGCTTAGAATCACATGCTGTGCATAGACTAGCGAACAGTACCCAGAGTTGGAGGTGGTTTGTGAGAAGGAACAGTAGAAAAAAGATGTCTTAGTACTGCTTGTCCCACCTGACAATCAGAGCTAGAATGAGGGTCTAGGCAATAGTGTTTTGTAAAGGTGTGTACAGAACTCCAGGTTGCCGCTTTGCAAATGGACTCTAGGGGAACATTTGCAATGAATACTATGGATGCCCCAGTGCCTCGAGTAGAATGTGCTCTAGGCTTGATGGGTAGTTCGCTCTTTGCAAGAGTGTAACATAGTGTGATGCATTTGACAATCCACCTTGATATTGCTGATTTAGAGACAGGGTCCCCTTCTCTACCAGCTGCCACTGAAACAAAGAATTGTTTAGTTTTCCTCAGTGGTCTAGCTCTATCCATGTAGAACATGACTGCCCTGCGCACATCTAGTGTGTGAAGGCTTCTTTCGGCCATGTTAGTAGGTCTCTGGAAGAACGTGGGTAGTTCGATTGACTGGTTCACATGGAACTTCTAAATAAATTTCGGCGCAAATCTGGGATGTGTGCGCAGAACTACCTTATCTTTGTGGACTGTAACAAAGGGGTCCAAAACCGAGAGGTCCTGTAGTTCGCTAACTCTTCTGATAGAAGTGATAGCTACTAGAAAGGCTGTCTTGCAAGTCAGGTCTTTCAGACTAGCTTTATGCATAGGCTCAAAAGGGGGTCCTATGAGCCTAGTTAAAACTACATTTAGATCCCACCCAGGGGCTGGGTGAGTGATGGGGGGAAATTCTTTTAACCCCTTCCATAAAGGCTTTAATCACAGGTATTTCCCACCACACCTTCTGCTGCGACGTGGTGTAGGCTGACAACACCGCTAGGTGAACCTTTAAGGAATTGAAGACTAACCCAGAGTCCAACAGATGGGTTAGATATAACACAATGTGTGAAGGCGAGGAATCGGTGGGATTGACGCCTTTGGAACTGCACCAGATGACAAAACGTTTCCATTTGCTGTCATAGCAATAACGTGTGTTAGGCTTTCTTGCCACCCTCAGTATGTCCATGCATCTTTGAGGGAGTTGCAGATGTCCAAACTCTACGACATCAGGAGCCAGGCTGCTAAATTCAGAGTTTGTGGGCATGGGTGCAGAGTCTCCCCCCTCTCCTGAGACAACATGTTGTACGGGCAGGGCAGCTTGACTGGTGGGGAGAGGGACATTTCCATCAGGTGCGCGAACCAAGGTTGGCGGGCCCACATGGGAGCCACCAGAATCATGGTGACTAGTTCCTGGTGCATCTTGTGTACTATCTTGTTCAGAAGGGGAGTCGGGGGAAGGGGGGGCGTTAAAGCGTAGACAAATTTCCCTGACCAAGTTATCCAGAGACAGTTCCCCTTGGATCGGTTCTGGGGGTACCTGGAGGCGTAATCTTGGCATTGGGCGTTCTCCTGAGTAGCGAACAGGTCGATCTCTGGAAACCCCCATTCTCCAAAGACGTTGGATACAATGTCTCCGTGCAGTTTCCATTCGTACTCTTCTGGCAGAGGAAAATCTCTGATGAGTACGTCTGCCAGAAGCTTGAGTTCCGCTGGAACATGTTGGGATATCAGGAACATCTTGTGTTTGAGAGCCCACATCCAGATGTTTTGGGACAGCTTGGATAGCCCTGGAGAGTGAGTGCCCCCCTGTTTGTTCAGGTAATACATTGCTGTTGTGCTGTCGGTTAGGACCAGCACTGTCTTCCCTTGCAGTTGCTCCTGAAAGGCTTTCAATGCTTTGAACACTGCTAGTAGCTCCAGTAGGTTTATATGGTTCGGCGCTACCTGAGGGGACCACACTCCGTGCGCTGTCTGTTGAAGCAAGTGAGCCCCCCCCCCCCCCCCCACCCCGTGAGAGATGCGTCTGTCGTGAGAGTGGCTTCCACTGCAGGGGTGGTGAAGGTTTTCCCCTTCAAGAGTTTCTCCCTCGACCACCACTGCAGAGAGAGAACGAGGGCTGGCGAGACAACTAACAGATCTTCCCATTGTCCGCTGGCCTGACACCACTGGCTGTTGAGCCACTCTTGCATGGGACGCGTGGGGAACCAAGTATATGCATGACGCCATCATCCCTAGCAAGCGCATAGCTTTGCGTACCGTCACCTCTCGACTGGCTACATACTGAGGAACCTGAGAGAGCATGTTCTGAACCCTCTCGCTGGAAGGGAAGACTAGACCGTCTTCCGTAGGAATTCGAGCCCCCAGGAACTGTTTTACTTGGCTGGGTACTAAGCTGGATTTCTTTTTGTTGATAGAAAATCCCAGGCTGAACAGTAGGTCTACTGTTTTTTGGATGTTCGAAAAACAAACGTCGAACGAGTCCCCCGTGATGAGCCAATCATCGAGGTAAGGGTAAACTGGAACTGAAAGTCTGCGCAGGTGTGCCGCTGCCACTGCCAGGACCTTGGTAAACACCCATGGCGCCGAGGCTATGCCGAAGGGGAGTACCTTGAACTGGTAGTGTTTGTCCTGAATAACGAACCTTAGGAATTTTCTGTGCGCTGGCAGCATTGAAATATGAAAGTATGCATCTTTCATATCCAATGTTGTCATGAAGTCCCGATGTTTTAGCAATGGGATCACCTCTTGCAGTGTTACCATGCAAAACTTCTGGGGCTTTATGAACTTGTTCGCTGGGCGCAGGTCTAGAACAGGACGCATGGTGAGATCCTTTTTGGGTACAAGGAAGTACACTGAATAGATACCCTCGTTTACCTGAAGAATCGGGACGGCTTCTATGGCGTCCTTTCCCAGCAGCGCTTCCACCTCTTGGATCAGGATTTACAGATGTTCTGGTGAAAGGCGTCGATGTTTCGGCGGTCTGAACTGTGGAGGTCGGGTGAATTCCACGCAGTAACGTGGGCGACCGTCTTTAAGACCCACTGGTCTGAAGTTATCCTCTCCCATGCCTTGAGGAAAGATGTTAAAATCGCCCCCGACCGGGGAGACATGGGAGGGAACCTGGACTTGGTGGTAATTTCTGACCCGAAGTTGACACTCCTCTGGAAGTGGAGCCTCTGCCTCTATTCTTTCCGCGCTTCTGACACCTCTGGGGGTAGTAAGTGGGGCTTGCAGCAGGTTGATTTAAGTTGAAGTTGCCTGTGCCGAAATTGTTTTGAGCGGCGCGGGCTTGTCCTCGAAAGGACCGCTGAGAATTACTGCCCCTCTGAAGAGGGTTTCTGGGAAATGTGGTTCAGCGACTTAATAGTCTCGTGCTCCTTCTTGGCTGTCTCCAAAGCATCGTCTACCGCCTTCCCGAAGAGGTTGGCCTCTTCGATGGGTTTGTTGATAATGGATGCGTGGGTTTCAGGCATGAAGCCTGATGTGCGCAGCCACGCATGCCTCTTTAGGAGAGTACCCTGTGCGAGAGACCTGCCTGCTGTCTCTGCGGTTTCCAGGGTATTCTTTACCACATTCTGAGTGGCAAGTTTGCCCTCCGAGACAATGGCGAGAAGCTTGGCTCTGGTTGGTTCCGGAACCTCTTGAAGGCCTTCCTGGAGTAGGTTCCATTGGGCGTCGACGTAGCTTGCTAGTAACGTTGTGTTATTGGCAATCCGAACGGTATAGGCCGCCGCCGATGTAACCCATTTGCCTAAGGCATACAACCTTTTGGACTCCTTGTCCGGGGGTGACTCTCCCATGGCAAGGGGAACCCCTGCTCTCTTGCGGGTGTTGGTCACCACCGGCGTGTCTGGGATTGCGTGTCCTTTGATATAAAGCGGGTCGGTGGGGGAGGGTCGGAAATGTTTTTCGACCCTTGGGTTCACAGCCCTAGTCTGAGCGGGTTTGAGTAAGGAAGGGGCCAGCCGTCTCTTTACAGAGCTCAAGAGAGGGATAGACTGGCTTGCCGGAGGCTTTTCATTAATAATGTCCTCCGCAAAATCTTGTTCGGGCAAGGCTTCAAGCGTGGCAATTTTAAAGAATTCCGCTGCTTTTTCCAACATGTTTTAAGCCATTTGATCATCCACCGGGGAAGCTTGTCGAATCAGGGTGGATGGGGGAAGAGTCGAGGCAAACGATATCAGAGTTGTGATCGTCCTGCTGGGTGTCCTCCCAGTTGTCCGTTGCTCCTTGATCTTCCCCATAGTTGTCCAGAAAAGAGGACTGCTCTTCTTCTGTATAGAGGTCTCTATACGTGTCCATCTGGACATCTTCTTGATAGTCAACTTGGTGTTGGACATCTTGTGTTTGAGGGTTAGGGTCTACCCGAGCTTTTTACGGCAGAGGTTGATCAGAAGCCCTGTAAAACTGCTCCAGCCAATCCATACACCCCTCGAATTGCTCCGTGCTCCACATGGATGACCCAAATGGATCTAGCTGAGTAGGAACCGTGTTCTCCGCCCTAAGGCGTTGAGAGGATCTCCTCAGGGTGCTTGAGAGGGGTACCTGGCTTTCTTCGTAAGAGTCTTCGGGATCGTCTTCCAAATCCGTGGAAAACTTTTCGGCGGATTGGCCCAGAACTGTGGGCGGAACCGGTACGAGGCCCACCGCCGTAGCAATCCTATTGTTGCTCTTACGGATAGTCACCGAATCTTCGGGAGACAACGCCTCCGATGATGTGTCGGCAGTGGAAATGTCTTCCGCGGCTCCAGAAGGGCCAGCGGAGGGCTTCTCGGGTAGAGGCCTATTCGTAGTTTTCGGTCCTGTACGGGCCTTGGAACCCTTGGAATCCGTTGACGTTTCTTGTTCTGAAACTTCGGCGCGTGTAGTTTGGGGAGTAGCGCCCTTGTTATGTTTGTTATGTCCAGTCGTCATGCGCTGCTGCAGATGCGGGGGAAGGCTTCGGACCTGACCGATCCGTGGGCACTGCCGAAATTTCCAGCGGGCCCGTTGGCGCTTTCGCCTTCTTCAACGATGTCGTCGTGGACGGCGTTTGGGTTGTGTGCTTAGTGCAGTGCGATTGTACGCCCCTGTCGCCGGGTGTGTTCCCTGTAGCAAGACCGGAGTCGAGCCTGGAAGGGTCGGGGACGGGCGTGGCGGCCCTAGAAGTGTCCGCCTCATGGTCTATAACGTCCGCATTGGACGTTTGGTCATCCGACGTGCCCCTGTCACTTTCGGCTGGTGTCGCGGCAGGGGAAGGAGGCTCCACATGTGACATGCCGTATGCGGCCCAGAGCTTTAACTGGCGCTCCCTAAGGGTCTTAGGTTTATGGAGTTTACATGCCAAACACCGCCTTTCGTCGTGCTCTAGGGGGAGACAAGCGTTACACGAGGTGTGCTCGTCTTTCCACGGATATCTAACCCTGCACACAGGGCAGAATCTAAATGGAGTCCTTTCCATAGCAGAAGGGAAGGGTGACCAGACCAAAAGGGAAAGCAGTGGAAAAGAGGAAAGACATAATAACAGTATGGCAAACCCCGAGCCCACTCTCCCTACTGTGTAGGTCGGCCGGAAGGCCCGACCACGTGGAAGTCCGAATCAAGACGTCGGAACCCACAGCTGTAGACGATTTCCCCCATAGTCTTCGTCGATGATGTTCTTGATGGGCGAAGTGACTTAACGGGGATAAACCGACAATTCGGTAATGTCTCATGAAGAGCTCCGCTATAGAGCGACCAGTGATCTGGGCGGAAAAAAACAATCTGAGGGACCTTGGCGCGTGAGGGATTTTGGGTACTACACACGTCACGATAGGGATAGTGTTTCAGACACGCCTATGCCGACGTCCACAAGGCATAGTAAGATTGTTTGTCTTGCCCTCTTCGCTCCCTTGTCTTGTCGCACCTAGAAATACTTGTGTACTGGCACATTAAAAATTACATATCATAATAGGGGTTGTTTCCAGCATCAGGGATCACTCTGCATAATAAAAATTATTTTTGTGTAGGATAGGTTTCTATAGACATCCATTTGGTTTTACAGACCCATTCAGTTTGATGTCTTCCTCCCCCCCCCCCCGACAAAGGTAGGAAAGTTGGGAACATTAAAGAAGAGGCCATCACTAAGATGTGCAAAGATAAATAAAGATATTACTGCCAGAGACTCTGCTGCAAACCCACAAATAGAGGCATTCAAAATGTCAATCCACAAATGTACCCTCTTCGCAAATTCACAACAATTTTACCTCCCTAGATTCTCCAATGCCCCTTCATACACTCACTTCTTCATTCTGTTCTAGATCCCCCACCCCAGTCAGAACAATATTGTTCTCCTTCGCTCACCTCTCAAAGCAGACTTCACAGTACTGGTTGTACAGATCTCTTCCGCAACGTCACTCACTGATCTATCAGCAACATTCAACAGAGTGGAGCTGAATAGCCTCTTGCGATGCCCATTTGACTTCTTAAATGAACACTTCCAATGAATCTAGCTTAATCCAATGCATCTAACTTATTCCCTTCTATTCAGAACTAAAAGTCAGTTGAGTATACCCCAAGAAACCACATTTTCCCACAATTTTCATTCATTTTCTCCCCAAAACCATACCAAAATCACGTAATCTCTCCTGCTAGAAACTATGCAGGGGAGACAACTTACCCTTCATGTCCACAACAATTCTACCCATTTCAAAATCACAATTGCATTCATAATAGTCACATCTAGTTGGCCCACATCCATCTTCTGCTCAACCTACAACGCCAGCACTAACACTCCCTGATTGTGAAAAACATGTGTGAACTTCAATGCCAACCTGTCCCTGGAACCTCAAATTACAGTGGCAGCCAAAACAACCTTCAGAGAGAACAAAATGCAGCCACTCGCACTTTATGCCACTTGGGTCGCAGAGATCACATATCCCCTGTGTATAAATCTCTGCCCTTAGATGGCTTTTAAACCACTGTGTGCATTTTCAAGAACCACTTAAGCGATGCCATTTTCTCAAAACATAAGACACATTCTTAATTGTAACCATAAATCAGCTTCACTTACAACTTGGTTGTACCGACCCATTAAAAAAAGAAATTACAAAATTGAAAGGTCATCCATTTCAACCATTGCTCCTTAACATTGTTCCAATATCCTTTGTGAGAGAATCCAATCATAAAATTCCCAAAATGTAACCATGATAAACTTCATACTAAGATTTCTTTTTAACATTTTTAAATTGTAAAACATCAAATAATGAACAAAATCCACTATGTCACATTTCTAAATCAACCCCTCCAACCACACACCCTCTAAGCAACGACTGAATATATTGTGAACTCACATAAGAAATTCAAAAGAATAATTTATTAAATGTAACAGCAAATACAGTAACATCACATAAGCCAATACAAGACACTATGCATAAACACATACACAACACAGTCCACCCAGAATACACACTATTGATTCAACTTTACTCAAAGTGACAACCACAACCCCAGCACCTATTTCCCACCAAATCCAAGTTATGCATACGCCCTAGAGTCATATTAAAGACCCAAAATTTTTTGCTGGATAAATCTCAATTTTAAATCCAATGTATTCCTAAATCCCGCCCCCAACACTTGCTTCCACTCCTTATCTGAAATGTTACAGCCCAAATCACTCTCACATTCTATGTAGCTATCCCCAAGACTCAACGAACAAAAGGGTCCATTGGCATCATATTAAGGAATGTGGATACCATGCAAGGTGGCAATGCAAAAATAGCACATCCACTCGGCGCACACCCCAATGGGGCAGACAGCAGATCTAATCTCTGCAACAGAGCCTCCAACTCTCTAAATCTATCCAACTCTCTGTTCCCAAGACCAAACACTTGAAGTTCTGCAAAGGATATTTACCTGTCCCTCCCGCAACACAACACCCATCTCTAGATTCCTTTAGAAAACCACCTACGTCAACATAACATTTTATTTACAAGTTGAAGACCAGGGTTATGCCAAAGAGAGGCTCGATACTGATCAAAACATATAGTTGCACTATCAGTCAACCATTGGGTAAGGACTTCACAAGACACAGATGTAGAAAGTAACTTATTCTTCCCATAGAGTAAATATTATCCAGTTTGAATGGAGAACTTTCCTTCTTTATCGTCAACCAAAGTGGTTCCTGTGCATTACCGGGTACCATGTAACTATTCACCTTCAATAAAAAAATGTTTTTAAACTATGGTATTTGACCAAATCCACCGTCAAACACTACGCATTAGTATGCATCTTGGAATTTTAGGTTTCTTTCTTTATCCCCACAAATTCTGAATAACCTTCTCAATCCTCCTCAGCAGTAGTTTTTCGGGAATTGCAAGCGTGGTGATTGAATGACAGAATACTTTAGGCAGTATGGACATTTTGATGGCATTGACTTGAGCCCAAAGACCCAAGGATAATCGTTCCCATTTCCTCACAACATTCACCAACACCCCAATCGTTCGATGTAAATTAAATTGTGCTATTTGCCTTAGATCCAATATTTCACCTCTGCATCTGACTATTTACAGACCCACGTTGCAAAACCTCCCCACCTGCAAGTCGGAGAATAACAGTAATCAAAGCCTCTCATACTCGGACACAAAGTTCCATCCAGTATGGACGAATATTCAATCCACATCAAACAGGAGCCAGATCTAACTCCACAGGCAGTCTATCCGAGCCCGGGGATTTACCTGCATTAATTGCCTTTAGAACTTCCAAAACCTCTAGCTGCGGACCTAAAGCAACATTGTCCCCGGGAGTCAGTACAGGGATCTCAATTGATTCCTCTAAATCTGTTCTCAAAGGAAAGGCATCTTCAGTATATATCGACTGGTAGAATGAACGAAAACACTTACAAATATCAGCATTTCTCACAACCATACTTCCATGCTCGCCCATCACACCCTGTATATGCATGTCCTTTCAACCATTCCCTTCAACCTACTAGCCAGCAATTTACCACTTGGGTTACCACATTCCCAATATTTCATACTAAGATTCTGGCAAATACTATTTAATGAGCTGCTAGGTACTTACCTGATGTTCATAGCAAGGGCTCCCATCCTGCCCACCCACATGGCAATGTATCCACTCAAGCATTAGTATATTCTGGCTATGACATGATGGTTATTATAATTAACCATTGCTTGCACAGCTTTTGACATATCATTGTACGCTCCTTCATGGTTTTATGTTTAATCTTCAATTAAGGAAATGCTACTGGCACACACTTAATACATTACTGAAGCAACATCTCAGTAATCCTATACTACACTCTTTCGACTTTCTTACAACCACACATCACGCAGGTCAGGAACAAGCGTTAGAAGAACATCCATGGCCATAACTCATAACTTCTATTTGTACCCCTCAAATTTAACATTGCACAGTAAAGTAGCATCTCCAGCATAATTTGTTTTCTGAACCTGCATTTTGAAGAACAGTGGTCTTACTTTAGGCCCTCTTGCTGAGGGTTTCACATACTTTCCATCTCCAACAGCAAAGGTCATCTTTGGGTCAAGGTGGGAGACCCTCCAATGTATTTTTCTTTTGTATCAAATCTACTTTCAGCACACTTCCAACTCTTACCTTTGATATTTCAGTCAGTGGGCTAGTTATTACCAGATTCCATAACTCTTTTCAGGAGACAGTCTCAACACTATAGTTTGCTTGAAATAGCTCACACAACCAATTGTAATTCTTGAGTCCACCACACAGAAAACCTGAATGTAATAAACCTTTTTAACACAATTCATCATTAATAACCACCTGTAAGGGAGATTGCCAATAAAATACGTTGTTTACCTGTCCCTGATCCATACTTGCTCTTACTAAACACCCCTCCGCGCTCCCCCATCACATTACACACATCCTATCGCTTTTCCTTTTGCATAGCTCTCATTAGCATTGTAATTCAGGTTGTTCTCACCCTCATCTCCCCACTCTATGCCCCATTCCTCATGTCCTCCAACAGACTATATTAGAGATTGTTAACCTACAGACAATGCATGGTTTGGAATGGAGGGTAGCTGGGAGCTATTTAGCTACTGTTTGTGGCCCAGAAGCCTGGTTTGCTTGACAACAGCTACATTTGGTTCCCCTGGCCAACTGATACCAAAAAAACATCTATGCGAATTTAACTCTGTATGTGTGACAATAGGGCACACCTAGATGACATTTAAGAGGTCATATTCTGGACAAAATGATAGGTTTGCATCTTAGAACACTATGTACTAGCTCCTTGTTCCCGCAGTGGTAGCTCATGGTCATTGGTCAATGATTTCTACCCAGGAGCTGCTTTTAGCTCCTGCTTATCCATTCTTAATTTCGATCGCAGCGAGGACTAGGTGTTTTAAGACCACAATAGTGGCAAGTGGCTCCTGTGACTTTTGGGCATAAGGCCTCTTTTCTTATGGGTTGGACTGGAGTTAAGGAAATTCATTTGTGACCTTATTCCATCTTTACTGCATCCATTTCCTTACCTCTTATATTGATTACGTCATTTGAATGCATTTTAAGAACCTATCTTAATTCTGCATTTGTATAGCGCCTTCTATACCATTTGTAAGATCTTAAAGTGCTGTGGGTTGAACGCCCTCGAGGACCGTAGTCCAGGTCAGTGGAGAGAGTAGGGTAGAATACAGTGCTTGGGTGCACTCAATAGGTGTGCAGCCAGTGCGGTTTGTGCAGAGGTGGCCACATTCTAGTGCTACGTGCAGTGGTTGCGAGAGATCCGTGGAATATGTGCAGGTAGGTGGTTGGCCTTTGAGTCTGCATTCTGGTGGTTGATTTTTTCCATTGGGTAGAACTGCGTTTTAACAGAGTGTTGAGGTGTTCAAGGAGTAGTGTAGGTATGTGTGCAGCTATGCTGAAATTGGTCGAGGGGTATAGCTGTGGTCTATTGTTTGTTGGTGTAAAGTGGAGAGCGAGCATGTCTGTGCTTACTGGTAGGAGGCCCCTGTTCCTGGTTACTTTCTGGAACCAATCAGCTGGCCGGGTCGGTCCAGGTGGTTTGCGGTAGTGGATCTCCGAGAGAGATTGTTTTGCTGTTGCGGAGTGAGTTTGCCCAGTTCTTTTTCCAGAGGCTCTGTTGTAGGTGTCAGCAGGCCCATTTCCCAGGTCCCTGGTCATAATTTATGGCGGGTGGCTGGGTAATTCCTGAGACATTTGTGGTTACTGCACGATTCTCAGGAGAGTCCAACCAAGCATAGGTGCTATAGCGGCTCAGGTGTCAGAGTTCTTGGCCTTATGCCTAGGTAGCCCAGGGTTGCCTGACTTGAGCCTATACCATCTTGTGTACCCGATAGGTGACACGATACGACCCAACCATAATGTTAGAAACATAAGTGCTATGAGGTTCTGCAGTAGTGGCTCTGTATGTTGACTCCCAGATAGGCAGAGCATGAAGGTTACCCCTCCTGGCTTCCTTCCACTCCTCGAAGGTCATCATTAATGATTACCTGAATGGCACCGTCTTGGTCCATAGCCCTCAGGCAAACCTCCTCTTTGATAGATGCTTCCTGCGGCTCATTAATTTCCTTTCCCCTCCCACTGACCCTTCTCTAGCTTCCTTGCCTCCCCTTCTTCCTCCTCCTTGGCTACCTCGCCCTCTCCTTTGCCCACCCTCGGGCTCCTGCTACACTTCTGCAAGGAGTACCTCTGATTTGTACCCCTCCCGGAAGTCTTTCAAGGATGGCAACCTTCTCCACCCTCAACTCTCGCTCAGCTGTCAAACACTCCTCCGACATCTGCCCTTTCCTGGAAGAACTTGATCTTACAGAGACATGGTTCACAGCCAGCTCCGTCAAGATCCGACCATTATAGTAGGGGGTGTGGCCTTGATCTTCCTGGAGTGGATTCCTGCCTCCATTCCTATTCTCTCTCCCTCTCTCCCTCTCCCTTCCTCCCTACCCTTCCTCCCTCCCCTTCCTCCCTCCCCTTCCTCCCTCCCCTTCCTCCCTCCCCTTCCCTTCCTTTCCTCTCCCCCTCAGTGAAGTCTTAGGTTTAGAGTCATGGGCAATGGGATTTTGAGCACTGAGGCGGCATGGCCAACTTGTTGGCACAAGGGGGGAAATACTAGGCCATTGTAGTCGAGCTGGGGTGTGGAGAAGCCGCAGCTGCCTAGCCCAGAGCATGCTGGTCCCTTGAGCTGGCTTCCGGGTCCCGGACTATTCCTACTCTGAGATAATTGGTGGAAGATTTGGCAGCCCATTTCATGCTATGGTGAATGTATATGTTTATTATTGAGTATTGTGCGATAATGATCACCGGCTAGTTTAATTTGTTAGTGTCTAAGGTGTGTGTAAGGCCCAAGAATAAACATTTGGATTTTTATATAATCCCATCTAATTGAAGAAACAAAAAATAATACTTGCAACAGGGTCAGAGACTTGACCCCGGTCCCCTTTTATATGCCTTGTTGTAAGGGGGGCGGGGCGGGTGGAGCCAGTATCAATCACGCAATACCTGACATACTCCATTCTCGTCAGTGTCCTCCATATTCCTTTGCAACACTACAAATCCCAGAAATCCCTACACCTGAAAACGAACTACCCAACTGCTGAGAAAGAGGGCGAGCAAAATGCAGTGAGACAAAGCGAGAAGGAAATCACTTACCGTGCAACTGCAACAGACACCGAGGCAAAACAAAAACTACAAGCTAAATAAACAGCTGGTCAAGAAGCCATTACAGACTGCTAATTGACACCACCGTTACTTATTTTATTTTTTATTTATTACATTCGTTACTCGCCCAGACCCGATGGTATCACGGCAAAATTACAGGTGAATTATCGCATTTTTATACAGTGTTGCAGTTACAGTCATATAAGCATTTGTATACTAAGTTACAAATAAAGTCATGTAATCAAGTTTCTTATACTAAGTTACAATTGGTCAAAGTAGCCAATCACAATTTGTTTAAGCACTAGTTGCAGATCTAAAGGTGACCCCTGGAGATACATTTAGTGTCAAAGAAAGGAGGTAAACCAGGAGCGTTCTAGTACTGAGGTGGAGTAGGACTAGTGGAGGTTAATATTTGTTGAATAACCAAGTTTTCAGTGCATTTTTGAATTTTAGTAGAGTGTCCTCATTTTTGATGCTAAGGGGTAGTGCGTTCCAGTGCGATGGGGCTAGGACTTTGAAGCTACTTCCTCCTGCTCTAATGTATTTGTATTGAGGAACTTCTAAGAGGGCCAGTTTATTGGATCGCAGTGTCCTACAGGAGATTTTTTTCTTGATGGTGTTGTTGAGGTAGCTAGGCGCTTTGTTGGTGATACATTTATAGACGATACTAAGAGTTTTGAAAATGATTCTTGCTTCAATTGGCAGCCAGTGGTTTTCTCTTCTGATGCTGGATATGTGTTCGGATTTCTTTATACCCAATGCCGCTCTAAGGGCTTTGTTCTGTAATAATTGTAATTTACGTAAGTTGGTTTTGGAGGTTCCTAGAAAGAGGATGTTGCAATAATCCAATTTCGTCAAGATCAGTGCTCTGGCCAAAGTGATGCAATTTGAAGGGGTAAGACATTGGCGGCTGAGTGCAAAATGTTTTGCTGTATAGGCTGTGGACGAGGAGAGGGCTGCTATTTGTTTGTGCATGGTGAGGTTGGCATCTATAAACACCAAGAGTTTTGACTTGTTTGAGTACTGGGATCAGTGTACCGTCAATGTTGATGTGAGAGTAGTCAGAGTGGAGGGTGCTTATTCTTTTTTGGGAGCCCACGAGGCGGGCCTCCGTTTTCTCATCGTTGGAAGACTGTTAAGGGCCATCCAATTTTGGATATAGAGTATACTTTATTGATGGTGTAGGTGTCTTTGGTGTAGTCACCTGTAATGGGGATGAGGATCTGGGTGTCATCTGCAAAGTTGGTGTAGAGGACACCCATATCGTCAAAGGCCAAGAATAGGAGTTTAGTGTATGCGTTGTAGAGGGTGGGAGAGGGGCAGGATCCCTGGGGGACTCCTATGTGTACTACTATGGGGTCCGCTGCAAAATTTCCGATGACAACTCTGGATGTACGGTCCGTTAAAAAGGATTTGATCCACTGTGTGGCGTTGCTGGAAAAATTTTAATCTTTTTTTAGAGTGTCGCACAGTTTGTTGTGGTCTACCAAGTCGAATGCTGCTGATCGGTCCAGTAACAGTAGGGTGGCTAATTTGCCTGAGTCTCTAATAGAGTCCAGTTGGATGTTCAAGTCCAGGAGGGCTGTCTTGGTGCCTAAAGCCAGATTGTCTAGCTCCTAGCAAGTTACTTTGTTCGAGGTGGGTTTGTATTTGGTATTAGGCTATTTTGTCGATGATTTTAAGTAAGAAGGGGACAGTCGTTATGGGCTAGTAGTTCATGGGCACTAATGGATCTAGAGTGGGCTTTTTTAGTAGAGAGGTCACCCATGCCGCTTTAATGCTGACTGGGACATGATTGGTGTAAAAAAAGCCATTCACAAAGTTTGTGATTATAGGTGTGAGGGTAGGGGCACATAGTTTAATTAGGTGTGCTGGAAAGTTGTCACATTTGCAATTAGAAGCTTTACGTTTGGATATAGTATTAAGTACTACATCATGGGAGACTGGTGTGAAGTTGAAGAGGGGGTGGTATCTTCTATATTCATGGTGATTTGGTTAGACGTGGAGTGTTTATCAGAAAGGAGATTTCTTTTGGAGATTATTTTATTTTGTAATAGCTTGATTTTTGATGCCAAGGCATCTTGGATGGTGGTACACCATTCTTTGCTTGGTTGGACTGGGTTGATTATGGGAATCGGATTCTCCAACTCCTCGAGTATGGTAAATAGTTCTTTGCGGTCAGAGGATCCATTACTGACTCTGGTATTAAAGGCATCTGCTTCATGGGCAATGATGGATGATTTGTACATTTTGTTTGCGGAGTTGAATGCTTCCATGGCTTCAAAGGTGTGGGTTTTATTTAGCCGGTGTTCGAGCAATCTTTTAATCCGTCTAAGAGAGACTAATTCCTCATTGAACCAAAAAGAGGATTTTTTGTCCTTGCGTTTGGTTTTATTAACACAAGGTGCTAAGGTATCAATTGTGCTGGTGAGACGGTTATGATAAGTGTCCGCCAGGGCGCAGGGTTTTTTAGCATTGATTTTATTGTTATTGAGGGAGATGGCTAATAAAGGGTTGAGGTTTTCTGCTGTAAGTTTGCGGATGTTTCTCGTTACGTAAGATTCCTCAACCACCGTTTTAGGCAAGTCTGGTTTGTTGCACATAATAGAGAAGTTTATACTGTGATGGTCTGATCAGGGTACCGAGTTATCTATGGATAATATGGTATTGAGTGGTAGTATCCAATCTAATATTCTCCCTTTTGTGTGGGTAAGGGCGTTCACAAGTTGTGTGACTGCCATGTCTTTGAGTGCACTGTATAGTGCTTCTGCTTTGTGGTCTTGGGTATCATTAAATCCTAGATTCAAATCCCCTAGGACTAAACATTTTGTGTTTGGTTTAATAAGTGGCGTTAGCAATAGTGGTATGTCTAATTCTGGCTGAGATTTAGCGTTAGGTGCTCTATAGATAGTTATTAT
Organism: Ambystoma mexicanum; assembly: GCF_040938575.1. Taxonomy (NCBI): domain Eukaryota; kingdom Metazoa; phylum Chordata; class Amphibia; order Caudata; family Ambystomatidae; genus Ambystoma; species Ambystoma mexicanum. The sequence continues at coordinate 645,405,604 of NC_090923.1, forward strand.
GTTTATAATAGTCTTATGGTTCGTAGCTAGTTTAGCTAGCAGGGCTTCGTAGCCGTCTGGGTTCTCAAAAGGACAGGTTCTTATTTTGAGGTGGGTTTTGGCAATAATAGCTACTCCCCCACCTACTGATTTCGTTCTGTCTGTCCTAAGAATGCTGTAATCTGGAGGAATGGCAATAGTGAGAGAGGGTCCGGAAGCTTGGTGGAGCCAGGTTTCCGTCACTATAAGTAAGTCAAGTTGTTGCTCGGTGATATAGTCATGTATTTCTGTGGCGTGAGCAGGTATGGACCGTGCATTAATGAGGGCTGCTTTGAGGTGTATAGGAGGGGATGGCTCTTGGACTGGGGAGATGGGTAAGTATTGGCGGTCTCTGTAGTAATAGATTGTGGTTTGGTTGTGGTGGTCCTTTTGGGGTGTTTAGATTGGGTCATTAGTGGAGGTGCGCTTCCTATGTTGGCAGGACTGGAGAAGGCATTTGCTATAGGATGGTTTATGAATCAGGATCCGAGTCTTTGGGTTCTTATGGGACCTAGTAGAGGGATTTGTTTGGTTCGCTTAACTTTGAGGAGGTCCCTACTCGGAGAACAGAAAGTGGTGAGTGTCCGTGATCGAAGTCTAGTGCGTCTAAGTGCACTGAGGACCAGAGTAGTCATTATAGGTAATTTATTAATAGTAGCCGAGTAGGGTGTGTTAGCTCTTTGTGGCTTTTGGATGCCTATGTAGTCTGTTAGACCATTGATCAGATGATTATGTTGGGGGAACGGTTTAGTGAGAGGCAGGAAATGCGTGGGGCAGGGGATGGGGTGATTGCGGGGGCAAGCTGCTCTGGAGAAGCCATTATCATGGATAAGGAAGTGGGAGCCTATGCAGGGTGTGTCATAGGGTACGATACAGAAAGGAAACATGATTAATAACCAACTTGGCATGGTTTAGTTAAGTAAGGGGGGGATGGGTACTGGCTAGCTGTAGTGTACCTGGAGGGTCACACCTGTGGAGCGGTCTGGCCGAGTAATAATGCCAAAGGCTGCTGCTACTTAATTGGGCGAGCTAGAGGTGCAGATCTGGGCAGTGACAGGAACTTTGCTTAACAGAATTCCAATGAGCTAAGGGTACTAAACAGTTATGTAACGAAAAGTAATAGCAATGGCAGGGCTTACTGAACACAACACAATAATCTAAATGCGACTGTGCACCTATGTGCTGGACGTGGCAGCAATAGCAGGGCTTACTGAATACATCAAAATAGTCTAAATGCGATTGCACCTGTGTGCTGGACGTGGCAACAATGGCAGGGCTTACTGAACACAACATAATAATCTAAATGCGACTGTGCACCTATGTGCTGGACGTGGCAACAATAGCAGGGCTTACTGAATACATCACAATAGTCTAAACGCGATTGCACCTATGTGCTGGACGTGGCAACAATAGCAGGGCTTGCTTAGAACGTTGCAGGCAGACTAAATGCTAATGTGCATCTAGATATTAAATGAATTTAACAGTAACATTGAATAAGTATAGCAATGCAGTGATAAAGTGTGGTGTATAAGGCTAGACCGACCGTGCGATATAACATTTGGAACAGCAGTATACATGGTTAATTAATCAGTGCAATCCATCCGTGCATAACACAGGACTCAAATGGGATACTGGAAGTAAGTAGGGCAGTGCGAGTATTGCACCAGGCTGTATTGTTATGAGGCGATCCGCTGGTATAGGTGGGTGGGGCTCATAGTTGGATGCTACAGATTTAAACTTTTAATATTGTTAGTGGAGTGTCTCACCGTACTGGCAGCAGTCCTGGAAAGGAAGATAAGGCAGAGGCACGACAGAAGAGCTTGGACCTTCAGCAGCCCGCAGCACGGCACGCTCGGTCAGCTCAGTCAGGTGCCTTTTTTCCTGTGCCTTCGTTCATGGGCCGGCGCTCGCCAAGGTGATTGGCTAGTTGTTGGTGCTAGCTACCAATCATGAGGCTTCTGGTCACAAGCAATGGATGGGGAGGGTCCAGGAGGCATGGGCGGCCATCATGGAGTGTGCAAAGGTCCTCGTGGTGCACAATGGTGGATGCCACTAGTTTTTGCCGAAAATAAGGAAAATCAGCATTTCTTCTACGAAATGCTGCGGATGGCTTTAGCTACATCCAGAAATAGGAAAATGATTGTAGAAAAGTCGCGGGATGCGAAATTATCCACGAAACCAGCTTGGGCTTTGTAATAATGCCTCAAAGCTTACCTTGACACCCAGCAGGGTGAAGGTGATGAAGGAGCTGCTCCTGCAGCCGGGATGGGCGGACAGAGCTCCAGCTCAGGACCGGGTGGACTGAAGGCAAAAAAAGCTTTAGAAAACGTGCCGGGGTTTAAAGGACTTTTAAAAGCATTTTTAATGTGCAACTTGGCCTCTGGGGAAAAGACAGGAACAGATTGGTCCCAAGAGTCAGGCGAGAGCTGCAGCCAATAGAAGGCATGTGGGAGAGTCAGAAAGAGGAAGTGAGCCGTATAAAAATAGAAGGAATGAAGTGCAGAGCGAAGGTTTCTCACTGCGAAGACCATGTGGCCACTGCAAAGACCCTGTGAAACCAGCCCTACTGTGACAGGACCACACAGACCAAAAAGAAGACTAACCCACGACTACATACTCAACCTGAGAAGATGGAGTAATGAGGCTCAAGCCTCGGTATAATAAAATTTTTTTAAAAAAAAAAGTATAAAAAAAATATCACAGCTGATGGATACAAATCTATCAGTAAGAAGAAGAAGAAGAAAAAAAAAAAGGTTGTTTGGGTGAAGTCAGGTGGAGAGGAGGCGGACCAAGAGATCAGGCAGAGGAAGGACAGTAAAAACCAGCATGGAGGAGAGTTTGTGAGGGAGATTGTTACATGGGAGATATTGGCTGTGAGAGAGTGGTAACTGGGTAGAAGAATGTGGAAATTACAGTACGAGGATAAGGAAGTGAGTGAGAAGTGCGTGAGTGAGTGAAAGGAGTGACTGCAAGTGGGAGAAGGGGGAGAGTAAAAGGAGAGGAGTAAAAGGAGAGGAGCAGAAGAGTAACAGAAAAAGGAGAGGGCAGATCAGCAGAAGTGAGAGGAGATTGCAGGGTTAGTACGTAGGGGTCTGTGTAACCATCAGAGGGAGTGTGGGGTAAAAGGAAAGGAGGAAGAGGGAGCAGAACAGCTGAGAGATAGTGAGGAAAGGAACATCAGGGACAGGAACACAATGGTGTGGAAACACCCAGGGCACCAGATCATATTGAGAAACAACCATTTCCGGCAACTGTTAGGGTAGGTCTTCCCCTAGTAGAATCCTGGGAAGAGCAAGAAAGAAAAGGCTGAGGCCTTTAGGCAATCACTCCCGTTAGAATTAGACGGTAGGCATTACCCATCTCTTGTTGACACCCCGGGGAGTAGGGAGGTCTTGGCTAGGGAGAAGCCTGAAGTTCTCCGCTATAATTCTTTTTTCAATTTACACGTCAAACATTTCCCTGCTCGGTTTCCAAAAGCAAAGTATTTTTTCTTGGTTTTAAGAAGAACAAGATCAGCTTTATTACTGGCAAGCACATTATGTTGTGCACAAACTAATCTGTGGAAGGCTCTGCAAGACCGGTGTTCCTATAGGTCTCTCAACATTTGATGTTCACACCGAGGGTCTCTGTTTTCGGTCACCTTAATTGGTTTGCCTGTCATCTCCATTAACATACTTCTAAAGTTAGCCTGAAATGAATACCATCGTAAGCCCTCATCTTTGATTCAGGGAGGACCATTAAAAAAGTGCAAAATGTCAGTAGCCATCTTCTCTTGTATAAGGGGATTCCTAAGTAAGGCAGAGTTGAATTTCGACAAAATGGGCCTTTTCTGAAGGTGGACAACTCCAGTTGCCATGCCACTAGTGCATGATCTGATGAATCTACATAGTCTATACAAGGGCATACATTTGGAAGAAAATTGGAATCTAGAAAAATATTCTAGAATAGCTTTGATGTTAAGTGAAAGGGGGGTGGGTGGGAGGGAATGACCTCTCTCACGAGAATATAAAGGTCTCTAGGTGTCCCCACCCCAATTCATGAGGGGAATGTATAGTTCCCTTTGCAGAATCATTTTGACCCCAGTAAATTCTGCTAGAAGGATACCTGTTGGCATAAACAGTACGTCTGAAATCACTTCCAGGTGATATATTACTTTGCAAATGGCGTTAGTTCACCCATCAAGCCATTATAGAAGGTTTCTTTCTGTGCCTTGATCCGGGCATATGCAAATACTATTGCAGCCAGGATCCCATTTAGGTCTCTATCACAAATAAGTATTTTCCTTCTTAATCTACCACATTATATACCTCTTTATCTATGAAGGTGAAATTAATATTAATATTGTGGCTGAAGGTGAAATTAATATTAATATTGTGGCTGAATATCCCCAATAACTCTTTAGCTGGTACATAAAATGTAAAGGAAAAACCTGTGATCACAATCTACAGGACTTGATTGGTAAAATGGGTTTCCTGAAGGAACATCACACCCGTCTGCTAATCTTTCAGTAATTGAAGTCTTCTGCTTGGAAAATTCAAGCCCATCACATACACATTGATGGCCCGAGCTACACTGTCAAGTAGACATGTTCACCTTTCCGGGACACCGTACAAAACATTTCAGCCTAGAATAAAAGTAGATTATGTGGTTTCTCACCCCCGCCTCTTCCCAATCCCGCAGAATAAAGAAACAAACTGCATTACCAATTAAAACCAAGAGCTATTAATGTCCCAACCTAAACAAATCCATATTATGGGGAGGGCTTTGTGATGAATCCTATGGAGTCATCATCGATACTCTGACCAAGGTCTCTTCCCATGTGCCCAGGGGACGACAGCCCCTGCCGGATCCTGACCTTGGGGGTGATATTAGGAGGATCACGTAGGAGGAGACGGCTGTCGGGGAAAGGCGGTGACCCCATCGAGAGGGACGTAATATTCTTCCCTCCCAAGAGAAGACTTCATCATTCCTAAATTCTTGATGGCTTGCTGTCACTGTACAAGTCCTTCCTGTAGTAAACTCCAAAAAAACCTTCTCAAAAGCACTCTAGGAAAAACTATCACTCATAACACACATTCAGCATCTCCTGTCTCTAATAGTTTTCTGATTAGAAATTCAGAACAATCTCTCACTGGAAATCATAGAAATGAAGATGACTCCAATTCCCAGAAAACCTTAGGAACTGAGCCGAGGAAGAGAAGGAAGGAGTTAATACAGATCAGAAGAAACCCAAAGTCAAGCGTGCAGCCTAGTTGTTTTTGGGAGGCCCGAGCGAGCGGGACATTTAAAGATGGTATCCGCATCAAAGGGAACCAGAAAAGAAGGAAGCAGAGAAGAGCGAAGTAGAGTCGAGGCAGACAGCAGTACAGGGAAGGACTGTGCTGGGAGCAGCAGGCGCTTCTACTCCACTGCTTGCAAGCTTGATTTACCAGTGTGGCATACGGCCAGAAGGGACACTGCAGGCACAGAGAGAGATAGAGAGAGTGAACCATCGAGGGGCCGGCAGCAGTGGCGGAGCCGTCAGGAAAATGGTTGTGCAGATAAGCAGCGGACGAGCTGGAGAGTGAACGCAAAACTAGGTAGAGAGCTGGAAAGAGGTCTGCAACTGTGAGAAAGCCTGTTCTGAAGTGGGAGCTGCAACATCGTAGCGTGCCACGGGTTGGGCACGCTTCAGTACACCGGCAAGTCATTGGGACCCCGGGGCGTACCGATCGGCACGTGAACAGTTAAGGATATTTGAATAATTACCAAGTGAAATACAAAGACAGAATTTAAACAAATCTCCATACAGATGTCGGCAGAATGGGGAAAGCTGTAGCAATCATTACCCTAAGCAGAGGAGTACTAATGAGAATAAAAAAAGGCAAAACTTGAACAAGTCTCCATACAGGAGATGTCAGTGTGGGGAAAGTTGGAACAAGTAGTACCTAAAGCCAACTGGAGCACAGTGCAGTAACAACTGTGCCGAATTAAACCGTAAATTCAAAAAGTAGTCCGGTGAAAAGGAAGACACCAGGCAGTAAACATTTGGAGACAAGATACCTGGCAGGAGTGTATACCGGGGGGACGGGGGATCTGTAAGACCTAGAAGAAAGGGATTCCTGGAAGGAGACCAGGAGGTACAATAAAGTTGCATCAGGAATGTAAAGATGCAGGGCAGTATACCAGGAGGTCCACTAAAAGTTGTATAAAGAAAGTCATTTTCAAAAGTATATGGGCAACGAGGTATACCAGAGACACTTTTCCATCATTTAGGAATGGTCATTTGAAAGAGACACTTACCATCATAATTGAATAATCCAGGGGGAAGGGCAATCATCCCCTGGATCCGAGGACTCCTCCTTGGAAAAGAATATTCCTATTGGATTTATTTACTTGCCTTAGTTGTGAACACATTTTGCCAAGTCAGATAAGCTTCCTTGCGCTTTTAGTGTTCATTTTTAGTGGGAGGGTCAGAGTATAATGTTTTGGACACAAGGACAGTTTATATGTTTGCTGACGAGACACAGACTGATCTTTAGTTTTGGTTTTCTAGGTAGGGAAACCAAGAATAGGGACAGAAAGGCCTTCATCCAACCGTCTTTGTTTAATAAAGATGTTGAAAACATTACAACTTTGTGCCCGCCTCCCATATCCGACCCCTCAGAGTTGTCAGGTGAGTAAAAGGGCCATCCTTCAAACAAAGAGGAACAAACTGTGACAACCTGTCCCATCCCTGGCGCGAATAGATAAAATATCCTCATCAATAGTACAAATAAACGCAAAGATTTCAGACCGCTGCCTTAAACCTATTAATTTTTCTAACTGTTAACCAATTCATCCACATCAGAACTCACATTTTGTTCACCTTCTTGCATTGCGACCTTGAGCACATTCAGTGTTTGCTTTAGGACATCTTTTGAAAGCACCTTTCATGGGAATTAACTGTGCGGTGCAGATAAATAATCACCAACACATTCATGAACGTATGCACATATTTATTTTCATGTGATGGTGGTTACAGTTGCAGGGACTGAAATGAGGATTTATTGAGAAGGAGTTAAAAGCAGCTCGGTGGTACCCTGCATCATCCAGCAAGCAGCCTATAACTCTGGGCAACAATGTTAGTAGATGGCAGGTTGTACATTGAACTTCCACATGAGAGGACATTTATAACCTTGTACCCATTATGGTTTACATGTTATTGGAGGAATGTCCTGATCTTTCTTTAGGTCAGAGGTTGGCAAACCTGCGCTCTCCAGATGTTTTGGACTACGACCCCCATGATTATTATTATGGTATTTATTGAGCGCAGACCTGGCTTCAAGAAGCAACTGAGCACTTTACAGAAGTATACAACAATACAGATGCATAACAGAGCGCTTTTCAGAGGTAACAGAACAGAGAGAGCAGGAGGGGCAGGATACAGAGGGGCACACAGGACGGGTACAGCTGTACATGGTGGCGGAGAACATCTAGCGAGTCGGGTGACAGGATGGACTAGGTGTTGAGGAGAAATTCCTTGAAGAGGAGGGGGGGGTTGAGTTCTTCTGTTTGTAGGAGTGTGAGGGTGAGTCAGACGCTGACGGGAAGCAGGTTCCATAGTCTCAGGGGCGTAGGTAAAGAAGGCTCGTTTTCTGGCCCTTTCCTTTTTGCAGCAGCAGATTTAGTCTGCATGATCACTCACCATGGGCCACGCTGGCTACGATTGGTGGTATTTGTAGTCCAAAACATCTTGAGAGCTAAAGGCCAAAAGGTTGCACCTATATGCAAGCTCAGAATCAAATTCGGTCTTTAAGTATAGAAGAGTTTAGTTGATCTGCTTCTGTAGATCCCACACATTCAATTAAGGTTATTGAGGCATTTTATCTACATGCAAATTGTGAATTTCGCATTCCAAACATTCTTAAAGAATGTAACACCATTACTTTTCTTTTAACAACAAGCTTACCTAAAGCAGAAGTTCTGTGGAGATGAACAATGGCAATGGCTCCCTTACATACAGGTTGTTAGAAAATATGCATCTGAATAACCTTCAGCATGTGCCGCTTTATAATCTGCAAAGAAGTGTGGTGCAGCTAGGATGATATCCTAAATAGAGCCAGCACATGGATCGGTGATCAGCAGCAGCGAGCCGAAATCCAGACGCGTTGCATTCTCGTATTGACAGCATCCACTAGCAGAAGAAAATCCTATGAAAGAAAAGATTGTTAGTAAAAGAAAATCTAAATATCAGGCATGCTTTTGTTAAGATGATCAAATGTCAAGCCGACCGCAGGCACAGATACAGAAAACAGACCACTCAAAAGACATTGGGATAAGGTTTGCTTTAATAAAGTATCACAGTAGCCTCCTTATATGCCTTTTTTTGTTGCAGAAACTAGCTTTGCAAATCATGCTTGCACCAAAAAGTGATGGAGGTTAGCATGAAGAGTTGTATAAAGACATTCACACACTTTCATGCCAGATGTTCATACTACAGACTTGGACACACTAGTTACAATATTTGTAGCTCCTAATCTCTGTGGCATTACAGAGAAACACCAAACAGATGCAAAATCAGTCCAACCCTGCCCCAGAAGATGCTCTGGCTACAGTTGGAGCCTTGCAACTGGCAAACTGTTCGAACTAGCTCTAAAAGCTGATGGTTTATACAGAAGGAATTAAAATCTACCAAAATGCATGCAGGTGTCCCTTTACTGCTCCAAAGCCACCAGCCAAATACTGTCGCTGAGAAATCCTGGTAGCATTAATGTGTCTGAATTGTGCAAATCTCTGATCAAACCAATTATAAACATAACACATAAAACACGAGACACGTGGTGTGATTAAACGATCATCAGAAGAATGAGAAAAAAATAATATATTTTTTTTTAAAACTACTTTCAGTACTATTAAGGTGATATCAGTGATCATTATGCGATTCATTCAATAGCAAACGTTCATTACAGACCTCAGAATCTGTTAGATCTCAAACCACATGGGACTGCTTGTTATGAAGAAAAAAGACGCTACACAATCAGATGCACCTTATTAATTGGTAATGAGCTACTAATCCAAAACTTAGAACAAGATTTTAAAATGTTATGGGTATCTTATGCCTTTCCTGGAAATATCCAATGCCGAGAATGGACACAGCATGGTCTTCTGTTGCATCGGAATTCAATTGGAAACAAAACTCATATCAACTAGAAAGTCTGGCTGAACCAACTGGTCACCAAGATTTAGGTTCCAAGCTGTATGGAGGAATAAATGTGGATTTTCTGAATGTAAACCAACAACCACTACCTCACAAGACAAGTTAACCCATACCCTCTTGAAAGCCCAAAAGAATAAAGATTTTCCATAATGTCTTACTAGAAAGTCTTAATTCTATTAAAGACACGGAGGCGAGCATTATGCTTCTCTTTCTTTTATTAAATTATTAAAGGAAGCTCAGCAGCAAGAAATATTTCTTCAGAATGCTGAAAAATATGTAACAAGTAAACAATCCAGGAAAACACTCTAAAGTTTGAGAGTTGTAAGAACACAAGAAAACTCCATTTCCCAGGAGGACAGTGAAAAGTTCAACATAAGGTCACCAACATGTGACTTGAAACGTCCAATGACAAGGTAAGTCTCTGAATAAACAGTCCTGAAACTGATGCTACTTCCTCTTTCGAAGCTGCGAACGTGTCCAAGATAGCTCTAAGCCAAGGTCATCATGTGGTGTAATACTGGTGTCCCGTATCAGGCTGATTTGTCTGTTGACCCTGTCAGGAAGATAGAACGAAACACAGTCAGTTCATGTATATTACAACCCTAGTTCCCGTATAGGGGTGGGAGAGAAATACATTGTTACTCAATCGACAGTACTGTTTAAAATAAACCATCATTTGCAATATATTCATATATACAACAATCCGTAAGCATATTGAATTTCTCGCTGGGTGGGATAATGCTCGCCTCCGTGTCTTTAATAGAATTAAGACTTTCTAGTAAGACATTATGGAAAATCTTTATTCTATGTCAAGACCGGAGGCTCCCATTATGCTAGTTTAAAGCTTACCTACCACAATAGCCGCCGGCTGCTCTACTGGTTTCAGATAAAATTCCTTGAATACTGATTCACTTGCCCAGTCTGCCATCCTCATGATGTCATCTAGGCGAATCCCAACTTGAAAGGCCTTGGAGGCCATGGCTCCTCTGACGGAGTGCGCTCCAAAATGCAAGGTATCAATCCCTGCTTGGGTTAGGGTCCATCGCACCCAGTGCGCTAAAGTTGGGGAGGAAACTGCTTTATGTGGTTTACGTAAGGCTATCAACAGTTGCCCGTCTGGCGAGTTCCTGAGAGGTGCCGTAACCTCCTCGTAAGTCTTTAGACATCTGACTAAGCAGAGCTTCGGTTGATCTGTGAAGGCAGGATAAGAGATAACTCTAGAGTTGCATTTGGTCCTTCTATGTATGTGGAATACAATGCCATCTGGAGAGAAGGTTCTGCCTGCTATGTCTAGAGCCTTAACATCGGAAACTCTCCTGCAGGAGACGAGACAGAGCAGCGTAACTAGTTTGCCGGACAGAGCAGTGCGGGATAATTCCTTGTTATCTGGCCAGGAAAGAAACAGGTTGAGCACTATGTTAACGTCCCAAAGCTTGTTGTAGCGGGACGGAGGAGGTATTGTAAGTCTGATGCCTTTGAGCAGTCTGCAAACTAGATGATGTTCCCCTGCTGGAACTCCTTCTATAGGGTCGTGACCTGCTGAAATTGCAGAACGGTATGCATTAACTGATCTATATGCTAAACCTCTTTCCACTAAGGATGCGAGGAAATTGAGGATCTCCTCTACAGGTGCCGAAACTGGATGTAAGCCTTTCTGTTGGCACCAGTTTCTCCAGGCGTTCCAAGAGTTGGAATATCTTTTGAGAGTGGCAGGGGCCCAACTCTCTTCGATGAGGCTAACTGCTTTGAAGGACATGCCTGGTACTCTCCACCTTGCCCTGAAATCCTCCAGGCTGCTAATGATAGAGAGCCGTGGAGGAGTAGGGGGTGGCGACTGCCCGCCGGATCTAGAAGAAGATCTGGAAATCGGGGTAGAAGGATTGGAAAATCCGAAGAAAGTTCCAGAAGAACTGGATACCAGGTCTGAGAGGTCCAGACCGGAGTTATCAGAACCAATTCTGATTGCTCCTGACGTGCCTTCGCCAGGGTCCTCGCAATCATGTTGAAGGGGGGAAAGGCATAGTGAACCCCTTCTGACCAAGATTGGAGGAAAGCATCTGTCGCTGTCGCTGCTGGATCGGGGTTCCAGCTGAAGAACACTGGAAGTTGAGCGTTCAGGCGCGAGGCAAACAGGTCCTTGGACATGGGACCCCAAATTCGTTGAATTCTGAGGAAGACTTCTCTGTCGAGTCTCCAATCGCTGTAATCGATCGTGTTCCGGGAGTACCAGTCTGCTACTACATTCGTGAGACCTGGTAGGTATTCCGCTGTGACTGAAATCTGGTGTTGCAGACAGAAATGCCAAAAATCTTTGGCTAATTCCGCTAGGGGTCGAGATCTGGTGCCTCCCAGATGATTGATGTATCTCACTGCCGAGACGTTGTCCATTTTTAATAAGATACAACAACTCACTCTGTCTTTGGCGAATGAGCGTACTGCGAAGGAACCCGCTAAGAGCTCTAGGCAGTTTATGTGCATCTCGAGTTCCGAAGGAGACCACGTTCCTCCTGTGGCTACTGAACCGCATCTCGCTCCCCAGCCGGAACGGCTGGCATCTGACTCTATCACGAGGTCTGGTGCGGAACCGAATATTGCTCGGCCGTTCCAGGCTTCCATGTGAGTAAGCCACCAGTTGCGCTCTGTCCTTGCTTCCGGTGACAGAGTTAGCCGCTGTGAGTAGGAGAGACTGCGTCTTAGGTGTTGCCCCTTGAGTCTCTGTAACTCCCGGTAATGTAAGGGTCCGGGAAAGATAGCTTGAATGGAGGAGGAGAGAAGTCCTATCACTCTCGCTAAGTCCCGAAGAGAGAATTCCTCCCTCTGAAGGAGCCTGCGGATCTCTCGTTTGGTAGAATGAATTTTGACTGTGGGAAGACGAAGTTGAGTTAACTCGGTGTCTACGACGAACCCTAGAAATTCTAAGTTTCTGGAAGGGAGAAGGATTGATTTCTCCCAATTTATGAGAAAACCGAGACTGTGGAGTAGGTCTATGGCTAATTTGGTCTGTTGCTCCGCTAGAGCTTGAGACTGAGCCAAGAAGATCATATCGTCCAAGTATATAATTAGGCGAACCCCCTGTTCCCTGAGATGTGCCACTACTGGCCGGAGGAGTTTGGAGAAAACCCAAGGCGCGGAAGAGAGGCCGAAGGGCAAGCTCGTGAACTCCCAGCTGTGAAGATTCCAAGAGAATCTGAGGTAACTCGTGTGGTCCTGGTGTATGGGAACCGCTAGGTACGCGTCTTTCAGATCTAGGCGCGTTAGCCAGTCGTTGGGCCTCAGAAGATCTCTTAGCATGTGAATACCCTCCATTTTGAAATGGCGGTAGACGATGAAATCGTTGAGGGCCTTCAGGTTTATTACTGGACGCACTTTCTCTCTTCTGCGTACCAGAAATATAGGACTGAAAAACCCGCCTTGGCTCGTGCAGGGGCGAATCGCTTTCTTCATTGCTAAGCTGTGAATTTCTTTGTCCAAAGCGACATGGTCTTCCTTGGACATTGGAATGAGAGCGGGACGATTTGTTTGAAAAGGATGCGCGAAGAATTCTAGGCGCATGCCGCGTACTGTATCTCTGACCCATGCGTCCCCGGATAAGCAATCCCAAGCATGTGCAAAATGAGCTAGCCTCCCCCCTATAGGCATATGTGGCGCAGGCGCTGTGGAGGGTAGACTGACCTGTGGTTTGTTGTTGTTGGGCTGGGTACCGGGCGGCTCTCCTCCAGCCGCGACCTCTGCCTCTCCCTCTCGAAGGGAAGAAGGTGTCTGAGCGCTCTTGCCAAGCGTGATGTTCTCTAGATTGTTGAGGTCTTCTATCGAAGGAATATCGGCCGGAAGAGCGACCTCTGCCTCGTCCGGCCCTGGCAAAAATTCTTGAAGAAAACACTCTTTTAATGGATGCTTGTGCTTTGTCCAGCGCAGTAAAGGTGCCTACGAATTTGGACATTTCCTTCATGAAGGAGTCTCCAAAAAGTAGGCCTTGGGCAGTTGCTCCAAATTCCGTGTCTGCTAATTCGCATAGTTTAGCGTCTATTTTGTGCAAGATACCTTTGCGGCGCTCCGCTGAAATGGTACAGTTGGCATTGCCCAGTAAACAAATGGCTCTTTGAGCCCAACTTGAAAGTATCACAGGATCGATGGGTTCTCCTGTGCTAATAGCCGCTTCGGCTAGATCCATTATCTTGGCTAGAGGGCCTGTAATGTCCAGCACCCGGTCTTGACACGACCTCCAGGCACGATCTATACCTTTTCGTGGATCTTTAATATTTTTCCCTAGGAAAGTAATCATTCTGGAGTCTAACTCCGGTGTCAGGGCTACTTTATCTGGGATTTCGGGGCGTGGACATTCCGCCCTAAGCTTTGCTCGGACCTCTTTATCCAAAGGCTTACGAAGCCTGTTCTTGATATAATCTGTTGTCCTAGAAGACGACTCCCAATGCGAAGATCTGGGGTGTATCAGATCCTCCGGCACAAACATTCCTTTAGAGGAAAGGGAATCTGTGCTTAACTTCTTAGGGATGGGGGCTGCCACAATTCCTGAGGTAGAGGGTCGCGACCCAATTGAGTGCGCATCTTCTTCAGAGGAAGCTGGAGACTGACTGTGAAAGTCGAGCTCCTCTTGATCCAGGCCCTGTTGATATTCTTCTGGACTTAAATATGTGATATCTCTGAATTCGTCCTCCGGATAGGAGGGTTCATCTGTGGAAGGGAGCCCCTTCCTGTCCAAGAAGGCTTTCTTAAGCCTGGAGAAGGCGTCTGATAAGGCAGCAGTGGCTGGTTCTGTCTGGCTCGGGGGGGTCGTAGAGTTCTTACTCAGGCGAGCCGGTGTACATCCCCCTTCTGAAAGGTGCTTTCTTTTTTGGGTCTTTTTCTTTGGTAGGGATTTGTCTTGCAAATGCTCTTCCATGTCATCCAGGCGCTGCTGAATAGGCATAAGCATTTGTGTCACCGCTTTTTTTATGCTGGTCTCCACAGTGGAACCCAGTACCTTCTTTAGGCTAGAAGCCATAGCCACTTCATCAATATCATAAACCTCTTCCTCCTGACCAGACCAATCCTGGCCCTCCTGAGGGAAGTATTGTGCTGCCATATTATAAGCACCTTTCTATTTACCCTACCTTTTTTTTATTTTTTTTTTTAAATATAAGTGTGTGGGCAGACCGCCTTCTCTCAATGCCCACTATTCAAATGAGGAAAGTTGTGAGAGCCCTAACCAGAAGGGCACGAAACAGCGATCCGCTGTATCTGTAAGTTCCTCTTTCCTTTTGTTTATTTGAATAAAGTCTAAGGGGAGCTCCCGGCACTCGCGATCGCTAATCCGCCATGAAATAATAACGGAAAGCGATCGCGAGAAAACTGAGGAGCGGACCTGCGACGGCAGGCGCTCCCTCTGGTGGCCGCTCGAGTCACCGCGGTAACTCGGAAGACTTTTCGGTTCCTACCGAGTCCAGAGGACCCAGGCCGCTTCAGAAGCGAAGCGGAACTGAGCCGCGGGAGTTACGCCCGCAATAATCCTAAATCAGGATGAATAAACAGCCTAACGAAGGCTGAGAAAGTGAAGTACTCTCCGGCGCCGGCCGGAAGCGGTCGGCGTCGGAGAGAAAACACACAGACACACGCGAAGTGTGCTCGGCAACGAAGTCGAGAAATCACTTCATATTATAGCGCGCGACGAACGTTGCGCCGGTCATAAAACAATTATAAAGAAAATAACATATTACTTCATGTAAATACTAAATATTATAAACAGATCTAGAAAATGATGTACTTATCTCTTGCTGTGAGCAGCAAAGAAAGAGGAAGTAGCATCATTTTCAGGACTGTTTATTCAGAGACTTACCTTGTCATTGGACGTTTCAAGTCACATGTTGGTGACCTTATGTTGAACTTTTCACTGTCCTCCTGGGAAATGGAGTTTTCTTGTGTTCTTACAACTCTTTAGAGTGTTTTCCTGGATTGTTTACTTGTTACATATTTTTCAGCATTCTGAAGAAATATTTCTTGCTGCTGAGCTTCCTTTAATAATTTAATAAAAGAAAGAGAAGCATAATGGGAGCCTCCGGTCTTGACATAGAATCCTAGACAAAGTTATAAAACCTCATTAAGCTTAAGAACTCATTAAGGCATGCCTCAGCTAATCCTTCCTATATTCACTCCTAGTGATGTGCGTCACAAGCCTGCTGGGCAAAAAGTGCTTAATTTTTGTCTTGTGCTTTTCTTAGCACAGGATTCAGGCCATCAGTGCTGGGGAAGACATTGCATTGCTCACTGAGCTGATCCCATGGATCGGCTTGGAAATCACACCATGGAAATCCATTCCAATTACTTCATGACAAATAGGAGAGCAAAGGGGTAATTTAATAACCACATGAACTGACCCTAAAACAATCACTCTAAACAAAAAAAAGTTCCAATGGTTAAATGTCATTCTTTTGCTAGTGTCTATACTAGCATAGGACACCCTCACTGACATTCACAGGAAGCAATACGTTTTTCTTCAACAAATACCAAGACATTGTGTGTAAAAATAAATAAATAAAACATACATACACACACAATCATATTTTATTTGTTTCTATACTAAATGTTTCAAAAACATAAGATCATAATTCAATTTCATAACAGCGTAGAAAACCAATATGGTGGTGGGCACCACAGGGCCAACATACACAATTATATTTAAAAATCATGTGTATATTTCACTCCATACCACTCTCTTCCAAACATCACTCAGTCAATTTATGCTCATACTTCATCAAACATCCAACATGTTTCTTTCCATTCATTCCATTTAAAACCACATTTTCTGGCAATTCATCATCAATGAAAGCACTGTAACTACCAACCTATCTTATATGACTATTTTGTCATATGCTATACACAAGATGTACACAACAAATTCTACAACGACTTCTTATTGCACATCTATCCCGGTCTCCGGTACTTCTCAGTGCAACCTGTGTTAGTTATGTGAAGATGTCCCGGATGAGTGCACTTTCAAATGTGACTTGACTTGCACTTGAAGGATTTGTTCAAATTCATTTCTTGGTTCTTTCGAACTATCTTCAACAGGAACCGTTGTGACTAATGGACTGGACTCTCCATAGCCAACATCGCTGCTCCTCAAGCTAGTTGTCTTTTCAATTCAGCTTATCTGCACGTTGTGCAGAGCCAGTAGATAGTGTTCCTCGAGTGTTCTGTCATATAACGCGTTCTTGCATCAATACGCTTTGCGTGTTTGAGTCTAATTAACTGTGTCCGTTCTTCCGGGGTCCGATTACGTGCAAACTTTCTAATTACACATGCTCTCTAGAGCCTGTTGGATGAGGCTGGAACTGCTTATCTGAAGATGTGGGAAGCAAGATCACCAGTAGACTATTTTGACATTAAGTTGCAAATTGTGCTCCGAAGAAGGAGGCCTGGGTTGCACATGCCTTATTGCCTGCAGAGCCAAAACTCCAATGAAGGCAAGCAGCGGAGGTGGGCAAACCATGGCCGACTTATGTGTTTGATTGGGCTGTGTAACAAATTCACTTGCAGGTGGGGGACATGCAGGAAAACACATATTCAAAGGGATTCTCTGTGCTTCATGCAACTGCTCATCCAAGCAGTGCTTGGCAGAATTCTAGTGTGTTGTGCTGCCAGGATCAGATGACACTCTTAAATATGTGATAAGATTACAAAAAAGGATCAACACAAACTACAGGATTATTCTATATATTACTAACATTACATCCCTGTAATCGTCTAATTCTTCTATCGGCTTAGATTCACAGGCTGACATCTAGTGGTTGGTGCAAAGTATTACATGATTTATTTCAAAAAAGGGACGCCAACTGGGTGTTCTTGCAATAATATCACCATAGTGGCGTGTACTTCTCCCCATGATCCCTCACGTGTCGATGACCTCAGGATTGTTATTATTCTGACCTGAGGTTGCATGGTTTGTATAGTGAAGTGTGACTGAAGAATTTTTGAAAAAACCTCACACAAAGCCTGTTCTCAATGGCGCTTCTACTCCCAACGAGGGGACGATGGTTGGGCGCATGCGAATCTAAGCAAATACAAGAATCTGAAAGAAGATTACAGGTATGTAATGTTTGCCTTCCGAGATATGTGGACCTGCTTAGAATCACATGCGTTGCATAGACTAGCAAACAGTGCCAGATGAAGGTGGTGGGTTGTTAGGATTTCTTTTTGTCTTGGTTTCTTCTAACAATATATATTTATTTTAGCACTGCTTGTCCCATCTGGGAGTCATTCCTGGCATGCGAGTCAACACAATATTGTGTGAAAGTTATGTACTGAACTTCATGTGTCAGCCTTGCAGATCGCTTCTAGTGGCACATTAGCAATGAATGCCAACATAGCCCCTGTACTACGTGTGGAGAGTGCTTTAGGTATAAATGGCAGTGTCTTGTTTGACAATGTGTAACGGTGCGAGACGCATTTTATAATCCATCTAGCAATAGTAGTCTTTGATGCAAGGCCACCCCTTCTCTTCCAGCTGCCAAGGAAACAAAGAACTGTTTCCTGAGTCTTGTTGAGACAGAATGCCTCTTGAACATCCAGTGTTTAGAGTGCTCGTTCCTCTGAATTTTGAAAGAAAGCTGGCAATTCAATTGATTGGTTGACATGAAACAAAGTATTTAATGTGGGAAACGTGCGCTTAAGACCACCTTCTTCTTATGTATTGTGACAAAGGGTTCTGTCACAGACAATACCTGAAGCTCACTTACTCTCACGCTACAAGAAAAGTGACCTTGTAAGTGAGATCACAGAAGCTTGCTTTATGCATTGGCTCAAAAGTGGAACCCATGAGTTTAAGACAATATTTAAATCGCATCCTGGGGGTGATTTTGCAATCTGTGGGTAAAGCGGTTTTACTCATTCCATGAATGCTTTGACGACCTTTCCACCAAGAACTGTTACTCTGCCAAGTTGCATTAGCAGAGAGTGCTGCTAGATGGTCTTTTAATTAATTAGAAATAAGGCTGAGTCCAATAGGTAGTGCACTATAGGCGATGGTGAGGAGGAATGGGAGACCGAAGAGGAGGAATGGGGCAGTGTTGGAATTGTGGGAAGTGGGGGCATTTTTCAAGATCATGTAGAAGCAGACAGGGGATGGGATAGTTATGGTCAACAGAATTATGGTATGACCCCTCAAGGGGCATTGCAGGGGCCGACTCCCAGAATTACCTCCATACCCTATGAAATACACCAGGCATACACACAGTTGGCCATGCAGATACCAGGCCCTCCTCCACCGCAGCAGGCAATGCAATACTTGCCTCACCACAACTTCCAGCAGGAGGAAGCGCAAACCTCATTAATGGAGTGCCCAGTGGCACAGTGGCCCCATTCAAAGAAGCTACAGTGGTGGGGGGCAACCCCTTCTAATTCCCGGGGACAAATAGCTATCCTGATTAGGACAGCCCACAGGATCACTGCCCACTTTATGACGTAGTACAGAAATAATTTCCTGTAGTTCCAAACCCTGGCACCATTTTGTGTAGTATCCCTAAGGAAGCAAACTACTTCACAGTGGTTGATTTAAATAACGCCTTCTTTTCGATACACTTGCACCCTGACTTCCAGTACCTCAAAGCCTTTACATATGGCGAAAAATGCTAGGAGCAAACTTGTTTGCCCCAAGGCTATTGCGAGAGCCCAAGCATATTCAACAGAATATTACACCAAGACTAAGGCAACATTCATGTGCACAGCACAGTCATCCAGTATGTGAAGAACATTCTAGTTTGCAGTGACAATGGGCAAAACTGTCGTAAAACCCCATTACCCTGCTACAACTCTTGGCCCGCAAGGGGTACATGGTTGACCAGGCCCAACTCCACTACTGCCAACTTGAGGTGCTCTATTTAGGACAGCTGATTTCAGTAAACGGTAAAAGAAGAATACCAGCCAGAGCAGCATCTGTGCACGCCATGCCCAAACCTGTTACATTGAAAGACATGCAAAGATTGCTGGGGTTGTGCAATTACTGCAGGGCATGGATTCTGGACTATGCAGTATACACAAGACTGCTTTCACATGGTTTCAAGGAAGCACAGAAATGCAACCACAAGCTAGAATGGACAGCAGACATGGTACAAGATTGTAATGATTTGAAGGAAGGGATTTCCACAGCCCCAGTTCTCGCCGACTCAGATTATACACAACAAGGCATAAAATAAGCGGTATTGCATCGTAATTTGCGATACAATACTGCTGGTTTGCTGTTTAATTAAACAATCATGTCGCACCAACTGCGATATGATTTGCACACAGATTAAATAAAGTGTGTGCCTTTAAACTGTGCCTCTGCACAGCGTGCAGGCGAAGCAGAAGGACCTGGGCTGGGCTAAATACATTGTATCAATTTTATGAGCCCAGCCCGGGTGCAGCATCATCACGTGGAGAGACGTCAACAGCACAAGGATGAGCCCCACTCGCTAGGCTTCTTCCTCGGTAAGGTGGAGTGCTGGGGTGGGGGAGCCCTTCTTCAAGTAAATGTGTTAGTAATAACATTCACGAGAATGAAACCATATTTACGGCTTTCTGCAAGCAGGCTGTGTTATTACTGCGGGTACTGGGTGTTAGCAAGTGGCTGCTATTAATATTTTTCCCGCCCATTCGGGCGGGAGAAATGTTTTTGCCAGCCTCTTTCTAACATCTAGGTCCCACAGTAATAACGCAGCCTGCTGCTCGCAGGAGCACTTTTGAAGTGGCTTCTGCAAGCAGCGAACAGGCCCAGTTGAAGATGTGTGGCCCCTGGCCAGCCCCTGCTGACAGGGTCAGACATTGACCATAATCTTCTCTCAGGCACCAATGAAAAAGTGGCCCACAGTTGCAAACGGCTATTTATTCCTTTTGTAACACTGTTTGAATATCCAACGGGGAGTTTTTTTTGATAAATTGTAATGCAAATTGTGCGTTTGAAAGAATATGCTGGCACCATGGACATGACACCTCTCCGCCCCCATATACACGCGAACACACACACCCCACACACACACACCACCCCCCCCCCCCTCCCATGCCCAAACCCCAAAGGGGGTGCTAGGTCCAGGATTTCTTTCCCCTCTTCACCCCCTCCATTATCGCCCCCAAACTCAGAAATGCTAATGTAATCTATGTGGACGAGTGAGAGCTGAACCAGCCTTGCCCTAACACGTACCTGCGTCCACTCTAGCCAGTGGGTGCTCACCCAAAGAGCCATTCAACCGAATTACTACACGCAGAGAATAACGTGATTCAAAACAGATAATAAATGAGGGCAATGCCTTGAAAACATTCCCAAGGAGAGGCAGGTACTGTGTGCTTTTCCAAAACCATGACAATGCTGTTATGGATCAACCCTCGAGCAAAGGTGTCATTACCAGAAATAAAGGCGTTTTAGTAAGGAGGGGTCATTTGCGTTGAACACAGTAGAATGCATAAACCAGTGATTGTCTAAATATGGCACGCAGCAACCAATACCTGAAGTGAAATCCCAGGAGACCCTCCCCTTCGTCAGTCATCGTGAGATCTCAATAAACCTCTTTGGCTGCATTGGGGAGGCAGAGCAGGAATTCAACAGCAGGCTTTGCAACTCCGATTCGAACGATAAAACGTGCTGGCACACATTCAATAGAGAAGTAGGGTGGGGGCATGGCCAACGGGCGAAGCATGGAGAAGTGATCTCTCGGTGCTCCCGGGCCGCCAGCAGTATCCTGACTAAATCCTGGCAAAATATGAGAAAGCAAGCATAGAACGAACTCTGCGGAAAGCATGAATCTCTCACCAACAGATCGCTGAAATAAGAAGGTGAATCGGAGACCACAGCCCGAGAAATCCTACGAAGAAAATATCACGGCCGGCATTGCAGCAAATCTAAGATGGACGCGCACATTAAGAAGGAGAGAAAGCCGCGCAGACGAGAGGCTGCTGATGCGGGAGGTGATGGGGTGAAACCAAGCACCTCTGAAGCCGTTGGACCAGGAAATACACAGACCCCTTTGTCACGCTGCAGCATCGCTGAGAAGACCAGAGGGTGCTGAGAGGAGGACCCTCCCCCACGCCTGGACATTTCCGAGAAGGACGAGGCGAGGTGAGGGAGAGACGGAGCAACACGTGAAGGCGGATTTGGATAAACAGAATATCACGCCGCACCTGCGAACCGAGTATATCTGAAGTGGAAGGTGCTGCAGTTGGAGACGAGCCCTGTTACGGCCCCCGTCCCCTCATCCAGGTGGATCACAGCCGATTGCGGGTGCTCCGTACATCGTTGAGCGCCCGCGCACTTCCGACAAGATGCTAGAATCCGGGAAACATGACGGAGCAGCAGGCCGGTAAGGAGTAGGAGAAGGGGAGGGGGGAAAAGCGCCAGACACCGAGTTGGACGGGCTAAAACGAAACGAGGGAAGGGAAGAGCAGGAGCTTTCCCCCACCCTTTTTTGCCCCCCGCACCTAGGCTAACAAACAGAACTGCCGCAGAGAGGGGAGAAGACAAGGTCCCACAGGAGGACAGGAAGTTGCAACAGCCACGACCGCTCCGAGAAAGCAAGGGACAAACAGAGCTAAACAGACCCAGGCTGTGGCACGAAGAGCAAAGGGGGTCTACAGGCCCAAAATTGAAAGGCCAGAAACAGGGAGAGAAACAGGGGCAAGAAAAGAAAGCGTGTACATCCAACCCAAGTCTGCCCACAAAGGGACGGGAAGAGAGGACACTGCGGTCTTGTTCCCATCTCCACAGGCAGGGCTGCTCCAAGCACGCCGAACAAGAACATTCAAGTACAACAGAGACGAGTACAAACAGAAAAGAAGCAAAGGCGCTAACGAACGAGTCAGCCGAGAATCCACGAGTCCACAAAATAGAGCGCGCCACACTTGCGCCCCGAACCCTGACAGTAAGCCCTGTACAGTGAAGCAGCAGCAGGCCAATACGCAACTGTTGTAATGGGCAAGGAAAGGGCTAAGAAAGCTCCCAATCAAAGCACGATGGAGCAATATACTACATCCACCCCAGCCCAGACAACGGAACCAAACGTACCGAACGACACCCAAAACCCTGACAAGAATATATCCCTAAGAGACGTGATGAACGCCATTTCCAATTCGCGCGTGTCCATGGAAGTTAAAATGGATGGCATCAGCGCAGACGTCTCCCTCCTGCGCCACGATCTCCAGAAGCTCTCGTCCCGCACCGGAGAAGCTGAGACACGGATATCTGTTGCGGAAGACAAACTGAGGGGCATGAACCAACAAATGAACAGGATACTGACACGCATCAAAGTGCTGGAAGATAGGGTGGAGAAGGGAGAAGGCAGGTCAAGAAGAAACAACATCCGTATTCTTGGCCGGCCAGAAAAAACTGAGGGACCAAGCATGGAGCTCTTCCTGGAGCAGTGGATTGCAGACTTATTTGCTCCTAAAACCTTATCAAAATGTTTCCTCGATAGAAAGAGCGCACCGGGCCCCAACTGGCACACCGCTTCCTGGAGGACATCCGCGGACAGTGATAGCTAAGATCCTCAATTACAGGGATCGGGACGCCGTCCTACATATGGCTAGGACAAAAGGGACGATAACCTATAACGGCTCCAGAATAGGCTTCTTCCCAGACTTCACGAGAGAAGTACAGAAGACGAGACAATCCTTCGATCCTCTCAAGAGGCGCCTCAAAACATTGAACGTGAAATATGGTCTACTCTTCCCGGCACAACTTAAAATATTTCACAACGGCAAAACAATACACTTCACGGATCCTAAAGAAGCATGGGCCTGGGCAGAGCGTAACCCGGAGGGAGACTGGGGCCCGTGGAATCGGCCGGAAGGCTGTAGAAATAGACAATGACCTAGTCCACCACCAGAAGACTCACCACGACAAGAAATGGAGGCAAGTGCACAGAGAGGAGACGAATAAACGCAAAACATGAATAAAGAAAAGGAACAAAGTACCACTGCGCAGGTTTAAGTTAAAGCCGACTGAGAAGCATGCCAGACAAAAGTGAACGCATCTCATGAAGACGCTGGCGGCCCACGACCCGCCACAACACACAGCCCAAACACGACCCCCGATCAGCATATCCCGCACTGGTCATAGACTTGGGGAGTGCCGTAGATGTGAATCATTGTATGAGTATCATGAGTGTATAACTTGTTTGTTTAGTGTTTGAGTGACAATGGAGCGACAGATGCTTCAGTTGGGGGCGAAGTATGGGGAGGGGGGAGTTGGATATATGTTCAGAAGATGGAATAGCTCAATGAAATACCGAACTCTACATAAACCAGGTTAGTCGAACACTGCACGTTGTTCTCTGCAACAAGACTTGTATAAGCATTGCCCCCAGGGCAGGTGGCTCTATTGCAACCCACAACCATGAGGGCTAACGCATCTGTGCGGGATGATAAGACCCGAGCCATAAAACTTCTCACATGGAACGTCAATGGCTTAGGAAACAGCCTGAAAAGGAGATTGGTGAGAAAGTTCCTGAATAGACATCGTCCGGATATAGTTTTTCTAATAGAAACTCACTTAGCAGGCAAAACCAACTCGTTGTTCAATCGCTCCAATTATTGCACAATATCACAGACAGGCTTCACAATGGGAGCCAGAGGAGTGATGATACTAATACACAAAAGACTGCCATTTATCCTCTCCAATACAACACTAGATACTGGAGGCAGATTCACGTACGCTACAGGAACACTCTGGAACAAATCAATATCTCCATTGGCGATTTATGCTCCGTCCGCAATACAAACCACGTTATTGGAGGATATAGCGTCTCTCCTAACTAATGATACATCTGATATCCTAGTCCTAGGAGGGGACTTCAATGACGTCATGAGTAACATGCAGGACCGCACGCACCTACGCAATAGAGACCCCAACCGAAGGACCAACTTGGCTACATTTGTGGAAGCATTTGGTATCAAAGACGCTTGGCGAGACCTACATCCTGAAGAAAAAGAATACTCTCATCACTCCGGAGTACATGCATCACTGTCACGCTTAGACTACTTCTTTGTCCCGGCCGCAATAATACACACAGTAACTCAAGCACAATACCTCCCAAGAGGCATTTCGGATCACTCCCCCCTTGCTTATGTCAATCACAACATGCAAACCGACCCCCCCCCCCCCCCCATCAGTGTGGAGATTGAATAACTACCACTCGGCCGAAGTTAGAGTGAATGGCTGGACATCACGGTCCTTTGCTCTGGGAAAAGGAACGCGCCAAGGCTGCCCGCCCCCCCCCCCCCCCCCCCCCCCATCAGCCCTCCTCTTTGCACTGGCCATGGAGTAACTGGCTCAACTATTGAGAGACAACCACATGGAGAGGCATCCCGGGAGGGCCAGAATGGGAGGACAAAGTCTCATTGTACGCGGATGACTTACTGATATACCGGCGAGATCCCAAGATGACATGTCCAGTGGTGACGCAGCTGCTGCAAACATACCGAACCTTTAGTGGCATAAAAGTGAATTGGTCCAAATACACATTATTTGCATTGAATCATTTGGGAATGGAGACCCCCGAACCCTGCCCATATAAGATCACGCCCGACCACTTTCAATACTTGGGCATTAAGATCACGAGAAACCTCAATGACTATGCCTCCAATAATTTACAGCACATCACAGAACGATTTGCGGGAGATGTGCAGCACTGGATGTCTCTACCCTTGACCCTTCTAGGTCGAGCTGCACTGTTTAAAATGCTAACGCTTCCCCCGCTACTTATATGTACTGCAGAATGCCCCATTGCATATACATGCAAAGACATTCCAAAAGATAGATGGCATACTTAGAAAACTCCTCTGGGCTGGCGGACGCCCGAGAATAGCACTTCAAACGCTACAAAGGTCAATATGGGAAGGTGGCATTGGCCTGCCGAGGCTACAGACATACTATTGGGCAAGCCAAATGTCGGTTATAAATGACTCAATACACAAAGAAGCCACAATACCACATGTACGAGCATCGCCCCCACTGGAGATATATGCTGCAACACCTAGAATAACCCCCAGAAATAGGGCATCACAGACGTCTCGCATCTGGACGGAGTCGCATGCCTTCATAGGATGGGGGGACAGGGTCATGCCGATACAACCACTGTGGAACAACAGAAATCTCCCTGAGGTAGCTAAATTGCCAAAGTGGCCAATATGGACGAGATGCGGGATAGAAACAGTGGGGGACATCATAGTAGACGGTGCCATCAGACCCTTTGATGAGCTGATTATGTCCTTCGACCTCCCAGAAGTGGAGAGGTACCATTACACGCAGCTGAGACATGCCTTACAACAACATCTTCCTGTTCTCTCCGATATGTCGGAAAGCACCCCACTGGAACGAAACGTAATTACAGATCGCATCCAAGCAAAGGTCACCACAGTGATGTATAGTGTTATCACCTCCTTTGCCATGCCAGAACAGGAACGGCTGAAAACAAAATGGGAAACTGAGGTTGGGGAGATCATGCCAGAAGATTGGGTTCAGATACCAATGTACCCACGTGAGGTCGCCATTTCAACCAGACTACGTCTAGTCCAACTAAAGATATTACACAGAATCTATTATCCAAGGATAGCCCTATATAGATGGGGCAAAATAACGGAACCTAATTGCCTACGCTGCCGTGGAGAGGAAGGGACTTTCTTCCACATACTATGGGCGTGTCCGAACATCAGCTATTACTGGCAACAATGCTGCAATGTCCTTACAAGAGTCCTGCATCAGTCAATCCCCAGAGACCCCAAACTACTCCTATTAGGAACAGACAGTGAAATAGACCTATCGAGGTATGAAAAGCTCTGCTTCATGACGGCAACAGCAATCAAAAGAAATATAGCGCAGCTATGGGGGGCTGCGGAAACGCCTCAAGTAGACCAATGGATCACTGACGTACAAATTTGCATCGGCATAGAAAGAAGGGTGTATAAGGCCAGGGGATGTCCCGAGAAAGCGGACAAAATTTGGAAAAGATGGGAAGACGTGATGTGAACTCTCGAACATTTATTTTTTAAACTTTTATTTTTGGCGGCAAAGGTTACATGGTACATACATCAAGGCAATAAGCAGAAGTAAGAAACATTAGGTGGAGCAGTGCATAAGTTGCTGTACATTAATCACAGTAATGTCAGACAGTGATCCCACAAGATACACATGAATACGAGTTTATGTTGTAGTAGTGGACACTGAAGGGGTGGGGGACGAGCCAGAGCCGGGTGTGTCTTCACTACGACTGTTAAGGTACGAATTGAATTCAACCCAGATGTTCTTGAGTCGAGAAGTGACGGGGAGCATGGATATAAATTCCTCCTCACAGTTCCGTGACCAAGTAAGCATATGGAGCCATTTCTGGTGGGTGGGCCGGGGGGGGGGGGGGGGAAAAGGGACTTTTCCAGTTCTGAAGTATACATTTTTTGGCTATCATGCACCCAATATTAAGAAACTTAGCCAAACGTCTGGTGTCATCAGTTTTCCAGGCTCCGAAGAGGATGGCTAGAGGGTCAGGATCAATCACTGTGTCAGTGATAGCCGTGAGTGTTTCTAGGATGCTTTCCCAGAACCCCAGCAATTTATCACAAGACCAGAACATGTGTAAGTGGTCAGCTGCCGTCGCCCCCGCAACGGGGGCAGGGGTGCGCCGTAGCGCGGGCGAACCTCAAAGTCCTGTGTGGAGTGTAGTAAAGTCTATTTAGAAGTTTGTACTGCATGGCGCGAACATGGAAATTGAGGGAGACTTTCTGAGTGTGTAGGCACATATCCCCCCAAACCCTATCTGATATTTCTAGATCTAGTTCGCCAGCCCATTCATCACGTGCCTTGAGAGTGGGAGTAGGGCTAGCATCCTGTAGGATCTTGTAAAGTGATGAGACTACTCCATGGGCACCTCCAGAGTTGGCAATATATGCAATGGCAGAGTTGTCTGGGGGCTCATCAGGGAATGTGGGCCATTTAGTGCGAAACTCAGCCCGCAGTCTGTAGTATTGAAGGGTCTCCAAGGGGGTCAATGAACCTGCCTTCGGGGTAGAAGTCCGTCAGTGCTTGGTATCTCAGCATCCCCCAGTGTCGGGCCAGTGCCGCATCATGAGTGGGTTCTAAGCCGGGAAAGGCCCAAACAGGAAGCCACTTGTAGTACGGAGAGGCTTCAGGTGTCTGAAATAGCAGGCGAGCCCAGGCTTGAAGGGTAGTGTTGATTGGGTCAATGGGAGAGTCAGGTGTGTAGTGCCGATGTAGTATGAGGGACATTAGGTTGATACCAGCAGCTGCCAGTCGTTCCAGTTTGATATGGGGACACGCCGGGGTACCAGTGAGTGGCATGCTGGGCCTGGGCCGCGGACCAATAAAGTGACAGATCTGGAGCCGCGAGTCCCCCTTGTCTATATGGGAGTGCCATGTCCGTCCACTTTTTGCGTACTGCGCCAGAGGAACTGTGCACATAGTGTGTGTAGTCTAGTAAAGTATTGCCTCCCGGGCCATACGGGTATGTTACTAAACATGTAAAGAAGTTTGGGGAGTAGGATCATTTTAATGAGGGAGAGCCGTCCAGCAATGGATAGTGGGAGGGCACGCCACAGTAGGAGTTTAGTCTCAACTATTTGTGATATCGCAGAATAGTTATCAGCAATGAGGGTGGATTTGGCCAACAATATTTGCACACCCAGATATCGAACAACATTCAGTGACCAGCGAAGGGGGTATTCAGTGGTGGGTTGCTGGGTGGAATTAGTGAGTGGGAAGATCTCTGATTTGGAATAGTTAATAGTGAAACCGGAGTGGGTGCCAATGCGGGTGATGTCCCTTAGTATAGGGTCAAGATGTGTTGCAGGGTCTCTGATGTATAGCAAAACATGGTCCGCATACAGAGATATAATTTCGGGACTGTCTTTCAGTCTTATTCCCCTATGGCGTGATGAGCACGGACATAGTCTGCCATCGGCTCTATTGCTAGGGCGAACAGAATAGGAGAGAAGGGGCATCCCTGTCGGGTGCCCCTGAAGAGTGTGAAAAGGTCAGATGTCAGTGTATTGGTTCTAACCCGCGCCACAGGAGACGTTTACAACAATTTGATGAACCTAATCATGTTTGGGCCTATGCCCATGGTCTCCAGCACTAGCCATGTGTATTTCCAGGAGACCATATCGAAGGCCTTCTGGGCATCAAGCGTGACCGCCACAGCTTGTACATCCTGATCAATGCGGGACATCACGTTAAACAGTCTTCTGATATTGTGGGAGGTAGACCTTCCGGGTACAAAGTCGGCCTGGTCTTCATGGACTAAATACGTCATAATGGGCAGGAATCGGTTAGCTATCATTTTTGCAAAAATCTTTGTGTCGAGATTCATAAGGGAGAGGGGTCTATAGGACCCACATTCATCGTCAGGTTTACCAGGCTTGAGCAGCACTGTGATGGCCGCTTCGCGCATGGTTAGGGGGAGGATAGAGGCACGGAGCGATTTGTCCCAGACCTCAAGCAGCCTGGGGGCGATTATGGCGAAGTGCTCTTGGTAGAAATCGGCAGTTAGGCCGTCAGGTCCCGGGGCCTTGCCTTTGGGCAAGTCAGAAATGGCTGTTACTATTTCATCTAGTGTAATTGGGGAGTCCAATCCGTCTCGAGTAGCGGAGGAGATCTCTGTGGTGGGGATCTGGTCGAGGAGTTCTCGCATATATTGTTCTGTGTGTTCAGCGGGTTGAGAGTAGAGGGACCTGTAGAACTCCGTGAATGTGTCTATGATTTGTTGGTCAGCCCATTGTGCGTTGCCATGTTTATCTTTAATAGAGGTGATTTGCGTCCGGCCAGATTCCCATTTTAATAGCGTCGCTAATGTTTTCCCGGGCCGGTCTCCCGCTCCATATTTCCTGGCTGCTTGCGGGCGGCTAAAGTATTGTATTTCGCTGACGGCGAGCTTGTTGTATGCCTGGAGTTCATCGGAGACTTGAGCAAGTATGGCGGGGTCAGCCCTAGTGGTACATTGCAGTTCCAATTGCTTCAATTTGGTTTCAGATCGACCCAATGCAGTTCTGATTGATTTCAACACCCCAGCCTCCTGGGAGATAGACATACCCCTAATATACACTTTGAAGGCGTCCCACCTGACTGCAGCCGAGGTGTCCGGAAGAGTGTTGTGTTCAAAGAAAGACAGAATGTCAGCAAGTATTTCAGCCGTAAATACAACATCCCTAAGGGCCTCGGATTTGAAACGCCAGGTGCTAAACGTCGGGACAGGTATCCCCAGCCTCGCCGAGAGTGTAATCGGGGCATGATCAGACAGTGTGCGAGGTAGAATCTGGGCTTCCACCACCCCACCCATGACTCCTTTTGATGCAAGAAATAGGTCTATCCTAGAAGAGCTATCGTGCACTGATGAATAGTAGGTGTAGTCCCTCCGTTGGGGGTGTAGCTTTCTCCAAGCGTCACAGATGTCAAGTGTCTTAATGTGGGCTTGCAGTCTGCGTGCAGCACTGGACAAGGAGCGGGGAGCAGTTCCAGTTCTGTCCAGGACCGTGTCAAGGATAAGATTGAAATCTCCACCCCACAGAATCGGTATGCCCACATATCCCAGCAGTATGGTGGTGATATTGTCAAAGAATTCGGGGGAATCAACATTGGGGCAGTAGGTATTGACAAGTAGATATTCTTTGTTAGCCAGAGTGGAGTGCAGTATTACATAACGTCCCCCAGGGTCGGTGTAGCTTTTGTGCAGTGTAAACTTAATGGATTTGTGAATCATCGTTAGAACACCCCTGGATTGAGTGGAATAGGAGGTGAAGAATCTCGCCGGTCCCCATGCCGGGGCCATAGTTCTTGGTATGGGGCCATTGGAGTGCGTCTCCTGTAGGAGCAGTAACTTGCAGCTATGTCTGTTAGCAAAAGCTATGATTTTACGGGCCTTGGTATGATTGCTTAGCCCACAGACATTCCAGGACATTATGACGGTAGACATTGCAGTGACAAATATCCTATCATACCACACACATTTTTAATGGACATCTCGGACCCAAAAGTAGTGTGTGCCCCAACGTTTGGAGTCGAACATACATTCAAGGACCTTTAATGCTCGCACCATGCAACCTTGTGTGCCTTTTTTAGATAACACCCCATTCCCACCCACCACCCTCATCACTAACCCAAATTTAGCAGTGTAAACGCCAACCACCCCTAACGTTGCACAGCCGGATCGACCCCAACCTGATCCAGCTGGTGCAGGAGCCCAACAGGGGCTAACCCATAACAAAAATATAAAGAACAGTGCAATCGCAATGGGGTGCGCTATTGCCGTGCACTGGCACGCTTGGAGCCCAGTGGGATCCGTGAGAAAACAAGCAGTGTTTGCGGTATGAAAATGCATGTCGCTGCATCTATCAGTGGCCGTGCCGGGCCTGAATGTGAATCAAAGGAACGTTACATTCAACAACAATAGGAAGTCAACATGGTCACGATGAGTAGTTCAACATTACGGTAATTTAACAGTGCGTCTCTGAGAGATTAGGTGCTGTGAGTACAGCCCGGGCTACATAGGAAATGTAAATAGAACAACCGGATAATTGTGGAGCCATCAGAACGCCTGACCATAGGGCGATCAGAGGGAACAAACCCCGGATAGAGTTCAGTCATTCTGCATCATATCCTCAGCGGGTGGATGAGGGGGAATGTGTGCCTCTATGAATTTCACCGCCTCCGAAGGCACCGTAAAGAAGTAAAGTTTGTTGTTGAATGTGAACTTTAGACGTGCAGGGAATAGGATGGCATAAGGAATGTTTCTCTCCCTGAGCAGTTTCTTAACTCCAAGGAATTGGCGACGTTCCTGCTGGACTCCAGTCGAGAAGTCAGGGAAAATTCGGATCCCAGTCTTGCTGGTATTCCTGGATCTGTTAGACATTATGTGATATGAGTACTTAGGCACTATATATGACCTGGGGCTATGCAAAGCAAAGATCGAATGAAGGAAATCACTCTTTTAGATGGTGTAACAGCAACCCACAGAGTCATCGGGAGCGTATTATCAGGGGAGGCAGTGTCAGGGGAGATGCCCATGCAGTGTGCCTCAATAGGTCACAGGAGGCAGAATGGGCCGGCGCCGCGTGGTCCCAGGGCTGAGTAGCACAGATGAGGGCGCGGGGGCCGCAAGCGGAGAGGAGGGATCACAGAGACGCCCGCACGCAGTAGCCTCCCCAGCTCCTCACCTCAAGCCCGCGATCGATCCAGATGACAGGGTCCCCAGCGAGCCCACGCGTCACCCGCAGGGGGAACACACGCGTCCGGCGGCACAAACAGCGCCGCACCGTGAAGCTCCCTGGCCGCAGTCCCAGCGGGGGAGATATCCTCGAGAGTCCCGCGGAGAAACAGGGGCCGCGGGAAGGAGCCAGCCAGAGGCGCCACGAGAGCGCAGAGCGGCGGACGGCCGCGGAAGATCCCAGCGGCCAGGCGGTGAAGTCCGATGCGGGATTCACCCACGCGTATCAGCGCGGGCAGTGAAGGCGGCCCCCGTGTCCAGATCAGCCCCAGCCCCAAGGTGTCGGGAGGCCAGCGATCGAGCGAGGGAGGCGGGTAGTGAGACCACGCGAGCGCCGCAGGGCTGCAGGCAGCGGCGAGCCCCGCCCGGCGCCGCCTCGTCCTCCGCTCGGCAGCAGCGTGGCGGCCCAGTCGGCCCAGCACGGGGGCAAGGCCGTCGGCCAAACCCAGGCTCAGAAGGTCCAGTTCGGGGCAGAATTTCACAGACAGGTGGCTCCAAGTGTCTGCAAGGCAGGAGCCGGGTTTGAAGATGGGGCAAGATGTTAAACCGCAGATGAAAGCAGATATAGAGCGCCAGCACACGGAGCTGGAAAACTAGGCAGCCATTTTGTCGGCTGCTCAACAGCGCCCCCCGAACTCTCGAACATTTAATGACTAAACGCCATTGAAAGTAAAGATATGTGCTTTAGAGTAAAGAATCTTGTTATAAGATACGTTTTGTATGTGAACCATATGAGCATTATTCCATTGAAAGTTGTTTTTGTTATTACGATCTGGCCCGATAAGGACCAGTGGTTTTATGTTATAAAACCAATAAAACATGATATTAAAATAGAGAAGTAGGGCCGTATCAGAAAAACCCAATGCTTCTCATAATATTAATAAACCTAAGGAATCGAAACTGCATTGCGATTGGACAGCTGGCAGTTTTTAACGGCCTTCAGGGACTGGTAATGAGGACATTACAACGCCATGAAATCCTGTCACCTCTTCTACTCAAATTGGCATGCATAAGCCACCTTTGATTTTCTGCGTCTTACATAAAAATGCAAAAACGTTTCCATTGTGCACATGCCAAAAAAAAAAAACAAACAGCCTTTCACAGTCTTGCGTCGAGTCGCAAAGCAACTTGTTTCACAGCCGGGTATGCTAGCACACAACCACACTTCCTCACGTTCATTTACAGAGGCACTCGCCTAATCACTCACACACAAGGACTCACATTCTCACAGGTGCACTCATGCAGAGGCACGTTCTCCGTCATACACTCATTTCAAATGAATGAACTCACTCATAGATACATTCACACAAACCATACACGCTAGGGTGACCAGATTTAAAAAGTAAAAAACCCGGAACGGCAACTAACATAAATGTAGGACTAACGCTTGAAAGCGGCTGTCAAGGCACTACACTTCGGTAGCGTTTGGAGCAGGAGGGGGTTTTAGTGTTACTGTTCAAAGAAACACATATTATAATTAATTTATCACAAACTAACACTATCTTAAGTTGTAAAATGCAGCATTTCTTCTTTGAGAGATTGTGCATTCATGCCCGTCAGCTATGAAGACCTATTACAAAAAAACTGGGACCACTGCAGTTTCCAATGGGAACATGATCTTGAGAAAGGGGGACAGAGTACCAAATACTGGAACAGTCTCGGCAAAACCGTGAAGTCTGGTCACCCTAGCCCCAGTTAGAAAAAAGGGTTGTGTTCAAGATTCCACGGTAGCAGAGCAGTGAACGGTACTTAATCCCCCTATTCTCGCCCCCGAGCTCCCACCTTTTGTAGATGTGGGATATTTTGGACTATGTTCTCCGTTACATTTTCTTTTTGTAGTCGATGCCTTAATTATAACGCTGTTTTTAAGTTGCTTTTGCAGAGCTGGGGACGCCCTCCCTCTTCCCTGTGGAGCCTGGGACAACACAAAAACAGAGCCATCGACCCCCCCACCCACTGTGGCAGGGGCATTAGCCGGCATTTCACACCTCCTCAGCTGGGACTCGCCCAGGCAGTTGCTCCTGGGGTGGGGAGTGCCAGGATAGCTGGCTCATGCCATTGAGGCCCCGAAATGGGGCGGGAGGAGGGGCTGTGGGCGGAGAAGAGAAGAGGAGCCATGCTGATAAAGCAAGCACTAATTTACTGGCCCCCAGTCCCCAAACTGCTGCCACACAGTGAAAAGAGCGAGCTACCACAGCTATGCAAATGCCCCAAAATTTATTTAATCATGACACATTGGATTGCATTTCAATAGATCTGTACATCCCAAAAAAGCAGATTGAGCATTTAAAGGCAGCATTTAATTCCGGGGCCAATTTGCTCCGGGACCCGATTTCGAAATCGGGTCCTGGCAAAACCAGGGTCGCAGCCACCCAACCACGCAAAACCCGGGCGGGGTTTCTAAAATTAAAAAAACTCCCAGGACAGAGGGCGATTTCCCCGAACTGTCCCGGGAAAACCCAGACGTCTGGTCACCCTATGTATTCATTAACACTGGTCACTCGCTTTGACCACAAAAACTGGCCCACACCAACATTTTGTGTTTTTAGTTCGGCCATGGGCCCATTGCCCTATATGCCAGTCCGAGCCTGCCTGCTGAGAGTGAAAACAGTGATGCATGGAGGTTCGCTGCCAAATTTATCATGAGGCAGGCAGCCAGAGCAAGCGGGAAGGTTACACTAACTAGCCATAACTTTAATGCAAGAACTGCAAAAGTGCAAATTAAAAGCCCTAAACGAAAATTGAGACTGTTCTTGCTGTGCTTTGCGGACTCGAATCATGGGGGCAGTTGCTGGGCCCCGAGAGGCTTGAGGCCTCTTTTGTTTGCAAGGGGCGAAAGGCCCAGACGCTGTCCCCGATTGCGGGGCTGTGTGGTAGCAAGTGGCTGCACTGGCCTGTTCAGGTGGGAGAAATATTATTTCCATCCTATAGCTGGTGCTGAGGGGCCCCGTCGATTCTCGAGGCCCTCCCCCCCCCCCCCATTAAGAGCCTATGCATTGCTGTGGGTAATCAGATGCTTTCTGCCTATTTTGTAGGAATTGGAATTTGTCTGTAGAGGAAGATTAGGCAGAACGGACCTTCCCAATGTGACTTTGATAACAAAGACCCAAGAGGTAAGGAGCCTAGCCCAACTTTTTATTCTAAAAAAAAAACAATATCTTGTTTTTGGTGCCACAGGTAGCACTTTAATCATTAGAAGGGAAGACTATTCAAAGGCCTTCTGCAAGCAGGAGGTGTTATTGCTGCAGGGCTGTTAGCAAGTGGCTGTGCTGTGAATACATTTTCTACCACCTGTTCGGGTGGGAGAAATATAAATTCCAGCCACTTGCTTGCACTCAGCCCCGCACTAAAACTACAGCCAGTGCTGGCTGAAAGCCTTCTAAATATTCTTTCAATCACAATTGAAAGAATATTTAGAATGCTTTCTGCCACCAGGCTGTGTTAAATTTGCAGAGCTGTTTTATCCTATTTGGTGGCGAAATATTAGGATCAGAGCCCTTTGCTAGCACGCAGTTCTGCACTGATAAAGCCCGCAGAAAGCCAAATCATTTATTCTTTCCTTGTTGGCTGGCTGCACAGAGAAGGCCCGGCGATTACAGCTGTAAACTGGTCAGCAGCAACTACAACTTGCAATATTTGATTTGTGATCAGGGATGTTCGCACTTGCACCACAATAGTGCTTAGAAGCAAGAGTAAACAGGAGAACCGAGAGTTCATGCTGATTTAACGTTACAGCCAACTCACAATGTGTAAGGAAGCTAGATGCCTTAAACACCACAATTGCACAGAAAGTGAGTTCATC
Source organism: Ambystoma mexicanum (assembly GCF_040938575.1). NCBI lineage: Eukaryota > Metazoa > Chordata > Amphibia > Caudata > Ambystomatidae > Ambystoma > Ambystoma mexicanum. Next base: position 645,440,825 of record NC_090923.1, read on the forward strand.
CATGAGGTCAAACATGGTTTTGCATTCTTCTGTTCAGGGTGGTGCAAATACTCCAAGGAGGTTGCTTTGGGTGTACTTTGCAATTAAACAAGACCTTTGAGGCTCCTGAAACCAAAAATCAAATGTGTACTATTAGAGCTTGGAAGTTTGTGGCAGGTAAGTTGCATACATTGCTGGCAAATTCTGGCTTACCTGCTTAACCAAAGTATGTGATCCTGGGCAAATCATTTGACCCAACCCAACCACACCAGTGCTGGCAAGAATAGAAATGTGCATTTTATCCTTAGGCAGTATCGGTGGCCTCAGCCCTACAGATAAGGAGGGTATCAGCCACTTTTACTCCCTAAAGAAAGGCAAATACTCCCAAAAAATAAAAGCGAGTACAAATACTCCCAACAAAAAATAGGAATCTGACCTTGTGCCCCTGCTTTCACCCACGCAGCTCCATGGATAGGTTTGGTAGTACCACAGGAAGAAACTACTGTTATAACTGCCTGATCAGAAGTAAAGCTGTAGCTTTTATTGTGCATGACTAACTAGGTGCAAAGGAATATTATGACCAAGACCATTTCATTTTCCAGTTAAAACAGCACTGTGCTGCAACACTGACTGCATAACCCAGCCACAGAGAGCCTTGAACGGAACAATGTTTTTAGAGTTTTCTTTATCATTTGTTTGTCCATTCGTGCAGCAAACCTTTACATTTTCCAGACATTGCACTAATGTTATACTTCAGAGGTACATAGAAATCATTTCTGCATTCTTGCGGTACAACTCATTCTGGTGATATTAAATGTTAGTACAACATTGCTAATCAAAAAAGTTTTAATGAGCAAATTCTGCTAACCAATTTTTGAAAACTAATTTATGCCTTGCACAAGAATTCTACACATTCTTGCATTCAAATGGCACACTCATGACCGCCGTGCTAACCGAAGACCACAATGGGTCACAAGCCATTGGCCTACTACAGCGGTACACTAGATTCAGTTATGCAAGGGCAGTTCACATGCGAACACGCTCCTGCAGCTGCCTTTGCCATTGAGAAAAGCTCTTCAATTGTAATGGGATGCTCAGTGACAGTGTACATGGAGCATTCAGTATTTGCGATATTGGAAAGATCGAAGTCTACCCTGACAACCCAGAGAGCATCAGCATACGAAGGTGAAGTGGATGACATTTCCAAAGCAAAGGACAGTCCACTAGTGGAGGGGGAGGTACTCTTTGTTGATGGGTCAGCGACAATTGACCAGGACATGGGACAGACATACGGGCGCGGCAGTAGTGCGCCTCGAAGGGGAAGAATAAACATTAGTAATGAAGATATTACCCATGCACTACTCAGCACAGGCAGCAGAGTTTGTGGCGTTCATTGACGCACTACACACATCACAAGGATGCCATGTGACCATTTATTCAGACTTTGTATACGTCACTACAATGGTGCATGCCGGGTTGTCACGATGGAAAAGGAGAGGATTCCGCTGAAGAGACAGTTCCCCAGTAAAACACGCCGCACTCTTAGATACACCGATTTCTGTACTGTCACAACCTTCTGTGGTAGCAGTCGTTAAGTGCCTGCACACACTGGTAACACTGACAAAATATCCACACTGGTAACACTGACAAAATATCATTAGTAAACGCTGTGGCCAAAACAGCGGCCTACCTTCCTGTCCCAGTAATTTCAGAATATATCACGACTACACCATCACATGACCCACAGCCCATATCATACATAACACTGCCCATCATACAACTGATTGAAATACAGGGAAAGCACCAAATGATGAAAGAGAACTATGGTCAAAGAGGGTGTAAACAGTCCCCCACAGACTTACTCTGAAGACAAGAATGCACTGGCAAGGCAGTAATGCCTGTAGCGATCTTGGCAATAGCATTCAACCAGTTACACCACCTATCCCAAAGATCCAAACAGCACATTGCAGCAGACATACGGGAAGATTGGTTCATACCAAACCTTCAGGAACATCTCACAAACAGGATTATACCCTGCAACATCCATCAAACTTTCAGCACTGGCACTACGCTCAGGACAATACGAGGCACCATGCCTCGCCCTATTGGCCCGTTCTGCGAGTTACACAGATTAAGATGGTTCACGATACCCAATAGTTGTAGTGTGCCCTTTGTCACGGTGGGTTGAAGCTAGACCTTGTGCACATCCGGATGCCAAATGTACCACGCTCTGTTACCACCAGAGTGGTCCCCAGGCGGGCGCTGCTAAATCTTAGTGCACAAGGTTTTCCCTTCGATGGGGCGTGTGCGATGAACTAAAGTCAGACAACAGCACCCATTTCTTCAATTAACCCTTCAAACAAATCACAGCATTACTTGGCAATAAACACCGGATGTGCTCCATTATCACTCCCCCCGCCTCCCCAGCAACAAGCAAACGGTATTGAGAGAATCAACAGCCTTCATAAAAGCAAGCTCTCCAAGCTCTGCACCCCCTTAAATAAAAACTGGTTGCATTGCTTGCCTTCGGGTCCTGTTCAGTTTGCGCACTCAACCAAGTGAAGATCATCACCTCTAACTCCACGAAATAGTAACTGGCAGGCGCATGCATACACCCATCTCCCCAGCAAGGAAGGCATCAGATGCCCATAGTGCTGCAGCGGTTCTAGGGGAAAAATTCAAAGAGTACTTAACAAACCTAACACGCAAGATCAAATAGGACTCCCGACAGATCGTACCACCTCGCCTAGAGGATACACAGGGCATATTCTACTTATCGGCACATCCACTCCCTCCTTCCCAGCAGCTCTCTGGCCGGCCTCCCTTGGCCCTCTTCCTGCGCCTACCAGCAAGGCAAAAAACCTTGGGGTCATCTTCGACTCCACACTCTCTTTCTCTCCTCACATATCTGACGTCTCTCAGGGGTATCCTTCCTTGCTTCTCCTTCCGCCAGAAGCTCACTGTTTCCAGAGCCCTGGTTCTCTCGAAGCTGGACTACTGTAACAGCCTCGACCTAAATCTTCCTGCCTCTACTCTCCGCCCTTTGCAACTCATCCAGAACAGGACTGCGAGACTTGTCCTTGTCCTTGTCCTTGGCCTCAAGCCCAGGGACCGTATCTCTCCAACACTGAAATCACTACACTGGCTCCCAGTGGCTGCAAGGATTAAGTTCAAAACCCTCTGCATTGTCCACAAGGCCTTCTGGGGCCTTGGGCCAAAATACCTTCAACTCTCTTCCGAAATATCTTCCTTCTCGAGCTCTTCGCTCATCCACCTCCAACTACCTCAGGGTCAGCCGCTTCTCCAAGCAAAGAGCTGGGGGTAGATCACTCTCCGCAGCAGGGGCCTCCCTCTGGAACAGCCTTCCTGCCTCCCTGAAACTTGAGGAGAACCATCTCTGGTTCCGGAAGCACCTCAAAACCTTCCTCTTTGCCTCCGCTTTCTCTCCCTCTCTCCCCTGCTAAATTCACTGAACCTGCACTGAATCTGCTACTGGGCCACTCACCGATCTCGGTCCTTGGCCCAGCCACTCTTCCCTGCACGGCCTACCTGCACTACGGGCTTGTCTCTGTATCCTTCAGCCCCTTCTCCCGGCACTTACCTTGCACTTGCCACCAGCTGGCCCTTTTATTTATCTTGTATTCTACTAACCATGTACTGCACTTTTCCCCCCTCTCCCCTTCCCCTTGCACTTTTCCCCAATCCCCTTACCCTTGCGCGATCTGAATGACACCTGGCCTAGTAGGATCATTGTCTGTCTCCCCTTGTTTCCCCCCCCCCCCTCTGCCTCATCGCGCCTTGAAACACTTGTGTATAGGCGCGTTACAAATGCCATATCATATCACTGCAGAGCAACCTACCACAGACACCACGCCCATTCCACTGCTGCTGCCAGGTGAACTGATACATTTCAAGAGCTTTGTGCGCGAATGGAAAAATCCTAGGTTCCATGGCCCATATGAGGGGGTGTTCTCCACCCCCCCAATAAATGTTAAGGGGCTTCGATATTAGATTCACCTCTCTGATGTTCAGAGGCCACCCCCAAATACCTCACCAGCACCCTAAAGAAACCAATATACCCCAAAGTAACCACCTCAGAAGTAATAACATGACTATATATCTCAAATAATAAACATGCATTGCTGCTAAAAGCACAAGCACTTTTACTTAAAGGATAGTTCCGGGACTTTTTTTTTATTGTCCCTACGGGTCGGCCATGTGTTTGTAAGCATAAATCGGTAGATCGTAGGAAACTTTCCTATGGACCTTACCCGACTTTTCGCCCATTATCGCACTCGAAATCAGCCTCCATTTTGTGATAATCCTATCATTCCGCCGCATCGACCTGGCTCACCTGCCTTTGCGGCACTAAATCAAATCCCCCGCCCCTGAGCCTGACATCAGCAGACCCGTACTGCCCATTTCAAGCACGTCTCGTGTCAACAATCGCTGCGCCTCAGCTATTGACGTGTTGCCATGGAAATGGCAGGACGCCTCTTTCCCCAATAAGTATAAACAGACCGTTTCACAACACACAGCAGCAGATTTTCGATTCCATTCCTCTCTCTGTGTTACTTTGAGTATTCTGTGACTCGTTTCAGTGCTCTGGTCAGCTACCTTCGCCGCTTGTAGCCCGTGTGAACACCTGTACCATCTCTGTAAATTATTTTACTATCTTTACCGCACAATGGCCACAATAATGCCGTATATGTACGAGCCCGAGTACACCGAGGAAGAACTACTGGAAAGTCAAGCACGCGAAAACGATGGGGATTCGGACGGCAGTTGGGAGGACCAGTCAACGGATGAAGAGCCTGGACCATGTCGCATGGACGGCGTCTCCACCTGGTGCACGTGCAATCGGTGCGAGCTAATGCCAACTGAGGAGGAGAACTGCTGCTGCCGTGAAAATTCCGGGTGCTTGGCCTACATTTCGGAAAGCGAGCAAAGTCTGCAGGAAGGCGAGCAAAGTCCGCAATGCATCACCGAGCTGCCAGAGTTCAGGGAAGCCTGCCTCTCACGGACCGTGTTGAGGATGATGATGGTGCTTATGCACGAACTTCGCGGCACTGTTCGTCCGCGTAATCCGAGTAACGAGTAAGTATACTCTGTTTGTGATGTCAGTGATGCCACCACTATTTCATGGTCGTCTCCCACATATAAAATTACATTTACATATCATTCGAACGCATGTAAATTTGTTCCATATAGTGCATTTTCTAGATATAATTTTTTTCTAAGAAAAATGACATGTGTTACCTGAATCGACATTGATAAGAAAGTTTGGTCAGTTTAATACAGTTTGCATCTTTTTTTTTCACAGGTGGTACAGGCTGGTGGCCTATCGTTGCTTCACTTGGTGGCTTCACGGGAGGCTCGGACACCGCGTTCGGAGAGTAATACCTGCCTGTGCGGTACTTGCCATTAGACAACATTTCCCCAGTGACAGTGGACAATACCGCGGATTTTCCCTCGATGTGCTGCAACCTCAACTTTACAATGTGTAATGTTTATTATTTATGTTTAATTAAAATCTAAAATAAAGCCCAACATATATTTTAACAATGGTTGTTTTGATTTTTTAAATGAATCTAGTGTATATTCTCCTGGGAGGGTGAGGTATTTATAAACTCACCCCCCTGCATTCCATGTAGTAGATCCTGCAGCCATCCTCTTACATTCAGTTAGATGGCCTCTCCTTGGTGAGGCCCTGCGGCAAACTGGTCTTGTCTGCACGACCACCGCCCCGATCCACCCCCCGCCCTATCAAAGGCAGTTCGCACCGGGGTACTTGTGCTGGCAAGTGGAGCTGTCAGGGAGCGATAAAGGCCAAGAGGTGCCAAAGACCATGTACACTTCAAAGTGGTCTATAGAGCATGGGTTGTTGTTCCCATGTCTACCTACAGACCCCGTGTCTCCTGCCAAGCATCCCCCCTCACGCTGGACGGCCCCCTGCAATCCACATAAGTGTGTCTCCATTCACGAGTCTTCCTGTGTCTTGTCTGCACGACCACCGCCCCGATCCACCCCCCGCCCTATCAAAGGCAGTTCGCACCGGGGTACTTGTTCTGGCAAGTGGAGCTGTCAGGGAGCGATAAAGGCCAAGAGGTGCCAAAGACCATGTACACTTCAAAGTGGTCTATAGAGCATGGGTTGTTGTTCCCATGTCTACCTACAGACCCCGTGTCTCCTGCCAAGCATCCCCCCTCACGCTGGACGGCCCCCTGCAATCCACATAAGTGTGTCTCCATTCACGAGTCTTCCTGTGTCTTGTCTGCACGACCACCGCCCCGATCCACCCCCCGCCCTATCAAAGGCAGTTCGCACCGGGGTACTTGTGCTGGCAAGTGGAGCTGTCAGGGAGCGATAAAGGCCAAGAGGTGCCAAAGACCATGTACACTTCAAAGTGGTCTATAGAGCATGGGTTGTTGTTCCCATGTCTACCTACAGACCCCGTGTCTCCTGCCAAGCATCCCCCCTCACGCTGGACGGCCCCCTGCAGACCGCATAATGCCACGACATATACACGTCATTCATTCACAAACACACCCCTGTTTCGAATTCTTTATAACCCACTTCATATTTCTAATGAGAACTTCTTTGCGCTTTGCTAGTCAACCCGTGAAGGTGCTGGTTATCTGCTCTTCGTCTCTGTGAACTTCCGTGACCACTTTGAGCAAACTCGTCAGTTTGCAACCTGTGAACTGCTCCCTGTTCTACGACAAGAAACTACTCTGATCCCTGCATCTAACTGTTTGTTCGTCAAGGTAAGTCCATGTACCATAATCATTTTGCGTCCAATTTTTTAATTTATATCTATTTGCTAGTAGTCATCAAATTGCATCCATGTTTTCTTTTCGTTCACGACAGTACATGCAAGGAACTAGTCACATGTTCTGAGTTTAGTCAAATTACTTTTTCTATTTTTTGAAAGTTATTGAAATACTTATCCGCATGTGAATAACGTGTATAGTTCCAAGAACCAAAACGGACCTTGCATTAAACCTTTTATGTGTCATTTAATGTTTTAACACATTGGTATTCATAGAGAATTGTTGATCTTTACTTTTCAGAACTTTCCATAATGCCTGCCTGTTCCATTGGCGGTTGCCCTTCGAAGACCCATAACAAATCTGAAGGTACTATAATGCATGTTTTCCCTAAGACAATAGATCAGATAAGAGAATGGGTCCGATATTGCGGATATCCAGCCTCTGAGATAGAAAGTAGAGTCCTAGAAGTCTTTGCGGACAAGAGGGGTGATCGATACCGCATCTGCAGCAGGCACTTTAGCCCAGACATGTACTCCACATCATTGCTAATAAGGACGAAAACACCGCGAGCGAGGCGAAAATTGCTCTCAACCGCTATTCCCACTCTATTCGTCCACATCCCTCCACTGGTGAGTCAAGTTTACGTATTTATCTCTCGGCATTGCGGTAGTGTGTAGCATTAGCTAACAATAATTTCCCCATTTATGTATCCACTCAATATGAAGGCTGAAGATTCTCCATCCGTGTCGTTATTGCAGTCATCAGCCACTTCAAGCGCCTATCGGGTAATCTTACTTAGCTATTCTGACACTGACTTGTTTTAGGCATGTAAATCAATAGTTTTAATTGATCGTGTAATTATTTTACCTAATGGTACACCCTAGTACTCGTCCTCTAGTCTTTGTTTTCAGTTATAATTATTGTTATCCAAAATAATGCAAGTACTGTCTTTCAGGGAGATGCTGAGGAGTCCAACGCATTGACGACAACCGTAGATGTCACTCAGATGCTCGAGGTACGTTTCCGGACAGTTCCATCGATGGAGATCATCAGATCTTGCATTCTTGTAGCGTGATTGTTACACACAATGTTTCTTTCGTTTTTAGCCATTGGTATGTCCTTCTGTCGTCGCCCTCCTATGTGTCTTCTTTTTTCAATATTGTGTTCATTACTAATGAAAGTCCTATGTTTCAGGGAGTCGATGGAGCATTAGTCCAAGAGGAAGGGGGAGCATGCAGTTACGGGTCGGCGCAACAGCTTGCAGAAGTGTGCACCGCAGTTACAGCGTCCCTTGATGTTCTTATGCATTTCGAGGTATGGATACTGACAGATCAATCATGCGAGATCAAATGACGTGATTACATCCGCTATACTTCCTTCTTTATTAACGCAAGTACTATGTTTCAGGGAGCTGACGGAGCTTCTTCAACAAGAACATCACCCCTAGTAGTTGATGCAGATCTCTGGGTGGTGACACTTCCAACGATGGAGCAAATCGAATCATATTTAGATATCCATTATTTATTTTAGACAACTGATCATTTGTGCAGGTCTATTTAGATGAGCCGTTGACGCCTGCAGAAAGTTTATGTTCTTTTAAACAAAATAGAAAACCATACTAATGCAATTACTGTGTTTCAGGGAGTTGCTGAAGCCTCATCTTCAATAATATCATCAATGGAAGTCTATGCGGAGCCCGAGGTATGGATCTTGACAGTTCAATCTAACTAGATCAACAATGCGTGAACTATTGTCGTTTGAATGTTCTACACAATGCGTTCATTCGTGTTTTGCTATTGAGATGTACGTATGGGTATTGGTCCCCAAGTACATTTTGTGTTTTCAATATTATTATACATACTAATGAAAGTTCTATGTTTCAGCGAGTCGATGGAGCCTCAGTGAGTGATGGATGTGCTTATCATGAAAGTATAGTCGTTGCAGCGCGAGAGGAAGTGGAGACATGCACACACGAGTCGGAGCAACAGCGTCCAGATGTTGAAGTTCGAGGAAAGAAAGTTTCAAAGAAAAGAAAGCAAAAGAAGGTTAGTGTCCTGTTCACTATATTATGTTGTCTTTCACTGTCAATAGTTCAATACTGTAAGTTGTGTTTAAACTGAACATCCCTTTTCTAATCTGTCCTCTAGTTGCGAGTGGGTGTACGAACTAGATCTACACAGACAGTGAAGCGAACGAGAGATGTTGCTTGTCAAACCTTTTGGCAGGGACTTGAGACTGGAGATGCATCGTGCCAATGGGAAGAATATGAAGTGATTGACAACGGAGCTATACCACCACCAGCCATTGATAGTGAATGTCCTCCTGGTAGTTTGGATGCAGTCGTAGATCAATTCACAGAATCCACACCCGCAAAAAATAAGAGCACGCGAAAGTTGAAGACATTGTTTTTTTCTCCCATCTCCGGACAAGGAACAGATGTTGCAATGGAAGAGAATGAAGTGGACGACAATGAAACACCATCAATATCACTCAGCATAGCGGAAGACGATATCAGAGATTGTACCTTTCATGCGAGTGACATGTCCTCAACGTTACAGGCCGAACCAGCTGGGATGCAGAGTGACAGTATAAGGAAAGAGGCCAAATTCATTGTATTCGATAGCTGTTTGATGGATATTATTATGATGATGAAATGTGGGCATTGGGTTGGTGATGAAGTATGTGGGGAGCCATTGATTAATGTGACTCGTGCAATTCGAGGCACTAACCTTAAAATACATGCCACCTGTACACAATATCATCCGTTCGCATGGTCTGCACAACCCATGCTGGGGCAACTGCCAGCAGGCAATCTACTTTGTGCAGCGGCCGCACTTTTTAGTGGTTCAAGTTTTAAAAAGTTACAGTATTTCTTTCAGTTTGTGGGAATCCATTTCATTGCGAAAAGTCAGTTCTACAAATACCAAACCGATTATCTATTTCCAGCCATCAGCGAAGCTTGGAGAATGGAAAAAATGTCAATGGAAAGTACATTCGCGGGCAAACGCTTCAGGCTAGCCGGTGATGGACAATGCGACAGTCCAGGATTTTCAGCCAAGTACTGCACCTACCACTTTCAGGACATGGAAAGTAAGAAAATTGTGAGTTCGGTGGTCGTGCAGGTGTCACAAAGTACATCCTCAGTGGCCATGGAGAAAGTTGGCTTTGTAGCATCATTGCAAGAACTACAATCGCGGGGAATGGTGATCGACCTGATAGCCACGGACAGACACGTTTCAATTGCCAAGACAATGAGAGAAGAGTACAAAAATATAAATCACCAATTTGACGTTTGGCATCTTGCAAAATCAATCAATAAAAAATTGTCGGCTGCAGGAAAAAAAAAAGATATGCAAGGTATTTCACAGTGGTCCAAGTCAATCAGCAACCATCTTTGGTGGAGCTCAAAAACATGTGAAGGGTCGTTGGAAATTCTACTGGAAAAATGGCGGTCAGTAATGTTGCACTGTAGCAACGTACATCGATGGTCGACAAATGAGCATTTCCACAAATGTGAACATGGCCATTTGTCCACAGAGGAGGCACGGAAGAAGAAGTGGTTGATTCCTTCATCACCCACTCACAAGGCCATTGAAAAGATTGTATTTGATAAAACTATAACAAGAGATTTGAGGGGACTCACGGAATTCTGCCACACAGGAGATTTGGAGGTGTTCCACAATATGTGCCTAAAGTACAGGCCCAAAAGATTGCATTTTGGCATGGAAGGCATGATAAATCGGACTCTTCTAGCGGTCTTGGCACATAACCATAATGTTGGCCGTCAACAAAGTAGGACGACCGGAACTTTAGGGACGCTTCGCTACAATAAGGCCTTCACTAAAAGAAGTAAACAATGGGTGATCAAACCAGTGTTTGAGGATATGCAATATGAGTTTATTGAGAGACTTATCGTAGATGTCCTCGATAGGCACATACATGGAGTGGTGAACGAACCTATGCAGGGGACAACTGCATTGCCACCCAACATTGCCTCTGTTCCATGTCCACCTAAAGCAGAGCTCATTGAGAAATACACATCACGGTTTAAATGATTGTAATTCGATTGTCTGTTCTCTCGAGTCTCCTCATGTTGCAGGCCCATTGCAATTAAACCAAACAGTAATATAAATCATTTTTACAAAAATTATAGAATGTTTCCGTATTACAAACACATGGCCGACCCATAGGGACAATAAAAAAAAAGGCACGCAGACAAGATGCCCTTACACTAACTGGAGCTAACTAGAAATGTGTGCTCGCTCAAAGTGAAGGTCAGCTGCTTTGATGTTTTGCTCGGGTGGCGGAACGGCCCACGACCCAATATAAGGTTCTATTGTGATTTGACCTTGACAGGCCGGGACCATCCTGAAAGACTAAGAAAAGATAATGAATAAAATTTCAGAAACGAAACGATGAGCCACGTTCATTAGAAGAAGTAACGTCGGCAAAGAAGGAGTGGTGTTTCGGGTCTGCCCTACACAGAGACACAATGGAAAATGCAAATATAATGTAAGTAACTTTTGATGAGTTTATACCGCAATTTCATTACTATACAGTGGCTTTAAAGACGGGTTCAGTTGTACTTGTTCGTTCTATGTGGCATAGTGTTTTCTACCGCGCACTATCTGGAGGAGAAACATCTGCTTTTACTGAAGCACCTCAAAACCTTCCTCTTTGCTTCTGCTTTCTCTCTCCCTCTCCCCTGCTACAACTGGTCCACTGTCTGCGACCTCGGTCCTGGGCCCTTCCACTCTCCACCTGCACTGCCTCCCTGTCAACCCCTGCACTGGGGGACTGTCTCAGTATCCTACAGCCCCCCCTTCCCAGCACTTGTTCTGCACTTACCTTGCACTTGCCACCAGCTGGCCCTATTTATTTATTATTTTATGCTACTTACCTTGTACTCCACTCCCCCCCCTCCATGCCTCGCCACGCCTTTAAACACTTGTGTACACCCAGTAGCGCTGTCCTCGCTATGAAATGAATAATTTTAATAAGGATCTGATGGTGAGACTAATTTCATTTTTTATGTTTTTAGGTACATCATTCACTACTGTCTGTGTCACGAGTACCAGACACCGGCGGACGGCTTCTACAGCCGCCAGTTGCTTCTCCGCGTGAACAACGTTACCACCCTGACCATTTTATGGGACGATCGCCAAGTACAAGTATGCCCTTACGCGGTACTAACGGTTAGATGCAACATACCTACCGTTGTGGTGGCCTAGTGCCTCGTTGTTGGAACAGCCATGCGATTATCAGTGCGACAGAAGAGCTTATTTTTATCGTAAACCAACACCCTGTGTACTGCACACGAACATCGCTTCCCTCAAGACGAACTAATTTGGATCGAGAGCAAAGAAAAATGCAAATCGCTGAATATTCTCTAAACATTTGATGTCCAATAAACGTACTTTGCCAAATGTACAATCTTGCCGTTTGCTTTTAAACCACGGTTTCACATTCCGAATTGTGGTGCTGTATTGTGAGATGCTCTAAGACCCTGTGTACAGCAAAGGACCATCGCGTTCCTCAATACGAACTTTTTGGAACATGAGCAAATAAAAATGCAAATCGCTGAATATTCTCTAAACATTTGATGTCAAATAAATGTACTTTACCACATTTACAATCTTGCGGTTTGATTTCAAAGTACAGTTTCATATTCCGAATTGTGGTGCGCTGTATTGTGAGCTGATCTGTGTTGATTTCCGGGGTCTGTGTGGAGTCGCGTAGAAGACGCCTGGGCGCGTTTGCCTACGCAGCTCAGTCACGTCACGGATAGAGGCGGGGAATATGAATGTTTTGATAAAGTCTGTTTCAGGGGCGGGGGATTTGATTTAGTGCCGCAAAGGCAGGTGAGCCAGGTCGATGCGGCGGAATGATAGGATTATCACAAAATGGAGGCTGATTTCGAGTGCGATAATGGGCGAAAAGTCGGGTAAGGTCCATAGGAAAGTTTCCTACGATCTACCGATTTATGCTTACAAACACATGGCCGACCCGTAGGGACAATAAAAAAAAAGTCCCGGAACTATCCTTTAAAGTCTCTCTCGTTTCGGTTCTCTATCGGAGTATACAGAATGGAACCCTCCACGTCAAATGATTCATTGTATATTGAAAAAGTAGATAGATATTCTGTTAATTCAAGATGGTTATACTTCTACACTTGTGGGCTACACTTACTGCTCTCCTATTTACTATAATGATGTTCATGTTAGTAAAAGAGGAGGGTAAGAGGGACATGGATGAAAGTGCACTGCTAAACACAACAGTAACGTTACTGTACATATGTATAATATTTCTCAGATTAGTAATAACAGTGTTAGCATGCAAGCAAATACACCTGGCCAAATGAGTGTGTGCATGAGCAAAATGTTAGAAATCTTATTTCCCACAGTTGAAAACTTCTTGTAACACAAATATTAGTAATAGTACTCTAACAAAGAGATATATATCACGGCATGATAGAATGAAAAGGCAAGCGCGTAGGCCCAAATATTATGCATACCATGGCCTAGGCCTGGATGCTATTGAATATATTTATATCCTGAGCACTTGAATAGCTGGTATACAGACATGAGTGCAGTGGGCCGACAAAACGGTAGCTGCTATGTATGTTCATTGATACTGCACGCATCAGGGGCACCCAAGGTTTTATTATGACAGGAAATTCCAATTATAGAGGCACAATGCCTGGTTCATCTTGTGCTACGTAGAGTAAAAGGCACCTTCCAGGCACACAGCATGCAACTAGAGCTTGTGGATCCAAACGCCCTGCAATGCAGCAACAATAACCATATTTAGTGATTGATGGGTTGAAGCACGAAAACAGCAAGTGGCAGGAAACAACACACAGCTGCCTAGCTGAAGGCCTCCTGGGATACGAAGAGGAAGTAGTGGCGCTCAGGGTGAAAAATGTGCACAAATATGGACAGAGCACGTCATGAAACTGACATGGATTGCAGCAATGAGAGGAGATCTATGAAGTGCACCGAGAGGAGAGCTATGAATCATGTTTCCACTGCGAAGGAACCATCTTTGTCGGTTCCCACGAACGATGCAACAGAACATTGCTGATTCCAGACTTGAAAAGGGGCACAACAGCAGCGATGGACGACTACTGGGTTCGTGGCCAACAAGCGTACTTGAACCTCCCACCATCATGGAGGGGCTACTGTTCACTGGCCACGCTACACTAAGCACTACACATAGTCCCAGAAGAACACTTGAAAGGGGGGCCAATACCGACACAACCCCAAAAGTGTCCCTGGCGTTTGGAGAACAGAACCCGATGCCGTCACCAGAATTTTGCATTCTACCCAGGAAGAGCCAATATGATAAAGAGCATCAACTACCTATCAAAAGACTACAGCACTGCTCGGGGAGATACCTGAAGAATACCGACTGTTCAGCTCAGCTGAAACTTTTTTCGCCTCACTATTGCTACCCGGTGTAAAGGGCAGTAGCTAATGCTAAATGGCTGCAGATAGTACACTGGGAACTGGTCCAGTTGGCAAACGACACTGAGCATGGGTTCAACGTCATAAAGGTTGAGCTGCCTGCCCGGAGGTTGATGACGATGTAGAACTGCTACGTCCTGGATATGCGGACGGCAATGGAAAGAGGCGTGTGCCAAGAAAAAAAATAAAAAGTTTACAAAAACATTGGGGATTCGTGTTGCACATTCTTGCCTCCCGAAAATGCCGAAAACGGATCGGTGTCTCATAATAGCGGTAGTACACGGCCTGGGAGTGCGCATGAAAGCATGTATCCAAGGAGAAGACTGGTTTGACATTGCCTTCGATTGGGATCCATCCTGGTTAGGAGCCTTTTTGAAGATGCTGGTACCTGCCAGTCATCGTATACATCCTGGTTCTTTTTTGCACATGCCAAATGGGGCTCTGTTATTGTGCCAAAGCAGTGCCTAATAGCGCAGTGATGTTGGTTTCAATTGGCGTTTCAAAAGTACCTTGTAATACAAAAGAAATACAAAATGACCATGCCAGCCCGCAAATGCTCTCCATTTTCTATGGAGATGAAGATGAAGTAGATCGCTTATACCACACTATCATTGTTCCACCCAGACCATGAACATTATAAAGAAGTTTGGGTAGATTTAGCTGGGGATGTATCTACACGACATGCACCCCCAAAGAATATGTGCGAGCAGGAGAGAGCCTGCAGGATGCATGTAGGACATGGATGCCAATAAAGGAACACCATATTAAGCTGCAATAAAAAGGGAAAAGAACTCGTTACTCTAGAAGTAACGAAAAGGGGGGAATGTTGGGAAGGAAATTAACCTCTGCCACCCCCCTGTGTGCTTTACAGTGAGGGCAATCCCATAGACACACTTGCGATGTACCAGGGGTAGGGGGCGTGCCAAGAAACCCTGCACGAACACAATATTACATGAAATACAGATGTATATACCTAGTGCGCGCATATAATAAGCACCATTATTTATAGTGATGTAGAAACATTCAGCCCGCATGGCCGCGCAGTAAACACAAGCCCAACAAAGAAACCTGAACAGGCCCAAGTACCGATGGTAGAAAGACCTGTGCTGCTAACTCCCAGAAAAACTGCTCTTTGTTCCATAACTGTTGAGATTACTTGTTAACCCAAAAAGGAATGCGCCCTGCAAGGCTGCGAGACAGCACCAGGCGCCCCACCATGCACATTTATCACAGCCAGGCCAAAAGCGGACCTCCAACCCCCACCCAGCCCATCAGGAGTTATGACACCAACAACTAAGTACAAGGCCTCTATAATTCCACGATAGTAGGTGACCGCAGACCACCAACCATAAACCCAGTGGTCATGAAAGATCTAAAAGAACACGGCCATTCCACCTTATTTCATAATGACACTTTGTAATACGAGGTACAGGGAGGAATAAATTGTAGTCCAAAGTGAGGGTGGAAACCTTGGGTGCGGATAGTGCGATACAGAATGAGAGAAGAATGTGTGGATCAGCATGGTGTTAAGCCTCCCCCTGTGCCAGTCCTAGAGCTTCCCAGGAGTTGCCTGCCATAATGATAGAATAGCATGGTCTTACAATAGTAACTAATGAGGAACGAGACCTTCATTCCCTGGAGACGATGAGCCCAGCTGACCCCACGTGATAGAAGACAGACGGGCGGACGGGGCTGGGATCAATAGCAGCCTTGTATCCCCTTTGGACCAGGCCGCCCATGTATAGGGTCTGCCAACCAGCAACGCAGGCTTTTACTTTATGTGTAACATCATTAGTGATGATGTGTTGCTTATAACCTTCTGCTTGTAGTATTTCTCAGCAGAACGTTCTCCAGCAGCAGAGTTCTTTGCTGGCCTATATATTTTTTGTGCGATTAAACCTGGTTATCCATGCAAGAATCTTTTTCCTTAGCGCGTTTTCTTCTCTGGCGTGAGCATTCCGGGGTGTGCCCTCGTAATCATTGAGTGAATTCTTGTGTTTCAAGAGTGCATTGCCTTCCTATTCAGTGTGTTAGGGTAAGGTAAGATAGGATATATAGAGAACCGTGCACGGATATTTGGGAGAGCAAAACAATTGCTCAGCCAGCATATGTGCAGTGCATGGGCCACACGTGCGGTAGCCTGAGTGGGGCATGCATTACTAGGAACGTTGTGTAGTACTGGTTAGTATGTGTTGAGGACAGTGTGTAGTGCACGGGACAAGGTGCTGTATGTGCAACAACTGTGCAAGTGTGATTTTGTATGTAGTGGTGATGTGTGTGCGTGCAGATTTGAGCTTAAAGCAGCATGTGTGTCTGTAATGCTGATGTGATGTGCAAATAAAATGGTACTGCGCTCTTTGTGGGTGGGTGCACATTCATTGCTGGGCCTGTGCGTGTGAGCAATATAGTGCTGGAGGCAGTGTGCTCGTCTGTTTGCAGTGCTGGAGGTAGGTTTTTGGTGTAGGGTTACTGGTGGGTGCAGTGCAGTTCTGGTTTGCGTCTGGGTTGATGCTGTAAATGCACTTTATATTACGATAAATAACAAATAAAGCTCTTGGAAAAAAGAAACTGTTCTATGCTTCACAGTGGAGAAGTCGCCATTTGGCTAGGCTGTGGAATTACACATTCCAAAACGGCTGCACCATTTGCAGGATCTGCATCCATCTCTCATCCCAATAGGTATACCTCACCAGGTGTCGTCCTGCGACACCTACGAGCCAAAACTAAACATATGTCACTGCTAACCCCTGAATTGAGATTCGTGAACTCAATCCCATGAGGGTGGCAGGCGACATTAGATCTCTCTCTGGCACCAGAAATCCAACGGTTTCGTTTCCATCACAATGGCCTCATGTGCCTTTATTTTTCACACAGTTTCAAACTGTCATTTCTTACTGGTGAAACGTCTCCAAAAGGAGGGTGTTCATGGGTCAAAAAAGGACACGGGCGGAATCCCTCGCCATATCCCCATGTACAAAGAAGGATCAAAGACTACAGTAACCTGGGAGAGCAGGCGATTACACAATTGCTCCATGCAATTAATTGTGCAGATTTCATCTCACTAAGGTGACCCTTGAAAGCTTCTTTATGAAGATCACAATATTTTCCTTGCGCCGAGTAGATTAGGAGCCCTACATACTAGAAATCTCTCCCAGGTCGCTGGCTCCCGAGTATTATAGGGCTAATAATAGCTTAGGTCTGTCTCTCTTGTCTTGTTGAGATTGTCACACACGGGTGGTCAGTCATTTTTTCGAAAAAATAATGTCGGGAAAAAAAAAAGTCGAATTCCGTTTTTTTAAATTATATATTTATTTTGGGGTCCGGGAGTAAAAAAAAAAAAAAAAAAATGGGTAAAACAAAAAAAAAAAAAATCAAAAAAAAGGAGGGTTGGGGGGGAACCCCCCCCCCCCATTTCGAATAAAAAACGTATTTTAAAAAAAATGCAACTTTTTTTTCAACATTATTTTTTCGAAAAAATGACTTTCGACATTTTTGCATTCCAAAAAATGACTATAAACCTCACACACGATAGGGATAGTCTAACAACTGCGACCAGCAGACAGTTTGTCACAGAGGTTGCAGCTGTAAAAGCAAGCGCTGAAAGAACCCAAATGTTTATTCGAGAACTCATGCTAAGCATATAAAGGTTTTTGAAATAAATTTCCAACGGGGCCAATGCCACCATTCCATTCCCCCAGTTCCTTTCATACGGACAACTGCAGTGCCATCTTTTCCAGTGGCAGATGCCATCCGCCACCACACGAAATAGTGCATTGCCCCACAGCAACGACAGTGCACCCAGTTTTCCAATCCTTTCATGTACCAACGACACCAGACTCTAGAACCCCCTCCCCCCTCTTTCAGGCCCCCCCCCCACCAGTCTCCAGCTCTACCAGCTCTCCCACAAACACAGACTAAGCAAACGTAAGTGGCTTGGCCTGTGCTGGTGTTACATCCTAGATAAGCATACCCATGTGGAACAGCAGTTGACGTTGCAAAGCTGGCTCTAGAAATGCAACGGCTGCGTTCCACTTACATTTGCCTCTCTGGCCTTTTATTTTCATACCCTAGCAAACTGGGAAACAGACATCAAAAGAAGGGCGCTGAGCAGTCAAGGATAGGCACCAATTTTAACTCTCACAGCTATTAACTACTTATGGTGGATGATTTTATTATCTGGCTGGACTTTCTCCGATAAGCCCAACACCACTGATTGTTTAGCTCTCTTGATGGCACACAACTTTGTTTCCTGCATCTCTGCATAATGAATGGCACGGCTTAGACCTCTAATCCAGAAATGTCCTGATCCAAGCTGGTACTACAATTCGTGTTGACACAGAGCACAGGATTCAAGTGTATAAAAATGATAATCAACAAAACATGGTCTCCTACATTTTTTATATTGTTATGGTACTGCTAAATCAATTAAAATGTCTTTTATAACAATTATAAACTACATCTTGAAACATGCCCGTTAGTATTGTATTTCAAAATTAAATCGATAAACTCATTGACAATTCCCTATGGGCAAACCAACAAAAAAAAAACTTGAATAGCCATGTGGAATCCAACTATTGTCAATTTCTCCAAATACCAAAATGCTTTCTTTGCATCAGAGGTTCGATTGGTTTACAAAAGTAACTACTACAGAGACTCTCACCCCGTGGCTTCAAGCCAGGCGAAACCAAAACCTATCCAAGCTCCACTTTATAACTTCAAACGGCTCAGTGAAGTGCACTATACTACTAAAACAATTGCTCTACTTGCAACACGTTCCTATGGACATATTGCTTAATACCGCAGTTCAATAAATCAAAAAATAAACTACTCATTATATTGCCAAACGTGGACAACAAAGGGAATATCAACAATAAAAAAAAATGTATATGAAGGCAAGGAACAGAACTAAAGAACCTATTCAATTTGCTAGATAGAGAATGTCACCCTTTCCTAAAAGTAAACGTTGCAATCAACAAAGAAAAGATGTTATACAGCGCAGTCTCATTACACTAATAGAGAAAACAAATGGTGGCTATGTGGTTAAAATAAATAAATACTGCAAACTATTACAGACAAAACTGGTACAATGATGAAGAATAGTCCTTTGAACCCTATGCTGGTCACCATGCAGATAGAAATAAGCAAAAAAGATACTACCTCTCCTCTTCAGAAAAGTATGACCCAATTTCTGAGAGATATTGGCTGGACAGACAGAGGGACATCTATTTCCCAAGAGGTCATGATAGCACTGGGGAAAAAGATAGATCTCTGGGATTGGTTGGAGAACTTTTCTCATCTAGGGTGTCTAAAATCTTATGCTTTTGTAAAATATCGACTCTACAACTTTATGAAACCTCAGGCATGTCTATACCTATGCCCCTCAACAAGGCTAAGACGGTTTATTATTCTTTTCCGTATGGAGCAACTTCCGACC
This sequence comes from Ambystoma mexicanum, assembly GCF_040938575.1. NCBI lineage: Eukaryota > Metazoa > Chordata > Amphibia > Caudata > Ambystomatidae > Ambystoma > Ambystoma mexicanum. Next base: position 645,460,477 of record NC_090923.1, read on the forward strand.
ATGTGTAATGTGGGACCTAGGGAAAAGATCTCAATTGTTGGACGAATATGTCGTATATGCAAACTACCTGAAAGTCTGGAGACAGCCAAGCATCTACTAACTGAATGCACCATAATGAGACCCACAATTGTCAAGTATCTAGGAGAATTTGCCCATAATCTGGAATTCATACCGGAAAATCAATTCTGGCTATACTGTACTAATACAGCGAATATGCATCTTTTTATTGCATTATATAATGTATGGCTTCAGATTGAAAATGTGATGGATATTCGGATTTAAATGACTGAAATGATTTAAAACGTGTTTTATTATGGAGTTCCCTTTCTATTTTGTATATAATTGATTTTTTTTATTCTACTTTTATATTTGTATAATTGTATAAACTGTATTTTATTTTTTGTATTCTGTATTTGATTATGTAAAAGTAATGTGTAAAGTTTGAATTTTTTCAATCTATATCACATTAAAGTATTTAATTAATTTAATTATATTGCCAAACGTGGACAACAAAGGGAATATCAACAATAAAAAAAAATGTATATGAAGGCAAGGAACAGAACTAAATAACCTATTCAATTTGCTAGATAGAGAATGTCACCCTTTCCTAAAAGTAAACGTTGCAATCAACAAAGAAAAGATGTTATACAGCGCAGTCTCATTACACTAATAGAGAAAACAAATGGTGGCTATGTGGTTAAAATAAATAAATACTGCAAACTATTACAGACAAAACTGGTACAAAACTTATAACCCAAATAATCATAAAATCACTGACTCACAATGGCAACAAATGATTTGATCATCTCACATACCACACATTTCAGTAGAACAGCCTGGCCAAGTATAAAATACTGGCATACTTCCCTCCATCCAATGCTGCCACTGTAATATGGAGACAGATCTCAAACACGCTTCATAACTAGAAATCTTCCAACTTGTGAAATGTGCGACTTGGTTCAAATTGACCTTTTTTATTATTATTCTTTTTCTAAAATGACATTTACAAAGCACCTCTATGAGAGCAGGCTCCAATCCCACTTAAGGAGATGTGCAATTATACCCATGTCAAAAGGGGGAACTATGAAAATAGTAAAAAATGTGCTTTGAAACACATTGTGTATAGGCGCTATATAAATAAACTATCATATCATATACCAGGAGCTGTGTTTGGCTCCCCAGGTCGACTGTAGGTGAACACACATTCCTATGTGAATTTAACTCTGGATTGGGACAATCGATAAATGAACATGAGGACCCAGCTATACACCATTTAAAGCATAGGAGATCATAAATAATGGACAAAATGATAATTTTGCATCTGATGTGGAATTTATTTGCGGAATGCTATGCACTAGCTCCTCGTCCCCAGTTGTAGTTCCTAATATAATGCTGAATGCTGGATACCCAGGAGCTACACTTAGCTCCTGCTCATCTGATCTTAATTTCGATCCCCGTTAAGGGGCCTGGAGAAGCAGGTCCCTGCATTGCTCAAAATAAGCCCTACAACATAAGACCGTAAGTGATCCCCTCTCCTCCCTCTACAGGAGACCTACTAGTATTTGGGCCAAATGTAATCTTCTAAATCACAATAGATTGACCAATTTAGAGTCTTAGGCATCGCCCTAGACTGTGGGCAGAGTGACATGGTGGCCCACTAAGCACAGACAAAAGGGCGGCGCCTAGATTGCCATCTGCCGCTCAGCAATAAAACATTACTGGAGATTTTTGCAAGAATTGACGAGCTGTTTTAACCTGCTTCCAAGGCGAACCATGGTCCGATATTCCTAGGATCTATGTGTGCTGAAAGGTAGCCCATACTTTAACCTTTAAATACAGGTACCCCTAATCACACTGACACCACAGATTAAAGTACAAAAAAGAGGATGAGGGGGGGGGCAAAGCACTTTGCCGCCCCAACCATAAGTCTGTCCTTCCGTGGCCAGCTCCTCCAGACTGATGCCAAGCAGGCACCTATGAATTGTGTTTCATGTATATGTTTTTGCAATTGACAAACATTTTGAGAATTTTTATAATCCATATGGGAATTTTTATGATATAATAAAATAAGTATTGATGTGTGTGGATGTGAATTGTATTCTTTCACCTCCAAATGTGAGATAGATCAGTATAGACTGTCAGCATTTTTACGTGGTATGTCCTATGCCTTGTCCTTCATCCAACAGTATTTCTTCATCCTGGCCTCGTAGTTATGTAATACACTAGTCCTTCCAAGGTATGGTCAGGTGTATATACTGTTCAACTTGGTTACTGGATACTGCCATAGCTCATCCAAAACTGCTGTTTTTGCCTTACAACGGCTGCTACAGTCTTCTTTCTTGCATGGCCAGGTTAGAAACTACTTAGCATATTGCTGCCTAAGCAGGAATACATTGTCGCTTCATTTTGCTATATTATATATATGTATATGTAAAACACACCTTCCCGCCATGCTCTCAACACTTCACTCAATATTCTTATATTGTATCTGGTCCAGTAATTCCGCTTAAAACCCCGTTTTCCCATAATGTTACATTGTGTATATGAGCCCCAGTCCGTCTGCTGTGTCTCCGGATGTACGCATGCAAATTCGACTGCGCATGAGAGCCCTTTTACTTCCTCTGTGTACTAATGCTGGCTGAGACGCTGAATCCACTGAAGATTGCCTCACAGGCTCAATACTCAAACATCCTGCATGGGATTAGATATGTGCCCAGTCTAGTCATTGTAAACAATCAGTGTCGGACACATTAATGGTGACAACCATTGGTTATGTTCATCATTACCATGAACATTTTTTCAGCTGGGCATTCGTCACCCCAATACCAAGGTTGTGGAAGGACAAGGCAATCAAATGAAATCCATTACAGCATTCCAGTTTCAGTCATCTCCGAAGATTCCAGACCCATCTACCTCTGAAGAATTTCCACTAACTTATTCAATATTGAAGATGGAAAGAGACATGTCGGGTTTTTGAGTGTAGTCATGAATAGGGACTAACTCGTTTAAGTAGTTGTGGCTACATTTTTCAGTTACACAAAAAACTAAGATTTAACAGTACAAATCATGTTTTGGTTACTGGTTATATAATGTTTAATGAATGTCATTCATTTTTTGGTTTAAATACACTTTAGTGATCTGCTTTATTTTGATAAACAATTTTTGGGATGAAGTCTGTTTTGATGTTCACTGGATTGTGAGTGAGTTGAGTATGATGAATTTGAGTGTTTGGCTGGAGTTGTGGTGTGAGTGTTTGAGTTTGCTGTAAGTTTCATTATGAACAACATTAATTATGTGTTTGTTTGATTTATTCTATGAATTGTGTTTCATGTATATGTTTTTGCAATTGACAAACATTTTGAGAATTTTTATAATCCATATGGGAATTTTTATGATATAATAAAATAAGTATTGATGTGTGTGGATGTGAATTGTATTCTTTCACCTCCAAATGTGAGATAGATCAGTATAGACTGTCAGCATTTTTACGTGGTATGTCCTATGCCTTGTCCTTCATCCAACAGTATTTCTTCATCCTGGCCTCGTAGTTATGTAATACACTAGTCCTTCCAAGGTATGGTCAGGTGTATAATGGAACCTGGGGTCCCCATTTTTGTTTGATGGTTTATGAGCCCCAGCCTGCCCGGATGTTTTGACAGACAGGGAACTGCAGCTGAGTTACCTCGTGTGCTTTGCCAGCCTTAGCGAACACTACAGCACAGACTCATTTATTTTTAACTGGCTGCATTCCTTTTGGCACAGAGGATTCTGCTCTTTACCGTGCTCTGAGAAAAAACTAAATACAATGTAACATTTTCACAAATTCATTCAACTAATAGTTATTCGCACCTTATATTTAACCCCTTAAGTGCCACCGACGAGCCGGCTCGTCAGTGGAAACCGCTCCAGGTTGCCACCGATGAGTCTGCTCGTCGGTTTTGGCACACTGCTTTGCTCTATCCCTGAGCAAACACTGTAATCCAACCCCCGGGCTATGTGAGGGGGAGGTCCCCCCTCACTGCCAGGGGGCTGGATTACCTTCAGTTTCACGTTGGCGTGCGTAAAGCACGTCAGCGTGAAACTGAAAGTAAAATCACTGTAGCAGCCATTTTCGGCTGCTGCAGTGAAGAAAGGTGGTAAGAGCCCTTCTTTCTCCGCGTCGATCTCCGGCTATATTTCAAGCCGGAGATCGAGGTGGGTATCGTTGGAAAGGGGAGATTCTCCCCTTTACAACGATACCCATTATGTGGCATTGCTGCCCGCGGATCGGGCGCAGGGCGCGCGATCCGCGGGCAGCAATGTCACCGGATCAATACAGATCCGTTTGTGACGCAGGGGGAGGGGGGCTGCTTACTAGGTAAGCGGCCCCTTTACCCCCCGTGGCCCCAACGCATGGGTCCACAGCACCAGAGACCTCTGGGGGCAGAGGATCACTGCCCCCAGGGGTGAAGAGGACAAAAAAAATAAAATAAATAAGAGACCGAGGGGAGGCGGGAGGGGGTTTTGGGCCCTGGGGCCCACTATACCACCAGGGATATGGCAAAAAGTGGTGTCCTTGGAAAGGAGAGGTTCTCCCCTTTCCAAGGACACCATCTACATGAGGCATTGTTGGTCACGGATCGGCGCAGAGCGCTCGATTGCGACCAGCAACCCACTGGACCACCATGGATCCGTTTGTGAGTTGGGGGTAGCCCTCTCCCCCCTCCCGGCCCCCAAAGCATGGGGCACATGCATGTGAACCCTGGGGCAGATGGCTGACCATCTGCCCCTAGGGAATGTAAAACAAAAAAAATGAAATGATGGGAAAAGGGGGTGGGGTAGAGGGCCACTAGCCACCATGGATTTTTTACTGAATGAAAGGGGGGTGCCCCCCCCAACCGAAGCAGAAAGGGTGGGCACCCCTTGTAAACCTCCCTGGGGGCAGATATCTGCTCCAAGGAAGGGGCATCTGACCCCAGGGAGGGATGCATGAGGTGCCCCCCCCTATCTGACGCCTGGGAGGTATGCATGAGATGGTGCCATCCATCTGGGGTTGGGGGAGGGGTGGGGGGGGGGAAGAGGGCCACCCTCCGTTCCAGTAGAACATTTGCCAGCAATGTAGGGTGCCCCTCAGCCCCCCCCTAAAACGCAGCCTACAATTTTGTATTATTTTTTTGTTTACCCAACTTCGCTTGGCTTGGCGCAGATGGCCACATTAGTGTGCCAATTTGCCCCCAGGGTGCCCAAACATTACTGCCACATCTTTGTGGTAGCCCTCCCTCCCCCCACCCCAAATGGCTGGGGGGCGGGGGACACCTCATGCAGCCCTCGCTGAGCCTCCTAGGAAGGGCTGCATGATGTGCCCCCTCCTCCGTTCGGTGGGCCCCACCACATGCATCCCTCCCTGGGGTCAGATGCCCCTTCCTAGGAGCAGATATCTGCCCCCAGGGAGGGTTGCATGAGGTGGGGCCCTCCATTTGGGGTGGGTGTGGTGATTGCCACCCCCCTTTGCAGTATAACATTTGCTGCCAATTTAGGGTGGCCCTCAGCCACCCCTAAAAAGCAGCCTACGATTTTGTATTATTTTCTTTGTTTAACCAACTTCGCTTGGCGCAGATGGGCACATTAATGTGCCCATCTGCCCCCAGGGTGCCCAAACCCTACTGCCCCATGCATTGGGGGGCCTCTCCCATCATTTTTGGGGGCCCTCTCCCCCCACCCCAAATGGAGGGGGGGGTGTACCTCACGCAGCCGTTTGTAGGAGGCCCAGGGAGGCCTGCATGAGGTTCCCCCGCCACCCATTTGGGGTGATGGGGGAGAGAGCCCCCAAAAATTGTGGGACAGGCCCGCCCAGTGGTTAGGGCAGTAAGGTTTGAGCACCTCGTGGCCAGATTGGCACACCAATGTGCCCCTCTCCGCCAAGGCAAGTTTCGTAAACAAAGAAAAAAATGGAAAATGGTGGAACGCTTTTTAGGGGGGGGGCTGTGGGGCACCCCAAAGGGTCTGGGAAGTTTCTAATGGGATGGGGCATTGACTCCTTCCCCCCAGCCGCAATGGAGTGGGTGCCATGTCATGCAGCCCTCCCTGGGACCAGATATCTGCTCCTAGGAACGGACGCCTGAGTCCAGGACAGCTCCCCCCCCCCCCCCCATCATCTGCCCCTGGGGAGGGCTACATGAGATGGGCCGCCCCTCCAATTTGGCCATGTGTAGGTTCCCACAGGTGTCCTCTTTTGGAAAATGCATGGGGTTCCCCGTTTTCCTTGTTGGCTTTGACACTGTAGGTTGCCCACATGAACAAAATGGGCAGTGGCCAAAGGCTTGGGGTTACCAGATGGGTTACCCTTTTCCTTTTGCACCCCCGGTAGGTGCACCCACACATGTGAAGTACCGTTTTCATCGGGACACCTGGGGGAACGCGAGAAGGTATGACATCTGTTGTTGGCGACCCGCGTTCCCACAGGTGTCCCAACGAAAACGGTACCTCACATGTGTGGGTTCATCAATCTAGCTGCAAAGGGAAAAGGCTAACCCACTGGTAACCCCAAGCCTTTCGCCACTGCCCATTTTGTTCATGTGGGCCACCTACAGATTTGGGCATAGGGTGTCCAAGCCACCAAGGAAAACTGGGAACCCCATGCATTTTTGAAAAGTGGGCACCAGTAGGAATCCACAGAGGTACAACTTGCGCAAAGCGGACCAGAATGTTTTACCCAGAACCCCCGACAAAGTGAAAAAGGTGGGTTTTTTTCGGCACATTTTGGATTTTTGCCGGGGCTTCTGGGTACTAAATTCTGGGGCAATTTGCCCAAATCGTACCTCTGCGGATTCCCACGGGTGTCCTTTTTCGGAAATGCATGGGGTTCCCCGTTTTCCTTGGTGGCTTGGACACCCGAGGCCCATATCTGTATGGTGTGCCGGTCAGCAGAGAGTCTGAAATTCCAGTCTGAAAACAGACTTGCGGTTACTTGTGCTTTAGGCTTTCCCCTTGGCGCCCAGGTAGATGCACCCACACATGTGAGGTACCGTTTTCATCGGGACACCTGTGGGAACGCGGGACGGTAAGCCATGTGTTGTTCTTGTGTGGTTTTTCATAACGTTTTGACCCATTTGCTGGTGCCCTTTGTCACACAACCCTTTCATTTCCCAAATGGGACCTACATTTAGTCGCTGCTTTAGGCACCATACACTTTTGCAACCTGCACAAGTCACCTACCCTTGAAAAGGTCTGCATATGCTCTTTCAAAAAAATGTATGCTTGCCATTCCTCACCACATTGGTTTTCCCGATTTACACATGCTAAGTGCGTCTGTTCAGGCCGTGAGCGTAAAACTCCTGTGTACCATGGCTCAGTGTTTGGCTTGTGCTATTGCTGGTTTTGTAAAATACTACAAAAAATGTGTTCCCTCCTAACTGCAAGAGTCGGGGGGAATGTATTGCAGCATTGCTTTTCTCAAAATTCATAGAAGCCATTGCCGTACCAAGCCAACCATACCCAACACACCTTTTTTTTCCCGGTCATTTTCCTGCTTTTTCCCCAATCTATGGCAGTTTCCCCTACCTAGTTGTTGCGTGACCTACGCAAATCACCCCTTCCTAAACTTGGAATTTTGTCTACTTTTCAGAAATATGTGCCTTTCCGTCCTCCAAATCGGCTTTCCTACCCTTTTCTTTCATTCCGTCCATGCATGTCCAATTGGCAAAAATGGCCAAAAATCACCTACCTCTCACAAAACGGTTGATAACCACATACAAAATAATTTTTTTCCGTTTCCACTCAACCTGTTCTTGAAAGCCAGGAAATTGGAGAATTCAGCACAGCAAACCATTCGTTCCTAGCTCTTACAAGGAAAAAAACACAGGCTACCTTGTACATCAGTTTTTTGGCATTTTTTGAAAAAACCCAAAATGTTCCCCCTTTTTGGTTATTTTCTCTCACCCCCCTACAGCAACCTAGGATTCCTGGGTGGCGTTACGACTGCCTACATGTGGGGAAAAAAAGGAGCCAAATTTGGCCGAGATATATCATGTAACAAAAATGTTACAAGCCAGTGAATGGCCACATACCGAAATCACCAAAGAAGGCCCTGGCACTGGGGAGAAATACCCATGGCACTTAAAGGGTTAAATACTAACTATTTTCATTTCATGTCTGCCCACCCTGTGTGGGATTCTTTTTGCATGAAAAAAGCTTTCTCGGTGCGATAGTGCTTCGAGAAGTCTTCCCTAATTGTAAAGCGCTTGGGGGTGCAGTGAAGGCACTAGCTCCTCCCCAACATTCCCCCCTTTCGTTACTTCTACAGTAACGAACTCATCCCCAGATCTACAATCCCTGAAATATTTGTTTGAGTTTCGCCGTTTATTGTACAGCAAGGTGTTTTAGATCCCCCAACTGATATCATTTTTGCTTTATTAGGGACTATATGAACACAACACCAGTGACCCAAATGGCACGTGCAGAAAAGAACCAAGAAGAACACATCACAGGCACCAGTAGTTTTACTGCTGCCCCCAGCCATGACGGCACCCAATCAAAGGCAAGCGATAGCCAATCTGTGTTTTGAACTCCTTCTTTCTTCATTTGAACACCTAGATTGTGCACTGCCTTGATGACGTGGGAGTGACCCATTCTCAGCATCCTCCGGGGGTATGAAAGTGCAGCAGCTGCTTGTACCCCAAGAGCCAAAAAAGAAAGTCTCTGCTGAGCTAAAAAGAGCAGTGTGGAGGAGTCTTTTGAAACGGTTTGAGCTCTTCTTTCTTCCCTGCCATTGAAATAGTCATTTTTCTGGCAGCATACCAAATTCTTGTGTGATCTGCAAACTTATTTCTGCTTGTTGATGCTAGAGTTGGTGTTGGCGCCTCGACAGGCATTTCTTCTCCCTTCAGTTGTTCTTCCAGGATTACTAGTAGCACTGAGTGCAGAGTGGCCAGGGAACGCTTGCCCCTCATAACAGTGGGGCGTGTTGGTCACAAACCCAGTAGTAATCCATCACTGCTGCCGTACCTTTCGTCATATCAGGGATCACAAGAGTGTGGTTGCACAGTGCGTTTGCGCCAACAGGAACTGTTCCTTCATTGAGTCTATGGCTCTATGTATTCACACTGGCTTCTTCATTGTTGTAATCCGCGTCAGCCTTGTGATGTGTTAGGACCATATTTGCGCACACAGTCTCTACTTGAGCTATAGCTTCTCTGCTGTACTCGATTAGTCCATCTGCCGGGCACATCACTGTGGTTGCCCTGCCATTTGTCTTTGCCATTTGAGTAACCTCCTAAGGAAAAATATGGTCCTTGTAGACACTGGCAGTATTTTGTGTTGCCATTGCATAACGCTGGGTATAGATCAATGCTCCTCAACTGCATTGTGTGTGCCTGGAATGTGCCCTTTATCCCCCATAGTGCAATATGTAGCAGGCATTGTGCCTCTGTAAATTGGGACTGGATGTGGAGCTAAAACCTTAGGAGCCCTTGATGTGTGCGGATAAGTGCACACACGTAACAGCTTTCAGCAATTACATTCCTTCCTGCAATGTGCATATCAGAGTACCAGCTATTCAATGTTTCTAAATGCTGGATATCAGAAATAGTGTCGGAGAGGGAAGAGACTTTTTCCACCAGGCCCGACCGAGTTCTGGACCTTCAAAAAAAAAAAAAAAAAAAAAAAAAAAAAATTATATATACACACACATTTGTTGAAAAAATTATTTAAAAAAAGGACAGAAAAAAAGAATAAATCAGGTGTGTGCCACTGCACCCCACCCTGACATGGATCCTCAAAAAGGTCTCTTCTTTGGCTATGTCCTTACTAAACTTTCCCTCATCTCTGGTGCGCTTCGGTCATCTGAGAGATGCACCCAATATCTAACCCCTTCATACGGACAGCGAGGGGAGTACCAAACACCACCTCATATAGACCTTTAAACCTGGGGCTGATCAGTTCCCCAGATAATAATGGTCCAGTTCAAATATGGACAATGCTGTGTATGGAACTGTGGTCTCACTTTCTACAGGGGTGGTCACTATCCCCCCCCCCCCTTTACCGCACCCTACTACCGCCCCTGTGTGCCACCGTCCCGTCCCCATGTCAATTATTTATGACCCATGAACATAAAATATGTCTCCTTGCGTCAATGCAGGAGCCGTTCCTCAGAGTGGGAAAATAAATAAAACTCCCATATATAATCCAGAGTTGCTAAAACAGGGCCTGTGCAAATAGCTTAAATCCTCAAATTGTCTAGTCATTTTGTCAGTCCATTCAAATGTACTTTTAAGTCCTCTGTCCTTCCCCGAGACTTTGCAACAGTAGCCTTCTGTAGACTGCGTAGTCTAGGATCCATGCCCTACAATAATTACATAAGCCCAAAAAAACTGCTACATTCACTTCACAGTACTGGGACTAGGGGCATGTACTGCCCCCGCCCTATCTGGTAATATTTTTACCCGTTTACAAAAAAATAAGTTGTCCCAAGTATAGTCCCTCCTGTTGACCGCATTATAGCTTCTCATCTGTCTTGTACCCTTTGTGAGCCAACAATTGCAACAATGCACCAGAATCCCTCAAGCACTGATGTTCATTTTCACTACATACCAACCGATCATCCACATACTGGATGTTTGTGCTAGGCACCTGACTTCAATGTAATCTGTTCTGGGGTCAAATCTCTCAGTACCCCATTATCGTGTAGATTAACAGTCCCTACTTGTACTGGCACAGAACGCATGTCCTCCTCAAAAAATAAAAATGGCTGGGTCACCACTGCCATAAGTGGGCACTGTACCTTCCTATAGTGCACCATGATATCACAGGGGATGCAGATTCCCAAAATAATCTCCCCATTTTGTTCACTGTCCTCAAATAACTCCTCAGTCATTTCCTTCAATTGTACTGTCGGGTCTACAGATAGGACTGTGCGCCACTCGCACCCGTCCTGGTCTGTTCAAATCAAGACTACTCTTTTGTCTGATACTACTAGTCCTTATAAATCTAAAGACAATATTATCCATTCCAGCATCTCAGGTGGCACCATGGTTTGTAAAATAAAATCTGTAAGCCGTGTGTCCCCGGTCTTCCTGCTCTTCTACCCTGGGTTTGCGCCTCTGTTTCAGTGTCCGCTTCAGGTTGAGGCGCTCCATTCTCATGGGTGTGGGTCGCCCGGTGTTCACTCCTCTGTACTGCGTCCCCTCCCACTGGGTTTGCGCCAGTGTTTTGTTTTGGTGTTTGGCGGTCTCGCCACCACAGAGTGTGCGGCACCTCAGACGAGTGGCGGTGGCTCAGACGAGTGGCGGTGGCCCAGCCAGTCCTCCCTCTCCTTGGCCCGCATTTCTATGCCGATACTTCTTTTGCGATCAGTGAGCTACTCGCTGTTTTGATGTGCTTATTGTTGCGGCTCAGGAGGGGAGACGGAGCTCGGCTCACGCACGTCTTCCCCCGCAGCTGCCATCTTGAAATCCCCCTACACATGTGTTTTATTGGGGTTTCCTCCTTCATAATGTTACTCACATCCCTAATACTTCGCTTAAACCCTATTGCATGCTTCAGCTTTTTACACAAAAATACAGATCAACCCACTCCCCCCGCCCCCCACTTGGATATGGAGATATATAATATATCTTTTTTTTACTGTTTTTCTTTATATCCTTTTTAATACCACCTTTCCAGCTTGTTTTTGAAAAAAAAAAATATGCAGAGGCTCCCATTGCTTCCATCGTCAGAAGAATAATGCGTGGTACTACCTTCACAACCTATTATGCCTGAGGATCATATACTTCCCAGTCCTTATAAGCTGAGGTTCCCTTTTTCCATTATAAAAAGTTGAAAAACTAAAATACATTACAATGTCAATACATAACCCACCTCCTATCCAATCTACTCCTTAACACATCAACGAAAGTCCTATTCCATGATACATAACCAAAAAGTCCTATTCCATCGACCTTGTACATCATTCACATCACCACACTATAATTCACATCACCATACTATCATTCACATCACCATATCATACATGCATGTTCCCATGCTGTTATCACTTGCAAGAGTACACTCATGTGGGCGTTCTTCACTGAGTTTTTCCCCAGTCACGAAATCCCATGCTGGCATGCCCTTCTGGAGCCACGCCCTGCTTCAGTGAGCGGTGAGGATTTCTTTTAAAATGGCTACTACCAAAACCGCTCAGGAAACGTTTTTTGATTTAGGGGACCGGTCACTATAGATGGGCGTGGCTGACTGACCTGGGGCTTCACAAAGTACAGGGGTAAAACACTAAGGTCACGTCAGGTCATCACCACTGAAAGTTAGCCCATACTTACAGGGGTACCGCTTAAATACAGGTACCCCTAATCACGCTCACGCCAGATTAGGGGTACCTAATCTTCCAGATAGGGGTACCTAAAGTTCACCCCTCTACGGAATTAAGGCCAAGAGTCTTGTCTAGCAAGGATAACATTTAATTTGTATAAAAATGAGGATGGGGCAAAGGACTCTGCCCCCCCGACCAGCATTCTGTCCTTCTGTGGCCGGCTCCTCCAGACTGATGCCAAGCAGCTGCCTTTTATACTGGTCAACTTGGTTACTGGATACTAGCATAGCTCATCCAAAACTGTTCTTCTTGCCTTACAAGGGCCACTGCAGTCTTCCTTCTTGCATGGCCAGGTTACAAACTACTTCGCATACTGCTGCCTAAGCAGGAATACATTGTTGCTTCATTTTTCATCATTTTACTATATTATGAACATTTATATATAAACAGACCTTCTCGCCATGCTCTCAACACTACACTCAATATTCTTATATTTTATCTGGTCCATTAATTCCGCTTAAAAAAACCCTTTTTCCCATAATGTTACATTGTGTACATGAGCCCCAGCCTGCCTGGGTGTTTTGATGGACAGGGAACAGCTGCTGAGTTACCTCGTGTGCTCGACCAGCCTTAGCGAACATTACGGAAGTGCCTGTAGTCTATTTTCAATACAGGCTGCATTCCTTTTGGCACAGAGGATTCTGCTCTTTACCGTGCGCTGTGAAAACTAAATACAATGTAACATTTTTACAAATTCATTCAACTAGTAGTTATTTGCACCTTTTAAATACTATTTTCATTTAGTACCTGGCCCCGCCTGTGTGGGAATATTTTTGCATGAATAAAGCTTTCTCAGTGCTATAGTGCTGAGAGAAGACTTGCCTTATTGTAAAGCGCTTGGGGGGTGCAGAAAGGCGCTAGCTCCTCCCCAATAGGGACCAGCGGGGTCATGTGAAAAGAGATTGCTCACTGGGGTGCAATTGAGCCAGACAGCTACATAGTTTGAAAATGCATTGGTTACCCATCACCACTAAGGGGAGCATTGGCAGTGTGCATAGCCCACAAAAGCAGATCAGTAGTGTGACAGTTGAGACTCCAAGCCTCCTACCTTGATAACATTCGGATGGGAGACACTCTGGGGGATTGGTAATCCTGGGGTAAAAATGTCAAGCTACAGCCATAAAAAGTCACTTGCCATCTCACTTCTAAACATACACGCAGCACACCATTTCTTACTCACCAAGAGTCAAATATCACTGGCAAGTGCACATTTTGTACTCTATGTAACCAATGAGCAACAGGAAGTTCGCTCTATTCATCTGTCCTGATGGACATCGGGAACATCCCAAGGATTGGTCCTTAGACCTTCAACTCAAAACTGTTGACAGCAAAGGGTGCCTGCTGAGCAGGTTACTCTTGTACTTAAGTGAAGGACTTGAGTGGGGGATGGCAGTCAGTGCCAGTGGGGCATAGAAAGCTGCAGCATTTCCAGAATTTACTGAGGAGGTTAATATGCGCGATATGGGGTTTGAATGCATAAAAATAACCTGACAGATAAGAGGTGGTAGCATTGCTGGAGTGTGTTATGTTACTAATATTTGCGTATTGTTCACTGCCATTTGTTATGGCTTCGAAGCACTGTCGATTAATGAAACAATATTCCTGAGACGGTGTGTCGACCTTGTCGGTAATGGCCCGCTGCCCAAGTTAAGGACCCGAGCGAAGCGGGATCCCTTAACATGGGCGACAATACAGTTACCGGCAGGGTCGGCATGTTGCCTCGGGGTATATCGCCTTTAACACCCATGAGTAACTACTACACACGGGTGCTAAAGGCGATTTTAACATATCTATTGTTCCCGACACTGGATGGAAGAAAGCTACGCTTGTCCTTTTTTATTTTAACTTCGCCTTTAGCACCTGCATGTTACTCGCGGGTGCTAAAGGCATTGTGGGCCATGGGGGAGCTCGGAACGCAGGCTTATACCAAAGGATTCAGCCCACACGCCAAGATCCCCGATTGGCTGGCGCCCCACCCAAGGTGCTAAATGGCCGTTTGACAGAGTATAGTCTGAACGGAGGTGAGAAATTGATCACCACATTGCATGCAAATAGTAGATATAATTGAAACAACTGTTCGATTATTAGCAGAGAGGACTAGTGTAGCTACATTCCAGAGGATGTGGTGTGAAGAATGTTAAGGCGCAGTGTGGATTCCTATAAAAGGGACTATGGGATAGCTGGACAACATTTCATGGGACTCAGTCGAATTCTTTGAGGAGCAATGCTGATGGTGTAAAGGGAGCTAGTATAAACCGGTATATCTAACCCAAGAACAACCTTCTACAGCAGAGGATCTGCTAAAGTTTACATAAAGAACACATGCACAATGAAGGAAAGGCAATCACCTTCAATTTGTCAGATATGTCAAAGCATGTTCACTTGTGCGGTCATATTAGCGACTAACGACAGCTATTCGACATCCAAGGCTAGATAATTGGTGCCAGGCATGCGTGCATATAGAATGGTGCATGTTATTTGAAATTGTATGGGGCCTTAGCATTGCGATCTATCGTCTCAGCTTTGAATGTGTGGCAGACTGCAGTCCAAACTCAAATGAAACAATAAGTGCTACGAATAAAAACCTGCACCGTCAGAGAGACAATTCATTTCATGATGAAAGTCTCCTTACATTTGTTCTGCAAGGCTTCTTAGTTAGAAGACGGTTTGGCTGTGGAAGTCTTGCTTGGCGATAGCTCGTCATAAAGACACCGGCTGTGCTGAAAGTATACAATCAATGTCTACGAGAAAGCACACGAAAAATTCCTGCTGGTGCAGTTGTTCGCAACCAAAAAAAAAGGCCATATTGTAAGCTGCTGCCGTCTATGCCATCTGTGTCGGATGGCAACTATGATTACCCCTCATTCACTCATGTACAAGCCACAGACTAGTTTTCTAAAGAGAGGACTATATGGAAGTCACTAAAGCAGGAAATTACCCCAAGACGAACATTACTAAAGGGATGGCAGAAATCAAGCTGCAGGTGGTAGCTCTAGTGAATAAGAGTACACAACAAGGACATCAGAATGATCGGCTATTCGCCTCTCCATCAAATCAGATACATCAGGGAAACTTCAAAAACAGACACCCCCTCTCAAAATGCAAAGTCTTGCAGAACTGCTCTAGGCAATGAACATCACAATTAAGTATAGGACTAATTGGAAGGAATAATGAGACTTACATTTACAGGCTACGACCGGAGAATACTAAATACAAAGCAGTCCGAGGATAATAATTGCTTGAACAACTTCTGCGCATTCCATGGCTACAGGCACTTTCACTGTTGAATTTACCTGATGGGTTTGCTTGATAAAGTTTCAACAGGACACTCTAGTCGGTTTTATTCACCAAAGAAGACTAAAGTCTATCGTTCCAAATCACTAAGGAAGTCGGACTCAGAATGCTTCCCCTTGCATTTCTGCACCCACAGTTCCCACCTCCCTGGTTCACCATAGGGATTTACAAAGTTTATGATGAGGGACCAATTTAAAATATATTAAAAAAATTTTGAAATACAAAAAAGCCAAGCATGAACGTTTTCATTTGGTCCAAAGGAATGCAGAAAGAGACCTGAAAAGCGCCCTGCAGCATTGGCAATTACCCTGCGCTCATTTTGCAACAGTGGCGCCCAGGCACCGCTGTATGCACAAATGGAGTGGTGAAGTTGCAAGCATTTTGGTATGTGAATCACGGAGGCACATGCAACTGCGCCGATTCCTCCCCCGCACGACCCTAAGGTCATTACGCAGATCTACGGCATTTAAGCAGTAGTGGATTTGCATGCACGCAGGGTCGCTTTTGTGAGTTGGTGCACCTGCAGAATGTGGGTGGATTCTCCATTTGCACAGTGAAAGCTTTTTTCCAGAACGGCCACCCCTACATCTGCACGCTCACTAGATCCTTTCATTGCATTTGTGTTACCATGGTGAGGTTTGAAAAACAAAAACAGTGCGTTATTTCAAGATAAAAAAATAAAGCGCGATTACCAGGTTGTTCAAGCAAGAAAGCTTAACGTGGAAGAAAAAGAAACCAAAGACTGAAGTTTCCCTGTAATTAAGAAGCATGCAATCAACAACGGGGTTGGCAACCTCACGTTTGTGCCTTGGGGTGGAAGGTGAACGCAGGAGATTTTTTTTTAAAAGGGGCATTTGGGCATGACACATTTTGGCTGGATCATATTTGTTTTCTAAGAACTACAACCAAACCAATCACATTTAAATAGATCATTAAGGACAACCGAGCCAGTTCCGAAGAGATGAACTGAAAAGAAAAGAGCAAACAAACTGTCATTGCTTTTCCAAGGCCTGGGGACAGACAGTCTAGCGCCTACTCTTCCTGAAAGGCGATCTTGACCTAGATCTGAGGAATCCAGCAGTGTGGTGTGTTTTGCACAAGCATTTCCCCATTATTCCACCCCACGCAAAAATACCTCAATACACTGCCAACACCTTGACGCGTCTCTGCAGGACAGGAATACAACGCAACGAGAGCAGAGCGCTACCCTGGGGGCAGATATACTCAACGGCTGTCTCCATGTCCACCCTCCCTCCGACTGAGGAATCCTCCTCATTGGCTTAGTGAACGCGACCGGAACACCGCAAACGGGGCTGGTGTGAGCGCAGCTGAATGGTGCGTGGTGATGTCATTGCAGAGCGCCACGCAGTAGGTAGTTTCCGGATCCAAACCCTCCCTGCGATTCCCAGTGCCAGATCCTACCCGCCTTGATTGCCCGTGCACAAGACCACCCGCAGAAAAGCCTGGTTATGGTTCTGCGATGCCTGCCGCCATTGGCACGTGAGGAAAGAGAGGAGAATTTCAGGGTGGCGGTAACGCTGACTTAGTGTCCTAAAGAAAGGCAGGGGCTAGAGGAGCTGCTCCGCGGGAAGAGTTTACATCTTGAGGTAGAGGAACCTCGTTTAGTGGGGCAGTTGCTATGGTAGGGGTTTGACGTAATGTGCTCCAAACGTGGGAAGAAGTCAGACTTTAGAACATTATTATTTATTTATGGGTTTCTTGTGAACTGAAGGTCCCTTTTTAGTAAGTGTTCTTTTTCAAAACGTCTTTCATGCATTTTCTCTTTTTGGCTTTTGTTTCACCATTGCTTTATATTTAATTTAACTCTGCGGATCATTTACTTGGTGACCTCAGGTTTCTTTGCTCATTCACTGTTTTCCCTCATCTCTTTCGGTCCCTTCACTCGCCTGTTGTCTCATATTCTCTTCTGTCTCTTTTCCTCTCAGGCCTTCAAACTTGTATGTCATTCTCTCTTGGTAACCCCCTCGCCCCACCTTGTTTTCGCTTACCTGTTATCTCTCTTCCCCTCTTTTTTTTTTATTCTTTTGTTCTCTTACTCCCTTTTCTCTTATCGTACTTCTGCCTCATCATTGGTCCATCCCATTAAAAAAAACTCTTCCTTTCTCCGTGTGTCTCACCATCTGGTTCTCTAGTCGGTGTCACCGTTGTTTCGTGCTTTTTTCTTTTTCTCTCTATACATTTCTGTCCATTTTCATTCGTTTCCCCCTTTTCTTCCCAGTTACCCTTACTCTCTCTCCCTCCATCATGTACTGTTAGTCACTATTGTTATCTGAAACAAATGCAATATAGACAGCTATACGAGACAGCGAGCAGAGAGAGATGTATATACCTTCCTTGTAACCCTTGGCTTCCACAACACCCTGGCTTCCTCGACCGCGTACACTGCAAAACGCATTTCCCTTAGCAGACAATTCTTCTCCTCAACGAACTGTCTCACACTTGCAAGAGCTATTCTTGTCAGCAAACTTGACTAATGTAATGTTCTTCTCATGGCCACATGCACCACAAACCCGTCGAAGCTGCAACTCCTCCAGAACAAGGCTTTTCGGCTGTGCTGGCCTCGTGCTGCTCTGACCACATCACTTCCAGGCATGAAGCCCACTGGCTCCCCATTAAAGCTTGCATTGATTTTAAAACGCTGACACTAGCTCATCACTGTATCTACATCATCTCCCCCATTCACTTAAGTTCATCACCCTGAAAAAATATTCACGTGCCCTCCACTCTGCTGACAGCATAACCCTTGTTACTCCAAGATTAGAAAAGGCCAGAGCAAGAGGTGTACGTTTTGCAGTCACCGCCCCCTCCCCTGCCCCCTGATCGGACATGAAACGTTCAACACCACCTTCAAAATGCAGGTGAAATCCTGGCTTTTTAATAAATGAATAACTTCTCTCACCCACCCCTCTCCTGCTTGTACCATCTTGTTGTTTTCCTATTCGTATCTGCATACTCTGTACAAACTCTGTGATACTCTTGTGTTTGGGTGGTACAAAAATGTTAGAAATAAAAATAAATAAACCCTGTTCATTCTAAACGGTAGATATGTGTGAAGTCAGACTCTCTATTGTGCTGTAAACCCACCACACAATAGCTGCAACTGGCGCAGATTAAGTGGTGTTCCTTTTGTTATGCTGTGTTGAAAGAGGAGGATCTAGAGTAGGGCACAGCAAGGGAGGGGGGAGACTAGAGAGCACAGCTTCTAAGATTTTCCTCGCATTCTGCAATACTTAATAAAGCGTTAACATTTCTGCACTTCTACACACCGGAGTACTGGTACCACCTTTTAGCTTGGAGAAGTCAGTCCTCAATCTTGGCCAAAATATGAAGTGTATGCACTAAGGGCCGGTTAGGACCTGCCAATTTAAAGCGCAAGTAACAGATGAAAGTGCAGTAGTAAATTAGATAAGGGGAAACCAAGCTTTTTTTAAAATGTATAGCATTAGCCCTTCATTCCTGCTATCTATTTTATTGTGTACGGTTATTTTAGACACCACAAATTAATTGTTTCTTAGCACTCCAGCATGTTAGATATTTATGTATCAGACAATGGTTCCAGTTATATGCTGCAGTGCCGAATGTACTAAATTAGGAGGTTACTAGAGTTTGAGATATAGGATATCCTCCATCACTCTGAGCCTACTGATCACCATGATAGTCTCCCTGCAATAGGTTTACAAAGGCATTTTATTTTTTTCCCTGTTCATTCTACTGGCTCAGACCAATGGCCTGGAAAGGACAAAAACTATTCACTGTAACACTTTTGCAACTTGAAATTTAAATGCAGAAGAAACAGTGGGCACTCAACAGTGAAATGCTGTTGGGAGTGAGACAAATGATTACCGAGGATGGGAGCAGTTACTGCAGGCTTTGTACTCTTTTTGTGAAGCAAATCGCCAGGTTGTGCAACTGTAGACCAGCCCAGCAGTAGCCAGAGCGGCACAGCAGATAATCTGGCAATATGACAAGAATTTTGCTAGCGCAGAGCACCTAAAGCACGCATAACCACGTGCTTATGCCCTTAAAACATGTTTGCAATAAGTCTTCATTTCTGCCCGCTCCGTTTATAAAAGATTTATCACGGGCCTCATCTTCTCCTTCCTGTGCACCAGAAAAATTGGGCTCAAGAAACCGCCCGGACTCCAGCTGGGGCAGATCGCCCGCTTCTGATATAGGCTGTGAATTTCGCCGTCTAGCACTTTCCGATCTATTTCTGACATCATTATGGGGGCAGTGGGACTGGCCTGAAAGGGCTGCGCGAAAAACTCTAGTCGCAGACCGTGCGCTGGGTCCCTGACCCAGGCGTCCCCTGACAAAATGTCCTAAGCACTTGTAAAGAGCGCTAGCCCCCCCAATGGGTGCGAGCGGCGCAGGTACTGCTATGAGTAGACTGACCTGGGGGGTTGTTGCTGGGCTCGTTCTTAAGCTCCTCTCTTCCAGTAGCGCCCTCTGCCTCGTCCTCTTGAGGGAAAGAAGGTATCCATGTGCTCTTGCCAGGCATTGTGTTGCTCCCTGTGATATTGAGGTCTTCTGTCGAAGGAATAACGGCCGGAAGAGCAACCTCAACCAGCCCAGGAGAACATTTTTGATGTGAAAACCCTCTTGATGGAGGCCTGGGCTTTATCCAATGCGGTAAAGGTACCTACAAACTTAAACATTTCCTTCATGAAAGGATCGCCAAAGAGTAGGCCTTGAGCGTCTGTGCCAGACTCAGCGTTTGCCAATTCCGTTAACTTCGAGTCTATTTTGAAGAGTATGTCCTTTCGGTGCTCTTCAAATCGGTGGAGATAGCGCATTTCCAAGTAGGCAGATGGCTCTCTGAGCCCAACCGGAGAGAATCACTGGGTCAATAGGGTCTGAAGAGCTGGAGGCTTCTAACGCCAGGTCTAAAATTTTTGCAAGAGGACCAGTGACGTCCTGACAGGACTTCCAGGCTCGGTCGATGCCTTTTCTAGGATCTTTCATGTGTTTTCCCAAGGATGTGATCATTTTTGAGTCTAGTTCTGGCGTCAGAGCCACTTTGTCTAGTATCTCTGGACATGGACATTCTGCCCGAAGTCTCCCTCTGATCTCTTTGTTGAGGGGCTTACGCATCCTATTAAAAATATAATCGGTTGTTCTGGCTGATGGCTCCCAGTCAGTGGACCTGGGATGTATTAAATCTTTGGGAGCGAACATCCCCTTTGCAGGTGGCTGTTCCCCGGTGCTTCCCCCCGGGGTGGGGGCTGCCACAATCCCCGAGGTTGAGGGTATTGAACCCCAGATCTGGGTATCTTCATCTGAGGAAGAGTGTGATAGATCACCATCATATAATCCTGTACTTTGCTCATCTTCTATGCCCTGTCCATCTCCCTCTGGGCTTGAGGGTCTTACACCCCTGTTTTCCTCCTCGGGAATAGAGGGTCCTTCAAAGGAAGGGGTTACCTTCCTACTCATAAAAGCTTGTTTCAGCCTGGAGAAGGCGTCCGATATGGCAGCAGTGGCAGGAATCGATTGGCTCGGGGTAGGGGGCGGTCAGAGAGCTCTTGCTCTTGCGAGCTGGACTACATCCCCCTTGTGTAAGGTGCTTTCTTTTCTAGGTCTTTTTTCCCCTTGTCGGAGATGCCCCTTGCATGCGCTCCTCCATGTTCTCCAGGCGCTGCTGTATTGGCAGGAACATGCCTGTCATAGCCTTTTTGGTGCTGTCAACGGTGGATCCCAATACTTTTTGAAGCCTTTTCTCCATAGCCACTTCGATATAGCATGAATCCTCCTCACATTCAGACCATGCCCGATTTGATTGAGGGGGGTACTGCGCTGCCATGATGATTAAGCACTTCTTTTTTTTCTCTCTTCTCTGGGCTCCCTGATCGCCTTCTCTCACAGCCCAGTGGTTATAAGTCAGATCAGGTATGATTTTTATTATATTTTCTGTTTTTTGGAGTACTAATTTCACTACTGTTCTTTCCTGGTCCTTGACTAGGCTGCTGACAGCAGGTGTGCTCAAGGACTCCTGTTTCCTGCTTTCGTTTTCTTCCTGGTTTTTTTTTTTTTTTTTAATGAGTGAAGAGAATAGGTAATTCACAGCTCCGGTGCTCGCGTTCGCATCAACCGCTATTTCGCGAGCAGAAATGCTCACGCGAGCGCCGGAGCCTGAAGAAAAGGACGAGGGAGAGCAGAAGCTCCCCCTGGTGGCTCGCGGGCACGCCGCGCCCTGCTACAGGCTGCGCGGTCCCCCCGAAGTCCGAGCGAACTTCTCAGGGCCAGGGAAGCAAGCGCAGACACGGCAGACCAGCTGTGGCGGTGAAAAGGGGCGCCACAAGCTAATAAACAAAAACATTTGTTATAAATGTTCACTCTGATGCCAGCAGGAAGCAGCTGGTGTCGGAAAACGAGGAGAAAGCGGCTGACAAGAATGAAAGCCCTTCCGCATTACAGGGAACACATTACGATAACAATCAAACCAGTAATCATATAATAATGATGTAGCGAAAATGAGTATAGAGAATAAAGTTACATAACACAAATATTAGATAAACGGTGCTGACTAAGAAATGAACTTATCTCTTGCTGTGAGCAGCAAAGAAAGAGGACGTTATTTCTTGTCCAGGACTGTTTATGGGAACACCTGCATTCCTACTGGAGGACTAGGGTCACATGCATATGAACACTGGGTGACCTTTAGGAGCATCATGGCAAATGGAGTTTTTGCCGTTTTTCTTTTTAAATGTTATGGACACTAGATACACATTTAGAGTGTTCTGTTATATATATTTTTTAGTGCACCTTTAGTATGAGTTGTTTAGTTATATAAAGTGCACAAAAAATGCCTTGCTGCTGAGCTTTCTTTACGTGTTTAATTAAAGAAAGAGAAGCATAATGTGAGCCTCCGGTCTTGACATAGAATTACCTGAGAAATGCTGTTGTCAAGGATATTAGTTAAACCATATAACGGTGACTAAGTAACGGAGACTGTAGACATCATTAGCAACTATGCACGATGTTTGAACATTTTAGTTATAATCATGTACTGACCTAGGAGATTTCTAATACATTATGTTTAAACACACACTTGTAATACATTAGTCACTCTAGGCATACAGGCTCATTGCGAACCGGATGACAAGATCACTTTAACACGTACCAGTCTGGAACTTTGTCTAAAATACTGCGCTCGAATACACAGATGCATGTTTGTTTCAACTGTGCAGATCTTTAACATACAATAAGGCAATTGAGGCGTGACCCTTCTAAAATGTAAATATGGTTAACCGGCCACAATAAATCTCCGTCTTCACAAGTCTGATACCATACCGAGAGGAGGATGAGACAGCTTCAATATTTTATTAAATTAATTCGATTACTTTTATTTAGCTCGGTGCCTCCATAGTAGTGTATGTTTACACTGTCAAGTATTCCGCTAAGTATAGATACTTTGTTACACTGCAACAAGTACTAATTGGATAGAGCATGAGCCACACACATTTTAGCCCGACTTTGATCAGGATAAGATGGCTGATGTGGTTGTTGCTAAGCGCACCACAAACCTCTTCAGTTTCTATCATTGCCGTTATGGCAACCAGAATAACACTGGGCATCCTGACGCTCGCAGGCTCTGCCATCGGAGCGCCTGCAGTCGTGGCATATTAGATTGTGCTCTGTATATGAAACGCACATCATTATCAAGTAAGTTCCATTATAAACACCATTTGATTACGAGCACACCAGTAAAGCACAGCGAATGACCGGTTTGACCTTTTTTTTTCTTGTTCGATCTATTGCAGACTGGATTCTAACTGTCCCTGTTAAGGTCACTCAATTTTAACAGGGTAAGCTGCATGCCTGGACCCTGCGGTCACGTACCTAACCAAAAGATGGTCACTGTTCTCTTCACTAACTGGGAGACTGTCAAAGCCAATATCTGACAGCCTAGTTAAAGACGAGATGCGCACAGGATGACCAGGTTTGTCATCACTTTGGAATGTTAAAGCACTCCCTGTTTGTACACTTTCCAATGGATAAAAGTCAACACGCTTTCACTTTTAAGGCACATAGAGGTCCACACCATGGTCAAATGGAATAGAGCCACTGGCATGCTTAGCGCACCTGAATGATTGGAGCACTATGATACGGGGTTAACCTGATTGATGAAAACAAAAGCAAGATATTTATTAATACGTTAACTCATGGTTGTTTTATTATGTTTTTTTTGTTTTCTCTCATTTGTATATATACACACGTGTTGCTTGTTTTATGTCATGTGGCCTGCATGCATTTACGGGGACATTTTCTGATTGTTTTTGACGTCATGGTGTGAATTTTTTCAATTGTATTGATTTGTAAATGTAATCATGAAGGTGATTTTGTTGATTCAATTATAAATGCCCTGATGAAGGACTTACCAATATCCGAAATGCATTGGCAATATTCGCATCTGTAAATTAAACAGACATATGCTAACTACCCTAAAACAGCATACTTTGTATTTCTTTAAGCACACTATAGCTGCCTTGCAACAGCAGTAATTGTTTTAAAAATTGCATATTGAGAGAACTACTAGCTGAACTTTATATACACCAGCTGAGTGCTACTTAGGGTGTGCAATCCACAACGATAGCTATCGAGCCTAGGTACTTTTCTTTGATAATATTGGTATTTTCCCAATTTGTAAAATCCCGGTTTCAACATTCCCCTATATTTCCGCTTCGACCAACCATTCTCTTCACAGTAAACTCCTAGTGCAACAGCCCCAATATATGCCTAGGTTGTCGATCTCGTAATTCAGCACATTACAAATGCCATATCATATCTCCAAAGTTGAAAAATCTACTCCCAGGCTGACGCCCACAATTCGTAAAATTGTCAATTTAGTTACAGTTTATACAATTTATATTATAATTCTGAGCGTGTCACTACCAATTATCAGACAATCCTAGCATAATTTCAATGTGTGCCATGCCACTATATTTATAGTGCTTCTGCCCCGAAATCATTCTAGTTTTGTCCACTTTTAATTCTAGTAAACCCCTAGTTTGGTTACATGATTAATATATTCCAAGTTTGCAAATCGTTTCAAAATCTGTTTGACAGCTGTAGTCTATTGCCAGTTTGTCAATCCCATCACAGAATATCCAAGTTTGAAAATTTTTAAGTATTCTCTGTGTTTTTACCATCCCCGGATGTTCCCACTTTGCGCTACTCCAGTATATCACTAGATTTACATTCTGGATATGTTCCCATTTGACTGCATCCTAGTATATAACCGGTTTAACAGTCCACATTAAATTTCCATTGTGCACAGTAACCTTGTATATCCAATTGCAACATATATGCCTAGTTTATCCATCCTCTTTATATTAAGTTTCACAATCTTAGATTCCCAGAGAGGGTAGAATACAGCCATTCTGACTAACCAAGTATGCCCTGTTTGACAAATCCAATATACTTCTTGTGTGAACCTCACCATTTCCCCAGATTCCTCAATTCCTGTACACTACTAGTGTTTCAAACATGGAACACTCCCATTTTGCACACTCATTATAGCTTGTGGTTGCCAATCCCAGCATAGTTTGTTCTGCATGTGCCAAAGTAGTCCGAATTCCTTCTTGCAACCAGCAATACGTATTTTATTTTTGTATCAATCAGGATCACATGACCCAGTGAATGGAGCTGTGGAGTCAAGAAAAGATGATGGCCAGAGAATAAGCGAGAGTGCAAGAAGAGTGGTGGTGCAGTGTCGCAGTGAGGGGGAATATGCAAAGCAAAAGGCTGTACAGCAGAACATCGGAAGTGCATGGCCGAGAGAGCAAATCGGACACGAATTGACAAGAATATCTAGCATCACTCGGGTGCTGATAGCCAAAGACATTGGCAGATCGTGGAAGGCAGGCACACCGACAAGGCTGATGGACCACTTGCAGCATCACGGACAGGAGCAGGAGATACCTCCCATCTACCGATGGTCCCACCCAAGCTTGCAAACAAGACCACAATAAGAAAACCATACCGAAACCAACATCATAGTAGAAGGCTGAAGTGGTAGAAACCGAGAAGCATGGGGCATCTGTGATATAAGGGAGGTAGCCGACAGACGAAGCCTGGCATGAGCCACCAGGAAGAAGCAGCAAACCAAGCCCAGCTCACCAAAAAAGATAAGAAGGGAGTTGAAAAGGCAGAAATTTAGCCGAGAAAAAGTAACAGATGCTAAAGCATTTCACTGTGGTAGTTGTGGTTGCAGCCCAGCAGCCTGAGATCTGCTTTCCACATAACTTGGTCACACTCAAAGTAGGCATGATACTGTGTCATATTCTATTTCCACTGCAACTGTTTCGTATTCCTTGGAAACTACTGCAAGTTAATAAAAGAACACGTCTTGTTCATGTGTACCAGCCGCCCAAAATTGAAAGAAGAAAGGAAAAATGTTTTTATTTTATGTTTTTGATGTTGTCGGTACATAATTCTCCATTTATGTTTGCGTAAGGGTTAAAAAGTATCAACCTGAGCCAGTAATTCTTTCTATTTTACAATAGTTCATTTTTCTTAAGGATTTGGAAGTAGTAGTGTGATGGGGCAAACTGCAGTTTAAAAGCAATAGGTGCTAAAGGAGTAACAAACCCCTCATTGCCTTGAATGTATTACAATTGTTCGACAGAGCATTGACAGACTAACGGAGAAACGACACCTGCACACCCAAACATTCTAACTAAAACATGAAAAATCTTTCTACCTCTAAAATTGATCAGGAAAAAAAATGCTCACGCCATCACAGTAAGGAGTACGTGATCTGAAGACTGCAATCAATTATTTAAAGTATTGGTGCAAGTTACAGCGCTACCAAGATAGTTGCACTTTCTCAAATTAGCAGATATGGAGGTAACCAATGAACCTGATCCTGTTCACAGGGTTCAGCCATTCTATCATTTATGTAACATTTTAACTTACTTTTGGTCACGGCACCCAGCTTGCCTTCAGAAAGGCATGTTATGTACCTCGAAAGTCAAGTTAATGGAACCTTCCTGATTCTGAGACTTCAGACCTTAAATTGAAGTCTCAAAACCGAGTTGGCAAAATTGAATCCCACAGTTTCAGCCATTTCAATAAGATAAAGGAACTTCCACTGAAATGGCACACTTTGCTCACATTACAGAGTAAACATGCTCCAGTGCTCGAATTTCAAAGATGTCCAGGTGTGCCACATTAATGAGCCCCAGTTGGAGTGAGGCATGTTTCATTCTTGGGTTTAATAAGTTATAGTGCTGCACTATAAACGATGACCGTGCTCGGCATGTACTGAAGGGGTATGCGAGTGAAAAGGTCACCTAATTCGCATACCCATGGTGCATTACTGTGTGGCTCTGATCAGAAAGAAATCTAGTGATGGCTACTTGGCACTGTGCTGTGTGAGTCTTATTAGCTGAAATGGCCTGTTCTATTTTATATATTTTCATTCTTTTTTCCAACTCGCCATAATATTGATGGTATATTGAAAAGATATCAAAACCTTCCATTGGCTCAGCCAACAACTATGGAAGCTATATTGAAGCCAGAGATGTGCACTCCTTCCAATCACAATGCAGGGAGCGTATATTGAATCAGACCGTGTTCCCTTTTATCTCGCCTTGGGATCACTGCCCTTCTAATCCATTTGCCCCCTTTCTCCTGGCAACTACTCCCTGCTCTGTTTCCTTTCCGCGCTGCGGGCAAGGTCATGAAAATGGAGTAGGGACTCGAAAAAATGTTATTTCCATGGCAGCTATGTGTGTTCTTTTTTCAGCCATGAGAAACTGCCCATGCTCTCTGTGCATGCCATTTTTGTTTTCCTCAAAAACCAAAAGACTTGGTATTTCGGGCATTATGCCTAATGGCTATGACTGCTGCCATGGCCTGTACTGGTTGTTCACCGCTTTTAACCCTTGTTAAAGGGCCACCCGACCCTGAGCAGCAGTGATTACAACTACAAGAAATACATTCCTAACTTTGCTAAAGAGCACTGTCTGGATCTGACCATGGTGACTGTGCAGTGGGCAGGGCCTTTGTGGGGTCGGAGGAAAAAGTGTAAGTGGCAGGCAGTCTGAAGGGAGCATTTATTTTTTATGTTTTGGTGATGGGCTCCTGGAGCCGATTGTATTTTCTTCATGCTGCTTCCCTTTAATTTGATTTCTTTCAACGCCTCACCTAATAAATCTCGTACTTCAAAATTCAAGAAGTGAAGCTGCAAGCGTCAACACCAGTCTGTTGCCATGTAACCTGAGTGGCCTTCTTTAACACAGGCAGCAGTCTTTTGGGACGCCCACCAATAAATGATCTATCGGATCCCCAACTCATGCAAAGCACCCAACCCCATTCAAATGTACAAAAGTGGCAGACCACTTTTTACCAGTGGAAAATATGCAGGCTTCAATTTATTCAATCAGCAACAGACCCTTAGGGAGACCCACACCTCTCCCTGCATATATGACCACACTGAGTTCAAAGCAAAGCCATGGCAAAAGGAGGTGTGTGCCCCTTGGCGGGCCCAACCCCAAAAAAAAAAATTAAAATATAAACCGCCTCTCAACCATGGCATCTTCCGTGCTTAGCAAAAAGATCAGTCCTAACATCTGGCAGATGCACAAGATCCTTGAGATAGTAACCTGGTATAAGCTTGGACCGTCAGTTGCCCCTGCCAACATTTTGCTTTGCCACCAAGATGAGGTTGACTTTTTTTTTACATTTTTTTTTATTTTACCCTTGCCACCATCTTGTGAGGATGTTGCCACCCAGATGTACTTTAAGAGCACCCAGGGTTGTATATTGCTTCAGTGGTGTAGGCTGCAGTTCTTCCAGATGCTGTTTCATTCCTGATCTCCCAAACTATTTCATAACTGAGTTCTGAAATCTAGGTCCACTTCAATTCCCGCAGAAAGTTGCTCTTGTATTATTCTTACATAACCCCCTTCCACCAATAATGTTGACCTTGCTGCACATGGCTCTGTAAGAAAGGAGGGGAGGGTGTGTTAGTTGGATAGCAGGAAGACGGATACAGAAACCTGTGGGGTTGATGAATGCAGCTCGCAAATACCCATTACCTGTGTGCTGATATGAAAATCTCGGTTTGTGGTTGGTACAGACCGAACAAAGTTAGTTGTACAGTTAGCCCCAGATTGTGGATTACAAAATTGATAGACTGGTTGTTGAAAGATGGTGTATAGGGTCTGAGTCTATTAGTGCATTAGACCTGCTTTGTTGTCTGAAGTAGTGTGGGTATAGTAATGATGCAAGATTTTAGTAGTGAGGAGTTAGTTGAGGGATGAGTTGGGGTGTTGCTTCCTGACTCTTGGTTGTAGATATCATGAGATTCAGGTGTGGACCAGTGTCCCGCAGCAGAGTATCTATCACTCAGTGATTTCCCATCGATGGTTGTGCAAAGAGTTTCACAGTTGCTTGTCGTAAAGTAGCCCACACATCTGGTGCACTTGATTTTTTTAGCTGGTTGCTATTATCTTTCATTCCTTTCAGAGTGTTTGTTCGAAAAGCCACGTCTTGAGCTGTTTTCTAAAAGTCAGGTGGTTGACATCCAGGCAGAGAGTTTTGAGTAGTGTGTTCCACAGTTTCATGGCGTGAACTGAAAAAGAGGATTCTGTTTGTCATTTCTTTTTGAAGTTGGGGACTAGAATGAGTGCACCATTGCTGGACCCAAGTGTTCTGGAGTGAGTGTAGTGTTGAAACCTTGCAAGCGGAAGGGCCCCCTCCATGGTTTGAATGACAGGCGATACAGAGGGTTTTGCAATTAACCCTTTTTTTATGGGCAGCCGGTGGAGAAAAATGTGTGATATGATATCTCTTCATTCTGAGTAGTCTTGCTGTTGCATTTTGAACTCTTAGAAGTTACCTTTTTATGTACTCTGCGAGTCCAAGATGGAGGCTGTTCGCATAGTCTAGTTTGGATAGTATTCAAGAAATGATGGCTCTATGGGTGAATGCTGAATAAGCTAAGATGTGGTGTAGAATGCAGAGCCGGGAGAAACTGTTTCTTATGATTGTACAGATCTGTGGATCAAGAAGGAGGGCAGTGTTATTGTGTTTCCAATATACCTTATTGTGATCGGGATTGGGCAAGAGCCTATCTCGTCGGGCCAAGGGTTTGTGGTGTAGTTGGAACCTGTAGGATTGCAGAGCATCTGTTCTTTGTCATCCACTCACGCGCCCACCTGTGCAAGGCAGTTTTTAATGTCTGGAGCATTTGATGACTGGTGGTTCACAAATGTGTAGTTATTTGAGACCAGATCTATTTATTGATTTGGCTTGCAAGGGTGTCATGTAGATGTTGAAAAGTAGAGGTGAGCGTGTGGATCCTTGGTGTACTTCGCAGGTAAGTGATCATAGCCAGTAATTGTAGGTGCCCAAGATTATGGTTTCTGTTATACCTCTGAGGAAGGAGGTGCTCCATTGTAGAGCAGTTTCTTTGAGATCAATATCTTCTAATCATTTTAGGAGAATCTTGTGACTGATGGTGTTAAAAGTGAGTGATGTCTAACAGAATCAGCACACTCAGCATTGTTTTCAAGGATATTCCAAATGGAACACAGAGCTGATTTACTCGTAGAAGGTTTAAATCTGTGCTGTTCTTCATTCAGGAGGTGGTTTGTTTTGATGAAACCCCAGAGTTCAAAATGCATGAATATTTTGAATGGATTGTGCCCTCCCACATATTCTTCATCTTAAGATATTTTCACATCCAGCTTCAGCTGCTTTGGCAATTTATTCCAGCAGGGGGCACTGCATGTCGATGTCGGCCTCCGTCTCGATGTAGACATCATCGATGGTATAAAGCATGCATCAACTGCTGGCTTCAGTTCAGTTTTTCCGCGATTATCGCTTCGGATACAGTACGCTTGGGTTCTCTATCGAGAATCTTCCAGTATGTTAGAGAAATGGAATCCTCATCGGCGTCTTCGACTCAGAGATCAGGGTTTAAGAAGTACTAAGATTGTGGGGCAAAGATGTCTCTTACGGACCCCCCATCGGGTGTGTCTGTGGTACCTCGGTTCCTCTTACGCTACCTTCGACTGTAATGCCTGCCTATCGATGATGGCGAAAAGCCCTGAAAGAGCGAAGAGGAAAATTAGCGGCAGGTAGGTCAAAATACCCTTCGGCCCCATCAAAAAAGTGTCTTCAGACAAGTCGAGAAAAAGTTCTCGCCACTAGTCATCTTCACAACGGTTGAGGAAAAGGCACCATAGGTCCCCGTTGTAGAGTTCCTCCCCAGAACGTGTTAAATGCCTGACAAAAAGCGGCCTCTCCAGCTGAGTGGGAGAAGTTCAGAATAAACATGATGCACGTTTGTGAGAATGCAGCCTTGACCCCCTCAAACTCTGAAATCCATGCCCCGGTTGAAAAACGCGACAAGAAAAAGGATTAGGGCAAAAACCGTGCGCCTCTGGGCCTGGAAGGCAAAGAAAGATCTCAAGAGCGGTCGAAGGATCCCTCGAGTCGAGACAAATCTTCCTCCAGGAAAAAGTAATCCACGCCTTCAGCGCCAAGACTCATCGGACCATGACGGTCCTGGACGCCAAAGGGGTTAGACAAGTCCTCGACGTCAACTGTGTCATAGATTTCCGCGCCACCATCGAGGATCACAGAAAATGTGTATACACCATTATCAAGAAAGGACTTTTTTTAGTCACTTTCTTCAATTTTCTGAGGAGGCAGAACATTCTTCAGATGATTCACAACCTTTTGTTCTTCAATATTGAACACCTGGGGTCACTGAGCCTTTGATCTCAGAGGAATCAAGACAAACATTTTTACAGGAGTCCCTACAGAATGCAACTGGACTAGATGCATCACCAGAATTAGAGTTTGAGAGGCCGGACCCTACTGACTATGCTGCAGGGTCTTATAGACCGTTAATGTCCAGGGTGGTAGAGTATATGGGGTGGAAAAGACCAACACCAATATACGAACAGGATGATCTAAGGGACCCCAGGAGGACCCTATTCTTCTTTTCATGTGGCATTGCAAAGGAGAGTGAGTTCAAATTGGGAGACGCCAGAATTGATTATGTATTGAATAAAAAATTGACATCTAAATACAGGGCGTCCAATGGTGACCCCAGTTACTTTACAAAGCATCCCACTCCTGAAAGTTTAGTGGTACAAGCTGCCACATCAACCTCTAAACAGAACGCATACCCAGCTATTCCCCCAGACTGAGATGACCAGCGTTACAGCGTTTGGGCCAAGAAGGTTTTCTCTGCGGGAATTATGGTCCCAAAATCAGCAAATGCTGTGTGCACGTTGGCCAGTTTCATTCCGGCTGATCATATCCCCAAAGGGGAGGAAAGGGACGGATTTGTAAATCTAGTTAAGCATGGGAAAGATACAATGTGCAAATCCCTTGACGGGTCTCGACACTGCTGACCGCATCAGCAGGTCCATGACAGCCAGTACAGTTATGCACAGATTTGCCTGCTTAAAGTCTGGTTTTGCTCCAGATGTGCCGTCCAGATTGCTTAACATGCCCTTTGATGGTACACATTTATTTGGTAGCAAGGCTGACGGGAGCCTAGAGAAATTAGACCTCTAAAGCAGTAGCTTTGTGCTGCTATTAGACTGGCACACCTTGGTGGGGTAGGTCCTTTCGCTTTTATTCCTCAGTTGGAAGGGGGAGAGGACTGTCCAATGAAAGAGGTCGGAAAAGATTTCCCTGTGGTGGACGGGGAAGAGGTACTAGAACCGTCCAGGCAGCGGCTGCTTTACCATCAGCCACTGCTCCAGCCACCTTTAAACCTCTCTAAGGTCTTAGTTCACAGGACCCAGTGGGAGGCAGACTGTCGCTACATCTGAAAGAGTGGTGAGGCATTACTTCAGATGCATGGGCATTGGAAACAGTTGCCCAGGGTTATTGCCTTCCCTTTCTAAAAAAAAAAAGCCTGTCATCCCCTGGGGAACAGCTTTCAAAGTTCCAGATCCGCTCCTTATGCAGGAAATATTAACCCTGCTAGAGAAAGGTGCTATAGAACGAGTACCTGTAGCGAGTGGAACAAGAGTTGGTACTCCCCGTACTTTCTAATTCCAAAAAAGGACGGAGGATTGAGACCCATCTTGGACTTAAGAGACTTGAACAAGTTCCTCAAGAAGGACAAGTTCAACATGGTTACCCTTTCTCGGATCCTTCAGGCCCTCCATCTTCAGGACTGGATGGTATCATTGGACCTTCAGGATGCTTACTTTCATGTGCCAATCCATCACAAGCACAGAATGTACCTGAGGTTCGTCGGTGGCGGTTCTCATTATCAGTTTCGAGTTCTGCCATTTGGGATGACTTCCTCCCTGATGCTTTTCACCAAGTTAATGGCGGAGGTGGCCGCAAGTCTCGGGAGAGAGCGGGGGCATTCGCATCTACCCCTACCTGGACGATTGGCTCATCAGGGCACGTTCCCCCGAACAGGCCCTGGAACATCTCAGCTCCACCTGTCACTCCCTTCACAGACTGGGCTTCTCCCTCAACTTCAAGAATTCTCACATGATACCATCTCAAAAGCTCCTATTCATTGGAGCAGTTCTAGATGCATCCCTGGGGAAAAACCTGGCCACCAGAGGTGAGGGCTCAAGACATTCTGCAGATGGTCACCAAATTCCAGAGTGCCCAGCGTCTCCGGTCTTCGACTTCTAAAGTTGCTCGGCTTCATGGCATCCTGCATTTTTCTGGTGCCGGAGGCACACCTGAGAATAAAATCTCTCCAGTGGGCTCTCAGAACTCAATAGTCACAATTCTCAGGCAGGATGTCGGCTCTCCTTCAGGTCCCAAACAGAGTTGCACAGGATCTCCTGTGGTGGGCCTGTGAGGACAACATTTTGAAGGGATAACCTTTTTTGCAACCATGGCCGGAGATAAGGACACCTCACTCACAGGGTGGGGACCGCATGCCAACGGTCTGACCATCAGTGGTCGATGGTCTCCATCGGATTCAAAATGAATTATCAACCTGTTGGACCTGAGGGCAATCTGACTAGCCGGGAAAGAATGTCCTGATAATGACAGACAACACAGTGGGCATGTACTACCTCAA
Organism: Ambystoma mexicanum; assembly: GCF_040938575.1. Lineage (NCBI taxonomy): Eukaryota > Metazoa > Chordata > Amphibia > Caudata > Ambystomatidae > Ambystoma > Ambystoma mexicanum. The sequence continues at coordinate 645,494,160 of NC_090923.1, forward strand.
CAAGAGAGGTGGTGTATGGTCACTAATACTGTGCAGAGAGGCAATGCAGCTCTGGTTCTGGGAAATTAAAGAAAAAATCTCCCTATCAGAAGTTCACCTAGCCGGAGAGGAGAACACGATGGCGGACGCTCTGAGGAGGCAGAGCACCGTCTCCCACAAGTGGGAACTAGCTCAGGAAGTCCTTAAAGAGATCTTTACCCTTTGGGGAACCCCTCGAGTGGATCTGTTCGTCACCAGTGTCAAACGGAAGTGCGAACAGTACTGCTCAAGGTAATTTCCCCTAAGAGTAACTCTAGGAGACACATTCGTAGTGGACTGAGTGTGTCCCCTTCTGTACGCATTTCCTCCAATCCCCGTCGTTCTTCAAGTCATCAGGAGGTTGAGAAAGCTCGGGAAATCCATGATCTTAATTGCTACAGATTGGGTCAGGAGGATGTGGTACGCTGCGCCCCAATACGTCTGCCACAAGAGAGGACCTCCTCTCTCTTGAGAGAGGAGGGTCGGGTTCTCCATCCCAAGGTCAAGACACTCCACCGTCGCGCATGGTTTCTGAGAGGTTGAGATACAAGGATTAGGACCTCACGGAAGAATTAATGGAGATTTTGCTTTTGGCCAGAACGACAGCAATACAGTCCTTGTACCTCTGCCATTGAGTGAAATTCTGCAGCTGGTGTAGGTATATGAATGAAGATCTGTTTATATGCAGTACACCTATAGTGTTATCATTCTTATTACACGTGGCCAACTTGGGGCTCCAGGTTGATGCAATCAAGGGGTATCTTGCAGCGCTCTCCATTTTTAAGCGGTCCTCTGAAGAGGTATCTCTTCCAGATTCGCCTTGTGATACAATTCTTAAAAGGACTGGCAAATACATTTTCCCCCAGTCCCATTCCAAGTCCCAACTTGGGACCTCAACCTAGTATTGAGATTTCTAATGTATGATCCTTTTGAGCCTACCCATACCTGTCATTTAAGGTTATTAACCTTGAAAGACCATCCTTTCAATGGCCATTACATCAGCCCGAAGGGTGTGTAAACTTCAGGCCTTGTCCTGCAAGCCTCCTTATACAATCTTCTACTAACCTTATTGCCTAAGATTGTGTCTGACTTCCGTTTAACTCGTAAAATAGAATATCGTCATGTTGTCCTCCTCCTCATCCTGGGATTAGAGGAGGAGGATTACACAGGCTTGATCCAAGGAGTGCACTGGCATTTTATATCTCCAGGATGTCTAAGATTAGACACAATGACCAATGTTTTGTAGCTTACACGGGACACAAGTTGAGTATGGCAATTTTAAAACAAACCTTGTAAAAATTGATTATTTTGGGAATAACTAAATGCTACAGATTAGCAGCAAAAGATCCTCCAGAGGGTCTTGGAGCTCATTCAACTAGGGGCATGGCTACCTCCTCTGTATTATAGAGGGGTGTCCCAATTAAGGATATTTGTGCGGCTGCCACATGTTCGTCCGTACACACCTTTAGCAAACATTATGATCTGTACTCTTCCTCAAGCCAAGAAGGTTTATTTAGAAAGGCAGTGCTTCATTCTGTGCACACAGACCTATGAAGGCACTCCTAAATTATTATGAGCCTGAAAATTCTGACCTCCTCCTCCTCCAGGAATACTTGCACTGCTTTGGGAGTGCCTCATAAAATGAAGAAAAAGTGGGAGGACGCAATCCATTCGAAGAACAGTTACTTACCTATGGTAACGTTCTTTCAACTGGATATTCCTCACATGTATTCCGCATCGCCCCTCCAACCTGCCCCGCAGTAGAATGCTTCCATGTGATTGCAGTCTTCGCTCTTTCAAGAAAAGTGATTGTCGAGTGTGGGTTATCCTATACATGTTTTTAGAAACAGAACTGAAGCCAGCGGTTGCTGCGCGTGCTTTATACCATCGATGCCATGGAGACGTAGGCCTCCGAGGGACATCCAGTGGACCGACATCGACGCGTACTGCCCTCTGCTGGAAAGAATTGCTGAAGCAGCTGAAGCTGGATATGGAAATATCTTAAAATGAGGAATAAGTGAGAGGAACATCTAGTCGAAAGAACGTTACCATGGGTAAGTAACTTGTTCTTCTGGAGGTTTCCAGATAAAAGGCATGTTTGTGATGGGGCGAAAGGGGGCTGGGTCTATGGGTCCGTTTGGGGCTTTTTTACGCAGGGTGCGTTCTAATGTATATAGATTTAATTTGACCTGGGACTGTTCCAGGGCTGATGAGTCGTTGAGGAGGGACAGGAAGATGAGCGTCAAGTTTGGGGTTTTTATGATGGATTTGTAAAGATTGGGGAGGGGGGAGGCATTGATTCTCGTGAGTTCTTGATGGGTTGCATGAGTCAATTGTAGCTTATATTTCATCTGTAGTCACAAGGCAGAAAGTTGATGGAGAGGACAGTAGTGGGAGGTGTTCGTGGAATCTCGTTGGTGGCGTGTCAGCAACCTTTGACGGTGTAATTCTGACTGTGCAACATTTTGTTTGAAGTGTGCAGCAGTCTGCTCACAGGGCTCTTGCGTAGGGGTTGCATTGCAGTCGATCAGGCTTTTGAATGATCTGATTATCTTCTACATTTCCTTTTCACTTTGAAGCGCCTATTCTGTGCGTTTTGGAGTAGTGCGCGCTTTTTGCTTTGACTAATTCTGCTCTGTAAAGGCATAACTGTTAATGGTAGCCCTAATTTACTAGTGTGTAGATGTTTTTCCTCCAAGTTTTCTCCAGTTCTGATTTTTCTCTTTTTAAGTAGTTTAGTCTGGGGTGGATGTCTAGCTTGTTTCTTTTTTGAGAGTTTTTGAAAGGATTCTTGAGTGCAATCATGCAGAAATAATAGAGTCGTGGATTTGTGCATCCAGTTGGTTGTTGGTCCATCTGTAGGGATGGTAGATTTGGATGCTTCTAGTCTTTCTAGTGGGGAGTTGATGAGTATTTCTTTTCCATGGTCTGGTTATGGTTGATAGTTACATTTATGGTACTGCAAGGCATGGTATCTCAGTGGCTATTGTGAATGGGATAGATAAGAGATCTGCTTACATGAGGTGAACTGGGGAGCAGACTGTGGTATTCTGTTTCCGATACAGAAAATGCCAACCAGAGTGTCTGGCTATTTAGGTGGGACCCTTAACCATATGTTTGATGTGTAGTGTGGAAAGGTCTGCTTCAATTGACTTTGTAATAGCGTTTTCTTTCGTCAGCCGGATGGTAATTTCTCCAAGTATTGTTGGTAGTTGACGATCTACGGCCAGGATATCAGCAGCATTGAGTTTGTCAGCAATGTGTGGGCTGCAGCAGGGTGGCCTGTAGATTAAGGGAAGCTAAGTGCAACTGTGTGAGAGATTAAGCATTTCTGAGGGATTCACACTCTGGGTTGATGTCAATGAAGGTTGTTCATACTTTAAGGAATCTCTGTGCACCAGAGCTATACCACCTCCCCTCCTAGTGTTGCACTTAGCACAGATGATCTTGAAGCCTAATGGTATACTCTCATGAATAACCAGCGACTGAGAATTGGAGAGCCAAGTTTCAATGATAAAAGAGGATGTCTTTTTGGTCTTTAGAGAAGGTAAAACATTTTGAAAGTTGTGCTTGGTGACAGAACATGCATTGATCAGGTGGCATCTTGTGCTTGTCCTTTCTGTGTGGGTTTGGTTGCTTGAACAAGTGCTTTGGATTGTTCACTGTTGCTTTTGTTATTTTCCCATGGCTCCATGTTAAGGCTTTCGGGTGCAAAGAGGCTTAACAGGCTGTTCTGGGGTATGGCACACCTATCCGTTCCTGTTGTGTGGTTTTGGTAATGGTTTAGCGGGTATCCACAAATCTAGAACCTAGTTGGGGTGGGGGGGAGATCTGAAACTCAAATCTTCCCTATCGTCGTATCAGACTTTGATTTGAGTCAATTCTATTCAAATATTGCTTCTTTTTTGGACTTGATCCACAGTGTTGGGTTCCTGTTTACTTTATTCTTCAAGGTTCCACACATTCTGGTTTTATTTGTGTTGTTTCTCAAATAAACATTACATATTTATTTCATTTTTTGGAATGCAACCAATTAAAATAGAGGTGTTGATCTAATGTGTCTCGGCTGCAAAGGGGATTATATAAGTCGAGAGGAAGAACTCGTGAGTTCACTTCACAAAAGATTTATGGTAAAAACAAAACCTTGTGTTTGAACTGTTGGACCAAGAATAGTCATAGACCACTCCTATTTCTTTGGGTTCGAAGATGTATTTTTTGTAACAAGCTCCGTTCCTAAAGTTTTTGAATACACAATCCCTCTTAGTGTTGGGATCAGGGTGTGGTTTAGCGGGTCCAGTTATGAATTGAGGAACATGCATTGTTTCTTGCGGGTTTGGTCTTATGGTTGGACGATTGTGTGGATAGATGTAGGCAAGGATGTTGGGTCTTTGGGGAGTCCTGTTTCTCAGACCAATGTTTGGTCACAGGAATGTGGTTCAGGAGGTATCTGGAGAGAACAGCTGCTTAAGAGACACAAGTTAACACTGCTCTAATGATCCACACCAGTGTGCCAATCGCCACCTTTTTCTTGATCTGTTTTAGACCTCCCAATTGTTGCAGTTCAGTAAAACCTTCCACAGTGTCTCCAAGTGTCAGATTGTTTGCTGGCAACATCTTGCTGACTGTAAAATTCCCAAAGAGAGGCAACAAAAATCTGCCCTAAAAAGTTGGACATTGTATACTCCAGAACATGTTGCAGTTCCCCAGACAATGCCAGAGGATCCCCAAAGAGCAGTGGTATCTTGTCTGTCCGAATACCTTCCATCTTTTCCCAACCTGCCATGGCTGCCCATACAATTGTACCAGCATCAGATGGACAGCTGCTTTACTTATGTTTTCCCATTGCTGCACGAATGTGCTCACCTCTTGCTCCTCAGTGCACCCAAAGACAGTTAGAATGAATTTGAAAAACGCATGACCTGTCTTCATTTCTTTTAATGCCTGGGGACAATGGGTTTCTGACAATCTGGGAATCTTGTCATCTTTTTCTGTTCATCGGGGACCTGCTCTCTGAATTGGCACCATTGCAAATAAGACAGAATGTCAGCCACGCGCACATGGAATATGCCTTGCCCTCACCTCCATATTTGATTTTAATAAAATGACCATCCAACACCTTACCAGTGCTGGTACTGCTGGGCACTTAGCTGACCCATTGTTCCGCCCGCACAACTACCTATTGTCACACATCAAGATAATATTTGTGTTCACTTCTATGCCCAAATCTAAAAACGTACACACCACCGGGAATAGCTCAAGGAATATTATGTTCTTTGTCATGTCACCTATACTCTATTCCTGAGGCTACGAATTGGCACGCCACTTACCGACCAGGAAGACAATGAAGCCTTTGCCCATCCCAAGGAGCTGGTTCTTCTCTAGTCTGCCAAGCCTCCATTCACACACAAGTGCCACTGAAATAAACCAAATAGTCATCCCACATTGCAAGGTCACGCTTTAACTTTACTTTTCACTTTGCTAATCCCTCTGTGAAATTCTTGAAGAACCTTTTCCCCTCGTAAGTCTGAAAATGCCCTGCAATGTATCCCGTCTCCATGCCAAAAAAAAGTCAGTGATGTTACAGGCCTACTGTTATTTTGACTGTTAATGATATGCCCCAATCCCTAACCAAATAGTTAAAACGTGTCAATTCATGAGTGCGGAGGATCTTCCTGGAGCTTGGGTCTGACTTAAAGACGACGCACTCGATTCTGCTGTTCCTCTCCCTGGCAATCGGTTCCTGCAGCATCAATGGAAGTACAGCCAGCTCCGAGAGGATTTCCAGATGAGTTTTCTTTGGGTCGATTGGTCCCACCAACCCAAGGGGAGAAGTCGTCCTTTGCAGGGCTTCTCTAGTCTAGGCGAATTTCAGAGCTTCAGCACTGCAGCAGGGCTTCACCGGGCAATCCAACGGTCCAGGAGTTGCAGCAAGCGTCTCTTCCAAGTTTTTCTTCCTATTCCTTCACCCAGTGGTCGACTCTGCCTTACAAGCAAAAGACCCTGCCTTTTATGCAGGTTTCTCCCACATTCGTAGCCTACCTGTCACACACACAGCAGGGTGGCAGTCCTCAAGGACTGCCAGCCAATCCCCTTTTGGGAGCATTCCTGTAACCAAGGCGATACAGCACAGGGAGTTTCGGGCACCTCCGTCCCTTCCTGCACTGCCAGCCTCCGTCCCTTCCTGCACTGCCAGACATGCTGGAGCCAGAGGCGGGCGGTGGGCTTCACTAGTGAATCCTGCCAAAGACAAAACGAACAAAGGGACCAACCCTGGTTTGGCGCGCTGAGTAAATGTCAAGAAGGACCTTTCTAACAAGAAATCTTGAAAAAAGAAGACCGGGGCCATTTTGACAGTATGGGCACCCACGGGTGCTTTACTGCAGTTGCAATTGAAGCCTGCGGTAGAAACGCACAATGGTAGAAAAAAGTAAACCACTGCCACCAGCCATTAATTTGTAGAAAGGGTAACATAAAAATAGTACAATCTGGTCCTGGAGGTGTTACTTAGTATCCCCTTTGTCTAGTTTCTCATGTAAGATAGTGGGTGCTGGGTCTAGAAAGTTAGAAATGTAAGTAAAATCAATCTCACTTCACTGTTCTTGGAAACAGTAGTTTAACCAAGAGAAGGTTTTTAAACCTTGGGGAAATCTGGAAGACTTCCCTGTGCCACTGCACTGAAGGTGTTGTGTGTCACAATGTAAAAAGATGATGCCTAAAGACAGTGTTCAAATTAATGAAAAATACATGAGCGGGTGGGGAAAAGGTCGGTCTCTCTCCAGGATATAAATCACTTGTCGAGCTGGGGGTATCTAAGATAGAAGGGGAATTAGCACATTTCTGAGAATTCTTCCTAACACCCAACCTCCCCCCAGAATAAGGAACAGGAGAAATGAATCCACTCCTGGATGAATCTCCTTACTCCAGTTGGTCCTACATTCTGGAGAGACCATCGGCATTTTGGTAATTACACCCTGACCTGTTATATGGTGAAATCAAACCCCTGAAGGCTGATTGACCATCTTAACAATTTAGGATTCTCCCCCAACATCTGCATTAGCCCTCTCAAGGGTTGGTGGTCTGTTTGAATTACGAAAGTAGATCCATACAAGTATGGTCTAAACTTCTTCAAAGACCGCACAATTGCGAAACATTCTTTCAATTATTGCCCACCTTGTTTCACGGTCCTACTGATGAAGCAGATGGGGTGTTCCCTGCCTTTCTCATCCAGCTGACTCAGAACTGCACCTATTCCTGTATTTGAAGCATCATTTTGTACACTAAAGGATTGGTTGTAGTCAGGAGCTTGCAAGACTGGAGCTTGACAAAGGGCTTTCTTAAGTCCAAGTGCCTTAGTGCACTCCTCATTCCACCTGATCTTCTTGTGGAATTTGGGTGAGATCATCACGTTTAAGGGAGAAGCTATGGGCCCATAGTTCTCAATGAAGTTCCTATAGCAACCAGTGAGACCTAGAAAGTCCCTCACTTGGGTTTGAGTAGTAGGGGTGGTCCAGTCTTGTACAGCATGTACCTTGCTAGGCAATGGCCTTATTTCACCACCTCCTACCTCATGTCCAAGGTAGACCACTTTACTCTGACCAATTTGACATTTGCTTGCCTTTATGGTTGGATGGGCCTGATCAAGGTGGTCAAGATGCTCTTCGCAAGTGGGGCTGAACACTGCACTGTCATCCAAGTATGCCATGCAGAAGTCGTCTGTCCCATTCAGAACATGATTCACCATTCTCTGGAATGTAGCAGGTGAATTTATTTGTCCAAACGGCATAACCTTGGACTGGCGAGAGGCCTCCTGGGGTGGAAAATGCAGTTTTGTCCTTGGCATGGTCTGTCGGAGGTATTTGCCAATATCCTGATGTTAGGTCAAATGTACTGGGGAACTTGGCTGAACCAAGTGTCCACCAGTTCATCTGTCCTAGATAAAGGATGGCCATCAGTCATGGTGACTGCATTCAGAGCTCTATAGTCCACACAATCTCAACTCCTTGGATCCTGCCTTTGGTACTAGCACAACTGGACCAGCCCATGGACTTGTAGATGGCTCTATTACCCCAAGATCAAGCATCCTCTTAACCTCTTCCTTTATGTGGGTTCTTGCATGGTCTGACATCCTGTAACCCCAGCTTTTGACAGGGAGACAGTCGCCAGTGAGTATATCATGCTGACCCCAAGGGGTCAAGCCTGGTGTTAGTGAAAACAGGGAGGCAAACTGATTAATCAGAACTTTGCACGCCTCCTGTTGTTGCAGAGTCCGACCAGAAGAGAGATTAACTCCTTCTGTTTTTCCATCTAAAGGCTGTCCCCCGAAAAGGTCAGGCAGAGGTTCACTCTCCTCCTCTTGATCAGATGCTAAGATCAAAGCTCCCCTGGATACATATACCGTTAGGCGGTTAGTGTGAAAGACCCTAGTCTCCTGTAGTCCCCTACGGTAGACTCAAAAGGATCATTGTAAAGGAGGCCATCCTCCCAGTACAGCCTGTGCTACCCTGGCTCTTGCCCATCTAGCTGGGAAGCTGCCCGTTGGCGTAGTCCTTGAAGAGTAGGACACTCGGGATCACCTTCTGCAAGCAAGGTCTGCAGCTCAGGGTGGTCTTTAGGATCCAGTTCTCCAACATAGGGAAAGGCTTCTTCCAGCTCTGTTTCACCAGAAGCTGCTTCACCATTCTCTGGTTGTTCCTCACACTCCGCCTCAGCTGGTGGAGGGGTCACAGGTGTAACCTTGGACTGTCCTCTTGGGCATGTCCTTGTCCTTTGAACAGGGGTGACGCCTTTCTTTTTTCCTGAGACCTTGGGTTTCCCCTTTGTCTCCTTCTTTGTCCTAGAATTAGAAGGGTGTACTTCCTGTGGACTGGATGTTGTAGTATCTCTGTAACTTCCCATTGAGAATCATCTAAAGTTGCCTCTCTGGCCAATCTAGTCTGCTCCTGCTTCCATTTACTTGGATGCTTGGGGGTGCTTGATAGAACTCCAAGAGTCTTTAAATCGTTCCCCAACAGGACTCTCCCAGGCACCTCACTTTGTACACTGACGGGTATTCTTGCAGTCATATTGTTGCACTGAATGAGAGCTGGTAGTCTAGGACTCATCTGGAGTGGGCCTCCGGCAAGTTTAGTGGGAGTCTTAGGTGCCTTAGCAACATCCCCTGGCTTGAAAAAAGTTTCATCCACTACTTTAATGCTGGACCAAGTGTCTCTTGATGGCAGGGGTCTCCTATCAATTCACAAGTACACTGTCCTTATAGTATTCCTTTTGTGTTGTCTGGAATAGAGTTATACACATCTACATTCTGCTGTTCCCACAGACACAGGGACACTAAAGAAACACTGGCTGAGACTCCAATGGGATCTTCACCCAATACTTGAAAGTTACCACTTGCCATATGAACTTCATCCTCAGGGATGAAGGCTAAGGAGGCAGTGTGAACCCCTGAAGGTTTACCCTTGCAACTGGGATCCCCTTTCACATGGTCACTTGACCAATAAGCATAACATTTACGAAATGTTTTGTGGAATGGGGGCTTCTGCTGACCTCCCTCTGGTTTAGCACCAGAAGTTTCACTCGACTGACCTGGTTTTCCATGGTGTTTACCCTTTTTTTCTGTTTGTGGCCCTCTTTTGGGTGGTTGGAATTTGAATTCTCTTTTCAATCTTTCTTGTGCTGCTTCCCCTCATAATTTTTGTGAATGGCCCAAGAATCTTTGTGTGGCCCTGTTGCCAACCCTCAAGTCGGCAGCCTTTGCTAACTTTTTGGGATCAATCTCTTTTTAGTCTTCCACATGCTGTCTCTGCTCAGGTGAGCAGGCATAAAAAAAATAGATTCCTCATTCCCTCAAAGGAGTTCACTCTGTAACCCTAAAACCAACCATCTAAGTTTTTCAAACATTCACACACCCAAGTAGCTCAAGAGGTACCATCAGTCATTTTGAGGGTCCTAAACATCTTAAGGTACTGGGAAGGAGTTTTCCCAAATCAAAGCCAGCTTCACATTCTCATACTCCTGTCTTTCAAGTTCACCCACCTCCATTACAGCATCACTTGCAACCTGTGGGAACCTAGACAAAAGCCAAGGAATCAGCTGATTCCCTGTGAGACTCTGAATCCCATGATTGTATTCAAAGGCACCCAACCAATTCCAAAATATCAAGTTTCACATCATATATACTCACTGCTTCTTTAGGCAGACAAGGCCTCTTGGGACTTGAAGACCTAGAGGACTCTGGGAGGGAAACATTTTCAAGAGAGAATCTTTTCATTTCAAGAGCATGTTGCATTTCCAATTCCCTGAGCCTGATGTTTGGCTTCGGCTTGAGCTTCCAACCATTAAAATTCCAATTCAAGTCTCATTTTCTCAAGAGACAAACATTCTGGACTCAATGATGGACCTTGTGGGGTCCCAGTGGACATGGCTTGAGGCAAAAGAGCAATTTCTGGCAAAGAGGGGCTCCTATCATAGGACTCCTACCTCCTCTGACTTTTCTAAGCCATTAGCGTTAGACTATCATCCTCATTATCACTGGCCACATGTATGTTAGTAGGTGTTACAGGCCTATTACTCCAACCTTGGTGATTCAACAACCTTGTAATCCCAGTTTTCTTTACTATTACAGTAAGATTCCTGACTATACACATTTCTTTCAGTTGATCTACTGTCAAAATGATCAGGGCTTCCTGACTGAAGTTATCCATATTTGGCATGTTACAATTGCTGTTCTGATGGAGCTTAACCATGTGGGGGTTTAGTTGAACATGAGCAAAGTACTCCATGTAACAACTCCTACAATAGATCCTCACCGCCTGCCACCAGTGTTCGGCAAGATTGTATGCAGTACCCTGGGGGAGACGGCACTAGCCTTGTCCTCTTGGAAATAGTTAACCCAACCTTTGGTATAAGCATGTACTATACCAGTTGGTGGTGACTGAGCAGCTAGGCTCATCTCAAGAGGGGTCAATGGGAGCTGTAGGGTTGCAACAATAGAGTTTCACAGTGACAAGTATCCAAATAAACGCTTGCACTCAAGGTTTCTTGATTATGCAATTATTTATTAAACAGTCAGTTGAATAAGCCTTCCTTAGAAGGGAGCAATTACATCGCACTTAGAATATACTTTTTTTATTTGTTGTAAGACACAACTTTTCAAATATTGCATACAAAACAATAGTAAAATACAATTCATTAAACTCTAAGCATAAATTGGAATTGACAATTAAAATTAACAATTGATATTGAAATTGAAAGATAAAAAAATTAAACGTATTACATTAAATTAAATTAGGATCACCACGTGGCAGATTTCACATTACTCTTCATTTCCCTCTGTTTTTGAACAAATTGCAATCTGGCAGTGTTGCTTCTAAAAAGTGGACGATTGCCACTTTTACCGCTAGTCTTGGGCATGAAAAAAACAATTGCCATATTTCATGATGGTTTAGTAGGGAGTTAAAAACAAACGCATGCTGAAAAAATTGTTTACGAATTACAGAGAGGCCAGACATGCCACCACAAGATGTTGCAAAGATTCAAGCTCTTGCTCATCTAAGCAACATCAGCAATGCCTTTGACTTCCAGGAGTTAGTTTTCTCCTGCACAATATCTCGCGGGTATACCACAGGTTGAACCTGAAGTGCATGTATGGACTCCGAATATGCAGTGAAGGCCATTTGGTGAGGTATTCCGCCATTTGCCTTTATCGGGCACATAGTCATGTTATGTATCCAATCAAATTGGAAAAGTTTGATTTTAACTTGCCCGGGATTATTGATTAATAAGTCCACATCAATGGAAGCCTCTGCCATGGCAATGAATGTGATTTTACACCAATTTTTAGAGAATGCACTAGAATTTGCCAAAAGATGTTGATCTACTGTGCTTGGAATGTTAAATGTTTGCACTCCCAATAAACATTTGCGGAGTAATGAGCACATCTTCCACAGGAGTTGTGAATATAGGGAGAGAGATCCAACTCGTAGCGTATCATGGGCAGCAGAGTGCATTTGGGTAGGTGTAGAGCTTGCTTCCAAAATTTGGACTCCAATTTGTCCCATTCCTCTCTTTTCTCAGGGCAAAAGGCTTCCATACCATATATCAATATTGGAGTTACTTTCATCTGATAAAACGATAAGACATGTTTAAGTGAGTATTTTCCAAATCTATGGGCTAACAGTTTTGCCTGTTAAAGCTCGTAGTTTGGATTGCGGTTACCACTTGTGACGCACCAAATTATTTAGGTTTGAGAACATAATTCCTAGATATATAGTCTACCACTGTCGGATTTATATTTTGTAACCTCCATCTGTATGCTTCTTGTGTTTTATACTGTTCTAACACACTACCACTTGTGATTTGTTCGTATTTATCACCATATTTTCTTTGGTATACCTGTCCAGGGTGTGTAACATATTTTGTAGACCACTTGGAGTTTGGGACAGTACCACCAAATCATCAGCATATAACGGATGTCTTATTTTCTGATTACCCAGTTTTGGCGCATCACAAACCATGTTAATAAATATTTCACCCATGTCAAATATCAAGAAGTTAAACAAAAATTATGCAAGTGAGCACCCTTGCTTCAGGCCCCTCTCGTTGACTATCTGGGCAGACAGGGTGCCCTCATATCGTACTTGCATTGTTGTTTCTGTATGAAGTAACATGATTAGGGTTAATATAGATGATGGACAGTTATGTTTTTTAAATGTATTATATAGCATGACTCAGTCGATTGAATCAAACGTTGCCTGAACGTCAATGAACACCAGGTATAATGCTTGACCCTGCGCAGCGTATTGCTTTTTAATTATATTTAAACATAAGATATTTGGAACAGTCCCCCCTCCTGACACACATCCCACTTGGAATGGATCTTTTAGATGATATTCTGTGATCCATTGGTTTAGTTCTTTTAGCAGTAACCTCCCATAGATGTTTCCTGGGACATCTAACCATGAGATGGGTCGGTAACTGCTAGGTAACTGGCGGTCTGCCTTTTTGAATATTGCTACTGTGATTGCATGTGTCCAACATTTTGGCAATGCTTGAGCTAGATTTATGGCCGAAAATATCTTGAATAATATGGAGGCCCAAAGATCGGGATGTGATTTCAACAGTTGGTTCGATAAGCCATCGGGGCCCGAATTCCTGGAGTTGCTTGCTGTTTTAATGAGACAAAGTAGGTCATTTTGATCAAAATTAAGATGGAATGTTTGCATGAACTTGCTAGGATCTAAGCTTCCACTGCCCAGGGGTACCGCATAAAGATCAGTGAAATGTTGTATCCACTTTTGTTTATCTACTGTATTAGCTTGAATCGCGATCTGTGAACCCACTGCCACCTGATTAATTATCGACCACATTTTTGCTTTGTTCTTAGTTGCAAGAATGCTCAGCATGTTAGCATGATCATTTTGATACAATCGGGCTCAATGTTTTACCCAATTTACATAGAGATTTCTGATCTTCCTTAGTTGATTCGCTTTCAGGTCCGGGGGGTAGTGAGCCACTTGCCTCACTTCGGCACAATATAATGTTTTCCTCGATTTGACAGCTTGATCAAATGAGTGGAGGTGGTATTTAGCTTTTGGTTTATTGTATGTTACTCTATGCTGCCGTAATAGTTGCATTGTATTGCTATACCCTATTCCTAGGCAGCCACCTCCCCCAGTATTCAGTATGCAAATTTCCCAAAAATTGATTAAAGTGCTGTAAACCCCCCTCCGACCTTCAGAGTCGATTCAACCCTGGATTGACAAATAGATAGCTTCCTTGCTGAGCATTCGCACACTCTGGGCTTTGATCTTCACTCTCCCATGTCATCGCTAAGATATTATGGTCACTTAGCTTGGAGTCTGGAACCTCAAAGTCCAGAACAGCTGGTAACAGATTATCATTTACATATATGTAGTCAATTACAGAATGGTTGTTCCCTCGTTTCCATGTTGCATGGGGCGGTATATCCGCTATAAACCTGACATTTAACATGTGAAGGTTGCGATACTTAGTGAACATATTCCATCGGTGTGATCTTGCTCTCTCTCCTTGTGTTTTGATCTCACAGCAGTTGATATTCAAATTCCCCTGCTATTATTAGGAAATTTACCATTGGATCGAGCTCTACTAGATCTAATAGCATCGTCAAATCCTTATAGAATGTGTTCTCTGCTATTGCGATCGCATTCCAATATATATTAAAAATTGCATAGCCCGATTTTTCTTTTTTTAAATTACCTTCACCATAATCGTATGGTTATTTGGCATTGCCCACAATTCAGATGTTACCTTCTTTGATTTGATGGTGATTAGCAGCCCAGAAGAGGGTCTACCGGATACAGGTTTGTGAGGAGGATTTAAATAGATGCCATGTTCGTCCCATACTGGAGCAGATGTGAGCCACGTTTCTTGTAATAATTACCCACTCCCAAATTGCTACTATCGTTGTTGATTAGATGGGTGAAGCCTCTTGTATTCCAGCACAATAACGTGGTGATCTTTTTTTGACTTGTTAAGCCTAGTTATCGTGTCGCCTGACAACATTTGCATTGACATAAACTGGCTTTTTGTTGTGACACTTTTTCCATTATAATCTGGGCCTTGGGTTAATTTTTGTCATTTTTATCTACTATCTGATTTATGACTGGTGTTGTCTCTGGTTTTAAGTCAAATCCCCTATCGTATAAAGGCCTTTTTGCTGACCAAATTACATTTTGTACGACCCGTGAGTTCAACAATAGTCTGACTGAATTCAGCCTACCATCATTTGTGAATTCCACACAGTCGATGTCTGATGAAGTTATATCCTCCAACTGTGCTACATCAGAAAAGATGGCCATTACCGATCTCCTATTGAGATCGTATTGAACACATCGGGGTGGTCGGCATGCCAATGTCAACGAGTGCATTGCTAGGCGTCTACACTCTGACCTAGTTGGAAGGGTAGGTTTATCATTTTAATCCACCTTGTGTGCGTTACTCAAAGTTAGAGGCTTATTTATGGATTCAATGGTCCTTAAAGCTATTTCAATTTGTTGGAGTACTTCTGCTGTTATGTTTGAGTCATCGCTTTTAAAACAGCTGATCGCAAAATTAACTTCCTGTTGTATGTTCACTGCTGGGGCTGGCTCCTTATTCAATTTGAGAGGGATGGGTAATGCCTCACCAAGATGAGTAACTTGCTGGGGCTCCCCATCCTTCGGACTAGCTTTTTTTTTTTGTTGCTAAAGATGTTTGTAGTTGTAGTCCTCGAATCGATTAGGGGCATCGTTTTGGGACTTCTGTATCTCGACAGACTGCCCCTTTGTCTTCCTCATACCGAATAAATCTGGGATGATATGACCAGCCATGTAGGCATCAACGGCTTTCCGTATCTCTTGTCTATGAATGATAATGGCTTTTTGGTCTCTTGCTTGCGCTAGCGCAACGTTTGCCGCTCTGGGGCATTCAGTAGATACATGAACCCTTGTTTTTGGACAGATCTCGATGTTACCATTATTCACGTGTCGTACTAAATCATCTAGGGGGGCATAATCCAGTTGCTTCCGGCCATTTTGCTACATATTTCTTTTTGATCGCCTGTGAGGCAATTGTGATACTCTTCTGTGGTATACTAATGGCCTTGAAAAACTTCTTGGTGCCCGATCCCACCAGCTTTTTACTATCTTTTGATTTTTGGATAACTTACTAGGGCAGTTGTTTTTGGGTTGCCCCTCTCTGCCTGCATTGAAGATGGTATATGGCATTTTTTGGTGCTATGGTGTAGACCAAACTGGGAATATCCTTTTGGTACGGGCTCCTTTCTGCATTGAAGATGTATATGGCATTTTTTGGTGCTATAGTGTAGACCAAACTGGGAATATCCTTTGGTACGGGCTCCTTTATGAGGGGTTCTTGTACCGAATCCATTATATCATAGATTACTTTATCTATCCACGGCAATGCTGGAATTGCTTTTTTCGGCTTGGTTTGTGGCTGTGTATCACCGTGTTTGTGGTTGGCACGCCACTGTTACAGTTGTTTTTACAGTTTCGCGAGGTGTCTGAGAAAGGATTTTAGTACTTAGACTCCTGCCAGGTTCGCATATTCTCCCAGACTCCGTTCTGACTATTTAGTTTGGCTTCTATGGATTCATATAATTTGGCCAACGCTTGTATAGCCAAGTTCATAGCTTGGAGGGTAACTTCTAGCATCCTATCATTATGTGAGCTGTTATTCGGCTCGGTCACATTTGACTGTGAATTGTGTGCTCTTCTAGGTGTTGGATGCATGAACAAAATGCGTAGTGCAGAACTGCTATTCGCAGCTTCCGAAGAATCAAACGTCACAGGGGAGTTGGACAGGTTGTCTGGTAGAATTTGTATAGAAAATGCTGAACCTTCAGGGTCTAAATCAATGATTGCTACATCAGTGTTGGGACATCCCACCGTTTCAGGTGTAACTAAGTTCGCTGTCGGCGGAAGTGCCTTTAACATAATGCTGCCTGATAATGAATCAATTCCCGTGGCAGGGGTTGAGTTAGACGGCGAGTCAGGATTAGGCATTATTGCAACACCAGGATTAATTACCCTCCGTTTTGCCACTGGCGCCTTGGTACCCTGCGATGTATTTGCGATTGTAGTTGAGGGTGGTAAAATTGCTATTGCAGTTTGTGAAATGCCCGCCCCCATCCCTGAGCCAACGTCTGATACGATTCTTTCACGAGCCTCTTTCCAAAAGGCTTGTATGTCTTAGCAATTGCCAATATTCGGGGAGGCCGCCACTTTTTTTTGGAGGAATTCCGCATGCACGGTGTTGAACATGCCATACTTGTTGCCGTGGCACGGGGGTCACAAGAATCCTCTCGCCCCGAACTGCTCGATTACCAATCATTGCCGGCATATCTGTTTAAGTGTGCGTGGCTGCATATTACGATGCAATGTGAAGCTGGGAGCACCGCGAAGTTCCTCTCTTCCTCGGCAAAGAGGTCAAGAGGTACTTCACTGGTACTTCCGCTTGGTGCGTGTGCGCTGGTGCGCGCGCACAGATGGTTAAATTGCCTCGTGACCGAGGGGGCATGGCCTCGACGGACAATGCTGTACAATGGCCCCAAACACAGCGTTTTCACAACAGTAAGTGTTTTCTAGAGAGAACAAGTAAAGTAAGATTAGAACAGATTATGGGGAAATACCGAAAAGTCCACAAAGTCTTTATGGAGGGGGTTTGTTGAGTCGTACTTCCAAATGAATCACGATGAATGTCTCACGATTCCAACAGCCTGCCAGGTCAAGAGGTACTTCACTGGTCCTTCCGCTTCAAAAATACACACTCAGTTTCAATAAATCAGTAGATAACCACTTGGGATGGCACACAGACACTTCCTACACCCTAAGGTGACTTGAATAACTAGGACACTGTGGACATTGATATATCACTGGCACATTTAGAGCAATACTGAGTTTGGTGTCACAAGGAAAAGGTTAGGGAATCAAACAATGGTTAACAAATATTCTTAAGCAGGTAAGTACTTTTGGACCCCCCCAATGCAATGTAGATGAACCCTTTCCCAGCTACACAAGTTATAGAATGTGTGACATTTTGGATGGATAGTTAAAGCACAAAGTCAGAGGTTAGAAGAGTCTTTCAGGGAGCCAGGGCAGCCAATGTCAATTGAGCAAAAGTCTAGGGGAGCTGAAGCACCTCTTGAAGGTAAGGAAAAAGTCTTGCACAATGTTTTAGAAATCTTTGTAGAAGATAAAATCACTGATGGGCCACAAGCTTGGAGGCTTGTGAAGGGCAAAGCTGCAAGCAACTCTGCAACAGGCAACCAAGACAAGTCGCAACTGAGAGCTAACGAGGCTACACGGCAAAGAGGTATGCCTGGTTTGGCATGCAGAGTAAATCTCAAGAAGTACATTTCTAAAAAGAAAAAGACTACCAGAGCCATTTTGACAAAATGGGCACCCATGCGTGCTTTACTGCAGCCCGCAGTAGAAACACAATAGTAGGGAAAAGTAAACCACTGCCGCGAGTCATTAATTTGTAGCAAGGGTAACATAAAAATGTTACATGAGAAACTAGACAAAGGGGATACTAAGTAAACCCTACAGTACCCTATTGTAAGTTAGTGTGTGCTGAGTCTAGAAAGTTACAAATGCAAGTCAATTCAATTTCACTTCACTGCTCTTAGAAACAGTAGTTTAACCAAGAGAAGGATTTTAAACGTACTTGCCCGTTTGAGAAACTTGTTAACCATTATTTCTTCCCTCTAACCTTTTCCTTTTAACACCAAACTCGGTATTGCTCGAAATGTACCAGTGATATATCAATGTCCAGTCTCCCAGTTATTGAAGTCGCCTCAGGGTGTAGGAAGTGTCTGTGTACCATCCCAAATGGGTATCTACTGATTTATTGAAATAGAGTGTATTTTTTAAGTATATTTTAAGAGTTAAATATTTGCTCCCTTCTAAAGAAGGCTTATTCAAACTGACTGTTTAAATAAATAATTGTTTAATCAAGAAACCTGGAGTATAAGTTTTATTTGGATACCTGTCACTGTGAAAAGTCTGTTACAACCCTACAGCTCACATTGATCCCTCTTGAGATAACCCTGGCTGCTCAGTCACTCTTCCAACTTGTGTAGTACATGTTTATACCAAAGGTAGGGTTAACTATTGCCAAGCAGACATGGCTGGTGCAGTCTCCCACAGGGTACTGCATATAATCTTGTCTAACACGTATTATAACTTTTCCCCATTTTACTTGTATAAAACTCAATTCAAAAAGATGTTGCTCGCCACCAATATACTTGATAACCTATTGTGATTGTGTAATGACCACTGGACCTCTACTCTCGCATACTTGTTACCCAAGACTGGTCTCTTGTGCCAGTGCAGCCTCTTGTAGTCATGCCAAAGTTCTTCTCCTTGACCTTGATGTGAAGCAGATGGCCACATGCTTCTGCCAACTCTGACTCAGCTACTGGCAGCAATGTTGCCCTCGTACCCCTTCCGTGCACCCCAGCTTGCTGATCTTCGACACAGCAAAGTTCTGCGCTGGTTATGTTGCTCTGTGAGAGTGCCTCTTTCGCTGCGCCTTTGCCAGTAGGCAGTAATGCTGCAGTTCACATAGGGCAGAAAGAGCAAACCCAGCACAAGCCAAAATCCCCAACCTATTAAACATTTTTTAGCTATGATGTGATTGCACCATTTCAGTAAAGAGTGCTGCCCCGGGGTCATCATACTACCCATTACCTAACCCCCCAACTTTTTGCACCTCAGCTGGAAGGTTACCGCGTCCTCCTCCTCCTTCTTTGACTGGCTAATTCCGACAACCACCGGTTTCTCCTGGCCATGGCCAAGGCGTCCCAGGCTCTTTCGCCATATCCATCGGCCCCTTAATTCCACCTATTTCGCTGGACCATTGTGTGATCTCAATAAGGGACACAAATCTCACCTGTAGGTCAATGACTGTAAATGGAAGGGTTGTTTGATTATTGTTCTTCCATTTGTTATGTCTTCTAAATCTCCATTTTATGTTGCTTTCTGGCCAAAAAGCTTAATGCAAAATATGGGTCCTTTTCATAAAGCAGTGAAGTATATTTTTCTGCTATGCTATATGAAAATATCTTTCACAGCATTCCTGCAATGTAGCAAAAGTCATGCATACAATATTAAACATATAATTATTGAATGT
This sequence comes from Ambystoma mexicanum, assembly GCF_040938575.1. Classification (NCBI taxonomy): domain Eukaryota; kingdom Metazoa; phylum Chordata; class Amphibia; order Caudata; family Ambystomatidae; genus Ambystoma; species Ambystoma mexicanum. Next base: position 645,513,849 of record NC_090923.1, read on the forward strand.
CTTTCTCCTGCAACGCAATACACTGTCATCTATATAAAATCCCAAAAGACCGAAAGCGCTACAAGGCCATGAAAATAGCATCTAGACAATATACATATATTGCATTGCATAACAGCTTTCCTCCTAATGTCCCTTTCTCCCACCCTTCGGCAAACCATAAACCTGGACAGGGGTGCAACACTTTAATTTCTTTCAGTTTATTGTGAATTTCATTTTGTGGCACAGAATGCTGGACATCAAATCTTGCTTCGCTCAATTCCTAACGCAAATACTGTTTGAGTACTTTTCATGTTTGACGTATGTTTTAGTTCCTACTTCGTTGCAACAATCCTGTGCAAATAACACAAAAGAAAAGAATAACATCCTCTGACGTCCTTCTAAGACCATATTCTTTCTTTGCACAATGTCTTTATAGTGGCGTGCAGATTACATGCACACACCGGCCACAATATATAACTTATGCAGGGTTGCTTACCTGTGTATTGCACGTAACCAAAGAAGCAGTATCGTGTCAAGTATTTTCAATGGAGGGTGAACCCATGGTCTCACTCCCAAAAGATAAATTGGATCCAAGCATGATCATGTTCTGTAGATTCACTCATGTGGAGCTATCAGACTTTTATGAAATGTACAACTATTGCAGTAGGATGTAAAAGGGGGCACAGGACATGCTTTTGTTGTATTCACTGCAATACACTTTACTCCTAGGTCCCGTCCCCTTTCTTCCATACTTGTGGGACATTCTGTCCTTCGGGACTGAACTGGAGCACTTTGTCAAAAAGATAAAAAATTAAATTCTTGCACTTTCATTTTTACGTGGGGCCACAGTGCGTGGCCATAAACCCGCCCTCCTGAGCTCCGCCCAGCGCATGCCGCTTCAGTCCTTTTCTCCGCACGGTCGGGCCAGACGCACTAGCATCTTCGGGAATGTTTTATTGTATTCCTTTTGTCCTTCCTTCCTGCTCCGGTTCCACGGTCCTCTTGTCCTCCGTCTATGCCGAAGCGTCTGGGATTTGTGTCCTGTTCATCCTGCGAACGCCGTTTCGCGAGGGCGGATCACCACTCTCTTTGCCTGGAATGTCTAGGCCCACAACACCGTTGGGACTCCAGCGTCGTCTTGTCCAGTGGGAGGAGGTGTTTCAACGTGTTCCTCCACCACATTTGCAGCTCTTCATCGATGAGAAAAAGAAACGCCCGGTAAATTCTTTACTTTTTAGGGCACCAGGGCCACGGGGGACTCCTTCTCGGGGTCTTCCAGGACATGGAGGGGCTCAAGTAGCTCTTCTACCAGGGGTATACCTGAGGTGTCACACAAAGGGCCAAATAGGCGCACCAGAGCTTCCTCTGAGGGTCCCCGCAGTGGACCTGCCAAAACCATTCTGAGGTTCCTCATTTGGGGGCTAAAGTCAAGCCCAGTTCTTATGGGGCTCTGGGTACTTGGGTTCGCCCTGAGGTCTCTGCTTCTGGAGCGCTTTCCACACTGAGTCTCGGCTCGAGGCCCCTCATGAGGGAGCTAAACGTACTGGGTTCCATCCCGAGGTTCCCCTTCTTGGGGATAAATCCAATGCCAGCATAATTGAGGGATCCTCTAACAGGGTCCTGGCAGTGAGGTATATTCCTCAACCTTCCCACGCTCAATCGCGTGTTGGTACCAGTACTGTCGAGGGGGCAAAGAATGCGGTCACACACCACAGGCCTTGGAGTACTGGCTCGGCCGAAGTTCCTCCACTGGGGGCTAATTCTGGGGTAGTCCCTAAGGTGCCCAATGAACACCCTAGATCTGCCAGTGCCGGCCCTTGTCTTAAGTCTAAGATGTCACATAAGGCCCCTGACGCCCCCGAGGTGACCATTGCCTCACTTTCCCCTGTGACGCAGTTCACCCCAGGAATCGGCAAAATGGCGGTCCAAACTCTGCGGACCAAGGCGGCCATTTTGACTACCTCGCTTGCGCCAACGTTTGTTACGGCTGGTGCCGGGGGGGGGGGACTTTTGGGGCAGAGCAGCCTTTTCCATGCCATGTGGATAACAAGAACCCGTTCCGCCCTTCAATCGATTGGCGTGCTCGGCTGCCTCATCCAGTCTCCATTCCTCCTGGTTCCACTCCCCTGATCTATGTGGACCCAATTGGTGGCGGTTCTTCCTGGCAACCATCCTTATTGCGTTCCTGGGGGTATGCCCCTTCCGAGCGGCCTCTGCCCACTCCACTCTGACCTTCGTCTGAGGATGTTTTTTGGGGGGAAATTTCAGACTCTCATGCATTCTGACCCCATGAAGGTGTACTATAAGGATCTGTTTAGGGAAATCTATCCTAGTCCTCCTGTACTGCCTCCTGCTTCGGCAGATCATACGCATGCCCCGGTGATGCCACCTCCTCCACCTCTTCCTGCAGGACCGCCTCCACCACTTCTTCCTTGGCCTCAGCTTTCCCCGATAGAAAAAACGTTGGATGCTCTGCCAGAAACACTTTAGGACCTGAGGCGCCGCGTGCAGCGTATCAGTCTTTTGCGCCTGCTTGACTGGATGAGGACCAGGCGGACCAGGACCGTGATGAAACCGCCCATTCTATTAGAGCATTTCATGACCGGGTGCTCGACATTTCAGTCCCTGCTTGACATTTCAGTCCCCGAGGCCCCCGTTCCGCAGGAGGGTGTGCTTTCTGGAGCCTTTACTCTATCGCCTCAAGAGCGCACCTGCCTGTTCCTCCAGAAGGATGTTTTGGCTGAGACCCGTAAGGTCTAGGAAAAACCTCATTCCGGGCAGCATCTCAACAAGAGGATTGACGCTCGATATAAGCTTCAGACCTCGGAGGACATATCCTTGTTGGCTTGTCTGCTCCCATCAACAACAGTGGTAGCAGCAGCCACCCTCGAGTCCAAGCCAGCCTCTACATCCTTCAGGGCAGCAGACCAAGGAGGTCTGCAGCAGCCACCCTCGAGCTTATCTTGGCGGCGGCCAATGTCAATTTGTGGAGGGAGCTAGCCGATTTCCAGGAATGTATTCTTGCAGATAGGCTCGAGGACTTCAAAGCCAGTTTGTCGGACGCCAGAGTGTTGGCACAGGATCTGTTGGAGGCTGCGGCAGACCACGTAGATACCACCGCCTTGGGGCCTTATGGTTCTCAAAGGAAGTGCAGGACAAGGTGCTGGATCTTCCTTTTGATATTGAATTTTGGTTCATTTATAAACGCGCACCGAACAAACTGAATCGTGTCTGGGTGCCGATGGAGCAAGTAGCAATGAGTCGCAGATTATCCGATTTTAAATAGTGTCTTCCATAACCAGTAACTCCCCATCCACATTCCCTAGCAGAACAGGTGGGTCTTCACAGAACTACAGAATGCAGTGAGTGATTTCATATCTTGAATGGTTCCATGGATCTTGTTACAAGTCTTGGTCCATATGATATGATTTGATCGTTTATTTATATAGCGCCTATACACAATGTGTTTCAAAGCGCTTCAAGGCAAGGGAGGGAACAAGGGAAAATACAACCACATTCTTACAGGCCATGAACAGTAAGAATGTGAAATTAACTATCGTACTCGGCCTAACGACATTTCAGATAGTGCAAGAGCTAAGACATAGATAAGAAGGGAGGGGGAGAGTGGGAAGGAAATGGAAACAGACAGGTGACTACCGTACTAGGCCTGACGACATTTCTGGTAGAGCCGGAGAAAAACAAAAGGTCAGGGAGAGGGGTGCAGAAAGGGAGGGGAGGAACAAAACAAGCGACTATCATACTAGGCCTGACGACATTTCAAATAGTGCTGAAGGGATGGTGGGGAGAAAAAAAACAGTAATGGGAGGGTGGATGAAACAGACGAGGTTGCTATCATATTAGGTCCAGGGACAATTCAGATGGAGTAAGTGCATAGAAGAAAGTAAGGGGAGGAGATAGGAAAAGGGAGAAGGGAAAGGAGGAGAGAAAAGAGAGTAAGCAGTCAAAAAGAGTGGAGAAGCAAGAGTGGAGAGCGAATACAATTGCAGAAGTCAGTAGTAACACATAATGTTGCAAGCCAGGATACAAGATGAAGATGGGAACAGCATGATTCAGGGCCACCATGAGTACAAGATGCAAAGGAAGTCCAGCATGAGAGTTGAGAAAGAGTGACACACCGTGAATGAATGAATGAAGTCCATAAAAGTCAAATCCAGCATTGGCCACAAGACAGTGATGGTGAAGGAAGGCACCAGGTGGTCGGGGCTTGCTAAGTGGTGAAAAAGAGCGGGAAGCAGGAAGGCACCAGGTGGGCGGGACTTTCTAAGTGGTGAAAAAGAGCGGCAAGCAGGAAGGCACCAATTGGGCAGGGCTTGCTAAGTGGTGAAAAAGAGCGGGAAGCAGGATGGCACCAGGTGGGCGGGGCTTAGGCCAGGTGACCTAGATCCACTTGCACCTGCTCCCCATCTGCAAAGGAAAAGAAGTAGGGAAACAGAGCGGCAAGCAGGAAGGCACCAGGTGGGCATGGCTTGCTAAGTGGTGAAAAAGAGTGGGAAGCAGGAAGGCACCAGGTGGGCGGGGCTTGCTAAGTGGTGAAAAAGAGTGGCAGGCAGGAAGGCACCAGGTGGGCGGGGCTTAGGCCAGGTGACCTAGATCCATTTGCACCTGCTCCCCATCTGCCATAGACCCCGAATCTTCGATCCCCTTTGCTCGCATATTTAGACCACGGTACCTGCTGCAAATTCTTGTAGCCTTAGCGTAATTTGCGGCGTAGCGGGCATCTCCTGATTTTATCCAATAGATACCTTGGAGCTGCTTTTATCACGCATTTAAAGACCAGCCAGAGGATTTTAAAACCTATACGCTCTCATCGCCAGCCAGTGTAAGGATCTTCTTTGATTGGAGATGGGGGACTTTTTTGTTGCCCTAAACACCAACCTGACTGCAGAGTTTTGTGCCACTTGCAATCTGTGCATTTGGAATGCTGGTATCCCTGACGGCAACGCATTGCCATAATCCAATCGCGAATTAACGTGGGTCCCAACCACCGTTGCTCTGTCCTCGTTGGCTATGAACAGCAAAATTTGTCTCAACATTCATAAGGTGTAAAACACTGACTGCACCTTTTGCGCGAACCTGCACTCCACATCCCATATTATCTTGCCATACACAGCCCAGGTTTTTTTTTTGTTGGCAAAATCCAACTGTGCACCCAGGAAACAAGGTGACAGTGCCTGCTTGGTGTGTTGTGTTTTGAGGTAAATGGGACAACCTGTGTCTTGCTGGCATTCAACAGAAGCTTATTAGCACATATCCAAGTTTGTACCTCTTGTAGGCACTGTTCCACTACCTCAAAAGTCTCCTCTGATCTCTCTACTTTCAAGAACACCTGAGTATCATCCGCATACGAATGAAATTTAATGCAGTGCTTCCTCAGGATGTCCATCAGGAGTTTAACATATAAGTTAAAAAGCAGAGGAGAAAGTGAGGACCCCTGTGGTAAATTGTTCCATTCCTCCACAGATGAGGAACTCACAAAGAGCACTCAAACTGCCAAGTCTTTATCGGTCCTGTCAACTCCAGATAAGGCTCCTTATACACCGGGGTCAGGGTCCCAAACTCGGCCCTTCTCTGGTTTCAGGGTTTTCCAGGATCGCTGTGCGCGACGATCTGAGGCTCCAGCTAGCGGGCCCCGCCTTAAGCAGCAGTGGCAAGGTGGCTGGTTTTTCTCTCGGCCATCAGCCTCCTCTCCAGGGACAGGTAGTCTTCCTGCCGACAAATCATCCAAATAATATTTTTTGTTGGTCGTACGAGACTACGGTGTGAGGTCGGATTTCCTCTCATCTGGAGGCGTTGGAGACTATCACTGAAGACTGATGGGTTTTGTCTATCGCTCGGGCGGCCTTCCGCTTGCCCCTCCCCTTCACTCCACCCTTCCAGCAGACTGGGTCGCCCTCCCTCAGAACCTAGGTACAGAAATGTCTAGACCTCAGAGCGGTGGAGCCTGCTCCCCTGAGGGAGCAAGGGGAGGGCTACTACTCCCGTCTGTTCAGTGCCCAAACCCAACCAGGCTGGCATGCGCATTATCCTCAATCTTTACCAGTTCAATCTTTCTCTTCCCCAAGAGAAATACAAGATGATCACGCCTTGCCAGATAAAATCCTCTCTCCGGAAGGGCAACTGGCTCACCGAGGTAGACCTCGAGGATGCATACATGCACATTCTGATTAGGATCCCGTATCGAAAATATCTGCAGTTCTCTGTGGGAGCGGAACACTTCCAGTTTCGTGTACTCCCTTTTGGTCTCAGCTCGGCCCTGCATGTCTTTACGAAGATTTCAGTCGTCGCAGCTTTCCTCAGACTCCAGGGAGTTCATGTATGCTCAGAGAGGCACAGCTCTACCTCACTGATGAGGCCCAACAAGGCTGAAACACGTGTATGGGGTTGCTGTTGGTACTCTTGTTCAAAAGGGATTTGCCATAGCATTTTGGTGCTGGACTCCTTATGTGGGTGGGACAAAGGCTGATCTGCAAATGGATATTTCCCATCTGTAAAAGGTACATTGAGCAAAAAGCGATGGCTGCGAACTCTCAGAACAGGTTATCATGCCATGTTCTTTCTAGAGAGGGGCGCCTGCTACCTTTTTGAAAAAAGGGGGTTCATGTATACCCATACTTAAATGATTGGCTCCTGCGGAGTCCTTGCCCACAGACGGCTTTCAGCAATCTTCAGTCTCTCCTTCAACTCCTGTTTCATCTTGGGCTGTCAGTGAATTGGCGGAAATCGTCATGACTGTCTTTCAAGACCTGATCTTCCTGGGTTTTCATTGGAATACAGTCAGTACCAAGGTGTTCCTAACGGTCGACAGGATTGCAGACCTATCGACCACGTGCTAGCTCTTCCTCCAGTCCTTGCAAGACAGCCTGGTGCTTCCAAAGACTTCTGGGTCTCATGGTCTCTTGTGTGCTAGCTCTAACTCTTGCACGTCTGAAGATGAGACGCACTCGGCTAGCTCGCCGGAGCTGCTGGTCTCGTGCATCGGATCCTGATTCCAAAATAATTCCAGTTCCATTCTGCATGACAGTGGCTCTACAATGGTGGTCCTCGACCAACAACCTTTCAGTGGGGGCCTCCTTCCAGGAGCCCTGCCCACAAGTTATGGGTATCAGACTCCTCCCTTCTGGGGTGGGTAGCGGTGCCGTGTCACCTCGAAGTTTTCGACCTGTGGACACCTCACGACAAGCGGTTTCAAATCAATTACCTGGAACATTTGCCTGTGTTCCTGGCGCTCCAAAGCTTTTCAACCGTCTATCAACAACAGGGTAGTCTGTATTTGCATGGACAATTCTGTGGGGATGTTTTACATCAACAAGCAGGGCGGCACCAAGCCACCTCTCCTTGTCGATTTTGCCATACAAATCTGAGACTGGGCCATCCAGCACAAGGTCTGGCTCCAGGCTGTAGACATCCCGGGTCACATCAATGTGACTGCAGACTCACTCAGTCGGCAGCCAGTTACGAGTGGGAAATGAACAACAATGTCCTCTCCAACATTTTCCACCAATGGGGCACTCCAGAGGTGGACCTCTTTGCAACTTCTACTACCGTGAAACTTCCTCTTTATGCGTCCAGGGACGGGTTTGGAACATCTTCCCTGGGAAATGCCTTCGAGATTCTGTGAGACAACATGAAGGCTTACGCTTTCCCTCCATTGCCCCTGATTCATTGGTCACTCTGCAAGCTCAGGACTGCAACGAACTGCACTCTCCTCTTCATAGCTATTTGGTTGCCAGCCAGATTCTGGTTTTCGGAATTACAGCATCTGTCTAGTCGATCACCAGCTATGGCACCCCTCCCCTCAATCGTTCAGCTTGGCGGCCTGGTGCCTGTCTTTAGCGCAGTTCAATCTGTCAGACAGTATGCGCATATCCAAGCGGCCAAGAAACCTATGAGGTCCCAATATAGGAGAAAATGGCTCTGTTTGTAACTGGTGCTTAGCTAAACAGCTTTATCCCAGGCATGCTACAGTTGACACTGTTCTATCCTTTGTGTCTCACCTGGCAGCTTCTGGCATTTCCTGTTCTGTCTTGCAGGATTTATTTATCCGCCCATTGTGGCCTACCTGTCCACGGACAGCTGTTCTTTTTCATTGATTAATCCAGTCATCAAAGGGCATTTTGCGGGACTTGTTAATCTCTTCCCACCGGTGCGCACTCCTCATCCCAAGTGGGATTTAAATGTGGTCCTTACCGCTTTATGCTATACGCCGTTTGAACCCATGGCCACCACTGATCTTAAAAAACCTTTCTTGGAAGGTTGCCTTTTTTTATTTTATTTTTTATAAACGCTTTATTATTAAGAAACAAGTTGGACAAAGAAGATGGAACATTGACATATCCATTACATCAGGGACTTGCACTCAAATTACAGAAAGCATATATGTTAAACAGGCAATTAATACAGCGTGAAGATACACGTAATAAAGTATTAAGTAAACTATTACAAATTCCTATCCATAGTAAAAATTCTTAAACCGGACTACAACAGACAACACAACCACAACAAACAAGACACAACACCACACCACACACATCTCCACAATCCCCCAACAACGCCATATAGAAAACAAAGCATACACATAGTAAGCATCAACTGTATAATTCATTAAAAGAACCCCAAATTCTATCATCATACTCCTCTCGCTTCTATTTTCTGAACATTACTTTCTCATAGCAAGACAAAGTACGGCCATCTAACAACCAATCGTCCACATCTGGCTTTTTCCTTGATTTCCAAACTTTTTGTATTTGCTTAATCGCCAGTACCCTATTAATCAAATTTGTTCTTATCCCCTCTCTCTCTGCTCGATAACAAAATTGTCGAATGACATGTACATGGAAGCGAGTCCACCAGGATAATATCTAGTCTATTAAGGACTTAACTCCAAAAGGTGGACACCCTAAAGCATGCCCATAGCATATGGGATAAGGTGCCCCCATGAAGACCACAACCTCAACAGATATCATTATCCAATAGGCCTAATTTGGCCATTTGAGCTGGTGTCCAATATAATCTACACAAAACCCTTTGCCTAAAATAGCTTAATCCTAAATCCATTTTCGAATGTACACCCACCTGGAGCAGACTTTCCGATTCTTCACTTGAAATGTCCAAACCCGATTTCCCCCACCCAAGCCTGGCGAAGTTTCTCCCACGCTTTCACATAGGAGATTTCCATTGGCATTAGTTTTATATATGTAGACACTGCGCATGGAAGAGATTGGATAATCGCGCAGATGATGGGTCTCTCTCTCATGGGACCCCCTAGCATTTCTTGTTGTTCCGACAGAAGAACTTTAAGGTCTCGCTAACGTGCCCGTTCCCTAGCCCCTATTCCAAGAGAGACCCTAAGACGCTGAAAGGAAATCATACGACCGTCTTCCTAGACATCACGTATTCTCAAAATGCCCCTTCTGATCCGGCTTTGCCAATGAGAGGTCTTATTGGCTATCTGTAGCCCTGCATTGTGCCACAAAGACGCATCGTAGTGTATCCAAATGTTTTCCCCCTCTACCTGCCATAAAACTTTGCAAGGCCCCTCTCTAAGTACTCAAGGTAGGTAATATCATTGTAGAGTTCGGCATCTTAACCATAGAGTACATATCTCGCATTGCATAAGGTGAAAATTGTTCAACCTCACTAATCTGCCATTAGGGGACATATTCGCTGTCGTCAGAAAAATAAGATGTGTTTTAGAACAAACCCAGAGCAATAATTCGCAAGATTAGGGTAACCAAATCCCCCTTCCTTCACAGAGCATGTTAAAATGTGTTTAGTAACCTTAGGCCGTTTGCGGCCCCTCCCCCTCCCCCTCCCCCCCCCCCCCCAACCCCTAAAGAAACCCTTGAAAAATCTTATCAATACTACTAATGACCTTCTTAGTGAATTTCAATGGGACAGCTTGGACAACATAGAGGACTTTTGGCAAAAGAAATTTTTGCCCAAAGACCCAACCTTAAGGGACTCCGTTTTGATATGTCTCTCCGGATTTTCACTAAAATACGCGAAATATTGTATTTTGCCGTCTTTTTCAGGTCGCGAACCAAGTAAATTCCCAAATATTGTATTGCTCCCATTGACAACTCCCAAGAACCCATATCGCTCCTTGGGTGTCCGACATCTAAAGGAAAAACTACTGTCTTTTCCCAGTTTATCTTGTGACCAGACAGTGCTTCCACTTCTTCGAACATACACTTCAACTTTTCACTCCCTTCCAGTGGGGTTTGTCAAAATAATGGTCATATCATCCGCGTAGCACAAGATTTTGATTTTGCTACTCCCAAACCTAAACCCATAAAGCGAGACTGCTCCTGCTTTATGTATGCAATCAGTGGTTCTATAGCTAGATTAAATTGATATGGGGACAGCGGGCAGCCCTGTCTAGTACCCCTTGACAGAAACAATGGAGAAGACATATTATTAACCCAGACTCTAGCACTGATGGATGAATTTAGCATTTTAATAACTTTGATAAAAGTATCCCCAAAACCCATTTCCCTGCGTGTGGTCCCAAAAAGTCCAATTAACCCTGTCAAAGGCTTTTTCTGCGTCCATAAAAACTAGAAGCGGATCTCGAACCTTTTCCTTTGGGAGTCCCATAACATCTATCAATGTCCTCACGTGACCATGCCCGCATCTGCCCCGCATGAAGCCTACTTGGGAGTGACTAATCGGGCCTCCAATACACTTGTCCAGCCGTTTAGTCAATATTCTAGTGAATATTTTAAAATCAACATTTGATAACGAAATTGGTCGATTAGTTTCGCATTTTTTATGGTCTTTCCCTGGCTTTGGGATCACCACAACACAAGCTTCCTTTATTGTGGGACATGCAGCCCCATCAGCCATAAACCCGTTCTACAGGGTGCACAAGAACGGTAAGACATGACCCAACACCCAGTAAAACTCAACCGTAAGACCGTCTAGGCCAGGTGCTTTATCTGTATTAAGCTGTGAAATGGCCACCAGTATTTCTGCCCCTGTAATGGGTCTATCAACAGTTACAGCTTGGTCATCTGATAACCTCGACAGAGTAATTGTATCAAAAAACCTAGCCATGTCTGCAGACGCTGGAAGCTGACCTTCCCTATATAGTGATTCATAAAAAGTCCTAAACCTTTCACACATCTCATTACTCTTGACCTTATATTCTCCCCCATCACCTTCCAGTTTCAGGACAAAGGAGTTCTCAGTTAAACTGCGCAGCCTATTAGCTAAATGTCTACCATTCTTGTCCCCTTGCTCCCAAAATTTCTGCCACATGAAAAACATGCCTTTCTCATACCGGTAATCCATTTCTTGTTTAAGGCGTTCTTAGTCTCTCTACAGCAGCCTTATATGCTCTACTCCTTGTCATTTTGTGGCTTTTCTGACAGGCGTTAAAATAATTTTCAAGCCTTCTAATTTCAAACATTCCCCTTTTCCTCATGCGGGCCGTGATGTTCATCAACTCTCCCCTAATCGCTGTTTTAAAGCTATCCCAAACCATCAAGTTAGATGCAGAACCCACATTTGCATTTAAATAATTCGCAGTCAACTCCTGCAGAGACTCGACCACTCCCTGCTTTTATAGTATATAAGTATTCAGGCGCCACCTAGGAGTTCCAGACCTCTCCATTCCCTTATTCAACTGCATCGTTATTAAGGATTGATCTGAAATGCCCCTTTCCTTAATTTCTACATTGCAGGTCTTTTCAATCAGCCTGTCCGAAATCGGGAAATAATCAATCCCTTAGTAAGAATTGTGGACGGGTGGAAAAAAAAAATCCTTCACCACAGGATGCATAAATCTCCAAACATCAACTAGATCCAGACTGTGCAGCAACTCATTAAATACTATGCTTGTGCTCGCTGCTGTGTATCTACATTGAGCAGAGCGGTCCATTCTTCCATCAAGAACACAATTAAAGTCACCTCCCAAACTATGCATTCCCCATTCATCTCACCCAACAGTGCCAGCATCTTCCCAAAGAAGCCACTTCCCCCGGTACACGGACCATATACAGATCCTATTGTGATTAATCTGCCTTTATACTTAGCGTCTATCAGAATGACCCTCCCATCCTCATCCATCAATGCTTTTTCCACACTCAAATTCAGACCCTTTTGCATTAATATATCCACTCCCCTCGAATTGGAACTGTAACAATTTAGCAATATCCTAGTAAATAGAGCGCTCTTAAAGAGATGCTTGTGCTCTTCCAATAGATGAGTTTCTGTAGAAGAGCAATGTCAGCATTCTCTCTTTTTAGTCTGGTTCTCTTCCTAGGAATGTAAGACCCTTAACATTCCATGAACATATAATTAGATCATCCATTTATCTCCACACACCAAAATGTATCTAACCGTCCCTATCCTTCAAAACAGAACAGAAGGGTTTTGATAATCAGAAGCATTTGAGGAGTTCACCATACTAACATTTCCATAGATGCAGTCCTAATTAGAGGTGCCTTTACATAACTATGTCCAATTGTAGAGAAGTATTGAAACATTAGAGGATTGTGCAACATATCAGTACATATAAAACACGTAACCATGACATACACAGACAAACATTGAGACATCAACAGCATACAGCCCATTACACTTTGCAACCCAGCAAAGTGATTCTTACCTACAATATATACAGAATCATCACTATTCAGAACTATAGTGACTCCAAAGCCTGCACCTAGATTCCTACAATCTCAAAATTACCTATCTCCACTCAACTAATAACAGTTTCTAAAAATGACCCGAACGCATTGAATGACATTGAGACTAAACAGCAAGATTATTAGAGACCTCAACTCCAGAACAGCACATGGAAGCAATTCAAGCTGCAAAATTATATCTATATCCATTGTATGTTCTGCCTCCCCAGTGTACAGTGTAACTCCATATGAATTTGCATTATCCCTTGCAGACAGTAAGATTTCGCCAAATGGTAGATACAGCAATGCACCCACTGTATGCAAGAGGTAGGGCTCCTCGGCATAACAGGAAGCCTATACCTACCTATATCTTCCTTATAAATCTGTAATTTATGTTTCTGCCCACAACTCAGTGCCTCTTAATCCAGGCAAGCCTAAGCAGCCTCCTAATCAACGGAATATACACACATTGGACCCTCCCGGGACTACCACCAACTTGGGGCCATCTGCATGTTGATACAAAACATCATTTTATAAATACTAATAAACCGCATCTCCCAATCTGTAGTTTTTCATTTTAGGCTATGCACTAGGGCGTTATGCCATGTTCCACATTCAAATAAGCATGCCCCAATAAATGACATAGATAAGAAGGTCCTGGTAGTGCCAAGTCAAGCAGCCGGAATCCGATCTTAAAATGATAACACGCTCTGTAATTTCCTCGACGTGGCAGAACCGGCAGGAACCCCATTCAGAACTTTCTCAAGTAAAATGTTAATGTTCAGCAGGCTGAATTCAATAGATGCCCAGTAAAGCTAGATCCATCCATGCCTCCAGTCTGCGGGAAAGTGAAAGCTTGAAACGCCAGTACAGCTTCATGCAATCATGAGAATAAAGGCACCCACCTCTCCAATAGACGTAATGCGAATCCCCATCTACTAACATCATGTGGATGACTCCAAGTACCATCAGAATATGGCCCGCTTTCCTGTCCAGGAAGTTCTACTCGCAGGGAAACCTAGCAGTAGTACATTTTTAGAAAAAGACCTGCTCCACATTCAAGGGCTGTATAACCTGCACTGACCTATAGTTGTCAGCTTGATCTGTACCTAAGAATATTAAGGAAGGGATGACTATTCTTTTCATAATATTGTTTGTCTGTACCAATACACAAGAGGACCGACCGAATAAGTCAGCCCAAGGGGCAGTCCAGCCAGAATAGCCGTTTTCTCGCCTTTGCAAATTAATGAGAACTATCTCTAATTGGTTTCAGGCTTGTTGTGCCACATTGGTAAAGTACCACTTGCATTCCATGGTACATAGGACATATGTTTAGGAATATGTCTTTCTACCAATCAGTGATTCACTCCGAATAACCAAAAATGATGGTTGGCGTTTAAGCAATATGGGAATTCCTCTAGGCAGTATTCCCCTACAGTAACCTTTATCTGTACCATTACAGAAACGGCACACCCACATATGCAAATCAATCAACCCTGTACCTTGCAGAGCAGTCTGGCAAACCTTATTGGACCATGTACCTTCCTAAAATGCCAGATATCAAACCATACCCCCACCTCTTGGATTCATATGAATTACATGAGGAGGGAGAGTACAATGGGGGCGCGTAGCATTTACATTATATACTTTGTTGGCATTCCCTGAGCATGATCACTTAACTTTTCCAAATGGCCGCTAGATGGCAGCAGATAGTGGATTGACATAAAGAAGACCAATCAGTGCAATGACATTTACAACTTCAATCCTGCAGAATAAGGAATATGTAGTATTTGTAATAAATCAGTTATCTGCAGCCCAAAGGTAAAACTATTCTTCCCCCCCGCCTTAACATAGGACCGTCGAAGCTGTATTGTGTTGCGGCAAGGACTCACAGAAGTCCACTCAGTGGGCCTCATTCCGAGTTCGGAGGTAACCACGCCGCTATTTGCGGCATTGGCTGCCTCCGAACTCGTCCAAAGTCCGGCCTGGTGAATGGAGTAATTACTGGTCCATTCCGAGGTCGGAGGGACCGGTAATTCCCCATTCCCATTTAAGCCCCCATAAGGCTCAAGGGGAAGGCGGCAATAACGGTTAACGGTACCGTAAATTACGGTACCGTTATTGACCCCGGAGTCCCTTTGCGGGTCCCGTCCCGTGCTAAAAGCAGGTGTTAAGGAAGGACCCGCAAAGGGAAGTCGTAGTAGGGCGGTAAGGGTTTAACGGCACCAGTCTCGTTACCGGTGACTGTTAACCCTTACCGCCCTACTCAGAATGAGGCCCAGTGTCTGGAGGCTGGCAAAGGATAGCGAACAGGGTCAACATCGGTAAGGAAGGGGTGTTTTCAGAGAGGGTTTACGGTAGCGTCTGCAGTGCCCACAGTATCCTGCAAGGCCCGCTCTGACATTAATGGAGTCGGAGCTTATCAGATAATACATACAGAGGTCTTTGCAGATTAACACCAGCCAAACCGCTCCGTAACGTTTACCAGGCAGTCCCATTCTAATCTCTTCAGGGCACTTAGAGGCTGTTTCCAGTATTGAGTTGTTGATTCTTCCCCCAACTTCAGTCCTCTCACCGCTCCCCCCCACAGCACATCCAGACCATTCAGCTTTCACCAAATCGATTGCTGTAGCCTTGTACATACAAATAATGGCTGCAGCATTTTTAAAGAGAAAACAGAATTTACCTGGAAAAAAAACCATGAAAAAATGTAAAATAAACAGACCAGAAAGTCAATAACGCATTCCTTCCTTTCTTTCTTGCTTATCTTCTCTTCAAAAATTGAGTCTTCTGTGATACTGATGTAGTGGCCTCCCTGGGCTCCATAGCCTCTTGCTCTTTTTCCAAGTCACTAAGAAAAGCTTCAGCATTGTTACTGTTATTGAAGGAAAACAAACGACAATTCATAATCACACGAAGGATTGCTGGGTATACCATATAGTATTTAAGATTTTTAGCCCTTGCTTTTTCCTTGGCAGTTTTAAATTCCTTTCTTTTTGTCGAGTACAGCTTGACTTAAATCCCCTTGCTTTCCTCAGAATCAGCTCTTTCAAGGGGAATCTTGGGAACTTCACAACAAAATGTCTGGGCCTTTGACCTGTTGCTGGCTTGGGTCCCAGGCTCCTGTGTGCTCACTCCATTTCCAGGTTTACTTTAGGATCCAGCTTAAGGAAGTTGGAGTCTTCTCAATAAACACCATGGGTTTACCTCTCTCAATATCTTCAGGAAGACTAGCAATCCTTATATTGTCCGTCTTGGAAAAAATGTCCTGCTCTGAGATCTTCAAGGACAGCGTCTCATTCCTCGTCTGTAAATCATTTATTTGGTTCTCCAATTTAAGAACCCTGTCATCCATTTCATTTAAGTGGGTCTCCACCTTGTTGAAATGTGAAGTGAGTTCTACATATCTATCTTCTGCCTTTTGAAACCTTCTCCTTGATCTTGGTTATATCTGATGTCAACTGGGTCAGCAGATTCAAAACCTTGTCTTCTCTATCATCAGAGGGGGTCACCCCATCTCCCTTCTGTCGTTTTGCTGGTTGTTTTGGGTCTGGTACACCAACATCAGCCATAGTTGAGCAGTTATTCAGTTTAGGTGCAGGAGCTCACCCTTCACGCAGCCATCCCTGGAGCTGGCAGTTCTAGAATCTCGAAGGTTGCTTTTCTGATTGCAATAACATCCGCAAGGCAAGTAATCTAACTCCAAGCGCTTTCGGTGGAACATCCGTTCCTCACTTTCCACAAGGATAAAGTTGTGCTTCGCACGTATCTTTCATTCCTTCCTGAGGTGGTTACTGACTTTCATTTGAACTAGTCTATCTCTTTACCAGTCTTCTTCTCGAATCCAGTATCTGATGCCGAGAGAGTTCTTTACAATTTGGATGTCGGGAGAGCCCTGAACTTTTACCTTGATAGAACGGGTAAACTCAGGAGCTCCTCACAACTGTCTTGTTCGGTGACCCTAAAGGGAAACCAGCTTCGAAGCATCCATTTACCGCTGTATTGCCTTGTGTATTTCAGAAGCCTATAAGATCCAAGGCCTTTAACCACCAAGGGGCATCCATGCACATCTAGTATGTGGCAAAGCGGCTGCTGTTGGTATCCAAAAGTATGTTCCTTGGGAGTCCATCGCCAAGGCGGCTACTTGGGCCTCCCCATCAGCTTTTTTGCAAGAATTACTGCTTGGACCTGAGCTCCAGGGCTGATGATCAATTTGGCCAGGCTGTCCTCAAAAACGTGTTTCAGTGAAGGGATTTTCCATCCACCTGTACTACCTCTAGTTGTGCTTGGGAATCTCCCACAAGTATGGCGGAAAGTGGACGGGACTTAGGAGTATAACAAAGTTACTCGCCGTAGTGACTATCTTACTCCTAGTCCATAGTCCCCTTTCGTCCATCTGCCTGCCCGCCGTCCCCTCTAACAAGTATCCTCTATTGTTGCTGAAATGGTCTAAGACCTGGCGATAGAAAATGACTGAAGGGCGAAGCGCGGGGCGGAGCTCAGGAGGGCGGGGTTATGGCCACATGCTGTGGCCCCACGTAAAAATAAAAGGACACATTTAATTTGTTATGCTTTTTGACAAAAGTGCTCTGGTTCCGTCTCGAAGGACGGAATGTCCCACAAATATGGAGGAAAGGGGACTATGTGGTCCCTACAGTGAGTTAACTTTGTTAATATTTTCCAAGTAGCAATGCATTCGTTCATGAGCATGGCAAAGAGGATTGTTCTTTCTAACAGCAGACACTACAAAAATGCACTGAAGTGCTAATAAATTAGTCAAACACCATGGTATCCGGGCTTCCACTTGGGCAACCCTACTATAAAAACAAAATAACTAAAAAAAAAAAAAAAAGGATCAAAGTTATAGTTGAACAGTTGACACAAATCCTTGCTTTCCCAGAACTAATCAGTTGGAAGCATATTGGGAGTAGCATGTACAGCAGGGAAAAAAAACATTAGCTAAATAAGAAAACAGAAATAGACAATTTGAGGAGAAACATTAGATAAAGTAAATGACTTTTCACACAATGAACACATGAAACGGTTAAAAGCCAGGACTTTTAGGCACACAGACTATTTCTTTGGGTAAAAAATAAACTAGTTTAGACTCTCATTTTTTGGACGAGAAGCATACCTGTGCAAGGAAAGGTTCCTTTGATGTATTATTCCTGTAGCCGGCCAGCCAGAGATGAATCATTGGTCACAAGTTGTCAGATGTACCATGTTGTGATGAAAGATTAGTATGCTGCATCAGCATTTGATATAAAAACATACTGAACTGCCCAAAATTATGGAAGCAGCAGCATTGGGGAAAACAATATACTAAAATAACGAACGTCTTCCACTTATCGGTCAATCACTGCTAAGGTTGTTCTTGACCCTTTATTAAGCAGCCCTCCAGCCTTTATGTTTACTTTGCAGTTAGTGAGCTTGTGCAAGTGCAGCCCACCTGCTTAGCCCTACCACTTTCTTTGCAGTTGGATCAAAGGGCATCCAAAGCAACAGGCAGATGAAGAAAAGGGCAATTCCTGTTTGGATCGGTTCAAACCAATAGGGCCCAGGACCAAAACCCTTGCACCACTTACCTGAGGTAAGCTCTATCAAATGTGTTTCACCTCTCCCCCAACAGCCCATCACCACCAACCATGCCTCTCGGCAGCCACTGCATCAGAGCAGTTTCATCCGCTTCATCATAGACCCCATCAGCGCCAATATATGAAAACGTATAGCAACGTCTGCTCAGTAATCAACCCTGCAGCAGATGATCACTGACCTCATCAACGCACATGACTTGGGCACCATCTTCATTAATTAATCTTTTATAGCGCGCTTAATACTGCAGACCAGTCTCGAAGCGTGGAACTGGAATTTTAACCAATGGCTACAGAATCTTACAACAAGACCGTCCAAACAAGGTGTGGAGGCCTGGCCATCATTCACAAGGCATCCTGGCCATGGACCCAACTGGATATTGCCACCATCAGCCTTTTTTGTGTTTTTTTTTTTTCTTCATTTTTTCACTTTTAAAAAAAAATCTTTCCTGCCACTTTCTGATCACCCCAGCACAGTCCCTTTCCGCCTCATCCACAGACCAGCCAAGCCCAACACCTAAACGTGGTCACCACCATGTCTCTCATGAACGCAACATCATCCCTGGTGACTTCAAATTCACTAGCAGCCCAGCAACTGTCAATAAAAGAAGATCTTCACTGCGTTCTCGACACTCTGAACCTCACGCAGCACATGAAAGTCCAGCTCACAGGAAAGGTCATCACTGCCTTGCCCATCCTCCGTCACAAATCCCTGTCCCGCTCAATCTGGCCTTTTGAGTAACTCCACAGTAAAGCACATGCATTGGAAACCCAGCAAACACGCCTTTCGATAATACTTCCCAGTGGGAGTTCTTATGGAAGACTTTGCCAACCTCCATCTCACATGCTCTGATCTTCCGCAGGTGAAGCAGGACTAGAAAAATTCAATACCATCCCCAACCAACATCAACCACCGTTCCCCAGTGAAACACCACACCCATAATCCTAAACCTTCTGCACAGTGGAACACTGATGAACTCCACTTCAATGAAAAACATCATAAAACAAGAGAACACAGCAAATCCTGCAGCTCAAGGATCTTCATGCTACTGCTACACACAGATGGCTTATCACTGCCCATTATTACCAAAACACCATAGTCCAGGCTAACAAAAGCCAAACCCTCTTCAAAGTCAACAAGAGAATTGCATCAACCCTCTGCCTGCATCCAGCCCTCCATCAACTTTCTCCATCAATAAGATTAGCATGATCCACCAGCACATAGACACCAATGCCATAACGGACAGCACACTACACAGCCCAGCTCTCAAAACCACCACTACCTGGAAAACTTCTCTCACTATGGAAGGCCTCACTGCCACAGGTAGCATGCCTCAAGGCCATATTGCATGCAGACGACATCTTCCTGCTTCAGTACTTAAGACCCTGCTGGCTGAAGAACTGCTCCCTTACAATTGTTTATTTATACAGCACTTAGACACAGGTAGAGTGCTTCAAGGCGAGAGGGGAACAAGGGAAATAAAGTAATCCTTCTTAGGCTTTGAAGTTTCTGAATGATCGAACATAAAAACTAGCATACTAGGCCTGAGGGCATTTCTTCTAGTGCTAGTGCATGAAGTGTTACAGTTGCGGCCACGCTTGGGAGGGGGAAACAAAAAGGTGTGGGGCGGGGGCTGGGGGGAGACAGACTTACTAGTCCTAGTACATTTAGGACAAGCATGCGTACAGCTGGAGGTGCGAGGAAGGGGGGGTGGTAGATGAGCAAAACGGGGGTGGGGGAGGAGCAAAACAGGGGTTGGGGAGGAGCAAAATGTGTCAAAACCAGCAGGGCCCTAAGTTAAGTGCCAAAGAAATTGCTCCGCTCCTGGAGCATAAGCTGAAAGTGCAGTGATGCTGAACATAGTGCAGTGGCCCGGAGGCAAGTGAAAAAGACTGACTGGGAGGACTGGGACCAATAGGCTCTGGAGGTGAACCATGCAATCAGTCAGCAAATAATTGAATAGAGTTCGGGGGAAGACGAAGGAAGGAGGATAGGGAGAAAGAGAACAGAGGTTAGCAGGGGAGAGGGAGAGTGAAGGAGAAGAAGAGGAAGGTTTTGATGAGTTTCAGGAACTTAAGGTGCTCTGGCCCAAGGTGGAGGGAGGCGGTTCCAGAGCTCCCTTGCTCTAGGCACCTTTCACTCGACCCGCAAGACCAGACAAATTCTCAAGAATCCAACATTCTGCCCGGCGTCATCAGCACCTACCGCCCCATCATTCAGTGTTCCTTCGGTAAGATCCTTTTTAAAAGCAGTAGCCACGCATCTCCTCCAACATATCGAAGCCAACCACCTCATTCAGTCCTACCAACCTGGCTTCAGTCCCAGATGCAGCATGGACAATTCTACCATCAAATGGACAGATGATGCCCTTAACATCCTTGATGATGGCCATTCTTGCCTTCTGGTTTTCCTCAACCTCTCAGCAGCACTCGACACAGTTGACAATCATACACCCAGATTTAACATTGCTGCATGGGGATCCAAGAGATTGTCCTCGGCTGGTTCAAATCCTGCCTTGCCAACTGCCACCATTTCGGGTGGTTTTGTACTATTGAGCCAGTCCATTAGAAATGTATCCTATTATAACAGACCTGCATCTTTGAACCACAAAACGGCTGGGACTCGGCAGATGGCCTTATGATGATATTGCATCTAAGTGGTGATCCCTTTGAATTTATGATCCACTCGAGCGACTACGAAGTAATAGGTAATGCCACGGGAGAGGACAAATGCAAGTGTCTGACTTGCATTTCCTGATGGGAACATGTACCTCTACATGTTCGATAAGTAGCTCCTATGCCTCAGAATTTCCAGAGCGTCCCTTTGCTACAAAGAACATGCACAATACACCAGAGTGCTCACGTTGTTCTCATTTTAAATTTAATAAAAGTAAAAGTTCCAGAATGTCAATAAAACACAGAAGTGGATGGCCTTTTCATGCTTGATGCGTGTAAACAAGAGCTCTGGGTAGATGTACTTGATCAATGATTAAGTCAACGGTTGCCTTCTTATCTTCATATTTCCATTAGGCATGTATAGCTCCAGTGTGTGTTACCATGTCCTGGTGGCTTGTTAATATTCTTCTACATGCAGGCCAGAACCTCATATCACCCCCTCTGCATAGACCAGCTGCAAGAAGAGGGATGCTAGGCAACTTGCAAAATAAAATCGTTATCGCTACCTGCAACAGGAGATGGGCTATCACTGAATTCCTACCTTCAACCACTGTGAACCTCCGCTACCCTCCCTCCCCTCCCTCCCCCCACATAGGACACCAGGGTGCATTTTTACCATCATAATGGGGGCCTCTTATTTTCAACCATAACCAACATCACCTTTATATAACCATTAATTATACCCTGTTTTTGTTCCTTTCCTTCCCTGGCGTGATTCCCCTCTTGGGGATCTGCTTTGCCAACTTGACCTCCCTGGATGTTGTCAAGGAGGGACCGTTATGACTGGTCAGGGCGCCCTTATATTAATCCGGTGACATCCATCAGAGTGACCAGAGGTTGGGCCTTTCCCTGGTTGCCTCTGGCAGGCCGTTATCCTCTCCTACCCGATCACTCCAGGGCACTTGACTCCTCCTAACTCTACTTAAAACCACTATGCAATGAATGCACTGTGCATTTTGATTTTGAACCAGCCCAAGAAACAAAGAAGACAGTCACCCAAGTAAGATTTGAACCAGGGAAGAGCCATACCAGAAGAACCCAGGGAGCGTAGAGAAGGCAGAAGTGTAGGATGATCATCTGTATAAAATGCAGCAGACAGGTCAAGTAAAATTAAAATGGAAGAGATCTTGGAGTGCTGTGCTAACAGAAAAGAGTTGGAAACTGAATGAAGGGCAGTTTCTGTAGAATGCGAAAGCCAGATTGTGTTAATGGAAGAAGTGGACTTGTTCAAGTATTTTGGAAAGATGGGGAAGGAAAGACATTGGACATTAGCTTGAGGGAAGTGAAGTGTTTAAGCAAGGTTTTGTTTAAGAGTGGGAGAACAGCGGCAGTTTTGATGTCCGCAGGGAAGGTTTCATAGAAATGACAATGTATCAGTATCTGAAAGAGGGTGAATGAAGAAAAGGAGGGGGAAAACAAAGTGAACTAGAGTTCTAGGAGGTTGAAGAGAGGATCGCAGTAGTGAAGGAGTTAGCCAAATCAGTGGGGCTAAGAGTTGAAGGGTCAGGTGAGGGAGAGGATAGTATACGTTAAGTAGTTAAGAGACAACGAGAGTGAGGAGAGTAGGAAAGAATAAGATTAGAGAGAGTTTTTTTTTTTTTTTACCTCAAACAGGGCAGAATCGTAGAATGACTGAATGGAAGAAAGCATAGCTAAATCGGAGAAAAAGTAATTATTTTTTGCACTTTTATTTGCCCAGACGAAGTGTAGTGCCTAGAGAAAGTAGATCAGGAATAAGCACGGTTGTGGGTGGGGGGGTTTGTAAGATGGATGAAAAGGATGAGCAGGCTGCTGTGCATCAAGTGTTTGCTCTTCAACTGTTGCCTCAGGGGGCCATCACACTCGCTGCCGCTGGACTTCCTGCAATCTGGTTATCTTCACAGCAGCCAAATGCCAGGGGTGCCAAACTAACCACTCCACTCCTGATGCTTACTGAAACTCTACAGATAGTGGGCTGAGCCGCCCTTTACACACCTGCCCTCTCCATCATTGGCTGTGCGGCCCATCTCAGTCTACCTGCCGCTCCAGCACCTGTGGCAGCGGTGCCAGCACTCTTCACCCAACGCGCTTTGTCAGTGGTAGCCCGGGACTTGATATCTTCGCGGGCTGACCCCTGGTACTGGGTGGGCCGGATTCAGCAGCAGCCCTCAATTACCGCAGTGCTTGCCCTGGACGGGACGGCTGGGGTTATGGGCATGGTGCTGTGTCACCCTACACACAGGTTTGTGGAGGTTGATGGGCTACACTGCACACATGTCCTGGGGGCTTCTCTTTCTGGGCCTACCCAGCTGTCCCCCAGGTGGGTTGACATGGCAGCGGGCTCCGTGGGAGCCCAGACTGTGCTGTGCATGCATCATGGGGCTCACAGTTTAGCTGGGCCTGGCTTTTACATTCAGCCCTAGGGGCTGCTCAAGGTCACAATCCAGCCTCCTCTGTCTCCTTATTTGGACAGTTTCTTCCATGCGTTCTTAATTTTTCAATGTTATCTCCCATGCTGAAATAAAGAGGCACACCAGACAAGAGCTTTATTCGAGGCCCCTGGGGTTTACAAGAGCTTTATTCGAGGCCCCGGGGTTTCAACAGTCAAGGACAAACTGTCGAGGCACTCGGAAAAAGAACCATACGTGCACGAGATTCTAAGGAGACTTGTGCACGTATTACCTATAACACATGCCCAGTCTACTTTTCATGACAGGCGAGATTCTCTGTTGTTCCTTCTTGAGATTCCATCAAGCCCCAGAGTGGGACCCTATGGGTTAAGCCACTGAAACACAACAGGTACGTTTTGTAAGTAAACTAATCTACACCGCAACATATATACACTTAGTCATCCCTTCCCTCACCATGGTGTCTGTGCCCTTTATTTTCTTTCAGGCGCAAAGCAATGCGGCCCTATCTTGGCATGCCCTAGTTGGGCCAGGTGCTACGTGTGGGTGTCCTTTGCATCATCTATAAGATAATAGTAGCCACCAAATGACTCATACACCGCAAACTGACCATTTTAAAAACCGGTCATGTACTTAAGATCATCATACTAAATAACACTTCCCAGCCTTTTCAAATGGCACCTTTGGCAGAGGGCACTTGGAAGGAGGCAGCAGCTGTCTTCCCCTGTATAAATCCTTCATGGAAGTAACTGCTAGTGCTTCAAGATGACGCTTATGATATCCTCACATTCAGGTAGTGCGGTTCACTTTGTTGGTTGCTGCAATCGTGGCATTTGAAAAAGAATTATTACAACGTACTCCTGGTGTTTCACTGGTTGTCAAAAGAAACAATGAGCCTCTCTTCCTCTGAAAGGAGTTTTAGCTATTCACAAACCTCTTTCTTCATCAGAAAATGACTCCATTGTAGCCAGGGCTTGCAAAATCTCCTCATCGCTGCATTGTTCGTGACCTTCATGTCAAGTACAGAGATGTTTGAATCATATTTGCTGTTTACTGAGCAAATACAAGTTTTACTGTGTGTGGCTGGCCTACGTATTCAGCATCATGCTAAATGTGAAATTTACTTATGACGAAATGCACAATTTAATAGAAAGCACAGACAATATTTATTTCAACCTTAAAATGAGGCGAGTGCATTTTATTTAGGTCGAGAAAGTAAACTAAGTAACAAGAGACACAGGTCTAATTATATTTTTAAGAATTTGCAAGGCTTAGTAGCCTCAATTAAACGATTTAGTAAAAAAGTTCATGGACAGCTTCAAGAAACCATTAAAATATGCTAACTTTCGAAAGTCCCGCTGATTTGAGGACTATGCCAGTTGTTGATAGACTATCCCAATACACCTTATGGCACTATCAACAGATGATGTTGGATCCGCTATATGGTCGAATAGCACAGACCAGGATTCCTTCCTCCCCATCTGCTTCAGTTATCCCGAGACTGCAGATCAGTTGTTAGCCAATGATAGCACTGTAAATTACTAAATGAAAACCTATGCTGATCAATTTCACACAGCATGTGTAAAGTAATTTGAACAAGATTACGAGGTTCTAGTGTGGTGGGGAACAGCTTGTAAGATCGCACCAATCTTTGACATTCGTTGTTACCAAGTGCTATATGGGGACCGCTGAGTGAAGAGGCAAGAGAAAACAAACTCCTTTCACTTCAAGAGCGTAAATTGCCAGACTCAGAAGGGACTGTGGTAAAATGTAATAACGCACACAAGTGTTTGGCTTATGGTGGAAGCTTAGTCTCATACATGGGGGGGGGGGAAATAAGATTGCACATTCCCGAGACTCCCTTGAAACACCAGAAGACTATGAAAATGAATTGGAGTCATGGACTAAGGTTAGGGGGTTTGTGTCTTCCTACTCCCATCAAGATTCACTGGTTTTGTGTGAATATGACCAAGCGTGTGGAAATAAGGGGGGTCATGGGGGCATGGGCTTAGTGCGACACTGGTATGGACTTGTGGCTGAAAGGGACTTAAGAAAGCAGCACATAAAGAAGCAACACATACATCTGTGACCTGTGTTTCCTAATGTGTACCATATTTCAAGCAAGGATACACTGTGACTAATGAACCTGTGTCATGTCATGCAACCAGAAACATTCTTGCGCTTAACAGCCAAAACAATATCTAACTTGGTTGTACATTTTAAAGATTTTAATGAAGCTTTAAACATTGGTGTAACATACATTTCAGGTGAGATTTGGGTTCTTACTCTTAGTGAAAAAGATTACATCTTCTTCTTCTCAATTATCGTAGGCGTGGGCGGACCCACGCAGGCGCTTCCCCATCCTAAAGATTACATCTGAAAGCACTTTCAGCCAGTAACATTCGACAGGATGTGATGGGATTGAAATGCTACTATGCACGAGTGATTGGAGGGCCAGTAACATATGTTCTCAGTTTCCACCCATAGAGTGATTGCCTTACATCAGCTCTTGGATTGTGAACTGATAATAAATCCAATGTTCCTCTACAGTAGTGATGTTTGGTACGTCACTGACACCCCACCCACGACTTAACAAAGTGGGTCACTAGCCGACGAGAAAACATCCACCTGTTCTTAAGTAAATGAGTACTCGAGGTCCACGGGAAGGTCCCGGCAAAATGCCTATTGAGTAAAATTGAGACAGCACCTACGTTTCAAATCTACAAGCAGCCAAGGGAGACATATATCCATCCCCATTACCCCCACCCTCCCAAGAAGCAAAAGATGGCCAGAAACGCACCACTACAATCTGCTAACAAAAATGGCTGAACAAAAACACACTACTGGGGTCCTGGATACAAACACAAAACCAAATTAAGTGCTGCACACTACAAGATAGGCGCTGTACCATAGCACATTGGCTACTTACAGTAAATACCCCAAAATTCAATTGACAATGAAATACAGGTTCAGTGACCACAAGTTTGAGATTGATATAGGTCAACACAGACTGACTTGGAAAGCAGTGAATGATCTGTTGACACTGCAATTTGGGACTCAGAAACAAACCCCACAAGATGATAGAACCTGAATGCAACCAGCTCAGCAGCACATTAGCTGAGCCCCTGCTGCCTCCATGCTAATATTCTCTAACAACTGTAAGTAGAATATGGTTGGATGAATGAACTGGCTGACATGTTGGATGTTGAGGTGCAGAGGTTGGCTGTCCCTTAACGGGAATGGGAGAGAGTACTCTAACCCTGTGAAAGGAACAGACTTCATCTCTACAACTGTGAAACTACCATCTAAGAGAGCAGGGAGGGTTTCCAGTACCAGCACATGCCCTCATGAAGTCCTTCATGGGCATTTATGGAAGAGGAAAATGTTGAGCTAGGAGGGAAAGTCCTATTGAAGTTCTGCAGAAGGTTATTCCCCAGATCCTGGACCTTCCACCTACGAAGAAATTGTAAATTGAGTGAGTGCTCCACACCCTAGACCCAAAGAGGAATTCCCTTAAGAGCCATCATTGTCAAGGTATCTGCATTTTCCATTTATGGCAGCTCCCATTTGAACAAGAGAGCTTCAAATATGACCTGGTAACCAAAACAAAATTGTAACCCTCTCTTCGAGTGGATTGTGTCCTCCAACGTATTCCTCATCTTAGATATATTCCATCCAGCTATGCTGCTCTTCGGAATTTTTTTCGGCAGAGGGTGCCGTGCGTCGATGTCGTTGAGTCGATGGTCCCTTGAAGGCCTCTGTTGAGGGTGACGTTATCGGGATAAGTATCACGTGCGGCGCCCGTTGGCCTCAGTTCAGTTTTTCCGCAGTTTCGTTGCTTCGGACATTCGGCACGCCTCGAGTTCTGTCAAGAAATATAATATAACGAGAAGTAATTATGTCCTTGTCATCGACGCCGACCCCGACCCCAAGATCGGGTTTTAAGAAATGCAAGTCGTGCGGCTCAAAAATGTCGATCACGGACCCGCACCGCAAGTGTTTGGGGTGTCTCAGGGAAGGCCACGACATGGAGGCCTGTTCGAAGTGTCAGGCGACGATGGGGAAGGCCTTGTGAGAAAGGAGAGGAAAGCTACAGGTAGGTCGGAGGGATCGAAAAGCCTCTAGCGTCGAGTCGAGACCCCATCGGGAAAAAATCTCCTTGACGCGAAAGGCATCGATCTAGGTCCCGAAGCGATTCTCATCGCTCGTCGTCTTCGTCGAAAAAGTCGAAGAAACGACGCCATAGGTCTCCCTCCACCTCGTCGTCAGATGAGTTTCTGAAAATGAAATGCCCCACAAAACATTCGTCTACCGAAGAGTGGGAAGCATTCAGGGTCAAAATAATGGAGGTGTTTGTAACGCTCACCTGGTTCCCACAGAGGCGCGGCGTCGAAGGCGCAGAACTCTGAAGATGGACAGGAAGGGCCCCTCTATTCTGGCTTCCCTGGCTCGTTGGATACCCTCCTGTGCGTGAAAAGGGAGTATTACCAACTGTGGAACAATGCTCAAGCCTCCCACTCCCTTCCAACCCTCCACGATACCTCCTCCACGATTCCCCGTGAAGCCTCACCTTAGGGTTTGGAAGGATGAGCTCTCCATCCTGCTTCTGATGCAGGGGCGCGTTGAAACCCAGTTACTTCACTGGATTGAGGATTGATGGGAGTTCAGGTAAGTTTGACTGTTCAGGTAAGGCGCTGTAAAAGTTCTGTTCAAAAGTTCAAGCTTAATAATAATGTTCGTTGTCTAATTGCAGCAAGCGCTAATGCTCATGTCTTTTTCCCCTTAGGGGCCGGGGTTCGGAGTGCCGGAGATATGGCGCCGACCCGAAGTGAAACAGTTCTGGATGAGCGCTCAGGTAATGTCTTTGCATTCGCTCATTCAATGTCTTTGTCTTTTTTCCCCATAGGGGCCGGGGTCCGGAGATGCCAGGAAGCGGCAGGACCCGAAATGCAGTGGGAATAATCCAACAGGTAAGACTTAAAAGGAAACTGAGCTTTCCTTATTCCTTTTCTCCCTCTCACCTTTGTTCTTGTCTTTTTTCCTCTAGGCGCCGGGGCGTAGCTGAATCCGGAAGATCGCTGCTGAAGATGGAAGCGCCTTGCAAAGGTGAGTAAAATGCAGCGCTGCAGCGATCGAAACGAAATGCCTTTAAAATGATGTCTTCCTTTTCAGGGCCGTTGGAGAAATGACTCCGGGATGCAGATTTAGCAGGTAAGGGCTTTTCTTCTCCTAAGGCGCCAGGACTGAGTCCAAAGGGCCCCGACTTGGGCCCGCTGAGACTTCCCTGGGGAAAATGATGTCTGCCTCTGGGGTTGCTGGGCCCGGCCTGGCTCCTTAGAGGTAGGCATCATGACAGTGTTTGAGAAGGCGAAGCCTCGGTCCGCGCCTTCTTCGGAAGCCGGCCGGAAGCGTCATCGCTCTGACACTCGCGCGCCCTTGAGCCCGGGTGATCCTAAAAGGAAGGATATGGAACTTTCCAGGAGGCCGAGCGATAAACGCTCAAGTCGAGTCGACCGCTCGAGGTCACCGATGCCGTCCGAGACCTATCGCACCTTGAAGGGAAAACCGTCGAAGGCCGCCTCGACGCCCTCGAAGCAGACCCTGTCGACGCCCACTATGTCATCGTCGACGCCTTTATCGATGTCCACGCCGAAACCCTCGGCGCCAAAGGCTCCAACCAAGCCAAGGCAGCCAGAAAAAGAGAAGGAAAAAGTTAAAAAACATGTAATTCCTTCAGAGCCTGCTACTACACCTCTTCCTCCTCCTCCTCTCCCTAAGAAGGAGTTTTTCAAATCCTTGACCTCAATTTCTGAGGAACAGGAGAGATCAGAGGAGGAAAATGTACCTTTTGGATTGGAGTATGGCACCCCATATGTCCCAGAATGCTTGATCTCAGAGGAAAGCAGAATGAGGGATTTGGTTGAGTCTTTACACAATGCAAGTGGCATTGACACCTCTCCTGAGAATGACTTCGGTAGACCATATCCAGGAGAGCATGCCAGTCCATCTTACCGTCAGTTAATGACCAAGGTGGTAGATTACTTGGGATGGGCTAGACCACCAGCCCAATTCGTCCAGGACGATTTAACAGACATATTGGACCATGGTCCCACTGAAGACCCAGTACTACCTTTTCATGTAGCCTTACAAAACAGGGTGGCCAAGAATTGGGAAACTCCAGATTCTATTTCTCCGGTAAATAAATCCCTTGCATCAAAATACCGCCCAGCCAGTAGCGACCCCGGCTATCTGTCAAAACATCCAACTCCCGAGAGTTTGGTCATACAGGCAGCCACAGCTTCCAACAAACTTGCGTACCCGTCTATCCCTCCAAACAGGGACGATAAGCGTGTGGATGGTTGGGCACGGAAGGTATTTTCAGCCGGGAGCATGGCATGAAAATCTACCAACTCCACATGTGCCTTGGCAAAATTTTCGTACACTCTATGGGAGGGCATCGCAATGGCGGCGGAGCACATACCAGAATGGGAAGAAAGGGAAGGTTTCCTAGCCATCGTTAGAGATGGAAAGGAGGCCATGCAGGAATCCCTTCAATCTGGATTGGACACTGCGGATAGTGTAAGCATGTCCATGGGCACTAGCACGGTAATGCGCAGGTTTGCGTGGTTACGGAAGTCGGGGTTTGCACCGGACGTACTGAACCGCCTCCTGAACATGCCTTTTGACGGGTCTCACCTTTTTGGCGACAAGGCTGAGGAGAGCCTTGAGAGGTTGCAGACCTCAAAAGCAGCGGCAAAATCCTTAGGAGCTGCTATTAGGCAACCTCAGCCTTTTCGTGCGCAAGGGCAATCATGGAGGGGACGATCCTATCGTTATTACACCTCATACGGGAAGACGAGAGGAATGGCCAGTCAAAGGGGCCAAAGAAAGGCCACTCGTGGTGGACGAGGAAAACGTGCTAAACCAGCTGCAGCCTCTTTGCCATCAGCAGCTGCAACATCCGCCACAAAACCACTTTGAGGACTTGCACCACAAAACACCTGTAGGAGGCAGGCTGTCGCAGCATCTGCAAGAATGGCTAGCCATTACTTCAGATGTTTGGGCTCTAGAAATAACAGCCCAAGGCTATTGCCTTCCTTTTCTAAAGCCACCTCAAAGCATTCCGCCAGGGAGACACCTGTTGAAACTTTCAAACCTGCTCCTACAGCAGGAAGTTCTAACCCTGCTGGAGAAAGGTGCTATAGAACCAGTACCTGCAGCAGAGAGGAACAAGGGTTGGTACTCCCTGTATTTTTTGATCCCCAAAAAGGACGGAGGACTGAGGCCCATCTTGGACTTAAGAAACTTGAACAAGTTCCTCAGGAAGGACAAGTTCAAGATGGTTACCCTTTCTCAGATCCTTCAGGCCCTTCAAATCCAGGACTGGTTGGTGTCATTGGACCTCCAGGATGCTTATTTTCATGTGCCGATTCATCTCAAACACAGAAAATACCTGAGGCGACTCACACTATCAGTTTCGAGTCCTGCCATTCGGGTTGACCTCTGCCCCGAGGGATTTCACCAAGTTAATGGTAGTGGTGGCAGCGCACTTCAGGAGAGGGGGGGATTCATGTCTACCCCCACCTGGACGATTGGTTGATCAGAGAGCGCTCTTCCGAGCAAGCACTGGATCATCTGAAAGTCACCTGCCACTTCCTCCACAAACTGGGCTTCTCCCTCAATTTCAAGAAGACACAGATGACACCTTCCCAACAGCTTCAGTACATAGTAGCTGTATTAGACACGTCCTTGAGAAAGAGCTCGCCTCCCAAGTCGAGGGCTCAAGACATTCTTCAGATGGTTTTCAAATTCCAAAATGCCCAAAATCTCCAGGCTTACGACTTTTTAAGGTTGCTCGGCCTCATGGCATCCTGCATCTTTTTGTTACCAGAGGCACGCTTGAGGACGAGATCCCTTCAATGGGCCCTAAAGATTCAGTGGTCCCAGTTCTCGGATCAAATGACGGATCTTCTTCAGATTCCGAACAAGGTCAGACAAGACCTTCTATGGTGGACCTGTATAGAGAACATCCTAAAAGGAGAACCTTTTTGGCAACCATGGCCGGAGATCACAGTAGTGACGGACGCCTCACTCCTGGGGTGGGGAACTCATGCCAACGATTTGACAATCAGCGGCCGTTGGTCTCCTTCGGAGTCCAAACTACATATCAACCTTTTAGAGCTGAGGGCAATCAGACTAGCGCTGAAGGCCTTCCTGCCATCTGTCGGGGGGAAAGAATGTCCTGATAATGATGGACAACACAGTGGCCATGGACTACCTAAACAAAAGAGGAGGCGTGGGGTCACTACCCCTGTGCAGAGAGGCAATGCAGCTCTGGTATTGGGCGATTCAGGAGGGAATCTCTAACGGCAATTCATCTAGCCGGGGAAGAGAATATGACGGCAGATGCTCTGAGCAGGCAGAGCACGGTATCCCACGAATGGGAACTGGCTCAGGAAGTCATTCAAGAGATCTTCGCCCTTTGGGGAACCCCTCAAGTAGACCTGTTTGCAACCGGAATCAACCGAAAATGCGAAGGGTATTGCTCAAGGGAATTTCCCCCGAGAGGAGCCCTGGGGGACACGTTCGTGGTGGAGTGGAATTTCCCACTATTGTACGCGTTCCCTCCGATTCCCGTCATTCCTCAGGTCATCAAGAGGCTGAGAAGGTTTCAGAGCCGCATGATCGTAATTGCCCCGGATTGGGCCAGGAGAACGTGGTACCCGGACCTTGTAGACGTGTCCATCTGCCCTCCAGTACGTGCTCCTCAGAGAGAGAACCTTCTCTCTCAAATGGAAGGTCAGGTTCTCCATCCAGAGGTCAAAACGCTCAACCTTCATGCTTGGCATCTGAAAGGCTGAGATACAGGGATTGGAACCTTCCAGATGACGTTATGGAGGTGTTGCTTTCGGCAAGAAGGCCAGCAACAAAGTCTCTATACCGTTGCCATTGGAAAAAGTTTTGCAACTGGTGCAGAGAAAAGAATGTTGATCCTTTTCTATGTTCTTTTCCGGAATTATTATCTTTCCTTCTGACCCTAGCACATAGAGGTCTGAATATTGGAACAATAAAAGGTTACCTTGCGGCGCTTTCAATTTTCAAGCGCTCAGAGGAAGAATGCTCCCTCTTCAAAATTCCTTTGATAATACAATTCTTAAAAGGACTCACTAATGTGTTTCCTCCTCACCCATTTCAAGTACCGATCTGGGATCTAAATTAAGTCCTAAAATTCTTGATGTGTGCTACTTTTGAGCCTATGCACACGTGTCCATTAAGATTACTAACGTGGAAAACAGCCTTCTTGGTTGCTCTAACATCAGCAAGAAGAGTGAGCGAATTGCAGGCACTGTCTTCTGGGCCACCCTATACTGTGTTCCATAAGGACAGAGTTGTGTTGAGGGTAAAACCAGAATTTTTACCGAAAGTAATATCTGATTTTCATTTAAGTAAGAAAATTGTCTTGCCCGCATTCTATCCTCCACCCCATCCTTCGAAGGAGGAGGAAAGATTACACAGGTTGGATCAGAAAAGAGCTTTGAGCTTTTACATCTCTAGACTTTCCAGACTTAGAGTGGACAACCAGCTGTTTATAGGTTACACAGGAAGGAAACTGGGTCAATCGGTGACAAAACAGACAATTTCACGCTAGATTGTGCTTTGCATTTCAGAATGCTACAGACTAGCTCAAAAAGACCCTCTGGAAGGGTTAAGGGCTCATTCCAACAGAGGCATTGCCTCCTCCACGGCCCTTCAAAGAGGTGTTCCAATAAGATCCATTTGCGAAGCAGCAACTTGGTCTTCGCTACACACCTTCTCAAAATTCTATAACATGGATGCTTCCCAGTCTAAGGAGATAACTTTTGGAAAAGCAGTACTATACTCAGCCATCTAAGAGTATCGAAAAATCTACCCCCTCCTCCAGAGGAATTGTCCATACTGCTTTGGGGGTCTATCTAAAATGAGGAATACGTTGGAGGACACAATCCACTCGAAGAACAAGTTACTTACCAACTTTCGATTGGATATTCCTCCAACATATTCCTCATCGCCCTCCCAGCCTACCCCTCTGTAGATTTTTCCGGGTTATTGCCATCTCAAATCTCGCAAGGCTCATTCCTGCCTGCCGGCACAATCTACACAGTACAAGATCAAAGATAACAAGGGGGAAAAACAGAACTGAGGCCAACGGGCGCCGCGCGTGCTACTTATCCTGATGACGTCGCCCTCGACGGAGGCCTTCGAGGGACCATCGACTCGACGATATCGACGCATGGCGCCCTCTGCCGAAAAAATTTCTGAGGAGCAGCAAAGCTGGATGATCTACATCTAAGATGAGGAATACGTTGGAGGAACATCCTATCGAAAGAACGTTACCAGTTGGTAAGTAACTTGTTCTTTTATTGAGCTGAGCACTGGATATATTCTCTCAATGCAAAGTTTAAAGCCAAGCATAAGAAGCTGGCCTGTTTTATGCAGTACCCAGCAACAATAAAAGTAGATGGTGTTCTTCAAAGCTTTATGAAACTGTAAGTAGACTGACATCTATACGGGGCGGGGACCCTATGACTGTGTGGGGATTTTTAACTTATTTGTAATGTTTCCGGGTAGTGTATGGGGAGGTGCTGCCATATTGCCATCAAGTTCTACAAGGATGAGCCTGTGACCTTGATGCTGTTGTGCATTTCTTCTTCTATAAGGAGTTAGCCTGTTAGACCTCATTGTGCACTTTTCTATTTCATAACATTCACCACTGCATCAGCTTCATATTTGGTAATGGCAGTAGAAGCGTGGTGTGATGGTGCGGGCCACCTAGAATGCTGTGCTGCACTGTGTATGGCCTGTGAAAAACTGGATTGTATGGAGCTGAGGTTCGGGCGATGTCCTGCTTGGTTTGCATGATTCCCGCCACTCCCACGTAGTGAAACGTGTGTTCTGCATCTGCCAGGAGGTACGACGGGTGAAGCCGCGTTGACCCTTGCACCCTGGTAATGGAAAGTGGTGGAGTGGCGGTGGTGGAGACCATGCCTCACATTGCCCATAGTAGGAACTTTAGGAGTACTGAGTGCTGCAGACATCTGAAGACTGTGGTTCAACATTGCTGGGCCACACCTTCATGCAAGAGGTCAGACATCCGTGCCAGAATGCTAAACCTGAGGTCTCCAATCTTCGTTTTATAGTTTACACACATACTTGCTGTATGTGACCTACCACTAGTGATCACTGACTCGTGGATTGGATGCAGACAAATGTTAGAGAACTTACTACTACAGGTTAAGCACACTACTTTTGAACCCAAGTGTGTTAGGTGGGGAATTCTCCTGAGTGAATCACCATGGCAGTGTCCAGGCATTGCATACCTTACTTACCTGAAATTCCGGTTTCCAGCCACCCCCTATGCCTGAGCAATGCCCCATTCTAGATGCCTTTACTCTCTTCCAGTATTAGTATTTTGCTCAGAGTAGCATACATTATAGGGTGTGACAAACCCTGTCTGCCCATTTCTCAGGCTGTTGATTGTTTTTTGATACTATATATTCATATGCTCACAAGGTTTGTATGGGTTTGGCCTCTGTAAGGGTACAGAAGTAAGAAACCTGACACACAATTGGTTGAAATGAAGACTTTTATTTGTCTTAAAGAAAAAAGAAAAGGGGTTGGGGAAAAGGCTCAACTGTCCCTAGCTACTATGAGGGGTTGCCCTACCTAAACAAAAGAATACTATGAACCTGATCAGGATGTCCGTCAAACAAAAATGTCCACCGTCTTGTGTCTTAAACCTATTTCCGTCCTTTACACTTTCAGTATAAACCAAAGGAAAATGTGTGTCTTCTTAATTCCAGAAAGAGACCCCTCCCGTTCTGGATGTTGACACCAAATTGCAGTTCTTCTGCAAAACAATGTATACAGTTCAATGTTAAAGATAACCCAGTTCCCTGTTCTCCCGAAGGGAACCGCTTCCTGGGTTCTAATTGCTTTCACAATAACATTCTTTACCAAATCCTCTGGGGAATTCCTCTTCCCCAGTTCATAGCCCAAAAACAAGGATCTTTCCCAGTCTCTCGTCAGGTCTGGTTCACTAACCTACCAGACCTTACCGTAGACCTCTCCAACAGTGTATCAAGTCTGGTTTACTCACCTGCTAGACTTGATTTGCACAACCTTCAACTTCAGAGATCCTAGTGTTTTTGGCTTCTGCCAGCTGATTATAATTCTTCCTGTATTCAGGTGGGTCCTTGACCCTTACATATTCCACTGGTGGGCTTTGCCCGTTGTCATTTGGGATCCAGACCCTGTTCCTTTTGCTTGGTGGGATCCTTGTTCCTTAGTCACCTAGTGTCCACTTCGACAATCTGGTATACTCACCTTCTAGGTACTGTTCCCTCTAGGTGTACTCCCAATGTTTGTATCTGTCTGTTTACCTCTTTTGTTATTTCTTTGTGTCCCTCGGCACGTGTTGATCTGCTCAACACTGTTCAAATTAAATTGTATAATCTCTAGCTGACCCTCTTGTGCTCTTTGGGATGTTGTTATTGGATTTATAAAGTTTGTATTCTCCAGTATGGGGTCTGGCATGGATTCACATGCTCATGAATATAATATTCCCCGTCGTCAGGCTGGGAATCTTTGGTAAAGAAAAAATCACTTTCAGTTTCGTTTCTGAACTGTCTTTCTCCTAATAACCAATCACTGGTCTCTGGGTCATACTGCCCCAGCCAATGACTGCCCTCTACCTAAGCCCCTCCTCTGGCAGCCATCTTCAGATTTTTACCGCACGTTCAAGTGTTGAGAGTCCTCGTGCTGTAGCTCTCGAGCTTTTACTGCGTTTTGCAAATTCTCAAAGAGATTCCATCTCATTTTTTTAGGTCAATCGAGCCTCAAGCTCCACCGTTTCTACTTCCGATCAATGGGGACCCGTTTGGGATTCTTCAACGCCCCTCAAGGGCGCAATTTTCATCGAGTTTCACTTCTCAGAGGCTTCCGGAAGATCTTTGAGGCCTACCCCGCATGGACATGGCCCAGGAAAAAGGAAACATGACACCCGATCCAAGCTCTGCAGGAGCTGCCCTGGATGTGGACAGCAGAATGTCTTCAAGGAAGATGAACATTCTCGATGTCTCTACTGCCTTCATGAAGACAAAACGCACGTGGAGAAGGACTGTGTGTTTTGTAAGAACATGTCCGAGCGGACAATGAGGGATCGTCGTGCCCGCCTCACCAACTGGCTGGAGGGGAAGAGCCCAGCAGCGGGTGAGAAAAAGAAGTCGGAGCTGTCTTCTAAGTCCTTTGAGGGTGCCCCGGCGATGGGGGCCCAACAAAAGGCTAAGCACCGCGGGCACCAGGAGCGCCGAACGGTCGGCTGCTCGGCTGCCAGGCAGGGCGCAACTTCACCGACGCCATCAACCACGAGCCAACGCTCTGGCTCGGGGAAGAGGAAAGCGGAGAACCCAGGTAAGCTTCGGGAGAAGTCCCGGTCGATCCCAACGACAGCCGAGGGGGAGCGAGGTGGTGACCCTCCCCTCAAGGTGAAGGCCTTAGGCGCCTCCAAGGTCGTGAAGGCCTTGATTCACCTGGCTAAGGCCTCTATCGAGGGAGTCGTGGCGGCCCTGGCAAAGCCTGTGGAGGCTACCCCAGTGGAGGCGACCTCGGGGCCTAGAGTTTCCCTGCCACCGCGGAGGGATTCTTCTTTCCAGCCCCTCGATAAGACCCCCGTGAAAGCCCCGGTGGGAAAAGGGGGGGGCAGTGGCCATCACGGACACGGATACAGCCTCTGAAGAAGAACTGGCTGGAGTCATAAATGTCCTGAGCAGGAGGTTCGAAGAGGTCCGGTCCCACGGGAAGGATCCCGAGGAGGCGGACAATGAAAGCGACGGTGGTGGCGACGAGGAGCACGTGGAGGCAGAGGATTCCACTCCCCAACCATCGTTCCCATTGCGCCCGTCGCAGCCGGTCCCTGGGCCACAAGACAGCTTGGGTGCGATCTTGATGGCGATCCAGGCCTTGTGTACGGATATAAGGACAAGGTTGCCCTTACCACCAACGGACGACCCAGCGGAGCCTGGACCGTCGGATAACCCTCCAAGCAAGCGGAGGAGAATTCATCCACCTCCTCCTTTCCAGCCTTCTCGGCCCGCACAGCCTTCTTCCCCTTCTCCCGAGCCGAGGGGCGATATGGGAACAGACAACCACGACTGGGACGGATGATGGTGGTGACGACGGGTTGGACCTTCCATCACCACCACCTCGAGCCTCCCCTACAGACGAAATTGGCTCCTTCCACGCCATGATCGCCAGGGCATCTGATCTCTTCCAGCTCTGCCCCGTGGAAGAGAAGAAGGAAGGCTTCCTCTATCAACGACGGGAGGCCAAAAGGAAGACGGTCCTCTCGGTCCCATTACTCGACGACATCTGGGACGAGGGGCTGTTGCTCCTGAAGAACCCATCCACGGCCCCTGCCAAGAGAGACCGGTACGAGAAAAAGTACTGTCCCGGATTCCGCCCCCATGTGCCTTAGGGCACAACCTACCCCGGACTCGGTTGTCTCTGCGGCATCCAAGAACAAGACAGCGTCAACTTCGACATCTCCGCCGGACGGCAAAGGGAAGAAATTGGACGCCATGGGACGAAGGGTCATCTCGTCGGCGGCGACTACCATCAAAGCGGCCAACGCCCTCGCGATCGTGGCCCGCTACGACATGGAGCTATGGTTTAAGATCGCTCCTCTACTGGATTTCCTCCCAGACGACAAGAGGGCTGAGGCCCTAGAGATCCTACAGGAGGGAGAGGCGGCGGCGGAGCACGCCGTAACAGTGGCAATGGACATTGCAGACACCGGCTTCCGCCTGATGGGCAACAGCGTTTGCCTTCGCCGACGTGGCTGGCTCAAGGCAACCGATTTCCGTCAAGACATACAAACCAGGGTCCTGGACATGCCCTTCGACGGGAACAACCTGTTTGGCATGGCAGTGGACGACTCGCTGCAAGCCATCAAGGCCGACACAGAGACGGCTCGTGCCTTAGGTGTTCTTCAGCAAGGACAGCTGCCCTTTCAGGGCTCCGGAGGCAAGCAAGGTACATCCAAGGGATTTGGCGGCGGCTCATCGACATACCGCCAGGCGGCTCGCTCCTCGTGGCAGGAGGCCTACAAGGGACACGGCAAGCAAGGAGGATCTCGTCGCCAAGGAGGCCAGGGCGGCTAGGCCGCCGCCAAGCAGGATTGAACCGGCCGTCGGGTCGGGCCCCCACCTGAGCACCCCGGTGGGAGGCTGGCTGGCGAACTTCGTCAGCGTGTGGGAGTCCATCTCCACCGACCGCTGGGTGCTGGATTCTCTGGCCTGCGGGCACACACTGGAATTTCTAAAAGTGTCCCCGTATTCCACCGGTGGCCAGAAAGGAAAACCACGTGCCACAACTACTACTGGAGGTACGAGCGAAGAAGGGAGCCATCAAACACGTCCCAAAGAAGCTCCGGGGATCCAGAGTATACTCTCGGTACTTCCTGGACCTTCGTCGTCTAAACAAATACATCCGGTCCCAGAAGTTCTGAATGGTTACCCTCCAGCACGTGCTGGGACAGCTGGAGGAAGGCGACTTCCTATCGTCGCTGGACTTGGAGGACGCCTACTTTCACCCATCTTGGAAAAATATCGAAAGTTTCTGCGATTCGTAGTCCAAGGATGGCACCACCCGTTCAAGGCCCTTCCTTTCGGACTGAAGTCGGCATCCAGGGTGTTTACCAAGTGCCTAGCACCAGTGGCGGCGCGGCTGCGCCTGCAAGGGATCCACGTCTACCCTTATCTGGACGACTGGCTCATCTGAGCGGAGTCAAGGGAACTCGCCGTCGAGCACACAAGGAAGACCATCCAACTGCTCACGAATCTAAGATTTTCGATCAACTTCACAAAATCCCACATGGTACCGTTGCAAGTCGCCCTGTTCCTGGGAGCCAAGCTTGATACAGTGGTGCGACTAGCGTCTCCATCGGAGGAGAGGACAAAGGCCATCCTAGGCAAGGTGCAACGGCTGTCGACCATTGACGTGGCCAAGGTGAGGTCAGTCTAGTCCCTGCTCGGCATGATGTCCTCCTGCATTTACCTCGTGCGCCTTTGCAGACTATGGATGCGACCACTGCAGGAGTTCCTCGACGCCCGTTGGATGCAAGCGACGGGCAACTTCGAAGACACGATCTCGCTCAACAAGACCTTTTGACGAGCGATCCGATGGTGGGGCACCTGCGCACATCTGACGGCGGG
The DNA here is from genome assembly GCF_040938575.1 of Ambystoma mexicanum. NCBI lineage: Eukaryota > Metazoa > Chordata > Amphibia > Caudata > Ambystomatidae > Ambystoma > Ambystoma mexicanum. Next base: position 645,553,382 of record NC_090923.1, read on the forward strand.
TATGGATTTCCAGACCCCGGCCCATCAGGAGACTGTGATGGCGGATGCCTCCCTGGAGGGATGGGGGGCTGACTCTGGAGAGCTCCATGCAAGAGGCCTTTGGCTACCAGAGGAGAGGTCACTTCACATCAACGTCCTGGAGCTCCGAGCTGTGTTCTGGGCCCTCAGGTCATTCCTTCCGTCCCTCAAGGGCAAGGTGGTGAGGATCTTCACAGACAGCACCACGACAATGTTTTACATCTGGAAGCAGGGAGGCACCAGATCCCCAGCCCTATCCAAGGAGGCCCAGGATCTGTGGCATTGGGCCCTAGCCCAAGGCATGTTTCTGGTACCCTTCTACCTGGCAGGAATAAAAAACACAATCGCTGACGCACTCAGCAGGGAGTTGCGCTAGTGCCACGAGTGGGAACTGCGGCAGGATTAAGTGGACATCCTCTTCCGACGATGGGGCAATCCCCAGATCGACCTGTTCGCGACAGCGGCGAACACCAAGTGCCAGAGGTTCGCCAGCAGGTTTCCCCTGCCGGGGAGCATGGGCGATGCCTTCTCGTTCCCCTGGGACGGCCTGTTCCTATATGCGTTCCCTCCGTTGGCGTTGCTACTGCGACTCAACCAACTCAAATGGTCCCGGTGCAGGATGATCCTCGTCGCACCGGCGTGGCCGAGGCAGATCTGGTTCCCGGACCTTCTAGACATGTTAGCGTCTCCCCCAGTCAAACTGCCGACGGACGCGGATCTCCTCGTCAGAAAAGGAGGCGCTATCCTCCACCACGATCCGGCGTCGCTGAACTTGTAGGCCTGGCTCCTGCAGCGCTAGAGTTTGGAGGGTACGATATCCCGGTGGACTGCAAGGCGGTGCTTGCAAAGGCTAGGGCGCCCTCGACTCTCAAGTGTTATGGACACAAATGAAAGAGGTTCTCTGTCTGGTGCCTTGCACAGAAGATTAACCCTCTGTGGATTACGGCCCCTCGGGTGCTGCCGTACCTACTGTCGCTGGCCAAGGCAGGGCTGGCTCACGCCTCTATCAAGATCCATCTAGCGGCGATTTCCCCGCTACTCCAGGACCCTGGGGCGATCATCTCTCTGGTCCCATCACCTGGTGAAGGAGTTTATGAAGGGACTGTTCCGGTCATTCCCACAGGTGAAGGCTGCTGCCCTGGCGTGGGAGCTCAACGTGGTGCTGTCCAGGCTCATGGGGCCGCCATTCGTGCCACTGATTTCGGCACAGTTGAAGTTCCTGTCGTGGAAGACAGTGTTTCTTGGAGCCATCACCTCCGCATGACGAGTGGGAGAGATCCAGGCCCTCTCCTGTAAACTTCCATACTTGACTTTTCACGATACGAGGGTGGTGCTGAGGACGCACCCCTCCATGCCCAAGGTGCCATCGGACTTCCATCTCAACGAGCCCTTGGTGTTACATGTTTTCTTCCTGTCGCCTTCGTCGCCGGCTGAGAGGACTTTGCACTTGCTGGATGTAGCTAGAGCGCTGAAGTTCTACATGGACCGCACAAAGAGTTTTCGGATGACATCACAGCTGTTTGTGAACTTTGGAACTGTGAACCAAGGGAAGGCCCTCTCGAAGGCCTCCATTTCCAGATGGCTCTCCGGCTGCATCATGCACTGTCAGCAGTTGGCAAACGGACCATTGCCCGGCCGTCCGAGAGCCCATTCGACCAGAGCGATTGCTGCTACCACGGTGTTCCTATCTGGCGTGCCCCTGCTGGACATCTGCAGGGCTGCTACGTGGAGGTCGACACACACCTTCACGAGATTGTACTGCGTCGACCGGGATTCCAGGGAGGAGTCCAGAGTCGGCCAGGCAGTGCTGCGCAACCTGTTCGCCTGAAGGTGGGCCTGGTGAGGAGATAAGAGATGCTTAATGTTGAGTTGATGAAATGCTTAATGTTGAGCCTTGCCACGTCCCTTGGTTGTGCATGTGTGTACTGCTATGTATCCTTATATTCATGAGCATGTGAATCCATGCCAGACCCGATGCTGGAGAAGGAACAAGTTACTTACCTGTAACTGTTGTTCTCCAGCATGGGTCTGGCATGAATTCACATGCGAACCCTCCCTCCTACCCCTCTGCGGCTCTTCACTTGGTCATACTGCCACTTACGTGCTACCAAATCTGAAGATGGCTGCCAGAGGAGGGGCTTAGGTCTCTACCTAAACCATAATAAATAGTGGTGTGGGGGCCAAAGGGACTAGAGTAGGATTTAAAGGAAGGTGGGGACACCAAAGGGTTTGATGAATACTGCACTCTCCCAGGGCCATTGTCGCCAATCCCACAAAGGATTTCCCCTCCCATGAGATCCACCCGCTGAGTACCACCCCCAGAGGGACTATCGGGTAGCAGCCTCACCTCTATGGCCTCATGAAAAGGTGCCTCCCTATGGAAGATGTGACAATCTTGGGATTTGCCACACCTCACAAATGCTTATCATTTTATTTCAAATTGATTTTTCCCCCTTTCTGTTTTAGTACCTCTGCCTACCCAGGCTAACCATTCTAAAGCTGTGTTTTCTATGAGGGCTCAGTGAACATGCAGGGATGTTCTGAATTGCGATATCTGCTTCTGTATTGATGATGATCTACATTTCATGTTATTGTCCTGTGTGTTCAATTGGTATAATTGTCTATTGGGTATTCAAGACTCATGGGATGAATTGACTGCTTGCTTGCGGTCTCTGGTACTGACGAGACATAGCTCTTGGAGAGAGAAAATGGCTACCCGGTTAATAAGAAATATAGTGGGAATGGGATTTCGAGTTACTACATGAGCAGGTCAAGTGGAGTGGCCATCTTTTATGCATATCACTCTGGTCTCACCAACCAGGTCAGTCCAGCACCTAATTTCTAGGAGTACCATCAGCAACCCCAGACATGTTGGGCCTCATCATTGAGTTGAAGCTGAGCCTCTCTAAGGCACAATGAGCAAGGGGACCACGTTAACATTTGTGCACATACTATTTCAATGTGCCAGTATCAAAAAACATCCCAAAGATTCACTTGAATGTCTCTAAGATATCAGTAGTTGTAACTTAAAATATTTCCCACAGCTCAGGTGACAATACCCCCCTACTGCCTCCCCACAGTCCAAATCTTTGTCGAGTTTCAGGTTTGCCTGGTGAAGGTTTTCCCCTATATTTTTGTTGACCGGGCATCCCATCAAGTCACCCCTTTTGGATTTTAATTGGATTGCAGGAAAAATTAAATACTATAAAATTGTCTATTTTCACACGAGAGGAGAGGCAATATCTTAATCTTTTCCTCTGCCGGGCATAACATACATATACATGGGAGGTCTACCCAGATGTTGAAGGAAATGATAATCTCTCTAGCTGGGACAACCCCCTCCTGGGGACAGAATAGATGGCAACTGTTCCCCTGAACTGTTTTCCGTATAGGAAAAATGGCCTGGGATACCAAAGGATGAAAAGTTATTCTCATTCTTGGACTTGGGGTTCGGGTCCCACGTTTTTCCGACCTTCTCGAGTCTGGTGATTTTTGACTCAACCGAATGGAACTGCTCGGCCTCTAACCTTCAGGAAAATGAATGGTGGGGGGGGGGGGTGAAGATTGGCCATCTCAACTCTTCAAAGTTATTTTTTTAGGTCAGAGACCACATTGGCTAAATCTCCTGGTGGTGTCAATTTCTCCCACATATTATTTGGTTTCATTTTAATGAGTAGTGGATCGGAGGCTCTAGTCAATTTCGAGGGTTTCCCAACTTGTATCGGTTGAGCCACATCCCATTCCTGACACCATTTGTGAAAGCATCATGAAGCAAGACACAGACAACAGATTCAAAGATCAAAATAAAATGCTTTATTAAATCAAATATCGCGATGGTAGAAAGCCTAACTCAAAGTTCTGAGCTTCTTCTAGCTCTGAGCTTTCTTCAGCTCCCTCAAGAAAGTTCAAGCACGTTCCACAAAACTCTCAAGATTACCTTTCTCAAGTTCAAGTCAATACAGTTCTGCACAATCCTTTTGGGTTTCCTTCCCCAAGATCCAAGCAACACAGTTCAAAAGAAAAGGGTCTTGAGGCTTCGTTCTCAAGACAACAATTGCAGTTCCGCAAGTCTCGGGGTTCCTTTCCCAAGACTTTAACTCAGTTACTTGTACTTGTTTCAGTCTTTTCAAAAAGGTTTAATACAACTCGGGGTCAACCTGACCCTACTTCTGGATTGATTCACCAATTCATTTACAGTGCTTCTCTTTGGTTTGTTTCACAATGTCTTTGGTTTTCATAATTCAGGGCTCACAGGTCTAGGTGCAGTTGTCGGACCATACGGTCCACCCATCACAGGTCACGCAATCGGGAACCCCAGGCTATTCAGCACACGCAGGTTCTTCTGTGCTTGCCCCGGTGCACAGAGTCGAATTCACTTAGTTTCTCTTTGTCGGCCTCTTGGCTTTATGTGCAGTTTTACACTCCTGGCTTCTCCTGGTTAGGCTCTTGGCTCTGCCGTAACGTGTCGCACACCTTGCCTGCCAGTCTTTGGCCTTGCCGGACTGCATCCACTCATAAAAGTTCACTTTGTGGTGGTCTTGTTCATGCCCCACCTTTCTATAGCACTCACACTTTTCTGTAGTTTGCTTTCTCATGGGCACTTTTCCTTTTGGCTGTCATCGGCTATTTGTTTTTCTCATAAAGTTGTATTCAATTCAGTATTCAATAACCTTAATTTCAAAGTTTCATTCAGCTCGGTATTCAATATGCTTAATTTCAAGTTTCCATTCAGTTGAGTATTTAATATGCATTCGAATCCCGCTAGGAGCACCCTGGCTTTCGAGTGGCTTTCCCAACACTCATCGGTCCTCAGCATTTCTCCCCGCACGCCAGGCGCTGTCTTGCACATGCTGGTAGCTCAGCTTCCTCTGCACGAACACTGACGACATCCTCCTCTTTCCTGCTAACTCGTAGCTCCAGTTGCTAGTTCTCCTCTATGGAGGCTCCCTCACCTGTGGCAGCCTAACAGCCCAGCTCACCTTGGGCTCCACAGATCCTCTGGGATGTCGGCCGGCGTCCTGGCTCCTGATCATCATCCTCATAAAAAGGGTCCCCTGCTGGTTTCTCACACACAGACCTCCCTGTTGCTCTCCTTGCTGTTCTCTGGCTCTTTATGCACCTGCAACCACTTGACAGGTTGCAGGTGGGGATTCTCAATTGGGCTTGCCTGACTATAATTAAAGGAGCTTGCCTCGCCCTCTACGTATTCTGCAGTTGTCTTCCTCGTCTCAGTTCTAGAGTGGTGAAATGGTTTAGTGTTTATCACTATGTCGCCTCTTCTTCATCCCAATACTGTCAGATGTCAAATGACGGGAGCTGGTTTACAATAACCTATAAAGGCTGGGGAAGGATTAGGTTGGTCTTCAATGGGGAAAGGGGGATACCATGTCTCACCTGTGGGTACCCCATTCCCAATCCCCAAGGGCCCTCCAACCAGGGGATCCTGCCTCGCTTCTCCGCCTCCCAGGATTGGAATCCCAGAGCAATGGCCTTTTCCTGGCCACCTGACCTGAGGATACCTTCAGATTTCTTACAGGTGTCAAAGTTGAGAACTTTTTTTTTTTCTTTCAAATATTTAGTTAAAAGGGGGACCACTCCTCTGGAATATTCCTTGTGGAATCATTAATCACATTCATTCATCTTTCCATGTTATAAATATCCAATGCTGTAGATACCCATTCTTGTTGAGGTGGTAGTCGCGGTTTTGTACATGCTATTACCACATTTAAGCTAGCTGCAAGAATTATATTGAATATGTTTATTGCCTAACCCGCAGAATGCACACTCTTCCTCATTTATCTAAAGAGCAGCAGCAGGGCATCTAATGATCTGCCAACTCCTTCAAGGTCATATATCCATGGGAGTACCTCTCTCCAATATACTTTAGAATAGAGAATATTTGCATGCCCACCTCATGTGCCAGTCTTAGCCTATTTCACAGAATCCCCTCCAACAAAGAAGACTTCTATCAGCATACATCCAGGACAGCTTGTGAGGGGGGTACTGCTAGCGATTTAACATTTTAAGTGCATGCAACTTATATTGGGAAGCGATAGAGGTCCGGGAGACTGTCTGACGCAGAAGGTTCCACAGGCATGTCAATGGCCTTGCATGAGATGGTTCTGCAATCAGGATAGTTCTATACATCTTCAAGATCAATCTCTTTCCATTCCTGTAAATTACAGTTTCTTTTCAAACTAAGTGAGCACCCTTCAGATGTTCTCCCCCAATTTACCATCCATAGTACCCCTTTAAACTGTATGTATGGAAAAACTGGGAGCAGGCCTTTATACAATTAACTCTTGTAATTGAGTGATGCTCCTATAATGGCCATTTTCCCATACCCGGCTCATCGTCTCGAGCCCCGTGTTGCACCATAATTGACATCTATTAGAACCAACAAATCCGTCCCGAGGAGGTGAACAAGTGGAACACCATCTTGCTTGTCGCCTGTCCCTCCATAGTTCAGAGAATACTGCTGAGACTAGGTGATAACAAACTTGCTTTGGTAAAGCACCCATTCCACCCCCCCCCCCCCCCCTCCCACCACCCCCCTTCACCCCCCAAGACTAATAACCAAGCAAGACCGGAAACAAAATAGCATTTTCGTACTCTGGGGATCCAGGTGATCAACCATGATTCTCAGCCGAGGTGGCTTGTCACAAATTGTAAAAAATGACGCACTGAATGTTACATTGTATAGCTTTTTTTAAGCTCTCAAGATAGTTTGGGCTTGTTACAGAGTTCCCTGACATTTTACAAGGGCGCTGTATGTTCTTCTTTTCTGGGTTAGTCCGCAGCGGAACATTTACTCGTTCCACCTTCTCTTTCTTGTCATTTCTCTGTCTCCAAGAGCAGGGTCTCTAACCTTTCATTCTCTGCAGCCTCTAGGGCTCTTCCTTTCTCTCTCTCAGGGCCTCTGCCCTTTATTGCTCTGCTTCTCTTTGGTCAGAGCCTTTGTCTACACTTTGTCTTTCCCTCGTCAAATGCCTCAATCTTTATTTCTCTGCCCTTTCCTGTATTTATGGTCTCTGGCTTTCAATCTCCTCCAGGTTTTACAGTCTGTCTCCCCTCTATCGGTCTTACAATCAGCATCTCTTCTCCATGAGTTAAAATTCATCACTCCACTCCAGGTCTTAATCTGACCAGCAATCTTCCCCTCCTTTCTGAGTCTTGCTACTACAGGTTACTTTGGCAGACTAACAGTTTTTCCTCCCACACCAGGTCTTACACCCAATCCAGAATATTTCCTCTATTGCTTTTACAATCTGGACTTCCACTCCAAGACTTACATGCAGCCCAGGAACCCTCCTCTCTGCTCCAGCAATAATTTCCCTCTTTAATACCACAACTCCCCTCTGTACCACAGAACCCCCACTCTTGTCACGGAAGCGGGCCCTTATACATTGCTTGAATTGACTAGTTTACCACTGCTTGCTAAGGGTGGGGGGGTCACATGCCTGCTCAGGGCATTCTCCATGGCTGGGATGCTTTGTAGCCCTAACATCATGGGGAAAGTCTTTAAATGGGGAGGACACCATCTTGGATCCAACTTTGTTCTGTGTTTATTCTGACCGGGAAGGTGCTGTTGGTTTGTTCCCCTATTTCAGGCTGGAAAGTTTCCCTTCTCTGAATTTTCTTTTGGTGACCTCCTGCGCCCAAAAGCTCAGGGTATGGAACATTACGCCTGTGTGGTTGGGAATCGAAAAAAAGTTCTAATTTGGTTGGTGCAGCTCTGGTATCTTTACCTTGTTTTTAATGAGGGCGTGGCTATGGATGATTCTATCTCACTTGTGCTGGGAATTGTAAGTGGACATTGTCACTCTAGTACGTCTCAAAAAAGTATCCCTCAAAAACTGGAAACGCCACCCCATGCTCCCTAGGAAGAGTGGGAATCGTGTACACTATTCTTGGTGTAGCTCCTCCCCAGAGAAAATACAGGTGGTGATGTGTTATCTTGTTTCTTTGTATGAAATGTTGGTTTATATTGACCTTTCAATCAAAAGTATATTTTTACGAATAAAGATGATGATTGGATGACTGATTGAAATCATGTGCAAAAAAAACCCTCGGAACTCTGATAGGAAGTATCTGGAGCAAAAAGAGAAGCCTAGGGAGCATATCATATTTCTACTGTTAAGGCAGGCTATCTACAGCAAGTTTGTTTTGGACCATCTGCCAATGTCTTTATATTAATGAAAGAGTTAAATAATTGTCGTGTTCTTCAAATACCCTGGTGATCATGGTCCCCAAATATTTTAAACTGACCCCAGCATATCTGAAGGGAGCCCATGCAGATATTCTCACGGCAATATGGGGAAGCTCTCCAACTGAGGAGAGCACAGGCTTGGTAAGGTTTACTTTAAACCAAGCGTTTTGCCAGATGCCTTTTTTCATAGAGGTGGGATCACTGATATAAATCAACACATCATTTGCAAAGAGAGACTATTTATTCCATCATTGCGCCTTATGCGTATCACCAGAGGTTCTATTACAAGAGCATATAGCCATGGGGATAGCGGACAACCCTGTCTTGTACCTCCTATGGAGGAGTATTGCATCTGTGAGAAACCTGAAGGTGTTTCACCCGCCAGTCGAGGGGGATCTGTCTTCCAGGTGGCCAGGACACAGCCATAGCTTTTGGATCCTGTTCCTGGGGGTGGACCAGTGTGGGAGGATCACCTGGATGAGGGGTCCTCAGGGAGTGGAAGTATGATGCTGGAGGGTGAAACGTGGTATCCCCTTCCCAATGACACCCTTTCCCCATCCTACCAGGTAGGATACCTAGGAATCCAACCCCCACCTCCTTTTCCGACACACTCTTTCTCATGGACAGTTCACCTTGAGCAACAATGGACTAACACCAGAGCTGTATACCTGACATGTCCCAAAACCATGGACAGGCAATTGCGGATTATTTCACACACACACAGACACACCTGACTTCCATCACACTTTCCCACACGGATAAAAGGCAAAGCACGAAAGCATACTCTAAGCCAGGCAAAGCACACCAGGAAACAGCAGTTCCAAGATGGCAGTTTAATACAAGGAGAAAGACGGCGAGACCAGAGAGAGTTGCAAGCAGTGAAGTACCCATGACCTTCTAAAGACCGTTCCTTTCATGAGCCTTGGAAAGTAAAAACATGAAGACCAGGAACTAAGGCTGTTCAAACCTGTACAGTGTGTCTGAGGTGTCCAGGGCTCTTCCGCGTCGATAAACAAGGCGGCGACGAGCGATTGCCACCGTCGTACTGTCCTTGGCTCCTACAACAAAGCAGCACCAGAAAAGGCAGCACAGCCGGTGAGTCGGAGAGACTGATAGCAAAAAAGCTTGTGTTTTGAACCAAGGTTGCAAGCGGCAACATAGTACAAAGAGAAGAGTGTGAGGTGTTTTCAAGGAGTGATGCAAGTACAATTGGAATCAAAGAAGTAATTAAACTGTGTGATTAAATTTTGGGAGGCAGCCCGAGATACCATACACAGACTGGTTTGGTCCCATGTGGGCGCCCATTCGAAGGTCTCCGTTAGGTTTCCAACTGATACTGAGCGTGAGAAAAGGAATACTGAGTTCAAAGTGGTCATGCAACAGATCATGCAACAGGTCTTGCTTAATCCCATGCACATTCAAAAGTCTTTGATAGTTTAAAGTACTTTGTAATTGGTCCGAACCCGGCTTAGGGCGACTAATTGACCAAGAGAAAGGAATCTGAGCCCGGCTGTGGGGGATCGAGGGCAAAAGCCCAAATTGAATACTGGTAAAAAGGAAAAGAATGTTTGCATGTTTTTGTATACCCAGTGTCTGTATTACTATTGTCAACATGCGTTCCTTACACATCTGACTGAACTCCATTCACCACTACGTTTGCCAAGGGATCTGAGTATAGTGCTCCAATATAGCAGAGCCAATTTCAATTAAACCTTATTTAAAAATAACCAACGGGCCAAGTGTTTCTGGTGTCAACGGCTAAAAAGACAGAATCAGTTGTATTGACCTCACGGACAATATACTGTCCAATGTTTTCTTTTAGTTACCTGCCCCTTGCCTTCCTTGGATGAAGCCCACCTGATCGGAGTAAACTAAGGATGGCAGAAAACTCTGAAGTCTAGAAGCCAGTACCCTAGCAAAGGTCTTGGCATCCTGGTTAAGGAATGTGTGACCAGGTTCTCAAGAGTGGATGGACACCTTGCACAGATGGGAGTGGGAGGTCTAACAGGGAAAATCCAGTGCCAGTCCCATCACTGGATGTAGGGTGAATGACCCAAAACCTAAACGAAAAAAACAATCCCAAATAGGCCAAATAATAGATGCACCATTTGCAAGGAAAACAAGGTTTTATTACATGCAAAATTATCAGATGGTCCTGTGGAACCGAATGAACACTGAGCTCGCCCCCCCACCCAAAGAAGGTACATCTTTTATAGCGGAAAACCATAAATTAGCAGAACTATGCATAACAAAGATTACAACTTCATCCTGCACTCCCCATTGGCAAACACCTATAAACCATTCTAATGATCCTGTATAGTCCATTACCCTACTGCTCACACATTATCTAAAAACATTCCCCTTAACACGTGACCTACTACATCGTCACTGTGAAACATAGGAGTTGAATCAACTATCGGGTACATTGTTATCATGATACATTTTTTAGGCGAGTAAACATTCTTGACCATCACGTCATGTACACCCCTCCATCGGATCCTAATCAAAGTGTGACTATCGAGGTCAACTCTGCCGTGATTATACAATGGGCTTTGTCATTATACCGACACTCTGGCATGCACAAACAGCTCCCTGACCTTGTAGATGAATTTATTGGCATCGCCTCTGCTCCTCCCGTCCCAAATCATAGTACAGCCATAGCACTTCTCCCCCTCTTATCTCTCTAGTAACCCAGGTGCCCTGAATGATGTGCTCGGAGCACCACTCTTCATCGCTGCATCTTTAGGGGTAAGAGCTCCGTGAGGCATCTATTTTTTTTTTTCTCATTTATTTGTGTGTTGGTGTGTTTGATACTTTTAGCACGCTCTGTGCTCTCACCTCGAGGCCGCTACAGGGCCTCCATTATTTCCTGGTTCTGTGCCCGACCCCAGCCCTCCCATTCATGCTCTGATTGGGCATGTCGCTTCTCTTAACCAACCCTTCCCAGGGCAGCCCCTAAGTGCCCCTAGGAAAAGGGCGGCTCCCTTTCATGTCTGCAGGTGTTGGCAAGGGAAGCCAGTTGTCAACCAGCAGCCACTAAGTAAGGTATGGGTGACCCAGCGCGGCTATTGAGCCTTCACTCTACCCAGTAACCCCATCTACATAGAAGCTTCGCAGACTTAGGCGTGTGTTTTTCCTATTTTTCTCAGGTGTCTAAATTGCATTATGAAAGTATTTAAAATGGTATTGTGAAATCTAGGCCTTTTCCCCACTATTCAGGACTCTCAAACTTGGGTGCGTTTTTCTCCTGTTTATTTCAAATTGCATTGTGAAAGGATTTTAAATGGTATTGTGAAACCTAGACCTTTTCCTCGCTATTCAGGACTCTCAAATCTGGGTGCGTTTTCTCCTGCTTCTTTTAAAAAATTGCAATGTGAAAGTAGTGTCGTTCTGTGGCTTGCCTCCTAGCTAAAGCTCTCATCTAGCAAACCTTTCTACCACTATTTAATGTGCTTGTCGTCTTGTCCAATTGTCAACTTGTCTCGTCTGCTTGCACCCTGCCCTGTGTCCTTCCCTTGTGTGCTCAACTACCGCTTCCCACTCCCTTCCTCTTCTCTCCCTACCTACTCTATGGTGCGCTCTGTTTCTCCTACCTTTTCCAACTGCTTCTCTATCGACTATCCTGCTCTCCTCACTAAATCTAGTAGGAAGAAGTTTAAAAAGGAAATCCTGGTCTCCAACCCAACCCAGGCCTCGCTTTCGTCGACACCTATACCAGTGCCTCCTGCAGGCAAACCTTCACCGACATCCTCTGTCGTTCCCTCGCCAGACCTATGGATTCTACATATGGTCTCTGTGCTCTCTCCCTTCTCTTCCTCTCCCATTAATGATGGCACCAGGTGGGAGGCCCTCCTGGCCTCCTTCCACTCCTCCAAAGTCATCATTCATGTTTACTCGAATGGTACCGTCTTGGTCCAAGGCCCTCAAGCCAATCTTATCCTCTTTGATAGAGGCTTCCCGCACCTCATTAATTTCCTTTCTTCTCCTGCTGTCCCCTATCCCCCCTCCACGGCTTCCTCGCCTTCCCCTGCTGTCTCCCCCTTGGCTACCTTGCCCACTCCTCCTTCCTCTTCTTGCCCCCCTCAGGCTGCTTCTACTCCTCCGCAGGGCGTACCGCTGATTTGTTCCCCTCAGAAGTCTTTCAAGGATGGCAACCTTCTCCATATTGCCACTCTAAACTCTTCAAACATTCCTTTGACATCTGCCGTCTCCTGGAGGAACTTGACCTCGATGTCCTCTTCTCACTGAGACTTGGTTCATGGCCAGCTCTGTCACGGGCTTTGACACTCTCCTCCTTGATGGCTACAAGATCCTCTCTGCGCCCAGATCCAACCGTTCCGGAGAGGGTGTAGCCCTGATCTTCCCTGAGTGGAGTCCTGCCTACGCAGGCCTACTCCTCTTTCGAATGCCTTGCCTGCAGGCTCTCTCTCTCCTGGCCATTCCTCACTGTGGCTACCATCTATCTGCCTCTTGGTCAGATCTCCTCCTTCCTCTCTGAGTGGGCGGACCTCTCTTCCTCCCTCCTGGTCTCCACCACTCAACTCCTCCTTCTTGGAGACTTCAACATCCTTCTGGATGCTTCCTTTCCTTCCTCTGGACTCTTTCGTGACCTCTGCGACTCTCTCTCACTCTGTATTCTCCCCGCTGGCCTGACTCACTCTGCAGGGCACACTCTGGATTTTCTGATCTCTTTAGACCTTCCACTTTCGACCCCTCCCACCACTCCTTTCTCCTGAAGTGACCCCTTTCTCATGTCCTCTCATCTCACCCTCTACTCCTCAGGCCAAGCCAACCCCCGCACTGCCACCTACCTTCTCGGTTATCCGACCCATGTAGCGTGTGTCAGTTGAGACTTTCGCCACCACTTTCTCGCCCTCCCTCCCCCATTGGCTGACTCACACCCTGACGTAGCCCTTTCCATGCTCCACTCTACTATATCTGATACTCTTGATGTTCTTGCCCCTGTCATGAGGATCCACTTGAAACCCAAAGCCAAGTGCAACTCGGACCTCATCACACTCAAACGCAAGTGCAGGGTTGCTGAGAGGAAATGGCATGCTTCTGGTACATCCTCTGACAAACTGGCCTGCTGCTTGCTCCAAAGGCAATACTGGCTCTGTGTCCGTACCAAGAAGAGAGCCCCCATCCAAGGCCACGTCTCCGCGGCATCTAACAATTTAGCTGAACTCTTTAAGATCTGCAAGGAGCTGGCCAATCCTGCTTCAATCTCTACCTCATTACAAAAAGAAGTATCTATCAGAGCACACCTAATTACTCAAAAACTAAATAACTATTTAGAGAGATTTTATTACAATTCTGGGTGCTGGGGAGGAATACATGCCCTGACACTGGAGCATGTGTTAAACATAAAACAAAAAGTGTCTAAACTTAAAGACACTCCCGTCCCCTGCACACCTTACAAGCTGAAATAAATCAGTCAAATTTCATAACATTTGCACTTTTATATATAGAAAGAATTGTCAATTTAGAACATAGGTAACAAAATATCTTCATAAAAGTACAGAAAAAAGCTATCAACTGACTTCCAATATGGCCAGCATGAAAAACAAATCAAACCAGACAAAGAAATAAGCTCCCAATTTTGAACTGCAGCTTCAAGCTCTACGCGTTTCGGGGACTATCCCCTTCTTCAGGAGCAAAAATATCTGCAAGTATAGATATATATACAATTAGAGGACATGTCACATATCATTAAAAGTTTGGACAAACTAAACACATTAAATAAAGAGAATACATTAAATAATTATGTACACATAAATCGAACCACAATTCTACATAGCATACACAAGTGGTTGTATATTCACAGTGGTACAACTGGTATGGCTCCAAATGTAAATCTCAAAATGCATTAAAACCTAAAACACTTATTCGTATGTACCTCACAGTGGGAATGTTGTCAAAGAAAATAGAGTCTCTGTCTGTGCATCTGTCTGTGCACGACGTACACAGAACCAGGATCCCTGCGAATACTCCTGCCGTCCTCAACAAGTGAAATGTGATTGCCGAACTCTGGAATACCAAAGTATATCTATCAGCTCCAATTACACGTAATTAAATCACCAAACCTTAATGACTAAACAACTAGTTCAAAAAACACCTATTACTCATTGGCAACTAATCTGTGCAGCTCAACGATCACCAAAATCCACAACCTTGTGCCATCACCTCATCTTTGTGCCAACACATCAACTTAACACAGAAAGTTAAAAAGCCCAAATCCTCAAAGAAAACCCAAAATTTAAATTGTGCAACTCTTCCAACATATATTATTTACCTAAGGCAAATCAATAGCCAATCCAATCCAAATTCAGGACTTCCAGTACTCCGCATCCAATCTAAAGCATCCTGCTGATTATAGATATGTATAATGCAACTAAAAAACAAACACAAAATATACCATTTACAAACTAACACCACCTTTCCAATACAAACATAAATAAATATAAACACATCCACACAGCTTAAACTTACTTCCAGAAGCGCACCTCTTCACCTCAGATTCAACGGCTCCTCTCCAATTTACACGTAACAGATCCCAACCCACAACACACTTCCTGGCTCATTTTATACTGTTTCCTGGTAGTCACATGATAAAGTCACGTGACCCGCCGGCACTGAATACTAAAAGAATGCACAAAACTCCCTGCAACCTGCCAAATACACAGCTAATGCTAACTAAGCACACAGGTACTGAGTGAGTAAATCAAACAAAATAAAAAAGACACCAAAGATAAATGTGTGTGTAGTTAAAAAGGAGATAGACATAGAAGAAAGACTGCATTTTTGAAAAAATAAAAAAATAATAAATAAGTGCCTTAAAACTATTGCTGTCCATCAACCATACTTAACTACGCGGCAAATTCAGAAATAACCAAGTAAACTAGTTATGTACTAATTACCCAAACCCAATAACTACTATTCCATACACCTCTAATGGAACAACCAGTATGTAACACCCGGAAAACACAAATCCCTCCATGTGACCTCAAACTCATATCAATTTATGCATTATGAACTACGCGGCAAATTCAGAAATAACCAAGTAACCTAGTTATGTACTCATTACACAAATCCAATAACTACTCTTCCATACACCTCTAATGGAACAACGTGAGTCGCTCTCTAAACAATTCTCTGAAAGAGGGTATCCAGTACAACTTTTGAATGAGGCCCAGAACAGAGCGCTCCCGATTACAAGGGAGCAATTGCTTACACCTAAGGTGAAGAAGGAGTCTGATGCAATTTTGCATATTTCCAAATTCTCTCGACAAAGTTGGCATGTTAAAAGAATCATACATAAACACTGGTCGATTCTCCATCATGATCCTATACTTCTGGGATTGTTTCCATCTCCACCAATGATGGTGTATAGAAGAGGTAGGAACCTGAGAGATAGGGTTGTGAGAGCCGAAAGAGGCCCGAAGGAAATTCAGATGACATTGGTGACTAAAAAAAAGGGAACATTTCCTTGTTTGTCGTGTAGTCATTGTAACAATGTGGCTAAAGGAGAATACATTCTTCACCCGCAGACGGGCAAAAAAATCACTCTTAGAGATTTTGCCACATGTAGATCCACAGGGGTGATTTACAGCATTTAGTGCCCGTGTGGATTAATGTATATTGGACAGACAGCCAGATCCGCACGTGAAAGATGGACTGAACATAAATCTCAAATACGGTGTAAAAATGAGAAATCTTCAGTTGCTAGGCGTTTTAATATGTCTAGACATACTATTGCACAATTGAGGTTTAATGTTTTGGAAGTGGTGAAGAAACCACCCAGAGGAGGTGACTTTTTGAGAATATTAGCTCAGAGAGAGATGTTTTGGATTGACCTCTTGGGGACTTTATCTCCAAGAGGGCTCAATGAAGAGTTCTCTTTGAATTGTTTTGTGTAGGTGTCGAGGTATGGTTGGTGAATGGTTTAAGTCGTTCATAATGCATAAATTCATATGTGTTTGAGGTCACATGGAGTGATTTGTGTTTTCCGGGTGTTACATACTGGTTGTTCCATTAGAGGTGTATGGAAGAGTAGTTATTGGATTTGTGTAATGAGTACATAACTAGGTTACTTGGTTATTTCTGAATTTGCCGCGTAGTTCATAATGCATAAATTGATATGAGTTTGAGGTCACATGGAGGGATTTGTGTTTTCCGGGTGTTACATACTGGTTGTTCCATTAGAGGTGTATGGAATAGTAGTTATTGGGTTTGGGTAATTAGTACATAACTAGTTTACTTGGTTATTTCTGAATTTGCCGCGTAGTTAAGTATGGTTGATGGACAGCAATAGTTTTAAGGCACTTATTTATTATTTTTTTATTTTTTCAAAAATGCAGTCTATCTCCTTTTTAACTACACACACATTTATCTTTGGTGTCTTTTTTATTTTGTTTGATTTACTCACTCAGTACCTGTGTGCTTAGTTAGCATTAGCTGTGTATTTGGCAGGTTGCAGGGAGTTTTGTGCATTCTTTTAGTATTCAGTGCCGGCGGGTCACGTGACTTTATCATGTGACTACCAGGAAACAGTATAAAATGAGCCAGGAAGTGTGTTGTGGGTTGGGATCTGTTACGTGTAAATTGGAGAGGAGCCGTTGAATCTGAGGTGAAGAGGTGCGCTTCTGGAAGTAAGTTTAAGCTGTGTGGATGTGTTTATATTTATTTATGTTTGTATTGGAAAGGTGGTGTTAGTTTGTAAATGGTATATTTTGTGTTTGTTTATTAGTTGCATTATACATATCTATAATCAGCAGGATGCTTTAGATTGGATGCGGAGTACTGGAAGTCCTGAATTTGGATTGGATTGGCTATTGATTTGCCTTAGGTAAATAATATATGTTGGAAGAGTTGCACAATTTAAATTTTGGGTTTTCTTTGAGGATTTGGGCTTTTTAACTTTCTGTGTTAAGTTGATGTGTTGGCACAAAGATGAGGTGGTGGCACAAGGTTGTGGATTTTGGTGATCGTTGAGCTGCACAGATTAGTTGCCAATGAGTAATAGGTGTTTTTTGAACTAGTTGTTTAGTCATTAAGGTTTGGTGATTTAATTACGTGTAATTGGAGCTGATAGATATACTTTGGTATTCCAGAGTTCGGCAATCACATTTCACTTGTTGAGGACGGCAGGAGTATTCGCAGGGATCCTGGTTCTGTGTACGTCGTGCACAGACAGATGCACAGACAGAGACTCTATTTTCTTTGACAACATTCCCACTGTGAGGTACATACGAATAAGTGTTTTAGGTTTTAATGCATTTTGAGATTTACATTTGGAGCCATACCAGTTGTACCACTGTGAATATACAACCACTTGTGTATGCTATGTAGAATTGTGGTTCGATTTATGTGTACATAATTATTTAATGTATTCTCTTTATTTAATGTGTTTAGTTTGTCCAAACTTTTAATGATATGTGAGATGTCCTCTAATTGTATATATATCTATACTTGCAGATATTTTTGCTCCTGAAGAAGGGGATAGTCCCCGAAACGCGTAGAGCTTGAAGCTGCAGTTCAAAATTGGGAGCTTATTTCTTTGTCTGGACTTTTATGAAGATATTTTGTTACCTATGTTCTAAATTGACAATTCTTTCTATATATAAAAGTGCAAATGTTATGAAATTTGACTGATTTATTTCAGCTTGTAAGGTGTGCAGGGGACGGGAGTGTCTTTAAGTTTAGACACTTTTTGTTTTTTGTTCAATCTCTACCTCTCCTGTCCCCTCCCAGGCCCTCTGCACGGCCCTGGCTTCTCATTTCATCTCTAAAACACAGGTCGTCATGTCCTTCTCTTCTCCCCCTCCTCCCTCTACTCCCTGCTCCTCCCCTCCCTCCTTTTCAGCCTTTCCCCTGTTCTCCCCAGACAAGGTTTCTAGACCAGCCCGATCTATGAAAGTCTCGTCAAAACAGGTTCTCCCCTGTTCCTCCAAAACCATCAAGGACCACATTGCCACCCTGGCTCCTGCTCTTGCTTATTTCTGCAACCACTCCTTTGCCACTGGAGTCTTCCCCTCAGCCCTGAAGCACTCCCTTGTGCACCCTCTTTTTAAACCCACAGTCCAATCTCCATCTCTCCTTTCCTGGGTAAACTCCTGGAAAAGCTATCCATCTCCCAGCTTAATCTTCACTCTGAATCTGTTGGCTGTCTCCATGACCATCAGTCTAGCTTCAGAGCTGCCAGAATCACGGAACCTGCTCCCCTGAACATCCGTGAAGACCTGCTCTCCAACCTTGATTCCAACACCCCCTGTGTCCTCATCTTACTTGATCTCTCTTCTTCCTTTGACACAGTCAACCATGCCATCCTGCTCAACCGTCTCTGTGATAACCTGGGTATAACCGATCAGGCCCTGTCTTGGCTCACTTCCTTCCTCTCCAATCGACCCTCCCAGGTCCAACTTGGGTCCTTCCTCTCCTCTAGCTCTATCTCTACCTGTGGTGTTCCCAGAGGGTTTAACCTCTCTCCCTGGCTGTTGACTAATACCTGGCACTTCTTGCCCACCGCATTGCCGCTCTCTGTCCCAAGTTTTAGTGCTATGCGGATGACACGCAGCTCATTTTCAGACTCTCTTCAGCCACCTCTTCTCCTCTCATCTCTGAAAGTCTGTCCGCCATCCAGGAGTGGTGTGCCGCCAATGATCTCTGCATTAATGCCAGTAAGACCGAGATTCTCATTGGCACACCTGCTCCCTCCTTTCCTATCACACTCTGGTCGGCCTCGCTTGGCTCTCTTCCTGCCCCCACATGTGAGGCTAAAAACTTTGGGATCATCTTTGACTCCACACGTTCCTTCTCCCCTCACATCTCTGATGTCTCTAAGAACTCACACTACCAGCTTCACCTCCTGCGAGGTATTCTTCCTTTCCTCTCCTTCCCCCAGAAGCTCACTGTCTCCAGAGCTCTGGTTCTTCCTAGGCTGGACTACTGCAACAGCCTCTTACTAAATCTGCCTGCCTCCACTCTCCGCCCTCTGCAACTCATCCAAAACAGGACTGCGGGACTTGTCCTTGTCTCAAGCCCAGGGATCGTATCTCTCCAGGACTGAAATCTCTGCACTGCCTCCCAGTGCGGGGAGCATTAAGTTCAAAACCCTCTGCATTGTCCATAACGCCTTCTGGGGCCTGGGACCTCAATACCTTCAACTCTCTCTTCCTAAATATCTTCCTTCTCGAACTCTTCGCTCATCCGCCTCCAACTCCCTCGGGGTAAGTCACTTCTCCAAGCAGCAAGTTGGTGGTAGATCTCTCTTCTGCAGGGGCCCCCCTCTGGAACAGCCTCTCTGAAACTTGAAGAGAACCATCTTTGGTTCCGGAAGCACATTAAGACCATCCTCTTTGCTTCTGCTTTCTCTCCTCCTCTCCCCTGCTAATCTCCTGGCTGAAACAGCACTGGTTACCTGGCTACCCTCTGATATCAGGCCCATCCCCCCAACCCCCCCCCCCCCACCAGTTGCAGACCTGCACTGCCCCCCTGGCAACCTTTCTGTATCTCTAAAGCCCCTGCTAGCTCTTGACACCTGATGCCTGCCTTGCACTTGCCACCAGCTGGCTGCACTTATATTTATTGTCTTTATTTATTTTACTGTTATCCTATGTACTGCACTGCCTCCCCCCCTTTCCCTATGCACCTTTCCCCTTCCCTCCTCCCCTGCACTTGCACTATCTCAGTGTCACCTGGTCTAGTAGGCCATCATATATCATGTCTAAATTTAGCTTATTTATTTATCCCTAAAGTGCAGCGCCTGCAGTTCAAAAAGGATGACCGCTCTTCGGGTGAGGGCGATGGCAGTAGTGTCCTAAATCTTATCCAGGCCCCTTGGCATCACAGACCCCATGCCCTACTCACATGAATTTAACCAGTAGAACCTGAAAGACGCATCATATTTCATATATTTCAACTCACCATTTCGCATACTAGAATTATAATTTTTATAGTTTATCTTGTACTGTTAATGAAGGTCACTCCACCACTAGTTACATGATTGGCTTCACGTGCTTGATGCGGTCTCACCTGAGTAAATACTAACGCGTGTCGCCACGGACGCGTGTTGCACGTCTAGTACGTCACACCGTTTTATTTCTGTAGGCTGGTTCATGTGCGCACGCGCAGTTTACCGAATCCCTTCATTGACATTACACTTCAATTCCAGCTGGCGTTCTAGTATGAGTGTACATTTATTTCTTTTGCTCTCTTGGTTTGGCCCGACAATATTGTGAGTGGCACCAGCATCTCCTATGCTTTACTCACTGCGGTAGCCCACATCTCTTGACAGCCAGACTGTTCATTTCCAGTCACTTGCAGGCTCGTATAGTTCGCCCCGTTCAGGGTGCCTCGAATATGAGACAGAGGCCTTTCTGCTTAGTTGACCAGTTATGCTCCAACAATGATATAATATTTTACAACTTAAGGGCATTTGTTTAAGTCATGTGTGCAGTATACGAAATTGCTTTTGCGCGATCTGTAGATTTTCACACACAGGGCTTTAACACGCTTTTTTCTTCCCTCTCTTTTCCCTTTCTCTTTCTTTCATACAGTTCATGTAGATATTCATTTTCTACAATTATGGAGCATTCTTTGGATACCTCTATTGATTGAGTGTCGAGTTGCTGCCATTTGTCCCTCTATTGGCAGGTCGCCTACAGGCTTTATACTGGCTTCGCCTGTACTCGGGTGAGCCGTTTTTTTTGCCTCCTTATAAGCTGTTGATTGCCCATTTAGTGCGGTCATCTGTATGTTGTACAATAATGGTCTTTCAATCTATCTAGGCCCAGTTTATTTAACAAGTTCGCCCTTCCGATATAACGCTGGTCAGTTTTGGTATATTTTCTATACCTTGGATGTAGTGGTCCACACATACACGCTTTTTGAGTGCATGTCTGGACGACACTTTGGGTCAGAGTGGCACATGCACTGTCTAATTTTTGAATCGGCCATCATATGGTGTTGTCTGCTCTCCACCACCAAGCACAGTTCTTTCTTTTTAGGCTTCACTAACCTTCCGCTCTGGGTCAACTCTTTAGGGTCGGGAACGTTTCTATATGTTCTAATAGACGTGCCACTTCCGACTTTTGGGTTTTTGATAATATTTTTTAACTGTGCGGGTTGCATGTGGTGATGACACTTATGTTTTTAGATTTATTATCATGAAAGGTCAGTGCAATAAATGTATGCACTTATGTCCCCTTCTTGCAGTATGTTCGTATTATCCTTCTGATGAAGACGTTGACAAAAATCCGCCTTTTACGTCGAAAGTGGTTGAGAAATTTTAAAAGGGATGTGATCTTTTGGAATTGTTGTTGTTTAGATCCACCTTTGCGATACATCATATGTAATAATTCTATTGCTGTTTCTAATGCAAAAATAACAAGATTGTTTGTGGTGACAATTTGTAAGTCCCACTTCTTAATGTTGTACTGCATTGGTATGTTTTTTAGTAACTGTTGGATGTATGATTGACACTGAGTGTAGATTAATGTTTGACTGTTGCACTGTGAATTACTATTTTTTTGTGGTATGACCTTTTTAGCTTTTTAGGTAATTTCATGCTTTCCTGCTATGTTATATAATTATGAAGTATATAGTAATATGTGATTAATTGGCACTTTTTTGAAATTTTATATCAGGGCAAATAAATGTTGATACGTTTGTAAAATAAATGTCCTCTGGATCATTTTTTCAGCATTCCGCCACATGAATTTAACCAACAAAGGATGCATCCCTACTCTTCATCCCTGGACCCAACATTCCTTTCCTAACTCCTTTGAGCTCTGCAGCTGGACTCCATTAACTGTTAATGACACTGCATGGTTGCCTGTGGCTTTGGCATCATAACTTCTCTCTGGATTAACTAGAAACAGCCACAGCACCACAATGAGTCTGTTTCTCATACTTTCAAAAATGCATCCTATAACATGCCCTAAAATCCAACATGACAGAACTTTTGCTACCTTAGCCCCCAGACCTCACCTCTACCGCAACACTTCTAAGACTCCATCTCATATGCTTATCTCTTGTCAGCTACCCACTCACACATCCCTTAAAACCTAACACCGTACACTAAAGCTAAATACAAAATATATCACGCTGTCTTTAACCTATGCATCCGCAATGTGAATACATTGTTGCTCTTTCTGTAAGGCTATATGGTGTTTCTAATATCTGTCACAGCTAACTACAAATGGATACATGTGTATTCAGACGCCTCTCCAGGATGAGGGGGAAGGTGGAGATAAGCATATTGGCCACACACCCAATACAAATCCATCAATGCAGATGTGCCATTAGTCAAGTGGGGAATAAACAGTCTTGTTGCATCTTTCATTTGTGCCTAAGAGTACAGTGCCATCTCCTCTGAAGCAAAAAGGCAAGTGTGTCAGTATTTGCAGGCTTTTCATTCAGTTCGATCCAAGGGAGTTTTGACACATAGGTTCTCCGTGTTTTAGAACATTTCTGGTTGACACGTGTCACAACATCCTCCGAGAACCCCAGTAAAACCCCACCCGCCCCTGCTGTACAGCTCACAAGTCCTTTCACCCATTTGTCGTTGGAAAACAACGCACCTTCCAATTTCAGTAGTCTTATTTGACAACGTGCTTGCAATTTGTTCTTGGCACACTCCCTTTAATCTCTGTTCATTATAACTGCCTGGGCCATGTGTCCTTGAAACAGGCTTTGTGTTCTACAAAGAGCCAGGTTTTTCCAAGCCTAGTGACATCACTGTGGCAGGGAGCTCCAGAGAATGGCTTTGACCCATTATAACCTCCAGTTGTTTGTGTATAGAGTTAGCAATTGTGACTGGGCACAGTTCTGGCTTGCCACATAAGGTCAATTTCAACTGATTTACCAATTGATTGGTTGTCCGGGGAGGGTTGAGCAGCACTAACAAGCTTTTGATCCTGCAAAATCCGTGGAAGAGACTGTTTGAGAAAAATTATCTTTAGTAACGATCATGTTGGTTTGCATACCTTTTGAGCACATCACTGGAGGAGGCAGAGAAGGAGGAGAAATTTTCTTCATGTTTATAATTTCCTGAGAGAAATTAAGGCCCTCTAATTTACTCAGTATTCCAAGAATTTCTACTAATCTGGTGTTCAGGTCCTTAATTTCCTGATGGGTACGCTCATGCCCCTTATCCAGAAGGCTTAAGATCCTGGTCAACAATGGGAAAGCGATTTCAGCATCCTGATGCTCTTGAAGGAATGATAAATCTATAAGGGGAGCCACCCTAGGGAGAATTTAAGTTTATGGGCGGAGAGTATGGTCTGGGGCTTGAGCAGGATTGCATTTTGTTCCTAAACTCTGGTTCTTCTGGGTCCGACAAAGGGGGAGAAATTATTCTTTGCACCATTACTAAATGGTTTCTCCTGGAAATAACCTGGTCGAAGAGGGTGGGAAAGATCTGCTGTTGGGGCAGGGGAGCTTTCATATTCCAGCTTATGAAGTTGCTCATTATATATGCCCCCCCCCCACCCCTTGGCTGTATTGGCGTAGATGGACCCAAGGAGAGTCAAATCCGCTTATCTAATTCGGCAGTCACAACCGGGGCCATCATTGAGGTGTCAAAGGGAGCATTAATGTGATGGATTCCCTTTGTGGGTGACAAGCTGGCTGGACGGTCCCGAACACTAAGGAAACTGTGTTGTACTGATAAGTCAGGATCCAGAACTGTATTAAGGGGGAATATTTTGGCCGTCCCATTGTCTGTGAGGGTGCCCAAGCCATCCTGCATGGCTGATGAAGACTGATCCAAAGAGTGCGAGGGATTAGGTGGCCTCCCTCCTCCCAGAAGAGCATATTCAATATAGATTGTAGCCAACTCCTTAATTAAAGGGGTCGGAGCCTATTCAGGATGCATATACTCCAGCGCCATACTATTGTCACAGGAATTGTCTAAGCAGCTTTCTGTTCCCACATCCCCGTTATTTTTTTTGCATTTCTTTTTTTTAACGGGACCTCAGTTTGCAGCTCCTCAGAGGTCCAGCCATCTCTGACTGGGCGCTACGTAATTCCCCTCTGTCAAACACTCCAGAAGCTCACTTTGCATTGACTAAATCGATTGGCAGTTGCAGCTTATTTCAGTCACTAAATAACGCAGCCAAATTGGCTATGTTTACAACTCCCAGCATGCACAAGGGAGCCCTGCCTCTTGCGCTCCACAGCATGTATTCCATAATATCAAAACAAAACTTTCACCCCCCAGCTGCAGTATGGACAAAAACAGCTGTACCTCCAGTGCACTTACAACTCAGAGCATTCACCAGGGAGCTCTGACAATTGTGCTCCATAGCATGTATTAGGTAAATGAATATTCTCATCTCCCCGGTGCAATATGAACAGAACAGTTGTACCTCCAATGCGCTTTCAACTCGGAGCCTTCACAAGGGAGCCCTGCCAATTGTGCTCCACAGCATGTATTACGTAAATGAAAACAATATTCTAAGTAATAGCAGGGCGAGGTACTCACCCGCACCCCTACTTCTTGGACACCTCTCACGGTAGCAGCAAAGTAAACACTGTCACTGTTCCGGGAGGCTGTGTGGACCTGATTTCTTTAGGTAAAGATGAAAAGGAGGTGGGATTGAGCAAAGTCAGAAAGGGACTGCACAATACAGCGTGATGAGGTAGAAGACCTCCCCCGATGACCCGAGAGTAATACCACTCAGATTTGAGTCATGCTGTTATAAGGAAATGGGCAGATGAACAGGAGTTAGCTGTTATTGTGCCGTGCCAAGGGCCAGACGAGTCAGCAAACTGCACTCGACTTGATGCACGCAAGCTCCCAATAAATGGCTTTATGGGTAAGTGGGCTGGGCAGCCTCCTACAAAACAAAAAACTGTATTTTAAGCACTGCTAACAGTATATAAATAGGTGTGTGTGTATATATATATATATATATATATATATATATATATATATATATCTTAATGGGAGACAACGTTGGAGAGAGTCTTCAAGTATATACCAGTGCAATCCTGGGAAATGAAGCCCAAAGTATAATCCTTCCAAGTATAGTCTTCTGCCAGCAAACGGCACTCGAATTGGCACAAGACTTGAAGCGCGTTGATTCATTGTTTAATGTCAATATTCTTGAGGGCATGCAGGAGGTGGGCCTGTGCCAGTTGCTCTTGTCTTGTCGGATAGATGGACACAATAATGTAGCTCTTTCACTATCACTGCAGACAGTGTGGCATACACCACCTCGAACAGACCTTGGTAACGACAGTCGATTCACTTCCGCACAAAGGACCTTTCATGTATGAAATTTCCGGGGTAGAGCTGAGGCTAGAGAAGTTGGATCGACCGTAGGCGTGGCAGCGGTTTCTTCTCTCCTGGCAGCGAGCTGTTGATATATGATCTTTATACAATTTCTTAAATGTGCTGTGTGCAATCTTCACCCTGTCACCATCTCATGCAGGGACAAGTGGTGGTCTTTACGTGGCTGGTTCCCAACGCTGAACAGAACCAGAGGAAAACAATGCAGCCAGTTCCTCCCCAGCATATAATACAACTTTGACAGTTTTTGGTTCAACAATCCATTAAGGCGGTCCCGTTGGCTTGTGGGTGGTAAATTGAGCACAACTTATGTTTATCCCTAGTGGGGATGTAATCTCTTTAAACAATTCATTAAAAAAGTGAGTCTTTCTAAAAAAAGAAATTGTTTACTGGTTAAACAAAAGCGCAACTGTAACAATATAATCTAAACAATACAATTCATTAAATCACATGATGATACATTCTACAATATTAAATAAACATGTGGCATCATAAAATAAGTTTGGGTTTAAAAGTTCCAATTCTCAAGCCCCTCATTCATTCATCATGTTCTTCGTTACTATTCAAATTCAAAATTTTAAAGAACCCAATTACTGCCAATGAGAGATAGTTGATGTCCCGACAAGCAAACCTTCCATAGGTAATCACCATGTGCAATCCCTGCCTCAATAAATCTTTTGAAATAAACAGTCCTCAACAGAGAAAGTGTTCTGCAAAACATTAAAAGATGTTTATGCATTTTCGACCTCCTCCACAAGACCCCAAAATCGACAACTTCTATTGTATTCCCTTATTATTTTACGTCTGATCAGGACCGCTTTCGTAAGGTTTAAGCTCCACCTAAACCTAATAAAATCTTGCTGAGCCCTTCCCCCGGAAATAAAATTAGATGGGGAGCCACAGAGCCTAGGCATTTATGTTCATGTTTCATGTAGTTCAGACTCCTTATCAAGTGAAGTTTTTCTGTTGTTAGACTCCAGTCCCATAAGTATAAGGCTTTCTTTCCTTTCTTTGGGTCGTTGATTCGATCCATCTTGGTCATGTTCGCAGATTGTAAGAGATTTTCACAATGTTCAATAAATATATTTAACATTCTTTCCTGTTTCCCTTCTGCATATAAAGTGGGACAGTTTGCTGTTAAAACTTTTTTTTAAATTTATTTATTTTTTTAATTTCATTTAGTTTATACAAACTTTTTGAAAATGTCAGAAAAAAAAAAAGAAAAGACAAAGCCACTTGTCACCTTTTTACCTAAATTCTAGCCTTTAAAATTACTGTTATTCATCTACATCCTTATAGGTACTTCACTTGTCCTGTAACATATTCTTCTACTCATTGTTAGGATAGACTATGACTCAAGTGTCCTTTACGTGGATCATCACGGTTCCATTCTCTTACTTTCATACATCGCTATTCAAATATATGGGCTTGTCTCTAGTTTGATTTGAATTTGCTCCAAAAATCGCATCATGCCAATCATCAGCGTTTTGCTTTCCCCAATATGCAGTTGTTTCCACCATTCTTCGGAGTTGTACGTCTGGAATGCGCTCATCACCTTCCCCAAACAGTTCTCACGTTGAACTCCAAGTTCCGAACAAGACAACACCAGGTGTTTTAAGTTTTCGTCATCCTTTGCACAGAATCTGCATTTTACATTGCTTTCTGGGATCATCTGACAATGTCTTAAAATTTCTTTGGTTTCAAAGATGTTCAAACGGAACTTTAAGAACAGCCTTCTTAAGCGTTTACAAGGTGATAACATCAGGTATTTTGGGAGTGTATTGCGTTTTTTGGCTTCAGATGGAATATTTTGCATGGATTTATGGATTGATCTTCTCTCTTCGATTTCGATCCAATCGAGGTCCAGCAATTTTCTTTTCACTGAGTTTGGATTGTACCATAGGGTTCGCTCGTCTGTTCCTAGTTGGTTTAGGATCCCTTTACATTGTTGTTTCCATTCATTTAGCGCTGATTTCTTTTGTCTCATCTCTTCCGCCAACATTTTAAGAGGTGGCAAATTTGCCTCTTCATATATTTTTCTGAACAGTGCTAATTTATTCCATGTGATTCTCATATTAAGAGAGGAGATCCCTACTTCGTACAGGACACAGGCGGTCGGCATACTTTGGGGAATCTGAAGCACTTTTTTCCAGAAGAAGCCTTCGCAACGTGACCATATTTTGTGGTCGCACCCAAACATGTTCTCTGCTCCATAGGTTAGAATTGGAGAGACTTTGCTCTGGTAAAATTTTCTTACTGGCTCGCATGAAAATTGTCCATATTTGTTTTGGATTATGATGCCTTGCGAAGTCAGTTGTTTGCAGCTGTTTAAAAGTTTTTGGGACATTGGCTCGTCATTGATACTGGAACTGATGATTGTTCCCAGGTACCTTGTATGTGGAACTTTGTTCAACTTTTTCTCCCCAAGCGACCACCCTTGTCTGAACTTGTTGGATTTTCTTCCTCTTTTGTTTTCAAGAACCAGGATTTCTGATTTTGCCGCGTTAATCTCCAATCCCAGATCTTCCAGGAAGGTTCTTAGTGCTGTCAGTTTTCGCTGGAGGCCAATTGGTGTACGATCTAAGATCACCATGTCATCAGCGTACATGATATGATTTATCTGGGTTCCGTTTATAAGCGGTCAAAAAGACACAACACTTTCTAGGGCGGTCCCAACTTCTGATATATAGAAGTTAAATAGGGTTGCCCCTAGGGGGCATCCTTGTTTCACGCCTCTTTGTTTAAATGGGGTTCGATAGGTTTCCTTCGCTATCCATACGCACTTGTATGAATGTCTCTGAACATAGCTCTTTAATGGCTTGGCTAAGGCTCATGCTGCACCCCCTCTCCATCAGGTTGTTCAGAGTGTTTCTCTATCCACCCCATCAAACGCATTCGCCATGTCGATAAAGGCAAGGTATATTTTTTGGTCAGATCTAATAGCGTCAATTTCTTTTTTAGTAGGTTCAAAATTAACAAATTAACGCCACAGCCTACACCTTTCACGAACCCAGACTGGCGGTCATCATAGATCTTCTCTTTCCGAATCCATGTGGTCAGTTGCGCAAGTAATTGCGATGCAAACACTTTTCCCACAACATCAAGTAGGGCTATTGGCCGATAATTTGCAGGGTCTGTGCGGATTCTTAAAACTTTAGTATAATGCTAAAACTTTTCAAAACCCCTGAACTCGAACAGAATTTAAATGTT
Organism: Ambystoma mexicanum; assembly: GCF_040938575.1. Taxonomy (NCBI): domain Eukaryota; kingdom Metazoa; phylum Chordata; class Amphibia; order Caudata; family Ambystomatidae; genus Ambystoma; species Ambystoma mexicanum. Next base: position 645,582,115 of record NC_090923.1, read on the forward strand.
AATTAAATCTTATCATAGTTGAGGCAACATCATTAGGGATACACAACATTTCTCATTATCAAGCTCTGCAGGGAGTCAAACAAACACAATACTTTTTCATAAGTCATCTCCACACCATATAAATGTTTTGGAATAACTTTTCCTACAAATTAATCAGTGGTTTCATTGAATATTTACAATAGGCGGTTTTAGGGTACTTCATTTGCAGCATAAGATTTGTTACCATCTGACTATAATAGATCTTAAAATACCCTTTACCAAGGATATTCGTGAGCGGAAAAAACAAAATATACTAGATGTTCAACCATATCCAACCTTACGCCATTGATAAATCACCTATTTAAAACTTTATTATTTGCTTTAAAATTCAGGATTTTAGATTGGGCCACATTCATTACTCCGGAGTTATCCTTTGTATACCCAGAAAAAGGAGTCAAAGGTCTCTGGAGGCCCAATGCAGTATAATCCATACAAATAAAATCCACATAGGTCAACCAGTAAAATTGAATGTTGCCAATTTTTGGAGAAACTAATGCTGCATGCTCTATCATTTCGTCAAAATCAGAAATGAATAATTAAAGAGGCAGGGAGCCAAAATGCATCCCTTCCTCAAACCATTTCTTGTTGGTATTTTCTTAGAGTAGGATCCTTCCAAATTTAAGCAAACACGCACGTTTGAATTTTCGTGAAGGTTTGTTATCCACCATAGGCAAAAGCTGAGGAGAGATACTTTGCAGCTGTATAGAATAAACCCAAAACTTGGAAGCATTTTAGGAGAACACAGTCAAATTAGTCCCATGGGATTTACAGAATCCTGTTTGATGTTTATTTAATCACTGAATATGCCCATTCCTCCAAATACTTCAAGATAGTGACTGCGAAAATGTTACCGTCTGCTGAAATTATTGTGATAGAGCGATAATTTGCCGGATTTGAGCGAAGACCCTTTTTAAAAATAGGGATTGCAAAGGATGTATGCCATTCCGGAGGAAAACTCCTTTCCGGTAAAATGTCCTTAAACAAAAATGTAAGGATCGATGCCCAAAGACCAGGGTCAGTGTTAAAAAGTGCATTAGTTAGATACGTCCCTCCTGGAATATGTATGTGTCCCTTGAACATTTCTCCGGGCCTATCATGCTCTCCCCATCCTCCTCCTCCCCCCCTCACTTTTACCTAGAAGCTCAATGTCTCTAGAGCTCTGGTACTTTCTATGCTATACTATTGCAACTGCCTCTTCCTTAATCTACTCCCTTTCTTCCCTGGCCCCCTCCAGCTAATTCGAAATAAGGCTGCAAGACTTATCCTTGGCCTCAAGCCGAGGCACCGTTTATATCACCATGGCTTTTTAACCTTTACTTGGCACCTAATCGCTATATTCGTTTCTAACTTCCAGTGTTATGCGGATGACACTCAGTTCTCCATCAAGCTCTGTGCTGCATCCTCTCCTCTCACCTATTCCTGGCTTTGTATCTGCTATTCAGGAATGGTGTGCCTCCAACAAGGTCTGCCTTAATGTCAGTAAGACTGAGATGATTCTTGTTGGACCCCTGCTACCGCTTTCCCTCCATCACTCTGGCTGCCCTCCCTGGGTCCTGTACTTGTGCCTTTCGACTAACCTTGGTGTGGTTTTCGACTCCACTCTCTCCTTCTGTCCTCACATTACGGCTGTCTCTAAGAAGTCCCACTACCAGCTGCACCTACTGAGAGGTATTGTTCCTTTTGTCACTTCCCCCAGAAGCTCTCTGTCTCAAGCGTCCCAGTTTTCTCTAGGCTTGTTCACCAGAATTAGTATGGGTGGTCACTTGTCCTGTTCTTAGAGGATTTATTCATTTCCAGAAGTTTTTTGTATCTTTGTTAACAGCACTTTACCATCCACTCCCCATCCAACTGTACCAAGCCTGATTTAAACCTGAAGATCCAATTTTTGTATTTCTGCCTCACCCTTTTGATCTGCAGGTGAATAATAATAGTGCCCAAATCATCATTTTTTATTTGTCGCATTTCTCTTCTAATTTCCTTCTTTTTTTCTGCCACCAAAGGATGAAACATGAGTTTTCCGCTTTTTAATGTTAGACTTGGAGTTCCTAATTCTGAGCTTATCCCCCATACCCTACATTGTAGCAATTAAAAATAATCCAAAGTGGAATTTCCAAGCAGGTTGCAGGTCCCCCGCGCTCCGGCACTGAAGCTCAGACTAATGGGTCCAGTTACAGCGGAACAAGCCCTCCCCAGGTACCGTCGCTAAGAAGCTGTGGCACGATAAAAGAGAGGGGCGAGGGAAAGCAGCACCGGCCCCCGGAACCTCGACCAGTCGGCTTGCGAACTCCACGGCCCTGAGGGCAACCGGAGACCCCTTGGCGGGAAGACGCCAACGGACATCGCTAACTCATCTGGCAAGGCTGGGGCAGTGAAGGTGGCAAACGGAGCGGATTCCTGCCACAAAAGAAAGTAAACACCTTCTGGAGGCTCCGCCGGGAGAGCGGTGAGCCGTGGGGCGAAGACCGGAGGGGGGGGACCAACGGCATCTTCTATCAACGCCGGGCCCGCCAGCCCTGACGTCCCCGCGGGAGGACGTTCTTAATACCGAGGGGTGCGGTGTGACAGACCGGAGCGGCCCAGGAAACCCTTACCCCATTGGACTAACGCATCCAGTACAACCCTCCGGAGCGGTCTGGGAGCACTGCTGCTCCGCGCAGCGCCCACTCGATCTGATCAGCATCCAGCGGTCCGCCCCTCCAGGACCAGGCCAGCAAAGCAGCGGTGCGGTGGCTTCTCCCAGTTCCAGTCGGGAGGTGGGGGGGACCCCTTGAACGCCTCTGGGTCCCTCCTCCATCAGGGCCCGAGTTCTGGTGCACCAGAGCCCCTCCGCACCTCAGCCTGAACACCGGCTACGATCCCAACGAACTCGGGGTGCCACGCGGACGCAGGCGGTCTGAAATGGAAACTCCCTGGATCATCCCCTACCGTGCCTGGCAAACATCCTCGCTTGGTGCCATTACGCGGGGAATGTTTATCGGCACCCCCCCCCAATACCACCTCTACTTGTTTCATCACTGGCCCGGCAATATCAGCATACCTATGCTGACCTAGAGAGCAGGGGGTCCATACCAAGGGGACACTCTGCCCAACCACCCCCCCCCCATACCCAAGCAAATCACAGGCAGCAGGAAAGAAAAGGGGGTCTCCTCCAAGAAGCAACAGTATCACGGTGTTGCCACGTACCCAACCCTGAGTTGATCGCATTGTCAGTGGTGCCGTCGGGTGCCTTCTCAACCAAGACCAGGGGCTCTGGGGCCCACCAAGTAAGCGACAGGGAGGGATGCAGGGGCTTGGAGGGGGACCAGGCAATATCTATTTAGTGGACCTACATTGCTTTACCCCAGCTGGTGCCCCTGGCCCACACCAGAGTCGAGCCCCCCCCTCCTCAAGCAGTGGAGTAGGACATGGGGAACTTCGTATTCGCCTGCCCCTCCCTACTGAACTCTTGGCAAAGACCAGGCCCCGTGGGCCAGCAGGAACTTTCTGCCACAAAAGAATGTAAACACCTTCTGGAGGCTCCGCCGGGAGAGCGGTGAGCCGTGGGGCGAAGACCGGAGGGGGGGGGGCCAACGGCATCTTCTATCAACGCCGGGCCCGCCAGCCCTGACGTCCCCGCGGGAGGACGTTCTTAATACCGAGGGGTGCGGTGTGACAGACCGGAGCGGCCCAGGAAACCCTTACCCCATTGGACTAACGCATCCAGTACAACCCTCCGGAGCGGTCTGGGAGCACTGCTGCTCCACGCAGCGCCCACTCGATCTGATCAGCATCCAGCGGTCCGACCCTCCAGGACCAGGCCAGCAAAGCAGCGGTGCGGTGGCTTCTCCCAGTTCCAGTCGGGAGGTGGGGGGGACCCCTTGAACGCCTCTGGGTCCCTCCTCCATCAGGGCCCGAGTTCTGGTGCACCAGAGACCCTCCGCACCTCAGCCTGAACACCGGCTACGATCCCAACGAACTCTGGGTGCCGCGCAGACGCAGGCGGTCTGAAATGGAAACTCCCTGGATCATCCCCTACCGTGCCCAGCAAACATCCTCGCTTGGCGCCATTACGCGGGGAATGTTTATCGGCACCCCCCCTCCCCCATACCACCTCTACTTGTTTCATCACTGGCCCGGCAATATCAGCATACCTGTGGTGACCTAGAGTGCAGGGGGTCCATACCAAGGGGACACTCTGCCCAACCACCCCCCCCCCACACCCAAGCAAATCACAGGCAGCAGGAAAGAAAAGGGGGTCTCCTCCAAGAAGCAACAGTATCACGGTGTTGCCACGTACCCAACCCTGAGTTGATCGCATTGTCAGTGGTGCCGTCGGGTGCCTTCTCAACCAAGACCAGGGGCTCTGGGGCCCACCAAGTAAGCGACAGGGAGGGATGCAGGGGCTTGGAGGGGGACCAGGCAATATCTATTTAGTGGACCTACATTGCCTTACACCAGCTGGTGCCCCTGGCCCACACCAGAGTCGAGCCCCCCCCACCCCTCAAGCAGTGGAGTAGGACATGGGGAACTTCGTATTCGCCTGCCCCTCCCTACTGAACTCTTGGCAAAGACCAGGCCCCGTGGGCCAGCAGGAACTCTCTGCCAGGCTGCCAGTGATTTCCCCCCGCCCCCACGCAGCTCCACCAGCAGCCAGAGCCACCCTCCGGGTCCCACAGCTACACTACACAAGCAGAGGGGTTCCCCTCCTTTACCCTCAACTTCCTTCTCATCGACTCGAGGCCACTGCGGGCACACATAGGGTCCCGGACCAGTGGCCTGGGTTTACGTCTTTAACTGAGCAGGACCCTCTGGGAGGGCCAGCGCAAGGGTCTCGGGAGTGAGCAAATTGGGGAACCCTACGCACGCACCGGGAGGGACCACCAAAAGCAGGGGCTCCCCTGGCAATCACTCCCAGTGGGTGGCCCACCCCTGGGCCCCAGCAGCAGCAATGAGTCTATCCTAGGATGACCGCCCGGTACAGTTACAACTTCTCAAGGTGTCCAGGAACAGAAATAGGGACAATCCCATCCCCCCAAAATGGCGAAGAACCAGGAGGCTACTCTTGCGCAGATCTGGGCCAGGGACACAGACAATGGGGGACCGCAAAGCTCTGCCAACTGGGGAGCAGAAGCCGGCGCGGAAACTAGAGAGGATGAACAGGAGAGACCGGTGACATGCTCTGCTCTCAAAGGCTTACTAGGGGAAATAGTTGAAAGAATTACCAACGCAGGACAAAAACAGATGGACACCATAAGAGAAGACCTGGCGGAGGGAATCCAAGAAATCAAAAGGGACATCAAGAAGATCGAAGAGAGGGTGGACACGAACGAGAGGGTCATACAGGAGTTAATGGAGGACACACGTAAAGCAAACATTTTGTTAGAAACTCTGGCGGTAGCAACCCACAACCTCGAATTAAAAGCCAAAGACGTTGAAAACGGGTCTAGACGCTCTAACATACGGGTCAAATGTCTGCCAGAGAGCGTCCCAGACCAGAAATTGACCCAAGTAATGAGATCCATCTTCACTGACTTGTTAGACTTCATAGAGCGGGCCCGAAACGCCAGGGGCAAGGACAGGGCCAATGGATGTCTTGATTGCATTCCACAATTACAATTACACCTTGAATGAACTAATCCTGGAGAAAGCTAGGAAAACCAACTAAATTACTTACAACGGCGCCAAGCTCCATCTGTACCAGGACCTATCGCAGGCTACATTAATCAGGAGATGGCGCATGGCTCAGGTATTGACAACCAACAAGTCCGGTACAGGTGGCTACACCCATTTGCGCTGAGCTTCAGATAGCAGGGAAAACAAAGTGTCAACATGCGAGGAGGGTGCAGCCATCCTAGGGATTGAGGAGGACTCTCAACCACAGTGCCCTCCGCCGCCCAGCCAACCAGGCGCCCGGAGACCTTGGGAGTGGACGACGATAGAACCCAGGAGGAACAAGGAAGGAGGGCAAGGCTCGCTCCAAGGAACCCCCCAGTCCCCCTAGTGCACACTCCCCCCAACTCTGGGGCCACAGAAGGAATGATCCAGATTTAGAGGAGCTGGTCCACTGGTTTGCCCTCCCTGGGGAGGGCAGGTAAAAATCTTGATCGCCAAATGGAGCAACACTGACAGCTTATAAATTTGCAGGGGAGGGGGGGGGGAGAAGGCCGCATGGGAATAGGAATGGGAATTCCTGTGTGGGGTCAGGCTGGAGGGTCTGGCTCTCGTGACAACATGAGGGGCTGAGTGCCAGCTAGACCTACCCAGCGGAGGGGGGGTAGGGAGATGGGGGGAGGAAGGAGGGGAGCACCTTGGTCAACACGGAGCGGTAGGGGAATTAAGGCAATTCAGCAGAGGAGTAGGGGACAATGAAGGGGCTTCGGGTGGCAACAGGCCTCTTGCGCAGAAAAGAAATTCATTGGACACCAACAATGGCACAATCTAACTGATTAAAGATTCTATCGTTAAACATTAATGGCCTTAACACTCCGCTTTAGAGGAAGAAGGTGGAAAGGTATCTCAGGAGACAAAACTGACACATAATTACACTGCAAGAGACGCATGCAAACGCGGGACACGGATGGGGTTAAAGTATGGGGGTTCGGGAGACTTGTTCCGGCCATACAACCTCACAAAAAAAGGGGGGTACTTATAGCATTGAGGGACGGGCTGGATCTAGTGGTAAAAGACAGACAAAGATGACCAAGGCAGATATCTTGCAGTAGCACTAGAGGGAAGAGGGGAGGCCTACACGCTTGTGCCACTTTATGCCCCAAACACGGTACAAGACTAGTACATACAGAAAGCGCTCGCGCGTCTAGAAAAGTTTGCCAAATCGCAGATAATCCTCACAGGAGACTTTAATCTGGCCTGGAATCCCATCACAGATAGAGGCACCCATGCCCAGTGCCCGCCGGGGCTACCTTCCGGGGACCTCAAATGTAAAATTCAGCAGCTGAGCCTTGTAGACCCGTGGAGGACAATATACGGGACAAGCAGGGCTATACCTTTTATTGCCATGCCCATAGGTTGCACTCCAGGATAGATTATACCTGGCTGTCTAGCTCCTTGATAGGCAAAACAATCGGCCTAGGGTTGGGGGCAATTACTCTTTCAGACCATGTGCCTATGACCTTAGAGTTAGGTAGGAAGAGGGGGCCACCGGGGCTCTGGAAATGGAGATATCCAGTCCACCTATTTTTAAAGACGCGGCCTTGGCGATAGAGGTGTCGAAGAAGGTCACAAGTTATGCCAAGACGAATAAAATAGGAGACACTGCCTGGCAATCCTGGTGGGATGCGCTCAATGCGACGCTTAGGGGCAAGATTATAGCAATCAAAGCGAGGCGCACTCGCGAACTGCGGCTAGAAGAAGCTAACTTAGAAGCCAATTTGAAAGATCTAATGTCCAGATTGGGCCTGAGACAGTCCTCAGCTATCAAAAGGGAATATAGGGCGATCCGAGGACAGCTAGACACCATCCAGACTAGGGTGGCGGAGCGTAATCTGCTCCGCTTCAAACAGAGGCTATATGTGAAAGCCAACAAGTCTGACCGTCTGCTGGCCAGAATGCTAAGGTAAGAAGAGGGGGACAGAACAATCTTGAAAATCAAGCAACAGGGGGACCAGACGAGCTGCAAAACCGAGGATATAGTAAGGTAATTTGAGAAATTCTACTGTATTTTGTACACTTCAGAGTCCCTGACTCTAGAAAGTCAGGAATCATACCTTAGAGATACCCCTCTACACTGTCTAACCAGAGAGAAAAGGGACCTCTTGGAGCAGGAAATTATGAGCAACTAAGTCAGAGCAGCCATCAAATCCCTTCCGCCCAACAAAATCCCCGGGTCCCGAATGGGTACCTAGCAGAGTTTTACAAGCTCCACAAAGAAGACCTAATCCCTCACCTTACCAAGCTGTTTAATTGCATAGAGCAGTCGGCTTAAAGTCATATTGATCCCAAAAAGGGGAAAGATCTCACCAAGTGTGGGTCATATCGCCCCACTGCACTAATAAAAGTTGACGCCAAAATACATACTAAAGTCCCGGCTAACAGGTTAGAGGCGGTCCTCCCCAGATTAGTTCAAGCTGACCAATCGGGTTTCTTGAGGGGTAGGCAGACGAGCGACAACATACAGAGGGTCAGCCACCTGATCGAAAAATCGCAGAAGAACATCCCCGATCTCCTTCTGACTGTCGACGCTGAGAAAGCCTTCGATACGGTGAAGTAGGGATTTCCCTTCACAACTATGAGAAAGAAGGGCTTCGGGCCCAGCTTCAAGCAGAGAGTTGAAGCCAATTGCCAATGTGCCCTCCTGCGACTGGCCATACATGGGCAGATATCCAATCCTAGTAGAAAGGGGCACGAAGCAGGGCTGCCCGCTGTCCCCCATCTTATACGCACTGCACCTGGAACCTTTACTGGCTTCAGTAAGGGAAAATAGGAACATATCTGGGATCAAGTTCGGGGGGGGGGGAGATGCAGCACAAAATAGCCGCATTTGCAGATGATATGATCTTGTCCCTAACCCAGCCAGATACCTCTTAACGAGCTAGACCGGTTTGGGAGGGTAGCAGGGCTAAAGGTCAACATAAGCAAGTCTGAAATACTGAACCTCACTTGCACCACACAGGAGGTGCAGAACCTTAAACACACTTACCAATTTAGATGGGTAAACCCCAGATCAGGTATCTAGGGGTAACACTGACCAGCATGGTCAATGGCTTGTACCAAGCTAACCTTCTCCCTATCCTGGAGAAACTTAAATCGAAGCAGATAGATTGGGGGCTACTTGCCATATCCTGGTTGGAACGCATTAATGTGGTAAAAATGGTAGTCCTCTATCACTTTGCATCCCTCCGATACATGTACCACCTGGCTTCTTTACAAATCTACACAGGGTGGTGGATAGCTTCTTCTGGAAGAATAAACCTCAGAGTAGCAGCCAGGGTGATGAGGACTCCGGTTATGAAAGGGGGACTGGGAGTGCCGGACTTCAAAGCATACTACATCGCAGCCCAAATCCGGGTGTTCAGGGACTGGCAAAGGGACAATAGGGGGAAGGTGTGGAGGTCCATGGAATGAGCAGTGGTGGGAACTGAGCTAGAATTCGTGCTGTGGGAGCCAAGGGCTGACAGAAAGACACAAATGTACTTGAGCCTGATCACAGAAACAGTGGGCAGAGCATGGGACTCTGCAGTAAAGAGAGCGCACATTACCTCCTTTCCGTTCCCCTACTTGCCACTGTTTGGAAACCCCCAATTCACGCCTGGCCTCAGGGCTTCCACATTTCAAGCGTGGCAGCGGAGGGGGGGGGGGTTCACCACAGAGTACAGCACATGGTCACAGATACCCAGATCAAGACTTTTGAGCAATGTAAAGCAGACTTTAGCCTGGGGGAAACCAACATCTTCCATATGCCCAACTGAGGCACTGGTTGTCCATCCAGTAATGAGCAGCGCAGCGACACATGAGCCAACCCCGTTTGAGAAATATCTGAATACAGACTGGGGAGAGAAAAAAGTGATGGGGAACGTCTACAGACTTATTAAGGAGGGGGAAGCCTCACCGGCCAGGACATACATTGGCAAATGGGATGCCGAAACTACAACTGATATATTGGAATGGGCGAAACTATGGAGGCAGATACCGAATCTTACAAGATCGATCCAAATCTGAGAAATCTGGATGAAGCTCTTGACACAGTGGCATCTCACCCCAACCAGGCTCAACAAGATATATCCGGGGTCCTCTAAGGTGTGCTGGAATTGTGGCCAGGCGGGCACCTGGAGCCATATATGGTGGTCTTGCCCAAAATCAACCCAATACTGGGAAACCATCCACGCAGCAATCGAACAGGTGTTGGGAATTAAAGATCTGGGAAATTGGGGTCTGGCCATGATGGGGTTGAACAAGGTCCTGGAGAAAATAAAGTCCAAACCCAGCCGGAAACTTTACATCATCATGATGGCAGCGGCCTATGTCCTAGCGCACAAATAGAAACCAGCGCATCCTCCAGTAGAACACGAATGGATAGCAAAATGATGGTCTCTCCTCGAGATGGAATGGTTAACATACTCGATAGGGGGAGACCACCTAAAGTTGAACACTGAATGGTCGACACTAATCCATTACCTCAGAGAAGGAGTTCGCCAAGCATGGTGCCTGAGGGCTATGACCCTCCTGGGAATAGTTCCCAACCAGGAGGACGAAGATTTATAACGCTCGCCGGTCTCAAGGTCCCTTTGCCCCGTTTGAGGGAGGTCCGCCTACAAGAGCCTGCCTCGCCTCACCACTACAGACTCCCACAATCTGTTCCGGGCTGGACCAAGGAAGGGAGGGGGGGGCGACGGGCATTTGTTGTTGTTGTTTGATTACAAAATGCTAATAAAAGACTTAAAAAAATAAAATAAATAATCCACAGTAATTATGGGAGAGGGTTATGATTTGCCCTTCATAAGTAGTGGAACCCATGAATTGGTATAGTTTTTCGTTATATTTTCTTACGTTGGTTTTATTCCAACTCGCTCTGTTTTTGAATGGATTTATAATGAGGTTCGTTGGATAAACATTGGTTTATTGCCCTGGGGAATTTGAAAACCGCTTTGGTTTATACTAGGACTCCTCCATTTATTACCCACAATGACAAATGACAAATTCTTTTTCAGACATTGAACAAATATTCATCTGAGAATATGCATTCCAAACCTTATGACGGGTACCTCTACGCCAAGTTGGTGCACCTGGAAAGTGAGTCCTGTTGTCTGACTTTAGGACATCACATATCTCCCAGTGAGGAAAGACCTTGCGTACTAAAAAGTTGGCCCCCGATTTAGCATCTGGTTGAGTGCAAGGGCCTGCCTCAATCCAACAAGAAAATGGACAAACAACAATAAGATAACGATAGCTACTGCACCTGTTTATCTTGTCCACATAAAATATGTGGAGCTCTCGAGAGGGTCCTGTTTGATGGGGCAATGTGCCACACAACGTCCTGAGGGTGTGTCCTGTGTTGTAGAGGTGGCAGGTTGTGCAGTTTTCCACAAATGTATCAACATATTCTTGAAGGTTGGGGACAAACCAGTCCTCCTGAATGTCGGCTGCAACATACTGTTTAGACATATGCATTGGGTAATGCAGTTGCTCAAGAGCAACCATAAGCAATTCCCACGGTATTACTACTTTACTTGTAATGTTTTGTCTCCAGATCAGATCCGACGATGAGTGAGCACCCATGTTTAATCCACAAATCCTTCTATTCTTGGGGTGCCTGACGTTGCAATTCAATTATCTGTGTTCAGCACTGCAAGCTGCAATTGTTGTGTTGCTACCCCAGGTTATGCTGTGATGGCTGGTACTTCTAAATATGCTGCTTCCTTGGCAGCCCTATCTGCAGCATCATTAACAAGTGATATAAGATCTGTGTTCCGGCAGTGGCGGTGCATTTTACCACTGCTACTAATGGGCAGGATAAGGCATACAGTTTATCTTTCTAGCAATGTTGCATAGGTGTCCCATCGGACTTCTTGAACCCTCACCTTTGCCATCTGGACAACCCTGAATGCATGGTAGATGTGGCGTACGCCAAATAAGAATACATTTTTACTAGACATCTTTGGCGCAATGAGCTCGGTTGATTGTGCAGAATAATGCGTTTGTAATCTCTTTTTTAATTGCTATGTCATACTCCCCGTCTGCAAGACGCACCACTTCAATACTGTATTCCTTTGTCCCTTCTCCCTATCAATCGTTGATGAACCATCAACAAAGAGCACTTCCCCCTCCTCCAGTGCATCCTCCATCGCTTCAATTGGGTCTTCCCCAGAACCTCTGTATGTAACACAATCGTGCACCTCCTCCCCTGGCCAAACGGGTATTGCAATGAATGTAGCAGGGTTCACTGTGCAACACCTTACAATGTGAATGGAAGGGTTGGATATTATGACCTCGTAACCCGATGCCCTCAGGGTGTAGTGAGGGTTGATTTGAACCTTTCCAAAATGGCAAAAACTGCGTGCTCCATGTGCGGAAGGGCAGGTGTTAGCAGCTGCAGAGTGTTGGAAGTACCTGTGCTGCATACCTATTTGGACGCCAGCACCTCCATAAGAACTTGTGTGGGAGCCCGTTGTGGCAAAGCCTGTGAGCAGAAAGGTGGGTGTTAGCAGGCCCAGGGTGTTGGCAGATAAAGGGCATTTTGCTTGTCTAGGATTGTTTGGTCCAAACAATCCTTTGGTGCCCTGTGCTTACCCCCTGCCTGGCCAGGGTGTTGGAGTTCACAGTGGTTTCGCTGAACGAAGGGCCATTAAGGTGCAGGTTGTATTGCAGGCAACAGCGCTAACAGTGAGCTCGATTCGGCTTTTTGCTGGGATATTGTGTTAGCATTGCTCTTGCTTCAGTGGCATACACATTGGCAACATATGCTTATATCCAAGTACATTTTGTTTGGAACTCAGTAGGGCTCTTAACGTTACCTGAACTTTTGACATTTGAACACTTGGTGCAGCAGGAGGAGTCTGACTTTTCACCCGCTTACCTGTGTACTTGCGTCTGCCAGGGGGACGGGGTGGGGAGGATGGACTGAGGCTGCCCCTCAAGCTAATCAAGCATGCCTTGTTCCCCTGTTCAGCCAAAGGCTTTCTGATTGCATTCATTTGTGTATCTGCTGCTGTAAAGGTTATCCAATATAGGGATTTTATATAAGTTTTAGATTTTAAGCAATTTACTAGAGCTGAATACAGTTGTATAGGGATTTTTTTTTATTTTTTTTACAAGCTTTAGGTTTTAGAATTTCGCTATGGCTTTATTTCAGATGGAACCACAAAAGCAGTAACGTTTGTGGCATTTTACTCCAGCCGAATATAGGTGTGAAGGTTGTTTCGCCCATTTTTATGGGCTATTAGTATGAATTAATTTGTATTGACTAATTGTATCAACTAATTGTATCTTTGCATATTATTCTTAAGCACTACTAACTAATTGTATCTTTGTACATTGATTTTTGCACATTGCATTTTGTGCATGCTGCACCGTGTGGCATAGTGCTCATTTGTCTTTTTTTGCACAGTGCTCTTGTGTGGGCTCACTCACACAATTAAAGTCCCGTCCCCTTTCCACCATACTTATGGGACATCCCTCTGACCTGTGGGATGTGACCGGAGAGCTTTGTAAAAGCTTCCAAAAATGTAAAAGATTTTTTAGTCCTTCCTCTCTTTCTACACGGGGCCCGGCACGCAGCCGTAACCCCGCCCATCTCGGCTCCGCCCCGCGTATCACCCATCAGTCATTTTCTCTGCTCGTTCGGGACTGGACACGCTTGCATCCTCGGGAGATATTCCTCCCTTTTTTCCTCCTCTCTGGCTCTCGCTAGCGATCGTGTACTAGTCTGTCTGTCGTTCAAACTAGACTTTCCAGATTGTTAATTGTGTCACCGACGCTTCGCGAGGGTGGATCCCCATCCTCTTTGTCTAGTGTGTTTGGGTCCGGATCACTGTTGGGACTCCTGTTTTTATTGCGACTCCCTTTCGGTCTGGGCACTTCAACGTCAGTTGGAGCGGTGGGAGGAGGTGTTTCGACGTACTCCTCCTTCGCATTTTCAGGAGTTTATCGATGAAAAGAAGAAACGCCCTGTAAGTTCTTTACTTTTCAAAGCACCCCGGCCAGGAGATACCTTTCCTGGCTCTTCCCGAGCCGGGAGGAGCGTTGATCGCTCTGTCACCGGGGATTGCCCCGAGGTGCCTTCTGGGCCTAATAATTGTACCTGTATCTCTGAAGGTCTCCTTAAGGGGTCTGTGGATACCGGCGCACGCACTGAGGCCCCTCCTGTGGGGGCTGCCTGTAGACCTTGTTCTACTGAGTCGTGGGGTATCGGAGCTCGCTCTGAGGCCTTATCGGCTTCCCGCAAAAGTACCGGGGTGCGGCCCGAGGCCTCGGCTGGGCTTGGTGTTACAGAACGGATGTTCGAGGCCCACGCTAGTAAGGCTGTTACTGGACCTGGGTCAGAGGTCCCTCGTTTAGAGGCTAAAGTGACCAACATTTCTGAGAGGCCTGCCAAGGCCTTATCAGTGAAAGTTGTTCCTCACCGTTCCGCTCTTGTGGCGACGCCAGAAATGTTGAGGGGGCAAGGAGTGAAAGTTCTTCCTTTAACGGCAGTGCCGAGGTCCTTCTTGTGAAGGCTAGTTTGGCCATTGGTATGTCACAGAAACATTCCAGGCCACATAGTACCGGCTCGGCCGAGGTTCCTTATGTAAAGGCTAAAATTAAGACCCGTGACCCACCGACTGGGACCCCTGCCTCACTTCTACAGGTGCCGCAGTTCCCTTCAGGTGATGGCAAAATGGCGGCCGTTCCCGCCACTACGGCCATTTTGGGCGCTCACCCTACAACTATGCCATCGGCCTCGGGTGTAGGAGTTGGTTCCGTGGGTGAACATAAAATTCCTTGTACGCATCCGTTTTGTCCAGTTTACGATTGGAACGCCTGGATGCCCCTTCCGCACAATGTCTTGTGGGTTCGGCACCTTTACATTTTGAATTTTGTGGACACTTCGGGAGATGGGCATGTGTGGCAACCCTCCCCTCTGCGTCCCTGGAATTATCCTCTTCATGAGAGGTCTTCTCCGGCAGTTCCAAAACTGTCTCCGGAGGGCGCCTTTTTCAGCAAATTTCAGACGCGCATGCGTACCGACCCCATGAGAGAGTATTTCAAGTGTCCCTTTAGGGAGATATGCCCGCCTGCGCCTCCGATTCCACCAGTGGTTCCGCCGGCTCCGCCCTTGCCTACAGTGCCTCCACCGACCCTTCCGCCCTTGGCCCCATTGTCCCCCGTGGACAAGACGGTGCCTGACACGGTTCAGCAGGATCCTGACCTGTCGGATGAGGCGCAGGGCAAGCAGGACAGTGAAGACCAGCCCCGCTCTATTAGAGCTTTTCACGACCGGGTACCGGACATGATGTGCCTATTGGATGTTCCAGTGCTCGAGGCACCGGCTCCGCAGGAGGGTGTGCTTTCGGGGGCATTCACCTTGTCTCCTTCGGAGCGTACCGGCCTGTTCTTGCAGAAGGACGTTTTGGTCATGGTCCGCAGGGTCTGGGAAAAGCCACACTCTGGACTTTCCGTCAATAAGAAAATTGACGCGTGTTACAGGCTGCATTCTTCGGGAGAGGTGGCCCTGTCATCTTGTCCTCCCCCTCCTCCACAGTGGTGGCCGCGGGCACTTTGCAGTCCAGGCCTGCAGCGTCCTCTTCTACGACGGCGACTCAGGTTCTGGGCAAAGAGGACAAACTCCTGAACTCCCTTGGGAGGAAGATTTTCGCTAACTCGGCCTTGCAGCTCCGGCAGGACAACGCGGAACTGGTGTTAGCGGGGGCGAATATGAAGATGCGGAAAGGTCTGTCAGAGTTTGAGGAGTTCATTCCGGTCGAGAAGCTGGAAGACTTTAAGGTGGGTTTATCTGACGCCAGAGTCTTGGCCCAGGATCTGCTTGAGGCCGCAGCTCATCATGTCGACACGTCGGCTCGAGGCCTTATGCTGGCTGTTGACAACTCTCGACAGGCGTGGTTGCATGCCACCAAGTTCTCGAAGGAGGTACAGGACAAGGTGTTGGACCTGCCGTTTGACGGTAAGGAGCTTTTTCATTCCACAACGGATGTGGAGCACTCCAAAACGAAGGACAGCACCCAGACAGCTAAGTCCTTGTCAGTCCTGGTTAAAACCCCTTTCAGGACCCAGAGACTGCTGTCGCAGAGCCGGCCCGCCTCTGGTTTCAGGGGCTTCCTAGACCGGAAATCCCACAGAGTGGATACTCCTTTAGGTAATAACTGCCGGAGGCAGCAACAGACTTGGTTTTTCTCCCGCTCCTCAGCCTCCTCCTCAGGTTCAGGTGGTAACACCACTGAAAAGCCTGCCAAATGAGGGTTTTCCTCGCTTTCACGAGGCCCCGGTGGGAGGACACATTGCGTCTCATTGGGAGGCGTGGCAGACCATCACAAGGACAGGTGGGTCTTGTCAGTTGCTCGGGCGGGCTTCCACTTACCCCCTACCCCCTACCCCACCCTTCAACCCTCCTTTCAAGCAGTCGGGATCGCCCTCCCTAAAAGCAGAGGTGCAGAAACTTCCGGACCTCAAAGCTGTGGAACCTGTTCCTCTTGGGGAGCGAGGGGAGGGCTTCTACTCCCAGCTGTTTACGGTGCCCAAACCCAACCCGGCTGGCCTGCGCACCATCCTAGACCTTTCCCAGTTCAATCTTTTCCTACCCCAATTGAAATTTAAGATGATCACGCCCGGCCAGATACGGTCTTCCCTGCAGATGGGCGATTGGCTCGCGTGGTGGATCTTCAGGATGCCTACATGCATATCCTGATCTGGGGTCCACACAGGAGATATCTCTGTTTCTCTGTGGGAGAGGAGCATTTCCAGTTTCGAGTGCTTCCTTTTGGCCTAAGTTCGGCACTGCGTGTCTTTATGAAGATGTCAGTGATCGCGGCCTATCTTCGTCTGCAGGGTATCCATGTATAGCCATATTTGGACGACTGGCTCTTGCGCAGCCCTTGACCGCTTAAAGCTGCCTGCAATCTTCAGTCTCTCCTCCAGCTCCTGTTCCACCTCGGGCTGTCGGTGAACTGGCAGAAATCTTCCATGATGGTCTCTCAGAACTTGATCTTCCTGGGTTTTCACTGGAACACGATCGACTGCAGAGTGTACCTGACCGGGGACAGAATGGTGGATCTGTTGGCCACGTGTCGGATGTTTGCGCAGTCAGAGAGCATGTCGGCCTGGTGGTTCCAGAGGCTTCTGGGCCTCATGGCCTTGTACGTTTTGGCGCTTCCTCTTGCTCGCCTCAAGATGAGGCGGACTCGGAGGGCTCCTCGGAGCTCTTGGCTTCAGGCTGTGGATTCGGACTCCAAGTTGATAACGATTCTGGCTTCCATGAGAGCGCACCTGGAGTGGTGGTCGTCTCTCAGCAACCTGTCGGTGGGGGGCGGGGTTTCAGGACCCAGCCCCGACGATGAGTCACGACGGACTCCTCCCTTCTGGGGTGGGGTGTGACGTTGGATCTTCTTCAGGTCTCGGATCTTTGGTCGCCTCAGTACAAGCTCCTGCACATAAATCATCTGGAGCCCCTGGCGATTGTTCCTAGCGCTCAAGGCGTTCAGACCGATCTTAGCCAACAAGGTGGTCCGGATTCGCACGGACAATGTGGTGTCGATGTTTTACATTAACAAGCGAGGGGGCACCAAGTCTCCCCCGCTTGTGGAGCTGTCCATCCAGATTTGGGAGTGGGCGATTCAGCATGGTGTCTGGCTAATTGCAGTACACGTTCCAGGCCAGCTGAATGTCACGGCAGATGCCCTCAGTCGGTGAACTATCGTCAGCTACGAGTGGGAACTGAAGGCGGAGGTCCTCTCATGGATTTTCCTGAGCTGGGGCACTCCGGAAGTGGACCTCTTTGCTACGGCGGCAAACAAGAAGCTTCCTCTGTATGCCTCCAGAAACGGACTAGGAGCCTCCTCTCTGGGGGATGCTCTCGAAATTCCATGGCACAATATGAGGGTTTATGCCTTCCCGCCTCTGCCTCTAGTTCATCGGAACAATTTGCAAATTGAAGAAGTCAGTGAACTGTTCTATTCTGCTCATAGCCCCGTGGTGGCCAGCCAGGTTTGGGTTCTCAGAACTTCAACACCTATCAGTGTATCTGCCGATCAGGCTACCGGTGACCCCCGATCTTCTTCACCAGGGGGAACAGCAGCTGTGGCACCCCTCCCCACAATCACTCAGCTTGGTGGCATGGTGCCTGAGTTCAGGTCTTTAGAACATTTTAGCCTGTCTGCGGATAACATGGGTATTATCCATACAGCCAGAAAACCTTCGACTAGGTCCCAGTACAGAAGCAAATGGCTTAGGTTCTGTCCTTGGTGTTTAAACAAGCAGTTGGACCCAAGGCGGGCTACGATTGAGAGTGTTGTCCTTTGTATCCTACTTAGCAGAGTCGAGAGTTCACGTTCCGACATGTAGAACTTATCTTTTGATGGTTTCCGCCTACCTATCTACAGACCAATGTTCTTACTCTGTCTAATCCAGTGGTTAAGAGACATTTTGCAGGCTTGACGCGCCTGTATCCTCCGATTCGCAGTCCGCACCCGCCGTGGGATCTAAATGTGGTCCTGACGGTGTTGTGCCATAGGCCTTTCGAACCAATGGCCACGGTGGACCTCAAGTACCTCTCATGGAAGGTGTCCTTTTTGGTGGCCGTCACTTCGGCAAGGCGCTTGAGTGAACTCCAAGCATTGTCGGTGAAACATCCCTTCTTGGCTTTTCACAAGGATAAGGTGGTCCTACGGACAAATCCCACTTTCTTGACGAAGGTGGTTTCTGAGTTCCATCTAAACCAGTCTATTTCCTTGCCGGTCTTTTTCCCGAACCCTGCTTCAGAGGCGGAAAGGGTTCTACACTGTCTGGATGTTAGAAGGGTTCTTAAGTTCTATCTTGACAGCACTTCCGAATTTAGGAGCTCTTCTCAAATGTTCGTCACCTTTGGTAATCGACAAGGTAAGCAGGCCTCTAAGGTGACCGTCTCCCGATGGATCGCGGCCTGCATTACGGAGTCTTACACCGTTCAAGGGCTGAAGCCTCCTAAAGGTATTCATGCACCCCTGGTGCGGGGCAAGGCAGCCGCAGTTGCCTTTCAGAAATATGCCCCCTGGGAGACCATCGCAAAGGCAGCTACTTGGGCCTCCCCATCGGCTTTTTGTAAACATTGTCTAAACCGGAGTTCAAGAGCTGATGCCCAGTTTGGTCAGGCTGTGCTGAAGAACCTGTTTCAGTAAGGGTTTTTTTTCCATCAACCCATAGTTCCTGTAAGGAGTGCTTGGGAATCGCCCATAAGTATGGAGGAAAGGGGACGGGACATAGGAGTATAACCAGGTTACTCACCGTAGTGACCACCTTACTCATAGTCCATAGTCCCCTTTCCTCCATACGCCAGCCCGCCATCCCCTCTAATAAGGTTCCTCTGTTATTGCTAAAAGTTCTCTGACCTGGCAATAGAAAAGGACTGATGGGCGATGCGTGGGGTGGAGCCGAGATGGCTAGGGTTATGGCCGCGTGCCGGGCCTTGTGTAGAAAGAGAAGGACTAAAACATTTTTTACATTTTTGGATGCATTTACAAAGCGCTCCGGTCCCGTCCCACAGGACGGAGGGATGTCCCATAAGTATGGAGGAAAGGGGACTATGGACTAGGAGTAAGGTGGTCACTACGGTGAGTAACCTGGTTAATCCTTGGGGGTGTGCATTTTATATTAGCCCAGCATATTGTGCAGGTTGTTTCCCAGTGTTCACCTGCTTGGTGGACTAAAGAGGACCAAGAGAAAAGTCAATAAGTCACTTTCCCCTAGGGGTGGTCATAAAGTATATAAGATGTTTGTGAAATTAAGGATCTGTTGGTTGAGCTGGAGGGGGAAGACAAAGGCTGCAGAGGGGAAGTTAACAATGCGAAGAAGGTGCACGTAGGCATACCCAAATCTACTATAGTTGTGGAAGATCCTTCCCCAATAGTAGAGGCAGTGAAAGAGGGTGTGAGTGTAGGGAAGGTCAGTGCACAAAATAAGTCTCCCCCATCGAGGAATGGGGTGCAGAAAGACCCATTGGCTGTCTTTGCGGTGGGGAAAAAATAGTAGACAGTTGGAGGGGATTTTCAAATACCGATTTTGGCTGTGGGAGATGGAGGTTCCCCGCCTGTAATATTATTGAAGTAAATGAGCATGTAGACTGCAGTAGGCCCATCTCCCCACCTTCACGGGGGTCCCCAAAAAGACCCTCGGGTCAAACTGGCCATTATACAATGGATCCAATTTGTTCTCCTAACCCGGAAGAAGTTAAGGTGATGGAAATAGCTCCTGAAATAGCCTTAAATAATAGGTACTCACTGTTACAATTGTTGAGTCAATGCACAATATCAGTATATTTTGGGAGCTAGCACTGACTTTCCCAAACGCTCAGTTTGGCACAGGAAATAAAGGTCTTGCGTTCTCTAATTGAGGAGTTAATGCATGCTGTATGAATATTCACAAGAGAATCTGATAAATGCAATAAGGGTGCTGCTTCAGCCTCTGTATCCCCTTGTGTGGCTCAATTAGGTCAGAGTGCCACAGGAAACAGTGCGAGTGGTCAGGTGCCAAAATGTCCCTCAACAGCAGTGCAAGCTGCAATTGGGAAATTTGCCAGCAAGCATCCGCCCCCAATGTCTAAAGAAGCAAGACCATACCTCTTAGCTACTGTCCCTACTGCTTCGGCTTCCAGGATTACCTCTGTTATTTCCAATGCTGGACATACTCCAAAATAAGTTACACCAAGAAAGGATCCTGAGGTGGATGCTGTATATTTTCGTCAATGTCTCAAAGCTCACAGGAAGGGCCAGTGAGGGAACTGAGTCACTTAAACACAAATGTATCCATTGGTTTAGAAGTAAGAAAGGGTGTTATTCTGTGATTAGAAAAAGAAATTATCAATTAGAACGCTACTTGGACCCATTGGTGAAGATCTTTCCATAGCTGCGATTTGGCTTATAACATTCTGGTCATTGACCTTCGAACAATGCCCCCACATGGTCTGGAAATCCTTGTAAAAGGCACTTGCCCAACAGGCTTGCCACCTAGGGATTGTAATGGGAATTGTCATTCAGATGGCTGAGGTTTTGCCCCACACTCAGCTCCAACGTCTACCCCCACTCTCTGGGACATGCAATGTTCTTACCCTGGGAGCTACACAATATAAATAAACGAAAGGAAAGCTATACTAAACATGTCAATGACTACCATACATGGGGAAAACCCAGAGTAGGTCCTGAATAGACCTCTTCTCAATTTTGGATTGTATTAGATATGAAGAAAAGTCTCGATTTTATTGTACAGTTCACAACACACTATTGACATTAAAAGACAATCATAATTAAAAACCAATTATAGTACATGCATTCAATCTGCAATGTCTAATTGTACATTCCTACATATCAAACACAAACTCATAGATCCAGGGTAGTACTTTTATACAATGTTTTAAATCCTGGAAAACGAACGTAGATGTTACGCTCACCTGGTTCCACGGGGACGCCACCCAGCAGGTGGAACTCGGGTATCCTTCTCTGCGGTTCCCAGGTGTGACCAGCGGGAGGGTTCTGCCTTGTTTTTAATGCAGGTGTGTTCTCCGTCCTGCCTTCTTGGCAGGGGCGCGTTGTGCTTGGTGGGCGTTTGCGATCGAGTTACTTCACTGATGCTGGCCCGCTTTGAGTCTTTCAGGTAGGTCTTATTGCTGTGCTATATTATAGTCCTTGCATGCCTTTTTCGGTTTAACTAATGTCTTTTCTCTTCCTTAGATGTGCGGAGGTCCAATATGTGGCATAGACTGAATTGATTCTCGCCGGTAAGTAATGGCGTTTTTAGAGCGCCTTGATGTGGTGAGTAGGCGCTAAGCGCAGCGCTATGATGCCTTGCCTCTTGCTAACCTGTTGTCTTACCTTCCCACAGGTCGCAGTGATCACCCGGTGCATGGAATTCCTGAGGCGATGCTGGTCGAGGAGCGGCTTGCGAGGTAAGCTTTCGGCACCGTTCATTAAATTGTAAAAATGTCTAATGCCTTGTTTCTTCCTTTTTTGCAGATCCGTCGGTTCGGGAGGAGCGCTGGTTCCAGGATGCTGATCTCGAGAACTGTGGACAGCTAACAATGAAATTACAGGTAAGCTGCTGCTGCTAACAATGTCCTTTTTCTCCTTTACAGATGCTGTTCTTCCGAGGTTCGCGGGTGCAGCTGAACACGGTGAGCCTCACGTTGCAGAATTGCAAAGCAACGCGAAGCGTGTTATCCCAGTCGGGCGTGGTTTAAATAGCTTCAAGAAAGTAGTCCAGGTAAAATAGTTCCTATGGTACGACACCCAAAAATACTATACCGCATAGCTTGGTTCCAAGGAGCCAAGCTATGTGGATACCTCCATGTTGATTGACACTGAAATAAAGTAGTTCCCAATACAAGTCCTTTATCAAGTATGAGCCTGGTGCCAAAGGCGCCAGGACTGGCCCCAAGAAGGCCTAGGCCAAGGATGCATGGTTTTAGTGGAGACCTTTCCTGGCCCATCCAATGATCCAACGCTCTTATCAACGCCCTACTTGTACACGTTTCTGTCCTGTAAAGGCTCAAATCCCCTGACATTTTTCAGGGGCTGTACATTTCTGTTTGTGTGTAATGTAATAAGTGGCGATGTACTCCAGCATATATAACCCAGGTCTTCCCTAAATGGATAAAAGACACAATTTTAAAGCTTTTTGGTCTCTTACTTGACCTTCAACACTCCCTTCCCCAAGGGATTCATGGGTGTATATGGTAGATCTAATATACCTGAACTGTGTGTCTGGGATGACTCCTAAAGACCACCAACAACCATAAGTGTTGCAGACGCTAGCTTCAAGTTCGTCAACCTCTCTCCTTCTTGCTATTCTGAAATACAAAACAACCCCAATAGTTGTAGATTCATTAACTAAGTGTTTCCTAGGTGTATGAAAATTAGTGAGCACACTGTCTCAAACAATGCTTACCTTCAACTAAATGGTCGAAGTCATAGCCTCACTCTGATGTCCTTCACACATTGATTTCCATGTCAAGAAAAGTAATGATCTGCTTTCTCTACAAAAAGATAAGCAGAGAAAACAAAACACGCTGGTGGTCCTATGAAAGGTAACGTGCCCACCTGGTCCCCTATATTTATTGGCTACATGGAGGCATACTGAGACATACTTGTATACAACCAGATGTTCGCAATATTCTCGCCTCATGTGGATTGTCACAAATATGATATTCTTCCAAAGGGGGGGGGGTACTAACACCTTGTACAGCTCCCCTAATAGCTTGGGTGTGCAGAAATCTCTACAAAGCAACCAAAACAGAAGGTTGTAGATCAAAAAAGTACCCAATTGTAGGGTTGAAATCCCCAATTTAATGCAACAAACCTTTCCAGAGTACTTACTCTAACCTCGGTCTCTTGAGTGCCACCTAGTGATTGCCTTGCAATCTAGTTTGTGAGTCTCTCAAAATGGCTGCCGCTTTTAAACAAACGTTAACCGACGGAATGATGTTGTCGCGCCAACGTGTGCAATGACGTCATCAATACAGAAATGTGAACAGCAATAGTGCATAATTGTGATAGTTTCGTTTTTGTAAAGTGCGTATACACAAGTGAAGTGCTTGAAAGTGCTTCAAGGCGGGAAGGGAACAAGGGAATACCGTTATCATTCTTAGGCCTTGAACATTCAGAATGATCAAACAATAACTAGCATACTAGGCCAGAGGCATGTCCACTAGTGTAGGTATGTGACAGAGTGAGGGGAGAAGGGGGCGGAGGGAAAGGAACATACAAAACAATAAACTACATTACTAGGCCTGTCGACCTTTCAGATTGCTTGGTGGTTGGTTATCCAATGCGCCTACGCATGAGTTTTTCAGGCATGACCAAGCTAGGGAGGACCGGACAGACTTGTTAGGCCTAGTACATTCAAAGTCGTGCAAGTGTGCAGAACAGGCAGTGCGGGGGAGGGGGACAAAGTGCGCCCGTTCCAGCAGGGGCCTTCGTGCAGAATAGTTGCCCTTCTCATGGAGCATAGTGCAGTAGTGCCATCGAGTGCAGAAGC
Organism: Ambystoma mexicanum; assembly: GCF_040938575.1. NCBI lineage: Eukaryota > Metazoa > Chordata > Amphibia > Caudata > Ambystomatidae > Ambystoma > Ambystoma mexicanum. Next base: position 645,605,797 of record NC_090923.1, read on the forward strand.
CCGGAGGAAAGTGGAGGACTGGCGGGGGAGCCTGGAACCTGTGAGGCTCTGGAGGTGCACCAGACGACCAGTCGGCGAACTGAGCAGGCTGGGGAGGAGAAAGAAGCAAAGAGAAAGGAGGTTAGCAGGGGAGAGGGGAAGGTCTAGAGGCGTTTCTGGAACTTAAGGAGTTCCGGCTCAAGACAGAGGGAGGCAGTGAGGCAGTTCCAGAGAGGGACTCCTGCAGAGGATAAGAATATACCCCCAAATCTCTGTTTGGAAAAATGGCTCACCCGCAGAGAGTTGGAGGAGGCCCAGCGGAGGGCTCCACAAGGAGAGTATTTGGGAACAGAGCATTGTAGATTTTAGTTTCCCCAGCCCCAGAAAGCATTGTGGACTATGCAACTCTTTGCCCGTGGGTGGAACCAGACTCAAGGCATTACATTCCAGGTTGCAGCATGTGCTGTGCATTTCGTGACATCACAGCCACACAGGATGGACCTACCCAGATGGGCTAGGAGGTGAGGAAGCAGGATAGAACACTGTGGGCTCCCTGTTTAGGAAACATTGTGCCCCTCGATCCTCTCATTCAAACCCACAGTATGACTTTTAGTAAAAATAAAATGTTTTGCTCCAAATGAAGCCGTTATTTTATTGATCTCTTGTTGGGATTTTCCTTTGACCTTTTTGCGGATAATCCACTGCAAATCAATGGGTGTATGACATTGTTTGATCAAATGTTTAAGGGGGCTTGTTCTATTTTATTTTCGATACAGCTCGTATGTTTGATCATTCTTGTTTTACATTTTCTGTTGGTTTATATACCATGAACAGGGATATTTACTGGTTAAACAATTTACGAAGGACACAGACAAGAATGCACTGATGCATTATGGAAGCCATCACGCCCATCATGTAAGGGACTATCTCCCGTTCGTGCTGTTTTTGCCTCCCTTCAGAGTGAGGCTATGACTTCAACCATTTAGTTGAAGGTAAGCATTGTTTGAGACATTGACATATTTTCAAGCACTTAGTTAATTAATCTTTACAGGACATAAACTTGTACAAGTAGGGCATTGATAAGACCGTTGGCAAGATTGATAATTGGATCTTCACTCTTTTTCCAGGATTGAAAACATTGGATAAAAGTACTACGCTGGATCTATGAGTTTGTGTGATATATAGGAATGTACAATTAGTCATTGCAGATAGAATGCATGAACTATAATTGGGGTTTACTTATGATATTGTCATTTAATGTCAATAGTAATGTGTTGTGAACTGTGCAATACAATTGCGAATTTCTTTCATATCTAATACTATTCAAGATTGAGTACATGCCTATTTTTTTCAGGACCTACTGTGTTTTCCCCATTTATGGTAGTCATTGACACGTTTAGTATAGCTTTCCTTTAGTATATTTGAGGTTTTTCCTCATGTGGAGCCAGTCCCATATCAAGTAAACTATCCGGTCACTTTCCCTGTGCTCTTGCTGAGCTCTGATAGGGAAATGGGGCAGCTTAATATGCTCTCCTGGAACACCTCTGGACTTGGAAGGTTCCAGAACGACTATAATTGGGCTGAATTTGTTAGTAGACATGACATTATCTGTTTTTAGGAAACTTGGCTTTAACATCTGTGACATTGGAAGGTTATGCAAATGATGCGATCCCGGTCGGCAAGTTTGAGGGGACATCCCCAGAAAGGGGGAGGGATGTTTAACCATTTGGGTAAGAAGTGAGCTTAATGCAAAGGTTGAAATCCTCCCCACTCCTAACGTCGATTTATTATGTTTGAGTATGCAGAAAAAGGGGCTGTAACCCTCTTTATCTAGCTAATGTGTATGGTCGATATGCCATGCAGACCCCATCTGATTTGGAAGCAGTATACAAAATTGGCAACCATCCAATGTGAATCTTGGGATGGTGCTGATAGCAGGGGGACTTCATTTTGCAACTGGATCCGCAGCCTAAGCTACTGGAATTTCTGTAGGAGGAAGAGGAAATCTGGAATATCCTGACTCTGGTCCCACCAAAAGTGGTCAGGCCACTATAAATATGCATTTGACTCAGCTACAGCAATGTTTAGCATGGGGATTAGAGCGTGTAATGGCTGTGTTGCGGGCCATGTCTTGCTGGCTTGTACTTTTGGAAGAGGATATTGATGCAACATACTGATACAACCAAGAGCAATATTGATAACCTTTTTCTGGACCTTCCTAATTGAGAGCTTGTCTATCCATTGACTAACGACTGCCGATCGGAAAGTGATCATTTCCCATTGTCGCTTGTTCTTAGGAACTTTGGCCCCACATTGATGCAAAATATCCCTACAGATCTGACCACTTTAAAGCGTTCCAACGATAGAAGGTGGTTAAAATGGAATTCTCTCGATCATGATATGGTTATGGCCAGCTTTTTTGCGGATGCCCTCCCCAACATAGAAGACGTTTTTGCCTCAGGCTGACCAAATGATGTTTCCCTATAGGAATTAATTTTCACAATTATGTCTATAATCGGGCATCAGTTTACTCGGCCAGTCAGGCAAAAGGAAGTGATGCCCAGAAGTAGACCTCAAGCAGGATGGGTTGACTACGACTGCAGAGGAAAGAAAACTGCGCTGCTAAAAAATATAAAATCGGCTTAATCACTGGCAATTGAGCAGTAACCCCTTGCAAGGAAAGAGTATAACAAATGTTTTGCACAAAAGATTAGAGCGCATACGATCTCAAAATTGGAACGGATGAGAGATGCCATTAGGAAAAAGGATGATGCAGCCTTTTGGAAATGGACTTTTGTGGGTGAAAATCATGAAGGCTCAGCGTTTGAATTTGCTGTTACACCTGATAGCTGGTATGGCCATTTTTTGTTTAGGCTATTAGGTGTCGCTTACGACACCTATAATAACCCAAACTATTGCATTCAAATACTGATTCATGTGTACTTGGGGATAAGGGCTTTTGACAAACGGCACACATGAATGACATTTGAGGAGGGATACACAGTATATTAGGTGTTGTATGGTTATTGATCCCTCCCATTACCTGCCACTATCCATGCTAATCCCTATGGCTAATCCCACCCATTCCTGCCCATCTCTGGAACTCTGAGCCGATGAGCTCTTCCATGGATGCAGCCATTTTGGATGACTCTTGAAGGGAGCTCTCTGGAAACAAGCCGAAACTAGCGGCTATCTTTGAATGGGAAAGAAATCCTGCATCTTCCAAATAAAATTATACAATGAAGCATGTGGGTGTAATCTTTTTTAAAATAGCTAAAGTAAACTTATTTTTCATGGTTTTGTTAAGTTTATTTTATCATTAGATAGGATGCATAAGAGTTGCAAAATCTACATGTGTATATTGAAATTATTTACATTGCATTAGGGCATATTATTTTCAGTTGTCTGCACAGAAAAGTGAAGTAGTTTGATGCATTGTGCATCTCTCTCTCGCTCTCTCGCTCGTCTTGCTGGCACAGTGATCCCAATTGAACTGAGTCACTAGGGAGCGGTTCACCCCGCCAATCCTGATCCAGGTTTCATATTCTGCTTTAAATAAGAAATCTTTGAGAGTCACGTCTGCCTCTCTTCCTTCATCACTCTTGCTCCAGGTACGGCGTATTGAGTGCTACAACACCTCAATTATTGACGCCCCTCAATTCACTCTTCAAGCCGTGGGAGAATTGAATACCACAAAATCTTCGATACAAATGTCCAGACACTTGTATGCTGTGCACTATGTAAACCTGCTGTGTCAGCCCACTTAATTTGTTAAACAGACAAAGACATTTCTGCACCTGTTTGTTGAATTTGATGCAGAGGCAGGTTAAGATTATAAAAATATTTATTAAGTACAGCTCTAGCGACAGCAGACGCTGTTAGCCAGCCACTCGGCCAACTATGACATTCCAGAACCCCCACACTCTAAAGATAACTTTCTGTAACCAGAAGCTCATGACTTCATAATATGCATAAAGCTGAAACAGTAAGTGAAAATAAACTGCAATGTTCAGAGCAAAACCTATACACACAGTATGAACATTAATAGTGCAAAGATCAACATTAATACGAGTTGTAAATGTCCTAAACCTAACACATATCCTCCCTCTGCAATAGCAGACATTTTATCTTTATTCAAGATAATAATCTCTGAGCCGTGTTGGTCTTTTTCTAGCTCTCCATTTACAGTTTCCTGGAACTGTAGTGGCATAAGTCTCTCCACTTGCAACAGTCTTTGCTACGTTCCGTTTCGCCCTCACTACACGTGCTCTCATCATTAATCTTATTCTCACTCCTTACCATACCATCCTCACCCACACCTGATGAACACTTACATAATTTTGACATGGACCAACATTCTCCATCTTCTAGAAACACCACATTTCCACGCACTGCTGAAACCTTCTGAGGTCCTAAGAATTTGCTCTCTACACACTTGGAAGCTAAACAAGGATTCTTTATCAGCACATAATCCCCAACTTCAAAATGCGTTTCTTTAGCCTTAGTGACCTCCTCAAATCTCTGTTTGTACGTGTCTTGTGCTTCCTTAATGAGGCTCATATTTCTTGGCGATCTATCTCCACACACCCTGCAATCTCCAGCCAACCTGGACATAACTTGGTTCCCAGTTGTCTCCCCTTTAATGACACAAATGGCGAAATCTTTGTGGTCGAATGAGGGGTAATACAATAATTCCAAACTATTTCTTTGACCACTCTAAACCTGCCTTTATTGCCAATTGAATTCCACCTTTTATGAATCTATTCGCTCTCTCAACTAACCCATTGGCCCCCGGATGATATAATGCTTTGCATACATGTCTGATACTATACTTCTTTAAGAAATTCGCCATTCTATCCGAACAAAATTGTTCTCCATTATCAGTGACCATTTCAGTAGGGAAACCCTCTCTATAAAAAATGTCTTTGAGGAAAGACAACATCTCAATTGTAGTGGCTTCTGAGTGCTTTCCACTCTAGCCATTTAGAGTGATAATCTATCATTACCACCAAATATTTGCATCCCTCACCGAGCCCTTGAAGAGGACCCACCAGGTCAATCGCCACTTTTTCCCATGGTTCCCCAGGTACCTTTACCGGAGAAAGGGGTACTTCCCTCGCACATTTTCCCTTGTCACATTCCTCACACTCCTTGCAATGTCGAACCTTTTTCTCAACCTCACTGTCCATGGCAGGCCACCAGTAAGACTGTCTCAATAATCGCTTGGTGCCCCCCATACCTAAATGTCCTTGATGAGCTACATTCACTAACTGGGGTCTAATGCTACTAGGAGGAACAGTTTTGTGTCCCCATCTAAGTCTACCACCATCTTATGACAAGTTTAACTCATCCCTCACCTCATAATACCTGTCAAAACCCCGGTCTAGATTCTTCTTAAGAGGCCATCCTTCCATTGTCCAACATTTCACCTTGTTCAATTCAGCATCCTGTGTCTGCTTCCATCCAACTATTTTTGCTTGCTGCATCATGGTCCACATCAGCAATACCCAAATCCTGTTCCTTGGCTGCTTCAAAATCATCTCCACTCTCTACCGGTAGCCTAGATAAGCAACCCGCAACTACATTCTCCTTACCTGGTATATAACAGATTGTAAAATTGTAACCTAACAGCCCTACCATCCCCCTGGCTATACTGGGTGAACTTTTGGCCCAATCCGACTGCTTATAAGCTGGACCAAAGGTTTGTGGTCTGTCTTCACCTGGAACATTTGACCCCATAAAGGAACTAGAAATGAAGTAGCACCCAGGATACTGCTAATGCCTCCCTCTCAATCACAGAGTCATTTCTCTCTGCCCCCCCTCAATGGTCTTGAGGCAAAAGCTAAAACATGCTCTGTTTCTCCTGAGTCATACTGTGTCAACGTGGCACCCAAACCCAGCAAGCTGGCATCTACAGATAGTGTAGTTTTACTTCCTGACACAAATCCTCCAAGAGATGGGGCCTTGGCAATTCCATTTTATTTTAGTGAATGCTGCCTGACAATCATCGGACCACTTAAAGTTGATCCCTTTTTTGAGTAGATTCCTTAGTGGAGAAGAAATGGACGCAAAATGGTTGACAAATTTATGATAAAATTCTGCAAGACCCAAAAACGATCTTAACTGATCCTTGCCAGTAGGTGCAGGAGCCTTGCAAATGCTTTCTATCAATGTGCTCTTCGATCAGATACCTGCACTAGAAATTCTGTGGCCCAAATATTCTACCTCCCTGACCGCAATTTTGCATTTATTTCTTTGCACAGTAAGACCCGCCTCTCTCAATCTAGTCAACACACACCTCAGTGAAATCTCATGCTCACTCTCACGTTCTGCATACACCAAGATGTCATCTTGAAATAGTTACTCTTTCAATGCCTTTTAACACCTCCTCCATTACTTTCTGGAAGACAGAAGCTGCTGACGCCAATCCAAATGGCATGCGAAGGAATTTGTAAGTGCCTTCTGGGGTGACAAAAGCTGTAAGATGTTGACACTGTTTTGAGAGAGGTACTTGATGGTAAGCGGCCGATAAATAGATCACTGAAAACCATTTATGTTCCCCCAAGGTAGCTAAAGTCTCAGCAATAATAGGTAATGGGTGTCTCTCAACTAGAATATTTTTGTTCAGACCCCTAAGGTCCACACAGAGTATAAGTTTTCCTTTGCTTTTGATGACTAAGACCACTGTGGAGAACCATTCGGTGCCCCCAATCCTCGCAATAACTCCTTTTTTAAGTAGCTCAGCTAATTCTTCCCTCAGTTGTCCCTTCATGTTTAGTGGTGCTGGCCTTACTTTGTGAATCATGGGTTGAGCATTCGCTTTGAGCCTACTGTTGTGTTCAAAGTTTCTAAGTTCCCCTAACTTCTTTGTAAATACCTCCAGAAACTCTCTGGACCTTTTATCTTCCATTTCCGCTACGGTCACAGGTTCTGGAGCACTGGCTTGTACTCTCACACCGAACTTCCTCTGTTCTTCCCGCCCAACAGCGAGGCTCCCTTTTTGGCAACCAAAATGCATGCAGAGCATCTTCGACCTTTATAACCAACTTGAGCTTGCAATTGTCCCACTATGTCGATAGCTGATTCACCATACCCACAGGGTTGGACAATTGCTGGTTTGTGTATGCCTGGACTCTTCCTTAAGGTGTTCAGGGTGTCCTCTGATATTATGGTCCATGGTGACGCTGTGTCTACGTTCATCTTTAAGTTGCACCCTTCAATCATGAACTCATCAATTGGTGCACTCTGTTCACCAGAAAGCGCTGAGATTTGAAAAATGTGCCTGGGCGTAACTTCCTGAGTGGGTGCCGGTGATGATGTGTTCATGCTCATTCGACTCGTTTCAGTGCTTTTTTCCCTTTGCTCCACCAAATTGATTGACAAGTCTCTGCATACATTCACAAAATGCCCCTTGCGTTTACATTTGAAACATTCAGCAAACCTAGCTGGACAAGTGGGAAAAGTGGAACCATACCTCGGACTGCCACATTTTGTACATCTTTGGCTCCACCCATATCTTCTATTGGTACCAGCATTCGATTTCCTTCTTGGGCCCACCGCACTCACGGCATGTGCGACTTGTTTGTCACCCTTCATTTCCTTGATGTACTGTGTAGTCTGTTCAATACTTCTGGCAAGTTCAATGGCTTGTTCCAGTGTGACATCTTTTGCTAAACGCTTTTCTTGTATCCTCATGCTGTTGGTACACCGCACAAGTTGATCCCTAATCAATGAATCAGTTAGTGTTTCGGAATCACAAGAGTGACTCAGTGTTCTGAGCGCTGCAATGTAAGACTCCACCGTTTCCGACGTTTCCTATGTTCGCTGAAAAAATGTGTGGCGTTCAAAGGTTACATTTTTTTGGGGTTCAAAATGTTCCTCAATCAACTTTAGGGCCACTGAGTACTCGTCTGTATCTCCTGCTCCTTCACTTTGGGTCCTTGACAGGCCATCAAATATGCAACGTCCTTCTGGACCCAAATTGTGCAGTAACAGTGCCTTTTTCCTTGCAGCACTGAATCTGTCCCCTCCAATGGCTACTAAATAGTTTTCAAAAATGCCCTTCCACCTGTGCCATCTGATGGCAGGGCGACCTAGTTCCACTAGAAAAGGTGTGGGTGGTGGAATGGCTGCAGCCTTAACTTCTGATTCACAGGTAGACAGGATGTCGGTGCATTATGGTTCTGGCACTTTATAATGCCCTCCTAAAATAGTTGGTCTGAGACACATTCTCAATTGTGAAAAAATAAACTATAGATCATTGCTGGTGTGAGACAACAATCAAAGGTTCCAGTCTTTGTTGAGTGAAAGCCTTTTGCATCACCAGAGTCGATTTCCCTTTGTGATGTCAGTGCCCTGCTGTGACCGACACCGATTTGTTTTCCTTGTAATAGTTGCTTCCTAGCAACCGACTTCACAATGCTTGATAGGAGTGGCTGGAGGTGATCAGACATGTGGTCAGGGGATTTTCATTCACGCTGCCATGCGAAAGCTGGATGCGAGCAGTACCACGCCCCCTTTCACAGGCGCGTGCTCACGGAGAGATCTGCTCTGCTGCTGGCAGGTGAGGCCAGGCGCGCGTGCTAGCGTTAGCTTAGCATTGCAGCGCGTGAGAAGGAACACTCAACTGGCCTTGATTAAGCCCCTCCTCGGCTCCCAGCCATTGCCGGCCCCTCCGTGGAGGAATGGTGTGCTGCTAGCACTCCGCCCGCAGTCCCCAGCCACGCCTCCTAACCTGATCTTCAGTACCTGCTGCCGCGTATCACTGTCCCTTCTACTTGCTGGCAGGAATATGCCATGGCCGGGCGGTATCAGAATCCGGAAGATTAGTGTTGCTGTGCGCCTCCCGCGGGTCGAAAATCCTTGTCGCCAGTGTTGAGTTTGATGCGGAGGTAGGATAAGATTATAACACATTTTATTAAGTACAGCTCTAGCGACAGCAGGCGCTGTTAGCCAGCCACTTTGCCAACTGTGAACTATAACATTCCAGAACCCCCACACTCTAAAGATGACATTCTGTAACCAGAAGCTCATGATTTCATAATATGCATAAAGCTGAAACAGTAAGTGAAAATAAACTGCAATGTTCAGAGCAAAACATATACACACAGTATGAACATTAATAGTGCAAAGATCAACATTAATACGAGTTGTAAATGTCCTAAACCTAACACATCTCCTCCCTCTGCAATAGCAGACATTTTATCTTTATTCAAGATAATAATCTCTGAGCCCTGTTGGTACAGTGATCACAATTGAACTATGAGTCACTAGGATATGGTTAACCCCGCCAATCCTGATCCAGGTTTCATATTCTGCTTTAAATAAGAAATCTTTAAGAGTCACGTCTGCCTCTATTCCCTCACTCTTCGCTCCATCTTGCTCCAGGTACGGCGTATTGAGTGCTACAACACCTCAATTATTGAGGCCCCTCAATTCACTCTTTAAGCCGTGGGAGCATTGAATACCACAAAATCTTCGATACAAATGTCCAGACGCTTGTATGCTGTGCACTATATAAACCTGCGTGTCTCAGCCCACTTAATTTGTTATACAGACAGACATAGACATTTCTGCGCCTGTTTGTCTCCAGTGTTGTCAGTGCTGCGGCCATCGCACCTCATGGTCCCCCTTCCCAGTGTTTTAGAAAGTGAAAGGAAGGCGTAAGTAGCTCTGTCACATGACAGATTAAAAACAAACGCATCGGGATTTCCATCCCCAAGTGGCAGTTGTGGTGCCATTACAGTTCTTTTAAGCTGGGAGCCTGAGTGTGCAAGCACTATGCAAAAAAAGTGGATGTTTTTATTACACTATTGCTAGAATCAAATGACAAAGTAGTCCCCTTCTTCTCCAACACCCTGCTGTGCTTACTTTTCTCATCAAATCAACACAATGCAAGAACTACACATGGAGGGAACCTGCGTGATGGCTTTATTGTAAAGAAATGCCCTGCTCTATGGGAGAGCAACAACCTTTGTAAAGTTGTGTGGGGCAGTCGCACACGGCCAGATGTAAAAGTTTGAAATGGGTGGGGGTGGGGCTCATTTTGTCAGTGCTTCCGATGACTACCGGATTTGCACCATCTCAAAAAAAGCAATATTGTTTGGATCGGCGTCATGGACCATGAATGCCCATTATAAATCACTTGGCACTATTTGAAATTGCATCTGGTTAAAGATAGCGTCGCTTTTTTTGTTTACGTTTTTATTTAGTATATTATAGTAAATGATATGGCTTTTTTTATACAACTATCCAAACCATAAATGTATCAAATTAAGACCATAAGAAATATAGCAATAATACAATAATCGAAAACGCATTCCTCCTTTCAGGCCTGACCTTTCCCCTCTGCTGCAAGAGGCTCGGTAAAATATGCACCACATAACGTTACAAAGCTCTGCTGATGGTACAGACAGCTACTAACATGTATTTGTGTGACGTGCTCAACACTCGCAGTTCAAAAGAAAGAATCTCATATTTCGAGTAAATACATTATGCTCTGCCTACGGTTATTTTAGCTCTGTATGCTGACAGCTTCTAGGCTTAACCATAGCAGCAGAACACAAGCACTAGCGAAGCTAATCGTTTTGGCATTTACAGTACCCATCAGCCAGTAGTGGAAGTGGAAACAGTAATTGAGCAAAACAGAAATTAAGTACTTTGAGCAAGACCACACCTGTACCTGGATGCAGTCACTTCAACTTAATCCAAACATTGGCAAGTGCAATAGATTTGACTTTTGTGGAGACATGGGATAGACATTTGCCAGGCACTGCTATAATGGTACTACCTTGCCATAAGATGCAACAGCTGGAACATTGTGTAATTATCTAGGCCTAGCAGTGTCAGGCATGTGCTTATCTGATACCTAAACACAAGCCTAAACTGTTGACTTTGTGTTTGTCTAGGTAGGTCCTAAGTGCAAGGAACATATATAAATCAAGTGGTTGAAGGCACACTTGTTTACACAATTTTTTACTAAACCATGAGCAACATTATTTCAGCTGCATTTAAGCTATTCTCTTAACTTTCAGCAGACTACTTAGAAATAACACTGACAGACCAACGTTTGATGTTACTGCTTGATAGAGTTAGAGTTAAGTCAAAGACATCACAGGATGATGTGTTTGGGCGAGAGGATCAAGCTGTTAGTGGGTGGGAATGGTCATGGGGACCAAAATGGCAGTGGGCGGTCAATGGGTTGGTAAATAACTAAACCACACCCACAAATTGCGTGTCCATCCTCAAATATCCACTCCTTCCTAGCTTTACTACAGTGCAATACGTTTGGCCTATATAAGCACCACCTAATAGCAACAATAAACATGTACTGAACTCGAAGTACGATGCAAGCAAAGCTCTGTGGTTGGCTGTCCCACTGGTTGTCACCCCTCTGTTCCTTGGCTGTTCTAGTGAGTCACTCTCCTCTGGTCATTGGTTTCCTTTGGAGCTGCTGCTCTGGTCCACCCCTTGACTGGTCTGACTCCCTAGTGAGTCACTGTCAAAAACAAACTGAAGCTAAAGGTTTCCATTTTCTGTCTGCGGTTTCTGTTTAAAGTGCACTTTGAAAGCCTTAAATTCTCACTCTTCTATGGTTGTCATTTTGCCAATGAATTGAGAAGGTGATGGTAACAATAGCTGCTTCTAAATCACTGTACATCCCACCCTAACTGATAACATCGCAGCACACAACCTGTGCACTGGCAAAACACAGGTTTCAAAATGGAACATACATCATCTGGATGGGCATATATGCACTAAAATTCCCTAAACACCAAGCTAACCCACCACAGATACACTAACACAACTCCCCACACTCCTTAAGCACCACTCTGAAAGACCCACAGACAACCGCACAAACACAGAGCTTAGTAACCTGGAGTGCACATTATCTATTGTACAAGATAGATCACAAATGATCTAAAAGTTAAACTGCATAGTGCCGCATCTTCGGATCTGCACACATCAACAAAATAACAAGGCAATCTTGCCTTGGTCCCCAGCTACTGCATTAGTCTCCTACCCCACCCACTGCTTGCATATCCTGAAGCTCATAGAAAGTTAGAAAATGGCAGCAGGAGTGCTATAAAACAATGCAATACAATTGCATAACAGGACAAATCAGAGTTTCACTCATTCTCCTGTGCGGCAGTACACTGCATGGCCCAAGCAACGTCTGTGACTGGCAGCAACAGGAGAGAAAATTAATGTTTGCTCTGCCGCAGTTCGTGTACCAAAGATTCTATTGTAGCAGCCTGACTGGCTGCTGACACTATATATTTGTCGTCAAATCAAGTCATCTAGGACTGAGCGGGGGACCAGTGCACCAATAGTGAAATTCTAGATGACGGTTTTGGGGTTGACTAACAGAGGATTACAAGTGTACACACATTTTCTTCCTACTCATTGAATTTGTCCCATTGTAGGATTTTGTTTTTTCAAATAATGTGATTAAATTCCCAATTATTGCAGTTAAGTCAGAGTGAAATTAAATAACTGACAAGGATCACACACTTTGGCTAAAACATGATCAGGGATTTTATTCCACTCTGCAAATTTGACAACGTACCTTCCAAGCTTTACTTGATACAAATATTTAAGTTTTGGATTTCAAGGCTTGCAATACTAGAGTTTACTTAAATACACATATCGTACAGTAAAGACGCAGGTTAAGCCACAAGAATATCACTGTGGCTTCAATTTTCACATCTTGAATGTTATTCTACAAGTCCCAAAATGTAAGCAGAAGCAAACCTGAAACTTCTATTTAACCCCACTGTGCTTTCAATGATTTAAGACCTGCAATAAAAGAAGTTGGGTAATTGTGCTGCTGAAAATGCTTCGGAGGGACAGGGCCTCTGTATCCTTGTCCTTTACTGCTTTTTATTGTGTTCTGTCGTGTATTCCGCGCAGGAGTTCATGTGGGACTCCGGCCGGTGGAGCTCTCTCCTTTGGTTTTGGTGAACAGACCCATGGGATACCCTTATGGCACCCATGGGTGGGGGTACAACCCTGTGCCCTAGTGTATGTTTTTGGGCACCTGTGTGTGGCCCATAGAGCAGGGTACGGGCTGGTGGCAGCTCCGTGCTGAATTGACTGGTGCCCTGAGCATCCTCCGTTTTGGGATGCCCAGGCCCTGTCATTGGAATCGGTAGATTCCTGATGGAGACAAGATGGCCCCGTGGCCTCTTGCCTTCCATCGCCTGTTACCTTGATCTTCCCAAAGTCCCGGGAAGCCCTGACTCTGTCCCTTCCCCCTGACTGGCTGTTGGGTGGAAGTTCCATATACGGTAGTGTGGGGAAGTGCCGACCAGACTGGCTGGAGCCTTCCCAACGACCGTATGTTGTTAGTACGCCTGTGGGTGGGACCTGGGTGAATGGAGTGTGTGACAAATACGCATTCTGTGTTGTGGGTGTCTAGTATCTGGTGTTTGACACAATGACTGAGACAGCCCTGCCCGAAACTGGTATGAATGCAGTGTGGAGTGTTGAATGACTGGGTACTTGTCCCAATACACATAACGTGCTGTGAGTGTCTGGAGATAAGTGAATAGCCTGAATGCACTGTGTGCCTGAATGGCTGCCTGCCTGCATGTATGCCCTTTGCCGTGATTGGATGCTTGAGTATGACCCAGCGGAATGAATGGGATATCAACAGTATATCTGGGGACCTCACTGCTAGGAATGGTGTTCAGAAGCTGAAGTCCACTACGACGAGTAACTGGAGTAAACCTGAAGCTTAACCTTGAAGCCCTGCTGGACGAGAAGACTTGCTGTTGCTCTCCTTCACAATCTGAAAGCTGCTGCGTCTCCAAGGATTGACCCAGAGAGGACCTGGTAAGGCGCCCTCTTCCCGAGCTACGAGGGACCATCGTGCACCAGCTGATCTTTGCCAAAGCTCTCTGGTAGACAGACCTTCGACAGGCTGCCGCCCCGAGACGGGGACTGCCGCGGAATCCCAAGGAGAAGCGCCCAGACTGTTGTCTGCCACTGTCGCCGACTGGAGCCGTGTGCTCCAAGAACTTTCAGATCCAAGGACGCTCTCGTCCGCATCGTCGTTGCTCTATCCCGCTGGAGAAGGCCTGACCGTTGACGCCCCGAGGAGTATCCACCGGTGGGTTTCCTGCCACCCAAAGACCACAGTGATGCCGATGACTTGACCCCCTTGCTGGGCCACAGTTCTTCAAACTCTTTGCGGTCCAGAACTATCGACCCGAGGAGCCCCCATGCCTCTTCCTTGCAGGACGTTTACATTCCCTCGTCAACGAGCACTGAACGAAGCTGCCACTTCACTGTCGTAGCTCACCCTGTTCTCCGTCGGACATTCGACCCGTGACTCCTGCCTTAAAGGGAGGACACTCAAGAAGGGCCGTCGATTCCCCGACTAGGAACGCTACAACGCCAGGTACTTTGGGGTTGCAGAACTAATGGAAAGTCTCTTCTGAACAATATATGGACTGGGCTTGTTTCTTTATTCTACAGGTTGCCCAGGTAAGGGGAGGAGGGATCTACACACAGAACTATGTTTGATGGTAGTGACCAGTATTCTGCCAATTGTTCTAACCAACTGCTTTCCTTTTACCTCTATTGTTGGTTTCCTTTACAAACTGATTTTGTGTGCCATTTAACCGTACTGTTGATGCACTTTAAATAGATATAATAGTAATTGTGGTACCACGTAGAAACTGTATATTTGCCAGTATAGATAACTGAGTACAAAGTGAGTTATCGTGAAATTGTACATAACCTGGAATATTATATAAAGACTGTGTTTTAACCGATACAGTGTGCGGACATTCCTTTGTGGGTGCTTGGGGACTACACTGTACTTAAGAACCAGCCCGCATCACTTCCCGAGAAGCTAGGCCTTGATTGCTTGACCACGTACCAATATTGAGAATCTTGGCAGGGGTCCTCTGTGCCTCTCCTCTACCAAATAGAGAGCGGAAGTACAGACCCCCCTTCCGCTCCCTCTCAGTAATAAGCTCAGATTTGGAAATTCTTTGTCACAAGCCTTCTGCTCGTTGTTATTCATGCCAAGAACATTTGATTAGTGAAATAAAGCAACTTTGTGTGCATATACCTAGTAGAAATAGTAGACATAAATCTTTAAAAGGGTGCCTTTTGGTGCTCACTAGATTAGCAAGGTAACTGGCACTTTGGGCCTGATCACGAGTTGGGTGGTATCCAGGCTGGAATATCGGCCAACTTTATTAGCGTTCGCGCCCACCAGTCAGCGGTATTACCACCTGGCTCACGGGTTGGGCGCTAACTGTTAATCCCCATTCCCCATTGGGTCCATTGCACCCAATGGGGAATTCTCAGTGCAATTACAATGCGATAGTACCACCAGTGGTAATTGCGCCAAAAATGGGAATTTTTCCAGCAAATTTATTCCCAGCTAAGAGCTGGGGGTAAATAAGCCAGACTTGTGATAGGGCCAGCTCTTAAATGCGGCATTAATACCGTTACCGCCACATTTAAGGGCTACTGCCCAACTCTTGATGAGGCCCTTTGTGAGGTCTTTCATTTTGAAATGTTTTATCACGCATATGAAGGCCTCGGCTGCTGATAAAAGAAATGTGTTTGCAGGTTTTTAAGGTGCTCATGCTGCTTAGCCATAGACGAGCGATGTGTGTCTCTCTATGGCTGGCCGTGACTTGGGAAATTGGCACAGATTGAATCTCCAGGCCGAGCTGGTTCTATAATTGGCTTGGGAGAAAGAAAAAGCCCAAACTGTTGGCATTACCAATGCTTGTTCTGTATTGTACAGGGAAGAAAGGATGGTCTATAGAAACACCATGGGTGGATTTGAAGTCTCCCTGGATCCCTTGGTAGTGTATCAGGAGTATTTAACCCTCACTCTTAAAGAGGTGAGAGATGCGGTTCTAGCCTAGTATAGAGGCAAAGCCCCAGGCCCAGACGGGGTCCAAGCAGATGTGTTTAAACATGAATTAAGCTATTGGATCCCATAATTATTGTTACTTTTAATGCTTTCTGTAGAGCCCATAGAGTGCCACCTTCCGGGCAACGGGCAGAGAACGTTCTGATCTTCAAGAAGGGGGATAGGGCTGATGCAGGCAATTCCCGCCCTATCTCCATCTTGATATGACGGGCAAAATCTTTGGCAAAGAGTCCTGGGGCGACTACACCAGTGGGCTGCGGAGATGTATAGTATTACTAATGCTTGGGCATTGCACAGGAGATGTATGAGTACTACAGGGCAGGCTTTTGCTTTACATACTGATGGAAAAATATGTGAACCCAGGGAAAGAGACGCTGTATCTGGTGCTCAAAGATTTAAAAAACATTTTTGACTGTATTACCCATGGTGAATTATGGAACACTTTGTGGGAAAATCAGATCCCAGAGTGCCTATGAAATGCTATCTTGCTGCTTTATGCTGATAATGCAGCAGTTGTTAGGTTAGAACGGGAATGGGAGGGGGGGGGTGTGCTGAGAAATTCAAGGTTGAGAGTTGGGTGAGACAAGGCTGTGTGCTGGCTTCCACCCCACCCCCCTGCTCTATTTATTGCAGTGATGTGGTTAAATAACTCAGGGGGGGTTAGTATTTTGACGTAGGCTGATGACGCCGTACTCATCACTAGAACATCAAGTGGTTTGAAGAAACTTTTTGGAGCATTTGTGAGCTTCAGTGACAAAATGGGCTGACGGTTAACATCAGCAAAACAAAAGTGATGTTATGTGGGAAGAAGTTGGGCAAATCAATTTAGCAGTGCCTCAATTGAGGAATGTGTGCTTGAGGAGGTAAAGATTTCAGCTTTCGTTTTGCGACTAGTGGGAGTTAGGACAAACGGTCAAGAAATCTCAGCTTTCTTTGGCACGAAAATCTACAGCATTGATAACTTTGCTAGGAACTTTGGGAACAATGTTGTGTATCCTGCCCAGGAATTGTACAGAGCACAAGCAGTAGGCGCAACCTGCTATGTGGCTGAATTGTGGGGTTTTAGGAAAGTTGGGAGGCTGACTTTTTTTTTTGCTGAAAATACATTTTTGAAAAATCTCCTCATGGTTCCAAACAGTACCCCTAATAACTTGGTCTATGTAGCACTAGATAGTGCATTGGGGATATTGTGCATATCAAACAGCTTCTGTTTTGGCCAAAAATCTGTCAGAAAGATGAATTGGTGTGTTCGCAAGATGCACTCTGGGGGGGTTTAATGTTTTGCAAATGGGCGACTTCACTACCCTGGCTCTTCCACGTTAGATCCTTACTTTTTTCTCTAGGTTTCTCTAGGTTTGGGTCGTATTTGGTCTGAGCTATTGCATGTGATTGGGAATCTAGTGGCCTCCTTGCGATTGTCAGACTGCCTTAAGTTAGTAGCGGGGTGGAGCTTTTTGTTGCAACAAAAACTTTTGGGGGCATGTTAACATCTGGTGGATATTGAGAAACCAATGACACATGTCCTGTACATGAAGCTGGGATTTAATGTGCTCCCGTTAGCACTGGTAACCTATGTTTGGTATAAAACGGGAACCATTTGTTGTACTTTGCCTGACCGTAGTTGAAGATGTACATCACTTTTATTTTTATGTTTAGGCTACTCTCGAATAAGGACTGGGAATTTACAAACCTGCTTAAAGGATTATGGTGTGTATTCTCTGCATGCTGCTGAGATCTTGCAAAAGGATTGCTCATTTGAGGATGTAGTGTTTGCAACCTCACATTATTTACTGAGAACCTGGAGAAGGAGAAACAAAATAGGGCCACTCATATGATGTTTGTATATTCTGTTGTAATCTTGTTGTGTAATTGATTTTCTGATTGACACCATTAATAATATAATGTATTATGTTCATAGCTCAAATGAGCTTTATCATTATATAAAAACAGTTGAATACAAATGTTCAATTAATCACAGATATTTACATAAAGTTCATACACACACACACACACAATAATTCATGGCATTCTGATTTACATATCTAGCTAAACAATACCGAAGACACTAAACCAGTATCAAACGTCAAATTTAGCGTGTACAGTTATACACATCACATAACACATATTAAACCATCATCCTAATGGTTCCGTCGGCAAAAGAAAAAGAAAGGGGATAGGGAAAAGAAAAAGGATAAAGCAGGCAGTCAGTTAATCATTGTTAATACATCATTACAATTAATCCATCATAGCAGGTAAGTGGGACTGTCAGAACCATGTATCTACCATGATATAAACAGCAGCTAAACAGATTCCATGACCTATATTGATGGTCAACATTGGATGACCGATTTGTTCATTTTATTTTGTTCCCACTTTTCATATCTTAAGTATTTCATTCCTGATATTGAGCAAGGCAATGTCCATAGATTTATGTCCAGTATTCAGGCAGTACCACCAAAATGCTTCGCTCTTGATGCTATTGTAGTCTGCTACATATTGGGGCAACATCATAAAATAGAGTTGGCCATGTTTGAGACACTCTGTCAGTACATGCTGAGCAGTCTCCAGTTTTCCTGCAAGACCACATGAGCGACTGCTCCTCCGCTCTTTTGGGATTCCCTGCCCAGGTCCAGTAGAAGCCAATACTGGTAATATCCGAAATCGCAGTAGTAGAACAAAACCTTACGCAGTTCAGGTGAGGGACAGAAGTTAAAATAGCACTGAGGTGATTTATATTTCGGAACACATTGTTCAATAATGGGGCGGTAACTGCACAAAGCGGTTAGATAAACGTAATTTGCACACAGGTCCCATTGCTCCATCTTACGTCTAACCTTCGTAATTCCTGTAGGCTGTCCACCCAATCGGGTTTCCATCCCTTACATTCAAAGCTTGCATACACCATAGAGACCAACAATTCAGAGTAGGCAAGGGGTGTTTGCTGACCTAACAGATAGGGACGCGAACATTTTTCCAGTAGTGTCAAGCATGGCTAGCATGGCTAGCAGCCTAAAGTTCTCAGGGCATGTTCTGGGCCCTCTCTTCTTAATTGGGGCAAGGATGGAGCGGCACCAACACACAGGAATGAGTCCTTCCTGACACACTTTACTGATCAACAGGTATATTAACTCTCCCCAAAATGATATGGCTTTCTTTATTATTACATTGGGGAGGCCATTAGGGCTAGGAGCTTTAGAGTCTTTGAGAGCACCAATTTCCAGTTGTATCTCTGCCCAGCTAAAGCATAAATTGAACTTGGCGCCAGGCCATATTTTCTCTCCTACAGGGGTGGTTGAGTCGTTAAGTTAAGTGTTACTAATGTACCACAGCCTCACCTGTTCACCAATAGCACAAACCGTGTAGGTTGTTGATGTAGAATTAAAAGTACTCAACAGCTTAATCTACATACTAAATCTGTTGGTTGCCTCCAGGACCACCAGTCTGGCTTCAGAGCTGCCAGAAGCACGGAAACTGCTTTCCTGAGCACCCTGACCTCCTTTCTCACGACCAACCCTCTCAGGTCCGGCTGGGGTCTTTCCTCTCTTCTATCTCTCTACTTATGGTGTTCCCAAGGGGTCTAACCTCTCTCACAGGCTCTTCAACGACTACCTGGCACCTCTTACCCACTGCATCTCTACTTTATGCTCCAATTTCCAATGTTATGCGGATGACACTCTGCTCCTCCAGGCTCCCCTCAGTCACCTTTGCGTCTTCTCTCATACCAGACTGTCTGTCAGTAAGATTGAGATCCTCCTCATTGGGACACCCGCTACCTCCTTTCCTCTCTCTGCCCGCCCACTCTGGGCCTTCTTCCTGCTCCTTCCTGTGAGGCTAAGAACCTTCATCTTCAACTCAACCCTCTCCTTCTCTCCTCACATCTCTAAGAAGTCAAACTATCAGCTGCACCTCCTCCATAGGTATTCTTCCTTTTCTCACTTCCTCCCAGAAGCTCACGGTCTCCAGAGCTATGGTCATCTCTAGGGTGGACTATTGCAACAGCCTCTTTCTAAATCTTCTTGCCTCTCCTCTTCAACCTTTACAACTTATCCAGAACAGGACTGCAAGTCTTGTTCTTGGCCACAAGCCCAGGGATCTTATCTCTTCAGCGCTGGAATGTCTTCACTGTCTCCCGGTGGCTGCAAGGATCAAGTTAGTCATCCACAAGGCTTTCTGGGGCCTGGGACCGCTCCACCTCCAACTTTCCCTTCCAAAACATCTTCCTTCTCATGCTGTCCGCTCATCCACCTACAACTCTCTGAGGGTCAGACGCTTCTCCAAGCAGAGAGTTGGTGCAGATCTATATCCTCGGCTAGGGCTTCCCTCGAACAGCCTCCCTGCCTCTCTCAAACTTGAGCAGAACCACTTCCGGTCCGGAAGCAGCCCAAGACCTTCCTTTTCGCTTGCGCTTTCTCTCTTCCTTTCCCCTGCTGATGCTCCTGATTACTCTGCGCACTGGTCACCTGGTTGAGTCCAAGTGATTTTCCTGCGGCTGAAAGTACCGCAGGCAAAACGTTTGCATGAGAAAGGTGCGAACTACCAAAAGTTTTGCACCTTTCTCATGCGAACACACATACATTCTCATACACACAACACACCCATATCGCCCCCCCACCCCCACCCTCAACACACCCCCACCATAAACAAACCCCACTTACCTTCATCTTCACGCTGGGTTCCTGCAGCGCCAGTTCCCTTTCACTTTGTTTATTTATTTTTTTAACGGAAGGCTGCAGGGGTGTCCTCCCGCAACCCCCGCTCACTATACCATAAAGTATAGTGAGCAGGGCCCCGCAGCCCCGGTGTTTTTTACAATGCTACCACCAAAGGTTCGAACTTTTGGTGTTCAAACCTTTGGTGGTAGCATTTTTAGAACTTTGGGTCGTTGCGACCATTTTTATTCGGGGAAAATCATCCTAAACCACCTGGTCACCCTCTGAAATCGGGCCAAGGCTCCTTGTATGTTCAGTTGCCTTTACACTGCATCCGGGCTCCCCAGCACTTAAGGGTCTGTATCTGCAATCCTACAGTCCCTTTTCTCTGCACTTATGAGCCAGCCGCTGGCTGCACTTGTGAGTTCACTGCACTTCCCCCTTGCTATCCCCCTTGGCACTTCTCCCCTCATCTCTTCCCCGCACTTGCATGATCTGAATGACACAAGGCCTAGTAAGATTGTTATTTTGTCCTCCCTTTCTTTTCCCCCTCCTTGTTATGTTGCGCCTAGAAACACTTGTGTACAGGCGCGTTATAAATGCCACATCATATCATAAAAGTTTACACAACTTGCGGGAATCCCTAGTCTTTGCAATAGCGACCACCTATTGCCACTGGGCTTTTCTGCCAGAGACAACCCAATCATTTACCCATCTCTGGTATCTATTTTTTGCTAGTCGCAATGCAACCTTTGCATCTGTAAAAGAGCAGCCCTTTTCCTAATCTCGACTAATTTGTATCTTAAAGACTTTTTTTGCTTCCCGATGGTTTTGTCATAGAGATATTTTAGTCGAATGATTAAGTATTGTTTAGTAGCCTTTTTGCACCGCCAAAGATGAGGTGCAGTTTCTGATATAAGCCTCTATCGCATCAGCTGATGGACAACCCGCTGATGCCAGTAGGTTTTCAGCCTGCGAAAACAAATAGTTACCAGCTTTCTCAATGCTTCTGTCGGTCCAACAAATCTTGTTACCAGCAGTATCCGTTTCCAGTTCCCCTACCTGACCTTGGAAACTAATAGAAATTGTGCCTGTAATATGCAATGTGAGTATAGCATGGTCACCTTGAATCTTATCAGATATGTTCGACTTCCTGACACAAGGGAGAGCAATAGAAATGCAGAAGTAGTAGTCAAGTGTTGAGGCTTTTGCCCCTGCTCTCCAGGTGCTTTTTCCTGACACGTCACCCCATAGCACTTCCATACATCAGAAAATAATCCCAGTCAAACAGTGTATCCACCCATATTTTTCCTTCGGTGGTGTTAGGCAGAAACCTGTGCAGTTCCCTTAGGGACCACTGCAAAAAGTTTGTCTACAGGAGTAAGCAGTAAACCCAATTGGTAGCAGTCTGCACCACCCAGATCTACCTGGTAGCTGTGGCTGAGCAGTCAGACTTCTCTCAAGAAGAGTTAGGCAGTATATAGAGTATACACAATAGGGCTAAAAAATACAGTAGCACAAGCAAACACTGACCAGAGCTTTGGTATAAAAGTATATAATTATTTATTTAAAAACACACTTGTAAAAATACACTGGCACTAATATGTCAAGCAAGTTCAAACACAGTCACTATGAGTATATACACCTCCCTAGTTAATTATTCGACAAGTCTAGGTTAAGACACCACTTATTTAGCAAAACAGAGGTGAGCGCGTAACTGTAAATGGCACTCCAATAATTTGTTAAGGGAGAGAAAAGGCAGAATAGGAAAAACACACAGTACCAACACTTTTCAGAAACCACAGCAAGTCAAGAAAGGTAGGGTCTACTGTAGAGCAAAAAGTTCATAGGCCAGGCCCACTCTTGGATAGAGCAAGGCGGGATGTGCCCAAGATCACACAGTGGAAATGTACTCAAAGTCTTTGCAGAAAAGTCAAAAGAGGTTGAATCAAGTTAGAAAGGTAATGTTAGCAGGTCCGAGGTCACCCCAGGATAGAGAGTCAAGGATTTACGGGACACCTTGGACAGTCTGTTGCAAGGGAGACCAGGCGGGACACAGTACCTGAAATGGTGAGAAAGCTCCAGCGGGGGCAGTTGTTCCTGGCAGCGGGTGCAAGTCGGGACTTCGTCCAGAGGAAGTGAGGATCTCGACATGGAGGAAAGCTGGAGGTCGTTGCACTGCCAGGGAAGAAACCAGCCGCGGAGCTTCCCAGTTAAAAGGTACGACCCTTTTATTCGGGGTAGTGGTGAAGCGTGGCTATCCGGCCGCCGGGGTGCTTGGCACGGGCGATTCGACCACGAGACGATCCAGGAAGGCGAAAAAGGCAAACAGGTTGGTCCCACCAGCTCAAAGGGAAGAAGACTCTCCTGGAAGAAGATATTCTCTGTCGTCGGAAGTGGTGAGTTCGTACAGCAGGGCTCCACCGGTGGTGTCGTCGTTGTAGATGGCTCAGCTTCTCCCCTCTTCGGATTCTTTGTCCTGTGGCGACTTCTGAAGTTCCAGTCCCCAAAGCCCTGCTTTTATGCAGCAAAACCCCCATTCATCAGCCTAGCTGTCACTCAAACATGCTAAGTGGTGAGCTGGGTGGCTCACCACTGGGCCAATCACACAAGAGTGCGACTCGAGTTGCCAAGGCAACTCAGTCCAGGGTGCCTAATCCCCCTCCCACACATCCTGTTGACCCCAGACAAAGTGGCATCATTTGGAAGGCTTCTGTGGAGAAGACCGCCAAAAAAGTGGAACAAAGGGCTCGACTTGGGTTACAGTTTCAGAGGCGAACACAAACGCCATTTTAAAACCGAGTCCTGGCAAAAAGACCCAACTGGGGAATAAATATTAAATAAATAAGCCAGCGGTATCTTTAACATTGCACCAAAAAGTGGTGCGTTTAAAATGAATGGGAAAATCCCATAGGAAATATTCCGGTGGAATATTTCGCGTGGTATCCACTGCCACCAGCCAGAAACTCGACAAGGGGGGACTGGACAATGCCCTCTTGAAAAACAGACCCAGGGGCAATCGAATTACCCCTACCATTACTTCCACAATATGATGGTTTGTACTGGATCTGTTCACAATTTGAGACTAGTAAAGCCAATGGTGACTTTACATGCCCTGGGAGACAGTAGTCAGTCCCAGGGTATGGAGTCTATGTTTGGGGGTCACTATGACACCCCTGTGTTACTGCACTGAGGGTGCTGTGTAACACATAAACCAAAAACACATGAAGCCCTATGGAGTAAAAGACCCCATAGCCCATAAAACACATTACATAGTCAAAGGACATTCTCAAATCATGCCTAAGAGTGGGAGAAAAAGAGTCTCCCTCTTAGCAGGAGAAAAACTTAAACCCCAAAAATCCAGCAAAGCTGCTGGGGGACTCACTAGGTTTGGGAAATTAGCCTTAACAGAGAATTCTCCCTAACAGGTGGATTTTACTTGAGTACCTGTCTCAGACTTGCTCTTCACATAGTCTGTTTCCTCAATTTCATTATGATAAAAACATTGGACATTGAAATCCCCCCTGACATAAATTTGATCTTGTTCAGTCAAATTCTTAATATTACTGAGGAGTTCAAGTTCAAGTACAAATTCTAAAACAGACAAAATCTCAGAAGAGTCTGGGTGTGTGTGTGTGTGTGTGTGTGTGTGTGTGTGTGTGTGTGTGTGTGGGGGGGGTTATGGGGGAGGGATCTTAGACATTGATAATATTTATCCCACCGACTGTCCTCAGAGCTCACTCTTAATGCAAGGACATGCAGACTGTCGGTTCGAATTATTGTTCTTAAATGCTTTTTTACTCCAATAAAAAGAGCAACCTCTAAGCCATTTATTGGCCTTAATTTGAAACATTTGAAATTAGTAGGAGTGTTAGAGGTTGCAGCAGCAATGAGCGCATCCAGGTCTTTGTCCTCATCTTTAGATATTCTATTACTTTTCAAAACTGAAACCTCATCCAAAATCTTACCACACATTCTTGGTACAATTTTCATAGGAAATTATAAGACCGATAGCTAGACTTGGGTCTCACAGTGCTGCCACAAATGTTCCACGGTAGAGCTAGCAGTTGCACCCCCATCTTCCAGCGGGCATAGATTAGGTGAGGCCGACAATCTCTGCCTGTTATCATTGTCCTTCTTATGTTCATTGTCGGGGCTGAGCAATGCCGTTCTAACGTTGGTGTTTGGTCTAAGAGATGCATTGTCCATGTCTTGCGACACGTCCTGTGTTAAGTGCAATTGTTTGAGTTTCAGGCACCAAAGAGTCCCGCAAATAGTAGTACAAAGCCAACAAGGACCAGTTATTATCCATCGCTGAAAATGAAAGATCAGAGTTGCCCTCATTACGGCTCCTGACCCGTATTGATTTACTGCCGCCTCACTTGCCAGAAACAATGGGGTATTACAACCCCGGCGGTCCGGTAAGTCAGGCACCAGTAAAATGTTGAGCCACATTCTCAGAGTCCCATTGGAGTGGGGACCACGGAAACACTGGCACCATTAATAACGGTGCCAGTGTTTCTGCGAAGGTCTGTGGGCGGGTGCCGTTCCGCCCACAAGGTCTGACCCTGGCGGGCGGTACAGATCCCGCCCGCTGGCTCGTGGTTTGCTGGTCCGGAAACAACGGTGCCGGTAAGCTTACCGGCACCATTGTTTCCGGACCAGCAAACGTGTAATGAGGACCCATGAGTTATGTTGTTCTCTCTAACTGATAGCATATTGCCAGCTGGACCATTATCCACCACAGGAAGGGGGAGAGGTAGATCAGGTTCTGGTAAAAAAAATAGGAGTCCATTGTACCGGGCCCGCATTACTTATTTTACTCGCCACTAGGCGAGCTTGTTGCCTGTGATTTGGAGGAGCCCCCTTTTTTCCCCCTTTCGCTCGTTCACGTGTTCCAAAGGACACCTGTGTTTTTGCCTAAGGTGCATTTTTCCTTAGGTTGTAGTTGTTGGACCTCGGCGTAGCTTTCCAGGCATCATGGCTTTAATACAATAAGCATATCTAGTGAACTGATTCCCATGCTATTATTGTTTGCAAGACACAAGTTCCCATACAACAAGTCAGGAGTAAATAAAAGTATATAATATAATATGTTAATGCACAAAAATCACAGACAAATAATATTAATATAAGAATATATCTAAAAGTAGGTATAATAAAACACGATGAAATGATCAAGTCAATGTTTTGCAGATAAACCTACTAATATTGGGGGGATCATTCAGCTGATTAAAACAAATACAGCAAGTCAGTCCCCTAACACTGTTGGGTAGCTTTCCGAGCGATAGTTACTGCAAGAGAAACCACAAAAGAAACACGCTGTGGAAGTGCTCTGCTTGTCCTCCGGGCACTTAGCGGGCAATTTAGTCAGTTGCAGCAGCTGCAGGTGATTGGGCTCCAACCAGGCTGCGATGGGCTGTGGTCAGGGCCGGTCTTTGCGTCAGGCAGCTCAGGCGGCTGCCTGACGTCTGTCAGGCTCTAGGGGGCGCCGCACGGCGGTGCTCAGAGTCCTGCAAGCCAGGCCGCACCCAGCCAGGCCTATTCAGAATCATTTTTTATAATGTCATTATGACATTATAAAAAATGATTCATGTCACACACAAAACAAACCACGAACGTCACTCACGTGACGCCCATGTTGTATTACTGCTGCTTCAGGCTGCAGCCTTTGCCCTCAGGCAGGGCAGGCCAGGCAGCAATTGACAAATTAGCAACATTTGTTTGTTGCTTTTACTTCCCCCCCCTCGGGCCCCGCTAGCGCCAGCCAGGCCAATCATGGGCGCACCGCACGTGCGGCGTGTCCTCAGGCTATGTGCACGCCGCGCGCACTGATAGATTGAGATTGGGGCTGGCTGCCGCACCCGCCATTCGGAAAAGAGCAGCGCGTGCCGGTAGAGGCAGCAGCACAGCGGAAAGTGTTTGTTTAATTGTTTATGCCGACTCGTGTTTCCCCCAGTGCTCTAGTGCACTTTGACAGAGATTGGAGGCAAACCATCTCTGTCAAAGTGTACTAGTAGCACGAGTGTGTAATAATTAGAGACGTCACGACGGGCGGGCATGGTCCGCTTTCGCCGTTCATGGAAGAGAGGACATCGCCGGAGCACGGGAAGTGCAGCGTTTGATAAACGCAGCATATTCTGCAAAGTGCGCAATCACATGGCGACAGCAAATAGGCGGCATCTTTTTATTCCTGTAGTTTTCTTTCTTCAGAACATAACTAGTAAAACAAAAACTGTTGTCCTGCTGTTTGGCACTTATGAATGACTTGGGAAATGAAGGGACCCATCGTTTGTTAATAAACCCGCTGACAGCCACAACTTGCAACATTGCAGATCATTTTGCAGGAGCATACACAATTCGGCGACCGCATAATTAATTCGATCCCCATTCTCCGTGTCATTGTTTGTGTCCTTTTAATATGCGTCTTGCCCTGCCACGTGCCCGCCTTGGCTGTTGGAATCATGTTCAAATCTCCAAATGAAATTTTTTTTGTGCAAAATCCTGATTTGGATTTGTTTTTTAATGGGGTTCCAGATACCCACTTTCACCGATTATCCTCTTACTTTTCCATCACCTTACATGTTACCATAGTCTACTCATTCCCCATGCACCCCCGCCCCCACTTTTTGTAAGCAAGACACTTGTTTGGACAAATGTAGATTATCGCGATTCTGTCACAACAATGCACGTTTGTGAAGATTCTGAGTGTCAATGCACATGTAGAATCGCTTTTTATTTGGAGTTTTAACGTGGGTGCAAGAGGATGTGGGTCACGCCCTTATATCACGAGACTGGGTACCTTGAAACCCTTTCACCCCAAGCCGTGGAAAGAGGGAGTACTTGCAACAGAGGCGTCTTGTATTGCTGTCAGAAGGTCAGTGAGATTGGCAAGAAATATGCAAGACATAGAAATGGGACAGAGAAAAAAGTGCAAAGGAAAGAGAATGTTTGAAAGGGGAAAGGACAGAATAGAAGTGACATACAGTGTAACATGGTAAATTAGGTAATATAAGTATCAGGGATTGCGCAATGGAAGGAGGACAGGAGGAAATGCATGACTGAAAATGTACAACGGATGCGAGCATGGTAAGCAGGCGAAAACTTATAAGTGAAAACATATATAGGTGGTGTCAGGAAGGAATAAAGGGGAATGAAAATGTTTTAGAGGGGACAATAATTAGGGGGTAAACCGTAGTACGGCACACGAAGGAAATGAAAGAAGCTAGACAGAAAACAATGCATAGATTCATGTACACCCAGTGTGTCCCCATTGTGGCATTATCACTCATTGCTGCACCCCATTGAGTGCTTTAAGTATTCTAAATAAATTTTTAAAAAAGTAAAAAAATACAGAGAAATCGGAAGATTTGGTTGCTATGTACACGTGCAATTCCCACTGCATTCTCAAATTTCTGACAATAATTATTGGTCACGTCCATTAATAGAGCGCAGCGCTTGGAAGTTGGAATCCAGCATGAAACGCTACGGCAGTACACCAAGCATGCCTGTCTACATTTGAAAATCAAAATTCCTGAGATTTATGCACTGCCCACAGTCACACAAAACTCTGCCCATTTTCACATGACTCCGCCCACATGTTAAAAAGGTAAACTCTGTTGTGATGTGACGTCAGAAATTTGCAGTTCCAATTGAAATATGCATATTTCATTAAATTGCCTCTTCACAACCACCCAAATTGCATAGGACAAAAGGCATTCGCCTTCCATAAAATCAACACGTTAAAACGTGCAGATGTAAACTCCAAGAACCAATACAAAGGTTTCCCCTGAATTTTGCAGTACCGAAATTGGACATTTCACCTTAGTTGTTTTTCATCAGTTTATGTAGTGGAGTGGTGAGTTCTCCAGACTGCAAACCTGATGGCTGTGGTTCAATGGGGCTGAGTCCGCCCTAACCTGGTCAAAAAGAAAGAAAGCAAAAGACACGCGCGTTCGAATTGAAAGTCGGCAAAAAAGAATGAAAGGTGAAGTAAAATAAACTCGCGTTATTTTGCTTCACCTGCATTCTTTTTGCCAATGTGCTGGAAGCGTTACAGTCATTACTGCAGAGACAAAGCCACACTCAGGCAGGGAGTCCATGGCAGTGCAGTCCTGCAAGCATAACATTACAAAACAAAAAAAAAAGTAATCAGTGAAAGCTGTCCCCAACAAAATTCCTGAGATTCCAGGGTATTTCCGGAGGTTAGGCAGGTATGGACTAAGTCGTCATTATTATTATCCCGTCTGCTCTTATAGAGCTCCTTTTAAAAGTAATCCCAACACAGGTAGCTAAACTGCGTATTCCACATTATTAATTGCTGCCTGTGTTACAAAAAAATAATGCACATTTGTGTAAAACGCCTGAAAATTAGAATAGGCAATGCATAATCCCTTTAAAGTGTGTGACATTAAAAAGCGGTATCTTTTTAGGCGCCCAGGTGGTCTAGGTCACTGAACTGCAGATGTTGTCGAAATATGAAAATGTGATGCGTGTGAGACCTCTATTTACTTGCATTCTTTTGATGAGGTTTACTCTGCATATAGGGGCAGGGTGATATCGTCTTGCGTATAGGGGCTACGTTTAATAAGCTTTATACTAGGCATGATGGGAGCGGCTAAATCGGTTGGCGTCATTGTATAGTTTGTCATTATGTTCTCCATGTCTTTGATCACATCTATTTTAAAACTAGTTGTACTCTTTCTAGCATGCTCAGTTGTCTTAAGCTGGCTATTTCTTACTTTATGTATAACCTGTATTAAGGACTGGGCATTTGTTGGCAATGATGAAGGGATGCCAGCTCAAGTGGGAGGTGGGAATTCCAAGCGCCTGGAGATCGAGCACGGCATGCAGACTAAAGTATGCAACATGTGCTGCCAGCCAGCCAGGTTATACTCATTGACATAATGTGCGAGTCTCTGGGAGATTTGGGGAACCGGCTTGTTTTGGTGTTTGCCTAGCGCCGCAGACCCTGAGTGCTGTCAAAGTGCCTCTGTTTTCTGGGCCATTTCGAATTTTCACCATTTGTGCAGCGGCTTGGTATGTCTATTGGGAGATATCGCTGCCTGGAGTAGTTGTCGCCACCTGAAACAAAGTAAAACCACGTTCTCCTCACATTTCCATCTGTCACATCTTGGAATGATAACCTACTATCAGAAAATTATTCATATGGTTAGTCTAGTATTGCCCCTTGTGAAATACATGTGAGGTGTTACGAACAGAACACCTGGCTGCAACACAGGGCCAGTGGTCAGTGGTCCCTCAGACCCCTGCAGGCTGGTCACACTGCAATGTGCCAGTATGGACTGTTTGAAACTGCTTCCCTAAGAGCAGGTGACAGAAGAACCATTTACTTGGGCAGCAACAGCTGTGATTTCACATTAGAATTATTCTGTAAAGTACTTGAATTACAATGTAATGAAACTATCTTCATTTATATAGCAATTATTTATTCATATTGAGGAGGGGTTTTGTCGCACAACAGAGGTGCAGTTTGGGAGTGACGTGAGCCAGTCGAGGGAGCAGGGGCGCATTCTTATGAATGGGGTGGGCGGCGCCGACAATGCTTCCCACCTGGGGTGCAATCTGGTGTAAAACCGGCTCTGGCTGTGGTAATCTCCAAACATGGGGAAACCACATTCCCGCTCGCACTCCCGATTTTAGCGTTCCGAAGGGGTAAGAGACTTTCATTTCGCTGCGCCGCGGTGGCGTGATCATTTCTAAAAGGCACTTTTACAAGGGGGCACCAAGCTCACCAGCGCAGACTGCTATGACTGCATTCAACTCACCTCCAACACCAATGACACCATTGATGTTTTATAATGTTATCTTTTTTTTCAAATGTCGCTTTTTAATTTTATTATTTGTATTTTCTCATTTCTTAGATGAGTAAACATTCTTGACCATCACGTGATGTTCACCCCTCCGTCGGATCCTGATGAAAGTGTGAATAGCCTAGCATGTCTCTCCCCTTATCTCTCTGAAAACAGAGGTGCCCATGAATGACATGCTTGGGGCACCACTCCGCTTATTTATTTATCCCTAGATTGTGGCACCTGCCATTCAAATAGGATGACTGCTCTTTGGGTGAGGGCAGTAGTGCTCTAAATCTTCACCAGGCCTCTTGGCATCCCAGACCCCATGCCCTGGTCACATGAATGCAACCTTCAA
The DNA here is from genome assembly GCF_040938575.1 of Ambystoma mexicanum. Lineage (NCBI taxonomy): Eukaryota > Metazoa > Chordata > Amphibia > Caudata > Ambystomatidae > Ambystoma > Ambystoma mexicanum. The sequence goes on from NC_090923.1 coordinate 645,636,499, forward strand.
AGGGTGCATCCCTACTCTCCCTCCCTAGACCCAACATTCCTTCCCAACTCTTCTGAGCTCTACAGCTGGACTTAATTAACTGTTATCGACACTGCGCGGCTTCCTACGGCCTTGGCGTCATAACCTCTCTCTGGATTAACTTGACCAAGCAACAGGTCCACGTTCAGTCTGTTTCTCATACTTTGAAAAACGCATGCTGTAAAATTCAACATGGCAGAACTCTTGCTACCTTAGCCCCCGGACCTCGCCTTTACCACAACACTTATCTGGCTCCATTTCATATGCTTACATCTGTCAGCTACCTACTCGCACAGCCCTTGAAAACTGATACCGTACACTACCGCTAAATGCAAAATACATCCCCCTATCTTTAACCTCTGCAACTTGAATACATTGTTGCTCTTTCTGTATGGCTATATGGTGTTTCTAATATGCGTCAATGCCAACTACAAGTGGGTACATACACATTCTTCTGCGCTCAAAGAGAACTGCTAGACCTAGCACGTCTCCTAATATTTTTGGTGTCTGAATCTCTTCTCCTGACTAGACCCGGTGCACTTGCATCCCAACATGGACGGTGGCAGTGGAGAGGGCCCCAATTCCTGCACCTCCTTGAGCCAGTCTAGTCAACAAGTGTTTTCTTGTTTCTCCTACAGACATCCCACCTCAACAAGAAACCAGCAAGGACCATCCGAGGAAGAGCAGTGATTCCGATCTGCATGCATACCATCAGAAGCCTGGCACCCAAACACCAGTAATCGGCTTCTGAAGAGTTTGCTATCCACCAACAGCAGAGAGAGACTCGAAGAGGAGAACCGCAGCACCACCAATACATGGAAGACAGTGGAGTTGCACAGTGCTACCATACACCCGTGGCAGGTACAAAGAGCTGCTGCCAGCACCGCTAGACTAGCAGGGGCTAAAATTCAGTTCCATCCAACATTGGGACTTCGCTTTGGGCTCCAAGGAACGGAAGCCTGGGATACAAACTCTAACATTCAGCTTTCTGGATCCGCCATTGTAGTTCCACAGCTGGCCCGCCCGGATGATGTGGGTGCGGCTCAGCTACCTATTTGTAATCTTGGCTGCTTATAACATGTCCCGGGGGGTGGGGGGATCTGGGAAGTGTGGGTTATTTGGGTGAGGCCAGAGGGAGGAGGTGGTAGAAGACTAAGAGACTAGCAAGAGGGACAATGATGGGCAGAGCATGGAAACAATTTATGGAGGTGAGGTATTGGCTAGAGAGTAAAAGTGGTACTGCAGTGTGAATGTGCATGTTATTGTGGTAATTGGGGTTGGACTGTATCATATAAACAAGCTAAAGTGCTGGAGGTAAAATAGTAATCCATGGTTGCTTGTATTGAATGCGAACAATACCAGGAAGATGACATTACTTATCAAAGTGCAAGGCATAATCATCCCAGTAGGACTAACTACCACTGAACATAGTTAGCCAAGTGGATCAAAAGTTACATCCATGTCTTCTCTCCAAAACCAGGCCGGCTACAGGGAAACGTGAACAAGATAGGTAGGGTAATTTGTCTAAAATCCTACCTATCACCCGAGGCCTGAAAACAGATCATTCACAAACAGCTGAAGAAGATGCTAGATCTAGGGGTAATTGAAGGGTTGCATAGTGAATGGTTCTTCCCAATTGTGCTAGTTCTGAAACCTGACCCCACATGGCGTTTCTGTATTGACTTTTGGTGACTCATCAAGATCTCCAAATATTATGCCTATCCAATGCAGAGGATAGATGAACTAGGGAAAAAGCTGGTGCCAGGCCATTTCCCACCATGGACATTATGAAAGTGTACTTGTAGCTGCCTTTGGACGAAGAGGCCAAATCCAAGAACACCTTTTCTACTCTGAAGGGCCTATTTCAGTTTGCGATCCTACCTTTTGGACTACAGAGCTCCTGTGACTTTCCAAAGGTTGGTGGACCATGTCCTAGCTCCCTGCGACGCCTTGGCCAGGCCCTAGTTAGATGATCTTATTGTCCACAGTTTAATGTGGACAGAAAACCTACATCATCTCGCAGCAGTCTGCAATCTACTGAGTAAGGCCCACTTCACTTCCAACCTGGCCACATGCCATCAAACCAGTACTCTGCCAAATATTTTGGGTTTCAGGTGAGGGACGGACAGATGCTACCCCATAGAGGCAAGATTGTTGCAGTCAAGCAAGTTCCCGCTTCTCTCATAAAGAAGAACATAAGTGCCATTGTTGGTCTAGTCGGCTATTGCCATAGTTTCATACTAAACGTCTCATTAAAAAGCAAGACCCCTAACTGACAGACTGAACAAAAGTAATTCCAACGTCATCCAATGGGACAATAAGGCACAAACTGCCTACGATCAACTTTAAATAGCCTTGTCCAAAATTCCCATTCTAGTCATGCCAGATTTCTCCAAAGAGCTCATCCTTCACAGCAAGTCCCTACTGTTGGTCTTGGGGCAGTCTTGTTATGACAAAACTGCCCCAAGACCAACAGTAGAGGTGGAAGATGGAGAAGAGAAACCAATAGTTTGCATCAGCCGCAAGTTATACCCCCAGAGAGATGGATTACCTAATAGAGTTGGAAGCTCTTGCCACTAAGTGAGTCATTTATAGTTAACAGTATTTCCTAACCAGCCGGTTAATTAAGCCAGTGACTGACCTGATACTCTGGATGAATCATAATGCCACAAACGCCACCCTCCTCCTGTTTTTCAAATTAGCAATTTAGGAATGCATCTACGTACAGTCACTTCAAGAACTGTGTCTGAGACTCCAACTTTTTTTATATGAAAGTATAAAATTCAAAATGTATTCATTTTCCAGGAGACACCTCTTTTAGTAAAATGACTCAGAAGAAATATACATTGAATATTTTGAAGTGCAATAGTGTGAATAGGGTTTAGTTAAAATTCCAAATGTGCAAATACAGTACAGTTTCAAAAAATGTAATCATTCATGTTCACTCATGACGACATAGGGAAATGTTGTGGTTCTTTCAAGGATATTCGGTTCTTTATTCCTACAGTACTTGACTGAGGTGTTCATGAGCCCTCTGTTTGCAGGTCACTAAATATACGCTATTTCTTAATCACTAGATAACACCCAGATTCCCCATTATTTTAAAATGCGTTTTATTAATATTATTATTAAGTGAATTACACCAGAAATGTCATAACATCAGTGTAAAAGGGATGTTTGGGGGTAGGTTCCTCTTCTCAGTACTATGCAAGTGTAATGTTTTATCATCAGATTACATATAAACAACTTACTATCAAACAAAGAAAACAAAAGAGCTCAGATAATCGCTTTCCACCAATAAGTCCATAGACCTGCGACAAGCAGCAAATGCGATATTTTCAGACACTCGGAAATCTCACCCAGCATTTTGCAAACGAAGCAGTGCAAAACTACAAAAGTATTTCTATATTGTGCAGTCTTTACATCCATATGCCATCTCGCTCAGGGGGGTTTGTCATCAGAGGAGTGGAACATTGCTACATTAATACTCTTCCGTGCATCAAACGTGTCAACCAGCCCTTCCTCTCTCTCCTGCACAGTCCAAGCCCACACCTTCGTCTCGGACGGATGCCAATACTCAAATTTGTTATGCCACTGCTTGTATTGGGGGTTTTGACTCCGTTTCCACGTCATAGCCAGGTGTCTTTTTGCCCAAGATGCACGCTAGGTCCATAAACTTGATTGCATGTCTGTATTTGCTCGGTCTGGGGCACATTCCCAAAAGGCACCCGAGTGGTTTCCATTCAAACCTAGCAATGCCGGCCTTTTTACATGCCTGTTCTATACTGAACCAAATTGTCTGTACTTGGGTGCATTTTCAGAGCATATGTATCAAATCAGCCCCCTGACCACTGCATCAGGGACAGGTTGAAGTCACATTTGCATTAAATTTAGCCACCCTGCCAGGAGTACCGACCATTCCCAACAGACATCCATAAATTCGAGACATCGGCCTCCAAACATATTCTAAGTTACATAGTAGAGTAAGAAGTGCCATCTCCTCCGGTTCCATGGGCCATACCTCCCACTTCCGTTTAGCCACTTTCTCCACCCTCATATATCTTAAGAATTGTCCTGCAGGTAGTCCTTCATTATGCGTCAAACTCTCTAGGTCCTGGAACTTTCCACTAACAAACAAGTACCCTCCCTGGTGGATATACCAAATATTTCCCAGTATCTAGCCACCCTTAGTTCCTCCAATTTAGTGCAAACATCGGCTATAATGGGAACATTGCGAGAGTACAGGTGTAGTGAGGGGACCGATTTCAGTGTTACACACATTGGCCTACTCCGTTTTACCATGCGGCCCTGCAAGCCCATGCAGCATCCAGGAACCCACAGAATTCCCTTAAAACTAGCCGGTTTAATTGTCGTCTGTAGGAGATATTTTCATAGGTGATTTTTGTCGGTCAGCCATATTGTCACCCAGTGCAGCTGGGCAGCCAAGTACTACAGTTCCAGATGGGGAAGCTGCACTCCACCATTGTAATATGATAAATATAGAGCTTTAAGTGCAATGCTGCGGCGTCCCGCCCGCCACAAGAAGTCCCTGACAGTAGCTTCAAGGGCTCGGAAGAACCGTGGTTCTATGTAATAGTGTACATTTGTGAAAGCGTACAACAATCCTGGATTTCATCTGCTGCCCTGACAGTGTTATGTAAATGTGTATCATGAGGTGTGCGCACATTCTAAACCCCCAAATATTTGAATGTGACAATTTCCCAGATCAGGCAAATATGTTGGGTCCACCCGTCTAAGCCCGGCTAGAGGGAAGAGACATCACTTCCGCCTGTTAAATGTGATCCCCCGACAGTTTTGCCAAGTCATCTAGCACATCTAAAATAATGGTAAGGTTGTGGATCGGCTCACACACATATAGCAAAACATAGTCAGCATACAGTGATATGAGATGCCTAACTCCCCCCACGCTTAAGCCGGCCTCCAGATATTCCTGTCTTACGTATGCTGCCTCAGGCTCCAGCACCAATATATATTACATCAGGGAGAGTGGGCACCCCGGACTGGTTCCTCTTTGTATATCCTGTAGTTCTGAGATGTGCTTCCCAGACCTCTGTCTAGCTATCGGGCAGGTGTACAGTAGTTTGACCCACTGGATAAAGGTCTCCCCGAACCCAAAGCCTCTCAGGGCTGCATACATCCACTCCCAGTAGACAGTCAAAAGCCTTAATAGCATCAAGTGATGCAACCACCAGATGTGTGGTTTGCAAGTTGGTCTGGTCTATGATATGCTGCAACCTACGCAGATTCCGAGCGGTGGTACGACCAGGTTTTAACCCTGTCTGGTCCGTGTGTATTACAGAGGCCAATATTGTGGTAAGTATTTTTACGTCATAATTTAGCTTTGCCAGGGGACGATAGGAATTGCATCTCTCCATGGGTTTTCCTGGTTTGGGGATAGGACTCAACAGTGTTTCTCTCATGCTGAGTGGTAACATGCCTTTCTCGTATGACTCCTCATAGACCCTCGGGAGCGGCATCGCCAGCGTGGAGCTATAGGTTTTATAAAATTCCACAGGGAGCACGTCGCTCCTCTGGATCTTAACCTTGGAGAGTGCAGTAATTGCTTCGCCTACCTCTTCCCGGGATATAGGTTGGTCTAGGGTCCACCACCTGGTCATCTGTTATCCGCTGGAGTCGGATCTGGCAAAACACAGTTTCAATCTGTCTAAGGTACCTGTGTGTCATGTTTGTACAGTTGGGTGTAGAACACAGTGAAAATGTCATTAATAGCTGCCTGGGACCTCCATGGTGCACCACATTCATCATGTAGCAGCGTGGTCATAACCCTGGGTTTCTCGCGCCTACATAGCCATGCCAGCAATTTTCCAGACTTGTCTCCTTCAGTGTCTGCTTGTGCCACACACACCTCGTAGTCAAATTTAGACAACCTGCCCCAAGCCTGCGCACACTGCAATCTCAGTTCAGAAAGATAACCCCTCCCCCCCCACCCCACCTCCGCCTGGGCAGTCCTGCCTCAGGACCCCCAGCCTCCATCCTAGTAATCCTATCCTCCATTACTACCAGGTCCGCCTTTAATTGTCTGCCGATACCCCCTGAGCTTTCTATGACAACACCCCGAACCACCACCTTCATTGCCTCCCAAACTGTGCCCCAACTATCAACACTGCCAATGTTGGTCTCTAGGTAATGCTCTAGAGCTTCACACAGCAAGTCCCTGAACGGGCCATCTTGGAGGGCATCCGCAGGCATGCACCACATCGATATAGGGGCCTGGGTCCCCAGGTTTCCCATGTGATCACCAATGGGGAGTGGTCCGACATTGTATGTCCCACATATTCTGCACTAGGAAATTCTGCTAGGTGTTCAATGCATACAAACATGTAGTCAATCCTGGTGTGCAAGCCGTAGCGGGGGAATAAACTGAGTACCCCCTGGTGTCCGGATGTAATTCTCTCCAGATGTCAGTTAGAGCTAGCTCCAACAGGGCCGTGTTAAGTGCCTCAGTAGCAGGGGGAGCACCTCCTCGGGGCGGAGAGGATCTGTGCAGATCTTGCACACAATTAAAATCGCCACCCCATAGTAGCAGAACATCTCTCCTCAATGCAATCTTACTGCTCCGGAATTGCATTTTTAGGAAAGTATGAATTTACAATACTCTCCTCCCTGTGGCCTATGTAGCCACGCTGGATTGTGTAACTTCCTTCGTCATCAGTCACCACCTACAGTAATTGGAATGGGACCTTTTCCTCCACCCATATAAGAACACCCCTTGGAAAATGTGGTGCAACACCCAGTTCCACCCCATCTCGTTAACAGCTGCCCCTCATCATTCAACAGTAGGTGAGTCTCCTGTAGCAAGGCTACAGATATTTATTTCTTGCGGGGGGTAGGAGCTCACCCTATTCCTTCGTATGTATGATTCCAGCCCCCTCACATTCCAGGATAAAAGAAAGTGATGCAATGAGAAAGCACAGCTACCAACGCCAGCATTTTTCCTGTATCAACCTCCTTACACTCCAACACATCTTCATCATGTATACCACTTTCCGGTCTTCTAAAGGTACACCCCAATGTCGGCTGGCTATCCAACCACCAACTATGCAGCAGCCTATTGTCTGCTCTGCCAGTAACCACTCTCTCCTTCTCACGCAAACCTTCATTGAGCTTTGTGAAATAAGAACAGCCCCAAACCTGGGGGGGTAAACCCCACCCAACAGAATGTCCCTGTTCGGGCTTACCCATAACGCCAAAGCTGTCCTTATCCATTGGATATTAGGTGTAGGAGTCAGCAACAGGCTGATAAGTTATCACCTATTTGGGGTCGTCCAAGCACCACCCAGTGGTCGACAGTGCCCGCTCCCACTGTTACAGGTGTATGTTCAATGGTGGTCCAACTTCTATGCAATCAAGCCCCAGTGGCGCTACAACGCCTGTAAATTGAGGCCCACCCATGGGGCCCATTGTTCCTCTGGATCCCAGACCTGAGAAGTCAGTACCCTCGGAAGAATTCCATGATCCATAGTGGGCTAGTTGCATTACAACCCATAAATTCAGCAACAGTTTAAGGAGCAGTGCATATATTTTATTCCTAGTTCACTAACCTGTGCCCTAATAGGTACAAACGTGTTTCGCTTTTGTTGCACCATGGGCCTGTAGTCGGGGTATATCTCTACCTTTGAGCTGCCCTGCTGTATCTTCCCACCCTCCCTTCCTTGTCTCTGAAGTTTAAGATCCTGGCAATCACCGGTCTGAGATAGGATCCCGGTGGAGGTTTCTTCTGGAGGGATCGGTGGGCTCTTTAAACAGCAAATCCCGGAGTTCGCTTCCCAGGGCCCATCTCTTGTACAATCAGGTTTCAATGTAATTTGTTGGGTTTTGGCCCTCCATACCTTCGGGTAGCCCCAGCACTCTGACGTTATTCCTATGAGAACTCCCCTCTGCGTCTTCAGCCCGCGATTCCAGTATAACATTCCTCGCCTCCAGCGTCTTCATTCTTGTTGTTAGGTCTCCAGTAGTAGTATACATTTCCTTCAGTAGTCCTTCAGCTGTTGTAACTCTCTCTGCAAGCGAGCGTACATACTGCCTGAGCAGCTGCATGTCTATTCTTACTGCATCAATTCTGCCCTCCAGTGAGGTTCGTAGGTCAGCAATGGCAGCCATCACTTTATTTTCCTAAGGTTCCGTTTGTGGCCCCTGGGCTCCACTTGAAGTCAAAACTGCAGGAGAGACAGCGTCCGATTTTTCACCTGCCCAGCGAAGGAGTCATGATCAAGCCTTTTTGTTTGTTCTTGGTAGGGGACATAGCCCGTAAACTGTTTAGCCAGTCTGTGCAGCTGTGTAGCACAACAACGTGTTGCAGTGAAATGAGTCCCTTATTCCTCGTTCAGTGTGTGGATATCATAAACGCTCTTCAGTCCATGGTACATTCCCAAGGGGCATGGCATGGCATGGGTTCATGTTATAGCCCCACAGGGGCTGTGTGCGCAATCCATTGTTTCTTCCATTCGTTATGTCCCTTAAGTAAGTTCAACGTTAAGCTCTAGAGCAGTGCTAGAACCAATGCTCTCGTGCTTGCTGCAGCGTTCCCAGTAGTGCAGTTCGTATGTTAGTTCCTCCTTAAACGTCCCACTGGCCAAACTGCGGGACCACAAGCGCCAGGCAGTCCCCTCTCCTCCACCCCTCAGAGGAGTCAAAACACGTTGATTAGCCCCAGAGCCCTACATGTTCATTCCTTCTCGGGATTGCCCTCAATACAGTAAGTGAGGGAGTAGGGACGCCAATGAAAGCCTAAGGCCTTTCATGCAACAGTGCGCCAGGTGAACAGATGTCTCCGGCACCTTACCAGCAATAGGTACCACGGTGAAGGGTTGTATGCTCTCCTGGTGCCTCCAATATGGTCCCAAGTGTGCACACCGGCAACTCACAGGCGCTTGGACCCCTCACCCCCGGCGCTCACAGTCTGCCAATGGGTTGCCTCCGCATATGTGGCAAGCAATCTCATCCCTCACTGCAGCGGTCATCGGACGGGTTCTTCTGCTGCACGTATACCGCTCGGTCGAGACTCCCAGTCTCAGCAATCTCACCGGTAGGTACAGTGTCTTTAGTGTGGGGGCTATATCGAGCTCAGCCCAACCGCGTCCCAGCTAACAGAGCAGTCGCCCAGGGCAACCTGGTTCACCAGCGCGTCCTCCAGCCCTCAATGGATCATTTAGGTCTAGGAAGCCGGCCTTTTTAATTTACCGGGCTCAGGACAAACACTGCGCTCTCCCAGAAGTCCGATTTTCGTCTGCTCTGGGACGTAATCCAGCCACAGTGATTCACCAGCAGGGGATGATCGTAGAAACTGCTATTTTGTACCATTTCCAGGATCGTATGTCAGGATCTCAGTGCAAGCTCAGACAGGTCACGTCTTCACTGCATGAACTGAAGCCACGCCCCCCTAGACCTTTCTCATGTGATATGATGTGGCATTTATAAAGCGCCTGTACACAAGTGTGTCTAGTCACGACAAGGCAAGGAGGGGGAAACAAAGAGGACAAAATATCGATCTTCCTAGGTCTTGTGTCATTCAGTTTGCACAAGTACGGGGACGAGGGAAGGGGAGAAGTGCCAGGCGGGAGGGGGGGGGGATGCAGTTAACTCACAAGTGCAGCCAGTGGGTGGCTCATAAGTGCAGAGAGAAGGGACTATAGAGTTGCAGATACAGACCCTTAAGTGCTGTGGAGCCCGGAGGCAATGCGAGGGCAAGTAGACATGCAGGGGCTTGGGCCTGAATTCAGAGGGTGACCAGTGTTGTGGAGCAGTCAGGTGCATCAGCAGGGGAGAGGGAGAGAAAGCGAAAGGAAGGTCTGGAGTTGTTTCCGGAACTGGAGGTGGATCTGCACAAGTTTGATAGGCAGGAAGGCTGTTCCAGAGGGAGACCCCAGCCAAGGAGATGGATCTGCCTCCAACTCTCTGATTGGAGAAACGTCTGACCCTTAGAGTTGGAGGTGGATGAGCAGAGAGCTCGAAAAGGAAGATGTTTTGGAAGAGAAAATTGGAGGTAGAGCGGTCCCAGGCCCCAGAAAGCCTTGTGGACAATGCAGAGGGTCTTGAAGTTGATCCTTGCAGCCACGGGGAGCCAGTGAAGAGATTTCAGAGCTGGAGAGATATGATCCCTGGGCTTGAGGCCAAGGTCAAGTCTCGCAGTCCTCTTCTGGATAAGTTGTAAAGGTCAAAGAGTAGTGGCAGAAAGATTTAGAAAGAGGGTGTTGCAATAGTCCAGCCTAGAGAGCACCAGAGCTATGGAGACAGTGCGTTTCTAGGGGAAAGTGAGAAAAGGAAGAATACCTCTGAGGAGATGCAACTGATAGTTTGACTTCTTAGAGACGTCGGAGATGTGATGAGAGAAGGAGAGGGTGGAGTCGAAGATGACACCAAGGTTTTTAGCCTCACAGGAAGAGGGCCCAGAGTGAGGAAAGGAGGGCTTGCGTGTCCCAATTAGGAGGGTCTCAGTCTTACTGGCATTAAAGCAGAGATCATTGGTGGCACACCATTCATGAATTGCGCCCAGGCAGTCTGGTATGAGAGAAGAAGCAGAGGTGGCGGAGGGGAGCCTGAAAGAGAGCTGAGTGTAATCCGCATAACCTGAGAATTGGAGCAGAAAGTAGTTATGCGGTGGGCAAGAGGTGCCAGGTTGTGGTTGAAGAGCCAGGGAGAGAGGCTAGACCCCTGGGCAACACCAGAAGTAGAGGAAAGACCCCAGGTGGACCTGAGAGGGTCAGTCAGTGAGAAAGGCGGTCAACCAGGCCAGTGCCTGATCAGTAATACCAAGATTGTTGCAGAGGCACTTGAGCAGAATGGCATGGTTGACCGTGTAAATAGCAGAGGATAGATCGAAGAGAATGAGGACAGAAGGGAGATTAGACTCCATATTGGAGAGCAAGTCTTCACGCGTTTTCAGGAGAGCAGTTTCTGTACATCTGGCAGCTCTGAAGCCAGAATGGTGGTCATGGAGGCAACCAACAGATTCAGTATGTAGATTAAGCTGGGAGATGGCCAGCCTTTCCAAGAGTTTGCCCAAGAAAGGAGTGATGGAGATCGGGCGCTAGTTAGCCGGAGAGGAAGGATCGTCCGAGGGCTTCTTTAGAAGGGGTTGAACAAGAGTGTTTAAGGGGGAGGGGAAAGTTCCAGTGGCAAAGGAATGATTGCAGAAATCGGTCAAGGTTGGAGGAAGGGTGTCTGTGGTGCTTGATGGTTCTAGTTGAGCAGGGGAGAACCTGCTTTGTCGAGACTTTCCTAGATCAGACATGTCTAGAAACATCGTCAGGGCTGAACAGGGAAAAGGAGGAGATGGCTTCAGACAGCCCAGGAGTGGCAGAGGAGGAGTAGGGTGGACAGGATGTCCTGAGTCTTAGTAGTGAAATGAGAGGCCAACCCTGTGCAGAGGGCCTGAGAAGGAACAGGAGAGGCGGAGACTGCAGCAGGATTGGTCAGCTTCTTGGAGATTTAGAAAAGTTTGGCCGAATTGTTAGATGCTGCATAGATGCAGGCTTGGATAAAGGCTCTCTTCTTAAAGAGGACCGAGTCTGTACTGCCTGTGGAGCAGTCGGCAGGCCAGTTTTTCAGGGGGGGCGCCCGATGCCCTCCACTTCCTCTCCGCCGCCCTACACTTGCATTTAAGGGTGGCGAGGTCGGAATCGTACCAAGAGTTGCACTTGAATTTGGGCTTCAAGCGCATCCTCATGACAGGGGCAAGGACATCCAGAGTGTTAGAGATAGAGAGATGAAGGTTAGAGACAGCTGTGTCTGGGTGTGAGTCAGCCAAAGGAGGAGGAGAGAAAGTAGCAGCAAAAGCCTCAACTGACACGCGCTTCATGGGTTGGTTGACCGAGAAGGTAGGTGGCAGTGCTGCAGTCGAGAGAGAGTTGGGAAGAAAGGAGAAAGTGATCACTCCAATAGAGGAGTAGTGAGAGGGTTCGAGAAGGGGAGGTCTGAGGCGATCAGAACATCCAGGATGTGCCCTGCAGACTGAGTCGGGCCAGAGGGAAGACTAGAGAGGGAGGATCAGAGGTTTGCGAAAGAGTCCTGCAGAAGGGCCAGTAACATCCAGGTGGATGTTCAAGTCTCTGAGGAGGAGAAGTTGAGCGTTAGAGGCAAGGAGCAAGGAGGAGAGGTCAGCCCACTCACAGGAAGAGGGTAACCTGGCCAGGCGGTCTGTATATAGTGGCCACAGTGAGAGAGATGTCAGAGGAGTGTTTGACAGCTGAACGAGAGTTGAGAGTAGCGATGCGGGGCAGGTTGCCATATTTGAAGGACTTCCGGGGAGGGGCACAGGCCAGAGGCACACCCTATGGAAGTGTTGGTGGTACCAGATGATGGGCAGAGGAGGAAGGATGAGAAGGCATAGTAGTCGGAGAGGGAGAAGAGTGCCAGAGGGGTGGCCAGAGATTCTGCAGGGGGTGCAGAAGAGGTGGCAGAGGAGCCATAGAGGTGTAAGAAGGGATAGCAGGAGAGGAAAGGAAGTTGAGAAGGCATGGAAAGCGTCTATCAAAGAGGAGGAGATTGGCCTGAGGGCCCTGGACCAAGACTGCTCCATTTAAGTAGCCATTAATGATGGTCTTGGAGTAGTCGAAGGGGGCCAGGAGGGCCTCCCACCAGGTAACACCATTAATGGGGAAAAGAGGAAAAAGGAGAGAGAACAGAGACCATATGGGAGGGTCCATGGGCCTGGAGAGGGAACGACAGATTATGTCAGTAAGGGTCTGTCTGGAGGAAGCACTGGTATTGGTATCCGCAATAGGGAGGCCTGGGTTGGATACCAGGATGTCCCTTTTTAGCTTATTCCTGCCAGATGTTTTGAGAGTGATAGGATAGTCGATAGAAAAATCAGTTTGAAAAGATAGGTGAGACAGAGAGCACCATAGGGTGTGTGGGGAGGAAAGAGGGGGGTAGGGAAAGGGGAGCCCAGGCAGGGGAGTGGGGAGGGGAGGTCACACAAGGGGACACACGAATGGGAGGGAGGCACAACAAAGAACAAGACTGTACATAAAAATCAGATGCAGTACAGAACCATCAGAGAAAAGAGCACAACAGGGAACCTGGAATTAGAGAATACAGATGTAGTACAGACCAAGGCAGACGCTTCCTGAGCCCGGCCTTGGGGGTGGTGTTCTGCGAGAGGATCACATGAGGGTGTGGGGGACCAGGCCAGGAAAATTAACTCCCTTAATTATTTCCCTAGAGACCCTTTAATCTTAATGGCTTATTGTAGAATATCTTGTGAAGAAACAAACAAAAAACACATGGGGGCTTGAAGTCCCATAATGCTGTAGGTACTGGAATAGGGACTTAGAGGCAGTCTAGTGATTGTAATGACCCACACATGAGCAGGACCTCTGAATATATATATGCCCCCCTCAGGTGCACGCCATTGGAACAAGATGGCAGGTTTGCAGAAACCACCTGTTCCAGTTGCAGGAGATGCTGAATGGGAGAGGAGAGACGTCAGAGTCTCTGATATTTGTAAAGCAGATGATGGTCCTGAGATGTTCTCTCAGGTTTCTAACCTAAATTGGAAAGGCGCGCAGTGGGAAGTGGCAATATTGCAAGCTTTCATATGAGAGAGAAAGGCTCTCCCGCTGTCGTGCAGTGTCCCGGTGGCTAGCGAGCACTGGCAGACCCGAGAAGCGAGGAAAGTTCCTCTCCTGTTCGGCGCACGGAGCAGGAAACTAAAAGCAGTCTGCCGGGAAGACGGAGGCAGAAGAAGCAGAGTGAACCGTGTCAGTGTTTCGCTCGGACGCGTGTAACTAAGCCAGCGAGTTTACCAGGGAAAGGTAATCCCGGTATGCTCTGTATGCGACCGCTGACCTCTGAGCATGATTTGGAATACCAAACTGATATAAAGAAAGTATGTTGATGAAATCCGAACTTTACAAGGAGGCAAGCAGAGAATGGTTACAGCTATTATTAAAAGTCAGCACCATTACCAAATCAAAGAAGGGGCAATACAAAAGCAAGCTAATCAGAACCAGCATTGCCAAAATCATTTAATTACAAACATCCTAACACCAGGAACCTTCCCGGAAACCTTAAAAACCTCCTACATCAAACCCGTCCTCAAAAAACCTATACTCCATGCACTCGGAGCCTTGCCTCAGGAGGAGCTGGAGCTCCCCTCCCCGCCCCCCACTGCAGGAGCATTGCCATGCCTGGAGGTGCCACAAAGGTACACCCCAAATCAAGGTAGGCCTTCTGCCCTATACTGCTGCATTGTGAAGTTTGCAGCGCGAGATCGATTTCCCCCACCTCACCTGCCGGAACCCTTCCATAATTCGTTATTATTGCATGGAAGCGGAATGCTAAAATCGTCTTTGCTAAAATCGTCTTTGCTGAAATAGTCCTCTTTACACCGGAGTGTAATCATCTACCATTGCTTGCCACGAGGTTCTTTGCAGTTCCAATATGGCCGCCCGCCATCTCCCTGACTACACCTATGCCTTGATTCACAGCAGGCCCAGCTTCTAATCCCTATTGGCTGCCTGCATATATTTTGAAAACCAATTGCAAGCCGGCAGGCTTGGAGCTGGCACACATCAAAGGCACCTTCCCTGTTGTGAGCCTGTCTGGAGCCGTATGGGCTGTGGGCCAGATACCACTACAGCCTCACTAACGGCGCCTCCTCACCCCGCGGCTGCACGTTTATGGACACTCGGTAAGACCCCGCCCCTTATCTAATCCCGACTCTTTCCCCCCCGAGCGTTCTTTCCACGTGGTCTCTGTGGCCACTGATGCACCGTATCCCACCTAAGACACGACCCACCCCTCTGCCAAACACGGAGTAACTTTGCAATGCGCCTGCACTTGATTGCTGTCTCACTTGTTTGTAATCTCGCTGCACGGAGACTGCCTATGTATGCATGTTTGCCTCCCACGACACTTCTGGTGCTAAACCTCCCTTCGGGACTTGCACATGTTTCTCTGTACCGTGTGATGCATGTTCTTAGTACCAGCATAGCATAACTTGTAGCCTTACATCCTAACCTTGTTGCATGACGCCCTATAGACCACCCCTAGCGCACTACAAATGCTGTCCAAAATGTCTTGTATCTGTTGCATTTACTTAATAAGCATTTATGCCATTTCGATTCTGTTGCCTTCAATTCTGTATTTTAATGTGACTTTCCATTGAGTGCTATCCAGTCTGATAACGAGCCTGCTTTGCAGACCACTGTGATTATACTGAACCTAGCCTGTTGTGACCATATTGATCTCAACCTGCTGTGACTATATTGAACCCAGCCTACTCTCCCCATGTTGTTAAATCTAGCCCACTGAGTCTGTGCCCAAACTAGCCTACTGTGATTATCTTGATTTTAGCCTGTTGTCACCACATTGATCTTAGCCTCCTGTGACCATATGCCCAAACTAGCTTACTGTGACTATCCTGATTTTAACCTGCTGTGACCATATTGAATATCGCCTACTGTGATTATATTGAACTCGGCCTACTCTGCCCACACTGAACCTAGCCCATGCAAACCACTGAGCTGAGCCTGAACATAGACTATGGCAAACTTATCACACCTACTCTGACTCTAGCACGACCTAGCTCTTGCCAACTAGGCTTCAGCTTTACCCTATCTGACCCATTTTACTGTAGCCAGCATTAACTGCAGTACAATGTGTGTCATTAAAACCCTGCTGTTATCTGTACCATTGCTGCTCATACAAATAATTTTGATAACCATGGATCAAATATGCACCTTGTCTCACACTGAACAGAAATACTAGACGTCGAGCTAGACTCCCTTCTCTCTACGAACCCAAAATGACTAGCAACACCCATTTAAAACACTGCACCAACCTTACCATTCCGCATATGGCGCAAGCCCACATGCAAACCACTTCAGATGCCAAAATGAAAGAACATATACCAGTAACCTTGAAATCCCAGAGATTACCCTACACAACTGCAATAGCTGGAACACTGATCAGTGCCAGATCTGTTGTGGCTCACGCCTCGAAATAGCCGGTATTCTAACATCAGACAACCTTGACCTCCTAGCGGGCACAGAAACCTGGCTGCATGAGGCAGCAGGCCCAGCGCTCACAGCGATACCAGAAGATTATCAACTCTTAAGAATGGACAGACCTAATTCCAGAGGAGGTGGTTTAGCCATCATTGCTAAAGCTAACCTGGATTTAAGACTATCCACGTTACCCCCACTAAAATCTTGCGAACTACTTTCGGCAAAACTGCCTATATCCCCATGCCGTACTGTAACAATCTACCTTATATATAGGCCACCAGGATCCATAGGCTCATTTTAAGAGGACATATCTAGCCTCCTAGCTAACAATATAAAAGACTCATCTCCGTTAATTATCCTAGGCGACCTCAATTTAGGATTCAACAATCCGGCCGACAAACGAGCTCAAGCGATGGCTACCATGCTTGCTGAACATAGCCTCATCCAAAAAGTCCTTGTCCCTACCCATGATAAAGGCAGGTCTCTAGACTGGGTAGCCACCTTAAACTGCCCAACAACCATCACCAAAATCACACCCCAACCTTGGACTGACCATTACCTAATTGACTTCAGCTTAACCCGCAACAAACAAATAGATAAAGATAAAATTATGGCACCTTCTCCTAAGAAAAACATCATACCTGACAACATCCTACCCCTCCTCCTTCCTGTGATCAATGCTCTGCCAAGCAATTCCAACCCAGACACTCTGGTTGACTCATATAAAGACATTATGGCTAAGGTCCTAGATACCGTCGCCCCACTTAAGGTACGCAAGAGTAAACGGACTCGCCTTAATACCTGGTTCACCCCTCGCCTTAAAGAACTTAGATAGGACAAAAGGAAGTTGGAAACTACATGGGAACACTCCCCAACGGAGGAAAATAAACTTAAACTAAAACTCTGTGCCAACAATTACAAGAAAGAAATTATCCAAACAAAAAAAAGAAGTCTACAACGATAAAATTTCTAAAGCTTGTTCCAATACCAAGGAATTATTTGTGATCCTTCGGGAATTAGAATCGCCCATACCTCCACCAGACAACGTACCTAAAGACCAGCAATGGTGCACTATCATTCAAAATGCCCTAGCAAATAAAATAAAAACCTTGCTAACTAAAATTGCAGCAAAAAAAGCCTTTCTCCCCCTTGTTGAAATACTAACTACTACCATTCCCAATGACAAGCCTGATTTAGCTCCATTTAAATTCTCCAAAGTCTCCATTCAGGAACCTGAAAAAATCATTGCCTCCCTAAAACCGTCAAATTGTAAAGGTGACCACTGTCCAGCCCAAATAATTAAGGATGCGGCTAGAGATTTAGCCCCCTTCATCGCTAAATTATTAATGCCTTCTTTTCAGCTAACACTGTCCCAAGTAGCTTAAAAGAATCCTGGGATTTACCCCTTCTCAAAAAACAAACTTTAGACCCATCCATCCCCACAAACTACAGGCCTATCACAACGGTCCCATTCCTCCTTAAGATAATAGATAGGCCACTCTATCTTCAAATTCAGAAATGCCTTGAGACCAACCAACTCCTAGGCTCTCGCCAATCGGGCTTCAGACCCCAGCATGGCACGGAGACAGCATTAATAGACCTTAAAGCTCAAATTGACGAGCTTAACGACAAAGGCAACACAGCTATGCTACTCCTCCTTGATCTGTCGGCAGCGTTCGACTTGGTGGACCATGCAGTATTATGCAAACACCTAGCTTCGGCTGCCCACTTTTCAAGTGAAGCTATAGCCTGGGTTAAGTCCTTTCTAGATAACGGAAGTATGCAAGTCTTCTCCACTTCAGCATCAGCAGACCCAATTCAAACAACATGTGGCGTCCCTCAGGGCTCATGTGTCTCACCAACCATGTGTAATATCTTTACTAAGTCTTTATTTGACAAATTGGATGGACTGGGTGTCACCTACACATATTACACGGACGACACCCAGATCCTCATTCCCCTTTTGGGCAATTTCATCTCAGATACAGACTCAGTAAATTAAATATACATCCTCATTCAGGCATGGATGGCAACCCTTGGCCTCTGCCTGAATGACGGTGAAACGGAGATCCTGATCCTTGGCTCGGCCAACAACCTAAAAAAAACTCAACACCAACTATAACGCCTTTAACCCTTTAACTGCCATGGGTATTTTCCCCCCAGTGCCAAGGCCTTCTTTTGGTGATTTCGGTATGCCGCCATTCAATGCCTTGTAACTTTTTTTGTTAAATGAGATATCGCGGCCAAATTTGGCCCCTTTTTTTTCCCACATGTAGGCGGTCGTAACGCCACCCAGGAATCCTAGGTTGCTGTAGAGGGGTGAGAGCAAATGAGCAAAAAGGGTAACGATGTTGTGTTTTTTCAAGAAATGCCAATAAAATGATGTACAAAGAAGCCTGTGTTTTTTTTCCTTGTAAGAGCTAGGAACAAATGGTTTGCTGTGCTGAATTCCCCAATTTCCTGGCTTTCAAGAACAGGTTGAGTGGAAACGAAGAAACATTATTTTGATGTGGTTATCAACCGTTTTGTGAGGTAGGTGATTTTGGCCATTTTTGCCAATTGGACATGCATGGACGGAATGGAAAAAAAGGATAGGAAAGCCGAATTGGAGGACAGAAAGGCATACATTTCTGAAAGGTAGACAAAATTTCAAGTTTAGGAAGGGGTGATTTGCATAGGTCAGGCAACAACCAAGCAGGGGAAAATGCCATAGATTGGGGGGGAAGCGGGAAAATGACCGAAAAAAGGTATGTGGTGGACATCGTTGTCTTGGTACGGCAATGGCTTCTATGAATTTTGAGAAAAGCAATGCTCCACTACATTCCCCCAACTCTTGCAGTTAGGAAAGCACACATTGTTTGTAGTGTTTTGCAAAACGAGCAATATCACAAGCCAAACACTGAGCCATGGTACACAGGAGTTTTATGCTTACGGCCTGAACAGACGTACTTAGCATGTGTAAATCAGGAAAACCAATGTGGTGAGGAACGGCAAGCATGCATTTTTTGAAAGAGCGCAGGCAGACCTTTTCAGGGGTAGGTGACTTGAGCAGGTTACAAAAGTGTATGGTGCCTAAAGCAGCGACTAAATGTAGGGCACATTGGTAAATGAAAGGGTTGTGTGACAAAGGGCACCAGCAAATGGGTCAAAACGTTATGAAAACCACACAAACACAATAAATGTTATACCTTCCCGTGTTCCCACACGTGTACCGATGAAAATGGTACCTAACATGTGGGTGCACCTATCTGGGTGCCAAGGGGAAAGCCGAACACACCCCTAACCCCAAGTCTTTTCAGACATCTGAATTTCACGATTTTTCCAGACGGGCACACCATACAGATATGGGCCTCAGGTGTCCAAGCCACCAAGGAAAACTCGGAACACCATGTATTTCTGAAAAGAGGACACCCGTGGGAATGCACGGAGGTCTGACTTGCGCGAAGCAGCCCAGAATTTATTAGCCACAATCCCTAACAAAGTGTGATGTTTGGTGTGGGGAAAAAAACAATTTTCACATTGTCGGGGATTCTGGGTAATACATTCTGGCCTGCTTCGCACAAGTCAGACCTCTGTGCATTCCCACGGGTGTCCTCTTTTCAGAAATAAATGGGGTTCCGAGTTTTCCTTGGTGGCTTGGACACCCTAGGCCCAAATCTATATGGTGTGCACATTACTCAAAATCCTGCAATCCGGCTGTGTGAAAAGAGTTGGGTTTACCAGTGTTTTAGGCTTTCCCCTTGGCTCCCAGGTAGTTGCACCCACACATGTGAGGTACCGTTTTCATCAGGACACCTGTGGGTACGCGGGACGGCAGGCCATGTGTTGTTGGCGGCGTGTTTCGGTAGATGAGCCGAGTGAAATGTGCGGAAAATGTGTTTTTTTTTTCACCAGATTTCGGACTTTGCCGGGGTTTTATGGGTAATACATTCTGGGACAATTTGTGCAAGTCAGACCTCTGCGGATTCCCACAGGTGCCCTCTTTTGGAAATACATGGGTTTCCCTGTTTTCCTTGGTGGCTTGGACATCCTAGGCCTAAATCTGTAGGTTGTCTCCCCAAACCCTTTGGGAGTTACAAGTGGTGTAGCCTTTTTCCTTTTGTGCCCGGTAGGTGCACCCACACATGCGAGGTACCGTTTTCGTCGGAACACCTGTGGGAATGCGGGAAGGTATGACATCTGTTGTTGGCGGCGTGTTTCGGTGGGTGAGCAGAGTGAAATGTCTGAAAATTGTGTTTTTTACCCCCAAATTTGGACTTTGCTGGGGGTTCTGGGTAATAAATTCTGGGCCACTGCGTGCAAGTCAGACCTTTGTGCATTCCCACAGGTGTCCACTTTTGGGAAAAGCATGGGGTTCCCTGTTTTGCTTGCTGGCTTCGCCACCCTAGGCCCAAATCTGTAGGTTGCCCACATGAACAAAATGTGCTGTGCCGAAAGGCTTGGCGTTACTAGTGGGTTACCCTTTTCCTTTTGTGCCCCGGTAGGTGCACCCACACATGTGAGGTACCGTTTTCGTCGGGACACCTGTGGGAACGTGGGAAGTTATGACATCTGCTGTTGACGAAGTGTTTCGGTGAGTGGACAGAGGGAAATGTCTCTGAAATTGGCTGGACATGAAGACCATTCTCAGACATCGCTCTGGCCACCCACCGAAACACAGCGCCAACAACACATGGCGCCACTTGAAGGAAAGCATATTTCATTTTCAGGCGCAACACCTGCACCTGGTTACACCTTAACGACCTCTAGACTAATGATTGCAATTGTATGTTTTACGTGTATGCCTCCTACCTTTACCTCTTGATACTTGTATTCTCTGTACCTGACTATCTGTATTTGTACCTATATATATATCTATCTATATATCTGTAAATAAGCTGTAAGTAATCTTGTGATGCTGTGCGCCCAGTTACCTAAGGGTTTCGTGCGCCCTACAAATAAACAAACTCCTCCCCCAAAACTACCGCCCCATCTCCAACACCCGCTTCATGGCCAAACTCATGTACCGCTTAGCATACAAGCATCTCAGCCTTTTTTAGTGAAGCCATTGACCTCATGCATTCTGCCCAATCGGGCCTCAGACTGCTCTGAAGAACAGAGTCCTCACTACTGTCCCTCTGGGACAACCTAAAAAGAACATTGGATGCAGAATTCTACGCTGTACCATTCCTACTTGACCTCTCTGCTGCCTTTGTTACCATCGACCACACCATCTCAGACTACACTCAATCAGAATCGGACACTGCCCTCTCTTGGATCTCCTCTTTCATCTCGAATTGCTCACAAATCGTGCTCATGCACCCTTTCACCTCTACCTCATGACCAGTAACAAAAGGGATCCCACAAGGAGCATCCCTATCTCCCCTCCTCTTCAACATCTGTCGTAACCCACTCCCTGCACTCATCTGCTCCCACAAGCTCACCTGCTACAACTATGCAGAGTACAGCCAGATCATCCATAAAATCCCCAAATCACCAGGCTCCGACCGTCCAGATCTGTCATCATGCCTCTTGGATATTGACTACTGGATGACGACCAACCACCTCATCCTCAATCCTAGGTACACAGAAATCCTAGTCTGCCGGAAAACAGTGCTCCTTCCCCAACCTATTCCCTGTCCACAATCCCTAGGCCTGCCACCGGCAACCTCGTCCTCAGTGAAAATCCTTGGATGCACACTCTTGACATGGATTTATCCCTCTCACAATACATGTGTTTTTTTAACATTTCTTTTATTGATTTTATGCAAACAAAACAACGAAAACCAAACAAGCAGCATAACCATAATGGTTCAATTACACATCGAGTTATCGTAGTCACTGCTCCCATTATCCCTCTCTCCCCCCGTGAGCCCATTTGTCAATCTCTTTCAATGTTTGGCACATGCGGCCGGGTTTCGTTCTCTTCAGAGTCTGTTGGATTTGATATTACTCCAAACAATTCTGTTATTAGCGTTTTCCAGGCAAACAGGGTGCCCGCCTCCCCCTCATCAGCCCGGCTACTCGCATCTTGCCATGCCACCGTTTCAGCCTCCGCCCATTTCTGCAAGTCCTTCCACCATACATCCACCTTAGGTTTGTGG
Source organism: Ambystoma mexicanum (assembly GCF_040938575.1). Classification (NCBI taxonomy): domain Eukaryota; kingdom Metazoa; phylum Chordata; class Amphibia; order Caudata; family Ambystomatidae; genus Ambystoma; species Ambystoma mexicanum. Next base: position 645,658,592 of record NC_090923.1, read on the forward strand.
CATTTCTTCCACCCCATGGCGATCCTACGTTTCGCAAGTACATACGCCAGATTTCTCAGTTTCTCAATATGTTTGAGTTTCCGTGGCCTAGGGAACCCGCCCAGTAAGCAGGCCCAAGCTGTGTCTGTGACAAGAGTAACCCCTTTATCAGCCAGTTTCTGCGCCACTTCTCCCCAGTAGCACCTAATAATCGGGCACGACCAAAACACATGTGTCATGTCAGCGTTTTCCAGGTTACATTTAGGACACACTTGTATTCCAGCGTTTCGGAATTTAGATATCCTCAAGGGGGTCATGTATGCCCTATGCGTTACATACAGCTGAATTTGTTTTAATCTGGCATTTCTAGACACTTTTTTGTGGTAACCCAGGGCACGCTTCCACACCCCATCCTCTATCGGGGGCCCCCACTTCCGCCTCCCAGTCCAGTCTCAGATGCGTCAAATCTTTCCCCACCTTAGCCATCACCATCTCATACAGTCTCGAGATCTCATGACCCCCTTCGGATATATCATACATTGTTTCCAAAACTGCATCTGGTTCTTCTATCAAAACTGTCTCTGGCCAGGTGTTCTTAATCATCAGCACCAATCTAATGTACGTGACATATTGACCCGTGTGTAGTCCCGCCTCTTCGTTGAGTTCTATAAACTCCTTAATGGATCCCTCTTGCCAAACATCGCCTAGCGTTGCCAGCCCCACCGATTCCCAGTAGGTCCTAACAATCGCCCTCAGCTGATCGTCCCCTCCTGTCAAAGCAACCAGCGGTATCTGTGGGAGGCACGGGTATGGGACTTCCATCAAGCGACACCAAATTTTCCATCCAAGCCTCAACATCTCAGGACGCCCCCTCATTTCAGTTTCGTACAGCCAGATCATTTCTTTCAAATAAAACGGGGCGCAGTCCTGTCCAAGCACCCTGTGCTCAGGGGTCACTTCATTAGAAAGCCACTTAGCCACATATTGTAACTGTCCCGCCAAATAATAAACCTCAAAATGGGGCAGTCTGATACCTCCTTTTTCATAAAAGTTCTGCAGTTTCCAAAAAGCCACTCTATTTCGGGTACCGTGCCACAGGAAATCCCTACACATGCTGTTCAATTTGCTGAAAAACTTCTTGGGTATTATGTATGGGATATTACTAAAGTAATGCAGGAGCCTGGGCAGGACTTGAGCATGGCCCCCCGCCCCATCATCGCCAAGGGCAATCTTGCCCAGAACTGCATACTGTTTCTAATTTTCTCGACGGCTACTTCCGTATTGTATCTGTGTTCATCTTGCACCGTGTGATATACATCTACGCCCAAATAGCGAAAAGAGCTAGTTGCCCATGGTACCTGTAGCACCGGCAGTCCATCTACAGGGATCCCCTTATAGCTACCTAGCGGGAATATGACAGACCTTTGGGGGTTCACCGAGATGCCCGACAACTCTGCATACCTTTCCATCACTTCAAGTATGTATAAGAGATTTTCTTCTGGGTATTGCAAGTACAGCAACAAATCGTCCGCGTACAAGGATATCTAGTGTCGTTCCCCTCCTACCTCAATGCCAATCGCCTCATACTGTGCCCTAAGGCAGATTGCCAGAGGCTCCAGGGCCAAGATGTAAAGCATCGGGGACCAGGGGCACCCTTGTCTGGTGCCTTTGCCAAGTTGCCATCTTTCGGATATCACCGCTCAAGTTCGGACCCTGGCAAGCGGCTCACTATACAACATCTTGGCCCACCTGATATAGCACGGCCCCATTCCATACCCTTCCAAAGCAGCCAATAGCCATGACCAATTGACCGAATCAAAAGCTTTAACTGCATCTAGAGACATTATCGCCATCTCACCCTCGTTCTTACTACCCCATTCGACCACCCGGTGAAGTCGCCTATGGTTGTGCGTTATGTTTCTGCTCGGGACATAACCCGTTTGATCAGGATGTATGAGTCTACCAATCACTTTCTGCAATCGATTTGCTAGGACAGCCGTGAGAATCTTGCTGTCCTGATTTAGCATCGACAGAGGCCTGTAGGAACCACATCTATGCTCCGGTTTATTGGGCTTGGGCAGCGGTATTATGATCGCCTCTCTGAGTGATTCCGGCATCCCTCTCACAATACATCAACTCCATATCCAGAACCTGTTTCTTCCAGCTGCGCATCCTCAGGCATATCTTCCCATACCTCACCTATCCTGACCGCATCTCTGCCATCATCTCCATCATCCTCTCCCGCTTAGACTATGCAAACTACCTTTACCTAGGTGCGTCAGCGTTTCAGCTAAGGAAACTGTAAAGAATCCAAAACGCTGCGGTCTACCTGCTCATTAACCTACCTCCCAGAGAACACATCAGCCCTATTGGCCAACGCAATACCTTTTTAAAGCCTTGTGCATCACTCACCGGGCCATACACAACACTGGCCTGGAATTCCTCCAAGACTAGTCACTTGCTACCTCCCCTCAATGACACTCCGATCTGGCACAGCATCTCTTAGTTGTTCCATGTTACAACTCCACCAGACTGGGCGGATCCACCTTCTCCGTCTAAGCGCCGATCATCTGGAACTCTCTATCCCTGCACATCCGCAATATTGACAATCACTTGGCATTCAGAAAGGCCCTCAAAACCTGGCTCTACCCTCCCTCCTCTTCAAACCCTCTCAAATTCCATACTGTTGATAGGAGCACAGAAACACTGACCCAAACAAAACACTCCTATCCACCAATACCCTCATGGATGCCGGCAGCGTTCGCTGCAGCACACCATGGAAAAATCTCTCCTCCCCCCCCCCCAAATCCCTTCACTGACAGACATTCGTATCCCCCCCCCACTGCTCAGACTTTCGTTCCAGGGAGACCACGACTAGCGAGGTCAGCCAATCGCCTAGGACCAAGAAAAACGCATTGAAGACTAACTCGATCCAAGTTTAAGGTATGTATACCTTGCATCACATCTGTTGACACAGGCCGCAGGCACAGCCACCCATCCATGCACCCTAGAATGAAGCTATGGTTATGCTATTGCAGTCTAGCAGCTCACATAGCCATCCACACTGAAACCCCTGATGAACCTCAACACCTCTGCACATTGAGGCCATACATGAATGACAAATGCAATACAAGTCAGGTCAGTATTTAAGCAGCTGCCTGCAGGAGCAAAAGGCTCTTGCATTGAGTTCGCTCCCAGTCCCTTGTGCTTTGATCCTTGGATTTCTACTGTGTTCTATTGCTTCCAGAACTTGCTTCTGTTCCAGTGCCCTGTGCCCTCTGTCTTGCTGCCCTGCTGCTCTGCTTTCATTCCCCTGCCTTGCCACTTTTGAGCTTCGTGCACTACAGCCCTGCTCCACTGCTTGTAGTCCTCTATTCTCTCTCTGCAGCCTTTTGGCTCTCTACCACCAATTATCCTGTTCCCTGCCTGCAATTTCTTGTTCTGTGCCCATACTCTGTGTTACCCGGCTTTAGCTTCCTAGGTTGCAGTCCTGAGTTTCCTTGTTCTGTGTCTGCAGTCCTGCCCTTGTTATTCCAGCCCAGATTTACAGTTCATTGAATTCTGTCACCAGTCTGCAGCTCAGTCCTTGTATTGTAACAATATTTGTAAAGCGCAGCAAGGGCCGATGGGATTTATGTGCTCGTATGAGCAGAGAGAGAGGGGGCGACTACCCACACTAAAACAGCAGTGTTTTGAGTTGTTTGCGAAAGCTGGGTAAGACATGATTGCCCCGAATATGCTGCGGAAGAGCATGCCATAATGACGGGGCCAGCACAGAAAACAATCTGCCACCGGCCTGAGCGGGCCTAATACAGAGGACGCGCAACAAAAATTGTCTGACAAAGTGAAGTGCTCTAGTTGGTTAATAGATGGAAACATTAGATTGAAGAAATTGGGCTCCCACAGCGTGAATGGCACAGTGAACCGTGCATAGAATCTTAAAATTCACCCTGGCCTTGACTGGCAACCAGTGAATGCGTTGGAGAAGATCTTGTGAATGAGATAGCCTAGGGGCATTAAGAGCCAACCTGGCGTCAGCATTTTAGAGAATCTGAAGCTTCTGAATTAGCATCTCTGGTTGACCAAGATAGAGGCCATTACAGTAGTCTAAAGCCCCCATAATGGAGGCAGTAACGATCTTAGCCCTAGCTTCATCTGAGAGAAAGGGGGTGAAACTTCATTAAGGTCTTCAATTTAACAAACCCGGCCTGGCAAACTGCCGAGATTTGAGATTCCCTGGAGCCAGAGGCCATGACCTTAATGCCCAGGCTTCTGACAACCACAGATGGAGTTGGGCACGGCCCTAGACAAGCAGGCCAATATTCAGAGGTCCAACAGGAATTGGCAGACTCCTTACCAATCACCAATACCTCCGTCTTCTCTCCATTCAATTTTAGCCAGTTTTCTGACATCCAATTCCCCTACCACTGAGAGACAATCTCTCAGGCGCTGGGGGGGGGGGGTGGGGGCATTGATGCAAAAGAGAATCTGGGTGTCATCTGCATATATAAAAAAAAGTACACTGCAAAACTAAAGATAAGCATGGCCAGTGTTACCATATACAAATTGAAGAATAATGGTGAGAGTGCCAACCCCTGATGGACTCCACAGCCAAACACCATAGGGGGGGAAGGTTAAAGTGGGGGGGGGGGGAGAGACACCACCTGAATGCGATTTAACAAAAAAGATGAAAACCATTTCTGGGGGACCCCCGAGACTCCCGCGTCAGAAAGACAATGTAGAGGTTTTTCATGGTCTATGGTGTTAAAGGCAGCGGTCTTGTATCCCTACTATATCATCAAAAAGAGAGTTCATTATAAACTCTTCACCCATCCCTGGGCGAAAGCCTGCCTGAATGGGATGAATAATTTTGTTAGTCTGAATAATCTGAGAGCTGGGGGGTGATGATGGATTCCAGCACTTTTGCCATTGCAGGGAGTAAAGAGATAGGCCGGTAATTCTCTGCCGCTGTTGGATCAAGCTGAGGTTTTTTCAACAATGGCAACACCACTCCGTGCTTAAGTGCATTGGGGATAGATCCCGCCATGCAAGAATAATCTAGTGCCTCGGTGAGGAGGGGAACAAAGTCCCCCAATAGGCACTGGAGGATGTGAAGAGGAATGGGATCAATGGGAGAAGCAGATTTCAATTTTGTGACCATAGTGAAACTGAAGATGCTGGGACATTGACTAATTGAGCAGTTAAGGGACATAGACTTATCGAGAGAGATGGGTCTTTCAGCCCTTATCTTATCTCGAATAGTGCAGATCTTGTCTTGGAAAAAAGACACAATGAGATCACATTGTGCTTGGGTACAAATTACTGTGGAGGGAGGCTGAGCCGGGGAGGATAGCTCTTTAGCCACCAAGAAAACCTCCTTAGAAGAGCATGTTTCTTTTAAAATCCGACTAGCGCAGTGACGGGCTTTGGATATTTTTATAGAGCACTAGCTGTCCCTGGCCACGTGTTGCTGTGGCTCAGTCTGGTTAAATGGAAAAGAAAGAAAAGAGAGAGCGCACATTTCTAATAAGTTTAATTTCACAATGCTTGTGTGTATACAATATTTTTTGTTGTTCCATTGTCTGTGCAGATATAGAGATTGTCTGGTTTGCCGAGTGTAGAACACGCAACATATAATTGTCCATGTGAGAAGCAGTCCGTGTCTAGATCTAAACCGCACAATTCCAACGATTGGCCTTGAGCTTTGTTGATGGTGATTGCAAATGCAAGTTGGCATGAATTGAGCTGTTACGATTTCTGCGCCGAACAACGTCATTTGGAAGCAGGAGTTGTATTTCCTGATGTTAGATGATAAATGCTTTGATTTGGCGGTATATCCGGCAAGCAAAGTTTTTAATGGCTCTGGTGGTTCTCCAAGTTGAGGCAGTTTAATTTTACCTGTGGCGCAACACATTCCTTTCGTTGCTCCATTAAATTTCAGAGTCTTGCAATAAGGACACACTTCAGTCATGGTGCCGATGAGAACATGCCGGCTCAAACTATAATCAGCTGGGTTCTACCGGAATGCAAGGCGATTGTAATCGCGTGATTGCTAAGCACAGAGTTGTGTTTGACGTTGATCTGCTGTTTCTCGTTGACGTCTTTCAGCCACTCTCAGCCTGTCCCATTAATTCTGTTGAGAACGAAGCAGATCTGAAGCTGCAGAACGCGATCACCGTGCTCGCAACCATGCATCCTGAAGTCTGGCTGCATGTCGCTCTGCTGCTTCCTCGGCACGTATTTGAGCCATTCTAAATCGGAAACGTGGAAATGGAATCGTAAAATATTTAGTATAGTGTGTGTTGCTTTTATGTCCAACAGGTGGCACTGTTTTTCAGACAAGGCATGTTTTTACCTGTCACAGGTGTGACAACTATGTATAATAGGTATATAAAAACATGCGCCTATTCGAATGCAACATTGTGTCAACATTTCAAAGCAATCGGTTAACAACTTTCAGAGATTTAAGATTTTGAACAAACGAACATTAACATTTTTATTTATATAGATTGATGGTACTTTCTGGCTTGTATAAAAGCCAGTTTGTTAGTGTAATCGGGGAAAGTATGCCATTTTCACTCCAAACGGTAATACTTTTGTTTTAGGGTACTCAGCCCTGCAGAATACCAGGGGGCAGACAGCACCATAAGTGTGGGAAGCAGTTGAGAGGGGGGCCAAAGTGTAAGCTGCTTGTTCGAAAGCAGAAACCATGGCATTGCATATATTCATGCCCTCACCCTTTTTCTGCTGAACTATGTTCGAAATGCAGTTTGAAATGTCCTCAATAGGCCCAGGAGCGCTGACATTTCTTAAGAGAATGTGGTTTAGATTAAGCGAAAGAACTGGAAAAGGCAAAAGGCATCAGTAAATTGTCAGAACATACCATCGGCACAGGATTAAAAACGGAGAGGTCAGGAATGTTTGAGAAGATCATGTCAAGTTGGTTTCCCCTTATCTCAGTAGGACCTAAATTATGAAGCGGGAAGCCATAGTCGGCGAGAGAGGCAATGAGTTTGTGGCCAGGAGACACATGAAGCTGACAAGATTGGAGACTAAAGTCTCCCAAAATTACCAATTTAGAATAGATAAGAGCTAAATCGGCAATGACCTGCACAAAGTCAGTCACAAACTGATTAGTGACAAGACCTGGGCGGGCGATAAATGGCAAGGAAGTACATAGAAGTTACTGGAGATACCTGGAGTTTTAGTAAGTGATTCACAGGCCGGGTTCTGGTTAAATTATAACACCTTCAAGAAAAAGATGTATCCACTCTAAAAGCAACTCCCCTAACTCCCTGCCCACCCCCCCACTGTAGGTGGAGGACGATCACAGTGAAAGATATCATAATTGGTCAGTAAAAGCTGTACAATGTCGGGACCAGAATGGACTTTGATCCTTGTTTCAGTCAAACATAAAAAGTAGAAAGGTGCAGTAGTTTCCAGAAGGTACCTGATGTCATCTGTGTGCCACCGCAGAACGTACGTTAATGAGGAGGGCTCTGAATAGGGAGGAAGGGCAGAGAATCTCTTTCAGGGCACCGCGGGCTGCAGCTGACTGACAAAGAAAGCCAGAAGGCCAAGCCAAGGCTGCAGGTGCCAATGCAATAAGCTCAGCATGAGAGTGCACAATGGAAACATTAGACAAAATAGGAGCTTCACGGCTGTTTGCTCTGACACAAGTGTCGGAGCAAACTGAAACTGAGGTGTAGGACCGACGAATTAATGGGGCTAGAGAGAGGACTTGCCGAGGAGGAATGGGCAGGCACCTCAACAGAATGTGGAACACAATTGACAACACAACAAGGTGAGCAAAGTAAGCAGCAATGTAAGTGGGCATAGACAGCATTTATAAAATAAATAAAAGCACAGTTTTCCTAGTCCAGGGTTTCAGTCCTGAGTTTTCTTGTTCCTGGTCTAAAGTTCAGTCTGATGTTCCTTGATTCTGGTCCTTTGTTTCTAGTCGGCAGTTCCAGTCTCCTGGTCCATTGCACTTAGATTATTTTGTTCTTGCTTTTCCTTTTTCATTCCTGGTCTCTGCCCTGAACCTTGTATACTCTGACTTCCTATTCTTCCCTGGATATTTCTGTTACTGTTCTTTTCCTCACTTGTGATTGTGTAATTGCTTTGTTCAGAGTTTGGCTGCTGGGTTTCCAAGAAGTCAATGTCTGCCCCTTTCCTTTGTTGCGTTTTCGTATTGTACCTTGTGCAATATACCAGTGTACTGGTTCCTGCTTCAGGAGGCAGTCATTGTTCCTTTAAATTAGCATTCCGAGTGGGGCTCTGTAACAGTAACCAACTCAGAAGGCTAGAGTTTGACCAGACCCTGCAGGAAACTCTTCCCCCCCCCCCCATTCTGTGTACACCTCAGGTGGAAAACGAAAGTGTTTCTTACTTGTACTCCCTCACCTTTTCTGTTCACTGCCTTCGTTGCCTGTCTGTAGTACTTGTCTATCCTGTGTTGTCTGCAGGATTCTTTACACTCATGCCTCTTGTGCACTTTTCTCCCCTTTGCTTTGTGGGCATGTCTCTACCCTCAAGACAAAATCAACCTCTGTCCTAACGAAGGCCTAGAAGAGAAATGCTGCGACATCGCAATTGATGGGCAGATCGTGAGAGAAAATGCTGAAACGATGTGTCGACATTTGTTTTTAACTATATAATGTAGCAAATGAAGTAAAGCATCAGGATATTAGAAAACAGCAATCCTAAGGGAAAATGCTGGGTGTTATCTCGACTCATTAAGAAACAGTGAGAGTTTATAAACAGGAAATAGTGTGTATTTGGTGATCTGAACCCAGCGGCCTCATGAATACCTCACTCAAGTACTATAGCAATGAAGAAATAAATATCCTTGAGAGAACCACATTATTTCCCTATTTCATCATGTGTGAATATGAATGAGGAAATATTTTGAAATTGTACTGTATTTGCACATTTGGCACTTTAACCCCTATTCACACTATTGCACTTTAGAATATTAAATGTATATTTTTGTGAGTCATTTTACTAGATGCCTTGTAATGGAAAAAGATGTGTCTCGGAAAAATGTATTCATTTTGAATTTTAAACTTTATATAAAAAAAAGTTGGAATCTCAGACGCAGTAATTGAAGTGACTGTATGTAGATGTAGTCATAAGCTGCATATTTGAAATCCAGGAAGAGCGGTTAGTCTGTGGTGATGTAGTGTTATATGTTTAATCCCTGTTCTGCCACAAGCTCCCCTTAAACAGAAAATGAAGGTATCGACCTGTTGTGAGAACTGGTCTGGAAAAAAGGCAAATCCTAGAATCCTGAGGTGGTCCCTGGCATTACAGCCATTTTCATTTTAAGTTGAACACAAGGCTGGCAAGAAACAAGTTAACATAGAATTTCTCTCCCGATACCCCAAGGCATTTAGCGGTTAGGGAGAGGAGGAATCCAAGGAGTTGTGAAAGGATCGAACTGTGTGACAAGGCCAGGATCCTTGCCTTGTCAAGAGGGGGAAACCCTCTGCGCAAGGTGTAGGAGGCCTACCAGGGAGAATCCTACTAGTGAGGTAGACCGTGGCAGTTGAGAGAGCCCAATGCCTGTCCTGCCTTGTGCCAGTCTATTCATGGGCCATCAACCTCAGGGCATACCTCCACAACAAGATGCTTGCTAGTGTTTACTTGTTTCTCCTTGAGACATCCCACCCCAACAAGAAACTAGGGAGAAGCATCTGAGGGGAAGCAGTGATTTTTGACACAACCACAAGTAAGCAGCTACCTAAGATTCTGCAATCTGCCTGCACCAGAGAGAGACTGGCAGAGAGAGACCACTACACTGATACCAGTACGTGGCAGACCAGGGAGCTGGGCAGTGTTGCTGTACAGCTGTGATGAGCACACCGAGCTGCTGCTAACACCCCAAGACCCCTAGGGACTAATACAGGGGCAACAGCCACCTCCAAATTGTGACTTATCTTTGGTCCTGAAGGAAGGAAGGCCTCAGACACACACTCTAACATTTAGCCTCCGAGGCTTAGCCCCCCCATTTGAAATCTTGGCTGCCTATAACACGCCCTGTGTGGGACGACAGGGCCATATTGGCTAGGGACAGAGGGCCAACACACAGAGGGGTAGGGGTTTATAAAAAATACAAACCGGAAGCATGAAGTGTGAGTTATTCAGGTGAGGTCCGAGATAGAGGAGGTGAAATACTAGTCGACTAGCCGGAGGGAAAAGCGGGGGAGCGTGGAGGTGATCTATGGAGATAGTGAGGTATTAGCTAGTGACAAAGTGGTACAGTAGTGTGGATGTGTGTTAGTGTTTCAAGTGTGGTAAGAGGAATTAGGAGTGACTGAAGACTATGGGACCGAGAGGGAGGAGGGTGTTTGAGTAGTTGTACTGTGGGGGTAGTAGTAGTGTGTTTTTTAGGGGGCAGTTGTGATTTTGAGGTAGTAGTGGTTTGGAGGGGTGAGTAGTGGAAGCATGAAAGAAGACCAAATCAAGCAGGGTATCTGCATTGTGCAAATATCATATCTCTTTAAACTACTAACAACTGTCTAGAATAGGGAAATTTAGGAAGTCCCTCAGGGAGTTTTGTGAGATAAGGCCAATGGCTTTTAAGTCAACAGCTGAGTCTGTTTAGCACTTGGCATGCAAAGGGGCAAACAATCATTGGGGGCTACGGATGTCTGGGCTAGGAAGGAGGTGTTTGTCTATGAGAGAGAGGGAAAGCCATTGATATTTTCAAAAAAGAACCTGGAGCCCACTCTGACATTTGGAGTGATTTCTGTGCCATCTGTAATAATTGCGATTGGCCTGTAAAATGAACATATTGTGATGTCTTTGTCCTCTTTCAGAATCGCCATCACCAGAGCCCCAAGAAACAAAGGGGTAACACTTCCTTGCAGCAACCCAGCATATATCTTTACCAGGAACTGGCAAAGGTCCTCTGAATTAGGCTTATAAAAAGCGGTGGAATAGCCTTACTCTTACAGTGCTTGTCCTACTTCCAAGATTTCTATGGATTTTTATACCTCCTCCAACTTAATCGGGCTAACTACTCTGCCTCTTTTGAGGAAAGCCTGGCAGCATCTACTGCTTCCGAATATGTTAAGTGTCTTCTGTTTCCATTGCCTCCCTTCCATACAGTGTTTGATAACATTGAGTGAAGCAGCATGTCCCCTCTGGATGGCCCCATTCCACCTCTTTCCATTTCTTATCTCCCACAACTTTCTTACCAGGAAAGCTCCAGCTTTGTCACCCTTTTGATAATATTTCTGCCTCACAAGTCTCATTTACTGATAGAACTCATGTAGGCCTATATCATGTACATGCTGCCTGACGCAGGTAGTATATGTCTTGCCAAATACTTGCATTTAACATAAAAGTGGGGTTGGAAAAATGCCTCACTAGCCCTCACACTGAGGGGGTGCCCTGCCTCAACAAAACAAACTAATGGAACAGTCTGTCAGAATGTCCAAAATAAAGTTCTCCATTCTGTGTCCAAAACCTAATCTGACCCTCAAACTCTGAATCTTCCTGAAACGTGCAACTAGGGAGAAAATAAAGCATCTTTCTGCTGCTCCTCTGCAGCCTTGTGGTGTTCTTTAGTACAAAGTTCCAATAAAGAAAGTTCCACCAACTCAAAGTAAGATTATTATTATTTGGCATTTTATATAACGCCCAAACCCAGAGGTTATCATAGTGTTCAATACATAGAAGAAATTTGGTTACATATGGATATTGTTATTCATACATGTTGAAAAGTTATTCGTACTTACTGAAAAGCACGTTTTTACACGTTTTTGAAGACACAGTAAGATTGCTTGTTTCTGGTATTCGTTGGGAGAGTGCTCCAGAGGGAGGGTGCTGTGACCCCAAACCTGCATCCACCTGCCCTTTTGTTTCGGAAATGGGGGGTGGTGACAAGGGATATGCTGGTGTTGGATCTTAGGGCTCTAACTCCATGTTTGTGCTTTTACTGGAAACCAGTGTACCTCTATACTGATGGCTGAGATGTGGTTTGTGCGTTTGAGTCCTAAAGCGGCATGCAGCGCTTTATTCTGTAGAAGCTGAAGTTTGGCTAGGTTAGCGGCTGATGTGCCCTCGAGGAGCATGTTGCAGTAATCAAACTTAGAGAGGGTTAATTCACAAGCTAGGGTAAGGCAGTTGGTAGGAGTCCCAAAGTGTCTGCTCAGAGAAATGAGCCGAGGGGTATAGGCCGTGGAGGATGATGGCGCCTTTGTGTTTTGTCATGGTCAGCTCAGCTTCAAGATGAACTGTTAGGGTCTTTACATTCTTTAGGACAGGGATGGCAGTACCATCTATGTAAAAGAGAAGGTTGGGTCCAGGTGTTTTAGGAGGTGGGGGGAGCAGACACTGAGGGTCTTGGTTTTCTCATTGTTCAAACATAGGTTGTGTGTGGCCATCCAGTTTTGAATGGTGCTGTATACAGAGTTCATGGTATTGGAGTCATGAGAAAAGTTGCCTGTGATGGGAATAAGTATATGGATGTCATCTGCAAAATTAGTGTAGATTACACCCTGCTCGTCTAGCAGGTCGAAGAGGGGCTTGGTGTAAGTATTGTAGTGGGTCAGTGAAAAACAGGATCCCTGAGGGACACCTAATGGGGCAGGAATGGGGTTGGTGGCCGCTTCCCCTATGAAGACTCTAGTGGTGCGGTCGCTGAGAAATTGGTGTATCCAGGCGGTGGCCTCAGGAGAGAAGTGGAAGTGCTGGCTTAGATGTTGGCAGAGTGTGCTCTGGTCAACTAGGTCGAAGGCCGCTGATTCTCTTGTTGGTTCGCTTACTGAATAAAGTCCAGCAATGCCAAGGGGGACAGGCCTCTTCTCTGGTCTTCACTTTTCTGATGATGAAGTGAGCAATTTCTGAATATAGTGCTGTTCTGTCACTGGCCAACTTGGTTTACCCTCCTGCCAAGAATTGCCAATTTTATTTCCCAGAATTACTGTGTCGAGGAAGAATATGGTAAACTTCAAACATGTCTATTTTACTCAATTCGGTTGCTCCTGGATACGCTTCACTATTTTATGGCAGGGGGTGTATGTTTGTGTTACTATCATTCTCTATTCCGCTCTATGGGTTGACCACACTCCTATATTAGTTGTCACTGCCTGTCAACCCTGCAACCATACATTCTGAATATTTTATCCCAGTCTACCCAGGCAGTACCTTTTTCCAGACAAATTCCTGGTACGTCTCGCCTCCTAGCTGCTATATGAGGTCCCCACAGGCTTTCAGGGAAGCGACCGCTCTCTCTGACCCAGCTGTCATACAGCAGTGGTTGAATCACCCTATCAGCGGGTTCCTCTTTGGGAGCTTGCGGGTGGTGCGGCGTCTCTACTCTACTCGATGCTGGGAGGAGCGTCTCCCAGCCCCCGCTCACAGTTTGTCGGGAGGCCTTGTCAAAGGGAGGGAGGGAGGGAGGGAGCACTGCGCCAACACCCCAGTAAGGTGCCAGAGTAAAGGCAGGCCCTCTCCCAGCGCCTGCCGGAGGTCCCCACCGCAACAAGGGCGAAAGCAGTACCACGGTGGGCGGATGCCAGCAGCAAAGAGGTCGGCCCGTGCTCACTGCAGCCCAGCAACAGTACCACAGGACGTGACAAAGATGCACACGGCACTAGGGGGTGCCACGTTATCTACAACACCAGCGCGGCTCCAGCAGAGAGTGTTTGCTGGACTCTTCGCAAATAGGGAGCCTTCACTAGCTCACCAGGGAACCCCTCCTGGAAAAGCGGCCACTAGACCACCAAGGAATGCATAGAAGAGGCCTCTAGGAAGGTCTTTATTCATTTCTTTATTTGTCATTTATTAGGCACACTTAGCCCAGAGGCATCAAGGCGCTCATGCTTAAAATGATGGTTACAGTGAAGTGTTATGATGTGATAGTTTATTTCTATAGCGCCTATTCACAATGTGTTTCAAAGCACTTCAAGGCAAGGGAGGGAACAAGGGAAAATATAATGACATTCTTACAGGCCATGAACAGTAAGGATGCGAAATTAACTATTGTACTCGGCCTGACGACATTTCAGATAGTGCAAGTGCTAAGCCATAGATAAGGAAGGGACGGGGGAGAGTGGGAAGGAAACGGAAACAGACAAGTGCCTACTGTACTAGGCCTGACAACATTTCTGGTAGAGCCACAGAAAACAAAAGGTGAGGGAGAGGGGTGCAGAAATGGAGGGGAGGAATAAAAAAAATGACTATCGTACTAGGTCTGACGACATTTCAGATAGTGCTCCAGGGGGGTGGACAGACGAGGTTGCCATCATACTAGGTCTGATAGAATAAGTGCATAGAAGAAAGTAAGGGGAGGAGATGAGAAAAGGGAGAAAGGGTGAGGAGGAGAGAACAGAGTAAGCCGTCAAAAAGAGTGGAGAAGCAGAGGGGAGAACGAATAAAATAAAATTGCAGAAGTCGGTAGTAACACATAATGTTGCAAGTCTGGATTCAAGATGATGGTGTTGGTTACAAGTGTTGGTACTTCATACATGTTACTTATAGTGCATTTTACAGATTACATTTACATACATAAGACAAATAAGTATTTGTTACTTGATAACTTGTTTTGTTACTTGATACTTGTTACTATTTGTAATTACATTCATGGTTACTTGATATTTGTTGCCAGATTGTCATTACATTCACGGGGGAAGTCTATCGTCTATCGCTTGTGTGTCCTTTGTGTCATTGTTGTAGGTCTAGACTGAATAGTCTAGTTTTGAGATTTTTTCGGAATGACCACAAAGAAGGATAATTTCTTAGTTGTGATGGTAGGGCATTCCATAGATTGGCTGCGACTACCAGGAAGCTGGACCCCCCCTGCTTTTACTTTCTTAAATTTTGGGATGGTGATGCGGTTAGAGTAGGAGCGGCGAGTAGGTCAGTTAGATTGAGTTCTAATGATTTTGTTACTGAGGTAGGTCGGAGCCTTGTTGGCCAAGCATTTGTGGGTAAGGGTAAACATTTTTAATTTGATCCGGCCATGAACAGGTAGCCAGTGAAGATATGTTCATTCTTAGGTGAGTTTAGTGGCGCTCTGATTGCATTATTTTGCACAACGTTTTTTAATGTTTCTCATGCTGGTGCCTACGAATAGTGAGTTGCAATAATCTATCCTGGAGAGGATCAGGGCTCTTGCTAGTGTGACACTGTTATCGGTTGAGAGAAAAGGTCTGCTGGATCTAATGAGTTTGGAAGTATAGGCTGCAGACGAAACAATGGCATTGACCTGTCTGGTGAGGGAGAGAGATGAGTCAATGTAAACCCCCCAGTGTTTTTATTTCTTTGCAACTTGGATCTTGTTGCCATCAATGTTAAAGGCTTCATATTGTTTTGGCAGGTTGTCAAGTTTAGATTTATTTCCTATTAGGATGAGCTCCGTTTTGTCATCGGTAAGGCATACTTCATTTTGGTGTATTAGCAAATAAGGCCAAAACCCAATATTTTTTGTTTTCGGGGGAGCAAACTCACAATTGGGTTAGATTAACAAGAAACAGAGAAAAAAAGTACCAGGGACCTGGTGCTTAGGAGTTGCTTACCCCTCACTACCCTCATTCAGAGTAAGGTTGGATACAATATTAGTCACACATACATATGATTATATAACGGCAAAAATTTGTGTCAGTAGCACAAAAACCAAGGGTAGAAGAGAGAGAGGCATACATGAGAATAATTTTAATTCACAATCTAGAACATTAAAAAGCTACAAATGAGAGCATCAATCACATACAAATCAAATAAAAAAGACACAAATAGAAAGAATGTAACATTTTTGTCAAACAAATATATAAGGCAAGGCTCCAGGTGACAAAAAGCCTTAAGGAGAGCAAACACAGGCGAGATGAATTAATACACCTTCAATTCCTGATACAAAAATGTTGCAAAATAGCGAGAATTTAACATTTGCTGAGATTCAAAGTGTCGACATGTTTCGGCCAATGCTCATATGGGACAGTTTCTCAAGTGTCCATACAGAATACAGTTGTAGTGGCCATCATCAGGACAAGACATTTCTTCAAACACAGCCTTATAAATGATTCGATATTGGCGTCACACAGATCTAAAAAAATGCACATATATATAAAATTAATCACAAAGCATAGACACATTTACATATATATTGAAGCTGGATGACAATGACAATGTGGCCTCTGATATTTGGACATACCCTATATCGGCTGATGGAATAGCCTAACATACTTTTAAATCCTTCAATTGTGTCATATAAACAAACCAAATTCGAATACATGCCGAGCATCATGCCCAGAACATTTTGCAATAGAAACATAACATTGTGTGACATAAGAAAAGTGGATCCAACCCTTACCAATAGCTACTGTATAGGGTGTGATAAAGAAAGAGACAAACAATGACTCTTGCGCAAACAGAAATGTAGCACAATATGATTACTTCAATAATCAGAGGATTCATAGCGCACTCTGCATGAATGGAAGATAACAGGACATTAATTCCATTTTATGCCATTCTAAACCCAAATCTGTTTGTAATCTAATCTGTGCCAGTGTATAATGTTGGACCAGGGTGGCGGTAGAAACATCAAGCCAAAAACATAGTCGGGTAAACTTATTTTCTTTTTAGGCCAACCCAAGAAAAACTAATTGAAAAAGACTCTAGCATAGTTCCTTAAGTATTTATCATCTAAATGATGCAGAGCAATGAGAACAAGTGTGTCACATGCGTAGACAAGTCATCTATAGTTCAAAAACAGCAAACTTGTTTGTTTCGAAGGGAAGCATAGCCCTTACAAAGGACATGTCAGAATGCGTACCTTTGTTTACACGGAACAGAGTCCCTGGCGATTTTTGACGAGCAACAGGCGCGGTTGTATCAGCGTTGCATAATCAAGTAAATCTTTTGCCAAGTGAGTCCAAAGTAGTTTAACAATTAGTCAGTAGAGGTTCTGCACAATACAAGAAGGAAACCAGTTAAACTTGGCAGCTCGATGCGAGTCGAGCGAGTAACTATGGGCGCGGTGGAGAACCAACGCTTACCTTAACATACTGCAGAAACCAAAAAGAATCCTCTCGTCACCGCCGCTGTGTACCAAATGGTCAGAGCGGTAGTGCGGAAGGAGAATTTAAATACGTGTATAAATCACGTGACGACGGGTAAAGGCTTTGTTCTTTAAAGGTGCAGTGTGTACACCCACCTCCTACAAAGGGAGGCATTAAAACGCTCTTGTCCAAGTTTACCAATGTTCCAGGGAGATGCATGCGCAACACATCAAATATCCACTTAGGAGTGCCAACGATAGAGGGGGTGTCATAGAGGAAAACTTCATCTCAAAACGTCCTCTTCAAAATGTAGTGTATGCGCATATTAAGAGGACCTACTAAAACGCGATCTAATAAAACGCGACGCTCGAACTAAGATCTCGGCGTATTGGCGTCAACACCTCACCAAAAATTAGGGTGATGGTGACCCCAAGAGCCAAGCTCCAAACAGGAGTCCCAGGGTATATAAAACACCCCAGGGGCCAGGGGGTCTAGCAGGTCAAGAAGGTGTGTTATCTGCGAATTTCTGACCACATCACGTGATCAGATTATTCCATTCCACCGAAGAATTGAGCCCCTGGTTGACCGTGTTCAAAGTATATATTAGTCTTTGTTCAGCGCGGCTCAGAGACAGATCTCTATTTCCTCCTCTCGGTAAAGGGGATATTTTTTGAATCACAAACCATTTGAAATCAATGCCCTTCCAGTCGCCAATACCGACGATCTGGATCTATTGTTACAAAAAAAGAAAAAACTGATCCGTACAGAATCTCACGGACAGATGATGCTAGCCTATTTAAAAGCAGGCATAATACCCGAAGGATTACAAGTCAAAAATATCCCAAGGGTATTTTTAGACAATACCAAATTCAAAGGACAATTTAGCGCTGTTGGGAATAAATGCTAGAAGAGTCCACCAAACAAAAACTGGAAATTGAAACTCTTGAAAATAAGATGAAAGGTGACAACCTCATAAAAGACATTAAAGATTCCCATCTTCAATTTATCAAACCATATTCTCACTGAGGCAGAAATATCGGTCCTGAAAAATGGACTGAGTTTCGTCCCTACCACCATAGCCCAAGACTTTGACACTCAGGTTGAATTACACAAATTCTTTCGCCTGATTCGTTTAAAATACTTTTTCAAAGATGGCCTGTCTTCTACTAAAGCACCTAGCATTACTGGCCTTAAAGTTCCTTCACACTTCACTCCCTCTAATGCTATGGTTAGCCCGGCCATTTTAGCATTTGAAAATAAGATCTTAGAAAAAACAAAACATCTCTTGAAAGATAAAAACCACCATAGAGATAATCTGAGCAATAGTGAACGGCTGGCTCTTGATGCTCTACAAAAGAACACAACGTTTCTAATAAAACCCGCCGATAAAGGCGGAGGTATTGTTCTTTGGGATACCACACTGTATTCCACAGAAGTGATGCTCCAATTGAACAACCCCGTCTTCTATCGTAGACTCAACCATGATCCTACAGCCTCCATCGGTGAAGAAATCAAAAGCCTGATGGACCATGCTTTACAAGAAGAATGGATTGATCAGGATGAACATCAGTTTCTCATAAAAACATCACCTGTCACTCCTGCATTTTATCTTCTTCCCAAGGTTCACAAAAATGTATGTGTTCCACCCGGGAGACCTATTGTATCAGCCATTAACTCTATTCTAGAGCCACTTTCCATTTATGCAGACTGGTTCCTTAGACCTTTTGTGCTACACATGAACTCCTATGTAAAGGACACCACTAGTATGATTAATCTTGTCTCCGAGATCCACCTTAACACCACCGATCTTCTAGTTACCCTGGACGTGACGTCCCTTTATACAAGCATCCCACAAGGAGAATGCTTGAAAATTATGGAGATGTTCTTGAATCGACGGACTGATACATTGCTAAAAGTACCCACACCATTCATCATGGAATGTATTAGAATCGCCCTGACAGAAAATTTCTTCTTATATGAAGGTACCTTCTATAAACAAATCCATGGTACAAGTATGGGGGCCACTTTTGCGCCAGATTTGGCCAATTTATTCATGGATCACTTTGAAAACACATCCATCTACCATCCATCCAATCCCTTTTAATAAAGATATTCTGAAATGGTGCCGTTACATAGACGACGTGTTCATGATCTGGCAAGGGGATCTTCCCCGCCTGCACTGTTTCCTAGAATGGCTCAACAATCATAACCCATACATTAAATTCACTATGACGTCCAACTCTACCACCATTCCTTTTCTGGATCTTCTTATCTCAAAAACTGAAGAGGGGACTCTCATCACGACCCTGTTCCGTAAACCCACTGACAAGAACACCCTTCTCAGATACAATAGCTTCCACCCTCGGAGTTTACGTGAGAATCTACCTATTGGGCAATTCCTGAGACTCAGAAGAAACTGCACTGATCTCGGAGATTTTACTAGAGAAGGTAGAGCCTTGAAACAGCGTTTGTCTGCTAGGGGGTATCCTAAAAAATGCATCAATCGAGCATATAAAAGAGCTAAATATGCTAATAGAGCTAGATGCCTCCAGCACGAACCCTCGATAAAAGAGGACAGGATTACATGTGTTAGCACGTTTAGCCCCATTAGCAATGCCTTGCGCAAAGTGATTAAACAACAATGGCACATCCTGACCACGGAAGACTTCAGCCCCATTCAACCTAGGTTTGCCTTTAAGCGCCAAAAAAAGTTAAAGATTTTTTGGTCCACACTTATCCTGCCATACGTCCTTTCTCATCACAACCCACTCTGTGGAATCTTCCACCAGCAGTGGGCCACTTTAAATGTGGCCACTGCTCAGTTTGCGACCTAACAGACAATTGTAAGTCTATTGACCTGAATGGCAAAGTTTGGAATTTAAGATCATTCTCCAACTGTGCTTCAGATTGGCTTATATACGGAATTAAATGTCTGTGTAACCTACTGTATATAGGAAAAACTAGCCGCACAGTTCGACTCAGAATCTGTGAACACAGGTCATGCCTGAAGAATAAAACTGAGAACAAACCTATGGTCTCTCATTATATTAAAGCAAAGCACCATTATACGGATTTCAAATGGTTTGTGATTCAAAAAATATCCCCTTTACCGAGAGGAGGAAATAGAGATCTGTCTCTGAGCCGCGCTGAACAAAGACTAATATATACTTTGAACACGGTCAACCAGGGGCTCAATTCTTCGGTGGAATGGAATAATCTGATCACGTGATGTGGTCAGAAATTCGCAGATAACACACCTTCTTGACCTGCTAGACCCCCTGGCCCCTGGGGTGTTTTATATACCCTGGGACTCCTGTTTGGAGCTTGGCTCTTGGGGTCACCATCACCCTAATTTTTGGTGAGGTGTTGACGCCAATACGCCGAGATCTTAGTTCGAGCGTCGCGTTTTATTAGATCGCGTTTTAGTAGGTCCTCTTAATATGCGCATACACTACATTTTGAAGAGGACGTTTTGAGATGAAGTTTTCCTCTATGACACCCCCTCTATTGTTGGCACTCCTAAGTGGATATTTGATGTGTTGCGCATGCATCTCCCTGGAACATTGGTAAACTTGGACAAGAGCGTTTTAATGCCTCCCTTTGTAGGAGGTGGGTGTACACACTGCACCTTTAAAGAACAAAGCCTTTACCCGTCGTCACGTGATTTATACACGTATTTAAATTCTCCTTCCGCACTACCGCTCTGACCATTTGGTACACAGCGGCGGTGACGAGAGGATTCTTTTTGGTTTCTGCAGTATGTTAAGGTAAGCGTTGGTTCTCCACCGCGCCCATAGTTACTCGCTCGACTCGCATCGAGCTGCCAAGTTTAACTGGTTTCCTTCTTGTATTGTGCAGAACCTCTACTGACTAATTGTTAAACTACTTTGGACTCACTTGGCAAAAGATTTACTTGATTATGCAACGCTGATACAACCGCGCCTGTTGCTCGTCAAAAATCGCCAGGGACTCTGTTCCGTGTAAACAAAGATACGCATTCTGACATGTCCTTTGTAAGGGCTATGCTTCCCTTCGAAACAAACAAGTTTGCTGTTTTTTAACTATAGATGACTTGTCTACGCATGTGACACACTTGTTCTCATTGCTCTGCATCATTTAGATGATAAATACTTAAGGAACTATGCTAGAGTCTTTTTCAATTAGTTTTTCTTGGGTTGGCCTAAAAAGAAAATAAGTTTACCCGACTATGTTTTTGGCTTGATGTTTCTACCGCCACCCTGGTCCAACATTATACACTGGCACAGATTAGATTACAAACAGATTTGGGTTTAGAATGGCATAAAATGGAATTAATGTCCTGTTATCTTCCATTCATGCAGAGTGCGCTATGAATCCTCTGATTATTGAAGTAATCATATTGTGCTACATTTCTGTTTGCGCAAGAGTCATTGTTTGTCTCTTTCTTTATCACACCCTATACAGTAGCTATTGGTAAGGGTTGGATCCACTTTTCTTATGTCACACAATGTTATGTTTCTATTGCAAAATGTTCTGGGCATGATGCTCGGCATGTATTCGAATTTGGTTTGTTTATATGACACATTTGAAGGATTTAAAAGTATGTTAGGCTATTCCATCAGCCGATATAGGGTATGTCCAAATATCAGAGGCCACATTGTCATTGTCATCTAGCTTCAATATATATGTAAATGTGTCTATGCTTTGTGATTAATTTTATATATATGTGCATTTTTTTAGATCTGTGTGACGCCAATATCGAATCATTTATAAGGCTGTGTTTGAAGAAATGTCTTGTCCTGATGATGGCCACTACAACTGTATTCTGTATGGACACTTGAGAAACTGTCCCATATGAGCATTGGCCGAAACATGTCGACACTTTGAATCTCAGCAAATGTTAAATTCTCGCTATTTTGCAACATTTT
The DNA here is from genome assembly GCF_040938575.1 of Ambystoma mexicanum. Classification (NCBI taxonomy): domain Eukaryota; kingdom Metazoa; phylum Chordata; class Amphibia; order Caudata; family Ambystomatidae; genus Ambystoma; species Ambystoma mexicanum. Next base: position 645,680,484 of record NC_090923.1, read on the forward strand.
TGTATCAGCAATTGAAGGTGTATTCATTCATCTCGCCTGTGTTTGCTCTCCTTAAGGCTTTTTGTCACCTGGAGCCTTGCCTTATATATTTGTTTGACACAAATTTTACATTCTTTCTATTTGTGTCTTTTTTATTTGATTTGTATGTGATTGATGCTCTCATTTGTAGCTTTTTAATGTTCTAGATTGTGAATTAAAATTATTCTCATGTATGCCTCTCTCTCTTCTACCCTTGGTTTTTGTGCTACTGACACAAATTTTTGCCGTTATATAATCATATGTATGTGTGACTAATATTGTATCCAACCTTACTCTGAATGAGGGTAGTGAGGGGTAAGCAACTCCTAAGCACCAGGTCCCTGGTACTTTTTTTCTCCGATACTTCATTTTGGGCCATCCAAACCTGGATGGCTTGGTATATTTTGTTATTGTTGTGGGTGTCGGTGTTATGGCATCCATATATTGGGATTAGTGTTTGTATCATCCGCGTTATTGCTATATATGGATTACCCATGTTATCTATTTTGTCAAAAAGGAGCTTTGTGAATGTTTTGTACAGTGTTGGTGATACACATGATCCTTGTGGAACACTGCATGTTACAGGGTTGGGGGGGGGCTGTTGCTGTTCCTGTGGATGAGAAGAGGAAGAGACTCATATGGTGGAAAGAAAGGATTCAATCCATTTAATAGCTTCTGGCGAGAACTGGACTGCGGTTTCGAGGTGCTGGCATAAGATTTTGTGGTTGACCAGGTCAAAGGCAGCAGAGAGGTCTAGTAGAAGGATACAAAGATCTCCTCTGTCTTTGAATTGGTCAATCTGTATTTTTAGGTCCAGAAGAGCTGTCTCTGTACCATGCCCGGGTCTAAACCCAGACTATCCTTGGCCTAGCAGTTTTTTTTGGTTTCTAAGAATTGTTGGATCTGCAGATGGGCTGCACGGTCAAGGATTTTTAGAAGGAAAGGTACTGTCGTGATGGGCCGAAAATTGGTTGGGATGTTAGGGTCTAGGGTAGGTTTTTTTAATAAAGGTAACACCCAGGCTTCTTTTAGGTCATCGGGTATGGAACTGGAAGTGAATGAGCTATTGATGACAGCGGTGATGAGAGGAGTTAGTTCCTGTGCGCATTCTTTACCAGTGTGGCTGGGTAGGTATTGCCTTTGTATCTAGAAGGTTTAAGGCCTTTAATGATATTGATAGTTTCTGTTGTGGTTACTGACCTAAATGCAAATTTGTTAAGCAAGGGTGATTCTAAGGCTGCAGGTGTGGATTGGTGGTCCAGATCAAGCTTGAGTATGGATGTTTTTGTTTGTTTTATTTTGCAAGAGAGTAATTCTGAACATTAGTGCACCAAGGTTGGTCTTTGATAGTGTGGTCGGGGGCTGGGGCAGGTGATTCAAGCTCTGAGGATGGCGAATAGTTCTCTGGGACGTGATTGGGTGTTTTGGATTCTGGTATTCTAGAGATTACTTTTGGCTTTAGAGATTGCTTCCTTGTAATTATTGGCTAGAGTCTGGAAAATGGCTTTGTTAGAGGGTGTTGGCGATTTCTGCCAGATAACATTCATCAGATCTTTTAAAATGCACGTAGATTTTGTAGTTCCGAGGTGAACCATGTGTTGGTATGAGTTTTGGTTTTCATTTTGTTAGATTTCAGAGAAGCGATTATGTCCATAGCATTTAGCATACTTTTATTGTATAATTTGACTAATGGGGATGGGTTGTCTCTAGGTAGGTAGCCTTAGTGGTGTTAGGAGGGGAAGCATGTTGTCCCAACTGATGTTTTTAGAGCTTCTAGATGGGGCAATGGTGCATTTGGTGATTATAGTGGTAGAGAATATTATAGTGTTGTGGTCGGACCGAGGTGAAGGAGTGTTAGATATATTTGTGGAGCAGTTAATATCGGCAATCCAATCTAAGGTCCAACCTTTTTTGTGTGTAGGTGTGTTAATGCGATGGAAGAAGCGCTTCGGCTTTCAGAGTCAGCAAGAGAATTTGCTTATGTATCAGAAGGATCGTTCAGGCCAAGGTTAAAATCGCGTAGGATGATAGCTTTAGATTGTGGTTTCATGGTGTATGCCAAACGAGAGGTGATATAGTCTTCAAAGGTGAGTAGTGCACCTGGAGTTCTGTACACTATGTGTAGAGTGCAGGTACAGGAGTGGGTGAATTCAACTTTTAAAGTGATCACTTTGGCAGTAGTGATGGCCAGTTCTCCTGAAATTCTGATGTTGAAGGTGTCTTTAGCTATAAGAGCCACTCTGCCTCCTTTGGAGGTAGTTCCATCTTTCCTGTATATTGTGTATCCCTCTGGGATGGCTAGTGACAAGTCTGGACCTGAGGCTGAATGGAGCCAGGTTTCTGTGATAGCCAGTAGGTCTAGGTCGTGGACTTGGATACGGTCTACAATGTCAAGGGTGTGGGCTGTGATGGATCTTGCATTGATAAGGGCTCCTTTTTAAGTTTATGGTCGAGTCGATAACCCCATGTTTTGTATTGTGGGAGTTGAGGGATATAGTGTTTTGATTTTTATTTGTATGAGCGTTACGCGGTTGACGAGGCATGGGTTGGTTCTATTAGGGTGGGAGTTCTGTTGAATTGCGTTGGCTGTATCAAGGCTGGTAACTCTGTAATCTGGTGGTTGGGTGACATTTGCAGGGTGGGTAGTCTAGTGGCCGCTATATGGACAGTCATATTCCTGTGAGTGTTGTGAGAGGCCGTTCAGGATGATCGTCTAAGTTTCCTTATGTGACCAGTTATAGGTTGCGTAAACTGAACTTTGATAATGGCAGAGGGACTTGATGTCTCGCTGGTGTGTGTGTGGAGTAAATAGTTTGGGAAGGGGGATGAGGTGTGGGTGTAGAGAATGGGTTCACTGTAGGGAGGAATGGAGTTGGCCAAGGGATGGGGTGGTGTCGTGGGCAGGGTATTATTGCAAGGCCGTTCTCTACGTAGGTGAAAGACCCAAGTGTGCAAGGCAGGTCTTTATGACTGAGAGGTGCCATGATTAATATTGGTAGGATGCTGATTATGGGCCTAGTTGGGGTAGAGCTGGGTGGGAGCAATTTGAGTATGTCACGCAGATGTTAAATACAGTAATCCGCCTGGTCAGTTAGATGGGCAGGTGTGGCGACATAGACCATGTAGACCAACAATGTAGTATATAGGATAAGTTAATGAGTCAGGTAATGTACAGTATTCAGTGTACAAGATGATACAGTATTCAATCACATCATGCAGTAGGTTCAAAGAAAGATAGGTGCACCATTAGCAATGTGTGGGTAGTACGTATGCTGGTGTGGACCCTAGACCGTGGTAACAATCACAGTCGGCAAGCAGGAGGTGCAAAGTTCAATGGGCATTCGATGCAGTAAATCGGAGCCTTAGCTAATCAGGCAAAGCAGATGGTGGCAACAATATTCACAATTTTCCCACGCAAAATAGTTTTTAGAACTTTTCTATGCTTAATCATATCGAGGCATTAAGGCAAAGAGGCAAATTAGTCTGGAGGCATATATATTAGGATTCAGCTAGACGTGAAAATGAATATAATACTTAATAATACTAGGACCAATACTCCCATTAGCACACTACTAAATTGTATTAGTGAGGGTAGTACTAGACAAAGTCTAACACATAGGTAATGCAAGGCAGATTACAGTATACCGTATGTTCTCATCACTCCAGGCAAGTATTACTATGGTCTACGTTGCAAACAATAAGTAACAAATCTCTAATTAGCTCATAGTTAGTCGTGCATGCGGCAGTTAGTCTAGACAAGGAGGTAGACGGGTAGGTGCACTGGCAAATAATTCTGTTCATCGGTGAAGACGTTTGGTGGATTGGGAGGCGTGTGTTCTGGAGACATTTGTATGATGCTGGCACCATGATACGTGGGTTTGATGGGGTCAGTAAAGGATCACAGCAGACTCTGGCATCTGGAGCTAGTTGAGCTTGCGGGTGCCAGGTGAGTAGGGCAAAGTGGGTGGGCAGAGGCCCTTAGGCCGGACAGACAAAATTAATGGGGATGCCTAATATCGCAGCTGGTCCTGCAGGCTATCAACAGTGAAACAATATATATTGGACCAGTCGGAAAGGGGGGTGACATTGTATTAATGTGGTCTTTTTACAAATAGCGACCATCCATTCAGTTAGTTCAAAACATAAAATCAATTTAGTGTCATACACATTTTTAAACATATAAAAAACAATATACATTCTACAATGCTATTTTTTTAATTTATTTTTACTATTTCACTATCTGTATTGTGTTTCTGAAAAAAATAAATCTATTCAGAGCCCACAATCGAGACCAGGCTCACCTATCAAAGTACACTACCACTCATTCTCTCTCATTCTTCATTCCATTCATATTCTCGATGTTCTCGAACTAACCCTCTTTGGTTAGATATGACCACAAGGCTGTTGTAATTTTACTGGGTTCAGTTCTATTGCTCAGTAAACCCATCTGTGTAGAAATTACTCACAGATTCCAAATCTCTACACGTGTTTTGGTTGTTCTCATAATCACTCTTGGGGTTTTCTTGGTGTAGCAACCTTCTTCAGGACAAACCAACAGCAAAGCTTCTGTATGCTGTGTGTTCCGGTAGGGTAAGCCCAGGTCTCTGCACTTATCAATCGGCGCAGATGATTCAGATATTGGCATCAGTCCATTTTGCTCTATGGGTCCTTGTTTTCCCACAATCGTACAATTCGAAAGGGCTGTGTTCTATTCTGAGCACGATCCTTTTCTCTTTTTCCCCAAAATCTGCAATTGGTGTTTCCGATTCTGCCAATAGCGACTAAGTTTAGGTGCAATTGCCACGTTCTCTTATATTACTTTCACGTGATTATCGGTAGACTGTTGCCTCGTCAGCGCGTCTGTATGTGTCACAGGCTGAACCCTTTGTGGTGTCCCTTCGTGGGTGGCCTGGCTCACGCCTTCCAGTGACCATGTGTCACGGAAGTAGGCTCAGAGTGTCTTTCCCATCACACCTAACCACCAGGGAATTTGATTAAGTAAATAAAACCTCACTAAGGGGCCCATTAGGCCACCAGGGTTACTTCATATTTATAAAGGCTGTAAAACAGTGCAACCTCCCTGGGACCAGTACATGGTCAATCTTGGAAAATGGGCGGGGATTACAAGCCTTTTTAAGCCTTTCCCAAGCCTTCCCCAGACGCACACCCTCCAGGCAGGTAAGTGAATCCCTAAGGTATGTGGCCAGTTCTGGGAGACGGTGCGGTACTTAAGTGAGTGTGTGTGAGTGGTCTAGTGTGGGTTATTTGAAAGAGGAGGTGAATTGGAGGCAGCCGTCGGAGAGACCAGAGGAGGCGCAAGTGAATGGCGAGCAGAGGCTATTATAAGGAGGGGATCTAGGAGTATTTTTTGTCTGAGAGAGGAGATTGTGAGAAGTAGAGATAGAGTAGGAGTAGCATTATGGTAGAGGTAGTAGTGACCGAGGTAGTCATAGTAGTTGGAAGCAGAGAAAGTAGGTAGCGTGTGTAGCGGAGTAGCGAGTAAGTGGATTAGGCAGTAGAGCAGTAGTTTGTAGTAAAGGCAGACCCTCCAACTTATAGCAATTTTTGCGATCCCACAAAATGCTGCAAAAACGGCGGTTTTTGCAAAAAAACCTGCAAAAACGACAGTAAAAAAAAAAAAAAAACCTCAGCGTCCCAGATTCTTAAAACGTATCAATGCAAGAAATGAAATGCGCAAACACATCTCATCACTTGCGCCCAAAAAAAGAGCTGCCCAATCCACAAGGGACACCTGAATGGGCATATTTTATTAAAATGTGCCCATTCAGGTGTCCCTTGTGGATTTTATATGCGCGCCCATTCAGATGGCCTTTTTCACCTCTGAGTAAATCAGAGGGCGTTTCTGCCAATTTAAAAGCGCATCCTAAATTTCCACGCAAGATGCACTTTTAAATGTGCAGAAATTGTAGGCAACTCTACACGCATGGGAGATGGGGGTGCCACTGGATGACAGGGGGGGCCTCATTGCAAGTCCGGCGGTAGCCGTGCCGGTAAAAACGGCACGGCTGGCGCCGGAGTCATTTTTTTCTGGCGGTCCCTCCAGCCAGACGCTGGAAAAAAGAAAATCTCCGTTCCCATCGAGTCCTATTGGACCCAATGGGAACGGGGAGGACGGATACACCGGCACTGTGTGCAACAGTGCCGATGCATCCGTCAAGGTCTGCGAACGGGTGCCGGTCAGACCTGGCGGGCTGAAAGGCACCCGCTCGCAGAACGCGTAGTTTGCCGGTCCGGAAACAGTAGCAGTAAGTTTACCGGTACCTTCATAATGACCAGACCGGCAACCTCATAATGACCCCTAGAGTCTTTCTTGACCCGGTCATGCAATTTTGTAAGGTATGAACCGCTGCTATGTCGCTTGCATTTCTGTTCCTCAAACAGGATAGAAATTCGTTTTTTTGGGTCGCATTTTACAGTGAACGTGCTGGGAGCTTGCAGAACACTGTTGGGGGAGCGCTTCCATTCAAGGTACTACCGACTTTGATCGCCAGAAATCAATCGAATGGGACAATTTGACCTATTTTGCCAGTACTATTCGATCGATTTTTATAAATACCGAACATGTGGGGGTTGCGGGGGTGTCACCCGCTCCTTATGTTCAGTATTTTGGCCTTGGAGGTTGCAGGGGTGTCCCCCGCTTTCTCAAAATTGGAGGTGGGGGTCTGAAAACAAAAGCAAAAAAAAACTAAAAAGGGACCCTCCGGCATCAGATCCGTCCTACGTTAGACGGACTAATCTGACACCGCAGGGTTGGAGGGGAAGCGGCAGCGACCAAGCAGTTAACTAAGGGAGGGGGTGGGTTGGTGGTGAAAGGTACAGTTTGGGTTGTTTGGCTGAAGTGCAAATCTATTTGCGGCAAAATTGACTACGGTCAATTCCGCCGCGAATAATTACACTTCTGTCAAACAACCCAGAACCCTATTCAAGGCAGCTGTCCAGCGCACAATTTGCACTACAGCTCATCCTCGTGGAAATGCGAAGGTTGCCTTTGAGAATAAGGTGACCTGATCATTTCCAAGAATGGGTTATCTAAAAATAGCATATCCTCTGCTTAAATGTCCAATATTTTGAGGATCATGGACAAAATCTAAATTTTGAAAAAATTGTCACACTATGAAAGGGAAAGGAGGGAGAGGAAGAGTGATGGATGAGATGTGACGCGATAGGTAAGAAAGCAGAGGGAGAGCAGTGGGTCAGAGGAGGAAGCAGTGCACAAGAGAGCAGAGGAAGCAGTGATGCAGTGGGCCATAAATCTCAGAGCGAGCGGAGGTATAGAAAGTAGATGGAGCATGTGGTCCGGGGGAGAAGTGATCCAGAAAGCAGAGAGGAAGCGGGTTGGCCGGAAAGAGGCAGTGAGCTGTAGATTGGGTAAAAAAAATGAGTTAACGAGTGCGATAGGATGCAAGATGCAGAAGCAGCACAAAAGAATGAAGGACTGTATATTGCAGGACGAAAGAAGGTGCGAGTTGGGAGTATGAGTTGGAGTTTGGCAGGGGCGGGGAAGTGCAAATTGTGACTTGACAATGTGACATAACACGTTAGTATTTGTATGACAAAGTGAGAGGTTCAGGAATGCAAGTTGTAATGGGGAGTTGGTGAGCTGTGTGATGTGTGTTAGTGAAAAGAGGTGTGTGGGTGTTGGGGGATTGGAGAACATAGAAGGGGAAATGTTTCAGCATTACAACTGATAATGATCAATTTAGTTAATACTATTAAATAGGCATGCACATTAAAACAAAAATGTAGCCAAACCAAAAAAAAATTCTGCCAAGCCAGAGACATCAGGGATTCTTCCTATTAAATGAATACAAAAGATACATAATAATGACTCTTTTAGCCTTGCATTCTGCCTCGTTCCTACAATGTGGCAATCTTACAACCTCCAGATAATAATGCTGCAATTAATAAAGGTTTGTGCCACAAGATTTGCCATTTCATGCCGCAAAATCCTGGAAGGTCTGTAAAGGGTGATAGCAAGTGTTATTGAGTAGAAGCATCAGTAGTCTGACAGTAGTAGGAGGAAGGAAGGAAGGAAGGAAGGGGAGATAGTGATAACAAGAACAGTAGTAGTAGGAGGAGAGTAGGATGAGCAACAGGGAGTGGGAGAATAGGAATAGCTAGTGGTAAGAGGAAAGAGAGTAACAGAAGAATAGCAACAGGCAAGGAAGTAGATTGGGGGAAGGAGAAAGGGAACAACAAAGGTAACCAGTGATACCGATAATAGTAAGTGAAGGAGTTGAGAAGTAAGAGAAGTCCCATAACACCCCAAGAACACTAAATGGGGCTAGGAGAGGGAGATTTGGAAGACCCCTAGGGAGTCAGGTAACCAACGCCTTAGGGAAGCAAACCTAGTCTTAAAAAGAGCAAGGGACAGTAGGGGTCACCTAGCGCTAGCTACTAACCTCCCATTACGGACACCTTGGTTAGGATGGTGTGAAAGAACGGGGAATTTAAGAGAGAGAGGGGATGGCCCTAAAGCGAAATTCCCCAGTACCCCTGTGCCCTACCAGTGAATCCATTAGACCAACCACTTTGTAGGGTAAGGCCCAAAAATCAGTAATCCCTTGAGCCAATAAAAAGTGCACAGAAGCAAGAAAAACAAGTTTATTACATACAACCGCAGCTGGCACAAATCATTCAATGTTGTACCATAAAATGCCTGCTTTTATAATGAGAATCAGGTTGGGAGAGCCACACTTAGAAGATTCAGGATATATTAACTTAATTTCTGAATATTAATGATGATACATACAGTATATCACTTATTTGTATTATAACAAACAGACGGACAGTAATACATTTTGCTTTTTAAGAGTACCGCTCGGTACCACCCCCAAGAGTGAGGAGGGTGTTGGCCTTCTGGTGGAGCAAAAACTCTTGAATACACAAACATAGGTTCACAAAAACAAGAGTGAGTGCAACCCAGGACCTTCGATGGACCATGGGTATTGTCATAACGAAAGACACAACAACGGGCGTTTACAGGTAACTATGAGGTAAAGTTATGTCATTGATCAATGACACAACATTACCTCATAGTTACCTGTAAAGGTCCTGGGTTGCACTCACTCTTGTTTTTGTGAACCTATGTTTGTGTATTCAAGAGATTTTGCTCCACCAGAAGGGTAACACTCTGCATCGCCATAATCTCTAAAACGAGCCTCTCACTCAGACTAGTACCCACCCAATCGATTCAATCCTGCGAGACCCTATCTGCCAAACTCCAGATAAATAATAATCAAGCACTCACCATTCACCTTTTATATAGACCCCCAGGCTCCTTAGGCACCTTTTGAAGAGGATATCCATAACCTACTCACTAATAACCTCAAACCTTGTTCTCAACTAATCCTCCTTGGGGACTTTAACTTAGGTTTCCACGACACCACGGGTACTAATGCTACAGTGGTAGCCAATACTATTCACGCACTAGGCCTAACTGAGTTGACAAGCCTACGCACCTGAAGGGAAGAACGTTAGATTGGATAGCTGACTGCAACTGTTCAGCCACTATTTCGTCCATAATGCCCTTACCTTGGACAGACCATTCTTTGGTGTCCTTTAACCTAGCTACTTCCAGACCTAACCCCACGGCCCTTCCACTAGCGCCACCTTGCTTAACCAGAAATAAAAAATGTATTACTGCAGAGAAAGTGATCCCAGCTATATTACCGACCCTCAACGCATTATCAGCAAATCTAAACCCCAGCACCCTAGTGCAAGGATTTAATAATATCATGCTCTCTACTCTAGATAAACTCGCAACTCTCAAGCAAACCGAAAGCTCATCTAAACAAATGGTTTACTCCACAGCTAAGAGACATACGCATCCTGACAGAAAGAGTGAAACCACCTGGAGGCTCTGCCCCTCCGCCGATAACAACGCTAAATTAACTTCTCTCTCTTCACTTTACAAAAAAGAAGTTTGCCAGGCAAAACGTAACTCGTATGATGATCGTATAGCCAAATCCAATTCCAGTATGAAAGAGCTTTTTTCCATTCTAAAGGAACTTGAGTCTCCTATCGCCACACCGGATGCCTGTACCAAGGACAAACCTTGGTGCACAGATATCCAGCAAGCCCTAACAAATAAAATTATCACACTCCAAAATAGAATCCAGCAAAAAAAGAAGTACTTAAAATTCAGGATTCGCCTAAAATGCCCCAGACCAATAATTTATTGCCGCACAGTAATACCTTCCACTTCTCCAAAATGACCACCTTGGAAGTAGAAAAAATGATCCTGTCGCTTAAACCATCTAATTGTAAAGGTGACATCTGCCCAGCACAATTAATAAAAGACGCTGCCAGAGAATGATCTCCCTTTATCACTAAATTGATTAACGCCTCCTTTGCCTCAGGCACCATCCCTGCCAACCTTAAACAGTCCTGGGTACTCCCCCCTCCTTAAAAAGCAGACATTAGACCCCCTCATCCCCACAAATTACCGCCCTATCACTACGGTACCATTTCTGCTCAAGATTCTGGACAAAGCTGCATACAACCAAATTCAAAAACATCTAGAACTACACAACCTCCTAGGAGAGAGACAATCGTGCTTCCGTCCCCTACATGGAACAGAAACTGCCCTTATTGACTTGAAATCCCAAATTGACGAGCTGAGAGACAAAGGGAGAACAGTACTTTTGCTACTCCTGGACCTCTCAGCTGCCTTTGATTTGGTGGATCATAAAGTCCTCTGTAGTCACCTGGATTCCACGGCCATTTCTCCCCGGAAGCCATTAGATGGATCGAGTCATTCCTGAGTGAAAGAACGATGAGTCTTCTCCCTCTCAGCAGCGGCAGATCCCACCCCCATCTCATGCGGTGTCCCCTAGGGCTCTTGTGTCTCCCCAACTCTATACAATATCTTCACCAAACCCTTGTTTGATGATTTGGACCATCTCGTTATCACCTACACTAATTATGCAGATGATACACAGATCCTCCTCCCGCTTTCTGGGGATCATGCGAAAGACACGGAATTGGTGAACAAGGTATATCATCATCCAGGCATGGATGGCCACTCATGGCCTCTGTCTGAACGATGATGAGACAGAGTTGATTATCCTGGGCACCCAAGCCAATATCAAAAAACTAGGCCAGGAATTCTCCTCATTCAATATAGATGGGAATATCATCCAAGTGTCCAAGGATGTAAAAACCCGGGGATTCTATCTTGATTCTACCCTATCACTTGATAAACAGCTAAAATCCCTTGCCTCCTCCACGGCTTACACGTGCAAACTGATAAGAGCCGGTAAACCATTCCTCTCCAATAAGAGCTGCTTAATCCTGGCTAGAGCCTTAATACTCTCCAGAATTGATTACTGCAACGCTCTATATTCCAGAGCTAATAAAACAATAACTCAAAGACTACAAATACTACAAAATAATGCCCTGAGAGCAGCACTAGGCATAAACAAAAGATCCCATATCTCCTCCGCCAGATGCCATCACAATTGGTTGACCACGGAGAACAAAATAAAACTCAAGATGTTATCCCTGACCCACAAAGCCCTTAACCCCGCCCCTAGATACCTGATTGACAAATTCCACAGGAGAACATCTCTCAGACTGACCAGAGCTGCCAATTCTAATTGTTTGACAATACCGAACTTTAGACTCACTACGATTTGAGGAAATAGCTTCCCGGTAAAGGCTGCAAAAACCTGGAACTCACTACCACAAGACTTGAGAGTGGACTTGCCCTACCTTCGTTTCAGAAAAAATGTCATTCAACTCCTCACCTCGACTGACTTCAGTTGACCTGTGTCACCTACCTCCTACTGGAATCACTTGCACGAATTATTGACTCTATACATCTGCAACTCTGATTGAAGTGTGGCTCTCCCATCCTGATTCTCTTTTTTGAATGTACATTCACCCTCCTGGGTATATCAGGACTAAGCCAGGCGCCATGTATTACTTACTCATGCTTTTATAATGAGAAGTGGAGCGAAGTTTTACACAATGTTTCAAGATACATTTAAATTCATATTCAATAATTGGACAGTCTTGGCTGCTCCATAGGTGATTCTATACAATGCCTAGCCCTATTGACCTATCCAAACCTTTGTGACCATTGTAATGACTACCTCGTGGTAATGTTCTCATGCTGGGGTCATATGGTTTCTGATTGGACAGTTGACAGGTCAAAATGTTTCACATACAAATTCATGTCTGATTGGCTATAGCCATCCGGATGTTCTGGGGAGGGTCACTTCCATCATTCTTGACCAATAAAATTGTGAGGTGTGGACAGAGTGGCAACAAAAACGAATACTTCACATCCTTTCCCAGGATCTCAAAAGGTGTGGCACCAACTTACCGTTCTCACCCTTTTGACTGTTCAATCAACAGTTAATATTGTGACTTCTTGTTGGAAACATGTTACCCTTCTATTTCCCTTCTCATGTTGTGCCTACATGACTTCATGTGGTGTGCTTCTTGGCCTCCTGCTCTGGGGCCATATGCACAACTAAATGGTGTATTCACTGAATGAATGTGTGTGTGTGGTCTGTATCTCTAAATACAAGTGTGATTTAATATGTGTCAAAACACTATGTATTATGTTCATACATTACGTAATATATTTCTTAGTTTCTTCAATCTTAATGAACTATCTCTATGGGTTCTTGATAAAGGTGCTTATATTGTCTAATGCTTTTGCTTTTACTCCTGGGTAAATATTTTCCTACAGGGGGCAGTGTGAGTCTTCTTTCTGAGTGACTTTGTCTTGTGCACGTCTCAGCACATTGCTTTGTTCCCGCCAAACTGTGGTTTTGTATTTTAGTTTCTAAGAACATGGGCAGGAACTTCATTGATATTTTGATTCGTTTATTAGATGTGTGGGACCTTGCTTCACCTTCTTGTTTGTAGCCAAATCCTGCGCAGCTTCTACAGCTTCCCATCACAGGTTCTTCTCATAGTTGCAACATCTGATTAAATCATGCTTTCTCATTCTGCGCCTGGGGAAGAACTCGACCTCATAATTCTGACCAATCGCAATGCGACTTTACGCCCTGCTCGAGGCTGCTGACCTTGTCTGTGCATCTCTTTGGTATGAGCTGAAACCGAATGCATTTTGCGGTGTGGAATAATCCATGAGGTTTTGAGGTCAACTGAAACCTAAATGGCTGTAACGCTCACCTGATTCCCGTAGAGGCGCCGGTCTTGACTGGGCGTATACCGTATCTTCAAAGGTGATGTGTAACACACGGCTGGCTCTTTGGGCTGGACCTCTGTGCACTGTATGTCTGACTTGAAGGGTAAGATGTCTTAGGTAAGTGAACGCCGTGCTCTCCATCTGCCTCGGGGTAGGGTGCTGTAACCAGTTTCTTCACTGGATAAGGGGAGCAGGCCTCTTGACTTCAGAGGACTGCTGTCCGTCGTTTACTGCACGAACGGTAAGTTTCGAGTAATTCTAATGTCTTTAAAAGTCTTTAGTAATGATGTCTCTTGTTTTGCAGGGTTCCGGCGATGGCGGATGACGGGCTGAAGTGAGTTGAAGATGGAGCCCGTGTGATGAATAGAAGCGCCTGGAAGCACGTAAGTAAGCGCTTGTTGCCTGCTTCACGATGCGCTCTAACTGTCTTTTTATTTTGCAGGTACAAGTTCGGATCGGCTGCAGGGTGCCGGAATACCCACTGGGTTAGATGTGGAAAGGAGTAATGGCACGTGAGTATTAAAGCTCCCCAATGTCTTTAAACGCACCTTGTTTTGTCTTTCAGATGCGGGATGCAGCGCCGAAGGCCTCCGGAGCGTGCAAAGAGATGGTAAGCTTTTGTCTTTCAGATGCCGGAATGCAGCGCGAGGCGTTGGTGACAGCCGATGGACCAGGTAAGTGAAGCGCTGTCACTGAAGACCGTAATGCTAACCTGTTCTTTCTTGTCTTTATAGGTGTTGCTGAAGACTGGATTCAGGATGGTAAGCCTTTTTCCTTAGGCCCAGGATCAGATGCAGAAGACACGATGAGCGTTCTGCTGCAGAGGATGCAGAATAACGCAAAGCAAGATTCATCCATCGGGTGTGGTTTAAATAGCCTCCTGTAGTGCTTAGGTGTCTCCTTCCACAGCCACGCCTAGGTAAGAAAAGAGTTCCTGCTTTCCAGAAGAGTTCCAGTGTTCTGAACCTAGGGAGTGGCTCCTGCCCCACCCAACAGGAAAAGTAGTTCCAAACAGAAGAGGATCAGAGGCTCAACTGGCAGGCAAGTAAGCAGCATGGTCTGCTGCAGGTAAGTCCACCCAAGCATTATGAGCCCGGCGCTTCCAGCGCTGGGACTGGGCATATTTATGAGCCTGGTGCCACTGGCGCCAGGACTGGGTCCAAAAGGTCCCAATTGGGATTGGTTGGCACTCGGAACCTGGGTTATGGATCTGCTTCCAAGGGAGTTGGGAAAACCCTGACCTTTTGGAAGCAGAGATCATGACAATGGCCTACAGACGACCTTTATTCTGAGGCCTGCTCTAGGTGTTCACACTTAAAAGATGTTAGTTATGTTTATGTTGTGTTTTGTATCTGCTACCACTTAATGTTTCTTACACGAGGGCTGACATTGCTGCTTGAAATGCTGCTTGTGTCTTGGGCCTGCTCACTTGCACATGTATGTATTTTTGCTTAGTAAATCCTAATGTGTACTTACTTGCTAATTATCTCTGCCATTATTCTACATACGCTAAATTCTAAGTCTATACGCGTTTGTCTTGCTGGCTGCTATCCATCTCCCAACGAAGGGAGATGGCGGGAGTGTCAATATGTCATGCCTGATGCCTGGGCCTCTGGCCTTCGGTGTGGTTTCCGACTCATGTTTTATGGGCTTTCTTAGTTTGTATCTTCTCTCATGTGTAGGACGTTGGATGTTCATCTCAACAGTCCCCCCCTTTCATTCCATCCAGAACGAATTCCCTTATGAACTCTGTATCTTAGAATTCCTGTGCCCAATCATATTTATCTTTTGGGAACCATATTTTGCTAGCATTTCTCAAATGTCGTCCTCCCTTTACATAATCCCAGGGACTACATCTGCTGTGGGATCTATGTAACATTCAAGGTCATTTTCCAGATCTGAGAGGTGGTGCCCAACGTGTTCCTGACTAGCCTATTGGATGATCTATCTGTACCTTTCTGGGTTTCGGTTTTATCTCAACCTCATCTATTTGGGTTGTCTCATCTTTCCAAGGAGAAGTGGCCTCTCCTACCTTAACTGCAAGTAGCTTTAAACTATCTCCACGAGACACACAGCAGACCATTATTACTTGGTTTAGGCTCCAAAATTAAGAAAAATCAGGAGTGGTAGGATCACCCTGCATGCATGTGTTAACCAGTTCGGCATCCAGGAGAATATTTCGGTAAACTAGTCTTGTTCTCTTTTGATTCCTCCCTGCTCTTCCATACCTGTGTTTAGGTGATGTAAAGCCTTTATTGCTATGGACAGTGACCCATTATCCTGGTCTTTTGGAGGTACATGTTAATGTTAAAGGACATTTGTACCGCGCACTATCACCACCGTAGTGGTCCCTTGGCGCTCTGGTGGCTCTGAAAGAGGAGGGGAGGTTGAGTTAGTGGGAGGAAGCAGGAAAAGTGCAAGAGAGCAGTGATGTGCTGTTTGCGGCCTCAGCCCGGTGGGTCCGTTGACTGGGCCTGGGGTGTTTGCGGCCGGTAGTCGTGTACTGTTGTGCAAGGCTATGTGTGTTTTTGTTTTGTTGTTGCAATGTAGTGAAGTTTGTGCGGTTTGTTGTGCTGTAGGTTTTGGTTGTGTTTGGTTTGAGAGGTGTATGCAGAAAGGGAAATTGTTAGTAGTGTTGGTTAGTTTGCGTCTCTATCCTGAATTGAAGCGTACAACATATGTACAACATGTGCTTCCTATCTTCCTGCAGACGCCTCCCTCCATAGGTGTGAGGCGATCGCGTACCATACGATTCGGCAATGTCATTATGCGATGTTAGGCAGAAACCTGTGCAGTTCCCTTAGGGACCACTGTAAAAGATTTAGGACTACATGTGGTTGGCAGTAAACCCAATTGGTAGCAGTCTGTACCACCCAGATTTACCTTTTAGCTGTGGCTGAGCAGTCGGACTTCTCTCAAGATGAGTTAGGCAGTATATAGAGTATACACAATAGGTACAGAGACACAGTAGCACAAGCAAACACTGACCAGAGCTTTGGTGTAAAAGTATATAATTATTTATTTAAAGACACAATGGTAAATTACACTAGCACAAAGAGGTAAGTAAATTCAAGACACAGTCACTATTATATATATATACAACCCTAATTACTTATTAGTCAAGTCTTAGTGAGAAACACCACCTATTTTCAGACAGAGGGGAGCACTTAACATAAGATGGCACTCTAATAAGTTATTTAAAAATGGAGGGAAAAAGGCAGAGTTATGCAAGCACACAAATCTCAATACTTTTCAAGGAACCACAGCGAGGCAGGTTAGGCAAAGTCTACTGGAGAGTAAGGAAGTTCAAATGCCAGGCCCACTCTTAGAGAGAGCAAGCGAAAATGTGTCCAGGATCACTCAGTGGGGTTATGCCCAAAGAGTCTTTGTAATAGTGCCCCAAAGATTGAGATCAAGTCAGGAAAAGTTAGTTAACAGGCCCCAGGCTAACCCAGGTTAGAAAGTCGAGGATTTACTGTCACCCCGAACGATCTGTCGCAAGGGAAGCTAGGCGGGACACAGTACCTGAAAATGGGAAGAACGCCCCAGCGGGGGAAGTTGTTCCTGGCAGCGGGTGCAAGTCGGCGTTTCATCCAGAGGAAGAGGAGGTCTCGACGTGGAGGAAAGCTGGAGGTCGTTGCGCTGCCAGGAAAGAAACCAGCCGCAGAGTTTCCCGGTTACAAGGTACCACCCTTTTCTTCGCGGTAGTGGTAAACCGTGGTATTCCGGTTGCCGGGGTGCTTGGCAAGGGCAAGGCGGCCACGAGATGGTCCAGGAAGGTGAAAAGACGGGCAAACTGGTTATCCCCCACCAGTCAAAGGAAGAAGACTCTCCGGGCTGGAGATCTCCTCTGTCGTCGGGAAAAGTGGTGAGACGGTTCAGCAGGGCTCCACCGGTGGTGTTGTCTTTGCCGGTCCGCTCGGCTTGTCCCTCCTCGGATTCTTTAGGTCCTGTGGCGACTTCTGAAGTTCCAGTCCCCAAAGCCCTGCTTTTATGCAGAAAACCCCCATTCATTCATCCTAGCTGTCACTCAAACATGCTAAGTGGTGAGCCGAGCGGCTCACCACTTGGGCCAATCACACAAGAGTGCGACATGAGTTGCCGAGGCAACTCAGTCCAGGGTGTCTAAACCCCCTCCCACACCCCCTGTGGTACCCAGACAGAGTGGCACCACTTTTGGAGGCTTCTGTGGAGAAGCACGCCAAAAAGTGGAACAAAGGGCTCGACTTGGGTTGGAGTCACAGAAGCGAACACAAACGCCATTTTGGAACCAAGTTTCGGCAAAAAATACCAACCGGTGAATTTATATTAATTTAATAAACCGGCGGTATGTTCGAGGCTATTTTAAAAAGTGGTAGCCTCGAACAACGGGAAAATCCCATAGGGATATATTCGCGGTCGAATATAAAAAGTAGTATCCACTGCCACCAGCCAAAACTCGGTCGGGGGAAACTGAACAGTGCCCCCTCGAACAACAGACCCCGGGGCAATCGAATTGCCCCGACCAGTACGTCCACAATATGATGGTTTGTACTGGTTCTGTTCACAATTTGTGACTAGTAAAGCCAATGGTGACTTTACATGCCCTGGGAGACAGTAGTCCGTCCCAGGGTATGGAGTCTATGGTTGGGGGTCGCTACGACACCCCTGGGTTACGGCACGGAGGGTGCTGTGTAACCCACATACCAAAAACACATGAAGCCCTATGGGGTAAAGGACCCCATAGCCCATAAAACACATACAAAGTCAAAGGAACACCTCAAATAATGTCTGAGTGGGAGGAAAAGAGTCTCACTCTTAGCAGGAGAAAAAAATAAACCCCAAACATCCAGCAAAGCTCCTGGGGGACTCACTAGGTTTGGGAAATTAGCCTTTACAGGGAATTCTCCCTAACATGCGAGTGCCTGCATCTCTTCATGCACAGCATTGAGACCATGCTCGTGGCATTTGCAAGCTGGACCAGGACCCAGCGTACAATCTGGAGAAACTTGGCATTCTTGGCTGCCTGTATTCCAGGGGCTAGAAAGGATGCAAAGAATGTTCCTTCTTTGTAAAGAGGCGGTATTGTCAGTACCTCCTCCAGGCCTTTGCCTGCTTCTTTGCTAAAGTAGTTGGGCCTTTTCCTTCATGACAATGTCTGGCAACTGTTCTGTCTTTTGTACTATTAGGGGAGGGGGTGTCGGCAAACTAGGGTTTACCTTTTGGGATCAAAAGGTGGTGTTCTGGGATTAAGAGTAATGGGGCATGCAGGTTTACGAGGGAACACACCCCTTTCCATGATGATGGTAAATGGAAGTAGGCATTGGTCTCGCACTGCCAAAACAGATTCATGATTGTGGCGGTGCCATCTTGCTGTACTGTCAAGGTGAGCCTTGTTGCACCCTTTATTCTGACCTACGGGCATGCTTCCTTTGCCTCTGAAACAAAATGAAGATCGAGTGAGTGCCTGTGCTTTTACTGGTTGTTCATGTTGCAAACTTGTTAATTTCTTGACAGATGATGGCCAAACGTCTCAGCATTTTCCATCTACATTTTTTCTGTCTTCTGTTTACCACACCAGTTCCTCTACTTTAAATACTGCTCGCCCCTTCACTCATTGTTTATTCCAATATGCTGCCCCTTCTATGTACATCTGAGGTCTTATTGCACATTTGTTAGAATCTGTTGCTTTTTCCCCTTCACATTTGCTTTTATTCATTTTTTAGACTTATTTGTACTATGTGTCCCTGTAATTGCCCTTGTAACTTGCAAAGTATCAAATGTGCCAATCACTGTGCCTCTAATTTTGGCATTTCTCTTGGTATGAAGAATCTGGGGGTGCCCATTGCATGCAGAATAAGCCTGTAACATGAGTTCTGCCTATCTCTTTCATAGTAATGTGCAACAACAACACAACAGACATATTTGTAAAGTGCACGTTCAACCCCAAAGGGGCATCTTGGTGCTAATAACAGATATTTATTGTTACCCAACTTAATGGTACTCATTTTACCAACCTCAGAAGGCTGAAGGGCTGAGTGGACCTGCTAGGATTCCAACCTGTGACCATGAGGTCCAACACATGCCCCTGTAGTGGATGCATTAGTCCACTAAGCCACAGACCCAGCATTGTACCATGTAGTAACTCCTTCAGAATAATTTTCATCTATAATTTTAACATTTATGCTTCCTTCTTTTTGAATACTATTTTTGTGTCTGTTCAGAAGGTTACCTCTAATTGCTGTTAAGTTTATAGTTTGTTTTGTTACCACTCCTATTTCTAATCCCAAATGACATTAGTATCATCACAGAATAGGAAAGAAGAAGAGAGAAAAACAACATATCGCTATATACCGCAATTTCATTCCTTTGCTATGTTCGGCTTGTTTTTCTAAATTCTGTGTCAACCTCTTAGTTTTGGTTCACCCAAATGGTAGGACTCTTGTAAAACAAGCTTTCATAGTCTCTATACAACTCAACTTTGAACGATGGTGCTGCTTTCAGATTCTGCTCCTTTTTGGAGCTCTGTTGCTGTGCTAGTGTCTCTTTGCACGTCCGAGAGATGCACCCAGGCTTTCCTGTCTTGGAGGTTCACAGCCATTGAGGTGGCGTATACTACTTCATAAGAACCAGTAAACTTGGGCTTCCTCCAGGTGCGATTGTGCTGTCTGGTGTACACCTGATTGTCTGGCTGTAGTTGTGTAGGCTGTGTTGTTTCTGCATTGCTTGAGTTTGCTGGGGCCCTTTGATGTATCTTGATGTATCTTTGTGGTTACCTGATGAGACAACGTTTGCGCATGTTGACTGATTCTTAAATTCTGACCCAAGGACATCCACACTCTTGTGTGCATCTGTCAGTGTTTGTGTTGGAGCAACTGGCATATGCATGCGCCTACCCATCATCAGCTCCTGCAGTGATAAGTGGTGGTCCACGCTTGGCTGGTTGCACAAACTGAGCAGTGCTAAAGGAAGGCAATAAAGCCAGCTCTTCATTAGCAATGCACATATTTTTGCCAGTTTATTCTTCAATAAAAATTTAGTTTTCAACAATTCCATTGGCTTGCGGGTGGTACGCTGTGCAGAGCTTGTGTTTGATGCCTAGTAATTTTGTAATCTCATTAAAAATGTGTTTGCAAAATGAGGGCCATTGTTGGACCTCAGGATACAGCATATTCCCCACCTTGGAAATAACTCCCTGATCAAAAATTGGCTGCAGATGTTGCATCAGCGTGCATATATGGACCAGCCTCAATCCATCGGGGAAAATGGATAGAGTATGACAAGCAGCTACCGATGAGTACTGCACCTGTTCACCATGTCGATGAAATCAACATGGAGTTCTTTCAAAGGTCCTGTCTGGCGGGGCAATGCTGCCTGTAGTGTTTTCATTGTATAACCACAGTGGAACATGCAGCAAGTAGTATAGTTGTCCACATGCTCTTTCAGGTTCGGTACAAACCAATCCTCCCTGATGTCATCAGCAATGTGCTACTTAGGTGTATGTGTTGGGTGATGGAGATGTTCCAAGGCAACACTTGGTAATTCCAGGGACAGCCCTACCTAACCTGTGCTGTTTTGTCTCCATGTCATGTCAGTGGGTGATAATGTGAATCTGCGTTTTGCCAAAAATGCTTTCTCCTCAGCCTGCGCTTGTTCCTGCAATTTTACAATTTGTGCCATGGATACTGAGCTGTATAATTCCATTAACTGTTCTTGTTGCACTGCTATGACAGACATGTTGCTTTCTATTGGAAAGGGCATATAAGCTGCAGTTTTCTTTGGTGTGCACTGCACACTTCCCGATAGCTACTTGGAGAGGACATTTCACTGCATCTACTAATCTAGATCATGCTGAACTGGTGATCCATCTGATCTCCTGTACCCTCTCCATTTACATCTGGATAGGCCTGAATGATGAATGAACAGTGGATGTTACATAAGTTGATTCTGTATATATGGTAACCTCATCGTCCGGTGACGTTTTGAGTGCAATGAGTTCTGCTGCTTGTGCTGAAAAATGTGAAGGTCACCCTTTTTGCATTACTGCCTGGTATTCTTCTTCCTGATCTTTTGAGTCACACTGCTGCACCTGTGTGACTCTGACCATTTTCCTGATTTATCGTTGATGACCGTTACCGTAAAGTACTTCTCCTGTTTCAAGTGCACCCTCACTCAGCCTACTGATGTCTTCTGGTTCTCCTTCATATACTGCACAGTCATGTACCTGGTCTTGTGATTCAACAGGTTTTGTTAAAAATGGTGACCTCTGACTATGTTGATGGCTGCACAAGCACTCTTGCCAATATGTACAGTCCCACACATGGACTCATAAGCGCCCATGTGTCCCAAGGGAGTCCATGACATGAATGGTTGGCCCACTGCACACACAACATGGCACCTTGGCAGGCCAACAAACAATGCACACTCCCACCACCTACATGTAGGAGCACACATCAGAGCCAACACACCAAGCAATCCACATGAAAAGAGCAGGACATACAGTATGTTGCATGAGTGTAATGCCTGCAGACATGGCCCAGAGATTACAGAATGCTCATCTCTTCCCAACAGGCGCACAGTCCACGGACAGTGACAGGGCTGGTCCCTCGACATCTGGGACAGCAGCCGCAGCCAGACCTGTGAAATCCAAATCCATTGCCAGCAGGCCCAGGCAGCAGGGCTACCAGTCCTTCACAGCCACCATCGGCCGGCCCCTCCACCATCAGCTGCCGCAGCCCCTCCACCATCACCACCGACTGCTGCAAGTGGCACACTGACGAGGCCCCAGTCCGGGAACTCTGTGCTGCCGTCCCTCCTGTGCCCACAACACCACCACAGGCACTGCAGCTACCAGGCCATTGTGGCAGGGCCCATTTGACCACCACTGATGAGGAGGACGATGACGGAGCTTACCCGTCGGCAGCTACATTCCCGGCCCACCACACAGCCCTCCACCTCTTCCTCTGCCCAGTCTGAGGTCAGTACACGCACGCTTGTGTGCCATTGAAGATCGGCAGTCGGCAATGTCCATCATTGCACGCCAGCAGCTCGAGGAAATGCACCTGATGCAGGCATGCATGCAGGAGACCAGCCGCAGGACAGCCAGGTCTCTCGGCCATGCCACAGCAGCCATGGCGACACTGGGACAGTGGGTGCGCAAGCACACAGGCATCCTCGGCCTCTGCTGAGTCACTCAACCAGGCCATGCAGGGGACCCTGCAGTTCATCCAAACACAGGGGCCTGAGCCATCCCCCTCTATTACCCCCACAGAGGGCTCCCTCACCAGCACCCCAAAGCACTGCTCATTGTGCCACCTCACTGACAATGAGCAGGAGAAGGCCCCCAAGCCCAAGAGGGGCAGGATATGACAATCAGGCACTGGTGGGGTTTTTAGGGGGTGCTTCTGAGGAGTGGGTGTATTTTGAGGGTGGGTGCTTTGGGGAGGGCGGGTGTAGGGTGGGTGAATGGGGAATCGGTTGTGGTGTAGGGCATGTGTGCAGTCATGTTTCATATAAACACGTTTTCACCTGAAGCACTGACTGGACATTCCTCAATTTCATACAAGTGTGTATTGTGATGGTGCAGGATATCAATGAATGTGCAAGGGGTGTGCTAAGCGGAAGGGTGGAATCAGAAAAAGTTGTCAGGCAGTTCTTATCGGGTCATGCGCCCATCCCTGTCCTCCATATGCTCGTTGCACACATGCATGGGCCCAGATAGCCCTGCAGCATCATCTTCTGGGGCAGGAATGTCCAGACCTGGGGGCAAAGGAATATTGAACCTGGTGCATATATTGTGCAGGATTGCACAGGCCAGCACTATCTATCCCACCTTGTCTGTCCTGTAAATCAGTGCAACCCCAGACCGGTGTAGGTCTGAATCGGGTCTTCCAGGGGCTGAAGGTCTGCTCTATGGTCACCCTGGTCCTCACAATGGCCCTGTTAAATGCCACCTACTGCAGCGTCTGGTGATTCCTCAGAGGGGTCATCTGCCACAGAAGCAGCGTGTATCCAGAGTCACCTACAAGGGGGTAAGACACAGGTGATGCTCGGCAGTAGTATTTCGTGTATCGACAGCATCTCAATGGTCAGTCTGTGCATGCATGTCCCATTTCTCATTGTGCTACACTGTTTCTCATTCCAGGCCTTGGATGTGCATTGCACTGCTCGGGGGGTGTCCAGCCTGACATGGTAATACTTGCGCACAGCTCATGGCCAACACTTGCTGCTTATTGGTATCTGACTAAGAGGGTGGCATGCCATGCCATAACAAAGGGGGGGGGTAGATCCTACCGCATGGTAAATTTGCGACAGTACATTATTAATATTTATTTAATTTATTTAATGTCTATTTAATTTACGACTCAAAAAGTAAGATAGACGTCCCTAGACGTAGTGGTCAGTGTGAGGACTCAATCCATGCAGGTAACATTGAGCAACAGTTTAACTCATAATTCAGCTTTATTTATCTAGCTGATCTTTGTCTGTTTAGTAGACAAAACATCTTAAATAGTCTCAGTGCATATTTTGTGACAACATAATTAAGGTGCAGGTAAAGTGTCAAACAAGACATACATTACTCCAGTCGCATGTGCATAGTTGCGAGAAAACAGTCAAATATTACATCATATTTGTCATTCACATGTACACAAACAATAATTTTTATGTTGAAAGAGATATTAGGACTCTGATGTTGTCATGGTGCTTCTGGAAAAGTCAAATGCTTTGATCTTATGTACAGAGAAAAGGAAAAGAAAGCGAACCTACTGTACATAGGTTTGATGTCTGCTCACTTGGTCAGACCTAGTGTCAGTTTCCTAACTAAGAGGACCCAACTATGTGGTATGTGTGGTATCCATTATGGTGTGTGTTCTTCCTGGTGCACGGAGTGCATACCAGGTCTGATGGCAGGGTAGTGTCCCTCAGTAGTTGTTTGTCAGTGTCTCATCCCATGTATGGGGGTGTCATTGGGTGCCTCATTTTACGGCCACGCCATGGCCAACATTGTTGTTCGTGGTCCCTGTACCTAGTCTTTGTCCTAACCCCAGAGCTTATGTCAAGTGTGTGTGGGCCTGGACAGCCTGTTTCCGGTTATGTGCGTGCCATTGGATAGGCACAGCTAATTGTGCATCACTGTACTGTGCTGTTTCCTGTGACTGTATGTCAACCTTGGTATTTGTTTTTGTTGCTTTAAGTCCTCTTCAGGCTTTCCACCAGGCTCTTGTGGGTGCCCATGGACATACATTTGATGCCTCTAGGTGGCCATGTCAACTAATTCACTGCCATTATTTGTTGGGCGGGGGAGTTGTTGCATTCTGGTACCTGTAGTGCATTGTGTGTTGTCCCGTTGGGGTTGAAATGGCCAGGTCAGTGACTGATGCATCTCCAGTCATGTGCTACTCCTGTGTGTTGCATCCTGTCATTTGAGGGGTGCACAGGTGGGTCCTGCATGTACAGGCACCCCTCTGCAGATTCATCTGACGTTGTTGCGCTCACCCCGTTTACCTGTCACTTATGCTGCAAGGTAGGTGGGATTGTACATGTACGCAGCCAACATCCAGGTCCTCTGTGATGCTCCATGTCCGCCAGCAGCGTGCTGTTCCGCAGGACCATTGCATCATGGGTTGATCCTGGGAACTGGGCACAGCAGTGGGGGGTGGTGAGGTTGGCATCACAGGTGGCCTGGACATTCAAGGAATGGGATTGCTTCCAGTTTCTGTAGATCACCTCTGATGCATGGGGGGCACCAGCTCGACATGCGTGCAGTCAATTGCTTCCACCACATTTGGCATCTCTGCAATTGCGTAAAAGCGGGCCTTGGTGGCATTCAGCTGTGTCTCAGTGGTGGGAAGGGCAATGTGCTGGTCGACATGGCACAGGAGTGCCTCGAGCACCTGCACTAGCACTGTGGAGAAGGCAGGCTGCAAAATTCCATGCAGCCGGCTCACAAAGTCTTGGAATGTTCCAGTGGCCAGTGGAAATACAGCACCATCACCAGTTTTACCAGCAGTGGGATGCCAATCCTGCTCCAACTGTCCTCCTATTTCCTCTGTTGGTACTCCAGTCCCTGCAGCTGTACGTTGGCATGGAGCAGCTGGAGGTCCTTGGAGGCAGCAATGTGTGGCAGAATGGTTGTGCTGGGAAGTGTTTTTGTGGAAGGTGTGGCCCTTTTGTATTCTTCCTGTGTGTTTTGGGTGCACCTGGGTGGATTGGGTGCACCCCTGGTCTGTTTACCATCACCTGTGTCCATTTACTGGCTGCTCTGCGGTGTAGGTATCTCTGCCTGGGTTTTGCTGGTATTACCGGCAGAAAATGCTGGTGTTACCGGCAAATTTTGTGATATGCTGCTAATACTGTTGTGCTGGTAATACTGACGCAGAGTCTGGGCCATCTGGTATTCCATTACTGTTATTACTGGCAATGGTAATTCCAGAAGGTCCGACCTTCAGCACCGGTATTAGCACCAACAGTGTTTCTGCCAACATGTACTTGGCCGGAATGGTAAAAGTGCATTACCGCCACTTTTACTGTATACTAGCAATCTCGAAATGAGCCCTACTGTCTCACACATCCGTAGTACAGTAAGTGACCTGCCCATCAGCCCTGAGTCCACGTGGACCTTCAGTTCCTGGGTATTGAGTATTCTGGGACCACTGGGTGCATCCATCAGCCAAATCCAACTTGTAATCCCGGTTCTAATTTTAATTCTAATTTTAATTCTAATTTTAATTCTAATCCTAAACCTGTCCTGTCTTCTGCTGAGTTGCAAATGTCTCATCGCACATGTGACCTTTGCTCAGAAGCTCCCCAGACCACTCGTGTGTTCTACTGTCAAGAAGTAAAGTGTTATCCCTTGCTAGAATGCAATGTTTGTTTTCCCAAAGATGTGATGGATGAGATTGGAGTGAAAAATAGGAGGGTATTGTGGGAGAAAACCTGGGTTCTGAACATGTTAATGACCCCCTTTAGCACTGTGCCTAGTTATGATAATGCTCACGCAATTCAAACTGTCCTGTTTACAACTGCCTTATTGCCATTGTTGTGTGAGACCGATGTTCTAATGTGCATGTCCTAACTTCAAAGTCTTTACTGCCTCATACCTAGAGGTGCCTGCTTCCCCGTTTGTCTGTTGTTTTTCCTTTTTGCATATAGAAGCAGGTAGAAGTTGTCATATAGATATAGTAAGCAGGCTTGCATGCCCTGAGCCATGTGTGAACTTTATTTGGCATTTATATAGCGCTCTCTATCATTGGTATGACCTCAAAGCGCTAGTGGGTTTGAACGCCTTCGGGGACCGTAGTCTAGGTCAGTCGAGAGAGTAAGGTGTCATAGGGTGCTTGGGTGCACCGATTATGTGCGCAGCTGATGCGATTGCCTGATGGTAGCTGCATCCTAGCATTAGGTGTGGTGGTTTTTCAGATCAGTTGAACGTGTGCAGTCTGGAGGTTGGTCACCAAGACTGGGTTCTGGCTGCGTTAGGCCTGTGTAGGACGCTTATGTGTGCAGCTAGGCCAGTTTTCATGCGGTATAGCTGCGTTCTAGCAGAATGTTGAGGTTTTTGTGGAGTATTGTTCGTATGTGAGCAGCTAGGCCGAAATTGATAGAGGGGTGTAGTTGCGCTCTATTGTGGTAGTCGAGAGTGAGCATAGTGATGGGAAAGGTAAGTGTCTGGGTGGAGGTTTTGTTCTTACGAGGCCACTATTCGGGATTTCAATTTTGTGATTGTGGCGTTCAGAGTGAGCTTATTAGTGACTTGTCGCATTCAGTGGTGTTGTTGCTAAGTATCTCATTGAATAGCAGGTTGCAAGATCTCAGCGGTTTTAGGTAGTCTTATCAGCATTACGTAAAGAGCCAGGTTTTTAGAGCTTTGCGGAAGGCCATGTAGTCTTGGGTGTGTCGAATATGTGGGGGGAGTAGGTTGCACAGAGTTGGGGCCAAGGTTGATAAGGCGGATCCTCCGATCCTGGCAGAATTGGAGGTTGGAATCACTAGAAGGAGGGCAGTGCTTGATCTTAGGGTACTTGATGGGAAGTAGGGTTTGATGTTCTCTTGAAGGTACGTTGGGCCGATCTTGTGCACTGCTCGGTGGGTAATGCCTAGGGTCTTGAAGGTGGCCCTTCGTCCGACTGGGAGTCAGTGGAGGGCGCGGAGAGCGGGGGAAGATGCGGTCTCTGTGTCCCAGGGTGAGGAGGAGTTTGGCGGCAGTGTTTTGGGCTCTTTTGAGTTTAAGTTGGTATGCTCATGCTCCCAGGAATAAGCAGTTGGCAAAGTCCAGTCTTGACATAACAATAGACATAACATAGGCGGGTCTATTGGGATACGGGAGGTAAGGAAAATTGCGTCTGTGTTGGAGCTGGTAGTGACAGGATTTTTGAAACATTATTGATCTGATGGCAGAGGGTTGGGCTTTAGACCATAGTGCAGCCTTGGTTTTTGACTATATTGGAAGGAGGGGAAGCAGGGTGAGTGAGGGGAGGCCATTGGAGCGGTTGTGGGAAAAGAGCAGTATTGCCACACACCATGATTTCAGTTTTATCAGGGTTCAAAAGGAGGTGGTTACTTGTCATCCATCGGTCAATATCACCGAGACAAGCTTCAAGGTTGGGACGTGGGTTGGTGCTTGTCTTGGGGATTCTTAGGATAATTTGGGTATCATCGGCGTAGTTTTAACAGGAGAGGTTGCGCGCGCTGATGATTACTTGTAGAGTGGTCAGATAGAGGTTGAAAAGGAGAGCAGATAAGCATGCCCCTTGGGGTACTCCATTGTTCACAGCACGAGCAGTTGAGACAAAAGGGGAGAGGAAGGCGATTTGTTTCCTGTTGCTGAGGAAGGAGGCAATCCATTTGAGTGCCAAGCCATGGATTCGGCGAACATGGGTCTGCTGAGATCGGTTTTAGATGCTCGCCATTTGTGTTCAAGAGTTTATTTTATTTTTTTAATGTCCTCAGGTGAGGCATGAACCATTTGGGGGACGGTCCTTTGTGTGAGGTTGCAGGGCACGAGGTGGTGAGAGGAATTAGTGATTCTTTAAGCCAGGAGTCAAAGGATTCAATGGTTAAGTCTACCACAGGACAGTTTTGCTGGGGGACAGAGTAGCAGGGCTTCAGCTAGGTCGGGGAATACCTTGACTTTGTTCCAGCATTTGTGATCAAAGGAGGGGGCAGGAGGAGCTGTAGGAGGAGGGGCTGGAGTGTGGATAGAGAAAGGGATGGCGAAGTGGTCTGTCCAGGTAAGCGGTTTGGGACTGGCTATAAAGACGAGGTCATAGGAGCTGAAAATTGTATCAAGGGTGTGACCAGTGGCATGTCGGGGGAGGTTGAGTACATCAAGACTATCGACCAGAGGATGGGTCATGGGGTTGTTGGGCATATCGAACCATATATTGAAATCTCCCAGGAGTGTAAGAGATGGGTGATTTACTTGAATGGTAGCTGTTGAGTCAGAGATTGTTGGAAAAAAGTCTGTCGTATCCAGGGGGTCTGTAGATGAGTAGGAAGCTTTGGGTGAAAGTCTATGGTAGCGAGAGTTTTACTAGAAGGGATTCACAGGAAGCGTTGCAAGTCTGGGATTCGACGAGTGAGACTGAGAAATGGGGATTGTAGAGGATTGCCACTCCGCCACCTCTGTAAGGTCTATTGTGGGCAATACGTGAGTAGCCACGGGGGGGGGGTAGGCCTCATGCGCGACTGGCGCAAAATCGTCGGAGAACCAGGTTTCGGTGATGAGGTCCGGATTGTCAGAGGATAGGAGGTCAAAGATGCTGTCTGTTTCTTGCTGCGGAGCGGGCATTAAATAGGATACACGTGACTTTGTGAGGGGAGGTGGTTTTCGTGACGCTCATCGCAGGGAGTGCTCGGTGGGCATGGGTGCCTGTTAAAATGGGGGGTGTGGTAGGATCATTCTGGGTGGTTGAGACTGGTTGAAGGGGTTAGTGGGGGGACTGGATGCGTGTTCACTTTGATGGCCGTACGAGAGGCTGACATCGATTGGGGGGCGGGAAGAGTAGGCGTGCGGTGGTAGGTATGTGAGAAATGTGGTAGGGAGGATCAGGGGGGCTTGGGAGGGTGGTGAGTGGAGCACTTGAGGTGTGGCGGGTTAGTCGAGTTGCTTCTGGTTCGAGTCTAGAGTGCGCTGGGGGTTTAGGTGTAACTGGGTAAGAAGTCAAGAGCAAGGGGGTGGTGATGGGGGAGGGGAGGGTCTGAAGGTAGGGGTGGGAAAGGCTGGGAGGTTGGACCGATGGGAAAGTGGTGAGGTAGGGAGCATCGAGCGAGAGGACCAGTCACACTTTCAGCGTTTTGTGGGTTTTGGTGCCATAGGAGTGTGAGGGAGGGTAGGAGGGTCAGAGAGGGAAGAGGATGACGCTACTGTTCTAGAAGGGGCGGGATGAGTTGCTTTCAGAGAAGGGAGGGTTCTGTGGGCAGGAGTTGAGTAGGGGCTGAGGCGGAGAGGAGAGGAAGGCATGGGAGGTAGGGTGAGAGGGTGAGGAGTTCCTCAGTGGGCACAAGGAAGGTGAGGTCATGGAGGACTCGTGATGTTTGGAGCGCCAGAAAGCCCCTCTGGCTTGTGAGTTTGATATTGCGTGGTGTATGGATGGGGAGTGTGGGATTGTTCTCAGTGGATGCTAGAGGGAAGATGGATGTTGATGTGTTCAGGTAGGTTGAGGGGGACTCCAGGATAGAGGGAGAGGGCCAAACACATACGCTACAGTAAATGCAGTAACTCTAGATGCAATAGCGCGCCTAGATTTGGGACACCTGGATAGAGGGAGAAAGGCCTAACACAGGGACAACAGTAGATGCAGTAACCCTAGATGTAACAGCGGTGCCTAGACTAGGGACACCTGTATAGAGGGAGAAAGGCAGAACAAAGGGGACAACAGTCAGTGCAGTAGCAAATAATATACAATAACACAAGATGCAACAGCAGCGCCTAGACATGGGACACCTGGATGGAGGGAGAAAGGCCTAACACGGGGGCAATAGTAAATGCAGTAGCAAATAATATCCCAAACCATATGGGAGGGTACTGGTTAATTAGATGCAGAATCTGGCTACTGGGTAATTATTTAAGGCGGGCTCTTGTTAGAGTTGGGACTAATAGCAGGAAGACTCAACAGAAGCGCTTAGTAAGGGTTGCGTTGGGCACGTGGAGAGGCCTTCTACCTGGTCAGACGCTTCAGCTTGATGGCTGCAGGCACCACAGGCTAACACAACTCACATGAGCACGTAGAAATAAAGCAGCGTGCAGGGGATGGTGCCAAGGTTTTTAGGCCTAGCAGAGGAGCAAGTGACCAATCTGGGGAGGTGGGCAGGGGAACAAGGAAGTGGGCCAGGGATTGGCTCTGGGCTATGGGAGTTCGATCGGGGCTGCGGGGATATACAAAAATCACAAATTTAGGCAGGCAGGGCTTGGGGGGCACACCACTCACCTGACCATGCGGAAATAAGGAAATGGCGCTGGGGTTTTTTAGGCCTTGCAGAGGAGCAACTGACCAATCAGGGGAGGTGGGAGGAGAGCTGGGGAACAAGGAAGTGGGTTGGGGGTGGATGAGGGCTATGGGAGCGCGATCGGGCTGTGGGGATGAAAAATGCACACATTTATGCAGGCAGAGCCTGGGGGGCACACCACTCACCTTAGCACGCAGAAATAAATCGGCGTGCAGGAGATGGTCCCAGGGTTTTTAGGCCTAGCAGAGGAAAAACGGCCCAATCAAGGGAGGTGGGCAGGGGAACAAAGAAATGCGTTGGGGGTGTCTCGGGGCTATGGGAGCACGATCAGGGCTGGGGGGATCAAAATATACACACATTTAGGCAGGCAGGGCCTGAGGGTGGGCACACCACTTACCTGAGTATGCAGAAATAAGCCAGAAATAGCTTGTACTTTAGAAGTAGGTTGCATTGTAAAACTAGAAAAGTATCACAATTTATGCTTTCCTGAGCTTGAGAACGCAGCCTCGGCCCAAGACTTGTATACTGAGACACTGTTCACTCACCTGGAACATTGTTGCTTGATGATATCATTCTATGTCTGAAACCTCCCTCGACATGCCAGTGTGCTCTTCTGTATAAAGCTCAGTGCCTGGAGGGGATGGGGGGGGTTGCTGTGCCTTCAACTTCCTTGGCAACCCAGAAACCAAGTCAATGAAGCAACATCTCCACTGCCTACTCGACATTCTGCACCTCACAAAACACACGAAAAATCCAACTCACAGGAAATGTAATACCCTTCACCTCATCATCGCCGCCTTGCCCTCTCTGTCGCAGCTCCCCAATACCGCTCGATTGTTCGGACTGTATGGCAATCACCTTTGACATTAGTCAAAGCACACCAGTGCAGCAAACCCATCGGCAGCCCAGCAAACAAGCCTTCAGATCATTCAAGAACTTCCCAGTGGAGGCTCTCACTGAAGACCTTGCCAAACTCCACCTCACGTGGGCGACTGCGACTCGCTTCTCCAAGAACTCAACAGCACCGTCACAACTAACATCAACAGCCATGCTTCAGTGAAACAATGCACCTTCAAGCCTAAATCTTCCGCACCCTGATACACTCAAAAACGTAACTTAAACAAACAAGCCACCTGTTACGCTCACCTTTTCTCTGCTGGGGTGTTGGGGCACGGTTGGAGCCCTACGCCTCCCTCTCCAAGTTGCTGCGGAACCTGCTGTTCTGGATGCTGGTGTTGCCCCTCAGAGAAGATGAGAGGCAATGAGAATGGCGTGTTGGTGTCGTGACTTCCCTCGACCCTCTCGTTCCAAAATGAAGCGTGCAAGCATTTTCCCATGCAAGCTCACCTGATGTGTTGTAATGTTGAGCTATCCATCATGCTTCTTATAGCAGGGGCGCGTAGAGTGGACCTAGTTGTTTCACTGGTCCGTGGAAGTGTTGATCCAGACCGGCTGCGACCAATCCACTTAGAAGGTAAGTCTTTTGGTTATGATTATAGTTAGTTTGTAATGTCTTTGGTCTTGATCATTAATAGTAATTCTTGCAATATCTTATCTCTTTCCAATAGGTGTGAAGATGCAGATCGGAGTCGTGGAGCGAATCCAGGGATTCCCCTGAGGATGATGGAGCTCCCAAATTAGCTAGTAAATTGGCCTTTATAACGGATCTCTAGTCTCAGGTATGGCGCGGCCAAGCGTTCTATAAGATTTCTAACCTGTTTTGTTCTTTTTCCCTTGCAGGAGAAGGCCGGTGGGCGTACAGCGAAGTCTGGATGCTCAGCGCAGCTCCGCGGTTGCAGGATGAAGATACCGCGATGGAGAAGAAAAGAAGTGGAGCTCAGAGTAGTTGGTCGCCCGGATCAGGTGAGAAGAAGGCTCCGACTCCGATAGTGATGGGATGCAGGTAAGAGGCGTGCACAGCGATGGAGCGGCTGGAAGTAGGTAAGGTGCGCCTTCAGTGGTGGAGTAGCTGGATACAGGTAAGAGGCGCCTTCAGCGATGGAGTAGCTGGATTCAGGTACGGTGTGCCTCCAGCGATGGAGTTGCTGGAACCCGGTAAAATGTCTTCAGAGATGAAGCAGCTGGAATGAAGTGGATGCACAGGTAAGGACAGCAGTAAGCGTTGCGCTGCAGAAAGCAAAATAACGCAAAGCGGAGGCATGTGGATGGGTTGGCCTTATATAGGCTGGCCCTGGCCCCTCCCTTTAGCCCCGCCTAGTGGCTCCACCTTTCCCCTCCCAGGGACTCTTGCATGTGCCTTCCAATGAGGTTCTATGGCCACGCACAGCCCTGATGCACGTGCCTTAGGCACAGAGTGTGCAAGGCACACTTTTTCATGAGCCTGGCACCAGATGAGGTCCATTTGGACCCTAGGGGTGAGAAAGTACTGGACCCTTGTCCAGTGGCCATGACACCACCAGAAAACAAGAAAGACTTGGCAAAAATCCTGCCCGTCATCTGACCTCGCTCTGCTTAAGGAGATGACTAATCACCACTGCCAAGGCCAACAACTACCAAACTATCATGGCCAAGACCAACCATGAAAGAAGAGCCCTCTTCAGAGCCATCAAGCACTGCATCAAACCTTTGCCCGACTCACCCATACTCCACTCCATCAAAAAATCGGTCACCATCAATTCTTTCTTCATCAAGATCAGCATGATCCACGAACACGTCAACACCAATGCCACAACTGACAACACACTACACATCCAATATTGCAAAACTAAGACTACCTGGAAAACTTTAAGGACACTCACTATGGAAGACCTCACTGAGACCCTAGCATCACTCAAGGTCACACAACACAAACAACATCCTCTCTGCCTCCGTATTGAAGACCTTTCTGATTGAAGCACTCCTCCCTTACCTGACAGTCATCAAGAGCTCCCTAACTCAAGGCACCCTCCTCTAGTCTTCCTCTTGGGCCAGGAGGATAGCTCAGGGACAATGCACTTTTCTTGGAAGTAAGACAATGTATAGCAGCATAGGTTTGAATCCCAGTCTTGCGCTTAGAAACTGGACTCCGGTATTAAGCACATTATAAAAGAACAATTCTAATTGTAGTCTAGACCCTCAAAGCAATGCTGCCGCTTCTCAAAACAACCACACTGGACCTTGATGACCTCATTAACAACTGCCCCATCACCCATTTTCCTTGCTAGGTAAGATCCTTGAGAAAGCAGTAGTCATACAACTCCTCCAACACATTGAAGCCAACAACATCCTTTAGCCCTACTAATTTGCCTTCAGGCCCAGATATAGCACAGAAGCGGCTATCAACCTGATTAACGATGCCCTTAAAATCCTGGATGATGGGCATCCTCCTCGTTCTTCTTGACCTCTCAGCGGCAATGGACACAGTAGACCACCAGACACTCACTGACCATCGATTTCACTGCATGGAGATAAGCAAGATCATCACCAGCTGGTTCAAATCCCATCTTGCTAATCAACACAAGTTCATACGTATGAATTCCTCCATACCACCAACTCTACCCATCAACTGTAGAGACTTGCAAGGATGTATCCTCTCTCTCCCCAAACCCCCCCCCCCCATTATCTTCAATGTTTACTTCGAACAGCTTGGAACCCTCCACACTCTGCAACATTCATGTCAGCACATATGACAAGCAGCTCTACCTGAAGATATCCTCCATCGAATGCATACACAGGCTCAAGGCCTGCTTCGCACTGATCTAAACATTGATGTCCAGTTCTTACCTGAAGTTCAACCCCTCCAAGACTGAATTCCTACTGCTGACCAACAACACCAAACACCTTGACATCCATACCTGGCTCTCTCCTATGTAATTTAAGGGCTTCACACCCCAGCTGGCCACCTGCTACAAGTCCCTTGGATTCAACTTTGAAATACACCTCTCCTTCAAACAGCACACAGCATGGAAGACACAAATGACTTACAACCAACTTTCCCTCCTGCAGAAAATTAAGCCCTTCATTCCAGAAAATAACTTCAGATCTGCAGTCCCAGCCTTGGTCCTCTCCCACCTGGGTAGTGGTGGCAATACCCTTTTGGTAGGCCTTTTGGTAACTACCCTTGGCACCCCTGAGATGTGACTTGCATGCTCAGCACGACTACTCAAAGGACTCATCTTCAAATCCTGCTGCATCATCTACCAGCTGTCTCCCTGAAGTCTGCAAACTGCCTAACTGAGAAACCCAGCATGTCCGGAGGCCTACCGTCCATCAGAAGGAAATGTGAAGACATGAACTTTGCAAGTGCAGGAAGGAAAGCACTAGATTTCTGGAAAAACCCTTTGCGAGGCGAGAGCCCCCTGGTCCCTCCACCATAGTCTGCCCCTGAAAACAAAAAAAGTAATTTGTGCTTAAAAGCACATAATGCGCACTTGGCGTGTGGCCTCCCCCTCCATGCCTGCCCTCTTCCTGATGTCCTTCTCCCCGCCTCCCAAACCACCCTCTCCGAAGTGATTGGCCCTACAAAGAAGGCCAAACTCAGGCCTAAAGACCTGCTGCCCGTGCCGCAACTGCGCCATTGCTGGAAAAAACCCTTGGTGAGGCAAGAGCCCCCTGGCCCCTCCACCATAGTCTGCCCCCCCACAAAAAAGTAATTTGTGCTTAAAAGCATGTAACACGCACTCGTCGCATGTACTCTCCGTCGATGCCTGCCGTCTTCCTGATGTCATTCTCCCTGACTCTCAAGCCTCCCTCCCAATGTGATTGGCCCATACAAAGAAGGGCAAACTCGGGCCTAAAGACCTGCAGCCCGTGCCGCAGCTACGCCATTGCTGGAAATAGCCTTGGCAAGGCAAGATCCCCCCTGGCCCCTCCACCATAGTCTGCCCCCCCTTAACGTGGTCACGTTGGCCATTTCCAGACTTACATAGAGCTTTCACGGTTAGTAGTTTCCATATTAGATAGAATTATGAATATTAGCGTGTCCTACACCTAGATGGAATTGTGAGCACTAGCCCGAGCCGCACCAAGAGGACTATGAATATCAGCAAATGCCACATTTGGATGAAATTGTGAATGTTAGCATGTCCCACACTTAGATGGAATTGTGAATATCAGCAAGTGCCACACTTAGATGAAATTATGAATGTTGGCATGTCCCACGCTTAGATGGAATTGTGAATATCAGCATGTGCCACACTGATTTGTGAA
Organism: Ambystoma mexicanum; assembly: GCF_040938575.1. NCBI lineage: Eukaryota > Metazoa > Chordata > Amphibia > Caudata > Ambystomatidae > Ambystoma > Ambystoma mexicanum. The sequence goes on from NC_090923.1 coordinate 645,716,266, forward strand.
TGTTAGCATGTGCCTCACTTAGATGGAATTATAGACATTAGCCTACGTCGCATCTAGATAGAAATTTCTGAATGTTAGCATGTCCCACACTTAGATGGAATTCCATCCAAGTGTGAAATTTAGCACATCACTTATAGACAGCAATGCCAATAAATAACCCACTACCAATTTCACCCCTCTGCATACACCTCTCAAACTCTAACCAAACACGACGACCACCCTATAGCACAACAAACCGCACAAACTTCACTACACCGCAACAACAAAACAAACCACACATACTCACGCAACGGCTATGGACTGGAAAGCACCCCAAGCCCAGGGAACGGTGTGAACCGGGCTGAGGGTGCCAACGGCACCTCACTGCTCTCTTGCACTTTTCCCGCTCGTTCCCATTAACTCGCCCCCCTTCCCTTTTCAGAGCCGCCAGAGTGCCAAGGGATCACTTCGGTGGTGATAGTGCACGGTACAAATATCCTTTAACATTAACAGAAGGCGGGCCTTCTCTATCTATGCCCCAAGACTCTAGAACCTTGCTATCAACCTCAGACTTGTCTCTCACCTCGACAGTTTAGGAAGGTGCTCAAGACCCTCTTCTCAAAGGAATAGCTCCTTCCTAACACCTAGGTCAACACACCCTCTGTTTCCTACCCCCCTGAGACTTGATGATCGGCTCCCCACTGGTTCCACCCTGGTTGCTTGTAGATCCCTTTCTGCCAAATTAGCTGGCCTGCCCCTCCACTGGTGTGAGCTCCCCTCTCCATTGTTCTCTGCTGCCCTCACTTTGTTCTTCCCCTATGATTGTGAAGTGCTTTGTTGCTTCCCAAAGCTATGTCTGCGCTCAATAAATACCTTATTGGTATTATTTCCTACTTTCTCACACTGCTGATTAAGGTAATTTAATCAATACTGTACGTTTCAGCAGGCTGTTCGTTCGTCTAGCCCCTTGTGTGGTCTCACGACAATAGAATACCCTGAACAGTGGGCAATCTCTTACATTCATAGAGGAATGAGAGGTTCGGTGGTACCAGTATGATTGAGAGCCTGGTTGCCACACATTGCTTAACCTTGATTATAACTTTGACACCTGTGATGACTCTGAGGATGTCGTACCTTCTCCCCTAGGGGGAGACTTTTCCCATGGGACACGGGTGGGGCGTTCACAGTACAATAGTCCCCCTGGCGGTGGTGCATCGAGGGAGGATCACATGGGGGAGGAAGCCGCTTATGGGATTGGGGACAATCATACTCTGTGAGGAACTTATCCAGTGCAAGCAAAATAGAAACTACTCAAGACCAAATCCAAACTGGGTAAATACCTCAACGCTAACACCAAGTCAAGGACAAATAAGAGGGGCACAAGGGGTAGAGGAACCAAATACAAATGCAGGCAATGCAAATGTTGGAGTACAAACCAGGTCCAAAAACCCACAACCACATCGCAAAACCTAGTGGTCAATCTCACAAAAATGGATCTCTCGCCGCACCTCATTTGGGCATTAAAGAAAGGGCTCAACTTTTGCCCAACCAACCACTACGCTGTAAGGTGAAAGCGCAATATTAGACCTCTTCACTCTTCCACCTTCAAAAACTCCATTCCGGACACGGAGTGTTTGCAGAGTGTTCGCAGGAGGGGTCGCGACACTGCTAGAGTAAGAGGCTGTGTTCATTCCATGGAAGCCGTACTTGATTGCAAGGGAAACCAACAAATGAGAAGCCAGGTACGTCTGAATGTTAAAGCGAGCGTTACAGATGCTGCTAATAGTTTGACAAATATGCAGCCAGAGTCACAGGTGAAAGCGCTGCAAATACGACCACAAAGTGAATGCCCTTCACTTCTACCCTGTCAGAGGAATACCATCCATGCTGGCATTCACACTGGTAGTTGCACAGATTGTATTGAATTCGAGCGTGATAAGCGCCAGCATCCAAGAGCCCCACAAGCATTCTCATTGTTGAGAGAAGCAGCTACCTCACTCAATGAGCTTAATGAGCTAAGCTCCGAATCTAAACAAAATAGTAGTGTGTGACCTGGGACTGTAGCACCACTGAGCTATGCTTGCCAGTCTGCACTCCCACCCCCACCACTACTGAAATGACAAAAAAAGTTCTTCCCTCTGTATGATATGATATGATTGGTTATTTATAACGCCCCTAATAGCCAGAGGTTTCTAAGCACGGACCCGGGGATCAAACCTGTGTTGCTCCGTGTCGTCTTGCTTCCAAGGCGAGCACGTTGCCCCTGAGCTATCCTCCCGTGACGGCAGTGGGCGGACAGTCCCTGGCCGCTAAGTCAAAAGAAACCAGCAATAATGGAGAAGTGTTGACGGCGCAGGAAACAAACCTGCCTGTTAACACGAAGGCTGGTCACGAAGGTGACTGAAAAGACTCCCCGCAGGATCCCAAATCGAATCGTAAAGGAAAAGTACAATTGACTAACGACTGCAAACATTTGCCGAAAAGCAGCAAGAAGAGAAGTCTCAGGTTCCGATGTAGGAACACTGAAGTGGCATTTCAGAGCAACGCCCACACTTAACTTAAAGCAAACAGTCTGTGGTTTCGATTCAGCCAAAAGTGAAAACTAATTTGGTAGACTCCACAAACTGTCGCCAGAAAATTCACACAGAAATAACAGACAATGACTTATTAACCAGCACTGCAGAAATACATGAAAACCTGAAGAAGTACATAGAGGTGGAGACCTACAATCTGCTGGAGTTGAGGAGCAAAGTAGAAGCAAAGCTCACGAATGCTAATCCAAAGCTTCACTCAATAAAGAAAAAGATGAAGCCGAAAACAAACTTCAAAAGGAGTCAGCAGAGCGCCTTATGTGAAGTTCAAATGAGGAAGAAAACTATATCATCAAATTCCCCAAGGATAGACAGAGAGATGTCAAGCTGGGAGAAAGTAACCGGCTCAAATTTTATACTTTCCAAAGTAAATGCAGCAAAGCGACCAACAGAAGATGTGGTGGAGGAATCTCATATGACTGGAGTGCATATAATAAACCACTCAAGGGACCAGGCTGGGTGGAACCCTGATAATAAGAGATACTACCAAAATAAGAGACCATTGCAGAGTAGGTTAAACAACAACCTGCTTAAAGATAGGGAGTTTCAGGAAAACACTCCTGTCTGTGATAAAAGAAGGGATCAAAGACAGAAGAATGGTACCGACCCATCCCACCGTACAGATGGACTTGCCTCTGAAGGTTCCGACGTTGCAGCCTATGAAGTTTCAAACTTAATACCCGCAAAAAAAGAGGCTGAGCCAGAACGATTTTCACTCTAGACAAAGGAACCAACTGTAAAATTCTGATGGATTCAGCAAAAATGAAATGCTGATAAATAAAAAAAGGCACAGCAAACCTTGCTGCTTACAACTAGAGGCACATCCAAAGCTCCAATGATTCTTCTATATCGGAAGACAGTGACAGTGAACGTTGGGACCAAATGGAGTCAAGAGTGTCTCAGAAGGAAGTACCTCTAAGAGAAAAGAAACCAAATCAAAAACATTACTTAAATGAAGCAGAATTGATGCCGGGTTGGGCCAAAGGAATGCAAGCTGCCATTTCATCAGCTCTTGCAATATCTTTGGCTCCCTTTCTTAAGCTGTATGAGAATCTAAGTGAAAATTATAAAGATCAGTCGACTCTGATTGCCATGATGAATTCAAAATTAATATTTGTGGAATCAGTTATTTAATCACTGCGAGAGAAAAAGAAGAGAAAAGGAAATGGAAGGCATCATCCTTAAATCTCTCATTGATCTGTTAAAAGACGCTAGATCTGACAAAAGAATATTTTTAGAGGGCGTCTGAGAAATTGCATCCTGGTCTGTGAATTCGCAGAAACAAAACAAAGGTGTCAATTCCACAGACACAAGTACAGGGGAAACTGTGTGTGAGAACTCTGGCCCGAGCGCCACATTTTCCGCCATTATTCCAATGAATGAAATCAACCATACAAGTAATCTTGCCCATATGTTACAAAAAGGAAATGAAATGGGGGAAACAGTGTCAACGAGTCAACAGATAACAACCTCAATGGTCCAAATAGACCTAGCAAGCAGCACATGTATCCAAAGGGTGACGGAAAGCAATACCAACATTAACCCAGGAAACCAAATGAATATTAAAGAAACAAAAACGAATAACCCCTTTTCCATTTTCGATCAAGGAAACAAAGGGGCCAAAAAAGGTAAGTAAATAGAAGTGACAATCTAGCGATGAAAGCAAAACATTTCAAAAATTGATAAGATAAAAAAGTGTTCTGAATGTCCCCTCACTAGCCAAAACAGTAGAAAAAACAAAAAAGGGCTCAAAAGAAGTAGTAAAAGCCCTCCTCAACTCTCTGAAGAATCCAATCGATGTAGAAATCTCCGTTCATGAAGAAGTAGGAGCTGAAGCACCTGAAGCGAACTTATTGGAACTTCTAGAACTACCGATATACGAAGAAGAAAACAGACTGGGGTTAGAGATCCCAGAGAGAATGGTGGAGGGATTCACAAAGGCAGAGTTGGGCATTGAAAATGCAACTTTGCTAGGATCCTCCCAATTTTTAACCCTGGGTGAGAAAAGAGAAAAAGTGAGTCAAGAGGTAAATTGGGAATGAAACATGCAACCTCAAGTAACCATAATGAAAGAGCTAATTAAAAAATCAAAACAAGATCGACTCTCGGGTAGCTGGGAAAAACTAAATTACGGAAGACGAGAATCATCACCTAATAAAAACGCAAGATTCGATAAATCAGAAAGCAATAAAAACTATGGGGTCTTAGACTGGAATTGATCCACACTGGAGAGAGTACTAAGATCTGATGATGACTTAATTTTAAATAGATCTAACCTAATGTTGTTAATGCACCACATACCACGACTAAGAGTAATTCAGGCAGAAGACATCAGGATCGTGAGTTTCCCAGATTATAATTAACGACAAGGTTACAGTATTAATGAAATCCGTAGCATTAGCGAGTGTAATGATGGATGCAAACAACGATTTTCGATCATTTGGATTTGATATAAACAGATCAACGACTCTACAAAAATTAGAAGAGACTAGAAAAAGAAGGTATAGTTCGCCAAGAAAAACAAGCTTGTCAGAAGTGGTGGGGAGGCATAGGGAATTGAGAAGCCCCATTGAAAGACATCAAGAGATGACCCACAATGTGACTCCGAGGGAACAAAGTGCAAAGGAAGAGTTGCAGTCCGTAAGGACCATAAGAGAAAAGGAAGGGTTAAATAAAAACCTGCATTACCATCAGAGGAAGGGAGACCTCAGATTCTACTAGTACTGCAAAGCCACACACGCGATCTACGCAACCCCTCTTGTAAGATCCAAACTCATGGAGCTGGGTAGCAGGTGCCTTGGCTACTAAAAATAAAAAATAAGACCAAAAAAGGAGCCCCAGAAAGTTGGATATTGGGAGCTGGAATACCCGGGGCTTCAGGCACCTTTTTAATGAATTGTCACCAACAATTGCAAATTTAGATATTGTATTCATCCAAGAATCTTGGTTGACAGAGATGCCTTTAATAGATGGCTAGGATGTTTACCTAAATCCAGTGAAAAGGGGAACAAAAGGAAGACCATCCTCTGGATTGATAACAATGATAAAGATCTCTCTAAATATGGAAGTTCTAAAGGTCTGTGACCCAAATCCATACATTCAGATCCTTCTGATTGGAGTCGGAAAGAAAAAGCAGAAAAAAATGAACTTTTACTGCTATTAAACCTATATTGGAATCCAGACACAGGTAAGATTGCCTCTTTTATAGACATGGTCACGGATTGGATTCACCTGATGTCAGAGCGGCATAAGGACATCCAAATAATAATATGCCGAGACCTGAATGCAAATTGCATGACAGGAGACCAAAAGGGAAAACTCCTAAATTCCGATAACAAGAAGAAGAAAAACTATAGGGGAAAAATGTGGATGGAGGAAATGGAACAAAGAGGAATACACCGCCTCAATGGAAACATCATGGGAGATATACCGGCCACTCCTACTTGGTCAAATGGAACAACGCAGGCTATGTTGGACTATTGTTTTGTATCTGAAAACCTTCACCCGGTCATTATCTCACTAAAGGTTAAGCAAGTCCACCATAGCGATCATGATCCAATTATAGTAACTATCTCGGTAAACTATCCATGATAACAAATGTTGTTTGAACAAAAGGGTGGGGGGGGTTTAGAAACAGACTACGTCTGCTCCCGAAGGACATCCCTGTTTTGATAGAAGATCTGACACAGTTGCAACAATTAGAAACATAAACGTTGAATACGATAAAATTTTACTAGCCTTAAGAGTCTAAAGATAAACACCAAAAACCTAAATTTACAGCAGTCCAGGTATAGGTCATATAAAGCCAGTCTACTACAAAAGGATGCAGAGACTATGTTAAAGGCTTTGAACAATACCAACAGCAGGAATCTATGGCAACTAAGTCAATCCCAGTACCCATATCTTCTAAATTCAATACCAGAAGAAAAATGCATTCAACATTTAAAACAGGTGTTTATTGTTAAGACAAAAGATGCAATCGGAGAAAGCATACAGAAAGCTCCTGAAAGCTGGAATATAACATTTAAGAGAGAGGAAATTGAAACACTTATTAAAAAAAAAGCAAGTCGATCACGAGCACCAGGCCCGGATAGCATTTCGAACGCAACATTGAAGGCTGAACCAGAAAACTGGGCTGTGCTCTGCGAGATGATATTTGAAAGAATATTGAGCCTTGGCAAAGTGCCGGAATCGTGGAAAGCTGCAATAGTCGTCCCGATATTTTAAAAAGGGGATCATTCACTATCATCCAACTACAGACCTATTGCGCTTCTCAATATTGTAGGTAAAATCTTTGCAACACTACTCTTGAAATGTTTAAAAGAATGGGTTGAGAAGACAAAAAGCGTCAACAGCAGACAGGCTGGTTTTGTGAAAGAGGTGGGATGCAGCCTCAATTTACTATTCCTTAGCCTACTAAAAAAACAAGTGGTCCACAAAAAACAAAAAATCTATATGGCCCGTATCGACAGCAAGCGGTCGATAGTATAGACTGAGATTTGCTATGGAAGAAACTGGAAGCAAAAGAGTGCCCAAAGGATCTTTTAGCAGCCATTAAGGACATATATTCAGAGACCAACATGAGGATCAAATTAAATTAACAGGGAATACTGTCAAAGAAAATCAACACTACAAGGGGGCACAAACAAGGATGTCCATTAGCCTCAACATTGTTCAATCTTTTCATAGAAGATCTAAACAGGGCATTGAATGACGAAACTTCATTTCCACCAAAACTGAACAGAACTCAAATAGGTAGACTAATGTATGCAGATGATCTAGTCCTTGTAGACCAGACAAAGATGGGGTTCCAACGAAAACTGATCATGCTACAAAGTTATGTGGACAAAAATTGAATAAGAATAAATGCTGCCAAATCAGAGATCATGGTATTTGGTGGTGTGAAAAGTGAAAGAAAGTTGGACACTTGATGGAAAACGTCTGGAATGGGTGATGGAAATCAAATACCTGGGGCTAATGTTAAGCACTACATCAGGAGAGAAAGCCTGGATGGAAGACCGGAGGATGAAAGTAAAAAGATTGATGGCCCAATGGAAGGCGGTGCATAGAAGATTCGGCATATTTTCCATCCAACCCATCATTAATTTTACAAGCAAAAGGTGGCGCCTATGTTAACCTTCGGTGGAGAGACCTGTTTGAATATTCGATTGGAGTTTTGAGATCTGTTAGAAGGTTCTTTCTGGAAGAGCATACTAAGGTTACCAAGCACAGTACAAATTACAATAAGTCGTCATGAGCTAGGTTTAATATCATTATGAGCCAAAGTCTTTTGGAACAAGCTGATGATATTTAGGAAGGCAAACCTCTTAAATCATCCCCCGCAATTTGAAGTAATAGGAATGTGTAAACCGGGTATGATGGATTGGGTTTTGAGAAAATGGAAGAAGGATTGCAGTACAATACTAGACAATCTATGGATATCTATTAATATACTTTGAAACAACCCTTTGTTAGCAAAGAGAATCATGTGGGCAGATGACTGGCGGATTACGGAAGAAGAAAGGGCGCGATCAATTACTAATTCCCTCTAGAGGAAAAGATATGGAAACATGAATGTAACACCTGAATATTTATTAAAATTCACACATAACAAGCAAAGGGAATTGCTTTTGGGACTTAGACTCAACGTCCTATGTTACAAGACCACTCTGCAAAGATATAACAGACTTCAAGGTTCAATTCAATGTCGACTGTGTAATCAGAAGAGGAAAACGATGAACCATATTATGTCCAAAATTGAAAGATTTAAGAACTACCCTCTGGAATGAACAAAAATTATCTATGGATGCGAAAATAAGAGAGTGAACTTTGCAACTTCAGGTTTCTTAGAATAGGCGTTCAAAAAACTAAAGGAAGAAGCTGTGAGTAACAGTTAATTCGGATTGAGGGAGAGGATCTTTGTACCAGAAACTGGACTTAGAGAGAGCGTGGGAAGTGGGGCATGAGCGTAGTTTTATGTGTATCAAATGAAACAATGATGGGCCATGCGCTCCTCAGCATCTTCAATGCCTCCCCTGCAGAAGAAACATTCCTGGACACTCTCAAAACTGGTCTCATACGGCCGTTTTTGAAAAAACCAACACTAGATCCAGATGACCTGCCCAACTACAGGCCCATTACGATCCTCCCGTTTATTGGCAAAATCTTGGAAAAAGTAGTTGCTACACAACTACTCGCCAGAATTGAACAACTCCACCTCCTAAATGACTATCAGTCAGGGTTCCAAAGTGTAGCATCGAGAACGCCACCATCCAGGTGGTGGGTGATGCTCTCCAACTCATGGATTAGAGCGACTCATGCCTCCTCATTCGCCTTGACCTCTTTGCTGCATTCAACACCATCGACCACTGCATCCTTCTTTCCCTCCTTGCTGACAGGATGGGATTCTCTGGCACTATCCTGAATTAGTTTACCTCCGACCTCTTAGGCAGACACCAGGCTTTCTAGATGAACCTGTTGCATTCTAACCGACTCCAGGTCTCCTGCAGAGTCCGCCAATGCTTCATCCTCTCAACAATACGTTTTAACCTTTACATGGAGTCTCTGGGCACTCTGCTCAAAGATCCCAATATAGCCATGCAACAATACATGGGTGATACTCAGTTGTACATGAAAGTAAATAGCGCGTAAAATATCATTCTTCTCCACGATTATCTAGCCATCATCCAGCCCTCCATATCGACTGCCTACCTCAAACTAAACCCATCCAAGACTGAATTCATCCTCATTGGTCTGCTCAAAAACAACTAAAAACAACTTGTCCAACAATGGCTCCATGTTATCATGGACCCATTGTTGGACAAGTTGTTTTTTAGCAGACCAATGAGGATAAATTCAGTGCATAGAATTAAGCGCATAGAAGGATTTGATCCATAACACTCTGACTCAGCAAAATCCTTGGGCTTCACCATTGACAGCGATCTGTCCTTCCAGAAACACATAGCCAAGAATTCCCAAATATCCTGGCTCAAAATGTCTTTGCCTTGAATAATCAAACCCTTCATCCTGCTGCAGGACTTCCGAGCCGTAGTCCACACCCTTGTGGTCTTGCACATCGATGGGGGAAATGCTCCCCTGACAGGGATTCCAGCCGTTCAATTGGCTCCCCGAAAAGCAGTACACCATGCTGCAGCACATCTTATTATGGGAGCATGGAAATTTGACAGAATTACCCCCATTCTGTGCTTCCTACATTGACTTTTACACCAAGCCAGGATACTGTTCAAGACTGCATTTATCATCTACAAAGCAGTCATGAGTAGCACACCAGCGTACTTGCTAGCTAAGCTCCACCTATCTGGTGGCTCACGCTCCTCGAGCAGCAAATCGACCAACCGGCTTGAATCATAACTCGTTCGCAAAGAGGGGACCCGCAAACAATCCTTCGAGTGGATTGTGTCCTCCAACGTATTCCTCATCTTGGATGTATTCCATCCACTTTAGCTGCTTTGGAAAATGTTTTCGCCACAGGGCGTCGATGTCGTCGAGTCGATGGTCCCTCGAAGGCCTCCGTCGAGGGTGACGTCATCGGGTGTATAAGTAGCACGCGTGGCGCCCGTTGGCCTCAGTTCCGTTTTTCCGCAGTATACATTGCTTCGGAGATTCGGCACGCCTCGAGTTCTGTGAGAATAGCAAATAATATCGATTATGTCCTCGTCATCGACGCCGACCCCGAGGTCGGGTTTCAAAAAGTGCAAGTCGTGCGGTTCAAAAATGCCGACAGACCCGCACCAAGAGTGTTTGTGGTGCCTCGGAGAAGGCCACGACATGGAGGCCTGTACGAAGTGTCAGGCGATGACGGGGAAGGCCTTGCGAGGAAGGAGGAGAAAACTACAGGTAGGTCGCAAATCCGACCGTAAAGCCTCTAGCGTCGAGTCGAGGTCCTGTGAGGAGAAATCTCGTCGACGCGAAAGGCATCGGTCCAGGTCGAGAAGCGATTCCCATCGCTCGTCGTCTTCGATGAAAAAATTGAAGAAACAATGCCACAGGTCCCCCCTCCACCTCGTCCTCGCACAAATCCCCAAAAAGGATGAAATGTCCCACTAAACATTCATCATCCGAAGAATGGGAAGCATTCAGGATCAAAATGATGGAGGTGTTCGAGAAAGCAAAGCCTCGGTCCGCGCCTTCCTCGGAAGCCGGCCAGGAGTGTCATGATGCTCTGACACTCGCGTGCCCGCGAGCCTGGGGGGTCGAAAGAGGAAGGATATAGAACCTTGTAGGACGCCAAGCTAGAAAAGCTGCTCGAGTCGACCGCTCGAGGTCACCGATGCCGTCCGAGACCTAACACACCTCGAAGAGCAAGTCTTCGAAGAGCACCTCGATGCCATCGAAGCCGGCGCCGTCAAAGACTGGTATTGCTATTGCGCCGACTTTGTTGACGTCGACCCCGAAGCCCTCGACACCAAAACCCCCAGTTCGGCAAAATCGAGCAGAAAAAGGGAAAGAACCTGTAATCCCTTTAGGGCCCATTAATACTCCTCCTCCACCTCTCCCACAAAAGGTTTTCAAATCTCTTCCTAGGAAAGAGTTCTTCAAGTCTCTGACCTCAATTTTTGAGAAACAGGAGAAATCTGATGAGGAGAATGGACCTTTTGGGCTGGAATATGGCACCCCAAATGTCCCGGAATGCCTGATTTCAGAAAAAAGCAGGATGAGGGATTTGGTTTAATCACTGCACAATGCAATTGGTATTGATACATCTCCTGAAAATGACTTTGGTAGACAAGAACCAGGAGAACATGCCAGTCCATCATACCGTCAGCTAATGACAAAGGTAATAGATTATTTAAGATGGGCCAGACATCCAGCCCAATTCATCCAAGATGATCTAACAGACATATTGGATCATGGTCCTACGGAAGACCCAATACTACCTTTTCACGTAGCCTTGCAAAATAGAGTGGCCAAAAATTGCCATTCCGCCAGTGAATAAATCCCTTACTTCAAAATACCGCCCTGCCAGTAGTGACCCCCGGCTATCTGTCTAAACATCCCACTCCCGAGTGTTTGGTCATACAGGCAGCCACAGCTTCTAACAAACTGGGGTACTCTTATATCCCTTACGGACAGGGACGATAAGCGTGTGGATGGCTGGACACGGAAGGTATTTTCAGCTGGGCGTATGTCATTAAAATCAGCCAACTCCACATGTGCCTTGGCAAAGTTTTCGTACACTCTGTGGGAATGTATTGCAATGGTGGCGGATCACATACCAGAAGGGGACGAAAGGGAAGGATTCCTAGCCATCGTTAGAGATGGGAAGGAGGCCATGCAGGAATCCCTTGAATCTGGATTGGACACTGTAGATAGTGTGAGCAGGTCTGTGGGCACGAGCATGTTAATGTGCAGATTTGCGTGGTTACGGAAGTCTGGTTTCGCACCAGATGTATAGAACCGTCTTCTGAACATGTCCTTTGACGGGTCTCACCTTTTTGGCAGCAAGGCTGACAAGAGCCCTGAGAGGTTGGAGACCTCAAAGGCAGCTGCCAAGTCTTTGGGAGCTGCCATCAGCCAACCTCAGCCTTTTCATGCACCATGTCAATTTTGGAGGGAACGATCCTATTGTTGCTACTCCTCATATGGAAAGGCGAGAGGATTGGCCAGTTAAAGAGGCCAGAGAAAGGCCACTCACAGTGGACAAGGAAAACGTGCAAAGCCAGCTCCAGCTACAGCCTCTCTGCCATCAGCGGCTGCAGCAACCACCTCAAAACCACTTTGAGGACTTGCAGCACAAGACACCTGTAGGAGGCAGGCTGTCACAGCATCTGCAAGAATGGCGAGCCATTACTTCAGATGTTTGAGCTCTAGAAATAATAGCCCAAGGTTACTGCCTTCCTTTTCTAACGCAACCTCAAAGCAATCCACCAAGGAGACCCCCTTTGAAGTTTTCAGACCCGCTCCTACAGCAGGAAGTTTTAGCCCTGCTGGTGAAAGGTGCTATAGAACCGGTACCTGCAGCGGAGAGGAACAAGGTATGGTACTCCCTGTATTTTTTGATCTTCAAAAAGGACAGAGGACTGAGACCCATCCTGGACTTGAGAATCTTGAACAAGTTCCTCAGGAAGGACAAGATCAAGATGGTTACCCTTTCTCAGATCCTACAGGCCCTTCAACTCCAGGATTGGTTGGTGTCATTGGACCTACAGGATGCTTATTTTCATGTGCCGATTCATCTCAAGCACAGAAAATACCTGAGATTTGTAGTTGGCGACTCACACTATCAGTTTCGAGTCCTGCCATTCGGATTGACCTCCCCCACGAGGGTCTTCACCAAACTGATGGTAGTGGTGGCAGCGCACCTCAGGAGAGGGGGGATTCACGTCTACCCCTACCTGGACGATTGGCTGATCAGAGCATGTACTGCTGAACGGGCACTGGATCACCTGAAAGTCACCTGCCACTTCCTCCACAGACTGGGCTTCTCCCTCAATTTCAAGACGTCACGAATGACACCTTCTCAACAGCTCCAATATATAGGAGCCGTACTAGACACATCCCTGGGAAAGAGCTCGCCTCCCAGGTCGAGGGCTCAAGACATTCTTCAGATGGTTTCAAAATGCCCAAAATCATCAGGCCTACGACTTAAGGTTACTCGGCCTCATGGCATCCTGCATCTTTCTGGTGCCAGAGGCATGTCTGACAAGGAGATCACTTCAATGGGCTCTAAAGACTCAATGGTCCCAGTTCTCAGGTCGAATGACGTATCTTCTACAGATTCCGAACAAGGTTCGTCAAGATCTTCTATGGTGGACTTGTTCAGAGAATATCCTGAAAGGAGAACTTTTTTGGCAACCATGGCCGGAGATCACAGTAGTGACGGAGGCCTCACTCAAGGGGTGGGGAGCTCATGCCAACGATCTGACAATCAGCAGTCGTTGGTCTCCATCGGAGTCCAAACTACACATCAACCTTCTGGAGCTGAAAGCAATCAGACTAGCGCTGAAAGCTTTCCTGCCATCTGTCAGAGGAAAGAATGTCCTGATAATGACGGACAACACAGTGGCTATGCATTATCTAAACAAAAGAGGAGGTGTAGGGTCACTACCTCTGTGCAGAGAGGCAATGCAACTCTGGTATTGGGCAATTCAAGAAAGAGTCTCTTTAACGGCAGTTCACCTAGCCGGGGAAGAGAATATGACGGCAGATGCTCTAAGCAGGCAGAGCACGGTTTCCCATGAATGGGAACTGGCTCAGGAAGTCATTCAAGAGATCTTTGCCCTTTGGGGAACCCCTCAAGTGGACCTATTTGCGACCGGAATCCACCGGAAGGGCGAAAGGTATTGCTCAAGGGAATTTCCCCCGAGAGAAGCCCTGGGGGACGCGTTTGTGGTGGAGTGGAATTTACCACTATTGTACGTGTTCCGTCCGATTCCCGTTATTCCTCAGGTCATCAGGAGACTGAGACGCTTCGGGAGCCGCATGATCCTAATTGCTCCAGATTGAGCCAGGAGAATGTGATACCCAGACCTTCTGGACATGTCCATCTGTCCCCCAGTATGTCTTCCTCAGAGAGAGAAACGTCTCTCTCAAATGGAGGGTCAGGTTCTCCATCCAGAGGTCTAAACGCTCAACCTTCACACTTGGTATCAGAAAGGCCGAGATACAAGGATTGGAACCTTCCAGATGACATCATGGACGTGTTGCTTTTGGCAAGAAGGTCAGCAACAAAGTCTCTATACCGTTGCCGTTGGAAAAGGTTTTGCAACTGGTGCAGAGAAAAGAATGTCAATCCTTTTCTATGTTCTATTCCGGAAGTACTGTCCTTCCTCCTGACCCTAGCACATAGAAGTCTAAATGTTGGAACCATGAAAGGTTATCTTGTGGTGCTTTCCATCTTCAAACGCTCGTCGGAAGAATGCTCCTACTTTAAAATTCCTTTGATAGTACAATTCTTAAAAGGACTCACTAATGTGTTTCCTCCTTACCCATTTTAAGTGCCAATTTGGAATCTCAATTTGGTCCTAAAATTCTTAATGTGTGCTCCTTTTGAGCCTTTGCACACTTGTCCATTAAGATTACTAACATGGAAAACTGCTTTCCTAGTTGCTTTAACATCGGCAAGAAGAGTGAGCGAATTGCAGCCGCTGTCTTCTGGGCCACCTTATACTGTGTTCCATAAGGACAGAGTTGTGTTGAGGGTTAAACCCTCATTTTTAACAAAAGTGATATCTGATTTCCATTTAAGTCAGAGAATTGCCTTACCTGCATTCTATCCTCCACCTCATCCTAGTAAGGAGGAGGAAAGATTACACAGGTTGGATCCGAAAAGAGCTTTAAGCTTTTACATCTCTAGGCTTTCTAAGCTTAGAGTGGACAATCAACTGTTTATTGGCTACACAGGAAAGAAATTGGGTCAGTCAGTGACAAAGCAAACAATAGCACGCTGGATTGTGCTTAGTATTTCAGAATGCTACATATTAGCACAAAAAACCCACCAGAAGGTCTAAGGGCTCATTCCACCAGAGGCATTGCCTCTTCAACAGCCCTACAAAGAGGTGTTCCTATAAGGTCCATTTGTGAAGCAGCAACTTGGTCCTCGCTGCATACTTTCTCAAAATTGTATAGCCTGGATGCTTCCCAGTCTAAGGAGCTTAATTTTGGTAAAGCAGTACTATACTCAGCCATCTAAGGTTATCGAAAAATCTAACCCCTCCTCCAGAGGAATTGTCCATACTGCTTTGGGAGTCTATCTAAGATGAGGAATACGTTGGAGGACACAATCCACTCGAAGAACAAGTTACTTACCGATTGGATGTTCCTTCAACGTATTCCTCATCGCCCTCCCATCCTACCCCTCTGTAGATTTTTCCAGGCTATTGCCACTCCAACTCTCGCAAGGCAAATACCTGTCTGCCGGCACAGTCTACACAGTGAAAAATCAATAATGAAGGGGGGAAAACAGAACTGAGGCCAACGGGTGCCGCGTGTGCTACTTATACACCCAATGACTTCACCCTCGACGGAGGCCTTCGAGGGACCATCGACTCGACGACATCGACCACTGCCGAATTCTTTTTCCGAAGCAGCTAAAGCTGGATGGAATACATCTAAGATGAGGAATATGTTGGAGGAACATCCAATTGAAAGAACGTTACCAGTTGGTAAGTAACTTGTTCTTCTCGTGTCATGCACCCTCCCTCTGGAACTCGATCCCGGTGTCGGCTCGGAATGTCCCCACAATTCTCCAGCATGGGGTCTGGCATGGATTCACATGCTCATGAATATTCCCCGTCGTCAGGCTGGGAATCCTCGGTAATGAAAAATCAGTATCAGTTTTGTTTCTGATCTGTCTTTCGTAGTAGTAACCAATCACTGATCTCTGCGTCATACTGACCACAGCCAATGACTGCCATCTCCCTAAGCCCTGCCTCTGGCAGCCATCTTCAGATTTTTACCGCACGTTCAAGTGTTGGGATCCTCGTGCTATTGATCTCGAGCTTTAGTGCTTTTTTCGCGCTTTTCCTTTGGAAAATTTTCTCTTTTTCGGTCAAAAGAGCCTCAAGCTCCACCGTTTCTTTATCCGATCAACGGGGACCCGTGTCGGATTCTTCTACGCCCCAAAAGGGTGAAGATTTCGTCGAGCCATGCTTTTGGAGGACTCCAGAACTTTCTCAGGCCCATCTCGATCATGGCCCAGGAGAAGGGAAGCTCGACGCCCGGAAAGCTGTTCAGGGTCTGTCCTGGATGCCAGCTTCAGAATGTCTTTAAGGAGGACGAACACTCCCTTTTGCCTCTACTGCCTGCATGAGGACAAGACGCACATGGAGAAGGACTGTGCGTTTTGCGGCAATATGTCGGAGCGGACCATGAAGGACCGCCATCTGCGTCTCGCCAACTGGTAGGAAGGGAAGAGCCCGTCAGGCGAGAAGAAGTCGTCTGAGCGGTCTTCTAAGACCTTTGAGGGCACCCCGGCGACGGGGGTCCAACAGAAGGCCAAGCACCGCGAGTCCGCTGGCACCGGGAGCGCCGAACGGTCGGGCTCTACGGGCGCCAGGCAGGGCGCATCCTCCCCGGCGCCATCAACCAAGAGCCAACGCTCTGGCTCGGGTAAGAGGAAGGCCGAGCACCCGGCGAAGCTCCTGGAGAGACCCCGGTCGAGCTCGAAGGCCCCATCGAAGGGGGAGCGAGGCGTTGACCCTCCCCCCAAGGAGAAGGCGGTGAGCCCACCTAAGGTGGTGAAAGCCTTAATCCACCCGGCCAAGGCCTCTATCGAGACAGTCGCGGCGGCGGCCCTGGCTAAGCCTGTGGAGGCTACACCAGTGGTGGCGACCTTGGGGCCCAGAGTCTCCCTGCCACCGCGGAGGGAGTCCTCTTTCATGCCCATCGACAGGACTCCCGTGAAACCTCCGACGGAGAAGAAAAAGGGGGGGCAGGAGGTCGTCGTGGATTCGGCCTCAACCTCTGAGGAGGAGCTGATCGAAGTCTTAAGCCACGGCGTTGGCGTGGAAGAAGACCAGCCCGTCGGGAGGGACCCTGACGTAGGAGACGACGAGAACGTCGAGGGTGCCGACGGGGCTCCTGACCGCCCGTCGGACTCCCCTCAACCAGTGCCGCAAGACAACTCGGCGGCCATTTTGTTGGCTATACAGTTCTTATGCTCGGAGATAAGGACGAGATTGCCGTTATCACCAACGGAGGAACCTCTCCCGACGGGGGACCCGGAGCCAGGCCCTTCTGGGAGCCCTCCTCCTAAGAGAAGAAGGATTCATCCTCCACCTCCTTTTCAACCATCGCGCCCTGCTCAGCCCTCCTCCCCGTCCACGACCCGTGGGGATGATACGGGGACTGACACGGCCGCGACGGGCACAGACGACGAGGTTTACGACGAGGATCTCCCGTCGTCACCTCCTCCCCGGGCTTCCCCGCCCGACGAGATTGGATCGTTTCATGCCATGATCGCCAGGGCATCCGAGCTTTTCCAGCTCTGCCTGGAAGAGAAGAAGGAAGGTTTCCTTTATCAACGGCGCGAGACCAAGAGGAAGACGGTCCTCGCTGTACCTCTACTGGACGATATCTGGGATGAGGGTCTCGCCCTCCTCAAGAACCCATCCACAACGCCTGCGAGAAGGGATCTGTACGAGAAGAAGTACCGGGTCCCGGACGCGGCCCCCTTGTGCCTTCGGGCACAGCCGACCCCAGACTCGGTCGTCTCCGTGGCGGCCAGGAAGAAAGCGGGGGGGGCCTCGGCCTCTATGTCAACCTCCCCGCCGGACGGCGAGGGAAAGAAATTGGACACGATGGGACACAGAGTCATCTCATCGGCAGCGACGACGATTAAGGCTGCCCACGCCTTGGCTATCGTAGCCCGCTACGACAGGGAGTTGTGGTACAAAATCACCCCCCTGCTGGACTTCTTACCAGACGACAAGAGGGCGGAGGCCCTAGAGATCTTGCAGGAAGGAGAAGTGGCGTCGGACCACGCCATTACGATAGCGATGGACATCGCTGACACTGGATTTCGCCAGTTGGGCAACGGCGTGTGCCTTAGACGGCGTGGATGGCTCAAGGCAACTGATTTCCGTCAGGACGTGCAGACCAGAGTCTTGGACATGCCGTTCGACGGGAGCAACCTGTTTGGGAAAACAGTGGACGATTCCCTACAAGCCATCAAGACGGACACGGAGACGGCCTGGGCTCTTGGTGTTCTCCAGCAACGACAGCCGCCCTTTCGGAGCAGCGGAGGCAAGCAGGGTGCCTCCAAAGGTTCCGGCGGCAGATTTTCCACCCATCGTCAAGCGGCCCGTTCGTCGTCACAGGAAGCCTACAGGGGACGAGGCAAGTCGGTCAGACCCCGCCGTCGTCGCCAAGGAGGACAAGGCGGCAAAGCCTCGTCGAAGCAGGACTGAACCTGCCCTGGGGTTGGGCCCCCACCGAAGCACCCCGGTGGGGGGCCGGCTGGCGAACTTCGTCAGCGTGTGGGAGTCCATCTCCACCGACCGTTGGGTGCTGGACGCCCTGGCCCAGGGTCACTCGCTCGAGTTTCTAAAGAAGTGCCCGCGCGTCCCCCCCGTGGCCAGGAAGGAACATCACGTCCCTCAACTTCTCTTGGAGGTAAAGGCGATGCTCAAGAAAGGCGCCATCGAGCTCGTCCCAAAGAGGCTTCAGGGCTCCGGAGTTTACTCAAGATACTTTCTCGTGAAGAAGAAGACGGGAGGATGGCGTCCCATCCTGGACCTACGACGACTGAACAAATTCATCAAGGCACAGAAGTTCCGGATGGTCACCCTCCAGCACGTCCTGGGTCAACTGGAGGAGGGCGATTTCCTGTCGTCGTTGGATTTGGAGGATGCCTACTTCCATATCCCCATCCTAAAGGGACACCGAAAGTTTCTCAGATTCGTGGTCCAAGGGCGTCACTACCAGTTCAGAGCCCTTCCCTTTGGATTGAGGTCGGCACCCAGGGTGTTCACCAAGTGCCTTGCACCGGTGGCGGCGCGGCTGCGCCTGGAGGGGATCCACGTCTACCCCTACCTGGACGACTGGCTCATCCGAGCAAAGGCAAAGGAGCTTGCTGCGGAGCACACGGCGAGGACCGTCCAACTACTCACCGACCTGGGATTCTCCATAAACTACGCCAAGTCCCACCTGGTGCCCGCTCAAGACGCACTGTTTCTGGGAGCGAAGCTCGACACAGTGGCGCTTCTGGCCTCTCCGTCGGAGGAAAGGATGAGGGCCATCTTGGGCAAGGTGCAGCGGATGCTGGTTGCGGACGCGGCCAGGGTGAGGTCCATCAAGTCCCTCCTCGGAATGATGTCTTCTTGCATTTATCTCATCCGCCTGTGCAGGCTTCGGATGCGCCCGTTACAGGAGTTCCTGGACGCTCGCTGGATCCAGACGACGGGCAGCTTCGAGGACAGGATCACACTCGACGAGAGCTTCCGACGAGCGATCCGGTGGTGGGGCACCCACGTGCATCTGACGGTGGGCATGGACTCCCAGACCCCGGGCCACCAGAAGACAGTGACCACGGATGCCTCCCTGGAAGGGTGGGGAGCGCACACCGAAAATCTACACGTGAGGGGCCTTTGGCTGCCGACGGAGAAGTTCCTCGATATCAACGTCCTGGAACTCCGTGCAGTGTTTTGGGCCCTCAGGTCCTTTCTTCTGTCCCTCAAGGGCAAGGTGGTGAGGATCTTCACCGACAACACCACCACCATGTTCTACATCAGGAAGCAGGGCGGTACCAGATCCCCAGCCCTGTCCAAGGAGGTTCAGGATCTGTGGCATTGGGCCATCGCCCAAGGGATGTTTCTGGTGCCGTTTCATCTGGCAGGGATAAAAAACACCATCACCGACTCGCTCAGCAGAGAGCTGCTCTCATGCCACGAGTGGGAACTATGACAGGATCTAGTGGACCGCCTCTTCCGACGGTGGGGCACACCCCAGATCGATCTGTTCGCGACGGCGACGAACTCCAAGTGCCAGAGGTTCGCCAGCAGGTTTCCCCAGCCGAGGAGAATGGGCGATGCTTTCTCGTTCCCCTGGGAGGGCCTGTTCCTATATGCGTTCCCTCCATTGCCGCTGCTGATCCGGCTCATCAACCAGCTCAAGAGGTCACGGTGCAGGATGATCCTCGTCGCACCTGCGTGACCAAGGCAGATATGGTTCCTGGACCTTCTGGACTTGTCAGCGTCCCCGTCAATCAAGCTGCCAGTGGACGCGGATCTTCTCTCCAGGGAAGGAGGCGCCATCCTCCATCACGACCCGAAGTCGCTGAACTTGCAGGCCTGGCTCCTGCAGCGTTAGAGTTTGGAGGCTACGACATACCGGCCGACTGCAGAGAGGTTCTTGCAAAGGCCAGGGCGTCCTCAACTCTTAAATGCTACGGACACAAATGGAAGAGGTTCTCTGTCTGGTGCCACACACAGAAGATTAACCCTCTACGGATTACGGCTCCTCAAGTACTGCCGTACCTGCTGACGCTGGCCAAGGCTGGACTGGCGCACGCTTCCATCAAGATTCATCTTGCTGCGATCTCCCGATACACCAGAACCACGGGACGGATGTCTTTGTGGTCTCGTCTGGTGAAAGAATTCATGAAGGGACTGTTCAGATCGTTCCCGCCGGTGAAGGCCCCGGCCCCGGCGTGGGAGCTCAACGTGGTGCTGACCAAGCTCATGGGACCTCCGTTCGAGCCTCTGCACTCGGCTCTGTTGAAGTTCTTGTCGTGGAAAACAGCGTTTCTTGTGGCCATCACCTCTGCACGACGGGTGGGAGAGATCCAGGCCCTTTCCTGCAAGCCCCCGTACTTGACTTTTCACGACACGAGGGTAGTGCTCAGGACGCACCCCTCCTTCATGCCCAAGGTGCCGTCGGACTTCCACCTCAACGAACCCTTGGTGTTGCCTGTTTTCTTCCCATCGCCTTCGTCGCCGGCTGAAAGGACTTTGCACTCGCTGGATGTGGCTAGAGCGCTGAAGTTCTACGTGGACCGCACGAAGAGTTTTCGGAAGACGTCACAACTTTTTGGGAACTTTGGACCTGTCAATCAGGGGAAGGCTCTCTCGAAGGCTTCCATTTCCAGATGGCTCTCCGGCTGTATCATGTACTGTCATCGGTTGGCAAACCGACCGCTGCCTGGCCGTCCGAGAGCCCAGTCCACCAGAGCGATCGCAGCTACCACGGCGTTCCTATCTGGTGTGCCCTTGCTGGACATCTGCAGGGCTGCTACGTGGAGGTCGACGCACACCTTCACGAAATTCTACTGCGTCGATCGGGATTCCAGGGAGGAGTCCAGGGTCGGCCAAGCAGTGCTGCGCAACCTGTTCGCCTAAGGTGAGCCTGGTGAGGAGGTAAGAATTGCTTAATGTTGAGTTTTGGATGTAATGCTTAATGTTGAGCCTTTGCCACCTCCCGTGGTTGTGCATGTGTGTACTGCTATGTATTCTTTTATTCATGAGCATGTGAATCCATGCCAGACCCCATGCTGGAGAAGGAACAAGTTACTTACCTGTAACTGTTGTTCTCTAGCATGGGTCTGGCATGGATTCACATGCGAACCCTCCCGCCTACCCCTCTGCGGCTCTTCACTTGGTCATACTGCCACTTCTCGTGCTACCAAATCTGAAGATGGCTGCCAGAGGCGGGGCTTAGGGAGATGGCAGTCATTGGCTGTGGTCAGTATGACGCAGAGATCAGTGATTGGTTACTACTACGAAAGACAGATCAGAAACGAAACTGATACTGATTTTTCTTTACTGAGGATTCCCAGCCTGACGACGGGGAATATTCATGAGCATGTGAATCCATGCCAGACCCATGCTGGAGAACAACAGTTACAGGTAAGTAACTTGTTCCTTCTCTAATTTCAAAAACCTCTCAAAACATGTCTCTTTCAACAACACCTGACCGAGGAATAATTCCAATTGTCGCACATACAAACGCACATACCTCACAGTATTGCACTATTGTTAAAAGATGCCAGGTCAATTCTCCACTACCCACACTCTGTACAACGCTCCACTGCTCTCGAGCTAGGTCTGTGCTTTAAACAATAAAATAAAAAATGTAGTTGTTGCTTACAAATGGAACAACGACCTACGTATGTGTATTGATCACTGAACGTTCAATAAAGGAGCAGTTCCTAACCAATACATTACACTTCATGTAGAAGAAGCTTCTGACTATATAACGGGAAGTAATGTGGTTCAATGTATTGGTTCTTTCAGATTCGTTCTAGGATTTGGCAAATTTACCAGAATGCCAAGGGGTATATTGGTAGCACCAGCTTCTTTCCAAAAATCGATAGCTAGGACTGGAAGAGACATGAATTTCCTTGCAGTCTTACTATATCTCTGAGATGATTGTTTTTGGCTGATTCCTAGAAGAACATGAGGAGTGGCTTATAAAAAGACTGAAAGATCAAGGAATAAAGGCGTCACTGGAAAAACGTCAATTTTGTAGAAGCATTGTAAAATACATTGGGAATATTTTTTCAGCCGACAGCCTTTTAGTCGACCCTACAAAAGGTGAAGCTTTAAGGGACTGGCCTAGATCTAGTACCCTGAAATTTGCAATTATTACTGTACATTTGCCTGAGACATTGCTAAAATCAGCAAAGTGATTTTGCCAAGGGTTATACTACCAGTCACAAATGGATACAAATCTGTTGGAGACCTTGATCAATCATTTTTTTAATTGAAGAGCTATTTGGGAAAAGATAGACTGAGAAATGGCAAACTTTCACTGATGCTATGTCATAGCGTATGGCAATCCACAGTTACGTTATGTGTTAAAGGTAGATGCTGTGCTATGTCAAACCGATTCTGAATTGTGACCAGTTGCTTCTGGCAGTAGAGGGTTAGTACCTTCTCAGAAGCATTACCCTGTTCACAAACCTGAATTTCTAGGACATAAGTAGGTGATCACTGAGGTTTCATGACTGAGGTAGTGCCCAGTTTACTGTTAGGACGCATATCAACCTGCTGGCCTACATTCTCAGATCTGCCACCCTACTGGCAATTGATGGTTAGCTGCCCTGTCAACCTATGAATTTCAATTGCAGAACTGGCAAGAAAGAATGGGAATGCGGAGGCCCTTCCCCCAAGACCACATAGCATATATGTTAGGTGCTTATTGGGTGGAGTGCCATTTGCAAGGCTGACAATAACATTATGTGGCCAGCTAGAACTGCTTCAGTGCAAGCTGTGAAGAGCACGAGACCATCTGCAGAAGCTATTCTGTCTTATCGCAGTGCTGCTAACTGGGAAATTTTAGAAATGCTGGTGCTAACAAGAGAAGAAATCCGACAAGCACAACTTGAAGATCCCAGTATTGCTGATACGATGACCAGAAAAGCTACTTGTGGCAAGGCTACGCTTTCCTATGATCCAGAATACACAGCCGGATTATTGCTGATGGAGTGGAAGAATTTAGTGTAAAAGGAAGAATCTTGTACTGGGTGTGGTGTCGTCATTAACCCGTATCATGTGGAGAGGGACATGGACACACGTGAGGGGCGGGCTATGTGCGCGGGTGCTCAGTTCCGGTTGATGTTACGGTGGAATAAAGACGTGTTGTACCATCTCTCCCTGCTTCCACCTCATGTGTGTATGCCTGAATGCATGGTAGGCCTGAGTGGAGATAGAAGTCCACATCTGTTTTGCATTGGCGAGGAACCAGAATTTCTTCTAAACCTAAATTTTCACTTCGCGAGGGCACCCGCGCTTGTGGCTGCAGAGAAGTGCGCCACTGAGCTGTGTGCTGTCGGCTCCGTGAACGGAGTCAGGTGAGGAAAGAAAGGAGGGTGGGAGCTCATAAGCTCCCTGCCAGCTAGCCACGCACCACACAACACTGGGCGGTAGAGGGACATCTCCCGCCGACGGCAACGGGACACCAGTGGGTAGGAGCGTGAAGGCTCCCCATTGCAACAACATTTCCGGGCGAGTTGAGAACATCTACTCCCACCAACGGCAAGGAATCCAACAACCAGTGAGTAAGAGCAGGAAGGCTCCTCACTGCATCGTATATCCAGGCGGTCAGAGAAGAACGCTGTTCTCCCGCCAACGGCAAGGAATCCAATAACCAGTGAATAAGAGCGAGAAGGCTCCTCACTGCAATGCATATCTGGGCGGTCAGAGAAGAACAGTGTTCTCCCGCCAACGGCAATGTTATCCAACCCGCTCACTAAAGCAGAGTGAGAGTGGGAAAACCCTCATGGAGGTAAAAAAAAAAAAGGGTGGCAAGAAAAATAAATGATGAATGAATGACACCTCCCTGCCATCACATTCTTCCGCTGGCAGTGCAAGACACCTCTGACTGTTACAGAGGTGCAGGAAAAGTGACATACTGCCCCAACCAAGAACAGGGACTGATCAGTGCGCCAGTCTTTTGCTTCACGCAACACGGAAGACACAGCATCAGACACCCATCTGAAACAGGGTCTCTCCAGGTCTCCTGAACACGTAGAGGTTTTTCACTTATCAGATCTGCAACTCGGTGGACCAAAACGGGCCTGGAAAGAAATCTCGACAGACATCATTGCACACAAGGTCAGTCTGGGGAGAAAGGGACATACAAATAGTAACACCACCAGGCCAACACAATGTCAGAAGATGAGTCGCTGATGGTACCAGTAACACCGGTCCAAACACTTCCGCCCAGAATGTCCGACAGCTTACTAACCCAATTGCCTACAAACTTCGACCTCAGTGACACCAGCACCCTGGGCCCACGGTGGAAAAGGTGGTTGAGGGACTTTGAGGTATGTCTAAAAGCAGTAGGCCCAATTGATGATGAAAAGAAACAGAGCCTATTAATGTTCACCATAAGCTCGAATGTAAGAGACATTGTAGATGAGCTCCCCGAAGTGACACCGACACTTACACAGGCCTGAAGACAACACTCAGACTATTTCACACCACATATAAATGTGGATTGCGAAAGACACATCTTTCAAACCACCAAGCAAAATAAAGGTGAAACCATGGATGCCTTCGTAATGCGCCTGAGACTCGAGATGAAGCACTGTGACTTCAACAGATATTCCAACGAAGAGGCGCGTTACGCTCGCAAATCATAGTCGGATGTGAGAGCGCGGACCGAAGGAAATGCCTGTTGCAGAAGCCACAAAGTCTGGAAGAGATCATACGAATGGCTCGCTCAGATGCTGCGCTGGCGTTACAGGTAGAAGGACTGCACAACATTAAAATCACTCATGGAAAGCAGGAGTGTGTCAACAAATTGGAAGGGGCCTCAAAAAAGGCAACACCGACCCCCTTCTGCTACAGATGTGGTCATCAATACCCGCATGAAGGACAATGCCCAGCTATGGGCCAACAATGTTCTGCCTGTGTGGGGGCGAGGACCACCACAGGGCGGTATGTCTCATTTACCACAGCAAAATACGAGGCGCAGGAAGAAGCGGCCGACCAGCACCAGAAAGAGACCAAAGAATGCAAAGTCCACCCCGCTCCATGGGCTCATCACAAGACACGGTCTACTGCAGATACAGAGACGACCAGCCAGACAAAAGAAGGGAACGAACCTCAAATGACTGGAAAGACATCAAACCCACAGCATCCAGACCAGGTAGGCGACCTAGAAGATACGTCAGATGTCTAGTAGAACAAATCACAATCAGAGAGCGCCTCAGGAGCATCGTCGGATGACCACGCCAGAAGGAGTGAGAAACCCAGAGAAGAGCCACAGAAAAAGGAATGCCTGTATGCTCTAGGCAAGCCGACATCAAAAGAGCACAGTCCGACTCTGATCGTACAAGTAAACAAGATAGCAGCAGAATTTCTGGTGGACACCGGAGCCACCGTAAATTTCATAAGTGAAGAGGTATACAATAGCATACCACATGCCCCACGTCTACAACTAGCCAAAGCCCTCATATTCCCCTACGGCTCCAAGGCACCCCTAGCCTGCACGGGTTTCTTTACAGCATCGTGCAATTACAAAGCACAAGCCAAAGATATCCCCATGCACATCCTGCACGTCCTGGAAGCTGCCATGGACAGCGGATGCAATCCTAGCTACAGGGCCGCAATTTAAATGGGCCTCATCCATATTCTCTATAGACTCATGGTGCACAAATACCTGGATCTCACCGCAAACATTGAACAAGTATTTCCAGCACTCTTCAAAGGTTTGGGAAAATAAAAGGCCGCCACATAATACTGCACATTGACACCAGTGGCACAGCACTACAGGGGCATCCCCATAAACATACAAAAACAGGTTGAAAATGAACTGAACAAACTACTGGAGGCGGATATCATTGAGCCAGCCTAAGGACCCACACCCCGAGTGTCCCCCATAGTACCGGTACCAAAAAAAGGACTTGTCTGACATCCGCATATGCGTGGCCATGCGACAGCTGAACGAAGCCATCATGAGAGAGCAGCACCAAGCACCACCCATCATTGACCTGGTGCACCTCCTCAACAGAGCCACCATCTTCTCCAAACTGGACCTCATTAAAGGGTATCACCAATTGGAACTTCACAAAACGTCAGCTATATCACCACATTTGCTACGCACTTGGATTTATACAGATACAAGCGACTCAGCTTTGGGGTCTCGTCTGCGGCAGAAATTTTCCAATCAGCGATCCACAACGTGATTAAGCATATAGCCAACTGTCTGGACTACAGTGACGATATTTTGGTCTTTGGTCAAACCCAAGAACAGCACGACAATACACTTATGCGAGTGTGCATGGCCCTCGAGGAGGCCCGACTCAGCCTAAACAAGGACAAATGTGATTTAAGGAAACAGACACTTTGTTTCTTTGGCCACATCTTTTCCGCTAAAGGAATGGCACCGGACCCAGAAAAGGTCAGTGCCCTTACGGAAGTAGAATCTCCATGCTCCACGACCGACCTCAGATCATTCTTAGGATTAGCAAGCTACTGTACACGATACATAAAAGACTTTGCGTCGATCAGCGAACCCCTCAGAGCACTCTCAAAACTCAACTCAGAGTTCAAGTGGTCTGAAAAGTGCCAGCAAGCGTTTCATCTCTTAGAGGATCGCCTCGCAGATGCCAAGAACATGGCATACTTTGACCCGGGTAAACCCAATGAACTGGTAGTGAACGCAAGCCCAGTCGGCCTCAGGGCCATCTTGACCCAAATGGGTGAGAGAGAGCCAATCCAGGCACATTGTGTCCTACGCTAGCAGGAGTTTGTCTAAGACTGAACAAGCATACTCGCAAGCCGAGAAGGAAGGACTAGCCGTAGTATGGGCCTGTGACAATTTTCTTGTACGGGAAACCGTTGACAATAGTCACAGATCACCAGGCTTTGCTGTTCATTTACGGAGACCCTCAGGCCAAAATGCTGCTAAAGATGGCAAGGTGGGCCCTGAGACTACAAGATTATCAGTTCAACATAATCCACAGGCTGGGAAAGGATCGCAACCCAGCGGACTTCCTTTCAAGACACCCAAACAAAGAATGCATGGCAAACCCATCCATCGCGGATCAGTACATCAGATATGTAATACAAGAAAACACACCAGAAGGGCTTGACACGCAGCATATAGCACAGGAGTCCAATGCAGATCAAGGACTACAGGTCATCCTGAGGTGTCTGGAGACTGGACACTGGAAGCAAGCGAGAACACTCATGGAATGCACAGGAGAGGACACCAAACAAGACATTGCTTAACTTTTGACTGTCAAAGATGAACTTGCCAAGCCTGAGGAAGGTTTACTACTAAAAGACACTAAACTAGTAATCCCTCGCAACTCAAGGCAGAAGGTCCTGGAACTGGCACACGAAGGACACCGAGGCATAGTGTCCACAAAAAGAATGCTGAGGCACCGACTATGGTTCCCTCATCTCGACACTCGGGGGGGAGGAACTACTCAGAAACTGCCCCACATGCGCAGTGATAAACCCTCACAACAGACCAGAACCACTGTGCATGACCACACTACCAGAAGGAACTTGGGAAGAAATAGCGGTGGACTATTTCAGTGGTGGTTGACGAATACTCTAGATTCCCATTCAAATAGTGCCGTCCACCTCGGACCTTCACGCCATTCCTGCTCTCGACAAAATGTTCGCCATCTAGGGCATCCACAAGGTTGTGAAAACGGACAATGGATCTCCATTCACAGGGCAAGACTTCAAGGCATTTCGGGAATACATGGGTTTCCGCCACAGAAAAATAACACCTTTGTGGCCTCAAGCAAATGGCACAGTAGAGCGCTTCATGAGCAACATCAAGTGTACCACTCAAATCGCTCACAGGTGAACCTCTGGAGAAGATGCTGTGTCAATTAATGAGGGACTATAGAAACACCCCACACAGCACCACCGGGAAGACACCTTCTGAAGTGGTGTTTGGGAGAAACAGAAGAACCCGGCTCCCTCACATAACACAGGAAGAAGAAAGATATAGCGGCGATATAGCAGCGATCAGGAGATGCAAGAACAACACTCTCGAAAGAAGGCCGAGATGAAAAGAGATTTGGACCAGAGAAGGAGAACCAAGAAAAATGACCTCGAACCAGAGGATGTGGTAGTCGCAAGACAAAACCAAAGTCGCAAGAGCATGGCATCTTTTGACAAAGAACCCCTCACCATGGCCCAAGTGAAGGGATCCCTCATCACTGCTGAAGGTGACAGGAAAACCACCACAAGGAACTCCTCACATTTACGGTGGATGCCTGGAATCGTACCTACCACCAGCCCTGTCTCACCCACTCACCTAACAGAATGGGACGCGTCCTATTAGGGGGACAGAGTACTGCAGTGCGGAAACGTCACCCTGGCCGCTTCAGAGATGTAATGAACAGACAGACAAGCGACAACAAAGGATATATAAGAAACCTCAGACTCATTGAAGAAATTAATTAAAGTGGGAATTCATGTTTAGTATCCGGGGGGTGTGGTGTCGTCATGAACCCGTATTACGTGGAGAGGGACACGGACACACAGGAAGGGGAGGGGTGGGCTAAGAGCGCGGGAGCTCGGTTCCGGTTGATGTTATGGTGGAATAAAGACGTGTTGTATCATCTCTCCCTGCCTCTGCCTCATATGCGTAGGCCTGAGTGGAGATCGAGAGGTCCACATCAATTTCACAGTGAGAATGTAAAAGAGTAATCCTAGTAACCCATCAACTAGTACTACCCAGAAAATACAGACATGCATTGTTCTATTCATTATAAGATCAACATGGACATCTGGGACTGGGAGCTGAAAGTACAATAGAGTTTGTTATCCACTTTTCCGCTGACCCAGAGAAATAGACAAATACCAACTGTAGCAGATGCATTGTGAGAAAAACAGCTGCAAGGCCTTAGGCCTACCTACATCATCTTCTTTGCTCTGGAATCATGGACCTGGGCTGTATAGACTTTCTGAATATGAAAATGCACAATCATGGAGTCAAAAATATCATGGTCCTGATGGAGCACTTCACGCGCTGGACTCAAGTATTCTTGACCAGAGACCAGAAGCCTTCTACAGTAGCCAAGGGTTTGTGGGAGAAGCACTTTGTTAATTATGGTTGACAAGCACATATTCATTCTGACTAAAGAGGTAATTTTGAGTCGGAACTGGTGATGCAGATGTTACATTTTGTGGTGGTCAAGAAAATGAGAACCTCACCTTACCATCCACAGGGAGATGCACAAGCAGAACAATTTAACACAACACTGTTAGACATGGTAGGGTTGCCACAGCTTGTACAGAAGATCAGATGGATCCAGCATTAAGCACAACCACGCTAGTGCAAGCCTACAATTGTACTTGCAATTATGCAACAGGTTGCACCCATGCTGGTGTTATGATGCCGGATTGCCAGTGGACCTGTGCCTTGGAGTGAGTCCTGATGAGAGTGAACCGGAGACTTGCTGAAAGTATGTGACTCTGCCACACAGCAACTGCAACAAGCACACCAGTTAGCTCTAGCTGCTGTCAAAATGAATGAAAAGGAATAAGTAGAGATATGACAAAGTCAGATTCTAGCACTGCAACTAGGAGACTGTTGTCCTCATTACATGTTTGGTAGTATCTTGGAGATAATTCTGCCAGGGTACCACCAAATGGAATTACTGTTACTACCACTTGGTCTGCCAGAATTACCAGCAGATTACAAGTGGCGGCAAGGGTAGGTTAATCCCCATTCTAGGACTTCATGGGGGGATGGCCAGTATTACCGGCACCGGTAACACCAGTGCCGGTAATACTGGCTGTTCTTTGCCGTTGGGGTGTCTGACTTACCTCCAGCTCTTGGCTAAAGGTAAATCAGGCCACCCCACCTGCAAACTTGTAGTATACCAGTCCGGAAACATGTTGGTAAACGGAATTACTGGCACATTAATTCTGGACCAGCATACTTGTAATAAGGCCCTGTGTCTTTACCCAAAGTTTGGGATGGAGAAGCAGGAATAAAATAAGGTACAGATGGGAATCTGAGGCCTACATTGTGGAATGCTAGTTACCTGGGCCCTTCAGTACAGAATTCGAGAAGAATGAAGATCAAGAAATAGAAAACACTGCATTAAAATAACCTTGTGCCAATCGAAGAGGTGCAGATGAATTTCTAAAGTTACCCTGAACTCAACCACTAGAGACAACCCTCAAACAGGGAATACCAGTCAGCCCATAGCTTGTGAGTATCTATTTAAAAAACACAAAGCAAATAATCAAGAGAGACATCTCAGCCTACCAGAGAAGAAGATCCTCACTCTGACTCCAGCAATACTGACGATCCCTTTGGTATAGAAGATGCTATCTGGTCCAATGTTCCAGATTTCCCCGGAATACCTCCAGGAAACCTTATCAATGAGCAGTGTCCCATGCAGGACATGTGGGAACTCAGTGGGACTATCCCACCTTATGCCCCAGATGCTGTTGCTCTTCCAGGCATATCATACTGGCTAGAAGTATGCTTGTCTGAGATCCAGGTAGACCCCTCTGTTCCATTAAGAATTTCAAGTCAAGAAGTGAGGCCAGTATCAAGACTCTGCCTTAAAGCACCTGGATTTCAGTGGGAAGAGCTATAGAGCAGGACACATAATTCTGTCTTAACTATCTACTGCACCACTATCATTTTACTCTGGGATGCCATTTAATAGACTGAAAACTATTGGACACGTCTTCCACCTATGTGACTGCAAGTCATATTACCCATCAGTGCAATGGACCCCAACAAATCATCCAAGATGATGATTTTCTTGGAGAGAGGAAGGTATAACCCTATGTATATGTGGTCACCTAAAATCTCTATTGAGCCTGCATTTGAGCACTGTAGATGGGGAACCCTAACTTTGCAGGCATAAATAATGTTATTATGGTGCCAGATTTGTATTTTAAACCTGCATTCGGATTATGGATGAAATTAGGAGGCAAAGAATGAAAACGCAGTACCCTGTAACAGCCCATGAGCAAGCCCCTCAAAGGTCTGTCACTGCTGTTCGTAAAATACACTGTGCATCATGTTTTAAAGTGTGTGGAGAAAAGGAGTAGATGAATGGAGGCTGTTCAGCTTAAATTATGTGGTGGTGGTCTAGAATTATGAGGACACCACACTATTGTATTTAAATGTGAAAAATGTTAACGGTTGGCCAGTATTTGAAAATGGCTTGTTCCATTGCTGTTTGGGAAGGACCTAAGGGGGGTGTCCAGTGTGAACATTGTTGTTAATGGAACATTCCAAGCTAACCAACAGGAAGAGTCTCTCAGAAGAGAAAGACAGGTTGACAGTTGGTAGCTGAGGCAGTGCTATCAGGGAGAGTGTGGCCTTGGGAAACACTTGCAGGCCTAGATCCTTCTCCTGGATCCTCAAACTGAGATCCCAGTTGTCCACCAGGCAGCCTCATCAAGCTAGACCCACATGATGCTTGTCCAGTCCCTTTACTGAGGCTTCAAACTATTACTCCTTGTGACCCCGGCTCCCCGAGTGGTCATGTACACATGTGGTGAGAGAAGATATCACCCAACAAGAAATGACAATGAAGCTGCTGCCATATAATCCGCAGCATTGCTAATGTCTATTGGTACGAAGTCAAGTAAGATGAACTTTGACATAGCTATACATGCCCTAAACTATTTATAAGCGCGCACCACTGTATTTTTCCTGGTGAACTATGCCCTTTTCAGGCTGCAGCGTCATGCCTGCTTTATTTTCCAGCATATAACTCAGTTCTTCCTTCCCCTACTACCTTTCTAATGTTTTCCTGCTACTGTTCGGAGCAAGACTGTTGCCATAAGAGTACCAGCATTCAAACCCCTTACTGGATCCAAGAGAATGAAAGGAACACCAGGATTTCTAGTTCAGTAACAGAGCTGCATAAAAGGAATCCATGTTTTACAATAAAGGGGGAGGGAATGAGTCATCCAGAACCACTGACATCTTTATGAGGATTTATATATCATTGTTTATAGCTATGCTCTCCTTTATTTATTATTCAGTTTGTGTAAAAAAGGAAATGGGGGAAAAAGGTATAACCAACCATTCTGTGTGACAGTGTTTGTGAGTCACAGGGTCACTGTGTCCTGCTCACTGATTACTTGAAGGACCCTTACTACTCCAAGTAGAGGCATGCCATATATACAACCTGGGGTTCAGGTGGTGTACCATATGTGTTCACAATGGGCCCTCTCCTAAGCATGGGCACAGCCATTGCACATTCTTTGAACCATCCACGGACCATATTTACACAGGAAAGCCAGAGAAAATGGTTAAATGTGCATGAGTGCCCTGGGTACTCTGTCAGTTACTAACATTTAGTAGACCAAGGCTGCTGAAATTGTTTCAGCTACTGGTGAAGGGTGTTAGTACACACTTTCTTTTCATCTGTAATCGAAATACAGATTTTACATGTGTACTACTGCATGGAGGTCACTTTACTATGCCAGTGATGAGGTCTTACTCGCGTGACCCAGCATGCCCCACAAGAAGTAGTCCTGGGCAAAGCCAACAGGGAAAGCATTGCCTGCTAAAAATGTCTGGTGGAGATGGAAGATGGCAGTCACCAGGAAGATGCATTCCAGCCATCAAAGGACTTGCAGCTTTTGTGGTGTTTCTTGCTGCAGTAGTTTCCCCATGATAGCTTGTTTCAATGTGACATTGTGTAGGCTGGGGAAGATGAAAAGGAATGATGGTGATATGAGGTGACTGCGTTTGGTATACTCCTGTGGCTCTGCATGTGTGAAAACACCTAGTCTACATAGCATTTGTGAGGATCATCAATGTGATTCATTCAGTAAGTAATTTTGCAACTTAACTATCTTTGTTAACTATACTTAAGATTGCAGTAGATATGCAGTAGATATGCCGTTTCTGTCAGGTAAGTTGGTCTCGATGAGGTCATGGTATATTATGTGGTCTGATAGTTGTTTAGGAACTATCATTGTGTTGACAGTCCCCATAGTTCAATTAGCTATTACAGTGTGTGCAGTGTTTCATGTTCTAACAATTGTACGGATGAGGATATGTTTTCTAGCTTCTAGTGTTGGGTGTTGGCACACGAGGAGTTGGAGGCATTGGGATGCACATACATAGAATCACAGGTGTAAGCACATGACCAACTCTGCATATGTAGGAATAGGGATACTCCTACATCCCGTCCCCTTTCCTCCATACTTATGGGACATCTCTCCGTCCTGTGGGACGGGACCGGAGCACTTTGTAAAAAGCATCCAAAACTTTTGCAAAAATGTGTCCTTCCTCTCTTTCTTGCGTGAGGGGCCCGGCACGCGGCCGCAACCCTGCCCACCTTGGCTCCGCCCCGCGCATTGCCCATCAGTCCTTTTCTCCGCTTGTTCGTGACTGGACTCACTTGCATCCGCTGAAGATTTTCTTCCCTTTTTCCTCTCTGGCTCTTGCCAGCGATCGTGTACTTGTCTGTCTATGTCGTTCAAACTAGACTTTCCAGATTGTTCATCGTGTCACCGACGCTTCGCGAGGGCAGACCCCCATCCTCTTTGTCTCGAGTGTTTAGGTCCGGACCACCGTTGGGACTCCTTTTTTTACTGTGATTCCCTTTCGGTCCGGGCACTTCAACGTCGGTTGGAGCGCTGGGAGGAGGTGTTTCGACGCGCTCCTCCCTTGCATTTTCAAGCTTTTATCGACGAAAAGAAGAAACGCCCGGTAAGTTCTTTACTTTTTAGAGCATCCCGGCCGGGATATACCTTTCCCAGAACTGTTGAGGGGCAAAGAAGGAAAGTTTTCCTTTACCGGCAGCGCCAAGGTCCTTCCTGAGAAGGCTAATTTGGCTATTGGTATGTCGCAGAAACATTCCAGGCCTCATAGCACTGGCTCTGCCGAGGTTCCTTTCGTAAAGGCTAAAGTTAAGACCCCTGATCCATCGACGGGGACCCCTGCCTCACTTCCTCACGTGCCGCAGTTCCCCTCAGGTGATGGCAAAATGGCGACCGTTCCCACCATGACCACGGCGGCCATTTTGAGCGCTTTCCCTACAACTATGCCATCGGCCTCAGGTGTAGGGCTTGGTTCTGTGGGTGAACATAAAATTACTTGTGCGCATCCCTTTCGGCCAGTTTATGACTGAAACGCTCGGATGCCCCTTCCGCACAATGTTTCGTTGCCTGCGGAGTCGACACCTTTGATTTTTGTGGACACTTCGGGGGATGGACCTGTGTGGCAACCCTCCCCGTTGCGTCCCTGGAATTATCCTCCTCATGAGAGGCCTCCTCCTGTAGCTCCAAAACAGTCCCGGGAGGATGCCTTTTTCGGCAAATTTCAGACGCTCATGCGTACCAACCCCATGAGGGAATATTTCAAAGGGCTTTTTAGGGAGATATGTCCTCCCGCGCCTCTGGCTCCACCCGTTCCTCCGGTGGTCCCGCTGCCGCCTCCCTTGCCTACGGTGCCTTCCTCGACTCTTCCACCTTTGCCCTCATTGTCCCCCATGGAAAAGGCAGCGCCCGACACGGTTCAGCAGGATCCTGACCTATCGGGTGACGCACACGGCGATCAGGACAACGAGGATCTGCCCCGCTCTATTAGAGCTTTCCATGACCGGGTACTGGACATGATGAGCTTGAGCTTCTTGGATGTTCTGGTGCCCGAGGCACCCGCTCTGCAGCAGGGTGTGCTTTCTGGGGCGTTCACCGTCTCCTTTGGAGCGTACCGGCCTGTTCTTGCAGAAGGACGTTCTGGCCGAGGTCCGTAGGGTTTGGGAAAAGCCACACTCTGGACTTTTTGTCAATAAGAAAATTGACGCACTATACAGGCCGCATTCTTCGGAAGAGGTGGCTCTGTCATCTTGTCCGCCCCCCTCCTCCACGGTGGTGGCTGCGGCTACCTAACAGTCCAGGCCTGCAGAATCCTCTTCCACAACGGCTACTCAGGTTCTGGGAAAGGAGGACAAGCTTCTTGACTCCCTTGGGAGGAAGATTTTCGCTAACTCGGCCTTGCAGCTCCGGCAGGCCAATGCCGAACTAGTGTTACCGGGGGCTAATATGCGGATGTGGAAAGGTCTGTCGGAGTTTGAGGAGTTCATTCTGGTCAAAAAGCTGGAGGATTTTAAGGCAGGCTTATCCAACGCCAGGGTCTTGCCCAGGATCTCCTGGAGGCTGCGGCTCACCACGTAGACACTTCGGCTCGGGGACTTATGCTGGGGGTTGATACCTCATGACAGGCATGGCTACATGCCACCAAGTTTTCAAAGGAAGTGCAGGACAAGGTGTTGGACCTTCCGTTTGACGGTAAGGAGCTGTTTCATTCTACAATGGATGTAGAGCTGACCAAGACGAAGTATAGCACGCAGACAGCTAAGTCCTTGTCAGTCCTGGTTAAAACCCCCTTTAAAACCCAGAGACCCCTGTCGCAAAGTCGGCCCTCCTCGGGTTTCAGGGGCTTCCTTGACTGGAAATCTCGTAGAGTGGATACCGCTTGGGGGAATAACTGCCAGAGCCAACAGCGGACTTGGTTTTTCTCCCACTTCTCAGCCTCCTCTTCTGTTCAGGTGGCAACACCACTGAAAAACCTACAAAATGAGGGTTCTCCGCGCTCGCACGAGACCCATGTGGGAGGATGCATTGCGTCTCATTGGGAGGCGTGGCAGACCATCACTGAAGACAGATGTGTCTTGTCAGTCACTCGGGCGGGCTTCCGCTTACCCCTACCCCACCCATCAACCCTCCTTTCCAGCTGCCGGGATCGCCCTGCCTGAATGCCGAGGTGCAGAAGATTCCCGACCTCGGAGCAGTGGAACCCGTTCCCCTTGGGGAACGAGAGGAGGGCTTCTACTCCTGGCTGTTTACGGTGCCCACACCCAGCCAGGCTGGCCTGCACACCATCCTAGACCTTTCCCAGTTCAATCTTTTCCT
The DNA here is from genome assembly GCF_040938575.1 of Ambystoma mexicanum. NCBI lineage: Eukaryota > Metazoa > Chordata > Amphibia > Caudata > Ambystomatidae > Ambystoma > Ambystoma mexicanum. Next base: position 645,752,618 of record NC_090923.1, read on the forward strand.
ACCCCAAGAGAAATTCAAGATGATCACTCCCAGCCAGATACGGTCTTCCTTGCAGGCTTGACACGCGATTGGCTCAGCGTGGTGGATCTTCAGGATGCGTACATCCATATTCTGATTTCGAATCCACACAGGAGATATCTCCGTTTCTCTTTGGGAGAGGAGCACTTCCAGTTTCGAGTGCTTCCTTTTGGCCTCAGCTCGGCGCTGCGTGTCTTCACGAAGATGTCAGTGATCGCGGCCTATCTTTGTCTGCAGGGCATCCGTGTGTATCCGTATTTAGACGACTGGCTCTTAAGAAGTCCTTGCCCGTTGAAAGCCGCGTGCAATCTTCAGTCTCTACTTCAGCTCCTGTTTCATCTTGGGCTGTCGGAAGAACTGGCGGAAATCTTCCATGACAGTCTCGCAGGACTTGATTTTCCTGGGTTTTCGCTGGGACACGATCGACTGCAGAGTGTATCTGACCGGGGACAGAATGGCAGATCTGTTAGCCACGTGTCACGTGTTTGCACAGTCGGAGAGCATGTCGGCCTGGTGGTTCCAAAGGTTTCTGGGCCTCATGGCCTTGTGCGTGTTGGCTCTTCCTCTTGCTCATCTCAAGATGAGGCGAACTCAGATGTCTCTTCGGATGTTCTTACCGTCAAGCTGTGGATACAGACTCCAAGTTGATAATGATTCCGGCTTCCATGAGAGTGGACCTGGAGTGGTGGTCCTCTCTCAGCAACCTGTTGGTGGGTGCGGACTTTCAGGACCCAGACACTACGGTGACGGTCACGACGGACTCCTCCCTGCTGGGGTGGGGTGCGATGTTGGATCTTCTTCAGGTCTCGGATCTTTGGTCGCCTCAGGACAAGCTCCTCCACATAAATCATCTGGAGCTTCTGGCGATCTTCCTAGCGCTCAGGGCGTTCAGACCGATCATTGCCAACAAGGTGGTCTGTATACGCACTGACAATGTGGTGTTGATGTATTACATCAACAAGCAAGGGGGAACCAAGTCTCCCCCGCTTGTGGAGCTGTCCATCCAGATTTGGGAGTGGGCTGTTCTTCATGGTGTTTGGCTGCTTGCAATGCACATCCCGGGCCAGCTGAATGTCACAGCGGATACCCTCAGCCGGCGGACAATGGTCAGCTACGAGTGGGAATTGAAGGTGGAGGTCATCTCATGGATTTTCCTGCGTTGGGGTACACCGGAAGTGGACCTCTTCGCTACGGCGGCAAACAAGAAGCTTCCTCAGTATGCCTCCAGAGGGGGGCTGAGAGCCTCCTCTCTGAGGGATGCTCTCGAGATTCCATAGCACAACATGAGGGCTTACGCTTTCCCGCCTCTGTCTCTGGTTCACCAAGCAATTTGCAAATTGAAGAGCCCTGCAAACTGTTCTCTCCTGCTCATAGCCCCGTAGTGGCCGGCCAGGTTTTGGTTCTCAGAACTTCAACACCTGTCGGTGTATCCACTGATCTGGTTACCAGTTACCCCCGATCTTCTTCACCAAGGGGAGCAGCAGCTGTGGCACCCCTCCCCACAATCGCTCAGCTTGGCGGCATGGTGCCTGAGTTCAAGTCTTTAGAACATCTTAACTTGTCTGCGGATAACATGCGCATTATCCAGGCAGCCAGGAAACCCTCAACTAGGTTCCAGTACACAAGCAAATGGCTCAGGTTCTGTCATTGGTGTTTAAGCAAGCAGTTGGACCCAAGGGGGGCTACAATTGACATGGTACTGTCCTTTGTATGCTTCTTAACAGAGTCAGGTGTCCACGTTCTGTCATGCAGATCTTACCTTTCGGTGGTTTCCGCTTACCTTTCTACGGACCAGTGCTCTTACTCTCTTTGTAACCCAGTGGTTAAGAGGTATTTTGCAGGCTTGACACGCCTCTATCCTCCAATTCATAGTCCACACCCGTCGTGGGATCTGAATGTGGTCCTGACGGCGTTGTGCCATAAACCAGCACATAGCACAGAAACAGCTATGCTGGACTTACAGACTAAGATGCTTAACATTATTGATCAGGGAAAAGCTGGACTACTAATACTTTTAGATCTGAGCGCGGCTTTTGACTTACTAGACCACAACTTACTTAAGTCAGCTCTAAAAGAAACAGCAAATTGCTCAGACGAAGCTATAAGCTGGATCATGTCCTTCCTACAAGATAGAACATCTAGAGTACATTGGGGAAATCTATTCTCAATTGAAAAAGTAATTACATGCGGTGTCCCCCAAGGCGCTAGCATGTCCCCACTCCTGTTCAACATATACCTTAGATGTCTATGTATAGTCCTTGATAACATCAACACGTTCTTTACCAATTATGCAGATGACACTCAACTGGTAATAGAACTAAGTGGAGACCATCAAAAGGACAACAAAAAACTTGACACAGTGTATAAAGCAGTGGAAAATTGGATGGATCAAAATTGGATGTGTCTAAATGGCAATAAAACCGAGCTCATGGTTTTTGGCTCCAATTTGGTCAGATCCAAGCTCCACCCCGCATATAACACCTTTACCATCAAAGACACTCAAATACAAGTCCTTAACAAGGTTAAAACCTTGGGGATGATGTTGGAAGCATCTCTAGGATCCGAGGCTCAAACCCTCTATGTGAAAAAAACATGCTCCTATCATCTCCGCTTATTAAAAGCCATCAGACCCTATCTATCGGAGGAAAACAGTGCCACAATTGCAAGAGCCACAATTCTATCTCGCCTCGACTATGGCAACGCGTTAATTCTAGGCTCTAACAAAAACTGTTACCACAGCTACCAAGTCCTGCAAAATAATGCAGTAAGAATCATCAAACAAATTCCCAGGAACCAGCATATTAGCGAAGCTAGGAAAGAACTACACTGGTTGAAAATCGAGGAAAGAGTCCAATTTAAGTCGCTCACACTCACACACAGATGTATATATGGCAAAGCCCCAGCATACATGAAAAATAAAATCATTCCATATAAGCCCTCCAGAGAGCTAAGATCATCCGAACAAGGTCTGATTACGAAAGCTCCTTTCAGACTCAAAAACGGAGCAGGCAAATCCTTCCCTGTCACAGTAGCAGGCCTCTGGAACAATCTTCCGGGCCAGATAAGGATGGAAACCAACTATCGACGCTTTCGAAAACAATTGAAAACTTACATCTTTAAGTAAAACATATAAATCTTTCTGGCCCAGTCCGATATTCTATATATATCTGTCTTGTGCTTTGTGTTAGTTACCCGTCACTTGTTTCTCGTGTGCCTGTTCCTGCGCCCCGAAGCTTGCGAGCTACCGGCGCAATATAAATAAATAAATAAAATAAAATAAAATAAACCTTTCGAACCGATGGCCACGGTGGACCTCAAGTACCTATCCTGGAAAGTCTCCTTTTTGGTCGCTGTTATGTCAGCAAGGCGGGTGAGTGAGCTCCAGGCCTTGTCGGTGGAGCATCCCTTCTTAGCCTTTCACAAGGATAAGGTGGTCCTACGGACGAATCCTGCTTTCCTGCCGAACGTGGTATCGGAGTTCCATCTGAATCAGTCGATCTCCCTGCTGGTCTTTTTTCCGAACCCCGTCTCAGAGGCAGAAAAGGTTCTGCATTGTCTCGACGTCAGAAGGGCTCTTAAGTTCTATCTGGACAGAACTTCCGAGCTTAGGACTTCTTAACTGTGATTTGGTAACCCAGAAGGTAAGCAGGCATCTAAGGCGACTATTTCTCGGTGGATCGCCGCCTGCATTACAGAGTTTTTCACTGTCCAAAGGCTGAAGTCTCCTAAAGGCATTCATGCACACCTGGTGCGGGACAAGGCAGCCGCGGTTGCCTTTCAGAAATATGTCCCCTGGGAGACCATTGCTAGGGCAGCTACTTGGGCCCCCCCATCTGCTTTGTGTAAGCACTATTGTCTAGACATGAGCTCAAGAGCTGATGCTCAGTTTGGTCAGGCTGTGCTGAAGAACCTTTATCAATAAGGGGTATTTCCATCCACCCATAGTTCCTGTTAGGAGTGCTTGGGAATCTCCCATAAGTATGGAGGAAAGGGGACGGGAAGTAGGAGTATAACCAGGTTACTCACCGTAGTGACCACCTTACGCATAGTCCATAGTCCCCTTTCCTCCACATGCCCGCCCGCCGCCCCCTCTAATAAGGTTCCTCTATTATTGCTAATAGGTCTTAGACCTGGTGATAGAAAAGGACTGATGGGAGATATGCGGGGTGGAGCCGAGGTGGGTGGGGTTGCGGCCGCGTGCCGGGCCCCACATGCAAGAAAGAGAGGAAGGACACATTTTAGCAAAATTTTGGGATGCTTTTTACAAAGTGCTCCGGTCCCGTCCCACAGGACGGAGAGATGTCCCAGAAGTATGGAGGAAAGGGAACTATGGACTAGGAGTAAGGTGGTCACTACGGTGAGTAACCTGGTTAGATCTGCTCTTGGATATTTGTGCGTATGTTGTATGACAGTTGGTCTTTTAGGTAGACTTTGCATGCAGTGATGGCTCACAACATTACTTTGACACCATCATTACTAGATGATAGGTCACTGTTTTTGGGAAATGTAAATAGCTCTGTTGAGCTGGAACTGTCAACTGCATACCATAGAGCATGTTAGCAGGAAATGACTAGGCGCGATCATCATAAAAGCATTTTTTTTGTGATGGATATGAAGAAAGGAAAACATTGATGACACCTGGTAAGCGTTCTAAAGCGTTCTATTATTTATCCTAACTACAACCAGTGACTTTTTAAAGTTTGAAAGTGTCTAATGACTACAATCCCGTCATCAGTGGGAGTTTGGCAAAGGAGGTTTACTGTGGGGCTGTACATACAAACTGGGGGTGTGCATCATGACTTGGGATTGCTGACCTATATTTGTTCTATTAGGAACTTTTTTTAAAATTGCTACTCTTAAATCAGAACCTTCTGTGTTATGGCAGAGCTGTATAAACTGTTATTGGTAGAGGCTTTAAGTGGAAGTGTGAATGGTTTTCTATCCACTGTATTTAAGGTGGAGCTTGTTATTTGAAGCACTGTGCAACCCTGGGACTGGCTGGTGGCCGTGTGTCTGCTTGGCTGCAGAGCAATGCTTTGTGTATTCGAGCTGTACTCTGGTCAGATGTGATTGGGGATGCAGGACTCCTTAGTTAAGAATTCCTTTGTGGCTATGCAAGATACCTTTGTTGGTTGAGCACTATTTATACATAGGCTGCAGTATACCTCTGTTGATTTGGTTTTGCAGTTTGCAATATACATCAGTGCCATAATGTGCACTATGTTGGAGCATGGAGTTTCCTTCTTTTGTAGTTCTAGGCATATGAAAGGGTGGAGTGGGCGTGCACAGAGGGATGATTGTTGTAACTTGTGGTTGCATTGTCACTTTTCTATATTGTTAACTTGTATGTTGAGGGATGGTTATTGTGACTTGAAGTTCTGCCTTTTCTCATATTGGTATTGTGTGCATAGGGAGAATTGTGATTTGATGTTCCGTGTCACTACTGCATTGTTGATTTGTTTGTAGAAGGAAGTATGTTGTGACTGTATGCACTCGTCAAGTGAGTAGTGAAGTGATAAAGCCCCTACCAAGGTATTCCCGATGCATATGGGCCACAAGGTATCTTTTCTCTCTCAAAATGGAACTGGTTTCTTGCTCTGATGTTCCCGAGGAGAAGATAGTTTGAAAATCAAAATTCCTTTCTGGATCCCATTGAAATATCATCCCTACTGGCGGTGGAAGGACTCGTACTACATAGAAGAAACCCCATTTGCTGAGCACCATAATGGACTTTTTATAATAGGCAGCTAATCAGTGATTTGTCAAATACACATGAACACAAACCCTGCATCAGCAACACTTTGTTAATTTTCCACTTTCCAGCTCAAAAGAATGACGGTGTTGGTGATACCAGTCAACATAATCACCATGTTTTAGATCTTCAGGGAAGGTCTTTCCTCTCTTCTTTGAAGCAATGGAGGTACATGATTGGGTTAATAGAATCAAGAGAAAGCCTGGCGCAAGTCCAAAGTCCCGTCTTACCTAACCATATTTATAAACTTCCAGACAGTCAGAAGACAAGATGACAGATGAGGACCACAGCAAAAGCCTTGATTGAAGCCAATAAGAAAAGCAAAAGACTCTTGAAAGCAGTTAAGCAGTGTAACATCACCATCCTTGATTCTCCCCTGGTACACAGTTAGAAATATTCCCTGCCACTTTCCTTTATCCACAATCTTGTGTCACGACCCATATCCCTGACCCCCTCAGATGCAACAGCCCCCTGACAGCAGTGGGGCTACAGCCCCCCACAGTGGCTCCAAGGGTCTTAAAGGCCCATCAACAGATGACATGGAGTCAGTCCTGACACCTTTGGCGCCAGGCTCACTTTGGGCCTTAATTCAACATGGAGGTCCATTACATAGCTCAGTTCCATGTACCGAGCCGTGCAGACTAGTGTTTTGGATGTCGCCGGATCTTCAGGTGTGGCTGGCTATATAAGCCACGCCCGAACTGGGATTCACACTTTGCGTTATTCTGCACTCCTGCAGTCTAATGCTCACCGTGTCCAGCTCATCTGCTTCTCTCGGCGTCTTAAACCTGAAGCCATCGACCTGTATTACACCGGCTACCTGAAAGAACAAGAACAGCATTAACAAGGAACATGTACCTGTGAGTAGCAGCTCCTACATCCATCCGCACTCGGTGGTCTCGCCCATCTCCGAAGTGCACCACAACCTGTAGAGGTAAAGAAAAGGACAGCATTAGCAATAACCCGTACTTGGCAAGCAGCGGGTCCTGACATTGCGCTACGCTAATCTGCAAAGGCGAAGAAGAAACAAGCATAACATCAATAAAGACTCACCTGAATAGCAGCTCGTCGATCGAACATCACTCCGGATCATCAGCGCACCGCAACCTGCATGAAGGGAAAGGATTACAGGTTAGCAAATGACTCTAACTGAACAGCGCCGCGCTACGTGCCCAACTACTTACCTCAGTATTCTCCATCCGGTGCTGCAGCTCCGCAACCGCTACATTCCCTGTGGAAGACAGAAAGAGACATTAAAGAGCATAATAGAGAAAAGGAACACCGAAAAGGCACAGGGAACGAAGAGAAGATAAGAGAGAGAACAGAGACTCAAAGACTCACCTGAACACAATAAGCAGAGTCGGTGTCACAGTCGGTCTGGACCCGACACAAGGGCACAGGACCAGTGAAGCAATTAGGCCCTCAGAACGCACACAGCTAACAGGCGCCCCTGCACAGAGACGCAGGACGGAGAGCTCAATGCACAAGAAACTAAGGTGAGACATAACCTCCAAGGGAAGGGACTTGATCAGTGGGACGTGGGAGCCCCCCCCATCACAGGCCCAGTATCTAAACCCTCCGTTCTCCTGTCATAGGCTCTATCCAACGACCGACATACAAACAAGCAGAGAGGGGTCCAGGACAGCGCATGGCTTCCCATCCAGAATCGTGTGGCGCCCCTGTGGATACCAGGTGAGTGTAACAGAACGCAAAGCTTCAATTAAAACATCCACCTGGGCACCATGGAAACATCAGAGACTGATCAACTAGCCCAGCTACTGGGGGAATTACGTCCTGGAGTGCACTCTGCCTGGCAAAAAAACCAACGCCCTTAGAAGAGAGTTGAGTCGCCAAGGATCGTACCGATGAATTAGCTAGGCATTTACTCCAAACTCAGGCTGGTCAGGCTCTGTTGCCAGCAACTATTCCGTCTGTTTCAGCCACATCCGTCAATCCAGTACAGGTTGTCCTCCCTGGGGCGGTTCCTCTGGCCCCACCAGAACGTTTCACCGGGGACCCAAAAAGATATGCAGTGTTCATGAACTGGTGCCGCCTCCATTTTCTCTGCAGACCCGGAGCCTTTCAGAATGATCAGTCGCGGTTGCCTTCGTTCTGTCATATGTGAGTGGCAGTGCCGCGGATAAGTCTGTACCATTAGTGAGACAGGATGATCCACTCTTGCAAAATTTGCAGGGTTCCAACAGGAGATGGAGAAGCTGTTCACCTGACACACCCATGGCCATTCTCTGGATAACAAACTTCTGTCGCTCCGCCAAGGCAGCTAAGACTTGTTGATATATATCGCCACCTTTAACTGACTCATCATTGAAACCGGGTGGCCTGAGGAGAAAAGAACCACGTTATTATTAAGATTTGCGGGGGGAATTGAAGGATGTCCTATCCCAGGTGGTAGACCCGCCAAGAGACTGTGCTGAATTCATCAACCTCGTTGTGCAGCTCGACCACAGGCTGCAAGATCAAAAGACAGGTCGGGCTAGAACAGATAATCGTACTGTGTATGTACGCCCTAAGGAGAATATTCCGTGCGCATCAGAAAACACTTCAGAACCCATGTGAATCGGGGGGTATGTAGTCCATTGACCAGGGCTGAAAGAGACAAAAGAAGGCAACAGCAATTATGCCTGTACTGCGGGAAGTCCGGTGACTTCCTCAGGGAGTGCCCAGTGAAGCCTCCTAGGAGAATAGTCGGTGCTACAGAAAAAGGAGAACAAGAGTCGGAAAACTTCCAGGCTCGGCAAGCGTAGAGGTCCGTTTGTCGAGCAAAAGGAAAGAGCCACAGACCTCGCACCTTGCCCTGCCTGTGATTTTGATCAGTCACCAACAACCGTTTCGGATGCATGCTGTGGAGGCGTATATAGACAGCGCAGCCATTGATAACTACATAGACCAAGGCCTGGCAACAAGGATGGGGCTTCCCCTCTGTCAGAAACGACAACTGAGAAGGTCACCACTGTCGACGGCACAGAGATGGCTTCTGGTCCTGTAATTCAACGCACAGCGGAATTGATCCTTCTGTGCCAAGACGGACATCAGGAAGCCATAGCTTTCGACCTTATCAAGGCCCCTCAGTTCCGTGTGATTTTGGGGATGCCGTGGTTGGTGGCTCACAATCCTAGCATAGACTGGCGTGCAAAGAAATTGGCTTTCTCCAATGAGTGTGCTCACGCCTGCTACCAAGTGGAAGTGCCAATGTCTGATCTGTCGACACCAGTTCAAGGTAAAGAGGTGGTGGTTCTAGGTGTAACGAGTACGTTACCAAGCGAATACCAAGACTTCCAAGATGTTTTCCAGAAGAAACAGGCTAATACCCTACCCCCTCACAGGCCATATGACTGTCAGATCGACCTTGTACCCGGTGCGCAAATCCCATGTAGTCGCATTTATGCACTCACAGAACGATAAAATCTCCATCTGAAATCATACCTAGATCAATATCTGGCAAACAGGTTCATCCGCCCATCTAAATCCCCGGCAGCCTCACCCCTATTCTTCGTACCCAAGAAGGAGGGGTACTTGAGAATGTGCATCGATTACCGCGCACTAAATCAAGTAACAGTGAAAAACTGCTACCCTCTAACCCTTATCCCGGAACTGCTGGACCAAGTCAAAGATGCCCAAATTTACACCAAATTGGACCTCAGAGGGGTATGCCATCTCGTACGCGTAAAGAAAGTAGACAAATGGAAGACCGCCTTTTGTATCAAGTATGGGCTGTACGAATATCAGGTGATGCCCTTTGAGCTTTGCAATGCTCCCGTCAGGTTCCAGTACTTCATGAACGACATACTGCGGGAGTTGATTGACGTATGTGCCCTAGTTTACATTGACGACATCTTGGTGTACTCCTTTTCCAAACAGGATCAGGTTATGCACATTCGCTCTGTCCTTGCAAAACTCAGACAGCACCAGCTATACGCCAAACTTGAGAAATGCTCCTTCCATGTCACCGAAGTAGAGTTCCTGGGTTTCGTCCTCACTTCCAGAGGTGTCCGGATGGATATACACAAGGTAGATGCCATCCTTAATTGGCAGTCACCGTCTTCAGTCAAAGGTGTCCAGAGTATGCTCGGTTTTGCAAACTTTTACTGCTGATTCATCCCGGGTTTCTCGCAGATTGTATACCCGCTCACTTCTTTATTACGAAAGAATAACAAGCATTTCCAATGGACAGAAGATGCAGAAAAGGCCTTTCAAGAACTTAAAAGAAGGTTTACCTCAGCCCCTGTTTTGCGACACCCCTGCCCGGATCTCCCGTATATAGTAGAAACAGATGCCTCCAGCATGGCGATGGGGGCTGTTTTTTCCCAAAGGGATCCCAGAACCAGCCAATTACATCCCGTGGCCTTTTGGTCGCGTAGGTTTTCCACACCTGAACTTAATTATGCAATAACAGACAAGGAACTCCTAGCGATTAAGGCAGCCTTTAAGGCTTGGCGACATTACCTCTTGGGCGCCAGACATACCATCTGTGTAATCACCGATTATCGGAACCTTGAATACCTCAAGACGGCAAAGGCTCAATCATCTCGTCAACTTCAGTGGGCCTTATTCTTCAGAGTATGATTACGTAATCACCTATCGACCTGGAGTTCAGAACGGAAAGGCAGACGCCCTATCCCGCATGGGAGTTGATGAGAACGCATACTCAACCCCAGACCCCGTAGCCATCATTCCGGGTGACAGAATTACTAGGACTCACCACCACGTTATCTTGTACAAACTCCAAAAGGAAATTCAGCTCCTAATGAACACAGAGGCATTAGAGGACTGGCCGCTCAAAGTGAACATCACACAACCAAGGACCAACTCCCGTATTTCAGGGGACATTTATATCTACCTAATAAGGCATTACAATAACCAGTCATCCCAGGTTATCACGACTCCCTGATGGAAGGACACCCAGGGATTGTCAAAACCTTAGCCAAAGTGAAAAGACATTACTGGTGGCCAACCTGACGAAAGGACATTACACAGTTTATTCTATCATGTGGCATCTGTGCACAGAATAAATCCCTGAAGTAAAGAGCTGCGGCCCTTCTTCAGCCCCTGGAAATTCCACCTGCACCATGGCGCGCATTCTCCCTCGATTTCATCACTGACCTACCTCCCTGCCAAGGATTCAACACTATTTTAGTGGTAGTTGACCTCTTTTAAAAAATGACCCATTTCATTCCGCTTAAGGGTCTACCAAACGCATTCAGTCTGGCAAAGGTATTTTTGGAACAAATCGTGTGACTATACGGATTTCTCTCCGTCCTGATTTCAGACCGAGGCAGTCAGTTTGTGTCTAATTTCTGGAGGAAGAGTTGTGCAATGGCCCAAATTGATATCCGTCTAGCCACCAGTAACCATCCCCAAACTGATGGTCATACAGAGCGGACGAATCAGACACTAGAGCAATACCTAAGGTACATGTTACATCAAGCGGAAGAAGGTTGGAAGGATGTACCGTGGATAGCCGAATATGCCTACAACTATTTGTTACACTCCAGCACTGGACAGAGTCCATTCTATACCATGTATGGAAGGCATCCACGTACATCTGAGTTGGACTCCCCCACGACCTTGGAAATGCCTGCAGTAAAGACTTTACATACAACTATCACTCAGACCTTCAAAAGGGTGGCAGAACACTTGATTCAAGCCAAAGAAGGACAGAAAAGGTTCTCTGACCAACACCGACGAAGAGCCCCAGCCTACCAAGTTGGAGAAGAAGTCTGGTTGGCATCTCGGCACGTGCCCGTAAGAGGATCTGGAACATTTTGTTGCAGGTGCCTAGGACCTTATACCATCAAGGCTATCATAAACCCTGTGGCAGTAAAACTAGCTTTACCACCAAGCATGCAGATTCATCCTGTGTTCCACGTCTCACTCCTAAAGCCTGTTCAACCTTGAACCCGGGTTAAGGCACCACCAAATCTGGTACTGGTTAACGGAGAAACCGAATTCAAAGTTAAAGACATCCTAGACTCAAAAATCACCAGGTCAAAGTTGTAGTATTTAGTAGACTGGAAAGGATATGGCCCTCAGGACAGGACATGGGAGCCTAGCGAGCACATCCATGCACCACGCCCGGTGAAACGCTTTCATTGGAACCATCCAACCAAACCGGGGCCAATCGGAAGGAATACCATGAGAGGGGCCTTAGGGGGGAGTGCTGTCATGACCCATATCCCTGACCCCCTCAGATGCAACAGCCCCCTGACAGCAGTGGGACTACAGCCCCCCACAGTGGCTTCAAGGGTCTTAAAGGCCCATCAACAGAAGACATGGAGTCAGTCCTGGCGCCTTTGGCGCCAGGCTCATTATCAAGAATAAGGCAAGCACCACTTTGGGCCTTATTTCAACATGGAGGTCCATTACACAGCTCAGTTCCATGAACCGAGCTGTGCAGACTAGTGTTTTGGGTGTGGCCGGATCTTCAGGTGTGACTGGCTATATTAGCCACGCCCGAACTGGGATTCACGCTTTGCGTTATTCTGCACTCCTGCAGCATAACGCTCACCGTGTCCAGCTCCAGCTCATCTACTTTTCCCGGTGGCTTGAACCTGAAGCCATCGACCTGGATTCCACCGGCTACCTGAAAGAACAAGAACAGCGTTAACAAGGAAAATTAACCTGTGAGTACCAGCTCCTACATCCATCCGTGCTCTGTGGACTCGCCCATCTCCGGAGTGCACCGCAACCTGGAGAGGTAAAGAAAAGGACAGCATTAGTAATAACCAGTACCTGGCAAGCAGCGGGACCTGACCTTGTGCCACGCTAATCTGCAAAGGCGAAGAAGAAACAAGCATAACATCCATCAATAAACACTCACCTGAATAGCAGCTCGTCGATCGAACATCTCTCCGGATCATCAGCGCGCTGCAACCTGCATGAAGAAGGGAAAGGAATACAGGTTAGCAACTGACTTTAACTGAACAGCGGCGCACTCCGCGCCCAACTTCTTACCTCAGTCTTCTCCATCCGGCGTTGCAGCTCTGCAATTGCTACATTCCCTGTGGAAGACAGAAAGAGACATTAAAGAGCATAATAAAGAAAAGGAACACCGAAAAGGCACAGGGAACGTAGAGAAGACAAGAGAGAGAACAGAGACTGAAAGACTCACCTGAACACAATAAGCAGAGTCGGTGTCACAGCTGGTCTGGACCCGACACAAGGGCACAGGACCAGTGAAGCAACTAGGCCTTCAGAACGCCCACAGCTAACATGCGCCCCTGCACAGAGATGCAGGACGGAGAGCTCAACGCACAAGAAACTAAGGAGAGACATAACCTCCAAGGGAAGGGACTTGATCAGTGGAAGGTGGGAGCCCCCCTTCACAGGCCCAGTATCTAAACCCTCCGTTCTCCTGTTCTATGATTATGGAACCATAAGCCTATGCTCTATCCAACGACCGACATACAAACAAGCAGAGAGGGGTCCAGGACCGCGCACAGCGTTCCATCCAGTATCGTGTGGCGCCCCCGTGGATACCAGGTAAGCGTAACATTTTGACCACAGGCTTTGTACTGCGTATGAAACACATGTTCTGGAAAATGATGCATTGGACATTAGACAGGCTGCACAATACAACCGGACACACTAATAGCAATCACACATTTTCACCTTTCTGCACTTAAGCATTTTTATGTTCATTCATCAGAGAAAAATGCACATGTAGACAATCGAATAATCTCAAAACTGAAACAGTCGTGAGCATAGAAACGTTGAAGACAAATGTTGGAAATGAGCACATGAAAACACTCTGTACTTTGGTTCAACATAGCCCTTAGACCCAAGCTAGTACTTTTACTAGTAAAACAAATGCATTAGAGATACAGCTTCAATTTTCATTTACCTATAGTCCTTAGATAAAGTTTGTTTAGTATGGGATTCAATATTATGGACTCTCCTGCATAGCAGAACAACCCCAATAACCAATTTTGATTCAGGCAACTAATTTCATCTCTGGTTACGTTAGAAATAAATGGAATTAACCTTTTGGGTCATTTTGACACCTTGCCAGATTACCCCTGCAAGCAATTCCCAGCAAATGTTGTCCCTATTAATACTCCTTCTACTTCACTTGAGACTTTGGTGAACGCAGCCCTTCCAGCCTGTCTGCAGCCTATGCCCCGCTTGGCAGCTGCCCCCACTTTCAATCTGAGAATCCCAGGACACCGCACTGATCAGAACCTTGTTGCGCTGCAAGCTACCCAGATATTGTCAGCTTAAAGATGGCTCTACGCATGTTTCAAGGCCTCAATCTTTCGATCATGCTGTAACCAACGCACGGGCAGAAGCTCATTACCTCCCTTCAAAGCCCTCAGGGTTCTTTTTCTGATAAGCCCCTGATCTCTGTCAAAAATAAGCAACCAACAGCCCCAGGCCTTGCTAGAAGTCAGAGGTTGTTAAAGCTCAGCCCAGTTTTAAAGTTGTAACCAGCCCAGGACAATTCACACCCTCTAACAGCCCAAAGAAGGAACAGCCCAAAAGAAACCTCCTTCTAGTTGACAGCCAATTATAAACCCTTCTCCAGAACTATCCCTTACTCACCTATCTGATGATGTCACCTGTTACCTCCTTAAATCTCCAGCCCCTTTCTTGTGTCAATCCTAACTTCAACATGTGACAGAGCCTTTGAGAATCTTCCAGCCGTTCTTGCACCCATCTAGTGTAATTTTCCAGCCCAGCCCTAAGCTACCTTTGTGCAGCATTCAGCACATCTCCCCATAATGTAGCATATTCCTTCCTTCCTCTTTTCTGCTCAGAACAATGCGCATCTATCTTCAAGGCCCTCTTCGGCAGCCTCACAGCACAAGCTCTGAATCTCACCTGCAATTGCAGTTTTCACTCTTGACTTTAGTCTCTGAAACTGGCAAACCATATCCAGCTTATTTCTTCATGCACCTGCCGCAATGTTTTTTTTTTTTAAACTGTGTTTATTGGTTATACTGAAATAAAGCAGGTACAATTACATGTAACATTAAACCTTTCCCTTCTCCCACCCCCGCCCCCCTCTGGTCGGATGAAATCTAAAAGTCCATTGTTCCGCTTATGCATTGAAGATGTCTGAAACCCTAATATTATGAGGGCACCATTGACCCATAAAGTCTGACTGCAGGTATTGCAATATCCCTTCCCATTCCTTTCCGAATGTGTCTCCAGTTCCTTGGATCTTGTGTGTAATTTTTTCCATAGTTATGTGGGCCCACACTTTCCGTAGCCAAGTGCAGGTCAGTGGAGTGTTTTTATTCTTCCAATTCTGCGCTATAGTGGTCCATGCCGCTATAAGTAGACCCATACAGCTTCTCCATTGTGTTTTGCTGTATTGCATTGCTATATCGTCTCTGATTCCACAGAGCCACACTCCCTCCCCCAACAGACCCACATCCGGGAATATTTTACCCATTTCGCTTTTCACTTCTTCCCAAAAGGGTTTAACACCTCTGCAGTCCCACCAAATGTGTCTCCAAGTACCCACTTCATCACACCCCCTCCAGCATTGGTCAGATGAGTTTGGATACATCGAATGGAGCCTCTCTGGGGTAAAGTGCCATTGTGTCATAATTTTTACCCACATTTCCCTTGTTTGTGCCGAGCGGGTCATCCTGGGGATTTGCTTCCATAGGTCTTCCCACTGCTTATCAGTTGGTTCCACCCCAGCGTTCTACCCCATTTTATTCTATATGACCATTTAACGTCTTCTCCTTGTGTGTTTATGAATTTATATAGTATGGATACCCACTTTTTCTCCCCCGTATTGGATATGATATATGTCTCGAACCCTGTGAGATCCCTGGTTGCTGCTTCGGTGATTTCCGGGGAGTTCAGCCAGTGTTTTAGCTGTTCATATCTGTATCTATTACTTTTGAGGATTTTTTCGTCTATAATGCAGGATTTCAGTGATCTCATTTCCTTACCTATGAACATCTCGCCTATTTTGGTTATGCCCCCCTCCTCCCAGCTATCGTATGCCCCTTGTTCCATCCCCGGGGGAACTGTGGATTTCTGCATATGGGGGTAAAGGGTCCCAGTGTAGTGGTCATTATTCCTTTTCGTGTCTGGCTGTCCCATACTTTCAATGTGGTCCTCATAATTTCGCTGATCCCTACATTCTTATGCCTATGCTGCTTTTGCTTCCAGAGAAGTTCTACCAGCGGGGTCCTTGCCACTGCTCTATCCTGTTTGGCCCAAATTTGCTGTGGATTCTCCCCAACCCATTCCCTTAGGACTCTGAGCTGTGCCGCCTGAAAGTATTTTTTGAAATGGGGGAGCGCCATCCCCCCTTCCCTGGTTGGAGCCGTGAGGACCATTCTCGCTATCCTAGGCGTTTTCCCTTTCCACACAAAAGACGATACTAATTTTGCTAGGGTTTTGAAGAACGAATCGGGGACACCCACCGGGAGAGCCTGAAAGTAGTATAACACCCTTGGGAGAATAGTCATCTTTACTGATTGTATTCTACCCCACCATGATATCTGCAAGGGATTCCATCTGCTTAATTCCCTACGGATGTTTGTGAGTAGCGATGGGTAGTTTTCCCCAAAAAATTGTTCTATTTTCTGAGGGATCACTATTCCCAGATACCTTATGCCCCCCTCTACAGTCGTAAGGTCTAGTTTCTTTGCTTCCCTTTCTATCTTTGCTCTGTCCCCTGCCAATATTAAGATCTCTGATTTTTTCCTATTGATCTTTAAACCGGATATGGTCCCATAGGTTTCTAGCTCCCGCACCGCGGCTGAAAGGGTGGATTCGGGGTTTTCTAAGGTAATTAGCATGTCATCCGCATATGCTATAACTTTATGTTCCTGTCCAGCCATGTCAATCCCTTTAATATCTATTGATTCTCGTATTTTTATAAGAAGAGGTTCCAGGAATAGGGCGTACAGCAATGGTGAAAGGGGGCATCCCTGTTTCGTGCCTCTTGAGATTCTAATCTTGTCCGTAACCTCGCCATTAATGACTATTCTGCTGGATGGTGAGTTGTAGTTTGCTTTAATGCGCGCAATATATTGTTCCCCAAATCCCATGTGCTGAAGTACTTTGAACAACAAGGACCACTCCACCCGATCGAACGCCTTCTCTGCATCTACCGATAATAGTATCGCTGGGGTGTGGGAGATACCTATTTTCTCTACTAGATGTGCGAGCCTCCTCGTGTTATCGTGGGTTTGCCTGCCGGGGATAAATCCCGATTGATCCTTACTAATTAGGTTTGGAAGTAGTGGGGATAGCCTAGTCGCCAGGATTTTCGTATACATTTTTGCGTCTAGGTTAATCAGGGATATTGGTCTATATGATGCAGGGTTAGTTGGGTCTTTACCTGATTTGTGGAACACCAGAACTTTTGCCTCATTCATTGTGGGTGTCACATTACCGCTATCTTTAAATGAGTTCAAGAGTCTGGTTAGTATCGGGGTCAGTATATCTGAGTATTTTTTATAAAATGGGGCCGTAAAACCATCAGGGCCCGGGGCTTTGTTACTTGGGAGTCCCTTTATTGCTTTGCTGACTTCTTCTTCCCTAATGGGGGCTTCTAATGTTTGTTTATCCTCTTCTGTTATTTTTGGTATCTGCAGGGTCTTTAGGTATGCTTCTTGGGCGTTTATGTTAGGGCTTTCGGTGGAGTAGAGCTCCTGATAGTATTGCCTCAGTGCTTCCCCCATTTCGTGTGTGCGAGTTTGGACGTCCCCCTTCGCATCGCACATGGCCTTGATCGTCGTTTCTTTCTTTTTAGCCCTTAGCTGTCTCGCCAGAAGTCTATCTGCCTTGTTCGCCTTAATGTAATATCTCTGTTTCAAATATAGTAGATTCCGTTCTGCGCCCTTTGTGCGTAGCATCTCTAATTGCCCTTGTGTATGTTTTAGTGATTTTTTCAAAAGCCTGGTGGGGTGTGTCAGTACTTTTTCTTAAATATCTTCTATTGTTTTTTCCAATTCCTTTTCCCATTGAAACTTTTGTTTATCTCTTGTGATTTTCAACGCTATCATCTTCCCCCGCAGCACTGCTTTAAATGCATCCCAGACTGTACTTACTGCCACCTCCCCGGTGTCGTTTTGTGTAAAGTATTCCTCTATCATTTCCCTTATTGCCTCCCCTGTAGCTGGGTCCTGGATCAACTCCTGCGGGAGCTTCCACCTCCAGAGCCCATTCTTTTTCCCTGGGAATGCCACATCCAGCCACAGTGGGGCATGATCCGATAGGGCGATTGTACCCTTTTCCACCCCTTGTATTTTCCCCAGCAGTCCCACTGATACCCATAGATAGTCTATCCTGGACATGGTATTATGAACATGTGAGAAATATGTGTACCCCCTCTGTTCGCCCCTCAATTCCCTCCAAACGTCACTCAGGGCCAAGTGGTCCATTCTTTGCCTCAGGTTCTTCGATGGCGCCCCCTGGCCCTGAATATTCCCCGTACTCCTATCCAATTGTGGGTTCCATGCCATATTGAAGTCCCCCCCCATGATCACTTCTCCTTTTGCAAATTCTTCCAACTTGGATAGCATATCTTTAATAAACCCATCCTGTCCTTGGTTAGGGGCGTAGATCGAGGCCAGTGTAATGCTAAAGCCTTCCACTTCTATATTGGCGAAGGTGTATCTTCCATCTTTATCTACTTTTGTGTCCCGCATTTTATAGTCCTTTCCTTCTTTTACCGCTATCAGTACCCCCGCTTTTTTTTCCACTGTCGTTGCTTGTACCCAAATTGTGTATCCTTTTAGCCTTATTTTCTGCTTATCCCTTGTTCTTATATGGGTTTCTTGGAGAAGCAGTATATCAGCATTCCCTCTTTTAAACTGCTTCTCCAATTTCGCTCTTTTTGTTGGGTGATTCATGCCTCTAATATTGTAGGTTAATATGCGTACCATCCCCATTCTGTTGTATTAGTGTGTCGATGCATCCTGTCTTCTTCTTTGCGTTTCCTGCCTCTTAGATTTCTCCGATCCTCTCTCCTCCCCCCAACTTCCCCCCTCCCCCAACTTGTAACTTTAAACTTAACAAGCTGTCCCCCGAGTAGGGCAAGGGTTCCTATTGATGCTAAGGCGTTGCGCCTCTCGCTCCCTGCCCTCCATACCCTCGGGGGGTATGTTATGGGGAGTCCTAAACCCCAGTGATCCATTTTTTCTGTCCGATTACCACCCTGTCGGGACTCGACCGGGCCGCCAACCGTGGATTGTCCATTGGGTGCCGCACCTCCGCCGCCCCCCGACCAACACCCAGCATCCGGTTTCCATGTTGTCCCCCTGTTATGCGTTCTTCCTTATTTTCTCATGGTACTTTCCTTCGGGTTTCCCTCCCTGTGCTTGTCTTTTTCTTCTTACTGGATTCCCAGCCCATTAGGTTTCTTGTACGATCTCTCCTGTATGAGGCTTCTCTTCGTTCCATCTCTTCTTCTTGGAGTCCCAGAGTGCTGAGGCCTTCATCCAGTGTGGTCACCCTTCTCTGTTTTCCTTCCCAAGTAAATAGTAGCCCAAATGGAAAAGTCCATTTGTAGCGGATCTGTTTTTCTATTAATACTTTCACCAGTGGGGCCATTGCTCTTCTTTTTTGGAGGGTGACCATGGCCAGGTCTTGATACAATTGGATGTCTTGCCCATTCATTTTGATATGCTCCATTTCCCTTGCCCTTCTTAGAATCTGTTCTTTCTGCGGATAAGAAGAGAGGGCCACCAGGACATCGCGTGGTCTTTCCCCTGGGGCTCCAGATCTTTTGGGTCCAACCCTGTGTATTCTGTCGACTCCAATATCTTCAGTATCTTGCGTCCCCAATATGTCTCTAAACACTTCTTTTACCGCCTCTTTCAGATCTTTATCTAGTACTGATTCCACCATGTTTTTGATTCTAATGTTCGAGCGTCTGGAGCGATTCTCCAAATCCTCGCATTGTATTTCCAAGTTTTGAGTGAGAGACACCAACCGTTCTTGTGCTTCGCCTATTTGGCTCGTATCTTCTTCAAGACTTTGCACTGATTTTTCCACCATATCCGTTCTCTCTTCGAGGTTGTTTATATCCAGTCTTATGTCTTGGACCGCTTGTTTCATTTCACTCTTCATGGTTGCAAATTGCTCTTGAACTGTAGACATGAACTTCTCTTGAAAATCCATGAACCATGATTGCATATCTTCCCTGGTCAATGGATGTTGTTTCTGGGAGAGTGTTTCTGCCTCGCCCTCGGTTCCTTCCTGGGTTCTCCCTTTCGATTGTGATGCTCCCTCCGTTGTCCACATTTGTAATATGTCTGCGCCTTGTTTTATCGATTGGGGTGTCTGTTGGGAGGGGTTGCACTTCCCTTTTGCTCTTGACATGGCGGGGTGTTTTATTGGAGGGTCTATGGGGTTCTGTACCCTCTTGTGGCCTTCCAGTGGTGTTTTCCCCCGTTCGGCTCCTCCTGCGTACTCCTGTGAGTGTGGGGGGGGGGGGTTCCTGTTTTTCCAGACGTGGTGTCCCCTATTCCACTTCTTTTCTTGTCGACTCGGCTTGCCCTCACCCCTGTGGCTATGAGTCTCTCCCCCTTTTTTTTTTTTTTTTTCTTGTGTCCCCCCCCCTCAGCGATCCCTCCACTCTATGGGGGAAACAACTCCAGCAGTGGACTCTCTTGTGCCCTGGTCGGGCCGTGCAAGGTGGGAATTCCCCAGCTGATCCGATACCTGGGTGCTGTTCCTTGCTGGGGTTTCCTATGGAAGTCCCTCTTCCGCTCGTCTTCCCTAGACAATCACAATCACTGTTAGTGCGCCCGTTCCCACCTCTCCTGATCTCTCCTGATCCGTGTCTCCCTCCTTCACAGCATTATGGAGGTGGGTGTTGGGTCAACATTTGCTGCCTCGGTGGATGGCTCGTCTGCCGCCCCCCCCCCCGGCTGGCTCACCTTTTCTGCTGCCGGAGTTCTGCCTCCCCTCTTCCACGGGCGGCTCCGCTCTCTCCCCCGTGCCGCTCCTCCTCCCCGCCGCTGACTCGATCGCGGGTCCCTGATCCTCGGGACCGCCTGTCAGGGCTTGCTGTGGGGGGGGGTGTGTGCCCAGCGGAGCTCCCGATCCTGCTCCCACGCTGGGATACCCCCGCCGCACTGCCTTCTTCTAATGCGCCGGTATGCGCGGGGAAGTCCCGAACGGCTCCGATGGGGGAGGGGCCGGACCTATTCCTCCGCTGTTCGCGCTTTACGCTCGGTTCTCCTGCCGCGTCCCCGCCTCCGCGCCGGGGGGGGACCCTCAGTTGTCGGGGGGGGGGGGCCGAGAAGCGGGCCTTTACTGCATTAATTGTGCTTATTTTGGCGGCCCGGGCGGAGCGCCGATTAACTGCGTCTCCTCGTCCCGGCGGCCATCTTGGATCCCACCTGCCGCAATTTTAGTATGTTCAGGCCTGCAGTCCACAAATCTACCCCCTACGTTAGCGGTTTGTTTCAAAATCACCCCTATTTTAGTTCCTAATGCTACAGTTGCCCCACCTTGTTAGTGATCTATGTTAGTAATTCATGTTAGTAACCCATGTTTACACTATACAGTACATAGCATGTGCTGCACACATTCTTACAGTACATTACAACAATCCAGTGAAAAGTCCACCATCAACAACTTCTTTCTTGACAAAATCAACAAGAACCACCAAAACATTGACACTAACACCAAAGCAGACAACACTGTGCCCATCAAACAACATCATTGACTACCTTCAATGCACTCACTCCCCATTAAAGAACTGACAAAAATGCTAACATCCC
Source organism: Ambystoma mexicanum (assembly GCF_040938575.1). Classification (NCBI taxonomy): domain Eukaryota; kingdom Metazoa; phylum Chordata; class Amphibia; order Caudata; family Ambystomatidae; genus Ambystoma; species Ambystoma mexicanum. The sequence goes on from NC_090923.1 coordinate 645,774,113, forward strand.
TCAAACCCGCATCCGACTCGGATGACTCCTTTCCAGACTCCATCCTCATGACACTTGCTATAAAAAAACCTTCCACACCATCCTGGGAATCAACACATTTCTCACTTAACCCCCACACTAAAAGCCATATAATTCCTTCCCTTGCCCAAATAGAATAAGCTTAATGCTTGTATCAGGGGTCCTCTGATCCCACCATATACAAATCCTGATAAAAAGGAGCACACACTGCGCAAGAAACCACGCTGTTTATTACAGCTGAGCGAGCACAAATCAAACAGAACAGTGAACTGGAACTGATTGATGAGAGCTGACATCTGGCCATATAACGAACATTAGTTTTATATCACAAATACAATGGTCAAGGTATTGGAAACAGTTGCAGCTCAGGATATTCACATTTTACGTGTTTCCCAAGAAACACATTGGCTAAACTATGTCATATCCTTAGAGCTAAACCTATGCTAGTTAAATGTGATTGGAGCAAACCGGTCAGCAGTATACCAACTCATCGTGTGACCATTTGGTGCCATATTGCTTCTCACCCCTCCCGGGAACAGTTTGCAATTAGTAAAATAACATTTGAGCTGACCGCCGGAACTTTATTATTCTGCTATAGGTCAGCACCATTGCGAAAGCAACATGAGACACCCTGCTTCTGGTGGAAAGGAAGACATTCACACAGTACCTGCTGGATAATGGCCTTCACAAAACCTGTGGTGGATCACCTCCCAGGGACATAGAAACGGACTGTGTGATTGGTCCTCCCAGGAATGCCACTCGTTCAGCTTCCCATTACCACAACCACCTGCCGAGAGGCACTTGTGGCCATGTGAATGGTTTTCCGGCACAGGCCCACTTCCCCTCTACCCCTGAGTGCCCATAGGATTGGCTTGCCGCCCTGTCATTACATCCCCCAGTGGTGTCTTAGCTGCTTCGGTTTGCCCGTGACGCGCAGCTTGACCTCTGTCTCCCTCCTCCCTAAACTGTGGTGTGTTAGTCACGTGTTCAGGGTAGGTTTTCCGGGAGAGGCCCACCTTGGGGGCATCCCTGCTAAATGTGTTCACCTGGGACTTCTCCCTATCTCATAATAACATACAAAGGTTCCCAGGGCCGATGGCATGCACAGTGCATTCCTACCCCCCTGCATTTCCCCACAAGGGCCTTCTTTCATGTGATTGTGAGTTTGTTGGCATACCCGTGTTTTCTATCCCCTAGGAGATGCCCCATCCCCTCTTGCTTACTCCAATAGGTGGTAAGTGCGCCCCTATCTGGTGCTGAATTAGCACCTTTAATACACGCTGATGACCACAGCAACTACTGATTCCAACTAGGCAGCTGCCTTTCCTCCAAAACCCAAGCTGAATTGTACCATCTAGCAACCCTACAGAAAATCAAGCTCTTCCTATGAGACACCAGCTTCAGATCCACTGTACATGACCCCGCCCTATCTCAACAGGACAGAAGAAAGTTGCAGCTCACCGGCAGCCTAGCACCTACATAATGAGAACCATCCTCCACAAGCTTCCTGCCACACCAGGACTCATCTCTTTCACCTCTTCCTTTTATACTTGCACCCCCAAGCAGACCTTATCCCACACAGTGGTTTTGTTTTTCCCCAACTATAGAGAGGGAGCACAGATCCTTGTGAAATTATCTGGTGGCAGTGAGAACTCCTTATGCACCTTAAGAGAGTGTATGATTGCTGTCAAGGATTGGATGGATAAGAAATGTATGACAATCAACCATAGTACGGTGGAGGTACTGCATATTCCATGTTTTGTCCGTTTAGATTTGGCGAGTGCCTTACTCCCTCTCCCTCTGTTACAAATCTGTGCATCGTGATAGGTTTAGATTTCTCAGCTGATGCCAATATATCTTCAGTTGTTAATTTTTGATTCTATCATCTGAGAAAGCTTTGGTGAATCTTCTCTTTTTCTCTCTTTACCTCATAAGGTCATGCCTGTCAAAGCCCATGTCTCTTCAATATTGAAGTTTGGTAGTAGCATATATTTAGGCTTCCCAGAGAAATTCATGAACTACCCTCATTGGATGCAGAATGCAGCAGCAAGATATCTTTTAAGAGTCTCCAAATTAAAACATATTGCACCAGCATTATTATCTCTGGGGCTTCGACTGGGCTGAGAGCAACATCAAGCTCAGCACACCACCACAAGATGCACTAATTTCAGATTCCTGAGGCGGTCAGGGGACCTACAAGAACCATGCAGTGTTGATCTATGGGCTGATCAGGTGACCTCGGACCCTGAAACAACCATCTTTGAATGGTCTTTCCATCCTCAGAAGGGGCTTCAACTGGGCTGAGAACACCATTGAGCTCGACACAGCACCACCAGAGGCACTCCTTCCAGCTGCCTGAGGCTGCCTGCAGAGATCAGGGGGCCTACAAGAACCATCCAGTGTCTATCTACGGGCTGATCACATGTCCTCTGACCCCCAAACCACCATTTTTGAATAGTCTTTCCATCCTCAGAAGGGGCTTCAACTGTGCTGAGAGCAACATCGCGCTCAGCCATGCTCCCCATCTGCCGTCTGCTGTTCCTGCCTCCTCCTCCCACCGTTGGATGCTCCTTGCCACCCCTCCTACTTTACTCCTCATTACTGGGATGACTTAGCCCCAGGCAACTCAAAACAAAGGGTGAACATCTAAGGTCAATCTACTATTCTTCACTCCTAGCACCTTTGCTGCCTCTGCGTGTGAGCCTTTAAACTACCTCGTCTCCTGCTCCATCTGGTAATACCTCAAATTCACCTAGTACATTGCCAGCTACCGTTGATTACTACTGAACTACACTGCATTCTCTCTTCATCCTCCTCATCCTGGTATTCTCTCCAATCCTGCTACATCCTCACCTTTCCTATCCCTATTATAAAACTCACAGAGCACCACTCTCAATATATCATCTCCATACCTTCCCCTGCTACAATGCCAGCCGAATGACCACTCTGCTCCTCACTCCTCTACTAACTCCCTGCCGCATCAACTGGACATTGCACTCTGGAATGCTCACTCTGTTTGCAAAAATACTTCCTTTATCTCTGACTTCTTTCACTGTAGCTCTCCTCCCCTTGATTTCCACGGTAGCAGCTTGAGTCTCTCTCCCCGTCAAATTGCCTCATTCTCTTAGGTGACTTTAACCTTCCTTCTCCCAAAACTCCACAAAAATCTGACCTTCAACCTTTTTTCAATGAGCACGCTTTCCACTCTATCCATCACATACACACTCAATCTGCGTGCAACTCTTTTGACCTCCAGTTCATCTCCTACTCTCTCTTAGCACCTAGCACTTCGTCATGCCATCTCTTTCGGACCATTTATTTGTATCCACGACCATTATCTTTTCTCCATCTAACCTTTCTTCTCCACCTACCTGGAACTTGCTTCCTTTGTCTCTTCATATTATCTCTATTCATTTAACGTTTCACAAAGCTCTGAAAATGTTTCTCTTTTAGGCTCTATCTCTCGTTGTTCTGCAGGGAGCGCCAAGAGGCCCTCGGGTGAACGTTGCACTTAATAAATATAATCCAATCCAACCTACCACTCCCATTTCCAAGAGAAAATGTAAACTATTTGCTATTGCCCCTTCCTCTCTGACCTTCAACTGTCACTATCCTCCTTCTCTCCAGATCCTTTGTCCACTTACTGCTTTCTCCACCTTCCAGTCCCTACTTCCTGACTCCTTCTCACTTCACGCTGCCAACTTTCATTCTTAAATCCCAGTGTTCTCAACCTTGGGTCTCCCCATTTATTCGCAGTCTCTGAACTAACACGTGACAACTCCTGCGTAGATCGAGGTTCTCCCACTCTCATGAAGCCCTTCAACTATACCTCCCTGCCCTTGACTCCCTCAAGTCTTCTCTTGATGATGCTAAAAGTAATTTCTAGATTTCTCCAGCATGGGGTCTGGCATGGATTCACATGCTCATGAATATTCCCCGTCAGGCCGGGAATCCTCAGTAAAGAAAAAATCAGTATCAGTTTTGTTTCTGATCTGTCTTTCTCAGTAGTAACCAATCACTGGTCTCTGGGTCATACTGCCCCCAGCCAATGACTGCCCTCTCCCTAAGCCCCGCCTCTGGCAGCCATCTTCAGATTTTTACCGCACGCTCAAGTGTTGGGATTCCTCGTGTTTAGCTCTCGAGCTTTTGCTGCGTTTTCGCGCTTTTTCAAAGAGAATTTCTAATTTTTCGGTCAAATAGAGCCTCAAGCTCCACCGTCTCTACATCCAATTAACGGGGGTCCGTGTCGGATCTTTTTACGCCCCTCAAGGGTGTAGATTTCGTTGAGCTATGCTTCTTGGAGGATTCCAGAAGTTTCTGCGGCCTACCCGAACATGGTCCAGGAGAAAGGAAGCTCGACGCCCGGAAAGCTGTTTAGGGTTTGCCCTGGATGCCAGCTGCAGAATGTGTTCAAGGAGGACGAGCACTCGAAATGTCTCTACTGCCTTCATGAGGACAAAACGCATGTGGAGAAGGACTGTGCGTTTTGCAGGAACATGTCGGAACGGACCATCAGGGACCGACGCCTTCGTCTCTCCAACTGACTGGAAGGAAAGAGCACGTCAGGTGAGAAGAAGAAGAAGAAGAAGAAGTCTGAGCAGTCTTCTAAGTCCTGTGAGGGCACCCCGGCGACGGGGGCCCAACAGAAGGCAAAGCACTGTGAGTCCGCAGGCACCGGGAGCGCCGAACGGTCGGGCTCTTCGGCTGCCAGGCAGGGCGCGCCTTCCCCGGCACCATCAACCACGAGCCAACGCTCCGGTTCGGGGAAGAGGAAATCCGAGAACGGAGAGGCCCCGGTTGATCTCAAAGGATTCAGCCGAGGGGGAGCGAGGCGGTGACCCTCCCCCTAAGGTGAATGCCTCACGCACGCCCAAGGTGGTGAAGGCCTTGATTCACCTGGCCAAGGCTTCTATCGAGGAAGTCGCGGCGGCCCTGGCGCAGCCTGTGGAGGCTACACCAGTGGAGGCGACCTTGGGGCCCAGAGTCTCCCTGCCTCCGCGGAGGGAAGCCTCTTTCAGACCCATCGAAAAGACCCCCGTGAAGACCCCGGTGGAAAAAGAGGGGGGGCGGTGGCCATTGTGGACACGGACACAGCATCCGAGGAGGAGCTGGTAGAAGTCTTAGAGGGCCTCGACGAGGGCGTCAAAGAGGCCCGTCCCCACGGGAGGGATCCCGACGAAGGTGACGACGAGAGTGACGGCGGCACCGGCGAGGGTCCTAGTCACCCGCTCGCTTGTTGGCAATACAATCCTTATGTTCGGAGATAAGGACAAGATTGCCCTTACCACCGGCGGAGGATCCGGAACCAGGCTCGACGGAGGAGGCAGAGCTGGACCCAGGCCCGGCGGGAAGCCCCCCGAACAAGAGAAGACGGATCCATCCAGCCCCGTCTTTTCAGCCCTCGCAGCCTGCTCAGCCTTTACCCATGTCCCCCGTCCCTGGGGATGACACGGGAACGGACACGGCCACAACGGGTACTGACGACGGCGGTGATGACGGGACGGAGCTCCCATCGCCAGCCCGGGCCTCCCCGCCTGACGAGATCGGATCTTTCCATGCAATGATCGCCAGGGCATCCGAGCTTTTTCAGCTCTGCCCCGAAGAGAAGAAGGAAAGTTTCCTTTACCAACGGCGCGAGGCCAAGAGGAAGATAGTCCTCGCCGTGCCTCTACTAGATGACATCTGGGACAAGGGTTTCACCCTTCTCAAGAACCCGTCTACGATGCCTGTCAAGGGGGATCGGTACGAGAAGTAGTACAGGGTCCCCGACGCGGCCCCTCTGTGCCTTAGGGCACAACCGACCCCTGACTCGGTCGTCTCAGCGGCGGCCAAGAAGAAAGTGGGGGGGCATCGGCCTCAACATCAACTTCCCCGCCGGATGGCGAAGGAAAGAAGCTGGACGCAATGGGACGATGAGTTATCTCGTCTGCGGCAACAATGATTAAGGCGGCCAACGCCCTCGCGATCGTGGCCTGCTACGACAGGGAGTTATGGTACAAGATCGCCCCCCTGTTGGACTTCCTACCGGATGACAAGAGGGCCGAGGCCGAGGCCCTGGTGATCTTGCAAGAAGGCGAAGTGGCGTCGGACCACGCCATTACGGTGGCAACGGACATTGCCGACACCCATTTCCGCCAGCTAGGCAACAGCGTTTGCCTTAAACGACGAGGGTGGCTCAAAGCGACGGATTTCCGCCAGGACGTACAAACCAAGGTTTTGGACAGGCCGTTCGACAGGAACAATCTGTTTGGGGAAAACAGTGGATCAGTCCCTCCAAGTCATCAAGGCGGACACGGAGACAGCTAAGGCCCTAGGCGTTCCCCGGCAACGAAGGCCATCCTTTCGGAGCACCGGAGGCAAGCAGGGTGCCTCCAAGGGATTCGGCGGTGGCTCCTCTACGTACCGCCAAGCGTCCCGCTCCTCGTCGCAGGAAGCCTATAGAGGACGAGGCAAGTCCGGTGGGCCCCGCCGTCATCGCCAGGGAGGCTAAGGCGGCAATGCGTCCTCCAAGCAAGATTGAACCGACACCGGGAGGCCAGCTGGCGCAGTTCGTCAGCGTGAGGGAGTCCATCTCCACCGACCGTTGGGTGCTGGACGCCCTGGCCCAGGGGCACGCCCTCAAATTTCTAAAAAAGTGCCCCCGCATTCCACCCGTGGCCAGGAAGGAAAATCACGTCCCTCAACTGCTATTGGAGGTAAGGGCGATGCTCAAAAAGGTGCCATCGAGCTCGTCCCGAAGAGGCTCCGGGGCTCCGGAGTATACACCAGTTACTTCCTCGTGAAAAAGAAGACAGGAGGATGGCGCCCCATCCTGGACCTACGACGACTGAACAAGTACATCAAGGCACAGAAGTCGCGGTTGGTCACCCTCCAGCACGTGCTGGGACAGCTGGAGGAAGGCGATTTCCTGTCGTTGTTGGATTTGGAGGATGCGTACTTCCACATCCCCATTCTGAAAGGACACCGAAAGTTCCTCAGGTTCGTGCTCCAAGGACGGCACTACCAGTTCAAGGCCCTCCCGTTCGGATTGAAGTCGGCACCCAGGGTGTTCACCAAGTGCCTCGCACCGGTGGCGGTGCGGCTGCGCCTGCAGGGGATCCACATCTACCCCTACCTGGACTCATCCGAGCAAGGACAAGGGAGCTCGCCGTAGATCAAACAGCGAAGACCGTCCAGCTGCTCACGGACCTGGGATTCTCCATCAACTTTCCCAAATCCCACCTGGTCCTGTCGCAAGTCGCACTGTTTGTGGGAGCCAAGCTCGACACAGTGGGGCGTCTGGCCTCGCCATCGGAGGAAAGGACGTGGCCAGGGTGAGGTCCATCAAGTCCCTCCTCGGGATGATGTCCTCCTGCATATATCTTGTGCGCCTGTGCAGGCTTCAGAGGCGCCCTCTGCAAGAGTTCCTTGACGCCCGCTGGATCCAAGCGACGGGCAGCTTCGAGGACAGGATCCCGCTCAACGAGACCTTCCGGCGAGCGATCCAGTGGTGGGGCACCTGCGCTCATCTGACGGCGCGCACAGACTTTCAGACCCCATCCCACCAGATAATGGTGATGACAGATGCCTCCCTGGAAGGGTGGGGAGCGCACACCGGAGAACTTCACGCGAGAGGCCTTTGGCTCCCAGAGGAGAAGACGCTCCACATCAACATCCTGGAGCTCCGTGCAGTGTTCTGGGCCCTCAGGTCCTTTCTCCCGTCCCTCAAGGGCAAGGTGGTGAGAATCTTCACCGACAACACCACCACGATGTTCTACATCCGGAAGCAGGGAGGAACCAGATCCCCAGCCCTCTCCAAGGAAGCCCAGTATCTGTGGGATTGGGCCGTCGTCCAAGGGATATTTCTGGTGCCCTTTCATCTGGCAGGGATAAAGAACACCATCGCCGACTCACTCAGCAGGGAGCTGCGCTCATGCCACGAGTGGGAACTACGTCAGGATCAAGTGGATCGACTCTTCTGACGATGGGGAAAACCGCAGATCGACCTGTTCACGACGGCGATGAACTCCAAGTGCCAGAGGTTCGCCGGCAGGTTTCCCCAGCCGAGGAGCATGGGCGATGTTTTCTCGTTCCCCTGGGACGGCCTGTTCCTATATGCGTTCCCTCCGTTGCTGCTCTGACTCGTCAACCAGCTCAAGAGGTCCCGGTGCAGGATGATCCTCGTCGCACCGGCGTGGCTGAGGCAGATCTAGTTCCCGGACCTTCTGGACTTGTCAGTGTCCCCACCAGTCAAGCTGCCGACGGACGCGGATCTTCTCTGCAGAGAAGGAGGCCCCATACTTCATCATGACCTGGAGTCGCTGAACTTGCAGGCCTGGCTCCTGCAGCACTAGAGTTTGGAGGGTACGATATCCCGGCTGACTGCAGAGAGGTCCTTGCAAAGGCCAGGGCATCCTCAACTCTCAAATGCTACAGACATAAGTGGAAGAGGTTTTCTGTCTGGTGCCATGCACAGAAGATTAACCCTCTACGGATTACGGCCCCTCAAGTACTGCCGTACGTACTGTCACTGGCCAAGGCTGGACTGGCTCACGCCTCCATCAAGATACGTCTGGCTGCGATCTCCCGATACACCAGAACCACAGGACGGGCGTCCTTGTGGTCCCATCGCCTGGTGAAGGAATTTATGAAAGGACTGTTCCGATCGTTCCCGCCGGTGAAGGCCCCCGCCCCGGCGTGGGAACTCAATGTGGTGCTGACCAGGCTCATGGGGGCGCATTTCGAGCCCCTGCATTCAGCACCGTTTAAGTTCCTGTCTTGGAAGACTGTTTTTCTTGTGGCCATCTCCTCCGCACGGCGTGTGGGAGAGATCCAGGCCCTATCCTGCAAGCCTCCATACTTGACTTTTCACGACACGAGGGTGGTGCTGAGGACGCACCCCTCTTTTATGCCCAATGTGCCCTCGGACTTCCACCTCAACGAGCCCTTGGTGTTACCTGTTTTCTTCACGTCGCCTTCGTCACAGGCCGAGAGGACTGTGCACTCGCTGGATGTGGCTAGAGCGCTGAAGTTCTACGTGGACCGCACGAAGAGTTTTCGGAAGACATCACAGCTATTTGTGAACTTTGGACCTGTGAACCAAGGGAAGGCTCTCTCGAAGTCTTCCATTTCCAGATGGCTCTCCGGCTGCATCACGCACTGTCATCGGTTGGCAAACCGACCGTTGCCTGGCCATCCGAGAGCCCATTCGACCAGAGCTATCGCTGCTACCACGGCATTCTTGTCTGGTGTGCCCCTGCTGGACATCTGCAGGGCTGCTACGTGGAGGTCGACGCACACCTTCATGAGATTCTACTGCATCGACTGGGATTCCAGGGAGGAGTCCAGGGTCGGCCAAGCGGTGCTGTGCAACCTGTTCACCTAAGGTGAGCCTGGTGAGGAGGTAAGAATTGCTTAATGTTGAGTTTTTGATGTAATGCTTAATGTTGAGCCTTTTCCACCTCCCGTTGGTTGTGCATGTGTGTACTGCTATGTATTCTTATATTCATGAGTATGTGAATCCATGCCAGACCCCATGCTGGAGAAGGAACAAGTTACTTACCTGTAACTGTTGTTCTCCAGCATGGGTCTCGCATGGATTCACATGCGAACCCTCCCTCCTAGCCCTCTGCTGCTCTTCACTTGGTCATACTGCCATTTTGCGTGCTACCAAATCTGAAGATGGCTGCCAGAGGCGGGGCTTAGGGAGAGGGCAGTCATTTCATTGGCTGGGGGCAGTTTGACCCAGAGACCAGTGATTGGTTACTACTGAGAAAGACAGATCAGAAACGAAACTTATACTGATTTTTTCTTTACCGAGGATTCCCGGCCTGACGGGGAATATTCATGAGCATGTGAATCCATGCCAGACCCATGCTTGGGAACAACAGTTACAGGTAAGTAACTTGTTCCTTCATTGACACGCACTCCAACCATCCTCGCTGACTCCAAGGTACCCTAAACACACTCCTTACTTTTCATAAACCCATAACTTCTCCTTGCTGAATACTTTGCTTTAAAATCTCCAAAATCAGAGAATATCTCCTGACCCTCCTCATACTTTCTTCACTGTGCCTAGTATACCATCTTTCACTGCAGTGGAGTAACTTTGCTGAAAATGTTGGGGGGGATATGACAACGGAATGTAAGGGGTTGGGTGGGGTGAAGGGAGAGCGGATGGTGGCTCTGAGGGATCGTTGGGGCCAAATTGTTAAAAAAAAAAAGAAATTGGTCAATTGGTAGATTTGACCGCCATTACTTCGAAGCCAAAGATACTGAACATGAAGAGCAGTGGTTGCAGGGGTGGCCCCCTCAGTCCATTTTCAGTATTTTTGGCTTTGGCGGTTGCAGGGGTGTCCCCCACTTCCTCAGAATTGGTGGCAGGGGACCCAACAAAAAAAAAAGAAGAAAATGGACACTGCAGAATCAGATTTGATCCACGTTAAAGGGATGGATCTTACGCTGCAGGTTACAGGAGAGGCAGCGCATGGATAAAAGGTAAATGGGGGGGGAGTTATGGGTGTACTGGCGGTTTGAGGGGACATGGGTTTGATTTTTTTGTACCAAGGGAAAAACTTATTCGCAGCGAAAATGACTACGGTTAATTCCGCTGTGATTTTGTACGTCGGTCAAACAACCTAAATCCCTGAGGGATAACACTAAACTACTACACCAAAAGAGTCCATTGCTGACGCTCTGTTATAACTTTCATAAGACTGGTGGCGTATCTTTAAAGTTCAATTCGGCCCACACACATCTTCAGCCGGCCTGCCATGCACCCAGTGACACAACATTACATTCACAAACTTAATTCCAAAAGAACATACAAGCAATGCATTATTTATCATTCATTCAGGCACCAAAGTCAACACACACATGCTTGCACACACTCTCACTCACACACAAATGCACCCAGAACCTCCACTGACATACACTGTGTGCACACAACATGTACATGTACATTTACAATAACACATGGAAACAGTGGTGCAACGTCCATTGAGCAGACCAGAATCTATCACCGCCTGATACCTGAAATTTTGGGCTACGTTGACTTGACCTAGCTGAACTATAAAGCCATGGCCGAAAGGACCAGATTCACTGGAATGTCAACAATGTGACTGATTTTTCATTTCATTCAAAGGCAGAAACCATTGGTAAATGCAGTGCAGTGGGTGACCAAGTATAATTGATATAGATTTTTAAATGCCATATATCTCAAAATTTCGGTTCTGCAAAGCACCTTACATGTCTACGTGCTGATAGATTTTTTTTCTACAAGATTCTGACTGATTCAAATTAAGGTATGTTTTCCTGTGTGCAAATGGCTCCAAGCAGTGGAGTACCGAATGGGAGAGTCCCAAGGGGGTGGTCAAGCTGCCCCCCTCGTAGCTCTTTTAAGAGCCAGACCAGGACATTTGTCATTGAGACACCTCTCCCATTCAGCACCTCAAAGAGGGTGCCCAACGGCAAATGTGTCCCACTGGCAGGACAATGTGTGCTGACCAATTCCTGCTCAGCACGCTCATTGTTCTGGCAGCAGGACACCTTGCCTGTTCCGAATGGTAGAGGTGTCCCGCTGCCAGGACAATTTCCCAAGGAGCTCCAGGCAGTAGAGGGTCCTCACGTTGCTCTGTATCAACAGAGTATTACAATGTGAGCCATTAGGCACTGACGGGAGGGAGGGAGGTACTATTAGCAGGGACTTTTGTCCCTTTAGAAATGTGAATGGGAGGGACTGATCAGAAGTGAGTAGGGTGCATAATATTGCATGCTTTATGAAAAAAATGACTATGGGCCTCATTACGACCCTGGCGGTAGGAGGTTAACGGGCCCGGTAGAGCTGCTGGCCCTGTTAACCCCCCTACCACCTCATTATGATGTCTGGTCGCGGGACCCGCTAAGGACGCCTGGGCGTCCTTAGCGGGTCCCGCGAGCAGACCAGGATGCTAACAACGGGCCTGTCATTAACGGGCCCGTTGTAAGCATCATCCCCTATGGGGGTTGAAATGGGAATGGGGATGTACCGGGTCAGGGTTCCCTGAATGGGGAAATACTGGGCCCTCCAAGGTCGGAATGGCCCGGTATTTCCTCATTCAGGGAACCCGGAGCCCGGTATGGGGGTAGCCATGCCGCAAAAAGGGGCATGGTTACCTCCAGGGTCGTAATGAGGCCCTATGGCTTTAAAACCCAAGGAGGATTTGTTAGGCTCACATTAATCTGCATGATGCTATTGTGACTTTGCATGCAGAATGGGGAGAATGAAACTAAATCGTACTCCCATTGCTCAACATATTTCTATGACAATGTATATACTGTATGGTTAGTCTACTATGAAAGGCTAGTTTAAGTAATGTGGTTTGCTTACAATGCATTGCTATAAATAATTATATGGTATATGTATTATATAAATAATAAGCACATGAAAGGTAAAGCAAAACCTTAATAAATTATCTGTATCAACTAAGCCTGGAAAGATGTGCACTGTTGCTTAAATTGTCCACATCCCAGTTTCATCATTTAACCAAATGTGATCCTGAGCAAATTATTTAATCACATTGTGCCTTATCTGCAGCTCTGTAAGTGGTTCTGATTCACTTCAAAGCTTATGTTAATGGATCATGCTATTATAATGGATGTTAGACAGAATCATATGCAGTACCCTTAGGTTAAGACTACAGGAGATAGTACAATTTCACCTTTGGTACAGGCTTGTACTACACAGTAAAGTGGTAGCGATGGCTAAGCAGTCAGACTTATCTCAAGACCAAATGAGCAGTTATAGGGATTACACAAAGGACTACAATTACTGTGACTCAAACAAACACTGACTCAAGGTTTATGGTTAAAAAAGTTAAGTACATTTATTTTTAAACCATCTGTTCACAAAACACTTCACTTCTATTAAATAAAACCACACTCTAAATATACTACACCCAATCAATTCCTCTTGTTCAGGTTAATTGAAGGTAAGTACATTAGAATTTGACAGACTAGTGTTTCGAAACAAAGACGTTACTGTGGGTTAATACGCAATCTCTTTTTGACAGTAATGACAGTTCGGTCTTACGAAAATAAAGCGTACCCGCGAGAAGAAATACACCCGAAGTCAAACACACTTATCACATAGAATTAGAACAAGGGAATAGTAGATAAAAATCATAGGCAATACTTTTGTCAAGGCAATGGAATCAGAGGACGTTTTCTAAGAGGCAGATAAAAGTCAATAGGCCTGCGATAGTGTCAAATGGAGCAAGGGCTCTGTTGTCGAGAATCACACGGTTAGAATAGTTCAAGATCAAAGTTTGCCAGGAGTACTGGATATTGTCAAAGGGAAGCAAAAGTTATAAGACGGAAGGAAGAAAGGACACGCCTTCGGAAAGGAAAAGGGTTCACCCCGTTTCCTCAAGGTCGGATGGAGAGAACGACCAAATGGACACAGTACCTTATTCGGATGAACAAAGCTGGTGCTACGGCAGTTGTTCCTGGTAGTTCCTGCAGACTCACGGTTCCTGAAGCTTTAGTCATGGGGACAAGAAGGACGACGTCTGGAGCGATCTGCACTACCCAGGGATGAAGCCAGCAGCAGCAAAGCAACGATGAATAAAAGGTGCGCTCCTTAAAAACAGGAGAGGGCTCTTCTGATGGCTATCTGGACCACTACAGGGATGTGCAGCGATTTCGACCCAGAAGAGGATTCTCTGGCTGTAGAAGGTGAGTTGGTTGATCCCACCAGGCTCAAGGGAAGAAGACTCCGGACTGGATCTTCTCTGTTGTCGAAGGGTAGATAGCTCAGGACTGCAGCAGGGCTTCACTGGGATCCAGGAGTTCCAGCAGCCACCTTCTTCTCCGCTTCTCTTCAGTTCTTGTAGTTCCAGTGGCGACTCTGACTTCCAGCCCAAGAGTCCTGCCTTTTATGCCAAAATCCCCCATTCACACAGCCTGGCCGTCAATCACACAGCAAGGGGGTTGTCTGGCCCGGACAACCTCCTCAGCCAATCAACACAGAGTGCGACTTGGGTCTCCAAGGAGACCCGGTGCAAGGGGTTAATAAATCCCTCCCTCACATTCAGCCCACCTAGACACCCAGGCGCCAAAGGAGGGCTTCTGTGCAGAAGCCTGCCGAAGGACAGCGAACAAGGAAACCAAACCTGGTTTGGCGCGAAAAGCAAACAACAAGAAGGATCTTTCCAACACGAAATAAATGGCGAAGAACCACGCTAGGACCCACGATAAAAATGATATGGGTTAGCGGGTTTTATGTTCGCGTCTGTCACCACAGCCAGAACTTTAACACAGGAATCTGTGTAAAAATGATGGTTACCACTGCCACCAGCCATGTCGAGTCGGGAAGGGGGACACAAAGTGCCCCTTGAGTTACAGAAGGACAGGGGAAAGATATTCCCCTCCAGTACTCCATTGTAAGATGGGTTATACTGGATCTGTATTTTAAAAGGACTATTAAAGCAAATGGTGACTTTACATGTCTCTGGGGGACAGTAGTCATCTCCAGAAATAGAGTTCACAAGGGAAGTCTAAAAGACATCCCTGTGTCACTGCACTAAAGGTGCTGTGTGACACAAGTAAAAAGATGATGTCTAGGGAGTTGGTGACAATCCATAGTCCATGGGCACAAAAAGTACAACACACACACAAAATACACTGTAAGAGTGGGAAAAAGGCTCACACTCTTACCAGGTGGAAAAAATAAACCCCAGAAATCCAGCAAAGCTGCTGAGGGACTCACTAGGTATGGGAAATTAGCCATAAATGAGAATTCTCCCTAACAATGGAAAAGCCTAATGACTATAGAGTTGCTCCACATATAATAGTGCAATTTAGGTATTTTGCACCACAAAGCTATTTGTCACTTGGCTTATTTATAGCAACTTATTCCTAAGTCACTTCCATGGTGCCTCCAAGTATCAAAGACAGATGATACGCCTTGCAATGTCCTTTTCTTTGAAGTCACTTCTGTTGGTGCAATCCATATGCTAATTAGGAAGTTTGCATGTATTTTGCCTCAGAGGGCTTGGACAAAGCTCCGCAACAAACATACACAAACACAATTAAAACCATTTTATTTTTTAAAGTACCTCTTCTCTGCTTTCAAATGCCGCCCGGGCCACGTCTCATGTTACACCGAATAACCTCTTCGCACTCACGCGCCTCCAGACAGAAACCAGGAAGCTGAATTAGCTTCCTAGTTCCTGTCTGTGTGTCGCATGAGCATGAAGCCGGAAAGCGATGCTCTCTGCCGCTGGCCCCCGGAAGTGCTGCTGCTAGCATGACAGCACATGCTCCAGGCCCTGCAGCACCCAGTTCAGCACCCTGGCTGCTGATTTTGAGTCAGGCCAGCCAGGGTGAGGGACTGAGCCACGCAGGGCATCCCAGCCCTGAATGTGTTGCAGTGTGGCTGCCAGGCATCTCTGCATTCTGTAATTAGACAGTGCAATCCATGCTGAGCACCTCATCCGGGCTCACGCTGTCCAATTACATAATTGATGATTACGGCCCCCCCTGCCCTCCCTCCAAAAGATGGAGGAGGGGGCAAAAAGGCATGCCACAGAAGTTGGGGGGGACAAAACCCCATGTTCCCCCTCTATAATTACGCTGATGTTTCACTGCCTCTATCTCGCACTTCAGTCATACCAACACTGAGGAAGTCCTTGCACTGCTGATGGCTAACCCCTCCTGTGCCCCATCAGATCCACTTGGTGCCAGTTTGTCAAACCTCTTTCCCCTCTAGTGGTCTCTCACCTTGCTAATCTCTTCAACCTGTCCTTCGACTATGCCTGCTTTTCCCTTTACTTTCCAAAAAAAACATGGTCATCCCTTTCCTGAAAAAGCAAGGAGCTGATCCAAACCTGCCGACCAGGTTTCGGCTTGTGTCACTTCTTTCTCACTACTGTAAGATGTTGGAAAAGAGTTGTCAGGGACAAAGCGTTTGTCTTGAAAGCAAGAGAACGCAGAGCAATACAGGTTTAAATTCTGGTCCCGTGCTTAGAGACTGGAGTCTAGTAATATAGCACATTATAAAAGCTTAATGAATTAACTCATTCGCCTTACTAACTTTATTGACTCACAGAACCTTTGTGTCCCCCTCCAAGCTGGGTTGTGCTCCTGCCACTCCACTGAAAGTGTGCTTGTGAACGTTTACAACTTTAATGTTAAACATTCCAGGCTATCCTCTACCTTAATCCTCCTTGACTTATCTACTGCCTTTGATACCATGGATCACTCTGATCCCCTCAATACTCTCTCTCTTCCCTTGGGACTCGTGATCGAGCACTTGCCTGAATGGACTCCTACCTGCCACCTTTCCAATTCTCTGTTTCCTGGAACAACCCCTCTCAATTCACTCCTCTTTGTGTGGGTGTTCCACAAGGCTCTGTCTTGGGAACCCTCCTGTTCACACTGTACACTTCTGCTTTCAAGGCACTTATCTTCTCCTTTGGGTTCTTGTACCAACTCTTCGTAGACAGCACCCAAATCTTTTTCTTCTTTCCTGAACACTCGCTGAGATATCTACCAAAATCTCTGACTGTCTCTCTGCTGTTAACTAGTGGATGGCCTTATATTCTCTTATGCTCAACGCTTCCAAAACAGAGGTGCTTATCATTCCTGCCAAATTCTCACTCTCTTCCTCTGCCCTGCCTTTCCAGTTCCCACCTGACACTCTTCCCTACTCCTTTAGCTAGATACCTTAGTGTCATCTATTTTTTTTAAACCTTTATTTTCAGCTGACGAGTACGTTAAATCAAAGACATATAACAGAGTTCATCATCCATACATTTGAATATATAACAGATAGTAGTAGTCAAACAGTTCTGGATGCAACACTTTCCTGGTCGGGCCAGGTTGTGTCCTCTTCTGACACATCTTTCGGTATGTAGGTGGCTGACACCCCTCTCACATAGTTCTCTTTGTTTTCCTGTACAAATATTAGGTCTTTAAGCCATGCGAGCGAGGTAGGGGTGACTTTGGCTTTCAGTTTTTAAGTATGTTCCTTCTGGCCACTGCGCCAGCAAATGCAAAGAGTCTACGAGTTTTGATAGGAACCTTGCCTATGTCTCTCAATAAGTATTTCAGTGCGGTGGCCGGTATATGTATATCCAGTATGTCGTTCAGGATTGCAGCTACTTCCTCCCAGAAGTGCCTGATTGGAGGGCAATCCGAGTACATGTGTATTGAATTTTCTGCTGGAGCGTTGCATTTGGGGCAGACCATTTGTTTTGTAGGGTCGAATTTATTCAATTTGCTGGGAGTGATACGTAAATGATTCAGTATCTTGAACTGGATTAGTCTAAAGTTGGCGCTTATGGATATGAATTTAGTAAAATAACAGTATTTCGCCCACTGTTGGTCTTCTATTGTTATGCCCAAATCCTGTTTCCACCTTGTCTTCATCTTGTTTTTGGACTGAGTGTGTGATTGCGCTGCTTTTTAAAGCCTGGATATGTTGCCTGTAAAGCCCTCTTGCGTTAGGACTTCCGCCAGAAACCGGTGTGGGGTTGGTGCCACCGGGAATGATGGCCATTTTTTCCTACATGCTGCCTTTAGTCGATGGTACTGTAGCGCTGTGGTGAGGCCTGCTCCCACCTTGTCCTGAACTTCTTCCAGTGTCACAAACCTCCCTTTGGGTAAAGATCTCCCAGTCACATTTCTTTCCCCGGGTCCCACTTCCTCTATAGTGCTGTGTCTAGTGTGGGTTCAATGTCCAGGTAGTGCCAGAGGGGGGTGAGGGGCCAATACAGATCTATGCAATCACCCTACTAAATAGTTTGGACCAAGCCCGTACTGTGGAGTTCAGCGGATCTACCTCTCCCATATCCTTCTTAACTTTGGCGAATATCATGGACTGCAGATTAATGGGGGCAGCTGCAAACTTCTCAGCTTGTATGTGGGCATACTGCTCTGTAGACTTGGCCCAGTATTTCGCAAAGTGCGCCTGTGCAGTGTAGTAGTAAAGCAGAAAATCTGCGGCTATTATTCTGCCTGTATCATACCTCTCGCATATCTTGGGCCATTGGAGTCTCACTGTGCCTCCTCCCTGTATAAAATTAAGAGGCCAGTCTATGTAATTTATCAAAGAATTGCCGACCATGCCATATTGGGATGTTGCTAAATAGATATATCAGCTTTGGATATCGCAAGTTTGTCCCAGACCTTCAGTTTGTGTTCAAGGAGCGTGAGATAGGGTTTGTAGTTAGTGGCGTTTAGGGTGTGCCTGTCTGTTGCCATAATAATACCTAGGTACAGAGCCGAGTTAGGGGACCAGCGGAATTGGGTGGTAGCCTGTGACTGTGTTAGGGGAATGATTTCTGCTTTGGTCCTGTTAATTCTGTATCCTGAGTATTTTGCAAATTCAGTCATCTCTTGCATCACAGGGACTAGGTTGGCCTCTGGGTCCCTTAGGTATAGCATGGTTTCATCGGCATGTAGTGAAATTAATTGTGGAGGACCCCTGATGCGGATTTCCATCCAAGAGTTTTTATATCTCAATCTGGCCGCCATGCCTTCTATGGTAAGTGCAAAGATGAGATGGGAGAGTGGGCATCCCTGACGTGTGCCTCTGTGTAATTTAAACCCTGCCGATAAGGTCTGATTAGTTCTGATTTTATGTTATGTTTATGTGTATTGAATTTATATAGAGCTTACGCCAAAGCGCTTTACAGAGTAACAACAAGATACAGAATTTAAAGAAGCATATTTACAAACATTTACAGTACAGTATATGGAACAATTTGCTCAAAGGGAGGGGAAGAAGGAAGGAAGGAGGGAGGGGAGAGGAGGAAGGTTAAGGGGTATAAATGTCAGGTTTGAGGTCAGCGTGAGTGGGAGAAAAGGGGGAGGAGGGGGGAAGGAGGAGGGCGGGAGTACCCCAGGTGGCCTCCAACGCCTCTTGGTAGCAGTGTTCAGTATGAGGTCTGCGGGAGGAGGGGGAAGGAGGGAGGGGAGGGGGGCAGGGGTTTGAGGGGGAGAGAGGTAGGTGAGGAGAGTCGGGGGGAGTGGAGGAGAAGGGCTTTCAAGGAGGAGCGGAAGGATGAGTAGGCGGGGGAGGAGTGGATAGAGAGAGGTAGGGAGTTCCAGTGGAGGAGGGCCAAGAGTTGAAAGGAGCGGAAGCGTGAGGTGGCACAAGGGGCAGGGGGTATAGTGAGAAGGTAGAGATTGGCGGATCGGAGAGAGCGGGAGGAATAGTAAAATGAGAGGAGGGAAGAGAGATGGGGGGGCAAGGTCATGGAGAGATTTGTAGACAAGACAGAGGAATTGAAATTTCAGTTGTGAGAGGAAGGGAAGCCAGCTGAGTAGAGAGAGCGAGGTAGAAATAGTCACGAGGGCTGAGAAGACATAGAGTATGGATAGAGGAGTGGTAGATGAATTTTAGGGGAGTCAGGGAAGAGACAGGGAGTCCAAAGAGTAGAGAGGAGCAGTAGAAAAGGTGGGAGAAAATAAGGGAGGAAATTGGGAGTTTAGAAGCGTGGAAGGTGAGGGAGGAGCGGAACCTGCGGAACAGGTGGTGAGATATGGTTGGAAAAGGAAAGAGAGGAGTCGAGATGGAGGCCAAGATTGCGGGCATGGGACGAGATGGGGAGATTGGAAGGGGGAAAGTGGATGAAAGGATGGGGAGATGGGGAGAGAGTGTTAGGAGGGAAGAAAAGCATTTTAGACCTAGAGTGTTCTATAGTAGTTGTATATAGCTCATAAATCCTGAACCAAAACCCATTTTATCTAGAATGGCATACATATAACTCCATGATACGGAGTCAAATGCTTTTTCCGCATCTAGAGCAACCACCAGTGTTTTTGCCTCCCGGTCTAATTGTGAGGTGATAGCGAACAACCTTCGGACGTTCAAAGCTGTGGATCGGGTGGAGATAAACCCTGATTGGTCTGGGTGTAATAATTTATTCATATAGGGTAGTAGGCGATTGGCTATTGCTCTGGCGAAGATCTTGGTGTCTACATTCATCAGGGATAGGGGATGGTAGGACATAGGTTCATGAGAGGGCCTATGTGGCTTGAGAAGGACTGTTATTATGGCCTCCGTCATGGAATCTGGTAGTGCTTCGTACCCCAGGGTATCCTCCAACACTTCAAGCAATTTGGGGGTGAGTTCCGCACTAAAGACCTTATATAGGTACGCTGGGAGGCCGCCTGAGACGGGAGCTTTACCCGCTTGTATGTCCTTAATAGTTTGTCCAATCTCCTCTATGATTAAGGGGAGGTCCAGTGCCTCACTCTCTATAGGGTCTAAACCAGGTAGCAGGAATGAGTCCATGTAGTTCTGGAGCTCCTCCGCAGATACCATGTCTGCGTTCGAATACAGTTTAGTGTACAAATTCAAGAAACCCTTGTTCACCTTGCAGGCCTCAGTGTGACAATACCGCTTGAGTCGATTATACTTGTGATCTGCCTCATCCCTTGTTTGGATTTGATCAGATTGGCCATGGTCCTGCTTGCCTTATTTCCCTCTCCATACCTTCTGGCCTTTATCGGCTGTGTCATATAAAATACTTCTCGTTTTTCTGCTAGAGCCTTAAATTTAGATAGTTGGTCCCGTATTGGTTTCAGTCGATCAATCCCCGAATCCGGTGCATGTGCATTTTCCAGTTCTTTTAGTGAGTGCTCGGTTTAGTTTAGATCTCTCCTGATTCCTCTAAGGGTACCTACTGACCATGACATTAGGTGTCCCCTCAGCCAGACGGTTTCCCAAACTGTGGCCACCGACTTTACTGATCTGTTGTTGCGGTCAAAGAAGTCCACTATGTCTGATGTTAGAGGTTCTATTACTGATTCATCCTTCAGTAATGCTGGGGGCATTCACCAGGTTCTTGAATAATGCTCTGTCTACCAACTGTAATTCTAGGAGGACTGGGGAATAGTCTGACAATGTGCGAGGGAGCATGGCACAGTCCCTCATGGTTGGGATGTAGTCAGGTGAGCACAACAAGTAGTCGATGCAGGAGCTGGACCCGTGCACATACGAATGGAACGTATACTCCTGCTGGTCTGGATGTAGCTCTACCAGAGTTAATGTGGCCATAGCCTGGAGTATGGTCAGTGCCGACTTGATGTGAATTCTGTGTCCTCTGGACGAACAGTCTTTAGAAGGGTCAAGGATTCTATTGAGGTCTCCCCCATCCCTCCCCCTCATATTATTTTGGCATCCCCCGTTGGTGAGATGAGCGCCAAGACCTGCAGATCGAATTCAGGAGAGTCTGTGTTAGGCCCATATGTGTTAATTAAAATTAGTTCTTGGTTGTGTATTGTCCCCCATATGATCACGTATCTGCCATCCGCATCCGCTCTTGATATGGTCAACTGAAAGCCTATGCTTTGATGAATGATCGTTAGTACCCCTCTGGCTTGCGATGAGTAATCTGTTGTGATTCGGTGTTGGCCCCAGTTACGGGCAAATGTGTCAGTAACTATTTTGACCGCATGGCTTTCTTGTAGGAGGAGGATATCTATTTTATGCCTGTTGGCATAGGCCAGTATTTTTCTAGCCTTTATGGGGTTAGCCAGACCTCTAATGTTCCAGGTTAAGAGCCTAATTTCCTGGGTCTTCCTGGAGGCAGCCATTTACGGTGTATAACATAGTCTGTTTTGGTCTTATAGGTTTGATCTCAACTCTTGTGAATAGTGTACTCCTCAGTCATTTTAATTAAACATTCTACCCCCCCCCGCTTCCCCCCTTTCATCTGTTGCTATATATATATATATATCTGTTCTTGGTGAGCCTCGTGACTCTCTCGTTCCCCCCCTTTCCTGGATAGGCAACTGGACTGACTCTTCCCCACCCCCCTCCCTCACCATCCCCCCAACTTGAGAGTGTAGCCCCTTATTTTAACTGCAACTTTTGCAACTGTGGGTGGCTCTGTGTGGCCATTTCCAGATTATTTGGTTCAGTTCTCCTCAGGGAGTTGTTGCGCTAGCTTTTAGTGAAAACGGGAGAAATGAGAACTGTGATCCGTAATCGGATTCTCTGTGTCTGGTCAGGTATTGGGTTGAGTCGGAGGATCCTTACTGCTTGGGGTCAGTGGAATGTTGCGTTCTATGTATCCCATAGCTCCTTCAGGTGTGTCGAAGAAGTGTGCTCTTCCAAATTGTTGCAGGAGGAGCTTCGCCGGGAATAACATGGCATATGGTATTGATCTTGTCCAGAGTGCTCTTTTGACATGGTCAAACGTGCGACAAGCTGTCTGGACTCCATTTGAGAAGTCAGTATATGTGTGTACCCTTGTGGAGTCATATGTTAGCGTTCCTTTTCCAAGGGGCCAGCGGAGGATCAGGTTGCTATCTCGGTAGTTAAATATGCGTGCGATGATCGCGCGCGGTGGCGCTCCAGGTTTGGGCGGTGGGGCAAGGGTTCTGTGGGCCCTCTCGATGAGAAACTGTTGGGAGAACTAGGCCACCGGGAGCATATTACTTATCCTTTCTTCCAAAAATATCTCCACTGACACGTTTAGGGGTTTTTCTGCCATACCCACCACTCTGATATTGTTCCAGCGTGATCTTGATTCTAAGTCCTCGCATTTGGATTGGAAGAGTTTCAGGATCTTCTTTATGTCCTCAATGTACTTGCCTTGTATGGTCGATGTGTCTTACAATACTCCTATGCTTGTCTCCGTTTCGGTGACCTTCACGTTTACTTTCTGCATGTCTGCCTTGATTAAGGATATATTGCTGCCAATATCATCCAGCCTGCTGTTTACCGCTGCAAATCTAGCCTGTAATGCTGTCATATAGGGGTCATTATTAGGTCGTTGTCCGTTATTGGATCGGTGCTCAGTCTCCCTCGACCCCTGACTGGGCACGCTGCTCGCCAACAGCGCACACAGTGGTCCGTCGGTGTAGGGGGTCCAACTGCACCAGCAGGATGATGTGGTGGACTCTGGTCTGCAGCCCAGCCGGGGGCCAAGCGGGTCCCAAGTTTCCCCCGTCTTGCTCTGTGTGTGCCGGTTGCCCATTAGCTCTCCCCCACTGTCTCCAATAACCTAGTGTTCCACAGATCCCCCGGGCGTTCAGCGCTTACAGCTCTGGAGCACGTCCCCTGCAAATAGGATCTTGTAGTTAGGCACCGAGCCTCAGCCGGGGGCAGGGCAGAAAGCTGAATTCTCCCGCTCTCCGCCTCACAGCAACACCACGCTCGGCTAGTTTCCAGCAGCTGTTTACAGGAGTGTATAGTTCAAAATCGCCAATGAGTGGCTCCTCCGACACTCCTGACCCTCCGACAGCAGAATCTGGCTAAATCTTTCACCAAGATCACCCCGTTCCGCAGGATATATTATAGGATTTTTTTTAAGACAGCCCAGCTCTGTTCCTAGGTGGCCATTTTAGATGGCGTCCAACAGCACCCTTTAGTGTCATCTATGATCCATCATACACATTCTCTACCTTCATCTCTAAAACAGCAACAGCGGCTCTCCTCAACTTCCTAATTATCAGGAAAATCAAGCACTTCATTCCCTTCAAAACTGCAAAAAGTCTCCTAACCACTCTTGTCTTATCTAAACTGGACTCCTGTGTCAGTATCCTTTGGTCTTCCAAACAAAGCCTTCTGTCCCTTGATAAGATTAACTCTGCTACCATGACTCTATTTGACCTCCCTAGCTTCACGCCAGCATCCTCCTATCACCAGCAGGCTTTCCAAATTCAAATTTCTCCTACTAGCTAATAGATCCATCCACAGTAAGGCACTACCATATATATCCTGTTCTATTAACCCCTACCAACCCTCTTGCAGCCTTCATTCTTCCCCCTCCACCCTTGTGGTACCTAGCCTACACTGTGCTTCCTCCAGCTTCCGCTCTTTCACTCTTCTTGCTCCGCTTACTTGAAACGCCTTCTCCTCTGCAAGTCGAAAGACTGTCCACACCAATGTATTCAAAAGCAAATTGAAAGCTCACCTCTTCACTTCTGAGCTATCCTCTAGACTCACCTATCCAGCCTTACTGCTTACTCCTTCCCTCGCTGGTAACCAGACTCTTCCCTCTTTTTTACCCACCGTACTAGCACTTAAGAGTTTGAGGTCACAGCTCATGCTTAGCCGGCTTGACTGCCTATCTGCTGACACTTAATTATCCAAAGTGTGTCCACTGTATTGTTCCTGGTATCTGTCCAATACACCCCTTCTCAAATCTGGTTATCATGCCACTCAAACTCTTCCCATTATAAGAGGCTCAATGCCTCCTGTTTATATGGCTATCTAACCTTATCTACGCTCCTTTGTGACCAAAAGACTGTGTTTCCTTGTATGTATGCAAATAAATGAATAAAATGTCTGTACTGGATGCTTGTAAGAGCAAGAGTTTCCTTCAATTCAGTGTGCCTCACATAAAAAGCAATCTACAGAAAAACAATATTAACTCAGCAATTGCCGTATTATTTTCCAACTTGATCGCCACACACCTGTTTATTGACTGTACGAAAATTCAGAAAAGCTAAAGTTGGTGATAACTCCTTTTCTGTGTTTTGGCGATGGAATTGTGGAATGATTCCCCTTCTATTACGCCTGGAAATTAACTTGCAGACTTTTATAAGAAAATTAAAGATGCAGCTTTTTTAGAGATGTGGCTGTTACAGGGCTCTTGCCCCTTTAAGACGAAGCTCCACCAGCCAGTCACATGCCAGCGTAACGTGGAAAGTAGGAGGAGGAAGGAGAAGAGCAGTTAGTCTGTGTTTGTATGTTTAATAAAGAAAACGTGTTATAGAAAGCTGGTGTGCGTCTTTCCATTGTACGTGGCCTAAAGCCTATCATCAACTGGCGACAAGACGGATCCACGCACCAGCGTCGTCGTCCTCCACACGCTGGCAATCCTGTTGCGCGTTTATCATCCACACCAGCGATCCCGCTGGGCAGCATCGTTAGCCCAATCCTGCCACGCTCCAGTTGTCCATGCCAGCAATCCCGCTGGGTGACAGGGCTGGCTCGATCCGACAGCGCTTTTGAAGTATCCACCAGCGATCCTGCTGCACTGTCTAGCTGGCTCAGTTTGGAGAGCCCGCTTCCTACCTCCTCCCAAAGAATGTCCCGGAGGACTAATCCCGGACCACGCCCCCTCTCAACCACCCACCATCAGCAACACTTTTCACGCAGCCCGGACGGCGCGGGAAGAACCGTGTGCCATCCCCCTCTCCAGCGCTACGATCAGAGACAGCAAGACTTGTCACCCTGCAGTCGGTGTTGCCTCACCCTTGCTGACAGCGGCGAGAGCCAAGACAATGGTCATCAAACCAAGCCCAGGTGGGTGTTGCCCCCCCGCCCCCCACTGGGCCTCTTCCCAAACAAGTACCATCAAGCACATGTGGTGTGGGCCGGCCAGCCCACATCGCTCCACTCCCATCAGACAAGTGGAGGACAAAGCATAAAAGGAACATTCTGGTGTAGCCCCTCACCTACACAGCCCAGTCAGGAAGTGCCTGGGGCCCATCCCAGGACCCACCTCAACCATGAGCTCATCTCCTGATCCAGCAGGGCAGGCCCCGCCGCCCCAGCACCACAAGGTCAACTGCCACAGCATGGTGCATAGCCCCACCGTTCGCAATGTCCCAAAGCGCCCCAGTGGGTCGAATGGCTTGAGAATTTCAACAACTTTATAGCAGCTGCAGGTGAAGAGACATCCCCATGGCTATGCAGCATGTTCATCAACACCGCCGGCACTGAAATAAAAACACTCATTAAAACCATCCCGAAAGCAGAACACGCCGATTTTGCATCACTGCTCACAGCCCTCAACACGAGACTTGTAATGGAACCCAACAGGGACTATGAGAGGTATATGTTTAACCAATGCACCCAACGCATAGACGAAACCGTGGAAGAGTTCATCACCAGATTACAAATTAATGGTGCACACTGCCAGTTCCACACATTTTCCCTAGATGAGGCTATTCGCCTAAAAGTTATAGAAGGGTATCTCTCGCCCACTCTGAAGAAGCAGCTTCTCAAGAAACCCTGCACCATCGAAGAAGTTAGTGAAATGGCCAGGATCCTCGAAAGGGTTGACAAGCAAGCAACACAAATGACCAGCACCACGACGCTCAACCAAGACAGAGGTGATGTTATAGCAGCAGTCCACACAAACACTGCAAGAGGGGGAGAGAGGGTAGGTGGACCAACCTATACGTCAACCCCAAAGAGGCAACGACCGTGCTTGCGGTGCGGGATGGCTTTCCCCCATGCTGGTTAGTGACCCGCACTCACCCCAAAAGTGCGGAAATTGCGGAAGTGAAGGACACTTTCAATCTGGGGCACCACAAAACCAATCATATCAGGTGCGCCCATACCAGCAAGGGCCAACAAGATATTTGAGAGTCGTTGAGGATCTTTATCCAGAAGATGAACCTCAGGAATATGAGTCACAAGATCTGAACCCGCAAATTTGTGACGAATATGACGGACCACCTCCATCACATCCAAGCCACCACACCATGCCAGAATTCAGCCAAGACTACGAGCGTGAACAATATGACCTATATTCACAAGACGACTTTGTGAACCTCATCAGGGATGACAGCGAGGCAAGAGAAGCACCCCGGATACCGGTGGACATTTGTGATAGGCAATTGTGCTTCCTCATCGACTCACGGGCCACT
The DNA here is from genome assembly GCF_040938575.1 of Ambystoma mexicanum. Lineage (NCBI taxonomy): Eukaryota > Metazoa > Chordata > Amphibia > Caudata > Ambystomatidae > Ambystoma > Ambystoma mexicanum. Next base: position 645,800,711 of record NC_090923.1, read on the forward strand.
GTGAACATTATGGGGGAGAAAGAATTTCAACAAATTCAAAGCAAACCAACTCTAGCACAGACGTCCTCCAGAATTTTTCAATGGGGCACTGACACCCCTCTGCACAGCGTTGGGTCATTCAAGCGACGGATCGTTCACAGGGACAAGTCGACGACAACTATCATTCACGTAATACGCAGCCCGACCAAAGGGCGATGCCTACTGAGCTATAAGACTGCCTCATGCCTAGGTCTAATCAACATCCATGTGCAAGAAGGAGACACCATCCGCTCAACAGCACCAGTGCCCGAGGCACAGGGATGCATTTGCAGCATAGAGCACAAACTGACATCAAACCCAGTCATCACAAAAGACATCATGAAGTAATTCCCACTCCTATGCCAAGGCCTTGGCAAGATGAAGGGTCCCCTGGTCAAATTGCACATTGACCCGTCAATCCACCCTGTCCCCCAACATCCGCACAGGGTCTGATTCCATCTGCAGTTGGCAGTATCCAATGAACTGATTAACTCCTGAGGAATGACATCATTGAACCAGCCACAGGCCCGACAACCTGGGTCTTCCCACTCGTCATTGTTCCGAAGGAAGGGAGTCGCCTAAGGCTGTGTGTAGACATGAGGGTAGCCAACACGGCTATTCAGAGGGAACGGCACTCAGGAACTAGGCTAGAGGACATGATAGTCCAACTCAATAAAGCCGTCCTCTTTTCGAAACTGGACCTCAACCAAGGCTACCATCAAATGGTACTCCATCCCGATTCAAGAGTAATCACCACGTTAGCCTCCCATGATGGACTACTGCGGTATAAACAATTGAATTTCGGGATCTTGTCAGTGGCTGAAATCTTCCACGAAGCCATTAGGCAGGTCATTAGACCTGTGAAGGGAACACTCAATTACAGTGACGACATCCTTGTATTCGAAAAGTCACGCCAAGAACACAACATAGCCCTCCGTGCTGCCTTTGCTGCTGTCCAAGAAGCGGGACTGACGCTCAATTTACAAAAATGCTGATTCAGCAAGGCCAGGCTCAAATTCTTCGGCCACATCTTCTCAGCTGAGGGCATGACGCCTGATCCAGACAACGTTTCCACCATTTTCAACCTGCAGGAACCCAGCCAAGTACCTGATGTTCCTGGGGATGGCAGGATATTGCGCCAGATATGTTCCCCACTTTGCCACCATAACAGAACCACTGCGGCGGCTACTACAAAAAGAAGTCCCGTTAGTTTGGTCTGACTGCCAGGTGGCATTTGACACAATCAAACATGCGTTGGCTGAAGCCCAGAGGCTTGCCTATTTTGACCCAGACTGGCAAACAGAGATTGTGGTAGACACCAGCCGAGCGGGTCTATGGGCCATCTTGGCACAAACCAGCGGCCCTGATGCCAACCCGCAACACTTAATCGCCTACGTAAACAGAGCACTAGCCCCCCCACCCGAATTTGGTTATTCCCAGGCGGAAAAGGAAAGCTTGGCAGCCGTCTGGGCCTGCGAACACTGCAATTGTAATAGGAAAAAGGTTCACTCTTATCACGGACCACCAGGCTCTGCTGTCCCGCTTTGGGATCACCAGAACAAAGATGCCCTCAAGAATTGAGTGCTGGGGCATTCGCCTACAGGAATATGACTTTGAAATCGCCCACCGACCGGGCAGTGAAAACAACCCGGCGGTCTACCTGTCAAAACACCCAGCCGACAAGCCGATCCCCAGGCCCGGTGACACCGAATACATCAGCTATGTGACAGCCAACACTTTGCCTCTGGCCATCTCGATCAAATCCATAGCCTCCGCCTCAGCAGCGGACCCCTCCATGGCCTTAGCCATAAGCCTAACGAAAAACAACAGGTGGAAAGACTTCCGCCATGCAGTGCTAGGACACCCAGGTGCCTGAAAAGATGAACTCGAGAGGTTAGCCAAAGTATACACAGAACTGGCTGTCCAGGATAAGTGTCATGACTCTGGGTTGTCCACCTGACACCAGCTTCCATTCCACAACATCCACTCATACACATAGCTCGGGGTCTTTCCGAGGGACACATACTCCAGAAAAGCCACTGGGTCAGAGGACAGATAAAGGTGGGTTGGGCCCAGGCTTGGCGCATCTGGCGTCATGCACATCACCCTTTGGGTGAATAGAATCCAAGCACTTCCTGTTTTCCTCCAACATGGAGGAGGAATAGCCTAAGACAGAACACACGACTGTAGTCCTGCCTTTTGCCTATATAAGCCACACCCAGGCATGCAGTCCCTGCTTCGCGTTACTCTGCTTAATGCAGCATGACGCTCACCGGCACAGCAGATACTTACCCGAGGACTTTGTGCAACTCTCTTCTGTTCTGCTCCAGCCTCGAACGAACCGCAGTTGCAGGAATACTCGCGCAACTTCATTCAGACGACCGGCATCCAGCTTCTATTATCACAGCATCATCGACTCCGGCACGGCTTCAGGATTCGCTCTGCTTCAGCAACACAACTTCGGCAGACACCTGCAAAGGAAAGAAAACAGTAAGCAAAGTTCAACAGAACAGCATCACACATATTTTAAGAATGCTGTGCGAATACAAGAACATTACCTGGCTCTGAGTACAGTTGTGGATCTACTCGGCACCATCAGCGGCAAAGAACAGGCCATAACAAATACCGCAGGCACAGAGATGGCAAAGCGCGTTGCAGAAGCATTACCAAACCTGTTTCGCTGCTGCATGCATTTGTTTACTTCATCATCCCGACACCGGCAGCCCTGCAATTGAAAGAACAGAGAGCATTAGAAGGACAATAAGTGCATACAAACAAATAGCACAGAAAAGAAGGCATGAAACAGCGCATTGAAGCAAGAAGGACATAAAAGACAGACAGAAAGTATGAACACTTACTGAGGAGAATCCTCAGTGCTATATAAAGACTCACCTGAGCGAACATTCATCCACGTCGCAGCAGGACTGGGCTTGGGAGATACGAACCAGTGACGTAACTGGTTCCAACGCTGAACAGACCTGCGCCCCTGCCTGAGTTAAGAGCAGGACGGAAATCCATCCTTTCACATATACCTGGTGAGTTAACCAGCAGTCAAATCTGGGAACACTAGGGGTGGCATCAGGGTGGGGAGCAGAAACAGTCCCACACACACCTGTATTATAACCTTGTCCCATATACACATTCATAGGAGCAGCTCCAGAGAACCCAGGCTCTAGAGGGTCCAGACTATCACGCTGCAGAGAAAGAGGCTCTGGGTGCTCCTGCAGAGCAAAGGTGAGCGTAACAGAACGCGAAGCCCTATATTTGAATTCTCTGCCCGAGCATCATGGAGACCTCTGATACAAATCAATTGGCCCAGCTGTTAGGGGAACTCTGAGCAGAGGTCCATGGCGCCCGACAGGAAACAAATGCCCTACGAAGGGAACTAATAGTGAATAGGGACCGAACAGATGACTTGGTCCGACAAGTGCTTCAGAGCCAGGCTAGTCAAGCTCTGCTGCCAGGAAACCAACCCCAACCTCTGCCTTCATCAACACCTCCAGTACAGGTGGTGTTGCCTGGGGCAGTACCTTTGGCTCCACCGGAACGCTTTTCAGGGGATCCCAAAAAGTTTGCTGTATTTGTGAACCAGTGCCATCTGCATTTTCTATGCAGACCCGGGATGTTTCCCCAACGACCAGTCCAAGGTTGCTTTGTGTTGTCATACCTGGGTGGAAGTGCAGCGGATTGGTCAATACAGCTAATTAATCGGGATGACCCCTTGCTAATGGATTTTGGTGGGTTTCAGTGAGAAATGCAGAAGTTATTTGCCTGTCACACCAGGGGACAGGCTTTGGACAACGAGTTGTTATCCCTACGGCAGGGCAATCGGGACCTGTCAACCTACATAGCCACCTTTAATAGACTGGTTGCTGAAACCAATTGACCGGAAGAAAAACAAACCACCCTGTTCTATAGAGGGTTACGTGGGGAATTGAAAGATGTTCTAGCCCAGGTCGTGAACCCCCCCCTGATACTTGTGCTGAGTAAAGTGATCTAACGGTACAGTTGGACCATAGGCTTCAAGATCGAAAATCTGGCCGAGCAAGAGTGGAAACAAGGTCGGTGTATGTTCGCCCGAGAGAGACCCAGCTTCGACAAACGGATCAGCCGGAACCCGTGTAAATCGGGGGGGGGGGGACGGAGCCTGCTTACTAAAGCAGAGAGGGAAAAAGGATACAGCAGCAGCTATGCCTGTATTGTGGGAAGGCGGGGCACTTCCTCCGTGACTGTCCGATAAAATCACCCCTAAAGTCAGTGCGAGCCTTGGTAGAGAGTCCTGAGTCGGAAAATTCCAGTGCCCCTCAAGCGTAGAGGTCCGTTTGTCGAGCAAGGAAAGGGAATCACAGACCGCATTTCGTCGTGCCAGTAATCCTGGTTTGCCATCAACAGCCGTCTCGGATGCACGCCTTGGAGGCATTTATAGACCGGGGCATTAGGCAATTACCTCGATCAAGAACTGGCAGTCTAGATTGGTCTTCCCATGCGCCCGAAAGCTGTAACGGAGAAAATCACAACGGTTGATGGTAATCAGTTGGTCTCTGGTCCAGTGACCCACAACACAGAACCTGTGACGCTGCTCTGTCAGAATGGCCATGAGGAAGATATCGTCTTTGACCTGATCAGCACTCCAGAATTCCAGTTGATACTGGGGATCCCATAGTTAGAGGCTCATAGTTAGAGGCTCATAATCGGCACATAAACTGGCGAACCAGAGTGTTGTCCTTCTCCACGGAATGCTCCCAAACCTGCTACACGGCCCACCCCTCGATAACTCATGTTCAAGCGGTTCAGAAAGCAGTACCAACGCTAGGTTTAATGGGTATACTACCCCCGCTCTACCATGATTTTCAAGACATCTTTGAGAAGGAGCAGGCGAACACTCTTCCTCCGCACTGAGCATACGACTGTCAAATCGATCTCATTCCAGGGGCTCAGGTTCCTTGCAGCCGTATCTACACATTGACTGAACAGGAAAATCGTCACCTGAGAACCTACCTTGACCAGTACTTAGCTAATGGTTTTATTCGACCATCTAAGTCCCCAGCAGCCTCACCTCTCTTTTTCGACCCGAAAAAGGAGGGGGACCTCTGGGTTTGCATCGACTACCGCCAATTGAACCAGATCACGGTATAAAATAGATACCCGTTACCACTCATCCCGGGCTCCTGGATCAGGTAAAGGATGCACAAATTTATACGAAACTGGATCTCAGAGGGGCTTATCATCTGGTATGAATAAAACATGGTGACGAATGGAAAACAGCCTTCAGAACGAAGTATGGTCTTTATGAGTACCAGGTAATGCCCTTTGGGCTCTGCAACGCCCCTTCCGCTTTCCAAAACTTTATGAACGATGTACTAAGGGACCTGCTAGTCATCTGTGCAATCGTCTACATCAACGACATCCTGGTTTATTCCACCACTGAACAAGTACACATCGGACATGTGTGAGCTGTCTTGGAAAAGTTCCGACAACACCACCTGTATGCCAAGTTAGAAAAATGCTCCTTCAACATCTCCGAAGTTGAGTTTTTAGGGTTTATTCTCAATCCTCAGGGCATCCGAATGGACAATCGCAAGGTGGATGCAATTCTCAGCTGGCCCTCCCCAACGTCAGTCAAGTGTGTGCAGAGCTTCCTAGGCTTTTCAAACTTTTATCGCCCTTTTATCCCAGGTTTTTCTCACATCGTACACCCAATCACATCCTTGCCACGAAAGAAGAAACATTTTGAGTGGTCCTTAGAAGCTGAAGAAGCCATTCGGGTCTTGAAAAAGATGTTTACTTCAGCCCCATTTCTGCAGCATCCAAAACCCGACCTCCCATATGTGGTTGAAATGGACGCTTCAAATATTGCCATGGGAGCGGTCCTCTCGCAAAGGAATCCTAAAACCGGCCAATTACATCCGGTAGCGTTTTGTTCGAAAAAGCTTTCTCCGGCTGAGATAAACTTCGCTATTACCGATAAAGAACTTCTCGCAATCAAGGCAGCCTTTAAACAGTGGAGGCAGGCACACCGTCACAGTCATCACCGACTATCGCAATCTACAGTATTTGAGATCAGCCAAGGCACAGTCATCCTGCCAACTTAGATGGGCCCTGTTTTTTGCAGAATACAATTATGCTATTACCTATCGTCCAGGAACACGCAACGGCAAAGCAGATGCATTATCCCGTCTGGGCAAAGGAGAAGACGCATACACAACACCAGAACCCGTCGCCATCATACCAGAAAGCAAACTCTTCGGAGTTATCACAGACTCTCTGTTAGAAAACTTAAAGGCAGATATACGGCAACACCTAAGCACAGAAGAACTACAAACCTGCACCACGAAGAGTGCTCAGCATACACTCATTGAGGGGCTATCTTATGTTGGGGGTCGCCTCTATCTCCCAACAAGAACTCAACAGGAACAAATGATTGCAAACTACCATGACACGCTACTGGAAGGGCACCCTGGGGTGACCAAAACAATGGCCAAGATGAACAAAGTTACTGGTGGCCAGCTTGGTGGAAAGATGTTGTCCGATTTGTTCTGGCATGTGGGAACTGCGCACAAAACAAGGCTGAGAAACAAAAACCAGCCAGACTACTGCGTCCACTAGGAATTCCTCCCATGCGATGGCACACATTATCCATGGACTTCATCAATGACCTTCCCCCCTGCGACAGCCATAACACCATCCCGGTCGTAGTAGATATGTTTTCAAAAATGGCCCACTTCATTTCATTGAAAGGGCTGCCTACTGCAACTACTTTGGTGAAAGTTTTTCTGGAGCAGATATTCCGGTTACATGGTTTCCAATCAGTTATAATCTCAGACCGTGGTAGTCAATTCATTTTTAAGTTCTGGAAGAAAAGTTGCAATTTGGCACAAATCGATGTACGATTGTCCACTAGCCATCATCCCCAAACCGATGGCCAGACGGAGAGAACCAACCAGACACTCGAACAATATCTAAGATGTCTGCTCTACCAGTCCAAAGGAACTTGGAAAGACTTATGGGTTGGGGGAATATGCGTACAACAATTCATATCATGCTACAACTGGACAAAGTCCATTTTATACCCTATATGGATGACATCCGCGAACCTCAGCCTTCGACCCCCCCCAGGAATTAGAAATGCCTGCTGTAAAGGATCTACATACAAAGATTGGTCAAGTCCTCAAGGAAGCCAAGGAACAATTAATGCAAGTCAAGGAAAGGCACAAAAAATTTGCAGATCAGCATCGAAAGGAGGCCACTGCATACAAAATTGGAGGCACTGGGCCTCATTACGAGTCTGCCGGTCCGGAATGCGGTGATTCTGTGACGACGGTGATAGTTTCTGCATCTGCAAGGTTGTGGAAAGAGCGGCCGATTATGGACTGTCGTTCGCACGCACCACAATGACGCGGAAACGGTGTCACCGTTGCCACGTAAACACCCACAGAAAGGGACATACCGCCCCCATAAGCAGTGTAAAAACCGTGTCTGCCGCCGTCATCACGGACACGGAAGTGGAAATACCATGTCCGCGAAAACAGGAAAGAGAGAGGCGGCCATTATATAAACCACAATCCCCTGCCATCCAGAGTCAGCACAGGCCAAATCACCACTCTGAGAAGGCAAAAAGGACCACCACCATGGCAGCCAGGATCCCTGCACAGAGACAGCGGAAACAGCGCTTCAGCGAGGCAGAGCTGACTGTACTGGTGGTGCACATTGTGCAGCATGCCGAAATGCTGTTCACCGCTGACCAACGCCGTGCAACCCAGCAGCGTAAAAAGGAGGTGTGGGCAGAAGCTGCACACAAGTGCACAGCTGTGTGTGTCACAACACGCAGCGTCAAGGACTGCCACAAGAGGTGGGACAACCTCAGACTGAGGGTGCGAAACCTAATTGCCGCACACCGGCAGCGCAGCAGTGGCACAGGTGGAGGGCCTGCTTCACCGCTAAGACTACAGACATGGGAGGAGCGCTGCAGCAAGGTCCTCCACCTTGAGGCAATACATGGAATTGGCGATGAAGAGGCAGGAGTGAGCCCACCTGCAGATGCTGGTAGGTGAACACATTATAATGCCATGAGTACTTGTTGAGCCCAGGAATGCCCCAAAGGACCCATTAAACCCCCCCCTCCCAGTCAGTGCAGGAGTGCCCCCAAAGGACCCATTCACAACTCCCCGCCCCCCAGTCAGTGCAGGAGTGCCCCAAAGGACCCATCAATGACCCAGACAATAAGCAACACCCACACAATACATGGCCATCAGCAGTCCTATGTGTGTACATGCAAATGCTCACTGATCAACCTGTCTGATGCATGTGATAGACCCATCAGGTACCAGCACACAACTAATAGCATGCCCTCTGTGTCCCCACAGCCATTTCAAGTGACAACGGCAACGCCCAACAGGCAAGGCAACGTGCACTTGCATGTGGGCAACCCAGCACCCCTGCCCAGGAGGGCGACACAGCAAAAACAAAGAGGTAATGGCTGGAAGGTTTAGAATGAATCTTAACCACTGGCATTGCTCTGGGCAACCCTCCAGACCACCGTTCTTCGCCTGCCAAGCCATTACAGAAGGGGAAAGACCATATGCAAATCAGGCTTGGCCCCACCCCAAAGGGGCAGTCCAGCCTGAACTGCTAGGCCACATCCCTTCTGCACGAGACCACAAACATCTCCAAACATGTTTCGCTTCTGTTGGGGCTCATCAGTGAGGGGTAGCTTGGGTCTCTAGGCCCAGCAGGCATGGGACCCATGTCTGGGCATACCCGTCCCACTCGGGGTGACAAAGCAAAAACGAAGAGGTAATGGCTGGAAGGTTTAGAATGAATCTTAACCACTGGCATTGCTCTGGGCAACCCTCCAGACCACTGTTTTTCACCTGCCAAGCCATTACAGAAGGGGAAAGACCATATGCAAAACAGGCTTGGCCCCACCCCAAAGGGGCAGTCCAGCCTGAACTGCGAGGCCACATCCCTTCTGCACGAGACCACAAGCATCCCCAAACATGTTTCGCTCTTGTTGGGGCTCATCAGTGAGGAGTAGCTTGGGTCTCTAGGCCCAGCAGGCACGGGACCCACGTCTGGGCATACCCGTCTCACTCGGGGTGACAAAGCAAAAACGAAGAGGTAATGGCTGGAAGGTTTAGAATGAATCTTAACCACTGGCATTGCTCTGGGCACCCCACCAGACCACCGTTCTTCACCTGCCAAGCCATTACAGAAGGGGAAAGACCATATGCAAAACAGGCTTGGCCCCACCCCAAAGGGGCAGTCCAGCCTGAACTGCGAGGCCACATCCCTTCTGCACGAGACCACAAGCATCCCCAAACATGTTTCGCTCTTGTTGGGGCTCATCAGTGAGGAGTAGCTTGGGTCTCTAGGCCCAGCAGGCATGGGACCCACGTCTGGGCATACTCGTCCACTCGGGGTGACAAAGCAAAAACAAAGTGGTAATGGCTGGAAGGTTTAGAATGAATCTTAACCACTGGCATTGCTCTGGGCAACCCTCCAGACCACCGTTCTTCACCTACCAAGCCATTACAGAAGGGGAAAGACCATATGCAAATCAGGCTTGGCCCCACCCCAAAGGGGCAGTCCAGCCTGAACTGCTAGGCCACATCCCTTCTGCACGAGACCACACGCATCCCCAAACATGTTTCGCTCTTGTTGGGGCTCATCAGTGAGGAGTAGCTTGGGTCTCTAGGCCCAGCAGGCATGGGACCCACGTCTGGGCATACCCGTCCCACTCGGGGTGACAAAGCAAAAACAAAGAGGTAATGGCTGGAAGGTTTAGAATGAATCTGTAACGCTCACCTGATTCCCACAGATGCGCTGACCCGTTCTGGACTGCTACCAATTCTTCTACAGTAAAGCGCAGGGCCCGGAAGATGGACTGGACTGGCCCTCCCCCGAATCTCGTCTGTCTGGCTCGTAGGATAATTTTTCTGTAGGTGGGAAAGAGGGAGTTAAGATCTGCTGGAAAGAGTATCTGCTTCCCCCTATCTCCCCCTTCTAAATTCCCCCGTCGCTAGTTCGGTTTTTGTGGGCTCTCACCTTATTTTCTGTAAGGATAAGCCCTCCATCCTGCTTCTGGTGCAGGGGCGCGTTGATTCCAGTTACTTCACTGGGGTATTTAGTGGGCGCGATTCCTCTGGCTGTTCGGTCCCACTTCGGGATTGCCGTAAGTATGTAGTCTTTAGATTATATTAAATGTCTTTTCCCCTTCGGGGCCGGGGTCTAGAAAAGGCAGAAAGGCCCTTCTGACCCGAATGGAGGATTGAGTTCAACCAAAATCTGGTAAGTCCTTAGGTGAGTATTCCCTCCTGTATCAAGTCCGATGCTCACCTTCTCCCCTTTTGCAGGGGCCGATTCGCTGCCGGCGTTGAAACCGCTGTTGTTCGTGGTAAGGCCTCGTAAAGGTAAGTGGAATAGGTGTGGCACCGGGTGAAGCGGAGCGCTTCTAATCGTGTCTTTCCCCTTTTTGCAGGTGCCGAGGTGCTGCAAGCTTCGTAGCCGTTTCTGCATGTGGCGCGGCCACGATAATGTAAGAGAAAGCGGCGCTGCGGCGAGCGTTGTGGTGCACTGCTAACCTTGTGCTTTTCTTTTGCAGGATTGTCGGAAGAAGGTTTCCCGAGTGCAGGATTCCGGTGAGTAAAGCTTTGGATGCTTGTCTTTTCTCTCCTTTTGTCTTTCAGGTGTTCCAGGAGCTGCGGGCGTGTCAGGAGCCAGGATGCAGGAGCCGACTCGGTGAGCGTCCTGCTGCTGATGCAGAATAACGCGAAGCACGTGAATTCCTTCGGGCGTGGTTTAAATAGCAGAGGAGTGCTTCAGGCGAGTATCCTTCCTCCGGCCCCACCCAGGTAAGAAAAAGAGTTCCTGAAGAGGAAAAATTGTTCCTCCCAGCCTAAATGGCTGGAGACCTCCGCCAGACTGGATTGCTCTGGGTGAGTAAGCAGCATGGTCTGCCTCAGGTAAGTCCACCCAAGCATTATGACATCTTTTGACCAAATGAGCCTGGCGCCTATGGCGCCAGGACTGAAGCCTTTTATGAGCCTGGCGCCAAAGGCGCCAGGACGTGGTCCAAAGGGCCCCAGTAGCGGTCTGCTGGATCCGGTGATGTGAGTGATAGGTCTGCTTCCGGGGACGCTGGGCCTGGCCTGGCTCCCCGGGAGCAGCCATCATGACAGCACCCCCCCTCAAGGCCCCTGCCAAGATTGTCTTCCCAGGGGGTTTTGGTTTATTTGGAAAGGTCTGATGAAATTTCTTAATCAGCCGAGGAGCATGGACGTGGTCACAGGGTTCCCATGATCTCTCCTGAGGACCATAACCTTTCCAGTCAATTAGGTAGAACAGCTTTGACCTAATGATCTTAGAGTCCAAAATGTTCTTTACTTCGAATTCAGGTTCTCCATCCACTTGAATGGGTCCCGGAGGTTTAGTTAGTCTGGTTCCAGGTTGCATAGGTTTTAAAAGTGATACATGAAACACTGGATGTATTCGCATATGAGTTGGTAATTCTAGTTTAACAGCCACCGGATTAATTATAGCAGTAATAGGATATGGCCCCAGATACTTCGGATTAAAAGTGCGAGGTCCTTTGAGTGATAAGTGTTTGGTGGACAACCAGACTTGGTCCCCAACCTGGTATTGAGGTGTCTCGCTCCGGTGTTGATCTGCACCTCTCTTGTATCTTTCCTTGGCTTGCTGTAAGTGTGCCTTTGCTTCCTTGAAGGCTTGGGTAATAGTAGTGTGCAGCTGATCCACGGCGGGTGTTCCGAGATCCTGAGGAGGATCGAGGTTGGAGGTTCGAGGGTGGATTCCATATACTGTGTAGAAGGGACTCCGTCCCGTTCCTGAGTGAACTGAATTGTTGTATGCATATTCAGCTATCCAAAGAATGTCTTTCCTGTTGCTTTCTGACTGTTGTAGCATGCATCGTAAATATTGTTCGAGAGTCTGGTTCGTTCTCTGTTTGGCTATCGGTTTGGGGGTGGTGGCTGGTTGAGAGTCTTACATCAATTTGGGCCAACTGACAGCAACTACGCCAGAAATGGGAAATAAATTGACTCCCTCTGTCGGAGATGAGCACCGACGGGAATCCTTGTAACCGGACAATATTTTCAAGGAATTCTCTGGCTAGTACTGAAGCTGAAGGTAAACCTTTTAACGGAATGAAATGTGCCATTTTGGAAAATAGATCTACAATAACGAGGATGGTGTTGTACCCGGAGCAGTCAGTCAGTGATAAAATCCATAGAAAGGGTGTGCCAGGGAAATGGTGGAATGCCTAACGGTTGAAGAAGACCAGCCGGTCTTTTCTTCTGACCCTTGTTTTGTGCGCACACACCACAGGACATCACAAATTCTTTTATATCTTTTCTCCACGAAGGCCACCAGAATTGTCTTTTCACTTTTTCTTCTGTTTTGGCTATGCCAGGATGTCCTTCTATCAATGAGTCGTGATAGCAGGTAATATCTTGCTTTTGGAGTTCAGAGTGTGGAAGAAACAGTCGACCTCGGAAATAAGGTAGGCCATTGGTTAAGGTAAAATCAGTTCCTTTTTGTATCCAGTTCTGCAAATCAGTTGAATTTAAGAGTTGTTTTACTCTGTCCTTAATGTCTTCAAGTGATTGCGAAGAAGTCATGCCTAAGATTCTTTGCTCAGGAATTATTGGTACCGGTTCAGTGTTACCGATAACGTCCCCCATTCCAATTCGAGAAAGGGCATCTGCGTTACCATTCTTACAGCCAGGGCGGTAAGTGATTACAAAGTCGAATTCGGCAAAGAACAGGGCCCAACGGAGCTGTCGAGATGATTGCGCCCTGGCGGTTTTCAGATACTGTAAATTCCTATGATCAGTAATCACCGTGATGGTGTGTCTTGCTCCAAGGAGATAATGACGCCAGGCCTTAAAGGCGGATTTAATTGCCAGCAGTTCCTTGTCAGTGATGGCGTAGTTTATCTCGGGGGCCGAGAATTTCCGGGACCAGAACGCTAGTGGGATGTAATTGGTTGGTTTCTGGGTCTCTTTGAGGGAGAACGGCTCCCATAGCTAAGCTGGACGCGTCAGTTTCGACGATGTAAGGGAGGTCCGGACGTGGGTGTTTCAATGTAGGTGCAGAAGTAAACTTCTCTTTTAGTTCTTGAAAGGCTTGCTCAGCTTCTTTGGACCATTCAAAACGTTTATTCTTTCTTAAGAGTGCCGTGATGGGTTGCACCACTCGTGAAAACTCCGGAATGAATCGGCGATAAAAATTGGCGAAACCTAACATGCTCTGAACACCTTTTATGGAACTGGGTGATGGCCATTTGAGGATAGCATCCACTTTTCGTGAGTCCATTTGGACTCCTTTAGGTGTCAGGATAAAACCCAGAAATTCGACTTCGGTGGCATGGAAAACACATTTTTCAAGTTTTGCAAATAATTTGTGTTGACGTAATTTTTTAAGTACTGCTCTGACATGATTTCGATGATCAGCTTCCGAAGAGGAGTATACGAGAATGTCATCTATGTAAACGACAACACAAACGTCAATGAGCTCCCTGAGGACATCATTCATAAAATATTGGAAGGGAGCCGGTGCATTGCACAGTCCGAAAGGCATCACTTGGTACTCAAACAACCCATATTTGGTGCGGAACGCCGTCTTCCATTCTTCGCCTTCCTTGACCCGCACCAAATGGTAAGCCCCTCGGAGATCTAACTTGGTGTATATGCAGCCGTCCTTGTCAAGAAGCTCTGGGATCAGAGGTAGTGGATATCTGTTTTTGACTGTTATCCGATTCGAGGCACGGTAATCTATGCAGGTTCTGAGGTCACCTTCTTTTTTTGGTACGAAGAATAATGCCGAGGATGCAGGGGACTTTGACGGGCGAATAAAACCATTGGCCAGGTACTGGTCCAGATACTGACGTAAATGAAGATTCTCGGGCTCGGTGAGGGCATAAATCCTGCTGCAGGGAGGAGTTGCTCCGGGTATTAAATCTATCTGACAATCATATGACCTGTGGGGCGGTAGGGTATTGGCTTGCTCCTTTTGAAAAACGTCCTGAAATTCTCGGTATTCCGGCGGTAATTACAAGCAGTCAGCCGTTACTGTAGCTAGGCCAGTGCCCGAAGCTCGTAGGTAGCAGGTTTGTGCACACTCTGGAAAAGTTATCGTCTTTGCTCGCCAATCAATTTGAGGATTGTGTGTTTCCAGCCAAGGAATTCCCAGAATTACTTGAAATTGCGGGGCCTTGATCACGTCAAACACTATTGCCTCCCGATGCCCATCTTGACCTAACAATGTCACTTCGGTAGTTGAGTGGGTTACCGGCCCAGAGGCGATCTCGGTTCCATCCACTGTGGTGATGACATCCTTGATGGTTTTTGGGCAAAGAGGCAGATTCATCCTGGAAGCCAACTCGTGATCCACGTAGTTTCCTATATCCCCACTGTCGATGTACGCCTGAATTGCATGCAATCGTTCTGGCTGCTTCGGATTTACGAGAACCATTGGCATAATGAAGTGCGAGGTCAAAGAATTGGTTTTCAAGCTCGGCAAGCGGACCTCTACGCTTGTCGGGCAAGGTCGTTTCCCGGCTCAGACTCTACAGGATTTTTATCAGAGGCGCCTACTGTCTTCTTGGGAGGTTTCACCGGACAATCTCGAAGAAAATGCCCCGACGACCCACAGTAGAGACACAGTTGCATTTGCCGTCTTCTGTCACGCTCCTTTTGGGCCAAGGGGCCTTTTACCACCCCAATTTGCATAGGTTCAGTGGCGTCGAGGCCTTTGGAGTTACTCTGGATTTTCGCGAAAACCCGAGTTTCAAACCTGGATCGATCTGCTTTCCTATTTTGAAGCCTGTGATCCAATTGGACCACCAAGTCAATATATTCCGAACAGCCCTGGGGTGGATTCACAACCTGGGAAAGGACGTCTTTAAGTTCACCACGAAGACCTCGATGGAATAGCGTGATTCTTTTGTCCTCGGGCCATCTTGTTTCTACAACTAGCCTATTGAAGGTTGCAATGTAGGCCAAAAGGTCCTGATTACCTTGTCGTAGGGATAGGAGTTCAATGTCCAGGGCCTGCCCCTGGGAGTGTCTTGCAAATAGTCTTTCCATACTAGTCTGGAAGGCTTGAAAATTCCGAAGGATTGGATCATCTTGGGTAACCAATGGAATTGACCAGTCAGCTGCACTGCCACTGAGGTACGAAAGTACAAAAGCTACCTTGGTCTGGTTATTCGGGAAGGCCCCAGGCCTGCAGAGAAAGTGCAATCGGCATTGATTCATAAATACTGCGAATCGTTTGGGATCTCCTGCAAAACGTTCAGGTGGTGCCAATGGCACATTTCCGGGTAGGTTGATTTGAACTGGATTAGTTGCAGGCACAGGGGTGAAATTCCCCTCTGAATTGGGTAAAGGTGTCTGCCCCGCTTGACTCTGTAACAGCTGTCTGGCAAGATCATCAGTTCGTTCCTTGGACACTATCAATTCCCTCCTGAGGGCGTTTCTCTCCTGGCGGGCAGCATGAACTTCGGCCCGTAGCTCCCCTAATAGCTGAGCCAGTTGGTCTGTCTCAGAAGTTTCCATAGCGCCTGGGTAGGAGGTTATTGGTAGGCTTCGCGTTCTGTAACGCTCACCTGATTCCCACAGAGGCGCTGACCCGTTCTGGACTGCTACCAATTCTTCTACAGCAAAGCGCAGGGCCCGGAAGATGGACTGGACTGGCCCTCCCCCGAATCTCGTCTGTCTGGCTCGTAGGATAATTTTTCTGTAGGTGGGAAAGAGGGAGTTAATATCTGCTGGAAAAAAGTATCTGCTCCCCCCTATCTCCCCCTTCTAAATTCCCCTGTCGCTAGTTCGGTTTTTGTGGGCTCTCACCTTATTTTCTGTAAGGATGAGCCCTCCATCCTGCTTCTGTTGCAGGGGCGCGTTGATTCCAGTTACTTCACTGGGGTATTTAGTGGGCGCGATTCCTCTGGCTGTTCGATCCCACTTCGGGATTGCCGTAAGTATGTAGTCTTTAGATTATATTAAATGTCTTTTCCCCTTCGGGGCCGGGGTCTAGAAAAGGCAGAAAGGCCCTTCTGACCCGAATGGAGGATTGAGTTCAACCAAAATCTGGTAAGTCCTTAGGTGAGTATTCCCTCCTGTATCAAGTCCGATGCTCACCTTCTCCCCTTTTGCAGGGGCCGATTCGCTGCCGGCGTCGAAACCGCTGTTGTTTGTGGCAAGGCCTCGAATAGGTGTGGCACCGGGTGAAGTGGAGCGCTTCTAATCTTGTCTTTCCCCTTTTTGCAGGTGCCGAGGTGCTGCAAGCTTCGTAGCCGTTTCTGCACGTGGCGCGGCCACGATAAGGTAAGAGAAAGCGGCGCTGCGGCGAGCGTTGTGGTGCGCTGCTAACCTTGTGCTTTTCTTTTGCAGGATTGTCGGAAGAAGGTTTCCCGAGTGCAGGATTCCGGTGAGTAAAGCTTTGGATGCTTGTCTTTTCTCTCCTTTTGTCTTTCAGGTGTTCCAGGAGTTGCGGGCGTGTCGGGAGCCAGGATGCAGGAGCCGACTCGGTGAGCGTCCTGCTGCTGATGCAGAATAACGCGAAGCACGTGAATTCCTTCGGGCGTGGTTTAAATAGCAGAGGAGTGCTTCAGGTGAGTATCCTTCCTCCGGCCCCACCCAGGTAAGAAAAAGAGTTCCTGAAGAGGAAAAATAGTTCCTCCCAGCCTAAATGGCTGGAGACCTCAGCCAGACTGGATTGCTCTGGGTGAGTAAGCAGCATGGTCTGCCTCAGGTAAGTCCACCCAAGCATTATGACATCTTTTGACCAAATGAGCCTGGCGCCTATGGCGCCAGCACTGAAGCCTTTTATGAGCCAGGACGTAGTCCAAAGGGCCCCAGTAGCGGTCTGCTGGATCCGGTGATGTGGGTGATAGGTCTGCTTCCGGGGACGCTGGGCCTGGCCTGGCTCCCCGGGAGCAGCCATCATGACAGAATCTTAACCACTGGCATTGCTCTGGGCAACCCTCCAGACCACCGTTCTTAGCCTGCCAAGCCATTAAAGAAGGGGAAAGACCATATGCAAAACAGGCTTGGCCCCACCCCAAAGGGGCAGTCCAGCCTGAACTGCTAGGCCACATCCCTTCTGCACGAGACCACAAGCATCCCCAAACATGTTTCTGTCTTGTTGGGGCTCATCAGTGAGGAGTAGCTTGGGTCTCTAGGCTCAGCAGGCACGGGACCCACGTCTGGGCATACCCGTCCCACTCGGGGTGACAAAGCAAAAATAAAGAGGTAATGGCTGGAAGGTTTAGAATGAATCTTAACCACTGGCATTGCTCTGGGCAACCCTCCAGACCACCGTTCTTCACCTGCCAAGCCATTACAGAAGGGGAAAGACCATATGCAAATCAGGCTTGGCCCCACCCCAAAGGGGCAGTCCAGCCTGAACTGCTAGGCCACATCCCTTCTGCACGAGACCACAAGCATCCCCAAACATGTTTCGCTCTTGTTGGGGCTCATCAGTGAGGAGTAGCTTGGGTCTCTAGGCCCAGCAGGCAAGGGACCCACGTCTGGGCATACTCGTCCCACTCGGGGTGACAAAGCAAAAACAAAGAGGTAATGGCTGGAAGGTTTAGAATGAATCTCAACCACTGGCATTGCTCTGGGCAACCCTCCAGACCACCGTTCTTCGCCTGCCAAGCCATTACAGAAGGGGAAAGACCATATGCAAATCAGGCTTGGCCCCACCCCAAAGGGGCAGCCCAGCCTGAACTGCTAGGCCACATCCCTTCTGCACGAGACCACAAGCATCCCCAAACATGTTTCGGTCTTGTTGGGGCTCATCAGTGAGTAGCAGCTTGGGTCTCTAGGCTCAGCAGGCACGGGACCCACGTCTGGGCATACCCGTCCCACTCGGGGTGACAAAACAGAAACAAAGAGGTAATGGCTGGAAGGTTTAGAATGAATCTTAACCACTGGCATTGCTCTGGGCAACCCTCCAGACCACCGTTTTTCGCCTGCCAAGCCATTACAGAAGGGGAAAGACTATATGCAAATCGGGCTTGGCCCCACCCCAGATAGGCAGCCCAGCCTGAACTGCTAGGCCACATCCCTTCTGCACGAGACCACAAGCATCCCCAAACATGTTTCGCTCTTGTTGGTGCTCATCAGTGAGGAGTAGCTTGGGTCTCTAGGCCCAGCAGGCACGGGACCCACGTCTGGGCATACTCGTCCCACTCGGGGTGACAAAGCAAAAACAAAGAGGTAATGGCTGGAAGGTTTAGAATGAATCTTAACCACTGGCATTGCTCTGGGCAACCCTCCAGACCACCGTTCTTCGCCTGCCAAGCCATTACAGAAGGGGAAAGACTATATGCAAATCGGGCTTGGCCCCACCCCAGAGGGGCAGCCCAGCCTGAACTGCTAGGCCACATCCTTTCTGCACGAGACCACAAGCATCCCCAAACATGTTTCGCTCTTGTTGGTGCTCATCAGTGAGGAGTAGCTTGGGTCTCTAGGCCCAGCAGGCACGGGACCCACATCTGGGCATACTCGTCCCACTCGGGGTGACAAAGCAAAAACAAAGAGGTAATGGCTGGAAGGTTTAGAATGATCTTAACCACTGGCATTGCTCTGGGCAACCCTCCAGACCACTGTTCTTCGCCTGCCAAGCCATTACAGAAGGGGAAAGACCATATGCAAATCAGGCTTGGCCCCACCCCAAAGGGGCAGTCCAGCCTGAACTGCTAGGCCACATCCCTTCTGCACGAGACCACAAGCATCCCCAAACATGTTTTGCTCTTGTTGGGGCTCATTAGTGAGGAGTAGCTTGGGTCTCTAGGCCCAGCAGGCACGGGACCCACGTCTGGGCATACCCGTCCCACTCGGGGTGACAAAGCAAAAACAAAGAGGTAATGGCTGGAAGGTTTAGAATGAATCTTAACCACTGGCATTCCTCTGGCCAACCCTCCAGACCACTGTTCTTGGCTTGGCAGGCTGAAAAACAATAGTCTGGAGGGTTGCCCAGAGCTTTGCCCGTGGTTATGATTAATTCAAAACCTTCCAGCCATCACCTTTCTGTTTTGCCAAAGTCACCCTGAGTGGGACAGGTATGCCCAGATGTGGGTCCCGAGTCTGCCGGGCCTAGAGACCAAAGCTACTCCTCACTGATGACGCCCAACAAGGCTGAAACATGTCTGGGGATGCTTGTGGTCTCGTGCAGATGGGATGTGACCTAGCAGTTCGGGCTGGAATGCCCCTTTTGGGGTAGGACCAAGCCTGATTTGCATATGGTTTTCCCCTTCTGTAATGGCTTGGCAGGCTGAAAAACGATGGTCTGGAGGGTTGCCCAGAGCTTTGCCCGTGGTTATGATTAATTCAAAACCTTCCAGCCATCACCTTTCTGTTTTGCAGGAGGACGACACAAGCTGCAGCTGGCACGGATGTACCAGCCAACACCACCATCCCCATGCTGCCTGCTGCCACACAAGTGCCTCCCCCACCCATCATGCCAACAGATCCCATCCCTGAGACATTCTGCACTGCGGAGGAGGCTGCAGGCAGTGACAACAGTGCCCCAGCCCTGCAGGCTGATGTAGGGCCACAGGGGAGGTGCCCAACCTCGATGACCTATCATCTCTCCAAGACCTCCAGTTCGGCCCCCCCATCACTGTATAGTCCCATGAGGTCGCCAACCTACTCCATGGCTGAGCTGAATGCCCGTATTCAGCGGATGGAGGATCAGCAGGCCACCCTTACCCAGCTAGTTGAATGGCAGCTGGAGGAGTCCAGGCTGCAGCGGGAGGAGGTCAGGCTGCAGAGGGAGAGTTATAGTACATCTGTGCATCGGATCTCCAGGGCCATTGGACAGTTTGCCACTACCATTGTGACCTGGGCACGCCATGTCCGGGAGGACAACAACAGCACATCCAACATAGCGGAGTCCATGTTGCTTGCCCAGCAGGCGTATCTGGGACGTATGCCAACAATGACAGCAACAGTGCCGTCCACAAGCACCACCCCATCTAGCTCCACCACTGCCAGCCCACGGAGGCGCTCAAGTCGCCTGACGGGGCCCTCAGGCAAGGATGCCCATGCGCAGAAACGCACACGCAAATGACGCCATGTGTGTTTGGCAGTGCAGGAGACATACATGGACAAAAAGGGTGTAAGGGGGTGGGTACGTTTGGGTGGTGGGGGAGGTCCATTAGGGGGTTAGCAATTTGGGGACTGGTTGGTGGTGGGTACGTTTGGGTGGTGGGTGGGCACGGGTATACAGTTTCCCTACCCAATGCACCTTCTTCCCTGTTTTGTTTAAAATATATCATCTTTGAGAAAATCATTAATGAGTGAACATCCATCATTTCATTTGCAGTCAACTCATTTATTAACTGGCATCGTCATATCCATGCAATGCTGTCAATGTGCAGTCTCTCAAAAGTAAATGCGAATGAGTGTATCCCGTGCTCGTTGACCATCTTGTGCACCCCCGGGAGGAGGTGGAGCCATCCCACCCCCATCCCCATCCCCATCTTCATCACCATCCTCTGTGTCTAGGGGCAGCGGAATGTTCCTGCACATGCACAGATTGTGCAGCATGGCACACACAAGCGTAATTTTACCCGTCCTCACTGCGCTGTAGATCAGTAATCCGCCAGATCTGCTCAAGCAGCGGAACCTGGCCTTCAGTAGGCCAAATGTCCTCTCAATCATGCCACGTGTGCGGACGTGTGCCCTGTTTGTTTGTTTGTTTTTATTACTTGTATTGCGCACCAGACCCAAGGGTAACCGGGTGCATTTATAAGATAACTTACAGCTTAGTTACAGGCAAACACAAGGCAAAAAGAAACAAGATACATACAGAGAATATACATATCGGCAGGAGTGCTGGTGCTCGTATTTACAGTTCTACTTAGGCAGGCGGTAACTGCTAGGCAATAGGTGTGTGCAAAGTGCAGAAGTGGAGGGAGATACAGGATAAGTCCAGGCAGAGTGGTGGTCTGTTATTTGTCTGCGTCTTTAATCCACCTTGTAAGGTTGTGTCGGAAGGTGAAGTATGGTTGATTTGTCCGCAGGGTGGGTGGTAGTGAGTTCCAGAGTTGAGCTGCTTTAACCTGGAAGCTACAACCACCGACTCTGGATAATTTAAATCTAGGTGTAGAAATGTTGTTGGCGTTAGCGGATCTGGTGAGTCTTGTTGGTTTTGTTCTTATGACTCTCTCAGAAAGGTAGCATGGTGCTGCATTGTTTAGGCATTTGTAAACAAGAGCGGCCACTTTTAGCTGGTTTTTCTCCTGAGTAGAAAGCCAGTTGTTGGTCTCAATAATAGATACTTTAGAGAACTTAAAGCGAGGAGTGTCATTGTTGTTTTTAGGGGGGGGTGAAGGTCATTTTGAGCTTAGTATCCAAGCTGAGTGAGGATTTTTTCTTGGCAATTTTAGAGTGGAGAGTTGGCACTTTGTTAGTTAGGGCTAGCTGAATATTGGTGCACCAGAGTTTGTCTTTGACACAGTTGTCTGGCACTGGGATGGGAGATTCTATTTCCTTTAGGATGATAAAGAGTTCCTTCATACTAGAATTAGCTTGGGCTATTCTAGTGTTATAGGTTTCTCGTTTTGCCAACAATATTTCCTTTTTGTAAAGGGTAGATATATCCCTCAGAGTGTTTTTATTTTCTTCAGAGGGTTCTAGTTTCCAAGCGACCTCAAATTGTCTTTTTTTGGTGCAAAGTGTTTTCAGGTGGGGGGGTGTACCAGGAGTTAAGGTGGGCTTTTGGTTTACTTTGTCTCATTTTGAGTGGAGCAATTGAGTCCAGTGCAGAGGACATGATTTTGTTATACTCCTTCACTAGCGTTTCGGGGTCCAGGTTGTCTGATAGTGAATTGAGTGTAGGGAGGATGAGCGGGAGTAGGTTGTCTGGGGTGATGTTTCTCTTATTCCTTGTCAGGATGGACGGAGCTGGCTGAGCTAAGATAGGGGTGGGTCTGTCCATATCTAGGGCAAATGTTATAAGGTGGTGGTCTGTCCAGATTTGGGGGGGTATCGATAGGATGGAGGCGTTACAATTGTGGTCTGCCACCCAATCAAGTATTCTACCTTTTTTATGGGTAGGGTGAAGTACTCTTTGTGGGAATCCTAGTTCAGAGAGTAGGTTAACCACTCTGCTTGCAGGTGGGTCGTTTTAGTCATTGAAACCCAGGTTCATGTCCCCTAGGAGGATGACCTGTGATGAGTTTTTTAGGTTATGGGATAGAGTGGTGGAAATGTCCTCCTCGAAAGTTCCGATAGGGCCTGGGGGTTTATAAATCAAGTGGATGGTGAGGGTTTGGGAGTTGTTGGTAGCTAATTTGGCTGTTAGGCTTTTGCAGGATTTGGTGTCGTTAACTGAGACTATCCTGGTAGATAAGTTGGATTTGACAATAAGGGCTATGCCTCATCCACGGGCTTTGCTTCTATCTGATCTTAGGATGGTGTAACCTTTAGGGATCGCTAACATGATGGCAGGTCCTGCAGCGGCATGAAGCCAGGATTCCGTGATGGCCAGGAAGTCGAGGTTTTCAGTATGAATGAGATCAGCAATCTCAATGGCATGAGCAATCATAGATCATCTGGCATTAATTAGAGCACCTTTAAGGTGGGGGGTGGTGGGTGTTAGGGAGAATTCTCTGTTAAGGCTAATTTCCCAAACCTAGTGAGTCCCCCAGCAGCTTTGCTGGATTTTTGGGGTTTCTTTTTTTCTCCTGCTAAGAGTGAGACTCTTTTTCTCCCACTCTTAGACATGATTTGAGATATCCTTTGACTTTGTAATGTTTTTTATTGGCTATGGGGTCTTTTACTGCATAGGGTTTCATGTGGTTTTTGGTAAGTGTGTTACACAGCACCCTCAGTGCAGTAGCACAGGGGTGTCATAGTGACCCCCCAAACATAGACTCCATACCCTGGGACTGACTACTGTCTCCCAGGGCATGTAAAGTCACCATTGACTTTACTAGTCTTAAATTGGGAACAGAACCAGTACAAACCATAACATTGTGTAAGTACTGGTAGGGGTAATTAGATTGCCCCTGGGTCTGTTTTTCGAGGGGGCACTGTGCAGTCCCCCCTCGTCGAGTTTCTGGCTGGTGGCAGTGGTTACCACGCAAAATATTCCACCGGAATATTTTCTATGGGATTTTCCCATCCATTTTTTGGTGCAATGTTAAAGATACCGCTGGGTTATTTATTTAATATTTATTCCCCGGTTGGGTCTTTTCGCCAGGGCTCGGTTTTAAAATAGCGTTTGTGTTCGCCTCTGTAACTCCAACCCAAGTCGAGCCCTTTGTTCCACTTTTTGGAGGGCTTCTCCACAGAAGCCTCCAAAAGTGGTGCCACTCTGTCTGGGTATACAGGATGTGTGGGAGGGGGGTTTAGGCACCCTGGACTGAGTTGCCTCGGCAACTCAAGTCGCACTCTTGTGTGATTGGCCCAGTGGTAAGCCGCCCGGCTCACCACTTAGCATGTTTGAGTGACAGCTAGGACTGATGAATGGGGGTTTTCTGCATAAAAGCAGGGCTTTGGGGACTGGGACTTCAGACGTCGCCACAGGACCAACGAATCCGAAGAGGGAGAAGCTGAGCCGACCTGCAACGACGACACCACCGGTGGAGCCCTGCTGAACTAACTCAACACTTCTTCCAACAACAGAGGAGATCTTCATCCCGAAGAGTCTTCTTCCTTTGACTGGTGGGGATAACCAGTTTGCCTGCCTTTTCACCTTCCCGGATCAGCTCGTGGCTGCCTTGCCTGTGCCAAGCACCCCGGCAACCGGGATACCACGTTTTACCACTACCGTGAATAAAAGGGCAGTACCTTTTAAACAGAGAACTCTGCGGCTGGTTTCTTCCCTGGCAGTGCAACGACCTTCAGCTTTCCTCCATGTCGAGATCTTCTCTTCCTCTGGACAACGCCGCAAATTGCACCCGCTGCCAGGAACAACTGCCCCAGTTGGAGGATTCTCTCTGCTTTCAAGGTACTGTATCCGCCTGGCCTCCCTTGCAACGGTCTGTGTGGGGTGCCTCGTAAATCCTCATTTTACCACTTGGGTTGGCCCTAGGCTGGCTAACTGAACTTTTCTGAGCTGAACTGATTACTTTTTAAACTCTCTGCAAGACTTTTCAAGCCTTTTAAACTGTGTGATCTTGGGCGCATTGGTGTTCTACTCTCTCCAAGAGGGAGCCTGGCCTCTGAACTTTTTGCTCACAAGTAGACTTTGACTTTCCTACCTTGCTGGGTGCTTCTAAAGTATTGTGTTGTGTGCTTTTCCTAATTTCTGCCCTTTCCCTCCTTTTTTCTTAACTTATTGGAGTGCCATCTTTAGTTAAGCGCTCACCTCTGTCTGGAAATAAGTGGTGTTAACTAAGACTTGTCTAATAAGCAATAAGGGATGTATATATATATTAATAGTGACTGTGTTTTTGAACTTGCTTACAATAATAGTGCTAGAGTGTTTCTAAGTGTGTCTTTAAATAAATAATTATATACTTGATACCAAAGCTCTGGTCAGTGTTTGCTTGTGCTACTGTATTTTGGTACCTATCTTGTATACTCTATATACTGTCTAACTCTTCTTGAGAGAAGTCTGGCTGCTCAGCCACAGCTACCAGGTAAATCTGGGTGGTACAGACTGCTACCAATTGGGTTTACTGCCAACGCCTGTAGTCTTAAGCCTTTGTCAGTGGTCCCTAAGGGAACTGCACAGGTTTCTGCCTAACAGTAGGTGGAGGTGTGCGTATCTTTCCTTGGGTCAAGGCAGGGGTGTGTGTGTGCACGTTCCGTGTTTTGAAGTTAGGGTTGTGAGGTTGTTCAGTTGCACGCCTCCTCATGCCTGTTCCTTGGCCTCCGCACAGGCGTCATCAGCCATGGCGTGAGTGCATATCCAGCATTACCTACATGGGATGTAAATGTGGGGGACATGTCAGTGTTGTGGTATCATGTCTTGATCAGATGCAGTGCAATCTTGTCATCATTCAGTCATCCATATGTGCCAAGCAATGGTTGGACCAGTGGGTGATTAGCATTCCTGGGTCATTGTTGTCGACGTTGGCATTTGAACATTGACCAACGTATTGCTATGCATATGTAGTTACCCTTGCGGACAATAGGGTTGGTAAGTATGGCATTGTGCAGGGATGTACACACATGGCAGAGTCAATCAATTGACTGTGATGATGTGGTCATTGCAGGATGTCTCATGTGCAGGCATCATGTGCATTGGGGGGCAGTGGTGCATAGTGTGGGTGGATGTATTGAGTGGCTCCAGTTGTATGGCTTGTGGTAGTATTGGTTGTCTCATTTGGCAAGTTGTGTACGGGCACACTGTGGCAACCTGTCATGTGTAGCTTTGTGATGTGTGGGTTGTGCTGACTGTCCATTACATGGGCGGGGGGGTGATGCATGTGCAGTCGTAGCAGCCCACTCACATAAGTCTTTGCCCTGGACACACACCCTCCTTCCACAGGGCCTGTGCATTGGCACTTGTACTCACCCAATAGCCATGTGCTTTGTCCAGCGTAGAGTTCCATGTTCCGTGGCAATGTCGAATTACGCAGGACCATTGAGTCATGTGTTGAGCCAGGGAAACGTGCACAGCAATGTGTAATCACTTGTCCAGCATCACATACCATCTATACATTCAGTGAGTGGTACAGTTTCCTATTGCGCTACACCATCTCGATTGCACGTGGTACTGTCAGCTCTATGTGGATGCAGTCTACTGCACCTATGCAATTTGGCATGGACGCAATGGCATGGAAGGCCAACTTGGTGTCAATGACCTGGGCAAGGGAACGGGGTAGGGCGATGTTTTCCGACACATGGCGCAACATGGCATCCAGTACCTGTACCAATATTTTTGAAAAACAGGGTTGTGAGAGCCCATGCAGCTCACCAACTATGTGCTGATTCTGGTGCCAAGAAAATGCAGTACTGACACCACCTTCAGGAGGGGGGGATGGTGGTGGAAATGCCAATGTGGCTGCTGATGCCCTCTATCATGGTGGTGATGTATATGATTGTTGGACGGTCCAGCCAGTATAATGTGTGGATCTGTCCTAGGGTCATGTTCCGGGGTGAGGCCCTGATGCGGGGTATTGCAGGCTGCCTGCAGGGTCGTGCCGGCTGCACAATTGGGTTTGCTAACTGCTGCCTGTGCCTCCTCCTCCTCTGTCTCATCCTCCTCTGCACCATTACTGCCACCATGTGCAGTGCTGCCTTTTGGTTCAATAGCCCCAGTCACAATGCTGCTAGAGCTGCTGCCTGCATAGTTGTGTTTGTAGTTGACCTGGGTGTGGGCCTTTTGTAGGCTCCCAGTGGCCTGCTGGGTCCAGCTGGGCTCCTTTGGTGCACCTGTGGCCTGATTCAGCTCACCAGGCACTATTTGTCATACCGCCACCGTGTTCACGGTTTTTACGCAAATTTTGTGGCAGTGTTTCCATGTCCGTGATACTCGTAATGCGCACGGTGTTACGTATTGCCGGTAACTGGGGGGGTTTCCCTGCCGACGAAGTTTACGGGTGCCTTAACTCTGCGGTGGCAGTTTATGGTGGCAGTATTTCCAGATTCGTAGGTCAGAATTTGCCGATCGCGGAAACGGTTCCGGTATGGTTATACCGGCAACGTTAAGTCCGGACCGGCGGACTCATTATGAGGCCCACTGTCTGGCTAGCTCCCAAAAATATAGCTACAAAAGGACCCAGGGCATTTCGACCTAGATATCTCGGCCCATATGCCATCGCGGCCATCATCAACCTGGTTGCCGTGAGATTAACCTTACCCCCAAACATGCATATCCACCCGGTATTCAACGTGTCTCTCCTGAAGCCTGTCCGACCTGGCACCCGATTGAACGCACCACCTGTCCCTATAACCATAGACAATGAGCCTGAATATGAAGACAAGGATATATTAGATTCTAAAATACTGAGATCTAAACTGTACTACGTTGTTGATTGGAAGGGTTATGGGCCACAAGACAGGTCATGGGAGCCTAGTGAACATGTCCATGCACCGCGTTTGGTCAGGAGATTCCACCACAATTATCCCACCAAACCGGGGCCGGGGGTTCCAACCTTGAGAGGGGCAGTAGGGGGAGTTCTGTCACGACTCTGGGTTGTCCACCTGACACCAGCCTCCATTCCACAACATCCACTCACATACATAGCTCAGGGTCTTTCCGAGGGACACGTACGCTCCAGAAAAGCTACTGGATCAGAGGACAAATAAAGGTGGGTTTGGCCC
The DNA here is from genome assembly GCF_040938575.1 of Ambystoma mexicanum. NCBI lineage: Eukaryota > Metazoa > Chordata > Amphibia > Caudata > Ambystomatidae > Ambystoma > Ambystoma mexicanum. Next base: position 645,827,980 of record NC_090923.1, read on the forward strand.
AGGCTTGGCGCAACTGGCGTCATGTACATCACCCTTTGGGTGAATAGATTCCAAGCACTTCCTGTTTTCCTCCAACAAGGAGGAGGAATAGCCTAAGACAGAACACAAGACTGTAGTCTTGCCTTTTGGGTGTGGCTGGCTATATAAGTCAAACCGAGGCATGCAGTCCCTGCTTCGCGTTATTCTGCTTGATGCAGCGTGATGCTCACCGGAACAGCTCCTGAAGATACTCACCCGAGGACTTCGTGCAACTCTCATCTGTACTGCTCCAGCCTCGAACGAACCGCAGTTGCTGGAATACTCACGCGACTTCATTCAGATGACTGGCATCCTTCGACTCCGGCACGGCTTCAGGATTCGCTCCGCTTCAGCAAGGCGACTTCAGCAGACACCTGCAAAGGAAAGAAAACAGTAAGCAAAGTTCAACAGAACAGCATCGTACATATTTTAAGAATGCTGCGTGAATACAAGAACATTACCTGGCTCTGAGTACAGTTGTGGACCCACTCGGCACCATCAGCACGAGTCGCAGACACCTGTAAGGCAAAGAACAGGCCATAACAAATACCGCGGGCAAACAGAAGGCAAAGCGTGTGACAGAAGCATTACCAAACCTGTTTCGTTGCTGCATGCATTCGTTTACTCCATCATCCCGACACCGGCAGGCTTGCAATTGAAAGAACAGAGAGCATTAGAAGGACAATAAGCGCATACAAACAAATAGCGCAGAAAAGAAGGCATAAAACAGTGCAGTGAAGCAAGAAGGACATAAAAGACAGAAAGTATGAACACTTACTGAGGAGAATCCTCGGTGCTATATAAAGACTCACCTGAACAAACATTCATTCACGCCGCAGCAGGACTGGGCTTGGGAGATACAAACCAGTGACATAACTGGTTCCAATGCTGAACAGACTCGCGCCCCTGCCTGAGTTAAGAGCAGGACGGAGAGCCATCCTTTCACATATATCTGGTGAGTTAACCAGCAGTCAAATCTGGGAACACTAGGGGTGGCATCAGGGTGAGGAACAGAAACAGTCCTACACAACACACACCTGTATTCTAATTTTGTCCTGTATACACATTCATAGGAGCAGCTCCAGAGAGCCCAAGCTCCAGAGGGTCCAGACTATCACGCCGCAGAGAAAGAGGCTCCGGGTGCTCCTGCAGAGCAAAGGTGAGCGTAACAATAAGTCGATCCTGCTAAGAGGGTGCAGGTTGGTCATTCCAGCGACACTCCGATCGGAGATCATCAAGGCCGCCCATGAAGGCCATTGGGGCGCTGATAACACCAAAAGACAACTCAGATGTCATGTCTGGTTCCTGGACGACATGGTCGACCGGTGGGTGAAAAACTGTGTAGCCTGTCAATGTACAACCAAAGCAGAGCCACCGACTCCGCTCAGACCGACAGTGATCCCAGAACACCTGTGGGAACGAGTCGCGGTAGATTTCTACAGGTCTCTCGTAGCAGGCAAATACTTGTTGCTTTTCATAGATGAACACTCCAGATTCCCCATCGTAAAGAAAGCAAAATTCACAGCGTTCGCTCATGTAGCTGCCTTCTTTGATGTCATCACTAATTGGGGGATCCCAAACAACATCAAGTCCGATAATGGGCCACCCTTCAGCGGACATGAGTTTGGAGTATTCGCAAGACACATGGGTTTCAGTCATCAAAGGATCACACCTTGCTGGCCCCAAGCTAACTGGATGGCAGAAAGTTTCATGGCCTCGATCAAGAAAACGCTACAAAGAGCCCGCATTGATGGATCAGATCCAAATCAGGCGCTGTGTCGGATGTTGAGAGACTACCGCAATACACCCCATGAGGCCACCAACAGAACCCCAGCAGAACCTATGATGAGGTACAAGCTTCACACCAGAATCGTCAGAAACCCAGCAATCCAGCCCGAACCAGACAGAGAGTTCATCAAAAGAGATGCTGAACGCAAGGAAAAGACCAGAATTGAAACAGAAGAAAGAAGAAGAGCCCGACCAAAGGAGTTCCACATAGGGGATGACGTATGGGTCCAAGAAAACACAAACAAGAAAACTGACGCACTCTTTGCCCCCAAGTCGCTCCAAGTAACTGCCGTTAAAGGAACAATGAGAACAGCAGCCAACTATGTAAGAGAAGTGACCAGGAATAGTTTGTTGTTCAAGCATGCCAACAGAGGAGAAGAGGAGAGACCTCTGCCTCTTGACCCGGACCCTGAGTATCATGATGCCCGAGACGAAGCGTGGGTCCCCCTTGAGCCCCAGGCTCTACGTCAGTTAGATCCGCCTGATAATACTGATGGTGGCCCAGTCCAGGAGTCACAAGGACGCCCACTAAGGACCATCAAGAGGACACCAAGACTAGTTGAAGTATGTTAAACTGAAGTTCTTGAACTCCCATGTTTAGTACAGGCAAGGACATCTGTCCGGGGGTGTTATTACAGGGCTCTTGCCCCTTTAAGACGAAGCTCCGCCAGCCAGTCACATGCCAGCGTGACGAGGAAAGTAGGAGGAGGAAGGAGAGGAGCAGTTAGTCTCTGTTTGTATGTTTAATAAAGAAGACGTGTTATAGAAAGGAGGTGTGCGTCCTTTAATTGTACGTGGCATAAGGCTTATCAGTGGCTTTTAGGCAGCAGACTTGGAGCGGGTTGTTTGTTCATTCTCTGTGCTGTTGCTTGCTGATACTTCTTAATAGTGGCAAGATGCCTAGGGGTGAATTTTTGTGCTTCATAAAACCCAACAAATACAAAGGTCTACACAAATACGGAATTATCTCATAATGCCCATTCCCGTCAAATTTCATTGATTACCCCTATAAGCACTCCTCACCTTCAAAACTAGTTATATCATACGGTTACTTTTCTGATCTTTTACACACCCAGTCAATGCACCCTAAACGCCGATTTTCAAACTCTCTCACGTCTTCTTTCTCCTGCAACCCCAGACCACTCTAGTAATTCACCTCTATCCGCTTCGGATCTTGCTTCTTTCTTCTCCTCTAAGGTAGCCTCTCTTCGTGCTGCCATTAAATCTTCTATTTCTAATACTACTGTGCTGCCAAAACCACTATTTCCTCTTTCTCTTCTATCTCGAACAATGAAACTTCCCACATACTAAAATGGGCTCATCCTACTGCCTCTCCAGGTGACCCTATTCCATCTGTTCTTATTCCTAAAATCTACCCTTCTCTTGTTTCTTATCTAACTTCTATTTTTAACACCTTTCTCTTGAGGAAAGGAGGCAGAGACTACCTGCACTGAAATGATCACTCGGATATTAAGTTTCTGAAATGCTTCTTTGACTAAGGAAATCTAAAAAAATAAAATTGAAATATTCATTTAAGCAACAGAAATGACGCAATTCAGATATATAGATTGCAATTTCTCACACTAGACTGTGCTTACTTTGCATAATTGACTTACTACTGCGTGTACTCTGCGAACGACTTAAAGCTGACTGTCATATGGATATATCCAGCTTAAAGCTCTTACTGGTATTTATTTGGTTTGGACATGAAATAAACATTTCATATTGCTTGTTATTTCGATGCAGATAATAACATGAAATTGTTAAAGGACAACTGCATTTCCCAAAATAACTTGCCTATGTAATTGTGACAGAACACGTTAGAGCCATGTCACACACATAAATATATAATGTGTGGGTTTAGCACACAATCCACTCCTCAACAATGCCAAGACATGGCTTATGTGACACCCATGCAGGAATAGGTATCTCGTGGGGTGCTGCAGCACAGTGCCATTTTGGGACCATTTCTGTTTCTAATTCTCTACTCTCTGCACTCTACTCTAGGCAATCATCCTTTCTTATTCTTTTAGATTTGTCTGCTCTTTTGATACTGTTGATCACTTTCTTTTACTTTCTTCTCTTTCCTCCTTTGGGTTCACTGGGTCATTTTATTCTTGGTTTCAGTCATACCTATCCCAAAGAACATTCTCGGTCTCCTGGGCCGGGTCAGCCTCTTACACTTTCCGACTTATCTTTGGTGTTGCCCAACGCTCTGTGCTTGGCCCATTTCTCTTTTCCCTCTATACTTCCCCATTGGCGAAAGTTATCTCATCTTTTGGTCTTCCTCATCACTTTTACGCAGACGATACTCAACTCTTTCTATTCTTTTCTTCTTTCACTCCTGGAATTCATACTAAACTCATGGCATGCCTATTGCCCATCAATTCCTGGATGACAGAACACATTTTGGTACCCAATGCTGCCAAAATGGAGGCACTCTTTTCTTTTCCTTTTTTCCTTATAATACTATTCCACCTCTTTTTCCTCCTTCCTTCAATCTCTTTTCCTCCTTCTAACCTTCCCATCTCTTCTACTGCCTGCAATCTGGGACTACATTCTGATTCTGAACTATCCTTCAAACATCATATCTTATTATCTTCTTGAGCCTGTCTCCATCTTTCTTAACTTTTGATTTCGTCATTATTTTTTTCTCGACTTTTCTCTTGTTCCGTTTCTCTTTTTGGTCTTCCTCTCTCTCATCTTGCCCCATTGAAATCAGTTTTCAATGCGTCTATTCATCTTCTCTATCTTTTTTCTCCAAGTGATTCTATTATTCCCTCACTGTTTGCTCTTGGTTGGCTTTCCTTTCATTCTTGTTTTACATTTAATTTCCTGTGCTTAGTCTTTAAAGTCTTTCATCAATCTATCTTTCTTCTCTGGTCTCTTTTTATACTCCAACTCATTCTCTCCATTCCCACAATCATCCATTCTTATTCTTTTAAATTTGTCTGCTGCTTTTGATACTGTTGATCACTCTCTTTGTGCTAAATCCTGTTTCTGTTCTTTCTCTGTGCTAGCTCCCTCCCATTGGAACTCACTTCACTATCTGTCCGCTCCATCTCTTTATATTTACTTTTTCATTCTTCACTCATCTTTTTGAATCTGATTTACAAATTTGAGTGTTTCATTTTGTCATTTTCATTTTATTGTACTGTTTTATAAACTATGTACAGCGCTTTAGCTGAAAGCGCTTAATAAATCCCAAATAGAACACAATGATATAAATCATAGGGAGGGGCACTCCCCCCTAACTCCCAAACAAAATCTTCAACTCTACTGATCTGCGCATCACCCGAATGTGCTCCCTGTTTTTTTCCAGTATTTGCGTAAATTGAATTCTCTGATCTTTTACAAGATCAGCTGTCAAGGCTGTTTTGTGCATTTGTTTACATCCAGGGGTGGAATGGTCTACAGGGAACTCTGGAGATTTTCCTGTAGGGCCCTGCTTCATGGCCCTCTTTCCTATTTTACTTCCAAATGTCCTTTGGGAAAGGGGTTGGGCTTGCTCATACTGTATACTACAGGGCCACTTTGAACCTTATCTCCAGGGCCTCTTTTGGTTCCCAGTCCACCCCTGTTTACATCTGTAACTGTGAAAGCTGGTTGTTGGGGCTGAATGTGCCATGGTACCCTGGAGTGTTATTTGTGTTTATTACACAGGGCAATATTAATTCTCAAAAATGTTTTGAGTACTTTTATTGAGATTAATAGTGAACGCATTTTTTGATTAAGTAGTTTGTCACTTGAGGCCAAAATGAAACATCATTTAATACAGTGTATGTCTTGTTTCAGAAGAATGAGTTGTATAAATTCACACATGATAGAATTCATAATATGTTTGTTAATGCAAGAGCTGTTGTTTTAATTCATACATGGGAGAAATCATAATACATTTGCTAGTACAAACTATAAAACATATACTTGTGAGGCCAAAATACCTCATTCACAAATGTTTAAGGCAACAGGTGTCTCGAAATAAAAAAAAACGTTCCTTAATTCAATGCTGTGCAATGAAACATGTTTCTTCATTCACGAATGTGCCAACATGTGGCCTGTGTTTCACTGATTTTTCAAGGAAAACTGAAAAAGAAAACCTTGTTATGTTACAACTACCTTCAAGTAAGGTCAATTAGAACTGAATCATCAGTCATTTTGGAGGTTTTTCATTTTCATGTTTTTTTAAATGGTCAATTTTACTACCCAAGGTTGGCATACAAAAGGCAAATGATAGTGCCATATATTGATAAACGTAAGCTGCAGCAAACACAAAAGGAAAGGAGAAAGAAAGAAATTGAACCAAAACATTAGTAATTGTTGTTTCATCTATTATATTTCATTATGACTGTACTCAGAGAGCAGAGTTTCATGGATGTAATATGAAACCAAACAACTCTCCATCAAATAAATGGAAAATTGGTGTTTTGTATCGAAAAATGTAGAGATTGTGTGTACAGACAGGGGAGGGGGGATCTATTTTGGTAATTGTGTAGAAAAACATACATTAATCACTTGAGAAAGAAAGTAGTATATATTTGGCCCATGTTGTCCCTGTTATTTGTTAAAGGATCAGCTACGTACATACCTGTGTTGTTAATTATTAAACATTATTATTAGTGGGGGAACAATCATGATTAGAGAGAGCAATTGCCAACGGAGACGGTTCCAAAACTGCAGGATATCAAGTAGGATCAAGGAAAATAATAAAAAAATCATTAAGCTCATTGTCATTTTTAAGACCTGTTTTGGTTGCTCTGAAGTTAAATTGCCTTGGCTTCCCTTTGGTGTATGTGTAATTTGCGGTCACCAACTCTTTCCAAAGCATGGACTTTTTCTAGTCCAAGAATTCAGATTTCCTCTTTATTGTCTATTTGGTGGTGTTCCTGCCAATGTTCAGACAATGGGTGCATGGGGTCACTGTTCTCGATTGAATTAAAATGTTCTCTAATTCTAATCTGCAGTTTTCTTTTGATGCTGCCTATGTGGATCTTTTTTTTTTGTTTGTTTTACAAACATAGACTATTGCATACATCTAGTAAGTGCTGTAAGGGTTAATGAAATCAGTGATCCAGGTTTCTTTTTGATGCTCAATTTTATAGGTAATGAGTTTGCTACGGGTATATGGGACATTGAGCATGTGCCACATTTGTAGAAAACTGTAAGGTCATTAGGCAGCTAAGGCTACTTGACAGGTTTAGGTGTCAGAATCATTTAACTAGGGCATAACATGTTTCTTATTATGTTTGCCCCACAATGAACAATGGTGGGCTTGGCATTGATATACGGTTTAAAGTTCTAATCTAGTGTTAGAAGGTATCAGTTCTTCATAATTCTTGGCACTGTGTCCAAAACATTGTGTTCTAAATGTCAGCGTCTCTTGATCTAATATCCTGATCTCTTTTGTTTTTGCAGTCATTTATCTATATCTTCTTTTCGTGCTGTCAAAATGGTTGTTTGAAAATATCTTCTCTGTAGGTTGGTGTTCCATAAATTCCCAACATATTTGCTTTTATTTAGAATGAGCTTTCTTGATAACGTTCCATTTGACGTGAGAAATGAACAATCATGGCGACTTTTTTGAGAAAGAGGATTAAGGAAAACTCGAAGTGGTCAGTAAGACAGAATTTTCTGTATCATAATATCTTGTAGTTGGGCTATCCAGAAAAAATGCTGCTCCTCCTTGACATGTAATTGGTGCCCTCGACTGCACCCATGTAGATTTGGTAGTCCCACATGCCGTGGAGGCGGTGTACCACAATCAGAAGCTATACCATTCCATCAATGTGCAGATGGTGTGTGATGCCAGCCAGATAATAACACATTGCTGTGCCAGATACCCAGGATCCACGCATGATGCCATGGTGCTGCGGACCTCCTCACTACCCCGCTACATGGAAGGAGACGTTGTACGAAGTGGCTGGCTATTGGGTGAGTCTGCCCTCTGGGCCATGGGAGGAGATGGATTGGCGGGGGGGAAATGCATATGCAAGGGGAATGCCCTCTGGGCCATGGGAGGAGATGGATTGGGGGGGGGGTACATGCATATGCAAGGGGAATGCCCTCTGGGCCATGGGAGGAGATGGATTGTGGGGAATGGAAGTTTCTTGAGTCATCCCCCGACACACAGCCCTCACATTTGCTTACAAAATGCCCCTAGCCAAGACATACATTGGGTGGCCTGGTGGTTTAAAAGCCTAGGACCCTAGGTCGTGTATGTCACCCAAGGGTGCCGCCATGGATTGGCATGCACCGTACAGGGCTGACAGTCATGTGGATGTGGCTGCCATTGACGAGATTGTGCATATGAACTTGAATGATGTACAGGCTAAGCACACTTGTCAACTGAGCCTCATCCTCACACATACCTCCTTCTGCTCCCATGTAGGTGATGCTGGATATCCCCTGAAGGCGTGGATACTCACTCCTGTCAGGAACCCGCAGAACAGGCACGAGGAGGACTTCAATCATGCACATACACGTACGTGTGTGGTCATTGAGCATACGTTTGGCCTTTTGAAGGCACGGTTTTGCTGCATCAGCAAATCAGGAGGGGCACTCATATACGGGCCTGAGAAGGTGGGCAAGATCATCACGGCATGTGCAATGCTGCATAACATGTGCATCCGGCGGAACATACCCCTGCCACCTGACGTGGAGCTGCCACCACCTGGTGAAGGAGAGGAAGGAGTAGATGTGGGACATAGGCCATGACGCGAAACACGTGAGGGTCGCGCAGTGCGGCAATTGGTCACAGACCAATCATTCTGATGTACTTTGATGCAGAGGGTGCCATGTGTAGGGAACTGTGGGTACTGGGTGTGCGGGCACATGTGCAGGATTCACCATGAAGCAATAAATTGACAAACAACAAATCAGCAATGTCCACTCATGTGATGTTTGCTACACAACAGGTGTATTTGTGAGATATTTTGTACAACATGATTCAACAATCCACGCCCCCACCTCTCCCCACCCTACTCCCATGCCCCCAAACACCCCAGTACTACACACTACACCCACCACCACCCTCCACCCACCCCCTAACACCCAAAGTCAACTATGGCACGACATCTGACTGGATGTATACCCAAAGAGTTTCTGCAGGGTGGCCCTGCTACTGTGGAGCCCCCTTGGGAGGTGGGGGTTGGATCTCTGAGCGCCGCAAAATACCACAGGGACGTGCGCACAGGGGCTGGTCTGCCTCGAACTCGCTGCCGTGGTTGATGCGGATGAGCCAGATGGTTGTGAGCCCAGGGGCAGGGTGTGCACTTGAGTTGATGGCCTGGATTACGGCCGCAGTGCTGTCCTGGATGATACGGCATGTTGTCTCCCCTTCAGCAAGGTACTGCTGCACATAGCCTTGCATCGCCTCTTGCCGGGCCTCCATCCTGGACAGACGTCCGTCAAGGTCCCATATGGCAGTGTGGGTTGTGGTCGGTGGGTGATGTGGTGGCACTGCATGAATCATGGGGCATTGCCGGAGACCACTCTCCATGGCTGCCCTGGTCGGATGAGTCCCGCCAAGGTGTGTCCTGTGGGGTGGCCTGCGGGCTTGGTGTGTGAACTTCAGGCTCTGAGTGGACAAGTCCTGCATCGTCCTCATTGTCCGGGTCAGCTCCCTCATCAACACTATGATGTGCCGATGCAGCTATCTACCCAATTGTGCTGGCAGCAGCAGACTATGTGCCATCCTCCATGCCTGTTGTGTCCTCCGCCAGTGTGGATAGTGTGACCAGGGGTGCAGGGGCAGGTGTCTGCTCTTCCTGTGTGGGTGTCTGTGCGGCTGTATTATCACCGGTTGTTGATCCGCTTGCCGCTTGGCCCATCCTTGGTCCACTTGAGGTTGATGGTGCTGTGCCATCACCTTGCCTCCTAGGCCTTTTGGCTGCTGTTGTGCATTGTGCACTCCCATGTGCTTCATCACTGACTGCATCCGTACCTGTGGGAGACAGAGAGTGGCAGGGCATCAGGGCTGGTGCATTATGCATGCATTTGTCTTTGGGCATGTGGCGCCATCTGATCAGTTGCATGCCTGGCTTTGTCGGGGACTGTGTACATGCAAGGCTGGAGGGTGCATTTTGAAATTGTACTGGTGTTCACATGTTCACCATGTTAGCTGCTGTTGGGCCTTGATGTGTGTCGGGAGTGTCGTCCTGGGTGACACGTGCACGTAATATGTGTGTCGGGTGTGTATTCGTGTATGGGGGCGCAACATACATTGGGATGGGATAGTGGTGGCCCCAACATGTGTATATGGATATGTGCAGGTTTGCATGATGGGCCATGTATCAGCTGACGTTGCTGCCACATTTGGAGGACAATGAAGTTGATTAGTTATCGTGTTTTTGTAGGGACACTCACCTTCGTAGGGACACTCACCTTCATCTGCCGATGTTGGCACGCCAAACTCTGCTCCACCGACTCCTTCGATTGACTCCACATCTATGACAGAGCTGCAGGTCTCCTCCCATCTTGCCAATTTCAGTGGTGAGTGTGGTCCTCCTCCTGTTGCCAGCCCCTGGCTCCAATTGGCCGACAAGATGTGCCAGACTCTCAGCCTGAGGTCATCCCACCGTTTTTTACAATCGCGCACTGTGCGTGCGGTGGTGCCGACTGCACTTACTTTCTGGGCAACTTCTTCCCAGATGGCCTTCTTCTTCAGCTGGGCTGGACGCCTGAGGTCGTTGCAGAACACCACTTCAGCATTCGCCACTAGGGTGTCGGCTAACATGTTCAGCTCATCGTCCGTGAAACGTGGTTTTCACAGGCGAGCTGTGCCTTTACGGGTGGCCTTCGACATGTTGTCCTTGGTGGCCTAGGAGATGTGGGCCCTCATTACGACCCAGGCGCTGGACCATGGTGCTATTAGCACCATGGTCCATGTCGGTCTCCGCCATGGTGGATGGCGGTATTACCGCCCCCATCACCAGGTTGGCGGGGTGGTAATTCCCCATTCACCATTTGCCCTTCCCCGTTCCCATTTTGCCCCATAGGGCATAATGGGGATGGGGAAGGCGCTAATTACGGCACCGTAAATTACGGTTGCTGTAATTAGCTCCAAGGTCCCTTAGCGGGTTGGATTTTAACGCCTGCAAAAAGCAGGCGTTAAAGCCTCCAACCCGCTAAGGGACCTTGTAATCAGGCGCTAATGGTTTAACGGCGCCAACGCTCTTTACGGTGCCGTTAAACCATTAGCGCCAGGGTCGTAATGAGGCCCGTGGTGTTGAAGGTCCTGTAGGTGGAGGATGGCAATGGATTGTGTTTTTGAAGATGGCCGCCATGGCATTTCCCGTTCCGGCGCAATGACGTTACTTCCGGGTCTGGTATTAACGGGCCCGTTATTAGCACTGTGTCGATACCGGTACCGCTATTTAGGGGTTGCCGAGGGCAGAAGCGTTCTGTGCGTATTCGTCAATGCCGCTGTCGGGGGGTTTGAGGGTCGTTACCGGCGTGCAGGGGTGCGCATGCTCGCGCACTCTTGATCGCCCGCTATTTGCGGGTTGATGCCAAGCCGGACATGTTATTAACGCCATGCCGGTACCGGCTGGTTTTTAGCGCCAACCTCGTGATGAGGCCCAGTGTGTTATTAAGAACTGAGCTACATTATCTTTCTAGAGAGGGGTTGATTTTTGCATCTGAACCATTCTGTGTTTTTAAGTCTGCTTTTTCCAAGAAATCATATTTGCATTTGGGAGTGAGGTTCTTTGTCTAAGATGTTTGTGGTGTATTTGAAGACAATTCAAGTCCTGCAAAGAAAGAACGGAGCCTTTTGGATGTACAAAATAACGGTGTGTTTAATGTAGGGCAGTGAAAAAAGAATTAGTATCAATGTACATTGTAGACTGTACCAAACAGTCTTTTATGATGTTAAGGAGTATGTCCGTAAGAATTACCTCAAAGTCCATTTTACAAGATAGTGAACACCTGTCAAGACCATGCAGGCGATTACCCTAGGTGGATATATGTAAGGTACAGTACTCTGATGACTGTTACAATATCACCATGGCATTCCTTTGGTGAGTAGTCCATTCGTAAATGAATCAGGCACCTGGGAACTGTAGGAGATTCACTATGGCTGGGTGATGATGGAAATGTGGAGGTTGTATTTACCTTGAGAATATGTAAATTAAACCATTGAAGGAATCAGCCTGAGAGTGTAATTTCACCCTAGTCCCATCTCCTTCTTATATATATTGCCTGTCTCTGTTTCAAAATGTGTTGTATTCCCATTATGTTCGGATAGAAATTGAAAATGTTGGCATTTAGCCCGTTATAAATGTGTACAATCTTGGCCTTTTGGTTTCATGTTAGTATAAAAGTTCTTCTGTTAAAGCAATATTATTAAAGCATTAAAAGACTCCAGCTAAAGGATGTTTTTGGCAAGGCTGACGCAGGGTGATGTATTTAAAATATGACAGTCAATGGCCCTCTTCTACACAAGTTCACTGTTGCATCTTACCAAGATACAGTTAACCGACTCATACACAATGATTTGGCACATGATGCTATCAAGACAAATGCATTTGTAAACCATAGTCATTTGAAATGAAAATAGCCTGTCAATAATTTCAGCTATTGCAATATGGAAAAAGTTACTTACCTGTAACTGTTGTTCTCCAGCATGGGTCTGTCCTGGATTCACATGCTCATGAATATTCCCCGTCGTCAGGCTCGGAATCCTCGGTAAAGAAAAAAATCAGTTTCAGTTTCGTTTCTGAACTGTCTTTCTCCTAATAACCAATCAATGGTCTCTGGGTCATACTGCCCACAGCCAATGACTGCCCTCTACCTAAGCCCCTCCTCTGGCAGCCATCTTCGGATTTGGTTGCACGTAAAGTGGCAGTAGGACCAAGTGAAGAGCCGCAGAGGGGTTGGAGGGAGGGTTCGCATGTGAATCCATGCCCGACCCATGCTGGAGAACAACAGTTTCAGGTAAGTAACTTGTTCCTTCTCCGGCATGGGGTCTGGCATGGATTCACATGCTCATGAATATAAGAATACATAGCAGTACACACATGCACAACCACGGGAGCTGGCAAGGCTCAACATTAAGCATTTCATCAACTCAACATTAAGCATCTCTTACCTCCTCACCAGGCCCACCTTCAGGCGAACATGTTGCGCAGCACTGCCTGGCTGAGTCTAGACTCCTCCCTGGAATCCCAGTCGACGCAGTAGAATCTCGTGAAGGTGTGTGTCGACCTCCACATAGCAGCCCTGCAGATGTCCAGCCGAGGCATACCAGATAGAAGCGCCCTGCTAGCAGCGATCGCTCTGATCGAATGGGCTCTCGGACGGCCGGGCAATGGTGATGCAGCCGGAGAGTGATCTGGAAATGGAAGCCTTCGAGAGGGCCTTCCCCTGGTTCACAGGTCCAAAGTTCACAAACAGCTGTGATGTCTTCTGAAAACTCTTTGTGCGGTCCACATAGAACTTCAGCGCTCTAGCTACATCCAGCGAGTGCAAAGTCCTCTCGGCCGGCGACGAAGGCGATGGGAAGAAAACAGGTAACACCAAGGGCTTGTTGAGATGGAAGTCCGACAGCACCTTGGGCATGAAGGAGGGGTGCGTCCTCAACACCACCCTCGACTGGTGCAAAGTCAGGTATGGAGGCTTCCCACTCATCGTGCAGAGGTGATGGCCACAAGAAACACTGTTTTCCACGACAGGAACTTCAACGGTGCCGAATGCAGAGGCTCGAAAAGCGGGCCAATGAGCCTGCTCAGCACCACGTTGAGCTCCCACGCCAGGGCCGGAGCCTTCACCTGCGGAAAAGATCGGGACAGTCCCTTCATGAACTCCTTCACCAGGCGATGGGACCACAGAGATGAGCGTCCCGGAGTTCTGGTGTTGCGGGAGATAGCCGCCAGATAGATCTTGATGGAGGCATGGGCCAGTCCCACCTTGGCCAGCGATAGCAAGTACGGCAGCACTTGAGGGACCGTAATCCGCAGAGGGTTAATCTTCTGTGCTCGGCACCAGACAAAAAAACCTCTTCCATTTGTGTCCGTAGCACTTGAGAGTTGAGGACGCCTTGGCCTTGCAAGCACCTCCTTGCAGTCCGCCGGGATATCGTACCCTCCAAACTCTAGTGCTGCAGGAGCCAGGCCTGCAAGTTCAGCGACCCCGGGTCGCGGTGGAGGATGGCACCTCCTTCTCTCGAGAGGAGATCTGCGTCCATCGGCAGTTTGACTGGGGGGGGCTCTGACATGTCCAGAAGGTCCAGGAACGAGATCTGTCTCGGCCACGCCGGTGTGACGAGGATCATCTTGCACCGGGACCGTTTCAGTTGGTTGATGAGTCGCAGCAGCAATGCCAATGGTGGGAACGCATAGAGGAACAGGCCGCTCCAGGGGAATGAGAAGGCATCGCCCATGCTCCCCGGCTGGGAAACCTGCTGGCGAACCTCCGGCACTTGGTGTTCGTAGCTGTTGCGAATAGGTCGATCTGGGGATTGCCCCATCGTTGGAATAGCTGATCCACTTGATCCTGTCGCAGCTCCCACTCGTGGCACGAGCGCAGCTCCCTGCTGAGTGAGTCGGCGATGATGTTCTTTATTCCTGCCAGGTGGAAGGGTACCAGAAACATCCCTTGAGCGACGGCCCAGTGCCACAGATCCTGGGCCTCCTTGGATAGGGCTGGGGATCTAGTGCCTCCCTGCTTCCGGATGTAGAACATCGTGGTGGTGTTGTCGGTGAAGATCCTCACCACCTTGCCCTTGAGGGACGGGAGGAACGACCCGAGGGCCCAGAACACGGCTCAGAGCTCCAGGACGTTGATGTGTAGTGACCTCTCCTCCGAGAGCCAAATGCCTCTTGTGTGGAGATCTCCGGTGTGCGCTCCCCATCCATCCAGGGTGGCATCCGTCATCACCGTCTCCTGATTTGCCAGGGTCTGGAAGTCCATACCCGCCGCGCGATGCATACCGGATTGCTTGGCGGAAGGTCTGGTTGAGTGAGATCCTGTCTTCAAAGATGCCCGCAGCATGCATCCAACGGGCGTCGAGGCACCCTTGCAGTGGACGCATCCGCAGCCTGCACAGGCATATGAGGTAGATGCACGAGGACATCGTGCCGAGAAGGGACTTGATGGACCTCACCCTGACCAAGTCCATGGTCGAGAGTCACTGCACCTTGCCCAGGATGGCCTTCGTCCTTTCCTCCGACGGCAAGGCCAACCGTGCCACTGTGTCGAGCCAGGCTCCCAGGAACAGTGCCACTTGCGACGGCACCAGGTGGGATTTCGCGAAATTGATGGAGAATCCCAGATCCGTAAGCAGCTGGATGGTCTTCGCTGTGTGCTCGCTGGCGAGTTCTCTTGTCTTTGCTCGGATGAGCCAATCGTCCAGGTAGGGGTAGACGTGGATCCCTGCAGGCGCAGCCGTGCCGCCACTGGTGCTAGGCACTTGGTGAATACCCTGGGCGCTGACTTCAATCCGAAGGGCAGGGCCTTGAACTGGTAGTGCCCTCCGTGGACTACGAATCTGAGAAACTTTCGATGTCCTTTTAGAATGGGGATGTGGAAGTAGGCATCCTCCAAGTCCAGCGATGATAGGAAGTCGCCCTCCTCCAGCTGTCCCAGCACGTGCTGGTGAGTGACCATCCGGACTTTCTGGGACTTGATGTACTTGTTTAAACGGCGAAGGTCCAGGATGGGTCGCCATCCGCCGGTCTTCTTTCTTACGAGGAAGTATCGAGAGTAAACTCTGGAGCCTCTTTGAGACGAGATCCATGGCCCCTTTCTTCAGCATCGCCCTTACTTCCAGCAGCAGTTGAGGGACGTGGTTTTCCTTCCTGGCCACGGGAAGAATGCAGGGGCACTTCTTCGGAAACTCGAGAGTGTGCCCGCGGGCCAGGGCATCCAGCACCCAACGGTCGGTGGAGATGGACTCCCACACGCTGATGAACTTCGCCAGCCGGCCTCCCACCGGGGTGCTCAGGTGGGGGCCCGACGCTACAGCCAGTTCAGTTGAGGAGTGGAATCCTCTGCCTCCATGGGTCCCGTGGGACGGACTTCCTCAAACCTCTTGTCCAGGATCTTCACGACTTCAGCCAGCTCCTCTTCAGAGGCTGTATCCGTGATGGCCACCGCCCCCACTCTTTTTCCACAGGGGTTCTCACGGGGGTCATATCGATGGGTTGAAAAGAGGAGTCCCTCCGCGGTGGCAGGGAAACTCTGGGCCCCGAGGTCGTCTCCACTGGGGAAGCCTCCACAAGCTTTTCCAGGGCCGCCACGACTCCCTCGATAGAGGCCTTAGCCGGATGAGTCAAGGTCTTCACGACCTTAGACGCGCCTGAGGCCTTGACCTTGGGGGGAGGGTTGCCGACTCGCTCCCCCTCGGCTGTCTCCGTCGGGATCGACCGGGACCTATCCCTAAGTTTACCCGGGTTCTCCGACTTTCTTTTCCCCAAGCCAGAGCGTTGGCTCGTGGTTGATGGCGTCGGTGAAAGTGTGCCCTGCCTGGCAGCCGAGGAGCCCGACTGTTCGGCGCTACCGGTGCCGGCAGACTCGCGGTGCTTTGCCTTTTGTTGGGCCCCTGTCGCCGGAGCGCCCTCAAAGGTCTTAGAAGACCGCTCGGACCTCTTCTTCTTCTCACCTGCTGCTGGGCTCTTACCCTCCAGCCAGTTGGTGAGGCGGATACGCCGATCCTTCATGGTCCGCTCCGACATGTTCTGGCAAAACGCTCAGTCCTCCACGTGCATTTTGTCTTTGTGAAGGCAGTAGAGGCATCTGGAATGCTTGTCCTCCTTGAAGACATTCTGCAATCCGCATCCAGGGCAGCACCTGAACAGCTTGGATCCGGGCGTCATGCTCCCTTTGTCCTGGGCTATGTCCACGTGGGGTAGGCCTCAAATCTTCTGGAATCCTCCGAGAAGAGGAACTCGACGAGAACTTCGCCCTTGAGGGGCGTAAAAAATTCCAAAACGGCTCCCCGTTGATCAGAAGTAGAAACGGTGGAGCTTGAGGCTCGATTGACTGAGATTAAACTCTTTGAAAAATCGCAAAACGCAGTAAAAGCTCGAGAGCTATAGCACGAGGACTCCCAACACTTGAACGTGCTGTAAAAATCCGAAGCCCAGAGGAGGGGCTTTGGTAGAGGGCAGTCATTGGAATGGGGGCAGAATGACCCAGAGACCAGTGATTGGTTATTAGGAGAAAGACAGTTCAGAAACGAAACTGAAACTGATTTATTTCTTTAACGAGGATTCCCAGCCTGACGACGGGGAATATTCATGAGCATGTGAATCCATGCCAGACCCCATGCTGGAGATTCACATATATTTCAGACTCAATCCATTTGTGGCATTATTTTGGAAAGGAAGAGTTTGCCAAATATGGAAAGGATGGAGTTGGTGTTCTCAACGGTCTCTAGACAAAGTAATAGTTAATGGGTATGAAATTGAATCCAGCCTAACCATCAATGCTTTTTCTTAATTGAGCATTATACCATTGTTTACCGTCTTGCGTAAGAAGTAGACGCAAAGAGTGCCAAAAGTAAAGCTGTGCTTTGGGGTTGCATGGCCAGTTAAGCATCGATCTCTTGCACACCCTTTTGGAGACACCAAGTATTTAGACATCTTCATTCCTTTATCTAACAACACAAGAATGGTCACATCGATCTTCTCATCCAGTAGCCTCTGCTGAGCCATATAAACGGTGTGCCTTAGAAATCCAGAGTCAAATCCATCTGCTCTGAGGACCAAGATGGTCTTGTTACTCATGTGCAGAACATTGTAGATGTTCTCAGTTCTGGACTTCCCAGCTACCCAGTCCCTTTCTTCTAAGCAGAGTTTAAAACGTTTCCTTCCCATTTCCTCCAGGCGTAAAACAAGTTCATTGTACACCCAGTCAGTAATAGCAGTCTGTTCTGTATCAAATGCAACAAATGCATCATACCAAACATCATTAGTGTATGGAATAGCTGTGTAGCATTTTTTGATAGTTGCCTTGAGTATATGGGTGCTATACCAGATATCCCACCAATACAGCTTCTTTAGGATTGGTAAGGCTGTGAAAAAATATTACTATTAAAGATGTGAACCTGAATGACAGATTACCATATATATCCTGGCATGATCGAGGGTCCATTGAAAGTAGTCTCTGATCTTTTTTGGTGTCAGGTGAGTCCCATACCAGACGAGTGGAGGTACCCCCAATTTCTATACTGGTGGATTTTAAAAACATAATAAACCAGTGTGCATCACAGGTGCACTTTAGTGGATTTCCGCTAACATCCAAGTGTTTTAAATTCTTAAAGAGTGCACTAGGAAGGCTGTTTTCATCTATGGATTTGATATTATTTTTTAGTATTAAATATTTAAGGGAACTAGAATTGGAGAAGAAGGCGCTATTTAAAGTCGTAATATGATTGGATTCCAGATTCAGAAAGGTGAAATTCTTTCCGAAGTAAACTTGGCTACTTGGCAAATTCTTCAAACTGTTAAAACTAAGAACCAGGATTCTCAAACTGGTGAGACAGCTTAGATATTGCCACTAGAAAATTGTTATCTTGTTAACGGCAGTGTACCATTTTTTCAAACTCTTAGGCAGAAATTCCATCACTTGTTTTGGTATGGTTTCTAATCTGTTATGTGAAATGTCCAACACTTCTAATAGAGGGAGATTTTTAAAAATATTCAGGTAGGTATGCGTCCCTCTCTGCCACATTATGTCCAACCTATTATATCTGAACACCAAGACTCGGAGTGTAGGACTTCTCAGTTCATTTGATATTCTTATGCCTATGGTATTATAAGAAAGACTAAAAAACGTGAGTGAGGTAAGGTTTTCAAGGAAATCAAAATGGTGACATAAACCCTTTATCATAAATTGGTATTCATTGTAATAAGAGTATCTCCAAGTTGGGGATTTCCTTGAAGGTATTATTATGGTACAAGTCAAATCTGTTGTTTGCAAGATCTAAGAGTCGCACTAATTTGAGGTATGAAAACTGGCTCCCATCCAGGCACTGGTTGATGAAATTATAGCTCAAGTTGAGGCAATCAATATCCTCCAGACCTTGAAAGATATCTGGTTCAATTTGCGCAATATCATTAAACGACAAGTCCAGGGTCCCATTGTAGGTTTTACAAGATGGAAACTCAAAATTAGTTTGTATCATGTGTATCCTTGTACGCTCCTGGAATACGCCAGTCGAAGTGCGGTTTAGCCAAAGTCACTTCTTGGGAAAAACCTAGTGGCAAGGATTCTGTGTAGCCTTGACATCTCTCGCGTGGTTTGGTAAGTGTTCAAATGTTTTCAGACGAATCAGTGAATTTAAGTTTTGGGAAACCCGAGAAGAGTGTGGGATTCACATCCTCAATGAAATTTTTTCTGAAGCTGGTCCATCTGAGGTTTGAGAGCTTCAGTAGAGGCAGTATTCCATGCTCATCCAAATGCTTAAAAAAATATCCATTGATGGAAATATACTTCAATGAGTGCATAACTGAAAATGTTCTAGAAAGGAAAAGCCTGGGAAAGAATATCCCAGGCTCATAATTATAGTCTATTGTGAGAGACTCTAGGTTGTTAAGCTTGGAGAAAAAAGTTCCATTTCCAATTTCAAAAGCTAGAAAGTTGTCCGATAGATCCGATTTTCTTAAATTGGTTAAGGTGTTGAACAAACTATCATTCAAATAACGTAAAGAGTTGCCTCTGAGGTTTAAGTAGTGGAGATTTTTCAAGTTGTGAAATGCATCTGGGTCGATCTGAAGTGCAGAGTTGTTAGAACAAGGGACGCAGGGGCAAGCAGCATGGTCGCATCGCTGGCAATTCCATTGCAGATCAAGATATTCATGTTTAGTCTGACTGCTTTATTTCATGTATCTTATTTTCGTTAAGAACCAGAGAAACTAGCGTAGATGGGAGCCCCAAAGGAATCCTTGTGATGTTGTTAAATTCTAATGATAAAATTCTTAGGGCAGTGGCATTTTTTAAAACGTCTCTTGAAAAGGTGAGTGAAGAGTTGCATGGGTTGCGATAATAGCAGTTCATGCCAAGATATAGTTCCTTCAAGTTAAAAAGCCCAGACATATTTAGATATCCTAAAACAACTATATTGTTCATTTCTAAATCCAATACTTGCAGACTGGAAGGTAGCTCAGTACGTGATGTCAAGCTATGTACTGCAAGAGACAGATTCTTCAATCATTGGAGCTTAGCAAATGCATTTTCCTCAATGGTCAGCTTGCATTATATTCCTTCATCTCTTACATCCCCAGGTGCACAGTTCCAACTTAAATTAATGGACTGGACATGAGGAACCCCTGAGAAAGAATCATTGGTTATCAGCTCGATGCAGTTTTTACTCAGGTTCAGCTGCGTCACATTAAGAGAATTGATGGATGGAATCTGGCTTAAATTTCTGTTGCCACAGTCCACTTGAGCGGGGTTGTTGAAGTCGTTGCCTGGCAGGAATTGAGGAAATGAGCCAGAGACCACCTCCACTGAAATGATCACTAGGATATTAAGTTTCCGAAATGCTAAAAAAAAATATATATTAATTTAAGCAACAGAAATGACGCAATTCAGATATATAGATTGCAATTTCTCACACTAGACTGTGCTTACTTTGCATAATTGATTTACCACTGCGTGTACTCTGCGAACGACTTAAAGCTGACTGTCGTATGGCTATATCAAGCTTAAAGCTCTTACTGGTATTTATTTGGTTTGGACATGAAATAAACATTTCATATTGCTTGTTATTTTGATGCAGATAATAACATGAAATTGTTAAAGGACAACTGCATTTCCCCAAAAAACTCGCCTATGTAATTATGACAGAACACGTTAGATCCATGTCTCACACACAAATATATAATCTGTTGGTTTAGCACACAAGCCACTCCTCAACAATGACAAGACATGGCTTATGTGACACCCATGCAGGAATAGGTAGCTCGTGGTGTGCTGCAGCACAGTGCCATTTCGGGACCACCAAGGCCTTCTCCTCTTCCTGCCAAGTGACTCCACATTAGGCTTAGCACCTCTAGTGAAGTCTGGCCCTCTGGGACTGCATAAAGACATTATAACCCAACTGTGGCCTTTCCAGCATTATGATGCCTTCCAACATATCTCACAGTGAGCAGCAGCACTGTCACAGCCACCTAGATGCCACAGACTTGTAATGAATGCCCAATTGTATCGTTTGTGTTATGTTCATTCCCAAATGGCTGATATCAGGCATGCAGATAAGGCAAAAGAACATGCACCCCACAATGAAGGTTGAACATCATCTGCACCGACAGTCAGAAGCACAAGTAATTCTGGCTGCTTCCCGCCCTCATTATGTAATCTCGCTCAGTTTTTGTGATACTCAAACCGGCTTAATAGACAATTTGTGTGGGCGCTCTATGTTCTTAGCGGACCCTTTTACAAGTACAGCGTATACTTTATTCATGGCATTTCCATGCAAGCCTGACCTAAATGTAGCAATCAAGAGTATTACATGGAACAGGTTTTATAAGAGAGGACACCACAAAGCATCATATGAAAGCATTGTCAGTCACCATATGGGAACACCCATTAGCTTGTAAAAAGGTGCAAGCAGGACAACCAACCAAACTACTCAGAGTGGGTCATAAAAATAGTAACACTCGCAAATGAGCCTATGAATAATACACTGACATCCTTCACTCAGACATCACTCACGCACAGCATTCAGCCATACAGACACACAATAGAACATATGCCACACACCGTTCCCCAAGCATTTCACACAAACTCAAACTTACACAAACTGCGAAAACACAATCAGCCCAAGTTACCCCCATGGGGGATTTGAAAAACATTGGGCCCGAGTCCGGCGGTAGCCGCGCCGTAAAAACTGGCATGTTGCTGCTGGACCGGTAATACCATTCCGCCTCCGTGATTGCCGGAATCACCGGGGCATCACAACCCCAGTGATCCGGTAATTCTGGAGGCGGAATTCTGTAAATCCCCATTCCCATGGAGTACCATAGGACTCCATGGGGATGGGGACCATGGAAACACTGGTTCTGTCTATGACAGAGCTGGTGTTTCCATGTCCGCCTGCAGGCGGGTGGTGTTACTCCCGCCAGGTCAGACCTGGTTGGAGTGACACCTCCTGCCTGCAGGACTCTGAATCAGCCGGTGCGGAAACAACAGTGGCAGCAGATTTACCACCACCATTGTTTTCGGACCGGCTGACTTGTAATGAGGCCCAATGACTCCTATACTTTAAAAAGTGCACTTCTGGCACGTCACTTTTCCCTTACATACGTCCAAAATGATACTTTGTACTTCTGTCTTGCTACACTTTTGCACTGTAGTCCAACTGCACTTCTTTAACATCACATCTAATGTAGCCATGTACCCTCATCAACATACCATATATTAACTTCACATTTTCTCGCGTGCACTTCTATCATGCAACAGTGTTATCTTGTCACATCCATTTTCTCACGTGCACTTCTGTCCCACTACAATTTCATCACGTCATATCTAGTAACCAGCGTGCAATTCTCTCATGCTATTATACTATCATATCACTCCCAATACAGTGTATTCCACCGTCACGCTACAACATTACACCACGTACATTATATACGGCCACTCTTGTCACGTTGCAATGCTTCTCATCACATCCCATCTACATGTGCATTCCTATCACGTTATGCTGCTTCACATCACATCATTGCACACACACACCACTTTATAATTATGATTTGTAATTATAATTATTATTTCATAAAGCGCTTAATACCGGAGACCAGTTTCTACGCGCAAGACCTCGTGTTTATGGCGGCTATGTATGCTGACTACACTACACTGCATATACCTATTGTCTATAACGGTACATATTCATCCCTGCATTCTTAGACCATGGTATATGACATCACAAAACATCCATGTGGGAGATAGTCATAAACTCTCACAAATAACAGAAGACTAGACACAAACTACTATACAGTGTATTATTTGCTTCCATCCTGCACATGCCTTACAAAATACAATGTATATTAATCATGCCCTATAAATCCTTGTTGCAACATGAAACCTGAAAAGCCTGGAAACGAGTTAACAGACGTCTGTTGAGATCTGGTGGGCAGGAATGGAGTCTAGACACAGACCAGCTTGGAGCCACTTGATATAGAAAACCAGGTATGTTTTATTTGCATATTTACAGTCCATATGTTCCAGTTACTCTTCGGCTATATACATGACAGAGAGACATAGATCAGACCAACCACCGACCATCCTGTAGCACACCCAGCTCAGGCCCAACTGACACTCTCAGAACACTCACCAACATTCCACTGAGCTGCCAATCACTCCTAGCACCAACATTCTCACAGCATTCATAGATGGCCAGAGGGGACAGGACAACATAAACACATCATAACATCTCATTAATTGCCCTCAAGTCTTGTAGTAGTCTCCATTTAACTTCTATTGTTACCTCACATTTGCGCACCAGCGAAACAGGCATGTTGCGGGGAGAGACAGTATAAACAAGTATGCCTTCGGTCAACAGGCCCTGAATTATGGGTTCAACCCCCTGTATCGCTTCTGGTGTAAGGGGTTATTGTTTTACTTGGATTATCATGAAATTATTGAAAATAAAATACTTAATGAGAAATGACGCATTATTTTGGGACAATATTTTTTAATAATGCAGGGGGAGACCCCGCGGCTCCCCCCTTCACCGCCCTACCTTCAGCTATTTTCTTACCCCAACCCCATCTATATATTTATACAAATGTACAAAACTGCCTAACAATTTCGATCAAAAGAATGTGGTCATTTTTCATTAGGTAATGTTGCATTCCATTATTTCTGTGGATACCGTTTTATTTGGGGAAGATGATATTCTCCTTTAAAGGTATCACTAATGGTTCACAAGAAGTAATGAGCCCAGCATCATTTGAGCCCGGCGCCCATAACGGTTTTGGAACATCATGAAGCCAATCGAGCAAAAGTGTTTGCGAAGTTGCAAGCACTTAGTGTATGTGACTAAGGTATAGGCATCCACTGCAGTTGGGAGATCTGAGGCTTCTTGGGGTAGGTGAATGTATGATCCATACGATCTACAATCATCGTTGCACCGATGGCGCTGAGGCAGTCCATACCCAGGAGATCACTACTGGTGGTTGGGCTGAGCAGGAATGCCTGTCTAGCAGTGAGGGGTCCCAGGGTTAACACTGTTGGGGTAGTTAAAGGTACGCATGTAGTGACACCCTCCAATCCCGTTGTGACTACGGATTTGCCTTAAATCCTCTTCGAACCCATAATATTGCGTTAATACTACCTGTCCCCTGTTCCTTCTGTACTTCCATAATTGTTGGGTAGTCATTGTGGAGGGAGCATAATCCCTAGATGGGCTCGTTAGGTGATTTTGTATCCTTTGCAATGCACGCAGGAGGAGGGAGGTGCTGAGAGAATAAGGGAGCGAGGGGGTGTCGGGTGAGGCAACCTATATGTGGGTTGCTTGTGTAGGTGGGACTTGAGGTAATGTGGCCGAGTGAGGTGGCGACTCCCGTCGTGCAGCTGGAGAGCAGTATATCTGGGGAGTGTTGGTGTCATCCTTGTTAGGCAGTGCACTAATGGGCGTGAGAACTAGGTAAAGAGCATGCTCTGTTTTATCACTGTGTTTCCTATAGTGCAATTTATTTTCTAATTTTACTTTCTCTTCATGTGTTTTTGTAAAGGTTCCTGTGCCTTAGGTGTAGATTCTTTAATTCATAGGGCAAACACAGAGTTAAATTCTCCTTCATTGAACGTGCCTGTCTGTGGAAAAATGTTAGTTCCCTGCCCAGCTCTAAACAAGAACAATCCCAATGGTTCAATGTCATTCTACAGCTTGTGTCCTTACAAGCTTAGGGCACCATCATCAACCCACCCAGGAAACCAAAAGTCTTTTTGTTCAATAAATACTAAGACGTATTCTATAAAAACGCATATATATGTTATTTATTTATTTTGATAACATTTTTCAAAAATTATTAAAATGTATAATGTGATCTTCTACAAACGTAGGAGATCTTTAATACTAGACAACACAGGGCCTACAGCACAATTAACTCAACTGTTTCTTATAAAAACACAAGTGTATTTCTCACTTCATACTACTCTTTCAATCCACAACACTTACTGCTCATTTGTTCTCATACTTTCTCAAACAACCTGTGTATGTGTGGCTGTGTATTGCCCATAGATAAGGGAAAGGAACTTTGCAAAAATCACCCGAGAGAAAACACAGGTAGAGGACTGTCGAAAACACCCCACAGCTAGAGAATAGACAGCAAAAAAGCTGTTCAACCCTAAAACTTAATTAGCTTACTAACAAACTTCCCCTTTTCAGTCCGAACATTCCCTTCAGGCCTGAGAGAGAGTTGTGTTAAATTAAATGAGATAGCAGGGTAAAAGAGAGCACGCACAGTGACACCTAGGAAGACAGCAGACACTTACCCCGGCACAGTGTGTGCCCCCCACTCCCTGCTTCTCAGCAGCAGCTTGGCTCATTACTGGCAATAATCACTGAATCAGAGGGTACCAAGCTGTCGTGTTCGCATTCTCTGGCCATGTCTGGTCTGTGGGGAATAGTAGGGAAAGGACACACATACTCTGCTAGAACAAACAGGGTCCACACACCGTCGGTATTAGTATAATGCACAATGCTTTTATTGTTCCAGGGGCTTTTTATAATTGAAAATAGCAAAGAGAAATAAGCAATGTTGAACAAAAGTACACACGTATTTCGTAAAAATCCCTTAACATTACAAAACATGGAAAAACCTTGAAGGACAAAATAACTGTCATTCTGTTCTTGGCTTTATTATCTGAGAGAACCGTTAGCAACCTTGGTTCTCAGCAAAAACTGTAATGTCTTACGTGATGAGGCTTGCTTCGTTAGCTGCTCAACAGCTAAGGCCTGGCTTGAGTGTGCAAGCGACTTGTGCCGTTGCCTTTCCACTGTTTGTTATGTGATCATGTGCACGTTCCCAGAATGAGCACTATTTATAATGTAAATGTGCCTTAGCTTAAATGAGCAGCTTAAAATGGCAGAGTATAGCAAAGAAAATGACAACCTCACAATGGCCTGGCTCCAAAAAGAGCACAATCCACCTGTGTTAGAGAGTTTTGCAGCTAGGTAGCCAGGTATGGGAGTGGTGGTTGCTTTATAGCTAATGCAAACAGTCCTAAAAGCTATTCTGGCTGGGATGGAAGCCAGTGTGCCTCCCTTAAGTTGGGAGAAATACGATTGAAAATCCTGTTTCCTGTTTTCAATTGTGCAGTGGCATGTTTGGCTGCCCTAGGTGGGCCAAGGTGAGTCACCTAAACGCTGGTGGAAGGTTCCTTCCCTTCACCCATCAATGTGGGAGCATGGCCCTGACTCTGATTCTGAAGTCTTTAGATGAAAGCAAAGGTTTTATCTTCCGGAGGAGGGTTAGCTGGTACCAGGTGGTTTGTGCCTTTTTGTTGATATGTTGTCGGAAGAAGAGAATGCTATGTTAAGTGAAGCCGAGTAATTTGTCAGTCTGGGTAAGGTGAGATGTGAATCTGTCAAGGTGCATGTCGTATAGCCACCTTGACTGATATCCTAGTTAGATGGGCGACCGAGTCGGAAACATTCTGTCTTTGTGGGATTGAACTTCAGGTATGTTCTCGTCATCCAGGCTTGGTTAGAGGTGAAGCAATATCTGAGGCGTGAGTTGTCATGGTGTCACTGACTTTTAAGTTATATTGGGTATTGTGTGCTTATTGGTGGAGTAAGATGATTGGGGATCATTGAGAAGTGCTGCCAATGGGTCTTTGTATGGATTAAAGATCACCAGGTAGAGTATTGAGCACTGTGGTAGGTAACGAGGATACAGTCTGACCTGACGTCAGGACTCAAGTCGAGGGTAAACGCAGGTGGACTTTTTTCAGAGGTCCCCCCAATTTTTTCAGAGGGCACCTTGTTATGCTAGTTTCTGGTGCCACCACAATTAAGTGGTATGTTAATGAATACCTCCACTTTTTTGTAGGACCTGTCCACTGCCTGAATATGTCGATATGGATACCTTGCTGTTTGTCTGAGAGGTAAGATATGAACCAATTGAGAACTGTGCCCCAGAAGTCCATTCTGTACGCAGGTAGGCTGGTCAGCGTGAGGTGCACAACCATGTCAAATGTGGCAGAGAGGTTGTAGAATATCAGTTATGAGTTGCTTTTGTTCATGATTTGAAGAGTAGAACGATGAAAACAGTTGTGAGAAAGAAGTCAGAAAAAGTGTTCATATCATGTGTGGTTTTGAAATGCAAAAAAGTAAAAAATAATTGTAAGATAGTAACTAAATTGGTGCTGAAAGCAGCAATGCTATAGCTGAGCAAATAATGGATCTTACATAGAAGAATTCAGTGACATGTCAGGTTGTAATCCTGAAGGCACACAAACACAATGGTGCCCTGTGGCATCCTCGCTGTATGCAGAAATATTACTGACACCTTGGGGAATCAACAAATATTTAAAGACTAGATTATTGTCAAAAAAGTCATGAATAGATCAACAAAGCCTAATTCAAATTAATCATCGATTTTGAGACCCAAAACAGCTCTCTGGATAGATGTGAACTGATTATCGTTTTATAAATATCTAAGTGATTGACTCGTACAGTTCGGAAAAGAGAAGCCATGTTTAAACTGCAAATGGTGCTCCATATAATTTCACAGTAGATAATTATGTGGTTTGCATGCCCAAAAGTAATTTGGTGGAATTTACTAAATCAGAATGTTCCTAGACCAGTAATATACCCTCAAAGAATGATAGCCATGATTCAAGAAAATGTGGTGCTCTGCTTTACATAAGCACTAGCCATTTAATTAAACTGGCCATTTAATTATACAGGTTTTGAATTCTGTTCCCATGCTTAGAGACTGGTGTCCAGTAATATAGTGGATTATAAAAGCTTAATTAACTCATACACCTTACTATCTTTCTTTACACACAACCTTTCTGCCCCCCTCCAAGCTGGTTTGTGCTCCTGCCACTCCACTGAAAGTGTGCTTGTGAAGGTCTACAACTTGAGTGTCTCTGTTTAACATTCCAGCCTATCCTCTACCTTAATCCTCCTTGACTTATCTACTGCCTTTGATACCATGGACCACTCTGAACTCCTCAATACTCTCTCTCTTCCCATGGAACTCGTGATCGAACACTTGCCTGGATCGACTCCTACCTGGCACCTTTCCAATTCTCTGTTTCCTGGAACAACAATTCCTCTCAATTCACTCCTCTTTGTGTTGGTGTTCCACAAGGCTCTGTCTTGGGTCCAGTGGAGAAACTTTGCTGAAAATGTTGGGGGGGACATGACCTCTGAAGAAAAGGTGCCCCATTCAAATGAATGGGGACAAAATAGTGTGCCATGAAAGTTGGGGGGGACAAACACCCCCGTCCCCCCTAAAATTACGCCTATGCCTGGGTCCCCTCCTGTTCACACTGTACACTTCTGCTCTCAAGGCACTTATCTTCTCCTCTGGGTTCCCGTAGCAAATCTACGCAGACAACACCCAAATCTTGTTCTTCTTTCCTGAACCCTCCACTGACATATCTACCAAAATCTGACTGTCTCTCTGCTATTAACTAGTGGATGGCCTCATATTCTCTTATGTCCAACGCTTCCAAAACAGATGTGCTTATCATTCGTACCAAATTCTCTCTCTTCCCCTGCCCTGCCTATCCAGTTGCCACCTTACACTCTTCCCTACTCCTCTTCAGCTAGATACCTTGGTGTCATCCATGATCCATCACACACATTCTCTACCTTCATCTCTAAAACAACGGCGGCTCTCCTCAACTGCCTAATCATCAGGAAAATCAGGCACTTCCTTCCCTTCAAAACTGCCAAACATCTCCTAACCACTCTTGTCTTATCTAAACTGGACTCCTGTGTCAGTATCCTCTTTGGCCTTCCAAAGGAAGCCTTCTGCCCCCTTGATAAGATTTGCTACCAGGACTCTATTTGAACTCCCTTGCTTCAAGCCAACATCCTCCTATCACCAGTAGGCTGGCTGGGTAACTATGCAAAAAAGGGCCAAATTAAAATGTCTCCTACTGGTTCATAACTCCATTCACAGTAAGGCACTTCTTTATATATCGTCTTCTATCAACCCCTACAAACC
The DNA here is from genome assembly GCF_040938575.1 of Ambystoma mexicanum. Classification (NCBI taxonomy): domain Eukaryota; kingdom Metazoa; phylum Chordata; class Amphibia; order Caudata; family Ambystomatidae; genus Ambystoma; species Ambystoma mexicanum. Next base: position 645,856,911 of record NC_090923.1, read on the forward strand.
CTCTTTCAGCCTTCATTCTCCCCCCTCCACCCTTGTGGTACCCCGCCTACCCTGTGCTTCCTCTCTTTCACTCTTCTTGCTCTGCTTACTTGAAACTCCTTCTCCTCTGCAATTCGAAAGCCTGTCCACACCAATGTATTCAAAAGGAAATGGAAAGGTCTCCTCCTCACTTCTGAACTATCCTCTAAACTCACCTCTCCAACCTTACTGCTTACTCCTTCCCTCACTGTTAACTGGACTCTTCCCTCTCTTTTACCACCACACTAGCACTTAATAGTTTGAGGTCACAGCTCATGCTTAGCCGGCTAGACTGCTTACCCGCTGACACTTAATTGTCCAAAGTGTGTCCACTGTATTGTTCCTGGTATCTGTCTAATACACCCCTTCTCAAACCTGCTTATCATGCCACTCAAACGCCTCCCATTATATGAGGCTCACTGCCTCCTGTTTATATGACTATATAACCTTATCTACGCTCCTTTGTGACCAAAATAGCATGTTTCCCTTTATGTATGTATGTATGCATGCAAATAAATAAATACAATGGGCCTCATTACGAATCAGGAGTTAAGGTGTTAACGGCGTGGTTAACGGCGCCGTAAACGGCGCCGAACCTTAACGCCTGATTACAAGGTCCATTAGCGCCATGGTGATATTAACGCTTTTGCTTTTTGCAGGCGTTAAAATCCCCATGGTGCTAAGGCACCATGGTGCTAATTACGCCCCGTAATTTACGGTGGCGTAATTAGCGCCTTCCCCACTCCCATTATGCCCTATGGGGCAAAAATGGGAATGGGGAAGGGTAAAATGGGAAATGGGGATTTACCGCCCCACTCACCTTGGAATGGGGCGGTAAATCCGCCATCCACCATGGTGTAAACGCAGTTTACACCATGGTGGTAAGGGTACGACCCAGGCGGTAACTTACCGCCTGGGTCGTAATGAGGCCCAAAATATCTCTGTACTGGATGCCTGTAAGAGCAAGAGTTTCCTTCAATTCAGTGTGCCTGACATACAAAGCAACCTATGAAAAACAATATTCACTCAGCAATTGCTGTTTTATTTTCCAACCAGAATTCTAAGATCGCCACACACCTGTTTATTGACTGTACCCAAATTCAAGAAAGTTAAAGTTGGTGGTAACTCCTTATCTGTGTTTTGGCGACGGAATTGTGGAATGTTTCTCCTTCTATTACGCCTGGAAATGAACCTTCAGACTTTTAGAAGAAAATTAAAGATGCAGCTTTTTAGAGATGTGGTTTTTAGGCAGCAGCCTTGGAGTGGGTTGTTTGTTCATTGTCTGTGCTGCTGCTTGCTATACCTCTTAATAGCGCCAAGATGCCTTGTGATGAATTTTTGTGCATCATAAAACACAACAAATACAAAGGTTTGCACAAATACGGAATTATGTCATAATGCCCATTCTCGTCAAAATGAACTGGCTACCCCTATAAGCACTCCTCACCTTCAAAACGGGTTATATCATACACTTACTTTTCTGATCTTTTACACAGCCAGTCAACGCACCTTAAACGCCTATTTCAAACTCTCTCACATCGTCTTTCTCCCGCAAACCCCAGACCAATCTAGTAATTCGACTCTATCCACTTCTGATCTTGCTACTTTCTTCTCCTCTAAGGTAGCCTCCCTTTGTGCCGCCATTGAATCTTTTATTTCTATTACGAATACTACTGGGTTGCCACTGTCTCCCCAAAACATTATTTCTTCTTTCTCTTCTTTCTCAAACGATGAAACCTCCCACTTCCTAACATGGGCTCATCCTGTTGCCTCTCCAGGTGAGCCTATTCCATCTGTTCTTATTCCTAAAATCTACCCTTGTCTTGTTTCTTATCTAACTTCTCTTTTTAACACCTGTCTCTTGACCTCAGGGTTTCCTGCCTCTTTCACCCATGCTTCTATTCTTCCTATTTAAAAAAAAACATTCCTGTGATCCTTCTTTGGCCTCTAACCTTCGTCCAATTCCTCTTTTACCATATCTCTCTAAAATACTCAAACGTCTTGTTTACTCCCAAGTTTCTACTTTTTTTTTCTGATAATTCTATTCTTCCTCGCTTTCAGTCTGGTTTCCGAGCTTTTCATTCTACAGAAACCGCTCGAATTTCCGTTTCTAATTCTCTAGTCTCTGCACGCTACTCTAGACAATCATCCTTTCTTATTCTTTTAGATTTGTCTCCGTCTTTTGATACTGTTGAACACTTTCTTTTACTTTCTTCTCTATCCTCCTTTGGGTTCACTGGGTCAGTTTCTTCTTGGTTTCAGTCATACCTATCCCAAAGAACCTTCACAGTCTCCTGGCCGGGTCAGCCTCTGACACTTTGCCACTTATCTATGATATTCCCCAAGGCTCTGTGCTTGGCCCATTTCTATTTTCTCTCTATACTTCCCCATTGGCGGAAGTTATTGCATCTTTAGGTCTTTCTCATCACTTTTACGCAGATAATACTAAACTCTTTATATCCTTTTCTTCTTTCACTCCTGAAATTCATACTAAACTCTCGGCATGCCTAGTAGCCATCAATTCCTGGATGACAGAACACTTTTTGGTACTCAATGCTGCCAAAATGGAGGTACTCTTTTTTTTTTTTTTCCTTCTAATTCTATTCCACCTCCTCTTCCTCCTTCTTCAATCGCTTTTCCTCCTTCTCACCTTCCTATCTCTTCTACTCCCTGCAATCTGGGACTTGATTTTGATTCAGAACTATCCTTCAAACATCATATCTTATATTCTCTAGCCTGTCGTTTTCACTCGTTTAACATCTGTAAAGCTCGATCTTTCTTAACTTTTCACGCTAATAAACCTTTGATTTCTTCATACATTTTTTCTAAACTTTTCTATTGTTCTGTTTCTCAATTTGGTCTTCCTCTCTCTCATCTTGCCCCATTGAAATCAGTTTTCAATGCGTCCATTCGTCTTCTCTATCTTTTTTCTCCATCTGATTCTATTATTCCCTCACTGTCTTCTCTTGGTTGGCTTTCCTTTCATTCTCATCTTAAATTTTATTTCCTGTGCTTGGTATTTAAATCTCTTTAAGGTCTTTCACCAATCTATCTTTCTTCTCTGGACTCTTTTTATACTCCAACTCGTTCTCTCTGTTCCCACAATCATCCATTCTTATTCTTTTGGACTTGTCTGCTGCTTTTGATACTGTTGATCACTCTGTGCTAAATCCTGTTTCCGTTCTTTCTCTCTGCTAGCTCCCTCCAATTGGAACTCACTTCCACTATCTGTCCGCTCCATCTCTTTATATTGTCTTTTTCATTCTTCACTAAAGCCTCATCTTCTTGAATCTGATTTACAAATTTTAGTGTTTCATTTTGTCATTTTCATTTTATTGTACTGTTTCATAAACTATGTACAGTGCTTTGGCGTGGAGCGCTTTATAAATCCCAAATAGAATACAAAAATATAAATCATAGGGAGGGGCACTCCCCCTTAACTCCCAGACAAAATCTTCAACTCTGCTGATCTGCGCATCACCCGAACTCGGATCTGGCCAGATTAGAGCATTAGAAATGCAAAATAGAAAAGACCAGGAAGCAAACATTCTCGTTGACACCCCCGACTGTGGAACTTCATACCCATCAAGATCAGACTTGCCCCCTCATCAAGACCTTCTTCTTCAAGAAGCACCTTCTATACACCCCATAAGCTACATCTCCTTGAACTGCTTCAGTCCAGTAACCCTGCAGATGACCATCGGATACAACCCAAAGCACACCCCTCCTTTCAGGACTACTACATGCTCCCCAATAACTGCACATTTTAACTATTGCCTTCTGCCTGAAATGGTATGCTGGGATTAAATGCTATGTACCCATCTCAGCTCCTCTGCCACCCTGGCATCCTACTTGCAACAACCAGGTTTGTCGAGTTTGAACAGGGCCCAGTTGCTTCCCAGCAAGGTTTGTGCTTTTTAAATCCCATACATGCATGCACCCATATGTGGTAAGGTGTGTTTCCACCATAATAATCTGTTTTATTCCTGTACCTCCCTATTGATATCCACACTTCCCAAAGTTAGGTCTGCTGTAAACAATATCAAAAATAAAATAAAAATTGCCAAACTATATATTCCTGAAAACGTTTCATTTGACATGGCTAAAGAACAAACATGCAGACTTTGTGTGCTTGAGGATTAGGGGAAACCCCTAGTGGTCGCTAATTCAGAATGTTCTGGATATGATATGATAATGTATTCATATCGCGATCGTACACAAGTGTTTCAGAGAGCGACAAGGCAAGGGAGGGGAACAGGGGCGAACAAAAAACAATCTTACTAGGCCCAGTGACATTGAGAACGCGCAAGTGCGTGGAAAAGGAAAGGGGAAAAGTGCATGGAAGGGGGAGAGTGGAAAGTGCGGAGCAGAGGATAACAGATAAATAATAATAAATCAAAATAAATAGATAATAGAGGTAAACGGTGGTAGTACAGCCAGCAAGTGGCAAGTGCTGTGTTTAAGGCAGCAGACTGGGTAAGTCTGATAAGTGCAGAAAGAGAGGAAAAGAGGGGGTGGGGGCCTGTATGGGTACAGATACAATCCCCAGTGCAAGGGTGGCCAGGAGGCAGTGCAGGAGAGTGGCAGGGTGAGCAGGTACCTCAGATTCTGCACAGAAAATCAAACGAGAAGGACCTCATCTCCTAGCGATCAGACTATGAACAACAACTTACACACGCCCCATCTGAGTGTGCGGAATATATAACAACCATATTCTTGACTCCACAAACCTACAACTTTTGTGTCAACATACCCAACACTCCTCCTGAAGAACCGCTGCGACCCTGCAGCGGGGAAACACGTGTTGAGGAATTGCTTTGCACTATACTGATAAGTTGAGTCCAGCACAGGACTACTTTCTTAAGGAATCACTCCAACCTAAGAGTCAACTGTACTCGAATTAAGAATCCGGATCTATCATCAAAAATTCAGGCCACAGCCAATTTGCAATTTTCCTTTAGAAACTTTGATCTTACTACTAGGACCTATTGAAAGCAACTAAGGACATTTCAAGCCCTAGCCAACCTGCAATCTTCATTTTTGAAACTTTGATTCTAATCTCAAGACTTAGTGAAAGTAACTAAGGACACTAGAATTTCGCATTTGATGGGAACCCATCACAGATTTAGTGAAAACAACTAAAGACTAAGCAAAAGCAATGAAGGACTTTACAATTTTTGCATTGATTGGATTCCATCACTGACTTAGTGAAATTAACTAAGGACATCATACTGTGCTTTTTTATTTCTATGTTTCCAACCAACCAGTCCTTTGAACTACATGTGCTCACACTCACGATTTAAAATTAAAAATCGTTTATCCTTTGAAACTTACTACTTGTCAACATTTAATTTCGAGAAGTGCGACAGGAGGGCCTTTTTCCCTGTACCCTGGAGTGTTATTTGTGTTCATTACAGAGGGAAATATTGATTCTCAAAAATACTTTGAGAACATTTATTGAGATTAACAGTGAACACATTTTTTGATTAGTAATTTTAGTCACTTGAGGCCAAAATGAAACATCATTTAATACTTAGTGTATGTGTTGTTTCAGCAGAATGAGTTATATTCTGAATTCTAGTTGTTGTTTTAATTCATGAATGGGAGAAATCATAATAGATTCGCTAGTACAAATTATAAAACATATTCTCGTGAAGCCAAAATACCTCATTCACAATGTGTAAAGCAAAGGGTGTCTCAAAATAAACAAACAGCGTTGCTGAATTCAATGCTGTACCATGAAAGATGTTTCTTAATTCAAGAATGTGCCAAAATGTGCCCTGTGTTTCACTGTTTTTTCAAGGAAAAGTGAAAGAAAAACTTATGTTACACCTACCTTCAAGTAAGGTCATTAAGAACTGAATCTACTGTCATTTTGGAGGTTTTTCAATTTCATGTTTTTGTAATGGTCAATTTTACTACCCAGGGTTGGCATGCAAAAGACAAATAATAGTGCCATACATTGATAAACGTAGCTGCAGCAAACACAAAAGGAAGGGAGAAAGAAAGAAATGAAACCAAAACATTAGTAATTGTTGTTTCATCTATTATATTTCATTATGACTGTACTCAGAGAGCAGATTTTCATGGATGTATTATGAAACCAAACTCCTCTCCTCCAAATAAATGGAAAATTGGGTTTTTGTATCTAAAAATGTAGATATTGTATGTACAGGCAGGGGAGGGAGGATCTATCTTGGTAATTGTGTAGAAAAACATACATTTCTCACTTGAGAAACAAAGTAGTACATTTTTGGTCCATGTTGTCCCTGTTATCTTTTAAAGGATCAGCTATGTGCATACCTGTGTTGTTAATTATTAAACATTATTATTAGTGGGGGGACAATCATGATTAGAAAGGGCAATTGCCAAAAGAGGTGATTCCAAAACTACAGGATATCAATTAGGATCAAGGAAACTAATAAAAATATCATTAAGCTCATTGTCATTTTGAAGGCATGTTTTAGTTGCTCTGAAGTTAAATTGGCTGGGCTTCCCTTTGGCGCATGTATAATTTACAGTCGCCAACTCTTTCCAAAGCGTGCACTTTTTCTATTCCAAGAATTCAGATTTCCTCTTTATCTTTTTGGTGGTGTTTCTGCCAATGTTGAGACAATGGGTGCATGGGGCCACTGTTCTCAATTGAATTAAAATGTTCTCGTATCGCAATCCCCAGTTTTCTTTTGGTGCTGCCTATGTGGTTCATTTTTTTTTTCTTTACAAACATAGACTATTGCATACATCTAGTAGGTGCTTTAACGGTTAATGAAATCAGTGATCCAGGTTTCTTTTTGGTGCTCAATTTTATAGGTAATGAGTTTGCTAAGGGGATATGGGACATTGAGCATGTGCCACATTTGTAGAAAACTGTAAGGTCATTAGGCAGCTAAGGCTACTTGACAGGTTTGGGTGTCAGAATCGTATAACTAGGGCATAACATGCTTCTTATTATTTTTGCTCCACAATAAACAATGGTGGGCTTGGCATTGATCTAATCTAGTGTTAGAGGTATCAGTTCTTAATAATTCTTGGCACTGTGTCCAAAACATTGTGTTCTAAATGTCAGTGTCTCTTGATCTAATATCCTGGTCTCTTTTGTTTTTGCAGTCATTTATCTATATCTTCTTTACGTGCTGTCAAAATGGTTGTTTGAAAATATCTTCTCTGTAGGTTGGTGCTCCATAAATTCTCAACATGTTTTTTAAATTAGAATCAGCTTTCCTGATAACATTCCATTTGATGTGAGAAATGAACAAACATGCCGACTTTTTGAGCAAGAGGATTAAGGAAAACTCGAAGTGGTCAGTAAAACAGAATTTTCTGGATCATAATATCTTGCAGTTGGGCTATCCAGAGAAAATGCATTTGAATCAAAAAACTCCCAAGTGCTCCTTTTCCACCCGTTATTGGCATAAGCTGTTTATTTTCTTAACCTCTGCAACATTGTTTGTCAGGGTTTGTGGATCTGTTTATATGTGTAACTGTAATGTGCAAGCTAATTTGTAAGCTATGGGGTCATATATTTTGATAGCCACATCATAAGCTTTCCAGCTCTGATTCTCTAAGCTCTTTCAAATGTCTTTGGAGCTTCTAGTAAATTATTCTGCTGTCATCACCTCTTCTCATTTTCTGGAGGATGGAGGATGGATTAGCCACTCTGGCCAGCAGCCCAGAGTTTGTAGCTCTACGTCTGTTAAGGTTAAAGCATGCTGTTTCGAATTTCGTACATGCAAGAATTGTGACTGCCTGGAAGGAAACGAGCAAGCCTGCCACAAGCATGAATAATGCAATGTTATAAGTGAATCTTTTTTTATTTTGTGTTTGGACACTTTTTAAAACCTTAGCATCTAGCATTTTCTATGCTATGGAACATTGCCTGTAGCCGGGTTTTTGTTTCATAATTGTTTTGCGAGACATCTTTAGCTTCTTTGCCTGCTGTTCTAGACTTTGAGCATGGTCTTCAAAGTAGGTTTCTCCAATTGAAGACCTGACTCTTATATGATCTCTGCTTTTGATGCTTTGGACTAAATACATTCTTCTGTGAAAACCTTGCTACAGATGCTTTAACGTTTCCTATAGGCAAGTACCTCTTTTGGTTGCCAATTCTGCTTGGAAGTTCCCTCTTCCTTATTAGATCTGCCATATGTTCTTTTCCACTCACACATTGTGTTATTAAGAACTGAGCTACATTATCTTTCTAGATAGGGGTTGATTTTTGCATCTGAACCATTCTGGGGTTTTAAGTCTGCTTTTTCCAAGAAATCATATTTGTATTTGGGAGGGGGTTCTTTATCTAAGATGTTTGTGGTGTGTTTGAAGACAATTCAAGTTCTACAAAGAAACAGAGCCTTTCAGATGTACAAAATAACTATGTGTTTAATGTAGGGCAGGGAAGAAGGAATTCGTATCAATGCACATTGCAGACTTTACCAAAACAGTGTTTTACGATGTTAAGGAGTATGTCCTTAATAATTACCTTTAAGTCCGTTTAACAAGAGAGTGAACACCTTTCAAGACCATGCAGGAGATTATCCTAGGTGGAGATATTTAAGGCAGCTACATGTGCTTTTTTGCACACTTTCAGAAAACGGTACTGTGACTGTTACAATATCACCATGACAGGATAGCCCATATTCCTTTGGTTAGTAGTCCATTTGTAAATGAATCAGGCATCTGGGAACTGTAGGAGATTCACTATGGCTGGGTGATGATGGAAATGTGGAGATCGTATTTACCTTGGGAATATGTAAATTAAACCATTGAAGGAGTTAGCCTGAGAGTGTAATTTCACCCAAGTTCCATGTCCTTCTTATATATATTGCCTGTCTCTGTTTCAAAATGTGTTGCATTCCCATTATACTTGGCTAAAAATTGAGAAAGTTGGCAAGTAGCCCTTTGTAAATGTGTACAATATTGGCCCTTTGGTTTCATGTAAGTATAAAGGTTCTTCTGTTAAAGGAATATTATTAAAGCATTAAAGGACTCCGGATGCAGGATGTTTTTCGCAGGGTGATGTATTTAAAATATGACAGTCAATGATCCGCTTCTCCACAAATTCATTTTCACATCTTACCAAGATAAAGTTAACTGATTCATGCACACGCACAAGGATTTGGCACATGATGCTATCAAGACAAATGCATTTATAAACCATAGCCATTTGAAATTAATACTAGCCTGTCAATAATTTCAGCTATTGGAATGGTCCCAGATATTTCAGACTCAATCCACCCAATGGCTTTGTGGCATTATTTTGGAAAGGAAGAGTTTACCAAATATGGAAAGGATGCAGTTGGTGTTCTCAAAGGTCCCTAGCCACAGTAACAGTTAATAGGTGTGAAATTGAATCCAGCCTAACCATCAATGCTTTTTCTTAATTGAGCATTGTACCATTGTTTACCGTCTTGCGTAAGAAGTACACGCAAAGAGTGCCAAAAGTAAAGTTGTGCTTTGGGGTTGCATGGCCAGTTAAGCATCGATCTCTTGCATACCCTTTTGCGAGACAACAAGTATTTAGACATCTTCATTCCTTTATCTAACAACACAAGAATGGTCACATCTATCTTCTCATCTAGTAGCCTCTGCTGAGCCATATAAAAGGTGTGCCTTAGGAATCCAGAGTCAAATCCATCTGCTCCGAGGACAAATATGGTCTTTTTACTCTTGTGCAGAGCATTGTAGAGGTTCTCAATTCTGGACTTCCCAGCTACCCAGTCCCTTTCTTCTAAGCAGAGTTTAAAATGTGTCCTTCCCATTTCCTCCAGGCGTAAAACAAGTTCATTGTACACCCAGTCAGTAATAGCAGTCTGTTCTGTATCAAATACAACAAATGCATCATACCAAACATCATTAGTGTATGGAATAGCTGTGTAGCATTTTTTGATAGTTGCCTTGAGTATATGGGTGCTATACCAGATATCCCACCAATACAGCTTCTTTAGGATTGGTAAGGCTGTGAAAAAATATTACTATTAAAGATGTGAACCTGAATGACAGATTACCATATATATCCTGGCATGATCGAGGGTCCATTGAAAGTAAACTCTGCTCTTTTTTGGTGTCAGGTGAGTCCCATACCAGACGAGTGGAGGTACCCCCAATTTCTATACTGGTGGATTTTAAAAACATAATAAACCAGTGTGCATCACAGGTGCACTTTAGTGGATTTCCGCTAACATCCAAGTGTTTTAAATTCTTAAAGAGTGCACTAGGAAGGCTGTTTTCATCTATGGATTTGATATTATTTTTTAGTATTAAATATTTAAGGGAACTAGAATTGGAGAAGAAGGCGCTATTTAAAGTCGTAATATGATTGGATTCCAGATTCAGAAAGGTGAAATTCTTTCCGAAGTAAACTTGGCTACTTGGCAAATTCTTCAAACTGTTAAAACTAAGAACCAGGATTCTCAAACTGGTGAGACAGCTTAGATATTGCCACTAGAAAATTGTTATCTTGTTAACGGCAGTGTACCATTTTTTCAAACTCTTAGGCAGAAATTCCATCACTTGTTTTGGTATGGTTTCTAATCTGTTATGTGAAATGTCCAACACTTCTAATAGAGGGAGATTTTTAAAAATATTCAGGTAGGTATGCGTCCCTCTCTGCCACATTATGTCCAACCTATTATATCTGAACACCAAGACTCGGAGTGAAGGACTTCTCAGTTCATTTGATATTCTTATGCCTATGGTATTATAAGAAAGACTTAAAAACCTGAGGGCGGTAAGGTTTTCAAGGAAATCAAAGCGGTGACATAAACCCTCTATCATAAATTGGTATTCATTGTAATTGAGATAGAGTATCTCCAAGTTGGGGATTTCCTTGAAGGTATTATTATGGTACAAGTCAAATCTGTTGTTTGCAAGATCTAAGAGCCGCACTGATTTGAGGTTTGAAAACTGGCTCCCATCCAGGCGCTGGTTGATGAAATTATAGCTCAAGTTGAGGCAATCAATATCTTCCAGACCTTGAAAGATCTCTGGTTCAATTTGCGCAATATCATTAAACGACAAGTCCAGGGTCCTATTGTAGGTTTTACAAGATGGAAACCCAAAATAATATGAGTTTGTATCATGGGTATCCTTGTACGCTCCTGGAATATGCCAGTAGAAGTGCGGTTTAGCCAAAGTCACTTCTTGGGAAAAACTTAGTGGCAAGGATTCTGTGTAGCCTTGACATCTCTCGCATGGTTTGGTAAGTTTTAAAAAGTTTTCAGACAAATCAATGAATTTAAGTTTTGGAAAACCCGAGAAGAGGGTGAGATTCACATGCTCAATGAAATTGGTTCTTAAGCTGATCCATCTGAGGTTTGAGAGCTTTAGTAGAGGCTGTATTCCCTGCTCATCCAAATGCTTAAACAAATATCCATTGATGGAAATATACTTCAATGCGTGCATATGTGAAAATGTTCTAGAAAGGACAAGCCTGGGAAAGAATACCCCAGGCTCATAATTATAGTCTATTGTGAGAGACTCCACTTTGGTAAGCTTAGAGAAAAACGTTCCATTTCCAATTTCAAAAGCTAGAAAGTTATCCGATAGATCCAGCTTTCTTAAATTGGTTAAGGCGTTGAACAAACTATCATTCAAATAACGTAAAGAGTTGCCTCTGAGGTTTAAGTAGTGGAGATTTTTCAAGTTGTGAAATGCATCTGGGTCGATCTGAAGTGCAGAGTTGTTAGAACAAGGGAAGCAGGGGCAGGCAGCATGGTCGCATCGCTGGCAATTCCATTGCAGATCGAGATATTCAAGTCTAGTGAGATTGTAAAAGTCTGACTGCTTTATTTCATGTATCTTATTTTCGTTAAGAACCAGAGAAACTAGCGTAGATGGGAGCCCCAAAGGAATGCTTGTGATGTTGTTAAATTTTAAAGATAACATTCTTAGGGCAGTGGCATTTTTGAAAACGTCCCTTGAAAAGGTGAATGAAGAGTTGCATGGGTTGCGATAGTAGCAGTTCATGCCAAGATATAGTTCCTTCAAGTTAAAAAGACCAGACATATTTGTATATCCCAAAACAACTATATTGTTCATTTCTAAATCCAGTACTTGCAGACTGGAAGGCAACCCAGGGAGTGATGTCAAGCTATTTCCTGCAAGAGACAGATTCTTCAATCGTTGGAGCTTAGCAAATGCATTTTCCTCAATGGTCAGCTTGCATAATATTCCTTCATCTCTTACATCCCCAGGTGCACAGTTCCAACTTATATTGATGGACTGGACATGAGGAACCCCTGAGAAAGAATCATTGGTTATCCGCTCGATGCAGTTTTTACTCAGGTTCAGCTGCGTCACATTAAGAGAATTGATGGATGGGATCTGGCTTAAATTTCTGTTGCTACAGTCCACTTTAGAGAGGTTGTTGAAGTCGTTGCATGGCATGAATTGAGGAAATGAGGCAGAGACCACCTGCACTGAAATGATCACTAGGATATTAAGTTTCTGAAATGCTTCTTTAAATAAGGAGATCTAAAAAAAAAAAAAGAAATATTAATTTAAGCAACAGAAAAGAAGCAATTCATATATATAGATTGCAATTTCTCACACTAGACTGTGATTACTTTGCATAATTGACTTAGCACTGCGTGTGCTCTGCAAACGACTTAAAGCTGGCTGTCGTATGGCTATATCCAGTTTAAAGCTTTTACTGGTATTTATTTGCTTAGGACATGAAATAAACATTTAATATTGCTTGTTATTTTGAGGCAGATAATAATAACATGAACTTGTTAAAGGACAGCTGCATTTCCAAAAATAACTCGCCTATGTAATTGTGACAGAACACGTTAGATCCATGTCACACACATAAATATATAATGTGTGGGTTTAGCACATAATCCACTCCTCAACAATGCCAAGACATGGCTTATGTGACACCCATGCAGGAATAGGTAGCTCGTGGGGTGCTGCAGCACAGTGCCATTTCGGGACCATCAAGGCCTTCTTTTCCTGCCAGTGACTCCACATTAGGCTTAGCACCTCTAGTGAAGTCTGGCCCTCTGGGCCTGCATAAAGACATTATAACCCAACTGTGGCCTTTCCAGCATTATGATGCCCTCCAACATATCTCACAGTGAGCAGCAGCACTGTCACTTCCACCTAGATGCCACAGACTTGTAATGAATGCCCAATTGCATCGTTAGTGTTATGTTCATTCCCAAAGGGCTGATATCAGGCATGCAGATAAGGCAAAAGAACATATACCCCACAATGAAGGTTGAACATCATCTGCACCGACAGTCAGAAGCACAAGTAATTCTGGCTGCTTCCCGCCCTCATTATGTAATCTTGCTCAGTTTTTGTGATACTCAAACCGGGTAATTACTGAAGGCCAGGTGAGTTGCAGCTCTTGGGACCAGCTTTGGGCCCTTTTTTCATAATTATTCGGCCCCTGCTGCCCGCGAGCAGCGTTGTCCCCTCTCCCCCTCCCGACCAGCTTCCCGTGTTGTTTCCCGCCTCCTCCTGCCTCCCAACCCCCCCCGTGATTGGCTACTGCCTCTGGAGCGAGTGCAGCCCAGCGCCTCGCTGCCTCGCCGTTTGTAATTATTCAAGGCCAGGTGAGTTGCAGCTCTTGGGACCAGCTTTGGGCCCTTTTTTCATAATTATTCGGCCCCTGCTGCCCGCGAGCAGCGTTGTCCCCTCCCCCCCTCCCGACCAGTTTCCGTGTTGTTTCCCGCCTCCTCCCGCCTCCCAACCCGCCCCCCGTGATTGGCTACTGCCTCTGGAGCGAGTGCAGCCCAGCCACCGGCTGCCTCGCTATTTGTAATTACTGAAGGCCATGTGAGTTGCAGCTCTTGGGGCCAACTTTGGGCCCTTTTTTCATAATTATTCGGCCCCTGCTGCCCGCGAGCAGCGTTGTTCCCTCTCCCCCTCCCGACCAGCTTCCTGTGTTGATTCCCGCCTCCCAACCCGCCCCCCCGTGATTGGCTACTGCCTCTGGAGCGAGTGCAGCCCAGCCACCGGCCGCCTCGCTGCCTCGTCATTTGTAATTACTGAAGGCCAGGTGAGTTGCAGCTCTTGGGACCAGCTTTGGGCCCTTTTTTCATAATTATTCGGCCCCTGCTGCCCGCGAGCAGCGTTGTTCCCTCTCCCCCTCCCGACCAGCTTCCCGCCTCCTCCGGCCTCCCAACCTGTCCCCCCCATGATTGGCTTCTGCCTCTGGAGCGAGTGCAGACCAGCCACCGGCTGCCTCGCCATTTTTAATTACTGAAGGTCAGGTGAGTTGCAGCTCTTGGGACCAGCTTTGGGCCCTTTTTTCATAATTATTCGGCCCCTGCTGCCCGCGAGCAGCGTTGTTCCCTCTCCCCCTCCCGACCAGCTTCCCGCCTCCTCCCGCCTCCCAACCTGTCCCCCCCATGATTGGCTTCTGCCTCTGGAGCGAGTGCAGACCAGCCACCGGCTGCCTCGCCATTTTTAATTACTGAAGGCCAGGTGAGTTGCAGCTCTTGGGACCAGCTTTGGGCCCTTTTTTCATAATTATTCGGCCCCTGCTGCCCGCGAGCAGCGTTGTTCCCTCTCCCCCTCCCGACCAGCTTCCCGTGTTGTTTCCCGCCTCCCAACCCGCCCCCCCCCTGTGATTGGCCACCTGACAGACAAATCTGGAATCCCCAGGGCAGCCCTCTGCCCGGCAGCCCCTGCGGCTAAGGGCCCCAAGGCCAAGGGCGGCTCCGACTTCGGCGGCTCCAAGATGTGTCTGCAGGTGTCCGCAGGAGACGCCAAGGAAGCCAGCAGCTAATAGACACCAACAAAAACTGTGAGTGTGGCATGGGTGGGGATTAGAGCAATCACTCTACTCCAGAAAACTCCTGCCACTCTATCTTACCTCCAAATAACAGAGTGCCATAATATTAACATGTCTACACTTAGATAGAATTGTGAATATTAGCATGTCCATACCTAGATAGAACTGTGAATATTAGCATGTCCATACCTAGATAGAACTGTGAATATTAGCATGTCCACACTTAGATAGAATTGTGAATATTAGCCTGCGTCGCATCTAGATGGAATTGTGAATATTAACGTGTCCACACCTAGATAGAACTGTGAATATCAGCATACCCACACTTAGATAGAACTGTGAATATTAGCATGTCCACAATTAGATAGAATTGTGAATATTAGCCTGCGTCGCATCTAGATGGAATTGTGAATATTAGCATGTCCACACCTAGATAGAACTGTGAATATTAGCATGTCCACACTTAGATAGAATTGTGAATATTAGCCTGCATCGCATCTAGATGGAATTGTGAATATTAGCATGTCCACACCTAGATAGAATTGTGAATATTAGCATGCCCACACTTAGATAGAATTGTGAACATTAGCCTGCGTCACGCCTAGAAAGGATTTTGACTGAAGGATAGCATGCCCGCGCCTAGATGAAACTTGAATGTTAGCATGTGCCACACTCAGAACGATTAACACCAGCCTGCACAGCATCTAGATAAGGCTGTAAATGTTAACATGCCCACACCTACATAGAATTTGAACATTGTCTTGTGCCGCATCTAGATAGGATTGTGAAGGCCAACAAGTGCCACACTTAGACAATAATGTGAATGTTAGCATGCTAAAGGTCAGGTAACCCACTAAACAATATAACCTCAATCTCTGCATACTTATCTCACTCAAAACCTCACACAACCATCTCTCGCACCACAAGCCGCACGCACTTCACAACACTGCAACCACACATAACCCGGAGAAAAAGCACACGCGGACTGATAACGATCCAATACCTGCACCAAAGCTCTGCACCCAGTATATACCGAGTTGAAGCTGTCAACAGAACACCACGCCTCTCACTATCCTACTCCCTCTTCACCCTACTAACCCCCCGCCCCCATTATCGTTTACAGATCCGCCAGAGCGCCTGGGGACCAATTCCGTTGGTGACGGTGCGCGGTACAAATACCTTTAACATTTTAACATTAATAGACGATTTGTGGGGGCGCTCTATGTTCTTAGAGGATCCTTTTACAAGTACAGCGTATACTTTATTCATGGCATTTCCATGCAAGCCTGACCTAAATGTAGCAATCAAGAGTATTACATCGAACAGGTTTTATAAGAGAGGACACCACAAAGCATCATATGAAAGCATTGTCAGTCACCATATGTGAACACCCATTAGCTTGTAAAAAGGTGCAAGCAGGACAACCAACCAAACTACTCAGAGTGGGTCATAAAAATAGTAACACTCGCAAATGAGCCTATGAATAATACACTGACATCCTTCACTCAGACATCACTCACGCACAGCATTCAGCCATACAGACACACAATAGAACATATGCCACACACCGTTCCCCAAGCATTTCACACAAACTCAAACTTACACAAACTGCGAAAACACAATCAGCCCAAGTTACCCCCATGGGGGATTTGAAAAACATTGGGCCCGAGTCCGGCGGTAGCCGCGCCGTAAAAACTGGCATGTTGCTGCTGGACCGGTAATACCATTCCGCCTCCGTGATTGCCGGAATCAACGGGGCATCACAACCCCAGTGATCCGGTAATTCTGGAGCCGGAATTCTGTAAATCCCCATTCCCATGGAGTACCATAGGACTCCATGGGGATGGGGACCATGGAAACACCGGTTCCGTCTATGACAGAGCTGGTGTTTCCATGTCCGCCTGCAGGCGGGTGGTGTTACTCCCGCCAGGTCAGACCTGGATGGAGTGACACCTCCCGCCTGCAGGACTCTGAATCAGCCGGTGCGGAAACAACAGTGGCAGCAGATTTACCACCACCATTGTTTTCGGACCGGCTGACTTGTAATGAGGCCCAATGACTCCTATACTTTAAAAAGTGCACTTCTGGCACGTCACTTTTCCCTTACATACGTCCAAAATGATACTTTGTACTTCTGTCTTGCTACACTTTTGCACTGTAGTCCAACTGCACTTCTTTAACATCACATCTAATGTAGCCATGTACCCTCATCAACATACCATATATTAACTTCACATTTTCTCGCGTGCACTTCTATCATGCAACAGTGTTATCTTGTCACAATCATTTTCTCGCGTGTACTTCTGTCACGCTACAATTTCATCACGTCATATCTAGTAACCAGCGTGAAATTCTGTCATGCTATTATACTATCATATCACTCCCAATACACAGTGTATTCCACCATCACGCTACAACATTACAAAACGTCGATTATATAGGCACTCTTGTCGTTGCAATGCTTCTCATCACATCCCATCTACATGTGCATTCCTATCACGTTATGCTGCTTCACATCACATCATTGCACACACACACCATTTTATAATTATGATTTGTAATTATAATTATTATTTCATAAAGCGCTTAATACCGGAGACCAGTTTCTAAGCGCAAGACCAGCTTTTATCTGCGGGATTCGAACCTGTGTTGCTATTCGATGTCTTGCTTCCAAGAGACACACGTTGGGTCACTGTATCATACATTCATATATCTCCACAGAGTAAACTCGTGTTTATGACGGCTATGTATGCTGACTACACTACACTGCATATACCTATTGTATATAACGGTACATATTCATCCCTGCATTCTTAGACCATGGTATATTACATCACAAAACATCCATGTGGGAGATAGTCATAAACCCTCACAAATAACATAACACTAGACACAAACTACTATACAGTGTATTATTTGCTTCCATCCTGCAAATGCCTTACAAAATACAATGGCCCTCATTACGACCTTGGCGGAGATCCATGGTGCTATTTGCACCATGGTCCATGGCGCTAAGCTGCCAACTCCGCCATGGTGGTTGGCGGACTTACCGCCCCATTCCGACCTTGGCGGGGCGGTAAGTCCCCAATCCCCATTTACCCTTCCCCATTCCCATTTCTGCCCCATAGGGTATAATGGGAGTGGGGAAGGCGTTAATTACGTCACCGTAAATTACGGTGGCGTAATTAACAACAAGGTCCCTTAGCGCCATGGATTTTAACACCTGCTAAAAGCAGCTAAAAGCAGGCGTTAAAATCACCATGGCGCTAAGGGAACTCGTACTCAGGCGGAAAGGGGCGCCATGGTTTACGCCGGCGTAAACCCCTTTCCGCCAGGGTCGTAATGAGGGCCAATGTATATTAATCATGCCCTTTAAGTCCTTGTTGCCACATGAAACCTGAAAAGCCTGGAAACGAGTTAACAGACTTCTGTTGAGATCTGGTGGGCAGGAATGGAGTCTAGACACAGACCAGCTGTGAGCCACTTGATGTAGAAAACCAGGTATGTTTTATTTGCATATTTAAAGTCCATATGTTCCAGTTACTCTTCGGCTATATACATGACAGAGAGACATAGATCAGACCAACCACCAGCCATCCTCTAGCACACCCAGCTCAGGCCCAACTGACACTCTCAGAACACTCACCAACATTCCTCTGAGCTGCCAATCACTCCTAGCACCAACATTCTCACAGCATTCATAGATGGACAGGACAACATAAACACATCATAACATCTCATTAATTGCCCTCAAGTCTTGTAGTAGTCTCCATTTTACTTCCATTGTTACCCCACATTTGCACACCAGCAAAACAGGCATGTTGCAGGGAGAGAGAGTATAAACAAGTATGCCTTGGGTTAACAGGTAATGAATTATGGCTTCAACCCCCTGTATCGCTTCTGGTGTAAGGGGGTATTGTTTTACTTGGATTACCATGAAATTATCGAAAATAAAATACCTAATTAGAAATGCCTAATGCAGAGGGAAACCCTGCTGCCGCCCCCCATCTCATCCCCCTACCATCACCTATTCTCTTACCCCTCATCTATATATTAATAAAAATGTACAAAACTCCCTAACAAATTCGATCAAAAGAAATGTGATCATTTTCATTAGGTAATGTTGCATTCGATTATTTCTGTGGATATCGTTTTATTTGGAGAAGGTGATATTCTCCTTTAAAGGTATCACTACTGGTTCATAAGAAGTAATGAGCCCAGCATCATTTGAGCCAGGCTCCCATAACTGTTTTGGAACATCATGAAGCCAAGCGGGCAAAAGTGTTTGCGAAGTTGCAAGCACGTAGTGTATGTGACTAAGGTATAGGCATCCACTGGAGGTGGGAGATCTGCTGCTGAGGTTTCTTGGAGTAGGTGAATATATGATCTATACGGTCTACAATAAATTGTTGCACCCATGGCACTGAGGCAGTCCATACCCAGGAGACCACTTTGGGAGATTGTGCTGAGCAGGAATGCCTGTGTAGCAGTGAGGGTCAAAACCAAGAGAGAATATACTTGCTTCTAATAGTGTTTTTGAAAAACGTTAAAAGGTGTGCATGTTTTAAACTCTAAGCACCAATATAAAAGTTTTCCCTGGAAATTGCAGCACCGAAATGGGACATTTCACCTTTACTTGTTTGTTATTGTTTATCAGGCTGTACAGTGCAGTGGTGAAGTGTCCGGCCTGACCACGGTTCGATCTCTGAAGTCGGCTTTAATTCATAAATTCAAAGAGGACTTTACGTGTTCCTCATTTTAGCTTGGGGGGACTGAGTCCACCCTCTGAAAAAAGTGGGTGGACTCCCTCCACCCGCGTGTACCGTCGAATTGAGCCCTGATTTTCGGGTAGTCACTGTGGATGAAGCATAATCCCTAGATGGGCTCGTTAGGCGATTTTGTATCCTTTGCAATGCACGCAGGAGAAAGGAGGTGCTGAGAGAATGAGGGGTGGGGGTCTCGGGTGATGCAACCTCTATGTGGGGAGCTGGTGAAGGTGGGACTTGAGGTAATGGGGCTGAGGGAGGTGGCGACTCCCATCGTGCAGCTGGAGGGTAGCATATCAGGGGAGTCTTGGTGTCATCCTTGTTAGGCAGTGCACTAATGGGCGTGAGAACTAGGTAAAGAACATGCTCTCTTTTATCAAAGTGTATCCTACAGTGCAATATCTTTTCTAATTTTATTTTCTCTTCCTGTGTTTTTGTAAAAGTTCCTGTGCCCTATGTGTAGATTATTTAGTCCATAGGGCAAACACAGAGTTCAATTCTCCTTTATTGAACGACCCTGTCTGTGGAAAAATGTTAGTCCCTTGCCCAGCTCCAGTAGTATATTTATGCCATTTGGAAGCAAACCTCACTGAGTCCTCCCCATGAGCTGACTCCATCTTTCCAGCAGGATTGTCGGACCCATGTCAAGCGCAGTGTATGTGTGGCTGTGTATTGCCCATAGATAAGGGAAAGTAACTTTGCAAAAATCACCCCAGAGAGAACACAGGGGGACTGGCGAAAACACCCCACAGCTACAGAATAGACAGCGAAAAAGCTGTTTAAACCTAAAACGTAATTAACTTACTAACAAACTTCTCCTTTTGATGCTGGGCATTCCCTTCAGGCCTGAGAGAGAGTTTTGTTAAATTAAATGAGATAGCAGGGTAAAATAGGGCACGCACAGTGGCACCTAGGAAGACAGCAGACACCCGGCACTGGTGTGTGCTTGCACCCCCGCTTCTCAGCAGCAGTTTGGCTCATTACGGGCAATAATCAGAGAATCACAGGGTACCAAGCTGTCAGGTCCGCATTCTCTGGCCATCTCTGGTCTGTGGGGAATAGTAGGGAAAGGACGCACATACTCTGCTAGAACAGACAGGATCCACCCAACATCAGTATTAGTATAATGCACAGTAATGCACTGTCTTGGGAGGATAGCTCAGGGGCTACGTGCTCGCCTTGCAAGCAAGATGACACGGCCTCTGAGTATTAAGCGCGTTATAAATAACCTGTCTCATCATAATGCGTTTATTGTACCAGGAGCTTTTATAGTTGAAAACCGCAAAGAGAAGCAATGTTAAACAAATGCACACGTATTTCGTAAAACGCCCATAACATTTCAAAAGCTGGAAAAACTTTGAATGACAAAATGACTGTCATTCTGTTCATGGCTTTATTATTTAAGAGAAACGTTATCAACCTTGTTTCTCAGCACAAACTGTAATGTCTCACGTGATGAGGCTTGCTTTCTTAGCTGTTGAACAGCTAAGGCCTGGCTGGAGTGTACAAGCGACTTGTGCCGTTGCCTTTCCACTGTTCATTATGTGAGCATGTGCACGTTACCAAAATGAACACTATTTATAATGTAAATGTGCTTTAGCTTAAATGAGCAGCTTAAGATGGCAGAGTATAGCAAAGAAAAGTACAACCTCACAATGGCCTGGCTCCAAAAAGAGCACAAGCCACCTGTTCTAGAGAGTTTTGCAGTTAGGTAGGCAGGTATGGGAGTGGTGGTTGCTTTATAGCTAATGCACACAGTCTCAAAGGGTATTCTGGCTGCGATGGAAGCCAGTGTGCCTCCCTTAAGGTGGGAGAAATGTGATTGAAAATAGTGTTTCCTGTTTTGAATTGTGCAGTGGCATGTTGGGCAGGCCTAGGTGGGGTAATGTGAGTCACCTAAACACTGGTGGAAGTGTTTTCACCCATCAATGTGGGAGCATGGCCTGGTCTCTGGTTCTGAAGCCTTCAGATGGAAGCAAGGGTTTTATCTTCCTGAGGAGGGTTAGCTGATACCAGGTGGTTTGGACCTTTTTGTTGATATGTTGTTGGAAGGAGAGAATGCTATGTTAAGTGAACCCGAGTAAGGGGTAAGGTGAGATGTGAATCTGTCAAGGTGCATGTCGTATAGCCACCTTGACTGATATCCTAGTTAGATGGGTGAACGAGTCAGAAACATTCTGTCTTTGTGGGATTGAGCTTCAGGTATGTTCTCGTCATCCAGAGTTGGTTGGAGGTGAAGCAATATCTGAGGCGTGACATGTCATGGTGTCACTGACTTTTAGGTGTTATTGGGTATTGTCTGCTTACTGGTGGAGTAAGATGATTGGGGATCATTGAGAAGTGCTGCCAATGGCTCTTCATATGGATTAAAGATCACCAGGAAGAGTATTGAGCCTTGTGGGAGGTAACAAGGATACAGTCTGACCTGATGTCAGGACTCAAGTTGAGGGTAAACGCGGGTGGACTTTATTCAGAAGTCCTCCCAATTTTTTCAGAGGGCACCTTGTTATGCTAGTTTCTGGCGCCACCACATTCAAGTGGTATGTTATTGAATACCCCCACTTTTTTATAGGACTTGTCCCCTGCCTGACTTTGTCCATATGGATACCTTGTTGTATGTTTGAGAGGTAAGATGTGAACCAATTGACAACTGTGCCAGAGAAGTCTATTCTGTACGCAGGTAGACTGGTCAGCGTGAGGTGCACAACCATGTCAAATGTGGCAGAGAGGTTGAAGAATACCAGTTATGAGGTTCTTTTGTCCATGATTTGAAGAGTAGAACTATGAAAAAAGTTGTGAGAAAGAAGTCAGAAAAAGTGTCCATATCATGTGTGGTTTTAAAAAACAAAAAAGTAAAAAGATAGTAACTAAATAGGTACTGAAAGCAGCAATGCTATAGCTGGGTAAATAATGGATCTTACCTAAAAGAATTCAGTGACAATTCAGGTTGTACGCCTGAAGGCACGCAAACGGGATGTTGCCCTGTGGCATCCTCGCTGTATGCAGAAATATTGCTGACACCTTGTGGAATCAACAAGTATTTAAAGACTAGAGTATTGTCAAAAAAAGTCATGAATATTAGATCAACAAAGCCTAATTCAAATTAAGCATCGATTTTGAGACACAAAACATCTCTCTGGATAGATGTGAACTGATTATCATTTTATAAATATCTAAGTGATTGACTCGTACAGTTCGGAAAAGAGAAGCCATGTTTGGAGTGCAAATGGTGCTCTATATAATTTCACAATATATAATTATGTAGTTTGCATACCCAAAAGCAATTTGGTGGAATTTACTAAATCAGAATGTTCATAGAGCAGTAATATACCCTCTGAGAATGATAGCCATGATTGAAAAAAATGTGGTGCTCTGCTTTACATAAGCACTAGCCATTGAACTACTTGCTGATTTAAACAATAAGATTCTTTTTTGATCTGATTATACAGACTTACTAACAAATTGAACTTGCCTAGTGTTGCGGATCTATGTGTAAATCATGACTTGTAGTGGTATGTAATAGGATTTTGGTGGGTATTAAAATTCTGTTGATCTCCAGTTAACTAAGTTCATGAATTGTAATGCGTGGGGCAAGAAGCCCCATCCAGGCTCGGGTGGACCGACCTGGGGGTTCAGAGCACAATCTACTCCAATCTGGCAGTTAGTGGTTCTCCACTGTTAATACTTCTGTGTCCACCTCTGCCAGTCGAGGTCTTAAAAGGTTAAAACCACTGGGAGAGGGTTGGTAACCCTGGGCGATGACAGGATTAGTGCACATAACAACCAGCAATGATGTGGGGAGGAACTGAACCTGGAAAGATGCGCAGTGGTGTCATAATATATTATGGAATTTGCAAAGTCCAACTGCGACCAAAAGGTATCCTCGCGCTATAGGCTCTCACGGAGAGAGTCCAACAACCAATAACCAGACAAAACTAGAAGCGAAGTGCAAACTGGTTGTAATTGAAATGTGCCATAAGGTGCCATCAGGGTATAACAGAAACTACCAATGAACTGCTAAGTGGCCATGAACAAATTTGATACCTGGACATCATGTAAACTGCTAATGATGTATTAAGTAGGTTTGCTGGAAATCGACAATGTTGGCTAGCTTGGCATGATGTCAACTTTTAATCATGTGCAAGCTAGGTTAAAGAACACATACGCAAAATAAAGAGCAATATGTATTCATCAAAATATGTGGCACCTCATACTTTCACTGCCATTTGATTTTATCTAATAGTTTTTGTTAACTTTAAAGTAGGTGACAAGCAGCATGACCAGCAACATTTAATGACACCACCCGGTCAATTTCACTTTAATTGAAAAAAGAAAGCACAACTCCCCAAACAGTTCATCGAGAGCATTTTATAATATCCTTGGCCAATCCTGAAGCCTGGTGCGTGGCATATTACACACTCTCCCATATATGTCACTGGACTAAAAAGTTCTTGATTTCAGGCACTAACGGTGCCCCAAATCTATCTGTGATCTCCACCAAAAGGAGTGAGCATGTAACTGGGGAGACTAATAACACTGTCTCAGCGGGTTAAATACTTGTTGCTGTGATCTGTGTTTGATCTGCAGGTCACAGGTTTGAATCACAACAAGGCCCACACAAAACCTTAAAGGAGCACTAATTAATGCAAGATCCTTAGTCGCTCATGCCACAGAAATAGCCAAAGTCATTCTAACTGAAGACTATGGGCCTCATTACAACCCAGGCGTTAAGGGGTTAACAGCGCCGTAAAAGGTGTCGGCGCCGTTACACCCTTAATGCCTGATTACGAGGTCCCTTTGCGGGTTGCACTTTAACGCCTGCTTTTAGAAGGCGTTAAAAAACCAACCCGCAAAGGGACCTAGGAGCTAATTACGGCACCGTAATTTACGGTGCCGTAATTAGCACCTTCCCCATTCCCATTGAGCCGTATGGGCCAAAAATGGGAATGGGGAAGGGCCATGGCAGCATGGGGAATTACTGCCCCGCCAACCTCGGAATGGGGTGGTAATTCCCCATTCCGCCATGGCGGAGTCGGTAAGTTACCGGCATGGACCATGGTGCTATTAGCACCATGGTCCAACGCCTGGGTCGTAATGAGGCCCTATGACTTCCTAGCGGTTACAGAATCTTGGCTTCACGAGGCAGCAGGCCCTGCGCTGACCTTAGCTGTACCGACTGAGTACACTATCCTTAGAGCGGACAGAGGTGAAGCGTGAGGTGGTGGACTAGCCATTATTGCCAAAACGAATCTAGGCATGAGAATATCATCCTCGCATAATCTACAATCCTGTGAAGCTATGTCAATTAAAATATCTACAGCCAACTCTCAAACTCTAAATATCCTCAAGATATATAGACCTCCTGGTCCTAACAATACCTTCATTGAAGACCTGTCCATTATTCTCTCAGAAAACTTAAAGGAGACCTCCCAAGCTTTACTGCTAGAAGACCTTACCTTAGGCTTTAATGACATTAATGACCAACATGCCACAGCAGCGGCCAACACTTTGACAGAACTCGTCTTTACTCAAAGAGTGAACGCACCTACTCACAATAAAGGGAGAGCTCTTGACTGGGTTGCAGACTATAACTGTAAGATCTCTATCTCCTCCATCTCACCCCAAATTTGGACGGATCATTACCTGATATCCTTTATACTAGCCAGTAAAAGACCTAATCTACAGCCACCACGTGCCCTTCCCACATTCACTAGAAATAAGAAAAATATCACAGCAGACAAACGACTCCCCTGTATCTTGCCTACTCAACTCCCTACCTGACAACATGGATCCTAGCCACCTAGTCGAAGTATATAACAAAGTCATGATCAAATCTCTGGATAATATTGCCCCGCTAAAACTTAGAAATAGCAAATCGAAAGGCCACCTCAACAACGTGTTTACCCCTCATTTAAAAAACCTAAGACTAGCCAAAAGAAAATGTGAAACTGCCTGGAAACCTCATCCCACTGCAGAAAATAAGATAAAGCTAATCAATATTTCATCCCAATACAAGAAGGACATCCTTCTGGCCAAACAAGAAACATACAACAATAGAATCACGCAATCAAACTCCAACATGAAGGAGCTCTTTACTATCTTAAAAGAATTAGAAAACCCCATTATTTCCCAAGACAATTGTGTCAAAGATAAAACTTGGTGCTCGGATATCCAGCATGTGCTATCTAACAAAGTTTTGAATCTCCAAAACAAAATAGCTTTAAAGAAAGCGTCACTAAACTCTACCACCGCATCTAACAAAAGAGTAACACCCAAAATTGAACCTATCACCCAATTCCATTTCTCCAAAGTCTCTATTACTGAGGTTGAGAAAGTTATACTAGGCCTTAAACCTTCTAATTATAAGGGTGACCAATGCCCAGCACAACTGATTAAGTATGCAGCTAGGAATCTAGCACCATTAATTACCAAACTCATAAATGCCTCCTTCACATCTGGCACGATACCTAGCAACCTGAAGGAATCGTGGGTACTCCCACTCCTCAAGAAGCAGACACTTGATCCTGCTATACCGACTAACTACAGGCCTATTACCACTGTACCATTCCTGATGAAAATCTTAGATAAGGTTGCATATATTCAAATGCAGAACTTCTTAGAACTCAATCAACTATTAGGCTCCCGTCAATCTGGTTTCCGAACATTACATGGCACTGAAACAGCACTCATTGACCTTAAGGCCCAAATAGACAAACTAAGAGATAATGGAAAACCTGCACTACTCCTCCTACTCGACTTGTCGGCGACGTTTGACTTAGTGGCTCATAATGCCTTATGTAACCATTTGGATTCAGCTGCCCATTTCTGTAGTGAGGCAATAGCGTGGATACAATCATTCCTCAGTGACCGGACCATAAGGATTTTCTCGCCATCTGCTGCTGCAGACCCTATCCCTATCACCTGCGGTGTGCCCCAGGGTTTGTGTGTCTCCCCAACACTGTATAATATCTTCACCAAGCCCCTGTTTGATGATTTGGACCATCTGGGTATCACCTACACTAATTATGCAGACGATACCCAGATCATCCTACCACTCACAGGGGACTACAGCAAGGATTTAGCATAGGTGAATAGACTTTACAGCATTGTTCAGGCATGAATGGCCACACACGGCCTCTGCCTGAATGATGACAAAACAGAACTGCTTATCCTGGGGACCGCATCTCTTCTCACCAGACTAGGCAAGGAATACTCCTCCTTCATTATCGATGGGAACCTCATTAAGGTCGCCAAAGAAGTTAAAACTTTAGGATTTTACTTAGACGCTACCTTGACATTCACCAAACAGGTAAATACCTTAGCCTCCTCTACAGCTTACACATGTAAACTAATTATAGCTGGCAAACAATTCCTCTCATCCAACAGTTGCATGATCTTAGCCAGGGCCCTCATACTATCCAAACTAGATTACTGCAATGCCCTATATATCGGAATGACTAAACATATTCTTAACAAAATACAGACACTCCAAAATAATGCCCTCAGAGCGGCACTCAGTATCTCTAAAAGAGAACCTATCTCTGAAACAAGAAGGATGCACAAGTGTCTATCCACCCAAGAGAAAATCAGACTTGAGCCAGCATCCATAATCCACAAATGTCTAAACAATAAAGCCCCACAATATCTAATAGAAAGATTTCCTAGAAAAAATTTGACTAGACCTACAAGACTAGCGAATTCCAATTGCCTTCAAGTGCCTCGCTTTCAACTATCCACCATTGGGGGAACTAGCTTCCCAGTCAAAGTAGCCCAACTGTGGAACTCACTACCAACCACCCTCAGAATAGACTAAACTTTCACCACATTTAGGCAAAATCTGATCACATGGCTCTTAGAGAATGACGATAAGGAAACTTGCTAAAATTGTCCATACCTGTAAATAACTGTACATTTCTCTGTATTTTGATTTCTATATATTATTTACCTCTGTACAGTCGCTACCATTGTTTCTGTAGGTATATTCAGCTAATGGTTCCTAGACTTGATGTTCGTTTCATACCTGTTTCTAATGTAACCTGTGTACTAAGCTGTATGACCTCTTACTTTTGCCTGCGCCCTGATACCTCTGGGTCTGGTGCGCATAATAAATATTAAACAAACAAACAAGGCCAACTCAGCCTTTCATCCTTCCGAGGTCTATAAATGTGTACCAATTTTGATTGGGTAATAATAGTAATGCATGTAAATATGTCCTATGTAAAGCAAAGCTCTATATAAAAAATACATTATTAATCATTGTGCATGATCTACGACCCTCACAGCCAGGATGGACGGAAAATAACCCTGCTTTCGTTTTTACAGATTCTTACTGCAATGCCATTTCAAAGGTTTTCTGAGCAGTGTCGCTGAAATTAAGTTTATTTAACTGCATTTAAAAAAAAAATCTAAAATGATATTTCTACCAATCAGCCAACAGCCACGTGCAAGTTTAATGTAGCTATTACCTCCACGTCCCTCTTCCTCGTCCCAGTACTCGCCTATGAGGCTTCCCCTCC
Organism: Ambystoma mexicanum; assembly: GCF_040938575.1. Lineage (NCBI taxonomy): Eukaryota > Metazoa > Chordata > Amphibia > Caudata > Ambystomatidae > Ambystoma > Ambystoma mexicanum. The sequence goes on from NC_090923.1 coordinate 645,884,951, forward strand.
CATACAGGAACTTTTTTTTTCCTCTGGAGGTATAAACCTCCTACTCACCCACCATCCCCAGTTCTTTTTCTCCTGTCTCCGACAGGGACTGGCACTTCCGGGAGCAGGGCACTGGGGAGCACGCTGCAGTGTCTTCCGGATGGCGTCTCCAGCGGTGCAGCGACGTGGTACTGGTAAGATGGGTGCTCCCTGCGGGCTTGCGGTCAGGTTGAGCATGGACATCTGCCCCGGATCCCCTGCAGGGCTTGGGCATACATGCCAACATTCCGAGGCAACTAGGAGGGAGATTTCTTAATAGAAATCGGGAGAGAACAATTTCCCCATAGGAATGCATTGGAGAAAGTACAATTTTAGGTGGGAGAACGTGAAAAATATCAGTATTTTCCCCTGAAAAATCTGGAGTCTCCCTCCTAAATCGGGAGGGTTGGCATGTATGCTTGGGCACCAGGGGCGTGGGCTGTTGGGCTGGCTTCTGACCCCTGTCGGAGCTTGGGGTCCTGCTGCCTCGGCGAGCTGTCACAGGAGGTGGACTGTGCCTCCCTGCTCTGCGGCCGTGTGGCAGCTTGTTTGGTGTGCCTCATTCCCGGTCGTTGCCTGGTTGGGGACGGCGCCCCTGTCCGCTGCCTTGCTAGTTTGATGCTGGCGGACTTGGGTTCCCCGCGTCCTTCCTTGGGGCGCTGCTTGGTGTGGTGACCACATGCGGGGCTTTCCAGCCTTCTCTTGCGTGCCCTCCAGTGATTGCTGATTGCCATTGTTGGTGGGATTCCAGCTTGTTGTATGGGTGGTGCCTGTTGTGGGGTGTGAGGTCCCAATAGCTCAATGGGTTGAGCGTGGGTCTACGAGCGGCCCGTGCTGACTGGAGGCACCTACCTGGCATATGACAGTTTAGTGGCTGAGTGTGGCACACTTCACTGTTTTATTTGTTCACCCTTTGCTTTCTGTGTGTTCGACCTGGCACTACTTTGTGGGGCTGTCGGCTCACTTTTCCTGTTTGGGGGGGGTCGAGGGGGGCGGTCTTCTGCCGGGGTTTTGTGAGTTGTCAGCCATTGCGATTGCTTGTGCTTCTTTGGTCTGCCGTTCGGTGCGGGGGCGGGGATATGTGTGTGTGACCGCCTGTGGCACGGCTGGGCTGGGGGCTCCCCTCCCGCTGTCGTCACCGCCCGTGGCAGCTCTGGTTGGTGTCCTTGTGTCTGTGGTTGGTACGACAGCTCCCTCCGGTTCTGGCAAGGAGGGGCTGCGGGGGTCCTAATAAGGTTCCACTGTGGGTGCATGTGTACGCCTGCCGCAAGGTCACTAGTTGGAGTATCCCCCCTGGCATGCAATGGCACTTTGGCGGATTGGGGGCACCTGGCTCCAGGCTGACCCCAGGCAGGTGACAGTGTTGTGGCTGCATGAGGTGCATGTCCTTGTTTTTCCTCCGTATTTTGTCGGCGGCGCTGAAGTTGGCTGGTTTCTGACTCAGAGAATACCTGTCGTTCTCCCTTGCTGTCTGAGAAAGGGTAGGAGCTTAATGTGACATGTGACACGTGCCACAGCATGCCACAGCATGTCACCAATCTCTGGACTGGCTGATGTAAAATGTACTGTTTAAATAACTTGAAAGACATTAAACAAGTGAAAAACACCCGCTGAATCATTGTGGGATATTATAAATATTATAAATTAAATTAAAAAAAAGAAAATAGAAATTCAGACCTTGTACTAAACACTCAACCTCATGCATCAGAACCCTAGACTATCCCACTGTACTACCTGTCTGCATGGTCTCCCCCATTGAGCCATGCATGGTCTCCCCCATTGAGCCAGTTCTTATAACCTTTTCAGACAGCGGTTTTTGCTAGTGCCTTTTCACTGTCAATGTATTCCATACCCTGTTATGCCACCTACATTTCTCTTCATATCACCTCGAAATCGGTCTTCTCTTTGCTTCAAATAGTACTGCAGGCCTCTCTCCTCTTAGCCTCTCTCTCTTAGCCTCTCGAATTGCATGGTTTAAAGCACTTATAACACAAGAGTGCTACAGCATGTCATAAATCTCTGAACTAGCTGGTGTAAAATTTACTGTTTAAATAACTTCAAAGACATTATATAAGTGGAAAATACCCTCACAATCATTGTGGGATATTCTAAATTAAATTTGAAAAAAAATTCAGACGCTGCATTTGAACACCCAACCTCATGCAATAGAGCCCTAGACTATACCACTGTGCTAACTGTCTGCATGTTATTTCTTTACAAATAAAGAAACTAAATTATCTGTTACTAGCTCAGTTATTATCACCTTTTCAGACAGCAGTTTTTTCTAGTCCCTTTTCACTGTTAATGTATTCCATACCATGTTATGCCACCTACATTTCTCTTCATATCGCCTTGAAATCGGTCTTATCTTTGCTTCAAATAGTACTGCAGGCATCTCTCCTCTTAGCCTCTTGTCTTATATTAAATAACTTTCTGCCATTGCAAAGTTTAAAGCACTTATAACACAATCGTGCCACAGCATGTCACCAATCTCTGGACTAGCTGATGTCAAATTTACTGTTTAAGTAACTTCAAAGAGATTAAACAAGTGAAAAACACCCTGTGAATCATTGTGTGATATTATAAATGACATTTTCTAATACAAAAATAGATATTCAAACCCTGCACTTAAACTCTCAACCTCACGCATCAGAGCCCTAGACTCTACCACTGTAGTACCTGCCTGCACAGTGTCACTTATTGAGCCAGTTCTTACGACATTTTCAGACAGCAGTTTTTGCTAGTCCTTTTTCATTGTAAATCTATTCCATACTGTGTCAAGCCAACTACATTTCTATTCATATCACCTTGAAATTGGTCTTCTCTTTGCTTCAAATAGTACTGCAGGTCTCTCTTCTCTGATCCTCTTGTCTTATTTTAAATAGCTTTCAGCAATTGCATGGTTTCAAGCACTTATAACACAAGCGTGCAGGAGCATGTCACCAATCTCTGGACTAGCTGATGTAATATGTATAAGTGAAGGGGGTTCTTAGAGTGCCCGTGACCAAGATGGTTACACTTTCGTAGTCTCCTTGCAGAACTGTCCGTGTGGGGAGATCGCTGACAAATCCATTGGGAATAAAACTGCTTTTTGATTAAAGAAAGACCCAGCTGAAGATACCGGTACTTAATTGGCCCAAGCCCCAACTCTGAGGCTGCCCTGAGAGTGATGGGGGGCGACTTGGTGGCCGTGTGAAGAAAAAGAGTGAATCGGCCTGGGTGCGAGAGGTGGCGTTCTGCAGGGGGAGATCGCCCTACAGCAAAGGACTTGCTTGGCCCCCACCCCTGCAGGGGGAACAGCGAAACAGCGGGAGGCATACAGTTGAGGGGCTGGGGGAGCAACACTATTACCCCCCCCCCCCGGAGTGTGTAGCGGCCTAGCATCGGCTGCCCTGGCAGAGTGTTGGGGAGGAGAGCGAGCGTGAAGAGCCGGGCGTATCACGTGCCACTGGAGGGGGAACCTGGTAGAGCCCAGCAAAGGACAGACGGACGAAGAATAGAAGGGGCCATCAGACGATGTGCCGTGCTGAGAGTCGGGTGCTGGGGTGAGAAATGTGCCAGGGTGGAGAAAACAAGGTGGGCAGACCCTGCAGGGCAAAGCCGGGAGCCCCAGCATTTGCATCCAGAGCGGGGCACCGGGTGTGAGGTGCCAGTGGACAGCATAGCTGAGGCTGTTAAGGAGGCACGCCCGGAGCTGCTAATACAGCACAACTGTGGGTATCGGCGAATGAAGCAGGCAAGCCCGGCACTGCAGGATCCCGCCATCGGGCTGGAAGGCATGGGCCGTGGTGCTTGAGCGACGCTCTCCGGAAGATGCTCATGACAGCCCAGCTCGAGTAAACAGGAGGCTACCCCTCCGGTGAAGGCAGCCAAAGAGGTGAGAGGACCCGTGGGTCGCTGAGGGCACCCCCCCAGTCATGACACAACAGCAGAGGGGGATGCATGCGGAGGAGGGCAGGCAGTTTACCTCGGCTAGGCTGAAAACCCCCGAGATGAGACACAGCGCTATCCGAGCAACATCAGCTGTAGGCTGGAGAGCCACCGGCCCCCGTGAGTCCCCTGTGCACGCTTAGTTAGACACTTGTGCAGTTTGCAGGACTAGCTGAAGGGGAGGCAGCCTCCCACTCTCACAAGAACAACGCGAATTGCGGACAGCATAAGAGTGTGATAGACTGGCCTGCAGCCAACAAAACAAGCCAGTAGCTACCCAAGGAGAGGCAGACAGGGTCGCTGGGACGACTACCAACTAGCAGGGAAGGTCAATATGAGCGAGGCAACACAGAGACAGCGCCCAGGGAACTGACAGAGTGTGGCCCGTCCCCCTGGGCTTGATACGTTGATGAAAATACTGAGCCATAGCAAGGAAAGGGCCACTCCTACTGGACGCAGGACGCTACCCGAATGGCGACGCAATAGGCTTGAGGAAGGAGTGAGGTCTGGGCCACCCCGGAGAGACATTGCAGAGATACCTAAAAAAGGGACCTTGGCCGTGAAGCCAGCGGTGTGGGCTGCACTCCCTAATACCACAGATGTGGTATATTTATCCTTATATAGTCCTTCAAAATAAATTGCTCAAAAAATTATGTCCATATCAGGGCCAGAGGAAGGATATGAATCCGAAATGCATAGGCCAATTGTAGCTCATCTGGTGCATCTGCCCGAAACAGTGATTCTTAACTGTGGAACGTTAATGTGGAAATAAACAAGCATTCTTTGATAAATCACCTGATATGGACATAATTTTTTGAGCAATTTATTTTGAAGGACTATATAAGGATAAATATACCACATCCGTGGTATTAGAGAGTGCAGCCCACACCTCTGGCTTCACGGCCAAGGTCCCTTTTTTTGTGTACACTTCGAATGCCATTTCATGGAGGCACCCTACCAGTGGGTTTGCACCCCATTGACTCTCATCAAACATCGGATAAGATTTGTTCTAAATGGAATAACAGCAGGTTGTGCACGTTCACCTCAACTATATTGCAGAGATACCTGCCAGCAGTGACGTGATAGAACTCTCTCGGAAGGCGATAACTGTGAAAAAGGTGCCTGGTTGCGAGGTGGAGAGCGAGTTGCATGGCTAAAGGGAATAAAAGACAATCTCGTCTGATCTTCTCCCAGAAATAATGTCTAAATAAAGGCAGCGAGAGGATGTCAGTACCCTGGGACAACACAGCCAAGGTGCCCCTCTTGGTTGGAGAGGAGCTGTCTGCAAGTACGAGAGACGGGGCCCAGCAGTCAGAACTGAGCCAGGTCCTGAAAGAGATGCGATCAGGCTTTGCATCTATCAACACCAAACTCGATGGGATGGCCTACAAGGTGGATAGGATGGAGGAGCGGATCGAGAAGGAAAGTGGATGGATTTCAGAGGCCGAATTCCGAGTGGGGGCGCTGTAAGATACAAGCAGTGAGACAGCACAAGCCATTCAGGAACTGCGAAGGAACGTCAGACTGATCAAGGAAAGGAACGAGGACCTTGAAGCGAGATCTTGGAGAAACAACATTCGGGTGCTGGGAGTGCCCAAATCGATTCCGCAACGCAACATAGAGGAATTCATGGAGAGTTTCATTAAGGAGGTCCTGCAGGAACCGTCACTCTCAATACAATTCCTGGTGGAGAGGGCGCATCGGGTTTCACAAACAGCCCCCTGACTGTGTTGGAGCCCACGCCTGATCATTGCACGTCTACTTAACTATAAAGACTGTGATGCGATACTCCGAAGGGCTAGGGAACTAGGAGACCTCACGTAGTAAAACACCAGGATCTCCATCTACCCGTCTTCACTCCTACAGTCCAGAGGGCCCGTCTCTCCTTTCTGGCTGCGGAGAGAGCGCTCCAAGATAGGGGAATGCAGTATGCCATGCTATATCCGTCCAAGTTGCGTGTTCAACATGGTGGCCAGGCCCACTACTTCACTGACCCGCCGGCAGTGCATGAATTTATAGAGTCACTCCCGAAGAACCCCCCCCCCCCGACCCATGATGACGGGGCTCCGGCAGCTGTGAGGTGATCAGTGGACCTGCTGAACTACTTGAATAGCAGTCTGGGCTGCTCTTGTTTGTAACAGGGTTAAAGATGCTGGGGTCAAGAAATATTCCCCAATGGTTTTGGAAAATTTGAAATGTTGGGAATGTAATGAATCAGTCCTACTGCGTTAAGTGAATAAGCTACGGTGATCTCCCCCCGAGGTCGGGGGAGTTATGTGGTCCCTTGGGAAGCGATGTCTGGCGTCCCTGGGCAGCGCCCAATGGTAAGCCAGTTGTTGCGGGTAAAAGCGTGGGGGGCTATGTCACTGCGAGTTGGGGGCGGGCAGTGGGGGTGGGAGGCCTAAGGGGGTGGGTGGGGCAAAGGAGGGAGGGACTTTGGGGAACGTTGGGTGGTAGTTGGAAAAACTGATTCACATCTCATAGACATAGGAAGTTGCCGAGATTTAGCCCATGTTAGGTTGGGGGCACAGTTGCTGCACTTACATAATGCACCAGGGCACAAAGATGGCCAAAGTACTTAGTTGAAATGTGCGGGGCCTTAACAACCCAGGGAAGGTCCGCAAAGTAATACAATTAGGTGAACGGCACGGCGCAAAAGTGGTCCTGCTCCAGGAAACACACCTAGTGGGCAAGGCGAATGAGGGAATCGCCAGATCATGGGGTGGCTGCAGGCATTATGCGTCATACTCAACATACTCTGCAGGAGTGATGATCCTGGTGCACAAATCGCTGGGCTTTCACACGTCAGAAGCAATCATAGACCGAAAGGGTAGGTTTGTCATTCTTTCTGGCTTCCTGGGCACCATGATGGTCACATTTATTAATATTTATGGACCCAATGTTGATGACCCTGGGTTCTTTGAGCTACTTGTGAAAACGTGCCATAGGTTCCTCCATACTTGCATAGTTTTGGCAGGGGATCTCAATGTCGTACTGGATCCACAGAAAGACGGATCAGTGGGGGGGGATAGCTCGCAATCTAAGGCTGCCGAGGTGGTGCTGGGGGGTATGCAAGAGATTGAGCTGAGAGATGTGTGGAGGTTGCTGCGCCCAGAAAAAAGGGAGTACTCGTTCCACTCGATGATGCATAGGGCCTCCTCACGTCTCAACTATATACTGGCCGGCCCTTCACTAATACGCTGGACGGCCGACTGTGTCCTCCGCCCTAGAACTCTATCTGATCATTCACTGGTCCTTTGGTCGGTAAGCCCAGAGGGAGAGGGAGCGCAACTCCCTTTATGGAGATTTAAGTCTGCGGCGCTGGCAGACTTGTTGTTTAGGTGTGAAGTGCATTATCTAATTAAGGCATAGTTTAGTGTGAACCTGGGCTCAGTAATCACGATGAGCATTGTCTGGGAGGCTATTAAAGCGGTGCTCAGGGGTGGCTGTTTATCACTGGAGCTGGGCATACTGAAAACAATTTGAAGGCAGCTACAAGAGGCTGAGGTCAAAATAAGGGCACTTGAAGGGCGGGTAGACGAGGGATAGGGGCTGGGGCCCCTGGCTCAACTATGGTAGGAGTTAGATAAATTCAACAACCTGGCGGAAAGAGAGGCTAAGTACTTTGCCCGCCCGGCCATGGCCTGTAGATATGGAGAGGAGGGTAGGTAAGGTAAATTACTAGCACTGATAGGTCACCAGGAAAGACGCAGTGACATAGCAGCGATAAGGGCACCAGGAGGGACAGTGGTGGTGAAACCGGCGGATATAGCATAAATATTGCACCTCTACTATGAGAACGTATATGCCTCAAAGGGGACGCTGCCTAGGGAGGATCTGGAGGGATACATCGGGGAGGCAGCTCTCCCGGTGCTGAGTGAAGGGGTGGTGGAGGAGCTCCCATTACCATGGACGAGGTCCTCAGCGCGATCCGCAACCTACCCACATCTAAGGCACTCGGCACAGACGGCATCACTGCCAAGTTCTACAAGGAGTGGGGGGCGGAGGTGGCGCAACACATGCTGAAGATGTGGGAGGAGGGTATAAAAGCAGGGTGTCTGCCTCCAACAATGCGGGAAGCTGTAATCACGTTAATTCTGAAGCCAGATAAGGATCCGCTAGAGTTCTCCTCATATCGCCCGATATCACTGCTGAACCTAGACACAAAAATATTTGCTAAGGTCCTGGCGGATCGCCTCCTTACGCATGTGTCCCAAATAATACACGCAGACAAGTCAGGCTTTATACCCGGCAGATCGACCTCTTCCAATCTACATAGGCTATTCCGATATTGGCCCAGATCGACCCCAGGGTGCAGGCAGCAGCCGTATTATTGGATATGGAAAAAGCCTTTGATTCCGTGGAGTGGGACTACTTGTTCAAGGTACTGCGCCAGCTCGGTACCCCACCATACTACCTATCGGCAGTAAAACTGCTATATGCGGGATCGAATGCTTGTATAGACCATGGTTCTCGAAGGAGCTCCAAAAACATAAATCTGTGACCTTGAAGTTGTTCCATCATTGGAAAGCCAATCCTAGTTCTACCTCCCTAGTTCTACCTGGCAGCCTATAAAACAGCTGCAAACACATATAAAATGGCGATTGTGGAAGCAAAGAAAACTTACCACAATGTTATAATTCAAAAGGCCAACTCGGATGTTAAGGAACTTTTTAAAATTTTGAAAGAACATGAAAACACTCCCCAGCCGCAGGCGCAGTTACCAAATAAGGATGCAAATTGTTTTTGTTATATTTGCTTATATAGTGCACTGAACCCAAGGGTATCTGGGTGCTTTTTCTTAGGATACAACACTGATACAGAAATGTATGCAGTCATAGATTTAGTAATATAGAGATATATACAAAATGAGTAGTATACAGATATATACATGATTAGGAAATATACATTATGTACAAGGTTCATAACATAGCTCAAGGGCAGTATTGCAAAGGGCCAAAGGCGGCCATCTGGAAAGGTATTCTTGAGCTATGGGCATAATTGATAGGCCGCTAAGTCATGGAATCACAAACGTACAGGAGGTAATTTGTTAGTTAGTTTGATCAAACAGCCAAGCTTTTACTCTGTTCCGGAATGAGAGGAATATTGAGTCTGTCCTTAGTGCAGGCAATATTTATTCCAGGACTTGGATGCAAGCACTGGAAAACTGGAACCTCAAGCTTTGCTGAGTTTGAATTTAGGTATGTTGAGGCAATGGGCATAGTTGGCTCTAGTGGGTCTAACTGACTCTTTCCTAGCCTAGAGAATCTGTCTGTCAGGTACTTGTGGGCTGAGTTGTTTAGGCACTTGTGGGTAATCATAAGCATTCTAAAGGTGATCCTATCTTGAATAGGGAGCCTTTTAGTGTTCCGTCGGATTTCTGAAATGTGGTTGGAACGAGAAATATTTAAGGCAGTTCTGAGTGCATTGTTTTGCAACACTTGCAACTTGTGGATATTCCTCTGGCTAGTGCCAAGGTATAGAGTGTTACAGTAGTCCAGTTTGGACAGTATAAGAGCTCTTGCAAGGTTCATACAGCTACTTGTGGACAAGAATGGTCTACAAGCATTTATCAGTTTTGCTGTGTAAGCCGATGAGGATGAAGTGGCATTAATTTGCCTTTGTAAAGTTAGGGCAGAATCTACATAGAAGCCTAAAGTTGTGGCTTCCTTGTCAACTTTGATGAGGTTGCCATCAATGTTAAAGGTAGCGTATTTGTGGCCTAGTTTATTAAGTCTCAACTTCAATGAGTAGAAGCTCAGTTTTATTGTGGTTTAGACATAAGCCGTGCTTGGCCATCCAGACCTGGATTTTACTGTAGATTTCACTTAACACCTGAAAGAGTGATGAGTATTTGCGTATCATCTGCGTAATTCGTATATGATATGCCAAGGTCAGCAAGATTATCAAATAGAAGCTTCATAAATATTTTGTAGAGGGTAGGGGAGACACATGAACCTTGTGGGACTCCACATGTGATGGGGGCTAGATCAGCTGAAGCAGTGCGGGAAAAGACCCTCATTGATCTGTCGGAAAGGAGGGAATTGACCCAGGCTGCAGCTTTAGTGGAGAAAGAGGCAGCTTTGATAAGGTGGTTAGTTAAGATATTGTGATCGACTAGATCGAACACTGCTGACAAGTCTAGTAAGTGGAGTGTAATGCAGGTTTTCCAATGTCCCTAGCCTCATCTATTTGGATTTTCAGATCCAAGAGGGCTGTTTCTGTCCTGTGTTTTGGTCTGAAACCAGATTGTCTGAGGCCTAAGAGGTTATTGGTCTCAAGGTGATTTTGGATCTGGACATAAGCTGCCTTCGCTAAGATCTTTAAGAGAAAAGGCACTGTGGTGATTGGTCTGAAGTTAGTGGCAATATTGGGGTTGAGGTTAGGTTTTTTTGATGAGGGCATGACCCAAGCGTCTCTAAGATTTTTGGGAACAGTGCAAGAGGCAAAAGAGGACTTTATAAAGGAAGTGATAAATGGGCAAATTCTTTGGCTCCTTCTTTAATGATTGAGGCTGGACAGATGTCTCCTTGGCACCTGGACGGTTTAAGACTTTTGATGATGGACTCTACCTCTGACGTAGTGACAGGGATACATTCAAAGGCTTTAATTTCATTAGGGGACGCAGGGTGCTGGGGATTTGGAGTAGGCAGAATATTGTTTGAGTTATCAGTTTTGGAAGTGGTCGCCAGGCTTGATCTTTTTACTTCAATTTTTTATTGAAGTAGTGCAATTTTGTTAAGTAGTGCCTTTTGGATGTTTGCGCCCCAGAGGGCATCCTTATTACAGGATTCTGGAGGGGAGATGGGGGTTTCCAATTCTTTGAGGATCTTGAAAAGCTCCTTGGTATTAGATTTGGCATTGAGGATTCTATTGTCGTAGTCTTCCCTTTTTGTTTCTAAGATGGCAGTTTTGTATGCAGTGGAGGCAGTTATGAACTTGTCCCTTGTTCTGCATAGAAGGTTTTTTGTTCCAAGACGCCTCTGCGTCTCTTTTAGCTTTACGTAAAGTTTTCAACTCAGAGGAGAAACATTTATTGAGATGTGCCAGTGGTTTGGATTTGCTTAGTTTAAGTGGAGCTAGATGGTCAAGGGCCTTAAGTAGATTCTGACTGTAAAGGTCTACCATTTTAGAGGGGTCTAGGTCGGGAGCTAGCTGTTGATAGGTGATAGGTTTGAGCAGAGGCAGTATGCTTACTAATGTGATTAGATGGTTATTTCTAGTTAATGCAGGTGGGGCTTGGAGATCCTTAAGTGATGGTTGTTTAGAGTCATGGATTTCGAAGGAGATAGCATTGTGGTCTGACCATACACACAGTGAATTAGAGAGGATTTTAGTATTATAGTTGAAATCTGCTATCTAATCTAAGATTCTGCCTTTGCAGTGTGTACGATCAGATATGCGCAGTGAAAAGCCTAGTTCTGATATCATATTTTGAATGGCTAGGGCGTTGGTGTCTGAGTTGTCAAGTAGGCCAAGATTCAAATCGCCCAGAAGCAAGATTTGCGATCCAAGTTTGGTGTTTTGTGTGAGGAGGCATGTAATGTCTACCTCAAAGGAGGATAGCTGACCAGGTGGTCCGCTTTGAGGAAAGAAGACGTTTTACGGAGAGGAGTTCTCCGGAGGGGAAAGGTGAACTAGCACTTTCTCTAATGGCCAGAGTGTGTTTGACAATGATAGCTACCCCCCCTCCTCTCTTAGTGGTTCTGTCAGTTCTGAAGATATTCTGAAGATATTGTACTCGCTGGGACTGCTAGCAGAAGCGCAGGACCTGCAGCTGGGTGTAGCCACCTTTCTGTGACTGCTAGAAAATCTAGTTTATTGGCAGTGATAAGATCTGAGATGTCTAAAGCGTGAGCAATTAGCGATCTAGCGTTGAAAAGGGCCCCTTTAATGGAGGCAGCTTCAGGCTGAGGTGTTGCTGCGAGGGCAATAGGCATCAGTTTTTGTAATACAGGAGGCGAATGAATGCAAGGGTCTTTACTGGTGGTGCTAGTGCTCTTGAGCATTGAGGTCTTATATTGTGAGCAGTGATTGGTTGAGGTGCAGGAGCCAAGAGTTTTGTTCCTATGGGAGGTGGAACAAGGTAGGGACAGTGGAGTGTGCGCAGTAGCAAACATACTAGAGCTGATGTGTGAGGAAAGGTGAGAATTTAATTTGTGGAGCAAGATGCTTGGATCTTGTTGTATTATTGCTGGCGTGTGCTTGTGGGGGCTTCTTATACCTGAAATAGTGGTGAGAAGATGAGGACCAGTGACCAAATATAAAGGACACTCCACCAAGTGTAGTGGACTTTCCACCAAGTCACCATGGACGAATATTTGCGTTTATAATAACTAAGAGCTAAGGATCAGGCATCCTGATGCATGCTGAAGAATAGGAGTGTCAGGGAGGGAGCTGGCGTAGCTAGCAGTGGGTGTCACTTTATCTAAACAGGTCTAGTACAGATACTGTGATAGGTAATATGCGGCAGTGGGCAGGCACATATGGTATCAGCGCAAGATAAATGCAGCAGCTAGTACAGATAGTGTGACAGGCTATATATGCGGCAATAGGCAGGCACATATGGTATCAGTGCAAGATAAATGCAGCAGCTAGTACAGATAGTGTGACAGGCTATATGCGGCAATGGGCAGGCACATATGGTATTATCACATGATAAATGCAGCAGCTATTACAGATGGTGTGGTAGGCTATATGCGGCAATGGGCTGGCACATATGGTATCAGCACATGATAAATGCAGCAGCTAGTACAGATAGTGTGGTAGGCTATATGCAGCAATGGGCAGGCACATATGGTAACAGCACATGATAAATGCAGCAGCTAGTACAGATAGTGTTGTAGGCTATATGCAGCAATGGGCAGGCACATATGGTATCAGCACATGATAAATGCAGCCGCTAGTACAGATAGTGTGGTAGGCTATATGCAGCAATGGGCAGGCACATATGGTATCAGCACATGATAAATGCAGCTGCTGGTACAGATAGTGTTGTAGGCTATATGCAGCAATGGCCAAGCACATATGGTATCAGCACATGATAAATGCAGCCGCTAGTACAGATAGTGTGGAAGGCTATATGCAGCAATGGGCAGGCACATATGGTATCACCACATGATAAATGCAGCAGCTAGTACAGATAGTGTGGTAGGCTATGTGCAGAAATGGGCAGGCACACATGGTATAAGCACATGATAAATGCAGCAGCTAGTACAAATAGTGTGTTAAGGTATCAATGGTGTAAAGAGCAAACAATGAAGGTGGCAATTCCTGGTAGATGAGGTGAGCAATACATTAATCAGAGGTAGACAGTCAACCGAGTTAATGTCGTAAAGAGTGTAGAGGAGCACACCTTTTGCTAATTTGTCCTTAATATGTTCAACGAGGGTTTCTCAATTTTGGAAGTATCTTAGGTGCTCCCAGAGCTAGATCCTAGGCTACAGGCTCAAATCTAAACAGGTTTTTTTAGATCACTTTACTACAAAAATGACATTTTGTTTCAACATATGTTTGTTTAATCTTTTTAGACAAAAATCACTCTAAATCAAAATGAAATAAAGATAAACTTGCACATTTTCATCAGTTAACTCTTTCGTTTGTTCCAGAAAGATGATACATTAACATAATAGTTTCAAGATGAACCTTACCACATACTTAGTGATGCTTAATGCAAATACAAAGACACGTAAAATATTTCCTCTTTGGTTATTGTCACCCGTAGAGTGTCAAATTTTACTATAACAAAAATTCATTTCTCAAGAAGGCCGAATCCTTTGTTCCCCTCCCATGGTAGAGGCAGGGGCCGGGTGGGCACAGCAGCAACAGGACGTAAGCCACCAACACAGGTGAGAGTACAGTGGCAAGCACACAGCACACCAGCAAGCAACCTAATTCCCGCGATAGGTGGCAGGCTAGCTGTGCACCTAAGCGCTTGGTAGGAGCTTACCATGGACTCTTAGGTCTAAGAGACTGTGCAGGGATTTTGTCTGGAATTTTTTCAAGAGCCCAGAGAAGCAAGACTGCCACAACCTTTCGGAATGTCAGAGGAGGAACAAAGCCTCATGGAGAAGGAAGTAGGAAAGCTTCTAAAGAAAAGGGCGATAAGGGACCAGTGCAGAAGGTGGCGCAAAGCTCCCTAAGCAATGTCTTCCTAATGCAACAGAAGCAAAAGGTCGGGCCGTTGATCAATCTCAGACAATTGCAGACCTTTCTCGACACTTCAAGATGGAGGGAATCCATCTCTTCAGAGCCATTTTTCAGAAAGGGCATTGGCTAGCCTGCTTAGATTTGAGGGATTCCTATCTAGCAGTACCCATTCACGAGATGCACCAGTGATTCTTAGAATTCCTCTGGCGAGGCCAGACGTGAGAGTTACATGTCTTTGTTTCAGCCTAGCATCAGCACTGCAGTGACCTGTTAGAAGGCTCCTTTGCAATAAAATGTTTAACCTGGGACAGAGTGCAATGCTGCTTATTTCTGAAAATGGAGGGCCTCATTACACGGTAGGCAGTAAGGGTTTACCGGTACCAGTATTTTACCGGTACCGGTAAACCCTTACCGCCTTACTACGAGGTCCCTTTGCGGGTTGGAGACTTTAACGCCTGCTTTTTGCAGGCATTAAAAACCAACCCGCAAAGGGACCAAGGTGCTATTACGGTACCGCAATTTGCGGTACCGTAATTAGCGCCTTCTCCATTCCCATAGAGCCCTATGGGACAAAAATGGGAATGGGGAAGGGCAATGGAAGAAGGCGGAATTACCGCCTTCACAACCTCAGAATTAGGCGGTAATTCCCCTTTCTTCAAAGGCGGTACCGGTAATTTACCGGCATGGACCAAGGTGCTAATAGCACCTTGGTCCACCGCCTAATGTGTAATGAGGCCCAATGTCTCAGCGGTACAATAGATCTTATTTTATTTTTTACATTTATAAAGCGCACAAAGCAGCCCTCGGGCATCGTGGCGCTGTTACAAGCAAGGCTTACTTAGTTACAGGAGACAGAAAGAAAGACAGCCTGTCTGTGGTTCGTGGTTACATTGAATATCTATCGTCTTGGGGGGGATGAACTCCAAGAGGTTAGCGTAGTTAGGCAAGGATTTATGGCATTTCTGCCTGGAGAAAAGTCTGAGTGTCGCGGCGGAGTACCTTCCAGGAAACAGCAACCAAGTGGCGTTCTGGAACTCCAGACACCTCAGGGATTCCAGCGACTGGAAGTTGAACGGCTCAGTTTTCGTGAGCCGATGCAGAGGACAGGTCCTTGCAAGACAGACCTTTTCGTGCCAACTGGAATGGCTCTTCAGCTGGAGGCTGGATCTGGAGGCAGCAGCCACAGACGCCTTCTTACAGCAATTGAATCTGTGCAAGAACTACGCCTTTATCCCCCTTGCAATAATTGCGAGGGCGCTGGTGTATGTAAGCCAACAGCAAGCAGGTTTACTACGGGAGACGCCAACTTGGAGGTTTCCAGATATGCTGGAGCTCACCTGCGACACCCAGATCCTTCTACCAGACGAGCTGGGCATTCTGGCATACCCACTAGGTCTTCAGCAGCCTCTGGTCATGGTGGGAAATCTACAGCTGGTAGCTTGGGTGATTTCAGGAATTCCTGGAGAAAGCCAGGCCTATCGGGAGAGGCTGAGTGCTTCATTGGAGAATTCTGGGCATCAAAGATGGGCAAATCCTACAGGACAACTTGGAATAGATGGCACAGCTGGTGTATGCCTAGAAACGTGCATCTCGTTACAGCGGATGTGATCCACATAGTAAACATCCTGGCAAGCCTAGCTGCCCAGGGTAAGGACTATAGAACAGTGAAAACGTTCAGGTGTGCCATCTCTGTGGGTCACAAGCAAGTTGACAGAGCTCTAATCAGCAAACAAGCCCTAGATGTCAGACTGCTCAAGGGCGTGAGTGTGATCCAGCCTCCCATTACCCAAATATTCACGCCTGTCGGATATGAACGATGTGCTCCGGCTTATCCCGAGTTGACCGGACAACGATTTGATCAGAAACGCTCTGTTGGCTAAACTAGCAGTGCTGTGTTAAGTGGCTGCAAAAGAATATCAGACGGGGGAGCGCTGGTGATAGATAGCAAATCTTTTCCCCCAGAAGGGATTACGCCCCACATGAAAAGGAGGACAAAAACCTGCATTAGAATGGCTATCTTCCCTGCTTTTCTGGAGCAGCTGAAGTTATGTCGGATGAGGTGTCTGAAAATGCATGAAGACCATGCACCGTAAGCCTTTTAAGGCAGTGTCTAACGCCACCCTATCCAGGTTGGTGAAATGGCTTATGCAAGATGCAGGCATAGACACTTGTTGCTTCTATGCAGCGGTCGAAGTGTACGAAAAGAAGTAGTGGAACTATGTTCCCTACTGGCTTGCACCGCTCCCCACAAACCCCATCACCACGCACCCACCCACACACAATACAAATCCCAAAACACATGCTCCTACCCTGTAGGGGAACGCTCAGTACAGTGCACTGAAAGTGCAAGTTTCAACTTCTTCCTCCACTTTTATTTTAAAACGAAACCATTCCGGAACGGTTTCTTTTTAAAATAAAAGTATAGGAACTGTAAAACTTAATTAGAAGAAGTAGAGGAGCACCGCTCCCGACAGCTCCCGCCCACTTCGTCCACTGCTTCTATGGCTTCAAAAGCCTTTGCCAGCAGAACTCGGCTGCAGGATATCCTCAAGGCCGCAGACTGGTCGAGCAAGTTTACTTTTAAGATAATTTCTTTTAAGCCAGTCGACCAGGTTGCCTCGTTGGCGGTAAGTACGCTTTAAACAAGCATAACACGAGCCTCTGGTCTTGATATAGAATCCAGACTTTCCATTCTAACATTCTGGAAAGTCATGATTGTACCAGAGTCCTAACTGCCTCAGTGGAGTTTACTATCAGACAGCATTTCTGGCTAGTCCCTTTTTTCCATCAATGTATTCCATATCATGTCATGGAGTGCCCCCTACATTTCTCTGTCAACAGAGCTGCCAAGTCTCCCTAAAATCGCAGAGGTCTCTAGCAAAAGGAGACAGACACCCGCACTTTCGTATCTGAATAGGAGCTTCTTTCTACAGCTGCAAAGAGCTTCAGCTGCGCCTCAGACAGTCCCTTGTTTGTGACAATGCCGAGCAGAAGTAAGTAACACACTGCTGAACACAGCAGCAGACAATACATGCTGGTCTGAATGGGGCTAGGCTTTGTCCTGAACACCTCAACTGCTGAATTTCCAGCTGATATCAGTGGCAACTTTGGATAAAGGGGGATGAATGGAGGAGATAAAATGATCATTGTGTTATTTCAGCACAGGTGATGTGTGGGAGGCTACACTTGATGGTCTGACATGCCTATTCTGGCACATAAACATGACTGTAGTGTCTGACAGGACATATTTTTACTTTTCTTCTAAATTCGTTTAGAAACCACATCCTGCAGTCTCATCTTAAGCACAGTTAAAGGATTCTAAGATAGACTTTTCTTTTCTTAATATTACATCAGGAAAGGAGAGGACCTTCCAATTATCTTATTGATTGATTTCATGTGCAAGTCCATCACTACCAGGTTAGTGCTGTGGACCGTGGTCAACGTCAAAGGCTAGGCTTTTTTTTCGAAGGGAGTACTTCACCTTAATGTACACTTCCCATAAGCCTCATCCCTAGGAAAATCCAGGCACTTCCCAAGAGGTGGGTTCCTCTGAAGGCCACTGTAGCTGGTATGTCTCACTCTGCCCGACCTCTTTTGTCCTTCAAAGGCATGCATGATATGGCCAACTGCCCTCAGGCCCACAGTTTTATGGAAGCAATGGCAGCAATTATATGGCTTTTCCCCTAATCCAGTCCATGTTGGCAAGAGAGTAACAATATTCTTATACTGCTGGCCCATGTTAAATATAGCTCTGTCTTAAAATCTATATATCATATGTTTTTCCTTCTGTAGGTAGCAGATTTATTGGAGTCATAGATGTGTGTGATGTGTTGCATTTTGATAAGCCTATCATTTTGAGAGGCCTATTGCTTCAGAGTCACATTTTACATGTTACTGTGAGGGATGTCAGGTGTGGGTCACAGAATAGAAGAAAAGAGTGACAGGGTTTAGTTACAAAAGAATATGTACAGAGATACATTGGCTAGATGGAGCCTGGGGTCCCCTAGCACACTGAATGGAGCTACAGAAGGAAAGCTACAGAAGGAAAGCCCTTTACCCTGGAATAGAGAATTCAGAGAGTGGAGGCTCAGAGCAAGGGAACCAAGTCCCAGAATGCATTAGACACGGGACACAGGGTTGCAGAAGGCACCTTCGCTATGAGAGGAGGAAGTACATCAGGAGAGTGGCCTGCCGGAAGGGGCAATAGCACCCAAAAGGCAATGGGAAACTGAGGTGCCACAACTGGCAAAAAATATACCTTTAAAGCCACGATTTTATTTTTCCCTGGGGGCAAGGTGTGTGGTTGTGGGGTGCAAAACCTCCAGCAAAACCCAGTCTTGCCTTTGGCATCTGGGCACATCACCTAGAAATCAGCCTTCTGCTTGCTTTAACTAGTTCTACACACATCTCTCCTCTTATCCTCTGGTCTTACACTACATAACGTTCAGCAATTGCATGTTTTAAATCACTTAAAACACATTCTCATAGAAAACCTGGACTCCTGTTTTGCTTAGATTTGCAAAGGTTATTTTCATTTCAAGGCTTGCATAAAATACAAATAAACTTTACATTTATTCTTGAATAGGATTCTTTTAAAGTCCAGTTATATTACATCCAGCCGGCACTGGATGGTGTCATGGCTCATCTAAAAGACACGAAAATATTTTCTACAATTGATTTGCTGTCCGCCTATTATCATGAGCCTTTACACAAAGACTCATGCCCGATTGTGAGTTTTTCCTCACATGTAGGTTTGTTTAGATACAAGCCACTCATTTTCGGGGTATCATCGACTACAGAGGTTTTAGAACATACCTTGTTGCTACCTTGCCTAGACGCAGTCGTTAATGTGAGCAATGATGTCCTGATATATTGACCAACTGAAAAAAGAACATCTCAAGGCACTTCAAGTGATGCTCAGTCGATTGCGTCAGAATGGACTTCTATTACATGAAATGAAATGCCCTTTCATACAGTCCAAATCACACTTCTTTGATTTTGTATTCCAAGGCACAGTCTTCTTAGCTGATTCTCAGAAGACAGTGGGCATCAATGACTTTACATATCCCACATCCTCTTCTGAAGTACACAGTTTCCTATTGTAGATACATTTCTGTGGTATCTCTATCCTGAACTTTCCCAAACTAATGTAGCCACAGTCCTTCATCGTATTTCCAAAAACATCAAATGGCTATTGGGTGTTGTCACAAACAAAGCATTTGAAGACTCCAAAGCAGCTCTAGCAGAATACACCGCAATGGTATTTTCAAACCCTCTTAATCAGTGCGATATATATGTTAATGCTAGTCTTGTGGGCCTAAGGGCTGTGCTAGCTTAGATGGACAATGACAGGGTGAGATGCCCATGGCATTTGCTCCCAAAGCATTGATACCAACATAAATTAGGCATTCACAAATAGAGTGTGAGGGGTTCCTTGTTCTGTGGTGGTGTCGTCATGTCCACTTTTACATTTTTGATCATCTAATTACGATCGTGATGGACCCTAAACCTCTACTGCCAATTCTCCAAGGGTCATTGCTTCGCACACTGCTCCCATTAGATCACTGGATATTGCAGCTGTCAGATTATGGGGTCACTGTCCTATTTGAAGCAGTGGCTGGCAACCCCCTGGACTGCCTGCTGCGTCATCTAGGTCTTCAGGAGTCGACACCGAAGGCAGTGGAAGTTGAGGCGAAAGCTCTGGTGAGCATAGCCAGATGGATGACTGCTATGAAATTGATGTCTTTGCAAGACATTGCGGAAGCCACCCGCCAGCATAGAGGCATGCAGAAGGTCATGGAACAGCTATGGGGTTAGTGAACATCCTTATTAGCGGATATTAGTCACGATATAGAGGGTACACAGGTATTCATGCAGGGCCTACGGAGGGTCCGAACTGAATGCTCTATGGACATTGAGGGTGTCCTACTTGGGGCTTTCCGAATTGTAATTCCCCCCATCACTAATCCAAACAATAATCAGCATTGCACACACAGGGCACCAAGGGGCTGCAACACAAAGTCTGTTGGCCTGAACTGGAGAATAAAGCGTGTGCCCTGTTGGCCAGCTGCCAGTGATGCCAGGAGACTGGTGAAATTCATAGTCCCCCGCCCAAATGAATCGCCTGTGCAACCAGCTGTGCCTTGTCAAGCCGTGAGCATGGACTTCAGAACTGTACGGCAGAACAAACAGTTGTGGTAGATGAGTTGTCTTAGTATCCTGCTGGTGGTAGAGGACATTTTTGTAGATCAAAGGCTCCCACAGATGGTGAGACCATATCATGGCTCCCATTTCAAGGTGCAGATTTTGCAAAATTCATGTCTTTCTACGACATTCTGCATCACTACATTATGCAGTGTTGGCCAAGAGCTAATGCTGACATGGAGTTGTTCATGAACACTTTAAATAAGTCTTTCTGAATTGCGCATGCAAACGGCACACCAATGGAGACAGCATGACCATGTTCTTGATGTCTTATAGGACAACTCTGCACACAGCCACAAGCTTGTCTTGAAGTTTTGAAGAGGAAAGTCTGCTCACTGGTGCCTGAGCATGAGTATGGACAGTCACAGGAAATTGAGCTGACGTTAGTTCATGGGAAACAGGTGATCAACAACCACAGGCAATCATCCTGGAGGAAAATGTTATCATCCCATACACAATCCCATATGCTGCTCTTTTATGAAACAGGAAGCCCATTCATAAATTGTTTAGGACACATGAGTATTCCCAATGGGCGGTTAATAGCCGAAAAGGTTCCATGGTCATGGCAGCCACTGTGAAGGGTTGACACTGAACTGTAGTTGGTTCAAGCAATTCTCACCATGGAACAATGGCAACCCGCTGGTAGATGTACAGGCCAAAGACGCCAGATCAACAGCTGAGAAATACCTTCCCTGGACCAACCATGGCATGGAGGTAAGGAGTCAGCCACAGTCCCCGATGGTGTTGCCCATCCAAAATAAAGAAGGCCTGGGTTTGAGCAGAGATACCCATCAAGACCCGCTAGGTGAATGCCTGTGAAAATGAAAGGTGGGTGAATGCCTGTGAAAATGAAAGACTATGTGATAGAAGAGGGAGATTGATACTATCAGAACAATGGGGTGTTTCAATATCATTTTATATTGATGGCTTGTGGGGCTACTAGTAATACTGTGTTGTTGTTTGTATTTGTTGCTTAATGTTTATGATGGAGGGATGTTGTAGCTTTAGTGCCCGCCCTCACGTGAAGTGACGGACAGTGTGCGTGACATGAACTGAGAATAAAGAGGCCCACATTCTGCAAGACGTTGCCAGTTGCAGCCAGCACCTCCACCGTCTGAGTCCTAAGGTCGTGCTGCGTACATCTAACATCTAACACTAGGCTCTACCATTGTTCCACTTATCGCAGGAGAGGTTTGTCAGATATTTCTCTTATAACTTCTGCCAGAAACATCCTTCATGAGCAGCAAGGAACTATGCACCGCAGCATCTACACTCTGGAATAGCTGAGGCTGTGAGTGAAGATCCTTGATGGCATCACTTCTTTACGATACAGAAATCGTTTGGCTAAAAAAGCTGGCTGGCTGAAAGATATCTTGTGATCATTGTATCAGACGCTTCTGTGGCTCCATTTAGCCTCAGCAGATTAGGTGGCTTCAGGTAGATCCTCCAAACCCACTAGCAAGGAATACAGTTATCAAATGTATTGAACTATAAAACAGACAGTTAGGTAAGTCTGTTATGTGGTATTATAATGTGGTGCTCTAAAAGGGTAATAGTAAGGATGGTTGGTCAGTATTTCTCTATGCAGTTTATTATCAGTGTTGTGCGGGGGTGGTGTGGCTCCACCCTTCAGATGCACATCCCTGTGTTAAAGAAGCAGGTCTGCACTGGCTCAAATCCAAGCTACCAAGGGGTCATATTTGTATTAAATGAGTAGCATGTGCAGTAAAATGCATAGATATGGTGACACATGTTATGTCAGCCTCACTTCCTTGTTCTACAGTAGCAGTTCATCAGGCCAAACTGCAGCGGTAGTGATGCTGGGTTAGGTGCATATTCTTGCTAGAGGTGTTTGCATTTGCCCACCTTGTAACCACTATCTATGCTACTTCTTTTAGCACCGAAATTCCATTCCTCTGTTCTTCAGCTTCCCAACTCTTTATCTTCAGGGTACCCATGTTTATTCATCCATTGAGCCTACAAGACCTTCTCTCCCTAACCTCATACCTCTCATATTACCCTTCGTTCACCTCTGTGAGTTATTTAATTCCTGTTTCCACTTAATAAACGTCCCTTGTGTTGTATCATTGTAACACAGTCTGTTTGTTCCTATTGTAAACTCTTATCACCTTTTTGCTGTTAAGCCCGAAACCCTACGCTACCTGCCTACAGACCCTCCCCAATCACTCCTTCAAGCTCCTCAAATCCTGTCTGTCCTCATCCCACTTCTGATCCCTGCAGTTTAAACACACTTTCAACCATCTTGGGTCACTTGAATCAACCTGATCTGCAGTTAGGCACTCTCAAACCTCAACTTCGTTAATATAGGATTTGGATCCTCCCTAATATTGCCCATATATATCATCACTAATTAACATATTCAAAAATGACATTTTGAACAAAAGCTTTCATAACTTTACTCAGTTATACTGATGACCATTTAACAATACAAACCTATTTTTTCTATTTCTCTTTCGTAAATAAGTAGTGAATAAATCAGAAATATTTTGTACTTATTAACTTTTTTATGTTGTATTTGGTATTTATAACGCGCACAGAAAAGAACAAACCGTATAGCGGCGCAGATGACAACAGCAATTGACAGATAACACAGCTAGATCCATACAGGACCCCCTGGATGCAAAGGCCTGACTATCTAAACAGAAAGGTCTTTAGTGAATATGTACAACATAGTGTTAAAAAATAGAGAAGTAGCCACTCTTAGTTATTGTCTTCTACTTGGATGGAACCCGTACTGTGTCCTGATTGCTGCCAGTAGAGGGAAGGCCTAATTTCTTGCTGGTGGGTCAGCCAGCCAAGCTCTAGCCTGGGCCTCCACAAATAGCAGCAGCTATCTCTTAGTTAAAAGATATACCTCCTTCTCCTTTTCTGGTAAAGGGAAGGGTATACTCTCAAGAGGGATGTGGATGTGTTTCAGTAGCGACTCAAACAGCAAACAATATCCCAAAAAAAAGGGAATGTCCAATCAAGTTTGTATGAAAAAAAGATATACTTTAATAAAACACACCATCTACAAAATACCTAAATAGACAAACACTACACAAAACCCACCCCTGATGAAAGAACAGAGAATAAGCAAATATAGCACAATGCAGCACTCTGGCACCCCGACCTCCCAACACCAAACGCCATTTATGACCTGGTTCACACAACCACCATTATGTGAAGAAATATTGAGTGTCACGGCCATGTCTCGCACCAGAAAGCCAAGTGAGGGTATTTTGTGCACTACTCTGGAAAGGCAATCGTGAACTAGTCTGGAATAGCACTGGAAGGGCTTGAGAGGGGGGTGGGCATTGCGCCTGGATGAACTATAAGTCTGACCACCCATGACAAAGGTAATAATTGTGAATGTTTAGTATGCGCACTATTTCTGGAAGATTCGCCATGCGCGCCACCTGGAAGAATCTGTAAGTATAGCCTGTGCCCCTCCAGCACATTTTGTGAACCATAGGCTGTCGCTAACCGTTTTATCGCAGCCGCAAAAATCCACAGAGGAAGCTACTACCTGACTGGGCGCACATCCAATAATTCTCCACCTGAACTGCTAGGTACGTATAATGCACCACTCTGGCGTACACTGGCCGCAGGCATGGCCACCCGCACACATAAGAATACAGCAATGACAATGACAAATTTGGTCTCACTGGTCACATAATTGTCATGCCTACTTATAGCAGAATACGCCTCAACATCTGACATCAATATGCAGCGAAGACCTATGATAAATTCGGGCATGCTGGACACATAATACGCCTCTAGCATGTACGCCGTCGCCTGACTCCTCTTGTCACCCATCCACATGCCTGATCTCATGGATTGCCATCTACTGGAGCCTGGCCAGCCCTGCTATGCTTTATTTGGCCAATTGCCCACACGCATTCTAATCCTACTCCATGACCTCCAACACTCTGCACTTCCCTCCCTCAGGGCGTTCTCACCACCAGTGCATTGAGGCAAGGAACTGGCCAATCCTGTTGCAGTCTCTACCTCTCCAGTTCCCCAACAGGCCCTCTGTAGGGCTCTGGCCTCTCACTTCTCCGCTAAAACTCAGGGCATCCTGTCCTCTATCCCCTCTTCCTCTCCCTCTTCCTCTCTCGTCCCCCCTTTGGCCATCTCTCCTTCTCCTTTCTCCTCTTACTCTTTGACAACACCTGGCGAGGTTTCTAGACAAGTACGAACTATGAAAGTGTTGTCCAAACAGGTGCTCACCTGCTCCTCTAGAACCATGAAGGACCATATTGACACCCTCGCTCCAGCCATGGCCGATTTCTGTAATCAATCTTTCGCCACTGGAGCTTTCCCTTCTCCCCTTGAGCACGCCATTGTGCACCCCCTCCTCAAGAAGCCACATGCTGATCCTACCTGCCTGGCAAATTATCACCCAATCTCCATCACCCCTTTCCTGGGCAAATTCTTGGAAAAGCTGGCCATCTGCCAGCTTACTCTCCACGCTGAATCTGTTGGTTGTCTCCAAGACCATCAGTCTGGCTTCAGAGCTGCCATAGGCACATAAAGTGCTCTCCTGAACACCAGTGAAGATCTGCTCTCTAACCTTGTTTCCAGCATTCCTTCTGTCCTCATCCTCCTTGATCTTTCCTCTGCTTTTGACACAGCCAACCACGCCATCCTGATCAATTGACTCCGTGAGAACCTGTGGATCATGGATCAGGCCCTGGAGTGGCTGACCTCCTTCCTCTTGGACCGCCCCTCCCAGCTCAAACTTGGTCCCTTTTCTCTACGCCACCTCTCTCTCTCTGCCTGTGGCATTCCCCAGGGCTCTATCCTCTCACCTTGGTTTTTCAACCTCTGCTTGGCCCCTTTGGCCCACCTGATCTCTATCTTCTCCTCTAACTTTCAGTGTTATGCAGATGACCCTCAGTTTTCCTCCAGGCTCCCCTCAGTCTCCTCTCTCGCTCATTACTGACTGTCTATCAGCGATTCAGGATTGGTGCACCTCCAATGATCTCTGCCTTAATGCCAGTAAAGCAGAGACCCTTCTCATTGGGACCCCAGCCCCTGCTTTCCTTCTCTCACTCTTGCCGACGCCTTGAGCCCTCTTCCTTTGCCTTCCTACATGGCAAAACACCTTGGTATCATCTTCGACTCCACTCTTTCTCTCAACAATTCGCAGAGGTCACCATGAACTCCCACTACCAGCTGCACCTCCTCAAAGGGACTCTTCCCTTTCATACTTTCTTCCAGAAGCTTACTTTCTCCAGAGCCCTGGTTCTCTCTAGACTGGAATACTGCAACAGCTTCTTTCTCAATCTGCCTTCCTCTACTCTCCGCCCTTTGCAACTAATGCAGAACAGGACTGCAAGTCTTATCCTTGGCCTCAAGCCCAGGGACTGTATCTCTCCAGCCCTGACATCTCTCCACTGGCTCCCGGCGGCTGTAAGGATCTGCAAGGATCAAGTTCAAGACCCTTTGCATTGTCCACAAGGCTTTCTGGGGCCGGGACCACACTACATCCAAAGCTCTCTTCCAAAATACCTTCCTTCTCAAGCCCTTTGCTCGGCTACCTCCAACTCTCTAAGGGTTAGACACTTTCCAGGCATAGAGTGGGGTTTAGATCGCTCACCTCTGTAGGTGCCCCCCTCTGGAATGGTCTCAGACTTGAGCTGGACCACCTGAAGTTCCGGAAGCAGCTCAAAACTTTCCTCTTCTCCTCTGCTTTCTCTCTCTCCCTCCCCTGCTGACCTACCTGACCTAACTGTCTGCTGTACCGACTGGTTGCTTGACTACCCTCAGAGTCTCACTGGGTACCAGGCTCTTTCTTGATCAGTCACCCTTGCACTGCCTCTGGGCCTACCACACACATAGGGGCTATAACTGTAAACCTACATTCCCTTGTTCTCCTTGCACTATCTAGAGCCTCACTGCCCTGGCTGCACTTACTCAGAGCATTGCTGCCCTGTTTTCTCCTCCCCTCTCCCTTGCACTTTACCCCTCCCTTTCCCCTTCCACTTCTCGTTCTCGGACTTGTGTGATCTGAATGACACATGGCCTACTAAGATCGTTTGTCTTGTCCTCCCTCTGTCTTCTATCCCTTCTCTTGATTTGCCTAGAAACACTTGTGTACAGGCGCGTTATAAATGACATATGATATCACATTATATAATAATGGGAAAATGCGCTACATAAATGACAACTACTACTACTTCTACTACTAATGAATCAGGAGCGTAAAGGGATTTAGTGACCTAACCAGTCTCTGGGGCCCAAACTGAACCATGAGTGCAATTAAGAGTCAATTGTATTTTCTGAGGTTTCTTGTCGGTTCGATAGCATCGAACCAAGCTTTGTGTGCTGTTCCAACAGTTAAAACTCTCTTCAACTGAGTCTGCAGTTTTGTTCCAGTCTGGCAATAGGTGTCATCTGCTTATGAAGATTTGCAGTGAAGATGCTTGCAGTTTAAGGAGGAGGTTTTAAGACAGTGGGTGCAACAGGGAGCGTCATGTTCTAGCCGGGCTGCAACACGCTCAACCGGTGCAATGCAGTGTTGAACTGGTTCGGGGATGCAGTTCAGAGGTTCGGGTGCATCAGTCACGTTGTTCTATAGCAAGGAGCAGTGTTCAGCTGGGTTTGAACAGGGGCTCTATGCATTTCAAACACGATGCTTGAGAAGGGTGAATTGGAAGTGCCACCAGGGTAGGTTCGACAGTTTGTTCTACTGCGAAGATGCTGGGGACTGGATCCACATTTCTGCTGGATCAGTTTGATCAAGTGTAAAGACAGGAGGGGGGTGCCTGTACTCCTGCTCTCTATATGGCAGAGGAGAGGCACAGAGGACCCTAGCCAAGATTCTCTATTATTGGTAACGTAGTCGAGCAATCAAGGGCTAGCTTCTCAGGAGGTGATGCAGGCTGGTTTTAAGTACAGTGTAGTCCCCAAGCACCCACAAAGGAATGTCCGCACACTGTATTAATTAAAACACAGTCTTTATATAATTAAGGTTAAAGGTTATATACCCAATCACAATAACTCACTTTGTGCTCAGTTAATCTACAATGGCAAATATATGGAGTTCTAATTGGTACCACGATTATCATTAGATCTCATTAAAGTGCATCAACTATACTCTGGTTAAATGTCACACAGATCAAATTAATAAAGGCAGCCAACAATAGACATAGGAGGAAAGCAGTTGGTTAGAACAATTGGCAGAATACTAGCCCCTACCACTAGACGCAGTTCTGTGTGGAAATCCCCCACCTGGGCAACCTGTAAGATGAAGATATACCACAAGCCCAGTCAACATATTGTTATATGAATCTTATTTCCTTCTACAATGTTTCTACCACCCCAATGTACCTCGAATAGCAGAGTTCGACGACGGGTCAACGACGGACCCTTCTTGAGTGGCTCCCTTTAAAGCAGAAGCCACGGATTGTCGAGATCCCTCGAAGAAAAGGGTGAACAACGACAATGAGGTAGCAGCTCTGGCCCTGGCGGTGCTCGGCAACAAGTCGAAGACGTCCTGCAAGGAAGAGGCTTCCGGGGCACCTCGATGTCGTTAGTTCAGGACCCCAAAGACTTTGTGAAGAACTGTGGCCCAGCAAGGGCGTCGAGTCGTCCGGTGTCTCTACAGTCTTTGGGTGGTGGGAAACCCACCGGCAGATGCTCCTTGGCATGTCAATGGCCTGGCCTTCTCCGGCGGGATAAGGCGGTCGGCGGTGCGAACGAGCACGTCCGTGAATCAAAATGTCCTAGGCAAAAGGAGCGGTGCGGCTCCAGTCATCAACGGCACAGTGTCAAGCAGTCCCCGCTTCTGGGCAACTAACTTCGACGGGCCTCCAGCGGTTATAGCAAGCCTGCAAACCCTGGTCGACGACGGAGGACGGAATATTTGGTGCTTATCTTCGTTCTCCTTGGTGGTCCCCGTCTCCGGTCGGCAGCCTGTCAAGGGTCTGACTTCCAGGGAGCTTTGGCGAAGGTTAGCAGTGCTCGATGGTCCCTCGGAGCACGGGAATAGGGCACCTAACCAGGTCCTCTCTCGATCAGTCCTTGGGACACAGCAGCTTTCAGATCGATGAAGTAGAGCAACAGCGCTACTTCTTTTCCAGCAGGGCTTCAAGGTTAAGCTTCAGTTTCAATGTCAGTTTCAACTCCAACTTCTGAACGATTTCTAGCAGTGAGAGGCCCCCAGATATACTAGTTGATCTCCCATTCATTCTGCTGGGTCACACTCAGGCAACCAGTCACTCAGAAGGTCATTCAGCAGTCAGTCAGCCAATCAGGCGCGCAGTGCATTCAGGCCATTCTTCTCCATCCAGACACTCACAACACAGAATGTGGATTCAGACAAGTACCACACCATTCAACACTGCACACTGCATTCATACCGGTTTCGGGCAGGGCTGTCTCAATCATTGTGTCAAACACCAGATACCAGACATCCACAACAAGAAGTGTATTTTTGTCACACACTCCATTCACCCAGGTCCCGCCGACAGGTGTACCCACAACATGCGGTCGTTGGGAAGGCTCCAGCCAGTCTGGTGGGCACTTCCCCACACAACCAGATATGGAACTTCCACCCCAACAGCCAGTCAGGGGGAAGGGACAGAGTCAGGGCTTCCCAGGACTTCGGAAAATCCAAGGTAAAAGTCGATGGAAGGCAAGAGGCCATGGGGGCCATATTGTCTCCATCAGGAATCTACTGATTCCAAAGACAGAGCCCGGGCATCCCAAAATGGAGCTCAGGGCAAATGTCAATTCAGCACTGAGCTCCCACCAGCCCATACCCTGCTCTGTGGGTCACACACAGGTGCCCAAAAACCTACACTAGGGGCACAGGCTTGTCCCCCCACCCATGGGTGCCATAAGGGTATCCCAGGGGTCTGTACACCAAACCAAAAGAGAGAGCTGCACCGCCAGGAGTCCCATAGGAACTCCTGCGTGGAAAACACGACAGAACACATGATAAAAAGCAGTAAAGGCCAAAGATACGGAGGCCCTGTCCCTCCGATGCATTTTCAGCATCACATCAAGCACTTGAGGAGCTGTGGATGGTATGGGCCATCAGGGTCAGTTTGATGATTAGTTTGACAATGAAGATGCTGGAGCCTGGATGCACAGTGCTGTTCAAGTGACTCTATGCGGCCTACAATGGTCAGTGCTCGATGAGCCACCAGGGTCGGGTCCATGGCGTTGGCAAATGGTAGCGAAGATACTCATGGTTCGATTGACGGTTCAAATGCGGCAAATGCAATTATGAGCATGTAGTTTGTGCAGAGGCAACAACACACTTGGTAACGTGGTGCAGCAGTGAACAGATTTAAACATGCAGGACAGTGGTTCATTGACATAGAGAGCCCACAGCGGCTTGGTGGGCCATGTGGGTTTGAGGGCATAAAATGGTCTCGAATCACAGCTCCAATTGGTTCCACGTTATGAATGCAGGTTTCCTGGCTGTCTTGTTCCTCTGGTTGCTGTGAGTCTATGGCCTCAAGGATATGATTTGGTCCTTGCTTTTGTTCTCCTAAGCACTAGGGATACTGGTCAAAAACGTCAGTCCTACAATGCAGTGAGGTCATGGGTACTGTCTTGGCTGGAAGAGAGGCGGGTCTTGTCCCAGCAGCATATCATCCGTAATGGTTCTTTGTTATGGTTCCATGACAGCGCTCGCCTCTGCATTGGATGCTCAATCTTCACCTAACTGGCAGAGGACTTGAGAGAGATCAACTCTCCCAAAAGAGGTCAAATGAATTCTTCCTCAGGTTTATGTTCAAGAGAGAATCAAAGAAGTGGCAGGAAACCCCTTCTCTTAAAGGTAAACATCTGCAGGTGATCGGAGTAAAGCTAGCCTGCCTTAGTGGTCCAATCACTGTTTGTGAAATCAGTTGATGTTGCCCTTCTGACATCAAACCCAAAGTGCTTTGCTCTAGAAGAAGAGGATGGGACATCCCAGCAGCACGTCATCCCCAATTGTTCTTTGTTATGGTTCGATGAGAGCACTTGCCTCTGCATTGGATGCTCAATCTTCACCTCACTTGCAGAGGACTTTTGAGAGATCAACTCGTCCAACAGAGGTCAAATGAATTCTTCCTCGGGTTTATGTTCAGGAGAGAATCAAAGAAGTGGCAGGAAACCCCTTCTGTTATAAGGTAAACATCTGCAGGTGATCGGACTAAAGTTAGCCTACCTTAGTGGTCCAATCACTGCATGTGAAATCAGTTGACTGTGCCCTTCTGACATCAAACCCAAAGTGTTTTGCTCTAGAAGACGAGGATGGGACAGGAAGGAGAGAGGGAGAAGAGAATAAAATCAAGATGGTGGAAGTTTTCCTCCACTGTACACAGCCCTCCTGTCTTCTCTAACCTCACCCTCTTCGTTCTCACCAAGATGAAAAGACCTTTAGAAAGGAAGCAGCCTGTTGTGAGGATACTCCCTTTAAGTGGGTGTGTTCCTTTGATACCTGGGTCCAGCACAGCTGACTGTGGTGCAGCTATCTCTAGGTGAGGATGTTTCCTATCCTCAACAAGAGACCAAAGAAGAGTCATGGCCATTCATGTTCCTGTATTGCCAGTTGGTAGGCTCAACCTGTCTGGTCAGAATACCCATCACCTTACACAGCTGAGCTCGCTCACAGGAGCTGACACACGTCTGATATCAAATTGAATGTGGCTGCAATGATCATGAGTAGTAGCATACCTTAACCTATGCATAGCTTATCTTTAGAGTTTGCCATGCCCCAGCCTGGGCTACTTTTATCATCATAGTTTTGGTACAGGGGTGCATATCTTAAATTCATCCCCTGTGCTGCATATACTTGGCTGCCTCTGCAGCTGTCAAATCGGCACCTGCAAAGTCTTAACCTGCTCACTCATACTGGTAGAACAAGTGCTCAGATCAAGATACTGATGCAGCAAGGCACAGATACACACTATACTTTTAGTGTTGAACTCATGAAAGGGGAATCTCATCAGCCGATTGAATTACCTGCATCATTTTATTAAGTAACACAAATCTAAAAAGGAAGGGCTTTTACACACTTGCCAAATGATAATCTGTCACACAGTCCCACAATGAGTCTCCAGACAAGTCCTGTGGGTCCCCTAGTGTACTCACTAAATCACATTTGCAGCCCTGTGCATGGTCACATTTTAATTTAAGCACTAATAACTAAACTTTATGCAAAACTCAACTTAAGAAATGCAACCTTGACCGCTCCATGCTACAATACTGCTCGACCATATATTGAATCCCATAATGTTGAGCTCCCAGTTCTATTTTACAATCTCAATGGTTGTGTTTCATTTAATTTCAACCCAGCCAGGGAACTCTAATCCTGATTTCATGTCCAGAGATTTAATAGTCTCTTGGCACACAGTCTACTGCTCTCTATGTAGGTGACCCCGATTGGAGTCAAAAGCCACGCATTTAAATTATTTGGTCGGATTTCATTCGTGCTTACTGAGTGATTTATCATCCCAATTCCCTCTACAGATGCTTAATGCTCCCATGGCAAACAATCTTTTAGTGAGGCCCACCTAATCACACATCTACCACAAATGGAATTGCCAACGGCTGTAAATGAAGAAATACCAGCTCCTGACTACATGAAAAAAATATATGTATAAAATGAAGCCCCTGTATTATTGCCCCACAATAAAATTACATTTTGGTTTTAGGACATTTTGTATCTGCTTCATTTACTTTTCTAGTCAGTTGTCCTTCCAGTGTGATTTCTGCTGCTGTGTCTTAGATGACTGCCATCACTGCCCTCATGCTTGTCAGCTGTGATGTCATCAACAATAAAATAAACTTGGGAAACTATTGGGCAGCGCCGGCAACGCAGCAAGATGCGTTTTTTTTATTACACATTTTTAGCACCTGCGTAGGAAACTACACAAGAACTAAGAGGTGAGGGGGTGCGGAAGGAAAGGAGGAGCAGGGAAGAGAAGCAGTGCTGGCTAGCAGCACACAGGCTGCTTGGAACCCAGGCTTGAACCATGGAATACAGCTCGCGTTCCGAGTATCCAAATTGGCCAGCACCCCCTTCCAGGGTGCTAATGAAAAGAAAAGCATAATGCACATAATACATTATATTCTCCAGACTGGTCGGTGCACTACCCACGTGACTGGAACACTCGGAGTGATGGGAATCCGCTCTCCTTGCACTAAACTCTATTTGGCCCATGTGTTCACTGCTGCTGCTGGCGCTGCATCTTACATAAGGTATGCTCCATTGCTGGTAACTTGTTTTGGCTTTCCCGTACTTGAGCGCCATTTTTAGCTCGGTGCGCTCAGCACACAGCTCCTTCCCATGAACCTCCTCTCCCCAGTGTCCCTTGTCTCCTTCCTTCCCATAGTGCTGTGGATTGCCCAGTGCACTACCCACATGACCAGAACAGCCTAACTTTGGAGGCTTCCCCAGGGCATCTTTGCCTGCTCAGGGCCACATCAAAGGGCACCTCCGTGGGGTTCCTCCATCACCTGTTTGCCTGTTCGCCCCATGGGTGCCCCAGCCAGGCCCCCAAAAGACATCTCCAGGTAGGAAAGAAATATTTTGGATGCATAGCCAGTGTAGCTTTTTTCAACTCTTGACACTGTCTTGTATCTACCCAAACTATTGCATTACCACAGTAGTTTCCTTAAACCCTGCTTATGATTTTGCCATTGTGTCAAATTTAGCTTCATTTTTTTGAGTATAGTCAGTTTTTGAATTTAGCCGCATGTTTGAGTATAGCCACTGTGTTGAACTTAGCGGCATCTTGAGTATAGCCACTCTGTTGAATATAGCTGCATTTCTTTTGAGTATGCCCACTGCTTTGAATTTAGCCGCATTTTTTAGTATAGCCTTTGTGTTGAATTTAGCTGCATTTTTTGATATAGCTACTGCTCAGGACTTATAGCCACTGTTTACAATTTTAACCGATTCTTTGTATATAGCCACTGTGTTGAATTCAGCCGCATCTCTGAGTATAGCCACTGTATAAATATCAGCTGTATTTTTTAGTATAGCCACTGAATTTAGCTGCATCTCTGAGTATAGTGTGACAAATTCCTCAATGTTGTCACTTCTCCCCGGCAGGGGGACCCTTCCCATAGGACCAGGGAGGTGAGGCCGCTACCCGATAGTCCCCCTGGGCATGGTACTCAATGGGAGGATCCCATGGGTGTGGACCCCCTCTCTGGGAGGAGAGAAGACTGTCAAGGGAGAACTCAGTATACACACCATCCAGTTGTTCGACATGAGGTATCCATCTCTATATGTAGGACTCGGATACCCCAATACTCTTTCTTTTCTTGCTTCCACTAATTTCCTTATACATAGTAATCATGTTTTTCAGGCAAATAACATTATGACAAGGAAGAGTGAGGGAGGAGTGAATATGGATAACTTCAGAAGTACTCTCACGAGCAGGGCGATGCAGAGCCCTACGTGGATCCGATACGAGCATGCTAGCTATAGTAAGTTAGAAAGCAGTCAGGACATAAACATTCACAAGGGCCCCAATGGAGTCTGTCCTGCCCCAGAGCCGCTTCCCGCCGGGGAGCTGAATTCTGAGTAGAGGTCCCTTGGCAGACTGGCCGCATGGAACAGAGTGGCAGAGAACCACAAGGCGGGGAAGCATCACGACTTACATGGTTGTGAGATCCGGGGTCCGGTGGCAGAAGCAAAGCTACCTGAGTGGTCCAGGCAAGACCTGACGCGCGGAAAGAAACCAGCACGATACAGCCACCGAACACTGAACAAAGACAGCGAGAGCACAGGGGAAGCTGTCTGGTGTTGCTGAGGAACGGAACCCTCACAGACCAAGTACAAAGGTATGTGGAGGGGGACCGGGAAGGCACCGGGATACCCCGGAGGCTGTGGCTGGGAGGAAGCACAGAGCCATCTTCTTCATCCCAGTGAGACCGAAGAGGGACAAAAGTTGAGAACATAGGGGTGAAAGAGCACCCCAAAGAGACTGAACGAGAGGCCTTGCAGGATAGTGAAGAGGGCCCAGTTAAGAGATTGCAGAGCTGAAAGAGGGGTCAAGGACCCAAACATTGAAGGGAGACACAAGTTGAGAAGGGAGTGGTGAAAGAGCACCTCAAAGAGACTGAAAGAGAGGCTTGGCAGGATAGTGAACCAGGCCTAGTTAAAAGAGATTGAAAAGCTGAAAGAGGGGTCAAGGACCAAAACATTAACAAAGCCAAGTTGAGAAGGGAGGGGGTGAAAGAGCACCCCAGAGAGAATGAAAGAGAGGCTTGGCAGGTTAGTGAACCGGGCCTAGTTTAGATACATTACAGAGTTGAAAAAGGGGTCTGGGACCCACAGAACGAGATCAGAAGTTCAGGGGAAGAGAACCTTTGGCATAAGTCAGGAGAAGACAAGGAGCAAAGAACCTTTGGCAGTTAATTGTAATTTGAGGGTAGCATCTGCTTTATTTCTAGCGGTGCTTGAACCCCGGCACTGTGTGGAACCTAATTGCCACTGAGCTGCATTGAACCTAGCTGCATTCTAAGTGCAGGCACTGTTAAACTCTAGCTGCACTTCAACTTCTCCAGCGCGCCCACACGAGCAGCGTTTTGGAGTTCACTACTGTGTTAAATGTAGTTGCATTCTGAGAATAGCCATTGCATTGAATCTCTCTGTAGCCATACACTTGATTAAAGCAGCACCTCAAGCTTTGCCTCCTTCCCTAATCTAGCCTCCTTGGAGTACACATATAATGGGGCAACCCCCCTTTCCCCCCGTTAGCCTTTCTAGCCACCAGAGCAGGCGCAACATGCTATCCACCATGAAAACCAACTCCCAGATCAGAGAGGCACTTTGGCACACCAAAAATATGGCCAACAGCTCTGCGGACTCCTCCCCCCTGCACCCTCCACACATCCAGCCCTTGGGGGGAACTGCCCTCCTCAGACACATCCCCCTACCCCCTCATAAACCTTAGCCCTAGCCTTCCCACACTGCCGCCTAACACCCTTGCGACCATCCTCCCCCCGTCCCTTCACTCCTCAGTCTTTGCATCCCTTAGCGCCGCTCATGCTTCCCTTACCAGCACCCCTTCCCGGGCCTCCTCGCTGAACTTCACACACCCGCCACAGGTACCAAAGAACCCCCTCAAAAACAGAATTTGAAACACCTGACCCTCTCATCTCTGCACACCTCTCCTTATCTCTCCTCCAGTTCCCTGCATGCACCCCTCACCTACACAATTACGAATTCTGCCACCGCTCCCAACCCAGTAAAATCCATCTTCAACACTTCCTTCAACTCCCTCAGCACTAACTCCCTTCAGCCCTCTTAACGCCCCCCTGGAAATCGGCAACTCTGCTTCATGTAAGACCTTACACCCTTCCTTTCTTCTAAACCACTTTCATCAACAATCCCCCTCAGTGACCCCATTCACCACCCTGCACCTCTACCCTCCTGACTCCACACCTGAAATCCCCTCTAACACTCTCCCTTTACCTCTCTCCCCCACTCCAATCCTCCTCCCTTGGAACTGTACATCACAAGCCCTCCTTTCTCACCTTCAAAGAATGCTCAGAGCCTCCCCATCCCACATTGACACCAGAGACAGCTCACCCTCCCCTAACTACCTCTCCCCTTCTACTTCCACCCTCTCTCCCACTCCCTGCACTACCTACCTTCTCCCTTATTCACACTGCACTGCCCAATGGGGGGCCCACCAGAGTTTCCCTTCCCTGCCCTCCACCAGCACCACCTCACAGGCCCTCTGTAGGCCGCATCTCCAGGGCCAAACATCACCCGTCCCCGCTCCTTACTCTCATACATCCTCATTAAGAGCAGCTCTGTCGCCAGAAAACGACAAAACGTATACAACCTCATTTCCTCTGAAAGTCCACACATCCCTTTCATCACAGAAACCTGGTTCTCTGACTGTTACACTATACAACTCTGTGCCTTTAAGGCACAGAGAGGACACCAGGCAGGAAGTGGGTGGAAAGGGAGGGACGGAGGATTCGAGGGCAAGGTCAATTCCTGAATGTAAGATCCACGGAGAGGAATAAAGTGAAGGTCCTGCTCCGGCCCGTGTTGCGTCCTTTGTTCAATATATATTAACAACTGGTGACGAGTTCTATTCCTACACACCAGTGTCCACTTCCTCCTCGTGGCGGTGATTCTCTCCAGTTCCACTCCTCCACACGGCGATCCCACCGTAGCTACAACCTATACATTCCTGAGGCGATCCCGCCCGCATCACGGCACACACCTCCCACGGGTGGTCCCACCCACCTGCAAGCTCCACAATACTATGGCGATCCTGCGTGACATCGGCTAGTTATTCCACCCGAGCTACAAGCATTCCGTGGTGATAACGCCCACAGAAGCCTCCAAGGCGATCCCCCCCCAACAAAGACCAGAACCAAAGACATTTCCTGCACGCCAAAGGCCGCAGAAGCAAGCAAGGCGATCCCGCTGTGGAGAAAAAAAAAAGAAAACATTTTATTTTTCACTTTTCTCCTTACAATAACGCGAGAGTGAAACCAGAAGCAGCAGCTCCATCTGTGCAAGAGCCATCCATCAGCAAGGAGCTGACCCACAGCTCCACTGGATAAGCGGCCCCTGCAGCAGTCCTAAGGGGCCTGGAGACAGCCACGCACCAACCACCACCTCCCAGGCGGCTCTGAGGCCTAACAAGGGGGCTCGAGACCACGTAACTGTGAGTGCCAATCTACACCCACCAAAGGGGAGTCTGCCGCACACCCAAGGACGGTGGCACCACACAGCAGTCAAGGACAGAGGTACCACGCAACCACGGCACCCGAGTATGCAGCGGCAATGCAATTTCCTGAGCCCACGCCAGCGCCGATAGTAAAATGAGTGGTCCGAGCTCGCCCACTTGCCCTGGGCTCAAGTCCCCACAGCGCCACCTGCATCCAAAGCGGCCCTGCTGAGGAAACTGCTCCCATTCACCCATGTGCCACAGAGTGACAAAGGACCGCGGTGGATCGAATGGGTAGAGAACTTCAATCACTTTGTTAAAGCGGCAGGCGAAGACAAATCCCCCACACTAAGTGACATGTTCATCAACCTAGTGGGCAGTGAAATCAAAACCATCGTGAAAACCATACCCCCAGAAGAAAAGACTGACTTTGCCGCCCTGATCACAGCCCTCTCCAGGAAACTTATCATTGAGCCCAACCGTGATTACGAGCGGTATGTGTTTAATCAGTGCAAAAAAAAGCCAGAGGAATCTGTTGATGAATTTTTTCACGCGACTTTGCGTGAAAAGCACCCACTTTCAATTCCACCTCTTCTCTACAGACGAAGCCATAAGACTATGGGTGATCGAGGGCTGCACGTCATCTGCATTCAGGAAACAACTACTAAAGAAGCCCCTGACCATAGATGAAGTGAGTGAGCTGCCCAGGATCTTTGAGAGGGTAGATGCCCAGGCTGCATTCATTGAAAACCACCCTGGACAAAAGCCTTCCGACCCATCACACACAAGGCATTCCCCCAGGCTAACACTCATTGCCCATAAAAGAACTTGCAGAGCAGGCGAGATCGCCATCCTCCACAAATCACACCTCTGCATCTCACACTCTGAGGAACAAGCCTGCAACACAGACTGTGAATCCCTCCGTGTGAAATTTCTCATCAACCCCTCCATAGGTCCTCCCTGTGCCGCATCCAATGCAGAAAAGAATATGGGATGCACCAGGGACACCGATCTGACACTCTCTCACCACATTAACTCTGTGCCCAAATCTTGCTATCTACACCTCCGCATTCTCAGACATATCTTCTCTTACCTCTCGTACCCTCATAGAGTCTCTGCAATCATGGCCATCGTTACCTGGTTGCACCGCATATCAACTCGGAAAGCTACAACGGGTC
This sequence comes from Ambystoma mexicanum, assembly GCF_040938575.1. NCBI lineage: Eukaryota > Metazoa > Chordata > Amphibia > Caudata > Ambystomatidae > Ambystoma > Ambystoma mexicanum. Next base: position 645,923,085 of record NC_090923.1, read on the forward strand.
CAAAACACTGCAGCTAGGCTCTTCCTGAACCTTGGCTCCAGAGAGTACATAACACCTGCCCACCATGTCCTCCACTGGCTCCCTGTCGGGCGACGGGCCACTTTCAAAGCCATGTGCATCACCCACTGCACCCTCCACAAGACAGGCCCAGAATACCTCCAACAGAAACTACTCAATTACCAACCGAACCGAAACCTTGGATCAGGCACCAAACCCATGCCTCACATTGGGTAATTCTAGCATGTCTCAAGTAGGCCGGGGCCGAATGAACCTGCAAATAAAATGTTCCGAGCCCAGAGAAAATAAACTCCAGCAGACAACAGGACAGAATGCATGCCACATCTATGAAACCAGGAAACAAGTCACAGCCCAAGGGTACGTATCAAACTCCATTTGCATGAAAAATAAACAATGGCAAGGCCCCCCAACCACATGCATCTGCCACCACACACCACTCTTAAGACACATCACACATCACCTCTGCCATAAGAATGCAACTATCCCCAATGAAAAAAATTCAGTCTAGCTGGACACATAATGAACCTCCTGCATGCGCATACTATCCAGATGATCCTACAGCAGCCATCCACATGCCAGCTCGATATGGGTAGCTAGTAGAGACTTGGCCACCCCTAAACTCCTTCGTATTGACCATAATTAATGTGGTGTCCCGATGGGACCAGCGGGCCTGGGTGCACGGATGCCCTCCCCACCCGGAACAGAGACACAAACACAGTGCGTATGGTCTTCGATCCCCGCTCGTGCACTGCCCTGCGTGTTGACGTGATGCTGTATTTATTGACACAGCGCAATGACGTACCCTGTCATTGCACCTTAAAGGAGACCACACCACAATGCACGCACGCATTCTAAACTCATCTGTCAAATTTCTCATACCATGGACTTTAGCCCCCAAGGGTATTCACCTACAGCACTTTGAACCACACCAATGGGAAAAGGCGCTATACAAATGAAAAATTACATTACCTTAATGAGCTTCTGAAAACGTTCATAGGGCAAGACTGAATGTATTATATGTAAGTGCTGTTTAACCTAAATCTGAAGATTTAGCAACAGTTGTAAATGAAAACGGTTTCATGAATCTGCATATACTCTACAATATATAGTTGTGCTGTATTTATCTCACTTCATACAGTCAAGTGTGAAAAGTATGAATTAATCTACACACACAAACACACACTTCAATATTGTTATCATACTGTTTTGGAAAACATGTAAACAATACAATTAGACATTGCAAGCATTAGTCAGTAACGGATTTTGTATGAAACTGTTCTTTACATTTAGTATTATAGAATAGCATTTGACTTAAAACAGAAAAAGGATTAAAGTTGAAACACATGACAGTGCAGAAAAAAGTTGGGTTTTAAGGCAACTGACGGATCCTTTGCTGCAAAAGCGTGGTGGCTTAGTGGTTAAGGAAATAAGCACGAGTCCGAGATCTCTTTAGATCGAGTCCTCACAATGGTTTTTCATATCTATTTTAAAGCGATATATCGAAGGTTGTTTTTTCTTTTATGACATGGTTTGGCATGTAGTGACATGCAAATCTGAGTTTTTTTCTCAATTATGAGATTGTTTGGCATGGCATGTGACACCTGCCAGCAATGTCTCTGGCTTCAAAGATTTTCGCAACGACTTTCATCATGAAAGTCCTGTCCTTAGGGGGCCGCAAAGCACAATACCGCTGTCCGCATATGGCCTGCGTGCCATATGTTGTGCACCCCAGCCATACATCAAGACGGCGTTTACATTTTTTCAACATCGCGTTTGATATATTTCAGCATGCTTTATTGCGGACAGCAAGTACATACTGTCAGAAATATGTGTGAGAAAAATCAAAATCATCTGGTTGAATCTACCCGGGATCTGCAGGACCAGGGTCAAAAATCTAACTTCCGATTTCTGTATTTAATAGTCATTATAATGGAGATAAAGATAAGGTTAATAGCGGCTCTAAAAGAGGTGCATGTCATGTTCGGTAGTGTCTACTTATGTAATGAAATGCAGGCAACGGATTGAAATGGGCCGTATCTCATTACAAAAGTAAACACTCTTGGCGGGCCGCAAATTGCGAGAAGGTGGGCTGCATTTGGCCCGCGGGCTGTATGTTGGGCACCCCAGCTCTAGACTCATCTGTAATCTTTCTCTGGTATGTTTCCCATCTACTCACTTTCTCAGGCTGTTAAACAACTTCTCTCTCCAAAATGTTACCTCATATAAACACACTATCAGTTTTCCCCTGCCTTCCAATAGTCTCATACTCTTTCTTGATGTCGTTAAAGTCTGAATTCCAAGGGGTTCCTTCATTTCACCCAACTTGTGACATAAAAGGTGTTCATGAATCTTTCAGGACCTGATGATTTAGTCCTACCATAGGAAAGTAAGCTATTAAAACCTTCAAAATGTTACGCATGTGGATGGTACACAAGGGGAAGGGTTCACGGATAGCACAGTCCAAAGCTAGGATGCATTTAAAGCTGCTCTCTGTGGTTTGAGTGGTCCTGTGACATCCAGCCCTATTCTCTTAAAGGGGACATCGATGAAGGGCAGAGTTTGTAGTAGTGCTTTCGGTACATCTTCATTGCTTTTATTTTAGCTGCCAGGTTTGGCAGCATTTCTGGATCATACTGTAAATGCTGGGCCAGTAAAACTGACTATGTGGTCTTGGGTTTTGGCTGTTGTCAATTGTGCAAACGTGAGGTCTGTTTGCGCAGGTAAATCATGGTATGATAAAATGGTTTGAGAATCAACAGCTGCTAGTTTAGCTGTCAATCTTCCTTAAGATTGGGATGGACCCTAATCATGGTAGTGGGTCTATTGCTTGACCAGAAAACTGCTCACATTTATTATGCTGGGTTTTTTCTCGAATTTTACCATAGAAATGTAGATGGTGGCAATAATGGTGCTTGGGGAGAAGTAGGGGGAGTTATGGGGGTATTTCACTGCAATCTGTGGTAACGAATTTCAGCAAAAGAAAACAAGCAAGATGAATTCAAGCAGTTTTTTTTCAAGCAATAGAAATACATCTGACAATTCAGCATTGATTGCTAATCCCAGGAGCAAAAAAACTGAAACATTGAACTCTTGTGCAATATAACACCCACTGCTGCAGAAACATAACCAGTCCTATGGCTCCCAAGCCCACAAACCCAAGTACCTTCCCGTTCAATTTTTGGACAAGGATTAAACTGTACCACTAATGTGAACTCATCCGTGTTTCCCCCGTGATCCACCTTGAGACGCAAGGAAAGCCTAAAGATGCCTCTAGTCCGATACTTCAAAACTACATTTTGATTCCTGTAAGAGCTCTCCTCCTCATTAGGATGTCATGGCTGAGATCAACAAACAGCAGAACATAGGGAGAACCCAGAGAAACCTTTCTATTAAATAGCTGTTAAAATACCAACCCTCACGAATGGCGTCCTGAGTACTGCCATCACTGTAACCTCACTAGATTATCTAACAGACGGATTTCTAAAGGCCCGTTTCACATAAGGATGGGCCAGCTCCGTCTATGGACTCATCACAGAAGAAATTACTCAGGTATAATATTTTGCATAACCCTGAGAGCTCTTATATTGCATCCTCTCCTAGCATTCTGTAGTGTTACGATTTGGCAACGATTTTGAGTATACACCAGAATAACTCTTTCTTAAATTCGCCCCGTTCTCAGACCACCTCCTTATCTTCTTTTGTGCAGATCAAGTGTTATCAGACAAACTTCATGCTGATGAAGATTGCTTTCTACAACTCCATTTTTGAAACCGATACATATTTCTCTTCCTCCCTTTTCACAACTCTCTCAATATCCCCAGTTTTCTGTTGCAGCCCAGCCCATAGGGTGTTTTATTAACACAATATGGTCTTTCCACCATGCAATAGTTTCTTGTACATTCCTCATTTTTTTATAATTAATTTTTTATTGAATTTTCAACAAGCTTGACATAATACATGTTGGCTTCACAGTACAGGTCAACAATGCATAGATGGTACAACTACATTGTGAATATTAAAAAGAAAAAAGCAAAACTTGTCGTAAGAATCACACCAGTCCCACCCTTCCCACCCTCTTCCCCCTCCCTCACTCATCAAGATTAAATAGTTAATTAAACAGGAATGGTCAGAACTTCACAAGGCACCACTTGTACTTATTTTACAATGCATAGATCACATTACAGGTTTTTCACACAGAAATTAGAGTTAATGGGTGACTTGGGGCTCTTCTAATGACCCTGTTTAGTAATCCCGATGTAGGATCTAGTAAGTTGGTCTTACTGAATCCCAGTATGCTGTATAGAATTCTAAAAAGGGTAACCATATCATGTCTATGTTCTTACGAGACTCCATGACGGCGGCTGTGAGACTCTCCATTTCATAAATGGCGTGTGCTTTGGTCAGCCACTCTCTTTTTGTGGGGAGGGAGGCTGACTTCCATTTGACAGTTAAACATACCCTTGCTGCCAACAGTAGGTTGCGTGGCATATGCGAGAGTGACTCATGAGTGTCTTCATCATCTGATTCGACTCCAAACAAGGTTTCGCACTGAATTCACCCCAGGACCTCTTTCCAATACATTTGCACTTCCCGACATTCCCACCACTGGTGGCAAAGTCACACCTCTCGCCGCAACCTCTCAAACAGTAGGGGGAAGCGCCTGGAAACATTGTACACAATTGTAGGGGAGTGTGGTGCCACCTGACTAGTAGGCGCGCGTTATGCATTTTGTATTGAACGGAAATTGATGATGCCCATGCTGCTCTGTGTATTGCCTTCCATACCTCTGGCTTGTTTTCCAGTCCCAGCTCTGCTTCCCACCTGAGCTCAGATGATGGGCGTATGAGATGACCTCTAGTAAGCACAGATTTGTACATTCCTGCAATAAGATCCTTTGTCATTTGGGGGATCCTTAGGATTTGCTCAAAGGGGGTTAGGGGGCGCTTCAATGAGTTGCCCCAGCGGGCATCACTCAGGCCACTCCGTAGTTAGAGGAATTGCATGGGAGAGACTTTGGTGCCTTGCAGGTTGTAGGTGACTTGTTCAAAATACAAAGGATCGAATGCCTTTTTTTCGACACCAAAAGTGCCGAAAAAAAGTTTCAAATGCTTTTTAAAAAAAAATATATATTTTTATGGAAGGGATCCCCCTCAAACCCCCTGTTTTCTTTTTTTAAAAAACTTTTTTATGCATACTAAACTAAAAAATAGATAAATAGATAAAAAGGGCATTCGATCCTTTTTTTTCGAAACTGACTGGACACCGCCTTGCAGAGCTTCCTTTAACTCCTCAAGGAGGATGAAGATTCCCTTTTTCCACATCTGTCCCGCTCGCACAAGCCCAGCCTCATACCAGGATTGAAAACTATTAACCTCACTTATCAGGTCTCGAATGGGGGGGGGGCCAAATGCAGTTGAGGGGGGAGGGCCAGGTCGTAACTCCCCAAATGACTCGAGAAGGACCGCGGAGTGACCACAGTACTTTTAGAACAGGATGCTCCTAAATCCTTCGCTTCATTACTGGTAAAGGGAGCCAAAGCCATTCTCCCAACGTGACCGGTGCAATGTACATTTCTCATTTTTCACTTTTTTGTGTGGCTGCAACCGGGAATGATAAACTCAGCAGGACACACTTTTCTCCTTTTACCTGCCATCTTGGGCATCCCCCAGTGAGTCAATGTATCACCAAATCCCAAATTGATAGCCTAGGGAGTGAAGAAAATCTCTAAAAGTAAAATATGTGTGTTAAATACTTGCCGGAAGATGTTTGTCGAAGGACCACAGTGAGAAGAAACACAAGAGTTGTCTGTCGGCAGTGCTACATCCTGCAGCAGTTTTTGGGGTGGCATGCAGGCTGCCTATGTCTGGGATCACAACAGACTACTGCTGGCTCTCTCCACCATGTGAATTAGTCTCACCAAGCAGCTGTACAACAGATCTATCGATCTGGTGTTCCCTTGCCTCATCTGAGATCCTGCAGCAATCTTTCTGCTCACCTTCCATGTGCACTGAAGCTCTGACATCTGATTTCAACATGGTGGAACCACCATGTAAAGAAGGATGGGGAGCTAAGAAAGACAGGTTACTTTATCTCCTCTTCAGAAGTGGCATTTGATTTCACACATGAAACAAAGGACATAGTTTACATCTCCACTACATAGACAATTTCTGGCCTCTCCAGGATGTATGAGTGGTCCAGCTAGTGGCAAAGGGGAATGCCCTAGCAAAGCTTTTAAAAGATGCAGAAATGTTGAGGCCACCATGCTTTGCTCCCCTTTCTGGACCGCTGGAAGGATTATTTTATGTCTTCAACTACGGGGTAGCAGATTTGTTCTCAGATCCGTTGAGAGACCCAATCCCCTATTTGTCCTTTAAGTGGCTGTGTCCCAAATTAAATAGTATAACACTTAGGTTTCCTCATTTTCATTGACAGCACAGACTTCTACATAAGCAATGTTTTTTTATGGAAAGATCTAATTGAGGTGTCATTATAATGGCCTTCTGGATATCTCTATATGGATTACACAATGGGATTAAGCAAGGATGATTTATTCATGGGCCCAAATAATTACTGTCTCGTTTTTCTTCTAGAGTCTTGGGAAAGGAGGAAGGCTCATTGTGTCAGATTGCTTACTTTTAAAATAGGCATTTCCTGGTGATATATTGGTCCAATTCTGGTTGTTTCTGGAGGGTTGGACTTCTGAGTCAATTTCTGTAGAGTACCAATTTTGACACCAATTGCAACATACTCAACCACAGAAAAGGCTGTCTAGCAAGATAAAGTTTAAACAAAATTATATTTTTAAAATGTTTGTGCGGATCAGGATTGTCTATTTTTTATGGAGTTAAGTTGCAACTTAGATATAGATGGCATTCTTGCTGTAGCCCTTTCAAAAGCTCTTGCGCCAGTATTGGAGATAGGTAGTAGATCTATAACCAACATGTATTGTCTATGTAAAATAACTTTCACGCATATTTGGGGAGTAGGGGATTCCTATACACAACATACAATATTTTAGTGAAATGTCTTTCCGAGATGCCTGCTTGGGGAGTAGGAGACCCCTGCCTGCAGTGTTTAACAAAGTGTCTGTTCTCAGATGCTTACTTGAAGAGTAAGCAACTCCTGAACTCAGCGGTCAGCCTTTTAGTGATCAAAATATTTCTTTTGATTCACGTATGAATAGCACTCATATTTAGGAGCTGAGTCTTCTTGGTACACCCTGAGAAATTGATTTGATGTTCCAGCATTCACCATTTATAGTCAGATTTTAGTTTCTCTTGGTTTGCTCTGGGAAATAGTTGTGGGTGTCCTCCTAGCCTCCAGCATTTGTAGCCCGCAAGAGGTTTGGTTTTGCTTGGTATGCTCTGGAAAATGGACTAATGCAGTGTTACTAGAAAGCAATTGGTGCTTTCTGATACTTCGGTCTGTTGTCAGCTAATATGTTCTCTTGGTATTCATTAAGAAATGGGCTCGGTGTCCCAGGATGCAGCGTTTATAATCAGCAAATGGATTCTTTTACTTTCCTGGTTCTACAAGGTGTTTTGCCCTCCAACCTCTGGATTTGTGGCCTGTTTTACTCCTTGGCTTATGTATTTGTTCTCCCGTACTACCTTACAGAGTCTTTCTGTTTTCTTCTCCTGTTCCTGGCTTCCCTTGTTCCTCTCGCCCTGGTTTTGGGCAGACGTCCAAGCACTTTGCTTCGCATCTTTATAAGCACAGGCACACTTTTCTCTACCATGCTGCTCTTCCCCTTCTTTCCACAGACTCTCCAGAGCCTTGCTCGCCTATTGTGAACCACTTCTTTCACTCACTTTTTTGCTTTCTTTAAATGCAGCATCCCATGGCTCCTTTTGTACTCAGCTGGTTTGTCCTCCTCACTCTGCGTTGCACTGATTGGGTCTCTGTTCAACATCTAATTGGGATGTTAATGTCTGTACAGTTCTTTCGGTATTCCCCAATGGGTTGGGCAACAGGACAGCTTACTTCAGGCCTTCTGATCATTTGCAGAAAGTGCATCTACCATCACTCTTACACCATATGTAGCTTCTCTTTCTCAGCTGGATGCTGGCCCCTCTATGTCCTTTGTTCTGGGATTTTCAAGTGACCCATGTGCCAAAGTTTGCATCATCTGACAGCTGCATTTATATGGTGATTTATCACATGAGGTCGCGTTTATCAAGAAGAACAGACGCACACTACTACAATAATAGAAGGATCCATATGCCAGAAACCAAGAAAGATACTCGTACCAAGTCAGTAAAGAAGGCCAAAGGTCAGTCAGAAATACACAGAAGATCAGGAATTCACAGGTAGCTAGGAAGCAGCAGGATTGTGGTATGTCCGTGAGTGAAAAGGAAATCCCTGCTTTTATGGAAGGAAAATCAAAAGAGTGACACATTGAAAACGAAAAATAAATAAAATTTCCATCCTAGATTTGGGTTAGAAAATGTATTTGGGTTCAGTCCAAGCATTTCCAAAATGTATTTTAGCAAATGTTCAACACCCCAGACAAAGTTATGGGTGAACCAGCAGATTTCACAGAAAGTTCCAATTCACAGGGTAACTAGACAGGGCTGCCAGCTTTTGTCCCTGGACTTTGCCTTGTCAATGAGGCTCCTGCTGACACATAAGATCACATGTATACAAGATGCTCAAAGGTTGAACATGGGAAGAGACTGCCTAAACCTAACTTTGTATGCTTCTGATGTCCTTTTCTTTATGGTGGACACATATATCACACTACCGGGCATAATTCAGGAACTTGATCTCTTCAGGGATCAGGGTTCTGCATAAATAACTTTAATTCAAATGGTTTGAATGTTTCAGAACATTTAGTGATTGATGAGGTGAATTGAAAAACATCTTTACCTTGGATAGAGATAAAATTGATGACCTTAAGTACGGCTCAAAGTCACTGAAGAATGTATACAAACAACATTTCCATTAATTATTTTCAGTCGTTATCAAAGGTGTGGATAAACAGAATGTACTAGCGATCTCCTAATTAGGAAGGATTACCTGCTTAAGAACAAACTTACTATTGAGACTAATGTTTGCATTCCAGTCTCTCACACTATAGATTTCACATAAAAGAATTGTATAGGAATGTTTATTTTATCTAGAGTATAGACATGTTAATGATAGATATTATCTGTCTTGCCAACTGATCCCACACTTGGACTAGGATGCTGGCGGCGAGAAGCTGAGAATGGTTGGATCTAGACAATGGGCCACTAAGATCTCTTTGGGGAGAATATTACTTCTGCTCCCAAGGGATAGGATGCTGAAAGGGATATGCCTGGATCTCACCAATTTGTCCTTACATAAATGAGATAGGTGATTGGGATTCTTGACAAAGCCCTATGCCAAATCTGACTGCCAATTTCTGCCTGTGTGGCCCTTTGTGTGAACCACAAGACCAACCAGGTCACAAGGGAAACAGGAACCTGCATAGCTACTAGATGGATGGAGCCTGAAGCTCCCGCCAACCAAACCCAAAACTAGTGGTGGGAGAAACAAGTCCTTTCCCTGCAACAGTCTAGCAGACCAGACAATTTTGGACCACCAGCATTGTTGTCATAGCAAACATTTGTTATTGTTTGCAGGACCTGCAAAATGTGTATGATCCAATGAAAGATATTGGTTTAAATCTTGAATTGATTAAAGAAACAAATAAGTGTGTCGCTTATATGACAGTAAAAGCAAACAAGTATTGTTCTCCCGCTCTGGCCAGCGTTGTGTGAGAAACAATGTATGCAATTCTCACAAACAAGGTCCAGAGCTTACCAAATGTTTCACTGCATCTGAATTCACATGCTGCAAAGAGAGAGGGGCACAATTCAGAGCAGGCAACGCCAACAGAGCTCCAGTGGGATACCATCTGTAGGGCTAAGGAGAGGAATAATGTACACAAGAGAAAATGTATTAGGATGGCAATAATGGAGAAGAGTGGTGTATTGGATTAAGAAAGGAAGGATTACGATATTGGTGGAGAGTAGAAGGAGGGAGATACCATCTGGCAAGTCAAGTTAGGAGGATGGAAAAGGAGACCAATTGGAGATTTGGCTTGTGAAACAGAAGGTCAATATCGAGGAGAGGTTTGATGTATAGAGTAGTATGGAGAAGGCTTGCAGGCAAGGGACACTTGCAGCATGTAAGAGGGACACCTTCATAGGGGGAGTGTTGAAGGAAAGGAATGCAATCAAGGAAGAGAAGAAGGAACTGAAGAGCTAGAGATGGGATTAGAGTGGACATTCTTAGTCTGGGAAGAGAACGAGGAGCAACCCCCTAAGTTAGCAAGGACAAGAAGGTTCTGAAGGATCATTTTCAGACAGTGGAGAGTACAGAGGCAGGTGGAGGAATGAGGTGGCATGTCTACACCAGGAGACAGGAGGGTCAGCCCAGGAGTAGTCGGGGCAGAAAAGAGGCTCAGGGAGATCCCTGAGAGGAACAGGGGATGAAAGGTGAGAGTAGTACTGCACTTGTTTTTTAAATCGTGATATGGTTTTAAAATATAAACCTTTCCCAAAAAAGCAATGTTGTTTAAAGGAAACAATCCAAAGAAAGCGTGGAAAGAAGTAAAATAAAAGGAGACTAGAAAGAACAAGAAAGAAGAAAGAGAGGCAATAAGCACTTAAACAGTCAGAAGAAGATAAAAAGAATGGTAGTACCATACTTTAATTGCGACAGTTACAAACGCTAGTCAGTAAACCCAATACTTGAACAAGAAACCTGCACAAAGCGAAGATCAGTTATACATTTTTGCCTCAAATTAAGCAGGCCCAAAATAACTCAGCTGAACAGGAGAGGCCCCCACATATAGCATGTTTGAAGTCTGGATTTAGTAAGAAGAGGGCAGTCCAAAACTAGATGTTTTAAGGTTTCTCTGACCATCTCTTGTTTGCAGTCTATAGTGTAGAGTTTGATCGATGTGTTATGGATGACCGTTCCGTTATTCAAGAGTTGGCTATTAGTTCAGAAAAAAGTGCATGTAGACAGGGCAAAGTTTGTTACATGGGAACAAGTGAATATATTGTGGCAGTCTGTCCCTTCTCCTAACACATTTTGCATACTCCCTGTATGTGTTGTAAGTACTGAGGCTTTCAGCGGTCTCTAGCCAGTCCATGTTAGTTCCTCTGCCGAAGATTGGATGAGAGACAAAAAGTCCTTCATCTTGGCCCTGAAGATGGCAAGTGACTGTTGTGAGTCACACTCAATGATCTTGCTCAAGTCAATGTAAAAAGAATTTTGAGGGGTGGTTAGCATTTTAGAGTAGCTGGATAGCTGTCTCCAAGACACTCTAGATTGAAGGAAGATCAGCCCCATCTCGTGTCTGACAATCGAATTGGGAATTGAGTTTGATAGCCCCAGAGTCTCCTCCCATATGAGGCCTTGGAGGGTGTTTAGACACTGGCCCAAGTCAAACTGTGTGATGTCTAAGCCGTATAATAGCAAAGGTTCTACTTTGCCAGATAGAATTTTATTAGCGGAAGCAATGAATATGTGCACCGTTTGTTGTGGAGTCTCTTCAGCTGTTTGATTAAGGGACGCAATTTCTCTCTCAGGGTAATCCTCCATTCGGTATTGGAGCTGCAGTTTGTCAATTTGTAGCCCAGGTATCTGATGGAGGATACCCTTTCTAATCTGCTGTGACCCACCCTCCAGTACATTGTTTTGGAGTTTCTTTGGTTCCAAGTTGTTACATCTATGCTATTTAAAAAATATATATATTTACCGAAGAAACTCATTGAACTTAAAGAAAAAATATTTTGATGCGTGTGGGGTTCCTCCCCCAAACCCATTGCCCTGTTTTTTAAAAATATATTCCCGACCACACCACCCCTCATATGCACTTTCCGACACACCATATATTTTTTATTGAGTTTTTTCACAAAAAAACCATTACAAAAATGACTGTTGATGCGTTAAAACCCCAAGAGCAGGACAACTAAATCTCATCCTACACCAATGATGGCGTCTGACCATCTTCCCTCCAGCCCCCTCCCACCGGAGCTCAACGCAGCTGGCTCTCCATCCCGAGAAGCTCAGACAATACAGTGCCTCTCGCTAAACGTTAACGGGCTGAACTCCCCCACTAAACGCAAATCGATCTTACAGAAACTGCAGTATGAGGAAGCCGGAGTGGCGATGCTTCAAGAAACTCACCTCCTCCCAGCGGACTTCGGGCACCTTCGTTCACATCTATTCCCACTTCAATTCCTCGCCACGGGGGGATCCAAAAAGGGGGGCACTGCGATCCTCTTTAGAAAAGGCCTCAATCCCCAGATCTTGGACTCCATACTATGCCCAGAGGGACACTTCGTGGCAGTTAAATGCCTCTTGTTGGGGGAACTGTATACCTTTGTCTCAGTCTACGCACCCAATTCGGGACAGGCAAGCTTCTACGACTCCCTGGGCTCCGCCCTCGCGGGCTTCACGGAAGGCCAGACGATAATGGGGGGGACTTTAACGGAGTACCGGACCCCACCAGAGATAAACCTCATCCACGTTCCCCAGGCGACTTCGCCCTAGCCCTCAGCCTCTTACGCCTGTTCAGAACCTTGGAGGTGGTGGACGCGTGGCGGGTGCTACACCCTACCGAGAGGGACTTCTCCTTTTTCTCCCACGTCACTGAACCTTCTCGAGGATAGACCTCCTCCTGACCTCGCCCCAAACTCTCTCTGTCACCAACAGAGTCTCCATCGGCCCAATCATCCTGTCCGACCACGCACCAATAGTCATGGGGCTACTGACCCAGGATCCCAGAGCCAACTCTTCACACAGTTGGACACTCTACGACCCCATCCTGAACGATATGTTGGTTAGGGACAGGATCGCAACCTCAATCAAAAACTTCCTTGAGGACAACCCTGCTACGGACACTTCCCTCGCAAATAATTGGGATGCGATGAAAGCAGTGATCAGGGGAGCCCGGATATCCCAAGGGGTGGCATTCCACCGCAATCGCCGACAAACCCGGCAAGCCCTCGAAGAGGAACTGCAAATGGCAGAGGAGGCCCAGAAAAAGAAGGGGTGGTCGCCCAAGACTCACTGAGCCGTCCGCAGAGCTAGAAAGAAATTAGAGGCCCACTACGCGAATCACACCGCACAGTTGATGGCCAAGACTAGGCAATTTTACTATGCCAAGAACAACAAAGCGAATAAGCTTCTAGTAGCCAAACTGGCCAAAACGAGACAAGTCAACACCATCACGGGGCTCCGTGACCCGCAGGGGAGGGCGCCCTACGCCGAACTAGAAAAACAACGGCTGGCAGTGGACCACCTAACTCAAGTAATGACTGTGCCCCCACGGGACCAATCCCAACAGGAGGGATACCTACGGGGGCGGCCCTGCCACACTTGCCCACTGCAACAAGGGACATCCTAGAAGCCCCAATCACGGACGAGGAGGTCGATGAAGCCATTAAAGCCCTCAAAACTGCTCCCCGAGATTCTACAAAATATTTAAATCCCAGCTGATCCCCCCTATGGTAACTCTCTTTAACTTATTCAAGGAAACTGGATCGGTGACTCCATCGATGCAGGTGTCCCCTAGTAGGGTTAGCTCAACATAAAATTTCACTGTATGCCGACGACGTTCTTCTGATACTCTCAAACCCCAACTCCTCAGCCAAACACGCCCTGGCGGAAATATCCGACTTCGGAAGGGTCACCGGCTTTGCTGTTAATTTCTCTAAATCAGTGGGCCTGGGCATTGGCCTTCACCAGGACGAACAAGAGGCATTAACCAGGCTATGCCCAATCAGATGGAAGAAACAAGCTATCACCCACTTGGGAGTCCATATCCCAGCAGACCCAAAGGACACATACCAGGCGCATTTCCCCAGATTATTCAGTGAATTGGAGGGAGACCTGAGGCGCTGGCCCACCCAGGAAATCTCTTTAATGGGACGGATCACGGCTGCAAAAATGAACCTGCTTCCGCGATTTCTCTATGCCTACTCCTCCCTTGCAGTGGCCATCCCAAGGCAGGCTCTCCAGGATCTGCAGAAGAAAATGCTGAAGTTTATTTGGAGGGGCAAGAAAGCCAGGATCCCCCACAAAACCCTACTAGGCAACTCGAGATTGGGGGGCCTGGGGGTCCCCGATCTTCAGGCCTACAGGGCGGCAGCACAGCTAGCACACATCCATGCCTGGCAAATCGTTACAGACCGCCCGAGGTGGGTGGAACTAGAGCAGGCCCAGCTGCCGCTCCCCCTGCGATTCCTCCCACACATCCAGCCCCCCCTGAGAGAACACTGGAAGATGCTGCTACTAACCACCAAACATGCACTAAGCTCATGAGACTGGGCCCTAAAACAAAAAGGAATCCCAAGGGGACAAAGCCCACTCTCCCCCATTTTCCACAACCCAAACTTTTCGCCTGGATCGAACCCCCGAAACTTCCAGAACTGGAACGACGGAGGCCTCGAGACCCTGGAGCAGCTATATGCTGGAAACGTGCCACGCACCTTTGAACAATGTAAGGCGATGTTTCAGCTTCAGGAAAGGGATAGATTTACGTACTGCCAACTCCGCCACTGGTGCTCACACCCCCAGACCCTCCGGACGGCAGTCCGCCCCCTCACCGCTCTGGAACTAATATTGAAGGACCTGCCATCCCGGAGCAGGATCTCAGCCCTGTACGGGCGCTTCTCGGGGGAGTTCTTAAGCGCAAGAACACGGAGCATGGCCCAATGGGAGGCCGACCTGGGTCACCCGATCGAGGACCAATCCTGGGTGGACATCTGGACCCACACCCATTCCTCATCTACCTGTGTGACCAACAAGGAATGCGCATATAAGCTGCTGCTCCGATGGTACTACCCCCCACCTTAGATTACACCACATGAACCCCCGGGTGGACCCTTCTTGCTGGAGGGGGTGCTCTCAGCCTGGTTCCTTTTTTCATATGTGGTGGCTTGCCCAAAGATCCAACGATTCTGGGTCCAGTGCCTGGGGACGATCGAACAAATTACGGGGATGTCACTCCCCCTTGAGCCCGAGACGGTCCTACTGGGGGTGCCGACCCCGGGGGTCTACCCCCGCTCCGGAAACAGAGCGAAACTAGTGACGCAATGTCATTTGGCTGACAAAACCGTGTTGGCCCGCTTCTGGAAGTCCCCAGAAGGCCCGTGCATGGCCCACTGGTGGGGTAAACTTTGGGACATCCTGATCGTGGAAAAAGTGACTGCGGCAAGGGCGGGGGTCTTGCATCGCTTCCAGAACCTATGGGCCCCAGTGCTGGAGTACGACCAACGTTTCTCCGCCTTAACATTTAAACCCCTCAGCACTCGATGGACTCTGGGAGATCAAGAACCCACCTGAGGGTCGGGGGCAGTGGTCGGCCCTGCGGAGTGCGGGGGCAGGGGGGGAAGATGGGCTCCGGGGGGGGAGGAGAACGCAAGCGAAAGAGAATGGTTATTGGTGTGAAATCTGTATGCAATGTGATATGTAAATTGTCCTGCCTTGGTTTAAAATAAACATATTTTTTTTAAAAAAAGAACGTTATATGTTTTTTTTTTTGGTAGTAAAGATGAAGATTTTAGATTTCTCTCCATTCATCAAGAGGTTGTTTTAGATGGTATATTTAAAGAATTGCTCCAACTTCCTCTGTAAACACAATGGTGTTTGGTTGAAGTATATAAGGTCATTGGCAAAGGCCAGCCAATTGAATATTAAATGGCCTAGTTTAACTGGATAGGAGCTGTTGAGAGACCAAAGTTTGTCTAGGTCAGAAATATAAACGTTAAAGAGGCCAGGGGCCAATACACAACCTTCTTTAAGGCCTACGAAGGTCTGAATTGGCCTTGACACCATGCCTTCTTTAGTCAGTCTTACTTTAAGCATGGTCTTGCACACTTATTTGACAAACCCCACCAGGATGTACCTGAACCACACAAAATAACCAACCTTTGGGCCAGCCTGGCAGGAAGTCATTGCTGACCAACAAGGAGAGTGTCCCAAAGAAGCTCCCTAGGAGAAAGCAACCAGAAGACCGACCCCAAAATCGCCTGACTGCCCAAGAGCTGTGACTCTGCAGCTGGAGAAAATCTATGCCCCAAATCAATGGTTGGAAAAATGGACGACGTCCCTGTGGCGATTCACTGGATTTCATCGCTTCTCCCCAGGTGGGAGCCCTTCCCAGTGAGGCTAGGTAGGTGAGTACGCTACCCAATAGTCCCCCAGGGTTGATAGAAAGTGGGACATCACAGGGAGAGACTCTCCTCATGGGGATAAGGACTCCCGTTCCGTGAAAGAACGCCCTATGCGAATGAGAGAGAGAAGCTGGCATGAAGCCAGCCCTGCCTGGGAAGTTCGAACCTGTGAACATGAACACTGATCCCCAGTGAAAGAGACATCCAGGAATGGTTGGCAGAGCACTCTAGTGAAAACCAGGCTCCTGACCAGTAGAAGAGGAGAGAAGAAGCCATCAGTGGCATGACCTCAGGGAGGTGGACCGTGTGGTCCTGCAACTACGCTAGAGCCATGTGACCCAAGTTTTCCACAGAGACACCAGGATGAAGCAGGGGGTGTAGTGAAGAAAGCAGATAGCGCTGAAACAATGCGAGTCAGCCCAGCACCCCAGGGAAAACCAGCAATGCAGTCCCGACACGAGACAGGTAAGGGGAGTAGCAGGAGACCCGTTAGGGGTTTCGTGCAGCTCCAGAAAAATCAAGAAAGCCTCTGGAGTAATCTCCCTCATCACAGTAGTGACACCCAGAAAACCAAAAGTCACGAAAGCCTCAGGAGTAATCCCCTTCATCACAGTAGTGATACTCAAAGAACCAAGAGTCAAGAAAGCCTCAGGAGTAATCTTCCTCATTACAGTAGTGATACCCAAAGAACCAAGATTCAAGAAAGCTTTGGGAGTAATCTCTCTCGTAAAAGTGGTGATACCCAGAGAACCAAGAATCATGAGTGCATCGGAATGAATCTCGCTCATCACAGTGATAATCCAAATAAGATTGAAGAGGACACTAGACAACAAGAGCTATCTGGAGATAATGTTCATAATGTCATAAAACAGGGAAGAATTGCTGGAACTGTAAAGCAGGCTTTCAGAAGTCCTTGGGAAGATGTGAAGAGACTTTTGAGGACCATTATAAAATAACATCCCAAGACAGCCCTCAAGGCTATGTGAGGTGGATCAGGATAAGGGAGTCATTCTCCTGATAATACACTCTTTGTTAAATCAGATGCTATCGCAAAAGATTGTCGGAAAAGAGATGAAGAGTGAGCAAGTTCACCAGGAGAAGGGAGTCATTGACCTTGTACTATTTTACTTTGGACGCTGAACCCTTTTGTATGTTAGTGGTAGGGTTGGAGTAGGTTTTTGCACATAGGAGGGATATTGTTTATTTGGACAAACATTCCGATGACGAGCACCCAGGTTGATATTTGTTTAGCTAAGGATATCCCTTTAGAAATAGGGAGAGGTGAGATATTTTCTTTATTTCTAGACTAAAACTTGTTGAAACATGCCACCCCTTTGTCCGACTCCTTAGTCCATCTGTGGTTTCAGGGAGTAGGATCCTGCCTACCTGATAAAAATTGGGGTTCCGTTAAGTTCAGCAAGCTTATTCCTAAAGTCTCCAGTCCAACTTTTGCTACTGCCGAGTCTATCAGTTTGGATCTTCAAAGTGACGTTACCATTTCTGTAGGTGAATGCCAATTAGTACCCAGGGGTCTAATTCTATCTCCCCCTAAAGGAACCTATATAACATTCGTTTCTAAGTACGGATTGGCTTGAAAGTATCTCCTGGATGTCATGACCGGTGTGAAAGATCCCGACTACCGGGGTGACATAAAAATACTATTCCACAATAATGGAAAATAGGCCACTCATGTAAAGGTTGGTGAGAAAATCGTTCAAGGATTCTTAGAAAATGCAGTGTTTCCCCAACCCGTTGAAGTCCAGGAGCAAGAGCTTACTGAGAGAGGTACAAAGGCTGTTCGGGATGCTGACATAGATCTACCTGAGACATTAATACCCTTAGCTGAAGAGGTACAGATTATTCTTGATTTAGCCTTAGCATAATGCAATGATCCAATTCTAGCAGAAGCCTTTTTCGAAGGTCATTGCAGAGGCTGAAGGGAGGTCACAGGGGGACCATTCTTTTTCATTAGGCATGGGCTTTTGAATTGAGGGGTATGACACCTTAGGGTATATCTAGAACACAGCTAGTAGTACCACACAGCCGTAGGTGGGTTGTTTTAGAAATGGTTCATTCCCATTTGACAACTGGGCATCTGGGAATTATGAAAACCCAAGGACAGGCAATTCCCTGATTTTCTTTATCGCTACCTCTGCCTTATGTCAAAAGACAGCTACACAAACAGTGCCACTAGCTCCTTTGCAACCTCTCCCTATTATTGAGGTACCCTTCTCTAGGATCGCAATGGACATAGTAAGACCTTTTAGAACCCGCTAAACTGGGGAAAGAATACATTTTAGACTATGCTACCCGTTACCAGGAATCTTTTCCCCTGGAGAGCAAAGCATCGGATTCCCTTCCTGTCCAGGGTGGGGTTCTCTCGCGAGATTCTAACAGACCAGGGCTGCACTTTCATGTCGAATTTGATGGCCAAAGTTAAGGAGATAAAATCATTGCGTATCTCTGTTTATCATCCGCAAATGGATGGATTAGTGGACCACTTTAACCAGACATTGAAAAACATTCTTAAGAAGCTGGTTGAAGCTGATGGGTGCAGTTGGGATACAATGATCCCCTGAGCACCTTTTGCTATACGCAGGCCCCACAGGCTTCCTTGGGTTTCTCTCCTTTTGAACTTCTTTATTGCCGTGACCCATAGGATGTATTAGATATGCTCTGATTTGTAAGAACATAGGACTATTGTAAGGGAGATAGTCAATACACATCTAGAGAAAGCCCAGGAAAATCAGAAGGCTCAATATAATCAACTGGCTGGCCACCAATCTTTGTGGACAATAGGTACTTGTTCTCTTGCCCACTTCAGATCAAAAACTGATTTCAAAGTGGTATGGACCTTATGGGAGTTTGGAGAAAAAAGGCTGTATAACTATCTTGTAGCCTAACCTGTAGCAAAAACCATCATGACCAGTCATGTATTGGGAATAAGAATCCCCCTTCCGAAGTCACTCACATGTATAGAGGTGAAAGGTCCCCTGATCAACAAGGGAAGGTTAAATGTGAGTCTTCAAATATTAACATCTCAGATGCTGAAAACCTTAATTCCCCTGTAAAGACAAACCATTCATTAGATCCTTATAATACCCCTTTAGAAAATGTAATTAAGGATAGAAATTAATTTTGTAACAATATTCCCATTAACAGAAGTAAGTTGAACATTGGGGACTTCAAGGCGAACTGATGTAAAGCAGAAAACGAATAATTTTGAATACCAAGCTGATACGAAATGGAGAAAGTGGCAAAATAAGAACTTAACGAATAGGCCAGCAAAGGGTATTGGCTTTTTGAAGGCCAGAATGATTGCCAACAATACGGAAGGGCAATATTACTAGAAGCCAATACAGACATTTATTGGCAAAGCCAAAGGAGGTCAAAGCAAGTTAAAAAGAACCAACATTGCCAAAGCCAAGAGAGGGCAATTAAGAAGCAAGCCGTTTATATACCCTATTGTCAGAGGGAGAAAGAAGCAATAGGGTGAACTGACCTAAACAAGCATTGCCCAAGCTAAAGAAAAGCCAGAGTGAGAGAAAACCATTATCAGCACTTGGTTAATCCAAGAGTTATAAAACAAGAGTGTCAGGAAGGCTGCCCTTCTGACACAGGGTATTCAGGAGGAGAGGAACTTAACCTGCATTGCATTTGACAATTACAAGTGTGGAACAAACAACACTAATGTGGTTCATGTTTTCCAAGAAGAAGTAGTCAAAACTGATGTTGTGGAAAGTCAAAAGACTTTATAAGTTGTGTGAAGTAGAACTGTGCCACATAAGTACTTGTTGTAGTGTTAGTAGTTTCATTAGTCCTGGCAGGCAAGTACACCAGGGCAAGGGACCTTGTAGTTATAGACCTGGCAGGTGAGTGGACCAGGTGGAAGTCATCGAAGTACTTTGGTGTGGGTAAAAGTGTTGGAGAAGAAGTGGCAAGACCACAAAAATACATTGTGAATTGTTGTGGGATCATCCTGACAAATCAGTATTGCTGATGCAAGCATTTTGTGAACCGTTGCAGAATCATCCTGACAGAAGCATTTTTGTTGATATTTATGAACTGTGGAAGTATACTTATTCTTTGAGAAGCAGTTGTGTGGAAATCTCAAACATGATGGTAGAGACAAAAGACTTGTTGAACATTTTGAACTGTTGGTCAAGTCCAAGTAAGACACCTACTGGAGCAAGAGGAACTTTGTTACAAGACAGGATTTCCTTATTCTTCTGAGCTGTTTGTTGAAGTCCTGTTGGGAACTCGAACCCGGGTTACAAGGAGAAACAGTTATCAGGTTTTGAACAGAACTGTTATTTCTGTTATATTTGAATTGCCACATATATATATATATATATCACCTTTTAAGTTTGTTGTATGTACAAGTGTGAGGGACAGAATCCTTTTCTTAGAGTGTTTCCTTTAGTTACTTTGATAGCAAGGAGGCCCTTGTCAGGGTAGGGATACAGAGGTGTTTATCAAACCCTTTTGAGTTCATAAAATGGCATCTTTTGAAAAACATTCACAAAAATGTCCGCCTCACATTTCTGACCCCTCACATGAGCCAGTATTAAAGGTTCCTGATTTCAACAAGGAATTTGTATTACAGATGCATCTAAGGTGGGTCTTGAAGCGGTCCATTCGCAAGAATATGACAGGGTGGAACATCCTCTACTATACGCAAGAAAAACCATGCCACTATCGAGTTAGCAGTCCTTGCTATTAAGTGAGCCATAGTATATTTAAGATACTATTTAACGGGTCGTAAGTTTAGACTAGTTACTGACCATTCTCCTCTAACCTGGCTATGCTTGAGGAAAGATACCAATCACTGCATAATGCATTAGTTTTTAGATCTCCAACCCTTTCGCTTTTCCATTGAGCATAGTAAGGGAAAGGAACCATGGAATGGAGATTTTCTTTCCAGATTCCCTCTAGGTGAATATGGGGGGGGGGGCAACTCCATTAGGGGAAAGGTATGTGACGATTCACAGGATCTCTTCAGTACTCCCCTGTGAGGCTAGAATAGTGAGGTTGCTACCCAATAGTCCGGTAGGGGTGGCGGAAAACCGGACCTCTGTTAGGTAGGATTTCCACAGAGCTGGTAAATCTTCCTTTCCTGGTTCAACTCCAGAACATTTTGCTTTTCTAGTGGGATATTTTTCATTAATACCTCAGTGAGTGGGAACCTTTTTCCACACTCACCTAATCTTTAACTCTTTTTATGGGTGTCATTTTTAAGACTCTCCATAGTGTCTTTTTAAAGTTATCATGTCTAACAACTTATTGGCAATAAGTGCCTGTTGTTGCTGGGTTGCCCTAGGGGCTCCCCATTTAACTTTCTTGTGCTAACCTTGAGTGAACTACAGTTCCCAAGGGTAGAAAGGATCTTTGGATCCCTTTTACATTTCATTCTGTGAAACCAGCACACCCCACCTTATGTAGAGTGCTGGGGAGATACAAGGTATCCCCTTTCACATTTAAACTGTAACAATTCTGTTAGTGACAAGCTTACCTTTAATGGCTGGTGGCAGTGATACCTTTAACTAATTTGGTGCACCTTTACCGCAGACTGTAATCACAGCTGCAGTAAAGGCACCTAAGGGTGCTCATTTTACCAAAATGGCCCCTGTCTTCTTTTTCTGCCATTTTAGTGTTTCTTGTCGGTTCTTGTTCCTTCCGCTGACATCCAGGGTGGGAAATTACTTTGTTTGAGTTTTGTCTTTGGCGGGAATCCCCTGGACACCCCGCCCAGGCTCCAGTCAGTCTGTACGCACAGGAAGTGGGGGAGGAGTCCAAAACTTCCCCCTCCTTTGTCTCATGCCTTCCTTCAACTGGGCCAAATCCCAGTGGGGGGCTGGCTGTCCTGATTGGACAGCCAGACGCCCCTTTATTGTAAAATGCGGGGAGAGAATGCAGAGGTTCTGTTGTAGTTCCTGATAAATACTGGAAACCTGGAAGCTGAAGTCATGTCGACCACTGCAACATGCAACAGAAAACCGAAGAGGATGACGAAGGAAAAGCGGCGGGAATGATTTCCAGCGACTGGAGAGCCTGCTGTGTAACCGGAGCCTGCTGCAGACCTTCCTTCCGATCAACCTGGGGTCTCCGAAAATGACGACCCAAACCCAGAGCCTGGTGAGACCCACTAAACTCAAGACGACCTGTATTTTGAGCCATCCCACGGGTTGCTGCGACCTTGCATTCTTGCAATACCCCAATACCCTGGGACCTCCAGCCACAATCTCGCTGAAACTTCGTGGGCATCCTGGTGTATCTCTAGAGACACGAATCGAGTCCAAAAAGTCCCCTCACAAGAGTGTGTAACGCTCACCTGGTTCCCACGGAGGCGCGGCGTCGAAGGCGCAGAACTCTGAAGATGGACAGGAAGGACGCTCACCTGGTTCCCACGGAGGCGCGGCGTCGAAGGCGCAGAACTCTGAAGATGGACAGGAAGGGCCCCTCTATTCTGGCTTCCCTGGCTCGTTGGATACCCTCCTGTACGTGAAAAGGGAGTATTACCAACTGTGGAACAATGCTCACGCCTCCCACTCCCTTCCAACCCTCCATGATACCTCCTCCACGATTCCCCGTGAAGCCTCACCTTAGGGTTTGGAAGGATGAGCTCTCCATCCTGCTTCTGATGCAGGGGCGCGTTGAAAGCCAGTTACTTCACTGGATTGAGGATTGATGGGAGTTCAGGTAAGCTTGACTGTTCAGGTAAGGCGCTGTAAAAGTTCTGTTCAAAAGTTCAAGCTTAATAATAATGTTCGTTGTCTAATTGCAGCAAGCGCTAATGCTCATGTCTTTTTCCCCTTAGGGGCCGGGGTTCGGAGTGCCGGAGATATGGCGCCGACCCGAAGTGAAACAGTTCTGGATGAGCGCTCAGGTAATGTCTTTGCATTCGCTCATTCAATGTCTTTGTCTTTTTTCCCCATAGGGGCCGGGGTCCGGAGATGCCAGGAAGCGGCAGGACCCGAAATGCAGTGGGAATAATCCAACAGGTAAGACTTAAAAGGAAACTGAGCTTTCCTTATTCCTTTTCTCCCTCTCACCTTTGTTCTTGTCTTTTTTCCTCTAGGCGCCGGGGCGTAGCTGAATCCGGAAGATCGCTGCTGAAGATGGAAGCGCCTTGCAAAGGTGAGTAAAATGCAGCGCTGCAGCGATCGAAACGAAATGCCTTTAAAATGATGTCTTCCTTTTCAGGGCCGTTGGAGAAATGACTCCAGGATGCAGATTTAGCAGGTAAGGGCTTTTCTTCTCCTATTCTCTTCCTTTCTCCCCTTACAGGTGTTCCAGGGTGCTGGCAGGCGTGGCTGAAGTCAGGATGCAGGAGCTGACACGGTGAGCGTCCAGCTGCTAGGTGCAGAACAACGCAAAGCATGTGTGGCTGTTCGGGTGGGGTTTAAATAGCCTTGGAAGAAGTTCCTGGTATGTATCCTTCCACCAATCAGGTATGTATCCTTCCCCGACCACACCCGGGTGGTGAAGTAGTCCTACAGGTTAAGTAGTCCCATTCAGGCCTCAAGAGGGCCTGGATGAAGCAGCAAGGTCTGCATCAGGTAAGTGTGCACCCAAGCACTTAAACACATATCCTCTTCTATGAGCCTGGCGCCTAAGGCACCAGGACTGGGGTCCGCTATGAGCCTGGCGCCTAAGGCGCCAGGACTGAGTCCAAAGGGCCCCGACTTGGGCCCGCTGAGACTTCCCTGGGGAAAATGATGTCTGCCTCTGGGGTTGCTGGGCCCGGCCTGGCTCCTTAGAGGTAGGCATCATGACAGTACCCCCCCTCAAGGCCCCTCCCAAGGTCTTTTCCTCCGGGGGTTTTGGTTTGTGCGGGAATCTTCGATGGAATCTTTGAATTAATCGTGGTGCGTGAACATAGTTACTGGGTTCCCAAGATCTTTCCTGAGGTCCATATCCTTTCCAATCAACAAGATAGAAGAGTTTCGACTTAACTATCTTGGAATCTAAAATGTCTTTCACTTCAAATTCTAATTCTCCATCAATTTGGACAGGGCCTGGGGGCTCAGACAGTCTGGTTCCAGGTTGTACTGGTTTTAGAAGAGATGCGTGAAAAACGGGATGAATCCGCATGTTGGATGGTAAATCGAGTTTAAAGGCCACTGGGTTGATAATAGCTTTGATGGGGTAAGGCCCAATGAATCTGGGATTAAAAGTTCGCTGACCCTTGAGGGGTAGATGTTTAGTTGCTAGCCATACCTGATCTCCTACTTGGTAAGGAGGAGTTTTACTTCGGTGCAAATCAGCGTTTTCTTTATACTTTTTCTTGGCTTGCTGTAAGTGGGTTGTAGCTTCTTTGAAGGCTTGGGTTATTGTGGAATGTAGGTGATTTACTGCAGGCATCTCCAGGGTCAGAGGTGGATCTAGGTCAGAGGTCAGAGGATGGTGACCATACAGGGTATAAAAAGGAGTCTGTCCGGTTCCAGAATGCACTGAATTGTTGTATGCATATTCTGCAATCCAAAGGATGTCCTTCCAATTCAACTCGGATTGGTGTAACATGCACCGCAGATATTGCTCGAGAGTCTGATTGGTTCTCTCGGTTTGTCCGTCGGTCTGGGGGTGGTGGCTGGTGGATAAATGCACGTCTATTTGTGCTAGTTGGCAACATTTCTTCCAAAAGTGGGAGATAAATTGACTTCCACGGTCTGAGACTAATATGGAAGGGAAACCATGTAACCGCACTATATTTTCCATAAATTCCTTGGCCAAGGTGGAAGCTGACGGCAATCCTTTTAAAGGGATAAAATGGGCCATTTTGGAGAATAGATCCACTATTACGAGAATCGTGTTGTAACCACCACAAGGAGGCAGGTCAGTAATAAAGTCCATTGACAAGGTGTGCCAAGGTGCTGGTGGAATGTCCAAAGGTTGAAGTAGGCCGGCTGGCCTTTTCTTTTGACTCTTATTTTGGGCACAGATTCCGCAAGACAACACAAATGACTTTATGTCTTTTCTCCAAGAAGGCCACCAGAAGTGGCGTTTGATCTTTTCTTCTGTTTTCGCGATACCGGGGTGTCCTTCCATTAATGATTCATGATGACGGGTAATGACAAGTTCCTGCAATTCTTTACTTGGCAGAAATAACCGCTCTTGGAAGTAGGGTAAAACATCCTTAACGGTGTAGTGAGGACCCTTTTGACTCCATTCCAGTAAGGCAGAAGAGTCAAAAAGCTGTTTTACTTGAGCTTGGATGTCCTCAATGGTTTGCAATGAAGTCAAGCCCAGAATTCTTTGTTCCGGTATGATTGGCACAGGTTCTAAACTCGAATTGGGTTCTTCCATGCCTATCCGGGATAAGGCATCTGCCTTACCATTCTTGCAGCCAGGGCGATAGGTAATTACAAAAACAAATTCCGCAAAGAATAAAGCCCATCGGAGTTGTCGCGAAGATTGAGCTTTGGCCGTCTTTAAATACTGCAAATTTCTGTGGTCCGTAATTACGGTGATGGTGTGTCTTGCACCGAGAAGATAGTGACGCCAAGTCTTGAAAGCTGATTTAATAGCCAGTAGTTCTTTGTCAGTAATTGCGTAATTGAGTTCAGGTGGAGAGAATTTTCTGGACCAAAAGGCTACAGGGTGTAGTTGGTTAGTTTCTGGGTCTCTTTGCGACAGGACAGCTCCCATGGCCGAACTGGATGCATCGGTTTCCACGATGTAAGGGAGATCTGGGCGCGGGTGCTTCAATACAGGTGCAGAGGTGAATTTGGTTTTCAGGTCCTGAAAGGCTTGTTCAGCCTCAAGAGTCCATTCAAAGCGTTTGTTTTTCTTTAGGAGAGCTGTGATGGGTTGAACAGTTCGAGAAAATTCCGGGATGAACCTTCGATAGAAATTGGCAAAGCCAAGCATGCTTTGCACTCCCTTCACAGAGCTAGGAGATGGCCATTTGAGAATGGCGTCCACTTTCCGCGAGTCCATTCGGATTCCTTGAGGTGTCAGGATGAATCCGAGAAACTCCACTTCTGTGGTATGAAAAACGCATTTTTCGATCTTGGCAAATAATTTGTGCTGGCGCAATTTCTCAAGAACTGCCCTAACATGGTTTCTGTGATCAGATTCTGAGGAGGAATACACCAGGATGTCGTCAATATAAACGATGACACAAACATCGATAAGTTCCCGAAGAACATCATTCATGAAGTACTGAAAGGCGGCAGGTGCGTTGCACAAACCGAAGGGCATTACTTGATATTCGAAGAGCCCAAATTTGGTGCGGAATGCAGTCTTCCACTCGTCGCCCTCTTTTATACGTACCAGGTGGTAAGCTCCTCGGAGATCTAGCTTGGTGTACACACGAGCATCTTTTACTTGGTCGATAAGCTCAGGTATCAGGGGCAAAGGGTAACGATTCTTAATCGTTATCTGATTTAGGGCGCGGTAGTCAATACAGGCCCTAAGGTCTCCTTCCTTTTTAGGTACGAAGAACAAAGCGGAAGAGACTGGTGACTTTGATGGGCGAATGAAACCATTGGCCAGGTATTGATCCAAATACTGGCGCAAATGCAGGTTCTCAGGTTCAGTAAGAGCATAAATCCTACTACAAGGTAGTTGTGCATTGGGTACAAAGTCGATTTGGCAATCGTAAGATCGATGGGGAGGTAAGGTGTTAGCCTGCTCTTTCTGAAAAACGTCATGGAATTCTTGGTATTCAGATGGTAGCTGTACAGGGGTGGAAGTTACAGAGGCTAGACCCATAGCTGGATTCCTTGGGTAACAGGTTGGTTCACAATCAGGAAAAGTTATCTTCTTTGCTCGCCAGTCTATTCTCGGATTATGTGTTTCTAACCAAGGGATTCCAAGAAGTACTTGAAATTGTGGGGCCTTGATCACATCAAACACGATTGCTTCCCGATGTCCGTCCTGACCCACCAGAGTGATTTCAACTGTGGAATGCGTTACAGGCCCTGAAGCTATTTCGGTTCCATCAACTGTAGTAATTACATCTTGGGTTACTTTCGGGCGGAGAGGAAGCTTAATCCTGGAAGCCAATTCACGGTCTATGTAATTTCCAATAGCTCCACTGTCTATGTATGCTTTTATAGCATGCAACTGCTGAGGCTGTTTTGGGTTCACAAGCACCATTGGCATGACAAAATGCGAGGTCAAAGAGTTTGTTTTCAAGCTCGGCAAGCGGACCCCTACGCTTGTCGGGCTAGGTCGTTTCCCGAACCAGGTGTCAATAACTCGTTATCAGTGGCTCCAACCACCTTCTTGGGTGGTTTAACTGGACAACTTTGAAGAAAGTGACCGGAAGTTCCGCAATACAGACAAAGTTGCATTTGTCGCCTTCTCTCTCGTTCCTTCTGCGTTAATGGTCCTTTAACACTGCCAATTTGCATAGGTTCGGAAACGTCAGTACTCTTGGAGTTAACGTGGGTCTTGATAGGTACTCTGGTTTCATACTTGAGCCGATCTGCTTTTCTATTTTGAAGTCTGTGATCAAGTTGAACCAATAAGTCTATGTAGTCTGTGCAGGCCTGGGGTGGATCTACTATCTGAGCTATAACATCTTTAAGCTCTCCGCGCAGGCCTCGATGAAACAATGTGATCCTTTTGTTTTCAGGCCATCCGGTTTCCACAACTAGTCTATTAAAGGTGGCGATATAGGACAAAAGATCCTGATTACCTTGTCGTAAGGATAGCAGTTCGTTGTCAAGGGCCTGTCCCTGCGAGTGTCGAGCGAACAATCTTTCCATGCTGGACTGGAAGCCCTGGAAATCCCGGAGAATGGGATCATCCTGATTTACCAATGGAATAGACCAATCGGCAGCACAGCCACTGAGGTAAGATAGTACAAAGGCTACTTTGGTCTGGTCGTTGGGGAAGGCCCCGGGCCTGCATAAAAAGTGTAAACGGCATTGGTTCATAAAAACGGCATATTTCTTGGGATCCCCGCAAAACGTTCCGGCGGGGCCTAAGGCATGTGTCCAGGTAGATTGATTTGTACTGGGTTATTCGAACCCATTGTTGTAGAAATATCTCCGGAAACAGGTAAAGGAGTGTGCTCTGCCTGGCCCTGCAATAACCTTTTGGCCAGATCATCAGTTCTTTCCTTGGATAGGATTAGTTCCCTTCTGAGAGCATTAGTCTCCTGGCGGGCTGAGTGCACTTCTGCCCGTAATTCCCCTAAAAGATGTGTCAGCTGATCTGTCTCGGAAGTCTCCATAGCGCCCAGGTGGGAAATTGTGGTAAGGCTTCGCGTTCTGTAACGCTCACCTGGTTCCCACGGAGGCGCGGCGTCGAAGGCGCAGAACTCTGAAGATGGACAGGAAGGGCCCCTCTATTCTGGCTTCCCTGGCTCGTTGGATACCCTCCTGTACGTGAAAAGGGAGTATTACCAACTGTGGAACAATGCTCAAGCCTCCCACTCCCTTCCAACCCTCCACGATACCTCCTCCACGATTCCCCGTGAAGCCTCACCTTAGGGTTTGGAAGGATGAGCTCTCCATCCTGCTTCTGATGCAGGGGCGCGTTGAAACCCAGTTACTTCACTGGATTGAGGATTGATGGGAGTTCAGGTAAGCTTGACTGTTCAGGTAAGGCGCTGTAAAAGTTCTGTTCAAAAGTTCAAGCTTAATAATAATGTTCGTTGTCTAATTGCAGCAAGCGCTAATGCTCATGTCTTTTTCCCCTTAGGGGCCGGGGTTCGGAGTGCCGGAGATATGGCGCCGACCCGAAGTGAAACAGTTCTGGATGAGCGCTCAGGTAATGTCTTTGCATTCGCTCATTCAATGTCTTTGTCTTTTTTCCCCATAGGGGCCGGGGTCCGGAGATGCCAGGAAGCGGCAGGACCCGAAATGCAGTGGGAATAATCCAACAGGTAAGACTTAAAAGGAAACTGAGCTTTCCTTATTCCTTTTCTCCCTCTCACCTTTGTTCTTGTCTTTTTTCCTCTAGGCGCCGGGGCGTAGCTGAATCCGGAAGATCGCTGCTGAAGATGGAAGCGCCTTGCAAAGGTGAGTAAAATGCAGCGCTGCAGCGATCGAAACGAAATGCCTTTAAAATGATGTCTTCCTTTTTAGGGCCGTTGGAGAAATGACTCCAGGATGCAGATTTAGCAGGTAAGGGCTTTTCTTCTCCTATTCTCTTCCTTTCTCCCCTTACAGGTGTTCCAGGGTGCTGGCAGGCGTGGCTGAAGTCAGGATGCCATGGGTTTCCTAAGGAACTCTGACTTTTGCTATTAAAGAACTTATTCTAACACTGCCTGTTGGTCACTGGGACTAGTGACCCCCCTTCTGCCACTGAGAACACTCATGCTCTAAGGGAAAGACTTTGAATGGATTGGGACTTCTGCCTAGAAAAGAAATCAAGTGTTTTACTTACTTGTAAAGAGTTGGTGGGTAACTGTAATTCTCAGAGTGAACAGTTACAAAAGTCTTACTGATCTTGAATGTGTGATGCACTATTCTTAAAAGTATGGTTAACATCTTTTCTTCCTTAGCCACTGTTTTACCAGTCTAAAAGAAAGCAGATGTAAAGGTATTTTACTCTCCTGTGATTAGGTTGTGCCTCTTTACAAAAGTAATGTGTTGGTTTCACCAGATTATTCCTGTAGGGTAATTGTATGAGTGTCCTCCAACTGTTGGTATCACCAGGTTAGTCCTGTTAGGATAACTGCATGAGTGTCCCACAACTGGGTCTTGCTTCCCCTGACTTGCTGCTAGCCTGTCCTTAATAAGTCTACATTAGGTTGTTGCCTACCTAGAATAACTATTCAGTAAAGTGTGACATTGGGGTTTACTTTCCCCTTCATTGTGAAGTTAAAGTAAGTGGGTTTTACTTACCTTGTGTTAGCTGTGAGCCATCCAAAACAAGTTACCAGAGTTATTGCTTACCTTAATCTGGGGTTCCCTGATTTCCAAAGCATCTGTAATTATATATTACATCCTTAGGTTTTACTCACCTGGTATAACTGTGTGTTATGACAAAAGTAGTTATAAGTTTTTACTGCACCTAGAATAAGTGTTTCACTATTCACCAAAGGTATATTGTCCAGTTGACTATTTGTGATTTGTTCCAAGAGTCACTGTACAACTGGAAGGGCCTACTGTCCTTGTATTACCAAAAGTAATCTAAAAGTAACCATTGGTCTTTTACTCCCAAAGAATAGGCTTGACCTATACTGAATGTGTATAACAAGGTTTTGACTTCCCTAGAACTACTGTTAGGTGTTCCAAATAAGATCTATACTTGGGTCTGTGTACTTTCAAGTATAGTGTTGTGTTTTATATTGTGATTTCCTATAATGTGTTAGTACTTACTTAACCCCTAGATTTATCAGGGCCTACCTGTATTTAAATAAATCCTTTATTTTTACAATACATAGTGTTTCAGTGTTTCTTTGGATGATTTGTATTACAATTTCACTTGTACTGCATCTACTGCCCTCTCTCCCTCCTAAAATAAGCCTGGCTGCTCTGTCTACGCTACCCCGAACTCAGGTGGTACAGCCTTATACTAAGAGTGGAGTCTTGTACTGCCTCAGTAGAATGGTTTTGCCAGGCCCTTAATTGGACTTCAGAAAGGTATACAGTTCTTTTGCCACAGGATTTTTCATCGCGGGACTTTTCAAAGCCGTATTTTTATAGAAAAAAAAATCAATCGTTTTTTTTTAAGGGGGGGTTAAAAATTAAATAAATATTTGTGGGTGAAAGGGAATAATTTAAAAAAAAGACAGGGGGTTTGGGGGGTTACCCCCCACAAAAAACCCCAAAAGAAACAAGTTTTTTTTAATAAAAAACGGCAATGAAAAGTCCCGCGACGAAAAATCACGCGGCAAAATAACGTAGAACCTTCTGAAAAACTGCCCTAACAACCTCACAGAGAGAGACTTCCCTCATGGAGATAAGGACTCCTGTTCCATGAAGGAACTTCCTAACCACTTTTCCCTTGGGACGAAGTCCCTGTCAGAAATCCCTGATAACACTAATGTCTGTTATAATAATGTCTCTACCGTCTTTGAGCCACAAAGTAATATGACCCAGACAAAGAAGAGCCAAAGAAAACTGCAGTCTAATAACAGGTTATCTTACTCTAGTACAAAGAAGAGTTGGCCCCAAGGAAGCATAAAGATTCTCTCAATGACAGTAAATAAGGGCTTTGGCCCTCATTACGAGTCTCTGGGAAAAATGCCAGCATTTCCGATGTGCCGGGAGTGCCGTTAATGACACTCCAAATGCCAGAATTACCAGCATATTCCAGGTCTGTGTGCGCATGCCTACCCCATTGTCGGAAACAGTACTACTGTCATGCCGGAATTACTAGAATCACAGCAAATTGTCAGTGGTTCCGGCAGTAATGTGCCGGAAACAAACTCACCGGCATCCAGACTGACGGAATCCTTGTTGCCTGTAATTATGAATCCAGAATTTCTGGCGCCGGATTTACCACCACTGGAAATAGCATCATCGCAGGAACAGGAAGCTCTGCGGTGGCCATTTTGGAAAATACAATCCACTTAAAATCAGCCACATCTTGCTGCCATTCACCCCATCCAACACAGCAAACATGGCGGGGAGCGCAAAATCTAGGGTGCCAGAGGTCCAGCTACGCAGGCCGCATTTTACAGAGCCAGAACTCACAGCACCTACACACACTGTAGTAGCAAAGGCTGAAGCACTGTTTGAGGCAGGAAATCAGAGGACTAGCCAAAGTTGGAAGACGGCCATATGGCAGAAGGTGGCGGACAAGACCACTACACTGGGGCCCATCCCACGCACGCCCTGTGACTGCAGGTCCAACATGTGTCTGTTTCAGCAAATAGGCCAATCACACACATGCCAAGAGTTGCGGCCAGAAGTAGCCATGCACAAGCACCGTAGCCAAGATGCACTGCCCCACACATGGGCACATGATGAGCACCCAGCTGTGCCAAGGGAGATCAGGACATGAAACATAGGCCCACCAAACACACAACAAGCCACTTTGGCAGACCAACAGTCAATGTGCACCATCACGCCCCACATGTAGAAGCACACATCAGAGCAAACAGACAAAACAAACAGCATGACAAGAGCAAGACACACCCAATGTAGCATGAATGTAATGCAAGCCCACAGATGTGACTCCCTGAAGACTAACTGCATGCTCATCTCATCGCAACAGGCACATCCTCCGACAGCGACACGGCTGGTACCTCATCAGGATGGGCACGTGCAGGCGGGAAAGCCACGCCACCACCACCAGTCCAACCATCACCTTCCGCCCAGCCACCTCCTGCAGCCCGACCACCTCCTGCAGCCCAGCCACCGCCTGCAGCCCGGCCACCACAACCTGTCATGACGGCTGCACAGCCGCAACCACCACTGCACCTGTCAGACAGATGACAACCATCTCCAGAGGCCCCACTGCCCCACCCATGCCCTACACAACACCGGTGACACACGAGCCACCACCCTATTGTGGCAGGTACGGCGAGGAGGAGGTGGAGAAGTATGAGGATGATGAGAGGATGAGGATGAACACACCCCGTACTCGACACCATCATTTAGCCCAGCCACTCAGCACAGCCCCCCTCCAACACCCATGGCCACCCCCCGGGGCATGGATGCGCGGATCTGGGGCATGGAGGAATGGCATGGGGCAATGGCCGAGATGGTTCAGCAGCAGTTGAATGAGTCCCACCTCATGAATGCGTGCATGCAAGCCAGCAGTCACAGGTTTGCATGGACCCTGGGACGTACCACTGCTGCCCTTGACATGCTTCCCTAAAGGGTCAGGGAGGGAGTGAGGGGTTGTCAGCCATTGCTGAGTCCCTCCTCCAAACCCTGCAAGTCACCCTGGAGCACTTGGGGACCCAGGAGTCTGACACGTCCTGAACTGTGACCACTGCAGGGACGTGCAGCAGGTCAGCCCGATGCACGGCTCCCAGCGGCTAATAGCCACATCTGGGCAATCCAAGGGCTCTGTGGCCAAGAAGCCTAAAAAGTGACACTTTTGTATTTGACACTGGGACTTTTGGGTGTTTAGTGTGTGTGGGGAGAGGGAAAGGGCTGTGTTGCGTCTGCATCATATTCAGTAAGGTGCAAGGGATACTCAAACAATATTGTCAATTAGTTTTTGACGGGCCATGCGCCAGTCCCTGGCCTCCATGTGCACGTGCCTTGGCCTCGCTGGCCCTGCATCCTCATCCTCTGGCAGAGGAATGTCCAGATCTGGAGACAGGGGTATGTCGCGTCTGATGCAGATGTTATGTAACATTGCTTAGGCCAGGACTATCTGCACCCCCAGACCGGTGTAGGCATCAGAAACATGCCTTCAAAAGCCCAAATGTCTGCTTGATGGTCGCTCTGGTCCTCACATGCGCCCTATTTGCCATTCCCTACTGTGTCTGGGGATCCCTGAGATGGGTCATCAGCCATGGAAGCAGTGGGTATCCGGAATCACCTGCAAGGGGTAAGGACACAAGGTTAGCCTAATCTTGCATGTAGAAGGACTGTGTAAAGTAAGACATATGTCACACCTAGACTGTATGTGTAGGTCAGTCGCATCATGCATCTGGACAAATGTTATATCTGAGCCTTGTGGTCCCTGCTGCCCCCTGAGACATGCACTGAGTAACATCCGCATCATGTTGGTTTCTGCTTCATGAGATGGATTTTTGTGTGGCAGGAAATGTATCACACCTAGATGGATTATTTAGGGGTGGGAAGTGTTTTACACTTGGATGGATTGCTGGGGGTAGGAAATGTATTGACTTGACCATACTGGAAACTCATTCTACATTCACAGCCACAACGTTCGGACTGAACACCACCATGCCTTTACTGCACCACTAACTGCACGCACTTCACGACACCCGAAGTGAGAACCAACCATAAACAATCATGCATCAACACCACATGACGGATGAGAAACAAAGAATGCCCCAATGCTCAGTGTCCTGTTTCTCCAGGCTGAATCTGCCAACAGCACATCAAAGCTGTATTGCTCTTCTCCCTCTCAATCCCACTAACAATCCGCCCCAACACTTATTCCATTGCAGAACCACCAGAGCGCCAAGAGACCACGCAGGTGTCAACAGTCTGCGGTAGAAGACCCATTGACATTGACATTAACATGGGTGAATAATGAAGCCCAGCAGTGGTGTTGCCTATGACAGCGGAATGTCGATGGTTAGTCTGTGCATGCATGCCCATGTACCACCAGGACAGACATCTCATGGACCTAAGAAGCCTAGTCTACTGAATCACTTGCATTTGAGGGGTGGCAGTGTTGCATTCTGCTACCTGCATCAGGTGGATGTCCTTGTGGGTTTAAAATGGCCTGGTCAGAGACTGATACTTCTCCACTCATATGCTTCTACTGTGGGTTGTGGCTTGTCAATTGAGGTGTGCACTGGCTGGTCAATCATGTGCAGGGAGATTGACAGACCTGCATTTGTGGTATTATCACCCCCTCTTTACCTGCCACCCATGCTGCAATGTAGGTGTAAATGTACATGTACTCACCAAATATCCAGGTTCTTTATCCTCCGTGACGCACTGTGTAAGACGGCAGGCTGCTGTTCCGCATGACCATGGAATCTTTATATGTCTAAAGCTATCTTCATATGTTTATGTGCCTCCCATAATATTGCTAACCAATAATCCAAGACTTATACTACAATAACTAGGTGATCCCCTTAAGCAATGTGGACTGCAGCACATACGAACAGTAAGATGTGTTAATTTCACATACTAGTACATAGTTTTAAGTAATAAACTGGTTGTGCAGTTTAGCAATTTTAATAATCAATGACCAGTTTTGTCCACATGATGTATTCATCACCCTCCCCTAAAATTCTTGATACTATCTGAATATATGATTGCTCTCTTCACTCTTTGAAAATACATTTCCTGCATTTTCATGTAATTGTATAATCTTATTTTTCCTGCATTTTCATGTAATTGTATCATCTTATCAACCAATGGAGCATTGTCTATGGTATGTACGGTGATGTGGTACTCTTACCTCTTATCCTCCTTTCTTCTTTTACCTATAATCCAACACAGGATGATATTAAAATGTTCCTCACCATGAAAAATGAGAAAGAAATCAACCAGATCACTCACCCTCTGAGTCCTTAATAAACAGTGACCTACTAATGTTGCGAGTAAAGACAATGATACAGGTATCCTTTGGGTGTATAAATGTACCAATATGCATGTATCCCCACAGCTTCCGCAACTCAGTGATGTAATGAAGTAAAGTTGAATGCATTTGTATTATGTAAGGAACTCATTGTGGAAACAGTAAAGACCGACACAAGTGATCACAGTTCAAGGGTGTTTATTAAACAGTATAGATAGGTTGGAAAAACACCTAATTTAAACCTAAATCTAAGATGGGAGCAAGCTACGACCAACAAACCATAATGAGGCAGTCCTAGTGGTGTCTTGTCAAATAAAAGGGCCTATACTAAAATAAACGATTGCCAATCCTTACAACTATTTACAAAAACAGTGTGGGATAGCGGTCACAAGAAAGAAAGAAGTGTACCCAAATAATAAGTCAGGATGCGGTAGCCGGGGTTCTCCCTTCCCTATGTTTTGAGCATGGGAGAAGGTGGGACTCCGGAGCACAGCACACGCTCAAGCTTTCCCAGCATAAGACTACAGTTCGGTTCTCTGGTATCAGGACCTTCGGTGGTTAAGTCTCTTTTCTACAAAAAGTCTCTTGCCTCCGAGGACCTGATGTGTTCAAAAAGTTATTTTCCATATGTACGACTTTTCACCTCTGATACTCCGCTTCCGGGCTAAGATCCACAAAAGTACCTAGCAATATCAGGACCTTCGGTGAATACGTTTCTTGCTTCCAGAGGTCTGATATGTTCAAAGTAACAAATAAAAGTTCCTTTCTGATTGCATTTAGGGTGATGATTCTTTACCCCTGCGTCCCCCTCTTCTGGGCTCAGACCCCTCTCGTATGTCAGCCTCCCTTCGTCGGCGTTCACCATGGCTTGTATTCAAAAGATTTTATCTGTCGTTGAGTGATTACTTTTCACCCCTGGGTCCCTCTCTTCCGGGCTCAGACCCTTCTCTAAAGCTTTTATTCCAAACGAATTCCAAAGATTTCAACTGTTGGATTCCCAAGTCTTAATGTCTTTTTAAACAATTCACTGTGAACCTCCCTCTGTTGGGTTCACTCTTGTCAATATGTTCTTTGGGGCATCATGCCTCGCCCCGCTCTGCCGGCATCCCTCCGTCGGGTTCACGTTTGCCAGTCTTGCAATTCCTTCTACTTTCTCACTAGCTGGGATTCACTTCCCTTAGTTTTCCAATGGTTTGTCGGTTAAAGACTTTCGACTGTACAGAGGATTTTGCTAGACCCCTGTAGGACCACTTTCACCTTTTCCTTGCAGCTCTCCTAAGGCCTTCTGGTATCAGTAGTTTCAACAAAAAGGGGATTAACCAGAGTCTCTCGAGTGAACACCCTTGTGGTGCTGGATCCCTCTGCAGCTGGTTTTTGTCATGATCTCTGCTTCCAAAAGGTCAGGGTTTTCCCAACTCCCTTGGAAGCAGATCCATAACCCAGGTTCCGAGTGCCAACCAGTCCCAATTGGGACCTTTTGGACCCAGTCCTGGCGCCAGTGGCACCAGGCTCATAAATATGCCCAGTCCCAGCGCTGGAAGCGCCGGGCTCATAATGCTTGGGTGGACTTACCTGCAGCAGACCATGCTGCTTACTTGCCTGCCAGTTGAGCCTCTGATCCTCTTCTGTTTGGAACTACTTTTCCTGTTGGGTGGGGCAGGAGCCACTCCCTGGGTTCAGAACACTGGAACTCTTCTGGAAAGCAGGAACTCTTTTCTTACCTAGGCGTGGCTGTGGAAGGAGACACCTAAGCACTACAGGAGGCTATTTAAACCACACCCGATGGATGAATCTTGCTTTGCGTTATTCTGCATCCTCTGCAGCAGAACGCTCATCGTGTCTTCTGCATCTGATCCTGGGCCTAAGGAAAAAGGCTTACCATCCTGAATCCAGTCTTCAGCAACACCTATAAAGACAAGAAAGAACAGGTTAGCATTACGGTCTTCAGTGACAGCGCTTCACTTACCTGGTCCATCAGCTGTCACCAACGCCTCGCGCTGCATTCCGGCATCTGAAAGACAAAGGCTTACCTTCTCTTCGTGCGCTCCGGAGGTCTTCGCACTGCATTCCGGCATCTGAAAGACAAAAGCTTACCAACTCTTCGCACGCTCCGGAGGCCTTCGGCGCTGCATCCCGCATCTGAAAGACAAAACAAGGTGCGTTTAAAGACATTGGGGAACTCTAATACTCACGTGCCATTACTCCTTTCCACATCTAACCCAGTGGGTATTCCGGCACCCTGCAGCCGCTCAGAACTTGTACCTGCAAAATAAAAAGACAGTTAGAGCGCATCGTGAAGCAGGCAACAAGCGCTTACTTACGTGCTTCCAGGCGCTTCTATTCATCACACGGGCTCCATCTTCAACTCACTTCAGCCCGTCATCCGCCATCTCCGGAACCCTGCAAAACAAGAGACATCATTACTAAAGACTTTTAAAGACATTAGAATTACTCGAAACTTACCGTTCGTGCAGTAAACGACGGACAGCAGTCCTCTGAAGTCAAGAGGCCTGCTCCCCTTATCCAGTGAAGAAACTGGTTACAGCACCCTGCCCCGAGGCAGATGGAGAGCACGGCGTTCACTTACCTAAGACATCTTACCCTTCGAGTCAGACATACAGTGCACAGAGGTCCAGCCCAAAGAGCCAGCCGTGTGTTACACATCACCTTTGAAGATACGGTATACGCCCAGTCAAGACCGGCGCCTCTACGGGAATCAGGTGAGCGTTACAGAACGCAAAGCCTACCGCAAAACTCCCGTCCAGGCGCTATGGAAACCTCGGATACCGACCAGCTAGCCCAGTTACTTGGGGAACTAAGGGCAGAAGTGCATGCAGCCCGTCAGGAAACGAACGCTCTAAGAAGGGAACTGATTATTTCCAAGGAGCGAACAGATGATCTCGCTAGACAATTGCTACAGTCACAAGCCGGACAGACCCCGTTACCCGCATCTGGGGGAAATCTTCCTTCTACATCCTCTATGAATCCAGTGCAGATCAACCTACCTGGGAATGTACCTCTGGCTCCGCCCGAACGATTTTCTGGTGACCCAAAGAGGTTTGCAGTATTTATCAATCAGTGCCGGTTGCATTTCTTATGCCGGCCAGCAGCCTTTCCAACTGATCAAGCTAAAGTAGCTTTCGTGCTTTCGTACCTTAGTGGCAATGCGGCAGACTGGTCGATCCCTCTAGTAAATCAAGATGATCCGGTCCTCCATGATTTTCAAGCTTTTCAGCTCAGTATGGAAAAACTGTTCGCAAGACATTCACAGGGGCAGGCCTTGGACAATGAGCTTCTTTCGTTGCGACAAGGTAATCAAGACCTTTTGGCTTATATTGCGTCTTTCAACAGACTGATAGTGGAAACTCAATGGCCTGAGGACAAAAGGATTACGCTGTTTTATAGAGGACTTCGTGGAGAGCTCAAAGATGTGTTAGCCCAAGTAGTGAATCCCCCACAAGATTGTTCGGACTATATAAACTCAGTCGTTCAAATAGATCACAGACTGCAGAACAGGAAGGCCGATCATTCCAAGTTTGATGCTCGAGTATTTTCCAAACCGCCAACTCCTTCCAAAGGAGTAGACTCCGGGGAACCCATGCAAATAGGGGGCCTGAAAGGTCCTCTAACACAAAAGGAGCGGGAAAGGAGAAAACAGTTGCAATTATGCCTCTATTGCGGAAACTCAGGGCACTTTCTTTGAGACTGTCCGGTGAAACCTGCCAAGAAGGCAGTAGGAGCTGCAGTTACCAAAGTTACAAACTCTGAGCAGGGAAACGACCTCGCCCGACAAGAATAGAGGTCCTCTTGCCGAGCGTGAAAACCAGTTCCGTGACCTCGCATTTCGTGATACCTATGGTCCTCATTAGCCCTGATAATCCGGATCGATTACATGCAATTGAAGCTTACGTCGACAGCGGTGCCATCGGCAATTATGTGGATCATGAAATGGTTTTGAGGATGAATCTAACTCTTTGTCCCAAGGCTGTAAAGGACGTCATTACTACTGTGGATGGAACGGAGATAGCCTCCGGACCAGTAACGCATACCACTCAAGAAGTGACGCTAGTAAGTCAAGATGGACACCATGAGAAGATCGTGTTCGATGTGATCAAGGCTCCTCAGTTTCAGATTATTCTAGGAATACCTTGGTTAGAGAAACACAATCCTCTGATCGATTGGCGAGCAAGAACGGTCCAGTTTCCAGAATGTCTCTACTTGTCACCCTCCACCTGGTGTTGCACTGGCAGCAATTTCTTCAGAGACTCCCCAGTTACCTCCCGAATACCTAGAATACCAAGATGTTTTCCGGAAGGATCAGGCTAACTCTCTACCTCCTCATAGGTCTTATGACTGCCAGATAGACCTGATACCTGGATCTACTCCTCCTTGTAGTAGAATGTATGCCCTCACCGAGCCTGAGAACCTTCACCTTCGACAATACCTGGATCAATACCTGGCAAATGGGTTTATTCGTCCTTCCAAGTCCCCTGCTTCTTCAGCTTTGTTCTTCGTTCCAAAAAAGGAAGGAGACCTTAGAACTTGTATAGATTATCGCTCCCTGAACCAGATCACCGTCAAGAATAGATATCCGTTACCTTTGATCCCTGAACTCCTGGACCAAGTCAGAAAAGCATGCATATATACAAAACTGGATCTTAGAGGAGCCTACCACTTGGTACGAGTAAAAGAGGGCGATGAATGGAAGACGGCCTTCCGCACCAAATATGGGCTATTTGAATATCAGGTCATGCCCTTCGGACTTTGCAATGCCCCGGCCGCCTTTCAATATTTTATGAACGATGTCCTCAGAGAGCTCATAGATGTGTGTGTTGTTGTTTACATTGACGACATCCTCGTTTATTCTTCATCGGAATCTGAACATCGGAAACACGTGAAAATGGTCCTCGAAAGATTGCGTCAACACAAACTTTTCCCTCAGTTGGAAAAATGTGTTTTCAACGTGACTGAAGTTGAATTCTTGGGATTCATATTATCACCTAGCGGAGTGTGTATGGATTCAAAGAAGGTCGATGCAGTTCTCAAATGGCCATCACCATCCTCCGTAAAAGGTGTGCAAAGCATATTAGGCTTCGCTAACTTTTACCGCAGGTTTATCCCCGAATTTTCTCGAATAGTCCAGCCCATCACTGCCTTGTTAAAGAAAAACAAACAGTTTGAATGGTCTACCGAGGCGGAACAAGCTTTCCAGGATTTGAAGACTAAATTTATCTCTGCACCAATCTTAAAACACCCTCGCCCCGAACTCCCCTACATCGTGGAAACTGATGCTTCAAGCCTTGCCATGGGGGCAGTTCTATCACAAAAGGACCCGGTAACCAATCAGTTGCATCCCATGGCATTTTGGTCCCGCAAATTCTCGCCTCCTGAAATCAATTACACGATTACTGACAAGGAACTTCTGGCTATCAAGTCTGCCTTTAAGGCTTGGCGGCATTATCTGCTGGGGGCCCGACACACCGTTACTGTGATTACGGATCACCGAAACCTGCAATATTTGAAAACCGCAAAAGCCCAATCCTCTAGACAACTCCGTTGGGCATTATTCTTTGCCGAGTTTGACTTCATAATTACCTATCGACCTGGTACAAAAAACGGTAAAGCTGATGCCCTTTCTCGGATGGGAGTGGAAGAACACTTGATCAACCCTAAACCTGTACCAATCATTCCCGAACAAAGAATTCTGGGTGTAATCGCCACACAATCCATAGAGGAAGTTAAGGATAAAGCCAGGCAACTTGTAACTCCAGCAGACATACAGAATTGGCATTTGCAGGGAAAGGACTTTGCAGTAAAGGACAACTTATTGTATTTCCAAGAACGATTATACCTGCCCAGCACAGATTTACAGAAAAAAGTAATCTC
The DNA here is from genome assembly GCF_040938575.1 of Ambystoma mexicanum. Lineage (NCBI taxonomy): Eukaryota > Metazoa > Chordata > Amphibia > Caudata > Ambystomatidae > Ambystoma > Ambystoma mexicanum. Next base: position 645,964,238 of record NC_090923.1, read on the forward strand.
TTGTTATCACGATTCTTTAATGGAAGGACATCCCGGTATGGCCAAGACCTCAGAAAAGATCAAGCGCTACTTCTGGTGGCCATCTTGGAAAAAAGATATCAGAGACTTTATAATGTCCTGTGGACTAAGCGCCCAAAACAAGAGTCAAAAGGAAAGACCAGCAGGCCTCTTACGCCCTATTGACATCCCACCTCGCCCTTGGCATACGCTTTCTATGGACTTCATCACCGATCTACCTCCATGCTCTGGATACAATATGATTCTAGTAATCGTGGACTTATTCTCCAAGATGGCGCATTTCATTCCGCTCAAAGGCTTGCCAACAGCAGCAACTCTGGCCCGAGAATTTCTCGAAAACATCGTCCGACTGCATGGTTTTCCTTCGGTTCTAATTTCGGATCGAGGTAGTCAATTTATTTCTCATTTTTGGCGAAGTTGCTGTCGGTCGGCTCAAATTGATGTGAGACTATCGACCAGTCACCACCCTCAGACCGACGGACAAACCGAGAGGACCAATCAGACTCTGGAACAGTATTTACGCTGCATGCTGCAACAAACTGAAAAAACTTGGAAAGACATCCTTTGGATAGCCGAATATGCCTACAATAACTCTGTCCATTCGTGAACTGGGAAATCCCCGGAGTTGGATCCCCTCCAAGATCTTGAAACACCAGCAGTAGACTACCTGCATTCTACAATCACCCAAGCCTTTAAGGAAGCTGTTTCTCACCTTCAAAGGGCTAAAGAACAATACAAGAAAGGAGCAGATCAACATCGGAAGGAAGCCCCTCAATATCAAGTAGGGGATCAAGTCTGGTTATCCACCAAATATCTACCTCTAAAAGGGCCACGTACATTCAACCCAAGATACCTTGGTCCCTATTCCATCACTACCATAGTAAACCCAGTAGCGGTCAAGTTGGACTTGCCCCCGCACATGAAGATACATCCGGTCTTCCACGTCTCTCTATTAAAACCCGTGCAACCTCAAACCCGACTAACTAAATCTCCAAAACCCATCCTAGTTGATGGAGAACTCGAGTTTGAAGTCAAAAGCATTCTGGACTCCAAGATCTCCAAATCTAAACTATTTTACCTAATTTACTGGAAAGGCTACGGCCCCCAAGAGATCCTGGGAACCTGCTGAATATGTCCACGCTCCTCGCCTAATCAAAAGATTTCACCGAACATTTCCCGACAAGCCAAAACCCCCGGAGAAGCCCGGTTTGGGAGGGGCCTTGAGGGGGGGTACTGTCATGATCTCTGCTTCCAAAAGGTCAGGGTTTTCCCAACTCCCTTGGAAGCAGATCCATAACCCAGGTTCCGAGTGCCAACCAGTCCCAATTGGGACCTTTTGGACCCAGTCCTGGCGCCAGTGGCACCAGGCTCATAAATATGCCCAGTCCCAGCGCTGGAAGCGCCGGGCTCATAATGCTTGGGTGGACTTACCTGCAGCAGACCATGCTGCTTACTTGCCTGCCAGTTGAGCCTCTGATCCTCTTCTGTTTGGAACTACTTTTCCTGTTGGGTGGGGCAGGAGCCACTCCCTGGGTTCAGAACACTGGAACTCTTCTGGAAAGCAGGAACTCTTTTCTTACCTAGGCGTGGCTGTGGAAGGAGACACCTAAGCACTACAGGAGGCTATTTAAACCACACCCGATGGATGAATCTTGCTTTGCGTTATTCTGCATCCTCTGCAGCAGAACGCTCATCGTGTCTTCTGCATCTGATCCTGGGCCTAAGGAAAAAGGCTTACCATCCTGAATCCAGTCTTCAGCAACACCTATAAAGACAAGAAAGAACAGGTTAGCATTACGGTCTTCAGTGACAGTGCTTCACTTACCTGGTCCATCGGCTGTCACCAACGCCTCGCGCTGTATTCCGGCATCTGAAAGACAAAGGCTTACCTAATCTTCGTGCGCTCCGGAGGTCTTCGCACTCCATTCCGGCATCTGAAAGACAAAAGCTTACCAACTCTTCGCAAGCTCCGGAGGCCTTCGGCGCTGCATCCCGCATCTGAAAGACAAAACAAGGTGTGTTTAAAGACATTGGGGAACTCTAATACTCACGTGCCATTACTCCTTTCCACATCTAACCCAGTGGGTATTCCGGCACCCTGCAGCCGCTCAGAACTTGTACCTGCAAAATAAAAAGACAGTTAGAGCGCATCGTGAAGCAGGCAACAAGCGCTTACTTACGTGCTTCCAGGCGCTTCTATTCATCACACGGGCTCCATCTTCAACTCACTTCAGCCCGTCATCCGCCATCGCCGGAACCCTGCAAAACAAGAGACATCATTACTAAAGACTTTTAAAGACATTAGAATTACTCAAAACTTACCGTTCGTGCAGTAAACGACGGACAGCAGTCCTCTGAAGTCAAGAGGCCTGCTCCCCTTATCCAGTGAAAAAACTGGTTACAGCACCCTGCCCCGAGGCAGATGGAGAGCACGGCGTTCACTTACCTAAGACATCTTACCCTTCGAGTCAGACATACAGTGCACAGAGGTCCAGCCCAAAGAGCCAGCCGTGTGTTACACATCACCTTTGAAGATACGGTATACGCCCAGTCAAGACCGGCGCCTCTACGGGAATCAGGTGAGCGTTACAGTTTTCCCCTAAGATGTTAACAGTTCTTTGAACTTCCCTTAATTTGCCACTTTCGTACAACACAGTTCGGTTTCTTATCAGTTCTCCCCTCGACTCACTGGCTGTGATGAACCGCTTGTCTTTTCTTGTTTCTCGAGTGAAGGACGGTACCATGGTAGCAAGCGTCTCTCCCTGTCCTGGTTATCAGTGTAGGGGGGCTTTGTGTACTTTTGACATCTGCTGCAACACACGCAGGCTATTGTTCACGGTTTTATGATTCCTTCCACAGAGGCTTCACAGGTCTGGGTCAGAAAGGGCAATGTCGCTTCTTTCCTTGTCCCCCCTTCGGTTATCGCTGCCTTTCTCCTCCTCTTGAACTGCTTCCCTGGGATAGCTGTTTTATCACATGGTTTGCCTTGCTCATAGTGTACTCTCGTGCTCCACCTTTTCTCCCTGAGGGGAAAGAAAAGGGCCGTCAGGTGTGTGTGGTTCTGGTCAATTGCCTGACTTTGCCTGACCCTTGTGTTGGGACATGTCAGGTAAACGGCTCTGTTGTTAGTCCGTTGTTTTTCACGGAATGGAAAAGTGTTCGTGTTAGAAAAGGAGGGGGGTAGAGTTTCTAAATATCGTCCTGGGCCGGATGGGGATAAAGTGTCATAAGAAATTATATCCCTCGTCCTAGGGTTTGCAGTGAGCTTGAAAGAGTGAGGTTTGTAGGGTTTGTGAAATAAGTATGAGGGATTGTGGGAAATATAGTTTTTGGTCACAGTTGGATGGGAGTTCGGAACATGATAATCAGAGAGATGGGGGAAGAATAGCTGGGAGTACTTGGGGAGGTAACCGCAAAATGGGACTCTGGGAGATGTAGTTCCCCACAGTAACGTTGTTCAGGTTCCTAATTGGTTTCACAAAGAGGGGTTGTTGGATTTTGATGAGGGAGAATGACTGTGGGGAAAAGGGTTTAATTTGGAATAGCAAATAAAGACCTCAAGGACTTCGCCCTCATCCCGGGTGTAATACTGCGTCTCACCTGGGGCATTTCTCCGAGCATAACCCTGGATTCCCCTATCCAGGTGATCCTCCCTTGCTCGTCTGTCACCAGGGTTGGGATCTGAGAGCGCCAGCCCTTCCCTGGCCACCTGAATAAGGGATTCTGGAGGTCTGCTTGGGAGAATACCCTCAGGTTTCTCACAATTACCACAGAAAATCATACATCAGCTAAATATCAAGTTATTATAGTTGAAATGTGCATTGCAATTGTCAACACCCACAGTTTTGCCACATTATGTTTTAATTGTGGAAGATTGGGGAACACTGATGGACCAAAGGAAAAGAAAGCCTTACAAGGCATTTGACCTAGTCTTCATGTTTGATCCCTTTACCCATTAACAGTCGTTTGTCTCTTCAAAGTGGTGTAAGTAAACTGTAAAATGTTCATGTGAACGTCTCACTGAGGGTATACTCCTGACATCTCCTTTACATACATATCTCCTGTACTAGAGGAGTTATCCCCCATTCTAATGATGGCAAAGTATTTCACACTGGCGAAATACTAATACTACATTCATGGTGTTATGTTAGGGAGATATTTACACCACCCATGTAACCTAAAGGTGAAACAGTGCCTTTGTCATCAAATGGGAAGACCAGACTATATAATGAGGTGGCTGTGGCAGATTTGTAACAGTTACCTCATGGGAGGGAGGAAGGAAGGAGTGAAGTACAGTTAGCTCACACAGTCAACCAATGAGAAACCCCACATTGGTATACTAAAAAAATATACACTTCATTCAAAATTACATATAAAATCTCTAGCAGGAAAAGTAAGCACTATAGGTTAAACATAACACACAGGGCATCCATAAAAAACAGTAACGGTTGGTTCAGAATTTCCACACTCCTAACACTAAAGTCAACTATGTGGTGATAAACACAGTACACAGCCCTCTGCATGGCCCTGGCTTCTCATTTCATCTCTAAAACTCAGGACATCCTGCTCTCTCTCTCTTCTTCCTCTCCTCCTCCCCCCACTACTCCCTTCTCTTCCCATGGCCCTTCTGTGGCTACCCCTCCTCCCCCCTTCTCTGCCTTTCCTCTGTTCTCCCCTGACAAGGTTTCTAGACAAGTCTGATCTATGAAAGTCTCATCAGAACATGTTCTCCCCTGTTCCTCTAAAACCATCAAGGGCCACATTGACAGCCTGTCTCCTGCTCTGGCCGACTTCTGCAACCACTCCTTTGCCACCAGAGTTTTTCCTTCCCCCCTGAAGCACTCCCTCGTGCACCCTCTTCTTAAGAAACCCTCTGCTGACCCGTCCTGCCCAGCTAACTATCACCCAATCTCCATCACTCCTTTCCTGGGCAAACTCCTGGAAAAGTTGGCGATCTCCCTGCTTAATCTCCACTCTGAATATTTTGGTTGTCTCCATGATCATCAGTCTGGCTTCAGAGCCACCAGAAGCACGGAAACTGCTCTCCTGAACATCTGTGAAGACCTGCTCTCCAACCTCGATTCCAACACCCCCTGTGTTCTCATCTCCCTCTTCTGCCTTTGACATGGTCAATCATGCCATCCTGCTCAACCGTCTCTGTGATAACCTGGATATCACTGATCAGGCCCTGGCGTGGCTGACTTCTTTCCTCTCCGATCAACTCTCCCAGGTCCAACTTGGGTCCTTCCTCTCCTCTAGCTCTATCTCTACCTGTGGTGTTCCCCAGGGGTCTAACCTCTCTCCCTGGCTGTTCAACCAATACCTGGCACTTCTTGCCCACCACATTGCCGCTCTTTGCCCCAACTTTCAGTGCTATGCGGATGACAATCAACTCATTTTCAGGCTCCTTTCAGCCACCTCTTCTTCTTCTCTCATCTCTGATTGTCTATCTGCTATCCAGGACTGGCGTGCCACCAATGATCTCTGCCTTAATGCCAGTACGACTGAGATTCTCCTCATCGGCACACCTACTCCCTCTTTTCCTGTCACTCTCTGGCCGACCTCTCTGGGTCCTCCACCTGCTCCCACCTGTGTGGCTAAAAACATCGATCGGGGTCATCTTTGACTCCAGACTCTCCTTCTCACCTCACATCTCTGACGTCTCTAAGAAGTCGCACTACCAGCTGCACCTCCTCAGAGGTATTCATCCTTTCCTCTCCTCCCCCCAGAAGCTCACTGTCTCCAGAGCTCAGGTTATCTCTAGGCTGGACAACTGCAAAAGCCTCTTATTAAATCTGCCTGCATCTACACTCTGCCATCTGCAGCTCATCCAAAACAGAACTGCAAGACTTGTGCTTGGCCTCAAGCCCAGGGATTGCATCTCTCCAGGACTGAAATCTCTGCACTGGCTCCCAGTGGCTGCCAGAATTAAGTTCAAAACCCTTTGCGTTGACCACAAGGCCTTCTGGGGCCTAGGGCGTCAATATCTTCAACTCTCTCTTCCTAAATATCTTCCTTCTCGAGCCCTTCGCTCATCTGCCTCCAACTCCTTCAGGGTCAGTCGCTTCTCCAAGCAACGAGTTGGCGGTAGATCTTTCCTCGGCTGGGGCCTCCCTCTGGAACAGCCTCTCTGCCTCACTGAAACTTGAGGAGAACCATCTCTGGTTCCAGAAGCACCTCAAGACCTTCCTCTTTGCGTCTACTTTCTCTCCTCCTCTCCCCTGCTGAACTCCTGGCTGAAACTGAAACTGCACTGGTCACCTGGCTACCGTCTATTCTCGGGCCCAGGTCCCGTCTCTGACAGTTGCACACCTGCACTGCCCCCTGCAATTGGGGGCTGTTCTCCGTATCCCTACAGCCCCCCACCAGCACCTGACACCTGATGTCTGCACTTACCTCGACACTTGCCACCACCCGGCTGCACTTCTTATTTATTGTATTTATTGTTTTTTTTCTGCTATCCTATGTACTGCACTGCCCCTCCTCTTTCCCCTCGCACTTTTTCGCTTTCCCCCCTACCCTGCACTTGCACGATCTCAATGTCACCTGGCCTAGTACGATCGTTGTCTCTGTCTTCCCTTTGTTCCCCCTCCCTTGCCTCATCACACCTTGAAACACTTGTGTATAGGCGCGTTATAAATGCCATATCATATCATATCATATAGGCCGTGGGGTGGGAACCCTGGACAACAAAAACATATATTAATATAGACATAATCGGGACCCCCACTCACAGTATTCATAAACCTCCAGTACAGAGTATTATTGTTAATACAAATACACATCTAACAGTAAACATAGGACCTAGAGGAAAGGAGAGCACACCTTAGAGCACAGGGCCAGAGGCCATCAAAAGTCAGAACACAGTTAGACTTAGAGCACCAACTGATGACACGCCTAGAAAAATAAGTGGAGTACTTTGTAACTAAGCACTTTTCATAAACAGGAGTGGAATGCAAGATTATTTGAAAAACAAATAAAATCAGGTTATTTATTTATTTATTTATTTATATAGCGCTGCAGCCCACGGGCATCAGAGCGCATTACATGAAGACAGGACAGATGAATTCAGGGTAACAACACGGTGGTGTTAACCACACATAGAATGTCAGTTTGTGATTGATGCAGAGGATGTATTAGTGCATTAGTGATGTCTTATTTGAACAGGAGGGTCTTAAGTGTTTTCCTGAAGCATCGATAGTTTGTTTCCAGTCTCAATGTCACAAGCAGGTCGTTCCATTTTAGAACTCCTCTAGTCGTGAAGGCCCTGCCTAGTCCCTTTGCCTTTTTTGCTGGCATCACTTGGAGGAGGCCTTTGTTAGTTGATCTAAGATTATGGCTTGGTACGTGCCACTTGAATTGTTTTTTGAGGTATGTAGGGGCTTCACCATACAAGCATTGATGGACTGGTGTGAGAGATTTGAAGATAATTTGCTCCTCTACGGCCAGCCAGTATAGATCTCTTCTGTCATTTGTGATGTGCTCCCTTCTTGGTTTCCCAGTGATAGCTCTTATGGTGTTATTCTGGATCACTTGGCATTGCTTCAAGCATTTGTTGTTTGCGCCCAGTAGTAGGGAGTTACCATAGTCTAATCGGGAGAGAATTGTGGCTATGGCTATGGTGGTACTATTTTTCTGGTTTAGCAAAGGTCTGATTTTTTTTTAGTAGTTTTTAATGGTATTGACAGTTTATTTTAAGGTAGGCTCTGTGGGCCTCTGCTCCCAGTGATGCCTGTAGGTAAATGCCTAGCGTCTTGACTTTTTCTGGTATTGTGATTTGTGTCTTTTTAATGTTGAATGAGGAGTATGCTGAGCTCAGCTTTTTTCTAGCATATGGGGATCCAAAGATCATTAGCTCGATTTTGGTACCATTAAGGCACATCCAGTTAGCCTTCATCCAGCATTCAATGATGTTGTATATGGATGTAAGTTTTTCACTATCCTGCCCATAGTCTCCACTGAGTTCAAAGACCAGTTGGGTGTCCTCGGCAAAGTTAGTAAAGAATATGCCGAGTTGGGTCAGCAATGTGCATAAGCAGTGCATGTATAAATTGAACAGTAAAAGGGAGAAGTTAGCTCCCTGTGGAACTCCACAGTCCACTGGTTTGATTGGCGAGGCGTGATTGCCCCAGATGATCAGTTGTAATGGCAACAGTTCTAGTTTTTGGCCAAAACTCCATGAACCCAATGGGGGCTCAAGAGAAATACATTGAAAAGCAGGTAAGTACCTCCACGGTCACCTTGGCCGAGTTCCAGTTAAGTTTAAAAGTTTCCACTTGAGGATAAATGGGCCAAGATCGGTAGACAAGGTTCGTGACCCAGCAGCACCAGGAAGAGATGCAGCACAGCAAGTTTCCGGCCAATGGAACTTTATGGCACAACATGGAAAAAGGGGAACTGCAGAGATCTTCGAACAATGGACCACGTGGACCCCATCGGCAAGTATCTGCAATAATCCACTACGTCAGGGCCCAAAACTAAGAACTCATGGTAGTTGTTCCTGATAAGTCATATCAGGAATGTCGAAACAACCCGGGGAGTACAGATCTTCTTTCACAGGTGTGGGTTGCAGCATCCTGCTACCCAGGGACCTGAACCCCACACAAATGACGAGCTGCATGGTCAAAAGGACGAGTAATAGATCTTCCCAGAAGTGGGACCCACCAGCCAAGATTGAAAGCAATGGCCAAAATGATTTCTTGAAAAAGGAGGAACCCAGCCAAGTAGCTTCAGATGGTACAATGGGCAAAGAGGGGCTGCCAACCATGATGGAACTGTACCATGATGAAGAGAACAGAAGAGGTGACCTAGAATGTCCCAAACAAATAAGACAGGTGGGATATTGGTGATCCAATAGCTTTTCGGTGTAATGGCAGCTTCCAACACCGAGGCAGACTACCAAGGTGGTAAAATAGGAACGCAGAGGCAAGATGACCCACATAGGTCCCAGCACAAAATTCCCTGTCCAGCCAATGAAGAGAACCGTGGAGGAAGATGACAGCCAAGAAGGACATGCATCAGCCAAAGATCCAAACCGGGGTTGAGGTAATGAGAAACAAGCCCAATCAGTATGACTGTTTTTTTACTCAAAATTGTAGCAGCAGCATTTCGTTGCCATATTCATCAAGCAGTTAAGTAAACCTGCAGAGTTTATCCAAACTTGAACAAACATCAAGCAGAATTTAGGCATTTTGAGATTCTCCCCTAGATAAACCCATGGTCTGGTCTAAGCCAGAACTTCTATAACACACAAGGGCACCGAACAAAGTTCTTAGCAGTCACCAATAAGGTTAGCCCCAACAACCACCACACCTTCAGGTATAAACAGAAAGAATGAGCGCCTGATCTGAATCCATCCGAACTGCACTAGAGGATGCAATGGGTGTGTGAGGGCGGGGGGTGGGGGGGTCAGAGCAAGCCCATGTGTGCACAACAGCAATTTAAGGCCTTCTGTGTGGATTTGAAAGATAAAAAGATGGCCTACAGCCATAACGACAGAAATTGCTATCTACATTAGGGCCCCAATGGCTACCAATAAGGAACATTAGGCTACTAATGCAGAAAATCACATTGCACACATGGTGAAGCTAGAACTAAATCACATGTACACCAAGCCTACTCCCTAAAACAAATGTAGGGTGATACATTCATGCTAGGGCAAAATGCAGCGCTTTATTGGCAAATCCCATCCTAGGAGCCATATGGGCTATCATAAGACCATGTACTGAAAACTGGTTGCAGTGGAAAGGGGACTTCAGTAGGAATCCCTGTGACCAAAAAAGAGGCCAGAGATCCTGAAACCAAAAGAAAAAACAGCAACAGAACCCACAGAAATTGACTTCTACCCAAACACGCTCTATTTTGGGTAAGGGTTTCATCACATTGCTCCCGGCTATTGTAAGAATGCTCTCCGATCTGTCTCCAGAAAGGAGACCATTTCTTAGCAAAAAGGATACCCAATTCAGTGCAATATCCTTTTTTGTTCAACGCAGGACATGTGAAATCCTTTCCTCCCACCCCCACTATAAACATTTTATGAATTAATTAAATACAGCATAATGAATGTTCTGTTGGGTGTAAATAAATGTGGAAAGGGTGTTAGATCTGAAATATGACAAATGCATTATAACAAAATTTTTGAACCGGAGAGAAACTTTTTGGTATTTTCACCTAAATTCTCTTTCCCCAGGAGACCTCAATGAAGAGTGTAACGTTGCCTGTTTCATATGAAAGGACTGGAAATTATGAGTTCACAACAATCTCTAGTAAAGTGGAACTCTTGTATTACACTTGCAAATCTACATTGTCACATCTAAGACTGTATCCACTAGTGATCCCCATGCGCATTGCAATTGATATAGTAAAACATGAAAAAATCAAGCGAAGATAGATTTGTAATAACATCTTTCATATTTTTCACTGCTGTTATGGCAATTTATCATGTGAATGGTTTCACTATAGTGTTTATGTATTTTCGGAAAGTCTGCATTAGAATCATATTTTTCCTTGTCAAAACATGATAGTACTAGAAGAAATGTGTCTATATTCTCATCTCTCAGAATATTAATTGTTGGAATCATCGCAAATAAGCACATTGCTCCATTTATGCTCTCATTGTGATTGTTAGAAAAAAGAAGCCAGGCAGGTAGGTGAACTTTTCTATTCCTATTTTTGATACATATTATGGTAATGTAAAATATAGACACATAGAATTATCCACATTTATTTTGTGTTTTTCTAGATTATGGTCCCTGAAGATGGTCTATGGACAGAGAAAGCATTGTACTCAATTATTTACCTCTGTTTCTTGAATACATTGCTTTTGTGGTCATTACCACAGTGGATTGAATTCTATTTCAAGATTGAACTTCGTTCACAGAAATTAGAAATATGATGAAAAAACGTTTCTTACACATTGGAGTGTTCTTACACACAAGAAGCCCTTCCAATTTTCTTGGTTACAGAACCCTGGATCAGTCTACACATGGGTGTTAACAATAAAATAAAATCAAAGAAGTAGAGGACAGTGGGTAGAGGGAGGAGGCTGTTACTTATAGAGACTGCCTGTGCATCTCTATTTCGCCCTACCAGTTATTGGGTAGAGTCCATTCTGTAATACTAGAGTACCAGCCACCATGGTTTTCCGTGGGCCTTTCTCTTTGTCACCATTTAACATGCCATACTGAGAGTAATTAGTACTCATTATATTGCTTTATTGCAGGATTTTAACATAAGGCTGGATAAAACATGGCCAGGATGCACCAAAGGATGCATTGTGGAAAGATGAGACTTTAGGTAATACCCACTGTTTTCCACACATAGACACAATCTCACACTAGATACAATGGCCCTCATTACGGGTCCGGCGGTAACCGTGCTGGTAAAACTGGCAGGTAGTCACCGGACCCGTAATGATTTACCTGCGCCTCACTTGCCGGAAACACTGGGGCATCACAACCCCGGCAGTCTGGTAAGTCAGGCGCTGGTAAAATGTTGATCCCATAGGGACCACGGAAGCACCGGCATCGTTACTAACGGTGCCGGTGCTTCCGTGAAAGGCCGCGGGCGGCTGCCCGCAGATTTGTACTTTGCCCATCCGGAACCACCGGTTCTGGTAAGCTTACCGACACCATTATTTCCCTACCGGCAAAGTTGTAATGAGGGTCAATATGTCATAAAGAGTCTATCAAAGGGAAAGCCAAAGCCTTTGAAGTCATATGGACCACAACACCATTACCTTCGACTTACTTATCCCGGCGATAATAATACTATTGCCAAAAGAGCCAACTTCAACTTGAAAAGAAATTAAACATATTGTTAATCTAAACATTTAACACATATTGGTTTAATTGACCGAATCTCAAAAAACACCTGTGAAGTGGAAGTAAAGCTTGACCTATTAAAATAAGTGTTTAAAGACATTATAGACAACAAACTGCTGAGATTTCACAACTTGACACATTCTGCCACATGCCAGTTAATTGATCTCAAACATCACAAAGATTAAAAAGAGACAGCTAGAAGCCAAGCTGGTGAAAAGCAATGGGATGGAGGAACGCAATAACTAAAATAAATTGTTCTCTATCACAAGACCACCTTTGTGGCTAGATTGCAGCAATGCTCTTTATCAGTGGCATTCAAGCATGTGCATGCTGAGCACATCCCTTAAGTAAAAATATTGTTGCTGCGTCCCTTTGAGTAGAAATAGTGTTTGTGCCCCACAGATGACATATTTGCCTATATTTTCCATTAAAAGCAGTTACCAATACTCATTTTTTGAAGCGACTCATGCACCCCGGACATCCTTCGGGACCCCTATTGGGTCCAACCCCACAGTTTAGAGACCAGTGCTTTATATGGAGGCCTACACAGAAAATACATATATACATCCTCCACGCGAACAGAATGCAGTACTCAAGCTGGCCACATTGCTGAGACAGTTTGTTGATGTTTCAGCAGCAAGGATGAAACTTGAAAGGCCCCAAGTCAATGATAGAATATGGTTCAAGGTCCTCAATTTTCTTTTCGATGTGAATCCATGGCATGGCTCCCAGATGCCCAGAAATAGATATAATTCTCAGGAACTGACTGGTTCCCAGCTAAAACAAAGGAGGAAGAGAACAGCAGATAGCCAGATTTTAGGACATTTTGTGATAAACCCTACGATAAACCACCTCTTTACTTCAACTTTGCAAGAAACAAAAACACTTTGTAAAAAACAGTTACAGGTTTCAGACTCACACTGGCTGAAAATATAAATAATGGTCATCACTGACCAATTAGTTCATCTTCTGCACGTTTTCTGTTATTGAGATATTTAGATATCTCATTTTCGTATGCAGGAAGCTTTCAGTTAAACATTCTTCTATGTTAAAAATCAGATGACGAAACTTTGATGTTGTGTGTATCATTTTTTAAATTTATTTTTATATTGAGTTGTCTTTATGTCTTGCGGCTTCTTTTCAATTCACCCTCCCTGCTCCCTAATAGTTGTCATGCCGCCGTCTTTTGGTGGTCGCTGGCGGTTATGGAAGGCTTGGCGTTGGCGGCGCCATTAGAATGTTCCGTGTTTCTCTTCACTTCCTGGTTTGACGGTCTAGTCTTTTTCTCTCGTTCCTGTATTTAACCACGCCCTCCCCTGGGCTCTTTGCGTTGCAACTTTGTTTTCCTGTGCTTTGTTGCTGTGCTACTTTGGGTTCCTTGTTTAAACTCCTGTTACCATTCCCCGCGACCTCTATCGCGGTATCTTTTCGTTCTACTTCTCTCCTCTCCTTCCTTTTTCCCGTTCCTGGTGCATGGCGGTTTTTCCACTCCGGTCTCTCGCACTGCTCCTTGTCCAGTATCAGCTTCACCGGATCCTCCAGCCTACCTGCTGCACCGAGGAATACATATCTTGATTATCCAGCTCCGGCTTTTCCTGCATTCCCGGGCTCACAGTCATCTCTTCCTGCTCAGCATTGGTACCAACTACATCCGTAGAGAGGTTTTTTTTAAGCAGCGGCTTTTTTCCTCTCATCTTGGTTTCTGCGGGAAGGGGGCCGGCTGCTTCCCTGTCTATCAGGGGATCAGGGTGGCTTCTTCCCGCGGACGGCCGTACCTCTTCACAAAGAAGAAAAAGCCCCAGACCAAGACCTTCAGAAGAAACCCTGTTCCGGAACAGACAGGTGAGGAGAAAGGGGAGGTGGACATTGATTTATCAGATTTGGAGGAAAATACGCTGGTTCCTAACACTTGCGACAATAGTTTAGTTGGCAAGACCACTTCAGCTGACTCTAGCACTTATGCCGGTCCATTTTCCCTCTCTTCCCCTCTTGCTGCTTTCTCTATTGGATATTTGCCACATTGCAACCTGCCACATGCCCTATTTTTGTTAGTTTTTTTATTGTGTGCCATACAGTTAAACAAATAACTTTTAACGCATAGCATCATAGAGAAAATTTAAATGGATCTCTCCGATCAAATCAGAACCTCCTCCACACAAAAAAATATATAAAATCAACACATTCAATCTGTTAAGATTCGAAGTATACCATGTACCTCTCTCCACAGCTTGGTAAGAAAGGCAATCAATCCCTCGTGTGAACCAGACAAAAAGAGGCCCCACAGAGCAGCAGGGGGAAAGCAGGAATACAATCCTGACGCCATAAGGACCCAACTACGCAGCACAACCAATGCATCACAGTTTGTCAGGAGATGTTGTGAAGTTTCTACCTCACCATTACCACAGAACTTCTATCCCCCTGGGGGATTTTAGACCATCATCCAACATGCGTTAAATTTGATTCGAAGATAATCCCACACAATGAAATTCCCCACAAATTTGCATATGTAAAGTGGGCGCCAGTTGTCTTTCGAGTATATACAGAAAGAAACCGGCTACAGTGGTTTTAGCAGTCAAAGTAACAACCATTTGCTCACGTTTGAGAGGGACCAATTTTCGAGAGGGACCAATTTCCCTCTCATTGCAGTTTTAAATTGATAAGCACTTAACATCAGCATACCCTCTCAGTTGCTACCAACCCTTTGATCAACCTTGCACAGTATCATACCCAATATTGATTTCTTCATATAAACAGCCTTAGTGACAAAAGCATTGAACAGAATCCCCATCAGGCTATTAGCTTGAGCATGTGCAAGTTTCCAGTACAGCATCAAGCTGCTGAGCCCCATGCGTTCGGTGGTCATGATTAAATCAAATTCCAGGGCGATCATCTCGGCTGTGACAAAAGAGGGTAGTCTTAGCAGACCTTTAAGAGGCTAACCTCAAGCTTTGCAATTTGGTCCAAAATACCCCTACCCCAGACCTTGGCCCACTGAGTAGCCTCCACCCCGTGAAGCAAAGGAGCATATAACCCCCACAATTTGCGCGGTACGCACCCTAAAACCACATAGGTGGGACAGACCTCTCAGGTTTACTTCAAAAATAACACTCAAGTAGACATACTGGGACACAAACTCAATAACCACACCCCTCATATTCCATCCCACTCTAGCCATATGTCTATAAGATGTTTTAAAGACCACTATCTTAGTTTTATTGATGTTTATCCTATTTTTTGCATTTCTAATGTATTGTGCAACTCTATTCGCTGCCTCTGGTTCCCCCAGTATATCTACTTCAGTGTGAAGCATGCCTTTTGCATTACTTATAGCAATGAAGAACATCAAATAATCGAAATGTTGCCTGATCTTATTACATCATGGTGTTAGTTATTGGACTGTTTTGACTCTTTGTTTTAACCAAGTAGCTACAGTTCTTGGATGACACAAAGATAACTGGTCTAAGAATGCGTTCTTTGCTTTTGAATGAAGGGGATTGTGTTTAAATGACTGACAAGAATATGAATAAGACCATGACAATCTTACTGAGATCTCTGCATTGTCTATTCTCTGTTCCACAGAATGAGACAAGATATGGACTTCAACACTTTGCCAAGAAAGGCTTATTCAATGAAGCTTAAGCGCGCCAGTCCCTGTTCACTGCAGATCCACATCCTGAGAGGTGATCCTTGTAGTATTTCACTGACCTGCTGCTTTGACTGCCTTTAAAGAAACTCTCTCAAAATGGCGGCTAGTTTTTTTAAATGTATTTATAGTTTTCATAAGCGCAGACCAGTCCAGTTCACTGTTTAGAATGCTGTACAGTAGATAGGCCCGATTCCACTGAATTATTGATGAGACATGGTCATACAGGTACAATACATGCAGTGTCATAGGTGGATATGCTCACATTTCCCGAACCCTGCAAATCGCCTTTTTATTTTTACAATAAGCCCAATTCATATAAATACCACAAACACCAAATCAAAGAAAAAATTGCATTAGGACATGCATGCTCTAAACATCATGTCATATTACCCAGGTGTGTGATTGCACTGAGCAGGCTAGAAAGCAAATCTTGGAAGCTAAACATTTGTTTCCAGACGGAGTTTCTTCCACATGTGCACATTAGTGTGGTAGACCGAGGTGGTGATAGGATGAAGTGCCATTGCTTATTCGTGTTTCCATTTATTAGCAGAGGACTATGTTTTAAAAATATATGTGGAATCCAACAGAAACGAAATAATGTGATGACTTTAATTGTTCAGATACTGTTGGATACTTTAAAGGCACCTACAATTTTTAAATTGCCAAGAGGCATCACCTTTGACTTGCTCACATTTTCTCCAAGCTCACCCATCTTGTGATAGCTATCAAGGGCCCCTGATAGCATTCAGAAAAGTGTGTGTACCATTGCTTGAGTCATCTTGAGCATGTAGAATAAGAGGGCTAGTAAAGGGAGTCACTGCAAGTAGTGGGCACACCCAGAAGCCTGTGATCAGGAGCCTTTGTTTCTATCAGCAACATGGTATTTTGACAACCTGCCCTTTTCCCCAGTGCAAATACTTTTGGTGTTTTAATACTATGCTATAACCCGGGTTATTCCAGTTTATTGAATTTACCGTCTCTATTTACCCACATATACTATGCCATAACCCCTAAACTATGCCCACAGCCACAATTAACGTGTTATGCAGACTTCCTTCGTTGCCCCCATACACTTTTAAACACATACTTTAAACACATGCTGCACTCTTAACACCACCTTGACTCCTCACGCTTATCGATGACAGTCGGTTCCTTCTTTAGAAAATATAAGCATGGAACTCACCATTTGTCCCCATGCTTGGCTGCTTTTAACTAACAATGTCTCCCTTTTATACATTTCCTTGTTCAAGCTATTGCTTAAAAACAACCGCCATACACAGCTAACAAAGTAACAAAATGTAGCCACATCAATTTGGAGCTTTTTTGTAGGGAACGTCCAAGATTATGCATCTTTTATCCAAGCAAGGGATTCATACATTCAATCGGTGAAACAATGAAGTAACATCTTCAGAAATGAATGCAAGATAATGCCATATCCACAATCCCTGCGCATGCAAGGGTTGCACAGCAGCGGGTTGAAGAGCGTGCTCAAGATAACCAAAAGCTTCCTTTCTTTTACAACTCCTAGATCACGCCTGGCACCCTCCTGACAGGCACACTGGTTCCACCTGCTTCCACACCGAAGGCAATAGTTTCAGGCAGTCAACGTTCTTAAAATTGGAAATTCCTGCAAACCAGCGGCCAAGGACTCACAGCAACCGTGGTTGCCATTTATTGACAAATAGCTAGCACATGCATTGGCTGAGCCTTTTCTCTTCTGTGCCACTACAACTGGCCTCAGGAGTACAGCATTTGAAAACAGAGACATCCCTGGCACTACTTTAAGATACTAAACTGGATTAATTAAGCTGACAGTCCTGCATTACTTATCACAAATACGCAATGTATATAGAACGCATTTGTGGGTGGCTAAAAACCCAGAACGGCTGACTGTTTTTTCCATGCAGTGGTCCTTTGGTACACGTCAGGCCTTAGAATGGGAAAAAGGAAATTGAGCTTGGGTTGTCGTTTGTGTGACTGGGGAGTGTGGGATGGAATGACGCACCCCTTGTTCTTACAGGTTAAGCCACTTGTAACTGTATTTATTTTAGGAAACTCTGTGTCTGACATCCTCCCTACTGCACAGGGAGGATGTCTCTCTGATGTAGGGTTTCAGGGCAATAGGAGAGCAAAAACAAGAGAGCACAGGGGCATATATAATATAAATGGTCACTAATCACATCACCCGCCTCTTCTCTTTCCGTGCATTCACCTCTGTGCAGCTGACGTGGAGTCAGAACAGGAGGAACCGCTAATAATAGGTTGTTTCGATATGTAGGTGTAGTAGAAACTGTAGTCTGTAATTTGTTGTTCATGTGATAGAATTCAACATCCAAACAATGACATTTATATTTGCTGTGATCCATTATAAATGTAATCCTTGGGTGTACATCATTTAGATATTGAAAAAAGTTAAAGAATTTTTGGAATCTGGGATGGAGTTCCCAATAAGTTAAAAAGATATCTGAATGAAATCAAACCAAGTATTACATTTATACTAGGTTTACTAAACCTATGTATAGAAACAACCTATTATTAGCTTCCTGTTTCCATGCATCTGATACAATAGAAATGATTCCTTTTAGTCACTTTTTGCAAAATAAAAGAATTCGCTAAGATGATGAATTACATGGCAAGAATCTTGAACGTAAAACTAAATTTAAGCACCAAAAATACAGTGAAGATGTGCTGACTTCAGCTTTGCTCACAACTGAAGAAATACATGGAAAAGATGTGCTTAACGCAAAAATGACCAAAACGTCCCTTGACTTAGGGATAAGACATAGCCACTTATGCAGCACAAAGTAAGAAAATGAAATTGATTATTAGGAATAATTCGAGAATCAGTATGATTCACACTTACATTGACTGTTCACTAATCCACCTAACTCTGCATATAGAAAAACATTTTCATTGAGAAATATGATTGTGAAGGCTGCACATACCACTGTAGACTCCCTAATGTCTCACAAACGAGACATGCTTCCAATGATTGCCAACATTTCCATAACCTTATTAGGGGAAATTACATTATTCGCCTGAAGTTTGGTAGAGTGATTAAATTACATAATTCCTTAAGATATTATTCAAATAAAATAATTTGTGGAGTTCGGTGTTAAAGTGGCATTTACTAAGTAGGACTAAAATGATGTAAAGCCAAAGTTGGATAGACAGAACATAAATCAAATATCCATACATAAAACGTGAAATAACCATTTCCTATGCTTTGTTAACAACTACATCTCAACATCACACATAAGACACGACATCACACACATATAGTTTGTAATATTAGAGAAAGTAACATTGTCAACTAGCATTGGCAAAGCCAACAGTTTCGATATGTGGGTAGGTATGGTATAAGCATTTGCCAGGCACTGCCAACATGGTTTACCTCGTCATTAGATGGCACCAGCTGTAAAATAGTGTGAGTATTTGGGCAAATGATAGCAGTGCTTAGCAAATGCCCATACAGAAGCCAAAACTGCTGGCTTTGCCAAACAATGTGTTTAACAGGACTTCAGAAGTGAGGACACACATACTATTTATAAATCAAGTGGTTAAACGCACACTTAGTTGGAACATTTGTATTACACCAGTAGCACATTTACATTTGCAATCAAGCCATTAAATCTCATCAGACTGTTTTAAAATAACTTTAGCAAAAACTAGATTGATGTTATTTTCCCAGAAAGAAAGTCAATAGAGTGGCCCTTCAATCAGAGTTGGGAAAGCTTGAATATACAGACGACTATTACTATATATATGCGTGTATATATGTAACCAAGCTGTAAATTGCCTTATGCAATGCGCCCTGAGACCCAGGGGTCTGGTGCACTATACAAGTAATAAAACAAACAAAACAAACAAACAAACTATAAATATCTGGGTCTGAAAATAAATAATAAAATATATGCAAAGATCACAATCTAAAACTAGGAGAGCAAAACAACACATATAATTGATCTACACATTTTCGATACAACATGCTGGGTACTCGTTTTTGAGTACACTAACTCTATATAAAAAGTGGTACTGCCCTTGCATTTCAAATGGCCTGGAAGCTTTGGAGATGAAGGATTACGGCTGGCTTGATAGAATTGAGGCTTGATTTTGGCAGAAGATAATGAGCTTGCCGCTTTCTTTGTCAATTGAGTATCTCAAGGCCAGAACTAATCTAACCTTTCCTTTGTCAGAAGCCTTTTTGCTTAGCATTACTGTTTAATCGAGTTAGGGAGGATGCAGTTATGTGAAGCTTAATTTGGACCTTTTTGGGAAAATTGACTGGACTTTGGATTTTGACCATTGTCAAGATTTTGAGATCCTTAAAAGGGCCTTTATTGCGAAGTTATGTAAACTGAATTAAAAACCTGGACCACTTTGCTTCATTAAAGAACCATGCTGCGGTCTCCATGGTTTCTCATACCTTTTTGAAACCCCAAAAATATGTCATGCAATGCCCTGATCTAGTGGTGCGCAGATTGCGTTTGTTGATAAGTATTAACCATCTTCCTTTGTGTACAGTCTGGGGCCCCAGATGGAAGGTACCAATAAATGCCAGGCAATCTAGAATATGTGACTGTCAAACCAGTCCAGAAACAATGAGGCATGTATTTACTGGTTTCCCTAAATTAGAAGAGGTATATGTTATTGTCTATGGCAGTTTAGTGCATAATCTTGAGTCAATTAAAACAGCAGAGTTTTGGACTATATATAACTCTAGCAGTTTCCTCACAGAACAAAGCTTTAGTTTTCTGCTTGAAAGCGGTAGCTCAAAGAGGGATGTTTTTAGGGGAGGGAGGGGCAGGTAGTGGGTAGGAATGGCCATAGGAACTAGTATGCCAAGGGATGGTCAATGAGTGTGTAAATAATCAAACTATACCAACAGGCTGGGTGTCACTGCCCACATTTCACCCCCCCCCCCCCGCTTCCCCTTCCTGTGACAATGCTTTTGACTTATTGGCAGTGCTTTCAGCTCCACTTAATAGTTCAAATTAATAAAGGAAGGTAACTAAGTGAAGGCAATCTCAATCAATTGATGGTGAGAAGAGAAGTTTTTTTTAAATTAAACAATTGGATATCCTTTGTCTAAAGTGATGAATTTGCAACTAGATATATCGTATTGTGTTCCCTATAAGGACATTGATGTTGATTTTTAAATACAGGGCCAGAATCTAGATTATGAAAGGGAAACTGCATAACTCTGGAAATATATAAAATGCAGCTATGACATGCTTTAGCCCAGATGAACACCAAAGCATATTTGATTAAAGTGTCCATAATGGATTAACATTTTCCATTGATACATTTAATTGGAATGAGTATCTGTATAATAATGATATAAGCATTGTCAACAAATTAAGTGTTATAAATTATATTTGGCATGGAAATCATTAATAGCAGAACTGTTCGGAGCAATATCGGATCAAACAGAATCCGAGGGAAGCGAAATCCCGCCACATGCAGCAGATATGGAATGTGAAGTACGAGTGGGCTCATAAAGGGGGGTGGGATTGGGGACGCAGTGATCAAGACTAATTGGTGTACAAGGAACTGTTGTAAAATGCACTGTGCCTTTGGTTTGTATTGTTGTTTGGTTTGAATAAAATTAATAAAAATATTTTTTTAAAAAAATGAATTATATTTGGCTTTCTGTAATTTATAACAAAGTAATAACATGGATAGTTCTTAGTCTCGAGCTAATGCCTGCATATCGAGCTGCCTTGATATGTAGGCTAACAAACTCACTAGTTCATAGGTTTCAGATCATACAAAATGCATCAGCCTGGTAAGTGTAGGAGTGACCGCAATGTACTCGCTGGACACTCTCTCGACCAGTTGAAGAAAGGTTCAAATTCAAGGCTCTTACTGTTTATACAAAATCATGTACTCCTCTGGACCATCTTTCTTAAGGAATATATTAATTTATTATAGCCAATCAGGCCCCTTTGATCTTCTATCATTTGATTTATTTTTGCACCCAAATATCTGCTGGTGATGGGGTGACAGATCTTTCTCAGGACAGGTAGGATGCCTTTTGAATTCTTTACACTGTTGGTTCTGTCAAATGCATAACCTTTTGATTTTTCAACGGGAACTGAAAACCTCTCTTTTCCCCATTAACGCTTTGCTGTTCTCAAAATTAGTTCATCAGCTCCAGCACCATGATGCCCCATGGTGTGAAAGTTTAGACTCTAAATGCCAGTAATATAAAATTACACCATAATATACTGTACATTGCAAGTATGTTTTGACAACGACTAGGCTATTGCACATTTAGTGGCATCAAACATTGCACATTGCAAATTCTTTAAGTATTGGAAGAACCAAAACTATTTCTTTTTCCAAAAACTATTTCATACATTTTCATAATTTGGTTTACTCAGCATAGTTACTTCTTTATTGTTTCAAATGTACCGAGTATCAACATTATATTAAGAGAAGATAACGTACTCTCTTTTTGAGGAGTAATGCTGTACCTGAATGACAAGACATATGATATCTCTATTGACTAAGGCAAATTCAATTTGAGACATTTTCCGTTTTATTATACAGTAGTTAAAAGTACCTGTTCTCTGAACGGGTTCTTAGGACAGACATGACAACACTCATCAATTGTTGAAAATCGATGATCCTGTAGGTCGCTGTTCTCATCCCCTTAGTGATTGATGTTTTTAGCACTCTTAAGTAAACTGCACCAAGAATGGGTGTGTGTGGCTGGCTGACATACCCCAGAGCAGACGTTGGGGGAGGTGAGAGTTGGTGCGCTGCTGCATCTGGGACCTACTGTGCTCTCTCCCCACCAGTTGCCTCACCCTGGCGTGGTGCAGTTTGTTGTGTGCATTCTAGGGTTGGGGACCGGTCCTTCTAAGAACACATTGATGTTTCGCCGATTTCAGGCAAACGTCTCATGTGTGAAGGTGCTGAATGCCGGGGAAAGGGGTGGGGTGTCGAAATATTATGTAGCCAGTAATGTCCAGAGGGTCCTAACAGGTGACGATGCACAATCTGGTGCAAAGCCACAAACCCACAAACGAATTCTGACTTTTGCTGCAATCTGGCAAACGGGGTGGGTGCCCAAATGTCATGTAGCTAGCATTGTCCGGAGGGTCCTAACAGGTAACTACACAAAAAATATGGTGCATATTGCTGAAACAGTGTAGAATTGTAAAAGGAACAACGCTTCCCCAAGAGACAAACCCACAATTTTGACTTTTGCTGAAATCCAGGGTGTCCAAATATTATGTAGCCAGTGTTGTCCGGAGGGTCCTAACAAGTAACTATGCACAATTTGGTGCAGATTGGTAAACGGGGTGGAATTGTATAAGGAAGAACGCATTACCATGCCACAAAAAAACCCCACAAATTCTCACTTTTATAAAAATAGATTTGGGGAATGAGTATGGAATTTTGATACAAAACGTAGAAACATATCTGTTACTCAGTCTAAGTTAAATTTAGAGAGGTTTGAAATGGATTCCATGGAAATAGTGGCAGTTATTTTATATGTAATATAGCCAGTAAGCATGAATTGAATGTATTAAATGTTCTTCATCTATCATAGGAAATATTGTCATACTGGTATTAAAATTGATAGTGTACAATGGAGGCCACCAGGGGGCATGGACAAGATGGCTGCCTGAGTTTTCAGGGCCATTTCCTGCCCTGGAGAAGAGGAGGATATATTGTGTGTTCCAACACCCGACAGCCTGCCTGACCAGTTCCGCAGGTGTGTGAAACTTCAGTGCCCTTGAGGGACTGAAAAACAGTAAAGGAACTGCTGCCCCCCCTCCTAGATTGGAGGAAGGCGGCCGTGACGCCAGACCCAGGTGGGAGGAAACCACGCTGTGAAGGCTGCCAGAGGAGAGAAACAGCGAGGGGAACCTTAATCCCCAACCACGGCGGGCTTCCATCCCGCAGTCCAGGCCTCGCAGAGAGCGCAGCACCGACACTCACTGGCTGCTGCAGCGGGTCGAGGAGGGAGCGGCAGTGAAATACACAAACCCCCTCACCAGCTGGGTACCAATGCATATGACAGAGGGAAGATCACATGTGTAGGCTATACAATCGGGAAGGCTACCCTCTAGGAGTTGTCAAGCAGGCACGAAGGGACACGTAGCCTGCACATTAGCCCAGACTCCTCTGGGACTGAGGCCACCACCGGCGCAGCAAGGCACGACCTGAGACACGTCACCATTAAGCCGCAAGCGGAGAAGCACACCCCGGGAGGCGGTGCCAGGACAAAGGGGAGAAACGCAGCCCCTGGCCGGATTCGGGCCCCCACGCAGCAGGAATCCTCTCCAATGTTGCTCCGGAGCCCTGACCCACCAGGAAGGCAGTGCAGGCTGCGTCGTGACCAGTGACACTGAACAGTGGGGAGGAGAAAGAACGCAGCATGCACACTAAGTGGCTGAGCCCCCTACCAACCCTCTCTTTTCCAACGAACTACTGGCCGCAGAAGAGCCAAAGCAGAAAGAGAGTGGGCCCCCCTACCTGGCAAGGGAGGAGGAGCTGGCCGGATCCCGAGGGGCCCCCATCTATAAAATCTGAGTGGCGCCTGTTATTTACCAGGACCAACAGGAAGGCCCAACCCAGAGACATTCACGAGGCAGGGAGTGGCCCCCCCCTCCCCTGAGAGACATTGGCATCTACCTGAGGCCATGGAGCACAAGAGCCCACAGACCTCGGTATTCTTGGACACATTGCCTGGGGGTGTCCAATACACACCAGGAAATCTGACAACGCTGGGCAGGCACGAGGCAGAGGGAGATGGGAGACCCCCCCCCCCACCGGAGCTTGGATCCATCAAGAATGACATACAGACCATTCTGAAGGAGATCAGAGGGATGAGGACAGATATGGGGGCGAGACTTGCAGACCTCTCGGCCAAAGTGGTTACCCTTGAGGACAGAATGGACAGAGTGGAGGCCAATCAAACCTCGACGGGACTTTTAGAGAAGCAAATGGACGCACGCTTCATGGAGATGGAGAGGCGAGAAGAGGAACTGTGCCTCAAAGTGGACGATATTGAGAACCGCGAGAGGTGGAACAACCTCAGATTCTTTGGGCTGCAAGAGACGGAAGGGGAAACACCGGCGGCCTGGAACGCAACATACAGGAAATAATAAGGATGGTCCTAGGTTCTAGGGTAGGAGACACTGTCACCATAGACAGAGTGCACCGCGCTAAGGGGGAATACGTGACCCACGCTCAGTCCTGGCACGTCTACACTACTATGGAGACAAGATGAAAATCCTTGAAAAAGCGAAATGTATGAAGGAAGTGGAATATGGTGACTCAAAGGTGTCTATTTTTCAAGACCTCTCGGCCCACACACTGCTGAGACACAAAAATGCGCATCCCTCACCGAATAGCTCCAAGAGAAGAGGGTGAGGTACCGATGGGGCTACACCTTTGCACTGGTGTTCAAATAGGGAGGGGAGCGGCATCACTTGGTGGCGGAGGAAGAGATACAGCGCATCACAGAAGACCTGGTATGTCGCCGGGAGGACTCCACCTCAGAGTGCAATGGACAAGGAACTGATACCAACGGGGCCCCCGGGACCCAGCTGCAGTATGGGGAAAGCGAAGAGCGAAGGGGACCCGGAAGTTCCAAAAGCTGAACACCCCCCACATCGTAATGATAACACTTGAAGGGGAATAGCGAAAAGCATCTTTATATCTCCGAAATTCCTTATCTCCAGGATTCTACCCTGGTACCCTCATGGGCACTCCATTGGAGCTGGTGGGGTTGGTTAAGAGGCTGGCTATGGTTACTGTTTGAGTGGTTAGTTATTTTGGTTACTGAAATGGAGTTGGGGGCTGGGAGGGTAGGTGTGCACAAAAGAGGCACACAGTTGTTCTAAGGAGCTTCTTGGCCTCTCATAGGGACTCCAAGAAAGAAGGGGTAGGGATCCTGCTGGGTAAATCCTTCCGATTAACAGGGATACAAGTTAAGAAGGGTTTTGGGGGGCGATTCCTCGGTTTAAAAGGAACTCACGAGGGGACACAGATTACATTTGCCACCATGTACGCTCCTAATGTGGGCCAATTGGGGTTTTCGAGACAGGTATTTAAGATATTGGCTGGCTGGGCGGAAGGCGCAAAGATTATGGGAGACTTTAACTTGGTGGCAGACCCTGTGCAGAACTGGTGGTCAGCAAACAGAATGGGTTCTAAGGCCGCGACCAAAGACAACCTAGCATTCGGGGGCCCTCTATGAGAACACTTTTGGATTAATATCTGGAGGAGTTTGCGGCCGGGCCCGGGGTGTTACACGTTTTTGTCGCCACCACATCAGACATACACGAGGATAGACCTCTTCCTGATCCCAAGACTTCGGGAGGGGGAAGTGAAGGTGCCCAGGGTGGAGGTAGATACGTGGTTAGACCACAAACTGGTGACAGCGACCTGACAGCTCCCTAAACCCTGCAGAGGTTTTAGATGGAGGTGCAACGACACCTTGCTGAGAGACAGGGTTTTCAAAGACTTCCTGGGAAAGAAGATACAGGTGTACTTTGAAACTAATGATAATGGGGAGAGGGCCATGGCAAAGGTCTGGCAAAGCCACCTGCCGGGGGTTACTTATCGCTGAGGGGTCTTGTAAAAAGAGAGAAAGGGGCCTAGCCGAAAACAGACTTCAAGAAGAACTGAAAACGCTGCGGTCCAGTTGACCCAACGAGATGCAGATAGGGAAGGGCTCCTTGGTGAGATGGAAGATAAGAGGCAGGAACTCCACATAGTGCTGATAGGTGAGGTGGTGACTCTCTTAGCAAACAGGGTCAGAACCCACAGGGTTGAAAGGAGAATAGAAGGAGTACGGGACACCGGGGGACAGGTAATGAAGGGGGCGGAAGATATTGTGACCTGCTTCGAAGGTTCCTACGGAGACTTTATGCCAGACCAAAGGGGCAGGACATGGGGGAAATCCGGGATTACTTGGCTAAATGGGGCCTCCCTAGACTTACAAGGGCAGAAGACGAGACCCTAGAAGCCGAGATAACCCGGGAAGAGTTACTGGGAGCCATTCAAAGGTTGAAATCAGGAAAGCCCCTGGGGACGATGGATTCACGACTGACTTTTACAAACAATACCAAGCCCCTCTGGTGACCCCCTGGCTAAATTGTTTAATTCCATAGTGGGGGAAGGCACAATACCCCCGACATTTTTAC
Organism: Ambystoma mexicanum; assembly: GCF_040938575.1. Classification (NCBI taxonomy): domain Eukaryota; kingdom Metazoa; phylum Chordata; class Amphibia; order Caudata; family Ambystomatidae; genus Ambystoma; species Ambystoma mexicanum. Next base: position 645,990,895 of record NC_090923.1, read on the forward strand.
AGGCCCTAATAGCAGTTATCGCGAAAACCAGGGAAGGCTCAAACTAACATACAGGCCTATCTCCCTCCTCAATGTTGACGTCAAGATATTCGCCAGATTTCTAGCTACACGCTTGGAATCCTGCCTCCCCCGACTGATCCACCCCGACCAGACAGGCTTTGTTCTCCATAGGCAGGGAGCAGATAACATGGGGAAAATGCTCCACGTCCTGAACGCCCCGGTGGTTCAGAAAGAGGGAGGCATTCGACTGGGTGAGCTGGGCTTTCATGAGGGAGGTCTTTGCAGTTCTAGGGATGGGCCCGAGGTGGACTGGCTGGATGATGGCCCTATACTCAAGGCCGACAGCCAAAGTAGTGGTCAACGGGATTGAGTCGCAAACTTTCCCCCTACAGCGAGGCACACTCCAGGGATGCCCACTCTCCCCGTTGATTTATGCTCCGGTCATGGAGCCATGGGCTGCGAGGGTCAGGGACTGTGAAGGGATTAATGGAGTCAGGGTGGGGGGGAATCGATTGCAAAATCAGTCTGTTTGTGGATGATGCCCTGCTGTACATTACAAGACTGTCTTACTCGGTTCCACCCTTGCTAGAAAGTCTGGAGCAATAAAGTTGGCTATCAGGGTTTAAGGTCAATCTGGGTAAGCCAGTGATGCTCCCGGTGGGGAGGCTGACGATGGGGAAAGAGAGTATATCGCAGGGTTACCGTTTAAGATGCAGGAAGACACTTTCCGTTACCTTGGGATTCAGGTGGCACACCGTTTTGAAGATCATTTCCCTGGGAACTTCCTCCTCCTGTGGTGAACCATAAAGCAGGATCTGGAAAGATGGTCGAAAATCGGTGCTGTTATGGAAGGCATGCTTAAATTGCATAAAGATGGTGGTACTCCCCAAATTCCTATTCCTATTTCAGATGTTGCCCATAGGGATTCCAACATCATTCTTTGCCGATGTGAAGGTGGCCATGCTGAGATTTGTTTCGGTGGGGACCAGACGTAGGGTAGTCTATAATACACTGATCTTACCAAAGGAGGAAGGGGAGTGGGGTTTCCTGACCTGGCAACGTATCACAAGGTACGAAACCAAAGGAAAAAGTCACATGGATAAGTACAAACATTGTTTAAGTACTCATAGATTCGAGTAGATGTGGCGAGAGGAGAGGTTCAGTCAGATACAGTTATAACTTCATATTTTAATGTTAATCAAAAACATTGTAATCATATATAAATCCATAATGCATTCACACAATAACGTCCTTAAAAAACATTTAATTCAATAATCATGCAAAGTAGTTATGTCAAAAATATTAAGAAACCTTTATAAGTACCCTATCTCTTGCTAATTGAAATAATGCATGACCATCTATATGATAATAAATTTCATTAAATGATGGAAATGCTGTCACAAAAAAGTGCTGGATGCGAAAAATTGCTAAGTGCCTGCCAAAGTGCTATATGCCTACTGTAGATAAAGAATAGTATAGGATCATAAACATTACAGTTTCGGCGACATAATTATGTCTAGTTAAATCTAACGAACTGATGGTCGCCTTCATCAGGGCGCACTATTGAGTACAGATAACATTGGGAACATACTGGTACAGGGATTTATACATAGGTTGCAAAAAACCCAGTCAGTCCCATAGTTTGAATCGCTGTAAGATTCCAAGCTTGATTGCAGATCTCAATTCTGATAGGAGCATCGACCCAAGATAAAAACATTTAAAACACAGCAAATGTGATAAGAGAAAAAAGAACAAAAGATACACATTAGAATAAAAATACTGACTGAACCTCAAACAACTCAACACATCTAATCACAAGTCAAAATATAGGGCTATCAATGTAAAATTGATCTAAGGAGACAAAAAAGTGGAGTTTGAGATATGTCTAAATTTTCCCAAACTTCAACACCATAGCACAGCAAATACTAGCCCAAGGCATATACAAAGCTGAACTTCAAGAATCATACTGACCTCTGATTTATAAATGTTTCCGAACTTGAAATAAAAGTGGGGCACTGAAGTTTTTTTCCCTTCTGTTATTGAACTGGATTATATCCAAAATGTCAGTGCACCTCCGTGAAATAAGATAAGGAAACAGCCTATAATGTGGCCTAGTAAGGGAAGACAAAAAATAAGATGAATTGTAAGTGCTAGAGATTGTCCTAGTGGACCACTTCGACCCACTCCCAAATGAGCAGTGGGCTGGCAATGGACAACGAAATACTGGCCCCGGTCACGCTAGACGAATGGCTTTGTGTCCCTAGAGTGCGCCATCATCCGATTTTGGAGGTTCTACGGTCCATACGGAGGGAGGTCAGGGACAATAGATGGCTCACAACTTGGCCTTCACCCATGAGTTGTATTTGGACCCCCCTCTTGAGGGATGGGATAAAAGAGCCGTTGGAATTCCAGTCCTGGTACGAGGCCGGTTTAAGCAGGGCAGGGAAGATGTGGGAAGGGGAAACTCTCATCTCTCTGAACAGGCTGGAGGAGACCAAATCTGGTTAGGGACATTGAGGACACTCTATGGGTACAAATGTGTAGGGGGATAACAGATCTATGACTTAACTCCAGTATAGACACCAGGCCCTAAAGCTGCTACATAGATGGCACTACCCCCCCCCCCCGCGATGCTTGCCCGAATGAGGGAGGGATACGACCCACACTGTTGTAAATGTCACTGGGAAAAGAGAGATTATATCCAGATGTGGTGGGGCTGCTCGAAGGTCCAGACATATTGGAGAGAGGTCTTATCCTGGATAAAGGGGGTGGATTGGATTCTCACCATGGCTTCTCCTATTTGGGGAAGTAGTGGAGGAAGAGTCAGAATCGGAGCATGGGCAAATGTTCCAGATTATGATGGTCCCCGCTAGATGCTAATTGGCCGAATTGTGGAAAAATCTGCGAATGCTGACCTAAAAAGAATGGGTTTCAAAGATCCAATCCATTTACGACATGGAATATCTCACCCATCTCTTAGACGAGGCAAGTCTGACATCAAGGGCCTGTGGCTCCCATTTTTTGAAAAGTACAGGCAATGAGGTGGACAAGGGAATGAAAAGGGGCTGATGGGGGAGGGAGACCCGGCCACCGCAGGGGTGGCCGACGTGTCCTACACTCTACCAGGGGCTCTGCAGAATGGAACCAATTTAAGGGGGGGGCTCTCTGACTCATAGTCAAGGGATTCTTGGTGACACCTGGTTGGAAATGTGATACCATCCTTTGTTTGAACTTGGAAGAGACAACTACACTTCGCTGCACGGAAGGGTTGGGGGAGGGCTTAATGGTAGGGGTTATATATGAATGCACTATTGCTGATGTGTTGTTATTAACAAAATGCCAATAAAGTTTAATTTTGAAAAAAAAAATAATAGTGTACTATAGAGGAACTTGGTAAACATAGGGGGGTTGTAATGATTTGGTATTTGAAAGTACATAGCGATTGAACTATATTTGATATGAATAGCATTAGGATCCAAAAGATGGTGACCATTTTTACTCGAAGGTGTAGCTTTAGTTGATCGAGTGATGTCACTTGCTGTTAAAATGTAGTTTCCCATGTGGAAGGAAGCCTGAAAAGGATATATAAACTGGGTAGTGAATGCAACAGGTTTCTTTTACCTTTGGAGCTGAGGATGAAGAACAGGGAACCTTTAAAAGAAAATGGTACGTAATCACACAAACACAACTAATTGTGTGTTTTATAAGTAGTTGATGTGAGACTAGAAGTAGATGGCTTACACATAGATTGGGAATTCCATCCTATGTTAAATGAGTCATGGAAATGATATATACATTGACTACGATAATAGTTTGATTAATTAAATGCATTTTAGCTACATGTGGTAAGAAAATGTTACCATTACATCTTTTATTAAATATATTAATTACTGTAGACAGCTTTTGTAATATAATATTTTCATTTCGGGGATAGGATTACCAACCAAGAATCGTTTTAACAAAGCACCTCACCTTCGTCTTTATGATATGATATGGCATTTATAAAGCGCCAATACACAAGTGTTTTTTAACAAATTATGAAAGTTAATTAGATTTTGAAGTTTGAGTTCATGGTTACAGAGAAGCAAATGTGGAAAGAAGAACAGATGTGGAATAAAAACTAGCAGAGAGGGTGGAGGAAAAGAGCAGAGATGGAAAGCAGTAGTGTGAAGTTGGGAGAAAGCAGCGCTGAGGTGGGAAATAGAGATGTGGAAGAGAAACAGACAAGAATCTAGGTCAGAGCGAAAAAGGGAAAGGCAGAAGAGATCAAGAGAAACAGACGAGTGGAGGAAAGAAAACAAAGAAAGGACAGATTAAAGAGATAGGAAGGAGAGAAGGGTAGTGAGTTGAGATGAAGGAAGGGGATATGTGGCAGAAAGGGTAGAAGGCCAGAGAGTGGGAAGGTAGGAAGAAGGGAGCAAGTTGAGAATGACAGGTGGAAAAAAGCTAGACATGAGGAGGAATGAGAAGAACGGAGGGTATGAGGAGAAGAGTAATACAAACACAAGAGGAGAGGAGGAATGCCACAAAGGGGCAGCAGTGGGAAAGAGGCAAAGGCCCCAAAACATCGACCCTGCCCAAAATGATGCATTGGTGAAGAGGGGCCTGTTTGCAGCTGAAGACCAGCAACAATAAACAGCTAAGCCAGACCAGCATCACAGTAAGGGGGAGAGAAACATGTTATTTTTGGGGTCTAATATTAGCGTAAGAGTCTGATGCATAACTGCAGTTCAGCCCACCCAATGCACCAGGGGTATTTAGTAGGGGTTTTTATAAAGCACAACATAAACCCTTGGGGTTCCAGGTACTTCAAATGTCCAGGTGGACCAATACAAAATCCTAAAACGTCCTTCCCAAGACAAGAAAGATTTGTCAAGGTGCCACCTAGAGACTTTGAATGACTGTCTGCTGCTGGAAAGTGTGAGCAACCAAAGGGTGTCTCATTTGCTAGTCCCTGGGGATCTCTCTTTCAGGTGGCCAGGGCAAAGCCATTGCCTTTGTATCCAGCTGTTGGGCATGGACCAGTGAGGTAGGATCACCTGGGTGAGGGATCTTCAGGGAGTGGGGGTGAGACGACCAATCGTGAGACGTGGTATCCCCCCTTTCCCTTGCCCACACCCCATCCTATTTTATATGATTCTCTGATGTCCCAACCCCCGCCCCGTTCTTCACAAACACTGGGCCGTGGAAGAAGAGGACTGAGAGAAAAGAGGTTAACTCTTACATATCCCATTGGACATGCCCCGTTAATAAGGTCAGGCAAAGTCAGGCACTTGACCTTATTCACATACATCTGCTACTCATTAGGTCCCCCCACATGGATTAAAGGCAGAACATGGAGACACACTCTGAGCAAGGTGGAACACAAGAAGGAGCAGAACTTCCGGGGCAAAGGCGAACCCACTGGAGCAGGATGACCGATCGAGGGACCTGAGAAAGTGGCAGGGAAACCCTGAACATCCCTGCAAGAGGTTGTTGGCTCTGGGAAACCACGAGAGATGCGCTGAGAAAGCCAAAGCCCAGATAAGAAGAAACCTGCATCGTGTTTCAAGGATGCCATCGACCCTTCCAGGTGAACAGCAGAGTTTGGGTGGCGAGGCCAAGCCTGTGGTATTAACCTTGACTCGTTAATCAAAGATGCAGAGAACAGAGAAGAATTCACACAACCAGTGAGTTGGTGAAAGACATGAAAGGCCGGTTTGTGTCAAAGAAAGATTGAAGTCGCAATAGTGTATCTCTGAATTGAAGGTTGCATGCGTGCTGATGAGATGCAAAAGAAAGCTAACCTGTAGTGAACTTTAAAGTAAGCGGTTACTGTGAAGCCAGTGATACAGCGTAGCAGAGTGGTCCGACGAAAGGAAACATCCCACTCGAAAGTCTCAGCGAACTGTTTGATGTTCGTAATGAAGCAACAAAAGTGAATGAACTTTGAAATAGGCAATAGTCAAGATTAACCACGACGAAAGGGGAAGAAAGAGTTCTTTGACCTATTCTGATTGTGTTGTGGAACTACCCAGATCAAGAGACACTGCAGCAAATACCGTAAGGAAGAGGTAAAGTGAAAGTCGAAGTGGTACTGCAGAGATTAATGGAACAGCCTCACGCATTCTAAAAAGTCTTTGATATCAGTGAAAAGGTCAGAGCCCGACTGAGGGAGACATGGAACCTGAAATAAGTTAGGGGAAGGGAACCACTAATGAATGTGAATAAAGCTTGGTGAACAGAGCCCCTGCAAGTGCTGTGATTGCGAGGTCTGAGGCCAGCCGAGAGAGAGCTACGTGAACTATTGATGCCTTGAGAGGTCCGAGCCCGACAGAGGGAGACCTAAGTGAATTTCGTTGAACTGTGAAAGAACTCTTGTTGAATTGAAGTGACTTTAACGTGGAAGGCCAAGCGGGCCTTGACCCACGTTTTGAACTGCCTTTTTTTTGATAACTCGAGACAGAGTGTGTTATCCTGTCTACAGAGGCCGCCTTACTCCGTGCTGTCCAACATGGGGAGGAGAGCTGACTCGGCCATCTTGATCCTTTATGTTATAACACTGACTTTCCTTTGCATACCCATTCCCCTTTACACACTTTTTGTATAAGAAATAGGGCCGACATTAGGTTTTGTAGTATACACCATTTTGATTTGACATAGACTGACTAGGACTGTGTTTTCTTTATTATTTGATGGTAGAGACTACTTCCATCATAGCTAAAGGGCAAAGGAGGAGTTTTTCCAAACCCCAAGAATTGAATAAAGGTTTTGAAACTTGTACCTCTTGTGTCGGTGTCATACTTGTGATACCATGCCCCCCTGACAGAAGGTGGATTATTTGTTTACGGGAGGGAGGTAAAGAGTGAGAACCACAGTCCTAAGAAAGGCGGATACATTTTCGCCCATTAGAGAACCCCATCCAGTTCAAACCTTATCCCACAGTTTTCTCTTGCATCTAATGAAGTAAGAAAGCCAATTATTTAGGCTTCAAGTTGTATTGTTGATCCATGGCCATGACAGAACCAATACGTAAGAAGACCACCTACTTGTGCATGGTGGTATTACATTCCAAAAGATCATCAGGAATGGTACTGGCAATATTACCACATGTGGTAATTCCACTATTCCTCCAATGAAGTCCAAATAACAGAATTTCATAATTAGGCAGAGATGCCACTGTTACCACCTGTAGTAAAAGCAATAAAGTTTGGTGGTATTGGCAGTCCTAATACCACCAACTCTTCATGATCCCCTTAGTCAACTTTTATTCCATTTGTCTGCCTTTAACTTTCATCTGTTCAAAGTCTTCATGTGTACTACATGCTGTTTTTTCAGCATAGGAGGCAGATGTATGAGTACCAGGAAGGTTCACTATGTCTAGGGCGTTTGAGACTTTACTGTCAATGTGATTGAGAATTACCCTTGGGGTAAATAGCAGTGTCTCCTCTATGGCCAGTTGTGTTTAGCGAGGATGGATCTTACTCAGGTTACTTGTTCATTATATCCTTGTTGTAGTAGGTATTGTGTAGGGCCTCAGCTCGCCTTTGATGAAGAAGTTGCCCGCCCTGGACCTGTCCAAGAGAGATGCAGAACGCTCTTTATATGAAGTTGAAACATAGGAGATCAATGCTATGACCTCCTGAATGGATGGGGTTTCCTTCTAATTGGGTGAAGCCTGAATTGTACAGATTTTTGATTATTCTAGAGGAATCATCAACTGAAATATTCAGATCTTCCAGGATGTATGCAAGTTTAAATAAGTTCAGAATGTATTGTGCATGGTCAGCCATTTCCTTGGAGGTGCATTTTATTTTATTAGCAGGCGGTCAAATGACCCATATAATGACACTCAAAGGTCTCTAAATGAGCATCTGATCGCAGCATATACAGGCAACACCTTCACCCTTAACTGCTTCTCTGCTCTATGTCACTATAAAATAGTTAAAAGGGAGCAGGCTATCTATTCCTGGAATGGAGGTTTTATCTGACGTTTTATCATGGATGTTAGATGCATTTCTGACAGAGGAACATGAATTTAAAATGGAGCCCAAGTGGGAATATTTTCTCAGGGGACCGGGGTGAGGTTCAGGGGGGCATACAGATTTAATAATTGCTGAGTGGCAGTAGGGTTGCAGAAAATAATGCCCTGGGGTGGAGAAGTTTAGTGAAAAATGCTGGACCAACAGGAGAAGGGCTCTCCTCGTAATCCCTTTTTTTTATTTTGTCATGCTTTATAAAAAAATTCTCAAGGCTCAAGGAAACATCTTTTTTAAAAATTGCAGTTTTAAAATCCGTGAAACATTATCACCACTTAAAAGTCTATTCCACAGGGTATCACCCGCATCATGAAAATTAATCTGTATATACAACCAGTAAGGTGCAAGATTCGTTCTGCATGAACATAAGAACAATATATTAATAGGTGTTTTAAAGTTTCAATTTTAGTTTTATCTCCACACCAACAGCACGTTTGGAGGTCAATTGGAAGGCCAGACCTAGGGCCCTCACATTCCAAAGTCGGTAATAGGTTGAGTTTAAATTTGATCCCTTTGTGGGGTGAAGACGTGTGTTGGGAAGGAGACACAATCTTTCTCCACCCGCAAGCGCTTCAGAATAAGGCAAAGGCTGCCACAGGTACTGTGAGGGACCAGGGGACAAGGGGGACCCTTACGGGCTTCTAAACAATTACATTATTGCATGTTTCCTAGAGGCAGTGCACAATTGGGAATAGCAGCCATTTTAGATATTAGCAGCCATGCTGTAGCACAAAGCTTAAACGTAGCGTGGCAGTCAGCCCCCCAGGCCGCAAACATGGGTAAAGGAATAGGTTGTATCCCAGGCACTGATGAGAAAGGCCACAGCTACACAGTTCCATAAACCCTTCATTGTGCTAAAATGTTACCGACCTTTGCGCCCTGGGAAGAATGGACCCTGCGAGGCCATGGGTGGAAGGCGTCGTGTCTGTGTACAATATCATCCTATGAGAAGGAGGGCACGGGCCTCCGACCCCCACCAGTCCCAATTCTAAGTTATAGCACCCACATGCCTTAGCTATAGGACCCCTGAATTCCAAGGTACCAGCCAGCCCCAGACCACTGCTCATAAACCTGATTGACCGCCGATCGATCAGAAAGCAGGGCTTTCCTGCCCTCACTTCTAGGTCACGTGATTTGTGCTGCGAGGTGCAGAGAGGGGTGACATTATAGCACAGAACGAAGGTGGAAGACCTTGGAGAGATGCCAGCCTGTCTGGGAGCGAGTGAAGTGTGTGAGTTAGTATGACCTCGACTTTCCTCCTGGGCTCCTGTCTGCTTGTACCAGGTGCACTGCTAATTAGATAGAGCTGTGTTTTTTAATTTGCAATACTATTGCCACTGGTCACCTTCTTTTTTTTAACTTTCTTTATTAAGCTTGCCTTAACAACTGAGAACACGAGCAGAAAACATGTAGGGTACATATATACATTTCATGCACATATGCCGGAAGAAGGTTACATATAGCAGTAAAAAACAGTAAGTCAGTAGTCCGACTTTCTCGGACTAAGTCAGGTACAATAGTCTGAGAAAGGTGCATCATAATGACAAGCGAGGCATATGGATTATGAGGAGCTGGGTGCTGGACAGATCTGGTCACTAGCGTCTTCATCGGTATCAACAGACAAGGAAGAGATATAAGAGCGGAATGGGGTCCAAATGTTTATGGGTCTGGTCACTGTTGGCTGCAGAAGTGACCAATGCTCTTCGGTATCAGAGGCCCAGGTGACAGCCCAGAGGCACTGGTTGTGTGTGGGGGCTCTAGGGCAGAGCCATAGCAGCAGGATATAGTGGGTGGCCAGCAGCAGACATAGGCCAGCCAGTTTCCTGGAATCTCGCCCGAGTTGGGAAAGCTCATGGAAAAGACATGCCAATGGGGCAGGGGTAACAGCACAGTCCAACATTTTGGATATCGTACTGCATACTTCCTCCCAAAATTAAGAGAGGCGCGGACAGGACCATATCATGTGTATATAGTTTGCATTGTCTGCTATGAATCTAGGGCATGTAGGTGGGTGGTCTTTCGACATGCGGTGTAGTCTGATCAGGGTGTAGTGGAATTTATGGAGTACCTTAAATTTTAAATCGTGAATTAAGTGAAACCTCATGAGTGCGGGCACACATGCAGTCCCAGCGTTGGTCAGTGATTTCGACACCCATATCCCTATCCCAGGATTCCCTGCACTGAACGAATGGGGTAGCTATTTTACCCTGGAGGATGGTGTACAATCTACAGACTTTTCCCTTAAAGGTTGTAGTATTTAGAACTTCCGATAGTATCGGGTCATCTGAAGGGATTGAGGCAAAGTCAGGTAGCCTCTTCTTGAGAGAGCGGCACTGGCCTGCATATTTTAGCCAGCAGGAGGGTCTGCAGGGGTTGGGTAACTCAGGCCATTCAATGACGATTCCCTGGTCAAAGACATCTCGGATAGAGTCAAGACCTGTATCTGACCAAAGACATGTTGTTGTGGTGTCTAAACAGGATGATTCCGGGATAAAGTTCCAAAGGGGAAGTTCACCATGAAAGGGGCGCGGGTGCAGGCCTGCTTCCACATCTTATTCAGGGCCAGTACCGTGGACCCCACAGGGTCAAGGGATTCAAATCTGGCAGGCTGGGCGGGGAGAGCAAAAGAGTTGATATCTCGACCATCCGTAGCAAGACGTCCGAGTTTAACGTGGAGAGGAAGATCGGTAGGTATGAACCAGTGTGATGCAAAATGAGCTTGGACAGCCATCCAGTACCGCTCAAAGTTAGGGGTGCTGAGTCCACCCCTCGACATTGGGATGGTTAGTGTTTCTAATTTCAGGCGGGCATCGCCAGAGTGCCATAAAAAGGTATTGATGGTTCGAGTCAATATTGTAAAGAATTCACAACCTGGCCATAAGGGGACATTTAGACATTTGTACAAGAGCTGGGGGAGCATCACCATCTTGAGGATAGCGATTCCACCTGCCAGCGAGGTCGGCAACCTGGCCCAGCCTTTGCACTTCCGGCTGAGGGTCTGACGTGTAACCAACACTTCAAGATAGGTAATCTCGGACTGCACCCACTCTTCGGTGCGGACCCTTGCAACAGCAGAGGAATACAAGAGTTTAACCCAGGAAATGAAACAAGGACTGAAGTTGCATTTCTAAAGAACCCGCCATAGATATCTCCAGGAAACAGTTGAAGGCTTTCTGCATGTCAAGGCTAGACGCAACTGCTTGTGTACCTGGGTAAACTCGGGCAAGTGTGTTGAACAGGCGGCATAAATGAAGAGAAGTGGAACGCCCCAGATTAAAACCGGACTGGTCAGGGTGAATAATGTATGGCTAAAGAAAAGTCGGGGTAAAGGTAGATTCTGGAGGAGCCCAGGAAAAGGTCGCCTTTGGCCCTTGCCGCACGAAGAAGAGCATCCCTGTCGCGATAGTTAAGTACTCTGGCGATGATAGGGCGTGGAGGAGCCCCAGGTCTGGGTTTCGCTGTTAAGGAGCGGTGGGCTCGCTCAATCGCAAACTGTGGGGAAAGTTTCAGGCAATCCAGTAGGGACAGAAGGATGTGCTTAACGTAATCTTCCATGGGGCCTTCGATGTTGTCCTCCGAGACACCAATGATGTGTAGATTATTGTACCTGGAGCGCGATTCCAGGTCCTAATTTTTCTTGCTGACGTCTTGTACCTGTCTGGATAGAGCGGTCTCTTCAGCCCGTAGGGTAACAATGTCGTCTTCGGCTGTCCCAACTCTGGTCTCCACCTCTGTCACACCGGCGTCAGTTTTTTACATGTGGGCTTTGATTGAGCAGATAGTTCCGCTCATGTCGACCAGCTTGCCGTGGAGGGCAGTGAACCCCTCCCGCATGTATTCCACCATTTTCTGTGACTCAGTAGTTTCAGGAGACCCTGACATGTGTGCCTCGGGCTCTAGTAGGGATTTGTTCGGTTTCGGCGCGGCCTTCGCATAAATATTGATAAAGCTTTGCTTTTTGTTGGCACCCTTGGGCATGATCACGTCGGTCCCGTGAAATCAGAAATGTGGAGTACTTGCAGGGTCAGGAAGAGGGTCACCGGACCAGGAGGAAAAATCCAGCAGGCGGTAGTGAAATATAAGGATATTCAAGGTGTTCCTCAGTGGAGTATTGGGTTGAAAGGTTACTTATTCTAGTGTATCACTGGGTTAGGCAATTCTGGTGTAGAGGCATGCTGGCGGTATGTCAGCACAGTCTAGGGATTAAGCAGGCAGGTGCCCAGCAGCTCCAGGTAAAGATGTGACTGTTTCCTATATAGTGGCCCAGGAGATGGTCACAATCAGGGTGTGGACCATATTTTCCCCCTCACCCAGGGAGCAGAGGTGGGTGAACTGGGTCACCTAGTGATGTTGAATGCCGTTAGTGGGTTTGCCCAGTTCACAGCTGTGTGGATTGTGGCCTCCCTCGTAAAATGGGGCGATATGTGATAGTGGAGGAGAGCCGGTTAAGCAACCGGCAGCTGGCGTGGGTGGCAGCCTCCAGATGAATAGGCAATAGGTGAATCCGCTGTCAGTGAGCACCGTGCTCCCTGATGTTGTAGAGCCGGGCCCAGCAGGGGGGAGGTTGCGTGATGTGAGCTCCCTCCTTAATGACGGCATTCAGGGATTCCCAACACTAGTGGGTTCCTTGATCCAGGCTTCCTGCCGCTGAGTACTGGTCCAAGCAGGGCCCGGGTGGTAGCTGTTGAGCTCAGTGCAGGGGCCCCTGTGAGTTATGGAGCGCCCGAGGGAACAGCAGGCACAAGGTCAAATCAAGGGGAACAGCTCAGCACGGCAAAGGTGAACAGTAGAGGGGCCCAACTTACTTCTCAGCCAAGTGGCAGGGTGCCGATTCCGGTTTCTCAGAACTCTGAGGCGAGGGCGGTCTGTTGCGAGGGTGCGGCAATGGCAGGCCACCGTAATCAAAGGATGATGCAAATGAACCAGTGTCCCCAGGATGGAAGGGCACGGTCCCCTGTGCCAAGCTCCAGAAGGAAGTCTCAGTAGGAGAGAGGTTTAGGCAACGGGGTAAGGCAGGTACAACAGGATAAGCGGTATGAGCAATTATGGCCAGTAGAGACGGCCCTGACCATGGCCGCATGGGCTGTGTCCTCCCACGTATTGTGGGGTAATAGTAATGATAATAGTCGTGTGACTCCCCAAGTGGTTGTACGTGGGTTCAACACATCCAGCCTCTGTCTGCCACAGCTCAACCTCTGGTATGCAACTGGTCCCAGGACAACGTAAAGCCTGTGTACGAATGAAGGGGTTAGTATGGCCCGTACTTCCCAGATTGTAGTGATACTCAAGGTTCGAGTTGCATCAGTGGGCCAAACAATGTAGTAGCCTCCTTGTCGGATGTCCGAGCAGAGGTGACCAAGGGGCTAGCTGAGATTCTCGGCATGTTACAGGATCCAGGGGCTATGAGTTGGTTGTAGTCGTAGTATTCAGCTGACTGCCACATGCAGTGATGCCCGGGCCATGCTAGGGAAGTGCGGTGCAGTGGGGACCGTCCAGTGGTACGTTTTAACCCAAGAGACAATCTGCATCTTTTATGCCTCCCCAGAAGCAATTTCTCGCTAGCAGGGGTAGGGTGTCTGGTGCATGGCACAGCCCGCAGTGTTGTAAGTAATGGGGCCCCTGTACCTTATATCCCAGTGCTGGGATAGCGCAGTGCTGTATGGCGTTGTCTCATTGCATCGCAGCTGGATGCTTCGCAGGATGTCTGCAGGGTCACCGGAGTGGTGAGCCGGTGGAGTTCAGTAGGTGTGAGGCGCGTCTTGAGTGGGCGCCGTGGGCTCCATCCGAAAGTGGCAGGCTGCTGACCGGGGTCCTGCGGAGGGTGAAGATGGGCAGGCAAGGCGCCCCTCCGCTTTAGTGCACAAGTATATGCTTCAGGGGGAATGGGGGGGACAGTGATCCGAGCAGTCCCAGTGCGGGATGGCTCCAGGCAAGGTCACTCAGCATAGCGAGGCGGCCGCCCCTCCTCCAACTGGGCCTGGAAGTCTCATTGCTCGTGTGTTGCAGGATCAGCTTGACATGAAGACGTGGCGTGGAGTGTCACAAGGAGGCAAGGCGGCGAACCGCAAGGCAAGATTGTCTCTGCGATTGTTCCCTCCCGGGGCCCACCATTCGTGCACAGCACCCCCAGTAGATCGGCGGGAATCGATCCGTGAATGTTAGGAGTGAAAACGTGGCACCAATATAGAATTATCAGCAATAAAGATCTCGCCCTGCATGGAGCTACACACTCAGGCGGCAATTCCGCATGAGCGCAACAGCACCCCCCCTCCCCCCCCACTGGCTGCCTTCTGACAGATGATCACTGCAGTATCACCCATGTGGAAGAAGATGGATGGACGGGGCTAGGACCAATGGCCTGGCATCCCCTATTGCAAGAATTTTGGTCCTGGCTCAACACTTGCAACTCTGATATTCAGTTTACTAAGGACGCAAGCAATCTTGAAATTCAATTTCTGTATTTGACCATAAGACACAACGATGGTAAATTAGAATGTGAACTCTACCGCAAACCGACAGACAGAAATACACTACTGCATCATGGGAGCAATCATCCGGCACACACTAAAAATAATCTACCTTATGCACAATATCTCCGAATACGTCGGAACTGCACATCTATACAGGACTACAAGCGACACTCTGAAGCCTTTTCCACTCAATTAAGAACAAGAGGATACCCCAAGAGACAATTAGAACAAGCAAGACAACGAGCTTGCAATACCAACAGGGATACCCTCCTTCAATTACAACGAAAAGGCCCCCAGACTGCTGAAGATCGCCTGACATGCGTAGTCACTTTTGGCACTCACACCTGTTGGGAGGGAATAGCTTTCCGGTCAAAGCAGCACAATTCTGGAACTCCCTACCACCATACATCAGGGAAGACCTTTCCTACCCTCAATTCAGATCCAATACCATCCTCTGGCTCAAGGAACATGACACCTAACGCTGTTCCTTGCCGCGCCATACTTAACTACTGTAAATTGTGTTTAACTATGTACATCTACTGATACTCTATGTTTAGACATATCATATAACCTGCAAATATTGTATATTTCCTGTAATTATAATTTGCGGTATCGGCTTTCATTGTTCTTGATGTTTTCCAGCAATGTAACCTCAGTTGTAGTCCATCTATTGTGCTCCCTGTAACCTAAGCTTTACAATTCTCTTGTTGCTTTTCGCCCTGCTACCCTTGGATTAGGCGCGCACTACAAATAATAAACAAACAAACACCTCACAAATAAAGGAAATTATCAACAAACATTGGCACATAGCCCGCCTGAATTTACCAGATGAACCATTTCCAAGGTTCGTCTACAAACGTGCGAAGAATGTTAGAGAACACCTGGTACATTCACTCTACCAGCCGGACTCAACCGGCAGTGGGACACGTACTCTTTGTCCTCTGCAAGGCCATCACCCTTGCGGTAACTGTGTCACTTGCCAATTCACCAAGAAGATGAAAACCTTTCAAATTGGTAGCTGCAAGTGGACCCTTAAGGACCTCACTAATTGCAAAACTCAGAATGTCGTCTACTGCATAGAATGCCCCTGTTGCCTACGCTATGTTGGCCAAACCACTCGGGCAGTAAACATAATTTCTGAACACAGATCAAAAATTAGATGTAAAAACCTAACAGCCCCTCTAGTGGAACACTTTTTAGCGACCAACCACACTGCAAATGACATCCTTTGGTGGGTGTTGGAAAAAATGAAGGGGGGACTCGACATCCCAAACAGCCTACTCAGGAATGAATCCAGGTGGATTAATTGATTAGACACTTACTATCACGGTCTAAACTAAATTTTCCAACCTGTAGTATAGCATATGGAATCTGTGATGCCTACCCTTGTTTAGGTGCCTGCATCTCCTCTGACACGCCACATGTGGCATATGTGCCCCACTACTCCTCATACCCTTGCCTGTGCGCACAAAGGGTTTTCTATCTCTGTAGGCAGGCAACACTCCCATACACAGTATCAGGCACACATGCAACCTGAGCCCTCTACATACGACTTGGGAGCCCCATTCCCAGATTGTTTACTTTGTCTTTATGCAGGTTTTATTATTTTTTATTTTTTGCTCTGGTGCAAAATAAGTCGGGGACAGCATTAGGCACACATGTAACTTGTGCACCCTACATATGACTCAGGAGCCCCATTCTCACATTGTTTTCTTTGCCTTCATATAGGTTTCATTATTTATTTTCTGCTCCAGGGCCCCACAGTCAGGGACATGCCCCTCTGGAAGGTAACTTTAATCCTTCCCACCAGCAAGGGCACACGGATTTGTTCCCAAAAAGAATGAATTCTTTCTGATTTTCTTCCTGCCTGACCTAGGAGTCCAGACATGTACGAAGCATCAGTGTCAGCTTGCTACATTGCGGCTCGTCCCGCCGACCAGAGTCTGCTCAGACACTTTCTACACATAGCCAATCCGCATGCGCGGTTACTATGACTACTAAATATACACAACTGTTCGGATTGGGCCTGCACACGTCTCATTCCAGACGGGGACGCCGACAGCACCTTCTACTACTTGGAACGCACACACGTGGTAAGCCTCTGCATCCTGCTTTGTTGCTTTGCTGTTTGCCCATCCCACCAGCTGTGACCTCGCACGCTGCTACTGATCTCTCACCATTATTAAATCCTCTCTACGGGGCCCTCCACCTCAGCCCGGGTACCCTTTTATCTTTTGTCTTTCATCTTATATGGGCACCAATACAGGGTAGCTTCCTTCTACTAACTCGTAGAACACCTCACTATTGACACTCTCCTTGCACCCTTTCATTACATTGGGGTTTTCTACGGTGCCATGGCCAACCAGCACTGAAAACACATATAGATGTGTAAATCCACGCACTACCCTGTGACACCTTGGGACCTTGACAGACACCTGGTTATTTCACACTGTGCAACTGTTGTGGTTGCCATTTCTGTCTTGCTTTATTCATAGCATGCATACAATAGTGTTTTAGGAACTTTTGACTAATGCTTTGAACGGGTGTCTTTGGTCACCCAGCTCTGATTCCTGTAGGAACCCACTTAACGGAAAGTTGCATACAATTGTCGCCTCGAGCTACAGTCAACCACTACTGGACATGCCACTTCTAGTCACTCGGATACCAGGTACCCCACATTGTTTGTTCAGTGAGCTTTCATATGATGGCCTCTTGGCTCTGGAGTTTTTAGACCATCTGACCCCCCCTTCCCATCTGGATATAGGGGATTGCGCACCAGCTTGAAACTGCCTCTTATCGCTTCACCCTCACAGAAAGCCCTATTCCTTGATTGGAGCTCCCCATCCCGCTGGCTTCCACGAAATACCAGTGTTGCTGACATGCAGCACCAGTGTGACCATAGCTGAGGACTTGGGATTTGCAGCACCGGCAGGTAAGAAACTTGACCGGCGCTGAGAGATTAGACTCATAATAACAGTACCCAGTAATAATTGGTATTTGGACTAAAACTCCACTCACTAGATATCTCTTTATCCCCCACATGGTCCCAGACTAGGAGCCCTGATGAAGGCGGACTCGTTAGATGCCAATACTGCCGAAACGTGAAGAATATAGGAACACTCTTGAATAATTTGTTTTCTTGTGTACAGAGGTTGCTTAACTATCCTCTGCCACGTTGGCAAAGATATCTTTGATCTCAAGACCCTGGTTCATTCATTGTCGATTTGAAACTATATCTAATCTAAGGGCAACTTCGAAATCCCTTAGGCACAATAGAGTAGTGGACTCATTGAATAATTAGTCTGCACCTGAGCCAAAAAATATTCAGAATTGTGTCTTATTTAATAAGCACTTTTTTCTCTTCCTTTGAATTTGTGTTACAATTTTGTCAATGCAATATAATTGACACTGACACACCATTATGCACATCATGCACTGTTTTGTTGTTCTTTTAAAAAAAAAGATTGTAATTTGTCATAATTGTTGGTTCAGATACTATTTATGTCACAACTGTCTATAGAAACATTTGTTTATGATTTTTGTTGAATGTAATAAATACATGTTTTCCAACACTGAGTATAATGATACAGTGGATGGATATTATCATGTTCTGATTGATTCTCAGGATCTCTAACTTAGGAGACCTAACTTGCAGAACCGTTATACAGACTTAACCTTTAGGATCTGTCAACTAAATGAAACCCCCCTTTTGATGACAGGTAGCAAGGGTACACTCATTTGTTCTTACTGGCATCCCCTATGGAGCAGGCAACCTATGTGGATGGTCGCACCAACCAGCCACGCAGGTTTCTACTGTATGTAATGATGTCACTGATGACGCTGTGCACCTTTATAATGTGGTCCTCCTGCAGATTTTGGCAGAACGTTCCGCGGCAGCAGAGTTCTCTGTTGGGGCTTCCATGTGTGTCTGGAAATAAACATGTTATCCTTGCAAGAGGTGCATTGGGCCTTTATCCCTAGTGGGTTGTATTTTTTCTGGTGTGAGCGTCTAGGGGCTTTCCTAGATTTGGTGACCCCGATGTGATCCTAGCGACCCTCATGACAACAGAGGCTTCCAGGCCGCTTCTCTAAAGGGGCCACATCCACCTACAGCGCCCAGTCCCAAGCGCACACACCCCAGAGGTGTGTAGGAGCCGATTTTACAGAATTTCTGTCTGCTCTTTGGAGCGGGCGCGGCTCCTGGGAGATTCCAGGCCATTATTGGGACCCTGCGATGGAGGAGCTAGAGTGACCACGCAGATGTGATTTCCCCCCTCGCGAGGGATAACAACGAGGGGTAGAGTGTGTGGGGGAGTGGGGTATGCACGAGAGGAGGAGGAGTGCGGTAAGGCCACATGGAAAGATTACGTTTTTTATTATTTTTTTGGGTAATTTAAGAGGATTTTACAAAGGAAAAACAGGAGCGTAGGGAGCCTTTCTGAGTGAGGGAAGATGATGGCGCCATTTGTTTTGTAATAAGGAGGCAAAAGAGTGGGAGCTCCAAATAATTAGAGGGCTCAGTGGAAGAAGTGGTTTTTGTTTTAGATGGTTATTTTAGCTTGTTGTTTTAGTGTATTACGATATTTGTGCAAAAGGTGGAGGCCAGAGGTTGGCCGTTGTTGATAATTAGTCTGAGAGTGTGCAGTGTGATAGTGTGTGTGTGCGTGTGAAAAGGGGGCAGGCGGAGCTGTTAACACGGGGTGACGGGGATGCAGGGACGGAAGACTGGTAGTGACTTTTGTGCTAAAAGTGTGCGCAGTGCATATTTGTAAAGGTTGGGAATTTGGACGCGCATATTGTGAAGATGGGAGGTGGAACACCATTGGAATATATGTATAGTGCATTACCATTGTACGGAGACAAAATTGACAAGTATCACAAACAATGGGTGGTAGAGAAACAAGGGGCGGTGGATGCCCCACTTCTGGCCAGAGCAGAGCACCCACAGTAGAGGGATATTAGATCACATGAGCACACTGTTATCCTGTTATGTATAAGGGTAACAACCTCAAAAGAGAAAAGAGTTATTGGATCTATGGAAGATGATAGAGAATGTGGAGGACCCTGATGGGGTGGGACTCAGAATACTGAAGGGGCCACCCTAGATGCAATGCCCGTGACAACACAGGGGAATCAGACTGTTCCCCTGCACACAGCGCTTTACCCACTCACCACGTCAAGGGATATATGAACTCGACGTATGTGCCTACTCCGGCTACTGCCCCACCCCACTACATACCAACACGGAGTGCTATCCCACTCCAGGACAGTAAGGTACAGAGGGGCTAGAAGAGGCATTGGAGGCTATGCGGGAAACATTGGCTCAACTGAGAGCGACTCAGGAGGGAGGAGGGAGGAGGGAAGAGGGGGAGTGGGTTGGATGAATGGAGAGCAGGAGACATTTTGTTTAGGTTAGATAGAACGGCCATAAAGGATGTGCATAATGAGAAGGAGGGAGGTGGTGCTGGGCGAGTGGGAAGCTCGGGATATGGGACTGTGACGTCCAACAGGGACACAGACTGAGAGCTGAGGGAAGACAAATGGGACACTGTGGATGAGGTGGAGGACCATGAGGGGAATGTGCAGCAGTGGCCGGAAATAATGCTGTGGTTAGAATGTTTGTGGGGACCACGGTTAAGGAATAGGTTTGGTCGGTGGGCAGTAGTAAGGAAAAAGGGAAGTGTTGGATGTAAAGAAGGGAGGATTGCAGGTACCCAGATGCTGTTGTTGCATAAAGCCCTAGGCAGAACACACTATGTGCCCTGGGGCAAATGGAGAAGAAGAATTTGATCAAGCTGCTCCCACCCCTTACTACTGTGGCTGGAAAATGGATCTATGCTTTCGAAAAATAGACAGCAGGGATTCCCTTAGCTGTGGGGGATATGAAAAGTTTGCTTGATGCAATAGTGGGGGATCAAACTGGAGATGTGTGGGTTAAGGCAGGGTAGCCGGGGGTAAAGCTAGATGATGATGGACACGCTGGTGTGCACTTTAACAATATCGGAGCACAGGTGGGGGACGTGCAGAGACCGGTTCAGGAGATGTGGCATACATAGACAGGGGACCAGTGGGACCGATCAGTTCCTCTTTTTTATTTCGTCATTCAAAGGGTTTTGCCCAAGGAAGTACAGACAGCGCTAGACAAAATTGTGGGCATTGAAGGAAAAGAGTGGGCTGAGATTCAAATGATAATAATACACCATTGTAAGAAAATAAAAGAGCGAGAAAAGGAAATGGCCCAGAGGCTGCAAGCTGAAGAAGCAAAACTAGTACAGAAAAAGTTGGCAAAAATAGCAGTTGAAGGAGCAGTATCAGCAAGTGCACAAAGGGAGGTGGTGGAGCAGACCTCAGCATCCCAGAGGTGAGGATAGCAGCATTTTGGCCAGGAGAAGGACAAGGGGAGGCAGACCTCAGTAGCCCTATCCGGAGTGGCAGCAAGGAAGTCAGCAGCATGGGAGGGGTGGGTTCAGAGAGGGAAGAGGCATGGGACCTCGGGGAACAGGTATGGGCCCTTTGCAATGCTGGAACTGTGAGAAGTGGGGACATTTTGCAAGGTAGTGTAGGAGCAGGCAGGGGGTGGGATACAACCCATGTAAGAACTATTTTTTTAAAAAAGTTTATTGATTGCAATTTTGTTTTTGATGCATACGCATCTTTACAAAATTATAGCATTGTTCGTAAGAATTACATTCAATAAACATCATTACATCTTTACGTCTTTACATCTTTACATCTTTACATTCTTTCCCTTATACTACATTTAAAAACAGTTCAACGCTCATACATTACACTTACGAAAATTCAAAATGAGCCAGATGGACAAAACATCTAACCTACGTTATAATATATAATACATAATTAACACATCAAAATAAAAAAAAGTCAAAAAGGACAATTCACTATTTACATTTTGTTACTTGTGACAAAATCAGACGAAAAGGATAAAAAGCAATATATTCTATAAAACACAAACAAGACTTAAATAGTAAGAGCTGTAATTTCATATTTTTTTTCAGTCTCTGAGATAGCTGATAATGCTGTGACAATGATCTTCACCAGGCGTGCTGTCGCCATAATTATAGAGTTCGAAGAGCCCCACATACAACGCGACATATTAATTCTCTTCCAAAGATTGAATGCGTCAAGCTAAAGGCAGTGATCGTGTTCACTCTTTCAATTTCAAAAAATGGACATAAAAGAAAAAGATGTTTTAAAGTTTCAGATGATGCGGCCTTGTTGCAAAATCTGCAGATGGTATCATGAGTATTAATAGCAGTATTGTTCCAATATTTCGTTCTCGATTTAGTGTACAATAGATCTAATCGAAATCGCATATATAAGGCCCTGAGTTCAGCACTGGGGCAAAGCATAAGATAAGGTAATCTTGGTAATTGCTTGTGTCTGAATTTTGCATATTCAGTAAATGAAGCAAAAGAAGCTATTTTAGAACAGGTAACAGCCCAATAATTCCAAAACAGGCGTTTCTGAGCTATGAATAGTTTAGATGGTAATACTACGGAAGAGATGTTAATCCCCTCTAATATAACAAGTGTGCACTTGTGGAAGGTTCTAATAGATGTTGGATTGGATTCCTTCAACATAATAAAAAAGTCCTCATAATAGAGTTTTCAATTGGAGAACACATTTTTGTAAAATTCTTTAGGATGCGCCAATTATGGCGCACTGCTAGGGAGTTTAATCCTAATTCATGGAGTAATATTGCATTGGGCAGATAAGTAGGAAGACCAAGAGTGACTTTCCACAGTTTTACTTGAAGTTTATTTAAGAAGCTAGACATATCTAATAAACATAGGTCTAAGCTATACAGAATAATTACCTCTATCTTTTTAGAGTAAAATTCAAACAGCGGAACTAAGGAGAATTTGCAATATTTACGGAAGATAATTTTCATTTGATTTTGTAGAGGTAAAGTTTTTTCCGCCAGTGTTCTTTGCCAGAAGATGGCAGAAGAATTATTTGCAAGATTATAGCCAAGATAGGTAGTCTGTGTTACAATTTGAATATCAACAGAGTCCAATCGCCATCGGAATTTACAATTTTTTTTTTGAGGAAAGCACAAGGATGTTAGATTTTAAGAAATGTATGGTCAAATTATTTGCTCTACAAAAGTTCTGAAAAGTTTCTAATTTGTTCTGCAAACCTGATTGGGTACTATCGAATAAAAGCACACCGTCGGCATACGCCAGCCAAGACAGCTGAAGTTTGCCAAGTCGGACTGAGTAAGATTTGGCGGAGTCCCATAAGCCTTCGATGTCTGATAAGTATAAGTTAAATAGGACTGCCGCTAGATTACATCCTAGCTTAACCCCAATTGCTGTAGGAATTGGGTTAGACAAACTACCTTTACTCGAAATGCGTACTCTGAAAGATGTCTTATGATGTAACAGCGCAATGAGTGCTACTAAGTATGGTGGAAATTTCAGTTTAAGCATTTTGTCCCAAAGTCTACTGCGAATAACACAATCGAAAGCGGAAGATAAATCTAAGGATGCAATAAATATTGGACCATGATGAGGACGAAGCGCCTCAGCTTTTAGATGTGCAAGAATCGTAGCATTTAGCTGTGTCCCCATATTTTTTCGAAAACCAGTCTGGACTTTATTTAAAATGTGGTTCACAGTAATATGAGTTTCCACCTCCTTCAATAGGAGGAGAGAAAAAATTTTGGACGCTACATCCATAAGGGCAATAGGTCTGAAATTAAGGGGATTATTTAGAGGTCCCTTTTTATGTAACGGGATAATGATTGAACTAACCCAAGAGGGCGGAAGATGTTTTAGGATAAAGATGGATTGAAATATCTTCATAAGAATATTGGCCCAAAACAAAGGGTCATCTTTAATTATACAGGGAGGTAGGCCATCAGGGCCTGCACATTTCGAGGATTTGAGTTTGGAAATAGCAAACAGAATTGCCTCGCTAGACCATGGGCATAGCATCGGAATGTGGATGACTAGGTCCTCGATATCAACTGGGAGAAAGCGAGATGGTAACAGATATTTTTGTTCGTAGAATTTAAACCATGCAGTGCCATCTATAGCAGATTCGAATGGAGGCATAGTATTTTTGATTGCTGTCCTAAGTAATTGCCAAATATCGCGAATATTGTGCTTACAAATTAGGCGTACCATGTTTTGATTACCAATTAAATGAAAAGAGGCTCTGGTTGCTCTTATCTTATTTTTATAGTTACGTAGCAATAGCTTTTTCGCTGTTAGATAACTATTACAAGAATTCGAGCAAAAATTTCTTTTCAAAGTTCTTAACTCACGGTTTCTTTCCGATTTTAATTTCGCAATTCAACAGGTCAAAATATAAGCCGGGTCTTTGATTTTGGGGTATATCTGCGCCAGTTCTGCAAGGGTAATTAAATGGTTATTGATCATTTGTAAATTCCATGCAAGAATAACCTGGGCAGATTGCGCCCCATAATCATAGTCAGGACACCAGTCCCGATTGACTAAAAATGTCAATCGGCGACAAGTAGATGTATTCCAACGAATAGACAAAAATTGTCTATCACTCTGAACTAGATTCAAAGTCTGTAACTTACCAAAGGACTTAATTTCTGCCAATATAACACCCAAAAGGATGGCATGATCACCGTACGATGGAAAAAAGGAAGTAATTGGAGAGATGATTCCAGAGAGATATTGAGAAGCTATTATGTAATCAATGGTAGAACATGCCTTTCCCCTGCGCCAAGTTAAAAAGGAATGTGGGTGAAGGGGTTCTAACACTACTAAATCCCACGAGAGGAAGAATTGTGTCCATTTTATCCCATTTACATAAGCTGTTTTGAAATGCTGTGAAGATACATGAGAAGGAGGCATCTTTATGGATGCAAATAAGTAAGAGTTAAAGTCGCCACAGATCAACACTTCTGCAGCCGGATATTTGCAAAAGCTTTCTGTTAATGCTTCGTTTAGGATATAGATGGCTTCTTCAATATCAAGCGTAGCGGGATTCCAATAAATAGATATCAATGCCACTTTTTTTTAGCCCTAAAATGTTAATGTCAATATTTGTCATTAAGAATAATTGAGAGGACAGCGTTGAATTTATTACAAAAGCCAGATCATTGTTCAATAGAATTGAGATACCTCCAACTGGACGGCCAGACCCGGGCTGAGTTGCGGTGTTAGGAACGGCTGTGAAACCGTCCAGACAAAATTCTTTATAACACATGGTTTCTTGCAAAAATAGAATAGCAGGAAGATCTTTTAGGTTTCTATTTGCGAACCAAGTTAGAAGATTGTTCAGACCGCAGCAATTCCAGGATTGAATAATGAACTTGTTACATTATGATGTTAGCGTAGCGGTAGAGTTCATGCCCGCTGTTTGTGCGGAGTTTTGCAAAAGCAGCAAGATTCCCAAGAATCCATTCAAAGCAGATGTAAGGGAAGCCAACTGTCCTAGTATTTTTTCATTCTCAGAAGAAGCTGAGGTGGAGTTAATTGCAACTGGACACTTTGTCAAAATTGGTGGAGGCGTAAATTCTAAAAATTGTATAGCCTTTTCAAAGGAAGCAAATGCTTGCAATTCAAAGCCCAAAAAGATTAAGTCAGACTTATACTCCCAAATCAACTTCGCAATAATGGGCGAGATTACCTTACAGAGCATACGATTGTTGTTGATTAATGGTAACTTTATCCAATCTATGTCTTGGGAAATTAGGTTACGCAAGGAAGGAATTTTATATAGGGTGCTCATCAAAAAGGAGTGGTTGATAGGGGCCACTCCATTGGTATGTTGGTTACTGGCCCAGCCAATTAAGGTGTGCATTTCCTCAGGAATTTCATTAAAAGATCGTACCTCGTGATTAATTATGATCCGTGGAGCGGAAGGAATGCATTCAGAAGTTGACTTTCCATGAATATCTTTCATTTCTATCGCAGATATTGCAGTCGGGACTTGATTATCTCCAGCAAAGGGGAAGTTGTTCAAAGATGAACCGGATTGCTTTGCTAAATCTACTCCTGAAAAATTAGAGATGTCTAACCTTGTAATTGGAGGAAGCATCTGAGGAGGAAGCATCTGAGGAACCATATGCTGTGAGGTAGTTATCTGGGGCTCCAGCAATGGTATAACAGACAAGGGTTGATGAATCACAGCTGGAACACTCATAGAAGATGAGGTAATCGCTTCCAGAGCCTCTTTGTTAATAATGTTGGACCCACCACAACATGATGTTTTTTTATTTTCAACTAAAGGAAAAAAGGTGTTTAAGTTTGCCTGAACCAACATATTGGAAGAACATGTAAGAACTATTGCCCACTGCCCTAGCCCCAAGTACAGCTCCATAGGCCGACCTCCATACCCTATAAAATACAACAGGTCTACACTCAACTGCCCGCATAACCCCCAGGTGGAGAAGTGCAACATCCTCAAGTGACATAACCGTTAATGCCCCAACAAAATACTCTGTACGGGACCAGCATGCCAATGACTGACGCGGTTCTGAATGGCACCATTGTACCATGCCGAGGGGTGAGCGTTTTGGGAAACAACCCTTTCACATTCCCTGGCACAAACACATACCCTGACTAGACCAGCCCACAGAGAACTCTTGCATGCCCAGTCCTGTCCATGACAGTCCACCCTGATGAGCAACCCTTGTTGGGTGCTCAGATAGGTAACAAGCAATTATGCTTCATGGTTGACACAAGTGCTACTAAATGATGCATCATGGAGGAAAACATCCCCTTATCAGGTGAAACTCTTGACACGCAGGGCTTCCCTGGGGCTGTCACCATGGTTCCCTACACAAAATAACTTGATATGAAAATAGGATCCCAAGATGACCTGAAGCACACAATGGTAACACCCATCCTTAAAAAAGCAGGTTTGGATAAGGATAACCCTTTGAACTATCGTCCCATCTCTAACACACCTTTTTTATTAAAAGTTCTGGATAAGGTGACGTATATACAGATCTCGGAACATCTTAATAAATATCCTATTTTGAATGCACACCAATCCGGTTTCAGGGGGAGCTTTGGAACAGAGACTTCACTTCTTGACCTTAGGTCAAAACTCTTGGATCGCTTGGATAAAAGTTCTCTTTCCCTATTAGTCTCTCTTGACCAGTCTGCGGCATTCGACTTGTTCGACCACCTTATATTGAAATACAGATTGTCTGAGATAGCTTATTTTTCACCTCTGGCGGTCTCATGGACAATGTCTTTCCTGGAGAACAGACATAGCAGAGTCTGCTCAGACATATCAGAAGTTTCCCCCATTCTGGTTCTTTTTGGGGCCCCACAGGGGGCTAGTATTTCCCCTAGTATATATAATCTGTTTATGGTACCGTTCTTTGCTAATTTAGAGGCAGAGGGGATTATATTTCCTAATTACGCGGATGACACACAATGTGTCGTCCCGCTCCCGGTTTGCCATTCACAAGATGAAGCAGAGTTAACTAAAGTTTTTAACATAAGTGAAACCTGGATGCTTAATAACAACCTAGTGCTAAATAAAAGCAAAACAGAACTAATGATTATAGGAAGTTCGGTTGCCCTCAGCAAGTTGGATAGCAAATTTCAATCCTTCAGGCTTGGATCTGACCATATTATTCCTGTCCCAAAACTAAAGATTCTAGTAGGGACATTAGATCAGTCGTTATCCATGACACAGCATATCACTAGCGTAATCTCGGCTTCAGCATATTACCTCAAATTGCTTCATCACCTCAGACCGCTCATCACACAGGTAAACTCAGAAATAAGTGCCAGAGCTATCATTGGGGAAAAATTGATTATTGGGGCAGTCTATTAGTCGGTCTAAAAAAAGGAGATGCCCAAAGATTACAGATAATGCAGAAAAGGTCTGTCAGAGTGGTTTTGGGGCTGATCTGAAGAGACCATGTAACAGATGCAAGGTGATCACTTCACTGGCTTCCTGTTGAAGCATGTATCAAGTTTAGGATAATGACAATTACCTTCAAATGCAGACAGGACATCATGCCATCCTATCTGCAGAATGTCATTAATGAAAGAATTTCTGGCAGAGAGTTGAGATCATCCGGGCAGAACCTTCTGATAATCCCCAGGAGTAGAACCTCAAAGGCCAAGAACGAGCCTTCCACATCGCGGCTCCAAAACTTTGAAAATCCGCTCCCTCGCTCATTAAGACTCCAAAGTTCTCTGCAGAGTTTTAAGAAAGATCTGAAAACATTCCTCTTCGCCTAAATCTATGACTGCGCAGCAAGTAACCCTATGGTGAGAGCATCCTTGCAGATGTTACAATTTGTCTGATAATCTGTTTGTATCAATGTCAGCGCCTTTATGCCCCAGGGTCCACAGCGCGCCATATAAATGTTGTAAAGTAAAAGTAAAAAAGGAGGAAAAATGGTGCGGAGACCTCTGTTGTATTCGGAGAGTTCCCTGATAAAAATGTTGGGTCGAGACCTGTTAAGTAAGTGAAATATGACGATCACCTTCACAGACCAAGGAGTAGTGCGTGCCACCCCAGGCATGTGTGTCATAAGGATAATGATCATCCATGAAAGGGTAGGAGAGGCAGTGGTTTGCGGTATTCCTGTCGACCCGGACATGTTTGTGTATGGCATAACAGTGCTTCTCGAATAGCAGTGCCCAAATTGCCAAGGCTTGTTGGCGAGTGCCATCAGACTTCATTTCCCTGCCTGTGGTAATCCCTGAATTGGTGGCAGGGACGATACTGTCCCTGGATTTATAGGGTCTAGTGGTGTCAGCTAAGATAATTGTGGTAATTGGACCTGACTCAGAATGGTGTGAATGGCGCACAGGTGTATTGACCCTACAATGCCTCTTAGAGAAGTGACAGATACAGATTTGTTTGAGTACAGACCAGATGATGGTAACATTGTGCTAGCAATTTCTATCCCTTGCCATATTATGGTGCAGTATTGGAAGGTGCAATGTCCTTTGATGGGTCTCGTGGCCCCGCCCCCTTCCCTGAGACTGACCTAGAGCAGTTCCCTGAGAGGCTCAGGACAACAAATGCCCATGATGTAGGGCTCCTACAAGGAGTGTCCCCAGTTTGAATAACACTCAAGCCAGGCCGTATCCTTTATCAAGGGAAGTGGAGGAGGGGATACGGGACACCATTGTTGCCCTACTAAACCAGGTGATAATTGTGCCATCTACCTCTCCATGCAACACAGCCATATACCCGATACAAAAGGCAAAAGAGGGAATTTGGAGAATGATTCAGGATTTGTGCCCTCTTAATAACATTGTACAGGCAGAATTTCCAGTGGTCGCGAACCCTGCGACAATCCTTTGTAACATCCATGATGAGGCAACCCACTTTACTGTGGTAGATCTGAAAAATGCCTTTTCTGTTCCTTTGCACCCAGGCTCACAATATCTCACAGCCGTTACGCATTGGTGGGGGGAGGGTTCTGCTTCGAACATACACGGCTGCCTCAAAGGTACTGTGAATCCCCCAACATTTTCAACAGGATATTACACGCTGATTTAGGCAATATTCAGGTGCCTAGTACCGTCATTCAGTATGTTGATGATTTACTAGAGTGCAGTGTTAGCGAGCAACAGTGCAGAAAAGACTCCATAACACTCCTACAGATCTTGGCTCATAAGGGATACAAGGTTGATAAAGCCAAATTACAGTATTGCCTCCAGGAGGTACTCTACTTGGGTCAGTTGATTTCTGTGAATGGCAAAAGAATCATCCCATATCGCGACGCCTCTGTGTGTGCCACCCCACAGCCCAAAACAGTGAAGGAAATGCAAACATTCTAGGCACTATGCAATTATTGCAGGGCATGGATACTTGACTATGCAGCATACACCAGGCCCCTTCTACAGGCCTTTTCTACATGCCCTCAAGGAAGCACAAAAGGGGAAAACAAAATAGTATGGAAGGAGGACATGCAAACAAATTTCAATTACCTTAAGGAGGTCATGTCGACAGCACCAGTGTTAGCAACCCCAGACTACACGCAGGAGTTCTATTTATTTTCCCACTACAAAGGGTAATTGATGACTGTGGTGCTCACACAAAAGAGCACAATGGGCCACAAGCCATTGGCCTATTGCAGGG
Organism: Ambystoma mexicanum; assembly: GCF_040938575.1. Lineage (NCBI taxonomy): Eukaryota > Metazoa > Chordata > Amphibia > Caudata > Ambystomatidae > Ambystoma > Ambystoma mexicanum. The sequence continues at coordinate 646,020,452 of NC_090923.1, forward strand.
GTATACTGGATTTGGTGATGCAGGGCCAATTTTCATGTGAACACGCACTTGCTGCTGCAGCATTTGCCATTGAGAAGATTTCTACTGTCGGTATGGGATGCCCCTTAACATTCTACATTGAGCATGCAGTTTTTGCCATCTTAGAACGCTCCAAATCCACACTCCCCATGCAGCGAGCGTCTGCATACCAGATTATCTTGTCAAGCCCAAACATTCACATTGTACGATGCAAAACTGTTAGCACAGCAACCTTTTTAACAGAAATGTGCTCTGACAAGGACTTGGCCAACCATGACTGTGTAACATTTGAGGGAGAGGAAGACGATATCCCAAAAGCACATGACAAACCACTCGAGGGGGGGGTCCTCTTCATTGACGGGCCAGCGACAATCGACCAGGACACAGGTTTACGCAGGTTGCAGCAGTGGTCAGCCTGGTGGATGGGGAATATGAAACACTAGTGCAGAAGAGCTTGCCAATGCACTTTTCTGCTTAAACTGCTGAGCTCATAGCGTTTATTGAAGCACTACAAGCATCCCAAGGGTGTCAAATGATCATTTATTCCAATTCAGAATACGTCACCATCACAGTGCATGCAAGCCTTGCATGGTGGAAGAAGAGGGAATTCAGGAGAGCTGACGGATCTCCAGTTCAGCATGCTGCATTATTAGCCAAACTCATTCACGCCCTGTCCCAGCCATCTGTAGTGGCATTAGTAAAATGCACCACCCACACTAACAACACAGATGGGGTCTCACTCAGTAATGCTGCTGGGGATGCAGCAGTGAAAACGGCAACTTATCTTCCAGTGCCACAGGTTTCACTGAACAGTTGCCAACACCATACAATGCCTTACCAATTGCACAGCTGATTGAGTTACAGGGACGAGCACCACAAGAAGAGAAAGAGCTTTGGGTGAAAAGAGGGTGTAAACAGTCCCAGATCTATCTGTTATGGTGTTATGGAGGCAAGAGATATCTGAGAAGGCGGTTATGCCACATGAGTTATCACTGGTGTGAGAAATCTGAGGGTATTCTCCCAGGTAAACCTCGGGAAACCCTTATTCAGGTGCCCAGGGGAGGGCTGGCGCTCTCAGATCCCAACTCTGGGGGGTGGACGACCGAGGGAGGATCACCTGGATGGGGGAACCCGGGGTTATGCTCGGGAGATTGCCCCAGGTGAGGCGCGGTATTACACCGGAGAAAGGGGTGAGGAAGACGATGTCCCGGAAGCCTTTGTGGGATGTTTCACCTCGACTTTCCTTCCATTCGATGAGCTACCTTTTAAAGAATCCATCATCCCCTCTGTCTCTGATAAATCCATTACTCACCCTGCTGCCTTCAGAAACCATCCTTCTTCGAATCCTTGTTTTTCTGTTCCCCGTCAGAATACTCCCAATCATTCTTCTTTCTGTCCCTCTGATTATTATTTCCCGTATTTCCAACCTGCTCAGGTATCATACTACGGTTCCCACAATTCCCCTTGTTTATTTCACCATCCCTTTTGTTCTGTTTTATATCCCAGTCACTCTGGCTTATTTCACCAACCTTCATTATCCCGTCCCATAGGATACTAAGAGACTCCAAACCCCTCTTTTTGTTACACGCATACTGTTTTACACCCAAGACAGCAGACTTATGTTAAACCTGTGTACCTGTCATGTCCCAACCGAAGGTCAGGCAAAGTCAGGCAATTGACTTGAACCACACACACCTGACGGCCCTTCCTTTACCTCACAGGGATAAAAGGTGGAGCCAGAGAGCACAGTATGAGGAAGGCAAGCACGAAGGACTGCACAACGAGATGACTAACCCATGAATGCAGTTCAAGCATAGGAGAAAGGTGGCAGGAATTGAGAGGGTGGCGGGGAGAGAAGTGACCTTTCCTTTTTCATCCCAGAGCTGCAGAACCTTTGTGGAAGAGAGCCTAAGACCGCAAACAATATCATGAGTGTCCTGCAGCAGATGTCAACGGTACACTGGGCAGGCTAATGTCGACAAGCAGGAGCAAAAGACTCCCGTGCCCTTAGTACCGGCCTTCACTCCAGAGAAGCTAAAAGCCAAGCTAAAAGCCAAGCACACACCCAGTGAGTCGAGGGGAGAATCGTTAAAAACCAGGCTGTGTTGAGTGAGAATTGCAAAGTGGCAACTTTTGGAAGCAAAGCAAAAAAACTTTGAATGAACTGATTAAAAGTGTAAAGAGGAGAGCAACGGAAGATGGAAAGCAGCACCACGTGGTTGCTAACTCAGGAGACTCTGGTCGAGCCCCATATGAGAGAAACTGCAAGTACCAGGAGGCCGTGGGAAGGCCAGCGAAATAGGTCAGAGTCGTCATATAGAGGGTCAGGCAAAATCCCTGTACAATCGAAAGACTTTGATCTACGAGCTCTGTGAAAGAAAGGGAAGTGAATCCTGAAACCTTCGAACTGTGTGAAACAGTAAAAGTGAAAAGGAGTGAATCACTATCACCCTGCTCGAGAGCCACAGTAAACCCAGCGAGGAGAGGCTAAGAATCGACAAAGTCGGGAGCTCACGGAGGGGATCTAAGGGTGAGGAGTTGTCCCCCCGACATAGAGAAAAGATAAAGCGCAGCTTAAAAGAAAAGGCAAGAGTGAACCCAAAGGAAGGATGCCAGAGAACTTAAAAGAAACGGCAAGAGTGAACCCGAAGAAGGGATGCCAGAGATGAAGCTATCACCCAAGTACTAGAGTCAAGAATGGTCCAAGCCCGGCCGAGGGAGATCCAAGGGCGGAGCTTTCACCAAAACTTTATGCAGAAAGTACGTGAAGGGTCAGCCCAGAAGAGGGGAACCAAGGGGTGAAGTCATCACCCTATTTGAACTTTGGAATAGGGTCAGCCCAGAAGAGGGGGACCCAGGGGTGAACCCATCACCCAGCGAAAATTGGGAATGAACTTTCATTTGTTAAAGGAACTTTTGTTATTGAAACATATCAGGCCCCGAAGGCAAGAGACTTTCAGACGAAACAAGACTTGGCCATCGACTGTCCTGAGAACTGCGATTGGAACTGTTGTCTCATGCTGGAGAAGCCTGAGATAGTACTGTGCTCCAAGCTCCTATCCTACCCTGTGCTAAAACGCGAGGAAGGGAGACCCAAACCACTGCATCCTGACTTATTATTTGAGAACACTTCTTTCTTTTCTTGAGAATTATCCCACACCCTTTTCTGTAGTAGTTGTAAGGTTTGGCAATAGGTTTCTTAGTATAGGCCCTTTTTGTTTTGACAGGACTCTCCTAGGACTGCCTTATTTTTCATTTGATGGTCGACACCTGTCCCCATCTTAGATTTAAGTTTTAGATTAGCCGTTTTTCCAACACGCACACCATTTCTCTCTTTCATTTGTGTCTGTTTTACTTGTGTCACCATGAGTTTCTCACACTAGTCACATTCGACCAGTTGCACCACCCATCACACGTTTCCAAGCAGTACATTCAGCAGATATACAGGAAGACTGGTTTCTCCCAAACCTACAGGAAAATTTGACTAACATGGCTATACAATGCACTACGTGTCAAAGTTATGATAGAGGCCCAACACTACGAACTATCAGAGGTACCCTGCCCCGCCCTACTGAGCCTTTCCGCTAACTGCATATTGATTATGCAGACATGGGAGAAAGGTGGAATGGATCTCATTACCTTATTGTGGTTGTGTGTCCCTTATCACAATGGGTGGGGGCAGGACCTTGTGCACATTCAGATGCTAAATGTGCCGCCAAATCTTTAGTGCGTGATAGTTTTCCTCGATGGGGCGTGTGTGTTATATTAAGGTCAGACAATGATACACATTTCTTTAGCAACCTTCTTAAAGAAGTTTCGGCATAACTGGGCATCAGGCATCAGATGTGCACCATTAACCACCCCCAGGCCAACATGATCGTAGAACGGATAAATGGCCTATTAAAGAGTAAGATGACGAAACAGTCCACCACGTTAAATAGAAATTGGGTGCACTGTTTGTCACTTGCGTTGTCCAGTTTGCACACACAGCCCAGCAAAGACAACCATTAATCACCCCACAAGGTTGTAACAGAGTGCCGCATGCATACCCCTCTCTCTCCTGTTAGACGAGTGTCAGATGCTCATAGGGCAGCACCGATCTTGGGGGAGGAATTTAGCAGCTATCTGTCCTCCCTAACAAAAGCAATAAAATGTGTCTCCCAACAAATTGTGCCTCCCCGAACAGTGGAATCAACCGGCACCGCAACAAACATGCCAGCAACATTACCCTCTCTGCAGTTGTTGCCCGGCGATTGGATTTACATTACAGATTTGGAACCAACCCAAATATATAACAGTCCTTTTTCAGGTCATTTACGCCACTCCCCTTGCTGTTAAAGTGAAAGAGCTACTTTACTGGGTGCACCACTCTGATATCTGCAAAGCACCCCTGCCCCAGTCTGCACCAGAACATTAAAGTGCTCCACTTTGGATGGCCAATCACGGCCTCTGCCTAAATGATGGCAAAACCGAAATCCTGCTCCTCGGCTCTATTGCTAACCTAAAGAAACTTAGCCCTAACTACTCTGCTTTCAACATTGACGGCAACATAACTACAGTAGCCAAAGTAGTGAAAACATTAGGCTTTCACCCTACCTCCACCCTTACGCTGAAGAAACAGATTAATTCCCTAGCATCCTCCACCTCCTATACCTGCAAGCTCATTAGGGCATGCCGAGCTTTCCTAACACAAGCAAGTTGCATCATCCTTGCCAACGCCTTAATACTTTCCAAACTCGACTACTGTAATGCCCTGTATCTGGGAGCCAACAAACACATCATTGATAAAATGCAAATTTTGCAAAATAATGCCCCAAGAACTGCCCTCAACTTACCTACTAGAGAACACATCTCTAATATAATAAGAGAACAACAGTGGCTAAAAATGTGCGACATGATCTCATTTAAAATAGCTTCACTAACCTACAAATGCCTCAATAACACAGCTCCCTCCTACCTGGCAGAGAGAATAGTGAGAAGAACATCAACCCGCCCTAACAGAGCTGCCAACTCTTACTGCCTACAGATACCGAGATTCAGGCTAAACAAAACAGGAGGCAGCAGCTTCCCGGTTAAGGCAGCCCAGTATTGGAACGCTCTCCCACTTGATGTTAGAACAGATCAAACCTATTACAGTTTCAGACGTAATATTCTCAAATGGCTACACTCCAATGACCCCCAAGACTAACCGCGAACCACGTCAGCCTCTGATTTCTGGCCCGACTCTAACCTCTCTGTTTGGACATATGTATATTCTTTCATTTGATTTGTTCAATTACTTATTTGCAATGTTTTTACTTATTCATGTACCCTTGTGTCTTACTCTGTAACTAAGCTTAAAGTATCCATGTATTCTGTTCTCTGTTGCGCCCAGCTACCTTTGGGTCAGGTGCGCCATACAAATTAATAAACAAACAAACAAACATATCCACAGCACCCACACACCACCCTCAATTATAGCTTGTGCATCCCTTTTTTCACAATAACGGGATATTACGCACTACATTTTGCACAGGGAGTGCACTCTCGCAATCGCCCCTACTCTATCCTATTCCTTTGTGGGGGTTAAGACGTGTCAGGTAATGGGGGTCAGGAATCATGACTTATGATTGGGACTTTGGCAGGCGGGGGTGGGTGAGGTGAAAACAATGGCTCTGCTCTTTTGGCTACTGCCTGGGATAATCACATATGTACATTGTCACCCTATCTTCCATTTATCAAATGAAAGAGGCAAAATAAGGTAAAAATGAAGGAAAGTATTTTAAAACTTAAAAGAAACGATGTGACTTTCATCTCTTATTATTTTCTGTCCTGACCCTGAGTGCAAGTATTGTATATTTTGTCATAGAAACACCCATGTGTACCACGGTCCGTGGAGCCCGACCACTCGATTTCTGAGTCCTACCACCAGCACTTTGGACTTCTTGCCCTCACCCTTCTTCATTTGCAACCAACCTCTGGTCCTGCCCCTCCCTTATCCTGCCTTTAAAGCTGTCCCGCCTGACCATCACCCAATCTCCTCCCTCTTCTTGAATCCTCCTACTTACTGACCACTTCCACACTACTTTTGCTCCTTGTTATGCTCTGTTCCCCTCATCAGACCCGCCCTTCCCCCCTTCCCTCCCCCCTCTCCCCTGCCCGCTCCCCCTTCAAAATTCTCTGCCATCTCATCATGGCCATCCCCTCCCTCAACGCCCTCTCCACTCCCCACACCCACTCTTCCCATCTCTCTAACACCTCACTCCGACATCGCAACCTCATCTACCCTCAAATCTCCAATACTTGCAATGCCTTTGACGTTGGTCTCTGGAACACTAGATCGATCTGCAACAAAACCATGGCTATTCTTGACCTATTCCTATGCCCCAACCTCCAATTCCTCTGCATCACGGAAACCTGGATTGCACCCCACAACATCTCCATTCCTGCATACCTCATCATCATCTTTCAAAAATGTCCCTCGATCCTTAGGTCGTGGCGGTGTCTTAGGCCTTCTCTTTCGTCCTCACTCTCTCCCTCCTACTCCTCTTCCAACTCTTCCTTCCTTTGAGTTTATGTACAAAATCTTTAATTCTCCTCATGCTATTTCTTTCCTCATCATCTACCACCCCCCTGGCCTTGTCGGCTCCTTCTATGAGGACATTGATCATCTCCTCAGCTAGATCACCCCTACCCCTACCCCACTACTTGTACTTGGTGACTTCAATCTACATCTCTCCTCCAACCCCCCACCTCTCCTCTCTTATCCATCCTTAACTCCTACTTTCTCACCCCCCTCCTCTCCCCTCGCCTCCCACTCACAAATCCGGTTCCACCATCAACCTCATCTTTACCTCCTCCTTCACTGCTTCTCCTATATCTACTGTACCCAACTATCTATCTGACCACTCCTTACTCTCCTTCACCCTTACCCCCTCCCCCTCTCCTCCTTCATCCACCCTCTTTTTCCGATGCAACCTACGCAACTTCAACCCTTCTCTTTTCCTCGCATCCTGCTCCTCGTCGCTCCCCCCTCTCCCACTTCTCTTCTCTTTCAGCCACTGAAGCCTCTTCCACCTTAAATTCCACTCTCATCTCTACTCTATCTTCTTTACCCGCTCTCCTCGTTTCGGCCTTCTCGCCGTCCTGCTCAACCTTGGCTCTCAGCTCATCTTTCCTCCATGCGCCGCTTTCTCAGGCGCCTTGAACGACACTGGTTCATACACCCCACACCCTCCAACCAAGCTACATCTCCTATCATACCCTCTACGACTTCTGCCTCAACTCGGCTAAACGCTCCTACTTCTCTGATATTCTCCACTCTCAGGTCTCTCACCCACACTGTATCTTTCAAACCTTAATTCGATTCTCTCCCCAGCTAACCCCGATCATTCCACTGCCTTCCCTCTTTCTGCTTCTGATCTTTCCACCTTCTTCTCTAACAAAGTACTCAATCATCGACAAACTATCCTCTCTTCCCCTTCTTATTCTCCTCCCCCACCTCCCCCCCCTCTCCCCTCCATGTCCTAATGTACTCCTATTACTCAATCTGAAATTGCCCGCCTCCTATATAAAACTCATCCTACTGCTTCTCCCTCTGACCCCATTCCTACCTCCCACATTCCTAATATCTATCCCCTCCTCATACCCTATCTCACCTCCTTTTTCAATACCTGCCTATCTACATTCACCTTTCCTACTCCTTTTAAGCATGCGACTATCATCCCCATTCTCAAAAAACCTTCTGCTAATCCCCACCTTGCATCTAATTTTCACCCCATTTCTCTCCTACCCTTCCTCTCTAAACTTCTTGAACGTATTTTCTATTCTCAACTCTCTACCTACATCTCAAATCATTCACTCCTCCCCCCTACCCAATCCGGTTTCCGCCCCCAACACTCCACTGAAACTGCTCTCATCTCTGTTCTCAACTCTCTCCTCTCTGCATGCTACGCTAAGCACTCCTCTATTGTTATACTCCTTGACCTCTCTGCTGCCTTTGATACTGTTGACCACCCTCTTCTCCTTAATTCTCTCTCTTCATTTGGCCTTAAAAACTCTGTTCTTAACTGGTTCTCCTCCTATCTTTCCAACCGCACCTTTGCAGTCTCATGGGGAGGCTGCACCTCCCCTACCTATCCTCTCAAGCACGGCGTCCCCCAAGGTTCTGTCTTTGGTCCCTTTCTCTTCTCACTTTACACTTCCTTCTTAGCTACCATTATCTCCTCCTTTGGTGTCTCTCACCATTTCTATGCGGATGATACCCAGCTCTCCCTCTCCTTCTCCTCCTTGTCTCCAGACATCCACCACAAACTTTCTTCTTGCCTCTCTGCTATTAAATCCTGGATTCCTCTGACTTCCTTACTCTTAACTGAAGTCCTATTCTTCCTTGCCAACACTCTGCCGCCTCCTCCCTCCCCTCCTCCTTTCATTCTCTTCTCCCCCTCCCAACTCTCCTTTTCTCCTCATGCCCGTAACCTCGGTTTTCACATTGATCCCCACTTCTCTCTATCTATCTCACAACATTTCCATTACTGCCACATCTTGCCGTTTTCATCTCTATAACATCTGTAAAATTAGACCCTTCCTAACTTTTCACGCTACTAAACTCTTAATCACCTCCCTCATCTTCTCCAGACTTTTCTACTGCTCCACTCACCTCTCCCCCCTCAAATCTGTCTACCACTCTGCCATCCGCTCCCTCTGCCTTCTCTCACCTCACGACTCCATCTCCTCTTCTCTTACCTCACTAGGCTGGCTTTCTTTTCACTCCCAACTCAAATTCAAGTTCCTCTGTCTAGTCTACAAATCTCTCTATGGGCTTGCACCTCCCTAACTATCCTCTCTTCTCACTTTCTATACTCCTTCTTGTTCACTCCGCTCCGCTGACATTTTCCTACTCGCTTCTCCTCCTCCACCCTGCGCCCCTTCCCACTTCCGCTCTTTCCAATTACTCGCTCCTTTCCACTGGAATCGCCTCCATCTCTCCATCCGATCTTCTTCCTCCTATCCTACCTTTCGCACTTCTCTAAAATCTTATCTCTTTCATTCACCTCCCTAAACCTCCTACACCCTCTCTCACTTTCGTCCCCCTCCACTCACGCTTAACATAATCTATAATGTAAATGGTTCCTTGTACTGTTTTCTGATTTGCTTCAATTGTTATGTAATGCTTGTTGTATTTTCCTTGTTCCTCTTGTAAAGCACTTTGGATTAAAGCGCTATATAAATCTAATAAAATACAGATACAAATACAAATAGCAATTTGTGGTGACGTTGTCAAGGAAAACCAGTGACTGCAATTACGTCATTTAGTGTGCGAGGGCGGGGTATAGCAGGCTTCAAATGCATTGCAATCAAAGACACCCCTGCAGTATTTCGAAATGGGATTGGTAAACACATATAGGAAAGAAATAGGATAATAATAAAGTGTTTCCAGAGCACTAAACACACCTGAGCCTGTGTGACTTCAAACCATTAATGCTTTTTCTTAATTGAGAATTACCATTGTTTGCTGTCTTGTGCCAGAAGAACACACAACGGGTACCAGATGAAGGGCTGTGCTTTTGCATTGCATGGCCAGTGAAGGATTGATTTCTTGCACACTCTTTTCCGAAAGAGCAAATATTTGTACATCTTTATCGCTTTGTCAAGCAACACAAGAATGTCCACGTCCCTTTTCTCATACAGTAGCCTCTGCTGAGCCATAAAAAAGGTGTCCCTCGGGAGCCTGGAATCAAATCCATCTCCACCGATTTTTTAGCTCTTGTAAACAGCTTCAGAGGTTCTCAATTCTCGACTTCCCGGCTACCCAGTCCCTTTCTTCTAAGCAGAGTTTAAAACGTTTCCTTCCCATTTCCTCCATGCGTAACACAAGTTTATTGTACACCCAGTCGGTTATAGCACTATTTTGGACGTCAAATACTATAAATGCATCATAACTATTATCTATGTTGTTTGCGATAGAAGGGCAGTTTTTTATGATAGCTACTTTATGAAAGTTGTGCAAATAAATGCCATATTACCATATACTTCCTGACAGGATCGAGGATCTATAGAGAAAACACTGCCCTTGTGTGGACTCTGGCAAGCTACAGACAAGCTTAGAAGAAACATGCTCAATTTCTAATTTGCTGGATTTTAAGTAATAAACCAATGTGCATCACAGGTGCACATCAGTGGATTAGAGCTCACATCTAGATATTTTAAGTTTTGGAGTAGTGGACCGGGGAGGCTGTTTTCATCAATCAACTTGACTTGATAGCAACAGATACTTCAAGGCGTGGGGCCTGGTTTGGAGCTGCAATTTGGTTCTACTCCAGACAGAGAAACGTGAAATTGCCTCCAAAGTAAACAGATCTATTTGCCAATTTCTTTAAAGCATTATGACTAAGGTCCAGAACCATCAAACCGATTAGGAAGAATACACTGTCCCAGTAGAAGAAAGTAATTTCATTAAACTTACTTCCTGCCATATTATATCCAACCTGTTATGTGTGAACACCAAGACTCTGAGTAAATGACATCTTAGCTCATTAGATATCCTTATCCACACCCTGTTGTAGTAAATGCTTAAAAATGTGAGGGAATTCATATTTTGAAGGAAATCAAAACGATGAAGTGAATGCTTTATCACATATTGGAATGCATTGTAATTGAGGACGAGTTGTGCAGTAGGACCTAAGAGCAAGGGCGAAGGAAAAGTCACTATGTGCTCCTACCTCCTTCCCCCGCTATACCTACTAGCCCCACAGGACTGCAGAGAAGGCTGGACTCACCTTATAGTTTGTTGGTGTGCACACACACATGTGCAAATGGTAAGTGCACCAAGGAGCAGTTCCTTCACTGGTGAAATGTGGTCCAGTCCAGCTGTGACTCGCGTGGTGTCCTTCTGAATCTTTGTTTTGTGTTATATGGTGATGATTAGTCCATGAGTCCGTCAGCTGTCTGTATTAGTCTTCCTTGCACAATACACAAGGTGGTTTGCTCCAGCGCTGCGCGGCGGTGATGAGAATGTCTCTTTCCTTCCTAATCATTCCTTCTTCTTTTGCAGGTGTTGTAGGCCGGGTGGCCAGCTAGGTGCGCACAACAACTGAGCAGCTGACGAGAAGCGAGGTGTGTACAACAGCAGAGCGGCTGAAGAGGAGCGAAGATGTGGTGAAATGGTAGGTATGCTGGGTGCGCACACCTGAAATGGATTTTGCAAGATATGGGCAGTGTGTCCTTCATGCTAGGGGTGCGCAAGAACAGGAACGTGATGGGAAATGAGGCTCTGGAATCTGGAGGCCTAGTAAGTATTGTGGGAGGCTGCGCAGTGATGTTAGGCAGAAGTGGTACGCGTTAAGCTGCATACTGCCAGCAGAACTAACGTGAAGCAATGGATGAGGCTATGGGCATGGTATTTATAGTCCTGGACCACTCCCAACGTGCCTAGACTGTGCAGCCTGATGGATGCAGTGGGATACTTGGGGGCCATGTTGGTTTCTTAATTGTATCCACCCCTGTTTCCATGGTGTGCCTAAACCATCCATGGTGTGCTTACGCTTGCCAGCAATCAAGGTGGTCCAGTCTTCCCCCCATGTCTCTACCCTTGTGACTGCCGCATCCTTAGGGTGTGCTCCGTGTGATAATGACAGCACTCCCCTCCAAAGCCCACCCTATGAGAGCAATGCCTAGTCTTGGCCTTACTGGGTAATTACGGTGGTAACGGGCCACTAACGTGGGGCATGTACATTGAAAGCTGGTTCCCAGGTTCTATCTAGCACACTATACCCTTTCCAGTCAACCAGGTGATACAGCCTGCTTCTTACTATCATGGAATCTAAAATATCCCAAACCACGTATTCAGGTTCCTCATCCTGAGTTGTTACCGGGGTAGGTCTAGTTATGGAGTTGCAGGTACTGGGTTTAACAGGTTTTAACATTGGCACAAGTAAAACTGGGTGCACTCTTAAGGTAGACGGTAACTTCAATTTAACCGCTACTGGACTGATCAAGGATACGATTGGGTAGGGACCGATATATTTCAGGCGGAACCTTTTTGAACCTTTCAAATGGATATGTTTAGTAGCCAGCCAAACCTTGTCCCCTATGTGATATGTCGGGGCATCCCTTCTCCTCTGGTCTGCACATTTCTCATAAATGTGTTTTTGGTGTTCTGGAGTGTAACTGTAGCTTGTTTTAGGGTCTTCTGAAGCGTGCAAGGAAGCAATAGTGGGCATCCCTAAGGCCGCAGGAGGGTCATAAGCTGAGGTGTGTGGGTGTATGTAGTGTAAAGAATGGTGAAAAGCCTGTGGAGCTGTGGATGGTATTATTATAGGCGTATTCTGCCACCCAGAGGAGCTCAACCCAGCTCTTATCCGTCTGTGTGAACATACAATGCAGGTATTGCTCCAGGGTTTGGTTTGTTCTTTCGGTTTGACTGTCAGTTTGAGGGTGATGACTGGTTGACAAACATATCTCTATTTGTGCAACGGAGCAGCACTTCTTCCATAATCGAGAGATGAACCGGCTTCCCTGATCCGAGATCACAATGGAGGGGAACCCGTGTAATTTGACTAGAGAAGTGGTAAGGAATCTGGGAGACCTTCTTCACTAAGTAGGCAGCGCCAGCATAAAAATGGTCAGCACAAAGTAATTTTGAGACTTGAATTGTATTTGGTATGCCCTTTAATTTATGTAATTTGACTATATTTGCTAGGAACACCTGAGCCAGCGTTCCAGTGTTTGGTAGTCCTTTCTGGGCAATACAAGGTGCCATTTTAGTTATAAGATCACCCACTACTAAGATAGTGTTGTAGCCACTGCACAGGGGAAGATCCGTGATGAAATCCAGAGATACGGTGTGCCAGGAAGTGGGTGGTATCGGTAATAGATGAAGCATACCCTGTGGTTTCGTTTTTGGTGTCTTGTTTTGTGCATATATATCAAACGTCATGACTTATCATGTCACGTCTTTTTGCCAAGTAGGCCCCCAGTAGTGTTGTCGGATCTTAGCAAGGGTCTCTGCAACACAAGGGTGGCCTGAAATTAATGCATCGTGATAGGTTTGCAGTATCCTGGTTCGCATGATGGTGTCTGGTAAATACAGACTGCTCTTGTAGTACGGGAATCCATTGCGCTCTTCTCGTTGGGGGTCTAGAGAAGCCCAGGCCTGTAGTTTTTCAGGTTTCCTTGTCTGTTTGATTGCATCTTACAAGGAATCCCGTTCAGAGGGAGCCACATCTGTGATGGCCAATAGTTTGTGCTTTGGGATGATGGCTAACGGTGCAGGGGCAGTATACACATCATCCCCTTCTGTATCCCAGCCTATGCGAGATAGGGCGTCAGCTTTTCCGTTGCGCACTCCTGGTTGGAAAGCCACTGTGAAAAACTGAGCTCATATTAGGTGCTGAGGGGATTGAGCCTTCATTGTTCATAGGCACTGCAGATTTTGATGGTCCATGAGCACTGTGATGGGATGACAAGCCCCAAGGAGATAATTCCGCCATTCCTGAAGGCAGCTTTGATAGCGAGTAATTCTTTGTCCATCACAGTGTAGTTCCGTTCTGCGGGTGTACATTTTTTGGACCAGATGTAGCTGGTTGGTGTCAGGATTGCGCTGGGACAACACCACACCCATTGCATTAGAAGCATCGGTCACTACTAGGTAAGGGAGGTCCGGGTCCGGGTATCATAACACTGGGGCGGTAGTGAACTGGTATTTGAGTTGGTTGAAGGCCCGTTTGGCATCTGCTATGCAGATAAACATCTTGTTCTTTCTAAGCAACGAGGTTATGGGATGTAGGATGTTAGAAAAGTTGGCAATAAAACACTGATAAAAATGTGCGAATCCCAGAAAGCTCTGGACCGCTTTAACGGAAGTGGGGGATGGCCATTGAAGAATTACCTCAATCTTACAGTTGTCCATGCGGACTCCTTGTGGGGTCGGAATAAAACCCAGGAATTGCACTGCGGTAACATGGAAGGCACATTTCTCCAATTTAGCATACAGCTTATGTTGGTGCAACTTCAACAAGAACTGCTCTCACATGTTGTACATGGTCTTCCAGGGAGGTGGAGTAAATTAAGATATCATCGATGTATACCATAGCACATACGTCCAGAAGTTCTTTCATTACGTCGTAAAAAACTGGAATGCTGCAGGGGTGTAAACCAAACGGGATGACAGAATACTCAAACTGCCCAAACTTGGTGAGGAAAGCGGTCTTCCACTCATCGCCGGCTTTCACTCGTACCAGGTGATTTGCCCACCAGAGGTTCAACTTGGTGTAGATGTTTGCGCTCTTCACTTGGTCTAGGAGCACACAAACTAATGGCAAGGGATACTTTTTTTACAGTGATCTTATTTAACGCTCTGTAGTCGATACAGGTACAGAGGTCGCCCTCCTTCTTGGGTATGAAAAAATGGGGCAAGGCCACCGGTGATTTAGAGAGTCGTATAAACCCATTTGCTAGGTACTGATCGAGATAACTACAAAGATGTTGGTTTTCTTTCTCTGTCAGTGCATAGATGCGACTGCAAGGCACTTGAGCACCTGATACCAGGTCAATTTGGCAGTCGTAGGGTCTGTGTGGAGGCAGGGTGTTAGCTTGCCCTTTCTGGAACACGTCTTGGTAATCCTTGTATTCAAATTCCAGCATTCCTATAATGTCTAGCGTGGATTCATAGCTCTTCATCTGTGTTGCTGTAAGAGGTGAATGGCTAACAGATGGCTCATCATTGTAGCAGGGTTTTAGACAGTCGATGGAGAAGGCCAATGTTCGAGTTTGCCAATCGATGCTTGGGTTGTGGAATTCCAGCAGGGCATACCCAGGATGAGTTGGAACTGTGGTGCATTGATTAAGTCAAATACGATACGTTCTCGGTGTCCATTGTGACAGTCGCCCGAACTTCCCCTTACATTGGGTCACCAGTCCAGAGGATAACTGTGTCCCATCAACAGAAACAACGTTGTCTGTCGTCTTTGTCTGCTGTAACGGAGCCGCCAATGCGCTGGGCCATTTTGTAATCCATATAGTTACCAATGGCCACGCAATCCACATATGCTTCAAGAGCATGTCATTTCTGTGGTTGTCCGCAGCAGTTGAGTATAATGGGTATAGTGAGATGTGAGACTGTTGGTGCCTTTTCCTTATTCGACAAGTCGACCTCTATTCTTGCCGAGCAGTGTAGTTTTCCAAGGGCTTGACTAGGGCCACTGTGTCAACTGCCCCCATGGTTTTTCTTGGTGGTTTGACCGGGCAGTCTCTCAAGAAATGACCTGGTTTGCACAGTACAGGCACAACTGCAGTTGTCTCTGTCTCTACCTTTCCTCTTTGGTTATTGGCTCTCTGATGCTCCCTAATTGCATAGGCGCCGGTGGGTTTTCTGTATGATGTGAGGTGCTTTCCTTTAGTCGAATGTATAAGGGACTTCCCTCCGAGCGTGATCGATCTGATCTACGTTTTTCAGACGGTGGTCTAGTTGGATTACTAAATCGATGTTTTCTGAACAGCGCTCGGGGGGGGATTAAACACTTGTGCCAGGACATCTTTGAGTTCACTTCGCAAGCCCTGATAGAATAGTGTGGTTCTCTTCTCCTCTAGCCAGTTGGTTTCTGCCACTAATCGATTGAAGGTGGTTATGTATGCAGGGAGGTCTTGTGAGCCTTGACAAAGGGACAGTACTTCACTGTCCAGGGGCCTGCCCTTGTGTCTTACAAGCGAAGAGCTTTTCCAGTCCTTGTTGAAACCTGGAAATTTGTGCAGAATAGGATCATCACAGTTCACTAACGGGACTGACCAGTTGGCTGCGTGCCCCCTAAGTATGACAGTACAAAGGCAACTTTCGTTTGATTATTAGGAAATGCCCCAGGCCTACAGGGAAAATTGAGCCGCCACTGGTTCATGAATAGTGCATACTTATGTGAATCCCCTATGAAGCTCTCAGGGTGGCTAGGGGAACAGAAGAAGGAGTGGTCACTTGTACGTGCGCTGCTGGGGTTGCAGGGACATTTGACAATCTGGCCAACAGGACCTGTCCGGCTTGTGCCTGAGTGAGGCATTTAGCTATTTCTTCGGTACGCTCCCTGTTCACTATTAACTCTTATCTCATGGCATTAGGCTCAGAGCGGGCGGCATGTACTTCTGCCCGAAGTTCCCCCAATATAGAAGCTAACTGGTCTATTTCAGACGCCATGAAACTCAGGCAAGGCTCATACACACAGGTTTTGTGTTGTTTAAGCTTACCTGGTGCCCTGCGGAAGCCTCTGGCTCTCTGAACGGCTGAGTGATCCAAACCGCTCCTTCCCCAAAGAGGAACAGTGTGGTATAAACAAACCCTGTATACTGTGTGGTAGGAGGGGTTGGA
The DNA here is from genome assembly GCF_040938575.1 of Ambystoma mexicanum. Taxonomy (NCBI): domain Eukaryota; kingdom Metazoa; phylum Chordata; class Amphibia; order Caudata; family Ambystomatidae; genus Ambystoma; species Ambystoma mexicanum. The sequence goes on from NC_090923.1 coordinate 646,036,800, forward strand.
ATGTTGGTGATTACTCTGGTACCCAGCGATGGATGTGCTGGGTCCCAACGATGGACGAGTTGTGTAGTACGACCTAAGAGCAAGGCTGAAGGAAAAGTCACTGTGTGCTCCTACCTACTTCCCCTGCTATACCGATTAGCCCCAAAGGACTGGAGAGCAGGCTGGTCTCACCTTATAGTTTGTTGGTGTGCACACACATGTGCAAAAGTGCACCAAAGACCAGTTCCTTCACTGGTGATATGTGGTCCAGTCCAGCTGCGACTCGCGTGGTGCTAGGGCAAGGTGCCCTTCTAAGTCTCTGTTTTGTGTTATCCAGTGATGATTAGTCCATGAGTCCGTCAGCTGTCTGTATTAGTCTTTCTTGCACAATGCACAACGCGGTGTGCTCCAGCACTGCGCAGTGGTGATGAGGATATCTCTTTCCTTCCTAATCCTTCCTTCTTCTTTTGTAGGTGTTGCGGGTCGGCGGTCCAGCGATATGCGCACAACAACGGAGCAGCTGAAGAGAAGCACAGGCCAGAGAGGTGTGTGCAACAGCAGAGCGGCTGAAGAGGAGCGAAGATGAGGCGAAATGGTAGGTATGCTGGGTGCGCACACCTGAAATGCACTTTGTAAGATGTGCGCGACGTGTCCTTCGTGCTAGTGGTGCGCGGTAACTTTACTTGTATTTCCTCTTGCAGGAGCAGGAATGTGATGGGAAACGAGGATCTGGAATCTGGAGGCCTGGTAAGTACTGTGGTAGGCAGCGCAGGGATTTTAGACAGGCAGAAGTGGTAAGCGTTAAGCTGCTTACTGCCTGCAGAACTAAGGCAAAGCAATGGATGAGGCTAAGGGCATGTTATTTATAGTCCTGGACCACTCCCAACGTGCCTAGACTGTGTAACCTGATGGATGCAGTGGGATGCTTGGGGGCCATGTTGGTATCTGGATTGCATCCATCCTTGGTGGCCATCTTGGAGGGGGCTGGACTCGTGTTTCGATGGTGCGCCTACACCAGCCAATGGCGCTCTTAGGCCAGCCAGCAACCAAGGTGGTCCAGCCTTCCCCCATGTCTCTACCATTGTGACTGCTGCATTATGAGGGTGTGTTCCATGTGATCATGACAAAATCCTCCAGACCTTGGAAAATCATTACCAAGAACCATATTATAGTTTTGCAAGATGGAACATCCAAATAATGAAACCTAGACCCTGTTTCTCTTCTTAAAACACTCCACTGTGAATATATTCAGGTGAAGTTTCTTCTTGGGAAATACTTAGCAGCAAGGTATCTGTGTAGTCATGGGATTTTCCACACCGGTTTTTAGACTTGTAGTGTTTTGTGACAGATCCACGAACTTAAGGCTCAGAAAACTGGAAAACAGTGTTAGGTTCACCTGTTCAATTAAGTTGCTTTTGAAAGAGATGTCTTCTAGATATGAGCGTGTCTTAAGAGGCAGTATTCCATTTTTATTCAAATGCTTTAAAAAAATCTGTTAGTGGAAATATACTTTATTGAATGCATATCGGCCAAGTCTGGAGAAAGAGCCAGCCTTGGAACATATATTGTATGCTCATAGTTATAGTCCATATACAACTGTTCCACTTTTCTAAGCTTGGAGAAAAAGGTACCATTTGCAATGACATATGCCAGAAAGTTGTCTCACAGATGCAACAATCTTAAATTAGTTGGGGGCTTGTCATTCAGCAAATTTATGGAGTTTCCTCTGAGATTTAATATTCTGAGGCTTTTGAGAAACTGGAATGCATCTAAGTGGATCTGAAGTTCATTTTGTAAGCATGGGGTGCAGAGTTTAACAGAATGGTCACACCATGGGAAGTTCCATCGCAGATCCAGATGTTCATGTCTGGCAAGATTTTCAAAGTGTGAGTTGTTAATCTGAGATATGTTATTTTGTGCAATGCGCAGATTGACCATGGTGGATTGTTATGTTTTATTGATAAGATTTTCAGAGATATTGCATTTTTGAATACTTCCTTCGAAAAAGTCAATGGAGTGTTCCATGGGTTCCCATAGTAGCAGTTCACGCCAAGATATACCTCCTCTAGATTAAACATCCCAGACATATTTTGATATCCGAACATTCCAATATTTTTCATCTACAAATTCAACACTTGAAGGCTGGGAGGCAACCAATGGAGTGATGTCAAGCTATTCCCTGCAAGGCATAGGTTCTTTATGTCGTGGAGTCCAACAAGAGCCTTTTGCTCAATCGTCACCTTGCATGATTCCCCTTCAGGAAGCAGTTTACTGGGCAGACAGTTCTTGCTTAAATAAAGGGAGTGGACATTTGGATCACCAGAGAAAGCATTATTGGCTAGAGGCTGAAGGTCCAGCTCAGTGACACTCTGGGACTTGATAGAAGGTATCTGTGTTAAATTCCTGAGGCAGTAATCCACATGGGTGGAGTTGGTGGAGTCATTGTAGGGAAAGATTTTAGGAGTATAGCAAAATAATGCTGCATAATAATAAGGGCATTAAGTCGGCTTTACATATGAACATTTAAAATAGAAATAAATACATCAAATCACTCATTTAATCATGAGCAAGAAATAATGTTGAACAGCAGACTGTAACAAAATCCAAGGTATCTAAAATCTATTAGGATGTTTAATAGCTATATAATTGATGTGACAATTTTACAAAATAAAATATATACATATTTACAAACATACAAAATACATACAAAATACTAGAGCAGTATTGGTACTTTATCTGGATAAAGGTCTCTGTCGGCCAACATAGAGGCCCGCACATATTACAGGGCCTCTTGTAGAGGGCCTGTAGTTATGGTTAAGGTGCTAAACCCATAGGAAGAGCACTTTTGGGTGGCTAATAACTTCATCCCCCTGGACAAATCGACAGGGAACTTTGCAAAGAAAGTATAGGGCCGCATCAGATTCTGCAAAGTTTGGTGAGGTTTCAGGGGGGAAGGGGGTGGCAAAGTTAATGGGGGGTCCCAAAATGTGTTGTTTTTCCCACAGACGCAATGGAAACATGTTTTTGCTCATGGCCTACAGCCCAAACCGCTGGATGGATTTTCACCAAATTTGCGGCAGGAGCAGTGGCTTTGTCCCGAAAGTGGTTTAAATCAGTCTAGTAGTTTTTTTTAAAATGGGCAAAAAGTAGGTCAAAAACAATGAGTGATATCTGGGTATGGTTCGCAGACTCACTTCCCTGTTCGGCCCGCTGACGGTCCCCCGATTGGTCCAGAGGGCAGCGTGATGTCTGTGGACATCGGACGCGCCCGCTGTTTGGATGGTGAAAAGTGTGAAGTGCGCCATATTTTTGGAAACGCCCGCCATGTTGGATTCACGGACAGCGCCCATTGTCCACGAACATTGCGGTAAAAACACATTAAAAAACACAACATTGCACTTGTCAAACTAATTAAATAATCTCTGGGGATGTGAGGGGGGATGTGGATGGGATAGGATATGATCATAAAAACCCCAAAATTGGCCTGTTTTTCATCTCTGATGTCCGCTGTTAGGGAGAATTCTCCAGAATGGCTAATTTCCCTTACCTACTGAGTCCTTCAGCAGGTTTGCTGGATTTGTAGGATTTTATTTGCACCTGGTGATAGTGTGAGCCGTTTACCCACTCTTCCATGTGGTTTGCTGTGTGTCTCTAACATTTTTGTGTTCATAGACTGTGGAGCTTCACCTACTCCATAGGCATCATCTTTTTACTGTGTGCCACACAGCACCTTTAGTGCAGTGACACAGGGTTGTCTTTTTCAGACTTTACACTTTAAACTCCATATTCTGGGACTGACTACTGTCTCTCAGAACATGTAAAGTTGGCATTGACTTGATTAGTCTTTTTAAATTCACAGAGCCAGTACAAACTATCTTTCATAGAGTACTGGAAAGGGTTAATAGTTATCCCTTTTTGTCTGTCTCTCCTGGAACATTATTTCGTTCCCCTTTCATTAAGATTTGGCTGGTGGCAGTGGTATCTACCCTATTTTTCCTACCACGGTCTATGTAAATTGCCTTGGTACTGTTTTAGGCTAAGTTAGTAGCCTCAAACTTAAATCCGCTGGACCCCATTTACTTTTATTTGGTTCCTGCTGGGTTTATTCGCCATTTCTTTTGGTAAAGGCCTTTCTTGTGTTTTACTCTACGCGCCAAACCAGATTTGGTTCCTTTGTTTGCCGTCCTTTGGCGGGCTTCTGCACAGTAGCCCTCCTTAGGTGCCTGAATGTCTGAGTGGGACAGGATGTGAGGGAGGGGTTTGAGACTCCCTGAACAGGGTCTCCTTGGAGACCCATGTTGCACTCTGTATGATTGGCTGTGGTGACTGTCCCGCCAGGACAGCCACCCTGCTGTGTGATTAACAGCCAGGCTGTGTGAATCAGGGAAAACTGCATTAAAAGCAGGTCTCTGGGGCTTGGAAGGCAGAGTCGCCACTGGATCGAGAGAACCGAAGAGAAGCTGAAAGAAGAGGACCACTACCACGACTGAACCTCCCGGTGAAGCTCTGCTGCGGGTCTGAATCTCTAAACTTCGACGACAGAGAAGATCTGCAAGGAATCTTCTTCCCTTGAGCTGGTGTGACCAACCAGTTTGCCAAACACCAAGCAAGGCCTCCCTCCCCTGGTCGAATTCGCTGTGCACAGCTGCAGTGAACCGGATAGCCAGGAGGACCGGACCCTGTTTGGGTTTTAAGGAACGCACCTTTTATTCGTTGCTTTGCTCTGCTGCTGGTTTCTTCCCTGGGCAGTGCAGGACCCTCCAGTCTTCCTACTTTGTGCCAGTCCGACAGTCGCTTCAGGAACCGTGAGCCTGCAGGACCTGCCAGGAACTTCTGCCTTGGGTACAGCCTTCTTCTTCATTTAAGGTACTGTTCTAACCCGGTTGTTTGTTCCGTCAGACCACGGTGAAAGTGTTTGAAATCTTTCGCCAATCAGAGGGCTTGTCCTTCTCTACTCTTTTAAGTAACTTTTCTTCTGACCAACTTCGTTTCGAACTCTTGCCAAAGACTTAACCGCGAACTACTCTGAACTGTGTGATTCTCTGCAAAGACTCTGTACCATTAACATTGGCCCAGGCCTATTGATTTGAATCCTCATTCTAGCAAGCCTTTTCTAGATTGCCCTGCCTACTTACTTGTTGGTGCTGCTTAATTTTGTATAACCTTGTCTTTCCCTCCCTTTTAAATTGCTGGAATGCCATTTTGCTCACACTTCATTTTGAGCTTAACTTGTCCAGAATTCATTGGGTGTTGTGTAGTATATTAAGAGTGTGATTTTTCTGCTGCTTTACTTAGTGAATTGTTTTACAAATGATGTATAAATAAATGTATATTCTTTTACTCAGAAACCTTCAGTCAGTGTTTGTTAGAATCATAGTAATTGCTGTCCTTTGTGTAACTAATTGATACTGCTCACTTTACTCTTGAGATAAGTCTGGCTGCTCAGCCATCGCTACCACATTACTGTGAAGTAAAGGGTTGTACCAAAGGTGAATTTGTACTGTCACTTGTAGTCTTAATAGTGTGTGGTGTTCCCAAAGGGTACTGCTTATGATTCTGCCTAACATCCGCGAACAGTTTGGGGACAGCCCTGTGATGTTCGCTGACATCAAAGTGGTTTGCAGCAATCCATGCATATTTTTGGATACTGTATAACTTTGGCGCCACTCAATGAAACTGTATGAAATGTTGTGATATTATTCTAGACGTGACCTTGAATGGTTCTACAATGTGTGATGCTGTTTTGCCAAGAGGGAACAAAATTAGAGGAGGGGTCCAAATATAATTGAAAGGCTTATAAATATGGTGCAATTTCACGAATCTGCACAAATGTTTGCAAAATGATTTAAGACCCAGATTTGAATATTTTAGCAAAGTCTGGTGGGATTTTGTGAAGAGGGGGCAAAATTAGAGGAGAGAGGAGTTTAACATTTTTAGATGGGTTATAACTTTGTTGCCATTTGTCAAATGTGCACAAAAGAATTTAGAACAATTATAGACCCAACCTTGAATTTTTCTGCAAAGTCTGAATGGCCTTTGTCAACTGAGAGCTAAGTTATATGACTATTTTATGTACGTACATTTTGACACTTTTCAAAAAATAAAACATGGATGGATTTGAAAGAAAGTTGTGCAAGGAGCATTGGCAAGGACTTGAAAGCATGGTTTTGCAAATGTGTCTGAGTCTTATTTTTTTTAAAGTGTCCCAATGTTGGTACAAATAATTGTGATATACCATTGGTGACTGAGGTATAGCCAATGGCCATGGGCAGTGGCCTGATTGTCTGAGTCATAGCCTGTGGCCATGGCAGTGGCCAGATTGTATGAGTCATGGCCAAAGGCGATGACTCGGTTAATCTAGCTACTGGCCATGACCACGAGAGACTGGAAATTGTGTTAAAGTGGGCATGGCCACCAGGTACTGGCTATGTGGTGACATTTTAGAAAATCGGGATAGGTTTGAATGGGAAAATAAATTCTGCCTGTGGCTAAAATTTTGTCCGTGGCTACAGCCCGAAGTGCTGTACAGGTTTGCATCAACAGATCGCTGTGGCTATTGCTGCATAGACTCGGAGACAATGCTTATCAGCAGATAATGACCAAGCACGCCGAACCCGGTGCCCACGTGGTCACCAGGCCACCCTTTGAAAGCATTACCCACCCTTATTTGCGACCATAGTGGGACAATATGTTGGGATTGGATACTGGACTCATTTCCACAACCTCGCAGGAATGACAGGCTCACAATCCAGATGCCTTAATAAAGACTCTAGAGAGTCGAATTACGTGTCGGCTGAGTTCCAACAATGAATACAGCATCAAGAATGGTTTTGAAGACTGCTTCATTATGACAACAGTTACTTTTTGAATAACCCAGTGCTGAGGTGAACAAGGCTCACTCTCCTATTCGAGACCTAACACTTGAAGAAGGAAGCGCACCTTCACAAAAGAACACCATCACTAGCAGCAAGGTAATCTGTTTAAAGTACTAGATGAAGCGCAGTGGTCTACCCATTCTACTGCCCTGCAATTACTTCATAATCGTGTACTTTGATTTACTTATTGGGGCATGCGGCATGGCCAAACTGTAGGTTTAAATAGGGAGAAAAAATAATTTTGCAACTGCAGCCTGGGTGCTGGACAAGATTGCAGCAAAGTTGCGGCCATGCGTCATGCTCATAGCTGTAGGTTAAATGGGAAAAAACTGCTTGCGGCTGCAGCACGGAGTGCTGGATGTGATTGCAGAAAAGTTGTGCGAGGAGCATCAGCAAGGACCTGAAAGGATGCTTTTGGAAATCTGTCCTGTGTTTTACTTTTGTGAAATTGTCGAAACGTAATTACAAAAAATAGTGATATCACTTTTCTGCCATGGGCAGAGGGCCTGGCCTTCAGCAAGGACAAATGTCTACTCTGATTTGCCTATTGGGATATGCTCTGCTGATAACCGCTCACATAAGTGTGCATTGCAAAAAATATGTTTGTTAAAGGAGGTTTATAGTTCCTTCACATATGTTATAAGAGCAATTATTAATAACTTGTATACAGTGATGTAACATTATGAAACATGTTCACTTATAAAAACCTATTCAATTGACAGAACATACTCTGTTAGAGGGACATTATGGTTAAGATGTACCCCACCCTTGGGACTCCTCTGCCCCAGCAGTTAGATAGTGGCTTCCCATCCTGAGATCCTTTGGCACTCCCCCCTTGGGCTCCCATGAGCATGTGTCCATCCATACTGCCGCTTTTAATTATGCACTTCTGTCACTGCACAATGCATAGGTGCATTTATAGGAGCACTATGTACAATCTTTTGGTATACGTATGAGAAATGTAGATGCAAAAGATTTGTAGAACATTGTTAAGTGGCGATTGATGGGTGGAAGTTTAATATATTGATAGGCTATTCGTAGAGTTTTTTAAGTGATTGTTGGATATATGTGTGATGGTTTAAAGCAGGTAAGGAGGGAGTGCTACAAGCATAACAGTAAAAAGAGTAGAATGGCTGTTTTGTGTGATGTTGTGCATGTGTAATCCGGTTTTCTAATAAGGCATGGGCTAGACAGGGGATTGCGGAGACTGTGGATAGTTATAAACAGTAATGGTATGGTGTTTATTGTATACTAGAGAGAAGAATTTCAGACAGAAATTTGTTTGTGTGCTTTTTTCTTTTTCTTTCATATACAATTGTCCATTATTTCCACTAGCACAGTAGAAAATGCTAATGGGAATGTTGCAGAATCTTATTGAATCTAACTACTTTAATGAACTATTTAAATTAAATGGAGTCTATAAGCTTATTTCTTTAATTCTGTTTTTTTAACTGTGGAAGGTGGTTTCTAAAGGAACCTTTTTAAATGTTTTTTTATTTGTTTTGTATTTTTCTTCGCAGGAGATGCCAGAAAGTAAAGTGGGGAGGGAAATGAGGGAAGGGACACCAACCACACATGTGGAGGGGCAGTTGGGCAGAGGAAGATGTTGCGCATGTGTTAAATCTAAGATAGAGGGCAGTGTTTCTCATACTCCTTGATTACAGCTTCAAAAGCACATCAAAATTGCAGAGTGGTGTGTTGCAGTATATACAGAGTACTGTTGTTTTCGAAAGATATGAATCAACATCCTCTTTTATTGCTGGCAAGGTAGCTGGTGGGATTTTGTGTCCCACAGAAGTAGGCTGTGTGGTTACAGCATTGGTTGAGGGAGATGAGGTAGAGGAAGACAGCCTACTACTTCCTAAAAAAGGAACAGCCTTTCTTAGAGCATTGTGGTGGTTGGATTTGGTGTGGCACCGCATGGAGGTGGTCCTGCAGTAGTAATGCCCAGGTGGTCCGCGACTGAGTACAACGTTGCACTCAGTGCATTTCACTTTGGTAGCTTCAGCCTTTGCCACACCCATGATTCTCTCTGGGTGTTAGAGGTAGGCACTTCTTCCACCTCATCTTCCTGGTCTTCTTGATTGTCTTTTGAAGTATTGTGCTTCTTTCGTTGTGAAGGTCCTCTGGTGGTGGTGGTGGTGGTGGTGGAGGTGGCTCTTGGGGAGGAGGGATGGCACTAGCTGATGCCATTTTTATGATAAATAGCCTAATATTCTTCCAAATATGTGCTGTGTGCTAGATTGTTAATGGATAATGAGTAAGAATAAGTGTAGGAGCTGTTCAATGGTACTTTTTGAGCTTCAAGTTCCTAGCTGAGCTGAAAAAGGCAGTTCCAGACTGTTCGCGAAGCACGGACCTGTTCGCAAAGCACAGACCTGTTCGCAAAATGCATACCCGTTCGCAAACACGTCATGCCATGCGCGAGCGCATGGTCACGTGACACTGTACGAAAAGTCTGAGATGATATCAGATGTTCGCGAATGTCAATGAACACAAAAACAGTAGAAAAAGCAAAAAGTGTATCTAAGTGTTATGGAGATGCTTTGCCTAGTCATTCTTTAACCTCGTCTGATCGCCAGGTGGTTCCCTTTACAATCCAGACCTCACAGAGATCCACACCATCCACAAATCCCAGCGTAAAAACTCTACGACGGAACCCGGGTCTTGTATTGTCGGAAAACCGCATGCTATTACTCTGCGGTATTGCCTGAGCCGGGCCAAGCACCTTCTCCCATATCGAGTTTGGCCACAGCCATGGAGACAGTGGCAAATGAGCTTGCCCCTTTTCAGTGGTCTTCCCAGCCCCCTTCCCATTCGGTCCCTTGGTTCACAGTGGAACTCTGTTTGCTTCATCCAAGACCCACCAAGCGGAGCGAAAATGGAGAAAGCATTATGATGCCCTATTATGCAAGGCATTTAAAAAGCAACATACAGCCTACCACAAGGCTTTGAAAGCAGTCAAACTGGCTTATTTTGCCAACTCTATTCAATCGGCTGTCAATGCCCCAGAAAACCTCTTTGAAATAGTAAAGAATTTGACCAACCCGGATGCGAATCTTCGCTTGTCCAGTTGGTAGTTATTATGCGATAATCTCTCAAGCTTTTTTATCAAAAAAATTATGGGGTTTAGGAAAGATATCATAGACAAAGGGACAGTCGTGCCTGACATTGTTGTGGGCTTCCCCCCTGGATGACATTGTACTGTATATACTGTGACAGGCCCCAGAGAATTGTTTTGAGATTCTTGCCAAAGCTATAAACTTCTCTCTGGCTTTCGGTCAAATTCCTGCAAAGTTAAAAGAAGCATTGGTGATTCCTCTGCTGAGAAAACCATCTCTAGATGCTTCAATCTTATCTGATTATCGTCTCATCTCACTACTGCCTTTCCTTAGGAAAGTGAGTGAAGCAGTGTCTACCACGCAGCTGAGCATTTTTCTTGAGGGACAGAATGTTGTCAACCCTTGCCAAATGGGCTTTCGCGCCCTGATGGGGACAGAGTCTGCTCTGGTGGCAGTACTTGACGATCTTACCATGATCAGGGATGAAGGCAGCACGGCAGGCCTTATTCTATTGGACCTGTCGGCTGCTTTTGACACCATTGACCATGGGATCCTACTATCCAGATTACAAGAGGCAGGGTTCTCCGGACTAGTCTTGGACTGGTTCTGTGCTTTTCTGACCTCCCGTTTTCAAATGGTTTCCCTTCCTCCCTATAGATCCTCCCCTGTCTCGGTGACCTGTGTGGACCCGCAGAGTTCAGCCTTGTCCCCGCTGCTGTTTAACCTGTGTATCCGGCCCTTAATGACACTTATCCAGTAATTTGGGTTCTGGGTTGTTTTCCTACGCAGAGGATCCCCAAGTTCTATTTAGACAAGGCCTCGACCAATTGGGAGCAGGAGCAAGGCTAAAACGATGTCTTGACAACATCCCAGGTTGGATGGAAGCCAACTGGCTAATATTGCATGGCGGAAAGATTGAGCTCTTGATTGTGAGCTTGACTGATGCCTCTCCAGGTTGGACCTCTGAATTCTGGCTGCCTTCACTTGGCCCTTTGCCAGAACCTGCTATGGTGGCCCAGAATTTGGGCATCAAAATACCCACTTCGCTGACTATGGAGAACCAGATAAATTCGGTCTGTGGGCTCGGCTTCCTCAAACTGAAGCATTTGAAGAAAGTTCTCCCTTTTATCCCTGGGGAATTTCATGCAGAGGTAGTTGCAGCTTGACTTAATGGCAGCATTGATTGCTGTAATGCCATTTATCTGGCGCAATCATTGTATCTTATTCAGCGTCTCCAGGTGTTGCAAAACGCAGCAGTTCGATTAGTGACACAAATCCCTTTTGGTCAGCATGTCTCCAAGGCACGTCAATCCCTACACTGGCTGTCGGTTGCAGCCTGAGTTCAATTTAAAGCCTCCTGTATGATCCATCGAGCTCTGAGTGGGAAAGGTTGTGGGCCATTCAGGAGAAACTACAGAGCTATAGCCCAGGCCGCCACCCTCAGATCTACCGACGCACCGCTCCGAAATGTTCCCAAATACCAAAAGGAGCGAATCGGGGGTTGAGCTTTCTCCATTGCAGGGCCTAGACTCTGGAATTCATTGTCGCCTGCCCCACGGCATACTACAGACTTCACGCTTTTTTTAACGAAATTTAAAAACTTACCTGTTTATGTGATTCTCCGCTCTCATCTCTTCGGTATCTTTTTCAAATGCGCCATGACGCCTTTGGTGACAGTGCGCAGTATAAGTACTTGATTGATTGATTGATTGAAATATGATGTTAGAAATTGGGTAATAGCAGTTAAGGTGAAGCGTTCTAAATTGGAGACAGATTTTGCTATATTGGGGTATGATATTAGTAAGTTGTAGCAAATTAGGGTGCACTGGTTAAAACCCCTCGAGGACAAAGACAGGAGATTTGCGTCTGACATCCATTCTAGTGCTGTGCTACCGGACCAAAACCACATCAAATAAAGATCACTAGAGCCAGGTTTGTACCCAGTTTGATGCACGCCATGTGTCACCCATTTATGACTATTGACAAAGCACCTGTATGTTCCAAATGGTAAGCCATGAATGATCCTGGATTGTTTACAATATTTACCATGCTTTTGCTTACAGCAGCTGTCTCAGGGGATATTCAAAGCACCTATAGAAAGATTAATTTGTCTTCATATTTATCAATATATTACTGAGATGCTCCAGTTAAAATCAAGCAAACTAAAGGGTCTCAAAACAGTTACCCACATTCTTATGCTATTTTCTAAATGGATTCAACAGACTCTGTCCGTTTTCTCCACCATGAAAATTGTTTGTGTATTGCGGCTTCATGACCCTGCTCAAGAGTGAACAAGACTGCTTCTGCGCATCCTTTAATTCCCTTTATGGTTTGTTATACCATTTGTCAACTAAAGAGTAGCTTCATCCCTCTCTGTAATTGCTTATGAAATATACTGCGTCATTGACAGAATTAACTGCATCTATGAGCGGATAAAGAAATAGTGTGAGCTCATATACACCATTATCAGCAACACTGTGACCCAAGTGTCATTCCATAAGAGATGAGTTATTTCAAAAGGTAGGATTTATGGCCTTCCTGAATCGAATAAACCGAGTGATTATTCAAATGTCAACCAGCAAGGTTTTCCACAATCTGGGATCATAGACAGAAAAGCGCTTGTCACCCCTAAAGACACATCTGGAGAACAGAATGACAAATACAAATTTATCAGTGGAGCGCAGCCAACGTGAAGGATTGTAGCATTTAAATTGTCTGAAAGATAACTGGGCGCCAGATTATGCACATACTTGAATACCAGGCAAAGGATCTTTCCTTAATAGGAAGCCAGTGCAATGTTCTCTGCAGGGGCGAGATTGATACAGATTTGCAGGCCCTAAAAATGAGTCAAACAGCTGCATCCTTGGTCCTCTGGAGCAGGGCCAATTGTCTATCAGGGATGCCAGTTTAGGTGCTATTGCCTTAATCTAATCTAGAATTGATCAGCCCCGAGCACAATTGCAATTGCACAAATCACAGAGTGTATGTTATTTTTATCACTTGTGATGTTGTGCTATGTCATGTTATATTATGTGATGTTATGGTATGGCATTCTAAACTTTGTGTTTTTGAACTCTACTCGCTGCTGTCAATTGCTTCAGGCCGCACGTTGCAATAGTGATAGTCCAAAAACAGTTTGCCAATGACTTAATGACGACTCTCATGCCATGAACTCGTAGTGGAACAATCAGTGATAAGCAGCAAACTCTGAACTTGAAGGGTTGCAACTCGTTTTTTGAAAGATTAAATGTTTTTTGATTAGTTGTACACAGCTACGGATATAAATACATAAATAGGGGCTGTGAGCTGCTTAGGATCCAACCCTCTGGCAGAAATGCTCAACTCTTCAGAGTAGATATGCCAGACCACATTCAGCCGCAGATTGTAATTGTTCAACCATCAGAAACAAAGCTCCCCTGCTCTACAGGTACATATCATAATATCTATTTTGAACTACTGGAGCCACTGCAGGTTAGGGTCTTTTTTATACATGTAGGGTATTTCCGTAGCTCGTACCTAGCAAGAAAGCAATATCACATGACTTCAGGCACAGAATCATTAGAGTACATCTGTTCCATATAAATTGCAGCGCCTTCCACACATCACATTATGATAATCCAGCAGCAGGGATTTAGGCCAATTATTAGGTTGATTAAGGTGGAAGCTGCACGTTTTAACTACAGTAAATGTGCCATCTGGGTCTGTAATGACAATTTGGAGTTAAGTTATGTTTCAGGATTTATACCATGCACAGCTGCTATCTCAATGTTGCCTTGTCATTTCCGCTAGATCTTGTTCCCACTTTAGTAGGACATAGAAAAGGGGGAGTGTTGCAAATTATAGTGCCGCCTACAGGAATTTTAGATTTCTAATAAAAAATGCACATGCAACCAGTGATGTACACTGGATTTCTGACTGATATTATCTACTCTTTCCTCAGGCAAACCACTGGTTGATATAGTCAATATACAACTGAAAATGTAGCATATGGTGTTTGGTAGCCTCAGCTAGCAGGCACATGTAGATGGTAAGTGGGGGTGAGGCAACCCATGTAGAACACCAGATAGTCATTTCTATTCTCTGTTGACACCTTGATCTCAGACAAGAGTCAAGACATCTGAGCACAAGGCAGCATGTGCCTATTTCATTGGCCTTCCCCACAGCGTGCAATGATCCAACACTGTTCAAAATGCAACAGATGCATCCACATGGATCAGAAAGGTTGTATCACTGAAAGCATTTACTTGTGCAGCTAAGCAGCACTTATCATTTCTCCTTCTCGTACGTTACTTTTAACGTTGCAGTACATTTAATTTCAGTGAAGCAGGATGCCTGTTCAACACCAATATTGTTGTTCTGAAAAGAATCAATGCTAATTTGTTTCCACAGATTTCTGTGCAGCAGAGGCTATGTGTTTGCCAGGCGAAATTAAGGACTCTTCCTGCGATCTTAACTTGACACCATCTGATCACAGTAGTCAAGCCAAGACAATCGCTTGACACCTGTTGTAAAATGAGAATGGAATCTTAAGTGGATAGTACCGCAACTTGACAAAACATCACAGCACATCACAGGTTCCTGTGGTGGCAATCTCCCTTGATGCACAGAAGGCTTCGATAGGATTGAGTGGCCTTCCTGTTTGAAACCCTGAAGGCAATGGGATTTGGACCAGCTTTCATGCATTGGGTGGGGCTATTGTATGCGAGCCCCACTGCCAGTGTGTTCACTAATGGCTTAGAGTCCTTTCAACTGAAGAGGGGGACAAGACAAGGATGCCTGCTTTCCCCTTTGATGTTTCTTCTAGCAATGGAGCTCTTGGCTATAATGTTGAGGGCTAATGGACATTTTCATGATCTTGGAAGAGGGGAGTGCTCTGGCAAGAGTCGAGCATTGCTTACCTGATGGATGACATCTGGGGCTTCTCTGAAGTCCCCAGTTACAAGGCCAACTGGAGCAAGCCCGAAGTACTTCCTATCACCGAATCATGCATGCGATACATGTTTGACCACCTGGGGTTTACATGAGCTCCCGAGAGGATGAAGTGCTTAGGGGCTTGGATTGGCCCACAGGTGAAGTTGTTGCCGAAGATCAACTTTGATTGCCTGTTGACTAAACTAAGGACTGACATAGACAGATGTCGCTTCTGAAACTTTCACTGTGGGGCAAGGTCAATTGCATCGAAATGAACATGGCGCAGAGGGTCTATTATGTCCTTTCCATGATCCTGTGCAAGATGCCAAAATATATCTTCAACAATGCACTTATACAGAAATTCTTGTGGGATGTCAAGCCACCTAGGCTAGCCCCGTGGAAGATACAGCTCCCATTGAAACAGGGTGGTAAGAATTTGCTGAATTTCTTCAAATATCATCTCGCATTCACCGTTAGGCATTTATGTCGCATGGTGAGTGCTGCTCTGTACCTGTGGGCTGAATAAGATTCCAGCTGTGTGTCTCAGCTGGAACCTTAGGCCTTGTAGTCAATGACCTTGAGGGGCTCTTGGTCGTTGAGTCCTCTTACTGTTTTTCTGCGTGAGTGATGGTGCAGCAAATCGTGAGGTCTGAACAGCGACCCGTTCCTATTAAGGTCTTATTCTGGCCGTCCTGGTATCTGGGTGGGATTCGGAACATCATATATGGGTGGGATTTGGAACATCAAAGACCTTTTTGAGGAGGGAATATGGATTCCCTTTACACGTCTGTGCAGAGAGTTTGATTTGAGAGACTGCAGTCATGCCAAATACAGACAGCTGAGGGAGAGCATTATGGCTAAGTTTGCTCTCGTTCCGGAAAGAACCAGACAGAGTGTGATTGGTCATTGCTGGAACATTTGCCCCTGCCTCCCATCCAGCCGCCACCTTGTACAATGTCTTTGTGTTAAATCGCAAAGGGGATTCTGAGCTTGCAAATGTCTGGGGCGGTGAACTGGGTGACGTGATTGGTCTTAGCTGCTGGCATAGATGCTTCAACAATGTCTGCTTGACAAGCATGGATTGGGGTCTGATGGACTCTGAGACTAAAATTATCCTTAGTACATATTGGACCGCAGAGCTAATGTTTACGAGACACCTTTTAGAGAGTGACCGGTGCTGGAAATGTAAGCAGGCAAGGGGTATATTGAGCCACCTACTTTGGTTTTACAGCAAGGCAAGAGCCTTTTGGGAAGGGGTCTGTGAGAGGATGGATGGGCCTGGTGTTGGAGTGTACCATTAATCGAAAAGCTTCCCTTTGATTCTTGGGGATGTCACTCTATTAGCGCATCTGTCATTTTCAAAGAAAATCTGTCTACAGCGGAGCTGCATGTTTGCGACAAGGATGATCCTACGTGTGTGGAAATCCTCCAATTCTTTCTATATTGATGATTGTTTGGAGGAATTGTTGACCTTGTCCGCGCACAAGAGGGCCATTTTCAAACACAATGGGGAAACTGATCAATTCAATGATATATGGCGGTTGTTCCTGGATGTATATGACTGATGTGCTTATGGGATGTGTTCCTTGAAATGTTTTCATTGAAGTGATTTTGGCTGCCCTGCTCGTATTGTGATAGGGTCCTGCTGTATAGATCTTATGCGTGGTTTCATTATATATGGTGTGTTTTTTCCTGTTTTTCTCTCTCATGTTGTAGTAATGGATATCGTGATTGCTGTAACCTGACTGCTCTATCGTTAGCTTGCACTGTTTCAGCTGGTCAGGTTTTTATTGTATTCATTTTGTTACATCTTATCTGTGTTTGTTATTGGTACTCAAAATAAAAATCTAATTACAAACAAAGCATCACAGCACTCAAAGGGAAGTTCTTTGTCAGAACTGCACCCAGAGAGGTTGCGCAGTTTTTCTTCAAGTCTATCGAATACAATATGCTTTCAATAATGTCAGCAAGATACAACATGAAACTACGAGTTGAATAGTTCTGCACATTCTGAGAAGTACATGAGTGCCTTCAGTAATCAAATAGGATTTGGCTTTCAAATGTGACCACCACAGATCTGGGTCTATCAGGACAGAATGCAGGAAAACATACATATCAATATGTTGATTATTTTTGTGCTTCACATCCAGGCACAACAAATAACCCTCTTCAGTAAAAGTACTAGGGAACACAGCCTATTCAAATGATATGCAATCTGGATTACAGAAGTAGATACCTACGTGCATTTTCAGGTACACCGCCCAACAAATAAATGAAACAAAGCCTACCATGCAGATAGAAATATGACTAAAGCAAATAGATGATAAGGAACACTAATAAGTAATGTTGTAGTCAATATACAATGTATATCGAAGTTAATAGTTAACTGCAGGCTAGCTCAATGATCCATTGTTGAAACAAATTCATGGAAATCATTTAAACGGCAAACAAGTCTTTCTGCTTCTCATCCTGTGCTTACTTTCCTGGAAACATTCACCCCGGATAACCCCAAGTTTACTAGGATCTATAAAATGGGATAACAGACAGATCATCAAATAAACCACATTAAATTCTCACAAACGCCCATCACAGCTTCACAGTATGGGTAGGAACATATACAACACACATACTTCTGGAGCATTTTGGTGCAAGAGACTGAAGCAAAGGTAGGAGCTTGGTTGTGGAAGAAGCATGTCTTAAGTGTTTGGTAACAGATTGAAAGCTCAGTGAAGGTCACAGGCGCTAACACCATAAGTGAGTAGCAACTAATAAGTTCCACAGAGAGGAGAGCACTCCCAATATATCATACTGACATGACTTGAAGGGCTGTGAGGATCATCGGTCACACGTTTGTCACTGAGAAAAGAAAGATTGATACCATTAAACCCTGATGTACAATACAAAGGGGATTGAAACAAATATGCACCTTCACTTTGAGTCTGTGAATCAAAGGGTGAAAGCTTGAGAGTGGAACTTGGTTCAAACTATGCATCCTCAGAATGGAAATAGGCATTGCTTGCACCTTGAGAATACAGGTCAGCCAAGGAGGAATAGTGGATCTAAGCTGATTGAAGAAAGAGGCTTGTCAGAGTTTCAGGGAGAAGCCCAACTCCGGCCAGCAAGAGTTCACTGTGGCTTTTGGGGGAGCCTTAAACATAGTAGGTTAGCTCATTAGGTGAATAAAGTGCAATGTAAGAGACGGTAGTATAGATTTTCTCCTTAGAAAACATGACCTTTACAAGAGAGGCCATATTGACAAAGGCTCTAGTAGTCGAGTGCTGTTTGATCATCTTAAAGAGCTCCTGGTGAAAATGATTTGCAACTTTGACGTGAGCCGTATAAAGGGTGGTTGTATTATTATTCACCATCTTCTGGTAGGTGCAGGGCTGTTCTGGTTTTTAAAGATCACCCAATGAACAGGTAGGTATCAGAGTGGCAACAGTTGCTTTATTTATGTTGTTTCCCAAGTTTGCTGATCCTTGTCTTGCTTGTCCTCATGGTTTCCTGGAAATACAGGTGAGACTATGGGCCTCATTACAACCCAGGCGTTAAGGGTTTAACGGCGCCGCCGGCGCCGTTAATCCTTAAAGCCTGATTACCATTTTAACGCCTGCTTTTAGCAGGCGTTAAAATGCAAGGCGCTAACCCGCCTTGGTGCTAATTACGGCACCGTAATTTACGGTGCCGTAATTAGCGCCTTCCCCACTCCCATTATGCCCTATGGGGCAAAAATGGGAATGGGGAAGGGTAAATGGGGAATGGGGATTTACCGCCCCACTCACCTTGGAATGGGGCGGTAAATCCGCCATCCTCCATGGTGTATTCACTGGCGCCTGAACGCTGACTACCTAATAGGCTGTGGGAAACAGTCCAGCTGGATAATGTACTATAAGGGCTTTAATACAGGCGGTGTGATCTGGGGGTTGTGAGCTGTGACAGGCCGTTTCCTAGCACTTGTATAAACACAAAAAGGTTGTTGTTATGTCAAGGATTGGCTCTTTTGTTTGAATTATTTGAACACAGTTACTTAGTCCAACCCTGTTTGTCAACAAAATGCCATTGCTACATTCAATCATAAAGAACAAAAGACACCTCGTAAGCCCCAAGTGTGTAAAAAATCAACATATTATTATTGAAAACAAAATCATATAAAAATCTTCAATGTAACAATCACAAACAGGAATAAAGCAAAACAACATTGAGACCTAGCTCATGGGGACACATTGAAATAATATTTACTTCAACAAATACATATTCTTGAACATGAACAAAAGGTACATATAGTTAACACAAATCGAGAATCAATGCAAGAACCATTAACTCAGGAAAACATAAATCCAAAAGCAATTACGTAAAACACAGTGAATCAAATGAAACCATTTGAAATTAACCGGTACGTGAGACAGGACGGACATGGGGGATCGCATGTGAAAACTACATGCTCAGTCCGTTCGTCTATTAATTAGAGGAAAGGCTATCTTTGAATCCAGGCGTTGTTACTGATTCAAAAAGAGGCCCTGGTTTGGGATAAGAGAAGGAAGTGGATCCTTATTTCACATTCTAGGAATGTCACAGAGTTAGAAGTGATTCTTATCTGGGATTGGGTCTGCCAACGCAGAAGGGAGAGTTTAGAGGGAACCCAGAGGGGGTTCCTTCAGTTGGTGGACTCTTAATAGTTTGCGATCCAGGTTAATGATGTGGTCTATGAAGGACCTTCAATCCCCTCTTGTAGCAGTGTGTTTCGGCGGTTTGAACAGGTGAAGTCAATTTATTCAGAAAAGAAGAAAAAGATGATCCGGCTTCGTCAGGGCAGTGGGTAACAGGACCCTGTGGTTCAAGAAAAAAGGAAAAGAAAAGAGAATAATGAGAAGATGTTCAAGAAGGAGCTGGGGGGCGGGGGAGTTTTACAATTAGCTGCTATTACGGGATGGGGGGTTCAACATGTATAGAATGTATGATACATTAGTTAAATAAATATATCTGTGTTGACATGTTTACAGACAGCTTCAAACTACGTATGTAGTCCCAGTGCCGGCGGTATTCTAACTATGTACAGTTAATACCTCCCGGGGAGACAAAATCTTAGTTATGGGGCCCCTTCTAGAACCCCACATGGATCCCAGGTTACAACAACCGTGAGGGCACCCCCATGGCAGTAGTGACGAAAAAAGGCTGGACTGCATAGCAGCGGAGGGAATGATGGACTCATCTATAGATGTCGGGGACAGAGCAAACAACCTGTGCCTCTGATTGTGGTAAAGGTCTGATAGTACTGGAGGTAGGACAAGCCTGAAGGTGTCTGGCATCCAAAATAAGAAGCTGTCAGGTACAGTGCACCTGAAATTAAGCAGAGAATGATACGGTGCTTTAGTCAAGTATAAGGGGTTAGATATATGGTTGTGCGAGTGCACTGCGTCATCCGTTGTTCATGTGGAGCAGAGACATCATGGTACGCAATGTGTTTACATATGAAGGTGTTGAAATGGTACCTGTATCGATTAAAAGAATTAGATGCCAGCTGTGTGTCGTCTGGTTGTCGTTTGGCTGACGTGCCCCTTGAAGAGATGAATCTTATGCTGTGTGGGGAAGGGTGCCAGACCTGTAGTGTCGTTGTTCATTACAAAATGCACGGAGCCCTTACAGATTCTGGCGTGGTGTATCTAGACCGGAGAGAGAAAATGTCACTTGTCAAGACATGCCTCCCTTCGTTTGGTATTAAGATACATCTACGAGGGCAGTGAGCCCAAGGTAGGAAGAAAGAGAAAGTGTACAGGATGTGCGTTCGTGCGCAGTGAAGGAGGCCCGTACCTGGTGTTGAGAGAGGTTAGTGAAACTCTCTGCTGAGTATTCCCGGGAACAGGAGCTGCAGAACGCTGAGTGCTGCAGCACGCCAGGCCGTCGCAGAATGCACAAGAACACTGAAGGTAACTATAGTTACGGCGGCCCGTGTAGGGGCCAGAAAAGCATTGCGCTACCTGATTGGTGTACGTCACAGGTAGGCGGTGCCGGAGTGCATGAAGTCAAGGCAACGTCTCCTAGCGGGAACGGGGGGTTCAGGAAGAGGGATGTGCAATGGCAGCATGCCAGCAGGGCACAGTACCGATGAACCGGCCCGGCTTCTGTGCAGATTAACCTTTTTGAAGCTCAAATGCTGGCAAAATACATTTGTAGGATGTTGACGTGCAAAAACCTACAGATTGGTTGGGAGAATATATGTAAAACAACAGGCGGTGTTGGTAACAGGAAGAATAATGTCCTGAGTTGCACAGTTGACGATTTGAAAAATGGTGAATAAGAAAAATAACGCCCCTGTGGGGGGCTGTATCTGCGAGTGTGTTGCGCTTGATTGCTAAAAGTTGAATGAGTGTCTAAGAACAATGGGCCGGGAGGCCATCCAGTGTGGGGACTCACCCTGCTTGGCACCCAAATAGGGCCCCTCTCAGTACTCAGTAGGGAGTACAAGGTACCCACTGGTGGTGCCCTGTGCCGATAGTGGGCACATGCTCCTGTTCAAGGAGCCATGGGGCGGAACTGAGGAGGAACATATGTTCCCCGCCCTGGGGCCACAATGGGCCACAAGGGTATATCGTGGGATGTTGGAGGCGGACTGGTTTAGGGGAGAAGTTGTTCATCCAGTACATTTTCAAATTAATCCAATCTGTGGATCCACCTCTTCCCCATGCTAAGTAGTCTGTTCTGTATATTTGGACCCGTTTGAATTTTATCCAAAACCCACCAGAGAATATCATCTGGTGTATGTTGATTAGCCAAAAAATGTGTGACCAGGGGTGCAGTGATGTTTTTGCATCGGATCCTAGACCTATGTTCTGAGATCCGGGTACCAACATTGCGCATCGTTTGGCCCACATAGCGAAGGCCACATGGGCACTCGATGCAGTATATCATTTGGCTGCTTTTACAGTTTGATTTGTTTTTGAGAAACCATTGCTTCCCACCAATTCCAAATGTTTGAATTTTCTTGGTGAATTTACACACAGAACAGGAGCCACAAGGGTAGTGCCCTGTCACTTTCCGTAGGTTCCAAATTCCTGTGCGTAGTGGATCACGAGTAAATGAGGAGTGCACCAGATGTTCCTTGATGTTCCTGGCTCTCTTAAAGGCAAATCTTGTTATCGGTTCATCTGGAAGTTGTAGCCTGACTATAGGCCAATATTTGCAAATCACTTTCTTGAGATTGAAAGTATTGGGGCCATGTGTAATAACGAAGGTCACCCTTTCTTCTTTATGTTTATCAGTGTCCGTCCGTGGAGTCAATAGTAAATCTTGATTGGTGAATATGGCTCTTTTGCTTGCGATGGTCACTGATCTTTTCGGGTATCCGCATGCCCGTAGTCGCGTTCCCAAAGCAGTCGCATTCTCATAGAAATCTTCTAACGAGGTGCAGTTTCTCCTAACCCAGGAATTGACCATATGGAAGGTTCTGTTTGATGTGTTGAGGGTGGTCACTCTAATAATGTAAGAGTGTGTTACGGTCAGTTGCCTTTCTGAATAGATTACAGATGAGTTTGTTTTCTTGGCACAAAATTTGAAGGTCCAGAAAATGTATCCGGGTATTCCTTTACTCCATCATAAACTGAATGTTATTGTTACATGTGTTGAGCCACTCCCAACGTTTTTTAAGGGAAGTCTCATCATCTCCCCAAATGAAAATAATATCATTAATGTAACGATGCCATTGAAGGATTTTAGAACTCCACTGGTTGATTTGGCTGTATACAAACTGTTCTTCAAAAGACACCATGTACAGGACAGCTAGACTCGGGGCAAATGTGGCACCCATTACTGTTCCCTTTACTTGCAAATAGAACTGCACACAGCATCCAACGAAGAATTCGCTCTGCAAGGTAGTCGTCGGTGAGTTGAGTGGTAAGGAGAGTGGAAAGTGGGTGAAGAACAAGGATACCAGTGGGAATGCTCACAAAACTAGCATCAACTAGGAAGAGCTGGTTGGACACAAATCTGAAAGCATTTGCTTCAGTTTTAGGCTTTGTGAATCAAGTATACGACAGCAGGTGCAAATCAGAGATGTTTTTGTGGATTTTACCTTTTTGAATCAGGCCATGTTTAGTTTCTAATACAAAGAAATACAAGTCATTAAGTACCCTTTATTCCATAAACGTTTAACAGAACAAAAAGGCAGTGATGGTTCCATGCCCCAATTACAATGCTTAATTAATTGATATATCCAACTCCTTTAGATACATATTTGTTCCCATTTTTTAGCACATAAATCCCTATTTCTTTAAATACAATTTCACCGACACTTGGTATAGAGTGTCCCTTAGCTTCAACTCTTGAAGTTCTCACATATTGAAACAGTGGAACCCTGCAGGATGGTTCATCTGTCATTCTGTGTCATTACAAAAGTTTCATATCGCTCTGTGACAATCTTAGATATGGCCTTTAGTTTCCGTTATTGTTTTAAGGCACAGCTGAGAGAAAATGATCATATGCAGCTGTAGCAGACTTTAGGGGAACCTAATTGGGAATCTGGATTGGTCAGCAGCACTTAACAGGATTTTGTTCAAATCAGAAGCCAACTGGAATAAGAACAATCTCTTAAAATGTACCTCATGACCCACACATGGCAGATGATATATTGTTCCAGAACAAGGGATAAAGAATAAATATACAATACATGCTCTCTTACCGGCTGTTCCATAACAAGAGACCAATCAGGTGCACCTGATGTGTAGCATAATTCAGGTACACTCAAGGACATCAACAAGGATGCCAAAAATAATAAAGTAACCCTGAGATCTCCCCTCAGCAAGAAGACATTTTCAACTCCATCTTGTATGCTTGCTGTGTTTGGGAGAACATGGTTCAAGCCTGCTTTTTCAACCTGCTGCCAGAAATGAAATGTCTGACTCCTGGAAAAAGGAGACGGAAAACCATCCTGTGAAAGAGAGGCTAGAAAAAACCTGGGAGAATGGAAACTAATGGCTCCTATGGATTCCAATGGCAAGGTTTTCTACAAATGGAGCTTAGATAAGATTACAGATTGAGTGAAAGCAGCCGAGAGAATTCTTCTGCTCCGGGCAGGGTTTATTCCTGGATTGGCCACACAGGACGGGCATTTGTCCAGCTCTGTTTGGCCCAGAAACATATGCACCATAGTTGTAGGATCACACAAGCTTGTTTGATATATTTCCATGTGTAATGGAGTCAGAGGGGATGGAGATCACCCCCAGCCCAGGTTTTCATCAGAGCCAGTCCTGTCCCAGACACGTGGTGTGGGAGTTGGGAGAGCCCAAGACCCTGTCCTTTCTACATGCGCCTGCATCACTAAAATGAGTACCACCTTTTCTTGCCCGTACATGTATTACACAATACTGGCCAGTCTGTTTCAGTTTGTCCAGTAGGACTACATTCCCCATAAGTCCTGACGGTGGAAGAGCAACTCACGCGTGAGAGAGACAGCAAGATACTTTGAATCTGCAGAACATTCCTCCATCAAAGTGGCGATTCCAGCACTCTATGTGACACAGACATGCAATTCTCCTTCAACAGCGCTGCGGAATGGCCCACAAACCAAAGTGGCAATCTTAGCACTACGCAATGCAGACATTGAGCTTACCTTCACCAGGGCTGCAGAGTGGCCCATGGAGCAATGCAGCCATCACAGTGCTTTGCACGGAAAAGACTGAGGCTTTCTGTTTACCTCTAAAGGGGCCACATAGCGGGCCGCATATCCAGTTGGCATCCAAAACGTTTGGTGCGATACGAACTGGGACATTGCTTTAGTTTAGAGCGGGCCACCATGCCTAAATTCCTGCAGACACTACTACGGGAAGAGATGGGCTTAAAGTCCAATATATGTCTTTGCTTACCTCTAATCCCACCCTGGTGAAACACAAGATAGTGGTTGGCTCGGGGAACCTGCTGAACTAGTGAGCCAATGGAGGGGGAACAGGGAGAATAAAAAAGGGTAAAGGAGACAAGAAGGTGGGGATTGTTCAGGTGAGGTCATGAGAGGAAAAGAAGACCAAGAGACCAAGCGGAAGAGCGATGGTTCAAAGGAGCGTGGAGAAGGATTGTTGGAGTGTGCAAGTTGAGGTATGTGTTGGTGTGAGAAAGTGTTCCTTAGATGTAAGCGCACGTGCAAGGGTTGAGAGGGTGGACTAGCAGAGTCAGGAGTGAATGAGAAAATGCCTGGGACAGTGAAAGGAGTGCGACTGTGGGAGAAGGTGTTGGAGTGTAGAATAGTAGTAGTAGCGCAGAGAGTAGTAGTAGTGTGGCAAGGTGACAGAAGCAGTGCAGGGAAAGAAAAGTAGTGGTTTACAGCGGAGGGGGATAGAGAGAGAACATCGGAGGGACAGAAGGGAAGAGTGAGGGAGAGAGATAAAAAGGAGAGTTGGAGGACGAAGGGGAGGAGAGTAGAAGGAAAGGAGAGGAAGGTTCAAAAATCAGGGTGAGGCGTACGAGGGCATGAAAGAGAAGGATCAAGCCGGACTGCAGTTTCTGATAGGCTGATATTCTTGTACTGAATTGTATTCTGGGACCTAGTTTAGAATACAGCTAGATTGTCCCCAGAGAGGGACAGATAGAAAGGGTGTTTGACCTTAAAACATCACAAACAGGCAGGCAGAATATTAATGGGACTTACTGATCTCTAAAGACCATCCTGGGACCGAACGGTGCCTGGGCTAAAAAGAGAACTGCCTGTACTAGATCAGAGAGCAATGGACAGCCCTTAGCGAGACCCTTTTCAATTTCTTTTTATAAAAACCCTCTAATTATTTTTATCGTGCATCATTTATTTATTTTTTTGTTTGCTTATTAGGCGCATATACAATAAGAAAATACTGTTTCAAATCACCCACAGGGCAGGGAGGGAGCAAGGGTGGGAAAACATTAAAAACACAATATTTAAGAGCAAAGGGGGAAAAAGCTAGAACAGACCAACCTACTATGTCTTTTCAGTATTCAGAATGTGCAAGTTCAGCAAGGAAGAGGGAAGTGGGGGAGTCCGAGCTCATGGGTGAGCCACAGATGAAGTACTAGGAATGTTGATTGCTACACGGACTGGGTCGCAGGAGGTGTAAGTGCGAACCTCCAGAGCACAGGGTGTGCAGATGTAAGTGCCATGGATAGACAGGAGCTGGGTAGAATTGGTGTGGGAGGTCAGGGCACTGAGGATGCATAAGGTCCCTGAAAGAAAGCACACACTCCAGTGAGGGATTGAACTGGAGCTTTAATCCAAGCCAATCACATACAGACCACCAGCATCTCCTTCCTCCAAACTGGGCCTCCAACAACTCTATAACTAGCAGATTCAATCCTAAACATTCCACATGACATATAAATACATTCTGACACTACATCATAGTGATAGCAAAGCATTCCATTGAGAACATGAGCTACATCATAGGTGGCCTGCATGTATAACTATTTACAAGAGCATCTTCATACTATTTACATAAGCAACATCACAACAGTCCCAGGGCACCGATCGCAGCAACTGGGGGATTAGCAGAGGAGAGAAAAAAGGAAGGAGGAGGAAAGTCTTAACGAGCTTCTGGAATTTGAGAAGATCCTGCTCAAGGCACAGAGGGAAGGGGAGGCTATTCCATAGGAGGGAACCCGCTGATTATAGTGAACAACCACCTAGTCTCTGTTTAGCAAAACGCTTTACACACAGAGAGTTGGTGACAGAGGAATGTAGTGGTCTAGAGGGAGAGTATTTAGTGAGATTAAGTTGAAGATAGTGTGGTGAATATGTGAAGATAGTGTGGATAATATGAAATATAGTAACCTGGAAAGAGACTGCGCCTAATTTTTGCAAATTAGTTTTATTTCTCAGAAAATTGCCCTTATAGTTGATGACACGTGTTTCGGTCCTCCAAGGACCTTTTTCAAATCAGGGCTATTGATTAGTCTTGTAGTCATGTAAGATGCCCCTATCACATAATGTGAAAAATGAGCTTCCATATGTGTAAATACGAGTTTTACATACCGTATTATTCGATTTTTAGAGCAAGACCTGTTTAATAGGTAATACAACACGATGTAGGCGACAATTAAGACTAATGGTTGTTTCTTTTAAATTACTATGACAACAGTTTCAAGGTTAATGGGAACAATCCCAGGAAAAAAAATTTGAGACGAATTTACTAATTCCCGAAGAGGGTAAGTTTTAAAACAATGCGGCATAGTTTCATCTTGGCAGTATAAAATTGGAATTATTGTGACTAACAAGACTTTTCATTTGTCTTGTGTTTTTCTGTCTGTTTCATTTCGTCCCTTTTTTCCCCTACCCTCGGTTTGCATTGTATTTCATTTATATACTTTTTTCACATTTGGTTAAATTATTGTAATCATTGACTGTGTTTTCCACTTACCTCATTGTATCCTTCCCAATGCCAATCCCTACTTTTCTGTCTGGCGCACAAACTATTTTTGCTTTGGTTTGACACATGAACATGGGATAATTTTGATGTGTTTTTCATTTGTAGAACTTTATTTGTTTATTGGTTGGCATTGCATTGGATAATTATGTGACTCAAAACATTATGAATCTGCAACTGTTATTAACTCTATGGTTGTACATGGAATGCGCTAAGCCCTGATTTGAAAAAGGCCGATAAGGGGCGAAACACGTGTCATTAAGGGCCAATTTATCATTAAATACGATTTTCACCTTATTGGGTGCACTGTCCTGGATCCTTTCCTTTTTCTTTCTACTGTGCATGACGGGTTCCTCCCGGTTTACTGTCAATCCAGTGACCTGCGACGGAAATTGAATTTATTACGTAGATTTAGGGGGTCTCCCATCCCTTAACTACATTGTGTGAAACAATTTGAAAGACTTGCTCAGTCACAATTGAATTATTAATGAGTGGCCAACTAGACCAGCTGTACTCATAAACCTGGCCCATATTTGAGTACACCAAGTATAGATTGCAGTACTTTTCCTTCCAGCTAGTCCAACCATTGTATTTTAGTCTTCGGAAGTAATGCTGTACCATATAAAATTCCCAGTACGATACCCGTTCTATATATATATATATATATTTCTGAGGCTTGTGGAATCTGCTTAGATCACATGCTGTGCATAGGCCGACATCTAGTGGAAGCTGCCGAGTATTACAGTTTGTTTTTTCGAAACTCGAAAATAGGCGTCGACACAGGGCGTGCCAGTAATACTATCCCTAGTGTGACGTCCACTGTACCCAAGATCCCTCACGCGTCTAGGGTCCTCAGATTGTTTTTTTTCGCCATACTGGTCAGAAGCATCTTGCGGAGTCCCCTGGCCTTAGCCATACTTTTGCTAAAATTTAAAATTATTAATCTATTGACATCCTTCACCACCCCAACGTCGAACTTCGACACTCGACGCCGGCTGGAGAAGAAATCGACCGTCGGCTGCACGACGGATTTGGGCCTCGGAAGGCCGCTGGCCTCGGCCTGGACCTGGTAGGCCGCTGGCCTCGGCCCTGCAAGTAGGGAGAGTGGGGGGTGGTACATACTCTACACTCTTGTTATATAGGTACACCGTATACATTTCCTACACTTAACAGCCCGCTGCCTCAAGGTGCGTATGGAGGGTACCCCTTTTCAATTCTGCCCCAAGTGCAACCGCAAATACCCTTGGGTTGACAGGCACGCCACGTGCAATCTCTGCTTGCCGAGGGACCACCCCGAAGCGAACTGCAGAGCGTGGAGTAGGTTTAAACCTAAGACACTTACGGACCGTTCGACGAAGCGTTGGGCCCACCACGCCAGGCAGGCGGCCATGGCAGCGGAGGGCGCCTTCAGCGATGGCAGCGACGCCGTACTTTCGGATGGCAAGGGCATTACGGCGTCGAAAGACAGCCGAGCGCAGGTCCCCGACCTTGGAAGGTCGTCCGGCAGGGCGGCTATGGGGAAGACCCTCGGCGACGCAAGCGCTTCACATACTACACACACTAAATACACTAAGTCCAACCGAGACTCGAAGCATCTTGCGGAGTCCCCTGGCCTTAGCCATACTTTTGCTAAAATTTAAAATTATTAATCTATTGACATCCTTCCCCACCCCAACGTCGAACTTCGACACTCGACGCCGGCTGGAGAAGAAATCGACCGTCGGTTGCACGACGGATTTGGGCCTCGGAAGGCTGCTGGCCTCGGCCCGGGCCTGGTAGGCCGCTGGCCTCGGCCCTGCAAGTAGGGAGAGTAGGGGTGGTACATACTCTACACTCTTGTTATATAGGTACACCCTATACATTTCCTACACTTAACAGCCCGCTGCCTCAAGGTGCGTATGGAGGGTACCCCTTTTCAATTCTGCCCCAAGTGCAACCGCAAATACCCTTGGGTCGACAGCCACGCCACGTGCAATCTCTGCTTGCTGAGGGACCACCCCGAAGCGAACTGCAGAGCGTGTAGTAGATTTAAACCTAAGACACTTAAGGACCGTTCGACGAAGCGTTGGGCCCACCACGCCAGGCAGGCGGCCATGGCAGCGGAGGGCGCCTTCAGCGATGGCAGCGACGCCGTGCTTTCGGACGGCGAGGGCATTACGGCGTCGAAAGACAGCCGAGCGCAGGTCCCCGACCTCGGAAGGTCATCCGGCAGGGCGGCTATGGGGAAGACCCCCGCCGACGCAAGCGCTTCACATACTACACACACTAAATACACTAAGTCCAACCGAGACTCGACGACGTTGAGTTCTCGGAAAGAGGCACAGACAGAACGGTCCAATTCGGTGTCCTCTGGGCGCTCTCGATCAAGATCGCCGCATGACTCCAGGCAATCATCCACTCTTGCCAAGAGTGCCTCGCTCCCTAGGCTAACAGAAGTTCGATCGTCGGAAGACGAAGACGACTTCCACCCCCAGGCCGCGCTCCAGGAGACGGAGCCCGCAACTAAAGCCAGCGAGGCCCCACGCTCGAAGGACAGGGACACCTCTCCCGATCCTCGACACCAGGCGTCGAAAAACTCCGGAGCCACTAAGGGACAGGGAAAACATTTTTCTACGCACGGGGAGGGGGGAAAACAGCAGAAGAAACTACCTGTACATTCTTCCACACCTGGTAAACACTCCACCCCCCCTAAACAGACAGACAAGCCCAGGTCTGCTGATAGGTCCACAACCAGCAAAGCTACTCAAGACAAATCCTGTCTCCGTAGCTACAGGCAGAGAGGGGGATCGCGTCTCTAAAGGAGCCATCTCGAAGTGGATTATTAACTGTATCCAGCTGTGTTACTCACTCTCTGAAAAGACTCTGCCTTTTACGCCAAGGGCCCACTCTACTAGAGGCATTGGGGCCACTCTGGCTTTCATTGCAAATGTTCCCCTCGACACCATTTGCAAAGCAGCTACTTGGAGCTCATTTCACACTTTTACTCAGCATTACTGCATTGACACCCATTCCAAGACAGATACACAAGTGGGACAAGCGGTTCTAATACATTTATTTGCTCATGACCCTTCTCACATCCCACCTCCTTCTTCTGGTACTGCTCGCTAATCTATGCACAGCATGTGATCTAAGCAGATTCCACAAGCCTCAGAAGGGATACATTACTCACCGTAATCGTATTTCTGATCTGCTTAGATTCACATGCGACCCACCCTTCCTCCCCTCCGAGAGAAGGCGCATGATTGCTTGTAGTCTTAGCTTTCTGTCTATCTGCTTGGATTATCTGTACTCACGCTACTCCTCATGCTACCTCATGTCAGAAAAAATACAATCTGAGGATCCTAGACGCGTGAGGGATCTTGGGTACAGTGGACGTCACACTAGGGATAGTATTACTGGCACGCCCTGTGTCGACGCCCATTTTCGAGTTTCGAAAAAACAAACTGTAATACTCCTCAGCTTCCACTAGATGTCGGCCTATGCACAGCATGTGAATCTAAGCAGATACAAGCATCAGAAATACGATTACGGTGATTAATGTATCCCATATATATATATATATAGTTATAGTTCCTTCAATATTATGACCTCCCCTAGTGCTAATACCTTTCTTTATTACCTGCCATTTCCTCATGACCTTAGGTGAGATAAAATCATACTGGTAGTTACAATCTCCATACGATTTATTAGGGCTACCTAAATAAATGTATTTCTCAACAACTTCTACCAGTTTATTATTAATCTTCCCTTCAAAAGAGATTTTTTTGGATTCTCGATGTACTTCCCAGTATTACAATCCAGTATTACAATCTTTGTCTTTCAAATATTTACACAAAGGTTATTTCTGTCCGCAAATGTGACCAAGGTATTTGCTGCAAACCTATCTGTGTATAATCGAGCAGGACTGTATCGTCCCCGTATCCCAGCCATGGAACTGGGACACCTCCAATAGATGTTGGAAAATAATGAGCTCCACTAATTTCACAATCCATCTCTGACAGGTTAGGCCAACAGCAACATCCAGTCTGATACATGCAGATAAAACTGGATTTATTTACTAGACTCAGTCTCTAAAGCCAAATTAGCTTATTGAGTTCTTCATAGTATTGAACTTTGGGCTCTTTGTTAATCTCCCTTGCACTCTGTTGCACCATGGCAGGTTAATGAGGTATACAGTGATAATAACAAAAATAGATAACAACAAACATTTTCAGTGAAATCCAAATAACGAAAACAATGTCGACATTTTTAATATAAGTATATGTGGGGGGTAAGGGATAAAAAAGGGTGGGGGGTTTGGGGAAGTTAGTAAAGAGGAGGAAATGAGGGGATCTGAAATGTGCGTTATTTAAATGTCACTAAAAATGTTTGTCGTTATTTATTGTATCATTTTAAACACATGGAACTCGTTTATGAATATAGGTATTTTGGCACATAGCTTGACCATTTGTATCTTGAGAATGCCATTCACCTAGGCATAAGGGGCTCTGCCCTCAGATGGATCTCCTCCTTCCACTCCAACTGCTCCCAAATAGTCTCTCTCCATCCTTTCTCCTCTATCCCCCACCCAGTCACCCACAGCCTCCCCTAGGGAGGCTCCCTCTCACCCCTCCGCTTCAACATCTACCGTTCACCCTTCACAAGCTCATCCGTTCCCACAGTCTCACCTGTTACAACTATGCAGACAGCACCCAGATCATCCTCAAGATTCCCAACTTCCCCTCCCCTCCTAACCCCACTCAGACCTCACATCCTGCCTCGCTGATCTTGACTTCTGGATGATGAACAATCACCTGCTCCTCAACCTCGGAAAACTCAAAATCCTAATCTGCGGCAAAACAGCTCACCTTCCCCAACCTTTCCCATGATCGCATTCTTTAGGACCCACGCCCAGTGCATCCCCCTCAATCAAAAACCTAGGATGCACTTTTAGCTCAGACCTGAGCCTCTCCCATCACATCAATGCAGTCTACAGATCATGCATCTTCCCCCTCTGCATTCCAAAGCAGATTTTCCCTTATTTCTCCTACCCCATAGAGATTCCGCAGTCATGGTCATCGTCCTCTCGTACCTCAACTACTCTAACTCCTTCTACCTAGGCACACCCATATATCAACTGAGAAAGCTCCTTCGGGTTCAATACTTTGCGGCAAGGCTTGTCCTCACACTCTCCCCTGCACTCAGGATACTCCACTGGCTGCCCATCAGTGACTGGACTCCTTGAAAGCCATGTGTGTTACCTACCATGAAATCCACAAAGTCCTGAATTACTCTGAAACAAACTCACTCGCTAACACCCCACCAGAATCCTCAGATCAGGCTCTGCACACCTCCTGGTAGTCCCTGCTTTCAAGTTCTCCAGATTAGGAGGTGCCTGTTTCTCGGTGCTCGCACCCACCTTCTGGAACTCCCTCCCCCTCCCACTCCACCTCATAGAGGATCACCTGACCTGAATTTTGGTCATTTGCAAGGCAGAGTGCATAAGTGCGTGACAAAAGGTGGTGTACAAATGAAGTAAACGCTGCCTGCCATGTACGCATGGCAAGCAGTTTTTTCAGTAGATCCCTATGGGATTATCAGGGTTCCCTTGGACTCCTCATTTTCATGTCATAGAGCGGGTGCAAACATGAGGAGACATTCCCGGTTCCCAGGAGATTCAGCAATTCACGTAATAATGACAGAGTTACTTTGTGTCCTCAGAATCCTTGTTCATCCAAAAGGAGCGTCTTTTCAGAGAACGGGATGGGTTGCCCTGGAAACGCTGGCGCCCATTGCATACCGGCAGGCCTTCCAGCCTACGGTGGCGCGTTGTGCGTGCGGTCAGCTGATCAGGATATTAGCCCCGCCCCCGCTGCACAACGCTGCTTCTGAATTTGTCATTTCTAAGCTGCGTATTTTGGTACCTTGTTCCCCTGTGTCTCGTTCCCCTGTTCTACCCTTGGAGTTACCTTGCCTTGTCCTTTTGTCATTGTTCATTGATCTCTGTTGCCAACCCGGAACGTCTCAGGACTGCAACCGCTTAGCCCTTCAAGTCTTACCTGCCCGCTGCAAACTCAGAACGTTATTTGGACTGCCTTCGTCTTATCCTTCAAGTCTTACCTGCCCGCTGCAAACCTGGAACGTTATTTGGACTGCCTTTGTCTTATCCTTCAAGTCTTACCAGCTCGTTGCAAACCCGGAAGTT
This sequence comes from Ambystoma mexicanum, assembly GCF_040938575.1. Classification (NCBI taxonomy): domain Eukaryota; kingdom Metazoa; phylum Chordata; class Amphibia; order Caudata; family Ambystomatidae; genus Ambystoma; species Ambystoma mexicanum. Next base: position 646,070,182 of record NC_090923.1, read on the forward strand.
ATTTGGACTGCCTTCGTCTCATCCTCCACGTCTTACCTGCATAACACCCAGCCGGAATCTTCCCTGGACTTCATTCGTTTTATTCTTCCACTTCTTACCTGCATACCGCCAAGCCGGAATCTTCCCTGGACTGCATTTGTCTCATTCTTCTACGTCTTACCTGTATATCGCCAAGCCAGAATCTTCCCTGGACTGCATTTGTCTCATTCTTCCACATTTTACCTGCTAGCTACTAGACCGGAGGACTCTAAAGAACTTTAAAAGACCTCAGCGCATCGGCGCTTGGATCAAACTTAGGCATCCTCGTGCCGGCGGGAATAGGAAATAAGACTTTGTGTTCCCAGAACTACCACGCAACTACATCAGTCTTCTCTTCAGAATTACATCAGAACTCAACCAATCTCTTGGTAAGCTGCCACTACCCGGTTTCTTCTTGTTTTGCTACCTTGTATTAATAGTCATAGTAATAGCTACATCTCTTGTTTCAGGGTGCTCACCTATCTAACTTGGAACTTATCAGTCCCATCCGCCATTCTTGCTTGTGAGTATCCGCTCATATCTTGCCTAAGTATTTAATTGTACTGGACCATACATATTAATACTTGGTTACTTTTTCTTGCAGCCAGCTGACTAGGTACCAGGGTGTACCAAATATTTTCGGGCAATACTCACCTCAATCTGTCCTTTTTTACTCTTGAGGGGTATATTGTCAGAAAGACTCAATTGCATCACGACGTGTCAAGCCAGCACTGCAGCATTTAGTTCTTGGTCCCTGACATATTCAGAAGCCTATAAAATGGAAGAAGCCGCTGAACATTTTGCGGCTTTGTCCAAAGTGGTGGCAGAATTAAGGGCCGACATGACAGCAGCACATGATGCTACTCAACGTCGTATCAATGAGTTACATGCTGGCTTGCAGTCAGGAGCTGGAGCACCTAATTCGGGTGTCGAAACTGTTGCTGGAAGGGCTCAATCTAGAACTGAGTCAGGTCCTGTCTACATGGCAGCACAGTTTCCATTGGCTCCTCCGGAAAGGTTCTTGGGGGACCCTAAGACCTTTCGAACGTTCATTAATCAGTGCCGCTTACATTTCCTGTGTAGACCTGCCTCCTTTCCGGATGCTACTACAAAGGCAGCTTTTGTTTTGTCTAATCTTGGGGGTACTGCTGCAGTATGGGCCAATCCCCTGCAGGAACAAAGTAGCCCGTTACTTCATGATTGCGAAGCATTGATTACGGCCATGACCCGTGTCTTTGATACTCGATATAAGTCACAGGCTACAGACCTGGAATTGCTTTCTTTACAGCAAAGAAATCTATCTCTCTTGGAATATTTGGCTAAATTCAATCAGTTGGTTGCAGAAACAGACTGGCCAGATGAAAAGAAGGCTGCCTTGTTCTATAAAGGTCTTTCAGAAGGTTTGAAGGACATTTTAGCAACGGTACCGGTTGTGCCTACGGGTTTCCCAGAATTGGTGGACCTTGTGTTGCAAATTGATGCTTGCAAGGCAGAACGGAAAGGCGAACAAAGAACAACCCTAGCCGTGCCACCGGTCTTGACGTCTGTTTCGACCTCCGAGCCAATGCAGATCGGTGCTATTCGAGGTCCACTTACCCCCACAGAAAGAGAACTTCGAAGGGCTAATCATTTATGCTTCTACTGTGGTTCATCAGAACACTTTCTGAAACAGTGTCCCAAGAAACCTAAGAAGGCGGGAAACACCAAAGCTCGACAATAGACGGGGTCCCGTTGTCGAGTCCGGTTATCTTGGACCCCAGATCCTCGGCTCCCTTCTCAGTTTTGGCTACCTTGTCTAGTTCCTCTAAGAAACCCTGGCCTGTTGAACTCATTCTTGATTCAGGTGCAACCGGAAATTATGTGGACGCTCAATATGTTCTTGATCATTCCATTCCGTTACTTACTAAGAAAACACCAGAATTAGTCAATGCAGTGGACGGTACATCTCTGATCTGATCTCCGGTCTGGTGACGGAACAAACCATTGACCTTGTGTTATCCATAGGTACCTCACATTCTGAGGTCATCCATTTTGATGTCATCTCAGCTCCACAACTCAAGCTGATTCTGGGATTTCCCTGGTTAACAAAACACAATCCCATCATCGATTGGTGTCACGTTCTGTTGAATTTACCTCGGCTCAATGTCAGGAGTTTTGTCATGTATCTATGGTTGAATCAGGAAACCCTAGCTCCATGATCCTGGATGCAGCCTTTACTGTTGGGGCTATCACTACAGTGCTCCTTCCTAAGGAATATGAGTCTTTCAGGGATGTTTTTGATAAAAAAGCAGCAGAAAAGTTACCTCTGCATCGTCCCTATGACTGCCCGATTGAACTACTGGCTGGGGCCCGTATTCCTTCTGGTAAAATTGATTCCCTCATGCAAAAGGAGGACATAGTGCTCAAAGAGTATTTAGACCAAGCACTAAGTACAGGATTTATTCGTCCCTCTAGGTCTCCAGCTGCATCACCTCTTTGTTTGTTCCCAAGAAAGAGGGAGACGTACGCCCCTGCATCGACTATAGAGAACTTAATGCAATCACAGTCCAGAACCAGTATCCAATTCCTCTGATTTCGGTCTTATTGGATCAACTGGGTTCCTCCAAGTTTTTTACCAGATTGGATTTAAGGGGAGCTTATAACCTGGTCCGAATCAGAGAAAGCGACGAATGGAAGACTGCCTTTAAGAAAAAGTATGGTCTTTTTGAGTACTTGGTCATGCCGTTGGGCTTATGTAACGCCCCAGCTACCTTCCAGTATTTCATCAATGATGTTTTCAAGGATTTACGGGACCGATTTTGGGTTGTCTATCTTGACGATATCCTCATCTATTCTCCTACCTACCATGAGCATGTTCAACACGTCTCCACTGTTTTACAGCGATTGCGTGAAAATAGTCTCTATGCTAAATTGGAGAAGTGTGTTTTTCATGCTGATCAGGTAGAATTCTTGGGTTACGACATCACCAGTGAAAGAGTTAGGATGAGCAACACAAAAGTTAAAGCTATCTTGGACTGGCCTGTTCCAACTACGGTTAAATCACTTCAATCCTTTTTAGGGTTTGCAAACTTTTACAGGCGGTTCATCCATTCCTTTTCTGCTATCGCAGCTCCTTTAACAACACTAACTAGCTCCAAAAATCACTTTGTACGGACTGATCAAGCCCAAGAAGTCTTTGACACACTAAAATCCGCATTTACTACCACACCGGTGTTACAGCATCCGGACTAAAAACGTCCATTTGTTGTAGAAGCCGATGCCTCTGCTCAGGCTATTTGGGCTATTCTTTCTCAGGTATGTGAAGACACAGGTCTTCTACATCCGGTGGCCTTTTATTCTAGAAAATTTACCAAGTATGAGATGAATTACACGATCACTGAACGTGAACTCCTTGCAATATGGGATGCATTCATGGTATGGAGACACCATATATTGGTGACAATTGCTTCGGTGCAGGTTTTCACCGACCATCGTAATCTTCTTCCTCTAAAATCAGTACGCTGTACTACCACTCGCCACGCACGTTGGCATGAATTCTTCTCAATGTACAATTTCACCTACCGTCCCGGCAATTTGCATTCTAAGGCAGATGCCCTGTCCAGATTGAATGAAACTGAACAGACGCCGGTTCGGGAAGGGGAGGTCTACAGCCGTCTTTTGTCATTTCTTCTTGTACTGTGGATTCTTCTTTGAAAGGTTTATTTGAGTCTTGGATGGCGACTAATCCTCCAGAACTACATGACTATGAGATGGTTATCACCCACTCACTGCCATATGTACAAGGGCGGCTTTATCTTCCTACAACTGAAACCTGTGTGTTGGCTCTCCAGTCGTGTCATGATGCCTTAATGCCCGCACACCCGGGTAGACGCAAGACTCTTGAGCAACTAAAACGATGGGCGTTCTGGCCTACTATGGCTAAGGATGTGTCAGAATACATCAAGAATTGCGCTATTTGTGCTCAGTGTAAGGGTACGGCGTCTAAACCAGTGGGGTTGATTCGTCCCAGGCCTGTCCCAAAGAAACCTTGGCTTATGATTTCGATGGATTTTGTGGTTGAATTACCTCTTGTCAGGGGCTGTGATAATATATGGGCGGTCATAGACTACTTTTCTAAAATGACTTTGTTCATACCTTGCCAATGTCTGCCGTCTGCTCCGGTCCTAGCAGATATGTTCTTACAGCATGTGTTTCGTCGTTTTGGCCTGCCCGAAATCATCATCACTGATCGAGGTTCACAGTTCACCTCTCGTTTTTGGCGTCATCTCGTCACTGCCTTGGGTATTGATGGACGCTATACCACGGCCAATCATCCCGAGACGGATGGTCAAACAGAGAGGGCAAATGCCACTATGGAACAATTCTTACGCTGTCTGATTGCTCAACATCAGGAATCCTGGTTAAACGTTTTGGGGGCAGCAGAATATGCGTACAATAATTCAGTACATTCATCTACTGGCACCACTCCCTTCTTTGCCCTCTATGGTCTATGTCCTAGGTCGCTTCCTGGGGATGTTATGCCTACCACTGACAACCCGGCAGCTCAGGACTGCATCCGTGACTTTATTTCCCTTAGAGAAATGGTCACTGGTCACTTGGAGGCTGCGCAACGACAAGCCAAACTCTATGCCGAGTAACACCGGACCCCTATCCCTGAGTATCAACCCGGAATGCTGGTCTGGTTGGCCTCTAAGAATCTTCATATGCCTTGTCGTAGGTGTTTGTTACCTCGTTTTGCGGGTCCTTTTCCTATCAAGGAAGTGCTCAATCCTTTAGTAGTTCGTTTGGAGCTACCTTCCGAGTGGAAGATACACCCAGGTTTTCATGTTTCCCTTCTGAAACCGTGTCCTGCGGGTACCAGCCTCCCTACGCGCCCAGCACCAGTCATAGTAAAGGGGGTGGAGGAGTACGAGGTCAAGGCCATTCTGGATACCAAGATGATCCGCGGAGTGCGTCATTTTCTCATTGACTGGAAAGGTTACGGGCCTGAGGAACGCACATGGGTATGTGCATGCTCCTCTCCTCATGTCTAGGTTCTTGGACTCTCACTCCGGGGATCCTTCTTTGGGGGAGGAAACTGTCAGGGTTCCCTTGGACTCTCCATTTTCATGTCATAGAGAAGGTGCAAACATGAGGAGACCCAGGAGATTCAGAAATTCACGTAATAATGAGAGAGTTACTTTGTGTCCTCAGAATCCTTGTTCATCCAAAAGGATGCGTCCTTTCAGAGAACGCTATGGGTTGCCCTGGAAACGCTGGCGCCCATTGCATAATGGCAGGCGTTCCTGCCTACGGCAGCACGTTGTGCGTGTGGTCAACTGATCAGTATATTAGCCTGCCCCCGCTGCACGGCGCTGCATCTGAATTTGTCATTTCTAAACTGCGTATTTTGGTACCTTGTTCCCCTGTTTCTCGTTCCCCTGTTATACCCTTGGAGTTACCTTGCCTTGTCCTTTTGTCATTGTTCATTGATCTCTGTTGCCGACCCGGAACGTCTCAGGACTGCAACCGCTTAGCCCATCAAGTCTTACCTGCCCGCTGCAAACTCGGAAAGTTATTTGGACTGCCTTCGTCTCATCCTCCACGTTTTACCTGCATACCGCCAAGCCGGAATCTTCCCTGGACTGCATTCGTCTCATTCTTCCACGTCTTACCTGCATACCGCCGAGCCGGAATCTTCCCTGGACTGCATTCGTCTCATTCTTCCACGTCTTACCTGCATACCACCAAGCCAGAATCATCCCTGGACTGCATTCGTCTCATTCTTCCACATCTTACCTGCTGGCTACTAAAAAGGAGGACTCTAAAGAACTTTAAAAGACCTCAGCGCATCAGCGCTTGGATCAAATTTAGGCTTCCTCGTGTTCTTGTTTTGCTACCTTGTATTAATAGTCATAGTAATAGCTACATCTCATGTTTCAGGGTGCTCACCTATCTAGCTTGGAACCTATCAGTCCCATCCACCATTCTTGCTTGTGAGTATCAGCTCATATCTTGCCTAAGTATTTCATTGTACTGAACCATACATATTAATACTTGGTTACTTTTTCTTGCAGCCATCTGACTAGGTACCAGGGTGTACCAAATATTTTCGGGCAATACTCACCTCAATCTGTCCTTTTGTACTCTTGAGGGGTATATTGTCAGAAAGACTCAATTGCATCACGACATGTCAAGCCACCAATGCGGCATTTAGTTCTTGGGCCCTGACAGAGATCCGCTGTTTTTTGCTGGCACATAAAGACGGCAGATCCCATAGCGATCCCCAGCTTTTGCGCTGGCATGAAAATGCATACCAGCACAAATGCTGGCGCGTTTGTATGGCAAAGAGGAAGGGAGGCAGCAGAAATGCAAGTTAAGTTCCACCCCTACTCTCCACAATACAAATGGACGAAATGAGCTGTGATGGGAGTCAGCAGCATAAAAGCCTTACGCAAGGCTTTTACTCTGCTTATTCCCATTTCGCAGAGCCCACAATAGCTTGTAAGTGTATGGTTCAGATGTCTAATGAAGCCTGATGCCACGTATAGAACCCCCACCCCCAATATAAACCATATTGGTTGTCACTTTGTCCTGGGCAACATGAAACCGTCCTTAATTTGTGCCTGTGTTTGCCGGTACAGCCCCAGATCATTTTTTTGAAGGAGGGGATGAGCACCGGCACTTCTGCACTGCCTAACCCGAACCATTGTCTGAAGCATGCATTGCGATTTCCTTTCTTAACTGCTAAGTGATTTAAACACATGGTGAACAGTTTTGTATAGTGTGTTTTAAAAGCAAACTAGACTTGTTGAATGCAGTGAGGGAAACAGGCACAATACCAGTTGCAGCAACATTGTTGCAGTTGTCCTTGGCGCCCACTGGACTCTGCTCCGAGAAAGAAATAAAAGCAGTGACGATCATCACAAGGGAGCTGCTGCCCAACTCTCCTGACAGGCCCTGAACTGCAGCCGCCTGGTGTGCTATCATTAAAGATACGTTCTGCAGCAGTGCAGTCTCGGTCCGGTGACTAGCCCCTTACAAATATTTTTGTTTTGCGAGTGCTGTAAGGAAGGCATGGTATCAAACAGTAAGACAGACACAAGTGATCACAGTTCAAGGGTGTTTATTGAATTGGGTTTGAAAAACACCTATCTAATCCTAAATCTAAAGATGGGAGAAAGCCACGACAATCAAATAATAATGTAGTCCTAGTCGAGTCTGTCAAAATAAAAGGGCCTATACAAATACACCTATTGCCAATCCTTACCTCAAAATACAAACGTTGTGGAAAACAATGTTATGCAAAAGAAAAGTGTTCAAGAGATGATATGTCAGGATATCCGAGCCGTTGGCTCCCCTTGCCCACGTTTTCAGCATGGGACAAGGAGGCACACTCGAGCTTAGAACACGCTCCAGCTTCTTCAGCTCAAGGATGCAGTTCAAAACCCCAGCATCAGGGCCTTCTGTGCCAAAATCTCTTATTTCAGAGGGCCTGATGCGACAAACAAACATTGAAGTTCCTTTCTTCTTAGAATTTCACATGTACACAATTTCTCAGGTGATTTACTATTCACCTCAGGTCTCCCTCCGCTGGGCTCAGACCCACTTTGATGCAGTGTTCTCAGGATTTTGACGTATTTGATGTCTCTGGTGGTTCACTGTTCGCCCTGGGCCCACCTCTGCCGGCTCAGACCCACTTTAACACAAAACCTTCAATCGTTTGCCTCCGCCGGGCTCTGACCAATTTATCTACTTTAACACAAACTTTCTTTACTGAATCAACATCAAAGTTTTTTGACTGTGCGCAGGATTTTGCTTGACCCGTTGCAGGACCACTTTGATTCACAATTCTTTACAACTCGTTAACTTTCACTTCTGCCACTTCTCAGCTGAATACCTTTAGAGAGACCTTCAATTGAGCACACACGCGGTGCCGGACCACTCTGTCTAAGGTATTGTATCTTGGTTTCAAAGTTCAATCACTCATCAGCAGTTCAACATTACTTGCGTCTTTTATCACACGCGTTTTAACAATGTTACTTCCAGCGCTCGCCATACATTGTTGCCTGCTTGCAACCTTGCCTTCAACACAGACCGGCCTTCTATCGGTCTCCAAGACTCACCGGCTGTGTTGATTTCACTGACGCTGCTTTGTTCTTGGAGCCAAGGACGGTACCACAGCGGCTGGTTCTTCTCCCTGCCTTTATTAAAGATGCAGGAGGGCCCCAAGTACCTCCAACACACAATGCAGGATTCTTCAGCCTGGTTTCCTGGTCTTACACTTTCTAATCATGAGCTTTCTTGAAAGCAATGGTTCCTTGTCGGAAAGGTCAAGGGAATTTCCCTGTTTGAAATCCCCTCCTGTTTTGCTGTCTTTCAGCTATGGTTCAGCTGCCGTCTCGAAACTGCTGTTTCCTCGTGTGGTTTGCCTCGCTCAAAGTGGGATCTCATGCTCGCCTTTTATCCATGTGGAGAAGCTTAATGGAAGTCAGGTATGTATGATGATCAGTAATTGCCTGACCTCACCTGAACCATTGTATTTGGACACGTCGGGTATACTGCTCGGGTGTTGGTCTGTTTTCTCTAATGGTGGGCTGTCCTTATGAAAGTGTGAAAGTGTTGTAAAAGGGGGGAGGTAGCGTTCCTAAATATCCTACAGGGTAGGATGGGGTGAAGGTGTTACAGGGAAGGGCATACCGCGTCTCACCATCCGTTGCCCCACTTCCACTCCCCCAAGATCCCACACCCAGGTGATCCTCCTGCACTGGTCCATCCCCAGGAACTGGATCCAAAAGTGATGGCTGAGTCCTGGCCACCTGGATGACAGATCCCCGGGGACTAGTGGGTGTGGCACCTTCTGGTTTCTCACAGTGCTTTGGGTGATGATCACAATGGCTCTCTGGAGCACATTACAATGAGCCTCCTCACAAGTTCGGCGGTAGCCCTTTAATGCAGTAACGCTATTTTTCCGCTGGATTTAAGGGTTGGCCCAATCATGATTTGGGCGGAAAGTTTGTTTTTTTATCTCCAGCTTTTTTATCGTTTTCAGCACTATTATCGCCAGCGCTATTACGAATACTGATACTCTTACTGATAGTGCTGAAAATCCCCATAGATTGCTATCGACTCTTAAAGAAAGAAATAGGGAATTACAGTCTTACCACTAGTTGTGATCCGGCTCAAATTGCACCGGACCGAGTAGCAGTAACGCTATTTGTGTTGGCGGTATCCCAACGGTATCACTACCGGGATACCGCCAAAGCCATGATGAGACCCAATGATGGATGGGCCACCTGTGCTGGTATGTGTACCCCACAATGACAAATTAGAGTCTGTCACTGGTGGCAAGGGATGAGCTAGAGGATTACATCTAATGGAGCCAAGCGGCCCCAGCATTCTGTATAATGCTTGTGTGTGACGGGCTGCAACTGCTTTGTCAGTTTGTTTCTAGCAGAGTTATCTATCCCGATCTTAATGCATGTCTGATTTTGGCAAATTTCAAAGCAACAAAAAAGAACAAATTAATGAAACCGTCTCACAATATTCACGTATGCTCCAATGTTCTTGTATTACAAGATGCAAGTACTAATAACCTGTCACGTTTGATGTGACACGTGGGAGACCTGTCATCATCCAAATAAAGGGCCAAACGCCTTCAAGCTTGCAGTCTTATTTCACCATGACTCCTGCCACCAGCACATTATTTAGTGCAGCGCCAGTGCTGCACACTAGGCAGTGGGTCTGCCCATCGTGGCCCTCCACCACCAGGGCCTGGGACTACCGGCCCCTTAACAACTGGCGATGAGGATGGGATCCGGCGCCCGCCAATCCCGAAGAAAAGGGGCTCGACCTGCCCCTGCCATGCGGCCAGCCTGGAGGAACTAGAGCAGCATGGCAAGGTGGGCCAATGGCATGGATGAAGCCATGGCACGCAGGGCACAACAGCCAAGATGGTGGCCATAACAAGGGGCAGCCAGTCCCTGCCATGAGAGTGGCGTGGTAAAGTGGGCTAATGGTGTGGATAAAGCCGTGGCACACAGGGCACAACGGCCAAGATGGTGCGTGTTATATGGTGTGGGATGCCCAGGGCCCACACCCGCACTCACACGCAGGCATCCACACAGACTGCACAGAACACACGGGACGCGTGTGTGTTGCTCAGGTCCCCGGCCGCAACTGCCGGGAGACCGTCTTTCTTTCAACTGCGCATGCGCGAGCCTCGTTCCCGGCCGCGCATGCGTAACACTGTTGTCACTATGCAACATCCCTCCTTTTCCCCCAAACAAGAAACAGTTATAACATGTGCAACCAACAACAACAGTTTAAACGAACAGTCTTCCACCAGTTACGAGGCAGGGTCCATGATAAAGTCTTGAAACCTCTGCGGCAGCTTGCGCCCCGCCCGGCTTGGGTACCTTCTGGCCTTCTCTGAGGGCGTCTCGGGTGTCCCAGGAGCCGCTGACGGTCCATCGTCCCTTGGTGGAGGACCCTCTCCAGCATCTGGTCCAGGCACGTCGCTCATTTCGGGGGTGGGCGCAGCCTCAATCCGCTTGAGGAACGACACATTCCTCGTGACCGTGCCTCGGGCATTGGCCACTGTGACCATGGACCTCTTGACGTGGGTCACCCCCATCGGCTGCGCTTCGTACGGCAATGACAACTTTCCTTCGGGCCTTCTGTTCCGGACCAGCACTGTGTCCCCCACTGCAAACGCCTTCTCCGGCAGGTTCCGCCTGGCGCTTTCCCACTCATTCTGAACGGCCCTTTCCACTCACAATCGGTTGTTGTCTATCACCCCCAGGCAGCGACCTTCAACCTCGGGCAGTAGGCCCCTGGGAGCTCGTTTGAAGAGGGCCTCCGCTGGCGCAACCCCGGTAGACTGATGCAGGGTCGTGCGGTATTCACGCAGAAATTCAAACAGGTTGCGTCGGAGTTCCTCCCCTCCATTCAGCGATATTCAGAAGATTTTATTCAGCATCCGCATGAAGCGTTCCACTTCCCCATTAGCTCTGGGCCATAGCGGGGTGACCTTCCAATGCTTGATCCCCCTTTCCTCACAGTATTGAGCAAACTGCTGCCCCTGGAACGGCGCCCCATTATCCAAACAGATCTCAATGGGGAACCCATAGGTGGCAAACATCTTTTCCAGGGCCAGAATGGTGTGGTCACTGGCTGAGGATTCCACCAGCTCCACCTCGGGATAACGCGACCACTGGTCTACCACTGCCAGAAAGTACATTCCTCGGCCTGTAGACCCGAAGTCGGCATGCACGGTCCCCCACGGGTGTTCACTCCTTTCCATGGCCTGGATGGGCGGCCCTCTCTCCACTGGACTCGCCGTCTGGCATGGTATGCATGCCCGCACAAATTCGTCTACCCTGCTCTCGAGGTCCGGAAACCACACCTTCAACCTGAGGCGTGCCTTAATCTTCGCGGTCCCCTGGTGCCCCTTATGGCCGAGCTGCAGCACCTTACCCACCAGTGCTCGTGGGACAACGATTTGGTGCCCCCTCAATAGGAGACCATCGTCAGCCACTGACAGCTCGTGGCGGGCCCTCCATAGAGCCTGTAACTCCTTCCGTGCACCATAGTCCCTCCTGGCATTGTTCATGAGCACTTCACGCCACTCTCCGCTGGCCACGGCCTCCTTGTTAATCAGGAACACCTCGTCCACATTCGAAGCATCTGCAATTTCTTGTCACGCCAGGGCTACAGGCAGCGCCGACTCCACCACGAGTTGTACCACCTCCACACAGTCCGTCACCTCAGCAGAGTCTCAGAGGCACCCCACCCCGGGGTGGCGTGACAGATAGTCCGCTGGATTGTGTCTGCCGGGGCGATACAGCAGCTTGACTCCGTATTCCATGAGCGAGAGCATCCACCTCTCGATGCGCGGCGGGGGGCTTGGACGATGCCCCGGACATGATCGGAATCAGGAGCTTGTGGTCCATTATGACGACTACTAGCCTGCCTAGGATGTAAATCCGAAAATGCTTGCAGCCCCATAGGATGGCCAAGGCTTCGTGCTCTATTTGCGAATATCGCTTCTCAGTCTCAGTGAGCACCTTACTGGCATAGGCGATGGGTCGCATGGTCCACTGCGGGTCCGCCTGCATGAGGACCTCCCCCAGTCCCACCGGGCTGGCGTTCACCACGATCTCCGACTCCCAGTCCGGACTGAAATACGCCATAGTCTCTTGCCCCGACAGGGCGTTCTTGATATCAGCGAACGTTCTTTGTTCCTTCTCCGTCCAGGTCCAGGCCACATCAGCCCTGGTCAGGGCACGCAAGGGTTCCGACAGCGAGGCCAAATCACGAATAAATCGTCCACAATAATTGACCATCCCCAGGAAGCTCCTTATCTCTGCGGGATACTCTTGCGGTGCCACCTCTTGAATGTCCCGAACCTTCTCCGGGTCAGGTGACATGCCCCCGGTGTGGAACACAAACCCAAAGAATTCTATCCAGTCTTTCAAAAATTCACACTTTTGCCGGTGCAGGATCAGCCCCAGGCTTCGGAGTCTCTCCAGTGTCCGCTCCAAGTGCTTCAGGCGCTCTGCTTCCGAGTGTGCGAACACCAGGATGTCGTCCGACATGTTGATCACCGCTTTCAGCCCCGACAGAGCTCCCCGGATGGTGTTCTGGAAAACATCTGCTGCCGACGAGACCCCGAAGCTGAGTCTTTTAAAGTGGTACAGCCCCTCGTGAGTCGTAAAGGTGGTAATGTATCTTGACTCGGGGTGAAGCTCCAGTTGATGGTAGCCAGACCTCAGATCCAGTTTGGAAAATACTCTTGCTCCCTGTAGCTCGCCGACAATGTCATCCAGGGTGGGCGTGAGATGACGTTCCCTTTTGATCGCCATGTTCGGCAACCTCATGTCCACGCAGATGCGGACTGCTCCCGGCTGTATGGGCTTTGGGGCGACCACAATCAGAGAAACACACGGAGTCGGGCCCTCCACCCTCTCAATAATGTCTAAGTCAATGAGCGATTGTAGCTCCTTCTCCACCTGTGCGCTCAGGTGGAACGGGATTCTGTGATGTTTGAGGGCTTTCGGTCTCACCGATCCGTCGATATGAAGCCTGATGGGGTCCCCTTTCATCTTTCCGACCCCTTGGAAGATCGTGTCAAAATGTTGTAGTAGGCGTTCAATGTCCATGTGATAGACGGCCAGCGTGAAGTGCACTATATTGAGGGCTTCGGAGGCAGCACAGCTTAGGAGAGAGTGCGGGCTTATGTCATGATCTCTGCTTCCAAAAGGTCAGGGTTTTCCCAACTCCCTTGGAAGCAGATCCATAACCCAGGTTCTGAGTGCCAACCAGTCCCAATTGGGACCTTTTGGACCCAGTCCTGGCGCCAGTGGCACCAGGCTCATAAATATGCCCAGTCCCAGCGCTGGAAGCGCCGGGCTCATAATGCTTGGGTGGACTTACCTGCAGCAGACCATGCTGCTTACTTGCCTGCCAGTTGAGCCTCTGATCCTCTTCTGTTTGGAACTACTTTTCCTGTTGGGTGGGGCAGGAGCCACTCCCTAGGTTCAGAACACTGGAACTCTTCTGGAAAGCAGGAACTCTTTTCTTACCTAGGCGTGGCTGTGGAAGGAGACACCTAAGCACTACAGGAGGCTATTTAAACCACACCCGATGGATGAATCTTGCTTTGCGTTATTCTGCATCCTCTGCAGCAGAACGCTCATCGTGTCTTCTGCATCTGATCCTGGGCCTAAGGAAAAAGGCTTACCATCCTGAATCCAGTCTTCAGCAACACCTATAAAGAGAAGAAAGAACAGGTTAGCATTACGGTCTTCAGTGACAGCGCTTTATTTACCTGGTCCATCGGCTGTCACCAACGCCTCGCGCTGCATTCCGGCATCTGAAAGACAAAGGCTTACCTACTCTTCGTGCGCTCCGGAGGTCTTCGCACTGCATTCCGGCATCTGAAAGACAAAAGCTTACCAACTCTTTGCACGCTCCGGAGGCCTTCGGCGCTGCATCCCGCATCTGAAAGACAAAACAAGGTGCGTTTAAAGACATTGGGGAACTTTAATACTCACGTGCCATTACTCCTTTCCACATCTAACCCAGTGGGTATTCCGGCACCCTGCAGCCGCTCCGAACTTGTACCTGCAAAATAAAAAGACAGTTAGAGCGCATCGTGAAGCAGGCAACAAGCGCTTACTTACGTGCTTCCAGGCGCTTCTATTCATCACACGGGCTCCATCTTCAACTCACTTCAGCCGTCATCCGCCATCGCCGGAACCCTGCAAAACAAGAGACATCATTACTAAAGACTTTTAAAGACATTAGAATTACTCAAAACTTACCGTTCGTGCAGTAAACGACGGACAGCAGTCCTCTGAAGTCAAGAGGCCTGCTCCCCTTATCCAGTGAAGAAACTGGTTACACCCTGCCCCGAGGCAGATGGAGAGCACGGCGTTCACTTACCTAAGGTGAGAGCGTTAACCTTTGGGGTTCTACAGGAGAAGAGAAAGGGAAGAAGAGAGAGACATTCAATAACCCAGTTCATTAATCCCATATTTTCTATCTGCAGACATCTTACCCTTCGAGTCAGACATACAGTGCACAGAGGTCCAGCCCAAAGAGCCAGCCGTGTGTTACACATCACCTTTGAAGATACGGTATACGCCCAGTCAAGACCGGCGTCTCTACGGGAATCAGGTGAGCGTTACAGCTTACACTTGTCATGAAACACCGCGCCTTAATCTTGCTCTGCCCATGGGACACTGGCACCACAAACACTCCGTGGATTGGAAGCGTGGTGTCTCCTCCAAAAGCATATATAAGCGCCTTGGAATCCGACAACACAGGAGTGCATGGGAGAGCTTCATAATGTTCAGTCGCTAGCACGCACACTGACGCGCCCGTGTCTATAAGAACCGGAGTGGGGACCTCCCCGATGTTCACCGTGCACGTCGGTTGTCGACTTCCTCTGGGACCAGTGGCAATGCTCGAGATGAAAAAGATCTCATCTCCCTTGTCTTCCTCTTCCACTATGTCCAGATCCTGCATGCCTTGCTTGACCGATGACACACCCCTCACTCTCCGGGCGTTGCTCCCTCCTGTTCTCGCTGGCCCCCTCGATGTCATCACCGGGGTGGATGCCCTCCACACCCTTGCGTAATGTACTGGTGTGCCACACCGGCCGCAGACTCACGTCTTTGCCGGGCACTCTCCCACATGTGGCAGGTCATAACCACAATAGGGGCACAACTGTGCATTGCCAGTCGCAGGAGGACCATCCCCCCGCCTTGGTATCCATCGCGCCCTCCCTGGGGCAGAGCTTCCTATAGCGAAAGCTTCTTCGCCCTTGCCAGGGTGCACGGCCGCATCCATCTTCGCCCCCCTGGACTCCGCCAGTTCGTAAGCTCTCCCTGTGTCAAGGATTTGCTGTAGGGTCAGACCAGGCGCTCTCAACACTTGCCTCCTTATCTTCCCTGAACTGCACCTTTGCACCAGCTGGTTCCGTACCATCTCCTCCTCATTCACCCACCTGCAGGTGCTCGCTAGGTGCCTCAGCCACGCACAGAACTGGTCCAGCGACACCCCTTCTTGCTGCCTCTCCGCACACATAACGAATCTGTCGAAATCGACATTTGCCATGGGAAGAAAATGATCTCGGAGAGCCAGTTTCATAGCGTCATACGTGACCACCGGGATGTTGAGAGAGTCATAAATTCTGTGGACCTCCGTGTCTGCAGAGTACACCATGGTTGCGATCTTCGTGTCATCATCCTCTTCCCCAGAGGGCCTGAAAAACATTTCCAGTTTCTTGACCCACAGAAGCCATTTTGGCCCCAGCTTGGATGGTGGGCCAGTGGTGTCAAATTCAGGCATGGGGGCTAATGTGCTGTGCATCCTGCGTGGTACAGGTGCAGGGGCACCCTCTTCTTCTCCTCCCTTACCCATGGTAGCAGCAGGGCAAAGTACTTACAGACTAGCGCTCTTCAAATGTGGAAAAACAGCCCCAGTCATTGGATGGGAGTGTGGGTGTCCAGCACCAATGGATGATGGTAAAAAGGCCCTGTGTGCTTGGATGTAGAAAGTTCCAGGCACTTCCTTTGCACAGCCAGGGACAACCTCCCTTTGTCCTTCTTTCCTTCTTGAATTTTTTTTTTTTTTGATGCCACAGCCCTTTTGCAAACGAGGGCTGTGGAAGGTTCCAAAAATTGTCTTCTCAGCCGAGGGGATCGCAACCGGTGCACAAGCACCCTCCTCGGCCGCAACCGCTGCGATCCGCGTATGAAGAAAATGGCTGCCGGCCGTACGCGTTCATCTGTGTCGACACGGAGTAGAGCCTCTGTCTCCGACACCGTCGGAGCGGTGATACAGGGCTCCGGCGTCGTCCTCATCTCCAGTGTTATATGGTGCAGGCTGCCCAGGGCCCAGACCCGCACTCACACGCAGGCATCCACACACGCTGCAGAGAACACACGGGACGCGTGTGTGTTGCTCAGGTCCCCGGCCGCAACTGCCGGGAGACCGTCTTTATTTCAACTGCGCATGCGCGAGCCTCGTTCCCAGCCACGCATGCGTAACACTGCGTAGTCACTATGCAACATTGCGCACAATGAGAGCGGTCCGGTCCATGGCACGCGACTAGCGTGGCGAAGTATGGCAACTGCGTTGAGGAAACTGTGGCGTGCCAAGCACTAAAGGCCAAGATAGTGACCACAATAAGGGGTGTGGCATTCCTGCATCCCCCAACTTGTAATTAAGAACCGCCGTCCTCCCGGCACCACACAGATCTGCTGGCCTCCACAGCATGGTGCCCGCAAGGGTCGCCACTAGCCCACCGCCAGAGGTCAATCCCGGCGTTCATGGGCTCCATAGGAGAACTTTATGTATTGAATAGAAAAAAAGGGAAGGGAAGAAGCGCAGCATCTGCCGCATTGATTTGAATGTCTCCTGCCTGGGGGAGCGAGTGAGACCGCGGCACTGCAGGAGCGACCCGGAGCACTCACACCAGTATCCACTTGCCTGGGGGAGCAGAGGATGCAGATAAGCTGCTGTGCGCATGTGAGCACAAACCGCGCGTGGTGGGTGAAGGGAAGAAGTGTGGCATCTGCCGCATTGAGTTTTATGTCTCCTGCTTGGTGGAGCGAGTGACATCACGGCCCAGGAAGAGTGGTCGGCAAACCCTGCCACAGTGCTGAGCACTTCCAACCTCAGGGAGCCTGACAAGCGCAGCTCGTACCGCAGCCTCCAGCCCCCTCCCGGAAACAATGACTCCGGCATGGAAGGAGGTGGTGTGGCCACAGCCGTGCTGTGAAAAGCGGCGTGATGCCACACTGAGGACGTTTTCTGCCCAGTAGTGGCCTCTACAGCCGCATTCAAATCGTTGCCTCCGGTCTGGCAGCCTAAGGACCGGTACCACACAGCAGAGGTGGCCCGCGGTAGCACGGGTTTGCCTGCATGCAGCCAAAGGACTTGTGTAAGGACTTGTGTTCAAGAACTGATAAACGTGTTGCCCCTCTTATGTGTGTCTCCCAATGACCCATGGACAGTGCTATGTCTAACATGCTTAAACGGGCCCAGTAAAAGCACAGGTCATGGGTACTCCACCTCTCTAGGACTAAGTGTTTTATAGGGGTGGGTACTGCCCAGTGCCCCATTGTCTGAGTACCACCATATGTGATCAAAGAAACAAAATGTAATGTATGTGTTTGGTGCTATGTTTTATTGTTGCATCATGATATTTGTTTTAAGCTTTACCTGTGGCATGGTATGTTGTGACTAACGCCCCTCCCTGGCTTGTGCGAAAGCCACATGTGATGTGACACGTGGGAGATGTGTCAGTATCCCAATAAAGGGCAGAGCGGCTTCCCGCTCTGCAGTCTTATTCCACCATGACTCCTGCCTCAAGCACATTATTTAGCGTAGCGCCAGCGCTACGCACTAGGCAGTGGCCCGCCCATCATGGCCCGCCACCACCAGGGCCCGGGCCCCTTAACAGTCACTGTCAGCTCTGGGACGTATGCTCTGACCTGCCCCAGCGGCTCAGTCTCAGGGTGGACCCCCATGTGAGGAATGTGCCCTTGCAGTGCCTTCTTGGGCTGGGCTTCAAGGTCAAAAGGATTGTTAGAGCGAGCCATGAAAGCTATGACCCAGGACCCACAGGCAGACGATAGTTTGTTTTTCAATTAATTGGAGTGGGCGTTGAAGAGAGGGGCCCACAGACGTGGAGAGAGGAGTGCATACAGCAGGAGAAACTGTCCAGAGATGAGTAAGGGGTGTGGCTGGATTAAAAGCGTGAAGGAGTGTGTGAAGTGCAGGAGGTTGAAACCGTTTCTGCTTTCATCTATGCATGATTTGCGGAAAATGCTGCTCGGCATAGGAGCTAGCGGTGCTTTGGCTACCGCTGCCACCATCCCTGGGCGGGCCCCAGTCTAAATATCTGTGCACTCCCTCGTGCTGCGAGGTGTACTGTGCAAGGCCAGCTAAGACCTTGCAGTCACATTTGCAAATTGCAAAACAAGCAGCGAATACATTATGGTGGTGGCAGCAGCTTACAATAATTATGCACGATCCTGCTTTGCAGTTTGAGAAATGTGCATTTGTCGTGCTATGTAGTTTTTCACTCTGGAATGACTCCAAAGACCTCGCTTTTCTCTCTGGAATAGTTCAAGAGGCTCTGCGTGACCTAATCTTGGCTCCCAGACTGGGTCCACCACACCGTTCTTCTGCTGAGGGCCAGAGTCCTTGAAGCCTCGTGTGAGGTTGGGCACCGAAAGCAGAAGGCACCGAAAGCAGAAGGGAGAGAGGGAAGGAAGGATACAGTGCATCATGGCAGAATACATTGTGTACAGAGGAGGGGAGGGAACAAGCGAAAGAGGAGCAGGAGATGGGGGTTGCATGGGAGAAAGTTCGGAGGTGGGGAGTTAGGGTTGGCCAAAAGGGAAGGCTGGAAAGGGGAGAGGAGAGAAGTGGAGAAAGTGTGCACAGAGGAGGGAGTCTCGGGGAGCACAGATGAGAAGTCCATAGAAAAAAGGGGGTGCAGGCATAGAGGAATGTAGAGGAAGGACGTTGCACATGAGATAGAGGTGCAGACAGGCTTGTGCACAGAAGGGAAGGGTACAAGGAAAAGGCATGGTAGAAGACTAGAGAGGTCCAGGGTAACTGCACCATGGTGAACGGAGAGAAAGCGCAGAAGACAGAGGGGTACAAGTGTGAGCGTGCAGAAGAGAACCAGGTGCAAGGAGGGATGTGCAAATGAGGGAGTACCCACGATCAGAGAAGACAGCACACGCACAGAGAAAGTGATGCAGGGTATGAGTGAATAGAAGAATCGTACAAGGGAAATGGGATAGCAAAACTATGATTGACAAGTGCGAAGTCCAATGGAGCACAAAAGAGAGCTCGATAAAGGAGAAATAAACGTTCATAGACCAGGGTCGGATTGGGCCCTCGGCCTTTCGGCCCGGTCCCTGGGGAGTGGGGGCCGGTTTCTACCCACGCCTGGTCCAGTTTTGGAAAAAAAAATGTTGAAAAATAAATAAATAACACCCGCAACGGCATAATTCATCAAAGCAAGGTAACAGGTTACCTTACTTTGATGATTTATTTGCATGCATGATGTGTGCATCATAAATTATGATGCATGCATCATTCACATGCTGCTGCAGCATGCAAAGTTGAGGGGCCGGGGCCGCCGCCGGACTGGCGGCTGTCACCATGCCGCCACTCCAGGGGGCACGGTACCCCCTGGGGTTGCTGTGCTGTTGTATTAGTGATAAATATGTATTAGTGATATACTACCAATTTGTTTCTTTCCCATCTCCCTGGCATGCTGTTCAGGATGTTGGTTTGCATGTATGAGGTAACGTGTGCTCAGGGTATGGTATGTCCTCTGAGTGCGCTGATTTCTGTATTTTGCCAACCTCTGAAGCCTGAAAGTAGATGCATGCAGGTTTAACATGCGGCCAACTTTGCACCAGACCTGCAGATGAACTTAACTGGTCTGCTGTAAAATCTCAGTTACCAGTTTAATGGTATCCACTACAGAATAATTGCTCATTTTACTATAGCCTATATGATAGCTCAGTGGGTTGAGCGCTCACTGTTGTGATGAGTGTGTGATCTGCAGGTTCGAATCCCAGCAAGGCCATCTCAACCTTTCATCCTTCTTAGGTCGATAAATGAGTACCAACACAGGCTGGGTGATATTGTATGCATATTTGTTCTATAAAAAAGAGCTTAAGCGTAAGTGCTATACAATAACATATTGGGCCTCATATTGGGCTAATAGCACCATGGCCCATGCCGGTAACTTACCGACTCCACCATGGCGGAATGAGGAATTACCACCCCATTCCGAGGTTGGCGGGGTGGTAATTGCCCATGCCGCCATGGCCCTTCCCCATTCCCATTTTTGCCCCATAGGGCTCAATGGGAATGGGGAAGGCGCTAATTACGGCACCGTAAATTACGGTTCCGTAATTAGCTCCTAGGTCCCTTTGCGGGTTGGTTTAAAAGCAGGCATTAAAGTGCAACCCGCAAAGGGACCTCGTAATCAGGCGTTAAGGGTTTAACGGCGCCATCACCTTTTACGGCGCCGTTAACCCCTTAACGCCTGCGTTGTAATGAGGCCCATTATCATTTGGCCTTTGACGTCTGCTTGCATTCTCAGTAAAATAGTCTATACACACAGATATTAATGATACATATGGTGAACCATTCCTGTATGAAATGTATATCCTACGCCATGATATCTCCGGGTCTGGGCGTATTATGAATGTAATTAATAAATACATATCACATTAGTGAAATCATAACCATATTTTTTGTAGTGTACTTAGGAACAAGGCTAACTGAGGCCACTTCCTGTTTTGTCAAGGGGTGAAAGGTCATGTTTCATTGCTTACCGGGATGTCACTTTGGGTTGGGGTCAAATGACATCACTTCCGGTGATGTCATCTGAAGTCAAGGATCGTGAGGCACGGGGTGGGCCACTTTGAGGCGAGGGGTGGGCCACTTTTTTTTGGGTGTCCGGGCCTATTTTTTGTCCCATTGCGACCCTGATTGGGTATCAGGTTTTTTTAAAGATTCTGTGCTGCCGAGTTGGCCCCGTTACCAGCAGCTTATTGAAGCATACAGGTATTTTCTTTAATTTCCTCCTCCTTAATAAGAATGAACAATTTGGAATAGGCTGCCCTGACCTATTCCTCGGCCCTATCACACTGGGAGAAAAAAAGGGGAACCAGATGTAGTCTGGCCTGTGGAGAACTCTGGAGATTTCCCGGTAGGCCTGTGTACGCTGAGAATCATTTGTGTGGTTTTTCCAAATGTTATCATAGGAAAAAGGTTGAATTTGCTGAAAATGTGCATTACGGGGCCACTTTGAAAATTATTTCCAGGTCCTCTTTTGGTTCCCAGTCCACCCCTGAGGGGAACCAGCTCTGTATTACTACAGCCACAGTTTGTTCAATGGGATCGTAAATCAAAACAAAATGCACCCCCTCCTGTTTACATGCTCAACAGTGTTGCTGAAACTGACACCTTTGTAAAGAAAATACTTTCGAATGGATTGCGTCCCCCACATAATTCCTTATCTTTTGTCTTTGATATTCCCATATCGAGCTTGCTGCTCCGGAAACTTTTCAGTAGAGGGTGCTGCGCGTCAAGTCGATTCGATGTCCCTCGAAGGCCTCCATCCCAACGTCATCACTGGTATAAATAGTCATGCGCAGCGTCCGTTGCTCAGTTCCGTTTTTCCACGCTTCATGAGCTTCGGGAACGTGACGCTCGGTTTGGTGAGGAGAATGGAAAATGTGGACTTTCTGTAAAAAAATCCTTCGAATACTTGAGTCGAGATGGCCTCTTTGTCGGCTCCATCCATGCCCCGATCGGGCTTTAAAAAATGTCGAGATTGTAAGGCAAAGATGTCCTTGACAGATCCCCACATGGTCTGTCTATGGTGCCTAGGAGCAGAGCATCCCTGTTCGGAATGTGAGGAGTGCCTTGCCTTTCGGTGACGGCGAAAGCCTTAAGGTAGCGCAGAGGGAAGCTGGAGAGCGATAGGTTTATTAAATCTATTACCACTACTAAAATTACCTCAGACGAGTCGAGACCGCCGTCTCTCACGAAACACTCACGATCCGGAGAGGATTTCATCATTCATCCGCTTCGAGACATACCAAAAAAAAGGCGTCACAGATTGCCTTCCACATCATCCTCCGGTTCACCAGAGAAGGTAACACGTCCCACTAAAAACAGCTCCCCGGCTCAGTGGGAGGAATTTTGAAAAAAGATGATGAAGGTGTTCGAGAACACTTCCTTTGCCCCCCTCGGAGACACCTAGAGGCGATACCCCAGAAAAAAAACCTGGTAGAGATAAAAGCCGTGAGTCGTCGACCTCGGCAAAACATACTCATCAAGGGCGTCATGGACCCTCGAGTCGAGCCAAAGCCTCTTCGACGCACAAGACGTCGGCACTGTCAACTTACACATCGACGCTGATAACTGCGTCACTGATGCCTTCGGCACCTCTGATGAAAGAGAAATCGTCGGCACCTCGTATGTCAACCCTGTCGACGTCGATCACTTAGACATCCTCTACGTTTTTGTCGAAGACATCGAAGCTGTTGTCAATTCCATCGACGTCATCGAGGCCAATTACTAATCTGTCGAGGCCTAAGACTTTACTAACACATTCTGAGTATTTCAAAGTTCTATCCTCAATTTATGAGGAAGGTGAGGATTCAGATTTAGAAAGACCTTTTGGTCTAGAAAGAGTTAGAACCCACATTCCAGAAGAGCTAATTTCTGAAGAAGTGAGGTTGAAAGATTTACAAGATTCCTTGCAGGAAGCAAGTGGAATAGATACCTCCCCTGCGATAGATTTTAGCAAGCCTGAACCAGGGGAACATGCTTAGAGTAATTATAGGTTTCTCATGAACAGAGTCATGGAATATATGAGGTGGGTGAGACCTGTACCCATATACGAGCAAGATGACCTCACGGACATACTTGACAGAAGACCACAAGAGGATCCTATAGTTCCTTTTCACAAAGCTTTGCAGAAAAAAGTGTCCAGCAATTGGGAAACGCCGGAAGTCATTCCAGTAGTCAGTAAAAAGTTGTCTGCGAATTATAGTGCTTCATCTGCAGGCGCACCATACTTGTCTAAACATCCAGCCCCTGAAAGCTTGGTTGTTCAAGCTGCAACATCGTCAAGAAGACAAACTGCATATCCCACAATCCCGCAGGATCGTGACGATAAAAAGGTTGACGCCATGGCCAAGAAAGTGTTCTCGGCATGCAGCATGGCGGTAAAGTCTACAAACGCCACATGCACGCTGGCAAGATTCAGCCACACCCTTTGGGAGTGTGCTTCAATGGCGGCTCACCGTCTCCCAGAAGGGGAGGAACGAGACGGTTTCTTGAATATTATCACCGACGGGAAGGATGCGCTGTGTGAATCCCTCCAAACCGGTCTCGACTCTGTTGACAGCATCAACCGAGCCTTGGCAGCTAGTATCACAATCCGCAGATTTGCGTGGTTGCGGAAATCTGGATTTGCTCCTGATATGCAATCCAGACTTCCGAATATGCAATTTGACAGCACCCATCTATTTGGTAAAAAAGCTGATGACAGTTTGGAGAAGTTTCAAACTTCCAAAGCGGCGGCCAAATCCTTTGGAGCTGCAATTACACAAACTCCAAAACACCCCACAGGTACGCCCTGGTGGGCAGGTCCTTTTGCTATTGCTCCACATTCGGTAAAGGCAGAGGACAGCCAGCTCAAAGGGGCCAGAAACGATTCACCCATGGTGGATGGGGCAAAGGTACTAAGTCTGCATCTGCAGGTGCTGCTTTACCCCCAGCATCTGCTTCAGCCACCACAAAACCCCTCTGAGGTCTTACATCATAAGACATCAGTAGGATGCAGGTTAACTCAACATCTGACAGAATGGCAGGCTATTAATTCAGATGCTTGGGCACTGGAAACAGTTGCCCAAGGTTACTGCCTGCCTTTCCTACACACACCTCAGAGTCGTCCACCAGGGAACAACTCTTTGATGTTTGCAGACCCGCTCCTTATGAAGGAAATTTTGGACCTGCTAGAGAAAGGTGCTATAGAACCGGTACCTGTGGTGGAGAGGAACAAGGGTTGCTACTCCCCATATTTTCTAATTCCGAAAAAGGACAGAGGAATGCGACCCATCTTGGACTTGTGAGAATTGAACAAGTTCCTAAGGAAAGACAAGTTCAAGATGGTTACACTTTCTCAGATCCTTCAGGCCCTCCAACTGCAGGATTGGTTGGTATCTCTGGACCTTCAGGATTCTTACTTTCATGTGCCAATACATCCGAAGCACAGAAAGTACCTGAGGTTCACCATTGGCAGCTCTCACTATCCGTTTCGGGTTCTACCATTTGGGATAACCTCCACCAGGGGGTCTTCACCAAGCTAAAGGCGGTTGTGGCAGTAAGTCTCAAAAGAGGAGGCATTCACATCTATCCCTACCTGGACGATTGGTTGATCAAAGCGAATTCCCTGGAAAAAGCTTGAAATCATCTAAATATTGTTTGCCACTCCCTCCACAGGCTGGGCTTCTCCCTCAACTTCAAGAAGTCCCATATGATACCATCACAGAAAATCCAATTTATTGGAGCAATCCTGGACACATCCCTGGGAAAAGCCTTGCCACCAGAGGTGAGGGCTCAAGACATTTTACAGATGGTGACAAAGTTCCAAAATGCCCAATATCTTCCAGCTATCGATTTACTGAGGTTGCTTAGCCTGATGGTATCCTGCATCTTTTTGGTGCATCAGGCCCATCTGAGAATGAGATCCCTCCAGTGGGCTCTCAGGACCTAGTGGTCACAATTCTCGGGGAAAATGTCAGATCTCCTTCAAATATCGGACAGAGTTGCTCTGGACCTTCAATGGTGGGCCTTTCGAGAAAAAATCATGAAGGGAGAACCCTTTTGACAACCATGGCCAGAGTTAACAGTAGTGACGGACGCCTCACTCACGGGGTGGGGAGCCCATACCAACGATTTGACCACCAGCGGTCGTTGGTCTCCATCGGAGTCCAAACTACACATCAACCTTTTAGAGCTGAGGGCAATCAGGCTAGCGCTGAAGGCCTTTTTGCCCTCTGTACGGGGAAAGAATGTCCTGATAATGATGGACAACACAGTGGCCATGTACTACCTCAACAAAAGAGGAGGTGTAGGATCACTACCACTGTGCAAAGAGGCAATGCAGCTCTGGCTTTGGGCAATACAAGAAGGAATCTCTCTGTCGGCAGTCCACCTAGCCGGAGTGATGAACATGATGGCGGAAGCTCTGAGTAGGCAGGGCACAGTATCCCATGAGCGGGAACTAGCTCAGGAAGTCCTTCACAAGATCTTCGCCCTTTGGGGAGCCCCTCAAGTGGATCTGTTCACAACGAATGCCAACAGGAAGTGCGAGCTGTACTGCTCCAGGAAATTTCCCCCGAGAGGAGCTCTAGGAGATGTGTTTTTGGTGGACTGGGAGTATCCACTCCTTTACGCATTTCCTTTAGTCCCCGTCATTCCTCACATAATAAGGAGGTGGAGATGGTTCAGGAGAACCATGATATTAATTGCCCCGGATTGCGCCAGGAGAATGTGGTACCCAGACCTTCTGGACATGTCCATCTGTCCTCTGATTCGTCTTCAACAAAGAGAGGATCTTCTCTGGCGAGCGGAGGGTCAGGTTCTCCATCTGGATATCAGAACTCTCAGCCTTCCCGCATGGTTTCTGAAAGGCTGGGGTGCAAAGATTGGGACCTCCCAGACGACTTAATGGAGATGTTGCTTTCAGCCAGAAGGCCAGCAACCAAATCACTATACCGCTGCTGTTGGAACAAATTCTGCAGCTGGTGTAGAGATAAAAATGTGGACCCTTTTTTATGTAATACACCGACAGTGTTATCTTTCCTTTTGCACCATGCAAATTTAGGACTCCAGATCGGCACAGTCAAGGGTTACCTAGCAGCGCTGTCCATTTTTAAACACACTCTTGAAGAACCCTCATGCTTCAAAATACCCTTGGTTATTACATTTTTGAAAGGGTTGCCCAATGTTTACCCCCAACTCCATTTCAAGTCCCCCTGTGGGACCTTAACTTAGTCTTGAAATTTCTAATGGGTACTCCTTTTGAACCCCTTCATTCCTGCCCGCTGAGATTCCTCACTTTCAAAACAGTTTTTCTAGTGGCAATTACTTCTGCACGGCGTGTTTGTGAGTTACAAGCTTTATCGTGCAAACCCCCTCACACTGTCTTTCATGAAGACAAAGTTGTTCTTCAGGTGAAGCCAAATTTCCTCCCAAAGGTTGTGTCAGAATTTCATATTACGCAAAAGATAGCCTTACTTTCATTTTACCCTCCTCCTCATCTGGGGGAAGAGGAAGAAAGGCTGCACAGACTTAACCCAAAGTGTGCTCTCAGTTTCTACATCAGCAGACCTGCAAAACCTAGACAATCGAGCCAATTGTTTGTGGGATACGCAGGGCATAATCTGGGCCTAGCCATCACTAAACAAACCATTTCAAGATGGATAATTCTAACTATCCTAGAATGATATAAACTGGCAGGGAAAGACCCTCCTCAACATCTGAGGGCTAATTCAACCAGGGGTATCACAGCTTTGTCAGCTCCCCAGAGGGGAGTTCCATTAAAAGACATCTGTGCAGCTGCCACATGGTCATCAGCACACACCTTCACTAGATTCTATAGTCTAGACTCCTCCACTAGCCAGGAGACCACATTTGGGAAAGCTGTATTGCACTCTATGCACAATTAAAACACTAATTTTTACTTCCACCTCCTGCACATATTACTGCTTTGGGAGACTATCAAAGATAAGGAATACGTGGGAGGACACAATGCATTCGAAGAACAAGTTACTTACCAACTGTAATGTTCTTTCGACTGGATGTTCCTCCCACATATTCCTTATTCCTCCTCCCATCCTTCCCTGCAGTAAAACGTCCCTTGTAGTTCCAGTCTGTGCTCCCTCAAGGGTAGTAACCATCTCATCCTGCACAATACCTAACTCTTCAAAATGGAACTGAGCAACAGATGCTGCGCGTGACTATTTATACCAGTGATGACGTTGACGTTGGGACGGAGGCCTTTGAGGGACATCGACTCGACAGTCAGCACCCTCTACTGAAAAGTTTCCAGAGCACCAAGCTGGATACGGGAATATCAAAGATAAAAGATAAGGAATACGTGCTAGGAACATCCATTCGAAAGAACGTTACAGTTGGTAAGTAACTTGTTCTTCTCCTGTAAATGGTAGACTAGGCTCCTTGTAGTGACTGCTTTCTGTTCTCCACTTTGGAGGCCAATATAAGTGGCTCAAGGCACAAAGATATTCCAGATGAGCATGTTTTGAAGATGTTTTGAAGATGGAATATTGTGTCTGTACTTACTCTTTTTAGGTGGATGTGTGTTCTGCTGCGATGTGGTAAGGGCGTGTGCTTTTCTCAGCAGGCCATTGTGCATTAAAATTGGAATTTCTATGGATAAACCATTACCAAGATCTCCCGCGTAGATGCACCACACCAGCCCCTTTGTGTCTGTCAAGAATTCCAACATCTGGTCTTGCTAGCCCAAGCCGAAGCTCATGTTGGAACTTGTAAACCTTGCCCAGAAGAGGAGCCAATGGCACTTTTTCAAAAGCATAAGCTAATTGGGTGTGGGCGGTGATGGATTTTGTAACTTAACTTCTTTGCCGCCGATTGACCCATGATGAAATGTCTAAAGCTTAATTCCTTATTTTTTTTAATCTCTTTATTTTTGTTTTCTGAAACATACAACAATATTAGCAATCCATTATTAATTAATTCCTATACAATCACAACATTTAAATTCTACTCAAATCATAAATCAATAAGCCATGCTTCAACCAAAAATGAGTAATCCCTCCAACCTACCTTACTACAAATATTACATCCAACAGTTTCCTTCCTTCCCCCACACATCCTAAAATGAATTACTAGAACTTCAGGGCTAATACATATCCAGGAATTTCCCCCAAATCTTCCTAAATAAGAATTGCTTTTTTATCGACTATAAATCACTCTTTCCATCCCTGCCAATTTCAGCATTTCATCTGTTCAAACATCTCCCTCTGGTGACAACCTCGATTTCCAACCTCTCAGTATCCGTTTCTTTGCAATTGAAGCCCCTGTAAATAACCATTTCCTTGGTGAAGTACATAGATCCTCCACAAGTTTATTATTCCCTAGAATCAGGGTTTTGAAATCATAATTTAGAACTTGACCTAACACGTTTGCAAAAATTTCACATATTTTCTTCGAGAAATCACTCACTCGCACACTCACACAGCATGTGTTCCATTTGTTCCACTCCTATGAATACAACCCCAACAGTCATTCGTATCCAACAGTCCTCTCTTGTATAATCGTTCAGGAGTCCAATACACTCTATTCAGAATTTTGATCTGACGTAACCTTTTGACCAAACTGATTGAACACAGGCAAATGTTCCTACAGATAGTCTCCCACCGCTCTGTCGTAATCTCACACTGTAATCTCCTGCTCCAATCTTCCAACAAATATTCATTGCCCTTTGATCTAGAAACAATCAACTTATAAAATCTACTCATCATCATCAAACAACTTTATTCGGCCTAAAAGGCCATCAAAGTACATTTTACCAAGAACATTTCTAGTACAATGTTACAGTGATCACAGAAAAGCAAAAAGCAAAACAATGCAAAAAGCACCACCCTCCATAAGTCCCCCCAGGTGGATTTTTTATCCGGAAATCAAAACTGCCAACCCCATGTCTTCTTTAGCTCCTGAATTGCCCCAGGCCCAAGGGGATAAGGTTCACCCCAGAAAGAGGTCTATTGCTATTGAGACAGCCAGTGAGGGGCGCAAAGTCAAAGTTGGGGGAAGAGCTGACTATAATCCCACTTCTTCGGGTCCGCCCATGTTGATTACATTTTTCCTGAGCAACTCATGCCATGTGCTCGTCCCTGAAGACCAGTTTAACAGTGTCAGTTTTGGCAGACAGTTCCGTGGACAGTCTGGTGCACTCCAACATGGAGCCCTTGGTCACAAATGAACAGTCCCCTACAGACCGTAATCAAAGGAGGCATTTGTTCGAGAGGGCGTCCCTTGGTTCTCTACTGCCAGAGGGTAGTTTTGGGACCCCACAAAAGAGCACTGTAGACCTTCTGCGTCCTTCATGTGCATGATGCCTATGCTGAGACCTCCCATGACAGGGGATTGAAGCATTACCCACCCTCCCCACTGGGCGTGTATTTTCCGGGACCCTCAGTGCAAGGTTCTGCAATGGTGGGGGCTCATCCCCCAGGGTTGGGCTCTTAATAGGCTTTCTCAGTAGGGTTGGTAATAGGGGTTGTGCCACTTCTGGTAGACTCTTCGTGGTTGGAGCGATTGGGGCTCCAGAGGCAGCCTCTGGGGCGCTCTCTCCACCCCTCCCCGCACCGCCCTTCCCTCTGGCCCCCATTGCCCCCTTAACCAAAACCAGTAATAGATTTTTAATGTCAGCCAATTCAGAGAGCAGGTTTTAGCAAGAGCAGCTTGACAAGTTGATAGGTGCTGTGGGAGATGAGACTGGCGGGCAAAGATTGCCTTGAGTGGGGGGTTTGGGTACCCAAAGTAGGCTGAGGCATAGGAAGGAACTGGCCCCTGAGAGTGCTTCTGATGAGGGTTCGCTCCAAGCACTACATTGAGGGCTAGACTGCTTTCCCTCACCCAATCCATCCAAGCCCGGGACCATTGGATCTGCGACCAGGGGGATGAAAGAAGATGGAGGATGGGCTTCAGCAGCGGCTGGTATCATCTGTGAGTCTGCGGTTGAACATGTGGTACCAAGGCTGGGGCTGGGGTTCGAACCAGAAGGTAGGTGGGTAGGAACAGACACCAGGGGTAAGGCCGTGGGAGTTTGGCTATACCCATGGCTATCCTCTCACAGCCGTTGCCCAGGGTATCAAGGAGGTGAGCAGTAGCCACACGATCGAGACTCCCTCCAGGAGTTAGCAGGTTGACGACGGGCACATGTTCATCTAAGTGGAGGCTGGCTTTAGCAAAAGCTCGGAATGTGTTTAAAACAGGGCCTAAAATGATCCCAGGAGACCGTGGGCGAGGCCCTTCTTGAGGGCTGAGGGTGCTAAGAGTCTCGAACGCTGGCTCCACAGTGCCCCCTCCAAAACACAAGCGATGTCTGCGGGCAGTTGGGTGTGTGCTCCATCCCTGTTAAAGCACCCTAAACAGGCTCCACTTTCCTGACTTTTCTCCATCCTGGCTTTGCGAGGCACCACCCCCCCTTTTGTCGGCCCACTATGGGTTTCTAATTTGTCTGTGTCCAAGGGGCCCTGCAGGTTTGAGAGAAGAACGGATTGATTGAGGAAGAGGTGGGGAAAAAGTGAAAGAAGGTGAAAGAAGGTCCTCCACTGCAACACCCCAGGAGAGGCTAACCTTCTCACACAATGAAGTCAATATGGCGTGCGGGAGCACCACTTCCCAAAGTTAGTTGGGCTCACCTCATCTCATGGCAAACCCTCACGGCGGTCCCTCTGTAATGCAGTTTCCTCCACCAGCATGAGCGAACACCCAAGCGGGAGCAAAAACCTGCACCCTTGTAACCCGCGGGCTTACACCCTTACGGGTGCAGCCTTCTGTATTTGTCCTTGTTGGAAGCGGGGCTTGGCAGCAGGAGCAGTGCGGGCAGGAAAAGAGGACTCCAGGCTCCCACGAAGCGGGAGCAAACACTTGCCCCCTTGCAACCCACAGGCTTACTCTGCAATCCTCCTTCACCCTGCTTATTACTATTGGTTAAGGCAACAAAATCCGTACCCTTCTCAGAATCCACTTCACCAATAGCTTTTTTTAATCTCCTGTAGTCAGTTGGAGTGAAATTCGGAATCTCCCGCCTGTCCTTCACTTCATTTACCAATACTCAATTCCTTCATATTTTCGTGAACCATTCCTTCTAACGTTGCGGTCATCCAGACTCCTAAATATCTGATTTTTTCCATGTACCATCTAAATCCAAGTGAAGTAACCCATTGCTTATCACAAGTCATTGTCAAGGGTAATACCTCTGACTTTGCCGAGTTGACTTTGTATCCCGAACATGTATTGAAATCTGAAATTATCTTCATCAAAGCGGGTAAGGAACTTCCCAAGTCTTTCATCACCAGCAATAAGTCATCAGCATAAAGCAATAACTTCTGCTCTACTCCTCCATAGCCCACACCTTTTATTTTCATTTCTTGTCTAATGGCAATCGCTAGAGGCTCAATCACAATTACAAATAAGAGCCATGACAAGGGACACCCCTGTCTAGTTCCTCACCCCAGCTGAAACTTTTCAGATCTCAAACCAATGGTTCTAATATCTGAAATTGGCTTGGAGTATAGTAATTTAATCCAAGTTATAAAGCCCTCACCCAAACCCATTCTATCCAACACAGATAAATAAGTCCAATTCCCCCGATCAAATGCTTTTTCAGCATCCAAAGATAGTAATGCTATGTCATCACAATTATCAGCCGCTTGTGATATCGTTAGCAGGAGCCTTTGCATGTTACTAGTTGCATGTCTTCCTTTTATAAAACCAGATTGGTTTTCATGTATTATCCTTGGCAGCAAAACCTCCAATCCTCTAGCCAAGGTCTTTGATAATATGCTGTTGTCTGTATTCAGCAAGCTGATAGGGCGATAATTTGATGGTAATGTCTGGTCCCTTTCTTTTTTTAAATTAATGTAATAGTAGCATGTCAAGTTGTTTGGGACAACATTCCATCCTTTAATGAAGACATAAACATGTCTTTCATGAGATTAAGAACAGAGTTTGGCAAGATTTTATAAAATTCAGCCGGTAGACCGTCAGGGCCCAGTGATTTTCCACAATCAATTATGTAATAGATTTCCTTATTTCTTCAATCTTTAGATCACCCTCTAGAATCAATCTCTCTTCCATTTACAATTTCGGAAGCTCTAAATCTGACACAAAATTTCGCAAGTCCCCGGTGACAGGATGTTCATAATGTTTCTTTTTTTTAAAAACTTTATTTTTGCATTTTTTAAAACTGTTACATAACTATCATACCCCATTTGGGGTGCGTTCCCCTTACGCCAGCCCGACCATACGTCCCCCCTCCTCCCCACTGCTCAGTCTGTTATCGTTCGTAATAGCTCAACCCCTCTTCTGTGCCGGGCTTCTTATTTGGCCAAGTTACGTGTCTCTGCCTTGGGTATCGGGTTCTCCCATTGAAGATGGTGTGTCCTCGGCTGTTTCGTTGATTAGGAATGTCACAAGCGGGCCCCAGATGTTGGGAGGGTGTGCATGTTGAGGCAGTGTCTTGATGAAATCAAACTCAACATCTTGGCAGTAAAGGATGTCTTTCTGCCAGTCTGCTACCGTCGGGACCGGTCCTCGAACCCATGTCATGGCGACCCTTCTGCGGGCTAGGGTCAGCAGTACCCCTGTAGGTTTCCTCACTGCTGGTGAGAGTTGTTGCGTCATCCCTAGAAGTGCCACCGTCGGGACAGGTTGTGCTTCTTCACCTATAATTGTCGATGTAATCTGAAGGACCTGGGTCCAGAAAGGTGTTAGTTTGGGGCAATTCCATGCGAGGTGTACAAAGTCTGCTGTTAAGTTTCCACACATCTCGCACTTTGCCGGCAACTCCGATTGTTGTTTACTCTTTTTGGCAGGGGTAAAGTATGTCTGGTGTAGGAAGTTAAAGTGTATTTGCTTGAGACGTGAGTCTAGCGCTATTTTTTATGTTTGCGTAATATGAATTTCCATTCCTCCTCTGGGATTGCTGACTGGAGGGAGTTTTCCCATCTTGTTTTCGTGCGTGGGTTAACGGGTGCTGTGTCAGTTACGATGGATCTATAAATGGTTGAGACTAAACTACTCTTGCTTTGCGTTTGGATCACATTATGCAATAGTTACTAATTTAAGGGTTCTCGTGGGAAGGTGGGGAAGAGTGCTTGGAGGGTGTATCTGGTTCTGAAGTACAGAGACTTGTCTAAAGAAGTAACGCCTCCCCTCTCTGTTGTCTGTTGTGGTGTCATGAAGACTTCCTCAATGAACAGGTCGCCTAGGGTGTTTAGCTGCAATTTTCCTACCCATATATGAAAGACCTTTTCGGAGGTCAGAGGGATCCCTGGTATAAATTTTGATCGGGAGGAGGGGTGAGTATCTTACCGGAACTTTGTATTTTAGTGCGAGCCTCTTCCAGATCCCATAGGTCGTGAGAACAACATTCATGGTGTTATAGGGCACTGGGAGCTGACTGATAATGACTGCCCTCAACAGGTTGGGGGTCGCTAGGGCATGCTCTATTCGTACGTGAGGTCTGACGAAATGCGTGGCATATCAGTGGCTAAGGAACTGCGCCTGCGCCACCCAAAAATATCTAAGTCAGGGAGAGCCAATCCCCCGCTTGATACCTGGAGTATCAGGGTTGAGTGAGCTACTCTGGTTGGTTTGCCTTCCCACAGGAGTTCAAGGACGAGACTTTTAAGTTTCTTCAAAAAGGATTGTGGGATTAGAATGGGAATACTAGAGAAAAGGTACAGTAGTTTTGGCAAGATCAGCATTTTGACTAGTGAGGCTCTTCCCCACAGGGTTAAAGGGAGGGATTTCCAGCAGTTTACTTTCTCCTGCAGTGTTTTTAATGCTGTCTCGTAGTTGTCACGAAAAACTTCATGGTAGTTTAGTGACATTAATATCCCTAGATAGCGTACCCGTGAGGTGTCCCATGCAAAGTGGTAGTCATCGGTAAATGATTTAGTAGCAGAGGTGAGCGGGAATACAATTGATTTAGTATGATTAATTTTTAAGCCAGAAATTGTCCCAAATTGAATGATTTCTCTCATTACTGGATTCAGATTTTCAACAGGGTCTCGGATGAAAGGTGCTACATCGTCTGCATATAGGGATATGATCAGATTGGGTGGACCTATGCTGAGTCCCCGGTGAAGTTGATTGGATCGCAGGGATGACGCCCGAGGTTCCATTATTAATGCAAATATTAATGCTGATAACGGGCACCCTTGCCTGGTACCCCGCTGTAGTTTGATAGGTGCCGATCACGCCGAACCCACTACAATTGTAGCCTGGGGATTGTTGTAAAGTAAGGATATAAGTTTAATGAAATGGGCTCCCAGGCCCATCCGGGTGAGTACTGCAAATAAGAAGGGCCATTCTACCGAGTCGAAAGCCTTCTCGGCGTCAAGCAAAACCGCGACGGCCTGGTGATCTGGGTCAAGAGCCTCCATAATCCCAAACAGACTTCTGATGCCAAATTTCGTATTGAGGCCTGGCACAAAGCCGGCCTGATCCGCGAGCACGAGACCAGGCATCAGTGGTATCATCCTCTTTGTGAGTATTTTCGCAAGTATTTTGTTATCTAAATTAAGTAGAGAAATGGGCCTATGTGACGCGCATTCTTCTGGGGGTTTGCTGGTCTTGTGTAAGATGATGATATTGGTCTGCGGGAGGGAACCTGATTCTAGAGCCTCACAGTAAACCTCGGCAAGAAGGGGATCTAGGGTATTTGCGAAAGCTTTGTAAAATTCCCCGGTTAGGCCATCGGGTCCTGGGGCTTTGTTGTTTGGAAGGGATTTGATGGCTTCAACTATTTCTTCTGAGGTGATGGGTTAATTGAGGGGTTCTTGTAGTTCTCTCTCTACCCAATATAGTTCTGTGTCTTCAAGATACCTGTGTAGTGCATCGTTGTCTGAGGTGTATTTTGAGGTGTATAGGTCTTGGTAAAAGGATTGGAATGTGTCTGCTATTTCTTCGTCTGTGTGCACGATTGTGCCTTGACTGGAGCGTATTCTCTCGACCGTTGTGGGCTTCCTGTCGACATTTATTAGTTTTGCCAGGAGGGCTCCAGGTTTTTGGCCTTCGCCGTATTGTCAGATCTGTCTGTTCCAGGCTAGGAATTTTATTTCTCGTTCCGCTGTGACCCTGAACTTTTGCAGCTCTTCTTTAACTGCGGCCTGGGCGCAGGAGTCATTTGTGGTAGAGTGTTTAAGTTCGAGGAGCTTTAGTCATTCTTCACTGGAGGTTAGTTCCCGACGGATCAGTTTAAGGATGCCGTTCTCCTTGGCCAGGCAGACCCCTCTCACAAAGCACTTTAGCGCTTCCCAAATCGTGCTCATCGAAGCCACCGAGCCCACATTGGTTTCCAAAAATGCTGAGATCTTGTCACGCAGTTCTGAAGCGAACACTTGGTCCTGCAGTGAGCCCGGTTTAAAGCGCCAAGGTAGCAGGCGAGACTTGTAGGTGGCTGGGTTGCAAATGAGGGTTACCGGGGAGTGATCGGAAAAGGTTTTAGGTAGTATTTGGCAGGGCCCCAACTGAAACGAACCTCTGGCGGAGATGAACAGGTAGTCTATTCTGGAACTGGTGTTGTGTACTGCCGAGTGAAACGTGTAGTTGTGCTGTGCCCAGTGACTGTGCCTCTATGCGTCTACCAAATCATAGGCTTTGCATATTTCCCATACCTGGAGGGCGGCCTTGGAGATCGGGAGTGCTGTGTTCCGTGACCTGTCTTTTGCGGGGTCCAGGGCAGTGTTGAGATCGCCTCCCCAGATGATCATCTCCGCGGCTTGCGTTGAGAGGTGTGTGTGAGCACCCAATCAAAGTTGTTTGCACCATCCACATTGGGGCCATATGAGTTCACCAAGGTGATTTCTTTGCCTTCCACTATCCCTCTCACCAAGAGAGATCTGCCTTCCGTGTCTTTTACAGAGTTTATCAGCCGAAATCCAGTTCGCCTACTGATCAGGTTCGCCACCCCTCTGGCGTAGGCTGAATACGAGGAGAAATATCTACGGCAACCCCAGTTTCGGGCCCATTGGTGTTGCTTTTCCGGAAGGAGGTATGTTTCTTGGATCATGGCCACATCTACTTCATGCCTCTTCAGGTATTGGAGGATCTTCCTTGTTTTAGAGGGGCGATTGCCCCCTCTAATGTTCCAAGTGGCGACCTTGAATTGTTTGTTTGGTGTGTAGATTTATGCAGCTGTTGTTGAGTCTGACTCTAGGGGTCTTCTGGCACTGCTGATGACGCCGGCGACTGATTGTTGGAGGTCTCCAGAGTGTGCGGAAGAGGGGGTGTAATAGAGCGTGGTGGATTGGGGGGGCGACGGGAGCCGGTGGTTCGGGGGCGCATTCCCAACCTTGTTCTCCAACTTCCGTCCTTACACGGGCAACCCCCAACTCGCCCGTTTACTCCTTTGGTCGGGGTGGGATCCGCAACGACGCGGGTCCGTCCCTTGTTCTGCCACCCATTAACAATGAACGATTGAGTTAACTTTGCTGTGCAAGGGGTGCTAGGGGCTTCCCAAGTTGCACGGCCTCAGAGTGATTAACTCCTATGTTTGTTTCGGACAGGTTGCTGTGTTTTGTGCGCAGGTTTTAGTGCCGATGACCTTGAGTCAGTCATGTTGGGTTTCTGCGGCTTCTTTCTCTTTGTGCTCGTGCCTGGTTGATGTTTAGCCTGGGGCATCCTTCCCGATCTAGGAATGTGTTAGCCTCCTCTGGTGTTTGGAAAAAATGGACTTTCCCCCCCTGCTGGACTCTGAGGCTTGCCGGAAAGAGCATTGAGTATGAAAATTGGTTGTCTTTGAGCCTTTGCCTGGTGGCAGTGAAGGATCTTCTCCGGGACTGGACAGCTGGACAGCTGGGGAGAAGTGTGGATAAAAGTGGATCCTGTCTCCATCGTGGTGTAGCTCTCCTCTCTCCCTGGCCAGTCGTAGGATGGCATCGCAGTCTTTATAGTTGAGTAATTCTGCTATTATCGCCCTAGCATGGGTTTGGAGGATGGGATCCTCTGTCCTCTTTCCACTACGAATAAGTGTTGAGAGGTCTTCCTGGCAGAAAAGGGCGGTGCACAGCGATTCAACAAAGTCCTCCATTTTTGTTTCAGGCTGGTGCTCCCTCACCCCGATAATCCTGATATTATTTCTTCAGGAATGACCTTCTAAATCTTCGCACTTGGCGGTGGTGGCCTTCATCTGGGTCTCAAGCTGAGTGACTCTAGTTTCAAGGGTCACTGCGCCGTCGTCCAGGTTGGATATGCGTTGTTCTACCTCGTTGAGGCGTTCAGTATGGGTGTCCATTCTGCGTTGGAGGAGATCTACTTTAGAGGAGAGGCCGTCCATCTTGTTGTTCAGACTCCCTATGCCCGCCTTCAGTTGATGTCAGTTGCAGCGATTCCCTCAGCCATTTGTTTTTCACTGTCGGTTGGGGTTTCCGGTTCTTCTTGGAGTCTAGGGGTTTTGGGGGTCGTTCCGGACTCGAAAGTCAGTTTTCTTTGGGATTTGTCTGTCTTCCCCATTGGACAAGCGCTGTCGGGGGTATCCGTGTGTCGAGAGTAGTAGTTGTGCACGGTTTCGTGGCACCAGTTGTCTCCTTGGGAGGGAGTGCCTGAAAGTGGTGCCCCGCTCTGGAGTAGTTTGCCGATTTAGAGCTCTCTGGGGGGCCTGGGAGTCCAGCAATGGGTGTGCTAGGAGGGGGGCCACTGCCCTAGCAATATGTGACTCAGGCTTATCTCTACAGGCCTTATGGGGTCATAATAGCGATTTTCACTCACTGTCCTGCTGGGGGCAGCGGGTCTGCCTCACAGTTCCTCAATTTGAGAGATGGGCCCCGTGGGGGGGGTTGTGCTGGGTTATCGCGATGCGTGGCTAGGTGTAGCGTGGTGCCAGAGGTGGCTCGAGCGCGTAGTATGGGACCGAAGCAGGGCTGCTAGAGCTAATTTTCCCCCCAGCATGCGCTGTACCTGGGCCAAGCAGTTTGTTGCACGGTGTTCACCTCTGGTCCCCGCTTGCC
Source organism: Ambystoma mexicanum (assembly GCF_040938575.1). NCBI lineage: Eukaryota > Metazoa > Chordata > Amphibia > Caudata > Ambystomatidae > Ambystoma > Ambystoma mexicanum. The sequence goes on from NC_090923.1 coordinate 646,108,038, forward strand.
TTTCGGGAGTTGTGCAGGCTTGTCCCTGCCCGAGGGGGGGCTGCTGTCTTCGGCCTCCGGGTCGCGGCCTCCAGGTGCACTCCCTCGTTCTGGATGTCGGGCGGGGGACGCCGCACGCTGTGCCGGGTCTGGTTGTTGGAGAGGGGGCGGCAGCGCGGATCTGTGCTCTGCCCCTCGCTCCCTCCGATTGGTGACCAGGAGCGTGCTCCGTTACTCGGGCCCCCACTCTCCAGCTGTGTATTCCTGTCCTCTGCTTCTTGAAGGTGCAGTGGGGGGTAGGTGCCTCTGCTGCGCCGGATCCCTTAGGCACTGGTAGTTACTCTCCGCCCTGGCTTCAGATGGACCCACTCGGATGTCTTGGGCTACAGGCTCGGGCCACCGCCTTAGGGGTCGCCGGGATTCTGATTCTTCTCCAAATTTCGCAGGAGAGTGTGGTAGCGACTGGTTAGCCTGGGCGAACTCAGGTCAGGGCAGCAGAATTCCGAAAAATGAAGGATGATGCAGGATTGATATCTGGCCGTGCGGGAGCTCACTAAGATGCGGCCATCTTGGTTGGCCCTCTAGCGCCCTCTCCATGTTCATAATGTTTCTTGAAAACTTCATTGATCTTTGCAGGAATAAATGTAACTGACCCATCCGGTCTTGCTATTGATGGTATTGCTATATCAGCCTCTTGCTTTCTTAAACGGTGAGCTAACGAGCTATCACATTTCTCACCCTTTTCAAGAATATGTGCATTTTATCCAAAATAAACTTTTCTCTTGTTAAATTCACTCTTTAGATTCTGTAGTTCCTTAACTTTCTCAGGCATTGGATCCCCTACAAATTCCTCTGTTAATCTTTTGATCCGCCTATCCAGATTTAATGTGCCTATGTCTAGTTTTTTTCCGACCAATTGACAAATTTATCAAAAGGCCTCTCGTTGTACATTTGAATGCCTCCCAAACTATTTTTGTATGCAGTTCCCCAGTATGGTTTTCCTCTATAAAATGGTTTGCTTCAGAAATAATCTTCTCAACCAATTCCTCCTCATGCAGTAATTAAGTGCTCATCTTCATGTCCTTTTGATTTCAAAATGTAGGCCCACACACATTTCTACCGGTGCATAATCAGACAAAAGTATATTTCCAATCATCCCTGTCCTGTAGTTCTCAGCGACCTTATCCGCCACCAACATCCAATCTTGAATATGTGTTGTGAGCATTGGAATAAAAACTGTATTCTCTTGATGAAGGGTGTTCTAATCTCCATGCCACTATCGGGTTGTGTTCATCCATCAAAGCATGGAGCGGTATCCAGTCTATCCATCGAATATATTTTCATCAAATGCATATTTTTGGGGGGCAAAGGGTTAATTTTGTTTTGGGTGTATTTTTAAGGGTAAAAAACGGGTTAAAAACAGGGATTTGGGGGGGACCCCCCAAAAAATAAAAAAAGAAACATGCATTCAATGCACATTTTTACATTGGAAAATGATTTGATGGTACTTTCCTTCAATGGAAAATTTTCGATGGAAAGATCATATACCGCATGAAGCGACATGAAATGGTTATTCTGTATTTTCATTACCATACAATTGCTTTTATCTAGTAACGGGTCAAGGACTTCATTGAAATCCCTGCCTAGTAAAATATTAGGCGTATTCATATCCTGCAGTGTTTGCGCAATACGTCTGTAGAATGAGCCATCATCCACTGTGGGTGCATAAATGTTACACAGTGCCATTATTTCTCCCTGAACATTCACTATCAGAGCAATCATTCTTCCCTCTTTATCTGAATATTCTTTTAGAATTTTAATCAGGGCACTTTCACGTATCAATATTACAACTCCTCTTGAGTTAAATGAAGAGCCAGATACATTCCCAACCATTCTTTTTTAAGGCTGACCAGCTCTTCTTTTAGTAAATGAATTTATTGTATTAAGCATATATCCGCCTTTAAATCTTTCAGATGATTAAAGCCCCTTTTCTTCTTTAACTGATTATTAATGCCATTCACATTTCATGACACGATATACAACTCATCTCCGGCTTTTGTCACCATTTTAACTCTCAATATGACATTCAACTGGAATTGTCCCAGCCCTTGCAACAAAATATAAAAAATCCCTAACAAAACCCACCTGCTCAAGGTAATGCTAGTTAGAAGCTGCAACTTCCCTTTTCTGCAAATAAACATTCCAAAAACTCCCATACCCCGGACCACGCTCCCCAACTAAAACACTGTGACTAATTCCCAAATATGAAATATACTCTCAATGCTGCATTGCTTGTCCCCTCTCGCCAACTCCCCCAACTCGTGTGTAATCTATGTCCAAAGTTAAATTGTCATAAGCACCTATCTCCTGAAAAAGTGATCCTCTAAGAAGTACATTTTAATAATTATACAGGCTATGTATAACAGATACATTCCTACCAACTTATCATATACTGCAATCTTAACTTCGTCTAATGCAACTCCTCAGTCATCCTCAACTTCCCCAATGACCTTAACTAAATTCCGACTGGTCGGGTTAACATAACCCTTCTTCACCGTTATACCCATTAGGCCTAAATAGCACTTGTAAACATTGCATTTAATTCTTGCAATTTGTTAACCAAAAACCTTAGCAAACCAAGCAGCCTTGACAACATTTTATATCCATCATTAATTTACACCATGATACAATGTCAAGGCCTATAGTTGTAAAAAATAAAATAAATGCACTTTTGGGTATATACATTAACTTTAAAAAGTGTTGCTTAGAGACCACTAGGGGGCGTGGGACAAGATGGCTGATTAAGTTCGCAGCTCCCGCTCCCTCCAGCTAAGCGGAGAAGAGATGCATCAAACCCTGCAGAAGATGAAATTTGATACAGCCGCTTGAAGAGGACTGGCTAGAGCACCCACGAGTGCAACAAGAGCAACAATCGTCCACAGGAAGGGGGTGTACGGCAACGGTCTTGTCCCCAACGAGGAACGCAGCAAGGAGTATGTAGTCGGCAGTGGGGCCGAACCGAGGGAAGAGAAACCGTCACCCCAGCGAGGAACGCAGCAAGGAAAACGTACTCGGCGTTGGGGCTGAACCAAGAGAAACTGTCACTGGAGGAGAAGAGGTGAGAGAGGGAAAGGAGGCCCCGAAGCGTGAGACGCTGAACGCCAGTGAGGAACCCCTCCAGAGCTGTGCCCCAACTACGGCACAGACGCCTAAGAGAGGAGCTGGAGCACCCCCCACGCACTACAGGGAGCGGAGCGCTCGCTAAGTGGATCACGGCGGGTTTTCTGAGCACCCGCAACAACCCCCGCCCAGAGAGCAGAGGAGTGAGTGACCGTTGGTGGTGACCCCGGTGGGGCGGTCAGCCCTGGAGGAACCCCCGCGGTGAAAGGAGAGGCGAGGTCCCAGTGGAAGGCACCCGAGGCGGACAAGGACTGCACTGCAGTGTATCCCAGGTACGATAAGGCCCGGGCCCTGAAGGCACCGTACCAAGAATCCCCCATAAGGCAAGGAGAGGAGGAGGAGTAAGAGGCACAGAGAGGGCGCCCGCAAGCAATGGGGGGCCGCACCGCAAATCACCAACCCTGGGAAGGGGGCAGTGTGGTACAGAGAAGAGGGGCCACCGGGAAAAAAAGCATACCCCACATCCCAGAGACTCCTTTGCTACTGAGCGGATGCCCCCGACGGGACAGTCTCTGTGCACCGGAGGTGGAAGGGCATGCAGACACTCGTTTACATTAGCCCAAGAACAACGTGGAGATCAGACGAAAGCAGGGTGGTCAACACACGCCGGAAGCAAACCGTTGGTTGCCTGCTGACCACAGTCCACAATGATCCATATTAGAGGCCAGGACAAGAGGCTACACGACGGCACCACTGCCAAGGCACCCGGAGGTGGTGGCCACTACAGGGGCCGAGCCGCTAACGGAGCGGGTATAGCAAGCACCAGCATGGGTGATACAACGCACGCCCAAACCCCCTTCCCTCACTACACGAGGGGGAGACGAAAAGCACGAGGCTGAGGAGGAAGCACTGGAGAGAGCTGAGGCCAGTGCTCACTGTGCATAGGGCGGGGGACTCAGCGCAGGAGGCACGTAGCGCCCCCCCCCCACAGTGGGTGTGGGCGGCACAGTGCTAAAATTAGACCTCGTGGACGGCTCTGAGTGCAGAGGTAAAAGGCCACAGTAAAAATCAGAAGGTGCGAGGGGAGAGGATCACAAAGTGAGCAAGTTGCCAAAAGAGCCCAGCTGCGCCCCAGCCCTTACGGTATAGCGCTACTGAGGGGTTCATAAAGGGGTGGTGACCCGGAGCGACTGAACCAGCGACCCCCTAGAAGAGTGGACATAGAAGGGGATTAATAGAAAAATAAATAGGAAAAAAAGCCTGGGATAACACAGGGAAAGCAAGGAAACGCGCACGACTGCAGAAGATCAAACCAGAGCACACGCTGTGCAACACAAATCGAATAAAAGGAGGGGAGCAGTGGACAACACCCAGGGGGTATTGGCAAACGCAGAGTGAAAACCCCAATATTACAAATGGCCTCAGGAATAGACCTCTCCACGTTCTCCACTAAAAAAGATATAGGGCACATCCTTGCAGAAATAAAAGCCCTCAGAGGAAACATACAAGCATCACTGGCTAACTTGATGGGAAGAGTAACGACAGTGGAAGGGAAAATTGAAAGACTAGAACATAACCAGCTCAACGCTGACATGGTGGAAATGTGATTGGATGCAAGAATGACAGAGCTAGACCTCAAAGAAGAGGAGATAAGGCTAAAGATTGATGATCTCAAAAACAGGGAGAGACGTAATAATATAAGCATCCTGGGCCTAAAAGAAACAGACAGAGAGACTCTGAGGCATGTGGAAGAAAAAGTACACACGCTCATACATCAACTCTTAGAAACGGAAGGGGGCAAAACGGTGCAACTCGAAAGGGCGCACAGAGGAGGAAGACCATATGATAATGGCCCCTGCTCCATAGTGGCCAGATTCCTTAGTTATAAGGACAGACTGGAAGTCTTAAATAGAGCAAAACAACAACAGGAAATAGAATGTGAAGGCTCCAAAGTCTCCATATGTCAAGACCTATCGAATCTCACACTGGCGCGAAGAAGAGGCTGTAAACCACTGAAAACCTGGCTGCGGCAGAGGCGGACCCGATACGGATGGGGATACCCTTTCTTGCTGGAATTCGAAGCTGAAGGAATCGAGTACAGACTGACGATGGTAGTGGAGGTTGAGCAGGCCTTGCGACATCTTACATCAGATACGACTCACCAGGCAAGAAACCCGCACGGCCCCCACGGCGCTCCCACAGATGGGGTACGACCCTACCTGTGCCGGGACCACAAAGAAGGAGGAGGGCACAGGCGGGGCAGAAATTCTTCAGGCTGAACGGACCCTCACCGCAAAACTCGGCTGCAACACAGGAGGAGCATGCAGAGTGAGACAGCAGCGAGGGGAAGGCGGCTTTAATTCAAACTATGAGGTCTGGGCAGATGCTTGGGCAGAATTGGACACTAGCTGGAGGGAGGCAGTCTTCATCCCTCTAAGATGGCCCCCGGTGAGAGAGGGGGTGTCTTCCACACTTGCGTTCAAGACACTAAGTTGGGTGTTTCTTTCGTTACAAAGTTAAGTACAAAGTTGAATGGGAAACTGTCTCCAGAATGGCAAGCTTGAGACACTTTGAGTATAACCCTCCGGTGAAAGGTGATGAGCACCTAGAGGAGGCAACCACCTTGGGTCCAAAGGGGACAAACGTAAAAGGAAGTGGCTCTGATGGGGAAAGGTGAAGCTACTAATGCCTGGGCAAATGAAACCTGGGATAGAAAGACAAGGGAGGGGAATGCCGACAAGGGGGCGGATAGATGGGGTCACCTGGGCCTGCACTGGATCGGCATAGTTTATTGGATGTATGGAGCCTGAAGCACATAAGGGAGGAGGGATATACATTTTTCTTCCCACCACACAAGATATATACAAGGATTTATTACCTCCTTATAAACAAGGACCAGAGCTCGAGGGTTATAGATAGCAACATAAGGCCTGTGGGATGGGCCGACCATGATATGGTGACCTGCACTCTAGATATCATGGGGCTCTATAGACCAAGGGGCTCGTGGCAGTGTAACGTTTCGCTCTGGAATTGCCCCGTCTTCGCTGACCGCCTGGCCACGGAGATAGCTGAATATTTTGAGTTCAACGACACCGGGGAAGTAGGTGTGGAGATGGTCTGGGATGCTGGGAAAGCCACCTGGAGAGGCCTGCTGATAAGAGGGAGGAGGAAGAGGGAGAGGGGCTTGGTAGAAGAAAAACATGTGAGGAAATAGTGGAAAGAGAAGCGAGGATGCATGCCAGGAAGGGAGACATTGAGGAGCTCAGAGAGCAAGTGGGGGAGAGAGGGGCGGAACTGAAGGCATCGGGTATGGGGGAAACCCTATGGAACTAAGATACTTGAAGCAGAAGTATTATGAGAAGGGCGATAAGGCAGATGCACTCCTGGCAGCAAGACTCAGGGCCCAGAGGGGGGAAAGATGGGTGACAAAACTGGAGGACACGGGGAGGGGAAGGGAGACCGGTGTGCGCCGAACGGCATTGCGGAGGGATTCACCCAATAATATGAGACACTATATACCACCGAAGCACAGGGCGTGGAGGAAGAGATCGGGGAATACCTAGGGGGGATACACATGAACAAACTCACACACCAGGAGATAGAACACCTGGATATCCCAATCACGGCTGAGGAAGTCCAGGAGGCCATTTCACGCCTTCCATATGGGAAGGCCCCAGGAGAAGATGGTTACACTATAGGGTTTTACAAGAAACACATTGGAATCATGACGCAGCACTTAGTTAAACTATATAATCACATCCTGGACACAGGGAAAGCCCCCATTACATTCAGCAAGGCCCTGATATCGGTTATTCCAAAAGAGGGGAGAGACCCGACCCTCTGCTCCTCGTACTGCCCAATCTCACTCCTACATGTAGATGAGAAGATATTTACACGAATCCTGGCAACAAGATTCAAAGAGAAGCTGCCCCATATAATACATCCACACCAGATGGGGTTCATAGCGGGCAGGCAAGGACCAGAAGCAATTAGAAAGACACTCGATCTAATGGAACATATTGGGGAACAGCCTGGGGAACATGAGCTGCTAAGTGTTGATGCTGAAAAAGCCTTTGAAAGGGTGGCGTGGGGCTTCCTTTTTGCAGTGTTACGCAAAATAGGAGTGGGGGACAGAATGTGCAGGGCAATCAGGGTGATTTACAACAGCGAGAGTAGTGGTCAATGGGGCCAAATCGCGTGAGTTTTACCTGACAAGAGGGACTAGGCAGGGGGGTCCTCTTTCGCCCCTATTATTAGCTCTGGCAATGGAACCCCTGGGGGTAAGGATAAGGGAGGACGAAAGGATAAAGGGGTTTGAAGTGGGATGGCAGAAATACAAAGTAAGTATGTACGCAGATGATATTCTCATGTACCTCTCGAACACAGGGGGAATATGGAAAAGTGTCTGGCTTTAAGATAAATATATGTCAATCCTTCTCCCTCTAGGTGAGGGCACGGAGGAACAGCTTGGGAGATGGTCAGACCTGGGGATACCGGTGGAAAGAGATAGCATACGATACCTTGGCGTGCGAATACCGAGGAACTTAAGTAATATTTACGAATGTTATTTCCCCCCTGCTCCTGCACAGGCTGACGGGAGATCTAGAGACATAGACGAAACTGACGATCTCCTGGCTGGGGCGGTTAAATGCCCTAAAAATGGTACTCCTTCCAAGAGTGCTATACCAATACCAGGCACTCCCGATAGAAATCCCAGAAATACACTTTGCAGAATTAAAACAGAAAATATAAAAATGTCTGTGGCAAGGGAAAAAGAAAAGGGTAGCCTACAAACTATTGATCCAACCTAAGGAGAAGGGAGGGGTGGGATTGCCAGAGATGAGAACATACTATAGGGCAGCTCAATTCAGGGCATTGGTTCCCCATCTGCGCATAGATAAGGACAAACAATGGGTGGGGATAGAGAATTTTCTCTTCCGCCCGATCACACTAGGGGAATGGCTCTGGGTCCTGGTTAAAACGATACCAGGTAGGATCCACTCACACAGGATTCTGGGCCCGCTATGGAAGCTGTGGAGGATCAGAAAGGAGATGGAAGGGGTAATGACGTGGCCCTCACCAATGAGCCATATATGGACCCCCCTATACGGGACAACATACCAGATCATGGGAGGTTCCAGGACTGGTTCGAGGTGGGGTTGGAGAGGGTGGGGCAGGTCCTGAAGAAAGACAAATTTACAGAAATAGCGGACCTTGAAGAGGCCTTGGGGATAGGTAGTATCTCAGTCTTTAATTATTTGCAATTGAAGGGAGTACTAATGTCCGAAACATGGAAGGGGGAGCTCCAGAGGGACTTGACACATGCAGAAAGAGTGCTGGAAACAGCGCGAGGCACACGAGGCCTCATTTAATAAATGTACCAAGCCCTGCTAGAAGCTAGAGGGAAAGAAGTGACCACACTCAAGAAGAGATGGGATTGTGCATCAGTGGCTTGCCAATATAAATTGCACAGACTAAAACTGTTATATAGATGGCAGAGGGAGCAAGCGAGGCTAGAGAAAATGTTTCTGGGGTCAGATACCCATTGCTGGAGGAAATGCCGACTACTGTCATATGTGGTGGAACTGTGAGAAGGTGCAGTATTTCTGGAAGGAGGTGCGAGGGTGGATAAAGGGATTGGAAGGAGTAGAAAGAAACATGGACCCTCGTTTTCTTTGGGATGGAAATGTCGGATGAGGAATGGACGAAACTCCCGCACATGCCGCACTATCTTCTATTAGCAGCTAGCGCATGCCTGGCAGGGGGATGGAAAAGGGAGAGCCTCCCAAGTGAGAAAGAATGGGCAGCCAAGGCACTGGACCTGTACAGGATGGAGGAACTAACCAGGCAAATACATAACCAAACCCTGACAAAAGCCATAGAATGGGCAACATTCCTGGCAAAATACGACCCAAAACACTCACAGGAAGTTGACATGGGGGAAGAGGTGGAAGAGATATTGGGCTCAGGGGAGACGCGAACGGCTGTCCAACCTCCCCCATGGAGGCAGGACACAGGGTACCACAGGAGAGACGATGGTCCTTCGGAGAGGGGCAAAGCCAATTCAGTTAGTAGTGCCCCACTGAGACCCGAAGACTGCAAGGTGCACCCAAAGAGACAGTACCTGGGGACCCTGAGGAACCAAGGAAGAGATTCCCCTGGAGCCACAGGAAAAAAGTTGGGGTTAGGGGGGGGAGAGGGTGTTTAAACGGTTTTGGGGGGGTTGGGGTAACTGAAAACTTGATTGCTGTCTTGCACTGTGATAATGTTAGCAGGAAATCTGATTTGTGTTGTAATTATACTTATACCAATAAAACTGAATTAAAAAAAAAAAGTGTTGCTTAATGAGTCAATATTATTGATTGGAATTTATACAATCCTAATCCCCTTGTTTAAATCTATCCGGTCAAAAAGACATTTTAATTGAAGTTGACTGCACCCGTTTGACCATCCTTTCTTTCACATTCATTGTTCAGCCATACTTCTCATATTCATATTTCATAAATAGTGCATGCCACATTTTCACTCCTAGCCTGTCTCATTCTAAAAACCTTTGCAATTCTAGCACCTTACCGGGCATCCAGAGTCTGCTATTTTAACACCATGCCACAGTTTCAAGACCCCTAGGTGTAATGTGAGAAAAATATATATCAAAGAATATCTTTGTATTGTGCACATGCTTGTTTAAAAAGCGCCACCTAAAGAGTCCAAAAAATATCCATTGGAGATTAACTGTACATTTGAACAAGCCTAGCCCAAACCCACCCTTCCAAGTTCCATTGTCAAATTTCAACCACACTTGTTAAAATACACCAAAAACATATATAATTACAATTAAACACCTACCCAACCACCCTCTCACAACCATCGAAGGATCGTTCATCTGTTAATCTCATTGCATACACAATGATTGACACTTATAGATCTCTTACATTCTTAGTGTAATTGTAATGCATTACAGACTCTGACCACCAATGTCCTGGACTTCACCAATCTGTACTTAATCTTCCAGCTTTAAAACAGATGCGAAAATCCCCAACATTCGCCACATTAATTAATATTAGTCAAAATGGAAAGGAATAGTTGTGGACCCAGTTCTATTTCAAATTCAAATGCTATAAAAGTTAAGTCAATGCCCAGGTACCTTTAGGTTTCGATGTAGAAATAGTGCACATGTCAATTAGAGTCATATAGATTTTAATTGTTGCAAACCACCCTTAAGAGACTGCCATTTGAAATCCCCTGCTGGGTTCCCTATTGAGGCCATCTCATCTAAACATGTAGAGTTTCACAGTTCTATGTATCACGCATGCTGGGTGTGTGAACACGATGCTGCTCGAACGAGTCACCTCTAACTATAGTATTCCTTTTAATAGCGTGTGAACTGCGGTGCCCCGGTGAAACAGACTCCTCTCATTATTCTCTATTGTTCCTCCTGTCACACAAACGGTAAATAATGTACCGGCATGATAAACATAGCCATGGCTAGTCTTTCCGAAGCCGAACGGGACCGCCTTCTTCAGCTGGCCCTATTGGTTCCTCGCCAATCAAGATCCGCCTATCTACCTATAACTCCCTCAGGGTCAGTCTTTTTTCAAAGAAACGAGCTGGGGCAGATCTCTGTCTTCGGCTGGGGCCTCCCTCTGGAACAGCCTCCCTGCCACTCTGAAACTTGAGGAGAACCACTTCTGGTTCTGGAAGCACCTCAAAACCTTCCTCTTTGCTTCTACCTTCGTCCCTCTTCTCCCCTGCTGATCTCTCTCTCTCTCTCTCTCTCTCTCTCTCTCTCTCTCTCTCTCTCTCTGCACCATGTGACCTGCCCTACCCTCTGACTTCTGGGCCCAGGTACCTGCTCACCTTGCAACCCACCCGCACTGCCTCCTGGCAACCCCTTGCACTGAGTCTGTATCTGTAACCATACAGTCCCCCACCTTTTTTCTTTCCTGCACTTAAGAGACATACCCTGCCTGCTCCCTTAAACCTAGCACATGCCACTTGCGGGCTGCACTACCACTGTTTGTTTGTCTTATAGTATTTATTTATTTTATTACTTATCCGTTTTTCCTTTGTTCTGCACTTTCCACTTCTACCCCTCTCCCATGCACTTGCGTGTTCTCAATTTCACTGGGCCTAGTAAGATTGTTGTTTTTGCTCTCCCTTGTTCCCCTCCCTTGCCTTGTCGCGCTCTGAAACACTTTGTGTACTAGCGAGATACAAATAAAATATCAATATCAATATCAAACAATCGGCGGAATTGCAATAACTTATCGGTCTTGCCCCCTTTCTTCTCTGCATGTCAGATGACCTACTCCAATCTTTATCGTAAGCAGTACGCAATGCGCAGCCGTACAGGGAACGTTCCGAGGTCTTTTCCTCAAACCTCCTTTCCACATTATCTCGTAATAGGAACGTAGAAATGCCAGCATATCGTTGTTGTTAAATTAACGATATCCATTTAACTGTTGCTGTGATCAGGCGCCATTTTGCAAATAATAAAGACTATTCAGCCTTTGCATTGTCGATAAAAATTAAGTTAAATTCAAACAAAGGAGGTGGATGCAATCATAATAAAAACACCAGCAAGGGTAGGGGAAGGGGCACAAACCAAACGCATTGTCTAATCCATATTTGACCAGGAGGTGGATTTCTTGCTTGTATTTTCTAGCCATTGTAGTGCTTCAACCTCAGAGGTGCACTTCTCTCCATCAAGAAAGCATGCCATCATAATTCCAGCTTTGTTCAGATACAGCTTGATTCCTTTTTCTTTGGCCAGATCTTTAGCTGCCTTAACCAACCTCCTTTTCAGTAATATCTCCTTAGGATAATCTGGATAAATAAAGACTGGTTTCCCCTTAAAGGTGGCATTTCCCTTGGGCCTGGCAGCTTGCAGCAGGCTTTCTTTTGCCCTTACACTGGCGAAGGCTATCAAAATGTGTCTGGCTCTGGATGTAGAGGCTTTCCCGACTCTGTAGGCAAAGTCTATATCGCTGCTTGTAGTTAGCTCATGTCCAAAACACTCTTTAAAAATCTCCAACACAAATGTCAATATGTTGTCATACTCTGCATTTTCCTCCACTCCTACCAGCCTTTGGTTCCTTCCACGTAATTTCAAGTGCAATTTCAGAGACTTATCCTTTTCTTTCTGAAGTTCATCTTTCAGGTTATTATAAGCTCCAAAACTTCCAGCAATCTCTGCCACTAGGGAGACAGATCCAGCTTCCAGATCAGCAACCCGGCTTTCTAGGGGAGAAACCCCCAGATTAAGATCAGCCACGGCTGCTTTGACCTCACCGACATCTTGAGCCACTTTCAGCAGTAAAGTGTTTATGTCCTGGAAGTTGGGGACTTCAGCCATTTCTGAGGTCTGCTTAGGCTTCTTCAGAACTGGATTTTCTGCCACCTCAATCTTCTTCTTAGTGTTCATTATCCTTTAATTATATATCCTATAGGAGGGGGTCCAGGAGTTGCAGGGTTAAGCTGCTGCCTCAGCGACCAACATTCCGGAATCCAAAGCTTAATTATTTAGAGGATAGTTCCCAGCATAATGATAACCATGTTCCATTAAAATATGTGAAAGCAACCAACCAGGAAGTGGTGAGGAAGGGAGGAGATGGATGTACAGATCGGTCATTGTGTGCTTCTTGGCTTCTGGACAGTAATTATAGACACTGTCAAGGATTGGGTGGTTTTGAAAACGGTTTGCTTTGTGGTTCACCACTGTAGTACTGTGTATTAAGGACTGACATGTGGGCGTTAGTTACATTATATCATATTTTCAGAGGTCAGTATGTCACGTAAGTTTAGTGAAATATGCTAAAACGGGAAAATATCATGCCTTTTGAACATTGTGCTATGTGACAAACACTGCACTGCCATTTTGAAAAGAAGCTCAAAAACAGAAACATCTGACTTACTGTATGTATGTCATTGACCTTCGTGGGCTTGGGGTGCTGCGTTGTGCTTTATTTGTACTAGTCACCTGGTATACAGTAGCCTTAAACCTGTGAGTTGCACTAAACATTGTCTGGCATGTTATTGATATTTTTGTGCAACTTCACATTCCTCACACCACCATGTTCATCCCCCACTAGATCCCTGATCGGCGGTGATGCCGAATGCGGTGGTAGAGGGTAGGGCAGGCAGTAGCTGTGCAGTGTGCCAATGATAACAATGGGGGTTGCAAGCAATGGCAATGAGCGTGCCATGGGGGCAGGGGGCAACTGCCTCATTATCGACATTTTCAGTCCTGGCACTTATTTTCTTATAAAGTAAGCACTGGAAACATCTGGTTAACTGTGATAAGTGGTGTACGACACAACACATCTCAATGTTAGTAAATCATAAACCAGATGTATGCAGGAAGGAAAGAGAGTTTCAACTGTGAACCTGGTGTTTCAAAGCACACCACAAAAGCGTCAAATCTCTGCAATGATTGGCTTGAATAAATACAGAAAAAGCAGAAGTGATAGCATTGAACAGAACTGTTATTTAGTAATAGAGCCACCACCTCCTTTATCATCTGAGTCATTCCCTAAAAAGATTATTGCAATATGCTGCAATTATTCAGGCTGCTTTGAATGTTTTCTTAAGGAGAGGTTTGATGTTTGTCTTGCATCATATTTTGAAGGGTAACCAATGAAAATATTGGTGTGAAAATATCAAGAAAGAAGGATGGCTTTAAAGAGCATTTATTTCAGTACAATAGGTATACTGGCTTTAATAAACATTTGGGTAACACATGTACTGTGCCTGTCCCAGCCCGAGTCTCCCCTGCAATCCCATGCTAGTTTTATTTTTAGGTCTGGCTGGGTCGAGCTTCGCTTTCTACTAGGGAGAGCTAAGGTGTCAGCCATCTGCTCAGCCAAGCTTGACTAGTGCATCCTGCCCAAAGCTGTTTTACGGCAGTGGCCATATTGCAAGCACCAGTTGAGTTGGCGAGAGATTTGCTGAATGTTTCTTTAAAAGGCTTACGTTTTGTTTCGTGCTGACTGGTAAAGTGATTTTTTCACTTTTGTGCTACTAGTGTAACTATCTACTTTGGGGGTAGAGTTTACTTTGAGGATACATTTCAATTTGTTGTGTGATTCTTTTAAGTGCATTTTTTGTTCCCGTGCTGTGTGTACAGTCCAGTACTGCATGTGGGTCAGGCACGAGTAATAATAAATAGTTTAACACTGACAGATATTTTCTTCAACCACTAGAAAAATTATGAACCATTGACCTCCCTCTTTCCAACGCTAAAACAACTGATAGATTTGAAGATGAAGCTGTGCAATACAAAGAAGAAGCTTGCAAATGTCTGAAGAATTTTCAAAATACGTTCTGAGTCCATAGGAGCAGCCATTTTGTAAAAACCGGGGCTACTGTGTAAGTTGGGGCAAGGGATGTAGAATGCTGGCTGTAAGAGATCCTTTATTCTACTCTGCCTAGTATATTGATATTTGTTCCACCTACGCACTGCATTTATATATATTTGAATTCGTTCCTTAAAATGCTGAATGTTGCTTTAAACGACTTAAGTTTCCTTTTGTGAACATGCAAATCCAGCGTTCACAAGAGGGGCGCACGTACAATCTAAAGAAGTAATGCAGTGACGTCAAAAGTATTGCGGTAACGTGAAGGGTGAAATCACAACGCACGCACATCGAACCTACATTAAATCTAGTGTGCCACATGTCATGGAGCAGGGAGCTGCGCAGGGAAGTACATGTGCCAAAACACATAACATATCTGATAATTATGTGTTATTTATATAGTGCCTTTATCCTAAGCGCTTTTACAGAGCACATATTTACAAACAATTTCACCCAACTGAAATAGGTACTCATTTATCGACCTCAGAAGGATGAAAGGCTGAGTTGGCCTTGCTGGGATTTGAACCTACGACCTGAAGATCAGCTCAGGTCGAAGCAGCGAGCACTCAACCCGCTGAGCTCTCTTACCTGCTGTCTATTGTATATATGTATTTTTAACCAGTAGGTAACTAGGGATAGGTAAGCACGGCTGCTGCGATGAAAAGTACGTATGCAGCAATAGCAATATTTGTATATATTTTTTTTAAGTGTTAGGTATATTTATGAATAACAGTTTGGCCATATATTAGTAGACTCAGGGCAGACTAGACAGAAGCCATTTTTATGTTCTTTGAAAGGCCACAGCTCACTGAAAAATTGAAGTTCTGCTGACACTTGCAGAAATGCTAGATCAGCTCACCAAGAAGCCCAGAGTTAGCTAATTAATTTTTGCAGAAGGAAACGTTTCTCATGGGAAAAGAACTGCAGCTGAATGCTGGGTTCAGTTCCATACCATAATTTCAAGGTCTCTGGCCTGAGTACCAAGGGCCCTGGGCAGCGAGTACAATAGAAAAAGAGAATTAAATAGGAGAAATTCTGTTTTTTTAAAAAGATTTTATTATATTTGTTGTATTCTGCAGTCAATATAGTCAACTTTTAGGACTTTGCCATCCCACATTAAAATATCCTGAACAAATATTAAGACCATCATCCGATAAAACACCATTTCAACATGTTACCATATTTTAAAATTCAACTTAAAAAAAGTCTCTTAATTTACAGCACTTCAGAAGCCTTACAAAGAGGGATATAATGATTATCGCCCTTTCATTCATCTCATGACAAGATGCCCAATATGGTCAAAACTTTCCTCCATAATACAGTAAGGAAGATTATGCACCCTTCGTGATTACCATTCATGTACATAGACGACAGAGATGCACCTGGCAATGTCCCTTCTATACCTGCTGATCTTAAAGCTAACAACCGTAGTTCTGAGAGTGTACAACATGTGGTCAGTAGGTGTTTGACAGATTCTACTTGTGTTTCACCACACAGACAACATTGGTCCTCATTACGAGTTTGGAGGTAGCCATGCAGTTCTTAGCGGCATGGCTGTCTCCAAACCCGTGTCCGGGTCCGAAAAAAGGGAATTACCGGGCCGTTCTGACTTTTGCGGGCCCGATAATTTCCTTTTCTCGGGACCCAGGCCCGGAACATCCCCACCCCATTCGAGCCCCCATAGGGCTCAATGGGAATGGGGAGGATGCTAACAAAGGACCCGTTAATGACGGGTCCGTTGTTAGCATCCTGGTCTGCTCACGGGTGGCGGTACGCACGTCTGGTCTGGCCCAGACGTGCATACCGCCAACTGCGAGCAAACTCGTAATGTGGTGGCCCGGCATGAATGTTGCCGGTCCCTTACCGGCACCGTTCATTCCACGGCCGCCAGCCTCGTAATAAGGCCCATTGTCTTCTATTCCCCGGTAGCTTCTACCAGGCTCCCACAATCTCTAGCGTCTTTGCAGAGTTCACTTTTAATTTGATGCAGTCCCAGACCATGGAATTGCCAACAAACTGTTCAATATACCTCGGGGTATTCACTCTTTAATGAATGTACTCAACAAAAACTACGGAGTTGCTTTTGGTAGCTAGGTTAATGCGTAGCAGTTCCAAACTATGTCCTATCAATAGCTTTCTTGTAGCTGTTATATTATGTATTCAAGACGTTCTCTGGTGCCAAAGCAAGCCATCTATGAGCAATGGATTTAATACTAACAATACAGCTCAAGGGCATGTAGCTGGCCTTTGTCGATAGGGCTTTATATAGTAGCCCACACATGGAGGTTTCAGATGCATTTACTAACTTCCAGCACATTCAGGCAAATAAGGTCGAATTTGACTTGGAATGATATGTTAAACTTAAGATGTACCATTTCAAGGGATATGCGCAGAGGCAATCTAATGAGTCTCTTTCGTATCCTTGATTCTATTTTCTTAGTTTCCAATAGAATCCTCATTGGCCAAATTTCTGCTCGATAAATAGGGGGTAATATTTTTAATCTGTTTATCAAATGCATTCTGATGTATTTTTTCTGGACCACATTCATTACAAGAGCATATGCAAGGCTTAGCTAAAGTGCTGAGCTTGATGCTCTCCACACAAGTTTCATAGTTGGTAACAGCTTGCTTCGCAAGAGCCATTAGAGGCCTAGTGGCAAGAAGGTTGTTTGCTATTATATAGTCACCAAAAAGAGCCCGGGCCACAGTTGACGCCACCCACAATTTATTGTCATTCCAGGAGACTCAATTAAGGAAGGGGTTAACACATAAAGTCCCTACTTGGAGTGTTTGAGGCTGATTGGACATATTTAGACAGACAACCAGAGGATGGTGATCACTTTCTTCACGTGGTATTACACACATATCTACGATCAAGCTGGTAAGATTAGCTGTGAAGATGTAATCAATTATGCTACCAGAGTTGTTCCTGATCCTAGTGAATTGAGGTGGAGTATCAGATGGATAAGCATGATTCACCAATTTAAATCCCGCTAGATAGAGTAAGCTAGCCCAACCCATGCAGCGCTTACAAGACTGCTCAAGGAGCACCCACTTTATCGGAGAAGACAAGTGCTCCTGTTCCCCGTCCTTAGTATTTTTGCCATTGGGGATCCTAGAGTTAAAGTCTCCACAGATCAAGATAGAGCTTTTTCCATTATTAGTAACTAATTCAACTTCCTTCAGTACCGCACCATGGCTACACTTGTAGGGGTGGAGGTCATATATATTTACGATGACAATATCTTTCACTCCTGTTTTTGATAAGGGCCGTGGTAAAGTAAGTCTACCAATGAAGACATTTTCAGACACGCCAGAAATTTCTACCAAGCCCAATGGTTTCTTAACTCCCAGTAACAGTACTCCTTTCGGGCGACCCTGCGCCTCTTGAACAGCCAAGGAGGTAACTGTGTTTCACCGATCTATTATCAAGTGTTCGGTCAACCGTGGCTCCTTAAGTGCCATGATAGAAAGATTGTCAACATGTTTCAGAAGGCCATCATACTTAAACAGGTGCTTATGGCCTCATGTATTCCAATTTAGTAGCAGAAAGAGTCAGAGGATGTATTAGGGTCACCGTTTTATTGGTTCTTTAAATATTTGGGCCAACCAGTCCCAATGGGACTCTTCACCCATCCTCACACACCCTGTCTCCAAGTCTGCAGTAGTTGGTCGATCACACAAATCACTTTCCCCCATTTGTTTCAAATTGTCTTGGTTCTCTCTAACAGTAGGGAACAATGAGGGTTTGCCACGTTTGCCACTTATGTCCTCAAATTTACTACCACATAGGCCATCTACTTTTATTATTGTGCATTCATATCCCAGTCTATTAAAGGTCACAATGTGATCCATGATATAGTCGAGTCTGCTATCAGCATGTAGCTATACAATCGAATTAACAAGGGGGGTCCTGGGAGTCCCTCTGCCAGACATTAGTCCTGGTTACGAGAGACTTACCCAGAGTCTTTAGCTCACTATCTTTCACAGAGAAGAAATATCCCAAACATATCAGTCTTTGTCCTGCCCTGGGGCAGTCCAGCACCGAAATGCTAGGCAATTCTCCTCTGAACAAGAGTACCAACAGAAACCCCAGACACGTGTTTCGGTCTGGTTGGACCTCATCAGTAGGGTGGATCTGTGCCTCTCTAAGAATAGTGAGCAAGGGGTCCACGTCTGGATTCCCCTAGTAATTTAGGGTGAGACCCAAAGTTACTTAAATATGCAAATTAACAAGGGGGGTCCTGGGAGTCCCTCTGCCAGACATTAGTCCTGGTTACGAGAGACTTACCCAGAGTCTTTAGCTCACTATCTTTCACAGAGAAGAAATATCCCAAACATATCAGTCTTTGTCCTGCCCTGGGGCAGTCCAGCACCGAAATGCTAGGCAATTCTCCTCTGAACAAGAGTACCAACAGAAACCCCAGACATGTGTTTGGTTCAGATGAGAATTGCCTAGCATTTCGGTGCTGGATTGCTCCAGGGCAGGACATAGACTGATATGTTTAGGATATTTCTTCTCTGTGAAAGATAGTGAGCTAAAGACTCTGGGTAAGTCTCTCGCAACCAGGACTAATGCCTGGCAGAGGGACTCCCAGGACCCCCCTTGTTAATTTGCTATACAATCGAAGTAGCCTTCTTAACATTTTCACAGATATCTACAATGTGAATATCGCTGTTTCGCACAAATCGTAAGGGAATAATAGTGTGAGGCAGCTCCATCAGGTGTGAGTGATTTAAGAAAAATCTGCTACAGTCACAGAACAGGCTTTGGATTTGCAATACTTTTACTTTTGTATTCAAGTCAGATGCCTCCAGTGCAACCGTGGCATTCACTCAAGCACTACCCGGATCAGTTTGAATCAAGGCATTGCACGTAATGGGCCTAATCTCAGTCAGAATTGGTGCAACTTGATTACTAAATAGCTCCTCCAGGTTATAGATTTGATCTGCGTTGGATTTGATCACTTTATTATTACTCTTTAATTGTTGAACACATCCCCTGTTTTTGAGCATTCTGTTCTGCAGTTACAGTTTTTATCTCCCTAAATCAAGATGTGATTATTGCACAATTCGTTAGGAGAGGACCCTTTTGTTTGTACATATGCCAATGTTTCCTTTTGCAGCACCATTTGGAACGGAACTTGGCTTTGCATCACAGACATTACCAGCTGCTTTGTGATGAGGTCCTGAAGGAACGTTTTATTTTTCTTGTTTATTGCCAGTTGTTCATACATTAGCGCTTGTTTAGTGACCTTCCTGTTTTTCCGCTTATATAAGGTTAGGAGTCCTGGCGGTTATAGGTCAAATGTTCAAAAATAAAAGGCTTGAATGTCTTTTTTTCGACAATAAAAGGACCGAAAAAAAGGATCACATTTTTTTTTATTTTTTATGGGGGGTTCACCCCCAAACCCCCCATTTTCCTTTTATAAAAACGTTTTTTATACATGTTAAACAAAAAAAAATATAAATAAATACATTTTTAAAAAATTCGATCCTTTTTTTCAGTCCTTTTACTGTCGATCAAAAGGTCATTCGATCCTTTTGATTCGAACATTTGACCGGACACCGTCCTGGCCTACGAGATCATCATTCATATTGAGAATATTGGAAGTAGGTCGGTCATCGTTCACGTGCTTGGTGAGCGAGTTTGTTAATGTTGTAGTGGTTGTGTGGATTAAATGTAAGGTGTTAGCTTGATTGTTAGCAGTAATTGTAAGCTGATTTAAATTGGACATTAACTTAGTTATCTGGTTGACATGTTGTTTAAGTATGCCCTCAATACCATCACACTTCGATATGAATTGAGTAAGAAGGTACTCAAGTATGTTGAACATAGCAGCAGAAGAATCACTTTCATTAGACCAGTAGAGCCTATTATTGGAATATTCCACAGGCTCTGTATTGGGCAGCACAAGGTCATTTACTAAGGTGGCAGTGTTCTCACAGGGAGTTGTCGATCCTGCATAGTGGGCTTCTGTTCTAACCGCAGTTACACGCTCAGTTCGGTTAGATGACTGCATATCAGTTGCAGCGTAGGATGAAAGCGAACAAGGGGGAGCAGCAGTGATCTCTAAAATAGGATCAAGAGCTGCACATAATTCAATAGCATTGAACAGAACTGTTATTTAGTAATAGATCCACCACCTCCTTTATCATCTGAATCATTCCCTAAAAAGATTATTGCAATATGCTCCAATTATTCAAGCTGCTTTGAATGTTTTCCTAAGGAGAGCTTTGATGTTTGTCTTGCAACATATTTTGAAGGGTAACCAATTAAAATATCGGTGTGAAAATATCAAGAAAGAAGGATGGCTTTAAAGGCCATTTATTTCAGTACAATAGGTATCCTGGCTGTAATAAACATTTGGGTAACACATGTACTGTGCCTGTCCCAGCCCGAGTCTCCCCTGCAATCCCATGCTAGTTTCATTTTTAGGTCTGGCGGGGCCGAGCTTCGCTCTCTACTAGGGAGAGTTAATGAAGATACATAACTGAAACAGGAGCTGGGTAAACTTGATGGATACGTGGCCCACCCAATGAGACTTGCATTAGAAATATTAGATTCCAAGCATTTTGGCAGTTCGCTTGTGCTTATAGCATTTACCACTGTTTCAATTGTTTTGGATCCAGTACAAGGAAGGGAAATTGTAAGCTCCTCTACTAAATCGGAGCAAAGTTTGTGCACAAAGTCCTTATCATTAGCCAGAGTGTCATTGGCATGAAAAAACTCTGTGATCTTCGTATCAGATATAACAACCTTATCAGACTTGTTACCTCTAGTGGATTCACATAATTTTAGAGTTCGTGGAGGACAAGCCCTCGAAGATCTTTGCAGCGGCTGAACCCTAGTCAGAGAGAGATCAGCTCCCACCGGAGCCAGAAAGACATCAGCTTGCTCAAAATTAATAGAGCTGGTGATTAGCGCTACAGGCTCTTCTCCTTCCTCTATTATAGAACTCTGCAACGGTTCCATAGTTCCCTTTTTTTTCTTCACAACAGCAATCCGCTTAGCATGCACAGAAGTTGCTGCAGGTGCTCGTCGTTTCGGCGTGATTGCGTGAGGCAAACAATTGCAAGTACAAACACCCACACTGTTGTCTAAGGCAGAGAGGTAACTGAAGAAAGCTCTTAGGTATGAGGTGGCTATAACATGGATCTCAACCAGTGGTACAGGCCCAACCTAAAACTGTTCAACGATACCAGGAAGACTGGCAGAGGTATTGGCTTCAATTTGTGGCAATTTTATAGCAATAGCAGTTAGGTTTATCAAAATATCAAAGGTGCTATATCAGGCAATACCGATTAAACTGTGAATTACAGACAAGGTACAAGTACGGGCGAATACCAGGCACCAAAAGCCAGGCACCAGGCACTGCATCCTCCTCCACATTTTTATAGGAGGCACGCAGCGCGCATAACACAACGCCTCTTCTTAATGCCTCACCGTTGTGCCATTACACCGAAGAACTCATGACTCAACTCTAGTAATTCACGGCTCACAGCTCTCCCTCAAACACGCTGCAGCACTTGCAGCAGCACTCTCGGCAGAGGTTTTCGGCAAGGTCTCAGCAAGGCAAAGTGAGGTCTCAGCGAGATCTTTCAGCGTGTGTTCGCCATCCACACGCAAGCTGACATGTCCACTGAGGACAGCGAGGAAAGAACCCTTCAGCACCTTTCAAACGTATCCTCGGGTGTACCGATAACACGTTTGCTCGTCAAGCCGCACCACTGACAAATAGCAATTGGCAGCTTCCGACAAGCCAGGTAATTCTGTTTCACCAACAGTGCCCTGCACAGTTTTTTCTACCTAGGGTTGGTACAATGCAAGAGAGGAGATGGAGAGCAAAGAGGTACAGGGGGGGGGGAAGGGAAGAGGGGCTCCATTGAGGGGACTGAGATGTGGTGTTTCAAAAGCTGTAACAATGCCCCAGACCTTGTTGCTGTTCACTCATAATTTTATTGGATAGATTTAGTGGGATGCTGTGGGTCGCGTAGTCTCCAACGAAGGAGTCCAACCCTCATTGAGGGATTAATCAAATTGTACCTTAGTGTAAGCCAACCAATGGCATGCCAGTGTTTATGCAGGTCAGCAGATAATTCTGTAATTGAGGGGAGGGATGCTTCAGAGTCATGACGTCATGAAGGGGTATTGAGGGTGCTGTTCTAGGAAATGTTTTTATACCATCAGGACATAGAATGGATCTGATCATATAGGGGTCGCGTGATGACCCACCAATTGTGAGTTAGCACATCCCCAAAATTGTAACGATTGACAAATATAATATGAGATTTCCTTGTATAAAATGTAGCCCGCTATGGGCAAAGTTGAGAATGTATTACAGTTCAGGTCCATGGAGTTTTATGTTCTCCCAGTCAACTGTTTAATAAAACGGTGTTTTTTCTTGCGCAGTGTGCTCTTCCTTTGGATTAGTTTTGTATTTTTCTTGGATCACCCCTGAAGAATCCTGGTCTACATTTGGAGGCCCCAGCGGGATATCCAGCCTTCCCCGAGGCCTTACAGTGCTCTCTGATGCACTCCGTGGTGTAGCAGTACAGCTCGTCAAGACCAAATAACGTGCACTAACGAGGATGTCCGACAGATAACCGAGTTCACGAATTACAGGCCGGTGAGAAGAGACTCAGCACCGAGAGGATTTGGATGTCCTAGAGCGCGTGACTGTACCAGTGCATGAAAAGTGCAGTGGCACGTATGTGTTTTTTGTTCTAATAAAAGACCCACCGCCAAAGTAGTGTTGTAAGGGATCTCCCCATTGTCGCTTTTTTTGATCGAGGAAAGGTGATGTCATTTGTAGTTGAAGTGTTGTGGAAACCTCTCTCGAGAGAGAAAAAGCTGAATACTGGTTAGAGATAAATGTGGGGATCTCCTCGGACCTGATGAATGTGGGTCAAAAACTGTATAAAGTATTGAAGTGTATGTGAGTATTATTTGTGGAAGGAGTATATTATGGTTAGGGGTGAGGACGTAGGGTTGTGTATGAGAAGATGATATAGAAGAGTGTATTTTCCACCTTAATGGGTGATCAGGAAAACAAAATTTGGGAGCAGGATGGATATGATGGGGTAAGCCTAAGTCGAAATGCACACGATTGTGTGCCGTTTAATTGCCGAGCACACGTGTGGAAGGTATGGCAGACAATGTACCCAGACACCTCAGACATGCAGGCTATCTTGACGCACACAATGAAGCAAAACGAAGACAGCACACAATACATCCAACAGATATAAGAGATGTGGACACTAGAAACACGACAGGCATGGGACGCAAATATTCCTGCATTTTACCACATATTTATATGGGGAATTCCCGTGGTCTGAGATACAAGCGCAAATAGTACACTTTTGTAAAGCACAGCAAGAGAAAGATAAGGACTCCACAGATAATGCAGTAAAAGCCAAAGCAAAACAACTTCAGAAAAAGTTGGCTACACTGCGCTTGGAAGTATTAGTATTAATGAATGTCACACCACGACAGCCAGAGCCTGCCCAGCAGGGAGGGGGAGCACTCATGGGGACTGTCCAGCCACAAGAATCTGTAGGGATTGCCCATCCACCAGCACCTGTAGGATACAGCCAACCATAAGGCTATTACCCACGGGGGGCAGGTTATGCTCAACCAGGAGGGTTCCCCCAACAGTGTGAGTATTGCTCACAAGGGGGCTATGGTCAGCAGGGTGGATTTTCTAAACAAGGGAGGGGGTATTCGCCGAGAGGAAGGGGGATGGGATATGGATATGAAGGGCCAAGACCGAGGAGTATGGGGCCATGTTTTCTTTGTGGTCAGATGGGACTATGCACAGGAATGTAGGAGCATGCTGCAGACATCTTAAGGCCAGGTTGGGCCCCCAGGGTACCAGACCACCATGCAGACACCACAGGCCCAGATGCAAATACCACAGCAACAGATACAGCCCACACAGATACAAGCACCATTTTTGGGAATGATGCAGCAAA
Source organism: Ambystoma mexicanum (assembly GCF_040938575.1). Taxonomy (NCBI): domain Eukaryota; kingdom Metazoa; phylum Chordata; class Amphibia; order Caudata; family Ambystomatidae; genus Ambystoma; species Ambystoma mexicanum. The sequence continues at coordinate 646,132,466 of NC_090923.1, forward strand.
GCGTGGCTTCTCATGTACCACAGACAGTTGCACAAGCACAGCAGGTGCCCCAGCAATCACAACTGAACACCCTACAGGCCCAGACACAATTACATGCACCAACATAGCAGTAGGACAGCAATTTGTTAGCACAGAATGAAGTACCCAATACACAGGGCTGCAGTGTTTGAAGGGAACCCCTTTCCATTCCTGGGGCCAACCATGAATACCCAATGGGGCGTGGCTTAGCGGCCGATGTAGTGAGACGCGCTGCCGAGGAGCTCCGGAGCAATCCTGACAAAATCCGATAAAAACTAGCATAAATTGGTTCCAGGAGGCCGCCAAAGTCTCCTCACAGAGACAGGAACACCTGCTGCCCACCCGGCGAAGCCCCCGGAGGAAACCGGGTGGTCGAAAAGGAGATAGACCGTCGGAGGGGGAATCGCCCTGCGAACTCAAAATGGCGGACGCACGAGCTGTGGGAGGACCGCAGCCGCGTAATACAGAATGAACCGATGAATCCACGAGAGAGAGACACATCACGCGCATAACAAAGAAACCAGTGTGGGGTAGACCCGAGCCTGAGTCAACCCCGCGAAGTGGAGACCGGCGCGGCCAGTGGAAGTGGGACGTGGAAGTGGGAAAGCCCCTGACACAGTGAGGCGACATAAGCAGTAGGCACGGGAAGGCCCGAACCCGAAGCGACGCCCGCAACGAGGGCCTAACGAATACACTTGCCGGAAGAGTGCAATAATCCCGTAAAACACTGGGAGCAGGGCGGCGGAAGAAGCAGGGGCTACGGCACGTGGAGCACAGCCAAGACTGGTACCGGCGACGCAGGCAGAGGGCGGCTCCCCCGCGATGCCGAACAAGAAAGCGGAGGGGAAACCCAAGCAAGTAAGCATGGAGACTTTTACGACGGCGTCAGGACACAAACTGTCGCTGTCGGCGGACAAAGCAGCAGCTGTGGATGACACGTCGCGCCCAGTGGAAGCCGCCAATGAAGGCACGATACTGGAAGCAATCGCCTCCATGAAAGAATCGCTCAAAAACAAAATGGACACAGCAATCGGGGCCCTGAAAGCATCTCTAGAAAATAAACTGTATACGGTAATGGTAGATGTCGGCCTTCTCCGCCAGGATGCGAGGAACCTAACAGAAAGAGTGACGGCGACGGAACAGCAGGTGCAGCAAAATACGGCGGGGGTTGCGGTAACGCAGACACAGATGTCGGAGGTACTACAGAGAATTAAGGTTCTAGAAAGGAGAGCAGAAGACGCAGAGGGGAGAACGCGGAGGAACAACATCCGCATTATTGGAATTCCGGAAGGTGAGGAGGGCAAAGACCCCACTGAATACGTCGAGAACATGCATTATCCCAGGGCTTTGTGGTAGAAAGGGCACACAGAGCCCTGACTGGAAGACCCCAACCGGGTGCCTCCCCGAGAGCGATGATTGCTAGGATCATGAACTACAAAGACAGGGAGAAAATACTAGTGTTCTCAAGGAGGGGGGAGGAATCATCAGGAACTCTTCCAAGATCACAATGTACCCGGACTATACAGCCATGGTACAGAGGCAACGAGCACAGTTCGGCCCAACAAAAGAACGCCTCAGAACCACGGGGGTGAGATGCATGCTCCTGTTCCCCGCTAAACTCAAGGTAATACACCAAGGCAAAACATGTTTTTTCGACTCCACTGAAGAGGCCCACAGTTGGATGGACACACAAGGCTTCCCCCAGCTGAGGCAGAGAAACACTAATAATCCTGGAAATAGACCCCGATGAGAAGTAACAAAGGCAACCTGGAACAAGAAAATAAGCATTACGTAAGTTAAAAGAAGCTAGCAGTAAGCATGGAGGAGCAACCAGCCCCACTTTAGCTGAATTGGCTGAGAGAGGCGGTGCCCCCGAGAAGAATGAACTATTAGTTTGGATGTCAGTTTTAAGGCATCATGCTGCGGCGAGTCTGCGCCCATCACAGGAGCATGGCGAGAGAAGCGGCGGAGCCCGAGCAGGGGGAGGGTGGCTGGGCGTTAGTTTTTCAGTTTTTGTTGAAGTTATGGACGTTGAATGGAGTGAATGGGCAGTACAAGGCACAAACTACGGAAGGACTATTGCAAAGAACACTGAAATAATACAGACAATAAGCGATCGGAGCAACATGGGACAAGACCCATGTGACAGCAGTAGCCGCTGCATCAAGAGGCATAGATCCGGGACCAGGACACCGAGGGAGATGAGCACGAGAGGAATAAAGCGCAGGGTGCAAGGACATAGCAGTGGGACAATGAAGCCAAGCGTACAAGGGAGATCATGGAACCGGATGAACTGACAATAGCTACCTGGAATGTGAGAGGACTCAATGCGTATGTCAAGAGACTTAGGGTTTATGCCTGGCTAAACCGGATGAAAATCAAGATAGCGATGTTACAGGAGACACACCTCATAAGAGACAGACAGGCCAAGGTGGACAAAAATGGGGAGGACAGATTTACAGCGCCACATATTCAAGTTACGCACGAGGTGTACTAATATGGATTGCCCCGGGGGTCCCATTCCAGCTGCTCAAGCAGGAGACTGACACAGAGGGATGGCTGGTACTGGTGCATGGCATGCTAGAAAACAAGGAGGTATGCCTGGTCAACACCTATGCACCGAATACTGATGCAACGGACTTCTTCAGAAAGCTAGCGCCCAAGTTAGCGCAATATAGGGAGGCGATGTTCATCTGGGCCGGCGACTTCAACTGCACCTTGAATCCCCTCCTCGACAGATCTGATAATAAACACAAGAAGCCGCCACCTCCAGCCAAAGAACTGTGTAGGATCCTGGACCAGCTACAGCTAGAAGACGTATGGAGACAGGTACAGGGGGAGGGGAGGGGTTATACACACTACAGCGCACCACATGGAACATTTACACATATAGACTACATATTCGTGGGCAGGGAATCACTACAAGATATCACGGGAATCACCATTAAAGCACGCACACTCTCTGATCATGCCCCAGTAGTGGCGGCATGGGCACACACCAATAGGAAAGCCCCTATCCCAACGTGGCGACTCCGAGCAGAGGCCCTAAGGGAGGGTGAGTTTGAAGAACACCTCCGCGAGGTGATCGATGATTATTTTGAGCAAAACGAGGGCAGCGTTGAGAGTGGTGCTGTATTATGGGACGCATTCAAGGTGGTAATAAGGGCAGCAGCAATAGGCAAAACAGGAGGATTGACGGGGGCGGCCATGAGGGAATTGAATGAACTCGAGAGGGAGATCGAATTGAGAGAACAACGAGCGGGAGTAGAGGGGGAGGAACCTGGAGAGCTGATAGAACTGCGGACTAAATGTATGTTGCTCTGGGAAAAACTAGGGAGGCTAAACTATGGGAGGTACCTACAGCGGTTACACGCGGAAGGGGATAAACCTAGCAGGCTCCTGGCCTGGCTTACCAGACAAGAGAATAAAAGAGATCCCATAACGGTGTTAGAAGATCACACCGGGGCAGAGATCAGGGACCAAGGGCACATTAACGCAATGTTTGCGCGTTTTTATGAGCAACTGTATGCCCCGGATCCGGAAATAGACCCGGAGGACATAACAGATGCACTGGTAGAAATAGGGTTGCTGAGGCTGGAGGAGGAACAGGCCCAGCTGCTGGATGCACCCCTCACGGTGGAAGAAATAGAGATGGTGATCGCAGTGCTTCCCACCGGCAAAACCCCGGACCCGGATGGGCTCCCGGGGGAATTCTATAAGACGTCCAAGAGCGCCATCGCCCCGAAATTGCTTGAGACATTCCAAGATGCATATGAGACCATGCGTCTCCCGGCAAGCCTGTCGGAATCGATAATTGTCCCGATTCTCAAACCAGGGAAGCCCCCCAGGAAATGCGCCTCCTATAGGCCAATATCCTTTATTAATCAGGATGCCAAAATATTAACGGCAGTCCTAGCCAACCGCTTAAAACAGGTAATATCAACGCTGATCCACCCGGACCAAACGGGCTATGTTCCGGGAAGGAACACGTCCTGGAACCTCCGCAGACTTCACCATGTGATAGATGAGACAAATCGACTGCAAGACGAGAGTCTAATAGTGTCTTTGGACGCTGTCAAAGCTTTCGATTCTGTGCTTTGGCAATGGCTGATGGGTGTACTCGCCCATTTTGGTATCGGGGAGGGGTACCTCCGGTGGATCAGGTTACTATATAGGGAACCCAGAGCAAGGGTGAAAACGGGGCGATTCATTTCCGAGGAGTGGAAGATACATAGGGGAACCAAGCAGGGGTGCCCGCTATCGCCAATGTTATATATCCTGGCTCTAGAGCCATTTGCGGTATTCCTTAGAGCAGAATATAGAGACACCGGACTGGACATAGATGGGGTGCTCCACCAAATCTCGCTATACGCGGACGATATGCTTCTATTTGTACGTGAGCCAACCACTAACCTACCCTGCCTCCTAGAGGCGATCGGGGCGTACACTAGGCTTTCGGGCATAGCGATTAATAAAGAGAAGTCCCTCCTCTTCCCCTTGGCAGGACTGAACTACGTCCCCCCCCATTGTTTGCCGGACCTGGGTCTGAGGTGGGCCCCCCTCACCTTTAAATATTTGGGTATAGGGATACATCATAATACCGCTGATACCCATGCATCCAACACGCTTGTCGCTCTAGACAAAACGCAGCGGTCAATGACTTTCTGGGGGACACTACCACTGGGAATGATGGGAAGAGCAGCCCTCCTGAAAATGGTGGTGCTGCCCCGCCTACTATACTTCCTCACGAACATCCCATACAACATACCCAGGGCCTTTTTCACCAAACTAAATACAATAACGCGTTCATTCCTATGGGGGGGAGGGAGAAATAGGATCGCAATAAGGACCCTGCAGAAGGACTACGAAGAAGGGGGTATCAGACTACCGGACTTTGAGAGGTATTATTTAGCAGGGCAGTTGCAATTTGCAGTAAAATGGCTGGGGGAAGATGAAAAAATAGACACTCGCATTTTCCAACCTGCATTGAAACAGTATTACCTAAGGGAAATACTATGGCTCGATAGACCCCGGCTCAGAACCCTGCCGAACATGCTTAACATCGCAGTGGACTAATGGAAAAGAGTGTGGAAACTCCAAGGGGTAAAGGATCCGCAGTCAACGCAAATCCCCCTAGCGGGTCTCCTGGGAGGGAACACAAATACATTAGCAACATACCGAGCACACTAGGAAGCTAAAGGGGTATCACAAATTGGAGACCTGAGAAGGGAGGGAAGGTGGGCGGACTTCCACGAAATGGTAGATGAATACAAAATACATATGGGTCAATTCATCCTGTATACCGGCATGCTGAGAAACATCACGGGAAGATGGCCAGATTGGGAAGACCAGGACGAGGAAACAGCATTAGATGTATGGTATGACATTGCAGAGGGAACGCACACAACCTCTAGGTTGTACGAACAGCTACTGAAGGCCAAGGACCCACAGGAACAACACACGAGGCAGCGTTGGGAGGAGGAGTTGGGGAGGCCCCTCAGCGATCAAGAATGGACAAGGGCCTTACGATACCCAAAAAAGGTATCCAGAAATGCCAGGTTTAGGCAGGCGCAGCTATACGTAACGCATAGAGCGTATTTCACACCCAAGAAGATTAATAAAATCCATACAGGAGCTCAGAGCGGGTGTCCCCGCTGCTCGTCAGAAGAAGCGGACAAGGTACACATGTTCTGGTCCTGCCCAGTGATACAGGAGTTCTGGGACGGGATCAGACTTAAGATAGCGGGAAGTGGACTTCAAATCCAGGCGGAACATCCCGAAAAGTACCTACTGGGCCTCTTCTCGAGAGGGGGTAAGTATGATTCACATCTGGCAAAGATGAAAGATTTGATAAGTATACTGGCCAAGAGACGGATAGCAATGACATGGAAGTCAAAGGAGGGCCCGCGTGTGGAGGCATGGTGCTCAGACCTTCAGAAGTGGGCGCAGGCAGAGACAGTGGTGTGGATAAGAGCAGTGACAAGAGGGGAAGGTGAAACTGCGCACAAGTTGTCTGCATGGAACACACTAATACAAGACCTCTTTGGCCACCCGGAGAAAGGAAACTCTGAAGATCCCTCGGAAATAGAGGATCCGTAGGTGAAATAGTAAGGCCAGCACGGAGCCCAAGAATAGAACATTGTGCGTACCAGACCTGGTGCCCGACTCCACGGGAGGTCCAGACCGAACTGATAAGGTCGCTGGGGAAACTATGAAGCTACAATGGAAAGACAAGATCCGCAAGAAGTGCCAATAAGCCATCTATGTTAAAGTTGTTTGCATGTTATGTGTTTGTTGTTGTTTAAAATAAAAAAAAACAATAAAGAAATTAAAAAAAAACATGAATACCCAATAGGCCAGCCTACAGAGACCCCTGATGTGCCCAGTCCTTTCAGTAACTCCAGACTCCGAGGAGGAACCCAAGGTAGCAGAGAAGATAGGCCAGAAAGATTTCTTGTTTTTGGTCGACACAGGAGCTACCAAGCCATGTATTAAGGAGGGTACCTTTTTCCTGTCGGACAAAGTAATGGACATGCAGGGATTCTCTGGGGCTATAGTAACGGTTCCTATAACTGAAGAGGTGCCTCTTACCATAGGCACATAACAAATTGTAGCAACTTTGTTCTATTCAAAAGACACGCCTATCAACATATAAGGTAGAGATATTATGAGCAAAATGAACATGACTATTTCATTCTCTGAGAATGGCATTGACCCAACACAATGTTTGAGGGACTTGACAGATTGTGACGAATCAACTTCCGGGGCACCAGTGATCCAGGGATGAATATCAGTTTCTAAACCATCAATCAGCCACACACCTCTAATACACCAGAAGGTATCTGAACAGATTGGAAACACAAGCAAATTATAAACCTTGTCCAATTTTGGTAAAATGGACGGAACGGCAGGCAAGGTCATGGATCGTTGATTAGTTGCAACACAGCGAAAATACAATTATTACCCAATGATAAAAATGACTGTCCAGTTAAGGGTGTATAAACATATCTACTTTATTATTATCACAACAGACAGTTCTAGCACACTATGTAATACAACCCACCTAGTAAAGAATGCAGAACACAGACAGTTTCAATGACGGAAAAGGGATGCACTCTGGATACTGACAGGAGGGTAATCGGTATAGTACATCATCGCAATAGGTCGTAAATCGTACTAAGGTCCTTCGGAGGAGGACCCAGGGGACAGAACCACAACATACCTTGTGCTGTAGATGTACTCGGTGCTTGACAAGGTCGAGTTGGTTTCATGGCGCTATGCAGCTTCTGCAACATAGTTCAAGATGTGAGACAGTTGCAGGTATCAGGCAGCAGGCATTAAGCGAGCAAAGCTGGATGGACGGCTGCAGACTGGCCTACACGGTGGCTCTGGGTCAGGAATCATTGTCTCAGTGTTGGTCGTCGATTCTGAAGCACCCGTCAAGGCATCTCAGATGGCGTTTAGCGACTGCGGCATAACAACCATCAGCGGTGCAGTCGGTTGCAGCTCAAGAGGCTCGACTGACCTGAAAATGTCCTTTAAGGCCGACATTGGTAGATGCTTGTCGATCCTAGCTCCTAGCTTCTTCACTGGGCTTGGGTTGTCCTTTAAGGTGGGTGGTCCAAAGCTGAGGAGAGTGTTGCAGGCAGCTGCCTTGTCCTTGGTTTGGTTCAGAGACTCTGTGGCACTTCCCACCAAGGAAGCTTGCTGCAGAACCTAGCAGGGCACGCTGTGTGCTTGCTGGGTACCAGTTCTGGAGCTGCAGAAGGTCATCTGGATTCGGTATCTCCCTCTTTTCCCTAGGAGATATTTAGGGGAAGGATTTTGCTTCCCTCTTGGAAGTCCTGGCCTTCCTTCACTGGTGGAAGATGTAAGGCAGACTGTACTATTATGCAGGGTCCAATGAGGAGTCCTTCTTGCTACTCTTTGCAAAGCCTTCGGATGATCTGCCAAAAGAGGGTCTCTGCCCTCTTTTAAAGCCAAATGGACCGCATGGTTAGATGTAGGCTAAGCCTACCTTAATGAACCAAATCTGGGTCCCCACTAACAATCTCCCGTATGTATGAGGTCATAACCAGAGTGCTTTGCAACAGAAAAGGTAAAGGGGTGAAAACGTGTAATACTAAGTCTCACCCATCTTCCTGTCTGTTGTGGATCAAAGGGTCTCTCTGGTTAATGGAGCACTTTGTGGTTCCTGATTAAAGTGGCAGGTCTCCCTTGAAGCTGTGGCGAGACCAGATTTCTGGGCTTCTGCAAACCACAAATTTGTACCTTATGAATGGTCTTAACAAAAGGACAGGATGGATCCATGGGGTCTTTGACAGTTAATCAGGCTGGCCATGGCAGGGGGAATGTTTGGCCCTCCCACTTCTGGAGATTCCTTGTGTACTCCACCTGTCAGATACCAACTTATGCAGGTCTCAACAAAAGGACAGGATGGATCCATGGGGTCTTTGACAGTTAATCAGGCTGGCCATGGCAGGGGGAATGTTTGGCCCTCCCACTTCTGGAGATTCCTTGTGTACTCCACCTGTCAGATACCAACTTAATATGATAGGGGGACTGCGCCTGTAGGCTGTGTCCACCCACAGCACATATTTCAAATATGCATACCATGCCAGCTGATGGGGGAATTCCCCCAGAAGACACAAATTATGGGCATCATATTGACACACAAGCAAATTTCAGGAAGTTACCAGTTAAAGTATGGACCAGTGGCCCCCACGATGTAGGCTTACTGAAAGGGGCCAAGGCGGTCTGCATAAAGTTAAAAGAAGGAGCAATATTACCCCAGGTAAAACAGTACCCTCTGTTGAGAGAGGCAGACGAGGGAATATCTGAGACTATATTGGCCCTGTGGCAACAGGGCATCATCAAGACTGCAGAATTCCATGCAACACGGCCATTTACCCTGTCAAAATAGTAAAGGGGGATTGTGAAGCATGATCCACGATCTCCACCCATTGAATAACATAGTGGAGGCGAAGTTTCCGGTGGCACCGAATCCGGCCACCATCTTGTGTAAGATCCCCACTGGAGCAGGGCATTTTACACTGATTGATTTTTTTTTTTAAAAAACTTTATTTTTGGGTATTTACTTCGAAAACAATTACACTTGCACCGAACGGGTGCGCCTAATAATAGTAGTGACTTACAAAACATCCCCGTTCAACAACCCCCCACCCCTGATGCCCGTTTAGAATGACACCCAACTGATTCACAGTGACAGCGATAGTCTCCGTTGCTGAACATTATTACTGAGTTCTGTTGTCCCAACTTTTGAGTTTAGGTTTCTGAGGTATCTGAGTCCAAAGTCTCGGTGTTATTTAGCAGGTATAGTATATATGGCCCCCAGATGTCTGGGGGTCGTGCGAGATGAGGTAGTGTCTTTATGAATTTGTTGTCCATATCTTGGCAATATAGAATGTCTTTTTTCCAGGCTTCGATTGTGGGCAATGGGCCTCGGCCCCAGGTCATGGCGATTCTCCTCTGTGCCAGTACCATGAGAAGGGCTGCCAGTTTGCGAGTTGCAGGTTGTAGGTACTTGGTTAAACCGAGTAGGGCCCCAGTGGAAGTGGTGACACAGTTTCCCCGATAATGTCGGCTGTTGTTTGTAAGACTGTGGTCCAGAAGCGGTACACTCCGGGGCAGCTCCAGGCTAAGTGGAAGAAATCTGCGTCTGCGGCGTTCCATCTTTCACAGTGCGCTGACAGTTCTGGGTGATGTCTATGTTTTTTGACTGGGGTGTAGTAGGTTTGATGCACAAAGTTAAAGTGAATTAGTTTATAGCGTGTGTTCAATGCAACCTTTTGGGTCTGTCGAAGAATATAGGACCAGTCTTCCACAGATATTATTTCTTGAATAGCTGTTTCCCATTTTTGTTTCACCCGGGGGTCGATTTTCACTGTGTCGATTAGAAGTGTTTTATACAATGTTGATACTAATCTTCCTTCTCCCTGGGACTGGATTACATTATGTAGTAGGTCCCATGTTGGCGGCTGCTTGGGGAATGAGGGGAACAGCGCTTGTAGAGTATGGTGTAGTCTGAAGTATAGGAATAAGTCTAGTGAGGTGTTCCCTCCCCGGTCCTTGGCCATCCGTGGGGTCATAAAGGTGCCGTCTGGGAATAGATCTCCGAAGGACTGCACTTTGATTTTGTCGACCCAGGAATGCTCTCTCGTTTGTGAGGGGGATGCCCGGAATGAATTTGATCGGTAAGAGTGGGGAGAATCGTATTTCAGATCGCATATGTGGATAAGGCGGTGTTGAGCGTGTTGTGGGGTACCGGAATATGGCTGATAATGATGGCTCTTAGCAGGTTGGGGGATGCAAGGGCCCGTTCCACCTGTACGTGTGGGCGGATGAGATGTGTTGAGTACCAGTGACTCAGGAATTGTGCTTGGGCAGCACAGTAGTATTTCTCTACGTCCGGGAGTGCCAGGGCACCACTTGAGGTCGGCAGTGTCAGTGTACTATATGCTACTTGAGCTGGTTTCCCTGCCCATAGCAATTCAAGTATAAGACGCTTTACCTTTTGGAGGAAGGACTTTGGAAGGAGCAGCGGCACGTTGGTGAATAAGTAAAGGAGTTTGGGGAGAATAACCATTTTAGTGAGATTTTGCCCCATAACGTTAATGGTAGCGATTTCCACCTGTGGACGCGTTCCTGTAGCGTGTTTAGTGTTGTTATAAAATTGTCTTTGTATATGTCATTGTGGTTGAGGGTAAATGCCTAAGTAACAGACCTTTGAGCTTTCCCATTTGAAATCGTGATCATCCGTAAACACAGTGGTGTTCGGTGTCAGCGGAAATATCACTGATTTCGAGTGATTCGTTTTAAGGCCGGACATTTGGCCGAATTTGATCACTTCGCGTATTATTGGGTTAAGGTTAGTCTGTGGGTCACTCACGAAGAGCATCACGTCGTCGGCGTAGAGGGAGACTATTCGTTTGTGGGGACCCAGCTTGAGACCTCTATGCATTTGGTTGGATCTCAGCCATGAGGCGAGAGGTTCCATGACCAGGGCGAAGATGAGGGCAGAGAGGGGGCATCCCTGCCTAGTTCCGCGCTCTAGCTTGATGCTTGCGGACCTACTGTTTCCCAAAGTGATATATGACCTCGGGGCATTGTATAGCAGAGACACTAGCCTGATGAAGAATTTCCCCAACCCATGTGTGTGAGTGTTGCAAAAATGTAGGGCCATTCTACCGAATCGAGCGCTTTCTCAGCATCGAGTAGCACTGCTATTGCCTGTTGTGTCGGGTCAAGGGCTTCCATGACCCCAAATAGTCTCCTAATGCCATATGCGTCCTGGAATAAATCCGGCCTGATCGCTGAGTACTAGGGCTGGCATTATGGGAAGTAGGTGTGATGCTAGGATCTTTGCCAAAATCTTGTTGTCTAAGTTAATTAGGGAGATCGGCCTATATGATGAGCTGTCTTCCGGGGGTTTGACAGCTTTGTGGAGGACTATTACGTTGGCTTCACGCAATGTGGGGGGAAGGCTCCCTCGTTCTATTGATTCTTCATATACACGGAGTAGGAGAGGGGCCACAATGGCTGCATTGGCTTTATAGAACTCTCCCGTGAGACCGTCGTGGCCTAGCGCTTTAGTGTTGGGTAGGGATTTGATTGCTTCTAGGATTTCTTCTAGTGATATCAGTGTATTCAGGGGTTCTCTTAGCTCACTCTCCACCCAGTATAGTTCGGTATCGTCTAAGAATTCTTGTATCGTCTCTGGTCTTGTGCTGCCTTTGGAGCTGTATAGGTTCTGGTAGAAATCACAGAATGTGTTGGCTATTTCTTCTTCCGTGTAGAGTGATGATCCACGTGCATCTTTGATCCATTCCACTCTGGAGGGAGTTTTGTCGACTTTTAGTAGACGGGCAGGCAGTGCGCCTGGCTTTTGTCCTACTCCGTATTGATGGATCTGATGTTTGTGCCCCAGGAATTTCAGTTCTCGCTGTGCTTTTTCTTTGAATGTTAGTAGTTCCTTTTTCAGTGTCGCTAGGACGTGTGGCTCTAGGGTGGTGGTGTATTTAAGCTCTAGTTCCTTCAAGCGCTGTTCGCTGGCAGCGAGCTCTCTGCGTATTAGTTTTAGCATGCTGTTCTCCTTTGCCATGCATACCCCACGTATGTAGCATTTTAACGTTTCCCACACGGTGCTAGCTGAGTCCACAGAATCTTGGTTGATTTCTAGAAATGCTGTTATTTCTTGGCGTAACTCTTCTGCGAACACGGTGTCTGCTAGCGAACCAGGTTTGAATCTCCAGTTGAGCCCTGATGGCACAGTGCCGGAGTGCAAAACCTCAAGCGTCACCATTGAGTGGTCTGAAAAGGATCATAGAAGTATTTGGCTCGCGCCCCACCTGAATGGGCCGTGGGTGGAAGCCAAGATATAGTCTATCCGTGAGCTGGTGTTATGAACGGCTGAATGGAAGGTGTATTCTCTCACGTCTCGGTTGTATTGTCTCCACGTATCGGTTAACTCAAACGCTTGGCAGATTTCTTTTACTTGCAGGCACGCCTTAGAGGGGTTTGGTCCTGTGTTTTGAGATTTGTCAATTCTGGGCTCTAGCGTTGTGTTGAGGTCTGCCCCCCAAATGATAGTTGCAGCGTTGAGCTTGGTCCGTCGGTGTTTGGAGCGTATGTAAGTGACTTCAATGAAGCACTCCAACTAAGTCAATGCCTAGTTTGGGATGCCCAATGGAAGCCCTTATTCATATATTTTTATGTTAAGTTCTTAAATCTGGATGATAAAACCTTATATAACGTGCCTCTCTTTGAATCCCCCTGACCTCACTGAGCCAAGAAGTAAGTTTGTTTTGCAAATTAAAAGATTTATTGGAAAAATTAAACAATATATATATATGTATATCACACTTTTATGAATAAATTAATATTTGATAGCACACTTATTAATAAGAACAGAGATCAGTATTGGGTAATATTTCAATAGCGACAACTCTTTAATCAGAAAGGAGTAGGAATAGGAAGGATAAAGTAGCAGTGAATACTTTTACGGTTCAAGGAAATGCAAGATGGGAAAGAATGCAGGCACAGAAATAAAACTCGATATGGATTCAACAAGAGATAATATGATCACTTTTTCCCTTGTGACAACTCACTCCCCCCCTATGCAATGTGAAGAGATGGAAATGAGGGCACACAGGTTTTCAGGAATACAATGAAAAGCAGTTCACTTCCCGTTCCCCCCAGCAAGCTTAGAGAAACAGGGATGATTTTACAACACAGGCCAAATACTTTTAAATGTGATTGCAATGAAGTGAAAAATATGCTAAAATGATTTTAATTCCCTATAAGAGATTCAGGGTAGGTGATAGCTACTTTGAATTAGTTCAGGTCAACACTAGCAATGATTCAGGAGTGATTATCAGCTTGAAAACGAATTTCAGCAGTGGAAAGCAAGAAGCAGCTATTTTTACAAGTGGTGAAATAAAGCCAAATTGCAATTCGCAGCACTTTTTCCGAGTGCGTAAACCGTGATTATGGAAAACTATAAGGAGTTAGAAGGTCGTTTTGGATTTGTTGGAAAGCTTAGGTTCCTAGCTTTAAAATGAGTTAAATCTCGCTTCTAGGACATACAGTTCCAAAGATACAAGATTTTTGTGGAGGTAGATTTTCAGAAATGAAGTCAAGATTTTAGAATGACAGATGACACTTTTGCAGCTTTAAAATCACAGAATGGACACACGATTTCTATGCAGTTCTGGACAGGTTGAAATGGTTTGAATAAGATTACTTTAAACTAAGAGATGGGTTCTGGATAATTCTAGATACTCACTCCTAGTTTTGGAAGGGAATGGACCTTGTCACATATCTGGTAAGGTTTGGGTTGCAGTTCTCTCGCCACGGGACAGTCTCTGGCACTGGTTCTGCTCACAGCTGGGCCTCTGGTCTGCTATCGGTACTGCATGGCGGTCTGGGTCTGGATACAGCTCTGCTTTCTGGGTCTGGATATGGTTCTGGCACAGGGTTCTAGCCAAAATCAAACAGCTCGCCCAGCTGTTGAATAGTTTGGTTGGTTGCTGGATTCTGAGGCCTGCTGAGAAGAGTTCAGGAATCAGTTGAAGAGTGGAAATTGAGTGTGTCTATCTGGGTCTCAGTGGCTCTTTTTATGTCTTTTGAAAAAGGGTGGGAAGGCTGACTTTCTATGCCCAACCCTCTGAGGATCCTGATAGGTTAAAGTGACCTGACTGGAGAATGGAGTTGTGAGTCAGAATGAGTCATCAGGGGTCATGTTTATGGCTCAAGGAAAAGACACTCCCCTTTGTGTCCATACAGCATATCTTCTTTTTCATAAAACACATAATTACAAGATACACAACTTGTTAATATTACATAAATTGCATCTCAGATTGCTTAAGGTACAGTTCGGTTCAAGTCACATGTTTCTACGAGCTTGGGTTCAGAAATGGCACCATTTTGCGCTTTTAGTGGGTGTTGCCATATTGTTTTTTCAACAAATCTTACACGGAGGTACACACCCTCTCTGCGCATATTACTAGAAGTTCTTAGGTTTCTAGCATAAACCCAGCAGTGACAATATTAATAATTATGAGGTTTGGCCTCAGAACATCCCACAGCGTCCAGCTTAGTCTCAAATTGTGAGTGAATTTTTCATATTAACAATCTCCAAATTGTACATTTCTGTCAGCTTGATACAATATTTTATAAGCAATTTAATAAAACATACATTTGCCTCCACTGCAGTACACCCATTGGTTTGTCCCCGCCTCCAGTAGTTTGGCTCTGACTCAGAGAGATCAGATGTCTTGCCTTCCCCCAGAGCAGTTGTTCAGGCACACCACCCAAATCGGCATATTCTGTTCAATTGAAAGCGTCTATTGTCTTGACTGCGGTCAGCAGACCAGGGTGCCACTCTGCATCTGGTTACATGACCATGTGATTTCCTGTGCTGTTGCTGGGAACACTAGGTGTGAAGGCTTCCCAGGGACAGACAGCCTTTTGCAGTCTCAGCTAACTCAGGTTTACAGTTTAGCTTCCGAAATACAGGTCTCCTGTCAGAATTTAGATCGCTAGCGCCGGTCAGTGTCACGCACCAGTATTGCACCCATTTTTGACAGCTGCCTTACCAGTAAGCAATCCTCAAAATATACTTTGTTCAAATATAGATGCACTTCTGTGGACCTCAGATTCATGTAGATTCTTGCAGGAGAATGATGTTGACCCCCCAACATGGAGGTGGGATCTTTTTAGTGGTTTTGGTGAGCCCTAATTTTAGCAATTTTTGACATTAAAAAAATGAATTCCCCACAGCTGTGGGTTGCTTTTAGCAATTAGTATTGCTATTCCCAAATGGTTTCAGGCTACTGTGTGTAGCCCAATGGTGGTTTTAGGCAGTGACCTCCTGTGCTCACTAATATAGGCAGAAGTGGGTGGCAGCCTATTGTTCCGTTTTTTACCGTGATTTTTGGCTGGTTTTGAGCGAGCATCATGCTTTCCAGTGGCCATTCTTATGTTTCTGCAGCCAGCACCGCACAGTACAGTTGTAGGGCTTGGATGAGTGGGTTGAAACATCCCACAAGCCCCCCTCTTGCGATGGCGTTGATTTTCCATCAATGGAACTCGCAAGACTGGGATGTTCGCCTCATCTTCTTCGGATTCCGGAGATGGCAAAGTTCGGTATCTTTTCCTCCATCAGGGGTGGATCAATCGGTTCTCCTCGCCAGTCCTGATGGGAGTATTGAGCGATACCCCGGGCCCCTCGGATCTTTGCTCCCGGTCCCCGGGTCGTCCTCCTTGGTCAGTCTCCCTGGTTTATCTCTCTCTCTTCTCACCTAGGATGACAAAGCAAAAGTGGCAGAAACATATTTGTAGACATTTCCCCACCACTATTAATGTGGTGGGGTGAACATATACATTTTATAAATCAAGAGACATTTGCATTCTTATCATTGTATTTTAGAGACTATGGGCCTCATTACACGGAAGGCGGTAAGGGTTAACGGTCACCAGTAATGGTACCGGTGACCGTTAACCCTTACCACTTTACTATGAGGTCCCTTTGGGGGTAGGTACTTTAATGCCTGCTGTTTAGCAGGCGTTAAAAACCAACCCGCAAAGGGACCAGGGTGCTAATTACGGTACCGCAATTTGCGGTACCGTAATTAGCACCTTCCCCATTCCCATTATGCCCTATGGGGCAAAAATGGGAATAGGGAAGGGCAATGGGGGTAGGGGGAATTACTGTCCCGCCAACCTTGGAATAGGGCTGTAATTCCCCTTTCCACCAAGGCGGTGCCGGTATTTTACTGGCATGGACCAAGGTGCTAATAGCACCTTGGTCCTCCGCCTACCGTGTAATGAGGCTGGGATATTTTAGGGTTGGAAATTTATTAATCTGGCTGCAGAGTGTGCCTGGGATGGCAACACTTTAGCTGATTAATATGGACCCACTTGTCTTCCCCTTCCGCCAAACTGCCTTTGGGGATGCGGGTCTTGTAGGCGACTGGTGAGATCTTGTCCACAATTTCAAAAGGTCCCTTCCAGGTAGGCAGAAATTTCCGCTGTTTGGCCTGGTTCCTTTGGAAATTGTATAGATAGACCCGGTCTCCTACATTGTATTCTTGCCTAGTAGTCTTCAAGTCATAGTGGGTCTCCATGCTATCGGCTGAGCTCTCTAAATTTCGCTGAGCATAGGCAAAAGCATGTTGAAGGTGTTTTCTTAAATTTTCAACATACTCATGACTGGTGGAGGCATTGATCAATGTCTGTTCCTGGGTCCTATAGAGCAAATGCTGGGGAAGCACCATCCTGCGTCCAGTCATCAGCTGAAAAGGTGTCATTTTAGTTGCAGATGAAGGGGTAGATCTGATGGCCATTATGACAAGAGGTAATCGAATATCCCAACTTGGCCCAAAATCTGCCACAAACTTTTTTAAGATGCTCACAATGGTTCGGTTGTAAAGTTCTACTGCACCGGAAGAAGCTGGCCGGTAAGCAATGTGTAGCTTCCTTTTAACCCCCAGGATCTCCCACATCTTTGTCATTACTTCGCTGTTGAAATGGCTACCTCTGTCTGACTCAATCCTTTGGGGTAGACAAAAACGCAAAAAGATGTGGTTGATCATCAGGCAGCTGCTGTTTCTGCCTTGTAGTTTGGGGCCGGGAGACATTCCACCCATTTAGTAAATAAGCATGTCACTGTCAACATGTACTTATTTCCCCTAGAGGAACGAATCACGGGGTGTGTGAAGTCGACTTGCAAATCTGACCATGGCAGTGTCATCGCCCTCTTTTGGAGAGGCGCACGGTGTGTGAGGGATGTTGGCTGAAATTGTGCACACACAAGACACCCCTTCAAGTATTGGTCAAGGTCCTGCTCCATGTGTGGCCAGTATGCAACCTCTCTTAAGATCTCAAGTGTTGTATGAAACCCCCTATGACCGGCTGTGGCCGCATCATGGGCGTAACTTAACATCAGGCTTCGGAATGAGGTAGGAACCACCCACTGATCATGGCCAGCTTGGGATTTCCTTACCAACAAACCGTCTTGGATTCGGAACATTTTTGGAGAATTTCATCAGCACTCTGAGGTCCTCTTTCCCAATGTAATCGGTATCCGTCAGGGGGAAGTTCTCAGGGTCCTCAATGTGTTGGTAAAACTTACCAATTATTGGATCCCCTTTCTGAGCCGTAATCAAATCAGCATCTGGGGTCTCCTTACTCCATTGTGCAGTTGAAAGATCATTGTGAGCATTTGTCTGGGACCTAGTGATAGCAGTGACCTGGATTTCCCCCAACAGGGACTCAATCTCTATTAGATTCCCTTGGATGGCCCGGTTTTGGCCAGCTGATCAGCTAAGTCATTTCCAGTTTTGTCTGGTCCCTCTACTTTGGAATGACCCTTGATCTTCTTCCAGTAGATGGTCATCCCATTAGAGGTGACCAGGTCATCAATATTTTGGATTAACTTCCCATGTTTCAAGGGTTTTTTATTAGCACATAACATGCCTCTAGTTTTCCATTTAACCAGGTGCTCCACGAAGCCATTCCGTACATAATCCGAATCTGTGATTATGACCAGTTCGTGGAGTTGATGTTGGACAGCAGTGAGGATGGCATGATGCACAGCCATCAACTCTGCCACCTGACTACTTCGGGGACCAATCTTGTACCCAGCGGAGGGTTCTGGGGACTCATTCACCCATGCATTCCATATGCCGGCCACAGCATCCATCCACATAGACAGTGGGCATTCCCTTACACTTGTCGTCTTCAAAGACTTTGTGTGGGGAATTAAGGTATGCCTCCATGTTGTCCTTGATTTTTAGACTTTCATCCTCGAGACAGTTTTCTCTGGCACAATCATGCAAGTCAGCCAGACCTTGTGCGAGGTGACTCTTCTTATTTTGGCCATATCTGACCTCCACAGGAAAGCCTTGCATTGCAGAATCTAGGAATTCGGGAATTACTCACATTTCCGGCCCGGATTCTGTCACTTTGGAGATATTGCAGAGGCTGGTGTGGAGTCTCCACAGCAGAGGCTGGTGTGGAGTCTCCACTATGATGTGTTCCTCCCTGGAAAAACGGGCGGTAATTCTTCAATGCCCACACCGTTGCCAGGAGTGCCTTCTCACAGTCGTTGAATTTTTCCTCCACAGAGGATAAAGTTTTACTCGCATAGGAGATTACTTTATTGACCTTGTCATGCTTTTGATATAATACTCCAGTCAAGCATGTATTAGAGAACCATGTATCCAAGAAAATCTCCTTGTTTCTGACAGGGTAAGCTAGGCAGAGTGCTTGTGAGAGGCTTCTTTTGAGTTGTCTTACTGCCTTGGATTGTTCTGGACCCCATTCCCACTTGACCCCCCCCTTCAAGAGATGAATCAGGGGTATAGTGATCTCTGCATAGCCCTCAATGAACTTTCTGCTGTAATTAGTCAGTCCAAGGAGGCTCCTTAGTTCCCACAGAGTTGTGGGGTCTTTCAGTTTCTGAAGTGCTTCCACTTTCTTTTCCTGGGGACAGAGACCTTGAGGGGTAATCTCATGCCCGAAGAAATTAACACGGGTTCTACACCACTGTGCTTTCTGAAAGGAAAGTTTTGCTCCGGCGGCCCTCAACTGTGTCAGAACATAATGGATCTCTGCTTGTGTTCCTCCACAGATGAATTTTTGATGAGGACATCATCTACATAAGCCAGGTTACCCCTCGCACCCAGGTCGGGCATGGCCTTGTGTAGGAAAATGATGTATTCATTGCTGGAGTTGAGATATCCGAAGGGAGTCCAGGTCCATGTGTACTGTTGGCCCCCAAAGGTAAAAGTCAGCTTGTATTGGTCCTCCCTACTGACAGGCACAGTCCAGTATCCATTGGTCAGGTCTATTGCAGTGAATACCTGTGACCCCTGGAT
The DNA here is from genome assembly GCF_040938575.1 of Ambystoma mexicanum. Taxonomy (NCBI): domain Eukaryota; kingdom Metazoa; phylum Chordata; class Amphibia; order Caudata; family Ambystomatidae; genus Ambystoma; species Ambystoma mexicanum. The sequence goes on from NC_090923.1 coordinate 646,151,884, forward strand.
CTGGGCCAGCCGTTGGTCAATGTAGGGAAGAGGCCATCGAGAAGTATGGACCCGTTTGTTGAGCTCCCTAAGGTCGGCGCAGAGTCTCCACTGGCCGTTTGGCTTCAATATTCCCAGTACCGGATTATTGAAGGTGCTGTGTACTAGACGGATTATCCCCCGGGGCTCAAGGTTCTTAATTATCTCAGTGAGGGACTCCATAGATGCGAGAGGCAAGCGATATTGCTTCACAAACACTGGAATCATGCCAGGATCCGTGGGAATTGTTGTTGTGTGGATGTCGGTGCGACCACAGTCATATGAGTCCACCGCAAAGAGATCTTGAAAATCCAAGAAAACTTGTTTCAACTTTTGCTTCTGCTTCAGAGTCACACAGGCATCAGCTAGGTTGACTCTCTCTTCAACCATCTTCCTGAAGCCTGGACAGACTTCTGGTTTCGCTATCTCAGCGGCCTCCTCCAGCTGGGTGGAGAAGTCCATGGTCAGAGTGCTGATTTGGACGGGAGGCATCAGGTGGGAAAGGCAGCCGTCATGGAACTGGAAAATCACCTCATCCCTCCTGAAGTCACAAGTCACATCTTCCTTACCATAAGCGCAGGAAGTATACACCAGGAAGTTCCCCTCATGCCGGGTAAAGATCCTGTCTGGTGTTGTATTGTCATCGCTGTCACTATCAAAACAGTCCTTGGGGATCGGTCCTAACAGTTCATTCCCTAAATCAATGGAAAAATGTCGTTCATCAACCGCCATTCCAATAATGGTGCCTGCGGCTAGAGTAATACTCTTTAAGTCGCTGTTATCCACCTCTATTGGAATGGTGTCATGTTCTATGTTGACTAATGGTGTTGGGTTTACCCCCAACCCTTTCTGTTGGAGAGAAGCATTTAGATGAATATAAGCATCAGGGTTTTTCAATTTTTGTCCTCTTTTAACTTTCACTTCCAGGGAGAATTGTCGGGTCCTTCCTGGGACGGTGACTTCCTCTTTAATCTGAATTTCAACTGCATAAGGTAGCAATTGAGCTGACCGAAACGCTTTTTCTGGATCATCAAAGCCCATGGGATTATCCGCTAATCGGAACCAAGCTTTGAAGTTTATTAGGTCCACACTAATGGCAAAGCGATTGAGAATGTCACTGCCTAAGTAAAAGGCGGCAGTGACGTCTCGCACGACCCATCAATTATGGACTATGCTCTTGTTGCCAATGGAGATTTTGAGCATACACCTGCTTGGCAGGAGATGTTTGGAATTGGGAGTTTCCAGATCCATTTCAATTTGTCTATCAGTTTGAATGTGGGAGTGGCTGGATCTTTTGGGAGTTGGCGGAACATGGCTTCGCTGACAAAGCTCTTACCGTTGTTCACACACACTCGGGCGAGAACAGAGTCCTTCCCTTCATTTAACTGAACAGGGATGAACAACTGCTCTCCAATTTGCTGAATATCAGCCAGGCTCTGAGCTGATTTCACATCTTTCTGGACTATAGGAGTGGGAATGTCTGATTGTGGATTGGTAAAGAATTTCAGTGTTTCCTTCCAGTGTGGAATACCACCTTAAACAGGAAGGAAGGTTGATTTTCAGAAATAGAGAGGACTCCCCATCACCAGTCTGTTGTCCTACTGCTATTACTGTCACATCTGGAATTTGGTTGTTCTGGAAGTGAAATTCTACTTGGTCAGATTTTTGTTCAACCATGTGGCATGTGCCGTTTAAACTAACATGGTTGACACTCTGTTTTAATTTTATTGGTCGGCTAGTCTGGGTCCAGAGGACCTTGTTTACGCAATCTATTAGGGGTGACAACCTTCTCAGGAGGTCATTCCCTAGTAAACAAGGGGTGCCCTCTGGAGTCACTACTATGACCGGGTGTTTCACCTTGTGTCGCCCAATTTTAATGTCCAAGTCCGCAGTCCCCTCAAAGGGAATTTCCTTCCCGTCAAAGTTCTGAAGTTGGCCAGGAAGAGAGGTGAGAGGAATACAGTTATTCTCCCCCCTTCCTGCAATGAGTTCATCAAAGGCCCTTCTGGACAGAAGGGTAGCTTGGGATCCAGTGTCCACCAGTGCCAAAATTGTACCCTGCCCCTGTACTTGTACCGGGGCATAGTATCTTCCCCCCTTCTCCTCAAGGGGGCACAGATAATGCACATTATTGGACAACTGGTGGGATAATTTTCTGGTTTTGGACAAGGAAAGAGAAGAGATTTGGGCAGAATTCTGTGGAGAGTCTTGGGAATCTGAAAGAAAAAGTTGGCAACTAGAAATGGGAGAAATTTTGGGTTCCCCTGGTTCCGGTTCTGGGCCGCACCCCCCTTTTTGGAGGCAGTCACCAGAATGGGTTTGAACCAGGGGATTTTGATGCTGTTGGTTCTGGGATGAGATGATGGGCGGCACTAGCTCAGTCCCCACATCTACCCAGTCTGGATGTGAATCCCTTGGGACCCATTTTTCTTTGGGAGGAGTTCCCCCATCTCTGAAGGAGAAGATCCTTTTCCCAGGATCCTCTGAGGATCCCTCTCCCTCAAATTGGAAGATCTGTACCTCCTCCACCAAATGGGTCTGTTTGGGTCCTTTGTTTTTCCTACCTCCTCTCTGCTCCTTGGATGGCAGACTTTCAGGGGTAGGAGATTTTGTTTCCGGTTCCTGGGTTTCCAGGGACTGTTTACAAGTGGGGAAGGAAGCTTCCTCCAAGGCTTTACACCCCCCTTTCCCTTGTGCCTCCTCCCTGGGAACCTGTGAGTTATAGGGGTGCTGCCCCCGTCATTGTTCTGGAGCACCAGGCCCAGAGTTTGGGGCATTTTGCGCCGGCATGCTCATCTGAGGGTTCTGTTGAGCCCTCAGCATGTGACCCAGATCCCGTGCCATATTTTGGACCTGGCGCTCTAACTGTGAAACCCGCTCAGGGTGATACGGGGTTTTGTTTTCTCCCCTTGGCTGATCCCGGGAAGGGTAGCCTTCTCTGGTAGTACCCCGGGTTGGGAAGATTTGGGCACCCCTCCACCCTTGGCCTCCCCTCTCCCGGATTAGGTTGTCTGGGCGCAGGGAAATGGGGAAAGAAGGATGGATGATTTTGGGGCTGGACGTTGGGTGGATACCTGGGGAAAATGTTCTGCCCAGGATTTGGGGAATTTCTGCCCTCCTGTGGGAAGTTAGGAGGGAAGTTCCCTGGGTTAGGTGCTTGGCTGGACCCCCCCCCCCTTGGGCTGGAGGAGTCCACACATAACCCAGGATGGGTCGGTTTCCCTTGTAGCGGGGACTTACATAGTCAGGGGAGTGAGGGACCCCATTTGTGGGACTACCTCCTTGACTCCCTGTTTGTGACTGGCCCGAGGGCCTTCTGGGCTTGGCATTATTCGGTGCAGACAGGTTTTTAGGCCCCCGATCTCCAAATCTAAAATGGGGCAACCTTTACCTCTGCCACCTTAGCGGCAGCAGGGGTGCTGGTTGGTTTGGGGCTCTTCTGAGCATTATTTTTATTTTCTATGGGCTTCTGCACCTCATAGATTTGGGTGGCCTGCTCAATGACCCAGTCTAGTGACCTTTACTCATGAAAATCTCTCACTAGCTGGGTCATGATGTATTTGGGCAAGGCATGGAAAAAAGTGTTAACAAATTCTTTGCTTTCCGTGCGCACCCTTTTGGTAGTCTGCACGCTTCAACTCGTGCACAAATTCTTGTGGGGCCTGATCCTCCCCACATTGCAAATTGTAGGCTGCCTTGCGAGCCTCTTGGGGATTCCAGTGAACAGAAAAATGTTTCAAGATGGCCGCCCTATATGTGGACCACCTTGAATGGTTTTGGTCCTCCAGCCCCACAAAGAAACTGGAGTATTCTGGGGAGAATGCTATTTTACATACTGAGTGCAGCTACTGCTGTCTTTCAAATGGAAAGTCCCCATCATTTGCTCAAAGAGCTCCAAGTGTTCCCAAACAGAATACTTGGAGCTCTTATGATAAGGAGTGATGACGCTCGTTATTGCTTTGATCTGTTTTAAGGGGTCCTTAAGCAAGGCCCTTTTTGCCTTATTGGCCTTCTTGGTTCGGGTAACACTGGTCCATTCATCCTCTGACTCAGAAGCACTGCTCCCAGAGGTGCCCGTCTGATCTTCCAGGTTTTCCCGGATTCTGCGAGCCTGGGAATGGCTGGCAGAATGTGGGGACCTGGTCTCCTGTGTCCTGTGATGCTCAGAGGAGTCTTCAGATCCCTCCTTGCTGCCAGGATTTGATGGGTACTCCCCCCACTGACCTAACTGGGCAGAGTTTTTTAGGATGCCCTTAGTGGGCCTACTCTCCTGGGGTTCCCCACTAAATTGCACTGTACTTGGGTGCCCATACCCAGAAGCCCGCCCATCCATGCCTGGGAGGTACTGGCCTATAGGCCCCATACTTCTGGCTGGATAGTAATCTGCCATCCCCGTGGCCCTGGGCTCATGTGCGCTAGGGGACATGGGGGTGGCAGAGTCCAGGGACTGGGGAGATGAAGGCCTCTGGTACTAGGGCTCCGGAGATTATGCTCAGGTGTTTCCCTTTCCCAGCGAACCTCATCTCTATCAGCCCCTGCTCCCTGTTGCCATGCAAGAGCCTGTGCTTTCAGTTCCTCAATCAGGCCTTACTAGACTCTATCAGTCTCTCCTGCATGGCTACCTGTTGCTGGAGCCTATCATTGTGCTGGCAGAGAGCCTCATTCTCTCTCTGTGTTTCCTGGTTAGCCTTGGAGTACTGGGTCAGTCTTTGCTGCAGGAGGGTTACCTCCTGGGTACCGTCCCTACTGGCCTGCTCCTTTCTTGCCAGATCATCTTCCACCCTCCTGGTGTGCTCCAACAAGTTCTGGTGCTCTTTTTGGAGTTCACCCAGTCCCTGGAGGGCCAGGTGATTTTCCTCCAACTTCCCTTTTAATTGGCAGATTTCCTGGCCTAAGGTATCCCTTTCCTGAGTAAGAGTGTGTCTCTGTGCCGCCAGGTCATCCCTCTGCCTTTGAAGGGCACCCGCTCTCTGGCGCTCCTCATCCAACTCTGCCTGGGTATCCAGGTCTTTCAAAATCAGTTTATTGCTCTCTGCCTATTGCCTATCTAGGTGGCTTTGCAGGGTGACTACCTGCTATGCGCATGCCCTGTTGAAGTCTAGTTGTTGCTCCAGCTTTTTCTGGCTCTGCAGTAGGGAGTCCAAACCTTCTTGGTACTCCTTCTACAAGGCCAGAAATATGGTATCCTGGTCTGCCTTTCCCTGTTGCAGGATACTCATATCCTCTTTTATTTTAATGAGATACTGTCTACTATCATTTTCTGACTCCTGGCTCCTGTGCAGCCTCTGCTCAGAAGAGTCCAGGTCAGATTGGGCCTTCTCTATCAGGGCTCCAGGAGTCCAGGCGCAGGAGTGGCACGAACCAACCACCCCCTCCAAGGTCTTGGCGCCTGCAAGCGAAAGCTTACGCAGACGTCCGCAACCCCAGCGGGGAAAGAGGGTTAGGGAACGCTGGTTGGATGGGTACGGGGAAGTAGGAACACCGGATTGAGGTTGCAGGAAATAGTATTGGATAGGACACGGGAAACATAGGGAAAAAATCATTCAAAACCAAATCATGACATTACATACATCCATGCATTGCCACACCCATTTGGGGAGTGACTCCAAATAAACAAAAACAATTGGGCACTTAGCTCTGGGTTGAGTGCTGGCCCCCTGCCTGCGCACTCCAGGTCCAGTCGGTATCAGAAGCGATCGATCGCTGCAAAAAGAGCAAGAATTAGGCAATGCTCCCTATAGCTCTGAATTACAGCGACACAGCACCATGTTACTCATGCATGCACATTGTCCTTTTTTCTCAGGACACGAAAGTTAGTGAGTAAGCCACGCGGGGCCCCTGCCGTGTCTTGGTTCCCCCCTGACTCTCACACCAGAATAGGGCTCATAAGGTACTGTTTTGAGCCGGCTATGTTTCCTGGTCCTCAACCCGTGCGTTTAAAAAGAACCGCACATGGTTAAAGATGCTCCGGCATTGTTTTGGGGTTCTGGGCGTGACATGCGGAAGCCGCACGTGGCCTACAATTTAACCGCAAGCGCCGTTAGTTCCCACTGGTATGGGTTAATGTGCAAACTCAAAAGAAATAACGTTGCTTTCAGGATTAAATGTCATCCAGTGCAACTGTGCACAGAACTTAACTTAGCCGTACGCAGGGGGGCTTAAGAGTGTGGGCGTTAACCCCCTGCGCGTGATTCCCCATTAATTCTCTCTCCAGCTGGGCATGCATGCATCACTTATCTGAGAGCCTCGAGGGGCCTGGCTGAAAGGTCCGTGGGGCGTGGCCCCTCGCGTAATCCCCTCAGGCTGGAGCTCCGGAAGATGCGACTGCTCGCGATGAAGTTCTGAGCACAAGCCCCGTGCTTGGAGCTTCGCGCATGCGCGCCGGCTCGCCACACCCCATGTGGCTTGCGAAGTGTAGTTCTTGCCGCCGGGTGTGCTGGGAAATGTGGTCCTGGAAGGCTTCTTCCTATGGAAAGGATGAAGAAGCCTTCTGTAGGGCAAAACACTATCCCCTCGCACGCTGGGCAGTCTGTACTGCTGCCTGACACTTCTGGTACCCTGACAGTACTCCCCCCCCTTCCGAAGGGTTTGAGGATTGGCTTTCCCCGGATAAGCAGTATGAAAGAGTTTCACAAGTTTCGGAGCATGGACATTACAAGCTGGTTCCCAGGAGCGGTCTTCAGGCCCATACCCAACCCACTCTACCAAATAATACACCTGGCCATCCTTTCGCAGTCGTGAGTTCAAGATAGCTTGCACCTCATATTCGGGGTGACCTTGCACCAACACGGGTGGTGGTTTCTTAGTGCGAATAGTGGGTCTAGCTGGTTTGAGTAAAGACACATGAAACGTGGGATGGATTTTCATTTGAGTTGGCAAGGCTAAACGAACAGCCACCGGATTTATCATCTCTGTGATTGTAAAAGGCCCAAGATACCGGGGCTGTAATTTACGAGGACCCTGTAAACGTATATGCTGGGTGGACAACCATACCCGATCCCCCTGGTGGTAAACAGGACTAGGGCGCCTTTTCTTATCCGCATAAGATTTATAGGTCTCTTTGGCTTGTTGTAGGTTGTGCTGTATATCCCCCCATACTTGTTTCACGTGTGCATGCCGTCCTACAAGTGTGGGTAAATCTACTGAAGGGGCTATCGGCGACATGGGCATGGTCCGTGGATGATAGCCGTACATGCCAAAAAACGGCGTATACTTTGTTGAGCTGTGCACAGAATTGTTGTAGGCAATCTCGGCCAACCAGACATATTGCACCCAGGAAGTTTCGGCAGTGGTGGCATAACAGCGCAAATATTGCTCTAGACCTTGATTGACCTTCTCAGTCTGACCATCGGTACCCAGACGACAGACTGACTTCCATATTGATTAGCTTGCAGAACGCCCGCCAGAATCGAGATGTAAACTGAGGTCCCCTATCTGTAATAACACGAGAGGGAAGACCATGTAGACGTACTACATTATTAAGGAATAACTCAGCTACCTCCCCCGCAGTGGGCACGCCCTTGCAAGGGACAAAGTGACCCATCTTAGTGAGGGAATCTACAATGACTAGGATCGAAGTGTGTTTATCCACTGGTGGTAAATCCACAATTAGATCCATTGTTACGGTGTGCCATGGAGCTGATGGCGTGGGTAAGGGTTGCAGTAATCCTGCCGGTTTTTGATGGCCAGCCTTTTGTCGACTGCATGTGTCACAATCGGATACGTAAACTCGAGTATCTCGCAACATAGTGGGCCACCAAAAATGTCGTGCTACATTTCTTTGGGTTTTTGCTATACCTGGGTGCCCAGCTAGTGTGGAATCGTGACACCACTGCATTACCTCAGTCCGCAACTCTGACGTGGGCAAATACAAAGCCTTTTCATAATAGGGAAGGCCATTCACAATAGTATGTTTGGGCCCTCTAGTGCTCCATTCTTCTAACTCTGAAGCTGACATATTTTCTAGCACATCCTCAAAGATGTTAGGTCTACCCACCACGCCTATAATTTGGTGTGGGGGTATTATTGGTCGGGTCTCACTCGCTTGCTTCTCCTCAGGCTCGGGATACCGAGACAAGATATCAGCTTTACGATTGTCGGTCCCAGGCCGATACGTAATAAGGAAGTCGTAATCGGCAAAGAACAGAGCCCACCGTAGTTGGCGGTGGCTGAGTGTCTTAGCGGTTTTTATAAACTGCAAATTGCGGTGGTCAGTCATGACGGTTATTTTCTGACGGGCCCCTAACAGATAATGCCTCCATTCTGCAAAGGCGGACTTCACTGCCAACAGTTCCCTGTCGGCTATGGTATAGTTTATTTCTGCCGAGAGCAGCTTCCTGGAATGGTAGGCTACTGGGTGTAGAAGGCCAGTTTTAGGATCACGCTGGGAGAGGATTGCTCCCAGAGCATAACTAGACGCGTCTGTTTCTATCACGAATGGTATTGACAGATCTGGATGTCTTAACACTGGTGCAGACGTGAATGCCGACTTGAGTTGTTGAAAGCCACGCTCGGCAGATTCGTCCCAACGAAAAGCTCGACCCTTCCGTAATAGCGTAGTTATTGGGGTTACCAGTTCTGAGAAATTTTTAATGAACCGCCGATAGAAATTAGCAAAGCCAAGAAAGGCCTGCACTTCCTTCACGGAAGTGGGTGCTGGCCAATCCAAGATTGCTTGGACCTTTCTTTTGTCCATTTGTACTCCTGACGGGGTCAAAAAGTACCCAAGGAATTCAACCGTGGTGCAGTGAAATTCGCACTTTTCAAGCTTGGCGAACAAGTTGTACTCTCTAAGGCGTTGTAAAATTGCCTTCACATGCTGAACATGCTCTTGCATATTTCGCGAGTAAATTAAGATGTCGTCTATGTACACGACAGCGAACACATCAAGATACTCACGAAGTACTTCGTCAAGGAAGTGTTGGAAGGCTGCAGGGGCGTTACAGAGACCAAACGGCATTACTTGGTATTCGTATAAACCAAATTTTGTTCGAAAAGCCGTTTTCCACTCGTCCCCAGCTCTGACTCGCACCAAGTGGTAAGCCCCTCTTAGATCCAGTTTAGTGTAGACTGTGGCGTCTCGCACCTGATCTAATAGAACTGGTATTAGGGGTAGTGGGTATCGATTTTTTATTGTGATGTTGTTAACCCCGCGATAGTCGATACAAGTTCTTAATTCACCAGATTTTTTGGGGACAAAAAAGAGCGGTGACGAGACTGGCGAGTTGGAGTGCCTAATAAACCCACTGCGTAGGTTATCATCGATGTATTTTTTAAGGTGGGCCGTTTCCGCCTCGGTAAGGGCGTAAATACGGCTACACGGGAGTACTGCCCCGGGTTCCAGATCTATACGGCAATCGAAAGACCTATGTGGTGGTAACGTCTCAGCTGCTTGTTTGTCAAACACGTCCTTGAACCCATGGTATTCTGTGGGCAAACGCTGGAGGTCTTGCATCTCCGTCAGCATTACAATGGGCCGTAGAGGGGAGTCATGATCGTTCCGAGGAACTATACAACCTTTTTGACAATAGTCTGATGAAAAGGTAACTGTGCCTGTTGACCAGGACACCTGTGGGTCATGCCTCCTGAGCCAGGGAAGCCCCAAGATCAGGCGGAACTGTGGCGCAGCTATAAGGTCAAATTGCACCTTCTCGAGATGAGTTCCCGAGCAACGCAGTTCCAGCACTTGGGTTCTATGGGTTATGGGCCCGGAACTTAGGACTGTGCCATCTACTGCACGTACTGCCTCTGGATTCTCCCTTCGGCATACCGGTATGTTTAATTTGGCAGCATAAGCTATGTCTATGAAATTACCAGTTGCTCCTGAGTCCAGAAACAGCGTAACCTGGGTTTCTTGGTCTAGAAAACTCAAGCACCCTTGCAGAGAAATATGTGGTGCGTTACTTGTACTGTTGTTCCTTGGGGCCATTAAAACGTCCTGGCTCGACTGTATGACCCTTACTGTCGAGCTGACGCGTTTCCCTGCACCCTGGGTTTCGAGGGACATTCTCGGACAAAGTGTCCTGAGGTTCCGCAATACATGCAAAGACCCTCCTTTCGTCGGCGATCTCTTTCTTCCTTAACAAGGGGTCCCCGGGCAGCACCGATCTGCATGGGCTCTTCCCCACTCGCTTTCTCGGGTGTTCGAGTAGAGCGTGACTGATCTAGACGGGCGAACGGGCGTAAATCCCCGCGTCGCTTATCTCCCCGTCGCTCTGCCTGACGGTGATCCAACCGCAGAGCTAGATCGATCATAGCTGGGCAGCTAATGGGTTGTGGGTCCACCTGGGCGATTAAGTCCTTTAATTCATCCCGCAAACCCTGATAAAAAAGAGACATCCTTTTTTCCCTAGGCCAATCAGCCTCAGCCACTAGACGATTGAACTGAGTCACGTACGTGATCAGCTCCCTGTTGCCTTGTCGTAAGGTTAATAGCTCTCGGTCCCTACACAATGCTGCAGCTCTTCGGTCAAATATTGTTTCAAATTCAGCCAAAAACTCGTCCCAATCATATAGGACACCATCATCCCGTTGTATCAACGGATTTGCCCATGCCGCCGCATCACCACTAAGATAAGAAATCACGAAGGCTGTTCGTGCCTGTACAGAGCGAAAGGCGGCAGGCTTAGTGAGGAAATGTAGCCTACATTGTGTAATAAATGTCTGAAACTTATGGGGGTCTCCTGAATACCTCTCCGGAGGGGCCAAGGGAACCACAGATTCAGGAGTGACATGAACCTGCACTGGGGTCGGGGCTGGTATTCCTCCACTGAGCAGGGGGGCCGCCTGAGCACTAAGGCTGCGCACCTGAGCAGCCAAGGTAGCATAATCCTGTCTAGAGGCGGCTAACTCGGCCTGCAAATCCTGTAACACTTTAGTAAGCTCTTCCATAGTGGGGATGGGTCGTGCCACTCGGGCGCCTGCCACACGTGGGCTTGTGCTACTATCAGGGCTCCAGGAGTCCAGGCGCAGGAGTGGCACGAACCAACCACCCCCTCCAAGGTCTTGGCGCCTGCAAGCGAAAGCTTACGCAGACGTCCGCAACCCCAGCGGGGAAAGAGGGTTAGGGAACGCTGGTTGGATGGGTACGGGGAAGTAGGAACACCGGATTGAGGTTGCAGGAAATAGTATTGGATAGGACACGGGAAACATAGGGAAAAAATCATTCAAAACCAAATCATGACATTACATACATCCATGCATTGCCACACCCATTTGGGGAGTGACTCCAAATAAACAAAAACAATTGGGCACTTAGCTCTGGGTTGAGTGCTGGCCACCTGCCTGCGCACTCCAGGTCCAGTCGGTATCAGAAGCGATCGATCGCTGCAAAAAGAGCAAGAATTAGGCAATGCTCCCTATAGCTCTGAATTACAGCGACACAGCACCATGTTACTCATGCATGCACATTGTCCTTTTTTCTCAGGACACGAAAGTTAGTGAGTAAGCCACGCGGGGCCCCTGCCGTGTCTTGGTTCCCCCCTGACTCTCACACCAGAATAGGGCTCATAAGGTACTGTTTTGAGCCGGCTATGTTTCCTGGTCCTCAACCCGTGCGTTTAAAAAGAACCGCACATGGTTAAAGATGCTCCGGCATTGTTTTGGGGTTCTGGGCGTGACATGCGGAAGCCGCACGTGGCCTACAATTTAACCGCAAGCGCCGTTAGTTCCCACTGGTATGGGTTAATGTGCAAACTCAAAAGAAATAACGTTGCTTTCAGGATTAAATGTCATCCAGTGCAACTGTGCACAGAACTTAACTTAGCCGTACGCAGGGGGGCTTAAGAGTGTGGGCGTTAACCCCCTGCGCGTGATTCCCCATTAATTCTCTCTCCAGCTGGGCATGCATGCATCACTTATCTGAGAGCCTCGAGGGGCCTGGCTGAAAGGTCCGTGGGGCGTGGCCCCTCGCGTAATCCCCTCAGGCTGGAGCTCCGGAAGATGCGACTGCTCGCGATGAAGTTCTGAGCACAAGCCCCGTGCTTGGAGCTTCGCGCATGCGCGCCGGCTCGCCACACCCCATGTGGCTTGCGAAGTGTAGTTCTTGCCGCCGGGTGTGCTGGGAAATGTGGTCCTGGAAGGCTTCTTCCTATGGAAAGGATGAAGAAGCCTTCTGTAGGGCAAAACACTATCCCCTCGCACGCTGGGCAGTCTGTACTGCTGCCTGACACTTCTGGTACCCTGACATTCTCTAATGTTATCAGTTGCCTATTTGCTAGATCTTGGCCTTCAGCACATTTGTCCTATATGGCTCCCATATATAAATATAAATATGCCGCTATCCCGGCAATCTTGTCGTGCTCATCTTTGGCTTTAGGGGCCATATATAGTTCACTCAGGGCCACATGTAAGGGACCCTGATCTCTCCATATATCTGACCCTGTTTCAGTGATCTGGGGTGCGATTGCCTGCAACCACACCATCTGGTCCTGCTGAGTCCACTCACCTCTCACAAATAGCTTATGTAAGAGGTGCTCTCTCGCTATTTTGATGTCTACCAGTGTCGTCATTCTGGAAATTGATTTCCTTCCTGACTTACAGAAGTTAGTATTTTATTTTGCAAAACAGACCGTTTCCTTAGACCGTTCCTTTGAGGAGTGCTTTTACAGCGTAACACAGCGTGGTGATCGAACAGGATTTTTGTATCCTGTCAGTTAGCACACTGTGTTAAGCACACTGTGTTAAGCTGCACAAGTGGTAGACCTAATCCAGAATCCCCGGCTCCGAGCCCCCACTTTGTAAGTGACTTCAATCAAGCACTCCAACTAAGTCAATGCCTAGTCTGGGATGCCCAATGGAAGCCCTTATTCATATATTTTTATATCAAGTTCTTAAATCTGGATGATAAACCCTTATATAACGCCCCTCTCTTTGAATCCCCCTGACCTCACTGAGCCAAGAAGTAGGTGTGTTTTGCAAATTAAAAGATTTATTGGAAAAATTAAACAATATATATATATATATATATCACACTTTTATGAATAAATTAATATTTGATAGCACACTTATGAATATGAACAGAGATCAGTATTGGGTAATATTTCAATAGCGACAACTCTTTAATCAGAAAGGAGTAGGAATAGGAAGGATAAAGTAGCAGAGAATACTTTTACGGTTCAAGGAAATGCAAGATGGGAAAGAATGCAGGCACAGAAATAAAACTCGATATGGATTCAACAAGAGATAATATGATCACTTTTTCTCTTGTGACAACTCACTCCCCCCCTATGCAATATGAAGAGATGGAAATGAGGGCACACAGGTTTTCAGGAATACAATCAAAATCAATTTTCAGTTCCCGTTCCCCCCACACAGGCCAAATGCTTTTAAATGTGATTGCAATGAAGTGAAAAATATGCTAAAATGATTTTAATTCCCTATAGGAGATTCAGGGTAGGTGATAGCTACTTTGAATTAGTTCAGGTCAACACTAGCAATGATTCAGGAGTGATTATCAGGTTGAAAACGAATTTCAGCAGTGGAAAGCAAGAAGCAGCTATTTTTACAAGTGGTGAAATTGAGCCAAATTGCAATTCGCAGCACGTTTTCCGAGTGCGTAAACCGCAATTACGGGAAACTATAAGGAGTTAGAAGGTTTGTTGGAAAGTTTAGGTTCTTAGCTTTAAAATGACAGTTAAATCTCGCTTCTAGGACATACAGTTCCAAAGATACAGACGTTTTTGTGGAGGTAGATTTTCAGAAATGAAGTCAAGATTTCAGAATGACAGATGACACTTTTGCAGCTTTAAAATCACAGAATGGACACACGATTTGTATGCAGTTCTGGACAGGTTGAAATGGTTTGAATAAGATTACTTTAAACTAAGAGATGGGTTCTGGACAGTTCTAGATACTCACTCCTAGTTTTGGAAGGGAATGGACCTCGTCACAGATCTGGTCAGGTTTGGGCTGCGGTTCTCTCGCCACGGGACGGTCTCTGGCACTGGTTCTGCTCACAGCGGGGCCTCTGGTCTGCTATCGGCACTGCATGGCGGTCTGGTCTGGGTCTGGATACAGCTCTGCTTTCTGGGTCTGGATATGGTTCTGGCACAGGGTTCTAGCCAGAATCAAACAACTCGCCCGGCTGTTGAATAGTTTGGTTGGTAGCTGGATTCTGAGGCCTGCTGAGAAGAGTTCAGCTTTTGGGTTAGGCCCCTGCTTAAGGTTCTAGAGTTGGGGTCTAGAGTCTGGTCTCTGGATCGATCTGGGTTTGAAGTCGTCCGGCAAAGTGCAGCGCAGGAATCAGTTGAAGAGTGGAAATTGAGTGTGTCTATCTGGGTCTCAGTGGCTCTTTTTATGTCTTTTGAAAGAGGGTGGGAAGACTGACTTTCTATGCCCAACCCTATGAGGATCGTGATAGGTTAAAGGATTTACTGTGACCTGACTGGTGAACGGAGTTGTGAGTCAGAATGAGTCATCAGGGGTCATGTTTATGGTTCAAGGAAAGGACACTCCCCTTTGTGTCCATACAGCATATCTTCTTTTTCATAAAACACATAATTACAAGATACACAACTTGTTAATATTACCTAAATTGCATGACAGATTGCTTAAGGTACAGTTCGGTTCAAGTCACATGTTTCTACGAGCTTGGGTTCAGAAATGCAACATTTTGCGCTTTTAGTGGGTGTTGCCATATTGGTTTTTCAACAAATCTTACACGGAGGTACACACCCTCTCTGTGCATATTACTGGAAGTTCTTAGGTTTCTAGCATAAACCCAGCAGTGACAATATTAATAATTAAGGGGCTTGGCCTCAGAACATCCCACAGCGTCCAGCTTAGTCTCAAATTGTGAGTGAATTTTTCATATTAAGAATCTCCAAATTGTACATTTCTGTCAGCTTGATACAATATTTTATAAGCATTTAATAAAACATACATTTGCCTCCACTGCAGTACACCCATTGGTTTGTCCCCGCCTCCAGTAGTTTGGCTCTGACTCAGAGAGATCAGATGTCTTGCCTTCCCCCAGAGCAGTTGTTCAGGCACACCCAAATCAGCATATTCTGTTCAATTGAAAGAGTCTATTCTCTTGACTGCGGTCAGCAGACCAGGGTGCCATTCTGCATCTGGTTACATGACCATGTGATTTCCTGTGCTGTTGCTGGGAAGACTAGGTGTGAAGGCTTCCCGGGGACAGCCAGCCTTTTGAAGTCTCAGCTAACTCAGGTTTACAGTTTAGCGTCAGAAATACAGGTCTCCTGTCAGAATTTAGATCGCTAGCGCCGATCAGTGTCAAGCACCGGTATTGCACCCATTTTTGACAGCTGCCTTACCAGTAAGCAATCATCAAAATATACTTTGTTCAAATATAGATGCACTTCTGTGGACCTCAGATTCATGTAGATTCTTTCGGGAGAATGATGTTGACCCCCCAACACGGAGGTGGGATGTTTTTAGTGGTTTCGGTGAGCCCTAATTTTAGCAATTTTTGACATAAAAAATGAATTCCCCACAGCTCTAGGTTGCTTTTGGCAATCAGTATTGCTATTCCCAAACGGTTTCAGGCTACTGTGTGTGTAGCCCAATGGTGGTTTTAGGCAGTGACCTCCTGTGCTAACTAATATAGTCAGAAGTGGGTGGCAGCCTATTGTTCCGGTTTTTACTGCGATTTTTGGCTGGTTGTGAGCGAGCAGCGTGCTTTTCAGTGGCCATTCTGATATTTCTGCGGCCAGCACCGCACAGTACTGTTGTAGGGCTTGGATGAGTGGGTTGAAACATCCCACACGTATGAGTTCACTATCACCAACTCCTTCCCGGCCAGTATCCCTCTGACCAGCACGGCTCTCCCCTCTGTGTCCCCTCTTGATTCAATCAGACTGAAGTTTGCCCTTTTGTCGATTAGAATTGTGACTCCTCTTGCATAGGATGAATAGGATGAAAAGTATCTATGGCATCCCCACGACTTGGCCCACTGTTGTTCCGAGGATGGGAGGAGATGGGTCTCTTGTAGTATTGCGATGTTGATTTTATGCCTGCGGAGGTATTGAAGAATTCTCCTGGTTTTTGCCAGTTGGTTGCCACCGCGAATGTTCCAAGTGGCAATTTTAAACAGTGTGAGTGGTTTCTGAGGGAGTGGCTGGGAGTGGGCCATTCTTGGACATTTGGCTGTAGCTGGAGATTGGGTACGCGTGGGTGACAGTCTAATTTCGCGTTCAGTTTGATGGCCTTTCGTTGTTTGAACATTGTGTTCCGACGGTGAACAGTTGGTGGCGTCTTCGCGGGCGTCTTCATAGAACTAACTTCCCTCCCTTGCATGGGCAACTCCCAACTGGCCCATGGTGCACCCACCCTTACGAACAAAACTGTGAACATTGCTGTGCTTGGGGCGTTAGTCGCCTTCCAAGTGGGGTAAGGGCTCCCTGTTGATCTTGCATTTTGTTTCTGTGGTGAGAGTTGGGTGTGGGTCTGAGGGTGGAGTGAAGCCGCCTATATTTGTTGCTGCTCTCTGCAGTTACGGAGGGTCTCGTCTCATGCGGTATCACGTCGCGGTCTTGGGTTGTTTGGTGCAGGTCTGCAGCCGGCGTGGTCCAGGTAGTTGTTAGCTTCTTCTGGTGTGTTAAAGAATTGGACTTTCCCTTCTTGTTGAATACAGAGTTTTGCTAGGAATACCATGGAATAGAGTATTTGATTGTCTTGAAGTCTTCTCTTGACTGACATGTATGAGCGCCGCTGTGTCTGTATTGTCGGGGAGAAGTCTGGGAAGATTTGAATTGGGTCACCATCGTATTGTAGTTTTCCTTTCTCTCTGGCCGCCTTGAGAATTGCATCCCGGTCCTTGTAGTTTAGTAACTTTGCGATGATTGGGCGAGGATTTCCGCCTGGGATTGGTCTGGTGTTTGTGATCCTATGTGCCCTTTCAATGACAAACAGCTGAGAGAAAGTCTCTTTCCCAAACAGTTCAATACACATCTGTTCAACGTAGACTTCCATCTTGGTCCGAAGTTGTAGTTCCCTGACTCCAAGAATTCTAATATTATACCTGCGTGAGCGCCCCTCTAAGTCTTCATTTATGACGCAGACTGACTTAATTTGGGTTTCAAGGGTTGAGACTCTAGAATTCAGGGCTGCCGTGCCATCATCAAGGTCGGATACTCGCTGTCCGACAGCATCCAATCTGTCTGCGTGTTTGTCAAGGCAATGTTGAATTTGATCTACCTTGGATGCTAGATTGTCTAGTTTACTGCCTAGGCCACCGATCCCAGTTTTCAGATCCATTAGGATCTCCCTCATGTCGAGATTTGGGGCTTCTGGGTCTGCTGAGGCCGTGTCGGGTATTGGTGATACTGATCTGCTGTTTGACGAGGACCTGTTGGCGGAGCTGGCATCAAAGTTCAGTTTTTTTTTAGACTTGTCAATCTTCCCCATTATTGACTCGGATCAGATCTCTGTGGGTACGTGGGAGGTGGTGCAAGCTGTTTTTGTTGGTGGTTTTAAGTGAGTCACGTTGTCAAAGGAGTTTACGTGATACATGGATGATGCCTAGCGCCAGCGGCTTCTGGTGGGAGCTACCCGGGCGGCCCGAGAGTTTGCTCTGCTGGAATGCGTGTGGCAGCGTCACTGGGACTGCGCCACCGTAACAGTGGATGGTCCTTAGAAAAACGTATGGTTCTGGGCTCCAAAGTTGACCTGATATTTAGTTAGGGTTGCGGTGATGCTATTTCAGCCTTTGGGTAGCTCCTTGGCTGTTCCTGTGGCGCATGCCGCAACCACTGTAATGAGGTAGCTGTTTGACTGATCGCGGTTATCACTGCACAGCGTTCGCGCGCCAGATCGCTGTCGCAGCAGCGCTATTGGGGGGCCAAGGATAGTTGGGGACTGGTGAATCCCTTGATTGGTGAGTACCGCCGAGGGGTCACTGTTGGAGCGTGGTCAAGGGGTCTGGAGGCCTTTTGGACTGTTGTATTGGGAGCCAGGGACAGGGCTATTACGCGGCCCTATTCCTCTGTCTGGGTTTTGGCATCTCTGCTGAGCCCGGAGCGCGAGTAGGTGGGTACTGGAGATATTTCAGTTAATGATACGGGCGGCGCAAGGCGGACTGGGTGGGTCATGTCGCCTGATCAGGTAATTTCTCTCCGGGTTGGGGTTATGCTGGGTATTCCTTTCTGTTGGGTTTGAGTCAGTGCCTTTTGTCTATGTTAATGTGGCTATTGATGTTGCGGGAACGTTTGCGGGATCCAGCAAGGTTCGGGAAAGTCTTTCACAATCTGCTAGTTGCGGACCTGGAGGGCTGTCGGTGACTTTTCCTACTGAGTTTCTCTGCTTTCAGCAGATGGCCAGTGCGCTCTACGACTGGTCTTTATTTGGGTGCCCCGTGCCGCGACGCTGGCGGGGTAGATGAGCGGCTGCTTTGGATACACCTTTGCCCCGGTGGTCCATACAGTTTATGGCGGTGGAGTGTGGCTTCCGGTCCACGAAATGGGGGAGATGGTGGTAAAGTGGAGAGTTAGAGCAGCGGATGGATCTTTACTCTGGTGTCGCTCACCGGGAGTGGGTCCCCCCTGGTTGTATTTCGCCGACAGTGAGCCACTGGGGAGATTCGACGGGGCAGTGTGGCATGGATGGGTTGGCCTCCGCACCCTGGTGCAGCGATAAATGAAGCCCGGTGGGCCAGCCCTGGGGATATGTGTGAGTCCTCGTTAGGTTGCCGGTGACTGTGTCACATATTTCACTGGAGCGTCTGCTTGCCCTAGGGCTGCCCGGATAGGTTCTGGGTTTGATGAGGGCTTATACCTGCCTGGTCATCTCATGAGCACGGGCGTGGGCCCACCCACGGCCACCGTCGTTCCGTCGGGATGTTGGTAGGGGGAGAGCGAGGTGAGCGCCTTGATCTGTGCTGGCGAGGCTATGCTGGAGTGCCTTAAATATGGGTTGTAAGGGAGGCCTGCCGCCGCGCTGGACTCGTTCCCCCGGATCACGTGAGCCGGGCTGTTGCTGGGTAGGCCAGCTTCGTGCTTTTCTGCGCTTCTACCTGGCCGTCTATTCTGGAAGCCACACAGGGTTGGATCGAGCTCGCTGCCTGAGATTGGGCGCCGTGGGGACGGAGAACACTTTGTCTCTGAAGCGCTGCTGGTGCGCACGTCTACCCGCTTCTTGAGGCGGTCCGGCTTGCTCGGCCGAGCCGGCAGAGTCTCCACGGGTCTTCCGCTGCAGGTGGCGGCCTGGATCTCGGTGTCGCTCCTCCCCAGCCGAGCAGCCGCAGACAAGCCTGCAGGTTATGAGTCGTATCTCGGCAGAACCACGGTCGATGAAGGCGAGAATAAGCTTAATTTGTTCCGCCGAGCCACGGGATTTAGCACATCGAGAGCGTAGAATGATTTATCACCACAGATGCAGCGATGTTGAAGGATTAATTAAGGAGCTGCACAGAGCTCTCTAGGAAGCCGCCATCTTGTTTGGCTCTCTAGCGCCCTCCCATACACTGATTGATTTCAAAAACACATTCTTTTTGATTCCATTACATCAAGATTCACAGTATCCCACTGCGTTTACATACCAGCACCAGGTTACAACACACGTTTAACACAAGGTTATTGCAAATCCCTGAGTGTTTTCAACAGGGTGCTACAAATGGACTTGAGTAACTTACAGATGCATAGCACAGTAATACACTATGTAGATGATCATTCTTATACTTTCCCCATTTGCTAACTGTCTAACTCTGCATAAAAACATGTGTAGCTGACTTCAGAGCCATACTCCCATCTAGGCAATACTGGGACGAGGAGGCCTGATGTGGATGCAGGAGGAAGCCGCAAGAACGGAGATGTGTGTTCTAGACAACCACGAGTGTCAGGCTGGCCATATGAAAGGGAGAGTCAGAGAAGGCTGGGCGTTGAGCAGTAGCTGCAGTAGTCAAAGTAGTAGAAGCAGTGATGGGCAAGAGAACAGAACTACCTGGTGAAAGAAAAAATACTTTGTGGAAAAAGCCGACGGAAGAATAATAAGTGCAGGCTACCAGTCGAAGATGGAAGATTGGAGGAAGGAGAGCCTTTTGAGGGGAAACTTTGCTGACTGGTGTGCTCAGCAGCAGAGGAAGGCACAGTAGAGAAGTGCCTGTCCAGACCCCCTTAGCCCCAGGTGACAGCCAGGTGAACAAACAGAGGTAACTACCACGAGGCTGGAAAAGGGGGAGGTGGAACTTTGAACCAACAAATCATTGCCGCCGCGAACACAAGGAAAGCTGGCGTTCCCTTGGGGGACAAATTATGCAAAGTGCTGGGCAGGAGGGTGAACCGAGCACAGAGAGGCACGAAGATTAAAACAGGGAGACTGCTACTCTTCCTTGTGCCAGTGATGGAAAATTACACCAGGTAACACTTGGCAGGAGAGTAAACCAAGCGTAACACAAGTAGCAGAGCACTAAAAGGACGAAGATAATGGTGCCCTTTTAACATGGTGCTGTGTGGAACACTAATAATGTGCATTATCGAAGTAAATGGTTAAACAAGGCCTGCAGTTAGAGAGAAAAAAATGGCTCAGAAAATGAGCATGTCAACTACAGCTAGAAGTAGGAGAACGGAGCTAAGAAGGGAGGGTTACCCTCTTGGCCCGTGTGGAATTGGAAACAACCAGGGGAAGAGGATTGTTCCCCTTGTCACTCTTGAATCTGGTCCAGGGGAAGTAAGTCACTCCCCCTCGAGCAATTGAACAGACAGCTTGTAGAACTTTCTTTGGAGAACTTTGTAAGTGAAACATCACTTTACGTCACTTTACGTCACGTGTTAGGGACCGTGATAGGTTTTGGACACAACAGAGACACAACAGAGACTGGACTTTTGATTTCAGACTTCCTGACAGTTTCCTCAGCTTCCTTTGAAGCAGGGAAAGCCCTCTTAGTGCTAGGGATGGAGAGAAGCATTTTCCAACCCATTTTTTAATTAATAAAAGTACATATCAAGAAACATGCCACCAGTGTGTCCGAGCCTCACTTCTGATCCCTCACATATGGTGTCAACAGTAGGATGCATTCAGGTTGATACAAACTGGGGGACCGCGAGATGTGTTCTCTTAATTCTAACAACCTCAAACCCTGAGTTGTACACTCATGAAAAGCCATTGGTCCCATGTTCCATCTCTGCTAGTGAACCAAAGTTACTGGTTGCCATGGGTGGCTGTGACTTAGTACTGGGTGAAGTTAAACCTCAAACGGACTGTCAGGAGAACCTCCACACCCTGACACAAACCAGAACTGACCTAGCCTTCGACTGTTTAACTCCTCACGTTATCAGTCTCATCCGGAGAGGTGTAGAATGGAAGAGTTACCAAATCTGATGCCCTCATCAGCATTGGGTTCCTGGCAAAGAGAAGGTTAGAGTTGCCCTGGACCTTCAACTAGTTATGACTAGAAATTCCATCACCTATGTGACGCCATCTAGAAGGTCGCAACTGAAGAAGGGTTTAAGAAACCTATCTATTTTCCCCTGTGAAGCTGAGTTAAAGCTTGTCATCCTGAACATCTCCAGTGATATTTCTGTAGAGAGAGGGGATATGCTTAGCAACTTGGTTTATGAACTCCTGCAGGACACTCAGACACCATGGGAGACAGGAGGCCTGGACCCAAAAGGGTCTAGTAAACCACCTATTAGGGACCCCAATATATCCTGAGCCCCTTCCATTTCTCTGAATGGTCCAATATTTTCCCTAGACCAACCCCTCTCCCAAAGCCACACCATTAAGGTTCCTTCTTGGGAAACTGTAGGTCAGGTACATATAGAACCATTAAGGAATAGGACAGCGACACTTGCGACTGCAATGCCAAGTGGGACCACCCTGTCCTGGGTGTTAGGAAAGGGTAACAGTCTGCAGGCAGCAATCCCTTTTGTCTTATCGCCAAACAGGGATTCCCAAGAACCTGAGTTAGGGCAGGGCCCCACATCTCAAGAAGATGAAACCCCACCCACCTCAAATAACTTAACCAGTCAGCAAGACAAAATCCTGATAAGATCAAGGGAAGAGGGTTAATGGGAGGATAACCTAACGGAGCCCAGTAAGCCTGAGGTGTCCGAACAAAAGGAAAAGGTAGGGGTCCCTAATCCCTCCAATCAGTAGAGACAGAAGAGACACCTTTCCTTGGGGAGATGTGGCGGGAGACCCAGATAATAGTCCCCAAATAGACTCCTTTGCTATCCTCCTTGCCCAAATAGCTCCAATAGTTTAACAGGAGACCCTGTAGGATACCCCAAATCTAATTTCCTAGTTATGCAGGAAAAGATAAAGATACCACAACTTAAACAGAGAGGAAGCCCGGTATACAATAATAGTGTATACTTTGTCTATGCCCGGGCGGACAATAGTCTGTATATATAGTAAGACAAAGCTTAAATACAGATGCAAAAAGGTACACACCAGCAATGGACAAAATACATCAAAGTTGGGGACCAGTCACAATTAAAGGATAGACATCAAATTTTAATAATGAGTCATTGAAGTTAAAACAACCTATTAAATATAGTGGTCCACAGTACTAAACATAGACAGAAAAATGTTTACTAACAGACAAGCTAAAACAAAGGTTACGTGACAGGCTTGAATAGCTCGTTACAAACAAAGTGTATCAACAAAGCACAATAGGTTTACTGTGTATTTCTACATAGGAACACTCCCGGTCCTCCTTCATTTCTTGGGTTGTTTATAACAAGTGCAGACCACAGTTATGTCTTGCCCGCTTTACTAGTTTGGATTGTCTCGTGCATGCGTACGTTTCTTTCCTGGGCATTTCTCTTTCTATTTCTCGATCTGTCTTACTGCACCAGTTTTGCTTGGAACTACCCGAGATTGCTGCTCACTTATCCCTGCACTCGGGGGCCAGTTTCCTGGTGATTCTTTGTAACGTTGACAGAACAGCCTGCAACGTTCACTTATAGGTCTCCCTGTTTGCTGCTTTGTTAGCATGATCTCTGCTTTTCAAAAATAGCGACTCTTCGAGCGCTTATTAGAAATATATTTTTCTATATTTTGTAGGACTGATCAAGTGGTCATCTACCTCCTACTATTTTTAGTAGACAGCACCCACCAGCATCATTGGAGGTAGTAGTTCCCTCTTTATGTATGCTATTGTTCATAGATTTTGAACTGAAGAATGCATCAAGGTATTTATGAGCTGACATTTTTCTTTTCTTTCCTTTATCCATACAGATGCTATAAATTTTCACTGTTATTTGTAACATTGTAATTGTAACTTGGTTACGTTATTGTTCTTCTCCTGATGAAAGTTCCATACCTGTTTTTTAGGAACAGAAACATGTCGAGCTATCTCTCTGTATGATAACCAGAGAATGAAATTTGTGTCACATTGATTTGGATTGAAGCAGGGTACTATATATTGTGTTTTATAGGTACCCGATTGTGCTTTGTTGATACACTTTGTTTGTAACAAGCTATTCAAGCCTGTCACGTAACCTTTGTTTTAGCTTGTCTGTTAGTAAACATTTTTCTGTCTATGTTTAGTACTGTGGACCACTATATTTAATAGGTTGTTTTAACTTCAATGACTCATTATTAAAATTTGATGTCTATCTTTTAATTGTGACTGGTCCCCAACTTTGATGTATTTGCTGGTGTGTACCTTTTTGCATCCGTATTTAAGCTTTGTCTTTCTATATATACAAAGATAAAGATACCACCTGGCTATTTTCTCATTCCCTTGGATGAACCAAATAGCTCATGGGAAGAATTTAGATTCCCTGCAGGATATTGCCTGGTAGAGGATTCAACCCATATATCTTCAAACAGTAATAATAACCCTGTGATACCCAAAGAGGAACCTATCTATCCTTGCTTGTTCTGAGAGATTGGGGACCATACCATGGAATCTTGCCCATGGTCCTTAGAAGAAGAATTACTTGAGGCCAAATGGAAAGAGAATGAAAGGGAGGAAAAAAGGAAGATATACCATCCATACTACCCCCACTTCCTAGCCCCCATGAAGTGTTCTACTTCTGTAGAGGCTTTGGACACCCCCACTAGATATTGTGCCATGAAGTTGTACCTCCTTTATAATGATTAGAGAAAAATCTCCTTAAAGGGATGAAAAAGAAGAGAAAGAAAAATACAAACTTTGTCATGAGAGAAAAAAACAGCTTGGAAAGGGGACATGCCAGGATTGTGGATTGTGCCCCTTGGCACCCTTGAATCTGGTCCAGAGGAAGGAAGTCACTCCCCCTGAAGTCATTGAACAGACAGCTTGTAGAACTTTCTTTTGAGGAACTTTGTAAGTGAAACATGACTTTGCATCACTTCATTGCCAGTGAAGCTGTGAACGATTCTGTTGTTGAGAATACAATGAATTCCTGTAACTTTGAAGAGAATACCTTTGCAGAGTTGTGTTACTTTATTAGTGTTATGGGCAGTGATAGTTTTTGGACACAACAGTGACTGGACTTTTGATTTCAGACTTCCTGACAGTTTCACCAGTTTCCATTGAGGCAGGGAAAGCCCTCTTAGTCGTAGGGATAGAGAGGCATTTTCCAACCCATTTGTTATTAAATAGAAGTATATATCAAGAAGCATGCCACCAGTGTGTCCAAGCCTCACTTCTGACCCCTCACACAACCCAACCAGCTTCAGGGTATGAGGTCATATTGAAAAGTTCTGCCATCCAAATTGTGAGGTGTTATCTCATGAATCCAGCAACATTCATAGCACTACCACTTAATGAAGGAGACTACGCGCAAGATTGCGCTACATAAATGGACAAAACAGATGGGGACATAGTGGTTCAGAAAGAGCATGTAGAGCAGAGGTCTTCATATTGTGTGGTGTGCCCCCGAGGGGAGCATGGCCGCATCCCACGGAGGGCGCGAGAGCCCAGCATGAAATGTAAACAAAATATATATATTTTTTTAATTTTAATTTTATTTTTTAGACTGGAGGAAATGGACAGGGGCGGCTCACATGGTTGGACTGGACCATAAAACTGTCTCAGGCACCAATGAAAAAGTGGTTCGCAGTTGCAAATGGATATTCATTCTGTCACTCACAGACTGTTTGAATAGTATCCAAAGGGGGTGTTTTTTGTTCAAATGTAAGCAAATTGTGATATTTAAAGAATATTTATTCAGCAATAATCGTCAAAACTACTAGCTGCATAGTGAAATAACTCATCACACATTGGCCAAACAAATTGGCTCATTTTGATTGGCCTACACTAGCATTTTGCATTTTTGGTAGGGGCATTGCCCTATTGCCCTATAGGCCAGTCTGAGCCTGGTGGCTCATCCATAAAGGGCAACGGGGCATCCACCCAGTGGCCCCCTCACCCAGTATGGAGGAGGCGAGGAGCCAGCCCAGTGAAACACTGAGCACTCCCTTAGCTGCTTTATCCAGCTGAGGGAATGCTCCTGTGCTGGCAGAACTGTCAAAGGGAAACACTATTTCCCTTTTGACAGTTCAGTTCCCCAGCCGCACATGCTCACTGAGCCATGCAAGGCTGGGGGCGTTTTGCTTTGCCAGCCTTGCATAGCTCATTGGAAATGCTGGCTGGGGCACATACGGACAGAGCAACCTGGAGCGGGGCATTTCAGCACCCACATGCAGGTCCCTGTAGAAGGTACGTTATGTTCATTTATTTTTTTATTTAAATATGTGTATGGATGCTTGTATGCTTGTGTTATGAGTGAGTATATGGTGATGGGTGCTCATATGAATGATAGAGTGATTGCTGTGTGAATGTGTGTGTGTGTTTGTTTTGGTCCATTGAGCTGATTTTGGTGAGTGGGGGGTGGACGGGGGAAGGAGGGGAAGCAGGGTTGTACAACAAAGGCATTGCTTTTGTTGCCCAATCCCCCTACCCACCTGCCTCCTCCTGAGGCACTGTGCATCCCAGGGGACAGGGATGGTATTTTTTCTTACTGGATAACTATTATAGATGTCCAGTCAAAAAAAACATGCTTTCCCCCTTGGCCCCCCAGCCCCAATTGCAAACTGTTTGGCTTTTTACCCATTTTCTTTTTAAAGCATGCTCTAAAATGCAACATTTGAACCCATTATTTTAAAAGAATTCACTGGTTCACGCTGGGTGGGGGAGCCCAGGGACTATACTGGGAGTAGGGTGCAGTGACGGTGCGCAACAGTTCATAGCCATTTGTACATACTGTCCATTTGACATTTGTGGGGGGGCCCGGCCTGCCCAAATTTTGCTCAGGGGGGCCCAGGCCAAAAAAGTTTGAAGACCACTGACCTAGAGGATGGTGATATACTCTTTGTTGACGGGTCATCAATGATAGATCAGAACACGGGTGTCGACTTAAAAGTGCAGGGGTAGTGCTTTATCAAGAGGGAGAATTTAAGATTCGGACACAAATGAGGTTGCTGATGCACTTTTTGGCCAAAGAGGCCAAGCTCGTGGCACTAATAGCCTCAGTTGCAATGTCAAAGGGTCACTGTGTGACCATTTATTCTGACTCTGCATACGTCACATCCACCATTCATTCAGGACTAGCAAGGTGGAAAGGGAGGGGATTCAGGAGGAGTGTTGGCTCCGCAGTACAACATGCTAAATTACTGTGAAGACTAATAGAGGCATCTCCCCCCCCCACAGTGCAGCATTAGCAGTGGTGAATTGCAAGGACTGTACTGATGGGACATACGTAATTTCCAAAGGGAATGCCAGAACAGGCCCCGCGGCAAATGAAGCAGCATACATGCAATTGGGCACGAGAGAATATATCCTCCATCACATCAGCAAACTACTCATGCTTGCACAAACAACACGCCCACCCACATCACACAAGGAGAACTACAACTCTTTGTGAGCCAACTAATAGATGTGCAGGGGGGGTGCTCCTCCAGAGGAGCAGGAGCTGTGGACCAAGAGAGGGTGCTCTGTACCACCTACTGAGCTGATATGGCACCAGAATAACACCGGAAACCAGTGATGCCCTTGGCACTGCTCCACATAGTACTGGACAAATTGCATTACTTAGCACACACCTCCAAGGAAAATGTTGCTGCAGAAATACAAGAGCAATGGTTTATACCCAATTCACAAGCGCATGTAACCGAATTTGTGAACAATTGTCTGACATGTCAGCTTTATAACACAGGTCACACTCTGAAGACAATAAAAGCTATGTTGCCTGGTCCATCAGGACTGTTTTGGCATTTGCACATAAACTATATATAAATGACACCCAGGTCTAATTCTTATCATTATGTCATTGTAGTTGCATGCCCATTTTCACACCAGCTTGAGGCGGGTCCATGTGCTCACAACAATGCCAAATCTACAGCCAAAGTTTTAGTGTGCAAAGTATTTCCAAGGGGAGTGTGTGAAGAACTGAGATATGATAACAGACCACACTTTGCTAATGACCTACCTATTCAGGGAAAACGCATCTTTATTGGGCATCAAAGACAAGTTGTGTTCTCCATACCACCCTCAAACTAATGGTATTGTAGAGTGACTAAATGGCCGGGTCAAGGAGCATGTCACAAAACTTTGTGACGCATTTCACAAGAGCTGGCTTCATTGTCTGCTGCTTGATTAATTTGCATTCCAAAACACACCTGGCTCTGACTACCATCTCACCCAGCATGAAATAGTTATTCAGGAGAATGCATGTGCCCTTTACCCCTGCACATACTATTTCTGATGCGCACAGCACTGTGCAGGTTCTGGGAGATGAGTTTTAGGCTATCTTAAACAGCTTACTAACTCCCTGAAATATATTTCACGACAGCTACAGCCTCGCCAAAGCAGACCGGCTACCTCCTAAGGGGAAGTACCATCCACACAGGAGAAAGAAGGCTTATTATCACAGCCTGTCCTCCATCCAGGCGACCAGATCTTCATAAACAACTTCACAAGGAAATACTCCGACCCCAGGCTTGAGGGTCCCTTCAGAGTCACCTACTGTACACCATCAGCTGTAAAGGTACAGGGCAGGCGAACATGAATCCATTTAACTGATGTCCGCAAAGAGGATAGCAACAGCCCCCTCGTGGGAGAAGAAGGGAGGAGCGAGTGAAGGGGAGAATTGCTGAAATTGTATTGACTTTTTCGTCCTCTTGTCGCTTGTTTGAGACCGAATACTTCTTTTGCAGCAACACAGAATGGAGGACTAGCATCAGTAAAGTATAGAGATAGTAATGTATGTTGGTTAGGATATATAATGATTTTTCTGTTTTTTTGTTCTTCCTTTCCTTTGGTTTAAAGTAGAAGGGAGGTATTTTACCCTCTTTGGAAGTAACAGTAGAGCAGCAAGAAATGAAAATATATCTGTATTTCGAGTAAAAAGGAAAGCATTTACTCCAGGCCTGTTTGTATATAGGATGGGTAGCAGCGTTCAACTGATTCTGACAACGTTGGAAATAATCACATGAAGGCAGTGGGCCGAGAGAGTGCAAATGACACATGTTACGTGTGCTTTCTCGTCCCATACGCCACAGGGATACCAAAGTTTTTCATCCCACAGGAAGTGCCAGTAGAAATGGCACATTGTCTTATACACTTGGCATTTTGCAAGGTTAGAGAGTTGTTTTAAGGACACACGGTACAAATAAAATGCGTGGAGGTACACCTGATCTATGAGGACAATTACATAAAGATTAAAAAGATGGCAGAGGCAAACAAAGCAAAACATATTGTGATAGAATACCAAACAGAATGCCAGAGAAGGGGGGGGGCTATTTACCTCAGAGTGCACTCTTTCATGTGTGAATGATACAGGACACTTGGTACCATGGTGCAGGATGCGCCCCAGCTGGACATAGGGGGCTCAGTGATCCACAAAGAACAGTGGATTGAAGGGCTAATAGGTGGTAGGGCAGTGGGACTGGCTGAAGAAGTAACAGTAATGATGAATGATAAATGTCACACTATTTGGAATGATCACATCCAGGCCTGTAACTCGATAGATGATAGACAGCAGCCACTACACATAAAGGCACTCACAGGATATTCCTTATGTTTCAGATCCACAGGAACAAAAGGTTCGATCAAATTGGGGAACAATCTTGCCTGCCTGAGGACACTTGAGCAGCCAAATATATGGGTCAGAACTGTAGCACTCATGGACTATTTTTGGACCTGTGGGCCCCAAGCATATACCCAATTACCACTGAATTTGAGTGGTCAGGGCTCCCTGGTCAACCTACACTCCCAGCCTTTCTAGTGCCCCACTCCGACACTGCGCCATTGACTGATCATCCAGCCCTGACAAAAGGGTCCTTCACCCGTGTTAAGAGATATATGAACACTGCAAAATTGAGATCCATGGACACTGCACATATTGAAGAAGAAACAAATCCAGAGTCACTGCAAATATTGAAGAAATGAGGCACACATGTGAGACGGTAGAACTTGCCGAGGAGGAAGAGAAATAACTACTGGTACCCAACAGAGTGCAGACCGACTGGACGCTATCCCGATGGAATTCAGGCTATTTAGGAAAACATCATATTTTCTACATCGTTGTTCACCCCTAGTGTGCAAACTGCTGCCTGCCAAATGGCTGTAAATAACATGGTACGAGCTGTTACAGTTGGCAAATGAGACAGAAAAAGGGCTGAATGAGTAAGGAATGAATGAAGGGCATTAAGTTTGGTCACTCTACAGAACTGGTACATACTAGATTTGTTAACTGCCAAGGAGGGTGGCAGTTGCACCAAGATAGGGAGCAGTTGCTGCACATACCTGGCAGCAAATGATGCCGCAAACGTTACACTGTCAGAAGCAATAGATACCTTGCAAGCCCTCCACAAGACTATGGTTCATGAAACAAGTGGAGTGACCAAACAAGAAAGGTTTGAGAGAATATTTGCTTGGGTACCCACGTGGTTATCAGTGCTTATGCAAATTATGGTTCCAGTCAGGAATTGGCTCTCAGTACCTTCTGTGCATGTAATTTGGGAGTGCAATATACGACAATGAGGACAGCCAAATTTAGGGAAGGCATACCACTTACCAGACACATCCAAACACAAACGTATCCCCAAAGTAACATGGTTCAGAGGGGAAGGACTCTCTGGCCTCAGGGGACACTTTGAATGCCACCTTCTGATTCAGAAAATGATACTGGCGACTGGATTGATTTTTATGGAGGTTGAAGGAGATGGTGTTGGGATGCACTACAGAGAATATGTTGCTGCGGGAGGGAGATTACGGGAGGGTCTTTAGAATTTGGATACCAACGGAGAAGTTGGGCGGGAAGGTCAATGAAGTGTCGATCAATAAACTGATTGAAGGGGGGAATGTGAATATGCAAATCCAATGCTCACAAGGGGGTTCACGTACAAACTAAAGAAGTAATACTGTAACGACAAACGTATTGTGGTAACATGAAGGGTGACGTCAGAAATCACAACGCACGCACGACGCACGCATGCATATCGTACATACATTAAACCTAGTGTCCCACACATCAGGGAGCAGGGCGTTGCCCAGGGAAGTACACATGCGAAAACACAGATCTTATTTGTATTTTTAACCAGTAGGTAACTAGGGATAGGTAAGCAGGCTGCTTCAATGAAAAGTACATGTGCAGCAATTGTAATATTTTAATATTCTTTTTAAAGGTAACTTCAAGTGTAATGAGTTTAAGTGTTCGGTATATTTGGCCATACTTTAGTAGGCCTGGGCAGACTAGACAAAGGGCCTCATTACAAATCGCCCGGTATGGAAACAACGGTGGCGGTAAACCCGCCGCCATCGTTGTTTCCATGCCAGGCGATCACGAGATGCTGCCGGTGTTTCCATGATCCCCATTCCCATCGAGTCCCATAGGACTCAAAGGGAATGGGGATTAACACCATTCCGCCTCCGTGATTCCCGGAAAACCGGGGTTGTAATGCCCCGGTAATTCCAGGAATCACGGAGGCGGAATGGTAATACGAGTCTGGCGGTAACCAGGCGGTTTTACCGCCGCAGTTACCGCCGGACTCGTAATGAAGCCCAAAGTCTTTTTTTTGTTGTTTTGAAAGGCCACAGCTCACTGCAATATTGAAGTTCTGCTGACACTTGAAGAAATGCTAGATCAGCTCAACGAGGGTGTGACACCAAGAAGCCCACAGTAGCTAATTAACCTTTGCAGAAGGAAAAGGTTCTCATGGGAAGAAAACTGCAGCTGAAGGCAAGGTGCAGTTCCATATGATAATTTGAAGGTCGTTGGGCAGAGTACCAAGGGCCTAGGCAGCGAGTACATTAGCAAAAGAGAATTAAATAGGAGAAATTCGGTTTCGCCAACAGTGTCCTGCAAAGTTTTTTCTACGTAGAGCTGGTACGATGCAAGAGAGGAGACGGGAATCAAACAGGTGCAGTGGAGCGAGGGAAGAGGGTAACCAATCAGGGGATGGGGTATGGTGTTTCAGAGGCTGTAACAATGCCCCTGGCCTTGTTGCTGTTCCCTTCTCATTTTATTGGATAGATTTATTGAGGTGCTGTGGCTCACTCTATCTCCAACGAAGGAGTCCAATCCGCACTGAGGCATTTATCAACTTGTACCTTAGCGTATGCCAACCAATGGGATGCTAGAGGTTCTGCAGGTAAGCAGAAAATGATGTAATTGAGGGGAGGGACGGACACTTGAGGGTCATGACATCATGATGGGTTGTTGAGGGTGCTGATCTAGGAAATGTTTTGATCAAATCAGGACATGGAATGTATATGAACGTATAGGGGTCCAGTGTCGACCGACCAATTGTGTATCCCCAAAATGTTAACGATTGACAAATTATGATAATATGAGATTTCCTTGTAGAGAAATGTAGCCTGTCATGGGCACAGTTGTGAATGTATTACATTTCAGGTCCACAGAGGTGTTTGTTCTCCCAGTAGATTGTTTAATAAAGCTGGGTTTTTTCTTGCACAGTGTCCTCTTCCTTTGGATTACTTCTATATTTTTCTAGAATCGCTGCTGGAGACCATTTATCTACACGTTCATACTGCCGGGTAGAGTGATGATTTTCACTTTTGTGCTGCTAGTGGAACTGTCTACATTGGAGGATCATTTGTTGAATTATGTTTTTAAGTGCATGTTTTGTTTCCATGCTATTGTACAGCATAACATTTGGTTAACAGGGGGCACTTTGCGATATCTCACAGGAAATGTTTGGCTAAACACTGACAAATATTTTTAGTGACAACAAAAACAATGCAACATGGTCCCCCCTCTATTCCATACTAAAACAGCTAATAAAGTTAAAGAGGAAGACATGCAATACAAAGAAAAAGCTTGCAACACTTCTGAGTACACAGGATCGCCATTTAGTAAAAGCCTGCAACACTGTATAAATTGAGCCTAGAATCATAGGGCCTCATTACACGGATGGCACTAAGGGATTACCGGCACCGGTAAGGGCACCGGTGCCGGTAATCCCTTAGCGCCATACTATGAGGTCCCTCAGCGGGTCCCGTCCTTAAAGTGTGGCCAGACCACACGTTAAGGAAGGGACCCGCTGAGGGATTCAGGGCAAATAACGGTACCGCTAATAGCGGTACCGTTATTTGCTCCTTCCCCATTCCCATTGAGCCCTATGGGGGCTCAAATGGGAATGGGGAAGGGCCTTGGTGAATGGGGAATTACCGCCCCGCCAACCTTGGAATGGGGCGGTAATTCCCCCATTCACCAAGGCGGACTCGGTAAAATACCAGCGGAAACCATTAGCGCCATGGTTACGGCCGTCCGTGTAATGATGCCCATAGAATGCTGCCTGTAAGAGCTTCATTAGTCTACCATGTCATGTGTATTAATTGCATTCATACTTCTTCTATGTACTATTTTTTAAATGTAGCAGGCTAGTCCATAATTTATTGTTAAATACTTACAAATATTTTGTCAACACAAAAGTCATACAGTTATACCCTACTACAACCCCAGACTAGAACCGCTGGTGAATAAAGAGGGAGACCTGCAACATAGAGAAGCAGATGATCTGTGTGGAAAAGGAGCAAAATGGCTTGTGAGCGCACAGGTTCTGCTGTTTTGTACATCCCATGGCTGCTGCATAAATTGGGGGTAGAGTTGTAGATTGTTGCATGTAAGAGCTCCTCTAGTCTACTCTGCCTAGTGCATTTAATTTTGTCCATTTATGTGTGGCATTAATTTGTATTCCTATTCTTTTTAAAAGGTAGCAGGCTATATATGTATGTTGTGCACCTTGACTAAGGCTTAAATACATTTTTTTTAAAAGGTAGCAGGCTGCTGCTTAATGAATGGTTAAACATTTTTAGTAAGACTTTTCTGAACTGCATGGGTAGTCCACCATTTACCTATATGTACCATGGCATTGTGCAATACTTAGAAGTGTGCTATCACAAACTTTAAACATTGGATGTACCAGGTAATTGTACCTTAGGCTATTACCTGGTGGCGCTATGCAATCTGGCATTGACAGTGGCATAACACAAAATGTGGGGAATCACCTGTAAGCCATGCTAAGGGCCCCCCAAACTTGGCAATAAAGGCACAGGCCCCACTGCACTTCGTGCCAGCCTGGACCACCATGCTTGAGCAATGCACACGATAATCGTGCTGCTGCAGGAGCAAGCCATGCACTGCCCTAAGTGAAAGAATGCAAATGTGTCTTTTAATGAAACTTTAAATCTTTCACCTAGTCCCGAGTCCTGACACCGAAATGTACTAGACAACTCTGTGCATGGCCAGTAATATTAAACAGTTAATAATACCATAGAAAACTTGTTGATGCTGGCTCTGTCAGTATATGCCAGCATTCCCATGTACAAACATTGTCTTTTTGGCTTTGCCCTTAAAGCCAGTACAAATCTCCGGCCACAGGAAGAAAATAGGTTATTGCTGCTGCACACATGCTTGCCCAACCCCTACACCACCATGTAAGAACACTCATCATGTTGACCTTGCCCTCAACATCAGTAAAACATGCAATACCACAGTAAGAAAAGTTACTTACTGAGTGCACAAGTACCCCCACCCTTCCCATGTAAGAAAGCACAATCCATGCCACATAAAGAAAACATCCAGTCTGCCTGCACCATTGTGCTAAAAACCACTCCACCCCACAAACCCTCCATCATGTAATATCGTTCATCATGTTGACTTTTACAGAAATAGCAGTAGACCATGTAAGAAAACGTCCATGGTCCAGTGCCGCTTGCCTGGGCCCGAGTCATGCATGCACACATTCATACCCATTCACTCACCAGCCACTCATCCAGTAGCGGGAAGTGAATTTTGTAGTTGTAAGGTGTAACTATTTCTCACAAATATGCCCGAGTGACTGAGCGTAGCGAGGGAGTCTGAACCAGCCAAAGGTAGATCAGTGTTTTCTTTTAGCCCCTACCCATCCAGTCTTACCACAGAGAATATTTATTTTGAATAATGGGTTAAAATGGTGCATTATACAGCACACTTTCTGTGAAAAATTGGCTAAAAAGCCAGACAGTTTGCAAATGGTTTTGTAGGCTGATTCCAATCCAAAAATCCAATAGATGCAACTCACCAACAGCGCACAAGCTCATTTCCCAATGTGTTTTCATGATGCATTTACCCACAATATATGCCAGTATGAAAACATTGTCAGGCTGGCTGTGCCCATACATGTCCATAATGGCTCCACCAATATATGACAGTATTCCCATAAAATAACACAACACACTCATGTCTGCTTTGCGCATAACGCCAAAAATGATACTACAAGAACGCCAGGTTGGCTCTGCCACTATATGGCAGTATCCCCATGTAGGGACATGCTCCTGCAGGCTATGCCATTAAACATGCATGCCACAATAAGAAAACAGGATGAGAAAACATGTAAGTACCTAGGGGCTATGCTGAGTAACACAATCAGAGGTGTTGCTAGGTGGGTTTAAGGGGGCTATATCCCCTGGTCTTTTGGTTGTAGCCCCAGATAGAATCTCAGGACCTACAACCAAAAGGCTAGCTAGCCCCCAGTCCCAACAGTTCCGGCATTAGCATAGCCCCAGGTCTTTTCCAGACCTAGCAACACCCTTGAATACAATCAAAGATGGCAATGTGAAAAATGAGGTAAAACCAAGAGCCATGACCAAATTCCTGGAGGCAAATGAATTTACCACTGCCATGGGTGGGTGTTCTGTGGTGGGCCTACTAAAACTAAAAAATACTTGTATTGTTCCAGGAGTGTTGTATAGTTTGGAAACATTTCTCGCAACAACTTTCAACTGGCTGGCTCAGATGGAAGGAAAATTGTGGAAGTCAGTATTGGGATTTCCCATGTTTTGTCCAATTCAGGCCATTCGGATGGAGTTTGGCATTGTGTCAATAGAAACATTGTTGGATATAAAACGTAGCACATTATATTTAAAGATGCTCCTTAGCCAGGGCAATCCAATTAAGATGTTATTTGGAGTTCTGCCAGGATCTACATTTAATAAAGCTGAAGTACTCCAGGATTTTGCTCTGGCCTGCATTAAATTTCATGCTGATAATGGTTAATCTGTGGGTGCGGAAACATGGGGTGCTAAAAAAATAAATTTGATTTTCCTTCCTTCAATGGGACGCTGCAGTAAATTGGGGGTTCAGGGATTTTTTTTAACGAGGACGGATGGTGCCGGAGAAGATGGAGGTGGAGGGATCCGGCCGTCAGGCGGCATGGAGCGTGGGTTTGCACCAGCGGTTCAAGCCCGCGTTCCTATCCACCTGATTGGCTGGCATCCCTAGCCAAGGTGCTAATGTCTGTTAAAAAAGAAAGCCTTCTTGTGGGACCATATTAGTATCATATACCACTACAAAATATCTACTCTTGCATCATATGAAATGCAAGGCTTTGAATAATTAAAACCACAACACTACCTAATATTAACATTAGATTGGGAAATTGTATAGGTTCATGCCATTATTGCATCTAAATGTATTATCATCTTTGATGATAACGGGCCCTAGATATGGGATACTTCGCCGTGAGTACCTGTGTGGGTTCTGCAAATCTCGTTCTAATTTGGCGACAACCCAACATTTGATCACCCAATGTCCTTCTTTAAGCTTTTTATATTTAAGGACTTTTACTAAATTTGTACACAATATTGAATACATTGAAACACATGCTTGTTGGGCAGTATGTATGCTCTGGCCAGCCATTATGAAATATCTTGACTGTTCTAACTATAGATTTTTATATACTTATTTTCTTTTTTTATATATTTATAATAACATTGTATCTATTAATGTATATGATGCCTTGCAATTATTTGCGATCAATTTTATACGAACAAAGACGAATTTAGGATTTTTTTTAATATAAAGGTATTTTTTATACTGTTACTATGTATTAGACGCAATTTGTTTATTCAATTTGGATGTTTTACATAGTGTGAAAAGTTATTTCTAACTGTAGCACACTTAAAATAAAAAAAATCCCAATGGCAGTCTGGATATGTAACACTTATCGTGCTTACTTTATCATGAACAGTAGAAAATGCCAAGACACAGTAAGAAATAGCTAGACTGGCTGCAACAAAATGCCATTCTAGCCACATAATAACACATAACTTTTTTTAACCTGGATTCCCAGTAAAAAATGACATGTGTCCATGAGACATGGCTAGACTGGTTGCACCCAAATGCCAGTTTAGACCGGTATTAACACCACTGATCATGCTTGCTTTATTATAAATGCTCATTAAAAAAATTCATCCAACAGTGTGAAATGGCTACACTGGCTTCACCGAAATGCCAATCTAGCCACATACAATGCTTGCTTAATCATGGATAGATGCCCATTGAAACAAATGTTGCAGTAGCATACCACACCCCTCACCACCACCCACCAAAATCAGTTCAAAAGAGACGGCCGAGTACACCCATTCATACACCATTCACTCACTCAATCACATGTGCACCCAGCCATCCATGCATCATGCATACACTCGCTCATACACTATGTAATATACAACACCCCTTCATGCACGCATGCATATATATACACATAGATACATCAAATATGCAGCACGTATGTGGACACACTCACAGTTACACATTTTTTAACCTGCTCTGCACCAGAATCCTTCTTCCCTGAGGCAGGCCTCTGCTCTGTCCTGGCATAAAGCTCTTGTGCCCCAGCCTCCACCAGACAGACAGGAACCAGGAGTCAGTCAGAGCTTACTGGTTCCTATCATGCGCAGTGGGGCCCCAACGTCGGGCGCGGCAACTGGAATTTTTCTTTTAAAAGTCAGAGTGTATTACACACCAACTTCACAAAGAATTCACAAATAAATCATTCCAATAATTTCTTTGTTTAGTCGGAGCGCAATGTATTCTGACTTCACAAAGAAATTAAATGATTTCTTTGCGTAGTCGGACCGCTTGCTCTGCGACTTCATAAAGAAATTGAAGGATTTATTTGTGAAGTCAAAGCACTTGCCAGAGGCGGTGGCAGCTTTTAGTGCCAAGGGGGCAGATAGCTCCTGAAGGGGCACCAAGATTCTAAACGATTCATGATGACCCCTCACAGGAGTGGTGAATGTTTTCAGTGAAGGGTCCTAATGTTTCCTCAATTTAGTGCGAGCGACTGAGCGTAGAAATAGAGCACAGAATAATTAAGTGGGATTAAATAGCAATCATTTTGCAGCACAATTATTTACAAAAGAGGTATGAAGACATACAAGTTACAGTTGGTGCACATGTAAAAACCCAGTAAATACCCATTAAATACCATGCCAGCCGTGGTACACTAAATAGGAGCATGGTCTATTATTTCTATTAGGCTGCACCCACAACCTATCTAAGTATGAGTTGCTTTAAATCACATGCATGATACGCTTCAAGTGTGTGATTTAAAGTGAACATTAACAGCATAGATAGGTTATGGCAGCAGCTTTATGCATGTGATTTCAAGTGACCATTACTGGCAATGTCTATAGACATAGCTATAGCGAAGGAGCCTATAGCAACCAGGGGGGGTTCGGAGAGAGGGGTATAATAGTGGGTTAAAATATTGCATTATACAGCAGACTTTCTGTGGGAAAAGTGGGTAAAAAGCCAGACAATTTGCAATTGTTTTAGTAGGGTATCTCCAATCCAAAAATGCAATTGATGCGACTCAGCAACAGTGCACAGGATCATGTCACAATGCCAACGATATTTCCTAGCATAAAAACATTTTCACACTGGCTGTGCGCATACATTTTCATGCTGAACAAATCAATATTTGCCTGAATTCCTCTATGTAAAAACAAATCCATGTTTGCTGTGCACGTAATGCCATTACTGATACTATAATAAAACATGATTCTGGTTTGGGTGAGCTTACAAATGATAATTCGCCGTAAAATAAAGAGATGAGAAGTTATTTCCGATAGAAACTGTTTGTTCCTTTTATTTCGAATACAAAGCCTGTAAGGATGACACGTGTTTTAGCAGAAAATGCCTTTTTCAAATCCAGGCCTGATACTGTTTCAAATTAATAGCAGCATACTGCAAAGAGATGCAGTAGGTCATGGGGTTCAATCCTGCATTGTACTGAACGGTCCTCCGTGTGTCGGGTTGTCCGCTGCTGTTACAGTGGATATAATAAAACATGCCCACACTCGCTTTTCCAATGTATGGCAGTATCCCAACAAAATAAAATATTCCTGTTGGATTTGCCTTTACAAAATATCATATCACAATAGGAAAATATGTCCAGACTATCTGCACATATTAGATTCCAGTCTAGACACATACTAACACTTATCATGTTTGCTTTATTCTTCATGCACAGTAAAAAATGTCATGCCACAGTAAGAAATAGCTAGACTACCTGCATCAAAATGCCATTCTAGCCACGTAATAACACTTAACATGTTTGCTTCATCATAAATGCCTACAGTAAAGGGCTAGACTGGCTGCCTTTAGAATGCCAGTCTAGCCAAGTTACAACACATACCATGCTTGGTTTATCATAGTTGCATGGTTAAAAAACGTCATGCCATACTAAGAAAGGGCTTGATTGGCTGCCCCCAAAATGCCAGTTTATTCTGTGAGAAACCTGAAGGTGTCTCACCCGCTAGACCCCAGGGATCTGTCATCCAGATGGCCAGGACACAGCCATCGCTATTGGATCCAGTTCCTGGGGGTGGATGAGTGGGGGGAAAATCACCTGGATGGGGGGTCTTCGGGCAGTGGAAGTGGGACACTGAAGGGTGAGATGCGGAATCCCCTTCCTTATGACACCTTTTCCCCATCCTGCCCAGTAGGATACTTAGAAACTCTACCCCCACCCTTTTCCAACACGAACACTTTCTCACAGCGTGAATGACAACTGACTAATAACCGAGCTGTTTACCTGACATGTCCCAACGCAAG
This sequence comes from Ambystoma mexicanum, assembly GCF_040938575.1. NCBI lineage: Eukaryota > Metazoa > Chordata > Amphibia > Caudata > Ambystomatidae > Ambystoma > Ambystoma mexicanum. The sequence continues at coordinate 646,191,141 of NC_090923.1, forward strand.
GGTCAGGCAGAGTCAAGCAATTGCCGACAACTACACTCACCCGACTAACCTTTCCCTTCCAGACTGGGATAAAAGGCAGAGCACAAGAGCACACTCCGAACAAGGTCGAACGCACGAGAAAGCAGCCTTTTCAGGGCAGCAGGCCAAACAGAGGAGAAAGGTGGCGAGACCTGAAAGGTCGTCAAGGAGGGAGTTGCCATTGCCCTTTTCAACCCAGACCCGCAAAGCCTCCGATGAAAGAAACATAAAACCGGGAATCGCAGCTGGCTAATGGTGTGACGGATGTCAGCGGTACATGGAACCCCCCTGCACTGATAGTCAGGGTGGGGAGATGCATTTGCAATCGTGGTAAAGTCCTTGACTTCAGCGGCAAAGGAACCGCCAATGAGTTCACCACAGTCGGTTATAAACGGACTGTGTTAGGCTTAAGGTTGCAGTGGCAACATTAAGAAGATAATTAGACAAGAGGTCTTTTGTGAATAATCTTGATACCAGAGAGAGAGTGGTCAGGCGCCACGTGGGCGCCCAGTCGAAGGTCTCTGGCTTATACCCCTTTTTTGAACAAAGAAGCTGACTTGAACATTGTGAGTAAAAGAAACTGCGAGTACCAAGAGGCCATAGGGAAGAACGGCATAAGGTGTTAAAGTGGTCATACAATGGTCAGGCCAAATCCCTTGTACAATCGAAAGTCCTTGACACATTGCAGAAGTTTTGACATTGTGAAACAGGCATTTGCTCTGGGCTGGGGATAACACTGTGCGAACTGTGATTGATGAAACCCACGCTTGCCTTAGGCAAACAGAGTGGTCCAGCGAGACGAGATTGTCCATCGCAAATCTCTGTTTGCATTGGCGAGTGCTCTGGTTGGTCTGAGCCTGACTGAGGGAGACTGATGACTCAGGGAAAGATCAGCGCCCAGCTGAGGGGGATCCAAGGGTGAAGGGTTATCACCGAGCATAAAGGTTACCAGAAGGAACTTTTGTTTTGTTGTTTTGGTATAGCAGGCCCTCTGAGGCAAGAGACTTTGTATAAGAAGAGACTTGAGCACAGAAGGCCCTATTTTGTGGAAAGGAACTGTAAGCCTGTAGCGGAGAAGCCCACGAGTGCACTGTGCCTGAGAGTCTTGCCTTGTCCCGTGCTAAAAACGTGGGGGAGGGAGACCCTGGCCATAAAATCCCGACTTATCATTTTGTGAACACTTCTTTCTTTACTTGTGGACATTCTCCCACACTCTTTTGTAGCATAGCGATAAGGATTGGCAATAGGTTTTTAGTATAGGCCCTTTATATTTTAATAGACTCCACTAGGACTGTATTATTGTTATTTGATGGTTGTATCTTGCTCCCATCTTAGAGTTAGGTTTAGATTAGGTGTTTATCTCAGCCATTTTACATGATGATTTTGTAATTATGTAATTTTGTAATTATGTAATTACTATGGTTGGCCACTATAAATCCCTTGCAGAGACGATACAAACCCATGCACACACACACAGTAGGTCCATTGCTGCTTACTTCTAATAGCCAGCATTCTGCACTTGGGCATCAACATTGGGTGTATGGGAATGCACTACCACAAGCTGTGCAGTGTGGCATAAGAATTGCAAGTGCAGCCAAACTAAACGTATGCCTCTGTTCCATTTGGCATAGAGAAACATTGGGTTGTAAATCTGTGCTTCCCTATTTGTTAAAGACTTTTGCACCACCCTGTTGTTGTGGGCGAGCAGAGCACATCCCCTTTAAGGAGAAAGGAGCCTGTAGGCACAGGAAGGCACGGGGGGAGGAAAAGGAAGGGCGGGGACAAGAAAGAAAGGATAGTATGTAGGAGGAGAATAAAGAGTCAAGACCTGCAAGCCCGTCTCTGGTGTATTCATTGTGTGAGTGTAAGAGTTAATCCACTACAACAGGCGACGAGTCTACGGCCCATGCCCACCATCTCGTTGAGGAGGGGACGCGGTCTGGTGAGGGATGCCGGCCCGCCTGTGAGCACTGCACCCGTGCTCCAGGCAACGGAGGAGGCCGGCAACAGGAGTGGAATCAGCGTGGCCTGTGGTGGTGGCTGACGATGGCAAGTGCGGCGAGGGAGAACACCCAGGAGTCGCCGACAGATGCAAAGAAGCTATGCGACCTACAGTGGAGGTCGCTGCATAGGATCCAGCCAGCAGTGAGGAGGTCTGCCGGTGGATCCGAGAAGGCTGCCGGAGGAAGAACGACAGCAGAGGGACCAGCTGGATCCGAGAAGGCTGCCGGAGGAAGACCGCCAGGAGAAGGACCAGCTGAGGAGGACGGCTGCCCATGGAGAGACCAGGAGCTGCGGAGGACGGCCGCCCTTGACAGTGAGGTGAGCCAGCCACAGACCCGCAGCGAAGAGCAGCGTGAAACTACGGGGAAGCTCTGCCACGTGTAACAGAGAGCCAGCGATGAACATGCGGTAAGGAGCACCGCAGGTGGCTACACCTGCCCAGCGCTGCACATACCTGATAAATATGCATGAACCCACTTGAAAGCCAGGATTATACCATAACAAATGTGCCCAGCACTGCACATACCTGATAAGTGTGCATGAACCCACTTGAAAGCAAGGATTCACACTGTATATGTCCACTTGAAAGCGAGGATTATACCATAACAAATGTGCACAACCCAACAAGCGCTGCACATACTTGATAAAGGTGCATGAACCCACTCGAAATCGAGGATTCACACTGTATCTGTCCACTTGAAAGCAAGGATTATACCATAACAAATGTGCACAAACCAATGTGAAGTCTCTACATCTACGATGATGAATGTGCACAAACCCACATAAAAGTAAAGATTGGAACCTGATAAATCCACCTGAAAGCGAGGATCAGCCGCAGGCCACGTATACCACGCCCCTACATTCCCGACGGCAAGAGGGCCCATTCACATCTGAGAACCACGAAAAGGCGGACTAAGCCTTACCCACCTAACCTCACACCTGGCACCACGAGTGAAGAAACCCAGCACCACGAGTGCAGCACTGACCAGCACCCTAACCACCGAAGAGAGGGTCCAAGCCTATCACAGTACACGGATAGGCAACCATGTCTCAAGGTATTGCAGGGTGTGCAGATGTGCCAGTGCAAAACACGACAGGGGTGGTTCCCACGAACCCAGTCACCTTCTTACGCTGTCCAAACCCTTTTACCCTCGAACCACACGAGGATCAAGACCATCGATGGCAGGAATGGATGGATGAATTCAAGGAGTTCATGAGAGCAGTAGGGAACCAGGATGCGCCCAATAAACTGGACATATTCACAAACCTGGTAGGGAAAGAGGTGAAAGGCATCATTAAAATCATCAATGCTCAAGAAAAATCCACCTACCAGCTCTTAACTACTGCCTTCAATGGACGACTGGTAGTACTCCCCAATCAGGACTACAAGCGATATACGTTCAACCAGTGCATGCAGGCACCCCACGAAACCATTGGTCAATTCATTTTACGCCTACAGAGAAAGATCACATACTGTGACTTTGCAAATTTTAGTGATGACGAAGCCATTAGACTAAGCGGGATAGAAGGGTGTATATCATCACAATTTCGGAAACTTCTCCTAAAGAAACCCCTCCCACTGAAGGAAGTTGCAGACTTAGCGAGGATATATCAAAGGGTCCACACGAAGCAGCCAACATTGAAAGTCCCAAAAAATCCATAGCTGCCATGGTATCCAGCCCACAAGGGCAAGCACGGTACTCAAGCACGACAGCCCGCCAGGACACATGGAACAGCAATCGCAGAAACCTGCCCGAAAGACAATGGTACAGATGCGGGTTTGAATTTCCACCCAAAGACCAATGCCCAGCCCTTGGTCAAATGTGCATGAGTTGCGGCCAGGAGAATCATTTCCAAATCATGTGCAGGGAAAAAGCACACCTACTGCTGGCGTATAGACCCACCCTGCAGTCATCATCCAACAGAAGCTACGACATACTGAGACCACCCAACACACGGCCGTACCTAGAGAGAGATAGCACGAGACCCAACTTCAGCAGAAACACAGTGCTGTATCCGACACAGCCGGGATTTATACGAGCTGTGGAAAACCTACAAGATGACATACCCAACGGACCATTTGCAACACCAGAACACACTTTCCATCCGCAGTCATACCAGGTGAAAGATCAAAAACACAGGATGGAGACTTCCATGGAAGGCCCATATGAGAACCCCCCATTTGAAGAGGAACCCTCGAATACAGAACAATCCTATGAGTACAACAGGTACAGCGGAGAATACGTTAGACTCATATACGAGACTTCTGATGATAGTATTGCCCCGAAAGTGATGGTGCACATAGGAGGACCTTAAACAAAAAGAGGCCCCCACGCTCATAATAGTTTATAAGCACACAACTGTCTGGATACTGTTGGGATTCTCACACTATTGAAAACAGTTCAAGTGTAGAGAAATAGAAGTTCTAGGAGAATACAACCTGACTTCACCAATAATTCTGTTAAAAAGGATACATTTTAGAAGAGATACAGATCAATTGCGAATTTTGCACATTGTCAGTTGTTTGGTGACCAGCACTTAGCACTTTTTGAAGCACTTGTCACTTTTGTCCATTTTTTATGTTAGTTTTTATGTATTTGTTTTTATGCAATTACTATTTTTAGTAAAATTAATCCTTTTTAACAGAATTATTGGTGAAGTCAGGTTGTATTCGCCTAGAACTTCTATTTCTCTACGAACTGTTTTCAATAGTGTGAGAATCCCAACAGTATCCAGATAGTTGTGTGTTTATAACCTATTATTAGAGTGGGGGCCTCTTTTTGTTTAAGGTTCATATATGTCAGGTTTAGCCCCCCGCTATCCTTAGTTATACCTGATTTCCCTACAATTGTATTTTCAGCACATAGGAGGACTTCATACCCAGTTCCTCATAGACACGGGAACCACTGTAAATGTAATGAATGAGAAAACCTATGAAACCATGGCGGGCACGTACCCCCTACAACCATCCCAAGCTTACATCTTTCAGTGGGGTGCAACCTGGCCCTTGCAATCCAAAGGACAGTTCTGGTGTGACCTGGGTAATAGGGGGCAACGCATCCCTGTCACAATACATGTCATAAACAGCCCAGTACCTGGAAGATGCCTTCTCAGCTACAAAACTGGCTCTAACCTGCAACTCAGCAATATCAGATTCGACCAATGCGAGACAATACAAGGCCTTCCCCCACAAACCAACACCCTACAGACCCTGTGACGAAGAGAACTAGACATCAATTAACTGAAAGACACATTTCCGAGTCTGTTCCAAGGTGTCGGCATGCTAAAGGACACTGTCATCCGATTCTACATTGACCCCACGGTACGCCCCGTACCACAACACCCCCAGAGAATAGGATTTCATCTGCAGGCAAAAGTGTCGCATGAGCTACAGCTATTACTCGAAAATGACATCATCGAAAGAGGCGACGGACCATCCCCATGGGTGTCTCGCCTGGTGGTAGTACCCAAGTCGGATGGACACCTGCGCCTCTCTGTAGACATACGGATCCCCAACACCGCAATTCAGAAGGAAAGACATACGGGACCCAACATCAAGGACATGCTGGTCAGACTTAGCCAAGCCACCCGTTTCTCTAAGTTAGATTTGAACCAAGGATACCACCAACTAGTCATTGATCCAGCATCCAGACCCATCACCACATTCACTCCACATGAAGGCCTATTGCGGTACAAACGTCTTAACTTCGATATATCATCAGCAGCCAAAATATTTCAGGAGACAATACGGCGACTCATCGCACCAGTCACAGACGCTTTCAATTACAGCGATGACATATTGATATTTGGCATCAACCAAGATCAGCATGATGGACAGTGCCCTTACCCTCAACGGCCCGAAGTGTACCGTCAACAAGTTCAGCTTGTGCATCTTTGGACACATATTCTCCGACCAAGGGAGAAGAGCAGACTCTGAAAAAATCAACGCCATCGTAAATCTGGAGGCCCCGAAAGACGTGACGGAACTACGGTCCTTCCTGGGAATGGCGGGCTACTGCGCCCGCTACCTGCCACACTGCGCAATGCTAACCAGCCCTCGCCTTCACATGGGATACAGACTGTCAAGCAGCTTTCGAAGCGATCAAGCGTGAACTGGCCAGCGACAGGCAGCTGGCGTACTTCAACCCTGAGTGGGACACCGAAGTCACAGTTGATGCCAGTCCAGTCAGGCTGGGGACCATCCTGGCCCAGACAGATCCAAAGGGGAAATTCGACAGGCGCATTGTAGCCTACGCCAGCAGGGCGTTCACTGTCATCGAGCAAGCATACTCCCAGGCCGAACGCGAGAGCCTCGCCACGGTCTGGGCATGCAAGAAGTTTCAACACTTCATGATCGGGAGAACATTCGTCCTCATTACGGACCTCCAGGCACTCGTTACGCTTTTTGGGAACCCCAAGATTAAGATGCCACCTCAAACAGAGCAGTGGGGTATTCGATTACAAGAATACAGCTACACCATAGTTCACAAACCTGGGGGAGAGGCCAACCCAGCGGATTATCTATCACCGCAACCTGGTGGGACACCGGAGAGCGTCATGCAACTGGAGGCGGAAGCATACATTGCGTACCTGCCTCTCAACACCCTTCCCCATCCATCATGAAAGACCTATTCGCTGAGAGGAGCAATGCTGATCCCACCATCAAAGGGGCTATCCAGCTCACTAACACCAACATGTGGCGCCACCTGGCCACGGAATGCTTTGAAAACGGGGAGGTGGACAGGAGAGACTTATAGAGAATAGTGAGGATACAAGGTGAACTGGCCACAACGAGCCAAGGAACACGGCTGAGAAGCAACCGACTGGTGGCCCCTAAGAGTCTCAGGAAAGCCCTCATCATCATAGCGCATGAAGGACATAGGGGAATCGCAAATACAAAGAAATTTCTGCGGAACTAAGGTGTGTAACATTTGTTTGTTTTGTTTTGTTTTATTCGTATTTATATAGCGCACAACAGCCCAAGGACATTGTGGCACTTGTTACAGTACAAAGCTTAGTTACTTAGTTACATGGTCATTAGCAATATGTATGCAGGTTGCAATATAGTTACATAGTCCTTAGCAGTATATATACAGGTTACAATATAGTTATATTACATTTGTGTTATATTACAATATACATGGCAGAAGTGGAGGACATGGACACAACGGTGGAAGACACACTGAAACACTGTATGTATGGCGTGCCAAGTGACCGCACCAAACAGACCCCCATGTCCACTCCAAATGCTCCTGTTTCCCGGTGGGCCCTGGCAAAGGGTGGCAATAGATTTTTACGGGCCACAAGAAAAAGAAGGAGGCCACCTTTTGGTAACCATAGATGAATACTCCCTGTTTCCCAAGGTCAAGCACGTCCCGTCCACAGCCTTCTGCCATGTAGTGATGGTGGTAGACGAGTTATTCAGTGAGTGGGGTGCCTCCAACATAGTCAAAACAGACAATAGCCCACTTTTTCAGGGCCAGGACTTCAAGAAATGTGCATTGCATTTAGGATTTCACCATCAAAGAAGCACACCCCTATGGCCGCAGGCCAATGGCAGGGTGGAGCGCTTCATGGCCACAATAAAAAGGACATGCCAAAAAGCAGCCACAAACCTCATGTCCATGCTGCAAGCCATCTCTCAAATATTAAGGAGTTACCGGAACACACCACCCGAGGCGACTGGACACAGACCCAACAAACTTATGATACGATACAAACCCGGAACCCGGCTTCCGCAGCTTAAAAGACTACACCCCTGCGTAAGATCAGGAGATAAGAGAAAGAGAGGCAGAGAAAAGAAAGAAAGCCAAAGAATGGTCAGATCGCAAGCGGAAAGCCAAAGAACACCAACCCCAAGTGGGCAAGGTCGTACTCATCCGACAGAAGCAACACAGGAAGACGGACATCAAGTACAGGCCAGAGCCGCTTGTGGTCACAGAGGTCAAAGGGCCAATGATTACAGCCCTGGAGGATGTAGGAGAGATAACCCGGAATGCCTCCTTCTATCGCAATATGTTCCAAGAGGACACGGAGAAATAGACACACGTTGAAGAAGAGCCCAGGGTGGAGCCGCCCGAGGATTCCCCGCCAAGAGTACCCTACAAGGAGGTCCCTGAGGTACTTGGCCACCACAGAGCACCATCCGCAAGCCCCCCCCCTCCGTCTCATCGAACAGAACTAGGCCACAAACTCCCGTGATAAGTAAGGGGAAGATGTTGCGGGCGAGCAGAACATAGTCCCTTTAAGGAGAAGGGAGCCTGGAGGCACAGGAAGGGACAGGGGGAGGAAAAGGAAGGGGAGGGAACAAGGAGGAAAGGGTGGTATGTAGGAGGTGAATAAAGAGTCGAGACGTGCAAGCCCGTCTCCGGTGTATTCATTGTGTGAGTGTAAGAGTTAACCCAAAACACCTGGCTGCAGTTTTTATTAACTGAACAGCTATAGAAAGGCTTTTCTCTTTGCGTTGCAATATAAGAACATATGCTGCAAGCACACAGACAGACATACACACATCTTCCTATAAGTGCATTTGCTAATGCAAATTCTCCTTCTTATTCTTACTATTCACCCATCTATCATGCTACCCAAGTGTTTTTGCACATACAAGTCGGCTCCTAAAAGGTAATTGTTTTTTTTAAATTAGTGGGCCTCATTACGAGTCCAGCGGTAGCCTTGCTGGTAAAATCGGCAGGCTGCCACCAGACTCATGCACTTTTCCGGCACCTGGCTCCACGGAAACACTGGAGGATTACGACCCTGGTGTTCTTGGAAGTCAGGTGCCGGAAAAATGTAAATCTGCATTCCCATTTGAGTCCCATCGGACTCAATGAGAATGTGGATGAGGGAAGCACCAGCATTGTTAATAACGGTTCAGGTGCTGCCCGGAAAGTCTGCGAGCGGGTGCCGTTCCGCCCGGCAGGTCCGACCTGGCGGGAGGGACGGCACTCGCCCTCAGACTCGTAGGCTTACCGGCACCGTTGTTACCGGACCAACACACTTGTAATGAGGCCAATTGTTTCATTAGTTAGTATAAACTTGAATACATTTTACATCAAACACTTAAAATCATGTACAACACAATCCACAAACCCATTATAATCATACTCAGGATATCATCAAAATAATAATTTCACAATTACATATATAAATAATTCATCCTAGTGCAAATAAGCAGTTTCACCAACCAAATAATGGGTATGAATTAAGAGTCTTACTAAGGCAATTATCAGGGATGAATCCCAGGCACTCATCAACTTGTCTGAGAACCAGTCATATTCAATGATATCTTATTTCGCCACGAATCTCTCAAGGTACTCAATCCTCAAGTATTTCATGGATGTACAATGCACTGACCAATGTTTTAAAGTCTCTAAGGAGTCCAAGCAACAAACCCTACAATTCCTCTCTGATTCCTGTAAACCTCTTATCCGTTCCCACCGATCAAAGGTACCCAACAGTTTAAAACGAAATCTCATGTAGACTAACATATTTAAAACATGGGAATTTCACAATATATTCTGGGAGGTTCTGATATGGTCTGTACTGATTGCCAACTCGCCATGCAATTTGTACCTACATAGCAAGTCGTGGTTGGCATTCCATTGATCCAACTTTACTGTCTCTGAATTTTTAATTAGATTATTCTTATTTAAACCAGCACTCTCCAAAATGGTCTCACACTTCTTACAAAAGTCCCTGAAAGGCCTATAAGATTTTTGATCTAACATAACTGTAAGATCCTCAAACAGGGAACTGGCGGAACTAAGATTTTCTCATAAATCCTCAGTTTGGAAATCTGCACCAATCTTTGTCAGGTTATCAACCCCCAACTCATGACAGTTGAGCACATTAGGAGTGGACATTAGGAGTGGACATTAGGAGTGGACATGGAAAGACCTACAAGTTTCTTCCAAAAGGTACTTTCCATGTGTTCAAGCTTTTTCCACTCCAATTTGTGGAGTTCCAAGCCATAAAGTATTAAGGGGGAGTACTTTTCCATTATAGTAGCTAATGATTGGTTTCAGTGTATATTTGCAGTATTTCTACAAAATGTTCCTACTTTGAGCATGTAACTGGGCCAGTTTATGTTTAAAACCATTAAGCAGAGCACCACATCTATCTCTATTGGAGATTAAGAAACCCAGATATTTCAGTTTGTTAACTATCTCCAACTTTGTTTTCCCAAAAACCATACTTGTGCTTGCCTTCTCTTTTCATTCAAAATTGTCATTATAGCTGTTTTCCCAACATTTATAATTAAATCGTTTGCAACAGATTAATTGGCGAGGCCCTTTAGAGACTGTTGTAAACCTATAACCGTATTATCAAAGAGCAATATATCATCAGCAAAAAGGTGAATTGGAACCCTCAAATTCCCCCTTTTTGGTGGGAAAGTAGGGCAACCATTCAAACATCCCACAATATCTGACACGTAAAGATTAAAAAGACAGGGTGCTAAACGCAACCCCGTCTGAGGTCTTTGTTGGTCATCACTGGAGATCCCAAACTACCACAGCTGTCCAGCTGTATCTGGACGCTTGTGTCCATTTGCAACTCCACCAGAAATTGCAACAGACAACCCAGTACCCCCAAATGTGGAGCTCATTCCATAGTCTGTTGTGGTCTATGGTTTCAAAAGCGGTAGTCTGATCTATACTTGCCATATGGAGGGGAGAATACACTTTACAGTGAGTTGTTGTCTTTAGCAGATTAACTAATAGGCCATTTAACAAGGTGCCACAATTCTTCCTAAATCCCAGTGGAATTTAGTGGGTCTATCAGCACGTTTCGCCTAGGCAGAGAGTTCTTCCAGTATCAGGCCAGCAAACAGCTTGGAGGAAGAGTCCAATATGGCTATAGTTTTGTAATTGCTACGTGATCTCACATCGCCTTTCTTAAAAATCGATACTGCATAGGCCCTCTGCCAAGATCCTGGAATCGCCCTTCTCAAGATTATATTCGTAAACACCTGGCTTAAAATTCCAGCCCATAATATTGAGTCTGATTTAAATATTAAATTAGGAACCCCATCAGGACTTGCTGCTCTTGATACTTTAGGTCTCTTGATTAATAATGTTATATCATAAGCATCACAAGAGCACACTTTCCCTAATGACTTCCCTTTTGAGAAGTTACAACAGGTCCAATTTTCTGACTGGAATTTTCCCGTATAAATTAATTCCACTCTCCTTCTGATATAACATGATCAGTGGCCTCCTCAATCACTATACAACCACCGTCCGCCTCGTTAATAGTTTTCAAAAACATTGGGGCATTACATTTAATAACATGTGCCTTATTATCCAGTTTATGGCAATTCGACTGGATCCAGTTTCGATATTGCTGCTCACTTTTTTTGCATCATTATCTTAACTTCTTTCTTTATGATAGTTTTATTCAACTCCTGAATTTCTCTCTTTAGTCTACATTTCCTTTCTTGCATAGCCCGATCGAACCCTTCTTCCAGAAATGCCTTTATGAATTTGATTTGCTGAAGAGGACACCATAACCTTACGGAAATCCTTAAGGAATTCCAGCCAACCACAATGCACCCCCAAGAACACAATATTGCCCCACAATTCGCCAATCTCGATATTAAACTTGGATATCATGTTCTTTGTCCAATATACTCTATTCTTATGCCTAGAGGTTTGCAAATCAACAAGGCCAGCACTCAGGGATACTGAACTGAGAGATATGAGTGGTCACTTACTGAGCACTGCGTAATGTTCCGTAACGTTCAGACTTTCTACTGCTTGCAGCATATTTTCTGAAACATAGACATAGGGTCTCATTACGACTCGGGCGGTAAGGGATTACCGGTAAGGGCACTGGTGCCGGTAATCCCTTACTGCCCAATTAAGAGGTCCCTTTGCGGGTCCCTACCATAACGGCTGGTTTTACCAGCTGTTAAGGAAGGGACCCGCAAAGGGACCTTGGAGGTAATTACGGTACCGCAATTTGCGGTGCCGTAATTACCACCTTCGCCATTCCCATTGAGCCCTATGGGTGCAAGAATGGGAATGGGGAAGGGCCAATGGTGAATGGGGAATTACCGCCCCGCCAACCTTGGAATGGGGCGGTAATTCCACCATTCACCATGGCGGAATCTGGCGTCAACCATGGGGCTAATAGCGCCGTGGTTAACACCTGGGTTCTAATGGGGCCCGTAGTCTATGGTGGAAAAAGATGCTCCTCTGCTCCAACAGGATTCCCTGAAAAATCCAAGGGTTGTTTCCATTTAGTTTGTGGAGTCCCCAACTATTCATTACCTCAGCCGACCGTTGGCCATGATCCCTGGAGGCCAGCATGCCAAGCTTAATATTGATATATTTTCCTCCTCTACCCGCAAAGTTCCCCACCCCTGTTGGGATGATGTCTTAATTCACAACACAGCAGTTTAAATCCCCCATTAGGATCACTTGAATAGACCTTCCCATACCAAATTGATTCGAAAGTACCTCATTCAACCTTTCATATACACAAGCCGATTCATGGAATAAATGTGCGCCGAAAATCCCGGCGCAGAGGGGCCAATGCGTGCGCTGCGCCGAAAATCAGCGCAAAGCGCAGGGAAACCAGCGCACGTCGATTCATGGAAGTCCCTGCGCAAGAAAAGCAGAGGACGTGCGCGGAAAAAACGCGCGGCGCAGGCCGGCGCACAGGTCAACCAACGTCGTGCGCCACGGCCACTGCGCCATCACTCCGAGCGCAGCGCACAGCTCTAAAGTAGGCGGAACACAGGGCGGGACACTCGGAATGGGGAATAAAATGGGGCACAACACTCGGAATGGGGAAGAATGTGGGCGGCACGGGGAAAGTTCAGGAGGCAAGTGCGCGGAACGCCCACACGCTCGCATACAACACGTATTCATGGAATAGAATAGGGCAAAAAAGCGCACGCTCAAAGCAGCGCACAGGCACAAACAGGCACAAACACGACCGCCACAAGAAAGCAGGCGGTAGCGTGTCTGCGCCTGCAAGAAATGTGCGCTAAAAGGCGCGCCAACAAATAGCACCTATATACAGACATGACCAATGTACAATACTGTTGCCCTCCTGGACAAATGACGTACAAAGGGGTACCCACAAACACAGACACGCGCAGAGAGAAAAAATAAACGTGTGCGTGCATACCGGGGTGCGCGGTAAGTTCCACACGCGATATGGGCGGGTACGTGGATTGCAGGGGTGCGCGGGAAGTTCCACACGCGATATGGCAGGGAACGTGGATTCGAGGGGTGCGCGGGAAGTTGCACACGCGAAATGGCCGGGTACGTGGATTTCAGGGGCGCGCGGGAAGTCCCACACGCGATATGGCAGGGAACGTGGAATCGAGGGGTGCGCGGGAAGTTGCACACGCGAAATGGCCGGGTACGTGGATTGCAGGAGTGCGCGGGAAGTTGCACACGCGAAATGGCCGGGTACGTGGATTGCAGGAGTGCGCGGGAAGTTGCACACGCGAAATGGCCGGGTACGTGGATTGCAGGAGTGCGCGGGAAGTTGCACACGCGAAATGGCCGGGTACGTGGTTTTCAGGGGCGCGCGGGAAGTTCCACACGCGATATGGCCGGGTACGTGGATTGCAGGAGTGCGCGGGAAGTTGCACACGCGAAATGGCCGGGTACGTGGTTTTCAGGGGCGCGCGGGAAGTTCCACACGCGATATGGCCGGGTACGTGGATTTCTGGGGCGCGCGGGAAGTTCCACACGCGATATGGCAGGGAACGTGGATTTGAGGGGGGAGCGGGAAGTTGCACACGCGAAATGGCCGGGTACGTGGTTTTCAGGGGCGCGCGGGAAGTTCCACACGCGATTTGGCTGTGTGCTCCCAGGCATTACCTGTACACCCTCCACGGCCCCTGCAGGCAGCACACACCACAGGGAACTACCCTGCACACCTGCTCATGTCTCCCACCACCCCCACCCCCAGCACTGTGGGCAACCTGCCAGCAGGCCCCCACCCATGGCCAACCCATGTCTCCCACCACCCCCACCCCCAGCACTGTGGGCAACCTGCCAGCAGGCCCCCACCCATGGCCAACCCATGTCTCCCACCACCCCCACCCCCAGCACTGTGGGCAACCTGCCAGCAGGCCCCCACCCATGGCCAACCCATGTCTCCCACCACCCCCACCCCCAGCACTGTGGGCAACCTGCCAGCAGGCCCCCACCCATGGCCAACCCATGTCTCCCACCACCCCCACCCCCAGCACTGTGGGCAACCTGCCAGCAGGCCCCCACCCATGGCCAACCCATGTCTCCCACCACCCCCACCCCCAGCACTGTGGGCAACCTGCCAGCAGGCCCCCACCCATGGCCAACCCATGTCTCCCACCACCCCCACCCCCAGCACAGTGGGCAACCTGCCAGCAGGCCCCCACCCATGGCCAACCCATGTCTCCCACCACCCCCACCCCCAGCACTGTGGGCAACCTGCCAGCAGGCCCCCACCCATGGCCAACCCATGTCTCCCACCACCCCCACCCCCAGCACAGTGGGCAACCTGCCAGCAGGCCCCCACCCATGGCCAACCCATGTCTCCCACCACCCCCACCCCCAGCACTGTGGGCAACCTGCCAGCAGGCCCCCACCCATGGCCAACCCATGTCTCCCACCACCCCCACCCCCAGCACTGTGGGCAACCTGCCAGCAGGCCCACACCCATGGCCAACCCATGTCTCCCACCACCCCCACCCCCAGCACTGTGGGCAACCTGCCAGCAGGCCCCCACCCATGGCCAATCCATGTCTCCCACCACCCCCAACCCCCCATCCACCTGGGGCACCCTCCACCAGGCCCCCACCCATGTCCCCCTGGCCCCTGGTCCTGACGATACACAATAATGGCAGTAATGACCAGCATACCCAGCACAAACACCCAGGCAAGGATTGCATGCACCCACATAGTGAATGCAATCACATGACACAACCCCAAAGGCAAGTAAGCAAAAGAACACATGTCCGCCACACACACATACACAATGGGTGCAAGTCAATGTCAAAAACCATATCATGGCATGTAAGAAACCAAAGAAAAAATGACACAAGTGTAAGATAATATTAAAATGTATTAAAAAATAAAAATAAAGTAAACTCTGACAACTATCTGGTAAAGCAAATAAAAGGTCCATGTCCGGGAAAAAAAATGAGAAACCAAAAAACAAAGGATAGAAAAATGAATAGATTTTGTCCAAAGTAAACACATGTAGAATGAAATGAAAGATAAACCATTACGACATGGTGTGACCAATATGAAAGTTAAAAAATTTATCTCACAAAAAATAACTATATTTACAGGATTGTTCAAGGGTCCATGAGCCCAACACCACAAATTAAACCTAATACTAACTATTTAAAAAAATATGTACAAAGAAGTGGCCATTGTCCAAGCGGTCCAAAAAAAAAAATTAAATAAAGGAAACCTAGCACTAACTAACTAAAAAACTATATACAAAGGCAGCGGGCTAGTCCTGCGGCTCACTTGGTGATGTTGGCCAGGGCATCCTCGAACTCCATGTCAATGTCCTGGAGGCGGGACTCAGTCCTGGCCCCGAGGTCTCGCAGGGACAACCCCATGTGCTCTCCAAATTCCCTGCGAGCCTCCTCGAGGCACTCAGCCCGCCTCAATGCCTGATGCATGGAGATCTCCGCCCTGGCCATGGCGAGCCGCTCCTCTTCCGCCCGCTGCCGCTCCGCACCTATCCGCTGGCCAAACTCCTCCCACACGGAACACACCGCCATGCCAGGGTTGCCCTGCCCTCCGGCCGATGCCTGCCCCTCCGATCTTGATGGCCCTGAGCCATGATGCCTCCCACGTCGAGCCCGCTGCTGCCTGCGACGCCACTGCCTCTGCCAGCACGACGGCATCCAGGCTGATGGTAACCACCGACGCCGTCGTGCACGTGCCCTGCCCGATGATGCCGGCACATCTTCCATCTGCTGGGGTCCACTTGCTGTGTCGTCCACCCCTGCTGGACCTCCGACTCCCAACTGCGGCAGGGATGGGATCCCCACCGAGCTGGCTGCATTGGTCGGGGCAGGTCCACAGGGGGCCATGGTGGCATCTGGGCCGGAAGACGGCAAGGAGAACGACTGGTGGATAGCCTGCACAGAGGAGGAGAGGGCCGTCAGATTGGCCAACACATGCAGGAACCCCCCGAACATGGCCGATCCCAATTGGGCCACGTCGGCACGGTGCACTTTGTGATGACGTGCGTGCTCCTCCCGGGAAGCACGCACGGCATCACGAATCACAGCCGTGCGCATCGCGACCCCAATCAGGACCTGCTCCACGCGGCCAGGGGTTCCCACGGCCGCAGGTGGAGGGGTGTCAGTTGACATGGACATCCCCTCTACCTGCGGACGGGCCTGGGACGGGGCATCCCTGCTGGTGCATGGTGGTGCACTCACAGGGTCAGGGACAGCGACATGCACAGGCCCCTCCACGGTGACCTGTGCTGCCTCCTGCCCCTGGCCCTGGACTGCACCACTTGCACCAGCAGGGATGCTCCCACCAGGGCCCATGTGTGCACCAGTGTCGGCCTCCTCCTCCTCTGTGCAAACCACCAACCTGGATGGCTCCTCACCGTCTCCCGCCGTAGCAGGCCCCTGTGGGGGCTCACCCACCCCTTCCGCTGCAGCCGTGGGGGCATCCCCGCCGCCTTGCTCCACAGCGCCGTCTCCGCCCTCTTCTTCACTAGCCGCTGCGTAGAGGGAGACAAAGAACACAAGCATCAGGCTACTGTACAATGGTCCCCTAGACAGGAAGCAATAGCAGATGAGCACCCCTGTCAAAGTACACTTCCATCATGTCCCTCCACAACACATGGGTCAGTCCAGGCAAAACACACACAGTAACAGGCATGGTGCATGCCATGCACATTTCCATGCATGTCCAATTGACTCTTGAAACATTCTATGAAATGTAACTCACATGCATCATGGCTCATGCATATCACATGCACACACTACACCTCAGTCACATCCATCTGGCCACAATCACACCAAACACAGGCAAAACAAGGGTAAGGTGGGTGCGTCACTGAATCTGTGCATTGTCACACACATGAGTCATGCATCCATGGCATGCACAAGTCACAGACATGCAGGTCAGGCACACAGACATGGCTACCATATATGTACCTGGCATCAGCACCCATCCTCACCCCCATCCATGTCCAGGTACAGAGACTGGCATGCTCTCATGTCCCAAATCTGCATAGTGCTCCCCATGCCGCATTTCTACACATGCAACAACCATGTGGGTCACACATCACTGGTCGCACATGCATTACCATGATGTCCCAGCACACATACATGCATACATGTCACATGGCACACATACAGGCAAGTATCATAGAACCAGCACACCGCAACATGCCCTGTCTCACACAGTGATGCTTGGACACTTACCGCTCAACTCCAGACGGGTCTCCCTCTCAAGGATCTGGGCGTGGAGCGCTGGGCGTACGCGTTCCAGGACCCTCTTCTGGATGGAACTCATGTGGCCCCGGCCCCCCTCCACGAGGCGCCGGGCCTTCACAAGGGTCCTGGACCTCAAGTCCTCCCAGCGCTTCTTGATCTTCAAGACGTTGCGGGTTGCCACCCCCTCCGCGTTGATGGCAACCACACAGTCGGCCCAGATCCTCTCCCGTCCTTCCTTGCTGGCGCGGGACGATCCAAAGAGGGCATCATACTGCCCCAGGACATGCTCCACCAGGACACCAACTTCGTGGGCAGTGAAGCTGGTGCCCCTCTGCCCCTCTGGCCTGGGGTTGCCACTGGTGCCAGATGTAGAAGTGCCCGACATGGCAACCCCAGAGGCAGGTGTGGGTGGGCAACTGGGTCCTGGGGCTGGGCTGTGGAGCGATGTAATCCCAGTTGGGAGTCTTCAGTTCCAGCAGGGGTGGACACAGCAACTGGACCCCTGCAGATGGCTGATGTGCAGGCACCAAATGGCAGGGCACGGTGGCAGCAGGCAGGCAGGCAGGCAGCAGCAGATAGCACGTGGGAGGCTGCTCAGGGCACTTGGGGGGCAGTAACTCGGCCTTCGGGGCAGGAGCGTGGTGTTCCGTGTGTTTTCGGGTGGCCAGCTTGATACGGAGTGATTTGGCACGTGAAATTCCTGCACGTCAGCGTGAAATCCGAGGAAAGGCCCTTAGCGCGTAAGTGCGTCAGCACGCATACGCGATTCTATTGGACCAGAGTCCCTCATCGCGTAAGCGCGTCTGACGTGATCCGCACGGGCGTTCCCCACTCAGCACGTGAAGACGGAGCACACGTGGAAATCCTGCACGTCAGAGTGTCATCGCGTGTAATTGGCCAAAAGTGCGCGTACACGCCATTGGCCTATGTACGTGTATTTCATCGCGTGTAATTGGCCAAAAGTGCGCGTACACGCCATTGGCCTATGTACGTGTATTTCATCGCGTGTAATTGCCCAAAAGTGCGCTTACACGCCATTGGCCTATGTACGTGTATTTCAGGGGCGCGCGGCCACTTACACAGGCAAGTACGTCAGCGCACCTGTATGCCTGCAGCGTGGGAATTTCAACACGCGATTGGAGTGGGAACTCGATTCCAGGGGTGCGAGGCTCACACGCTGCCTACTACACGCGCAAGGCATTAATTTGCGCACTTTTCAATAAACAAGCCAGATGCCAGGATGAACATACCGTTCCTAGCAGCAGTGGCAGTGGGCTACCAAAGGAGGATGAGGAGGAGAGTCAGGGCCAGAATATTCACACCCAGAACCAGCCTATTCGGGATGCCTGATGACCAGGTGTATGGGAGGTACAGGTTTCCAGCACACATCATACTGGACCTGGTCAGTGAGTGGGAGGATGACCTCACATCACCCACCCTGTGCTCCCAAGCACTCAGCCCCCTGCAGAAGGTCCTGAATGTACTGCACTTCTTGGCCACTGGATCCTTTCAGCGGACAAGTGCCATAGTGGGTGGTGTGTCACAGGCCACGCAGTCACGCTGCCTACACCAGGTCTTGAACATCATCACTGCACGGCCTTCAGTCCGCAGGCACATATATCTCCCCAGGACTCATGCAGAAAGGCGGACGTGCATCCAGGAATTCTATGGTGTGGCTCAATTCCCCAAAGTGCTTGGTGCAATTGACTGCACACATGTGGCTCTACGTCCACCCAGGCCAACAGAGCACATCTATAGAAACCGCAAGCACTGGCATTCCATCAACGTCCAAGTTGTATGCAATGCCAAGGGAATCATCACATCAGTATATGCCAACTATCCAGGGTCCACCCACGACAGCTTCATCTACAGAATGTCTACCCTATGCCGGGACCTAGAGGCTGGCCAGCATGGAGATACATGGCTGCTTGGTGAGCATGAATGCCACTCCACATGCATGCATGTCAGATACTGGGTCATGACACAACACCACTAATGATACCCATCACCACCTCCGCAGGGGACAGTGCCTACCCTATCAGCCCCCACATGATGACCCCAATCCGGAACCCCACCACGCCACCCCAGGTAAGGTACAACACAGCCCACATTGCTACACGGGGCATAGTGGAGCGCACATTCGGAGTGCTCAAGTCACGCTTTCGCTCCCTTGACCGTTCTGGCAGGCAGCTGTTATATGCTCCCCGAATAGTGTGCAGGATCATAGTGGCAGCATGTGTCCTGCACAACGTTGCAACACGCCGGGGCCTGCCCGTGGACATGGTGGTGCCCCCACATCCACAACCACATGCACGCCCGCTGCGCATGGGAGGGGAAAGGGCACGGGGGGAGGCAGCCCGTACGCAACTGGTGGCCAACTTCTTCACCTAGGAATCACAGTGCTGGCTAGTGCACACTGCTCTGGCACATACCATCTGACAATCAATGATGACTCTACCTGACAATGTCTGAAAATTACTTGACAATGAACTGTCAGATACACATCAGCCTGAGATTGTTAACATGGAAGTGTCAATATGTGTGCACCCCTAGCTACACATACACCAGCTATGCATCACAACGCAAAGACACAACTCCATCAATCTAAAATGCATTGCCACAGGCGATTCACTACATGACAACATTGCCATGTCACCCACTCCCTTCACAGTCCCGCCACTGAGGACACCATGTCATGGTATGTGACAGCAAACAAACTGGCCATCACAACATGACACCAGTGTCACAAATAGCAGTGCCCCAAATGGAACATAGCCGCACTTGAGCAGCTAACCGCCCTGGAGCCACTACTACACACCTGTGTAAGAGTAATTTCTATCAAATTACACACCAACCCACCCTGAAGCCCACCCAAACAAGACACATTGCATGTAATCAATGGTAGTCTCATTACCTGATTCAGCTGGTATGTCCTCACCGTCCAGATGTACAGTGATGGCGCCATGCAAAAGTGTCAGTGCACATCTACCGACATGTAGTGTGACTCCAGAGAGTATGCCCTTGTGAAGATCTGTGTGAAATACCTGCAAAACATGAGCAACATATGTAAGTAGAGGCACATATCATACCATCATGCATAGTTAGGTGCAACAACAATGAACACTATGAATGTCTACACAGTATTGACTATGGACTGGCCAACAGCTCATGGGAGTCCAATGTCACCGTGTAATTTGCTGTCACTTGGGCACACCCTTTGCAAGCCCATGGAAACGGAAGCAGGAGGGGTGTGGATGTCTGCTACCCAAGCATCGAAACCAAACTCAGGACAAGCCTGCATGTGCCCAGCCACAATACAGTGTATGCCCAGGTACCCACACAAGGCAACACTCTTGCAAAATAAAAATGAAAAAGAGAAAAAATGGCCATGAAAGGGCCGGCGGGGGGCCACCTATGAGGTCCGAGGACAGGATGCACGCCACAATCCACCTGTGTGGATCATGGGAAAGGAAAACACCCCATAGGCTCGTGGCCCACACGGCTACTCTGTTGTGGGAGATGAGTCGCTATGGCTCTGCCCAGACCCTGCAGCTGACTCTGGAGGTGGGGGAGCTGCCTCAGAAGATGGTGTGACAATGGGAGGCAGCCCACGCAAAGCACGAGTTTGCTCCTCCATGGCTGCAAGCAGGCGGGTCTGGTAGTTCTGGTTCTGGGTTATAATCATGCGGAGGTCCCCATGCAGTAACTCCCGGGATGACCTGACCTCCGCACGAGTTGCCTGCATCTCGGCCGAGAGCGTCCGTGTCAGACGCTCCAGCTGCTCCTCTGTCCTTCTATGGGATGAAGCCTCAAGCTCTAACAGGGTCGACCTGAGGTGACGGAGTTCTTCCCTCAGGCCTTCCCTGTGGCGCTGGGACTCCATGGAAAGTGATTCCCGCAGAGTCGCCAGTGCCGCCCGCCTGTCCATGTTGGACGCCAACATATCCTCCCTGTGTGCCTGGCAGATGGACTCTGTAGCCTGCTCCAGTCGCTCCATCAGCCTTTCTGGGGGGACAATGGAAGTGGCCACCCTATCCATGGCCTGTGCAATCATCTCGGATGATGCTGCCTGTTGGGTGGCCATACCGTAGATGGATTGCTCCCATACGGTATTGCCAGGTGGCATACGGCCACCACGTTGACGGGCACCACACCTGCCTGGGGCAAGGCGGACTGCGCCTTGCTGTGCCGGCAAGGCCTCAGGCTGCAGGACTGCATTCCCTCTCTGATCTGCAGCCCCAGGAACAGGATCAGAGATTGGGTGGTGTGGCCCTGCATCCGTAACCACCGGAGGCTGATCTGCCGACACTGACATCCCCATTGAGGCCAATGGCCTGGCTGCAGGTGGGTCGGACAGAGGAGATTCTCTCCCAAGAACACTCACCTGCGACTGCACATAGGTGTCATACTGCTCGGGGGAGGAACCCCCAGAGACACCCCTCGACAGCACGGCCTGCAGCACTTGTGGGTTTTCACCCACAAACACACCACGTCCCTCACTTGTGGTAGGTCGGCCCGGGTTGCCCTCCTGGGACGGCTCCACCACCACATCCCCAGCATCAACAAGTGCTTCGTCCCCTGCAAAGACATGAAAGAGAAAAATGGAAACAGGCATTAGCACCATGGCATGCAACAAGGGCTGATGAACAACATAGGCAGTAGTCCTACGACACATGTCCTACATGACTGGGAGTCCTCCTATGCATTCACCATCACTGGGTCTGTAGGGGAGGCTCAGGGCATACTATGTACTGATTGGAGAGCAACGCCTGCTCACCTTGCTGCCTAGCACTGCCATCACACATTGGGCGGTGATTGCCATGTCAAAGGCACATGCCATCACACACATGGCATGTGACATAGCCACCAAGTGAAGAGGGAGAGGAGGGCTACTTTTTTGGATTTCAACCACTCTGGTCCTGACATTGCATCGTCACATCAATTAGTATACATGTTGTACATGGATCTGCTAGTCCAAATTGGCAACGATGCACAGTGCCTTGTCTACATCAACATAATGCAGTAAACATTGTGATTCCACCTCCCCATCACCTGTAACGGAATCATTTTGCATTCGTGAAGCACCGGTCAAGTAATGTTTGTAGGTGCAGCGGAGCACTGAGGGGTGGTGGGGCAGAAGGGGATGCCAGTCAACAATACTACTGGTGCTGGTGTCATTCATGTCACGCAAGTGCAGGGGTGGGTGGCACAATGAAGTGCAAGGGGGAGTGGCGGCTGGAAGTGCTGTACAAGGTAAGTAGGACTTGACGTCAAGGGCAGATGGTGTTAGGCGCAGACAAGTGCTGGGGGGGTGGCCTATAGGGGTACAGAGACAATCATGCTGTGCTGTGGGCTCGGAGGGGACAGGGGAGGTACACACTGCTTCTGGCTCGGCAAGGTCCTTTCAGATTTCTATGTGTCCTGCAGAGTTGTCACATGCCGCAGATATGTGCCCTTGGATTGGGGATCTCATCTTGGTGAGAAGGGTGAGGCGCTATTGCCTTTGGAGCATGTGGCAGGCCAGTTTGCCACAGGATGGCCATGATGCAGGACATTCCCTCTCTGCCACCCGGCACCTGTGGTTTGGGTTCCCAAGATCCGAGTCATGCCAGGACTCTGCATTGGCATGGGGCTTCAGACAGGTGGTCATGACCGTGGCTAAGACATCCAGTGTACCTGACATGGAGTGGAGCATGGAGTGGGCCCTGTCAGGATGGGAGTGAGCCTAAGGGGGAGCTGGATGGGGGGGAGATTTTGGCAGCATGAGCCTCGACTGACACACACTTCATGGGTCGGAATACCAAGAAGGTGTGTGACAGTGGTGAGGGTGGCTTTGCCTGTGGGGTGTTGAGGGTGAGCTGGGAGGAGAGGAGAATGTGATCACTCCAGGAGAGAGGAGTGCAGAGATGGACGGAGAGGGGAAAGTCAGATGAGATCAGAGCATCAAGAGTGTGCCCTGCAGAATGAGTAGGGACAGACGGGAGTCTAGAGGGTGAGAGGGAGTTGCTGAGGTCACAGAAAGGTCACGTGGGGGCGTCAACAGGCATGCAGGTGGATGCGTACCGCACCAAGGATGAGGAATTCTGTGTCTGGGGACATGAGTGAGGAGGAGAGGTGAGGACACTCAGAAAGGAAGTAGTACATTTGACCAGTTTTCCCAGACACAGTACGCACTGTTTGAGAATGTCAAGGTGTGGTGGACAGAAAACTCACACAAGCCATTCCAGAGTGGAGTAGGTCTAAGTAGGTGTGACAGTGGCAGGAATACCCTCAGGGAAGCCAAGGGCACACCCCCCCTGCACAGTAGTGGCGGGCCAAGGAGAGGGTCAAGGATGCAGACAGAGCTGGCCGTCAGACATGTTTCCATGAGACCAAGGATGTCAAGGTGCATAACCTCATGTAAGTGACAGTTATCGGAGGAATGCCTGATGCAGCCGCAGTGAAAGGAGTGTAATTGTGGAGGAGGTTGACAGCCTTGTAGGACTTACGGGGAGTGCTAGAGATCAGAGGTGCCGCATGTGTAGGAGTTGGAGTGGGAGGCGGAGAAGGTTCATGGGAGGGTGCAGGGAGGCAGTGCAGGATTGATGAGGAGAGAGGAGGGGGGACAGCAGGAGAGGTAAGGAAGTTGATGAGATGTGGGTAGCATTTCTCATGGAGATTGAGGTTGGCCTAAGGGCCTTGGACTGAGACGCTCCCATTACCATGCACATCAATAGTGGTATCTGAGGATTGGAAGGAGGCCAGGAGTACACCCCAACGGGTCCCACCTATGATGGTGGAAGAGGAGCAAGGAGAGAGGACAGGGACCATGTGAAGGGTCTATGGGACAGGCAAAGGCATGTATGAGCAGATGTCAGTGAGAGTTAGCTTAGAGTAGGATCAGATGCACTGGTCAGCAATAGGGTGGGTCGCATTGGAGGGCAGGCTGCCCTCATTTGACTTTTGGCAAGCAGGTGTCGTGCGTAGGGCACGATGGTCTGAACTGTAGAAGTCATGGAAGATAGACCATGAAGAGCAGCATGGAGTGTGAGGGAATGGGGCTCGAAACCAGACGGTACCAAAGGACCCAGGAAGGAGGTGGATGTCAAGGCTACATCCACAGTATGACTGCATGTTGGTAGGCATTTATATACAGAGGACGCATTAGCATGTGGTATCATTGCATGTCAGGCATGTGAAGATGAAACTTGAATGGCTGGGGGAAAGGAGAGGAATGGTATGTAAGACATCAGATGAATAGACAGGGGAGTATGAGCAACAATGTAGTGACAAAATTACTAATCAAGGGCAACTTCCATGGTGTTGGCCCATATGTGCACTGTTGCCAGTAGGGATAGTGCTGTGGCCAGATGGTGTTGCACTGAACATACTGGATGAGGCACACGGGTGCCACTATCAACTCTGCCACACACCCCCTTGCCAGGCACCCAACATGAATGCTTCACACACACACCATGCACATGGATAATACACACATGCATGTGCACTCACCGGATGATGCCTCGTAATCAGGGAGGTCTCCCACACCTTGGAGTTGTCCCTCGGTGACGTAGGATCCAGCTACGGACTCGTGTGGTGTGAGTTCTATTTCCTGTGCTGGGGACCCACCTCCAGTCACCAAGGTTGCGGCATGACTTGAGGCCAGCTTATCCTTTGCCCTGCGCTTAAGGTCATTCCAGCGCTTCTGGCAATCACTAGCTGTGCGCCTCACTACTCCAAGGGCACTTATTCTGTCAGCAATGGTCTGCCAGTGTGCCTGGCGTCTGGCATGTGTGGTCTTGGACCCTGCAACGATGACCATTTCCCTATCATGATCTGACACATACTGAACAAGTGCATTAAGTTCGGCGTCTGTGAAGCTTGGCTTCCTTGATGGGCCGGACTGTGCAGCCGTGTCTGGGGCATCAGCCTGTGCCGGACGTGCACTCTTCCTCTTGCGCTTGGAAGGGGGTGGGGATCCAGAGTGTCCTACGCCGCTGTGGACACTAGGGGCAGGAGCCGTGGTGGACTCAGTACTGGGTGTGTGTGATTGCCCACTCAGCATGGGAGTAGGTGCAGGCATTGGGGGTAGTGGGATGGGGTCAGGCCTGATCTGAGGTGCATGAACTAGGACCGACACAGTCTTGGCAGGGTGTATGAGAGGTGGGGTGGATTGAGCCACACCCTGGCTACGGGGGCCAGCAGATGACCTATCTGGCATAGATGCGCGTGCCCTGATGACACCAATGTGCACCGGTGCACGTGCAGTGGACCTGCTGACCTGGATGTCAGCGATGGAATCACCCTCGGACAGGTCTGGTGCCACAATGGCCTGGTCCGACATGGGCTGATCAGGGTTGGTATCAGCCACATGACTCTCAACTGGGGGGGGGGGGGGGGGGGCATGGGTGTCCCTGACTGTTCCTCCAGACTGGGGGGAACAGGGGCGCCCTGCAAGTCACAACCACGTCCCCTGTTGGATCCTCCACGGCCACCACGTGTGGCTCGGCCACCTTTGCCACCCTTACGGCTTGCACGCCTCCCAACCATGGCACTGATGGTATTGTGCGTATGGGAGTGGGTGTGCACAATTGTCCTGGGCAATTGGGTGTCAAAGGGGTTGGGTACCAGATGGTATTCGTACCCTAGTGCAGTGGCAAGGCTATATGACACCCCTGGGGAAAGATGACGGGTCACGCAACGCACAGGCACCCCAAAAAAGTTAAGGAACGTGCACAATACCCCTCCTAGACCACGTGTGCTGATGGAAAACCCTGCACTACGCTGTGGCATCCAGTAACACAATGAACGTATGCGTGTCACACGCGGCCTAGATTGACCTCTGAAGGGGTAGGCTACACACGGGGCAAGCACAGATGTTAGATACGTGCGTGACTCACCGTCTGCCAGGTAAAAGAGCGTGAAAAAATAGCACTTTTGGTTGGCAACACCCCCGCCAAAAGAAGAGGTGTACGCTGTCTGAGGAGACAGGACAACTGTAGAAGGGGACACTGTTTGAGGGAACAGGCCCAGGAAAACCAGTACAAGAGGAAAAAGAGAAAAGAGCTGTCAGAGGTAACAGGGAGTACGAACTGGAAACGCCGTGAAGTAAATCGCGTGTGAAACGACAAGAAGTACCGAATTCACCCACTCGCTCTCCACGAAAAGCACGTACAAGGAAATTGTGTTCAACACTACCTTTTATACAGGCCCACACGTACATCGTCACTTACGGCGTGTACGTGCTTGGCCCATTTTCACCAATCACGCGCTTCGAGACACCTGCGTGTAGCTCACTTTTCACCAATCACACGCTTTGTCACTCCTGCATGTGGATCCTTTTTCACCAATCACGCGCTTCGACACTCCTGCGTGTCGCTCACTTTTCACCAATCACACGCTTTGTCACTCCTGCATGTGGATCCTTTTTCACCAATCACGCGCTTCGACACTCCTGCGTGTCGCTCACTTTTCACCAATCACACGCTTTGACACTGCACGTGCAGGTAACTATTGACGCACATATGCTGGTGACGGGTTTTCGCGCGATGAGTGTGGGGTTTTCAGGTGCAAAATCACTCCCTATCAGGCTGTCCACGCGTTCTAACACGAAAGACCACGCTCCTGGCCAGGAGGCCAAATTTAAGTCCCCAAGAACCCTGAGCACGCTCCCACCTGCCATCGGCTGCTGCCTGACTGCCTGCTGGCCACGTGCCCCACAGTGCTGGTGGGTGGGGGTGGTGGGAGACATGGGTGGGGGCCTGGTGGAGGGTGCCCCTGGTGGATGGGGGTTGGGGGTGGTGGGAGACATGGATGGGGGCCTGATGGCAGGTGCCCCTGCACTGCTGGGGGGTGGGGGTGGTGGGAGACATGGGTGGGGGCCTGGTGGAGGGTGCCCCTGGTGGATGGGGGTGCAGGGGGACATGATCAGGTGTGCAGGGTAGTCCACTGTTTTGTGGGCTGCCTGCAGGGGCCGGGGAGGGTGTACAGGGTACACCTGTGGGGGCCCACCCAGCCTATTCGCATGTGATAATTCCCACGCACCCCTGTGATACACGTACCCTGGCCAATCGCGTGCTGAACTTCCCGCTACCCCTGTAATACACGCACCCTGCCTGTTCGCGTGTGATGATTCCCGCGTACCCCTGTAATACACGTTCCCTGGCCTATCGCGTGTTCTACTTCACGCGTCCCCCTGTAATACACGTTCCCTGGCCCATCGCATGTTGAACTTCCCGCTACCCCTGTAATACACGCACCCTGGCTGTTCGCGTGTGATAATTCCCGCGTACCCCTGTGATGCACGTTCCCTGGCCTATCGCGTGTTCTACTTCACGCGTCCCCCTGTAATACACGTTCCCTGGCCCATCGCGTGTTGAACTTCCCGCTACCCCTGTAATACACGCACCCTGGCTGTTCGCGTGTGATGATTCCCGCGTACCCCTGTAATACACGTTCCCTGGCCTATCGCGTGTTCTACTTCACGCGTCCCCCTGTAATTCACGTTCCCTGGCCAATCGCGTGTTGAACTTCCCGCTACCCCTGTAATACACGCACCCTGGCTGTTCGCGTGTGATGATTCCCGCGTACCCCTGTGATTCACGTTCCCTGCCTAGTCGCGTGTAGTACTTCCCGCGTACTCCTGATTTGGAGATTGCCCGCTTTGCTTTCCTTGTTTGCCTGCCCTGTGAAGTGGTCCGGGGTTAGCGCAGCCCTTAGCGATGATTTAGCGCTTTTGATGGCTTTTCCGTGCGCGAGGGCGTTCTTGGGGGCGTTACTGGCGCTGCTGCAGGCTCGCTGCGATTCTCTGCGCCACGGCTGTTTTGGGAGCTTGAAATCCATGAATACGCTGTGCGCGGAAATCTGTTTTAGCGCACGTGCCTGGCGCAGACTATCGCAGGCGCACGCTGTGCGCCAGCCGCGTGCGCTACTTGTGCGCTGGATTCTATGAATTAGCCTGACAATGTCTACACCTTTGGAGTGACTGTGGAGGAGAGAAAGTGTGGTTGCTGGGGGCTCTACCACTGTTGGCATGAGGAAAAGACAGGCACAGTGTAAAATGTGGAAGCAGGCGGCCAAGGATTGAGAAGGTACTGGAGGAGCACAGGGGAAGGAGAGGTTTGGGAGATATCACTTTTGTGAATGACGTATGGGCATTGATGGGGCATCTGTGTTTATGCCCAACTTGGCATACAGTTGTGGAGGTCAATCAATAAAAACATGAGAGGGGGTGGACCTTTTAAATAATTTCAACCTGGAAATTAGGCAGGTACACAACCAGGGAGGATGTGCCAAAACACCCTACTGAGCAGTCATACGAGCAGCCTAAGGAAACTTAGCTGGTGGTAGTAGTGACTGGTATTGGAGGGACAATTCCAGTGGAAGATGCCCCAGAGGCAAATAAGCTCCCCCTTCATTGAGCCTAATGAATCCATCCTCCTAACAATTGATAGTTAATTCTTTAGGTAAGAAGACTCAGTAGGCCTCATTACGACCCTGCCGGTCTGGAAAGAACAGTGGTGGTAAATCCGCCACCACTGTTCTTTCTGGACCGGCTGATTAAGAGGCCTGCAGGTGGGAGGTGTCACTCCTGCCAGGTCTGACCTGGCGGGTTTAACGCCACCCGCCTGCAGGCGGACATGGAAACACTGGCTCTGTCATAGACGGAGCCAGTGTTTCCATGGTCCCCATCCCCATGGAGTCCTATGGGACTCCATGGGAATGGAGATTTACCGATTTCCACCTCCGGAATTACCGGGTCGCCGGGGTTGTAATGCCCCGGTGATTCCGGCAATCACGGAGGTGGAATGGTAATATGAGTCTGCCGGTAACCTGCCGGAATTTCCAGCACGGTTACCACCGGACTCATAATGAGGCCCAGTGACTCTACTGCTCCAAGGAATGGACCTAAAGGGACATTACAGGGAGTACAAGGCAATCTCTGGAAGGCAATTTTTCAGAGGTAGGAATGGTGCTCTCCCTACACAGAGCAGGCCTGAGGAAAATAACAGACCAGACCTAATTGCCTGAGCACAGAATCCCAAAGCCAGAGGTTGCTGCAGGAATTCTGGAGGGCCAGATAGCAAGAGTACAGAACCTAGCAAGGAAAGAGGCAGAGAGGACAGAGGACACCGAGGGTCACTCCCGCTGGAACGTTCATATTTATGGATTGCCCGAAGGAAAAGTACGATAATCTGTGTAATTATTCCCTGGAAAATGGCTCATTGATTAAGTAGGGAGGAAAGGGCTTTCTACGTTTTTTTTTTCTTTTCATAACATTTTATTGGGTTTTCATAGGTGAGCATTACATTAGTTACCAGAACAACAGATCGACAATCGTAAATCAAATTGAGTGCCAATGTCTCTTGGTAGGAACGGTGAGTGTTCGCATTCGAGGGCCGGACTGGCCATGTTTGCTGAGGGGGGCTTCGGCGGGCTGGATTGTTGTAGTCCGCGGCTGAGGGTTAGTGAAGTGGGTTTAATTGGAGCCATCTGGTTAATGCGGGCCTTCTGGTGAGGGCCGGATATCTGGCGGCATAGTCCATGAATGGGTCCCATATATTTAAGGCCCTGTTCAGAGAGCCAGAGCGGATTGCTGTGATTTTTTCGGCGACCGCTACATCCCAGCATTTCGCCCACCAGAGTGCCACCGAGGGCCCATCTTTGTCTTTCCAAACCCTGGCCATTGCAATTTTCGCCGCTAGGAGTAGGTGAGAGCATAGCCGGGGGATATGGCCCGAGAGTGGGAGAGCGCCCTCGCCAGTATCGCCCAGTAGAATGATTCCGGGGTCCCAGGGAATGGATAGGCCAGAGATGTCTTTGATATGTTTAATTACCTCTCTCCAGTATCATTCGGCTTTCGGGCAAGTCCAGACCATGTGAAATAATGAGCCTGGTGTCGCACACCTGCGCCAGCATGATCCAGGGATGTTCGGGTTGGCCTTGTTAATTTGAGCGGGGGTTATGTAATACCTATAGCAAAGTTTATAGTCCCCCTCCCTGTTTGTGATACATTGCGGACTTTTATGCAGCCTAGTCCAAATTTTTCCCCAGTTTTCAATATTGATTTCCTTGCCCAGGTCCTTTTCCCATTCAAGCATGTACCTTTCTTTTGTAGAGGGGTCAGCCCTATCTAGGAGTCGGTAGAGAGTCGAGGTTCTGCCTTTGTTAGTGGGGGATGTGAGGGTTAATTCCAATGTGGTTAGTTCTCTGGAGCATTTCTCTCTAGTCGCTCTGTGGGATAGCCAATGTCGGATTTGGGCATAGCGGAATCTCTCTCGCTCGTTCACCCCGAATTTAACTTTGCATCTTTCAAATGAGATGGGTGTCCCTGCCTCAAGGAAATCGCTGGTTATTCGTAAACCACCCTTCCTCCATGATTGGAAGTTCTGTGGGGACAAGCCTGTGGAGAATTCTGGGTTATTCCAGATGGGGGATAGGGGACCCAGTGAGCAGCGAACACCCCATTTGCGGGGCCGCAGCCTTCCAGCATCGAGCTGTAGTGCTGGTCACGATTAGTGGGCTACTTGTGGCTAGGGCTTGTAGGTTGGGCAGGTGTGGTAGAGCAGGGGGAGGGACAGGGCACCAGGCTTCTTCGAGATTCGTCCATTTCGTTGGATCTGCGCCGCCAGGGTATCTCTGACCAAGTCAGGGACTCCCAACCTCCCTTGTGCTTTCCCTCTCATCATTATTCGTTTACTGATGCGGGGCTTCTTCCCCCCCCCATACAAATTCTTGAATTTTCTTTTGTAGCGCCATTAGTGCTGGGCCGGGGATCTGAATTGCTAGTGCTGTGCAATGATATAGCCATCTAGGGAGTAGGTTCATTTTGACGGCGGTAATTCGCCCGAACCAGGAGATCTCCTGCGGTTTCCATCTTTTAAGATCCATCTGGAGCTCTCTAATCAGGCGAGGGAAGTTGCTGGAGTATAAGCGTAATGGATCATTGGGGATCTGGACCCCGAGGTAAGTGATTGGGCCTGATGACGATGGGATCGGCATGAGGGAGCCGAGGGAGGCTTTTTCTTGTTTAGTTAGGTTGACTGCGAGTGCGGCGGATTTATTGAGATTTACCCTGAACCCTGCTAGTGTCCCGAATGCCGTGATCTCTTCCCATAGGGCACCCAAGGATTCTGCTAGATTTGATGCAGTTATTAAAACATCGTCAGCATATAATGCTATTTTGTATTCTTGGTTTCCCACGAGTACCCCCCTAATTCCCGGGTTTTGCCTGATTTGTGCTGCGAAGGGCTCCATGGATAGAGCGAATATTAGAGGTGAGAGTGGACAACCCTGTCTGGTGCGACTGGATATATGCATCGTCTCTGACCTGGAGCCATTGACTCGTAATTGCGTGGTGGGAGACTGGTAGTTGGCCATTTCCCAGGTGATAAAGTTTGGGCAGAAGCCGAGGTGCTTGAGAACTCCCCGAATATATCCCCAGTAAACCATATCAAAGGCTTTGTGAGCATCTAGAGAGATAACCGCCATTCCCACTTTTAGTCTATGGGCGCTCTCAATGATATTTATCGTTCTTCTAATGTTATCATGGGTCGCTCTCCCTGGTATGAAGCCTATTTGGTCTCGATTGATCAGGGATGGTAGGATCGGGCCTAACCTAGTAGCCAGTACTTTGGCGAAGATTTTACCGTCGTTGTTAAGGAGTGAGATTGGACGGTAGGAGGTGGCCAGATCGGGGTCTTTCCCAGGTTTGTGCAGCAGAACCATGAGCGATTCTGCCATTGAGCCGGTGACTGATTTCGAGAATAGGAACGAGTTGAATAGGGCTGCCATATGTGGTGCTAGGATTCTGGCAAATTTTTTATAGAAGTTCGCTGATAGGCCGTCAGGTCCCGGGGCAGTGTTCTTGAAGTTTTTTATCACTTCTATGATTTCTTCGCTCGTGATGTGGGATACCAGGGCTTCCAGCTGGGACGGGTCGATGGAGGGCGTTGTGCGCAGGTAATCTGGCAGATTGTCCGGTGTGGTGGGTTCCCCTGTCATGATGGATTTGTGGTGCTTGAGTAGTATTTCAATTTTCTCTGCCCCAGTTTCCGTCTTCCCCCCTTAGTTTCAGAATGTTGTTCCGGGAGCTGAGCTTTTTTAGTTTTGCGCTAGCACTTTATTTGCCTTATTACTTCTACTGTAGTAAAATTGGCTTGTAAACGCTAATGATTTGGCCGTGCGATCGGCACAATGCATTTCCAGTGCAGTTTTCGCTTTCCTCAGAGCTCTTTCTGTTTTCCTGGAGCAGTGTAATTTCAATTAATTTTCCAGTTGTTTTACTTTGTCCTCCAGCCTGGCCGACATAATGTTTGAAATTCTTCTCTGTTCTGTTCCTGCGCTGAGTAGCGTGCCTCTGACGACAGCTTTCATGGCATCCCAGATGGTATTGATGGGAGAATCCTCAATCGTGTTTTCTTTGAAGTGGTTGGAGATAGTTTCTTCGGTTTCTGTTCTGATACATATATCTAATAACAGTGAGTCATTGATCTTCCAATCTCTTTGAACAGGATGCTTTTGGCCTGAGATGGATAGAGTAGTCGAGACTGGGGCGTGATCCGATATCATCGCAGTGTGAATTTCTGCTTTGTTAAGACAGGGGAATATGACTCTGGAGATTAGTATGAGGTCTATTCTTGAGAATCCTTTGTGGACCGAGGAGTAATGGGTGTAGTCTCTCGCATTGTCATTGAATAGCCTCCAGGTATCGACCGTTTCAGTTTCTCTGAGTAGCTTGGCTATAACCAGGGCATGCGTAAAGTCTGCGTTTGTGGGGGGAAGAGTCTTATCCATACGTGGGTTTGGTATGCTATTGAAATCCCCACCCATGATGAGGTGCCCTTCACGGAATGCTGTGATGGTGGACGTTAGGTTTGTTATGAACTTAGCTTGAGCTGCGTTAGGGCCATAGATTGAGGCAATGGTGATCGGGAGTTCTTCAAGAAGACCCTTTAGGAGGAGGAAGCGCCCTTCTGGATCCCTTTTTATGGTAATATTTGACAGTGTGATTTTGTCACTTAAGAGGATTGCCACTCCCCTTTTCTTTAGCCCCGAAGAAGCGAAATATCTTTTTTGGTATTTGTTAAATCTAACCCGGCCTTCATCTTCTTGCAGCAGGTGGGTTTCTTGGAGTAGTATAATGTCTCCTGACAATTGACCCAGTCTATGTTCCAACCGATTTACGTTTGCGTGGTGAATTTAGGCCTTGGACATTCCAGGTGAGGATTATTATGTCATTGGCTGCAGACATTGGTTTTTATACTTGGTGATAGATGTGTCACTGTCCATGATCCCCCATCGGGATCGAGAGACTGATGCTGAAGGGCGATTGTTGCTTTGAGCTCGTTGAGATGTTGATGTTGTTACGTTGTCCTGCTGTCTTGAATGCAAGGCCGGTGTCCGAGAGGGTAAGAACCCCCCTCCATGGCCTATGGTCATTAGAACCCAATTGCCCCCCCCCCAACCCCTTAAAAACAAGAACATGTAGGAGAACTGTCATCCCACTGCCACCGGGGAACTGGTGGCCTCAAAGCGCCTAATAATGGCCAACTGGGCCGCTGATAAGAAATAGGAAATATGCTGGAGCTCGAGCGGTGCTCCCGCCCTGTCGGTGAGACTGCATGCAGTGTTCTTCGTGGACTGCATCCCACCTGGGATCGTGATACAGGCTTGTATAGATCAAGCGGGGTCCCTCATCTCATGCATGGCGGGCCGCAAAGGCGGCACGCAAAGGCGGCACGCTGGAAGCCAGAGAACCGGGGAGTTACCAGGATGTTGATGGTTGGTCATCCAGGTTTGTTATCTTTCTTCAGGGGGCCTCTGAGTCTGCGACGCCTGCCCGCCTTTGCCCATTCCCCTGTTGAGGGTTTGTCCTACTGAGGGCGATTCGGCTCTTCAGAGCCAGACTCACACTCCGAACCCCCCAGGCCCATGAATTTCGTTGCTTGTTTCAGTGTGCTGATTTGATTCTGAGATCTGTTCCATTTAAATCTGACCGAGGCAGGGAATCCCCATTGGTATAGAGTATGTTTCTCGCGTAGCCATTCCGTTAATGGGCGCATGATTTTTCGTTTCTGTAGCGTGGAGGGCGCCAAGTCCTGATAGAAAGATATTGTGGCGCCCCGGAAAGTTATCTGTCGCAATTGTCTTGCCTCCCGCATGATTTCTTCTTTTAGCTGAAAGAAGTGGACCCTGACCAGGACATCTGGAGGAAAGTTGGATTCCCGTCTCGGGGATGTTCTATGTATTCGGTCCAGCTCCAGGGGAGAGGTATCCGGGAGGGTGATTACGAACCTGAAGAGATCGGAGACGTAGAGTTTTAAGTCTGCGTCCGTGATGGAGG
This sequence comes from Ambystoma mexicanum, assembly GCF_040938575.1. Classification (NCBI taxonomy): domain Eukaryota; kingdom Metazoa; phylum Chordata; class Amphibia; order Caudata; family Ambystomatidae; genus Ambystoma; species Ambystoma mexicanum. The sequence goes on from NC_090923.1 coordinate 646,225,910, forward strand.
TAGGCAGATATTATTCCTCCGGGAGCGATTTTCGGCATCTTCCCGTTTAGCTTCTAGGAGGTTACATTTCGCCTCCAAGGCCACGATCCGGTCCCTGTCCAGTTCCCCTTTGAATCTTTGGTCACAGACCTCAGATTCCAGTTTGGCCGTTCGGTGTTCTATTTCGCCCACCCGCTTATCCAAAATCGTGATTTTCTTTGTGACCTCTTCTGCGCTTTTGTGTATTTCTTTAGTTAGGGCTGTCAGGAGGTCTTGTAGGTCGGTTTTTGTGACCAGTTGGGAGGGATCTGGATGTATGGTGGGAGCTGTAGTTGTGGTGCTGTTGGTGGGTTCTTCAGAAGAATCCCCCTTTTTTGATCTATCGGCTCCTGAGATTGCCATCAGGGAGACAATGTCTGCTTGCTTGGATGCTTTGTTGTGTTTGGACATGCTGATGCGGTCGGCCTTTATGATAAAGTTTATCCAGAAGGGAGCTTTTGGTGTGGCTTTGCAAAAGCAGAGTTCGGGACCTCCGGCAGCGTGCTAGCCCCGGCAGGACCCGGAGTTAGGAGGACAGCAGTGTGGGGGCCGAGGTGAGCGGAAGATTCCTGTTCCGGGCTGGGCCCGAGGAGCCTCTGTGGAGATAGAAGGGGAGAAGTGGTGGGTAGAGTGGCTGAGTCCCCGAGAGGTGGTTGGGATCGGTGCAATCGATCCGGGAGAGGCCAGTGGGTGAGGTGGGCCGGAGCCCGGATAGCTTGGGAATTTAGGCTGTGGCCTCGGCAGATCCGCTCGCTCCACCCCGCTCCTTACCTCGTGTGTTCTGCTATGGCAGAGGTGGCGATGAGAGTTGAGGCCCTGGGGGCTCCGGGAAGCGGGTGATGCCGTGGGCCAGTGTAGCGGGCCAGAAGACCTCAGGTCTGGGTCCGTAGCCACAGTTGAGGGTTTTTGGATACTGCGGGATGAGGGGCCTCCTGTGGAACGGTCAAGTGTGGATCAGGGTGCCGGATCGGGACCAGGACGGTGAAGAAGTGCTTCTCTGGGTGGGCTCAGCATGGTTTCTCTCCCTCTGCTCGGGGCCCCGGCTGATTTTGGGACCTGCGTCCTGCGGCCAGCACTCGCTCATGGGAGGGAGCCGCGAGCGCGGTGGTCCTCGAGCAGGGAAGAGGGAGGAGGAAGCACGGGATTCCGGGGATCACATGCGGAGGCCGGAGCGGAGATGTCCCAGGATCGATATGCCTCCCCCCGCCTTCACGGCGAGATGTGTGCCGATGGGGGTCCCCGGATGCTGCAGGGTGAAGGGCCTCCCAAGCGGTCCTCCCCCGGGAAGCCGGGCGCCGAGCCGGGACCCGGATGGCGTGGCGGCGCTTTGCTGGTGGCTAGCGTGATGTGTCTTCCTCAGTTCGGCAGACGCCGGGACCCGAGTCCAACGCTCACAGGTGCGGGAGGCAGGGGGAGGACAGCGGGGGCTGCGGTCCTCGTGCCGGGAGGAAGAGGGAGGCTGCCCAGGCCCCGGGGCCAAGATGACGGGGCCAGAGCGGGCGTCCCTCTGTAGTGGGCTGACAGCCGGTGCTGGGGTGCTTCACGATGAGTCTGTTGCGGCTGTAGCGCGACGAATGCTGCCCAGGGGGTCAGGGGCTACGACTGCCAGTCTCGATAAGAAGGTGCATGGAAACAAAGGTCCGACAGGGCGGGGGGTCGAGCTGGGATTGTTAGGCAGCTTCAGTTACATGAATGCGCCAGCTCCCCCCCCCCATGGGGAGGCCTCCGTCGACCACATCGATGCCGCCATCTTGGATTCGATCGGGTCCCAAAAAGAAGAACGAGCCGATCTGAGCTAAATCGGGCTCGAGGCGGGAACCCAATCGGATGATAGATGCAGTAAAGATTCATGAGCGGTCTCTGCTATTTTCTGTACATAACGGAGTCTGGAAGCGGCAGAGATTGTGTTGGCGCCTCGGGCCGTACCGGAGCTCCTAGGAAACCGTACCAGTCATGGCGGCTCCGAGCCATGCCCCCCCCTCTATGTTTTTACTATAACAAGAGCACATACGGTTCTGGCGAGGTCCCTTCCTATTGATGCCCCTCTGAGAGCTACGGTGGCCAGACTGTTCAAATTGAGGGATAAAGATACCCCTTTTTCAAAAGGCCAGATGCAATTAACCATTTAAAGTGGACGGATCCAAAGTGTGTTTGCAGATTATACTAGGGAGGTCCAAAAACGCCAATGATTCTTTGACTGTGTCAAAAGGGTATTAAGGAAAAGAGATGAAAAATATGTTACTTTTTCCAGTGAATCTGAAGATACTGGATGATGAGAGGGCTTGGTTCTAGGAGAAGGGTTCAAGAAGGAAAAGAAGAAGTGGGTATTGGAACAACAAATTGACTGTTCAAAAAATGAAAATATGCATGCTTTGGAGCAAGTATGTTATAAGGGGTCAGAAGGGAAATAGAGGACTACTGCTAAATTTTGATAAATATCACAGGTTTTGTTTGAGCTGGTTTGAAGTTAGGTTCTGTTTTGGGTAAGGGATTGTGGCAACATGGGGAAGGACTAGAGAAACTCTGAGATTAAAACAACACAGGCAGGCGGGTGAGGCAATAATTCCATGTATTTCATGAATGTGAATGGCATGAGTGACAAAATTAAGAAGGGTCCATCTTGCAATACTTGATGCGGAAGAAACTGGATATTGTTCTCCTCTTAAAGACGCACTTGGTGAAGTAAGTCAGTAAAGTTGGCGTTTTCCTGGGGCATGAACATATATAAACAGTTGCTCTATGAGGATTTTGCCCCATGCGGGGCTGGCCATAATGGTCATTAAGAGGCTCCCGTGGAAAATACTGATCATTTAGAAGGGACCCCAGTGTCAGATACTTGGACCGACAGGCAAAGTGTACTCTAAGGTTATTACTCTGTTTAATGTCGAACCACATCCAAGTCACGGATAGATTTATGGCAACACTAAGTGAGATAATCCTAGGGGTAGGGGAAGGGCTGGTATTAATAGCAGCGGATTTCAATGATTTGTGGAACACATCAGGGATAGAATGGGTAGAGCAGGGGATTAGAAAGGAACCCAATGAGATTGGGAGATGGACCTAATCCATCGGCTTGTTGGATTTGTGGCGAACCCTATAGCAGAAGAAATACGGATTTTCCTTTCATTAAGACTCACATTGATCGCGATCAGGCATACATTTCCTATTACTCTACAGATGCTTCAAGGGTGACCAAGATAGCCTACCTACTATGTTGGATTTCAGATAATTCTATGTTAATGGCCATGATAGTATTAGTAGCCCCTAGATGAGGGGGACAGTGGTAACTCAATGCTTATCACCTTGAAGATTACAGGGAGTACAAGGCAGGGTTATTGGAGGATCTCAAATAGAGTACAAGTTAGTTCCTGGAGATGGTGGGAATGGTGGACAACACTGGCACCCTATGAGAAGCATATAAAGCTGTGTCATGGAGGAGTTATATGGAGATGCTAGTGGAAAACGAAAGGGAGAGGGATAAAGAGATAAGGCAGGTGGAAGGTGCTATCACCCGATGGGAAGGAGATCCCTCTGATATGCAAAATGAGGTTTATATGCAGTTTAGGCATGAACAAGTGACCCAATCAGTGGACACCGTGCATTATTTAAGTTGGCTATCAAATGACCGGGTATATGAAAAAGGAGATAAAATGAGTAAGGTGTTCATCTGGCTCGTACATAGAAAAGAGACTGATGGATGGACGAGGATGGCTCTCCCAAAAGGTTGGAAGAGGAGATTGCTGTGGCCTTCACAACCTATTAAGCAAAGCTATATTGTAGAGCCAGGGCCATTGGAGAGGACTGTGAGAAACCTGAAGGGGTTCTCACTTCCTTCTTCCCGATATCCTCTGGCCATGTGACCAGGGAAAAGCCTTCGCTTTTGGATCCTGACCCTGGGGGTGGATATGCGAGGGAGGATCACCTGGGTGGAGGAGAGTTGGGGAATGGAAGGAGGATTTCATTAGGTGAGACACAGTATCCACGTTTCCGTTTCACAATGAACCTTCAGTTCCTGAAGCCTTCGTAGGGTACTGTCAAAAACCCTCCCTTTCTTCCTTTCAAAATAACCCTTGGGTTAATCATCAGTATAGAGGGACAGGGAAGAGAACAATAATGAGAACACCTCCCTATATGGGCAGGCTTGACCCACATTCACCTCAGTCTTCCCCAATGTCACACACATCAACTGTTCCACATTCATATCCCTTTAAGACTGGAACGAGGAAAAGTAAACTAGGAGTAATGCACACTTCCATCTATGCACACCACTTTGGTACTGGGCATGTCTCATTGACAAAAGTAATTACGGTCAGGTAAAGGACTTGCACCTGCAGCCAATTGAGAGGCTACAGGTGCATATAAACATGAGAGACCCACCTGGAAGGAGAGAACCACCTGGGAAGTGGGACATGGCAATCCCACATGGAGCAGGCTTGAGAGGGGCCGGTGAGAAGGAGTCTGAGAGCTGCAGGAAATCGAGAAAAGCGCTGCGGTCAGAACGGACCACAAGAGGGTCAAGAGCACTGCAGATCCCTGAGACGCATGTCCCCAGCTGGGGCTTGGGGACACAGAAGTCTCCAATACTCTGCAGACAGCAGCAAGAAGTTTCCAAAGAGGCGAGCGCTGCTTACCAGAGCTCCTGACGAGAGAGAGGGGAGTGAGCGAGAGGCTGAGAGGAAAGCAAAAGCACCCAGAGTAGCAGACGTACACGGGTGAGTGACAGAGAGAGGACACTTATGCTGTAGCACTATAGGGGCTTTGTGTGGGCAAAGGAAGATGCTGATTGAATGAAAGCTGGTAATGAATGGGTTTGGAGACTGAATGGAAAATATTGAATAAATAATGAGCAATTGAATCCCAACCTAAGGAAAAGATATGCTATATATATTTAAAAAACTACACGAGTGAAAATAAAGTGATGTGCATTTGTGAACGAAGTGAAGACAAGTCAAAAGCATTTATGGACTATGTGAAAGTACAAGCCAAGTGAAAGCCAGTAACGAGAGCTTGTGAAGCAAGTGAAAAGCAAATGATAAGCACTATTGGATAGTGTAAAAAGCAAGGTGGTGATAAGGAATTAACACCACAAAGTAAGTTGTGTGAATGTCACGAGTTGGCAGAGTGAAGAGACTGTCAAAGTGAAACAGAAGTATATAAGTCAAAGCATTGTCAAAGCCTTTTTCTGTCTTGTTCGCCTATTGAAATGCTCAAGCAACAATGTATTGTAAAATCTTATTTTTATTAAACAATAAAAAAATCTTTTTTAAAAAGTATATATGGACTAATGACACATAGGCATAGAGAAAGCCTGTGTTGGCAAGGAAGTCCAATGAGAATCAATGAACATTGCAAAGTGCCAAGGGATATCGGTTGCGTGACCTGGGATGGGTGGACCGTGTGGTCCGACAACTCCACCTAGACCGAGTGACCCCTACTTGGAGTGAACCAAGGAAAAGCAAGAGGCTGAAACTGTTTTGCCTAACAAGTGTTAAAGTGATTACAGAGAAAAGCAAGTTAAGGGAATTGTTGAAAAGCCTGAAAGGTTACTAAGTGAATTTGGAATCGATTTTGAAAACTGATAAAGTTAAATTGACTGTGAATTTGAAGCCAGGATAGATGCCTTCTTGGGAAGTGAACCTCGAGAGTTTGTGAACTGTGTTGAACTTGGGGAAGGGAACCCTGAGGTCTTTTTGTGGAACTGTTTTGAACTTGGGGAAAGGGAAGCTGGAAAACAAGTTAAGAGCTGGAAGATGCTCTGAACTTTATTTTGAACACTGTTTCTTTGGTTGCTGACATCCCTATACATTGTGTCCAAAACCTATACTTGCCCTGACAACTAAAGATATACAAACAGACTTTTGAGTTGACCATTATGACACAGACTATCCTTAGTTTCTTTAGGTAGGGAAATCCCACCTTAGCATAGGGCAAGTTAGGCCTTACTCAATCCTGACATTTGAGAAATAAACCAGTGTATTTTAGAAAGGCGAATCTGTTGTCTGTGTCTTACCTCATGATGCCTTCAGAGAAAACATCTAAAAGTGGTGTGCATGATCTCCCAGCGACACGATTAATGGACCAACTGAGGGACTCTGTGAAAGGGCCATTAACGCAGGCATGGGTGTAGAGTACTATCCACCAAATGTGAAATGGGAAGATGGCTAGTCCAAGTACCTTCATGGGCGAGTGATGGAAGATTATGTGTAATATCTGAGCAGAGACATCTTTATGTGACTGGAAAAGGGACACTTGCCCTTGGCCCCCACCCTCGGGGCTACCTGATCTAAAGAAGTCAGTTTCCATTGTTGACCAAACTTAAATAAAGCAAATTAGGATATTTGATGGCATGCTACCGAGGCTATAGCATTCTCATGTTTCTGTGGGGTTTAAATTGAACATGTACAATAGCCAGAGTTGAAAAGCATATTGATCAATTTGAGTGTTGTAATGGCTCAGAAGATATCTGTGTGTTAAGCACTCATTGCAGAGATTTGTGTTCATGGGCAAGATTACAATACCAAATTCCAGCAAGGCCAAGTGAGCCTTTCCTATGTCTGAAGTTGATAAACCTGATTGGTTATGTACTTTGTTTTGTAGCACCATATGTGCTATTATCACCAATGTGCCTTTTATACCAGTTGCTATAATAAATAACATATCATCATTATGGCATAGGTCTAGAAATCCGTTCCTTTAGATGGGGTGTAATACCTAGGCAGCAACCCCAAATGATGAGCATGAAATGTTGGTCCAGAGAGGTGATTAGGGATGTGAATTCAAGATTATGGAAACAAAGCGTTCATGCTTGTATCCTGACTTTGCCGTCAGATGATACAGTGATCCTGGACAATTCGTCTAATACCAATGACAGTACTGTGTGCACTTCCGTGAAAAGGTTTGTCATAAGTTATGCAATTTGTGTACTTTCCATGTCGGTTCTATAAAATGGACTTATTTGAGTTAATGGTAAGAACTGGAAAGAAAGTAGCAAAGTGCAGAAATTGCAGATTGGGCGCAAATTCCAGCTTCGCCCTTAACCAATGTATGATCCTGGGCATCTTATCTAATCTTGTATTGCCTAACTTGTCAACATTGTCAGTCCCTACATCTTTCAAAATTGTCAGCCCTTCAGATTGATTTCATTTTCAGGGTACAATCTTCAAAAAAGTCTTATTAATGGTTTACTATGGCTATAGTGTTGCTTTATATATAACGAGTGTGCAAGCCCAAATACATGAGCCAGATTGCATGAGAAAATACACTTTCAGAGTGTTAATATTACACTTGGCCTGGCCTTATATATTTCTGAGGCGACGGCTCCTTCTAGCGGTGACAACAGGCAAAGCGGGCAGTCTCTACTGCGCATGACTGTGTCGGACAAGCACACATCTGGCCTTTTATTATATTGTATGATAATAGTGAGCATTAATATATTGCACACCATGGCCACTTACTTTGGCTCTTTAACGGCAGCACAACTTGAAAACAATGTCCCTCTTCTTAGTCTGTTTGGAAATTGACACCTTCCTGGTAGCTTCTAATATGCATCCACTATCTATGTTATGATATTTGTAGAATTCTCCTTGCTTACAATTGGTCTCCTGTATTCTAGCTTTGACACTTTTGCATTCCGTGAAGCAGCTAATCTGAGTCCTTTGTCTATTCTGGGTTATGTGCACCTTTTTCTTATGATCTGTGTGCTGCATTCCTTGTGGCGGCTATTGGTATAATAAAAAGTGTCCTGGACATATGCTAGAATACATGTATCCTTGTCATGGATTGCTAATGTTGCTCTTGAAATGCTATTTGTTTATTATTCTGATTACAACAACAATGAAGAGGGTAAGGGAACTGAAAGGAAGTACCCACGTTTATTGTAATTGCTGTGTGGCAGCATATCAAGCTATGCATTGTGATTGCGACGAGGGGGCCGCGTCCAGACATTCTGGGTCCCTGAATTTCTTTGGTTCGGTGGAGGTGGGTCCCTAAGGTTTCAGTGCCCTAGTCCCAAATGTGTTTAAAATGGCTATGGATCTGAGCGAGCATCTCCTCAATATGTGTATGGACAGTAGCGACAAAGGAATTCTTCCATTGTGTGATATACATAAGGAGAGGAAACCCCAAGACTTGTGTGAGTTGTATCATCCCATTTCACTACTGTATGGGGAAACCAAGGTGCTGGCTAAGATACCGGTGAGTAGATTCTTTGAGATGATCACATCCATGGCCCATCTGGACCAGGGCAGTGTTATAACCAAACCGAAAGAGGTGGGGGGATTTAGACTGTTTGACCAAACTGCCCCCTAACTTTAGGTACACCTGAATTTCATAATCTAAAGAATTGGTCAACAGTATGTTGTCACAGGGTAAGATATCCCACCTTGCTTACAGGAAAACTGAAAAGGGGAAGGGATCAATTTCCTATATCTCTATGCGGTTGATAGACACTACAGAGATTGTATAGTGGGGAGTGGATACACGAAAATATACAATCACCAAAATGTTCACATATCAATTTTATTGGACATTCGACAATAATTAAAATTCATCATAAATATGCCAAAGTGGCATGATTGATTATTTCATACAGATCTTTGGCAGAGTCCATAAAAATTGGCACAGAAAGAAAAAAGGGAAGAGAAACAACCAACCACAATAGTGACAATTCAAGTACACCAGGAGTAGAAGTGTACAAAAACCATAGAAAAATATACGGTTAAGGAAGCTATAACGTGAACAAATGTGTCTAAATCAGCTAGCTCCTTCTAAGTCCAACCAAAAAAATAGCTTATCTAATATAGAATAATAATGAGGCTAAAATGATTACTAAATCTCACACTCCTTCACTCCCATTCAACCCAGGGCAGTGTTATGCCTAGAGGTCCACACGGATGACGTTTCAGAGATTATTTGGCCACTTTGGTCTAACGGGTTGGCTCCTGGGACTGTCACTGCTTCTCTTATCATAAGATTCAAATACAACCTTTGTATATGCGGAATGGACGTGAGTGTCGGTAGTACTAGAAAAGCCAGGCTTTGACTTTGGTAAATTAGGTGATATTGCTATATATGGTCCTCTTTACCAAAGTTATGGTAAATAGCTACACTTCCGGGGTTAGTGGACAAGGCAATGCTGTTCCCTAGCCCCACTTTCTTTCACTGTGACGGTCAAGCTGTTGACAGAATGAGATTAGAAGAAAACGATTAGTAGTAGGTTATTGAGATGTCATGGGCACAGAGGATAGTGTGTTATTACATGCAAGTGACCTCATGCTGTCCCTCAGCAATCCCAAGGTGCCCCTACTGAGGGCCACGGCCCTCATTACGACCCTGCCGGTAAGTATCAGCCATTACCGGCATGGCGCAAATAACGTGTCCGTGCTGCCCAGAGACCACTAAAAGCGGCACATTACGACTTCTCGGGCACGAGCATTGCGCCATGCCGGTAATGTAATCTCTGCCATGCCGTTAAAGGCCGTAAAATCCCACTTACCGGCATCGTATGCCGTGCAAATAGCACCTCCGCCACCCTAGCCATCGACATTAGCGGTCACCGCTAATAGCGGTAAACGCAATTAACGAGAACCACTATTAGCGGCGACCATAAACAAGCGGATCCAGAAGTAGCATCACCGCACAGGAACGGGAAAGAGCACGGCGGCCATCTTTAAAAACACAATCCATTGCCATCCTCTGTTACCAGTGGACACCTGACCAACACAACCTCCACAAACCTTCTACACAACCCATTCCACATCACATGCCAAAAGTTCAGGAGTTCATGATTAATTTTCAGAATGGCAAAGTCTCATTTGCCCTGTGCACTTTCTTCGATTGGGAAATAGCAGTTATTTTTTAATCCATTTTTTCTCAAAAAGTGAACTGTAAAATGGATCATTTAAAAACATTATTTAAAACATGTTCTCTGGGAGACCACCAGGGGGCGTAGACGTGATGGTCGCCTAAACCACTGTCTCTCTCTTCGAGCCCGTAAAATGTCGACTTTTAAGTAATGCAAGGAGGATTTACTCAGAAATTATCACGAGGAAAACACCAGCAGACGGATTAGCACCTTATGAGTGAGCGTCCTATAGATGAGACTTGAGAGAACGCGGTGATCAGCGTTTTTCTGGAGCTCCCAGGCGAGGAAGGGGAGAAGGCCAGGACTGGGGAAAATGGCAGCCGCCACCCGCACTACACGCCAAGATCTTTGACGCCACGTCCCTGCCAGCAAAACCAGCAAGACAGCAGCGGTCATCACCCGAGACACAGGAGACTGAGCTGGTCCTCGGCGAGGTGCTGGAGCGTGGAGAACATAGCGCGGATTGGGCATCAGCTGGCCCTGCACCCCGTTCGCCAGCACACACGGAAGCCAGCTAAGAAGCTGTTGCCGGTGGGAACGACCCGGCGGGGGTAAGCGGTGGGTCCCTCTGGGTCATTAACATCTATCCCGCCTCCCCCCCATCGGGGCCCGCTTCGAGCCTGCATTCTGTAAAGGCTGCGTTCGACTCCTGTGGAGTCGCAGGGGGCAACGGACTTCAGAGCAGCGTCACAGGTGCAATTTCAGTGTACTATTACCTACCAAAACAAAGTAAGAGCTAACTGAAGAGACGGGGCACAGTAACTCGAACAAGGGAAAGAGCCCCCCTCAGGTCTGCCGATCCTTCTTGCAGTAACAGGTGCCTAGGGGCTGGCGGTACACCTGAACCCTGACGGCCTTGCAGAGGTTCAGGCGTACCGACACAATTATGGAATCAGAAGAAGTCCAGAACTCCTCAGATATCCCAGGCAATGATTGTGATAGTGCAACCAAATTGCAACCAAATCGGACATTCGCCTTCTGCTCGGAGAAATAAGGTCAATGAAAAATAGCCTTACTGAAACAGTATCAGACCTACAAACAAAGGTGGGACTGCATAGAAGCGGTTGAGAACAACCACCAATCGTGTGACGTTACAACCATGCAATACAAAGCCAGACTCCTAGATCTAGAGCAGAAAGAATGCAATATAGAATGCAATATAGAATCCAAAATTGATGACCTGGAAAACCGAGAGCGACGGTCCAACATTCGCATAATAGATCTGGAGGAGGAACAAGGTGAGACCCCCTCAAGCCTGGAGAACACAGTGAAGGCCTTGATTTCGACTCTCTACAATGACACAAATCCAGCTAAGCTCGAGTTTGACAGGGTGCACAGAGCGGGTGGCCTGCCGAGGGGACCCCGCTCAGCCCTCGTTAAATGCCATTACTATGTGCAGAGGGAGGCCATTCTGCACAAAGCAAGAATAAAAGACACAATTGAATTTCGAGGGTCGAAAGTGAAGCTCTACCAAGATCTCTCCGCAATGACATTGGCAAAAAGAAGAGGGTGCCGTCCCCTAACGGGCTGGCTCCAGGAAAAGGGTGTGAGGTACCGATGGGGCCACCCTTTTGCTCTCACATTTGAATACAGCGGTGAGGAGTTTAGGATCACCTCAGTGGAAGAGGCGGAGCGGGCCCGCCGTCACCTACAAGGTCCTGCTGCGGGTTCGGACACAGAGGGCCGGAGAGAACCAACGGGACCACGTCGGGAGCAAGCCGACAAGCCACCAAGGAGAGGGAGAAATTGAAATATAAACGCCTAAACACTCCTTATATAATTTACTCTGCTCTCACTAAGGGTGTTAAGTTATTGTGCTCCAACTCCTGCAAAAACAGTCACTGCGAAGTCCCAATGTTGTTGGACAGTTGTTGTAATTGGTTGAAACTCGCAGGCTATGTTATTTTCCAGCAGTCCACTGTGCACTTTTCCTCGATCACACACAAATTGTTCCCCCCTTGCACGAACATTATGGTTAGAATTAGGGCTCGGAGAGGGGCCCACCCAGAGTGGCCCTTTTTGACCTAGGGTGTCTCTTTGTTTTTCTTCTTCAAGTGGGATTGCTCCCGGCAGCATCTCACACACGTGGGGGGAGTGAGGGGGGGAGGGGTTCACTCACCCATTCAATATACCAGACTTACACCACAGTAAGATTCTACGTACACACCACGCAACATGGCAACTGCTTTACAACCTCACCACGAGGGGGAGGGGGTCAAACAAGCAATGGGCCAGTGATCGCTATCCTTTCTAGGGTTAATGGCTCGCTCTGATGGCATAGTCTTTGGCTCCCTCAACGTCAAGGGTTTAAATTCCCCGCAAAAAAGGTCAATGTTAGCGCGACAGTTCGCACAATCCAAGCTTGATGTCCTTTTTATACAGGAATCAAAATACATCAGCGGGGGAGAAAGGAGAATCTGGGGAAGAAGGGCGGTGTGGGCATTCTCTTGCGTAAGGCCCTAGGAATCCAGATTGAACAGATATATAGGGATACGCAAGGGAGATATGTAGCTCTTAAGGGCAAATTGAGAACGCGCCCCATTAGACTGTGAGCGGCCTACGCCCCCAATCAAGGGCAGTCAGGCTTCTTCGAGCCACTGTTTGATTTGTTGGATAATTGGAGGGAGGATACACTTATCTGTGGGGGAGATTTCAATGTGGCGGCAGACCGAGAGCTTGACTGGCACCCTGCACAACAGAACGCTATGCCCCCAAGCAATCTCCAAGGCAGTGGATTCCTGAGTCAGCTAAGAGAACACCATTTGATAGACACCTGGCACACAACACACCCGGGAGAAAAGTCTTTTACCTTTTTTTTCACCACCACATCATACTTTTTCAAGGATTGACTACCTCCTGTTAGGGGCTGAAAATGAAAGTGACATTCTAGAAACATCCATCCAGGTGGTGGCTTGGACGGACCATGACCTATGCACCCTAGATTTAGACCTAGGCGCTCTTCCAGCCCAAGACCGCCGGTGGCGGTGTAATGATTTTCTATGTAGAGACCCGATTTTCAAAGAAACCCTTTCCGAGGTCATTAAAGACTATTTTGATACCAATGACACAGACGGCATGCTGTTGAACACGGTCTGGGAAGCAGAGAAAGCCACAATAAGGGGAATCCTGATATCAGAGGGTGCGGCTAAGAAAAGGCTTCGGCTGCTTAAGGAAAGAGAGCTAAAAGAAAGCATCACCTGGCTAGAACGCACCCTTAGAGAGCACCCCACAAATGATATTGACACCGTAATGAAAGTTAAAAAGATGAGGGAAGAACTAAAAGACATATGGAACGGCAAAGCTCTCACACAATTTAAGTACCTTAAGCAAAAATTCTTTGAAAAAGGAGACAAAGCCCATATGATGCTGGCTAACAGGCTTCGGAAACAGAGAGCGGACAGAGCAGCAGTGTTTAAAGTCAAAGGCGAATTAGGTACCCCTCTCAGCAACCCACAAGATATAGTCAACCGCTTCTCTGAATACTATTCGAAGCTGTACACAGCAGAAAATAGCAGTACCCACTCTACAATTGAAGAGTACTTAGCTGCCCTTCCCCGCCTGCCCATTACTGAAGACCACCTGGAAATGCTCAATGCCCCAATCATGGCAATAGACGTGCAGGGAGCCATCTCGGCTCTCAAGGCTGGCTCAGCACCAGCTCAGGACGGATTCATGCCAGCCTTTTATAAAAACAAATTCCAGCACGCTCGCTCCATTCCTCGCTAAACTGTTCAATTCCATCTTTGAGTACGGACAAGCCCCCAAGTCCTTCATTGAATCTATAATTATCGTTATCCCTAAAGAAGGTAAAGACTCCACGGAATGTTCATCACATCGGCCAATTTCCCTGATAAATGTAGATGCTAAGATCTACTCCAGCATACTGGCTGCCCGCCTGGCTCAAGTTCTCCCCCAACAGGTCCATACTGACCAGGTAGGATATGTGAGAGGACGGCAAGGGGCAGATAATATTAGAAAAACCCTGGACCTTATGGCACGCTCCGAGAAGTGGGAGAAGACCCACTCTTACTATCTGTAGACGCCGAAAAGGCATTTGACCGATTAGAATGGCCCTTTTTGGGAGCAGTCCTGAAATGGGCAGGGTTGGGGGCTGCGTGTATACAAGGGGCAAGGGCACTGTACCGTTCTGCCCAAGCCAAGGTTTCAATCAACGGGTATCCTCACACCCTTTCGATCTCACTCAGGGTACAAGGCAGGGATGCCCACTCTCGCCCCTTATCTATGCCCTAGTAGTGGAACCCTTTTCTCAAGCCATTCGGTCCAATTCCATGATCAAGGGTATTCCCCAAGGGGGTAAAGAATACAAACTAACTATCTTCGCGGACGATATCCTCCTGTACCTTACCGAACTATCAAACTCCATCCCGGCATTCTTTCAAGAACTATCGAGATATGGCGCCCTCTCGGGTTTTCGGGTTTATCTACAAAAAACTATAGCAGTGCCCTTAAAAGAGAACGCCAAACTAGTAGAGCGTTTGAAAACAAACTGGAGCTTTTAAGTACACACTGACTCAGTCCGATATTTGGGGGTAAATATAACAGTTTCCCTCCCCGACCTCTTCGAAGCCAATTACACCCCACTATGGAAAGCTAGCCAACATGATATATCTAGATGGCTCAAACTACCCATGTCCTGGGCAGCGGGTTTCACTACCATAAAAATGAACATCCTAAAACGGTTCTTATTTCTATTCCAATCCCTCCCTGTCCTGGTCCCGCAGTCCTTCCTGGCAGATGTAAAGCGCAAATTACTAAGATTTCTTTGGGCCGATAAGAGAGCGAGGATCCCGTATTCCACGTTAATCCGACCCAAAGAAGAGAGAGGGATGGGCTTCCAAGACCTTGAAGAATATTATAGGGCAACGCAACTTCGCGTGCTCCCGGACCACCTGTGCGAGAACCCAGAAAAGCAGTGGGTAGCAATAGAAAACGATTTCTTTGCACCAGTCACGCTTGGAGAATGGTTATGGGTTCCATTATCGGCCATGATGCAAAGAATTAGAAAGCACCCCATCCTCAAGGTATTGTGGTCCCTCTGGCACCCATCTCGAGTTATGCAGGGTGTCACGACCTGGCCCTCTCCCTTGAGCTGCATCTGGTCTCCACCCATTCAGGAATTGTTAAGTGAGGTCCAGCGATTCCAGCCTTGGTATGAAGCTGGTCTTAGCCGAGCCGGTCAGCTGTGGAAAAACAAGGTATTTACCACCATGGAAGAATTGAAGACCGACCTGCAGGGCGTAGAAGTTCCCCCCATGCTCTTCCTCCAGTTGAGAAGCGCCATGCATGACATCAGGTGGGGTGATTCCCTAAAGCGCTCCCTAACACCGTTTGAGCAAATATTGAGTTCACCCCAGGGGTCCAGAGTTCTCATATCAAAAATATATAAATCGCTGATCACAAGGGGTCACTGTCGACGCCCACCGTCAGAAGTAAAATAGGAAGCCGATCTAGCCATAGAAGCTCAACCAGAAATATGGAAGGGTATATATATGGCGGTGTGGACGTCATCAATGTCCATGCAATACAAAATGCACAACACACGGCTACTGATGAGGTGGCACTACACACCCCTCAGGCTGTCCAAAATGTTTCCCAGGATATCTCCCTACTGCTGGAGAGGCTGCGGAGAAAGCTGTGATTACTCGCACAAATGGTGGAAATGCGATAGAGTGCAGGTCTACTGGCGGGAGGTGCTGGGGTGGATCCGAACCATAGATGGGGTCTTCAGGGAACTGACACCAGTGCTAGTGCTGTTTGGCGTAGAATCAGAAGAAGACGAAGCATATGAGTTCTTGACGCACTTGCCAAGTAATTTGCTAGTAGCGGCCAGAGTGTGCCTGACCGTCAAATGGAAGTCAGCCGCACTCCCCTCAAAAAGAGAATGGTTGATTAAAGCACATGTCATTTATGAAACGGAGAGCCTCACGGCCGCTGTAAACGAATCACGCAGAAATATTGACATGATATGGCTGCCCTTCCTAGAATACTATACATCAAATTGGGAGCCCACAGACTAATTTGACCTAATCATTAATGAGACCAGCAAGCCAATACAAGAGCAGTGCCCTACACTGTCAGTCAATTGTTCACCCCAAGTCACAGACTATATATCTACACTACATGTCTCGGCATGAGGAATAATAGCAGTGACCAAAGCAGAATCTGTACAATACTGTTAATTGTTAATTTGCATTTTGTTTTTGTCTTTTCATCTGGTGAAATGGGATGAGTGGATGGGGGGGGCAGGGGAGGGGTTTAATACACAAGGCCTGAGTTGATTACTGCTTCGAATGTATCTTTTAATTGTTTTTTGAGATGACACTACAGAAAAGTACTGTGAATTGAACATGTATCTGCATTGTCTTGTGTAAAAAAAAAAGGTTAATAATAAAAATACATTTAAAAAAAATGTTCTCTGTGTGTGGGATTTTGGGGGGTTCTCCTCCAAATTGTGTAAAAATATCGACCCGCCACCATTGACCTCAACTTATTAAAATTGCCAATGCCCCCTCAGGAGTCACCAGTCCTCACAGCAACAATAGTTGCATCCACCACTGGCATGTATATACTAATTTCACAGGCCACAAAGAGTGGCGGCTGTTACATTTGGGCGCTAAGCACCGCCCCCTTGTTTCTACGCTACGTGAAAGATGTAAGTTTTTTTTTAAAAACCTACAACCTTTTCCTAGTGCAATGCTTACCGTGCCCCTGCGGCAGCATGATCATCACAATTACCACTTCCAAGGACCAGGGCCAGTGCAGTTTGAGGAAGGTTGGGGTGATGTGGATGAATTTGGGGAGCCCTTTCGGGTTTCGGAGAGGTTCCATGTAGAGGTTGAAGATCAAGGGGAAGAGGATGAATCCTTGCAGGACTCCACTCCTGATGGGTAGAACTGGTGAACTGTAGGAATCCATTTGGATGAATTGGTGACTGTTGATGAGGTAGGATTTTGACACCTGAGGACGATCTCACTGGTCCCCATGGGGCAAAGTAGAATGTCAGTGACTGTCTGGTGGTCTACTCTCCAACGTGGCTGAGAGGTTGAGGAGAACCAAGAGGCAAAGATGGCCATTGCAGAGGAGGTCAAGGATATGTTTGATCACCTGGATGCTAACTGTTTCCGTGCTGCATCTGTGTCTGAAGCAAACTCTGTAGGGCTCAGGAGGTTGATGGGGTCAATGTGTTGTTGGAGGAGTTGGTTGGCTACTGCTTTCTCTTGGTTCTTACCAAGGGCGGGGAGGCCGGTGATGGTGACGTCATTGAAGAGGTTGTGGAGGTCCAGTGTTGGTTTCTTCAGAAATGGGAGGATTTTTCTGGTCTTTCAAGTTGAGGGGAAGGTGCCTTGAGTGAGGGAGGGAGTTGATGATTATTGCCAAGTAAGAGAGGAGTACTTCAATCAGAAGTGCCTTGAGTATGGAGATAGGGAGGATGCTGTCTGTGTATGATACGGACTTGGTGCCTTCCACTGCCCACGCTACCTGACACAGGGTGATCTGCTCCCCACTGTTCCTCACCTGGTTGCTTGTAGATTGCTTGCTGCCAAATTGACTGCACTCCACCTTCCCTGTTGTTAGCTACCTGTTCCCTTGTTATCCGTTTCCCTCACCGGGTTGTTACCCCTATGATTGTAAAGTGCTCAGTTGCTTCCGGAAGCTAGGTCTGCCCTCAATAAATACCCAAACAATACTAATAAAGGGGTGGGAGAGTGGAAATCATGTCTTCCTTGGTGAATGTCTTGAAAGTTGCCTAGGTGGGGGTGGTGGTTTTGCGGGTGGGATGGGTGGTGTGCTCTCACTTGAGGCATTGGTGTCTAAGTGCTGGCAGATCATGCTGATCTTGTTGATGAAGAAAGAGTTGATGGCAGTTGATTGTTCAATGGAGTGGGGTACATGTAGGCCAGAGAGAGGGTTATTTCAATGCTTGAAGGTTTTGAAGAGGGCTCTGACTTCGTTGTTGGCCTTGCCTATGGTTTTTGTAGTAGTAGTTGGCCTTGTAGGTTTTGATCAGTCATGTAACAATGAGTTCCTTGACGCAGGGGGAGGTTGGTTGTGCTGTGGGATTGTCTTAAGTCTTTTCTTTGTCTGTGATGGTTCTTTGGTTGAAGTTGAGTTCTTGAGTGTACCAGGGTGCAGAAGGTGTAGGCTTGAGGGTGCTTTGGTTCACCAGGGTATGGTATTTGATGTTGTTTATGAGGGTAGTGTTCAGTTCTTGGGGAAGCAAGTCGGGCCTCATTACGAGGAAGGTGGTAGGGGGTTAACAGTGCCGGTAGAGCTGCCGGCCCCGTTAACCTCCTACCGCCTCATTACGAGGTCCCGCGAGCAGACCAGGATGCAAACAACGGGCCCGTTGTTTACATCCTCCCCATTTCCATTGAGCCCTATGGGGGCTCGAATGGGAATGGGGATGTACAGGGTCTGGGTTCCTGGAATGGGGAAATACCGGGCACTCCAAGGTCGGAATGGCCCGATATTTCCCCATTCCAGGAACCCGGACCCGGTACAATTGCGGCATGGCTACCTCCTTCCTCGTAATGAGGCCCATAGTCCTAGTTCATCCGAGGTAGATCAGCCCATGCGAGGTGGCGGTTGTTAAGGTCTTCCATAAGAACTTCTACTTGAAGGCGTGTTGCTGGGTTTTTGATGGTTGTGCTTGACTGGTGTGATGTGATTAAGAGTTGCCAGGGTAGCTTTGAAAACCTTGCCTAGATCTATATGCAACAGAAGGTTGGGCTCCCTAACCTTAGGTGATACTGTTGGGCCTCATACATGGTTATAATCAATCATTGGGTTTTTGCAGACAGAGATAGGCCAGACATAAGGTTGGAAAGAGAATGTATGGCTGAACAAATGCCAATCCAGACTCTGCACAAGACAACTGCATACACTCCCACTAGCAGGCAAGCTGACAGTCCAGATGTGGCAAGATTGAAGTGGGAAAATAGCTTGGGGGAAACCACATTACTAACATCCCTATGGCATACTGACTTCATGATAGAACTAAATTGAGCTGCTTATGGTAAATCTTGGGCAAGCATGGGTATTACATGAGTTGGTGACATGCTTAGGGAGGGTCAATAAAAAGTCAGGGGAAGAAAGAACTGGCCTGTGGCAAGAGAGCACTAAAAATATCAACTGTCTGACAAGGGCCTTGATGAGGGGTAAGAATACCTATCCCGACCAGTGGCGTACTAGAGAGAGGTCCAGGCAGGACCCGTCATGCTAAAGTTTGGAGAAAGACTCAAGGTTAACCCACAGAATAAAGCCGGAGGTAAGGCCTGTTATGAACCCTGAATTCTGGCGGAAGACTTAAAGACTTGTAACTGTGGTCTACAGAAAGACCTACTGAATCGGAAGGTCTGGTCTGGTGGGTTATGATAATGTAGACAGGTGTGCTACACTGAGACTCACCACATAAACACAACAGTGCTCTGACCTTCTATCTTAATTTTTTTGTTGTTCTATCCAGGCCAGGACACAGCACTTAGATATCCCTGGTATCCCTTGTTACTCTTGTTTCTTGGTATTTTCGCACGGTTGTTGTCCGTGGGATTTGTTTTCTCTTTTCCTCCCCCTACATTGGGATATATCACATTGTCACTTTGTGCTTTGTTACATTTTTTGGACATTCCAGATCCACTATTTTGACCTGTTGTGTGTCACAGTACTGATTAGTTCCAATACATCATGGCGGCTGATAAAACCCATAGCTATGATGACAAATATGTGGCTGAGTTACTGGCCAAATCCTTGTTATTTTCTAACGATGGACTAAGTTCTCCTCTGACCAATATTAGCAATTGGGATGAACTTTTCCAACTTCGTGAAAGGTCCATCCGCACAGAACTCCACGGTACTATTATGTTGGAATATTTACGTAACTGTGTCTTACCACAAGGTCTAGTGGTGAGGAATGAGCCGCAATTATTCCTGGATAATAAAGAATTCATCATTAGGTGGAGGTATATTGCGAACAAGTGCGGTAGGGACTGGTTAATCCTAAAAATCGACACTGCGAAAGAGATGTCAGTTAAACAACTTGAAGAACTTACTAAATTAGAAGAGGCCATTAAAAAACTAGTGCCGCTGGAAGTATACACCAAAAGGTTGGATGAGATCATTCGTGAGATGAATGATTTTAAAGAATCCATGGTACGAGATCGTATTAGACGGCTTAAGACAGACATCACAGATTTTTCACATGAGAAAGCTTTTCAATACACTCAGGAGGGGTACGTACCCGATCAACATTACGACGGGGCACCCAGATCTCAACAACAAAAAAATACGAGGTTTACTAATACCTCATTTAGCTCACACAGCTCGGATGATGATACATTTGCTCGTGGGGGCGGTGGTAGACAACAGAGATGTGGTAACAGTCGCGGTCGTGGCAATTCCAATAGACGAAGGACTCAGAACACTCGTCCATTCACAAGAGGGAGAGGACCTTCTGTTGGTTTTTTAGATCAGGACCTACAAAATTGGGATTACGAACCACCAGTGAAAAGGAGCAACAAAGCTTATTAATAGATTTGTCATCATACAGACCCACACCAGTTGAGATATCAGTTCTGGAAAAAGGGTTTGGGTTTGTTCCTACTGTTGCCTACGACCGATTTGTCTCAAGAGTTGAAATAGAGGGACTATTTAGGAAAATACATTTGAAACAGTATTTTCACGAGAATCCATCTGAGGATGAAGATAGAAATAGTGGTTTACATAACCGATCCTCTTTTCACCCTCTGACCACGAGCTATAGTCCAGAGTCTGTCGTATTTGAGAGAAGGGTTCTGGCTGATTTGGAAACACTGGAAGGTACACAGTCCCCATATGCTTTTCAAAACTGTTCGGCTGCACAGAAAAAAGCGTTTGATTCCCTCAAAAATAAAAAGGCCATAGTAATTCGAAGTGCCGACAAGGGTGGCGCGATAGTGTTACTGAATCGTCAAGATTATGTTACAGAATGTTTACGACAGCTTTCAGACACCACTTTTTATAGACCTGTTGAACAAGATCCCACGGGACGTCTGATGAACCTCATTGCTCATCAAGTTGAAAAGGCGAAAGATAGGCACTGGATTACTCGGAAGGAAGCCGAATATTTAGTAAAAAAGGACCCCAGTATTCCTTTGTTTTATATCCTGCCCAAAATTCATAAGACACTGTCGAATCCCTCCGGGAGACCGTTAGTGTCTGGTACGAACACAGCGTTGGAACCATTAGCGAAATTCGCTGACTCTTTTTTGAAAGGGTTTGTTAGCAAAATGACGTCTTACGTCCAAGATTCTATGGCAGTGATCAAGCTGATTGAGAATCTACATTTCAATCCACAGCAGGACATTCTCGTCACTATGGATATTGTCTCTTTATACACAAAAATTCCACAGTCGTCCACATTAGATGTAATTGAAGAGCTGTTACTATCGAAACAAGTCTCTGGTATGACACCAAATTTGTTTATTTTATGGTGCACGGAGCTGGCTCTTACTGAAAATTATTTTCAATTCGATGGCCGTTTTTATCAACAGGTCCATGGTACTGCCATGGGTTCGGCCGTGGCACCTTCTTTGGCCAATCTTTATGTGGACTATGTGGAACATATGAGTGTTTATAGTGAACATAAGATTTTCAGAGAACATCTCTCATTGTGGCGGAGGTACATCAATGATGTTCTGTTAATCTGGCATGGTGATGAAACAACTCTATCAGCCTTTTTTCAGTGGTTAAATGGGATTAATCCTTTTCTGAAGTTCACTATGAATTTTCATAAGGAACAGATAGATTTTTTGGATTTAACCATCTTTTCCAATCCTTCCACTAATTTGTTGGGATTGAAACCGTTCCACAAGATCACTGACAGGAATTCTCTTCTCAGATATGACAGCTTTCACCCCAAGGCTTTAAGGGATAATTTACCGTTTGGACAGTTTTTGCGACTCAAACGGAATAGCAGTGAAAAAGAGAGGTTTGAGTCAGAGGCCTCCATTTTGAGTCGTAATTTGATCCAACGAGGTTATCCTAACAAAATCGTGAAGAGATCATTGAACAGAGCCTCCAATAATCATCGGGAGGCGTTACTTGAATACAGACCCAAATCCAGTTCTTTTAAATCTGATCCACTGGTGTTTGTCAGTACCTTCAATTATCTTTCTAATCATGTGGTCAAGATTGTCAAGAAACATTGGCATCTTTTAGCACAAGCTAAGATACCTGTGGTTGTTCCACGGTGTGCTTTTAAAAGGGGGCGCAATGTCAAGGAATTGGTGTGTAGGAACGACATCAGCAATAAATTTGATACACAATCCACCATTACACAACAGTGGGGGTTACCGAAATTAAGAGGACATGCCCCTTGTGGCATGTGCACCTGTTGTCCCCTTACTTAACGAACCACCGAGGTCAACATTGGGCTCCCTAGACCCTAGAAGCAAAGTGGGTTCACGAATTGCAATTCAAGCTTCGTCATATATGCCATTTGGTGTCCATGCCAAAAAATTTACATTGGAAAAACAGAACGCAAAATTAAAGTCCGTATTAGTGAACACAAAAGCTGTATCAGACTAAGGAACCTTACAGCACCCATGGTGGGGCATTTTATAATGCGGAATCATGGATGTGATGACTTAAGATGGACAATACTCAAAAAGATTGCAGTCACTAAGAACATCTCTGTGGACAAACACACTTTATCCAAGGAGGAGACTAAACTTATCTTGCTTAGTAAAAGCCATGAGGTGGGCTTAAACGAGGCGATTGATTGGAATTTTTAGTGGGTGCTGCTTGACACCACATACCACCCTACACTTAGACCCTTGTTTGTGAGAAATATATTGAGCATTCAGTTCCGCTCAGTTGAGGTCCCAGATTGGTTTATTTCAAATATGACCAGGACGATGGATTGTTAGACGTCCCATGCCGCCAATCGTTGGGGACTTATTGAGTTTTGCTCATTGAGTTTTGTTTTTTACGTATTGACACAAGGTTGGTCAGGTATCAGCATTTTCGTATGACTGTGCCCTTCACGATGTAGGTTTCTGCGTTAACTTTTGTAACACTCCGCTTTGGATTTGGCACAAGCAGACTCTACTCACCTGGTTCTTGTCCGGCAGCTGACATCTGCAAGCCTCACTACTAATGAGAGCTACAGGTTTCGCGTGATGATCGGGAAGTGCATTTTGATGACACCCGACGTTACGTGCCGATCACGTGTCTACGTGAGCACGTATATTAGCCGGAAGTATTCAGCTTGATTTTTGGATACGTTGGCTGATTTAATGCTCACGGCAACCCACGGTGAACGACTAAGAAGTTTGCAGGTAAGAGGGTCTGCGGTACGCTCCCGTTTACGGAGGTCTTGGTATTGGAGGGATATAATTATGATTTTACCGTAGTCTTGGTTCCGGTCCGAGGACCGTAATTATGAAGATGTTGATAGAAGGGGGTACCTGCTGTTTCCTTCTTTATGTCTCTCTTTTCTTGCCCACGCTGGACATGATTTTGTGAATCGACACGATTTCCCTTTCCCGGAACGGCGGGGAATGGACTAGATGTTCTGTGCTAATGATTCATTTGTGAATCTAGCACTCTAACAGTGACGTTTCATGGTTTAATCAGATTCCTTCTTTTTCCTTTTCTCTGTTCTTGTTGTAGTATTGGTAATCAACCTTTACAGAGGGTGCTTCTGTCGCTTCCTCATTGGACGTGCCTGGCTCGTTGGCAGTCTCATCTAAGGCACACACTGCCAGACCTTTGTGGAAAAGGTAAGCTTGGGTGACTGAAGCCCATTAATGTGAAAGAGCGTGTTAGATCGTGGGTCTTCACCATGAGTGGTGTAGTTTAACCAAGGCTTTTCTCATACATGATGTGCATCTGTGGGGAATTATATAGGTTTTCTATCCTTTTAGTTCCATAATGGTCGTTAACTAATGGGTCTTTGCCTCTGTATTTACAGGTGGGCGAGAATTCGCCGTTATACAGATACAGAGCCCACAAGACTGGGCTCCTCTACTTGATTAGGTGCCTAGTGTCATTTTACTGTTTTGTGATTCTCTACCATCCAGTCTGGTTCTCAGCAATATTATCACTTGACTTAGTTATACCAGATTGACTGTGAGTATTTGGCTTGAAATGAGAACACTCTCTTTCTCTTCCCTTGTTTTGATGCATGGCACATTGGATGGTCATGGTTGGTTATACCTTGGATTGAGGTATGATCGTAGTGGTTCTGGAGGTCTTGAAATGTCACAAGGTGCTGGTGATGGTGATAATATTGTGGATGCACTAATTGATATGGTGTTTCCTAACATGGTTTTGGATCTCGGTCCACATGTTTTTCCTAGTGTTAGTGGTAGATGTAAGATACTGGTAACCTTTTTCTACGCCCCGTTTATTTATAGGACGGTGGTAGTAATGTTCAATTCAGTAACTGAAGCATTTAGCCTGATTGAAGTTGTGTTTTTATGTTTATATTTAGGTGAGCCTTGTCGGTGTAGTACACTTGTTCTCCATTTTTTCTATCTACATTCCACACGACTCCGCTGGACCTTAATGCCCCTGAAGAATTTCTGTCAACTAAGAATTATACAGAAAGAAACATGTCGGGTCGGGGAATGTTCTGTTATTTATAAACAGTTTTTAGTGATATTTGCACGAGTCGGAATAGATTATATAAATAAGAGATTGACTCAATTGTGCTAAAATTCATGGTTCATATTAATAATGGCCTAGAGATTGTAGAAATTGTATAATTGTGTTTTTTTAGCATGTTTGTTTTTACTGATGAAATATTTGTTATGTTTGAGTGACGTGACGAATTGTTTGAGTGTGAATGCAGTACGGTTGAAGTGTGGTGTGTTGTGGTTTTAGATGGGAAATATGTATCTTATCAGCCCAATGAAATTGTTGGATTGACTAATGAATTTATGGATACACATATCATTGTATGTTTTTATATTCATGAAAGCAATTTTTTGATCCATATATGTTAATAAAAAATAATGAATAATGAAGAGCGTCTACTGGTTCGAATTCAGTTTGTTTCTACCTAGTATTTGGTTGTATTGAAAGACTCATTTTTTCAGAAGATGTTTATTGCACCTTGAATTTATCTGGGTTATAATTATGTAGACAGGTGTGCTATACTGAGACTCACCACATAAACACAACAGTGCTCTGACCTTCTATATTAATTTTTTTGTTGTTCTATCCAGGCCAGGCCACAGCACTTAGATATCCCTGGTATCCCTTGTTACTCTTGTTTCCTGGTCTGGTGGAAGACTGAGGCTAAGAGAAATACAAAGAGCCTTTTGAAAATCAGGAGAGGCATGCAAGTCGGTGGTGTAGCCTGTAGCAGGAGAAATGTGGAAGAGCCTAAGAGGCAAGGTCCCGGTGAGGACCTGCCAAAAACCCTGAAGTGGAGGTCTGGAAGAATAACTACAATAAAGCTATGAAAAGGTGATCCTGGAAAAAATAATCTGTGAAGCACCGAGTTTACATAATGAGAGACCCATTGCAGACTGTGAATTAAGACCAGGGGCCTCATTACGACCGAGGCGCTAAGTGGTTAACGGCACCGTAAAAGGCTGCGGTGCCGTTAACCACTTAGCGCCTTACTACGAGGTCCCTTTGCGGGACCCGACCTGAACGGCTGGTCTGGACCAGCCGTTAAAGTAGGGACCCGCAAAGGGACCTCGCAGGCAATTACGGTACCGCAATTTGCGGTACCGTAATTGCCGCCTTCCCCATTCCCATTGAGCCCTATGGGGCAAAAATGGGAATGTGGAAGGGCCAGGGTGAAATGGGGAAATACCACCCGCCAACCTTCGAATGGGGCGGTATTTCCCCATTTCACCATGGCGGACTCGTTACAACACCGGCACCAACCATGGTGCTAATAGCGCCATGGTTTAGTGCCGGTGTTGTAATGAGGGCCCAGGTTCAGAAGTGACCCACTGAAAGAACAGGGGGAATACGGAAGCCTGAGAAATGTTAAGCACAAACCAACATCCAATAGAAAGTCAGAGATGATTGTGATGTGATCCACAAACACCAGAACTAGGAACCTTGGAAAAAGGTTGAGAGGTCAAGGTGAAAGCGTAGCGCTTTGAGGGTGGACCTGACTGTGAGTACCAGCTATGAGAGCTTTTCCTGAGGAGATGGTTTGATTGATTGCATTAGGGATGGAATTTTAAGAGTAGGAGTGCGCTATTCTTTTGGCCATTCATTGGACATTTTATGGTAGTGAAAAGGCTAAGGACTTGTTAAGACTATTTTATTTATTGGACATTTATAAGGCGCTTATATAGCAGGACAGTGTTTCAAAGGGCTACAAGGCAAAAGGGAAGGGAGCAAGGGAACAAATAATAATAGAAATGACAATAAATAAAAGACAAGAGCGGTCCTACTAGGCCTTGTGACATTCGTAGCATGCAAGTGCAGCAGAAGAGAAAGGGGTTGGGGCGGGGGTGTACGTGCTAGTGGGTTCCAGCAAGTCGCTTCCGAAAGTCGCTCTTACGCTGTTAAGCGGTTCAGCCTAACGTGACTCGACCAGAATCTTAGTATGTCCTAGTGAGCACCGTGAAAAGAGCTATCTTGCAGGCACAATTTGGTGATGAGAGCGGGTGAACATATCTAATAATAACTGTGTAACGAGGTGAGATGCATATGTTTCAGAGCTAGTACATTTGAACGTGCTTGCAAATGACGCTGCAATGATTCTCTTATAGTACCCTTAAAGTATATGTTTTGATCTGAGTAGACGCAAAATGACAGTTACATTGTAGCTGAAAGAACTGCTTGTTTGTGCGTGTTAAAAAGCTAGCGCACCAACCGTGTGTTTGTAAGCGGCTTGTAAGTGGCTCAAGTTATAATCGAGTTATAATCTATGGGAAATATGTGTGGGTTAAGCATTGAAGTGAGCCCATGAAAGGTGCTGAGAGGAAGGCGAATATGTATTCCAAAGGTTAGAACACAATCCAAAATACATGCCATGTCATGTAAACAACTTACATAGTATTTTCCCAAAATCCTAACTCCAGCTTCGAATGTAGCAGCTAAAGAACTTGTTAATGATCTCATTTTTTATTTATTTATTTTCGTTTTATTTTATACAAGAAACCTTGATAAATTTAACAAAATCTTCATTTCCTCGTTTCTTCATACAATATGGTAGGCATTCACATTTCTACTGACTTCTTTCGTCGCAAGTTTGTCGTTTACAGATTTCTAGAGCGAACAGGAGTGAGTAAACTACTTCTTTTAAGGCTCAGCAGGGATTTCCGTCTCTTGTTTTTTTAACTCTTTGAAGGTTGCCTCAATCAGGTTTGCTGTAGCCATTGACCATCTTGTGGATTCGCCTGATATCAATCTGGACCAAACTTCGTCTTCTTGGAACATCCATGGGTTTTCCATCAACGGTAGTAAGTAGGTGGTTCTGTTTTGTTCGTTTTTTACGCAATTTAAAACTAAATGCCTTAAAGTTTCTTTTGTTGCTGTCTTTTTGCATAGACGACATTCTGTAATGCCGGAGGTGGCTCTGATCTTGAGGATTTCTTGTGTTGGTAACAAGTTGAGTCTAGCTTTCATCAGCAATATTCTTTTTCTTTTATCTGGAAATTTACTGCAGTACTTGATCGGTGATTTTGCTCTATTAAAGGTTGGAGGGAGGTGTGACAGCAGTTTGTTATTAGCTGCCAGTTCAAGAGTTCATATCCAGTCAACCATTGCTATTTTGTTCTTGATTTTATCGGGATTTTCTTTGAGCTCTGAGATAGAGCACCCTATTTCCTGCAATTTCTCGCTCCTTTTTTCTTTCCATTTTCCCAGAGCTTCGCATTTATTATTATCCATCTCGTCTTTGATGATAGAGAAGGCCGGCAAGCGCTCGTCTGTCAAGGTTTTTCTGAAGAAGTTCATGGCTCCCTGGGCCACCGTGGCTTCTAATGATATTAAGCCCAGCTCCCTTCTGATTGCTGCCATCGACGTCGACTTGGGAAGACTCAACACTGATTTCCAAATAAGGCCTTCAAGCTTGGTCCAGATATTAGTTAGGATTGAAAGCGAGACTTCCATTCCGTAGGTCAAAGCAGGGATGATTTTTCCCTTATAGAAGTTTAAGGCTGGTGTCAGCGAAAATTTGCCAAATTTTTTATCAATGAGTCGTATTTGTGATGTTAGACGATTAGCTTTGGCCCATAGAGATTTTTGCATCGCCAGAGATGTCTTTGAGCTGTCTAGCTCGAATCCCAGGTTTCTGATTGCTCTGACTGTCTCGATCTTCTCTTTTTCCAGAAACCAGACTGGTTCCTTCAAATGTTTGTTCGTCGCTTTCTCAATCGTTAAAACTTTATTTTTATTTTTATTGATGACCAGGTGATTTTTGGTGATGTATTTTGCCAGGTTGTTAAGTTTGCGTTGAAGGCCGATTTTTGTCTGGTCGATTAAGATAATATCATCGGCGTAGAGAAGCCTTGGTATGGTAGTTTTGCCTAGTTTAGATGGAAAGCACCTGGTTTCGTTTTCCGAGTGTTGAAAGTCGCTTATGAAAGAGATGAAGAGGGATGGTGCTAGGGGGCAGCCTTGTTTGACCCCTCGTGTAATCCTGATCTCATTCCTGCTTGACTGAGTTTCACTCTTACGGAGTTGTCTGAGTGGAGTGCTTTGATCGGGTCAAGGACGGATTTAGGGCAGTTCCTGGCTTCAAGTTTTGTACACAAAGCGTTGCGGTCAATTTTATCAAACGCCTTTGATAAATCTATGAAGGCTAAGTGGATCTTTGGAGCACCTTCCTTTACCTTAGCCGATAAGATGTTTATGATCCTAATGTTTACCAAGGTAGATCCTTTTTTTTAAAATCCAGTTTGAAGGTTGTCACTGTATTGGCCCCTTTTCTCCCATACTCGATAGTGATCTAAAAGAAGAGAGGCGTAGATTTTCCCAATGACATCCAAAAGGGCGATGGGCCTGTAATTTGCCGGATCTTCGCAGCATCCCTTTTTATATACTGGTACGATTATCGCTTTCAGCCAGGATTCTGGAATTTCCTTTTTCCTTTCGCACTCTTCAAAGATTTTACTGATCACCTCCGACCATTGCGTTGGGCATTGCTTCAATAACACGTTAGTTAGTCCGTCCGGTCCAGGAGCTCTGGACGGCTTGAGCTTCACGATTTTGGCTTCTATCTCTTCTCTGTTTGTTAGATTAACCCATCTGTGGTTCTTGTTCGTTGTTTTAAGGGTTGGTGTATCCGAGACCTCCTCAAATTCCGAAGATATGTAGTTTATCCACTTTTTTTCTTCTACTGCGTTACACAGTGACTTCTGCTGGGACAGAGCTGATTTGTTTAGAAGAGACCAGAATTCACTAGATTTTTTAGACATGAGGCTTTTCATCATGGCCTCCGTGTCTAGTTGGTATTGGAGTGCCTTGTGTTGTCTTTGCCAAATGCAGTATATTTTGTGCTCTTTCCGCCAAAGCTCCCAATCCGCCGGGGTGTTGGATTTTTTTGCTCTTCTTTTCAGGGCATGGCTCAGTTTCCTTTGTTTCACTACTTCTTCGTTAAAAGCGTGTGGGTGCTTGGCCGGTTTGTGGGATTTTCTCCACGGTTTTTTATAGAGCAAATGAAGCGGTATGTAGTCTGGTCTATCTTTAGTGTTTTCCAGGATGTTAGACCGTACTTTGGTGTCCCATGCGAGGCTCAGTTTCAGAATGTCGTTTTCCGTTAGTCTTAAACGCGAGCTCTGGCTGGTAAGTTCGTTTTCTAGGGGGTAATTTGGTTTTACTTTTCTCTGTCCTTTCCTCGAGCATGAGATTAAGTTATGGTCACTGTGTATCGTTCGATTGACCGCAAATCTCGTAACATGATCTATCAGGCCCGACGAGATGCAAATATAGTCAATAGTTGCACTTGAGTCTCCCCGCTCCCAGGTTAGGATGTTTCTTTGGTTAGGGAAGAGACTGTCAATGTTTTGAATGTCTCTTTCTGCGATTAGTTCTTGCCACGCTTTTCCTCGTTTCCTGGTGGGGTCCGATGTTAGGAGATTAGCCGTTTGGATGCTGGGGCAAGTAGCATTAAGATCACCACATATGATTATTTCGATGTTTTTGAAAGACTCGTAGAGTTGGTCAATCGTGTTGCCCATGTTTGAACAAAACGATTCCGTTGACATTCTCTGAGGGTTTCAATAGCAGTTGATAATGGCTAGTTTTTTTGTATGCCCTCCACCAGTTTTGTCCTTGTGAGCATTCCACGATGTCAAAGACACCAACATTTCGTAGCCTTCTTTTCATTTCTTTGGCTCTTCCAAGCCCCGGCCGATTTTAAAGGCGGTCAATAGGCCTGCTGACGGTCTTCCCAGCGCACCTTTTACCGCTGGAGAGACTTGGACAGTAAAGCCGTCCAGAGTTGGTTTGGCCATTAGCCATGTCTCTTGGAGACATAATATATCGAAACTGCCGAGGTTCGCGTCACTCTGCTGGGTTAGGTGAGCGTGACCTCGGGTATTCCACGATCCCAGACAGAAATTCTCATTACTGGACCACTTCTCTATGCCTTGGGTAATCCTTGAACCCAGATCGACTTTCTCCTTGTCGGGCCACTCCTCAATGCCTTTTGGTTTGTTGCTGTGCGAAAGGGTTGGCCCTGGTAGTTGCTATTTGTTGTTGTTTGCCGTCAGCGTTGACCGGAGCCAATTCCAAGGGCTTTGTGGTTTACGCAATACCGGGTGCGGTTCAGTGCATTTACTCCCGTCGAGTTTTCTGGGCGAGTCTTCTCTTGGGTGAGGGTGGGATCCGATCTTTCTCGTTCTTGGATCACATGTTTCGTCCGAACGCCTAGACTTTGATTCTTCATTTGTAGCAGGTGCCTGGTGATTTTCTTCTTTGTTTCCGGCCTGTATCTTGAGTTCTGTTATTTTGAATCCCATTGCCATCAGTTCTTGACAGGCGTTTTGATTTATTTTTTTCCTGCTCTCTGAGTCGAGGTGGATGTACGCTTTGGCTCTTCCCTTGCTATGATATGGCTCTACTAGTGTGATGTTTTCCGTTTTAAAGTGACTTAGCGTTTTGGATCTTTTCATGATCTGCAGGATCTTCGGCCGGTTAAGTGGATCTTGGTCCTCCTTGGGATCTAATAGATCTATTTTCAGTGGGTCGGGCCGACTGTTTCCTGAATGGTCCTTGGCCCCCATTTGTTCCCTTTGGTTACTCTCCTGCCACACTTTTTTAAAAAAAAATTTCGCAACAGTCCAGTTATTTTCTTGTCTGTCCAAGACCGTTGCCTTTTGCCTTTCTATTGGCGCAAATTTCCTTCTTGTTTTTTCCTCTGGGCTCCTGGGCGGGGAATCCTTTTCCTCTTTTTTCCCTCTTTTAGTTCCGTTAGTATGAAGCCCATCTGTTTGATTTCCTTAAAAACTTGACTGTCTATGTTGTCTACTGCTTCAGCTTTAACGTGTAAGTACGCTTTGGCTAGCTTTCTTGAATGGTAGGGTTCAACTCGCTCCAGATCGTCAGATCTAATGTTCCTTAGGGATCTTGTTTTTTTCATGAGACGGATTACTGTTGAGCGATTAAGGATAAGATAGTTTTTTCCCTCTTCTTCTTGCTCCAATTTGAAAGTACGTATCCCATTCCACAGTCTTAGAATTGTGTGAATCGGTCCTGCTTCTCCATGTCGTTTTTGCTTTTACTTGTTCTTTTTATGGAATAAGTCTTAGTGCCCTAGGCGTCGTGAAGCTCTGATGGCCTTGGCGGTTTTCGCCTTTAGGTTCGCTATGGTAAAACTCTTGTGTGTTTATTGTCGGATCGCCCCTCTTTGGTCTTATTTCACTTGTGCTTGGAGAGGAATCTTCCTCGTCTGAGCACGTGGAAGCGGTCGTGTGAGTGATAGGCCCATTAGGACTTTGTCAAGCAAGAAGTCATCTGTGGTTCTAGGGGAATTAATGACGATTA
The DNA here is from genome assembly GCF_040938575.1 of Ambystoma mexicanum. Lineage (NCBI taxonomy): Eukaryota > Metazoa > Chordata > Amphibia > Caudata > Ambystomatidae > Ambystoma > Ambystoma mexicanum. The sequence goes on from NC_090923.1 coordinate 646,257,756, forward strand.
TTTCATCTTTGTGCGTCACCAACGGCGGTACTATCGTTGCTTTGTTGGTAGGTACAGAGTTAGCTGAGTTGCTTTGTGCTTTTTCGGAATCCGCCTTTTTGGCCAGTGGCGCTTTAGTTTGAGTTTGGGCTAGCGTTTGGTTTGTGCCCAGGTTAGGACTTCTACTATAAGCTGGCTGTTCCTGGGCCAGCTGCGACGACGGTGGCCCGTCCCGAACCATCGGTTGGATTATGGAGAGCCGTTCCAATGTGCTGATCTTTTTTTCCAGTTCTTCTATTCTTGTGTTCTTCAGAATGTTTTGTTCGTTTATTTGCGCTTCCTTCCCGTTAAGATAGCTCTCTACATGTGAAATTTTGGTTATCATGTTGGACAAGATTGCCGTGTTGTCTTGTAAGTCTTCTTTTATTGCCTCATATAGTTTGCAAAATGGCGCAAGTACGACAGACATTGCCGACATGATTGTGACCATATCCGGTTTGTCGTTTGTTGTCGTTTTCTGCAAGCTTGCTGCAATTTCACTTAAACGCCGATTTTTAGGGGTGAAAAGACTGTTGTCAGACCTTTTTTGCGGAAGCACCGGTTCTTGAATTGATACTTCCTGTGTGGCGTTGGGGTCCGGCTCGTCTGGTGTTTGGCTTTTGGAGGTTCTTTGATTAGCCAAATCCCAGCCCTTGTCGTTCCCTTCCATTTCAATGGGCGTCTTAGGCAGTGTTTTTAGTAAGCCTGCGACCAGATGTGGTTTGGTCCATGCGTATCTTTGCTCCTTTGTTTCTGTAGGACGTTTGGAGTTTAGGGCGTTTTTGGTGCTTGGGGACGTGCTGGTCTTCCTTTCTTGAGATTTTGCCAGGGGCTGTTCCTGCGTTGGATAGTCTCTCGTTTGAGGCGTTGTCGGGTATATGATCTTGACATCTTTTTCCTGTGTTTTTTTGTCATGTCGTTGTTTCCTGGGGGGTTTCTGTTTTGAGTCCAAATGGAATCCGTGGCTTTCTGCTTGCTTCCAACCTGTTGCTCATGCACAATTTCCAGCATTTCCGCGTCGGAGACTCTAGTTCTGAAGTTAGCTTTCTCTTGTATTGTTGAGTGAAGAAAGCCTTTAGGGGGCATGAAAGCAGAGGGTTTGGCAACGTGGCCTTTTGCTTTCTTCTCCTTTTAATTACTTTTACTAGTTCGTACTCTGACTCGGTTGACAGCGGTTCTTCCTCACTGTTTTCTACCCCTTTTTTTGTTCCTCGTATTTTCTTTTGAGTTTTCGGTTTGGTAATCCTTTTTTTTATTGTTAGCGTCGTTTTTTTTTTTTGCAAGACTTTTTTAGGAGGTTGCGACTGTTTTTTCTCTGGGTTTATTGTTTGAGCTCCCGAAGTGTTGGCCGCTTCGGAATCGGAAGTTTTGTCGATCGCCAGCACTGAGATCTCGCAATTATTAGATGTTCTCAATTTCTGTTTTTTCAGCTTCATCTTTACGTTTGTCTGTACTGTGGGTTCTGTCTTCTCGGGGTATAGAGGTGGCACCGAATTTCCCTTACCGCTTTCCTGGTGGTGAAGCTGAGCTTTTGTGGTTTGCCCCGTTCGGGGCATGTCAGTGATGTTTAGTTTCAATAATGGGTTGGCTGTTTGATCCGCCGTTTTATCGGAGGAAGTGTCCTCTATGAGACTCTGTGGGGTTTGCCTTGCGGTCTTGGCCCCTCCGTTATCTCCCATCGATTTTTCTGTGAGCGGGGGCATGATGTCGCTGTCCATTGCAACGTTGGGTCGGTCCGTGGGAGCGCCTTTCTTCAAGGAGTTATCAGAAGCTGTTACTGTGGTGCCTGAATTGTCAACCTTCGTCAATGGTTGACTATCCCCCACTCCGCCTGCCGTGTTCGAATTTGCCTCGGGCAGAGGCCGTCCTTCGACGGCTCCCACGCCGTGGTCACTCGCCCAAGAGGCGGGAAGAACACCACTCGCGGGTGGGGTATTGGCTGGTTTTGCAGCCCCGTCTCCCGTGCTTGCCGGTACCAGGTTGCTGCTCCACTCACCCGTGTTTGTTTCTCCCAGCTGCTCCGGCGCTGGGGCCGCTGCTACGCATTCATCGGCTCACTGTCTTGGAGGGCCCTGCACCACCCTCCCCGGGCTCGGAGGGGTTTCTTGCGGTGAGTCGTGGATCTTGGTTGTTCAAATTCTCCGCTTGCTTTTTTGCTTGGATCCCCAGTGACGATAGGGTCACTTGCGTGGTCGATGGGTTGTGAGAGCTGGGCGGCTCTACACACTTTTCCAAAGAGTACGTGATTTCTTTGGCAGGATGTGATGGATACTTTGACGCCCTATTTTCTGTCCTGGCGGATTTCGTCCTCGGGCCGACTTCAGGCTCCATTAAGGCCCTGCTTCGGGTCTGCAGCGGACTGCTGCAGACTGCTCACAACTCGGCTCCCAAACTCCGCTCCCCGCTCCGCGGTATGTTTGGGCTGTAAAAGGCTGACTTCCGCAAAAGGACGCTGAGAGACTGCTGCAGACTGCTCACAACTCGGCTCCCAAACTCCGCTCCCCGCTGCGCGGTCTGTTTGGGCTGTAAAAGGCTGACTTCTGCAAAAATGATCTCATTAATGAAGTAGGGTGTGTAAGTTCTAAATGACTTGATGATGTGTTTTGTGGTAGTATAACGAATGAAAAAAACAACACACTGTCAAATATAAATGCAATTAAGCTAAAAGAGGATCGTGCTGGAGGGGGAGGAGTGGATACAATACTTATAAATGGGGAGGAAGGGCGGGATGAAAGCCTGTTGCAACCAAATCCCGTTAAACAACATGAGGCATGTAAAGCCAACCATGAGAACAGAATTTTAAAACACACCAATACACCTAAGAGTGGTAGCGTGGTCAGCCATAGAGGTGTGATACTAGGTACTTTAACACAAAAGGATAATAGTACCATGACTAGTGCCATTAAACCCGTAATAAGAGCTCAAATCAATACATGCAATATGAATGGACCTGATCTAGCCGATCACCATATACATCTGTTGCATGACGATCTTGATGAATGTGATGTTGAGTTCCTTGGTGGTGTGATGGATTTGTCCTTCTCTGAAGTTGTTTCCACGACAAATATTCAGGTGAAAACGTCTCCTAACATCGAAGGTAACATAGTACAAGCCAATAACCAGACTGTAAATTTGTGGAAATGGGAAGAGAGGTATGAGCAAAAGGAGATGAGCAAGTTTAATCCCCAATTTACATATAATAAAATGATGGAGCAAAACATAGAGATGAAAATAGAAGTTGGCCCCAGTAAGCGTGTAAGTGCGAGTAATGAAAAGGACAGTATGACATCAGATGAGATGTTTAATGCATTCGAACAATTACTAACAACCCTTGTCAATAAATGTGAACGCTTAGAAAGTAAACTGGATGTTCAAACATTATTGGTATTTAAAAGTTTAAAAGAGAATAGGAAAAGGGTATACGAACGCAGTACAAGCATGTCTGAAGATGACCTCGATATAAGAGACAGTAAAAGTAAAAAAGATGTCACGATAACAAGAAAAATCAAATTTTTCTGGTAACAATGAAAGCAAACAGGGCATAAAAGGACTCTCCCAGATGAAAGTACTACCAAAGATCAACCACGCATTCATGTACAGCCATAAGAACAAAATGCGCAAAAATGCTATAGAAATACTGAAAGCAGTATTGGTTAAAAAGGTAGATAAAGTGGGGGAGGATGACTCAGTAAAATTGACAAATATGGTAGATACCGATAACAAGATGTATGAGATAGAAAAAACAATAAGAAGACAAATGAATCTGTAGAACAACAAGACTATATTACCGTAGAACATGCAATTGTGAACGCTCCATCTAATGATGGTCCACCCTCTAATGTGGTGGTACCTCCGAGAGTGTTGATGCGCACACAAAGCACGCTAACTGAAATCTGGGATATCAAGTTGGGTAATGACAAAATGATAGCGAAAGAGGGTCAGAATACAAAAGATCATATCAGTACAGATGAACAAAAACAACTGCCTCTGGTAAAAGCTTTTCAACTGTAACAAATATTCAAAGATGGTAATCGCCAACCACTTAATCGATCTGCAGTTTTAAAGATATTCAATATGATTGTTCCACTTTGAGTAATATCTTCTGATGATATTAAGTTGGTAGATCAGGTTGAGGAACCCGAAATATACATAACAAATATAAGTTTTCAATCAGAGAGCATCTTAAACTATGTTGTGGAATACGAGCAACACCTGCTGAAATTGGGCTATACATGTAATGTGGTGAGCATACCTGTAACTAAGCTAGGTTCATTATTGAGCCATAAAAATAGTGTAATGAGAACACAGGAGGCACGGATTAAGACCAAAAATTTGGCAGATAATGATAAAAAGTCAACGATTCAGGAGTCGAATGTGGGACAAAAGAAAGACACTCCACAAATAAATACGACCAAAAGTTGCGAGCAACAAAAAGATACAATTGTAAGAGACATCCAGGGTGGCGTTTGCCCCCTCCTTCGTTTGTGCGCTCGACGCCGGCGGATCCTGCACAGGACAGGTGCCGGAGCCCCTTGTCGGTTGCCGGAGCCCCTTGTCCTTGGTCGGGGGCACAACAGCAGGTGCGGCTGCCGCTGTTTGCAGATCCAGCTTCGGTCCTTCTTTGGAGTCTCTCTGGACCGCCGGGCTCCTTGCGACCCTCAGAGCCCCCTCCTTCTTCCTTCGCTTCCTGGGGCCTCCTCCACGCAGCTGCCTCCACACAGCTCTCCGAGCCCCTTCTTCATCCCGTAGGGCTCAGAGCCTCCTCCTGCATGTGATCCCGCCCGACTTGCTTCGCTGCGTCCTGGGGCCTCCTCCACAGGGCTGCCTCCATACTGCTCTCCGAGCCCTCTCGTCATTCCACACGGCTTGGAGCCTCCTCCTCCTGCGTGCAATCCCGGTGGACTCGCTTCGCTGCTTCCTGCGGCTTCCTCCATACAGCTGCCTCCACTCAGCTCTCCAAGCCCCTTCTTCATTCCACAGGGCTTGGAGCCTCCTCCTCCTGCGTACGATCCCGACGGACTTGCTTCACTACTACCTGGGGCTTCTGCACTTCACTCAGCCCCGGAACACCGTCTGCACTACGCTGGACCCCGGCTGATCTGCATCGCTGCTTCCTGGGGCCTCTGCGCTTCGCTCAGCCCCGGAGCACCATCTGCACTACGCTGGACCCCGACTGATCTACATAGCTGCTTCCTGGGGCCTCTGTGCTACACTTGTCCAACTTGTACAATTGTCACTCCACTGGCTCTGCTCCAACTCTACTCCCACGGTTCTTGGCTCACCCGGCTCTGACTGTGATTTGTGTGCTTCTTCTCCCCCCTCTTCAGCCCACTTTGTCATTGAATGTTTTTACAGCCTTGTACTGTGGTCGCTTTCTCAGCCCTACCCTGTCACCACCTTCAGCGGTGTGGTGATATCGTTGAGTACCTACTTTGTCCTGCCTCAAGCACCACTTGTCCCCTCCATCCACAGTCTCGAGATCCTGCACCCTCTGACTTTTTTGATTCCTTCTGACTCCCTCTGTGGTGATAACTTGGAGTAACTACTTTGTCCTGCCTCAGGCACCACTGGACTCATCCATCCACAGTCTTGAGATCCTGCACCCTCTGACTCTTTTGGTTACCTCTGGCTCCCTCCCACCTCCGACTTGAACCCACCGTCAACGCCATCCTCACCTGGTCTCCTCCAATTGTTTCTTCCTCCCAATTCTCCTCACTCCTGATTCCACATTGCCCTCTACTCCCCCCCCTTTATATAAAGAACACGCTGGTCTCTACCCTCTACATTCCCGTTCCTACTATTACTGCTCCTACCTACTTGTCCGTATCGAAGGCCTTGGTATGCGAATCTCCATATCTCCTTCCCACCTCACTCTCCCCCCTCTCCCCTCCCTACCATCTCCTCCTCTCCCTCCTATTTTACTCGCTCATCTTGATGCCTAGTCCTCTCCACTATTTTCCCCCCACTCCCCTAGCCATCCTCCTTCCTTTTCTCACCGCCCTTACCTTCTCTATCCCCCCCACAGCCAACCACTCTGCCCTCATAAACACTGCTCTCTGGAACGCCAGATCCATCTGCAACAAAACCGCAGCTACCCTTGATCTATTCTTTCGCCTCAATCTTCATTTCCTCTGCCTAACTGAAACATGGATTCCACCTCATAACACCTCTGTCCCTGCTTCCTTAACGACCTCATCTTCCTCTTTCATCCATACCCCTCGTACCTCTGGTCATGGTGGCGGCGTTGGTCTCCTGTTCCACCCTAAATTAATTTCCTCCTCTTCATCTCCAACTCTCCCCTCTTTCCCTACTTTTGAATTCCTCTACAAGTCCTTTTCTTCTCCCCACCCTATTTCCTTCCTGGTCGTCTATCGACCCCCTGGTCCTCTCTCTTCCTTCCTTGAAGATCTGGATCACCTCCTCTCACTTATTTCTCCACCTACCTCTCCGCTAGTGGTACTTGGCGACTTTAATATCCATCCGCCTTCTCCCCCAAAATCTTCTCCTCTCCTCTCCATCCTTGATTCCTACCTCCTCTGCCTCCTTCCCTCACCCTCTACTCACTCCTCTGGTTCCACTCTCGACCTCATCTTTAACTCCTCCTACCCCTCCTCTCCTGCCTCTTCTCTCCCTGTTTATCTCTCTGACCATGCCTTACTCTCTTTCTCCCTTTCCCCTCTCTCAACACCTACTAATACTAATCCCTCTCCCCCAATCTACTCACGTCGTGACATCTGGGACTTTGACGCTACCCTCTTCTTCGACACCTGCTCTTCTTCTCTCCCATCTCACCAAGACTTTGCATTACTCTCTGCTGACGATGCTCTCTCTTCCCTTTCATCTTCTATCTCCACTGCCCTTGACCAACTTTACCCCCTTTCTCTCTTTCGCCCTACTCGGAAACCTTCTCAACCTTGGCTTACCTCCCATCTCCGCTCTATGCAACGCCTTCTCAGGTGATTAGAGAGACTCTGGCTCAAAACTCCTTCGCTTTCTAATCAAACCTCTTACTTCTCTTACCACGCACTTTACAACTCTTGTCTTGCAACCACCAAGTCCTCTTACTACTCTAACTTTCTCCAGTCTCAAGCCTCTCATTCTCGTCGGATTTTTCAAACTCTTACCCGTCTTCTCTCTCCTCCTACTCCCGATCCCTCATCCAACTCCACGCTTTCTCCCTCTGACTTCGCTAACTTCTTTTCCTCCAAAATCATCTCACTCTGCCAAAAAATGAACTCCCCCTCTAGCTCCCTCTCTTCTCCTCCCCCCTCTCCTCCCTCTTCCACTATGTGTGCCTTCTCATCTGTTTCTACTTCGGATGTCTCCTCCCTTCTTGCCAAAGCCCACCCCACATCCGCCCCCTCTGACCCTCTCCCCTCCGTTCTCATCCTCAAGATCTACCCTCTTCTTATCCCGTACCTTACCACTTTCTTCAACTCCTGCCTCTCTTCATCTACCTTCCCCTCAGCTTCAAACATGCAACGATTATTCCTATCCTAAAGAAACCCTCTGCTGATCCACTCCTCACCTCTAACTACAGACCTATCTCCCTTCTACCTTTCCTTTCTAAACTCCTTGAGCGTCTCGCGTACTCTCAACTCTCTTCCTTCGTCTCTTCTTCCGCTCTCCTTCCTCCCTTCCAATATGGCTTCCGACCCAAACACTGCACTGAAACTGCTCTCACCTCTATTCTCAATTCTCTCCTCTCTGCTCGGCATGCCAAGCAATCTTCCATCCTTATTCTCCTTGATCTCTCTGCAGCTTTTGACACTGTCGATCACCCACTCCTGCTACACACTCTCTCCTCCTTCGGATTCAAAGGCCCTGTTCTGAAATGGTTATCTTCCTACCTCTCTTCTCGTTCCTTTGCCGTCTAATGGGGGGCCAGACCTCTCCTTCCTTCCCTCTCATATACGGTGTTCCTCAAGGCTCTGTACTTGGTCCTTTTCTCTTCTCTATTTACACCTCCCTCATTGCCCCTGTTATCTCCTCCTTTGATATCTCCCATCACTTCTATGCCGATGATACTCAACTCTTTCTTTCTTTCTCCTCCTTCACTCCTGACCTCCATCTTAAACTCTCCTCCTGTCTCACAGCCATCAAGAACTGGATGTCCTCCTGCTTCCTCTCTCTTAATACTGATAAAACTGAAGTCCTTTTCTTCCCTTCTAACACACTTCCTCCTCCCTTTCATCCACTTTCCTCCCTCCAACCTCCCTATCTCCTCCCATGCTCGTAATCTAGGCGTTCTATTTGACTCCTCTCTCACCTTTTCACAACACATTTCACTTACCTCCCGCTCCTGCCGATACCACCTCTTCAACATTCGCAAAATCCGTCCCTCCCTCACATTCCATGCGACCAAACTCCTTATCGCTTCTCTCATCTTTTCCCGACTATTCTACTGCTCCTCCTTAATCTTTGGACTTCCTGCATCTCAGCTTGCCCCCCTTAAATCCATTTACCACTCCTCTGTTCGTACCCTTTGTCTCCTTACCTCCCGTGACTCCATCTCCTCCTTGCTCTCTCACCTTCGCTGGCTACCTTTCCACTTACAGTTAAAATTCTGCTTTCTCTGCCTTGTTTTCAAATCCCTACATGGTCTTGCTCCTCCTTATCTCTCTTCCCTTCTCACCTTTTACTCCCCCTCTCGCTCACTTCGTTCTGCTGACCATTTCCTCCTCACTGTACCTCCTTCCCCCTGTGCTTCCTCCCGGTTCCACTCCTTCCAACTCCTTGTGTCGCTCGCAGTCGCGGCCGTCGCGTGACTGGCGATGTCTTCCGCGGTGGAGCCTGAGAGGACGCAGAGGAAGGTTAATTTAGTCCTTTTTCTGTGTTCGCAGCCGCAGCTCCAAACGCGGGACACAACGCTGCCGGGAGTATTTAAATCCCCACCTCCCGGCAGGTCGTTGCGTTGCAACCCCCTCTGTTGTTTACCTTTCGACTCTGGGTCCTTCGCTCTTCCTCTGCACTTCGCTTTGGAACTACTCAGGGGTTTTTCTTTCCCCGTGGTTACTCTTCTCCACCGCCTTCCCTGGGCGGCGCTACCTGTGCCTTTTTCTCCCGCGCTCTCTCTCTCTCTCTCTCTCTCTCTCTCTCTCTCTCTCGCTCTCTCTCTCTCTTTCTCTCTTTCTCTCAACCGTTCTTCTTCTCTTGCTCTTTGAGTCCAGTCAGCCTGGGCTTGTCTTCCGTGCTCCTCCGCAGTGCTTACTCGGAAGATTTCTACCTCCACCTCAGCCATTTCAGCTGCTGCCTTCTTCGCCTGCTCTTCAGGCCTACTGCTGCCGTTGGGCTTGGACGTTTTGAGGCCACACCCTCATTGTTGGAGATCCTTCGCTTCCTTCTTTCATCTTTCAACAACTGGCCTTCTGAGACAAGACTTGACACCTCTTATCAGGGTTTTTTATCCCCTTGCGGGTTTTTCCCTGTATTTTCTGGCTTGGTTCCGGAAAGGAGGTCACTGAGCCGCTGTTCTCACCCAGCGGTCACAGTGGCTTCTCTCCGTGACAAGCCCACGCACCAGAAGAAGGAGAGAGACTACCTGGCACGTCGAGGCCTGCAAGATACCGTCGACTCGGAAAGCTCAGGTGAGGAGAGCGTGTGTACAGGGGGAACTCAGCCAAGGGTACTGTTCAAGTCACAGATTGCAACGCCAAAGAGTATCACGATGTCAGCTGAGGCACAGGTCCAAGAGCTATGGAAGGCTTTCCAGGCCATGTCCCAGGAGCTACAAGGGGTCAAGACTGAGAACGCTTTGCTTAAACAAATGGTTACGGCTAGGGAACCGACTCCCTTGGAATTGCCACCCATGGCGCTGTCCTCCGGAAAATTTGATGGCTCCCCCAAGAAGGTGAAAGAATTTCTTGAAGCATGCCTGGTTCATTTCACATTCAGACCCAGTACCTTTGCTACAGATCAGGGACGGGTGGGTTTCCTAATATCCAACATGAATGGAAACGCTCTGTCCTGGGCCACCCCATTGGTGACTAGTGGAAACGCCATTCTGCAGGACTATTCGGGGTTTCAGAATCTTCTCAAACAGACCTTCGAACGACCCGAGCTCTCCTTTACAGCCTGCAAAGACCTGTTGGATGTCAGGCAAAGCTCGCTAGACGTTTTGTCATACATCTCCTCTTTCAAAACATTAGCAGCCGGAGCAGGATGGCCCGAGACAGCACAGTATGCCATTTTCAGAAGAGGACTGAAGGAGGAGATTAAAGACGAGCTAGCCAGATCTCCTCGTTCTCCTACTTTTTCAGATCTGCTTTCTGCTGCCCTTCATATAGAGTATCGCCTTCAAGAGAGACGAGTTGAACGTCGTAAGCAAAGAACTCCCGGCCATACCTCAGACCCCTCTGTAACCTTTCTCCCTGGTCGCTCTACTAACATTGTTACCGAAGAACCCATGCAGATCGGTGCCACCAGGGCGCACTTGTCCGCAGCTGAAAGACGTCGCAGAAGAGAGAAAGGACTGTGTGCCTACTGCGGATCAGAGCAACATCTTCTCAGAGACTGTACAGAACTGTCAAGCAAGAGGTCGGGAAACGACTACCCTCTGCGTCAGTAGGGACAAACGACCGAGGGTCTTCGAGCAAGCTACATCGTCCCTATGTCTCTCTGTCAGTGACCTCCTCCGAATCTAAGGAGGACTCCAGGCTGATGGTCATTCCAGTACAACTCAACCTCGGACACCATCAGGTGGAAACACTGGCTCTATTGGACTGTGGCGCGGCAGGGAACTTCGTCGACACCCTGTGGGCAGACAAGGTGGGTCTCCGTCGGATCCCCCGGGCAGAAGGTCAGAAGGTGGAAGGTGTGGACGGTTCGCCTTTGTCCTCAGGTCCCATCACCCATACCACTGAAGATCTCTCCTTGACGATCAACCAACATAAGGAAGTTTTGAGCTTTGATATTATCAGGGCTGCCCATTTCCCCATCATCTTGGGCATTACCTGGCTCCGTCGACATAATCCTCTGATTAACTGGACCGAGAATCAGATAAGTTTCAGTTCCCCTTATTGCGCAACCAACTGTTTTTCACTGGAAGGTCGAGCTGATCTTCAGCCAGTCAAGGTGTTTCCCAACAACCATATGGGTATCCATGCTTTACCCAATTTCTGCGCTGGGTTTTCAGAGGTTTTTCAGGAGTGCCTCCACGCCAGACTTCCACCCCATCGGCCAGAAGACTGCACTATCGATCTGGAGCCTAATGCCTTGGTTCCATTCGGACGGATGTTTGCTCTCACCCAAACCGAGAAACAAGTTCTTCGGAGATACTTGGATACCAACATGGAAAATGGTCTCATCCAACCTTCAAAGTCTCCAGCAGGAGCTCCTTTGTTTTTCATTAGGAAAAGAGATTCCGCCGACCTTAGACCCTGCATCGACTACAGGGGCCTAAATACAGTGACAGTCCGTGACCGGTATCCTATGCCCCTAATCACGGACATTATTGAGGCGGTGCAAGGTGCTCGAGTCTTTACCAAACTGGATCTTCGCAACGCATACCATCTGTTGCGGATTGCCAAGGGTGACGAATGGAAAACCGCGTTTCGTACCCCTCTGGGCTTATTTGAGTATAAGGTTATGCCGTTCGGTTTGGTGAACGCCCCAGCGGTATTCCAGAGGTTCATGGACCGAATGTTCTCTGACATGCTTTCCATCTCGGTCATCATCTATTTGGATGATATCTTGGTTTTTTCCCCTAACATGAGAGATCACATAGCACAAGTACGACGAGTTTTGGAGCGTCTTAAGGAGAACAATCTACTGGTCAAGGAGGAGAAGTGCAGATTCGCTGTACCTTCGGTACATTATCTGGGATATGTTCTATCAGAAGGAGGGATCGCCATGGATCCTGACAAGGTGCACGTTATTCTTGACTGGCCGGCCCCAACCTCCGTCCGAGAGGTCCAGAGGTTCTTGGGTCTTTCCAATTACTACCGGAGATTTATTCCAAACTTTTCGGAGGTGGTATTTCCCATCACCCGCCTACTCAAGAAGACGGCCTATCCTTTTTCCTGGTCTACTGAGGCAGAAAGAAGTTTCTGTCATCTGAAAACCCTCTTCTGCTCTGCCCCGATTCTGCAGCATCCCAACCAAACTCTTCCATTTATTCTGGAGACGGACGCCTCCGTTATAGCTGTCGGGGCGGCGTTGCTTCAGTCCTTCAACATGGTGGAGCATCCTGACGCCTATCTCTCTAAGACTCTTTCTCCCAGCCAACTCAACTACTCAGTTCTGGAGAAGGAATTGTTGGCGATGAAATTGGCTTGTGAGGAATGGAGGCACCTTCTCATGGGTGCCCGTCATCGGTTCCTCATTTGCACCGACCATAAGAACCTAAAGGCTTTACAGGACATGGAATGTTCGAACTCCAGGCAGGCTAGATGGGCCTACCTGTTTTCGCAGTACGACTTCCAGATCACGTACATCCCTGGGTCTCTCAATCGTCTGGCTGACGCTTTGTCTCGCAAGGATTCCCACTTGGAAACGGTAGCTATCAGGTCTGAGCCATTGTTCCACAGAAACCGGATCCTAGCCACGGTGAGTTCTTTCCTTCAGGAGGTCAAGGCTGCGGTTGCACAAGAGGCTCCTCATATCTCTTTTTCCGCTGATTCCCCTTTCCAAATCAAGGACGGTTGGGTCTTCTACAAGAAGAGGTGGTATATCCCTGAAGGGTCGCTGCGCCGGAAAGTTCTTAAATGGTGTCACGACTCACGTCTAGGCGGACACAGAAGTGGAAATGGTACGTTGGAACTTATCTCGAGGTCGTTTCTTTGGCCCAACATCAGGAGAGACGTGTTCAACTACGTGAAGACCTGCCCAACTTGTGCCAGAGTCAAATATGCCTTGGGGAAGCCCCTAGGACTTCTCACCCAAGTGGAGATGCCGACTCGCCCGTGGGGACTCATCTCCACAGACTTCATAGTGGAACTTCCTGATTCTGAGTCATGCACATGCATCATGGTTACGGTGGACTCTCTAAGCAAGCTAGCACATTTCTCTCCTCTTCCAGGACTCCCTTCTGCCACCAAGATGGCAGAAACATTTGCCCGAGATATCTTCAAGCTTCATGGCCTCCCCGACAAGATAATATCCGATCGAGGAAGCCAGTACATTTCCAAATTCTGGACGGCTTTATGTACTCGATTGGGAGTGGAAAGGGCTCTTTCCTCTGGGTTTCACCCACAGACGAACGGCCAAACGGAGCGACTCAATGCAACCTTGGAGCAGTACTTGCGATGCTTTATTTCCCAGCATCAAGATAATTGGGTTTCTCTACTCCCTACTGCGGAGTTTACTTACAACAACTTCAGGCACGCTGCCACAGGCGTATCCCCTTTTTTTTGTACCTACGGGGTTCACCCGCGTTATCTAATGCCCGAGGTGCCCAGTTTCTCCAACTCTCCAACTGCGGAGGAGGTGCTAAGAAATATCATGGAGGCCAGGGACAGTGCATTGCTAAGTTTGGGGGATTGTAGACGGCGGAATAAGGTTGAAGCCGACAAACATCGCAGGGAAGCACCTTCATGGAAACCTGGGGACAAGGTGTGGTTGTCCACCAGATTCCTTCCCAGATGGACAAGACCTTCTAAACTGTCTCCACGTTTCTTGGGACCTTTCCCCATTCTCTCCAAGGTCAATCGTGTTGCCTATCGTCTACAACTCTCTCCATCTCTCAAACGCATACACCCTGTCTTTCACACCTCTCTTCTTAAACCCTACTATTCAGATCCACATCGCCGGCCTCTCAACCGCAATCTTCCTGTCACTGCTGCCGATCAGGATGAATACGAAGTCTCTGCAATTCGTGATTCTAGATTCCTTCATGGTCGGTTGGAATACCTCCTGTCCTGGAAGGGCTACCCGGTATCGGAGGATTCCTGGGAGCCAGCTTCCCTAATACATGCCCCTCAGCTGTTGGCCAGGTTTCATCGCTTGCACCCGGGTAAGCCTGGGTGGTTGCACTCTAGGGGGGGGCATACTGTCGCTCGCAGTCGCAGCCGTCGCCGTGACTGGCAATGTCTTCCGAGGTGGAGTTTGAGAGGACGCAGAGGAAGGTTAATTTAGTCCTTTTTCTGTGTTCGCAGCCGCAGCTCCAAACGCGGGACGCAACGCTGCCGGGAGTATTTAAATCCCCGCCTCCCGGCAGGTCGTTGCGTTGCAACCCCCTCTGTTGTTTACCTTTCGACTCTGGGTCCTTCGCTCTTCCTCTGCACTTCGCTTTGGAACTACTCAGGGGTTTTTCTTTCCCCGTGGTTACTCTTCTCCACCGCCTTCCCTGGGCGGCGCTACCTGTGCCTTTTTCTCCCGCGCTCTCTCTCTCTCTCTCTCGCTCTCTCTCTCTCTTTCTCTCTTTCTCTCACCCGTTCTTCTTCTCTTGCTCTTTGAGTCCAGTCAGCCTGGGGTTTTCTTCCGTGCTCCTCCGCAGTGCTTACTCGGAAGATTTCTACCTCCACCTCAGCCATTTCAGCTGCTGCCTTCTCCGCCTGCTCTTCAGGCCGACTGCTGCCGTTGGGCTTGGACGTTTTGAGGCCACACCCTCATTGTTGGAGATCCTTCGCTTCCTTCTTTCATCTTTCAACAACTGGCCTTCTGAGACAAGACTTGACACCTCTTATCAGGGTTTTTTTTCCCCTTGCGGGTTTTTCCCTGTATTTTCTGGCTTGGTTCCAGAAAGGAGGTCACTGAGCCGCTGTTCTCACCCAGCGGTCACAGTGGCTTCTCTCCGTGACAAGCCCACGCACCAGAAGAAGGAGAGAGACTACCTGGCACGTCGAGGCCTGCAAGATACCGTCGACTCGGAAAGCTCAGGTGAGGAGAGCGTGTGTACAGGGGGAACTCAGCCGAGGGTACTGTTCAAGTCACACCTTGCTCCTCTTCCCTGGAACTCACTCCCCCTCTCAATCCGCTCCTCCACGACCCTCCCCTCATTTCGCACTTCCCTTAAATCCCTTCTCCTCCATTCTCCACCTTGAAGGCCTCCCCTGTCCTCTCTTCCTCCCCCCTTCTTTCCCTCTTCTAACTCCTCTCTCCCCACTCCTATTTCACTCTCTCTCCCTTCTATTTTTCAATCGTTCTATCCTTCTCTGGACCCCCCTCACCAATCCTACTCCCACTCCACTTCCTCTCCCCCTCAGTTAATTGCTCTTTGCACTGTTTTGTTGTCGAATGATTCATAATGTAATTTTTGCTCCCAATGTTTGTTGTTGTTCTCTGTATGAGTTGTTCCATTGTACAGTGCCTTGGTGTAAGGCGCTCTATAAATAAACAAATCAATCAATCAATCAATTATGTAAATACAGAGCATGGTTATTGGCAATGGCTTCCCATGGCCTTTAAGCAACATTTCTCCTCTTCACATCGATGACACTGATCTTATGTTATCATGAAATACCAGGGGCCATAGTCATCTGTTTGATAAGGATGGTTTGATTGTAATGCTGCCATATTT
Source organism: Ambystoma mexicanum (assembly GCF_040938575.1). NCBI lineage: Eukaryota > Metazoa > Chordata > Amphibia > Caudata > Ambystomatidae > Ambystoma > Ambystoma mexicanum. The sequence goes on from NC_090923.1 coordinate 646,273,231, forward strand.
CACATTTGTCTTGCTGCAGGAAACATGGATAAGCAATAATATACTATTTTATGGTCGTAGTACAATTAAAAAAGCAGCGAAAAAGGGTTTAAAGGGTAGACCAAAGGGTGGCCTTTTGATAACAACATGAAAGCCATGGGAAATTACAATGTTAACAGAGTCAACAGATCTAGAATTAGTGGCCATAGCGAAGAACCAGTCCTTTGAGATAATACTTGTAAATATATATGATCCACCAGGTATGTTATCCACATTAGAAAATATAAAAGTAGTCACCCAAATTCTCCACTCACATCATAGCCTACCAGTATGGCTTGTGGGTGGTCTAAATGCACAGATAAACAACATGATACCAGAAGATGCCCTAATGATCGTAAAAGGATCAGCTGTAAATAATATTAATTCAACTAATAAACAAGGTAAACCCTGGCTTAAGTTGCTGGCAGAATATTGTTTTCGAATGTTGAATGGTAACACCATGAGTGACTCTAGTATGGCGTTTACACGTGTAGAGGGTAGATCAGCTTCTGTAATAGATTATGGGCCTCATTACGAGTTCGGCGGTAAGGGGTTAACGGCAACGGTAATAGCGGCCCGTTATTAGCTCCCTGGTCCCTTAGCGGCTCCCGCTAAGGCGCCTGGTAACACCATGAGTAGATTATGTGGCTGTCCTGTGATAGAATCCCTACAACATTTAATCTTAACATGTGAGAGTTTGAATACATTGCAAATCAAACATTTTAAATCTTTTAATAATATGATTGATCTGTGCAATATACTACTATATTGGGATTTATTTATGAGTGGTAATAATGGTAATTTGATATTTTTTTATCTGCACGTTTTATTTGCTAATTGTGGACATTTTAACATGTTTAGAGTAATAATGAAATAGACTGATAGGTACATTTTAGATTATTTTAATTGGAAAAATGAATTTTAAAATTGGATTATGTGTTTTTGTATGTGTTTGTCAATGTTGTATATACAAAGCCGAAAGGCTGAATGTGTATTAAACCACATAAATAAAGATCTAAGAAAATGGTCATCCCACCTTTATTTTATAATGACATGGTTTGTAGTGTAAGGTACAGGAAGGGATAGATTATATTTAAAAAGTGAGGGTGGAAGACTTGGGAGTTAATGACATGATTGGGACTGAGTGAAGTATATGTGGGTCAGTGTGTCCATGAGAATCCCCCTGTGCCAGTCCTCAATCCTGCCAGTTGCACTGTATAATGATAAAGTAACATTATTCACAAATGTAGCTAATTGCTTCTCCGGCCTTGGTTCCTTGGAGGTGATGAGCCCAGCAGAACCCACGTAATGGAAGACGAACGGACGGACTTGGCTGGGACCAATGACCTGGCATCCCCTCTGGAGCAGTCCAACCATGTATAGGCTCACACCAACCAGCCATACAGGTTTTCACTGTATACAATAACGTCACCTATAACGCTGTGTCTCCTTATAAGATTTTTATTGTACACTTTTTGGCAGAAAGTTTCATTGCAGTAGAGTTCTTTGCTGATGCATTTATCTTTGCAGAAATAAATTCTTGTTTCACTTGAAAGAGCATCTTGGGCATTTTTCCCTAGCGGGTTGTATTTTTTCTGGTATGAGCGTTTAGGGGCATGCCTTCATCAGTTAAAGTAGTAGTTGTTTTAGCTTGGTGTTAGGGCTTGTTATTTTATTGTATTTTGATTTTTTGGCTAACAGCTGGAGGCTAGAGGTGGGCCGGTGCGAATAGTGCGTTTTAGGAGTGTGTAGTGTGATACCGTGTGTGTGTGTATGTGTGTGTGTGTTTGTGTGTGTGTGTGGAAAAGGAGGCGGGAGTACTGACAGGGTACGACTGGAAGGCGGGCACAGTGGACTGGTAGAGACATTGGTGGTAAGAGAGGGGGGGCAGCGCGTAAGTGTAATGGTGGTGATTTTGAGCGTGTCAACTTTGAGATGGGAGGGGAAACTCCATTGGAGTACATGTATAATGTTAGTACCACAAACAATGGGTGGCAGAGATGCAGGGCATCCACAAGAGATTTTATATCTATAGGAAATGGTGGAGGATGTAGAGGATACCGCCAGGTGTATGCCCAATGCGAACGTAGTGTCATCCCAAATGTAGTAACCACAATAGCTACAGAGGGAACATCACAGCCTCTACCACTCACTGCCCACCACAGGGTGCACTAATCTAACATATGTGCCCCCGCCAGCCACCTCCCCACCCCCACATCGACCAACCTCAAATAACATTACATAACCGGAGGTCAAAACACAGAAGGAGTTAGATTAGGCATTTGAGGCAACAGAAGCAGAGTTGACCTGGTTGAGGACAATAAAATAGGCGTAGAGTAGACCAGGGTGTGGGTTGGACGACTGGAGGGCTGGGGACATGTTGTTTAGATTGGACAGCATGGCCATTAAGGATGTGCGTGTCGAGGGGTGGAAAGTGCAGGTCATGGGACAGTGAGGTCGGACAGGGAAGTGCATGAAGGGGGACAGGAAGGAGACCGGGACAGTGTAGAAGAGTTTGAGGACGAGCAAGATGAGGTGAGGTGCCACGGGCTCCAGAAATCACACAGAGTAGAACGTTTGTGGGGCGAGCGGTTGAGGAATATGTTTCGGCTGGTAGCAGTGGCAAGGAAAAAGGGAAGCAGCGAGCGGAAAACGGGACGAGGACTAGGCAAGCCAATGCCATTCATATACAAGGGACCAGGGAGGGTGAATGAAGTGCCATGGGGGCAAATGACTAAAAATAATTTGATCAGGGCGCACCCGGCCCTTACTGCCGTAGCTGGGAAGTGGGTCTATGCCTTTGAGAAACAGACCGTGGGGGTTTCTTTGGTGGTAGGAGACATGAAAAGCCTACTTGTTGCAAACGTGGGAGACCAGGCTGAGGACGTGCGGGTCAAGATAGAATACCCTGGAGTAAAACTAGATGATGATGCTCATGACAGGGCACCTTTTAATAATATCAGGGCACAAGTGTGGGACTGTTGTATAATGGCTTCAGTAGGATATGGAGCTGCTCAATGGAACTTGAATGGAACCAGAATTCCTACCATGTCACGTGGAATGCTTAGCAGTCCTGGAATGTTTAGCTTTAGTGTTGAAGTTAGTTAGATGTTTATTAAGTTATGGAGGATGTTTTGGGGGGTCTTAAGGATTGTGCTTACAGGAATAAATGAGACATTCTTCTGCAAGTACCCTGTGTGTGCGGCTTTGTTACATTGGCGACAAGGATTGATCCCCACCATTCAGCAGACAGCTTGGGTGAGTGCAGTTACCAAGTTGAAGGAGTGAGGGATCTAGATGATGAGCGGACAGAGAACATCTGGATCCGTGCAAAATCAACATTGCTGAACATGTATTGAGATGGTTGAACTCCGCGCTGTGGACCATTGGAGAAGAAGATTACACGGAGCGAAATGGGCATTTTGACAAAAATACTGTGTTTCCTACAACCGGAGCATGGAGGCTGAGAGAGCTGTACCATCGGACTGTGGAGTAAGTGTAAATCACTTGCGTGCGTTCATATTTGTGTTTGGGCGACCTAGAGAGAGCACAGCCAGCACAATCACGCAGTGTTTACATTTGAATACGCGTGCTCACCCGTGTTACGCTGATGGTATCCTGGCAACACAGTGCAGCGGGCGCTGGTGAGCGGAAGGACTCGCTAGTGTTGAGGCGAGCAACTGTCCCTGCCAGCGACACCGGAGGGAGCAGGGCGTGCACAGCTGTGCATCCGCAATCCAAACAGAAGGCGAGCAGGAATATATTTTGCGTCCACGCAGTCATGTGTATTTAGTGACGCCGACGCACCCAGGAAAACAAACAGAGCGGAGATAAAGCATTGAAGTGTTGCTAAGCCACCACATTTATTTGTTTATGCCGACGCACCCGCATGTTTACTAAAAAGGAACATTAGGTATGGGAAGCAGCCTACGGTGCTGCAAAGAGAAGGTGCCAACGTTAGACGAAGCTGTTTCTACAAGTTATGGTGAGAAACATATATCAAAGGGAGAGTGAAGGAGAGCATTGAAGATTGCATCTTCAACCTTAACGTTAACGGTATTGGGACAAAACAGCACACGTGTGTCTAGGGCTTACGGGAAGGGCACACGTGTTGCAGAGGTTTTGCAACAACCAGAATTCATCTAATTTTGTTAAGTCAAGGATTTACAGGTAAATACTTCACATTGGGTCAGCATATTGAAATCAAATAACAGTGAAGAAGGTACATTGGATGATATTGCAAAAAGCGATTTGAGCAGAGTGTACAGAATAAGCGAATTGCAGTAGCAGGAGTCCTGGGCCGCCAGTATTTTTGGCACATCCTGGACCCACAAAGATTAAGTGGCCAGCATTGAAGAAGGGATTTCTGCATTATATAAAGGCTGCCTATGGAAACTCTATATTTGCAGAAAGAATAGTGTCATTACTAAGGCACTTTCTAGGGTTTGAAGGGCATCAAATTTACGAGACATAACCTCACATTCCCAACATAGATTTAGAAAGTGGGCCTAATGAGTTTGATATAGCTCTGCTGAAACTGGACCGCCACTTTGAGGTAAAGACTAGCACTGTGCTAGAATGGTACCATTTTGGGACAAGATAACAGCGGGAGGGTGAGACAGTTGAGGAATACATAACTGCACTAAGACAGTTGGCCATAAATTGTGAATTTTGGTGAAAGCTTGGATGAACACATAAGGGATCAGTTTATGATCTATGGATGCAATGATACAATTAGAGAAGAGATATGGCTAAAAGATGATCCCGACCTTGATGAAGTAATTTTAATAGCCAAAAGAGATTAACACATTATGGCATGTGTTGCCAAATTGAGTAGGAAAGATCATTTAATAGGATCTACTGAAATGTTAAGGGTGGGTGATGGAAATAGAGACTTCAAGAAGACAAAGAAGAAAAGTGGGAAAATGTATAACCAGAGTGGGGTTGACAGTTCAGAAGGTAAAGCTGATAAAGTGAAAACACAAAAAAGTGAGGAGAGATTGTGTTTCAGATGTGGAAGTGCGACACATCTTTCAGGTTCTCCGGCATGTCCAAGATGGAAGGTGACATGCAACAAATGTAAACGATGGGGACATTTTACCAATTGTTGTAAAAATTATTCTATGCCTAGAGAAAGGAAGGTTTTGTATGTATCGGATGTTAAGCACCAGTCGTCTAGTGAGGAAGATGTGGAGAGATTGTTACAGTAAATATGGTGATGTGTGTTGAAGAAGATACATGTGATAATCCATTTGTGGATATATGGGTAAATGGGAAGAAAGTTAATATAATGGCAGACTGTGGAGCAAAATTATCCTTAATGTCATGGGAAATTTATGAGAAGTTTGTTGGTGGAGATGTTCGTGATTTGTTGCCGTCATATAGGATATTTCATAAAGTAAGAACAGGTAGTCACATGGATAAAAGAAAAAATTCAAAATCAAATAATTTTGGGCAAACGATTCAGAGCAGTGCAGGGAAGAACAGGTTCAGTCATATAATAGAATCCATTTAAACATATTTTATTAGTATCAAAACAATTTACAATATAATAAAATTGAATCACACAATAACATCATAAAAATGTATAAGAGCATAACCAATTCTAAAAGCTAACCTTAGATCCACTATCTTGCCTATAAAGTGCCATATTTGTCTCAAAGACAGTGATCAAAGGTCAAGGAATCAATGCTAACATAAAGTGGATATTTCATAGCCAATTTTAAATTTAAAGAGAGAGACACACATGGTAAAGTGTACGTTACAAGAAGTGGGGGAAACGTTATTAGGATGGCGAGAACAGAAAGGGTTGCACATCAGACTAGATCCCAATACAGTAGAACAGGTGCTACAAATAAGTGATGCGATGCAAATATTTCAGGAAAATCCAAAGGTGTTTTCCAAAAGACTAGGATGTGTGAATGGTATGCTTCACAAAATAGTTCTGAAGGAAGGGAGCAAGCCTATTGTTGCAAAATTACTCCCCGTTCCCATGGTTCTGAGAGATGGAGTGAGAGAGGAGCTTAAGAAATTGAAAGAAGCAGGCATAATTGAGGAAGCGAGAAGCACGGAGTGGTTATCTCCCATAGTGATTGTGAAGATAAGTAGTAGGGAATTGTGTGTCGATTTGAGAGAATTGAACCGCTGTGTTGTTGCCGAGAGACATCCCCAGCCAAACATGTCTGAGATGTTGGCTACGGTAGGGGAAGCCAAAGTTTTTTCCAAATTGGATATGTCATCAGTGTACCATCAGATCAGATTAGATGAAGAATCCAAGAAATTCACAGCATTCATTACCCATGAGGGAATATATCAATATTGTAGAATGTCATTTGCGTTAGTATCATCGTCCTCAGTATTTCAAAAAGTGATGAACAAGATACTGAAGGGTCTGTCTGGAGTATGTTGTTTCCAAGATGACGTATGACAATGATTAAGAAAGTCATGACACGAATCTCAGGAGAGTGGTGAAGGTTTTGGGTGAAAGGGGTGTGACACTGAGAGCGGAGAAATGTATGTTCAGAAAAGAGATCATAGAATATCTGGGTCATGAAATATCATGGGAAGGTTTGAAACCCAAGAAAGATATGGTGGATGGAATTAAAAATGTAAAATCTGCACATGGCAAAAAGCTGAATTAAGATATTTCCTTGGTATGGTGGAATTCCACCAGAGGTTTGTTGGAGTATTTGCCGATAAAGTGGTGAAGATGAGAAACCTTTTGCGAAAAGGAGTTGAATTTGTCTGGGACATGGAATGCGAGAAAGAATTTATAATGATAAAGAGAGAAATAAATATGGCCAAAACCCTTGTGATGTTTGACACAAAAAGGAAAAGCATGATATCGGTGGATGCCAGTGATTACAGCATGGGGGCAGTATTGTCGCCGGTAACAGGGGAAAATGATGAACTGATAGTCACGCATGCATCAAGAATTTTGAGAGGATCTAAGAAAAAGTATTCAGTTCTAGAAAAGGAGGCTCTGGCCTGTCATTGGGCAGTAGAGAAATTCAGGAGTTTTGTCTGGGGAGCTGAGTTTGTAATTAGAACTGATCATAAGTGGATGAAAGATATTTTTGAAAGGAAAGGATTGGGAAAGTATCAAGGAGAGTTGCATGTTGGGTTGCGAGGATGCAGCGGCATAAGATTAGCATGGAAAAGAAAATGTATGTGCGGGCCATGTTTCCAGATTGATTGTAAGCGATCTAGGGAGAAATGGTGAAGAGAAAGATGATGTACTTACAGATATTTTATTTGTGAATCATGAAGGCATAATTACAGGAGAGTGGTTGAGAAGTTTAAAAGAAGATGAGAGTTCCATGAGGGTGATGCAATTTGTGCAAGGAGTGTGGCTGGAAAAAAGGTTGTTGAATGGAGAAGAAAGAGTGTTGTGGGAGGTAAGAATGGAATTGCGTGTGGAAGAGGGACCTTTGTATATGTACGATAAGACGGTGGTGCCGAAAGCTTTGAGGATGAGATTGGTGGAAGCAGCGCATGAGGGGCACATAGGTATATCGAAGACCAAGGTGTCAATCTGAAAAAGTGAATACCCTTCATTTGAATGACAGACGTAACTTGATGGCCGTAGGCCAACCATTTTATGCACCGAATTATAGAAATATAGACTGCTATGCTTAACCAACAAGCGGCCATTTTAAACGTAGCAAGAATCGCCATTTTGCTTGTTAACCATTGCTCATTGCTTTCTGTCTAAACTGCTTTGCAGCTTGCAATTCTTGCGAATTCTGCTTACTCTGCTCAACTGTTAACATTGTTGTCTGAATATGAAAGGACAAGGTCGCGGGACTGAGGAGTTCGTTGAAACTCCTCATGAGTAGCTCAGAAAGGAATTCCCACGCTCCCTCTCTGTAGCCTTGGTAGAGAGCTGCAGGGCATTTAATCACTCCACAGCTGCCAGCCAGTCTCGTACAATGGTAGAATATGTTAGAATAAAACAGCTAAAGGCTTGAATTATGCTCTTCTTATGGCCCCCCTTCGCAAAACCCTTTAGAGCGTGTCGGCTCCCAGGACAAGAATAGTACCTCATAGATAGCAAAGTATGGAATGTGGCTCTTCCCCCGTGTGCAGCTTGCTTCCAAGAACAGAACCACTGTGTTCTGTTCAACAACTAAAAGATGCCTCCACACTTTCTAAATTGCACATTGTTACTAGAATAGACATCGAAAGTGTCATAATTGTCATACCTGTCGGAAATGTCCATCGTCATCCCGAGTTCAAAGAAGCTAACCAAAGGGGGTGTTAAACATGACATTGCTGATTGTATGATATGCATTTTGTATATATGTCACTGATGTACGTAATTCACTCTCTTGCGTCCCTCGAGGTCTAGGAAACTCACGTCGCGGGGCGTGAGACCAGAATTGGCCAATTGAGACTATTTTTTGCTTGCAATAAACCCTAGCATTGGGAATTTGAACCTCGTGTCTGGCGCATCTTTTAGTGTATGGTTATTGCCTTGTTTCCATAGCACGAGGGACCCCTAGAGGCCCCTTTCAAAGGGAGTATTGAGGAGTGATTATTGGTGGCCAGGATTTGATAGAGATGTTGAAAGGATGATTGGGAAATGTATTGATAGTGAGACATCAGGTAAAAATGTGATGGCAAGTGAGCAACCAATGGTGAAGGTGGATAGCCCCGTCAGAGTGTGGAGTGAGCTGATGTGTTAGGCCCTGTGGAAATGGGTCAAGGATAAGGTAGTTTTATCTTGGTATTGATAGACATGTTTTCGAGATGGACAGAATTCCAAATAGTGACAGACACATCATCCCAGAGTGTTATAAAGTATTCACAGGCAGTGTTTGAGAGCAAGGGTTTGCCTGATTCGATTTTATCAGATAATGGAAAACAATTTGTTAGTGGACATTTTCAGGAATATTTAAGATTGAGTGGGGTGAAACACAAGAGAACTGTGTTATACCACCGACAAACGAATTGTATGGTTGAATGAGTAAATAGATCCATTATGGATGCAGCGCGAATGGCAAAAGCGTGTGGAAGAGACAGAAAGACTGCGGTGAGAGAGAGGTTGTATGCATTGCGTCTGGCTCCCAATGCCAGTAACGGTATGAGTCCATTCCAGCTGATGAGAGAAGAAAGCCAAGACCAAGGTAATGCCCCCATGGTCAGGAAGGGCCTTGTGAGCCAGATTGTTTGGTAAGAGATGTGAACACCAGAATAGATGGTAGAAAGAGAGATTACGTAAAAAGATCAATGAGAAATCTGGAAGGAGAGAGGTAAAGGTGAAAGTAGGAGATTGGGTCAGAATAAAGAAAGGAATTGTGGGGAAGAAAGTGGAATTGCTGTATAGTAGTCCTGTCCAGGTGAAGCAGGTGTTAAAAGGAGCGCTCAGAGTGGAACGAGGTCAAGTATGACATTTTAGGAGATTGGCTGTGATAAAACCTGTGTGCAGACAGGATAGTCAGCACATTCTGCAGGTGTAAGTTAATACAAATTTTTGTATTGAGACCCGTGTAACGGGCTACTCATTGAACCAAGTTTCTTTTGAGATTATTGAATGTTTTGCAATAATCTCATCTCCATTAAACATATGTATATAGTTATTGCATGTACAAAGTTGTGAATGTTCAATGTAACTTATAAGCATCAGTTTCCAAAATGTATAAGTTACCAATTTTGTAAAATAATTTTAACATTGCCAACGGAAGGCGATGTGTTGTATAGTGGCTTCAGTAGGATATGGAGCTGCCCAATGGAACTTGAATGGAACCAGAATTCCTACCATGTCACATGGAATGCATAGCAGTGCTGGAATGTTTATCTTTAGTGTTGAAGTCAGTTAGATGTTTATTAAGTTATGGAGGATGTATTTGGGGTCTTAACGATTGTGCTTCCAAGAATAAATGAGACATTCTTCTGCAACTACACTGTGTGTCCGGCAGAGGGACTCCCAGGACCCACCTTGTTTTTGTATATTTAAGTAATTTTGGGTCTTACCCTAAGTTACTAGGGGAATCCAGACGTGGACCCCTTGCTCACTATTCTTAGAGAGGCACAGCTTCAACCTAATGATGAGGTCCAACCAGACTGAAACACGTGTCTGGGATTGCTGTCGGTACTCGTGTTCAGAAGATAATTGCTTAGTATTTCGTGCTGGACTGCCCTAGGACAGGACAAAGACTGATATGTTTTAGATATTTCTTCTCTGTGAAAGATAGTGAGCTAAAGACCCTGGGTAAGTCTCTCGTAACCCTACCTCCAAGGAGCCAGGTCCGACCCAGCAACCCCAGAGGCAGGCATCATTTCCCCCAGGGAAGTGCCAGCGGGCCCAAGCTGGGGCCCTTTGGACACAGCCCTGGCGCCTTAGGCGCCAGGCTCATGTTGGACCCCTGTCCTGGCGCCTTAGGCGCCAGGCTCATAAAGCTAGACATGTGTTCAAGTGTTTTAAGGTGCACTTACCTGATGCAGACCATGCTGCTACATCCAGGCCCTCTTGAGGTCTGAATGGAACTACTTTACCTGTGGACCTACTTTCCCCTGGGTGTGGTCGGGGAAGGATACATACCTGATCGGTGGAAGGATACATACCTGGAACTTCTTCCAAAGCTATTTAAACCACGCCTGATCAGCAACTCACGCTTCACGTTGTTCTGCTCCTCGCAGCTGGACGCTCACCGTGTCAGCTCCTGCATCTGGACTTCAGCTACGCCTGTCAGCATCCTGGGTCACCTGCTAAGAGAGAATTGGAGAGAAAGAAGACCTTACCTGCTAAAGCCTCATCACGGAGACTTCACACCGACGATCCTGAAAGGGAAGACATCATTTTAAAAGCATTTCGCTTAGATCGCTGCAGCGCTGCATTTCACTCACCTTTCCTGGGCACCTCCATCTTCAGCAGCGATCATCCGGATCCTCAGCCACTTCCCAGAGCCTAGAGAGAAAAAGACAAGAACACAAGGTGAGAGAAGGAAGGGAATAGGAAAAGCTCAGTTTCCTTCTAAGACTTACCTGTTGGGTCATTCCCATTTCATTTCGGGTCCTGCCGCTTCCTGGCATTCCGGACCCCGGCCCCTATGGGGAAAAAAGACAAAGACATTGAATGAGCGAATGCAAAGACATTACCCGAACGCTCATCCAGAACTTACCTGTCATTTACTGGAACTGCATGTTTCACTTCGGGTCGGCGCCATATCTCCGGCATTCCGAACCCCGTGCCCTAAGGGGAAAAAGACATAAGCGTTAGCGCTTGCTGCAATAAGACAATGAACATTATTATTAAGCTTGAACTTTTGAACTTGCTACAGAACTCTTACAGCGCCTTACCTGAATAGTCAAGCTTATTTGAACTCCCATCAAACGTCAATCCAGTGAAGTAACTGGGTTTCAACGCGCCCCTGCATCAGAAGCAGGATGGAGAACTCATCCTTCCAGACCCTGAGGTGAGACTTCACGGGGAATCGAGGAAGGGTATCGTGGAGGGTTGGAAGGGAGTGGGAGGCTTGAGCGTTATTCCGTCAGTAGGTAATACTCCCTTTTCACGCACAGGGGAATATTCCTGCGAGCCAGTGAGTCCATCTTCAGAGTCCTGCGCTTCACCATAGAAGAAGCATCAGCACTCGAAGCCAGACCTGCGCCTCCGTGGGAATCAGGTGAGCGTGACAGAACGCGAAGCCTACCCACAATTTCCCACCCGGGCGCTATGGAGACTTCCGAGACAGATCTGCTGGCCCAGCTTTTGGGGGAATTACGAGCAGAAGTGCACTCAGCCCGCCAGGAGACTACGATCTCAAAAGAGAACTGATCCTATCCAAGGAAAGAACAGATGACCTGGCCAAAAGTTTATTGCAGGCCCAGGCAGGGCACACTCCTTTACCTAATTCCGGAGATACTTCCACATCAATGGGTTTGAATAACCCGGTACAAATCAATCTACCTGGACACATGCCTTTGGCCCCGCCTGAACGTTTTGCGGGGGATCCCAAGAAATATGCCGTCTTTTTGAGCCAATGTCGTTTACACTTTCTATGCAGACCCGGGGCCTTCCCTAACGAACCGACCAAGGTAGCCTTTATACTATCTTACCTCAGTGGCAGTGCTGCCGATTGGTCTATTCCATTGGTAAATCAGGATGATCCCATTCTCCAGAATTTTCAGGGTTTCCAGGCCAGCATGGAAAGATTGTTTGCTCGACACTCTCAAGGATAGGCCCTTGATAACGAACTGCTATCCTTACGACAAGGTAATCAGGATCTTCTGTCCTACGTTGCCACCTTTAATAGACTGGTTGTGGAAACTGGATGGCCAGAAAACAAAAGGATCACATTGTTTCATCGAGGCCTGCGCTGAGAGCTTAAGGATGTTCTAGCTCAGATAGTAGATCCACCCCAGGTCTGCGCAGACTACATAGACTTGGTGGTTCAACTTGATCACAGACTTCAAAATAGAAAAGCATATCGGTTCAAGTACGAAACCCGAGTACCGATCAAAACCCACTCTAACTCCAAGAGTACCGACGTATCCGAACCTATGCAAATCGGCGGTGTTAAAGGACCATTAACACAGAAGGAACGAGAGAGAAGGCGGCAAATGCAACTTTGCCTCTATTGCGGGACTTCCGGTCACTTTCTTCGAAATTGTCCGGTTAAACCACCTAAGAAGGTGGTTGGAGCCACTGATAACGATTTATTGACACCTGATTCGGGAAACGACCTAGCCCGACAAGCGTAGGGGTCCGCTTGCCGAGCTTGAAAACAAACTCTTTGACCTCGCATTTTGTCATGCCAATGGTGCTCGTGGACCCAAAACAGCCTCAGCTGTTGCATGCTATAAAAGCATACATCGACAGTGGAGCTATTGGAAATTACATAGACCGTAAATTGGCTTCCAGGATTAAGCTCCCTCTCCGCCCGAAAGTAACCCAAGATGTCATTACTACAGTAGATGGAACCGAAATAGCCTCAGGGCCTGTAACGCATTCCACTGTTGAAATGACACTGGTGGGTCAGGATGGACATCGGGAAGCAATCGTGTTTGATGTGATCAAGGCCCCACAATTTCAAGTAATTCTTGGAATTCCTTGGTTAGAAACACATAATCCCAGAATTGACTGGCGAGCAAAGAAGATAAGTTTTCCTGATTGTGAACCAACTTGTTACCCAAGAAATCCAGTTATGGGTCTAGCCTCAGCAATTTCCACCCCTGTACAGCTACCGTCAGAATACCAAGAATTCCAAGACCTTTTTCAGAAGGAACAGGCTAACACGTTACCTCCCCATCGGTCTTATGATTGCCAAATCGATCTGGTACCCAATGCTCAACTACCTTGTAGTAGGATTTATGCTCTTACGGAACCTGAGAACCTACATTTGCATCAGTATTTAGATCAGTACCTAGCCAATGGTTTTATTCGCCCATCCAAGTCTCCTGTCTCCTCAGCTCTGTTCTTCTTGCCGAAAAAAGAGGGCGACCTTAGAACATGTATAGACTATCGCGCCCTAAATCAAATAACGATTAAGAATCGTTATCCTCTGCCCCTGATCCCTGAGCTTATCGACCAGGTGAAAGACACTTGTGTGTACACCAAGTTAGATCTCCGAGGAGCTTATCACCTGGTGCATATAAAAGAAGGCGACGAATGGAAGACTGCATTCCGCACCAAATTTGGGCTCTTCGAATATCAGGTGATGCCCTTTGGTTTGTGCAATGCACCTGCCGCCTTTCAGTACTTTATGAATGATGTTCTTCGGGAACTTATTGACGTCTGTGTCATTGTTTATATTGACGACATCCTGGTGTACTCCTCTTCAGAATCCGATCACAGAAAACATGTTAGGGCAGTTCTTGAGAAATTGCGCCAGCACAGACTATTTGCAAAGCTCGAAAAATGCGTTTTTCATACCACAGGAGTGGAGTTTCTCGGATTTATCCTGACACCTCAAGGAGTCTGAATGGACTCGCGAAAGGTGGACGCCATCCTCAAATGGCCATCTCCTAGCTCGGTGAAGGGAGTTCAGAGCATGCTCGGCTTCGCCAATTTCTATCGAAGATTCATCCCGGAATTTTCCCGAACAGTCCAACCCATCACAGCTCTCCTAAAGAAAAACAAACGCTTTGAATGGACTCTTGAAGCCGAACAAGCCTTTCAGGACCTGAAAACCAAATTCACCTCTGCACCTATATTGAAGCACCCGCACCCAGATCTCCCTTACATTGTGGAAACCGACGCATCCAGTTCGGCCATGGGAGCTGTCCTGTCGCAAAGAGACCCAGAAACTAACCAACTACACCATGTGGCCTTTTGGTCCAGGAAATGTTCTCCTCCTGAAATCAACTACGCAATTACTGACAAAGAGTTACTGGCTATTAAATCTGCTTTCAAGGCTTGGCGTCACTACCTTCTCGGGGCTAGACACAACATCACCGTAATAACGGACCACAGAAATTTACAGTATTTAAAGACGGCCAAAGCACAATCTTCACGACAACTCCGATGGGCTCTATTCTTTGCGGAATTTGATTTTGTAAATACCTATCGCCCTGGCTGCAAGAATGGTAAAGCGGACGCCTTATCCCGGATTGGCATGGAAGAACCCAATTCGAGTTTAGAACCTGTACCAATCATACCAGAACAAAGAATCTTAGGCCTAACTTCATTGCAAACTATTGATGACATCCAAACGTAAGTAAAACAACTTCTAGACTCTTCAGCCTTACTGGAATGGAGTCAAAAGGGTCCTCATTACACTGTTAAGGATGACTTACCCTACTTCCAGGAGCGGTTGTTTCTGCCTAGTAAAGAATTGCGAGAACTTGTTATTGCCCATCATCATGAATCATTAATGGAAGGACACCCTGGTATCGCTAAAACGGAGGAAAAAATCAAACGCCACTTCTGATGGCCTTCTTGGAGAAAAGTCTTTTGTTTTGTCCTGCGGAATTTGCGCCCAAAACAAGGGTCAAAAGAAAAGGCCAGCCGGCCTACTTCAACCCTTGGATATTCCACCGGCACCATGGCACACCTTGTCAATGAACTTTATAACTGACCTGCCTCCTTGTGCTGGTTACAACACTATCCTTGTAATTGTGGATCTATTCTCCAAAATGGCCCACTTTATCCCTTTAAAAGGTTTGCCTTCAGCTTCCACCTTGGCCAATGAATTTCTGGAGAATATAGTTCGCATACATGGTTTCCCTTCCATATTTGTCTCGGATCGTGGAAGTCAATTTATCTCCCATTTTTGGAATAAGTGTTGCTAACTAGCACAAATAGATGTGCGGCTATCCACCAGCCACCACCCCCAGACCGACGGACAAACCGAGAGAACCAATCAGACTCTCGAGCAATATCTTCGGTGCATGTTACACCAATCCGAGTTAAATTGGAAAGACATCCTTTGGATCGCAGAATATGCATACAACAATTCAGTGCATTCTGGAACCGGACAAACTCCTTTTTATACTTTGTATGGTCACCATCCTCGGACCTCTGATCTAGATCCACCTCTGACCCTGGAAATGCCCGCAGTAAATCATCTACATTCCACAATAACCCAAGCCTTCAAAGAAGCTGCAACTCATTTACAGCAAGCCAAGAAAAAGTATAAAGAAAACGCTGATTTGCACCGAAGTAAAACTCCTCCTTACCAAGTAGGAGATCAGGTATGGCTAGCAACGAAACATTTACCCCTCAAGGGCCCGCGAACCTTCAATCCCAGATTCATAGGACCTTATCCCATCAAGGCTATAATCAATCCCGTGGCCTTTAAACTGGATTTACCGTCTAACATGCGTATTCATCCAGTTTTTCATGCATCACTTTTGAAGCCAGTACAACCAGGGACCCGACTGTCCAAGCCTCCAGACCCATTTCAAATTGAAGGGGAATTAGAATTAGAAGTTAAAGACATTTTAGACTCCAAGGTGTTAAAGTCAAAACTCTTCTATCTTGTTGACTGGAAGGGATATGGACCTCAGGAGAGATCGTGGGAGCCTAGTAACCATGTTCATGCACCTTGATTAATACAAAGGCCACCCACTGGAACGCACTGCCACCTCACATCAGAATGATTGAATTCCACCAAGCCTTCCGCAAAGCTGTTAAAACCAAGCTCTTTGTATGAAACGTACCTGAAGGCATTCTGTTACTGTATTATGAATATCATGCCTCACCTGCAACTATGCCTGTAATTTTGTATCCATAAGACCTCTGGTCTCATGCATATCTGCTGAATTAAGAATCCAACACTTACTTGTAACAGCGCCTCGATGTCCATGGGCTGCAAGTGCGCTATACAAATGCGTATAAATAAAATAAAATAAATAAAATAAAATAAAGGTTCCACCGGAGATTTCCGAACAAGCCAAAACCCCCGGAGGGAACAACCTTGGGAGGGGCCTTGAGGGGGGGTACTGTCATGATGCCTACCTCCAAGGAGCCAGGTCCGACCCAGCAACCCCAGAGGCAGGCATCATTTCCCCCAGGGAAGTGCCAGCGGGCCCAAGCTGGGGCCCTTTGGACACAGCCCTGGCGCCTTAGGTGCCAGGCTCATGTTGGACCCCTGTCCTGGCGCCTTAGGCGCCAGGCTCATAAAGCTAGACATGTGTTCAAGTGTTTTAAGGTGCACTTACCTGATGCAGACCATGCTGCTACATCCAGGCCCTCCTGAGGCCTGAATGGAACTACTTTACCTGTGGACCTACTTTCCCCTGGGTGTGGTCGGGGAAGGATACATACCTGATCGGTGGAAGGATACATAACTGGAACTTCTCGCCAAAGCTATTTAAACCACGCCCGATCAGCAACTCACGGTTCGCGTTGTTCTGCTCCTCGCAGCTGGACGCTCACCATGTCAGCTCCTGCATCTGGACTTCAGCCACGCCTGTCAGCATCCTGGGTCACCTGCTAAGAGAGAATTGGAGAGAAAGAAGACCTTACCTGCTAAAGCTGCATCACGGAGACTTCACACCGACGATCCTGAAAGGGAAGACATCATTTTAAAAGCATTTCGCTTCGATCGCTGCAGCGCTGCATTTCACACACCTTTCCTGGGCACCTCCATCTTCAGCAGCGATCATCCGGATCCGCAGCCACTTCCCAGAGCCTAGAGAGAAAAAGACAAGAACACAAGGTGAGAGAAGGAAGGGAATAGGAAAAGCTCAGTTTCCTTCTAAGACTTACCTGTTGGGTCATTCCCATTTCATTTCGGGTCCTGCCGCTTCCTGGCATTCCGGACCCCGGCCCCTATGGGGAAAAAAGACAAAGACATTGAATGAGCGAATGCAAAGACATTACCCAAACGCTCATCCAGAACTTACCTGTCATTTACTGGAACTGCACGTTTCACTTCGGGTCAGCGCCATATCTCCGGCATTCCGAACCCCGGCCCCTAAGGGGAAAAAGACATAAGCGTTAGCGCTTGCTGCAATAAGACAATGAACATTATTATTAAGCTTGAACTTTTGAACTACAGAACTCTTACAGCGCCTTACCTGAATAGTCAAGTCTATTTGAACTCCCATCAAACCTCAATCCAGTGAAGTAACTGGGTTTCAACGCGCCCCTGCATCAGAAGCAGGATGGAGAACTCATCCTTGCAGACCCTAAGGTGAGACTTCACAGGGAATCGAGGAAGGGTATCGTGGAGGGTTGGAAGGGAGTGGGAGGCTTGAGCATTATTCCGTCAGTAGGTAATACTCCCTTTTCACGCACAGGGGAATATTCCTGCGAGCCAGTGAGTCCATCTTCAGAGTCCTGCGCTTCACCATAGAAGAAGCATCAGCACTCAAAGCCAGACCTGCGCCTCCGTGGGAATCAGGTGAGCGTGACACTAATGTCCGGCAGAGGGACTCCCAGGACCCCCTTGTTTTTTCCATCCACCTCCCCACACAAAACAGCTATACACCTGATAAAGGCAAAAGGGGGGAGTTGGAGAATGATCAGGGATTTGCGTTTCCTTAATGACATTCTTCAAGCAGAGTTTCCCGTAGTTCCGAACCCTGCAACAATTCTATGCAGCATCCCCAAAGAGGTCACCCACTTCACTGTGATAGATCTTAAAAATGCCTTCTTTTCTATCCCTCTGCACCCTGATTCCCAGTACCTCACTCCGTTCACGCATGGGGGAATGCCCTTTGAACATATGATACTCCCCCAGGTATAATGTGAGTCCCCTGGCATTTTCAACATGATACTTCACGCCAATTTAGAGAACATTCAAGTGGCAAGCACCATCGTTCAGTATGTAGATGACTTGTTGGTGTACAGCGATTGTGAGCAACAGTGCAGAAGGGCATCAATCATGCTCCTTCAGTTGTTGGCCTACAATGGTACAAGGTTGATAAGGCCAAGCTGCAGTACTGTCTTCTGGAAGAGCTTTATTTGGGTCAATTGATTTCCATACATGGCAAACAAATTATGCCAACCGTGCCACATCTGTGCGCAGCTTTCCTCAACCTAAAAGAGTGAAGGAAATGCAGAAGTTCTTCAGGATGTATAACTATTGCAGGGCCTGGATTTTAGATTACGCTGCATATACCAGGCCCCTCTGAAAGGGCCCCCAAGATGCTCAAAATACAGATGAAAGGATTGTGTGGACAGAAGACATGATTGTAAACTTTAATGATTTCCAACAAGTGATCTGTTCAGCCTCATTGCTGGCCACCCCTCACCGCACGCAAGACTTTTACTTGTTCTCTCATTCAAATGGCCAACTGATGATTGCAGTTCTGATGCAAAAGAGCACCATGGGCCATAAGCCATTAGCATAATACACTGGCACCCTGGAATCAGTCATGCAGGGTCAGTTGCCCTGCGAACAAGTGCTTGCGGCTGCAGCATTTGCAATTGAAAAGAGTTCAACTATCGTCATGGGATGCTCCATCACACTGTATGTGGAGCATGTGGTCTTTGTCATTTTGGATGCTCCAAATCAACATAAACAACGCACCAAGCATCTGTGTATGAGATTCTTTATAGGACAAACATACACATAGTACGGTGCAAGACTGTGAAGATCTAGCTGACCATGATTGTATCACATTTGAAGGGGAGGATGACATCCCCAAGGCCCGAGACAACCCACTCAAGAGGGTCGGGGGGGGTCATGTTCGTTGACGGTTCAACAATTGTTGACCAGGGGACTGGCTTGAGACATACAGGTGCGGCAGTGGTCTGAATATGAAATATTGATACAGAAAAGGCTACCCATATGTTTCTCAGCCCAAGCGGCTGAACTCATAGCGCTACTTGAGGCGCTACAGGCATCTCAAGGGTGCCATGTGACCATTTACTCCGACTCAGTCTATGTCTCGGCTACAGTGCATGCAGGGCTTGCCTGGTGGAGAAGGAGGGGTTTAGTAGAGCTGACGGATCTACCGTGCAACACGCAACATTGTTCCAAGCTAATTGACGTGCTGTCCTAACCGTCCATACTGGCAGTTGCAAAATGCATCGCCCACAGCAACAACACAGACAAGGTCTCTCTCGGTAAGGCTGCCGCAGATGTGTCAGTCAAGGCAGCCGCATTCCTTTTCACTACCACCGGTTTCTGAGTACCCCGTACTCATGGCAACTGCTACACAGCTGCCAGCGTCTTATAATGCCATACCCATTGAGCAGCTCATTGAATTACAAGGACGAGCGCTGGAGGAGTAAAAAGATGTGTGGTTAAAGAGAGGGTGTAAGCAATTATTGTGGAGACCGGAGATAGCTGGAGATAGCGGGGAATGCAGTTATACCCCACAGACTGTTGATGGTCGCATTTGGCAAGCTACATCACACTGCTCATGTTTGTAAACAACATACTGCTGCAGATATACAGGAGGATTGTTTTGACCCGAATATGCAGGGACTACTTACTAAAAGGGTTATCAACTGCACCACTTGCCAGACTTGCAGCACTGGGCTAACATTATGAAAATTAGAGGTACCTCGCCCTGCCCTAATGGGCTGGTTCGCGAATTACATATGGATTATGCGGACGTGGGTGAAAGGTGCAATGCGTCAAGTTACTTGATTGCTGTTTTATGTCCCTTCTCATGGTGGGTGGAGGTTGGTCCTTGTGCATATCTAGATGAAGAGAACACGGCCAAGTTCCTGGTCAGAGAGGTATTTCTTTGTTGGGTACGTGCAAAGTATTACAATCAGACAATGGCATGCACATTTTGAATGAGCTCTTTCAAGCGATATCAGCATTATTGGGCATAGGTCATCAGTATGTGAATATCACCAAAACCACAAATGTGTCTTTACTTACTACATTGCACAACACTGCAGCCACGGATCCCCATGTTAATGTTCAGTGTGCATTTAACAACACTGTCAATAATACTAACATGTATAGTGATCCATGTTATAGGAAGAATATTGCTCAATTCTTACTGTTTTCCTTTATTCATTATGTTTTTCTGAATAGAAGGGAAAAATATTATGCTTATTGTGGACTTGGTCTAGAGACCGTAGAAGATGTCCACCACCCTGTTAGGGAGAATTCTCCAGAATGGCTAATTTCCCTTTCCTACTGAGTCTCTCAGCAGCTTTGTTCTAGGATTTATTTTTTTAACCTGGTAAGAGTGTGAGATTTGTTTCCCACTCTTACATGTGTTTTGCTGTGTGTTTTACGTTTTTGTGTTCATAGACTGTGGAGCCTCACCTACTCCATAGGCATCATCTTTTTACTGTGTGTCACACAGCACCTTTAGTGCAGTGACATAGGGTTGTCTTTTTCAGACTTCCCCTTTAAACTCCATTTTCTGGGACTGACTACTGCCTCCCAGAACATGTAAAGTTGCCATTGACTTTATTAGTCTTGTTAAATTCACAGACACAGTACAAACTATCTTCCATAGAGTACTGGAAAGGGTTAATAGTTATCCCTTTTTGTTTGTCTCTCATGGAACATTATTTCAATCCTCTTTCTTTAAGATTTGGCTGGTGGCAGTGGTATCTACCATATTTTTCCTACCGCGGTCTATGTAAATAGCCTTGGTACTGTTTTAGGCTATCTTGGTAGCCTCAAACTTAAATCCGCAGGACCCCATTTACTTTTATTTGGTTCCGGCTGGGTTTATTCACCATTTCTTTTTGTAAAGGTCTTTCTTGTGTTTTACTCTGCGCGCCAAACCAGGTTTGGTTCCTTTTTTCACCATCTTTTGGCAAGCTTCTGCACAGAAGCCGTCCTTAGGTGCCTGAGAGTTTAGGTGGACAGGATGTGAGGGAGAGGTTTTAGGCCCCCTGTACAGGGTTCCCTTGGAGACCCAAGTCTCACTCTGGTTTGATTGGCTAGGTGACTGTCCTGCTAGGACAGCCACACTGCTGTGTGATTGGCAGCCCGGCTGTTGTGTGAATGGGGGAAAACTGCATAAAAAGCAGGTCTCTGGGACTTGGAAGGCAGTGTCGCCACTGGATCGAGAGAGCTGAAGAGAAGCTGAAAGAAGAGGTCCACTACCACGACTGAACCTCCTGGTGAAGCCCTGCTGCAGGTCCGAATCTCCAAACTTCGACGACAGAGAAGATCAGCAAGGAATCTTCTTCCAATCAGTTTGCCAAACACCAAGCAAGGCCTCCCTCCCCTGGTCGAATTTGCTGTGCTCAGCTGCAGTGAACCGGATAGCTAGGAGGACCGGACCCTGTTTGGGTTTTAAGTAGCGCACCTTTTATCTGTTGCTTTGCTCTGCTGCTGATTTCTTCCCTGGGCAGTGCAGGACCCTCCAGTCTTCCTCCTTCATGTCAGTCAGACAGTCACTTCAGGAACCATGAGCCTGCAAGATCTGCCAGGAACTTCTGCCTCAGCTACAGAATTCTTCTTCTAAGGTACTGTTCAAACCCGGTTGTTTGTTCCGTCTGACCGCGGTGAAAGTGTTTTAAATCTTTCGCCAATCCGAGTGCTTGTCCTTCTCTACTCTTTTAAATAACTATTCCTTCGACCAACTTTGTTTCGAACTCTTGGTAAAGACTTAACCGCGAACTACTCTGAACTGTGTGATCCTCTGCAAAGACTCTGAACCATTAACATTGGCCCAGGCCTATATATTTGAATCCTCACAGTAGCAAGCCTTTTCTAGATTGCCCTGCCTACTTACTTGTTGGTGTTGCTTAATTTTGTATAACCTTGTCCTTCCCTCCCTTTTTAATTGCTGGAGTGCCATTTGCTCACACTTCATTTTGAGATTAACTTGTCCAGAATTGGTTGGGTGTTGTGTAGTATATTAAGAGTGTGATTTTTCTGCTGCTTTATTTAGTGAACTTTTTTTAGAAATGAATGTGTAAATAAATGTATATTCTTTTACTCAGAAACCTTGAGTCAGTGTTTGTTTGAACCATAGTAATTGCTGTCCTTTGTGTAACTGTTGCTACTGCTCACTTTACTCTTGAGATAAGTCTGGCTGTTCAGCCATCGCTACCACTTTACTGTGTAGTACAGGCTTGTACCAAAGGTGAATTTGTACTTGCCCTTGTAGTCTTAATTGTGTGTGGTGTTCCCAAAGGGTACTGCATATGATTCTGCCTAACACACCCAGAATTGAGTGGCAGCTGGTACGCAGACATGAGTTCAGTGGGGAGGAAGAGGGTTAATGGTCGTTGTTACGTGTACTTATTGATACCACATGAGTCGGGAGCCCCCAAGGTTTTAATAATGCAAGAAATGCTGATTCTGGAGGCTCAATGCCTGGTACATTGGGCGCTGTGGGAAGCACTTTCCAGGTTTAGAGCATGCAGCTGGAGGTGATGGTCCCCGATCCAGCACAATGTGGGAAAAATATGAAGAGTGCTAACTGTTTGAAAAGACCTTATCTGAGGATTGAGGGAGTGTGACTTGTGGTGAACAAATGGCAACAGAAGGAAATTACTTGTATGGCAGGAGGGCTTGTGGGCTTTGGAGATGAAGTGTTGACTCCAGTGAATAAAGCGTGTGGACAATTCTGGAACAAACGTGTTGTAAATTGGACATGGATCGAAGCAGTGTAGAAGCCAGTACAAATGCAAAAGCAAGAGGCACAGCTGCAGTGATGGACTACTACTGGGTGTGTGGACAGCAAGCGTTCTTGCACCTCCAGCCATCATGGAGGGGCTACTGCTCGCTGACCACGCTGCACTCAGTGCTCCTTGTGATCCCTGAAAACCAGCTAATAATGCAATCGATGAACGTGTTCGTTCCAACTCTAGGTCCGACAATAGAGAGACCCACCAGAAGCCCTTTGAAGCCCCCATCTTCTGCATCTTACTGGAAATAAAATAGAAGGATAAGTTGCACGGAAAAAGAAGATTCATTAGAACTGTTCAAAGAAATACCCGATGAGTATAGACTGTTCCGCAAATAAGAGACCTATTTTGCATCACAATTACTGCCTGAAGTACAGATGACCGCCAATGCCAAATGGTTGCAGATATTACGGTGTGGGGGTCATACAGCTGGCAAACAACACCAAGCAAGGTCTAAACGCAATAAAGGTCGAGATTCGCGCAATAAGATTGATGACTCTCCAAAACAGTTATATTCTCGATTTGCTCACGGCAATGGAGGGGTTGGGGGATGCCGCAAGATTGGTGACTCTTGCTCCACATTCGTGCCCCCAAATGACATGGAGAATGGCCCCTTAATGTAAATAATAGCAGCACTGCATATCCTCTGATCCCACATGCAAGCAGAAACTGGCATACAAAACAGTGACTGGTTTGACAACCTCTTCTCCTGGGCACCATCCTGGAAGGGGCGATCGTGAAGCTATTGGTATCAGTGATAGTTTTCGAGTTGGTACTTTTCTGCACCTGTCAGCTGGGACTCCGATATTGTGCTAAAGCAGTACCGAACAGCGCCATGATGATGGTTTCAATTGGGGCACAAACGTATGGGTGCGATAGAGCAATGTCTGCACCTCCCCCCCGGCACTATCACCACATACCCACCTGATCCTGGACACTACACCGAACAGTGGGTAGATATAGCTGGGGATGGGGGTTGTATATACATGACAAGCACCCCCAGAGAGTATGCCCAAGCTAGCCAAAGTTTGTGTCTTTTGTGTAGAGCTTGGGTTCTGAAGGAGGGGTCACCACCATAGTTAGAGGCTGAAAGATTAGAAGAAGAGCAAAGGCAGAGAAGTGCTGGTGATTTATTAACAGGGGAGTTTGTTAATGTAGAATGAATGAAAAGGGGAATGTTGGGAAGGGGAGTCAGTCTTCCCACACCCCCAAGCAGTTTAGAATAGGCAAAGGCGTGGAAGTGCGATGTAGGGGACCAGGATTTCTGTACGAGCACATTATTGAATGCTTTTTAGGTGTAGTGCACACACGGGAGTAAAACGCCATCTCAGATAGCAGCGGCCATACTGAAATTGAGGCCTAACATGGCATGACAGCCAGCATTACAGATTTAGGCCACGAACATAAGAAACAAACGCCTGCATGAAGGAGTAGGTTGCACCCTAGGCAGTAATGAGACTGGCTAGAGCCGCAGAGAACCATATACCCTTAATTGTCTTAAAAGTTGCCAGCCTTCATGCCCTGGGAGGAATGTGCCATGCGAGGCCACAGAAGGGGGACTGTGCGCTTTTGCAAGATTAGATTCCACGAGAAGGAGGGCACGGGCCGCCAACCCCCACCAGTCACAGCTCCAAGTTATAGCACGCAAGTGCCCTAGTCCCAAGACCTCTGATTTCCAAGATACCAGCCAGCCCCAGAACACCTACCATAAAACTGTTAAACCCCCACTCAAGCAAGAAAGATCAGAAAGCAGGGCTCTCTTGCCTTCACTCTTGGGTCACATGATTTGCGAAGTGCACGGAGGGACAAAACACAAACCTAAAGCTAGGGTGGAAGACCTTGGAACAGTGCTGGCCAGTCTGAGATTGAGTGAAGCTTGTGAGTTAGTATGATCTTGACTGCTCCCCTGGGTCCTTGTCTGCTTGTACCAGGTGCACTGCAAGATGGCTAGAGATGCATTGTTCATCCTGTACATAATTGCCAATTAGACACCGCCTCATGCCTGATGACGAGAGCATCATCACCCACGTGGAAGAAGATGAACAGAAGAGGCTGGGACCAATGGCCTGGCATCCCCTGTGTAGCAGGTAGCCTATGTATAGGGTCTCTCCAACCAGCCGCACAGGTTTTTTACTGTATATGATGACGTCATTGATGATAATACGTGCCTTTTTATCATGTTGCTCATCCAGATTGTGCCAGAGCTTTCAGCTGCAGCAGAGTTCTTTGCTGGTGCAGTTTTACTTTGTGAGAATAAAAACGTGTTATCTTCGCAAGAGGTGTGCTGTGCCTTTTTCCCTGGTGGGTTGTATTTTTTCTGGTTTGAGCATTGAGGGGTTTGCTAACACTATTGATCAAAGCGCCCCACAAAACCAGCACCACAGTACCAAATCTGTGCTGCAACGAGGAGCCTGGTCTTCAGTGTGGCTGCTTTACAGTCAGCTGAGGTAGCAACAGCAGCATAGTACCCTGAATATATCCAATGCTGAAGATCACTATAAAGCCTCACTCCAAACGATCCAATAGGAGCATTCCCTCTAGAGTTGTACGAAAGTAATGTATCCAGTAGGGCACACTGACGTTCAGTAATGTACAGCTTGAGGTTGATGAATCTAGGAGAAAACCCAAAGGAATCTAGGAGGCCTTCAGGCAATGGCCTGATCCTTGCTAGATAATTCTAACTTGCAATGTATTGTAAATCAATCGGTATTCGGTATTGTACTGCCTGAGAAATAAGCATGCCCTAATCAAAAACCTGCATTCCAATGTATATCTAAAAGAGAGTGCAGGTATCATCGCCAGGGAGTCTTGTGGTGTATCCGGGAAGACATCACCACGGAACTAGTACTCTCTCTACATGCACATGCACCAAGTCAATCGGCCTTACATGGCTTTCATTGCTTCGACTAGCCCAGAGCAGTCTCATTCAAGGCTACATATCAAGTGAATAAAATTGGCTCTAGCAACATTAACCAGATGAGCTGGAGCGATACAGCTGGAGTCCAGAGCAGTAGAGACGATAAGCCACTTAATGTTCGTGTGCCAAACACTATTATTTACCGATCAGGGCTGGACTGTACAATAAGCAAAGCGTGTTATTTGGCTAAGTGGCAGCGATTTATGTAGTAACAATCTACACCCGTGAGGCTTTCACGATAGCAGACAAAAGAGTAAATGAAATCCATGACTACGCCTCTTGGAGGAGAATGGTATTGATAAGTGCGGGTGGGAATTTCATGCACTTTACCTGTGCACCGCACCATTAGTACACAATGCAACAGAGGCCGCCTTTTTCTAGTCACATTTCTTCAGAAACAACAAATCAGACCCATCCAACCCCTTATCTGGGGATCCACCTTAGCACGTGACAATATTGCTTGTATTTGGTAGAGTCGCTGACTTCAGGAGAGGTGTCAACACTGCCACACCAGTGAAAGTTGATTTAACCTGTAAACTCACTTATGGGCAGAGATCATGCAGGGGACCCCATCAAGGCAAGGCAATGGCCCAAGCACGCTAGCTTTGCTCTCTTTGTGGAAAGCAGATACTCTTTTGTATTCGCATATCTGCAAGCCCCTTCGCAATGTCCCTGGACTATCCACTAGTGCTTTGGGTGGTATTGTAAAACACTGAGACTGCATCAACAAACCGCTGAATGTTGGAGATACACGTGTCTCATGAAGTCACATTCCAGATCCTGACGCCTCGTTACATCACATCGAGTACTTCATGTTGAGTTGCAGCCTGCACCGGTTAAGCATTGAGGGCATTATCTTGAGAGCACTTTATGGCAGTGGGGACATTATCTTGAGAGCACTTTATAGCAGTGAGGGCATAATCTCGAGAACACTTTATGGCAGTGGGGACATTATCTTGAGAGCACTTTATAGCAGTGAGGGCATAATCTTCATACCACCATACACGTTTTCTTAAACAGTACAAACCTACATGCCTAAAAGAGCATGAGCACCCATGGTAAATCAAGCAATGGAGAGAGTGAATGGACAGAGAAGGGTGGAGTGGCGAACTGTGAGCATCCCCTAACATGTAACTGTTTTAATGTTATGCTCTGACACTGCAAGGTTGGTCTGTTAGAGGATGTCTGCACGGTTTATAATGCAGAATAGTTCCAGGAAAGATGCTGTTGGATGAGGCAGTTGGATAATGGACACCAAACAGTGTGGGGCCTAACCTTGTGCAGAATCCCTAGATCTAATGAAACCTCTGGACATTTTGAGGTGTACCCAGGTCATTATCTTGTTGATGGGGTAGAGAAGGGTCGTTTACATACACCCCAGCCAGGTGCTGTGTATTGTCAACATTGCTGTATTCTGTTTGGAAACGTCAAACTCTGTGTTTTGTTTGTTTGAAATGTCCCAACTTCCCTCCACCTCCTCACCTGTGTTGTCAAAGTCTTCGTCCACTGGACTGAGGGATCTTCGGGCTCTGTAGTCCTTTTCTTTTTTTGCCTGCGGCTTGTGTCTCACACGGGAGGAAGCCACAATGAAGGCTATTGAAAGAAGCACTCCACCATGACCCCTTTGCCGGGAAGGATCAAAAAGGGGAAAAAGCCGACAATGGCAGAAAAAACTCCTGTTGAATCAAGGTCACGGCAGGACTCCTCCTGGAAACTGGGCTTGTAGCAGATGTAATATTGAATGGGATATGCAACATATGACAAACGGATTCCGTGGACCAAGGATATAATAAATCCGAAAGCGGGAACATAACAAGCAACACGTAAGAAAAAGGCAAGCCAGCGGGCCCTAGCAAGAAGAAAAGGGGAGGAGTCTAGAGCGGGTCAGTAGGAAGAAGGAAAGTGAGAGGAAACACCATACAGGGAAAATGCCGATTGGGAAACAAAGGACAGAGCAGGTAGAAGAGAGGGGACCAAGGATAAGAGGGGAAGCAGAAAGCTGAAAAACACTCCAAAAGAAAACGGAGTGAAAGAAATGCGTAGCGCAACAGCGGCAGCAAAGAAACACAGCTGACCGTAGGGGTTGCAACGCGAGTTGCAGCAGGGAGGCCTGGCTAAAGAAGACCTATGTACATCCAGAGTGGGAAAAGAACTAGACCGCTGGATGTATGTAGAGTACTGGACGTGATGGGAAACAGAAACTGTGCAACAGAACTCGGGGCCACAAGCACCAAGATCGAAGACGGCGCATGACAGTATGCCCCCCACTCAGTCTCGAGCCCCCCGGCTTGCCCGGATGAGCCCTGTGATACTTCCTAAGAAGGACGGGGGCATGAATATGTGAAATGGGTTCCCAGGAATCCTCAGCATGAGAGAATCCCTTCCAATGAACAAGGTATTCCAACCAACCTCTACGGTATCTGGAATCTCTCAGTTACGAGACCTCATATTCAGGCACCCTGGAAGGGTGAGGCGGTACAGGGAGAGGTCAAAGAATGCGTGACTGATCAGCGCTCCTCAACAGTGAGGCACGAAAGACAGGGTGGATGCGCTTCAAGGCAGCAGGTAGTTTAAGCCGGAAAGCCACTGGGTTTATCTTTGCAGTAATAGAATAGGGCCCAATGAACCATGGTGACAGCTTAGACGGATGGGACAACCGTGGTAGGTATTTAGTGGAAAGCCCTATTTTGGAGCCCACTTTCCAGTCAGGAACATCCTGCTGATGCCTGTCAGCCTGCAGTTTATAAGCTTTGAGGCTCTCTGCCAGATTGAGTTTTGCCATCTCTTGGGCGTCTTTGAGACAGGATAGCACCTCTTCCACCACAGGAAGAGAAGATTGAATGGGAGAGAGCAGAATGATGGAACGGGGATGAAACCCATACGAGCAGTAGAATGGAGACATCCCACTTGCAGAATGTCTGGCGTTGTTATATGCGAATTCCGCTGTGGGTAACAAGTCAACCCAGTTATCTTGTTCCAAATTGGTGTAGCTCCGCAGACACTGTTCCAATGTAGAATTTAGTCACTCAGTCTGCCCATTAGTTTGGGGATGATAGCCTGAAGATAACGCTCTTTCGATGCCAAGGTTTTTACAAAGCGAGTTCCAGAATTTGGATACGTATTGACTACCACGATCCGAGATAACTTTGTCCGGGAGACCATGTAGCTTAAATACATCCTTGATGAAAGTCAAGGCCATTCCCTCCGCAGTGGGCAGACCAGGGAGATGAGAGAAGTGAGCCATCTTAGTGAGAGAATCCATGGACACCATAATGCAGGAACAACCTTGTGAAACTGGCAGATCTACTTTAAAGTCGGTTGTGACGTGGCTCCATGGACAATCAGGGATGGTGTCTTGTTGTAACAAACCTATAGGTCTTTTGGTACTGTACCTGTTTTGGTTGCACACACTACAGGTTTTTACATACTGTTTGACGTCTTTGGAGAACCCAGGCCAATAGAAAGCCCTTTTGACTAAATCCAACGACCCGGGTTGCCCTCTATGTCCAGCTGTTTTATGGTCCTGACACCATGACAGGATATTTTCTTGGAGTGCTTTGGAAGGCACCCATAACTGCTTCTTCCTGAACAGTAGGCCATCAGTCTTAGTCAAACCTCTTGGTTCCGGTTGGTTGGCGACTGCCTCTCTGATTTGCTGCAAGAACGAGGAGACGTTACTGATGATCTGGTTCCTAGGCAACAGTCTTTGTGGTGTACGGGGAGAAGTGTTTGAGGCATACGACTTCCTGAAAGAGCATCTGCCAAGGTATTCTGGCTCCCTGGGATGTAGGTAATACGAAAACCATATGGGGAAAAAAATGTGCCCACCGTGCTTGTCTAGAATTTATACAATCCATGGACTGTAGAACCTGTAGGTTTTTATGATCTGTCCTGATGATGAAGGGGTGACTACTCCCCTGCAGTGTCTCCATACTTGACATGCTTTTTTCATGGCTAAAAGCTCTCATTCAATGACTGAGTAGTTTTGTTGGCTTGCAGTGAGGGTTTTGGACAAATATGCTATAGGGTGTTCTTCATTTTGATGTTCTTGTAGCAGTACAGCCCCTATAGCTGCTGCAGAGGTGTCAGTTTCGAGAATGAAACGTTTACTTTGATCAGGCTGTCATAGTATGGGAGCACTACAAAACTGTCTCTTCAAATGTTGAAAATTGTTCTTGGCTTGTGTACTCCAGGTAAATGGCATAGATGATTTCTTGAGAAGACTAGTTATTAGCAGAACTATTTCAGAAAAAACGGATATAAAACGCCAGTAGAAATTCGCCATGCCCAGAAATCTCGGTACCTCTTTAACCGAAGAAGGGTTAGGCCATTGGAGGATGGCATCTATCTTCTTCTCGTCCATCTGGATGCCTTGAGGCGATAGGATAAAGCCCAAATAGGGCAGGGAAGTAACTCCAAAAACACACTTCTCCCTCTTAGCCAGAAGATGGTGTTTTTTGAGACGTCTCAATACTTCAGTAATGTGTACCATGTGATCCTGCATGTTTTGGGAGAAAACTAATATATCGTCAAGATATATGACCAGTGACAGAAATAGGAGATCCGAAAACATCTGGTCCATAAACCTCTGGAATATTGCTGGGGCATTTACAAGCCCAAGTGGCATCACATGGTACTCGTATAGACCAAAAGGTGTCCTGAACGCGGCCTTCCACTCATCCCCAGAACGTATTCTAAGCAGATGATAGTCACTGTGTGAATCCAGTTTGGAGAAAACAGAAGCACCCTGACGGCTTCTAAGATGTCAGGAATGAGGGGCATAGCGTATCTGTCCTTTTCGGTTACTTTATTGAGTCCCCTGTAGTCAATGCATGGCTGGAGGTCAGTAGAGCCCCGTTTTGGTATAAAGAACAATGGGGCTCCGGCAGGAGATTTGGAGGGTCTGATGAGGCCATTGTATAGATTCTCGTCAAGGTACTTCCTAAGCGTTTCCTTTTCCTTTTTTGATAACGCGAACATTCTGCTAAAAGGTACCAATGCATTTGGTACCAGATCTATTGCACAATCCTCCGGTCTATGTGGAGGTAGTTCCAAGGGAGTAGTTTTGGCGAACACTGTGTCGTATTGATCTAGCACTTGTGTAATGGAGTGAATACCAACAGTTGCGTGAAGAGCACTGGGAATGGTCCTTACATTTTGGTAGCGTACTTCCTGGAAACAGTTCTTGTGACAATAAGTTGAGCTGAAATTCAAACAGTTGGATGTCCAGTCTATGCTCGGATTTTGTTGATGTAACCATGTGATTCCTAGGATGAGCGGAAAGTGTGCAGCACGGATGATGTCAAATGTAATAACTTCTGAATGCTGGTGAATAGTAAGTGGCAATGTTTCGGTAGTCTGGGTAATTGGCCCAGAGCTCAAGGGTTTTCCATCCACAACCTCCACATTTTGACCTTGCCTGTGGTCAATACGCTTAGCTCCCACTTTATCCACCCAGAGAGTGTTTGCGAAATTGCCTGCGGCTCCGCAATCAAACAGTGCCAGAGCTTCAATGTGGTTGCCATTGATAGTAACGTTTACTGTCAGTACCATGAGGGGAGAGTCTTCCGAAGTGTCTGTGGAGCCAATAAACGTCGATACATAGGGACTACAAGATTTCCCTCGATAACCTGTCCCTTCTAGGATCGAGGGTTTTCGTTTTCTGACGGTTTACTGGGCAGTTCAGTGCAGTTTCATACTGTGTGTTGATCTGAACCACAATAGGCGCATAACCCTTGTTCTCTCCTTCTCTTCCTTTCTTCTGGAGTAAGGGATCGGCGAGTTGGGCCGATCTGCATGGCTTCGTCGAGTCGTTTGACGGTAGATGGAAGAGGAGAGGGGTTCCTAGTAAAAGAAGGACGTGTCTTACGTCTCTCATGACGCCTTTCTTGCATTCTGAATTCCATTTGGAGTGCGGCGGTCATCAATTCCGGCAGAGAGGCGGGTCATGGAAAGTGTGCCAATTCGTCCTTTAGTTCTTCTCTGAGGCTGCGCCGAAACAAAATGAATTGGGATTGTTCAGACCAGCCTGTTTCCATTGCCAATCTTTTAAATGAGGAGATGTATGACAGTACGTCTGCTTCACCCTGACGGACGTCTAACAGGTCGTCCCCTGCTGCCATAGCAATTTTGGGTCTCTCAAAAGTGCGTTTTAGAATATCCACAAAAGCCCCGAAATCCTGGAGTACAGGATCAGCACCGGTCACTAAAGGGGTGGGCCAGGCCAGGGCATTACCCAACATGTTAGAGATCAGGAAACCTACTTTAGCATGATCTGAGGCATAGGTGCGGGCTCTAAATGTAAAGTATACCCTGCCAGGAATTCCTTTAGTTTCTTTGGAGACCCGTAAAACTTGCCCGAGGGTAGTGCCATTGGGGGTAGGTCTGTGGTTGGTGGTTCACGAGCTGCCACCATCTGTTTCAATAAATTGTTCTCAGGCTTCATATTTTGCATCTCTAAGGAGAGATTTTGAACTGCGGCAGTTAATTCCTGACCTTGTTCAGCAGTAGCCATCTTTGGGATTGTGCGTTGCAAACTGTCAAACTCTGTGTTTTGTTTGTTTGAAATGTCCCAACTTCCCTCCTCCTCCTCCTCACCTTTGTTGTCAAAGTCTTTGTCCACTGGACTGAGGGATCTTCGGGCTCTGTAGTCCTTTTCTTTTTTTGTCTGCGGCTTGTGTCTCACATGGGAGGAAGCCACAATGAAGGCTATTAAAAGAAGCACTCCACCGTGACCCCTTTCCCGGGAAGGACCAAAAAGGGGAAAAAGCCAACAATAGCAGAAAAAACCCCTGTTGAATCAAGGTCACGGCAGGACTCCTCCTGGAAACTGGGCTCGTAGCAGATGTAATATTGCAATGGGATATGCAACATATAACAAACAGATTCCGTGGACCAAGGATATGATAAATCCGAAAGCGGGAACAAAACAAGCAGCACGTAAGAAAAAGGCAAGCTAGCGGGCCCTAGCAAGAAGAAAAGGGGAGGAGTCTAGAGCAGGAGAGTAGGAAGAAGGAAAGTGAGAGGAAACACTGTACGGGGCAAACGGGAAACAAAGGACAGAGCAAGTAGAAGAGAGGGGACCAAGGATAAGAAGGTAAGCAGAAAGCAGAAAAACGCTGCGAAAGAAAACGGAGTGAAAGAAATGCTTAGCGCAACAGCGGCAGCGTAGAAACACAGCTGACCGTAGGGGTTACAACCGAGTTGCAGCAGGGAGGCATGGCTAAAGAAGACCTATGTACATCTGGAGCGGGAAAAGAACGAGACCGCTGGATG
Organism: Ambystoma mexicanum; assembly: GCF_040938575.1. Taxonomy (NCBI): domain Eukaryota; kingdom Metazoa; phylum Chordata; class Amphibia; order Caudata; family Ambystomatidae; genus Ambystoma; species Ambystoma mexicanum. Next base: position 646,306,398 of record NC_090923.1, read on the forward strand.
TACGTAGAGTACTGGACGTGATGGGAAACAGAAACTGTGCAACAGAACTCGGGGCCACAGGCGCCAAGATCGTAGACGGCACATGACAGGAAACTAAGTGTTGGTTCCTGTGACAGTGTCTCCTGGAATGGATTGGTTTTCCCAACGACACCCTTCCTTACTGTGTGGCAGAGACAGCTACTCTTTATTGTACTTGCTCCTACATCTGGCTTTCTCTAAGGACTCCATTATAATATGTTCTGTGCAGAGTTATCACCTGTTTCTTTTTAAAAACAAATCATTGCAGGGAATCCCAGCTAATTGGGACCTACTCCTGCCATATGGCTTTATCTCAAAAGCCTCCTCACTACATGTCTTCCTACAGGAGTGAAAAATTTAAATAACGCCATATCCTGCTTCACCATCCAAAGTATTCTTTAAATTGTATTGTGTATTTTCTTACAGGGGACCTTTGGGATTTTCAACAGCTTTAACAAATATACATGAACATCTGGCTGAATTTTCAAAGGAGGTGGTAAGCACAGCGTGCAGGACAAACAGAATGTGATAGTTACAAATGCTTCTTACCTCTGTTATTTACTTTGTGTGTATTCTAACCCATCATTGTTCTGCTGTTCGGTGCCATTACAGGGGGGGTGCGGGGCAGCACTACTCAGCCATGTCCCCACTACACTAGAACTCAAACCACCTCAGACATGCCTCAGCCTTGATGGTCCTTATTACTAAGCTGCACCTTGATTGCCTAAGCAAAGGGAAGGTGCATACCCATATGTGAGTCCCATGTTTATCCCAGAAATGTTGAACTTATTTTCTATCTTTAGAAGCAAGGGGGTAAAACATAACTTCTAAATGAACATACAGAGTAACTGTTTTAGCCATATCTTGTTTGAGCGAAACTGCAACTGCATGCATGCCTGCCACGGATTCATCAGTAGAAATGACCTTATCCTGGTGATATGGTGGATCCACAGGGCTGCGTGGCAAAGTTGACCGCTGCGAGGTAGCCGGGGAATCCAGAGTTGCAGACAGTCTAGAGTGAGCTCACAGTAACCTGGGCAGACCCTGCTTCCGAAGCAGGGCGCTAGTCAAAAGGAATCATCACCTTTACAGGCATCTGTGTCCATGTGAAGTATTTCCTATGTCCAGGCTTGGCAAAGAAGAGAGGTCCAGGCATAGACTATGGGAGGTCTGAACCTGCTGGTCTTCCCTTGCAATGCTTGTGGAGAGTTTTGCTTTTCATTCTAGTTTCGTCCTCTACCTTCTCCGCACAGGATAGTGCACGAGGAAGGAGATTGTTGTATAATTTGATTTATAATGCATACCGTTATAATGCATAACGGTCTCAGGGGGATAGTTCAGGGGCAACGTGCTCGCCTTGGAAGCAAGACAACGCAGAGCAACACAGGTTCGATCCCCGGGTCCGCGCTTAGATACCTCTGGGTATTAAGCGCATTATAAATAACCAATCATATCATATCCAATCATACTGTGAATGTGACCATATTTTGGGTTTCTGGACAAGTATTGACACCCTGTGTAGTAGGTTAAATCTGACTGTTCAAGAAGGTAAACATTATGCTGAGTGCTGTTCTCTTACCTGAGTAGATATAGAGAATATGTACCTCAAAAACCCGGGCTTGTATTTCGATGAACTTCCTGTCTATAAAATCCCCACACTTTAAGAACCCATCAGATAAAATGAAGTACAGAACAAGATATAAAAAACAACTCTGATTTGTTTGGTAGTTACAATCACTTTGACATGGTCAGATTAAACGATGGTCCTCATTAAATGCTAAATTATTCTTTCATGTTCGATAACTGTGCTATTACTATCCAATTATTCACTTAGCCACGACTCCATTAGCTAAAGCAATAGGATGATATTTTTTTTAGTTAAGCTAACATGGAAGTTATACCAACATAACACATATGTTGTTGTTATGTTTCTGCACAAGAGGTCCGATAGGGTTGTGCACACTTCATGTATGATAGTCGACAATGTTGACTGCTGATCCAGTCATTCTGACTGACTCCAGGATCCCCCAGAAGCATATTGGTAAAAACCTACGCATGTGTGTCAATACTTGTATGTGTATTCATCTTTCTGTATAAAAAACGGGCAGCATACCACAATGCAGGGTGAAATCTATTTAAAAAGACAACAAGACTGTGATATTTGGACAGAGTCCTCCGTTGCCATGTTCAAATCATGTGGGAACATGGCTATGGATTCACAGCATACATACAAAATATACCCGTTTCATATATATTGAGAAGTGGATACAGTTAACCATGCTCCTCACATGAATCCCATTATCCCCAAACAAGAAAAAAAGGTCTATTACAAATGTTCAATGAGTTCTTTCCCCCCCAAAAGTAGCTAGTTTGGTGCACACGTGAGGTCAACACAGTCAATAAAAAGCACACCATACACATAACGATACAGTTCAGGCACAGTGATACACAAACACAGTCTTCACCAAAGGAAGCTGCTACTTGTGAGCCTCTCCCCGCTCGATTCAGAGACACTGCTTAGTCGGTTTAATTGTGCGATGAATATTATTGGACAACAATGCTGTAATTTTCTCCTGTGGTTAACATCTCATATTTTATACCACCAAAGGGAAAGGCTAGGGACCTTGCAGGTTCTTCCATCCCTGGGGTAGGGTATGTCTGGCTGCCATAAGCACATGGGAATTGAGCTGAGCAGCATGTCCAGTCCTCCACAGTGTCCCTAAGAAAGGAGAGCAGATCACGCGGTATATCTTCTTCTTTCCAAAAGAATTGATAACAAGGGCACGACCACAACATATAAGGCAAAGCACTACCATCCTCTCCCCTCCATCCAGTACAGAGGGGAACATTTTGGGGGATTGCGCTGGGAGCAAATACCAGCAAAAGCACAACGTGTATGCACATTCCTGTATCGGGGGCTGTGAGAGGTCTTCTGCAGCCTAATCCAAAAAGGATGGATCATTCATCTCCACCTCACAATACCTCCTCCCAACTTTGGATGTAGCAGAGTCTTTCAAGAGGATTCACTTGATCTAAGAGTTTGTACATCACTGATATGCGACCCTTGAGGTGTTTTTTATTATTCTCCATTCTAGAGGGGAGCGTTGCTGAGTACCGGACACACAGACGTCAGGGTGTTGAATCCAATGATGCAGTTGAGTAAAACGCTTCTGCTCCCTTATGCCAAAAGGCTCAGGACATTTAGCAAACATAAGGGGAAAGCCCACCCTGTATATCTTAGAGAGGGAGGTAAGGCACTCCAAGTCCACCTCTTGAATACTCCCTTCGCCAGACCCAGAGAAAATGCAGGATTGCTAATGAAAGGAGAATTCGGGTCAAATGCAGCCTTCAATTTCCAGACCTTGAGGGATTTACTCCAATAGTGTAAGTGCCACTATTTAAGGTAAGGAGTCGACCTCCAGCCAATCTAGCTGACCTGATCTGGAATGGTAGATAAGACAAAGGTGTAAATCGATCCTCACTGGTCCATGTCCACCTTCTTCACCTGACTGTGATGGCCACAGCAGTTAGAAAGATGGGCGAGCTAGCAACAGATAGATATCATTGAATGCAGAGAATGCCCAGCAATCCAAAATTATTTCCCTGATATTCTTGAGAGTTTCTTAGCCCAAATAAAAGAAAATATCTTTGGTTGTAGGAGTGTGATCAAGGAATAAGGAGTCTTGTCTGGGAGGTGAAGGAAAGGGTACAAAAGGCTGGGTACCACATTCAACTAACTATGATTGTCTGGCCCACCCAGGAAATGTCCTGGTTGCACCACTTGTCAAGGTCTTAAGTGATAGCATGTATCAGTGAGGGGATGTCAAGCTTAAACAGGTCCCTGCATGAAGGGGGAATCTTAACCTCGAGATGGTTCAGGGCTTCGCTGTCACAGGAAAATCAAGCCTGCTGCAACTAAAGCAAAGCAGAAGAAGGCCTCCATGTGTTCAGATGCATGGATTTGTTTGAGAGAACTTTAACCCCAGAGCCCTTTCCAAATGCCTCCAGCTCCTCAATCACAGCTGGCAGCATCACATCATCAGCATATAGATATATTCACTGTTCCATCTTAGACCCTGGGATCCCATAAAAGCTTGTCCATAGGGCATATTATGCCGGCAAAGTGCTCCATTGATAGAGCAAAAATGAGGGACAAGCGGGGGCAATTCTAAAGAGCCTCCCATGAAATGGAAATGGCATCCAGGTAGGCCCAGTCAACTCATCTCTTCGTAGGGTTTTATGTTCATTCATCCCTAGTTTTTTTTCAGTTTTATTTGTTGCTGAAAATGTTTTGCCGCCCAAAAATCCGTCCCCTTTTATTTATTCCTTATACATCAGCCCACCGGGACAAAACATTTTTGCCAAAAAGTGCATTGAAAACAAAACATTTGATGAAAGAACGTCGTACCCTTAGTAGAAGGGTTATGGAAATTAGCCTGAATCAAGCCCAAAAAGTGATGGACCGACCATGGCCTTGAGCACCTCAAAAATAAATCCCCAGTTGACATTAGTAAAGGCCTTGTTGACATCGAAAGAGAGGATCCTCATTGTCTCCCTCTGGGCTCTGCCTCTTGCTTTGAAGTCAACAACCTGCCTAATGTTGTCATGCAGGTTTCACTGTAAGATGCATCCTGTTTCACCTGGTTCCACCTGGTTCCACAAGTGAATGGGGGGAGTGTCATATGCCAATTGCGCCAGGATCTTGGAGTCCAATTTTGCGCCCATATTGAATAATGCAATAGGGTGAAACAACCCACACTGAGAGGGCCCTTTATCCAGCTTCAAAATGAACGTATTTACTTATTCCGCCATTAATGGTGTGACAAACCCAATTCGAGGAAAGAATAGAATAGGAGTAACAAGGGAATCAAATAGGAGTGGGTAAATGTCTTATAAAGGAGGAGAGGGAAACCATCAGAACCTGGCACCTTACTGAAATTTAACAAGGCTATAGCTGTCTCAATTTCTTCCCTCAAAACCGGTCCCTTCATCCGATGCCGGTCTGACTCTGCTTGCCTGGGAAGAAGTGCTAATTTGATATGTCATCGTTGAATAGCAAGTCCCCCTCCCCCTTCGCGAATTAACTTTACAAACAAAAGCGGTGATTAAATAATTGTTTTTATCCTCGCTATCGTGGATCTGACCCTCAGGATCCACCTTGCCAGGAATGACATTTCTCACTTTGATAAGCTTACGCTAGTTGGCCAAGAAGCAACTGCCTATATTACCTTTCAAATACTATTGTTGCTTTACCTTTAGCCACTCCCTCAGCCTCTAAGAACTCCAGCTTAGACCTCGCCAAGAACAACCCCTCTGAGTCATTAGGGAGCACTCCTTTTTTTTAATTCAATTCCTTTTCCTAGACTTCCTTTTCTAATGTGGCCCTTTTTTAGCTAAATAGTCTAGATGCAGTTTGCAGGTTTACCTATAACCCTGCCCCCATATCCACCGCCCACAATCGCTTTCATTAAATCCCAGACCATGTTCGGGTCCACCTCCGGTGAGGGCTTTACCTGGAAATAATCAGTGATAGCTCAGGAAATTTCAGCTCTGAATATTTGGTCCCTCGAGATGGGTTCATAAAGCCTCATGGGGTTTACAAGGAAATATTATGTTAAGACTGATTGAAAAAGAAGTTGAGATCAATGTCCATGCAGGAAACACATGGAACCTATGACACAAAAGGAAGGACCAGGATGGTTCTAGAAAAGCCTCTATGGGCAAAAGTGAAGTGGTTATAGACTTTCTCTTCAAGAGGGGCCAAATCTCAACCACTCCCAGCTCCCTTTCAGAAATCAACCTATGAAACCAGGCCGAGGGGGAAATCCTCAGGGCCTGAATTGGAGGCATAGAGCAATATTAGAGTCACCAGGCAGTCATACACAAGTCCCTTTACCAGTAGCTAGCTTTCCATTAATCTCTAAGAGTGTCATGCTGAACCAAAGGAATGTCCTTGGGCAACAGTTTGGCTGTGCCTAATTTTCTGTCCACCCAAAGCATAAAATTGCTTAGAGAAACCCCAATGACACAGTCAGGGTTCTCCTTGAGATCATAGGTGGGTCTCCTAGAGCATCGCTTTCCCCAAGGCCATGTATGGCAGGCACTCAATTGGTGAATTAAGGCACTGAAAAGTCTGGGTGAGAATGCAAGCGCCATCCATTAGACCCGGGAAGGGAGAGCACCAAGACCTGCAAAATGACTATGCCCCTAGCAGCTCCTTCTTCCATCTGCACCAATAATGCCAAACCTAACAGTATTGGTGTGGGATACATTTGCCAGCCCCAACAAAAAAAACCAACAACAAAAACCACATCTCCCCATTCCACCCCAAAAGCAGCTGTGCTTTCTTTCTTTGGCGCAGGGGTGGCAAGCTTTTAACACTGCCAATACAAAGAATGGCTGCATTTGTGTTACGCTCACCTGGTCTCTGCGGAGGCGTTGGGGCATGGTTGTAGCCCTCCCTGAACTTGAATCACCACCTTCAGGCCTCTCTCTCAGTAGAAAAGCTGTGAGCAGTGGTACGTGGTGATACTGCTCCTGTGAATTATGGAAGATAAGCTCTCCATCCTGCTACTTCTGGCAGGGGCGCATTGAATGGAATCTAGTTCCTTCACTGATCCCTGATAAGGATTAGTCCAGTCCAGCTGCGACTATGCTTTTCCTTATGATTGGTAAGTCTTTCTTGAGCTCTTGTGATGCTGTTCGTTCTGTTTAATGTCTTTATATGTTACTCCTATTTATGCCCTCAATAATGTCTCTCTTCTGTTTTCTTCCCTTAAATGGAAATGTGGCCCCAATGCAGCTGTGAGATTGAGACGCGGCCGGATGGAAGATGGATGCTACCGCAATGTTCGACAGCAGGTAAGTGATAGTTTAAGGAAAAGCGCAAAGTATGGCGAAGTGCAACCTTAAACTGGCTGTTTTTTCGATTTCTAACCTTGTCTTCTGTTTTTCCTTGCAGGCGCTGCTGTCGATGATGGAGCGTGTCGTGCTGCGGTGCCAAGATGAAGATTTCGGCATTCCAAAAAGTGTAAAGATGAATACTTGGTTCGCCGAAGAGATCTACAGGTAAGAACAGCTTCCCCTAGTTGGTAAGTATGCTGGCAGGAAGCAGGATGTCCAGGAAGCAGGGTCTTCAAAAGTAAGTCTGACCTCAGGCGACGGTGAGCGTTACGCTGCTTGCAAGTGCAGAATAACGCGAAGCGTCTGTTTTGAGGATCGGGGCAGTTTATATAGCTGAGATTGTGCGCACGCCCATTAGGGGCCGGCTTACCAGCCACACCCTGCCACTCATAGAGAGTGAGCACGTGCAAAGGCAATCCATTAACAGCCACACCCAAGAATACACTTTGGGCTGCTTAATTATTGGTATGTTCAAGGTTAATGCACCCTGCTTAATGGATGGAATGTTCAAGGTTAATGCATCTGAAGTCCTATGTCCATAATAAAATTTATTTCGTGTTAAATGGATGTTCTTGTTTACTTTTGTTCATGAGCCTGGCGCCAAAGGTGCCAGGACCGTGTCCACCCAGGTCTCCTGTGCATGTGACCCCTGCATGCCTACGCCCCTGACTTCATGACCATGACAATTTGCTTCTTTCATCTAAATCCAGCAGAAAATGGCCTCTGCTCAGAAGGCATCACCTTTTTCTGTTCTGTCATGTTGAATACTAAAACTGCACACATGACTCCCGGCATCACCTTTTTCTGTTCTGTCATGTTGAATACTAAAACTGCACACATGACTCCCAAGACGGTTTTGAAATGTGCTTTTGATTCATTTTCCACAAAGATTGTGCCCTTCATAGAAACCCCTCCTGACAAAAAGGCATTTCTGGGGAAAGCGTAAATGACACAGATATGAAACCTGATGAAAATATGCCTGACACTGTTATGCTTATGTATAGCTATTTGTAGAATTGTAGATAAAATGTTTTCCATGAAAATTGCGAAATGGTGCCAAAAGCCGAAACAGTATCGTACAGACTGGGCGTTGGAACAAGCATATTCCTTGTGAAATATGGGGTTTGCCCATCTGATTTTTATAATGGTGATGTTTGTAAATATAAGGATTTTGTTCCATAACTTATTTTGGTAAAATAACTGTGGTGAAACAAAGCCAGTCATAAAACACCCACACTTAAACTGATGTCACTTCCTTGGAACCAATCCACCCACAGGGAGGAGGGGACACCCAGAGCCTGACCTATCCCCTCCAAGACGTATGTTCAGATTACTTCCACCCACCTTGTAAAAATCCTCTGATGTCATCCTGCCTATATAAAAAGGAGGCATAGGGAGAGTCAGGACATTCAACCTAGATCTAGATCCAGGCAGAACCACCCATCTAGGTTCAGGCAGAACCACTAATCCGGGGAGAAAAGAGGAGAGGCCGCTGATCCTGTTTAGTAGAATCCAGAGACCAAACCCCTTTTGTCCAGCTGTTCCAATAAACGAGAGCCCAGCCGCTGCCCAGTGACCAGACTCTGGCCTCGCTGTCCAGAGATCCGGCTAAGCTGTCCCAATAACCCAACTCAAGTGCATTTTGTAAGTATCACCCTCCCCAGTACCAAAAAGACTGCATACACCACTCTGGTATCTTGCATTCTCTCCAAATCCTATAAAAACCCTACATGAAACCCTAGTAATTTCCCAGATTATTAGAATCCTCTGTTTATCCTGTCCTTAGAAGAATCTGTCTTAGTCTCCATATGTTAATGTAACTCTTTTCAAATCATTTCAGCAATTAGTGTATTTCCTTACTACCATTTTTAAATAAAATAATTCATTCTCATAGAAAGTGGAACACGGCACGAATTGGTTAAAATTGCAAATTAACTTCCTTGCATGCAGTGTCTTTCTTTAATGATCTAGTCACTAAAATACAGCCTCAGTAGAACAAATCATTTCTGTTAACAAAACCGAGTTTGCCCGTGAAATTTTCATTAGAAAATCCGATTTACCTTTCCTATAAAGAATCCCATACTGTCATCCCATAAAAAGTCATCCTTTCACTGTAGTATTTTACCTGTTATGTGCTTTGGTACCCAATCAGAAAAAACGATTTTCGATTTGACTCTTTAGCTCATTTCCTTAGCTGTTTGCTTGTTTAAATCCGTGAAAAAAGAAGAAATTGCAATTCTGGCAAGTGTGATTTTTACTGCCTTGCTTTCCATCCAAAGTCGATTTTCTTACTGGTATTCATGTTGCTGTAGTTCCCTTCCTTGTAGCTTGTAAGCTTTTTTGCCTTTTAGTAGAGCCACACGAACTACTCTCCTATTCATTCTACCGCACATGTAAACTAACCTCTAATTATCCAGTGATTGCCAAGTGCCATTTTGCACATTTTTCAAGGGTTTTTCATGTCATTTTGGCCTCCCATTATGGTAGGTCGAATTTCCAATCTGATTTTTCTCTCTTATTTGTGACTCATTGCCACTCCTTTCCACCCACACAAAACTTAGACACTCCCCCTGCACCAATCCCCCAAACACCTGCTGGCTAACAGTTGTACCATCTATAAGTTTGTCCAAGAAGTGACTTTGCTTCCATATTCATTAAACTTATGTGTCAAATGTCAGAAAGTTAAATTAAGTTTATCATAACATTTCACTGTATATTATCACCACACTGGTGATTGCTGCCCTACCTTTGATTTTAAATTTGAATTTAAAAATAAATAAATATTGTATTATTACACACCGGCCTGGTTCATGGTCCATTGCGATACAGGATGTTTGTCAAGGGGGATGTGAGAGGGGCTGGGTGACTCCTCAAAGCAGAATACGAAATCAATAAAATCAAAAGCGTTTTTGTTGTGCGCCACATTCCTCACCAGTGGAAAGAGTCCTGGATTGGAATGTGCCGTGTCTTTAAATCTGTAACATTAGAACAAACTGCAATCCACCACTCCACCTCCTACCAAACACATGTAGCAATCCCACTGGGAGAATTCTCATGAACCAGGGCTTCGCCATCCCTCCTGAGGTGATTCCAACCACGTCATAGCATCTACCTAACCCCACACACCCTAACAGCCACCTTAGTAATAGCTCAATAAAATAGAACATTTAAACCCACCGTTGCAAGCCTCAGCAGGGGACACAGCCGACTAAGAGAAATAAGACAAATGCTCACTTCATTGATAATGGATCCACTTTCAAGGTCCATTATCAAGCAAAGGCATCTTGAGCCTGTGACAGCTGGGGCAGATAATCTCAAACAGGATAGACAAGGGTAAAGAAAACAAAGCATAGCAGATGAGGGAAATTCATTCAGCCTGCCACAGAGTCTTCATGCCCATCCTTTCCTCTGGGGCGTCTTCTCCCCTGCAGTCTGCCCACTCTCAACCACCGCTCAGGACGCCTCCAGGGATTCACACCATGATCATTGGTTTCAGAAGGTGGATCGCCCCTCTAGTTTTAGTAGGGGATCAGCGCAAATGAAAAGCATGGTGCACGTAAAGACCCCAATGATATTTCACATTTCTTGCTTTGAGCCAATCTGTGACATCACAGAGTGCCCTGCGCTTCTGAAGCGTAGAAGGGGGAACAGTCTCGAATTAATTGAATTTACACATTTCTAAACAGGACTAAATGAGGCTTTTGTATCATCTGCAGGATGTTCTCCAACCAGAAACAAGCATTGGCAATGCCAACAATTTTGGCTTTTGTGTATTTATGTGAAATGCATTTGCCAAGCACTGGCGTAGTGGTATTAACTGGCCATCGATGATAGCAACTGCAATATGGTACAAGTACCTGGACATATAATAGCAGTGTCTGGCCAAAATTGTTGACTTTGCCAATGCAATTTAACAGGACTTCAGTGAAGGACACACATAACGCTTATAAAGCGAATGGCTGAAGCCGGACCTGGTTAAGATATATATATTACACCAGTAGCGTTTTAACAGCTCAGTCATTAACCCTCAGAACACTGCTTTGAAAAAACACTAACAGGCACTTTGAGCACAATGTTTGATGGTAAGGCTTGATAAATATAGCGCAAAGAGATGTATTTTGGGCAGGTAGGGGCAGGAAGTGGGTGGGAATGACCATAGGGATTAGCACAGCCGTGGGCAGTCGATGAGTGGGTAAATAACGAACAAACACATACTAGCTTTTGGTCCCACATCATATTGCATTTCTCCCAAGTTGTATTATGATGGAATAGTTCCGGCTAAAGCACCATCTAATAGCCAAAACTAAAAATGTACCTGAGTGAGTACATCTGGCATCAGATTGTTTTGCTGCTGAAGCAGGGGTGCAACTATGCTACAATTTCTGGGGTGTCTTTCTCGAACCCACCTCAAAGAGGGTGCCCCTAACGGTGGCCTTGAACGCATCCCAAACTCCCATGACACCCACCTCTCAGTTGTCATTATTGGAGAAATAATCTGTGATAGCGGCTAAAACCGTTTGTCGCACTTCCTTATCCTGCAACAGAAAGTCATTACACCACCATTGGGTCCCAGCAGGAGGAGGGGGATACCTAGTTTGATCTTGACCATATCATGATCCGACCACGGAATGACTTCTACCCCAGATTCTGTGACCTCGTCCTTCGCTGAAGAATCTATGAGAATATAATCAATCCGGGAGAACGTTGCATGCGGTTTAGAATAATAAGTAAAATACGGATCCTGACCCTGCTCTGAAGCGCCTGTATCCCACAGACCCAATTCTCCATTAACCCCTTGGAAGGCTGTTGCCAGATTTTTCTGAAATCGTCAGTCAGGGCAGCCTATGGGCAACTTCCTGTCTCTTTCAGGACAAAGGAACATATTAAAGTCCCCTCCCACCAATAGAATACCCTGTGTGAACGCCATGATTTCCCCCTTCATCCCCTCCCAAAAGATATCTTGTGCCTCGTTCGGAGCATATATACATACCAAGGTAAACAGCCGTCCCTCACCTCCCCTTTGACCATAATGTATCGACCCTCCAGGTCTGATTTTTGGGCCTTAAGCGTAAAGTGAGCTTTGGGAGAAACCAAAAGGGCGACCCCATGTTTTTTGGCTACATAGGGGGAAGCGCACACATGTTGTATAGATTTGACCTTGAACTTTGGTTCTTTGCCCTTAACCCAATGAGTTACCTGTAAGAATAGGAAATGGAGCTGAAGCCTCGTAAATTCTCTGAACACCATCGACCTTTTTGTAGGTGAGTTCAAACCCTGCACATTAAGGACCCCACCGTCAACCACTAAAATGTATCATCCATTAGAGGAATGGGTAAAGCTGACAAACCCCCTTGGGGAGCTCTTAATATCATCACCCCCGCCTAAATTCGGGGCCTTATAATAGCCCGCAGAGCCCCTCAAAACTCCAACAAATCCTGGAAAACTTGGCATATCTGGAACAAGACTCGTATATACAACCCCAACAACCCTCCCCACCCCCACCCCCAACTCCCCAGAACACCTGAAAACCGAGCGAATCCATCCTGCCGCTAGACCAGGCCACCAGTGTCTCCCCCCTCTGGGTGCTATAAGTCTTCAAAAGCCTCAGCAAGAGCCCCCCCCCCGAGAATAGGACTGGACCAAGGAGCAAACACAGTTGTGCTACCATCATCACGGGCCCTCAAAGGAGCCTCCAAGGGCACCCCAGAACCAATCCAGGCAGTAGAAATCAGTATGAAACCCCTCACCCCCAATAGTCAGGTACAAACACAATTGCAAGAGACAAAAGTGAACTTCAATTGTTAGTTGAACTTGGCGAAGCTGGAGCCACTCTCCTGAACTTCCTATGTCCTCGGACTTTCCGCCTCTCCGTGGAAGCTTTGGACACCGCTGGGCCGGCCGGGACTCGCTCTCGATCCTGTTCCAATGTTTCCATGGCCGGATCACCCAGACGTTTGCGGGACATCCTGCGGATATCCTCCTCAGTGACCAGCGCATACTTGTAGCCCTCTAGCTCAAAAGAGAGAGAGAAGGGGTATCCCCACCGATACCACACACCCTTGGCTTGCATCATTTTTCTAAGTGGGGAGCAAAGCCGGCGTCTTGCCAAAGTGAAGGCTGAGAGGTCCTGATACCCTTGCACCTTCCCACTCCACTGGGACCTTCCTGCGCGCAAGCTCGAGGATTTTGCTTTTTTCTAAAAAATAATGGAACCACACAAGAATAGATATGGGGCCTTTGCTGGGGGCGCCGGCCCTGTGCGCCCTATCGATGGTTGGTTCATTCGTATTGGCATCGTCGAAGAGCATCCTCACAACAGCCTTGACAGCTTTAGCAATGTCCGACCGCGTTTCTTCCTCTCGTTCCGGAAGGCCCAGAAATCGCAGGTTACATCGCCGCTCCATATTCTCCAAATCGTCATTTTCAGGGCACACTTCTCCTCCCTTCTCTCTAACCCCGCAAGGCGCACATGTCAAATTGAGTCTCAAGGATGTCCATTGAGGTTGTGTTAGCTTCCAATGCTTGAACCCTGTCATCAATAGTGTTGACTTTTTTATCAAGTGTGTCCAGCCGCACTGCAATATCCACTCTGAAACTTTGAATTTCCTTCAGAAGGGCAGCCATGCCCTTGGCAACAGAGGTAGTATCTGCCACCTCCAGGAGAGCATGGGATGCCATTGCAGAATGGGGCGTAGTGTCAGGGGTGATCGGCGAAATTTCTGCAGAGATTCTGACCAGCTCATGGGCTCACACGGCCCTCCAGATCTCAGGCTGGGCCCTCTAGCAAGACACCCAGTATGAATGCAACACAGACAAGTCGAGGGTCAGCCCAGGCGCGGAGGCCTCAGAGGGAGGCCCCCAGTCACATCCCCCATCACATCCCCCTCCCCAGCCAGGCGGGGGATGTGATGAAAGCCTGGGGTCCCCTACCGCACAGACACACATGTAAGCACCACAGAAGGTGTGCCACCGCTAGCCCCAGCCGAGGAATGTGGCAATCCCTCCGAGACCCGGTACGAGCAGAAGAGCAGCGATGGTGCTGAGGGGCCACCAAACAGCACCCCAGCCGCAGCCCGGGCTCCAGGGCTATCCTCCAACCCCTTCCCAAAAATGATCTTGTCCAGCAGGTAGCAGGCTCACCTCCACAGACAGCCCAGGCTGTCAAGCCCCTGGTCCCGCTCTCCAGTTAGTGTAGATCCCCGGGGGCAAAGGAGAGGCACCCAGTGCTGCCAGAAGCCTATGGAAGCAGAGGAGGAGCAAAACCTTCAGCCGCTGAATGGAGACGTCCCGCCAATGTAGGTCCAACACCAACCGCGGCGGGGGCCCGGGAACCCCGAATCAAGCACCGCCTACCTGCTCTGTGCGCTCTCTACAGCAAGCCCCCAGGGGGTTGGCAACCCATCAGGTATGGGTGCCAGGGATAGGCCAGGGGGCCTCCCCACCCACTTCGGAGCAGCCACGGGAGAGAGCAACATGCTGACGAGCCGCCACACTGGGATAGGTAATAATAGGAATGTATTAACAAGTTAAATACATAAATAAAAAAAACAACCTTCATCTGGCAGCTTTCTCTCCAATTGTAATGACGAGCCGCCACACTAAGATAGGTAATAATAGGAATGTATTATCAAGTTAAACCCATGAATAAGGACCCCCACGCAGATTAGCGGATTAGCCCCTCACGCGGAAACTGGAATTAGTGCATTTGAATTGATGAGGGGTAGAAAACCCAATACGTTGGTGTCTCCACCATGGTTGGAAAGAGCTAGGGAAACCAATTGTGTGGTGGGAGAAGTAAGAAGAAGAATGGAAAAGAGAAAGGATGGGTGGATAAGAAAAGTAAATAATAAATTGCCCAAGAAAGCGTGTAAAGTGGAAGTTGGGGATTGGGTACGAGTGAAGAAGGGTGTTGTCAAAAAGAAAGGTGATTTAATATATTCCGAGCCGGTGCGAGTGTCCCAGATGTTGAAGGGTGCTCTAAGAGTACAAAGTGGACAAATTTGGAACATGTCAAGAATTGCCAAAGTGATATTAAGATCTGATCGGGCAATTGATCAAGAATGAAATTATATATAACGACGAATTAAATAATATCATTATGTATGTACTGCAAATAACATCTTATGCAACAGTCAGTATTAATGTATTACAATTCAGAAATGTTTAGGTGTTGTATTATCTAGACATGCCAACAAATACGTTTATATAGTTAGAGTGAGGTTATAAATATGATACAAATATAATGTGGGGTTATTAAAGGGGTGAGGTGTGTTGTGGATTGTACTTAGTAAGGACCAGCAGAATGTCATGGTAGAACATCACGCCAGTGTTCTGGAAGGGAATGTGCTGGGACCTACAGAAGGACAGTTGGAGAGAGAGCTGCCAGAGGAAGGTTGGGGGTCTTTATTTATGTGTTTAACTTGGTAATAAATTCCTATTATTACCTATCCCAGTGTAGCGGCTCGTCATTACAATCACATTTTTCCAATTGTTTTCCCTCCTAAAACATCATTTAGCTTAATTGATCTTGTACATTTTAGAAGTTCAAAATGCCATCCAAAAATACCATACACAACTTTGGTGTCACGTTCATAATGGCATAGTATCAAATGTATGCAAGAATTGTACGCATGAATTTTACTCCAACCCATATTTCCATTCATTTGTTCGGTGGGGAGGGGTGACAGATCGTTTACGATTCCGCCTGCCTCTTCCTCTGCGCCATAAAAATGTGACAGTATTTACGCCAGCATAACATTGTCATGCTGGCGTAAATGCTGCATATTCCTATGGACGCCATCTGCTTTTTACACCAGTGATTTCACCTTTACTTTACACCTCTCCTTTGCACTCCAAAGTACAAATAATAAACATCACGCAGAGGGGACCTGTTCGTACCAACAGCTCCACCCTGCATAAATCACAGCAATTTAAAACAAATCCATGCGCGGCACGCAGAGGATTTTAATCTCCCCTGGTTCTCAATCAGACGTGTATTTTCGATGTGATCCATCCTGCTCATGCGCAATAACACCAGTAGGTGGCTCTCCTTTACAACTATTTAAAAACATGTTTCTGACTGCAACATTCATTGTTTCCACTTGACCGAGTCATCTCGAAACCTAAGAACTGTATCTTCATCATGGCTAAGGTTGTGCAGAAATACCTTTGGGAGGTGCTAATCCACTTCACCTGGCACCACTCAATTATTTAATGAATGCTGGATTGTTGTAACGGCATGTGAACTGAGCAAAAGTCCTAGAGTTTTATATAAATATATCCCCTAAAAATCAGCAGCACAAATAACAGTTCCGCTCCAAGAAACTTACAGGGAAATTGCTGCCTTTCGTGAATACAGTGGGGCTCATTTTGGAAAACCCTGTAAATTACGGCGAGGGGGGCCTGCTACATGCAGAAACCCAACCGTGGAAACAAATTATAGCACTCATCCACTTGGCGAAGTTAGACATGGGGCAGTCCAACCAGAACACATCAAAAATGAAAGTTCTCAACAGTGAGCTTCAATTCGCTCAAGCGTCCAAAGGTTCAACCACTGTAGCTACAGCTCAGAACCATTTGCGGTATGTAAAGCGCGTGCGGGAAACACAACGCGGTTCCCATGGCGTCTCTGAGGATGCTCACGGCCAATCAGAGGGGAGCAGGTAACTGCTGTCAAGAGGACAGGTTGGGAAGAGGAGGGGATGCAGGAGAGGGCAGGGAGCCTGAAAGTAGACAGGATGAGGAGGGAAGGGGGGAGAGAGGGAGGAGGGGCGGCCTTGGAGGACAGCCTTCAGCACCCGTTCTTCTGCAACGTCGGCCTTTAGTGAGTGGCATACAGACATAAATCCCTCAGGACAATGCGGAATAAAGAACAATACATATTACACATTGGAAGGGGCTTATGTTTAGGAAACACAACCAGAATATATGAACTGCAGGCAAAGTCACTCAAGATTAGCATATCAAAAATCTTGCATCAGAGGATTTAATAGCATTACATCTCCAAGTATGGGGGATCAATATTCTATGACCAGACTCTGGGGTATCATCCTGGCTCAAAGTTTGCTCCCCACCAACAAAGCTACCTTCTCAGTGTAAAATGCCGGAACAGTCTCATGATATCTTCCAGCGTGGCGATTGCTTTGGAATGGACGCCATGGCGTTGCGGGAGGACTGGACACCAAAATCATCTTCCAGGCCTTTGCCCTGACTCGCTTGAGCCACCTAGACAATGTGGTGGCTGATAGGTGCGGGAAAGGGAGCCTTATCTCTAAAACGAAAAGACAAGGGGCCTCATTACACGGATGGCGATAAGGGATTACTGGCACCGGTGCCGGTAATCCCTTAGCGCCATACTACGAGGTCCCTCAGCGGGTCCCGTCCTTAACGTGTGGCCAGACCACACGTTAAGGAAGGGACCGCTGAGGGACTTCAGGGCAAATAACAGTACCGCTAATAGCTGTACCGTTATTTGCTCCTTCCCCATTCCCATTGAGCCCTATGAGGGCTCAATGGGAATGGGGAAGGGCCTTGGTGAATGGGGAATTGCCGCCCCGCCAACCTTGGAATGGGGCGGTAATTCCCCCATTCACCAAGGCAGACTCTGTAAAATACCGGCGGCAACCATGGCACTAATAGCGCCATAGTTACCGCCGTCCGTGTAATGAGGCCCAAGGTATTTGGGACAGAAAAATCATGTTGTCTAGGTATGTGATTGTAAGTTCCCTTTGACTTCTGTGAGCTACTGCCAGTGATGTCATGGGCTTGGTGAAACTCCAAAGGGGGGGGGGGGGCAACAATCCAAAGGGGGCCACTGCAAATTCCCAGAACACGCCCCTTCAGTGAAAATGAAGGAATCTCCTGTGTGGTTTGAAAATGAGGAGCACGAGATATGCAGCCTTGACATCGAGGTGAACTAGCCTGTTGTTCTCCAGAAAGATGTATTGTGGCATATACATGCATTCCATCTTAAAATGGCGGCGAATCAACAAGCTGTTGAACTCACTCAAATTTATAACAAGGCATACCTTTCCCTTTCTGTGAATCAGGAAGCAATTGCTCAAGAACCCCCCTGGGATGTAGGCAACATGGTATTATCGCTCCATTCTGAGCCAGCCTTTTCTTCTCCTTGTCCATCAATCTGAGCTTTGGATGGGTACTCTGAACAAATCTAGGTTGAAACCTAACACTTTACAAGTCCCAGCCATCGTCTGACATCCAACCTCAATTTGGAATAAACAATGCGTTCCGCCCACCTATTTTTGTGGCTGGACAGAAAAGATCGCTTGGCGGATGTTATCACTGGTTAACGTTTGAATTAATTTTTTGGTGGGGACGGGGGTGTTTGCCCCCGTTCCCCAACTTTCATGGCACCATTTTGTCCCCATTCATTTGGCTTGGGCACCTTTTTTTCCAGATGTCATGTCCCCCCCCAACATTTTTAGCAAAGTAACTCCACTGGTGACCAGCACAATTCCTTAAGTGCTGCAAGCAAAAATGGCGCATCCTTTGTGCTTTCTTTACTGGCAAAACCTCTACACCACATTGCTTACCTTTTTGAAAGAGCAACAATGAAAAAGGCCGAGCCTAGAGAAAGGAAGTGAGGTCTGAGTTTCGAGACTCTGGGTTGGACTATGAGACAGAAAAGATGTATTGTTAAATCATTACAAATTGAGTGAAAACTACAAAGAATTGCAGGGTTTTCTGGAAAGGGTAGTAACCCCTGCATTTGTCCATTTGTACCCTTAGCCAATCAGCCATCATTTGCTCATTCCTCCGCTGCACCTTGTTTTCTTTCAAGAAAATGTATTCGAATGAGACAGTAGTTTCAAAATGGCAAACTTGGCCGCAGTTTTATTTCCACAACAAAAAGAATCACTGCACACATTTCGTGAAATCCAGTCTGTAAGTGTGGCGCTTGCTCTGTGTCCAAAATCACCTGCTTCCCCTTTTTCCTTTGTATAGAGTCCATAGTAGGCCCAACTCTCCCAACCCTTTGTGCCTGAGCCTACCCTGCAGGTGTCCGTGGGCGGGGAGAGCGCGGTTTCTTTTGGGGGAAGCGGAGCACTTGTTGTTACCACCAGATTCCCCTGCCGTTAGGCTCCCAAGAGGCGCTGGTCCGAGAAGAGCGAAGACCCTTCCGGCTTCCTACTGGCTCATTCGGAGTCTGTCTTTTGTGCTTGGTTGCCCAAGCACCGCCTTATACCAGCCTGACCGTCCTGCGACAGCGACATCCAGGTGTCCTCCTTCTTCCGTTCCTACGTGGGGCGGGTGGGTGGAAAACGAAATCCTTCACAGCGGCGGCGGCTAGGTAGGCGTCCTACTGCAGGTGCTTGATGCTTCCTGCTGTAGGACGCCTGCCCATTATAAAAGGGCCTACCCCGCCCTCTTCCTTTGTTTGCCATACGCGGGCTGGCTTTTGGGTTGTTTGGCACCGCTCTGCCCTACACCCTCCCCTCACCCAGGGGAGGGGAGAAAGGTCAGAGGAGGCTCCTGCAGGGGTTACCGGGCCACCTCCTCCATTTTCTTTCTGATTTTCCGTCGGCAGCTACATAACCCCTGCATTTGTCCATTTGTACCCTTAGCCAATCAGCCATCATTTGCTCATTCCTCCACGGTACCTTGTTTTCTTTCAAGAAAATTAATTGGAATGAGACAGTAGTTTCAAAATGGCAAACTTGTCCGCAGTTTTATTTCCACAACAAAAAGAACCACTGCACACATTTCGTGAAATCCAGTCTGTAAGTGTGGCGCTTGCTCCGTGTCCAAAATCACCTGCTTCCCCCTATTCCTTTGTATAGAGTCCATAGTAGGCCCAACTCTCCCAACCCTTTGTGCCTGAGCCTACCCTGCCCCTGCAGGTGTCTGTGGGCGGGGAGAGCGCTGTTTCTTTTGGGGGAAGCTGAGCCCTTGTTGTTACCACCAGACGCCCTGCCTTTAGGCTCCCAGGAGGCGCTGGTCCGAGAAGAGCAAAGACCCTTCCGGCTTCCTCCTGGCTCCTTCGGAGTCTGTCTTTTGAGCTTGGTCGCCCAAACACCGCCACACCATCAGGTGGGTTACCGCCCACTGTGGCTCCCCCTTTCTCCTGCTCCTTTTTACAGCTCCAATAGCTTAGTACATATATTCCAGTAGAAGAGTTCCATTCCCATTGCTGACAGATGCACACCATCTTTCAAAAAATACTCTGGGGTTTTTAAGTTGATCAGGCCATGTCTGATGTGTTGGAAGCCTCTGCCCTTGCAGAACTTTGCCATGGCACAATTCAACTTCTTCCTTGATTTTTCAACTGCTGTCTGGTTCTCGGCCCCCCTCCATTCTGCCCTGGGAATCACCTCCGACCACACGATCTGCGTTTCACCCAGCTGTGCCGATATCTCCTGCAATGAGAACATCATGTTCCTCAACAAGACCCCCCTCCTTAAGTTGGTCAAATCGTTCCCCACCAAGTGAATGACCAGCACATCTGGCCTCTGCTGCTTACCCAGCAATTTTCGCAGCAGCCCCTGCAGCTGCGCCCATTTCATCCCTGGCACCCCATTCCACCAGATCCGGAACTCGCCGGCCGTCAGCTCCTCCTGCTGCGGTGTCCAGCTCGCCCTGGCCCTTGAACTAAACAAGTGCCCCACTACCCAAACGGAGCGCTTCTTCCTTCTTTGCGACACTGGTAATGAGAAGGAGATGAGATGGCATGTTACATTACATTTTCTCTGGTCTGATATACCTTTTAAAACACCCTGAAGACCATCTCCCTAACTTCTTGATGTCCTCCGCCCCTGAGCCCCTGGCCACTGCAGAAGTAGCAGACCCTATCCTGAACGAGTGGGTCCTGAACCGGCCCTCCGTTAACCCCATTTTAGCCAATGCCGGGTCCATAACCTTTTGGAACTGGAAGCGGCTCAGGGCAGACCCGTCCCTGTGCAGAAGCAATGGTGTCCCTGCTTCCGACGGAGGTCGCTGCTGAAGAAAGTTGTCCAAGTCAGCCACCGGGCATACCAGACTAATTTTGATGGCCTGCAGTGTCAGTGCCCCCCCCTTCGCCTTCTGGTCAGTTTTTGACCTGTGCACGTAAATGACCACCTGAGTGCTGCTTGCCTGCACATCCCTTAACCGCAAATAGCCGTTCCCTTTGCCCCCTTTGTTCTCGGGCACTAGCTCGCTCACCCTGAGGGCCCCAAAGAATGCCACTGTGAAGGCCGCTGGCAATAGCACCCTCTCTGTCTCGCAGCTGCATACTGTGTTCAGGCATTTAATTAAACCATGCAGTTTTATTATGTCGATGGGTCGCCACTCATCGGGCTTCAGTACCATTTGCTTGGCCCATCCTCTCATGGCCAATGTGATGTAATGTTCCTTGGTGGGGTCCTTTTCATCCTGTAGTTTGGCATAATGAGCTATAGCTGCCAAATGATACGTCATCTAGGCTCTGGTTTTCCCCATCCTCCAGCACCATCCCACAAAGGCCCGTACTGATTGCTCTTCCTCACCCTCTGGCAACACATCCCTATGAAATGTCATGAACCGTTCCCAACACACCCTGCACCTCTTTGCCGTGCCTGTTGCCAGGGCTGTGTCTATCAAAGAACTCAGATCACCCCAATCATTCCCGACCACTGGTCCTTGAACGGGGCCATCACCTTCCTTGCTTCTTGGCAGCTGTCGCGGAACTTCTCCCACTGTAAACGAGACAGAGAATCAGCGGCCATGTTTTTGACGCCGTGAATGTTCCGTTCCCTGACCTTGATGTTTAATGCCAGCAGGCATTTAATAAGTTCCCTGAGCAACTTCAACACCCTCAAATTGCTTGATGATCCCAGATTAATAATCTGAACCACTGCCAAATTGTCTGACCACAACGATACTTTTCTGTCCTCAAGGAGTTCCCCCCACAACTTAAATGCTACTACAATGGGGAACAGTTCCAACAGCGTGATGTCCTTCGTGATTCCCTTCCTATACCATTCTGCTGGCCATGCTTTGCCACACCACCTGTCCCCCAGGATTGCCCATGAGACCATGATTAATCAGGGAATAGTTTGAGCCTCTCGCTGCTGGCCCAGTCCTCCCTCCAGATTGAGACCCCATTTGACTCTGCCAAAAATGTTTCCCACATCCAGAGATCATCCTTTACCTCAGATCCCAACCGGACGTGTTGAGAGGCATGCAGTAGACCCAATGTCTTCAGTTCAACGCTTCTGGCAAACACTTTCCCCGCAGGTATTACTCTCCCTGCAAAATTAAGGTTACCCGCCAGTGACTGCAGCTCCCTCAGGGTTGCTTTGTTCCTCCCCTTCAAACCCCTTATCATGTCCTTCAATTTATGCACCTTGTCCTGCGGGAGCCTGCATTCGACCTTTACTGAATCGATTTCAATCCCCAAGAATGTCAGTGTAGTGGCTGGACCCAATGTTTTCCCAGGCACCAGTGGGTCCCCCATGTGCGACATCAACCCCTGAAATACCTCCATGAGTGTCCTGCACTCATCTGTCCCTTTTTTTACCAATGAACAGAAAATCATCAAGATAATGCAACATACCACCCTCCTTCATTTTCTCTCTCACAGTGAATTCCAGAAAGGTACTGAATGCTGCAAAATAAGAGCATGAAATGGCACAGCCCATTGGCAGACATTTGTCATAGAAATACTTCTTGTCCACCTTGAATCCCAGCAGATGATGGCTACCCTTGTGAATCAGCAATAGTCTGAACGCTGACTCAATGTCTTATTTTCCCATTAGGGCACCCCTCCCTTCCGCTTTTACCATTTGTATAGCGTCTTCCAAGGAGGCATACTGCACCCTACACAACTCCTCTGGTATGCCGTCATTCACTGATTGCCCCTCTGGAAAAGGGAGGTGGTGGATCAGGTGGAACTGGCCTTCCTCTTTTTTAGGCACCAACCGTAGTGGTGACACAACTAAATTGTCCATGGGAGGAGAAGAGAATGGGCCTGCCACCCTACCTACCTTGATTTCTTTCCCCACTTTCTGTTCCACCACCTCCGGCCTCTCCAATGCTGACCGTAAGTTGGTTGCCTTTTTCACCCCCTGGTCTCTTGCCCCCGGGGTCTTAAAGCCCCACCTGAACGCTTGCCACAACAACTTTGCATCAGCCTTTTTGTGGTATGTATTAAGAAAAGGAGTCATGGCAAGGAGGTTAACTAGTATGGGTAAATTTGTTTTAATCATACTCATGTCTTTCAAAGGTTTGTCAACATTGGCTTTCTCTGCTAATACCTCATTCTCTCTTTGCTTTTTCTTTAGGTTTGCTGCTGCTTTTATATTTCGTTTCACCTGAAGCGGAGCTGCGGGCCCCGGAGCTCCCACCCCTTGGGTGCCTGAATTTACATACTTTACCATAGGAGCAATCCCCTTCTTCAAACCTCCAGCAATCCTCTCGCTCCCCTTGGTGGGTTGCTGCCCGATAGACCCAGGAGGAGGGCCCGCAAAAGGACCCTCTGCCTCGCTGCGCATTACCTCCTCTGCCTCTCCAAACCCAGGACTTCTCCCCTTGCTGCTTATCCCCGGGTTCCCTGGCGGGCATCATTTTATCAATGTATCCTCCGCCAACATCAACTTCATCCCAAGACATTGCCGGCCACACTTGATTTTTAGCCTGAAACCCTGATCATAATCCAGCCACCCTTCGCCCCCATACTTCAGGTATAGGTCATGAATATATTGCTCATAAGCTACCATTGCTAAGGCATCCTGCGGATACTTTTATAGCATCACCGACATGTACATCCTCAAAGCTTTGAGCCAATTGTGAATAGTGTGTTCCACCTTAAATGGAATTGTGTTTGCTACTGGGAGTTTGAGTAAAGAATGTGAAGCACAATACTTGCCTCTGGGTGTTAACATAGAATTGACGCAAAGCAAGGTGCATTGCAAATCGGAATGAAATATCACACATGAAATGTCTGAAACATTTGAATCTAGTTTGTCCGATGCAGTCATGCTAGTAGAGATTGCCCAGACGCACATAATTGTTCATAGCTTTGCTTGTTGTCACCGCTAGAGGGATCTGTTGCCTAAATGACCACTCTGAAAATGTCTTTCTCTACTCCCTTACACTATTTTTGTATTTATTGCATCTTTATATGGCATCTATACACAATGTGTTTCCAGGTGCCACAAGACAAAAGGGGGCTGGAGGGTGGCCAAGGGAAATAAAAACAATAACGGTCCTACCAGGCCTTGTGACATTCGGATCACGCAAGTACAGCAGCAAGAAGTACAGGGGGGAAGCGCAGTGGGGGTCGGAGGGAGGGCCCAGGGTTAGGCAAGTGCAATGGGGACCACAGAGGGCAAGTGTGGTGTGGGGGAACCCAGGGGAGAAAGTGCTGAGGGATGATGGGGATCACTGAACTAGTGCGGGGAAGGGCTGTGGACTGGAGACAGGAGGCGGTGCCAACCCTCCAGGCTAGTCGGGGGAAGGGGTCCAGGTAAGGGCAGTGCCAAGTTGGATGTGTACTGAGGGACAGTGGGTGAGGGGGCCTGCTGCCTTGTAGGACTCACATGGGACCAAGCCGCCAGTCACAGCAGAGACACAGGGGGATTAGCACGGGAGGGTAAGAGGGAAGGAGGAAGAGAAGAGCAGGGTCTTGATTCACTTCCGGAATTTAAGGAGATCCAGCTCAAGTCTGAGAGAGGCAGGGAGGCGATTCTAGAGGGAGGCTCCGGCCAAAGTTAGAGATCTATCCCCCACTCTCTGCTTGGAGAATCAACGGATCTGCAGAGAGTTGGAGCTAGAGGACCGATGCGCTCTAGCCGGGAGGTATTTATGGAGAGAGAGTTGGAAGTAGCAGGGTCCCAGGCCCCATAAAGCCTTGTGGATGATGCAGTGGGTCTTGAATTTGATCCTGGCAGCCACCAGGAACCAGTGGAGAGATATTAGGGTTGGAGAGATGCAGTCCCTTGGCCTGAGGCCAAGGATAAGTCTTGCAGTCCTATTCTGGATTGGTTGAGCGAGCGAAGAGGGAAAGAGGCATATAGAGGAAGAGGCTGTTGCAGTAGTCCAGTCTAGAGAGAATAACCAGCCTAAGTCTGGCTTATCTATTCTCCCGCCGGCTCTACGTTTGTATGTCCTGTCGCTGTTTTATGTGCGCCCGAAGCCTGTGGGCAGGTGCGTTACAAACATTAAAATAAATAAATTAACCAGAACTCTAGAGATATCGAGCTGGAGGAAGGTGAGGAAAGGGAGAATGCCTCTGAGGAGGTGGAGCTGAAAATTGGCCTTCTTGGAAAGGGCTGTGATGTGAGGGGAGAAGGAGAGAGAAGAGTCAAAGTTAACAACAAGGTTTTTTGCCTCACAAGAGGGTGGGGGGGGACCCAAGGAGGGCAGCCAGAGAGTGGGAGGGAAAGAGGTAGCAGGAGTCCCAATAAGAAGGATCTCGGTTTTACTGGCATTAAGGCAGAGCTCAGTAGCAGTTCACCATGCCTGAATAGTAGTCAGGCAGTCAGGTATGAGAGAGGAAGAGGGGGAGGAAGAGGAGGGAAGCTTGAGGGAGAGCTGTGTGTCATCAGCAGAACACTGGAAGTGAGGAGAGAAAGTACAGATCAAGTGGGAAAATGTTGAAAAGCCACAGTGATAGGATAGAGCCCTGAGGGACGCCACAAGTAGAGAAAGGTGGAGAGGAAAGGGCCCAGTTGCACCTGGGAAGGTCAGTTTGATACAAATACATACAGCTTTTATGATATGGCAGTAGTGTCAAGCTAATTATTGTCAAGTTTACTGTTTTATAAAGAAGTAAATATTTAACAAGAGGCACTTAATTTCGTTAGGAAACTATATGTTGTGTACATCTTATGAATGCTGTCCTAGGAGTACAAGAGCCTCAGAAATAATGTAATGCAACGTAACATAAAGCAGTCTTTTAAAGCACTGCTTCTGGCATTTTACCAGCCTTTTGGCGCTAGCTGCTACAGAAGGAACGTGGAGAGGAAGGGTGCAAAACCTGAAGTATTTGTGAGTGCAAAGTGGATGAACTGTGGGTTTTGATGAGGGCACTTGTGCTATGCATCTAGAATCGAGCTCAAGGCACTGGCATCTGGACTGGATTTCTACTGAAAAGGTCTGCCCTGGGTTCAGGGTTGCAGAAGGACTCCATGTGGTCCATGAGGCAAGCTGGTGCGAGGCTTGTTGAGTTCAGATGGTGTTAGTGTGTGCAGGGGAGAGGGGAACTAATGCTAGTGGATGTGTGTGAAGCGTAAGATGGCAAGTAGAATAGTGAGCCGCTTATCAAGGGGTGGAAACAATCAATATGCCACATAGTTGAAGGGAAAAGCAATCAAGGAGCAGAGTGTATAAAGCAGCAGTAATATAATAATAGGGAAGCCGTAATATAGGTATATGCAAAGCAAAAGCAGGAGAACAGTATCCATGAGGCAACAGCCAAACAAGAAGCGATATAGCAAAACACGACTGATGGCAAAGGAGGAATTGCTCTCTAAAGGCGAGTCCTAGGACCAGCACAAGCCGCAGGAGCATCGCCACCAGCCTCAGGGGTTTAGAACAGGGACTGAGTCACAGGCGAGGCATAAGGCTCACCAGCAGCAAGATAAATAGCATAGGCATCCACCTAAGGGACTTTGAAGTACTTTTCTCAATAGCCACCTGACTAATAGGTCCATCAAAACTCTCCTCACAGGGAAAGACCATCAACAACATGTGAGCCATTGGCACATGGACAGTGGTATTTTCTATGCTGTAAATTGAGTTGAAAACACAATGAATTTGCCCCAAACCAAAAGCAAGTGGGTGCCCGTTAGGCTACAAGAATGAGAATTGTTTTCATTTACAGAAAGTCACAGCTGTATCAGGAAGTCACAGACATCATATCACTTTGCAGACATTGCATGACGTAACCCAACACAACGTTGCACGCCATAGCGCACATGGGATGATGAAGGGTGGGGGGTGACAATGCAAGAGTATGTTTTCTCTCTAATGCTCTCTATCTCGCGCGCACTCGCTCACTCTTTGCTATAACCTCAAAATGTTCTGTCCTGTGCTGTACCCTTTCTACTGTACCTTCCAACTCCAAACCCATCACAGCCCTACTTAAGAAACAACCAACTAGCAATGACACTGTAAAAAGCACCTAGCAATGGGATCGCGCCATCGGTAAAACCTATTGTGTACAGTAAATCCAAAATGCAAATATTATGTCTGGGGAATTTTGCAATCGGGAAGGATGTTGCAGGGAAATAATTCTCCGTCTGAAAAACTGTGCAGGCGGAAATGTGCCTGCCTTTACCACAGGTGCACCTAGGCCCAGCTGGGCGGATATTACAAGTGTCCCTGTCTCTAATGCACGTCCAAAGCACCACATGGATCAACTTACAGTTGGGGAAGATCTATAGCATGTCTTCTCTCCCAAAGCCAAATCTAACAGCCCTTGGTGGTGAGCAGAATATTTGGTATTTTTTGGAGGGTGAGCAAATGGAAAACCTCTCTTTTCCTCAAACTGCAGCCTGGATTACTGGCAGATGTCAAAGACAGGGCAAGAGCAGGGCAGTCTGAGCAGCTGCCAAGGGACGTTGTAGGCCAGGGCAGTAAATGGGTTCCTACACTGCTCTCTGCTTTATTACAACAAATAATTGACCCGGGTAGAGAGCAGGATAGAACACACGAGCCAGGCCAACAGCAGAGGACAAATGTGAAGAGTTGCTTTTAGTCTCCTCATCTCCTTCAATGATACTTACTTGGTAAACCTGCACGCTGTATATATCTGTTTGTACCCTCAAAGTCACAGGTTCAAATTCATTCCAGTACCAACAGTCCGGCAGTTAACATGTCTGTGACCTGTCGATCACTGGTGGCAATCCCAGTAAGATTTCACTCTAGGTTCATGTGCCTGTTGCATAGAGATGTGTGGGCGCGTGATCTTCAAGTGACGTGATTGAATTCTAGACAGCTACATAGGTTGTAGCACCTACCCTTGAAATATGTACATGACCTGCAGATCACAGGTATGAATCCCAACAGGGCAATCTCCACCTTTCACCCGTCTTCAATGGACTCAAAGTGATAATCACAGTAGTTAGTTCAGCAATTGCATACATCGGAATCTAACAATAACAGGCACTGGCAATGCCAACAGTTTGGGCGTGTGTGTCCATCTGTACTCCATTGCAAACTCTGCGTCCCTCTGCATACCTCATTCCTCCCTATCTGTTCTCCAATGCAATAGTTTTGGCTAGAGGCTGGCGACCGAGTGCATGCGTTTGTTCTTGATTACTATGTGGCAGATAACAAGGGGGGTCCTGGGAGACTCTCTGCCAGACATGAGTGCTGGTTACAAGAGCCTTACCCAGAGTCTTTAGCTCACTATCTTTCACAGAGAAGAAATATCCCAAACATATCAGTCTTTGTCCTGTCCTGGGGCAGTCCAGCTCCGAAATGCTAGGCAATTCTCCTCTGAACAAGAGTACCAACAGCAACCCCAGACACGTGTTTCGGTCTGGTTGAACCTCATCAGTAGGGTGTAGCTGTGCCTCTCTAAGAATAGTGAGCAAGGGGTCCACGTCTGGATTCCCCTAGTAACTTAGGGTGAGACCCAAAGTTACTTGAAATATGCAAATAACAAGGGGGGTCCTGGGAGACTCTCTGCTAGACATATGTGCTGGTTACAAGAGCCTTACCCAGAGTCTTTAGCTCACTATCTTTCACAGAGAAGAAATATCCCAAACATATCAGTCTTTGTCCTGTCCTGGGGCAGTCCAGCTCCGAAATGCTAGGCAATTCTCCTCTGAACAAGAGTACCAACAGCAACCCCAGACACGTGTTTCGGTCTGGTTGAACCTCATCAGTAGGGTGTAGCTGTGCCTCTCTAAGATTAGTGAGCAAGGGGTCCACGTCTGGATTCCCCTAGTAACTTAGGGTGAGACCCAAAGTTACTTGAAATATGCAAATAACAAGGGGGGTCCTGGGAGACTCTCTGCCAGACATGAGTGCTGGTTACAAGAGCCTTATCCAGAGTCTTTAGCTCACTATCTTTCACAGAGAAGAAATATCCCAAACATATCAGTCCTTGTCCTGTCCTGGGGCAGTCCAGCTCCGAAATGCTAGGCAATTCTCCTCTGAACAAGAGTACCAACAGCAACCCCAGACACGTGTTTCGGTCTGGTTGAACCTCATCAGTAGGGTGTAGCTGTGCCTCTCTAAGAATAGTGAGCCCTTGCTCACCCTACTGATGAGGTCCAACCAGACCGAAACACGTGTCTGGGGTTTCTGTTGGTACTCTTGTTCAGAGGAGAATTGCCTAGCATTTCGGTGCTGGACTGCCCCGGGGCAGGACAAAGACTGATATGTTTCGGATATTTCTTCTCTGTGAAAGATAGTGAGCTAAAGACTCTGGGTAAGTCTCTCGTAACCAGGACTAATGTCTGGCAGAGGGACTCCCAGGACCCCCCTTGTTAATTTGCATATTTAAGTAGCTTTGGGTCTCACCCTAAGTTACTAGGGGAAGCCAGACGTGGACCCCTTGCTCACTATTCTTAGAGAGGCACAGATCCACCCTACTGATGAGGTCCAACCAGACCGAAACACGTGTCTGGGGTTTCTGTTGGTACTCTTGTTCAGAGGAGAATTAACTAGCATTTCGGTGCTGGACTGCCCCGGGGCAGGACAAAGACTGATATGTTTCGGATATTTCTTCTCTGTGAAAGATAGTGAGCTAAAGACTCTGGGTAAGTCTCTCGTAACCAGGACTAATGTCTGGCAGAGGGACTCCCAGGACCCCCCTTGTTAATTTACTATGTGGCAGACCAGCATGTTCCCAAACAAGGAGACGATGATGAGGGTGTTGATGGTGTACACCACCACTCGGAGGGCCTTCACCCAGGGCCAGCCCTGGGATTTACAGGGCCTTGGGCGGCAAAGGATGTGTAGCCCCCCTTATTTGCATAAATAGCGACATCAGTGATATTTCAGAAAACAAGATACTAAAATGAGTCTTTACTACACAAAGGTATCATGGGAAGTAACATTAAATCATACTGCCATGAGTAAAGCAGGAGACCACCAATCTGTGAAGCACAGTATATGAACTGTCATTGTTAATATTTACCTATGTGCCAATATCAGGAGTTAGTGTGAACCCAGCAGTGGATGAGACAGAAACCCTGCCACAACCAATGATTTAGATGAGAACTGCAACGAAAACGGGGGCAACCGCACCGTATGCCACCATGTCCTCAGCAGCACATATGCATATATTATTGACATGTCAGGGGAGCAGTTGGTACTGTGGAACACAGGTCCGGTTGCGTGTTCTAGTGACAAGCAGGCTCCAGACAGAGGTCAACGTGGGAAGGAACTAAAGGGTATGATGTTCCCTTACTTTAAGGGAAATCTGTCATAGTTCCCTTACTTTATGTGACATGGAATACCGTTCAAGAACAGTAGGAAAAGGCACTTTAAAAAAAATAATGTTCCCAGGTGGGGATTTGAACCTACGCCATGCTGGTAACAATCCTGTATCAAACCACATTGTGCTCTCTCACTTTGTTTATTTCGATGGACTGCTCGAGCATGAAGCCCATTCCCAAGCAGTCAGGCATCAAACTAGGAATTGCTGTAGGCGCTCGGGTGCGTGTGGAGGCACAGAGGGGTTTGCAGGTAATGGGAGAAGTGTTAGAGACTATAGTCCTGGGCATGTCATTTGAGAGGTGCAAATGGTTGGTGATTGGATGGGGATCCTGCATAAAGGTGCATGCGGAGGGGGGTTTAAATTCATATTATTTCACTATGTTATCTTCAGTCTTGGTGTCTGGTCGAAGGGAGGAAAGGAAGGAACCAGGTTGTGGGTTTGAATTTGGGCGGGTTGCTGGGAGAGGGGAAATGATGGTGGGTACTATTTGGATGTGATGGGAGAAGAAAAAGGGGGCGGGGCAGAGGGAACGTCGTGCCCCTACTTTTTTTTTGTACCCTTCGACCACTGGCTCCAGAGATGAAGTACTCTACTCGCATGCATGCTGCCAATAAAAAACAAGCACACCTCTGTAACAAACGTGTCTGACCGCAACATCATATGTGAACAAAGCAGTGCCCCACAAGCCACAGATATTACACAAGCCCAGCGTCATGCAAAGGATGCTGTCCAACTGATATGCAGTTTACTCTTAACAGTAACGTGACACACATGCCACCCGTCCCTACGTAGGAAGGGAGACTGCAGATTTTAGATCACCCGCCACCCCACTGCAAGTCAGTGGGCACGTTTAGTTTTCTTTGCAAAAAATCTCCCTCTTGGCTCCTCTAAACAGTGGTAGAAGTGGGTGGGAGCGGTGCTCCTCTACTTTTATTTGTGATGTTTTGATGTTCCAAAACTTCTATTAAAAAAAAAGAAACCATTCCGCAATGGTTTTGTTTTAAAATAAAAGTGTAGGAAGAAGTTGAAACTTGCACTGCAGTGCACTGAACATCCCCTAAACAGCAGTTGTGTTTGTTTGGGGGTTTGGTTTGTGCACGGGGTGGGGGCATGGCGATGGGATTTGTGGGGAGTGGGGCTGGTAAGCAGGGAACACAGTTCTGCTACTTCTTTTCGTGCACTTCGACCACTGAATGGCAATCGAATGTCTGATCGGCATGCATCAAAAAGCTTCGATAGAACTGTCCCTGAAAATAAACACTGAAGGGTGCAGTGGGAAAACGAAAGTAATGGATGGATACACTTCTATAGTGCTATTTCATTGTTGCTGCAATTGGTTCAGCATTCTATCACCGGTTCGAAATAAAACCAACAGTTTATTATGGAACCAGAATGTTCCCCAGCATGTGTTAAACTAGCCTTGATTAAAGATATGGGGGCTACGGTCACGTGTTGATTAAACCCGCCCCCTGCTGCCTCGTGCAATCGGTTGTATGCGTCAACATTTGACACCCCTGATCCGAAAAACATCTTCTGTTTTACAATCAGGGGAGCAAAGTAAGGTGCACTGGCCAATTGAAATGGTTGCCAACAACAATGCTCACTGGTAAATTTAGTTTAAGAAATTTTCAATTTTAAGGAAACATAATGCAACATAGATCATCTTCGAGGTTACTGGTGCCATCAAACTTTGTGCACTGAACACTGCACCGTCTTCCCATTCTGACCGTTCATTATAATTATAATTGGTCATTTATAACACGCTTAATACCCAGAGGTTTCTAAGCGTGGACCCGGGGATTGCACCTGTGTTTCATTGCGTCGTCTTGCTTCCAAGGAGCGTGTTGTTTCGCTGAGCTATCCTCCCGAGCCATAGTATCAACTAAGCAATTCAAAACATTAGCATCACAACAAACTCGAGTGGCTGTTGTGATGAAACTAGCATGGGTTTGCAGCAGACTTGTTTACATGAATGCACAAATGCTTACCAGCGGATCCACTGGGGCAGCTGTGGGGAGACAGAGGAAAGAAAATTGTGCTCGCCTGGGCAGGGCTTATATAGCATAAGGTGCAAGCAGCTCAGGGCTTTTCCAAAAATAGCTCCAGTAATCCCTTTAGACAAACCCATAGGGCGCTGACGTGTTTCAGTCATGCAGAGAGCACACTCATTCAGACACCCTGCCAGACCCCACCCCCAAAACCACTGCCAAACCTCAGCCGATGACTCGTCATATCACCCATAGTGAGACCAAAGAGGATATTGTTGTGGCCTTAAAGGACGACAGGATGCTGTAAGGGGTTCTAACTGTCTTTATTGTAAGACAAACGGGTGGACCTTAAACTGCCTTAACTCGGGACAAACATTTACTCACAGTTCGGTTCAGCTCAACTTCATGGCTTCCCAGTTGACTCACTGTGGGAAGGGTGTGCACAATGATGGCACGCTGCAAGCTTCTAGGGCCCCATGTAGTCTCCTGTGGCTGTGGATTTATGCCCTAGAAGCTGTGACTGGAGGCTGCTCAAAACCTCCTGTTATTGCCTCCTTATCAGGAGCAGCGCTGTGGCATGACCTGCTTGGTCTGCCGCTGCATCAACACTGGCGGGAGCGTTTTCCCGTGGAGCGTGGGCTCGCGAGATCACGTTATGCCGAGATCTCGCGAGAACACGCTCCCGCGATCACGTGATGTCCCCACACACCTCCTTTGCTGGGAAAATGATGGATGGTCATTCCATGACAAAGTCCGCAAACTTGCTGGGCTTCCTTCTCTCTCTCTAAGGTCTGCTTAGATCTGTATCTGGGGCAGGATTGCTGGAGTACTCTTGAGGAGGTGCGGGTGATTCGAGTTCTCCTTGTCTTGTTCTTCGCTGTGCCTCCCTGGGTGTAGTTGGAGAGTTGGGGCTTGAGAACTCGTTGCCATGGTGTGGCTCCAAGGCATCTCTTTCTGAGAGGCGAGGGTTTTCGAATGTCCCCTGGCGGTCTTGATCTTCTCTGGTATCCCAGTGTGTTTGTTCCCTGTCTTCCTTCCTGCGGTACATGGCAACTCTCTCTAGATTCCATTTCCTTCCATCGCAGGTGCAAATGTGGTTTGACCCTCTCTCCATGACTTCTATGGGACTGCTGTATTTGGAGCCAGTCGAAGTGTCTTTGTGGGGAAGGCGTATTTTCACCAGGTCACCTCTGTTAACTGCTGTGTGTCGAGCGGCTCGACGCACTTCCCCTTGGGTCTTTATGGCTTCTTTGTTGCGCTGCATGCGAAACGCTACGTCATCCATGTCCACGTCTTTGTCAGCCCTCACTTGATGGAGCCAGGGTGGTACCAGTGAGGATGCTTCCCTTCTCCCCCTCAGCAGATGGAATGGCGAAACACCTGTGACGGCGTTGGGGGTGAGGCGGTGGGCTGCTACAGCTTCCTTGACTGTCTTGTACGGGTCTAGGCCCGAGGCATTAGCCAGTTGTAGCGCCCCTTTGATGAAGAGGTTTGCCCGCTCAAACAGGCCATTGGCCTGTGGGTGGTATAGGCTTGCTCTCCGCTGTCGAATGTTGTTGAGCTTGAGAAATTTCTCCATTTCTCGGGAGACTAGCTGGACTCCGTTGTTTGTGACGAGTTCTTCTGGTAGACCTTCCTGCTGGAATACGGCGGTGAGTGCTTCAATGACTGTGCTTGTGGTGATGTCTGAGGTGAAGTCAGCTTCCACCCATTTGGAGAAGTAGTCGACCATGACTATCCCGTATTTGTGTTCTGGGGGCATGTTGTCCAGGGGTCCAATGAAATCCAAACCTAGTTTTCGCCACACCCCTTTGGGGACTTCGGTGGGCAGCATGGGGGCTTGCCTCACGGCTAGGCGCTTGTCACTGTTGGTGCACTCATGGCACCTTCGACCATTTGTCTTATGTCCTGGTCCATGCCTGGCCACCAGTAGGTGTCGCGTATCCTGTGTCTGGTCATGTTGCATCCCAGGTGGCCTGAGTGTGCTCTGCACAGTATCACCTTGCGGATTCCGCTGGGCGGGATGATTTGATCGCCTCTGAGGATGAGACCGTTCATGGTGGTGATTTCCTCGTTCACTTTCCAGTAGAGACGAAGGCCTTCGGGGATCGCTCTCTCATTGGGCCATCCTTCGCGAACCCAGGTACTAACGTGCCATAGGGCATCGTCCTGTTCGAACTCCTCCTCCCAGTGGCGCTCACTCAGGTCCATGTACTCGCCGTTCCTTAAGTCACTGATGGAGGCTACGACACACTCGTCTTCCAAGAATGTGGTACCGGGGGCGCTTTGGTTCAGGAATCTGGACATGCAGTCTGCTTGTGCGTTTTTCCAACCCGCAATGTGGGCTATCTCGTATGTATATTCTTGAAGCTTTGTGGCGATCCTGGCCAGCCTTGGGGTGACAGTCTTGGTGCCGCCTGGGCTCAACATGTGAATGAGGGGTTTGTGGTCGGTGATCAGCTTGAATCTCGTCCCCCATACGTACGATCTGAAGTAGTCGACGGCCCATGCGTATGCCAACATTTCTTTCTCAACCGTGGAGTAATTCTTTTCCGATGATGACAGCGCTTTGGATGCAAACGCCACAATATTCTTAGTGTCTCCCTTCTTCTGGGTCATGGTGGCCCCCAGGCCATACGCGCCGGCGTCTGTGGTAATGCAGGTGTCCCATTCAGGGTTGTATGGTTTCAGGCACGGCGCGTGTAGAATTCTCTTTTTGATTTCACAGAAAGCTTCGTTCTGTTCCGGGCCCCACGAGTAGGCTGCCCCCTTCTTCAGAAGCTCCCTCATGGGAGACGTGGTCTCGGAGAATCTAGGGACGAATTTGGCATAGTACTCTGCTAGGCCCAGGAATGAGCGTAACTCCTCTTTGGACATCGGAGCCAGGGCTTCTGTTATGGCCTGCATGAGGTTCTTCTTGGGACTGACGCCGTCACTTGAGATGCAGTACCCAAGGTATTCTACCTTGTTCACTCCGAAGACGCATTTTTCATGGAGTAGGTGAATGCCCTCCTCTTGAAGCCTGCTCAAGACTGTCCTGAGTGCCTTATCATGGGTCTCGTTGTCTTTGGCATACACAAGGATATCATCTTGAAAGAAGGAAACATTCGTGAGTCCTTTAAGTAAGGAGTCCATCATCCTCTGAAATGCGGATGCTGCCAACGACAACCCAAATGGCATGCAGGTATATTGGAAGGTGCCGAAAGGAGTGATGAACGCTGTAAGAGGGCGAGAGGATTTGTGCAGGGGAATCTGGTGATAGGCATCACGCATGTCCAGCTTAGAGAAGATTGCCGCCTCTTTCATCATGAGGATGATTTCGTTGATGCTGGGGAGTGGAAAGCTATCCGTGATTACCTCTAGATTGAGGCTTCTTAGGTCGATGCAGATCCTGAGGTCGTTGCTGGATTTCTTTTTGATCAAAACTACTGGACTCAGCCACTCTGAGGATTCCACGGTCTCGATGGTTCCTTCTTCGACCATCTTCCGAAGGTGGGCATCCAATGCAGGTCTCGCTGTGGCAGGTACTGCCCTGACTTTGTGTTTCACCACGATCGCGTTGGGTTTCAGGCGAATCTTGTGGACAAAGTTTCTCACCTTCCCTGGGTTCTACGGAAAACAGGTTCGGGAACATCTCCTTGAAATTTTGCGCTGCTCCTGAGGAGACCATGAGTACCTGTTCCGGAGTGCTGGGATCTAGTTTCATGCTGAGTTTGTGTTGATCGTCCCATCCCAGCACGGCTGGGCCTTTCGATGAGAAATACACTTTGGTGGTGGTAGACCTCCCTTTGAAATCGATCCGGGCTTTGATATAGCCTAAAAGGTCGACAGTTGCACCACCGAACACCGTCGGTTTTTGCCTGGTCATTCTGATCTCTACTTTTGCTTGTCCCATCATCTCCT
Source organism: Ambystoma mexicanum (assembly GCF_040938575.1). Classification (NCBI taxonomy): domain Eukaryota; kingdom Metazoa; phylum Chordata; class Amphibia; order Caudata; family Ambystomatidae; genus Ambystoma; species Ambystoma mexicanum. The sequence goes on from NC_090923.1 coordinate 646,342,584, forward strand.
TGTATGTGTTGATGGGGAGGATAGTGAGGTCAGATCCCGAGTCTGCCATGACGCGTGTTTCCATTCCGTCAACCTTAATGGTGCAGTGGGGCTTTTCCCTCCTGGCATGGGGGGCGTTGACCATGACGACCATGGGTCTGTCCTGTAGATCGTCATCATCGCTTGAAGCGCAGACACCATCGACACGGGAAACAGTTTTCTCCCGCCACGTGCATGCCGGAGCCACGTGACCAATGCGTCCGCACTTGGAGCACTCCTTATTCCTGGCGGGGCAGTCGCGATCATTCGCCATGTGCTTGGTGCTGGCGCATCTATAGCATTTGGGTGCCTCCTTTTGCCTGGGACCTTTGTCTCTGGGGCCGTCGCGGGACTGGTTGTCTCTGCACCCTCTCCACTGTAGTGCCGCAAGTTCGGGCACGGGCAGGTGACTTCCCGCGTCTGCTGCAGGTTTCTTCCTCCGCCCTGGCAATTTGGATGGCCTTGTCAAGGGTGACCTCCTTTTCTTGTATGAACTTGTCCTGCACTTTCCTAGAGTTAGTGTGAACGACAAGCATGTCGCAGATGACCTGTTCTGCGTTTTTCGCCAAAGGTGCAAAGAGAAGCCAGCTCCTTCATCCTGGTGATGTAGTCGTCCACGGGTTCGCTCCCTTCTTGTTTGCGGGTGTAGAACCTCAGCCTGTGCAGTACAACGTTCTCCTTATTGGGGAACCTCTTCACAATGCGACGAGTCGCTTCCTTGTAGACGTCGTCGTCATCATCGGCCACAGGTATTGCCTTCAAACTGGCAAAAATGCGCTGACCTTCAACCCCCAATGCATTTAACAGCATCGCCCTCTTCCTGACGGGGGCATACCGCGTGCCGTCCACTGCTTCCAGATAGGTGGAGAAAAGGGGCTCCCACTGCATCCATGGAATTGCTGATGTCCCTGGTGAAGGGAGAAAGGCAGGGGGCGGTGTGGCGCCTTGCATGGTGGGCCCGTGGGTATTTTGATGTCCTCGTCGCCAATTATGTTGTGGCCTTAAAGGACGACAGGATGCTGTAAGGTGTTCCAACTGTCTTTATTGTAAGACAAACGGGTGGACCTTAAACTGCCTTAACTCGGGACAAACATTTACTCACAGTTCGATTCAGCTCAACTTCATGGCTTCCCAGTTGACTCACTGTGGGAAGGGTGTGCACAATGATGGCACGCTGCAAGCTTCTAGGGCCCCCATGTAGCCTCTTGTGGCTGAGGACTTATGCCCTAGAAGCTGTGACTGGAGGCTGCTCAAAACCTCCTGTTATTGCCTCCTTATCAGGAGCAACGCTGTGGCATGACCTGCTTGGTCTGCCGCTGCATCAACACTGGCGGGAACGTTTTCCTGCGGAGTGTGGGCTTGCGAGATCACGTTATGCCGAGATCTCGCGAGAACACGCTCCCGCGATCACGTGATGTCCCCACAGATATGCTACCATGGTAAACTGTTTCGCTTCAAGGCGACTTCTTCAACGCTTAAGGTCCTCCCCACATTATTCACTGCTATATCAAAAAATCAACACATGAGCACACTGTACCAAAGGCTTCATTAAAGGGAACTGTTTTCCCCGGCGCTCCACGGTAGCAACCCGGGAGAGAAGGGACTGAAAACATGAAGGGATCCCGCTATGAATCCTGCGGAAGGAGACAAAGCTGTGGGCTCCACTCAAAGCCTCCCCCTGCTCCTCCATGCCGTGCCAGTGGAAAAGAAATGTGCATTTTTAAATAAAGATGTATGCATGTAAAAAGAAAAGAAATGCAAGAAATATTTTTATACGTTAAAACGAGGGTTAATCAATTTTTTAACATTAGTGTTCTTGTGAAATTGTATCTTAGATATATTTGAAATGTAACTTTCGTGTTTTTGTCAAAACATATCTTACATATATTTGAAATTCGCTCTACACATAAATTGAAAATATGAATGGAAATAATGCGGTATTTGCCTGAAAATGTATCATTTTATTTGGAAGATGCCTGGTATCTTTCCCATTCAAAGATGGCTGCTAGTTCTGGCTTGTTTCCAGAGAGCTTCCTTTAGAGACAGTCATCCAGGATGGCCGCCTCCATAGAAAAGCTCAGAGCTCAACGAGTTCTGAGATGGGCAGGAATGGGTGGGATTAGCCATAAGGATTAGCATGTCTAGAGGCAGGGAATGGGAGGGGATCCATAACCAAAATAACAAAAAATACACTGTGTATCCTTACTCAAATGTCATCTCCACTGAAAACCATTACAGACCCTCATTCAAAGCCCATATTTGACGCTCTGATGTTAAAAGTCTTATTTTAATGACAACAGTTTCAGCTTAAAGGTAGTGCCTTCAGTACCTCCTAATAGCTCAAACTAAAAACGCAAAGTGGGTTATGAGTATGTTATCTGCTCCCTTTCACCCCTGCTTAAAAAATCAGAGCTGAACCCCAGTCTCAAACAAACAAAAAAACAGGGAAAATTCACACTGATCACTTCCATCCTACTACATGTTGTATAGTAAATCAATGTTGAATGTTCGCAGTTTGTCACTCTCAAAAGAGATGCTCAAAGAAATACATGAAAACTACTCTCATGTGGTCGCTTTACACTTGGGATTTATTACCGTTTTAGTTAATTCATGGAAGAACTCACAGGTCTACTGAAGCTCTACGGAACACTTCACAAGATCATAAAGCAATGAACCACCTTCAGTGTCTCTCCGAGACAGGTACTTTACCCCCATGCCCGACCATGTCTTAATTCTTCCTTGTGGGCGTTTTCACTTCTTGGACTATAACGAGGAAGACAGTGGTGGATTGGAATCATCCTTTGGTGCTAGGGGTGCGTGGGGTCATGAGGGGGCAATGGAAGTTCAATTTTGCTAGGTCAGTGGTCACCGGTAAATATTTTCAGTAGAGGGGCATTAATATCTTCTCTGAAATACCACAAGCAACCAGGCACATGCAGGGAATACTTGTACACTTAGGGGGAGAACCACCCCACACTCTCTAATATTCCTGTTTACAATAATGGGTTGAAATAGTACATTTTTTAGCACACTTTTGTTAGTTAAAATGTGGTATAAATTAATAGCATTCCCACTGCGCTGCATACTTATGTGGCACACCAAGATTATGTGCCAAAAATGCCAGTGTAAATCACTTTTATGAAGTTCCACCCACAATATAGGTCAACCTTGCCATTGTACATTATTTTCATGAGATTGTGCCCGCAATTAACATGCCAGCACTTTCAGATAGCATATCCCCCAATATAAACTGACATTCCTACTGTAAATCACTAAAGCTGCAACAAGAAAATGTGAAAGCATTGCCATCGTTAGTCACTCTATTGATTCTGAACCCATGGCATATTTCTGCATTCATATTATAAATCCCTTTGATTATGCTGCACCCACAATATTTTCCAGCATTCCAAATGTAAATCTCATTCATGATGTTGCACACACAGTATATGTCTATATGCTGTGGGGTAAGCCTGCAGGTGTACTGTAAGCCAGTCACTTTCATGAATCTGTATCATTCAGAAAGACTTCATTTGAACTTCTCAATACATTTAGTTAAATATAAGATAACAAGGCCTCAAGCCACTCTTCTAGAGTCAATCAAAAGAGATGAACATCTGAAAAGCTTATTTAATCTAGTTTTGGCAGCGGTACATAATATTTAAACACAACAGTCACTTCAAAACACAAGCTTTCAAAGACAACTCTGATGTTATAAACCCAAATACATAAGAAAACAGGAACAATAAATACATAAATCCAAACGATCATCAGTAAACACTAATAAATCATTTGATCATGAAAGTGATTTGATTCACAGTACATTACTTTATGGACAGAAATGATGGTGACAATTAACTATAGCGTGGTTGACGTGCACGCTTTCAATGTGTGCATTTGTTTACAAACACCTTTTTCAGGACCAGGTGCTGAAACCCCCTGTTTAGACATAGATATCATTAGTGCTAGTCAACCTCACAATACATTTACCTACATCTAAAACTGATTGCTAAAATATTTCAGAGGAAGATTGCTTAGACAAGCCACACCCACCACTCACTAATCAGGGTGAAATCAGTACGTAGGGGACCTTTTTGGTGCCTCACATCAGGATTAGCCCATTGTAGGTGAGCAAATGTAGAACCAGTTCTTGGACACAGGCCCTCTATGGAGACTAGGTGATCGAGCAAAACTAATGTACTAAAGTTAGTGACATGCAAAACTCATTTACTAAAGGGGCCTGTCAAACAGTTGAATGATCAAGAACACCTAATATTCATTTGTTTATAGCGTGTTTAGGGCAACATATTTCTCCTAATGTCACCCTTATTTACATTTATAAAAGTCAAAATGTGTTAAACCCACAATGTTCATTATACAATGCCACTCCCTTTCACCAATCGGCACCAAATTCGGCATAGTTACCCGTTTGGACCATCCAGACGTCACTGGCTACATGACATTTGGACACCCCACCCCTTTCCACAGATTTCACCAAAAGCCACATTTTCTTTGTGGGTTTTCAGCTTGGTGAAGCATTGTTCCTTATGCAATTCCACACCGTTTCACCAATCTGCACCAAATGTTGCATAGTTACACATCAGGACCCTCCAGACATTACTGGCTACATGACATTTGGACACCCCACTCTTTCCCCCGGATTTCAGCACCTTCACACGTGAGACGGTTGCCTGAAATTGGCAAAACGTCAATTTGGTCGCAGAAGGACCAGTCTCGACACGAGGAACAAAACGCAAGGTCCCTATGGGTTTCCACGATATTTGCACCACAATACACTGCAACAAACTGCACCACGCCAGGGTGAGGCGATGGGTGCGGAGAGAGCACAGAATGTCCCAGTCTGCAGCAGCACACCAACTGTTACCTCCCCCAACGTCTGCTCTGGGGTATGTAAGCCAGCCACATGCTCCCATTCTCAGTGCAGTTTACTTCAGAGTGAAAATCACATCAAGCGATAAGCGAATCGTAACAGCGACCTACAGGATCCTTGATTTTCAACAACTGATGAGAATGCTGTCATGTCTGTCTACAGAATCCGTTTGGAGAAAAGGTACTTTTTGCTTGTTTAAAATCTGTTTATTGCATTTAAATTCAGAAGCTCTAACACACCAGAAAAGTAAAAAACGGGCGAGCCTGCCCACTGCACAATTGAGAGCATTCACAGTATGATCCATAATGATTAATCTTTGCACAACACAGACAACATCAGTAATTCCCAAACCAACGGCCACCATGACTCTTTCCACCCCTAAACTCCCCCCCATCCCTAGCTCCCCTTTAAACGTAGCAGCCAAGGAAACCAGGCATAGTAGCAGAGGGAGACAAACCCAATCAATAAGAATACAACAAACCAAAATCATTGGGTGTACACTTGCCATTGTGTGTGATATTACTAGACAATAGTCACTCCAGTCTATGTTCATGATGATCTTTCTGGCTTAAACAAATAAGCCTGCCAGGTCCCAGAACTTATTGGCCCGGTCGGGGTGTGCGGACCTGCGGAAGCAACTACGCTCAGCGGCGCATGTTTTGGTCAAGAGTGTTCGACAATGTCGGATTGATGGTGGATTTCGTTTTTTCAATCCAGCAGGACGACGTATCGGGCTGTGAGAAGCACAATTTAAATCACTCTGCGAGACAGGACGTCATCATGCCAATGTTCAATTCCCTGCCCAAACAGCACAGCATCGCTGTCATCTCAAAATTAGTCCGCGGCAATCCCCGATGTTTCTGTACCAGCTTTGACCAGAGTAGCGACAGTTTTGGGCAATGCCAGACCATATGGCCCATAGTTCCGACCCTACCACAACCCCGCCAGCATCCAGCAGTCGTAGCAATGCCCATGCTGTAGTTTGGCCAGGGTGAAGTAGGCCCTCTGAATAATCTTAAATTGTATCTCTCTCTGTCTCAAGTTGCCAGACACTTGCAGAATTATCGTAAAGAAATCATACACATCCCCCACCATAATTTCTACCCCTAGTTCTTCGCTCTACACACCCACCAGGGTTATATTTCTTTTAAAGTTGTTGTACATTCTAAGGGATTAGATAGTTTTGAGTCTGGGGTATACGGTGGGGTCTCTCATTACCTCTCTCACACATTGGGAGGGTTCTGCCAATCTAGTGTCTCTCGTGGTATGTGCAGCAATAATAGAGTGAAGGGTTCGGTATTGCAACCAGTCATACCCTGCCATCCCTAGCATTGCCCTAACCTCGGTCAAGGGTATGGGAGCGTCGTCCTCAAATAAGTCCATCAGCCTGGCATCCCCCCAGAGTGGCTGCTGCTGCACATGGATCCGTTCGGGGCAGCCATACGAGAGTAGGGCTCAAAGCGAGATCCACCGGAGGGTCAGGGGGGGGGCAGTAGTGTGTTAGTGCCTGTGATCCTCTGCATCTTATGTCATTGCGCTAATGTGAGGCCTATTATAGGGTGCAGTGTGAGGATCTTTGGCGAGCGGTTTGAGGGTAATGCTAAGATCTTGCTGGGTGTATGTGGAAAGAGAGCCTGCAATTCAACTGTGAATGGAGGATAGCAGAGGGGCAACGTGCTGGTCTTGGAAGCAAGACCAGATCTGCGCTTAGAAACCGAGTTCAGCTATTAAGCGCATTATAAAAAAACAATAAAATACATTCATTTTATTTTTTAAAAGACTCCACCCAGCTGGCGGTGTCCTCCCCCTTAAGCCATCTTTTTGCCCTCCCTATCTGTGCAGCCATATAATACGTTCACCAGGATGACAATGCTAGACCACCGTCTGACTTAGCAGCCTGCAGAACATGTCTGTTTATTCTAGTCCTTTCCCCCTCCATAGGAATTTCGTCTGCCGTTCGAACTCCTGAAATTGTTCACTATTTGGGGACATAGGAAGCATAAACGCTAAGTACACCAACTTGGGCATGGAGTTCATTTTAATGGCGTTAATTCTCCCAGCTAGGGAGAGCGGGATGGAGTCGCATGAGGCCATGTCTCATCTGTCCAGTATAGATTGCAGTTGTAGCTTTAATGAGGCTACCCCCGTATCCCATGGAATGTCGGAGCGCAGTGGCGTGGCCTCTGAATTGTCCCATTTGACGCTATAGCTGGCTACAAGTCCATATTCACGCAATATCTTATATCTGAGATGCGGGGCAGGGATCTAGCGCAGCCGTGCATGTACAGCAGTATATCATCGGCATACAACGAAATTCTATGTTCCTCCAGTCCTATGGCTATGTCAGACCATCCAGCGTCCCCCCGGAGTTTGGCGGCTAGCAGCACGATTGCCAGTGCATAGAGTAAGGGTGAGAGCAGACAGCGCTGTCGGGTCCCCATATGTAAGAGGAAGGGGTCAGATTCAAACCATTTGTGACCACCGAGTTGCAGGGAGCCCTATAGAGAAGACACACCATCTGTACGAAGTATCCCGAGAAAATGAACCTGTGCAGAGCCCTGAACATGTAGTCCCAGCACACTTAGCCGAATGCTTTTTCGACATCAAGTGGTTGGACCACATCGTCCGGTTGGGCCTACCCCTTCACAATATGTAGAAGGCTACGTAAATTATCAGAAGAGTGCCTGTGCAGGATGAAGCCTGTTTGGCCAGGGTGGTCGAGTCTGGGTAGCACTCTCTCCAGCCTGCACGACCGGCATTTTGCCAATACTTTCACATCTGAGTTTATAAGAGATAATGGACGGTAGGAGCTGCAAAGTGTGAGATTGCACTCGTTTTTGTGGAACACGACTATATTCGCTTGTAGGAGCGATGCACGGAGTTGGTGCGCCTCCAGGTCCTCATGAAATATCTGTCCCATTCACAGGGCTAGGTCCTCTATCGTTAGCTTGTACACATCTATGGGGTGGACTGACTGGTCCAGTGGCTTTGCCGGAGGTCAGTTCCCCTATGGCTCTTATGACCTCCTCATCCTCCAATGGGGAATTTAAAAGATCAAGGTCAGCAGGGGGCGAGTGTTGGAAGAGGAATGTCACTAAGGAATGCTGTGATTTGTCCTGTGTCTCTGTGTGGCGGGGCAGCGTAGAGGTCTCTATAGTACTCAGTGAATCGTTTGTTGATGACTCAGTCCTCCATGAGTATCCCGCCATCGGCCCCCCTGAGGGATGTAATAAGCTGACTATACGTTTTTTCCTTAAGGGCTAGAGCGAGCATGTGACGGGGCCTGTCCTCTACAACATACATATCCACCACCCATTTGGAGAAGGCCTTTTGCGCCCTAGCCATAGTGATGTTCATGATTTCTGATCAGAGTTTTACTATCCTGCTGTGTGTCTGGGTGTCACTATTGGCTTTGTGCATGAGCTCTGCCATCAGCTGAGATTCCCTTGCGGCCCAAGATTTCTTTTTATGTGCCCAATGCAAAATTAATTGCCCTTTAACAAAAGCCTTAAAAGCATCCCAACACCTGAAACTATTGAATCAGGTCTTGCATCAGTGACTCTACCAGGTCAGGGTAATGCAGTGCCATTAGATTCAGCCTCCAGGTGGGGGTTTTGACAGGGTTGTCTGGAATGGTGAAACGCAGGGCATGATCAAAGTGTGTCATGGGGAGTATTGAGCAAGATTCTACCATGTGTAGCATAGTGCTGAGGAGTAGCCAATAATCTAGCCTAGAGTAGCTCTGCTGGTGGTTAGAGTAGAATGTGTAATCCTTAGTTGTGGGCATGTAGGTGTCTCCGCAAGTTAACCAGTTGTAGGTCCAACATCACGGTTCACAGCGTGCACTCTTTTTTCAAGGCAGATACATGGTCTGAGTACGAGAGGTTACATCGGTCGATCTCGGGCTGTAACACTATGTTCAAGTCACCCCCCCCATCAGTGTCAGGTGGCCCATTAGTGGTGCACATTTATTTATTTATTTACATTTTTAAAGCACTCACACAGCACAGGGGCATCGAGGCGGAGTTACAGGAATACGTCTCTTAGTTGCATATTTATAACGCGCTTAATACCCAGCGGTTTCTAAGCGCGGACCCGGGGATAGAACCTGTGTTGCTGCGTGTTGTCTTGTTTCCAAGGCGAGCACGTTGCCGCTGAGCTATCCTCCCGGGACAACGCATGTAGCCAACACATGTACAAAACACCCTGGTGTGTCCGTCGTGGGGCCATAACTGTTTATGAGGGTGATAAGCTGACTATGCAGCACGTCATGTAAAAGAACAAAACACCCCTCCTTGTCAGTTTCTGTAGTAAGTATTTTGATAGGGACCCTCCAGTGCAACAGTATGGACACACGCCTCTTTCCATGAGAGGGGGAATGGACCACCGCACCTACCCAACCTCTGCACAGTTTTGCCGATTCATAAGCATCTAAATTAGTTTCTTGCGGAATATGATGTCCCCCTCCAGGTCATGCAGCATGTTTAACAGTCGTCTCTTGATAGGGCGTCCCAGAGCCTGTACATTGAGTGTAATACATGTGAGTGTGTTGATCCAAAACCCCTAGATATTTGACCATATCCCAGACCCTAGTAGGGGCACGCATTCCAACATGTGCAATCCCCACCCAAGGGCAAGTCGAAGCTCTTATACCCAGTAGCATAAGCATAACTTGCCAAGTGTTTCCCACCCATTACCGAACATCCCCCCCCAACCAACCAAACTGTAAAACATTGGAATCTAAAAACATGACTCCCATACAGCTCTGAAAGCAAACGGGCAACTTCATTGCCATCGCCCGTATCCCCGCATGCTTGCACTCCCAGGTCGAGAATGCCAGCCATGGTGCTTGAGCAGTGCCGTAGCAATGCAACAGACAGCGGGCAAAAATCTCCCCTGGGTGACGAGCCCCATCATAGCAGCCATTCCCAGCAGACCAGTTTTAGTAGTTTCAGCGATTCAAACTGCAGAACGGTCTGAGATTGTCCATCGCTAGCGGACAGGGTGCGGTTTTGCATCGGATTTGTGTATTTGCTGGACCAGAATGTTTAGCAGTCCCAGGAGGGCATCACGTTGAAGCAAGAGGAAAGTCCCAGTGCAGGAGCATACACTGCCTTCAAGCAGTCCACTAGTATCATCACACCGGATCCTCTTGCCATCAACCCAGTGCTCAGGGCTTCCTGCCCGTCTTCTTGCATCCTTCCCGAGATCGTGTTTGCCGTTGTGCACAGGGCTATGTATGTGCCCTATCTGGTTGGGGCCGCTGCTCCACCACAAGGGTATATTCCGTGGTGATCATAACTCTCAGCTTGCTTCATCAGGGTCTTCGAATGAGTGCCATTGGCGGGTCAATTGGATGGACCATAATGTCAGAAATTTGAGATAGTGTTTATGTTCTGATCCTTTCAATACTTCAAATAGCGGGTTGAAGGCCTTCCTGCATTTGGACACCGCAAGGGAGCAGTCATTGAATATATGCAGTGTGCTGTTCTCCACTCGGATGGTCCCAGCCTCCCGGTAGGCTTTGAATATGACCAGCTTATGCTGGAAGTTCAGCAGGCGCATCATGATGGTACATGGGTGGTCACCGGGCAGAGGCTTGGGGATGGGGGCCCTGTGAACTTGCTCGATGATTTACGTTTGGGGGTTCTCCAGATCTAGATCTAACTTGTCCTGTAGACGATCACAGACATAGCCCTCCAGGTTGCTCCCCTCTGCATTTTCTGGCAGGCCGACCGGACACAGGTTGTTGCACCTGGATCTGTTCTCCTTATCCTCCATCTTGGCCCCCAGACGTTGCACATCCCTGATAAGCCCGTCCAGATCCGTATTTGCCATTTCGTAGTTATCTTCGAGCATGCAAATTTGTTGTTCATTGTCTGCAATTCTGTCGTCCTGGGCCTTCATCCGAGTGCCGATGTCCTCTTGATGTCCTGGACTGTGGCGTTGGTTTCTTGCGTTTGTTGGCCAATAAGCATCCTTTCCCCAGGATTGCTTGCAATTGCACCCGAATATCCATTTTTATTGGGCACCTGCAGTGGAGCGTTGATGGGGTTGCAGTCTTCTCTGCTGTCAGAATCCGGGAACCCTGGTGTGTGTTGCATGCCCCTGCGTCCACAGTGCCAGTGATGAAGTAGCACTCTGGTTCATGATCCGCCGGGTCTTTGGTGCAAGGGATGGTCCACCCCAGGCAGTATGCTTAGCAGATGTGTCATCTAGCCACCACTGCACCCCCTTAATAGCATGCTGTCAGCACAATGTAGTGGGGGTGTTGGTGTGCATGCAATGATGTCTCCACGGAGGTGAAAGGAGCGCCATACAACTGGCACCAAATATTGCGGTATGCCAACCAGATTCAAAGGACTATGCTGGAGTAATGTGCCGGAAGTACATGGCGCATGGCCACCCAGGGTGTCTTCTCTGGGTGCTAACCAGATGCTGTAGGCAGTTGCTGCCTCAGTGGGGGCCCTGACCTGTAATACCTTCTGCTGCACCTCAATTTGGTGCCATGGAAGTCATGGGGCTGCATATCCAGTGTGGACAGTATGTTTACATTCAGGTTCCAGGCACAAATGGGCACAGAATCCAGTGCCTTGTCAAAAGCATCTTAAGTGCCTGCTAAGTGTGTGTTGGTGGGCACAAACCATGGCTCCTCCGCTGCAGCGCCACTCTGCCACTCTCATGAGGTGTGCTGTGGGCTGCGCGGAGACACAGAGGGATCAGAGAGAGCAAGGGAATAATCTGGGTAGCCGCAGCTAGCTCTTACCCTGCTACTCGCCACACGACAGGCCCTCCTCCTCCACTCAGTCTTGGAGCCTTCGATCGGGCCCACTCTCAGTTTCACTCTTCTTTGCTGTGGATGTGCTTTCAACCGTGGTCACGGGTCATCCAGGACTAGGCTCATTTAATGGGGCACCATTCCATGCTGCGCTCAAATTCCCCCTACATTGCGTGCTCACCCAACTTCGATTTCCAGGGCACTGGCTGTGATATGCAGGTCTCAACTCTGCATTCAACTTCCCTGCAACAATGTGTGCTCCCACTTTAACGGATATGCGGCCCATATGCAGGCAATGGCTGGATCCGGCAGGCTCCCTCCTCATGTCCCGGGCAACCTACCCGCCATGGAACATAGTGCAATTGTCGGTCGGCCAGTGGGGTAGATGCAAGGGAACCCCCCGCCTCTCCGGTAGTTGGTGTTATAGGTGATTTAACCGCTTTACTTTGTAGTCCGTTCCTTGGAGTCGTGATCACTTCCATCCGCCTCCTGGTGTCTGGCACGGTTGGCTGAGCAGCATCAAGAGGCAGCTCTGGTAATCCCCCGCGGCGCTGCCGGTCAGCTCCAGCCACCATAATTCCCAGGCAGGGCAGGATGACGCTGCCACTGTCCCGCTGCCATGTGGAGCTGCCCCCAGTAGCGATCTGTATGCTGCGCACGGCTGCCCGGCCTTCGCACTCAAAGTAAGGGCACCATCTGCATGGGGTCAGTGATCCGGGGGGCTGGCAGTCAGTTAGAGCTCCCAATATTTTACCAGTGTGGCCCCAAATGCAAAGGCACACTCTGCAATTGTTCCAGCCAACAACCAACACCGCTACATGGCAATTATTTAAAGATTATCACTCGTCACATTCAGAGCTCGTTCAACTGGTGGCCATCTTGCTCGGGCTCTGTGTACTTTTTGCTAGTTTTCCAATAAAAGTGATTCACATGAAATATCTGAAATATATGTGAATACCTGTATGAGAGTATTCAACTTTATTTCATCAGAGTTATAGTATGAAATCAATGTAGGGCAACTAAGTGTAAGCCAAATACAACCTAAAGACTAGTTTTACAATGACATACCTCGTAGGTGTACTAACTGGAACTTTTTCCTGATTTGGAGAGATGGTCACAAGTTAGAGGGGAGATCTTGAGTCAAGAACAACCTGCATTCTTTTTTAATACACTTTCATAACTGAACCCAATTTGAAAAAAAGACCTGCATAATAATTGAGCATCTGCAGAAACAAAGAAAAAGAAACCACTGGATCGATGATGTAATACAGAGCGTACAGAGATTAAGGACTGAGCTAGGGCTAAAGAGGAGGGCCGGTCAGTATGGTCTTTACCGTCTCAAGAAAGGCGTACCCCGTGTTCAAATATTTGTTCTCAGAATGCTGTACTTGGCTGCCATCTTGTTTTTGATTTTGTAAATGTGCATGTATGAAGTTCCGAAATAAGCCAACGCCATCTTAGTTATTTCAAAGAAGCCAAATGCAGCAGTGTTGAATCACAGCAAATCTAATGAGATCTTGAATGTACATTATGCTTATATTGCGGTTGCATTTGGCATAGAATACTAAAATAACAAAACATAAGGCAGTGTCAATTTGTTAACTTCGAGAGGAAGTGACATCAAGGAGATCACATTCTTTTTTAATTATTTGTTCTTCTACAATTACGTCTGGCTCTTATATACTCAACTAATGGTATGTTTGTAATGACATTACATCTATGACGGCTGTAGCTGGTAAAGTCAAATTGCTTCCATCTATTTATTGAAGGCCTTAGTGTGAATAGTGCCATTTTCAATAAACATGTTAAGATCATGAATGGTGATTGATGTGTTGCTACAGTTTAGCGTACATCTAGTATCCTATGCAATTGTGTTAATTATGTCATAATAACCATGCAAATATTGTTAGCTCCCATTACAAATTATGAATTTGTCTGCCAAAAAGCTAGATACCAGACAATTTTCCTTTTTCTGCAGGTAAAAAGTATGTTTCCTCAATCCAGCCCATGATGAGATGAAGGGGCACATTTGGAGCCCATTCCAACACCTAATTTCCATTTATAAAGAAGAGTAGCATCAAAAAAGAACACATTATTGGATAGAGTGAGGTCCAGGAATTCCTTGATCCTTGTTAGTTCTTGAGAGTAACTCGCTGATTGACATATACAATGCAGTCGCATCTAAGGTTACCAATATATTATTGTTGTTCCATTTTAATTAATTAAAAATATTGATACTGTGCATACTAGCTCTAATGTATGAGGACATTTGTGTGCATGTGGGTTTAAAAGCACATCTATGAATTCTGGAATTACTTCTGTTGAATTCTGGAATTGTTTCTGTTGATGAGCTTATACCATTGATAATGGGTATGACTGGTCATAGCCCATTGAATTCCATCATGTATGTTTGGTATAAAATAAATCTTTGGTATGGTCGGATTATTAACCAATAATTGTTTTTTCAATTTCTTGATAAGCATACCTTCCACAAACCAATGTTCCATCTTTCCTTAAATTTTCCTTTCAATAGTGATTAATATATCTTTGTGGCCAGTGTTGTAAAAACTAGTGGTTCTGTGGTGAGCTTGCTCCCGATAGAGATACCAGCCCGTATGATCTTACAGTCCGAATTTATTTCCTTCATTTAGCATAGAAAAAGACAAAGGATTCACAGAACAGTCTTACTCCGCCCAACATTGGCAGAAGGGATTGGGAGTCTCAGATGTGAATAGATATATTTTGGCAGCTCAAATAGCGCCCATGCTGCAGTGGGAAACAGCTGAGACACAATAGGGCTGGTGTGAAATTGAACCGGGAGTCACATCCATCCGGCTGGGAATGCTACATGCCATGAGAAACGTAGCTCTAGGAGTGGGAGGACAGTTATTAGAGGCAACTAAAACATCATTACAGGGGTGGGACCAGGCATTAAAATGGAAACAAATTTCCCCGGTTTTAGGCCCCATACCCCAATGACTCATAATATCGACTTCACCCTGGCAGAAAATAGCGTTCTGGGACACATGGGGAGACCCAACACCCCTGAAACTGGGGGACGTTTTCCACAATGGAAAACCACTGCTCTTTGAGGAGTGCAAACAGAAAATCTGTAGGAGAGAGAGAACGGTATAAGTATATACAAATCAGACACTGGATTTCTCAGAGGGTGATAAGAGAAGCAGTCACTAGGATACCACTGGGACTAGAATTAACCCTCAGAGAAAGCCTGATACCTTAGGGAATCGGGAGACTATATAGACTGCTGCATAGGGCACAACTGGGAGACAAGCTTCCCTACATGAGTAGATGGGGAAAGGGACTTTGGAGCCCCTATTACAGAAGAGGAATGGGGTCTAATCTGGAGGAGGGCACATAACACATCTAAAGGTACCATCACTAAGGAAACAGCATACAAGATCTGTTATATATGGTATCTGACCCCTAACCGCCTAGACGGGATGAACACAAACTATTCCTCCCTATGCTGGAGGCAGTGTGGGGAAATAGGGGACCTATATCATATGTGGCGGGCATGCCCCAAAGCCTACTGGAAAGAGATCCTGGGTGACATAAAGGAGATCACACGGCACAATTACCTAACTCACCAACTGTGATCTTGCTGGGGGCGGAAGTGGAGAAAATCTATGCTACAAATGGCGCCAACGATGCCCTCATTACGCACTTGCTAATGGCAGCCCGAATGACATTAGCTCAGCAGTGGAAAACAGTACAAGGACCTGTACTAGCCTGCTGGTGGGTCAACATTTGGGCGGTGCCTGCCATGGAAAAAGTGTGTGCGCTAAGAACTGGGAAATACCAAAGGTTCCTGACAATCTGGCTCCCTTTCCACGATTATGTCAAGGACAGAGGGCACCACTTCCATAAACCAACCTTGCTCAAATATGTACACGTGGTATGAATACAATGGGGGAACTGACAGTGAAAGCTGCCCGAAAGACACAGAAGGCATAAAGAATCCCGGAATAGCTGCATCTAGGCCATACATGTTGGGGTTTAGGGTGGGCTCGACAGGGGTAAAAGGGGAAGTTATCGTTAATATTATTTGTTTACATTAAACAAAATGACTCAAGATCACAAAGGACATGTAACAGGTCTAATGGTGCCATTAGAGGTACTGAATGTTTAATCTAACAAATCAATCCAATAAGAAAAAGAGTAAATATTATGTACTTGAAATATGCGATTATGAGCAAATTAGTTAATTCTTTGTTTTAAAAAAAGTGGTCTTAAGAGGCTCTTCCCCCACAAGTATATAATCATGTCAGTTTAATATTGCCATGTTTCCACTTTTGTCCAATTATTTAATACAGTTCTCATCTAATGTTAAATTCCAGAGTGCACTCCTTTATACTTTCAATAGATTATACTTAATGTATGTCTTTTTATTTTGCTATTTGTCTTTCATCTGGAGGATCTCTTTTGAAACAGTAGAGTACAAATCTATAATGTTATCGCCAGATATATGTGGTATTGCTGATATTAGGTCAGAGGATATCAATACAAGTTATGCATGGAGTGATTAATATCTAGATATGAAATGTGTTGACTACGAGCAGGTGTGACAGCAAACAGATCCCATTCTTTTTTGTAATCATATGGTCTGATACAATTTCTTCTTGCTCTTATGAAGTCACCTTGTGGTATCTTTGTCATGACACATTTATGACAGTTACTCGCTAATAACTGGCTTTAATGGAAGATCACAAAAGCTCATTCATGTGTTACTAAAAGTTAGCGGGAATCTAATATCCTCTGAATTATATTTTCATTTTGTTATAAAATCTAACTCATTTTGTTGACTAACATTCTAAATAATGCATGTGTCATCTATATATCTAGCACAACGGAAGAGGTGATGGCTGCAAAGTTTAGAATTAATCTTAACCTGTGGCATCGCTCTGGGCGATACTCTAGACCATCGGTGTTTGACTGCTATGGGATTACAGAAAAAGGAAAGGCCATATGTAAATCAGGCTTGGCCCCACCCCAAAAGGCTAGGCCATATCTCTTCTCCACGAGACCACAAGCATCCTCAGACATATTTCAGCCTCCTTGGGCGTCATTAGTGAGGAGTAGCTTGGGTCTCTAGGCCCAGCAGGCACAGGACCCACGTCTGGGCATACATGTCCCACTCAGGGTGACTAAACCAAAACAAAAGGTGATGGCTGGAAGGTTTATAATTAACCTTAACCTCTAGCATAGCTTTCGGCAATCCTCCAGACAATTGTTCTTCACCTGCCAAGCCATTACAGAAAGGGGAAAGACCATATGCAAATCAGGCTTGGTCCCACCACAAAAGGGTCAGTTCTGGGCATACATGTCCCACTCAGGGTGACTAAAGCAAAACAAAAGGTGATGGCTGGAAGGTTTATAATTAACCTTAACCTCTAGCATAGCTTTCGGCAATCCTCCAGACAATTGTTCTTCAACTGCCAAGCCATTACAGAAAGGGGAAAGACCATATGCAAATCAGGCTTGGTCCCACCACAAAAGGGTCAGTTCTGCCCAAATTGCTTGTTCACATCCCTTCTGCAGGAGACCAAGGCGGAAACATGTTTGAGGTTGTGTGTGTTTCTGTGCAGAGGGAACCTGGCCTAGCAGTTCAGGCTAGGTTTCTCCCATTGGTGGCAGCACCTGACTGATTTTCAAATGGCCTGACCCCTTTTGCAACGGCGCAGATGGGCTAAAATACAGTGGTGTGGCAGGCTGGCGACAGTAGTGCCAGTGGTTCAGATTTATTCCAAACCTTCCAGTCATCACTGTTTGCTCATAGTTTGCCTCCACGTGTGAGAGGCGGGGTATGTCCCGACGTTGATCACTTCCTCGCTGCGCCATAGGGCACCAAGCCGCACCTCACTGATAAGGACCAACAAGGCCAAGAATTTTTGGGGGTTTCTTGCATTTCATTGCAGAGGGGACTTGGCCTAGCAGTTCGGGCAGGGCTGCTCCCATTGGTGCCAGTACCCGATTGATTTGCATATGGCTGGATCCCTTTTGCAATGGCACAGGCAGATTAAAAACAGTGGTGGGGAAGGTTGCAAAGAGCAGTGCCAGTGGTTCAAATTTATTCAAAACCTTCCACCCATCACGTTTTGGTAATAATCTATATATCTAGTCCACAGACTAATTTCCGTCTTTTCTGTGGAGAAAATATATGTGTAATGCAGGAAGAGATTTGCTACTGAGGGGGTACATGTAGACCCTATTGCAATACCTAATTCTTGTTTACAAGGAAGAGTACGACGAGGAGGCGGACAGTTTCCATGCAGCAAAGGAATAAGGGGAAAGCCTAACATTAGGCCCCCATCCAGACTCGACTCCACCAGGTTTGCCCTGATATCTCCTGTGAAAAGACCAGACCATCGACATCATTGCAGATTCCCAAGATCTTTCAGAGGTATTCTAGTAAGGCCTTCTTTTTGCTAGAAAACAGGGAATACATGCGAGTGAAAGGCGCCGTAGTGTTGGGCAGAAGATCAATGCTACAATCCTACGGCCGGTGTGGAGGTAAGGACTTCTGTTGTTCCTTTCTAAATATTTCTTCAAACTTTGCCTCTGCATATGCCGAAGGAATCAACTGATGAAAAGGAAGCGCCTGTGAAGTGGATTCTTCTAATACAGATGTTGAAGTCCGACTTCCTTCTAAGGCACCAAAAAATGTTGTGCCCAAAAAGAGTGTGTGTGCTGTCCAATTGATGTAGGGGTTGTGGTATGTCTACCATGGTATACCCAGGATTATAGGGAAATAAGCTGTGGTTATCAAATCAAAATACAGTGTTTCTTTGTGTTTATGTATTGTCATCTGCATAGGAATTTGCAGCCTTATTCATATTTTCAGCGGTGCATACATTGATGACAATGTAGTATATATCAAGACATGGGTAGAACATCTCCATCACCTATATACCATCATGAGTTCTCTGCGTAAAGCTTGGCTCACAGCCAGCCCAAAAAAATGTAAATTGCCCCAATCAGCCGAAAAATACCTGGGCTTCTTTGTAGGGAACGGCAGTGTACAACCCCAAGTGGAGTAAATAAATGCAGTCCTTGAAGCACCAACCCATCTCTATCTCTACCTGTGGTGTTCCCCAGGGGTCTAACCTCTCTCCCTGGCTGTTCAACCAATACCTGGCACGTCTTGCCCACCACATTACCGCACTATGTCACAACTTCCAGTGCTATGCGGTTGACACTCAGCTCATTTTCAGGCTACCCTCAGCCACCTCTTCTCCCACTCTCATCTCTGACTGTCCGCCATCCAGGAATGGTGTGCCGTCAATGATCTCTGCCTTAATGCCAGCAAGACTGAGATTCTCCTCATGGGCACACCCACACCCTGCTTTCCTGTCACTCTCTGGTCAGCCTCTCTTGGCCCACTCCCTGCTCCCACCTGTGAGGCTAAAAACCCTGGGGTCATCTTCAACTCCACACTCTTCTTCTCTCCTCACATCTCTGATGTCTCTAAGAAGTGACACTACCAGCTGCACCTACTCAGAAGTATTCTTCCTTTCCTCTGCTTCCCCCAGAAGCTCACTGTCTCCAGAGCTCTGGTTCTCTCTAGGCTGGACTATTGCAACAGCCTCTTTCTAAATCTGCCTGCTTCTACTCTACGCCCTCTGCAACTCATCCAGAACCAAACTGTGAGAATTGTCCTTGGCCTCAAGGCCAGGGATCATATCCCTCCAGGACTGAAATCTCTGCACTGGCTCCCAGTGGCTGCGAGGATTAGGTTCAAAACCTTCTGCATTGTCCACAAGGCCTTCTGGGGCCTGGTGCCTCAATACCTTCACCTGGCTCTTCCTAAATATATTTGTTCACGAACTCTCCGCTCATCTGCCTCCAACTCCCTCAGGGTCAGTCGTTTCTCCAAGCAATGACTTGGTGGTAGATCACTTTCTTCGGCTGGGGCCTCCCTCTGGAACAGCCTCCCTGCCCCCCCTGAAACTTGAGGAGAACCATCTCCGGTTCCGGAAGCACATCAAAACCTTTCTCTTTGCTTCTGCTTTTTCTCCTCCTCTCCCCTGATGATTTCCTGGCTGATACTGAAACTGCACTGGTTTACCTGTCCACCCTCTGATCTCGGGCCCAGGTCCCCTTCTCCGCCAGTCACACACCTGCACTGCCCTCCTGGCAACCCCCGCACTTCGGGACTGTTCTCTGTATCCCTACAGTCCCACCACGAGCACTTGACACCTGATGCCTGCACTTACCCTTTACCCTTGCAGTTGCCACCTGCTGGCCGTAATATACTATTGTTATTTATTCTATTATCCATTGCATTGCACTGTCCCCTTCCCCTTCCCATTCACTTGCGCGATCTGAATGTCACCTGGCCTAGTAGGATCGTTGTCTGTCTTCCCTCTGTTCCCCCTCCTTGCCTCGTCGCGCCTTGAAACACTTGTGTATAGGCGCGCTATAAATGCCATATCATTATATAAAAACACATTATTGGATAGTATGTGGTCCAGGAAGTTCTTGATCCTCGTTAGTTCTTTACAGTAACTTGCTAATTTGTTCTGATAATAGTATTCAATTGCTTCAACGGGAAGATCATGATGTATCGACATATTCAATGCAGTCACATCTAAGGTTACCAATATATCATTGTTGTTCCATTGTAAATAATTCAAAATAATAACGTGCATTCCATCTCTAATGTATGAGGATCATTTTTGCTCATGTGTGCTTAAAGGAGAAGTTCTCTCAGGAATATTAGCCCAATCGATAAGGCATGTATTTTTGAGCATATCTCGTTCGATCACATTTTTATTTTCCAATTCATCTTACTTTCGATTTTCTGACATCTAGGCATGCAAACTGCATTGGTGTTTAGCCGCTACCTTGTGATAATCTTATCCGTTGATCATCCCTTTCTAAGTACAAGTGCCTTGGTGCCAGTAAATAATAGCAGACGCACCTCAAGCTGACATCGCCATATCAAACGGATATTCTCCGGCCCTTGTCATGACGTTGGTGCACAGAGTAGCCAAACGTCCGCTGTCAGCAACTATGCCATCACGTTACCCAACTCAAAACATAGAAGATACACACACACACACAGTTATGTTTATTCGCTTTTCACAAAAAGAAGATAGCAAGTTAAACTTATAATTATTCATAGTCGGAAATTTAGGAAGTTATTATATTTCTTATTGCAACAGAAATAGTTAACTACATCGAACAGAACCATTACAACTTTTACCACACATAACCAATGGAATAACAGATTGTTTACTCAACATGCAATCATTTTTCAGCCAACGGCCACATTTTAGATTGTATTCTTCAATGTTTTAATCAGTGTACTTGAATTATGCATGAAAAAGCTCAGTGGACTGAAATATAATTCCATATAGTAATATCTTCCATTTTCTCTTTAACCATTGTTATCACGGAGCACATGGCATTCTGTTTTAGAGAAAAAAATGTTTTACCAATATAACCTCCATTTTTCACTGATGAAATGTGGGAATTTTGTCCTGATGATGGGCACAGCAAATGGGCACACTGCAGCGTCATGATCATCCCAGAATACAGAGATGATAGTCCCATTAGTGATGGTTCCCGTTTTGGTTGAAGAATCTATCCAATGGAAAATGGGTCCCATGGCAGACACACATTTTTAGGACGTAACTATTTGTAGATAAAAAAAGAAAATGTAGTGCTCATTGTCAAAAGACGTAACGCTATTACCTGCATTTAAATGAAACATAACTGGTTTGTATTCCAGTGATACAAAGCCTTCATAGGAATGGATCAGAGATTGTGTGGCTCTTTTCAGTAAATATATAAGGGTTATGTCAAACTATAGCAATGCCTGATTTACAGCTTTCTCTTATTTACTGCATAGCTCACAATTTTCCCTTTTACATGGGGGTGCATTCGAGCCAGTCCTGTGTTTTTCTTCGCACTGCATACTGGCACGGTTAGCACCGTCTTTACAATGTGAAAACTAAACGACTAATTCCATCATTCAATTCAACGTCAAAACCATGACTTGCAAAAAGACGACCACATGTAACTTGAAACCTTTTGAAGATATCAGTTGTGCTTGCATTGAGATTTCTTCCCTATTTAAAATGTCTTTTGACGCGTTATATTCTATAAAAAAAACATCTCTGTGTTTGCGTCAAGTCAAAGATAAATGTAGAACATCGTTTTACTTCAACCACACAGTTACATAATTCTGATAATTATGAAAGCAACACACTTACATACATGTTTGTCCCTCCATCGAGGTAATGTTAAATGTAGCTCATTCTCTTTCGAGAGCTATTGAGAAATGTACTTATAATTCAAGTGATTTGTTGCTTTGAAGTTCATGTTATCTATTTTCTTTCTGCTTGTTAAGTAAATGTTCTCCTCAGAATTTTTACTCTGACAATTTCAGGGACGCTGTACAATGGAACCTTTCTTTCGCTGCTGCAATTTCCGAGTTCTCTCTAGCTTTTTTCCACAGAAATGTAAAATATGATGTTCCTATTTATATTAATACATCAAATAAGTAGAAAGACAATTGTTTTTCCCCACCAGAATATAAATAATTTTTTAAAACATTATTTTACATTTTTTCTAGGTTATCATGTACAATAATTAATAAATAAAGATACCAGACTAAATGCACACGTGAGACAGTCTTCTTGTGTTATTACTGGTCTGCCGCTGTTAATTAGCCAAAACATTAGAGCTGGTAATGTGTATTGGGCTACTAGTTGTAGGCATAGGATCCTCACAGGAATTACATCACGGAATGCTGATGGCACAGTATCCCGCCTACTACATTAACATCCATGCTGTGATTATTCACAGAGGGCGTTGCATCATCCATGATGAGTAAATCCAAAGAAATACTCAATGGCAACCAATGCACTAGTACACATAGCGCTTTAATGGTTATATAATTGCAGCTATGCACTATGCTCTTTAGGATGGTTTGCCACGCACATGGCAATGCTCCAAGCACTTTATTGTAGATCAGAAAACAGTGAGCGGTTCTCGATAACTAACAGCACCTAGCACTTTATTCATTAAACCTAAGCTGCTTTATTATATGCATTTTATTCAGTGTGTTGCTAATACGGCAATGAACATAGCAGTTTATCCTTGATGGAATAGCTACATAGCATCATGTACTTTGATATAATACATGTTGAAGACCACGAGACATTGGGCGGCGAGTGACTATGAGATGCGTTTGCTTGGTTTTCACATGGTAACGAAAACAGCATCTTTATGCTAATGGTACTGTTAAATGGCATTATATATCTCGGGCATCATGTGGCAAAATTAAACGCATTCTGGCACTCAATTGACAATACCTGTGTTATACATTATGTACCTCATGCTGTGTGGTTGTAAACTTGTTTTCGCATTGAGCACTTTAGGATTAGCAGAACTGGTGTACAGCATTACACACTTTATGCGGTCCTGTTGGTAAAATGGTTATGCATTGGGCATTGTATTGCAAGCAGAATCTTTACACAGCACTACGCACCTTGTTACAATAGATGCATGAGATACAGCACAGGTTGAAATGTACATGGGTAAAACTGTATTTTAAAAAGAGCATTTGTTTTGGGAAACGCATAGTGAACTGTTTTAATTCAGATATACTGGTACAACATGGCTGACAGTTTTCAACATGCGACACCAGTCCATCTTTAGTGTCTATAATGTCTTTCACTTGGTATTTTAAACGTGCATTTGTGAATGGGCAATTTGATGTGAACAAGTGACGAGGCAGTCGCAAAACACACTATGCTGCTGAAATTTCGCGACAAACACTTTGGGAATGCCCTATGTTGACGGCTTTTAAACAATGTTTGTTATGTTTTATTAAAGAAATTAAAGGAAGTTTGTCTACACTTTGGGACCCTGATCATTTATGAAATTCACGTTAAAGAGTGCAACTCGAGAGCTGGTCTGGATACCAGAAGTGAAAACATATACATATATACATATACATATATATATATAGAGAGAGAGAGAGATATTCATAAAGCGAGAGATGGATAGATATATTGAGAAGGAAACAGATGTATATAAATGTGTGTTGACAGAGGGTTGAATAGAGATGGATGGTTAGAGATGGATGTATGCATGGTGATGCAGAGAGAGAAGGATAGAGGTAGATGGAGAGATTCATATGCCGCTTTCTCAATCGGCCTTCCTCTACTCTCTGCCCTCTGCAACTAATCCAGAACAGGGTTGCAAGACTTGTCCTTGGCCTCAAGCCCAGGGACTGTATCTCTCCAGCCCTGAAATCTCTCCACTGGCTCCCGGTGGCTGCATGGATCAAGTTCAAGACCCTCTGCATCGTCCACAAGGTGTTCTGGGGATGGGGCCCACACTACATCCAAGTCTCTCTTCCAAAACGCATTCCTTCTTGAGCCCTTTGCTCAGCCACCTCTAACTCTCTTAGGGTCAGATGCTTCTCCGGGCAGAGAGTGGGGGGTAGATCTCTCTCCTCTGCAGGTGCCTACCTCTGGAATGGCCTCCCTGCCTCTCTCAATCTTTTTTTTTTTGATAAAACCTTTTTTATTGTTTTACATCATGATCAAAACAACAACCACTTGTAGGAACGAGCATGTTTTCAAAAGTCAACATTAGCAGATTTGTTAGCCTCTCTCAATCTTGATCCAGACCTCCTGAACTTCCGGAAGCAGCTCAAGACCTTCCTTTTCGCCTCTGCTTTCTCGCTCTCCCCCTTGCAGACCTACCTGTCTGCTGCGCTGACTGGTGACTTGGCTACCCTTAGAGTCTCACTGGGTACCAGGCTCCTCCATGACCAGTCGCCCCTGCACTGCCTCCGGGCCTAACGCATACTAAGGGGCTGTAACTGTAACCCTACAGTCCCCTGCCTCCTTGCACTTACCCAGAGCTGTGCTGTCCTGGCTGCAGTTACTTCAAGCAATGCTGCCCTGATTGCACTTCCCTTTTCCCTCTCCCTGGCACTTCCCCCCCTTCGGTCTCCCCCCTGCACTTTGTGGTATTGCACTTGCACGATCTGAATGACACAAGGCCTAGTAAGATTGCTTGTTTTGTCCTCCCTCTGTCTTCCCTCCCTCGTGTTGTCATGCCTAGAAACACTTGTGTGCAGGTGTGTTATAAATGACTTACATCATATCATATATAGAAAGATTGGTAGAGATTGAGAGAGAAGTGTGGAGATGAGGGAGTGATTCGTATTGAGAGATGGAAAAACCGGTAAGGATGGATAGAGTTTGATGTAGGGATGCATAAATAGAGATGGATAAAAAGAGATAGATTAATATAGAGAGAGAGACATACACAGCGAGAAGATTACATATAGAGAAGCAGAAGGTCTCATGGATGTATTGAAGAAGAGGGGAGGAAGCGCGATTGTTTCAGGGACAGAGTGAGGGTGATGGTTTTGGACAAGGTCATAGTGAGTTGAAGTGATAATGAGTGCGAATAAACAAGGTGTACATTGGTAGGGGCAGAGCTATGCATAGCCAAAACGGTAGACTCACACATGCAACTTGGTCAAACAACATCTAGCTGTGAAAACAGGTACAGAGTGGTGAAATCAAAATTCAACTACTAAGAAATATAGAGAGCTACAAATTCAGTACTGCTCATCAATATCTAGGTGAGTACTATATATTTAAAACCAAATTTTGTTTGACATATGTGCTCAAGTATGTAAACTACGTTGATCGAATGATATATTATTATTCCAGTACTTCAATAAAAATACATGCAAGCAAAACAAAAAAAACAAAAAAAGCAGGGGACATTATAAATTGGTCCATGTATATTCGGTCAAAGCGACAGAACAGGGAAGAGAAGACATCATGAAATATAAACATGAAATAAAAACAAATAAAGATACATGCGACAGATATGGACAGACATTTTAACCTGGTGATTTTATGTATATTTTGAACGATAGCCAGAAACAAATAAAACAAAACCAAATGCTGAAATTGATAGAATAAATAATAAGTATAAACTTATGAACAATAATGAATGGCTAATGATCAATGATTGCTTAACGAATGAGTGATGCATTCTGACAACATAAAGTGAGTTTGTTATTGTCTTTCAGCAATGGGTATATGCATGGGTGGTGTGGGAAGTGGTTTATAGGTGGCACTGAACACCCAGTCTGGCTGGTCTGTTTCCTGGTTCAGAGCTACTTCATGAAAATAAAATGAAACTACAAAATCCTTTATGTTCCAGGCTGCCTCGGAGGAACATAGTGCTTTAATCCCTTGCTAGGCTACTCAGAAGTTGGAGTTACAGATTTGTCTCGATTTCAGCAATTGTTGCTGGTGTGCCTGGTTGGCCCCTGCAAATGGGCATACACAGTGACTGAGTAGGATGGAGACGAGTGGTTATTTCACCTTGTGTCAACCCTTCTTGGTAATATTGGCACCACTGTGTCCCATATTATATTGGTCTCTTTTAATCCTCATACCACGACTCCGACTTGCCAAGTAAATCAAAGTACATATATCTTTTAGTTGGTTCTCAGTTTCATTCTTTGAGATTGCTTCATCCATGCATTTTTAAAAGACATTTCCTGCTCACTTGTGACTTCATCACACAAAGAATCTAGTATAATCTTTAATATGACCCATCCATGTTACGTTATGGTGCTTAAAGAAAACAGTTCAATATATTGATGGTCAATTCCTGGGCAATTAGGATTTTTATCCCACCACTGCTTAGATTCAGTGAAAAGTAAGCCGCCTATAATCCTGCTCCAAATATTCCCATTTAATACTATCAGTGGTAACTGATCTAACCTGGAATTTTACAGACGGTGAAATCTCATGCATTTTCAAAATGTTAATAATTTTATCATTACCACTCAACTCTACACAAACATGCAATTTAAACTCTCATCCACAACAGTCTTATGGGACCAAAAAAAAATTCAAATCATCATCATATTAAAATATACAAATACATAAAGACAATCTAATACACTAGATAGCAGTTTCTGTGCATGTCAGTACGGCCCACTGTTTGGTTAGTGGAAGTCTGTCGTTTCTTCAGAGATAATGCTCTGCACTTCCATCTGAGTGGTCTAAGTAATTAAAGACATTTTAATCAATACATTATCGAAATAAGCCAAAGTACAGATAGTACTATTAATGTTTGACAAACATGTTGCCATGAACATTTTGTGTACCCGAAAATTATGAATATATTCCACCTCAAAGTCTAACATTTAAAGACATGTATAAATTCAAACTTGATTAAAGAAATTACGATAAAACAAATAAAACAGCTTTTTGAAATAAATTCCATGCTATCATCACAGTAGCAATTGTACAGATGTTTAAGAGATTGTGTGATTATATATATATATTCACTGAAAAACTTTGTTAAAAGGTACGTTATGGTTAAGTTGCACTAATAAAAACCTATGAAATTCAAAGAAAAAACTTTGTTAAATGGACATTATGGTTCCAAGTAAAAGCGAAAAACCCCTGCAATTCGCCAGTTATGGTAAGCTAAGCAACCATAACTCGCACCACCACCGCGCACTGCTAAGACTAACACCCAGGACATCAAAGATGACATCACAAATGTCATTGTTGACATCACTGATGACATCACATATCTGTGCCACTTGTTTTTGTTCCTTGTCATATATAGGTCAGGTGGTTTTGTTCACTGGCAGTGAGAATAATACAATTGAAAAAGATGCTATATATCTACATGTTAACCTTGTCATATGTTCTTTAAGTACTTTCCTTAGGGTTTGGTCTCAGCTCATGGTGCACATACATGGGGAAATGAGCAGGCATCAAACACACAATTCATTTGTATACATGAAGATAAACTTTAATGTCATTAACATTTTCTGATGATGCAGTTTCTTTCTTCCTTACTTTAGTTTCCCTGTATGTGCCTCTGATTTGTATGCATTGTGGTGCTTCATATGTATTGTTTGTACCAGCACAAGTGCTGTAAATCTTGAATTGTTAGCTAGGTATTACATGTTTAACATTACTCAAAACTCTGATAAGGGAGCATTCATTATTGTACTATCCAAAATTACAATATTATAAATAGTGTACTTCTATGGTGCATGCTGCAGTCATTGCCTATGTTTATATATCATTAGGTTTCTGTATTAACAACAACACTCCAATACAATGATATTAGATGAGTACATTCTTTAATAGATTAAGTAGTTCATGATAGGTCTCCCGATTACTCCTGACATCTTCTTATCAACATTATAAACACAACTCCTTGTAGAGACTTTTCATCAAAATGTATTTCATGTGTGATGTCATCAATTACATTTGTGATGTCATCTTTGATGTCCTGGGTGTTAGTCTTAGAAGTGCGCGGTGGTGGCGCGAGTTATGGTTGCTTAGCTTACCATAACTGGCGAATTTCAGGGGTTTTTCGGTTTTACTTGGAACCATAACGTCCGTTTAACAAAGTTTTTTCTTTGAATTTCATAGGTTTTTATTAGTGCAACTTAACCATAACGTCCCTTTAACAACGTTTTTTCAGTGAATTTCAAAGGTTTTTATTAGTGCAACTTAACCATAAAGTCCCTTTAACAAAGTTTTTTCATTGAATTTCATAGGTTTTTACCAGTGCATGCTATTTTCCTACAACTTACTAATATCCTACTTACCCAATATAGCAATATTTGTGTCCAATTTACAAAGTGTCACCTTAAAACTCTGCCATTTTCCACCTTCTAGAATCATTTTTAACACGTCTATACACTTTTTGCAACTATTTCAACTAGTTTTGCATCCGTAGATATCTACGAATATCTGACTTCATTGCGGACCTTCCAGACAGTGCCACATTACCATACACTGGTGCGCGGCATGATGACGTGTCCGAGAACCCGTCTGCACTTCACAATAAGATATGTCCTTCACGGACAGTTCAGAACTGCATTTTTTACTGATCTAGGAACTTTCAACTTCAAAATTTCCCTTGCACACCCCCTACACCTTTTCGTACTCATTATCCATTACCAATCTAGTACACCGTACATACTTGGAAGAATTTTATCAAAACTGCCATTTATCTTAAAAATGGCATCAGTTATTGCCATCCCTCATCCCCAAGAGCCACCACCACCAGCAGCAGCTGGAGGACCTTCACAACAAAAAAAGCACACTACTTTCAAAGACAATGAAGAGGACCAAGAAGATGAGGTAGAGGAAGTGCCTACTTCTAGCACCAAGATCGAATCATGGGTGTACAAGTTCTTTGCTACTGTTGGGAGTGTACGAAAGGTGAAAGCTACCAAAGTGAAATGCACTGAGTGCAATTTTGTACTCAGTCGCAGACTACCTGGACAGTACTCCTACGGGACCACCTCCATGTGCCGCCACACCAAATCCAATGACCGCAATGCTCTCAGAAAGGTTATTCCTTTCTCAGCAAGTAGTAAGCTGTTTTCCTCCACCTCATCTTCCTCAGCAAATACTGTAACCACACAGCCTGATGTCTGCGGGCATCGGTGCGTTATAAATAAATAAATAAATAAATAAATAAGGAGGGCTAGGGACCATTATCGTTCATTGCAGCCCCTGAAATGGGGGATAAAGGCCATCAGCACCCCTGTTTCCTAAATCGGGAACCCAGGGTGCTAAAACATAGATTTTTCTTCCTATAGCAGGACGCCTGCGGTGTCGCGCTGTAAGAAGGATTATTCTTCCTACAGCGGGACGCCCGAGGCGTCCCGCTGTAAGAAGGAAAATCCTTTTCCAAGACAGCCAACATGGAAAGAGAAGGCAGGGCTCCATACACAGCCCCTCTTCCCTTGCCATGGCAGCCCGCAAAAACCTATGAACATATTACCACAAGCACTTTTTTTCCCTTTCAAACCTATCCTACCTTCGAATATCTTTACCACATAGCTGGTCCCAGGTAGACATAGCCACTTTAACACAATGCTTCGTCCCTAGCGGTCATGGCCAGTAGCCAGATTGTCCTTGTCATAACCTTATGCCATGACCCAGACAATCTGGCTACTGCCCATGGCCACAGGCTATACCTCAGTCACCAAAGGTATATGACTATTTTTTGTACCTACATTATTACACTTGTCAAAAAATAAAACATGGGCACATTTGCAAAACCATGCTTTTATGTCCTTGCCAATGCTTCTCACGAGTTTGCTCGAAATCCGCCCATGTTTTATTTTTTTAAAAGTGTCAAAATGTATGTACATACAATAGTCAAATAACTTAGCCCACACTCAACAAAATCCATTCAGTCTTTACACAAACATTGAAGGTTTGCTCTATAATCTTTCTCAAAACTTTTTTCCACATTCGTCAAATAGGAACAAAGTTATAAGCCATCAAAAAATGATGAGACCCCCCTCTAATTTCGCCCCCTCTTGAGAAAATCCCACCAAACTTTAGAAAACCATTTATATCTAAATCCAAAATCATTTTGCCAAATGTTGTGCAGATTCGTCAAATGACACACATGTATATGCCTTTACAATATTTTGGGACCCCTTCTCTAATTTTGCCCCCTCTTGACAGAATCCCAAAAAACCATTCATGATTAGTTCTAGAATAAAATTGCAAAATTACATGAAGTTTCATTGAGTGGCGCAAAAGTTATAAGCCATCCAAAAACTGCTTTTCCCCCCAACCCTGTAATGCAGAAATAGGTACAGATGTCCTAGAACATCTGAAGTGTCCGCAAACACCACAGGACTGTCCCAGGACATCCAGAGTGTTCGCAGACCTTCGGGGGGTGAAACAACCAGTTTTTTGGCTTTTTATGGCCATACCCAATCGAATCCTCATCCCCCCACCTCCCCAGAGATTGTTTGTCGAGTTTGACAAGTGAAATTCTGCTTTTTAAAAAAAAGTTATCACCGTGCTGTTTGCGGACCCAACAAATGTCTGCGAATCTAAGATGGCAGGCGTTTCAAGAAAACAGACGCATTTCATGTTTTCTCACCATCCAATCAGCGGACGCGTCACGGTGTCTGTGGACTATGCAAAAGTCAGCACATTTTTCTGACCAATCGGAGGCCAGTCCATGGACAGCACAGCCAATCACAGGCCAGTCCGCAGACCGAACAGGGAAGTGAGTCCACGGACCAGACATAGATATAACTAATTTTTTTGCCTTACGTTTTGGTCATTTATAAAAAAAAATACTGGATGGATTTACACCAAATCAAAAAAAGCACGCTTTCAGGACCAAGCCGCCACTCCTGCCACAAATTTGGTGAAAATCCGTCCAGCGGTTTTCGGCTGTAGGCGTGAGCAAAGTTTTTTCCCATTATGTCTATGGAAAAAAAGACATTTTGGGACCTCCCCCTATAACTTTGCCCCCCCCCCTCGACCAAACCTCACCAAACTTTCAGAGTGGCCTATATACCTTTTTTGCGTAGTTTGGTGAGGATTCATCCAGGGGGAGAGAAGTTATAATCCGCCCAAAAAGTGCTCTTCCTATGGAAACAGCAACTTAACCATAACTACACAGCCACTACTGTGGCTGTGTAATATATACATGAGGCTGATGTACTGAGCTGAATAAGAAGCTTAAGTAAGCTTAAGTAAGACTAACTTTACGAAGCTCAAAAAAAGATGTAAGTAGAAGAGATTACATAGGCACTTACGTAAGCTACCTATTTAGCTTTGTAACTCAGCCCCATATATATATATATCTGTATTGGGCCGATTTACTAAGCTATAAAAGCAGTGCAAGTTACACTTACACCAAAAAATGGCTTATGTCCTACTTACACTATTTATTTTGAGCTTAATACATTTTGCTTTACTTAGACTATTTGCTTGAGCTTACTGAATCAGCCCAATACAAATATATATGTGGGGCAAATTTATTAAGTGAAAAAATAGTGTGAATTACACTTACTCCAAAGAAAGGCGTACGTCCTACTTATACTATTTATTTTAGCTTAGTAAAATTTGTCCTACTTAAATTACTTAGTTTAGTAAATGAACCCCATATGCGTGTATATAAACATACAATAATCATTCATGGTTTCTACTCTCCCGATCTTTGTGTGAAGAAACACAGTTGGAACAGCAATGGGAAGTAACTTAGAAGTGAGTCTGGGGTGACCCTTTTTAGTGAACATTGATGTTTCATACATATCTTCCGAGAGGTGCATGCTGCAGGCGTGGAATAGATTGCCCTTTCATCCTCCAAGTCATCCTTGTTTCTGCTCTGAATCTCAAATACTGGAAACACACAGTTGAGCAACCATGATCGGATAAACAACATATCCTTAGGGAACATATGCATCGCTATACCTGCAGTCTTATCATGGGTGATATTAGGGCAACCCAAAACAATACATGGAGGCATTGTTTTATACTGCAAAAGATCTATCAAGAATATTAGAAAAAGAAAATAATTATTAAAGTATGCCAGTGATTTCAACAACAATAAAAACCTCCCAAATACAAACCGCTTAACATTTTGGTAACTGCCCTGTAAGCAAGTCTGACCCGCCAAGGCTACCCACCCGCTTACATAGCAATGTTCTGTCATCCATGGTACCACAAAAATATAAGAACGATGACGAAACCTTGCATAGTAAAAAAAAGACCCCATCATGTAATGGAGTACTTCAGGATATAAAACAACATTGAAAGGTTGATAATGGAGATATAACTAAGATAAAGAAAATGTGTATGCAAATTGAGTAAAACGCACTATAAATTGACTAGGTTGAAAACGAGAACACTGTAATAACCAAGAGTTTAATTACCGCTAGTTGGGAAAATATACACCGAGATTCTGCAATGAAGATAACACGCTGTGCAATGATGATACCCGTAGTAGACCGCAGAGATGTTTTCTTCCTAAGGATTTGAACTCTTATATAAAAACATTTAAAAGTGGGTGTGTATGGGAATTTGTCGCGTGGAGGTACTGCCCTTAAATTTAGTTGGTCTTTTTTTTAGGTTCCTGATATAGTATCGGGACATAAAGGATTGATGATGTGAAATGTTGTAAAAAAGAACATGGGCACATACCATTGCGAGCACATGGCCCAAATGAGAACTGCCTTTGATGAGGGAGGTGGAGAAGTTGGACGCAAGTGCAATATGCCCGGCATCTTGTCAAAGGACACAGAGATATCTTGATTGCAGGGACGTGGTCTTCAAAGGGAATTATGGAGTCACCAGTTTCTCGAGTGACTATATGGACATGGGTCCCTAGATGGAAGACCACCTTTAAGTTGTAGATGTTGTTCGGCACCCGTTACATTCCCACCCACCCCCATTGGGAGCAAATGGCCCAAGTGAGAAATGGCTCTAATAAGGGAGAGCGTGGATAAAGATGAAGCGAGTGCAATCACTCGAGGCACTTGTCAATGGTGACATGCATATGTTGATTGCAGGGCCGGGATGTTCAAAGGGGAGCATGGAGACACTGGGTCTGGGGTGTACATGTGGCCATTGTTGTCCAGGTGAAAGAACACTTTCAGTTGTACATGGTTTTCAGCATCTAATGTGTGCACACACGACCAGCCTCCTCAATGTGTACAGCCCAAGTGAACACTGCCTTTGGCAAGGGAAATTATGGGTTAGGAAGATGCGAGCAGAATAGGCCCTGCATCTTGTGAAAGGACACAAATATCAAATATGCTGATTGAAGGGACAAGTTCTTTAAAGGAGAGTATTGGGACACATTTTCTGGGATGGACAATTGTTGATAGACAAAAGAAAATGTTGGGTTGTACACATTGACTTATGCTCTGGTGGACCTGCTGGCCGAAGCGCAACCCAAATGAGAAGGCATGGAAGAACTGATAGCATTGCATTGCTAAGAAAGAAGTGTGTGGCTTGATTATGATAGAGTCTGATTTCAAGCTAGTAACAATAGCATGTGTTGATCTTGCAGGTATAGCATACAATTTTTATTAGTAGACGGATATGTATTGTTGGTATATGGTGTTGGGGACTTGATCAACCATATTGCTTAATTACTTTTAGTTCCTATGACTGTCAAATGTAAGGCTTGTTAACATTTAATAAAAGATTTGTGTATTCATTAAAACAATCCAATGAAATTTAGAGTACTTAAAACAAAAAAGTGATATGTTAAGAAATAATAATAATTCAAATTGAAATCCCCCCTGCAACAAAAGTTCTGAGTATTTGTATTGTGACTTTAGGTTTTGTTCCTTGTTGAATGTTGATGGGCAACATATGAGAAAAACTTGAAAGTCATTATTAAAACTAAAAACTTAAAATGAAATACACAAACTTGAAATATTAGAAAGTAAACGACTCAAAGTTATTAGAGCCCTCCCCTCTTTTATTGAAATTAACATATTTTAATACAAACTGCATTTCATTTTTTTTTTAATGTATAAACAAACTACAAATTATATTGGTGTGGAAGTGGTACTGTCTGTATAAATCCAGGGTATTGTCCGCAGGCACTGGGAAATTGTGCACGGATGGCTCCAACGACACAGGCATGTATGACACAGAGAATGCAGAATCCCAATCTTCCATAAATCCATCGCTTACATGCTAAATAGGCCACAAACCTGCATCATCTGTGTAAAAGATAGAGAAATAGTTTTGCTGAATCAATCAAATAATTGAATGTAGCTTTTTTGACAGAACTTCAAAAAAATAAGACGTGCATAAGAACTCAAAAACATACTTTGTGCGTAAAGGAGTTCATAGTCTAGAATTTTTAAATTATGACATTATAAAAAATGTATACTGCTTTGAAAAAACACAAGAAAACAAGATAAGAAGATCATTTGGTCATAGCTTGTAATTGAGAAAAATAATGTTGTCTCTCAAAATAGAAAATGGAATTGTTCAGCACGAACAAAGAACAATATATTTTTCAATCCATTAAAATATATATTGTGAGTGAACCAATATCACATCACAATGAGCATGGAAAAAACCTAAAAGGTGCAAGGTTGGCACAGATAAAATGTATATTCACAATACTTACTCCTTACTAGGAACACGAGGGCGCACTGTTGCAATAAGTTTGTGCATCTGCACCATCCACATTCTCAACACAGATCTTATAAGGCAGGCTGCCCTCAAATCTTGCTGCTGGGTCACGGATAGTGGCAGAGATTCATCTTTGGCTATGCAAGCCAAGTAGCCAGAGTTTTCTTGGCAGCAAGTGTTCTCCACCAGAATTGGCATTACTTCACATCGATGGCACATACACCAAGTGAAAACATCTTCCTGCAAGTGATTGTTACCACTTTCACATTATTCATCATCTCTTAGCAGAATTTCTATCTCACACATTTCCTCTTGGGTACACTCTGGCTGGTAAAGAAATGGTTGAATTGCAGTCATAATTTTTGAGGATTGAAGGCAGAGAAAAAACAACTGTGGGAGAAGAAAATGTATTTTGTTTTGGGGATACAATAATGCACTGATTACTTTTTTTGTATAAGAAAAGTGGGAGGTGGAGACACATATATGATATAAAAACACATGGTGCAAAGACAAAACGAATAGGCCCAAAGTTGAAAAGATTTCATTGGCACATGAAAAAAAATACTGATCTAAGAATAAACTTTAGGAATGAAATTTTTTAATAACGTAATCATTATTGAAAGGCAAAGCGCTTGTAGAGAAAAGTCATTGGAGCCAGTGTAAGGACATTTGGTCTGTTTCATTAGTCATGGTTGTTAGGTAGCTGAACAGAGCAAAAAGCAGTAGTGGAGGCTCAGAATGAAATAGATGAACACAAATAATAATAATAATAATTTGGCATTTATATAGCGCTACAAACCCTCAGGTATCTGAGCGCTGCTTATTATTACCCATGGTGTGTGGTGCTCATTTATCGACCTCGGAAGGATGAAAGGCTGTGTTTGGCCCCGCTGGGATTCGAACCTGCGTTAGCAAGCTCTGCACGGATGTCAAAGCGAGCGCTCTATTCGCTTGCCACTTGACAAGCAAAGGCAGGAGAAACTCCAAAGATGTCTGATCAGAAAGGGTGTGTTGATATTTATAGAGGCGTCTTGCAATTTCCATGGAGACACACCAATAGATTGAGGACAGAGTACATTTGAATGAGACATTGGCATGGTGACAAGGGGCGTAAGCCTAAAGTTAGCATCTGCTGATGTCATCTTGGTGGGGTTGTGTTATAATTTACTGCCACCAGGCCACTTGAACTTAGGAATTTGATCAATGGATAAGAATATCACAAAATGGCGGTTTCCAATCCATGCAGTTCGCGTGTCTAAATATCAGAAAATAGAAAGTAAAATGCATTGGAAAAAAACACATGATTGATCGATATATGCTCAAAAATACATGTCCAGTCCATTCAGTCAATAACATTCCTGAGAGAGAAAATCTCCTTTAAGAGCCCATCTATAGATTCTGAAATGGTTCCTGTTGATGAGCTGATATCATGCCTAATGGGTATGACTGCTCGTAGCCCATTGAATTCTTCATGTAAGTTCAGTAGAAAATACATATTTGATATGGTCGGATTATTAACCAATAATTGTTTTTCAATTCCTCGATAAGCATATCTTCAGCAAACCAATGTTCCACCTTTTCTTTAATTTTCATTTCAATGGTTGTCAATGTATCTTTATGACCAGTGTTGTAACAACCGGGGCTTTTAAGAAGCTCTTCCCTTGTCAGTCTAATAGTGACATGTTTCCTCCTTTGTCCGATTATTTAATAATATGGTTATCATCTAATTATACTTAATTTATGGCTCTTTCTTTTGCCATTTGTCTTCCACCTGGAAGATCTCTTTTGAAACATGTTTAAAGTACAAATCTGTAACCTTACCATCAGAAATATATGGTATTGCTGATATCAGGTCAGAGTATATCAATGCAAGTTTTTGCATGGAGCAATACATATCTATACACATTCAATGTATTGACTACGAAAAGGTCTAACAGCAAAGAGATTAGAAATCGTTTTTAATAATCTAGTCTACAATTTCGTCTGGCTCTTATAAACTCATCTGTGGTATCTTTGTAATGACATTACATTTACGACAGGTATTAGTTAATAACTACCTTTTAAAAAAAATGTTTTATTGCATTTCAATCAACATAACATTGCCAGGTCAATGAGAACTCAAACATCAAATGACAGCCATGTAACAATCCTCTATCCAAGTTCACGGTTCATGGGCATTGGGCCCAATCCCAGCACTTCTCGCAGTCTTTTCCCAATGCCAGGCCCCAGCATTTCACTCCTGTATCCACCCCAATTGGCCTCCAACTTACACTGATCCGGTGGGAGAGGCTGCTAAGAATGTAGTTCTGGTAGGGACCAGCCAGTAACATATCTCTGTAGTCCACCTCCATATCATAGCAATATACAATATCTTGCATCCAATTGTACAGCCATGGTTGGGGCCCTTCCCATATGCTATTGTAAAGCCTTTGCTTAGCCAGTACAGGCAGCAACCCCGTCAAGGGCCTTGAATGTTTTGTGACCTTCGTATAACCGAGAAGTGCAAACAGGGGGGATACCTCCACAGTTTCCCTAACTATTTCTTGAATTATCTCAAAGACCTCTGACCAAAAAGCTGCTATCAAGCCACACTCCCAGACCAAATGTAGAAAGGTGGCTGGTGCATGTGCACAGCGCACGCACGCAACGGAGACCTCAAGATAGAATGTTTGTAGGGTCATTTGTAGCTAATAAATACCTTTTATGGAAAGTCTTGGTGTGAATAAATGGAGATAATGAGATCATGAAAGGTGATTGATGTTTTACTACAAATTTGTATGAATCTAATACGAAATCTAGTTGGCGGGTAGCCAGCAGCCATGCTGTGAAGACGTCTTGACTGACTGCCCCTGCCCGATCCGACTAAAAACAATTTGCCATATGCACTTAAAACTTGTGAAACTGTGCTGAAAAACACTAAGAGTGTGGCCCGACGAGGATAGAGGACCTGCACGACATCGCCGGCCACTGCGGTGTCTGGAGCGCCGTAGTCGTGAGGTCCTGGGCAGCAAGGAGCTCTGGGAAAAAAGAAAATGGCACTAGCCACTAAGGGACGCAGCGGCTGCCGGGGGTGCCGTTGGTGCCTGCACCTGCTCCAAGAACCATCTGGTGGCATGGAGGCCTCACACCAACCTGACATCGTGGAGGACGACGGCACAGCGTCTCCGTGGCACAGGCACGCTCAGAGGGGAGATTTGGAGGTGAGCGACCTGGGCTGCTCAGATTGCTGCACAAGCAAGGCTGGCGAACTGGGGTGCAAACTAGCTCTGTGGGACGGATCGAAGGCAGAGCGACCTCACGGATGAGCTGTGGTGACTGCGCCATCTGCATTTGCACACACAAGCTGCAGGAACGAGGAGAGGAGACTGCAAAGCCCCCCCAGCCAGCAACGGCATAGAGTGATGTGGTGGCTCGCTCCTGGAACATCGGGTGGGGCCCCACAGTGAGCAATCCCGGGCTGCACTGCACAGGAACAAAAAGGGTTCTGCTCCCCTGGAGTGGGGCTGGTGCTGAGGCGCACTTTGGCTGCATTGAGAAGTCTGGCAACGGGCGATGCCAGGCAAGGTCAGTGAGACCCCTGTGGGGCATACGATATATGAACACCCACACCCATGGCAAGTCCAGTTTGAGGGGAGGCGCTGCCACTGTGGGCCACAGAAGGGGGGGGGGGCACTCACACACCCTGATAAGCAGAGGACAAAATCCTGCCGGCTGGGCCCTGGAGTCCAGTTGAACATACAGTGGACATGAGACTGGATGCATGGCTGCATTTAATATTGTGCCACCTGGAAATCATCCTTTTAAATGCCGGACAAGCAGCACAAAGGGAAAACCAGGCAGACCAGGATGGACAGCTTTGCATGCAAGGGAGAGGGAGGCAGCGTGTCCCTGGACGAGGGCTGTACCACAGAGATGTTCTCGCCTTCGGGTGGCAGGCGGAGGGGAACCACATTCTAAAGGCCATTGCAGTGCTCCAAACTATACTGGATAGGAAGATCGATGAGGTCATCATTGATGTTGGACAGTGGAGACACAAGCCGGTGAAAATAAGCAACACATTATAGATGCCCTTTTGGAGGTGCAGGAACTGAAAATGAAGGTGATGGGACTGGGAAATAGGGCCAAGGACGCCGAAGGGAGAGCACGACGGAATAATATATTACTCCTGGGCCTAGCAGAGCGGGAAGAGGGAAGTGACACCACAACATATGTGGAAAACATGCTGCTGCAGAAGGTTGGGCGGGCACTCTGTCACAAGACTTAACGGTGGAACGCACCCACCAGTCCTTCATCAGGAAACCCCCACCTGGGGCACCCCTGAGGCCACTGATGGCAAGATCTTAAATCACAGACACAGGGAATCTATCCTTGTGTTCTCCAGAAAAGACGGGATCATTGAGAGGGGTTTGGCTAAGATCACACTACCCAGATTACACGCTGAAAGTACTGAAGCAGAGGGCAGCGCTTGGTTCCACGAAAGAGCAACTTCAGTGAGCAGGACTGAGGTACATGCTGATTTACCTAGCCAGATTAAATGTCCATAACGTAACATCTCATTTCTTCGATTACACGGATGGTGTGCATGCCTGGATGGACAGCAGAGGCGCTGGCAAGATTTGCCCCAACGGGACATACAGTAGGGCATCATGGAGTTTGTACCATGACAGGAGGGTAAGAAGGTGTCTTTCAGGGAGACCAGTAAGGTGACTGGTTTACCCTGAGACAACAGCATGGGCGGCTTCTCTACTATCATCACACCCCTTCTTTCTTTCACCTTTTTTCCTTTCTTAGAGTACTAGCTACTAGCACCCAGCTGCTGTGCGTGGTACCATTGTTCTGGCACGTGGAAAAACTAGTTGGGTATGAGAAGCGGCTGCACCCGAACAAGCAGATTGCTGTTGGGCAGTTGTTGGAGATGTTAGCGGTTTGGGTTAAGTTTTGTGTTGGTTTAAAGTGCATGCTAGGAAGTCCACTCACTCTGACCAGCCTCCCACTGCGATGCACCCGCATGCCTATGGGAAATACTGGATAGTGACAGGGAATGCTGTTGCTTGGTAGTGCACAAGGGGCCCTTACACTGGATATGCGCCGGTCGCTGGCTTTGCCAGAGTTCAACAGGGTGGGGGGAGAAAGTCATGCGGGGTGGCGAGTGGGACGCCCAGGCTGGGAAACATTGCAGTGCTGGGATGAGCAACATTAAGATCATCTCCTGGAATGTCAGGGGGCTCAACAGCTTTATAAAGCAGAACAGGGTACACACATACCTTTGGGGTAAAGAAGCACACACAGCCCTCCTGCAGGAGACATCTCATGGCGGATAGGCAGGCTATGGTTGTTAAGAAATGGGGGTACACACGTATGGCTCTGTATACCCAGCGTATGTTAAAGGCACACATATGGGTGGCCTCTTCGGTACTCTTTAAACTGCTTGAAT
Source organism: Ambystoma mexicanum (assembly GCF_040938575.1). Taxonomy (NCBI): domain Eukaryota; kingdom Metazoa; phylum Chordata; class Amphibia; order Caudata; family Ambystomatidae; genus Ambystoma; species Ambystoma mexicanum. Next base: position 646,382,678 of record NC_090923.1, read on the forward strand.
TTTGGTGCGACGAGGAGGGTAGGATGGTCATTGTGAATGGATTCTTGGAGCAACAGGTGATTTGCATAATCAACACGTACGCCCCAAAAATGATGCTACTTATTTTTTCAAGTCCCTGTATGCTAGACTTGCACCATACTGGGGATCCTTGTGGATAAGGGGGGTAAAGGGGAGACGTTCAATTGTACTTTAGACGCTGGGCTGGATAGACTTAGGAAGCCGGCACATCCAGCAAATACACTAAGTAACTTGCTATGGGAATTGGGGCTGGGGGATATCTGGAGGCAGTTGCATGGGGACACGAGGGGCTATTCCCGTTATTCTAGTCCACATGTGGTACATACATGCATTGACTACATGCTCAGGGGCACTAAATCCATGGGGAACTTTGTCGCAGCTGAATATAAAGCCAACATCCTCTTGGACCATGTGCCTCTGGCAGTAACATGGCAAAGAGCTGCGGGCAAATCCCCAATCCCAACATAGAGGTTGAGAGCAGAAGCATTACTTGATGAGCCGTTCAGAGCCCATATGTGAGACAAAATTGAGGAGTTTTTTGCCTTGAACTCTGGGAGTGCAAACAGTGTGGGGACACTGTGGGAATCCTTCAAAGTAGTGAAGAGGGGGGAGGCAATTGGCAAAACGGGAGGCATACAGAGGGATCTGATGCACAACATTTCTAAAACTGAGTCAGAGATAGAGGAACTGGTGAATAGGGAGGGGCAAACTGCAGCTCAGGCGAGGAAGCTTACCATGTTGAAGCAGGCATGCATGGCGGACTGGGAGTGGTTGTGTGAATATGATTAATAAAATAAATTGAGAAACTCCATGAAAGTGGGGATAAATCCTGGAGAGTAGTGGCTTGGTTTTGCCACGCTGAAGAGAGGAGGGACATTATTACCTCCATTAGGGATGAGTGTGGGGACGAACGGCGGGCCCAGAGTGAAATCAACACAGTCTTTAGTAGATTCTATCAGCAGCTATATTGCACGGTTCATAGTCATTTTTTCGAAAACAAAAATGTCGAAAGTAATTTTTTCGAGAAAAAAAATGTGGACAAAAAAAAGTCGAATTTCTTTTTCAATACTTTTTTTTCGAAATGGGGGGGGGGTTCCTCCCCAACCCCCCTTTTTTTCTATTTTATTTTTATTTTACCCCTTTTTTTTATTCCCGGACCCCAAAATAAATATATAATAATAAAAAAAAGAATCCAACTTTTTTTTCGACATTATGTTTTCGAAAAAATGACTGCACACCATATTGCACAAACATGAAGGGTAGTGTAAAGGACAGATGATGCCCTGTCACAGATCATGCTGCCCCGCTTACAACAAGAGCAGGCTGCAATGCTTGACCCCCCGCTCACTGAAGATGAACTGAAAACAACCATACTTTTTCTGCCTTTTGGCAAAGTTCCATGGGCAGATGGCCTCAGCTTGCACCCAAACTCTTGCAGATGCTGCAGGAGGCCTTCGAGTTGGGCCAGCTGCCTGCAAGTTTGAGAGAGTCCATTATAGTGCTGATACTTAAACCCAACAAGCCACCACTGGAGTGAATTTCAAACTCTACTATATCGCAGGGCAGTAGCAGTTTGCTATGTCCTGGTTAGCGGATGGGACCTCACTGGACACTGGCCTACTGTGAGAAGAGGCTAAACCATACTATTTGAAGGATGTACACTGGGTGGGAGATGCAAGCTTACGAGGGACATCATGCTACTCAAATTGGGGCAGAGGCTATGGCATAGACTGTGGACGCTGCTGGGCATTTAGGATCCATACTCCAAAACATACAGCTGACAGCAATATGTGGGAGAGATCACAGGGAGGTCCGTAACTTCATTCTCCATTGGGAACCTAATGGAATAATAACTTTGGGGGATTTGTTTAATGACAGCGTGGGGATGGGTTTCTCTGTACTGATAGAAAGGTATGATATCCCCATGGGCCAATTCTTAACATAACATAGGGTGACTAAGGCGGTGGAGGTTCGGTGGCTGGGAATCTGGAGGGGCATGCAGGAGGATGCTGTGTTGGACTCTCTCTATGACTTATCGGAAGGAGGACATGTGATCTCCAGGCTCTATGAAATGCTACTCAACACACTTAACGCATCAGAATTTAGGGCACGGGCCAGGTGGGAGGAAGATGTCAGACATGCCTTTACAGATGGGGAGTAGGTTAAGGCATTGATACATACACGAAAGGTGTCCATAAATGCTAGGTTAAGTTGACGCAACTGAACGTCACACACAGGGCATAACTGACCCCACACGCAATTTTGCAGTTCTCAGGAGAACAGATGCGCATGTGACAGGGCGGACATGATGCGCATGTTTTGGTCCTACCCCATAATCACGGTTTTCTGCCAGGAGATCGCAAGTCGAGTGTCGAAAAGGGGTGATAGCCATGCACGATTGGCTGCCTGAAGCCTGCCTGTTGGGACTGTTCCCGTGTAGATGCGCAGAGGCACATCTTACTAGGATGAAGAACCTTGTATGCATCCTGACCAAGTGAAAGATCGTGCTAGCGTGAAAGACTGCCAATGGCCCCCGGACAGAGGCGGGGTGGGGAGATCTGAGGAAATGGGCGAAAGCAGAAACGGTGGTGTGGCACCAAGCATTGTACTGGGTGCAGAGGGAGGTCAGTGATGATGTTGCGGCATGGAATGCATTAACACTGGTGATGTTCAAACACTCATGCTCATGCTGCCGATAGCGGACTCTAAAACCACCATAGAAAGAAAGATCGACATGATTGGGGTGCATGTGAACCTACTAAGGCAAGACTTGCACAAAATATCAACAAGAGTGGGGGAGGCCGAATAGAGGATTTTGGGCTTGGAGGACACAGTGCAACCCCTGTAGAAAGATATACAGGAGCTTCAAAAGAGGAGAATGGTTTTAGAGAACAGGGCGGAGGACACAGCAGGGAGGGCCCAGAGAAATAATATCAGGGTAGTGGGCTTGCCCGAGAAAGCAGAGGGGCCATCCATGGAGCTTTACTTGGAGAAATGGTTGACAGAATAGATGGGGCCTGCAGGCCTCTCAAAGTTTTTTTCGGTACAACGAGCACAGAGTCCCTAGCAAAGCACTACCGGGAGCATCTCCAAGAACTGGCATCACACGGATGTTGAACTATAGGGACAGAGACGCGATTGTGCAGGCCTCCAGAGGAAGGGGCTGGTAATGGTCGATGGCTCCAAAGTGTTGGTCTACCCAGACTTCACCATAGCGATCCAAAAAGCGAGCCGCTCATTGAAGGAGGTGAAAAGGAGGCTATGGAGAGTACATAAATAAATAATACATTAAAAAAAATAGAATGGAGGCAATAAAGAGTGATAGTGCAGCCAGCAAGTGGCAAGTGCTTTGTTTATGTAGACAGACTGGGTAAGTCTGATAAGTGCAGAAAAGAAGAAAATGGGTTGGGGGGCTGTATGGGTACAGATACAGTCCATCCAGTGCAGGGGGTGGCCAGGAGGCAGTGCAGGAGGGCGGCAGGGTGAGTAGGTACCTGGACCTAGGGGAAAGAGGGTGGCTAGGTGCACGGTGCCAAGAGAGAGCGGGTCAGCAGGGGAGAGGGGGAGCGAAGGCAGAAGTAAAGAGGAAGGTCTTTAGGTGCTTCCGGAACCGGAGATGGTTCTCCTCAAGTTTTAGAGTGGCAGGGAGGCTGTTCCAGAGGGAGGCCCCAGCCGAAGATAGAGATCTACCCCCAGCTCATTTCTTTCAAAAACGATTAACCCGGAGGGAGTTAGAGGTAGAGGAGCGAAGAGCTCTAGAGGGGAGGTATTTGCAGAGGGATAGCTGAAGATATTTTGGACCCAGGCCCCAGAAAGCCTTGTGGACAATGCAGAGGGTTTTTAATTTAAAGCTTGCATCCACTGGGAGCCAATGGAGAGATTTCAGAGCTGGAGAGATACGATCCCAGGGCTTGAGGCCAAGGGCAAGTCTCGCAGTCCTGTTCTGGATAAGTTGCAGAGGGCGGAGAGTAGAGGCAGGTAGATTTAGAAAGAGGCTGTTGCAATAGTCCAAGCTAGAGAGAACCAGAGCTTGAGAGACAGTGAGCTTCTGAGGGAAGTAGAGGAAAGACAAAGCACCTCTGAGGAGGTGCAGTAGGGAGTTTGACTTTTTAGAGACTTCAGAGATATGGGCGGAGAAGGAAAGTGTGGAGTCAAAGATGACCACAAGGTTCTTAGCCTCGCAGGGATGGGGCGGGCCAAGGGAGGCAGGCCAGAGAGTGAGGGAAAAGGATGGAGATGTTGTGCCGATGAGGAGGATCTCAGTCTTGCTGACATTCAGACAAAGATCATTGGCGGCACACCAATCTTGAATGGCAGTTAGGCAGTCAAAGATGAGAGAGGGGGAGGAGGTGGCTGAGGGCAGCCGGAAAATGAGTTGAGTGTCATCGGCATAGCACTGGAAATTTGAGCATAAAATGGCAATGCAGTGGGCAAGAGTTGCCAGGTATTGGTTGAAAAGCCAGGGTGAGAGGTTAGACCCCTGGGCAACCCCACAGGTAGAGAGGTGATAGGAAGGACCCGAATTGGACATGGGAGGGTCGATCATAGAGAAAAGAGGTCAGCCAGGGGGGGTTATATAGTTGGTGGAGGAATGGGGGGGCAAGGGGGTCGACAGCCAGACAAGCATTCCCTTGGAGTATGTGAATATTGGATGGCGTAGGAGGCTACAAAGGTGGGAACAACCCTGAAGTGCTTATCCTGGAACGTTAATGGGATGCTGGACAGAATCAAGCATGGCTTGGTGACAAAGTATCTGACGCGTTGGCAGCCCAATGTAGTGATGCTACTGGAAACACACTAGGTAGGGACGGAATGCAGGTTTCTGGGGAGGGGAGCGTATGGGGTGGTGGAACATGCAGGGTATGCGAGAGGGTCTAGGGGAGTGGACATTCTGGTAAAAAAAAACAATACCATAGTAACGCTCACCTGGTTCCCATGGAGGCGCTGGTCTGGTCTGGGTTGCTGTGGCCTCTTCAAGCGTGATGCGCAGAATTCGGACCAGCGATTGAACAGGACCCCCAAATCTTGCTTGTCTGGCCCGTAGGAATATCCTTCTGTAGATGAGAAAGGGGATTAACTGTCTGCTGAATAGTGTGCTTGCTCCCCCCTTTCCCCCTTCGTTCTTCTCTGACTTCCTCCAAAGCCCCCGGTTTAAGCTCACCTTATGGTTTGGAAGGATGAACTCTCCATCCTGCTTCTGGTGCAGGGGCGCGCGTTCGTCCAGTTACTTCACTGGTTTTCAGAATGGCGCTGGCAAATCCACTTGACTTTTTCTGAGCGATACGTCGTAAGTATGAAGATGCAAAAGTTCAAGTGTGAGCCTCCTTTTATGTTGTTTTTCGTAACCTGTGATCTGTCCTTTATTTCAGGTGCAGAACAAAGGCGATGCGTTGAGGGGTTAAATTGCCGGTGGTAAAATCAGGTGAGTTAGTGATGAGGGCGACCCCTCTAAATGTCTTTATAATTCCCCAGTAATGTCTTTTGTCCTTTCCCCATAGGGGCCGGGGTGCGGTACCTGCCAAAGATGCAGCGCCGACCCGAGATGTGGAATGGTTAAACCAAGAAAAGCCGGTAAGTAATATGGCTGAAAATTCGGCTTTCCTCTTGTGTTCCCTTGCTCACCTTTTGTCTCTTCTTCTCTCCCCTAGGTGCAGAGATGTGGCGACCGGTGCTGAGAGCCGCGATGGAGCCGGGCGGCGTCTCGGGAACAGGTGAGTGAAGCGCGGCGCTGCAGCAAGCAAAGCAGTGCTTTTAAATGGAAGTCTTCCTTCAGGAATGCTGGTGTGAAGATTCCGGATTCAGGTAAGAAGGTTGAATAAGTTCTTGGTTTTCACCTTTCTCTTCTCTTGTTTCCTTACAGGTGTTCCAGGTTCGAGGCGGGCGTGGCTGGAGTCCAGGTGCAGGAGCAGACACGGTGAGCGTTCAGCTGCTGGGATGCAGAACAACGCAAAGCATGTGTGGCTGTCCGGGGGTGGCTTAAATAGCCTTGGAAGAAGTTCCAGGTGAGTATTCTTCCACAGCCCCACCCAAGTAACAAAATAGCTCCTTCAGAAAAATGTTCCCTCCTAAGCCTCATTTGGCTTGGTTCTTCATGCAGCATGGTCTGCATCAGGTGAGTGTGCAGCGTGATCTGCTTCAGGTAAGTGCACCAAACACTTCCCCTTATGAGCCTGGCGCCTATGGCGCCAGGACTGATGTCCAACATGAGCCTGGCGCCAATGGCGCCAGGACAGAGTCCAAAGAGCCCCTATAAAGGGCCGCTGGGCTTTTACCCAGGGGCGTGATGCCTGCTCCCGGGGGTGCTGGGCCTGGCCTGGTGCTCCGGGGGTAGGCACCATGACAGCACTCCCCCCCCCCCCCCAAGGCCCCTCTCCCAAGGTCGTTCCCTCTGGAGGTTTCGGTTTGTTCGGGAAATTCCAATGGAACATTTTTACTAGCCGAGGTGCATGTACGTGGTCGCTGGGTTCCCAAGATCTTTCCTGAGGCCCGTACCCCTTCCAATCAATTAGATAGAAAAGTTTTGATTTTGAGATCTTAGAGTCCAAAATGTTCTTCACCTCGAATTCAGGCTCCCCATCTATCTGGATTGGTTCTGGTGGCTTTATTAATCTGGTTCCTGGTTGCACTGGTTTCAAAAGCGACACATGAAAAACGGGGTGAATCCGCATGTTAGCTGGTAGATCTAGCTTGACTGCCACTGGGTTAATTATAGCTTTGATCGAGTAAGGGCCTAAATACCTTGGATTAAAAGTCCAAGGTCCCTTGAGCGATAAGTGTTTGGTAGTCAACCATACTTGATCCCCTATTTGGTATGGAGGCGCCTCCTTTCGATGCAGATCCGCATTCTTTTTGTATTTCCCTTTCGCATGTTGTAAGTGTGCAGTAGCATCCTTGAAGGCTTGAGTAATCGTAGAATGCAAATGGTCCACTGCGGGCATTTCGAGGCTCAAAGGTGAGTCCAAGTCTGAAGTATGAGGGTGATGTCCATATAGGGTATAAAAGGGGCTCTGACCAGTTTCAGCCACCCATAAAATATCCTTCCAATTACCCTCCGATTGGTGCAACATACATCGTAGATATTGTTCAAGGGTCTGGTTCGTTCTCACCGTCTGACCATCGGTCTGTGGGTGGTGGCTGGTTGAGTGTCTTACGTCGATTTGTGCCAGTTGACAACACTTTTTCCAAAAATGAGAAATAAACTGGCTTCCCCGATCGGAGATTAGTATGGACGGGAATCCATGCAGACGGATGATATTTTCGAGGAATTCCTTGGCAAGAACAAAAGCTGAAGGTAATCCTTTCAACGGAATGAAATGGGCCATCTTGGAAAATAAATCCACCACAACCAGAATAGTATTGTATCCATTACAAGAGGGCAGGTCCGTGATAAAATCTAGTGACAAGGTGTGCCAAGGTGCTGGTGGACTGTCTAAGGGTTGAAGAAGACCGGTGGGTTTTGTTTTTTGACCTTTGTTTTGGGCGCAAACTCCACAGGACATCACGAAAGATTTAATATCCTTTCGCCAGGACGGCCACCAGAATTGTCGTTTAATTTTTTCCTCTGTTTTGGCAATGCCAGGATGTCCTTCCATCAGAGTATTGTGGTGACGGGAAATAACCAGTTCTTGCAATTCCTTTTCTGGCAAAAATAAACATCCTTGGAAGTAAGGTAAGCCATAGTTGATTGTAAAGTCAGACCCCCTTTTGATCCAATCCTGCAAGGCTGAAGAGTCCAGGAATAGTTTTACCCGTGCTTGAATGTCTTCAAGGGTTTGTAAAGTGGTTATCCCCAAGATTCTTTGTTCGGGAATTATCTGCACAGGTTCTGAGTTTGTGTCCATTTCTCCCATTCCAATTCGAGATAGCGCGTCCGCTTTGCCATTCTTACAGCCGGGACGGTAAGTGATTACAAAATCGAACTCAGCAAAGAATAAAGCCCATCGGAGCTGTCGTGAAGACTGAGCCTTGGCAGTTTTTAAATAATGTAAATTTCGGTGATCAGTGATCACGGTGATGGTATGCCTGGCGCCAAGAAGATAATGCCGCCAAGCCTTAAAGGCGGACTTAATGGCTAATAATTCCTTATCGGTGATTGCATAATTTATCTCCGGCGGCGAGAACTTTCTGGACCAAAATGCTAAGGGGTGCAGTTGGTTGGTTTCGGGGTCTCTCTGAGACAGGACAGCTCCCATGGCTAAGCTTGATGCGTCGGTTTCGACTATATATATTGGAGAGCAGGACGCGGGTGTTTCAAAATAGGTGCAGACGTAAATTTAGCTTTTAATTCTTGAAAGGCCTGTTCAGCTTCCTCGGTCTATTCAAAACGTTTATTCTTCCGCAAGAGTGCAGTGATGGGATGCACCACCCGTGAAAATTCCGGGATAAACCTGCGATAAAAATTGGCAAAACCAAGCATGCTTTGGACACCTTTCACCGAACTAGGTGATGGCCATTTGAGGATGGCATCCACTTTCCGTGAGTCCTTTCGGACCCCTTTAGGTGTCAGGATGAATCCAAGAAACTCAACCTCGGTGGTATGGAAAACGCATTTTTCCAGCTTTGCAAACAGTTTGTGCTGGCGCAATTTCTCAAGGACGGCCCTGACATGTTTTCTGTGATCTGATTCCGAAGAGGAGTACACCTGAATGTCATCGATATACACGACAACACAGACATCGATGAGTTCCCGAAGGACATCGTTCATGAAGAATTGGAAGGCAGCAGGCGCGTTGCACAACCCGAAATGCATCACCTGGTATTCGAATAGTCCATATTTTGTACAGAAGGCCGTTTTCCATTCGTCACCTTCTTTTACTCGTACCAGATGATAAGCCCCCCGGAGATCTAACTTGGTGTATATGCAAGCGTCCTTCACCTGGTCAAGGAGTTCAGGGATCAAAGGCAGAGGGTAACGATTTTTAACAGTTATCTGGTTCAATGCGCGGTAATCGATACAAGGTCGTCTTCTTTTTTTGGCACGAAGAACAAAGCCGAGGATGCCGGAGACTTTGACGGGCGAATGAAACCATTGGCTAGGTATTGATCTAAATATTGTCTCAAATGCAGATTCTCCGGCTCAGTAAGGGCATAAATCCTGCTACAAGGGGGTTGTGCACCGGGCACCAGATCGATTTGGCAATCGTACGATCTGTGAGGAGGTAACGTGTTGGCCTGTTCCTTTTGGAAGACGTCCTGAAAGTCTTGGTATTCCGGAGGTAGTTGCATGGAGACAGAGGTTACTGATGCTAGACTGATCTTCAGATTTTCTGGGTAGCAGGTTCGTGCACACTCCGGAAAGGTTATTCTCTTCGCTCGCCAATCAATTCGAGGATTATGTGTCTCTAACCAAGGGATTCCGAGAATAACCTGAAACTGTGGAGCCTTGATTACATCAAACACAACTGCCTCCCGATGGCCGTCCGGACCTACAAGTGTCACCTCAGCTGTGGAATGTGTTACCGGTCCCGAGGCAATTTCGGTTCCATCAACTGTGGTGATGACATCTTTGCTGGTTTCAGGACGCAGAGGGAGGTTAATCCTGGAGACCAATTCACGATCCACGTAGTTTCCTATAGCCCCACTATCGATGTATGCCTTTATTGCATGCAACCGCTTAGGCTGTTCCGGATCTACGAGGACCATTGGCACAATGAAATGCGAGGTCTGAGAGTTCGTTTTCAAGCTCGGCAAGCGGACCCCTACGCTTGTCGGGCGGGGTCGTTTACCGATACAGAGGTTTCATGGATTTTATCAGCGGCTCCTACCACCTTCCTGGGCGGCCTTGCCGGGCAATCTTGTAGAAAGTGTCCAGAGGACCCACAATAAAGACATAAGTGCATCTGCCGTCTTCTTTCACGTTCCTTTTGAGTTAAAGGTCCTTTAATTCCTCCGATTTGCATTGGCTCAGAGGCTTCAGCCCCCTTGAGGTTAGTGTGGGTCTTGACTAACACCCGGGTCTCAAACTTGGACCGATCTGCTTTTCTGTTTTGCAGTCTTTGATCCAATTGGACCACTAAGTCTATATATTCTGAGCATTCTTGGGGCGGATTTACAACTTGGGCCAGGACATCTTTAAGTTCTCCGCGTAGACCTCGATAAAATAACGTGATTCTTTTATCCTCTGGCCACCCAGTTTCCACAATTAGTCTATTAAAGGTTGCAATGTAGGAAAGGAGGTCTTGATTGCCCTGTCACAGAGATAGAAGTTCGTCATCTAGAGCCTGCCCCTGGGAGTGACGAGCAAATAACCTTTCCATGCTTGCTTGAAATCCTTGAAAATCACGAAGAATCGGGTCATCTTGAGTTACCAGTGGAACTGACCAATCAGCAGCACTGCCGCTAAGATATGACAATACAAAGGCTACCTTGGTCTGGTCATTAGGGAAGGCCCCAGGTCTGCACAGGAAATGCAAACGACACTGATTCATGAATACAGCGAATCATTTGGGGTCCCCAGCAAAGCGTTCGGGTGGGGCCAGCTGCATGTTTCCAGGTAGATTAATCTGCACCGGGTTACTGGAAAGCACAGGAGCGGGGTTCCCTCCGGAACCGGGTAAAGGAGTTTGTCCAGCTTGACCTTGCAAAAGCTGTCTAGCCAGGTCATCAGCTCTTTCCTTTGTTACAATCACTTCCCTCCTGAGAGCATTAGTCTCTTGACGAGTGGCGTGTACTTCGGCCCGTAATTCCCCCAGTAGTTGGGCCAACTGGTCAGTCTCAGAAGTTTCCATAGCGCCTGGGTGGGAATTTGTAGGAAGGCTTCGCGTTCTGTAACACTCACCTGGTTCCCACGGAGGCGCTGGTCTGGTCTGGGTTGCTGTGGCCTCTTCAAGCGTGATGCGCAGAATTCGGACCAGCGATTGAACAGGACCCCCAAATCTTGCTTGTCTGGTCCGTAGGAATATCCTTCTGCAGATGAGAAAGGGGATTAACTGTCTGCTGAATAGTGTGCTTGCTCCCCCCTTCCCCCCTTCGTTCTTCTCTGACTTCCTCCAAAAGCCCCGGTTTAAGCTCACCTTATGGTTTGGAAGGATGAACTCTCCATCCTGCTTCTGGTGCAGGGGCGCGCGTTCGTCCAGTTACTTCACTGGTTTTCAGAATGGCGCTGGCAAATCCACTTGACTTTTTCTGAGCGATACGTTGTAAGTATGAAGATGCAAAAGTTCAAGTGTGAGCCTCCTTTTATGTTGTTTTTCCTAACCTGTGATCTGTCCTTTATTTCAGGTGCAGAACAAAGGCGATGCGTTGAGGGGTTAAATTGCCGGTGGTAAAATCAGGTGAGTTAGTGATGAGGGCGACCCCTCTAAATGTCTTTATAATTCCCCAGTAATGTCTTTTGTCCTTTCCCCATAGGGGCCGGGGTGCGGTACCTGCCAAAGATGCGGCGCCGACCCGAGATGTGGAATGGTTCACCAAGAAAAGCCGGTAAGTAATATGGCTGAAAATTCAGCTTTCCTCTTGTGTTCCCTTGCTCACCTTTTGTCTCTTCTCGCCCCTAGGTGCAGAGATGTGGCGACCGGTGCTGAGAGCCGCGATGGAGCCGGGCGGCGTCTCGGGTACAGGTGAGTGAAGCGCGGCGCTGCAGCGAGCAACGCAGTGCTTTTAAATGGAAGTCTTCCTTCAGGAATGCTGGTGTGAAGATTCCGGATTCAGTTAAGAAGGTTGAATAAGTTCTTGGTTTTCACCTTTCTCTTCTCTTCTTTCCTCACAGGTGTTCCAGGTTCGAGGCGGGCGTGGCTGGAGTCCAGGTGCAGGAGCAGACACGGTGAGCGTTCAGCTGCTGGGATGCAGAACAACGCGAAGCACGTGTGGCTGTCCGGGCGTGGCTTAAATAGCCTTGGAAGAAGTTCCAGGTGAGTATTCTTCCACAGCCCCACCCAAGTAACAAAATAGTTCCTTCAGAAATATAGTCCCTCCTAAGCCTCATTTGGCTTGGTTCTTCATGCAGCATGGTCTGCATCAGGTGAGTGTGCAGCATGGTCTGCTTCAGGTAAGTGCACCAAACACTTCCACTTATGAGCCTGGCGCCTATGGCGCCAGGACTGATGTCCAACATGAGCCTGGCGCCAACGGCGCCAGGACAGAGTCCAAAGAGCCCCTATAAAGGGCCGCTGGGCTTTTACCCGGGGGCGTGATGTCTGCTCCCGGGGTGCTGGGCCTGGCCTGGTGCTCCGGGGGTAGGCATCATGACAACCATTGGATATTCGGCAGGTAGTGAGGGTCCACGGGGGAGGGGGATACTGGTTAGCAGACTCCTAAAGGGGGAGACGTTGTGTCTCATATGTGTGTATGCCCCCCCAACTGTACAGGAGGACTCATTGCATCTCATTCAGACATGGCTAGCTCAATACGGGGGAGAAATCACAGTGGTGGGTGGGGATTTCAATGACACGCCACAGCAAGAGGTAGATAGGCAACCATATCGGGGAGGACAGGGGAGCCCCAACCCTAAACTTAGGACCTTTATGAAGGCAGCAGGATTGATAGATGTCTGGAGGGACCTCCACCCGGTGGAATAGGGGTTTTCCTTCTACTCGCACGCACATGTTACTCTGTCATGGATTGATTACTTTTTCCTCCCGGGACATGATGGGTAGGGTGGTTTCCGCGCAGTACCTCCCGAAAGGGATATCCGACCACTCCGTGCTGTTGTTGCAGAATTGTGGCAGGGGCATGCGAAATAGGGAGGGTTTGGCGGCTCAACGCTTTCTACCTCAAAGAGGGCAGAGTGGTGGAGGAGCTGAGGGAGGCTACCACCGAATATTTTAGGATCAATCTGGGTACAGTAGAGAGGAACACCACCCTATAGGAGGCATACAAGATGGCGATTAGGTGGAAGGCGATGCAACTTGTCCGAGAACAACACTGTAGAAGAAGGGGGTGAGGCACTTGGAAGGGGAGGTGGAACATGCGGAGGAGGAACATACATGTCTCTAGTCGGTGGAGGGCATTGGCTAGGGGTGACCGGTCAGTTGGGAACAGCGGAACGTCATTCGGTGAAGACCTCGATTTGGGAAACAAGGGCATGGTTATTTGATGCTGGGGACAAATGTGGATGCCTACTGGCTTGGTTAAACAAAAGGGATGAGGAGGCGTGTTGGGTTAGGGAAATCTGTGTCCTGGGGGGGTGACAGAGGAGAAAAAAATTCCAGCAAGCTATCAGTGGCTATACAGGAATTTGGCAAACAGAGATAGGGGGTATATCCGGCGGTATGTAAGGGACACTCCCTTACCCAAACTAAGGAGCAGAAGGGATTATTGGACATAGACCCCACCTTGGAAGCGATTCAGGAGGCTGTAGCACAGCTGCAGATGAACAAAGCACCTGGCCCGAACAGAGAGTGTAGAGGAGGGAAGGCTGCCGGAGTACATGCAGCAGACTATGGTGGCGGTTATTCACAAGAAGGGGAAACCTTTGAATGTGTGTAGTGCTTACCGTCCAATTTCACTCATAAATGGGGAAACAAAGGTCTTGGCCAAGGTGCTGGCTAACAAAATATTGCCAGTGATCTGGTACATCCCGATCAGTGTGGGTTTGTCCTGGGCAGGGCGACCAGAATTCATTTACGGAGACTACATAATGCACTGGATGCGGTCGCAATCCTGGTGGGTCCCCACACAATGATGTTGATCGATGCTGAGAAAGGGGCTCCAAAGAGAGATTATAAGGTACCCAGAATAGCGTTGGCAATTTTGAGTAGATCACAATGGGAAATAGGGTTGAGTACTGCCAATGTGCAGCACTACTACAGGGCCTTTCAATTGTTAGTAATTAATGAATGGGTGTTCGGCGGGGAGAGCAAGCAGCAAATCACAGGGGATTTGACAGCAATGAGGGGGGTCCCCTTCCTGACAGGTTGTTTGAGGAGACAAAGAAACTAGGGCCTTTGAAAGCGGGGACCAGTGTGTTAAAAGCTAGGAAAGCTTCCCTAATGGAGATGGGCTGGTGTGAGGTGTTAACAGGGGAAGATGCTATATGGGGTAATTAGGATTTGCCTGAAGTCAGGAAACAAGGGCTGCAGAGGAGGTGGCAAGAGAGGGGCATTCTTAGAGTGTCTAATATTATAGAGCAGAAAACAGCTGAATCCATTGCATCTGTTACCGGAAAGATACAGGTTGACAACGAGAGACAGATATACGTATTTACGGTTGCAGCATGCTGTGGCCCGCGAGTGGAGGGGGAAGTGGGACATACCGGAGAGGTCGTCACTGGGTGCAAACCTTTTGGAGAGGCAAATTAAGGAAAAAGGGATCACCATTTTGTATCAGATGCTCAACAACTGTACGGCCAAGCCTTTTTCAAAACTGAGGGCAGCTTGGGGACTCTGGAACAGGAGGACAGGGTGAAGGCTTTGGATTCTTTGAGAGAAATATAAGGTGTTGCATAGAGTGTATTATAGTAGGGAATGTCTATGCAGAATGGGGAGAGCTGATACACCCGACGGTGGGATCCTTCTTCCATATGATGTGGGAATGTCCAGGGGTTAATCAGTTCCGGGGGAAGATACAAAAGAAAATGGAAAGGGGTGATTCCTTATGATCCTAAGGTATTCCTACTGAACATGTGGGGGACACAGGGTTTGGAATTAAGGAGAACACGTTACTAAGGGCAAAGTTTGTTTTGGGGAAATAGAGACTGGCAATGGAATGGGACACTTCCAATGGTCCCAGCCTTTGCAGATGGGTGAAGGAGATGGACGATTGTGCGAAAAGGGAAAAGAGGATATCGAAAGGGAGGGGGTGCCCCCAGAAATTTCAAGAGATATGGTCTAAATGGTTGGAGTTGGGATGAACTGGGGCGCCATAGGATGTCTTAGGAGGAAAAAGGAAGGGGGAAATATGAGGTATGGGGTGGGGTTGACCTGGAGGCGTGGAGGGATTACGAAGGGGGGTAAGGGAGGGAAACAAAAAACTCAAAGATTGTTTCAAAAAAATAAAATAATCAACATTATAGGAAGAGATGATATTGAAGTGATATTGAAAAACAACTCAGACAGCAATAAGCAAGAATATGTTGTTCCTTTAGTGCAACAGAACGTAGACTTCATGAACCTTATGCATTTTTTAAATTAAAAATACACGTGGGATAATATCACTTATTTAACAGACATGGATAGTGACAAGCTCTTTGTAAAAATCAATCTTTTTATTTTGATTCATACAAATAAAAAATAAAAAATAATATCACTTACAACTATTGTGATTACTAGTTACAATATTACATTATACTATACTTTCTTTCTCTCAACCTTAATACAGTAACAATAACCAGTTACTACATACATTTTGACAAAATACAGGTTTACAATGCTGTTTTGACCATATGTGTGCAACAATTGTTATGCGAATAGTTTTGTTAGGTTTGGGTACTATCATATTGTGTTATTATGTGATTGTTATTTATTTCTGACACTGTTATCAGTATTTATATATTTGTTAGTATGTTACAATGAGTTCTATTTCCCCAACACAAGCTCTATATGATTTAACGTCCTTTCTCACTTTAAAACTTTGTTGACCCATCTCCTTCATTATATTCATAATAGTTTTAAATTCTTATAAGAGGGTGGCTGCATAGAATAGGATTATACATTTTTTTGTCAACTGGTCAGCTATCTGCCGTTAGCTAAAAACAATACTTTGCTATATACTTAACACTGCATTACATTTTTATCCACAACCTGTATGGAAGCAAGTGCGATGCACCAGAAGGCTCAGAGATGGCTCCCAAGAGTTACGTACATACCCATTCAATACACAAACTAAAGATAAAATAAATATAGACATTCTGCTCATTTTGTGAAACTGAGAACAAACTCACAAAATGGTGCACTCAAGTTGCGAACACCAACATCACGTGCAAACACCAACATCACGTGGTGTATAAACTACGGTACAGTGCATTAAGAGGAATTGTACCATGATATCGCCATGATTGTGGCGACATTACTACAACTGTGCTGTAGCGCAGTATGAAATTCCTGACCCCCATTAATGCGCCCAAGCAGAGCGAGGGTTGAGGGGGTGTCCCCCACTCTCATTGGATGCAGTAACGGAGGACGGGGGCTGTCCCCCACTTACCAGTATGGTAAGCTTGGGATAAGATATTAAAACAAATTACATAAAATGTAAAGGACCCTGCGGCATCAGCACCGCCCCACGTAAGTGGGAGGAGCTGACACTGCAGGGGTACAAGGATGTCAGCAGCACACACAGGAGTGTGCCGGAGTAAAGGTAAGTGGGGAGGTGGGGGATTGCGGGCCGGGGCAGGCGCAGGCAGGCAGAAGTGATCTATCTGATCAGTGCACTGCGCCGTAATTGCAGTCGCCAATTTCGTCAGTGCAATTACGGGCAGCGCAGTGATAACATAGATTACATTACGAGAGACCTCTAATTTATTCACTCAAGCTACATGTTATAGGTGAAAGCAGAAACAGAAGGATTTCCACTTGCACATACATCAAATGGGTAGTTATATTTTGTATAGCCTAATTATAGATCTTAGGCTATTTACTAACGTACTGAACAAAGATGATCAAATAGACAAATGCACTAACGTACTAATCTGCCAATACAGGTATGAAGTAATGATAGATATTGGCACAAACAAAAATAGCCAAAAATTACTTAGCATCACCTTCATTTTTTTCTTCTCAGTTTCTCTTCATTTTTACTAAACATAACACAATTGTACAACAACTAATCAAGACACCAAGGAAGGAAAGTAATGTCTTGCTTGAAATACAGAAAATTACCATCACGAAGATATAACAACGAGGTCTACTTACCAGACTTAAAATCACATGTTAATGCATGTTTACATTATAATGATACATACTATACTATATATTATACATCATTACTTACCAAGATTTTTTTTTAACGTTTTCTGTCTTTGTTTGTTTTGTCTACTTGCATCTTAATGGTTATGACAAATCAACCTCAACAAAACAAAAATAGTACAATGCCTAATCATTGCTTCTTTGCCCTGAAGAAGCACGTCTCTCATAGTGTTACATGTTTACCCAGGTGGTAAAACACACTTAGGTCATCTTTAAATTAACTAAATAATTTGTGTTATTGGTTCTGTTGTATTTGAGCAAATATTCAGAATTTAAACACAAAACATTTATGCTATATATTTTGTTGTACTTATAATAGATTTCCAACTAGAATATAATTATATATCTTGAAAGAAGTAACAGAGTTAAACATAAAGTGCTTGATTTTTTCAATTCAGGATTAGTTTTGACTTATATAATTAACCTAACCAATAACACAAGTACTGTCTGCAGTATCAATATTTTTGTTAATTTATTTAAACCTGACAGGAGAGTTGTTTACTGATTGATAGTATTGCAGCAATTGATCCAAGGGTTTTTCTTGATCGATATAACATTATCTTCCTGCAATATATCTCTAATACAAGGAACCCGTCTATCGCTTCTTTAGAATGTTGGTGTTTAACATATTGAGTTCTCCATATTCCTCCAACGATTCATTACTAGGGAAAAGCACTTTTTTTCTGTCTTTATGGCCCTTAATGACAGCCCTTTCAAAAGCCTGAATTTCTGCTGATACCATTCCCAGCTGGTGGAGTACAGCTCACACAATATATGCCAGCATTGCTACTGTAAAGCAGTTGAATGATGCTGTTAAGGACCCCCCTCCACCTAACAAACACATGCAGGACTCTCTCTCTCACACACACACACACACACACACACACACCGTCACTCGGTCCGTCAAACTCTCACATGTAGATATGCATATACAGACAGACATACAATACACACTCATACAATGCATAACATTAGTAAATGCATGCACATTTACACCTTTACTTGTGTTTGATTGATTTCAGTACTATGAATAAAATCTGCTAATATAAAAGTAAGATTCATTATTATATCATAGCTATTGTACCCACACATTTAAAATGCACCTCCCTCCAATCCCCTGCCTTGCGCCCACCCATGTGTGACGCAAGGAAACAATCACCAAATGGACATAAAGCTAAAGAAAAAGAATTCACATCAATTGATCCCCTATGCATACACAATAGTTCTTAAGGCTGTATAACAACAATAAAATCAACATACCTCTCATCCCAACAGTTCCAGTGCATGCAGTCTCTGTGGTTGGTAGGTTTGCACAAAATCTCTGATGAGAAAATGTATAGCCAAATACTGTTTCTCAAGAAATTGGAGTATCTACATTTTCTAGAGTCAATAAATCCTAGATGTTCTGTACCCACAATACAAAACTTGGGGGTTCCATTTCTTTCCACAGATATGCATGTCTTAATCCTGGGGCTGTATGAAGTATTGTTAGCCCCTCGCCATATTTTGAACTTAAAGAAGATAATGCATTGCGAATATATTTTTTTTATTGTGTTACAGTCAATGTAAATATTACAATTACGACTTTTCACAACATTTTATAATAACAATACAGAAAAAGTTACTACCTAAAATCAAACACATTACATTCTTAACATATACGATTTCATATACATTTCATCCAAAGGGAAAAGAATTTAAGAGGAAAAAGTAGAAAAAGCATTTCACAAAAGTTTGCCCCTCAATTCATAGAATTACTTTAAGAGGCTGAGCTCATGTAAGAAAGTTATCACCACCCAGGCCAGTATTCTTTCATGACCAGAACTAAGATGATCCCAAAATGATTGGGTCTCTAACCACCAAACCTTATCCACGAACCTAGCAAACTTTTCCAATCTAAGCAAGCGAGTGCCTGGACATTCAATGAGTATATGTTGTAGTGTCTCTACACATGCTTCAGTGCAGCATTGGCCTATACTGTCATTTTAGATTTCCTTATGCGTGGAGTGAAGAATTTCCCTTGTGGGTAGGATGTTCAAACGAAATCTAAGAAAATATGACTGCGCTTTAGCATTTGGAAACAGTCCCAAGTAACCCAGCAAAAAGCCCAGTGGTTTGCCGTGAAGCGAGTGGGAAGGTGATCATTTCTTGGATCTCAATTCTGCGATTGTCTCTATCCAATACTTTCTTTTTATTCTTTTTTTAACATACATTGGTTTATCATACAAATCACTTGTTTCACACTCACAGGAAATCAGAATATCCTTTGCATAGGCAGTGAGACCTGTTAGGAACTGATTCCCCTCTTTCACAAGCTCTACATTAAGGTCTTCATAGAGAGTATTGACTTGTGGACAGCTGATGAGTCTGAATGTGGACACTATTCTCCACTCTACATAATAGCGGAGGGAGAGAAGACCGAGTTCACACCTCGGTGAAGCCACAGGGAGCGATTGTGGAAGGAAGAGAACACTTCACCATAATAAACCTTCCAGCCTCTCACAATTTATTGTGACAATGGCTGTCAGTATTTTTATGCCATAAATCAGAATTTGGATGACTTTACTTGCATATAATTTTAAGAGGCTTTATCGAAATCCTACAATAGGAAGCACTCAATTTCTTCATCTGACTCCCGAGGTTAGTCAACTTCTCTTAGAGAATGCCTTCCATATAATCTCTTGATGGGAAGGATCGGATATTAAACACCAAATATAAGACATTCCTGCCTTTAGAGATGACTTGACCGGACATTTTCCATGTAAAGGAGGATTCCCTAATGAGAGGGCATTTGAATGTTACTATTTTAGATTTGGCCGGGTTGATCTTTAGATTATTCGCCCTTGCATAATCACCCAATACATCCAGTCATCTCTGTAGTCCTATGACGTATAATCCAGTAGCACAATGTCATCTGCATAAGCAACCCAATTCAACCTCTCCTTACCCACCACAGGACTAGAGAGTCCCTTCCCTTGCAAGTCAGTAGCCAAATCTGCTAGGTATAAATTAAAGAGGCATGGGGCCACCATACACCCCTGTATCACTCCCCTATCGGTCGGATTTAAATGGATACATTTCCTCTGGCATTTAGCCTAATCCCCAGAGTGGACTTGTTATTTAGCTCTATTATAATGGATAGAAGAGACGCCCAGATACCCCAATGCATCAGTTTCCCCCAAAGTCGTTCACTATTTACAGTATCGAAAGCCTGAGACAAGTCGACCCAGCCCCGAACAGAGGGGGAACATCCTTCACAAAGCTCTTGCTTCATGTGCTAAGGATAAGGCCATTCAATGTTGTTGATAGACCTCTCCTCAACCAATTTGATTTTTAGCAAGTATGTCATGGGTTTTTATCCAAGCCTCCAGGTCATTCAACACCAGGCTTGCAAAAATTATGCTGTCAGCGTCTAGAAGGGAGATCGGACAGTAGTTGATGGGATCCGCCTGATCGCCCTTCTTATATATTGTTATGACTATGGCCTCCCTCCATGAGTCTGGTAAAGTTTTAGTGTTAATAATCTCTGCAAAGAGATTAAAGAGAAGATTCAACCACAAAACATCATTAGATTTAAAGACCTGATTAGTTAGGCCGTTTTGAACCTGAGGCCCTCGATCCTGAGGCTTTCTTGATGGCCTCCTTTACTAAGTCCCTACTAAGATTTAACCCCATCTACTCATACCCTGGCCCTGGTTCCAGATATCACCGCCCTGGACCATATAGATCAGATGAATGTTTCACCCATTCTGACTCATGTATAACATTACTTTGAGTAGACACCTGTCTCTGATCTCTCCTGTTTACAATTGGCCAGAAGTGTCTCGAGTTGTGGGTCCCCAGGGCTCTTAGCATTTGTTCTCCAACATTGTGCAACCTAATGTGCCTTTGGCATTTTGACCAGTGGTTATAATTACAACGTATCCTTCTCTCTACGCTCAACTCTTCCTTGTTCAGATCTTTATTGTTGAGCCCGCTGAGGTCTTTCAGTACTTCCCTCTACTTTAGGAGCATCACTTCACTAAAGGAATTTTGATGGTTAGGCCATAGTCGATCACCTACATATTTGGGCATTTCTGCCTTCCATACAGATTCTACAAATGTCATTGGATTATAAAGGGACCTCCAATCTTGAACCGACATGCTTTCGCACCTTCTCAATAGGGTTGGAAACCATCCCCCTTAAATTGAACCAGACGATTAGCAGCATTATTACCTTCCAGCGCCAAAAGATACTGGCCTTCAGTATTTTGCACAACTAGCTCTATTGACCCTACCATTATATGATAATCACTCCAAACCGTTTTCACGATATTCAGGTTTATGCATTTATCAAATAAATCCTTTGTGAAGAATACATAATCATTAGTAGAGCCCTGCTCACCCCTTGTCCAAGTATTTGCTGGAGGGACGTCCCCCTTGATGTTCCCATTTCCCATGAGGATATTCCATTCAGTCAGAAAGGGTAGCCATTTCCATCCTAGCGGACTAGGCATCTTCCAGATATCTTCCTCTAGTTGAGTGCTAATACACTGGGCATTTAGGTCGCCATCAAGATAATATTACCTGCTCCATTTTTAATTTTTAGGTCTGTTCAAAATTGTGGTAAATGACTCAGTAAGGAATTTAAGGATGAATTAGCTGGATTCCAATAAATATTAATCACCCATAGCCTCATGGCAACTTTCAGGTCCCTAAAAGTAGTTTTGATCACTAGGATGCCCGGAAAGTCCTTACTCACTATTTCTGAATCAGACAATTCACCATTCCATAATGCAATTAGCAGACCACCCGCTGGCCTAGCTTTACCTTGGTGTTTAGCTAGTTGTTCTCTTATTATAAACCCGTCTAATTTAAGAGATCTTTTCAGCCATGTTTCCTGGAATACAATTAGATCGTACTTATCAAAGATTTTATTTCTGATTTCCTTATTTCAGAAGGAGCTGGAGCCCCTCGTATTCCGGCGTAACCATTTCAGATCTCTTGAGACTAGAGTGAGGTCTCTGCCAATCCCAGTCTCTGAAAGACCTGAGAGATTATCTCCGGGACCATAGAAGAAGGATTTGGATTCCTAGATTGTTTTGATGGTGAATAATGCCTTGGAAGGCAGAAACCAAGCATGTATATAACTGCACCTACAACCTCCTTCCAAAACAATCCCAATGGACTTCATTACCTAAAGGTTCACAATCCCCCAACCTTTTATTGGGGCATTTAGTTCCCATTTGTGTATTTTCCTGGGGTTGTATACCACAAACAATTATCTAGTAGTTAAACTCCCTCAGCTGCACAGTTGGATCAATTATGGCACTATATGCCGAAGGTGTATACAATCAAGTTGTATGTCCCATTTATCCATAAATGCCCACTAAATGGTACCGTCAGCCTGCTGAAAAATCCTGCACTAGGAGGACAAAAGGCTTTTTTGATTTGTATGCGTTAAAATGAATTTCTGAAACTCTGTTAAAGGGCAAGTTGCCATCTGAATGTTTCTTGGGGTGCACAACCAATGATGCAACTAGAGGCAAGGAAACTGAAAAGTCTGTTCCATCCTGAATTCCTCTTCGCATTGATCAAAAACTTAAGCTTACCTCCCTCATATAAATCATTAAGACACCTGCAGCCTCCCTCTGCCCATTTTATAAAAGCAATATTTTGCAGCGCCTGTGTGAAAGAAGGGTACCCGGGCCGTGAATGGACATGAAAGGGGAACGAAATGTCATAGCGTTAGTCACCTCATGCCAAATTTTAAAATATGTGTGTGTTATATGAGAAACATGAACATTGGGTGGGTGACCAGCTTTTTGTAGCCAAAGTACATTTTCCAAAGATTGTCCCACCACAGCAATGTTTAATGAAGCTCAGGCCTCATCTGCCTAGTTGTGCAGCCTGGACTGGAAATTTCTAAGGAAATTAGGGATTTCTTATTTTTACTTACTTATTTATTGGCCTTTTGGTTAACACAAACCTTTGCCAAGAAGCATGTTTCTTAAAATGTCATTACAATACAATTCATAATATCAGTACATATTTAAAACCTTTAAAACTTTTAAAACACGTAAATCATTCAAACTGAAATGTATCATAACATTACAATTGTGGTATCAATTAATTTAAAAAGAAAACATTAATAACATCAAAATCATCAGGTTTTTCCTACCATTTTGCCTTAAGTAATTTCCAACAATCTTAAAATAAATACATCAAAAGTAATTTGCAGCTATTAAAAATCTTTCCCCAAAACCACTAAGTGTTAATTAGCGCTATATCAGGAAAGAAATCGCAAAAAGAGCTTACAGCAGGGTTTGGGGAAAAACAGGCCATTCCAATAAAAGATGATGACTTGTTTCGATGTCTTTGGAGCAATGCCTACATAACCTCAATGATCGTTCAATTCCCTGTCTCAAACCTGTAACTTCCCTGACAATCAATTTAAAACGTAACATGTCAGAGCGATGATTTCTTGTGGGTGCTGTTTCAGATTGAAGGGCATATCTTTGAATGCTCTAATTTCATATTTTAAATTATAAAATAAATTATACCCCAGAGCTTAATCTCTATTCTTTACCCAGTCAAGCTTGAACATAGATTTCTTTTTGTCAACGTGAGCCACTACCAATTTGTCAAGGTTCAGGTCGTAATCAGCCAAAAAATATGTATCTGAGTGTAACCACTCTGTTAAGACACTCGAGGAGCTGCAGAAAAGCACTGTCCACAACTCTGCTAATATGCTGTTCAGAGGGGGGAGCAGAAGATCTCTTAACAATTTCAATTTCTTCCATGCTGCCCGCGCTTGCAGTGAAACTAAGCTCACCTCGTGTCTGATTACTGCTATCGGCGTCTGTCATGATTCCTGCCCCTCATGTCCCCAGCCCTCCAAGATGTCAGGCTGGAGCCAGGCTATGATTACCTAAATGCCCCTCAAGACCCTCTCCATCCCTCCAAAGACCAACTTGGAGTCAGACTTGGCGCTTGTGGCACCAGACTCACTCACTCCCATAGGATAAGATTGGGGATTGGACTTGTAGTGCATTGATGGGGCAAGATGGATCCACAAATTTTGGTTCCCAGAACTACATGTGTAGTCTAGTCTTTTGGGTGTGGTTCAGCCCAGAAACACCTGGGATACCCAGGGACTATTTAAGCCACGCCCAGGCTGAGAAACATGCTTTGTGTTTTCTGCACCTGCAGCGTGACACTCACCGTGTTCGGATCGGTCTCCAGTAGGCCTGCATCTTTCTTCTGCGCTCAGCTCCTGCAAGAACAAGAACACCGTTAGGAACAGCCTTACCTTGCGGCGCTTCTGCCCATCATTCATCGCTCCTTCTGTTCTGCTGGCATCTTCGGAGATGTCATTCCCATCCCAGCACGCCGCTTCCTAAGGAAAAGGGAAAAGAACAGAAAAAAGGCATTAGTAAGCATTCTGCAAATCTTCGCTTGTTTTTAAATACTGTACGAGCTTCAAACGCTTACCTGAATCCCAGCCGCTCTGGGGGAACTCTGTCTCCGGAACTTCTCATCCATCTGCAAGAGGGAAAAGACACTCGTGGTTAGTGTGGAAACATCTAGAGGCGCCGCATACCTCGCTTACTCACCGCATTTGTTCTTCATAACCGGCATCCACGCTGAAAACGTCACGGCACTTAATAGACACAGGAAAAGAACTCAGTTCAATACAAATACGAAAGGGATGCATTGCGCATCGCGCTCTCCCTCACCTTCAGCGCTACTCATCTCAGCAGCACGCCGCCATCCCCGGATGCCGGCCATCATCTAAGGAAGGACAGGAACGAAGTTAGAGAACTGTTCAAAAGACTCATTATACTTACCTGTCGGACTCTTGCTAGTGAAGTAACTAGGCAGCAACGAGCCCCATCAATCAACGCGCCCTTGCGCTGAAAGCAGGACGGAGAGCACACTATCCAAGAAAACAAGGTGAGCTGTTGATCAAAGGGAAGGGCTGGGCCCAGGGGAAGAAGGGGTTCAAGCACAAAGAGACAATAGGGAGTTAAATCTACCAATCCTGTGTTTCAGGCCCAGTCTCCAGTCGAATAGCCTCCAGGGAAGGGTTCGAGGTTGTAAGAGGTCAGAACAGGCTGAGTGACGTCCCCGTGGATACCAGGTGAGCATTACAGAACACAAAGCCTCACATCAAAATCCACTTGGGCATCATGGAAAGGTCAGAAACCGACCAGTTAGCCCACATGTTGGGGCAGCTACGTTCCGAAGTACATGCGGCCAGGCAGGAGACCAACACCCTGAGGAGAGAGCTGATAGTATCCAAAAAACGCACTGATGATTTAAGCCTGCAACTTCTCCAGTCACAAGCAGGGCATGCACCATTGCCGGGAAGCATGCCCTCGATGGCCCTCGATGCCAGCGCCATCAGCCAATCCCGTTCAGATAACCCTTCCTGGGGCAGTTCCCTTGGCCCCGCCCGAACGATTTACGGGGGATCCCAAGAGGTTCGCAACGTTCATGAACCAGTGCCGCCTGCACTTCCTTTGTAGGCCAGGTGCCTTTCCGAATGACCAATTCCGGGCTGCTTTTGTGCTATCCTACCTGAGTGGTAGCGCCGCGGACTGGTCTGTACCCTTTGTGGCGCAATTACGATCCTTTGCTGCATGACTTCAGAGGCTTTCAGCAGGAGATGGAAAAGCTGTTCGCCCGTCGTACTCATGGGCAGGCATTAGACAACGAACTTCTGTCCCTACGCCAAGGGAATCAAGACCTATTAACATACATAGCCACGTTCAATAGACTCGCAGTTGAAGCAGAATGGCCAGTAGAGAAGAGAACCACGTTATTTCATCAGGGGTTGTGGGTGGAGCTCAAGGATGTTCTCGCACAAGTAGTGAACCCCCCGAAAGACTGCTCAGAAATCATTGACCTTGTTGTTCAACTGGATCATAGGTTGCAGGACCGAAGAGCAGATAGAACCAGACCGGAGCCTCGCCCTATTTATGTGCGTTCAAAGGACAATACTGCCCGAACAACGGAAGGTTCACGAGAACCAATGCAAATCGAGGGGGGTCAGATCCCCCTTGACTAAAGCGGAAAGGGATAAAAGGAGACAGCAGCATTTATGTCTGTACTGTGCAAGGTCAGGTCATTTCCTTAAACAGTGCCCTGTGAAGCCACAGAGGAGGACGGTAGGGGCCACGGACAAGGAAGATATAATCAAGGAATCGGAAAACTCCCCAGCCCGGCAAGTGTAGGGGTCCACTTGTCGAGTGAAGAAAGTGAACTACAGACCTCCCATTTTGCACTATCTGTGGTCTTGATCAATCACCAACAACCATCTCGGATGCACGCAGTAAGAACGTACATAGACAGTGGAGCCATTGGGAATTCCATCGACCAGGATCTTGCGGCAAAGATGGGGCTTCCGTTAGGCCCTAAATCAACCACCGACACTGTTACCACCGTCGACGGCACGGAAATAGCTTCTGGTCCAGTATCCCAACGCACTGCAGCTTTAACCCTTCTGTGCAAGGATGGACACCAAGAATCTATCGTTTTCGACCTCATTAAGGCACCACAGTTCCGGTTGATTTTGAGAATGCCATGGTTGGTAGCTCACAATCCTCGAATCGATTGACGAGCAAAAGAATTGCCCTTTCCCGAGACTTGCGCCCACACATGTTATCGCCAAGAGAAACAACCAATAGACACCAGAACCTCCACGCTTGCGACTGTGGCAATCGGCACCCTACCAAGTGAATATCAGGACTTTCAAGATGTCTTTCAGAAAGAACAGGCTAATACCCTGCCACCGCATAGACCATACAATTGCCAAATCGACCTGATACCCGGCGCACAAATCCCTTGTGGGAGAATGTATGCACTCACGGAACCAGAAAACCAGCACCTGAAGGCCTATCTTGACCAATACCTGGCCAACGGGTTCATCCGTCCCTCGAAGTCTCCAGCAGCCAGTCCTCTATTCTTCGTACCAAAAAAGGAGGGGGACTTGAGAACGTGCATCGACTATCGTGCACTGAACCAGATTACTGTAAAAAACTGCTACCCCCTGCCACTGATCCCTGAATTGCTTGATCAAGTCAAAGATGCCCAAATCTACACAAAACTAGACCTGAGGGGGGCAAATCACCTGGTTCGCGTAGAACAGGGGGATGAATGGAAAACCACTTTTCGCACCAAATATGGCTTGTACGAATATCAAGTAATGCACTTTGGCCTTTGCAACGCGCCAGCTGCATTTCAATACTTCATGAACGATATCCTACGGGAATTGATTGATGTCTGTGCTCTAGTGTACATCGACGATATCCTAGTATATTCCGCATCAAAGCAGGACCACGTTAAACACGTCCGATCCATATTGGAGGAACTCCATCAACACCAGCTCTACGCCAAGCTTGAAAAATGCTCATTCCACGTCTCCAAGGTAGAATTCCTGGGCTTTATTCTCAGCCCGAATGGAATCCGAATGGATGTACACAAGGTAGATGCTATCCTGAACTGGTCATCCCCAAATTGATTCAAGGGGGTTCAAAGTATGCTGGGTTTTGCAAACTTCTACCACCGGTTCATCCCAGGATTTTCGCAAATCGTGCATCCCATCACATCATTACTAAGGAAAAGCAACAAAAAGTTCCAGTGTACAACAGAAGCCGAGGAGGCTTTCCAGGAACTCAAAGCAAGATTCACATCTTCCCCAGTCTTACGCCGCCCTCATCCTGATCTCCCATACCTGGTGGAAACGGACGCCTCAAGCATGGCTATGGGAGCCGTCCTCTAACAAAAGGACCTCGAAACGGGCCAGTTACACCCTGTTGCCTTCTGGTCGCGTAAATTCACACCCCCTGAACTCAATTACGCTATCACAGACAAAGAACTCCTGGCCATTAAGTCAGCCTTTAAGGCATGGCAGCACTACCTCTTGGGCGCCAGACACACAATCACCGTAATAACTGACCACCGGAACCTCCAGTACCTAAAAACGGCAAAGGCCCAATCCTCACGACAACTACGTTGGGCTCTTTTTTTTGCTGAATAGGACTACGTGATTACATTTCGACCACGGGTGAAAAACGGGAAGGCCGATGCCCATTCCTGTATGGGGGTGGAAGAGCAAGGGTATCAGACCCCTGGCCCAATAGCAATCATCGAGAGTGACAAGCTCCTAGGACTCACAGCAACCATAACTCAGAAAGAATTACATGAAGAAATCCAAAACCTGATGAGTCCGGAGCAATTACAAGTGTGGAGTGCACAAGGAGAACATCACATGATAAAAGATCAGTTGCACTACTTCAGGAATCGTTTATTCTTACCAAACCAAGAACTACGAGAACATGTCATGTCCGGTTATCATGATTCCTTGATCGAGGGCCACCCCGGAATCGCTAAAACCCTAGCCAAGGTAAAACTAAATTATTGGTGGCCCACATGGCGTAAAGACATTATCCAATTCATCCTATCTTGTGGAGTGTGTGCTCAAAACAAGTCATCCAAGGAGAAACCGGCTGGGCTATTACAACGATTGGAAATCCCACCAGCACCCTGGCACACGTTGTCCCTCAATTTTATTACTGACTTACCACCCAGTCAAGGGTTTAACACTATTCTTGTGGTCATGGACCTATTTTCAAAAATGGCACATTTCATTCCTCTTAAGGGGCTCCCAAATGCTTCCACTCTAGCAAAGGTATTTCTTGAAGGCATCGTACGGCTCCATGGGTTTCCTTCAGTTTTGGTCTGAGACCGAGGTACTCAATTCGTATCTATCTTCTGGAGAAAATGCTGCTCTATGGCCCAGATCGACATCCGGCTATCCACCAGTCACCATCCCCAAACGGATGGTCAAACTGAGAGGACAAATCAGACGCTTGAGCAGTATCTGCGTTGCATGTTACACCAAGTTGAAGGAAGCTAGTTCGACCTATTATGGATAGCTGAATATGCTTATAATAATTCCCTACACACCAGCACTGGGCGGGCACCCTTTTATACCATGTATGGCAGGCACCCACGTACTTTTGAGTTGGACGTTCCTACAACCCTGGAAATGCCAGCAGTCAAAACCTTGCACACGACCATTTCTCAAACCTTTCAAAGGGCAGCTGAACACCTACTTCAAGCTAAGAATCTCCAAAAGACGTTTGCTGATCAACACCGAGCAAAGGCCCCCAACTACCAAGTGGGAGACAAAGTCTGGCTGGCATTTAAACACCTGTCCATTAAAGGAACCCGAACTTTCCGTCCAAGATACCTGGGTCCATTCACTGTCACCTCTGTGATAAATCCTGTGGCGGTCAGACTAGCTTTGCCGTCAAACATGCAGATTCATCCTGTGTTTCACGTGTCTCTCCTTAAACCTGTTCAACCTGGGACCTGGGTAGCAATGCCACCGCAGCCAGTAGTAGTCGCCGGGGAGCCAGAATTCGAAGTCAAGGACATCCTAGATTCAAAGTACGTCAGATCCAAAGTATACTACTTAGTAGACTGGAAGGGGTATGGTCCACAAGACAGGACATGGGAGCCTTGTGAGTACATCCATGCACCTCGCTTGCTTAGACGATTTCATCAAACCCATCCAACCAAACCAGGACCAGACAGAAGAGCCACCTTGAGAGGGGCCTTGGGGGGGAGTGCTGTCATGATTCCTGCCCCTCATGTCCCCAGCCCTCCAAGATGTCAGGCTGGAGCCAGGCCACGATCACCTACATGGCCCTCAAGGGCCTCTCCATCCCTCCAAAGACCCACTGGAGTCAGACTTGGCGCTTGTGGCACCAGACTCACTCACTCCCATAGGATAACATTGGGGATTGGACTTGTAGTGCATTGATGGGGACAAGATGGATTCCCCCACATATTTCGGTTCCCAGAACTGCATGTGCAGTCTAGTCTTTTGGGTGTGGGTCAGCCCAGAGACACCTGGGATACCCAGAGACTATTTAAGCCACGGCCAGGCTGAGAAACATGCTTTGTGTTTTCTGCACCTGCAGCGTGACACTCACCGTGTTCGGATCGGTCTCCAGTAGGCCTGCATCTTTCTTCTGCGCTCAGCTCCTGCAAGAACAAGAACACTGTTAGGAACAGCCTTACCTTGCAGCGCTTCTGTCCATCATTCATCGCTTCTTCTGTTCTGCTGGCATCTTCGGCGGTGTGATTCCCATCCCAGCACGCCGCTTCCTAAGGAAAAGGGAAAAGAACAGAAAACAGGCATTAGTAAGCATTCTGCAAATCTTCGCTTGTTTTTAAATACTGTACGAGCTTCAAACGCTTACCTGAATCCCAACCGCTCTGGGGGAACTCTGTCTCCGGAACTTCTCATCCATCTGCAAGAGGGAAAAGACACTCCAGGTTAGCGTGGAAACATCTAGAGGTGATGCATACCGTGCTTACTCACCGCATTTGTTCTTCATAACCGGCATCCACGCTGAAAACGTTGCGGCACCTAAAAGACACAGGAAAAGAACTCAGTTCAATACAAATACAAAAGGGGTGCATTGCGCTCTCACTCACCTTCAGCGCTACTCATCTCAGCAGCACGCCGCCATCCCCGGATGCCGGCCATCATCTAAGGAAGGAAATGAACGAAGTTAGAGAACTGTTCAAAAGACTCATTATACTTACCTGTCGGACTCTTGCCAGTGAAGTAACTAGGCAGCAATGAGCCCGCATCAATCAACGCGCCCCTGCGCTGAAAGCAGGATGGAGAGCACACTATCCAAGAAAACGAGGTGAGCTGTGGATCAAAGGGAAGGGTTGGACCCAGGGGAAGAAGGGGTTCAAGCACACAGAGACAATAGGGAGTTAAACTCTACCAATTCTGTGTTTCAGGCCCAGTCTCCAGTCGAATAGCCTCCAGGGAAGGGTTTGAGGTCGTAAGAGGTCAGAACAGGCTGAGTGACGTCCCCGTGGATACCAGGTGAGCGTTACAGCGTCCCCCTTGGAAGGGGAAGCAGTCTTTTCCATATCAGTGACTCTATTCTACCCCAGCTATCTGACAGAAGACCCGATTCCACTTCATACAAAAGAGGTGGGACCACTTTCTGGTGATAGTAGTTAATCATTGGGATTGCTGAAAATCTACCAAACTCCTATCAAACACCAAAGTTTTGGAAGTATTCAATTTAGATTTCTTTGCCATCCAATCATAATCGTTTTGATTCGTTTTCCTTGAATTAATTTCCACCATTTGAAAGATTGAACTTGCATTCTTTTGCTATTGGCCACATCAATTTAGGCTTGTTTTTCTTGCCATAATTTAGCAAAAGAATGTTTGATTCTTTTAACATTTAGTTGCAGATCTAGTGCTACAAGGTATTCATTGGTCGCTGTTAAGGCCCTTTGAAGGCCAATGGGTGTCAGGTTGAACAAAACAATATCATAGTCATACGCCAAGTAATCCATTGATAGACTCCACAGCTTTGGAGGGAAATTTCTTTTCTGTTTAAACGTCTTTCCCAAGTCACAGGTATAAAGGCTATATAGAAAAGGGTCCAACACACATCCCTGCCATAGCCCACATCAGCTGGGCACCCACCTTGTATAGTTTTCTTTTTGCGCTAAGCGCACCCTCGCCTTAGTATCTGTATGTAGAGCCATCAGGATGTCCTCCAGGGCCACTGGGCATTCCATCTCCCTGAGCGTTTCCCACAGGCGTTGCCTGTTTACTCGGTCAAAGGCACAGTAAATCGCCCTTTTTTCTTGTTTGGCTTGTGTCTGCAAGAGGTTTATTGTATGACAATTGTGGCCAGTACTCAATCCCTGACGAAAACCTGATTGAAATGTATCAATTATATTATTATTGTATGCCCAATCCTGCATTTGCTCCAAAATGATAGCCCGAACATTTTACTAGAAGCATCTCGAAGGGAAACAGGGCGATGGTTGGATGGAATAGCCCTGTTTCACTTCTTGTAAATTACAACAATATTTGCCTTTTTCCAAGAGGGTGGTAAGGTTTTCGTCCTAACAATTTCAGTAAATAGGACATGCAAAAAGGCTTCCCAGAGATTGGGGTTATTACAATTTGTATATACCAAAGATATATACAGACTCTCATTGCGTTCAATGGTTTTCTGTACAAACAACAATTTCTTCTCATAAGAATCAACATCAATTGATTATCATAATTATTATGCAATGATAATATAAACACAATTACATATTTAAAAATACATAGCTAAATCTACAGTATAACAGTCCATTTTAATCATACCAACACACACAACAACATACTGTGATCTAACATTCTGACTCATCCACATCAACCTCATTAATTCCCATTCAAATCCCATTGTACTGTGCACAAAACGCAATAAGAACAATTCATCAAACAAAAGAGGTCATATGATTCAACCTCATGTGCAAAGTGCTATTTGTTATCCATCAATGCACCAATGATTTCCAATTATGGCATGTATCACTCTATCATTTTGATACTGTAAATCTCCACAAACGGTGTGCAACTGTCCAAATTGAGATCCTAATGGAACAAAAGCTAGTACATTGTTGACTTGAGTTTCGGCTGGGAATGAGGTATGGTTTTCATACCACAGCCATCCTCAGGACATATATAAACTCCATTTGTGAAATCCCAATCAGAACAATAAAAGACGAGGATGCACACATGCAAAAATACTACACTGGTTTCAGTAATGCTTTGATTACAAACATTCCTCCAGGTTCTACCCCACTCTATTATCTTTGACCCAATGTGAGCAAGGGATTAATCACACCACAGTATTACTAACTCTCACAAGCTTTACAAATCATTGAAAAATAATAAAATACATCTATATTAAAAGAGTTGTACTGGCCCCACACCTAAAGCCACCCGTGCATCTAACAGACGTCATCCCCATGAGTTTGGTGTGCGGGACAGCCCACACAACCCTTTCAATTGTCCATCAGTGTGAGCATCCCAATAATGGATTTTACATCGACCCCAGCCCATCTCATGTCCACTCAGAAGTTGGAGGCTCTAATCTCTTGGTTGCAACATTATCAAACAATTCTAATCTTAAAGTTAAAAGATCCATAACACTAATTAGGATATATTTAAAGTCACAATTATACAATTTCCCCCAAGATTCAAGGCCATAATACCTCTGTAGCCACCCCGAGGGGTCTCATGTCCCCAGTCCATCAACCTACCCAATTCTTGAGATTTCAGCTAGCAATGGGTGTAATCCAATCCGCATGTATAATACAATAAAGAGTAAGATGATTCGTTTTCTCTACTCACACCCAACCATCTCAATTAGGAACCTCTGATAGATTTTCCAGCACTACAAGTCCTGACAAAATGGACTGCGCGCTAACATTGGCTTACAAAAATGTTATTTATTCAAAGTATTTTAACTAAAACTTAAACATATAAAACTACCCTTACCTAACACAGTGCAGCTTCTAACAATAGAAAAACAATAAGCTTCCGGGGGTATCCTCTTTCCAATAATCTGTGCCCCAGTGCACTAGCATGTTTGTCAAAATCACTGGTGGTCTTTCAATTTCGCTGCAGCCGCAAAAATTGTCCATACGGCATATTATCCTTTTGGGAATGTGGATGTCGACTCAAATATTCCAAAAGGGTGTTCTGGTGTGTTGGTTTTCGGTACAGTGACATGTAAATATATCCCTCGTGGTGTGACATAACTAAATCCAGAAAAGGTAATTGCTGGTTATCCCAATGACCAGTGACGGTGAGATTGTTGTTGCATTGATTGAGGCAGCCAATGAAGGCATCCAGTTGTTCTTTTTTGCCTTTCCACACAAAGAAAATATCATTCATATATTGTTTCCAATTGGAAACCTGGCTGTTGAAGGGGTTATTGTTATAGATTAATTTCTCTCCGAAGTCTGCCATATATATATTAGCTAGACTTGTAGGAAAGGCTGCCCCCATGGCTGTTCCTTGTTTTTGTACATAGATGTCATCTAGGAATTGAAAGAAATTATTGAAAAGAACAATCTGTAGAAGATTTAATACAAAATCTGTAGGTATTGTCTGTGACATGGGGCAACTGTTTAACCTGTGTTCAATAAACGCTAAAGCATCCTTCTGCGGAATATTTGTGTACAACGCTATTATGTCTAGCGTGACTAATAGGCTGGTTTCACCTTCAAACGCCAGTCCCTTGTAGTAGTTTATGGTAGCCATGGTATCTTTAAGATTGGGGTTAGACTTGAGTGTAGCATTTGCTAGACTATCCCGGCCTGGGGCGTTTGAGGACTTTCTTTTCGTAATAGCTACCCTTATTTTCTGCAGGTCAATTTTTACCTGCTCCGACCAATTACTATTGGAAGCAGGCGTTGTCTCCACCCCCTCACTTGAGTGATACAAGATACAAAAATTAGATTCCCACTCAGCTGACGGGATAGGTTGGCTTTGCAAGGAACACTAATTCATCAGATCTTTAATCAGTCTCCAGAATGAGGCTGAGTTTTTGCAGGTGAGTGAGTACAGCATTGCCTCTGAATCATTTATATAGAGCAAGATCCGATGGCCCCTTACCCAAGTTTTATAGTTGAGTCTCAGTAATCTCCCTCTTTCTTCGTAGTCGGACAACTTTTTCTTAACTGTCTCACCGCTTTGAGTTCCCTCTTTCGATCTGCCAACATGGTATCGTATTTATGTCTATACCCTTGCTTCTTTTTTTACTTCTTGCCATTTATCCCATATGGTCGATATAAATTATCCAAGGCCCATTGGATCGCTTTATCGTACGTGGCAGGATTACACAGGTCACCTTCATCCTTTCAGCCCATATAAAAACTCCCATTGAATCGATGCAATAGTGCTGGCTTCCACACTAATGCATGATTCCCTAAGTTGGCCTCTGCTGCCACTTTACAATTATTGCTTTGGGTGTCATTCACAGATTCTTGCATAGTTAAAACGTGCATGTGATGGTCACAAAGTTTTAGTGGTTTTACTCTAAAGTTATCGCATTTCCAAGATAAGGACTCAGATAAGAATACATGATCCAAAGTGGGTCTTAAGGGGCCATTTTCCCAGGTAATTTTCGGGGAGGAATGTCGTCCCTGAAATTTTTGTTTGTTATAATTAAGTTCAGATCCTATTAACCTCACTCTTTTCCTTGCCATTTGGGAAGCCCCCTGCCTGGGCACTTCAGAATACCATTTAGAATCCAGGCATTCACTATTGAAGTCGCCTAATACAATTATTTCGGCGTCCTCTTTTTCCAGAGCATTTGCAACGAGAGCTGAGAGCGCTTCCAAAAATGTTTCAATCGCTACAGATTTCGGGTTGAAATATATGTTACAAACATAACATCGGTTTGACAAAGTTCCATTATCGCCTACCACTTTTACTATTTGGATGTCCCTCCTATGTGTTTCTATATTAACAGTTTATAGCTATATGCCATTTTTCACAGCACATAAGAGGCCCCCTCACTGGGTGTCCCAGCACTCCCTGAGTAGTTTCTACTGTTAGAAGCACTTAACCATCTATTATAGGACATGCTGTCAACCAAGACTCCTGTAAACATAACAAAGCACAATCAGGTAATCAAGACAAATCTGGCTCCAAAAAATGTATGGCCTCTACAGTTCCACGAGGCTAAACAGGGGTCCACCGATCATATGCTAAAGGATTGGGGATTTTCCCCTCCAGGTAGAATAGACAAGACCGTGGACCAATCATACTCAGGCGATGGTCTCCCTGGATTTTCCTGCATGATTCCTCGCTTTTCTTGGGCTTGCATATTTATGACTACTGAGAGTGGATTTAGGGTAATTAATTCTTGAATGAACAAAGAAGGTCGGAAGGGTTGAGATAAAAAGAGATTTGGGGCTGGTTTTGGGTCCATCAAGTTCTGCACCACATCGTATCCCAGAGTTAAAAAAGATTCTAGTTCTGACAAAACCAATGCCGTAATCATTTGTGATGAGAAATTGAGTTTTGCCAAATTCAGTCTGTCTCTTACTAGAAATTGAACTAGCGCTATATCACAGGAGGAGATCAGTCTCAGGCCTGGAATCTCCCAAAACAGCACCAAAATTTGAGTTCGATTTAGCAGAGGCGAATCTCCTTTAGGGAACACATCAGATAGAATTAATGCATGCTCTTCCTGCAACATAGCCCTAGTCACTACATCTTTTTTTAAAACTTTTTTCATAGAGATTTGATTTGGGTGCCATCACAGATCATATATGCTGATGTTTTTTTGTTTTTTTTGTTTTATTGGTTAATCATATTTAAACCTTTAACATTCCTCTATTATCAAATTCATCATCATTAGATAGATACGTGTCCAATGTTTGTTCAAATGGGTTAAGTTTTGCCGATATCAGTTCACTCAGTCCAGCCGGCCTGCTAGAATTAACTCACTGTTCGGGGCCGTCTTCCTCCTGATCCAAATTTAGGGATTCAACAAATTTTAATGCGTCTAAAGTTCTGCCAACCTTTTCAGCTGTCATTAGCCGCTCCCAGCTGTCATTAGCCGCTCTTCCGTCTCCTCAGAGATGTTACTAGTATAACTACCCATGTATGACTGTCGTTTCGGTTCCAGGATCGGGCAGGCTAACATCACATGCCTGACAGATTCTAGTTGATCTTTATTTTTACAGAACCTGCAATATGCTGTTGATTTTTCAATAAGCCTTCTTCTCCATTTTACCTCTCTGGAATTCCATATGTTAAGCCTGCAGCGCATCAGCAAGTCTCTGTAGTGGTTAGATGGAAATTTCAACAGGTACGGTGGGAGCCTGTTTAGGCCTTTTTTTCCCAGATGATGTTATAAAACTGGTTTCTTTTCAGTCTTTTCGCCTGTGTTTTCTCCCAGTCCTTTTCTCGGATAGTCCTTTTGGCCTTATCTGGGTTACACTTCAGGGTGTCTTCCGAGACATCAACGTGTTCCAAGCTCGCTTTACATCTCTCTTTCCAATTGCCGAAAATCGTGTCTCCATTTGGTACCCCCATCCGCGCTAAGATTTCAAACGGCTGAGATGGGTTGTCGAGGATACACTTTGTGTAGAGGGATAAAGATTTCCATAGCACAATTGAGACCATGGATTGGAGCCTTAGCTTTGTTCTTATGAGCTCTTGCGGTAGTGAGATCGGGAGTCGCAAGATCTTTCGCCAAAAGTAGACTTCACAGAGATTCCATACTTCGCATCTTAAGGCTAGAAGTGCCTCCGCCCCATACGTAATTACAGCCATCACTTTTTGCTTGTAAAAAGTTATTATCGGCGTCAGAGAGAATTTTCCGTACCTACGATGTAAACATATTCCTTGGTTGGTCAAGGCCGTTCGTTTTTCTTGAATCAATGCATAATGCGCCTGTTCGTTGCAGTTTTTATTTATCATTATCCCAAGATACGCTGTAGTTTCCACCGCCTCCATTTTTTCCTTTTCTAATGACCACGTCTGGATTTTCCCTGCTGAATTTCTTCCACGACATGACCTCATGGTTAGAACCATGGATTTTTTGACGTTGATCTTCATGTTGTTGTCTTATAAATATTTGTTAAAGGCCTCTATCCGTCGCTGCAGTCCTATTGGCGTTTGGTCTACAAATACCGCGTCATCCGCATACAGCATCCACGGTATCTCGGTTCCGTTTATCTTCGGAGGCAAGGCACGGATCTGATCTTGGGTGATCTTCATGTCTGCCATATGTAGGACAAAGAAGAAAGGGGCTAGCGCACATCCCTGTTTTATTCCCCGGGAAGTTTTGATCTTCCTAGATAACCCTCCATTAGCTGTGATTTGGACCTGGATCGAGGTGTCAGTGTATAGGGCTTGGATAGCTTCCAGCAGGTCCGTTGGGCACCCCCAGTTCCTCAGTTTTGACCACAGGCGCTCTCTATTTATCCCATCGAACGCTTGTTCGAGGTCAATAAAGGCCAAGTAAGTCGTTTTTTTTCCATCTAAGGCCTTCGCCTTCAACAAGTTGATCAAAAACAGATTCAGGGCGGTACCAACGCCACTTACGAAGGCTGTTTGTCTTTCGTCCAAGATTTTTGCCTGGGATGCCAATTTTTTTAGGTCTCTTAGTAGGATAGACGCAAATATCTTGCCAATTGAGTCTAATAGCGCAATCGGCCTGTAATTTCTGGGGTTTCCCCGGTCCCCCTTTTTGTAAATCAGCACGATGTAAGCCTCAGTCCACGTGGTTGGTATTTGCCTAGCTTTTTTTATTTGTTGAAAAAGTATGTGTATTAAGTTGGACCAATCTTCATAATTTTCTTTCAGAATTTTGTTCGAGATACCGTCTGGGCCTGCTGCCCTGGAATTGGTAGGTTTTTTAATTAGAATTAGTATGTCGTCTCTGTCGAATTACAGGGCCCATGAGATGTCTTCAGGCCTCTATTTTGTGACTTTTTCCTGGGTTTTCCCTTCATAGAGTGAGGTATAGTGATGAAACCAGTGTTCCTTTGAGACTTGGTTAACACCTGTTGCCAATTGGTTAAGGTCCCTGTTGTTAAGTAGGTCCCACGTACTTCTTGTGTTATTTGTTGATATTGCTGCTAACATTTTCTTGGCATCTCTTTGTGTTCTTAGATAGCGGGTTAAGCGCAGCCAATTTTTGTATGTTTGCCGACACTTCCTCAGGAGTTCATATCTCTCTATGCTGTTTTTTTTTTTTAAACAATTTTTATTATTTTAAAACAACACACCAAACATTATGAAACTTGGGACGTCCATTTACAGGTCAGCATCATGATGTTACAGCTGTATCGTTAAGTCCCACTCCCTCCCACCCCCCCCCCAACTTGAGCCAATTCGTTCCTGTCATCAGCCCGTGATCCCTCAGGCGGGTGCGCGGCCTCGTCTTCTGTCTCTGCGTCACTTTGGTCGGACTGAAGCAGGCCTTTTATAGTGGCCACTAACTGTCTCCATTCAATTAGGGGTCCTACCTCCTCCTCCCCTCCACTACATATCATGTCAAACCAGACTGTCGTTTCTGCCTCTGCCCATTTCAGGAGGTCAGCCCACCACAGCTCTATCCTTGGTCTCTGGGCCGCTTTCCAGCCCATTGCTATCCTTCGTTTGGCCAGGATAGCAATGGCTTGGTCTTTCATTTTGCTTATGTGCCTTAGGTTGCGTGGCCTAGGGAAACCCCCCAACATGCATGCCCAGACCGACTCCACCTCCATGGCAATACCGTGTCCTGCTAAGCGTGTCTTCAGTTCTGACCAAAACCTTCCCACCTCCGGGCAGGACCAGAACATGTGTAGCAGTCCGGCCTCCACCTCCCCGCATCTAGGGCATTTCTGAGCCACCTGACGTCCGAACCTGGCAATCTTACTGGGGCTGAGGTATGCCCTATGCGTAACATACAATTGAATTAGTTGGAGCCTGGCATTTCGAGACACTTTCTTGTGGTATCTCTGGGCCCTTTCCCAGAGCCCATCCGACATGGGCTCCCACATCTCCTCTTCCCATATTTGCCTCAGTTGGAGCAATTCCTTCCCCATCTTGGTCCCCAGCAGCTCATATATACGAGAAATCTCATGCCCACCCTCCGAGACACCGTATATCATCTCCATAGTAGCATCCGGCTGTGCTGAGAGCACCGCCGGTGGCCACCGTGCTCGCACCCTTTTCAACATTCTAATATGGGTTATGTACTGCCCCTCATGCAGCCCAGTATCCTCTATCAGTTTCGGGAACTCCAATACCTCCCCCTCTTGCCATATGTCTTCCAGGGTGGCCAGGCCTACTGATTCCCAGTACCTACGGACCCCCTGTGTCAACTGGGGGTCCTCTCCGCATAGTGCCACCAGCGGCACCTGCGTGGAGAACGGAACAGAGTGTCCCGATAACTGCCACGCTCTATGCCGTAGCTCCCAGCCCAGTACTAGAAGCCCCGCCATCTCCCGGACCTTCGATTTGGACAGCCACACCACCTCTCTAAGGAAGAAGGGGGCCGGTTCCCTGCCCAGCAGTCTAGATTCTGCCATCTCATCGTCAGACAGCCACTTAGCCACATACTGCAGCTGCCCAGCCAAATAGTACATTTCAAAGTTCGGCAAGTTTATCCCCCTCCCCTGTCACACGAGTTTTGCAATTTCCAGAGGGCCACCCTGTTCCTGGAGTTATTCCAAATGAAGCCCCGGCACAAGCCGTGGAGGCTAGCGAAAAAGCGCCTCGGGATAACATGCGGGATGTTAGTAAAAAAATGTAGCAGTCTGGTCAAGACTACCATCTTGAGCAGGGCGGCTCTCCCCACCATAGCCAGGGGTAGCCTGGACCAAAATCCCATGCTATTTTTACTTCCTGCCACTGCCTTTACTGTGTTACGTGCGTGTTCTTCTCCCGCTGTGTGATATATGTCTATTCCGAGGTATCGGAACGACTTAATGCACCAGGGTATTGGCAATACCGGCAAGCTCTCGGGCCGGGCGTGCCTATACCTCCCCAGGGGGAACACACTGGACTTCTTGGGGTTCACGGCTATGCCGGAGAAGGCGGCGTATCTCTCTATGCTGTTGTCCTTTTTTATGCGTATGAGGTCCGCTCTATATTGTTTTCATCTGCCAACTATGAGTTCGTCACATACGTGTTTTTTTTTATTTGTTTGACTTTAATTGAATCGTGCTTAACCACATAAACTTCCAACAACCATTTATACTCGACCACCTCATCACCTTTTTTTGTGGCATCCTTGAATTCCTGTACCAGTTTTGGGATCATCTGGTTTTTCAGCCTCAGTCGATTTCTTCCCCACGACACCTCCGTTTCCAGCATTCTTTTACTCCCTATGGTTGATCTTAAATCCCAAGCGAGCTCTATTGCTGATATTCATCTCCCCCTTTATCTTTTACTCCATTTTGTGAGGGGTTTGCCATGACCAAATGGCTTAGTTGCTCAGGAGAGCAATACAGGGAGGCAACAGAAGCCCATTTCCCTTTTGGAGCCAACTC
The DNA here is from genome assembly GCF_040938575.1 of Ambystoma mexicanum. NCBI lineage: Eukaryota > Metazoa > Chordata > Amphibia > Caudata > Ambystomatidae > Ambystoma > Ambystoma mexicanum. The sequence continues at coordinate 646,423,411 of NC_090923.1, forward strand.
TGGCAAATTATGTCCCCTTTTGGGGGATTTTACCCAGTTGGAGTCCTCCTTATTTGTTAGGCACAATTTTCGCCTCCTCTATTCTAGCGTCGAAAAGGGGCTCTGCCATTGATCTCTTTGAGTGCCCACTCATTTCTCCAATTAGGCCGATACCCTCATTTTAGCTCCTGGGCATCCCAGTTCCACTCACTGCACATCGGAGCCCCTGGGTTTAGGAAACTGGAGATCATTTATGGGCTGCCTCACCTTACCTGGGCTTATTTTCAGAGGCAATTTGGGCCCAAGACCCTGTGTTTGGAAAATTGGCACTGATTGCTGAGCCATCTTCTGCAATCTTTTTTGGCTTTCCGTGGGGTGCTCCAGCTGCTGCATCTCCACCGAGGTCATGACGTTTACCAAAGCGGTGTTTGGCAAAAAGTCCTCCTCTAAAACTTAAACATATAAAACTACCCTTACCTAACACAGTGCAGCTTCTAACAATAGAAAAACAATAAGCTTCCGGGGGTATCCTCTTTCCAATAATCTGTGCCCCAGTGCACTAGCATGTTTGTCAAAATCACTGGTGGTCTTTCAATTTCGCTGCAGCCGCAAAAATTGTCCATACGGCATATTATCCTTTTGGGAATGTGGATGTCGACTCAAATATTCCAAAAGGGTGTTCTGGTGTGTTGGTTTTCGGTACAGTGACATGTAAATATATCCCTCGTGGTGTGACATAACTAAATCCAGAAAAGGTAATTGCTGGTTATCCCAATGACCAGTGACGGTGAGATTGTTGTTGCATTGATTGAGGCAGCCAATGAAGGCATCCAGTTGTTCTTTTTTGCCTTTCCACACAAAGAAAATATCATTCATATATTGTTTCCAATTGGAAACCTGGCTGTTGAAGGGGTTATTGTTATAGATTAATTTCTCTCCGAAGTCTGCCATATATATATTAGCTAGACTTGTAGGAAAGGCTGCCCCCATGGCTGTTCCTTGTTTTTGTACATAGATGTCATCTAGGAATTGAAAGAAATTATTGAAAAGAACAATCTGTAGAAGATTTAATACAAAATCTGTAGGTATTGTCTGTGACATGGGGCAACTGTTTAACCTGTGTTCAATAAACGCTAAAGCATCCTTCTGCGGAATATTTGTGTACAACGCTATTATGTCTAGCGTGACTAATAGGCTGGTTTCACCTTCAAACGCCAGTCCCTTGTAGTAGTTTATGGTAGCCATGGTATCTTTAAGATTGGGGTTAGACTTGAGTGTAGCATTTGCTAGACTATCCCGGCCTGGGGCGTTTGAGGACTTTCTTTTCGTAATAGCTACCCTTATTTTCTGCAGGTCAATTTTTACCTGCTCCGACCAATTACTATTGGAAGCAGGCGTTGTCTCCACCCCCTCACTTGAGTGATACAAGATACAAAAATTAGATTCCCACTCAGCTGACGGGATAGGTTGGCTTTGCAAGGAACACTAATTCATCAGATCTTTAATCAGTCTCCAGAATGAGGCTGAGTTTTTGCAGGTGAGTGAGTACAGCATTGCCTCTGAATCATTTATATAGAGCAAGATCCGATGGCCCCTTACCCAAGTTTTATAGTTGAGTCTCAGTAATCTCCCTCTTTCTTCGTAGTCGGACAACTTTTTCTTAACTGTCTCACCGCTTTGAGTTCCCTCTTTCGATCTGCCAACATGGTATCGTATTTATGTCTATACCCTTGCTTCTTTTTTTACTTCTTGCCATTTATCCCATATGGTCGATATAAATTATCCAAGGCCCATTGGATCGCTTTATCGTACGTGGCAGGATTACACAGGTCACCTTCATCCTTTCAGCCCATATAAAAACTCCCATTGAATCGATGCAATAGTGCTGGCTTCCACACTAATGCATGATTCCCTAAGTTGGCCTCTGCTGCCACTTTACAATTATTGCTTTGGGTGTCATTCACAGATTCTTGCATAGTTAAAACGTGCATGTGATGGTCACAAAGTTTTAGTGGTTTTACTCTAAAGTTATCGCATTTCCAAGATAAGGACTCAGATAAGAATACATGATCCAAAGTGGGTCTTAAGGGGCCATTTTCCCAGGTAATTTTCGGGGAGGAATGTCGTCCCTGAAATTTTTGTTTGTTATAATTAAGTTCAGATCCTATTAACCTCACTCTTTTCCTTGCCATTTGGGAAGCCCCCTGCCTGGGCACTTCAGAATACCATTTAGAATCCAGGCATTCACTATTGAAGTCGCCTAATACAATTATTTCGGCGTCCTCTTTTTCCAGAGCATTTGCAACGAGAGCTGAGAGCGCTTCCAAAAATGTTTCAATCGCTACAGATTTCGGGTTGAAATATATGTTACAAACATAACATCGGTTTGACAAAGTTCCATTATCGCCTACCACTTTTACTATTTGGATGTCCCTCCTATGTGTTTCTATATTAACAGTTTATAGCTATATGCCATTTTTCACAGCACATAAGAGGCCCCCTCACTGGGTGTCCCAGCACTCCCTGAGTAGTTTCTACTGTTAGAAGCACTTAACCATCTATTATAGGACATGCTGTCAACCAAGACTCCTGTAAACATAACAAAGCACAATCAGGTAATCAAGACAAATCTGGCTCCAAAAAATGTATGGCCTCTACAGTTCCACGAGGCTAAACAGGGGTCCACCGATCATATGCTAAAGGATTGGGGATTTTCCCCTCCAGGTAGAATAGACAAGACCGTGGACCAATCATACTCAGGCGATGGTCTCCCTGGATTTTCCTGCATGATTCCTCGCTTTTCTTGGGCTTGCATATTTATGACTACTGAGAGTGGATTTAGGGTAATTAATTCTTGAATGAACAAAGAAGGTCGGAAGGGTTGAGATAAAAAGAGATTTGGGGCTGGTTTTGGGTCCATCAAGTTCTGCACCACATCGTATCCCAGAGTTAAAAAAGATTCTAGTTCTGACAAAACCAATGCCGTAATCATTTGTGATGAGAAATTGAGTTTTGCCAAATTCAGTCTGTCTCTTACTAGAAATTGAACTAGCGCTATATCACAGGAGGAGATCAGTCTCAGGCCTGGAATCTCCCAAAACAGCACCAAAATTTGAGTTCGATTTAGCAGAGGCGAATCTCCTTTAGGGAACACATCAGATAGAATTAATGCATGCTCTTCCTGCAACATAGCCCTAGTCACTACATCTTTTTTTAAAACTTTTTTCATAGAGATTTGATTTGGGTGCCATCACAGATCATATATGCTGATGTTCTTTTGTTTTTTTTGTTTTATTGGTTAATCATATTTAAACCTTTAACATTCCTCTATTATCAAATTCATCATCATTAGATAGATACGTGTCCAATGTTTGTTCAAATGGGTTAAGTTTTGCCGATATCAGTTCACTCAGTCCAGCCGGCCTGCTAGAATTAACTCACTGTTCGGGGCCGTCTTCCTCCTGATCCAAATTTAGGGATTCAACAAATTTTAATGCGTCTAAAGTTCTGCCAACCTTTTCAGCTGTCATTAGCCGCTCCCAGCTGTCATTAGCCGCTCTTCCGTCTCCTCAGAGATGTTACTAGTATAACTACCCATGTATGACTGTCGTTTCGGTTCCAGGATCGGGCAGGCTAACATCACATGCCTGACAGATTCTAGTTGATCTTTATTTTTACAGAACCTGCAATATGCTGTTGATTTTTCAATAAGCCTTCTTCTCCATTTTACCTCTCTGGAATTCCATATGTTAAGCCTGCAGCGCATCAGCAAGTCTCTGTAGTGGTTAGATGGAAATTTCAACAGGTACGGTGGGAGCCTGTTTAGGCCTTTTTTTCCCAGATGATGTTATAAAACTGGTTTCTTTTCAGTCTTTTCGCCTGTGTTTTCTCCCAGTCCTTTTCTCGGATAGTCCTTTTGGCCTTATCTGGGTTACACTTCAGGGTGTCTTCCGAGACATCAACGTGTTCCAAGCTCGCTTTACATCTCTCTTTCCAATTGCCGAAAATCGTGTCTCCATTTGGTACCCCCATCCGCGCTAAGATTTCAAACGGCTGAGATGGGTTGTCGAGGATACACTTTGTGTAGAGGGATAAAGATTTCCATAGCACAATTGAGACCATGGATTGGAGCCTTAGCTTTGTTCTTATGAGCTCTTGCGGTAGTGAGATCGGGAGTCGCAAGATCTTTCGCCAAAAGTAGACTTCACAGAGATTCCATACTTCGCATCTTAAGGCTAGAAGTGCCTCCGCCCCATACGTAATTACAGCCATCACTTTTTGCTTGTAAAAAGTTATTATCGGCGTCAGAGAGAATTTTCCGTACCTACGATGTAAACATATTCCTTGGTTGGTCAAGGCCGTTCGTTTTTCTTGAATCAATGCATAATGCGCCTGTTCGTTGCAGTTTTTATTTATCATTATCCCAAGATACGCTGTAGTTTCCACCGCCTCCATTTTTTCCTTTTCTAATGACCACGTCTGGATTTTCCCTGCTGAATTTCTTCCACGACATGACCTCATGGTTAGAACCATGGATTTTTTGACGTTGATCTTCATGTTGTTGTCTTATAAATATTTGTTAAAGGCCTCTATCCGTCGCTGCAGTCCTATTGGCGTTTGGTCTACAAATACCGCGTCATCCGCATACAGCATCCACGGTATCTCGGTTCCGTTTATCTTCGGAGGCAAGGCACGGATCTGATCTTGGGTGATCTTCATGTCTGCCATATGTAGGACAAAGAAGAAAGGGGCTAGCGCACATCCCTGTTTTATTCCCCGGGAAGTTTTGATCTTCCTAGATAACCCTCCATTAGCTGTGATTTGGACCTGGATCGAGGTGTCAGTGTATAGGGCTTGGATAGCTTCCAGCAGGTCCGTTGGGCACCCCCAGTTCCTCAGTTTTGACCACAGGCGCTCTCTATTTATCCCATCGAACGCTTGTTCGAGGTCAATAAAGGCCAAGTAAGTCGTTTTTTTTCCATCTAAGGCCTTCGCCTTCAACAAGTTGATCAAAAACAGATTCAGGGCGGTACCAACGCCACTTACGAAGGCTGTTTGTCTTTCGTCCAAGATTTTTGCCTGGGATGCCAATTTTTTTAGGTCTCTTAGTAGGATAGACGCAAATATCTTGCCAATTGAGTCTAATAGCGCAATCGGCCTGTAATTTCTGGGGTTTCCCCGGTCCCCCTTTTTGTAAATCAGCACGATGTAAGCCTCAGTCCACGTGGTTGGTATTTGCCTAGCTTTTTTTATTTGTTGAAAAAGTATGTGTATTAAGTTGGACCAATCTTCATAATTTTCTTTCAGAATTTTGTTCGAGATACCGTCTGGGCCTGCTGCCCTGGAATTGGTAGGTTTTTTAATTAGAATTAGTATGTCGTCTCTGTCGAATTACAGGGCCCATGAGATGTCTTCAGGCCTCTATTTTGTGACTTTTTCCTGGGTTTTCCCTTCATAGAGTGAGGTATAGTGATGAAACCAGTGTTCCTTTGAGACTTGGTTAACACCTGTTGCCAATTGGTTAAGGTCCCTGTTGTTAAGTAGGTCCCACGTACTTCTTGTGTTATTTGTTGATATTGCTGCTAACATTTTCTTGGCATCTCTTTGTGTTCTTAGATAGCGGGTTAAGCGCAGCCAATTTTTGTATGTTTGCCGACACTTCCTCAGGAGTTCATATCTCTCTATGCTGTTTTTTTTTTTTAAACAATTTTTATTATTTTAAAACAACACACCAAACATTATGAAACTTGGGACGTCCATTTACAGGTCAGCATCATGATGTTACAGCTGTATCGTTAAGTCCCACTCCCTCCCACCCCCCCCCCCAACTTGAGCCAATTCGTTCCTGTCATCAGCCCGTGATCCCTCAGGCGGGTGCGCGGCCTCGTCTTCTGTCTCTGCGTCACTTTGGTCGGACTGAAGCAGGCCTTTTATAGTGGCCACTAACTGTCTCCATTCAATTAGGGGTCCTACCTCCTCCTCCCCTCCACTACATATCATGTCAAACCAGACTGTCGTTTCTGCCTCTGCCCATTTCAGGAGGTCAGCCCACCACAGCTCTATCCTTGGTCTCTGGGCCGCTTTCCAGCCCATTGCTATCCTTCGTTTGGCCAGGATAGCAATGGCTTGGTCTTTCATTTTGCTTATGTGCCTTAGGTTGCGTGGCCTAGGGAAACCCCCCAACATGCATGCCCAGACCGACTCCACCTCCATGGCAATACCGTGTCCTGCTAAGCGTGTCTTCAGTTCTGACCAAAACCTTCCCACCTCCGGGCAGGACCAGAACATGTGTAGCAGTCCGGCCTCCACCTCCCCGCATCTAGGGCATTTCTGAGCCACCTGACGTCCGAACCTGGCAATCTTACTGGGGCTGAGGTATGCCCTATGCGTAACATACAATTGAATTAGTTGGAGCCTGGCATTTCGAGACACTTTCTTGTGGTATCTCTGGGCCCTTTCCCAGAGCCCATCCGACATGGGCTCCCACATCTCCTCTTCCCATATTTGCCTCAGTTGGAGCAATTCCTTCCCCATCTTGGTCCCCAGCAGCTCATATATACGAGAAATCTCATGCCCACCCTCCGAGACACCGTATATCATCTCCATAGTAGCATCCGGCTGTGCTGAGAGCACCGCCGGTGGCCACCGTGCTCGCACCCTTTTCAACATTCTAATATGGGTTATGTACTGCCCCTCATGCAGCCCAGTATCCTCTATCAGTTTCGGGAACTCCAATACCTCCCCCTCTTGCCATATGTCTTCCAGGGTGGCCAGGCCTACTGATTCCCAGTACCTACGGACCCCCTGTGTCAACTGGGGGTCCTCTCCGCATAGTGCCACCAGCGGCACCTGCGTGGAGAACGGAACAGAGTGTCCCGATAACTGCCACGCTCTATGCCGTAGCTCCCAGCCCAGTACTAGAAGCCCCGCCATCTCCCGGACCTTCGATTTGGACAGCCACACCACCTCTCTAAGGAAGAAGGGGGCCGGTTCCCTGCCCAGCAGTCTAGATTCTGCCATCTCATCGTCAGACAGCCACTTAGCCACATACTGCAGCTGCCCAGCCAAATAGTACATTTCAAAGTTCGGCAAGTTTATCCCCCTCCCCTGTCACACGAGTTTTGCAATTTCCAGAGGGCCACCCTGTTCCTGGAGTTATTCCAAATGAAGCCCCGGCACAAGCCGTGGAGGCTAGCGAAAAAGCGCCTCGGGATAACATGCGGGATGTTAGTAAAAAAATGTAGCAGTCTGGTCAAGACTACCATCTTGAGCAGGGCGGCTCTCCCCACCATAGCCAGGGGTAGCCTGGACCAAAATCCCATGCTATTTTTACTTCCTGCCACTGCCTTTACTGTGTTACGTGCGTGTTCTTCTCCCGCTGTGTGATATATGTCTATTCCGAGGTATCGGAACGACTTAATGCACCAGGGTATTGGCAATACCGGCAAGCTCTCGGGCCGGGCGTGCCTATACCTCCCCAGGGGGAACACACTGGACTTCTTGGGGTTCACGGCTATGCCGGAGAAGGCGGCGTATCTCTCTATGCTGTTGTCCTTTTTTATGCGTATGAGGTCCGCTCTATATTGTTTTCATCTGCCAACTATGAGTTCGTCACATACGTGTTTTTTTTTATTTGTTTGACTTTAATTGAATCGTGCTTAACCACATAAACTTCCAACAACCATTTATACTCGACCACCTCATCACCTTTTTTTGTGGCATCCTTGAATTCCTGTACCAGTTTTGGGATCATCTGGTTTTTCAGCCTCAGTCGATTTCTTCCCCACGACACCTCCGTTTCCAGCATTCTTTTACTCCCTATGGTTGATCTTAAATCCCAAGCGAGCTCTATTGCTGATATTCATCTCCCCCTTTATCTTTTACTCCATTTTGTGAGGGGTTTGCCATGACCAAATGGCTTAGTTGCTCAGGAGAGCAATACAGGGAGGCAACAGAAGCCCATTTCCCTTTTGGAGCCAACTCTGGCAAATTATGTCCCCTTTTGGGGGATTTTACCCAGTTGGAGTCCTCCTTATTTGTTAGGCACAATTTTCGCCTCCTCTATTCTAGCGTCGAAAAGGGGCTCTGCCATTGATCTCTTTGAGTGCCCACTCATTTCTCCAATTAGGCCGATACCCTCATTTTAGCTCCTGGGCATCCCAGTTCCACTCACTGCACATCGGAGCCCCTGGGTTTAGGAAACTGGAGATCATTTATGGGCTGCCTCACCTTACCTGGGCTTATTTTCAGAGGCAATTTGGGCCCAAGACCCTGTGTTTGGAAAATTGGCACTGATTGCTGAGCCATCTTCTGCAATCTTTTTTGGCTTTCCGTGGGGTGCTCCAGCTGCTGCATCTCCACCGAGGTCATGACGTTTACCAAAGCGGTGTTTGGCAAAAAGTCCTCCATGAATGCCAAATTTAAATCAGCTGGTTTGCCCACACTCTCCATGTCTGAATACACTACCATGATGCTTTGATCCAAACTTTTGACAGATTTTACAGCAGGTTTACAAACTTGTCAATTGGGCCCTTCAGCCATTCCACTGAGCTCTTTGCTTGCTTGTTTAGTTTCTTCTTTGACTTTCTTGGAGGACATGGTGGTTTTTTGCTTACATGTTTTGCAGGAGTTAGATTATCCAGGCTACCAATACGAACCTCCTCCTCGGTTGTGGTGTAAAGGCTTTGTCTTGGTCTGCAAATCTCCACAATAGTAGGGGAAAGGCTTTGACTACGCCATAAGTTCCTCATGAAGCTTTGCAAGCCACTTCGCCCTTGTTTTGGGAGAATCAACAGATTCTTTGCTTTCTTTAGTTTTAGGCTGTGCCATTTAGTTTCCTTGCCCATGTGTGTTTATTACCTGTCCACCATTTTACCCTGCTCAGCTCTTCCGATTTCTTTCGTGTTTGGAGAGGGAGGCTCAAGGCCAGGACTTGTGCTGGCTTCTAGGCCCTGCACCCCGCCTCCGGAATGTAGTGAGCCAACTTTACCAGAGCATTCTCCTTCACACTGAAGCCTACCATGAATAAAACACTCCTAAAACACCAATTTGGGGGACATTGTGGTTAGGAGTGCACGCTGTTCACTATACTCCTCCGAAATTAAATCATATGAGTTCCCCATCTGGTAAAAGGGTAAAATTCAAAGCGTGAAGGGCAGAGCCTAGCATATTGGGTACATCATGTATGGTAGTGTGCATTTGAATGGGCCCTCGTCTTTTGTGAGAGATCCCGCAGTGAGAGGTCCAAAGGTGAAGGCATTTGCTCGGGGTCCAAAGGCTCAGAAGTAAACAACGTCGGAGATTGGGACATATTTTAATTTGTAACAAATTGGGGCCCTGAAGAAAAATAGATTTTGTGTTTCCAAGTTTGACTCTGGGTGCTGTGGCAAAGCATTTTTCCGAGCAGTCGCTTCTTGAAATGACTCGAGAGAAGTCACCACCATATCTTTGCTCATATTGAGGCAGGATAGCTGTAAAAGTGCAGTATCAGCCAGTGGTGGAACAGTGAGGAGACCGGGGATAAGCAGAGGCTTTGTTGATGTGAGCCTACCACCTGCTTGGTAATCCCAATTTGGCCCGCCAGGTTTTCTGAGTGGGAGATTTTAGCACCGCTCCTTAAGTAATACATCCTCATTGGTATCAGACTGGGTGGATTAGGGTAGGTCGATTAGAAGGGCAGAAAAGGAATAAGCACTCCCTTCAAGTTCCTAACCTTTATGTCGTTGATAAAATCACACACTTTGCTAAATATGCAAGAGCATTTGCACGGTCACGGCGTAGATGTGCCTATACATGTGACTCACTTTGACTCACCCGTAAGCACTCCCCTCGCTCTTGTCCTCAGCCTCTTGTTCGTTTTAAGGATGTAACGTGTTGACAGCACTGCTCAGAGTGGCGAGATTCACCAGAGTGGTGTAGTTTGGAGGTAGGAATGAGAACGAGAAGCATCAGAGAAACCGCAGGAAACACAGTAAACACACTCGCAGCTCTCTACTGAGCTTCGCTGTGGCTGCTGGTTTTGATGTAATTGCTCCAACTTCAAAGGGATGGAGACTGTAGAAAGACTCTGCACAGGTATGCGCCACTGCAAAACTCCTTCCCAGTACCAGTAAACACACTCACAGCACTCTGCTGCGCTTCACTGTGGCTGCTGGTTTTGATGTAATGGCTCCACCTTCAAAGGGATGGAGACTGTAGAAAGACTCTGCACAAGTATGCCACTGCAAAACTCCTTCCAGTACCAGTAAACACATTCGCAGCACTCTGCAATTCGGGATTTCCAAACCAACCTTATTCTTAGGAGAGCATAGCAGTTTCCTAGATACTCTTGGGGACTTTCCAGCCCATACATAGATGGCCAGTTTGCCTTGATTATTATATTTTATCAGGCCTTGCCTGTCAAATCCCCCCCCCACCACTCATGGAATTATTTTGAGATTTGCGTACTGCAGTTTTTCACTTTATCTGGGCTGGAAAGTCCACTAAAGTATCTAGGAAAATGGTCATCTATGTAGCTTCCATTTTCTCCAACCATGACACTGGAAGTGTCCTCCATTTGTCAAGGTCTGATTTTATTTGCTGCAATATGCAGGGGTAATTTGCCTTGAGCTAGATCCTCCACTGTACTCGTTAATCACACTCCCTAATATTATATGTGTTTATTGGACCACTTCAGGGAAGCCATACCTCCGTACTTGAGATTGATCTTCTGGGCATAATGTAATATTGAGAATTTTGGATTTGCTAAGGTTGACCCTAAAAACAGTAACCTATCTATTTCATTCTTAAAAGCGATGATGTGGAGCCTCATTACGAGTGTGCCGGTCTGGTAACCATGGTGCCATTAAGCCTACCGGCACTGTTGTTGCCGAACTGGCACACTACGAGTCTGTCTGCCGGAGTCGCTATGCCCAGCAGGTCTGCTCTGCTCTGCTGTGCACAGTGACCACGGTAAGCAGACCGTAATGGAAGCACCTCTGTGTTCCCCATTCCCATTGAGTCCTAGTGGACTCAATGGGAATGGGGAATTATATTTACCGGCGCCTGACTTCCCGGAACGCTGGGGTCATAATGCCCCAGTGATTCCGGCAAGCCAGGCCCCGGTAAATATTGCAAGTCTGGCAGCAACCTGCAGGTTATACCGGCACGGTTACCGCCGGACTTATAATGAGGCACTGGTTTGGTCAACGAGATCAAAATATCATCACCAAACATACTAAGTTAATATTCCTTGTTATCAAATGGAATACCATGAATTCAGAATGTACCCTAACAGAGAAAGCCAAAGGTTCCAAGGCTAAGATATATAACAAAAGTGAAAGTGGGTATCCTTATTTTGTGGCCCAAGCAAGACAAAAGGTACTAATACAAGACCTATTCATTAAAACTCTTGCTCCGGGGTGGGGATTTAAATTTCGCTTGCATCATTGGCAAGAACAGGGTGAAAGCCCATTTCTGATATACGGAAAATAAAGATCAGTCCAATTGGTGAAAAGCTTCTCAGCATATAAGAAAACTAAAATGGAAAGATTTTTTTTCTTTCAGATCTTTTCAATAAGATATGACGATCTCAGCAACTACCGCTGCATCACCCATCTTCCCTTTGCTCAGTAAGATCCCAACTCCTCCAACACATGAAGCTAACAACCTCCTTCAGTCCTACCAATTTGGCCTTAGATCCAGTTGCAGCACAGAAGCAGCTACCATAAAGGGGATCAATGATGCCCTTAAATTCCTTGGTGATGGCCATCCTTGCCTCCTGGTTCTCCATGACCTCAGCAGCATTTGACACAGTAGACCACCAGACACTCACCAACAATCTACATTGTTGCATCGTCCTCAGCTGGTCCAAACTGTACCTTGTTAATCACCACCAGTTTGTACAAAGGGATTCCTCCAGATCACCAACTCTACCCATCTCATGTGGAGTCGCGCAAGGATCCATCCTCTCACCTGTGATCTTCAATCTTTACATGGAACCACTTGGAACCCTCCTCACTCCATACAACATCCACATCCACCAATACGCAGATGACACACAGCTCTACCTCAAGATATCCTCCATCAAAGACATACACAATTTCAAGGCCTCCCTCTGAATGATCCAATTGTGCATGTTGTGACAATTCAGAGAATTTCATCACTTCTCCCCACAGGGGATCCCTTCCCTGTGAGTCTAGGGAGGTGAGCCCGCTAAGCAACATTCCGCCTAAGGGTGGCAGTAAGCGGGACCTCAGAGGGAGAGACTCCCCTCTTGGGGACAAGGACTCCCGTTCTGTGAAGGAACTCCCCGTCCCACTTTCACATGAATCCCTCAAACCATCACTGTCTCAGAAGTCCTATTCTGAAGAAACTACTATCTGCTATTGTAAAGCAACTTCTAGTAATAAAAAGTTCAACACATATCCACTGACAAGAGTGGCAGAGTAATACTGATCACTCCTCCATGGCAAATAGAGAATACTGTGAAGAGTGGGAACTATGGAGTAAGAAGGAATACTCCAAAGAAAGAGAAGGACAAAGATCCTCCGCTGGGGAGGACCCAGATCAGATGCATAAAAAGCAAGGAAGGACATGCATTAGGAGAGCATGTTCACCGAGCAGTTGAAACCCGGGAAGTTCGAACCTGGGAGAGAGAAGGCAGGACATTCCGGGAGGTCCTTGGTCGAGAGGACATGGAGAATGAAAAAAACTCCAGCCGTGTAGAAGCCAGCAGGGAGCCGACTCCTTTGTGTGGTAAGCAGTACCAGGTGGTGACGTAACCTCAAGGAGGTGGGTTGCATGGTCCGACAAAGACACTGAGAACCATCCAGCAAAATACTCTGCAGTGCTGCAGAGACTGAAGCAGAGAAGGAGAAGGTGGTGCTGGCAGCTTTTATTGAGACGGCATGATCACAACCCCACAGGAAGAACCAGTGACTCCAACCCAACAAGCCAGAGGTAATGGAAATGGCAGGAGACCCAGAAGGGGCCACAGGCACGCGCTAAACAACAGAGAGTATCACTAATACCGAGAGATTCATCATACTCATCCCAGTAACTGTAACAGTAGTAACATATGTAAAAAATACTGAGAAACTCATCATACTCATCGCAGTAACAGTAAAACCTGTAAAGAGTGTAATGAATACAGAGAGACTCATTCTCATCTTAGTAACAGTAAAAGCAGTAAAGAATATAACGAATACCATGGGACTTCATCCTACACATCCCAGTAACGGTACAAGATGCAGAACATATAACGAATACCAAGGGACTCATCATATTTGTCCCAATCAGTATTAAATCAGCAGAGTATGTATCACATAAAGAGGGACCCCTCACATTCGTCCCAGTGATTACAAAAACAGCAAAGATACTGAAGAAAGTTCAAAGACTGGGAATACTTGTCTCAGTGATTGGGAAGACCAAGACAATAGCAAAGAGAAACAGAAGAACCTACATTGTGGTTCCTATAAGTGGAAGTGCTTGGAAGATAAAGTGGTACAAGTAATCAGGGACACTGGTCTACGTGGAATGAGAAACTGTAAAACAAGTACAAGAAAGATATTAAGGCAAACAAAATTCAGAAGAATAGAGGCCAAGACCCTTGAGTAGGGAAACAAGGAACTGTAAATAAGTCTAGACAGGGGATACTTTAGAGTAGGTGGAAGAGTCCCCTTGAGGAATTAAAGGAACTGAATGACTATGTCACAAGGAACTATCTCAAGATAGACTATTATGTCTGAGAAAGGACTTTCCAGGAGAAGGGAACACTTCTCCTGGAACCGCTTTTGCTTGTTTTTGTTGGTTGATGCAACCTCTAGTGGTAGGGTCCGTGTAGGGCAGCTTTTGGACAGAGGATGGATTATTTTGATTTGGACTACATCATTGACGATGAGCACCCTACTTAGATTTCAGTTATGTAGGGATAGGGTCGATAGACCTTTTGTTTATTATTTAAATAAAATCACAGGTAGAAATGCCACCTTTTTGTTCACCTCCTTCTGACCAGTGCTTACCTGAAATTCAACCAATCCAAGACTGAATTCCTACTGCTGACCAACAACACTGAACACCCAGACATCCAGAGCTGACTCTCTGCTATGCACCTCGAGGGCTTCACACCCTAGCTGACCACCTGCACCAAGTGCTTTGAGTTTGACATTGATGGACATCTCTCCTTCAAACAGCACCTAGCAAGGAGGACACAAAGAGCTTGGTACCAACTTTCTCTCCTGCAAAAAATCAAGCCCTTCATCTCCGAAAACAACTTCATATCCGCTGTCCAAGCCCTGGTCCTCTCCCACCTGGATGTTGGCAAAGCTCGTGTTTTGGGCACTTTTGTCCCTATCAATCTTTAAAATTCACCCCTTTTTTGCCCACATGCCATTATGGTCATATTCTCTCTTAACAGTGCACATAGTTCCGCCAGTTTTGATGGAAAAGCGGCACCTCATGTGCTCGACAAAAACATACAATTATATGTTTCAGCTGTTTTGCTGTAAACTGTCCGCAATTTTTGATTCAAAGATGGCTGCTCAGCCTGCAAAAATGGTTTGGAAGCTGCGGTCTAGTTGCGCGCAGCCTCTCTACTAAACCACTTCCGGATGTGGCAACCGTGTATGCATTCTGATACAACACGGCGTCTAGTTGCATCCAAACGAGGAGCGGGTCTCTGATACAACATCGCAAACATAAACGGAAGGTAAGCTAAGCAGCGGTGCGCTCACATCTTTTTTAAGTCTTTCGTACTTAACACTATGCCCGGCTAGAAATATTCAATTTTTCGTTTTTACACAGTCCGGCACCATGAAATGCTAAGCAACACGCTGGCCATGCGTACAGACATTCAACTACCTTGTTTGCGGGAACATCCATATGAGGTATTTCTATAAATTATGTCATTTAAATGCCATCAGCTTCTGCATGTGGTGAATAACATCCTGTTCACATGCTGGTTTCACGGTTGCACACATCAGGTGCCAGTATGGCACCACTGCAATATCAGTAATAATTATGCACTGATTTGCGTGCAAGCACTTTTAATTACAAATAACACACTTAACGTTTAGAAGTCCACGTGATGCTCAGGAAAATAATAATACTAATTTGCTTATAGATAAAAACAATAAGAAACATTTTGCAAAATGCGAGTTTCCCTAAGTTACTTTCATTTTTTGTTCATTTTAGCGCTAATCACTGCGAGACCACACAGTGATAGAAGCCGAATTTGGCTAAACCATCCTCCCTATTCGCGACCATACACGTTACCAAAGCAATTGAAAGGTTAGTGCAATGAGTTGTAAGTGCACTTTAATAGAGATATGCCACCCTTTAGTTTGGTTTTTATACTTTCATGTTACCAATTCGCCGTTCTTTGTGCCTTTTGGTTTTTAGATTGCCATAACGGGAAAAGTTATTTGACGGTTCCTCACCCTCCATTCTGACACTATTTATGTGATGTCACTATCTTTCGTCCTGAAGACGGGTTCAGTATACATCTATTAGCGGTTAAAGTCGGCTATAGATTCTTCCCAAGCATCATCACTGTTTCCCAGAAACACATTTCTCTGTGTCGACGGAGTCAAGGACTAGCGATTACCATTTAAATACTATAAAAATCATTATGTGTTCATCACACATTACTACTAACATCACAATGTTGCCACTTTATGAAATTTGTGGTTCTGTTCAATTATTGAAAAACATGACCGTCACATGAGTTTTTTTTTATGTGATATTTTTTCTGTTTGTCAACAAAATACATTTTTGTCCATTGTCTTACATGGAAAATATTCCAAGTGTTTTTATACGTACTGATTAAAATGTTCATCTCTATTCTCTCTGTTTGGATCTGTTGACCGACATGTTAAGTAGCACTTGTTACAACTAAGCACATCTAATGTGTGTATAGGTGGGTAGCTGTTTTTGTGGCATTTTCTGTTACTTGCTGCAATTTGGACCACATCACCATGACCTTCATCGAACTGCAATGGCTCCCGCTACACGCCCATATAAATTCTGCTGCATCATATACAAGGCTGTCACCCTAAAGTCCCCAAGCTACCTCACTGAGAAACTCAGCAAATCTAGAGGTCCGTGATCCAACAGAAGTAAAGACATGTACAGACTTAAAATTTGCTGGTGCAGGAAGGAAAAAGACAGAAGACAAGCCTTCTCTATCTATGCCCCCAGAACCTGGAACCTCCTCACCATCAACATCCGACTCGCCCCCTCACTTCTACTGTTGAGAAAGGAGCTAAAAACCCTCCGCTTCAAGGAATGGCTCCTCCCTAGCACTGATGTCCATACACCGTCCACTCCCCACCTTATCTGAGACTGGGTGATTTGATACCCATCGTTTCCTCCCCTGGGTTACTTATAGATCCATTGCTGACTATTGCCCTCCCTCCTTTGTTGTTAGATCCTCACACCCTTGTTTCTATGCTCCCTAACCTTATTCTTGGTCCTATGATTGTAAAGTGCTCCATTGCTTCCCGAAGCTAGATCTGCGCTCAATAAATACCCTAATAATGATAATAACATGTCTGCAGAATCTGCAATAGGTAGTATCCTCACCCTGTTCAGGGATGATGGTAGTCCATCATTCATGCTTAATGTCAGTAATTGATCTCCCGGCTATGAAAGAATGATATGGCTCTGTGAGCTTAGGTATTCATTTAGGCTCATACCTTTCATAAAAAGCACTGGTAAACCCAACTGGGCCCATCCCCTTCCTCTGCATAGTTAGTTAATAGAAACAGCAATTTCATCCCGGGGGATCACTGCCTCCCAGGAGTCTTCCTGTTCCTGGTTGGGTTTAATTAAGTGAACATAGTTGAGTTGTGCACTTTGAGGCACTCAAGGCGCATGATAGACTTCATGAACATTCTGTAGAAATCCAAGAACTCTTTCTTTTAGTAAATTCATCTGTGTGTAGGGCTTCGTCTACCCCCTTAGTTCCCGGGTAGTTGAGAAATGTGAAGACCCCCATCATTAAATTAGCAAGCATCCTATCCCCTTTGTTGGATTTCTGATAATATTGTTGTCTAGGGCAAAGCAAGTATAATTAAATGTTTTTTCGAGATAAGCTAGCAAAGGATCTTTTTTATACACTGCTTCACACTTTCTTGGCTCGTGTGACAATTGACACTCTTTTTCACTCCATAAGAGACTATGAGCTGCAGTCATGGAAATTGCCTGCCCCCACACACACCTTTTTGAAAATGTACCGGCACACCTAGTGATCTGCTGCTTCACTGCTCATGTGACGGGCAGCGGAAGAAACACATGGGGCTCAAGGGCAGGGGTCTCAGGTTGGTGGCTAAGCAGCCTGTAGTGTGCAGCAAGCGGTCCCTATGAACCGCTGTGTTAATTGCTTAGCTCACAGCTGCATGCATTTTTTAAATAAAAGTAAATGCCAGCCCAGCAGGCAGCAGAGGACCAAAGGACGGCGGTGGTTCTCCCCTGCCCATCCACAGCACTGTCACTTGGGAGAAAAGTAGGAATAGGAGAAATAAAGATTACTGGTAAGTAAGCTGTTCAGTAATTGTGAAATTCCAACTGGTTATTCAACTCTTTAACATGTTGTTCTACTGTTGGAGAGTGGGGCCTGTGTGTCTGAAAGGTTTGTAGGGCTGCAACAGTGTTCATCATATAATAATCCCGCGCCTCTGATGGGACTGAAGTTGCTCCAAACCAAGCTACGCCTAACCTGATGACGCCCAGGGTGGGTGAAACAGGCCTGTGGTTTCTTGTGGTCTTGTGCAGAAGGGGTGACACCAAGCAGTTCTAGCTGGACTGTCCCGTTAAGACCAGGCCTGGCTTGCCATTTATGGTGTTCCCTTTTCTATAATGGCTTGGCAGGCAGAGGAACGATGGTCTGGGAAGGTTGCCTAGTGCTGTGCCAGAGGTTCGTATTAATTAAAAACCTTCCAATCATCTGTACTTTTGTTTGCTTTGGTACCCAGCCCCTACTGCATACACAGTAATGTACATTAATTAGGGCATTGCTGGAGCATCATTTTTATTCACATTGCACTGCACTCTGAATAGCTATATCAATGTGCATTCCTCGCTATTGAACCCAAAGTTAAATGGGGATAGCAGAGTCCCTATCTGGAATAAAATACTTTCCTTGTTGTCCCGTACATTGGGATGGAGCCAGGCTCAGACTGGGGCATAAAATTGTCTCAGGCACCAATGAAAATGTTGCAGATGTCAATTCATTCCTTTTGTGACATACTGTTTGAGTAGGACCCAAGGGGGAGTTTTTTGATAAAATCTGATGCAAATTGTGCATTTTAAAGATACGTATACATCAACAATGGTCAAAACTAATAGCCGCATAGTGAAGTAACTCATTAAGCTGGCCCATGCTGGCCAAAGAACTGGCCACTTTGACCAGAAATTGGCAATCACCAGGAGACAGGCTTGTTTCTTGTGTTTCATATCTTTGCGCATGCTCCATTAAGAGTATTAAAGCAGACAGGTACATATCTGCAAAATGTGTTCCGTGGCATTTTTAAAAGCTAGTGGGAGCTCACTTCTCACATCTACCTCTGACCCAGCAGTCTGAGGAATGTGGTGAGGCTGTGCTCACTATCTGTAAGGGGCCGCCTAGGCAAAAGAAACGCTTCCAATTCTTGCTCCATATCTGCATCATCAACATTAATGTTCTGATAGTCCGTCTGGTGGCCGGCAGAATGTTTGGCACTGTGGCTGGCGAGCACCTCTTGAGCAATCAATGTATACATTGTTTTTCTCACCGATGCTTTCATCAAGTTGGTATTTGATGTTGTCTATCATGTGCCATTTTCTGCAAAGGGACCTTTTTATGGTTCCCTACTATTTCTCACCACTCCTACTTTCGGCTTGAACCTGTAAGTAGCAAGTCACAGGTTACTACTACCTTTCGAGACGTCGTTGCAGACCTCAAGCTGAGTGCAGTTTTAGCCGAGCACCAGACGGTACAAGCCTTCTCATGGTGTCTTGGTTACCACTCGATTATCTCCTTAGCATCGTCTATTCCAGCTCTCCTTTTCACTGACGACAGACATATTTTACAGATTAGCGACTCCCCTGACCATCAGTGATCAGGCTCGCTCTCGATATCTTTGAGGTTATGCAAGTCAGAAATACTCTTACTTCATATGTTCCGATTACTCACATATATGAACCATATCAGCACTAAGCATGATGAGTGATACTATCGATAAGTGCACTGCTTCTGGCATGTGACACTAACTAAGGATCTCTTATGGGTAAGACTACGATTCACACCTTTCACGAGATCCCGCCGCTGACAAAGACACGTCTCAGTCTTTTTGTTGTATGGTATACTACTTGTGCGCTGGATTTCAGCATGTGCGCTAATATTTTGCATGCACGTATCAGTCAACTGGAAAAAAGTAGATGCATCACATACACCGTGCTGTTTGACAATTGTTGCTTAATGTATGGTTTCTCCCACAACCCCCATGTGTTTTCTCTAGATGTTGTTTTTCTGGAGTTATGTATTCGTATGTCTTGTGGCCAAATCAATATCACTAATGACGCAACTTTGTTGCTACATATGATCCGATTTGAATGTTGAACTGATGGATGTACGAACTGGCTCTGATTTCCATTCCAGTACTATGCCTTTGAATCGCATGCACTGTGATGTTTGATTTATATATTTTTTAATGTTTTCTTACAATTGATCTTTGTGTGGCTTTCCACAGCTATTTGACAAACTGGCTTTCCTGTTGCATGGGATTGGGGGATATCACTGTGACGATTCAATGATACTTATGTGATATGATTTTTGATTTGACGAATTGACTTCTATTGTAAATGATCAGATGACTGTATTATGCCCTGAAGAAGGACTTTAGAAATGCATGGCAATTGATACATCTGCACCCACATTATAATTAATAAACCAGAGGAATATTTTAGAGCTCAACACTACTAAGAACATTATTCTCAAAAGACTTCATTAAGCCCATATATGAGGTACGGCAATACAATTGCACAATCGTTCTACTAAACCCCATAGTGGATGTTGGGGAGTGCAGCCCGCACCAAAGGCTGGATGGCCTTAGTCCTTTTCTTTCCAGTTGTGTGTGCACAGTGGCACGAATTAGTGGGTTTGCCCCCCACTCACCTAGACTCAAGAAACTAAGAAGATTGTCTGCAAGACAGACTGATTATAAGCAGAAGCTGTGCCCACTCACCATAAGTATTCTAAGTACATCTGTCTACAAACCTGCTAACAACTCTCAAATATTCTGCTTACCCTAAAACACAGAACAATGTACAACATAACTCAACCGCAACAAAACATAAGACCATCATAAACTACAACGAATCACACACAGCACAGAACACCAAACAAGAAAATAAGCCAGCCACACAAACCACACACACACAGACCAAGCACAATATAACAACCACCAGATATCACAAACCAGTACACAGTGACTGGTTTTCCGGAACTGAAGCTACCAACAGCACATAAAAGCTCCTTGTGCTTTTTCTTCTCAATCCCACTCACAAAGCCTTCCGCCCTCCATTCCTGTCCTCCTTCCGTTTCAGATCTGCCAGTGCACCAAGAGACCCCGAAGTGGCAGCAGAGCGCGGTACAAGAACAAATAACATAAAACCAGCAATAGGAATTCCAGTAACGTTCAGCTATGCCTGCTATCGGTCTATAGCATCAGGAGGCCTGGGTGAACATGTGTTCTACAAATATACCCGCTACATTATGTCTGGTTGGGTAATGAGGCCTATGCCTGCGATTGGTCTATAGCATCAGGAGGCCTGGGTGAGCATGTGCTCTACAACTACACATGGTACATTATGTTTGGTTGGTTAATGAGGCCTATGCCTGCGATTGGTCTATAGCATCAGGAGGCCTGGGTGAGCATGTGCTCTACAAATGCACCCGCTACATTATGTCTGGTTGGGTAATGAGGACTATTGTGCTATCATTCACCAGACAGCCCATTTAAGCGCTAGCAATAGGGAGCAGACTTATGAGAAGCAGGATGTTTATTGAGCAATACAGAGGTAGTCACTTGGCAGTAGCAATTCACGTGAAGTGACAGCATGTTCCCCACTTCCCCAGCAATTCGACACCAGAGGCTGCACCTAGCCCTTCAAAGTGGTTCCTTGGTTTACTGCCTGCAGCGCTTGCGGTAAGAAGAGGAAACAGTATGAACTTCAGGAGTTGCTCAGTGCAGCAACTCCTGAAGCCTACAGGCCATTTCAGGATCCTAAAGTGACAGCATGAGAAGTCACCTGCTGGCTGCTGTGTAGATGTGGATTAGCGTGCGCTGCCGGCTATTTACAAAATGGAGGCTAAGAACTGCTCTGAGCCTGAAGTCCTGAATCTTTATCTGCCTTTCGCACAGGTTTGAAAAGGTACATTTTCTGCTAGTAACTGGCTACCCGTTTTCCTTCCACTAGAATTCCTACCACCACAATTTCCACCTAAGCCCAGATGTAGTCCGGTCTGAATAGCTTGTTTGCTCCTGCGTTATAAATATCTCCACCAAATCAATCAACCAAAACGCTGGTCTACAAAATGCACATTTAATGCAAGCCTTTCGTGGCCCATCATCAGAGGGGGGTAAGTTCAATCATAGAAAACCTTGCACGGAATAACGTATTCCACAATGGAGTAGCCTAAATAAAGGCAACCAGTGGCTTTATGTTATGTATGAAGAAGCACTGATGGTTCATAAGTAATCTCAGTCCTCTTGTTCCTCATCACAGCAGAGTCAGTCTATGTGCAGCAGTCAGCCTATGTCCACAAAGCAGGCAACCTTCATTGCATTTAAAAAAACAAAGTAAATATAATGTATTAGCTTCCCCTTCAACTTGCTACAAGTTTACCTGGTCTCTCACCAAGAAATGTTCATTTTTTTTTACTGTGAACTAGTTTATCATAGTAAACCTTACACATAGAAAATCAATTAGCGGGGAGGTGAAGTCAACAACACCAAACAGGGCCACTTAATTCGGCCGCTCCGTGTGCCCCGGGAAACAATGGTGGAACTTTGGGGGCTCATGGATCTGGCCTGGAGCGAAATGAGGGGCAAGATGTGCTGAGGGGAATGTACTGAAGCAGCCATACGTGCCACGCGGCATCAGTGGCGCGGTCCGCAGGGCGCGACAGAGCCCAGAGGAATACAGCTTTCTGCGCCAGAGATGAGAGCAGCAACAATGTGCAGAAATACTGATACGGGACTGTCCCCCGTGTAGCTGCGCCTGAGGTCTGGTGTCGGATGAGGTCCAGACCTCGGGACGCTGGCAAGCAAGTGCAACTGCGGAACGGAAGGTGGCAAAGGGTGAAGAGGACGGTTGCCTTGCCACTCTAGCACGGGCAAGAGCTTCCAACGGAGAGGCGGGCCTTGATTGCTGCCCGCTTCTGAAGAGCTGAACTCAGATTTTGGCTGGGGAGGTCGAGGAGAGCGCCTGCACGGGAGGAGGGCTGGAGGGAGCCCTGGAGGGACTAAATCGGTCCCATTGTGTACATGGAAGGCCAGTAAGAGCGAACGGGGTGATCTGCAGGGGGCAGCGCTGTTAGATCGTAGTGAGTGTGTGGCTGTAAGGAGCTGGTGCAGGAGGATACAGGCCTCCAGCGTAGAGTGGGAAGAGTAGTGAGAAGCGGTGAAAAGCCCAATAGCACCTGCCCAGTGTGGAGTGAGGAATCTGAGGAAACACACTGGTTGAGCACTGGACAGTGTATTGCGAGAAGCAGAGCTGCCTTTAAGAGAGAAGGACCGACAGCCAATTGAGGCACGCAATGACAGGCAAAAAAGTGTGGCAGGCTGGAACTAGGAATCCCACAGCCCTCGAGTTGCTCCCCAACGACATGACAGGAGCATGATCACTAGCATTTACAGGCTGCTATATAGATCTGACTCGGAGGAAAAGCTGCCATACATGTCAGCCTGGGAAAGCGGCCTCCAAATAGGCACCCGCCCCCACCCAGGCCAAATCCTGGAAATCCCTTGACGGCCATATTATTAACATGTGGTGGCTTAACATCTGGGAGACCTGGTCGCTGGAAGCGATTACTGCTACCATAAATGGCATCCTCCCCAGAACCTGGCTCTGCTGGGTGACATACTACAGGGACACCCTAGATGCGGCCCCTAAACCAGATCCTCTGCGCATGCCACTCCTTCTAGCTCCCCATCTCTTTGTCCATTGAAGTCTGAGCCCTCCAACTCAACACGTTCAATGAGACCATGCCCACTCGGTGTGCTCGAGTTCGGATACCTCCACTAGGCCATTGGACTAACCTAACCCTCCCTCTCCCCTCAATCCCTTCTGTTGTATACTTATGATGTCTCTGAGGCCATATTGGTCGCCTTGATTGTTATTCTGTAGCTACGACACCACACAATCACAAATAAAGTTCAGTTTGAATAAGTGTCCAATCACGAATGGCGATGAGAGGCAGCGGGAAAACAGACGAGTTTACAGTCGCTAAGAGAAAGCTAAAGAAAGGCAGATATCGGCAGGAGTCCTGTAAATGTGCAATTCAATAATGCGGAGGAAACACCCCTGTCAAGAAGAGAGGGAACACATCCTGTTTTGAAAATAAATATGTCGGAAAGAGCGGAACATCAACGAAAGGAAAGGCGCGAAACAAAGTAAACAAACAGACCTTCGCAAGGCCAAGCTGCCCAATGGCCTGCTCTAGAAATATGTGCAAATATTGCCAGATCAAGACCGTCAGATGGAGAATAAACCATGCATATCAGAGAAAACCCCAAGAGCAGAAACGAGCTAGTCACAGAGGCATGGATTAAGTCCCTGGAAGGCCACCGAACCCGGAATTGGGGTAAAAGGCCAGTAGAAAGAGGGGAAACGCGGCGGTGGAAAGGAACTGTCAAATGCCCCGATGAAACGTTCAGCCAAAACCGAAGCACGCAAACTTCAAGATCAAAGGGAAAAGCCAGCAAACTGCCCAGTACTGCAGTAGCGGGTGGGTGCTTCCCACCCAGGGCAGACCGTTCTGCAACCCCCCCACCCCCCACCCTTGCTGTCTGCAGGCCTTATTCAAAAGCACTAATGCAATCGTGGAGCGTTTACGAAGAACACGCGATGCAGTGAAGGGGTGCCCACACAGCCGGGTGCCACATAAAGGCACATGCAGGCCACAGATGAAAAAGGTGCCCTGCCACGTACCCACAAGATGGCTGTAGGCCATAGCAGGAATAGCGTATTCCTCTTCCATGGCAGCAAACAGGCAGAACAACGAAGGGAGGGGGGGGAGGGTGCTGGTTCAGAACGCTTGGTGGGCAGAAAGAACCAGCAAGAGGAACATGGCTCACGTGTCATACCTGGGTGTTATGTAGCCTCAAATGGCACTACACTCTAGCCTTCCCTCGGAAAGAGACAACACGTTAGAACCGGGGTCCTATCAACAGGTCCCATACACATACACCAATGACAGCAAGACATAGAAAACCATGCACCTATAGTCAATCATAGCCAAGGCAAGACCTGCCTACATTTAAAAACCAAAAACCCTAAGATTTCGGTGAGCTCCGGTACGTGCACACGTTGCAGCACTTGTACACTCTATAAGCTCTACCCTTCCCCATGCTAGGTTAAACACGCATTGGCAAGGCCAATAGTTTCGGCGTTGACTGCCGTTCTTTGCATTTAGTATTTATAGACACCAGTGTGCAAGTAGAAGAGTGCAAAGTCCCAATGGAGGATGCAAGAAGGGATGCAGGTGTGCAAGAGAATGAGAAGGGCAGCGGAGGAAGCCATTGAGAGAGGGTGGCATCAATGGTGAGCAAAAGGAAATATCAGCAGCAAAGGACGAGAGGAAGGATGAGAGAAAAAGGACGGCAAACAAAGGTGAGAGTTAGAGAAGAGGAAATGATGGTGCAAGAGGGGATATCTTCAAGGGTGCCAGGATGAGAGGGAGAGTAAGGGTGCGTGGAGAAAGGGTGCGAAGAGAGCTAGTAACAGTGGGAAAGCACAAGGGGAAAGAGTGAAAGCACGAGGAAAACGAGTGAACGTGTATGGAGAAACAGAGGGAGACAGCACAGAGAGTGAGTGACAGCCCACGGAGAGAGAGTGACAGCCCACGGAGAGAGAGTGACAGCCCACGGAGAGAGAGTGACAGCCCACGGAGAGAGAGTGACAGCACACACAGAGGGAGTCACAGCGCGCGCGCGCACACACACACACACACACACACACACACACACAGTGACAGTACACAGAGAGTCAGCACAGAGAAAGAGACAGTACAGAGAAAGTGACAGCACACACACACAGACTGACAGCACACACAGAAAATGACAGCGAAATAAGAGAAAGGGCAGCGCACGGAACACAAGTGTGTGACAACACAGAGAAAGAGGGAGTGTGGCATCGCAGAGAGAGAGAGAGTGTGGCAGTTGTCGGAGAGTGTTAAAGCTCAGAGAGACAGAGGGTGAAAGCACAGTGAGAGTGTGAAAATGCAGAGAGAGTGAGAAAGCCACAGAGAGTGAGTGTTAAATCTCACAGAGTGTGAACGTGCAGTGTGAGACAGAGCACATAGAGTGTGACAGTGCACAGAGTGTGACAGCATAAACAGAGACTGTGTGACAGCACATAGAGAGGGATTGTTACAGTGCGCACAGTGTGCCAGAGTGTGACAGTGCACGGTGAGAGAGTGTGGGAGAGAGGGGCAGCATATGAAGTGAGAGATTGTGAAAGCATAAGGAGAAAGTGTGGGTAAATGAGACAGTGCCAGGAGAGAGTGTGAGAGAATGTGACAACTCAATGTGAGAGGACAGTGGAAGGAGAGAGAGTAGTAGAATGTGAGTGGAAGGAGAGAGAGAGAGAGAGAGAGTGCAAGGAAAGAGTTTGGGAAGGCAAGGAATGAGAGAAAGAGTGCAAGGAAAGAGCGAGAGTCCAAGGACAGTGTAAAGACAGTGAGAGAGTGACAGTGCAAAGAGTGAGAGAGTACAAGGAGAGAGAGACACTACAAGGTGAGAGTGTGAGAGACAGTACAAGGAGAGAAAGAGAATAATACAAGGAGTAAGAGTAGGAGTGTATGACAGTGCAAGGAGAGATAGTTGCAGAGTGTGAAGGTGCAAGGAGAGGGAAAGTGCGACAGTACAAGGAGTGTGACAGTACAAGGAGAGTGTGACAGTACAAGGAGAGAGTTTGAGAGAGTGTGACCGTGCAAAGGGAGGGAGGGAGAGAGAGAGAAAAGACCCACACAACCAGTCTAACACACGTATTCACTCACACTGTTACACCTAGACACATATACAAACACACACAGCCAGTCAGTCTCGCACACAGTGACTCATTCACACATATACACACAGCTTGAAATACAGTTTAACATGCATGCGTACATATAGAAATCGTTTTTTCTTTACTCACAACCTACATATATACACTTCTATTTTACTAATGTTCACATGTTGATGCTGCAGACCCAGTGGTGGGAGCGGTGCTCCTCTACTTTTATTTATGACGTTTTACTGTTCTTATACTTTTATTTTAAAACGAAATCTATTAAGGGGGAAACAAATAGATTCTGCTTAAAGCGATACACCCCCCCCCAGGTCCATGTAAATATGTGCTATGTAAAGAGCCTGGGATTAAAGCGCTGTATTGACTAATGTTGTAATGTATTGTGAAGGCGATGCATTTTGTTTTGTCTGACAGTCATTGGTTGTTAACTTAGATGTGAAAGTAAGATGGCAAGTTTGAAAAGGTGGTTTCAGGGAAAATATATATATAATGACACTGACAGAGGTAGGCCTTGGAAAAGGGGGTATTTTTGGACCTTTTGCAATGTAGGGAGCAGTTTGCATAGTTGTTTTTGGTTATAAGATGTAGTTTTGTGGGCGTAGAAGAGAATAGGACTATGAAACAGGTTAATTAAAATGGACGGATCCCTTTTCAGTGGATTGATCCTGGGCACATAAAGTGAGTATGTGTGAAAAATAGATTGAGAAAGCATGGGATTTGGACTAGAACATAAAGGAATGAGTAATGTTAGGGCTGGTATATATGTATGTGTTTATATATTTGACTTGTGCAGATTGTTGAATAAGAGGTTTTTAGGATTTGTAATGTTTATATATATCAGGTAAAAGCAAAATATTGCATATTGTAGCAAAGTCGTTTTGGACTGGCATTGCCAGTGGAGAGAGTATTGGAATGGTTGTGATGACATGTTTTGGAAAATGTCCACAAAGTAGGGATGGACAACTTCCATTTCTGGATGAGTTCGCTCTCACTCACGTCGTCGCGTTTCAATTAACTCATCAGTGCATTGTATTTCATTCATTATTAATATTCCTCAATGACAATCCACCATTCTTAGTGTGATTTTCCAAATATTTCTATTTATTCCTGGCCAATCAGTGTTCCAAAATCATGGCCAATGCATTTCGGACCTCCGTCCATCATCAGGGCTATTAACACGCGCAACTGACGAACGTGTACTTGAATCAAGTAACAGATGCAGTGAATCGGAAAATGGTTCTGATCTCTTAAGTCACGAATAAAATGAAATAGAATAGAACTGTTTATGTGTATAAGTACACCGGTTACAATCCGTCCTAGCACGGAGAGGATTGGGAACACGTAACTGAGACTCACGCGCGTAGGGATTAGTGTGACGAAAAGAGGGCAACGCGCACATAATAGCGTTCATAAATGCCACCAGAGGCGGCGGCAGCTTTTTTTGGGCAGCCAGCGCGTCTGGAGAGCAGTTTGGAGGTAAGCACAAGAGAAGGAGAGTCAACAGCCGAACTATAGGAGGGTGGTGGTATAAACATAAGGGAGTAATGATTATGAACATTTAACCCACAGAGCACGCGCTGTATAAAGATACTTCCTAGAGAGATGAATGCACAAAAAACCAAACAGGTAGAGATCTTTTGGAGTTTATTATACATTTATAAAAGAGGATAATACTTAAACAACGTTCTATAATGAATCTCTCTGTATTTCTTGTGTTTTTACACTGTTTGAACGCCATGACGAACCTTAACCTGGTATGTGTAATGTATTTTACTTTACAAATTCCACTCTATGGTGTATAATTGGTTTTGGATCATATGGGAATGTCACTGATTTACAAACAATAGAAGAGGAGAGGGCTGGAGCCCTTCTCCAATACACTCGAGCCTATGACACAGCTGCAACAGCAATCTGACTACAACACACAATTGTGGTGAGAGATAAGCTTGTGTATCGTCCCGCACTCCGGCACGTTTATCGTCTGCTTAATATTCTTTAGAAGCAGTAATCCTGCATGTTAACAGCGTGAAAGTGCAGTCGAGTTCCGTGAAGCCTTGCCCCACGTTTGCTATTTGTTTCACTTACTCAGTTTACCATAGAAATTCGGCGCTCGAAAATGGCCGCCTCGTTATCCTCTACTTCGAGCAGCCTGGTGCCTCATGGTCACATGCAGTGATTGGCTGGCTTGCCCCTGAAGAGCCAACCACAGCGACCAACAGGCGTGATGGGAGAGCAGCAGCCGCTACCTCGGTGTGACCCTGGACAGCAAACTCAACTGGGAAAGCCACATTGAGAACACTCAGCAGAAGGCAACAGGAAAGATGGCAGCAATGTACCCACTCCTGAAGAACAAGTCCATGCCCCTCCGGACAAAGATCCACGTCTACAAGGCGATCATCAGACGAACCCTGACGTATGCCTCCCCAACATGGATGACCTGCCATGAGTGACACCAGAAGAGTCTTCAGATAGTCCAGAACAAGGCCCTGCGGATATCGTCTGGAGCTCCAATCTTCACAAGGATCGCAGACCTTCACAGAAACCTGGACATCGAGATGTTGGACGAACATCTAGCGAAGCTGAGTAAGAACTTCTGTCAAGGACTGGATCATAACCCGAACCCTATGATCAGAAGACTCACTGCCACCACTGCAAACCCCTTCGACCGCTACCCGCGTCCCATCACTGCGAAGACCCTGTGAAACCAGCTCTACTGTGACAAGACCACACAGACCAAGAAGAATACAAACCCACGACTACATACTCAACCCGAGAAGATGGAGTAATGAGGCTCAAGCCTCGGTATCCAAAATCACCGCTGATGGATAAAAGTCTATCAGCAAGAAGAAAAACAAGCGCGAAAGGCGTGAGCCAGCCTGATTTTACAAGGCCTGTCTGTGCCTGTCGGTGGCCGTATGTGCCGTCAGCCGGACACGCTGCCAGTACAATCGCCCTCCGCTCATGTGAGTACCACTCTTTCTGCCCTTCTACTTTTGTTCTCATACCTCTGAAACTCAGCCACTCACTTAGCCCACATCCCTGCTCTCCTCCTCCATCGTACGCTCCTCGTACCGCATCTCCTCCCACATGCTTTCCTTTGGCGAAGGTAACAACTCTGCAAAATAACACTGCACCCCGGCACACAGCAGAGCCCTTCCTGCTCCTGTCTATGTTCAGATTCCGTCCTTTCCATCATGACTGTATCCATACGACAAGACTGCCCGCCCAGTCCTTACTCTGAGGTGCCCCCCCCAGCCACTGTATAAGCTTCCCTTTGAATTGTTGCCTACCTACTGTTCTAGACTGCATTTGTGCCCTTTGAATTGTGTTGCCACCTACTGTTCTAGACTGCATTATGTGTCCTTTCAATTGTGTTGCCACCTACTGCTTTACACTGCATTTTGTGCCCTTTGAATTGTGGTGCCACCTACTGCTCTAGACTGCATTTTGTACCCTTTGAATTGTGTTGCCACCTACTGCTCTAGACTGCATTTTGTACCCTTTGAATTGTGTTGCCACCTACTGCTCGAGACTGCATTTTGTACCCTTTGAATTGTGTTGCCAACTACTGTTCTAGACTGCATTATGTGCCCTTTCAATTGTGTTGCCACCTACTGCTTTACACTGCATTTTGTGCCCTTTGAATTGTGCTGCCACCTACTGCTCTAGACGGCATTTTGTGCCCTTTGAATTGTGTTGCCACCCACTGCTCTAGACTGCATTTTGTGCCTTTTCAAAAGCTGCATTCTAACTGTGTTACTCCACTTTTGCCACTCTATCGCTCTGCACAGGGCAGTTGCCTCTCTTACCTCTCCCCTGCACCCATGTCTGCTTTCTGATTTCCACCTAATTATTCACCTAGTCCACTAGACGTCCCACACCTCCCCAATGTACCCCACCACACACCCACTGGCCTTATACAAGGAAACACCCCAGAACCTACACTGCTCAACCCTAACTAGGCTTCTACTGCTAGCGCTAGTGTTCACCTTATCCACCCACCTGAACTCCACTCCATTAATACTGCCAACTTCCAACATGATCCACCCCTCCTACACCCTCCCACAGTTCATTATCCCAGCTGACCTCGCCTCCACGAGCGATCCGGCTCACCTAGTATCCAGGCTCACCAGGCTAAGGTCACGTACAGAAACGCCACTACACCACAGCCTCCCCAATCCCACGCCGAGTAGGAATCTCAAGTTGGGCTCCCGCACCCACCACGCTTATGCTACCACGGGGAGCACCACAGTCACAGTCCCCAACACCCTGCCAGTAACATCACTCACAACACCTCCTCTAAGGTCTCCCGCCTTCCCTATTAATGCCACCCTCACGCTCAAAACCAAGAGGCCAGCCCACCTGCCCTCCCCCCCTGTGACCACCTGCCCTTCCTCCACCCCCCACACCAACAAGATACCCCCTCCCACTCTTAAATGTGCCCTCATAAATGCACGCTCTCTCTCCGCTCATGCCTTAGAGATTAACAACCTCATCACTTCTCAACACCTAAATCTACTTGCGATCACTGAGACATGGCTTCATGAGGCGTCCGGCCCAGCAATCTCCCTAGCCCTTCCACCAGGATACTCCATTCTCCAACAAGACAGACAGCTGTTGAAAGGAGGAGGTGTAGCTCTCATTACTAATGATGCGCTCTCTATCAGGTTTTACAACCACCCTTGGGAAGGCAACGCTGACCTTCTTTCAGCCAAACTGTCCGCGCCGCCTAACTGCACCATATATATATATCTCATGTACAGGCCCCCAGGCACAGCTCCAGATTTCCACGGCCATCTGCTTCACGTACTAAGCAACAACTTAAACTTAAAAAGCGCTACTAAACCATTTTACTCGGCGACCTGAATTTAGGTTTAACTGACCCTAAAGACAAAGCAGCCGCCACCCTAGCCAAGGAACTCACAGACTTGGGTTTCACACAAAAAGTGACTAGCCTGACGCACTGCAAAGACCATACCCTTGACTGGGTAGTAGACCATAACTGATCTACCACCTTCATCTCCAACTTCACCTACCCATGGACTGACCATAATTGCACCAAATTCACCATTCCTACCACACCGACCACTAAAACACTCACTTATGCTCCTCCAGCCCTGGTTAGAAGCTCAAAAAAACGAACTAAGGACAACCTTCATCCTTTCCTGGATGTCACTGAACTCAAGCCCCTGTTCGCGAGTGACCCGAACTTACTTGCGAACATCTACACTGGCACCCTTACCAGAGCCATCAATGCCACAGCCCCAATCGAATGCAAAAAAAGAGAAAAATTTCATGCACACCATCGCCTGGTTCACAGATGAACTACAGGCATTGCGCACCAGTAAACGTAACGCACTAGCTAACTGGCACTCCATGCCTAGCAATTCCACCAAGGAAGAATTCAAGAGGCTATCTATTCTGTACAAAGAAGCCATTTTTAAAGCCAAATCTAACTCCTTCACCCTACGGATCTCCAAGGCCAACTCACAATCTAAGGAAATGTTCGCCATTTTCAGAGATCACATCACTCCTTCAACATGCCCTGATGAGATTATTAAAGATGAAGCATGGTGCTCCAGCATACAGGCAGCCCTGGTCAACAAAATAAAACTACCCTAAGACAAAATACAAGCATAATTCAAAGCTCTACCAAAGCATGACCTTGCTCCCTTTCCCAGCCTCCCCTCAGGCAATCCCACCAACTTGCACTTCTCATTCCGAGATGTCACAGAAGTAGAAGTCCTCGAACTCCTCCTACACCTTAAACCATCCACGTGCAAGGGAGACATCTGTCCACCCAACATTATTAAATAATGTGCTGACTCCTTGGCTCCTCTCATCACAGCATTCATTAATGCCTCATTCAAAACAGGCATTGTCCCCTCCAGCCTTAAAGAAGACTAGGTACACCCTTTACTAAAAAAAAAACACCCTAGATCCCTCCTCCCCCAACAACTACTGTCCCATCACCACCGTCTCATTTCCACTCAAAATCTTAGATTAAGCAGCCCATAACCAGATCCAACACTTCATCGAATCCAATGCCATCCTCGGTAAAAGACAATCAGCTTTCCGTAAAGGACATAGCACAGGAACCGCAATTCTGGACATTAAAAACCAAATAACCTCAATTATGGACAAAGGTAAACCAGCTCTCCTCCTACTTCGGGAACTTTCGTCCGCCTTCGATATTGTGGATCACAAGATTCTTACCTCTCACCTGACACATGCAGCTCACTTTACCAAAAAGGCCGCCTCTTGGATCACTTCCTTCCTAGAAGGAAGAGCCATGAAGGTTTCTCAGATTAGGCGAATGCAGCTCCAACCACCATACACTGTGGAGTTCCTCAGGGCTCTTACACAGCTCCAACCCTTTACAACCTGTTCACAAAAATGCTCTTTGACAAACTGGACTCCCTCGGCATAGCTTATACCAATCATGGCGATGATACGCAGGTACTCCTGGCACTCTCAGGCTCATATGACCAAAACGCGGCAGCCCTCCTACAGATATACTCCACCATCCAAGCATGGATGACAGCCAATGGGCTGTGTCTCAACAGAGACAAAACCGAGATTATCCTTATGGGCCTCAAAGAAACATTAGCTAAACCTAACCAGCCATACTGTAACTTCTCCATAGATAACTCCATCATCCCTGTCGCCCCTTCAGTAAAGACACTTGGAGTCTTCCTAGACTCCAGCTTGTCCATGACACGGCAGGTCATTGCCATTGCTTCTGCATCTGCCCACACCACCAAGCTAACAAACACAGTAAAACCCTTCCTATCCGCCCAGAACTGCCTTTCTATAGCTAGAGCTACCATTGGGGACAAATTAGATTACTGCAATGTTCTCCTAGCAGGCACCTCCACAAAAAATCTAAATAGACTTCAAGTATTCCAAAATAATGCCCTCAGAGCAGCACTTAATATACCAAGAAGAGACCAAATCACAGAGGCCAGGCGAGCTGCTCACTGGCTCCCTGTAAAGGAAAAGATCACCTTCAAGACCCTCACCTTAACACACAAATGCTTAAGCCTCTCTGCCCCTCTATACCTTTCAGAGACCATTGCCAGAGATACCTCTTCTCGTCCTAATAGATCCTGCTACACCAAACAACTGCACGTACCACCCATCAAAAGGACCAAAGCCAGGGGATTAGCTTCCCACACATAGCACCTAAACTCTAGAATACTCTTCCCAACACACTCAGAGCCGAGACCTCTCTCCCAGTCTTCCGTAAAGTGCTAAAAACCACACTCTTCAACTAACACAGCCATTCTCTCCTTTCCACCTTCTCCCCTACCTGCCCTTCTCACACACTCTTTATGTAACTAAGTATATGCATTCCTCTTGCAACTAAGTATGTATACTGCAATTAAGAACGTTGTCTGGAACAGTGCTACGATGCCTGCGGGCTGTTCTGTACTTTAAAACTGTTAATAAATAAATAAATACATGTATACATTGACCATATTGTTAACACATTTTTCCAAACTAAATTTCCAAAATGTTCTCTCTCATTTCACCACTGTAGCTACCTTTATCAGCAATAGGTGGGACAATTTGAAAGGCACACTACTGTGTGCATAAGACAGTCACACAGATAGGGAGAGAGACACTTTGATCAATGAAGGGAAACCACTTTTGGATTTTAGGTATATTGTTGGACAATCATTTAGAAAGGGGAGGTGCCTTGCCCAATGTTTGTTTCACACACCCAGTGGCACAGTAATAACTGAAAAGGACCCTGGCTGTGCCAGCACATTAGATAGCAAGCAAGGGCCTCACTGACCCATACAGGCATAGTTATAAAAAGTAGAAAGTCCAGGATATAGATGCACATAGTTTAGTTGTGCAAAAAATGACAACAGGAAAGAAGGGGAAGCATATAGAAGAGAGAGCGAGCGTAACATTGGGGCACCTTTCCCGAGCAGGCAGGAGCAGAGAAGGGACGTAATGAAATTGGCAGGTTCCAAGAGGGGGTGGCACCCCCCACACATTACAGTGCCGAGCCACCTCCATATTATGCCCACGATCACACACAGTATCAGATGTCTGCACTGCAAACACAACCAGTATAGCAGACACAAGTGCTACCACAACAGACATAGATGCAAACGCAACAAACCCCAGACACAGCAATACACAGATGCAATTACAAGTGCCTATGCAACAGGATACAATGGCACCATGGAACTCAACCATACAGCCATGGACACAAACACGCAGGATAGGGGGTGTGACAGTAATGAGGGTGGAGCCTTATTAGGGGAACATGACCTTTTTATACCATTCATGTCAGCATTCTACAGCTAGAAAAAACAAAGGGGCGGGCCATTAGACTTGGAAGTCTAATGGTCTCATGAAATTCACATATTGTTAACATGGTTGGCAGGAATAATGGGCAGACTATCAAGATCACCCAGAGAGTTTTAATTCAGATAAAAGGTACCCACAGACGAGGAAGAAAGACAAGTGATTACAAGTGAGCTAAAAGCTGCAACAGTGAGGGAAGACAGTGTGATTTCACATAGCGATGACGAGGGAATGAAGTGGAGGACGCGGGCAGCTCTTGATGAGGGGCTCAAGTTGACTCATTTGATAGCTGGAGACGTGTTTAAAACATAAACTAGTATTCAATATAAGTTTCATTTATCAACTCAAAATTAAAAATAGACAAGGAGGATTTGGCACAAAGTACCAAGCACATTGTAGACTAGTAGCATACATGATCGCCTATTAAACGGAGCAGGGGCACTTGGGAACAGTATAAGATATACAGTATAGGAAGTAGTACCAACAGATAGAACTGGGATATAAGAGAAGGAGAGGACTATAGGTATTATCCCAATTAGAGGGGAAGTAATTAAAAGGTAGAGGAGATGGATTCAGGTGGATATGTGTACATATGGAGAAAGTGTGAAGAGAAGGAAACATGGGGTAAGTGGAGATAATATTGGAGATGTGGAAAGAGGGAATCGTGCAAGGATATGTAGAAGCAGCGGGATATCACGCTGTGGTTTTGTCACTTTATGGCCACAAGAGGGGGGGCAACACCCACTGTACATAAGGATCCCCCCACAATATCAGACAATGTTCCTGCAATATAAGCATAGTATCAAATTAAGTAACAAACCAGATGCTTGGCTAAGCACAAACAAGGGCACGTGGAAGGTGAATACATGTCACCTACACAGTATATTTGAAGCACATTGAGATTACAGAAGGGGCGGGTCTACACGAAACAAGATGCAAGTGTCAGGGCCAGGAATGAGGAGCTGCAAGGAAAAGCACAATGTGCAGGATGAAGACATCTGCCAGCACAAGGAAGCAATGTATAAGAGTAAGTAACACAATATGTGGCATATATTAACAGATGCTGGTTGTGCTATAAGGTTAAATAATATCATTCTCTTACATGGCCTTATTAGGGTATAGCATATTAATGTAGTTGGAAGGAG
Source organism: Ambystoma mexicanum (assembly GCF_040938575.1). Taxonomy (NCBI): domain Eukaryota; kingdom Metazoa; phylum Chordata; class Amphibia; order Caudata; family Ambystomatidae; genus Ambystoma; species Ambystoma mexicanum. The sequence continues at coordinate 646,459,113 of NC_090923.1, forward strand.
CAACATAAGAGGAGGTAAGTACTTGTAGATATGAATGGGAAGTAACAGGGATAACAGGTAGGTAGGTACTCATGGAAGAGAAAGGGGTGTGGGAGTTTCTCGATTGGTCGTCATTGAAAGAAAGGAGGCACAGATTAATAAAAGTAAAAGGCGAAGGAGGAGTGGAGTGACTTTAAATTACTAGTATTATTCGTATATTGCAACAGGCATGGGTAAAGTATGTTATTTGGAAGGTAGCCATGCAACATTATAAAGGAATTCTCTCTATCAGATGCAGAAAAGTAAGGAGACATTTGGGCAAAATGGGTAAATACACATGCACATTAAAAGCAGCATTAAGGTGGGGCGTGGCCAAGCAGCGAAGAAAATGGGTGCGTAGATGAGGAGCTCAGAGAGTTGAGGGGAATTATTTAATCATAAACATGCTGCGGATCAACATTTATATATGAATCGAGTTTGGCTGGTCTGGGGTATGTTCCCAGAAGGCACTCTTCGGGGGACCAACTGTAGCTGGAAGTGCCCGCTTTTTCATATGTCTGCTTTATGTCTGCTTTATGTTCTCCCACAAGGACTGTACCCTGGTGCACTCCCAAAACATGTGAAGCAGGTCTGCCTTATCCGCCTTACACCAGGGACAGTTGGGTCATGTTTGTTTGTTGAATTTCACCAGCTTGCAGGGGGTTAAGTATGTTCGGTGTAGTATGTTTAATTGTATGAATCGGAATCTATGGTTTCTGGACACTGCTTTGGGAAATGTTAGCGCTCTGCCCCATTCCCCTTCTGTCATTTCTCGTTTCATGTCCGTCTCCCATTTACTCTTCATTTCCCCACTTTTGGGGCTAGATTTGTCGCTGAGATGGCTGTATATCTGGGAGACCGATTTTTTTCCCTCGCCTAAGTTGTATAGTAGTGTCATGAGAGGGTCTGACTCAGGTTCTTCAGGCCAAGTGTCCCATTTATTTCGTGCTATTTCGCTTATCTTTCGATACCACAGGAATCGACCAGCGTGTATACCATCCTCCCTCTGCAGTGAATCAAACTCCCTGAAGGAGCCCTCATCGTATAGGTCTCCCCATGTGTAGACCCCTTTTTTCTCCCAGATCCTGAGAGGCAGCAGATCAGTGTCCGTTTTGCACAGGTCCCAGATCATTGGTATTTCTGGGGAGTAAGGGTGCTTTAGGTGACTTATCGACTTCCCTCTTTGCCATATTTGCCTTGCCAGGGTGGCTATGAAGAGTATGTTCCTCAGTAGGTGGTGTGGCGCTCAGATGAGTTCTTTTAATTGTATAGGAGAGATCATGGATTGCAGTAGGGAGTCTCTGATGTAGTGTCATCAGCTAGCCATTTGGACACAAAGCTGAGTTGGGCAGCTAAGTAGTATTTTTCGAGATTCGAGAGTTGGATTCTACCCTGAGCGTATGTTAGGACTAGAGTGGAGTGTGCTATTTTGTGCCTACTCTGCCCCCAGAGGAATTAGCAGATTATCGTCTCAAGCAGGCGAAAGAATGGGCTATTGATATAGTATTGTACGTTTTGGAACTTATACAGAAACCTGGGGAGGACAATCATTTTGATTATTGAGGCTCTGCCCATCACTGACAAGGGGAGTTTCGCACAGAAGGTCCACGATCTGCGCAATGTGGGTAGCACGGCTTTCATGTTGTGCTCATGCATCAATTCCGGGGTGTGCATTATCTGGATTCCGAGGTAACGGAATGCAGTGGTCTGCCATTGTATTCCTATTGTTGGGAGCTCCTCTGTGCTTTTGTCTTTGAGTCCTGCCAGTGGGAACAGACAGGACTTTGCCTTGCTAAACTGTATACCTGAGACCTTAGAGAAGTTATCGAGAACTTACAGCATGGTTGGGATATTAAGGTGCGGATCCCTGACATACAGTAGGACATCATCTGCGTAGAGTGAGATGATGTGAACTATCCCTCCCAGCCTTATCCCTGCATCAAAAAATTGCTTCCTGAAATAAATGGCGATGGGTTGTAGACCAAGTATATAAAGCATTGGAAATAATGGGCATCCTTGCCTAGTGCCCCTGCATATATCCCACGCCTCTGACACATATCTCCCAGTTTTTACTCGTGCTCTTGGCTTGGTGTAGAGTATTTTAATCCATCTAATGAACCCCGGACCAAATCCAAATTCCCTTAGGACCGCCAGCAGCCACTCCCAATATATGGAATTGAACGCCTTGACGGCATCGAGTGACAGCAAGGCGTACAGGTCAGTGCTTGTGTCCGTTTGCTTTATAATGTGCTGAAGTCTCCGTAAGTTCATGGTCGTGTTACGGCCTGGCACAAACCCGCACTGGTATACGTGTACAATATCTCCTATTGGTCTGGACAGCCTCTTAGCCAGGATTGTGGTTAGTAGTTTCACGTCGTAATTAAGCATGGCAAGTGGGCGATGCAAGTCATATTTTTCTGCCGGTTTATTTGGTTTGAGGACTGGGATCACTAAAGTTTCCTTCATGCTTTCAGGTAGGACTCCTTGTTCATACGTTTCTTGGAAGACCTCATGTAAGAGTGGTATCAGGGAGGGACCATATGTTTTATAGAATTCCAAAGGTAGACCGTCGCTGCCTGGGGCCTTGCACGTAGCTTGTGACTTGATTGCTTTGGCTATATCTTCTGTTGTGATGTCTGCATCTACGGTTTCGGTTTGTGTGGGGGAGAGCCTGGGCAGGCCTATCTCTTCTAGGGTGTCTATCATGTGGTCCTGGGGGACTCTAGCCCTGTGGGAGTATAAATGTGCATAATAATTTTTAAAGGTATCATTTATACTTTGTTGGGTTTGGTGTATGTTGCCTTCCTTATCTTGTAGTGTGGTGATTGTGTGTCTGGGGTGTTCTTTTCTATAGAGCCAGGCTAACAGCCTGCTTGGTCTGTCCGCCTCCACGTGTGCTCTGTTTGTTTTAGTGGCATAATCGAACTTGGCTAGCCTATTCCAGGCTTTTGAGCATTCATCTCTGAGTGTTCTGAGTTTGTCTTCCTGCTGCTGTGGATCTGTGGGGTTAGTATCGAGCCTCTCAATCTCTCGTTCCCCCTGAGTTAGTTCTTCTTGTAGGAGTTTCCTTATTCCTCCCGCTTTCGTTATGATTTCTCCCCGTATTACTATTTTTAGGGCTTCCGATACTGTGCTCACGTCATCTACAGTTCCCTTATTTACTTCTATGTAGTCGTCAATCGAGTCTTGTAGTTCATCCCTGAATGCCTGGTCCTTCAGGGCTTCTACCGGCATTCGCCACATGGGGATAGGGGGCCCAGGGCCAGTGTGATTCCATTCTACCACTAAGGGGGAGTGATCCGAGACTGTTCTTCCCAGGTATTGTGCCTCTTCCGTTTGGGGTAGGTGTTCCTTACTTACAAAGACATAATCCAATCTCGTGTAGAGGCCGTGTGGGGACGAGTAATATGAGTAGTTTCCTGCCTGTTGGTGTAGTTCCCGCCATATGTCGGCTAGGTCTAATCTATCTGTCATGGTGTTTAGCGCAGTTGCGGCCGCCGATGGACCTTTTGATTGTGGTAGGGACCTGTCTAGTTCTGGGTTATGCACACAATTGAAATCTCCCCCCCAGATGAAAAAGCCATTCCTATGTTGCGTAATTCCGGTATACATTGAGGTCAGGTGGGCCGGGATGTTATAATTGGGAAGGTAGGAGTTCACTATGCATAATTCTTGTTGTTCAATGTGTCCCCATAGTATCACAAATCTGCCTTCTGGGTCTCTTTCAGATTTGATTAGCTGAAATGGGAGTTGGGGGTAAATCCAGGTATATACCCCTCTTGCGTACTTGGAGTAGATGGTTCAGAATCCCTGCCCGCCCCAGTGTTCCCAGAGTTTGACCATGGACTCCTCGGTGCAATGTTTCTTGTAGTAATGCTATTGCCGCCCCTTTCCTGTGTAAGTAGGACTTGATTCTGTTCCTTCGGAGGTAAGTGCCAAGGCCCCTTACGTTCCATGTCATTATCTTTATTCTCCTTGCCATGTCGCCTTATGGAGGGCGTTTCAGGCATCGCAATCTCCCAGGGGGGGTTACCCGGAGCTGGGTTTTTATGACTAGTGACTTCTCCTATCTGCCCTCGTTTTGGCAGTGCGTCCTCATCCCCCGCCTCTTCTCCTGCTTCCGTCATAATGTATTCTGGAGACTTACCAACTTTTATAACTTTCATTCTGGTGAATGAATAAACCAAACCGTTCAACTGTGAAAGGCCCCCAGCAGTTGCTTCCAACTTGCAGCGCTCAGGGGTTCCTGAGCCTTCTAGGCCGCTCCAGGCCTTTTGGTGCGGGTGGTGTGTAGGTTTTTGACCTGCACGTTTCTTGAGAGGGTGGGTCATCGACATGTCCGCTTGTGGTTCCTTGTGCTCCTGTCCGATATTGCTATCTTCATGTTGTGGTCCCAATTGCAGTCTAATTGTCTGTTTTGTGCTTCAGTGTGGGACCTACCGCCATTGTTCGTAGTTATAGTTTTTGCTTATCTCTTATCCGCTTTTGGTGGTTTCTCCCCATCGTCTGCTAGGTTATGTTCAAGCCACATATTTGCTGCAGCTGGGGTCTCTAAGAAAACTACTTTTCCTTTATAGAGTACTTTGAGGCGAGATGGGTAAAGCAACATATACTTGAGAATGAGTTTCCGCAACCTCGCCTTCACTGGTATGAAAGAGTTCCTGGCGCGTTGTACTGTGGGGGTATATATCGGGATACATGACTATTCTAGAGTCTTGTCGTCTGATCTCCCCGCCTTCTCTGGAGTATCGCAATATTGTTTCTCTATCGCGAAAATTTAGAATTTTGGCTATTATTGGGCGTGGGTGTGAGCCAGGTGGGGGGCGCTTTTGAAGGGACCTGTGGGCACCTTCCACTGAAAACCCTTGTGAGAGTCTTCCTGCCCCTATTTCTTGTTGTAGCATTGTCTCTATAAATTCTGTTGGGTCCGGGCCCTCCATATCTTCAGGGACACCTAAAATTCCGATGTTATTTCGCCGTGTGTGTGCCTCAGCATCTTCAGATTGTGCTTCGAGTCTCGCGACTTTCAGCTCCAGTTCTTGAACCCTTGCTTTTAGGTCTAAGGTGTTTTCAACATTGTCCTGGAGGGCAGCTTCGTTCGCATTCACTCTTTCTGTTAGATTGCGAGCATCTTGACGCATAAGCTGCATATCCGCCTTTACCTCTTCTATCTTGTTGTCGATGAAGGTGCGGAGCGCTGCTATGGCCTGAAGAACTTGCATATCTTTAGGCTCTGCTTCCAAGTGCGGTGATTCTTCATTGACCGTGGCATCTTGCTGTGGCAATTGCTTGGGCTTGACTGTCGTGAAGGAGTCCATTGTTGTCGATTTGGTTTTAGGTGGGGACATCTCTTCACTTAGGTCTGGTGTACTACTCCTCCTGCTCAATAGGCAATTGTGGGGTTTCCCTCACTCAATGCTGCGCCTTGGGTAAGTCTCTTGGTTATCAATTATATGGCCGTGCCTGGTCAGGTTGGTATTTTCTTAGCTTCTCCTTTTTGTGTCCCTGCCCGTGTCGGTGCAGGTGTATTCCTGGTTATTATAGTCACTCAGCAGTGATCTGTCTTCACTGTGGCTATTATGTGATGGCGGCAGTCTCTGTATTATGTAGGGTTGGGAGGTTTCCGAGTTAAGGATGCGCGAGTTGATAGTCCTCTCCCAAGGTTGGGTGCGCGGGAAACCCAGCTCGGATCATGTGGTTGCCACACTGTTTAGCACAGTTATTCTGTGCTTTTATCCTGGGTGAGTTCGTTCAGGACCCTTGTGAGTTTGCTTGCCCTTTCAGCTTGTGCTTTGAGCGGGTCACCTTCCAGGGTTATCGGTTCCCAGTCCACCTTGTGTGGTGTAAAGGCTCCCTATATGCTGCTTGGCGTAGCTGTATGACGAGTGGGTTTCGTGTGGGGCCTCACACTGTGCCCCCATTTGTCACCGCGCAGGTCCGGCACCTGCTCACCTCACTTAGTGTTCCTGTAGAACCGACCGTTAATCCGTGTCGGGGTGTCTGCCCCTGTGTCTGGGCTGCTAGCTCGATCTTCCTCCCCCTCATTTTGCGTTATCTGGGCAGCCGTGCGTGCTTCTGGATCCGCCGCGGGCTGCCAATTCAGGCTCCCTCCCCTTCACTGCACATCAGCTGGGCAGTCATGTATTTTCCTGGGCCCTCCGCCGGCTGCTAGCTCAACTTTTCTTCCCCTTTCTTCACATTAACTAGGTAGCCTAGCGTGTTACTGGGCCTGCCGCCTGTTATTTTGGGTGTCAGTAGGAGGGAGAGGGTCCGGCTCAATCACTCACTGTTTTCTGGGCTGGTCCGAGCCCCAGGTCTCGTCTTCTTCACTTTGTGCCTGGGAAGCCGTCTCCTCGCCGCAGGTCTCATTGGGCGGTGCCGCTCCGTTGCACCTCCAGTCCTCCACAGGCAGCTGCAGGCAGTTCCTCCCCGCTCCATCTCCTCCGTTCGTTGCAGAGGGTCTCCTGTGTGTCATGCTTCAGGTGGCGGAGGGGGGCCCTCGTCTCCGCTTCTTCCTTCACAGGCTCCAGAGGTCCTGCCTCTCCTCCAGCTTCGGGCAGCCTCTGGTCCACAGGTCCCGACGCCGTGCGGTCCTGGAGCGCCGCCGCTAACCTTTGTGGGGTCAAGGTTAGATCAATGTGCTGTTTTTTAGATTTGCGTTGTGTGGATTGATGGGGGTAGTTCCCTCCGGTCTCACCGTGGTCCTGCTGCTCGTGAGTGCCAGGTCCCAGCGGCGCCAGAATTCACAGTGGGCGTCGCCATCTTGGGTGCCACAGGGGCGCTCATTCACTCGTCTCGTTTATGCTGTTACTGGCTCCAATTTCTCTCAGGATTGGAATCGAGCTTGGGGGGAGAGGTTCCCCTTTCTGCAGATGTTATTTTGTTTGCAGACTTTGTAGTTTCAGCGGCGCAATTCAGTCCGTTACAGGATCACGGGCAGGAGCTCCCCAAGTGTACGTTTTTATGGCATGCGCGCTGGCCACGCCCCCTCGCTGACACCTTCTAATTGCGCTGAATTTCCACACGGACCGGTTTACATATGTTTAATCAGTAAACTTGACTGCGGCTGCCAACGTACAAATACGACACTTAATTGATGGATCGCTTCTCTTCTGCCATCCCATGATGCTGTTCTGTGGTCCCATGATCCCTGATAACAATGCGCAAGCTATTCACACATCTGAAACATAAGAGAGGCCTGCAGCAGCGGCCTCGCGTTGTGAGTCATCCGACACGTTTTGTCAGCTGACAAGGATTATGCGAGACAGGTTGGTTCGGATACACTTTTTCCTCACTACAAAGTCTGTAAGTGGCAACATTTTACTTACAATATGATTCTGCTGGCTGTTGATGCATACGCAGCAGAAATGAATACATACATCTTTAATTAGACACTTATGGAGTGCCTTGGAAGAACCTTTTCTGATTTGCTGAGTGAACAGCTCTACTTAGACCCTAACTTTCATGTGTCTTTCAGAAACTGGAATACTTTACTTTAAAGCTGATTTGGTAATTCATGTTCTTCACATATTTGGAGGTTTATTGTCGAATCTTAACAGAACACATCCATTTAGACCTCAATTATATGTATACTGTTTTAAGAAACCGGAGTATTCTACCTTTGTGATGAGTGTGTAATTCAAATAATACACACATTTGGAAGTTTACTGCTGTTCTATTTTGGTTTCACTAGCATAGCAGTTCCACCTCAACCCTAATTAACCAACGTCTGTTTTCTGAAACTGAGGTGCTTTGCCATTGAGATAAGAGGATCATATATTTTAAATTGTACATGCTTTTTGGAGCTTAATCACTGAACTCTTTCTGTTTTATTAACAGAGCAACTTCACTTGGGTCCCAATTAAATAACTGCTATCTTTTTCAAGATATGAGGGACTTTACTTTTTTCATTAACTCTTTTAACCACCACTAGTGAAGTACACCATTGATATTTTCTCATATTTACCAGCACAACTTTCAACAGGTCCGCTCTCCTCACTTCCACAAGTACCTCATTCTTGTTTTCTACTAATATTATCTACTCAGTTTTCTCCTTATCAAGGTGAAACTATTCTTTAATCATTTCAGTTTTTACCCATAATTCCAAACATGACTGATAAAACCAAAACTATGTCTTCTCCTGAGAATACGCCATTCAATGCATGTGTGGAAAATATCCTAGAAGAACTCAGTAACATATGTTCCTCTATTTCCACATTAGATTCTCGCTCTTCTTCTGGAAGATAGAGTAGAAGGCTTAGAAAGTATGCAAACAAAAGTCACACAACTGGAGTGCGAAGTCACAGAATTAGAGGACTTGAATCGCAGAGACAACCTATGTTTTTTGGGGATTCCTGAAAAAGCTGAAGGTGAGGACCCTATCAACTTTCTAACCAAATGGATCCCCTCCACCCTTGGAATCACCTTCTCACCTCCATTGGAATTACAAAGTGCTCACATGATCAGACCTCGATTCTCCGGAAACAACTTCTCACCAAGACCCTTTATTGACTGTTTTCTCCGACACCAACAGCACGTCAAATTCTTCTAGCGGCCAGGAAAAATTCCCCAATTCTTTTCCAAAACAATAGAATCTTCATCTCCCTGGGCTTTTCCAGTGCCACCCAAGCTAAAAGGAAAATTATTCTGGACATGACACCCCTCCTTAAATCTCTTAACATCAGATATGGTCTGCTAGACCCCGCAGAAATGATTATTACCATCTCTGACAGTCTCACTTAAGTTTCACAGACCCAAATGAACTTTATAATCTACTTCAAGCTTTGCATGCAACTCCGATGGATACATCTTCTCCAAACCCAATGTCTAACACGTCCTCGTCAGATCCTCAACCTCCTGTATCAGCTTTCAGAATTCCCAAGAACCAGCACATCAAATACACTCCTAAACGTAGCAGATCAACTTCTTCAATTCCTTTGGAGATCCCATCCACCTCATCTCATCTCAGAGACAAATCTAGATCTCCAATCAAATCCTTTGATTCTTCATTTACATCCTTACAAACCTGATCATTTTATAAGCCGAGTTATATCATACCATTACTTTGATCGTATTATAACCTATTACTTTATCATCAGTAAGATCCTGCCTTTGTAGCGCTACTGATTCCACAGCGTGTTCAAATCTTCATATTTAGTATTGTTATTCTCTCCTTTGCTCTTACCTCTCCTCGCTATGCTTATTCCGTCTTCACACTTTGGTATCCCCTATGAGACTCTTGAATGCTCACTTGCCAGCTAATCTCATCTCTACCCTTATGCCATTACTTATTCACTTAATATCCATTCTTATTCATCTTATACATACTTTTATGTCTTTTCTTCTAATGTCGTCTTCCATCCCTTATGTTTTTCCCCATACATTTCAAGTTCACAATTAGATTCAATAATCTCTATTCCATTGGTGTTTTGATGTTCTTTAAAGTTAGCTTGAGGCGACATATTAATGATTATTGTCTTTATGCATTATTTTTTACTTCAGTTAATATTTTCTTAATCCTTTCTAATGTCTATTAAATTTACTACATGGAATGTTAAAGGGTTAGGCCACCCTATTAAACGCAGTATGATTATTTCACAGTTGGCCGAACAAAAGTCTGATATTATATGTCTCCAAGAAACAAATTTAAGCTCTGATAATGAAAACCTCAAGATCAAAGCACCCTGGATCAGCCACACAATTTCTGCAAATGCTTTGAATAATAAAGCAGGAGTCTCTATTTTAACCAATAAGAAACCTTTCACCTGTTAGTGAAGAAAAAGACCCAGAAGGTAGATGTATTATTGTGGAAGCAATCATCAATTATCTACCTGCTACCATTGTTAATGTGTATGGTCCTAACGCTCCCAAACCCTCTTTTTGGTCCAATTTTCTTACAAAACTTTCACAGAACAATCGTGACATACTTATTTACTGTGGCGATATGAATCAGATTTTTGACTTTGTCCTTGACCGTAAATCCTCATCTAACTTTACCATCTCCCGGAACAGTTTTTTAAATCTAATCCAAAATCTAAACTTAATTGACTCATGGCGCTTCTGCCATCCTGAAACTAAAGACTTTACATTATTTTCCCCGCCTCACCAATCTTTCTCTAGACTTGATTACATTTTTGTTAACTCCTCATTAACTCTTTCTATTTTAAACTCTGAAATTGGTCCCATTGCCATCTCTGATCATGCCCCAGTATCCACCATTCTTGAATGGACTCCTGTCAATAAATTCTCTCCGAGATGGTGATTTAAATAATTCCTTCTAAAAGATCAATTCTTTATCAGCAAAAACAATACCTTCATTAAATAAATGTTCTTCGATAATCTTCCTGAACATAAATCAATACACACCTACTGGGATGCTTTTAAAGGCTCCCTCTGTGGATTCATAATCCAATTTGTTGCCATCAAAAAAGTCCAATCTGAATATACTCATAACCTTTTAGCCTCAATAAAGGACCTTGAGAAATCCTATTATGCAAATCTTGATCCGAATATCTTGAAAGCCCTTATGATTAAACACATTGAATTCAATAAAATCACCATCATTGATCTTGTCATGTCCAGAGTAAATTACGCCAATAAGCTACACCTGGGTAAGCCTGATCGACTTCTAAATAAACTACAACACATACAAAATGCGGCAACCAGATTGCTTCTCAAACTACCCCGAAGAGAACACATCACACCTGCGCTAAAAACACTACATTGGCTACCAATAAAACAACAAATAAAATTCAAAACAATATGCATCGCGCATAGAGCAATACACAAACAAGGCGCTGAGTTCCTGAATGACAAATTACGCCTACATCAACCAACAAGAACGCTCAGATCAAGCAACGACATCCGCCTAGAACCGAAACCCTACAATAAAAGACAACTCAGAGGATCTTCTTTCTCTCACCAGGTGCCGAAAACTTGGAACGACCTACCAAAGAACATACGCAACACAAAAAATCACCTACTATTCAGGAAACTGCTGAAATCCTGGCTCTTCACTTCGTAACTAGAAGACCGCCCACAGGGACATACACGCAACTAAAACAATGATGAATGAAGACACAGATCCCGACTCCCACCAAGCGATAACAAAAAAAATAGAATCTAAGGAAGACGCTCCACAACATACCAAACGACTGAGAGATAGTTATGATAGGAGGACACTAAAGACTGAATACATAGGCAGACCAAGACGGAAGGACTAGGACGATTCATCATTAGCACACTGGCCCTGAACCACACCCAAGCTCCAACAGACCTATGTCACAATATATAGGAAGGGGATAGGGAGCATCCAATACTCATCTCCTACACCAGAGGGAGAGAAATAGACACACCCAATCACATTATACAAAGTTCAATAGAATACAGCGGTGAGCATGCTGCGCCTCACACAGAACGGTTAGAAGGCAAATAAAGGAATCAGCAATAACCCCACCCATAGAAATACAATTTAAATTGAACAAGCTACACTAGAACTAGGATACACACCACACTAAACCAACTTTCAAATCTCTGCATACCTAACCCACCCGAATATTCACACAACCATCTCTCGCCCAGCAAACCGCATGCACTTTACCACACTACATCAACAAAAAACAAACAACACATAAACAGCAGCAACAGCACACAAGGTCTCGCCCAGTCCGATACTCACACCAAAGCTCAGTGTATCCCCAACTGAAGCCACCAACAGCACACCACTTCTCCCTCTCTCCTACTCCCTCTTCACCCGACTAGCCTTACCCACCCGCCTTCTTGTTTTACAGATCCGCCAGAGCTCCTGGGGACCAACTACGTTGATTATGGTGCGCTATATAAATACCTTAACATTAACATTGTCCAATTGCAACAAAATAGGAATATAATTGTTAAAGTCCTGGATCATTAGCTAAGGCCATCCTAGTACTCTTTCCCAAGCCCAACAAAGATCCATCAATAATTAAAAACTGCAGGCCAATTTCTCTCATCAATTTGGATTAAAAAATGTATGCTAAAATTCTTGCAAAGCGACTAGAATCATACCTCTCCAAACGCATACATCCTGTTCAATCTGGATTTATTAAAGGTCGCCTAGCTTCAGCTAACTCTAAACTGTTATTTAACATTCTTGCTCAATTTGAATGAACCTTCTGCCCTTCTTGCCCTTGATGCTGAAAAAGCATTTGATTGTGTATCCCGGTCTTTCATGTTCCATCCTTTAGCCTGGCATGGCCTCCCTCCTTACTAAAATTCTTTACTCCTCACCTACCACCCGTATCCTTATTAACAATTCTCTTTCCTCCTCATTTCGAATTGAAAGAGGAACTCGTCAAGGCTGTCCCCTTTCTCCCTTGTTATTAAATCTTGCTTTAGAACCCCTTCTTCCTAACATTAGATTAAACTCTTGCATTAAAGGAATCTTTATACACAATATAGAAGTCAAACGTTCCACTTGCGCTGATGATATTCTATCCTACCTCTCTGAACCTACCTCCTCCATCCAACAAAACAAAATTTTGAAAAATCGGAGGTCATGCCACTCACCTATGCTTGTAACATTCCTAATAGCCCTCTATCCGGCTTATCCTGGCAATCATCTCATATTAAGCATCTAGGGCTTTTCATTGCCAAAGATATGTATACTACTATCAATCTTAACACTAACTCCTTAATTGAAAAAGTTATACAAAAAGCCTCTTTTTATATCCTGGTAGGGACGTCTTGACACTACTAAAACGATGATCAGCCCTCACATCCTCTATTCACTATCCATGATCCCCACTGTAATTCGTTCCTCCTTCTACAAAAAACTTGACTCCCTACTTTTAAAATTTGTATGGAATCAAAAAACACCTTGTATCGCCATTAATAAGTTAAGACTTCCTAAAACCTCAAGAGGAGTAAAATTCCCTAATTTCCAAATATATCATAGAGCTTTTGTACTGATACAATTAGCCATCTTTAAACATTATGAATCCCGTCTTGATAATGCTCCTCTTTGGATCTATATTGAAGCTAGCATTATTTCTCCACTTTCCCTTTCTCATTTTCTAATAACCTCATCCAGGCCTAACATTACTTCTTTTCCCTCACTACACTTTTTCAAAATTATTTGGAATAAACTTCCTGCTAATTCTTTCACTAAAGTTAATCCTGAAGATTATTTTCTGTAGTTCAATAAGCATAATCCCACCAAATCTAATCTGTCGACTATATACAGATGGTACACTTCAGATATAAAATTCTTCAAGCAATTGGTTCAAAACTCAGAAGTAATCCCCTTCCCGACGATTTGCGCACAATATAATATTCGTACTTCTGATCACCCCTTTTACACTTCTCTAATCAAATCAATTACTAAATCCCTTTCTACCTTTAACCAGAAATCCCCTTCTCCTTATTAAACCTTTTAATTAATAATCCCTCTATTAATGCTGTGAAGATTTATATGTTCCTAAATGACCCTCCCTCTTCAAATTCTCTTAATCTTAGTACCATTAGACAGTGGGAAGTAGACTGGAATCTTCAACCTTCCATAGATAATTGGACCAAAATTTGGAAAGTTTGTCAATCTACGTCCCTTGCCGCCAACCTTACCAAAACCTACTTTTTCATCTTTCACCATGCTTTTCTCACTCCTTTGCATATTGCCAAAATTGTTGATAGTTTATCCAATATTTGTTGGTCATGTTCTGAACCGAATGCTGATTTTCATCATGTAATCTTTAAATGTAAATATATTCATGCTATCTGGTCTAAAGTTTGGTTACGAATGCAATCAATTTTTATTTTAACAGAACCACTAACACTTGCTAATCTTATGATTGGCTCTATAGGTAATCCTGTTATAAGTCAAATTTACACTCCTTCTTTGTTTAACTTGTTTCTAAACATTTCTTTTCAAAATATTACATGGAATTGGAAACATACTACCAATCTTTTGCACAATCTCTAGTGTAATTCTATCTGCTCCATCCATCAAATGGAACAATGTCATGCTTCTTTATTTGATTAAATGCATACATTTAACAGAACATTGAATAAATTCATACATTATTTGAGTACTCATGAATAACTGATCTCAGCTATTTTAGTACATCATCCCCACCCCTATTCTTACCCTATGTTTTATGTCCTGTCTGTGTGTCTATGTTCCCCCCTGTTCTGTCTTATTTATAATATCCTAATAAGCTAAATGAAACGACTTTACTAAACTTGGTTATGACAATTGTAAGTTTTGACTATACTAAGTTATGTAATTGCCTAAAAATGACTTAAGTTGTTTGTATTATTTGCCTTTACTCAACTTTGATAAAAATATTTAAACATAAAATTAGCATTAAAGTAGGTAACAGAAGATGGAGAAGCAGCCATTAGCCGCAGGGCATATAGGGTTATGTGATAAGTGGAAGAGGTATGCATTGCCATGAGGAATGAACGGGAGGAGTAGCAAGTGTTAATGAGGTAGTAGCATGCACGAGCAGTATCGGGGCATCAGCTGTAAGTAATAAGAAAATGTATATACACATCAGGGAACTAACCCATTTTCTTTGTTTTTAGATGAACGGAGAATAATAAGCAGCACAGAGCCTACACAGTAGTGACCCGGCAACAGAGCCTTGTGAAAAGGGATAGTGGCCCTAACACGCCAGCGGGCCTGGTGAGGCCCACAAAAGCAACGTTTCAATCCTCACTGAACTGGGCAGGAAGTAAACAATACTTTCATACTCCCCTGCCCTTATGCCTGCAAAGATGGAACACAAATACCCAGTCACCCCTGAATTTGAAGAAGGGACTATCAAAGCCACTGAGTGAAGCAGTACACTGACAGAAAGTGCTTGGGCTTGCTGCTGAGAAGAAGGGGTAGTGGAATGATGCCCGAAAGGAGTCGTAGCAGAATTGACTGGCACAGTTGTTTCATGTTGTATACCTTGCATACTGGGAGAAGAGACAAAGCGTTGCTCTTAAAAGAACCCTGGCACCATGGTCTCCTTTCGATTCTCCAGGCAAAGAGCATTTCCCTGGGAACCAGTGTTTTTCCAAAGCCAATGTTTGCAGTTTAGCTATTCGCACCATCCCCTATTGTTCTCATGTGCTGGTAACCGTCTAGGATGCCAAGGCTGAGAAAGCCACCCCTGACCAATCCCTATTCACCTTTAAAACCCACCTCAACAGTGTTGCAGTCACCATTCACAAAGCAGCCTGGTGACATGATTCCACATGTATCTTTTTGTGGGTGGTCTCAGGCGGAGCCACCAGATATGACATGACCAATTAGACTACTAAGCCCATATAGAATCACCCAACCCCATCCCACCATAGGTTTTCAAAATGTATCTTCTTTATGATGTCATAGTTCCTTAAAACCTGCTGTTAAGCCTAAAGAAAGCAGAGAGATATGGAAATATTTGCCTAATGTTGATGCTGCTCCTATTATATACGGGATTCGTTAAATAAAACAGTAGTTTGTCAAGTTTTTGTACTCCGTTTATTGGGGCAGGGGATTGCCCCTGGCCTGCCTCTGCTTATCCCATGGGGTATTTTTTCCATATTACAACAAATTGTTCCAGAATGTTGTTTTTGTTTTAAAATAAAAGTGTTCGAAGCAGTTGAAACTTTCACTTCAGTGCACTGCACTGAACATTCTCTTTAACAGCAGGGGTTTGTATGTGCATGGCGACTGGGTTTGTGGGGAGCGGGGCAGGCCAGCAGGGAACATAGTTCCACTACTTCGTTTCATGCACTTCGACCACTGTGCAGACCCAACTAGTCTGTCTCATATACAGAAACCTGCTCATACCTACACACCCCAAAAAATATACAACCATACAGCCAGTCAATCTCGCACACAGGGCCTCATTACGAGGTTCACTGGCGGGACCCGCTCAGAACGTCTGGTCAGACCAGACGTCCTTTACGGGTCCTGCAAGGGGACCAGAGAGCTAATAACGGGCCTGTTAAGAACAGGCCCGTTATTAGCTCCATCCCCATTCCCATTGAGCCCTATGGGAACTCGAATGGGAATGGGGATGAGTTTTTTGAATAAGGAATTACTGGGTCCTCCAAGGTTGGAATGACCCGGTAATTCCTCATTCAAGGAACCCAAACACATTTTTGGAGGCCGCCATGGTGCTGACAGCACCATGGCGGCCTCCAAACTCGTAATGAGGCCCACAGACTCACTCACACAAACAGCTTGAAAAACATTCTGAAACATACAGATACACTAATATATGTTGCATACAACATTTATACATATAAACACTTATTTTACCTACCTTCACATGCTGCTGCTTCAGGGTCTTATCACAGTTATTGTGTTGAATAGCAACCCCCTCTTACTCATGTGGCAGTTTTGCATGTGTTTTTGGGCCTCTTTCTACAGGAATTCAGGGTAGCTTACATTTTAGGAAAAAATAAACCAAAACACGGTTAAAATGATGTGGATTCCCAGACTGCCCCTTCTCATCGTTGTTTTAGGTTTGCACATGCATTTGGGCCTTTTTCGAAGGGAATTCAGCTTACTTACATTTTTATGCAAACAAGTCTAAATTAGCTTTGGAAAAAGGCCCTGAAACGTGCTAAAATGATGTTGATGCCCAGACAGCAGAAATTTGAGGCTACTCTCAAAAGTATCTGAAGTCCCTGCTGTGTGACTGGCCAGACTCACAGTGCCCCCACTTGCCCTGGACCACCCCCACAATGTAGGGGCTGCACGGGCCCCTGTTAGACCACTGGGTGAGCTGTCAAAGGAAGGTTCACTAACCCAGTACAGGATGAAACAATGTCAAAGGCCAAGGGTAATGGACCCCAAAGAAAACTATTGGTGCAACAAGTACATGGCCAAAGGCCATGTATAGTGGGTCCCAAAGTAACTATAGCATAACAAAATACTTGAAATTCATTAAAAAAAACTTTAGTTAAGAGAGATTTAAGGTGATCAGATTTAACGTGAAAAAACATAAACCTTTGAAATTTAGTGAAAAAACATTGGTTAAGAGGGAGTAAAAGTGTTCTGGTTTAACACAACAAAGCACCCGAAATTCAGCACTTGCATTTCAAGCAAATCCACCTTAACTTTGTGCCCCCTCTTGCGCAGTGTATGACCACAACGATGCCATCACAGTTGACACCAATGAGGACATCACTGATCACCTTAACCATCTCTTAACAAAGTTTTTTTTTTACTGAATATATGATGTCTTTGCGCTAACGCAAGGCATAGCTAAGGCTATAATTAGGTCTAATGGCGGTTCAGAAAATGCCTTTTCTCAATAACCTTCGAACGCTGAAATTATCACAGAGTAATATTTCGAGGCATGCACAATTTTGGATTTCTGCATTAATGGCTTCATAGCTTACAAAATGCTCACTTTGATCGTGTGTAGAGCATTACACATGGGGTTTTACATAGGAAAAGAAACATTCGGCTCAAATATCTCAAAATTGTCTGCTTTGAATTTCCTAATATTTTGCAGGCAACTCTTTTAGCTGGAATTGGTGCATTGACATTGTTTTGGGGAAATCGGCTTGGGCAATTTTGAGTTATTAAGATTTGAAATGTATCTATTTTCTTTATTTTAAATGTATCTATATGAACTGTACACAGATCGTATGGAATAAATGTACACTTTCAATACTAACTGTCCACCGAGCGTAGGAATTGACTCTGATGTCAGTTTTTGGTGATGTAATGAATGTACACTTTTCATACAAACTGTACACAGAGCGTGCACCAACGACACATGCTCCTATGACACATTCTCTCTCCTACCACACACACCTTTATGACACAAACATACTGCACACTCTTACAACACACACTCTAATGACACACTCCTATAACACATGCTCCTATGCTCTTATAACACCTGCTGCTATAATAAGCGCTCCTACCATACACACTCCTGTCATACATGTTCCTATGACACGCACACCTACTGCACATAACATGTGGACGTACATCACATGCACCTATGACACACGCTCCTACCACACATGCTTCAACCACACACCCTTACGACACACACTCTTACAATACACTTTAATGACACACATGCCTATAACAAGTGCTCTTATGAACATACTCTTAAAACACCTGCTGCTATAACAAATGCTCCTAGCACACACTCTCCAACCACACACACTCTGACACACACTCCTATAACACATGCTCCTCTGCCACATGCTGCTATAACAAGCGTTCCTACCATACACACTCCTATCATTCATCTTCCTATGACATGCTCACCTACTACACATGTGCCTACTACACATAACGTGTGGGCATACGATATGTGCTCTCACATGCACCTACGAAACATTCACCAAAGACACACACCCCTATCACACACGCTCCTACCAGACACGCTCTTACAATACACACTCTTATGACACAATCCTATGACATACGCTCCGAAAACACATGGCCCAACGACGCACACTCTTACAAAACATACTCCTACCGCAGAGGCACCTGCTGCAAACATGTACGCAGAGCGTATGAGTTTTACAGTTGGTACATTGCAAAACTAGCATCTCCTAAAAACTCACATTAAAGGCAAGTCACAGCTGACTTTGATGTGAGTTTTAAGGTGATGGAATAAAGGTACACTTTTCATACAAACTGTACACAGAGTGTGCACCTACGACACATGCTTCTATGACCCATTCTCCTACCACACACACCCTTATACCACAAATGTACAGCACACTCTTACAACACACACTAGTGACACACACTCCTATAACACATGCTCCCATGCTCTTATGACACATGCTGCTAAAACAAGCGCTCCTACCAAACACACTCCTGTCATACATAGACAGAGATCCCCCTCATCAGTACTCCTGCACCTCCCTTTCCTGTCACTCTCTGGCCTCTTCCTGCTCCCATCTGTGAGGTAAGAACCTCTGGGTTATCTTCGACTCCACGCTTTCCTTTTCTCCACACATCTCTGACATCTCTAAGAAGCAAAACTACCAACTGCACCTCCTCAGAGGTATTCTTCCTTTCCTCTCCTTCCCCCAGAAGCTCACTGTCTCTAGAGCTCTGGTTCTCTCCAGGCTGGACTACTGCAACAGCCTCTTTCTAAATCTTCCTGCTTCTACTCTCCGCCCTCTGCAACTCATCCAGAACAGGACTGCGAGACTTGTCCGTGGCCACAAGCCCTGGGATCGCATCTCTCCAGCCATGAAATCGCTTCATTGGCTCCCAGTGGCTGCAATGATTAATTTCAAGACCCTTTGCATTGTCCAGAAGGCCTTCTGGGGCCTGGGTCCGCAATACCTTCAATTCTCCCTTCCAAAAGACCATCCTACTCGAGCTCTCCACTCCTCCACCTCCAACTCCCTCAGGGTCAGCCGCTTCTCCAAGCCACGAGTTGGGGGTAGATCTCTTTCTTCGGCGGGGGACTCCCGCAGGAACAGCCTCCCTGCTTCTCTGAAACTTAAGGAGCACCATCTTCGGTTCCGGAAGTACCTCAAGACCTTCCTCTTTGCTTCTGCCTTCTCTCTTCATCTCCCCTGCTGATCTGTCTGTTTTGGCACTGGCACCTGGCTTCCCTCTGATTTCGAGCCCAGATCCCTGCCCACCCAGCCGCATACACGCACCGTCTCATGGCAACCCTTGCACTTGGGTCTGTATCTGCAACCCTTCAGGACCCTTCCAGCACTTATTAGACACCGTTTGTCTGCACCTTATTATTGCACTTGCCACCAGCTGGCCGCAATACCAGATGTTTGCTTAGATCATGGGTTCAGCACTTTCCACCCCCCGCCGCTTGCACTTTCCCCCTTTCCCTCTCCCCTGCACTTGCACAGTCTCAATGTCACTGAGCCTAGTTACGGTTGTTGTTTGTGTCCTCCCTCGTACGCCTCCCTTGTCTCGTTGTGCCCTGAAACACTTGTTTATTGGCGCGATATAAATAAATGATCATATCATACATGTTCCTATGAAATGCGCACCTACTGCACATAACATGTGGACGTACATCGCATGTTCTCACATGCACCTATGGTACGTGCACCTATGACACACTCCTACCACACACGCTTCAACCACACACACCCTTAAAACACACTCTTACAAAACACACTCTAATGACACACATGCCTATAATGCGTGCTCCTACAACTGCTCTTACAACATGTGCTACTATAACGAGTGCTCCTAGCACACACGCCTCAACCACACACACTCTAATGACACACTCCTATAACACATGCTCCTATGCTCTTATGACACATGCTGCTATAACAAGCGCTCTTACCATACACACTCCTATCATTCATGTTCCTATGACATGCTCACCTACTGCACATAGCATGTGGACATACGATATATGTGCTCTGTAAGGAAGGCATGGTATCAAATTATGACAGACTCAACTGATCACAGTTCAAGGGTGTTTAATAAACTGTTAAATGGGTGAGATAAACCAATAATTTAAACCTAAATCTAAGATGGGAGCAAGCTACGACCATCAAATAACAATAACACAGTCCTAGTGGAGTCTAGACAAATAAACAGGACCTATACTAAAAAAAATCTATTGACAATCCTTACCGCTATGCTACAAAAAAGTGTGGCATAATGTTCACAAGAAAAGAAACAAGTGTTCACAAAATGATAAGTCTCCCTTCCCCACGTTTTCAGCATGGGACACTCCTGTGCTTCTCCAGCACAAGGTTACAGTTCCTTTTCTCAAAATCAGGACCTTCTGTGTCCAAATCTCTTTCATGCAAAGTCTCTTGCTTCAGAGGGCCTGATATGCCATTAACAACAAAACAAAAGTTCCTTCTATTTATCTTCACGTCGTGTGATTACTCTTCACCCTTGGATCCCCTTCAGCCAGGCTCCGATCCTTCTCTAGACGTTAGCCTCCCTCAGTCGGGCTCAGACCAACCACTCACTGTGGACATCCCTCAGTCGGGTTCACTACTGCCTTTCAATCACAATGTTCAAGGGTGTATTGCTGCTCACCCTAATTAGCAGGGATCCCTGAGTCAGGTTCACATTTGCCTCCACCACGTGCCAAAGACTTTCGACTGTACAAGGGGTTTGGCTTGACCCTCATATGACTACTTTGACACCTCACGTTGGCCTCCCCTAGGGCCTCTTGGTACCTGTAGTTTCTTCAACAACCAAAGCTTTTTGACTATGCACAGGATTTAACATGACCTGCTGTAGGACCACTTCAGTTTCTCAGTTCAACACATTCTCCTTGTTCAGGGGCGAGCTACCAGTCAGCATCCTTCGAATGAGCACTCACGTGGTGCCAGACCACTCTAACTCAGATAACAATTTGGGCTTACAAAGGAACTTTGTACATTAGTCTTCTTTCTACATATAATGTTGCTCTTCGCAACCATGAGCCCCACACAGTCTGGTTTATTATCAGTTCTTTCCGACTCACCGGCTGTGCCGAACTCTGTTGGCATCTCCTGCCTCTAGAGTCAAGGACGGCACCACAATGGCAACTGCTTCTCCCCGCCCTAGCTATCAATGCGGGAGGGTCCCATGTAACACTGACATCCTTCGCACGGTGTCCAGTCAAAGGGTCGAATACATTGGTCCTCATTATGACTTTGGAGGTAGCCATGGCGCTATTAGCGTCATGGCTGCCTCCAAAATCGTGTCCGGGTCCAGTCTGGTGGATAGGGGACTTACCGGGACATTCCGCCCTAGGCGGACCCGGTAAGTCCCCATTCCAAATGCCATTCCCCATTACCATTTGAGCTCCCATAGGGCTCAATGGGAAGGGGTAAGGCGCCAATAACGGGCCCGCTAATTGCGGGCCCGTTATTAGCTCCATGGTCCCTTAACAGGTCCTGTAAAGAACGTGTGGTCAGACCACACATCCTTTACGGTCCCCGCTAAGGGGCCTCGGAATTGGGCGATAAGGGATTACCGGCACCGGTCTCCTTACCGGTGCCCGATATCCCTTACCACCCACCTCGTAATAAGGCCCACTGTTTTGAAATGCAATAGTTTTGAAACAAAAGGACCAAAAAAAAAAATGTGACTGTCCTTTTTTTAAATGTCTTTTTTTTTTTTTTTTTTTTTTGGCTTTCGTATAGGGAAAAAATAGTTTTTACCCCAAAAACGGGGGTTTGGGTTTCGACCCCCCCCCCCAAAAAAAAAATAATGTGCATTCGGATTTTTTTTTTCTGGTCCTTTTGAATCGGAAATATTGCATTTGAAACAATTGCATTCGACCCTTTCACCATAAACCCCTTTGCACCATTCGCCAGCTGCAATTCCTGGCCTTACGTTTCCCTTCTCAGAGTTTCCACGGGTCTGGGTTGAAAAGGGCAAGGGCAATTCCCTTTTCGTCGTCCTTTCAGGTCTCGCTGCCTTTCTCCTCCATTTGAACTGCCGTCCTGGAATAGCTGCATCCTCATGCGTTTGGCCTTGCTCAGAGTGTGCTTTCGTGCTCCACCTTTTATCCCTATGGGGAAAGGATAAGGGAAGTTAGGTGTGTGTAATTATCGGCAATTACCTGACCCTGCCTGACCCTTGTGTTTCTGACATGTCAGGTATACTGCTCTGGTGTTAGTCTGTTGTCTTTCATGGTAATAGGTCTGTGAGAAAGTGTTTGTGTCAAGAAAGGGGGCAGGGGGTTGAGTTTCTAGATATCCTACGGGGTAGCATGAGGAAAAAGAGTCATAAGGAAGGGGGTACCGCATCTCACCTTTCGGTGTCCCACTTCCACTCCCTAAAGATCCCTCACCCAGGTGATCCTCCCGCACTGGTACACCCCCAGGAACCGGATCCAATAGCGATGGCCGTGTTCTGGCCACTTGGATGACAGATCCCCGAAGACTAGAGTGAGACACCTTCAGGTTTTTCACAGCTCTCACATGCACCTACGACACACACCTACGACACAAACTCCTAACACACACCCTCCTACCACACGCTCTTAAAATACACACTCTGACGACATGCGCTCCTACAACACATGGCCCAACGACGCACACTCTTACAAAATATACTCCTACCACAGAAGAACCCGCTGCAATCACGTACGCAGAGTGTACGAGTTTTACAGTTGATACCTTACAAAACGAACTCCTAAAAACTCACATTAAAGGCAAGTCACAGCAGATTTTGATGTGAGGTCTAGGGTGATGGACTAAATGTACACTTTTCATACGAACTACACAGAGCGTGCACCTACGACATGCTGCTATGACACATTCTCCTATGACACATGCTCTTATCACACATACACTTATGACACACACTTAACGCACACTCTCCCATTGCATACTCTAACGACACACACTCCTATGACACAGGTTCTTATGAAATGTGCTGATATAGCAAGCGCTCCTACAACACACACTCCTATCATACATGTTCCTATGATACCCACCTACTACACATGTGCCTACTGCACATAACATGGGGACTTACGAAACAGGTTCTCACATGCACATAACGCCCATGTGCCTAAAAAACATGCACCAACGACACATGCTATGACCAGTGCTCCAGTAAGGATTTTGGCGTGAGCGTAATTTACTCCCAGTTTTTAGAATTAGAGAGTAAATCCAATTTCAAGAGAATACAATTGAGTTTCTCCTTCGAAAGTGGGTAAAAAAAAGTGCAACAACTATCCAATTTGTGCGTAAAATTAAAATGGTGTTAGAAAACATTAGGGACAAAGAATTTGTGGATGTGTAGTATCCAGCTTCATCTTCATTATACTTGCACACTAAAACTCTGTTAAGAACTACTAGAGATGCCAGCTGGTTCCATCATAAATCAAGTCCCTCACTCTACCAGCATCGCTTCTCCGCCACCCGGCCTACTGTTGCTGCCTGACACTACCTGCTTGACAGTCACTCCATGTTTTTGCCTCATCTCTCCTTCACTTTGCTACTCTGTTTCCCCGGTCTCTCACTTTCTGATGTTCTGCCTCTCACCCTTAAGTGTTGCTATGCCACATTTGAGGTCTGTTGCTCTGTAACTCTGCCTCTCCCATCTCTGGATTCTACTATTGCTGTTTCCCAACTACATTGTGCGCTATCGGTTGATGTAACTCTTCTTCCTCTCTCATGTCATTAACTCTGGCTATATCTGTTTTTTCATTTTCTCTGTTGTGGTTGCTACTCTTTTTTATTATCTTTTTTGAAGTGCCTCTTATGTTATAGGCCTATCTTTCCCTAATCTGGATTTTCTATTTCCAGCTCTCCCTGTCTGCTGTTGATATGTGTGCTCTTATTTTACTGTCTCTATAGGCCTCATTACGAGGCTGGTGGTCCCTTAATGAACGGTGCCGGTACGGGACCGGCACCGTTCATTACGGGCTGCCTGATTACGAGGTCCCCTAGCGGGACCCGGAACAGACGTCTGGTAAAACCAGACGTCCTTTCCGGGTCCCGCGAGGGGATCAAGAAGCTAATAACGGGCCCGTTATCAACGGGCCCGTTATTAGCTCCATTCCCCATTCCCGTTGAGCCCTATGGGGGCTCAACGGGAATGGGGAATGGTTCTGTGCATGAGGAATTACCGGTTCCTCCAAGGTCGGAATGACCCGGTAATTCCTCATTCACAGAATCCGGTATTGGAGCCCGGTATGGAGGCAGCCATGGCGCTAATAGCACCATGGCTGCCTCCATACTCGTAATGAGGCCCTATATGTTTCTTTTGCTCTGCTTCTATCCCTCACTCCTATTGTGTGTGTGTGTGTTCTATTATTTACCTGTTTGCCATCTCACTTTCTTTGTTGCTCTCTTATGTAGCTCATTGGTCTCTCTTCCTGTTGCTTGAATTCCTGTTTTGGATTGTCTAATACGTTCGCTGTTCTCACTGCCTCTCCCCCCTCCCACTACCCTGTTCTCCTGTATTGGTTAGGTTCAGAGTTGTTCTTTCTCTCATCATTTTGTCTTTTGACATAGCAGCAATAAATAATCAAAATGCTGAAAATGCCTTTTCCATTTACAAATCGAGTGCAGCTTTGCCATTGGGTGCTCTTTTTTTTAGATGTGTGCCATTAGGCTGGGAATTATAGAGTTAGAGGTTTGTCTCACAA
Organism: Ambystoma mexicanum; assembly: GCF_040938575.1. Lineage (NCBI taxonomy): Eukaryota > Metazoa > Chordata > Amphibia > Caudata > Ambystomatidae > Ambystoma > Ambystoma mexicanum. The sequence goes on from NC_090923.1 coordinate 646,484,177, forward strand.
GATGCAGCACTTGCTTGAATGCAGAAATTTTACAAGCACTGTATGCCATTACAAGTATAAGAGACCAGAGGAGATGTGTGGTCTGAGCCATTACAAGTTTAGATGCCCTCATGGGATGTGCTTCTCCTGAGTCATCACAGTTATAACAGCCCTGATTGAATGTGCCTGTTGTCGGCCATTACAAGTATAGCAGCCCAAACGAGATGCATGTGTTCTGAGCCATTAAAGGTATAGCAGCCCTGATGAGAGGTGTGTGTTCTGAGCTGTTAAAGGTATAGCAGCCCTGATGAGATGTGTGTATTCTGAATCACTGAACATTTTGTAGTCCTTTTGATAAGTCGAAAGATAAGTCAGCTGTGTTACAATTGAATTTTACCTGCATCTTAAACACATACCTCTGATGCCGACGCATTAACTCACCTATCAACAGGATTTGAACTAACAGGTAACACAATGATTTATGCAGCAGTTTATTGACTCACTAAGCTACCCTTCTCAACAGGCTGTTGACTCAGAAAGGCATACATAGGGCAGGGCACTGGCAGTTCCATGTGAGACTTGCCGGACATAACTGGCTTGTCAAAAGCCCTCAGCTTGTTTGGACTGCCCTACATGAGTCAGGAGATTCATAATGAGGCTTTGACATGCGCTAGATCTTTGGCAGTGAGACTCAGTAATCGGACATGGGAGAAGCAGACTTTTTAAAAAGTTCAAAACCGAGTAGGAGAGATTGAAGTATATGGCAGCAGTGCCATCTTCTCACTCTGACCACCAGTGTACATCACACCAGCTCAGGAGGATGGTGGGAAGGATCTAAGTGAAAACACCAAATTGTTTACTGCATGGTTAAATAACTTGCATGTAAAACAACAAATCTTCAGTATTTTCAATGCACAGGTAGACCCCCCAGAACTCCTACCCTCCACATCCACCCACTTTATTAAATTCCCATACACAACGCCCCCCCATCTCCATCTATTTTTTTGAGGAAAGTAGTTTTCCATGCAAGGATTTCAACCTCACAGTAGTGGGAGTCAGTATTTAGTAGTGATACCGGTGGGAAGAACTCAGACACTGTTCTTGCTCATTATTTTTGCTCGCTGCAGAAAGTACCAACACATGTTTGTGCTTTGTCATTAGAGCAGCTCTTTTAAGAAATTCAAGTACTGTCCCCAAACATAGCAGCCCTGCCAAGAAATGTGGTCATGATGCAATCAGCCCTGCAGTGAATAATTGTCCCTGTGCCATGACATGGGTATAGCAGCTCCACTGAGAAATTAGGCTACTATGGATGAATATATAGAAGTCCTGTTGAGAGGTACCGGTACCAAATGTGCCACTGGAGATATATACAGTACTGCTTCTACCTGCATTTATTATACCCGCTTGCAGTGGGCAAGTTGTCAGAAAGGGAGTTAAAGTAAAGTTCAGACCACATGCCCAGTTATTCCTTGCTCTCTAAGACAACCAACTATGTACAGTGCCTTTATTACTGGGCGACCCAAATGGCGACAGTCAATGATATTCTGCATGGCAATCCAAAACTTCCGCATATACAAGCAGAAATAAACGCAAGGCATGACGTGTCCCCGCTCGAAAGTCTCTATGGGAAACTGTGTCGCCCTCCCGAGCGTTCGATAGTGGCACAGACAGCACAAATATGGAAAGAAACACATAAATATATTGGCTGGGATAATAGAATCACTCCAGTCCAGCCTATCTGGAATAACGCCCATCTCACATGCCTCAGTAGACTCCCCAAATGGCCTGGCTGGGCCGCAGCCGATATACACACTCTACAACAGATATTTGTGAATAACCAGCTCATTCCATTTGCAGAGATCTCTATTGAATATGCCCTCCCGGCTACCACTATGAACAAATGCACCATGACCTTTCAGCTCAAAGGGACCAAATGGTAGACATGCCGGAATGAACGCCTATAGAGAGAAATATAGTTGTAGACAAGGTAGAAAACAAAGTCACATCCACCATGTACAATGCCATTTCCGCTTTTGCCACGACAGAACTATCAGGCCTGAAGCTGAAATGGGAAGGAGATGTTGGCCCAATACTCCCCGAAGATTGGATCTCGGCCCTGATGCACCCCAGGGATATAGCAATCTCGGCCAGAATCAGACTTATCCAACTAAAGATCCTCCACAGAATATACTATCCGCGTCTAACACTGTATAACTGGGGGAAAGCAACCGATCCCAAATGTCTGCGCTGTAAACAGGAAGAAGGTACCTTCTACCACATCCTATGGCAGTGAACGCAAATACAATACTTTTGGAGGCAATGTAGTGAAAGACTCACGAGGGTCATGGGCCGCCCGATACCTAATGACCCCAAACTTCTCCTCCTAGGAAATGAAGAGGAAGGAGAACTGTCCCGCTCCGAAAGGCTGCTGCTTTCAACGTCCGCAGGGATCGCCAAAAGAAACATTGCATAATTGTAGGGATCAGAAATCTGCCCAAGCTATGACCAATGGTCCGCGGACGTGGATGCTGTCAGCCTGATGGAACGTCGAGTATATCAAGCACGTGGCTGCCCTGGCAAAGCGGATAAAATATGGGCAAAATGGGAACAAGTACTATGAACACGCAGTGTTTGGGCGAATGAACTGCAACACGTAGCCTTGCCATCAGGCCAGGACTTAACATAACGTAATGTTTCGCCAAAATCCGGTTGTGTAGCCAAGACAATAACACAGCTGGTCTTGTATATGTGTAACTCTCCTTAGTGGATGTGTATATGCGCCCAGACAATTTTCATGCGCAATGCCTTATTCATATGTATGCAAATTATGTTTATTTTTATGTTTATTTTCACTTTTATTTTCTTTGATTTGATTGGATATTGATTGTTCTGTATACATGCACAAAACCCAATAAAACTTATTTAAAAAAAACTATGTACAGTGCCTTATCAAGCATGCGCATGCACACGAACACATGCAATCTTAAGACTACGAAAGAAATCTTCATATAGAACACCAAAAGCTGTTCCTTCTCACAAATGCCAAACAACTGCTTGCTGGGAGGCTCTCCTAAAACTTCAAGACATCAAGAAGCCCAAGCCATTAAATGCAATTGATGTGCTTCTTTGATGGAAAGAACACAAAAAGTATGAAATACCCATGCTGCTGCAACTGCACTACCTCTATTAAAGCTGATGAAAACAGAGAAAAATGAAGCACAATTGCAGCCCTTGTTAAACACAATTTTCATTTTACATAATACTACGTGTCCTATAGGAATGTGAAAAGAATGTTCATGATTCAAAATGCAGGCAGTTGAACAAAGTGAACAAGGTTTAGAATGAATCTGAACCACTGGCTTCCACATCACTGTTTTTTAGCCCGCCGGTGCCATTGCAAAAGGGGTCCAGCCACATGCAAATCAGTCAGGTACTGCCACCAATGGGAGCAGCCCTGCCCAAACTGCTAGGCCAGGTCCCCTCTGCACAGAAACACAAGCAACCCAGACATATTAGCGCAGCAAGCAAGGGACCCACGTCTGGGCATACCCTCTCTCACATAGGGATACAAACTAAAACCAAAAATATGATGTGTGGAGGGTTTCGAATGAATATGAACCACTGCCAACCTCCGACACCACAATTATTTAGCCTGTCTGCACCAGTGCAAAAAGGGGTCCAGCCATCTGCAAATCAGTCAGGTACTGCCACCAATGGGAGCAGTCCTGCCCGAACTCCAAGGCGAGCCACCCCAGACATGTTTCAGCCTTGTTGGGCCTCCTCAGTGAGGTGCAGCTTGGTTCTCTATGGTGCAAAGTGAACAAAACACAAATTCCCTTCTACATTACTCAGAAAGCATTATCTTGATAGAATTATTGACAGAGTGTTGAAAAAATAAACAGAACAGGACTCTTCCCAGTTGCTTCTTTCAAGGAACTGTGTGGATTGCTAAAGTAAAGAGTCTATTTGCAAGATGCTGCTGGCCAGGCTGTCACCAGTTAACACCATGATTTATGGGGGAGCTGCTATAAATAGCCTGTCTAGGCGGTATGCAAGGGCCATATTGTCAAGATTTCTATGCGCAAAAAGGCCTTATATGCACCTTATCTAGAGGGCTGCCTACGACACATGCCCCTACAACACATGCGCCTATGACGCATGCACCTATGACACACTCCTACCACACACACTCTTATGACACAAACTCTTATGACACACACTCCTACGACGTGTGCTCCTCTGACATGTGTTGCTATAACACGTGCTCCTACAACACATACTCCTATAATACATGTTCCTATAATACACTACTACACACAAGCCTCTACTACAAATAACATGTGGACATACAAGTGCTCTCACATGCACCTAGGGCACATGCATGTACGACATACTCCTATGACACATGCTCCTACGACACATGCTTCTGTGACACATGCTCCTACTACACACACTCTTATGATGCACACTGTAATTACAAACTGTGATGAATCTCCGGCTGTCGTCAATTCTCCCCTAGGGCCAGCCCCTTCCCATGATCGCCGTTAGGAGAGGCCGCTACCCGATAGTCCCCCTGGGGGTGCTACTCGCAGGTGGATCTCATGGGGAAGTAAGCCCCCTATGGGATTAGTGCCGACCAGTGGTAGAAGTGTACCAAAAAAGTAGTGGACCTTTGATCTCGGCAGGGGAGAGGGTAGGCGGAAGTATAGTGCAACATTTGACAAGGTGTTGTGGCCGTGGCATTGGAATAGTCTAAGTGACTAGTAACTGAGGCTCCTATTACAACTTTACACTTGCACAGGGACATGAATGGACAAATCCTCTAAACAGAATGGTGAATATGGTCGCAAAAAGTATAGGAATGGTAAAAACAGAAAAAATAAAAAGTGGAGGAACACCGCTCCCGACCGTTCCTGCTCACTTTGATCACTGGTGCCGACCTGAGGAGAACATGGTATCTCCACAGTCCACCTAAACCAAACACATCTTCCTACCCTCCTTCCATTAACACTTTCCCTAGTGTTAGTGTGGTGTCATACCACCAATATAGGAAGTATTGGGATGAGGAAGTGTGTGGACTCCTTAAGAAGCATATCCTTTAATCACTGAGACGAGGGAGGAACCAATTGACCAATTGGAAGATCTAAATAAGAGCACTGGGATGAGGAAGCCATACAGAAGCACAGAGAGCACTCGTGAGAACATGAATGAACAGTCTAGTTGTCCTCAAAAGCTGATTGGGCAAAAGTCAATTAAACCTATAGTGGGAAATCAGGAAGTGGAGAGAGACCCTCCGTGGAGGAACCACGAGCGAGGATCGGGATCAGCGGAGAATCAGAGCAGGTACAGTAGAGTTTATAGGGTAGGTGGAGAGGCTCTTACCTGGTTCGATGCATGAAGACCATCCGGCAAATCAGAGCAGCAAACGTCAAGACAAGCAATGGAATGGTGCAATTGCAAGAAGGTGCACCCGTTGAGGATCTGCAAGTGCCGCACAGAGACCCAGAGCATGCCAGGAGAGCGGAGAAGCCTAGAGGTGCCAGAAACAGAGGGGAGAACCCCAAAACTGACCAGGCAGAGATGGTAAAGACCCTAAAGGTACAAGGGCAACCGAGGTGGTAGGAAGTGTCCCTGGCAAAGGCTGGAGCTACAAAACTGGGGCAGAAGGGAAACCCCTGAAGGAAGAGCTAAGACCCCACACAAAAAAGAACTGCAGCTCCAAGGGGAGAATCCCACAGGTCTGTAACCCGCATCCTTTTGTGCAGATCAAGTCAAGTCATATTCATAGTCACAGTACTTGGCAGGATAGTGAACCAGGTCTATAATATCAATAAAGAAGAATCCCACAGGTCTGGGACCTGCACCCTTTCCTGAAGATCAAGCCAAATCATCTTCATAGTCACAGTACCGGGCAGGAGAATAAACTAGGTCTAACACTCAGATAAATAGACGGGTCTGGGACCTGCACCCAAAAGACTAGGAATTCATCTAAATTGGGAACTTTGATGTGCAAAATAAGCCATGGGAAGGGGAGACGCCTCACCCCCCCCCTGATAATACTGAACTGTGAATTGTGAAAAGCTGTGAGAGGCTTGAGAGGAAGGGAGTCAGTCGCCCAGCCCTTGTGAACTGGAACTTTATTTATCTCCTCAGAAAGGAACTGAGAACTGGAGAAGTGAGTTATACTCAAAGGCGAAGTTTACCCTACATTGGAAACTGTGGCTCACTGTCTAGAAGGCAGCCACTCTTCTGGACCAAGAAGATCAACAACCCTTTTCTTTTTAGTTAAAGTGTGAGGGATAGAAGTAGGCAATTTGACATGACGTGAAATCTTTATTTACTTGGACATTGTGACCAACTCCTTAGTTCCTTATTAGAGGCAGGGAAATCCCTCTTAGACTTAGGGAGAATTAGGTTTCCTTTTGATTTTCTGGTTAAATAAAAGTATTTGCCAATACCATGCCACCACTGTGTCAGACTTGTATTTCTTCAGCAACCTTACAACACATTCTTACGACACATGCTCCTAGGACACATGCTCCTGTGACAGCACTGCTATAACAAGTGCTTCTACAACACAAATTCCTACGATGTATGTTCTTATAACACATGCAACTACTACATATGCACCCAGTACACATAGCAGGTGGGCGTACAATATGCTCTCACATGCACCTAGGACATGCTCCTAGGAAACATGCTCCCTCGCTAAATGCACCGACAACACATGCTCCTATGACACGTGCTCCTACGACATACGTTCCTACCACACACACTGTAATGACACACTCCTACAACACATGCTCCTTCAATACAAGCTCTCACAACACATGCTGCTGCAACACAAACAACACACAATCTTACGATATGAAAGTCTTACAATACAGAAACATACAACGCATGCACTTATGACACATATACTTATGCCATGTGCTGTTATGCAACATGCTCTTATGCCACACACACTTATACTACATGCTCTTACAGCACAGGCTAGTACTGCAACAAACTCTCAACAATCATGTAATTGTTAAAAGAAAAAGCTGAAATTATTTTAAAATTCTTTTTTTTGCAAAAGAATATGGTTAAACCAACTAAACCTTAAAGTCTACAAACATCAGAAATAATAAATGTAAATTAACAACATAATACACTTTTTAAATAAATTAAACAAATATGATATTGAAATCAAATATCATGGTGACCTTAACTCACCCACACGGGGGGGCATGGCTAGCTGGTCATGTAGGAGGCTGGGCGACTCTGGAGCTCCTAACGATCTGGCATTTATCCTGGAGAAACCTGCCGCTCTCACTTTAGAAATCTTGCCCAAAAGTTAGGAACGAGCAGGGGAAAGCAAGCAGCATGCAACGCGCAAGACTGGGACGAGATCTGGATTTTGCAGAAGGAGATGTCCCAAATATAAAAGTTTCACGGACCTAACAGACTTCACCCCAAAATGGCCGCCGCACCACAGAACAAAGTCTTTGGAGCGGGGCACTGCAGCAATGCTGAGGGAGAGCCCTGCAGCGAAGTTTAATAGATCCGGCAGCAAGGAGAGTCAACAATAGAACAGGAAAACATAGAAGGAGAACAAACAGGTGAACTCATTGGCTTCGGCCACAGCTTACACATGTAAGCTTATCAGAGCAGGCAAACACTTTATCTCTAATGACAACTGCATGATTCTAGCTAGAGCTCCTGCTCTATCTAGACTCGATTACTGCAACGCCCTATATAGCGGGGCCAACAAACATATCATACACAGAATTCAAATTCTACAAAACAACGCCCTGAGAGATGCCCTTGGTATCCCTAGACGAGCACACATCTCTAAAATAAGGCGTAATAACAACTGGTTGTCTACCCATGACAAAATACTCCTGAAAGTAGCTTCCCTTACTCACAAAGCCCTCAACAACATGGCTCCTCCCTACCTCTCCGACAAATTTGTAGAAAGGAGATCCTCCAGACCCGCAAGAATTTCCAATGCCAACACACTTATCATTCCTAGATTGAAACTCGCCAAGGCTGGAGGTGCCAGCTTCCCCTTCCGGGCAGCCCAGGTATGGAACTCACTACCCCACACTATACGCGAGGAGAAATCATACTCGAAATTCAGATCCAATTACATTAACCATCTGAAACAACTGGTCTGCTAGTTAGCAATACTCACCCCCACTACCCTGATGTTATACCTCCTGCACACCGTTTATTATCCTGTGTATAATTCACTGTACTAGCGATACAAATTGTATATATTGTTAACTAATTATATATGTAACTACGTAACCTATGCCTCGCATATCCTGTACTGCTGTGCCCTATTACCCTCGGGTCTGGTGCGCATTGTAAATGAATAAAACAAACAAACATGTGACGGTACAGTGCGTCAGCGCATACCTCAAGGAGATGCAGCCAAGCACGGAGCCGAAGTGGATGACTTTGTGTGGAGGGGCACGGTGACACAGAGCGGTCACCCAGAGCACCGGAACGCTGTGCGCTTGAAGCCGGGCTTTGGCGTTGCACCAGCGGGGTTTCAGACCGCGCAGAGGAAGAGGGGCGGAAGGCAGAGCCAGGAAGAGCCCCCAAGCAAGGGGGGGCTGCGGAGGACCATCGCGGGCTGCCCACCCAATACAGCATCCTGAGCCCCTGGACAAAACAAGGCACGTAGCCCAGGGGCCCCCCTCTGCGACACGTCCGCGGCGAACCCCCAACGAGGACAGCGGGGGATTCGAGGTCTCGAATGAGCGCACTGAGGGAGCACACACCATCCGGCTCCTAGGGTGGCCCGTGCACACAACTAGCCAGGAGCAGAAATGGACGAACCGTGGAACCGGCGCCCCCACAATGAAACAAGAAACGAACATGGGCAGCCAACCATAATACCCTGCAATAATAAGTGGACACCCAGACCTACGGATGAACCGCACCATGAAGCAATGGCCCACAAGACAAGTAATACAACAACACTGGCCACGGGCACATAGGGGCTGGCTCACACTGTGGCCTATCTGCACCAGGCAACCTGACAGTCACCTATGCTGAACGGGACCATACATGCAGCTGCAACCTGGGCACTGACGGATGCCCAGTGGGGCATAGCCTGGGTCACCTGCGGATTGACCACCAGAACGGACAGGCCAGGAGCCCAAATCTGCTGAAGCCCACCCCCGAAAACAAGGGTGGAGAAGGCCCTGCCAAGACACAACAAAGTTCACATGTTGCACTATACCAGGACACCTCCCGCTGGAACACCTCTGGAGAAGACATCGGCCACGGCACAGAAAGGTGGCGTAGGGGGGCGCAGAACAGGTCAAGGCGGCCAACATTGGAAGCCGCAAAAAAAATGGGACTGATCCAGACAGTACTTTGTTGAGCAGGCCCAAGAGAGTCCACCATCCTGAGATTGAACAATAAAGCCACCCACATACACAAGGCTGAGCCCCCGAAAGCGGCAACGAACCACAACAACTGACACAGGGTGCCCGCTCACCTGGCACAGCACTAAACATGGCAACCAAGCTCAATAAGACAAAAGGGAAGCAACCTACGATGGAGGACTACGCCAAGACCCCACAACCAATGGAAGGTGCCAGAAGCAAGGACCGAAGTGCCCAGCTGGACGGATCCCCAGCGCAAGGGGACCGGCAAATCCTGGAAGCCATTTCAGACTTGAAAGTGGCGTGGGAAACGAAACTGGAAGCCGCCATGACCACACTGAAGGTGGCGCTGGAATCCAAAATAGACGCAATACAAATAGAGCTAAACCTCCTGAGACAAGATGTAAGGGCAATAGCGGACCGCACACGAGAGCTGGAAAAAGAAGTGGGGGCCAACACAGCAGCTTGCGCCTCGCACGCCTCAGAGATCCACACGCTGTGTCAACAGGTGGGCAACCTGGAGAGTAGAGCCGAAGAAGCCGAGGGACAGGCACGAAGGAACAATGTACGCATTGTTGGGCTTCCCGAGGGAGAAGAGAGATCGAACCCCACGGAGTACGTGGAATCCATGTTGCTGCAGGAAATAAAAGGGGGAGCACTTACCCAGGGATTTGCAGTGGAAAGGGTGCACTGAGCCCTAGCAAGGAGGCCCCCTCCAGGACCCCCTCACCCCCCGTGACCCATCATAGCTAAAATATTAAACTACCACGACAGGGAAAGGATCCTGGAATACTTTCGCTGGGGAGGCACGATCCAAAGGGTGTCCGCCTCAATTACAGCATACCCTGACAGTACTTCAGGTACAACGGCGACGACTCAACTTCGGAGCAGTTAAGAGGAGGCTACAGGTGTCAGGCCACAGATACATGCTGATGTACCCGGCGAGACTGAAGGTATTCCACAAGAACAGGACACTGTTTTTTGACACCCCAGAGGAGGCAGCGGATTGGCTAGATGGGCAAAATTGTCCAGAAGGGAAGTGAAGCGGAGAAATGACGCCGAGACTCTGCAAAGCGAGGTGCTGTATAAAGATGTAAAAAATGGGACTTAATTATAGCCGTGCTAGATAATGTGAAGGTAGCGAACTGTGATGCACAATACGGAGATACAGAGCACCCGACTTCACACCCCCATAGATAGGGTAGTCGGGTTACCAGTAGAGCGGTAACCTCCTGCTGGGTACCCGGTACCGGCTTGGGTGGACGGGACTAAATGCGGGATCGCCTGAGATCCAGGGATGGAGCTGTGCAACAGTTGGGGTTGGGACGGGAGGGGGGGGAGTTGGGGAGTTTGAAGTGATAGCGGTTAGGGAACGAGCAAGCACCTGCAGGCCTCTGCGCTTAACCAATGTTAAGTATTCTCGGGCTAATGATTATGGAGGGAGGGATGGGAGGAGGAACCAGAAGGGCGATGGGTGACCTCAGAATAATTACCTGGAACGTCAGGGGGCTTAACACCTATCTGAAGAGAAATAAAGTGATGATGTATTTGAGGAGGCAAAAAATAGACATAGGCCCTCATCACAAGGTTGGCGGAATGGATTTACCGGCACCGGTAATGGTGCCGGTAAACCCATTCCACCCTACCACGAGGTCTCCTCGCGGGACCCGCAATGGGTGCCTGGAAAAACCAGACGTCCATTCCGGGTCCCGCGAGGACACCAGGGAGCTAACAACGGGCTCGTTGTTAACGGGCCCGTTGTTAGCTCCATCCCCATTCCCATTGAGCCCTATGGGGGCTCGGATGGGAATGGGGATGTGGATGGACTGGGTCCGGGTTCCTCAGACGAGGAATTACCGGGTCCGTCAAGGTTGCGATGGCCCGGTAAGTCCTCATTTGAGGAACCTGGGTCCGGAATGCGGTAAGGAGGCAACCATGCTGCTAAAAAGCGGCATGGTTACCTCCAACCTCCTGATGAGGGCCATAGCCCTGTTGCAAGAAACCCACATCACTAAGGAGAAACAGGAGGTGATTAAAAAAAAGTGGAAAGGAGTTACCATAGGTGCAACATATTCAGCATATGCTAGGGGGGTGATCATTTGGGTGGCACCACAGGTGCTTTTTCAGATATTACAGACCATGGTGGAACCAGATGGGAGGATGGTAGCGCTCCGAGGGCTCTTGGAGAATAGGGAACTAAGCATTATAAAAACGTACACCCCCAACCAAGATAAAGTGACCTACTATAAAACGTTATACAGAAAGTTCAGCCCCCTCACTGGCGGGGCGATCATATGGGGGGAGACTTCAATTGTACGCTAGACCCTAAACTAGACAGATTGGATACGAAATTAGTTAAACCCACCCCTGCAGCGAGAGCATTACGGGCCCTGCTGAGAGACTTTGGGCTTGAGGATATCTGGAGACGGCAACACCCGACAGGAAGACACTACTCACATTACGCGGCCCTGCATAATTTGTACACGAGGCTGGATTACGTCTTCACCACCCCCGGTATAGTGGGGGAAGTAGTGAGCTCAGAATACAAAGCCAGGATACTATCGGACCATTCCCCTTTGGTCCTGGAGTGGCGACACCAAGAGCTAGAATTCCAACATGGAGACTTAGAGCTGAGGCATTGTGAGACACCACATTTTGAGAGGACCTACGGGAAGAGATCATAAGGTATTTCGAGCACAACACGGAAGCGTGAAATCAGAGGGGACCCTATGGGAGGCCTTGAAGGTTGTAATAAGGGGAGCGGCTATATCCAAATCTAAAGGGCTATAGGGGGATATAGAGTGGGAGCTGTAGGATATAGAAAAGAGGCTGAAAACAATAATGGAAAAAGAGGGGACCTCGCAGGAACAGGTGGAAGGTGCGAGCCAGTTGCAATTGGCTGTTGGGGAGCTATGGGAGAGGCTAAGCAACCTGAACTATAAGAAATATATTGAACGACAACACGCTGGAGGGGACAAACCGGGGAGGCTGCTAGCATGGCTGTATAAAAATGAGGCACCAAAGCCCGCAATTAGAGAGATAGTGGGAGAGGCGGGACAAGTCTGTAATACTCAGGAAATGGTGAACGAGAGCTTCCTCAGATTTTACAAACACCTCTACGCAGACATGGGGGAGGACATGGAGAGGGAGACGCAGGAGATCCAGGAAGACATAGGATTGCCCAAATTAAGCGCAAAGGATAGAGAGAACCTAGACGCCCCAGTCACACTGGAGGAAGCAGTGATGATGCATCTACCCACGTGCAAAGCCCCAGGCACGGATGGGCTCCCCTGCGAATTTTATAAAACAGACAAGAGGCCCTCCCCCTGCTACTGGCAATGTTGAATGAGGCATACGGGAAGGGGAGGTTGCCGGCATCCCTGAGACAAGCGGTAATCATTCCCCTCCTTAAACCAGACAAGACCAGCGTAGATTGTGGGTCATATAGACGATTATCTATGCTGAACCAAGACAGCAAAATCCTCACGGCAGTACTCGCGAATAGACTTAAACCGGTGATAAACAAACTAATACATCCCGATGAAACTGGGTATGTCCCGGGCAGGAGCATATCTGATAACCATAGGAGGCTCCACATCATAGAGCGAACAGAAGGTGACCCAAACGAAATAGCGTCATTTTGCTTGATGCAGTCAAGGCCTTTGACTCGGTTTGGTGGCCATGGCGGCATTAAAGGAATACGGGATGGGACCTGGGTACCTGCGGTGGGTGAAAATCCTGTATAGCTCCCCCCCCGCCAGAGTAAAAACGGGAGCGATCATCTCGGAGAGGTGGCAACTAAGTAATGGCACGAGGCCTAGTAGAGCCTAGTAGAGCATTCTATCAGTAAGAACCATAGTGATACTGATATAAGATGGTTTGTCCTCCAAAAAGTGAAACCAGCAAGGCGTGGGGGGGATCTGAACAAAACGCTGACCCAATTAGAACAACGGTGGGTCCACAGACTTAACTCCGTTCAGGCTGGTCTAAATGTGTCAGCTGAATGGAAGTCTTTCCTGTAATGATATGTGCCCAATGATTGAGTATGAGCTATGAACTTCTTAACACTATGATCATTTTTCATTTCATGAAATGCAGAAGTCAGTAGACATTATGGCACTCTGTGTGTTTTTTTGGTCAATGTATAAAATCACCTACATGAAAAACTATACTTTCTTTGTTAATTCCAAATGTTTTCTGTCATTATGAAACTATGTATTAAGTTTCCAGGCGACACGCCCTAATTCTCACCCTCTCGGGCTGTTAGTAATACAATACAAACTGTCCACTTACTTAATTATGGTTTTTCTCTGCTGAGATTCCTGAGACACATACACATTTTGTGATCCATGCCACAACATATTGAAATGAAGTATTTTCGGTAATCACAACCTCATGGGGCCATTAGCTATGTTGTTTCAGAGTATAAAAAACCAATGCCACTCCGCAATGCTTACGGTTGCCATGACAACCGTTTGTCAACAATATTGCCTAAATTAACTTTTTAGACATGCGTTGACACTAATCACACCCAAAATTGATTGAGCTTTTTTTGTTCCCCCCGGATGGAGCAGAATCCATCATTTTGTTTCCCACTCGATCCTAGGGCCATTCCAAGATGGCCGACATATAAATACCTACAGGGACCTAGCAACAGCGTTACCAACGCTTTGCAGTCAGGCCCCTGCAGTCTCATCTGTGACTCAGCAGCCTGAGGAGCTCCAGCTCGTACTTTTTTGCAGACAGGCTGCCCATGCTGCAACCCTCACAGGTACTTTAAAATAAACCCTGCACTTACTGCTATATATATGAGACAGTTGTTACTAAGTAAGCACACTCACCTTAAGCCATATATATTTTTTAGCTGTGCAAGCCGTGTCTGTTTCCCACTGATACCACCCTGGATCAGCATTTTTCGACCTCCAGCGAGAGGTAAGACTTTTTTCCCTGAACTTTTTTTCATGCCTTTTTAAACGGGGACATGTTTAGCTTCAACCTCCCTTTGCTTCTCTCGTTCTCTGTTATTTGCAACAGGATCATACAGAGACCAGCCCATGCGGCTAGCAGATCTCAAATTTAGCGCCTGTGAAATCTATGAACCCATAGGTAAGCTATGTGCTTTTTGATTTTACATCAACCACACGTGATTCACTCAAACTAAATAATTTTGGCTCAGACACCCCCCTGACTGTAGTCTCCTTCCCCTGCAGCACAGACGTCAATCTACACAGAACTCCGTCCTGATGAAGGCCGTGTTAAAGATGAGGCACACCTAGCTCACCTAGAAAAGGCTGAAACACCTGGTGTAGACGCACTACTCCCCCCAAAACTACAGCACATTAATGCTGTTTACGCAAGAAAAATAATGTTGTGTACCCACCATTGTTCTATGTGTTTTCCACAAATGTTGACTTGAATATGTACACTGTAATATGTGAATTTCTTGGCAAATCCTAATAGGAGTCGGGTTTGTTGCACACACACAATTTGGAGATTGTCCCAAAAAATGTTTTTTGGCACTGTGTGTTGTAAATATCTTTCTGTTTTTTTGTCTGATTGTTCTGTATTAGCAAACCATTTTGATGTCTTAATGTCTCTAAATGTTGGATTTATGTCTTTTTGCACACAACTCTAATATAAAAAAATGAGATTTATCTCTACAACATACTATTGAAGAGTGATTCCTTCCTTAGCAATGCAGAGTTTGATAATACATGTGGAGGTGTTGTTCTGAGCCTAGCATCCTTGGACCTATTCATTTGTATCTTTTGTTTTACGAGGCAAGGTTGTCCATGGTCTCCAGTGCTGTACATCCTCGCACTAGAGTCACTAGCAATCTATCTAAGACAGGAATACAGTGAGGTCGGGGTGCGTAACAAATGGGGACCTCACTTGATATAAAAAAAAAACAAAATTAAATCACCCAAACACTTAAAAGCATACAATACTAAAATGCAATACAAAAATACACAGAATATTTTCCAAAATAAATCTGCAATAACATAATATACATATGCATTCAAGTCTTATACTTTAAATATACACTAATATCAATTAACAAATAACTTTATAAAAATAAAAATATAAATATTAATTAAGGTACATGTCAGCCTTTTAATTGCATATAATTTACTAAACAATAAACATAACAAAACATACACAAAACAAATAAAAAAATGACTACCTATTCCCGGAATAAGATAGGCCGTTCTAGCAGATCTTAACGGTCGACATCGATCAGTAATTTATATGGTCACCTCTGCCCCCCTTCTTAAGTGTCTGAATTACCACCCAGACATTTCCAGGAAGGGGGCGTAGGTCCCTGTGACTTATTAATGGTCACTGAAAAGGCTAAACGTATAGGTAACTGTCTTCTTTTGAATTTGAAAGACATATTTGTATCAGATGGAATGAGAGGTATGTGCGGTATAAGAACAGTATCTAAGTTCCATTGATTACACAGGCTTCTATGATGTGTCTTTGTAGACGTGTAATTGTCAACCTTGTTCCATTGCAGTGTGTCCATGATGGCATACAATTGAGTAGTAGCCTAATTACAGCACATACTTCCAGTTTTAGCTTGTAAAGAAGTCCTACAGCCTTACGCTCTTTAGAGACTGCAACATTGAGCCGGTAATTAACTGTTGATTGACACTAGAACCGCTATGCCCTGTGTGAAGAGAAGTGGGGGTGGAAAGAAGTAACTTGAAATTATTCTGGATGTTTGCAATAGTGTAAGAAGCTGACCACGTAGAACCGTGCTCATTCTGTTTGTTAAAATTATAGCTGTTGTTGAAGTGGAAGGGCACACAGAGTTGCACTTTGCCATTTGGACAGCAGAGGGCAACCTAACACTGATGAATTGCATCATCTGTGTACAGAAACATACCCAAGTGTTTTATATATATATAGATTAAACTATATACAACTTAGTAACATATACTTATAGAAATAACATTAAAATATACACGTTTGTGGTCATTACACTGGGCATAAACAATGCAAGCATTTAATATGTGTGCTAAATCAATCTAGTAACTTATAGTGGACCCCTTGTTCACTGTACTTATAGGGGTACAGCTTCACCTCTCTGATGGGGCCCAACAAGGCTGAAACACGTGTCTGGGCTTTGTGAGACAGGCATGGTATCAAGAGAGACACAGATATACCTTTATTCAATGAATCAGGATGGATGAAATGCCTATGTGGCCCTTTTGGTATGGCAGGATTTCCCTGCCTAAATATACTAAGGATATTCAAAGTCAGTGTCTCCAAATCAAAACGTCTGTCTGTGTCCACTCACAAATAGGAGACAACTATAATGGAGTCTAGAATGAGGTTACACTAAAGTCTGAGCTTCACCAGCTGGTGTTATATGTAAATATACAATTTTAAAGCAATGTGGTTGGCAAGCTGGAAAGCACCCAGGATCATCCCAAAACTCAACCCACAAGCCTTGAAAGGTTACATACGGTCTAGAAGATCCAACTCTAGTGCCAAACCCATAAATTGTCTTTAATTGCAATGTATGCCTCAAACACCGATTATATTGTGATGGCCCATTCAGTATTCAATACCAATTTCAATTCAAGTTTTTTTGGAGGTTTTATTAAACCAACACTTATAACATGTTGTTTTCTGTAACTCAACATACAAAAGAAAATGTTCCATTATTGCTAACTGAACATACAAATGAAAAAAGCCAAAACATGTTTCAACCTATCACAGGTTTTCATTAGGGCTAAATTGAAAAATGTTCTGAAAAGGAACGTGCATCACATATTGAAGATTATCCCACTGGAGGTAGAACGACGGAAGAGCAAAACAGAGGAAACAAGAACAAGAAAAAAATCAATTGAAATTACAATGTATGTTGAGGCACACATTCAATCAATTTCTTCATATCTCAATTATACTTACATGCCGAAAACAATGCTATGTATCAACAGTGCCACGTCTAATGGTGATTGGTAAAGGAGGTGAGAGAGTCAGACATCAATCGATTCGGAACCAAATACCCATCCACTGAATGTGTACCAAGACTGAAAAACAACACGTGTTATACTGGTGCTGTAAACCAAAATGTGCCTTTACCTGTAGCTCGCTTTCCTAATTTGCAACACATACAAGCTGGTTAGCATGCACTTAAATTAACTTGATATTTAGAACAGTCCACCTAATAGACAATGTGAAATGGGGAGGGGCATGTAAAGAGTCTCATTCTCTCAATACAATACAAAGTGTTGTTCTCTATATCCAAAAACGACTTAATCTTATCCTAATGGGAAAGAAGAACAAGTTACTTCTTACCTTGTAACGTTCTTTCGATGGGATGTTCCTCCGACGTATTCCTTATCTTTGATAATTCTTCTCCAGCTTGCTGGACTCGGAAATATTTTCTCTGTAGAGAGCGCTGCGGGTCGACGTCCGCCGAGTCGATGTCCCTCGAGAGCCACCGTATCGGCGCCGACGTCACCATGCCCATAAATAGCCATGCGCGCCGTCCGTTGCTCAGTTCCGTTTTGTAGCATAAGATAAATCATGCCTGAATTGGTTATTGACCTTGAAGGAGCGTAAGCTGCAACCACAAGGGAAGTATTACTGCGGAGATGGATGGGAGGGGCGATAAGGAATACGTCGGAGGAATATCCCATCGAAAGAACGTTACAAGGTAAGAAGTAACTTGTTCTTCGAAGGGATTGTGTCCTCCGACGTATTCCTTATCTTTGATAGACTCCCATATCAGTGGCATGTAATTGGAGGTGGGAGTAATAATGTCATGTATCCCTTTTAGAAATGAACCGCATTTAATACGGCTTTTCCAAATCTGGTCTCATGACTAGCGGAGGAATCCAGGTTGTAAAAGATTGTGAACGTATGTGCGGACGACCATGTGGCAGCCGCACATATGTCTCGGACCAGTACCCCTCTTTGGAGGGCCGAAGAGGCTGCGATACCCCTGGTTGAATAAGACCTAAGATTTTGGGGTGGCTCTTTCCCTGCCAGTTTGTAACATTCCAGAATGGCCAAAATAATCCACCTGGAAATGGTCTGTTTTGTTATGGGTAGTCCCAACTTGTGACCTGAGTATCCTACAAACAGTTGGTCGTCTTGCCTAATCCTAGCCAGTCTGCTGATGTAAAAAGCTCAGAGCTCACCTTGGGTCCAGCCTATGTAGCCTTTCTTCCTCTTTCCCCGTATTGGGAGGAGGGTAGAATGAAGGTAAGGTAATTTTCTGAGTAATATGAAATTCAGAAACCACCTTTGGGAGGAAATTAGGCTTCACCTGTAGGACAACTTTGTCCTTATGGAAAATTGTATGGGGGGGTTTACAAGAGAGAGCTTGTAGCTCGCTCACCCTCCAAGCAGGTGTTAGTGCTACCAACAGGACAGTTTTAAGCGTGAGAAATCTCAGCGAACAAGAGTGGAGTGGTTCGAATGGACTACCCATTAGGAAGTTTAAGACTAAATTTAAGTCCCATAAGGGAACTTGGAATGGTCTTGGAGGATAAACATTAGTTAATCCCTTGAGAAATTGTATTACTAGAGGTAGTTTGAAATACGATGGTTCGTCCGCAGCGCGCTTGAAGATTGAAAGCGCTGCGAGATAGCCTTTTACAGTGCCAACTTGAAGGCCTTAGTTTGCCAAGTAGAGTAGAAACGATAACACTGTTGGTGTACCACATGAAAAAGGGTTGATATTCCCTTCTCTACACCAGCTGCAAAATTTGTTCCAACGGCAGCGGTATAAAGACTTTGTTGCTGGCCTTCTGGCCGAAAGCAACACCTCTATGACGTCATCAGGGAGGTCCCAATCCTTGTACCTCACCCTTTCAGAAGCCAAGCGTGAAGGTTGAGGGTTCTGATGTCTGGATGGAGAACCTGACCTCCCTTCTGCGAGAGAAGATTCTCTTTGAGTGGAAGACGGATTGGAGGGCAGATGGACATATCTAGAAGGTCCAGGTACCACGTTCTCCTGGCCCAGTCCGGGGCAATTAGGATCATGGTTTTCCGGAAACTTCTCAACCTCCTGATCATTTGTGGAATAACAGGGACTGGTGGAAACGCATAAAGGAGTGGGAACTCCCAGTCCACTACGAACGCGTCTCCTAGAGCTCCTCTCGGGGGAAATTCCCTTGAACAGAACAGATCGCACTTCCTGTTGGTGCTTGTGGCGAACAGATCCACCTGAGGGGTTCTCCAAAGGGTGAAGATCTCTTGAAGCACTTCCTGAGCTAGCTCCCACTCGTGGGAGACTGTGCTCTGCCTGCTCAGAGCGTCCGCTGTCAAGTTCTTTTCTCCGGCTAGGTGGACTGCCGATAGAGAGATTCCTTCCTGAATTGCCCAAAACCAGAGCTGCATTGCCTCTCTGCACAGTGGCAGTGACCCTACGCCTCCTCTTTTGTTGAGGTAGTGCATGGCCACCGTGTTGTTCGTCATTATCATGACATTTCTCCCCTGTACTGATGGCAAGAAAGCTTTCAGCGCTAGTCTGATCGCTCTCAGCTCTAATAAGTTGATAGAGACCAACGACCGCTGATGGTCAAGTCGTTGGCATGGGCTCCCCACCCCGTGGGTGAGGCGTCTGTGACTACTGTTATCTCCGGCCATGGTTGCCAAAACAGTTCTCCTTTCAAGATGATCTCTGGATAGGCCCACCATTGAAGGTCGTGGGCCACCTTGTCCGGAATCCGGAGGAGATCTGTCATTCTCCCTGAGAATTGCAACCACTGAGTTCTCAGTGCCCACTGAAGAGATCTCATTCTCAGGCGAGCCTCTGGCACAAGGAAGATGCAGGATGCCATGAGGCCTAGCAACCTCAAAAAGTCGAAGGCTGGGAGACGTTGAGCATTTTGGAACTTGTTGACCATCTGCAGAATATCTTGAGCCCTCACCTCTGGTGGCGAGGCTTTTCCCAGGGAAGTGTCCAGGACCGCTCCAATGAACTGGAGTCTCTCTGATGGTATCATCTGTGACTTCTTTAAATTGAGGGAGAAGCCCAGTTTGTGAAGGAAGTGGCAGACATAATCTAGCTGGATCTGAGCTTGTTCCGAAGATACAGCCCTGATCAGCCAATCGTCCAGGTAGGGGTAGACGTGGATCCCTTCCCTCCTTAGACTCGCAGCCACTACCGACATTAGCTTGGTGAAGACCCTCGGGGCGGAGGTCAGCCCAAATGGCAGAACTCGAAATTGATAATGAGAGTCGCCAATTCCGAACCTCAGGTATTTGCTGTGTTTGAAATGGATTGGCACATGGAAATAAGCATCCTGAAGGTCCAGAGATACCAGCCAGTCCTGGAGCTGGAGGACCTGAAGGATCTGAGAGAGAGTTACCATCTTGAACTTGTCCTTCCTGAGGAACTTGTTCAATTCTCGTAAGTCCAGGATGGGTCTCAGTCCTCCGTCCTTCTTTGGTATGAGAAAGTAGGGGGAGTACCAGCCCTTGTTCCTGTCCGCTACAGGTACCGGTTCTATGGCACCTTTCTCTAGCAGGTCTATAATTTCCTGCAAGAGGAGCGGATCTGGAACTTTTAGAGAGCTGTGCCCCGGTGGATGACTCTGAGGGATGTTTAGAAAGGGTAGGCAGTAACCCTGGGCAACTGTCTCCAATGCCCAAGCATCTGACGTTATAGCCTGCCATTCCGTCAGATGGTGAGTTAACCTGCCCCTTACAGGTGTTTTGGGTGGAAAGACCTCAGAGTGGTTTGGGGGCGGCTGATGCAGATGCCGAGGGTAAAGAGGCACGTGATGCTGCTGCGGCTTTAGTACTTTGACCCGTTCACCGCGGGTGGATCTCCTTTGGCCTCTTTGAGCCGGCTGTCCTCTGCCTTTCCCAAATGCGGAATAATAGTGAAAGGACTTTCCTCTTCTAGAGGTTCCTGAGGGGCGAAAAGGAGTTTGGCGGATTGCAGCTCCTAAAGATTTTGCCGCTGCTTTAGATGTCTGCAACTTTTCCAGACTGTCATCAGCCTTTTTACCGAATAAAGAAGAGCCGTCAAAGGGCATATTCAAAAGTCTGGCCTGTACATCTGGAGCAAAGCCAGATTTTCGCAACCACGCATGCCTGCGGATTGTCGTACTTGCCGCCAATCGATGCCAGTTTGAAGTGACTCGCACATGGCATCTTTGCCATCTTTAATAATGTTAAGGAAGGCTTCCCTTTCCTCTCCTATGCAGTCAGCCGCTGATGAAGCACACTCCCACAGTGTGTGACTGAACCTGGCGAGCGTACAGGTGGCGTTGATGGACTTCAACGCCATACTACAAGCAGAAAAGACTTTTTTTGCCATAGAATCGTACCTTTTGTCATCTCTATCCTTTGGGACAGTAGGGTAAGCGGGCCTGCTGCTTGATGAAGTTGCCGCTTGAACCACCAGGCTCTCTGGAGTCAGGTGTTTTGACCTTTGTCTAATATGTCTGTCAGGTCATCCTGTTGAAAAACAGGTGAAGGCGCAGACCAACCCATAAATTCAATAATCCTTGCCATCAGGGTTCTATAGGGTGTTTTGGCATGTTCCACTGGGTCTGGTTTAACAAATTCCACTTCTGCGGAAGTGTCCAGGCCACTTGCCTCATGTAATGACTCCTGTAGGTCTTTCAACCTTCTTTCCTCAGAGGTGAAATCCTCTGAAACAGGTAGTGTGGTCCTCTGCAACCCGAAGGTTTCCTGGTCAGAATCCTCCCCTTCTTCATAGATTGAAGATAATACGGGGTACTCTGACCTCAGAAATGGTGTAAAACCCATTTCTAAGGCAGAAGGAGCCAAACTCGTCATTATTGGGTGAGAATACATTGATGTCGTCGACGCCGATGTGACAGGTTTCGAAGGCGCCGAGAACGGCGTCGAGAAAACTGGAAGAAGCCTCGAAGAACTCGAGAGGATCGGGATCCTACTCGAGGATGTCGACGACGGTCTCGGCGTCATGCTTGAGGCTCTTGGTATCACTGTTGGCTGTGAACTAGCCGTGGTTTTCTCTTTCATCGGCGTCGATGTTGGCATCGACGATGGCGTCGAGTTGATCGACCGATGCGTCGAAGAACCCTTCGACAACGGCGTTGATGGCACCGATCCATGAGTCGAAGGGATCTTCGACGACGGCGAAGACAGTGCCTTCTTACCTGATGGCCCGTGGCGCTCTCGGGTGGAATCTTTCGCCGGGTGCAGCGACTCGCAGTGTTTTGATTTTTTGGGTTTTTCTCCCAGGCTATCACCCTCAGCTGTCTTCGAGGGGGTCGAGGCCGCTTTCTCGAAGACGCTTAGCATTTTCTTCCTGAATTCCTCCCACTCAGCCTGAGAGCTGTGTTTTGTGGGGCAGGAGACCCTTTCTGGGGAAACAGAAGATGACGAGGAAGGGGATATTCGACGTCTCTTCTTTGAGTGTCTCGATCTCGACGAATGGTGGGAGCTACTTCGAGATCTAGAATAGGAATGCTTTCGACGGCGAGGAGACGAATGCCTCGACTCAGCCGAAGAAACTTTCTAAGAGGTTTTGACTGACTTACCTCTCTCGAGCTTCCCCTTGCGCTCCTTCAAGGCTTTCGCCGTCATGGACATGCAGTCCTCACACTCCGAACAATGGTGCTCGGCTCCCAAGCACCACAAGCAGATCCTGTGTGGATCCGTTATCAACATTTTTTTACCGCAGTCTCGACATTTTTTGAAGCCGGATCGCGGCGTTGACGGTTCCGATGAAGAAGCCATCGAGAACGAGTTGGTATTTTCGAGTAAATCTAGAAGGTTTATCTGACTGAACTGAGCAACAATATTCCGAGGCCCCACGAAGCGCGGAAAAACGGAACTGAGCAACGGACGCCGCGCGTGTCTATTTATGGGCATGGTGACATCGGCGCCGATACGGTGGCTGTCGAGGGACATCGACTCGGCGGACGTCGACGCGCAGCGCCCTTTACAGAGAAAACATTTCCAAGGCCAGCAAGCTGGAGACGAATTATCAAAGATAAGGAATATTTCGGAGGACACAATCCCTTCGAAATAATAAACTGTTGCCTGCTGCGGATAGACTATGCCTTGAATTCCGAGTGAAAGTATCTTAGCTATGGTTACTATAATCCAAGTTCATTACCTATTCAAATCACTTATATCCTAATTGTATGGTGCTCCTGATAACACACAAAAAGGTAGAGAAAAGCCAATAAGAACCTGCATGTGGTATCAAAGTCTGACAAAAGGGTCACAAATTAAAAGTATACCAAATCTCTCACAGTTGCGAACTCACCATGTTCTATGCCACAGCCCTTACATATAATCAAAGGAAAATTCCTGTTTTATGATCTGAATTCAGTCCTTTTAGAACAGTTTGATATTTACAGATCATCCTCGCTTCCATTTGTCTAAGTTGTTTTTCTCTGTCTCCTCCTCTCGGATCCGGACGAACAAGCCTTAGTCCCACAAACGTGATGTCTGCTTTGTCGTCCACTTGGTGCTTTGATTGCCAATGTGCCGTGAGTGCCAATGTAGGATCATCATTTCTCAAAGCATGCAGATGTTCTCTGATCCCGATTCTGATTTCTCTGATTGTACTGCTAATATAAATCAAACCACATACACATATGAGAACATATGATTGCATACACTGCAAATTTTGACTTGCAATTAATGAAGTCTAAAATGTTAAAAGGTTCCTTAATATTCATGTAAATGCTTTTGGTCTCTTTCACAGGTCTCTTTCACATGTTGGCACATGCTGCACATACCACATTTGAAGAAAAACAGTCAAGTTATGATGCAACCAGGATTTAGCTTTAACAGTGGCCTGCAAAAAGGAAGGGCTAACTGCAGTTTTGATTGTAGACACCCTTGTGTATAAAAGTCGGATTCTAATCAATATAGGTTGATCGCTCTGAATAGTTTTGACAATATTTGCCAACGTCTTTTAACAGTTTGGCTGTCTTTTGAGTACTTGGTGATCATCTTAGCCCTCAGGTCTATACTGCTTTTGTCTTTTTTCTCAGGTTTCAGAAGCTCACTTCTTCCAGTCTCCAATCCTTTCTTACTAGCTTTAGAAATTATGTTATATTTATATCCTCATACTCAGAACCTAGTTTGTAACACCTCACATTCTCTCAGTATTCTTCTAATTCAGTGCAGTTTCCTGTGGCTCAGATATATTCATCAGTCAGTATGTTCTCAATTGTACTTGCCCTCTGGCAACTCGTAGCAGCTAATATAGAATTGACCTCTGTACTTTTCCTGAATGTTCTAGACAAGACTCGAGCATCTTTAATGTAGATATGTACATCAAGGAAGTCAATAGTTTTTTATACATGTGAATTCTTTCCCCAAGTCATTAGCATTCAGAAAAGTGACATTCTTGTAATGCATTCTTAGTGCCTTGCCGAATCATAAAAATATCATCAATATAATGTACCCATAGTTTGATTCGTGGTGTCCACATATTCTTACTCTACACGTATTTGTTCTCAAACATACCCATGTGGAGATTAGCGAAAGATGGTGCATAGTTGCAACCCCTCTTGTCTGACGATACACTGTTTGGTTCACACATTGAATGGATGGGTATTTGTTGAAGGAGGTGAGAGAGTCAGATATCAATGGATTCAGAACAAATCACCATTAGGAGGTGGCTCTGGTGATACAGCATGGTGTTCTGCGTGTAAATATAATTGAGATATGAAGGAATTGAGTGTATATGTCTCTCTTAAGTAAGGTGTGTGGCACATTAAGATTTTCAATCATAAGGGATCAACATAACAAATTCTAATTTCTATTTTTCTTCTTGTTTTTGTTTCCTCTGTTATCCTCTTCCGCGTTCTACCTCCACAGAGATAATCTTCAATATGTGATAGTACGTTCCTTTTAGCACTGAGGAAAACCTGTGATAGGTTGAACCATGTGTTGGCTATTTTCTTTTGTATGTTCAGTTAGAGAAAACAAGATGTTATAAGTTTTGGCTTGATAAAACCTCAAAACACTTTTAATTGAAATTTGTATTGAATACTGTATGGGCCATCACAATGCAGTCAGTGTTTGAGGCATAAACTGCTTGCAATTAAAGACAATTTATGGGTTTGACGTTGGAGTTGGATCTTCTAGACCGGAGGAGACAACTATGGTTCAACTGAAGAAGTGAATAACAAAGTTGGGAGCTCTAACCAGCTCCCTTTCCCAAGTCAGGATAAAGTTCAACCAGTGGGACCTTGCAAAGCTCGTACCCTCTGCGGTATAGTCTCAGGTTCTAATCCACACAAGGTTTACTGGCAAAGGTTCAATTGAAAAAAAGGTTCATAAGAAGTTCAGTCGGCCTTCCCCAAACTTCAGGTACCAGTTCATGATATATCCAATTATCAAAAGTTCACAAGAAACAGTCTTGTTGTATTTATTCTAGGGTCAAGGATCCCTTCCACAAGCTTAATACAGTTCTTGCTCACACAACAAAGTTCACAGGTATTTCTCACCTTTCGTTGGAGCCCGCTCCTGGTCGTGGTGCAGTTTTAGACCGCATGGTCCAACCATAACAGGTCTCGCAACCAGTGGCTCTTTATCCTTGGCAGAATGTCAGGGCGTAGGGCTTTTCTTTATAGATTAGGGTTTTCTGGTCTAGGTGCAGTTTTAGACCATATGGTCCGGGTGCAACCAGTCACACCATTGCTGCCCTCAGCCTCTTCTTTCACTTTGACAACCTGCTTTCGTATTATTCCATGCACTTCTCTGGCTCTATTAATGATTCAAGCTCTTCAGCCTTTCTCCAGTCTTTATCGTTCTCTTTATTCCATCTCTGGGCCTCTCCCATCAGACCCACACTTTTCTAGGCTTCTCTACCCATTTCTGACTTTCACAGCTGTTCTTGTAGTCTTCCCCTGCTTTTGCTCCCACTTTGCTAGCTCCCCTCAGCAGCTTTTCACTCAGCGGTTTCAGGAGATTCAGCCCTATTACAATGTTACATTACTTTCCATTACTGGCCCAACACTCTCCTTCAGTTAGGTGAGCGTCGGGCTCAACAGTCCCTCGCAGTGTGTCCCAGAGTCCTGCGTTCCTATAGACGCTTACCAGACAATCACTCCTGCGCTGCCAGATGCAGCGCTCCCCGGCCTCTGTGCTGGACTCTGCCTCTGCTTCTTCCACAGCGGTTGTGCTTCACCTCTTCCCCACAATGGTGTTCCAAACCGGCACTGCTCCCCAGCCGGAATCCCAGAAACTATGTCAGTGTCTCAGCGCCTCGGATTCTCGTCCCCTCTGCATAGCTCACATCATGTTATCTGCTACACCTGCAGCTTCTCTCCCACCCCTCTCTACTTCCTTGTGAGAATGACACCCTTTTATATGATCCTTGATTGTCAAGGGATTTCAGGTGGTCCCAATTATTCTCAATTGCCTGACTTTGCAAATACTTATTAGTGGGGCATGCTTGATCCTCATACCTATATGGCTCTACACCTTTCTTCTTCGTCCCAGTACCAAAGTGGTTTTTACCATAGGTAATCTGCATTGCTCCTAGTCAGCTCTTCTTCACAGTATGGTTGGGATACAAAAGCGATGACCCTTCCCTGACCACCTGCACAGAGGATCCCGGGGGAGTAGATGTGAGTGCTGTTATGCTCACCTAATCTCCACAGGGGCGCAGAATGGAGCAGGATGATCTGGTGGTGAGTGGTGTCTTGTACTCCCCTCCGATACGAAAGGGAATAGTTTCTTACCTGTAACTCCATTTCTCCAGCATTGGTATCTTTCATGGATTCACATGCTTAGAATATTCCCCCTCGTCAGACTGGGACCCCCTCGGTACACATATATAGCCTTTTCCTATAGGAAAACTTCCGACACTTTTGTGTCCTATCTATGTCCTTTTAGGACCCGCCTACGCATGCTTCGCAGGCCGTCCCAGTATAAGAGGCCCGCCCCCGCGGTTCCCCTTCAGATTTCGGCCCCTCCAAAGTAGGAAGGGTTAAACTTATCCATCACATACATTGCAGTCCTGGGGAGGCTTGGCGGGCGCATCTGTATCCATGAAAGATACCAATGCTGGAGAAATGGAGTTACAGGTAAGAAACTATTCCCTTCTCCAGCATTGGATCTTTCATGGATTCACATGCTTAGAATAGATTGTATAGCAGTAACCCTTGAGACGGTGGTGAGAATGCAATGTAACGTACCCTCACCATACTACACAATACATATGTACAGCAGGAATAAGTTTACTCATACAACATTTCCCACATAAAGTATACTGTCATCAAAAAGTAGAAAACAGACTCTCAACAGCGTGGAGCTTACCTTACTGAAACAGATGGCGCAGGACAGCTCTTCCCATCTGCACCTCATCCGCATGCTGCCTGGCAAGGCAGTAGTGGCGGGTAAACGTGTGGGGCACTGACCATGCCGCAGCTTGGCATATGTCCGTCAGCGGAATTCCGGCCCATAACGCTGTAGAGGATGACATCGACCTTGTAGAATGGGCTCTAGGATGTCTTTGCAGTGGCCTTCCGGCCTTAGAGTGACAAAAAGCAATCGTCGACGAGACCCATCTGGCCAATCCCTGTTTTGAGATTGCTTTACCTCTCGTCGACGGACCATATGCGACGAACAGTTGCAGAGTAGCCCTGATGTCCTGTGTGCGATGTAGGTAGAATTTCAGAGCCCTCTTAACCTCCAGGGTATGAAGAGTTTTTTCTGCTGCCGACGATGGAGTGGCGAAGAAAGTAGGCAGACGCACGGATGAGTGTTTGTGATATATCGTCGGAACCTTAGGGACGAACGTAGGGTTAGTTTCCAGGACTACCTTGTCCTTAAAGAATCTTAGGTAGGGCGGGTCCACGACCAGCGCTTGTAGTTCCGAGATACGTCTTGCTGATGTAATAGCTACCAGGAATGCCAACTTCCACAAAATGAATTTCATGTCGGACGTGGCCATAGGCTCGAAAGGTGGTTTCATCAAGCCTGCCAACACTGTGTTGAGGCTCCACGCCGGGGGAAAACGTTTCACCGGGGGAAAAACTCTAAATAAACCCCGCATGAAGTGTTTCACCAGTCTGTCACTGAATAGAGGAGACGACTGCCTCTTCCTTGTGAACCTCGAGATGGCTGCCAGGTGTACCTTTATTGATGAGGGGGACAATCCCTTTTCTGCTAAGAGGAGCAGGTAAGGTAGAACTTGTTCCGGCGTCACCAACAATGGTTGTAGGTCCCGCTGTTTTCTACACCATTCACAGAATCTCCGCCACTTATAGGAGTAGGATTTGTTAGTGGAAGTAGCTCTAGCCGCCTGTAGAACTTCTTGGCACTCCTCTGAAATGTCTAAAGCCCCGAATTCCGAGACGTCAGGAGCCAGGATGGGAGGTTGAGACTGTCCGGGTCGTGATGCCACACCGTGCCTCTGTCCCGGGATAGAAGGTATGGGACTTTCGGAAACGCTATGGGATGTTCCAGCGATAGATGGAGGAGGTCTGAGAACCACGGTTGCCTCGGCCAGTATGGTGTCACTAGAATCACCCGGCAATTGTATCTGCGTATCCACTGTATTGTTTTCCATATGAGGGGAAACGGGGGAAAAGCATAGAGGAACATGTCCGTCCATGGGAAGGAGAACGCCTCCCCCACCTTGGGGCCACCTGCTTGCAAATTTCTCGCATTTCTTGTTTTCTTTGGTCGCAAAGGCGTCCAGAGGGGGGTGGCCCCATTTCTCGAACACTTTCTTCAAGTGACCCGTGTCCACTTCCCACTCGTGTATCTGGGCCATGTTTCTGCTGAGGGAGTCGGCTTGGCAGTTCCTCACTCCTGGAAGGTGATGAGCCACAAGGGAGATTTTGTGCTTCGATGCCCAATGCCATGTTTTCTGGGCTTCTATGGAGAGAGTCCTTGATCGTGTCCCTCCTTGTTTCCTCAGATAAAACATGGCTGTTGTATTGTCGGTCAGTATTCGCACTCGCGACCTCTTGATGTGTGGTAGGAACGCCTTCAAGGCCCATCGTACCGCTCTGAGTTCCAGTACGTTTATGTGTAGGAGTGACTCCTTTGGAGACCAGCGACCTTGCGTTTGGAGAGCACCCATGTGCGCTCCCCATCCGGTTAGGGATGCATCCGTAACTATGGTGCTCTGGAACTCCGGCTCCTGTAGGGGCACACCTTTGTTCAGGTTGTGGGGACTCTGCCACCACTGAAGGGTCCGAAGTAGCTTGTCGTCGTCTACGGTTATCCTGTCCGACCACGATCCCTGAGCTTGTGTCCATCGGTCTGCGAGGAATTCTTGGACTGGCCTCATGAAAAGTCGACAGTTTCTCACCAGATGGATGAAGGATGCCATGGCCCCTAGGACCGAAACATACTTTCTCACTGAGATCCTGGTGTTTCGCCGTAGCCGGGCCGCCTGTTGAATGAGTCTTGAGGTCCTGTCGAGAGAAGGTTTCACCAGCCCTAGCTGAGTCTCGAACTGTGCCCCCAAGAATACCAGCGTTCTTGATGGCCGCAGAGAGGATTTCTCGAAGTTTATGGCGAATCCTAGCCGTTGTAGAAGCTGCATGATGGCTTGCAGACTTGTGTTGGTCAACGCTGGGGAGGATCCCCTTACCAGCCAGTCGTCGAGGTAAGGGTATACATGGTGGCTTTGCTTTCTTAGCCAGGCAGCCACTGGAGCCAGGCATTTTGTGAACATTCTGGGGGAGGTTTTGAGCCCGAAAGGAAGGACCGTGAATTGGTAGTGGGTTCGCCCTATTACAAAACGTAGGAATTTCCTGTGTTTCCGACACATTGGAATATGGAAATACGCGTCCTGTAGATCCAGGGACGCCAGGAAATCTCCCTTTTGAACTGCGCGGATCACTTCCTGTAGAGTGAGCATCTTGAATTTCAGGCTCTTTAGGGACTTGTTGAGCTCGTGTAAGTCTAGAATGGGACGCCATTTGCCGTTCGGCTTTTTTACGACGAAGTATCTTGAGTAGACTCTTTGGCCTCTCTGTGATGTTGGAACTAATTCTATCACTCCCTTCGCTAACATGACTGTAACCTCTTGTTGCAGTGCCTTCATATGGGACTGAGCGGTGAACGCAGGTGGAATTTGCGGAGGGCTGTGTTTGAATTGAAGAGAGTGTCCGTGTCTTATAGTGTCTAACACCCATTGGTCTGTCGTTATCCTTTCCCATTCGTCGACATATGCTGAAACTCTTCCCCCCAGAACGGGTTGTGGAACGTCACTGCTGATCTTTAGTTTGCTTGTCTCTCGCCGACGATGGGTATGATGGTCGTTTTCTGGAAGACTGGAAGTTTCGTCGACGGTTAGCCGATTGTGAGGCACGTCGGTATCCCTGGGAGGGGTAGGCCGATCTGGCAAAGGATCTGTCTCCAGAAGAGAATCTTGAATTACCTGAAGCTCCTCTAAAGGGGCGAAAAGACTTGTAGCTTCTGCCACTCTGGAGGGCACCTAAAGAACGTGCCGTGTCCGAATCTTCTTTCATCCCTTTTAGGGCCTCGTCCACCTTCTCACCGAAAAGAAGGTCTCCCTCAAAGGGCATATCTAAGACCTTGTATTGTACTTCTGGTCTGAAGTAGGTACACTTCAGCCATGACTGTCGACGTAATACGACCCCATTGTTGACTTGCTTGAAGCCAGACTCAGTAAGATCCACTGCGATGTTTATTGCGTGATTTGAGGCTTCCTCACCCTCTCGGACCAGTAGCATCGCCGCCTTCCTCTGAGCTTCCGGAAGATGATCAAGCAGCGTAGCCAGCCTGTGCCACATCTCCCTATCGTATCTGGCCACAATTGCCAGAGAGTTTGCGGCCTTTACTGTGGTCGCTCCCACGGAGAGCACTTTCTTGCCAAAGGCGTCTTGGCGTCTCGCTTCGTTCTCGGGTGGAGTCGTGCACTTGTGCTGTGCCTTTGCCTTCCTCGCTGCCGCCGCCGACACCACCGAGTCTGGTGTTGGTTGAGAGGATAAACACTTGGGGGTAGACTCTGGAGCCTTAAACTTTTTTTCTAGGCGTCCTTTCACTGCTGGTTCTGAGAATGGGTGTCTCATTGTCTGCAACCCCTCTTTCCATACATGGTCAAGTATCGGTATCGAGAACACCGACCTCCTTCTCTTGCCCATGTGGTCGAACAAAAAACAATCCTTTTTCTGTTCTTCCTGGGACAGACCAAATTCTTTACATGCCTTCTCCATCATCGAATGGAATGACACAATGTCGTCTGGAGGGGACGGGTGAGCTGGGCTTCTGGGGTTTTCTAACTCCGCCTCTGACTCCCAGGTAGGATCCCTGGAGGGGGATAAAGAGACCTCTGACATGGCTCCCCTGTCAGACTCCGAATCTGGCAGCTCACCTTCCTCCTGCGCCAGTGTTGAGATTGGCGTGCGTGGGTGCGGCGGTTGACGGGACGGGCCCGGCTCGTCGACGGGTGACTGTGGCAGGCTGGCCTGGGGAAGTCGCTGGTCCAACCACCGTAGCAAGGACTGAAGCGAGGACTGAATATCCAATGACAAAACCGATTGAGGATTGAGGAGAGGGGCAGATACCGGTGTAACGGGTGCCCTCGTCGACGACTTGCCAGCCGCTCGTAGCCCCAGGTCTGCTGGGCCAGCCACTCTCTCGCACTCGTCCTCCAAGGACAGCAACATAGCTTGCTCTTGTAGCAAAGCCTCTGGGGGAGTAGGATCGAAGACTTCAGGCCGCCAGTCCTCCTGTAGGACCCCCGTCGACGAGGCTCTCATCGACGCCATTGTCGAAGGGACGGAGGATGCCCCTTGCGCTAGTGGCGGGAAGGCGGCCGTTGACTGGGTCGCCGTCGACGACGCAGGCTTCGCTGGTGGTTTTGGCGGTCCCGCCTTCTCCACTCCGTGCCCGCTTTTACTCGACTCTCGACTCGTGGTCGATTTGTGATGATCGCCAGAGGAGGATTTCTTTTCCTTCTCATGCTTTTTTGATGAGGAAGATTTCTTCGACGAGGAGTCTGTAGTGGAGTGAATACCAGACGACTCTTTTTCCGACGGTCTAGATTTCTTCGCCGGTGGTTCCGACGAGGCCGCGCAGCGTGATGTTTTCGCCGACTGTGTGGAGCCTACCTCCGAGGGGGGTATGCTCCCGCACCCTCATTCAGCCATGTTACCAGGCGTCGGTTCCGGTCTTTGAGGGTTTTTTGAGAAAACCCCTTGCATATTTCGCAGGCATCCGCCGAATGGTGAGGGTGGAGGCAATATATACAATCCATATGTCCGTCCCCCTCGTAAACCTTTTTCAAGCCGCACGTCGCGCATGGACGGAACAGCGCTTTTCCTGATACAGAGGACATATCGTACTCGAAATCCAATAAGGCAACCTAATACAAAATAGTAAGATAACACGAGGAGATCCCACTGCTTTGGAGACGGTTGAAATCTGAAGGGGAACCGCGGGGGCGGGCCTCTTATACTGGGACGGCCTGCGGAGCATGCATAGGCGGGTCCTAAAAGGACGTAGATAGGACACAAAAGTGTCGGAAGTTTTCCTATAGGAAAAGGCTATATATGTGTACCGAGGGGTCCCAGTCTGACGACGGGGAATATTCTAAGCATGTGAATCCATGAAAGATCCAATGCTGGAGAAGCAGGCTTTCCTAGAAACGTAAATCACAGGTTACCCAACCATGTGGATGAGGGTGACTTCTGCCTCCCGTGGTGTCCTCTTGCACCCCCCCGCTATATCTCACCTTTGAGTTACGAACAGTGGGCTCTCCGTCCTGCCACTGTTCGCAGGGGTGCGTCGTAGTTCTAGGATCTAGTTACTTCACTGATCCTATTGAAAGTTCCAGACAACTGTGACTCTATGGTAAGTCTTACTCCAAAGATATGGATAGCTAAGAGTTCAAGTTGCAAAAGTTCACTCTGTACCTTTCTTTACAGATTCCCTCTTCGTGCATACGATGGAGCGAGGTTCTTGGTAGCTGGCTTCCCAAAGTAAGATTTGCGCCTGTGCTATGCAAAAGTCTTTCCACCCGATACTGTTTTTCTGCACAACTAACCTGCTGCTTTTATATTCTGCAGGTGCGGAATCTCCTGAACAAAGGCTGCGTGATGAAGAATTGTGAGCCCGTGAGGATTGCTGCCTTCAGGTGAGAGCTGCCTCGTGCAGGATTATAAGTCAGAATGAGGCCTTCCCACTACTCTGCTAACCTGATGTCTTCTTTCTGTTTTACTGATGCGGCAGTCCCAGAGCGGCGATCGGAAGACGAAGCGGAGATCGAGTGATGACGTTCCGAAGGTTTGCTTGTAAGTATTAGTGCGGCGCTAAACTGCGATGAAGAGCGTGTGGTCTGCAAGGCTAATCTGATGTTCTTTCCTTTTCAGTTCTGAAGAAGCGTGGACTCGCGAGCGGCCGCGAGGAAGAGACTAGTAAGTATCTTGTTCTGCTCTTCTTTCTCACTTTTCTTTGCAGGTAACGAGACAACTGGACGGGCGTGGCTGATGGCTGGCCTGGAGCTGCAGACACGGTGAGCGTTATGCTGCAGGAGTGCAGAATAACGTGAAGCGTGTTCTGTATGAAGGGTGTGGCTTATATAGTCTTCTGAAAGTAGTTCTCAGGTAAAGTAGTTCCAGCAACCACACCCAAGCAAATAGTCCCACGGCAAATAATCCCTTCACCCTGTCTCATATTGGTTCGCACGTGCCTCTCTGGGTCTGAAACGTGCCATGTTGGTGATGGTAGTATGAGCCTGGCGCCAACGGTGCCAGGACCGAGTCCAGGAAGCCCTGCAAGATTCCTTGGGGCCTTCAAGGGCCCCGTGGGACCCAACGCCTTGGGCAGGGTGGTCTGTACCTGATGTTTGGGGGTGGGGACCGTGACAAGTGCACCCTCAGGTTTCTCAGAGGTTGCTGTTGGTACTCTCGTTCAGAAGAGAATTGCTTAGCATTGTTTTTCACAGCAAGCTTTGTGAAGCATCCATCATCTCACTGCAAATGCATTCATAATCCAGTCTCAATCAGCTTCAGACATATCGTTATAAAATAACATTGACACATATCACAAAGAAGCAAAGAAAGACTTGGATATGATTCGATATAGGCATGTCTGAAGTTGAATAAGAGTCACAAAAGTCACAAAGCTAAACTCATTTTTTAACTCTGTCATTTCAAAATATTAAACACAACACAATCATCAATTAACATCTGCAGGTTATATCTTAAACCAAGGCCTCAAGATAAGGTGCATATAAGGCCTTTTTACGCATGAAAATCTTGTAAATACGACAGCTTTATTATTTTCCTGTTTACATTTACACACAAGTTTAGAGCAGAGGGCAGTGCAAAGGTCAGGTTACTTGACAGAAACCAGAAGACTTCTTTTGATTTTTATCTACATGGTTGTAATAGCAAACCATGGATAAAAGCCAGTGAAACAGAATCTATTTCTCTGAAGCCTTTCAAAAAAGAAACTGCACACTGTGATAAAGGTAATTGTTTATTTCCATTCAGCTTCTGCTATGTTGATGCTCATGGAGCAAACAGAAGCACTGTGCATATTTATTTTCCTAGCTTTTTAAGATTATAAAATTAATAAAATGGCAAACTAAAATGCAATTGAGAATTAATATTTTGTAACAAATTGTGCTTTTTTTCCCAGTGAAAGCCAACCAGTATTGCACAATTGTATTTTTCAGAGTTGCTGTGCTGTATGCATAATCATGCAGAGTCAGATCATGTTTACACTTCTATTTTAATGTACACTCTAATTATAAAAACATTGTGTAAAATGATGACTATGCACGTTCTAGTTTACATCCATTCAACTTTGCAGTCAATGGGGTACATTACTATAAATAGCCAGTGGCAGCAGAGTCTTTGTTCAAATGAGTGATTGTCATTACACCAATCACAGGTGATCTAGCCTCTCTTCAAGACTACAATTAAAACATCCAAAACCAGACTCTCTAGGAAGTGCAAGTGCTGTTCAAAAACAAACAAATGAAAGTTAATTTTGTAATTGAAATAGAAACTCAGCAAAACCTGTCCCTGTTATTATCCAGATAGGTATTTAACTTTATGTAGCGCTTCATACATGGTTCGTCCAACATCTAGGCACTGCGATTATTATACCTCAGTCGATACTCAGTTTACCAACCTCTAAAGGACGTTAGCCAATAAGATAGCTCAGCCGGTTCAGCACTTGTTGCTGAGATCTGTGCGTGAGCTGTAGGTTGCAGGTTCGAATCTTGGCAAGGCCAACTCAGCCTTTCACCCTGTCAAGGTTGATAAAGGAGTACTGGACTTCAGTTTGGTGATAATTGTGATAAATATGTTCTACATACAGCGCTTTGCCAAAAGCGCTATATTAATAACCATTTGACCAGGAGATTAGATATATAATTTAGCATGGGGTCCTTGCCTCTCTGCAATGTTGTACCATAACATTGGCATACCATTGAGTAGTAACAGCTCCAGGAACTGAGGACTTTCATTAAACATCAAAAGACAATTCTGCTATCGAACCTCAAAACACACAATACAATTCATGCTTGCTTTACCATGTAATTGGCTAGCGTTTTGTGTTTTCAACATTTAAATATATCAGGAGAGATCAAATGGCCAGACCTTAGAGAAATAATAAAAGGTGTAGTCTGTCACAATGCAGAAAGCTGCCGCATAGTAATGATTTCCATACAGTTTTTGCACACGTCGGCTGGATGTCGCATACATTTTACTCTCTTGTAAAGGAGAAAAGTCATTTTTACTCTCTTAAAATCACATTTACTCTCAAAGTTTAAAAATAGGGAGTAAAATACTCCCACCTCAAAATCTTATCTGGAACACTGCTTAAACCAATCGAATTATTCTTCCTATTAGGCCAAAACATAAATAAATGCAGTTCTTCACTATGGAGTTATATAACAGAGAATCATCAACTATAACTAACCCATTGCAATATTACTATATATAAAAAGAAAGAAAACAACAACACAAAACAAGGACATACACAACATATATGGACAAAACAACACAGCTCAATTCACAAATTATTTCCATATTCGTTCACGTCTTCACAAACCACACACTCACCCCAATTCATCCAACTGTTGCAATGATAGATTAGCCTCAGTTATACAGTTCATTGAATGGCCCCCATATCTCCAAATATTTGTTTTCTCATTTCTGTTTTTGTAGCACGAGTTTCGCATAACTGGACAGAGTCTGCAGATCAGACAACCATCCCTCCACTTTTGGCTTTTTCCTTGTTTTCCAGACCCTTAAGATGTGCTTAGCGGCCACCACCAACACCCTATTAAGACTATGGGCCTCATTACACGGACGGCGGTAAGGGTTAACGGTCACCGTTAATGGCAACGGTGACCGTTAACCCTTACCGCCGTACTACGAGGTCCCTTTGCGGGTTGGAGGATTTAACGCCTGCTTCTTGCAGGCGTTAAAATCCAACCCGCTAAGGGACCTCGGAGCTAATTATGGCACCGCAAAATTGCGGTGGCGTAATTAGCGCCTTCCCCATTTCCATAGAGCCCTATGGGGCAGAAATGGGAATGGGGACGGGCAATGGCGGAAAGGGGATTTACCGCCCCTCCAACCTTGGAATGGGGCGGTAAATCCCCTTTCCACCAAGGCGGTGCCGGTATTTTACCGGCATGAGCCATGGCGCTAATAGCGCCATGGCTCACCGCCTACCGTGTAATGAGGCCCTATGACCTTATGCTGAGACGATGGTTGGATTTATTGATGCTAACATGTAGGCCTTTATAATAATTTATATACATATATTGTGCTTTTGCCAAAGCACTCTTAAATAAAATAATGATAGCCCATGAACCCAAATTACTACTCATTTGTCGACCTCAGAAGGATGAAATATTAAGTAGGCCCCAGAAGGATGAAATATTGAGTAGGCCCCAATAGGATTTAAACCTGCGACCTACAGATCACACATAGATTCCAGCAGTGAGCACTTAACCCGTTGAGTTATTTTACCAGATATTTCTCCTTAAATGTGCATACCACAACATTTGGTAATGCGTTGGCTCCGGGGGCTACATTTCTTACTAATATTACACCTAGTATTTACAGTGCTTAGAAGCAGCAGGAATATGTCATCGCCCATTAGAAAATGTGAGAATACTGTTATATATTTTTTTTTAATAGGAGGGAGGGAGGGGACAGGAGAGGGTGGTGGATAGATTTCTCCATACATTTTTTTTAACTACCAGTTAATTCAACACCATAATATGTAACAATTGGATAGTTCCGCAATTTAAAAACATAACTCTGACATGTGCCAGCCTGCCCTTTTTTAAGTATAAATGTCAGCAGGCCTGAATCAGCCCTTCGTCCTTCTGAGGTGATTTAGTGCCGTTACAATTAGTAATATCAACTGTTTTTTTACACCTCTTAGAAGCAGAAGGAATCGGACATGAAGCGCTATACATACAAATATGGTATAATAGCAGCTATTCTACCTGAATATGGGAAAATCTATGGCACAGTATTTTATTTATTTATTTTGTCATTTATAAAGCGCATCGAACTCGAGGACATCTGGGCACTGGTTACAAGAAGGCTTAGTTACAGCAAGGTTACATTTGACAGTCATAAAAATCATTTATAGTGCAAGAGATACAGGTACGGTTCAAGGCAGTTATCAGTGTGGGTAGTATCTGTGGTACTACAGGTTATAGTCGTTGTTAGTATAGTATGTTGCAGGTGCAATGTGGGTAATAAAAGCAGGGTGGAGTGGCACTGTTTCAGGGACGATGTAGAGTCATTAGTGGTTTTGGATGTCTTAAGAAAAAAGCCAGGTTTTGAGTCCCTTGCGGAAGGACCAATAGGAGTCATCTGATCTTGAGGCCAGTGGGAGGACATTCCAGGATTTGGCCGCGATCACTGTGAAGCTGTTAACTCCTGATTTCTGGTTTCTATATGCGGTGGTGACGAGTAAGTGTGAGTAGGCAACTCGAGTGGGCCTGGTTGATTGGGCCTTTGAGAACTTTTTGGATAGGTAGGTGGGGGCAGTGTTGGTGATACATTTGTGGGTTAGTTCTAATGTTTTGAAAATGATGCGTTCTCGGATGGGGAGCCAGTGGATGTTGCGTCTAGGGATATGTAGTCTTTTTTGGCGATGTTTAGGGCTGCATGTACTGTGTTGTTTTAAATGATTTGCAATGTTTTTATGTTGCAGGCTTTGGTGCGTGCAAAGAGGGAGTTGCAGTAGTCAATCGTTGATAGTATGAGGGCTGTGGCGTAAGTCATGCAGCTGTCGTTAAACAGGAAGGGTCTGCAGGCATTGATAAGTTTTGCAGTGTGTGCTGCTGCAGATGCTATAGAGTTGATATTTCTGGTCAGTGATAGGGTGCAGTCTAGATATACTCCTAAGGTTTTTACCTCTTTGGTGACGGTGATAGAGTTCCCGTCAATGGAAAAGGATTTGTATGCAGTATTGAGTGAGTTAAGCCGAAATTGGGTGCTAATGAGGAGTAATTCAGTTTTTTCATCATTGAGGCATAGGCCGTGTTGTGCCATCCAGGCCTGGTAACGGTAACATCCAAACATGGAGTATTTCTTCACAAAATAATAGGACACAGAAACATAAAACAATCAAGTTCACTCTAGATAAGTAGGTCTAGGTCTGGGATATCCAGTCTGCCTGGCCATATAGACAAACCTTCATCTCCAGCTGTATCTTTGTGAACGTAGCACATTTCAGAAAGCCAAAATGCATGAAAATGAGGAAGGCTCCTGACAGGGTAAATGATGGTGTAAATGTCAGAGTGCAGCTCGCATTAGCTGTGACGTGCACAGGGTTCACCTGACTAATATGCACAAGGCAGGCTCATGACCCTAGATACTGGTTAAAGATGGCATATGTTGGGTGGCCGTGACATGATCTTTGCAAGATGTTCAGTGTGTTGGGGCTTCAGAATTACACTCCAAATATTTGTTGATGGTATGTACAAATGACGAACAGGAAGACTTTAGCTGAGCCCAGCTGCATCCAGAGGGCCTCAGAAACATATCTATGCCCGTCTTTCCTGTCCACTGTACCACTGGCCTGGTGGAAAAAATATCAAGGGGGTGTCACCAAACTTTTTGCCCAGATTTTCACCAAACCCTGTGACAGCCCTGCCCAGAGAAGGGCCGAAAAGCATGAAGGCCCTGAGACTCTGCCATTCCCAGAGGTTGGACAGGTAGACCTAAGGGCGTGCCACTTTCACTTCAAATACAATTCTTGAATGATACAAAACTCACCATGGTGTTAGTGGGTACCACAGGGCTCTTTGGGGCCAGATTCACTACAGTTAAAAGTCAGGGAGGGGGGATCCCATAGGGCGCTCATGAAAAGGAGGTCAACAGTGACCAAACAGTTTGCTTGCTAGGAAATGGAACTTCGAAGACATAGATGTATATACAAAATCAACGAAACACTGTCCCTGAAATACCAGGTCAACAACCTGCACACCATGAGCAGGAACTGTAGTCAGTATACTTGTATTTAGCAGAGTGCAGATGCTAGGCAGGCAGTGGGTCGTGTACGTGGGGGTTAGAGGTGTTTAGCCACCATCAGGAAAATGTCTGCTTTAGGGAGGGCTTAGACCCATGCAAAGACACCAATCTATGGGCCTGAGGAGTGCCCAGCAGGGAATCCTTCTTGAGTGTAGACAAAAGCAGAGTCATCTGCTATGTGATGAAAGGCCATGAAACTCTGTGTGGCATTCCCGCTTGCTGTCACACAGTGGAGCAAAAGTATAAGGTAATCTCTAAAGACACATTGGGGGTCATTACGCCCCAGGCGGTAACCATGGCGCTAGTAGCGCCATGGTTGCCGCCGGTATTTTACCGATTGCGCCATGGTGAATGGCGGAATTACCACCCCATTCCAAGGTTGGCGGGGCGGTAATTCCCCATTCACCATTGGCCCTTCCCCATTCCCATTTTTGCCCCCATAGGGCTCAATGGAAATGGGGAAGGCGGTAGTTATGGTACCGCAAATTCCGGTACCGTAAATACCTCCAAGGTCCCTTTGCGGGTCCAATCCTTAACGGCTGGTAAAAACCAGCCGTTAAGGTCGGGACCCGCAAAGGGACCTCGTGATTAGGCGGTAAGGGGTTAACAGCGCCGCCACCTTTTATGGCGCTGTAACCCCTTACCGCCTGGGTCGAAATGAAGCCCATTGTTTTTACTTAAAACACAGTATTTCAACTTCTCTACAGGAAGAGACACTTCACAAAGTGGTTGTTCTTTGAAGCCGATTGTGTTAAAGGTTTTTAATGATCACTATGTGAATGAAGGCTGTTGATGTAAAGGATGGCACGAAAATACAAAGGGCCAACAATACACGTTTGGACTATTTAGGGTCTCTCGCCTGAGGATTTCCCTATATACAATCTTTGAAGTGAACAAGTGCTACAAGACACAGGAGCCAAAACTAAGAAATTGATTTGTGTCTTTTTCCCATTACCCCATACCCCGGTCTCCTCCACTGCAGGGGGGGTAAAACAACAATAAGCAATGCTGTATGTGGGTTGGCACAGCATTTAAAAGCGTGCTGTGAAAGTGGCCCTGAAGAAAGTTGCAGTACTAATACCAGTCCACTGAAACCGGTAGGCCTGAAGCGACTTTGATAAAGAAATTGACCACAGGAATGGTCAACGGTCGTTTTTACATACCCTTTCTGGAATATAAGAAAGGATGGTAACAAGTCCCCATAAACACTACTAGAAGAGTCTGAAGCAAATTAGACTCCAGCATAGTGTCTGGGGAATAACAATATTGAGTAACCTCGGTCTAATGCGTTCCTTATATTTCCATATGAGGACACACACACATTGGTAATGTTTTATACCTTTTTAATATCTGCTACACAAAGAAAAATAATAAAATTAAAGTCATTTCATTTGTGTTAGCAGCTGACACGTTTCTGGACCTTTTTGACATGTGCCTTTTAAATATAGGCAATTGATTGTAAAATTTGACCAGTAAATTCTTGTATGGAGACAACATTTGAGTGTATTGCAGCTCAGATCGCTGACTCAGATGAGAATCAAGGGAATGACTCAAGGCATCAAGTTTGGACTCTGACCACCGAAATCTGGTCTTAGGATTGTTGACTGTCAAGTGTTGCTTGGCCCATTGTCTTGGTGTCTTTGTCTGATGTGAAGGCCAGGTCCACTTGAGTGACAACATGTTATGATCGCTTTGTTGTTGTGCAACGATCTCAAATCGTTCAATGATCATAAATAACTTTGGATTGACATATATGTAGTCAATAGTGCTAGATGAAGATCCTCTGCTCCATGTAAACTGGGCAGGAACATCACAGGGAAGGGCACCGTTAACCATCCTGAAATTTCGCTCACTCATGAAGGACATCCATCTCACTACATCGCTTGATTTATGCCCTGTCTTCTTATGTACACAGTCTAAGTTCAGGTCTCCCACTAACATTATGGAGGTTATGTCAGGGGCCATTAGTATAGCATCTAATAGTTTACTCATACCTAGATAAAAGGCATCATCTGCAATGCCAACCGGGTTGCGGTAAATATTAACTAGGGCAATGGTTTGTTGCTGCACAGAAATTCGGACTAATTGAAGAAAAGAGCTGATGGTCGCCCACTGTTTGATAGACACCCCGGCACTTATTTTCACCGCCACCAGAAGTACTGAAATAGGTCTACCCTTTCATTTTATGATCACCCCACAATGGCATTGAAGTTAGCCACGTTTCCTGGAATGCCAGGATATCAAATGTATCTATGGGATTGTGTGCATGGCTTTGAAGATGTAGTTGCGCTCGTGTATTGCAGCTAGCCAAAGACAAAGAGTTGTATACAACCGGGTTTGGTGGTTATGGCATCATAGTATGAAAAGATGTGGGCCGAGCCACATCTCTAATGTCATGGCGAACCCAGGGGGCACCAGATGGAAGGTCACTTGTAGGGCGATCCCTACTCGGGTCACGATCTGGATCTTGTGCTATTAAAAAGCCCATTTTAGAAAGATCCATCTTGACTTGTCCAGACTGCATTTAGTTCCACGCCCCAGGGGATCCACAATCTTACTATGGAACAATTAAGTTCCGACAAAAATTCCACCTGCTCTATATCACAGGAAGAAATATCTTCCAACTCGATCACATCATTGAAAATATTCAGCCCACTCCTTCTGTTTAAGTCATATTTAATGAACAGAGCTTCACGACATTTCATAAGCAATGTGTGGAAATAAGCATGCTTGGAGTGCTTAGGACAGGTATCTTTATGGTTTAGTGATGTTTGTTCAGCGTATAATGCGTCCTGTGTCAAGGGCGTGAGCCCATAAGAATGTTCAGGATGGTGTCCCGGAAGTGTATTGGACTGCCAGGTAGAATGTGCTTTGTCCACAACGTCAACTAGACCACGACTGCTTACTACTGAAGTCCTGGGTTCGGTGGGAAAATAAGACTGGTGATCTGAAATCACAGTTTGAGTAGATGTCTTGTATGACTGCGATTGAAGGTGGTTTTCTAACCAGACATCTAATGCCTTTTTTATTTCATCAATCGAATATGCCAGGTTTGATGCTTGACGGTTTATAGGTATTGGTGATGAGGTGTGGTTTGCAGCGAGGGAAAAGGGACGATGCCTGAGGCCACTGGACCGACTCATGTATCTGATTGTTCAATAGGCTGTATGAGTTCATTCAGCGGTGCGTAAGATAAAAAAGGCTTCTGGCCAGGAGCATGGTGGGACAACGTAGGAATGGGCACTTGAGATGCCAAAACAGATCCGTCCCGTCCCTGAGTTTCAAGTTATTAATGAGGACTCTAGTGTTATCTGTTGTAGTTATTGAAAGAGTGTCTGACATTCCTACAGGTTTTGGAACTGTGATAGCACGAAAGAAGGAACTCTGTATTTTGGGAATTTTTATGAACAGTTGTGATATTTTGTTACTTCTTTATGCATACAGGGGGCTGTTTCAACTTCTTTTTGTGACTAGAGGCCCACCCCTTAACCCAGACTCGCCGTGGCTCCTCTTCTGGCAAAATTGTCAGGGGGGGGGGGCATTGGCCGATCAAGTCCACCTGGTCCACACTGGACCATGAATCATTTATTGTCTGTTCCGCAATACTCTCTAGAGAATCCGCTACTGGGTGAATAATTTGATGAAATAAAGGAAGTATGGATGGAATGTTAGGAGGAGCGACCACACTCAAACACGTAGTTAGGGCTTTATCAGGTGAGGTTACCGCTGAACTGATTGTGTTGTTGGTTGGCAAAGGACTATTTTTAAAACCAGAGGCAAGATATTGTGAAATTTGTTCGATTTGAGTGGCTTGTAGAGATGCTTTTGCATCAAGAGATTCAAACAATTTATATAAACTAGTAATTGTTGTATTGATGGCCGATAGTGTGATCTCTATCATAGATGGGCTGGTTATCACATTTTCTCTTGGTAAAGAGCGGAGTCGTCTGCGCGGTGTAGGTTGCGCATATGATATGGAAACAGAATGAATGGAGGAATCCATAGAGCATCTATCATGGCAGTTAATCTGTTCACTATATATGTATATAGGGGATTCACATTGACTCGCAAAGATCGAAATGTCGGAGTCATCTCTGGTCGTATTCAAGACATGCAAAATTGACCGATCTTGCAATTTGGCAGGTGGGGGGGCTGATGAGGTGGCGACCACCACTGAGTGCAAGATGCTTTGGTCTGAGACAGTCTTAAACACAGACGGACCTGCTGAGGGGCAGATTCGCAGGGTCATTGGTTTAGAGCTCGAGGACAAGTAAAACACTGAGGCTTCTCACTTATGTTGAACGGTAGACATGGTGCTTGCACTGCCTTTATAGACGACTTGGCTGTAAAGAAACCAAGGCCCTGAGTGTCTTTAGAAGGGGGGACAGGTGTAAGGGTTATAGTCTTGTGAGATGTACGGCTAGCTTTCATGGTTCCAGCCGACGCCATATTAGTAGGCATGTCTAAATAAGAGGGCATGCACGATTTCAAAGAATAAAGGTGGTTTGGCATACACTTGGTTGTTTATAAATGAACAGCTAGGGAACGTTGAAACTCACCGCCTCCGATGGTGATTATAGGTGGGTAGCTTAAAAGGCACATACAAATAAAGGTACTAGGAGCCGCCTCGCCTCCACACCACGGATAAGTGGCCAAGCGGTACTTAGAAAAGGTACTTGTGAACAGGTGCGTGCGCGCAGATGCGCGAGGGTTCTGAATTCGTAGCTACATCAATGGGAGGCTCTAACAATGGGCATGCCTTCCAACAATCCAAAACACGCCTGAAATACAAAACAAAAAAATCAGAATGTAGTCTTTGTTAAAAGTCACCCACCATTAATTGTCCATTTTAGATGTCCATTGTAGCATTGAAGGGAGTGGAAAGTGCAACACCCGCTAGGTGTGATTGCAAGCATGAACCGGGCCAAGGGCCCCTAGGCTAGCAGCAGGTCAGGCACATGTCCGTTATCTGCTGTGTGGACCTACCCACCCCAGGAATGTTGGGAATCCTGTGGCCAATGTTCTATGGCAACAGGGGTAATTTACATGCGTTTCCCAGATGTGTTGGAACGGGGGTGAAA
This sequence comes from Ambystoma mexicanum, assembly GCF_040938575.1. Lineage (NCBI taxonomy): Eukaryota > Metazoa > Chordata > Amphibia > Caudata > Ambystomatidae > Ambystoma > Ambystoma mexicanum. The sequence continues at coordinate 646,529,066 of NC_090923.1, forward strand.
GGGGTGCACATTGTTTGCTGTGCTTTCAAGCAAGCCAACAGCGGTGCTGCTTTGTCTTAAAGCTAGAAATACCAAGAGGCAGGTGAGATAGCTCAGCACGTTACTGTGCCTGCGGGGCAGCGTCAGCATTTTGGGCAAAAACGCCATGGCCCATGAATGTAGCGGTTGCCCTCTGTTAGATAAGTTGGTGTTGTTGAAGAAAGGAAGCGGTTTATCGGGATCACGTAACTTCCACCAACAGCACTGGATTTTAGATTGTGCAGGGCAACGGGTTGTTTTGGTTGGGATGGGTGGTACTCCTCAAGGCGGATTATGGATCGGGAAGCATGTATGCCAGAGTATTGCTTTTATTGCCACTAGCACAATGCGTATTGTTGGGTTTGCCGAATGTCGGATGACAGATTTAAAGAGGAACGAAGGTACGGGGGAGAGTATGGACCCCGGCTCCCGCAAATCCTTGCATTGGCAGGAGGCCTCCGCTTGGTAGTCCAATAGTGGTCTAACGTTTGGGGTACATGCACGTGGAAGGACAGTCAACGATGGGGGCAGGCCTGGCGCTGGGAAGGTTGTTTTGCAATAAAAAATGTTAGTGTGCGTTCCGCAAATTTGATATGCGCCCTGCCGGTGGCATTTCTTTATTAGTGACCGGCGGGCCAGAAGGGAGTGCGCATGCTTTTCTCAGGGCTGCTTTAACCAGGCGGCGCAAACTGGTGTGACTTTGCGCAGAATATGGTATTTGCCGAGCCATATTGCTTAGGCTTTACGGAAGGAAAAGCCCGGTTTTCAAAGTATTGTGCACATAAGGAAGATGAATGTGGCTCTGCACGCGCCGGATATGCTTGGTTTTGAACTGTATTGGATGGTGATTTTCTTGGAGACTTCAGCTTGGCGGGCTGCTCTTCATTACTGCACGATGTGGCAGCAGGCAGTACGTGGGCGTGCCAGAAATTTACGACGGAGATGCCTGCGGGAATTGGAGCATAAATAAATGGTTGGAACTTTAAGGGGATATGAGTATTGGCGGATTGAACGCATCATGGTAGGAATAATCAAGCAGCCTTGCGTCCGGGTAAACTACACTAGAGCAAGAACAGGTGAAATAGCCGCTTTGGATAAAGGCAACTTGGGGTGATGCAGACATGCAGCAACCAGAATGCGGAGGCAAGACTAGCTAGGCAACACACAGTCAGACTCAAACCAAGGCAGTTGGGGCATCAGTGGCAAAGCGGCCTACACGGAAGGAAGTTCTACCGAATGGGGAGTGTTGTTTTTCTGTTGGTAACCAGTTTTTGAATAGTGACAAAGGGTGAGTTGTTGAGATAATGTGATACGAATTGTGGCCAAGGTGAAGCTGGGGAGAAGAGTTGGAGGGCAGCCTCCAGCACTACTTGGTGTGGGGGTAAAGCGAGTTGCCCAGGTTTGCAAAGGGCTAGTCGTTTCTCTCTTGTGAACCCGTGAATATTAATGAAGGGGGAGTTTTTCATATAACGTGACGCAAATTGTGGTTTAGGTGAGGCAGGGGAGAGAAGTTGGAGGGCAGCCTCCAGCACTACTGGGTGTAGGGGCAAAGAAAGTTGGCCAGGTGTGGTACAGTCATCAGGGAGCAGGCTACTGTGGATTTAAATGGAGATGTAACTGGCGGATTTATTGCCGTGCATCCATTTTGCACCTTTATGCTTTTGGGGACGTGCCTGCATATGGGCACGTACGGTCCTCATCTTCCTTCATCGCAAATCTGATTGAGGCCATGGGAGCCTTTATATTTCCTCCCAGTTTAACCCTGTGGAAGACAGGAGTCACGAACGTCCCCGGGGCGCGAGTGCCACTGGCGGGGTGCCCTACAAACTCTTATCCCATACACCCTCCTGCCATTATGCAGGTCAGGGGGTTAGCGCTCTCTCAAGCTACTGTTCTTAATCGCCTAATTCACGAGAGTCCAAATTCCTCAAAATTAAGGTGGTGAATGATGGCAGGGCTTGCGATGCCCGGGGCGATACGCTTTCTGCATTACCACTGCGGTGCAGGGTTGAGTGCTTTCGCAGGATGCCGGTACCTATGTACAACTGCATAACAGGAGTGAGAACTCGCTTTAACATCTGTGCAGAACCGGTTGACACAGGTTCGGATCCCGGCAGGGCCAAACTCAGCCGTTCAGTAATAATAAGCAGCGCTTAGATACCTGAGGGTTCGTAGCACTATATAAGTGCTGAATTATATCTTGCTTGGAGAGCAAGACAACACGAAGCAGACCAGGATCGAGCATCGGGTCCGCTCAGAGAAACGTCGGTGTATTAAGCATGTCATAAATAACTCACCATTTCATATACCAAGGGTATTTATTTAATGAGGGCGGTGTGTCGGCTTTCAGGGAACCCTCCCCCCCCCCCCGGTATATCTGATTTGGCCGTGGGGTGAAGGTTCATGAGGTGCCCAGGTCAGTTACTGATCTGTCGAGATGGATGCGCAAGAGGGGATCCCCCACGAGGCAGGTTGGCCAGGTTTGAGATATGGTGGGGTACCGCCTCACTGCAAGGTCTGGTAGTTGTAATGGCACTGAAGCAGGGGAGAGGGCCCGGGCCACCCAGTGAGCTGCAGAAGGGAACAGGAAGGATATGAATACACGGCTCAACTTGTTAGAGATTGGGCACTGGGGCAAATCGGTTACAAACACCAAGGGCGCCAGGCGTATTAACATAGCGCATGGGGACAAATGAGAGGGAGGATACGTTTAGAGATTGATTGGGGCTTGGTCTGGAGCAGCTTAGCAGGAAAGACGGAGCTAGAAAGACGCAGAAGCTCGCAATACGCTGGGAAAATTGGTCTGCAAGGTGGTTATCTGATGATGTCACAGGGGTTAGCGACATGGTGAAAATTATGACTGGGGGACCAGTTGTCCAGCATTGCCAGGTAAATTGGGGAAAGGCATCATTCTCTTAATATAATGGGTCAGGCGGTGCATGGGGTTGCGTTGGACCTGGGGTTCTAAGGTGGGAACACATCAGCAAGGCCATCTCAGCCGTTCAATCCCTCGGGGGCGATATACAAGTAGCATGGGCTGAGGGACGTCTGGTAGGTAGTAGTTTGGATGGTGTTAAGATGCTACTATGGCCGGGAAGCTATGGTTTACATAATGTACACAAGAGAGGAAAGGGGTCAGTGTTACGGGTAAGAGGTTGGCACAGCAGTTCTGGGTCAAGAATGGCACCCCACCAGGCCGTTAATACTCCAGCAAGGGCAGGCAATCCACGGAGGAGGATGAGGCTGGTCACAGGGGCATCATTAGGGGAAGTGGAAGGTTTCAGAAGTCGGAGAAGCAACAGGACAACTGGTCAGTGCCCTGAGTCAACATTATGGAGGCATACGCTGTATATGAGCGACCAACAGTTATATTGGTGCAGGATGTTTCTTGCTGAGGGAGTTCCTTAAAATTATGGAGCAAGTTGCCCGGGATTGGCTGGTGAATGAGGGCAGGCTTGGCGATGCCCGGGAGAAAGAGCTTTCCGGATTACAGTGGCAGTGCTGGGTCACAGGCTTTCGCGGGATGCCGGCTACTAGGTAGAACTGCTTAACAGTGAGCGCTCGCTTTGACATCTGTGCAGAACCTGCTGACACAGGTTCGGATCCTGGCAGGGCCAAACTCAGCCTTTCAGTAATAATAGCGCCCCCAAGCAGGAGGGTTCGTAGCCCTATAGAAATGCTGAATTATTATATCGCTTGGAGAGCAAAATGGCACGAAGCAGCTCAGGTTCAAGCACTGAGTCTGCTCGGAGAAACTTCTGGGTATTAAGCAGGTTATAAGTAACCCAGCACAGCATATACCTAGGGTATTCATCTACCCCACAGAAGATTAGGTTGGGGAGATGGGCCTTACATGAGAAGTATAATGGAAAGGAGGAGCCTCTCTTTGGAAAGCTGGGTGGTTGTGTGTACATGAAAATTCATGCAAAAGCCAGTGAAGGGCGAACAAAGGAAAGGGGCGGGGGAGTCGCCATATAACGGGCGGCCGCCCTGCTGCAGGCAGTTTCCAGCCCCTGCCAAAGGACGCCCGCCGGGAGACAAAGGAAGGATTTCGTTTTCCACCCACCCACCCGACAAGAGGAACAGAGGTTGGGTAAGGCCTGTTCGTCGACATCGCAGGACGGCAAGGCGATGTGGCAGTGTTTGGGTGACTAAGCACAAGCGACAGACTCTGAATGAGCCAGGAGAAAGCCAGAAGGGTCTTCGCTCTTCTCGGACCAGTGCCTCTTAGGAGCCTAAGCGGCAGGGGCATCTGGTGGTAACAATAAGGGCTCAGCTTCCCCCAAAGAAACGGCGCTCTCCCCACCCAAGAACACCTGCAAGGGCAGGAGGCACAGACACGAAGGTTTGTGAGAGTTGTGCCTATGGAGGTCTTTGTGGAAAGAAAGGGGGAAGCAGGTTGTTGGACACGGAGCAGTCGCCGCATCTTCAGAACTATTTTCACTAATGTGTACAGTGTTTTTTTATGATGATGTGAAAAATAAATCTGCGGGCTTTTTATTCCAAAAAAAAGAAGACAAGTCTCATTCTGCACATCACTTGGGGGACAAAGAATGGGCATGCACAATGTTATCGGTGCAAAATGGACAGATGCACGGGTTATTTCAGTGCAGCCATCTTGTCTGCACCCCTGGTGGCCTGCCTCTATGATCCATTTTCAAATTGGTGTAAGTGCAACATGAAAAGCCTGATCTGCCCCGATTACTGTGTTGCACTTACATCCTCTTGCAAAGCAGATAACATTTACAGGATGCCCTTTTCCTCCGAATTATAAATTGAACATGCCTACAATTTTAGTCATTTGCATTATAAAGTGCAAACACTTGGTCTAAAAAGAGTTCGATTCCTCCTTTCGCCTTTTTTGGTGCACTTCACAGTGCAAATTGAGTAAACGGCACTGGCCATTTGCGTATGGCAGTGATCAGTTCCAATAGATTTGGACACCACCAGCTACTTGCTAGTGTAAAAGGCAGGAAGATTCCATGCGCATCTGTATGGCAGAAAGAGGGTCGGGGCGAAAATTGTCATTTCGTTCCAGGCCCCCTCACCGGCGTACAAACGAATGAAAATGGAGAGTAGAATCAAAACCATGCGTGAAATGTTTACGCATGATTTTTACTCTACTGCACAATGAACATGAACCCCCACAGGAGGGGCTGAGTTTACACTTTTGCCGTCCCCTCCGAAAACGTGGCCCTGGTACTCTTGACACATACAGAAAACAGGTGCGCGTCTGGTACAAACAGGCTGGCGATTCACTAATAAATAGTTTCCCACAAGAAAAAAAGAAGAAGTTAATTCATCATTTTGTCCACCAAGAAATCTGTTACATTGACCCTCCCCAAAATCTGGATTTGTTCCGCATGGCTATTTTTTTTCTACTACGAGAATGAGCAACAGTAGTTTTTATATCGAGTGTGTGAAGCCTGGTGGCACTTTCTTAGCAAAAGAGTGTCCCATACGGAAAGTGGAGGGGCTTGCACTGCACAGTTATATTACTTCTCCTTCTCAATATAGTGCGTACTCTACATATCAACTTTCTTTTGTGAAATGACACGTAGTTTACATATGCGTGCATTCAGACCGTTTCCAGGTGGAAGCTGAAAATGGTAGAAGTGTTTGTACTCACCATTCTTCTGTGACGCTCTTGAAGTGCTGCGTGGCGCTCTGCTTCCCAAAGTGCTGCCTGGCGCTCTGCTTCTCAGTTATGCGTTTCTCGCTAAGAAGACAGAACACCGACCCCCGCGCCACCATCCATGTCAGAGACTCTGGACACAAGGCACACTTAAGCACTTCCCCATTTTCTATTCTTAGTGTGGGTACTGTCGGTAGCATTGCCTTCAGGGGAAAACTAAACCACTCCACTGCGTTCTCCAACTAACTTTCGCTTCTGTCATTTGTTAAAAAACAATTGCTAATTTTAACAGGAAGTGCTGGGTGTTCCTCTTTAAATGCATAGGTTTGTCATCTCGGACCCTGGACTTGTTGATCACATGTAAGTTGTTCATCAAATAAGGGAAGGACTACACTCCAGACTGTTAGGCAGAATCCTGTGCAGTGCCCTTAAGGACCACTACACACAATTAAGACTACAGGAGGCAATACAAGTTTTAGCGCTGGGTCAAGCCTGTACTACTATGTCAGAGTAGTAGCAGTGGCGGAGCAGCCAGGCTTATCTCAAGAGTATATGAGCAGTAGCAGAAATTACACAAAGGGACCACAATTACTGTGACTCAAGCAAACACTGACTCAAGGTTTCAGGTAAAAAGTATAAGTACATTTATTTTTAAACCATTCATTATAAACACAACACTTCTATTAAACTCAAATAAAAACCACATGTTAAATATACTACAACTAACCAATTCACTTTGTACAGTAAGTCTCAAGGTAAGTACCCTGTGTTTGAAAGAACCGTTGTTACGAACAAAACACCTTACCGCGAATACGATTACGATCACTTTTTGACAGTTCGGACTTCTAAATAAACGTGTATCCGTGACATGAAATGCTACCGGGGCAAAAACACACTTAGCACCTGAGATATCGAGAGGGAGTTGGAGGCAAAAAGCACAGGCAATATTTTGGTTAGGCAGGCAGAATCAAGAAACACTCAGAGACAGGAGTTCAAAAGTCAAAGGGCCGGAGCCAGGGTCGAAAGACACCGGGGCCTGTTGCCAAAGATCACACAGTCAGACAGTTCACGATTCGACGTAGCCAAAAGTACTTCGATATTGTCAATGTTCGGAAGCAAAAGTTATAAGGAGGGAAGACAAGTGCAAGCCTTGGAAATGAAGAAAAGGGGTTCACCCAGTTTCCTCAAGTAGAACACAGTACCTTGTTCCAATGGTGCAGCTGGTGCACTCGCAGTTGTTCCTGTTGGTTTCCCGCAGACCCATGATTCCTGGAGCTTCGTTGTGAAGGACGACGTCTGAAGGGGGTCTACACCACACGGGGATGAAGCCGGCAGCAGCGACGAGGAATAAAAGGTGCGCTCCTTAAAAACAGGAGAGGCTCTTCAGGTGGCTATCCGGACCACTACAGCAGCGTGCAGCAATTTCGACCAAGGAAGTGGATCCTCTGGCTGTGGAGGATGAGCTGGTTATCCCCACCAAGCTCAAGGGAAGAAGTCTCCGGACTGGATCTTCTCTGAGTCGTTGAAGGGAAGATAGCTCAGGACTGCAGCAGGGCTTCACCGGGACGGGGTAGTTGCAACATCCGTTGTTCTCTCCGCTTCTCTTCGGTTCCTTGCAGTTCCAGTGGCGACTCTCTGACTTCTAGCCAAAGAGACCTGCCTTTTATGTGAAAAACCCCCATTCACACAGCCTGGCTGTCAATCACCCAGCAGGGGGGTTGTCCAGCCTGGACAACTACCCTGGCCAATCATGACAAAGTGTGACTTGGGTTTCCTAGGATACCCTGTGCAGGGGGTGACTACACCCCTCCCTCACATTCAGCCCACCTAGACACCCAGGCGCCTTGAGGAGGGCTTCTGAGCAGAAGCCTGCCAAAAGACAGTGAACAAAGAAGGCGAACCTAGTTTGCCGCGCAAAGCAATATAATAGCCAAGAACAGTACCACGTTTATCTAATATAATCGCGGTAGAAAAGTAAGGGTAGATACCACTGCCACCAGCCAAGTCTAAATGTTAAAAGAGCAAAACAATGCTCTATGAGGTAAAGATAAAAGGGATATGAATTAACCCTTTCCAGTACTCCATGGAAGATGGGGTGTACTGGATCTGTGGTAGATTGACTAAGTAAAGTTAATGGTAACTTTACCCTTTTCTGGGGGACGGTAGTCGCCTCAGAAATGGAGTCGAGGGAAGTCTCAAAGACAACCCTGTGCCATGGCACTAAAGGTGCTGTGTGACATACAAAAAGAAGAGGGCTACTGAAGTGGTGTACTTCAGAGTCCACAACCACAGAAACAGGTAGAAATACATAGCAAAACATAGGTAAGAGTGGGGAAAAGCTCTCACTCTTACCAAGTGGAAAACAAATAAACTCCAGAAGTCCAGCAAAGCTGCTGGGGGACTCACTAGGTGAGGGAAATTAGCCATAGATGAGAATTCTCCCTAACACTCGCCCCCCCAAACTAAGGGACAAGAGGACTTAATCCACTCCTGGATGGACCTCATACCTCTAGTCGGTTACAAACATCCTAGAGAGACCATCAGCATTTTGGTGGTGACATCCTGCTCTGTGCTCAATGGAAAAATCAAATCCGTGTGGGCAGATTGACCATATGAGCAATTTTGTGTTTTCCCCTTTCATTTGCATCAGCCATTCCAAGGGTTGATGGTCAGTCTGAATAGTGAAGGTAGATCCATACAAGTATGGTCTAAACCTCTTCAGTGCCAACACAATAGCAAAGCATTCTCTTTCTATTGTTGCCCACCTCATCTCAGGATCCTTTAACTTCCTGCTGATGAAACAAATGGGGTGTTCCCTACCTTTCTCAGCCATTTGACTAAGGACTGCACCTATACCTACATTAGAAGCATCAGTTTGTACAATGAAGGGTTGGTGATAGTCAGGAGCTCTTAAGACTGGAGCTTGACAAAGGGCTTTCTTTAGACCTTCAAAGGCTTGATTGCACTCCTCATTCCACCTTTTTAGGAAATGTGGGAGAGAAGATGACATTCAGAGGAGAAGCTATGGTCCCATTGTTCTCTATGAAGTTCCTATAATACCAAGTGAGAGCTTGGAAAGCTCTCACTTGGGTTTGAGTAGTAGGGGAGGCCTAGTTTTGTACAGCTTGTACTTTGCTATGCAATGGCCTTATTTCACCTCCTCCTACCTCATATCCGAGGTAGACCACTGAACTCTGACCAATTTGACATTTGCTTGCCTTTATGGTCAGATGGGCCTGTTCAAGAGCCCGCAATACATAAACTAGGTGTTCAACATGTTCTTTTCCGTGTAGGGCTGAACACTGCAATGTCATCCAAGTATGCCATGCATAAGTCCTCCATCCCATTCAGAACTTCATTGACCATCCTCTGAAATGTAGCAGGTGCATTCTTTAATCCAAACGGCATCACCTTGGATTGGTAGAGGCCAGCTGGGGTAGAGAATGCAGTTTTCACCTTGGCATGGTCTGTCAGGGCTATTTGCCAATAGCCTGATGCTAGGTAAAATGTGCTGAGGTACTTGGCTGCACCAAGTTTGTCCACCAGCTCATCTGTCCTAGGCAAAGGATGGGCATCAATCATGATAACTGCATTTAGAGCTCCATTGTCCACACAGAATCGCAACTCTTTGGATCCTGCCTTTGGTACAAGCACAACTGGGCTAGACCGTGGGTTAGTAGAGGGTTCTATTACCCCGAGTTCAAGCATCTTGTTGACCTCATTCCTTATGCGGGATCTGACATTGTCTGACATTCTGTACCCCCTGCTTTTGACAGGCAAACAGTCACCAGTGTGTATGTCATGCTGGCCCCAAGGGGTCAAGCCTGGTGAAAGTGAGAACAGGGAGGCAAACTGATTTAACAGTAACTTGCACTCATCCTGCTGGTCAGATATGAGACTGGAAGAGAGATTAACTCCTTCCACTTGCTCATCTAAAGGTAAGCCTCTGAGGAGGTCAGGCAGAGGTTCACTCTCCTCCTCCTCCTGAGCTGAAGCTAGAAGCAAAGCTCCTATGTCAGGTCTAGAGACATAAGCCTTTAAACGGTTGGTGTGAAAGACTCTGGGAGCCTCCCTAGGATTGCCTAAGTCCACCAGATAGTTCACCTCTCCAAGTTTACCCACAACCTTAAAGGGTCCTATCCATTTGTCCTGCAAGGCCCTCTGACTTGTGGAGACCATAACAAGAACAAGCTGGTTCTGAGTAAACTCAACCATGTTAGCCTTCTGGTCATGCCAATGTTTGACCAGAGCTTGACCAGCCTTCAAGTTATCACTTGCCTCTGCCATCATGTGTGACATTCTCCTCCGGAGACCAATCACATAGTCAGTCACTCTGACTGACTTGTGGGAAGGAGCACTCCCCAACCCCTCCTTAATCGGGGCCAATGGACCTCTGACTGGATGGCCATAGAGAAGTTCGAAGGGACTGAATCCTACTCCCTCCTGAGGGACTTCTCTATATGCAATGAGAAGGTATGGCAGTAGAAGGTCCCACTTTCTTCTAAGGGTTTCTTCTAAAGCACCTATCATGCTCTTCATAGTTCTGTTAAACCTCTCTACTAGTCCATTGGTTTGGTGGTGGTAGGCAGTTGAGAACTTGTAGGTGAGCCCACAGGTTTTCCACATGGTTTGCATGTAGTGGGACATAAAATTTGATCCCCTGTCAGATACCTCCTCCTTAGGAAAACCTACTCTGATAAAAATACCAAGTAGGGCCTTAGCCACAGCCGGATCCGTAACAGTCCTCATAGGTATGGCTTCAGGAAATCTAGTGGCATGGTCCACTACAACCAGGATAAACCTGTTGCCTGAAGTTGTGGGAGGGTCAAGAGGACCAACAATGTCAATCCCAACCCTCTCAAAAGGGATTCCCACCACTGGGAGAGGCACTAAGGGTGCCACATTCTTGGATCCACTCTTGCCAGAGGTTTGGCAAGTGTGGCAGCTTCTGCAGAATTTGTCTACTTCTGTACCTATTTTAGGCCAGTAGAAGTGCAGAGATAGCCTTTCTTTGGTCTTCTTAAAACTTAAGTGACCAGCCAAAGGTACCTCATGGGCTAACTGCAGAAACTGGAGTCGGTTCACTAGAGGCACTACAAGTCTTTTGTAGTCTCCAGGGGTTGACTCAGTTGGTTCACTGTAGAAGAGGCCATCTTCCCAGTGCAACCTATACTTCCCAGGCTCAGTCCCATTGAGCTGAGAAGCTGCCTGTTGGCGAAGACCTTCCAAGGTAGGACACTCTCTTTGTCCCTTACTGAAATCTTCTCTGTTGGGTCCACCTTTTGCCAGTAAAGACTGCAGCTCAGGATGGTCAACAGGGTCAAGATCTCCTCCCAAGGTAAGATCCTCTTCTAGATCTGATTCCTCAGTATCTAGTTTGACCATACAGGGTTGAACCTCACACTCAGCCTCAGCTGGTGTGGGAGTCACAGGTGTGACTTTGGACAGTCTTGGAGATGTCCTTCTGGGCACAGGAGTGCTTGCTGTTTTCTTGCTGGCAGACTTAGGTTTCCCCTTTGTCTTTTCTTGTCCTGCAATGGCAGTAAGTAATTCCTGTGGACTTGGGGTGATAGCTTCCTCTATCATGTCCCCAGGAGAGCCTCATAAGGTTCTCTCCCTTGCAGATCTTGTGAGCTCCTGCTTCCTTTTGCTGGGGGGCCTGAGAGTGCTTGACACAACTCCAAGAGTTTTAAGGTCATTACCCAACAGGACCCTCCCAGGTACATTATTCTGCACACTTACAGGTATTCTGACAGTCATGTCATTACACTGGATGAGAGCTGGTAACTGGGGAACCATTTGCACAGGGCCTCCAGCTAACTTGGGTAAGTGTTTGGGTGCCTTAGCAACATCCTCCACTTTGAAAAAACATTCATCAACCACAGTTATGCTGGCTCCAGTGTCTCCGATAGCAGGGGTCTCCTGACCATTCACAAGAACACTATCTTTATAATACTCTTTAGTATTATCTGGGATTGAGTTATAGACATCTAAGTTCTGCTGTTCCCAAAAACCCAAGGACACTAAAGAAACACTAGCTGAGACTCTAATGGGCTCATCAGCTAGTAGCTGAAAGTTTCCACTGGTAATTGGTGAAGCCCACGCAAGACAAGGGCGCGCTATTGTGGACGGTGTTTGGCTCTGCTGTGCATCTACTGTGCATCTACTGCTGCATCTACTGTAACTGGCTCTGTTCCTGACTTCTCTGCCTACACGAGACATTCGAGGCACAGATCCTCGTGTTATTCACGGACTTCTACTGAAGAAAAAAGGCACTGTTGCCTTAAGAGCGGCGGTCATTGTAGCTTTGCCCACTTTTCTACCAGGAAGCGGATAAAACTCCAACATCAACGCCCTTGCGGCGTGAAGCCCGCGCAAGTCAAGGGCGCGCTATTGTGGATGCTGTTTGGCTGTTTGCTGTGCGCGGGACGCGGCTCAACTAGAGTTTTGAAGAGGAGCTGCACTACGTGCTCAAGTCGCCCCCAGCCTCCCTAGGCTTGCGCTCCCCATGTTGTGTAAATGACTATCCGCCGAGGGACTGCAAACACGAAGGAAAACCCTCCAGCATCGTCGTATGCTGAATCCGTGGACGACGCTGAAAGCAGCCACAGGTGAAAAGGTAAGCAAATCTAATGGCCGAGCACTTCTCGAACCCCTTAACGCTACCTGCAGTCTTACCAACAGCTCCAATAGCACTGTCAATATCAATGTCTTCATCACATGTTACTTCGTGCAGCGTCTCTAACGCCCCTTTCCTTCTGGTTGAACCACAATCGGAAGAACTAATTGACGTAGCCGTGAGTCAGCTGATAAATCAACTTCATAAACCCTGTCACGACAAGTATGTGACCGCACACGAAATTTCATCCTACATTGAAACCGTACCTGTATCTGCATGTGAAAGGGTCCCAGCTGGTAATGACTTTGCTTTTCGCACATTTGATGTGCCCCCTGCTTCCAGCGAATTAAATACTTGTGCCCCTCTAGGCACAAGCTGTGATAAAATCCCTTCTGTCACTAGCTCGGCCTCAATTGCAAAGATAGGTCCCGCTGGAAAAGACTGCGAACTGCCTTTATCATCATGTTCTGGAAAGTTAAATACACCCATACAATCAAATGGGGCTCTCACCGAAAAAAGGCTATCATCATTTTGGTTAGAGACAAAGAGCTATTGAAGATCTTGAATGCTGACAGATCTCTGTTGACTCTTCACCATCCAGTACCTCTTGCTCCCTCTCTAAAAACCACAAATCCAACTCTACCAAATACTTCAACCTGGTCATTTTCAGAAAATGGCTCACAAGCTCAGACAGTCTGGCCTTCGACGGATAAATACCAAACCCTCGACCATCAGATGCGCATGCAGGCGCCCTTGAGAACTTCGCTTCCACTGTCTCACGTTTCCCTGCAACCTACTGCCCCTCTTGGTCAGCAAAAACAAACGGGGGACCATGAACGTGTTCAGACCATCTTGACTTCAATTAGTCCTCAAGTGATCACCAGCGAAGCTCGAGCCATGACTTTCTGTGACAGAAGCTTGTCGAGACAAGTCCCTGAAATTACTGAATCTGGAAATGAAAGCGCACTTGCATGTCAAGCCCCTGAAGGGCTCTTGCACTGTCTTAAGGACAATCCTGGATCGCTTGCGGCTGATCCATTGCTAACAGGAGTTCCTGCTAGCACTTTTAGCCAGCTCTCCATCCAAAATGATCATGATCTAGATTCAAGCTCTAATGTGAGGGCACGTCGTCTTCAACGCATTGTCGAGCTCAAATATAAAGTTAACTTGCCGACACCAACGTTGATTGACAAAACAATCCTGAATGCAAGCACACCCCATGGAAAATCTAGCCGTCCAAGTGATGAGGTTATTGCCTCAATCCAAACTAGAAATACCTCTTTCACTAATCCTCAATTCAATCTAGACAGTTCACAATCCTCGTTAACATCCAAAGATCCAGGATTGCTCCCCCTGAGCATTTCTATTAAAGCACTAACCCAGATTCATAACAACGTCCTAGCAGCCTCTGCGGTTGCTCTTGCCCCTTTCACAAAACTACTTGAAGCATTAAATGGGACACTTTGTGATCAAGGAGCGGTGCTGTCAAACTTGACAACAAAGTAAGACAAATTAGATTGCTTCACTAGTTATCTACAACATCAGATGGAGAAAGAGGCGGAAAAATCAATGAAGTGGCAAGATAGACTAAGCGACCTGGCAGCTCGCCACCACTGCCAAAATGATTCATTAAGTGAAGGTCTGCTGGAAGCGGTAAAATGGATGCGCAAAAAGGACTTTAACGATCACAGAAGCCAACCTGAACTAGTTTCTTCCACCAAAGGAACTCTTTTCTCAAACATCTTGGCTCCCGTGGTCGGAACAGCGCATGTCAACGTCCCGGCTCTTCTTTCTCGAACGAACACAGTTGAAAGTGCCGAAGGCGATCGAAGTCAATCGACTAATGATGTCCCCCTCCTACAAAAGGCTGCTCCTCCATTACAACCTCCTCTTGCATTGGAGAATATACACGTCCAGGAAAGCACCTCTGCAAATACTTTCAACATTTTTAATGGAGCTGCTAAAACCATAACAACAAGCGACCACAAGAAAGAGCAACGTGTGGATCCAAAAAATTTAAGACCTCGCAACCAAAAAAACAAGCAACAAAGACTCATTCAACAGAATGTCAAAAAAAGTATACAAAATTTAACTACGCCTAAAAAAACAAGCCTTTTTGATCGGAAGCTCACTTCTTCCGTACAGGTCGACAATCTAGAGGTTCCTACTCCAACAGGAAATGCAAGAGGTGCAACGCATCCATCAAAGAATTTAGCCAAACGCCGACATGTGGACTCTGGCTCTCATAGTGTTTCCAGTTCTACTTCGGATGACTTATGCAATCTATCAACATACTCCATTAAGACTGGTGACTCTTTAGATCGGTCACCCGAGGCTAAAGAAGTTGACTCATCTGTCTCCTCTAATGTGAGATCGGTGCCGCAATTGTCAATGTTGGAATTAGCCACTCCGGGTATGCAGTGGAGTCGAATGGTGCTAACGTCATAAAAGCCAAACCCTCGACTTGCACTTCCAGGCTGAATCCAAAACAAACCATGAACCAGAGGAAACCGGGTATCCACTACTCATCCAGAGTACATGGAAATGTATCTCCTAAAAAAAACTCCTGTTCTTGGAAACTTCGGTTACAAAATATACACCAAGATGAAAACAAAGTCAATCTAAATCGAAGAAATGTTTTAAAACTATTTGCCTGCATTCCACAACTTAGATCAATTTCATCAGACGACATCAAGATCGTGGAATATACAACTGAACTGACCTCTGACCAAGTCTTTCTTCACATTCCATCTGCTGCTGTGAAAAAGCTCCTTCTTAGAGCAACAGAGGATCTTCTGCTGTATGGCTTTGATCTTAGTGTCGAACCTGACTTCAACTCTCAAGCTACAAATCCAGCAAATAGCTTAAATGGAGATAATTCCCGAAGTGGTGATCGGCGCACTGCCTTGCGAAAATCCCTATCACTTCTACAGGCAAAATCTCATCTTTCCAATCAACCGGACAGCAAAGGAAAAAGTGGTCAAGTTTCCAAAGTAGCAAAAGGCTCGCGAAAGTAACAATGAACGTCTAGCTCATACAGCGAGCTAACCTTGCTCTCATGGAACACTCGAGGATTCACACATTTGTTCAACAACTTCACTGAATCTCTTGAGCACGTCTTCATAATTTGTCTCCAGGAAACATGGCTCTGTGACCCTGCGACCCGTGATGGGTTCACCATCTTTATAAACCCGGCAAGAAAAAATACCAAAGGACGTCCCTACTCAGGTTTAATAACGCTATTGAAAATCCAAAACTGGTGGTCACTCTTTGCTTCCTCCAATCCAAATCCGTTTGTACAAAGCACTTTGATCCAGATTTCATTATCAAAAATTAAGTCTAATTTACTTATAATCAACGGATATTGGAATCCTGCCATGATCTCTGCCACATCATTTATTCATACCATAACAACTTTAATTGATGACACCTTTCTCAATTATAACAATCTTTCCATTCTGGTATGTGGTGACCTCAATTGTAGCTGGTTTAAATATGACCCGTTTACGAAGACAAATACTCAATTGATGGACAATGCAGTTCTCCCAAGAGCACAAGCTTGGTCGAATGCCCTCATTCAACGACGTTGTCAGATGGTCAACTGGTCTATCAAAGGGGACCAACCCCCCGGACCGACATGGAATGCAATGTTCTAAAACTCTAGACTACATTTGGGCTTCGGGCAACATTTTCGCAAAATTGGTTTCCCTTAATGTGATGCAGATGAAGCAAAGCGACCACGACTTGCTACGGCTTGTTTGGACAGAAGAAGGCTGTATCTCCACTGAAAAATATGCTGCAAATCTATCAATAAATGCTGCAGGAAACAGGCTTTCAACAACCGGCCCCTTAATTGCAACCCTAACCCATAGAGTCAATCAATCACAGAATGTGGAATACACACCACTGCTGGCAGACTTCACCTTGAAGGTTGTAAATTCAAGATCAGTTGGATCTACCCCAAATCATTTATATTGTCATGATCTAGCTGTGGCAAAAAAAAGTTTAAAGAAAGACTTGCGCATGATTAAGAAAAGATGCCTAGATCAGGTTGTCAAAATACTGAAAATCAAAGAACAGTGTCAAATCTATCGCAACTGGTTGAGATCTCACAAGACTCTAATCGATCAAAATCGTGCAGAAATCATGCTATCACTACTAATAACAAAGAACACACGTGGAATTTGGGCTATTTTGAATAAAGGAAACACCAAATCCATACGTACCATCTCAAATGAAATCTGCAGTGACACATGGTTTGATTACTTCACATCAATTTATAAAAAGCCCATGGTTATTTCAAACGTACCTTCAGAGTCTCAAGCAATTGCCTGGGAGATCACACCTTCGTCCCAAGAGCTTGAACTCTCCATCGGAAAGCTTAAGAACTCAAGAGCTGCTGGGCCTGATCAAATCTCAAACCTAATGCTAAAAAAACACAAGACATATTGTGCTAAATTTATTCAAGGCCTATTTTTGAAGATTTCGGTTACCAAGAAAATAGCAACCTCATGGTGTAAAGCAATAGTGGTTCCAATTTATAAGAATGGCTGTAGAGCTGATCCTGCAAACTATCGGCCTATTGCCCTTCTCGATACAATTGGGAAAATATTTGGCTCTTTCTTGCATCAAAGATTGGTGCAATGAGCATCCAAAGCCAGCAAATCTGACTGTCGTCAAACTGGCTTCACGAGCCAAGTAGGCGTGGACGTCAATCTTATTCTTATCACACTCTTGAAATTGACTGCTTTGGAATCCAGTAAAAAAAGTCTTCTTTGCCTTTGTCGACTTACAACAAGCATTTGACGCAATCAATCGCCAGAAATTATGGGATAAATTACGATCATGGAAGTGCCCTAAACAGCTCCTGGATCCAATTATCGCCCTACATACGGATAAAACAATCCAAATCAGATTGAATTCCCAAGGAGACCTTACTCCACCAATAACGACACATAAAGGCGTGAAACTGGGCTGCCCACTTGCGGCAGACCTTTTCAAATTATTCTTTGCTGACCTCCCAGAATGGTTGGATAAAGTCCATTGTTTTCCACCAAAGGTCAACGAGTCTCATCTGAAATATCTGGTTTATGCGGACGACATTGTCTTAATCGACCAAACACAGATCGGGTTACAACGTCTTGTGCAGAGGCTAAATGATTATCTGACTGCAAATTACTTGTCTTTAAACACTGAAAAAACTAAGATCATGTGTATTGGGCATACCATCTCAAGAAAAGACAAAATTTCGATGGGCCATTGGAAACAACCATTTAAACACTGTGAAGTTAATCCGATATCTGGGTGTACTGATAAACGACTCAATCTGTGAAGCCGCTTGGACTTCAGATCTAATTGATAGAACCAATATCCTAGCCCTACATGGTGCTAAAATCAATAAAGAATATGGAAAATTCTCAATTGCACCTGTAAAACTGTTCTATCTGCAGAAAATAATACCTACACTCACCTTCGGTGGAGAAGCAGGGTGGAATCTGGATCACAGCCTTTGGCAGAGACTCGAAGGAAAGTTCTGGCGACGTGTCCTGGGCCTTCCCAATTACATCTCCATTGTCGCTTTGCGATACGAATTGGCTCTGAACTATATATGACGATCGTTTGGAAATCGTTATCCACCCTACGGAAAATGTATCTCAGCTCCGAAATCCCTGCCTACCAAATCTTTATCAACGATAACGACTGTTCACATACATCAATCTTGACATCATGGGTGAATAAACTAAAAGCTATAATGGAAGTTGCAAATATCAGTAAGTCCGAACTTCTCACCTGTCCTCAATACGCCAAAAGAAAGCTAGAAACATGGGACTGGATTTCAACCTACGATGCGCAAGCTTCTCTCAAATCAACCTTGCCTCCATCTCGAGGCACAATAAAACTGCATAATCCACAAAACTACCTCACGAACTGCCCCTCACGCCATCATAGGAGTCAGTTCCTAAGATTTTGCTTAAACGACCTACAAACTAAAGAAATGGAATGGATCCGGCACAATAAGGAAATCAGGGACAATAATTATCGATTTTGTGCTGCATCAGAGGTCAAGTCATTAAAGCATCTTGTAACCGAGTGTCCAATGCTGACTGCTCAACGTGAACTCCATTTGGGCAAATTTAAACCATCTTTCTACAATGCGGACGATTGGTGGGAACTTGTTGTGGCCGGCAGAAATATCAATCTTACATGCAACTTAATTAACTTTCTTGACATGATCTTGCTGACTGAGCCAATTTGAGCCATCCTTTTTTTTTTACTTAAGGTTTTAGATTTAAATGTGAAGGAATCTGTTTAAGTTCCATGGAAGTCTGTAATTCTTGGAGATTATTTTTTCTTTTCTTTGAAAATTCTAAAGTTGACCAAGGTGTTTGGAATTTGTTGTAGACTCAGGTCGTTGCTGAATCAATGTAACAAAAGTTTGATATTGTATATTGAACTGAAGTTTTACAGTAAAATGTTTTTTAAAAAGTGGTACTTCATCCACCTGGGAGAAGGCTAAGGAGACAGTGTTGATCCCTGAAGGTTTACCCTTACACTTGGGATCTCCTTTCACATGGCCAGGCAACCCACAAACAAAGTATTTTCCAAATGCTCTCTGGAATGGGAGTTTGCCCTGGCCTCCATCTGGTGTGGAACCAGGTGGTACACTAGCCTGATTCGGTTTACCTTGTGCTTACCCTGGTTATGTTTGGGCCCTCTTTTGGATTGGAATTATTGGAATTCTCTTTGTTGTCTTTCTTTGGCTGCTTCCCCTCATCCTTCTTCTGAGTAGCCCCAGAATCCTTGTGAGTGGCCCTGTTGGCAACCCACAAGTCAGCAGCCTTAGCTAGCTTCTTAGGATCTATCTCATTTGAATCAGCCACGTGCTGTCTAAGCTCAGGAGAGCAGACATCAAAAATAAACTCCAACATTACAAGATTCCTCAAACCTTCATAAGTGTTCACTTAGTAACCCTTAACCCAACCATCTAAGTTTTTCAAACATTCACACACCCAGGTAGCCCAAGGGGTACCATCATGCTTTTTGAGGGTTCTAAACCTCTTAGGATACTGGGAAGGGGTCTTCCCAAACCTAGCTATTAATGCTAGTTTCACACACTCATAATCCTGTTTATCCTCCTCCCCAACTCCATTACAGCATCACTTGCAACAGGGGGGAGCCTAGAGAAAAGCCAAGGAATCAACCGATTCCCTGAGATACCTTGAATTCCATGATTGTACTCAAACATTGCTAACCAATCCAAAATATCAAGTATAGTCTCATACATACCAATCATTTCCTTTGGCATACAGGGTCTCTTAGGACTGGAAGACCTAGAAGACTCTGGGAGAGAAGCATTTTCTAGAGACAATTTCTTCATTTCTAGTTCATGGTTCAGCTCCATTTCTCTGAGCCTTAACTCTTGATGTTTCATGGCAGTTTGTGCATCAATACGTTTCACTTCCAATTCAAGTCTCATTTTCTCAAGTGCAATACAATCAGGAGTAAGTGTACACCCCCTGTGGGGGTACCTGTGGACAGAGGTTGTGCATTCTGAGGAGGCAAGTGAGTTGCAGGGATTCCTTGCAAGGACTCATCTACTTCTTCACAATTAACACTCTCAGAATCAGAAACATCAAAATCCACATTTGTTGGAGTGGCAGGTCCTTCTGACCCACCCTCCAGACTTTTTCCCATTAACTTTGCAACAAGTTCAGATTTCTTTCCTTTACCAGAGATATTCTTATCCCTACACATGGTTCTCAGAACCTCAGCAGTATAGAGTAAACAACTCTCTTCAGTGTAGTTTTCCATATTTGACATGATTTCTTAGTTAAATAGAATTAGTGGCGTTAGCCTTGTGGTTAGTTGAACCCAAGCAATAGCAGCACTCTAAGTGTAATCATTCTACTTCCAAATCCTCACCGCTGTACACCAGTGTTAGGCAGAATTCTGTGCAGTGCCCTTAGGGACCACTACACACAATTAAGACTACAGGTGGCAATACAAGTTTTACCTTTGGTACAAGCCCGTACTACTATGTCAGAGTGGTAGCAGTGGCGGAGCAGCCAGGCTTTTATCAAGAGTATATGAGCAGTAGCAGAGATTACACAAAGGGACCGCAATTACTGTGACTCAAGCAAACACTGACTCAAGGTTTCAGGTAAAAAGTATAAGTACATTTATTTTTAAACCATTTGTTATAAACACAACACTTCTATTAAACTCAAATAAAAACCACACGTTAAATATACTACAACAAACCAATTCACTTTGTACAGTAAGTCTCAAGGTAAGTACCCTGTGTTTGAATGAACCAGTGTTACGAACAAAACACGTTTCCGCAAATACGATTGCGATCACTTTTTGACAGGTAGGTCTACTAAATAAATGCATATCTGTGACATGAAATGCTACCGGGGCAAAAACACACTTAGCACCTGAGATACCCAGAGGGAGTTGGAGGCAAAAATCACAGGCAATATTTTGGTTAGGCAGGCAGAATCAAGAAACACTCAGAGACAGGAGTTCAAAAGTCAAAGGGCCGGAGCCAGGGTCGAAAGACACCGGGGCCTGTTGCCGAAGATCACACAGTCAGACAGTTCACAATTCGACGTAGCCAAAAGTACTTCGATATTGTCAATGTTCAGAAGCAAAACATTGAGTTATAAGAAGGAGGGAAGACAAGGGCAAGCCTTGGAAATGAAGAAAAGGGGTTCACCCAGTTTCCTCAAGTAGAACACAGTACCTTGTTCCAATGGTGCAGCTGGTGCCCTGGCAGTTGTTGCTGTTGGTTTCCCGCAGACCCACGATTCCTGGAGCTTCGTTGTGAAGAAGGACATCTGAAGGGGGTCTGCACCACACAGGGATGATGCCGGCAGCAGCGACGAGGAATAAAAGGTGTGCTCCTTAAAAACAGGAGAGGCTCTTCAGGTGGCTATCCGGACCACTACAGCTGTGTGCAGCGATTTCGACCAAGGAAGAGGATCCTCTGGCTGTGGAAGATGAGCTGGTTATCCCCACCAAGCTCAAGGGAAGAAGACTCCGGACTGGATCTTCTCTGAGTCGTTGAAGGGAAGATAGCTCAGGACTGCAGCAGGGCTTCACCGGGACGGGGTAGTTGCAGCAGCCGTCGTTCTCTCTGCTTCTCTTCGGTTCCTTGTAGTTCCAGTGGCGACTCTCTGACTTCTCTAGCCCAAGAGACCTGCCTTTTATGCAAAAAACCCCCATTCACACAGCCTGGCTGTCAATCACCCAGCAGGGGGAATGTGCAGCCCGGACAACTACCCTGGCCAATCATGACAAAGTGTGACTTGGGTTTTCCTAGGATACCCTGTGCAGGGGGTGACTATACCCCTCCCTCACATTCAGCCCACCTAGACACCCAGGCGCCTTGAGAGCAGATGCCTGCCAAAAGACAGTGAACAAAGAAGGCGAACCTAGTTTGCTGCGCAAAGTAAAACACAAGAAGGACTTTAACAAAAAGAAATGATGAATAAACCTAACCAGAGCCAAAAGAAAGATGATTTGGTCAAGCGGGTTTATGTTTGAGGCTAATATAATAGCCAAGAACAGTACCACGTTTATCTAATATAATCGCGGTAGAAAAGTAAGGGTAGATAGCACAGGCACCAGCCAAGTCTAAATGTTAAAAGAGCGAAACAATGCTCTAGGTGGTACAGATAAAAAGGGATATGAATTAACCCTTTCCAGTACTCCATGGAAGATGATGGATCTGTGGTAGATTGACTAAGTAAAGTTAATGGTAACTTTACCCTTTTCTGGGGGACGGTAGTCGCCTCAGAAATGGAGTCGAGGGAAGTCTCAAAGACAACCCTGTGCCACGGCACTGAAGGTGCTGTGTGACACACAAAAAGAAGGGGGCTACTGAAGCGGTGTACTTCAAAGTTCACAATCACAAAAAAACAGGTAGAAACACATAGCAAAACATAGGTAAGAGTGGGGAAAAAGCTCTCACTCTTACCAAGTGGAAAAAAATAAACTCCAGAAGGCCAGCAAAGCTGCTGGGGGACTCACTAGATGAGGGAAATTAGCCATAGATGAGAATTCTCCCTAACACACACATGGCCGGATCTTGGCCTCAAAAGTACGTTTTGTCTCCCCTAAAGCTGGGGTGCTCTATAGAAAGGGAAGACCAGGAATGTGGTAGAGTCTCCCTACATGGAGCAAGTGCACCCCCTGTACTTAGTGTTAGGTTGGAGGGGAGATAGCAACATTCTGTCTATGGTGGCAACAATTCTTGCACCTTTTCTGCTAAAGGGAAGAGTCAGAAGACTTGTTTCCATAACACCTTAACCTCAAGTTGCGGGGAGATGACATCGATCACATCTATATTTACGGCACTTACATGAAGCTACGCTCATTTTGCTTAAACAGGACACAGCCAGGCAGGGTCGGAATGAGTTATAACATTGTCCAGGGCACGAATTAAAAAGTGGCCCACAGTTGCAAATGGCAATTCATTCCTTTTGTGAGAAAATGAGTAGTACACGAGGGGGAGGTTTTTGATAAAACGTGATGCAAATTGTGCATTTATTTATTTAGTTTAATATATGATTGGCCAAAACTGGCTGTGTATATACAACACAGTATTATAACATTTCCACATTCGATACATAACTCCATCATATAAAATCTAAGATAAATCGGCATGAAAGTTAAAAGCTTAATATTCTTAGATCACCACTGTCGACTTTTCAAAAACTACATTCAATATGCTAAATAGAAAGTGTTAGGCAGAATCCTATGCAGTTCCCTTAGGGCCCACTGCACAGAGTTAAGACTACAAGTGGTAATACAAGTTCACCTTTGGTACAAGTCTGTACTACACTGTTAAAGTGGTAGCAGTAGCAGAGCAGCCAGACTTGTCTCAAGAGTAGATGAGCAGTAGTAGACATTACACAAAGGACTACAATTACTGTGACCCAAGCAAACACTGACTCAAGGTTTTTGGTTAAAAAGTAAAAGTACATTTATTTTAAACCATCTGTTTGTAAAACACTTCACTTCTATTAATATAAAAACCACACTTCAAATACACTACACACAACCAATTCTCCTGGTGCAGAACAACTCAAGGTAAGTACCTTATGATTTGATAAACCGGTGTTATGAAACAAAAGACGTTACCGGGAATACATTTGCGATCAATTTGTGACAGTAATGACAGTTCGGTCTTACTAAAGATACGCATATCCGCGGGAAGATATGTTACCGGGGTAAAAAAACACTTAGCACCTGAGTTACCACCTGAGTTACCTGAGTTGCAGTTCCAATGGCGACTGACTTCCAGGCCAAGAGTCCTGCCTTTTATGCGAAAATCCCCCATTCACACAGCCTGGCTGTCAATCACCCAGCAGGGGGGTTGTCCGGCCCGGACAACCACCTCAGCCAATCATGCCAAAGTGCGAATCGGGTCTCCATGGAGACCCTGTGCAGGGAGTGACTACACCCCTCCCTCACATTCAGCCCACCTAGACACCCAGGCGCCAAGAGGAGGGTTTCTCTGCAGAAGCCCGCCAAAAGTATTTGGGGCAGCGGGTTTAAGTTTGAGGCTACCACAATAGCCTGGAACAATACTGCGTTTATATAATATAATTACGGTAGGAAAGTTAGGGTAGATACCACTGCCACCAGCCAAGTCTCAATGTTAAAAGAGCAAAACAAAGCTCAGAGAGGCACTGATAAAAAGGGGTAGGAGATAACCCTTTCCAATACTGCATGGGGTGTACTGGGTCTGTAGTTTTAAAGAGACTACATAAAGTCAATGGCAACTTTACATGTTTCTGGGGGACAGTAGTCAGCCCCAGAAAAATGGAGTCAGTGGGAAGTCTAAAAGACAACCCTGTGTCACTGCACTGAAGGTGCTGTGTAACAAACACAAAAAGTTAGACTCTTGGAGTGGTGTGTTCCAGAGCCCAAGATCACACAAACAGTAGGAGTACACATGGCAAAACACATGTAAGAGTGGGAAAAAGGCTCACACTCTTACCAAGTGGAAAAAATAAACTCCAGAAATCCAGAAAAGCTGCTTGGGGACTCACTAGGTGAGGGAAATTAGCCATAGAAGGAGAATTCTCCCTAACAGAAAGTTTCTCTATAATCTCAATGCATTTAAAATAAAATGTGACCATAAAATACACAAAGTTAATATCGTTACCTTCCATCCAAATTTTCCACATGAGGTGTCGGTCAGTGCTGTCAAATGTGCTGTTATAAGATTTCACATATTTGTGTCAAATTGCATTTAGGCTCTCACAGTGGATTAAGATGTGTTCTAGCGATTCTATCACGTTTTCACCACATAACCAACACAAGCGCTCGGCTCTGACTAGTCCAGTTCTTGCTCCCTTGATTTCAAGAACATTACAGACATTGAACTTCAGCATGAAGTAATGTACAATAATTAAGCTGTTTAGGTAGGCAGACATATTTTCAGGAATGTCACTACGTGTCATTCTATGTTGAATGAAAGGGCCAATGTTCATGTTCCAAGGATATTCTGGTGGTGGAGTTTGTCCAATAGGACAGAATGGACTGGGTTTTCCTTCATCTGAGATCGGACCAGGTTATGACAATTGTCTGGAACTCCTCCTCTGCTTTACGATCCTTGGGTTTTGATCTATCCCTACCTCCAGCACAATAATCTTCAGGCTCCAAATTAACATACAAAGCTGAAGGGCTGCTTAAGGCAGATAGGAAGAGAAACGTTCCCAGAACCAGGGATTTCAAACAAACAGACGATCAAACGTAGCCATACTAACCTTGGTATTGAAGAAGTGATTCCTGTATGGGAGTAGAGTCTCTTATTGAAAATCACTTTTTCAAGGAGGCTGCTGAGTGAAAGGGCCAGGGAATTTGATACTCCCAGGATGGCGCTGTCTGCTAAGGAAGAAAATTGGTCCTGGATCCAGGCGGCATTGGTGCCAGCGAAAAAACATTAATGCCTAACAAACTTGGGAGGTGACAGACTGCAAATCGGGTCATGCAATACACAGGGCTTCTCGCACATCATGAATAAAGCTTCAGTAGACTAGTCACATTATGATGTTCTTCTATTTCAGGAAACTTGGCTTCGAGAAGTTCCGCTACATGAAGAATATCTGGCCTTTTTAAATCCAGCTCAAAAGGGGCAGAGAGGCCACCCTCACTCAGGTTTATTGACATTTGTGAAGAAGGATACCTTTATAAGAGTCCTAAGTCATGAAACTCCAAACCCTTGGGTTCAGATCATAATGACCCAATGTTCTACAGAGGCTTCCCGGGACCCAACAATAACTGTATGGATTAATGTGTATTGGAACCTGGCTAAAGTGCCTTGTGATACCTTTATTGCCTCTGTGATGAAAGCAATTGATGAGGCGAGATTGGTTAATACTGTTCCTCATCTAATACTTGTGGATGACCTCAATATTAGCTGTGTCAGTGCTCAGGTGACTGAATTTGGGGAGAATGGGAGGAATAAGATTAGTAGAGCTATTTCTAAAGCTTGGCTCCAGGAAATTAATGCCAGAGACCTGCTTATGTTAAATTACAATACAGCAGGAGATATTCCAGCCAAATATACCTGGAGCCGGGATGCAGCTAAGGCAGTCCTAGATTATTGCTTTGTCTCACGTAACGTTCAGGAGAAAGTGGAGTCGCTGCATGTCTTGGAGTCTGAACTGAGTGACCACTCTCTATTACGGATATGTTGGGCAGGCCCACCCATAAGAAGGGGTTTCTCCAAGCCATTGCAGGTCACAGTTTCACAATTGAGAAATCGAATTCGTCCATCCCCTCATGATGTTCTCGATGTAACCATGGCAATGGCTAGAAGCAAGAAGCAGGGTATTGACATCTTACATTATACACTGTTGTTAGCCAAACAGCAGCAGGTAGGCGGTAGAGGGGGCAAGCCAGAATTTGTCCATAAACATAAGTTTTACAATAAACTGGTTGTCGAGCAGAAGAAGACAGGGCTGATATCAAAAAACATAAGAATATACCATTGATTAGTAGAGGGGTGGAGAAAAAAAAAGAAAGCATCAGTATAACAACGGGTTGCGTAGCTTTAGAGCTCTCAAATGCATGCGAAGGTTGAAATGATGCTTAAGATCTTAAGTAAAAAGAACTCCAGGCTTACCTGGGAATGGATAAATAAAATTAGAACTTCCCAGAGTGCGTGCAAACACAAATGGTGACCGAGCAGCAATGGGTCTCCCACTTTGGGCTTATTTTCTCCACCAACTCATATATCCATCGGTTTCTCTACCCAGAAAGGCTGGCGAATGGTCCTGGAACGTGAATAAACAAGACGTTCTTGATGTTATTTCAGGACTTAGGATGTCCAGGGCCCCAGGTCCAGACAGGCTGTCCAACTATGCTCTGAAATTAGAAGCGGAGGAATGGTCTGAATTGGCTTATTTTCTCTTTGATTAAATCTTGAGAGAAAAAAAAAATCCCTCCAAGCTGGAATAAGGCAGTGATTGTTCCAATATTTAAAAAAGGATCAAGGTTGGAACTGGGAAACTACCACCCGTTAGCACTGTTGGACAGTCTGGGGAAAATGTTTGCTACTCTCCTACTAAGTCGATTGACACAATGTGGCAGAGATTCGGGCCACCAGGATTCTAGGCAATTGGGCTTTGTAAAGGGCATAGGTATTAGCTTGAACCTATTTTTGTTAAACCTATTAAAGCTCCAGGCCATCGAGGGGAAAACTAAACTAAATGTTGCCTCAGTTGACCTGGAGCAAGCCTTTGACAGTGTCAATCGAGGTCGATTGTGGGCCAAACTGAGGTACTGGGGTTGTCCGGAAGATCTGGTTGAGCCAATGGAGGTACTTTATCAAGATACAACCATTCAGGTTTGTCTAAAT
This sequence comes from Ambystoma mexicanum, assembly GCF_040938575.1. Classification (NCBI taxonomy): domain Eukaryota; kingdom Metazoa; phylum Chordata; class Amphibia; order Caudata; family Ambystomatidae; genus Ambystoma; species Ambystoma mexicanum. The sequence goes on from NC_090923.1 coordinate 646,556,216, forward strand.
CAGGAGGGGTCTCTGTCAGAGGCCATTAGCATTGATCAGGGATTGAAGCAGCGGCGTGCCCTTGCTCCAATCCTCTTTAACCTATATATCTCTGACTTTGGAGATCAACAAAAGGGTTGTGTGGATTTCCTCCAAAAATGGATGGCACGCTGGCCCCGTGGATTATCTACGCAGACGACCTCCTCTTGATCGATAGAACACCAGTTGGGTTACAAAAGTGTCTGGATGCCTTTCTTTCCTACATGACCCTAAAGAAATTAAGTGTCAATGTCAATAAAACAAAAATCCTGATCTTTAATGGAAGGCTTGGGGAGAACAATATAAGAGCATATAAATGGTTTCTAAACCGCAACCCTTTGGAATGTATTGACTCAATCACTTGCAGGGTAATTCATAGAATCCAGCGCACAAGTAGCGCATGCGGCTGGCGCACAGCGTGCGCCTGCGATAGTCTGCGCCAGGCACGTGCGCTAAAACAGATTTCCGCGCACAGCGTATTCATGGATTTCAAGCTCCCAAAACAGCCGTGGCGCAGAGAATCGCAGCGAGCCTGCAGCAGCGCCAGTAACGCCCCCAAGAACGCCCTCGCGCACGGAAAAGCCATCAAAAGCGCTAAATCATCGCTAAGGGCTGCGCTAACCCCGGACCACTTCACAGGGCAGGCAAACAAGGAAAGCAAAGCGGGCAATCTCCAAATCAGGAGTACGCGGGAAGTACTACACGCGACTAGGCAGGGAACGTGAATCACAGGGGTACGCGGGAATCATCACACGCGAACAGCCAGGGTGCGTGTATTACAGGGGTAGCGGGAAGTTCAACACGCGATGGGCCAGGGAACGTGTATTACAGGGGTACGCGGGAATTATCACACGCGAACAGCCAGGGTGCGTGTATTACAGGGGTAGCGGGAAGTTCAACACGCGATGGGCCAGGGAACGTGTATTACAGGGGGACGCGTGAAGTAGAACACGCGATAGGCCAGGGAACGTGCATCACAGGGGTACGCGGGAATTATCACACGCGAACAGCCAGGGTGCGTGTATTACAGGGGTAGCGGGAAGTTCAACACGCGATGGGCCAGGGAACGTGTATTACAGGGGGACGCGTGAAGTAGAACACGCGAACAGCCAGGGTGCGTTTATTACAGGGGTAGCGGGAAGTTCAACACGCGATTGGCCAGGGTACGTGTATCACAGGGGTGCGTGGGAATTATCACATGCGAATAGGCTGGGTGGGCCCCCACAGGTGTACCCTGTACACCCTCCCCGGCCCCTGCAGGCAGCCCACAAAACAGTGGACTACCCTGCACACCTGATCATGTCCCCCTGCACCCCCATCCACCAGGGGCACCCTCCACCAGGCCCCCACCCATGTCTCCCACCACCCCCACCCCCCAGCAGTGCAGGGGCACCTGCCATCAGGCCCCCATCCATGTCTCCCACCACCCCCAACCCCCATCCACCAGGGGCACCCTCCACCAGGCCCCCACCCATGTCTCCCACCACCCCCACCCACCAGCACTGTGGGGCACGTGGCCAGCAGGCAGTCAGGCAGCAGCCGATGGCAGGTGGGAGCGTGCTCAGGGTTCTTGGGGACTTAAATTTGGCCTCCTGGCCAGGAGCGTGGTCTTTCGTGTTAGAACGCGTGGACAGCCTGATAGGGAGTGATTTTGCACCTGAAAACCCCACACTCATCGCGTGAAAACCCGTCACCAGCATATGTGCGTCAATAGTTACCTGCACGTGCAGTGTCAAAGCGTGTGATTGGTGAAAAGTGAGCGACATGCAGGAGTGTCGAAGCGTGTGATTGGTGAAAAAGGATCCACATGCAGGAGTGACAAAGCGTGTGATTGGTGAAAAGTGAGCGACACGCAGGAGTGTCGAAGCGCGTGATTGGTGAAAAAGGATCCACATGCAGGAGTGACAAAGCGTGTGATTGGTGAAAAGTGAGCTACACGCAGGAGTGTCGAAGCGCGTGATTGGTGAAAAAGGATCCACATGCAGGAGTGACAAAGCGTGTGATTGGTGAAAAGAGAGCTACACGCAGGAGTGCCAAAGCGTGTGATTGGTGAAAATGGGCCAAGCACGTACACGCCGTAAGTGACGATGTACGTGTGGGCCTGTATAAAAGGTAGTGTTGAACACAATTTCCTTGTACGTGCTTTTCGTGGAGAGCGAGTGGGTGAATTCGGTACTTCTTGTCGTTTCACACGCGATTTACTTCACGGCGTTTCCAGTTCGTACTCCCTGTTACCTCTGACAGCTCTTTTCTCTTTTTCCTCTTGTACTGGTTTTCCTGGGCCTGTTCCCTCAAACAGTGTCCCCTTCTACAGTTGTCCTGTCTCCTCAGACAGCGTACACCTCTTCTTTTGGCGGGGGTGTTGCCAACCAAAAGTGCTATTTTTTCACGCTCTTTTACCTGGCAGACGGTGAGTCACGCACGTATCTAACATCTGTGCTTGCCCCGTGTGTAGCCTACCCCTTCAGAGGTCAATCTAGGCCGCGTGTGACACGCATACGTTCATTGTGTTACTGGATGCCACAGCGTAGTGCAGGGTTTTCCATCAGCACACGTGGTCTAGGAGGGGTATTGTGCACGTTCCTTAACTTTTTTGGGGTGCCTGTGCGTTGCGTGACCCGTCATCTTTCCCCAGGGGTGTCATATAGCCTTGCCACTGCACTAGGGTACGAATACCATCTGGTACCCAACCCCTTTGACACCCAATTGCCCAGGACAATTGTGCACACCCACTCCCATACGCACAATACCATCAGTGCCATGGTTGGGAGGCGTGCAAGCCGTAAGGGTGGCAAAGGTGGCCGAGCCACACGTGGTGGCCGTGGAGGATCCAACAGGGGACGTGGTTGTGACTTGCAGGGCGCCCCTGTTCCCCCCAGTCTGGAGGAACAGTCAGGGACACCCATGCCCCCCCCCCCCCCCAGTTGAGAGTCATGTGGCTGATACCAACCCTGATCAGCCCATGTCGGACCAGGCCATTGTGGCACCAGACCTGTCCGAGGGTGATTCCATCGCTGACATCCAGGTCAGCAGGTCCACTGCACGTGCACCGGTGCACATTGGTGTCATCAGGGCACGCGCATCTATGCCAGATAGGTCATCTGCTGGCCCCCGTAGCCAGGGTGTGGCTCAATCCACCCCACCTCTCATACACCCTGCCAAGACTGTGTCGGTCCTAGTTCATGCACCTCAGATCAGGCCTGACCCCATCCCACTACCCCCAATGCCTGCACCTACTCCCATGCTGAGTGGGCAATCACACACACCCAGTACAGAGTCCACCACGGCTCCTGCCCCTAGTGTCCACAGCGGCGTAGGACACTCTGGATCCCCACCCCCTTCCAAGCGCAAGAGGAAGAGTGCACGTCCGGCACAGGCTGATGCCCCAGACACGGCTGCACAGTCCGGCCCATCAAGGAAGCCAAGCTTCACAGACGCCGAACTTAATGCACTTGTTCAGTATGTGTCAGATCATGATAGGGAAATGGTCATCGTTGCAGGGTCCAAGACCACACATGCCAGACGCCAGGCACACTGGCAGACCATTGCTGACAGAATAAGTGCCCTTGGAGTAGTGAGGCGCACAGCTAGTGATTGCCAGAAGCGCTGGAATGACCTTAAGCGCAGGGCAAAGGATAAGCTGGCCTCAAGTCATGCCGCAACCTTGGTGACTGGAGGTGGGTCCCCAGCACAGGAAATAGAACTCACACCACACGAGTCCGTAGCTGGATCCTACGTCACCGAGGGACAACTCCAAGGTGTGGGAGACCTCCCTGATTACGAGGCATCATCCGGTGAGTGCACATGCATGTGTGTATTATCCATGTGCATGGTGTGTGTGTGAAGCATTCATGTTGGGTGCCTGTCAAGGGGGTGTGTGGCAGAGTTGATAGTGGCACCCATGTGCCTCATCCAGTATGTTCAGTGCAACACCATCTGGCCACAGCACTATCCCTACTGGCAACAGTGCACATATGGGCCAACACCATGGAAGTTGCCCTTGATTAGTAATTTTGTCACTACATTGTTGCTCATACTCCCCTGTCTATTCATCTGATGTCTTACATACCATTCCTCTCCTTTCCCCCAGCCATTCAAGTTTCATCTTCACATGCCTGACATGCAATGATACCACATGCTAATGCGTCCTCTGTATATAAATGCCTACCAACATGCAGTCATACTGTGGATGTAGCCTTGACATCCACCTCCTTCCTGGGTCCTTTGGTACCGTCTGGTTTCGAGCCCCATTCCCTCACACTCCATGCTGCTCTTCATGGTCTATCTTCCATGACTTCTACAGTTCAGACCATCGTGCCCTACGCACGACACCTGCTTGCCAAAAGTCAAATGAGGGCAGCCTGCCCTCCAATGCGACCCACCCTATTGCTGACCAGTGCATCTGAGCCTACTCTAAGCTAACTCTCACTGACATCTGCTCATACATGCCTTTGCCTGTCCCATAGACCCTTCACATGGTCCCTGTCCTCTCTCCTTGCTCCTCTTCCACCATCATAGGTGGGACCCGTTGGGGTGTACTCCTGGCCTCCTTCCAATCCTCAGATACCACTATTGATGTGCATGGTAATGGGAGCGTCTCAGTCCAAGGCCCTTAGGCCAACCTCAATCTCCTTGAGAAATGCTACCCACATCTCATCAACTTCCTTACCTCTCCTGCTGTCCCCCCTCCTCTCTCCTCATCAATCCTGCACTGCCTCCCTGCACCCTCCCATGAACCTTCTCCGCCTCCCACTCCAACTCCTACACATGCGGCACCTCTGAACTCTAGCACTCCCCGTAAGTCCTACAAGGCTGTCAACCTCCTCCACAATTACACTCCTTTCACTGCGGCTGCATCAGGCATTCCTCCGATAACTGTCACTTACATGAGGTCATGCACCTTGACATCCTTGGTCTCATGGAAACATGTCTGACGGCCAGCTCTGTCTGCATCCTTGACCCTCTCCTTGGCCCGCCACTACTGTGCAGGGGGGGTGTGCCCTTGGCTTCCCTGAGGGTATTCCTGCCACTGTCACACCTACTTAGACCTACTCCACTCTGGAATGGCTTGTGTGAGGTTTCTGTCCACCACACCTTGACATTCTCAAACAGTGCGTACTGTGTCTGGGAAAACTGGTCAAATGTACTACTTCCTTTCTGAGTGTCCTCACCTCTCCTCCTCACTCATGTCCCCAGACACAGAATTCCTCATCCTTGGTGCGGTACGCATCCACCTGCATGCCTGTTGACGCCCCCACGTGACCTTTCTGTGACCTCAGCAACTCCCTCTCACCCTCTAGACTCCCGTCTGTCCCTACTCATTCTGCAGGGCACACTCTTGATGCTCTGATCTCATCTGACTTTCCCCTCTCCGTCCATCTCTGCACTCCTCTCTCCTGGAGTGATCACAATCTCCTCTCCTCCCAGCTCACCCTCAACACCCCACAGGCAAAGCCACCCTCACCACTGTCACACACCTTCTTGGTATTCCGACCCATGAAGTGTGTGTCAGTCGAGGCTCATGCTGCCAAAATCTCCCCCCCATCCAGCTCCCCCTTAGGCTCACTCCCATCCTGACAGGGCCCACTCCATGCTCCACTCCATGTCAGGTACACTGGATGTCTTTGCCACGGTCATGACCACCTGTCTGAAGCCCCATGCCAATGCAGAGTCCTGGCATGACTCGGATCTTGGGAACCCAAACCACAGGTGCCGGGTGGCAGAGAGGGAATGTCCTGCATCATGGCCATCCTCTGGCAAACTGGCCTGCCACATGCTCCAAAGGCAATAGCGCCTCACCCTTCTCACCAAGATGAGATCCCCAATCCAAGGGCACATATCTGCGGCATGTGACAACTCTGCAGGACACATAGAAATCTGAAAGGACCTTGCCGAGCCAGAAGCAGTGTGTACCTCCCCTGTCCCCTCCGAGCCCACAGCACAGCATGATTGTCTCTGTACCCCTATAGGCCACCCCCCCAGCACTTGTCTGCGCCTAACACCATCTGCCCTTGACGTCAAGTCCTACTTACCTTGTACAGCACTTCCAGCCGCCACTCCCCCTTGCACTTCATTGTGCCACCCACCCCTGCACTTGCGTGACATGAATGACACCAGCACCAGTAGTATTGTTGACTGGCATCCCCTTCTGCCCCACCACCCCTCAGTGCTCCGCTGCACCTACAAACATTACTTGACCGGTGCTTCACGAATGCAAAATTATTCCGTTACAGGTGTTGGGGAGGTGGAATCACAATGTTTACTGCATTATGTTGATGTAGACAAGGCACTGTGCATCGTTGCCAATTTGGACTAGCAGATCCATGTACAACATGTATACTAATTGATGTGACGATGCAATGTCAGGACCAGAGTGGTTGAAATCCAAAAAAGTAGCCCTCCTCTCCCTCTTCACTTGGTGGCTATGTCACATGCCATGTGTGTGATGGCATGTGCCTTTGACATGGCAATCACCGCCCAATGTGTGATGGCAGTGCTAGGCATCAAGGTGAGCAGGCGTTGCTCTCCAATCAGTACATAGTATGCCCTGAGCCTCCCCTACAGACCCAGTGATGGTGAATGCATAGGAGGACTCCCAGTCATGTAGGACATGTGTCGTAGGACTACTGCCTATGTTGTTCATCAGCCCTTGTTGCATGCCATGGTGCTAATGCCTGTTTCCATTTTTCTCTTTCATGTCTTTGCAGGGGACGAAGCACTTGTTGATGCTGGGGATGTGGTGGTGGAGCCGTCCCAGGAGGGCAACCCGGGCCGACCTACCACAAGTGAGGGACGTGGTGTGTTTGTGGGTGAAAACCCACAAGTGCTGCAGGCCGTGCTGTCGAGGGGTGTCTCTGGGGGTTCCTCCCCCGAGCAGTATTCAGGTGTAGACTCGGAGGATGACACCTATGTGCAGTCGCAGGTGAGTGTTCTTGGGAGAGAATCTCCTCTGTCCGACCCACCTGCAGCCAGGCCATTGGCCTCAATGGGGATGTCAGTGTCGGCAGATCAGCCTCCGGTGGTTACGGATGCAGGGCCACACCACCCAATCTCTGATCCTGTTCCTGGGGCTGCAGATCAGAGAGGGAATGCAGTCCTGCAGCCTGAGGCCTTGCCGGCACAGCAAGGCGCAGTCCGCCTTGCCCCAGGCAGGTGTGGTGCCCGTCAACGTGGTGGCCGTATGCCACCTGGCAATACCGTATGGGAGCAATCCATCTACGGTATGGCCACCCAACAGGCAGCATCATCCGAGATGATTGCACAGGCCATGGATAGGGTGGCCACTTCCATTGTCCCCCAGAAAGGCTGATGGAGCGACTGGAGCAGGCTACAGAGTCCATCTGCCAGGCACACAGGGAGGATATGTTGGCGTCCAACATGGACAGGCGGGCGGCACTGGCGACTCTGCGGGAATCACTTTCCATGGAGTCCCAGCGCCACAGGGAAGCCCTGAGGGAAGAACTCCGTCACCTCAGGTCGACCCTGTTAGAGCTTGAGGCTTCATCCCATAGAAGGACAGAGGAGCAGCTGGAGCGTCTGACACGGACGCTCTCGGCCGAGATGCAGGCAACTCGTGCGGAGGTCAGGTCATCCCGGGAGTTACTGCATGGGGACCTCCGCATGATTATAACCCAGAACCAGAACTACCAGACCCGCCTGCTTGCAGCCATGGAGGAGCAAACTCGTGCTTTGCGTGGGCTGCCTCCCATTGTCACACCATCTTCTGAGGCAGCTCCCCCACCTCCAGAGTCAGCTGCAGGGTCTGGGCAGAGCCATAGCGACTCATCTCCCACAACAGAGTAGCCGTGTGGGCCACGAGCCTATGGGGTGTTTTCCTTTCCCATGATCCACACAGGTGGATTGTGGCGTGCATCCTGTCCTCGGACCTCATAGGTGGCCCCCCCCCCCCGCCGGCCCTTTCATGGCCATTTTTTCTCTTTTTCATTTTTATTTTGCAAGAGTGTTGCCTTGTGTGGGTACCTGGGCATACACTGTATTGTGGCTGGGCACATGCAGGCTTGTCCTGAGTTTGGTTTCGATGCTTGGGTAGCAGACATCCACACCCCTCCTGCTTCCGTTTCCATGGGCTTGCAAAGGGTGTGCCCAAGTGACAGCAAAATACACGGTGACATTGGACTCCCATGAGCTGTTGGCCAGTCCATAGTCAATACTGTGTAGACATTCATAGTGTTCATTGTTGTTGCACCTAACTATGCATGATGGTATGATATGTGCCTCTACTTACATATGTTGCTCATGTTTTGCAGGTATTTCACACAGATCTTCACAAGGGCATACTCTCTGGAGTCACACTACATGTCGGTAGATGTGCACTGACACTTTTGCATGGCGCCATCACTGTACATCTGGACGGTGAGGACATACCAGCTGAATCAGGTAATGAGACTACCATTGATTACATGCAATGTGTCTTGTTTGGGTGGGCTTCAGGGTGGGTTGGTGTGTAATTTGATAGAAATTACTCTTACACAGGTGTGTAGTAGTGGCTCCAGGGCGGTTAGCTGCTCAAGTGCGGCTATGTTCCATTTGGGGCACTGCTATTTGTGACACTGGTGTCATGTTGTGATGGCCAGTTTGTTTGCTGTCACATACCATGACATGGTGTCCTCAGTGGCGGGACTGTGAAGGGAGTGGGTGACATGGCAATGTTGTCATGTAGTGAATCGCCTGTGGCAATGCATTTTAGATTGATGGAGTTGTGTCTTTGCGTTGTGATGCATAGCTGGTGTATGTGTAGCTAGGGGTGCACACATATTGACACTTCCATGTTAACAATCTCAGGCTGATGTGTATCTGACAGTTCATTGTCAAGTAATTTTCAGACATTGTCAGGTAGAGTCATCATTGATTGTCAGATGGTATGTGCCAGAGCAGTGTGCACTAGCCAGCACTGTGATTCCTAGGTGAAGAAGTTGGCCACCAGTTGCGTACGGGCTGCCTCCCCCCGTGCCCTTTCCCCTCCCATGCGCAGCGGGCGTGCATGTGGTTGTGGATGTGGGGGCACCACCATGTCCACGGGCAGGCCCCGGCGTGTTGCAACGTTGTGCAGGACACATGCTGCCACTATGATCCTGCACACTATTCGGGGAGCATATAACAGCTGCCCGCCAGAACGGTCAAGGGAGCGAAAGCGTGACTTGAGCACTCCGAATGTGCGCTCCACGATGCCCCGTGTAGCAATGTGGGCTGTGTTGTACCTTACCTGGGGTGGCGTGGTGGGGTTCCGGATTGGGGTCATCATGTGGGGGCTGATAGGGTAGGCACTGTCCCCTGCGGAGGTGGTGATGGGTATCATTAGTGGTGTTGTGTCATGACCCAGTATCTGACATGCATGCATGTGGAGTGGCATTCATGCTCACCAAGCAGCCATGTATCTCCATGCTGGCCAGCCTCTAGGTCCCGGCATAGGGTAGACATTCTGTAGATGAAGCTGTCGTGGGTGGACCCTGGATAGTTGGCATATACTGATGTGATGATTCCCTTGGCATTGCATACAACTTGGACGTTGATGGAATGCCAGTGCTTGCGGTTTCTATAGATGTGCTCTGTTGCCCTGGGTGGACGTAGAGCCACATGTGTGCAGTCAATTGCACCAAGCACTTTGGGGAATAGAGCCACACCATGGAATTCCTGGATGCACGTCCGCCTTTCTGCATGAGTCCTGGGGAGATATATGTGCCTGCGGACTGAAGGCCGTGCAGTGATGATGTTCAAGACCTGGTGTAGGCAGCGTGACTGCGTGGCCTGTGACACACCACCCACTATGGCACTTGTCCGCTGAAAGGATCCAGTGGCCAAGAAGTGCAGTACATTCAGGACCTTCTGCAGGGGGCTGAGTGCTTGGGAGCACAGGGTGGGTGATGTGAGGTCATCCTCCCACTCACTGACCAGGTCCAGTATGATGTGTGCTGGAAACCTGTACCTCCCATACACCTGGTCATCAGGCATCCCGAATAGGCTGGTTCTGGGTGTGAATATTCTGGCCCTGACTCTCCTCCTCATCCTCCTTTGGTAGCCCACTGCCACTGCTGCTAGGAACGGTATGTTCATCCTGGCATCTGGCTTGTTTATTGAAAAGTGCGCAAATTAATGCCTTGCGCGTGTAGTAGGCAGCGTGTGAGCCTCGCACCCCTGGAATCGGGTTCCCACTCCAATCGCGTGTGGAAATTCCCACGCTGCAGGCATACAGGTGCGCTGACGTACTTGCCTGTGTAAGTGGCCGCGCGCCCCTGAAATACACGTACATAGGCCAATGGCGTGTAAGCGCACTTTTGGCCAATTTCATCACTTTTGGCCAATTACACGCGATGAAATACACGTACATAGGCCAATGGCGTGTACGCGCACTTTTGGCCAATTACACGCGATGAAATACACGTACATAGGCCAATGGCGTGTACGCGCACTTTTGGCCAATTACACGCGATGACACTCTGACGTGCAGGATTTCCACGTGTGCTCCGTCTTCACGTGCTGAGTGGGGAACGCCCGTGCGGATCACGTCAGACGCGCTTACGCGATGAGGGACTCTGGTCCAATAGAATCGCGTATGCGTGCTGACGCACTTACGCGCTAAGGGCCTTTCCTCGGATTTCACGCTGACGTGCAGGAATTTCACGTGCCAAATCACTCCGTATCAAGCTGGCCACCCGAAAACACACGGAACACCACGCTCCTGCCCCGAAGGCCGAGTTACTGCCCCCCAAGTGCCCTGAGCAGCCTCCCACGTGCTATCTTCTGCTGCCTGCCTGCCTGCCTGCCTGCTGCCACCGTGCCCTGCCATTTGGTGCCTGCACATCAGCCATCTGCAGGGGTCCAGTTGCTGTGCCCACCCCTGCTGGAACTGAAGACTCCCAACTGGGATTACATCGCTCCACAGCCCAGCCCCAGGACCCAGTTGCCCACCCACACCTGCCTCTGGGGTTGCCATGTCGGGCACTTCTACATCTGGCACCAGTGGCAACCCCAGGCCAGAGGGGCAGAGGGGCACCAGCTTCACTGCCACCGAAGTTGGTGTCCTGGTGGAGCATGTCCTGGGGCAGTATGATGCCCTCTTTGGATCGTCCCGCGCCAGCAAGGAAGGACGGGAGAGGATCTGGGCCGACTGTGTGGTTGCCATCAACGCGGAGGGGGTGGCAACCCGCAACGTCTTGAAGATCAAGAAGCGCTGGGAGGACTTGAGGTCCAGGACCCTTGTGAAGGCCCGGCGCCTCGTGGAGGGGGGCCGGGGCCACATGAGTTCCATCCAGAAGAGGGTCCTGGAACGCGTACGCCCAGCGCTCCACGCCCAGATCCTTGAGAGGGAGACCCGTCTGGAGTTGAGCGGTAAGTGTCCAAGCATCACTGTGTGAGACAGGGCATGTTGCGGTGTGCTGGTTCTATGATACTTGCCTGTATGTGTGCCATGTGCCATGTATGCATGTATGTGTGCTGGGACATCATGGTAATGCATGTGCGACCAGTGATGTGTGACCCACATGGTTGTTGCATGTGTAGAAATGCGGCATGGGGAGCACTATGCAGATTTGGGACATGAGAGCATGCCAGTCTCTGTACCTGGACATGGATGGGGGTGAGGATGGGTGCTGATGCCAGGTACATATATGGTAGCCATGTCTGTGTGCCTGACCTGCATGTCTGTGACTTGTGCATGCCATGGATGCATGACTCATGTGTGTGACAATGCACAGATTCAGTGACGCACCCACCTTACCCTTGTTTTGCCTGTGTTTGGTGTGATTGTGGCCAGATGGATGTGACTGAGGTGTAGTGTGTGCATGTGATATGCATGAGCCATGATGCATGTGAGTTACATTTCATTGAATGTTTCAAGAGTCAATTGGACATGCATGGAAATGTGCATGGCATGCACCATGCCTGTTACTGTGTGTGTTTTGCCTGGACTGACCCATGTGTTGTGGAGGGACATGATGGAAGTGTACTTTGACAGGGGTGCTCATCTGCTATTGCTTCCTGTCTAGGGGACCATTGTACAGTAGCCTGATGCTTGTGTTCTTTGTCTCCCTCTACGCAGCGGCTAGTGAAGAAGAGGGCGGAGACGGCGCTGTGGAGCAAGGCGGCGGGGATGCCCCCACGGCTGCAGCGGAAGGGGTGGGTGAGCCCCCACAGGGGCCTGCTACGGCGGGAGACGGTGAGGAGCCATCCAGGTTGGTGGTTTGCACAGAGGAGGAGGAGGCCGACACTGGTGCACACATGGGCCCTGGTGGGAGCATCCCTGCTGGTGCAAGTGGTGCAGTCCAGGGCCAGGGGCAGGAGGCAGCACAGGTCACCGTGGAGGGGCCTGTGCATGTCGCTGTCCCTGACCCTGTGAGTGCACCACCATGCACCAGCAGGGATGCCCTGTCCCAGGCCCGTCCGCAGGTAGAGGGGATGTCCATGTCAACTGACTCCCCTCCACCTGCGGCCGTGGGAACCCCTGGCCGCGTGGAGCAGGTCCTGATTGGGGTCGCGATGCGCACAGCTGTGATTCGTGATGCCGTGCGTGCTTCCCGGGAGGAGCACGCACGTCATCACGAAGTGCACCGTGCCGACGTGGCCCAATTGGGATCGGCCATGTTCGGGGGGTTCCTGCATGTGTTGGCCAATCTGACGGCCCTCTCCTCCTCTGTGCAGGCTATCCACCAGTCGTTCTCCTTGCCGTCTTCCGGCCCAGATGCCACCATGGCCCCCTGTGGACCTGCCCCGACCAATGCAGCCAGCTCGGTGGGGATCCCATCCCTGCCGCAGTTGGGAGTCGGAGGTCCAGCAGGGGTGGACGACACAGCAAGTGGACCCCAGCAGATGGAAGATGTGCCGGCATCATCGGGCAGGGCACGTGCACGACGGCGTCGGTGGTTACCATCAGCCTGGATGCCGTCGTGCTGGCAGAGGCAGTGGCGTCGCAGGCAGCAGCGGGCTCGACGTGGGAGGCATCATGGCTCAGGGCCATCAAGATCGGAGGGGCAGGCATCGGCCGGAGGGCAGGGCAACCCTGGCATGGCGGTGTGTTCCGTGTGGGAGGAGTTTGGCCAGCGGATAGGTGCGGAGCGGCAGCGGGCGGAAGAGGAGCGGCTCGCCATGGCCAGGGCGGAGATCTCCATGCATCAGGCATTGAGGCGGGCTGAGTGCCTCGAGGAGGCTCGCAGGGAATTTGGAGAGCACATGGGGTTGTCCCTGCGAGACCTCGGGGCCAGGACTGAGTCCCGCCTCCAGGACATTGACATGGAGTTCGAGGATGCCCTGGCCAGCATCACCAAGTGAGCCGCAGGACTAGCCCGCTGCCTTTGTATATAGTTTTTTAGTTAGTTAGTGCTAGGTTTCCTTTATTTAATTTTTTTTTTTTGGACCGCTTGGACAATGGCCACTTCTTTGTACATATTTTTTTAAATAGTTAGTATTAGGTTTAATTTGTGGTGTTGGGCTCATGGACCCTTGAACAATCCTGTAAATATAGTTATTTTTTGTGAGAAAATTTTTTTTACTTTCATATTGGTCACACCATGTCGTAATGGTTTATCTTTCATTTCATTCTACATGTGTTTACTTTGGACATAATCTATTCATTTTTCTATCCTTTGTTTTTTGGTTTCTCATTTTTGTTCCCGGACATGGACCTTTTATTTGCTTTACCAGATGGTTGTCAGAGTTTACTTTATTTTTATTTTTTAATACATTTTAATATTATCTTACACTTGTGTCATTTTTTCTTTGGTTTCTTACATGCCATGATATGGGTTTTGACATTGACTTGCACCCATTGTGTATGTGTGTGTGGCGGACATGTGTTCTTTTGCTTACTTGCCTTTGGGGTTGTGTCATGTGATTGCATTCACTATGTGGGTGCATGCAATCCTTGCCTGGGTGTTTGTGCTGGGTATGCTGGTCATTACTGCCATTATTGTGTATCGTCAGGACCAGGGGCCAGGGGGACATGGGTGGGGGCCTGGTGGAGGGTGCCCCAGGTGGATGGGGGGTTGGGGGTGGTGGGAGACATGGGTTGGCCATGGGTGGGGGCCTGCTGGCAGGTTCCCCACAGTGCTGGGGGTGGGGGTGGTGGGAGACATGGGTTGGCAATGGGTGGGGGCCTGCTGGCAGGTTCCCCACAGTGCTGGGGGTGGGGGTGGTGGGAGACATGGGTTGGCCATGGGTGGGGGCCTGCTGGCAGGTTCCCCACAGTGCTGGGGGTGGGGGTGGGGGGAGACATGGGTTGGCCATGGGTGGGGGCCTGCTGGCAGGTTCCCCACAGTGCTGGGGGTGGGGGTGGTGGGAGACATGGGTTGGCCATGGGTGGGGGCCTGCTGGCTGGTTCCCCACAGTGCTGGGGGTGGGGGTGGTGGGAGACATGGGTTGGCCATGGGTGGGGGCCTGCTGGCTGGTTGCCCACAGTGCTGGGGGTGGGGGTGGTGGGAGACATGGGTTGGCCATGGGTGGGGGCCTGCTGGCAGGTTCCCCACAGTGCTGGGGGTGGGGGTGGTGGGAGACATGGGTTGGCCATGGGTGGGGGCCTGCTGGCAGGTTCCCCACAGTGCTGGGGGTGGGGGTGGTGGGAGACATGGGTTGGCCATGGGTGGGGGCCTGCTGGCAGGTTCCCCACAGTGCTGGGGGTGGGGGTGGGGGGAGACATGGGTTGGCCATGGGTGGGGGCCTGCTGGCAGGTTCCCCACAGTGCTGGGGGTGGGGGTGGTGGGAGACATGGGTTGGCCATGGGTGGGGGCCTGCTGGCTGGTTCCCCACAGTGCTGGGGGTGGGGGTGGTGGGAGACATGGGTTGGCCATGGGTGGGGGCCTGCTGGCTGGTTGCCCACAGTGCTGGGGGTGGGGGTGGTGGGAGACATGGGTTGGCCATGGGTGGGGGCCTGCTGGCAGGTTCCCCACAGTGCTGGGGGTGGGGGTGGTGGGAGACATGAGCAGGTGTGCAGGGTAGTTCCCTGTGGTGTGTGCTGCCTGCAGGGGCCGTGGAGGGTGTACAGGTAATGCCTGGGAGCACACAGCCAAATCGCGTGTGCAACTTCCCGCGCGCCCCTGAAAACCACGTACCCGGCCATTTCGCGTGTGCAACTTCCAGCGCACCCCTCGAATCCACGTTCCCTGCCATATCGCGTGTGGGACTTCCCGCGCGCCCCAGAAATCCACGTACCCGGCCATATCGCGTGTGCAACTTCCCGCGCACTCCTGCAATCCACGTACCCGGCCATTTCGCGTGTGCAACTTCCCGCGCACTCCTGCAAACCACGTACCCGGCCATTTCGCGTGTGCAACTTCCCGCGCACTCCTGCAATCCACGTACCCGGCCATTTCGCGTGTGCAACTTCCCGCGCACCCCTCGAATCCACGTTCCCTGCCATATCGCGTGTGGGACTTCCCGCGCGCCCCTGAAATCCACGTACCCGGCCATTTCGCGTGTGCAACTTCCCGCGCACCCCTCGAATCCACGTTCCCTGCCATATCGCGTGTGGGACTTCCCGCGCGCCCCTGAAATCCACGTACCCGGCCATTTCGCGTGTGCAACTTCCCGCGCACCCCTCGAATCCACGTTCCCTGCCATATCGCGTGTGGGACTTCCCGCGCGCCCCTGAAATCCACGTACCCGGCCATTTCGCGTGTGCAACTTCCCGCGCACCCCTCGAATCCACGTTCCCTGCCATATCGCGTTTGGGACTTCCCGCGCGCCCCTGAAATCCACGTACCCGGCCATTTCGCGTGTGCAACTTCCCGCGCACCCCTCGAATCCACGTTCCCTGCCATATCGCGTGTGGGACTTCCCGCGCGCCCCTGAAATCCACGTACCCGGCCATTTCGCGTGTGCAACTTCCCGCGCACCCCTCGAATCCACGTTCCCTGCCATATCGCGTGTGGGACTTCCCGCGCGCCCCTGAAATCCACGTACCCGGCCATTTCGCGTGTGCAACTTCCCGCGCACCCCTCGAATCCACGTTCCCTGCCATATCGCGTGTGGGACTTCCCGCGCGCCCCTGAAATCCACGTACCCGGCCATTTCGCGTGTGCAACTTCCCGCGCACCCCTCGAATCCACGTTCCCTGCCATATCGCGTGTGGGACTTCCCGCGCGCCCCTGAAATCCACGTACCCGGCCATTTCGCGTGTGCAACTTCCCGCGCACCCCTCGAATCCACGTTCCCTGCCATATCGCGTGTGGGACTTCCCGCGCGCCCCTGAAATCCACGTACCCGGCCATTTCGCGTGTGCAACTTCCCGCGCACCCCTCGAATCCACGTTCCCTGCCATATCGCGTGTGGGACTTCCCGCGCGCCCCTGAAATCCACGTACCCGGCCATTTCGCGTGTGCAACTTCCCGCGCACCCCTCGAATCCACGTTCCCTGCCATATCGCGTGTGGGACTTCCCGCGCGCCCCTGAAATCCACGTACCCGGCCATTTCGCGTGTGCGACTTCCCGCGCACCCCTCGAATCCACGTTCCATGCCATATCGCGTGTGGGACTTCCCGCGCGCCCCTGAAATCCACGTACCCGGCCATATCGCGTGTGGGACTTCCCGCGCGCCCCTCGAATCCACGTTCCCTGCCATATCGCGTGTGGGACTTCCCGCGCGCCCCTGAAATCCACGTACCCGGCCATTTCGCGTGTGCAACTTCCCGCGCACCCCTCGAATCCACGTTCCCTGCCATATCGCGTGTGGGACTTCCCGCGCGCCCCTGAAATCCACGTACCCGGCCATTTCGCGTGTGCAACTTCCCGCGCACCCCTCGAATCCACGTTCCATGCCATATCGCGTGTGGAACTTACCGCGCACCCCGGTATGCACGCACACGTTTATTTTTTCTCTCTGCGCGTGTCTGTGTTTGTGGGTACCCCTTTGTACGTCATTTGTCCAGGAGGGCAACAGTATTGTACATTGGTCATGTCTGTATATAGGTGCTATTTGTTGGCGCGCCTTTTAGCGCACATTTCTTGCAGGCGCAGACACGCTACCGCCTGCTTTCTTGTGGCGGTCGTGTTTGTGCCTGTTTGTGCCTGTGCGCTGCTTTGAGCGTGCGCTTTTTTGTCCTATTCTATTCCATGAATACGTGTTGTATGCGAGCGTGTGGGCGTTCCGCGCACTTGCCTCCTGAACTTTCCCGTGCCGCCCACATTCTTCCCCATTCCGAGTGTTGTGCCCCATTTTATTCCCCATTCCGACTGTCCCGCCCTGTGTTCCGCCTACTTTAGAGCTGTGCGCTGCGCTCGGAGTGATGGCGCAGTGGCCGTGGCGCACGACGTTGGTTGACCTGTGCGCCGGCCTGCGCCGCGCGTTTTTTCCGCGCACGTCCTCTGCTTTTCCTGCGCAGGGACTTCCATGAATCGACGTGCGCTGGTTTCCCTGCGCTTTGCGCTGATTTTCGGCGCAGCGCACGCATTGGCCCCTCTGCGCCGGGATTTTCGGCGCACATTTATTCCATGAATCGGCCTATAGGTTGGGAATTTGCATTAATCAAAGTATAGCTGAAAGTCCACAGGCTCATCAGTTAAGATTGAAGACCAAAAATCTGTGCTCCCAAGGTATGATTTTGCATAGGAGGTTCTTGAAATGTTCTATGCACCCCTTAATTATCTTCTATATGCAAAAGGTGGTTCCGATTTTGACATATGGATCTGAATCAACCTTAAATCTAACATGCCGCATATGGGAGATTCTAAAGGGGACATTTTGGAAGCAAATTTTGTATCTCCCAAGAATTTTGCCAGTGGCTTGTATAACGTTTGAACTAGGCTTTCTGTCTTTATACTCTGTTTGTCTGTGGAAGTCACCATCTTTATTCCGTAAAAGCCTACTCCCTTTTTGAGTCCCACAATTGAGTATTTTGGGCGACAACCCCTTGTCTCTGGGCTAGGACCACTCAAAATTATGGAAGGCGAAATGCATAAGTATCTTGGTGATCAAAGGATTCCTCGGAGGAAGCACTGATATCCAACCCTGTTTCTGTAAAGATGAAATTGAGTTGACAAGATTGAGTAATTACGCAATTTAAACGAAATCGTCTGGTCTTGATGAAAGATTATGCATTCGAATGTAAGTCATTAAGGGTGATACCTAAATACTTTGAAAGGTGCCCCTGTCCAGTGATTAGGGCTAACTTCTTAAGAGTGCATCTGAACCTCTACTGTACTACAGAGGTTTTTCGCTGCTCATGGGATGTTGACTCCACTGGAAAAGAGGTGTAGATTTTGTAAACTGTTGAATGAAATAGAGTCATCGAAACATCTGCTAACCTCTTGTATAGGTCTAACGGTGTGGCATACCCAGTTTCTGGGGGACAAAATAGCAATGGCCCCCAATCTGTCTAGGGAAGAATGGTGGCAGATATTTTTGCAAGGCAACTGTCTATCATTGGTATTTGCGGTGGTTGCATTTTGTGAGGGTTTGATGGTAACCGATGTTAGTTGAAATTGAGGGCCAAGGCTGTTCCTCCCATTTTCTTCTATTTTATGCTTGATTTGTATAATTATTATTGGGCGCTCACTTCGGGAAGATCTGCCTTTGACGATATCAAAGGCTTGTGTTCTCTGGTCTTTCCCAGTGTATTTTGTTTTAATGATTTTATTCTGTATTTAATGTTTTTCTTTCTTTTTCTTTTAAAGAATGGGTTTCTTCTTCTTTGGTAACTGTTAAACCAATAAACAAAATATCTTTTTTTTTTAAAACAAATGTGACATTTCCTAGAATGTTAGCATGGGAGAGGTTAGTGTAGGTCCCAATGGCAGACACTGTGCATTCTCCAGGAGTTAAAGGGGCAGTGTTTGCAGCAGAAGGACAGGTAAGAGAGTCCAGCATTGCGGCGTCCCCACCAAGTAACACCAAACACGAACACTTGTGCATTCATATAGAGTGCTCGTGGCACCCTATCAATAGTGGTGCCCCTTGAGCAGCAACTCAGTGGTGGTGGCCTTTGTTTGAGGTAATTGTGGGAGGCCAACCTAGTGAGGGCTGATGTCTTTGGTGGCAGACAGAGTACAGTGACTAGTCTTGAAGAAGGGTGGGAGAATATGGAAAAAGGGACGATAAAAAAACAGGCAAATTACCCCTTATTACCCCTTATTCAAATATAGGAGTTAAGATCTCCCCTAACCACTGCAGTGACCATAGTGTCCTGAAAGTTGACTGATATACTAGTATCCAAGTCGATTAAAGGCGACATAACTAATCTTAAAAAAGTAGGAGAGGGTAAAGGGATTAGATGGTCCCCCCAGAATATAGGGACCCTTAACAATGAACTGTCCATGATTATGAGTACTAGTACCCTGGAATGGAAACGCCAGGTTTTTACCCCCAAAAAATTTGATAACTTTTTGGGTTGCTTGTTGGAAAGGGCTATCCCTAATTTGAGGTTAGGTTCATCATGCTGTAAGCACAGGTATATTTTTAATGATCAACTAGCTGGTGCAAAAGGATCTATGCATCGAATGCTGAGCGATCCGCTGCTCTAGTTGGGACCAAGTTCAATAAAATTCCAGAAACAGATTTGTCAAGCAAAGGTATAAAAACTACTGTAGATACAGAAAGGCAGCAATATGTTACAAAATGATGCAGAAATTATGCTACATACCCTAGTTAAAAGTGATGTAAGGGCATTCTGGGCTCCGAACAATAATCAAGAGCTTTCTACCATTGTTAACCAATTGAATGCGATCTCAGAAACCCAATGGGTCGATTGTTTTACTGATCTGTATGGGGTTACCCCTGGGGCTAAGCCTGAGGACTGAGGTGATCTGTCCCAATGTGCTGGGGGTTTATGGCGACCAATTATTGATTATGAGGTGGTGTTAAAGCTTATTAAGAATGCTAAAACTTCCTGGGTGGCAGGACCCAACGGCCTGACCAACAATACCTTTAAACGCGACCCTGCTGTTTGGGCACAGGAACTCGCCATAGTTTTTAAGAGCATCCTGAAAACCGGTGAGATTCTGATTTCTTGGCAAACTGCCTATGTGGTTCCTATCTTTAAAAGGGGTAGAGCGATCAGGCTAGAAACTACCGACCCTTAGCACTAATCGACGCAGATTGTACATTGTTTGCTGCAGTCCTGCTAACCCATTTGAATGCGTGGATGACTACCTCACACGGATTAAATAAATTCCGGACAGGGTTTAGAGTAGGTCACTCCACAAAATGGAATGGAATGGATTAGTGAGAAGGGCACTACAGGAAACAGCCTGGGGAAAGTATGGTGGGGACATTTATGTGGCTTCGATTGATTTGTCAAATGCTTTGGACCGTGTTATTCGGAGTCGTCTGTGGGCCAAGCTTGCGAAGTGGGGGCTGCCGGGGCTCTGTTGCGGCTCATCATGGATCTCTCCTAAACATGACTAAACTAGACTAAACATGGAAGGGAATCTTTCCTGTAGGATTGTTACAGGGTTATTCTCTTGCCCCTGTCTTTTTAATGTATATGTATCTGATATAGGAGATATTTTGGCTGAAGTAGGCCTGGTTAAACCGAAATTGTGAGAATTGCGAATTCCTTGGTTAGCTTATGCTGATGATTTTCTGCTCCTGGACTGCACCAAGGTGGGCCTCCAATGTTTAATCAACAAATTCACAATATACGCGGCAGAGAACGGATTCAATGTTAACCCCCATAAAACCTGCACTTTGGTGTTGTCGAGGGGACGAAAAAGGAAAAGAAAGAGTTAGAGTATGCAGGGGGTGCCCATAGAGAGCACATTGAGCGTGCTCTACTTGGGGTTCCCCATGCTGGCCCAGCCTTTGGGCTTGGGACTTTGCTTGTTCCTTAAACAGAAAGCTTCTGTCCTATCCAACCAAATGACCAAACTGGAGCCCCCGATTTGCTTCTACTAAGGCAAGGTTGTTCCAAAACTAATATATGGGTTGGAGGTAAACTATCAAGAGCCGTTGACATTTTGGGAAACGTTGGAGGGAAGGTTGTGAAAGGCAGCAATATGTTACGTTGGAGGGAAGGTTGTGGAGACGAACACTTAAGTTGCGTAATAACATTC
Organism: Ambystoma mexicanum; assembly: GCF_040938575.1. Lineage (NCBI taxonomy): Eukaryota > Metazoa > Chordata > Amphibia > Caudata > Ambystomatidae > Ambystoma > Ambystoma mexicanum. Next base: position 646,577,225 of record NC_090923.1, read on the forward strand.
CTGTGGCAGCTATTGGATACGAATTGGGTATAGCATCCTTAGAGGCCCAGGTGAGATGGAGATAGTTATCCCAATTTCGTAGCTTAATAGCCCCAATGTTGAATACGCTCAATGTTCATTTGGGTAAATTGGTGCCAATGTGTGGATTGGGGCATGATTCTAATAGGCTTTTGATAGCAATTTGGGATATTTGTGATCAGTCTCTGTCTGACCTCAATACGGACAGGGAGACACTGGTCACAAACCCTGATAGGGTGAAACGATTACTATATGAAAAAGACTGGATCATAACCACAGATAGATTCTACTCTTATCCATCCTTGTGTCATGTTCATTGGTATCATAAGAGACGTGGGGTGATCTCACCCCTTCTATTACAGTTTCCAAACCGATGTTATCTCCTATAACTATGTTGGAATATCTTGCCTAGCCGGGAAGTCTTGTTATGCAGGAAAATGATAGGTTTGGAAGATTCCTATTGAAGATATTGTGAGAAGGAAGGTGAAACTGAAACTGTGAGGCACTTAATACTCTCATGCCCGGCACTTTGTAAAGAGAGATCTACCCATCTGACCGAATTTGCTAAATGGGGAGTCAGGGGAGACGATGATTATATATGGTCCCGCTGCATCAACATTTAGAACACCTCAGAGGGTCTAACGATTTTATCATTTATTAAATCGCTGGACTTATTTAATGAACGGGATATAGTGTCCTCTCCTACCCTTTAACATAATAAACACAATTAAGACTCCCTTTATGAAATCTAATAGGGGCAGAAATTCTGCTGTTTGATTCCTGGACTTTGTTTCTCTGCTTTTATCTTTTATTGTTGAACGCTATGTAATTAGGATAGAATGGATGGAATTCAATTAATATTTTGGTTTTAATATTTGGTTTTATGAATGTTGATTGAATGATGAGGTTGAAATTGGTGTAATATGCTATTACTGCAATTGATGATTGATGGGTAGAATTCACTGATTCGGTTTTAAATATGTTGATTGTTTGATATTGATAAAATGGATGAAATTATGCCAAAATTGTAAGAGGAAATTTAGGTCTTTTATGTCGGGTTTTAAATGTTGATACTGTGAAATTATTGATATTTGCTAAAACCGTTTTCCTGGTGGAATAATGTCACCATTTATGTTTTGAGGTTTATGCAATTGTTTTAGTATGCAAGTCGTAGGAATTATTTATATCTTTTGATTTTGTTCTTAAAACAGGTCCTACAATTTGGTAATATTTATGAAATTCCTTTCTTTATGTGCAATAACACTGGTTAAGATGAACTGAGATTAATTTAACTGTTTTGAACAAAGATGGCCTGTAAACAGTGTAACAATGTATCTTTTTTAATTCTCTCTCCATATGTATTGTATTCTATTTGATACTAATTGATGTAAAGGTTTCTTTTGTAAACCATATATAATAAATAAATAAAAAATGAAAAAGAACAGAAAGTTCCCGAACACACTGCGCCAAAGAAGTGCAACTATTGAAATGCGGTCTGAGGTTTATTCAGGGTGATTAAAAACAGCCTGATAAGTGTTTCGAGCTGAACTGGCTCTTCATCTGAGGCTTGTATATGGAGTATAAATTTCATGCAGAGGAGGCATAAATATGCCTGTAATTAGGTCAGCTCTAATGCTCTGCGGATGCGGAACGGTCTGGTAGCGTTGGAATAGCAGCAAAAGTTAGGCTCAGTGGGGAACCTTTTCATTGCAGCACTGTGAACACTTTTCAACGTGTCCTAGGTGCAGAGCGCTGTTGAGCGGAGTGCATGCTGCAGAGTGCTGTTGACGTAGGAATTAGCAGTGTGAGACAGCGTTTCAGTGGGGAACCATTTCATTACAACACAATGAACACATGAAAACTTCAACGTGCCCAAGGCTCCGTTTTCCGGGGCAATGTGAATGTTCTCTTACATAATCACTGAAAGAATCTGTATCCCCGAAAAAGTAACAGAACAAGAAGGGACGGAACAAGGTTCTAAAGGTTACGGGGAAGCAGATGTACTCGTTGCAGAGAAAACCCCCAAAGAACTAGGAGGTTGTGCCCTTACCAGATCTGGTCTTCGCCCAGAGGAATGACCCCCATCCTCACAGGAACCTCTAATTAGGTAATCGAAGAAGATATGTGTAGTCAGACTAGTCACTTCTTTTTCTTAAAAAAGGGGTTAGTCTATAGAGGTGATGTCACACCTGAGGGGACTGGTGGTAACCCGGAGCCATAGGCAAACTGTATTAGAATTAGCACATTCCCATCTAACCGCAGCTCATCAAGGAATAGGAAAACCCCAAAACCAAATAATACCTAGATTTTATTGGCCGGGTGTCTTTGCTGATGCCAAGAATTTGATATCAACCTGTGAGATTTGTCAGAAGATGGCCAACAATCCTGTGCCACCCACCCCTTTACAACTTTTACCAATAATTGAAGTTCCATTTTCCTGGATTGCCATGGATATAGTGGGACCCCTATGAACCTCAAAACTAGGTAATCGCTTTATCCTTGTAATCCTTGAATATATGGCTTGTTATCCAGAAGCCTTTCCTCAACGAAATAATACGATGCAGCAAATTGTAAAGCACCTGTCAGCTTTCCTCTCCAGTCTAGGGTTCCCAAAAGAAATGGACATCAGTGCATCATCCCCAGACCAATGGTTTCGTAAAACACTTTAACCAAACTTTTAAAAGAATACTACGAAATCTGGTGGAGACTGACGGGAAGAATTGGGATGTAATGATGTTTGCAGTCAGGAATCACCTCCCCTAACCCCACACCTTCCTTGGTTATTCCCCATTTGAGCTTCTGTATGGAAGAGAACCCTGAGACATCAGACATGCTGAAGGAGACCTGGGAGAAGAAGGTAGTTCCAGTTATCGCCTTTGGTACAGTGGCTGGTTGGAACATAAATTAACATATTTGGCAGACGCTCGAGGGTCGGTTTTGGCGCTATGTTCTGAAATTGCCACAGTCCCCTTCCATGACAATGCTAAGATACGAACTGTAATTGAACTCTCTTCACACCAGAGTTGTGTAGTCTTCGATTAGTGTATTGTGAAAAATGCTTCTGCCTACGCCGACCCCCGCTTATCAGATTTTTGCAAGTAAAAGTAACACTACTCAATGTAGTCTACTAAAAACATGGTCTAACCGACTTCTTGCAATTCTGACTGCTGCTGACATCAACCATACTGAACTGTTAAACCGGCCACAATGCGCAAAGAAGTTTGAGTCTTGGGCCTGGATAACCAACCAACAAAGACGTGCAAGTCTGCACACTGCCATCTCTTTGGGCTTTGACTGCAATAAACTAAATGTGCATCCCCGATATTTGCTTCACTGCCCCTCATGGCATCATCGAGAACAATTTTTAAGCCTTTGCATGAACTCATTGAGAACGAAAGAAACTCTTTGGCAAAGACGCGATAAAGCTGTGAATGACAACTTTTGCCGCTTTTGTCGGACTAATATTGAATCTTCTAAACATCTAATAATTGGGTGCGAACGAACTGCAACTGGGGACCTTTGCACCCTGTGATGAAGATATGGAAGCTTGGTGGTCCCAGATCATTTCAGGGAACAATATTAAACTTTGCTTTGCAGTGGTAGACTATATGGACATGTTACTGAAAACTGAAGTTTGAATGAATTCACATTCCTTTGATGATTCCTGGCATTTAGTCAATTTAGCATGAATCAGGCGTCAATCCCTATAATCTAGCCTCTGCTGCACTTGAAAAACCTGAATTACTGAATTGTGTGATATTGGATAAACAAGCTACCTTTTGCCAGGAAGAATTCTTTTTGAAACAAAAGTTTGAATTTTGAGATTTAAACTGTAGTTTTTCAATAAGAAAATAAAAAATAAAAAAGAAGCCTTATTACTAATTACTCAAACCGTTCAAATGTTAAAAGATATCAGAAGTGGGCTGAAGTGGTTAGCAGTGGATTTTACTGCAGCTTCATCTGTGCGTGTTTGGAGCTTTTAAAGGATTTATTTATTTTGCTGTAACTGGTGGCTGCTCTATATTGAAAGTAAGCAGTGTCTGTTGCTTTAAAGATCTTGCGGCCAGCACTGTCGGCCCTGCGGGAAGAGGAGGGTGGACCTTAAAACCATTTGCACAACATGGAAGTGGGCTGCAGTGGTTAGTTTTGGTTTGTCGCGGTTGCAGACGGGGCAGCCTACACAAGTGCTTAATATGCATAAACACCAAACGCGGCATACCCTAAGGATTTGGAAAGTGGCAGTCAGCAGCTAGGCAATGGGTCTGTTTTATTTTGAAATCTACGAACTGTGAGTACCAAAATTTGAATTGCCATTGCCAATCTTTAACATTTTTTTTTCTGCCTCATTGACGGACAGTATTTGCAGAGTACTGAGTTATTAGGCTTATAGAAATTGTCTAAAATGCCAGGCAAAGTTTGTTAAAAATCAAGTAATTACAACCTGAGGCATTAATCACTTTACTGTAAAAAATAAAGCTATGATGAACACACAGTTATAACTTGCTCATCTTCTACTAGCTCACCAGCAAGATCTATTCCGCTAGGGAAAACGACAGAATGTGGCAAAATGACTTCTTTTTTCCAGCCAGAGAGTGTAGTTACTGATGGGCCAGTGGCAACATTGCAGGAGGATGCTACGGCTGAAAATGCTGAGTTATTCCTTACACAACGTTATTGGAACTACAACATCAGCAACCCCAATGCAGACAATTCCAGTAAACATTGGCTTGGCAGACATACCTGTGACTATGACTGGCGATGAAGTCAGGATTCCGCTGGTCATGTCACAGAGTGTCTGCTTCACCTAATCCTTGCATTGATGTAAGTGAAAGCAATGATTCCAATGATTGCATATGTGGAAGCTTTAATCCCTCTCCCACAGCGAGACTGCAGCAATACTGTAGTCCTCAACCACACAATAACGAAATAGATGTCAAGGCCGTTGAATTAACTATACTTACATTGACTTGAGCCCATCTATGCTATCCATACATATTGGTGTGCAACAATGTTATACATGGAGACCTGTTGCTCTTCCGACGACCTGTTGTATGATCACAACAACCGTTCGCAACGCTCCCCAGAATTTTTCCACAGTTAATTTCTGGTCACATTGTCAAATTGGGGAAGGCGATGAGGGGGGGTGGGTGCTATCCGTGAAGTTGGGGTCAATGACAGAAGTGATTGTCAAAAGACTGGGGAATTGAAAGGGAATGAAGGTGGGGGGATGAGGTCTGTCAAGTTGGGGTCAAAGATGGATGTGATTACCAAATGTTTGGAGTGTTGAACGCGCATGAAGTTGTGTTTCTATGTTTTAAAAAAGTGCACACGTGTTTCCAAATAAACACGGGAATGCAATCCCTGTTAATAACACAAGTAAGACGTGCCCACTATATCAACACATTCGATACTATAGGTGACAAGGTCCCCTTTCTGTCATGGAATGTCCGTGGTCTGAACAACCCTATTAAGGCAAAAAAGTACTAGCATATATAAACCACCATGGCCCTAAGGTAGTAATGCTACAGGAGATCCATGCCCAAGGGGCACTCAATAAGGAATTTGCGTCTGAGTGGGGGAAACAGCGAGGCTACCTTGATTACTCAACCCAGGCTAAAGGGGTGATTACTCTGATACACCGCTCATTGTGTGTAACCGTTATACGCGTGAATATACTTATTACTGACTGGTCCATGATCTACACTCTAGGAACGACTACTGATTGGTCTCTGCAGGGACGATGCTGCAGGTCCGAAAGTGCATGATACACCCTAGAACTATTTCCAATCATTCACCAGTGTCATTATTGCTAAAATGGGAAGGTCTCAGGGTTCCCCGCCTGTCGTGGAGAATGCCACCCTCATGTCTACTTGATGCAAATTTCCTTGAGGTATTGCGAGATAAGACTGAGAATTTCTTCCAAGAAAATGAGGGATCTGTGTCTCATTACTATACTGTTTGGGAAGCATTCAAAGTATGGTTGCGGGGAGAAATTATCTAAATGATTCCGGATGGTTTGAAAGCAACGAGAAAATAACTAACTGGGAAAGGTGGAAATAGATTTGCGGCAAGTTGAAAACGAATATGGCACCACACAGAACAAAGATCTGCTGGAACTTATGAAAGGGAATGTATTGAAGTTTAGAGATCTGGCTGATAGAGAGGTCCAACTGATGAATCAACCCACCCAGGCACGGCAATAAAGCGAAGCAGATACAATGGGTCGCTTCCTGGCGGGCGTGATTCGGGGGGGGAGGGACTCAACATATCACTATATCACTGGGATTAGAGGGCACTCAGGCAACATACTAACTACAAAGAAATTAACAGTGAAATTCACCAATACTATGAAACAATACACGCCAAAGCAGATGAATTTACTGACCGCGATCTATCGCGTTATTTAGAAGAGTTCCCCTTACCATGCCTCCCTTCTGAGACACATTCAATACTTAGCCAGCCGTTCACGATTGAAGAAATTACAGAAGCAATAATGACCCTCTCATCCAGGAAAGCCCCATGCCCAGAAGGGAAAGGAATTGAACTATATAAGGAACTCCAACTCTGGGAAAAGTCTCTGCAAGTTGGTTGACTACCACCCACATACTCTGAGGCCGGAATTACGGTACCTAACAGATTGGTGTCTGCGATGGCCTCGTACAGACCGTTGTCATTGATTAACATGGACACAAAACTCTTTGCCAAAATCTTATCTGCCCACCTTTTACCACACATGTCAACGTTGGTGCATCCAGGTCCATTCATCCCTGGGTGCTCAACTGCGCCTAATCTTCATAGACTGTTTGGTGCAATGTCCCAAATAAACCCCAAGGCCAAGGGAGTAGCGGCCTCAGTCGATGCAGAAAAAGTGTTCGACTCAGTCTCTTGACAGTTTCTCTTTACTGTCCTGCGCCGGATGCAACTTGGAGACCATTTTATAGAATATATACTATTATTATACATCAAACCACCTGCCAGAGTCAGCACCACTTTTGTCTGCCTTTTTTTTAAAGACGCGGCACAAGGCATGGTGCCCATTGTCCCCACTGCTCTTTGCACTGATGATCAAACCTCTTGCTCGAATAATGCAAGATGAACACAGACACAGGTGTCTCTATATAGCGGGTCCGCCACAGATTATATCCCTATACGCGGACAATACGCTTTTATGTATACATAATCTGGAACAAAATATAGCCTCAGTGATGGAGAAAATCTGTAGATTTACAACATATTCCGGATACCGAATTAAAGAAGCAAAATCATAACTATTCCTGCTAACCGACGCCACATAGATCCTGACCGACCTGTTGGAATTCCGTTGGGTCCCACATAAACTTAAATATCTGGGCATACTGATCTCCCATACATACCGCTCTTTACCTACCGACAATCATGAAATATATCTAGACACACTGGCAACCAAGTTACAATTACGGGCAAAGTTCCCAATATCGTTAATTGGCTGACTCTCATTACTTAAAATGGTGGTGTCCCCAAATTGCTATATTACTTCTGCAATATTCCAGGAAGAGCATTCCTTGATAAACTCTGATTGCGAGCTATACAACATACATGGGGTACGGGAACCCCACGCATGAAATGGGAAGTAATGACCGAACTGTTCAAACAAGGTGGCCTGGCGGCACCGGACTGTCAGCTCTATTATTTATTATCACTGGCACAATTTACAGGCCATTGCTACTCCACCAATGACACCCCAATACGCCAAGCCATTGAGTCATATAGTGCTTCACCTATGAATTTAAAAACAATTATTTTAGCTGATCAACATGGAAATTCATGCTCGTTCGAACCGGTCCGTACAACATTGAACGCTCGTGAAGGCTGGTTAAGATACTAGGTGTGATGTTATCTTCTGCGGACTGGTTCCATTAGGAAAAAGCCCTAGGCTGCCCCCGACGTACAACAAGGATATAAAAAATATGCGGGATATCGAGTATAAGAGATGACCATAAAGGGACTTGCTCCCGGACAGGACATTTGTTACACCGAGGAATGTGTGGCTAAGCTGGGCGATAACCCTATCAAATCGCTCCAATATTTCAGAATGAGGTCAGCGGTTTGTCGCCGGTGGTCCTCGTTCCCCCAGGAACCAGATATTTGTGAGCCAATGGAAATGTTGGTACACAGCGGAGACCTTAGGGAACTTGTGTTCAGACTATATGAGGAATGCCAAGTTAGTCGGGGGTCTAGTAGTGGTGCCAAAGAGAAATGGGAAAAGGGTCTAGACATAACAATACAAGATGAGCAATGGCAACGCTGGTGTCGCATGACAAAAGAAGTTTCCCTTAATGTGAGGTTCAGGCTCATACAATTTAAAATATTTAATCATCTACATTACACCCCTGCACATGTCTCGAGATTTGCACCAAATGTCAGCTGCGAGTGCATGAAATGTGGCGTGACAATTGTGGACTCCCTCCATATGTAATGGAACCGCCCGTGGATCACCCAATTCAACATCACTGAATTTGTATTTGTATTTATTTATTTGTATAGCGCGTCAAGCTCTGGGGCAAATGAGCGCTGTTCTTACAATTTATACAGTGTTACAGTTAACAGTCAATTATGTACAGTAACATAAAATATACAATTTTCAGTCATATATACAGTTGAGGTAATGATGTTGCATATCTGAAGTTAATGAGTAGATAGGTTATGATCCTGGTCCAGTAACCAGGCTTTGACCTTGTTGCGGAAGGCCATAAAGGAGGGTTCTGCTCTTATGGCGATGGGAAGTGTGTTCCATTTGTTTGCGTCCATAACTGGGAAGCTGAACCCACCTGCTCGTTGTTGGTTAAAGCGAGGTATGGCGATACAATGTGACTGGGCAGAGCTGCTGGGCCGCAATGATGTGTGGCATGAAAAGGTGTCACAGAGGTATAAGGGTGCCTGATTGTGGAGGCACTTGTGTGTTAGTGAGAGAGATTTAAGATCTATTCTTTGCTTAATTTTCAGCCATTTTAGGTTCTGTCTGGCTGTTGTAATATGATGTTTTCTAGGTATATTGCATGCTGATCTGACTGCATTATTTTGCATGACTTGAATTTTATTGATGTTGTGTTGGGACGTTCCTAGGTAGAGCGCATTACAGTAGTCTGGCTTGGATAATACTATAGCTATTGCTACTGAGATGCAGTTAGTTGAGGATAGATATGGACGGCAGGCTGTGATAAGCTTACATGTATAGGATGTTGCGGACGCTAAGGCATTAGTTTGTCTCCTAAGAGAGAGTGTAGAATCAATATAGATACCAAGTGTTTTCACATCATTCGCTACTTTGATAATGTTGCCGTCAATGTTGAAGGCTTTGAATGGAGTTCCTAATTTGTTCAGTTTGGCTGGGGGGCCTAGTAGAAGTAGTTCAGTTTTATCATCGTTTAGACATAAACCATGCTTGGCCATCCATATTTGTATGGTACTGTATATGTCATTCAACTTTTTGCTATCTATAGCGTAATCACCAGTGATAGGGATGAGTATCTGGGTGTCGTCCGCATAGTTGGTATTTGTGACACCCAGATAATCAAGTATATCAAATAGGGGCATGGTGAAAACATTATAGAGCGTATGGGATACACAGGAGCCTTGTTGGACTCTGCAAGAGACTGGTGTAGGAGAGGCTGAAGCAGTCGGTGCAAAGACCCTCATGGATCTATTGTTAAGGAAGGATTTAATCTAAGAGCTGGCTTGGTCGGAGAAGTGTGCGGCAGATGACAAATGTTTACAAAGGATTTCATGGTTCACTAGGTCAAATGCCACAGATAGATCAAGTAGTAAGAGGAGGGCAGATTCTCCTTTGTCTTTTAATACCTGGATTTGTGTCTTTAAATCAATAACTGCAGTTTCAGTTCCATGTCTACGTCTGAAACCTGACTGTCTTAATCCCAGCAAGTTATTAGTTTCCAAGTACTGCTGGATCTGCAGGTATGCTGCACAATCCAGTATTTTCAGCAGGAAAGGGACCGTTTTAATAGGTCTAAAGTTAGACGGATTGTTTGTGTCCAACGTAGGTTTTTTCAGTAATGGGAGTACCCATGCATCTTTCAGATTAGTGGGAACAGAGCTGGTGTCAAATGATGCATTGATCAATGTAGTGATAAAAGGAGCGAGTGCAGTGGCTGCTTCCTTAATGAGCGTAGCCAGGCAGACATCACCCTTACAATTAGAGGGTTTAAGTTTAAGTATAATCTTCTCTACTTCTTTGATAGAAAGTGGTTTGAAGCTGAATTGTGGCCGATTAGAGTTAGAGGTGAGTGGCGGGTTTCTTAGTACTGGAGTTGGCTTTTGCTATTCAATTGTTATAGTTATCTTTTTTTGACTGGACAATGGCTGTTTTATAGTTGAATGAGGCTGCCGTGAAGATATCTTTATTTTGTTTAGATGGGGATTTTTTCCACGTGGTTTCCGCTGAGTGTTTCTCTTTCCTAAGAGTCTTTAAATGTGGTGTATAGCATTTGTTGATGTGGGCAAGGGGCTTAGATTTCTGTAGTTTGAGTGGGGCTATCATATTAATGGCATTAAGGACAGTGTCATTGTAGAGATTCACTAGATCCGATGGGTCTGAGAGGGTATAAGTAGGATGCGTTATAGGCTGTAATAGTGGTAGCAAATGTTCTACCGTGAGATTATGTTTACTTCTTGTCATCAATGCTGGAGCTTGCGTAGGTGTAGATTGCGGCATAGCTTTGTATATGGTGAAAGTGATAAGATAGTGGTCAGTCCATGCACATGGTGTATTGGACAGTACCTTGATACTACAGTTGAGGTCCACTAGCCAGTCAAGCGTACTGCCTTTGTTGTATGTTGGACTGGTTATACGATGAGTAAACCCCAACTCAGAGATGGTGTCCTTAATGGTAGGTGCTTTGGTGTCTTTAGGGTCGTCAAGACCTACATTAAAATCTCCTAAGATTATGACTTGGGACTTACATTTTGTGTTGGTCGATAGTAGGTGTCAGATGTCATCTTCGAAGGTAGTGGTATTCACAGGAGGGCGGTAGACCAAATGCATAATGATGGTAGATGTGGTGGATGTAGATAGTTTAACTGAAAGAAATTCAGTAAATGGTAGATGCTGATCATTGGTCATTCTTAGCTCTAATACTGTTTTGTAGATAAACGCGAATGAAAAAATTAATTAACAATTATTAATTTCATTAATAAAAAATAAAACAATGTAAATGTAATACACATTTTTTACAATTATTTAAACATTTAAATTTAAATAAAATGTTTTTAAAAGTTTACAAATTTAAAATTATAAAAAAAGTGTAATTCATTAAAACTTATTTAAAAATGTATAAAAAGTACTCAATTGCCTGTTGGGAGACATCAGGAAAGTAACAATAAAAATCCATAGGCTCTTTAACTTGGGCTGTTTGATTGCCAAAAAATGTGTTCTGAAATATTGGAAGTCTAACACGACCCCCAATGCTGTTGAATGGCTTAAAGAATTAACCTATGCCAATAAGAGGGAGGAAGGCTATATTTTAATGATTATGCCTCGATGCAGACAAAAGGACATCTGGAGCCCATTTCAAAATTATTTGTTGAGAATGAACGAACCACAGCAAAATACGTGACAATGAGAACTAATCTATAATGTGTAATAGGACTCCTGACACTGCCACTGGAACAATTCTACTTATTTGATGCTATTTGATGAAGCTATACAACATACATGGGGTACGGGAACCCCACGCATGAAATGGGAAGTAATGACCGAACTGTTCAAACAAGGTGGCCTGGCGGCACCGGACTGTCAGCTCTATTATTTATTATCACTGGCACAATTTACAGGCCATTGCTACTCCACCAATGACACCCCAATACGCCAAGCCCTTGAGTCATATAGTGCTTCACCTATGAATTTAAAAACAATTATTTTAGCTGATCAACATGGAGATTCATGCTCGTTCGAACCGGTCCGTACAACATTGAACGCTCGTGAAGGCTGGTTAAGATACTAGGTGTGATGTTATCTTCTGCGGACTGGTTCCATTAGGAAAAAGCCCTAGGCTGCCCCCGACGTACAACAAGGATATAAAAAATATGCGGGATATCGAGTATAAGAGATGACCATAAAGGGACTTGCTCCCGGACAGGACATTTGTTACACCGAGGAATGTGTGGCTAAGCTGGGCGATAACCCTATCAAATCGCTCCAATATTTCAGAATGAGGTCAGCGGTTTGTCGCCGGTGGTCCTCGTTCCCCCAGGAACCAGATATTTGTGAGCCAATGGAAATGTTGGTACACAGCGGAGACCTTAGGGAACTTGTGTCCAGACTATATGAGGCATGCCAAGTTAGTCGGGGGTCTAGTAGTGGTGCCAAAGAGAAATGGGAAAAGGGTCTAGACATAACAATACAAGATGAGCAATGGCAACGCTGGTGTCGCATGACAAAAGAAGTTTCCCTTAACGTGAGGTTCAGGCTCATACAATTTAAAATATTTAATCATCTACATTACACCCCTGCACATGTCTCGAGATTTGCACCAAATGTCAGCTGCGAGTGCATGAAATGTGGCGTGACAATTGTGGACTCCCTCCATATGTAATGGAACCGCCCGTGGATCACCCAATTCAACATCACTGAATTTGTATTTGTATTTATTTATTTGTATAGCGCGTCAAGCTCTGGGGCAAATGAGCTCTGTTCTTACAATTTATACAGTGTTACAGTTAACAGTCAATTATGTACAGTAACATAAAATATACAATTTTCAGTCATATATACAGTTGAGGTAATGATGTTGCATATCTGAAGTTAATGAGTAGATAGGTTATGATCCTGGTCCAGTAACCAGGCTTTGACCTTGTTGCGGAAGGCCATAAAGGAGGGTTCTGCTCTTATGGCGATGGGAAGTGTGTTCCATTTGTTTGCGTCCATAACTGGGAAGCTGAACCCACCTGCTCGTTGTTGGTTAAAGCGAGGTATGGCGATACAATGTGACTGGGCAGAGCTGCTGGGCCGCAATGATGTGTGGCATGAAAAGGTGTCACAGAGGTATAAGGGTGCCTGATTGTGGAGGCACTTGTGTGTTAGTGAGAGAGATTTAAGATCTATTCTTTGCTTAATTTTCAGCCATTTTAGGTTCTGTCTGGCTGTTGTAATATGATGTTTTCTAGGTATATTGCATGCTGATCTGACTGCATTATTTTGCATGACTTGAATTTTATTGATGTTGTGTTGGGACGTTCCTAGGTAGAGCGCATTACAGTAGTCTGACTTGGATAATACTATAGCTATTGCTACTGAGATGCAGTTAGTTGAGGATAGATATGGACGGCAGGCTGTGATAAGCTTACATGTATAGGATGTTGCGGACGCTAAGGCATTAGTTTGTCTCCTAAGAGAGAGTGTAGAATCAATATAGATACCAAGTGTTTTCACATCATTCGCTACTTTGATAATGTTGCCGTCAATGTTGAAGGCTTTGAATGGAGTTCCTAATTTGTTCAGTTTGGCTGGGGAGCCTAGTAGAAGTAGTTCAGTTTTATCATCGTTTAGACATAAACCATGCTTGGCCATCCATATTTGTATGGTACTGTATATGTCATTCAACTTTTTGCTATCTATAGCGTAATCACCAGTGATAGGGATGAGTATCTGGGTGTCGTCCGCATAGTTGGTATTTGTGACACCCAGATAATCAAGTATATCAAATAGGGGCATGGTGAAAACATTATAGAGCGTATGGGATACACAGGAGCCTTGTTGGACTCTGCAAGAGACTGGTGTAGGAGAGGCTGAAGCAGTCGGTGCAAAGACCCTCATGGATCTATTGTTAAGGAAGGATTTAATCTAAGAGCTGGCTTGGTCGGAGAAGTGTGCGGCAGATGACAAATGTTTACAAAGGATTTCATGGTTCACTAGGTCAAATGCCACAGATAGATCAAGTAGTAAGAGGAGGGCAGATTCTCCTTTGTCTTTTAATACCTGGATTTGTGTCTTTAAATCAATAACTGCAGTTTCAGTTCCATGTCTACGTCTGAAACCTGACTGTCTTAATCCCAGCAAGTTATTAGTTTCCAAGTACTGCTGGATCTGCAGGTATGCTGCACAATCCAGTATTTTCAGCAGGAAAGGGACCGTTTTAATAGGTCTAAAGTTAGACGGATTGTTTGTGTCCAACGTAGGTTTTTTCAGTAATGGGAGTACCCATGCATCTTTCAGATTAGTGGGAACAGAGCTGGTGTCAAATGATGCATTGATCAATGTAGTGATAAAAGGAGCGAGTGCAGTGGCTGCTTCCTTAATGAGCGTAGCCAGGCAGACATCACCCTTACAATTAGAGGGTTTAAGTTTAAGTATAATCTTCTCTACTTCTTTGATAGAAAGTGGTTTGAAGCTGAATTGTGGCCGATTAGAGTTAGAGGTGAGTGGCGGGTTTCTTAGTACTGGAGTTGGCTTTTGCTATTCAATTGTTATAGTTATCTTTTTTTGACTGGACAATGGCTGTTTTATAGTTGAATGAGGCTGCCGTGAAGATATCTTTATTTTGTTTAGATGGGGATTTTTTCCACGTGGTTTCCGCTGAGTGTTTCTCTTTCCTAAGAGTCTTTAAATGTGGTGTATAGCATTTGTTGATGTGGGCAAGAGGCTTAGATTTCTGTAGTTTGAGTGGGGCTATCATATTAATGGCATTAAGGACAGTGTCATTGTAGAGATTCACTAGATCCGATGGGTCTGAGAGGGTATAAGTAGGATGCGTTATAGGCTGTAATAGTGGTAGCAAATGTTCTACCGTGAGATTATGTTTACTTCTTGTCATCAATGCTGGAGCTTGCGTAGGTGTAGATTGCGGCATAGCTTTGTATATGGTGAAAGTGATAAGATAGTGGTCAGTCCATGCACATGGTGTATTGGACAGTACCTTGATACTACAGTTGTGGTCCACTAGCCAGTCAAGCGTACTGCCTTTGTTGTATGTTGGACTGGATATACGATGAGTAAACCCCAACTCAGAGATGGTGTCCTTAATGGTAGGGGCTTTGGTGTCTTTAGGGTCGTCAAGACCTACATTAAAATCTCCTAAGATTATGACTTGGGACTTACATTTTGTGTTGGTCGATAGTAGGTGTCAGATGTCATCTTCGAAGGTAGTGGTATTCACAGGAGGGCGGTAGACCAAATGCATAATGATGGTAGATGTGGTGGATGTAGATAGTTTAACTGAAAGAAATTCAGTAAATGGTAGATGCTGATCATTGGTCATTCTTAGCTCTAATACTGTTTTGTAGATAAACGCGAATGAAAAAATTAACAATTATTAATTTCATTAATAAAAAATAAAACAATGTAAATGTAATACACATTTTTTACAATTATTTAAACATTTAAATTTAAATAAAATGTTTTTAAAAGTTTACAAATTTAAAATTATAAAAAAAGTGTAATTCATTAAAACTTATTTAAAAATGTATAAAAAGTACTCAATTGCCTGTTGGGAGACATCAGGAAAGTAACAATAAAAATCCATAGGCTCTTTAACTTGGGCTGTTTGATTGCCAAAAAATGTGTTTTGAAATATTGGAAGTCTAACACGACCCCCAATGCTGTTGAATGGCTTAAAGAATTAACCTATGCCAATAAGAGGGAGGAAGGCTATATTTTAATGATTATGCCTCGATGCAGACAAAAGGACATCTGGAGCCCATTTCAAAATTATTTGTTGAGAATGAACGAACCACAGCAAAATACGTGACAATGAGAACTAATCTATAATGTGTAATAGGACTCCTGACACTGCCACTGGAACAATTCTACTTATTTGATGCAATGTTGTAATTTACTCGCCAATGTGAAATGTGTTGAATGAAACATGTCTGCCACTATATTAAATAAAGTTTTTTTTAAACAAAAAAATAAAATAAAATGATTTACCGATGGTATGGTCCCTATAAAGTTCAGGAACAGAAAGACCCATTAAATGACCTCATAGCCCAACCAGATAGATGCCAGAAAATACAGGTCTATCATGTAAACTTGCTTTAAGAACGGGAAATGGCTCCTGATGAGAAGACCACTGTTACCATGGTGGCCATCCTTACTGATTGCCCTAATGAAAACACCTTGATCTTACCCAAGCTGTCATCCTCCCAACAGGCCGACATTAAAGATTTATTAGATGAATTTCCTGAGGTATTATCAGAGCAACTAGGTAGAGTTGCTAATTTTTCCATTTTATTAGGACACCAGCAGGGAAAACCATAAACCTTAAGTTTTACAGAATCCCGATGCCTGAAAAAAAGTGATTGAACAGGAAATAGAGGACATCCTTAGGGCAGACATAATCAAGCCCTCAGTGTCCCTGGTGTTCCCCTATAGCCCTAGTCACAAACCCTAATCAGTGTTGCCACTTTTGTATTGACTTTAGGAAATTGAACTCAATCTCATTCTATAATTACCCAATGCCAAAAATCGATGAACTCATCAAAAAGTTGGGCTCAGCTAAATATAATAAAAAATATAATATAATTGGTTATTTATAACACGCTTAATACCGAAGAGGTTTCTAAGCGTGTTCCCAGGATTCAAGCCTGTGGCTTTTTTTCTGCATCATCTTGCTTCCAAAACGGGCGCGTTGCCACTGAGCTATAATACCTATGCAAATACATATCAACTTTAGATCAAACCAAGGGATATTGGCAATGCACCTCTGAATCCAGTTGACTGAGAAAAAAACAGCCTTTTCGACACCAAAGGCCCTGTTTCAATTCAAGGTCTTGCCCTTCAGCCTTCATGGAGCCCCAGCCACATTGCAGCGATTAATGGACAGAATACTAAAAACCCTATTCAACCTTCTGTGGAGCTTACCTGGATGATATTGTGGTCCATAGTGATAGTTGGCCGGAACATCTTCACCACCTTTATGAGATCACCCGGCCTCAGAGCCAACCCACATAAATGACATCTCAGCCAGTGTGCAGTAGAATATCCAGGCTTTTTCGTCGGCAACGGCTTAATTCAAACGCGAACTGAAAAGGTAAAGGTGGTCCTAAAAACACCTACCCCCCCAAAACCAAGAGAGAACTTTGTGCCTTCTTGGGGTTGACGGCTACTATGGGAGATTCATCACTATCTATTCAAGCATTGCCTCCAACCTAACAGACGGGTTGAAAAATGCACAACCACTGAAACTGATCTGGAGTAAGGAAGATCATGAAAGTTTTCAGCGCCTGAAAAACATACTCTGCAGCGAGCCCATCCTTAAAATGCCGAACTTTAACAAGGAATTCTTGTTGCAAACGGATGCCTCTAAGGTTGGGTTAGCAGCTGTACTCACAAGAATTTGAGGTAATTGAACACCATGTATTGTACACGAGCCTGAAACATTTCCCCAGGGAACAGTCCAATGCTACTGTTGAATTGGAAGCATTGGACATAAAATGGGCTGTCCTCCACTTATGCTATTACCTAATCGACAGAAGATTTAGATTACCGATCACTCTCCCCTGACCTGGTTGAGTTTGCAAAAATACACCAATGCCAGGATAATGAGATGGTCCCTGGACTTGCAATCTTTGTTTTTCAGTGTAAGATCGAAAAGGACAAGAACAGGTGATTGTTGATTTTCTGAGCCGGTTCCCCATCAGTCAAGAAGGGGAAGCCACAGAGATAAGGGGAAGGGTATGTAATGAATTGAGGGAATTCGTCCCTCCTCCCCAAGGGAAGCTCCCCACTGTGAGGCTCAGGAAGTAAGCCCGATCCACAATACCCTCCCTCGGGGTAGAGGCAAGTGGGACCCCACCGGGAGAGACTCCCCTTTGGGGGATAAGACCTTGCGTTGCCATGAGGAACTCTCTAAAGCTGGACATACTATAGTATAGATGGGATTTTTATTAAACGCCAGAAACTGTAAAGTACCAAGACTGGGACGAAGAAACACATAATAGATGGCATTATCTTATGGAAAAGACATGTAGCTTTCAATCAGAATGTCCCATCCACCGGGGTGAGTAAGTTAAAGATTGTGCATTTAGAGAGGAGAGAGAGAAACGCATACGCAGGCCTGGGAAGGACCCAAGTCGCGTAATGGCTGGTGATGGAAACCAGGAAGTCTGCAAGTTTCAAACTCGCTTGATGCTGCAGAGTGGAATGCCAGAGCTACGGCAGACCCGAAGCAAAAGCGACCGACAGGGCAGGTGCCCCGGAGAGGGTAGTGGCGAGA
Organism: Ambystoma mexicanum; assembly: GCF_040938575.1. Taxonomy (NCBI): domain Eukaryota; kingdom Metazoa; phylum Chordata; class Amphibia; order Caudata; family Ambystomatidae; genus Ambystoma; species Ambystoma mexicanum. The sequence continues at coordinate 646,595,446 of NC_090923.1, forward strand.
CCACGAAGAAGCAGCCGTGACAGACTGCAGGTCCAGAAACCATTGCCAATACCACTAGCATTAGAGGGTCACAAAGTGTACGGTCGAGCAGCGAAGCACTGGAACAGCACGATAGACCGATACAGCAGGAGAGAGATGCCAGAGAAGAGAAGGCCCCGCCAGTCAAAGGACCAAAGAGGTGGTCACCGAAGAAGTAAGCTATCGGAAACATTCTCTTTCAAGAACAACAAAGGTAACATGGATAACGAGAAGCAAGGGAGGCCTCAATGGAATCATTATATTGCACAAACAACTCATCACAATGGAAGATGTGAAACAGAAGTAACTAAAAAGCAAATGAACGCTAAATGTTGTGAAAAAAGAGAAAGTATTATTGAGAAGCTGAATAATGGGATAATACCCTGGGAAAGGTGGAAACCAAGTCGATATTCTATACAAAAATACAATAGCAAAGAGAAAGAAAGATAGGAGCCAGCGTCTAGGCAATTGAGAGACATACAAGGTCAAATATATGACAAGTTGAACTGTAATTACCCAGGAGGGAAAGCCTACCAGAGCAATAATACCTTCATAGGATCCGCTGAGATCAACCTCCAAGAATATAGATCTTCTAAGAGATCCCCAAAAGGGATTCCCAAACAGGGGAGAAAACTCAAAGCCCAATTGACAAACTAAAGAGACTGATCCAAGAAGCCAAGAGAGACTATTTGCAGATTGCGTATTAGAGGGAACTCTAAAGACTGGTACTGGAAGTACCCTCAGGAGAAGGGAGTCATTCTCCCGACATAAGTTACTTTTCATAGTGGTAGGGCTAGTTAGGGTAGTTTTGGACCGCAAACCTATTTCTTTGGATGTTCACGACTAACGAGCACCTTAGTAACATAGGTAGGGATCACCCATAGTTATAGGGAAAGTTAGGCCTTATAGTTATACTTTAATAAAATATCATTCTCCATGTCCATAGAGAGTCTGTCTTGCCTCTGAGACACAGGACTCATATCTCCTGATTTTTTAGATGCTTGATGTAGGCTAAGTCTTCATAATAGGGGTTGATTTGTGGTTGAAAATGAGGAGCATCCAACAGTGGAGGTAGTTTAGTCGGTGTCCTCACCTATGATGGGAATTTAGGTGCAATGGTCATGCACATCTTCACCCACTAGGAGAAGTAGCATGGATCTCATTTGCTGGGTTCAGTCTCTCCAACAGCCCTGAAGTAATTGTTTAATTTAATGTAATCCTTTATTTACATTTGGCAGACAATTAACATACAGTCAACAGTACAGCATCCGAATAGAACAAACAGTGATTCACAATACTTCACAAGTCTGAGCCCATATCTCATACAGGCCTCCAAGGCAAGGATGATCTGTACAAACAGTTGGTTTGCACAGGTTTAATGTGGCATTACCTTCATTACAATCATAAGTGTATTTAGGAAGACTGCATACGGGCTAGGTGCACATGGAATTCACAGGATAATGACTCCCTTCTCACCCTAGGCGTCTCTTCCAAACCCCTGCATGACTCTTTCTCCTCCTACCCTTGACCATTCTATTAATTCTACTCTATCTGCTTCTGATTCTGCTAATTTCTTTTCAAAAGTTCTTTCTCTTCGTCGTGATATCGAAGCTTCTCTTCTATCCGATTCATCACCTCCTCCAATGTCTAGTCCTCAGGCCTTCATCTCCCATTTTGCTCCAGTTACCAATGTAGATGTTCTTATTTTACTAGCTAAAGCCCACCCTATTGCTTCTCCTACTGACCCAATTCCTTCTGCACTAATCCCCAAGGTCGATCCCCTTCTTGTACCCTAGCTCGTCTCTTTAACATCTGTCTTTCTACCTCCTTTTTTCCTGCATCTTTTAAACATGCATCTATTATTCCTATCTAAAAGAAACCCACTGCCGATCCTTTAACTGTTTCTAACTTTCGTCCTATTTCTCTCCTATCATACCTTTCTAAACTGTTAGAACATCTTGTTTACTCCAGATTTCCTCATTTGTTGCTGACTCCTCTCTACCTCCCCGATTTCAGTCTGGCTTTCGTCCTTTTCACTCTACAGAAACTACTCAGGTCTCCGTACTAAATTCTCTTCTCTCGGCCCGCTATTCTAAGCACTCCTCCTTTCTTATTCTTGTTGATTTATCGGCTGCTTTCGACACTGTGGATTACTCTTTACTTTTGGCTTCACTCTCTTTATTTGGTCTCACTGGTCCTGTTCTGTCTTGGTTTGACTCCTACTTGTCTAACCAAACTTTCTCTGTCTCATGGGCAGGCAAGACCGCCACGTCTTTCTCGCTCGTCCACGGGTTACCTAAAGGGTCAGTTCAAGGCCCCTTTCTCTTTTCCTTGTACACATCCCATCTTGCAGCCATCATTTCCTCTTATGGTTTATCTCATACTTCTACGCTGATGGCACTCAACTGTTCCTATCCTTTTCGTCCTTTTCTCCAGAAATCCATCACACCCTTTCAGCTTGCCTGCTAACACTCTTCCCTCCCCATCTTCCATCGTTCTTCATATCTTTTCCCCGTTCTAAGCCCCCAATTTCACCCACAGCTCGCAACCTTAGTCTCCATTTTCATTCAAATCTCTCCTTTTACCATCCTTTTACATTCCTTCTCGTTCTCTTCGGTCTTCCTCTCAGTTCAGACTTCTGGTTCCTTGTCCCCCCACCCTGTGCTCAGTCTTGTTTTCGATATTTTGAACTTCTTGCCCCCCTTCACTGGAATGCCCTCCCACTTTCTCTTTGTTCTATCACTGTTTACACTTCCATGGTTCTCTAAAATCTCACCCAAGTGATCACTCTCAGGACCCAATTGATTATTCATTTTTATGTTCTGTGCTTTGGCTTAAGGCGCTTAATAAAAGACAAATAAAATACAAAATACAAATACACCAAATATCTTTGGGTTTGAATGTTCTTGGTAGTGTTCCTGTAAATAACTCTTCACAGTACTCAGCCCACGTCAGGTCTGACAACCAGTATTTACCTAGTGGGGGTGCAGCATCCTTCCACTTTTTCAGTATGCACCACTTGGCAATTAGGCATCCCATATTCAGAAAGGACTGGAGCCTCTTCTTTGGCACATGACGCCATATCCCAAAAAGTGCGCTCATGGTGGAGTATGTCAATGTGCGATTCAGCAACCAGTTTCCAGAAAACCTGCAGTTTATCACAACCCCACAACCTATGCAGATAGTCAGCAATATTGCAGTTATATCGTGGGCATCTGCTGTCCATGCCCGGGTAGATAGTTTTTATTCTGTGAAGAAGGGTGGTTTGCTTCCTAGTCTGTGCACAAAAACACAATTCTGAGTACAAGGTTAAACTCGTATCAAGACAGCCTGACACGTGTTTCGAGCTGCAATGCTCTTCATCCAAGGCTGCCAAAATATTCTAATATGCATGTTTTGAAAATGACAAAATAGTGAATCCATTCCAATTGTCCAAACAGAGGAAACCCACATGGGGCGCAAAGGTGGTTTTTAAACAACATATAACCAAACAACAATTTCAAATTGAAAAGTATACAAAATAAAATCCCAGATCATTGCATCATATACCAAATACGTGAAAGGATATTAGGTTGAGCAACTACGGTTGAACGTTTTCAGAATAATATAGGTGCTGTGTAAAAGAAGGGGAGAGAAGTAAACAACCATACAAGGACTGGTCACACATGTATCCATCCAGTTAGATTTCCAACCATTGAGTAATCTTAAATTTGTGAATTACCTTGAAATTCCTTAGTCATGTGCCAAGGCACTGAAAGAGATTAGTATAAGGATTTGAGCTGCTACCATTTTATCCAAGCATTCACCAGACATTTAAAAGTTCTGTATTAAATTCACTGTAGGTCCCTTACCTATATAGTTGTGCTGTTACTGCAGCAGATTATTTGGATTGGGCTCCACTGTAAGTGGAAAGGTTTACTGTTACACTCTAGTTGATTGTAAAATTCTGAATTACGTGCATTTTAATAGTAAATTAATTATAAAATTACCATACCTATATAATCGCAATTGCAAAGTTAATCTGTCTCTGATCCATGCAACAGTTTTTATTCTGTTTGGCATGTAATTCAGTCTGTTCAATATCTTGTACTGGAGCAATTTGAATGTAGCATTCAAAGACACAGGGCTTCATTATGAGTCCAGCGTTAACCCTACCGGTGCTACCAGCGGGTTGCCACCAGACTTGTAAAATGTTACTGGCACATGACTTCCCGGTGCCACCGGGACATTACCACTCCGGCGGCCCGGAAAGTCAGGCGCCGGTAAAATGTTAGTCCCCATTCCCATACAGTCCCATAGGAATCTATGGGAGTTGGGACTCGGAAGAGCCGGCACCGTTGCTAACATTGCCAGCGCTTCCATGAAGTCTCTGCCTACCGTGGCCGCGGTGCCCGGCAGGGGCCGACCTGTCTGGTGCAGCGGCCCCGGCAGGCAAACTTGCAGTTTGCCGGCCCGGAAACAAGGGTGCCAGTGAGCTTAATGACACCCTTGTTTCAAGACTGGCAAAGTTGTAAAGAGGCCCACAGACTTAGTTACGGAACACATTTACCCCATTTCTCATAAGAGAGATCAGTCTCCATTTCCTCTGCCCACCTTTGTCTAACAGTGAATACCTGTGTTCCCGCTTTGTACATAATCATCCTGTACAGTGAGGTCATCAGCTACAACTCCTGTAATAGTTGGAGATATACACGAGGAGCTCATTGTCAGGGGGTTCTGGTGGATAATTTCCCCACCATACCGCAGCACATAACCTATAAAAGGTTTAAGTTACTTACCTGTAATTATTGTTCTCCAGCATGGGTCTGGCATGGATCACATGCTCATGAATATTCCCCGTTGTCAGGCTGTGAATCCTCAGTGAAAAAACAGTTTCACTTAAAAACTATATTTCTCCTCTAAACCAATCACTGTCCTCTGGGTCATACTGCCCCCATCCAATGACAGTGCTCTCCCTAAGCCTCTCCTCTGGCAGCCATCTTCAGATGTGATAAGCACGTAAATTGCAGTATGACTAAGAAGAGAAGCAGAGGGGATAGAGGGAGGGTTTGCATGTGAATCCATGCCAGACCTATGTGTGAGACCAATAGTTATAGGCAAGTAACTTAAACATTCTCCAGCATGGGGTCTGGCATGGATTCACATGCTCATGAATAACAAATACATAGCAGTACGACATTACACATCCACCGGAGGTGGCAAGCCTCAACAGACGCAATTAACTCTTACCTCTGGAACAGACTCACCTCAAGTGAACAGGTAGCGTAGCACTGCTCTGCCGACTCTGGACTCCTCCCTGGAATCCCTGTCGATGGGGTAGAACTTTGTGAAGGTGTGTGTGGACCTCCATGTAGCAACCCTGCAGATGTCCAGCAGGGGCACACCAGACAATAATGCCGTCGTTACAGCGATCGCTTTGGTGGAGTGGGCTCTCGGACGGCCGGGCAGCGGTCGTTTCACAAACCAATTACAGTGCATGATGCAGCTGCAGAGCCAACTTGAAATGGAAGCCTTGGACAAGGCCTTCTCATGGTTCACAGGACCAAAGTTCACGAATAGTTGAGAAGTCGTCTGAAAACTCTTTGTTAGTGCCACGTAGAACTTCAGGACATGAGCAACATCCAGAAGTGCAAGGCCTTTCTGCCGGCGACAAAGGTTTCTGCAAGAAAACAGGTAACACCAAAGGCTCATTGAAGTGGAATTCCAACATAACCTTCAGCATAAAAGAGGGGAGCATACGCAGTACCACCCGTGATTCGTGGAAAGTCAGATACGGTTGCATGCAGGATAGGGCCTGGATCTCACCTACGTGTCTGGCTGAGGTGATGGCCACAAGGAATGCTGTCTTCCACGAGAGAAACTTCAATGGGGCCTGATGCATAGGCTAGAAGGGGGCCCCCCATGAGCCTCGTCAGAACCACGTTGAGTTCCCACACCCGGGCAGGAGCGTTCCCCAGCGGAAATGAACGGAAAAGTCCCTTGAGAAACTCCTTGATGAGTCTATGGGGCCACAGCCAGAATCTCCCTGGGGATCTGGTGTAGCAGGAGATAGCCGCCAGATGCACCTTGATGGAAGCTACGCCAGACCAGCCTTTGCCAAGGATAGCAAGTATGGCAGGATCTGTAGAGCCGTGACCCTCAGAGGGGTAATCTTCTGCCACCGGCACCACGTACCAAAACGCTTTCACTTATGGCCATAGCACTTTAAGGTCCACAAAGCCCTGACCTTGGCAAGGACCTCCCTGCAGTCCGCTGGCAACTCATAGGCTCCAAACTATAAGGCTGCACGAGCCAAGCCCTCAGGTTCATCGATCCTGGGTCGTGATGAAGGATTGCGTCTCCCTCTCCGGTGAGAAGATCCGGAACCACCAGCAACTTGACTAGAGGCGACGCTGACAGGCTGAGAAGGTCCGGATACCAAATCTGCCTCGGCCACCCGGGACGATGAGTATCATCTTGCATTGACACTGTCTGCATGTGTTGACTCGCAGAAGGAGAGGAAACGCATACAGAAACGGCCCTTCCCACGGGAAGGAGAAAGCGTCCCCCAGGCTCCTTGGCTGGTGTAATCTGCTGGCAAACTTCTGGCATTTGGAGTTTGCCACCATCGTAAACAGATCGATCTGGGGTCTTCCCCATTGGACGAACATGCGGTCCACCTGATCCTGACAAAGCTTCCACTCATGGCAGGAGCGCAGTTCCCTACTGAGGGAGTCTGCGATGGTGTTCTTGACTCCCACCAGGTGGAGAGGAAGAGGAACAGCCCCTGTCTGATGGCCAAGTGCCACAAGTCCTGCGCTTCCTTGGAGAGTGCCAGGGATCGAGTGCCCCCCCTGCTTCCTGACGTAGAACATGGTGGTGGTGTTGTCCGTGAAGATCTCCACCACCTTGCCTTTCAGAGACGGTTGGAACGACTTTTCGGGCCAGAACAATGCCCGTAGCTCCAGGATGTTGATATGCAGATCCTTCTCCTCTGGCAGCCAAGGGCCTCTGGCGTGCAGACGTCCAGTGTGTGCTCCCCACCCTTCCAGGGAGGTGTCCGTGGTAACCGTCTCCTGGTATGGGGGGATTTGAAATCCTTTGCCTTGGGTGATTTTGGAGCGGATGCCCCACCCCTCTATTGCCTGTCCAAACACTTTGTTGAGAGGGATCTCGTCTGAGGTTTCCAGATACCTGTATCCAGCGGGCGTCCAGGAATTCCTGTAGGGGTTGCATCTGCAACCTGCAGAGATGGACGAGGTAGATGCAGGACAAGGGCATGCCTAGTAACGACTTGATGGCCCGCACCGTGGCCATCTTTGTTAAGGACAGCCGTTGCACCTTTCCTTCAATGGCTGCTAGCCTTTCCTCCAAGGGCGGCGCCAGGCAAGACACCCTATTGAGTCTAGGAACAGCGTGTTCTGCAATGGTGTCAAGCAGGACTTCGGATAGTTGGCGGAGAATCGCATATCTGTCAAAAAACTGGACGGTCGTCTCCGTGTGTCCGTCAGCCAGCTGCCGCGAACAGGCGTGTGTCAGCCAGTGGTCCAGGCACTGGTATACCTTGTAGATGCAGATGGGTCGCCAATGGTGCCAGGCATTTCCTGAACACTCTGGGGGCTGAGTTCAAGCCAAAAGGTACAGCCTTGAACTGGTAGTGCTGTCCCTGCACCACGAAACACAGAAACAAACGTCCAATGTTTCTTATGAATGGGGACGTGGAAATAGGCATCCTCCAGGTCAAATGACGTCAAGACATCTCCTTCGAGTTGGCCGAGCACGTTTGGGGAACCAGCTCTATTGTTCATTTTTTCAGCATGGTTCGTACCTCTTCCAGAAGTTCAGGGATGTGCTGCTCCTGACGGGGATCCAGAGGGATCCGGGTACAACTGCGTGGGCACTCCAGGGTGTGCCCTTGGGTGAGAGCGTCCAGCACCCATCAGTCAGTGGAGATATTTCTCCACTCACTGACTAACCTACTCAGCTGGATTCCCACTAGGGTGCACGAGTGGGGGCCTGACGTCCTGGTCGGTTCAGACCTGTTTTTTTTTCCCGCCACCATCCTGTCCTGCGGGTGACGCTGTCCTCTGCTACCGTAGGCCTGGGAATGGCCTCTGTAGGCTTCCTGCGTTGAAGATCTGGAAGGCTGTCTGTATGACGTGGAGAACCCTTTTGAAGACCTGTTCGACTTTCCCCTGGAGAAGCGAAAAGTAAGAGGAGCGGTGCTGCTGGATACTGCCCAGGGAACGGGCTGTCTCCGTATCCGTTTTGATGGCCTGGAAGGACTCGTCAATGGCCTTCCCAAACAGATTTTCTTCATCGAAGGGCCTGTCCAGCACCTTCGCTTGTACCTCCTGATGGAGGCAGACACTGTTCCCCATTTGCCGGAACCCTGTGTCGGCGACGTTCAATGCCACTGTGATGGCGTGATCCAACACCACTTCGCTTTCCTGCAAGAGAGCGAGGGCTTCCATGTTCTTATCATATGGGAGGAATTCCAGGATCGGACCTAGCTTGTACCACAATTTCCTGTCGTACCTTGTCAGGATCGCCAGTGCGTTAACGGCCTTGATAGTGTTACGCTCACCTGATATCCTCGGGGGCGTCTGGAAAGCTCCGAGATCTGAAACCCTGGATGCGTAGTTGCCCAGTGCTGAATAATGAATCTGCAATTACAGAAGGGAGGATTTGTGATAACTGTCTCTATTGGGTGAATCTCCCACCTCCCTTTGACCAATTCCCTTCCCACTGGGTTCTTTTCTCACCTTAGTGCTTTGTAGGGTGAGCTATCCGTCCTGCGTTTCTTGTGCAGGGGCGCTTGACGTTTGTTGGCGAGCTTCCCGAGTTGCTTCACTGGTGCAGTACGCCTTCCTTGGGCCCAGGCCTGCTGTGACCCCGAATCTGCTGGTCTGCTTAGGCCAAACCAAGTGTATTCAGCCCCTCCTTTTACTTTCCTCAACACCCCTGGCCAGATACTGCACCTTTGCTAGGCTCTGCCCACTCCCACCTTAAAAACATCAAAGCATAAATAATATCAATTGGAATGGGAAAAACATTTTATCCCTGGTCACTGTTTCTGTATAAAGTCTTCTCACCAATGTACTGATAACGTTATTCTTTTTTTGTCATTTAATTGACTTGGTTCGCTAAACTATGAGTTCCCCTAGATGTTTAAAGAAACATGCCATTTAATCAGTCAAATCGGCAGGCGCACAAATTAGTTCAAGTAGCACATAAGTGATCACGCCCATATCAGCAGTAACATTACACCAAGACTATTTTACTGGACATTCACACAGCTTTCGTATTTCATGCACTGACTCATTAGTCATTTGCACCATAGATTTATTTTTTATTATTGTTATTGTGGTTCAGTCAATTATTTGACTTTTCACAAATTCATAAAGATTATAATCCAAATAAATTCAAGGGGTAGCCAGGGGTCCTGCTATCAAGTCCTCCGCCCACCAGATCCTAGCCTCTACTGGACTCGCCCTCCTCATCACACCCAACAACAGCCATCCATACCATATGGTAAGCCCCATATGTTTGCCAACAGTTTTCCAATTGATACACGCCACAAGAACTGCCACAATCCCTAATCCCCGCCTCGCGGCTCCAGACACGCCAGCAGACACTACCGACCCACCACCTGCCTTCAACCGCCTTCAGCACAACGTCCTGCAATTCACCTAACTGTGGTACCTCTGCCTGCAATGTTATTAGCTATATGTTATGCCTAAATGCTACCAATATGACTAGTACCGCTACCCGTCCGCATAACGTGTTCCATGCTTATTATACTACAAATACTTTATCTGTACCTAATCCCGTGGTCACACGTCACCAGTCATGTTCGGCTCAACCAATTTTATGATGTTCATGCATTTGCGCCTTCCAATGACTCCAGAGTCAACCAAAAATGCCTGTTAGCCAGCCTATTTCCTGTCGCAGCCTTCAACACTGTTTGCCCTCTCGCTGCTAAATGACTTCTGCCATCGCATTTTCTCATAATTACTGCATAGTTATTAGTGCCAATACATCACTACTGCTAACCTTATTATTGCTACCCGTTAATGTCTCTTCCTATTATTAGCTGTTATGGTGTGTGCTATGCTAAATGACTCTTGCCTCTGCACCAATTCATATTTACTGCATAGCTATTTGTGGCAATACATCATAACTGCTAACATCATTATTGCTACCTGAGGATTTTCCCTCATTTCCTCAACTTTAATACCTGCCTATTAGCTCTCAGAATGTGTGTGCGCGTAGCAACAGTACCCCAACTTTTACCTATGTGAAACAAATCAGTGCAACGCCACCGCCTCTCCTTGTTTAGTAACCTCTTTGTTCCTGTCCTTACTGCCTTTTCTAAGCATCGCATGTGCGCTTGCTACCCACAACCTAGGACCTACACCTAGCAATATTGCATTTAGCCGACTAGTCTGGTCAACACCGGTGCCGACACAGGCCTCCCCTCTTCCATGGCACTTCTAGGGTCAATCACTCTTATAATGGCCATCTATCACCACGCTATTCCCAGTCACACAGCTACTCCATCGCCCATGATAGCTCTGGAATCCCCTGCATATGTGCCACTGAACCTAACAGCTCCTGACATCACCACCCACCCACACCTATAATCTTACCCCATTCAAACCATGCACCCTTGAATGTAGAAATTCCATACTGAGCTACCGTACCTCCCACCAACCACAAAGAAGCCACAGACATGGAACCTAAACCACCGCCCACACAGTCCTGCTCCACAATGCAAGTAACAACATGATCAGACCCCCTACCCCACCAGCCCAACCATCAAGTCAGCCCCCTCCATTCCAACGTCTCCAAACTCAAATGAGCACTCATAAATGCCAGATCTCACATAGCTCATGCACTCGACATAGCGGACCTTATAACAACCAACAACCTTGATTTCCTATCAGTCACAGAAACCTGGCTACACCCAGCAGCAGATCCCTCAATTATGCTCACCGTACCAGAAAATTACACCATGACTAGAGCTGACTGAACAACCAGCAAAGGATAGGTGGGTGGAGGAGGGGGATTGCCCTCGGCATGAGAGAATTTGCCTCCCAACCCTTCCAATCAGGAGAACTCCTTTCCGCCAAACTGCCAATATCATCTCAAAGCACACATTACTCATACACCTGATCTACAGAACTCTCGGATCTCTGACAACCTTTTATGATGATATCACTAATCTACTCTCACATCACACTAAACAAACATCCAAAGTCCTACTACTAGGAGACTTATATCTGGGCTTCCAAGACCGACTTGACCCACATGCCACAGCCTTAGAACAATCCCTTCAAGAACTAGGATTAAAACAACTCATATCAGGTCCCACTCACAACAACGGAAGAACCCTTGACTGGGTTGCTGACCTAAACTGCAACACTAAAATACTCTCTAACACACTGTGTGAATGGTCTGACGATCACATCATTCACTTCGAACTAGAGATCTCCTCTCAACCTCCTCCCAATGCCCCCAAAACACCCCCGGCCATCACCAGAAACAACCGTCTGATCACCCTGGAGAACTTGCTCCCACTTATCCAGCTCATTATTAACCCCCCTAAGTCCTCTATTTCAGACCCTGCTACATTAGTCAACCTGTTCAACAACCTACTTCTAGCATTAGATCAAATTGCCCCCTCAAGACTAGGAGAGCCAAACAGCCTAGTCACCTCAACAAATGGTACACTTCTGACCTAAAGGCTCTGCAGAAATCTAAAAACTAGCGGAAGCTACTTGGAAAAAGAACCCCTCGCCTCAAAATAAAGCTCTTTTTAATGCTGCTGCATCCAGTAATAAGAAAGCCATCATCAAAACCAAAAGCGACACTGTTAAGATGGATTTCTGAACTCTGACCTCGAGGGGTAGAGGATCAGAAGGCCAGCCTAGTTTCGTGGAACAGGGTAATCACTGGACAAGCCAGACCAATCGGGGTAGCAATGACGGCGGTCAAGACTAAGTCTCAAGAGGAGTGAGGGTGACGGAAAGACCTCAATGAGCGCACAAAGCAGGGCCACTTACAAATTACTCCAGACAGGTGTTATATTAAAATATAGACACATTTATTACAAAGCTTTTGTAACAGCGGCCATAGCAAAGAATCACAATAATATGAAAGTAAACAAACACATCACAATCAATACAATATATATACAAGACCGAGGGGTCTAAGGAGTTATGAGCACGTAATATGTAGTCCACCTAGATGGGGAGGAAAACAGGCAGTGCAGGTAATCATTAGACCCAGTTCGACATCAGAAATACACCTAACTAGGAGGAAGTCCGAGCCCTACGAAGAGAGGAGCCTTATGCTCAAAAGTACCTGCACGCGCTGCTGCCAATGGATGAAGTAGGGTCTCTTCAAGGGTCTCAGGCAGTTCAGGAAGGTGAATGAAGTGATGCAGAACAAGTCCCCACTACTCAAGCAAGGCCTCCACTTGTGGGCAGAGGCAGGGTGAGAGTGCGGGATAGAGTCGCTATTTCGCAACAGCGGTAGAAAAGAAACAGGCTCCTGCGCGAGGGGCCACCGGTTGGGGTATGGACTACTCACTGGTCCCCGACGCAGGCAGACCCAGACTTCTCCAGTTCAGTTCACTTTGCTGGCAGGTTCAGCTGCGATGATCAGGACGTCTCGACACCGTGTAGATTCTGTGTAGCAGGATGCAGGGTCGAGGGTGTCCCAAATGCAGTGAACGTGCACAGGATCTTACCGCATTACGGCAACACGGCAACCGCGTTTACTATGGTCCGGGCGCACTCGTCTCACTTCAGACCTGGGAATGCCAAGTGTACGAAATTCGTTGCGAGGGTGCCGTGGACGCAGAACAAGCGGTAGACCAAGTTTCGAGGGTTTCCCCGAAACGGTGGCTGTGACAGAGCAAAGCGTCCTGCGTAAGCTGGTCAGCCCACTGGTTGGCCCAGGGACACTTCCGAAGAGGCTTACTTGCAGGGTTTGATGAAGATGCCAGTAATAGTTGATCCCACTATTCCAATGGATCGAAGCGCCTTCGCAGACCTTCTAGGATGATCAGAAGCAGAGTGGTCTCGCAGGACGACAGCGGTTCAGGGTGCCAAACCTTCAGCGGGTCACCAACGGTTCCTCGATCAGCTTCTTGTTGCAGGATACTTGGCTCCTTATCCCTTGTTCGGTGTGAACTCAGGAGATCGACATGGTAGTGATGTTTTCAGCCTCCTCTTATCCAAAGCTCCCTCCGTGCCAAAACGTAGAGGACCCAATGGGAGATCTGCTCACAAACACTCACACCATACGTGGACCTATCATGGACCACGGTGGTCCCAGGCATTCAGGACACTCCAGACGCTCTGTCACCCAGGATGTGTATTGGGAACAGACATCCCAGCCCACATCCTGGAGGCACACACAAGGCATGCAGAAGCCGGCAAAAGCGTTGGGTTTCGCAGGAAACTGCATGACCAAATATGGACGGACCCGGGTCAGCTCGACCTGGGGAAGGTGAAGGGGCAAGACGGTCAGAGGACAGGACAAAGAACCTCGTGGCATGGCCATTTTGGAGCTACGCCACTCATTTGTGCCAAATGCGGTAAGCGCAGATAACATGGCGAAAAAGGGTTCAAAACACAAGAGAAACGATAGCTGCCACCAGTCCTGTCCGTGACACACTTGCACAGTTCATAATAAGTCCAGCGAGAGTTTCTAGGGCCTTTGAAATGACTAGAGACCCCAGAGCGCGGTAAAGTAAGTTACAGTGCACTCTTGTTTCATGTTACACAAAAGCTGCAACATGAGTAAGGGAAACGAAGTCTCCCAGTACTGACTGTCTTAAGGGCATGTCAGTTTCCCCTTAAGACTAGAGTGAAAGCCCAAAGGAGTGTGGCAGAAGGCTGTGCTTCTATGGCAAAGTCTAGATCAGGGTGTAAAACAACAGCAAAATGTTTGGGGGTTGCCACATGGAGGGAAAATTACATATAATATGAAATCGTTCCTAACAGACACCTTCAACAACAGAATCCAAAATGCCAACTCTAATGTCAAAGAACTCTTCACCATACTCAAAGAGCTGGACTCACCCATACCTCCACAGCCATCCTGCGACAATGAAGCCCTATGGTGTGCCAACATCCAGAAGGCACTTCTAGACAAAATAGCATTACTACAGTCCAAAATAGAAACTAAAAGACTCATCCTAGCCGCCAAAGGCAAAACCAACTCCAACACTATCCGCACTACCCTGCCTAAGAACAGCAACTATTTGAATTCTTCCCTGTCATGGCTAAAGAGGTTGAATCCATAATAGCCTGACTCAAACCCCCCAAATGCAAAGGGGACATCTGCCCAGCCTCCATCAACAAAGAAGGAGCCAAATAATTTGCTCCCTACATCACGGCCCTTATCAACTCATCCTTCGCCTCATGTTCCGTACCCAAAAATCTTAAGGACGCGTGGGTCAAGCACCTTATAAAGAAACCCACACTGGACCCTAGTATTCCTTCTAATTACCGCCCAATCACCACTGTCCCATTCATGCTAAAAATCTTAGACAAAGCAGCCTACATTCAATTTCAGAACCATCTTGAAACTAACAACCTGCTAGGCCTCCGTCAATCAGGTTTCAGACCTAGACACGGCACCGAAACAGCCCTTCTAGATCAGAAAATCCTGATGGATGAGGCCAAAGACAAGGGCCACTCCTCCCTTCTCTTACTCCTGGATCGTCGGCTGCTTTCAATCTGGTTGACCACAGTATGCTGACCTCCCACTTAACCACATCAGCCTCATTCTCGCCCGATGCAGCCAGATGGGTCCAATCCTTCCTCTCCGATAGATCCATGAGGGTCTTCTCCCCTACTGCCACTGCTGAACTGTCCCCCATCACCTGTGGAGTCCCTCAACACTGTATAACATCTTTACCAAGATGTTATTCGACCTCCTAGATGACATAAAGTCCCACAAACCAACTATGCCGACAATACGAAAATCCTCATCACACACACACAGGCTTGTACGAGAATGACGCTTTCCGCCTAAATGAAATCTACAGCAAAATACAAGACTGGACGGCCAAACACGGCCTTTGTCTAAATGATGACAACACCAAGATCTTACTCATTGGCACCAGGCAACGCCTCAACAAACTCAACCCACAATACAAGTCCTTCAACATTGATGGTAACCCCATCAAGGTCGCAAAAGACGCTAAAATGCTGGGAGTCTACCTCGAATCAACCCTCTCACTAACAAGACAGGTTAATGCCACAGCATCCTCCTCGGTTTACACTGCCAAATTAATAACTGCCTGTAGACCATTCTTATCCACAAAGAGTTCTATTACGCTGGCCAGAGCTCTAATACTCTCCAAACTAGATTATTGTAACACACTCTACTTGGGCACAAGCAAGAAAAACCTTCACAAACTCCAAATCCTGCAATATAATGCCCTCCGCGCAGCCCTAAATATACCGCACTCTGATCACATTTCCCAAGCCAGACGGAATGTCAAATGGCTCCCCATACAATACAGAATCACCTTCAGAACACTTATGATCACTCATAAATGTCTCAATAATACCACCCCCAAATACCTGGTGGATAAATTCTGCAAGAAGACCACTTCTAGACCCACCAGAGCAAACTACGCTCACTGCCTCAGCATTCCCAAATTCAGGCTCCAAACATCTGGCGGAACCAGCTTCCCGGTCCTAGCTGCAAAAACATGGAATACCGTACCTCCAGTGCTTATTGAGGAACCTTCTTTCCCAGCCTTGCGTTCTAAAGTCAAAACCTGGCTATTTTCTCTTGACCCATCTATTTAGCTGACCCAACTACTGCCGATGCCTGTACATACTGTACATTTTGTAAATTGTACCTGCCTTTTGAGTATACCTTGTAACTTTATTCGCTCATCTTCTGCACATTTTATGTACCTGTATTTTATGTCTGTAACCGGCTCTGGCACCAAGTCAAGCGCCTAGTTACCTACAGGTTCAGCGCGCTATACAAGCAAATAAACTAAACTAAACTAAACATTTCATTATACATTTTCCTAAAAACAAGTGAGAGAAAGAAAGTGCATGTCATAAAACAAATTTAACAGAATTTTATATTCCAACCCACCAATCCCCAGGGCGGATCTTTATATAATTTCAAAATTTTGAGCAATCTAAATAATTCAAAAGACAAGAAGGTTCCATGCCCCAAGGATAATCGATGCCGGAAATCGCAAGTATTTAGCCAACAAGGATGGTCCACAAATCGAAAGAAAATTTTAATTCTTAAGCCTCTTGTTCCCGTACAATCTAGCGGTATATTATACAGAGATTGGCATATGCATAATTGGCAGTCAGTTCTCACGGGTCTAATTCAATTCCTACTAGCCTGGATGTCTCCTGTCAGGAGCAAATTCAGTCAGAATCTTAGAATGGCATCTCTACCTTGACTATCAGGGAATTGCGGCAGGTAACAAGGAAGCATGCCCAAACGCTTGTCCAAAACAGATGGATTACAATGCAGCTTTAGACTTCTCATGGCATTTGTTGTGAGAATCCAGTCCATTTCAAAGAGGGCTTGTTTGCAGCCCTTCAAATTTGAGCTAAGGTCTATGCTGGATTTTTGTAATCGTTTCAATATCGAATCCACCTTCGCCTTCAGCCGTTTAATCAAATTACTAGTTCCCCTTCTTCTTGGGCCAGGTCCATATACAAAGTATCGTCTTTAGGCAATTTGATCATTTTGCATATCTGCAGTAGTTTCCATTCTAAAGTCGCCCTCAGGGATTTTAACCATAGTTGATAACGCAGGGACTGAGGGAGCCTCAAGGACGTCTTCCATATTCTGCCCTCAAAATAATCCCAATCGAGATCCCAAGTTTGAGATTTTATGTCCATCCCATACAAGAGAGCAGGGATGATTTTGCCCTTGTAGAATGTTGTAAATGGTTTCAATGAGAATTTACAAAATGTTGTTTTGATGTTTTTTAACTGGGCAGCAAACTGATCAATTTTCTCTCCCAAGGCATTTTTAATTAGAGCTACATTAGGATGGGCTGTGAATCTAAAGCCCAGATATTTTGTTACCAGTACAGGTTTAATACACGTGAATTCCAGCTTCCAGCTGCTTATCTGACCATTTTGTTCCTGGTTGCCTATCCTGACGATGTTAGTTTTGCCAGGATTAATTACCAGCTCATTCACTGACACATACCTGCCCATGGCCTCCAGCAGACGCTGCAGTCCCCTAGGGGTGAAGTCCATGAGCAGGACGTCATTGGCATAAGCTAGCCAACTCACATTTTGCATTTCAACCACAGGACTTGCAAACGCTGCTCTATTCAGATGGTCTTTAATATCTGCCAGATATTAATTGAAGAGGAATGGTGCAAAAATGCACCCTTGCCTCGCCCTGTGGGTATCCGTTTGGTCAGGTGTCCTGCCCAATCAATTTCTGCTGCAATATTAGTATCTTCATGCAGATACACTAGGATTGCCAGTAGCCCAAGAGCGATACCACAGTCCTTCAATTATCCCCACAGTAGTGCCCAGTTGACAGTGTCAAAAGCCTTAGTAAAGTCTACTAGAGCAACATAGAGTGGGGAGATGCCCGCACACCATGTTATATCTCTGAGAACAGTAACTATCAAACCATTTAGTGTCATGGACATTCCCCCCTGAAGACAATCTGTGCCTTATCAAGTATTTTATTTTCAGGGGCCCACTTCTCCAGTTCCCTCAAAACGACACCCGCAAAAATCTTGCTATTGGCGTCGAGAAGGGCGATCGGGTGATAGTTGTCGGGATTCGCCTGGTCTCCCCTCTTGAAAATTAGCGTGAACACTGCAGACATCCAACTTGGAGGGAATTGCTCAGCCTCAATACAAGTCATAAAGAGCTCATATAGCACTGTTGTCTCGTATTACGCATCACGTCCAAGAAGCATTAGCTGTGGGCGTTTCATTTTTCCCCGCTGAACATCCCTCCATAATGGGCAGGGCAACACACACACACACATCTATTCCATCTTTGGTATGCAGCTAACAGAACCTTTTTTTTCCTGTTACAAAAGAGGTATGGTCTCTACATTGTGCTTTAAGGAATCTATGTTTCCTCCTCAGCTCTCTCTTGTGCTGTAGAGTATCCTCATCAAACTGATATGTATGGGACTTTCCCTTCCTAGGCCCCCCCTGCTGTGGTTGCTCAAAGTTACCTAGGAATGCCACGAAATGAGAGGGTGCGCACTTGTAGTGCTTCATCTGGAATATTGCAAACCACTCTTTCCAGTTTTTTTGTTTAGTCCTTTACCATTCTTATTGAATCCAACAACACGATTCCTAGCCTCATTTGCCACCACTACACAGGGGTAAACCCCCAACCCCTCCCCCTGGAAAATCAATTTTGACCTTTAGGCAAAGCTTGTTGTGATCACTATCACTAGTTTCTTTGATCATACATTTGTTACAGTACTGAAAAAGGTTTCTGGAAACGATTATGTAGTCTATCACAGAATTTGTATTATTGCCTTTCGAGGTGGGATTGGAGGTGGGGGGAGATCACCCTTTACACTACCATTACAAATTAAAATATCCCAGTCTGTGCAGAAGCATGTCCACTTCAGGCCCCTTTCGTCTGTGGTTCAGTAACAAGCCTTTTGCAAACATAGGCAACATGCAATGAAATCCCCCACTATTAAAATATGGAGGTTCCTGACCCTGTTAACACAGCTCGATATAATTTCTGCAGTCCTGAGTGGTCATTACTGCGAGAATACCATAGACAGAGTTTTAGATTAGTTCCAGTTTCTCAAACCTTGTGGTTCTGAAGGCCATTAACAGGCCCCCAGATGGTCGTCCTGTGCCCTTAGTGGTCGCAACTTGATACAGCCAACAAAAACTGTCCATTCCAATTTCAGACAACAACCAAGTTCCTTGTAATAAGATGAGATCTTAGTCACCCCCAGGATAACCTCTCGAACAGGCTGGGTCATGGAACTTCTATGTCCTCGGGTGTTCCAACTCATTACACCAACCGTTTTACGTGCTAAAGTAAGTGCTCACTTTCACTTAGTCGTTGGAATACTTGTGTCACAATGCCTGGTAGATACGCCAAGATATTACTGCTTGCCATCACAACCTTTTCATTTCCTTTAGCGTGGCCAGTGGGTATGGAGTGTTCCAGCAATGCACTCTCTGCAAGTAGTGCATTCACCCCTAGTCGAGACTGCAGGCCCACCTCTACTATTTCTGTTGAATTTTTATACAGGAAGTGGATATATTCTATGTCGAATGTAGAGAAAAGGTACAACTATGGGATTTCCTTCACCAGTTTTAAAATTGCTTGTCGATTCAAAACAACCTTGTCTCTAGTGGTGCCTATATGTTCAATCCACAGATGGGGACGTTCATAAAAAAGGTATTTGAGAAATCATCGGATGGAAGTGGCTGTTGATCCCTTCGATTTTGTACATCTGCTTTCAGGATGGCTTTGTTTGTTGTTGAACTGGATATCTGAAGTCCAGCCGTTACTGCCTTCCCTTGTGGCGGGCCAGTTTCCACACTTGTTGTCTGAGCACTCTCAGGCTCTTTCGATCGTGGCAATATTTTATCCCGACTCTTGGGAGGGAGTAATCATTTTATATTTCCCAATTCTGAAGATCAGAGCCCATTGATCTTGTGGCAGGGTTGAGATTGATAATGGCAGGCATTTTCTAGGGCCTGGTTCAGGTTCTACTTGAGCTCGATTGGCCTTTGGAGTTTGTGCGTTTGCAAAGGATTTATTCTTATTAGAGTTAAACACCAGCTTTTCCTTCCTATGAGCCTTCCTCCCCTTACTTTGCTCTGGCCCTGTTTGCCATGCATATCCGACGGAGGATGCCTCTTAATTGAATCAACAGTACAGACTTCTATTTCTTCCACTATTTCCATGCTATTGTCCGTAACACATCCATTATTTTGGACTCTACCCCTACTTGCTTCTTCTCTATTATTACTGGGTGAAGTACCTTGTGTTTACAATTCTTCTGAGAGATCTAGAAATATCACATATTTCCTTGAGCCTCGCATGTACTTTCCTTCTTTTCTCTAAAGTTATTTTGGGTCTTCTTTTCCAAATCTTTAATCGTAATGTCTTCAGAGGGATTCTCGCTGGAAATTGCAATTTGCCCCCATACTCTCAGCCACCCTGCCCTTCCCCATAGCCAAGGCATCCAAACGATCTTTGGTGCAACTTTCGCCCCTGTTCACTCGGCCAATCATGGAGGGAGTTCTTGTCTGCACCTTAAATTTACCCCGCTCTTTCTGATCGTCTTTCCGAAGGTCCAGCTTGTTGATCCCTCGTAACTACCTCACCCACTAGGAGCCTATCCAATTTTTTACTCATTGAGGACAGTTGTTTGGTCATCATGATTGAGATACGGTCGACCTCCTATTTTAGATCTCGGAAGTTCTAGCCTCATAAAGTGAATGGCTGGTGCAATGTATTAAAAGTGCCTCATTCATCATTTCTAGCACCAGTTTCATTTCTGCCACAGAGTCTTTTATGTTTTCGTACAGACTGACGAACAAGCTCAGCACTATGTTAAGGGCTGATATCGATGGGGCTGACAACTTAACCTTTTCATCCATTTCCATGAGTGTTTCTTGGAGCACAGCCTGGTCTTGATTATTCTGTTCTTCCAATGAATCAAAGGTAAAGGGTTCAGTGAAAAAAGAGGTGGGATCGGCCTGCAAATCAATACCCAAGCTTTCTGCCCGATTGAAATCACTAAACTCATCCTCCTCATTATGACTTATCACAACCACGTCCTTTTTGTCATCCTCAGTTGAGCTGTAAGCTTACAGAACACTTCGGTCTGAGACCCCCATTGAGGGGTCGTTCCCCTGTAGTCTTGGCCCTGTGTTCCTTGGCAGGGTCGATCTAGCTCCCAGCTTGACCAAATAGTCTTTCTTGTTCTTCTGTGATTTGTTACCAAATATAAATGGTTTGTAATCATATAAATTTGCAGTTGTTTGGAGGACCTGCACAATGGTACTTATTGTCGGTACTGCCACTGCTGATTCTTGGCCAGACACAGGCCTTACATTCGAAGTGGCGCTTTAAGTGACACTCAGCAGTTTTAGCTGGGCAATTTTGGGTCCACCGTGCTGTTGTTAACCATCCAGTGGAGCACAAAGACAGTTTGACGTGTGGTGCTCAAAGGAAATTTTCCTGCAGTCACACTCATATGCCAGACCTTTCAAGGACCTCCACTTCACGCACGCTCTCAGAAGGGGGACAGCAAAACCTTCCTGTTGCCATGGTCAGCCTAATTAATTATCAACGGCTCCATGGATCTGCTCTGTCTGTTTGTTTACCCTCTGCAGATAGTGGTAGCAAAAAACATACTAATTGAGTATACTTCAAACACGCCCACATGTGACCTGGCTGCAGAGGCCAAAACTAAAGAGACAGAAAACCCAACACCCCTTTCATATGCACTGTGTCAACCTGAAGCCAGCTCCCGTCTCTCACTCGCAAGGGCAGTGACCCGTAAGGTATGGGACTATGCATTTACAGTAGTCACCCCCACAGGGGGACCCCATTTAGAAGGTACAAGTGTGTGGATTGATGGAGACAGAAAGTCTGTTCTCCCCGCAGTTTCAAGAGAGACCTGCCGCTTTAATCAGGAACCACAGAGAGCTTCATTAGCTAGAGAGACCCTTTGATCCACATCAGACAGGAAGATGGGTGGGACTTAGTATTACATGTTTTCACCCCTTTACCTTTTCTGTTGCAAAGCACTCTGGTTCTGCCCTCATGCATACAGGAGATTGTTGGATGGGGACCCAGGATTGGTTCATTAAGATAGGCTTAGACTACACTAATCACCGTGGCCTATTTGGCTTTAAAAGAGGGCTGAGCCCCTCTTTTGAGCAGATCTGAAGACTTTGCAAGGAGTAACAGGAAGAACTCATTTGGACCCTGGCTGAAGGTACAACCTGCCTTACAACTCCCGCCAGTGAAGGAAGGCCAGGATTTCCAAAGAGGGAAGCAGGATCCCTCCCCCAAATATCTCCCAAGGAACAGAGGGAGATACTGAATCCAGAGGACCCTCCAGCAGTTCCAGAACCGGTATCCAGCCAGCACACAGCATGCCCTGCTAGGCTCTGCAAGCAAGCTTCCTAGGTGGAAAGTGCCTTTTCTGAACCAAACCCAGGACACGGCCTTTGCCTTCAACACTCTCCTCTGCTTTGGGCTGTCTACCTTAAAGGATGGCACAAGCCCAGTGAAGAAGCTAGGAGGAGTGCATCGACAAGCATTCACCAATGCCAACCTTAAAGGACATTTTCTAGCCAGTCGAGACCCTCGAGCTGCAACCGACTGCACTGCTGTTGTTACGCTGAAGTCGCTCATGCAGTCCGAGACGTCTCAACCAGTGCTTCAGACCCACCGACCAGCACTGAGAACGATTCCTGACCCTGAGCTGCCATCTGTCCAGCCTCGCTCACCGAACTGCCTGCCGCCTGATAACCCCAGCTGTCCCTCATCTTGAACTCTGTCGCAGAATCTGCAAAGCACCCTGAAACAGACTCTACACTGTCGAGCACCAAGAACCTCTACAAGCACAAGATACATTGTGATTCTGTACCCTGGCCCTTCTCCGAAGGCCCCTAGTGATATTTTACGATCCATTGCTCCCTTTGTGCTGAAACCAAGTATCCTTGAACTATAGCAATTAATTACTTTACGGAATACCCTCCTGTCAGTATCCAGAGTGCATCCCTTTTCCGTCTTGAAATGGTCTGTCCTCTCCATTTCTTTACAAGGTGGGTTGTATTTTGTAGTGTGCTAGAACTGTCTGTTGAGTAATAATAAAATAGATATGTTTATACGACCTTGACTGTACAGTCCCTTTTATCATTGGGTATTAATGGTATTTTCGCTGTGTTGCAACTAACCTATGATCCACTACCTTGTGGAGATAAGCCTGCCGTTCCGTCCACATTACCAAAATTGGACAAGGAGGTTTATAATTTGCTTGTGTTTCCAATCTGTTCAGATCCCTTCTGGTGTACTAGAGGTGTGGGGCTGATTGTTGGTTTAGGACCACTGGTGCCCTGGGAAGTTTTGTCACCCCCGCCTACCTCCCAGAGGATGGGTACTGCTGGATAAGTTTCTATAATAGTCAAAATATTTTCATAACATTCAGGGGCATCTACATTCGGGCCATAAGTGTTAACCAAAAGCATTTCCACCCCCTCCAGCATACAATGCACTATCACATAACTTTCGTCAGGGTCAATAAGCGTACATTTCTGCGTGAATTTGAGGGTTTTATGAAGTAGGGTCAGGACCTCCGCCTGGACTGGAATGAGAAGGATGTGAAGACCGTGTTTTCACAAGACACGGCCACTCTCTTATAAGCAGCCGCTGTTGTGTGCATCTCCTGGAGGAAGAGAACCTTTATTTTATGCCTATTGCCATACGCCATTATCTTCCGAGTTTATGTATAATTGCCCAGCACATGAACATGCCAACTCAAAATATTAACCAGTTTCATTGTAAATTAATCTCAGCCATCCTCAAGCCAGTACACCCTGCAAGGCCAAAATGTGCCTGCCACTGCAAATTCAAGGACACTGCTAAGCAGAACCATGTCTGACAAGACAACCTTATTATGACATTTTACCCCAACAACAATAACCTCCCTTCCCACCCTCATCCCCCTCCCAAACAGGGTGATGTCTACGCCTTCATATTTCCAATTGTATCCCCGCCAACCAGCATGGCGACTTTGCATGGGGGAACACTGCTTTTGCCTATGCTGGCTCCCATCACCAGCACCAGCTTTTGCTTATCAGGATAAATGGTCATCTGCAAACATTGCATACCACTTAAAATAACATCAAGGAACATAAGTCTACAGCAGCACCAAGCATGATAAACCAGAGGCCAAGGACTTGCCAGATATCTCCTTGGTACCTATTGTGCTTTGTCATCAGGCAAAGACTGGTTCCTGGTTGCCTCAGGTACTCTTAGCATTCTCATTTGCCGCTCCTCCGACGGTACCTCGTGGGAGGAGAATGTTCACCTCGATATATGCAGCTACCTCTTCTGGTAGTGTGAACACATATGTTTTCCTTTTGTACTGGAATCTCAAGCATGCAGGGAAGAACATTGTGTATTGGACACTCCACCACGAAGGAGGTAGAAAAGATTGGGTTGTCCAGAAGCTCCTAAGTAGTGTTTCAAAAGGGTCTTCCATGGGCCCCAGACCAAATCTCTCGGGTAGTCCTACAATGTGAATATTATTGTATTTAGAGCTTGATTCCAAGTCATTACAACACTGCAGTGCACGTTTTAGGTCCTTGGCATTGCGGACACTTGACTTTTCAGATCCAGGATGACGTCTTTGGCTACACCAACCCAAGTTTCTGCTTGTTGGATGTTATATCATCAAGCTTACCACTAACTGCAGCAAACCTGACTGCATGCTGCCCATTATTTGCCGTAGGCCGGGCATGTCAGCGGGCCCATGGTATCACCAGGCCTCTTGCCCGTTTCCTGCCTGTGCAACCCCAGCTTTTGTCATTGCAGGAGCACAGATGGGCTGAAGAGCGAGGGCGTCAAGGGGTCCAGATTCCATCAATCTAGGGAGGATAGCTCAGTGGCAATGTGCGCGCCTTGGAAGCAAAACGACACAAAGCAACACAGGTTCGATCCCCGAGTCTGCGCTTAGAAACCTCTGGGTGTTTAAGCGCATTATAAATAATGCAACTAAGACAAAAGAAACAATTATGCAATTAAAAAACAAACAATTCCTGTAACAGCACCTCGATGCCCGTGGGCTGTGTGAGCACTTTAAAAATGCTAAAAATAAATAAATAAATAAATAAATAGGGCTGGACGTGCAGTCCCAGGCGTCCCCGCGAGCAAAGTCCAGGCCACAATTTACTTACTGTAGGGTAATAAGGGCACCAATGTTCCAGGGTCACTGCCGCTTTCAGGTGCAAGGGTCCTGCACTGAGCCCACACTGCCTTCCAGGCACAGGTCACCTGCCGCACGGGGGGGGGGTCAAGATCGCAAGGCAGGGGTATCATCAGGCAGTCCAAGGGTGCATCAAGGTACCCCCCCCTGAGCTCCCTTTGTAGGCTTCTCTTCACCGCCCCTGCTCCACCAATCCACCCTGTGCGCTACAGGACCTGCTGCACTATGCCTCACCTTAACAGTACACAGATGTATAAAAGACTTTCCCGGGGCGGCTCGGTACTGAGGCCTCCTGAGCCTGGGAGGTAGCTCCAGATGATGTCTCTGCTGCTAACGCCTGCTGATGGAGCGGGGGACAGAGCCTCACGGTTGCCGCTGGTGTGGACCTGCAGGGCAAGTCAGGGAGAAATGCTTATCAGCCTGGGCACTAGCCCGGCTGCTGCCTCAGGGTTCAGCAGGGCCGCCAGCAGGGACGTCATTTGGTGGTCGCCAGTGGTCACAAGTGCAACACCTGTGTGCTCTATTGCTGCTCCTGCAACCCCTGCAACCCCCCTTGCTACTCGAAGATTGTTTTTTCTTAAACTGAAGCTCCTGAAGTAGCTGGGGCCTCTACAGCCCCTGTGGTGCGGGGGCCCTCCCACACTAGGTGTGGGTGTGCCTGGACACAGTCTTCACCCATCAGGGTAAAGGCTGGACCCAGGTGTTGCCGCGCAAGATGGAAGCGCTCAGTAGGGGTTGGAACCGACGGTGACCTTTGGCACGTGTCACATGCCACGCTCAGCTTCAACCCCTTCTCATCCGGCTTCCTTGCGTTTCATATATAGGAACCAGGAAGCTCTCCCAGCTTCCTGGTTCCTGTTTGTGAGCAGCACAGAGGAGTCGATGGTGGCCTGGAGTGACAGACCAAACCTGGAAAAACAGGTACATCCTTTTTTAATGTTATTATAAATGTGATGTGTATTTTGTATATGTGAAGTGCATCTCAGATTTATGTATGTCAGATGAAGTGTGTGTGTGTGCGTGCGTGTGCGTGTGTGTGTATATATCCTTGTGGGGAGTTGGGTATGAAAACATGCACATGCTGTGGGGACTTGATTTCGCTGTGGGGCGCTAAACCCAAGTCCCCACATGGTAATGCCTTGCAAATGACTTAAAACAACTTAAAAGGCATCTGTAGCAATTTTTATAACTTTTGAAAATATTTCCTTGTGGGGACCTGTGTTTATTTTCGTGTGTTGATTTTTTTTCTCAGCTCTGTCCCCGCAGGCTGGATGCGGTATTGCAGTCATCAACACACGGTCAGGAATTTAAACACACTTCAGAAATCAGATGCCCTACATTCTTAGGGAGCAGACAGCAGATTCATGGGAAACATTTATACACAAATGAATTTAGTTTTTAATGGCCTGAACCCTTTACTCTTTGTGTTTAAATGGAAAATAATGAAATTGAGCTGTTTTTGTGCATTTTGTATGTTTACAGAATTGAATAGAATCAATACTCAACATAAGTCTTCCCTCGTTGCACAACACACTTCCAGTTTAAGTATTGGCTACTTTTGTAACAAACAAATCAAAATGTGACTTACTTTACCTCCTCATTGTTCTGTGATTTTGTTGAAGTCCCCATGTGGGTTGTGTGTGATGATATTGAATTCCATGCTGTGAAGACACCATATTGTGTGCACTGATGCCGTCTGATATGTGATTTAATTGAATGTTGGCTTCAAATGTTGTCTGATTATACAACAATATTCACAGGGTTGATGTTTAATTGATACTTATTTGGTCTCATTACAAGTTTGGTGGTAAGGGGAAAAAGTGGTAGTAATGGAATTGCCACCAGTTTGACTAATCTGCTGATATAAGGGTTATTGAAAATGGATGCTAATTCCTCTGGTCGAATTAACCCTGAAGAAATGAGCGCTGGTGGAATAAGCAATGAAAACCAGTGGTAATTCCCCTGGGGCTAAATCCGCCAGCGGAATTAGCTTCTGGAACAAGAATGCTCATTCCATCGTATCTTCAGGTTAAAATACTGAATGAAACACTGCCAAAAATAGTGTCCAATATAACCAAAAACAAAGTGCTTCACCCATGATGCCATGGTCTTGTACAAAAGTACACCACCAGCATATATGGTGACCCAACAAAGGCAATCGACCTGGATTGTGGATAAATGCAATCAACATCAAACACACAGGGTTCACAAGTGCAAAGGGTAGGTCCGATGAGGGGGGGTGTTCACCTATGTGATTGTAATGTAATGCAAACTCTCTGACAGCCATGTGCTAGAAGGACCTGCCCTCTGACCCAACACATAAGAAATGCTTCTCCACTGGACAAAGCCCTGCAGAACAACATCTGGGCATGAAAGGAATGCAAAAACCCAAATTAACAAATACTGAACTACGAGTCCCCCAATGTATAGGAAAACCATACCTAGGCAGGAGTCCACACAGTTCTCCATAGTAAGATGACAAACGCAACACTGACAAGCAGAGATGACACAAAAGCTGCACCATATGAATACCATTTCAAAAAAGCAGGATCACTATCACAAAGTGCACAAGATTATAAAAAAGCATTTCAAGGCACATGCATGAGTGCACAGTATTGAAGATCCAAAGATAACATGTCTGTTCGCAATCCAGTTACAGCGTACGTCTGTTACCACTGGTGGAAATGAGTTAATCTCCTAGTGGCATTAACCATCCCCCCCCTCATTCTATGAGGCATTGCATGATCCAGGGAGAGCAAGAACATATGTAACAATTGTGTCATGTGTACATTACCTGACATATTGACCATCATGCCATGACTACTTGTTCAAAACCAAACTAAAAGCCTACCTCCTCGCCTCCGAGTTACTCTCTTAACCTACCTTCCATCTGCCTGCTAGCTAACATTTCTCTCTCACCTCTAATCTGTCCCTCACTTCCTCTATCTCCACTCTAGCACTTCACCCATCATGGTAACATCCTGAGCACAGCTGGCCGTATTGCATACCTGCACTTAAAAATGTCCAATGTTGGTTGTCCACATTCTATGTATGTTGTAAGGGTGCAATAGAAAGACTCATAAATGAGTACTTCCGCGCACCAAGCGGAAGTACCTGTGGAGTACCTCTTGACCTTGCAGGCTGCCGGAGTGACCAGAGATTAACCGCGTTCAAATTGGACATTTTAGAAAATTGGGTAAAAACAAGCTGCAGAACAGTGTTTCACCTGAGGCCACACCCACTTTTGGCATACGCCTATTTAAACATCCCGGTGCGCGCACCAAGCGGAAGTACCTGTGAAGTACCTCTTGACCTCGCAGGCTGCCGGAGTGACCAGAGATTAACCGTGTTCAAATTGGACATTTTAGAAGTATGTTGGAGCGAAGCCTTATTACATATGATTAGAGACTTTTTCATCTCCTACTTACATTCTATCTTGGTATAACATTTAACATTGTATTTGCCTTTAGAATTGGGTAAAAAGCTGCAGAACAGTGTTTCACCTGAGGCCACACCCACTTTTGGCATACGCCTATTTAAACATCCGGGCGCGCACACCAGCGCGCGCACACCAAGTGGAAGTACCTGTGAAGTACCTCTTGACCTCTTTGCCTCGGGGTCGCGGGGTCCACAGGCTTCACGGTATCTTCCGCTCTCATCTGCAAGCAGGATGCAACTTCGCACCCTTAAAGCTGCTATGCCCCTTCCATGGGGCTCCCAGGCGGTAAGAGGCGAAAGAATCCTATTAACACCTGTGCCGTGGCAATGTGCGGCGAGCATGACATCTCCACCCCTCGTTCGTGGAAGCCGAAAGAAAGAGGTATGGCTTCACCGAGCTTGGGGAATTGTAAAGACATTCGTACATTTTGAAAGAGGCCAGAGAAAAGACCATTGTTAACGCTGGCTTGGGGGCGGGACAGTTGCAAACTGAAAAAACAGGCTCGAGTGTCACGCTCTGTACTATAACACCAAGCGCAACACAGAAAACATGCGAGTCAAACCAGCTTCCCCCAGACAGCTCAACACCCCCAATCTCTGAGCCCCAGGTTGTTCATATATCCCTTTCTGAAGGAACATCGATTTCAGATCCCCAGTGTTGTTCGATTCCCCTGTAGAAGGAAACAGGAGCTCTGCTTTAAGTGTTTCCTTTATGCAACCAACACCTAGGAAACCTCTAAACTCGCTTCAAATGGGTATCGAGCAGACTGGCGAAATGCAAAACGGAAAGTTACTTGAAGTGACATTGCACGCCATGAACATGGCAATCCAGGCACTAGGCAAACTGTATGAGTCTATTGACTCTAAACTTGCTAAACACTCAACTAATATGGAAGACATACGCATTTGGCAGGAAACGTTTGAACAACAACTCACAACCAGACTTCTGCCTCTGAATTAGGCTAAAAAACCAAAAGTATCTGGGATAGCGGTTGCTTGCCAAACATCCAATGTCAGTGAATCCCTAGAGCCTGGCAAGCTCAAAAAAGCAATTGCAACTATACCATATATCGAAAAAGTTATACTTGAGTTAACGGAGCCGTCCCAAGCCCCGCAAAACAAAAAACTAGCAGCAGAATCAGTAATTAGCAGCAATCAGGGTGTTCCTTTGAAAATAGATTATACCATCTTCAATGCAGGTAAAGCAGGTATTTACCCCGAAAATGTTAAAAGGGGGTAACAGCGAGCACCAAGAAGTTTTTTAAGGCCATTAACCTACCTCAAAAAAGTGCAACCTCTGCTTCTTAGGCTATAAAGAAAAAATATAAACAACAAGTATTAGCAAAAGAGAATAAAAGTCTAATGAAAGTCCCGGTTAATCAGATGCCATATGCCCCATTAGATGACTTACTGCAGCACTAAGACAAAAGCTATTCAGAGTCTTGCTCTGAAACAAACAATCAATTGAAAAAAATGTAACATCCGACTGCCCTAAAGCGGGAGCGATAGCACTGGCACAAGCCCGAGACTTAGAAGCAATGAATCAACATAGACTGGAGATACGGAAAGCCGTGGATGCTTATATGGCCAGCCATAGAGCTCCGGAAGTCAACAAACAGGGTGAAGTGAGAGAACTGCAGAAGCTAACCGCCGAGAGAGAGAGAAGCTCAGAACGATATTGCTTGCAAGCAGGGCCCACAAGGGTGAAGGAGAACCTAGCCACAATACACATAATGGTGTAGAACCTCTAAACCCTTGTGACTCCCTCTCAGCTGTAGCGCCAGCATCAAATATGCAACAGACAGCTAAAAAGAGGAACAATGACTATGTAGCCAGCAGTTCACACATGACTGCTGAAGTTTTACACAGAATTGAAGCAGCACTGAGATCTATTGAAGCTAGTCACAAACCTACAAGTTTGAACAAGCCTCAATTGGAGGAAAGGAAAAATGAAAGAAGTGAGAAACCAAACTTTGACCCTGAACTAGGACCGAAACATTTGGCAACATATTCCCTGTCACTAGCATGCCGTCCGCCCCCTGGAGTACAATATGATCTAAACAGATTGGTAATGGCTTTTTTTTTCAGAAATAACAGTTAGAGGACATAACATCCTCAGACATTGATTGTGTAGAATTTACCAAAGATGGAAAGCTCATCTCAGTTCGACTCTGGCTAAACTCCCGAGTCGTTCAAAATGTAATATGGTCATCAAAAAAAGCAATACATAATTTGGGTTTTGTGTTAAGCCCAGAACTAACTACCAATATAAAGCCAAGTGTTGAATTAGATGAAGTGATTGATCATAGAAGCAATGCAGTTCAAGAGAAGGTGGCAAAACAAGACAACAAATGCCCAACACCTGTCAATGCCATTGCCCCCAGAAGCCATGATAACTAGACAGATCAAATCAAAAAAACTTAGCCACACTTTCAAGTTGGAACACAAGAGGGTTTGCCCATTTACTCAACAATGATGATAGTAATTTGGGGAACATAGATATCATATTATTTCAAGAGGCGTGGCTAACGTCAGTTCCGGTATGAGATAATCAGGATATTTATCTAAACCCCGCACTCAAACATTCTTCTGGAAGACCATCCTCGGGGCTTCTAATTGCCATCAAATCAACAAAGGTAACATCGTCAGAATTATGGGCAATGCCAAACAACCATATGCTGATGGTGAAGGTGGTTATCGGGGATATTAGATATGCAATCCTAAATATATATTGGAATAGCATGGCAATAACAGAAACTAAATTGTACCAAGATTTGACAATGCTTTGGATTTAATTGAAACTGACCCTACGGTGTCCCATGTAGTAATGCAGGGGATCTTATCATCAATTGTTGGGAAAGCAAAATCCAAAGTGATAAACTCAAAACACACAGATGGAAGTTGTTTACGAAACATCGAAATCTCCATATGCTTAATGGTGCATTCAAAACAGATACGCCACCTCATGCTACTTGCAAACGAGGGTATAATCACTCCATAATTGATTACGTATACGTAAATGAGAACTTACTTTCAGCTGTAGTAGGCTTTGAGGTGTTGCACTCAGAAAAAAGTGACCATAATATTTTGGCAATGACTTGGGAGAATGAGTATCAAAAAACAATCTGTAATAATGCTCAGCAAGAAAACCATCTATGTGTTAATCCTGGGATGAATCGTCTTAGATGGTCTGAGGAGGGTTTACAGCATTTCAACACATTTCTGACAAATTTGCTCTCTAAGGAAGCAGGGAGTAGAGGTTATTTGGGAACGGAATATGGTAATGCAATGCAACTCTTCCAGAAGCCCAAACCAACATATGTCAAATCAATAGCCAAACCTCATTTACATTCATTTGACTTGGAACTGAAATTGAGAAAAAGGGCATATCGAGCCGAAGTGAGGCGCATAGCTTGTAACCCTCCGGATCAGAAGGCACTTCAACTCAGGAAGATTAAAAATCAATATGTAAATTGGGTAATACAACATCGAGCCCAATTGTATCAAAATGATGGTGCAAACATGCTGAGCATTCTAGCCACCAAAAACACGGCGAAAATGTGGTCAATCATTAATCAAGTGACGGTTGGCTCACAGGTTGCAATTCAAGCGAATGCAGTCAACGAACATAAATGGGTACAGCACTTTACAGAACTTTATGCCGCTCCACAAGGTAGTGAATGTCCGGTGGGCAATAAGTCTATGCAAAAATTCAACTTGGATTTTGATCAAGAGGATATATGGCTCTTGATTAAAACAGCAAGCAACTCAAAGGCGTCAGGCCCTGATGGGTTATCCAACTACTAGTTGAAGTTGCAACCGGAGCTTTGGGCCTCTATATTATATAAAATATTCACAGCTATAAATCAAGAGCAGGTTATCTCAAATAGTTGGACCCATGCCATAACTGTGCCCCCATTTAAAAAGGGTGACCGTCAACTGCGGACCAGTTACCGTTCCATTTCACTGCTTGACGTCCCTGGCAAAATCTATGGAAGACTTTTATTGAAAGAACTAAATAAATGGACCATGGCCCAGCAGTTAAATGATCCATTCCAAGCAGGCTTCGTATCGGGGTTGGGCACAATCCTAAACATTTTATGCCTAAACTTGATAAAACAGCAATACGCAGAAAAGGGCCAACCATTATACTTGGAATTTATCGATTTTCAGGCAGGATTTGATTCGATTGACAGAACAATGCTATAAAATAAATTGAAAAAACATAAGTGTCCTGTTTCCATATTAACCTTGGTTAGGCTACTCCACATGAACACTACGATGCAAGTACGTCTAACATATGGAGGCAACTTATCAGCAATGATAGCCACTAAGAGAGGTTTGAAACAAGGATGTCCTCTTGCATCATTTTTGTTTAATTTTTTCATTCTGGACATGGGTGACATATTCACTAGTACAATCTGTGACGCACCGAGGCTAGGCAATCAAAAAATAAAATACTTACTCTATGCCGATGATTTGGTAATTATGTCTGAAACCCCTAGTTGGCTGCAAAACATGTTACAAGCTTTAGATGTATACACCAAAAAGAATAACATGATCGTAAATATCAATAAATCGCAGGTGGTAGTATGCAAGTCGAACATAACCCAAAAAAAAAGAAAACAAGAAGGCCCGTGGAGAATTCAAAACACAACTGTGGTTGATCATTACAAATATCGATGCATTGTGTTTTCCAATACAAATAACCAAATCCACCACAGATTTGAATTAGAATCTAAACTACGAGCTTTGACATCACAAGCTAGAATATTAGCATATAGGTTTGGGAAATTTTCACTTAAA
Source organism: Ambystoma mexicanum (assembly GCF_040938575.1). Lineage (NCBI taxonomy): Eukaryota > Metazoa > Chordata > Amphibia > Caudata > Ambystomatidae > Ambystoma > Ambystoma mexicanum. The sequence continues at coordinate 646,628,668 of NC_090923.1, forward strand.
CATGTCCTATCATTTTATCAAATGAAAGTAACACCAATCTTAATATATGGCATGGAGGCCTTTTGTGTTGTAAAAAAAGAGGAGTGGAATAAACTGGAAGCCAGTTTTTGGAAGAAAGTATTGAATTTACCCAACTGCACCCCTCTACCCTTGATCTGATACGAACTGGGGTCGCTCTCTTTGTATTCTCAATTGTTATGGAAAATGTGTTCCTTGTTACGCAAATGCCTATTGTGCACTCAAAGGCACAATGTATTGAGTATAGTAGCTAAAGATCTGCTATCAAACTGTAACACATTATCAAAAACCTGGTGTAAAACAACATACAATGCTATGACAGAGGCATCTATTGATTTGGAATTGTTAATGAACAACTTTTCCAATCTGACAGGATTCAGAATGTGGCGACCTGTGCTCGATATAAAGACTTTGATACATCATTGTTTGGGGCAAAAAGGTATAGACAAATGGCTGAATATCTGATTAATTGTCCCTCACCACGCATTCGATGTCAGTATATGTGTTTTAGGTTTAATTTGTGGCATACGCGTGAGGTATTGGTGAGAAGGAAATTAATCCATAAAAAGTTAATACATTGCCGGTATTGTTTAAATGAATGTGAACCTGAAACACTGAAACATTTATTGGTGCAATGTCCTGCTCTGATTGTAATTCGCAAACAATTCTTCCAAAGGGTGTTTAATTTTACAGTATACCCAGATCTACAGGAAACTTGGCAATTGGTTTTCTCATGTCCAAGAGTAGCCGTAAAAGTAGCAATTGCCCACTTTTTGGAAATCACAGTGCCTTACCATAGTTAATGCAGGAAGGTTGAAAGTGAATAATGATGCTTTAAATTTATTGCAATGTATTGACAAGTTATGTTTGAAGCATTTTTCCTCTTCTTTTTCCCTCCTTTTCTTTTAAGCTGATATTGGATCAAATTTTTTCGCAATTTTAAGATTGAACTTCAAGTGTCAAATTAATTGATAGTTTTATTTGTAAATGAAATGAATTGTAATGAAATGAATTTTATGTTTATATGTATAAAAAAATATATATTTGGAAAGTTGTTATGCAAAAAAAAGAAAGACTGACACAGAGGGGTCACAGTGGTTGGCATACACAACAATTATATTATGAAAATTAAAAGAAAACCAATCTTACCCTAACTCAACAAGGTTTCCCTACCTCAACCAAAATAACTAATGTCACGGTCATGATGTCGAAAGCAAAAAGTCTCAATGTCCAATGTCAGAATCCTAACTCTGTCCCTCACACTCTAAGTTTAAATTAAATTAAAAGAAGATATTCCTGGCCCAGAGAAATTACGCTCTTCCCCTGGACAAAAAGACAGTTTGGCGTTTATTAGTTCCTTTAAATGGTGGGGGGATTTATCCCTTCCCCAGCCTTCATTGGGCTCCTGGTGCAGTTTGTCAACTGATAGAATGTCTCCCTTCCCCAGCCTTCTTCATGCTTGCAACACAGTTCAACTTCTTCACTGTCTCTGGGGTCCCCAACCCCTGGATTAGCATCCAAACTGCGGTAGGTCACTGACCCTGGTTGGCAGACCTGGTTTCCTCCTTCCAGGCATTGCATGAAGAAGAGTGGCTTGGATGTTCCTCCAAGCTGTGGTGGGTCCCTAACCTTGATGGTCAGACCTGGTTTCCTTCTTCCTCAGGTCTCCTAGTTTCAAACAGACTTGGTTTGCTCGCCTGCCAAGCTCTCTGTTCCTTTGTACTGTTCTCATAGTTCTTTTATGGTCTATGGATGTTAAATACAGACTTGGTGTACTCCCCTGCCAACTACTCTCTCAGATATATTGCTCTCACAGTTCCCTTTGTCATTTCTCCTATGTGACAGTCCTGGGTCACCTTCCATCCAAGTACTGCCACGAAGAAGATCATGCCTTCTTATCACTTGATATGTCATTTTCTCTAAAGGATCGGAGACCCGGTTTCCCTTGTTACCACGTCTTAGTAAACTGTCTCTTAGGATTTTGTTGGGCTGTCCTCTTTCCCCCCATTTGTTATGCTGTTTAGGGTTTCCTACACCCTCTGGGGACCCCAACCTCAGGTTTAGCCATCCAGTTACCCCCAGGGGCTTGGCTGCAGCCCTGTGGTTGTTTGTGGGCTTCCTGTGTTCTTTTCTGCTTTGCTAGTACTCTGGCATTCCTGTAGGCTTGCTGCAGAGGCTCCAGACTTGCTTCGGTATCTCCCTCTTCACCCGACCGTGTGTTACTGTTGGGCTGTGCTGCTTGCAGTTACCATAGCCAGCCTTTCAGTTTGTTTAACGGTACCGGTAGAGATCGCCCTTCAGCATCTCCGTGCTTTGATCCGACTTGTGCTGGCCTTCTCTGCGAACCTCGGTCCGTCTCGCAGCTCCTCTCTGGAGCGTCTGACAATCGGGGGAGTCTGTTGTCAGTCTTTATGCTCCCAGCCAGTAAGCTCTGTGACTGAAGACTAGACCTTTCAGATAGATTTCTTTCAGTGATCCGTGTGGCTCTGCGCCTCTTCCTCATCGCAGTTGCTTGCTTCAGATCTTCATTCTATTTATCCATATTCTTCCTCGTCTCAGTTCTTCCTACTTCATCCATACTACAGAAGTGTATAGGATAGGAGGGTAGGGGTGAGAAGAGTGGGGGTGAAGGAGAGGTGGGCCAAGGTGGATACTGTGTTTTCCCACTATAGTCATAACCAGTCCCATAGGAGTTTTCCCCTCCCATTAGATCCACCCTCTAAATACGACCCACAGGGGGACTATCGTGTAGCAGCCCCACCTCTCTCGGCTCATGGGAGTGGGCTCCCCCTACGGAAGCAGTGACGACATCCTGGGATTCATCACAATGTCGACTTGTATTGTCCCCGGTGACTGTTCCATTTGCTCCTCTTCACAACCTGGTCATAATGTCCCTCAAACTCATCCCATTTGATGTTCCCGTTTGCAGGATGATGCTATTTTCACTTTGCTTTAATTCCGTCGGCGGAGTTATCATTCAGTAATTGCTCCAATTCCCTGGTGATAGTGATAATTCTACCAGGCATTGGGGGATTTACTGAAAGATGTTGTTTTCTGCTGCTAGTTCCACTGAATCAGATTATTGCTACCATCAAGGGTTGGTGTTTGCACATATGGACGCATAATTTGGTCCTAATTCTGCTGGACACAATCACACTTATGGTAATTCTATACAGCGTAATTAGCACCAGCTACCTTTAAACACAAAAGGAGGCTCATTGTTTCTATAACCCCTCCCAAATATGTGTATTATCAAAGTTTCCACAGTGAGAGGCTGTTATAATACAGATGGCCCGACAGTAATGCTATGATGACTTTGAAGTTCCACAGGAAAATAAATGATGATACTGAGATCTTCTTGCAATAATGTGTTCTATTGGAGCACCTGTGGATAAAGAATGTACTAAATTGTATATAGCAAACATTACCACCAAACCATATCTAGGCACAGCAAGTGTGAGGATGATATTAAAGTCTCCCCCCCCCCAAAAAAATGGTATGTCGTGATTCCAACATCCTCACAAGCATACTGTTTGATAATGGTCCACATGCATTATGTCTGATAATACTGAATTTCCTACCTGATGGTTTATACTGAAATACCCACAAGTGCTTTGTGGGATGATTTTAAGATTTACACTGAGGTGATGCTCATAAACCTACCACGAGGATAATTGATAAAATTGCAATTATGGGCCAGGTTGGTGTGCAATGATATTAAAGATCACAGAGGCGTGCTTTTTGATCACCTAAAAGTTGTAACCCCGCTGCTACTGAGAATGAGTATGTCACTCTTTTGGAACTACCTTCCCAGTGCTAAGAACAGGACTTATAGGTTTATAATATATTTCCCACAAATATTTTATTTCTATTTGTATTATTTCTATTTGTATTTCTGGAGTGATAAATGCCAAATAGTGCTTAGTAATGCAGGAAAATGCATGCAGGGGTTCAGGGGTGCTGTATAATGTTATTGAAGTTACTAGATGTATGTGTAAAATGATATCCAAGTATCACAGGGATGGTGACAGATAAAATTAAAAATCACACTGATTATGCAAATGCAATGCTGTTCTCTGTTTGTCTTGCTAAATAAATAGTTGTTTTTTAAAAAAAACTCACTTACCGGTAGGTGGTGTGAGGTCACATTGAAGTGCACACGAAGATTTCTTTTATTCAAGTTACTTTAATTTCATTTCATGTAGCGCAAACCTAGCTTGAGAGCAGTGGCGAGCTTTACAGTAGGGGCATGCCACCATTGGGGCGTGATATTTTATACAGTATCACAGTATCACATGTTTTTGGTGTTTTCCAAGAACTAAAGGATGTTAGGGGCATTTTGAGCCTCTGCCCAGATTGAGTTCCAGGTGGTCGGGCACAGTAAAATATGATGTGTTTTGGTATTACATTCCCCACAAGGATGGCGTTTGATGATATTGAGGTCCTACAGGGATGGTGTGCCATTGTATAGAAATCCCCACAGGAATAGTAAGTAATTATGCTGAAGTCCCCATAGAGCTGATATATGATGGTACTGAGGCCCCCAAAGGGATGGTGGGTGATGAGGGCCCCAAAGGGATGGTGGGTGATGATGATGAGGTCTCCACAGGGATGTTGTTTGATGATATAGAGGTCCTCACAGGGATCGTGTGTCATGGTATAGAAGTCCCCACAAGAATAGTATGTAATTATGCTCAAATCCCCATAGAGATGGAATGCAATGATATTGAAGCCTCCAAATGGATGGTGTGTGCTGATGTTGAAGTCCCCGCAGGGATGATATGCAATGATATTGAAGTCCTCACATTGATAGTGTGTGATCATGTTGAAGTCTCCTTAATGAAGAGGTATAATGATATTAAAGTTTTCATATGTGGGCTCTTTGACATTAAATTCTTTGCAGATATATAGAGTAATGATGCTGAAGTTCCTCCAAGGAAGCAAAAAAGAGGTTTGTGAATATTTTGAAGTCATTTAAAGAAGTATTTATAGACCGTAGTGTGGTTTATGTTAACTTTAACTCATGGAATGGTAACGTAACATCAAGCTCTGCTAAGTACATGGGCAAATCAGTAATATGACCTGACAATGGAGTCCTTATGAGTTGGGAGGCATTTCAGCGGATTTACCGCTGGATTACACGTGGTGGTGGCTGAGTAAGTCCCCACTTTTCCAGAATCCATTGGACTCTATGGGGCATTTTTGGCAGAATTACTGCAGCAGTAATCCCGCCACAGTAATTCCACTGAAAATGGGCAGAAAGTCCACGATTTGCCTCCATAGCTGGAGGTGAACACTGCAACTTTCCGCCAAACTCATAGTTGGTGGAAAGTTGCAGTGGTAATGCAGTGCTAACAGTATTTACCACTGCATTTTACTGCACCATCCAACTCATGAGTCCAAATATCTTTAGTTACTCTTCTGCACAACTGTTACCCCTGATGATCCCTTAATTGCACTGATCATTTTCTCACTCTCAATTATCCTTAGTCGATGCGCTAGTAGCCGGTCACACTTCTCACCTCCGTCGTAGTAACTGCATCTGGTTCTGAACAGTAGTCTCACTGCATCTTCTATAAGTTTATTTTTATTGATTTTTAATTCTGAACGTAATTTTGTAGTAGGATTTATCATACACTGTACTTCAACTTTACCTATTTTTTCTTTCAACAACCTCTTTTCCTTTTACCTAACTTTCTGTTTTTTTACTCAAGAGGCCAATCAACATACCCCTCATGTAGCATTTAAATGCCTCCCAAACAGATTCCACCGACACTTCATCTGTCCAGTTTTTTTGAACAAAAAACATAGCCTCTTCCACAATTTTCTCTACAGTCTCTACATCATTGAGCAATGTAGTGTTCATTTTCCAGAAGCTAGTTTTTGACATTGGGAAGGTTAATGACAACTCAATTGAAACTGGTGCATGGTCAGATATTAAGATACTGACAATGTCTGCCCTTTTTAAATTTTCTGTGCATATAGCTGATGTTAAAAGCAGATTAATATACGAGTATATATTATGTCTACCAGAATGAAACTATTAGCACCTGTTTAATGGATGATACAATCTCCATATATCTAGTAAATTGAACTCTACCCTAAGATCTTCAAAGGCTCTTCGTTTGACCCCCTCTTCAGAATCCGGTGAGTTAACACTTCTGTCCCATTGTGGATCCATTGCCACATTAAGATCACCCCCCAAAATTAGGTTATTTTGGTCTAAATTCTGTATAAACTGAGCCAGAGAGACAAAGAATGATCAATCCCCCCCTTTGGAGCATAAACATTGCAAATACTGTAAGTTTAATTCTGCACATTCATGGTGATACATACTATTCTTCAATTATTGTCTTTTTTTGCATGTAATTCCAGATATAGGCAAATTCTTCCACACTAATGTACAGATCCCTCTGCAACTGGAAGTAAAAGGTGAGCAAAAAACATTTCCTACCCATCCTCGTTTCAATTTCTCAGCATCAGTATCCAATAAGGGAGTCTCTTGTGATAATGCAATATCAGCCCCCATTTCATTTAATTGGCTCAAAATTAATGTTCTATTCGTTGTACAGTTCACTCCATTAACATTCCAGGAGACTACTTTAATATAATCCTTGCTTCTGTTCATCACTGACAATTTGTCTGTACTCAAACCTGTGAGAGTCCACGCACCATTACCATATACAAACACAGAAAACCCCAGTAAACACACACAAAATCACACACAATTACTTGGTCTTGTCTAACTCAACCCTGAAGTACCTCCCAGCTGTTGTATATGCAATGAGAACCCCATTCCCCACTCCCCATTAATTCTTCATCCTAAAGCATTAAAAACTCATTGGGCCTCATTATAAGAATTGCGGAAAGGGTTAACGGGTGCCGCTAATGGAGGCGGACTCGTTAACACCATTTTGTAATATTACGAGGTCCCCTCACGGGACCCGATGTGGACGTCTGGTCTTACCATAGTGGATTCCACAAGGGGACCAGGGAGGTAACAACGGGCCAGTCATAATCGGCCCGTTGTTAGCTCCCGCACCCATTCCCATTGAGCCCTATGGGGGCTCAAATGGGAATGGGGAAGGTTGGGGCCCAGGTTCCCAGTAGGAGGAATTACCGGGCCCTCCAAACTCGGAATGGCCCGGTAATTCTCCATTCAGGGAACATGGACCCGGTTTTGGAGGCAGCCATGGTGCCAATAGCACCATGGATGCCTCCAAAGTCGTAATGAGGCCCATTGAGTTTAATCCTTCAGCTCTTTGCACCTTTCATTCAGATCTGTACAATTCCATTTAAGACAATGGGCCTCATTACGATGTTGGCGGTAGCCATGCCTGTAGTACAGGCATGGCTGCCGCCGGTATTTGATTTTTATCCGGCGCCCAGAAAAGGGCAATTACCGGGTCATTACCACCTTGCCGGACCCGGTAATTGCCCTTTTCTGGGCGCCGGTAAAAATGATTCCCCATTCCCATTGAGCCCTATAGGGCTCAATGGGAATGGGGAGGGTGGTAGCAACGGTACCGTTATTAACGGTACCGTTGCTACCATCAAGTTCTGCTCATGGGTGCCGGTACGGCCACCAGGTAAAACCTGATGGCTGCAAGGGCACCCACGAGCAGAACTTCTAGTATGGTGGTACGGTAACAATGGTGTTGGTAGCGATACCAGCGCTGTTGTTGCCTTACCGCCGCACTCGTAATGAGGTCCCAATTAATCTTTCCAATCAATAAACCAGCGTTATCTACGGTCGCTCTATTTTAACCCTTTCTAACATTGAAATGGCTCACATCGAACCACATGCAAGCACTCAAAGCCCCAACTTTCTTTCCCTCCACTGAATAGTATAACAATAATCATAGTAGTGTAGTGATCATTCCACCTTTTCGTGCTTGGTCTATGAATATTGGACCCTTTATAATCTCCTATCATCATTTTGTACCTATCCCCTAATTCGTTCCTTACCTAGACTATATTCAGGTGCCGCCCCCCATATGAACAAGTAACCTTGCAGTGGTGAAAGGCAGGCATTACAGTCTGGGACTTTGTGACAATATATATCGAAACAGTGGCAAAAGTATATATTCCATGCAGCAGGGATATCTTGACAGTACTAACAAAAGGCACCCCACATTGATCCATTAAGGCAAAGGTAAAGTCTGCATACAACTCCAATTCTATTATAGCTTGTACTTAAACTTGTTACTCCCTGCTTATCCAACAGATTCCTTTTTGGTCATAGAGGCCTCTGCTCTTTAGGGCCAACTAGGTATCACTCTGATAGTGGTCTGTCTTATGTAAACACTTGCTCATGCCCTAGTTTGACCTGACCTTCTTTTAGGTGTTGGTTAGAGAAGTCTATCAAATTAGACATACACCTTGTAAAGACATCCATAGCACCATAACTAAGGGCACTCGTCTTTCAGAAAATTTTGCTTTCCCCCAGTGGCTAAACACATCTGAATTACAATACTACCAAAAGCACAACAATATATTCAGATTAATATCGAGAGTATACCAGAATAGGAGATTGTCTGCTATTGAAATACTCATTACACTCTGTACCCACCAACCAAACACCTGCATAAGCCAACAGCACCAGGCACCATACTTGAAAGTGTGGGGTACAAGCCGGTTTTAAGCAGTACATCTTCCATAATTTGCTTGTTCTCACCGAGTATTGCTCCACTTCTCCTGCTTATTGCGCCTGTTCACAACTGCCTTCCACCCCACTCTCCATCCCAACAAGCAAGAACAATATCCCTAGTCCCCTCTCTTAGGTGCACTGGGCTTAGAGTGACACTGGCACAGGATTATGCCAGAATACCACCCACCCACTCGAGACCCCAGTGTAAGCCCTGTGCAGCATCAACCTCCCAGCCGGGGCAAAGAACCCAGCATCCAAGCAAGTGCACAACAGCAATACCAAACAAGCTATGACACCGGCAGTGCACAAGACCAGCCCTAATAACACAGGCACCAATGCACCATGAAACACTACAGCCAAACGAGATCAAACCAAACACACGCTCGTAATACGCCCAAGCGTCCAGGTCTTGTCAGCAACACCCCTGGAAAGGCTTGAGGCAAGTGCCATTGGAAAGGACGAGACACTGAGCAAAACCTACACATGGACTCCTCCACTGATGCCAGACATGCATATAGAAATTGGGCAGAAACGAATGAGGCTCAGCCCACAGCATCCATCAAAGACCTGGCAAGCACCCCCAATCCCCTGCCGTTGGTGACATGATATGATAGGTTATTTATAATGTGCTTAATACCCAGAGGTTTCTAAGCGTGGACCCGGGGATCGAACCTGTGGTGCTCTGTGTCGTCTTGCGTCCAAAGCGAGCATGTTGCCCCTGAGATATCCTCCCGAGAAGATGGTCGACCTCCCTCCACAACAACAGCGAGAACATCAACCCACCCTGAAATAAAAAAACACAGCAATGGGAGAAGGATCCGCACTTCCCTGCAAAGGATTCTTTCACTGTTAAGTGTGGAGAAATATGGCCCAGGTCGGCCCTGTTTCAAACAAACAACAATATCTACATTTTGCCCCCCCTCCCAACCCATGTTCCAAGCCTCCACGTTCAGTGACGTCCCATCCCGAAACATCATCTTCGTCGCACATCTCTCTCCAGTCACCATTTCTACTCATATGCTCCCTTCATTCTGAGACTTCGGCCCAACAGCATTCTCCATACTGCAACCGCACTCCAAGCTCGGGCCTACCCTCCCGTTAAAAACCCAGATGTGGGCCGGGCTCTGACCAGTTGTCGCCACGACTATTGTCCATAACTGACAGCGCCTCAACCATATATCTCATCAGACCAATCCCTGCCCTACCTGCACATACCATGCCGCAGACTCTTACTTCCTAATAGAGGATGGGACCCAATAATGCTCTCATTCGTATGCACACATTCAAAACTCTGTCTCGAGCTCATTATAAACAACTGTGAGCTATTCAATTATATTGAAAAATAACATCAGCAACATGTAAATAAAAAATAAACATAGAAGAAAGAAAACAGGAAAATAATCCTTTGTTTAAATATGTGCCCTGTGTGAAATAGTTAATTCTGAAGAATCCTTGTTGGCTGTTTTCATCTGAGCCAAAGTTCAGCCTCTGCAGGGTCTTCTGTACTCTTCATGCCACTGTCAAAGAATATCTTCAAAATCGCTGGCTTCACCAAGATGACTTTAATGTTTTTCTCTGCAGCCAGATCCTTCACTTCCTTAAATGCTTTCCTCTTCTCCACTATTTCGTTGGGATAATCTGGGTATACAGCCAGGGCTCCCCCATCAGAAGATAGTTTAGCTTTATCCATCACTGCCTTCAGGATTTTATCCTTTGTGCTTACTTTTGTGAGCACCAGAGTGATATGCCGTGATTTACAAGAAATAATTTTACCAGCTATATATGAATAATCCAAGTCTTCAGAAAAGACAATCTTCTTTCCAAGCACTTCTGCTACCAAGGACACGCATATCCAGGCCCTTGCCCAAATCAGCATTTTCTTGCACACCCAAGCAGCCAAAGGTTAAGGTTTCTGCTTGCCATTTCCAAGTTCGGGTTCTGTTTCTTTAAATTGGATATTTCACCCTGCAGATCATTGTAGGCTCTAAAACTCCCTTCCACCTCTGAAGTCAGCGCTGAGTTTCCAGTTTCCACTTTTGTAACCCGGATCTCAAGATGTTAACCTTTGTAGTGAGTTAATTCAAAGAAAACTTAGTTTCAGCCACATCTTCGGAAACCTTCAATAAAAGTGCATAGATGTCACTGATACCAGGGGTGTCCTCCAGCTCATTGCCTTGTTTGGATTTTTTGGGGATGGGATTTTCAAGTCCCTCAATCTTCTTTTTGTTCTAAGTACTCATTTCTGGTCTAGTGACTTCAAATTCACAGACAGGGGAGGGAGCAGGAGCTGTTGTACTAAGCTGCTGCCAGGTCGGCTGACATTCCAGAATCCGAAAGTGTGAATGATGATAGTTGATACCAAACCAGGCTAATGAAACTCAAAAACACAAACTACTATAAAAACCTCAATCGCACAATACCATATGTTTCAGGTGACAGGAGTTGAGAGAGTGATAAAGATGCGGACAAGAGGGAAAGAAAATCGGCACCGTAGGAGATACTGATTGTCCGAGAGAGCTGATAAGTGGAATTTGTACTTGCTCAACCAACTACAAAAGCTGAGAGGCCAGAAGTGATGGAACAAGGAACACTACTGGGGAAACCCAGAGAACTCTGTGGTGTCCTTGAGCTGTACCCAACCAGAAGAAGCCGAGGTACAGGGTTTGGGCATCCTGCAAACCAGATCCACCCCTAAAGTACCAGTGTCATACTGTCTCATGCAGGATACACATGAGGTAAAATCATCCTCCCGCATACATTCTTGCTTCAGGTTCACTTTGGGCCCATTATTGTGGAGCAACCCACACGACTAAAGCCCCACTCAATTGGGCACAGCACTCTGTTTAAGTCAAACCTTGTTGTTCATCTCTGTAATGCCAGACACCCGTATTGAATTAGCCCCATTGCTACAGAGCAACTAATTTGGCACAACCCCAACTCAATAGGGTGAGTCACTCCCAAACATGCAACTGGGGTGATGTGGATTTATTCTCCATATATTGAAAAGAGTATCTTGTTTGCAAATCAAAAGGTGCTTTCCTTGATGTTGAAAACGCCCCCTTTGACCACCAAACGTATGCAATTATGCTATTTATGTATTTATTTATTGCATTTATAGCAGCGTGCCAAACCCTCAGGCATCAGGGAGCTAGTTGCAGTAAGCGTGAAGTGACATTCCTAAAAGTGCAAGACCACACACACAGGTTGCAACATACAGGTGGTTCTTAGTAGCATAATCTGGTAAGCCACGCCTCAAGGTGCAGAGCTAAATCAGGTATACAGATACATGAGACACAAAATTAGGCTAAATGCATAAACTGGCAAAGTTATCCCTCATGGTGCAGGGGCTACATCTGCAAGATGCATGAGAGACAAAATTAGGGTAAATACACAAACTGGCAAGGCCACACCACATGCTTCACAGGGCTACATCAGGCATACAGATACATGAGAGACAATATTAGGGTAAATGCACAAACTGGCAAAGCCACGAATCATGGTGCGGGGTGGCTACATCAGGTATGCAGGCAAATATAGGACAACGATAACGTACATCATCAGGTTGGGTGCAGGTAACATTGATAGACAGCAACATGCTACATAAATGTCAGATTAGGACCGTGTACAGCAAAATGCAGCATGTAAAACAGATAAAGTAGGTTCCAGGTATAATCCAAGTGCAGTGAGGAGCTGCAAAAGGCAAAGTAGGTCGCTTGCAAGTGAGATGTGTGCACCATTTGGAAGAGCCTGCCCTCGTAGATCGGGTGGCTGCTTCCAATGTGCGGACAACTAGGTAGGTAGAGCAGTGAGTAAAACTTGAATTCACGCTCAAAGTTAGAAAGATGGTCATGGATGTCAAGACAATTGGGGGTGAGGAGCATGGGCACTATCCACTTAGTAAATGAATGATTCAGGATGGATCCAATGAAAGGTGGGGAGCAGGTTAGGGAACATTTAGTCCAAAAACATGTGATGAAGGGAAAGATAGTCAAGATCTAGCTGCGTCTACCACAGGCTTGCATAGATAGATCATAGTGGACGAGGACAGGAGGTCTGCAAGTCATGCTTAGGAGGCAGGAGGAGTATGAGCCAGCTGCGAGTGCGCTAAGAGAGCAGGCTAACAGCGGTTTTGTTATGAGACAGGCTGCTGTTAATGAAGCAGTGATCTGGGTAGGCAGATCCGAATGCCGGCAGCCACGCTTATCCGGCATGATATGAATGAATGAAGTGAGTACGGAGCCGATTGGGCACATGCCATTCTGATGTGCAGAGGCAAGAGACAGGTGAGGGCTGAGTGGAGGTGGAGCGATTGTGGGAGGCATATGCAGTTGCAGACAGTGGCGAGCCAGCACATACACAGAGGAGGTATTAATCTCCTTTCCTTCAGTTCATGGAGGTGTGCACAGCAAAGAAGGTAGCCATGGGCAGGAGTTCCGGACTTAGTCCTTTTGTGCATGATAGAATGTTAGCAACCAGAACATATAGACAGAAGAGAGATATAGTCTTATGTGCCGTACGTGCCCAGACATGCCCAGACAGGGGTCTGAAGCCTTTTATGCTGGCCTTCGATGTCGGACTGAGTCGGCTTCCCCATACAGCTTGAGCCTGCATTCTAGGATGTAATCACTGACAACCAATAGCAAGGTCCAACAGGGGGAGGCAAGCCAAACGTGGCTCCAGCAGGTAGACTGCGGGCAAGATCTTGAAAGCAGGCCTGCACTGCTCACTCAGGTGCTGCAGGGCAGAAGGGGCCCAGACAGGAGTCTGGAGCCTTTTATGCCAGCCCATGGTGTCAGAGTCAACGTTGACGGCTTTGCACTATTCAGTAGGTATCAGACTGATATTGAAGTACCCAGAGAGATGGTGTGCTGTGATATTTAAGTCTCCACGTGGATGGTGTGTAATAAGGTTGAAGTGCCCACAGAAGTGGTGCGTGTTGATGTTTTCACAGCACTGTTGTGTGATGATTCTAAAGTCCCCTCAAAGTGCATGTTGATATTAAGGTCTTCATATGCTTCATATGAATTGGGTTTGATGATACTGAATTACATACGGCATGAATTAGGATTATGATGAGTGTCCCAAAATTATAAGTAATTCTAATCAAGTCCCTGCAAGTTTGCTGTGTCATGATATGGAAGTCCCCAAAGTGATGGTGCATGGAGATACAGAGGTCAATGCAGTGATGGTGTGTGAGGATATTTAAGTTGCCTGTGTTTGATCATCTTGAAGTATTTTACAGGGATAGTTTGTGATAATATGGATTATCTTCACAGAGAAGTTGTGTGAAAATATTGAAGTTTGTATGGGCTTGGTGTGGTGCTGTTGTAAATGTCCCCACAAGGAGGATGTTTGAAGAGTTCATAAATGTTCCCTACAAAATACCTTGGAGGTTCAATTCCATAATTAGAGAATTTAAATGGGAAGTAGGTAGAAACGGAATGGCATTGGGCATGCTTCAGACCACCCTATGAAGCTGGCGTGATCAGAATACCTAATTTTGAACTGTGCTACTTGGCTGGACAGCTGCAGTTTGTGCAGGGTGGCTGGAGCCGACCCATCATTAGACGCAAAACTTTTGAAGACCTCTGTTAGGCAATATTACCTGAAAGAGTGCTTTGGATACATGCGACCTAGCTCACTCAGGCAACGCACCTTCTGACACTGGGCAAGAGGGTGTGGCATAGGATCTGGGGACTTTTGGGGTCATGAAACCATACTCCCCGCACATCTCTCTGGTCATTATACTACCAAGTAGAATTGCTTCAGGAGGGGAAGCTGACTGGGTTTGCCGTACTCAAACGGTTCAGCGTACACAGGGGCCAATTCCTATTATACTTGTGCTTGACACAGAAAATTGAGAGTAAATGGCCTGGATTTAGCAGTAGTATAGAGGGTTACATGGTGTTGGAGACGATGTATGACATGTCGGACGGCGGCCACGTAGTTTCTAGATATTATTAACTGTTCCTGAACAATTACCTTGCACCAGATCTTGGGGGGAGGACTAGGTGGAAAATAGACTTGGACAGGAGTTTCTCTGACGATGGGTGGGCGTGGATATTGCTGTATACAAAATTGGTTTCAAGAAACGCCAGATTCAAACTCATGCAACTATATGTCACACACACAGAGCATACATGTCCCATCACAAGATATCCCAGTTTAAAGGAGCAGAGAGGCAGCACTGCCCCAGATGTGCAGAAGAAAATGCAGACATACTCAATATGTTCTGAACTTGCCCTGTGATCAGGGAATATTGGGTGAGGTTTGTGAATTGGGTGACCAGAGGTGGAATATACATGCATGCATGCATGGCCCCCGGGGGCCTGTTCATTGGGGTTATTGCCATGAAGGCGAGGGATAGCGCATCATACAAAAATGAAAGACCACATCTGTGTGCTAGCTAAGCGCAGGATTTCAATTACTTGGAAGTCGGCAGAGGGCCCCAATATTGAAACATGGTGGGGGGACTCACAGAGATGGGTGTTAGCTGAGACTGCAGTTTGCCACAGAGTGGTGTATAGGGGATTGAAGGCGGCCAGTGAGAATTTAGCATCATGGAATGCACTAACGCAGAAAATGTTTGCCCCCTCCCCTGGACATTATGCCCACATTAGAATGAAAACTGTGTGGAGTCAGTTTCACAATACTGTCGTCTAAGGGGTGTGGAAGAAACAAAATGTGAGGCACTACCTTAGGTGTAATGTATAATTTATGGGACTTCTACGTTCAGAACTGCACAAATGGATTGCATATTAATGGAGTGCTGCAGATTTTACACAATATTTCATCATTTCTGTATGTTGCTAAATTTCCTTCAGTAACCGCTGCAGCATGTATGTGAATGGAAATAAAATGGATTCAAATGAGGAAGATATCAAAGTCACCTTGGGGCTGGAGAGTGGTGATGATATTGCTGCTTCACAAGACTAATGATGTTCAAGTTCTGATAATACTGAAGTCCACACAGGTGTTGTTCGTGTGATACAGACTTACCTGAATATTGTTGCTTCTAATTAAAATCCATCTGAGAGTGTATGCAATTATACAGACATGTCCTAGGAGGATAGCTCAGCGGCAACGTGCTCAACTTGGATGCGAGACGACACGAAGCAACACAGGTTTGATCTCGGGTCCGCGCTTAGAAACCTCTGGGTATTTAAGCTCGTTATAAATATGCAACTAAGACAAAAAACAATTACGCAACAAAAAAAAAGTATGCCCGCTGTGTGAGCGCTTTAAAAATGTAAAATAAATAACTAAATAAATAAATTCATTTGGCTTGTGTGGTATGATATTCGGACAGAGCTGTGAATGTTAGCATGGTAAAGGTCAGGTAACCCACTAACCAATATAAGCTCAAACTCTGCATACTTATCTCACTCAAAAACTCATACAACCATCTCTCGCACAACAAGCCGCACGCACTTCACAACACTGCAACAACACACAAGCAGGAACAACAGCACACGCGGATTGACTCCAATCCGATACCCGCTCCAAAGCTCAGCACCCGGTGTATACAGAGTTGATGCTGCCAACAGAACACCACTCCTCTCACTATCCTACTCCCTTCTTCACCTTACTAACCCATCCCACCTTTATCGTTTACAGATCCGCCTGAGCGCCTGGGGACCAATTCCGTTGGTGACGGTGTGCGGTACAAATACCTTTAACATTTAACATGGACCAAGGGTTGAAGGTGTGATTTGATTTGGAACCTCCCGCTTCGGTTCTGGGATTATAATAAAGAGATTATCTGAAGGTCAGAAAGTATGATTTATGATGGTGATTAAGACCCTATAAGGATTGTTTATGAAGTCCCTACAGGATAATTTGTGATGACTTCAAAGTCTTTAAAGGGATGGCGTGCGATTATATGTGGTCCCTAGAAAGGTAGTGTGTGACGCTGACCGCGGCTGTAATTCTGCCAGAGGTAATTCTGCTGAAATTTGGAGGAAAGGTGGCGGATTCCACAAACTTAACACCAATCTCATAGTTGGGTGGTGCGGTAATGCAGTGGTTTACGGTATTATTACTGCATTTTACCACCACCGCCCAACTTGTCATGAGGCCCAAAGTAAACATTGATGGCTGCTGATCATATGTCCAGGCCCTGCACTAAGATGCTCCACCCATCTCCAGTGCCTTCCAGGCAGTTACTTAAGGACTCCCAACCAGCTCCATTCAGAGAACATTCAGGAGGCTGCTGGTTAAATGGCTATGCCCTTCCACTCCGTTGCTCATCTGGCAGCAGTTTGTGTGCCTTCCAGGGGGGCTACTTAAAGACAGCAGGCTAGCTCCAGGCAGATAGCAGCAGATCCAGCAATGGAACACCAAAAAGGTGGAGGCAACCGCGTAGAGAGAGCACGTTAAGGCCTTTCTTACAAGTAACATAACAGCTGCCTGTCTTGGAAGACGTGTCGACTAACAGATTATGCACAAACATGGGCCTGAATGACACTAGCTGCCTGAGTAAATCTGCTGGCAGACTGACTGGCTAAAAGTAACACTGAGCACTGCCCAGCTTAATTCTGACCTCGGGACAGCCATAATAAGGTAGGGTAGAGTGAATGTCAAAGTGTGCAGGGCAGGTTATGAGAGTGGGTCCCCTCCCCCAATGGACGGGCCGCAGGGTGGGCGGGATGGGCGGTGCCGGGAAGGCAGGAAGAGGAGGGGTGGCTGCAGGTATGGCCATTCGGAGTTGGCCGAGGGCAGAGAACGCCCTCGGCGGAGTCAATGGGGCGAGCCACAGGGGGTGCCAACACAACATGGTAGGGTGACCAGACGTCCCGGTTTTGCCGGGACTGTCCAGGTTTTTGCTGCTCTGTCCCCCTTTCTCCAGATTATGTTCCCGTTGGAGACTGCAGTGGTCCCGGTTTTTGGTAGTCGGTCTTCATAGCTGACAGGCATGAATGCACAATATGACACAGAAGAAATGCTGCATTTAACAACTTAAGATAGTGTTAGTTTGTGATAAATTAATAATAATATGTGTTTATTTGAACAGCAACCCTTAAACCCCATTCTCCTCCAAACGCCACTGAAGTGTAGTGCCTGAGGGCCACTTTCAAGTGTTAGTCCTACTTTTATGTCAGTTGCCCTGTCCCGGTTTTTTACTTTTTAAATCTGGTCACCCTACAAAATGGTGCTGTTAGTTGGCGAAGGAAGAGAGAGAGCAGAAGCTCCTCTACCTCACCTTCAGGACCCTGCTGGATGCCGCCTTGTGGTCTCGCCCTGGAAGCAGCTGCTGCTCTTCCCTACCTCCGTCGACCAGACAGGACTCCTCGATACTCCTCTGCCAAGTATGCTGCTGAGGATCACAGAACTGCCACGGTGCGTTGCTTGGAGAGGGCGGCCTTCCTTGTGGGAGTTCCGTACATACAGGTAAGGAAGATCAGGCTGTTAGGGTGGGCTCTCTCCGAGTGGTAGTGTTAGGGTGTGTTTTGTGGAGTGTTGGCATGCTGATGGGGTGGAGGGGTAAGCATTTGTAAGGGGTGTACTGCCGGAAGGAGTCGGGGAAGAGGCGCTTTGCACTGGTGGGACAAGGATGAGCGTGGGGACTGCAGGGCGGGTAGGGTTACGGGCTTACAGAAAGATGTTAGCGACTGTTTTACAAAGTGCAATTGTGTGGGCCATATCGGGTGCAAGGATATAGGAGCGGGCTGCCTGGCTGAAAGGGGAAGCAATCGTGTGGGCCATATAAACAGGCAGGCTACACGAGTGAGTGGAAGGTAGAGGTTTACTCCTGTTAGGAGGCAACCATAGGTAACAGGGGATGGAGCCGAGCAAGGTAGCAGCGTTTTTTGGCCTGCTCCAGAATCAGGGCATTGACACTGATGGAAAAACTCACAGAAGGGAGCACTCAAACAATCGTGGGCCAGCCACATAACAGTCAGGGGGGCAGGGAGAATAGACTGCATAGAAAAAAATGTGGCCCCACGGACAGCATTCCCGCCAGCAAAGAAAGGAAGGGCAAAAGGGCGGCGAGCAGTGGGGAATTCAATCCCTGAGGGCTCCACAGGAGGTGGAAGGGGCGTGGAGGGGGTGACAGAGGCCGGATGGGCAGCAAATACCAAGGCAAGAAGTGGACTATTAGGGTCAGCAGCAGCAGACGGAACATTTGGGGCACCCCTCTCGGGGGTGGGAGGGGGGAGCACCTAGTTTGCAATGCAGCGGATAGACCAGTACAAGGGGGGCCCATGGAACCTGTAAGGGCTGATTTGGGGACATGGAGGAGAACCATGCTTAGGAGGCAGGAGGAGTATGAGCCAGCTGCGAGTGCGCTAAGAGAGCCAGGCAATAGGGGAACTGGTGGAGGATGGCCCGGTGCAGGATATGGGGTATGTGGGCCCGGGACCATAGGGCCCTGGGGACAGCACCAGGGGGGCTTGTGACATGGGGTCCCGGAGCATGGGGCCGGGGCAGGGCACACCAGCACCAGGGTGTTATGTGACATTGGCTCCCTCGAACATGGGACAGGTGGGAGCTCAAGGCATAGGTCAACAGGACCCAACAAGGACCACAGCGGTGGCCATGGGCCCGGAGAGAGTGCCCCGGCACTAGGGGCATCAGGGCCGGGACCAGGGAATGCAATAGGGGTACTGTGTCCAATAACGAATAGCAATGGGGGTAGCACAGGTCAGAGGGGTACCAATTGCACAAGGGGCAACTGGCATGTCAGCAGCTGCATCAGGGGTGGACATGAGGGCACCAGCAGCCCCTTCAGTAACCTCCCAGGTGTGGCACCAGCTGCACCCTTCAGTAACCCTACAGGTTTGCACACTTGTCACATTTCAGTGGAAGTCAGAGAGAATTTGGGCAGATAAATTGCAGAAATATTCGCACTATTAAATTAAAACATACTGGAGGAAGTGAGGGGGGCCAGAGGTTAAGGTAAGGACAAAAAGGTGCAAGTGGAACGGTCTATTGTGAACTGGACAACAGGGTTTTCAATATTTGCAGCAGTAATGGGTGAGAGACACCCCAAACTGAATCAGAAATTAATGACGTACCTGCACCTAATAATGTCGATGTATAGAGAATGCGTGTTTGGGGCGTGGCTGAATTATGATAAAAGATTCAGATCTTCCAAGGTGGGGAATGAGCAGTTAGACTGTGGGACTCGGGTGATGGATCTGTGGGTTAGCTGCACCATAATACCATAATATGGGGGGGGATCGCAGGGGAATTGAACGCAAGAGGCTTGGATGCCGAAGCAGGGACAGCCCTTTCAGAACACTCCACCAAAAGGGGGCAACAAGAAAGGTACATACTGGGAATTCAACACAAAGACATGCACCAGAACAGTCTGTAGGTTTAAACACACATGCTCCGGCTGCGGGTTGCCAGCGCATCCGAAACACAGGTGCAACAGGCGAGGAAAAGACAGGGAATACAAAAAGAGCAAATAGGGCGATGGGGAACTGCCCCCCACTGCCCACCCCTTTCAGGGTGGACATCCTGCATCTATGGGCAAATGAATACCCCAGAAAGAGGGAGGCGCAGTTACTGGTGGGTTTTTTTCAGAGGGGTTCCGCATCCCGGTGAAGGGGATGGAGCCACCAGGGGTGCCAAAAAAAGCAGGCGTCAGTGGTTAGCTATGAGTCAATACTATTTGAGAAGGTTAGAGGGGCCATTTGCGCACCCTCCATTCCCTTTGTTTTTCTGTTCCCTGGTGGGCATTGTACCCAAGAAAGAGGAGGGGAAATTCAGGATGATACACAATTTATCCTTTCCAAAGGGGGCCTTGGTGAATGATGCAATCAGTGAGGAAGTGTGCTCGGTGAGGTATTCACCCTTCGACGATGCCCTGGGATAGCTTTGGGAACTGGGAAGGGGGGCTCGGTTGGCAAAAGCAGACATTGAATCAGCATTTAGGATACTATCAGTACACCCGGCGGACTACAGAATGCTAGGCTTCGAGACAGAGAAGGGCTTTTATTACGATATATGCATGCCCATGGGGTGTTCTATTTCATGCAGTATTTTTTTGAAGCATTTCGCTCATTTTTGGAATGGGCCACAAGGGGGGAGCAGAAGGGGGCAAGGGTAGTTTATTATTTGGACAATTTCATGTTCTTGGGCCCGCTGCTGTCAGGTCAGTGGGAGTACCTTTGGTGAAGGAAAAGACAGAGGGCCCGGTTTCCACTCTCCATGTCTGGGCATTGAAATCAATTCAGGACAAGGGACATGCCACCTCCCTGACAAAAAGGTGGCGAAACTTAGGGAATCTGTATACATAAGTTTACGGGCTAAGAAAGTGACCTTGTCTCAGCTTCCGCGTTTAGTGGGACAGCTCAATTGTGCGCTAAGGATTATGGCAATAGGGCACCCATTCTCCCACGTGATAGCAGGGGCTATGTCAGGACTCACATACTGTCTGCTTCAGTAAAAGATTACCTCAGGGTGTGGTATCGTTTTTTGGCAAACTTCAATGGTGTAGGGGTATGGCCAGCAAAAGCGCAACCCAACCAAGAGATCGGGTGGTGCACAGATGCGGCAGGGAGTGTGGAGTTCGGGGCGATTTGGAGAAACAGGTGGTGTGGGAAAGAGTGACCAAGAGAGTGGGCCGGCAGTGGGCTGACTGGAAACATTACCTTTTTGGAGCTATTCACCATCATTGTGCCATTGACAATTTGGAGGGGAAGGACCCAGAGGCAAGCATGTGATATTTTGGTCGAAAAGCATGTCGGTGGTGATGGCTATTAACAATCAGTGGGCATCATGCCCCATGGTGCTCAGGCTTTTGAAACATCTAGTGCTGGTCTGTTTAATGAGGGGAGTGCGTTTACAGGCAAAGCCCGTCCTTGGGGTTCGGAATAACGCTGCTGATGCATTGTCTCATTTTAAGATGCAGGAATTTCAGGGATGGTTGCCACAGGCAGAAGTAGAGATTACTCCATTCCTCGACACACTCTGTAGTTTTGGTGCCCCGGGTTAGCACCACGGACTGCAGGAACTCTGTCCGGAAGGCCAGGGCAGCATATGAGAAGGCCTTCCGGGAGTATGGGGTCTTTAGAAGAGATTCTTTCAATTGTCACATTTATCAATGACCCAGTTCATGGTATCAGGTATCGTCTTGCATCTGGTGTTGAATTTGTCCAGATGGGTCACAAAAGAAAGGGGCAGGCCAGTTTGTCAGATGGCAAACACAAGGTCAACCACTGTGGTTCAGAGATGCTAGATCAGAGTCATGCCAGTCGTTCTTGGAAGCATGTTTTAGGCAGATCATCGTGACAGGGGCAAGGATGTCGAGGGTGTTCGATATAGAGAGGTGCAGATTAGCAAGGATAGAGTCAGGGGAAGAGTCAGAGGCTGGTGTGGGATAAAAGTGGAAGTAAATGCAGTGACTGACACTCGCTTCATTGGTCAGATGACGGCAAAGCAGAATGACTGTGCTGGGGGGTGGGGGCGGGGCTCGGATAGAGGGCCAAGGGGCCTTAGGCATGAAAGAGAGGAGAGAGTGGTCAGACCATGGGAGGGGGTAAGATATGAGAATACGTATCCAAAGCACACAATACTACCCAAACCACCTTCTATCATCAGACTGTGGGATACAGTTAGAAAACACAAGTCACCAGAAACTAACTGTGTTTGCAGAGGAAGTAATAAACAAGGAATCTACTGCAGGACTTCTTTCCAAAAGGATTGTGAGGGCGCTTGAAAAAGTGAGGACGACAATGCACCTGACACGATTGAAATGGAACAAGGATTTGGAAATTAAAGATCAATGGATGGTAATACACCAACTGATACACATCTCCTTTAATGCCAGGTTGTACATTACAGAAATGCTCATAGATTATACTGCAAACCAGCTAGAATTGTCAAATATGACTTGACAAAAATCAGATAAATGCCCCAGCTGTAATGCTGAGGGAGCAAACGTTTTCTATATAGAATGGAAGCTAAAACACACTGGGAAATATACGTATGTTAAATGAAAATAGATTCTTTTATCCCCTTCAGATGTTTATTAGTTTTAACTATGGATGAAAGACACTTCAATACTAGATTCAGGAGATTATCAATTATAAATTGTCGAGAGTTGTGGTAATGCAATGCCACCGTCCTAAACAGAAGGACTAGATGAATGATCTGCTGCACATGCACGACCTAGAAATTGACTTGCGTTTCGATACAAGGAGGACCCTAAAGCAAAGGAAAGCTGGGAATTGGTCCAAGCATTTCTAGGATGTGAACAGGAAAGTAGTACCGAAGTTAAGTGACATACACAAAGGATTAAGATGTGGCCGATAGGTACGCTCACAGGGCAGTTTTAGCACACACACAGCAGACTATTACAGACCCTGAATGTAGTAAAGCTGCTTATCATCACCCATCATCCCAGGATCAGTATATGGAAAGGGGTCTTTCATTACTATTTAATTGGTCGGCCAAGGGCTTGGTTGTTGGGGAAGGGAATGGGTTCCTGCTGGGCATTTACTTAGTTGTTCCATACATACTGTACAATAAGATTGTTACTCAATACAAAATAATATACCTTATCGTGGCAGCACATCGTGAGCCAGAATTGGAATATTTTGGTGGGGCTCAATCAAGGTGATGGCAACCATATTTGCAGTGGTTGAGGGCCCATTGAGAAGTTTTTCTCTGTGAACCATAATGCGCTGAAAAAAGTATTACATTTTCCCAGAAACATATCAGTCCATAGATCTGTTTTAAATCCATCCATCATTTTATACAACACTTCCATGGTGGTAATGTTATCATGCATTTGGAGAAATAAAGAATTGTTCATTCAGATTTTTTTAAAACACGCACACACAAAAAACTCAAATCACTCAAGAATCACGTATACAATGAGATATACTTACACCCATTTCTTTGGGGGCCTTGTGAAATCTGAAATGGGTGTTTTACCTGTCCTGCTGGCTTGTAAGCTACGCTAAAGAAGCCTTGTAGAGAGCTCTTCTGCCAAACAGTTTGCTTAACACTGCAAAAATAAAGGGGACACGTTTCAGCAGGAACAACAGAAGCAGGGCCTTCCATGTTGATGGGTGCAGTTCAGATACCCGGATCATGTGAACCTGCAAGTTTCTATGGTTTTTGAAGAAACACTTACAAATGTTTAAACCAATTGGAAAAACACAAGACCGAGGCTATAAGTGGTTGGAGTAAAGTTATTGCTCTATTAATGTTCAAGTGGAATCGGCAGCCCTACGGGCAAGTGGTAAACGAGACGCTTTTAAGCTCTAAATAGGCAAACGCTCCCAAGGGGGAAAAAGGAGCAAAAATAATCCCTACGAAAACATGAAACTGACAAACAGGTGCACCTACTGTTACGTTTACTTGGGTAACTGCGAGATGTCCACTGGAGTAAATGAACAAACACCTACCTAAACAGGGAGGATTTGCCTTCCTCTCTTATAGTGGCCACAATAAAGGAAAAGACACCACTAGGCAGAGGTAGGAAGTAAAAGACCACACAAGATGCACAAACAGAGAAGACTGAGACGGAACACCAACCCTTGTATCTAGACCAAACCAAACATTCTTCAAGGCATGGCTTACCGTTGTAGCGGACGGCCATCTGGCAGTGTGCATCAGAGGTCATTGTGTGTCCTCAGCTTCTTCATGGGGGCATTGTGCTGGATATCGCCTGAGCCTCATTTCTCCCCAAGGGGACATTCCTTTAGGGGCCAACCTAAAGCATTTTCCCCATGTGTGTATAGTCCAACAAGAATGTGCTCTGCATTTGTTATATAAGTATTTATAAATTAAGTCAAAGGAAAAATATACACACTCCCAAGTTAAATTGTAGACCAAGTGAACCAGAGTGAAAACTGAGCAAAATGGCACAGTGAAAACCACACACAAGGGGTACTCTAACAATTCCTTACAAGGGAGGGAAAGCACATGTTATATAGAAATAGTTTCCTACACACCCTAGCAACACTTCCCATACGTTTGTGGACCAGTTTAAGCAAGACAGTGCATCAGTATAGGCAATACTTAAATGAAAACTGAGCAAAATGGCATTTTACAAGGTTTAAAAATGGGAAGGAAAGGGTAGTTGTAAGAAATAGGTGCACCACACAGTTCTAGATGAAAAGAAGGCAGGTATAACAAATGTAGCCAGAGTCAGTAGGCCTGTTCCAGAGTCAGTGGTACAGGGCAAGGGCCCAGGAGCAAAATGTTCTTGTAGCTGCAGTCAAGTCGTTGGTTAACGATTTTGAAAAGGTGGATGCAGAAAGTGAAAAGACAATGTTAAGAGAGAGGGGCGGCCAACCCAACAGGTAGGTAAAGGATTTAAAACACCTTTAGTGCTACCGTGAAGAAAGGGCGGCCTGGCGGAACAATGTACCTTTAAATGAAGAAGTGGCTCCTGCGGTGGTGGTTGTTCCTGGTAGTTCCTGCAGTTCGGGTGATCCAGCAGAGGAAGAGGGGCTCTCGTCGTGGAGGAAGGAGGGTCGAGTTACTGCACTACCCAGGGATGAAACCAGCCACGGTGCTGCCCGACGAATAAAAGGTACGCTCCTTTAAATCGCGGTCTGGGTGGACTGGTGCCTGACTATCTGGCCTCCAAGTACAGGGTACGGGAGATTCGACCAAGGCAAGTCCGGGAAGGCGATTGGCAAACTGGTTGGCCCCACCAGCTCAAGGGAAGAAGGCTCTTGCAAATGAAGATCTTCTCTCGTCGTGTGGAGAAAAGTGGTGAGAAGCTGCAGCAGGGCTTCACCGGTGGTTTAGTCATTGCAGATGTCTTTGGCTTCTCTCCTCTTCGGCTTCTTAGTTTCAGTGGCGACGTCTTGCTCTTCCAGTCCTCAGGACCCTGCTTTTATGCAAAAATATCCCCATTCATACAGCCTAGCTGTCACTCACACAGTGGAGTGCTCATCTTGGCGGGAGACCCTCCAGCCTATCAGGATAGAGTGCGACATGGGTTGCTGAGGCAACCCCGTCCAGGGGCCCTACTCACCCTCCCACACAATGAACCCACCCCAGACTCAGTGGCGCCGAAAGGAGGGCTTCTCGGTAGAAGCCCGCCAAAAGGACGAACAAAGGATCCCCGACCTGGGTTAGGAGTTTAGAGAAAGACACGAGAAAGAAGTTATATTAAAGTTCTGGCAAATAAAACCTACCGGAGTCAAGTTAATATTAAAATGCACCGGCGGTATGTCAGAGGCTGTCAGAAAAAGTGGTAGCCTCGAACAATGGGAAAATCCCATTGGGAAATATTTACGGTCGAATATTTACGGTAGTAACCACTGCCACCAGCCAGAAACATTTGAGAGAGGGACTGTACGGTACCCTCTCGAAAATGAACATAAGGGAAAAGCTATTAACCCTTTCCTGTACCTCCATAGTAAGATGGTTTGTACTGGTTTAGTTCATAAAAATTGACTAGTAAAGTCAATTGGGACTTTACATGCCCTGGGAGGCAGTAGTCAGTCCAAGGGTATGGAGTCTATGTTTGGGGGTCGGTACAACACCCCTGTGTCACTGCACTGAGGGTGCTGTGTAACACATGTGAGTAAAGATGGTTTCTATGGGGGGTGAGAAAATCCCATAGACATTAAACACAAAAATAGCCTAGAACACACATAGCAAAAATGCCTAAGAGTGGGAAAAAGAGCCCCACTCTTAGCAGGAAAAAGAAACAAACCCTTCAAATCCAGCAACGCTGCTGGGGGACTCTATAGGTAAGGGAAATTAGCCATAGAATGAGAATTCTACCTAACACAAGGTTCCTCACATTATGAGAAGACAATGGCCAAGGGTCCATCAAATCTGGCGTGGGGAATCACTGTGGGATTAGGAGGTGTTGCGCCTCATATCACGAGTTCCGTTCCGATTAAGTTTGTTCAAGGTCATCCAAGATTTTGGTTGTTGGTTTATTTGTGAATTGTAGAGGAGTTGGGCATCTGTAGTTGAAGCATGCAAGACCTGTGTTTCTGAGGAGAACAAAGAGAGGGGCCATGTATTTGCTGCACAGATGCTGTAAACCTGGAGGACACTGCATGTCATGTTGCGAGGATGTGACCTGAAAGGGGACATGAGTGTTCCCATTCCCTAGTTAAGGAAGGAGACGATCCAGCAAATAGACTTCTTACCCTAGTGCCCTCTAGACTACCACTATCTCGACTGATGGTGTCAGCCAAGGCTCACTGGGCAAGTAGTTTCCGAGTGGTCCAAAAGAAGTTAATGTTGGACCAACGTACAGCATCAAAAGATGCACCGCTACCTTACATACAATGGCAACTTGTCCATTTTCCGTAAAGGAATTAAAAGGTGTATGTTTTATCTATGTCAATCTGCTCCTGCCCCTCTTTAAGGGCACTGATGAGCAACAGAGTAGATAGCCCGGGTATGCGTAGAAGATAGCTCTGCAATGAGTCGCAGCACAGTTTATGTAAAGAAGGTGCAAAACAGGTACAGGGAAAAGAATACCCTGCAGAACAAACAACAGGATACAGAAATAAAGACAGGGTGCACAACAGTAGATATGTTGTGCTTATGAAGGTACAGCAACAGGTACCAGTACAATTCCATTAAAAGTGACAGTACACGTACAGCAGTGTCATCATTTCTTCTGGATAAAGAGGTGCTCAGTGGTTTGGTTATGTGACACCTTCAATAAAGACGTGTTGTGTTACATGATTGGATGCGCCGAAAATGAAGTGTGGGATACATCTTTGCCGCTGAGTACATGTGCTACTGCAACAATATTATGTTAGGAAAAGTAGTTCAGTACTAATGTAAACTTTGGACACTAACAGGAAATGTACATTAAAAATATTTTTGTGTAACATTTTACATACAACAATAATACAAACAAAAATTGAATTATCATGGAAACTGAAATATTGAATAAGGCTAAAGTGTTACACCCTGCCTCAACATCCCACACCCAGGTGGCTCAACGCGCTACGTAAGGATGGGGGGACGTGACAAATGCTCCCAAGTTGTTTTCAACTCCTACAATAGTGCAGGAGGTCAAAGAGTGAGCTTCAAATGGGCTGTTCGACTGCCTAAAGTTGAAACAAGACACAGGGGTCGTTTTACAGCCTTGGAAACAGCACCATTCCGGAATTTAAAATTATTAGCGTAAAATGTCAATTAAAAATACTGACATTTAAAATAATGCAATGAATCATATTAAACTGAAGCTGAAGTAAAAAAATAAATTAAAAAAAACAAATGCCAAAAAAACTGCGGCCAGATTCTTAATTCGAGGCTACAAGAAAACAGTTATAAAAAAAGCCTATAATCGAACCTGTAACAAAACCCGTGAGATGATTCTGGCTAAAAAAATATTATGGATCTTTATGTCCTTTTTAGTATATCTATGTTGAGTCGATTTGATCTGTGCATGATAGAATATACCATAGAGGCACCCGCCAGGGTTACATACAGCCTCACAGGTTAATGTATAAACTACATGTGGTTTTATAACATGCACTTTATATTATGCACCTTATTGATAGCAATACGCACTTTGTCATTTAATAGTCCTCTGATGTTTACATAGCACATAGCACTTTATTACTTATGAAATATCTGTAACTTTGGTACTGACGTTTACAATATGTATTTTGTAAACTTTTGACACCACAGTTCAGTTCAAGCTAAAACATTGCGTCGGCCCACTTGGGCTGCAGAAACATGCCTAGTGAAATAGAAAATGATGAAGAATCGCTTCCTTCGATTATGTTGGCAATGGCGAAAACTAGGATGGAAATTATATTATATCAAACTAGTAATTCTGTGCACATTGTCCACCCTTAACCCACTTGGGCTAATTGGTATTTGGGACGAGTGCGAGAGGAATTACTATAGTGCATTTAAAACAATGTGTCTTCAATGAGTGCACTGAAATGAGTGGTCATACAGTTCCAATATGGTTGCTTTCTTGTCTATCAACTGCTATTTCACCTAAGTGCTAAACACTAAGAGGCCGATTCATGGAATAATTAGCGCGGCGCAAGTGGGCAAAAACGTGCGAATCGCAGTGGAATAGCGAAAATCGCAGTGAACGTGCGAAAATCGCACGAAAAGCAGCGCACGTCGATTCATGGAAGGCCGTGCGCGAGAAAACCAGCGGATGTGCGATAAAAAGTGCGCGGCGCACGTTAGCGCACAGGCCATCTAACAGCGTGCGCCAGGTCACAGCGAAAATCACACAGGCCACAGCGAAATTCGCACATAGCGCGGCGCACGCAATAAAAGTAGGCGGAACACGGGCGTAACACTCGGAATGGGGAACAACTTGCCAAAACATGGGCGTCACGGGGGAAGTACAGGGCACAAGTGCGCGGAACGCCCACACGCTCGCCTACAACACGTATTCATGGAATAGAATAGGGGAAAAAAGCGCACGCTCAAACCAGCGCACAGGCACAAACACGACCGCCACAAGAAAGGAGGCGGTAGCGTCTCTGCGGCTGTAAGAAATGTGTGCCAAAAGGTGCGCCAACAAATAGCACCTATATACTGCCATGATGAATGTCCCATACTGTGGCCCTCCAGGAAAAATGACGTGCAAAGGGGTACCCACAAACACGGACACCCGCTGACAAAAAATACGTGTGCATGTATACCGGGGTGCGCGGGAAGTGTCACACGCGATTTGCAGGGTACGTGCATCACAGGGGTTCGCGTGAAGTTATTCACGCGATCGGGCCTGGGGGAGCGGGCTACGTGTATTACAGGGGTTCGCGTGAAGTTCCTCACGCGATCGGGCCTGGGGGAGCGGGCTTCGTGTATTACAGGGGTTCGCGTGAAGTTCCTCACGCGATCGGGCCTGGGGGAGCGGGCTACGTGTATAACAGGGGTTCGCGTGAAGTTCCTCACGCGATCGGGCCTGGGGGAGCGGGCTTCGTGTATTACAGGGGTTCGCGTGAAGTTCCTCACGCGATCGGGCCTGGGGGAGCGGGCTACGTGTATAACAGGGGTTCGCGTGAAGTTCCTCACGCGATCGGGCCTGGGGGAGCGGGCTACGTGTATTACAGGGGTTCGCGTGAAGTTCCTCACGCGATCGGGCCTGGGGGAGCGGGCTTCGTGTATTACAGGGGTTCGCGTGAAGTTCCACACGCGATCGGGCCTGGGGGAGCGTGCTACGTATATTTCAGGGGTTCGCGTGAAGTTTCACACGCGAATAGCCTGGGCGCGTGAATTTGAGGGGTGCGCGGGAAGTTCCTCACGCGATCGGGCCTGGGGGAGCGGGCTACGTGTATTACAGGGGTTCGCGGGAAGTTCCACACGCGAATAGCCTGGGCGCGTGTATTTCAGGGGTGCGCGGGAAGTTCCACACGCGAATAGCCTGGGCGCGTGTATTTCAGGGGTGCGCGGGAAGTTCCACACGCGAATAGCCTGGGCGCGTGTATTACAGGGGTTCGCGGGAAGTTCCACACGCGAATAGCCTGGGCGCGTGTATTTCAGGGGTGCGCGGGAAGTTCCACACGCGAATAGCCTGGGCGCGTGTATTTCAGGGGTGCGCGGGAAGTTCCACACGCGAATAGCCTGGGCGCGTGAATTTGAGGGGTGCGCGGGAAGTTCCACACGCGAATAGCCTGGGCGCGTGTATTTCAGGGGTTCGCGGGAAGTTCCACACGCGAATAGCCTGGGCGCGTGTATTTCAGGGGTTCGCGGGAAGTTCCACACGCGAATAGCCTGGGCGCGTGTATTTCAGGGGTGCGCGGGAAGTTCCACACGCGAATAGCCTGGGCGCGTGTATTTCAGGGGTTCGCGGGAAGTTCCACACGCGAATAGCCTGGGCGCGTGTATTTCAGGGGTGCGCGGGAAGTTCCACATGTGATTTGACAGTGTGGCTCCTCCCAGGTGTACCCTGTACACCCTCCACGGCCCCTGCAGGCAGCCCACACCACAGGGGACTACCCTGCATCCCTGGTCATGTCCCGCAGGCAGCCCACCCAACATGGGCATGCCCCCCAGCAAAGGCACATGTCTCCTTGAACTAATGAACACCAACACATGTCCCCTTGCACCCCCACCCCCCAGCACTGTGGGGCACCTGCCAGCAGGCCCCCACCCATGTCCAACTCATGTCTCCCACCACCCCCAAACCCCAGCCACCAGGGTCACCCTCCACCAGGGCCCCACTCATGTCTCCCACCACCCCCACCCCCCAGCACTGTGGGGCACCTGCCAGCAGGCCCCCACCCATGTCCAACTCATGTCTCCCACCACCCCCAAACCCCAGCCACCAGGGTCACCCTCCACCAGGGCCCCACTCATGTCTCCCACCACCCCCACCCCCCAGCACTGTGGGGCACCTGCCAGCAGGCCCCCACCCATGTCCAACTCATGTCTCCCACCACCCCCAAACCCCAGCCACCAGGGTCACCCTCCACCAGGGCCCCACTCATGTCTCCCACCACCCCCACCCCCCAGCACTGTGGGGCACCTGCCAGCAGGCCCCCACCCATGTCCAACTCATGTCTCCCACCACCCCCAAACCCCAGCCACCAGGGTCACCCTCCACCAGGGCCCCACTCATGTCTCCCACCACCCCCACCCCCCAGCACTGTGGGGCACCTGCCAGCAGGCCCCCACCCATGTCCAACTCATGTCTCCCACCACCCCCAAACCCCAGCCACCAGGGGCACCCTCCACCAGGCCCCCACTCATGTCACCCACCACCCCCACACCCCAGCAGTGCAGGGTCACCCTCCACCAGGGCCCCACTCATGTCTCCCACCACCCCCACCCCCCAGCACTGTGGGGCACCTGCCAGCAGGCCCCCACCCATGTCCAACTCATGTCTACCACCACCCCCACCCCCCAGGGTCACCCTCCACCAGGCCCCCACTCATGTCACCCACCACCCCCACACCCCAGCAGTGCAGGGTCACCCTCCACCAGTGCCCCACTCATGTCTCCCACCACCCCCACCCCCCAGCACTGTGGGGCACCTGCCAGCAGGCCCCCACCCATGTCCAACTCATGTCTCTCACCACCCCCACCCCCCAGCACTGTGGGGCACCTGCCAGCAGGCCCCCACCCATGTCCAATCCATGCCCCCCTGCACCTGGGTCCCAACATTCCCCAATCATGTCCGTAATGCCCATCCTCCCCTGCCAAAAGGCCCAACCAACTATCACACCCACCCACATATCAAAGGCAATTACATGTTACACCCCCAATGTAAATAATGCAATTTAACACATGTCTGTCACACACAATGGCTGCAAGTGAATGACAAAACACCCAACATGACATGCCTGAAAGCAATGAGATGATACGACACATTGAAGATTAAAAAAATAATATGTATTGAACAGCAAATAAGAAAAAACACAAAGCAAATCAAACAAAACAAGATGAATGTCCAAGAAAAAATTATGAAAAATTAAAATAAGCCAATCAAGAAGATAATCCTGGGTCCATGAGCCCTACCAAATTAAACCTAACTGACTACTAACTAAAAAGGGAACTATATACAAAAAAGTGGTGCATGGTCCAATCGCAACCAAAAAAAAATTCAAAAAAACAAAGGAAACCTAACCCTAACTATACAACTATATACAAAAGGCAGCGGGCTATTCGGACGGCTCACTGGTTGTTGTCATGGGCCAGGGCATCCTCGAACTCCTGGTCAATGGCATGGAGGCGGGCATGTTCCCTGGCCCCGAGGTCCCGCAGGGATAACGCAGTGTCAAGCTCAAACTCCCTGCGAAGACCCTCGAGGCACTCAGCCCGCCTCAGCGCCCTCCGCATGGAGTCCTCCGCCCTGACCATCGTGAGCCGTTCCTCCTCTGCCCGCTGCCGCTCCGCACCTATCCGCTGGCACAACCTCTCCCACACGGAAGCCACTCCCATTCCAGGGTTCTCCTGCCCTCCGGCCGATGCCTGCACCCCTGATGTTGATGGCCCCGAGCCATGATGCCTCCCACGTTGAGCCTGCTGCTGCCTCCGACGCAACTGCCTGTGCCAGCACGACGGCATCCAGGCTGATGGAAACCACCGACGCCGTCGTGCACGTGCCCTGCCCGATGATGCCGTCACATCCTCCATCTGCTGGGGTCCAGTTGCTCTGGTGTCCACCCCTGCTGGATCTCTGACTCCCGACTGTGGCAGGGATGGGATCCCCACCGAGCTGGCTGCATTGGTCGGGGCAGGTCCACAGGGGGCCCTGGTGGCATCTGGGCTGGAAGACGGCAAGGAGAACGACTGGTGGATAGCCTGCACAGAGGAGGAGAGGGCCGCCACATTGGCCAACACATGCAGGAAACCCCCGAACATGGCCGATCCCAATTGGGCCACGTCGGCACGGTGCACTTCGTGATGACGTGCGTGCTCCTCCCGGGAAGCACGCACGGCATCACGAATCGCAGCCGTGCGCAACGCGACCCCAATCAGGACCTTCTCCGCACGGCCAGGGGTTCCCACGTCCGCAGGTGGAGGGGAGTCAGGTGACATGGACATCCCCTCTACCTGCGGACAGGCCTGGGACGGGGCATCCCTGCTGGTGCATGGTGGTGCACTCACAGGGTCAGGGACAGCGACATGCACAGGCCCCTCCACGGTGACCTGTGCTGCCTCCTGCCCCTGGCCCTGGACTGCACCACTTGCACCAGCAGGGATGCCCCCACCAGGCCCCATGTGTGCCCCAGTGGCGGCCTCCTCCTCCTCTGTGCAAACCACCAACCTGGATGGCTCCTCACCGTCTCCCACCGTAGCAGGCCCCTGTGGGGGCTCACCCACCCCTTCCGCTGCAGCCGTGGGGGCATCCCCGCCGCCTTGCTCCACAGCGCCGTCTCCGCCCTCTTCTTCACTAGCCGCTGCGTAGAGGGAGACAAAGAACACAAGCATCAGGGCACTGTACAATGGTCCCCTAGACAGGAAGCAATAGCAGATGAGCACCACTGTCAAAGTACACTTCCATCATGTCCCTCCACAACACATGGGCCAGTCCAGGCAAAACACACACAGTAACAGGCATGGTGCATGCCATGGACATTTCCATGCATGTCCAATGGACTCTTGAAACATTCAATGATATGTAACTCACATGCATCATGCCTCATGCCCATCACATTCACACACTTCACCTCAGTCACATCCATCTGGCCCCAAACACACCAAACACAGCGGATACAAGGGTAATTTTGCTGCTTTACTGAATCTCTGCATTGTCACACACATGTGTCATGCATCCATGGCATGCACAAGTCACAGACACGCAGGTCAGGCACACAGACATGGCTACCATATATGTACCTGGCATCAGCACCCATCCCTCACCCCCACCCATGTTCAGGTACAGAGACTGGCATGCTCTCATGTTCATAATCTGATTAGGGCTCCCCATGCGGCATTTCAACACATGCAACAACCATGTGCATCACACATCACTGGTCGCACATGCATTACCATGATGTCCCTGCACACATACATGCATACATGGGCTATGGCACACATACAGGCAAGTATCATAGAACCAGCACACCGCAACATGCCCTGTCTCACACAGTAATGCATGGACACTTACCGCTCAACTCCAGACGGGCCTCCCTCTCAAGGATCTGGGCGTGGAGCGCTGGGCGTACGCGTTCCAGGACCCTCATCTGGATGGTACTCATGCGGCCCCGGCCCCCCTCCACGAGGCGCCGGGCCTTCACAAGGGTCCTGGACCTCAAGTCCTCCCAGCGCTTCTTGATCTTCAGGACGTCGCGGGTTGCCACCCCCTCCGCGTTGATGGCAACCACACAGTCGGCCCAGATCCTCTGCCGTCCTTCCTTGCTGGCGCGGAACGATCCAAAGAGGGCATCATACTGCCCCAGGACATGCTCCACCAGGACACCAACTTCGGTGACAGTGAAGCTGGTGCCCCTCTGCCCCTCTGGCCTGGGGTTGCCACTGGTGCCAGATGTGGAAGTGCCCGACATGGCAACCCCAGAGGCAGGTGTGGGTGGGCAACTGGGTCCTGGGGCTGGGCTGTGGAGCGATGTAATACCAGTCGGGAGTCTTCAGTTCCAGCAGGGGTGGACACAGCAACTGGACCCCTGCAGATGGCTGATGTGCAGGCACCAAATGGCAGGGCACGGTGGCAGCAGGCAGGCAGGCAGCAGCAGATGGCACGTGGGAGGCTGCTCGGGGCACTGGGGGGCAGTAACTCGGCCTTCTGGGCAGGAGCGTGGGCTTCTGTGTGTTTTCGCGTGGCCAGCTTGATACGGAGTGATTTGGCACGTGAAAATCCTGCACGTCAGCGTGAAATCCGAGGAAAGGCCCTTAGCGCGTAAGCGCGTCAGCACGCATACGCGATTCTATTGGACCAGAGTCCCTCAGCGCGTAAGCGCGTCTGTGACGTGACCCGCACGGGTGTTCCCCACTCAGGACGTGATGACGGGGCACACGTGGAGATACTGCACGTCAGAGTGTCATCGCGTGTAATTGGACAAAAGTGCGCGTACACGCGATTGGCCTATGTACGTGTATTTAATGGGTGCGCGGCCACTTACACACGCAAGTACGTCAGCGAACCTGTATCCCGTGGTGCGTGTGAATTTCCACACGCTATTGGACTGGGAACAGGATTCCAGGGCTGCGCGGGTCACACGCTGTATCCCGTGGTGCGTGTGAATTTCCACACGCTATTGGACTGGGAACAGGATTCCAGGGCTGCGCGGGTCACACGCTGTATCCCGTGGTGCGTGTGAATTTCCACACGCTATTGGACTGGGAACAGGATTCCAGGGCTGCGCGGGTCACACGCTGTATCCCGTGGTGCGTGTGAATTTCCACATGCTATTGGACTGGCAACAGGATCCCAGGGCTGCGCTGGTCACACGCTGTATCCCGTGGTGCGTGTGAATTTCCACACGCTATTGGACTGGCAACAGGATTCCAGGGCTGCGCGGGTCACACGCTCGCCTAGAACACGCGCTAAGCATAAATTGCGGACTTTAACAATAACAAGCTCAGACGCCAGGATGAACATACCGTTCCTAGCAGCAGTGGCAGTGGGCTACCAAAGGAGGAGGAGGAGGATAGTCAGGGCCAGAATATTCACACCCAGAACCAGCCTTTTCGGGATGCCTGATGACCAGGTGTATGGGAGGTACAGGTTTCCACCACACATCATACTGGACCTGGTGACTGAGTGGGAGGATGACCTCACATCACCCACCCTGTGCTCCCAAGCACTCAGCCCCCTGGAGAAGGTCCTCAATGTACTGCACTTCTTAGCCACTGGATCATTTCAGCGGACAAGTGCCATAGTGGGTGGGGTGTCACAGGCCACCCAGTCACGCTGCCTACACCAGGTCTTGAACATCATGACTGCACGCCCATCAGTCCGCAGGCACATATACCTGCCCAGAACACCTGCAGAAAGGCATGCTGCCGCCCTGGATTTTTACGCAGTGGCACGATTCCCCAAAGTGCTAGGTGCCATCGACTGCACCCATGTGGCTCTACGTCCCCCCAGGGCATCTGAGCACATCTATAGGAACCGCAAGCACTGGCATTCCATCAACGTGCAGGTAGCATGTAATGCCAAGGGAATCATCACCTCAGTATATGCCAACTATCCCGGCTCCACCCACGACAGCTTCATTTACCGAATGTCCACCCTAAGCCGGGACCTAGAAGCTGGGCGGCATGGCGATACATGGCTGCTTGGTGAGTATGTATGCCACTGCACATGCATGCATGTTGGATACTGAGCAAGGTCACAACCTCACCAATGATACCAATCCCCACCTCCACAGGGGACAGTGCCTACCCTCTCAGCCCCCACATGATGACGCCAATTCGGAACCCCACCACGCCACCCCAGGTAAGATTTAACACAGCCCACATTACAACCAGGGGCATAGTGGAGCGCACATTCGGAGTGCTGAAGTCACGCTTTCGCTCCCTTGACCGTTCTGGCGGGCAGCTGTTATACGCTCCCCCAGTAGTGTGCAGGATCATAGTGGCAGCATGTGTCCTGCACAACGTTGCAACACGCCGGGGCCTGGCCATGGACATGGTGGTGGCCCCACATCCCCAACCACATGCACAGCCGCTGCGCATGGGAGGGGAAAGGGCACGGGGGGAGGCAGCCCGTACACAGCTAGTGGCTAATTACTTCACATAGAAATCACACCCCTGTGGAGTGCACACTGCCCTGGCACATTCCATCTGACAATCAATGATGACTCAACCTGACACTGATCCTGAATGTGTGGAGAATGAACCGGGAATTCCATGTCAGCCTGAGATTGTTCACCTGGAAGTGTCACAATGTGTGCATCCCTACCCACACAGACACCACCAATGCAGTTTTGTGAAGTTACACATTGAAGCAGCTAAAATGAATACCCACTTGCAAAATGCAACAAGAGGACAGTGCCATGTCAGCCAACCCAACCCCAGCACTGCCACACGACACACCGTGCCATGTCATGCTAATTGCAGGTAAACAAAGTAATCCCCACAACATGACATCACTCTCACTATGTACAGTGGCACTATTAGAAACCTGCAACACCTGAAATGCTCACAGCAATGCCGGACCAACAACATACTTGAGCACGTAGTACCATTAACATGACATCAAAAATGTTACATATTAGTAGTCTCACCACCTGGAAATGCCTGCACTCCCACCACTACCAACTGTGCAGTGTTGGCGCCATGTAGAGTTGTAGGTGCACTGCTGCCAACATGGTCCCCATCGCCAGACTAGAGGTCCTTGTGTGGACTTGAGGAAGGGACCTGCAAATTGGGAGGTAGACACAGAAGAAGAGTTACACATCAATGCAACATGCAGTGTACAACACAACAGCAATATGCACTAGGAATGTATACACAGTATTGACTACAGACTGGCCACACAGCTCATGGGAGTCCAACGTCACTGTGTAATTCACTGTCACTTGGGCACACCCTTTGCAAGCCCATGGAAACGGGAAGCAGGAGGGGTGTGTGTGACTCAAACCCAAGCATCTGAACCAAATACATTACAAGCCTGCATGTGCCCAGCCACAATGCAGCGTATGCCCACAGGAACCACGAAAGCCAACAGATCGGAGCCAACAGATCGGAGCCAACAGATCGGAGCCAACAGATCGGAGCCAACAGATCCTCCCAAAAAAATTGGGAATAAAAGAAATCAAAATAAAAATAAAAATAAGAAACAATCAAAAATGGCCATTGATGGGCCCGGGGGGGTTGGGGAGGCCACCCAGGAGGTCCGAGGACAGGATGCACACCAGAACCCACCTGCGTGGATCCTGGGAAAATAAAACACCTCCATGGGCTCATGGCCCACACGGCTACCCTATTGTGGGAGTGTCACTGCTGTCGCTATTATCACCCTGTGCAGCTGCATCCGGAGGTGGTTGCACTATGGGAGGCAGCCCACGCAAGGCCCTAGTCTGCTCCTCCATGGCTGCAAGCATGCGGGTGTGGTAGGTCTGGTTCTGGAGGATGAGTGTGCGGAGGTCCCCATGCAACAACTCACGGGATGCCCGGACCTCCGCCCTCGTTGCCTGCATCTCAGCTGAGAGCGTACGGGTGAGACGCTCCAGCTGCTGTTCTGTCCTTTGGTGTGTTGAAGCCTCAAGCTCAACAAGAGTCGTCCTGAGGTGTAGGAGCTCCTGCCTCAGGGCTTCCCTGTGGCCCTGGGACTCAATGGAGATGGCCTCCTGCAGAGTCGCCAGTGCCGCCCGCCTGTCCCTGTTGGACCCCAACATGTCCTCCCTGTGTGACTGGCAGATGGAGTCAGTTGCCTGCTCTAGTCGCTCCATCAGCCTTTCTGGGGGGACAATGGAAGTGGCCACCCTATCCATGGCCTGAGCCATCATCTCGGATGATGCAGCCTGTTGGGTAGCCATACCGTAAATGGATTGCTCCCATGCGGTATTGCCAGGTGGCGTACGGCCACCACGTCGGCGGGCACCACACCTGTCTGGGGCAAGGCGAACTGCGCCTTGCTGTGCCGGCACTGCCTGAGGCTGCAGGACTGCATTCCCCCTCTGATCTGCTGGCCCAGGAACAGGATCAGATGTCGCGGAGTGTGACCCTGCATCCGTAACCACCGAAGGCGTAGCTGCCAACACTGACATCCCCATGGAGGGTACTGACCCTGGTGCAGGTGGGTGAGACAGAACAGAATCCCTCCCTGGAACACTCACCAGCGACGGCACGTAGGTCTCATCCGAATCAACACCTGAGTACAGCTCGGGGGAGGTGCAGCCAGAGACACCCCTTGAGAGCACGACCTGCAGCACTTGTGGGTTCTCCCCCACCACCACACCACGTCCCTCACTGGTGGTTGGTCGGCCCTGGGACACCTCCTGGGTCTGCACCATCTCCACAACCGCAGCAGTATCAGGTGCGTCTTCCCCTGCAAAGACATGAAAACAAAGTAATGGAAACAGGCATTAGCACCATGGCACACATTGAGGGCTGAGAAGCAAGAGAACCAGTACTTGATTGACATGTCCCACATGACTAAAACTCTCCCATGCATGCACCCTCACTGCGTATGAAGTGCAGGCAAACGGCACACACTGATGACACCAAGATGGAAGATGAACAAATTTTCTGCATGCTGCCTGGCAGTGGCATCACACATTGGCCTGTGATTGGCAGGTGAAACACACATGCCATCACACAGATGGCATGTACCATTGCTATTGAGTGAAGATGGAGAGGAGGGCAGCACCTATTCATTCAGTCCAGTTCCCGCATGTAATAGCTTTTCTGATTCTAATAGGTCAGATTTTTCACCTGGAGCTGCCAGTCTGTAATGGTCAAATTGCACAGGGACATGTGTGTACAAATGATATCCAGGTAACAAAGTCACTCCCCTTTACCATACCCATGTCAGACATGTGACTAGTGGACAGCGACATGCCTAGTGAAAGTGGTGGAATGCAAACAAACTGACTGAATGAACAGTGAAAAATAAGCAAATCTGTTGTGTCAAGGTGACACTTCAAGGGCAACTGGCGTGCAGTTGTGCTAGATGTCTACTGTTGGCAGAAGGGATACTGCTATGGCCAAATGCAGCTGCGCAGGAAGTATTGCATGAAGCACATGGCTGACCCATACGACTGAGGCGCACACACTCTCACCTGGCACCCAAACAGAAGCCCTCACACACACACCATGCACATGTATGACACACACATGCATGTGCACTCACCGGACAATGCCTCGTAATCAGCCAGATCTCCCACGCCTTGGATCTGTTCCTCCGTGACGTAGGTCCCAGCGACTGACTCATGTGGAGTGAGTTCCATGTCTACTACTGGAGACCCACCTCCAGTCACTAGAGTTGCGGCATGACTTGAGGCCAGCTTACTCTTTGCCCTGCGCTTTAGGTCATTCCAGCGCTTATAGCAATCATTGGCTGTGCGCCTCACGATTCCAAGGGCACTTACGATGTCCGCAACGGTCTGCCAGTGTGCCTGGCGTTGTGCAGGTGTGGTCTTGGATCCTGCAGCAATGACCATCTCGTTGTCATGTCCGGACACATACTCGACAAGTGCATTCAGTTCGTCATCCGTGAAGCTGGGCTTCCTGGACGGGCCGGACTGTGTAGCCGTGTCTGGGGCATCAGCCTGTGCCGGACGAGCACTCTTCCTCTTCCGCTTGGAAGGTGGTGGTGATCCTGAGTGTCCTGCGCCGCTCTGGACACTAGGGGCAGGAGCCCTGGTGGACTCTGTATCAGGAGTGTGGGATTGCACACTCAGCATGGGAGTTGGTGCAGGCATTGGCTCTAGTGTGATGGTGTCAGGGGGAATGTCAGCAGCATGGACTAGGACCGACACTGTCCTGGCTGGGTGTGTGAGGGCTGGGGTGGATGGAGCCGCAGCTGCCCCTGCAGCCACTCCGCCCTGCCTCCTTGGTGCAGCAGATGACCTTGCTGCCCCAGATCCACGTGGCATGATGGCATCAACGTGCACCAGCGCACGTGTCGTAGCCCTGCTGACCTGGAAGTCAGCCATGGAGTCAGCCAGGTCTGGTGCCACAATGGGCTGGTCCAACAAGGGCTGAGCATGGATGGTGTCAGCCACTTCAGCCTCAACCGGAGGGGGGGAGGGGGGGAGGGGGGGGATGATGGGTGCCCTTGACTGGTCCTCCACACATGGGGGGACAGGCTCACCCTGCAAGTTACGACCACGTCCCCTACCGGATCCACCACGGCCACCACTTGTGGCTCTTCCACCTTTGCCACCCTTACGGAATCCTCGCCTCCCAGCCATGGCACTGATATTAATGTGCGTATGGGAGTGGCTGTAGACAATTGTCCTGGGCAATTGGGGGTCAAAGGGGTTGGGTACCAGATGGTAATTGTACCCTAGTGCTCTAGCACGGCTGATTGTAACCCCTGGGGAAAGATGACGGGTCACGCAACGCACAGGAGGCCCAAAAAAGGGAGATGACGTGCACGCAACCCCTCCTAGACCACGTGTGCAGAAAGAAAAACCTGCACTACGCTGTGGCACCCAGTAACACAAGAATGAACGTATGCGTGTCACACGCAGCCTAGAATGACCTCTGAAGGGGTAGGCAACACACGGGGCAAGCACAGAAGTTGGATACGTGCGTGACTCACCGTCTGCCAGGTAAAAGAGCGTGAAGAATGAGCGCGTTTGGCTGGCTAAACCCCCGCCAAAAGAAGATGTGTACGCTGTCTGAGAAGACAGGACAACAGTAGAAGGGGACACTGTTTGAGGGAACAGGCCCAGGTAAACCAGTAAAAGAGAAAAAAGAGAAAAAGCTGTCAGAGGTAACAGGGAATACGAACTGGAAACGCCGTGAAGTAAATCGCGTGTGAAACGACAAGAAGTACAGATTTCACCCACTCGCTCTCCACGAAAAGCACGTACAAGGAAATGGTGTTCTACATGTACCTTATATACAGGCCCACACGTACAGCGTCACTTACGCGGCGTGTACGTTCACCAATCACACGCTTTGTCACTCCTGCGTGTAGATCCATTTTCACCAATCACACGCTTTGTCACTTCTACGTGTACATCCATTTTCACCAATCACACGCTTTGACACTGGAACGTGTCACGCAACAATTTCCTGCACGTGCAGGTGACTATAGGCGCGCATATGCTGTTGACGGGTTTACGCGCTAAGGGCCTTTGCTGACGTGTGGGATTTCACTACCTATCAGGCTGTCCACGCGTTCACACACGAGAGACCACGCTCCTGGCCAGGAGGCGAAATTACTGCCCCCCAGAGCCCTGAGCACGCTCCCACCTGCCATCTGCTGCTGCCTGACTGCCTGCTGGCCACGTGCCCCACAGTGCTGGTGGGTGGGGGTGTTGGGAGACATGGGTGGGGGCCTGGTGGAGGGTGCCCCTGCACTGGTGGGGGTGGTGGGAGACATGGGTGGGGCTTGGTGGAGAGTGCCCCTGGTGGCGGGGGGTGGGGGTGGTGGGAGACATGGGTGGGGGCCTGGTGGAGGCTGCCCCTGGTGGCGGGAGGGTGGGGGTGGTGGGAGACATGAGTGGGGGCCTGGTGGAGGCTGCCCCTGCACTGCTGGGGGGGTGGGGGTGCAGGGGGACATGAGCAGGTGTGCAGGGTAGTCCCCTGTTTTGTAGGCTGCCTGCAGGGGCCGTGGAGGGTGTACAGGGAACACCTGTGAGGACCCACACAGCCTAATCGCGTGTGATGATTCCCACGCACCCCTGTAATACACGTACCCTGGCTAATCGCGTGTATAACTTCACGCGTACCCCTGTAATACACGTACCCTGGCCAATCGCGTGTTAAACTTCCCGCGTACCCCTGTAATACACGTACCCTGGCCAATCGCGTGTTAAACTTCCCGCGTACCCCTGTAATACACATACCCTGGCTAATCGCGTGTTAAACTTCCCGCGTACCCCTGTAATACACTTACCCTGGCTAATCGCGTGTTAAACTTCCCGCGTACCCCTGTAATACACGTACCCTGGCCAATCGCGTGTTAAACTTCCCGCGTACCCCTGTAATACACGTACCCTGGCTAATCGCGTGTATGACTTCACGTGTACCCCTGTAATACACTTACCCTGGCTAATCGCGTGTTAAACTTCCCGCGTACCCCTGTAATACACGTACCCTGGCCAATCGCGTGTTAAACTTCCCGCGTACCCCTGTAATACACGTACCCTGGCTAATCGCGTGTATGACTTCACGTGTACCCCTGTAATACACTTACCCTGGCTAATCGCGTGTTAAACTTCCCGCGTACCCCTGTAATACACGTACCCTGGCCAATCGCGTGTTGAACTTCCCGCGTACCCCTGTAATACACGTACCCTGGCCAATCGCGTGTTAAACTTCCCGCGTACCCCTGTAATACACGTACCCTGGCTAATCGCGTGTATAACTTCACGCGTACCCCTGTAATACACGTACCCTGGCCAATCGCGTGTTAAACTTCCCGCGTACCCCTGTAATACACGTACCCTGGCCAATCGCGTGTTAAACTTCCCGCGTACCCCTGTAATACACGTATCCTGGCTAATCGCGTGTTGAACTTCCCGCGTACCCCTGTAATACACTTACCCTGGCTAATCGCGTGTTAAACTTCCCGCTTACCCCTGTAATACACGTACCCTGGCCAATCGCGTGTTAAACTTCCCGCGTACCCCTGTAATACACGTACCCTGGCTAATCGCGTGTATGACTTCACGTGTACCCCTGTAATACACTTACCCTGGCTAATCGCGTGTTAAACTTCCCGCGTACCCCTGTAATACACGTAACCTGGCCAATCGCGTGTTAAACTTCCCGCGTACCCCTGTAATACACGTACCCTGGCTAATCGCGTGTATGACTTCACGTGTACCCCTGATATGCACGTTACCCGCTTTGCGTTCCTTGTTTGGCTGCCCTGTAAACTGGTCCAGGGTTAGCGCAGCCCTTTGCGATGATTTAGCGATTTTGCTGGCTTTTCCTTGCGCGAGGGCGTTCTTGGGGGCGTTACTGGCGCTGCTGCAGGGTCGCTGCGATACTCTGCGCCACGGCTGGTTTGGGAGCATGAAATCCATGAATACGCTGTGCGCGGAAATCGGTTTTATCGCACGTGCCTGGCGCAGTCAATCGCACGCGGACACTCTGCGCCAGCCGCTTGCGACACTTTTCTGCGAAATTCTATGAATTACCCTGTATAGATGGACTTATACACCTTTCTCTATAATGCCACAGTCCTCTCTCTCTGTCACATACCAGACGAAGCCCGAGTAGGGTGAAACGCGTCGTTCTTCTCTTGCATCAAAGACCGCTGCTGCCTCCTTTGTCCATGCATTTTAATAAACAAAGGACACTTTGACTGCACGGTACACAAAGACTGTTTGTGGATGTGTTGGTGATATCTAGTTTTTCGTCATGAATACAGCCGGAGTGCCGTTGTGACTCGGATTGGTTTCCAATCCACCTCTTCTGTTATATATATATATATATATATAACACACACACCTTCTGCACTCTGGTACTGCCACATTATAATAAGTCTGCAACATGTGCCGTTCCCTTTTTTTTATGCAGAGTGGCTGTGCATTTTGACAGGATTCACACATTTACTATTTCCAAAAGCGACCTAGCACCCTTCCCAGCGACCACGGCAGCCTTCCCTGAACACCTCGTGTAGCCTGGGCAATGCCTCAATCAAATTAATTACACTATGAGTGTAAGATGCACATTTGGAAAACAATAGTGTGTCCAGCAGGTAGAAAGCCTGCTTATAACAGTGCGGGCCCCCACCCAAGTAATAGTCATGGCCCATTGATTCCTGCGGTGTCCCTTTCAGGCCAGAAGAAAGAAAATAGGATGAGTAAATAAAGCGTGCAAACGAAGGAAAAAATAGGCTTGGCAAACAAAACCTGTAAACGGGCGAATGACGGCAAAGCAGATTGGATCACAGAGCCACTGGCTTCACTCTGCATAGCAGGGGGCTTGGAAAAAGACTTGTCAGTGATGAGGCAGGCTGGATTCTTGTATTGTGAAGTGTG
The DNA here is from genome assembly GCF_040938575.1 of Ambystoma mexicanum. Lineage (NCBI taxonomy): Eukaryota > Metazoa > Chordata > Amphibia > Caudata > Ambystomatidae > Ambystoma > Ambystoma mexicanum. The sequence continues at coordinate 646,673,284 of NC_090923.1, forward strand.
AAAACACTTGCCAATATTCAAAATAGATAAACGTGTGGCATCATGAAGCATTACGTTTTTAAAAATTAGCATTTTCCGTGCATTCATGTTAAACTAGGCCCAATATGTTTTAAATAAGAAAACATAACATGTTTTTTTTTAAAACTTCTTTTTATTATTTTCATCATTATGATCAAAAACCGAAAGAAGACACAAAAGTGAACACAAATCAAAAACAGCATCAAACTAAACACCACCCCATGACGCCAATGGACCACCCCGCCCAACCCTAACCTCCCGCCACAGATTAACCATATATGTCCAAAAGCTTAAGTCTCAGAGGGCACCTTTGCTCCCTGAAGTCCCCTTTCTAATATGAAAGTGTCTCTCCCCAGTCTGCCGCGAACTTTTCCAGCTTGCTATTAATTGCGTAAAATGCCCATTCCATCAAGACTATGTCCCACATTTTCCTTAACCACTCTTGCTCCGTCCGGATCGTGGGGCTTTTCCACCTCTGAGCGATGAGGGCCATCGCGGCCAGGGTGAAGATAACTTTTGCCTTGGTTCTGCCCTTGCCCTCCTCTTCGCCCCCCAATCCTCTCTTTCCCAGTAGGATCTCAAGCGGGTCCTGATTGGTCCCCTCCCCAAGCGACTGGGAGAGGGCCTGCGCCACCCCGCTCCAGAATGGCCTGATGGCCGGACAATCCCACCATATGTGGGCCGCCGAGCCCATTTCCACACACCCCCTCCAACATTTCGTCTCCGCCGCCGGGTACATCGCGTGCAAGCGGGCCGGAGTATAGTGCCAGCCATACAGGTATTTATACCAAGCCTCCTGCAGCTGTGTCGCACTCGCCACCCTTGCAATCATCTTCCAAAGCCTCTCCCAGTCCTCCTGTTCCATAGTGAACCCTGGTTGCTGCTGGCAGCTCCTCATGTATGCCCATGTGGTTGCTGGGCCTGCCTGCTCTAGTTGTCTATACAAGTCAGAAATTAGCCCTTTGGATCCCTCCTGAGTAGTGAGAAATCGCTCAAAATGCGTGAGGCCCCACGTCGCCGCCTTCCTCATTTCCCCAGACATTACCCAATGCCTAATCTGAAAATAACAATGTCCCTCCCGCTCCCCCACCCCAAATTCCTGCTTGCATTCTTCGAACGTTTTCACCCTTTCACCACAAAACATATCCCTCAGGGTTCTACAGCCCCCACTCTCCCACTGTGCGAACGCCCCATGCTCCAGCCCCAGTGAGAAGTCCCCGTTATTGAAGAGTGGGGTGAACGGAAACGGGAAAGTCGTAATCCCCCGCTTCTCCACTGCCCTATCCCAATTATCCACCACTCCCTTCGTAATCGCACTTAAATATAGATGAGATGGCCTCAGCCTTCGCGGGAGCCATAATACTTCACCCAAATGATGCAGAGCCACGGCTCTATCCATCTTTACCCAGTGCTTAAGATAGTTATCTGAGAACCATTCCCTGATGATATCGGCGAAGGTCAGGGAACGCCAGGCCCCCACCTCCCTCTGGAAGCCACTAGCAGCCGCCTGGATAGACGCGGCCTCTTACCCTCCCAAATGAATTCTTTGGCCGCCTCGTCTAGTCTCTTAAAAAAAACTTTCCGGGACTGGAAGGGGGATAGCTTGGAAAAGATACAATACTCGGGGAGCACCACCACTTGAGGATGGTGCCCCTCCCCAACCAGACAGTCTTAGGGCTCCCCATCTTCTTAAATCTTTCTTAATGGTTGATAACAAGGGCTCAAAATTGGCCCCGCACCAGCCCGCCAGAGAAGGTGTAATTCTGACTCCCAGGTACCGCAACCCCGCGGGGCTCCACTTAAACGGGGTCACCCGCGTCTCTTCCGCCTCCTCCTTCCCTAGGGACAAGTTCATAAGCTCGGATTTCAGAAAGTTGATTCGTAGACCCGATAGCTCACCGAATTTTGTCAGCAGCTCTGATGGAAACCTTAGGATTCATGAGGGTAAGCAACATATCATCAGCGAAAGCCGCTACCTTATGCTGCCTCCCCCCAAATGGTATCCCCTGAATCTCATCCGCCTTGCGAGTGGCCAAAAGCAGAAGCTCCAAATAGATTGCGTAAAGTAAAGGGGAGAGGGGCACCCCTGCTTTGTCCCTTGCCCCAATCGAAACGGTTGGGACATCTCCCCATTTACCAGGATCCACGATATGGGATTCCTATAGTTAGCTGAGACCATTTTTATAAATCCCATACCCATCCTTTCCATCACCTGAAATAAGAATGACCACTCCACCCAGTGAAACGCCTTTTCGGCATCTAGCGCCAGAAGGACCGCCGGAGTGGACGTCTTATGCGATTTCTCCACCAGGTGGGCCACCCTTCTGATATTATCGGCGGTTTGCCTCCCCACAACAAAGCCTGACTGATCCTGGTCGATCAAAGAAGGTAAATGCCTTTCCAGGTGCCTCACCAGGATTTTAGTAAAGATTTTTGCCTCCGTGTTTATAAGGGCAATTGGATGGTATGAGGTGCATTCCTCCGGGGCCTTCCCCACTTTGTGGATGAGAGAAATTTTAGTCTCCTCCATCGAAGGGGTGATGCCACCCCCTTCACCAAATGTATTAAACAATTGCGTTAAGTGCGGAACCAAGAGGTGGGAGAAAGCCTTATAAAAGGAAGCCGGGTAGCCATCAGGCCCGGGAGCCTTGACGAGGGGAAGCGTCGCTATCGTGACCCTAATCTCATCCTCCGTAATTGTTCAGCCTAAATCCTCCCCTTCCTCTCTGGACAATCTCGGGAATGGGAGACCCTCCAGGAACACCTTCTGCGGCCGTGTGTGTGGGCACTGCGAAGAGTACAACGCCCCATAGAATTCTACCAACATCCCCTTTACCTCTTCGGCCGGGGTGAGCCTCTTTCCCCCCTCATCTTTGAGTGCTGTAATGACCTTCTGCTCCATTTGTCCCCGCAGAAGGCAAGCGAGGAGTGAGTCTGCCTTGTTGGCCTTAGCGTAACATTTTTACCTGACCCTGAGCATAGCCTCTTCTGCTTTTTTAGCACGCAAGATCCCCAGCTGACCCTCCATCAACCTATATTTCCTGTATGACTTCCTGGTAGGGGTCGCCTGAACCCGCTTCCTGGCCACTTCAACCTCAGTTTCCAGCTGGGATTCCAGGCCTCTCAATAATCTACTTCTCTCCGCTTTCATCGCGATGATTTCCTCCCTCAAGGTCGCTTTAAAAGCATCCCACCTCACACTCTGGCTCATGTTCCAACTGTTGTTCCTCTCGAAGAAGTCCCGGATTCTGTCTCCTAACTCCTCTCGCAATACCTGATCCCTCAGAAGCTCTCCAGGGAACCTCCAACTCCACACTTCCGGCATACGCCACCCGTGACGCATAGTCATTTGCACGACCTTGTGGTCTGCTATCCCTAGGGGGCCCACATCCACATCCTCCACCTGCCCAACCAAGCTAGCAGAGATCCAGATGTAATCGATTCGGGACTGCGTTCTATGCACGTCTGATAGAAAGGTAAATCCCTCCTCCTTCCCCCGTATAGCGCGCCACACATCTCGCAACATGGCTTCCTCCCATCTCGCCCTCAGCAGAGGAGATGCAACAGCGCCGCCCGGTCCGTTTCATGTCGGGACCTGTCCCCCTTCCTATCCCAGGCAAGATTAAAATCCCCCATCAGTATCACATGTCCCCTAGCAAAATTCTCTAAAGTGCCCAATGCGTCCCGCAAGAATTGGTCCTGGCCCACATTGGGGGCATACACCGAAGCAATAGTATACTGAGACCCCGAAATCTCCCCCTCACCATAATATATCTCCCGTTGCCGTCCCTAAGGATATCATGTGGTCTAAAGTTAACTCCCTTCCCAAAAGCCAGGGCGACGCCCCCCCTCTTCGTGGGCCCCGATGCAAACAGTATCAATGGGAAGTCTCTCAGGCGCAGGCGGCCCTGGTCCCGCTTTAGTAGATGCGTCTCCTGCAACGCCAGCACATCTGGTCTTTGGGAACAGCTCCAACTTTGTTCGTATGAGGGGGGAGTTTAACCCCCCCCACGTTATGCGTCAGCCACCTGAATGCTGTATGAAGGAGCAGCTCGCCTGCCACGCCCCCAATTTACCCATACCGCATATCCCCTTCACCACCGAGGGAGAGTACCCACCTACGTCCCTCCCTTCTGCCCCATACCTTTCCAATCTGCCCATCCCAGGGCTCCCACCTCCTCCATTGGCAACCATGGCGTCCCCAAACCCCCCAGCACCACCCTCTTCCCCCCGTCTGCACCCATGAGCCCCAACTGCGGGTGAGACCACCCCCTCCCCCATCCCCCTGTCCAGCCCCCCTCCTTCTCGGGCTACCCCGCCCTTCCTCCCCAACCTAGGGCTAGGACATCCCCCCTACCCCCCACCCACTCAACCAGAGCAGATACCCTCTCCGCTCCCTCCCCTTCCCCCTACTGGGCCGCATTGCCCTTACTGATCCCAATATGTTGCTGCCCCTTCCCCCAAGCTCCTCAGCCACCCTTAAGGGTCCACCACCCCTTACCCAAGAAGATCCAACTCAAGTGCACCCCTTGCTGCCATTTCCACCCTCTGCCCCAGACCCTCCGCCCTCCCACTGGGAGCTGCTGTTCCCTCTCGGTCCCTTCCTCCTCTTGTCTCCCACCGTGGACCACTCCCAAGGCCTTTGCCTTGGCCTGTTGTCTCTGACTCCCCCAGCGACACTCGCAGGAGCCTCATCCAAGTCGATCCGCAGCAAAGTAATCCCCTCCTGAACAGTCGTAATCCGTTTCTGGGAGCATTCCCAATCGAATACAAGGCCAAATGGAAACGTCCACATATAGCGAACACCGCGCTCTTTCAGCACTCTCAGTACCGGCGCCATCTGTCCCCTCTTGATTAGGGTGATGTTTGCCATGTCCTGAAATAAAGTTATCTGTTGGCCTTTGTACTCTAGTGGTTCCTGCTTCCGCGCGGCCTGGAGAACCGCCTCCTTTTGAGCGTATCTAGCAAAGGCGGTGAGTACATCTCTTGGTCGCGAGGCGGGCCCCCTGGCAGGCCTGCCGACTCTATGGACGCAATCTAGTTCAATGGTGTCCGGACCCGCTACTCCTAGAATGCCCGAAAAGATGCCCTGGATTTCCTGTTTCAGATCTTTATCCGAGACTGACTCCGGTAATTGCTTCACCCTTATATTGATTCTTCGCGACCTATTTTCAACGTCCTCCATCTGAATCTCGAGGTTCTGGGTCGCCACATCAAGGCGCTCTATGGCCTCGCTATTAGCGGTCGTGTCCTTTTCTAAATCCTGGAGGCCCCTTTCCAGAAGATCAGTCCTTTCTCCCAATTGCCGCAGGTCCCGCTTGATCTCCCCAAGAGCCTCATTAAGGTCTGCCCTCATCAGCTGAAACTGATCCTGGAACGTCTTAGCTAGGTTGGTGTGTAGCACCTGGATCTCGCCCAGGAGGCGCACTTGCCAAAGCAGTCAAAGAGGTACCGGGGGTGTTTTCAGCCCACAGGACTCATGGAGGGGGGCCGGGTACCCCAAGGCCACAGCCACCATCACATAGCTGCCCTCATGGCCGAGGGAACAGAAAAGAGCGGCCCCCGCCTCCCACTCCTCCGAGTCCGACAGTCTCAGGGAGCTGCCCGCTGCCAACCCCGCTCACCGCGGTAGCCCGGAGCTCCCAGCCGACACACTCCTCCTCGCCGCCCCCGGGCCACCGCCCGCCGTCCTCTTGGGCCTCTCCCGTCTCCCCTCTCTGTCAGGCGGGGGAGGGAGCCCGCTCGTGGCCGCGAGTCCGCTGACGGCGCCTCCGCCGGCGACACCGCCCCCTCTGCCTCCTCTAACAGGGCGAACAATCAGCCGGAGCCTCAGGTCTACTCCGCTCCAGGCACGCCGCCCGCGTGCCGCCACAGACTGCCTAGCTCAGGCGCTCGCCACCAGCGGTCACCCGCAGACCAGCATCTGCCACAGGGGGCCGTCCTGCACCCCCTCCTCCGCCCCGGCCTCGCGGCCTCACACGACAGCCGCAAGACGGGCACTCCATCTCACCCTTGCGCTGGTCTGCCGATATGGCCCGGGCCGCCACGATTCCGGGCACGCTTCTCGGGGCCCCCTCCCTTCACAACGCCTCACAGCGCTCCCCAGGAAGCATCGGGAGCTTCGCCACTCTGCCGGAGTTCTTTCCACAGCTAGCGGGGTGGTGGACCGCTCAATAGCCACTCAGAGGTCGGGAGCCGCGGACAGCACGTCTACTCCCTACTGTCCGCCATCTTGGAATCAGAAACCATAACATGTTTTCATTGCACTAAATAACTCTGCACTTTAAATACTTCAATGTTAAACTAACCACTATACACTATACTCTTGACAAACTTTATCGATCTAAATGCAAGGATTCTTTTAAAGTATTTGCCTCTCAATGAACATTGGGTTGGGCTAGCACTGGGGATCGCATTTGAACAAGAGCTTCAGCTTCAAGGCCACGGCTATTGTTATGTAGAAGGGGCCCTGCCCTGGGGAATTTCACACCCCCCTTGAGCTTAGACCAAACACTAATGTGGAGGAGGGGAGAGGAAGCAAAGAGCAGGAGAGGGCTGGGGATGCCATAGTGGTTTCAAATTGGCTTTCAAAAACATTATCTTTGTAAAAGCAAAATGCTTGCTACATGCTCCTACTACATATGTACTTTATTTTTTTACATTTAAAATGGCTGCTTTTCTCAGAGTCATGCTTAGGGCATAATGCATTTTGTCAGAGCCCATTTAACAGTAATACTGCGACTGTTATAGAGTTTACACTGTACTGGCTTAATTAAAAAAACCTTGCTCTTTATCACCACATTCCTGCTTGTCATAGTTCATTCTGTTGTCCTAAATGCTTAATTTTATAGCACTGCATGCCCTAACCCGGCTTCACATTTTCTGGAAATGCTGAAAAACATTGCATTTTAAAGTAAACACACACTGTTATTATCACACACAGACACACATAGAGAAATCCTCAGGCAAACATATACCATTCAAAGCATCTCGATTTGGTGGGTGTCACTCACCCTGTACTCAATTTGAGCTTACCAAAATCTGTGTACCCTTCCATACATTGGCATAGGCTCTGTCCCACTAAATAAACTGAATTTCAACTGCCTTGAAATTGAAATAGGTTAGATAGGTGCAAAGAGAGGTAGAGACAAGAAAACAGAGAAGCAGAAACGTATAGCAAGACACGCCCACACAAAGTCAGCAATCACAAATGTCCCTACTCCATGCAGGGTAGGTGATCAATTCCTTGTTTCAGTATTTGGATTCTGGGAAAAGTACTTTTCCTATTTTAAAATTAGGACTACAAGTCTCAGGATGCAAAGAAAAACCAGGACTGGAGCACACACTTAAAGCTTAAATGGAAAAAGCTAAAAGCTCTTACAAATGCACATTGGCCAAAGCAAATACATACACGCTCGTTCTGACATATGTTTAGTCATGCACAGGGAGGTAGCCACATGCACACATACACAAGCCTGTATCCCATATCCACGCAAATCCACTCAGAATCACCCAGCGTGCCTGTCTCAGTTAACAGGACAGTCATGCAAAAGTTATGGACAGCCGTCTTCTCATAATACCTAGAATGTCCCTGTCTGTAGTCTTCAGGCACCTGTTTTACTACTCTTAGTACTCAGCATTGACTTATGACTGAAGTACAAAAATAGTTTGAGTTACTGAACGTTGCCAAATATTTGTTGCCTGTGTAAATTATTACCCACTCATCCATCTCCTCATCACAGTCTCCCAATATTACCTTTTACAAAACGTAGCATTTAAGAACACTAAACTGCATTAATACCCCCCTCCTCACAACATGACCTTTTTTCTGTCGCTGCTGCAATGAACAGATCAGTATTTTCCAGAACCAAAGATAAGTGTATGAAATGTATGAAACTGTAATGTTACTTTTTTATTGCACATGTGCATATTCCTGGACTCTTTGCATCATTCTACCAATATTGGGTCAGTTCGGACCTGCTCTGTGGACTAGTTCCTCTCTGATCCCTGAGTATTGCTGGGCAGGCTGAGTGATCCTGGGGACAGCTTCAGGACAGGGAAAAGCCAGTACTCTCCCATTCTTGTGGCACTATCCAACATACAGTGCTGCACATATAAAGTGGGAGCATAAACACTTATTGTGGTTCCAGATCTCAGCAGTGCGAAAGCATGCAACAATTCACTTTTCCCTAGCCCCTCGGTTGCATTGGTTATGGCTCAGCAGCATAAGGAAGAAGATAAACCAACACTGCTGCCCGTGCATGTTGGCAAGCAACCTGGCATATTCAACAATTAAATTTTAGCCTGCAGCCCTGTGAAAGTGCACAAAGTAACACCAGCACAGGAAAATGCCTCTGGAACGGACAATGTGGCAGCTCCTATGTACTTACTACATAGTGAACAACCTACTAAGACAGTGGTCTGCAATCTTTCGTTATGTAGATGATTTGAACTTCGAATCCCGCTAGCCCTAACCATCGTAGTCAATGGTGACAGATCATGGGAGTAATAGACCCATGCACTATGATAGCTATGGAGAAGGATATATTACAAAGACTAATCGCCGCTGCTATTGCCCACTGGTGTCGGAAGCAGCCATTCTTTACTCTCCCCAGTTGAATTTTGCATGGTGTGGCTTGATGCCACAGGGTGCTTTGCTCTAGCCTAGTCACAGCGAGCTGCGAGCATGGAAGGGGCCCAGAAAGCTACTTTGGTCGTTGCCTGAGACTAGTGCCCAGCGCGGGTGGGCTAGCGGGGGAGGAGGCGAGTGGCAGGTGTTGAGCGAATGTGTGGCACAGATTGCAGTGCCCCTGGGAAGAAACATTATCTGGCGGGTCATCTTCTTGGTGAGTGCCATGATGGCTCACTACTGGAGCAGGTGAGCTGTAGACTGAAGATCAGTTTGGCCACTGAGATGTTAGTGAGACAGCTGATGAGACAGGCAGCAGGTCTTTAGTAACTCCCACCTGTTTGCCCAGGTTGTGTGCCCCCACTTAATTGGCTAGTACAACATTGTAGCAGTTAGCAAAGATAGCAAAGGGTTTGTATTGGAAGTTGGCTAATACTGATACGTTTGAAGCTAGTTGTTGGTAGTTGCTTTATTCCCCTTTGCCCCTTACCTTGAGCTCACTTTTGAGCTGTCACCATGCATAAGACCAGGCCGTGCACTCAACTGAGTAGCCCCAACATACATCACTTTGTTTTGATGAGTGACTGCTGGACGGTGTCCTTTGAGCTATCAGCATTCATCCGGCATTCATCCTTAAGAGTGTGTGGAGAGTGCATGGACTTCAGTGTTCCATTGTCAAGGAGTTCCCCCCTTCTCACCTGTGTCCGTTGTTTGCCGGTGTCTTCGATCGCTGCCTTCTTGCGAACGGACCTGGTCTTGAACAGTGCTGCTCGAGTCTCGTCTGGTTCCAGGTTGCGTTTAGTTCCGGGAACGCGGAGTCCCGGAATCCGGGAGTCTGGGAAATGCTAGTAAGGCTCGGAATCAGGAAGGGGTAAAGGGTCAGGAGTGGGTAATAGCACTGGGACAAAGGAAACAAACCCACAAGCTACGAACACACGTCTGAGGGCTACTTTGCAATAGCATTGAGACGCGCAGAGCCACGGAAGGCGTGGTCTATAAATAGATCACGCCGCGTTCAGCGCATGGAGCGAGCAAGGGCTTCAGCTCTGGACGGCCATGTTGGAAGTAGTACGGAATGTAAGCCCCGTTGAGACAAGGACCAGGAGGTCCAAAAGGGGCGTGATCTGAAGTTCATGACAGCATGCCTCCTCCGAAAGGCCTTTTCCTCCAGGTTTGCCCGGGTGTATTAGGTGAAATCTTCTGAGCAACCGAGGAGCCTTGATATTTGAAACAGGTTCCCAGGTCCTTTCGCTACGAGGATATCCTTTCCACTCCACTAGGTATTGAAGATGGCCCCGCTTATACCTGGAGTCACAAATCCGGGACACCTCATATTCCAGTTGGTTGTCAACCAGTAGAGGAGGAGGTCTACTAGATTTTCGAGAGGATTGGATGTAGGGCTTCAACAGGGATGTGTGAAAAACTGGATGAATTCTTTTCCAGGAGTCAGGTAGCTTGATTCGATATGAGACAGGATTGATAATCTCCTTGATGGGAAATAGACCATAGTAGCGGGAGCCAGCTTGTTTGGTCACTGGTGTCGGGGGAGTCGTTTTGATGACAACCACACTCGGTCACCGACCGTATAGGAAGGACCTGGTCTTCTCTTGGAATCCGCATACCTCTTGGTCTGTAATCTGGCTTTCTCTAAGTGTTCTTTAGCCTCCCGGTGAATGTTGATAAGAGTTTCGATCCAGGAGTCAACAGTAGGTACTGGTGTAGGGTAAGGAAGAACCGAGGGTAAAACCGATGGATGGAACCCCGGACTACAATAAAAAGGGCTGGTCTGTAGCGCTGAGTGTTCGGAGTTGTTGTAAGCAAATTCCGCAACAGGTATCAGGAGAGACCAGTCGCCCTGGACCTTGGTGGCGAAACATAGGAGATATTGTTCCAGAGTCTGATTTGCACGTTCTGTGGCTCCGTTGGTTTGGGGATGATATCCTGAAGAGAGGGCACGTTGGATTCCTAAAATCCGACAGAGGTGTTTCCAGAATTGTGAAATGTATTGGGGACCCCGGTCAGATATGATCTTGGAAGGAAGCCCATGTAGTCGGAATATGTGTTCCAGAAATATTCCAGCTAGCTTTGAAGAGGAGGGTAGTTTCATCAGTGGCGTAAAATGGCCATATGGGTGAACAAATCTATGGTGACCATGATGGTAGTAGATCCTCGGGAAGGTGGTAACTCCACTATGAAGTCTGTAGCGATGATTTCCCATTGTTTAGTGGTTAGAGTGGGCTGCAGAAGAAGACCCGCCGGTCTTTTGTTATCATGTTTATTTTGGGCACAGATCACACAAGCCTGGATGTATTGCTGTACGTCAGACTTCATTTTAGGCCACCAGAACTGTGTCTGCATAAGACGGAGGGTGTTGGTGATACCTCGGTGCCCGGAATGGAGTGTGTCATGACAAAGGTTTATTATTTTCTGCTGTAACTTCCGTGTAGGAATGAGCAGTGCATTGTCCTTGAATAAGTAACCTTCCTTGGCTCTTAATTTCCACTGGTTTCTTCTCGAAATGTCCTTCCATATTTCCGAGGATTGGGTTTGCGATCGGACTTCTTCCAGGAGGTTAACTGCTTGGGCTACGAAGATCGTGGGAGAAAACATTTTAGGATATGCCTTATCTTCAGTGGTCACGTAGTCAGGACGTCGAGACAAGGCGTCAGCAATCAGGTTCTGTGATCCAGGGACATGAGTGATGTGGAACTGATACTGGGCAAAAAAGTAGGCCCAACGTGCCTGATGACTGTTCCTGCACTTCAGTGACTGTAGAATCTGAAGGTTTCGATGATCAGTACGGACTTGGACAGGATATCTAGCTCCCAGAAGTAGGTGTCGCCATTCAGTAAAGGCTTGGCAAATGGATAACAGTTCCTTTTCCAGGACGGAGTAGTGTGTTTCACTCGGAGTTAAGGTTCTTGAAAGATAAGCAACGGGTGTTCCAAGTCGTCCTCCATTTTCTGCTTCAACACTGCTCCTATAGTGTAATTTGAGGCATCCGTTTCCACTAAAAAGGTTCGACTTGTATCGGGTTGAGCCAAAATAGGAGCTTGTGTAAACTCGGTCTTCAAACGCTGGAATGCAGTTTCTTGTAATGTTGACCAGACAAAAGGGGTATCCTTCTTTAGCAGAGCCACTATAGGTTGTACAATCTCGGAAAAGGTGGCTATGAACTTTCGGTAGAAATTGGCTAGTCCTAGGAAGGATTGGACTTGTTTCACGGATATGGGAGTAGGCCATGCGAGAATGGCTTTTACTTTTGAAGGATCCATGCCAATCCCCTCTGGACTAAGGATAAATCCCAGATAGTGCACAGAGGTAACGTGAAACAAACATTTTTCAGGCTTGGCTAAGAGGTGATGTTCCCGGAGTCTTTGTAGAACTGCCTTTACATGTCCTTCATGCTTCAGAGGATCCTTGGAAAAAATCAATATGTCGTCCAGATAGACAATGATGAAGAGAAACAACATGTCAGAGAACACCCTATCCATAAAACTTTGGAACACTGCTGGCGCGTTGGCTAGTCCAAAGGGCATGACCAGGTACTCGTAATGGCCAAAGGGTGTTCTAAAGGCGGTCTTCCACTCGTCTCCTTCCCGGATACGGATCAAATGGTAGGCACCCCTGAGATGCAATTTGGTGAATATTACTGCACCTCTCACAGCTTCCAGGATATCCGATATCAAGGGTAGTGGGTATCAGTTCTTAAGAGTGCATTGATTTAGGCCACGATAATCGAGGCAAGGTCTGAGTTCCTGGGTATCTTTCTTAGGAACAAAGAACAACGATGCGCCTGCTGGTGATTTTGAAGGTCTTATGGTACCGTTTTCAAGGTTTGTATCCAGATATTCTTTGAGGGCCTTTTTCTCAGGTTCGGAAAGGATAAACATCCTACCGAAAGGGATCACTGCCAAGGGTTCCGTTTCAATTGCGCAGTCTTTGGGTCTGTGTGGAGGTAAGGCCTGGACTATGGCAGTTGAAAATACATCAGCGAATCCTTGGTAGGCCTCCGGAACCTGTATTATATTGGAAACCATGAGTGGAGTTTCTTGCTCCTTAGGTGGCTCCTCAGGGGGTGTTAAAGGAGGTTCCAGGGATAGACAATGAGACATACAAAACTCTGAGCCTAGGAATAGTGAGCCTGCTGTCCAGTTTATATACGGATTGTGTTTTTGTAACCAGGGCATACCCAATACCATGGGGTAGTGGGCGGACTTAATGATATTGAATTTGATTAGCTCTTGATGGTGGTTTATTGAAAGCTGGATTTCCTTGGTCTGTAGGCTTATGGGCCCTGAATTGAGGGGTCTTCCATCGATGGCTTCCACAGGCTGCATGGTGTTTCGTACTTCATATGGGATTTGATGACTGACAACCTATTCCTGATCAATGAAGATTCCCATAGCTCCGCAGTCAACCAAGGCCTGAATGGGACAGATCTTACTCTTTGAGGGTGAAAGAAATGCCTGGAGAATTATCAGTTTGTTTTGTCCAGGAGAGTTCAAGGATGGAATTGATGTGGAGCAAACATCTCTCTCCCGAATCTCTGCTCCATTTAAGATCGGGAGCTGGCGTTTCCCGAACGCCGAGGAGGTGCCAGAGGATATTCCCTGACCAAATATTTGTCTAATGCACAATACATACACAAACCCGTATGAATCCTTCTCAACCTTTCTTGAGGTGATATGAGTCCACGAAAGGCTCCAATTTGCATGGGTTCTGGTTCTGGGGCTGGGCTTGGGTTTGCGTCCGTTCTGACTGTGCTCTCAAAGGACGTCTTGGGTGGGTTTCCCCTGGATTTCTTCTTTTCAGCCTTCCTTTCCTGGATGCGAAAGTCTATTTGCATGGCAAGGTCCATTAGTGCTTGGAATGAATTTGGTCGAGCCACCCTGGCCAGTTCATCCTTGATCTCATCGTTCACGCCTCTCCTGAACAGGGTAAAACTAGCCTCAGAGGACCAGTCTGCTTCCTTAGCCAATTGTTTAAATCTGGTCACATAAGTGAGCATATCTTGGGAGCCCTATTGAAAGTCCAGCAAACGTTCTTGGGCAGTATAGACCTGCCCTGGACAGTCAAACATGCTTTTAAGGGCCTGTATGAACCCATCATAGTCATCTAGGAGGGCATCGCCGGAGTTAACAAAAGGTGTTGCCCAAGTTAAGGCGTTGCCGGAAAGGTGGGATATGATGAAACCCACCTTAGCCCTAGGAGTCGAGAAATAATAAGGCTTAAATGTAAAGTGGACCAGGCATGAATCCAGGAATCCGCAAAGTGTTTTTGCCGAACCATCATACTTGTCAACAATACCGCCCAACAGGACACCCTCCTTTGTGGCAGAATCCCGGGATAAGACCAATTGTTTGAGCGCGGCGTTTTCCGCCTTAAGATTATGGACCTCGGTTGATAATTCTTGCATGCGTCACATCAGGTCCTGCACGGCGGCTTCCATCTCGTTTTTAGGTTCGATCGGGTGGCGTCTCAAACTGTCAAGGAGTTCCCCCCTTCTCACCTGGGTCTGTTGTTTGCCGGTGTCTTCGATCGCTGCCTTCTTGCGAACGGACCTGGTCTTGAACAGTGCTGCTTGAGTCTCATCTGGTTCCAGGTTGCATTTAGTTCCGGGAACACGGAATCCAGGAATCCGGGAGTCTGAGAAATGCTAGTAAGGCTCGGAATCAGGAAGGGGGAAAGGGTCAGGAGTGGGTAATAGCACTGGGACAAAGGAAACAATACCGCGAACTACGAACACACATCTGAGGGCTACTTTGCAATAGCATTGAGACGTGCGGAGCCGCGGAAGGCGTGGTCTATAAATAGATCACGCTGCGTTCAGCGCATGGAGCGAGCAAGGGCTTAAGCTCTGGACGGCCATGTTGGAAGTAGTACGGAAGGTAAGCCCCGTTGAGACAAGGACCAGGAGGTCCAAAAGGGGCGTGATCTGAAGTTCATGACATCCATGGTGGGACCAGTGTGACTGGATGGAAAAACACAGAGTACACCCCAGCGTGCACCTCGAGGGAAACAAAATGGATAGATGAAATGTTCCCAGCATCAAGGGCATAGTGACTCTACAGTTTAATAAACAATTGTCATTTGCTCTATCTGCAGATCAGACCCTTGTACTGGACACAAGTGCAGGTGGTTTTCTATTACGAGGGTTGGAGGGCCAAAACAATAAGATCTGTATTGGCACATGTCCCCCTGTTAACAAGGTGAGTGTGTCATCATGCCCAAGTATGTCAAAAGATCTAGTAGTTGCGGAAAGCAACAGTAACCTGAGACTTATTGCATCCCCCTTGACAATTTAGGTTGGGAGGCCCTGGTTACCAGTATGTGGAACGAAGGATCAGCTGGGGCTTTGCTTTCTCTGGCGATGGGGGGTGAAAGCAGAGGAGCGAAAGGTGCATGTCTAGCGGTCTTCTTGCGGCTTGGCCACACACAGCAGAACTTTCATGGCGAAGCAGGATACTCACAACCGTTTCACTCG
Source organism: Ambystoma mexicanum (assembly GCF_040938575.1). NCBI lineage: Eukaryota > Metazoa > Chordata > Amphibia > Caudata > Ambystomatidae > Ambystoma > Ambystoma mexicanum. Next base: position 646,688,418 of record NC_090923.1, read on the forward strand.
GTCCACCAGGCCCCTGTCTCACAGCTTGACATTGGCCTCCAGCTACGTATGCCTTTGCTTCCCGCTGCACATGCTCTGCACTGCATCACGGGTCTCAAGTGCTCCTCCTGCTATGCCGCCACACCAGAGAGATCCCACTCGCATCTGCTGGCTGTGCTCCCATAGCTGCCTCGGCTTCTGCCTCTCCCTCTGCCTTGGCTTTCATTTTTTTCAGGTTTCCCGTTTTTAAAGCTCCCACCTCCATTTGCATTACTAAATGAAGTATACCTCTCACCAACAAAGCAGTAGTTCTGCTTTACTCCTGTTGACCGCCTCCTCGTCCCAGTACTTGGCTGGGGTTGATCATTGTTTGTTTTTTTCAAAATGAGGATATGTTAGTCTAGTTATCCTCTTCTTTTTCCAAGTACTGTATTGATGTCATTTAGGTCAAATTTCAGGGGGATCCCAAGAAAAGGGTTGACAAAAGGCCATGATGGCTTGAGGGATGGAGGGTTCATGTTGAAAGGGAAATGGGGGATACTAAGTCTCACTTAAGGAGGTCCTCTCCCCAAATCTCCTCCACTCAGGCATTTCCAAGCCCAGAGTCAGGGTCCAAAAGCATGGTCTTTCCCTGGCCGCCTGATAAGAGTATCCCTGGGGAAAATAAGTGAGGACGCCTTCAGGTGCCTCACATACACTTCTCCTAAGAATAGGGTCTCCCGCACAAGGGATATATGGTAATAGTTTCTTTTCTCAGGGTGGGGGGTTGCTGGGAATCTCTCTGGATTAAGGACCAATCCCACACAGAAGTGGTGGCTATAAAGGGTACTTCTTGCCAATTTCTTTGCAAGATGAAAACTGTGAACGGCTTTGGCTGACTTCATGTAGTAAGGATGGAAAGCTGGGAAAGTCAGTTGCAATGATCATTTCTTCTGGTAGATCGAGAAAGACGGCTGAAGGACAAATTGTAGTTATCCCTTGCACATGTATGGTATAGCACCTTTGGGGTAAATCTCTTGATCTCCATTGACACAAGTAATTCTCACCAAAGGTGCACCTTTAAATTGCTCAGGCGGTAATAGATTAGCTCACACAGCCATCTGTTTAGTTCCAGAATCTACTAAGGCCTGTACCAGGATCCCCCTCACAAGAACTGATTTGTGACTGAACTTAGATGATGTCCCACAAAAGAAATTGCTCTGGGTTTCAATGTTTTCATAAGAACATGGATCCTCCCATTCTTCTCCTACCATACATCCAATCTCCATGGGTTCCTCTCTTTTATTTTGGGAACAATTGTGAGCTAGATATCCTGGCTCTTTGCAGGTAAAACAGATTGGGCTCATGGGTTGTATTGTTCTACCGTCTTCTCTCACTTCCTCTTTGGCTTTGGGATTAAGCTTTTTCGCTTGCTGGAAAGTTGGGGTGGGGAGGTCCTCTATTTTCTTTCCACTCTTCTACTGAGTGTGGTAAATGAATATGTTTATTTGGCATCAGTGACATTTTGGGCTGTTTCAACAGCCAAAGAGAGTGTGGGCTTGTTCAGTTGTAAGGCGGAGGGAGGTAAGGAGTTGATAAATTGTCCTATGATTAGGGCTTCCAATACATCCGGTAAGGTTTTCTTTCCTAACCCTAAGGACATTGTATTCTTAACTTGCTCTCCCAATTCCACTGGCGTTTCCCCAGGGTTTAGTTTAATACTTCTCAACTTCTGACAATAGAAATGACTGGTTTGTCCCACTCTTTGTAAGAGACTGTCTTTGATTTCAGGTAAGGTGACTGTTCCTGGGAGGTTTAGTAACTGGTAGGACATTTGTAATTCTCCTTTTAATAAAGGTCCTAGATAGTATAGTTTTAACTCATCCCCCCATCGGGACTGGGTTGCTGACCTTTCAAAGTTCAAGAAAAAATCCACTAAATCATCCCCTTCTTTGTAGGTTTGTAGAACTCCCTGTCCCCGTAGAATGTTTGATTTTTATTCAGCGGCAGTCAGACGTTCCAGTCCAATTTTAAATTGGTCCTTCACTTGTATTTGATGCACAGCCAGCTGAGCTAAGACCTCATCTAAGGTTGACATGGTGTCTGGAGGTGATATGGTGTCACTTGAACTTTCTTCAGAATCGGACATAGAAAAATGTTCGGCGTCCCTTTTGGTTTCAGGGCCCGAGTCCATTTTGTTTGGGCTGATTGAACTCATGTTTCCCTTGGACTCATTCTGTAGAAGGATGAGGTGGAGTGGCAGGCCATAGTTCCTTTCCAGGGTTAAAAGAACCTAATGCCCTGGGCTGAAAAAATACTTGTGGTTTTCTGATGTTTAGAACAATTTGATCCCAATCTTTCAAATGATAGGTGGCCAAGGGAAGAATGCCACAAAGGGTCTGTGATCTATATAAAGTCTTGACACTTAATCGGGACATGCAAATGTGTGGAAGTTATCCTCTTGATTGTTGACACTTTGACCTGAGCCTGAACTCACAATAATTTTCTTCCCTGAGAGTTTTTGGACTACAGCAACATAAGGGCTCCCCAATTTGTACCGATTCAGAGTCTCCCACCCCTGACACCCTTTGTGAAGGCAACATGAGTCAGACAGACAACAGGTTCAAATGTTCTCAACAACATTTTATTTAACTTTAAAAGCAGGGTGGAATAATGCCTAACTTGCCCTATGCTAAAGTGGGATTTCCCAACCTAAAGAAAACTAAGGATAGTCTACAGGAGGTCCAAAGTAAAACTTCTGTCTGTGTCCAAACCTATACTTGGCCTCACAAATAACTGCATACAACGTGTAGGGATATCAGCATCAAACAGGAATAATGTTCAAAGTAAAGTTCAGAGCTCCTACTAGTTCTTTGGCTTGCAATTACCTCCCCCTCATCAATCAAACAAACACAGGGTTGCATTCCCCAAGTTCAAAGAAGTTCATCAAACACAGGGGTTCCCTACCCCAAGTTAAAATCTTCCAGCTTTCAAACAAAAAGAGTTCACATCTTCCAGCTTTCAAACAAATGCTTGACTTTAATATCACAAAAAGGTGTTTTCACAACACAAGCTTGCTTATAGGTGTTTTCAGTGGCATTTCCATTCAGGGGCCCTGGTCTAGGTACAGTTGTCCGACCACATGGTCCACCCATTACAGGTCATGCAACCGGCACCCTGCCTTGACTCCTTTTCCTTTAATACCAGTCCACTGCTTCTCCTCAGCAGTGTGTTTCGCCTCAGTCCCATGTATTAGACTTTCCTGACATGGTATGGTGGCTTGTTTGGCCACCTTGCACTTGTTAGGCCTTCTTATGTTTCGTTGGCTCTTGCCAATGCTTCTTTCCTTATGATATAGAGCACCAGAATGGTGTGATATATCTCAGTGGTGGGTATACAGCGCATTTCAGCAGTTGGCACTAGTTGTTTTTTAGCAACTGGTTTGTGTTTGATTTCCGAATGTGATATGTGACGTATTTCAGCAGTGGGTGTGCACTATGTCTCAGTACTGGGTATTTTTCTCATTACAGCAGCAGGGATGCTCTGTTTGTCAGTGCTTCACTTCAGCATTAAGCCTTTCCTGTGTGAATTCTGCAGTTCAAAAGGTTTATTGCACCTGGGAGTCTGTAATGAATTTAAGTCCTTTTACTGTATTTCTGTGAGCACAATGTGATGTATTTCAGCCGAGGGTATACATTGGATATCAGCAGAGGCTGTAGACTGTATTGAACTTGTAGGTATGCATTATATTATAGGATTGATGTGCAATGCATTTCAACTTTGGACATTATGTAGCTCATAAATTGCTACCAATAAGTGTATTTAAAAACTGTGTGCAAACAGTGGTTCTATGCTGTAATGTAGATGTTAATATGCACTGTGTTTCAGAAATAGGTATGTGTTCAGATAGATTTTCAGAATCAGTCCTGTGGACGGATTCTACGAGGCCACCCTATTCTGCTAAATAGGGAAAAACAATAATGGGCCTCATTACAAGTGCAGTGGTGAAAAAAAGGCAGTAATGAGGCAGTAATAAGCTACCACTGCATTACTGTACTGCTGTAACATACGTTTGGTGGGAAGGTGGAGAGTTTTCTTCCAACAAAATGCAGCAGGTAAATCCTCCACCTTACCACCAGAAAATTACAAAAAACTGGTGGAATTACCACCAGCGGAATTACTGCAGACAGTAATTTTGCTGAAATCCCCATGGGGTCCTATTGATTCCAAAAATCTGCTCCGCCCTACTACCACTTGTAATTCTGTGGTTAATCTGCGGGACGTCTAGCCAAATTCTATCTGTGCAGTGTGACGGACAGCAAGGTTTAGACGAGGGAGGACACACAGAACACTCTAAATATTACAAATTAGGCAGAATGAATGAAATACAGTTATTTATTTAGGTCTTAGACAAACTCATAGCAATGAAAAACCACAGTAAGTCCCACACTAAAACAGTCACTACTTTTACATACACTTTCACCTTTAGAAATACATTCCAAATCAGTTTTCAGAATACTGAAAGCACCTTTATCCCATTAGTATGGCCTCAGCGCGGCGCTTGTGGTGGGAACGCCTTGGGGAACAAAGTCTAAGGTTCAAGAACATTGTCAGAATTCCGAGAAATAAAGTTGGTACCCTTTAGTGCGCTCCTTGGGAAGAATTACTCAATCACTTGGTTATGTTAATTCCAATTTGTTTATTCAGTATAGGTCCTGGATACTCCATACACTTAAAGTTTCAATAAACAAACTTTGTCTCCCAAATTGTCTCCCAACACGTGTTTCCCCATGACTTTAGCCACGGTTCCTCAGGGGAGATTCCTTGTCATGTTTCTCATAATTCTGATTCAGTATTGATTGGTATTCAATTTTCTCTCTCATCGGCTCTCTATTTGTCTTCCTTTTGTTCTTTTTCCCTTTTTTCTTTTTTTTCCTTTTTTTCTTTTTTTCCTTGTGTGTAGATTCTTGTGGATTCAAAGATGTTCCTTTCTCTCGGTACGATTGCCTAAAGGGTACCAACTTTATTTCTCGGAATTGTACATATATTGCTGCAGCCACAATACAGGCACCCCTGGTGCAGACCCTTGGCCATCTGAGAAAGGAACCAGAGAGGCACAAAGGCTTCGCTCTAGATAGGAACTCAAGCCGACATTGGCTGCAACATCTGTTTTTTTCAAAAACATTGTCAGAATGATTAGCATGCATTTTGCCATGATAAGGAGCTAGGTGGGCTGGCTGATCTACAGTAAACTACCCATGAAGATCATACATGTGGATGGGTATTGAGGTTGCCAGGAGAGTGCGTGAGTGAGCTAGACCGAATGTTGTCATAGGTCATCACAACATTCTGATGAGAGTGGTGTTGTGCTTTGTGTTCTTAGTCTGGTGTATGAAGCCAAAAACATTGTGTCCAGCTAGACCTGAATTTTTGTCATAGGTCATTGCTGCATTCTGAAGCATGTGGGTGGGTAGCCGTGCCTGCGGCAGATGTCCACCGAAGTGATACTGAATACATAACTTGAGACTCAGATGGAGCTTTGTTTTTTATGTAGCTGCATGATCAGATATTCTGCTTATAAACAGGTTACCCTCATAGATCTTATAAGCACAATAGATAGGCTATCCTCATAAATCTTCTAAGTGCAATATTGGGGCTAAGTGCAATGGACAGGCTTTCCTAATACATCTTCTAAACGCAATAGACAGGATACCTCAGAGGTCCAAGTGCAATTTCAGTGCTATCCGCATATATCTTCTATGTGCCATTCATTGGATATCCTCATCAATTCTAAGAGCATTAGACAGGCTAACATCATGAATCTTCTAGGTGCAATACCGGGCTAAGTGCAATAGACAGGCTACCATCAGAAATCTTACTGTAAGTGTAGTAAAGTAAGTGAATAAAGAAATAGAACCAGGTAAGTAATCAATATCTTGAGAACTAATAGGCTGAAAACAAAGGCATTTGAAAAAACCTTAGAATTGGGGTACTATCCTTAAATGTCCTTAGCTAGCTAAAAAAGGGGGCTTAGTGCCCATAGAATCACAGGTCCCAATGAAAGTCTTTTCTGGAAGCTAAGAGCCCCTTCATTAAGTTTGAACAAGTGTTGGCTTGAGCTGACGTGTAGTTTGTAAGTATTCCAAAGCTTAGTAAAAACAAGAGAAAAGTCTTTAACAGACACTCTCCTAATCCAAACTCCCTAAGGGAAGACCCAGAGTAGGATACTTGACCACCTTTCCAGTATAGACACAAAGAGGTAGCTCTAGGACTTTACACCCCTACAACCCTATTTGAACAGGAGGTATGTTCACTCACTGCTTGTATTCCGATTCACTCACAGACCACCGTAATAGTTTCTGAAATCAGTGAACCTTCTAAATTCATGTCTGGTTCCATTGGGAAAGCCGAAGGGCCACTGGTGCAGAGGTCACTTTAGGCATCGGGTTAAAGGGTCTGGCTAGACAGAGGTTCCAGACTGTGATGGATCGGCACAGGGCTATGGACTACTGGATACCCAGGAAACACCATCCACTGGACCACCGCTCTGGCCACGACTTCAGAGAGCTCCCAGCAAGTGATGCAGGCGGCAAACAGCAATAGCAACTGTGAGAAACCTGAGGATGTTCTCACAACTACTCCCCTTGGATCCTCTACGCAGGTGGCCAGGGAAAAGCCATCGCTTTTGGATCCTGCCCCTGGGGTGGACAAGCGAGGGAGGATCACCTGGATGGAGGCTCCTCAGGAATTGGAGATAGGATGCCCTTAGGTAAGACACAGTATTTCAAATCCTCTATTCAGGAGGGAACCCCTATCCCAGAAATGGTCAGGGGATCTTCTTCACCATGTTCCTTTATCTCTGAAAAGGGTAGGAGATATTATCATCCCAGATGTGGGAGAAAAAGGAGAAGGATTGGGGATGAGGTACCTTTGGACAAAACACAGTATCTCCCTTACCATTGTGAGAACCAGCCTAACTCTCCCCCGACCTTTACAGGTCATTATAGAGCAGTTCTCCTTCATTTTCCTCTTGGGGAACCTAACAGTACTGAGACGAAGAAGTGACAACTAAGAGTTATGAACATTACACACTTTCCCCACTCTTTTACTCTCAGTTGCTTCTAACACCACTTACTCTCATCACTTTGGTAATGGGATGAAGAAGATATATGAAGGTCAGGTATGTCAGGTAATCAGGGTCAGGCAACCTTAATTAATGGAGTACACCAGCAGCCCACTGAAGGACCATAGGTGTATAAAAGGTGGCATGCAGATGCATATGGGGAAGCAGCAGCGGAGAAAGCAACAGCAGAGAAAGCCGAAAAATAGGAAGCAGCCACAGAAGGAGTTGTGTGGGAGCACGAGAAAGACAACCCAGCAAGACGCCTACCAAGGTCCCAAGAGTCCTGGTGCTTAGACTCTGCAGGAGGGAGAACCTTCGGTCCAGAAGGCAGGCAGCAGGCGCTGCCGGGGAACAGAGGCAAAGGAACGCACGAGAGCCGACGAGTGCTGAATGAAGCACCCGATGAAATGTTTTCCCGCTCGGGGAGAAGTCGTCAAAAGGAGCTGCCGGGTCCGGAGGAGTGTCGGGGACACTGGAGTTACTCAGGCTCTCCAAGTGACCGTGAATGGAGTAGCGGTCCATGAAAGTAATCAAATGTACACTTATTGAATGCCAAATTGAATGAAACATGTAAAGTTCAAGTTATTGAATACCGAATTGAATGAAACAAGCAAAGTTCTACTAATTGAAGACTTTCTTACTTACTTTAGTTTGCCTGCATGTGCCCCTGATTGTTATGTATTGTGGGTCTTCATATGTATTGTTTGTACTAACAAACATATGTAGTAAATCTTGAATTGTTAGCTATTTATTCCATGTTTAACATTACTCAAAACTGTCATAGGGTAGCATTTATTATTTTACTAGACAATATTACCAGATTAAAAATATTACACTTCTACGGTGCATGCTGCAGCCATTGTCTATGTGTATGTATGATTAGATTCTTGTATTAATAACAGCACTTCAATATAATGTTTTTAGATGAGCACATTCTTTAAAACATTAAGTAATTCATGATAGGTCTCCCGATCACCCCTGACATCTTGTTACCAACACTATAAACACAACCCCCTTTAGGGACTTTTCATCAACATTTATTTAATATGTGATGTCATCACTGATGTCATGAATGACATTTGTGATGTCATCTTTGATCTCCGTCTTGGCAGTGCACGGTGGTGGTGTGATTTATGAATGCTTAGCTTACCATAACTGGCGAATTTCTGGGGGTGTTCAGTTTTACTTGTAGCCATAACATCCCTTTGATAACGTTTTTTCACTGAATTTCATAGGTTTTTATTAGTGCAACTTAACCATAACGCCCTTTTAACAACGTTTGTTCTGTTCATTTCATAGGTTTTTATGAGTGAAAATGTGTCATGATGTTTTATCATTGTATACAAGTTATTAATAATTCCTCTTAACATATATGAAAGAACTATAAGCCTCCATTAACAAATATATTTTTTGCACTGCATACTGATGTTTGCCGTTAGCAGCGCATGCTGGAGATGCAAGTCATGGTTGAATTGAATTGGGCATGAGGCTTGTATGTGACCCCAGCCCCACCAAACTACACCCATTATCTACTGCACTTACACTGCATCCTAGTTCAGTGTCCACTATACCCTCATAATTTGACCAGTGGCAGTGCTCATGGCTTGCAGCCATGGCCAGTCTCCACTATCCATGCAGCATGGGTTTGGCCAATCTGCATTCCTCAATAGGCAAATCAGACTAGATACTGCCCAGGCAGCAAAGGTATATCACAATTTTTTGTACTTACCGTTGACACTTTGAAAAAAGTAAAACACGGGACAGATTTGCAAAAGCATTCTTTCAGGTCCTTGCTGATGCTCCATGCGCAGTTTTGCTGCTATCCCCTCCAGCACTTCCAGGCTGCAACCACACACAGAATTTTTCCCCATTTAAACCTAGCGCTTCGGCCACTTTGGAAAAATAAAACACAGGACAGATTTGCAAAACCATGCTTTGATGTCCTTGCTGATGCTCCTCGCCAATGTTTGCTGCAATCCTGTCCAGCACTTCGGGCTGTAGCCACAAGCAGAATTTCTTTTTCCATTCAAACCAATCCCGATTTCGAAAAATATTACCACATAACCTTATCCCTGGTGACCATGCCCCATTTAACCCCATTGCCGTCCCACATGGTCATTGCCAGTGTCCAGATTGTCCAGGTTATGGCCAGACAATCTGGCCACTGGCAATAGTCATAGCCTATACCTCAGTCACCAGAGGTATATCACTATTTATTTGTAGCTACATTATGACACTTTTCAAAAATAAAACACAGACACCTTTGCAAAACCATGCTTTAAGGTTCTTGCCAAACCTCCTTGCACAGGTTTGCTACAAATCCGTCCATGTTTTATTTTTTGATAAGTGTCAAAATGTATGTGCATAAAAAAAGTCATATAACTTTGCCCCACTTGACAAAATCCATTCAGACTTTGGACAAACCTTCAAATGTGTGTCTATAATGTTTCTGAAAACCTTTGTGCAGATTTGTCAAATGGCAACAAAGTTATAAAACATCTAAAAATGTTGAGGCCCCCTCTCTAATTTTGCCCCCTCTTGATAAAACCCCACCAAACATTGCAAAAACATTAAAATCTGGGTCTATGATCTTTCTGTAAACGTTTATGCAGATTTGTCAAACAGCACCAAATTCCTATCTCCTTCAAATATTTTGAGACCCCCTTCTAATTTTGCTCCCTCTTGGCGAAACTGCAGAAAACCTTGCAGAAACATTCAGGGTCAGGTCCAAAATGATATTTCAACTTTTCATGCAGTTCCTTTGAGTGGCGCCAAAGTAATAAGCCATACAAAAACTCCTTTTCACCAACCCTGTAATGCACAAATATGCATGGATGCCCCCGAGCATCTGAGATGTTGGCGAACATAACAGGACTGCCCCTGAACATTGGACTGTTTGCAGACTTCGAAGATGAAAAAACACCAGTGTTTTGGCTATTTATGGCCATATTCCATAACATCCTCTTCATGCCTCACTTCCGCAGAGATTGTTTAATTAGTTTGACAATGTTGAGTTTTTTAATATGTTTTTACTGCGATGTCCACACCAAACAGCGCTGTCTGCGGATCCAACATGGCGACCGTTTCCAAAAATATGCTGCACCTCACGTTTTTTATTGAATAATCAGCGAGCACGTATAATGTCCGCGAACATCAGGCTGTTCCTTGAATTGTCCAGGGGGTGTCCGTGGACCCGAATCAGGAAATGAGTCCAAGGACCGGACCGAGATATCACCATTTTTTTTAACTTACTTTTTGGTCATTTCGAAAAAAGACTACTGGACGGATTTACACCAAATTTACAAAAGCACCCTTTTGGGATAAAACCACTGCTCCTGGTGCAAATTTGTTGAAAACCTGTCCAGCGGTTTGGGCTGTAGGTGCAAACAAATGTTCTCTTAGATTGCGTTTTGTGATCCCGCTAAATCTTTGCCCCTCCCCCTAGAACTGCACCAAACTTGGCAAAATCATTCTGAAAGGGAAATATACTTTTTTTTGCAAAGCTTGGTGAGGATTCGTCCGTGGGTGGCCGGCGGGTGAAGTTATAAGCCACCCAAAAAGTGCTATGTCTATGGGTCTCATCACAAGTTGGGCGGTATACCTTAAGTGTGGAGGTAACGGTATTACCGCCACATTTAAGGGCTGGCCCTATCACACGTCTGGCATATTTACAGAGCTGGGTGTAAATAACCCAAGAAAATGACCATTCTCTGTGCAATTATCGCTAGCGGCATTACCGCGTCGTATTTGTGCTGAAAAATCCCAATGAGGAATGGGTTCTTACAGTTAGCGCCCAATCCGTGATCTGGCTGTAATAACTTATACCAAGGACAACACAAACCTAACTGAAAAAAATGTATATAGTAAAACACTTACAAAGGGTTTCATTAACCTAAAGGGGGGAAAGTTCTTCAAACTAAAGAGTACTATATAGATATTCAAAATTACATTACAGAGCATTGCTGGAGGGAGTGGTGGGGTCAGGTAATGAGTATTAAGGGCAGGACAGGGGATCAGAGCTCTCTCTTTAGCAAGTAAGTTATGTTTGGAACCATGGTGCGTGGACCTGTGTCTAGGGTTCCACACTCTTTGTCTGTTGGGGGAGTTCAGAGAGCGACAGGGTGGATGAGGTTGGTTCTCCAATAAACTCACTGTTTCCACAGGACATTGTGTCGTCTCCCATTTCTTCAATCTCACCAGCTCCTCCTTGGGATTTATCCCTTTAGCGTCCAACGTGTGACCCAAATAAGTGACACTCAAAATACCAACATGACACTTGGACAACTTGACTGTCAGACCACTTTTCTTCAAAACTTGCATCACCTGGAACACCCTAGAGTCATGCTCCTTGTGGTCCTTGCACCAAACTAAGATGTCGTCTTGGAAATATTCCACACCTTGCACCTCCCCAAACAATGTCTGCAACAATCGTTGAAACACAACAGAAGCCAATGCCAACCCAAAGGGCATGAAGCGAAAACAATACACCCCAAAACTCGTGACAAAAGAAGTCAGGGGTTAGGACACGTTGCCCACCCCACTGTCGCTAACAGCCTGTTAATGTTGGGCAAAGGATAGCGATCAACCCATATGTTATGACTATAGCTGAGGTTTTGAAGAGGGTGCATCTGCGGCAGTAGAGGGTGAGGTTACGCCAATTGGACATGAAGCCTCTTGAGGTTTTGGTTGGTGATTGTGTTCGGGTGATAAATCTGTGGTTTGTGCCCAAGGGTTGTAGTGTCTATATGGCCCGTGTTCCGTGGTGTAGGTGGGTGCAGGTTATGTTGTGCTTGATGACAGGTCGAAATGGAGTAAGAGGAGGTTGGTAGCACAAAGGGAATCAGTTGTGCCTACAAGGCGTGTTCCCATTGAAGCTGCCGTTTGTCCCAAAGAAGCTGTTGTTTGTGCGTGAGTGAGGGCCCAGTGAGGGTTCCAGGTCTGTGAGGGTGTAGGCGCCTGGCCCGGGTGTGGAAGAGTGTGTGGGTCAGGAAGGAGTATCTGTTCCTTCTGTTGAGGAACAAGTCGGTCTGGTCGTTCCTCAAGGATTAGGTTGCCTCCTATCAAATTTAAGTACTATGTGCTGGGAGGGAGCAGGAAGTGAGCTGCAGCTGTTTCCTTGTTAATGAGTTTGTTCCTTCCAAAAGCATTTTGCTTCTTTTGTTATACCCATTGGCAATCTTCCTTCCTGTAGTCATTCTTTCCTTTTTGTTTATCTACCACTTGTTATGTTCTTCCCATTGGCAATTTTCTTTTCTGTAGTTGTTCTTTCCTTTTTGTTTCTCTACCTTGTCTTCCCTTTTCCTCTTCCCTTTCTTTCTGTTGTTTCATCCATGAGGGGAAGATGTGTTGTAATTGAACCCTGGTGTGTGGACTTGTGTCCAGGGTTCTACATTCTTTGTCAATTGGGGGAGTTTAGAGAGCGGCTCGGTGGCTGAGGTTTGTTCTCAACTAAACTCATCATTTCCACAGGATGTTGTGTCGTCTTCCATTTCTTCACCAAGCTTTGAAGAGATTCACAGTTGGGCTGGCTTTCATTGATATGGGCAGCTGGTGCCAGTGGAGCGAGTAGGGAGAAAGAGTGGAATCGAAAGCAGGAATGGGATGATTTGGGATAGTGAGGTTGAGTGCAGAGGAGGGCCAGAGGGAATGAGTTTGTGAGTCGCAGATATACAATTAGACAGATACTGAAGAGGAAGAGCATTGCTAACTCTGTAGACAAGGAGAAGGAACTTGAATGGGAAGTGGTTGTGCATGGAGAGCCAACCAGCATGTTGTCTGTGGGTAGAAGTGGGTAAGGATCTGAGTAGGTTATAGAGAGTGCAGGTAGAAAAGTTGAGGACTTTGTCTAGAGGGAGGATGGAATAGTGAGGAAGGCCAAGGAGTAGGCCTGACCAATAGTCAAGTTTTCTGAGAATGACGGTGGTGGTTAGAGTTTCCATAGAGTGGTTAATAAGACTTGGACAAATTTCACAAATGTTGAGGAGGTTAATATGAGCAGCAGAGGCAGTGGTAGTAATGAATTGTCGCAGTTGGAGGTCGCTATCATAGAGGACGCCAAGTTTGCAAGACTTGTTCTAAGGAGAAAGAAGGAGAGGCAGAAAGAGAAAGAAAAGTAGAAGATATGGATGGCTTTGGAAGCCGTGAGATAGATGATTTCTATTTTTGAGGAATTCAGCATGAGGCAGCTGAGAGCCATCCAATGACAAATTGCGGGGAGACAGTTGGTATTCCATTCCTTGATGGCCGGTGTGAAGTGGGGAAAGGAGAACACATTTTGAGTGTCATTAGCTAAAAGGTGATAGTGAAAGGCCAAGGATGAAATAAGTCTTCCTGGGGCATAGGTATAGAGAGTGAAGAGCAGAGGTCATGTAACATGCATGTAGCTTCTTTACCATCATTTACAGTTTATACTCATGGAAACTTTGGCATTACAATCATCACAAACCTTCCATGTCAGAGTCAGTAACTAAAATGACAGTTTCTTAAATGGGTAGAAGCATAGTCTTCAAATAGCATCATTTAAACTGATCACAATATCAGACTCTGTGCCTCATTACAAGTATAGCAGTGCAGTAAAAATAATTTCTGTAATGGATTTATAACAATGTTTACCACACCGCCATTTGGAGTTTAGTTGGAGGAAAATAATTCTAGCATTTGACTGGATGTTTTTCTTTCACATAAATGGAGGATTTATTGGCTAGAAAATGATGCCCCTTTGTTAATCATTCAAACCCCATTTTAGTTTAACAGGACTGAATACTGGGGATTAGCACAAATTCCAAATCTGTGGTGGTAATTCTATTACCACAAAATAAAAATCAGTTGGACAGAATTCCCAAAGAGAAATCCATTAAACTCATCATGATATCTTTGGAGGCATTAAACTCAGGCTCAACATTCCAAAGCAATGCAGATGAAAGCACCAATATCATCAACAAATTGTTGTGGAGAAGGCATCTATTGACTTGAGGAGATGTGGTTTACATTCTAATTGGGTACCTATGGATCACTGACACCAGACTTCTAATTCAGCATGCTCGGTTTCCTGTCATCACACAACACCTTTCTGAGACAAACAAAATCCTCATTGACTCTCTACAACTTGTTATACGATGTGTAAGACAACTATCATCACACACTAACAATGAGGGCAAAATATAACATTAAACATTTCCATCTTATAGCACATTTGTAGTGATTTTGACATTTCCATTATCAACCACTATATCTGCAGAGATGTTAACCTTATCAACATCACACACCATCTCCATGGGGTCTTTAAAACATGTTTGTGATGTTATTGACCTTCAGACTCCCTCATTCATCTTAAATTCTGTATATCAACCAACTAAAACTACCCTCACAGTGGCATGGCCAGTAATAACACCCACATAACACCGCCTGCGAGACTTGTCCTTGGCCTCAAGCCCAGGGATCGTATCTCTCCAGGACTGAAATCTCTGCACTGGCTCCCAGTGGCTGCGAGGATTAAGTTCAAAACCCTCTGCATTGTCCACAAGACCTTCTAGGGCCTGGGGCCGCAATACCTTCAACTCTCTCTTCCCAAATATCTTCCTTCTCAAGCTCTTCGCTCATCCGCCTCCAACTCCCTTAGGGTCAGTCGCTTCTCCAAGCAACGAGTTGGTGGTAGATCTCTCTCTTCGTCAGGGGCCTCCCTCTGGAACAGCCTTCCTGCCTCCCTGAAACTTGAGGAGAACCATCTCCGGAAGCACCTCAAAACCTTCCTCTCTGCTTCTGCTTTCTCTCCCCCTCTCCCTTGCTGAATTCCTGGCTGAAACTGCACTGGTTACCTGGCCACCCTTCTGATTTTGGGCCCTTGTCCCGCCAATTGCACCCCTGCACTGCCTCCCTGGCAACCCCCGCACCTGGGGACTGTTGTTCTGTATCCCTACAGTCCCCCTACCAGCACCTATAGCTGCTCTTACCTACGCTTGCCACCATCTGGCCGTTCTATTATCTTATTTATTCTACTATCCCATTTACTGCACTTTCCCCTCTCCCATCCCCCTCGCACGTATCCCTTTCCCCCTTCCCATGCACTTGCGCAATCTGAATGACACCTGGCCTAGTAGGATCGCTGTCAGTCTTCCCTCTGTTCCTCCCCCCTTGCCTCGTTGTGCCTCGAAACACTTGTGTATACGTGCGTTATAAATGCCATATCATATATCATATCACAAGGGAAAACTACCCTTATCTGTTCAGTGATCCCCCCATGTTGCATTGCCACACCTAACCATGTTCATAAGATGAATCCTGTTAGTATTTCATGGAACAACACACCTATGGCCCATATGTCAACACAAAACCCACATGTCCAACTCACCCTGTATCATGGCAGCACAGAGAAAGCAAATCATGTAACCCACATCTGTACTAATTAACACTTCAGGATTTGCAGATCACATTTGCTCTGCTCCCACCAATCCCCAACTTCCTCCTTTTCAGTATGTAATGTCAAGAAGCCACCAAAATAGCTTAAGCCACATCATACAAGATCCATTTACCACACATTGTTATATACCATCTATGACTTTAACTTTGTCGCACATCATCTCCGCGCAGATGGTATCATCATTATTATCCCACTCTACCACTATGAAGACTTTAATAGCACCCTTATCAAACAAAACATTGCTGTGAGGACTAAAACATCAATACAATCAAACCATCTCTGTGGGGTTTTCAAACTCATGTTTATCACACACCATCTCTGTGGGAACTTGAGCACCCTTATAAACACACACCATTGCTGTGGAGACCTTAACATCACTATATTCAAACACCATCTTTGTGGGGTCTTCAATCTCATGTGTTATCACACACCATGTCTAAGGGGGGTTTAACAGCATTAGGATCAGACACTATCTCTGTGGGGACCTTAAAGCCGTTATAATAACATGCCATCTCTATAGGACTTGAATATCATTTTCACACTCCATAAATTAACTGAAATGTGGTTTTCCATAGTGAACCTTTTGCATTTTGGTGTTTTATTGCATATTCCGTTTTCTAGAAAACTGGGTGGGTTAGAGGGGATATCGTATGCAAAACCAGCAATGTTGATGTGTGAAGGCCAGAGGCAGTGCCCGAGTCCTCAATGCCAGTATGGTTATGTGTGGTTTGTGACAGTGGCACTTGGATTTCTCTTTTTTCCAGACGGGAAAGCCCAAAATCTACTGAATGACAGCACTGTGATACTTGATTTTCCACTGCCTTAGGGTTTGAGTCAAATACATAGACTCAAATAAATAGAGATGAGAGCTTTGGCAAGTCTGCATCAGGTTAATTTGGTAATAATAGACATAAGGTTGCCATGTTTGGGGTGGAATATCTGTGTGTAGTTTAAGGTGGTAGGAGAAGGCGGGGTACATCATTTTAGATGGGGAAGGGTTGATGATTTATTAGGACAACCATTGAGGAGTTGAATACTAGATGTTTCTGTTCCAGTTTTTTGTTGACCTCTGTGTGGCCCCTGGGCAGTCTTTAACAATATTCTTATCACACAACATCTCTGTGGGGACTTTAGTGTTATCATAATCACATGCCATTTCTGTGGAAACCTAATTTTTGACTTGTAATAATTAAATATTTTATTTATTCTATAGCGGCTAATGCCTAAGTGCTTAATATCATCATAATTACATACTGTCTCTGTGGGGACTTGAATCTTGCCATAATCATACACCATCTCTGTGGGGACTTAATTGTTATCATAATCACTTACTGTATCTGTGGGATCTTATTCTGTATTTGTCAATGTTTAGTATTTTATTTAGATTTCTATAGTGACTAATACCTGAGTGCTTAACATCATCATAATTACACACTATCTCTGTGGGGACTTGAGTATAGACCTAATCACACACCATCTCTATGGGGACCTTATCATCATTGTAATCACCCACCATCTCTGTGAGGACTTAACTATTATCATGATCAATTGCCATATCCGTGGGAACCATATTTTGTATTTGTATTTTTTGTATTATATTTAGATTTATATAGCGATTAATGCCCAAGCGCTTAACAGCATCATAATTACACACTGTCTCTGTGGGGACTTCAGTATAGTCCTAATCACATACCATCTCTATGGGGACCTCATCATCATTGTTATCACACACCATCTATGTGGGTATTTAAGTGTTATCATAATCTCTTGCCATGTCTGTGGGGATCTTATTTTGTATTTGTAAATGTTTAGTATTTTATCTAGATTTCTATAGTGGCTAATGCCCAAGCACTTTACAGCACCACAATTATACACTGGGCCTCATTAGGAGGCTGGCGGTAGCTGTGCCTGTAATACAGGCACGGCAGCCGCCGGTATTCATTTTTTTCCGGCGCCCATAAATGGGAATTTACCGGGTCATTACGGCCTTGCCGGACGCAGTATTTGCCAATTCCTGGGCGCTGGAAAAAATTCTTCCCCATTCCCATTGAGCCCCATAGGGCTCAATGGGAATGGGGAAGTCGGATGCACAGGCACCGTTTATAACAGTGCCTGTGCATCCAACATGCTGTGCTCGCGGGTGACTTTCATTCCGCCAGGTCAGACCTGGTGGAATGAAAGGCACCTGCGAGCACAACTCGGAGTTTGCCAGTCCAGATACCATTGTATTCTGACTGGCCAGCTTGTAATGAGGCCCACTGTCTCTGTGGGGACTTGAATATAGTCCTTATCACACACCATCTCTATGGGGACCTTATCATCATTGTAATCACACACCATCTCTGTGAGGACTTTGATGTTATCATAATCACTTGCCACATCTGTGGCGACAGCATTTTGTATTTGCATTTTTTGTATTATATTTAGATTTATATAGCAACTAAGCGCTTAACAGCATCATAATTACACACTGTCTCTGTGGGGACTTGAGTATAGTCCTAATCCCACACCATCTCTATGGGGACCTCATCATCATTGTAACCACACACCATCTCTGTGGGGACTTTGGTGTTTCCATAATCACTTGCCATATCTGTGGGGACCATATTTTGTATATGTATTTATTGTATTATATTTAGATTTATTTAGTGGCTAACGCACACGTGCTTAACAGCACCATAATGACACACTGGGCCTCATTATAAGCATGCTGGTCCGGAAACAATGGTGCCGGTAAGCTTACCGGCACTGTTGTTTCCGGACCAGCATACTACGGGTTTGGCTGCCGGAGTCGCTATGCCGACAAGGCAGACCCTGCCGGACACAGTGGCCATGGTAGGCAAACTGTCACAGAAGCACCAGCACCGTTATGAACGGTGCCAGTGCTTCTGTGGTCCCCACTCCCATGGAATCCTATGGGACTCCATAGGAATGGGGATGAACAGGATTACCGGCACCTGACTTTGCGGCCGCCAGGGTTGTTATACCCCAGTGTTACCGTGAAGTCAGGCGTCTGTAATTCTTTACGGGTCCAGCAGCAATCTGCGGGTATCACCGGCAGGGTTACCGCCGGACCCGTAATGAGGCCCACTGTGTCTGTGGGAGCTTGAGTATAGTCCTAATCACACACCACCTCTATGGGGTTCTTACCATCATTGCAATCACACAACACCTCTGTGGGGACCTCAACATCATTGCAAGTACACACTGTCTTTGTGGGGTCCGTTTCATGATTCTATGGAAAATCTAACTTTTCCATAATCAAACATGACCCCTATAGGAAAGTTACGCCACTCTAATTATACACATTCCAAAAGAAGAAAGCAACATCATTTCCATTAAACCATTTCTAAAGAGCAGATATGAGTTAGCAGGGAAGATGATTCCTGTGGAAGAATGAAATCTGAATATGAATTATTTATTCCTTTTTGGCCATAGTGTGTCAGCCTGGGTCAATCAAGTCATCTCCTGTGTTGCAGTTATCTTTTCTGGAAAATTTTGAGTGTTTATAATAGTGTTTAATGCCAGAAACTAAGTTCCTTTTTATGTTTCGCATGCAAATAAACATCTTGTGGGAAATGTCAAACCCTCAAAATGCGTCTGTTGTGATAGATATAATGCAGGCAGATACTCGCATGTATAAATAAAATTGTATGATGTATATTGAGTACTATAAAGTAAGCATTTTTCCATTTGCTTATGGTGCAATCCATCCTAAATAAGAATAATAAAGTAAGTTCCCACAAGGATGGTAACACGCGTCCAGGTCCCCGCAAAGATGGTACCGGACACGCTGGATGGGAGAGAAGGTGTATGGATCAGTGAATGGTGGGTGAATGAGCAGGAATGTCAAAGTGCGTGTTTGAATGTTCTGGGCGGGTGCGCTCCTGTGTGGAGAATGCAGTGCAAGTGGACGTGAGAGGTTTATGGGTGAGTGAATGGTGGGGGAGTGAGTAGGAATGCAAGTGTGTGTGTATAAATGTTCTGGGTGGGTGCATGCCTTTGTGATGAATGCAGTGTGAGTGAATGTGAGAGGAGATATGTGGGTGTAAGGGGATGCCTGCATGCGTGTGTGTGTATGTGTAGGGAGACTGGGGATCACTAGAGCACTTTTGACACTTTATTTATTGACTCTGCATGTTTTACTGGTACTTTCAGTACTTTCAGGCAAAGCCAAGTTCATGTGTGTCATTACCTGGGTAGATTGGCATTTGGTACAGTTTGGTACAGCCGGTCTAGCCATTGCTTACTGTGGCATGACATTTATTACTCGTCATCTTTGATAAAGCAAGCATGATAAGTAGGTTTACCTTGCTAGACTGACATTTTTCTGTAGCTGCCTGTATATGTCTTATTGTAGCATGACTTTTCATTAACTGAGCATCTTTGATGAAGCAATGATGATAAGTGTTTTTCTGGGTTGTACATTAGAACCAGTTTGGACATGTTTTCTTATTGTCGAAATGTCACTTAATGGCCAAACCAACTGGAGCATTTTCTTACATAGGAGTATTGGAATATATTGTCAGAGCCAGCTTTGCGCTTAGTGTCAGTAATAATACTATAAAAAAAATCTCAAAGCGAACATAAGTATGTTCTTATATGGGAATACTAACATATATTGGTGGAGCCAGCATGGAAACGTATGGGCACAGCCAGCATGAACATGTTTTGAGCTTGTGCACTTTTGGGGACTTGCATCTATTGTACTTTTTTCCCATGAGTTACCCTACAAAACCGATACCAAACTGTCTGGCCTTGTACCCAAATTTTCACAGAAAGTGCGCTGTGTAATGCACCATTTTAACCCATTATTCAAAAAATGTTCTCATAGGAGGGTCAAGAATCCCCCTGATGCCCCCCAAACCTGTTTTTGTTAGTTCGCGCCCCCTCGTTATGCTCGGTCGCAATCACATATTTGTGGCAAATATTTACACTCTCCAATAAAACAACTCATGAGCCACCACTGGTGGATGATATATTTTGGGACCGGGCACCAACCCCTTCTTTCTATGCTAGGTCAAACATTTAAGCGTTCATTAAAAAAATATTTACTTCTTTCACTTGCAGTAGTGCATGCCTGTTGCGCTTACCTTGCCTCTGCGAGGGCGTTGGAGCACAGTTGGAACCCTCCCAGGGGTGAAATGTGTCCTTGGATGCACTAGCCGTGAACACCAGTGACCGAAGCAGGATTGTCTCAGAGTCGTGCACCTGCGTGAATACAAGAGGAACGCTGAGTGCTGCTGGCTGCAACCTGCGCCCCTTTCCGTCCCTCCTCTATAAGTGCGCTGTCCTGGTTGGCTCACCTTTTAGTAGAGTCTGTGGGCACTCCGTCCTGCTACTTCTGGCAGGGGCGATTGATTCCCAAGGACCGAGTTCCTTCACTGGTCCTTGTTAGGCAGAATCCTGTGCAGTGCCCTTAGGGACCACTACACACAATTAAGACTACAGGTGGCAATAGAAGTTTTACCTTTGGAACAAGCCTGTACTACTATGTTACTATGACTAGGACTAGCCGGTCAAGTGGCACAGACTATGACTAGCTGGTCAAGAGGCACAGCGAGTAGAGCGCTTGCTTTGACATCCGTGTAGAGCCTGCTAACGCAGGTTCGAATCCCGGCAGGGCCAACCTCAGCCTTTCATCCTTCCGAGGTCGATAAAGGAGCACCACACACCGTGGGTAATAATAAGCAGCGCTCAGATACCTGAGGGTTCGTAGCGCTATATAAATGCAAAATTATTATTATTAAAGTGGTAGCAGTAGCACAGCAGCCAGGCTTATCTCAAGAGTATATGAGCAGTAGCAGAGATTACACAAAGTGACCACAATTACTGTGACTCAAGCAAACCCTGACTCAAGGTTTCAGTTAAAAAATATAAGTACATTTATCTTTAAACCATTTGTTATAAACACAACACTTCTATCACTTCAAAACCACAGGTAAAATATACTACAACCAACCAGTTCACTTTGGTACACTCTAACTCAAGGTAAGTATCCTGTGTTTTAACGGACCAGTGTTGCGAAACAAAAGACGTTACCGGGAATACACTTGCGATCACTTTTTGACAGTAATGACAATTCGGTCTTACTAAAGAAACGCATATCCGCGGCAAGAATAGTTACCAGGGCAAAAACACACTTAGCACCTGGGTTAAACAGAGAGAGTTGGGGGCAAAAATCATAGGCAATACTTTTGTCAAGGCAGACAGAATCGGAGAACACTCAGACAGAAATTCAAGAGTCAATAGGCCGGAGCCAGTGTCAAGTGGAACTGGGTTCCTGTTGTCGAGGATCGCACAGTCGGATAGTTCGAGATTCAACGTTGCCAGGAGTACTTCGATATTGTCAACAGAGGAAGCAAAAGTTATAAGAAGGAGGGAAAATAAGGACAAGCCTTGGAGGCGAAGTAAAAGGGTTCACCCTAATTCCTCAAGCAGAACACAGTACCTTATTCCAACGAAGAAGCTGGTGCCACGGAAGTTGTTCCTGGTAGTTTCCTGCAGACCCACGGTTCCTGGAGCTTCGGTGTGAAGGAGGACGTCTGGAGGGGTCTGCACCACACAGGTGCGCTCCTTAAAAACAGGAGGGGCTCTTCAGATGGCTATCCGGACCACTACAGCAGTGTGCAGCGATTTCGACCAAGAAGAGGATCCTCTGGCTGTGGAAGATGAGCTGGTTATCCCTACCAGGCTCAGGGGAAGTAGACTCCGGACTGGATCTTCTCTGGTCGTCGAAGGGTAGATAGCTCAGGACTGCAACAGGGCTTCACCTGGACGGGGTAGTTGCAGCAACCGTCGTCTTCTCCGCTTCTCTTCGGTTCCTTGTAGTTCCAGTGGGGACTCTCTGACTTCTACCCAAGAGACCTGCCTTTTATAGGAAAATCCCCCATTCACACAGCCTGGCTGTCAATCATGCAGCAGGGGGGTTGTCCAGCCCGGACAACCACCTCAGCCAATCATGGCAAAGTGCGACTTGGGTTTCCTAGGATACCCTGTGCAGGGGGTGACTACACCCCTCCCTCACATTCAGCCCACCTAGACACCCAGGCGTCTAGAGGAGGGCTACTTGGCAGAAGCCTGCCAAAAGACAGTGACCAAAGGAGGCAAACCTAGTTTGCCGCACAAAGTAAAACACAAGAAGGACTTTAACAAAAAGAAATGGCGACTAAACCCGACCGGAGCCAAAAGAAAAAGGATTTAGTCAAGCGGGTTTAAGTTCGAGGCTAATATAATAGCCTAAAACAACACCACGTTCATATAGTATAATCGCGGTAGAAAAGGTATGATAGATACCACTGCCACCAGCCAAGTCTAAATGTTAAGAGCGAAATAATGCTCTAGGATGTACAGATACAAAGGGATACGAAGTAACCCTTCCCAGAACTCCATGGAAGATGGGGTGTGCTGGATCGGTGGTAAAATTGACTAAGTAAAGTTAATGGCAACTTTACCCTTTTCTGGGGGACTGTAGTCAGCCTCAGAAATGGAGTCGGTGGGAAATCTAAAAGACAACCCTGTGTCACTGCACTGAAGGTGCTGTGTAACACACAAAAGAAGCGGGCTACTCCAAAGTCCACAATCACAAAACAGATGAAATACACATGGCAAAACATGGGTAAGAGTGGGGAAAAAGCTCACACTCTTACCAAGTGAAGAAAATTAACCCCAGAAGTCCAGCAAAGCTGCTGGGGGACTCACTAGGTGAGGGAAATTAGCCATAAAATGAGACTTCTCCCTAACAGTCCTTTGCGGGCAGAAGTCCAGCCCTGATGTGACTACCCGGTTCTTTTGGTAAGTAGTGCTCTGAATCTTGTCTGTCTTCTTTGCGTGTTAGTTTCCAGCTTTTCCTTGCTTGGCGCTGTATTATTCACCTTTCGCTATATTTCCCTTGCTTGGCTCCCTAACAAGTGCCCATTCTATTGTCCGTACCTTTAGTAATTCTGTTCTTGCTTTCTCGACCATGTAGGTGATGGAAGTGGGTCCCTGGAGCTGCGAGAACGGGTGCGGTGTCTGGAGTGATGGCGAAGCTGTTCTGCGGTTGCTGGTAACAGGAGTAATGAAGAATTGGATTTGCAGTTGCAGGAAACAGGTGAGTTGTATTATAGCGCTGCGCACATGCTTTTAACTGATGCATACTCCCAGTTGTTGTGATGCACTAACCTTGTCTTGTCGTCTTCTTTCGTTGCAGCGGCCGGAGTTGCTGAAGAAGGGTGAGAAGAGATGATGGAGCGGAGCTTCGGATGCAGGGTGAGTATTTTTCTGCAGCTTTGAACGTCGGTAAGTATCACGTTGCTTGAAAGCAAGCTAACGCGAGTCGCTGGCTCCAAGGATGCAGCGGCTTATATAGCTGAGCTACTTAGCCACACCCATTAGCTTGCTCAGCCTGCCACGCCCGGCCTCGCCTTAGTCCCTGGCACATGAAGCTGGCCCAAGAAGGCCACACCCCGTACCTTGCAAATAGAGGCCTGGAAAATAAGGGCCAAATGGTGTTACCCAACCCAACATCAGTTCCCCAAATGAGCTTGGTGCCAGAGGCACCAAGACAAAGTCCAGCCATGCCCCCTTGTGTCTGCGTGTCCCAAAGGAACAAAGATTAGTCACTCCTCGGTATGGTCCCATGGCACCCACCATCCGGGGTATCTGTGCATATGCCCCAGGGTGTGTGGTTGTGACAGCACTCCCCCTCAAGGCCCCTCCTAGGGATGGTCCTCTCACTGGTCTTGGCTTGGTGTTTTTTTTTTATAAAAACGACTGATTAATCGTGGGCCATGGATATATTCACTGGGTTCCCAGGTCCGGTTTTGGGGTCCGTAACCTTACCAATAAATGAGATAGTATAGCTTGGATGGGACCCATTTGGAGTCTAAGATGTTCTTGACTTCCAATTCAGGTTCTCCGTTCACTATCACAGGATGGTGTGTCGATCCGTGTTCCAGACTGTACTGGTTTCAGGAGAGAAACATGGAATACAGGGTGGATTTTCATGTTTGGTGGCAAGTCTAGTCTCATGGCGACAGGATTGATTATAGCCTTGATGGTGTAGGGTTCCAAGTATCGGGGGCGGAATGCCTCTGGCCCCTTCAGGGGAATGTATTTGGTCGCCAACCATACTCTGTCTCCAACTTGGTAATTTGAGCCCCTTTTCGATGTTGGTCTGCAAAGTGCTTTTGCTTTTCTTTGGCCTTGGTTAGTTGTTTTGTGGCTTCCTTGGGAACCCAGGTAATGGTCTTGTGTAACGTCTTCACTGCCGGCATTTCCAAAGATTCAGATGGGTCAAAGAAGGATGTTCGTGGTTGTCGTCCGTACATAATGAAGAATGGACTTTGCCCCGTACTGATGTGGATAGAGTTGTTGTATGCATACTCTGCTAACCATAGTATGTCTTTCCAGGAGTCCTAAGTTTGTTGCAGCATGCACCTAATATATTGTTCCAGCGTTTGATTTGTTTGTTCGGTCTGACCATCGGTTTGGGGATGATGGCTGGTGGATAACCGAGGTTGATCTTAGCGAGTTTGCAGCACCTTTTCCAGAATGTGGACACAAACTGACTTCCCCGGTCCGATACCAACACTGATGCAAAGCCATGCAGCCGAACTGCTTGTTCCAGAAACACCGTGGCTAGGGCGGATGCAGTTGGAAGACCTTTCAGAGGAATAAAATGGGCCATCTGGAGAACAGGTCTACAATGACTAAGATGGTGTTGTTCCCATTACAGGAAGGGAGATCTGTGATAAAGTCCAACGACAGAGTGTGCCATGGAGTGGGTGGTACCATCAGAGGATGAAGGAGACCTGCAGGACTTTGTTTTTGGGATTTGTTCTGTGCACAAACACCACAGGTTGTGATAAACCGGGCCACATCTCTCCGCCAGGTTGGCCACCTGTAGTTCTATTTAGTTTTGGCTAAGGTCTCGGTTATTCCTGGATGCCCTTACACTAACAATCTTGGTAGCTTGTGATAAATCTGGTTTTGTCGTTCTTTTCTGGAATGTAGAGCCGTCTTTGATAGAAGGGAATAGTTTCTTAACTGTAACTCCATTTCTCCAGCATTGGTATCTTTCATGGATTCACATGCTTAGAATATTGCCCGTCGACAGACTGAGAACCCTTGGTACACTTATAAAGCCGTTTCCCATAGGAAAACTTCCGACACTTTTGTGTCCTATCTACATCGTTTTTGGGGCCGCCCACGCATGCCCCACTCGGACGTAGTGGTATAAATGCCCCGCCCCCGCAACTCCCTTCAGATTTCGACCCCTCCAAAGCAGAATGGGGTGAAAACCTAGTTATACAAGTAGATTGCATTCCGGGGAGGCCGGCGGGCGCATGTGAATCAATTAAAGATACCAATGCTGGAGAAATGGAGTATTGGATCTTTCATGGATTCACATGCTTAGAATAGACTATACAGCAGTGATCCTGAAAAGGGGAGGTGTGAATGCAATCCTGCACCCTCCTAAGCATACGTATACCGAACCATGCTTACGCAAAACTGCCAATTTATAAATACGCAAAAGTACATGCACATATCAATATCTATATATATATATACATATGCAAATATACATCCATATATACATTTGCTAAAATCAGTACAGACCCTTCCTGAAAAGGGCTTACCTTATTGAAACAGATGGCGTAAGACTGCTCTTCCCATTTGTATCTCGTCCGCATGCTGCCGTTCGAGGCAGTAATGGCGGGTAAACGTGTGAGGCACTGACCATGCCGCCACCTGGCAAATGTCTGCCAGCGGGAATCCTGCCCACAACGCCATCGAAGACGAAGTTGCCCTCGTGGAATGAGCTCTCGGATGCCCTTGTAGCGGTTTCCCCGCTTTGTAATGACAGAAGGCAATCGTCGACGAGACCCATCGGGCCAGTCCCTGCTTTGAAATTGCTTTTCCTCTCGCCGATGGACCATATGCAAAAAAGAGTTGCTGCATAGATCTAAGTTGTTGAGTCCAATGAAGGTAACATTTTATAGCTCTCTTCACGTCCAAGGTATGGAGGACTTTTTCCGCAGCCCATTAGGGGGTCACGAAAAAGGTAGGCAGGACAATGGACGAGTGTTTATGATAAGCCGTAGGAACTTTTGGAATGAAACGAGGATTAGTTGACAGAACCACTTTGTCCTTAAAGAACCTTAGGTACGGCGGGTCTACGACCAATGCTTGCAATTCAGAGAGCCACCTAGCTGATGTTATAGCTATTAGAAAAGCCAATTTCCATGACAAGAACTTCAACGACGATGTGGCCATTGGTTCAAAGGGTGCTTTCATTAACCCTGCTAGCACCACATTAAGACTCCACGTTGGTGGAAAACGTTTAACCGGCGGGAATGTTCGGAACAGACCCCTCATGAAGTGTTTCACCAGCCTGTCACTAAACAAGGGAGACGACTGCCTCCTCTTCGTGAACCTAGAGATGGCTGCCAGGTGTACCTTTATTGATGAAAAAGATAATCCGCTCTTCGCCAGGTGTAGCAGATACGGTAGAAGTTGCTCCGGAGTTACCCTTAGAGGTTGCACTTCCGGTTGTCCTTGACACCACGTACAGAACCTTCTCCACTTACACGCGTACGACTTGTTGGTGGAAGGGGCCCGTGCTGCTTGCAGGATTCTCCGACAATCCGACAAAATGCTCAAGCCACCTAATTCCGAAAAGTCAGGAGCCAAGCTGGGAGATTGAGACTGTCTGGATTGTGATGCCACACTGTTCCTTCGTCCCGGGACAGGAGATTGGGAACCTTTGGGAACGTTATCTGTTGATCCACTGACAGGTGAAGCAGGTCAGAAAACCACGGCTGCCTCGGCCAACACAGTGCAACTAGGATGACCCGGCACCTGTACCTGCGTATCCACTGCAGAGTTCTCCTTATAAGAGGGAATGGAGGGAAAGCGTAGAGGAACTTGTCCATCCACGGGAAGGAGAACGCTTCCCCCAGAGAACCTTCCTGTGGCCATCTGCTTGCATACATCTCGCACTTCTTGTTCCTCTTTGTTGCGAAGAGATCCAGCGGAGGCCGTCCCCATTTCTCGAAGACCTTCGACAACTGAACGCTGTCTATCTCCCATTCGGTTATTTGGTCAATTTTTCTGCTGAGTGAGTCCGCTTGCTCGTTCCTTACTCCCGGGAGATGATGAGTTATGATGGATACATCGTGTTTCAGAGCCCAATGCCACACCTTCTGAGCCTCGGTGGAAAGGGTTCTGGACCGCGTGCCCCCTTGCTTCCTTAAGTAAAACATCGCCGTTGTGTTGTCTGTCAATATTCTCACTATGGACCCTCTGATGTGCGGCAGGAAAGACTTCAAGGCCCAGTGCACTGCTCTCAGTTCCAGAAAGTTGATGTGTAGGAGTGACTCCCTCCGGGACCAACGACCTTGCGTTTGTAGAGTGCCCATGTGTGCTCCCCAGCCTGTCAGGGATGCATCCGTCACTATGTTTCGCCGAAACTCCGGCTCCTGTAGGGGTACCCCTCTGGATAGATTCTGAAATCTCTGCCAACACTGAAGAGCTAGTAGGAGCTTGTCGTCATCGACGGTCAGCTTGTCCGACCAGAGCCCTTGGGCCTGTGTCCACCGGTCCGCCAGAAACTCTTGAACCGGCCTCATGAACAGGCGGCAGTTGCCCACCAGAAGAATGCAGGACGCCATAGCGCCCAGAATCGACACATATTTTCTCACTGATAGTCTGGCATTGATTCTCAACCGACCTGCCAATCGATTGAGTTTGGTGATTCTGTTGAGGGATGGCTTCACTAACCCTGACTGGGTCTTGAATTGCGCGCCCAGGAACACCAAGCTTCTCCACGGCGTCAACGAAGATTTCTCAAAGTTTACCGCAAACCCCAGCCGTTGTAAGAGTTGCATGGTGGCCTGCCCCCTCACCAACCAGTAGTCGAGATACGGGTACACATGATGACCTTGCCTTCTCAGCCAGGCCGTCACTGGGGCCAAACATTTCGTGAACGTTCTGGGAGAGGATTTCAGCCCAAAAGGAAGTACTGTGAACTGGTAGTGAGTCCGTCCTACAACAAACCTTAGGAACTTTCTGTGTCGCCGACACATTGGTATGTGGAAGTACGAGTCCTGCAGGTACAGAGACGCCAGAAAGTCCCCTTCCTGAACTGACCGGATCACTTCCTGGAGCGTGAGCATGTTGAATTTTAGGCTTTTCAAAGTCTTGTTGAGATCGTGCAGTCCTAGAATGGGACGCCATTTTCCGTTTGGTTTTTTCACCACGAAGTATCGGGAATAAACCCCTTGACCCTTCTGCGACAACGGAACCAATTCTATAGCACCCTTTTGTAGCATAAGTGCTACTTTCTGCTGCAACACGCTCAGATGGGGTTGAGCTACAAACGCCGGTGGAATGTGCGGAGGCTTGCTTTTGAATTGCAGGGAATGTCTGTATCTTACTGTGTCCAACACCCACTGATCCGTTGTTATTTGCTCCCATTCGTCAATGCAGCACGATACTCTGCCTCCCAGAACGTTCCGATGCCCGTCATTGCTGGTCCTTGGTCTGATTATCTCTCGTCGACGAGTAACCTGTTCTCTTCCTGGGGGTCGGGTAGTCCCGGCGTCGTTTTGCCGCTTGAGAAGCCGGTCTGTATCCCTGGGAGGGATACGCCAGCCTACCGAAGGATCTGTCTCTCGATGCCAAGAATCTGGAGTTTCCCGATGCTCCCCTAAAGGGACGAAAAGACCTGAAACTTCGACCACTCTGGGGGGCACCGAAGGAACGCGCCGTGTCCGAGTCCTCCTTGATGCCCTTCAGGGCCTCGTCCACCTTCTCGCCGAACGGAAGGTCTCCCTCAAAGGGCATATCGAGCACCTTGTATTGCACCTCTGTTGCCATCGGAAAACCACACCGTTATTCACCTGTTTAAACCCCGATTCTGCGAGGTCCACTGCGATGTTTATGGCATGATTAGAGGCCTCTTCACCTTCCCTGACAAGTAACATCACCGCCTTACGATGTTCTTCCGGAAGATGCTCCAGCATAGGTGCCAGTCGGTGCCACAACTCTCTGTCGTATCTGGCTACTATAGCCAGAGAGTTGGCCGCTTTCACTGTGGTTGCTCCTACCGACAGCACTTTTTTGCCAAAGGCATCCGGTCTTCTGGCCTCACTTTCCGGGGGGTCGTGCACTTGTGCTGAGTCCTCGCCTTTCTCGCCGCCGCCGCTGACACCACCGAGACAGGGGTTGGTTGGGAGGACAGACACTTGGGGGTAGCTTCTGGGGCCTTACATTTTTTCTCCAGGCGACCTTTTATTGCCGGTTCCGAGAAAGGGTGACGCATGGTCTGTAACCCCTCCTGCCACACATGATCCAGGATGGGTACCGAGAACACTGACCTTCTTCTCTTTCCCATGTGGTCGAAAAAGAAAGCAGTCCTTTTTCTCCTCTTCCTGGGCCAACCCGAATTCTGTACACGCTTTGGCCATCATGGCGTGAAATGACCCAATGTCGTCCGGGGGAGACGGCTGAGCCGGGCTTCTCTGGGTTTCCAATTCCACCTCAGACTCCCAGGTTGGATCCCTGGATGGGGAAAGTGAGACATCCGATAAGGTTCTCCTGCCCGAGTCCGAATCTATCAGTTCTCCCTCCTCGTGGCGTGCAGCTGAGAGGTCTTCACCCGCTGGCACTGCCGTGGGGGTTGACGGAGCTGGCCGATGAGACAGGCCTGGTTCATCGATGGCGGACCTGGCCGGAGTTGCTTGAGGTAGCCTCTTGTCCAGTGTCTTCAGCAAAGTT
Source organism: Ambystoma mexicanum (assembly GCF_040938575.1). NCBI lineage: Eukaryota > Metazoa > Chordata > Amphibia > Caudata > Ambystomatidae > Ambystoma > Ambystoma mexicanum. The sequence goes on from NC_090923.1 coordinate 646,718,678, forward strand.
TGTAACGTGGATAAAACCTCCAGCGACAAGAATGACTGCGGATTGAGAAGAGGGGTAGACCCCGGAATGCTGGCTCCCCCAGAGAGAGGCCTGGTAATTCCTCGTAACCCGAGTTCTGCAGGGCCAGCTACTCTCACATCCTCATCTCCCGAGGACACCGACAAGGCCGCCTCTTGCTGCAGTAGGGTCTCTGGCAAAACCGGGTCGAATACTTCTGGTCGCCAGGCCTCTTGCGGAATCTCCGTCGACGAGGCTAAAGTTGGCCCCGTCGTTGTTGTCGCCGTCACCGTCTGCGGCCCAAGAATAGTTGAGACAAATTGTGTCAGTGGCAGAGAAGGGGTCGACGACTGCCCTGCCATCAATGACGGTGGTGGTCGTGTAGGTCCCCGAGGCGTTCCCGCCTTTTCTGCCCGTGCGCACGTAGCGCACGGGCAGAAGAGCGTTTTTCCCAACATCAGGACAAAACTCCAACAGCACAACCTAGACAAAATAGTAGACTACACGAGGTGCTCCCACTACTTTGGAGACGGTTGAAAGCTGAAGGGAGCCGCGGGGTGGGGCATGCGTGGGCGGCCCCAAAAACGACATAGATAGGAAAACTTCTGACACTTTTGTGTACTATGAGAAACGGCTTTATAAGTGTACCGAGGGTTCCCAGTCTGTCGACGGGGAATATTCTAAGCATGTGAATCCATGAAAGATCCAATGCTGGAGAATGGCAGGTTGTTCAAAATGGTGTATCCTTCTCCTTTTGCCGTCCATTCTTGTTGTGCCTTTTGATCCATAAGCTGTTGGAGATCGGATTTTAAGTCATCCAAGGCGGAAGCCGCAGTAATTGTGCCTAGGATCCTTCCTTTTTGGATGATTGCCACTGGGTCCGGTGCTGCGAAAGCATACTCATCCTTACTCATTCGGGATAGGGCATCTGCTTTCCCATTGCACACTCCAGGTCTGTAGATGATGGTGAAATCGTATTTGGCAATAAAAAGCGCCCAACAGAGTTGACGCAAAGACTGAGCTTTGGCAGTTTTCAGGTATTGCAGGTTACGGTGATCCGTGATTACGGTGACTGTGTGTCTTGCTCCCAAAAGTTAGTGCATCCAGGCTTTAAATGCTGCCTTGATGGCCAGCAATTCTTTGTCTGTAATTGCGTAATTTAATTCGGGGGTGGTGAACTTGCGTGACCAGAATGCCACGGGGTGTAAATGTCCGGTATCAGGGTTCCGCTGAGCCAGACCTGCTCCCATGGCTATCTATGTTGGATGCATCGGTTTCAACTATATATGGAAGATCATGTCGAGGATGTCGCAAATTGGGTGCTGAAGTGAATGCCTGTTTTATTTCAAGAAGGCTTCTTCGGCTTCTGCAGACCAATGGAACAGTTTGTTCTTCCGTAACAAAGAGGTGATTCGGTGGACGATCTGGGAAAATTCCGGGATGAATCGGCGGTAAAAATTTGCGAATCCGAACATGCTCCTAACTCCTTTTACAGATTTTGGCAAGGGCCAGTTAAGAATAGCGTCCACTTTGTGTGTGTCCATACGCACGCCTCTGGGAGTAAGAATGAATCCAAGGAATTCAACTTCTGTTACATGGAAGAAGCATTTTTCTAATTTGGCGTACAACCGATGTTGTCAGAGTTTCTCCAGAACTGCTCGGACATGGGCAACATGGTTTTCTTTTGTAGCTGAGTAAATTAGGATATCGTCTATCTACACTAGTGCACAGACATCTAATAGCTCGCGGAGGAAGTCATTCATGAAGAACAGGAACACCGCAGAGGCATTACAAAGCCCAAAGGGCATAACCTGGTACTCAAAAAGACCATATTTTGTGCGGAAAGCTGTCTTCCACTCGTCCCCCTTTTTAACTCTTACTAGGTGATATGCCCCTCGAAGATCTAGTTTTGTGTAAATGCGGGCGTCCTTGACCTGATCTAAGAGTTCCGGGATAAGGTGCAATGGATACCTGTTTTTCACTGTGATCTGGTTAAGTGATCTGTAGTCAATACAAGTTCTTAGGTCCCCATCCTTTTTGGGCACAAAAAAGAGAGTTGAGGCCACAGGTGACTTGGACAAGTGAATGAAGCCGTCTGCCAGATATTGATCTAGATACGTCTTTAAGTGCTGGGTCTCCTGTTTGGTTAGAGCATAAATCCGGCTGCATGGAATTTGAGCTCCGGCTATGAGATCTATCTGGCAGTCGTAAGGTCTGTGGGGAGGTAGAGTGTTTGCCCGCTCCTTCTGGAACACGTCCATGTAGTCCATGTATTCAGGTGGTAGAGTTCCGGTTAAACCCAACATTATTTCACCTCTGGGTCTTGGTATTGTTGAGCCCTTTGAATGGGTTCCGTTACCATAACATGTGTCGGCACAGTCTTGGGAGAAGGTCAGAGCTCGTGTGCGCCAATCGATCTTGGCATTATGGGTCTCCAGCCAGGGCATCCCAAGGATCAGCTGGAATTGTGGGGGCACTGATGAGATCGAAGGTGATGTCCTCCCAGTGGCCATCCTGACACAGAAGGGCGACTTTCTCGCTCTAATGCATCACAGGGCCTGAGGACAACTGAGATCCATCAACTGCTGTGACGTTTTCCGATGTCTGCTTCTGTCGAAAAGGAAGGCCTATCCGATTCACCAGGTCTTGGTTGATATAATTACCCACAGCTCCACTGTCTATATACGCCTCCAAGGCATGTAGTTTCGACGGTTGTTTGTGGTTGACCAAGAGCACGGGTATGACTAAGTGTGAGGTCTCTGAAGGTTCTTTCTCACTGCTCGACAAGTGGACTCCTATGCATGCCCGACGCTTGAGTTTTCCAAGTCAGGTTTTTCTTCAACTTTGTCCGTTGCTCCGAGCATTTTTCTAGTTGGTTTCACTGGGCATTCTCGAAGAAAGTGGCCGGCCTTGCCGCAATACATACAAAGCTGCTGTTGTCTCCTTTTCTCTCTTTCGGCCTTAGTGATTGGAACCCGCAAGCCCCTAATCTGCATGGATTCACATTGGTAGTGTTGTTTAGTTCCGAGTCTCGCAAGGCCTCACATAGACTGATTGTCCCTCTGACTTAGCTTGATCAGACTTGTGGTCCTGCAACCTACGGTCTAGCTTCACTGTTAAGTCAATGTATTCTGCACATCCTTTGGGAGGGTTTACCACCTGGGCTAATACGTCCATTAGTTCTCCTTGCAGACCCTGATAGAATAGCATAGTTCTCTTCCCTTCTGGCCAGTTGGTTTCAGCAATCAGGCGATTAAAGGTGGAGATATATGTAAACAAGTCCTAATTGCCCAGCCGAAGTGACAACAACTCGTTGTCCAGGGCTTGACCTCGAGTGTGTTGAGCGAACAGCTTCTCCAGTTCATGCTGAAAACCCTTGAAGTCACGAAGCAAGTGGTCATCCCGGTTCAACAGAGGTATTTCCCAGTCCGCTGCACTACCTCCCAGGTATGAAAGCACAAACGCTACTCTTGACTGGTCGTTGGGGAATGCTCCCGGTCTGCACATGAAATGTAGATGACATTGGTTCATAAAAATGGCATATTTACTGGGATTGCCTAAAAAATGCTCGGGAGGAATAAGAGGAACCGCCCCAGGGAGAACAACTTGCACTAGCGTGTATTGCGAGGCTGTACTGGAAGGCGCAGGCCCGGGCAGTGGGGCCTGGCCAGCCTGAGTCTGGAGCAGTTGCCTTGCTAGGACGTCTGTTCATTCCTGATTCACGATTAATTCCCTCCTTAAAGCATCGGTTTCTTGTCTTGAGACATGTACCTCCGCCCGTAGTTCTCCCAGCAATTGGGCTAATTGGTCAGTTTCCAACATTTCCATTACACCCAGGCAGAGATTTGTGGGAGGCTTCGCATTCTGTTACGCTTACCTTGCCTCTGCGTGGGCGTTGGGGCAGGGTTGGAACCCTCCCAGGGGTGAAATGCGTCCTTGGATGCGCTAGCCATGAACACCAGTGACCGCAGCAGGATCGTCTCAGGGTCGCGCACCTGCAATGGTGGCACATGACTGTGAAAAGATCAACATTGTGACATGCACAAAACAAATGATATAAGACCACATCAGTAAAGTATATAATAAAAGTGTATTCAATAAGTAACCAAATGAATAAAACAAAATCACACAATAATGGAAATAATGAAGAAAAAGCTCCATGTCCAAAATATGCAAAATAAATGTGTGAAAGCAGAATCCAAATCAATCCAAAAGCAAATGGGTCCAAAGAGTCTGTCCATCCAACCAAATCCAAAGTGTAAAAATAAGACACATCCATTGATCCATGGTAAAAAAGAAACTTAAATTAAGTGAAATCCAGTTTTGAACTATATACAAAGTATAAATCCAGGGTCCATGAGCCCAACCATTGAAAGGAAACCTACAAAAACCCTACCTAATGAACAACTATACACAAAAAGGTGGGGCATTGTCCAAGCGCCCCAAATGAAATGAAAACCAAAAGGAAACCTAACACTAATTAACTATATACAATGGCAGCGGGCTAGTCCGACGGCTCACTTCCTGATTTCCCGGGCCAGGGCATCATCGAACTCCTACTCGATGTCCTGGAGGCGGTCCTCTTCCATGGCCCGAGGGGTCGCAGGAACGATGACATCCGGACCTCCAGTTCCCTGCGAATTGCCTCGAGGCACTCGGCCCACCACAGAGCCCTTTGCATGGAGTTCTCCGCCCTGACCATCGTGAGCCGTGCCTCTTCCGCCTGCTGCCGCTCCGCATCTATAGCATGGCCTAACCGCTGCCACACGGAAGACACTTCCCGTCCTGGGTCCTCCTGCCCTCCGGCCGATGCCTGCCCCTCCGATGTCGAAGGCCCCGAGCCATCATGGCTTCCACCTTGTTGCTGCTGTGCCTGTGCCCGTGCCCTGGCTCCTGCTGCCTGCACATCCTCCTCCGGCTGGGGTGCAGTTGTTGAGGTGGCCACCCCTGCTGGACGTTCGACTCCCGACTGTGGCAGGGATGTGTCCTCCAGCAGCCTGGCTGCACGGTCAGAGGCAGCTCCACAGGGTACCCAGGTGATACATGGGTGGGAAGATGGCACGGAGGACGACTGGCGCATAGGAGGTTCAGGTGCGGAGGGGGTCGAAGCAAGGTTCAGCAAACGGAGGAATCCGGCCTGGATGACCTGTCCCAGTAGCCTGACGTGGTCAACGAGCCATTCGAGATGACGTGCAGTCTCCCCATGAAAAGACTGCAGGTCACCTCGCATGTTCCGTTGACGCAATGCCACCCCACCCAGGACAGGCGCAAGTGGATCCCCTCCCTGAAAACGGTTCTGGACGTAGGCATCCCTGCTGGTGCGGGATGATGCAGTCACAGGATCGGGGACAGGATTACACACCGGCACCTCTGCGGCGGCCTGTGCTGCCTCCTGTCCCTGCCCCTGCACTGCACCACTGGCACCAGTGGAATCCCCACCTCCAGACCCCGGCTCTGTCCCTCGCACGGCCTCCTCCTCCACCAAACCCCCCACCAACCTGGATGACTCCGTGCCATCTTCCTTCGTCGGACCCTGTGGGGTCTCAGCTGCCCCTTCTGCTGCCGAGGAGTCCAACTCCGACCTCCGCCTCTTGGACCTACCCTCGGCAGCTGCAGCCTGGGACGCGGCACCGGACTCCTCACTCCCTGATGAGATCACAACCTGGGAGGGGAGCCGGGCCTTGCGTCTCCGGCTGGTGGTGTGATCCCCGCCGCTGTACTCCACAGCACCCTCTCCGCCCTCTTCATCAGTTGACGCTGCAGACAGGGAGAGATAGGAGACAGGCATCAGGACACTGTACACACATGCCAGTTGCACATGAGTGACAGTGTCAAACTTCAGACATGGCATCACAATCCCCAACACATGGCATGTCAACTCACACACATGAGCAATTCCACAGCCATATGGCAACATCCAGCACCATCCATACACATACAACAGCATGAGCAGCCAAAGATGAGCCAGACATCACATGAAACACAGGGAGTGCACTAGACATGCCCACACGCCACCACACTTACATGCATGTGTACACCTCCACCAACTGTCGCAGAGATGAGATCGGCATCCATGTCACATCTGGCAATCAGTCTTCTACATATCAGTGTCCCAAGCATCCATGTTGCATCACTGTTGCACCCTTGTGAAATACACACACATGCACATGTACACGGTGCAGATACATGCAGCTGGAACCGACATCCATGTGTGACACCACAACCATGCAAACTTACATACACAGTCATTCAAACATGTGTGCTCACACATCTGCATTTGGCATACAAGCTTACACACACATGCACCATCCATGTGTCTCACATATGAGGACTCACATGTGTTAGCCTCACGGCCTTGTACATACACATCCATACATGGCCCTACAAAACCACATGTGCAACCTGCACACTACTGGCACACCACCACACGCACAGCTTACAATCAGTATGCATGTACACTTACCGCTCGACTCCAGACGGGTCTGCCTCTCAAGGACCTGGACGTGGAGCGCTGGGGATATGCGTTCCAGGACCCTCATTCGATGTTCCGACAGGTGGCCCCGGCACCCCTTAGCATCCGCTGCCTTCAAGAGGCGCCGGGCCTTGTTGAGGGTCCTGGACCTGAAGTCCTCCCAGCGCTTCTTGACATGTTTGAATTTGCGGACTGCCACCCCCTCCACGTTGATGGCAGTCACGATGTCCGTCCAGATCCTGGTCCGTCCTTCCTTGTCGGCGCGCGAACTTCCCAAGAGGGCATCATACTGCCCCAGGACCTGCTGCACCAGGACACCAACTTCGGTGGCAGTGAAGCTGGTGGCCCTCTGCCTCTCTGGCTGGGGGTTGCCAGTGGTCTCAGATGGTGGTGTGCCCGACATGGCAACCCCAGAGGCAGGTGTGGGTGGGCAACTGGGTCCTGGGGCTGGGCTGTGGAGCGATGGTATCCCAGTCGGGGGTCTTCAGTTCCAGCAGGGGTGGTCACAGCAACTGAACCCCTGGCTGATGTGCAGGCAGCAAATAGCAGGGCACGTGGGCAGCAGGCAGGCAAGCAGCAGCAGATGGCAGGTGGGAGCATGCTCAGGGCTCTTGGGGGCAGGAAAATGGCCTTCAGGGCAGGAGCGTGGTCTTCCGTGTGTTTTCGCGTGGCCAGCTTGATACGGAGTGATTTGGCACGTGAAAAAATTGCACATCAGCGTGTAATTAGAGGAAAGGCCCTTAGCGCGTGAGCGCGTCAGCGCACGCACGCGATTCTATTGGACCAAAGGTCCTTAGCATGTAAGCATGTCTGTGACGTATCACGCACGGGCATTGCCCTGTCAGGGCTTGAAGATCCCACGTGGATTTCCATTGCTCTGTATGTGCTTTTCGTGGGGTGAGGTGCGTGTGTTTCCAGGCGTTGGGGTTCACACGCTATTACTTCACAGCGGGTGGGTGTTGGCTACCCGTTCTTCTACACGCAAGGCAGACGGTGAGTGGTAGCCCACACGCCCAGGCCCAATCGCATGTAAAACTTCCCGTGCACCCCTGAAATACACATACCCTGCTGAAATCGCGTGTAAAACTTCCCGCGAACCCCAGTTAAACACGTACCCTGCTGAAATGGCGTGTGAGACTTCCCACGCACCCCAGGAATATTGGCCCTGTGCGAGCGGGGTACGTGTATTACGGGGTGCGCGGGAAGTTTTACACACAATTTCAGCAGGGTACGTGTATTTCAGGGGTGCGCGGGAAGTTTTACACGCGATTTCAGCAGGGTATGTGTATTTCAGGGGTGTGCGGGAAGTTTTACACGGAATTTCAGCAGGGTACGTGTATTTTGGGAGTGCAGGGGAGTCCTACACGTGATTTGGCAGTGTGGGTCCTCCCAGGTGTTCCCTCTACACCCTCCACGGACCCTGTAGGCAGCCCACACCACAGGGGACTACCCTGCACCCCTGGTCATGTCCCGCAGGCAGCCCATCCACCATGGGCATGCCCCCCATCCAAGCCACATGTCACCTTGCACTACTGATCAACAGCGCATGACCCCCTGCACCCCCACCCCCCAGCAGTCAGGGGCACCTGCCAGCAGGCCCCCACTCATGCCCCCTGCACCCCCACCCCCCAGCAGTGCAGGGCACCTGCCAGCAGGCCCCCACTCATGTCCCACTCATGACCCCCTGCACCCCCACCCCCCAGCAGTCAGGGGCACTTGCCAGCAGGCCCCCACTCATGACCCCCTGCACCTACACCCCCCAGCAGTAAGGGGCACCTGCCAGCAGGCCCCCACTCATGACCCCCTGCACCCCCACGCTCCAGCAGTGCAGGGCACCTGACAGCAGGCCCCCACTCATGTCCCCCCAGCACCCCCACCCCCCCTCATCATTGACAGGCACCTGCCAGCAGGCCCCGACACATGTCCCCCAGCCAACACGTCATCATAATCCAGATCCCTGGCTCTTATGGCCACACAAATCCCATGGCCACGCCACCCCAGTCCAAACACCCAACCAAGCTTTACATCCACTCCAAATTGAAATCACCATTACATGATAGATCACAAATAGGCAGTATGCGCATGAGTACAAGTCTGTCCGACTCACATAATGGCAACACATGACTGAGAAAACCCACATTGTGACATGCATGAAACCAATGAGAGAAGACCACACATTGAAGTAAGAAACAAAAATGTATTCAAGTCAAAATGAAGGGAATGAAATAAAAACACACAATAATGGCAATAATAATCAAAATGCAGCATGTCCCAAAAAATGATAAATAAGTAAAATGAGAATCCAAATTAATCCAATTGAAAATGTGTCCAAAGTCACCGTCCAACAAAGCAAATCCAAAGGGAAAGAAAAGCGTAATATCCATTGCTCCATGGTGAAGAAAAATAAAGATGAAGGAGAAAAATCCACTGTAAAACTATGTACAAATAGCAAATCCAGGGTCCATGAGCCCAACTACATAAATGAAACCTACAATGAAACCTACCTAATTACTAACTATATACACAAATGTGGGGCATAGTCCATGCGCCCCAAATGAAAGAAAAAAGAAATTATACTTAACACTAATGAACTATATACAATGGCAGCGGGCAAGTCCAACGCCTCACTTGTTGATGTCATGGGCCAGGGCATCATCGAACTCCTGTTCAATGTCTTGGAGGCAGGCCTGTTCTCTGGCCCCGAGGTCTCGCAGGGATAACGCCATGTCCACCTCCCTGCGAATTCCCTCGAGGCACTCAGCCCGCCTCAGCGCCCTGCGCATGGAGTTCTCCGCCCTGACCATCGTGAGCCGTGCCTCCTCTGCCCGCCATCGCTCTGCACCTATCTGCTGGCCCAACCGCTGCCACACGGAAGACACAGTCCTCCTGCCCTCCGGTCGATGCCTGCCCCTCTGATGTAGATGGCCCCGAGCCATGATGCCTCCCACGTTGAGTCTGCCGCTGCCTCAGACGCAACTGCCTCTGCCAGCACGACGGCATCCAGGCTGATGGAATCCACCGCCGCTGTTGTGCACATGCCCTGCTCGATGATGCCGGCACATCCTCCATCTGCTGGGGTCCAGTTGCTGTGGTGTCCACCCCTGCTGGACCTCTGACTCCCGACTGTGGCAGGGATGGGTTCCCCACCGAGCTGGCTGTGTTGGTCAGGGCAGGTCCACAGGGGGCCCTGGTGGCATCTGGGCCAGAAGACGGCATGGAGAACGACTGGTGCATAGTCTCCACAGAGGAGGAGAGGGCCGCCAGAGTGGCCAACACATGGAAAAAAAACCCCGACCATGGACACTCCCAACAGGGCCACGTTGGCACTCTGCTCTTCGTGATGACGTGCGTGCTCCCCCCGGGAAGCACGCACGTCATCACGAATGTCATGCGTGCGCAACGCGACACCAATCAGGACCTTCTCCATACGGCCAGGGGTCCCCTCGTCCGCAGGTAGAGGAGTGTCAGATGACATGGACATCCCCCCCCTACCTGCGGACGGGCCTGGGATGGGGCATCTCTGCTGGTGCATGGTGGTGCAGTCACAGTGTCAGGGACAGTCCACGGTGACCTGTGCTGCCTCCTGCCCCTGCACTGCACCACTTGCACCAGTGATACCACCCCCACCAGGCCTCTGTGGAAACCACCAACCTGGATGGCTCCACACCGTCTTCCACCGTTGCAAGCCCCTGTGGGGGCTCACCCACCCCTTCAGCTGCAGCCGGAGTGGCAGACGCAGCACCAGTCCCCTCACTCCCGGAAAATGGTAAATTCTGGGAGGGTGACTGGGCCTTGCGTCGCCGACCGGCCGGTGGGGGCATCCCCGCCGCTTTGCTCCACAGCGCCGTCTCCGCCCTCTTCATCACTTGCCGCTGTGTTGACGGAGACATAGAGCACAAGCATCAGGGTACTGTACAATGGTCCCCTAGATAGGAAGCAATAGCAGATGAGTGGCACTGTCAAACATCACTTCCATCATGTCCCTCCACAACACATGGGTCAGTGCAGGCAAAACACATGCAGTAACAGGCATGGCGCATGCTATGAACATTAGCATACATGTCCAAGGGACTCTTGAAACATACAATGCTGGTTTGAAACTCACATGCATCATGGGTCATGCCTATCACATGCACACACTGCACCGTAGTTTCATCCACCTGGCCTCGTACACCACAGGCACAGTGGATACAAGGATGAGTAGGCTACATCAGTGAAGCTGAACATTGTCACAGACATGTGTCATGTATCCATGGCATTTACAAGTCACAGACACGCAAGTCAGACACACAGACATGGACACCATACATGTCCATGACCGCAGCACCCATCTCTCACACCCCATCCATGTCCAATAACAGAGACAGGCATGCATTAATGTGTGCATTCCGCATGCTGCTCCGCATGTTGCATTGTAACACATGCACCTACCATGTGGTTCACACATTACTGGTCTCACATACATAACCATGATGTCCCTGCACACACACATACGTACATGGCCTATGTCAGACATACAGGCAAGTATCAGACAACCAGCACCCTGCAACATGCCCTGTCTCACACAGCAATGCTTGGCCACTTACCGCTCAACTCCGGACGGGTCTGCCTCCGAAGGATCTGGGCATGGAGCGCTGGGCCTACGCGTTCCAGGACCCTCATCTGGATGGTACTCATGCTGCCCCGGCCCCCCTCCATGAGGCGCCGGGCCTTTACGAGGGTCCTGGACCTCAAGTTCTCCCAGCGCTTCTTGACTTGCTTGATGTTGCGGGTTGCCACACCCTCCGTGTTGATGGCAACCACAAAGTCGTCCCAGATCCTATCCCGTCCTTCCTTGTTGGCGCGTGATGTTCCGAAGAGGGCATCATAATGCCCCAGGACATGCTCCACCAGGACACCAACTTCCTTCTGACTGAAGCTGGTGGCCCTCTGCCCCTCTGGCTGGGGGTCGCCAGTGGTCTCAGATGGTGTTTGCCCCGACATGGCGAACCCCGAGGCAGGCGTGGGTGGGCAACTGGGTCCTGGGGCTGGGCTGTGGAGCGATGGTATCCCAGCCGGGAGTCTTCTGTTCCAGCAGGGGTGGACACAGCAACTGGACCCCTGCAGATGGCTGATGTGCAGGCACCAAATAGCAGGGCACGTGGGCAGCAGGCAGTCAGGCAGCAGCAGATGGCAGGTGGGAGTGTGCTCGGGGGTCTGGGGGGCAGGAAAATGGCCTTCAGGGCAGCAGCGTGGTCTTCCGTGTGTTTTCGCATGGCCAGCTTGATACGGAGTGATTTGGCACGTGAAAAAATTGCACATCAGCGCGTAATCCGAGAAAAGGCCCTTAGCACGTGAGCGCGTCAGCGATTTCATTGGACCAAAGGCCCTTCGCTCGTAAGCGCTTCTGTGACGTGACGCGCGCAGGCGTACCCCCGTGACGTGGGCATAGTGGATTAGCGCACGCGCAAAAAAGATGCACGTCCCCGTGTGAATGCGTGTAATCCGAGGAAAGGGCCTACGTGCGTAAGTGACGTGACACGCGCAGGCTTTTCCCTCAGTATGGGTTAAAAGTGAGGGACCAGCAGTTCGCTGTACGTGCCTTTCGTGGAGACCGACATGTGTTGCTGCTTCGTATTGTTTTGCGCGCCATCACAACTTCACAGCTATCAAGGACGTATCTTCTTTTGGCGGGGGTATTGGCTACACGTGTTTTTCTGCATCGCGCTAGTCAGACGGTGAGTCGCGCACGCTATTTTTCCCACAGCGGGTGCCCCTGTGTATCGCACCGTTTCTGATGTCATAGTACCCTGCGTGTCCCACGGGTACGTGTTTTTCATGTTACTGGGTGCCACCGTGTACTGCGGGAGGTTTATTCCACGCATGTAGGCTGCAAGGTTGCGTGCACGGTTTTCCAGCAGTTTTGCATTGCGTGACCAGTGGCCGGGGTGACCAGGGAGTAGGGGGACTCCAGGGCAGCCGCAAAGGGGGAAGAGGCAGGGGTGCGCCACTTGAGCACGATGTCGTGCCATGTGTCGGTGCAGTCATGCCACCACCCCCTGTGGTTACGGGAGATGCAGCTTCTGCATCTGGCACTGGTGCCCGTGTGACCTGGCAGTCCGTTCCATCGACTGCCACAGGTCCAAGGGTAGTGGTAGCTGCAGGTGCAGCTGTGGACACCGCCACCCAGGCTCAGGGTCTGCCAGCGCAGCCTGCGTTGGCACTTGAGGAGCCCTTGGAAGATTTCCAACAGGCCAGGAGGGAAACTGTAGGGGCACGCAGGGCTGCCCTGACCAAGACACGTCTCCCTGGGGCAGTTATGTCATCTGCTGCCCGAAACAGCCGGTTGTTGGCAAGTGCAGGGGCAGATGCACCCAACAACACCCCGGTTGTGAGTCTGCCAACCAGGACAGTTGCGGTCAATGACCCTGCCACAGCGGATGTTGCTGCGCAGGGTCCATTAGAGGGCACCCAGCTGCGACTGACAGAAGTCAGGCCTTTGGTCGCCCCTCCACCTGCCATTCCCTTGGCTCAATCCACCGAACCCACTGGCCATACTGGTCAGGGTGGCATTAGCCAGCCAGGGTCTGAGCCACAATCCAAGAGGAGGAAGGGTGCACCTGCAGCACAGGCTGGGACCTCACACACAGCCACGACCTCCTGCACGTCGAAGAAGAAGCCTTTCTGCAACCAGGAACTGGGCTTCCTCGTGGGCTACGTGCGGGGCCACAGCCGTGAAATGCTAGTGGGTGCCAATAGTCAGACTACGGCTGCCCAACATGATACCCACTGGAAGCATGTTGCGGAACATGTCAGTGCATTCGGCCATGAGCTGCGCACGCCGCAAGAGTGCACAAAGCGTTGGAATGACATCAAACGCAGCGCCAAGGCTAAGCATGCCTCAAACTACAACTTGACTCTGGTGACTGGCGGTGGGCCTGCACCAGAGGAGGAAGTCCTCACTCCGCATGAGTCACTCGTTGCGGAGTTCATACCATCTGAATCTGTGGGAGTGGGAGAGATGCCGGACTTTGATGCCCAGTCCAGTGAGTGTTGATGCGTGTTTGTTGAGGACGTATGTGTTTTACTTGTGGGATGTGTTGTGCAAGATTGCCACTACATGTGACGTGTACATGTTTTGGATGTGCAAGTAATGCAATGCTTCTGTGATGCATGTCTGCTCTGCTGGATGGTGGACATGTGGAGCAGACGGGGACTTTCCGCATCAACACTATTGCACCCTACTCACATGCTGGTTACCAGTATGCCCCTCCGGTCCATGTTCCAGCTCACTGGCCCTTCTGCATGTAGCGTGGGGTGACCTTTCTCTCAGCCCAGGCACGATGTCATAGCATGACTGACGTGCATGTGTCCTCTGCCTGCATGTGGGTAATCCATGTAGGCATGCTCCCTTGCCCCTACACCCCCGCTCTGCACCCCAATTCCACCTTTGCACTGATCTGCTTCAATATTGCCGTTGGGTACTTCCCTGTTAATGTGTCCTGTGTACATGCTAACTTCCCGCAACCAATCTGCCAGACAAATGCTGTGTGGTACAGCCTTAGTACTTGATGCAGGGTATCTCACTTGTACTGTGCAGAGGTCAGATGCCCCGCAGGGACATGAGTGCCCATTCATGCTCCATGTGCATTGCATGCATGCCCCTATGTGTCCTTGACTGGATGATCACTGTAATACAAGTCCTGGGTGACATACATTGCATGGCATTTCATCAGCCTTCCCATGTCTACTGTGGCTCAGTACTGCGTTGCACACATGTTTAGGGTCTGACAATCTGGGTGGGTCACAGGCCTCAGCCTGTTTAATGGCCAATGACTCTGTCCAACTGGTGTAGTGTCTTCTTCACACGTGGGTGGCCTCCAGACGTTTCATCATGTGTCCTGCTTACTGTCCCATCATCATTTGCAGTGTTGTCACTTGACTCACATGAAGCTGTTGATGCTAGTCAACACTGCCTGTCAATGCACAGGTCTATGGTCAGCCTTTTGAAAACATGTTAGGCATCCATGCTTTTGCACTTGGGTGGAGTGGTGCTTTGCTTGTAGATATGCTACCCATTGAATGCACATTGCACGTGATGCCTGAAGTTGACCTTGCACTGCCTTCACATCTTCTGACACACACCATGAAGTACTTGTACATGTAGGTAGTGAGTAACATACACATTGGCTGCACTGCATAGACCCACTTCAATGCAAACTGCCACCTTTCCACAGGTCTGATCACAGAAGCAATTCCAAGTTGACCCAGCATGCATGCCAGGTTCTATTTTGTGTGTCACATGTCTGCCTGATGTTGTTGGTGTGTGTGTGTGTGTTGTGTGCTTCCGACATGTGTAGTGACCTTTTTTCTCTCTATTTATCAGATGATGATGCAATGGAGCCAGAGGATGGTGTTGTCATGCCAGACACAGGGTTGGTATCACTATATCAACCCGGCACAAGTGGGGGTCGTGGGGTGGCAGGCCACGAAAACCCACAAGTGTTACAGGCCATCTTGTCTCTGGCTGCCTACGAGTCCAGCCCTGATGACGACTGACGTCCATGTCGAGTTGGATGAGCATCAGGTCCATGTGTCAGGGGTGAGTGAATCGGATGTGGACACTCCTCTGTCCGCGACACCTGCACTGAGGGGTCAGACAGTCTTGGAACCTCCGCCCGTGGTGGATCGGGACGCAGGGTCACCCTCCACACCAGTCACTGATGTGCCTGGGACATCACGTCGACGGGGGCATGTAGTCGTGCAGCCGCGGGCGGTGCCAACACGACGAGGACACCCGGTCCTTGTGTCCCGCAGGGGTCAAGCCCAGCAACGTGATCGCCGCGCGCAACCGCTGTATACTGAGTGGGAGCAAGACATGACTGCCAATTCAGAACGGCAGGGGGCAGCAATGGAGAACATCGCTGAGAGCATGGAGCGTGTGGCCCGATCCGTGCTCCCCCCTGCTAGGCAGGTGCTTCTCCAGCCGCAGGCGGCACGGTCCACGGCCCGCTCGCTCAGGCTGGGCATGGCAGCCTCAGACAGGGCACGCCAGGCTGAAATGTCGTCTCTGCATCAAGCAATTGCTGCTCACGCAGAGGCACGCATGGAAGTATGCTTCCCTCAAGTCCACTCTGGGTGTCCTGATGTCCCAGAGGGAGCAGTCAGAGGAGAGGTTTGCACAGCTTGAGCGTACCATCTCGGCTGAGCTACAGGCTTGCCGGGAGGTGCAGCGGTTGTCCAGCCAGGCCTTGCAGGAGGAACTCCGTGTTACACGTGCTACCTTGCAAGAGGAAGCACGTGTATCACGTTGTATCATGTTATGTGTATCATTGTTATGTTACAAATACGACTTTTGGAATGCATTTGGGTATGACTTATTTTGGGTGGGAGGTTGTTGGTCAGTCATTTCATCTGATTCCATGTCAGGCATCATTGTCTGATGCCAATTTACTTTTTTCACATGACAATGTGTACCTTATTGTTACTGTGTTGGTGTATGGCTATTGCTTGCCATGTCATGTTGTGGTTTGGGAGGGTTTGAGTGACATACCAGTGATAGTCATGGCCTGTTTTGCAGGTGTGTGTGATTCACACCTTGCATGTGTGCCTTTTGGTCACACAGGATTGCTTGTGTTTAAGTAGCTAGGGATGCACACAATGTGGCACTTCCATGGCAACAATCTCAGGGTGGTAAGGTTGTGACAGTTGTCTGTCTCTTTGTCATCATCGATTGTCACCTGGTATGTGCCAGGCTTATGTGCACTCCGCAGGGGTGGGAGGTTAGGTGAAAAATGTGTCCACAAGCTGGGTCTGGGCTTCCTCGCCACGTGCCCTATCCCCACCCATGGGCAGCGCCTGTGTCTGTGGTTGGGGATGTGGGGGCACCACCATGTCCACCGGTACACCCTGCCGTGTTGCAACATTGTGCAGGACACATGCTGCCACAATGATCCTGCACACTACTGGGGGTGCATAGAGTAGCTGCCCGCCAGAGCGGTCAAGGGAGCGGAAGCGTGACTTGAGCACTCCGAATGTGTGCTCCACTACGGCCCTGGTTGCAATATGGGCCGCGTTGTATCTTACCTGGGGTGGTGTGGTGGGGTTCCAGATTGGCGTCATCATGTGGTTGCTCAGAGGGTAGGCACTGTCCCCTGGAGAGGTGATAATGGTTGTGATTATTGGGGTTTGTGTATTTGTGTGTGTGTGTGTGTGACATGCATGCATGTGCAAGGGCATTTGTACTCACCTAGGAGCCATGTGTCGCCATGCTGCCCAGCTTCCAGGGCCTGGCTCAGGGCGGACATTCTGTATATGAAACTGTCATGGGTGGAGCCAGGGTAGTTTGCATAGACAGAGGTGATGATTCCCTTTGCATCGCATACCACCTGTACATTGATGGAATGCCAGTTCTTGCGGTTTCGGTAGATGTGCCCAGTGGCCCTAGGTGGACGTAGGGCCACATGGGTGCAATCTATGGCACCAAGCACTTTGGGGAAGTGCGCCACCCTGTAAAAGTCCAGGACAACGGCCTGCCTTTCTGCGGCTGTTCTGGGCATGTATATGTGCCTGCGGACTGAGGGGCGCGCTGTCATGATTGCCAAGACCTGGTGTAGGCAGCATGACTGCGTGGCCTGTGAGACCCCCCCCCCACTATGGCAGGAGTCGGCTGAAATGACCCAGTGGCCAGAAAATGCAGGACATTGAGCACCTTCTTCAAGGGGCTCAATGCTTGGGAGCAAAGGGTGGGGATGTAAGGTCATCTTCCCACTCCCTGACCAGGTCTAGGATGATACAGGGTGGAAACCTATACCTGCCGTAGACCTGGTCGTCAGGCATCTCAAAAAGGCTTGCCCGTGGTGAAAAAAAAGCATGCCCTGGCTATTCTCCTCCTCCTGCGGTGTCCCACGATCAGTGCTGTGACAAATGGGGCATTCATCGTAGCTGTATATACGTGTTTATTGTTTGCGTGCACTTTTATATTGTGTGCGGGAAGCTTCCGCCTGCCTTCGTGTGCCGGACGCGTTCACGCCTGTGTGCGTCTTCTGCCGTGCGCGGGTTTCCCGTATTCGAATCCATGAATACGGGTTGTTCGCGTGCGTGTGGGCGTTCCGTGTAGTTCCCTGCAGTACTTCCCCAGTTACGCCTTCTTTTTCATGCGTTGTTCCCCATTCCGCGTGTTACGCCCACTGTTCCACCTACTTTTGTTGTGTGCGCTGCGCTATGTGTGCTTTTGCTGAGCGCGTAGCGCACGCCGTTTGATGACGTGTGTGCCCGCGTGCGACATGCACCGATTTGGCGCACAACCAGTGGGAAACAAGCGCAGCGCCTTCCTTGAATCGCGCTCGTGCGCTTGCTTTCTCACGCTTAAGCCACCTTGCGCCGGGATTTTCGGCGCACGTTTGTTCCATGAATCGGCCCCTTAGTTTGGCTCAATTACGCTGCACTGTTAGTTGCCAACTGAATTGGTTTAGATATTTAGAGATAATAAGTGATACTTCTGGTGTTTACATTCAGGTTTAGTTTGCTCTGATCAATTTTACTGGGAACAGCTTTATTGTTTCTAATAGGATCTAATGTGAGTGTGCAGATGGCAGAGGAGAGTGCAATGGTGCAGGATCTTAGAGGAAAGGATCGTCTGGCACATGGCCCTAGGAGGGCCCTGACACCCTCAGACAATCCTGGCAACTTTAGATCAAGGAGAAAAGGACGATGCAGGCAAGATAAAGAATGAAAGCAAATGGTAAAGCAGTCCCTCTATTAGAGGATAGGAGTATGGTGTGATAGTGGGGGTGGGTGGGGCAGTTTGTTAGGAGAAGAGGTGCAACAAATTATCCTAATCAAGACCAAAAGTTCATAGATAGTACCAGATACTGTGGACAGGTCGTTTAAAAAGTAAAAACTGAAGTTTTCTAGAACATTTGATGACTGGATAGAGCTATACCCTGAGGGCACAAGTCACTAGGTCTGCAGAGGGTGGGCTGGGGCTCAAGCCAATGTTATGGGAGTTTGCTCCCAGGGATATAAAGCCCCCAAACACACTTTGCATGGGGAGAAATATTTAGTGATTGCCCTCTGCTCACTAACTTCAGGGCAGACAGAAGCAAGTCCATCTTATGTGAGATGTGTTCTTGAATGAATGTATATATGTATTTATAGGATTTATAAAGCATGAACCCAGTTGGGGAAAGATTGACTGCTGTACAAAGAGGATGCACCTAAGGGTTTAGGGCGAGGGGTTGCAGAGTTAGATGCAATGGATAGGGGCGATGGGAAGGGTGGAGCTATGGGGGCGGGAGGGACTGGGTGAGAAGTTCCGAAGGGGCAAGGTATGGTTGATTGGAGAGATCAGCAAATACCAATACATTTTTTGAAAGAGTAAAGTCTTCAGGTCCTTCCTTCAGTACATCTGTCAAGGTGCCTTTGCGTGAGGGATGCATTGATGACATTGAGAAGTGGTGTTAGTGCTAAATGTATCTTGAAATTGTATTTGTGGGAGCTTACCTTGAAGGCTGTGAAGCGTTGGACAAGTCTTTTAAAGTAATTGTTCTGAATTCGGTCGTCTTGAGATCTTACGGGCTGGTATGGGGACATGTGTGGTGTGTTTGGAACGGTCAGTGTGTTGCCTTATCTTGGAAGAAGTTGATGACTTGTCAATGGATTGGCTTGCTTCTCAGCTTGGAAACATGCTCTGCCCTTGCTGGAGGCTTCCATAATGGTTGCTTTGCAGTACTTTGCAATGGCTGTGATGGCTATGGTGGAGCGTGTCCTGCATTGCCATTTTCTACAGGCCTTTTGTCTGTGAATGGTAGGACTTAGTTATTTAGTCCAAAGTTCAGTGGTGCATTTACACAACCCTCAAGCTATGAGCAGACTATAACTCTGGCTAAAAGAGCCACCTTCTCCCCGGGTATTTAATGCAATTTCCCAATGTGTTTTGTAGAACTCAATTCTTATGAGATTTCGTTTGAATCTACTCCCCAATCAGGAGATCATTAGTATTCATAATAATAAAAAAACTGTTCCAGCTTTTTGTTCACAATGTAATAATGCAGAGATGACTGAATCGCTTCAGCATTTATTGGTGGAATGTCCCACTTTCACTTAGTTGTAGTGTATTGCTTTTGATAGATTTGTACATAATTTTAAAAAAAAATGTGTTTATTGATTTAAAACATAATCCAAGGTTGAAGAAGGGGGGTATTACAGGATATGAATGGTCTCAAGAAGCATGCCTCCTTGGGTTGTACACACATGCAAAAAAAAGCAAAACCAGAGAATAAGATGATAGACCTGGTCTGGGTACTAACAAAGAGGAGAATAGGAATGGCTTGGAAGTCACAGGATGGACCACACATAGAGAGGTGGTGGGAAGACCTAAAAAGATGGTCCATGGCGGAAGCTGTAGTGTGGTATGAAGCACTCCAACTGGGAAGAAGGGAAAGCTTGGATGATATAACGACCTGGAATGCCCTAGTGAATGCGCTTTTCACCTCACCCGACGATAAACCCCCTGAGTAGATAGGCTTACCAGACATGGATGCTGAATTAGGAAAGCTAAAATAAAAAGGGTGAAGAAGTCAAGAGTTTACCAGAAGATTTTGACTACTAATGGGACAGACTGGCAGATAATTTTTAGGACATGTTCGCTGTGTTTACATTTCTGGTTTCAGTTAGGGTAAGGCAGGAAGGGGAGGTAAGAGAGGGAATAAGTAAAATGCGAAATCTTGATTGGATCCCCCTATCTTGGATATAGCTGCACCCCTTATCAATACCTTGAAGGTGTCCCATACGGTTCGCGGTCTATATTGAAGCTGAAGTATTCTTCTATCTGACAACCTAGTTCTACCCTGGAGGGGCTGTCTTTTAGGGTTTCTGCTCTCAATTGCCATGTGGTTATTGGGGCGGGATGGTTGCCGAGTACCCACTAAACCACTAGGGGTGAGTGATTTGAGATAGTTCTTCCCTCACTGTCTGGATCATCTCCTTCCTGCAAGGCAGGGCCATGGAAGTATTTTCTGACTCAACCTCTGCCTCACCCACCATCATGCTCTGTGGAGTGCCTCAAGGCTCCTGCTTCTCCCCCACTCTACATCTTTACATGCCCTCTCTTTCTCATCATTGATGCCATGGGCATCTCCTACAACATATATGCTGACGATACCCTGATCCTCTTCACACTCACAGGCAACTATGACACAGACTCCACGACTCTTAACAACATCCAAACATGGATGGCTCTCAATAGACTCTGCCTTAACTCCAACAAGATTGAACTCCTGCTCGTAGGATCCACCGACACACTCAAAAACCTTGACACTCAGTTTACCCACTTCACCATGACTCCATCAAAATCCCAGTATCTGACGCAGTGAAAACTCTGAGAGTCTATCTGGAGTCCAATTTATCCATGACCAGACAAGTTAATGCCATCACTTCCTCAGCAGCATATCATGCGAAACTCATTAACGCGGCTAGGACCTTTCTCTCCAAAGCAAACTGCACTAACATAGCCAGAGCTATCACCGGTTCTAGGTTGGACTACTGTAACATACTCTTCCAAGGGACATCCGCCAAAAATCTGAAAACTGCAAGTAATCCAGAAAAGTGCTCTGCGTGCAGCCCAAGGTATCTCCAAAAGAGAACACATCACAGCCGCCAGAAAATCTTTGCACTGGCTCCCAATAAAGGAGAGGGTCATATTCAAAGCCCTGACTCTTACCCATACATGCATCCACCTCTCTGCACCTGCCTACCTATCGCAAAGAATTCGCCACTCCACATCCGCAAGGCCAACCAGAACACCCTACGCCAACATGCTCACTGTGTCCAGGGTCAAAAGAGATAGAGCTAGTGGTGCTAACTTCCCCTACCTTGCTTCCCTACACTGGAACGCCCTCCCTCCAACCCTCCGTTCGAATGCTTCACTCATGACCTTCCGCAAAGCCATGAAAACCACCCTCTTCGCTTGACCTGCAAATGTGCTTGTAACTCATCTCCTGTAAACTTGCAAATTTTCTTGTCACTTCAGCTATGTTGTATTAATGTAAAATGTATAACCCACCTGTACCTCCCTGTAACTAAGCTCCCCTCAAGTAACAGCACCATGATGCCTGTGGGCTGCTGTAAAAATAAATAAATGAAAATAAAATATGAGGCCTCAACAAAGTCCCCCAGCTTGTCTTTCCCTGTGAGAATGTTATTGTTATATAGTTGTCATTTTACATAGACATGGGTTGGAATGCACAGTGATGTCAAAGGATGATGTGGGGAACAATCCATGTGGAATGTATGTATATTAAGCAACTCTACGATCAGTCTTTGGTAGTCCTGTGATGGTGAAGGGTTGCAGGGGGTCTGTGTACATATCTGACTTAAATAAATGCCTGTGTGAACGCTAATACCAAAGTGAGTCCACTGTGGTTAGGTAGGTAGGTAGAGGGATTCGGATTGTGTGGTTGATATGCTGAGGAACAAACTAAAAGAGAAGAAAGGGAAATATGTGATGAGAGAAAATTTAAGGAAAGGGAAGAAGGAGTTGAGTGGAATGTGGTGATTGGGTGAAGATAAAGGAGGCGTTGTGAAAAGGAAAGACAATGTGTTATATTTAGATCGGTTCGGGTGGTTGCAGTGATGAGGGGAGCCGTCAGAGTGACTGGTGGTCAAGTGTGGAATAAGAATCATATTGCCATTGTTAAGAGAGGTTATGAGGGGTGATGTATGTAAAACATCAATGTATAGGTTATATTGTATTATATTGTAAATAGTTCACATCCAGTTAAGGGAGGGGGGGGTGTGTTGTGTTAAAGTGTTGTCCTGCAATGCTGTCATGTAAATAGTTTTGTATAAGGTAAACAAGGGCGATGGGATATATAGTTGTCATTTTACATAGACATGGGTTGGAATGCAACGTGATGACAAAGAATGATGCAGGGAACAATCCATGTGGAATGTTTGTTTTTGAAGCAACTCTAAGATCAGTCGTTGTTGGTCCTGTGATGGTGAAGGGTTGCTGGGGGGTCTGTGTACATATCTGACTTAAATACCTGTGCAAAGGAGCGGTTGTGTCAAGAGCCTTCCTCACAGTAATCTATTCTTGTATATACTTTATTCCCACTCTAATAGAATGATCATTCTTTTTTTGGTCCATGTACCCATCTACAGATCTCCTGCAGCTCTAGTTCCTCTATCAGCATTCTCAGGGCTCTGGTCGGGGCGGGGGGACAGGGACAGAGCCGTGTTGTCTGACCTGTCTAGTTCCAGATCCAATGTGCAATTGAATTCCCCTCCCCAGGATCCATGTGGTACCTCTAAAGGGGGCTAGACTAGCATATAGGGAGCGACAACAAGTGACTGCGCTATGGTTGGATGCATAAGTATTGATCTAACAAACCTCCTGTCAAGGAACCCGTGTACCAGTACCATTCTCCCCTCAGTATCTGTTTGGACTCCTATCAGTTGGAAAAGCACTGTGGGGGCCACCAAAATGAGGACTCCCCTTGCATAATTACAATACATCGATCCGTACCCTTTCCCTCCCCATTTTCTCAATACTTGTGATTGTTTCGCTGGTGTAGAATGTGTCTCTTGCAATAGGACGATCTGTATCCCCTAACGATGGGTATGTAGACACTCTTATCCTCTTGACATACTTATTTAGTTCTCTTACATTCCAGGAGGAGATTTGAAGTGTCTCTGCCATCTGGTGTCGCTGCTGCTCAGTATCCGTGTATGATTCTAGGGTTTCTGGAGTATTTGGAGCACAAAAGTATCTAGTTTGGCAGGATCAGGTGGGGAGTTCACATGAACATGTCTTGCTTGCATTGCGGCTAGCCAAACCCCCTTTTTGTTCATCACATTAACTGGTTATCCAAACTAATGAATTTTGGAATAGTTTGTCTGTAGGCCATGAGACTTCTTTGAATATTGCTGTTATCAGAATTTTAGCAAAAATTGAATTGATCGATTTGAAATACATTTTGGATTTTATCCTGTGAAAAAGAATTATGCTTATTAGCTAAATGTCTAGAATACAGTTTTATATGTTATATCTGTTTTATCACAAACAAATTACTGTGCTTGTTTTTTTAGAAGTTTGTTCTATTTCTCTATATGGTTGATTTTTTTCAAATGTTTGCTTTTTTGTGTAAGATTTATTAAACCAATTCACTTAAAAATATATATATATTTTTAAAAGGGTCATATTGGCTCTAGAACATTCACTATGTGATTTATGGATAGACTCCTTACTCTTCTTCCCAGGAGTGGGTGGGTGATGCAGATATCTACATCACCCATCCACTCCTGCGCAGATCAATCCCTCACTATGTATGGCCAAATATAAGATTATGGTGATGACATGAGTGAGGGCCCATCTGTCCTGCAGGATTCTCTAGTGGTTCCCATGTTGGATCACAAGGCCCTAGCACACACTAACTCGAGAGAATCTCCCCCCACTTTACAAATTGTTGCAGAGAGCACATTATTGTCTCTTTATTAATACAGAGCGAGATACAGAGACGTAACTCAATGCAGAATGCATCACTATAACTTGCCAAAAATGTAATCTACCCCTTGATGGATCAGAAAATTAAAGTCTTTCTAAATATAGGGACCTTTCAAAGCAAGTAGATATTATTTAATATAGATGGCAGGACCGTGCCCTGAACATCTCAGGACTAGTGGTAAAAATATTGGACCTTGCAGATGAAGCCACGTTTGGGGGCATCCTTTGGACGCTCCAAAAGTGAGCTTTTTGGCTAAAAAGGCACAAGTCAGCCGGTCCAAAAATAACGGTGGAGGTAAACCCGCCACCATCGTTCTTTCCGGACCGGCTGGCCTCGAGTTCTGCTGGTGGGAGGTGTCACTCCCGCCAGGTCTGACCTGGCAGGCATAACACCACCCGCCTGCAGGCGGACGTGGAAACATTGGCACCATTACAGCAGGGTGCCGGTGTTACCACTTCCCCATTCCCATGGAGTCCTAGGAATTACCGGGTCACCGGGGTTGTAATGCCCCGGTGATTCCGCAAATCACGGAGGCGGAATGGCAATATGAGTCTGGCTTTAACCTGACGTTTTTTCCGGCTCGGTTACTGCCAGACTCGTAACAAGGTTCATTGTGTTTTCTAGGCGACTCTAGCACAGAAAAGGAGGTTCTTAAAATCAGTCCCAAGTTAGGTGTCTTACAGAATCTGCTTCCTTCTCCTTATCCCCGATTTGTATTTTTTTATTTTGCATTTGACTTGTTACAAACCTTTTAGCAATCAACAACAACATACACATTTTTCACTTTATAGACACTCTAAAACAAAAATAATCATCATGATGTGCAACATCAAATCTGTTAAAATCACAATATAATTCCCAATATTTAGTTACAGCAGCAGATATCACTTCCTTTAAAAAATTCCATCTAAAACCTTTATATTTGCTAAAAGGGGAGAATGATCCCCTTACTAAAATAGCCCACCATTCCTCCAGACATAAAATGCAGACTTCTGCGAGAAAACTCCCAAATACAAGGTCCTCAAAGACGTTAATCCTGTGTAAAATACCAAAATGTGCTTTAATGTTTCGATCTCCTTCCTTTTGTTACGATATCTACAGGTAAGATCTTTCTCACTAACTCCTGCCCGCAAAACAAACAATTACTTTGTCAAATATAAGTTCATGCGCAATCTCAAAAACTGACTTCTCTAATAACTATTAGGGTATTTACTTAAGTATTTAGGCACCAAATTGTATGGATTTACTTCATGAATAAAGTGGTAGTAGAGTTTGAACTTTTTGCCTCCTAGTGGGTTTGGATCCAGTCCTTCCACAGATTTACCTTTACCTTTTCAGAATTTGTGGCCAGGTCGTCCTCCGTCTGAGTTAATTTAACCTCTGCAAGCGGCCCTCCATTCAACTAAAATCCCTTCTCTGCCACTATCCAGAGCTGCTTTCAAAATTTGGAACATAGGAGGCACATTTCCCAGTGTACACTTCCAAAACAAGGACAATGTTTTCCAACACACATTGTGCATAAAGACAACAGGCCTAGTTCGTATCTTACAACCTGGATTGGTATCGACTTGGACAAAGCAAGGAACTTCTTCCATAAACGTCCCTCCAAAATCAACCATAAATCATAATATAAAAATAGTAAAACTTCCCCTCCACAAGTCAACACTGCAACCGCCTTTAGTTTATAAAATTGCAGTACCGGGGCATGGACAAATGGCCATATCTGCTGTGCATTATTGAGCCCTGTGTCGCCAAGTTTTTTGCTTTCCTTCTCAAGACCTTTTCAATCAGGGCAGCAGCCAAACTCTAGTTGACATATGCCTGTGAAAGCTTCTACTCGCTCTAGGGGTTCCTTCTTTAAGAGCCATGTAAGAGACCCTTTTTTCTCATGTAGCATGATTGAAGTAAGAGCACCTTAGATTTTGAGACGTTAACACCCAAGACATTTTTTTGAACATACTCATTCAGCTCGTCAAGCTGGCGTTGTAAACCGATGGTCGTCTGATCCAAAAGGACCAGATCATCATCGTACAGCATCCAGCTCAACGGCCTTCCCTCAATGTGTGGTGGAAAACAACTTGCTTGCCTCAGAGTATCTCATAGGTCTGAGATAAATTAAAAAGCGCTTGCGCTAGTGGACAGCCCTGTTTCAAGCCCTTAAATGTGGGTACCTCTCCCGAGAGACATCGTGCTGAGTTTAGTCTCACTCTCAATGAGTTTATGATATGATATATGATATTTTATTTGTATTGCGCCCATACACAAGTGTTTCAGAGCGCAACGAGGCAAGGGAGGGGAAACAAGGTAGGACAAAACAACGATCTTACTAGGCCCAGTGACATTGAGAACATGCAAGTGCAGGGGAGAGGGAAGGGGGGAAAGTGTGAAGGGTGGGGGGGTGGAAAGTGCTGAACACGTGATAGAACAATAGGTAGTGCAGCCAGCAGGTGATAAGTGCGAGAATAAGGTTTAGACAACAGGTGTCTGATAAGTGCTGGAAGGGGACTGTAGGGTTGCAGATACAGACCCACGTGCAGGGGTTGCCAGGACGCAGTGCGGGTGTGTGGCCGGGAGTGCAGGGATCTGGGCCCTAAATCAGAGGCTAACCAGGTGGTCGGTGCCAAAGCAGACAGATTAGCAGGGGAGAGGAAGAGCTAAAGCAGAAGCAAAGAGGAAGGTCTTGAGGTGCTTCCGGAACCAAAGATGGTTCTCCTCAAGTTTCAGAGAGGCTGTTCCAGGAGGAGGCCCCAGATGAGGGAAGGGATCTAACCCAAACTCGTTGCTTGGAGTAGCAACTGACCCTGAGGGAGTTGGAGGTGAAGGAGCGAAGCGTGCGAGTAGGAATGTAATTACAGAGGGAGAGTTGAAGGTACTGTGGACCCAGGCCCCAGAAGGCCTAGTGGACAAGGCAAAGGGTCTTTAATTTAATCCTTGCAGCCACTGGGAGCCAATGAAGCAATTTCAGGGCTGGAGAGATACGATCCCACGGCTTGAGGGCAGGTTGAGGAAGGAACACGTTTCTTACCTGTAACAATTGTTCTCCAGAATGAGTCTGGCACGGATTCACATGCTCATGAATATTCCCTGTCGTCAGGCTGGGAATCCTCGGTAAAAGGAAAAAACAGTTTCACTTTAAAACAGTATTTCTCCTCTAAACCAATCACTGTCCTCTGGGTCATACTGCCGCCATCCAATGACAGTCTTCTGCCTAAGCTCCACTCCTAGTGGCCATCTTCAGATTTGGTAAGCACGTAAAGTGGCAGTATGAACCAAGGAGAGCCCCAGAGGGGAAGGCAGGAGGGTTCACATGTGAATCCATGCCAGACACATGCTAGAGAACAATAGTGACAGGTAAGTAACTTGTTACTTCTCCAACATGGGGTCTGGCATGGATTCACATGCTCATGAATAACTATTAGACAGCAGTACATATACACACCCACGGGAGGGGGCAAGGCTCACCACAAGTAACAAAACTCACCTCTGGAACAGACTCATCTCAAACAGGTTGCATAGCACTGCTTGGCCGTCTTGGGTCTCCCCCCAGGAATCCCAGTCGATGCAGTAGAACCTCATGAAGGTGTGCGTGGACCTCCATGTAGCATCCCCGCAGATGCTACGTCTCGGGAGGATAGCTCAGGGGCAACGTGCTCACCTTGGAAGCAAGACAACATGGAGCAACACAGGTTCGATCCCCGGGTCCGCGCTTAGAAACCTCTGGGTATTAAGCGCATTATAAATAACCTATCATATCATGTTGAGCAGGGACACACCAGAGTGAAACACTGTCGTAGCTGCTATGGCACTGGTGGAGTGGGCTCTCGGATGGCCTGGCAGCACCCTGCTAGCCAATCGATGACAGTGCATGATGCAGCCGGAGAGCCACCTGGAGATGGAAGCCTTCGACAAGGACTTTCCAAGATTTATAGATCCAAAGTTGACGAACAACTGAGGAGTCTTTCGAAAATCCTTTGTTCGTGCCACGTAGAATTTCAAGGCATGAGCAACATCCATCAAATGCAAGGCCCTCTCCGCCGGCGATGACGGATTCAGAAAGAATACAGAACAAAGGTTCATTGAGGTGGAATTCTGATGGTACCTTTGGCATAAAGTTGGGGTGTGTACACAGTACATTACCAAAGGTTCATTGAGGTGGAATTCTGACGGTTCCTTTGGCATAAAGGTGGGGTGTGTACACAGTACCACCTTTGAAGCATGGAAAGACCAGTAAGGCTGCTTGCAAGACAGGGCCTGAATCTCCCTGAACCACCTGGCCAAGGCGATAACCACGAGGAAAGCCGTCTTCTACGAGAGAAACTTGTGCTGAGCCTGAGGCATATGTTCGAAGGGCAATCCCATGGGTTTTGTCAACACAACATTGTGCTCCCAAGCCGGGGCAGGAGCCTTCACCGGCGGGAAAGTCATGAAGCGCCCCCTTAAGGAACTCCTTGATGAGTCTCTGCGACCACAGCGAATGTTTGCCTGGGGACCTGGTGTACCTGGATATGGCAGCTAGAAGCACCTTGATAGAGGCATGAGCCAGTACCGCTTTGGGCAAGCAAAGAAAGTATGGTAGAAGTTGCGGAGCCATGACACACAGAGGGTTAATCTTCCAGCACCACACAGAGATGCGTTTCCATTTATGTCCGTAGCACTTCAAAGTAGATGAGGCTCTGGCCTGGCCAGGATGTCCTTACACTGTGTGGTTAAAGCATAACCTCCAAGCTCTAGGGCTGCAGGAGCCATGCCTTCAGGTTCGGAGACCTTGGGGTTGTGATACAGAATCGCCACCCCCTTCTCTGGTGAGAAGGTCCGGGGACAGCGGTAGCCTGATGGACTGGACGACCAACAGGTGTAGTAAGGCCAGCTACCAGATCTGTCTCTGCCACGTCGGGACAAGTATCATCCTGCAGTGGCACTGTCGGAGTGTGTTGATCACACGTAGGAGGAGTGGAAACGGGGGGGAAACCGTATAGGAACCGACCCACCAAAGGGAACAAGAATGCGTCCCCCAAGCTCCTCGGTTGAGGGAACCTACTTGCAAACCTCTGGCACTTGGTGTTCACTGCCATTGCGAAGAGATCGATCTGGGGTTGTCCCCATTCGTCGAACAGTCCTAGCGATGCTCCCACTCGTGGCAAGAGCGCAGTTCCCTGTTGAGCGGGCCCACAATGGTGTTCTTGACTCCCGCCAGGTGAAACTGAACGAGCAACATGCCTTGAAGAATGGCCTACTGCCACAAGTCCTGGGCCTCCTTGGAGAGCACCGGAGGCGGAGTCCACCTCCCTGTTTTCGGATGTAGAACATGGGTGTGGGGTTGTCTGAAGATCCTCGCCACCTTCAATGATGGTAGGAAAGACTTGAGGGCCCAGAATATGGCCCGCAGTCCCAGGACGTTGCTGTGTAGGTCCTTTTCCTCCGGTTGCCAGAAGACTCTGGCATGCAACTGTCCGGTGTGTGCTCCCCACCCCCCTAGAGAGGCGTCTGTGGTGACCATCTACAGGTAAGGAGGAACCTGAAACGGAGCTCCCTGGACGAGGTACAGGCAAACGCCCCACTGCCGTATTGCCAGACGGAAGTCTTCATTGGGAGAGATCTTGTCTGTAAAGACCCTTGGTGCCAATTTCAGGCCGAAAGGCAGAGGTTTGAAACTGGTAGTGCTGACCCTGAACTACGAATCCAAGAACTTGCAGTGCTTTTTGAGAAGAACAAGTTACTTAACCATGGTAACGGTCTTTCGACTGGATGTTCCTCCCACATATTCCTTATCTTTGATATTTCCAATATCCAGCTTTGCTGCTTCAGAAAAAAGAAATCAGGGGGCGCTGTGCGTCGATGTCTCTCTGAAGCCCCTGTCTCGATGTTGAAGTCACCAAAGGTATATGTACCACGCACAGCGCGCATTGGCCCCAATTTCGTTTTTACGAGTGAAGGATTATCTTGTGTTTTATGGTTACTCCTCCGGCGAGAGCGTAGACTAACCACAAGGGAAATTCTACTACGGGGTAGGTTGGGAGGGGCGATAAGGAATACGTGGGAGGATCATCCATCCGAAAGAAATTTACCAGGGGTAAGTAACTTGTTCTTTGAATGGATTGTGTCCTTCCACGTATTCCTTATCTTTGATACACTCTCAAAGCAGTTTAAATAATATGGAGGAGGGAGTAGAATTTAGTATGACATGAAATTTCATGGGTGTGTATGCACGGAATGCAACACTGCTTTGGCAAATGCATATTCCTGACCCGAAGAAGAGTCTAAAATATAATGTTTAGTGAAGGTGTGTACAGACGACCATGTGGCAGCTGCACATAAATCCTTCATTGGAACTGCCCTCTGTAAAGCAGAAAAAGTTACCATGCCCCTGGTCAAATGAGCTCTTAGGTGTTCCAGAGGATCTTTCCCCGCCAGTTTGTAGCATTCCGATTTTCCCAATATAATCCATCTGGATAACATTTGTTTGGTAATAGCCAAACCCAATCTGTGACCTGAATAGCCCACAAATAACTGGTCATCCTGTCTTAACCTCGGCATTCTGGAGATTTAAAAGCTCACTGCATGTCTAGGGTCAAGCCTGCGAAGTCTTTCCTCTTCCTTCCCAGTATGTGGCGGAAGATAAAAAGATGGTAAAGTTATCTTTTAGTCAGATGAAACTCAGAGACAATTTTGGGGAGAAAAGTGGGCTTCACCTTCAGTACATCTTTGTCTTTATAAAAGATAGTGTAAGGAGGCTTGCAGGATAAAGCCTATAGCTCACTCACCCTTTGGGCAGATGTAATTGCTACTAAAAAGATGTTTTTTAGAGTTAGTAGCTTCAAAGGGCAAGAGTGCAATGGCTCGAAAGGAGCTCCCATCAAAAAGTTTAACACTAAGTTGAGATCCCAAAGCGGGACTTCAAAAGGGATTGGAGGGAAAACATTTGTCAGTCCCTTTAAAAATTGCACTATTAGAGCTATCTTTAAGTAAGAGACTTCTTCTGAAGTGCGCTTAAAAATAGAAAGCACCACCAAATATCCCTTGATGGTACCAATCTGGAGCCCCAGATTTGCCAGATGTAACAAAAATGATAACAACATCAGTGTATTACATGCAAATGTGTCAACAATATTATCTCTACTCCAGCTGCAGAACATATTCCAATGGCAGCGGTAAAAGATTTGGTTTCTGGCCTACTGGCGGAAAGCAAACTCTCCATTACGTCATCCGGGAGGTTCCAATCCTTGTATCTCAGCCTCTCAGAAACCATGCATGAAGGCTGAGTGTCCTGATATGCAGATGGAGAATCCAACCCTCCTCTCGTGAGAGAAGGTCCCCTCTTTGTGGAATACTTATCGGAGGGCGGATAGACATGTACAGAAGGTCTGGGTACCACGTTCTCAAGGCCCAATCCGGGGCAACTAGAATCAAGGTTTTCCTGAACTTTCTCAACTTCTTGATTACGTGGGGAATGGGGACTGGAGGAAACACGTACAGGAGTGGAAATTCCCAATCCACCACGAACCTGTCTCCTAAAGCTCATTTTGGGGGAAATCCCCTTGAGCAATACAGCTCGCACTTCCGGTTGGCACCGGTCACAAACAGATCCACTTGAGGGTTTCCCCAAAGGATGAAGCTCTCTTGAAGGACTTCCTGAGTCTTTGTGATGGTATAATGTGAGATTTCTTGAAGTTGAGGGAGAAGCCCAGTCTGTGAAGGGGGTGGCAGTTATAGCTTAGGTGTTCCAAGGCCTGTTCTGGGGAACTGGTCCATATCAGTCAATCGTCTAGGTAGGGGTAAACGTGAATTCCCCCTCTCTTGAGAGTCGCTGCCACAACCGCCATCAGTTTTGTGAATACCCTCGGGGCTGAGGTCAGCCCAAATGGCAGAACTCAAAACTGATAATGAGAACCGCCAATGGCGAACTTCAGGTACTGTCTGTGCTTGTGAAGGATCGGCACATGAAAGTAAGCATCCTGAAGGTCCAATGATACCATCCAATCATGAAGCTGGAGAGCCTGAAGGATCTGAGAAAGGGTTACCATCTTGAAATTGTCCTTCTCGAGGAACTTGTGCAAGTCTTAAGTCCAAGACGGCTCTCAATCCTCCGTCCTTCTTGGGGATTAGAAGAAATGGGGTGTACCAATGTTTATTTCTCTCCGCTACAGGTACTGGTTCTATAGCACCTTTCTCTAGTAGGGTTAACATCTCCTGCATAAGGAGCGGATCTGGAGCTTTCAAAGAGTTGTTCCCTGGTGGATGACTGTGGTTTCTGTAGAAAAGGGAGGCAGTAACCTTGGGCAACTGTCTCCAATGCCCATGCATCTGAAGCAATAGCCTGGCATTCTGTCAGATGCTGCAACAATCTGCCTCCTATTGCAGTCTTGTGAATCAAGTCCTCAGAGAGGTTTTGGAGCAGCTTACTCAGTGGCCGAATGAAAGGCAGCCGCTACTGTTGTGGTCTTAGTACTTCTTCCCAGTCCACTGTGGGGGAATCTGCTTTGTCCTCTTTCAGCTGCCTGTCCCCTGCCCCTTCCAAATGTGGAGAAGTGATGAAAGGACCTACCCCTCCAGGGTGTACTTGTGGGGCGGTTTGGAGGTTGTCTGATTGCAGCACCAAGGGATTTGGCTGCTGCCTTGTAAGTTTGCAACTTTTCCTAACTAGCATCAGCTTTGTTTCCAAATAAATGAGTGCTGTCAAGGGCATGTTGTGAAGTCTGGATTGTACGTCTGGGGCAAATCCTGACTTTCTCAACCAGGCAAATCTGTGCATCACTGTACTTGCCGCCATAGCTCTGCTGATACTGTCAACAGAGTTAAGACCAGTCTGGAGGGATTCACACATTGCATCTTTCCCATCCTTGACAATGTTTAGGAATCCGTCTCGCTCTTCTCCTTCATATGGTAAGCCGCCATGGAAATGCTCTCTCAAACTGTGTGTGTAAACCTTGCCAACGTGCATGTAGCATTGGCCGATTTCAAGGCCATACTCGCGGCTGAAAAAATATTTAGCCATGGTGTTGTAACGCTTGTCATCCCTATCCTGAGATATTAAAGGATTGGCATTCTGCCTACTCTTGAAAGGTGGCCGCCTGAAGCACCAGACTCTCTGGTGTTGGGTTCTTGGATAAGTAAAAAGGGTTAGAGCTTGAAACTCTGTACTTTGCTGTCAGCTTTTTATTAACAAACGGGATGGCCTCTGGTGCCTCCCAGTTGGTAGTCGTAAACCTTTGTACGGCTTGATGAAAAGGTACATTTGGGTCCTTTTGTGGCCCTCTGTCCAAGATATCACTTAGATCGTCTTGTTCAAAGACTGGTGTAGATCTTGACCACCCCATACATTCCCATAACTCTTGACATCAGTTGTTTGTATGTCACTTCTGCATGGTCACCGAGGTCTGCCCTGCCGAATTCAACCTCTGGTGAGATCTATCCCACTAGCCTCATTTAGGCATTCCTGTAGGTTTTTCATACGTGAATCTTCTGAAATCAATGCCTCAGGCACTGATGGTGCACCATATTGGAACCCAAAAGGTCTGGATTCATCCGAAGATTCCTCTGAATCCTCATAAATAGAGGAGAGGGATTTGAAACAAATCAGATCGTGGGAAAGGAGTATATGTCTTTTCCATTGTAGTTGCCATTTTATTTGTGGTCAGGGGAGCCAAAATCGCCGAGAACGTGAATGGCTTCGACAGTTTCATCGACGACTTCGACATAAGCGGAGTTGAAGAGGTTGACCCTCGAAGCGTAGATGGCTTCTCCAAAGTGATCGGTGCTGATGGCGTCAATGATGCACCTTTCAACCCTGATGGTGTTCAATCTTTTGACGTTGACAGCTCAGTCCTCGAAGGACTTTCTCTCGACTCGAAGGATTTTTTGATCACTCTGGAGCAATCTTACCCGCCGGGCACGAAGACGCACAGCTTTTGTGTTTACGAGGTCTTTCGACCTGAGCATGGGTTTTGGGGTAGTCGAGGGGGGCAAGGACAGGTTCTCGAACACCTTTAACATTTCTAATCTAAACTCTTCCCACTGGGCTGGTGAACTAGACTTAGTGGGGCAAACAACCTGTTCCGGTGAGGAACTTGTAGACGAGGAAGATGGCAATCTATGGCACCGTTTCTTTCCGTGTCTAGAGGTCAAGGAGTGGTGTGAACTCCTCCTCTTTTGACTGGGAACGTTTATTCTTTTTGCGACTCTGAGGTCTGCTGCTTTTTTGTTGGAGTCGAAGGGGATTTTAGCATCCTGCCAGTGGCAAGCTTCCCTCTATGCTCTCGCAGGACTTTGGCCATCATGGATAGGCAGTCCACACACTCCGATGACGGATGAGTCGACCCTAGAAATGACAGGTAAATCCTGTGAGGGTCGCCACAGACATCTTTACACCGCAGTCATAGCATTTTTTAAGCCCGATCCGGGGGTGGACTATGTCGAAGACTAAGCCGTTTCACTTATTTACTTGAAGATATGAAGAAATTATCAAAGCAGTATCAAAGATATTCCTGTCAAGGAGGCCGGCATACTACATCCAAAGCGTAAGCGCAGAAAAACATGGAGAAACGGAACTGAGGCCAACGGGTGCTGCGCATGCTACCTTTGGTGATGTCAACATCGAGACGGAGTCCTCCAAGGGACATCGAGCTGACAGGTATTGACACCCTGTGCCCCCTGCTGAAATTTCTTTTTGTGAAGCAGCAAAGCTGCATATTGGAAATATCAAAGACAAGGAATACGTGGGAGGACACAATCCATTCGGTGGTGATGTGGGAGTAGGCGTCCTCCAGGTCCAATGACCTCAGAAAATCTACCTGTTCCAGCTGGCTGAGAATGTGCTGCAACATGACCATCCAGAACGTTTGAGACTTTGATGAGACAATGTAGATCCACAATCGGCCTCCACCCTCCAGTCTTCTTTCGGACTAGAAAGCATCTGGAATATACTCCGGAGCACCAGAGTCGCTGAAGGACTCTATTGCCCCTTTCCGTAACATGGACCTCACCTCCTGTAGATGCTGCAACCTATGGAGTTCTTGCCGCTGAATCAGAAGGATACGAGGACACTTGCAATGGAACTCAAAGTGTGTCCCTGTCCGAGAGCGTTAGCACCCATCTGTCCGTGGTGATCTTTACCCACGTTCTGATGAACCTCGCCAGCTGGCCCGCCACCGGGTGCCTAAGTGGGGGCCAGGAGCCACAGATGGGTCAGGCCTGCTTGGGGGGAGGTGTTCTGCCTTGCAGACGGTGCCACTGCTGGCCTCCACTGCCTTGAGAGTGCTCCCTGTACACTCGAGTGGAAGAGCGCAGGGGCTGTCTGTAAGGGGTACTAAAACCCTTTGACGATCTTCCTGGCTTTCCTCTGGAGGAGCGAAAGGATGAGGACTGTTGCTGCAGCAAAGTTCCTATGGAATGTGCCATCTCTGTGTCAGTCTTTACCGCCTGCAAAGACTCGTCAACTGCCTTTCCAAAGAGGTTTTCCCTGTCGAACGGCATATCCATCACCTTTGTTTGAACGTCCGGTCTGAAGTTTGTAGCTCCATTCCCCATCTGGTGAAATCCTGTGTCTGCGATGTCTACCGCTACCGTGATGGCATGATCCGAGGCCACCTCTCCTTCCTGAAAATGTTCTAGTGCCTCGACCTTTTCCTCGGGTAGAAAATCCGGATAGTGCGCCCAGATTGTACCAGAGTTCCCGGTCATAATGGTACAAAATTCCTAGTGCGTTCGCTGGCTTGATGGCAGAGGCTGCTGTGTAAATTATCTTGCCCATCACATCCACCTTCTTCCCCTGGTCGTCCGGATGTACCATGGCTGCCAGTGAAGGGTTTGTGGATTGTTTCGTAGCTGCAGCCAAGACCACCAAATCCAGCGAGGGCAGAGATTCTAGGCACCTGGGCGCTGAGTCGGGTACCTGTATTTCCTCTCGAATCTGTCCCGTTTGGTCAGGGCTGTACTTGGGGTCTTCATAGGGGCAATGCCCTCTTCCCAGATGTCGTCCAGGAAGTGTCATCTCCTGAGTGACTAACTGAAACAGCTCCGAGGCCCTCGGGATGACCAAATGAAAGGAACCAACTTCATCCGGAGGCGAAGGCCCTATGGGGCTTGTCCGTGTGCTGAGTCTCCCTGTCCGCCGCAATGAAATTGTCACCCTCGTCTGTACCAGTAGCCATGGTAGCTGTGTCCATGTGTGGACCCGGAGCTCCGGTAGGAGTCTTGTCCTGATGAGGTGGTGGTGGTGGGGCCGGAGGATGGCAAGGACCTGCACCCCCCTTGGACTTACTCTTCTGCGGGGGAGAGTTTACCTTCGGAGGCTCTGAAGGTACCGGCCCGACAACGGCATCCTCAGTTGGATTTCAGTGACCAGTATGTGCAGGGTTGATAAAATGTCCAGACACACATCCCTAGGTCTAAGGGTAAACAGAGCCAACTGATTTGGATCCGGGCTATTGCATCTCCTCTTCCGCACCGGGGACTGAGGTCCTTCCTCAGTTCTCCCACTCCATGGTCCAAGCAGCATCCCTCATGAGGATTGTCGTCCTCGTCGGTACTGCAGTAGATCTGCACCCGTCTATCCTCTGTAGCCTGCTGGTCTGCATACCTGAGAGGCTCCACAGATGGGACTGCTTCCCTCTCAGGAGGTTGTTGGGCCGGAGCTGCCGCCTGCTCTCGAAACTCCTCATGAGTAGCCTAGAGAGGAATGCCCACGCTCCCTCTCTGTAGCCTTGGGAAGGAGATGCAGGGCATTTAATCACTTCACAGCTGCCAGCCAGTCTCGTACGATGGTAGAATAGAATACAGCTAAAGGCTTGAATTATGCTTTTCTTACGGCCCCCCTTCGCAAAACCCTTTAGAACGTGTCGGCTCCCAGGACACGAATAGTACCTCATAGATAGCAAAGTTTGGAATGTGGCTCTTCCCCCGTGTGCAGCTTGCTTCCAAGAACAGAACCACCGTGTTCTGTTCAACAACTAAAAGATGCCTCCACACTTTCTAATTGCACATTGTTACTAGAATAGACATCGAAAATGTTATAATCGTCGTACTCGTCGGATATGTCCATCGTCATCCCGAGTTCAAAGGAACTTAATAAAGAGGGGTGTTGAACATGACTTTGCTGATTGTATGATATGCATTTTGTATACATGTAACTGATTCGCTCTCTTGCGTCCCTCGAGGTCTAGGAAACTCACGTCGCGGGGCGTGAGATCAGAATTGGCCAATTGACACTATCTTTTGCTTGCAATAAACCCTAGCATTGGGAATTTGAACCTCGTGTCTGGAGCATGTTTTCGTGTATGGTTATTGCCTTGTTTCCATAGCACGAGGGAGTAAAGGCGGAAGAACGGCGAGGACGGGACGGTCGAGCCGGGATCAAGAAGTGTACGGGGCGCCCTGTAGAAGAGAGGTGAGATTCCTTCCGCAGATCTGCACACATCTGATCCCTGATCGACGTACCGGGCCAGAGGGCAAAGGAGGCGAGGGTCCCAACACGAGGCAGAAGCCAGAGAAGCGCAGACACGACGTGGGGAGAGGTTGCGTTAGAACAGACGACTTGTTTTATCAGGTGAGACATTCCCCGATTCAAAGAGAAACCTGATTTTTGGTAGAGTGTTGATTTTACAAACTCAAACGTCCAGGTAAAAGTGGCTAACCAAAGGGGAAGATTAAAGAAACATGCCTGGAGTACTGTCCACTTTAGGGGGGCTCTTCAGCTGCGGTAGACAGTCCTTGGAATATGGCCAAAGTGCACCGCCTGGGGGAACGCCGGCTTATGATATGTATGCAAAATATGGTGTGGGTGCGATAATATTTTGTGAAATTTGGCATAGGCAAACTATAAAGCAACCGACCATCAGTGGCCGATTAATGGTAGTTTTGAGATTGGGAGGATAGATAACCTAGAAAGGGTGCCGATTAGAAAGAAAGCGCGACCTGTAGCTTTCGAGACCGTCAAAGATTGGAGGAGGGAAGCAATGCTCCGACTAAGGAGTAGAGAGAAGCATGCGCGTAGGCACAAAACGAAGCTTGAGATAGCAGAAGAGAAGGAAGAGGAGGAGTGGAATGCGAGTCTAAGACGGGAAGGGAGACGGGACCAGATGAACATAGACAGAATATACCCGCAGCGGGAACTACACATAGCAGATGAATGAATGGAACATTTGTTAACTAACACGGGTCGAGGCCCTAAACCAGAATCGAAACCAAACACGCCAGCAGTGACTGCGCAGGCCCAACCAGTAGCTCTCATAACCCCTCCCGCACCCCAAGCACTTCCCCCTCACGCAAGCATTAACCTAAGCCCCGACCACAGCGCGAGCACTCCCACAAGTGCACACCGCGGACACACAATTTCCCAGCACCCAGCAAGGCCCTTCACAGATGCCACCTGTGTCACTTGTCCCATCCGCACCTCCCGCTCCAGAGACAGATTCAGCACCATCCGCCCCTCCAGAAGTCGAAATTGAGACTGGGGAGGCGAGAGGCGGGGCTGAAGGAACAGGATGTAGACGGGTAACTCGAAGCGCGATCAGCAAAGACAGAAAGATTGAATTACGGCAAGAGGCAGAAATGTACATAGAAGGAAATGATGAGACGGCAGCATTGGCCTCATTGTATGGGTACCGAAGAAGAGATGAGAGACAGGTAGTGTTGGAATGCATGGGGGAAATTTTGGTGGGAGAATGGAAAAAGATACTTGGGAATTTACCGCCACAGCGATTGTTAGATTTGAATAAATTAGCATGCAGTGAGCAAAGAGATGAGGATGTAAGAAAACATGTGCACAAACTGATTGAAGTAAAAAATGAAATGGAAGATAGATATGCTGAAATGTTTGCTACACCCGAGTATAGTAGAGAGTTTATTAAGAAAGGTAGGAAGGAGGCGTCAAGGTCAAATATGAAAAAATCATGGCCGAGAGTTTTTCCAGGTAGTACAAAGCATTTGCCGGTACCGGGACATATAGGCAATAAACAAAGATTGTAGGTATGGGTAGGGGAAACAATGCGATGGATGTCGAGCAAAAGAACGTCAGTAAAAGAAGTGAGATATGTAACGGGTACCGATTGGAGATGAGAAAAGAAGCGATGCAAACGATAGCAAGGGTGTTACTGCAGCAGGTCATTGGATACAATAGAGGTAGAGGAAACGCACAAGGCAGGGGAAATTTGAATAATATGCATGGGGTGTCATTGGGATTAAATCAATGTGCGTACTGTAAGGTGGAAGGACACTGGTGAGTGCAATACCCGCACCTACAGAATAGAGGTGGGTTTGGTCAGAGAAGGCCTCATAGAGGACATCAGGGGTCAAACGGCCCAAGCAGAAGTAACATGCAGCAGCAGCAGGGATATACCAATGGAGGTACTCAAACCCAATCATATGGTCAAAACCAAGCACAACAGAACCAGACATTGACCCAAAGTGTTTCGAACCAAAATCAGGGTGGGCAGGGCCAACAGAGAAATGATCAAAGCGGAGGACATCGAGTGGGAAATGGGAATATTTTTGATACACAACCAAACACGTATTATAGCAGTAGCGGTGACTACACATCGGACGATGTGTTATTTTTGCGATAGGACAGCCCACGACAGGGGTCGGAACCAGTGTCTATTCCCGTGAATCATAGAGGACCCTACATAGAAATGAGAGTCGGGAATAAGGAGCACCGTTTCCTTGTAGATACAGGGGCACAGAAGTGCTCGATAGACCACCGCTTGGTTCCAGAGATACCACTGTCGGGGCAGAAGAATGTTTCTGTAGGGTTCGCAGGTACACCAGTAATTAACCCCATGTCCGAAGCTGTCCCAGTTACAATAGGACCATTTCGGAATACTGTCCATTTCTTTTGACAGAAAATTGTGGAGAGAACTTGCTAGGATTACATTTGTTGAGAAAATTGGGGGCAGTCATACATTGTACGGCAGACGGGGTGTTCCTCACGATGTGGCCTCACGATGCACCGGTGACGGAATTTATGTCAGAAGAGCTAAGTAGAGTACCAACCTGTCTGTGGGCAATGCATGATAACGATGTAGGATGCTTGAAAATAGAGCCAGCAAAAGTAACTTTGAAACAAGGTGTCACACTACCACGAATTCCCCAGTATAACATTTCTGTTAAAGGTGATGTCATGATGCCTGGCCCCGGAAGACCAGACCAGGCCCAGCAGCCCCGGAAGCAGGCATCATGCCACTTGGAGCATGCCCAAAAGCCCCAGTTAGGGCCCATGGGCGCCAGGCTCATTATTGATAACTTACCTGAAGCAGACCATGCTGCATACTCACCTGAGGCAGACCATGCTGCATGAAGACTCAAGCCAAATGAGGCTTAGGAGGGACTATTTTACTGAAGGGACTATTTTGTTACTTGGGTGGGGCTGTGGAAGAATACTTACCTGGAACTTCTTCCAAGGCTATTTAAACCACGCCCGGACAGCCACACGTGCTTCACGTTATTCTGCTTGCTGCAGCGTAACGCTCACCGTGTTTTCAGCAGCTCCAGTCTTCAGGCACGCCCGCTTCAGTCCTGGGACTCCTGAAACAAGAAGAAAAGAAGGATAAAGGTTAGAACAGGAGTTTTAACTTTAATCCTTACCTGAATCCTGATCCATTTTGCCACGGAGCTGAAAGACAGAAGTCTTTGAAGCATTGCTTTGCATTCCTACGGCACCGCGCTGAACTCACCTGCTTGGCGGTACTTCAGCATTCCATCACACTCTCTCCATCTCGCGGCCACCCTCCGACACCTAAGGAGACAAAGACAGCAAGGTGAGCAAGGGGACTCTCTAAGGCTATACAAGCTACCCCCAAGGACTTACCTGATTTACCACGGGGGTACTCACCTCATCTCGGGTCGGCGCAGTCAACTCTGCTTCATCGCCGTACCCCGGCCCCTAAGGGGAAAACCACAATAGACTTACCTGAATCTTACAAATTGCCATTTGGAAATCTTCGAGTGGATTAATCGGCAACCTGCAAGGAATCGGACAGAGTGAAGATCAGACATTTGAACTCTTATGAACAATTGGACTTTAGAGTCAATACTGAAACTCACCAATTCCTCTACGCCAGTGAAGTAACTGGTCATCAACGCGCCCCTGCGGTGGACGCAGGATGGAGAGCTCATCCTTCCAAACCATCAGGTGAGACTAAGGAGGGGACATCAAGAGTGATCTGTGGGAAGACAACGGGAGTGGGGAAGGTTGGTTGACACTCAATTCCATGGGTGGTTAATTCCTCTTCTCCTTTGCAGAAGAATATTCCTGCGAGCCAGACAAACTTGGCTGAGTGGGCCAGTCCAGTCAGTCATCTTGGCGCTACATGTCACGCTGGTGGAAAGTTCTGGTCGATGCCCCTGTGGGAACCAGGTGAGCGTAACAGAACACGAAGACTACCCACAAATACCCACCTGGGCGTCATGGAGACCTCGGAAACTGATCAGTTGGCCCAATTATTAGGGGAATTAAGGGCAGAAGTGCATTCCGCCCGCCAAGAAACCAATGCCCTCAGGAGGGAACTGATAGTGTCAAAAGAACAAACTGATGAGTTGGCCAGACAACTATTACAGAGCCAGGCTGGACAAACACCTCTACCAGGACTTGGGGCAAGTCCAGCTCCTGTACCATCGAGTAACCCGGTGCAGATAAATTTACATGAAGCCGTTCCTTTGGCTCCGCCTGAACGCTTTGCTGGAGACCCAAAAGGGTTTGCAACATTCATGAATCAATGCCGCTTGCACTTTTTATGTAGACCTGGAGCTTTCCCAAACGATCAGGCCAAGGTAGCCTTTGTACTGTCATATCTCAGCGGCAGTGCGGCGGATTGGTCCATTCCACTAGTTAACCAGGATGACCCGATTCTTCGAGATTTCCAGGGTTTTCGAACAAGCATGGAAAGACTATTCGCCCGACACTCCCGAGGACAGGCTTTGGACAACGAACTTTTATCCCTACGGCAAGGTAACCAGGATCTTTTATCTTACATTGCAACTTTCAATAGATTAGTAGTGGAAACCGAATGGCCTGAAGCCAAGCGAATCACATTATTCCATCGAGGACTTCGGGGAGAACTCAAAGATGTTTTGGCCCAAATCGTGAACCCGCCTCAAGACTGTGCTGAATATATAGATCTAGTGGTCCAGCTCGATCACAGACTTCAAACCAGGAAGGCTGACCGAACCAAGTTTGAGAACAGGGTGTTGGTTAAAACCCACGTAAGCTCCAAGGGAGTAGATGTCTCAGAACCTATGCAAATCGGGGGGGTTAAAGGACCCTTAACCCAGAAGGAAAGAGATAGAAGACGGCAACTGCAATTATGTTTATATTGCGGAACTACTGGTCATTTTCTTCGGAACTGCCCTGTAAAACCACCCAAGAAAGTTATAGGAGCAGCAGACGAAAACCATGTGAAATCTGACTCGGGAAACGAGCACGCCCGGCAAGCGTAGAGGTCCGCTTGCCAAGCTTAAAGAAGGACACTCTGACCTCGCATTTCACCATACCCATGGTCCTTGTAGATCCAGAGCAGCCATCACGCATGCACGCGGTAAAGGCGTACGTAGACAGTGGAGCCATAGGAAATTACTTGGACTGGGAATTGGCTACCAGGATGAATCTATCTCTCACCCGCAAGACCACGGCCGATGTTGTCACCACTGTAGATGGAACGGAAATTGCCTCTGGACCCGTAACTCATTCCACTGCAGAGATGACATTGCTGAGTCAAGATGGGCATCGAGAGGCTATGGTGTTTGACTTAATCAAGGCCCCACAGTTTCAGCTGATACTGGGGATATCTTGGTTGGAAAAACATAATCCCTGTATTGATTGGCGAGAGAAGAGACTAACCTTCCCAGAATGTGCTCACACCTGCTACCCAACGAAAACTCAAAACTCAGTCCTGGCCCCAGTAATTCCAGTAGCCATACAATTACCTGTTGAATACCAAGACTTTCAGGATGTCTTCCAAAAGGAACAGGCAAACACCTTACCACCTCACAGATCGTATGATTGTCAAATAGATCTTGTACCTGGAGCACAACCACCTTGCAGCAGAATCTATGCCCTTACGGAACCCGAAAATCTCCATTTGCGCCAGTACCTAGACCAGTACCTTGCTAATGGCTTCATTCGCCCGTCCAAGTCCCCTGCAT
This sequence comes from Ambystoma mexicanum, assembly GCF_040938575.1. Classification (NCBI taxonomy): domain Eukaryota; kingdom Metazoa; phylum Chordata; class Amphibia; order Caudata; family Ambystomatidae; genus Ambystoma; species Ambystoma mexicanum. Next base: position 646,761,764 of record NC_090923.1, read on the forward strand.
CTTCAGCTTTGTTCTTCGTACCGAAAAAGGAAGGCGACCTTAGAACATGTATAGACTACCGCACACTGAATCAGATAACCATCAAGAATCGATACCCACTGACTTTGATCCCAGAACTACTAGACCAGGTGAAGGACGCTTGTATATACACGAAACTAGACCTTCGGGGGTCATATCATCTGGTACGTGTCAAAGAGGGTGACGAATGGAAGACTGCTTTTCGCACCAAGTACAGACTATTTGAGTACCAGGTGATGCCCTTCGGACTATGCAATGCACCAGCACCCTTCCAGTTCTTCATGAACGATGTCCTCCGAGAGCTTATCGACGTTTGTGTGGTTGTTTACATCGGCGATATCTTAGTATACTCTTTATCAGAATCTGAGCATGTAAAACACGTCCGAGCAGTCCTAGAGAAGTTACGCCAGCATAAATTATATGCTAAACTGGAAAAGTGCATCTTCCACACTACGGAAGTGGAATTCCTTGGATTTATTCTGACCCCGAGAGGAATCCGGATGGATACACAAAAAGTGGATGCCATTCTTAATTGGCCTTCGCCAAGTTCAATCAAAGGAGTTCAAAGCATGCTTGGCTTTGCCAATTTCTACCGCAGGTTTATCCCGGACTTCTCGCACATTGTACATCCCATTACAACGCTATTGCGAAAAAACAAACGCTTTGTGTGGACAGAGGAAGCCGAGAACGCCTTCCAAGAGTTAAAAGCTAAATTCACATCTGCTCCCATATTAAGGCACCCGCGCCCCGAGCTTCCCTACATAGTGGAAACAGATGCATCCAGTTCAGCCATGGGAGCAGTCCTTTCCCAAAAGGATCCCGAAACTAACCAGCTTCACCCAGTGGCGTTTTGGTCAAGAAAATGTTCAGCCCCCGAATTAAACTATGCCATAACCGACAAGGAGCTGCTGGCCATCAAGTCCGCCTTCAAGGCTTGGCGGCACTATCTACTGGGTGCCAGACATACCATCACGGTCATCACCGATCACCGCAATTTACAATACCTAAAGACAGCCAAAGCCCAATCTTCGCGCCAACTCCGTTCGGCATTGTTCTTCGCCGAGTTTGATTTTGTAATAACCTATCGACCAGGTTGTAAGAATGGTAAAGCAGACGCCTTGTCCCGGATTGGAATGGGAGAAGCAGAAATAACTTTAGAACCCGTACCCATAATTCCGGAACAGAGAATCCTTGGCCTGACATCCATACAGACACTGGAGGACATTCAAAACAAGATCCACCAACTCTTTGATTCCGTTGCTCTACAGGACTGGAAAGAAAGGTCCAGAGTACTCTGTCATCGATGATTTACCTTATTACCAAGGCCGGCTATTTTTACCGCAAAAAGGACTGCAGGAGCTTGTCATTTCCCATTACCATGACACCTTAATAGAAGGGCATCCGGGTATTGCAAAAAACCGAAGCTAAAATTAGGAAGCAATTTTGGTGGCCCACCTGGCGAAAGGATGTCAAGTCATTTGTCATGTCTTGTGGCATTTGCGCACAAAAAAAAGGGGAAAAGAAAAAACCTGCTGGATTATTGCAACCATTAGACACACCACCTACCCCTTGGCATACCTTGTCATTAGACTTTATCACAGATTTACCCCCGTACCAAGGTTACAATACCATTCTAGTTATTGTAGATCTTTTTTCTAAAATGGCCCACTTCATTCCTTTAAAAGGGATACCTTCAGCTTCAATCCTGGCTAAGGAATTCCTTGAAAATGTGTCCGCCTGCATGGCTTTCCTTCAGTGTCAATTTCAGATCGGGGCAGTCAATTCATTTCACATTTTTGGAGGAAATGCTGCCAACTGGCACAAATTGATGTTAGACTTTCGACCAGTCAAAACCCTCAGACCGACGGTCAAACGGAGAGGACCAACCAGACTCTTGAACAGTACCTCCGTTGTATGCTACATCAGTCTGAGGGGAATTGGAAAGACATTCTGTGGATCGCAGAGTATGCGTACAATAATTCCGTACACTCAGGAACTGGACAAAGTCCTTTTTTTACCATTTATGGGCACCATCCTCGAACCTCGGATTTGGACTCACCCCAGCATTTGGAGATGCCCGCAGTGGACCATCTCCACGCTGTTATTACACAAGCCTTTAAAGAAGCAACCATCCATTTGCAAAAGGCTAAGGAAAAATACAAAAAGGATGCGGATCAGCACAGAAGTGAAGCTCCTCAATACCAAATAGGGGACCAAGTATGGTTAGCCACTAAGCACTTACCACTCAAGGGGACTCGGACCTTTAACCCCAGGTATTTGGGACCTTTTTCTGTCAAGGCAATTATTAACCCAGTGGCCGTCAAGTTGGACCTACCTGCTCATATGCGAACCCATCCCGTCTTCCACGTGTCTCTTTTGAAGCCAGTGCAACCAGGAACTAGGCTAACCACTCCACCTGAACCTATCCTCATAGACGGGGAGCCTGAGTTCAAAGTCAAGAATATTTTGGACTCAAAAAGAGTGAGATCAAAACTCTTTTACCTAATTGACTGGAAAGGTTATGGTCCGCAGGAAAGGTCTTGGGAACCTAGTGACCACGTGCATGCACCTCGTTTAGTGAAGAGGTTCCATTGGGAATTTCCAGACAAACCACGGCCAAGGGGGAGAACGACTTTAGGAGGGGCCTTGAGGGGGATTTCTGTCATGTTGCCTGCCCCCGGAAGACCAGACCAGGCCCAGCAGCCCCGGAAGCAGGCATCATGCCACTTGGAGCATGCCCAAAAGCCCCAGTTAGGGGCTGTTTGGGTGCAGTCCTGGCGCCTATGGCGCCAGGCTCATAAAGATAAAGTCAGTCCTGGTGCCATGGGCGCCAGGCTCATTATTGATAACTTACCTGAAGCAGACCATGCTGCATACTCACCTGAGGCAGACCATGCTGCATGAAGACTCAAGCCAAATGAGGCTTAGGAGGGACTATTTTACTGAAGGGACTATTTTGTTACTTGGGTGGGGCTGTGGAAGAATACTTACCTGGAACTTCTTCCAAGGCTATTTAAACCACGCCCGGACAGTCACACGTGCTTCGCGTTATTCTGCTTGCTGCAGTGTAACGCTCACCGTGTTTTCAGCAGCTCCAGTCTTCAGCCACGCCCGCTTCAATCCTGGGACTCCTGAAACAAGAATAAAAGAAGGATAAAGGTTAGAACAGGAGTTTTAACTTTAATCCTTACCTGAATCCTGATCCATTTCGCCACGGAGCTGAAAGACAGAAGTCTTTGAAGCATTGCTTCGCATTCCTACGGCGCCGCGCTGAACTCACCTGCTTGGCGGTACTTCAACATTCCATCACGCTCTCTCCATCTCGCGGCCGCCCTCCGACACCTAAGGAGACAAAGACAGCAAGGTGAGCAAGGGGACTCTCTAAGGCTATACAAGCTACCCCCAAGGACTTACCTGATTTACCACAGGGGGTACTCACCTCATCTCGGGTCGGCGCAGTCAACTCTGCTTCATCGCCGTACCCCGGCCCCTAAGGGGAAAACCACAATAGACTTACCTGAATCTTACAAATTGCCATTTGGAAATCTTCAAGTGGATTAATCGGCAACCTGCAAGGAATCGGAAAGAGTGAAGATCAGACATTTGAACTCTTATGAACAATTGGACTTTAGAGTCAATACTGGAACTCACCAATTCCTCTACGCCAGTGAAGTAACTGGTCATCAACGCGCCCCTGCGGTCGACGCAGGATGGAGAGCTCATCCTTCCAAACCATCAGGTGAGACTAAGGAGGGGACATCAAGAGTGATCTGTGGGAAGACAACGGGAGTGGGGAAGGTGGGTTGACACTCAATTACACGGGTGGTTAATTCCTCTTCTCCTTTGCAGAAGAATATTCCTGCGAGCCAGACAAACTAGGCTGAGTGGGCCAGTCTCGGCGCTACACGTCACGCTGGTGGAAACAACAGCGGCCCAGTTCTGGTCGATGCCCCCGTGGGAACCAGGTGAGCGTAACAGGTGAGAAGGGATTGAAAAGCATTGTTACTGACCTGGTGAGATTGGGGGTGGTTGAGGAAATTGCAGGTAGCACGTGCAACAGCCCGATTCTTCCAGTTTACAAGAAAGGAGGCAATGAGGTACCCTATCGTTTCATAATTGATCTGCGCGCATTAAACAAAGTGGTACACCCACAATTCCCTTTGGTCCCAGATGTCACAACAATACTGACAATGATACCAGCCACTGCAGAATACTTTAGTGTAGTTGATTTGAAGAACGCGTTCTTTAGCATTCCAGTGGATAAAAGCAGTAGATATCTGTTTGCGTTCACTCTAGGAGGTCGATCATTCACATTCACACGCATTCCACAAGGATACACAGAAAGCCCGAGCATTTACAGCAGAGTGCTAAAAGAGCAGCTAGACATGCTAGAATTACCCGAAGGTTGCGTACTCTTGCAGTACATAGATGATTTGTTATTAGCTGCTGACACGAAAGAGATCGTTAAAGAAACTACTATATTACTATTGACACACTTAGCGACCCATGGTCAAAAGGCAAGTTTGAAGAAATTCCAGAATAATCAGAAGGAGGTGTCTTATTTGGGTTACCTACTTTCGAAAGAAGGGAGAAGATTAACACCAGAACGCATAGAAAGTATTTCTAGTATGCCTATTCCAAAAACTCAAAAAGGAACGAGAGCTGTAATAGGCATGACCTCTTATTGTCGGCAGTGGATCAGTAATTTTGCGTTGATTGTGAAGCCGATGATAAAGTTGACAAAAAAGGATGCGGAGATGCCTTTACAGTGGGATGAGGAATGTCAGAAAGCGTTTGAACAATTGAAAGTTGCATTGTGTGCTGCGCCAGTTTTAGGCACTCCAAACTATAAAAAGATCTTCAGACTATTTGTGAGTGAGAGTGAAGGATGTGCATTGGCGGTTTTGACACAGGAACAAGGTGGAAGAAATAGGCTGTGCGACTATTTTTCTTGCGCGTTGGACCCTGGAGCGCGCGCACTACCACGATGTTTGCGATCCGTCGCAGCGGCTGCTGCGTCAGTGAAACAAATGGAAGGAATGGTATTGGGGCACACTTTAATTCTGATGGTGCCACATGCTATAGACGTTCTATTAAATAGGACGCAGACGCAACACCTCACCTCAGCTAGACTGACAAGATATGAGCTCATCTTGTTTGCACCCCACATCCAAATTATGAGGTGTAGCGCATTGAATCCTGCAGAATTAATGCCACTGCCCATAGCAGAAATTGGTGACAACGAATCACCACCACATGATTGTTTAATGATCACTGAAGAAGAAACAAAGGGAAGGATTGATTTGAGCGATATCCCTCAAAAAGAGCCAGATGGGGAGTTATTTTGTGATGGCTCTTGTTTTAAATTACCTGATGGCACATCAACAGCCGCATATGCAATTACTACCCTAAAGAGTGTTGTAGAAAGCAGAAGAATCCCCTACAATTCGGCGCAAGCAGCAGAAATAATAGCACTGACCCGAGCCTGTGAACTCTGAGAATTTGAACGTAAATATTTATACTGACAGCCAGTATGCCTTTGGCGTGGTTCACAACTTTGGCCGACTTTGGGCTGAGAGGGGTTTCTTGACATCACATGGAGCCAGGATTCAGCATGGCCCTTTGATTGTGCGATTGTTGTCTGCACTCACGTTTCCAAAGCGCCTAGCTATAGTGAAGTACGAGGCGCATAAGAAAGTAACATGTAGAGTGGGAGAGGGAAACGCATTTGCAGACAGGATTGCGAAGCAAACAGCCACAGATTTGGGGAATAAAATGATGACAGTACAGACTGAGGAAGTACCTTGTATGATAGAGAATGGAGTTGCCACAGTCAGAGAAATGCAGGCTGAGGCCACGACCGAAGAGATTCAGGGGTGGGCTGAGGGCTCTGCTGAGTTAGATTTGGAAGGATGTTGGGTGGACAAGGAAACAAAGAACTGGATGTTGCCAAATTTTTATGTAACTGCAATGGTTATAGACTAGTGCAGAATTGTATTACGTGCCTGCAACACAATGTAGGGAAAGGAACCGTAACTCCAGCAGGTAGTTTCGGCCCACCCTCAATGTCCTTTGAGGTGGTCCATTTTGATTTCATAGAAATGGAAAGGTGCCAGAACTACAAATATGTGTGCATTCAGCAAGTGGGTGGAGGCGTATCCTTTGAAAGACTGTACTGCCATGTCCACAGCAAAAGTAATGCTAAAGGAGTATTTCTCCCGGTTTGGGTTGCCCCGTGTCCTGTGGTCAGACAATGGCCCCCACTTTGTGGGCGCAGTAGTGCTACAGATCTGTGCAGGTCTGCAAATAGAGAAGCGATTCCACAGTTCCAGGCATCCCAGTTCTGCCGGGCTTGTGGAAAGACATAACGGAATATTGAAGTCAAAGATAGCAAAAATTTGCGCTGGGAGCAAGTTGAGTTGGGTGGATGCATTACCCCTAGCGCTGTTGTGTATGCGCACATCTGTGCAGGCTAAGACTGGGCTCTCCCCCTATGAGATTATAATGGGGAGACCAGCAAATGTATGGTGCGCACCGCAGCCCAAAAGATTATGTTAGGTCGAGCACCCTATGTTAAGCACTTATTGTGGACTTTTAATACAGAAGTTGCGTTTGATTCATCAGCAGGTGTAGGAGGCGTTGCCAATTCGATATACCGGACCAGGGCACTCGCTGGAGCCTAGGAGCTGGGTGTTAATTAAAAACTTTGAAAGGAAGACAGCATTAGCACCCAGATGGCGCGGCCCCTATCAAGTACTTTTGGCAATGCAGACGGCCATCCGAGTAGAAGGACGGAAGGCATGGATCTACGCGACACATGCCAAAAGATTCCCAGGATTGCTGACAACTTCCGACGACCAGTTAAAGGAAACGGTCTCGGAAACGAAAGAAACTGTTGCCAGTCCAGTGCCACAGCATCAGCGTGAGCGAGAAGTGAAAGTTGAAACAAAGCGCAAACGAGAAGTGAATTTCGAAACAGAGCCCGAGGAGGCTGCCAATAAGGGGAAAGGGCGAAAAGTGCCCCAACGTTGCTCAGCGGAAACAACATCACTGCCGAGCGACACAAACCCTGCATCACCCCTTCTGCAAACACGAGCAGAAACAATGCGTGTACCCCTTTGGCGCCCACCAATTCCCGCAAATGCACCAAAGCCAAAGAAAGAAACTACATCATTGCCACGACGCTCATCGCTGCCCATCATTGTGCCAAAGGCTGACACTGAGCCTGATACTGAAAATGCAACGGCACTTTTCACGGATCATACAATGCCTGGAGTGAATTGGTATAATTTGCGGCCTCGACAGGCAAAGTGATCCACAGATCTTTGGTGCTTTTCTTTTTGCCTATGGTTCCACTCACGGACGGAGTAGGAACCAGGGGCGAAGAGGAGAGAAGTGTGAGAATTGTGCAAGTCGGACAATTCAAGACTCACGGCTCCTCGGTGCGCTTATAAAAGTACATGTGTCCTAAGCCAGAGCGGGACAAGCTGGATGCACATAGTACTCTATCAATAAAGAACTGTCCGGAAATAGTTTGAGCAGTGGGAGAAAGAACAACTAATCTTGCTCGGAGTGGATAGATGATCCAGGCTGTGAAAAGGCTGGCAGAATTGAACTGTGACATTTTTCATTGAACTTTTCTGGCATCAAGAACGAGAGACATTCACAACGAACTTTGCCAGCAAGAAGAAGGACGATGAAGAACAAGTCAAGACCGGTTTCAGCTTCCTCCTGCACCCCTGCTGAAAAGATAATAGATTTAGAGAATGTAAATGTAGGGGAAAATCAGGGTAAAAGGAATAAGGTACTGATTTGGACATTGGTCCTATGTTTTTTAAGTATGATAGTACCAACAATAACAGCTATTACACTATGGTTCCTGGAGTACGTACACCCATTAGAAACACTTTTGCCAAAAGCAGCTACTGAAAGCCGGGTTCATGTAATCACTGGTACTTTGCCCCCAATGGAAGAGAGACAGAGAAGGATACGGCAACAATACATTGTTGCTCATCATGAACATGACCCATGCAGTTTTAAAGAAAAAAGATTGCTGGGTTTGCGCCCATTTACCACAGCACGGTGGGAAAGGGATAGGCTGGTATGTACAACCGTTGCCATTGATTTATTCATGTGAAGTAACATTGAGTGCAATGTTCTTTGGGAAATGGAACAAGAGAAATACGGGTCTGCTAGATGAGACCAATATGAATGAATTTGAGGAAGTGATCATGAGACCTGTGGGTTGTTCCATATTCCAAAAAGCTCGCGTGTTTGCACTAGAACCCATGAGAAAGAATACACGAAAAATAACAAGACTAGATAGATTACATAGGCAGAATAGACCAACCCCGCCAGCAGAAAGAACATCAGTAATGACATTTTGGATGAGGGATGAATGGAACAAAGATGCTGTGCCCCCTGCCTATACAGTGGATCACAGCCCAAAAACTGCTCCCCTATGTCTACAGAAAAAGGGTTCCTATAAAGTAGGAACGTTTAGCAACTGCCTGAACACAGTGGTTTTAAAACATGAAATAGAACCCGTGTACGTAGGAGACCCTGTTTACTTTATATGTGGAGAAAGCACATATCCATGGTTACCTAGAAACTGGGGAGGTACATGCTACCTAGTTCTGCTGTTTCCAGGAGTGTTCCTCTTGGAGACAGCAGAATTAGCCAAACGAACAAATGGCAGAACTCAAAGGAGTAGTGAGGATGTAATGATAGCAATGGATATAGCCAAATCATTTATACCTTTCTTGTCCAAATAGAAAATACTTACAATATAAGAAAACTGTCTGGGATATTACAAAAAACAATAGATTCCACAATGGATATTTTATTGAATATAACGTTAGAAGAAAAAGGAATAAGACTAATGGCACTTCAAAACAGGATGGCTCTCGATATAATATTAGTTGATCGTGGGGGAGTTTGCAAACTCGTAAAAACTGCATGCTGTGTGTATATAGATGACTACTCCCCTACGATATTTAAGGCGATCCAGAAATTACATGTCATGAGTTCCACACACTCTACTGAAGAAGGGGGTTGGGGGATATGATCCTGGTTTTGGGGATTATTGCGGTCTTGGGGAGGGAAGTTAATTTCGATACTAATGATGGTACTCGGGATATTCATAACATGCTGCTGTTGCATACAATGCTTACCAATAGTGTGCACTGAAATAACTGATGTACGTACTAAGGGATGTGTACACATGGTGTCGAGAGGAAAACAAACGCATGGCCGGAATAACAGACACTGAGGAAACAAAAATAGTAAAATAATTCATGGCGATAGACATTAATGATGAAGATGATTCAGATGTAGATACCCCAGACTTATCCTCATTAAAGGAGGATACAATGAATAAATAAGACGTTTGGCACACGGCCAAAAGGAGGGTTTGTCAATCTGGAAAAATGAATACCCTTCATTTGAATGATAGACGTAACTTGATGGCCGTGGGCCAACCGTCTTATGCACCGAATTATAGAAATATAAACTGCAATGCTTGACCAATGAGCTGCCATTTTAAATGTAGCAAGAATCGCCATTTTGCTTGTTAACCATTGCTCATTGCTTTCTGTCCAAAAACTGCTTTGCAGCTTGCAATTCTTGCAGATTCTGCTTACTCTGCTCAACTGTTAACATTGTTGTCTGAATATGAAAGGACAAGGTCGCGAGGCGGAAGAGTTTGCTGAAACTCCTCATGAGTAGCCCAGAGAGGAATGCCCACGCTCCCTCTCTGTAGCCTTGGGGAGGAGCTGCAGGGCATTTAATCACTTCACAGCTGCCAGCCAGTCTCGTACGATACGATGGTAGAATATGTTAGAATAATACAGCTAAAGGCTTGAATTATGCTTTTCTTACGGCTCCCCTTCGCAGAACCCTTTAGAACGTGTCGGCTCCCAGGACACGAATAGTACCTCATAGATAGCAAAGTTTGGAATGTGGCTCTTCCCCCGTGTGCAGCTTGCTTCCAAGAACAGAACCACCGTGTTCTGTTCAACAACTAAAAGATGCCTCCGCACTTTCTAATTGCACATTGTTACTAGAATAGACATCGAAAATGTTATAATCGTCATACTCGTCGGATATGTCCATCGTCATCTTGAGTTCAAAGGAACTTAATAAAGAGGGGTGTTGAACATGACTTTGCTGATTGTATGATGTGCATTTTGTATATATGTAACTGATGTATGTAATTCGCTCTCTTGCGTCCCTCGAGGTCTAGGAAACTCACGTCGCGGGGCGTGAGATCAGAATTGGCCAATTGATACTATCTTTTGCTTGCAATAAACCCTAGCATTGGGAATTTGAACCTCGTGTCTGGCGCATCTTTTCATGTATGGTTATTGCCTTGCTTCCATAGCACGAGGGACCCCTAGGGGCCCCTACACAGATAAGTACACTTGCACACCAATTTGAAAGTAATTTAGTTAGGTTTAAACAGAATGGTAATCTTTAGTAAATAATTCGAGGTGCGGGGGAGAAAGACACAGCCTTGGTACCTAGGCTGGTTATATACAAAAAACAAAGAAGAAATCCAATGTGGATAGCCACGTCTCCTGCACACTTTCTAGACGGCTAAGATAGGCCTTTTGAACATTTTTTGTAAATTTTTTGAAATACAATATTGATAACTTTCAATCAATTCTGTAGAAAAGTCCATAAATGATTCAGTTGAAACTTTGTTTTATAAAAAACAATTTTTGCTTTTTATTTGTCTTTTGGTGAGCCCAACGCATTTCGAGTATAAAAAACTCTTCATCAGGGGCGTCATTTTTCAACAATTTAAAGTCTTCATGTGCTCGAAGTCGTTGATCCCCATCTGCGGGAGATTTGAGCAGTTCACAAAGATGAGTTTGAGGCCGTTGATGTAGTTTTCAGTGAAGCATTCCTGATACTGGGGGAAGTCGTAGCTCGCAACCCAGTCAGCCTCATCTTCAGAGCTCCAGCGCAGACCCTGCTGATTGAAAGTTATCAATATTGTATTTCAAAAAATTTACAAAAAATGTTCAAAAGGCCTATCTTACCCCTAGGGGCCCCTTTAAGGGTTAGCGACTTTCTCTTTGAAGACACTCCTGTCGTCGGCAGGCTCAGCGTGGAGGATGATGGCGACGGCGAACACCTCTTGCTCGACTCGGGACCCGCATCAGCGGTGAACCCAGTGGAGCTAGCTTCGCGATGCTTGGCCTTCTCTTCGACCCCTGCAGTCGGGGTATCCTCAAAGGAGCTTGACCCCTTCCCAGAAGGCGAATCGTCCTCGTACCGGCCGGTCCTGGATGAGGCTTTACTTTAATATATTTATCAGGCGCACCAGAGGACCTGGAAGCGTAAGGGCGCAAACCATCAAACAAACAACAGACTATTCAACACAGACAGGTTCATCCTAGAGAATACTGGGGTCCGATGTCCTGATTAAACAGCCAGGCGTCCTATTTAAAGAGCCAGGTTTTGATATTTTTCCTGAACAGAGCTGTTGACTCAATGTCACAGAGGTCTGGTGGAATACCATTCCACACCTTCGGTGCTGTCACGTAGAAAGCACTATTCATTACCTGTGTCAGGTTGCACTTTTCAACCTGCAGTAGGTTCAAGTTGCTCGATCTTAAACATCTGTCATTTGATTTTTTTGTCAATGTCATAGTCAGGTAATGAGGTCCAATTCCTTTCATACAATTGTGAATAATCACCAGCATCTGGAACTGGATCCTGGCCGTCGGGCTTGGTCCTGCCTCGTGGCTGCATCAGAAGCCTTGCTCGACTTGCGCCACGCCGACAGTCTGCTGTATCTGTCCTTGTTTTTTTTCTTCAAAAACCATGCCACCTTGCATCCCTTCTCATTGTAGTCCGGATGCAGGCAGTACAAGCATTTCTGGTGTTGATTTTCTACGAAGACATTTCTGAGCCTAGACTTCGAACAGATTTTGAAGAGGCTGCCGCCTTCCTTCTCCTCAGCCATGCTGAAAGGGCACGAATCAGGCCCCAAGGCAGGGCCTTATCAAAACTTTGATGATTCGACGGTGGATGAAGATCTTCGCCAGTAGCGCAGCCTCGTTGCCGGTCTCCATCATTTGTCGAATATAACTATTTTGCAAACATTTCGATGAAAAAACACGAAATTAGCTCAGAGAGCAATATGAGGACTCCCAAAACTGAAGTGTGCAGTAATAATCTGAAGAGGACATTCATTGGATGGGGCAGTACGACCCACAGGACAGTGATTGGTTTAGAGGAGAAATACAGTTTTAAAGTTAAAGTAAAACGCCAGAGAATACAAAGCTTTTATCACCCCAAGCAGATCTTTTGAACAGGACCAGCTCAACATCTTGGACCATAAGAGCAACTGTAAAACGCTTGGGCTAAGTCAACAAAAGCTAAATAGATTTTCATCTTATTCTTAAGTGCTCTGCTTTGAAGTATGTTAATAAAAAAAAGCCTCCACACTAGTCCCCATTCCTTTTACAAACCCAGTCTGAAAGATGTCATTCCGTTTGGCCCCTTTGATCCAATTTTACTAAGTGCTGCAACACCAATGATGCAAATAACTTTCCAGTCACTTCCAAAAGGGAAATAGGATGACAGCTTTTAGGATCAGTCCTATTGCCTTTTTTGAATAGCGGGACAATAAAGGCTGCCCTCCAGGATGGGGGAAATCTCCCTAGTTTTAACTACTTGCTCAAATAGCAGCCATAGAAATTCTGCCCATAGCTCTGGATCCTCTTTTAGGCTCGCATTTGTTGAACTGGCTGGTGCCCGGCGCTCGGGAGCCACTCGCTTTCTTGATCAACCCAATTATGTAATCTTTCTCGTGTGGAATTAACCGTTCCTTCCCTATCCACCACTCTTCCTCTTTTATTGGAGCTTTGTGGCCTGCAAAAAGACATTTAAAATAGTCAATTCAAACTTTTTCTGCGACCATGTTCATCTGAAGAGCTGCCTGCGTGGGTGTCAATCTTATTTATCAACTCCCATATCTCCACCAGTCCGTTTTTTGTATATCGCCTTGAACATACTCTCGGCGTTATGTTGCATCATAGCAGCTTTGTGAGAACGCAGCCAGTTCTTATTTTGCGGTTTGCTCTTGGTCAAACCTTCTAGATGTCTCATATTGGCAGTTTACTTATCCGTCTTAAATCACATCTGAGTTGATTCCTTTTATCAACTACGTCTACATCAAAAGCAAGTCGGTGGTGAAAAACATCTGACTACACCACTTTTGAACTCCACAACACTTTGCAAAGTAGGGGTATAATCAAGTACTTCTTGAACATTTTCCCCCATTCCAGGTGGCTATACATTTTCTATATTACATTGTGAAGCTTACAATTGTATCCTTGGTCATTCCAAGACTGTTTCTACCCTGTGTTATTTCTATTTTAGGGGCATATATCTGTCCCCCCATCTTACTCCCTTCGGCCCATCTCATTCTTAAGACCTCATGGTCACTATTCCGAGAGTTGACCACCTGGAACTCTTTTACTAATGACAGCATTTTTCTAGACACAAACATGTAATGCAACGCCGCTGCCTGCGATCTTCTAGCCCAGGTCCTCTTGCTTGTTATATCTCTATGTGTGTACCGTTTCAAAATGTGTACATCTCTAGACTCCATGGCTCTCAACCAAGTCATAGCCCTTTTTTCAGCCAGTTTCCAGAAAGCAGATAACTCCACCAACAAGTAATCCTTCTCATCCCTACAGGCTATGTTTATATCCCCATATAAAACCATTGTGTACTTATCTGCGTTCGTGTAGCTTTCATCCACCAGATCCAATACTCCATTGACAAATCCCTCATTAAAAATTGCCATTGGATTGCAGCATAAATTGATAATCATGGTGTCTTTCTGACCCAGATACACACTAGGATCCCAACTCCGCTCATCCATCTGCTTAAGTGGATTCGGTTTTCTCGTCTCGCGTATAGTTAATTCCTATACCATTTCTTATAGCCAGTAACAAACGGGTCCCTTTCTTGCTGGGTTCAGAATCTTTGTGAACCAGTCTATTGAAGGATTAAAGCACAGCCAGATCTCCTGGAGATATATTATATCATGGTCTTCAAATCTAAAGTCTCCCTTTCAAACAAATGAGTATCCTCTCGTGTTCCAGGAGACCATGGCTGATCATCTAAATTTCTCATAGGCCAATTGATAACCCTTATTATTTGTCACAAATGCTTACACCAACCAAGACCATGATACCTTGAGTGCTACTCCCCGTCCCTGCACTGGAGTCATTAACTCTTTCCTCCCAGAACACCCGTTACTGCCAAAGGTCACTCTTAGCGAGCATTAATTTCTTACCCACAGGTCAACTTTTCCCTCTTCAAAATGATCTCTTTCTTTTTCACTACCTAGTCGAGAACCCCTTCCACCATTATGCTCATCCGATTTTTTTTTAATCAAACTGACACCTGTATATGCATTCTCACAACTTCTTAATTGCGATTCATGGTTAACGGTCACTAGCTCAAACCCATACAGCAATAGGCACGGGGCTGCTTCAAGGAGCATCTGATTCGCCAAGCTAGAGTCTAAAAGCAATAAAACCTGGTCTAGGTGCTCTTTATTCAAATATTCAACCAGATTTAGGTCTCTGGAACAAATTGGTCTTGATTTAGGGATATAATGTAGGAAGTCCAAAACGTTCTTTCGAATTTAAGATTTAGTCATCTTGCATATCCACTAATCAGACTTCGCAGTACGAGATGCTGTTAGAATCTGAATATTGCCTCTTGGATCTGGCAGAGGGCACCCAAAAGGACATAGATAGGCTACTAAAGTGAGCTTTAAAAGCTTTATTATAAGCTATAAGACTTAGGTTCTGAGGATTCCTAGCCTGTCGGCAGGGGATATTCAAAGCATGTGAATCATCAAAGATCCAATGCTGGAGAACCACTAATCTTTCCAAAAGCATACACTTGTCTAAATCTCTGACATTAGGAGCACTCAAATACCATAACCCACCTCCCCTTATACTAAGAGATGTCCTGATAGAATTATTTTCTCTTGACAGCGCATGCTTGACATCCACCCTTTGTCTTTTTTGGGGCCAAAGTCAGATATTTTGGGGAAACTTTCACCAGGTCTTGTGTCACCCCTCCTCTCTGGACAGTACTAACACTAACTTCCTTATGTGTCTCTGTTGATCCATTCTCTATCAAGTATATTTCCTGGTCACGTTGAGGTTCTTCATCCTCCGCCAGATATAACGACAAGTTCATACGAGTGTCATGCAGGTTTTCCTAGTCTTCCCCCACTCTTCTTTCCTCCTGCAAGGACGTTTCCAGGTTCAAGGCATCTGAAGCCTGCACATGTTTAACCGGATTCCCTTGATCACTACCATCGCTACATACTCAGGCGATTTAGGGGGGTTGATGGACAGACACATTTCACAAGAATTTAATTGAATCTTTAAAACTCATATTTGGTGGTAATTTCATATTTTTTCTTTCTTTGTCATTTCCTTTTTCCCCTGCTTCTTCCTTCTCTGTGGCTGAAAAATCAGATAATCCTTTATTAGTGGCTCACAATCATTTTCCCTTTATTCATCGACCCCACCTCTTTCCTTCCTCAATTCATTTGTTCACTATCCTCCACACCAAGGACTCTATGTTTGTATCCGGTGGGGTGCAGGCCCTTCCAATATTTCCTCCAATGCACTCACCCCGGTTGGTTGCGTCCCGGGTTTGCACCAGTTGTTGCATTCCCGAAACCTCAGTGCATTTGCCAACCGGCAACCGTCTACATTACATGGCTCTATGTCATTATTTTGATTTTTGTAGGTCGCCTAACCAAAAGAATGTTTTTGGGCCGATTTTAGGCAGCCTACAAAAATGGAAATGACACACACCAACTTACCCATTCTATGGCAAGACTGGAGGAGGGCATTTTGCTTCAACTTCTTTTATTACGACTCTTCAGCATTTTCAACAAACTATAACAAAATCAACAACTTTGAAATGTCTCAAATGACTTTCCCCTTTTTGAACTACGAATCCCATAGTCTCTGTAGTCCTTCACTCTCCAGCTCAGCTATTACCACTTCCTGTCCCTGAGCTCCTCCTCTTCTTTTACTGCTCTTCATGCAGATAAGTAACGCTTTCTTTACCTCCTTGTATACCTATAAGAGGGCAGGAATTGTATCACATGTCATTTTATTTGGGGGAGAGAATGTATAAAGTAAGGTTATGTAGACCGTAGCATAATGCAGCGCTGTAGACAAGAATTGCGCAGATAGGAAGTATCACACGCAGCGTTCATCCCAGCGTTGGGTTACCTTAGGAGCCAGCCTTCCCGGTTGGCATTTGAGTCATCATAGGAGTAATACCTTTGGGAGCTCCAGGAGTGCTACGACCCCGTGCTATATGACCGGCACCTCAGGGGTTCTGTCAGATAGCCCACGGAGCTGTCAGGCCCTCATACGAGGGGAGGAGCGCTGAGGCACTCCAGCACCCTCTTTTGTGGAGGTGGAGCCGAGCGCCGAGGCACGTTTGCCGCAGGCCCTCAGTAGAGGGATAGGAAGCTACTGAGCGCTCCGGCCCCCACCTTCGCGGAGGCGGAGCCCAGTGTATTTGGTTCCGCGTCGCATAGTATCTGCGACACAGAGCCTTGCATGCCGAAGGCGAATGCGCTGCGCATTCAATCTATTCGCGCGGAGGATCAGCAGGAACGCTTTTAGAGCTCGTGCAGCATCTGAGCAGATGTCCTGCTTATAAGAGACATTGAGCCTCAGCCTCAGAAGGTAGAAGGGATCATTATCCAACATTGAGAGCAGGCTTTCCTGTTTGTAAGAGACATTAAGCCTCAGACTAAAGAAGGAAGAGGCAGAAGTGAAGTGTAAGCCATCACAGGCACAAAGAAACTGCATAAAGTCTGGTGCAGCCACAAAACAAAAAAAAAAATATAGAGAAGACACTGGGGAATTATCCCAAGTAAGGTCATCTACTAGCGAAGTGGGCGGCAAATACACCTTCACCATGTATCCAGGCACACAGCACACTCCTGATCATGTCAGAGTTCGAATGGCGCAAGGAGGAGCAGCCATTAGACCTAGCTGCCAGCTTCATGGAGGTGCTGGGGAATTCTCTAGTAGATGCTGTGGCACAAGGGGTGAGATCCCTACAAGAAAGGCTGGAGACCTTAGAAGCGATGCTTCACCAACCTAAAGATAGCATCACGAGGACAGACCACACGCCCACCAAACCCTCTGGGGCAGGGTCTAAGGGGAGTTCTTAGGCCCGCAAGAGGAAAGCCTCTGCCGACCCCCAGGACTCTATGGATGGGGCGAAAGATAAGGCCCCGGAGGTCGCCGACGCCTTCGCAAAGCTTAAGGAAGCCTATTTGCAATGTCAGGCAGTGCCAGACCTCACAACCCCCACTCCTGGGGAAGACAATGAAGGAGAAGACGACCTGGGCTCGGAAGAGGAGTCAGCAGAAGGGGATCTCTCCCCACAGGAGTCAGAAGAGCCAGTCGAGGAGGAATGGGCAAAGCCCAGCGGGGGTAAGAGAGCCCGCAAGGAGAAGCACCCTGAGGAGGAGCAAGATTCTATGTTTGATCCGGAGAGCATCCGTAACTCGAGATCATTTGACTGGCAGCTGTCCCCAAGGGTGGCACAATACATGACAGTGAGGCTGAGAAAGGCCTTAGACAAGCAGGTTAGACAGCACCTCTGGGCGGAATGCCCACGTCCGGACCTTCCCGGAAAAGTGGCAGAGACCCCCGAGCTAGACCCACAAATGCTTACCTTTGTTTCCAAGACCAGCAAGGACCCACGCAAGGGTATATACAGATCATGGAAGAGTTGCCAGGAGAAAGTGCTAGACCTAGCTGACCCGCTCGCTAAGATCATGGACCTAGCATAAAGAGCGAGAGACACAGGAGAGGAAGTAGATCCGGAGGCCTTGGCAGGTTGGGTGCAAAGAGCCGTTTGCCTTCTGGGGAACGCTAATTGCGCCATCGCATCGGAGAGAAGGAGAGGTCTATTGCTCAAGATCGACCCGAAGCTCAGCGATCTAGCGTCCTATGAGGCCGGGGAAGCAGCTCAGGGTCTCCTCTTCGGAGAGACTTTCGGAAAGGAGGTGGGCCGTTTCGTGGGCACTTACATATCGTTGGAAAAAGCCCAGGCATCCATTCGAAAGATATTCCCGAGTTTTTGCCGGGAACGGTCGTGTCATGGGTCGCACGACCGGTCTCCAACAAGGAGGGAGAAGACCCCCCAATCATAGAGCTCAATACTGGGAGAACAGGCAGCAGGATGCGTTCTTCCCAGCCACAGGCCACAACACCAGAGGACGCAGAGGTTTTGGCCGAGGACAGGGATTTACACCAGGTAAGAGCGATTGCCTACCCCCCAGTAGGAGGGAGGACCAGTATGTTCTGGGAAAACTGGCACGCACTTTGCAGCGATGCCTGGATTTTGCAAACCGTCAGAGGTCTGCAGATAGAATTTGTACAGCCGCCAGTGCAGACCCACGTCCCCCAGCGGCAGCCCATAGCAGTAGCAGAGCAGGAATCTCTGAATATCGAGTCATCGCTCCTAGCGCAGAAGAGAGCCATAGAGAGGTGTTCAGTACCCCCGAGTTTCATAAGGAACATGTTTCTCGTTCACAGGAAGGAAAAGTGCGAACGGTAATAAATCTGAAAGAGCTGAATGGATGGATCGTCTATCATCATTTCAAGGTGGAAGGGATCCACCAGCTCAGATATTGCCTGAGACAGGGGGACTGGTTGACAAGACTAGACTTAAAGGATGCTTACCTGACGATTCCAGTGCAGAAGCATTTCAGGAAATTCCTGGCTTTTCACTGGAAGCAGCAGCTCTGGCAATGCAAGACGATGCCCTTCGGGCTTGCGTCAGCACCTTGGGCTTTCACCAAGTTGATGAAACCCGTAGCAGCAGCAATCCGAGAGAAAGGCATAAGATTAATAATATATGATATATCTAGATGAACATTTGCTCCTAGCAGAGGATCGAGGAGCACTAGAATATCAGACGAGGTGGGTCCTAGATCTTCTGCAGTCGTTAAGGATTTCTAGTAACCACAGAGAAGTCAGATACCAAGCCAGCACAGAGGCTAGATTTTCTAGGGTTCGTATTAGACACAAGGAAAGCTACGCTGGAACTTCCAGCAAGAAAATTCAAGATATCAAAAGAGATCAGGATGTGTCTGAAGAAGAGAGTGATTTCTCTGAGGGTCCTCGCGAGAATTGTGGGCCTGTTAGCAGCCTCCATCCAAGTCATATTTCTGGGTCCCTTATATTATCGAGCCTTACAAAGGTTGAAAATAACAGGGATTGAAGCACTATCAATTGATACCATTGAATCAGGAGTCCATCACGGAACTGGAATGGTGGTTGCAGAATATGGACGCCTGGAATGGGTGTGCCATTTTCGGGCACCGACCAGACCTGATCATAGAATCAGACGCCACCCGCTTAGGCTGGGCAGACAGGAGGCAAGTGGAGCGAAGAAGAGTTACGCCTACACAAACTGCCTCGAGCTCCTAGCAGGCTCCTTTGCAATAAAGACATTCACGAGAGACAAAGTGAAGTCATGCGTACTGATGAAGATGGACAACATCTCAGCAGTTCATTACATAAATCACTTAGGCTGAACGAGATCCAAGATGCTAGCGGAGCTAGCAAAGGATTTTTGGCACTTTTGCCTGCAGACAGCAACTTCAGTGACAGCGGAATACTTGCCCGGAGCACTGAACGTGGTAGCATACTGGAATTCCCGATACTTCACATACTCCAGCAACTGGAAGCTGGATCCCTTAGTATTTCAGATACTGGATCGGAGGTGAGGTCCTGTGCACACGGACCTGTTTGCGTCTCGCCTCAACGCGCAGACAACCAGTTACTTCAGCTGGAGGTTAGACCCAGACGCAAAAGGGACAGACGCATTCCTGCAAGACTGGTCGGGCAAACTCCATTATGCATTTCCTTCCTTCATGATGCTGAGCAGAGTACTAGCGAAATGTCGGAGGGAGAAGGCAGAGCTGGTGGTAGTAGCACCGTTGTGGAAATCACAAGTATGGTTCCCGACGCTGATGGAACTCAATAAATCTACCGAGAGTCTTCCCCGAAGGATAGCGACTGCTCACGCACCCAGCTGGACAGTGTCATCCTCTGAGAGTGAGAGGGACACTCCCGATCATCGCGTGCAGGATATCAGGAAACGATGGGAGCTGCCAGGCATTTCGATGCAGGCTGCAGAGCTCATCGCAGAATCCTAGGCTCCATCTACTAGGAGGAGCTACAACGCAGCTTTGGCCAAGTGGACTAGCTGGTGTAGAGGGAGAAATATTCATCCCATTTCAGCACCTGTAGTGGCTATACTGAATTTTCTGGCACAGCTCCTGGATGACGGGAAAGCATTCTGCACCATAGGTGTGTACAGATCAGCGATCCCAGCGGGGAATTTACCTATCGAGGGAGTCCCAGCAGGAGAACATCCAGCAGTAGTTAGGCCCATCAGAGGAGCTAAGTTTAAGGTACCTCCTGAACCTAAATACAATGTCCTATGGGATGTGACAGTGGTGCTGCGGCTAATACAGAGCTGGCCAGCAGACAGATATCTATCTCTCAAGCAGCTATCAGGTAAATTAGCGATGTTGCTGTGTCTTAAATCTTGTAAACGAGTGTCAGATATCAAAGCCTTAGAGATCAATAGAAGGACATTCAGGTCTGATGGAGTGATCTTCGCGATAGTGCGAAGAACTAAGACAGGCACTTCAACAGTTCACTATCCCTATTTACCGAATAATATCAAATGGTGCATAGCAAGCTGCATCAAGGAGTACGAGACAAGGACAGCAGAGAATAGATTGCTAATAGCGCGTAGAACGCCTTACCATGCTATAAAGACAGCTACCATTGCGAGATGGGTCAGAGAGGTAATGCAAGCAGTAGAGATTGATTTACAGAGAATGGAGCTCACTCCGTAAGAGGAGCTTTGGCATCCAAAGCATATACAGCAGGAGCACCCTTGCAAAAGATCATGTTAGCAGCAGAATGGGCTAATGATCGTACCTTTATAGAATTTTACTTTAAGCCATCTGAGAATATAGCCGTTACAATATTGGGGCAGCTTTAAACAAGCCTAATGCTTGCCTCCAGTTTTGCAATAGAATAAAGATTACCCCTGCTAACTGTGCAGGGAGTATTCATTCTATTGAAGTCTAGGAGGCGAGCGTTCGTTCCCACCAACTGGTATTTGTTAATCATATGTACTGTATGTATAATTTGTGATGATATGATAAAAAAGCTGGACACCATCCTGATATTCTATTTTGTATCTTTCTTAGGAGAAGAGCAGAAGAATAGTTGAGTGAGATGGCTAGTAAGGAGAAGGCGAGCAAGCAGCCTGAGGATTTGGCAGTCAGTTGGAGTGGATAAAGTCTTTGTACTGTTGGCAGGACAAGAAGTTTTAGTGGATAAGTGACAATCAGAGCACTTAAAAGAGAGGAGGAGCTCAGGGACCGGAAGTGGTCATAGCTGAGCTGGAGAGTGAAGGACTACAGAGACTATGGGATTCGTAGCTCAAAAAGGGGAAAGTCGCTTGGGACATTTCAAAGTTGTTGATTTTGTTATAGTTTGTTGAAACTGCTGAAGAGTGGTATGAAAGAAGTTGAAGCATAATGCTCGCCTCCTACTCTATAATAGAATTAATACTCCCTGCGCAGTTAGCAGGGGTAATCTTTATTCTCGTTTGAGGCTGCTTCTGGGTCCTGATGTGCCTCTCAGCCCCTGCACGCACTCGTATGCGTCGCAGGGCCTGACAGTTCGATTTAGAAAGCCTGCTCTGTTGTGGTCACAGAGCTGTCTTTCTAAATCATTTTTTATTTTCTCGCTTTTTTTTTTAAGAAGGTCTCTTGACCCAATACCCATTACATAAACGTGAGACCTCTCTAGATCTCCCCAACACATGATCAATTACTTTCTCATTTCTTATAGCTGTGATGAACCCCTCTATAAAGATAATTTTGGAATGTAGCATTGCCAGCAGAGTGCTACATTATCGTTAATAATTTAATTTCAGAAAGGGAGCAGGGGTAATCATCAGAGCGGACAATATGGTGAAATCTTCTGGGCTAAGTGGGTCAAGACTTCTCCCTTTAAGCGGAGACCATGCTCTACTTTTCAGGCTACCCTCGGCCGCCTCTTCTCCTTCCCTCATCTCTGACTGTCTTTCTGCTATCCAGGAATGGTGTGCCGTCAACGACCTCTGTCTTAATGCCAGTAAGACTGAGATTCTACTCATCGGCACTCCCACTCCCTCCTTCCCTGCTGCTCTCTGGCCGGCCTCTCTGGGCCCTCTTCCTGCTCCTACCTGCAAGGCAAAAAACCTTGGGGTCATCTTCGACTCCACACTCTCCTTCTCTCCTCACATATCCGACGTATCTAAGAAGTCACACTACCAGCTACACCTCCTCAGAGGTATCCTTCCTTTCCTCTCCTTCCCCCAGAAGCTCACTGTCTCTAGAGCCCTGGTTCTCTTGAAGCTGGACTACTGTAACAGCGTATCTAAATCTGCCCGCCTCTACTCTCCGCCCTTTGCAACTCATCCAGAACAGGACTGCTAGACTTGTCCTTGGCCTCAAGCCCAGGGACCGTATCTCTCCAGGACTGAAATCACTACACTGGCTCCCAGTGACTGCGAGGATCAAGTTCAAAACCCTCTGCATTGTCCACAAGGCCGTCTGGGGCCTTGGGCCAAAATACCTTCAACTCTCTCTTCCTAAATATCTTCCTTCTCAAGCTCTTCGCTCATCCGCCTCCAACTCCCTCAGGGTCAGCCGCTTCTCCAAACAACGAGTTGGGGGCCGATCTCTTTCCACTGCAGGGGCCTCCCTCTGGAACAGCCTTCCTGCCTCCCTGAAACTTGAGGAGAACCACCTCTGGTTCCGGAAGCACCTCAAAACCTTCCTCTTTGCCTCCACTTTATCTCCCCCTCTCCCCTGCTAATACTACTGAAACTGCACTTAATCTGCAACTGGGCCATTCAGCGTTCTCGGCCCAGCCACTCTCCCCTGCACTGCCTCCACGGCAACCCCTGCACTACGGGACTGTGTCTGTATCCATACAGCCCCCCTTCCCAGCACTTGTCTGCACTTACCTCGCACTTGACACCAGCTGGCCCTTGCTATTTATCCTGTATGCTGTATGCTAATAATCCTGTACTGCACTTTCCCCTCTCCCTTTCCCCCATGCACTTTTCCCTTCCCCTCTACCCTTGCACTGGCGCGATCTGAATGACACCTGGCCTAGTAAGACCGTTGTCTGTGTCCCCTTGTTCCCTCCTGCCTCGTTGCGCCTTGAAACACTTGTGTATAGACGCGTTACAAATGCCTCATCATATCATATCATACTAAACTCTCCCAAAATCGTAGAATCGGACATTAAGGTAGACAATGAGCCTGAGGGACTTCCGGGAGGGTGACAATCTGGGTTCACTTCTACCTGATCCGTTCCTGATCGAGATAGAGGTCTCTCTAACTCGCCTAGGGAATGTTGGACTCCCACAACTCTGTCCTTTGTTGAAATATCTCTCACAAGAGGGGGGGGGGGCAACTGCCTGCATCGACCATTTCCATCATCCGTGTGATCCGCTCAATGTCTATGGTCGATTTCCTTTCCAGGACCCTCTCAGAGAGCACTTCCGGTGTAGTAGTATGAAGTGCCACATTATGAGAATTAATATCCGGGACAGGAGGGTAGTATCCAAGGCAGAGAAAGGAGCCAGGGGCAAGCAGAGAAAGTGATTGCCCATTTCGCTGAACCTCCTCTACAGCTCCCTCGGGTATTTCTGCATCCCTGACCTCTCCAATAGCCACCAACCAATCCTCTTACCCCTTTGGGGTGGTTCTCGTTAAGCATGCTGTAATTGTATTGCCCCCTTGGTTTGATGGTGGGTCTGTAAACTTCCTCAAGTTTCCCCCTCCTCCTTCCCCCACGTCATTGGGGGTTGATGGTATATGCTGTATGCTAATAATCCTGTACTGCACTTTCCCCTCTCCCTTTCCCCCATGCACTTTTCCCTTCCCCTCTACCCTTACACTGGCGCGATCTGAATGACACCTGGCCTAGTAAGACCGTTGTCTGTGTCCCCTTGTTCCCTCCTGCCTCGTTGCGCCTTGAAACACTTGTGTATAGACGGGTTACAAATGCCTCATCATATCATATCATACTAAAGTCTCCCAAAATCGTAGAATTGGACATTAAGGTAGACAATGAGCCTGAGGGACTTCCGGGAGGGTGACAATCTGGGTTCACTTCTACCTGATCCGTTCCTGATCGAGATAGAGGTCTCTCTAACTCGCCTAGGGAATGTTGGACTCCCACAACTCTGTCCTTTGTTGAAATATCTCTCACAAGAGGGGGGGGGGGGCAACTGCCTGCATCGACCATTTCCATCATCCGTGTGATCCGCTCAATGTCTATGGTCGATTTCCTTTCCAGGACCCTCTCAGAGAGCACTTCCGGTGTAGTAGTATGAAGTGCCACATTATGAGAATTAATATCCGGGACAGGAGGGTAGTATCCAAGGCAGAGAAAGGAGCCAGGGGCAAGCAGAGAAAGTGATTGCCCATTTCGCTGAACCTCCTCTACAGCTCCCTCGGGTATTTCTGCATCCCTGACCTCTCCAATAGCCACCAACCAATCCTCTTACCCCTTTGGGGTGGTTCTCATTAAGCATGCTGTAATTGTATTGCCCCCTTGGTTTGATGGTGGGTCTGTAAACTTCCTCAAGTTTCCCCCTCCTCCTTCCCCCACGTCATTGGGGGTTGATGGTATAAGATGGGGGGATTCTAATTCAACAACCTTAAACCCTGTGTTCTGACACACAGAAGTGTTAGAACCATCACCAGTCTCATTGCCCAATGCTACTTGTGCAATCTTTAACTGTCACTGACACTTACAGCTTGGTGCCCATGGACAAGTGCTTTTGTTGTTGTTAGTATTTGTACATCGTGTAGCTCAAATGGTGGGCAGCACAGTTTGTTTATTTATTCAGTTTTCATACAGAAGACTTTATCTCTTTAAACAACTTCCACATACCCCACATACTCTGCCTGCCTCACATCTCGGCCACAAGCCTGTTCGGCGCCACCTGGTGCACATATGGCGCGCTTCCATACCAGTACTTAATATGGTTCGCGTGAACTATGTAATAATATGTTTCTATATCTGGCACCGCTAGGCCACCGTCCTCCGAGGGTAGGTAATCTCATTCCAAGCCACTCTCACCTGCTTACCAGGCCATATATACTTACTCAGCACCGTCTGAACCTTATCAAAATTATTATAATAATAACCTAATCTCCCTTCTGTCCTCATTCTCCTCCATCTATCCTCTGCTTTTGACATGGTCAACCATGCCATCCTGTTCAATCACCTCTGTGAGAACTTGGGTATCACTGATCAGGCCCTAGCCTGACTGACCTCCTTTCTTACAGACGACCCTCTCAGGTTCAATTTGCGTCTTTCCTCTCTTCTATCTCTCACTCTACTTGTGGTGTTCCCCAGGCGTCTACTTTCTTTCCCTGGCTTTTCAACTACTACCTGGCACCTCTTGCCCACTGCATTGCTACTTTCTGTTCCCATTTCAGTGTTATGCAAATGGCACCCAGCTCTCTTACAGGCACCCCGCAGCCACCTTTTCTCCTTCTCCCATACCAGACTGTCTGGCCCCAATTCAGGAATGGTGTGACGCCAATGATCTCTGCCTTAATGCCAGTAAGACCGAGAGCCTCCTCATTGCGACACCTGCTCCCTCCTTTCCTCTCTCTCTCTGGCCGCCCACTCTGGGTCCTCTTCCTGCTCCTTCCTGTGAAGCTAAGAACCTTGCTGCCATCTTTGACTCCACCCTCTCCTTCTCTCCTCACATCTCTATGAAGTCAAACTATCAGCTGCACCTCCTCAGAGGTATTCTTCATTTTCTCACTTTGCCCCAGAAGCTCACTGTCTCCAGAGCTCTGGCCCTCTGTAGGCTGGACGACTGCAACAGCCTCTTTCTAAATCTGCCTGCCTCTACGCTTTGACCTTTTCAACTTATTCAGAACAGGACTGCACAAGTTGTCCTTGGCCTCAAGCCCAGGGATCGTATCCCTCCAGCTCTGAGATTTCGTCATTGGCTCCCTGTGCCTGCAAGGATCAAGTTCAAGACCCTCTGCATCATCCACAAGACTTTGAGGCCTGGGACTACTCTACCTCCAACTTTCTCTTCCAAAACATCTTCCTTCTTGAGCTCTCTACTCATCCACCTCCAGCTCTCTTGAGGGTCAGACGCTTCTCCAAGCAGAGAGTTGGGGTGGATCACTCACCTTGGCTGGGCCTCCCTCTGGAACAGCCTCGCTGCCTCTCTCAAACTTGAGCAGAACCACCTCCAATTCCGGAAGCAACTCAAAACCTTCCTTTCTGCTTCTACTTTTTCTCTTCCTCGCCCCTGCTGATGTACCCGACTGCTCCGTGCACTGTTCACCTGCATACCCTCTGAACTTGGGTCCAGGCTTGTGCATGTCCAGTTGCCCTTGCACTGCCTCCGGGCTCTCCCAGCACTTAAGGGTCTGTACCTGCAATTCTACAGTCTCTTCTCTCTGCAGTTACAAGCCACCCGCTGGCTGCACTTATTGAGTTATCTGCACTTATCCCTTCCCCCCTCCCCTGGCCCTTCTCACCTTCCCTCTTCCCTGCACTTGCACAATCTGAACGACACAAGGCCTAGTAAGATTGTTACTTTGTCCTCCCTTTGTTACTCCCTCCTTGTCTTGTTGCGCCTAGCAACACTTGTGTACAGGTGCGTTATAAATGCCATATCATATCAAAATACTACTTAGGTGGGCGGACGGGAACATTTAAGAACACATACAGGAACTTTGGAAGTACAACCATCTTCACGACAGAAACTCTCGCTATCATAGACAGTGGGACACATGTCAACCTGGCCAGCAGAGCACTCACTGCTTCTAAGACGGCCACGTAGTTATCAGCAGTCTGCGTGCATCAGTCAACACCTTGACTCCCAAGTAGGTCACCCCGTCCTGGCACCACGTAACACCCATATCGTGCACACCTAGTATTAGCCGTAACGGAAGCAGCTCCAACTTCGACCATTTCATGCGAAGCCCCGACTACTCCCCGAATTCAGTCACTGCACCCACTATTGGATCAACATTACTTGCTGGGTTGGATGCATAAATGAGCAGGTCATCGGCATACATCAACGCTATGACTCTCTGCTTATAAAAGCTCTGTCTACGCTAAATATGCTCTTCTCTCAACACGCATGCCAGCGGCTTTATCGCCAATGTGAATAACAAAGGGGACAGGAGGCACCCCTGCCACATTCCACAGTGAAGATGAAACTGCTCTGACACCTCCCCATTGATCAGTAACCTCGCCCCGGGCCCATTATACAACTTGATCATATTCTGACCCATTCCCATTCGCACCAACATATTGAACAAAAAAACCCAGCTCATGCGATCAAATGCTTTCTCTGTGTCGAGCAGAATAGCGACTGCCCGTGCCAACGGTTCTATTTGAGAGAGGACCACAACTAATCTGCGCAGATTGAATTGTGTAGACCACCCTGGAATAAAACTACATTGATCCAGCAGCACCAGTTTATCCGTCAAAGGGGATAGCCTATTCGATAGCACTATGGCAAGTATTTTATAGTCTGCATTCAGAAGTGACAGCAGCCTATTCGAAGCGCATATTCTAGTCTGGCTTGGGCACCAAAGTGATAATCGCCTTATGCTTCGTGGGCAGCAACACCCGCTCCATCTGTGCCTCTGGATACACTGTGACAAGCAAAGGGGGCGACTGTCTGAGAAAGCTCCTTGTAATACTCCATAGCTATATCGTCTGGTCCCAGAGCCTTCCAACTGGCCACATCCGTAATGGCTTGCCCAACCTCCACCTCCGAGATGGGGCACTTTCCAGGCCAGTTCCATCTTTTCTAGGTACTCCATTAGCCTATCTTGAAGCACTGGCCCCATGCCTGATTCAATTGCGTGTAATACACCATAAAAGCCTTAGTTATGGCAGCCTGGCCGCTGTATAGCACTCCCTCCACCAACACCTCCCTAATCTGCACTGCCGGCATGTCAGCACAGATAGCCTAAGAGAGAAGATGGCCAGGCCTAGCCCCATCAGCAGATCTATGCGCATCCACCTCCACCCCCCCTAAGTATTGCACCTCCCTATAAGCAGCCTCTCTAACCTCCTCTACCTTATCCTTCACCAGTCCTAAGACTCCCCTCTTGTGATCTTTCTCATATTGTACCTCAAGTCTTCATAGCTCATCTAGCATGCCCCTCAACAACCTGAGTACACCATTTTCCTTGGATATGCAAATACCCATCAAATAAACCTTGTATGTCTCCCACGCACAGATCATTGTTAAAAGTAAGATCGTCCAGAGTAACACTCACTGCAGGTGGACTCAGGGCTGTAGTCACAAAGTCTTCATTCATGTCCACCCCATAAGCGGTACACTTTCGAACTGTAAGGCTTCTCATGCTGTATCCCAATTCCATTATCACAGCCACATCCTCCTGCAGAACGACAGTACTCTTTGCGTCCGGCTCAGCTGAAATATGCTCCGCCTCAGCCTCTGCTACAAGTGTTAAAGGGCCAGACCTGATCACTGAGGGAAATGCACTGGTTAGGTGCAGAGCGACTGCAGTACTCCATTCCTGATTTGGAGATATTTTTGTAAAGAGTTTGGATAGGTATGTATACAGTTTATCTTGCTGGGTACTTCCTCTTACTCTTTGAGACCCCAGTTTCAATTGGGGAAGGAACAGAAAAGCCTATCTGTCTCCAAGCAGACTGGTTATACCTCCCTTACTTTTCAACACACTAATGTGTTCTGCTCTTAAGAGAAGAAGAAAGTTTAGCAATCCTGGGCTATGATATGAGAGAAATCAAGCAAGGAAAAGAGAAAGTCGGAGCGGGAATAAATGAGAAACTAATAAAGAGAAAACACTCGAGATTCAAACACACAAAGACCGGTGAATCACCGGGAAGAGTGAGAACACAGGGGAAAACACTCATTAGCAAAGCCCATGAAAAATCATCCAGACACAGGACTAGCAAAGAACCGGACAGCAATCAGATTCACTGGTCTCATCACCAGCAGGAGATCCCACAAAACCACAAAAGGAGTGGTTTTAAGGGGCGAGAGGAAGAGATGACAGAAGATGAACTAGATCCAGCTCGGCGACCAAAGGGACCTGCTCAAAAAATAAAAAGCACTTTGGAACAAGCACCTACACCGGTAAATGATAAGAAACATTTCATACCACGATGAAAGGACAATAGCAATAAATCCCCAGAAACATGTGCATCTTCCGCAGCTCAGACACAGCAGAAAAATGTGCGACCACAAACAGTGTTGAGGAATCTAATTGGGGACCCCACGTCAAAAATCTATGCGCTTCCTGCAATTCAGAAAAATTATATCAACATGGCCTCCTGGAACACCAGAGGTTTCGGACATTTGACTGCGAAGAGTGATGTTAATTTGGGCCTATTTGACATCCTTTGTCTTCAGGAGACGTGGTTGCTCAACAAACCACAGATGGACGGATATATGATAATCAATACACCTGCAAGTTGGGGCTCGGCTGGACGTCCAACGGCAGGCCTACTGATGGCAATACGCTCAGGCAGTGGCCTGGAGGTGGCAGAACTGATCCACTCATCCCACTTATTCCAGGCTTTTATAATCACCTGGAAATACTTAGATAAAACACAAACCAAGGAAAAGGAGGAGAGGATCCTATTGATTAACAGATATTGGAACCCTGAAGCTATCGCGGACAAAGCTTACCTGGAAACCATGGACACTATCCTGGACGAAGCTAGTGCAAAACAATTGTACAATCATACAAAAATAAACAGACTTTAACGCCATCTGCCCAGGGAACACCTGGCCAAATCCTCACTGATCTTTGAACGAGGCAGGTTGTTAGAGAACACAATGGCAGTACGAGACCTGCATAATTTGCACTGGCTCTGAACAAAAGCGAATGCTGAGATTCCCTCATGGCAACGGGCAGGCCAATCTGGAACCATCAATCATACATACGTGTCCAAAGAGCTTCTAGAGCGGATTGACGGTTTTAGAGTAGAAAAAACTCTAAACAGCAATCACAATTTGTTAATCACAAGATGGGCTGCCCCTCAAAAGCCTCAACAATGTTTAGATCATGAACTAGAAGTGAGTGGGGGAGGCACACGCCTGAAACTCACAGAGAACTCAATCAAACAAATCTCAGAAAGATACACAATAGGCAGCAACAAAAGCACCAATAACTCTAAAGATCATAAGAGGGAAGTGGATTATACCCCTCTGTTAACAACATATGCACAGAAAAGAAAAAAAAGAACAAAACGCCACTCATAAATCATCTACATACGTATAACTCCGAAGTGGTAATAAGAAGACGAACTTTGAGAAAAATAAAAAGAGTGTTAAGGAAATCTGACACCTTGGAAAATAAAGTAAGATTGAAATGGGCTCAAAAAGAATATAAGTCCTGGATACTCCAACAGCGCCGATGTCTATACCAACTGGACTCAGAAACAATGCTGAAAACAATATGTGGCAGAAAAACCAAGGAGTTCTGGTCACTGATAAAAGTAACAACGACATTGAGTAATAATGCACTGTAAAATAGTGTTGGTGAAACACAGTGGGTGACACATTTCACCCACCTATACGGTCCAATAGTAAACGAAATACACGGGACAATCCCATCTGTGAGTCGAAAAGCAGGGAGTTTACAAACTTGGAACGTTCCCTGTGATGAAGAAGAGATAGTGGCCAAAATTAAGACGCTAAACAATTCAAGGGCTCCCGGCCCAGATGGGATATCAAATAGTGATTTAAAACAACACCCGGACACATGGGCCAGCTTCATCAGCAAAATCTTTAAGAACTGCAACCAGGAACAAGCCATTCACCCATCTTGGCAAAAGGCAATTGTGGTGCCCATTTTCAAGCGAGGAGATGGAGGATCTGTGTCATTACCGCCCTATATCACTCCTTGATGACATCTTTGGGGGGCTGGCCTTGGAAGCATTTCAAACCTGGCTTAAGACAGAGAACTACATCGACCCATTTCAGATGGGTTTTCCTAAGAACACAGGTCCGACCACCAATATACTTTTGCTTAGTACAATCAAAGCAAAGGTTCTCCTGGGTGGCCAGACAGTTTACATGGCTTTTGTAGACCTGGGCCAGGCATTCTACCAGGTCAACAGGGAATTGCTATGGAAAAAACTGGAAACTAAGAACTGTCCTGTCTCAATATTAGGCCCGATACAAGCCTTATACCAGGATACAACAATGAAGGTAAGGCTTAGTCAAGAGGGCCTTCTGTCGAAGGAAATCAGCACGGCCAGAGGGGTTAAACAGGGCTGTCCACTGGCCCCTGCATTATACAATGCATACTTTGCTGACTATGCAGACACAGAAGATGATGTCAGAAGTTTTTCACCAACGATGGGAGGAATTAAGGTTTCACGCCTTTTATACGCAGACAACATCATTCTGATGGACCTGACACCAATAGGCCTACAGAGGCAGCTGAATAATTTGGTGACTTATCTGAAGATAAACAACTTGCACCTGAATACAACTAAAACTAAAGTGATGTCTTGGGTGACAACCGCAAGAACGAAACAAGAAAAGGCAAACTGGTTTGTAGAAAGTTTAAAACTAGAAAAAGTAAATAACTTCAAATATCTGGGAATCATGATGAGCAGTAGCCCTTTAGAGACAGCAATGCAGGACTCGCTGTGGGCACAACTGAAGACCTTAACGAACCAAGCGATGGCAGTCGTCAAAAAATATGTTAGATTTTCCCTTATTGCTGTAATTAACTTTTACAAGTCCAAGGTGGTACCCTCTTTGCTTTATGGGACTGACACAATGTTTTTACTATCTGAAAAGATCTGGATTAAATTTGAGTTATTTTTGAAGGAGAGTATTGGGTTTGGCACAAGCTACACCTATGCCTCTCATCAGACAAGAATTAGGTCTCTCATCATTGAGATAAATCAAAGAGAGAAGCACGCTGATGTTGTATCGAACGTTAAACCAAAGGCACAGGAGCTGGTCAGCTTTGAAATGGAAGCTGGTAAAAACCGAGCTCTGACAGACTGGAAGACGCGAAACGTCAACTTACTGAAAGACCTAGATGATTCTGCGGAACTACTTCTAACAAATCCTGATAAGGTGACTAAGAAACTGTTCGAGCAAGATTGGATCATCACCGGAGAGAACGCAAACAAGTACAGTTTGACCAAATCATTCCCCATGTCACCCATGAAAGTGAATGAAGTTAGAAGTTACTTGGAAAAGTTTCCTGACACAAGCCTAAGCAGGATCTTTTTAAGATTCCGCCTGAATCAACTAAAAACGAACAAATTATTATTTAGAAGGAAATGGTCATCCTCTGAAAAGTGCAGATATTGAAAAGATTTGGAAAAGTGGAAACAAGGAACAAGTTACTTACCTGTAACTGTTGTTCTCCAGCATGGGTCTGGCATGGATTCACATGCTCATGAATATTCCCCGTCGTCAGGGAATCCTCGGTAAAGAAAAAAAATCAGTTTCAGTTTAGTTTCTGAAATGTCTTTCTCCTAATAACCAATCACTGGTCTCTGGGTCATACTGCCCCCAGCCAATGACTGCCCTCTAACTAAGCCCCTCCTCTGGCAATCATCTTCAGATTTGGTAGCACATAAAGTGGCAGAAAGACCAAGAGAAGAGCCGCAGAGGGGTAGGAGGGAGGTTTGCATGTGAATCCATGCCAGACCCATGCTGGAGAACGACAGTTACAAGTAAGTAACTTGTTCCTTCTACAGCATGGAGTCTGGCATGGATTCACATGCTCATGAATATAAGAATATATGGCAGTACACATGTGCACAACCACGGGAGGTGGCAAGGCTCAACATTAAGCATTTAATCAACTCAACATTAAGCAACTCCACGTAGCAGCCCTGCAGATGTCCAGCAGGGGTACACCAGACAAGAACGCTGTGGTAAGCTGTTCGAATGGGCTCTCGCACAGCCGGGCAATGGTCGGTTTGCCAACCGGTGACAGTGCATGATGCAGCCGGAGAGCCATCTGGAAATGGAAGCCTTCGAGAGGGCCTTCCCTTGGTTCACAGGTCCAAAGTTCACAAACAGTTGTGATGTCTTCCGAAGGCTCTTTGTGCGGTCCACATAGAACTTCAGCGCTCTAGCTACATCCAGCGAGTGCAAAGCCCTTTCAGCCGCCGATGAAGGCGACGGGAAGAAAACAGGTAACACCAAGGGCTCGTTGAGATGGAAGTCTGACAGCACCTTGGGCATGAAGGAGGGGTGCGTCCTCAGCACCACCCTTGTCTCGTGGAAAGTCAGGTATGGAGGTTTACAGGAGAGGGCCTGGATCTCTCCCACTCGTTGTGTGGAGGTGATGGCCACAGGAAACGCTGTCTTCCATGACAGGAACTTCAATGGTGCTGAATGCAGTGGCTCGAACGGTGGCCCCATGAGCCTGGTTAGCACCATGTTGAGCTCCCACGTCGGGGCCGGAGCCTTCACCGGCGGGAACGATCGGAACAGTCCTTTCAAGAACTCCTTCACCAGGCGATGGGACCATAGCGACGAGCGTCCCGGAGTTCTGGTGTAGCGAGAGATAGCCACCAAATGGATCTTGATGGAGGCATGCGCCAGCCCCGCCTTGGCCAACGACAGTAGGTACGGCAGCACTTTAGGGGCCATAATCCGCAGAGGGTTAATCTTATGTGCACGGCACCATTTATGTCCATAGCACTTGAGAGTCGAGGACGCCCTGGCCTTTGCAAGCACCTCCTTGCAGTCCGCCGGGATATCGTACCCTCCAAACTCTAGTGCTGCAGGAGCCAGGCCTGCAGGTTCAGCGACCCGGGGTCGTGGTGGAGGATGGTGCCTCCTTCTCTGGCGAGAAGGTCCGCGTCCGTCCGCAGTTTGACTGGGGGGGACACTGACATGTCCAGAGGTCCAGGAACCAGATCGGCCTCGGCCACGCCGGTGCGATGAGGATCATCCTGCACCGGGACCGTCTGAGTTGATTGATGAGTCGCAGCAGCAACGGCAACGGTGGGAATGCATACAGGAACAGGCCGTCCCAGGGAAATGAGAAGGCATCGCCCATGCTCCCCGGCTGGGGAAACCTGATGGCGAACAGCCGGCACTTGGTGTTCATCGCTGTCACAAATAGGTCGGTCTGGGGATTGCCCCATCGTTGGAATAGGAGATCCACTTGATCCTGCCGCAGTTCCGACTCGTGGCACGAGCGCAGCGCCCTGCTGAGTGAGTCGGTGATGGTGTTCTTTATTCCCACCAGATGGAAGGGTACCAGAAACATCCCTTGGGCGACGGCCCAGTGCCACACATCCTGGGCTTCCTTGGATAGGGCTGGGGATCTGGTGACTCCCTGCTTCTGGATGTAGAACATCGTGGTGGTGTTGTCGGTGAAGATCCTTACCACCTTGCCCTTGAGGGACGGAAGGAACGACCTGAGGGCCCAGAACATGGCTCGGAGCTCCAGGACATTGATGTGAAGTCACCTCTCCCCCAGGAGCCAAAGGACTTTTGCGTGGAGATCTCTGGTGTGCGCTCCCCATCCCTCCAGGGAGGCATCCGTCGTCACCGTCTCCTGATGTGCTGGGGTCTGGAAGTCCATGCCCACCGCCAGATGCGTGCGGGAGCCCCACCACCGGATCGCTTGGCGAAGGTCTCGTTGAGGAGATCCTGTCTTCGAAGCTGCCCGCCGCTTGCATCCAACGGGCGTCGAGGAACTCTTTCAGTGGACGCATCCGCAGCCTGCACAGACACGAGGTAGATGCACAAGGAGATTATGCCAAGCAGGAACTTGATGGACCTCACCATGGCCGCGTCCATGGTTGACAGCTGTCACACCTTGCCCAGGATGGCTTTTGTCCTTTCCTCCGACGGAGAAGCCAATTGCGCTACTGTGTCGAGCCTGGCTCCCAGGAACAGAGCGACTTGCGACGGTACTAAGTGACATTTCACGAAATTGAGAATCCCAGATCCGTGAGTAGTTGGACGGTCTTCGCTGTGTGCACGATGGCGAGTTCCCTTGTCTTTGCTCGGATGAGCCAATCATCCAGGTAGGGGTAGATATGGATCCCCTGCAGGCGCAGCCGCGCCGCCACTGGTGTTAGGCACTTGGTGACCACCCTGGGCACCGACTTCAATCCGAAGGGAAGGGCCTTGAACTAATAGTGTCGCCCTTGGACCACGAATCGCAGGAACTTTCAATGTCCTTTTAGAATGGGGACATGAAAGTAGGCATCCTCTAAGTCCAGCGACGATGGGAAGTCTCCTTCCTCCAGCTGTCCCAGCACGTGCTGGAGGGTGACCATCCGGAACTTCTGGGACTTGATGTACTTGTTTAGACGACGAAGGTCCAAGATGGGCCGCCATCCGCCGATCTTCTTCCTTACGAGGAAGTATCTTGAGTACACTCCGGAGCCCCGCAGCCTCTTTGGGACGAGTTTGATGGCTCCCTTTTTTAGCATCGCTCGTACCTCCAGAAGAAGTTGAGGGGTGTGGCTTTCCTTCCTGGCCACAGGTGGAATACGGGGACACTTCCTTAGAAATTCGAGAGTGTGCCCGCGGGCCAGGGCATCCAGCACCCAACGGTCGGTGGAGATGGACTACCACACGCTGATGAACTTCGCCAGCCGCCTCCCACTGAGGTGCTCAGCTGGGGGCCTGACGCTACAGCCAGTTCAGTCCTGCTTGGCCGCGGCCTTGCCGCCTTGGCCTCCTTGGCAACAACGAGATGCTCTCGTCTTGCCGCGTCCTCTGTAGGCCTCCTGCGACGGTGAGCGGGCCGCCTGGCGGAACGACGAGGAGCCGCCGCCGAATCCTTTCGAGGCACCTTGCTTGCCTCCGGTGTTCCGAAAGGACGGCCGTCGCTGTTGAAGAATGCCCAAAGCCCGAGCCGTCTGTGTCTGCCTTGATGACCTGCAGTGACTCGTCCACTGTCTTGCCAAACAGGTTGTTCCCGTCGAAGGGCATGTCCAGAACCCTGGTCTGGATGTCCTGGCGGAAATCAGTCGCCTTGAGCCAGCCGTGCCGACGAAGGCAAACGCTGTTGCCCATCTGGCGAAAACCGGTGTCCGCAATGTCCATGACCACCGTAATGGCGTGGTCCGAGGCCACCTCGCCTTCCTGTAGGATCTCCAGGGCCTCAGCCCTCTTGAAGGGGCCCCTGAGGGACCCTCGGGTGTGGAAACAAGGCACAGTCACCACACACGCCAGACACGAGGTTCTGTTCCCAAAATCTAGGGTTTATTGCAATACAAAATAGTCCCAGTTGGCCAAGTGGTCCCACGCCCCACGACGTGTGTCTAACAGACCTCGGGGGATGCAAGAGAGCGTGAAACGTACATCAGTTACATATATACAAAAACGGAGCATCTTACAATCAGTAATGACACATTTGATGCCGCCCCCAATTCATTTCCCTTTGAATTAGAGGCAATGATTGACCATCGTGACAAATATGACACCTTAGACCACCATATTTATTAACAGCTTGCAATCTCCAGTTTTACAGACACCATTCTTTGTTTGCGAGAACACAGTGTTTCTGTTTTTCATGGGCAAGCTGCGCGTAGGAGACTGGCACATACCAGGCCTCACTATCTCCAAGTTTCGATTCTCGCTCTTGAGGTCAGCCCGCTCTCTGGGGCCTCACTGGGATCAGAAAGGGGGGCCGTAAAGAAGATCATAATTCAACTCTTTAAATGCTAGTTTCGTACATTACTATTATTTCAGGAGACTCGCTGGCATTCGTGTACTGATTAAATGCCTTGCTCCCTGGGAGGGAGGGAATCGGGCATTTCTGTCTGGCTCTCCAGTGTAATGTTTCAACATGTTTCTTAGCCTTGGACCATTGAAGCGAAATAATATCTACAGCAAAGCAGTTTTACATGAGGCAAAGTGGCAACGCTAGAGAGAGCAGAGAGAGAAAACAAAGTGGCGATTCTGGTCATCTTAAAATGGCTTCACTCTAGTTGAACTAATAGCTACGTAATAACTAATGACTAATGAATATATATTCTTACACTGCAAATGAGGCGGTTGGTCTTCGGCCAACCGATTATCATTCATTTCCGGACCCTCAAGGGGTGTTTGGTTTTTCTGGACTGACAAACCCTCCTCTTGTCCGTAAGCCAAACGTCTCATCCATACATTGCATCCTCCTCCGACCAAGTATTTGGATTAGATTCGGAATCTGATTCAAATTCGGACTCCTGTACACTTGTTGTCTCCTCGTTATTATTATCAATATCAATTGCCATGAATTCTTTAATGGTTTCAGATTTGTTACTATGGCGAGTGCTTGGTTTAGTAATGTTTTTTCGTTTCATCATTTGTACACACTCTTCGCTAATTTCAGTACATATTATGGGGAGACAATGTATTCAACAACAACATGTCATGAATATTCCTAGGATTGCAAATAGTTTCCATCCCCAGGATCGCAACACTTCCCAGAACCAGGAGCTTATGTTCAATTCCCAACCGCCTTCAGGGGGATAAAGATCAGAACTTAACTCATGCAATTTTCTTATCGCCTCAAAGATCGTGGGGGAGGCGTCACTGACAAATACGCAACACGCTGATCCCACGATTTTGCAAACACTGCCGCGATCAACTAAGATTATATCAAGGGCCATTCTATTTTGTAGTGACATTAATCTAATTCCTCTTTCTTGAAGAGTCATATTATATAATATATCAGTGGTTCCATTTATTGTTTTTTCTAATATCCTAGACAGTAGTCTTATGTTATAAGAGTTTATCGCCTGGCCCCAAAATGGTATGAATGAAATTGCTATGTCCTCTATAATCAACCCGTCTTCAATATTACGGCAAGGTCGCGACCTAGTCAGTTTGGTTATGTCTGATGTTTTCAAAAGAAACACCCCAGGAAACAGAAATCCCAAATAACACGTACCTCCCCAGTTCCTAGGTAACCAAGGATATGCTTTTTCTCCACATATGAAATACACAGGATCTCCCACATATATTGGTTCCACTTCTTTATCAAGGAATGCTATATTCCTGGAAAGAACCCTTTTTCTTTAAACAGAATGGGACAGAATGAGGGTTATAATTCACTGTATATGAAGGGGGTTCCTCATCCTTATTCCCCTGTGGGTTCATGTGGAACGTGATCACAGAAGTTTTATAAGGTACAGACAATCTATCCTGTGGCATTATTGCTGGTGTAATTAATCGTCTTTTTTGGAACACGGAGCAACCCACCGGTTTCATAATCACTTCCTCGAATTCATTCATATTTGTTTTATCTAGCTGACCAGTTTTACTTTCGTTCCATTTCCCATAATATAGGGCACTCAGAGGAGCATAACATGCAGAAGTTAAGGGCAAGGACTGTACATACCATCCTATTCCCTGACCACCGTGCTGCGGCAGGTGGGTACAAACCCAACAATTATTTTTTCTTAGGATTGAGTGTGTCATATTCATTATTAACAGCAATGTGTTGCTCCCATATCCTTCCCTATGTTTCTCTTCCACTGGGGACAAGGTATAGGAAATCACATTGTCTGGGCTTTCCGTTGTGGAAATGTTCATCATGGGCAAAAGTACTTCAAGAGGGTGTGTTTCTTCTAGATACCATAATACTAATATGGTCAATATTGGGGCTAATATACTCATTATACACATTATTAAGGTTAGACCCAACATACAATTCTTGCGACCATCTCCTTTTTTCACCTTTTTATGTACTGCGTTTAACTCGCTATCAGCATTGGTGCAAGAGGGGGCATTTGCTGGTTCCGCCATTTCTTCTCTTGTCCTTCTTCTTCTGCTGTGCTCGTCGTGAATATCTCTTGTTCATGTGCTTCCCAGGATGTTGAAAAAGTTCAATCAATGTCTACAATCTTTTATGCCAGTTTTCTGTCTGCCTGGATTGCCTATTCATCTGGCAAGGCCTCCGTGCATTTTGCACATTGCTCTAGAATTTCAGAGCAGCTTCCTTTGTACCACGTGCGCCCCGCTTGTTCACTCGGGTTCCTGACACATGGATTTAGCACCGAGGAGTTGCGTTTCGTGAGCTGTCTAATTTGCACAACTCTTACGCCATCCTCCTCTAGGCCTCCGGTTCCCACTTCATCCGAAAATAGGAAACAGAGGCAAGAAATTCACCGAGAGATGAAAAAATGTGATCACTCCTTTCTGCTCCGTAGGTTGTACTGATTTGCTCCTGGTACCGTGTGATCAACAAATAGTGCGGGTGCACTTTCGGTCTCAAGCTTGGTGTCAGCCTGGGGCACAATGGCAGATGATGATGGGTGCCCAGGCGACAATGCAGGCTGTGGTGCAACAGAAGATGGTGGGCGCCACAGAGGTATGCGCTTGATGTCGGCCAGCAGAGATGCAGAATCTGCTGGACAACATTGAGGCACTCTTTGCTTTTCAGTTTTTATGGCAATCTCATCAGGCTTTGTTTCAGGATCAGGCAGTTTCTGTGGCAAGGGACTGGCAATGGCATTTTTCATTTCTGGAACCGCTATCTCTTTCTGGTCTTTGTCCCGATCAGTTGACGTGTGGAATGGCGATGGGACTTTCTTGGCGTGCGTGGCATGAATCCACGCCTTGCGTCCATCCATGCGTAATGCTGCCTGCGTGGTTAAAAGTACCTGGTAGGGCCCACGCCACCTGGGTGCTAGTGATGTTTTCAGCTCATAATTTCTGATGAGCACCAAGGCTCCGGGCTCTTATGCATGTCCTGGGCCAGTATACTGCACCGGTAATGCCTCCTGCACCTGCTTTACTAACAAATTACAGTAAATGCTGAGTACAGGGTATTCTACCTCTCTCATTCTTTTAGGCTGAGGTGTGCACCACACATTCGCCGGTCCCCCCATTATTATTTCATAGGGCGAGAGCCCAGTTCTGGCCTACACTGACGTTTTGCATGCACAGTAACGCTATTGGTAATGCATCTACCCAGCTTAATTTGCTACCTGAACAGATCTTACTGATTTTGGATTTCAAAATTCCGTTATGGCGTTCAATAAGACCGGCCGAACTCGGATGTCTCGAACAATGGAATCGCTTATCGATCTGCAATCAAGCACAAATCTGCATTATCACTGCACCTACAAACTGCGGACTATTGACCGACCATATGACACGGGGCGGACCAAAGCGAGAGAAATACTCTTTTAGCATTACCTTCGCCGTGCTCATGGCTGTGCAATCTTTCAAGGGATATGCTTCTACCCATTTTCTGAAAGCACATATGATCACCAGAACATATTTCAGATTTTGGCATCTCTCCATCTCTATGAAGTCAAAGTGAATCACTTCGAATGGCATAGAGGGAGGTCCAAAACGTCCTGTTGGAGTCACTGTTCCTTTTCCCACATTGTGCTGTAGGCACGTGATGCAGTTTTGTACCAGCCTCTCGGCATTCTTTTTTATGAGTGGATTTTCCCAGACCGTGGCTAAATGTTGGACTATTTTCTTCGCACAGATGTGTGTGGGACTGTGAGCCATTGTAACCATTGCATTTACATACGCATTTGGCAACATCCAATTCCCATTTATTTTGTCCACCCAACAACCCTCCAAATCCAGTTCCGCAGAGCCCTTGGCCCATCCCTGTATTTCGTCGGCGGTAGCTTCCGCCTGCATTTCTTTAACAGTCACAATTCCATTTTCTATCATGCAGGGCACTTCCTCCGATTGTACTGTCGACATTTTTGTACTCAAATCAGTAGCAGTCTGTTTCGCAATCTTGTCTGCAAATGCGTTTCCTTCTCCCACTTTACATGTTACCTTTTTATGCGCCTCGCATTTCACTATTGCCAGGTGCTTTGGACACGTAAGTGCAGACAGTAATCGCACAATCAGAGGGCCATGTTGAATTCTAGCCCCATGGGATGTTAAGAAACCCCTCTCGGCCCATAATTGGCCAAAATTATGAACTACGCCAAAGGCGTACTGGCTATCAGTATAAATATTTACGCTCAAGTTCTCCGAAATTTCACAAGCTCTTGTTAAAGCAATTATCTCTGCTGCTTGGGCGGAGTTATAAGGAATTCTTTTAATCTCCACAACACTTTTTAATGTCGTAACAGCATCTGCAGCAGTTGATGTGCCATCAGGTAGTTTAAAACAGGAGCCGACACAAAACAGTTCCCCATCTGGTTCTTTTAGTGGTGTGTCACTCAAATCAATTCTCCCTTTTGTTTCTTCCTCAGTAACCATTAGGCAATCATGGGGAGGCAATTCAGTCCCACCACTGTTTTCTCCGGGTATTGGCATTAATTCTGCTGGATTCAAAGCGCTACACCTCATAATTTGGATGTTGGGCGCGAACAATACAATTTCATAGCTAGTCAATCTAGCAGAGGTGAAGTGTTGCGTCTGAGTTCTATTGAGTAGAACATCTATGGCATGTGGCACCATCAAAATCAATGTGTGCCCTAAAACCATCCCTTCTGTTTGTTTCACTGACGCAGCAGCCGCTGCAAGAGCTCGCAAA
Source organism: Ambystoma mexicanum (assembly GCF_040938575.1). NCBI lineage: Eukaryota > Metazoa > Chordata > Amphibia > Caudata > Ambystomatidae > Ambystoma > Ambystoma mexicanum. Next base: position 646,803,417 of record NC_090923.1, read on the forward strand.
CATCGTGGTAGTGCATGCGCTACAGGGTCCAGCGCAGAAGAAAAATAGCTGCACAGCCTATTTCTTCCACCTTGTTCCTGTGTTAAGACAGACCACGCGCATCCTTCGTTCTCATGCACAAATAGCCTAAAAACCTTTTCATAATTCGGTGTGCCCAAACACTGCAAAGGCATCACAGCATCCTTTTTTGTTAATTCCACCATTGGTTTCACAACCAAAGCGAAGTTCATAACCCATTGACGGCAATAAGAAGCCATCCCTATTATCGCTCTCACACCTTTCTGTGTTGTTGGAATAGGCATACCAGAAATACTCTTTATTCTCTCTGGTGTTAATCTTCTTCCTTCCTTTGAGAGTAGGTACCCAAATAAGCTCCTTCTTTCTGACAGTACTGGAATTTCTTTAGGCTTGCTTTATGGCCATGCGTGGCTCGATGAGTCAATAATAGAACAGTACCTTTTTTACATATCTCCTCTGTATCAGCAGCGATTAGTAAATCGTCAATGTATTGTAACAATACACAGTCTGCTGGTAATTCTAACATGTCCAACTGCTCTTTCAACGCTCTACTGTATATGCTCGGACTTTCAGTATAGCCTTGTGGAATGCGTGTGAATGTGAATGATTGTCCTCCTAAAGTGAAGGCAAATAAATACCTGCTTTCTTGTGTACTGGAATGCTGAAGAAAGTGTTTTTCAAATCAATAACACTAAAGTATTCTGCCGAAGCAGGGATCATTGTCAAAATCGTAGTGACATATGGCACTAACAGGAATTGGGGATCTACCACTTTGTTCAGTGCACGGAGCTCAATTATGAAACGGTGCGGTACCTCATTACCCCCTTTACTACCTGTAATCTCTTCAATCACTCCCAATTTCACCAAATCAGAAACAATTCTATTCAATCCTTTTTCTCCTTCTGCTGAAATTTTATACTGCGGAATATGTGGTAACGTTATTCCTTCTTTCAATGTAATTTTTACTGGCTCTATTTTCAAACATCCCACATCGTTGTCATTCACGGCCCAAATGCAAGTTGGCACTGTACTCAATTCCCCTGTTAAGGGTTCCGCCATAAATTCAGAAGTCGGCATACTCTGGGGAGAAATAGTCAAAAATACCCCATCTGGTGTACAATGAATAACTGCGCTTAGTTTTTTCAATAGATTCAATCCTAAAAGATTCTCCCCACAATGCTCTGTTAAAAGAAATGGACAATGTTCAGTAAAAGGCCCTATTGTCACTGCCACTGATTTGGACTCAGGGTTTATTACTGGGGTACCTGCGAACCCTACTGAGATATTCTGTCGCCCCCTAACAGAGGTATGTCTGGAACCAAGTGATGATCTATCGAGTACTTTTGTGCCCCCGTATCTACGAGGAATCTATGCTCATCATTCCCAATTTCCATCTCTACGTAGAGCTCTTTCTGATTCATGGGAATTGACACCGGTTCCGACCCGTGTCCTGGGATGTCCCTATTGAGGTAACAACACGTCATCCGATGTGTAGTCACCACTGTTATTATAGTATGCACCTGTTTGGTTATCAAAAATGTTCCCCCCTCTCCCTCTATTTCCCGTTTGTATAACCTGCTGATTTTGACTTTGCGTAATTTGATTCGAAGCCTTGCCTTGATTCTGTGCACCATTCCCTTGATCATTCTGATGCTGCTGCATGTTATTTCTGTTGTGACCATTTGTTCCCATGTGCCCTCTGTGAGGCCTTCTCAGACTATATCCGCCTCAATTTTGCAAATGCGGTTTTGTGCCCGCCAGTGTCCTTCCTCTCTGCAGTATGCACATTGATTTAATCCCAAAGGCCCTCCATGCATATTCGAATTTCCCGTACACTGTGCATTTCCCCTTCCACTGTGGTGTCCTGCTATATGCTGGAGTAACACCCCTACTATCGACCGCAGAGCTTCTATTCTTATTTGCAAAGGACACTCATTACATCTCATTTATCTCCCCTACCGAAGTCCTAGGGCTTGACATCCATCTCATAGTTTCCCGCACACATACCTGCAATCTTTGTCTATCACCTATCTGTCCGGGTGGCGGCCAAGATTTCTGCATATACAGTCTTGACGCTCTCTTCCTGCCCCTCTCAATATTCCTTCTCCTATTCCCCGGTGTGGCGAGTACTTCAGAATACTCTTCATCCAATTCATTCTTTATTTCAAACAGTCGCTTCACATGCTCTTCTATTTCTTCATCTCTCCCTCTACTCTACAACAGGCTAATGCATTCAAATCCAACAATCGTTGTTCCATTGTCCTGACATATATTCCCCCATGCATTCCAACAATACCTGTCTTTCGTTGTTTATTCTGAAGTCATATAGGGACGCTAGCGTGGATACCTCATCATTATCGTCTATGTACATTTCCGCCTGTTCTTGCAGCTCACGCTTTCTCTACTTACTGATCGCGCTGCGAGTTACTCTCGTACATTCATTCTGCTCAATTCCACTCATGGGAGGGGCAGTCGGGACAGTGGCACCCTCTTGAATTACGAGGAGCAAAGGGACCATTGACAGTGGGATCCTTCTGCTGGAGCCGTTGTAATTGCGAAACACTCTGGGCTGGCTGGCTAGTGGGCAGTGCAGTATGTGATGTAGCCTGTGGCTGTGCTGGTGTTGGGAGGGGCTGAGCAACGGGAGGGGGTTGAGCGGCAGCTACTGCCGTAGTCTTTTTAGTTTCACTCCTCGGGCCGTTTTGTTTCAGTTAAGATTCTGTTTATTAATTTGTCCGATGAGTGTAGCTCTCTTTGTGGATACATTTGTTCTATATTTAATTCATCGCGCCGTCTTGTCTTTCTCAAGCTATTACTCCACTAACAGTTTGTACTATCGTCTTGCAGTAATTAGGCTTATTTTATAACTGAAAATAAATTTGATTTAACCAGTACAGATTCTTTCACTACTATTGTATGTGTTTTCATCTATGGGCGAAAAACCCATCAAAACTCGAATAATGGCAGGTTGTGTTGAGCTCCACACATGTTACGGCCCTCTATTTGTGATGCACTTGAACCCAAGTGCTCACATAGTTGGTTTTTAGGGCCATCATCAGGACATACAATTGGTTGAACAAAATGGGTTCAATCTGTTGCAAACCCCATAGGTCGCACTTCCAATAATACAATAACATAATACAACAATTTAAAACAAGGAATAATTTCTACAACACACTCCTGAAACTTTATTTACTGGTAACATGGTTACCCCCTTCAACAAGTAAAACAGTGTATTACCTTTTAAATTCAGGTCGGAGCAGTAGGGATAATCAAGAGATAAAGCCAGGAGAACCACTTGCTCTGGCATAGATTGTTCGAGGGGGTTCAATTATTTCCTCTAAAGAGACAATAAACAGAGAACCTGTCTCATACTGTCTATTTTAGTGTGATGCGCATATCTTTACATTTTAGTTTACAAATTGTGTTTACATGATTGCTATATTGTTTAACTGATCTAGGATAGTTTATAGGCAAAATAAATGCATACTGCCCTGCACAGTCTTTGCTGTTTCACTCGACTGGCAGATCATATGCAACTGGAGACACTTCTTCCTGCATGCGTGTGAGTAAAGCACGCGATCTGTGACAAGGAACACAGACCAGTAAATATACTATGTCTTGAGAGGATAGCCCAGGGGCAATGTGCTCATCTTGGAAGCAAGACAACTCGGGTCAACGCAGGTTCGATCCCTGGGTCCGTGCTTAGAAACCTCTGGGTATTAAGTGCGTTATAAATAACCAATCATATCATATTCAAATTTGTTTTTCTACTTTGTGCACACGGATGTTACTCCCTGTTTTGGTGACAAAGTCCCCAAATTTCATACATCAAAAGAAAACATGGGGCGGTAAAAGGGGGGGGGGCGTTGGCTGTTTGTCGATCTATCCTCACTGTGTTACTATGCACAATTTTGCAGTCTGCACATATATAATTTATTATGCAATGTTGGCGTGCACTTGTTGGTAAACCAACATGTAAATCTGCGTCTTACCTCACGAAACGCTGTTGTGCAACTGTTCTCTAAGGTGCCGTTTGTGCTTCAGATGACGAATACTGAGTGCATGCTAAACGCTTTGATGTTGGAACGTGATTATGACTGGGTGTGCGTCCACCAAGGAAATCCCTCAGGATATTCACACTGTCTTTTTGTGGTATGCAGGTGTATAGAGCTTCCACATCCAGGGGTACTAGGATATAGGCTCAACAGAATTCATCTTTAAATGCATTAGAATTGCACTTACCAAAAACTACTTGCTGTTCGATGGTACCTTCTATAACCAAAGACACGGGACAAGCATGGGGGCAACTTTTGCCCCTGACAATTTATGACGAAGACAACCCACATTGCTCTAACATCAGTGATGCTGTCTTCATGGTTTGGAATGGCGACCCAGAGTAATTAAACGTGTTCTTGACATGGCTGAATAATCAAGACCCTAATATCAACTTCACCATGAGCTATAAACGTGAACAGATGCCGTTCTTAGACTTGCAAATCATTAAGTTCCCAACCAAGAAGTTAGACACAACACTTAAGTAAACCAACAGATAAAAACACCCTTTTGGAATTTCATCCATTAAGCCTGAGGAATAATCTCCCAGTTGAGCAGTTCCTCTGGGTCTGCAGAAATTGCAGCTCTAATGAAGAATTTCATAAACAAAGCAAATAATTAATCTGTCGTTTAAAACAAAGAGGGTATCCCACATGAGTAATTCAAAACACCTGCACCTGGGCAAAACATCCCCAAAGAGCAAAGTGTTTGATCCTCAGACAAAGAATTTAGACAAATTACTTGCATCACAACATGTAGTCCAATCAGTAGTAACCTGAGGAGAATCATCTTAAAGAACTGGAAAATTATACTTACACCAGGTTTCACCCCTAGTAAACCCAGATCCGGCTACAAAAGACAAAAAAACCTAAAGGACATCTTAGTGCACACCTACGAAAATCCAAAATCTCTTTGTGGCAAACAAAAAAACACTACGGGACCTACCACTATGAGACACTATAAATGTGGAGGTTGTTCAGTGTGTCAACTGACCCAGAACATGAAGGAAGTAGATCTTTATGGCTGGAAATGGCCACTAAGATCTTTCTCCAATTGCAAATCAGAATGGGTGATTTATGGGATTAGATGCCCCTGTGATCCGATTTATATCTGAAAGACAAAATGAGCAGTGAGACAACAGATCTGGGAGCATCGCTCATGTATTAAAAACAAGTTGGCAGACAAACCTATGGTAGCACACTTCACTGGACATCAGCATAAACACACAGACATCTTGAGGTTCATTATCCAGAGTATTGAGGCATCACCAAGTGCCGGCAATAGGGATAAAAGCAGAACAAAAGTGGATTTTTAGGCTCAATACAGTCAATCATGTATTAAACACCTGTATTGAATGGGGCTTATTTATGCATGACAGATCATCATTTGCATTTTTGCATGGAGACGCTTGTGTTAAGCCAGTATCAGCAAGGGTGGTTGCTTTGGAGGAGAAATATAGTTTTTAAGTGCAAGTGAGGCTGTTCTTTCTTTAGCCGAGGATTCCCAGCCTGGCGACGGGAGTGTTCGTGAGCGTGCAAGTACGTGCCGGACCCATGCTGAAGAACAGTGGTTACAGGCGAGTAGCCTTCCTCTCTCAGGCCCCCTTTGGCATCCTCTCTCTCCCTCCACTTCCTTTTTCCTCCTTCTCTCTGACCACACCGGACGATGTTTCTAGACAAGTCAATCTATGAAAGTGTTGTCCAAACAGGTGCTCCCCTACACTCCACAACCATCAAGGACCACATTGCCACCCTCATTCCAACCTTGGCCAATTTCTGCAATCACTCTTTCACCACTGGATCTTTCCCATATCTCTTCAAGCACTCCCTTGTGCACCACTCCTTTAAAAAAGCCTTCTGCTGATCCTACATGTCTGGCAAACTATAGCCCGATTTCTATCACTCCTTTCCTGGGCAAACTCCCGGAAAAGCTGGCCATCTCCCAGATCACCCTCCACACTCAATCTGTTGGCTGCCTCCGAGACCACCAGTCTGGCTTCAGAGCAGTCAGAGGCACGTTATCTGCTCTCCTGTACATCTGCTCTCTAACCTAGACTCCAGATTTCCCTCTGCCCTCCTCTTCCATGACCTTTCCTCTGCTTTCAACATGGTCAATCACGCCACCCATATCAACCGACTGTGTGAACCCGGGCATCACGGATCAGGCCCTGTTGTGGCTGACCTCCTTCCTCCTGGACTGTCCACCCAGGTCCAACTTGCGTCCTTTCTCTGCACCACCTCTCTCTCCACATGTGGTTTCCCCAGGGCTCTATCCACACACCCTGGCTCTTCATTGTCTATCTGGCCCCTTTGGCCCACCAGATCTTCACCTTCTGTTCTAACTTTCAGAGTTATGCAGATGACACACGGCTCTCTTTCAGACTTCACTCAACCTCCTCTCCACGGTCACTCGTTCCTGACTGTCTCTCCACGATTCAGGATTGATGCGGCTCCAACTATCTTTTCCTTCATGCCAGTAAGACGGAGATCCTTCTCTTTGGGACCCTTGCTCCCGCTTTCCCTAACTCACGATGGCTGCCCTACTTGGGCCCTCTTCCCTTGCCTTTATACGAGGAAAAAAACCTTAGTGTCCTCTTCGACTCCACACTCTCCTTCTCTCCTCACATCACGGACCTTGCAAAAAAAAGGCCCACTTCCAGCTGCAACTCCTCAGAGGCATTCTACCTTTTCTCACTTTCCCCCAGAAGATCTCACTGTCTCCAGAGCCCCAGTTCTCTTCAGGCTGGACTACTGCAACAGCATCTTTCTCAATCGCCCATCTCTACTCTTCGTCCTCTGCATCTAATCCAGACCTGGACTGCATGACTTCTCATTTGCCTCAAGCCCAGGGACCATATCTCTCCAGCCCTGAAATCTCTCCACTGGCTCCCGGGGGCAGCACGGATCACGTTCAAGACACTCTGCATCGTCCACAAGGCTTTATGGGTCCGTGGCCTCACTACATCCAATTGTCTCTTCCAAAATACCTTCCTTCTAGAGCCCTTCGCTCCACTACCACCAACTCTGAGGGTCACGCGCTTCTCCAGGCAGAGAGTTGGGTGGGGGGTAGATCTCTCCTCTGCAGGTGCCTCCCCATGGAACAGCCTCCCTGCCCCTCTCAGACTTGAGCCAGACCACCTGAAGTACCAGACACAGCTCAAGACCCTCATTTTCTCCTCTGCCTTCTCTCTCTCGCTCCCTTGTTAACTTACCTGAATGCTGCACTGACTGGTTGCTTGGTCCCCTCACTCACTGTTTCCAGGCTCCTTCGCGACCAGTCTTCCTTTGCATTGCCTCCTGGCCTACCTCACACTTAGGGGCTATAACTGTAGCCCCTTTAGCCCCCCTTCCCCATGAACTTACCCAGAGCTGTGTTGCGTTGGCTGCACTCACTCAAAGCCATGCGGACCTGATCGCACTTCCCCCTTCCTCTCCCTTGCACTTCCCCCTCTACTTTCTCCTGCACTTCTTGTTGTCGCACTTACATGATCTGTATGACACAAAGCCTAGTAAGATTGTTTGTCTTGTCCTCCCTATGTCTTCCCTCCCTTGTGTTATGGCACCTAGAAACACTTGTATACAGGCGTGTTATAAATGCCATATCATGTCATATCAGAGTTAACCAGGTCAGGCTATAAGGTGAAGTAAATCAGATGAACCAAAGTATGAAGAATGGAGATAAATGTGTTTCTAAGGTCCATTTGACAGAAGCTGAGAAATGAGAAGGATGTGTTTGGTAAGACTCATTTTGACAAATGGAAGTGAACTATTGAAGATCCCCCAACGAAGGTGACCCAGCATTTAAATACAAATAAAATAATTCAAACCTAGTCAGCCCTTTTTTTGTTTTGTTTTTGCCTCTCAGTTACATTTGTCTTCCTGCATCATTGGCTGCCAATAGCCATAAAATACTGATGCTACACTGGCTGATGAATAACTTCTATAAAACTGAGATTACTGCAATGTCTCCAGCACCTCCTCTATCCTGCCTTCTAATCTTTCGCCAAGATAGTGCTTAGACAGTCAACTGGTTGTGAACCAGTTCTTCTAATAGATTATGTCCTCCCACGGATTGCTCATCTTTGGTGAGTTCGTAGGACTGCTTGTGGCTTTGGAAGCCTTCTTGGGCTGTTTTGAAGGGACGAATGGAGCCGCCTTCTGGAACACATCCAGCATCTGGAGACATTTCTCCCAGTCAGGCGCAGACTTCCTGGGAAAGTTAACCAGTTTGTCAGGTGAGGAGTCTGATGAAGACAACCTCAAACAATAGCATAGTTTCTTTGTCTTTTTTTGTGAAGAGGACGAATGGCGAGACCTGGATCTCGAGGGCTTTCAGTGTTTAGAGGGCTTCATCACAGGGGAAACTTCCCTGGGTTTGTCCGGTGACCTCCTTTTTCAAAGGGGTAGGTGAAGGGATTTAGAAAGGGTAAAGCATGAAAGAGGAGTATAGGGGTGCACAGACAGGTTAAGTAAAAAGTCTGAAAGTAGTAAGATTTATAAATAAGAAATGTATCAACAAAGGGTAGTGTTCAGTATTACAATCAGTCTTATGGTGCAATCGGGCTGTCGTCACAAGGCCACTTGGGACAGAAGAAAGCAAAATAATCCAAAGCTGTGTATTGCTACACAGCAAGCCCAGATGCACTCAAATAGGGAAAAAGATATCCCTCTATTTCTATTAAAATTCATTAAACATTTGGTGCCAAAAGAGGCGTAAATTTTACGATGTGTTAACAACGTGTGAACTTCTCTTATTTGCAACAGAAAGGGTCATTTAGAGCATTTGGCAGTATTATTCAGGATAAAATATACAGTCATAGAGGTCAAACCGATAGGACAATCAGAACGAAAACACTAGAGCTGACTTATGGATTTTAATCTTCTGAGTCCAACAAGTTGTACATTAGTAAGCAAACAGTAGTACAATCAGTGTTCCCTATTTGCACATGGAAAGGACACTTGTAGGTATTCAATATCACAAAGGTGAGAGCAACAAGCGTTTACAAAAAACCGCTTGTAAGGAGTAACACAATTGTAAAGCTGTATAATGGTTACAGTGCAAACAAACTCTAGATGTATGGATTTGATCATTCAACAGTTCATAAATGAAGTCTCATATTCAGGTGTGACCCGAATAAGACCGACGCGTTTCGGTTCATGGAACCATCTTCAGGGGATAGACTTCATTTTTATTTTCATAAACATTAGATTCTAACACAGTCTCTGTGGGGTAGGAAAGAAAAAAGATATTTCAATAAAAACTCTCTGATATACATGAAGTCAATTAACATAGTGAGACGAGTCAGAGTCACTAACCTTGCTGATATAAGTGCCAGGAAACAGACAGGTAATCCAGACAAGAAACAACGGATAGCCAAAAACCACAGTATGTTGGGGTATCTATGGAGGTAAGGACAAAGGTTAAGCTATTAAGCCCACCAATAACAGGCAATCAGTCCATAGTGAAGAGAAAGAGAGATTTAGAATATAAGTACAGACAGTAAACAATGACAGACTACGACAAATCGTTAGGCATTAGCCCGTGCGAACAAATGCAAGTAAACTGCATGAACAAGGGGAATTGGAGGCTTTAGAACACTGCACAAGTGCAGCAACACATACCGGTAAGGTTTAGCTGTACAGTGAAGTCCAAGGTATATAATAAAAGCGAGTACAATTATATAATACTAAAGTCTCAACCAAGCGAGGTACGTGGACCAGGTTATTGCAACGTGTAACTGGTTTCAGGGAAACAAAAAATGCATACCTTCCAATGCGAACACGCAATGAACATCTCGCCGCTGCAGTGCGAGCGAAGAAACTGAGCTTCCCAAAACTACAGCATCGTCTTGGTAACCCCGCGCATTTCAATTGAAATGTGTTATCTTGGAACAAATCACAGCAGGAAGCAGGGGTGGAGATGTGCAGCGTAAACTATTGCAACGTGAGATTTTATGGATTGAACTGTTGGACTCTCTAAGCCCACGTGGCATGAATACGGAATTCGACCTTATGTGCTTTGTATAAACCTGTTGTCTCTTTGAAAACTAGTATGCTCTGCTTGTATTAATATGTCACTCCAATGAGCACCAGTCACACACTCTGCGATCATTATTGTTTGTGTGTTTTAAATTTGACAACATGTACCATCCAGTACGGTACTTACCGCATGATGTATTTTCATTTGTTACCCCATTGCTTTGTTGAGCTCCTCCTCACCTCTCATCGAGGTAGACTGTTGACCTTTTACCTCCCTGATGTTCTCAGTTCTCCTACGACTTGTGATGTCTCCTTGTCAGCTATTCTTCAAGTTGTGACATGAATCTGACTCTCCCTTCTGCCTTGTTGTTGGCTGCTTGCCCGCGCCCAGGGCTTTGAGTTCTCCTCTACGTTTCCATACATCCCGTGGCCTCCTTGAATTGCCCATGGAGATTAGACTCCTCCATTGTTGTTGATTACTGTCTCTGTTCCTTTTTTGGCTTTTTAGACCTTTTCTCTTACCTTTGTGGATGCTGGTTAGCTTCTGCTGACCGATCGCCATGATTAATCACTTGCCGCGCCGTGGGGGAACCCTGTAGTTCCTTTGGACTACGGTTGTTGCCCCCACGCGCGCGTCATTTTAACCCCTTGACTAGGTCTTATGTTGGACACGTACTGCCCTTCTCTTAATGACCATTTGTCATTTAACAGCTGTTATGTGCAGCCCTTTCTCCGGACTGCTCGAGACCGCCCCGTCTCTTTCAGTGTGTCACTCTTGTTTACTGTTACATTACCTTGGCAACGCTGCACTCGTTGGTGCCCACACCAAGATGGACGTCGCTTTTGGTGCTCTCACGCGCATGCGCGGGGTTACCAAGACGACGCTGTAGTTTTGGGAAGCTCAGTTACTTTGCTCACACTGCAGCGGCGAGATGTTCATTGCGTGTTCGCATTGGAAGGTATGCATTTTTTGTTTCCCTGAAACCAGTTACACGTTGCAATAACCTGGTCCACGTACCTCGCTTGGTTGAGACTTTAGTATTATATTATTGTACTCGCTTTTATTATATACCTTGGACTTCACTGTACAGCTAAACCTTACCGGTATGTGTTGCTGCACTTGTGCAGTGTTCTAAAGCCTCCAATTCCCCTTGTTCATGCAGTTTACTTGCATTTGTTCACACAGGCTAATGCCTAACGATTTGTCGTAGTCTGTCATTGTTTACTGTCTGTACTTATATTCTAAATCTCTCTTTCTGTTCACTATGGACTGATTGCCTGTTATTGGTGGGCTTAATAGCTTAACTTTTGTCCTTACCTCCATAGATACCCCAACATACTGTGATTTTTGGCTATCCGTTGTTTCTTGTCTGGATTACCTGTCTGTTTCCTGGCACTTATATCAGCAAGGTTAGTGACTCTGACTCGTCTCACTATGTTAATTGACTTCATGCAAATCAGAGAGTTTTTATTGAAATATCTTTTTTCTTTCCTACCCCACAGAGACTGTTAGAATCTAATGTTTATGAAAATAAAAATGAAGTCTATCCCCTGAAGATGGTTCCATGAACCGACGTCGGTCTTATTCGGGTCACACCTGAATATGAGACTTTATTTATGAACTGTTGAATGATCAAATCCATACATCTAGAGTTTGTTTGCACTGTAACTATTATACAGCTTTACAATTGTGTTACTCCTTACAAGCGGTTTTTTGTAAACGCTTGTTGCTCTCACCTTTGTGATATTGAATACCTACAAGTGTCCTTTCCATGTGCAAATAGGGAACACTGATTGTACTACTGTTTGCTTACTAATGTACGACTTGTTGGACTCAGAAGATTAAAATCCATAAGTCAGCTCTAGTGTTTTCGTTCTGATTGTTCTATCGGTTTGACCTCTATGACTGTATATTTTATCCTGAATAATACTGCCAAATGCTCTAAATGACCCTTTCTGTTGCAAATAAGAGAAGTTCACACGTTGTTAACACATCGTAAAATTTACGCCTCTTTTGGCACCAAATGTTTAATGAATTTTAATAGAAATAGAGGGATATCTTTTCCCCTATTTGAGTGCATCTGGGCTTTCTGTGTAGCAATACACAGCTTTGGATTCTTTTGGGATTTAGAAAGGGGCCTACCTACTATGAAGTTTTTACTTACTTTCCCTGAAGGCCATCACCGTCATCGACTGACAGGAACCGCAGATGTCGACTTTTTGGTCCACACCCAAGCACCAAAGGCAGATCCGGTATGGGTCCGTAATGGATATTTTAGTGACAAAATCAGAGCACCGTTTAAAACTGATCTTTGGTGTAGATATCACAAAAACCTTTAAAACACCATATGCAATGAGAAAATCGCTGACACGACGAACAGTCAGTGTGCTAAGCATGCAGAAAAACAGAACTGAGGCAACGGGTAAGCTACGTATACCCGAGTTGATGTTGCGTCCGAGGACCACGACTCGACAACGCACAGATGCCCGATACTATGAGCAAATATTTCAAAGCTGCAGGCAGACTTGTGAACGTATTGGGGATGAGGAATACGTGGGAGGAAGATCCAGTCAAAAGAACCAGGGGTAAGTAATTTTTTCATTGCATCCACCGTCATGGCCGCCAGGCTGAACCTCCTGAACATCTGAATGATCTGTCCAATTTTCCTTTCAGCCTACTGATACTAATCCCACCCCTTTTGCTAAATAAGATGGACTACTTCTCCAGCCTTTCCATTAGATTCTCTCTGTGCTCCTTTATCCCACTTGAAGTGGAACTGTATTTTACAATCTCCATCACATTCAATTTCCCACCAATCTTACCTTCCTCTTCCCACTTCCTCCATGTAGGTTCAAAAGTATCACTCAACTTTAAATTCCTTCTTCATATTTTCAAATAAAGCCATGTTCCAGCCTCTGTCCCCAAAACCTGGCTATATCAATCTCTTACCCACCTTACTTATTCTGCACTCTCAAGCCCTCTTTGGCCTCTGTTCCCTTTCCTAGCCACGCTATCTCCCACATTTACTACTTCACCCTTTTTGTATACCCAACATATGAACTACCCTGATGTCGAGTCATATCCACCATATCACGTATCAAGACTTCCCTGCAACTTTTATTAAATTTTCAGGTGCCCACATTTGGGGTTGTTCCATCATTTTAATGGCTTAATGTAAAGAGCTTGTCCAAGCTATTGCCACTCTTCAAATGAACACAAATACAAAATAGGATTAACTGGGGGGTCAGGGTGATACTCGCTTAAATCAGGAATTCAGGCTGTGGTAGTGGAGTTGAGCTGGCACTGTGGTTACATTATGCCAATTCATCAGTTGTGCTTCTCTTGCAAATTGTGTCAGTGAATTTTCCCTCAGGGAGAGAGGCCATGCACATGTATGGCTTTTGCAGGGTGGTTTCTACTTCTTTCCCTATTGCCTTTCTCCCATTGTGGTTTCCCAGATTCACGTTTTTGCACAGCCTATCCTTGGCTCTGTCATTTCTGACAGTTGGTTTGGCATTCCCAGTTTACATACTTGGGATTTGCAGTGGGCAACTAAAATCACTACCTGACCACCATATTCACTATCATGAATATGGTAGCTCTGTGCATCCTTATCCCATTACTGCTTATCGCACATATTCCTGTTTTTCTTTCTGCTTCCTACACAGACTATAGTCAAAGTACCTCAGGAAGGGACCGAATGTAGTTTTCTCAGACAAGGTACAGGTACCGTATTACAAATACAGGGGTGAGGTGATTGGCATTGTGTAAAAAGGTACATAACATTGGTTTGACTTGCAACCTAAAGTTAGGGGGGTGGTGCGGGAGCCGTAGGTACCTTCGTACAAGTCAACATTTCCGTAGGATATTGGATAACCATGTCTTTGTGTACTGGTGCTTTTATTGACCAGCAGAATTGCTTCAAGCAATTATGCGCTTACCACTACCCAGAATTCCTCTTTCTCCCAAAGTCTCCAATTACTGTACATTGCCTTACTTGAGTGAGTTATTGTAGTTTTTATTGGTTTCTGTCATTTAAAGCCTTATTTCCATAGACTGATTAGACATTTCTTTCATTTTGCTACTTGCTGTACTGGTTTTGTTGATGCCTCCTTCCTGGCACACACCCTCCTAAGTGTAGCATCCTGCTTCGGCCCATGGTCCCTTAAAGAGGTACATGTGTGTTTCATTTTTGTCTGCAATCACTGGTGAGGTGGTAGTAGTAGTTTGGGCTGACAAGTTGTTTACAAACAACTTCTATTCCCTGTTCTCCGGCAGGGCAGTAGCCATTTAATCACCGGAAGCGTTTCCAATTGCTGTTGAAGAGAAATGCAAGCTTGCAAGCCCTGGGTGCGGAAGTGAGAGGGGTCAGAAGGGAAAGGGTCAGCAGCAGTGTGGGGATTGTTTGCATTACAGGGCCAAAGAGGTTAGGTCTTTTAACACAAAACCAACTTACTAACCACCATCCACTAGTGTATGGCTTTACTCTGCCTCATGCTAAACATCTCAGAGTGCAAGAGTGAAGGCGAGTGGGAAGGAGATCAGAGCATTGTCAGCAAAGGGTGATGGTTTAAGCCAAAGATCAAATAAATTTGATGCATGAGGTTTGTAGAAAAAGAGAAGTTGACCCATAGGGAACACCCAGTGCGAGAAGTCTCTGGCAGGAGGTGCTGGAGTCCTATGAGATGGAGAAGGAGCAGTCAGAGAGGCAGGAAACCCAGTCGAGTACAGTGTCTTTGAAGCCAAGTACAGAAAGAAATTGGAGGGAGGGATGATCCATGGCGTCAAATGAACTGGAAAGGTCTAGAAGTATGAGAACCAGGCACAGCTGAGAGTGGTGGGCAGTATTTGGTTTTATATAGTGCAAACCTAGCTAAGAAATAATGGAGTGCTGTACAAGTAATTTGAGGTTCATAGGTTGGTGGAATGGGAGGTTAGAGGTTGTATTGACTTGATTATATTACTTTGGTGGTATATATTTAGGACTATCCAGTTCTATGTGACACCTAGGTATTCCCTGAAGAACAGTCTCGAGTTCCTCCCTGAACTGCAGGAGCTCAGTTCAGGGCGCGTTCCTTATAGTGACCGCAATGGTGTTGGTTGCAGTAGGCTGGGTAGTAGCCCACTTTTTTTCTGTGTGTGCCAGTTTAGTCTCAATCCTTGCAATGGTATGGCTCCTAGAGGGGTGTGCCCCACCTGAGCCCATGAGTCTTGTGACTAGGTAGGCTGCTGTTCAGGTGTCTTAATTGGTCCTATTGAGGGTGTGGGGGGCAAGCCAGGTGTGTGTGGGTCGGTTGCTAGTGAGAAGGGTGTTCCCGCCATTTAGTGTAACATTACCAGACTCTGGATCATGGTTCTGAAATCCTCAGGTACAAGGATTGTTTTCATCATCTGGAGGTGTGCTAGTTGATACCAGGCAGTGTGTGCTTTTTTATTTGATATGTTGCCTAGAGGGGAGGTTGGTTTGGCAGATGGGACCAAGTGATGTGTCAATCCATCACAGTACATGTCATTTCACCACCCTTGGATGACCTGGTCAGATGGATGGCCTTGTAGGATGAATTCTGTTCTGGCAGGTGAGGTTTGGATGAAGGCAAGGCATTTCCTGAGGCGTAATGTGTGAGTACAATTCACTTTTAGGTATAACTGCGTATCATCTGTGTATTGGTGAAGTGAGTTATTGGTGGTATTGAGAAGTGATATGAGTGGCCCTGTATAGAAATTAAAGATCACTGGGGAGAGTATTGATCCCTGTGGGACTCCACAGGTAACATGGCAATGATCGGATCGCACGTCATCTGTCTGGGCTGCTCGGTATTTGTCTGAGCGGTAGGAGGCAAACCATTTGAGGACTGTCTCTGTGCACACCATTCTATCCTTAAGTGGGTTTGTTAATTGGTTGACTGTGTTAAACATGACAGAGGTTGGGGGAGGACCTAGAGTGTAAAGACCTATTTATCCATGTTCTGGAAAGCATCCTCTGTGATCTGTATTATAGCAGTTTATGTGCTGCATCATTGTTTAAATCCAGATTGATGGTCACGTACCAGGCCATGTTGGTTAATCGGATCAAGGAATTGGCTCGAATGATTTTAACAATGAAAGGAAGGATTGTGCTAGGCCGGTAGTTAGAAATGCTGTCTGGGTCTAGAATGCATTATTTGCGGAGTGGGTGGATTTATCCTTTGTGAGGGTGTCTTGATCAAACGAGCATTGACTAATTGGAAGCGGTGGTAATAATAAGGTTACTCACCGTAGTGATCACCTTACTCCTACTCCTAGAGGAAGAACCAAGTCTCTGGAACCACCAGGTCGACATGCTCTCTGACTGTGCAAACATCTGACACGTGGCCAACAGATCCGCCATTCTGTCCCCGGTCAGGTAAACTCTGCAGTCGATCGTGTTCCAACGAAAACCCAGGAAAGTCTAGTCCTGAGAGACCGTCATGGAAGATTTCCACCAGTTCACCGACAGCCCAAGGTGGAATAGGAACTGGAGGAGAGACTGAAGATTGCTTGAGGCTTTCAGCTGGCAAGGACTGCGCAATAGCCAATCGTCCAAATACAGATACACATGGATACCCTGAACCCGAAGATAAGCTGCGATAACCGTCATCATCTTCGTAAAGACACGTGGTGCCGAGCTGAGGCCAAAGGGGAGCACTCGGAACAGGAAGTGCTCCTCCCCTAGGGAAAACCGTAGGTATCTCCGGTGTGGATTCCAGATCAGAATATGCATATACACATCCTGAAGGTCCACCACGCTGAGCCAATCGCCCTTCTGCAAAAGGGACTTTATTTGACAAGTCGGATCATCTTGAATTTCTGTTGGGGTAGAGAAAGATTGAACTGGGAAATGTCTAGGATGGTGCGTAGGCCAGCCTGGTTGGGTTTGGGCACCGTAAGCAGCCGGGAGTAGAAGCCCTCCCCTCGCTCCCCTAGGGGAATGGGTTCCACCGCTCTGAGATCCAGTAATTACTGAATTTTGACTTTGAGGGAGGGCAACCCTGACTGCTGGAAGGGAGGATTGATGGGTGGGGTAGGAAGAAGGGGTAAACGGAAGCCCGCCCGAGCGACTGACAAGGCCCACCGGTCCTCAGTGATGGTCTGCCACGCGTCCCAATGAGACGCAATGCGTCCTCCCACCGGGGTCTCGTGCGAGCGCAGAAAACCCTCATTTAGCTGGTTTCTCGGTGGCGGCACCATCTGAACCTGAGGAGGAGGCTGAGGAGTGGGAGAAAAACCGACTCCGTTGTTGCCTTCGGCGGGAATTTCCCAAAGGGGTGTCAACCCTGCGGGATTTTCGATCTAAAAAACCCTTGAAACCAGAGGAAGGCCAAGGCTGCGACAACGATGTCGGTGTCCTGAAAGGTGGTTTTACCAGGACAGACAAGGACTTGGCGGTCTGAGTGCTGTCCTTAGTTTTGGTCAGCTCCATGTCTGTTGTAGAATGAAAGAGCTCCTTGCCATCAAAAGGTAGGTCCAAAATCTTATCCTGCACCTCCTTAGAGAACTTGGTGGCGTGCAGCCAAGCCTGACCAGAGGTATCCACGTCAAGCATAAGGCCCTGGGCCGAGGTGTCGACATGATGCGCCGCGGCCTCCAGCAAATCCTGCGCCAGGACCCTGGCATCTGACAATCCCGCTTTGAAATCTTCTAGCTTTTCAGCGGGAATAAACTCCTCAAACTCCGACATTTCCACATTTTCATATTCGCCCCCGCTAATACCAGTTCTGCATTGGCTTGACACAGCTGCAGGGCTGAATTAGCAAAAATCTTCCTCCCAAGGGAGTCCAGAAGCTTGTCCTCCTTGGCCAGAACCTGTGTAGCCGTCGTAGAAGAGGATGCCGTAGGTCTGGATTGCAAAGTGGCCAAAGACACTACCGTGGAGGATGGGGGGCAGACACGACGCTAAGGCCACCTCTTCTGAAAAATTGAGCCTGTAGCACGCGTCAATTTTCTTGTTGACAAATAGTCCAGAGTGTGGTTTCTCCCAGACTTAACGGACCTCGGCCAAAACGTCCTTCTGCAAGAACAAGCCGGTACGCTCCGAAGGAGACAAGGTGAACACCCCCGAAAGCACGCCCTCCTGCGGAGCGGGTGCCTCGGGTACTGGAACATCCAACAGACATGTCCAGCACCCGGTCGTGAAAGGCTCTGGCAGAGCGGGGCTGGTCTTTGCTGTCCTGATCGCCCTGTGCGTCGACCGACAGGTCCGGATAAGGCTGAGTCACATCAGGCACCACAATAGGCTTGTCCACTGGGGACAACAGAGGCGGGGGGGAGTGTTGGGGAGACCCAGCCGGTAAAGGCGGCGCCGGCGGAACCACAGGAAACGCAGCTGGGACCGTCAGTGCAGGCGGGCATATCTACTTAAACAAGCCTCGAAAGTACTCCTTCATGGGGTCGGAATGCATAAGTCTTTGAAACTTGCCGAAAAAGACGTCCTCCGCTGACGATTTAGGCGCGACTGGAGGAGGCCTCATGAGCGGAGTAATTCCAGGGATGCAAGGGAGCCAGTTGCCAAGAAGGCCCTTCCCCACTGGTGTCCACATAAATCAAGGGCGCTGATGCTGCAGGAAGCGAGACATTGTGCGGTAGGGGCATCCGAGCATTCCAGTCATAAACTGGTCGAAACGGATGTGCACAAGGAAACCTTTGCTCACCTGATAAACCACTCCCTACACCTAGGGCCGATGGCGTAGTTGTAAAGGAGGTATCCAAAATGGCCGCCATGGTCTTGGCGGGAACGGCCCCCCTTTTTTCGGCACGTGAGGAGAACTGCGACACGTGTGGAAGTGAGGCAGGGGTCCCCACATGTGGGTCAGGGGTCTTCATCTTAGCCTTAACACAAGTAACCTTGGCCAAGCCGGTACTGTGTGGCCTAGGAGTTTCTGTGACATGCTATCAGCCAAACTAGCCTTCAAGAGAAGTACCTCGGCATACCGGTAACAGAGGGATTACGGTCCAAGACCTCATTCCGTGCCCCCTCAACAGATCTGGAGTTACCGCTAGAACTGGAACGATTAGGAACACACCTCACCGACAAGACCTTAAGAGGCCTCTCAGAACTGTTGGTCACTTTAGCCTCTAGGCGAGGGACCTTGGACCAGAGTCCAGTAAAAGCCTCTTCACGACGGGCCTCGAACACGCGTTCGGTATCAATAGCTTCAACTGAGGCCTCAGGGTGTACCCCGGTATTTTTACGGGAAGCTCCAGTCAAGGAGACCTTGAAGCAAGCTCCGGTACCAGACGCCTCAGTAGAACTGAGCCCACAAATAGCCCCCACAGAAGGGGCCTCAGATTGTAATCCAGTGTCAATAGGCCCCTTGCGGAGACCCTCAAAGAAAACTGCGGTACACTTTTTAGGCCTAGAAGACACCTAAGTGCAAGCCCCGGTAATAGAGCTTTTGATGCTCCTCCCGGACCGGGAAGACCCCGGGAAGGAGTCCCCTGGCCGGGGTGCTCCAAAAAGTAAAGAACTCACCGGGTGTTTCTTCTCGTCGATGAAAGTCTGAAAGTGCACCGGGGGGGGGGGGGGAGTACAGTGAAACGCCTCCTCCCACCGCTCTAAACGACATTGAAGCGCCCGGACCGAAAGGGAGTCGCAATAAAAACACCCGTGGTCTGGACCCAAACACTCTAAACAAAGAGAATGGGGATCCGCCCTAGCAAAGCGTCGCTGACAATAAGAACAATTTTGAAAGTCTAGCTGAAATGGCATAGACAGACTACCACGCGACCGCTAAGCCAGAGCAAGAGAGGAGGAAAATGGAAGGAAAAAATCTTCCGAAGATGCAAGTGCATCCAGTCCCGAACGAGCAGAGAAAAGGACTGATGGGCGATGCGCTATTATTCTGTCATAAAAGGCTGTCCTCAGAATGAAATAACATTAACTTTATTCAGTTTCATTTGAGGGCAGGTTTTCTAGTTTAAAAAGACCCCCACGCATCCCTGGTGAATTTGTCTTCTGGGAGGTGGGAATACTTAATGTAGTTGGGACCTACAGTTCTCATGTCTACTTTTTCATTTGGATTTTTCTTTTTTCTTGATGTTGATAATCTGACACAGGTTCTCTGTGTTTCTGTGTGTATAATACACAGTGATGATCCTAGATCAATCCTTAGCTTCTTTAGGGTATATCACACTATACTCTGGCATATTGCATTAGGATGTGCCAGTGCAGTGTTATGGTAAGCCGACAGGTTTCAGTAGTAAAAGACCACTTTCATCACGGCTGTAACAGCTTAGCCAGTTGTATTGCCGTTGGAATGTAGAGGCTGAATGTACCTTCTTTTCATCCAATTGGATCAAATCTCCACTCTCGGTGTCTTCTCTGCCTAGGAAGGTACTTGATGATTCACGTGTAGACTTCAGTTCTACTGCAGATATCACAGTTACTTAAGGCATGTGCCTTAAGTAATCGAAGAGGTAATTAAAGCCATGTCATAAAAAATGGATACCACGATGTAGTAAATGACCCCAATCTATTTAATGGTCTATACTTAGGTATCCTATGCAGAAATTGGATTAACAGTGATATCTGCAGTAGAACTGAAGTCTACACGTGAATCATCAAGGGCCTTCCTAGGCAGAGAAGACACCGAGAGTGGAGATTTGGTCCAATTGGATGAAAAGAAGCTACATTCAGCCTTTACATTCCAACAGCAATACAACTGGCTAAGCTGTTACAGCCCTGATGAAAGTGGGCTTTTACCACTGAAACAGGTCGGCTTACCATAACACTGCACTGGCACATCCTAATGCAATATGCCAGAGTATAGTGTGATATACCCTAAAGAAGCTAATGATTGATCTAGGATCATCACTGTGTATTATACACACAGAAACACAGAGAACCTGTGTCAGATTATCAAGAAAAAAGAAAAATCAAAATGAAAAAGAAGTAGATGCGAGGACTGTAGGTCCCAACTACATTAAGTATTCCCACCTCCCAGAAGACAAATTCACCATGGATGAGTGGGGGTCTTTTTAAACTAAAAAACCTGCCCTCAAATGAAACTGAATAAAGTTAATGTTATTTCATTCTGAGGACAGCCTTTTATGACAGAATAATAGAAGTTTTCCTAAAAAATCTTTTTGTTTTTACGAAACCATTTTGAATCAAACTGCCCAAATCCTATTGTGAAGACACTGATTCAGATGCAGCAATGTGTTTTTTAATTAAGTTACATTTTCCGGTAAACCCCCAAGTCAACAGGATCAGGACTGGGTTGGAGCAGTGTTTGACTGCCAAAAAGTGCACTTTACTCCTCTTAACAGCTGCTGTGATAGCCATGGAATAAACTGCAGTCGTGGAAGAATATGCAGCTTTAGTTTAGTGAGATCTAGTAGGTTCAGCCTAATACGGGTAGTGTTCAGTAAATATGGTCTTATGGTGCTGGACTCCATGAAATAATAATGAGCATACCTGATGTTTTAGTGGCTTAAGTTCCTAAATAAAGATTATCAACAAAGATGTTTGCTTCATGTACGATTGACGCTGAAGTGGTGACCTTGGAGATATGATCAAGGCATGACCGACACCTGTGAGATGGGCTATAGAGGAGTTGTAAAATGGCAGTCTGTGATAGTGGGAAGTGGCGAGTGTGGAGCTCCATGGAGGTGAGTTAATACCCAGATGAGCACACTGCAGGCCTATTTGGATTTGTAGATAACTGCCACAACTCTGCTTCCTTCCCTGTGAGGTTGGCATGTTGGATGCTAAACTCAGGTGGGATGAGTATATCAATGTGGGAGGAGGTGGGGGCGGGGGGAAGAGCCATGTTTCAGTGATATAAATGGCATCAAGTTTGTATATGGAAATGAGGTCAGCGATGTCTATGAAATGAAGGACTGCTGAGCAATCTTTGTTTAGCATTTGCCTTCAAAGACTTTAGCTGAAAAAAGCAGCTACTGGTGACGTTATTGATCTGGGTTGAGAAGGAAATAGAAGAATCAAAGCACACCCCAAGATTCCAAACAGATGAAGCAGGGGCAGGACAAACGCCCAACGAGGAGGGCCAGAAACTAAGTCGGTCTGTTTCTCCATCAGTTGTGGGGGTAGGAGATCTCAAAACCCAAGGAGGATTTGGATGCAAGGGCCAGCCTGAGAAAAAACAAAGACAGAATTGTGGAGACTAACGCAACTTATGGACAGACAGGTGAGAGACAGCCTTGTGTCATGCTGAAACAAGATCACTTTAAGAAAGAAATGTCATCTACAGCTTGAAAGACACACAAATGAATGTGCGTCTCTTTAGTCAACAATGTTTGTAACAATGTTTGTAACACACCCTAGTAAAACCTCACGCTCTTCATACACCTCTCAAACCCTAACCCAACACAACCATACCTCTTAAACCACAGCAACAAGCACGCACTTCACTACACCGCAACAACTAACACCACACAGAGCCTGGCACAACAGCACATGACAGACACCGACCGGAAACCACACCAAAAAGCTCAGTGAACGGTGTTAACCAAACTGAAGCTGCCAACAGCACATCACAGCTCCCTTGCTCTTTATCCATACTTTGCCCTACTAACATCCTCTAACCGACTCCCCACCCCTTTCTTGCAGATTCGCCAGGGCACCACTACGGTGGTGATAGTGTGCGGTATGAATATCCTTTAATATTAACATAAACAGTAACAAGATTACTGGAGACTTTTTCCACACCAAAGCTGGGGTTGATTTAAATATGACAGACAACCTGCCAGTCTTTTACGTGGAAATGCTTCCGTCATGACAGCATCAGTAACAATATCACTACACAGGCATTTTTTCCACACCCAAGATGGCCACCATTTGAGGTGCACAACCTCGTTCTGATCCCGAGGCTTGGCCGCCTCGTGTAAACACAGAAGCGATAAGCCCGCACTCAGTATTCAGTTACCTGAAGCACAAAAGGCGCCTTAGCGACCAGCTGCACAACAGCTTTTCGTGATGTAAGATGATTTGCACGTTGGTTTACAAACATTGCATAATAATTGCTATATGTGTGGACTGTAAGATAGGGCATGGTGGCACAAGTGAGGATAGATCGACAAACAGCCAAACCCCCCCCCCCTTTACCGCCCTATGTTTTCCTTTGATGTATGACATTTGGGTATTTGGTCATCAAAACGGGGAGTAACTTCTGTGTGCACAAAGCAGAAAAACTAATTTGAATATAGTATATTTACTGGTCTGTGTTCTTTGTCACAGATTGTGTGGTTCACTCACGCACAAAGAAGTGTCTCCGGGTTCATATGATCTGCCAGTCGAGTGAAACAGCAAAGACTGGGCAGGTCAGTATGCATTTATTTGCATATAAACTGTAAACACAATTTGTAAATTAAAATGTTAAGATATAAGCAGCACACTAAAATAGACCGTATGAGACAGCTTCTCTGTCTCTTTAGGGGAAATAATTGAACCCCCTGCATCAATCTATGCCGGAGCAAGTGGTTCTGCTCGCTTCATCTCTTGATGATCCCTACTGCACCTGCCTGAATTTAAAAGGTAGTACACTTTTACTTATTGAAGGGGTAACAATTTTACCAGCAAATAAAATGTTTCTGGAGAGTGTTGTAGAAATTATTCCTGGTTAAAATCTTTGTATTATGTTATTATAGGAAGTGCGAACTACGGGATTTGCAACAGATAGAACCTGTTTTGTTCAACCAATTGTATGACCTGATGAGGGCTCTAAAAACCAACTACTTGAGCATGTGGTTTCAAGTGCATCATGAATAGAGGGCCGAAACACGTGTCGACCGCGACACAACCTGCCAATATTGGAGTTTTGATGGATTTTTCTCCCACAGATGAAAACGCACAGAATAGTAGTGAAAGAATCTGTACTGGTTAAATCAAATGTATTTTTAATTATAAAATAAGCCCAATTACTGCAAGGCGGTAGTACAGACTGTGTGCATTCTGTGTGGTGCACTGTATAGATATTCTTCTGCTATGCAAAAGTCATCAATACAAAGCCCCAGTCACTGATTCTGTTTGTTTCTTTTTGTTTTGAACAACCTATCTGCATTAATTTTAAAAATTAACAAAATACAAAGTTTACTGTACAATGATCTGTTTTCTCTCTTCAGTGGTGTGCTTAAAATGTGATAAGCAGTAAGGGAGTAGTTTCTTACCTGTAACTCCATTTCTCCGACGTTGGTATCTTTCATGGATTCACATGCTGTGAATATTCCCTGTCGTCAGGCTGGGAACCTCGGTCATTTTAACTTGGCGTTTTCCTGTGGAAAACTTCGACACTTCAGTGTCCTATCAACGTCCTTATCGGGTGCTTTAGTCCCCACCAATAGGACGTAGGGTATAAATAGCCCCGCCCCCACAGCTTCCCTTCAGATTTTAACCTCCAAAGTAGAGGAAACCCGAACCAGGTTTGCCTGCAGGGGCAGCCTGCGGGGCGCATGTGAATCCATGAAAGATACAACGCTGGAGAAATGGAGTTACAGATATGAAACTACTCCCTTCTCCAGCATTGGATCTTTCATGGATTCACATGCTGTGAATAGATTACATAGCAGTACCAATCATGCATGGCGGAGTGTAAAGGCAAACCAATACAGAAACAGAATCACATACATGAGACAAAGCAACCCATCCAGTGATCAAGGTCAAAACAAATACCCCGAAGCTGCAGGGCTTACCTTATTGTAACAGGCGTTGCAGGACCGCCCGTCCCACCTGCACATCCTCACCATGCTGCTGCTCCAGACAGTAATGCCGGAAAAAGATATGCGGCACTGCCCAGGAGGCCGCCTGGCAAATGTCCACCAGAGGAATCCCCGACCATAATGCCGCCGACGAAGCCGTAGACCTTGTCGAGTGTGCCTTCGGAGTCCTTCCCAAAGGCTTTCCAGCTTTAGTGTGGCAGAACGAAACAGCAGAGGACACCCAACGAGAAAGTCCTTGTTTAGAGATTGCCCGTCCTTTGACGGACGGCCCATAAGCCACAAACAGCCAACAAAATCTTGAGTACGATTCAAATAAAACTTTAACGCTCTCCCCACATCCAGCGAATGCAAAGCCCATTCTGCAGGCGTGGAGGCTGAAGCAAAAAACGAGGGCAACACAATAGAAGAGAGTTTGTGAAATGTTGTTGCCACTTTTGGGATAAAGTGCGGATTTATAGCCAACACCACCTTGTCCTTCAAGAACCTCAAGTATGGAGGGTCCACAACCAATGCTTGCAACTCAGACATCCTTCTGGCCGAAGTAATAGCCACCAAAAATGCCACCTTCCATGACAAAAACTGCAAAGGAGTCGTCGACATCGGTTCAAATGGTGGTCTCATCAGACCCGACAGAACCACATTAAGGCTCCACACAGGCGGAAACTTCTTGACTGGAGGAAAAGTACAAAACAACCCCTTCAAGAAATGCTTGATTAAACGATCACTAAACAGAGGCGCCGCATGTGGCCTCCGAGTAAATCTAGAAATCGCTGCCAGGTGTACCTTTACGGAGGATAGCGCCAGGCCCCTTTTCGCCAACTGCAACAGGTAGGGAAGAACTTGCTCAGGTGAAATGTTCAAAGGGTCCACCCCGGCTGGCCCTTACACCACACACAAAACTTTTTCCATTTATACGCATATGAGACATTTGAGGACGGTGCACTTGCCGCCTCCAAAATTCGCCGACAGTCACTGGAAAGCTTTAGTAGGCCAAACTCTGAGAAGTCAGGAGCCAAACCGTCAGGCTGAGTGATCCCGGATTGTGGTGCCACACAGCGCCCTCGTCCTGAGACAGAAGGTCCAGCGTCGCTTCCAGCCGAATCGGCTCCGCTACGGACAGATGAAGGAGATCCAAGAACCATGGCTGCCTGGCCCAGAACGGAGCCACCAGAATCACACAGCATGGGTCTCACCAAATCCAATGGAGGGTCTGTTGAATGAGCGGAAACATAGGAAATACATACGTGAACCGGCCTGTCCACGGGAACGAGAACGCATCCCCTAGAGACTTGGGGTGAGCCTACCTGCTGGCAAACTCCCTGCACTGTTTGTTCTCCCTCGTTGCAAAGAGATCCAACGGAGGATGGCCCCATTTCTGGAAGATCATGGACACCTGTTGCTCCTTCAGCTGCCTTTCGTGGAGCTGGCCTACATCCCTGCCTAGCGCATCTGCCTGCACATTCAACAGTCCCAGCAGATGAAACGCCACAATGCCAATGTCGTGCAACAGAGCCCAATGCCAAAGTTCTTGTGCTTCCTTTGACAGCACCCTGGAATGGGTGCCCCCGTTTCCTGAGATAAAGCATTATGGTGGTATTGTCTGTTAACACCCTCACCACCGAACCTTGTATGCGTGACAAACGATTTCAGGGCCCAATGTACCGCTCTCAACTCGAGCACATTGATGTGAAATCGAGACTCCACCCGAGACCACAGGCCTTGAACCTGTGAGCCGCCGAGACGCGCCCCCCATCCTGTCTGAGAGGCATCCACCACAATCGTAAATTGGCACTCCAGTTCCAGCAACGGCATGCCCCGAACCAGATTCTCTGAGCACTGCCACCAGTGAAGTGCTTCCACCAGACTGCTGTTGATGACCACCTTGTCGGACCATGAGCCGTGACTCTTGAGCCCACCGGTCCGCGAGGAACTCCTGCACTGGCCTCATGAAGAGACGACAGTTCGGCAACAGCAGAATGCACAACTGTCATGATGCCTACCCCTGGGCACCCAGACCAAGTCCCGCAACCCCGGAAGCATGCATCAAGCTATCCCAACAACCCGTGCTAGGGGCTATTTGGGTGCAGTCCTGGCGTCCAAGGCGCCAGGCTCATATGGAGAGTCAGTCCTGGCACCATAGGCGCCAGGCTCATAGATTAAAACTTACCTGTTGCAGACCATGCTGCAAGAGCTCCAAGCCAAAAGAGGCTTGGAAGGGACTACTTTACCTAGGGACTATTTTTTTCTCGGGTGGGGCTGGGGAGGAATACTCACCTGGGACTACTTTGGAGGCTATTTAAACCACGCCAGAAGAGCAGCACACGCTTCGCGTTATTCTGCATCCAGCAGCGTAACGCTCACCATGCCTGCAAGTCTGCATCCAGTCTTCTGCCACGCCCGCCTCGAGTCTGGAGCTCCTAGAAAAAGGGAGAAAGAAGGACAAAAGGTTAGAACAAGAGCAATACCTTTGATCCTTACCTGAATTCCCGATCCATCGCGCCTTCGAGCTGGAAGAAAGAAGTTATTTTATGCGCGTCGCCTCGCCTGCTGCAGCGCCGCGCTGAACACACCGGCCTTCGCAGCATCTTCACATTCCACCGCATCCTCCTGCATGTTCCCGCCGCACTCCGGCACCTAAGGGGAAGACAAGAACAGCAAGGTGAGCCAAGGGAATACACAGAGGCAATATTAGTTACCCCCCATAGACTTACCTGATTTTACCACCGGGGGTACTAATCCTCTTCACGGGTCGTCGGCGCAGCTTCCACTGCATCTTCGCCGAACCCCGGCCCCCAAGGGGAAACAAAAGGACAGCAAGGTGAAACAAAGGGACAAACAAGGGGAAACCTCCTCACCACAATAGACTTTCCTGATTTAACCGCCGGAGGCATTATTCCCCTAGACTTCATACTTTCTCTCAGCGCCTGAATAAGGGAGAAAGCAACAGGTTACATATTGACATTATTTTATCGAACTGTGTTGGATAATACAAATCCTTACCTGAACATTACCGGTTGCCACGAGGAACTCATTGCTAGGGTCAAGTTGCAACCTGCAAGGAATCGGACAAGAGTGAAAGTCAGACATTTGAACTCTTACGAACTGCATACTTACGGCGTCTTGCCGGGAATCTGAGTCAATATTGTTCTGGAACTCACCCAATTCCTTCGAGCCAGTGAAGCAACTGGTTATATACGCACCCCTGCGTTCAATGCAGGATGGAGAGCTCAAATTTCCAAACCATCAGGTGAGAATATAAGAGGGGACATCAAAGGTGATCAGTGGGGGAGAACAGTGGGAGGGGGGGTTAACGCTCAACTCCACGGGTGGTTAATTCCCTTTCTCCATTTGCAGAAGATTATTCCTACGGGCCAAGCAAACGAAGCTAGGTGGGCCAGTCCAGTCCGTCATCTCGGCACTACGCATCACATTGGTGGAGACCGCAGCTGTCCAGTTCAGATTGACGCCCCTGTGGGAGCCAGGTGAGTGTAACAACAACGCCATGGACCCCAACAGTGACATGTAGGTCCGGACCGATACCCTTGCACCAATCTTCCACTCTGCAGCCCTTTGCCAGAGCTTCATTAACCTCTCGACTGAGGGCTTCACAATTCCCAGATGAGTCTGAAACTCTGCCCCCAGAAACACCAAGTCCTTGAAAGGTGACTTTTCGAAGTTTATTGCAAAGCCTAGCTGTTGCAAGAACTGCACGGTAACTCCGAAACTTTCCTGGCGATGAACCACACACCAGCAATTCCAGGTACGGGCATACATAATGACCCTCCTGTCAGAGCCACGCCGCCACCGGTGCCAAACATTTTGTAAACGTCCTGGGAGACGACTTTAAACCAAACCGGAGTACCCAAAACTGGTAATGCTCTTCTCCTACGACAAACCGCAGGAACTTGCGGTGCAGTCGACGCATGGGAATGTGGAATTATGCGTCCTGTAAATCCAACGACGCCAGAAACTCGTCCTGCTGCACTGACCAAATTACTTCCTTAAGAGCGAGCATCTTGAACTGCAGGTGTTGCAGAGTCTTGTTCAACGCCCGAAGATCAAGAATGGGCCGCCACTTGCCGTTGGGTTTCTTCACCACAAAGTAGCGAGAATAAACTCCCTGGCCTTTCTCGGCCACCGGAACCAATTCTATAGCCCCTTTCTGTAGCATAAGTACAACCTCCTGTCGCAGGATGTGAAGGTGAGGTTGCACGGCATACACTGTAGAAATGGAAACAAGGGAACACTTGAACTCCAGCGAGTGGGCCTGACGCACTGTGTCCAACACCCACTGGTCCGACATAATCTTGCACCACTCGTCCATGCGCATTGCCACCCTGCCCCCCAGCAGATTGCCCTGAAGACAGTCATTGTTGTGGCTTGGCCTGTCTCCCTTTAGAGGTGGAGGGCTGCGCACCTCTTTTCCATGAGGCTTGAAAGTCCCGACTCTTCTGCGTGGACATCCTATACCCCTGGCAGGAATACCTAGACCGACCGTAACCCCGGTCTCTGGTGGAAGTAAACTGGGCATTCCCCAAAGCCCTCCAGAACGTACAAAAGTAGCAAAAAGAGCGCCCACTCTGCAAAGCTCCCAACGATTTAGCAGTCTCATTGTCCTTCATTCCTGGGAGGATAGCTCAGCGGCAACATGTTCGCCTTGGAAGCAAGACGACATGAAGCAAACAGGTTCGATCCCTGGGTCTGCGCTTAGAAACCTCTGGGTATTTCAGCGCGTTATAAATACGCAACTAAGACAAAAAAAACACCCAATTACGCATCTAAAATACAACATTTCTGTAACAGCGCCTCGATGCCCGCGGGCTGTGTGAGAGCTTTAAAAATGCAAATAAAAAAAAAAATTCATTTAAGGGCCTCATCAATTTTCTCGCCAAACAACTGCTCCCCTTCACAGGGCATGTCCAGAACCTTATAATGCACCTCTGGGCGAAAGTCTGTGCACTTAAGCCAGGCTTGGCGACGCAGCACTACGCCGTTGTTAATCTGCTTAAAGGCAGACTCCGCTAGGTCAACGGCAATATTAATACTGTGATTGGCAGCTTCCTCCCCTTCACGCACCAAAAGCATGGTGGACTTGCAGCGCTCCTCCGGCAGATGCTCCAAAATAGGTGCTAGCCGAAGCCACATCTCACGATCATAGCGTGCCCCATGATCGGTAAGGAAATAGTCGTCGCCCCAACAGTCAAAACCTTCTTCCCGAAGGCATCCCGTCTCCTGGCATCACTGTCCGGAGGGGTAACACACTTGTGCTGACTCCGGGCTTTACGGCTGGCCGCCTGCCGACACCACAGACTCAGGAGTGGGCTGCGACACAAAGCACTTCGGGGTAGAGTTCGTGGCCTTAAACTTCTTCTCCAGCCTCCCTTTGACAGCCAGTTCCGAGAAGGGATACTGCATTGTGCGCAGGCCCTCCTGCCACACGTGGTCCAGGATAGGCACAGAGAATACAGCTTTCCGTCTCTTACCCATGTGGTCGAACAGGAAGCACTCCTTCCGCTCTTCCTCAGGAGTCCATCCAAATTCTACACACGCCTTAGCCATCATGGCGTGGAATGCCCCAACATCATCGGGAGGGGATGGCTGTGCTGGACTATGAGGCTGTTCCACTTCCCCATCTGAATGCCATGCCGTGTCCCTCGTCAGCGACGAAGAGGCACAGTGTCCGACTCCATCAGCTCACCCTCCTCAGGGCAGGAACGTGAACGATCTTCACTCACCCGCAGAGGCACCAGCAACCCATCTGTAGTCGACTAACGCGGCGGAACACCAGCAGCGTCCCTGACAGGCCCCACCGGAACCACATTCAGAGGGGGTAACCTCGAATCCAGCTGGCCCAAAAAGGATTGCAGCGTGGACAGAACCTGGAGCGACAACATAGCCTGCGGGTTTACCAGTGGGTAACTAGCCAGAACATCCCCCATGGCCGCCGACGTTGAAGATCCAACACACTGCAGCCCCAAGGCCGACGGCCCCAACACTGGCTCCCGGTCATCATCCACCTCTGAGGACACCGAAAAAGCAGCCGTCTCTTGATGTAGACTGGCGTCCGGCATCAGCAGGTCAAAGGTGGAAGCCTGCCACGCGCCACCAACTCCGTATCCATCCTCGATGACGAGAAAAGCATCAGGCCTTTATCAAATCCTGTTGTCACTGGAGCCGATGACAACCGTCGATGACGGTACCGTAGTTGGCAGAGTAAACGTCAACGACAGGACCCCCGTTGACGAGGACGTTGCAGAACCGCCACCTGCGGTTCAGATTTCCCAGGCGAACCGGTCTGCTTGGCAGTGCTGGACCGGTGCTTAGAGGACTCCCTGCTAGAGGACGACCTGTGATGGTCCCCTGAAGAGGAGCGCTTCGACAACAAGTCTTTCCTGGCCTTCTCCTGAGTCGCCAACTTCTCGGGCCTACCTCCAGACCCCAGGGAATGGTTCGACCAACCATGTTTGGACGAAGCAGCCCCCTTCGACAGTTACTTACTTGAAGAGGGTCTACCACTCTTCCCGACCTCTGACCCACTAGAAGGACGGGATTTCTTAGCCGGAGGCTCAGCCAGATCCGCCACCTGTACAGGCCGCTCAGATGACAAGCTCCGACCTGACCCCACATCTGAGGCGGCGTAGGTGCCATCATTAAGCCAACAAACCAACCGCTGATTGCAGTCCTTAAGAGTCTTTTGCGAAAAACCTCAACACATCTCATAAGAGTCGGCAGAGTGATGGGGTAAAGGCAGTAGATGCAGCCCATATGCCGGCCCCCCTCATACACCTTCTTCAACACACAAGTCACACAGGGCAGGAACAGAGGCTTCTTTGGCGTCCCAGAAGACATTGCAAACACAATAGCAAAAACGAAGTCCTGGCTCCCCAACAAGAATGCCCCCTCTTTTTG
Organism: Ambystoma mexicanum; assembly: GCF_040938575.1. Classification (NCBI taxonomy): domain Eukaryota; kingdom Metazoa; phylum Chordata; class Amphibia; order Caudata; family Ambystomatidae; genus Ambystoma; species Ambystoma mexicanum. The sequence goes on from NC_090923.1 coordinate 646,835,070, forward strand.
ACTCACTAACCAATGTTTTACTCCTTCTGTGTGTGCCACTCGACCACTCTGTAACCCGGTTTTATGCTCTGTTATCTTTGTATGTCCATATTCTTGCTGTAACCTGCTCTAAGTCTCCGGGACCCAGTTACCTCAGGGTTCGGCACGCGGTATAAATAAATAAACTAAGCACGTGCAAAAAACCACAACAAACACGAGGTGATCCCAACACTGGAGACGGTTGAAATCTGAAGGGAAGCTGTGGGGACGGGGCTATTTATACCCTACGTCCTATTGGTGGGGACTAAAGCACCCAAAAATGACGTTGATACGACACTGAAGTTTAGTAGTTTTCCATAGGAAAACGTCAAGTTAAAATGACTGAGGTTCCCATCCTGACGACGGGGAATATTCACAGCATGTGAATCCATGAAAGATCCAATGCTGGAGAAACGGTGTGTAAAACATGAGTGTTGAAAAGTAAGGGAGGGGTAACCAGTCTTCTTCGAGATAGTTATGTATACATTCACATTGCTTCACAAAGCTCAGATCACTTTGTGAACAAAATATTCCCCACAGTTTCTTCCAGGACTGGCCAAGGCAGTGGTAGTTTAAACCAGCAGTTTCCCTCAGACCTGGATTCAAAGCAGTGGGATAGAAAACAAAATGAATACCTCTAAACCAACCTTTGTTCCACAGGATCAAGGGTCCAGAAGGTCATGGAAGAGTCTCTCCGGGTAAAGTAAGATTTTATCTAGACCATCACACAGATTGGTTTTTGTGTAGAAGGGAGCAGAGGAAAGAATTTAGAAATGTTCAAAATTGTTGTGAGGTTTCACACGGCAAGCAGGTTCTTCATACTCTTTTGTTGTATGGACTCAACAATGCTTTCGGCAACAAAATAGTTTCTACAAAGAATCATGCACATATTTCTCAAAAAGTGAAAGGATTGATGTGAAAGTGCGCAATAGAGATATCACCTTTTCATCCAGCAGAGAATGTTTGCAATATTGCTCTGGTTTGCATAATAAAAAATGACTTTGCCCAGTTACAAACCTGAGGCATCTCAACTGATTAATCGTCTACCATCAATCAGATGAAGAGGATTGCTCAGTTGAAAAACTTGAAACTAGGTTACTGGTTCATGAGGTTGGACTTTAACAATCCATACTTAATTATATTTCATTGAAGAACAAAGGTGTCATTTCAAACAGTAATAACTTACAAAGTAGGCAATTAAACAGGAGGTTGTTTGAGCATAAGGTGCAGTTACAAAAAGAAAAGGATTTTTTGATTCAACGGAGGATGGGTGAAGAATGGGTAAGAGTGGGAAAATAAACCAAGGGCAGGAGGAAATAACATGATCATTGAGACCCGGAGGCCAATGTTCTCATATTTCAAATGTACATACTGTAGTACTGAAAGCTGAATGATGGAGTTATGTTGGGTGGTTAGGTCAGATGGGGGTGCATGGACATACACCTTAAAATGCTAGCAGATGGAGCTTGAAAAGCTCCTCCAAAGATAACACGATCAGCAGGGGGAGGTTTCCAGTGGAGTGGGGCAAGTAAGAAAAAGGAGTGTAAGAGGGTGAAGACCTAAGGGGGTAGGGAAACAGACAGGTTGTGTGAGGAAGCGGTGAAGCCCAAGGATGGATTTACTTTCAGTTACTAGGAATTAAGAGCTATAAAGCATGGAGAGCCATCCAGTATGGTAACTGTGGTGTTTAAGTTGAAAAGGTTGTGTCGCAAAGTTGAGAACTTCATTGAGGGGTGGAAATAAGCAGAGGGCTAGATCAAAAAGACGGCTTATATAGTAGTGTAGTTTGCTCAGCACAAAAGTAGAGATGTTTTAGAAGAGTGGTGTGTAAGGTGTGGGTGGAGTCTCCTAGTGTTTTAAAAAAATACATTTTATTATTTTGAAGCTGTAACATCTGTATTTTATTTTGTATTTTATTTAGTTTTATATAGCGCTTTAATCCAAAGCGCTGAACATAGGAGTAAAAATGATTCAAAATAGGTGTAAAACAAAGTATCACAACAATTGCAACAACCTTTGTTAATCAGATAGCAGGAAATGGGATCTTAGAGCGACCCGAAAAGATGAATAAACCAGTATAGAGTGGGAGCAAGTTCCAATAATTTAGAGGTGCTAAGAGAGAGAAGGAACGGAAACGAGATTGAGCACAAGGAGGATGTGGAACTATAAGATAATAAGACGCCAAACAAAGTGAAGAAGGAAGATACAAAGAAACAAGCAAAGAGAAATAGGGTGGAGCAAGACCATGCAGAGCTTTAAAAACTAGACATAGAAAGTTAAATTTCAGATGGCGATGAAAAGAAAGCCAGCCAAGTTCAGCAAGAGAATCGAAATAGAGTCACGAGGAGAAAGCAGAGTACTGATAGAGACATTAAAAACTGATTTTAGTGGAGCTAAACGAGATATAGGAAGTCCAAATAGTGCTGAAGAACAATAAAAAAAGGTGTGAAAAAATTAGAGCAGACACCAATAGCTATGTGACATTAAATGTTATAAATGAGCGAGCTTTGTGAATGTTATAAAGATGAAACCGACAAGAACGGGCAGATAATGAGATATGATGTACAAAAGAAAGATCTGAGTAAAAGAAAAGACCTAAGTTACGAGCCACTGATGAAATGGATAACTGAGCTGGAGGAAAGGATATAGAAAAAGGTGAGATGGAAGATGAAATATTAGAGGCAGGAAAAAGATAACCTTCGTCTTTGGGGCATTAAGAACTAAAAAGTGATCAGACATCCATGATTGGATAGCCAACAGACAAGCGCTAAGTTTAAGATGAATATTGTCTGTGAAGAAAGGAAATGAAAGAAAGAGCGGTGTAACATAAGCATAAAAGTGATGCGAAAACCCAAAAGAAGAAATAACCCCTGCTAGTGAGGAGGTATAAAGAGAGAAAATGAAAGGGCCAAGAACTGATCCTTGAGGAACACTGCAAGTGAGTGAATATGTTTCAGAGGAGACCCTCCACCCAGAAACTAAGAAGGTTCTCTGGGATAGATAAGATTCAAACCAAGCTAAGGTAGAACCAGAGAACCCAAAAGACGAAAGAGCAGACAATAGAAGAGTGTGATCAACAGTATGGAACGCTGCAGAAAGAACCAAAAGTATAAGAGAAGACTGTTTAGTGTGATGTGCAGAATGTAAGGCATCCAGGACAGACGGGAGAGCGGTTTCAGTAGAATATCTCAGACGAAACCCAGATTGGAAACAGGGAAGAATAGAATTAGGAGAGATGAAATAAGAAACCTGAGTGTAAACTATGCATTCGAGAATTTTTGAGACACAAGGCAAAAGATATATAGGACAAAAGTTAGAAGCAGAAGATACGTTAGCAGATTTTATTTTCAAAATTGGAATAGCAGCAGTATGCTTAAATGATATTTAAACTTAAATATATTTATTGGACAACAAATAGAACATAACAGGATGGGTGATTCTCCCAAATTGCAAGTGGATAATAAAAGAACTGGAGGACTGGTCACCACAGGTTTTTCTTTGGTACTGCTTAAGCAAACGTGAAACCCTAAAACATTTGGTTTTAATCTGCAGGAGTCTAATTGAGGAAAGGATTTTGTACGAGTCATTTTGTACATACTACAGATTTTATTTTAATTGATTCATTGTGGGAAATATTTTACACTACTACCTCTGTTGCACTGATTGTGGCACTATTGCACAGTTTTGCAAAAGATAGGTATAAACAAGTAGATTTTATATGTATAAAAATATGCATTTAATATACTATAGGAATGATGATATGATTGTTTTTATGTGTTAGAATTTCTTTTTTGTGTAAGGTTTATAAACCATATGGCACAATAAAAAAAATAAACATTAATACAAAAAGGAAAACCCAAGTGAACACTCATCAGTGGTGGTCTACCTTGGATTCGGGAAAAAATCACTACTACTACACAGAAGGTAGACAGTATTTATCTCAACAGTTATACCTCAAGAGAGACTAACCCATACCAATTCGACTTTTATTAAGATAATTCATAAAAAATCTCGTTAATGAGATGACACAAGTTCAACAAGTTCATAAAAATCTCTTAAAACAGACATATTAAGAAAGGTGATAAAGATACTTCTACAATGTAAACTGGGTAGTAAATAACCCACTGATTTTTAAGACAACATTCGAGAGAGTACACAATTTACTGTTGTGCTGACTAATAATTAGTCTAAATTACTACTTCTAAGTCGATTCTCACTAGAAGGAAGACTCAACATGTTTGTCCTCTGAATTGTTACGCGACATTCCTCAGCAGGGGTCACAACTGATAGAGCTCCAACTATTTAGAAAAAGCACAATCTTCTTTTATTGAAGTTAATATTGCAGGTTGTTGGGTGTAACTGCTGATAAAAGCATAAAATAAGAATAAGCTATAATTGCTCAAATTTCTTGGGACAAACTCAAGCTGTTGTAGCTAGACTAAGTGTATAAATGACCTGGTCCAGCTGGTGGAAAGTGTCCTCTGTGGTTCAACGTTCAAATATGGACTGTTCTTTAAACTCTTAAAGAGGTAAGGCGTCTAATGCTCTGAACCTGTAAATCAATTACAAATAGGGACCATCAGATGTGTCACACAGACATGGCACTGTAGGGTTCTAAACTCTTGCTTTATTAAAACAAACAACTGGTCTTTACATTGAGGACCCTTATTTCTAGAATAATGGGTATCACACTCTATTCTAAAGCTCCTTAAGGGCTTTACTTCAGATTGTCCATAACTTTTGTGAAGCATTTCAACTGAGTCCTATGGATGAATGCACAACTAAAAACTTAACAGTTCTTCACACTCATTGAATGTTCTTACCTTAAGGGTATTCATTCCTGAGTGAAGCTAGTGCTGGACTAGTAGCTCTTTAACAAATGGCACCATTACTCCGTCCGTATCAGATTAGACATCTAGTCTTTTCTTTCTGATGTACATCTACAGAAATAAAGAACGGGACTGTCAGGAACTCCGATCTCAAATGGGTTGCTAATTACTAGCACTCAATTGCTAGTCACAGACAGTAGAAATTCTCACATATATGGTGTCCATTTAGTGAGCTTACAAATTGTCAGCCCATCCTACCTTGAATCTTGATTCTTATTGCACTTTGAATTAATTTACAATCAACACTCAATGATCCTGTCCCATCGGATCACCTATCTACAACTGATACAGATCGCTGTTTCAGTCATTGTGGCACGAGCCGATGCATAAAATAAACATCAGCCCTTAAGTAGCTCGTACATCTAATCTTGGTAAAGGCACATACACTTTCTTCCATAAGTAGGTTGTACTACCAGTACTCTGACTATCTCTCTCACCACCGTTATTAAGAGGAATTGAGATATAATGTCTCTGGCCTGCAGATTCTCTTAGGGATCGCAGGAAATGTGAAGGTTCCGTCCTTATGGAGTGTGATCCTCGGTCAAAACCAGACATCTAGATGAAAATGCCAGAAAAGCTTGGTGTTCATATTAGGGGTAAAGGACTGTGTAAGGGAGTCCTTTTACAGTGTTTACATCTCAGTGCGCTTCATCGGTATGAAGCGTGAGGACTTTCTCATACCTGCCACATCTTTCCTACTAGGAATCGTGTAGCATTCGAGTGTTCCATCCTTTAAAATTGTTAATAAAAGGTATGGCTAACGGTAACAACCGGAGGTTGAGAATAAAAACGCTAGAATAACCCGGGAGACATATTGGGGATGTTAGGCTCTCCAGACAGTCCTTTTTTTAGTGTCTCTCCTTCTATAAAATCCTCGGGTGTAAAGCATCAACCACTGAACCATCAAATCAGAGTCAGTGAAATGATAAATGTGGGCCCCAAGATCAAAACTCCTTCGGATCGGGGCAAGCGAACAAGAAGGAATGATTATTATCAGCAACATGACTCCCTCTATGTCTCGCATATCATGCCTTGTAGTAGATAAATATCAGTCGCCCCTTTCATTCTCAGTGACTTATTATTGATCAACATACATTTGCTTGCTAACGAATCTTCTGTTTGCAGACACCAAAGACTTAGCAGAGCCCTCTGTTTTACTATAGAGAGATCATGCCTAATCACATTGTAGTACCTGTCGAATAAAGCGGCTGTCTGTGGCCACTTAGTTAAGAATACAGTGTATATCTACGAAGGACTAGATTGTTCTACCGTCTTTCAGATCTTATGCCATTCAATGGCTTAGTACAAACCCTAACATCACTGTGTGTTTGAAAAATTAGCCTTTGTCCTTTTTCTAGCAGGATCCTGTTTTTTATATTGTGATCATTGCCCTGAATGGTCATAAATACTGTCCATTTCGAATCTTCGTGACCATGATTTTTCTCCACAAAGTGTTTCACCATTGGTGCCAACATTACCTCGTTCTTTATGCAGTTTTTATGTTCGATAATGCGCGTTTTAATTTTTCTGTTGGTCTTGCCTATGTATCCAAGTTGGCAAGGACATGTAATTATATACACTGCATACTTAAAATTACAATTTGAAAATTGCTTTTGTAACCATGGATTTGTGAGTCCAATGTCAACTTGTTTGGATTTTGAAGTTCTTGTACATAGAATACATTGGCCACAGGATAAGTGTCCAACCAGGGGCTCAAATCCCCATGTGTGGGTAAGACTTACTACACTCAGAGACTTCATTCTAAGCTTGCTACTGCTCACCCGGTTGCCAATCGTTGATTTTTTAAAGGCAAAAAGAGGAAAAGCTATTTTGGAGTTGGAATCCGTGAACACTTTCCAGTGTTTGCGGCCGATGTTAATTATAGCTAATGATGTGATATGATATGGCATTTGTAACGCGCCTATACACAAGTGTTTCAAGGCGCGACGAGGCAGGGAGGGGGGAACAAGGGGAAGACAGACAATGATCCTACTAGGCAGGTGTCATTCAGATCGCGCAAGTGCAGGGGTAGGGCGGAGGGAAGAAGTGCAAGGGGAGGGGGGGAAATGCAGTACAAAGTAAGTAGAATAAAAATAAATAGGGCCAGCTGGTGGCAAGTGCAAGGTAAGTGCAGACAAGTGCTGGGAAGGGGGGGCTGTAGGGATACAGAGACAGTCCCGCAGTGCAGGGATTGCCAGGGAGGCAGTGCAAGTGGAGAGTGGCTGGGCCCAGGACCGAGGTCGCCGAGAGTGGCCCAGTTGCAGATTCAGTGCATTTTCAGTGAAGAATTTAGCAGGGGAGAGGGAGAGAGAGAGAGAAAGCAGAAGCAAAGAGGAAGGTTTTGAGGTGCTTCCGGAACCGGAGATGGTTCTCCTCAAGTTTCAGGGAGGCAGGAAGGCTGTTCCAGAGGGAGGCCCCTGCCGCGGAGAGAGATCTACCCCCAGCTCGTTGCTTTGAGAAGCGGCTGACCCTGAGAGAGTTGGAGACGGATGAGCGAAGGTCTCGGGAAGGAAGATATTTAGGAAGAGAGAGTTGAAGGTATTTAGGCCCCAGGCCCCAGAAGGCCTTGTGGACAATGCAGAGGGTTTTGAACTTAATCCTCGCAGCCACTGGGAGCCAGTGTAGAGATTTCAGTCCTGGAGAGATACGGTCCCTGGGCTTGAAGCCAAGGACAAGTCTCGCAGTTCTGTTCTGGATGAGTTGCAGAGGGCGGAGAGTGGAGGCAGGCAGATTAAGATAGAGGCTGTTACAGTAGTCCAGCTTCGAGAGAACCAGGGCTCGGGAGACAGTGAGCTTCTGGGGGAAGGAGAGGAAGGGAATACCACCTCTGAGGAGGTGCAGCTGGTAGTGTGACTTCTTAGAGACGTCAGATATATGAGGAGAGAAGGAGAGTGTGGAGTCGAAGATGACCCCGAGGTTTTTTGCCTTGCAGGTAGGAGCAGGAAGGGGGCCAGGGGAGGTTGGCCAGAGAGCTGCAGGGAAGGAGGGAGTGGATGTGCCGATGAGTAGGATCTCAGTCTTACTGGCATTAAGGCAGAGGTCATTGGCAGCACACCATTCCTGGATAGCAGACAGACAGTCAGAGATGAGGGAAGGACAGGAGGAGGCTGAGGGTAGCCTGAAAATGAGCTGGGGAGCGTACGCATAGCACTGGAAGTTGGGGCAGAAAGCGGCGATGCGGTGGGCGAGGAGTGCCAGATACTGGTTGAACAGCCAGGGAGAGAGATTAGATCCCTGGGGGACACCACAGGTGGAGAAACAGATGTCAGAGAGGAAGGACCCCAGTTGGACCTGGGAGGGTCGATTGGAAAGGAAAGAGGTCATCCACGCCAGAGCCTGACCAGTGATACCCAGGTTATCACAGAGACGGTTGAGCAGGATGGCATGGTTGACAGTGTCAAAGGCAGAAGAGAGATCAAGCAGAATGAGAACACACGGAGTGTTGGAGTCTAGGTTCAAGAGCAGGTCCTCACGGATGTTCAGAAGAGCAGTTTCCGTGCTTCTGGCAGCTCTGAAGCCAGATTGATAGTCATGAAGACTACCAACAGATTCAGCATGGAGGTTAAGCTGGGAGATGGCCAGTTTCTCCAGGAGCTTGCCCAGGAAGGGAGTGATGGAGATTGGGCGATAGTTAGCTGGGCAGGAGGAGTCTGAAGAGGGTTTCTTGAGAAGAGGGTGCACAAGGGAGTGCTTGAGGGGGGATGGGAAGACTCCAGAGGCGAAGGAGTGGTTGCAAAAGTCAGCCAGGGCAGGAGCCAGGGAGTCGATGTGGTCCTTGATAGTTTTGGAAGAACAGGGGTGAGCTAAACTCATGTTGGTAAAAGTTTTCACTCAGACTAGTCTCTCGTCTGGTGGCTGGGTGATCTTTTCTTCTAGAAATGCATCCCTATTATTGTTATAGGCTATTTTGGCAGATTTTCTAATCGCTTTTTTGGGGGTACCCTCTTTGTCTTAATTTACTTGTTAAATTGTTGGCTTCTTCTACAAAAGCTGTCTGCGGACTACTGTTCCTCTTGAGCCTTAAACATTGGCCATATGGCATGTTGTCCCTCAAATGTTTCACATGATGGCTCTGATAGTGTAGTAGTGAGTTTTTATCAGTGGCTTTCTGGAATGGTTTCTCCAATAACTGACCTGCTTCATGGAAGATAGTGAGGTCCAGAAAAATCAATGGACTCTCTCTGTATGGTCATTGTAAATTTAAGAAGGCGATTAAGTTGGTTCAGCCACGTAGGACATTTTTTAGCTTTCTCTTGTGTGCACCATCTTGCAGGTCCTGCCATGCTGTAGCAGATTGGTAACTGCCCATCATTTTGATGTTGGCAGCAGCAGCTGGAAGCCCTGCCCAGGTCTGATTTTCCTTCTTTTGGGGGAGGGGGAGGATCAGTAGTGAACCCCCCCCCCCTCCAAGATTAACAAATTACTTAACTCTCAGTAATGTGTTTTCTAAGGACTTTCCTCGCATGGATTCCTACTTGATTTTTGATATTCATCTCCCAGTGCAGCTGCTCATCAGAAACATTTCTGCCGCTACAGGGCGCAGTGCAGCTCCAGCCGATGCCTCTACGCCGCTGCACATGAAGTCAGAGCTGCATACAGGTGCTATGCCCCCTTTTCCCCTTGCACTCTGATGCTGAGGGCCCGCAGATCCAAGGAGTAGTAGTTAACCGCCAAGAGAGTCAGGTAGGAAGGGCGATTAGTAATCGGTCGAGGAACGTCCACCAGAAAGAACATTACCAAGAGTTAAGTAATTTGTTCTTCTAATGGACTCCTTCCTCCTACAGATTCCTTATCTTTGACAGGCTCCCAAAGCAGTACAGTGACCTGGAGGAGGGAGGGAGTAAGGACACCACCTAAACCAGATAATTCTGAATGATAGCTCTGCCAAAACGAGCATCCTGACCAGATAGAATCCAAGCCAATAATGCTCAACCAACATGTGTACACAGAGCTAGCTGCTTAAATAATATCCAGAACAGTGGCTCTACATTGCAGATCCAAGGTGGTGGCCAACCGTCTGATGGACATTCAAGGACCTCCTTGCTAGCCAGATCATAGCATTCTGAGATGCAGTGAAATATCCAAGAGAACAGGGTCTGTTTGGTCACAGCCCTGCCAGCTCGTAATCAGCAAAACCAATGAAAAGATGCTCATCTGTTCTGTTATAGTCTCCGTAGTCTGGGAGAAGTGGAACTTAAAGGCTCACATTGGATCCAGCTGATGGAAATGATCCTCTGCACTGGAGGGATGAGGCAGAGGAAAAAAGGACAGGCAGATGGATATTTTGGGGAATATGGAAATTTGAGACCACCTTCGGAAGGAAGGATGGTCTAACTCTCAAAGTCTCCTTTTTTCTTTGGAGAAAACCAACTAGGGAGGACCAACTGACAATGCCTGGAGCTCACTCGTCAGTCTAGCGGAAGTGATGGCAAACAGGAAAATCACCTTAAGAGTGACCAAACTTAATGAACAAGAATGAAGGTGTTCAAACAGAGCGCTCGTTAAAAGCCTCAACAATAATTTAAATCCCACACCCTAACAACAAACTGGTGAGGGGGAAACATAACCCCTCACAGGAATTGCATGTCAGTGGGGATCATGAAAAAGGAGCCTTGCTTCGGGGTCCTTTTGAAGACCAAAATGGCCACAAGAGATCCCTTCCCAGATCAATCTGCTACTTGTCTGGCCAAAGATAGAAGAAATTCCAACAGAGGATGTGGAGAAAGTAAAAGGATCCAAAACCCTCTCCCAACATGAAGCCAAAAACATATGCCACCTGCAGGCTTATATGGATTTGGTTGCAGGTCTTCTAGCAGAGGGGAGGATGTCCTGAACATCCTCTGACAAATCCAACTCCTTATACCTTACTCTTTCAGCAGCCAGGCATAAAGGTTCAGGATGCAGCAGTTTGGTGCAGGACCCTCCCACTCCGAGAGAGAGGGAGGGAGGTCTGTCCTCTGCAGTAGACACAAGGGAGGACAGATGACCATTATCCAGCAACTCTGGGTACCCCGTTGCCCGGGCCCAGTCCAGAGCGATCAAGATCATTGTGGACCTGAACAGATGCAGTCTCCTGAGAACTAGCAGAATGACAGGGATTGGTGGGAACGCATTGAGCAGATTGGTGTCTATCCCGACTGTCACAGCTTCCCCAGAGATGCCCCGATGAGGGAATTTCCTGCAGCAGTACCACTTGCACTTCCTGTCCACACTGGTAGCAAAAAAGTACCCAAACAGGGGGAATATTCCTTCAGAACTCCCACATGTGGGTGGTTGAAGACTATTTGCTTAGAGCATCCACTAGCATGTTCTCCTAGCAGGTCAGGTAGGCTGCAGTCAGAAACCCTGTTTTTCCACAGCCCAGAATCACAAACGCACCTCTTCACAGAGGCAAGGAGCCCACACAACCCTTCTTGTGGAGGAAATGTATGCCTACAGTGTTGTTCGCCAGTCTTGCCTTTCACTGGGGCAGGAAAGCAACAAGGGCTAGCCTTATCGCTCTTAGTTCCAGCAGATTCATGTGCTCCTGGCACTTTGATGGGGACCACAGACCGCTCACTGCAAGATCTTGGAGGTGAGCGAGCCTGGCTTTCAGGCACGCATCCGTGACTAGAGTCAATTATGGCCAAGGTTGACGGAACTAACCTTTCAGCAATGTACTCTTCACAGACTACTGTTTCAATTGTCTGAGACTAGTAAAAGGTCCAATAGGAGTCCTTGACAAGGCAACCACTGTGAGCTCAGAATCCACTGTAGGGTCCTCATGCGCAATCGAGCCTCCGGCACCACCAGTGCGCAAGAGGCCTTAAGACCCAGCAAGCGTAGGAAAGCTGAGGATGCAACCTTTGTCTGTGGTTGGAAAACGTGGACCATCTTGTAAATGTTCGCTACTCTGTTCTCAGGCAGGACAACCCAGCCCAAGCGAGTGTCCAAGACCACACTGATAAATCGGAGACAAGGACAGAGAAACCAGAGACTTCTTGAATTTCAAGGAGAAGCCCAAGCTCTGGATTAAACTGCACACCCAGCTCAGGTGTGCCAATGCTAGGTCTGGTGAGTGAGCTCCGAACAGCCAGTCGTCCAGATAGGGAAAGACATTAATGCTTTTGCTTCAGAGGCAAGCCACCACTACGGCTTGAAAACTCTGCAAGGACTTATCGGCCTTGGTGCCGAATAAGTATATATCATCAAAGGGCATATTTCTCTTGGATGTCAGTAGCAAACCCAGACATCCTCAGCCAAGAAAATCTGTACAATACCCTGCTCGTGGCCATTGTTCTTGCTGTGCAGTCTGCAGTTTTCAGAAGACAGTAGTATTTGACAGGAGGCTTCCTTGCCATCTTTGATAAGGGCTTCAAAACCTTCCTGCATCTCCCCACAGGATAACAAGATGCATTGACGGAGACCAAGGCTCGAAGAGCTGAAAATGTGCCTAGCGCATGCATCCAGTCTCTTGCTCTCCCCGTGGGGCTCGGTGCAAAGATGGGAAAAAGATGTTCTTAAGGTACGCTGTAGCGGCTGGAACCACCAAGCTTTCCAGGGAATATGGGCAGAAAGATGGGGTCTGACGGAGCTGCTTTGCCAGATCACGGTGAGCATTGTGATAGCTGAAGCCAGTTTGGCCCATAGTTCAAGCACTGGGCCCTCTACTGCCAGATAGAAAGGCAATATCTCCTTTTTAGGACCCTCATCCAGGATGTCCGTCAATTCATACTGTACTTTCGAACTTAAAAAGGGGAAGACAGTCCTCAGGTGCACTTTCGCCATCAGATGCTGGAAGGGGCCAGAGGCTTGCCTGTGGTGGCAGCAGGCAAAATGTACACCTCTGGCGAGGTATCCAGGCTACTTGCCTCCTGCGTGTTGGCCGCAAGGTCCATCAAGTCCCCTTACTCCACATAAAACTCCTCTGGGAAATCCCTGACTTCCCTAGGGTGAAGGGGCTCAAGCCCAAAATGGACTGGGCCACCCTCATAAGTGTCCTCCAAATGGGACATGTATGCTCTTCTGGGGAGCGAGAGAAAGTCTATTGTGACAATAGCATCATTCAGCACCTCGAAAGAGGGACCCGGGGTCAGAGAACCAAAGTCCACAGATAGAATGGTGTGACGCTTAGACGTGACTATGTCGCAACTGCTTGCAGATTCCCTGCCAGCTCCTCAAAGCCAGGGCCATCAGCGCCAATACTGCGGCCACTGGCATTGGGAACATAGTTCCCACCCAGTCCTCTACTCTGCCAAGCATCTACAGTTGGAGTAGAGGACTGGGTAGGAAAAGGTACCCGAAGGATCTCTTCCTCCGTGACATCCTTGGGGTAGGGACTCATCTTCTTTGACAACAAAGAGTGGTGTCACGAAGAACCACCAAAGGACCCGGACCTCTTCCAGTGATTATTCTTTTGGTCCTTTCAGAAGGTGGACAGTTCTATATTGCTGCGGTCCGCACCCAGCGACCTTGAACAGGTCTGTTTTTACCTTCCTCCGTAAGGAGAGCGAGGAAAAAAGTTTTGCCTTACATGTTCAAAGCGCTTTCTGGTGCATCGATTGGCACAACACGCAGTCCTGTGTGTCGTGGCTTTCACCAAGATTGTAAATACAAATTCGGTGTGGGTCCAAAACGGACATGCAATGCCCGCAGTCCACGCAAGCTTTGAAACCTGCCAACTTTGTCAGATTCAGCATTACGAAGAACAGAAGCTAGGAATTCAAAAAAACAAAATCTGTTTTTAGAGGTGTTTCTAAAGGTAGCAGAGTGCATGGAAAAAAGGAACTGAGGTCATCTGGTGTAGTGCCGCTATATATACTTGCCCAACTTCTCTCTGGCATGGGGTGCCTAGGTGTGTTAGGTAGAGCAGACACAGAGCTGCGCTATACCCACTGGCAGCGTAAACGCTTCTGAAAAGCAGCTGTGCTTGGAAAAGGTATCAAAGAAAAAATGAGGAAATGTTGGCAGACTCCATTAAAACCACCCAGTTGCTTTCTGGCTCCTCAATCAGCTCCTGAAGATTTTGAGCTGGAGGCCAGATCAATAGGCAGAAGCAACAGATGCCTTTTTATTTTTTACACTTTATTACAAACTTTTAAAATATTGCACCCAAAATATACAGAGTATCTCAAATAAATTACAAGAGGCAACCAAATTAATAATGACATCACCATACTTCATTTCTTTAGCTCATATGCCAAGTAAAAACTCTTATACCTTCTCATGAAATATATTCCCTACGACTCTTGCATGCCCGTTTTAATCAGTCTCTTGTCTAGCTGTTCCAAATAAAACGCGAAAGTGAAAACCAATTTATAATCTGTTCCTTCAGCCATTATCAACCACAATCTTCCCCATTTAGTAGTTGTCTATTTTTCCATTCAGGTCCCAGGTGTTTGGCTCTCAAATCTCTCAGTTGTGTGCAAAATAATACCAAGTGTTTAAGTGTTTCCTCTGAGGCTTCACAAAATCTGCATCTATAGTCTACTTTATTGCTTCTTCCTCTCAAATTTATTATTTCCCGCGTTTTGAATAAATTCAGGCGAAACTTTATGAAGAGTGTTCGCAAATGCTGGCACAGGAATGTTTCCAAATACTTTGGTAGCTCACTCAATGCTCTACCTTCAGGAGTGTTATGTTTCATGCATCTATGTGCTCCTCTCCGATCTATTGTTTGAGTCCAATCCAATTCCCAGAGTTTCTTTTTTACAGCATTTGGATTATTCACCAGCTCCTCTTTGTTGGTGTTAAGTTCATTCAAGATGCTTTCGCAATATTGTTTCCAAGTTTCCAACACTGTTTCACAGTTTTCTTCTGATGTGGTTTTTAGTATTATATATTGTGCCAAATTTTCAGCATCCATGATCTTTCTGTATGTTGACCGCGTATTCCACCTTACTCTGGCATGGATTGAAGTGAGACCTAGCTCGTATTTTATGCAAGCTGTCGGAGTCCCTTTTGGTAATCGAAGAACTCTGCTCCAATATAGGTTCTCACATGTTGCCCATGTCATACGTGGGCATCCCAGCATTGCTTCAGCGCCATGGATTATCGCAGGTATTACTTTAGCCATGTAGAAATCGATAGTTGGTTTCAATGTAAATTTCCCGAATGTCTTATTGATCATATTTCCTTGGACCGCCAGGAGTTTACATTTAATTTTTATTTTCTTCACCATTGGATCATCATTAGTATGTGAATTAATTACAACCCCCAGATATTGAGATTGGGTTACACACTTCACTGTTTCCTGTGCAAGTTTCCAGCTAAACAACTTTTTAGCATGTTCTTTTATTCCCTTCAAGTTTTTCAATATTAGAATTTCGGTTTTCGAGGCATTTATCTCTAAACCGTTCTTCTTGGTATAGATTTTAAATGCTGTTAATTTACGTTGCAGGCCTATTGGAGTAACGTCCAGTAGCACTATATCATCTGCATACAGCATATAATCAATGTGGTTCCCATTTATTTTGGGGGGGAAACGTGTTCAGATTTTCCATATCATTTCACACACCTGCTATAAACAGGTTGAATAGCTTTGAGCCCAAGGGACATCCCTGTTTGACGCCTCTAGCTGTGTGTATCGCTGATGAGATGGACCCTTTTTGGTCTAGTCGAATTTTGATTTCTGTACAGTTCCATTATTGCCTTTATCAATCTCAACTGACATTTACGTGCCTCTCATTTTGACCATAAATGTTCTCTGTCCACTCCATCAAAAGCATGTGCTAAATCTACGAATGCCAGATATATTTGTGTTTTTAATTGCTTCCATTTTTAGCAAAATCAGCATCAGCAGGTTTAGTCCACACCCTCCACCTCTTACAAAGCCAGTTTGACGATCATCAAAGGCTCCCGTTGTCTTAATCCAATTTGTTGAATGCCCTAGCACTTGGGTGGAAAAGATCTTCGCTACCACATCCAACAGGACTATCGGTCAATAATTTGTTGGGTCAGTTCTCATTCCTTTTTTGAATATCTGCTCTTCCAGATTTTGGAATACTGCCTTTTTGAAGAATGATGTTAAACAATTTATAACAGAAATCAGACGACTTGCGGATTTTGTTTCATCATCTGGTTAGTTAAACCATCAGGACCAGGGGCCCTGAACGCACGGAGTCACACAATTTTGTTCAATATATCTTCTCTGGTGATATCTATATCCCATTTTGTTCGATATTTTAGGTCTGGTGTTTTTATTTTTCCGTGCTTTTGAAACAGATTGGAATAATGGTCTGTCCATTGTTTCAGTTACTAAGCTACATTGACTTGAATTTTGGTCATACTCCATGTTAATGATGAACCAGAATTCTCTTGTGTTTTTCTGCGTCATGATTTTCAAAATTCTTTCTGCATCTCGTTCCACAATACTTTTATGGTTACATAGCCAGTTCTTATATTGCGTTTTGATTTTCTTTCTCTCTTTGATTTGATCTATGCTCTGACTTTTGTTGATTATTCTGATCTTTCTCCTTTTTTCATGCTTTTTCTTTGCCATCTCTGGATCATATATATGTTGATTCTTGATCTCAATTTTTGTGTGCCATTGCTTCTTTCAGTAAATTGCTGTAGGAGAGTGCTGTATTCAATCATATCGTCCATATTCCCATTGTTGTTCAAAGCGCTGGTCAGGCTGGTAATTTTTGTGCCATTTAGCCTCAGTCTGGACTTTCCTGGTTCCATTTACACAGGGTGTCTCCAAACGTCGTTCTTATTATTCTCTGTTCAGATGGTAACTTCTATTACATTACGGTCACATTGTGACATATCCATCACCTTGTACTCAAGAATCTTTCCCATTAGTTGTTCTGAGACATAATAGTAATCCAGAATTGATTTTTGCGAGCTCCTTTTCCAAGTTGCCTGTGGCGGCATATCTCCTGGTATATTACCATTCAGCAAGGACATTGCTCTTGCTTCCATCTCATCTTCCCAAGCTGTGTTAATTGCAGTGTTATTTTTCAACTTATCTCCATCCAACCTAATGCATTCCATATTAAGATCTCCACAGAGGATGTCATGTTTTGACTCCTCACTCCTGAGAGAATCTATGTCACAAATCTCAACTAAAAAGACCCACTGATCCTTCACTTGAAGCTGCCAATATACGTTAATAATTTGAGTTTTCCAAGATCTCCATGCTTTTTTTGTTGAGATTCGATGGTAGTTACTTGGATGTATGGGGAATTGTTATAGGTTTTACTAATTCTTAATCCACTTTCTATTTTGAAGAGAGTTGGCATACCTGACATCGGTCGGCCTTTTTTTTGTTTGATCGCTGGATTTAGAGCCATTTCATACCCTTCTACACATGGTATTTCAAAGAGCCAAGTTTCCTGTAAGCATATTGCATCGAACGGTTTTAATTCTGGTACAAGTTGTCGAAACAGGTGGGCAAAGCCTCGCTTATTCCATGATCCCATCTGTAGAGTACCGCTTCTCCGATAATCCAGGCATTTGCTTCTTTTGTCTACATTTAAGGCTCCAGCAAGCCAATTCCAACTCTCTCGTTTGCCTTTTTTTTCTTTAATCTTGTTATCTCTGTCCGTCTCACTACCAACTTTTGGCTCACAGGCGAAGGTTATTTTTATTTTGTTTTTTGGAGGCAGTCGGCACATCAGTTGTTAGTGTTTCCTCCATCTCTTCTTGCTAATTTTTCTCACCGGACTTAGTGTAAATTACTCACCATTTTCCTTTTTGACTGTCTAGTTCATGGACTTCTTCATATGTATATTTTGATCTCCTGTTGGTTGTTTATTAATTTTTGTTATAGGAGTAGCTATTTGGATTTCTTTCAGATCAAATCCCAGAAAATGTATTTCTGATATCCTTGATAGGATCAAGTCTCGTATTGTGTTTGAATATATCTGTAGAAGCACACGATCAAATGTGGTTTCTTTGACAAATTCCACAGTTTTTATATCATTAGATGATATTGATCTCAAGGAAGGAACATCATTTATCACTTGCAATACATTATACCAGTTTAATATTAATCCATCATCAGAGGGCAATGTTCTTTCAAGTAGAAGACAATAGTTGGAATCGATCTTCTGTCTTTTAATTAGATTTTTTTGAGTAGTCAATGCGACTGACCTATCCGTTCTCCAATCATCTTCTTGATCTATTTTGTCAGCTGCTTTTTGCTTTATCGTTGGATAGGGTCAATGTGTGAATACTTTTTCTCTTGTTTGTCAGTTTCGTCATCCGGTCTTTTCTTTAGTATGTCGAGCCCCATTTTTGTTATCTTGACAGATTTTGTTTCTAGTAGCTTTCTTCGCTCCTCAATTGTAAGGAAGCCTATCTGTTTTGAGGGCTAATTCAGTTATTTCGGTTATCTCTATTTTTTTTGTGATAATTCCATGGTACAGATTATTTTTCATATTAGTATTGGTCATTTGCGGACCTCCTTTGTAGTATCCTCATCTTCCTCCAATTCAGAGTCTAAGATAATCTGGCCTTCACTTACACAACTTGTGTGTTCCTCCTCCACCTCGCTATCTGAATCGTATACATATAGGTTCAACAATTCGTACATCAAGTCCAGATCATCTATATTATCATCCATTTTCACTGGACTTTTTTCTCCGACTTCGCTCTTCTTAACCATTTGGATTTTTTCCAGATCAAGTTCTTTATTTTTCTCCATTACTTTTTTTTTATTCGGGCCCGTTTGTATCGTGACATTTAGGGACTTGAGATTCCTTAGAAATTTACATGAATTTTTTGCACTGGGATTTTTCCCTCTTGGCATGTGTTTCTTTTTTTTTTGCTTTACATGTAACTCGTTCTGTTCCTTTATTTTTCCCATTTCATTTATTTTTGTTTTTTCAAAGATCAATCAACTTTCTGACATTTTGGAGCTATTGTTTATCACTATTGTACTCACTTCCTCAGGATTTTTACTTGGTCCTTCTGCATTAGCTGATGTGGACGGTGTGGGATCGCTCATGTCCAGGCTTAACCTGATCTCAGTTATTTCATTACTTCGGGATCTCTCCCTTGCAGTACTCTAAATCTTATGAGGAATATCTTTTTCACCTAAAGCTGTTGCAACGTAACTTGCGCTGCATTTGACTCCTATCTTCGACCTCTAGGTCAGATTTATTTTCTCTTGTGGATGCAACGCAAGTCATATTTGTGGCTTCATTGCAGGGACCCTGGGTGTCCCTGCTTACTCTTCCACTTTGGTGATGCTCTAATACTTGATCTTCTTGATTTCTACGTTCGCCTTTAAGAATTAATAGGGCTTGCTTTGCCAACTCGGCAAGCAGTCTCTTATCTTCTAAGTTGTTTTTCAACTGTTCTTTCAATATATTATTTATTTCATTTTTATTTTATATCCTGTGCAGCTTGTACTTTTAATTTCTTTTAGCTCCATTTTAATATTGATCATTTTACAATGCATGAGTGCGATTAATGTATTTTGATCTTTATAACTATCATTAAACTGCTCATAAATTTTAGAAAATGGAGCTACAGCAATCGTCATCGGTCTTAGTTTGTTAACCATCTGCATAGGCATTTTTTCTAAGTCTTGAAAGCTTGGTTTCCCAGCCACTATTTTTAGTCTTTCTATTGGTAGGCGTCTTCTTACTTTTGGATAATGTCTTTCCGCCAAAGATGAATCAGATGTTGATTCATCTGACGTAGATATTGGCTTGTGGGTTTTTGGCTCTGCCTGCCCCCTAGTTGTTTTAATGGGATGGGATTTGTAGAATCTTCTTTGTCCAGCATATTTCTTTTTTGCGAGCATTGTACAGATTGGGCTCAAATCAATGTGTTTCCTTTTGTTCATTTGTTTTTGCCCAGGATGTTCAGTGTTGTTACTGTGCTCCTTTTGTGGTTCATGCATATCATTGTTAATATGGTCAATATTTTGTCCAATTGGCTTTCGTATCCACTTTTCCTTATTGCTCTCGCATTTTGTTCTTATATTGTTGCGAGTTACACTTGCATTGAGAGTTATAATATCCTTGAGAAGTCTATTAGCCATTGCAAGTGAGTTGCGCCTATCCTGCCTGCAAACTTCTCCATCTTTATTTGTTTTTCCTTCCTTAATGACAGGTTTGGTTTGCTGAGCTAGTTGTGCCTCCGCCTCACTTGGTTTCAAAAATACTTCATCCATGTTGGAGTTGGACTGATCTTTGTAGTCCTCATGATGATCATTTTGAACTTTCTCAGCGTCATCAGGGACTTCTTGATACTGTTTATTTCCGATTATTATGTTTTTAGCCATTGCCAAATCTTTCCCTGAATAGAGCTCCCTTGTGGTCTGTACGTTATAATACTCTGTAGTAGTTATTGATTTCTCATGAGGCCTGTCGGCTAATTCCTTCAGTCGCTCCTCCTGTAGGATATGTCTATCCTCATGCTGTCCTGGGCTCTGGGCTGCCCTGCTACTACCAGACGTGGAGTATTCCAAAATCCCTTGTGCTGGCCGCTACGTTGTTCTGCTCTACTATCTGCCATGCCAATAAACGTAACGATGAAACACCTGCCAGCCTGTGGTATTTGTCATTTCTCACTTTCAATGCGTCACACTAATGAAACACTCATCCCCCTTTCTGCACAACTTCTTAGTTCTCTGTATGTTCATTTGTGGTTGCGCAAGTACGGCCTTGCATTTCACGTCAGGTTCGCTGCCTTTTTTTCTTTTCTTTTGTTCACACAGGATGATCATGTTTCCCCGGCTGCAACAGCGGGGTAGCGATAGTAAGGGATATTGGTGTTGGACTTTTTCCGTCCCTCGGTCTACGAATGTATCGGTGGGGGATAGGGGTGCCCTATTACTGACACATTTTCCTGGTATGGCGCTAAAATGTCAATCGCAATCCCCGCTTCCAACCCCACTTCTCCTGCTGCAATTGCACTTACTTGATCACATTCTCAGTCACGTTCCACACTTTTCTCTCGCAACAGTGTTGTATGTAGACTTGGTGTTGAGGTTGAATTGGACGCCAAGTGCCAGCGTCTCAGCTGCAAGCCGGTTTGGGGGAAGGGGGGGCATTTTAGTTCTCTCCGCCTGACTTGTCTGCTGAATCTGGAAGGAGTCCATGGCTCCCACCGCGCGCACCACAAACACCCCGGAACACTCACACACACTTCACAACGCTCTGCGTCTGGGTGCAAGTCTTTATGTTCCAAGCTCTTCCTTGATAGAAACAGCAAAAAGACACAGATTGAAGCAATTTCCAGCAGAGGTCCGAACACCCAGGAACACTCGTGCACACACAGGATTTTTTCCCTCTTTGTAATGACTGGTCTGACATTGTTACACAATGAGAAGCAGAAGTGTAACTTAGTGCTGATTACACCATATTGGTTTAGTTTTCTTTGGCACTGGCATGGACTAGAGATGTCCTGATCATGTTACCAGACTGCAGGGATTTCCTTCAAAATGATAATGAAGAACCCCATCCTCCAATTTTGGCAGGTTCCTTGACCCTCATGGCATGGCTCTGTTCGGGGCAGATGGTCCCGACAAAGCATTTCCCATAAAGATTCAAAATATCTCAGTAGATCCGACTTACCAATCTGCCTGAAAGGCCTAGGTTGATGGGAGTGTCGATTTCATTTAGGCAGAGTGGGTTTTAGCCATGTGGTAAACATTCTTGCTAAACTTGCAGCTTCTTCGTCTTATAGTACAGTGAATTTGTATAGATCCGCCACCTCCATTCATCTGGAGGTTTGTGGATGGTTGGTTAGTTCTCATCATGTGGCTTATCAACTGCTCCAGGGAATTAGAATGTCCACTTCTCTGAAACCCAGATTGGCTCTACAAAAGAACAACTTACTTGTTTCTCGGTAATGTTCTTTCTGATAAATGTTCCTCCCACGTATTCCTCTTCTTCAATGTACCATGCACCAGCAGCAGAACTTTGTCCGGACCCCATAGTGCTGAGTTGGGGGTCTGGACGTGACATCAATACAAATAGCTGACACTGCGCACTGTGACCTCAGTTATTTTCCCATATTGCTAAGTCACGTAAGATAAAAGTGTTTGACACTAAATCATATGACCAGCAGGCTAGCCTGGGCCTATGGAAAAGGAGAGGATTACGAAAGGCCAATTACTCTCTAAATTGAGGGACAGGTTGGGAGAACTATGAGGAATCCCGAGGAACATCAATCAAAAAGAACATTACAAAGAGGCAAGTACTTTGCTTTTCTAATGGATAGTGTCCTCCCACGGATTCCTCATCTTAGATTGACTCCCATTGCAGTACTAGCCCTTTCGATGAGGGGGGAAGAGAGAGAGAGAACCACTTTTGCTACAACAACCTTACAGCGCGTTCTATAAAACTGCTTTACCAAATTTGGAATCCGGATTGATCCAGGTAATAATGCTTAGCGAAGGTGAGAATAGAAGACCATGTTGCTGCTTTGCAAATGTTTGCAGTGCGACCTACGCTCTGTAAAACGGAAGTGGCAGCCATTGCCCTAGTCAAATGAGTGCTCAGATCTTCTGGTAGTGATTTGCCTGCAGTACTGTAGCATTCTGAAATAGCCAATACTATTTATCTTCAGCTTTCTCTTCAGAAGTATCTTCCTTCGCAAGCTCTTCACTCCTCCACCTCCAATTCCCCGAGAGTCATGCGCTTTTCTAAGCAGCAAGTGGATGGCAGATCTCTCTTCCGCCGCCTACCCCCGGAACAACCTCCCACCCTTTGTGAAACTTGAGCAGAACCATCTCTGGTTCCGAAAGCAGCTCAAGACTTTCCGCTTTGCTTCTGCCTTCCGTTTTTAACTTCAATGCAATATCAGACCGGAGATCAGCAGTGGTCTACCTGTCAACCCTCTGAATCACGGGCCCAGGTCCCCGCCCTGCCAGTTGCACACAGCACTGTCTCTGGCACCCGTGAACTGGCGCTGTATCTGCAACCCTACATATCCCCTACTTGCACTTACCCAACCCTTGCTGTCCACACTTAACCCCCCCTTGCACTGCCACTTGTTGGCCACAATCCTTGTTTGTTTCTCCTAGGTCTCGCACTTCTCCTCCTCCTCCCCGTGCACTTTTTTTCCCTTCCCTCTTCCTTGCGCAATCTCAATGTCACTTTGCCTAGTAAGATTGTCTTGTCCTCCCTTGCCCCCCACTTGCCTTGTCGCACCTTGAAACACTTGTGTATAGGTGCGCTATAAATAAAATATACTATTATATCATAGAGATGGTTTGTTTTGTGATGGCTTTTCCCATCTGCTCTCCAGCGTATCCCACACAGACCTGGTTGTCAATCCTGAAGCTTCTATTTCAGGAAATAGAAAAGTAGAGGACCCTTTTTAGGGTCCATCTGTGAAATCTCTCCTCTGAAGATGGATGAGGACGACGGTAAAAAGATGGCAGATTTCTTGTTAGTCTTAGATGAAAATCTGTCACTACCTCCGGAAGGAAGGACGAACTAGTGTCACCATGTCTCTATTAAAAAAAAAGTAGAAGGTAGTTTACACAGTCTGAAGCACAGTTACTCTGCGCACAGAAATGGTAGCAGTCAAAAAGGCTGTTTTCCAAGAAATAAGCCAGAGCGGGCAAGGTTGCATAGATTGGACGGGTGTGCCCATCAAGAATGTCAGCACCAGGTTCAGGTCCCATGCCGGCACCATAAAAGGTGTAATAGGAAACATATTAGTCATTTAGGAAAATGAATAACCAAAGGAACTGTAAAATACAAGCCTTGGTCAAGTGCCCTCTTGAAGACAGAAAGAGCCGTAAAGTAATCCTTTGCTGTATTCCCCAGCAGACCATGTCTCGAAAGGTGTAACAAAGACAGTACTACTGCAATGTTCCATGATAAGGGATCCAATTCATTGACCCTAACCAGATGCAAAGTTTCCTCCAACAGCAGCAGTAAAGAGCTTTAGTTACTGGCCTTCTCACCGAAAGCAACACCTCCTGGACGTCTTCCAGAAGGTCCCAGTCTCTGTACCCTAACCTCGGAGAAGCCAGCTGTGGAGACTAAGGGTACGGATGCAGGGGTAGAGGATGCAGCCTCCTCCTTGCAAGAGAAAGTCCACTCTCCCTGGAAGGCATGTTGTAGAGGACAGATGACAAAGTCCAGAAGGTCCGGGTACCACATCCTCCTGGTCCAATCCAGAGCGATCAGAATCATAGATGCACCAAACTTCATTAACAACCTCATGACATGTGGTATGACGGCAATCTCTTGAAGCACAAAAAAGTGGAAGCAGAGCGGCTCACACTTCCTGTTAGAGCTGGATGTGAACAGATCCACTTCAGGGGTTCCCAAGAGGGCGGAGATCTCTGAAAGGTCTTACCCGGCATAGCTCCCACTCATGGAATTCCGAACCCTACCTGCCCATGGTGTCTGCCACCAAGTTCTCCTTTCCGGCCAGATTAATTGATGATATGGGCACTTGACTTTACAACACGCAAAACCAGAGTTCCATTGGCTATCTGCACAGTCATAGTGACCCTACACCTCTTTTGTTGAGGTAACGCATGGCTACAGTGTTGTCCGCCAGGATCAGGACCATCTTCCACTGTACTGAGGGCAAGAAGGCCATCAGCGCCAGTCTCACCTCCCTCAACTCCAGAATGTTTATGTGGACTTGCACCTCCGCTGGGGATCATATGCCATTCACCACAAGCTTTTTCAGGTGTGTGCCCCAGCCCTTCAGTGAGGCGTCCGTTACTATTGTCAGGGTTGCCAAACGGGTTCCCTGTTCCCTCCACCACAGGAGGTCCTGAGAAACCCTGGCCGGGACCTGCAAGAGATCTGCCATGTTGCCCGAGAACTGCGACCACTGGGGTATAAGAGCCCACTGAAGGGATCTCACTTGCATTCTGGCCTATGGCACCATAAGAATGTCTTAGTTACTTACCTGTAACTGTATTTCTCCAGCATTGGTATCTTTCATAGATTCAGATGCTTGAATATTCCCCGTTGTCAGACTGGTAATCCTCAGTGATAAACATTAATTATGAAAATGTTTAATATACCTCCCTTCTCCCCTAGAGAATGCATGTAGATACTCCATTGTGGCTTATGAGCCACTCCATTGTGTAGTCCCTCCACCTCACTTTGGTCCTTTATGGCCCCAACCAATTTTGGGTGTGTCCTCAAAATGACACGGTCTTGCTGAAACAAAGTAAAAGGAGGTTCTGAGGACAAGGCTTGTAATTCACTGATCCTCCTGGCGGAAGTCATGGCTATCAGAAAAGCCGTTTTCCAAGATAAGAATTTTATTTCGCATCTATGAATGGGTTTCGAAATGGGGGTTCAATGAGAGTCGTTAGCACAGTATTCAGGCTTCAGGAAGGAACTGAAGAGGACGTTGGAGGATAAGTATGCATCAACCCTTTCAGGAAGATCTTGATGGCCGGAAGAGAGAGTAATGACTGCTTCTGGAGCCGTCGTGTATGCTGATATGGCGGAAGGTGAACTTTGATGGAGGCTAGGGAGAGACCTGCCTTAGCCAAATGTAATAAGTCAGGTAGAATCTGTTCTACCGAAGCTGTAAATTGGTTAATCGTAGAGGTTTTACAGCACTTAGAAAAGTGGGTCCATTTTCGCACGTAAGTGATCCTTGTTGAGGGGGCTCTAGAGGCCCTGATTATGTCCCAGCAGTCCGCCGGAAGGTTCAAGTTCAGGAGTTTGCACTGTTCAGGAACCAGGCTTTGAGGGAGAGGCTTGCTGGGTCGTGGCGGAGGACTTTGTGGTTCTGCTGAGTCAAGAGGTATTGATGAGCCTGGAGGCGAACTGGAGGCCACCGGGATAGATGTTGGAGAGTCGGGTACCAGATCTGTCGCGCCCAGTCCAGCGCCATTAGGATCATGGAGCAATCCTGTTCCTTCATTCTGGCTATGAGTGGAATGGGGGGGAAAGGCATAAAGGAACTTCCCTGTCCAGTCCACCGAGAATGCATCTCCTGCTGATTCTGATTGATGTTCTGGGTACCTTGGGTACCTTGAGGCGAATGCTTGACATTTCCGGTTGACCCTGGTGGCAAAAAGGTCTATCTTTGGCTGGCCCCATACAGAGAAAATCTGTTGAAGTTCCTTTTCGTCTAGCTCCCATTCGTGGGATGACGCGTACTCCCTGCTCAGTTTGTCCGCTAAGACATGGTCTATTCCCGGGAGATGTTCCGCCCTGATCTGGACTTTGTGGTGCAAGGCCCATGACCACAGTAGATGAGCTTCCTGTGATAAGATCTCTAACTTTGTGCCTCCTTGCTTTTTTGTGAAGTGCTTGGATGTTGCATTGTCTGTCTGGATGGTGAAGACTTCACCCGCCACTACTGGAAGGAAAGCTTTTAGAACCCATTGTATCGCCCTGAGCTCTAGGACATTGATGTGGAGCTGTGATTCCTGGTCTGTCCAAGCCCCTTTTGTCTGAAGGTCCGACAAGTGTGCTCCCCATCCCAAAAGGGACGCCTCTGTCCTTAAGAGAAGAGTGGATGTTGGTGCCTGGAATAGCATCCCTTGGAGCAGGTTCCGTGGAGTGTTCCACCATCGAAGTGCCTTGTGCACTGCCGTCGGTAACTGGACCAAATCTTCCCATGAACCCGTGGCTTGTTTCCATTGGTGGTCCAGGGCCTCCTGGATTGGTCTCATGCGAAGTCTGCAATTTGGTATGAGAAATATACATGAGGCCATCATGCCCAGGAGGGATTTGAAAAAGCGTACCGTGGTCGTCTCTTTTTCTAGGAACAATGTCGTCGAGCGGAGGATGGCTGTTACTCGGTCTGCCGATTGTCTTACCCTAGGAATGGTGGTGTCTAACTCGCCCCCCAGAAAAAGAACTGTCTTGCTGGGTACTGGGCAGAATTTTATGTTATCGAAAAACCTAACCCTTTTAGGAGTTTTATCGTTTTCAACACTGCCAAATGAGCTTGACTGAAGGAGCTTGCTCTGATCAACCAGTCGTCCAAATATGGAAAGACCTCTGTTCCCAACCTTCTGAGGTTCGCTGCTACAGGCCCCAGACATTTGGTAAATACCCTTGATGCTGATTTTAGCCCGAAAGGGAGTACCCGGAATTGGAAATGTGGGACTCCTATAGCGAACCTGAAGCACTGTGGACAGGATGAATTGGAATGTGGAAGTATGCGTCTTCTAGGTCCAGAGCGGCTAGGAAGTCGTTTCTGTTCAGCCACGGTAAGACGCCTTGCAGGGATATCATTGTGAATTTGATGCGTTTGATGTATTTGTTGAGTGCCCTCAGGTCCAATATGGACCTCCATTGACCATTTTTCTTTTTGATTAGAAAGAAGCGGGAGTAGAAACCTTTTCCTTTCTGGGAATACTGAACTGGCTCTATAGCTGCTTTGTGCAGTAACTTTTGAACTTCTGCCATGACGTCCCGCAGCATGTGAACTTTGCGAGGGGTGGGGGCAAAAGATGGAGGATGGTCTAGGAATTCTATGGTGTGACCCCTGCAGACCACATGTAATACCCACTTGTCCGATGTTATCGAATTCCAGCATTTAAAAAATTGGCACAGGTGTTTAGCATAGAGGGGGAAGAATCGAATGGTGAATTCTGTTTGTTCTGGGCTTTACCTTGGGAAGAACCACGCCTTCCTCTCTGGGAATACCTGTTAGGGGATTGATATCTGTTGCCTTGGAATGCGATACCTTGTGACTTTTGACCATAGGAAGAACGTATATATCCTCTGTCTTTTGACAGTGCACCTCGAAAGGGCCGAAAGGACCTGTGGTCTTTATATTTATCCTTCAAGGAACTGATGACACGAGCTGTATACATGTCCGTTTTAATTCCTTTAAGGCGGTCATCTATCTTTTTGACAAATAAGTCTTGCCTGTCGAACAGCATGTACAAAATTGTGTGCCTGCACCTCTGGCCTGAAATCCGTGGCCTTCATCATTAACACTGCCGTGGACCATTTGTCTGAAACCTGATTCAGACACATCGACAGCCACATTGATCTTGTGGTCTGAAGTGGCTTCTTCGTCCGCAATGATGGACCTGGCTTCCTCCTGTAAATCTGCTGGTAGATGTTTAGTCAGCTTGGACATCCGAAGCCAAAGCTTGCGGTCAAACCTGGCTGTCATGGCTAATGGGTTGCCCGCTCTGATCGTGAGAGAAGCTGAAGAAGTCACCTTTCTAACTATGGCTTCCAGCTTACGACCTTCCTTGTCTGCCGATGCTGACAGTGGTGATGATGGGTTGGCTAATTTCTTTCTAGCCGCTACTGTGGTGACCGAGTCTGGCTTCGTATGACCCCTTAAAGCGGCGCTGAGTCAGGTTCCTTGTACCTCTTTTCAGGTCTTGAAAGTAAAGCAGGTGTGGATAAGGGTCTGGCCAGCATCTTTGACCCAGACTCCCATATGGTGTTGAGAAGAGGAATGGTGGTGACCTTTCTTCTGCGTTTGTCCCTGTGCTCGTAAGGCACTGACTTCTCTTCCGAAGACACTTATATTTTGAAAAAGTCTGCAGCTTTACCAATTATGGTATGAAACAATACCAAACTGTCTGGGGTACGAATCACCTGGTAAGTCTTTCTTCCTGGTTTCTCGACAATATAATCATCCCATTCAGTGGGGGCATCTGGTTCCTGTATAATATCTCCTTCCTCAGGAATCGAAAAATCCATGAACGGGTCCTCTTGCCAATCAGATACTGACACAGATGAAGGTACCGTAGTTGGATCTCGAACTGGCGATTGAGGTCTATGAGGTGATGCTGGAGAGGGGAATCTTGTTGGTGAAGCACCGAGTGTTCTGCTCCTGGATCTATGTGGAGGCTCAGGTGATCATGCTCTTTTCTGCGGTCTACTCTTGGAAGGGGAGTGCCTGGGCGTGCTATGCCGAGGTGAAGTATCCCTCAGGTTTTTTTTTGGCTACTTAGGTACAGAAGACCTATTCTGTAGTTTTTGGCGCATGTTAAACTCGGCGATTCTTTGCATCAATGCCAAGAGCACCGGGTCATAAGGATCAGCCATGTCCTCTGAATCCAGTTGCCAAGGAGGGCTGTTTTCCTTTGGAATGAGGAAAGGTTGCTCACCAAGCATTTCCGTGTCTGAGAACTACTACGGAAGAATGACATCTGGGAGTTCTGTCACCTCTTTTAAAGGGGACAGTTGTGCTCCAACCGGCTCAGGTGTATCTGGAATTGGAGACGCTGGTCCCAAAGACTTGTGAAGACTGCTGACATTGGATGGTTTATCCGTGATGTCAGCAAATGGTGTTGTGGGTTCTATTTCTTCAGAAGACACCGAATTATTCGGAATCGTCGACGGAACTTTCGTCGACGGTGGTTTCGCTGGTGATGGCTTAGTCGACAGCGGTTTCGGTGACAGTGGTTCTGTGGACAAAGACTTTGAAGATAGTTGACTCATCAACGAGAGCTTCATGGATGAGAGCTTCGACGAGTGATGTGCTTCCTTCGACTACGACTGCTTCGTGGACGATGACTTCGTTGATGAGGATTTTGTCATGGACAATGAGGTTTGGAGAGTTTTTGTCGTTGACGGTGGCTTCGTCGACGGCTTGGTCGACGGTGCGTCCCCGACTTTGCTGCCGCTCGTAGACGGCTTCTCTGTGGCTGACTGTCCTCCCTCCCCCGGTTTTTTGAAAACGCCTCCTTACCTTTGGAGGTGGTTTTTGTTCTTCAGGATGACGTGTTTTGTGGTATCCTGGGTCCAAGGAAGGGATAGAAGAAGTGGCTTCCAATTTTCTTTTAGCCTTATGAGAGGGAGAGGAGAACTCCTTTCCACTGAAGAGGCCCTTCTCTTAGAAGTTTGTCTCTCAGATGGTTTAGTAGACGATACAGGAGATGTTTTGGCAGACTCCTCAGCAGAGGACAGACCCTTGGCTTCTAGGTGTAACAGAAGTCTCCTGTGTCTGTCTTGCAGGGTTTTGGTGGAGAAAGTCCTGCAAATATCACATTTGTTGATGTCATGTGGATATGAGCAGTAAATACAGTGGTCATGCAGATCCTTCATGTAGACCAGTTTATTTCTGCACCTCGTGTAGTCCCTGAACAGGGAAGGCTTCTTGGCAGGCTGAAGCTCAGCCATGCTGAGAACTTCCACTCGACGAAAAAGTACCAACAAAAACGTTTCTCAGAGTCCAAAGACTCAGAATAGCAAGCCCCTAAGGAGGGGAAAACAGTAGAATATATCAGAAAAATATATACTACACACAAAAGGTGAAAAGAATTTCGAAAGCTCAGAGAGCTGGAGGATTCCTTCTGTCCGATAAACTGCTGTGAAAAATCTGAAGATGGCTGCCTGGGGCGGAGCTTAAGCACTGCCACCTCATTGGTTGACGCCATAAAGGACCAAAGTGAGGTGCAAGGACTACACAATGGAGTGGCTCATAAGCCACAATGGAGTATCTACATGCATTCTCTAGGGGAAAAGGGATGTATATTAAAATGTAATAATTTTTATCACTGAGGATTCCCAGTCTGACGACGGGGAATATTCAGGCGTCTGAATTTATGAAAGATCCAATGCTGGAGAAAATAAAGTTACTCACTGGAGTGACTACCTTACTCCTAGTCATTAGTCCCCTTTCCTCCATACTTTTGAAACATTCCGTCCTGTGGGACGGGAACAGAGCACTTTTTGTAAAAAAGCATAAAATTGAAACATTTGTCCTTCTCTTTTTACGTGGCCGTAACCCCATCCTCCTTAGCTCCGCCCAGTGCATTGCCCTTCAGTCTTTTTCTATTGCCAGGTCTGAGACCATTTAAACAATAATAGAGGATATTTATTAGAGGGGATGGTTGGGCGGGCATATGGAGGAAAGGGGACTATGGACTAGGAGTAAGGTAGTCACTACGGTGAGTAACTTTATTATACTCCTAAGTCCCATCCCCTTTCCTCCATACTTTTGGGAGATTACCAAGCACTCCTTACAGGATAACGGGTGGATGGAACTCCTTTACTGAAAGAGGTTTTTAAGAACAGCTTGCCCGAACTGAGCATCAGCCCTGGACGTCAGGTCTAAGCAGTAATGCTTCACAAAAGTTGATGGGTAAGCCCACGTGGCTGCCTTGCCAATGGTTTCCCAGGGAACATATTTTTGGAAGGCAATGGCAGTTGCCTCGCCCCCCACAAGATGGGCATGAATTCCCTTTGGCAGTTGAATGCCCTGAACGAAATACACTTCAGAGATACAGCAAGCAATCCATCGGGAGATAGTTGCTTTCGAAGACGGCTTTCCTTGTGGGTCTCCGAAGGCCACCAAGAGCTAGGAAGAGCTACACAGATTAGATGTTCTGTCCAAATAAAACTTAAGAGCTCACCTTGCATCCAGATTATGCAGAACCCTCTCGGCATCTGAAGCCGGTTCTGGGAAGAAAACTGGTAAGGAAATAGACTGGTTCAGTTGAAAACCAGATACCACCTTTGGAAGGGAAGAGGGATTGGTCGGAGGACCTTATCCTTGTGAAAGGTGAGGAATGGATATTCTACCGACAAGGCATGAAGCTCGCTTACACGCCTTGCCGAAGTTACCGCAATCAGAGGAACAAGTTACTTTCTTACCTGGTAACATTCTTTCGATCAGATGTTCCGATGACGTATTCCACATCTATGACAGGTAATCACCACAGCTGTGCTGCTTCGGAACATTTTCGGCATCTGCGTCCTGCGACAATGACGTCGATACACCCCTTCAAGGACCATCTCCGACGGCTGACGTCACCCGATGTTATAAGTAGGACGTACGAGGCCCATAGCCTCAGTTGTAGTTTTTTCCCCAGAACGTGTGGCACCAATATTCTGCCAGAATGACTACAGAAAGCCTTGCGGAAACGAAAACTGCAATCGCATAAGAAATTCTGTAGAGGGGCAGGTAGCGAGGGAGCGATGTGGAATACGTCGTCGGAACATCCCATCGAAAGAATGTTTCCAGGTAAGAAAGTAACTTGTTCTTCGAAGGGATTGGTTCCTCCGACGTATTCCACATCTATGACAGACTCCCAAAGCAGTACCAACCTTAGGTGAATTTTAGAATGCCCAATTAAATTGCAGAATAGAGGGCCGCCTTGCCAAAGGACAAATCTTGCCCATGGATAGAATCCAGGGAGTAGTGTTTAACAGAAGTATGGACAGAGGCCCATGTGGCTGCTTCACAAATGTTACGAATGGGAACATCCCTCTGCAGGGCACTAGAGGCAGCCACACCTCTAGTAGAATGGGCCCGTAAGCCTATCAGAGGGTCCTTACCTGCCAAGCGGTAAAATTCAGAAATTGTCAAGATAATCCATCTAGACAAAGTCTGTTTAGTAACAGCTTGTCCCAAACGCCTTCCAGCGTATCCTACAAAGAGTTGATCGTCCACTCTGCTCTGACCCGGGACATGTGTGAGATGTAGAAACTTAAAGTTCTCCTAGGATCCAACCTATGGAGCCTCCTCTTCCTTACCAGGATGCAGAGGAGGATAGAACACTGGAAGAATAACCTTTTGGCTTAAATGAAATTCCGACACAATTTACGGAAGAAAAGAAGGACGAACCCTAAGGACAACCCTGTCCTTATGGAACACAGTGACGGAAGTGCCTGCAACTCACTCACTCACTCTGTGAGCGGAAGTAACCGCAACTAAAAATACAGTTTTCAAGGACAACTGTCTCAAAGGGCAAGAATGTAAAGGCTCAAACGGAGCTCCCATGAGGAATTTTAGAACCATTTTCAAATCCAAACCGGGCCCCTGGAAAGGTGACGGTGGGAACACATTAGTGAGTCCTTTCAGAAACTGAGAAATCAAAGGAATTTTAAAATAAGAACACTCCTCAGACGAGCGCTTAAACATGGACAGCGCCGCCAGGTAACCCTTAATGGTACCCACTTGCAGGCCCTTGTGGGCTAAATAAAGCAGAACTTTCACCAATGGCAACAGCACAGGGACTTTGTTGCCGACCTTCTGGCCGAAAGCAACACCTGCATCACGTCTTCAGGGAGCTCCTAATCCTTATACCTCAACCTTTCAGAAGCCAAGCATGAAGGTGGAGGGACTTGACCTCTGGATGGAGAACCTGACCCCCCCCTCCCGTGAGAGCAGATTGTCTAGGTAGGGAAGACGGCGTGGAGGGCAGATGGACATGTCAAGAAGGTCCGGGTACCATGTTCTCCTGGCCCATGCCGGAGCAATGAGGATCATTCTGGAACCGAGCCTCTGCAGCACTTGCGGAATGACGGGGACTGGAGGAAACGCATAAAGCAGTGGGAAGGACCACTCCACTACGAACGCGCCCCCTAAGGCTCCTCTTGGAGGACATTCCTGCAAGCAGAATCTTTCGCACTTCCGGTTGACACTGGAGGCGAAGAGATCCACTTGTGGGGTCCCCCAAAGGGCGAAGATCTCCAGGAGAATCTCCTGAGCCAGCTCCCACTTGTGAGAGACCATGCTCTGCCTGCTCAGAGCGTTTGCCGCCACGTTTTCATCCCCGGCCAGATGAACTGCTGAGATCGAAACTTCCTGCTGGATGGCCCAGAACCAGAGCTGCATCGCCTCTCTGCACAGAGGGAGAGACCCTGCCCCCCCTTTTTGTTGAGATAGTGCATGGCCACTGTATTGTCCGTCAGAATCAGGACAGTCTTCCCCCGCACAGATGGCAGAAAAGCCTTCAGGGATAGCCTGACGGCCCACAGCTCCAACAGATTGATATGGAGTCTGGACTCCGATGGAGACCAACAACCGTTAACTGTCAACTCGTTAACATGAGCTCTGCATCCCGTGATGGATGCGTCCGTCACGATCGTCACCTCCAGCCAGGGTAGCCAAAATGGAGCCCCCCTTCATCAGATTGCCTTCGACGGCCCACCACAGAAGATCCTGGGCGACCGAGGGCGGTACCTGAACGGGATCCGACATCCTGCCGGAGGATTGTGACCACCGCATCTTGAGAGCCCACTGCAGAGATCTCATCCGCAGCCTGGCCTCTGGCACCAGGAGAATGCAGGATGCCATGAGGCCGAACAACCTCAGGAACTCTAACGCCGGGAGACTCTGGGCATGTTGAAACTTGTTCGCCACCTGCAGAATGTGATGAGCCCTCGCTGGGGAGGATAAACACAGCCCCAGGGATGTGTCGAGCACTTCTCCGATGTACTGGAGGTGGTGGGTAGGTGTCAAGTGGAACTTCTTTAAGTTGAGGGAGAAGCCCAGCCTGTGAAGGGAGTGGCAGGTGACTGAAAGATGATCCAGGACTTGCTCGGGAGAGCGCGCCCTGATCAACCAATCATCCTTGTAGCAGTAGACAGGAATCCCCCCCATTCCTGAGATACGCTGCCACGACCACCATGAGCTTGGTGAAGACCCTTGGGGCGGAGGTCAATCCGAACGGCAGGACCCGAAACTGAAAGTGCGAGTCGCCAACCGCGAACCTCAGGTACTTCTTGTGCTTGGGATGAAGCGTCCTTGAGGTCGAGAGACACCAACCAGTCCTAAAGTTGAAGGGCCTGGAGGACTTGACCATCTTTTACTTGTCCTTCCCGAGGAGCTTGTTCAAACCACGCAAGTCCATGATGGGTCTCAATCCCCCGTCTTTTTTCGGGATCAAAAAATATGGGGCATACCATCCCTTGTTCCTCAACGCTACAGGCACCAGTTCTATGGCGCCTTTCTCCAGCAGGGATTTGATTTCCTGCGCAAGGAGCGGATCTGGACTCTTCAAAGAGATTCCCTGGTGGATTGTTGTGAGGCCTCTGCCGGAAAGGAAGACAGTAGCTGTGGGCTATGATCTCCAGAACCCACACATCTGAAGTAATGGCACGCCATTCTACAAGATGCTGCGCCAGACTTCCCCCAACCGGCGAACCATGGGACATAGCCTCATGACTGAGCTGAAGCGGCTGCGGCAGTGCCTGAGGGCAAAGGGGCAACTGCTGTAGCAGCCTTGGCACCTCGAGTACCCTGTTTTCCACCTCTGGTACTCCTACGTTGGCCCCTTTGACTGGCCGCTCCCCTCGATCTACCAAAAGACGAGTAGCCTCGAAAGGAACCTCCCCTCCATTGCTGTCCCCTAGGACAAAAAGGCAGAGGTTGGCGAACTGCAGCGCTCAACGACTTTGCTGCAGCCTTTGAGGTCTGCAACCTCTCAAGGCTCTCGTCAGCCTTGCTGCCAAAAAGATGGACACCATCAAAGGGCATGTTGAGAAGCCGAACTTGTACGTCAAGAGCAAACCCCGACTTCCGCAACCATGTAAATCTGCGCATCACGGTGCTCGCCGCCATGGACCGGCTGACACAATCTGCCATGTCCAGACCCGACTGAACGGATTCACACATGGCATCCTTGCCATCCTGAACGAGGCCAAGAAAACCTTCCCGTTCCTCCCCTTCGAGAATATGTTCAGCCGCCAAAGATGCACAATTCCAAGGAGTGTGAGTGAAACGTGCTAAAGCACACACGGAGTTGGCTGCCTGTAAAGCCATACCCCCTGAAGAAAACACTTTCTTCGACCAGCCATCAAAACGCTTGTCGTCTCCATCAGGAGGGATGGTAGGGAACGACGCCTGCTTTTCTGGGGCCGTAGCCACCTGCACCACCAAACTCTCCGGAGTGGGGCGCGTCGTCGAGTAGCAGGGGTCGCTACTGGCTGGACACTATTTTTTCGGCAACGACTTGCTCACTGCCGGGAGACTCTCTGGAGCAGTCCAAGCCACAGCCACCCTTCTCTGTAAAGCTATATGAAATGGCAGCACCGGGTCAGTGGGTGGACCTTGGTCAAAGATATCAGTCAGGTCATCCTGCAGAAAATCCACTGGTGGCGCAGACCACCCCAAGTACTCCGTCACCCTCAACATGAGTCGCCGGTACAAAGATTCAGCATGCGTACCAGGCTCAGGCCTGCCAAACTCTACCTCCGCGGTTTGAAGACCACTGGCATTGTGCAAAGACTGACGCAGGTCTTCCAACTGGCTATGACCAGATATCAGGTCATCAGTAACCTCATCAGGTGTTAGGGAGAATTCTCATTTATGGCTAATTTCCCTCACCTAGTGAGTCCCCGAGCAGCTTTGCTGGACTTCTGGAGTTTATTTTTTTTCACTTGGTAAGCGTGTGAGATTTTCCCCCACTCTTACCCATGTTTTGCCATGTGTCTTTCGCCTGTTTTTGTGATTGTGGGCTATGGCGTACACCACTTCAGTAGCCCCTTTTTATGTGTGTTACACAGCACCTTCAGTGCAGTAACACAGGGTTGTCTTTTAGACTTCCCACGACCCCATTTCTGGGGCTGACTACAGTCTCCCAGAAAAGGGTAAAGTTGCGATTGATTTAACTTAGTCAAATCACCACTGATCCAGTACACCCCATCTTCCATGGAGAACTGGAAAGGGTTACTTCGTATCCCTTTGTATCTGTACCTCCTAGAGCATTGTTTCGCTCTATTAACATTTAGACTTGGCTGGTGGCAGTGGTATCTACCCTAACTTTTCTACCGCGATTATATTAGATAACCGTGGCATTGTTTTAGGCAATTATATTAGCCTCGAACTTAAACCTGCTTGACCAAATACTTTCTTTTGGCTCCGGTCGGGTTTATTCGCCATTTCTTTTTTGTTAAAGTCCTTCTTGTGTTTTACTTTGCGCAGCAAACCAGGTTTGCCTCCTTTGTTTACCGTCTTTTGGCGGGCTTCTGATCAGAAGCCCTCCTCCAGGCGCCTGGGTGTTTAGGTGGGCTGAATGTGAGGGAGGGGTGTAGTCACCCCCTGCACAGGGTATCCTAGGAAACCCAAGTCGCACCTTGCCATGATTGGCTGAGGTGGTTGTCCGGGCTGCACAACCCCCCTGCTGGGTGATACACAGCCAGGCTGTGTGAATGGGGTTTTTTCGCATCAAAGGCAGGTCTCTTGGGCTAGAATAGCGGAGAATCGCCACTGGAACTACAATGAACCAAAGAGAAGCAGAGAAGAAGTTGGCTGCTGCAACCACCCCGTCCCGATGAAGCCCTGCTGCAGTCCTGAGCCATCTACCCTTCGACGACCAGAGAAGATCCAGTCCGGAGTATTCTTCCCTTGAGCTTGGTGGGGATAGCCAGCTCATTTTCTACAGCCAGAGAATCCTCTTCTTGGTCGAAATTGCTGCACACTGCTGTAGTGGTCCGGATAGACATCTCAAGAACCCCCCCGTTTTTTTTAAACTTGTTTTTATTGTTTTCACAGAAAAAGCAACCGTTACAACTTACCAACTGTCCCCCGCCCACCGTCAACACCCCCCTCCCCAAACTACCCCCTGCCGGAAGAGATCTCAATGTTCAGTAGTTCTCGGGACTGTATGAGGTGAAAAGGTCCGTAATTCTAATGTTATGTGGGCACCATTGTTCCATGTAGTCAGACTGAAGATACTCAGCCACTCCCCCCCCATTCCTTCAGGAAGGTGTCCTGTGTTCCCTGGAGGTTATGTGTAATCTTCTCCATTGTAATTTGCGACCAGACCTTCTGTAGCCAGGGGAAGATTAATGGTGGGTCTTGCTTCTTTCAGTTCTGTGCGATTGTGGCCCAGGCCGCATTGACTAGGCCCATGAAGCTTCTCCACTGCGCCTTGGTGTATTTTTTTGCTTGATGCCCTTTCAGTCCGCAGAGCCAGACCTTTTCCCCCCAATTGATCTGCCTCTGGAAACATTTTTTTCATTTCCGTGATCAGTTCTGTCCAGAAGCCTTTGACTCCCTGGCAGTCCCACCAGATGTGTCTCCAAGTGCCTTGGTCACTGCAGCCCCTCCAACAGCGGTTCGATGTTTGCGGATACATGCTGTTGAGCCTCTCAGGCTTGTAATGCCATTGTGCGATTATTTTTATCCACATTTCCCTGGTTTGGGCCTCTCGTGTTAATTTGGGGATGTCCGCCCATAATGTCTGCCACTGTAGGGTCGGGATCGCCTCCCCCAATGTATTCTCCCATTTTTTCATGTAGGCCCATTTTAATTCCTCTTCCTGCGCGTTAATGAAGTTGTATAGAGTGGAGAATAGCTTCTTGTCCCCGGAGTTGGAGAGAAGGTACCTTTCAAATGTAATTAGTTCCCAGGTCGCTGCCTGGGTTATCTCGGGCGTGGTCAACCAGTGTTTGAGTTGTTCATATTTGAACCTGTCAGCAGTTGTTAGTTTCCACAAGGTCCTGCTTTCTGAAAAAGTTCTTACTTCTTTGTCTAGGAACATTTCCCTTATTTTCCTCCAACCAGCCTCCTGCCAATTCTCAAAGGCACCGTGCTCCAATCCCGGAGGGAATTGTGGGTTCCTGCATATAGAAGTGAACGGGGCGGTCTCCGTGGTTATGCTCCCTTTCTGCGTTTGCTCGTCCCATGCGTCCAGCGTTGCTTTCATGATCCCACTAATGCGAAAGTTTGGGTGTTTATGATGTATAAGTTTCCATAACAGATCTTCAAGAGGGGTTCTTGCCACCGCCCTATCCTGAGTCACCCAAATCGTTTGCTGGTCATCCCCTAACCATTCTTTCAGAACCCAAAGTTGTGCCGCATGGTAGTAGTTTCTAAAGAGCGGAAGTGCGAGTCCCCCTTCTCTGGTGTGAGCCGTGAGGACTACTCTGGCAACTCTTGGGGGTTTCTTGTTCCAAATGAATGCTGAGATTGACTTAGCGAGAGACCTAAATAACGTGTTCGAGACTGCAATCGGGAGGGCCTGAAAGTGGTACAGCAGCTTAGGGAGTGTGTTCATTTTCACCAATTGAATCCTTCCCCACCAGGAGATGTTTAGCGGGCACCAGCGTTCTAGGTCTTTTGCTTAAGAGTAAGCCCCAGGTATTTGATACCCTCCTTCGCTATTTTGAGTCCTACCCGACCCACTTCCTCTTCCAGATTTTCCCTATTCCCGGCTAAGTGCAAGATTTCCGATTTATTTTTGTTAATTTTTAGACCCGAGATGTCCCCAAATGACTCTAGC
This sequence comes from Ambystoma mexicanum, assembly GCF_040938575.1. NCBI lineage: Eukaryota > Metazoa > Chordata > Amphibia > Caudata > Ambystomatidae > Ambystoma > Ambystoma mexicanum. Next base: position 646,873,794 of record NC_090923.1, read on the forward strand.
AACTGCATGACGCAGGGTAGGGAATTTTCTGGGTCCTCGAGTGCTAGTAGCATATCGTCTGCGTAGGCAATTACTTTATGCTGTCTGTCAGCCATCTCGATCCCCTTAATTCGGGTTGATTCCCTAATTTTAATTTGGAAAGGTTCGAGGAATATTGCGTACAGGAGGGGGGAAAGCGGACAGCCCTGTTTCGTACCCCTTGTGATCATAACCCTCCCCGTAACTTCCCCATTTATCGCTATTCTGCTGGGGAGGCGTAATTGGCCTTGATTATTTTTATAAACTGATCCCCAAATCCCATGTGTTCCAGGGTCTTAAAAAGTATGGACCATTCCACCCGGTCAAAAGCTTTTTCGGCATCCAGTGATACGAGCACTGCTGGGGTGTGGGTGAAGCCTATTTTATCTATCAAGTGAAGTAGCCTCCTAAGGTTGTCATGGGTCTGCCTCCTCGGGATGAATCCCGACTGATCCAGATTAATTAAGGTGGGAAGCAGCGGGGAGAGCCTAGCTGCCAGAATTCTCGTATAGATCTTCGAGTCCAAATTTATCAGAGCTATGGGTCTGTGTGAGCCTGGGAGGGAGGGATCTTTCCCTTGTTTGTGGAATACCATAACCTTAGCCTCGTTCATGGAAGGGGTCATGTTCCCAGTTTCTTTAAAGGAGTTTAGCAATCTGGTGAGGAATGGGGTTAAGATGTTCTCAAATTTTTATAGAATGGAGCTGTGTAGCCGTCCGGGCCTGGTGCCTTATTAAGAGGGAGATCTTTTATCGCCTTTTTTACTTCGCTTTCCGTTATTTGAGCATCTAGTGCCAGTTTGGCTTCTTCTGAAATTTTTGGAATGTGTAGTGACTGAAGGAAGCTCTCTTGATCTGACTCATCCGGGTGCTCTGATGTATATAAATCCTGATAGAATACCCTAAAATTCTCCCCAATATCTTTGGTACGCGTGAGCGTATCTCCCTGTGCGTCTTTGATGTTCTGGATGGTTAGGGACTTTTGCTTTGCAGAGAGTTGTCTTGCTAACAGTTGGTCTGCCCTGTTGGCTTTAATATAGTATCTTTGCTTAAGGTACAGGAGGGAGTCTCTGCCTTTTTGTTATGGAGGAGTTAGAGTTGCCCCTGCGTGTGTTTTAGGGCGCTCTTTAAGCTTCTGGTGGGTCGAGTCATTAGTTCATCTCGGATCTCAGTCAGTTTCTTCTCCAATTCACGCTCCCATCCCATTCTTTGGTCGTCCCTTGAGGCTTTCAGGGCTATCATGTGTCCCCTGGTAACCGCCTTGAATGCCTCCCAGACTGTGCCTATAGGAATCTCTCCTGTGTCGTTGTGGTCGAAGAATTCAGTGATTTTGTCCCGTATTCATTCACCCATCACTGGGACCGAGAGGAGTTCCTGCCGAGACCCAAAAATAATCTATCCTCGACATCGTATTGTGTACGCGCGACTAATACGTGTATCCTTGGTTTTGTCCTTTAAGTTCCCTCCATGCATCACAAAGCGCCATACCTTCCATCCTTTTTTTGAGCTGTTCTGAAGGGGCGCCTTGATGGTGAGGTCCCCCCGCGCTCCTGTCTGTCTGTGGGGTGCCAGGCCATGTTAAAGTCACCCCCTATTATTAGATCCCCTTTCGCAAACCCCTCCAACCTCCCCATTGTGTCCCGCATGAAGCCATCTTGGCCCGTGTTAGGAGCATATATGGATGCCAAAGTCAACTTGGTATTATGTATTTTGACCTTGGCAAATGCATATCTTCCATCCTTGTCCGTCTGTTTGTCTATCAGTGAAGCCTCCATTCCCCCTTTTACTGCCATCATTACCCCTGCTCGTTTCCCTGCTGCATTTGATTGTGTTAGTACATCATATCCTCTCAGGCGGCTTTTCCCCTTATCCAAGGTCCTGATGTGAGTTTCCTGTAGCAGGAGCACGTCAGCCTTTTCCCTCCTGAGCATGCTTTCCACCTTTTTCCTTTTTACGAGGAAGTTCAGGCCCCTCACATTCAGAGTCAATATCCTAGTCTTCCCCATTTCAGATGGCTCTTGTGGGTTACCCTGTAAGCCCGAATGCTGTAGTCCCCTCTCTTCCGGCTGAGTCCCCCCCCACCTCCCCCAAGAGGGCCCGGGTACCTATGGTAGCTATGTCGTTCAGCCTATCGCCCCCTGCCCTCTGTAGACTCGAGATAAACTTTGCGGGGGGTCCTAAACCCTGCTTTATCCTCAGGCCGTAGTGTGAGTCGTTCCAGCTCCTCGTCCGAGCCTAAAGACTATTCGAAATCTAAACCCTTCATCAGGTACTTCTCCATGCCCCTTGGAGGCGAGCATGGCCTTGTCGAATATCCGCCGGGTGTTACCACTACTCGGTTGCTGCCGATTTGTACTTTCCCCTCCCGTTCCGTTTCTTATTCTGATGACTCCATTCCCACCCTCTCGGACTCTGTTGGTGATCCCCTATTGTCTTTTCTGCTCCACTCGATGCCTCCTCTGCCGAAATGTCGATGATGTGAAGCCTCTCTTCCCAGGTGGTCACTCTCCTTTGCTTCCCCTCCCACTCGAAGAGCAAACCGAATGGGAAAGTCCATTTGTATTTAATTTCCTTCGCAACCAGCTCTCTGATCAGTGGGGCCATTTCTCTTCTCTTTAGGAGTGTTACGGCTGCCAGATCTTGATAGTTGAATGTCGACCCCATTCATCCTGATTTGGTCCAGCTGCCTCGCTCTCCTTAGGACGAGTTCTTTTTGCGGGTATGAGGAAATAGCTACCAGCACATCTCTGGGTCTTTCCCCAGGTGCCCCTGTGCACTTGCGACCCACTCTATGGATACGGTCTATCCCAATGTCCTCTGGTTCTTGTGCTTCAATTATGTCCATGAACACTTCCTGTACCGCATTCTTTAGGTCCTTGTCCAGTACAGTTTCTGGAATATTTTTAATGCGAATGTTCGATCTGCGGGATATGTTCTCTAGATCTTCACACTGAAAATCCAGATCGTGGGTCTACTAAACGCTGTTCTGTTGAGCCTCTTCTCCTGCATTTTGCACAATTTTTTCCAAGGTGTCTGTCCTTTCTTCAAGCTGGGCCAGATCCTGTTTTATGTCTTGGACTGCCCGTTTCATGTCGTTCTTTATTGCAGCGAACTGGTCCTGTACTGTCGTCATTAGCTTATCTTGTAATTCAACAAACCAGGCATGCATATCGTCCCTTGATGGGGGTTGGCTGCCTGAGGTAACGTGGATGGGGTCGCCTCTCCTGTTTTTAAGGAGCGCACCTTTTATTCATCGTCGCTGCAGCCAGCCTCCTCCCTGTGTGGTGCAGACCCCACCAGACGACGTCCTTCACATCGAAGCTCCAGGAACCGTGGGTCTGCGGGAAACCAACAGGAACAACTACCAGGGCACCAGCTTCTCCATTGAATAAGGTACTGTATCCTGCTTGTGGAATTAGGGTGAATACCTTTTCTTCATCTCCAAGGCTTGCCCTTGTCTTCCCTCCTTTTTATAACTTTTGCTTCCGAACATTGACAATATCAAAGTACTCTTGGCTATGTTGAATCGTGAACTGTCCGACTGTGTGATCCTCGACAAAAGGCACCCGGTGTCACTTAACCCTTGCTCCGGCCTGTTGACTCTTGAACTCCTGTCTATGAGTGTTCTTCGATTCTGTCTGCCTAACTATAATATTGTCTCCAACTCCCTCTGGGTATCTCAGGTGCTAAGTGTGTTTTTGCCCCGGTAGCATTTCTTGTCACGGATACGCATTTATTTAGTAGACCGAACTGTCAAAAAGTGATCGCAATCGTATTCACGGTAACATGTCTAGTTTCGTAACACCGGTCGGTACATTCAAACACAGGGTACTAACCTTGAGTCATACTGTACAAAGTGAATTGGTTAGTTGTAGTATATTTTACGTGTGGTTTTGCATTTAATAGAAGTGTTGTGTTTATAACAAATGGTTTAAAAATAAATGTACTTCCATTTTTCTACCTGAAACCTTGAGTCAGTGTTTGCTTCCAACGCTCACCTGGTATCCACGGGGACGTCACTCAGCCTGTTCTCACCTCTTACGACCTCAAACCCTTCCCTGGAGTCTACTCGACTGGAGACTGGGCCTGAAACACAGGATTGGTAGAGTTTAACCCCCTATTGTCTGTGTGCTTGAACCCCTTCTTCCCCAGGGTCCAACCCTTCCCTTTGATCCACAGCGCACCTTGTTTTCTTGGAAAGTGTGCTCTCCATCCTGCTTTGAGGGCAGGGGCGTGTTGATTGATGCGGGCTCGTTGCTGCCTAGTTACTTCACTGGCAAGAGTCCGACAGGTAAGTGTAATGAGTCTTTTGAACAGTTCTCTAACTGCGTTCCTTTCCTTCCTTCGATGATGGCTGGCGTCCGGGGATGGCGACGTGCTGCTGAGATGAGTAGCGCTGAAGGTGAGTGAGAGCGCGATGCGCAATGCGACCCTTTCGTATTTGTATTGAACCGAGTTCTTTTCCTGTGTCTTTTAGGTGCCGCAACGTTTTCAGCGTGGATGCCGGTTATGAAGAAGAAATGCGGTGAGTAAGCGCGGTATGCGGCGCCTCTAAATGTTTCCATGCTAACCTGGAGTGTCTTTTCTCTCTTGCAGATGGATGAGAAGTTCCAGAGACAGAGTTCCCCCAGAGCGGCTGGGATTCAGGTAAGCGTTGAAGCTCGTACAGTCTTTAAAAAATAAGCGAAGATTTGCGGAATGCTTACTAATGCCTTTTTTCTGTTCTTTTCCCTTTTCCTTAGGAAGCGTCGTGCCGGGATGGGTATGACACCGCCAAAGATACCCGCTGAACAGAAGGAGCGATGAACAATGGGCAGAAGCACCGTAAGGTAAGGCTGTTCCTAATGGTGTTCTTATTCTTGCAGGAGCTGAGCGCAGAAGAAAGATGCAGGCCTACTGGAGACCGTTCTGAACATGGGGAGTGTCACGCTGCAGGTGCAGAAAACGCAAAGCATGCTTCTCAGCGTGGGCGTGGCTTAAATAGTCTCTGGGTATCCCAGGTGTCTCTGCGCTGAACCACAACCAAAAGACTAGACTGCACATGCAGTTCTGAGAACCGAAATATGCGGGGGCATCCATCTTGTCCCCATCAATGCACTACAAGTCCAATCCCCAAAGTTTTCCTATGTGAGTGAGTCTGGTGCCACAAGCCCCAAGTCTGACTCCAAGTGGGTCTTTGGAGGGATGGAGAGGCCCTTGAGGGCCATGTAGGTGAACGTGGCCTGGCTCCAGCCTGACATCTTGGAGGGCTGAGGACATGAGGGGCAGGAATCTTGACCTTGCTTGAGTCACAGTAATTGTGGTCCCTTTGTGTAGTCTCTACTACTGCTCATATACTCTTGAGATAGGCCTGGCTACTCCGCTACTGCTACCACTTTAACATAGTACAGGATTGTACCAAAGATAAAACTTGTATTGCCACCTGTGGTCTTAATTGTGTGTAGTGGTCCCTAAGCGCACTGCACAGGATTCTGCCTAACATCAGGCACCAAACCTTCCTCAGACCCTTCATCCACCTCAGTGATGTAATCCAGAGGCTGGAACAAATCCCTGGATGAAGGCACAGAAAAAGGCTCAAATATAGGCCTTACCGACTTCTTCAGGGCGTTCCTCGGAATTTCCACCAATGCACAGGGTACCTCTGGTAAAGCCTCCAAAAAAGGTGTCGAGCGTGGCGCTGATGGCTTCGACACAGACCGAGGGCGGTGCCCCGAGCATGTCCTTCGACAGCCTCAGCACCGATGACTTCCTCGGAAGCAGAGCCTCGGGAGAGTCCCTCGACAGACATGGCGCCAATGGCATCAACTTCTTCTTAGAAGACCTCACAGGCTCGACCGTCTCGAGGGCGTCGAGGTATCGGGACCTGGAGCGGGCATGGCTAGAGCGATCCACCTTGTCCAACCGGGACCTCGAAGGCTCCCGGTGATCGCGCTGACCACCCAAGCCTGAAGGCATGCCAACAGTGGCCCTAGCACGTTCCCTGCCGGCTTCTTTCGAAGGCGCGGACGGAACGGAGCCCTGTAATTGGAAAATCGCCATCATCTCCGTACGAGAGGAATGCTTATTCGGACAAGCAACCCGCTGTCTGGCGGACTCCTCGGACGAGGAAGGCAAACTGTGACGGCGCTTCCGCGAATGCCTCGAGGAGGCAGAGGAATGGCGGGATCCACTCCGGGACCAAGACCCCCTGGATTTACGCTGACGATGCGGAGAGTCGCCCCTCGAATCGTCGGTCGAAAGCCCAGCGGATTTCGACTTTCGGGGATTGGAAGCCCTACCTACTGACAGCTTCTTCTTTCGCTCCCGCAAGGCCTTTGACGTCAAAGATTGCATTCGTCACAGTCATCGGTGGCGTGGTCCTCGCCTAGGCACCAGAGGCAGACTTTGTGCAGGTCCGTAAGTGACATCTTGGAACCGCAGTCCCGACACTTCTTGAAACCCGACTGCAGGGTGGATGAAGATGAAGACATGATATCTTCTCAAAGTACACGTTCGAAAGAACAGATAGAATAACTCAGAAGAACCAAGGCGCGCCGAGATCTCCAAAACAAACACGTTCGCGGAAAAAAACGGAACAGAGGCTACGGGCGTCGTGCGTCCTACATATAACATCGGGTGATGTCAGCCGTCTGAGGAGGTCCTCGAAGGGGCGTATCGACGTCATCGACGCAGCACGCCGAAAATGTTCCGAAGCAGCACAGCTGTGGTGATTACCTGTCACAGATGTCGAATACGTCGGAGGAACCAATCCCTTCTAAAGCCCATTTTCCATGAAAGGAATTTCAAGTTTGCCGTAGCCATGGGTTCCAAGGGGTTATGACAAAAAGCACTAAGGACCACATTGAGATCCCACTTAGGATGCGGGCTGCACACAGGTGGATACAGATGCAACAGACCTGCAAAGTGCCTTTTAATGACAGGGCTTGTCAAAGAAAAAGAGCTAGAGTCCATGGACAGGTAGGCAGCAATAGCCGACAAATAAGTCCTACAAGACAAAACATGCATGCCTGAAGCTGCCAGATGAGAAATGAAAGACAACACTGTTGATAGCTTCTCTGGGGTCCAGCTTTTTTGCTAAACACCAGTGACAGAAAGGGAGCCATTTGCTCCTATACAGAGACCTGGTGGAAGGTTTTCTAGCCGCTTGAATAATACGCATATTATCTGCAGACAAATTGAAACTCTCTAAAGATTTGAACTCAGGCACCAGACCGCCAAGCTGAATGATTGTGGGGAAGGGTGCCACATCTGCTGATCACTCTGGTGAAGCAGGTCGGGAATCGGTGGAAGCCCGATTGATGAGCAGACTGACAGATGCTGAAGCCCCGAAAACCTGAATCTGGCTGGCCACCACGGGGCTATTAACAGGTGAGTGCAATTTGACGTGTTCCTGAGCTTGCATAGCGCCCTGTAAATCAGAGGAACAGGAAGGCATAGGGCCTCATGTTGTGCCACGGAATTTCGAGAGCATCCCCCAGGGAAGAAGCTCCGAGCCCGTTCCTGGAAGCGTAAAGAGGAAGTTTCCTGTTCAATGACGTCGCAAAGCGGTCCACTTCTGGAACGCCCCAATGCCGAAAAAGTTTGGAGAAAATCTCTGTTCAGCTCCTACTCTTAGTTGACCACCGCTTGCCGGCTGAGAGATTCTGCTGTTACATTCAGCTGGCCCAGAATGTGTACTGCCAACAGCAAAACACTGTTGAATGGCCCATTCCCAAATCTGAATGGCTAGATCTACAAGGTGAGGTGACCTGGTACCCCCCCTGCTTGTTGATATAAAACATGGCTACGGAATTGTCCACGAGGATGCGGACCACCTTGTTCACAATCCCTGGCTTGAAAGCTTTGAGCGCCAGGAAAAACGCCAGAAGTTCCAGATAATTTATGTGTAATGGTCTGTCCTGTAGCGACCACAGGTCGAAAACCTGAAGATGATACATCGTCACGCCCCATCCGATAAGGGAAGAGTCAGTCATAATGGTCATCTGAGCGGAGGGCTCCTGAAAGGGCGCACCCACCGACAAATTGCTGTAAGAAGACCACCAAAGGAGATCTGTCATCATGTAGGGTGGAATCAGGATCCTTTTGGTGTCCGGGTTTACTACCTGGAGCCAGGAGCTCTGAAGAGCCAGCTGCGTAAGTCGCATCTTGAGACGGGCCAGGGGAAGAGCAAGCACGCACGAGGCCCAGAAGCCTATGGAACCACCAGGCGGACATGCTCTCCGACTGAATGAAGACTTGACACGCCATCCTGTCCACCGTCAAGTACACCCTGCAGTCGATCGTGTTCCAACGGACACCCAGGAATATCAGGTCCTGAGAGAGCATCATGGAGGATTTCCGCCAGTTCACCGACAGCCCAAGACTGAACAGGAGCTGAAGGAGGGACTGAAGATTGCTCAAGGCTTTCACTGGTCAGGGACGGCGCAGAAGCCAGTCGTCCAAATATGGATACACATGAATACCCTGTAGCCTTAAAAATCCTGCAATGACTGACATCTTTGTGAAGACACGCGGTGCAGAGCTGAGACCAAAATGGAGCACTCGAAACTGATGGTGCTCCTCTCCCAGGGAGAACCACAGATATTTCTGATGCAGGCTCCAGATCAGGATATGCATATAAGCATCCTGAAGGTCCACAACGCTGACCCAGTCGCCCTTCTGAAGAGATGACTTTATTTGGCAGGGCGCAATCATCTTGAATATCTCTTGGGGAAGAGAAAGGTTGAACTGGGAAAGGTCTAGAATGGTGCGCAGGCCAGCCTGGTTGGGTTTTGGCACCGTAAACAGATGAGAGTAGAAGCCCTCCCCTCGTGCCACTAGGGGAACAGGTTCTATAGCCCTGAGATCTAGAATCTTCTGGACCTCAGCCCTGAGGGAGGGTGTCCCCGACTGCTGAAAGGAGGATTGAAATTTGGGGTCAGGGGGAGAGGCAAGCGGAAGCCCGCCTGAGCGATGGACAAAACCCACTGATCTTCGGTGACTGTTTGCCACGCCTCCAGATGAGACGAGATTCGTCCTCCCACCGGAGTCTCGTGCGAGCGCCAAAAAATATCATTTTGCAGACTTTTCGGCTGAGGGATACCTGTCCCTGAAAAAGAGGCTGACGACCGAGGGAAAAACCGGCCACGTGGCTGCCTCAGGCGGGAGTTATCCGGCGGAGGATCAGTCCTGCGTGACCTGTGATCTTGGAACCTGTTAGGCAGAATCCTGTGCAGTGCCCTTAGGGACCACTACACACAATTAACTACAGGTGGCAATACATGTTTTTACCTTTGGTACAAGCCTGTACTACCATGTTAAAGTGGAAGCAGTAAAAGAGCAGCCAGGCTTATCTCAAGAGTATATGAGCAGTAGCAGAGATTACACAAAGAGACCGCAATTACTGTGATTCAAGCAAACACCGACTCAAGGTTTCAGTTAGAAAAATATAAGTACATTTATTTTTAAACCCTTCATTATAAACACAACACTTCTATTAATTCAAAACCACACGTAAAATATTCTACAACCAACCAATTCACTTTGGGACACTCTAAACCAAGGTAAGTACCCTGTGTTTTAACGGACCGGTGTTATGAAACAAAAGACGTTACCGGGAATACACTTGCGATCACTTTGTGACAGTTCTGTCTTACTAACGAAACGCGTATCCGCAGCAAGAATTATTACCAGCGCAAAAACACACTTAGCACCTGGGTTAACCAGAGAGAGTTGGGGGCAAAAATCGTAGGCAATACTTTTGTCAAGGCAGACAGAATCAGAGAACACAGACAGAAATTCAAGAGTCAATAGGCCGGAGCCAGTGTCAAGTGGAACCGGATTCCTGTTGTTGAGGATCACAAAGTCGGATAGTTCGAGATTCAACATTGCCAGGAGTACTTAGATATTGTCAACAGAGGAAGCAAAAGTTATGAGAAGGAGGGAAGACGAGGGCAAGCCTTGGAGATGAGGAAAGGGGATTCAGCCCAATTCCTCAAGCAGAACACAGTACCTTATTCAATGGAGAAGCTAGTGCCCTGGCAGTTGTTCCTGTTGGTTTCCTGCAGACCCACAGTTCCTGGAGCTTCGATGTGAAGGAGGAAGTCTGGAGGGGTCTGCACCACAAAGGGATGAAGCCGGTAGCAGCGACGGTGAATAAAGGGTGCACTCCTTAAAAAAAGGAGAGGCTCTTCAGATGGCTATCCGGACCACTACAGCCGTGTGCAGCGATTTCGACCAAGAAGAGGATCCTCTGGCTGTGGAAGATGAGCTGGTTATCCCCACCAAGCTCAAGGGAAGAAGACTCCGGACTGGATCTTCTCTAGTCGTCAAAGTGTAGATAGCTCGGACCTGCAGCAGGGCTTCACCGGGACGGGGTAGTTGCAGCAGTCTTCTTGTCCGCTTCTCTTCGGTTCCTTGTAGTTCCAGTGGCGGCTCTAACTTCTAGCCCAAGAGACATGCCTTTTATACGAAAATCCCCCATTCACACAGCCTGGCTGTCAATCACGCAGCAGGGGGGTTGTCCGGCCCGGACAACCACCTCAGCCAATCATGGCAAAGTGTGACTTGGGTTTCCTAGGATGACTACATCCTTCCCTCACATTCAGCCCACCTAGACACCCAGGCGCCTGGAGGAGGGCTTCTGAGGAGAAGCCCGCCAAAAGACAGTGAACAAAGAAGGCAAACCTGGTTTGCCGCGCAAAGTAAAACACAAGAAGGACTGTAACAAAAAGAAATGGCGAATAAACCCGACCAGAGCCAAAAGAAAAAGTATTTGGTCAAGCGGGTTTAAGTTCGAGGCTAAGCTAATAGCCTAAAACAATACCACGTTTATATAGTATAATCGCGGTAGAAAAGTTAGGGTAGATACCAATGCCACCAGCCAAGTCTAAATGTTAAAAGAGCGAAATAATGCTCTAGGATGTACAAATACAAAGGGATACGAAGTAACCCTTCCCAGAACTCCATGGAAGATGGGGTGTACTGGATCGGTGGTAAAATTGACTAAGTAAAGTTAATGGCAACTTTACCCTTTTCTGGGGGACTGTAGTCAGCCCCAGAAATGGAGTCGGTGGGAAGTCTAAAAGACAACCCTGTGTCACTGCACTTAAGGTGCTGTGTAACACACAAAAGAAGGGGACCACTGAAGTGGTGTACTTCAGAGTCCACAATCAAAAAAACAGGTAAAAAACACATGGCAAAATATGGGTTAGAGTGGGGGAAAAGCTCACACTCTTACCAAGTGAAAAAAATAAACTCCAGAAGTCCAGCAAAGCTGCTGGGGGACTCACTAGGTGAGGGAAATTAGCCATAAATGAGAATTCTCCCTAACAGAACCCTCTAAAGCCTGAAGAGGATCAAGATAGGGACCCCAGATCTCTGACCGTTGGAGCCTTCACGAGCAGCCACAGAGACTTGGCAGTTTGCATGCTCGCCTTAGTCTTCATGAGATTGTCATCCGTTGAAGAATGAAACAACTCTTTGCCATCAAAAAGCAGGGTCAGAACTTTATCTTGGACCTCCTTCGAAAACTTAGTCACATGAAGCCAAGCCTGACTAGAGGTGTCCACACCCAGCATGAGGCCACGAGCCGAGGTGTCAACATGATGCGCAGCAGCCTCCAGCATATCCTGCGCCGGCACTCTAGCGTCTGACAAGCCGCCTTTAAAGTCTTCTAACCTGTCTACAGGAATTAACTCCTGGAAGTCAGGCAAATTTCTCCACAGTTTCATATTCGCCGCTGCCAGGATGAGCTCTGCGTTGGCCTGACGCAATTGCAGCGCTGAATTGGCAAAAATCTTCTTGGCCAAGGAATCTAGCAATTTGTCCTCCTTGGGCAGAACTTGAGCCGCAGCTGCAGAAGTTGCAGGGGCCGGCTTAGATTGCAGAGTGGCGGCTGCTACCTCCATCGTGGACGGGAGCGGGCATGACGCCAAGGTTACTTACTCAGAAGTGTGAAGCCTTTAACGGGCGTCAATTATTTTATTTATATGCAGCCCGATGTGGGGTTTATCCCAGACCTTGCGGGCCTTGGATAGGACGTCCCTCTGAAGGAACAGGCCGGTGCGCTCCTGTGGAGACAAGGTTAGCGCCCCCGAAAGCACCCCTTCCTGCGGAGTGGGTGCCTCAGGCACTTGTATGTCAAGGAGTGACATGTCCAGTCCCCGGTCGTGAAATGCTCTTACAGAGCAGGGCTGGTCCTCGCTGTCCTGATCTGCCAAAGGGTCGTCTAGAGCATCCTGAACCCCCGACTGCGACAGGCATCAGATTGACATCACCCTCTGCTGAAGACTTGTCCACCGGTGACAAGGGAGGCAGAGGCGGAAGAGCTGGAGGAAGGCCGGGCGGCAGAGGAAGTGCAACCGCCGGTACAGGAACGACATGACAGGAACTGTCGGGGCAGGCAACAGAGTCTGAGGGCAGATTTCCCTAAAGAAGCCCTTAAAGTACTCCCTCATGGGATCAAAGTTCATTAGACTATGAAATTTCCCAAAAAGCAATCCTCCAAGGCCTTAGGCGACAGAGTAGGCAGAGGCCTCATGAGGAACATAACCCCACGAATGTAGAGAAGAGGGCTGCCAAGAGGGCCCCCACCAACCAAGTCTACATAGACCAATGGGGCAGATGTAGGAGGAAGCGAGACCCAATATGGTAGTGGCATCCGAGCACGCCAGTCATAGGAAGGGCGGAACAGATTCACACTGTCGTGTGGATAAGGTTGTCCACCAAAAAGAAGGTTTCCAGCACTCTCCGATGATAGCGTGGGTGTGAGGGAAGAATCCAAAATAGCACCTGTAAGGAACGCCTGCCATTTTGTGAACATCTGAGGAGAACTGCGTCACATGTGTAGATGAGGCAGTTGACTCCACAGATTGGTCAGGGGACTTTACTGCAAATTTAGCCTTGACACAAGGATCCTCGGCAGAGCCGGTACTATGGGGCTTGGATGTTTACTGGACATCCTGTACCTTGCCCTTGAATTAGCCTCCAAAAGGAGGAACCTCGGCAACGCTGGTAATGGAGGAGTTACGGTTGACGACCTCTCCCTATGCCCCCTCAACAGAACCGGTACCTCCGCGAGCGCAGGAAAGTTGAGGAATCCACCTCACAGACAAGACCTTTACAAGCCCCTCAGTTCTGTTGGTACACACCTTTGCCTCATTAAGAGGAACCTCGGAACAGAGTCCGGTCTTATTAGCTCCCTCGAGAGGGGCCTCGAACCGTGGTTCAGTACAGAAAGCCTCAACAGAGGCCTCAGGGCGCACCCTGGTGTCTGTGTGGGAAGCTCCAGACAAGGAGACCTCGGAGCAAACTCCAGTACCAAACGCCTCAGCACGACTATGCTGGCTATTAGCACCTGATTAGTGAACTTTGGATTGTGATCCGGTACAGGCAGGCCCCTCGCGGAAACCCTTGGAGAAAACCCTGGTACGCCCATTAGGCCTGCTAGGCACCTCAGGGATAACCCGGTAACAGAGCTTTTGAAGCCCCTCCCGGACCTGGTGGACCCCGTGGTGAACGAGTTCCCCAGCCGGGGTGCCCTGAAAAGTAAAGTAGAGAACTTACCGGCCGTCTCTTCTTACCTTCAATGAAAAGTTGGAAATGCGATGGAGGAACCTTCTGGAAGATTTCCTCCCACCTACGAAGACGATGTTGAAGTGCCCGGACCGAAAGGGAGTCGCAGAACACACACTAGTCCCAATGGTGATCCGGTCCCAGACACTCCAAGCAGAGAGAATGGGTTTCCCCCCCTAGCGAAGCGACTCTCGCAAGAACAAGTGGCAAATCCCAGACGCTCTGGCATAGACGGAGAACTATGCGACCGCAGAACCGGAGCAAGAGAGAAGGGCACCAGGAAAGAAAAAAGGTCTTCCTGGTGATGCTAGTGCGTCCAGCCTCGACTGTGTATAGAAAAGGACTGAAGGGCGATGCATGGGGCAGAGCGAAGGAGGGTGGGGTTACAGCCGTCTGCGGTACACTGCATAAAAAGAGAAAAAGGACACATTTTTCAATTTGATGCTTTTCTTTTACAAAAAGTGCTCCGGTCCCGTCCCACAGGACGGAATGTCCCAAAAGTATAGAGGAAAGGGGATGGGACGTAGGAGTATGCAGGATGCCATCAGCCCAGCAACCTTAAGAAGTTCAAGGTTGGTAACATTTGGGCATTCAGGAATTTGGAGACCATTTGTTGGATACTGGCAGCTCTGTCCTCTGGGGGGAAAGCCTTTGCCATTGGTAATCTGGAGCGTTTGATACAGTGTCATCTAAGACTTGAAATTGAGCGAGAAGTCCAGCTTGTGCAGGAAATGTCACACATGGCTTATTTGAACTCAGGCTTGCTCCTCCAAGCAGGCCATGATGAGCCAGTCATCCAAGTAAGGGAAGACACCCTGCTCAGACTGGCTGTCACCATCAGCTTGGTGAAAAACCTCGGGCGGAGGTAAGCCAGAAGGGCAATACCACAAATTGGTAGTGCATACTGCCAACCATGAATCTTGGGTATGTCCATGTGCTGATTCATTCCAAGCACAGGAAGTAAGCATCCAGAAGATCCAATGACAGCAGCCAATCCCAGAGCTCCAGAGCTTGGAGAATCTGCAAGAGATTAACCACCTTAAATTTGCCTTTCCTGCAGAACTTGTTCAAGCACCTCAGATCCAAGCTCAGTTGCTGTCCCCATCCTTTGAGACCAAGAAGTAGAGGGCGAACAATCCCGGATTACTCTCTACCTGAGGAACGTGTTCTATTGCCCCTTTCTACAACAGGGAAACAATTTTTTGTTGCAGCAGCGGATCCTGATCTTTCAGAATCAGAGTGGAAAGGGGATAAAAGGGGAGTGTCTGAGAAAGGGCAGGCAGCAACCCTGGGAAGTGTACCCTACTCACTTGTCCGAAGTAATGCCTTGCCATTTTTCGCAAAAGTGAGCTAGATGAGGTATGAAAGATTACTAAGAACGCATTGTTGCCCTGGACGGAATGAAGAGACACAATTGGTTTGCCTTTTCTGCTCTCCCTCTAGAAGATTTTAGGGAATTCTCTTGACCTGTCCCTCTTTGGCTGAAGGAACCATAATAATGAAAGGACTAGGAGCCTGAAATGGTTGTTGACTAATAGCTGCACTAAAGGACTTGGCAGTTGCATTGGAGGTTTGCAGCTTCTCCAAACTGTCATCAGCCTTGGAAACAAAGAGGCTGTGGCCGTCAAAGGGCATATCCAACAGTCTAGCCTGGACAAAAGGTGCAAAACAAGACTTCTTCAGCAATGGGAAATGTTGCAAAACTGAGCTGGTGCCCATTGCTCTCCCCCATACCCCAGGTATTCAGAGGTGTCCAAACCACATTGCAAGGCCTGGCACATTGTCTCTTTTCCATCTGATATTACACTGAAGAAATCATCCCTCTTTTCCCCTCGGGTATATCCTCATTAGTTTGTTCAATCACTGACCATAAAGTATGTGTGTATTAGGGCAGAGCACAGTATGAATTCACTGCCTTGAGGGCCATGTGGTCTGGAGCAAAAAAGTGTTCTTAGCTCAGGTGTCCTCTTTCTTATCATAGCTGACCGGTGGATGGGTATGCCGATGACCTGGCCCCAGAAGTGGCGGCTTGGACCACAAGGTTCTCTGGGCTAGGATGCTTGGCGAAGAAGTCAGGGTCTGAAGAAGCAGGCCTGTAGTTCTTGAACAGGTCCACCTTAACTGCTAGCAACGAGCAGGACTTCTGCCAAAGCTCCATAAGGGGGGGCCTTCAAGGCTGCATGGAAAGGAAGGATAGGCTCCTTCTTTGGGCCTTTGTCCAGGATTTCAGAAAGATCATCATCTGGACATCCCTGGTACGGGGTCCCTAACCAAGTGCCTCAGACACTTTGCCCATAACAGTTATATAAACTGTATTGGGGTAAGCATGAGGGTATGAATGGGATAGGTCACTCTCAGAGGAAGTGCCCACTCCAACTGCCAGATTCCAAAGCCTGACATCTGCTGAGAAAAATTCCTCCTTAGAGGTTGGGGATTTCATCTCCCTCATCACCAAATATACTTTGGAACAAGGACATACATTCACTCAACACAGTTGTGTAACACGGCACCGATAGGTTGTCTAATCTCTATGCTGATGGACCTCCAGAGGAGGGCACCGAAGTGGCTTCGAAAACAGTCGAGCCTGTAGCCTTTGGCGGTTAAGATTTCTCGTGTGTCTAACAGATGTTGTGCTTGGGCCTTTCGGCACACTAAATACGTCCTTTGAAGAGTCCCTGACAGGCTTTACTTCACGCAGTGGCCCTTGACTCAGGTGATCTAAGGAGATGCTTTTCAAAATCGTCCCGCATTTTTGTCTGAACTTTTCCCACTTCGCACGAGTCAGATTTAGATGGAACCTTAAAAGTCTATCTGGAGAGGTTTCAGACTAGTGTCTCCTTCTCATTTGTTTCAAAGAAGACAAAGATGAGTGATGAGAATCACTCCGAGAGCGGGACCTCTTATGTTCACAAGCATTTCTCTTCTCCACCTCCTTTTTCTCAGATAGGTGAATTTTAGAGGGCACCGGGAGGATAGCTCAGCTGCAACGTGCTCGCCTTGGAAGCAAGACAACAAGGAGCAACACAGGTTCGATCCCCGGGTCCGCGCTTAGAAACCTCTGGGTATTAAGCGCTTTATAAATAACCTACAATATCAGAGTTCGGAAACTTGGGGGGAGATAGTCTGTGTTTTAATTTGGAGCAACTTTCATTCAGGGCCTTCAGCATCATGAACTGACATGAGCTGCAGTCGGCCATCTCATGATCGATGTGGAGACAACACAAGCTCATCTAGTGAGGATCGGCAAGTGACATTTTACAGTCACAATCCATACACTGCTTTAAACCCAAAGGCTTCGGTGTCGACATTATGTTGAATTTCGTTAGATAAAAAAAAAAACGCAAGGTCAAGAGGTTTGAGGGCTCTCTATGCCAATGCTGGCCCTGGTGGTCAACAATGTTTACGAAGTTGTGCTGCTGGTGCAGAATACATTTCAAATGAGGAATCTGAGGAACTGTCAAACATAAGAAGCTGTCAATCCTTCTGTGTGAAAGTGCCTGGTTCCTTTTAGGAGAGTTTCCATCATTTGGAACTTGCTTGTCTAGCAGATTTTACACCCAAGAGTGTTTGTTTCAGGGTTAGTGGTAGAACAAAGACTAGTTCATCAATGATTAAGTTTCCTTGTTTCTGAGAGGTCTTTCTATGTGTTGAGCAATGCATTGGCTGTAGGAAAATCATATGACAAATCTGTGAAAGTCCAAAGATAATTTCTTTTCTTTCATAATCACCACTGCCAGTTGCCTCACCCTACTCTGGCTAAATGGGTCAGGTCGATGGTGGGAATGAATGTCTCAGTGTCAGGGGCTCATTCAGCCAGAGGGGCCATGGAAGATAAGGCATTTTGGTGGGGAGGCAGGCTGGAAGAAGTTCTCAGATCAGCTGACTGCAAACCCATTGTTCATGCTCCATCTGTTGTGACTGTGACGCTTTGAACTTCAATAATCGGACACCTCCATGCCACAGCGTGCAAGTTGATGAAGTCAGGATTCTATTCAATGTCATGGTGGGGAGTAGTATCCATTTGTGCTGACCCATCATATCTCCCATCTTCCTGTAGCAGCTTCAGAGTCTTATACTGGGCAGCAATTCTTTTAGATGGAACTCGAGGGCCAAATGGTCAGTTGTGACAATGGATACTGGCAGTGCGGTTTAAAATATATTTTTTAAAAAGGTTGTCAAGTGTGATCAATCCAGAGAATTGGTCCCTTCTCCATAAGGGGGAGTCACCACCTTTGGGACTAGTGAGGACAAGGAATGCCCAAAGAGGTATTCCCCTTCCCCTTCCCTCATGGGCTATATAGGAGCTGAACAGGGTTACCAGGAACAGGGCTTGGTTTCTGACCTACCCGAGTTGACGCCCCTCTGTGGAATGGAGGAATAATAGATTCTTCCCTACCGCTCCAAGGAGGAACAAGAACGGAGAAATTACAAATCAGTAATTTTCTTGCTATGGATTCTTATCTCAAGGGTTCCTCATCTTGATAGATAGCTATTCAGCGTCCGTTCCTCAGAATTTAGTTTTTCAGACAGGGGGGCGTAGTGCCATTCAAGATCATCATCGACTCCCTCATAAACGGCCACACCATTCCTCGATCATATGTGACGTGTAATAAAAGGATGAACTACACTCCCGTACATCAGTTCCCCACTACCCCCAACCCCCGGGCTCAGCTTGCAAGAGGAAACCTACAGTAAAGGGGCAAGGCATTGAACCAGCAACAATAGCAAACCACAATTGTTTGCTTAACTCATTCTTCAATATCTCAACCATGGAGACTTAGCCTGAAAAACCAGGTAGCACTCTGCTCCACATGCCATCGCACACAGAAACGCAAAAGCAGAATGAGATTAGGACTATGTTCTATGGACTTCCAAGCAGGGTATGCTGGGAGGGTGATGAGGAATCTGTGCGAGAATACATAGAAAGAACATTACAGGCAAGTCATTTCTCATTCAATGGATCACATTCTCCCATAGATTCCTCATCATGATAGACTGCTAAAGCAGTAGACATGCTGGAGGAGGGTTGGAAGTTAAACCAAGAAGCTCTGGAGGACACCTCTACCAAAGAGGGCATCGACCCCACGGCCCAAGTTTAAGCTGTAATACTTTGCAAACGTGTGGAGAGAGGACCACGTTGCTGCATGACAAATGTCTCTGACTGGCACCCCCTCTGAAAGGCCGAGGAAGCTTTAACACCTCTGGTAGAGCACGGGCCCTAAGCCCTGCTGGAACCTCACCCACGTACAAAAATGCACAAAACTATCCATTGCAAGATAGTTTGCTTAGAGACTGCTTGTCCCAACCTGCATTGAGAGAAGGCGACAAACAACTGGTCATCTTTCATGAAGTAGCCCGTCGTGGCCAGGCAAAAACTCAGCAACCTCTTGGGATCCAACCTGTGGCAGCTCTCCCTGTCCTTGGAAGGATGAGGTGGAGGGTAAAACGCTGGAAGATCTATACCCTGGCCCAGATGGAATTCAGACACCACCTTTGGCCAAAACCTAGGGTGCACCTTCACAAAGACCTCCTTAAAGTGGGCTTTACTAGAAAGTGCCTGCAATTCACTGACCCTTCTAGTGGATGCGATTGCCTCTGAAAATGTGACAAGTCTGATCAGAGCTGACTGCAAAGGCTCAAATGGAGCAGACATCAGAAAAGTGACCACTAGATTCAGATCCTAGTCTGAAAGGAAGAAATTAACAAGACCCTTCAAAAACTGTGGCTACACAGGAATGGTAAAGGAGCCCTGCTCTTGTGTCCTCTTAAGAATGGACAGCGCCGCCAAATACCCCTTCATGTGTCGACTTGCAGACTTGATTTGGCTGGGGCCAACAAAATCTCCATTATCGAAGGAAGTTGAACACGACATGGCGTCCACCACTTTCACCAGGTCACAAACTGTTTCAATCTGCACGCGTACAGGGACATGGTGGAAGGTCTGAGTGCAGCTAACAGCACCTCCAGCACCTCTTTGTCGAGGTCCCAGTCTACATACATCAGTCTCTCAAGAGTCACGGATGCAGGTTGAGAGGGTTTGGGTGGAGCACATTGACTACCGACTGCAACAAGAGGTCTGGCCTCCGAGGAAGCGGGAGAGGTGGGCTTATGGCCAGTTCCAGGAGATCCGGGTACCATGTCCTTGCCCATTCCAGTGCAATCTGGACCATGTGAGCCCTGAATCTCTGCAACCTTCTGAGAACCCAAGGGATGACTGGTATCGGTTGGAACGCATACTGGCGATTGAAGACCCACTGAATTAGAAATGCATACCCCAATTCCCCTCTGGGGGAAATTCCCTCAACCAGAGCTGCTTGCAGTTCGTGTTCTCCACCGTTGCAAACAGATCCACCATTCGGGTGCCCACTGGGCGAAGATCTCTGCACTGACCTCCGGACATAGCTCCGACTCGTGAGAGACGGAGCTCTGCCTGCTCAGAGCATCTGCCAACACATTCTCCACCCCTGCCGGATGAGTTGCAGAGGCTGAGATGTTGTTCTCTAGCATCCAGAACCATAACTGCATGGCCTCCCTCCACAGGGGTAGTGACCTCACGCCTCCCTGCTTGTTGAGGTAGGGCATGGTCACTGTGTTGTCAGTTAAGACCCGGACAGGTTTCCCCTGCAGAGCAGGTGCAAAAGGTGCCAGCAGCAGTCAGTCTGCTTGCAGTTCCATCAGATTGATGTGGCAACATTTCTCCTCCTGAGACCAATGTCCACTGATCCGGAGAGGGCCGCAATGGGCTCCCCAGCCCTTCAGCGAGGTGTCCGTGACCACATGGTCTTCCGGCCATGGCACCTAGAATGCCTCTTCCGCCAACATGTTTGCGCAGTCGCTACACCAGATCAGGTCGTCCGCTACCAACCTCAACACTTGGGAATCATCTGATATGTGGCCGTAGTACTGCAAACACTGGCTGCTGAGAAGCCACTGAAGGAATCTCATTCCGAGTCTCGCCGGTGACACCAGGAAAATGCAGGATGCCATGAGGCCCAGTAGATGCAAGAGAGCACATTCCGGTAGACTTCTGAAGTCTGGAAAATACTGACCATCTGTGCCATGTTGGCGAGTGCCACTTTGGCAGGAAAGGCCTTCTCTTCCTGGGTGTCCAAGTCTGCTCTGAAGACTAGATATTCTGCGCTGGTGACATCTGAGATTTATTTAAGTTCAGGGAGAAACAGTCAAGCAGTTGGTGACCTTGAGCAGACTCGAAACTTGTTCCAGCGACCGTGCCCGGATGAGACAATCATCCAATAATGGGAATACAAAAACACCAGCTCTCCTGAGGGGGGCCGCAACTACTGGCATCAGCTTGCTAAAGACCCTGGGGGCGGAGGTGAAGTCAAATGGAAGCACCTGGAATTGATAATGTGTGTCCCCAAAGACCGAGTAAGGCACAAAAGCTTCACCGAAGCTGTTTATTATTATTTTATTTTATTGTGCTATTAAAGCAACCCTAATTCTTTCCCTACACACTATTCTAACCCTGCATGATGTTTCTGACCCTAGGAAGCACTGATGCGCCGACTGCAGCCAGGGAATACATGGGGACTGTTCTCGCCCTATATCAAGCAATGGAAAAATTTCCACAATAACATTCCACAATAAATTTTATACATACAAATTTCATACAACTATGGGTAGTTGGCCCAAACAGTTAAAACCAAAGCAGTTACGGGAAAACCATTTCCTGACTGCACCCTTGGATGAAACAGGCAGGTCACGTGGGACACGGCGTCAGAGAATCTGACAATTTAATTGCCCTCCGTGAGGTGTGTCTGGTTCATCCAGGAGTAATTTCTAAAACATTTTTCAAGGGTATAAGTGTCGCACAAGTTCTCGTCACAACATGCACTCAATACTGAGCTGTTTTTTTGAGGGGTGCATAGACCATTCTCCTGTGCGAGAATACATGACACATCTATAAAAGAAAACAAATTCTGTAACATTAATTCAAACAATTTTTGCCTAAAAATGCATAAGTCCACTTGTGTCACTCTAAATGGGGTGACATCTATATGTCTGGTCGACCGGTTTCAATGTCTTGCGTGTATCATATTCTTCAGGACCCATTATTACTTCTTTTGACCCAATCAGCAAGCCCCTCAGGGGCAGAATTGCGACATATTCTGTGAATAAAATGGGAGAACGTCAGAATGACTTCTCTCATATATGGGGAAAAAGCGTGTGGCATTTCTTACTGACTCATCTATAGAGTGGAATAATTTTACTTTCCAATGTACTAAACAAGTCAACTTGTGACATTAAAAAAGAGGCTATCTTCACCCTACCCCATCACCATTAAGTGCATGACATCATGTCTAAAATTGACAAGATCATACCTGTCCGTCTGTTTGTATATACGGAGGAGAGGCACATTCAATTTCAGCAGTGTTGCCACTTTCAAATGGTCAAGTTGGGGCGCCTAAGATGGTACTTAGTCTACAACATAAGAAAACGTATGTTATTATATTATCTGTTTGTGTGTTCCCAAGGTACCACATCACCTTGTCCAAGGATATGTTCTCCCCACGTTTGTAAACCTATTTACCTCGCCGCTCATCAATCTCCCTTTGATGAAGTGAGCTTCTTGTGATCTCGCAATTTTGTTCGTAATGCTTTTGAAGGAATCCTGCAAAAAGGGGAATTGCAGAGCCTCAGTCGCAATAAATCTTTTCAGTGATGTTTTGTATTATCTATTGCCTTTGTTACAAAGATTATGCCCATATTACGGGTGCATCCACCAAGTGCTAACCAATCACTTATAACTCCTGATAGTAATGCCCCCGAGAACCCCATTATGTGCACTTGTTCGACCTAACTTCTCACGTCACACCCAGTAGTACAATCTTGTTTTATCTTTTGAACAGTATTACTACAAGGGCTGGAAACCCATTTCTGCTTCCTAGAAAGCATAAACATGCACCTATTCAAATTCGCGTGTGCCCGGGTGGACCCCATTACGTGCACTTGTTCGAACTAACTTATCAAACCGCACCCATTGGAACAGTCCGATTGTATATTTCTAAGGAGATTAGTACGGGGGCTGGGAACCCGTTTCCATTTACTCTATAACAAAAACATGCACATAGTCTGATTCGCATGTACCAATCGTTCTTACTTCCTATTTCCTCGTTTCCCCTACGCAACTTCTTCCGTTTCGTTTGCGATGGGACGTTCCTCGCGGTAGACGCTGGTGGCGTTCCTCGCGTTAGACGCTGGTTGAATCCTCAGCGTCTTGTACATCCAATGACATCGGAGGATGGTTTTACCAACGGCCAATAGAAACCCACAGCGGGGTCACATGTCCCAGCAGCCATTTTAAGTTGGGCAACAGTGCATGTTCCCGCGGCCATATTTAACTAGTTAAATAGCACGTAAGGGAGCAGCCAGTTATCATTGAATTTCTCGCATGGACATAATGGCAACCATGCTGTCCTGAAGTAGCGGACATCACAAACAATATGAGGCACATTAATTCTCCCTACACATATTGTTCGAATTGTGGCTTGCAACCGCTACCATAATTGGAAGATTTTTTTTGGGAAGAGTTTTTCTGTTAGAGCGACAATTGTATGGCCCCCTAATTTTTGCTAAGCGTGTAGAAACACATCTAATGCAAAAATGGGACCATATACAAGGAAAGGAAGGGCGGGGTGGGGGTGGGAGACAAAGTGAATGAAAAGTGGATGCTCAAAATTCTGTTTTGGCAGCAATTGTATGTTCCCTAAATTTTTGCTGAGCGTGTAGAGACACATCAAGTGCAAAAAGGGGACCATATACAAAGGAAGGAAGGAGGGGAGAGGCAAGGTGAGTGAAAGTGGATGCCTGAAAATGGAGAATGATCCTTGCATTCGATCTACTTCATCAAGGCCAATGTGCTCCACTGAATTTCTTCATTTAGCCCATATCGGACTGTATCCAAGCGGAAAATCCACTGTTGTTCCTTCTTTAGTATGTCATGGAAATTGCCTCCTCTACCGGGTGGCCATACTTTCTCGAGGATTGTCCATTTGAAGTCATCCTCTGTGTGATGTTCTGCATTGAAGTGGACCACAAGTGGCGCAGTGATTTTTTTGGTCCTCATGCAGGACTTATGTTTGATTAGGCGTGTTTTAATTGGGCGAGTTGTCATCCCAATGTATTTCAAATTGCATGGGCAACTAATCAAATAAATAACACCTCGACTGTTGCAATTTGTTAAGTGCCTCTGCATCCACGGTGTCTTCCACCCTATGTCAATAGATACACTTCTTGTCGTCTGTTTGCACATACCGCACATCCCACATGGGGTATGTCCCACTGCAGTGGGTATATTCCAGAGAGTATTGACAATTGCACCACGCTTGGGGTTTGTCAGGGTGTGGACCAGACTGTCCCGGATGTTCCTTCTCTGTTTTATCGCAAAAGTGGGCAGTGTCAATTCCAGTTTACCGGTGTTAAGAATAGGCCACAACCTCTTAATTTCTCTTTTCAAAGTGTTGAAAATTGGGGAGTAGCTTAAAACTGCCACAATAGACGTCCCTTGGGCGGGTTTTCCGTGTTGTTGTAGGGTAGTAGTCCATGGTATATTCCTTGCCCGTTTTTGGGAATCTTTGACGATTTTCTTGGGATATCCTCGCCGTAGGAGTGGTGATTTTAGCTCTCCCGATTTTGTTGGTAATCGGCAACTCTCGTACAGGACCGCCTGTTGCGTAAAAATTGCCCAAATGGAAAAATGTCCCGTAAAGCATGTGGGTGGTAACTTCCATAATTTAATAGTGCATTACGGTAAATAGATTTTTTGTAGACCTTGGAGATTAAACCGCCATCTTCTGCTACCACATGGAGGTCCAAAAAGTGTGTCTCCGTTTTGCTACAGTCCAAAGTGAACTTCAAGAAGGGGTTTTGTTCATTAATCCATTGATGGAACTCGTGTAGTGTCATCTCGTCACCCTCAAAGATGATAAAAATATCATCAATATACCTCCGCCACACTTTCATGTTATTCAGAAATGGATTGGTGGCGACGTAGATGATTTCTTTCTCGAAGTGATCTACATAAAGATTCGCCAAACTGGGGGCAAATGTAGCCCCCATTGCTGTTCCAGAAATGTGTTGATAGAATTGCTCATTACAGAGGAAGACATTTTTGGTTAATGCTATTTCTGTGAGGGCCGTAATGAATTCAACATGGCCCCCCCTGAGGTCGCCTTTCTGTGAAAGATGCCGTCTAACCATTTCAGTAGTCTCCAATTGAGGTATACTAGTATACAAGGATTCCACATCCATAGTTACTAGCCACTGGTTGGTGCTGTTGGAAGGCAAGTTGTCAATAAGGACAAGCATTGCCGTGGAATCCTTGACATACGAGGTCATCTTCGGTAGGTCATCCAGCAGAAACCAGTCCACATATTGTGACAGAGGTTCCAAAATCGATAGTATTCCTGACACAATGGGTCTCCCGGGAATTGGGGAGATACCCTTGTGAACCTTAGGTAAGGCATAGTTTGAACAAGTGCACGTAATGGGGTCCACCCGGGCACACGCGAATTTGAATAGGTGCATGTTTATGCTTTCTAGGAAGCAGAAATGGGTTTCCAGCCTTTGTAGTAATCCTTTTCAAAATATAAAACAAGATTGTACTACTTGGTGTGGCGTGAGAAGTTAGGTTGAACAAGTGCACATAATGGGGTTCTCGGGGGCATAACTATCAGGAGTTATAAGTGATTGGTTAGCACTTGGTGGATGCACCCGTAATATGGGCATAATCTTTGTAACAAAGGCAATAGATAATACAAAACATCACTGAAAAGATTTATTGCGACTGAGGCTCTGCAGTTCCCCGTTTTGCAGGATTCCTTCAAAAGCATTACGAACAAAATTGCGAGATCACAAGAAGCTCACTTCATCAAAGGGTGATTGATGAGCGGCGAGGTAAATAGGTTTACAAACGTGGGGAGAACATATCCTTGGACAAGGTGATGTGGTACCTTGGGAATACACAAACGGATAATATAAGTTTTCTTATGTTGTAGACTAAGTACCATCTTAGGCGCCCCAAGTGGCAACACTGCTGAAATTGAATGTGCCTCTCCTCCGTATATACAAACAGACGGACAGGTATGATCTTGTCAATTTTAGACATGTCATGCACTTAATGGTGATGGGGTAGGGTGAAGATAGCCTCTTTTTTAATGTCCCAAGTTGACTTGTTTAGTACATTGGAAAGTAAAATTATTCCACTCTACAGATGAGTCAGTAAGAAATGCCACACGCTTTTTCCCATATATGAGAGAAGTCATTCTGACTTTCTCCCATTTTATTCACAGAATATGTCGCAATTCTGCCCCTGAGGGGCTTGCTGATTGGGTCAAAAGAAGTAATAATGGGTCCTGAAGAATATGATACACGCAAGACATCATTGGAACCGGTCGACCAGACATATAGATGTCACCCCATTTAGAGTGACACAAGTGGACTTATGAATTTTTAGACAAAAATTGTTTGAATTAATGTTCCAGAATTTATGTTTTCTTTTATAGATGTGTCATGTATTCTCGCACAGGAGAATGGTCTATGCACCCCTCAAAAAAAGAGCTCAGTATTGAGTGCATGTTGTGACGAGAACTTGTGCGACACTTATACCCTTGAAAAATGTTCTAGAAATTACTCCTGGATGAACCAGACACACCTCACGGAGGGCAATTAAATTGTCAGATTCTCTGGCGCCGAGTCCCACGTGACCTGCCTGTTTCATCCAAGGGTGCAGTCGGGAAATGGTTTTCCCGTAACTGCTTTGGTTTTAACTGTTTGGGCTAACTACCCATAGTTGTATGAAATTTGTATGTATAAAATTTATTGTGGAATGTTATTGTGGAAATATTTCCATTGCATGATATAGGGCGAGAACAGTCCCCATGTATTTCCTGGCTGCAGTCGGCGCATCACCGTTTCCTAGGGTCAGAAACATCATGCAGGGTTAGAATAGTGTGCCCTATGTAGGGAAAGAGCTAGGGTTGCATTAATAGCACAATAAAATAAACAGCTTTGGTGAAGCTTCTGTGCCTTACTCTGTTTTGTGTGTTAGTGTATTTCTGATAACAGAAAGGACGCATACCCGTCGTTAGAGGTAATGTGCATTTGAGTAAAATCCCTGTGGGTTAGCCGTCCCCAAAGACTAACATCAGGAAGCGCCTGCGTTTCCTGTGGATTTGCGTGTGAAAATAGGCATACTGAAGGTCTAGCAACACCAGCCAGTCCTGGAATTGCTGAGCCTGGAGAATTTCCCTCAACTTCACCATCCTTAATTTGTCCTTCCTCAGGAACATATTCAACTCTCTAGGGTCCAGTATGGGATGGAGGCCACTCCCTTTCTTGGGAACCAGGAAGTATCGGGAATACCAGCCCAAGCGTAACTCTAGGCTGGAACCACCTCGACTGCTCTGTTCAAAAGAAGGACCTGCAATTCTTTCAGTAACTCCCTCTTGGGTTGGGTGGGATGAGGGGGGCCTTTCTGGCTGTCTTTTCACAAATGGAAGGCAGTATCCCCACTCAATCCATTTGGGGCCTAGGCGTGGTAGGTTACCTTCCAGCATGTTGCCAAGAATCCAGAGATTCTCCTTCCAACCTGCAAAATAGGTTGAGACCTCAAAGAGGCTTCTGAGGCGCCATGGATGTCAACACTACCGCAGCCGTCGACTGCCTAGGTCCTGCCCTACCTCCACCAGCCATCAGGAACCTGCGTTGCCCCTCCTTAGCCTGGAGTGTTTGAGCCCATCTGGTAAAGGACGAGTACCTCATGTATCCCTTCGTCTCGAGCCGAAGGAATAATTCTGGCACGGGGGCTGCTGCTGCACCGCCAGTCCCAACGACTTGGCTGTGAGCTTAGAGTCATTAAACATTTCCAGGGACTTGTCAGACTTTGGGCCAAAAAGATGCACCCCATCGAAGGCAATTGTTGAGCAATTTTACTTGAACATTTGGGGAAAACCCTGAGCCCCTCAGGTACGCCGACCTGCGCAAGACCGTGGAGGTGCCCATGGAAGGACCCATGCAGTCAGCCGCACCCAAGCTGCTTGGCGGTTGGCTACTATATCCAGCAAACTAGCTTTGCCTTCCCCCTGTGGGAGGGGGTAAGCTGCCTCCGAGATAGTACTCCATAGGATGTGGGAAAACTTGGGGAAGGCACAAGAGGCATTAGCTGTCTAAAGGGGCCTTCTCCCTGAGGTGAAGATATTTTTTTTGCCAAAGCTTCGACCTTCTTCGACTTGACTATTGCAGCCTGCACCACTAACCCATGTGGGTTCAGGTGGGACATCAAGAAAGGCATGTCGCCTCTTGCCGGCTTATACATTTTTGTAAGTTCTGTGTTAACTGCTGGTTTCGAGCATGGACGCTGCCACAAGGCAATGACCAGATTGGCTATCGCTGCATGGAATGATAAAGCCTGTTCCGTTGGCGGCCCTTGGGCAAGGCTGTGTCAGGTCATACTGCGACACTAGCTTTGACGGAGCATCACACCCCAAGGCCACTACAACCTTCTTGACCGCATTGTGAATTTGGGTGGGCATAGAGGTTGAGCTGTTGAAATTCCACATCTGGAGAGGTGACCAGCCCACTGGGATCGTGGAGAACTTTCACCAGTTGAAGCAACCCTGCCTGGTCTGCCATAAAATCAGGCAAGGGAACCCTCCCCATCGACTGGAACCCAAATGGAATCAGGTTGCCCTCCTCATCGAATATCGACTGCAATGAGTCGAAGAATACAGAACTGGAGTCTGGTACAAAGCTTTGATCTTGCGTAGCTGATCGAGGAGCCTCTTCCTACTGCTTCAGCGCAGGGGGAGATTTTTCCTGTGGGGTCTGGCTCAGGGATGTTCTATCCTTCTTGGCTTTCTTTGTGCCGAATGAACCAGGCGCAGTTGACGCACAATTGACCTGCGGCGTCGAGGCGCAGGCCGTACCAGTCGAGGACTTCTCAATAGTGTCTTAAAATCCTCCCACTCCTCTCTAGATGCACCCCTTCACAGGGTAGAATTTACCCTCTTAGTCCGACGAATCAGAACCGTGTCTCTAATTTTTCTTGAAGATGAGGAGTGTCGTGCGATTTGCTATGAGAGTGCAGACGCCTCTTCGATTTTTTTATGCAACGTCCCTCTCTATGTTTTTCGGACATGGAACAAGTTACTTACCTGTAACTGTTGTTCTCCAGCATGGGTCTGGCATGGATTCACATGCTCATGAATATTCCCCATCGTCAGGCTGGGAATCCTCGGTAAAGAAAAAAATCAGAATCAGTTTCGTTTCTGATCTGTCTTTCTTAGTAGTAACCAATTACTGGTCCCTGGGTCTTCCTGCCCCCAGCCAATGACTGCCCTCTCCCTAAGCCCCGCCCCTGTCAGCCATCCTCAGATTTGGCAGCAAGTAAAGTGGCAGTATGACCAAGTGAAGAGCTGCAGAGGGGGAAGGAGGGAGGGTTCGCATGTGAATCCATGCCAGACCCATGCTGGAGAACAACAGTTACAGGTAAGTAATTTGTTCCTTCTTCAGCATGGGGTCTGGCATGGATTCACATGCTCATGAATATAAGGATGCATAGCCGTACACACATGCACAACCGTGGGAGGTGGCAAGGCTCAACATTAAGCATTACATAAAACTCAATATTAAGCATTACTTACCTTCTCACCAGGCTCACCTTAAGCGAACAGGTTGCGCAGCACTGCCTGGCAGACTCCGGACTCCTCCCTGGAATCCCGGTTGACGCAGTAGAATCTCGTGAAGGTGTGCGTCGACCTCCACGTAGCAGCCCTGCAGATGCCCAGCAGGGGCACACCAGACAAGAATGCCGTGGTAGCAGCAATCTGGTCGAATGGGCAGTCGGACAGCCGGGCAACGGTCGGTTTGCCAACCAATGACAGTGCATGATGCAGCTGGAGAGCAATTTGGAAATGGAAGCCTTCGAGAGAGCCTTCCCTTGGTTCACAGGTCCAAAGTTCACAAACAGCTGTGATGTCCTCCGAAAACGCTTAGTTCGGTCCACGTAGAACTTCAGCGCTCTAGCTACATCCAGCGAGTGCAAAGAACTCTCGGCCGGCGACAAAGGCGACAGGAAAAAGACTGGTAACACCAAGGGCTCGTTGAGATGGAAATCCGACGGCACCTTGGGCATGAAAGAGGGGTGCGTCCTCAGCACCACCCTCGTCTCGTGGAAAGTCAAGTATGGAGGCTTGCAGGAAAGGGTCTGAATCTCTCCCACGCGTCGTTCAGAGGTGATGGCCACAAGGAACGCTGTCTTCCACGACAGGAACTTCAATGGAGCCAAATGCAAGGGCTTGAATGGCGGGCCCATGAGCCTGGTCAGCACCACATTGAGCTCCCACGCCAGGGCTGGGGCCTTCACCGGCGGAAACAGTCATTTCATAAACTCCTTCACCAGGCGATGAGACTACAGGGACGACCGTCCTGCAGTTCTGGTGTATCGGGAAATCGCTGCCAGATGTATCTTGATGGAAGCGTGAGCTAGTCCAGCTTTGGCCAGCGACAGTAAGTACGGTAGCACTTGAGGGGCTGTAATCCGTAGAGGGTTAATCTTCTGTGCACGGCACCAGACAGAGAACCTCTTCCGCTTGTGTCCGTAGCACTTGAGAGTTGAGGACGCCCTGGCCTTTGCAAGAACCTCTCTGCGGTCAGCCGGGATATCGTACCCTCCAAACTCTAGTGCTGCAGGAGCCAGGCCTGCAAGTTCAGCGACTCCGGGTCGTGATGAAGAATGGCGCCTCCTTCTCTGGAGAGAAGATCTGCGTCCGTCGACAGTTTGACTGGTGGGGACGCTGACAATTCCAGAAGGTCCGGGAACCATATCTGTCTCGGGCACCTCGGTGCGACGATGATCATCGTGCACCGGGACTTCTTGAGTTGGTTGATGAGCCTGAGCAGCAACAGCGGGAACGCATACAGGACCAGGCCGTCCCAGGGGAACGAGAAAGCATCGCAGCTCCCTGCTGAGTGAGTCGGCCATGGTGTTTTTTCATCCCTGCTAGATGAAAAGGCACCAGCAACATCCCCTGGGCAACGGCCCAGTGCCACAGATCCTGGGCTTCCTTGGATAGGGCTGGGGATCTGGTTCCTCCCTGCTTCCGGATGTAGAATATTGTGGTGGTGTTGTCGGTGAAGATCCTCACCACCTTGCCCTTGAGGGACGGGAGGAATGTCTTGAGGGTCCAGAACTCTGCTCGGAGCTCCAGTATGTTGATGTGGAGCGGCATCTCCTCCGGGAGCCACATGCCTCTCGTGTGAAGATCTCCGGTGTACGCGCCCCACCCGTCCAGGGTGGCATCCGTCGTCACTGTCACCTGGTATGCTGGGGTCTGAAAGTCTGTGCCCGCGGCGAGATGCGCGCGGGTGCCCCACCATCGAAATGCATGGTGGAATACTTTGTTGAGCGAGATCTTGCCCTCGAAGCCGTCTGTCGCTTGCATCCAACGGGCGTCGAGGAACTCCTGCAGAGGACGCATCCGAAGTCTGCACAGGCGCACCAGATAGATGCAAGAGGACATCATCCTGAGAAGGGACTTCATGGACCTCACTGTGGCCACGTCCGTGGCCAGCAGACGCTGTACCTTGCCCAGGATGGCCTGCGTTCTTTCATCTGACGGCGAGGCCAACTGCGCTACTGTATCGAGCTTGGCACCCAGAAACAGCGCGATCTGCGACGGAACCAGGTGGGATTTGGGGAAGTTGATGGAGAATCACAGGTCTGTGAGCAGTCGGACGGTCTTTGCTGTGTGTTCGACGGCGAGTTCCCTTGTCCCTGCTTGGATGAGCCAGTCGTCCAGGTAGGGGTAGACGTGGATCCCCTGCAGGCGCAGCCGCGCCGCCACTGGTGCTAGGCACTTGGTGAACACCCTGGGCGCCGACTTCAATCCGAATGGGAGGGCCTTGAACTGGTAGGGCCCTCCTTGGACTACGAACCTGAGAAACTTCCAGTGTCCTTTTAGGATGGGGATGTGAAAGTACGCATCCTCCAGATCCAACGATGATAGGAAGTCGCCTTCCTCCAGCTGGCCCAGCACGTGCTGGAGGGTGACCATCCGGAGCTTCTGTGCCTTGATGTATATTGTTTAGCCGACGCAAGTCCAGGATGGGACGCCAACCTCCTGTCTTCTTTCTGACGAGGAAGTATCTTGAGTTAACTCCGGAGCTCCAGAGCCTCTTTGGCACGAGCTCAATGGCTCCGTTCTTGAGCATCGCCCTTACCTCTAACAACAGTTGAGGGATGTGGTTTTCCTTCCTGGCCACGGCTGGAATTCGGGGGCACTTCTTTAGAAATTCCAGAGTGTGCCCGTGGGCCAGGGCATCCAGCACCCAACGGTCGGTGGAGATGGACTCCCACACGCTGACGAACTTTGTCAGCCGGCTTCCCGCTGGGGTGCTTCGGTGGGGGCCCAACGTGACGGCCGGTTCAGTCTTGCTTGGAAGCAGCCTTGCCGCCTTGGCCTCCCTGGCGACGACGGCGAGATCCACCTGACTTGCCTCATCACCTGTAGGCTTCTTGCGACGAGGAGCGGGCCGCCTGACGGTAGGTCGAGGAGCCGCCGCCGAATCCTTTGGAGGCACCTTGCTTGCCTCCGGAGTTCCGAAAGGGCGGCCGCCATTGCTGCAGAACTCCCAAGGCCCGAGCCATCTCTGTGTCGGTCTTGATGGCCTGCAGCGACTCATCCACAGTCTTTCCGACAGATTGTTCCTGTCGAAGGGCATGTCCAAAACCTTGGCTTGCACGTCCTGGCGGAATTCCGTCCCCTTGAGCCACCCCCGCCGTCGAAGGCAAACGCTGTTGCCCAACTGGCGGAAACCGCCGCCTTAATTGTCGTCGCCGCCGACGAGATGACTCGATGTCCCACGGCGTCCAGCTTCTTTCTCTCACCGTTCGGGGGGGAAGTGGAGGATGAAGCCGATGCCCCCCCCCCCGCTTTCTTCTTGGCCGCTGCTGAGACAACCGAATCTGGGGTCGGCTGCGCCCTAAGGCACAATGGGGCGGCGTCGGGGACCCGGTCCCTCTTGGCAGGTGTCGTGGACGGGTTCTTGAGGAGGGCAAGTCCCTCGTCCCAGATGTCATCCAGCAACGGCACCGCGAGGACCGTCTTCCTCTTGGCCGCGCGCCGTTGATAGAGGAAGCCTTCCTCCTTCTCCTCAGGGCACAGGGCAGAGCTGAAAAGGCTCGGATGCCCTGGCAATCATGGCGTGGAAGGAGCCAATCTCGTCGGGCGGGGACGCCCGAGGAGACGCCCGAGGAATCGGAGACGGGAGGCCTGCTAGGGAGAATTCTCTTATAAGGCTAATTTCCCAAACCTAGTGAGTCCCCCAGCAGCTTTGCTGGATTTTTGGGGTTTTTCTTTTTCTCCTGCTAAGAGCGAGACTCTTTTCCTCCCACTCTTAGGCATGATTTAAGGTATGTCTGACTTTTTGTGTGCTTATGGACTATGGTTTTTCTTTACTCCATAGGGTATCGTCTGTTTTTGTGTATGTGTTACACAGCACCCTCAGTACAGTAACACAGGGGTGTCATAGTGACCCCCAAACATAGACTACATACCCTGGGACTGACTACTGTCTCCCAGGGCATGTAAAGTCACCATTGACTTTACTAGTCCAAAATTCTGAACAGAACCAGTACAAACCATCATATTGTGGAAGTACTGGAAGGGGGTTAATTCGATTGCCCCTGGGTCTGTTTCCAAGGGGGCACTGTCCAGTCCCCCCTTGTCGAGTTTCTGACTGGTGGCAGTGGTTACCACGCCATGTCCCCTGAGGATAGCTTAACAGCAACGTGCGCGCCTTGGAAGCAAGACGACACAAAGCAACACAAGTTCGATCCCCGGGTCCGCGCTTAGAAACCTCTGGGTGTTTAAGCGCGTTATAAATACGCAACTAAAACAACAAAAACTATTGCGCAACAAAAAAACCCGAACAATTCCTCTAACAGCGCCTCAATGCCCGCGGACTGTGTGAGCGCTTTAAAAATGCAAATAAATAAATAAATATTCCATCGGAATATTTACTACGGGATTTCCCATTGATTTTAAACGCACCACTTTTTGGTGCAATGTTAAAGATACCACTGGTTTATTTGTTTAATATTAAATCACCGGTTGGGTCTTTTTGACAGAACTCTTTTCTAAAATGGCGATCGTGTCCGTCACTGTAACTCCAACCGAGGTCGGGCCCTTTGTTCCACTTTTTGGCGGGCTTCTCCACAGAAGCCCTCCAACTGGTGCCACTCTGTCTGGGTTCCACAGGAGGGGTGGAGGGGGGGAATTGGCACCCTGGACTGCGTTGCCTTAGCAACCCAAGTCGCACTCTTCTGATTGGGCCAGTGGTGAGCCGCCTTAGCATGTTTGAGTGACAGCTAGGCTGTTGAATGGGGGTTTTTCTGCATAAAAGCAGTGCTTTTGGGACTGGAACTTCAGAAGTCACCACAGGACCTAAGAAATCCAAAGAGGGGAGAAGCTGAGCTCCTTCGAGATCAACCGGGGCTTCTCCAGAAGCTTAGCCGGGTTCTCGGATTTTCTCTTCCCCGAGCCAAAGCGTTGGCTTGCGGTTGATGGCGTCGGTGAAGGTGCGCCCTGCCTGGCAGCCGAGGAGCCCGCCCGTTCGGCGCTCCCGGTGCCCCCGGACTCGCGGTGCTTTGCCTTCTGTTGGGCCCCCGTCACCGGGGCGACCTCACAGGACTTAGAAGACCGCTCGGACTTCTTCTTCTCACCTGCTGGGCTCTTGCTTCCAGCCAGTTGGAGGCGGGTCCGGCGATCCCTCATAGTCCGATCCGACATGTTCATGCAAAACGCACAGTCCTTCTCCACGTGCGTTTTGTCCTCGTTGAGGCAGTAAAGGCATTCCCTTCTCCTGGGCCATGTTCTTCTCATCCAACTCGACGAAATCTTCACCCTTGAGGGGCGTAGCTAAATCAGAAACGGGTCCCCGTTGATCGGAAGTAGAAACGGTGGAGCAAAACGCAGTAAAAGCTTGAGAGCTATAGCACGAGGACTCCCAACACTTGAGCGTGCGGTGAAAATCTGAGGATGGCTGCCAGGGGTGGGGCTTAGGGAGAGGGCAGTCATTGGCTGGGGGCAGGATGACCCAGAGCCCAGTGATTGGTTACTACTAAGAAAGACAGATCAGAAACGAAACAAACAGATTTTTTCTTTACCGAGGATTCCCAGCCTGACGACGGAGAATATTCACGAGCATGTGAATCCATGCCAGACCATGGGGCCTGGCATAGATTCACATGCTGGAGAACTTATACCATCATCCTCAGATGAGCGCGGGAGCGATTTCACCAGGGATTTAGCCACCAAGCTTTCCCTCACCGTTTTCGGGTTCATCAAAAGGCAGGAGCCACATTGCTCTGTGTCATGCCCTACTCCAAGGCACCACACACAGTGTGCAGGTTCTTGAGGGACATCTTGGACTTGTAGTCGTTGCAACGCTCAAACCCAGGCGGTTTAGTCCCGGGCATACTGGTGGTTATTCGATTGAAATCGAGAGTAAGCTCATTTCCGAATAGCATGCTGATCAAGAGGAAAAAAGAAACTGAGGTATGGGGGTGGGTGGGGGGGGAGTTTAGTGTATCCTTTCATATTACTCCCAACATGACTTCCGATCAAGGAATGGCACAGCCACATACAAGGGCTTCATCGACGACAGCGAGTGGCACTACGCCCCTTGTCGAAAAAGAAAATGAGTAGCTGATACTGAATAACTATGAAGATGAGGAATTGGTGGGAGAATTCAATCTATTGAAACACCTGCCACGCCAGAGAAGGGGAGAGACCTGCCCAAAGAGCAGGAAATGCTAGCTTTTGCCGGAGAGCAGAGGAGGAAGTCCTTCCTCCCCAAAGGAGGAAGCTGCCCGCAGAGCCACACAGTTGGCATGGGGCCACACAACTCTAGGCAGCACACAGAAGGTAGCAGCTTGTACTAAGGCGGGAGCCCGGACGGATCTGGGACCGCTGAGAAAGGAAGTAGCCATAAGCAACCTGAGCAGTACCAGCAGAGAAACAATCTCTAGCCAAAGAGAAGAACCGGTGCAAAGACACTGAACAAGCAGTCTGTCACCAGGACGACTATACAGATCTGCAAAGGCCCGAGAGCCAGCCTCCCAATCAAGGAACGCTGGTGGATAGAAGGTACAGGGCATTGTAGGAGTGACGGGTGAGGGCAGGGGGGGCAAACAGTAGCCCATGCAGGGCTGATCACCAGAAAGGGATGAACAACCAGGGCAGAGCAAGCCCATAGCCCATCTGGGGTTGAAAAATCAGAAGACCCCCAAAAAAGGGTAAGCAAAACCGCAGCAGAGCCGACCAAGTCTGTAGCTCGCACTTGGATGATCATCAGAGTGTGCAAAGGGGTTTAAGCGAAACTGCAACAGGGCTGAACGAGCCTGTGGTCAAAGACAGGCTGAGCATCAGAAGACCCCTGGAGCGGGTGAAAGAAAACAGAGTGAGAAACAAAGTCGGGCTAAGCAAGCCCTTAGCCTACCAGAGGCTGTAAATTGAGTTATCCGACCAGTATTCAGAGAACAGCTACTTTTTATAGACATTGACTGATACAGACCTGAAGAAATGGTTGTGTTTAATACATCCTGGAAGAGGGGGACCAACAGAACTGTTTAGACAGACGAACGGAAATCAGTTTGTGCCAACAGTACACAGAGTTGCATCTTTTCTTTGTGGGAATTACCAGGCCCAGATCTGTAACAGACTCTTGAGAACTCTGTGGTCGGGGTCAGAACACCAGCCATCACCTATACACCAAAAGGGAGAGTAATCCTATCTCAAAGTGAAAATGTAGTCTCTTTGTTTCTTTTTAGTGGTAGGGCAGAGATAAGGTTAGCATAGGTTTAACGGAGGACCACGCTTTTTTTGTTGGAAATCCGAACTACCACATGTTTATTGTTTTCTGGAATGGGGATTACAAGTGGTTTTCTTTCAGTTAAAAAATGAGCATCCAGTTGCAACATGTCTTCGTGTCCGTCTCCTATCTCTGACTTCCCACACTAGGCTGTTTCAACAGCTGGGTGCTGGCAAAAAGAGTAAGCGAGTGGGAGAGGAGTCGGTTAAATTCTGAAAGGTCTACAGTGATGAGTGAAGGAGGACTATAACTCACATGAAGTACAGGAAAGATGAATAGTTTGACTACAGAAGGATTGGTGGGTGAATGCGGGGGGGGGGGCGAGTAGTTGGAACTGGGTGAGGATGGACATTGGTTGTGACCTCAAAGTCTCTTGGGCTTACGTTGAGCCTTCTTTTATCGTTATCACCACGCTCCTGTAAATAATGGCATTTGGTATACCAATTGCTACAGTGTGCTCCATGCCGTTAAGGGCTTGTGTTTATGTATACTGTGCATGCTAAATTCCAATCCTGCATTAAAAAAAAATGATTGATTGTTTTTTGACATTGTGCTCTTCTCCAGGTTTGAATTTATGACCGATTGTCAATGCCTTGATTAGGCAGAAGCTTATATGCAACACGCCAGCCCGCCCTTAACATATGTTAGAGGTTAGGTGGAGGCACAATTATATAAAATTAATTGGTCTTCTACTCACCATCACACAGCTCAGCTGCAGTTTGCGCTATGTAACTAGTCATAGTTTAAATCTGGTGTCACTTGCGTACCCTCTCCTGTTTAGCTTTCATGCAAGCGGCTTCATTGCTATTTAAATTTAAAAACGGTACAACAAAAACAACTGGAAAAGCTAGTTTCAGATAAAAACCACCATTATTTATTAATTGTCTCCTTGTAGAATACTCCACTCACTTACAAAGTGCTGTTTTGAAAAACAGATTGGATTATACAGTACATACGGACCCATACTGGTGCTGTTGTCTTAAAACCGGGCATCCAAAGGCTGAGCAGGATTCGAGTTATTGCCATGTTCTTGTTTTACTGCATACAATCGCATAACCAGGTATTCAATGTATGTGAGGACATTTTACCCGCCCCACCTATCAACCACTGAAGATGAACATTGTAGTTTCAGACAGACCATGCCAAGAAACAAAGTGTACTTGCATGTGATTTACAAGGCACTGAAAATGTCAACACAGAAGTTACAAGTATATGTCCGCATTGTTCGTTGACCATTTCCTCTGCCCCCCAATTCTCAATAATAAAAAGTAAATAATACAGTGCTACAACACAAGGTCTCAAGCAACAACAAGCATGTTTCGAAACAGGATGTGCTTAGGAAAGTAAATATATATTTAAATAATGTAAATATTTTCCATACTTAGTAAAAACAGAAAATAAATCAAGGTCGATCATGAACGTTTCCCTTCATTGATCAAACAGTGCTTTTTTCAGCTGTAACAAACAAACTCCACCTGCAGTTTAATCATCAGAAAAGCCATGCCTTCCGTGCATTACCACTTTGGCAGATCTCGGTCTTCACTTTTGGCTTTAGTCATTGGTAACCATGGGCAAGGTTTCAGTGTGAATTAGAAGCCGGTTCTCACACAATCTTTACACCACTGGACAGCTTCTGTTGGGAAACCTTCTGATGACTAGTTGTGTGAGAATCAGTATGCCAAAATCACATTACCCTAAACGTTGGCAAAGATATTGCAAACTTCCCAAACGAGATTTGGTATGGTCATTGTTTTTAACTGGAAGCAAAAACGTTTTTTTAAAAAAAAGGAAGACTTCGTAAGGTGCCAAGTTAGAGGGTGTGCCCACTCTTGAGCTCTGTGGTAAGTGGGAGAAATTAAATAAAGGGTACACATGTATTCCCAAACAGTAACACTGCAGACGCAGGGGTTGTTTGAATGATAGAGCAGCAAACAAAAAAGTATGGTGAACTTAAAAAGAAAACCCTGGAGCTGCACCCATTTCCAAAGAAGAGCACATCAGCTTGACTTTAGTTGCGGCAGAATACATCATGCGGAAAGCACAAGAAAATGGGTGTGAAATTTGACATCATGTGTACATAACGTGAAGAAAACATTTATCGGCCATATTTTACAAACATAAGCGATGCACCTACCACCATGACCAGTGTAATGTTAAACAGCTCAAATCGCTCTACGCTGCACTGTCCAACCATTTCAAAAGCGCCAATTTATGCTGGAATTTAGCATCTATGCAGAAGTCAGCAAAGATAAAGGCGGTGACTCACTGCAGACAATATGAATTATGAATTGAGACTGAAATCAAGGCCTGCTGTCTAGTGGGGGCGCCTTCTCTAATCACAGACTAAAAGGCTATCCGCCTAGGACAATGCTGTAGAACGGTCACTGCTGAGCACATCATTAAGATTTACTTATTTACAATATAGGGTTTACTAGTGGCATTAAAGCGTTGGGGATTCTACAGTTGTGCAGAAATCCGTTTTTTTCAGATTTTGTTTGTTCACAATGCTATTTATTAATATATCACTCACCCGATATTCAACTTAAATTGCATGGACTATACATACAGTAAAGTCTTTGCACTGGTGAGATAGTGTTTAGGTCAATCATAGCCAATAAGATGATGTGTTGTCAGTACAGTGATCTTTGTGATTTATGCTGTACGCCAATGTAAAAAAGTATTTTCTAAATATAAGCAATTCATGATTGCCATTAAATTGACATAATCGAATGGTAGACAGCATGTGGTTTGAAAACAAGAAATAATATGAAGTGAACTTGATCCATTTTTAAAAAGGTGTGGCTTGACATTTTGAATAGGTGTACCTTCAATATGGGAAGACATGGCAAGGGCAGATAAGGACCACCAGCTGCTACCTTACCTGGAACCTGATGCTCAGTTCTGAACCTCTAAATTAGTGAGCTACACACGAGTTTGGGCAAGATTAAAAAGAAATGTACCATCTCCTCTTTGTGCAACTAAACTCTTCCGACATAATAGTGGGTGACTTTTGGTGGCTAGAGAAGATGGGCATTGCAGATTTTTGTCTCTCGACTTACCCCTGGATATTTCTGCTTGTAAATTAAACCCAAGTTTTAAAAACATACATTTTTGGAACTGCAGTTGGAGCTATGTCAAAGAGGAAATTGCACATACTTATTTATTCGTCTCTCTGAACTCTAGTTCACTCTCTGGATGCCGGTATGAGTGCAGACTCAACTATTATGGTAAATGCAGTTAAATGATACCAAAGAGTGGAAGCAGTTTTAATGGGGTCCCTTGCTAGCGTATTGGTTGATACAAGGGTTAAAGGAGTTGAAATTAGTTTTGAGGCAATTGTGTGGGGCCCAAGTTTCCATGCAATGCAGTAAATATGTCCCCAGTTACCCACACTTGGGTATGATACGGATGGCCAGTAAAGGAAAATTTTAGGCATCCAAATATGAAATGCAATCACAAGTACAAACCGCTGTATTGATTGAAGAAGTTAATCCCTCATTTACAGCTGAATAACCACACCCTACGTTTTAAGCGGGGGTTGGGATGTGTCAGATTGGTTGAATAAGACAGTCACTGGATTACATTACGAGTTAAGCTGTAACCCGGTCGGTGCTTTAGGCGGGTTGCCGCCGGACTCCTAACACTTTTCCGGTGCATGGCTGCCTCGTGCCACCGGGCGATTACAAGTCCCGGCGGATAGGGAAGCCAGGTGCTGGAAAATGTTAGTGACCCATTCCCATGGAGCCCTATAGAACTCAAAGGGAATGGGGACACGGAAGCACTGGTACCGTTGCCAATGGTGCCAGTGCTTCCGTGAAAACACTGCGGGTGGGAGCCTGAACAGTCCCCGCCTGCATAGTTGTAGTGTGGCAGTCCGGAAATGGGTGCCAGTACGGTGCGACCGCCACACTTGTAATGAGGCCCAGTGTCTATATAACTCACAATATTGAGCTCCTAATTAACTGGAGCTGCCGACAAATGATTAGGTGGAAAATATTCCAGTAGGAATTATTTGGGAAAATAGATGCTAAAAACAGCTCTCTCACCAATAAACAGAGCTGTCAAACATTTTTAGAGAACTTGGAAAATAGCAAGAACAAAAACTATGTTCATGGCAAAAAGTGTGGGCTTTTAGACAGGAGGAAGGTAATTAAAGATTTTAATAGCTAGCATGCTAGCACTTGAAGATTAAGGGCAATCAACATTTGTTTTGGCGATTTGGTCTTTAGAGGGTTACACAACCAGATTTGGATGAGGCAAACACATGAGCTCAATGGACAATAACATCATATGGAATGTATGGTGCTGTGTTCCAACTCTGATATTCCGCTCGTTTTATAACTAATGCATGGAGAATTCGTAAGATCAGAAGGAACAGGACAAAGCAGTCATCCGAGTCTAGTTGGCCATACTTCGGCTTCCGACTACCTTTTCCCTCCAAATGAGTCCAAAAACATCTGCTATGTATCGTAAAAATGCAGTCTATATTACATGTATGGAAATTGTCCATCTGAAAAGAACAAAGCAAAATGTTATGTTGGTTAAAGCATATACTCTAAAAGGTCACCTACTCCCACAACTAGTTAGTTGTGTGTGACTATTTTCATTTGAATATCTCTCGACCAATGAAAGCCTGAGAAAATCTGTAGAGTAATATAACCAAAATAAATGTTTGTAGCAGTAACCACTCCAGGTAGTAGACAAGTGACTGACTGCAATTACCTAATTGGGGGAATTTTAACAACGCTTTGTTAAGCTTGACATGCGAGTCCCAACACCATTCACAATGTGTGTAATGAAGTGCAAGATCTAGGCTTGTTATCAAGTAAGGCTGTAGTTGTACTAATTTTAGTTTTTGGAGAACAAGTAGAGTGAACAAATGGAAACGATAAACGGGGCCACTAAACCAATTAAGCAATACTGGGCACCAGCCACCTGGATGTTATCCATTTGAAAACCAAAACGTACTGCTATATACAAATGTGACTACCAGCAACTGATTGGACACAATGCTTTGATGTTCTTGGCTATAAGCATATAAGAATGTGTCCACCATCTACAAATATGTAACACACTCATTTAGTCAAACGGAATTTGGAAAACCAGAAATAAACCGAAGAACCAGATTGGTTTATGCAAATCATCAGAAACAATCTTATGATGAAAAGCAATATATAAGCCTAGCAAACGGTGGATCACAAACAGAGCAACTCACTACCACCCACCTTCCCATTTAAAGTGTGATAAAAAAAAGTATGACTACTTTAAATTAGGACTATAGCTCACATGAATGACGTACAGGAAAGACTTATGGGGCGAAAAGTTTGACTAGAGAAGGATTATTTTGTTTTGTTTACGCTTTCCTACTACTAATTAAAGTAAGAAAAGAATAACGCATACTACTTGAGATACTACTTGAGATACTACTTACTGAATCTTAATGCTAGTAAACCTAGCAACAGAAGTGCTGGGAAATCAGGTCTGCCATAGCTAAAACATATCCAAAGTAAAACAGGTGTTGAGTGCACCACTGAATACTGTTTTTTGAGGGAACATCCCACAGGAATGTTCTGAACTACTTTAAAGCCCCCTTCTTTAAGTTCTTGGCAAATACTGATAACAAGTTAGATGTCCAGATGAAAATAAGAGCAGACATTGATTTTCTTCAATGGTAATCCTATTACTAATTG
This sequence comes from Ambystoma mexicanum, assembly GCF_040938575.1. Lineage (NCBI taxonomy): Eukaryota > Metazoa > Chordata > Amphibia > Caudata > Ambystomatidae > Ambystoma > Ambystoma mexicanum. Next base: position 646,915,948 of record NC_090923.1, read on the forward strand.
CTTAATTGTGAATAACTTACACCAGAAGAAAGATCGTAATGTAGGGCATTAAAACTTGTAAGTGCTCTCTCAAACTGACCCAAAGACAACATTTAAGTGACTTTTTATTATGATGTTAAACGCCCTTTAAGGCTACAACACAAATAATACCCCACTGCAGGCCTGAGTAACACAAGACAACCATCCAAGAGAGAAAATTGCTTACCTTACGCAATGTCCTTTCAGATGAATATGATTCCTCCCACGGATTCACCTTATGAAAGCTCCTCAGACTCCGTTTGCTCTTGAATGTTTTCACAGCTACCAGCTGGCGCTAGGCAGCTCAGAGGCCACTTTCATCATAGCTCCTTTGTGCCACCCTGAACTGGAAGTGAAGTTGTCCCTTCAAATACTCCAAGCAGCTGGTGCCAGTGAAAACTGAACGGGAGACTGGTCACTCTTAAAGTATTGTGAAGGTAACAGCAACAATTCCAGTTAGAGGTCTGTATTAGTGGAGTACGCGGGAGGGTGACAGGGAATTGGCGGAAGGAATAATTGTATCGATCAGAAAGACTATTACGAAAGTTAATTTGTTCTAATGGATGCATTCCTCTTACAGATTCCTCATTTTATATTGGAAAAGCCATGACATAATCACAATGGAACCGGAAGAAGCCCGAGAATGCAATTATAAAAAGGGACATTTTGCATGCCGACCTACCCACTTATAACTTTCTACAGGTCATGGATCCAAACGAAAATGCTTGGTGAAAATGTTGAGCAATACCCAGCTAACTGCCTGACAAATGTCCAGAAAATCAACAACCCCAATATGAGGTGCAAGTCACTGCCTTTGCTTTTGTTGAGTGAGCACAGAGACATTCAGGCACTTTATGAGCCTTTTTTTAACATACAAAGGACAATCCACCTGGTGCTGCTTTGCAGGGTGATTGCCCCCCCCCCCTCCATTTTAGGCCAGCGAAACCTACAGTAATCTGATCGGATAAGAAGTATTTCTTGGATCTGGATAGTTCCACAGACATTGATATGTAAATAGTTACACACAATAACTAACATGTTGTGCAGTAGCTGATATTTTAGTGTATGCATTATACATAGAGCAATCTCTAACAAACACAACATTACACTTTGTTCTTGAAAGATAACTAAACCTTATCCAAGAACAGTGTTTCAAGACCGCTGTAGATACCATGGATCTGCCCACACAGGCAATTGTGTCAAAGTCTGGCTGCAAAGGAAGTGTTGGTTTCCTTTAGTGTTAGCAACTACCACTTTAAATGCACCGCTAAGGGAGTAATTGTACCCCCAACAACTCAGCGGCCTCCCACAGGACTTGCATGTGTCAACAAACTGCACAACACGTTGAGTGTGCATAGTGTCAGGCAATCGCCTGTGAAGACCTTTGGGACCCATGCATCTATCTGATCTTATTTTGTTAACCTGTCAGGTGAAAAGGGAGGTAAGGCAGCCAGTCTTGCGCCTGCCATAGAAGCTTTTAAAAACAAGGCCTCTTAGTTTGGTGCGCGCAAAGAAGGTATGCTGCGGCCCAGATCTATGCTTTTGTACTAAGTTCTTATAAAGACATTTAGCCAGACCTCTTCTAAACTGATAAAAGATGCCCTGTGAGTGTCATCACTAAAGAGCAAAAGAGGAACTGTAAGCAGTCTCAGCTCAAGAATGTCGATAAAACTAGTGTTCTCACCTCTTCAGAAGCTACCACCAATCCCAGTGGGTCCACAACCCTCTTAACCACAGCCATAAAAGATCCAAAATGTGGACATCAACCTTAAATTGGGCCCACAGCTATGTCTGTTGCGGGGGAGACCCTTGCAGTCCTCAGATCACTCTGAAGCTGCAGAAGAGCATCTTTTGACTAATCATCCAAAAGCTCCTCTGGAAAATCAGGGTCTCTATGGGATACTACACAGTGAGCCAATGGAAGGTCATTACTGTGCATTTGAAAATATCATGGAACTGCGCAGGCCTTTCATGGCTTGTATAGCGAGAGTCCCGTGAAGCATCCAAATCTTTAATCAGATTTCTTTGGATCTCAGCAGTGAGCTCTGCAGAGCAGGCTCTGCTTGAGTTGATGCCTAGGACCTCGGCTATGAGGGCTTGACCTCTGAGGTGCATAATGACTTCCGTGGCGCTGGAACTGAATGTGCTGGACCTCCCGTAGCCTTCAACAGCTTGAGCCCTTAGGTGCGTGGAACCAGGATTTTGAGTGCGCATCATATCTTTGAACAGAAGCAGTGGGTATCGAAGCAGCTACATGGACTTGTTCAAAAATACTGACCATCGCGTGCATGAACACTTGCTATTCTTCCAGGGTGGATGAGGATGCTGGATATGTAGGTGTGGTTCTTGAAACCTTCAGAGCACGGTCTTCGGTCTATGAATAGGGCTGAGGCCAACAATACAAGTTCTTGATGACAGCTCACTGCATAAGTGATAATGTATTTTTCCTTCTACTCACTCTCGGAGTGATCATTCAACGCCAGTGTTTATGTGATCTTGCGGTTTCTTGGTATCTGCAGAAGATTTTTCAGGGGACGGCTTGGTTGAGGCAAATTATATAATAGCCATTTTTTCATGCACCTTAGCGTGCATCAATGTATGGGATCTGCATTACTCAGTGTCATGATCGTCTCTGAGACAGAAAAAACATGAGGAGTGCAGATCCATCAACTACATCCAACAATTTCAAGAACAGGCCTTATATAGCCTCCCATTTTGTCCATAGCCATGGAAATAAGGAACTGAGGAAAATGGCTCTGGCAACTTCAGGTTAGTGTGGGGATAACACTGATATCACTTCTGGGGTGGGGCTCAGCAAAGATGACATGTCAGCTGCACAGAGCTAGCTATTGGCTGTGAACACTTTCAGGAACAGTCTGTCTGAGGCGTACTGCATAAGAGGACGAATCACTGGGATGAATGTATCTATTAGAACAGATCCTTACTCTACAAATTTGCCATTTCAGCAAAATCTAAGCTTTGTCAGTTTGCATCTTTCTTTGGAATAGGACCCAGAGCTATTGCTGCATTCTACTGAAAATGCTCATATTTTCCTCTCATCCCATCAGCAGCAGAATGGAAATATGGCACATAATGGATTGCACAATATCTTGCCACCACTGTTTAATACCTGGGGATCCAAGTTCACAGTCACTTGTGCTCCAACCACAACAGGCAAGTCCAAATGATCATTCACACAGGCAAACCTCAGAGTCATCGCAGATTTTTAAAGAAACACCCACTTGAGAGTCCCCTTGAAAAACGGTCAACGGTGTGAATCTTTTTACTGTGATGGGAAAAGGGATAGATCGGTAGGGTGGAAATTGCAGATTCTACATTTCTCGATTGTGAAAACGATAAGTTAAACTTTTCCCTTAAATCCAGTAAGAGTTTTGGGATAGGATTTGAATTAGTGCGACTTTGGAGAGTTACAATTTTTCATTTGTAAATTGCTGCAGACAGACACTAGTATTTGTTAGGAAAAAAAAGAAATCGAAAAAAAGGCAACATTTGACAAATCTTCAACTTTGGCAACAGTTGTGAAAACGTGTCCACGGACTGAAAATACTGGATGTTGATCAGGCACCATCAGAAAATAGAATATGAGATATTCAGGTAAAATATCTGAGTTTTTAAGGATATAGCAACCAAAAGAGATTTGAAAGGGTGGGTGGACATTGTAGCCACAGCAGCTCCCCGAGCTAATGAAATGGAAAATAAAATATGCAAAAAAAGGTCTCTTTCTGTACAGTGAAACCGGTGTTAAATAGCACTCAGAATGCATACAGAAAAATCAGAAAACGAGGTTGAATGTATGTTCACCCAGTTTGTTAATGTGTGGTACATGTGCTCATTTCTCTGTTCTGTTCGGTAATGCTATGGTTGTTAAAACACTCATATATTTGCAACCACAAGCCTAAGCATACAGAGTGTACTTTTCATAATGGAGTTTAATTTGCCATCTCAAATATTCTGGCAATTACACCATTTAATGTGTTCCTATTAGCACACAGAAACTGAAATTTAAAGAGAAAGGTCTTTGTAAATCAAACAGAATTATTCCAGAAAGTAGAAAATCTACGACCAATGTTTCTTCCAATAGACAATTTTCCCTACATACTGTCTTAATCTTCATGAATGCACCAAACCACGGGCAGCAAGACCTAAAAAATGTCCTCGGCAGGCATTCTTACACTATTGATGTTTTCCTGAGAGATGTTCGTGTTCTATTGTAACAGCAAAGCTAAGATGACTGCCAGGTGAAGTGTGCTTTTCCATATCAGAAATATGACACGTCCACTATATGATATCCTGTCCATGTCCTCTTCTGTCTTGTGTGAATAGTGTGCAAGCGCACACACCCACACACACACACACCCCTTTTGATTTCTTTTGTAGGTTTTCTTTATTGTGAGACTTGGTGCATGCAGACCACCCTGTATATTTGCAGGGCCTACCCAAACGACAAGTTCTAACAGAGGTACAATTTTGCTGAAAAAGCTTTAAATAAATCCATTTGGCAATCTAAAAAATAGTTTCGCTTTTGAATAACACGGGACACATCTTTGTGAATTGGTTTTCTTTTGTCGCTTCTTCTTTAATTCCAACTCTGTCTCGCGGAAGCAGATCATGAATCAAGACATTCTTTTATGTTCATCTTGCAGCAGTAAAGACAGAAAAATTTGACAAGATGTTCCAGACATCACTTGAGCTTGATAGTTTGTCCCCTCCAGGTACACAGAGCTTAGTAGCTGAACCAACCAGCTCTAGTTCAATTGGTGTCCATAGAATCGCATTCTTCTGCAAAATGTACCAGTCTCACGCTGTTCTTGTCATTTCCAAGTGATGCAGGGGCAGAGGAAGATTTGCAAACTTCATTATTCCGCCGTTGGTAAAATAGGACATAGGCTGCTTTTGTCTGAAAGATTGAGTGAGGATAATAAATACAGAATATATTTATTGTATATACAAAACCGTATTTACATATTCCTTGTTACATGCAAGTTAACATTGATGAGCGTTCTAGCAATCGAGCTCCAAGATGTAGTTGCTATCATGTGGTCAATCGCTTCACCAGTGAACAAGAGGCTGCAGTTTAGCTAGTCAAGCGGTTATGGATGTTAACACTCCAGCGCCATATTAGCCACAGCGCCAGACCTCATTCCATGCCACACTATGCCACTGCAGCCCCCAATACATTTATGGTCTACTGAAGCTTAGAAAAGAAGCACTGCATATCAGTGCACAAAAGATATAGGAGCAGTCCGATTTCTGAGTGCTTTACAAAAGACACATTGCAGTAAACATACCAAATGCAGGGTATTGGAGCAGAAGCAGCTGGGAAAAGGACGTGGGAATAGCACAGACAGACCACGGTATTGCATACAAACAAGTTACTTACCATTGCTTCTTTATCATGGAAATTATTCCTCCCTCAAGATTCTGATCCGTCAATACATTATCAAAGCACAGACTGTATCTGAGACTTTCCTCTGCTAGTTCGTCATGAAGCAACACACAGCCTCAGCCAGGGCATCAGTACTATCCAGAGTGCTGAAAGCGGATCCCTCAGTGCATGTAAGAAGCCACATAAGCCCCATGACCTCAGCTCCACCATATTATCCCCCAGACACAGATGGTACCACAATGGCTACCAACAACAAAGGTACATTGGCCTATGAATGTGGTAATATAACTTGCTACCTTGCTGAAGGCACAATTAAAGCACAACCACCAACACCCTATTTCCTAAAAGTAGATTATAGTGACACAACCACACTAGGGCAGAAATGGGGTGCCTGAGTGTCACCCCTGGCACTGACACCTCTGGGGCGACCCAAAACCAAATAACTTTTATAAGGTATAAATGGATGTAATGGCAGGGGGATTTCAGGAGAAGTCCCTCTGGCCACCAAAGAGATTAAGAAGCCAAAAAAGACGGGGATAATTAAAGTCTAGCGCCCCCAAAAAGTGGTCCTAGATTCCCAGAAATAGGACTGCTGATTTAACACAGTCCAACATGAAATAGTCTGCTTTGCTATAGCAGGACTAGAAAAATCTCACCAACTGCAGATCGTCTCATCTGAATTTCTTTAATCTGGACAAATAGAACGTAATAGTTCTTTTGGGATCTAGCCTGTGGAAACTTAATTCCATTTTAAATGTGATGTGGCAGTACGCAGCGAAGAAAACAGGCAAATGATTGTCCAACTGTGAAAGCAGTTCATGATCTTTGATGTACTGAAGAAAGGGAGACAATGTTGAAGTGTATTTGAGGATAGAGTTCGATATGAGGCAAGAGATTCTTTCCACAGCCTTTTCCCAAGTTTAGATCCATCTAGTATTGGCCCCCATGGTCTTTCCAGAGCCATGCCAGGGTGGTGCCAAGGCCAACAAGGTGGGAAAACCATTCCAAGTGGCACCATAGAGGGGATAGATTCCATTCTCTGTTGAGTCCCCCCAAAAAATCACTACTGGGTGGAGGGGCAATTGACAACAAGTTATGTCCTTTACCTTTGCAAGGATTCCAGTGTTTTTGGATTAAGGGTCAGCTTCACCAGATGTGGCTCTTGTCACCCCGTTGTCCGCAATCTTTGTCAGCATAAATTCGAGGTGTGTGGGAATGTATTGTACAGTCAATGGGATGTCAGGTACCTGTGATAACAAATCTTATATGCCCCTTCTTTGATCTGGGTGCATTTGGGGCTCACATGGGCCTCAAGCCAAATACACTGCATGATCATTTGAAAATGGTAAACTCCAGGTAATGCTCCCATCTGATCATATAAGTCTTACTTCAGAGTCTACAGTTTCCAGGAGCCAAGTAAATTTCGCTATCTTCTTGGAGAGCAAGCCCTCTTTCACTGTTCTAATCCTATGCGCATTCTAGTTCCTGCTGTTCTCGCTGCAACCACCCAGCTGCACACACAACCACACCAGCTGCACAAATATCCGGTGTGCCCAAGCAACATGCAACACTCTCTCTCTCTCTCTCTCTATCGACTTGAACTGAAAATCAGTTTCAGTTTCGTTTCTGAACTGTCTTTCTACTAGTAACCAATCTCCGGTCTCTGGGTCATACAGCCCCCAGCCAATGACTGCCCTCTACCTAAGCCCCTCTTCTGGCAGCCATCTTCAGATTTGGTAGTACGTGAAGTGGCAGTAGGACCAAGAGAAGAGTCGCAGAGGGGTAGGCGGGAGGGTTTGCATGTGAATCCATGCCAGATCCATGCTGGAGAACAACAGTTACAGGTAAGTAACTTGTTCCTTCTCCAGCATGGGATCTAGCATGGATTCACATGCTCATGAATACAAGAATACATAGCAGTACACACATGCACAACCACGGGAGGTGGCAAGGTTCAACATTAAGCATCTCAACAGTAAGCATCTCTTACCTCCTCACCAGGCTCACCTTCAGGCGAATAGGTTGCGCACTGCCTGGCCGACTCTGGACCCCACATAGCAGCCCTGCAGATGTCCAGCAGGGGCACACCAGACAGGAACACCGTAGTAGCAGCGATCACTCTGGTTGAATGGGCTCTCGGACGGCCGGCAACGGTCGGTTTGCCAACCGGTGACAGTGCGTGATACAGCCGGAGAGCCATCTGGAAATGGAAGCCTTCGAGAGGGCCTTCCCTTGGTTCACAGGGCTAAAGTGCACAAACAGCTGTGATGTCTTCCGAAAACTGTTTGTGCGGTCCACGTAGAACTTCAGCGCTCTAGCCACATCCAGCGAGTGCAAAGTCCTCTCAGCCGGTGACAAAGGTAGTGGGAAGAAAACAGGTAACACCAAGGGCTCGTTGAGATGGAAGTCCGACGGCAGCTTGGGCATGAAAGAGGGGTGCATCCATGTAATGCCAGATATGGAGGCTTACCGGAGGGGTCCTGGATCTCCCCCACTTGTCGTGCGGAGGTGATGGCCACAAGAAAAGCAGTCTTCCAAGATAGGAACTTCAGCTGTGCCGAATGCAGGGGCTCGAATGGCGGACCCATGAGCCTGGTCAGCACCACATTGAGCTACCACGCCGGGGCCGGAGCCTTCACCGGCAGGAACGAGTGGAACAGTCCTTTCATGAACTACTTCACCAGGCGGCACGACTACAGCGACGACCGCCCCGGAGTTCTGGTGTAGCGGGTGATAGCCACCAGATTGATTTTGATGGAGGCATGTGCCAGCCCCGCATTGGCCAGTGACAGCAAGTACAGCAGAACTTGATGGGCTGTGACCCGTATATGGTTGATCTTCTGTGCACGGCACAGGACAGAGAATCTCTTCCACTTATGTCCATAGCACTTAAGAGTCGAGGATGCCCTAGCCATTGCAAGAACTTCCTTGCAATCCGCCGGGATATCGTAGCCTCTGAACTCAAGTCCTGCAGGAGCCAGGCCTGCAGGTTCAGCAATCCCGGGTCGTGATGTAGGATGGCGCCTCTTTCCCTGGTGAGCAGATCCGCGTCCGTCAGCAGTTTGACTGGGGGAGGAGGCGCTGACATGTCCAGAAGGTCTGGGAACCATATCGGTCTCGGCCACACTGGTGCAACGAGGATCATCGTGCACCGGGACCGTCTGAGTTGACTGATGAGTTGCAGAAGCAATGGCAACAGTGGAAACTTATACAGGAACAGGCGGTCCCAGGGGAAGGAGAATGCATCACCCATGCTCCCCGGCTGGGGAAATCTGCTGGTGAAGCTCCGGCACTTGGTGTGTGTCGCCATCGCGAACAGATCGATCTGGGGATTGCCCCACCATCGGAATAGGAGATCCACTTGATCCTGTCAAAGCTCCCACTCGTGGCAAGAGCGCAGGTCCCTGCTGAGTGAGTCGGCGACAGTGTTTGTCACTCCTGGCAGATGAAAAGGTACCAGGAACATCCCCTGGGCGATGGCCAGTGCCACAGATCCCGCGCTTCCTTTGATAGGGCTGGGGGATCTGGTGCCTCCCTGTTTCCGGATGTAGAGCATCGTGGTGGTGTTGTCAGTGAAGACCCATACCACTTTGCCCTTGAGGGACGGAAGGAAAGGCCTGAGGGCCCAGAACACGGCCTGGATCTCCAGGACGATGGAGGCATCCGTCGTCACTGTTTCCTGGTGCGCTGGGGTCTGGAAGCCATGTCCGCCGTGAGATGTGCGTGGGTGCGCCACCACCGGATCGCTTGACGGAAGGTCTCATTGAGGGGGATCTTGTCTTCGAAGCTTCCCGCCACTTGCATCCAACGGGCTTCAAGGAACTCCTGCAGTGGCCGCATCCGCAACCTGCACAGACGCACAAGGTAGATGCACAAAGACATCATGCCGAGCAGGGACTTGATGGACCTCACCCTGGCTACTTCCATGGTCAACAGCCGTTGTACCTTGCCCAGGATGGCCCTCGTCCTTTCCTCAGACGGTGAAGCCAACCGCGCCACTGTGTCGAGTCTGGCTCCCAGGAACAGGGCGTCCTGTGACGGTTCCAAGTGGGACTTTGCAAAGTTGACCGAGAATCCCAGTTCCGTGAGCAGGCGGACGGTCTTCGCTGTGTGGTCGACAGCGAGTTCTCTTGACTTTACTCGGATGAGCCAATCGTCCAGGAAGGGGTATACATGGATCCCCTGCAGGCACAGCTGTGCCGCCACCGGTGCCAGGCACTTGGTAAAGACCCCTGGAGCCGACTTCAACCCGAAGGGCAGGGCCTTGAACTGGTAGTGCCGCCCTTGGACCACAAAATGTAGGAACTTTCGATGTCCTTTGTGTATGGGGATGTGGAAGTAAGCATCCTTTAAGTCCAGCGACGATAGGAAGTCACCTTCCTCCAGCTGTCCCAGCACGTGCTGAAGGTTAACCATCCGGAACTTCTGGGCTTTGATCTATTTGTTGAGGCATCAAAGGTCCAGGATGGGCTGCCAGCTGCCGGTCTTTCGGACGAGGAAGTACCGTGAGTATACTCCAGAACCCCAGAGTCTCTTTGGGACGAGTTCTATCGTGCCCTTTCTCAGCATGGCTCGTACCTCCAGAAGCAGCTGTGGAACGTAGTTTTCTTTCCGGGCCACAGGTGGGAAACGGGGGCACTTCCTTTGGAACTCCAGAGTGTGCCCGTGGTACAGGGCATCCAGCACCCAACGGTCGGTGGGGATGGACTCTCACACGCCGACCAAGTTTGCCAGCCAGCCTCCACCGGGGTGCTCAGGTGGGGGCTTGACGCCATGGCCCGTTCAGTCCTGTTTTGCCGAGGCCTTGCCTCCCTGGGTTCCTTGGCGACAACGGTATCCACTGGCCTTGCTGCGTCCTCTGTAGCTTCCTGCGACGAGGAACAGGCAGCTTGGTGGTACGACGATGAACTGCCGCCGAATCCTTTGGAGGCACCTTGAGATTTGCCTCCAGAGGTCCGAAAGGACGGCCGTCACTAATGGAGTGTCCAACGCCCGGGCCGTCTCGGTGTCTGCCTTGATGGCCTGCAGCGACTCGTCCACCACTTTTCGGAACACCGCTTTTCGGTGACCCTGAACCAACCTTGCCTGCAAACGCTGTTGCCCATCTGACAAAATCTGGTATCGCCGATGTCCGTAGCGACGGTGATGGTGTTATCCAACGCCACCTCGGCTTCGTGCAGGATTTCCAGGGCTTCCGCCCTCTGTAGTCCTGGAGTAATTCCAGGATAGGGACAACCTTGAACCACAGCTCCCCATCATAGCGGGCCACGATCGCGAGGCCGTTGGCCGCCTTGATGGTCGTCGCTGCCGACGAGATGACTCAACATCCCCTGGCGTCTAGCTTCTTTCCCTCGCTGTCCAGGTGAACCAGCGGGGAAGTGGAGGATGACGCCATCGCCCCCGTCGCTTTCTTCTTGGCTGCCGCAGAGACTATGGAATCCGGGGTCGGTTGCGACCTGAGGCACATAGGAGCGGAGTCCGGGACCCGGTACTTCTCATACCGGTCTCGCTTCGCAGGGGCCGTGGACGGGTTCTTCAAAAGGGACAGCCCTTCGTCCCATATGTCGTCCAACAGCAGGACTGAGAGTACGGTTTTCCTCTTGGCTTCCCATCGTTGGTTAAGAAATCCCTCTTTCTTTTATTCCTCGGGGCACAGCTGGAAAAGCTCCAAGGCCCTGGTGATCACGGTGTGAAAGGAGCCAATTTTGTCAGGGGAGGGAGGGAGCCCGGTCGGGAGGCGACGGGAGATCCATTCCGTCGTCGCCATAGTTGCCAGTCCCCGTCATCGCTGTCTCGTCCCTCAGCGGAGGGGATGGGGGTGAAGGATGGAAGGGAGGGGAAGGGGGAGGGGGAGGAGAAATCAAGATTTCTCCTGAATTGTCCTGCGGCGTAGGCATCTGTTGGGCGGGAGCTTCGGCTGGGGCATGGGATCCTCCGTTTCCTCCACGGCCCACCGCTCTTCGTCGGCTCCACCGTCACTCTACGTCCGCCTCGTCGGGTTCCTTCCCGTAGGTCCTGACCCCTCCAACTTTTTGTCCAGGATAGCTTTGACGCCAGACACCTCATCCACGGAGGCGGTATCTGAGTCCGTTAGGGCTGGCGTGCCCCCCCGCCCCTTTCTGGTCCCGGGGTTCCATGGGGGTCTTCTCGATAGGCAGGAAAGATGATTCCCTCCGGGGTGGCAGGGAAAGTCTAGGCTTGGAGGTAGTCTCCACTGGGGTAACCTCTGCCGGCTTTGCCAGGACCACCAAGACTCCTTCAATCGAGGCCTTAGCCGGGTGAATCAGGGCCTTCACGACCTTAGGCGCACCTGAGTCCATCATCTTTGGGGAGGTACACTGCCTCGCTCCCCCCCCCCCCTGGCTTTCTTCGTCAGGCCCGACTGGGGCTTCTCCTGAAGCTTACCCGGGTTCTCCGACTCGCAGTGCTTTGCATTTTGTTGGGCCCCCGTCCCCAGAGCACCCTCAAAGGTCTTAAAAGACGGCTCAGACTTTTTCTCACCTGCTGCTGGGCTATTCGCCTCCAGCCAGTCAGACAGTTGTTTACGACGGTCCTTCATGGTCCTGACGGAGATGTTCTTGCAGAATGCACAGTCCTCCTCCACGTGCGGCTTGTCGGCGTGTAGGCAGTAGAGGCACCGGGAGTGTTTGTCTTCCTTAAAGACGTTCTACAGTCCACATCCTGGGCAGTTCCTCAAACAGTTTGGATCCAGTAGGCGTCAAATCTCCTTTGTCCTGGGCCATGTCAAACTCGGGGTAGGCCTCAAAGGTCTTCCGGAATCCTCCAAGAAATGGAATTCGACGAAAATCCGCCCATGAGGGGCGTAGAAATTTCAAAAACTGGTCCCCGTTGATCGGAAGAAGAATCGGTGGAGCCTGAGGCTCGAATTGACCAAAAAATAAGAGTAAACTCCTTGAAAAAATGCAATACGCAGTAAAAGCTCGAGAGCTAAGCACGAGGACTCCCAACACTTGAACGTGCGGTAAAAATCGGAAGATGGCTGCCAGAAGAGAGGCTTAGGTAGAAGGCAGTCATTGGCTGGGGGCATTATGACCCAGAGACCAGTGATTGGTTACTAGTAGAAAGACAGTTCAGAAACGAAACTGATTTTTTCTTACCGAGGATTCCCAGCCTGACGAAGGGGACTATTCATGAGCATGTGAATCCATGCCAGACCGCATGCTGGAGAAGGGGTAGACATGGAGTGGAGTTTTTCTTCCACGGTGGGTTCCTGTGTGCTAGGGGCCAATCAAGCATTGGTGCAGTGAGGCAATGAAATATAGCAGCATAACTATGGGACCTCCCCAAGCCGCCCAGCAGTGTTGCTTTCTTCAGGGCTTTTCATGGGATTCTATGAGTCTTGTGAGACAGGTACATTCGAGAATTTCTCCCTGTAATTTCACAAGACCGGCCTCCGATAACTGAATCAGAAGCACCTGAAATACGTCTAGTAATAAAGTCCTTTTAATTGCATGTATGCGTGCTAGTCAAGATATGTTTTGGAGATTCCATTGTGTCTGGTCTTTCTCTAGATATTTTCCATCATTCTGGTGTGTTTGCATCTAAGGATGTGGTCTTCAGAGTTAGGTTGACTCCAAGGTAATTATATGCTTTTTGAATCCTTTCAAATGGGAATCGTCTCCTTAGTGCAGAAATCGTTTTAAGCTTTTCTGAGACATTCAGCTCTATTGATTTATTGTTAATGGTTCTAAATCCGGATGTTTCGTCAAAATCGTTTTAAGGTAGTTAAGAGGTCTGGGAGGGATGCGAGGGGACCCGGTAAAAATTTTAAAAAAATTTTAAAAAATCAACACAATGCATATGATGCAACTTTAAGGGAGAGGTTAGTTTGTGTAAACGCTTATTTTAGGGTCAAACTGAATTTTCTGGGGCAAAGGTTCGGTGACAGCCTTAACTTGAGCACCCCTCCAGTGAAATTAAGTTGGACCAAAGGCCTTTGCCCTTGTCCCTGGTTTTGGGAATTTTAAAATTAGCCATTATATGTTTTGTGAAATTGGGGCCGAAACAGAACGCGACGGTGACTGCCTCCAGATAGTGTCAGTTAATGCGGTCAAAATGCCATATGTGCATCTAGCAAAAGAAATACAAAGCATGTTCCTAGTTGTGTGGGTTAGCTGCAATTAGGTCAATGGCTCTTCCAATGTCATCACTGGCTCCTCCATCAATTATGAATCCTCACTGATCTTGATTGATCAGTATCGGCAAGACAATGTTAGTCTGGCAGGTAAAACTTTGCTGTAAATCTTCAAATCCACGTTAAGAAGCGCAATGGGCCGTTAAGATGTACAGTACTCCAACTCATTCTCTGGTTTGGGAATTAATATTGTCACTGTATCTGACATGGTTTCAGAAGCAGCCGAAGAGCTTAAAAGGAAATTATAGAGCTCAATGGGGTGGGGTATTAACAGCAGTTTGAAGGTTTTGTAAAACAAATTATTGAAGCCATCTGGGCTTTGGTAACTGGGTAATGATTAGCTTGCCTGTTCTACTCCAGCTGCGGTTATTGGTCCCTCAAGGGCTTCATGCATATCCTCGCTGATCCTTGGGAGCTTGAATTTAGCTGAGAAGTTTGCTATGGCCCTGGGTGCACCAGGATTTCAGCAAATATTGCCCGAACGAAGCTTTGCATTATGGCACACTTCCTATCCTCTACGTATACTGCAGAGACATTATTATCTAGCAAGCTAGGGATTACAATTTGCCATTTTCCGCAGTTTTACTGCTAGCAGTAATTTGCTTTTTTGCACTTGAATAATAATATTGCTTTGAACATAGCATAGATTGAGCTGCTTTCTCAGCCAGATGTGCCTCAAGTTGTTTTTTCGATATACGCAGCTCTCACTCTTCTGGGCTCCAATTCATGGTGATGGGCTTCCATGAGTGGGCACATCTGGCTTTAACGTATACAGACGTTTGGTTGATAATGGCAAAATAATAACCACCTTATGAATATCCCTTAGTATACACTAATCAACTCCCTTAGTGTTACTTTCTTTACAGTATTTGTATTTATTTATATAGCACATCAAAACCCTGAGGCAACTGAGCGCTTCACTTACATGGTATATAGTTTTACAATTTACAAGCAGATGTGTACAAGTATTTCGCATTAGCAATAGGAGACAAACAGTACATATACAAAGGAGGTGAATATACAATTTACAATACGTATATACAATAGTGACCTTACTAATATAGGGCATATATTATAGCAAAGGTTCAGTTATGGTCCTGTTCCAGGAGCCATGCTTTAACCTTGTTCCGGAATATCATGGAGGGCTTTGCTCTAATGGTGGTAGGAAGCGCATTCCATTTTTTGGCAGCGAGGACTGGGAAGCTGACTCCACCCGCCCGTTGTAGGTTAAATCGGGGTTTGACGACACAATGTGTTTGTGCATTTCAGCTGGGTTGTGATGATGTGTGGCGTGAAAACGTGTTGCAAAGGTATATAGGTGCCTGGTTGTATAGGCACTTGTGCGTTAGTGAGTGTGATTCAAGTTCAATGCTTAGCTTGATATTCAGCCATTTTAGATTCTGTCTAACTGTAGTAATATGGTGTTTTCTTGGGATGTTACATGCTGATCTAACTGCATTATTTTTCATGACTTACATTTTATTTATATTCTGTTGGGACGTTCCTAAGCATAGTGCATTGCAAAAGTCAAGCTTTGGTAACACTACAGCTCTTGCTACTGATATGCAGTTAGTTGTAGAAAGGTAGGGATGGCATGCTGTGATAAGCTTGCATGTGTATGCTGTGGCTGATGCAAAGGCGTTGGTTTGTCTTGTGAGCGATAGTGCAGAGTCAATCTAGATACCTAATGTTTTCACATAGTTAATTACATTGATCATATTACCATCGACAATAAAGGTTAGTTGGTGAACTTCTCTTCTATGTCCATCCTCACCCCAGACACCGTAGTATATCGTCATTTTGGCGCCGGGGGACATCTATTGTCGAGTGGAGGAGATCCCTAGGTCCACAGTAACTTGGACTGGGGCATGGTTCAAAATTATCCTTGGGTGGATCTCGATGGAACCGTTCTTGGGAATTAAAGACTTTGAGACCAGGAACAAATCGATTCTCCAGGACCCTTTATGTGCTATAGAGAAATATGTGGAGTCTCTTCCTCCTGGATGAACCACCACCAAACTTCTAGGGAGAAATTTCAAGTTATTTTGGAAATTGTGAAAAACTCCACTTATCCTTAATATGGCAGAAGGGTTTTGTCTAATGTGGGATCTATTATGCAACTGAAACTACTGATTATTAGGTTCCCCTGAACAGAGTGGGGAAGGATAAAAAAGTAAATCATACAAGTGTCTTATTTGGGGCATAAAAGGATATTAGCATTTGACCTTTCAGTCTACCTTTCACAAATGAATATCTCAGCTCAGTGGTGTGAAAATGGAGATACCTGTAAGTTAAGATGGCAACTCTCCTTTTCTTGGCGCCACTGTAGGCATAGTCACGGTTAATGAATTACTTATTTGTTAATTTCTTTTGTCCACTTTAAGCAGGGGGGTTTCTTGTAAAATGGCTATGGATACCTTCATTGACTCAAATCTCTGTATAACAGATCTACCTTTGATAGGTGACTTCAACCCCTGTACGTTCTTGGTTACCTCAAAGATCAAGAGTCACCATACACAATTTGAGCGTACTGCATTATCAGAAATGCCCAAAGACGCATCCCAGATGGGACAGCTGTAATCCATTAATTTATTATAGCCCAGCAAAAATCACATATGATAAATCAACATTAAGTAATCTCCAAATACAACTCTTATACCCCATCCCTGTAGGCAAAAATAGAACTTTGCATAGATGAAAAAGAAAGAAAAGATTTTCTATGGGCATCAGTCTGGGCCCCCACCCATGTGCTGTATAGCTGCCCTTTGGCTCTATCCTATATGATAAATGCTGGTTGAGTCTAAATATTGCCCCCCACCCCCTCCACCATCTCAAATATGGCTTTGAAACAGAAACATCAACAGTGAGTAATGAATTGGGGTTTTTGCTAGGGCTCTCTATGTGCTATAGTAGGTTCACCTGAATTTGTAGTGCAAGCAGGTGGTGTGGGTTAAGGGACATCATTGGTTGTCTCCAAGTCAGGATGTTGACTTCCTGGAAGGCCATGTTGATTCTTCTTAAATTTCCTGGGTACTGTTGGTGTTCCATGGATGTCTTGGTCCCAGAGGGAACCCCTTTCAGTTTCCTCTTCAATAGGTAGTGGTTCAGGCGCATCTTCCATTAATTTGTCGGCTTCTTCTGGCAATATCATGTATTGCCGTTTAAAGTCAAAGAGCAGCCTATACAGTAAGTCTCATCTGTATTTCACATTCCGCTCATGTAGCCAGCTAGTCACTATTTCAGTTTCTCCTTTTAGACATAGTATGTGATGAGATCTTCTGCATTGCAAAATTTAATAATTTCTCTTAAACAGGCTTCAGATAGTATTTCAACATTCAGGTGGCAAAAATTGACCCTGGTAAGGATGTCAGGAATGCTCTTTTTTTCTATTGGCCTCCTCATGACAATGTTATCATTGAGTGTATATATAACCTCATTCATTATGGGCATGTTTATTGATTGTGGTGTGACCTCCATGTTTATGTGTGTATCCTTCATTCGGTCTTCCAATACTTTGACACATTTCTCTGTGTGCTCTACTTCTTTAGCAACTCCCAAAACTGTATCCAGTGGAGGGTCATCTTCTGACCACAGTCTTTCTCTAACTTTGGCACTGTTGCACATAAATGGATCCCTCAAACGTTCATCTAGTTGATCGTTGAAATTGCACGTCCTTGCTAATTGTCTTACACTTCTTACACTTGTGTTGTATTGTTCCACACTTTTTCCTTCTTCCTGTGTTCTTTAGCCAAATGTATAGCGCTGTATTATCGTACTCAGTCTTTTCGTAGTGTTTCAGTCTTTTCGTAGTGTTTACTTATCTTTTTAACGGCTCTCTCATATTCCTTAAAATCTTCGTCCTCATTCTCGGGAGATCTGGCAAATCTTTGAACTTTTCTTAACTGGCAGGGTGGTACAAGTTTGATATTGGTTTTCCTGCCTCTACTAAGTTCAAAAGGAGACTCCTGTTGTACAATGAGTGCTGAATCTGTGAGCGATAATTACATCTCCCAGTCCCTACCATTAGTTTAAGCCCACCTAATGGCTTATTTCAGAACCTTGTTAAAGCATTATTTTTTTTATTTTTTATTTATCGTGCCATACCAAACAATTTACTTTAAACACATTTTTACAAACAAACATACAACAAGATAAAAATTACAACAATAAAAATCAAATTTAAGAACATTCAGATTCCGAAATTATTATCTTTAATAACCTAGAAATTTCACCACAGACTATAGAAGATATAAAAAACCAGCAGATAGGGGAAGAACTAAAAAAAGTAAAAACAGCGAAGGGAGAATACGGAAGCCAAAAAAACACAATTTTCATATTAAAGTCTTGGTCTCATAAAGACTAAATTTAGGTAGATCACTCCTTGGAACACAACAGAAAGACTAAAAAGTGGAAAAAACAAATCCGTCCCCCTGTGGCATCCAATCACCCTTCACATATTTCTCTCCTCCTTTCCCCTCAAACCTTAATAAGATTAAGTTCCCTCAAAGCTCTAACCAGTTCCATTGAGAGAGCAGACTCATGACATGAAGATAGTCTCCCCCAAAAATCAGTGGTATTTAACCATAACGGATGATGGACAAACCTACCAAATTTTCTAACCCTCATACTCTAAGTACCTGGACAATCTGATAGTAAATGTTTAGATGTCTGATTAACGGTATTATCACATTTATCACAACTCGGTAGTATTTTCCCTTCACTATCCCTTGTAGCCTGAATCTCAAGGGTTGGGAGAAGATTTAGACGAAATCTAAAGATAGCTAAACCCAGCCGCAGATCTGGAGATTTTTTTAGATTGATAAACATTTATCAATGCTCCCTGTCTATCACTGTAAATGAGGCGGATCTCTTAGCCCTCCTCATACTCTCTATGGTATCAATCCAGTCCCGCTGTTTCACCTTATCCTTCACCCTATACAGATTTCCCAGCAGAAGCTCAACCTCACAACCAGCTTTCACTAATATTTCTGAGCATCTTTGCTGGAATTTATTCAGGAATCCATTTTTACCCAGTTTCAGCTCTTGCGCTACTTCCTCAAATAGGGAGTTTTTAGGACATTCTAAGACCACTCTATATAGGTTCAGCCATTTCCATTGAAGCCATGATCTAAGTGAAGCAAGACCCAATTCATATCTAAGGGTGACTATTGGGACAGAGTCCGGTAACCCCAGTGTTTATTTCCAGAGTTTAGCTTCAATTGTGTCCCATTCAATATCCAGAGCTAAGTAATTATAGTCTAAACCAAAAAGAACTATAGGAACGACCTTGACTATATAAAATCTCACTAGAGGAAGCATAGAGAATTTACAGAATTGAATCTTGATTTTTTTCATTTGCGCTCCCAATTTTACTATTTTTAGTTCAATAGATCGAAGAAGATCGCATTGTTGGAAAGGAGCTTATTGTTGCTCCCAAGTATGTTAATTCCTTAACCACCTCAATCGGTAATTGGTCCAGGCTCCAAACATAGTGCTTCACCACCCTGCGTGGTTGCTTAAACCTTAGAATCTTAGATTTTAGAGGATTAATGATGACTATTATTTTGTGCATAATTTTCTATGGCAGACAGAAGATGTTGCAGCCCTACCTGAGAGTGATCCAGGACTACAACGTCATCTGCATACACCAGCCAATTAATTCTTGAATTTCCAATTACGGGGGAAATTACTCCTATATCTTTCATATACTCCGCTAGGTCAGCCATAAACAGGATACACAGAAAAGGAGCTAATAGGCATCCCTGGCGGACCCCTCTCTGTATTCTAATCGGCTTTGTGAGTAGGCCTGCTCTAGTTAATCTTATCCACATACGGTCATTTGAATGGAGTTCTATCAGGATAGCTAGTAGATTAGGAGGAATAACCCCAGGAATCTAGTTTTTTCCATAACAGATTCCTATCAATAGTATCAAAAGCTTGTGAGAGGTCCAACCATGCCCCATACAGAGGTGGACCTCCTTTTAGGAAGGACGACGCTGTCAAACAAGTCAGAACCAACCCATTAAGTGAGGTTGAAAGGCCCTTTCTAAAGCCTGATTTCTGCCTTGGTATAATACCCGTTTTTTTTGGCCCAAGCTTCCACTTTCCCTAGGATGAGACCAGCAAAAATGTTGCTGTCAGCATCCAAAAGGAAAATTGGGCGATAGTTGGCTGCTAGCAGTCAGTCCCCCATTTTGTAAATAGGAATAACTATAGAGTTTTTCCAAGATTCAGGATAGGTCTTCCACAGGATTATATTATCGAATAATTTTTTAAGACCCTTTCCCACAAAGGTGGATCCATTTTCAAAATTTAGTTATTCGGGCCATTCGGCCCCGCAGTTCTCGATGCCAAAGATTTCCGTATCAGCATTTCTAGATCTGCGGCCGAAAAGTCCAGAAACCAATTACCTGGTTTTAGTCTCTCCCCAGAACTTGCATCCGGGCAATCATAAACCCTTGTAAAATGATCACACCACATCTGTTCTTGGATAACCACATCCTGCTTTTGCGCACAACTTATTCCATTCATTCTGACCAAAGCCCAGAAGTTTCTTGAGTTTCCGCGGGACAGGGCAGCTAGCATTTTTTCCCCATCTTGCTGAAAGAAAACCCCTATGAGCTCTAACCCATTTTCTATAAGAATTATTCAGCACTCTCAGACCCTCTCCTTGAGACATTCCGTGTTTTGACAGTGTCTCTTTAGCCAACCTCTTTCAATTCTGAGTTGTTTCTTTTTAACCATTATATCAACATTAAAAGAATGCTTGAAAATCCCATGTGATTTCTGGATGTTTGATTCTTTTGGGGCCACATTAGATAAGAAGAAAGAGAAATCAGATGGGTTACAAAAGAATGATAATTGGTGGTCAGAGAGCTTCAGCGTCAAAATTCTCAATTCACAGTTTAACACTTTGTCCCCCCTTTGAAATCTTCTTACAGCATTACCCGCTCCATTCATAGATAGCACTTGGTCATAGAACACTGCATTGGGATCACCCTCTAGCCGAAGACTTGCACTTACCATTACATGATCATCATTGTTGCCCTCCCCCAAATGAAAGTTGAACCACGTGTCAAAAATGCTTTGAGGCAAAAAGGTAATCAATTGTTGAAAAGGCGTCCCCTTTCTCCAAGAGGACGCATTTGGGATATCACCCCTGATGTTACCATTAAACATTTGCAGACCCCAATCTGTCATGAAATCTGCCCAAGTTTTTCCATTACTAGTCTTTTGACGAGATCTTCCCGAACTGGGGTCAATCGTTGTAATACATTGAGAGTTCAGATCACCTGCAAGGATAAAATCATCTAGGGGGAACTCTGTAAGGATTCTACTAAACCATTAGACAGACTAAGCAAAAAATCATAAAGAGAGATGATTTTAGAGTTCCATTAAACATTGATAATAATCCAATCTTTTCCCCTGCTGGCCCCTCTTTTTGTTACTCGCACCATTAGAATACCTTCACTAGTATCCAATATAGTCTTTGATTACTAAAAAATCTCATTACTACATGCCACCATTAACCCCCCCCCCCCCCCCTTGGCCTACGCCTCTCTGAAGCCCGAGCCAACTGCTGAAAGATAGAAAAACCATCAAACCCCACCGGACAGGTTAAACAAGTCTCTTGGAATAAAATGAAGTCTCCTGATTTAAAGATTTGAGATTTCCTCGGTTCTTGAGAGAAGGAATTATACCCTCTCGTGTTCCACAACAATACTTTAAAATGATTCTTCCCTAGAGTCTCTGTTGGGAGATACCCATTTTATGGATGACCTGGGAGATTATCTCTGGAACCATTTCCCACATATTTAGTGTGTTTGTAGAGCATCCCTCTTTATTCTTGGGTAAAGTCTGTTGAATCTCCCACTGCGGGTATCCTGTGTTGACAATCAAAGGTAGTGGACATACATTGGAGATCAACAGACCTCTTTGCTCCCACGCCTCTATCTCCCCCATAATTAAGTCCACTCCAAGTCTTGACTTCAGAGTTAGTTCCGCTGTATTTGTATCTGGGGCTAGAGGAAAGCTAACTACATCAATATCCTCTGTTGTAAGATATTTTAAGGACGATATCATACTCATTTCCCGTAGAATTGAAGATCGATTTAGAGGGCAATTATTTTGCTTTACTAGAGATGTTCTTGATAGGAAAACTTAACAGTTCTTTTTCTTATTTTGTTGGTTAATTAAATTTTGAGAGGCATTCACCAGATTGGTATTTTCCTTGGAGGGAGCCACCATACTGCTTCCATTGCCCCTCACTGGCAAGTCCACCACCTGAGGCCCTTGCAGGGTACCTGCCAATAAATATGGTCTCCGTCTGCTTATTATCCAAATTATTTACCTCTACCGCCTTAGGTGCTTCAGCTTTGTTGATCTGATACATGGGCTGCCCCAGACTGGAGATGACAACATTTTTGGCTTTTTTCAGAAAAATCGGAGCAATTTTTACTGAGGAGATTGCTGATTTATTTTGATGTTCCGCCAAAAGAAATAAAGGGAGCAATTTTCTTTGACGGCTCCATTATCTCCGTCTGGCTGCCAACTGTTAATTTCTCGATCGTTTTGCCTTTTTTCCGTTAAGTCATTTACACCATCATTATTTACCTTCTTTGTTTTCTTTGCCTTGTTGCCTTGATCTTTTTTCAGGGGTTTTTCTTTGTGGGTTTTTTCAATCTTTTTCATACCCTCCTTTAACTTTTTCAAAAATTGGTTGGAATCTGCAGACATGCACTTCTTTTTTCCCTTCTTTCCTTCAAAACTCAATTGAAGTTCAGGCTGTGGTATTGGTCTTGCCCCTCTTTTTCTCTTCTTTTTCGTGTTTCCATTTGTTTTCTTACTCTGAGGGACTACCCACTAAGTCTCCTGAGGAAATATTAATCGGACACTCATTATCCTCTTGCAGGAGATCATTGTCCACCACAAGAGCCATCCTCAGAAACTCTTCCATTACAGAAGCTGAGAGTGGAGTGTCTTGTAAGAAAGGTTCAATACCAGTTTTTTTAAGCGAAACCTTCTCTGGGATCTCAGTTCTTTTCTCATTCAGCTCTAGTTTCTCTGTAATTATCGCTGATTTTGTCACCAGATCCCCACATAACACAGTCAATAGATCCAACTTTCCTGATTGATCCTTAACTTCTTTTTGGAGACTCCTCATTGGTTCACCTATCGCCTCATTGATTGCCGATTTTAAAACAACCATAGATGAATCATTTATCTCCAGTTTTTTTGTGACCTCCATTAAAATGCCTGTATGCTGTTGCACTTCTAGCTTTAAATTTTCAAACACTTTAACTAATGATGTTAAAACAAAATTCAAAGCCATTATTGTGGGCGGTACCAACTCCTGTGATGAAATTCCTGGGAGGGTACTAGAGAATGGCTGCATCCCGTCAGCACAATTACCAGACTTTTGTAAGTCACAGGTATTATCCTTCGTCCGTTCTCTACCCTCCATAATTTGATTTTGCTGACACAATCCTGATGGTACCTCCATTTCCAGTTCCAAGAGGTCTTCATCTCTTGGATCACTAAGACTAGCAGGGACCTGGCATTGCGAATCTCCCGATTCCGTTGGGGACTCTCCTTGAATAGGTGGAGCAGCCTCACTCCCATTCCTCTGTATTTCGGATGTTCTCAGTAAGTGATTTGAAATCATCTTTTTCATAGTGGTTGCCCTTAAAGTATAATCCAGGTTTCCTTGGAATAGTGCCCGAATCAGATGATCTTTTGGGGTAGATTCACTTCCTTTATATCTGGGAACTTCCGATTCTTTCATTAGGCCAGACCCCCATCGGTGACTGATTATCCACTGGATAAATGCTTGGGGGGGAGGGACAAAGATGCCCCCTCCTGTCTTATAAGGCTTAAAGAAACTTGAAGTTGCCACCTCCTTTTCGATACATTGAGACTTCTTGCCCATTTCAGTACTCTTCACCTGTTTGCAGCCGGTAATTACAGCTCCTTGAGCCGAACTTCGTAGATCATACATACAACAGGGTATGAGTATGACCTTGGCACCTGGGTCAAAGGCCACCACAGCCCGCAGTCCGCAAGTACCAATGAGCACAGAAGGTAAAGTCTAAAAAGTGCAGGAAGACTCGTAAAAAAGAGAAAAAACTTAACAACTCGCGCAGTCCCTGTTCGGGTCAAAGGCCCAAGCCCGCAGTCCCCGAATCCTTAGCTGCACTTAAGCTGCCCAGAGAAAAGAGAAACAGAAGTGGTTTCCTATGGTAATTGTTGCTCAAAGTACTTCTTAAGCACAAAAATAAATATAAATAAATAAAAAGACAGAGGAAACCTTCCCTTTGCAGTGTCAAAAACAAAATCAAAGCATATCAGAGATAATTCTGTTTCATTATTCACCTCAATCTTAGAGGCGCTTCCGTGTTCCCACCCGTTGAGCAATGCACACCACTATTTACTAATAAGTACCAAACCTAACCAGAACACTAAACACCCAGACGGGTAACTGGGAACTGGTAGCTGGTCACTGGGAACACACTTTGAATCAGCCAAAATTAGAGGTTATGATGATTTAACAAGCTTTAACAAGCTCTGATGGCAGATTTACAGCAGAATATCCCAGAAACTACGAACTACAGGCGCTGCCACTTATAGTAATTCAGGACAAAATGATTTGGGGCGGCCCCACAGCAGGTGAGCTGGAGGACCCAGAGCACTTTTATAGCTATATGCTCTGTGTTCTCTGTATTCATGTGTTCATGTGTTCTACATCAAACATGAATCAAATCATCATTGGGGCATTCCGCATTCCCTATTGTACTATTACAGCTATTACAGCTTATCGCCGGAGCACAGAGGCAAAAGCTCCAAAGGGGGACCACAGCACCTACTGCACCCGTGCGCCCCTTGCCCGCACGCAGAGAAAGCTCTTTGCCCAGCTCTTTGCCCACGCCGCAGTCCTTTCAGGTCTCAGGGCTTTACGGACACGGCTCACAGCTTCCCAAATTTCACAGCTCCAGAACACCTCTGCACTGCGTCGGGTTGCGTTAGAGAAACAGACCTTCTGGAGAGACGAATAACTGGGAAAACAAGTCAAACCGCACTGAATCACACAGCCGCTTCCGACTCATTGGTTTGGGGATGGTAAATGGCACTTTTTCTGTGTTCGATGGAGTTCTTCTGACAGTAGTCCTCCATTTCCTTGATCTAAACGGTGACCCATAGACAGTCACAATAACTCTGGGGAACCTCTCCCGCTCCCTAATTGCAACAAGAGTGACAACGTGTGTGAGAGTTCTAAATATTCCATGGTTCTCACAGATATTCCAGAACGCCCATGGGACAGACTGGGAATGGATGTGTTAACCAGCAATGTAGGTCTAGACGCAGTGGTTACAACAAGAAGATGGGAAATAATTTCTCATAGCATTTGCCTCCAGGTTACTGAAGGGAGCTAATAATGTTCCATTGGGAGCGGTTTTCTATGTCTTCCTACCTAGCCACGAGTGTTGGTAGCTGGTCTTCCAGGGCTTATACTTTGCAGACTAACACTGCTTGTTCGTGGGCTGTCTCACGCATAGATCTTTCCATGTTATCGAGCATTCTCTCAGATGCCAACACGTGTTTGGCAAATTCTGCAATTCACTTAGAGTATTTCACCACTGAATTAAATGTCTTGCTTCAGTTCTGCAAGCATATTAAGTAGATTGTCCTTTGTCGCCAGAGCATCCCTTTTCGCCCCAATCATGGCGGGTGAGTGAACCTGCGCCTCCACTACTTAGGGATGATTTCCCATTGGCTCCAGAGATGAAAGCACCACTTTGATGTCCCCACCTTGGCGTGTGTGGGTTTAGACATGCCTTCAGTGCAGGAGAATTATAGCAGGATGATAGAGCAGGATGTGTTGGGACGACTTATTGCCTGTTACACCCCCAGCAGTTTGATGTAGATTGTAGCCTTGCAATAGCAAGGTCCCTTGGAAGAGGTGGGGAGGGTGGCTCTGGGCAAACCAGGCATCAGCAGTTAGACTGCCCATGCAAACCCCAGTATGGGAGCTGCAGAAACCCAAGAGGCTTGGAGTGTGGAAGGATTG
This sequence comes from Ambystoma mexicanum, assembly GCF_040938575.1. NCBI lineage: Eukaryota > Metazoa > Chordata > Amphibia > Caudata > Ambystomatidae > Ambystoma > Ambystoma mexicanum. Next base: position 646,941,592 of record NC_090923.1, read on the forward strand.
GTATTGGGACCTGGACATTCGACCTAGGTCATTTCACATCTTTAGGAGGCGAGCAGCATGTCTCTGCCGATTTAGCGCCATGGTCAACCAAGGCAACGCGGCATACCTTACCTCTGCTCAGCATCTTGGAGATTGGAAGACGGCACTGCTGGCGAAAGAAGGGTGTGGCGCGGGGCATTCTGCGCTCATACCATATGCGTGCTGTATTGAGGATCTTCACCCTGACCGCTAAAGTCCGGTTCTGCCTAGCCACAACTCTGTATGCTTCCGCAATGACCTGCCTGAGCATTTCACGACACAGGGAGTCACAGATCGCAAGGCACCATCTTGAGTGTTGCTGGCGGGCCTTTGCTGCGTCCACTGATCTATTGCTGCACCGCTAGCAACCTGCCAGCTTCAGAGCAGAAGTCTCAAATGTCAGGACGCTCTCAAAGAAGGTGGGCTATTGTCAGAGCAGCACCTCTACTTACTTCGGCTGAATTAGGAGGCTTGCAGTATCTTATCTCCCAGAGCCCACATCCACATGCTCCGATGCTTGGTTACGCCCCCTCCTTTTATTGATTTTATGCAATTGCATGATTTACCAGGTGTACACACAAAGCCAACAATAGTGGGCAACTTTACTTTTTATTAAGGGTGGACCCTGAACCTGGTCTCAGATTATCTCTCTGGTCGAGTCAGAATGTCCCTTGTGGCAAGGAGAGAGATGGATTTTGAGAGACAGAATTGAGAAAGCATCATGCTTCCTTCATTGTTTGGTGATCAGATGAATGTGGTCATTTCTAACCTACTATAATCAGGGTTAGAAATTACTGGGAGCTATTTTGCTTCTGCTTCTACATTACGAGAGCCTAGTAAGCTTAAAACTCAACTGTTACCAGGAACTCATTTTGGCTCCCCAGGCCAAGTGCTGCCTTACAAACATGCATGTGACATTAACTTTGAGTGTTTGAGAATGGTAATAAAGAACAATTAGGACACATCTAGATATAATGGATCATAGAGAATAGTCAAAAGTTTAATTATGCATCTCATGTGGATGGTGAATTTGCTCCTGGTTTTCTCAGTAGTAGCTTCTGCATTGGTTAACAATGTGAATGCGAGCGAAGCAAGATAGCCACCTGAGATTGTGGCTCTGCTGCCCGGGACCTTTGCATAGCGCAGCGCGCATCCTGGCAGTGAAGATGGCAAAATAAGCAACCGGGAGGTTACACCACCTCCCTGACTGACTTTGGGCTCTATCCGCCCTGCCGTACCGCGGGTGGCCTACGTCTTGTCTGCCACCCATCTGGCCCGCCCACCTACGACATCCAAATAACAAACATCAGCATAATTCAACACCCTCTGATCAAAGGCGCTCTCATCAATGCTCGGTCACAGGGTGCCCACGTGCTTGACATTGTAGACCTCATCTCCACTAACAACCTTCACTTTCTGCCTATTACGAAACCTGACTGCATCAGGCAGTAGGCCCAGCTCTGTCCCTCGCCATCCCAGAGGGCTAATCAATACTAAGGAACAACAGGGATTCAGGTAAAGGAGGAGTAGCCTTTATCGCCAAAACATCCCTTGGCCTTAGAGCGACCCCTTTGTCCAGCTTCCGGTCCGCTGAACTTCTGTCAGCTAAGTTCCAACTCTCTGCTGCACAAACTATTCAAATGCACCTCATTTATAGACGTCCAGGTCTCTCCTCCTCATGAGGAAGAGATATCCAACTTCCTGACCACTAATACCAAAACAGGACCTCAAATCATCCTACTCGGGGATTTAAAGTTAGGCCGTGGCGATCCTAATGACGCTAATGCGCTTTCGCTAATGCGCTTTCCCTGGAAAACGCCATCTCCCAACTAGGGTTCAAGCACAGGGTCACAGCCCCTACACATAACAAAGGCAGAACCTTGGATTGGTTCGCGGATCACAACTGCTCCACTTCCACCCTTAAAAATGAATCAATCACCTGGTCAGACCACCACGTCATCTCTTTCTCCATCCAAGGGAAGGTGCAGCCGAACACCACTCCGGCTACTATCCGCAAACCCTCACCAGGAATAACCGCAACATCACTTTGCAAAGCTTTTGCTCTCTAATCCACAATATGCTTGCTCCTGCAAACTACTCCAACTTAGATGTGGATAAACTTGCTGATCTCTATAATAAATCACTGAATCAGCAGTAGATATCATCGCTCCCATCAAACTTACTAAAGCTAAACCGGCAGCTTAAAATCCTTCGCAACGCCAAACGTGCGGCAGAAGCCACCTGGAGAAAAACGCCCAACCAGGTCAACAAAACACTATTCACGGTAGAGGCCACCACCTACAAAACTTATATCCCCAGGGCCAAAAAAGAGACCTCGACAACAGAATTGAGAATGCCAAATCAAGAACAAAAGAGCTCTTCATCATCCTCAGGGAACTCTAGTTCCCCTCCACACCTACAGAAACCTGTGTGAAAGATGCAGACTGGTGTGAGAGAATCCAAAAAGCCTTAGCAGACAAAATTGCCATGCTACAATCCAGAACCGAACAGAAAAAGTTCAGACTAGCCAAAAAAGCAAACTCTCCACTACAACCCACCACTAAAACTCCAACCTGCCCTCCCTTCTCTTTCACCCCGGTCTCAACGAACAAAATGGAAAGCATCATCAAAGGCCTCAATCCTTCCAGATTCCAAGGGGACTCTGACCCCGGCTCCCATCATCGCCAGCGATCTGGCCCCTTTCATAACAGCCCTAATCAACGCCTCCTTCAAAAGAAGCTCAGTCCCTAGCAGCCTCAACGAGGCTTGGGTCATGTCCCTTCTAAAAAAAAAAAACCTAGACCCTACCAATCCCCCACTAATTACAGGCCAATCACCACTGTTCCCTACATTCTAAATACCTTAGACAGAGTGGTCTACTTGCAAATCCAGAAGCACCTGGAAGAGAACAACCTTTTGGGCCTTAGACAATCTGGCGTCAGACCAAGACAAGGAACAGAGACAGCCCTTCTGGACTTAAAAATCCAGATGGACGAGGCAAAGGACAAGGGAAATCTAGCCATTCTCCTGTTACTTGACCTCTCGGCAGCATTTGACCCCATTGACCACCAGATCCTCACAGAACATCTGACGGCTTCAGCTGCTTTCTCCAGCCAGGTGACCACCTGGGTCCAATGCTTCCTGGCTGACCGAACCACCCGGGTCTTTCCGCCAGGGGCTTCAGCCCACCCCATCCCCATCCTGTGGCCTCCCACCAGGTTTGTGCGTCTCGCCAACCTTATACAATATCTTCACAAAGCTATTGTTCAACCGCCTTCATAACCTGGGTGTCACATACACAAACTATGCTGACGATACCCAGGTTCTCATCACCCTATCAGGTTGCTATGAAGAGGATTCCACACAGATCAACAACCTTTACCTGGAGATCCAAGCCTGGATGGCATAACACGGCTTATGCCTCAACAATGAGAAACCGAGCTCATTCTCGTCGGCTCCCAACCACGGCTAAACAAACTGGACCCCCGTTACGCTTCTATCAACATAGACGGTAACCTAATCACTGTGGCCAAAGAAATTAAAACCTAAGGGTTTATTTAGATTCCACACTCTTGCTAAAAAAACAGGTAAATGCCACAGCCTCATACACAGCTTGTACAAATATGCTCATCAATGCCTGCAAAGCCTTTGTTTCGTCTTCCAGCTGCATCACATTAGCCAGAGCGCTAGTGCTATCAAAAACTGACTACTGCAACACTCTCTTTCTTGGCACCTCAGAGCGCAATCTGAACAAACAGCAGGTGCTGCAGAATAATGCCCTCAGAGCGGCTGAGTATCCCGCGGCACTCACACATCTGCAGCTTCAGACAAGATGCCCATTGGCTCCCTGTTCGAGACAGAATTACCCTTAGATCTCTTGTCATCGTCCACAAATGCCTCTCTAATGATGCCCCCAAATACTTGGCAGACAAGTTCAACAAACACTTCAACCAGACCAAACAGAACGCTGTACTCTCACTGCATATCCATCCCCAAATTCTCCCTCTTCTACCACTGTACTTTTCTCCTGTGTCTGCCTCGCGACCGCCATGTAACCCGGTCAATTACACTTACTGTTATTATCTTGTATGTCTATAATCTGTTGTAACCTGCTCCAAGTCTCTGGCGCCCAGTTACCTCAGGGTTCGGCGTGCGGTATAAATAAAGAAACTAAACTACGACGCAGCACTCGATCCATGGGGGAGCCGAAACAGACCGGGGGGACACTGCAGGCGACTTGGGTAAGGACCACAGGTCTCCACCCGCTCCGGCTGCTTCCTTCTGGTGTATGCCCTCAGCCCTCAGGTTCTCGTCACGCTCAGAGAGGCTCAGGATGCTTACCTCAGGGCAGGCATCAGCACAGTGAGTCACTGCATACTACCTGCGCCCTTGTCCTTCACCGCTGCGGACACGGAACGGGGCCCCTCTTCCGCTCTTCCATGTGTCGCTCTGGGCTCATCTGCTCTTGCCGGGACTGCCCTCTGACCTGTGCGCCTGGCATCTCCCACCCGCTCTCCCTGCTCCTGTTGGCTGGGCTGCTGAAGCAGACACTCTGCTTCACCTACTACTGCGCGGCCTGCGCGGCTTAAACCTCCATACGTCACAGCAGCACTGGCCACCTTTGCTAAGTGGCATACATGATCCCCAGCTAGGGCAGTGACACTTAAGTATACCCCCACCAAACCCTGATTGGTGGGAACAACTCCAGACAGCACCCACCACAACTGCTGCTTTCACCAACCATATAAGGACTATTGCTGTACTGATTTGCCTACCTACCATCCCAGCACGGGGTGCAAGCATAAACAAAGGAGGGGGTAAAAAACAAAGCTTCATGAACATGCTCACCAAAACGGCCCTAAAGAGGTAGTGAAAGCAGAGAGACTGGTGAGGGCCCTACCATGCCTACAACCAGGGAACCCATGGAATTGCAGCAACCACCCACCTTCACCACCCTCAATACTAAACCTGATGACATGAGTGACGAAATCAGTGCTATAAAGTCCTGCATGGACAAATCTGATCCCCGGGTCACTGAGGCCGAGACCAGAATTCCGCTAGCAGAGGCCATCTCTAAGCTCAGGGCTGATGTAACCTCACTTACCAGGCATGTGCAGGCCATCAGTAAGAAAAACTATGATCTGGAGTCCTAGTCACAGCGCAGTAACATGTGCATTATCGGGGTTCCTGAGGACAACATCGAAGGCCCAATGGAAGACTTTGTAGAACACACTCTCCTCTCCCTTCTTGATGGTCCCAAGATGTCCCCCCAGTTCGCTATAGAGCACGCTCATTGTTCACTGACCACAAAGCATAAACCAGGAACCCCTCCTCGCCCAATCATTGCCCGTGTCCTGAATTACTGTGACAGGGATGCACTGTTATAGGCCATCAGGGCTAAAGGGGAGCTGCTGCTGGGTTAGAACATAATTCATCTATACCCTGATTTCTCTATCACCATGCAGCAGGAACAGAAGTCCTTTCTGGCAGTGAAAAAGACACTCTGCGACCTTGGCGTTAACTACGCTATGCCGTTTCCAGCTAAGCTCAGAGTTGAACACTCAGGGAAAGTCTACTTCTTTCAGGTTCCCAGGAGGCAATTACATTTATTCAGCAGCACTTGCCCGGGTAAACTGCTTATTCTTCCTGTTCTTCACCGTTTGTTGTTACATGTTTTGATTGTGACACTGAAGCAGGACATGCTACATACTCTTTGGCATTTTGTTTAATCCTACACGGCTATTTGATGTCCTCCTGCGCACTGGTCACCCATATTGTATTGTACATATTATGCTTGCTATATACTACATTGCTGTTTTGAAGGCCGGGCTATACGCTGCGAACAGTCCCCCCCCATGCAATGTTGCAAAGGTTGTTGGTTGGGTTGGTATGGGGTGTTCACTCCTATGATTGGGAGGGGGTTGAGGGCGGTTGGTTGGGGAAAGTTGGTCGAAAAATGCATGGTATGTGTAACAGGGTCTTGGGTGGGCTCACACCCTTTGAAGATTTTCTAGTAAGGTGCTTTTTGCTGGCCCCTGTCATGGCCGAATTGCGGTTGACACCCTGATGTGCATGAGCTGGAACGTTGGGGGTGGGGGGGATTAGTTAACCATATCAAGATGCAGAAACTTCAGCTTTATGCCTTAACGACACAAGGCCCAACTCATCTTTTTACAGGAAACACATGCACTAGCTTCAGGATGCGATAGGCTTGCGAAGAGTTGGGGTATGCATTGCTTTTATACACAATATTAAGTGCAAATCCGTGGCATCATGATACTCATTCACAAATCACTGCAATACAAACACAAGGCCTCCTATCTAGATCCCCTTGGGTGCTATTTTCTGGTACATGGTACACTATATGGTTTGGAGGTGATAGTGCCCGTCCTATACCATTGTTGATCTTAACCTAGATAGACCAGCAGCAAGGCCCCGGCAGCTACCTAGGGCCGCCCGGACCTACTCAGACCAGGACCATTCCCCCGGTCACCTTGACTCTGGCTTGGGATGCGAAGCATGTCTCAAGACGCCCCTGGAGACTCAAACCCAAAGCACTGCTAGATCCTGTAGTCGAGGCCGAGCTGGGCTAGTGTGTTGACTAGTATTTCGAAATTAACTCTGGTTCTGTGGATTCCCTTACTACGATCTGGGAGGATTTTAAAGCCTACATCCGTGGTATGGCTCTGGCTAAAGAATCAGGGATTGTTAAAGCCATCCGCTGAAACATGCGGGACAGTGAAGCCTTTGTTAACCCCTTAACTGTTATGGGTGTTCCTCCCCCCCCCCCCACTGCCAAGGCCTTTTTTGGCGATTTCGGTATGTCGCAAATTCAATGGCTTGTAACTTTTTTGTTACATGAGATAGCTTGGCCCAATTTGGCCCCTTTTTTCTCCCACATGTAGCCGGTCGTAACGCCACCCAGGAATCCTAGTTTGCTGTAGGGGGGTGAGAAAATAACTGAAAAAGGGAGAATATTTTGGGTTTTTTCAAAAAATTGCAATAAAATGATGTACAAAGAAGCCTGTGTTTTTTTTCCTTGCAAGAGCTAGGAACAAATGGTTTGCTGTGCTGAATTCCCCATTTTCCTGGCTTTCAAGAACAGGTTGAGTGGAAACGAAAATGTTGGTGTTTTTTTCCAAAAGGACATGCGTGGACTGAATGGAAGAAAAGCGTAGGGAAGCTGAATGGGAGGACAGAAAGGCATACATTTCAGAAAAGACGACAAAATTTCAAATTTAGGAAAGGGCGATTTGCGCAGGTCAGGCAACAACTATGTAGGGAAAAATTCCACAGTTTGGGGAAAAAGCAGGAAAATGACTGAAAAAAAGGTATCTGTGGATACGGTTGGCCTGGTACAGCAATGGCTTCTATGAATTTTGAGAAAAACAATGCTCAGCTACATTCCCAACTCTTGCAGTTAAGAAATCAAACATTTTTTGTAATGTTTCACAAAACAAGCATTACCACAAGCCAAAAACTGAGCCATGGTACACAGGAGTATTATGCGTACGGCCTGAACAGACGTACTTAGCATGTGTAAATCAGGAAAACAAATGTGGTGAGGAAGGGCAAGCATACATTTTTTGAAAGAGCACAGGCAGACCTTTTCAAGGGTAGGTGACTTGTGCAGGTTACAAAAGTGTTTAGTGCCTAAAGCAGCGACTAAATGTAGGTCACATTTGGGAAATGAAGGGTTGTGTGACAAAGAGCAGCAGCAAATGGGTACAAACGTTATGAAAACCACACAAACAACAAATGGCCTACCTTCCCGTGTTCCCACAGGTGTCTCGACGAAAACTGTACCTCACATGTGTGGTTGCACCTACCTGGGCGCAGAGGGGAAAGCCGAAAACACAGGTAACCCCATGTCTTTCGGCACAGCATAATTTCAGGAATTCTGCTGATGCGCACACCCTACAGATTTGGGCCTAGGGTGCCCAAGCCACCAAGTAAAATTGTGAACCCCATGCAGGTCTGAATTGCGCAAATCGTCCCAGAATCTATTACATAGAACCCACAGCAAAGTCCAAAATGTGGCAAACCCCCCCCCCCCCCCGCACAATTTCCACATATTTCACTCGGCTCACGCACTGAAACATGCCAACACATGGCCTACCTTCCCGCGTCCCCAAACGTGTTCCGATGAAAACGGTACCTCACATGTGTGGGTGCACCTACCCGAGTGCAAAGGGAAAAGGCTAAACCACTAGTAACACCCAACGGGTGTGGGGTGACAACCTACAGAATTGGGCCTAGGGTGCCGAAGCCACCAAGGAAAACAGGGAACCCCAGGCATTTCTGAAAAGAAGAGACCCGTGGGAATCCAAAGATGTCAGACTTGTGCAAATCTCCCCAGAATTTATTACCCACAAGCCCCGCCAAAGACCCACATGGGAGAAGGGTGCCCAAGGCCAGGGAAATTACCGCCGACTTTGCTAGAGCTATGGCTGGCCTGCGTTACAGCTTCTTCCTCCGGGAAAGACGGGGAATGTCCCGGCCCTCCCTGGAACCAACGCTGGGCATGGAGACGTTCAACCCAAATGGTAGTCACCCGCCCAAGGCCAGGAATAACACCACCTAACACTCTGGAGCTCTAGTTGGCCTGCGTCTTAGCTTCTCCCTCTGGGAAAGGTCGGGGACCCTGCCAGAGCTCCCTGAAACCGTTGCTGAGCTTCGGCCCGGTGAAACCACATCGGAGACAGCCGCCCAAGGCCAGGGACATCAGCGCCAGCCATCGTGGAGGGCGGGCTGGGCTGCAATACAGAATTTCCCTTGGAGGAGGGAAGTGACCCCTGCCGGGGCTCCCTGGAGCTGCCGCTGTGCTTCAAGACAGTACACCCACATGGTAAACAGATGTCCAAGGCCAGGGACATCACCTCCAACTGTCCTGGAGTTCTTGCTGACCTGTGTTATAGCTTTTCCCCACCAGGAAGTCCCGGCAGTGTCCCAATACCTCCCCTGAGGGAAACGCTGTAATGCAGCCCAGCCACAACTCCAGGACGGTTGGAGGTGATGTCCCCGGTCTTGGACATCCATTTACCATGTGGGTGTACCGTCCCCCAAGCACAGCGGCAGCTCCAGGGAGCCCCGGCAGGATCCCCATTCCTCCCCAGAGGTGACATCTGTAAAGTAGCACAGCCAGAGGTGCAGCCTGGGCTTGCAGACAGTCAACCCACATGGGAGACATCAGCTCCAAGGGAAACACCAATGTTCTGCTGGCATGGAGGGCAATTTGTGGCCTGTCCCTGCAATTGTGTCCCAGCCCACCAAAATATCTCCCAAGACGGCCCATTCCCTCCCACACCACCAACAATTCAGCACCAGTTTTCGCACCCACTGACAGTGGGCCCTAACCGTAGAATAATAAAAAATAGTACTCACATAACATTGCAGCTGCTCGCGAATGAAAAGCTTTAAATGAAACAACATTTTTTTACCTACGGTCACCCCCAGCAAAACAAAAGTACACTAATCCTTTCAAATCACAGCCCCCCTTGCAAGCCATCCCTGGTGGTCTACTGAACCTCACCCCCCAGTGAGAACATATTTGCCCCTTCCAAGGGGCAGAAATCTGCCCCCAGAAAGGGCTGCATGAGGTGCCCCCCCCCACTCCATTTGGGGTGGGGGGAGAGGGCCACCCCAAAACGTTGGACAGGGCCCCCAATGGATGAGGCAGTAGGGTTTGGGCACCCTGGGAGCAGAATGGCACAATATTGTGCCCATCTGGGCCAAGGGAAGTTTGGTAAAGAAAAAAATTGATAATCGTAAGCTGCACTTTAGGGGGGGGTGGGCGCTGAGGGACACTCTAAACCGCTGGGGAATTTTGTAATGTAAAGGGAAGTGGACCTCTCGCCCCAACCCCAAATGGAGGAGGGGGCATCTCATGCAGCCCTCCCTGGGGGAAGATAAGGGGGGGCCTCTCATGCAGTCCTCCCTGGGGTCAGGTGTACCTTCAGAAGAGCCGATATCTGCCCCCAGGGAGGGCTGCATGAGATGGCCCCCACTCCATTTTGGGATGGGGGAGTTGGCCACACCCTTTGCATTACACAATTCCCAGCCGGTTTAGGGTGCCCCACAGCCCCCACTAAAATGCTGTCTACCATTTTCAATTTTTCTCTGTTTATCCAACTTCCCTTGGCGCAGATGGGCACAATAGTGTGCCAATGTGCCCCCAGGGTGCCCAAAACCTAATGCCCCACCCATTGGAGGGCCGGCCCGATGTTTTGTGGTGGCCCTCTCCCCTCCACCCCAAATGAATGGGGAGGCACCTCATGCAGCCCTCCCTGGGGCTGCTACGAAGGGAAGCTGCATGAGGCGCCCCCCTCCATTTGTGTTGGGGGGAGAGGGCCACCACAAAACGTGGGACAGGCCCCCCAGTGGGTGGAATAGTACGTTTTGGGCACCCTGGGTGCAGATGGGCACACTAATGTGCCCATCTGCACCAAGCAAGGAAAGTTGGGTAAACTGAGAAAAAAAATTGAAAATGGTAGGCTGCACCTTAGGGGGGCTGAGGGGCACCCTAAACCGGTGGGGAATTTTGTAATGTAAAGCAAGGTGGCCCTCTCCCCCCACACCAAATGGAGGGGGGCATCTCATGGGTCAGATGCCCCTTCCTAGGAGCAGATAACTATCCCCAGGGAGGGCTGCATGACATGGCCCCCAGTCAATTTTGGGTGGGGGGGGGAAGGGGCACCCCGTTCCATAAAAAAATCCCTGGTGGTCTAGTCGGGGGTGGGGTGACACTCCCCCACAAACCAACCATGTTTTCATTTTTCTTTTTTTTTGGTCCCATCCCTAGGGGTACCTGGGGGCAGATGGGCACTCATTTGCCCCAGGAGGGCCCTAACATGGAGGCCTCATCCTTTGGGGGGCCTGCCCACACTTTCCTGGAACGCCCCCCCCAAATGGATGGGGGAGCACATCATGTACTCCCTGGGGGCAGAATTCTGCTCCAGGGAGGGCTACAAGGGGTGCTCCCCTTTCCACTTGGGGTGGGGGGAGAGGGCCACCCCCCTTTCATGTACAATAAAATACCTGGTGGCTAGTGGCCCCCCACCCTTCCCCATTTTTCATGCATTGTTTTTGTATGCCCTCCCCTGGGGGCAGATGATCACCCATCTGCCCCCAGGGGTCTCCATAGCTGTGGCCCCATGCTTTGGGGCCTTGGGGGGGAGGGGACCGCTTACCTAGTAAGCAGCCCCCGCACCCTTCATCAGTAACAGATCCTAGTGGTCTAGTGGCATTGCCGGCCACGGATCAAGCGCTCTGCGCCGGATCCTCTACCAGCAATGCTTTCACAAAAGGTGTCCCCTTTCCAACGACACCTCCCTCGATCTCCGGCTTGAAATACAGCTGGAAATCGAGGGAGAAGGGCACTCACCTTCTCTCTTCACTGCGGCAGCCGAAAATGGCTGCCGCAGTGAATTTACTTTCAGTTTCATGTCAGCGTGCATTACGCATGCCGACGTGAAACTGAAGGTAATCCACCCCCCAGACAGTGAGGAGGGACCTCCCCTTCACGTAGCCTTGGGGTTGGATTACTGTTTTGAGTGATCCCAGTTACGCAGGGATCGCTCAAAACAAAGTGGCAAACAGGATGAGCTATCTCGTCTTTGGCTCCCGCCAGTGAATTCCAAGGACGGGATACCTCGTCCTTGGCACTTAAGAGGTTAAGCTACTTGAAACGCAATATGCGGCAAACCCGACGGCTACTATGTTAGGTGAAATAAATGACGCACTAGACAATTTGAGGCCTCGCCGACAGAAAATGGAAATTCCTGAACAGCGCAGGGGCAGCAAAACAGTATGGAGAGGGGGAACACCTGGGTAGATTGCTGGCTAGGGTGGTGCGACAAGAGGAGGGAGAATGCCACATTTCGTTCCTTTTATGCGGAACTGTATGCCAACAACGATGTGGTGCCTGGCCAAGACAGAGGCGTTCCTAGACTGCCTCCAGCTCAATGCTCTCTGATGAGGCTAGGGAAGCACTTGAATGCCCGATGAGTGCCAAGGAGATCTCTAGAGCTATAGATGCTCTGTCCACCTGTAAATCACCGGGCCCGGGCCGTCTCACTATGGACTGTTATAAAAGCTACAGACATCGCCTTGCGCCTCACTTGTCGCCCTATGGGACGAATCCTGTGTGAAAAGGATACTACCCCCTGCCACGCTTAGGGAGGCCGTGATAACCGTACTTCTCAAACCTGGTAAACCGCTACACAATGTGGCTCATATTGCCCCCTCTCGCTCATCAATACTGATGTTAAAATATTCGCGAAGGTGCTGGCCCTTCGACTCACCCCCTATATGCCGTATCTTATACACCTGGACCAATGCAGGTTTGTGCATGGTCTTTCCATGGCGCTCAATCTAAGGTGCCCATTTAATATCCTTACCCGAGTCGATCCAGACGTGGGTGCGGTGGCAGCGGCCATTGACATCCAGAAGGCTTTTGATTTGGTATCCTGGCGCTTCCTCTGGGCTGTTCTCGAAAAGTGTAATTTCGGACCACGTTTCATCTAGTTGATACGACTACTCTACACGCTACCGGTGGCCAGGGTTTGCGCTAACGGTCTGCTCTCATCTCCATTTGACATCTGCAGGGGGACCAAGCAGGGCTGCCCGTTTTCCCTGTTCATCTTTGCAGTAGTCTTTGAACCTCTGGCCGACCTGATGGGCCGAAAGCATGCTCATAGGGGGATTAGGCTCTTGGGCTCCCCTGAGATTATCTCTCTATATGCAGACAATGCACTACTATACGTCAGAGATCTAGAGAATATTCTTGCTCCAATCATGAGAGATTTTCTTTGCTTCGGGCTCATATCCGGACTCTGTCAACTGCACCAAGTCCGAACTGTTCCCCTTAACAGACACCATGGCTGTCCCAAGCGTTGGGATTTGCATGGTCTCCCACTGAGATGAAGTACCTCGGGGTCATAATCACGAGACATCAAGCCTCACTCTATGACCAAAACTTTGGGTCCTACCTGCAGCAACTTTTGCCAAAACTGCGCACTTGGCCAAAACTGCCTATAACGCACGCAGACCGGGTAGCATTCCTTAAGATGATTGTACTGCCACAATTACTGTACCGCTTTCTGAACGTTCCGATATGGCCTGGTGCAAAATTGCTTGATGCATTGAGGGTCGCTGAAAACTGCTTCCTTTGGCACTCTGGAGTGTTGAGATTTAAATGGGCCACGCTCACGGAACCATACAGTCAAGGAGGGTTTGCTGCCCCAGACTTTGAGAAATAATGGCTAGCAGCTCAGGCCCAATTTGCAGCTTTCTGGTTTACTGAGGGTCCATTACTCCCACATGTGAAGATCGGGCGACATGCAACAGGTCCTGCGACGCCCGCTCTTTGGTACTACCCCCATTGAGAAAAGATCCTGGGGTGGCTAGTTCTGCGGCCACTACAGCTTAGGCATGGGATACAATATGGCGGCTGGTCGACAACCCTTACCCATTACATAGAGATTTACTGCTTTGGAACCTCCGCCTGGAGATCCCCAAGATAAACAGAATTGCTGTGAATATGTGGGCAGCTAACGGATACTCCACATGGGGTGATGGGTTTGTTATGGGCCCGACCTGCCTAGGTATCCCTGTAGACAGACTTCCTGTTGGTTACAGTATGCAGGTCTACGTCGAACAATCAGGAAGACATGGCGAGAGTTCCCTACGTTGCCCCCTGACAAACCACTTCTGGCATTAATTATGGAAGGCACATCGACCACTGGGATAGTTTCCAGACTGTATAATCTGCTGCAGGATCGGGTTAGCGAACCACTGGCTAAATAACAGGGGGCTTGGGGTAGGGATCTGGGTATCAATATTACTGACAAAGGCTGGGAAACTATGTGAATGCAGATACGCCTAGTATCTCTTAATGTCAGGTTCCGGCTAATTCAATTTAAGGTACTGCACAGATTCCACTACACCCCAGCTAGACTCCACCTCATGTCCCGTGACCACCCCCCCTGCCCCAGATGCCACTCAGATAATGCTGGCTATCTTCACATGGTTTGTGCCTGCCCCAATGTTTCGGACTACTGGGTCGGGGTTTGCAATGCTGTGTCTGAGATGCTGGACTGTACCATCTTGCCGTGCCCTATGAGCTGCCTGTCCCATGAGTTCTTGTTGCATCGGCGAACCCACTGTAAACTTGCTAGCATATGTAGGATTATTGTGGTGTGCTGTATACTGCTGTTATAGCTCAGACCTGCTGGCCCCACGTAGAACAGTGGCTCCAGGCTGTCACCTGGGCATCAGATCTTGAGGAAAGTTGGACATCCCTACAACTGGCCTGCAGCAGGCCCCTTGACATTTGGCCCCCATTTCGGGCATACTTGCAGTCACTCGCTGACAGTATATTGGGAGAAGCAAGTCCCTGCGATCCCCGTTGCACCCGATAACCAGTTTGTTTTTACAATCATGTACGTTCTTATTCAGTGCTATGTTCCGTGCTCATGTAATGAAATGTATCATTGTTTTGTGATGTGGTTACTACTAAGTTGATACTGCCAAAGTGAATTGAAACGGTTTGATAGTAGACCAGACTGCAATGTGTTGGATACCTAATAAAAGACTAATTGCATAAAAAATACATCCTTCAAATTTGTCAGTCTAGAAATCACCTGACAGACCACTGATCCTATATCACTAACACAACTGCAGAAGTAACAATGTAGTGGCAATGAAAAAGGACATCAAGAAAATTCAAGGAGACCAGAAACAAGCAGCAAGGTTCTGCTTAAATTGGAAACCGGAACACAAATTCGGTTTTATGAAATCTCGCCACTCGCTCATGGTGGAGTAGAAAAGGAAATGCAATTTACTTACTATGTCTCACATTGCAAAAAAGGACAGCTGCCGAAATACTTACAGATGAAGCCTACACTTAAAACCTGACATTACCAAATCAATCTGAGCAAGAACAAACTGAGAAAAAAAAATGTGATTGAGGGCACTACCCAGTCTAACAGCTTTCAAGAAAAATCCAGTTGATGTGACAATATATCATTAATGCCAAACATTCAACTAATTCTCACAGGCTACTCTCATTTTGAGGGACTATTTTTGTACCACAGAATTAGCTACTGCGAGGAGCCAGGAATAAGACGCGAACACACAGGACTCATGGTTTTTGGTTATAAACTTTTATTGAAACAAATGGGGGTTGAAAAATGCCTCACTATCCTTAATCTAAGAGGTATTTTCCTATCTCAATCAAAAATAAATGGGTCTGTCCTTTGTCAAAATGTCCAAAGCAAAAATATGTTCTTGTCCGGATTACTATTCTGGCTCTCACACTCTAAAACTAACTCTAAGGTGCAAAGGGTATTTTCTCTGATTCTCATAAGTGCACAAATATTCCAATCCAACAAAAAAGTTTAAAACCAACGAAAAGGTTTAAGGGGACAATGTTCACAGTTCCAGGGAATGGCTGTCTTCCCCAGAATCCATGTTCAAATGTGTAAAATCCCAAATAAAGAATAGTCAAGTTAATTAGAACCCAAGAGGATTACTCTCTCCTCTTGGCGTGTTTACAGGGAAATAGCTCTCTTTCCCAGGTTTCTCTTTAGTTTTACTATCATCCAGATCATAAGGGTATGCATCTCCCTAGGGATTCTCCTTTCACATTGTAAATTCACAATATTTCATAATCTCAAGGGCATGGGTCTTCCCTGAGATTCTAGAACCTCTTAATTGCCAAGGTGTTAGGCAGAATCATAAGCAGTGCCCTTAGGGACCACTGCACACAAGACTACAAGTGGTAATACAATTTCACCTTTGGTACAAGCCCGTACTACACAGAGTGGTAGCAATGGCTGAGCAGCCAGACTTATCTCAAGAGCAAATGAGCAGTAGTAGAGATTACACAAAGTACTACAATTACTGTGACTCAAGCAAACACGGACTCAAGATTTCTGGTTAAAAAATATAAGTACATTTATTTTTAAACCATCTGTTCACAAAACACTTCACTTCTATTAAAATAAAACCACACTTCAAATATACTACACACAACCAATTCCCCTTGTGCAGAACAAGTCAAGGTAAGTACATTGGGATTTGACAGACCAGTGTTGTGAAACAAAGACGTTACCGGGAGTACATACGCGATCATTTTTTGAAAGTAATGACAGTCCGGTCTTACGAAAGATGAGCGTACCCGCGGGAATAAATGTAACCGAAGTCAAAACACACTTAGCACATGAATTAACACAAGAGAATTGGGGATAAAAATAATAGGCAATACTTTTGTCAAGGCAGATAGAATCAGAGGGCACCTTCTAACAAGTAGATAAAAGTCAATAGGCCTGCGCCAGTGTCAAATGTAACAGGAGTCCTGTTGCAGAGGATCACACGGTTAGAACAGTTCTCGATTTGACACTGCCAGGAGTACTTCGATATTGTCACAAAGGGAAGCAAAAGTTTTAAGAGGGAAGGAAGAAAGGACAAGCCTTTGGTGAGGAAGAAGGGTTCACCCCAATTCCTTTAAGTTGGACACAGTACCTTATTTTTTTAAGAAAGCTGGTGCCACGGCAGTCGTTCCTGGTAGTTCCTGCAGACTCACGGTTGTTGGGGGTGAGCTGGTTGATCCCACCGGTCTCAAGGGAAGAAGACTCCGGACTGGATCTTCTCTGTCGTTGAAGGGTAGATAGCTCAGGACTGCAGCAGGGCTTCACCGGGACTCGTGAGTTGCAGCAGCCGTCTTCTTCTCCGCTTCTCTTCGGTTTTTGCAGTTCCAGTGGCGGCTCTGACTTCCAGCCCAAGAGTCCTGCCTTTTATGCCAAAATCCCACATTCACACAGCCTGGCTGTCAATCATCAATCACTCAGCAGGGGGGTTGTCTGGCCTGGACAACCACCTCAGCCAATCAACACAAAGTGTGACTTGGGTCTCCAAGGAGACCCTCTGCAGGGGGTGAATAAACACCTCCCTCACATTCATCCCACCTGGACACGCAGACGCCAAAGGAGGGCTACTGGACAGAAGCCTGCCAAAGGTCGGCGAACAAAGAAGGCAAACCTGGTTTGGCGCGAAAAGTAAAACACAAGAAGGACTTTAACAAAAAGAAATGGCGACTAAACCCGACCGGAGCTAAACTAAAAAGTATTTGGTCAAGCAGGTTTATGTTTGAGGCTAATACAATAGCCTAAAACAGTGCCACATTTATATAGTGTAATCGCGTTAGGGTAGATACCACTGCCACCAGCCAAGTCTAAATGTTAAGAGAATAAAACATAGCCCCAAGAGGCACAGACAAAAAGGGGAAGGAATGAACCCTTTCCAATACTCCATGTAAGATGGGGTGTACTGGGTCTGTAGTTTAAAGTGACTATATAAAGTTAATGGCAACTTTACATGTTTCTGGGGGACAGTAGTCAGCCCCAGAAAAATGGAGTCAGTGGGAAGTCTCAAAGACAACCCCGTGTCACGGCACTGAAGGTGATGTGTAACACACACAAAAAGTGGGGCTCATGGAGTGGTGTGGCTCCAGAGCCCAAGATCACATAACAAGTAGAAATCCACATGGCAAAACACATGTAAGAGTGGGAAAAAGGCTCACACTCTTACCAGGTGGAAAAAATAAACCCCAGAAATCCAGGAAAGCTGCGGGACGAGGGAAATTAGCCATAAAGGAGAATTCTCCCTAACACAAGGACCAGATATCTCGTCCTTGACATTACCTCTGTAGTGCCAAGGAAGAGATAGCTTGTCTTTTTTGGCAATCTGTTTTGTGCGATCCCTGCCAAGCAGGGATTGCACAAAACTTTAATACAACCCCCGGGCTATGTGAGGGGGAGGTCCCCCCCCCACACGGGCCGGGGGTTGGATTTCCTTCAGTTTCATGTCGGAACACACACGATATCAAACTGAAAGTACTTTTCACTGCGGCAGCCGAAATGGCTGCCGCAGTGAAAATAAAAAGGTGCTTTCCCACCTGTATCTCCTTCAATCTAGGGCACTATTGTGCCGTTCAGATGGGAGGTGCCATTGGAAAGGGGAGACTTTTTTGAAGCACTGCTGGCCTCACGATCGCTCGATCTACGCCCATCAATGCCCACTAGACACCACAGATCTGTTTTTGAAGTGGGGGGGAGGGGGGGCTGCTTACTATGTAAGCGGCCCTCTCCCCCCTGGCCTCCAAAGCATGGGGGGGAGGTGGGGCCACTAGCCACCAGGAAGTTTTGCAAAGGGGGGTGGCCCTCTCCCCCCCACCCTAAGTGGATGGGGGGAAACTCACATAGCCGACCCAAGGGCAGATATCTGCCCCTAGGAAGTGGTACATGAGATGCCCCACCAGCCATTTGGGTAGGGGGGGAGAGGGCCACCAGAACACATTGGAATGGCCCCCCCAATGCATGGGGCAGTACATTTTGCCACCCTGGGGGCAGATGGACACACTAATGTGCCCATCTGCCCCTAGGAAAGGGGCAAAACTAAAAAAAAAAAATTATAACTTGTTTTGGGTGGGTGTGGGGGGCACTGAACCACCATGAACACGCCGCCAACACCACATGTCCTACCTTCCCGCGTTCCCACACGTGTCCCGATGAAAACAGTACCAGTATCCCTGACAGTCTGAAATTTGGTGGGAAAAAAAGCACAATTTTCACTTAGTCAGGGATAGTGGGTAATACATTCAGGGGCGATTCTCACAAGTCAGACCTCTGGATTCCCACAGGTGTCTTCTTTTCAGAAATGCATGGGGTTCCCCGTTTCCCTTGGTGGCTTCGACACCCTAGGCCCAAATTTGTAGGTTGTCCACACGAGCAAAATCGGCTCCGCCGAAAGGCTTGGGATTACCAGTGGGTTAGCCTTTTCCCTTTGCGCCCAGGTAGGTGCACCCACACATGTGAGGTACTGTTGTCGTCGGGACACCTGTGGGAACGCGGGAAGGAAGGCCATGTGTTGTTGGCAGCTTGTTTCGGTGGGTGAGCAGAGTTAAATGTGCGCAAATTGTTTTTTTCGCCACATTTCTGACTTTGCCGGGGGTTGTGGGTAAGAAATTCTGGGCCGATTCGCGCAAGTCAGACCTCTGTGGATTCCCACGGGTGTCCTCTTTTCGGAAATGGAGGGGGTTCCCTGTTTTCCTTGGTGGCTTCGACATCCTAGGCCCAAATCTTTAGGTTGTCCACATGAGCAAAATTCCTGAAAATCTTCTCTGCCAAAAGACTTGGAGTTACCAGTGTTTTAGGCTTTTCCCCACACATGTGAGATAACGTTTTCGCCAGGATAACTGTGGGAAGGTATGACATTTGTTGTGTTTGCATGGTTTTCATAACGTTTCGATTTGCTGCTGCCCTTTGTCACACAACCCTTTCATTTCCCAAATGTGACCTACATTTAGTCGCTGCTTTAGGCGCTATACATTTTTTGTAACCTGCACACGTCACCTACACTTGAAAAGGTCTGCCTTAATCCTCACATTTGTTTTCCTTATTTACACATGCTGTACACATTATTTACGTCTGTTTAGGCCGTAAGCATACAACTCCTGTGTACCATGGCTCAGTTTTTGGCTTGTTGAATTTCTTGTTTTGTGAAACTTTAAAGAAGATTTGTGATTTCCTAAACTGGAAGAGCCGGGGGATTGTAGCGGAGCATTGCTTTTCTCAAAATTCAGAGAAGCCGTTGCCTTACCAGGCCAACCATGTCCACCGCATAGCTTTTATTTCTGTCATTTTCCTGATTTTTCCCCAAACTATGGAATTTTTCCCTACATAGTTGTTGGCTGACCTGCGCAAACCACTGTTAGGGAGAATTCTCTCTTTAGGCTGAATTTCCTAACCTAGTGAGTCCCCCAGCAGCTTTGCTGGATTTCTGGAGTTTGTTTTTTCCTCCTGCCAAGAGTGAGACTCTTTCTCCCACAATTGGGGTCATGATTTATGGTATTCCTTTGACTGGTAATGTGTTTTATGGGCTATGGGGTTCTTTACTCCATAGGGTCTCATGTGTTTTTCCTATGTGTGTTATACAGCACCCTCCGTGCAGTAACACAGGGTTGTCATAGTGACACCCCACCATAGACTCCATACCCTGGGACTGACTGTCTCCCAGGGCATGTAAAGTCACCATTGGCTTTACTAGTCCCAAATTATTAACAGAAACCAGTACAAACCATTATATTGTGGACGTACTGGTCGGGGCAATTCGATTGCCCCGGGGTCTGTTAGTCAAGGGGGCACGTCTCCGTCCCCCCTGATCGAGTTTTGGCTGGTGGCAGTGGAAACTACTTTTTATATTCGACCGCAAATATTTCCCTATTATTTAATTCTCATAGCCTGAGAAACTCCGCGGCTGGTTTCTTCCCTGGCAGTGCAACGGACTCCCGTCTTCCTCCATGACGAGATCCTCTCTTCCCCCGGACGAAGCACCGACTTGCATCCGCTGCCAGTAACAACTGCCCCCGCTGGAGCGTTCTCACCACTTTAAGGTACTGTGTCCGCCAGGCCTCCCTTTCTAAAGATTGCAACAAGGTAATAATAACTCCTTAACCTTCTGGACTGGGCTGGCCGTCTTGACTCTCTAACTGGTCCCTTTCTTTGATCCAACTCCTTTTTGAACCATTACAAGACTTTTGTGCACTGCAACCGTGTGACCTTGGACACATTTCGTTTCGATCCTCAAAGCAGATCCAGCCTACTGACTCTGAATTCACGGTTTTACTTTGCCTTCCCCTCTTGTTCTGTTCTTGTAAAAGTGTTGGGATCTGTTTGAAGTTGTTCTCTGCTTTTCTCTCCCTTTTTAAAAACGAATTATTAGAGTGCCATCTACGTTAAGCGCTCACCGCTGTCTGAAAATAAGTTGGGCTTTACTTACGACTTGTCTAAAATTCTTTTAAGGGAGTGTATATCTTTTAGAGACCGTGTTTTTGAATTGCTTACTATTGGTGCCTGTGTGTTTTTCTAGATGTGGTTTTAAAATAATATATCTCTTTTACACCAAGCCCTAGTCAGTGTTTACTTGTTCTATTGTGTGCTCTTGACCTATTGTGAATACTCTGTATACTGCCTAACTCTTCTTGAGGGAAGTCTCACTGCTCAGCCACAGCTACCAAGTGAATCTGTGTGGTACAGACTGCTACCAAGTGGGTTTACTGCCAAACACCATGTAGTCCTAAATCTTTTGCAGTAGTCCCAGAGGGAACAGCACAGGTTTCTGCCTAACAACCACCCCTTCCTAAACTTGGGATTTTATCTACTTTTCAGAAATGTATGCCTTTCTGTCCTCCCATTCAGCTTTCTTACCATTTTCTTCCATTCCGTCCACGAATGTCCTATTGGAAAAAAAGGCCAAAATCGCCTTGCTCTCAAAACGGTTGGTAATAGTATCAAAATATGTTTTTTTGGTCTCCACTCAACCTGTTCTTGAAAGCCTGGGAAATGGGGAATTCAGCAGAGCAAACCATTTGTTTCTAGGTCTTACAAGGAAAAAAAACACAGGCTTCTTTGTACATCTTTTTATTGGCATTTTTTTGAGAAAAAAAAGTGTCCCCCCTTTTTGATTAATGTCTCTCACCCCCCTACAGCAAACTAGGATTCCTGGGTGGCGGCACGACCGCCTACATGTGGGAAAATAGGGGGCCAAATTTGGCCGAGATATCTCATGTAACAAAAAAGTTAGAAGGGATTGAATGGCGACATACCGAAATCACCAAAAAAGGCCTTGGCACTGGGGGGGAAAATACCCATGGCAGTTAAGGGGTTACTATTCTACTTGTGGACACACTTTAGTTTGCCTGCAGTGTTCCACTGCCAGTGCTTTCAAACACTTAACTTCACCTGGTATACTCTTTTGCCAGGACTTTATTTTATGACATTTCCTTTTTATTCACGTGATAACATTAGCCCACTTCTGGCTTATCCTCTCTTTCTCACAGTTCTTTTCAGTATTCACTTCCTCTTTCATAAAAGGGTTCTTTGCCCCTTTTCCAAGAGTATTCCGTTTTAGTTCCCTCTTGCCCTTGAGATATGGGTACACCAACCCTATCGTACTTTGCTTTGCAAATATGTTAACTTCTTCATTAGTCTCCGTTTGTGTCTTTCGTCTTATTCTTATGAAGCAGTATACTTTGTGAGGCAACCCGGTTACCCAACTGCCTTCCCTGGGGGCTTACTGGTTGCTTCTTGAAATGTGTCCCAACAACTATTGCACTCTCGCTGTGTTCCTTTCTGTGGTGCAGGGTTCCCTCTGCCTTCTGTTCATTGGCAGCAAAACGTCTGCACCTGGGCTTCGCTCTCCCATGTTTGGGCTCACTTCCACACCAGCTCCTATGGCATGGTTGTTGGCGTATGCACGGGTCGAGGTGAAGCCCTGCGCCTGCAGCTCTCTCCTCTCAGTTAGTTGAAGCAAATGCTGCTTTAAACTTCCTGGCATTACAAAGACTAAACTGTTGCATTGGTTTACTGGTCTTAGTCATCTGTATTGTTCCACTGATCTTTTTTTGTCTCAGTTGTTACGAGACTGTTTCTTGAAGAACGTTGAGGAAGTTGATACTGGTCCTCATTGGGAGTGATCATTACTACTTCCTTTCTCTTCCTTGTCCCAGTTAGCATATTGTTCTTTGTGGGATGTTGGGGAGTAGCAACAGTAGATCTAGTAAGAGGTTGTGGGAGAGTGCTACAATTTGTAATTCGGGCATGTGGAATAGAGGGAACATCCCTAGAGGGGAATGGAGGTCATGTGCCTTTACCCAATGTCGTCATTCCCCCTTCCTCCATTCCACCCCCGAGTTTCACCTCCCCCCAGGTGGTCCTCCGTCATAAAGTAGCCCCCACAGTCCGAATCAGGTAGAGGCTGCCATACCCTGGCCACATAGGGGGAGGCCATTTTAGGGAAAGGAGTTATTACATCATTGGATTAATCACACCATCTACTCTCTGGACCCACTGACACTGTACAAAACCATCTTGAGTTGAACTGTAAAGTCTTATGTGGATTTTTCTACTAGAGGCATGTATATATTAAATAGTTTTTAAGCCGACAGATTATTTCTGTTGAACACTTGCGGTCTGTATTGCATGTGTTTTCATTTGTATGATTTACAGTGCTATGTAAGCAGTGGGGCTAGATTTACACTTGATTAAATGGTCCTAGTAAAACGAAATTTTATGAAACATATAAAGCTGAAAGCTGCCATTGTTATGTAATAGCCACTTTTGGCCTAAGGTAGGACTCCTGAAGAAGTTTTGTCTGAAGTATTAGCCCTCTTCAGACCACTTGCAAGTACATAGTGAAATGGCAGCCTCCAGCACCATTATCTGTAGGTTTGAAGGAACAAGTTACTTTCCTGTAACTGTTGTTCTCCAGCATGGGTCTGGCATGGATTCACATGCTCATGAATATTCCCCGTCAGGCTGGGAATCCTCGGTAAATAAAAAATCCGTTTCAGTTTTGTTTCTGAACTGTCTTTCTCCTAATAACCATTCACTGGTCTCTGGGTCATACTGCCGCCAGCCAATGACTGCCTCTACCCAAGCCCCTCCTCTGGCAGCCATCTTCGGATTTGGTAGCACGTAAAGTGACAGTAGGACCCAGTGAAGAGCCGCAGAGGGGTAGGAGGGAGTGTTCGCATGTGAATCCATGCCAGACCCATGCTGGAGAACAATTACAGGTAAGTAACTTGTTCCTTCTCCAGCCTGGGGTCTGGCATTGATTCACATGCTCATGAATATAAGAATACATAGCAGTACACACATGCACAACCATGGGAGGTGGCAAGGTTCAACATTAAGCATTTCATCAACTCAACATTAAGCATCTCTTACCTCCTCACCCGGCCCACCTTCAGGCGAACAGGTTGCGCAGCACTGCCTGGCCGACTCTGGACTCCTCCCTGGAATCCTGGTTGACGCAGTAGAATCTTGTGAAGGTGTGCGTCGACCTCCACGTAGCAGCCCTGCAGATGTCCAGCAGGGGCACACCAGATAGGAATGCCATGGTAGCAGCGATCGCTCTGGTTGAATGGGCTCTCGGACGGCTGGGCAACGGCCGGTTTGCCAACCGATGACAGTGTATGATGCAGCCGGAGAGCCATCTGGAAATGGAAGCCTTCGAGAGGGCCTTCCCCTGGTTCACAGGTCCAAAGTTCACAAACGGCTGTGATGTCTTCCAAAAACTCTTCGTGTGGTCCATGTAGAACTTCAGCGCTCTAGCTACATCCAGCGAGTGCAAAGTCCTCTCCGCCGGCGACGGGAAGAAAACAGGTAACACCAAGGGCTCGTTGAGATGGAAGTCCGACGGCGCCTTGGGCATGAAGGAGGGGTGTGTCCTCAGCACCATCCTCGACTCGTGGAAAGTCAGTTATGGAGGCTTGCCGGAGAGGGCCTGGATCACTCCCACTCATCGTGCAGAGGTGATGGCCACAAGAAATGCTGTTTTCTACGACATGAACTTCAACGGTGCCGAATGCAGAGGCTCGTATGGCGGGCCCATGAGCCTGGTCAGCACCACATTGAACTCCCACGCCGGGGCCGGAGCCTTCACCGGCGGAAAAGATCGGAACAGTCCCTTCATGAACTCATTCACCAGGCGATGGGACCACAGGGATGAGCATCCCAGAGTTCTGGTGTAGCGGGTGATAGCCGCCAGATTGATCTTGATGGAGGCATGGGCCAGCCCCACCTTGGCCAGTGATATCAAGTACGGCAGCACTTGAGGGGCCGTAATCCGCAGAGGGTTAATCTTCTGTGCTCGGCACCAGACAGAAAACCTCTTCCATTTATGCCTGTAGCACGAGAGTTGAGGACGCCCTGGCCTTTGCAAGCACTTCCTTGCAGTCCGCCAGGTTATTGTACCCTCCAAACTCTAGTGCTGCAGGATCCAGGCCTGCAAGTTCAGCGACCCCGGTCGTCAGCAGCAACAGCAATGGTGGGAACGCATAGAGGAACAGGCCGTCCAGGGGAATGAGAATGCATCGCCCATGCTCCTCGGCTGGGGAAACCTGCTGGCGAACCTCCGGCACTTGGCGTTCGTCGCCGTCGCAAATAAGTCGATCTGGGGATTGCCCCATTGTTGGAATAGCAGGTCCACTTGATCCTGTTGCAGCTCCCACTCGTGGCACGAGCGCAGCTCCCTGCTGAGTGAGTCGGCGATGGTGTTCTTTATTCCTGCCAGGTGGAAGGGTACCAGAAACATCCCTTGAGCGACGGCCCAGTGCCACAGATCCTGGGCCTCCTTGGATAGGGCTGGGGATCTGGTGCCTCCCTGCTTCCGGATGTAGAACATTGTGGTGGTACTGTCGGTGAAGATCCTCACCACCTTGCCCTTGAGGGACGGGAGGAACGACCTGAGGGCCCAGAACGCAGCTCGGAGCTCCAGGATGTTGATGTGTAGTGACCTCTCCTCTGGGAGTCAAAGGCCTCTTGCGTGGAGATCTCCAGTATGCACCCCCCATCCCTCCAGGGAGGCATCCGTCATCACCGTCTCCTGGTGTGCCGGGTCTGGAAGTCCATACCTGCCGCAAGATGCACGCGGGTGCCCCACCATCGGATTGCTTGGCGGAAGGTCTCGTTAAGCAAGATCCTGTCTTCGAAGCTGTCCGCAGCCTGCACAGGCGTTTGAGGTAGATGCACGAAGACATCATACCGAGAAGGGACTTGATGGACCTCACCCTGGCCACGTCCATGGTCGACAGCCGCTGCACCTTGCCCAGGATGGCCTTCGTCCCTTTCCTCCGACAGCGAGGCCAACCGTGCCACTGTGTCGAGTCTAGCTCCCAGGAACAGTGCGACTTGCGACGGGACCAGGTGGGATTTCGCAAAATTGATGGAGATGTCCTTTTAGAATGGGGATGTGCAAGTAGGCATCCTCCAAGTCCAACGACGATAGGAAGTCACCCTCCTCCAGCTGTCCCAGCACGTGCTGGAGAGTGACCATCCGGAACTTCTGCAACTTGATGTACTTGTTTAAACAACGAAGGTCCAGGATGGTTCGCCAGCCGCCGGTGGCCTTTCTTACGAGGAAGTACCGAGAGTAAACTCCGGAGCATCTTTGGGACGAGCTCGATGGCCCCTTTCTTCAGCATCGCCCTTACTTCCTGCAGCAGTAGAGGGACGTGGTTTTCCTTCTTGGTCACCAGAGGAATGCAGGGGCACTTCTTTAGAATCTCGAGTGTGCCCGCGGGCCAGGGCATCCAACACCCAACGGTCGGTGGAGATGGACTCCCACATGCTGACGAACTTCGCCAGCCGGCCTCCCCCCGGGGTGCTCAGGTGGGGGCCCGACACCACAGCCGGTTCAGTCCTGCTTGGCAGCGGTCTTGCTGCCTTGGCCTCCTTGACGACGAGATCCTCCTGATTTGCCGCGTCCTCTGTAGGCCTCCTGCAACGAGGAGCGGGCCGCCTGGCAGTACGTCGAGGAGCTGCCATCGAATCCTTTGGAGGCACCTTGCTTGCCTCCGGAGTTCCGAAAGGGCGGCCGTCACCGTTGTAAAACTCCCAAGGCCCGTGCCGTCTCCATGTAGGCCTTGATGGCCTGCAGTGACTCGTCCACTGTCTTGCCAAACAGGTTGTTTCCGTCGAAAGGCATGTCCAGGACTCTGGTCTGCACGTCTTGGCGGAAATCGGTTGCCTTGAGCCAACCACGCCGGCGAAGGCAAACACTGTTGCCCACCTGGCAGAAGCCAGTGTCAGCAATGTCCGTGGCCACCATTATAGCATGGTCCGATGCCACCTCGCCTTCCAGCAGGATCTCCAGGGCTTCAGCTCTCTTGTCGTCCGGGAGGAAGTCCAGCAGAGGAGCGATCTTAAACCAGAGCTCCCTGTCGTAGCGGGCCACAGTCGCGAGGGCATTGGCCGCTTTAATCGTAGTCACCGCCGACGAGATGACCCGTCGTCCCATGGCGTCCAATTTCTTCCCTTCGCCGTTCGGCGGTGAGGTCGAAGTTGAAGCCGTTGCCCCCACCACTTTCTTCTTGGCTGCCGCTGAGACGACTGAATCCGGGGTCGGCTGCGCCCTAAGGCACATGGGGGCGGAATCCGGGTCCTGGTACTTCTTCTCGTACCAGTCTCTCTTGGCAGGGGTCATGGACGGGTTCTTCAAGTAACAGGACCAAGTGGACCGTCTTCCTCTTGGCCTCACGCCGTTGATAGAGGAAACCTTCCTTCTTCTGTTCTACAGAGCACAGCTGGAAGAGCTCGGATGCCCTGGTGATCATGGCGTGGAAGAAGCCAATTTCGTCGGGGGGAGAGGCACGAGGAGGTGGTGATGGGAGGCCCATCCCGTCGTCATCCATCTCCGACGTGGCCATCTCTGTCCCCGTGTTATCCCTCGTGATCGGGGAAGGAGAAGGCGGCTGTGAGGGCCGCGCCGGCTGGAAGGGCGGTGGGGGATGAGTTCTCAGCTTGCTTGGAGGGCTTCCCAACGGTCCAGGCTCCGCTGGGACGTCCGTTGGGAGTAAAGGCAACCTTGTCCTTATCTCCGTACACAAGGCCTGGATCGCAATCGGGATTGCTCCTGAGTTGTCCTCTGGGCCAGGTACCGGTTACGACGGGCGCGACGGCTGGGGAGTGGAATCCTCTGCCTCCACGGGAGCCTCAGCAGCGCCTCCGTCGCTTTCTTTGTCCGCCTCGTCGGGATGCCTCCCATGGGACCGGACTTCCTCGAACCTCTTGTCCAGGATCTTCACGACTTCAGCCAGCTCCTCTTCAGAGTCTGTATCCGTGTCCCTGATGGCCACCGCCCTCCACCCCCTCTTTTTTCCACTGGGGTTCTCACGGGGGTCTTAGCGATGGGTTGAAAAGAGGATTCCCTCCACGGTGGCAGGGAAACTCTGGGCCCCAAGGTCATCTCCACTGGGGTAGCCTCCACAGGCTTCGCCAGGGCCGCCATGACTCCCTTGTTAGAGGTCATAGCCGGGTGAATCAAGGCCTTCACGACCTTCGACTCGCCTGAGGCCTTCAACTTTGGGGGGAGTGTCGCCGACTCGCTCCCCCTCGGCTGTCTCCATCAGGATCGACCAGGACTTATCCCTAAGCTTACCCGGGTTCTCTGACTTTCTTTTCCCCGAGCCAGAGCGTTGGATCGTGGTTGATGGTGTCATTGAAAGTGCGCCCTGCCTGTCAGCCGAGGAGCCGACCGTTCGGCTCTCCCGGTGCCTGCGGACTCGCAGTGCTTTGCCTTTTGTTGGGCCCCCGTCGCTGGAGCGCCCTCAAAGTTCTTAGAAGACCGCTCGGACCTCTTCTTCTCACCTGCTGCTGGGCTCTTAGCCTCCAGCCAGTTGGTAAGGCGGATACGCCGATCCTTCATGGTCCGCTCCAACATGTTCTGGCAAAACGCATAGCCCTTCTCCACGTGCGTTTTGTCTTCGTGAAGGCAGTAAAGGCATCTGGAATGCTCGTCCTCCTTGAAGACATTCTGGAATTCGCATCCAGGGCAGCTCCTGAACAGCTTGGATCCGGGCGTCGTGCTCCCTTTGTCCTGGGCCATGTCCACGCGGGGTAGGCCTCAAACATCTTCTGGAATTCTCCGAGAAGCGAAACTCGACAAGAACTTCGCCCTTGATGAGCGTAGAAAATTCCGAAACGGGTCCCCATTGATCGGAAGTAGAAATGGTGGAGCCTGAGGCTCGATTGACCGAAAAAATGAGATTAAACTCTTTAAAAAAAATCGCAAAACACAGTAAAAGCTCAAGAGCTATAGCACGAGGACTCCCAACACTTGAACTTGCGGTAAAGATGAGGGGCTTAGGTAGAAGGCAGTCATTGGCTGGGGGCAGTATGACCACTGATTGGCTATTAGGAGAAAGACAGTTCAGAAACAAAAACTGATATTTTCTTTACCGAGGATTCCCAGCCTAACGACGGGGAATATTCATGAGCATGTGAATCTATGCCAGACCCCATGCTGGAGAACATCTATTAAACTCAGAAAGCAACAATGATACACCTTAGACCCTTGTGCATGTCCATAAAACGGTAGAATTTTTAGAAAACATAATATTTCAATAGTGGAACTAGATTGTGAATCAACAGATTAGTTTAGTTATCCTCACAAATCAAAGAGCCTCCTTTGTTAGAGCCTATCTGGACGCAGATAGGATCGGTCTTCTCTGTCTTCTCTAACAAAGGAGGCTCTTTTTCCAGTTAACCACTGGAATGTACCTTGGAAAGTAGAGATTTATCATTTTCTGATGAAATACATGCAGTGAGCATGTGGATCTTTTGGGACACCAATCTCTCAAAGTTGTGGGAGCGCATGGACCTTTTGAGATAATATCACAATTTTGAACTAAAACATTCAAACAATAAGCCCAGCCTCGAAAAGGATCTTAATATGGTCAAAACACGTATCTTTTTTTTGGCTTTTGAACACTGACCTTTTCTACCCTTGGACACTAGAATACTCACCTTTGCATGATTAAAACAGGGTTCATTACAAGTGCTATTTTCCATTGATTTGGTAGGATAAATAATCTGCTCATTTACCATCAGGTTAAAAATTCTACAATTTAAAGGACATGTGCAAGGGTCTAGGGTGCATCGTTGTTGCTTTCTAAATGTTTATAGGCTACAGGCTAGACCTATACATCCCCTTGCCCAGCAGCAGTCCACCCATATTTCATTCTGTTAGCGGGGTGGACGGGGTTTACCCAACTCCTGTTGTATTCTATTTAACTCAGGTCTAGGATGACAAACTGAAAAAGCTGCAGCAGGTGGAGAGGCTCAAATCAAAGTGACAGCACCATTTAAAATGGGATTCCTAAAGCATAAATGGTTTATCCTCTTCTGTATTTTTGTACAATAATTACCACCAGTGGAAAAGTGATGAGCCCGATCCCACAAGGTATTTAGTCTCAAACACTACGTTTGTGTTACATTTCTACTAACAGTAAAGATTCCCCTATTTTCAAAAATGTGGCGACAGTAGACTAACATGGATCCCCCTTCACCTGACTGCCAGATTCAAATATGATTTGTGCAATTCTTGTCCACTGTTGCTTAAACCCCCACTGTAATACAAATACTTACCACAATTTGATCTTCAGAAGTCAATGATACACTGCTATCATCAAAATTGTACCAACTGCCATTCATTTTGTTCTTTGCAAATGCAGTATCTAAAAGAGAAAATGCATGGTAAACACACAGTGTGATACAGATAATACAACATAATTCAAGATCAGCACCCTCCAAGCCAAAATCGTGAACACCAAACTAACACTTTCCACCCACATTACACCCTCCCCGCCACCACCGCCCCCCTCACCCACAGAGGCCCCACCCACCTTCTCTTTTAAAACCATCCAAGAAAAAGACATGATCAACATCATGAAAAACATAAAACCCTCCAATTGCAAAGGCAACCCCTGTCCTGCCTCCATCATCAAAGACTGCGTAGACACCCTGGCGCCTTTCTTAACAGCCTTTGTCAATGCCTCCTTCACCCCAGGGAGAGTCCCCGCATGCCTCAAGGAAGCATGGGTCCGACCCCTCATAAAGAAACCCACACTTGACCCCACCTCCCCTAATAACTACCGCCCCATCACCACTGTCCCTTTCCTCCTCAAGATTCTAGACAAAGCAGCCTACCTGCAGGTCCAGCACTTCCTTGAAGAACAGAACCTCCTTGGACTGAGACAATCCGGCTTTCGCCCCAGGCACGGGACAGACTGCCCTACTCGACCTCAAAAACCAAATGGACGACGCAAGGGACCAAGGCAAACCTGTCCTGCTCCTTCTCCTGGATCTGTCGGCAGCCTTTGATCTTGTAGCCCACGACATCCTCTACCACCACCTCTCCTCCACAGCCAACTTCTCTCAAGAAGCCACCACATGGATCACCACCTTCCTCCAAGGCAGGACCATGCAGGTCTTCTCTGACCTAGCCACGGCATCACCCTCCATCATGCTATGTGGGGTGCCCCAAGGCTCCTGCCTCTCCCCCACCCTCTATAACATCTTCACCCGCCCCCTCTTCCTCATCCTTGACGCCATGGGCATCTCTTACACCAACTACGCCGACGATACACAGATCCTTCTCACTCTGACAGGCGACTACGACACGGACTCTGCTACCCTCAACAACATTTACAACACAATCCAAATGTGGATGGCTATCAACGGCCTCTGTCTTAACTCCGACAAAACTGAGCTCCTACTCGTAGGCTCCCCTGACACCATCAAGAAACTTGACGCACAGTTTAGTCACTTCACTATTGACTCAATCTGGATCCCAGTACTAGAGACAGTAAAAACACTAGGCGTCTACTTAGAGTCCGACCTATCCATGACCAGACAAGTAAACGCCATCACCTCCTCTGCTGCTTACCATGCAAAACTCCTTAACGCAATCAGACCTTATCTGTCAAAAGAAACATGCACCAACATAACCAGGGCCATAACTGGCTCGCGGCTTGATTACTGCAATATTCTCTTCCTAGGGACCTCCAACAAAAACCTTGAGAATCTCCAAGTAATACAGAACAGTGCCCTGCGTGCTGCACAAGGCATTGCCAAGAGAGAGCACATCACCGCTGCCAGAAAAGCATCCCACTGGCTCCCCATAAAGGAAAGGATCTTATTCAAAGCTCTAAGCATCACCCACAAATGTGTCCATCTTGCCGCCCCAATGTACCTTTCCCAGAGGATCGACCCGGTCTCCTCCGCAAGACACACTAGGTCACCCTATGCCAGCATGCTCTCAGTACCCAGGGTAAAAAGAGCCAGAGCAGGGGGCTCCAGCTTCCCGTACCTCGCTGCCGTACACTGGAACACCCTCCCTAGCTCCCTGCGCTCTGAACCCTCACTGGCCGCCTTTCGGAAAGCCTTGAAAACGACCCTGTTCATCTAACAAACATATGGCCTAGCCCTCATGAATGTCATGTATGATGCATTACGTGGTATGACACCACCCATATCTGATCACAGGTCACTGCCTCACTGTAACCCAAGGCACAACCTCTACCCATTGTAACTAAGTTTTCCTTACAAGTAACAGTGCCACAATGCCCATGGGCTGTCTGCGCGCTATATAAATGTAATAAATAAATAAATAAATAAATAAATAATACCAATTGAGAAAACGATAAAAGGGAAAGAATGGAATAAATAAATCTTGAAACTTACCCTGCATGTTAGAGCCTGCACCCTAAAAGTAGTCTAAATGCCCGCACTTGGGATGTGGCAGGTTTTGCGGCAGAGAATAGAGCTGTACCCGAAGCAAGGCGCTGGAGAAAGATTACTTCTGCTCTGCCATTTAGATTAAGATAAACTACTACCCTTGAGCACCTGACAGGCTTACTGTCTGACAGCAATATTATTGTGGGTCTACCTCTAGACAGCTATGTACCAATGCTTACTAGCCTTGTTTATTAAATATCTTCCCTACACAGTTTTATCATTAAACCAAGACATATTTTGCGACAGGGTCAGTCAGAGTCTCAGAGTAATGACACCCTCTGGCAGGTGTGTAGGTGTGGTACCACCGGCGCATGATACCTACAAACTGGTTTTCGAGCTAGTTCTCATTTCTTTCAGAATTACACTTCCCAAAATGCACCTAGGTGCCACCAAGACAACCCAGAACGCAATTAGGGAAATGGAATTCATAACAGAAATGGAATAAACTGGGATTTCTCCTGCCAAATAGAGATAAGACACCAAACAGCAGACCTACCAACCCCAGACCTACCCCCAGACACAGGCTGGAGCAACAGAACATCAACAGAATGAGAACGGACCGCACAGGTGCAGGAGACAAACAGAAATCTCCCCAAACCAAATTGGCAGCAAAGCTCACCAGCACAAGAAGAAGAAAACCACAACTAACAAGCAACCTGAGCACCAGACTGCTACGCTGCAAAATGAGACAGAAAAGGTGGGTGGAGGGGCTAAGAGGTTTTTATTAAAGCTTTGCACCTATGTAACCCAACACCTGGGAAAAGAATAGACACACATTGGTCCTCAGTCAGGTGAGAGTTGCAACCAATGGATGGTGGGGGCGTGAGGGGCAAAAGGGGGGACGTTGGGTAAGGGGGTTGGGACAAGTAGAAAAACATAAAAGGAGAGTGGGCAAGAGGCAGTGTGTGAGTTGCTGCGCAGGAGATGTGGAGGGGGCCTGAGACACTAGGTGGAGCGTGGTGGGTTGTGCTGAAGAGGTGGTGGCAGAGTTGGAACAGAGTACAGGGGAGGTATTGAGTGTGAGAGAGTGGTTCCAGTTATATGCAATGTAGTGTGAGGAGGGGTGGGTCCAGCGGGTGAGTGAGAAAGGAAGAGGGGATAAGTGTAGGGGGAATTAGAGTGTATGGTACGAGCGTGTGGAGAGCGTGCAAGATGGAGTAATGAAGAGGGTAAAGAGAGTGAGGGGGAGAGAGAGAGAAAAAAACTAAAAATCATACAATTTTGATGCGGTGGATTGCCACGTACAGGAACAGGTGAGGCTTTACATACTCTGAATAACCCCTTACATGGAAAGGGTTGAAGACAAATGACAATTCCATGGCTTCTATGGGCAGTTAAACTAAGAACAACCTAAAAGAAATCTAGAACAGCCCTGGACAAAAAGATTATAGTTAAAGCATTTTAAATCCTCCTGCAAGGATTCTCATGCACATCCTCTTTGCTTTGATGGATAGACATCCTGGCCGTAGTAAGAGGTGCAAAACAGGCCATCATTGGACGCTGTGCTGAAACTTAACACGATAAGCTCAGTACCACCATCACAGGGAAAGAGGAAAGGTTAATCTAACAAAAATACATCATGATGTCTCCTAATTGTGCAAACATGGAAAAGAAAAGCACATGCTGCACAAATGGGTAAAATGGCTTGTTCCAGCCACCCAAATATTAAACTGATCAAAAAATTGGAATTTGGAATAATTGGCAAAGTACTACGTTTTAGCCCCTTAAGCAATGTACGATCTCAGAGTAAAGGCCTCTAAAAGCGGTTTACCTCTTGTTTTCAGTTAAGTTCAGCTCTGTGATTTAGTTTTTCCTCCAAATTATTGTAGCAAGCATTTCAAATCAGAATTTGTAAAAAAAAATAAAAAAAAAAAAAAAAAAAAATAAAAAAAATCGGCAAAGGCTCATTTTTAGGCCCTTAGACTACAATTATAGTCTTGGCCCAGTCATTACATGTTCTACTTGCCCAGGCAGGTTACGTACGTCTTGTGGGATTAGTGGTCCTTTAAGATTTTCCCCCTCAGGATGTATGTAGCACATGGCCTCTGGAGTGCTTTAAGAAGTGGAATCTTGGTTGTCTGAGACAGGTGGTTTATCAAGGATTAGTACCTCCCAGTTCGCTTTGCTTGTTCCATCCCTGTTGCCAATCCAATGCTAACATATGAGTGCTATTCATGTAATCAGTTGCATATGACCGTTGTATTCTTTAACATGGAAATGAAGCCAAAGTTACACTGGTGGCTGCGCACATATAAACTGTTATATTTGTAGTTGAACAAGGAAATGTACAATCAGTTTTTCCCATTTTAGCCCCATTAATGACTGATTTTGCCAAAGTGACGAGAACGGCAGTGTTCCTCATTGCAAAATCATTTTCACCGTTGTTAGCTTATCTTAATAAAGTGTTTGCGCCTACTTAATTGCAATTTACATTACCATGGATGTCCTTTTTTCAAATTTACATAAACATCTTTGAATGTGGTCATGTACAAGCCTGTTATTTTTTATTTTATATGATTTATTACAAACCTTTAAAATATGTTTTCAGGCATACCATTTTGACATCATGCAATTACAGTTATATCCAGAAAATGTATCACGCTACTACTTCTCAACTGCAAACTATTGTCTTTAGGCTTCCATTTTCGCAGTTGAGTCGCAAGTTTAAGATGTCTAAAAAAAAAAAGTTAAGGCAAAGGTTAATTTTCTTTCTGTTTCGTCAAACATGACTTGCCACCAGTCATTAGCATTTAGCAATGGTCTTTTCAGCATAACTTCTCCAAGACAATTAGTTCTATCCGTATGTAAAGCTGTGTAGAACAAAGTGAGAGGTTTCAGGGACTCTTCATGTAGGCCACAGAATCTCCAGTTCATTACCGTTTTACTTTTCTGCCACAGACTTTCTCTCACTTGTGTCTTGAATAAGTTCAGTCGAAATTTAAAGTAAAGGTCTCGACGACGTGAATCTGGGAAAAGCTTCAAATAGTTTGGAATTTCGTTGAAATTCTGATTTTCGCTAGGCACATCTTTCATTAGTTTGTGAGTCCTTCTTTGATCTTCAGATGCGATCCAATCACACCTCCATAGACGTTTTTTTACCATAATGGGATTGGTGTGAAGCGTTTCGATGTCGGTATCAATATCTTTCAAGGTCCTCTTACAACAATCAACCCATGTTGTCAGCACATTTTGTTCTTTCAAACTTTCTATGTTTTGTAGAATCTCAAATTGTACGGGGGCATGTGTGTTGGTCACTTTGCAATACAAGTTTAGCATGTTCCAAAAGATTCTGGCGTGAATAGATATTAAACCAAGTTCGTATCGGATACAAGCTGTCGGTGTCCCTTGTGGTAGATGTAAAATTTTGGACCAAAAGGTGTTTTCAAGAGTATTCCACCCTTAATGGGAAGCACCTAGAGCGCATTCCGGTCCGTATATGAGCGCTGGGACTGCTTTTTGTTTGTAAAATGCCAAAACCGTAAGTAGTGAATATTGACCATATTTTTTGTGTATGATGGATGCTTGGTTTGCCAATTGTTGGCATTTGGTTTTCACACTGGCAGCCCAAGGTGCATCGATGTTTAAGTTCATGATCATTCCTAGGTATCTGATGGACAGAGTAATTTCAAGGGATGTCTTCTCCAGAGACCAGCAAAATTTATGAAATCGTCCTCTCTTTTTCCCTCTGAGGTCCTCTAGCACTAGAATTTGGCCGTGTTGATGGTAAGACTGTTGGTTTGACCGTATTCTTCTAGGGCCTTTAGTTTCCTTTGTAGGCCTACATCAGTAAGATCAAGTAAAATAAGTTCATCCGCATAGAGTTAGCGGCTTACATGCTGACCATTTATTTTCGGAGGGAAAGAGTGGGCTTTATCGAGGGTGACATCTATATACGATAGAAATAAATTGGAAATTATGGAGGCGAGTGGACATCCCCGTTTCACTCCAAAAGTCTGTAAATATTGCATTAGATAGTTTGCCAGCTCTGTCAAGCCTGATCTTGATATTTGTTTCAGTGTGGAGCTCTCTTATAGCCAATAGGAAACATCTTTGAATGTGGCCATGTACAAGCCCATTATAATTTTATCCCATCAGCATCTTCTTATAACTACTAGTGCATGAGTTCGCATTTTCTCTTGCATTATGCCAAATTCTGAATATGGTACATTTACTAATGTTCAGGGTTTATGGATTCTATAAAGTAAGAATCAATAAATAATGATTATTTTACAATTTACAAACCCAAGTAAAGTGTGGGAATTTAAATGCATTTCTTATTATAGTGTGTAATGAAGCACTTCAAAATACAATTCTTGCGTTTATTAGCCAATGTTAGGAAAGATTTTCTTTTTACTGATTTCCTCCCAACAACTTTCTTTTTGCTATGGTTTGCTTACTGACATGCCTGAAAGTAAGTAAAGCCCCCAGCTTTACTTCCCTTGCTTTTTGCAAATTTGTATAGGGAAATTGACCAGTCCCTAAGAATATCAGCACTGGGCGACTGTCCTGAATCTATTGTATTTTGAATGCTGCGCACATCACCTTAAAGCAGAGGTCTTCAAACTGTGGGCCCGCAACCCTGGGGGGATGCGAGAGCCCAGCATGAATTGTAAATAAATAAATTAAAAAAAATAAATAAAAATAAAAGCTTGGCTCTGCTTTCACACTGTCCGACACGCCTCTACGTGCCCCGCCTTGGACCGAACGTCAGGGCCAGTATATATAGTGGCACTCTGATGCTGAGGGGCCACAGAACTAAGATACGATATGATATGATAGTTTATTTATCTATCCAAGGCGAGCACGTTGCCCCCGAGATATCCTCCCGAGAAGTGGTGTGTACTAGCTACCCAAAGAGGGGCAGGTAGGGAGGGTGATGAGGAATTCATTGGAGGAATGTCAATCAGAAAAAACATCACCGAAGGCAAGTAATTTGCTCTTATAATGGACTCCTTCCCACAGATTCCTCATCTATGATAGACTCACAAAGCAGTACAATGATCTGGAGGAGGGACGGCAGCGAGACAACCACCTAAACCAGATAAAAACTGAAGGACAGCTCTGCTGAAATGAGCATCCTGACCAGGCAGAATCCAAGCAGTAATGCTTTGCAAACGTGTGCAAGGAATGCCACGTAGCTGCTTAGCAAATATCCAGAACAGGCAGTCAAAATCATGGAGATCTGATGGCAAGGGGGTTTGACCCCTGTGTGGAGCCATTAAAGAGGACGTATTACACTTCTTGTTTATCTGTGAGAAGTTGCATCACTTAAGATTTTAAGTTTTTACTTAAGACCAATTATGAGAGGTGCCAGGATTAGTACCACAAGAATGGCCATGGATCTTTGTAGAAGCTCACAGGAACCCTATGCAGCGTAAGCAGCTGCCCGTTTTATACATAGGGCATGGCTACGTAGAATGACATCTCTGAAAGGAATAATGGTAGAAATGGCTTGAATAATTTGTTGAAGATTGAACTTTGTATATAGTAATGATTTGCTTTATGCTACGAGGTTGCAAGTTCAATCATAAGTGATTGCGAGTTGCCCAAATATGAAGAAAAGTGCCTTAAATCCTCCCCACCCCTGCATCTAAGACAGTCGGCATCATCCGCCCGACCCCATTTTAACAAGGCGGTGCGAGAATAGTAGACCCTAGGTAGTATTTTAAGTTGCATCAACCTCATCCGGGACGAGATGCTAATTTCCCTTGTGAACAGTAGATCATCAGCCCAGTCCTCTGGTTCCTGTGTGCCGAGATCCCGCGCACACTGTGCCTTAAGGCTCACAAATTCTTTGGCAGCAAACGCTGTATGGACCAGACCTCCAGTCTACCGACCTTCCCCACCTCTGGGACAAAGGCATTATTCAAAAGCAGCTGAGCAAGGGTCGCACTGCCCCCAACCCCACATGGCGGTGGGAAGCTCTCCATATCTGTTGAACGTGCTGCATCATAGACGGAAGGAGTCGCCTCTTGACAGCTGTAAAGAATCTGGGCGGGAGGCAAACCAGCCACCCATCTCTTATCTGTGTTAATGTGCGGCAGTGACGAATCCCCGTGCAGCCAGTCATTTACAACTGCCAGTTGGCTAGCCCAAAAATAGCCCTGCAAGTTAGGGAGCCCAATACCCCCTCCCAGACTGAGCGCTGCAGTGAGGCTAAAGCAATACGGGGCTGACCCCTTCGCCTAATTTAAATGCAGCCCTAGGAATCTGCACCGGGGCATTTCGAAGGACATACAAGTACCTCAGGAGGGATAACACTGTGAATAGGGCAGCTTTCCCAAGTAGTGTCAACGGGAGGGATCGCCAATGAATAAAATCTCATGAGAACCGCCCTGTGATGAGGTGCAGCTAATACTGCACGTAGTCTGTCAGGTCCGATCCCATCCAGACCCCCAAGTATTTAAAGTCTTTAGCTGAAATCTGGTATGGACAGTTCTGGGGGAACTGATCTCCGTCCCTTGGAGGCGGAAAAGGATGGACTTATATCCCACTTCACCCTCAGCCCACTGACCCGCAGGAGCTCCTGTAGGGTCTGAGTAACCCGGGCACAGGCTTCCTGTGGCCTACTAAGGTAAATCTAGAGATCATCAGCATATAGAGAGACTTTGTCCTTATTTCCATGCTTCCAGCAAAAGCCAGACCGGGTCTGGTCAGTTCTCAAGAGGATGACCAGCGGCTCAATAGCCAACGTGAATAGAAGGGGAGACAGAGGACACTTCTGCCTGGTCCCTTGCTGCAAGAGAAAAGTCTGGGAGGTCACCCCATTTACCCAAACCTTCGCTGTCGGCGACTAGTATAACAAGCGCACCCACCTCAAGCAATTCCCCCTGAACCCCATACAAGCCAGCGCTTCCCATAGGAACCCCCCACTCCACTGAGTTGAAGGCTTTTTGCACGACCACCGAAAGAAGTGTCAGCGGTTCCTCCAGAATACGTGCCTGTGATACAGCCATGAATAACATGCAAATATTCATCCCGGTGTAATTAGCGGGCATAAAACCACATTGATCCGGATGGACCAAAGATGTAATGACTCTAGTGAGGCTCTCCGCCAATACCTGCGCCAGGATCTTAAGTGCCCCATTAATGAGGGGAAATAGGCCTATAAGAGGCGCAGGACTTCGGCGTCCTGCCAGCTTTATGAATGACAACTATGCAGCCTCTCCTGAGGTCCGGAGGCAACGAGCCGCTGGCCCTTGCATAAGTAAATAAATTGTGTAGGTGAGGTAGCGTTGTCTCAGCTAATTATTTCCAGTCCGCAACAGGGAACCTGTTGTGCACTGGGGCTTTCCCGGACTTAAGGTGCGTTAGAGCCGCCGCCACCACCACCACCACCACCACCACCACCACCTCCTCCTCCTCCTCCTCCTCCATGATGTCTGCCTCCAGGGCGTCCCTCTGGGTAGAAGTCAGTCTTGGGAGAGCGACATTTGCCAGGATAGGAGCGCCCTCTGTCTGATTCCCCTGTCTGTTTGGGGCGGTAAAGCTCCTCATAATATGTGGCAAACACTTCTACTATCGTAGCACCCTCTACTACCCACATCCCACCCAGACGTATCACCTCCCTCACATATCTATTCCCGTCCTCCCTTCTTTCCAACCAGGCCAGCATTTTGACAGCATGAACCCCCGACTCATTGATCTGGCTTCTTTTAAGCCAATACACCTGCTTAGCAGTATCTAGTGCAGCGTTCCGGAATAGCTCCTGGGCTCTGCAGAGCTTCTCCCGCCTGTCCTGAGACCCCCCGTTCCAAACATGCCTCCTCTAACGCTGTCTTCTGCTCTTCGGTCTCCCTTACTGCCTGTCCATGGACAGTTTTATGAGCCGCAACTAGGAGGATCATCTCACCCCGAAGGACCACCTTGTAACTTTCCCATAACACCTCTGGACTATATACTGTAACCATAATAATGAAATAATATGAATTTGTCTTAGAGGCCACCCCTTCCAGGAACTCAGGGAACCTCAAATAATAGCTGTTCATACACCCTGGCGCTCTTTCTTTAAGTTCCACAACCAAAGGGGAGTGGTCGGATAAGCCCCTGGCCAGGTAAGAAGCCAACCTAAGTCTATGCATGTCTCCTGTCTGAATGAAAAGAATCCAAACT
Source organism: Ambystoma mexicanum (assembly GCF_040938575.1). NCBI lineage: Eukaryota > Metazoa > Chordata > Amphibia > Caudata > Ambystomatidae > Ambystoma > Ambystoma mexicanum. The sequence continues at coordinate 646,981,860 of NC_090923.1, forward strand.
GAATAGTGAGCCATGCACTCCCGATAGGAAGGAGAAACCAGTCTCTGACTGCTGCATCACTCTCCAGGCGTCTACTACCCCATTGCACTGGCAAATGGATCGAACTTTTGTCAGACTACGAACTAGTCTGCCCCTGGCATGCCTACGATCAAGAGCAGGCTCCACTGAAATCCCCCCAGGAACCATGTGTCCACCTGGGTGCGCCATTGGGCTGCTTGGATTTTGTTCAATAGGTCCAATGCCAGGGTTGGAGCGGCATAAACGCACACCACTACCCAGATGGGCGAGGGTGGCTACAGTGCAAGATTTGTGTAGAGGGAGTCCTGGCACACGTTGCTGGTCAGTGTTATGAGTCCAGGTTGTCCCCAAGCACTACCACAGACTAGTTGGTCTGTCGTCTGCCATCTCTGTCTCTCCACCAGTCCTTTATACGGTCTTCCCTCTGTCCAGCTCCTCTTGCCACATGAGAACTGGGGCCCGGCAGCCCTCCCTGCTCTTCCACTATCCCCTGATCGCGCCTCACTAACAGGGAACACAGTATTTCATCTGGCATTATACGCCAGGCAGGCTTCTGCAACAGGGAGGTAGCAGAACCAAGTGATAGAGTAATTGTTTGAGGAGTATAGCACTTTACTTGTCTGTTCCCATTGGCACCACTCAAATTCCACAGTCGTTTTCTTCAGCAATAAAAATGATACTGGACTTGATGTCTAAGTCCTCAATGCCTCTTGGCTTGTAATACTGAGGCACAGACCACAGTCAATCTGTAGCTACAGACACCAAATGTTATGCAGCATCCATTCAGTACCTTTTTGGGCGTTACCTATGAGAGTTCCTGAGCAGCTCCGACCAGTACACCTGAATAACCGGACATCCCCACCACATGTGAAACCAAGTGCCCCGTTGTTGGCATATCCTGGGGCAAAAAGGGGATACCTCTCTAAACATTCTGGACAGGGTGGCTGGAGGGCAGTGCCATGAGTGGAGTATCTTAAAGCTATGTTCCATGGCAGCAGTATACAGTGAACCCGTGAACACAGCTTTAAAGATTGCGCTCCATGTATGGTCGTCGAGCATGCTCAGCCTTTCTTCCCATATTCCTTTGAAAGGTTGTCTACCCTCCAGGTTAGCCGTTATCAATGTGCCATAAAACGTAGATAGAGAGCCCTTCCGGGAGGCGCTTTTGGCTATAACATTTTCAAAAGGGGTGAGGGGGCGTTTAATGGTATCGGCCCACCGAGGATGGGTCAGGATTCCCTTCAAGCGCAGAGATTCAAAGATTGAAGGCGGGTTGTCGCCCAGTGCCTTGGTCAGCTGGTCATATTCTATGAAGCCCTCTTCGCGAAAGAATTGAGCGACCCTCTCCGGGCCCATGTCTGACCATGATTGTGTATCTCGAAAGCCCCTGGTGCCTAGGTTTATGGGGGGCCCCACAGTGACATTAAAGGGGAAGGCCAGAAAGACAGCAGTTTGTTGTCCTTGTTTGGCTTCCAAACTGCCCATAGGGCTGCCAGTGTAGGGTGTGTTCTGAGGTAGGTGGGGAGGGCTTTCGGGGGGGCCTATAATAGGTCCCTAACTTTTTTCGGGTGGGTGTGGACATCCTCAATGAAAGTCCAATATGTCCCCAGGTCATCTCTCATGTGCTCTAGCATCGCTCGGAGATGGGCTGCTTTGTAGTATAGCCTAAAGTCCGGGAGACCAAAGCCACCATGAGATTTAGGAAGAGTCGAGGTAGAAAATTTGACTCTTGATCTTTTACCATCCCAGATGAACTGGAGAACTCGGGACTGCAGTAGCTCGAAGAAGGCCTCAGGGATCACCACAGGAAGGGCCGCAAAGAGAGAAAGTAGGCGGGGCAGGATGTTCATCTTGACCGTGACCATACGCCCAAACCAAGAGTGTGTAAGGGGAGCCCATCGTTTAAGATCACTGCTAATCTTAGCCAAGATCCCCGGGAAGTTGCATTGATAGAGGTGTGACCTGCTAATCTTAGCCAAGATCCCCGGGAAGTTGCATTGATAGAGGTGTGACAGATCCCTGGGAATGATGGTCCCCAAATACCTGGTGGATAGCCGCTCTATTCTTACTCCCAGTATTTTGGAATTACCCCCGATATCGTGGTCCCCGGGCCCATGGGCATAATGCTAGACTTAGACGTATTTACTTTGAGCCCTGAAAAGGTACCATAGTAGTTGATGAGTCCAAATAAATGGGGGAGAGAATCCCGAAGGTTGGTCAGGTAGCCCAGAATGTCGTCTGCGAACAGGGAGAGTTTAAAGTCGCAGTTGTCACATCTAATCCCTGTGATTCCCTGGTCAGCTCTGATCGCTATAGCCAGGGGCTCCATTGCCAAAGCATATAGAAGGGGTCAGAGGGGACATCCCTGCCGGGTGACCCTACATAGGGCCAGGGGCTCCGAGGTGCCGCCATTGACCAACACTCTTGCTGAGGGGCTATTGTAAAGTGTTGAGACTCATCCACAAAAGTTGTCTCCAAGACCCATTTTTCGGAGGACTTTACCCATATAAGGCCACTCAACGCAGACAAAGGCCTTTTCCGAGTCTAGTGAAAGGAGATAGCCCTCCACCCCTTGCCTTGAAGCTTCATGCATGAGATCCAGGGTCTTTCGTATGTTATCTGATCCCTGGCGTCCCGGAATAAAGCCCACCTGGTCTCCATGTACTAGGGAAGGGAGGAATTTCGCCAGCCTGTTCGCTAAAAGTTTGGCCAAAATCTTGACACCAGCATTAAGGAGGGATATAGGGCAGTATGATTGACACTGGGAGGGGTCTTTCCCCTCTTTGGGGAGCACAACTATCAGAGCGGACATCATCGTGGGAGGGAGGGTGCCCAATTCCAATGCTGAGTTAAACATCTTCGCCATGAACGGGCCAAAGTGGACCGATAGGTCTTGTAAAACTTGACCGTATACCCGTCATCCCCCTGGGGTGTATCTCTCTTCAGAGAGGATATGGTGTCTGTTATCTCTTGAGCGGTTACGGGGAGTTCTAGAGTTGATGCCTTGTCTGGAGAGAGGCCCGGGATCGGGAGGGAGTCCAGGAAACTGTCTATCTCGGTCCCATCCCCTACATACTCCGAACAATGCAACCGTTCATAATATTGTCTGAATTGTTCAGCTATCTTACTATCCCTCACGGTCGATTCCCCATCCGGGGTGCGAATGGAATTCACCCTCCTACTATTTCTAAGCTCGCGAAGCCTCCAAGCCAATATCTTATCCGCTTTTTCCCCCTTTTCCATATATTTCTGTTTCAGGAAAGACAGCTTCCTTTCCGTTTGTCCCACCTGGAGGTCTGCCAACTTAGCGCGCAATCTTTGTAACTCCTCCCATTGCCCAGGGAACATCTGCATTTTCAATTCCCCCCCGTCCCCCCGTTTGGATAGTATCTCTCTTTTCCCTCAGTAATTTCTCCTCGTGGCCCCTCTCCCTCTTCTTCCTCCAACCTATCTAGATGAGGGTACCCCTAATGGTTGCTTAAATGCCTCCCAAACTCCCATGACGCCGACCTCCCCATTGTTGTTGTTAGAGAATTAATCTTTAATAGCTTCCAAGAGGGATTGGCGTACATCCTTGTCATGCAGAAGGAGGTCGTTGCACCTCCACTGGGACCCAGATACGCGAGCGGGGGGAATACCCATTTTTATCCTAACCAAATCATGGTCCGACCATGGGCCAATCTCCACCCCCGAGTCCGTGACCTCACCCCGAAGCGTGGAATCAACCAGAATGTAATCAATACGAGAGAATGTGGCATGCGGCTTTGAATAGAAGGTGAAGTCAGGGTCTCGGTCTGACTTAATGGGGTGCGTATCGCTCAAGCCTAGTTCCCCATTGACTGCCTGGAAAGCTTCTGCCAGTTTTTTATGGAGTCGCGAGTTAGGGCATGGATTGGCAGACTTCCTATCCCTTTCGGGGCAAAGGACCATGTTAAAATCCCCACCCACCAGTAGAGTGCCCTCGGAAAAAGTCATGATTTTCCCTTTCATCTCCTCCCAAAAGCTATCCTGCGCTTCGTTCGGGGCATATATGCAAACCAGAGTGAACAGTCGGCCCCTCACCTCCCCTTTGACCATTATATATTGTCCTTCCGGGTCCGACTTCTGAGCTTTGACCACGAAATGGGCTCTGGGAGAGACCTGTAGGGCCACTCCGCGTTTTTTAGCCCGGAAGGACACCACATACACCTGATCAATGTTCCTTGCCCTTAGCTTTGGTTCCTTGCCGCGAACCCAATGGGTTTCTTGTACAAATAGGAAATGAAGCCGGAGCCTTGTAAATTCTCTCACCACCAACAACCTTTTTGTAGGAGAGTTAAGCCCACGTACATTTAACGACCCCACTGTCACAAATTGAAGCGAATCATCCATCAAAGCGATGGAAGAAGCTCATGGTTCCCTCTGTGGAGCGCGAAATGTCATTTCTGCCGCAGAGCTTCCGCTCGCTGCTGGTGCCCAGAAACAATCCTATAGACGCAAAATAAACCTGAAAGCCTGGCATGTCCCAACTTAATCCCCAATAAACAAACCCCAACTTTTCACCCTCTCCCCCCTGAACGCCTGGTTGATTATCGGCTTTATCTTTCGCCAGTCCAGGCCACCAATGTCTCCCCCCTCCGGGCTCTTTAACTCCTCAAAATCAACAACTTGAGCCCCCCCACCCTCTTACCCCAACCAATTTACGAACAAATGCGCCGCACCCCCACTCACAGAATTGAGCACAAGCTTAATCATCGAGCTCCCAGGAGGCTCTTCAAGAGTTGGGCTGATCTGGGGATGCCGGAGCCACTCTTCTGAATTTCCTGTGGCCTCGGACTTTGCGCCTTTCCTGCTGAGCCCTCGGCCCCCTCGGGCCAGCTGGGGCTCTCTCGTTCTTGTTCACCCATTTCCATATTCGGATCATCCAGGAGCTCCCCCGACACCCGGTGAATGTCGTCCTCCGTAACCAGGGCATACTTGTAGCCTTCAAGCTCAAAGGATAGTGAAAAGGGGTATCCCCACCTGTACCTGACCCCCTTGGTCTGAAGCATTTTCGCCAGGGAGGAGTAGAGCCGACTCCTTGCCAGGGTAAAAGCAGACAGATCCTGATACACACCGAGATCCGGGCCCCCTCCCAATCCACTGGGCCCTTCTTGCGAGCTAGTTCCAGAATCTTACTTTTCTCCACAAAGTATTGTAAACGTTCAAGAATGGACCTGGGGCCCCTGTTGGCTGCACCTGCTCTATGGGCTCTGTCAATAGTTGGTTCGTTCATATTAGCCCCTTCAAAGAGTGATCCCACCACCGCATTAACAGCTTTTATGATGTCTGCCTGCGTTTCACCCTCACGCTCCGGAAAGCCTAGAAACCGCAGGTTACAGCAACGTTCCCTATTCTCCAAATTGTCAAGTTTTAGGGAGCATTTCTCTTCCCTCCTCTCGAGCTCCGCCAAGCGCATGTCGAATTGCATCTCAAAGATATCATTCGAGGCTGTGTTGTTTTCCAGCACCTGAACCCTGTCATCTATGTTGTCCACTTTTTTGTCCAAGGTGTCCAGTCGTACCGCTATATCCGCCCTAAAGCCTCTGATCTCCTCCAGGAGGGCGGCCATGCCTTTGGTGACCGTGTTAGTGTCCGTCAGTTCCTGATGCATCGGGGCCGCCATCTCAGGGAGAGTCGAGGGACGAGCGACAGTATCCCTGCAGGGATTCCTTCCAGTTCATAGGCCCTCCCGGACCATCACCCCTCTGCGAGAACCACTCCCGAAAGCCCCAAGCTTAACAACAGAAAACATTCTAAAGGGGTCCTCCCTGCCAGGCCCCGCGCCCACCTTTGGGATGGGGGATTGTTCGGGATCGTCTTCGAATTCAAGGTCAGTGGGTGCCCGTCACCCCCAGTCCCGGTCGCCCCTGCCCCGGCAGTCCCATTGGGGGGGACGTTCACTACCGTGGGGCCAGGCAGTGAACGTGAAGTGATAGACAAGTGGCAGACCCTCCTTGCTTCTGATATTAGTTGGATCGCTATGGCAAACGCTCACCTCGTGGGGGCTCCAGTGCTCCCCTGGCACATCACACCATCAGCCACTGGATCCAGGGAGGGCCCGATGTGGGGTGGGGGGGGGGGTGAGTGGGGTGGGAGGACTGCTGTGGGCAGGGGGGTATCCGCTCTTCCGGGTCGCCGGCGGGGGCCCCCGCTCTTTGAGGGCGATGAGTGCTAGCTCCCCTGGTGGGGCTGGAGTCGAAAGTCCCGCGAAGGCAGGCGTGTCCTCTGCAGCGCTCTCCTGAGGCGGCTCCACTACGCGCTGCCGCCTGTGAAGGCAGCGCTAGCCTCCGAACCCGCTGTGCCGCTCCGGGCTGCAGCCCCAACAGAAGGAAACGGCCCGAGGCTCTGTGTGACCCTGTCTAGGCTCTGCGGGGCACGGGGGACCACCTCGGCCAAATTCAGGGGGGGGGGGGGGGGTGCTCACTCCTTGCTGCCCAATGCAGTTGCAGGCCGCACCTGGGCCGCGGCTCTCTGTTGATTCCTTGCGGAGCCGCGGCTCTCCCTCCCTTCTGCTTTCCGAGGCCCCGAACTCAGAGAAGGCTCCACGTCACGAGACGTGAGTTGGGATGTTCGGGAGCCCCACGTCGTCGGAAGGCTGTGGTGGGGGTCGGCACCTCACTCCGGGGGGGGTCTGGGAGGGCTCACGTCCCGAAGACGGCACCCTTCGGAGGAGAAGAAGGGAGATGCGTCAGTGCATCTCTGCGCCCCCTGGTGGTCAGGGTGGCAAGTTTAATATGCAGTGGCCATTGGCTCAAAGAGGCTTGTGTGCCAGGGCACCGAGCACCACGTTTAGGTCCCAGGTCAGGTGCGGGCGCTTGACCGGATGGGGGGTGACAGTTGAGCGGCTACAGTCTGGTCAGACCTGTCAAATGCCTTTTTACAACTGGATTGCCTGAAGAGAAAGTTAATTTGTTTGAGTTCCTGTATGCACCAATAGCCGCCAGGTAAGTCCTGCAGGTGTAGAACTGGACGCCTGACCTAGCCAAGTGGGCAGAGAAAGATAATCCGTGGTCCAGAGTGCAGGCTATTGGATCTATAACATTCTCCTTGCAACATCAGCAATACCTGGTCCATTTACTTTTGTATTGGCTGCGTGTTTCTGCCTATGCTGGCTTGGGGACCTGTCCAGTTGCCTGGCTCTACAATCTTGAAATCCCCGGAAACCTCAGAAGGATCGAACCTTGTCCAAGTGCGATTGGCTCGGAGGGAAGGGCTTTGTGATTTAGCAGTCTGCAAGCTGCTCTTCTTTTTGTACATCTCTTAGTCTGTAGTAGAGTGGAAAAGATTGTCACAATCGAAAGGCCGAAGACGCTCAAAATAAACATCTATGCACCTTCTACTCCAAGGGGAAGGAAGGGAGGGTGCATGTGAATCAAGCAGATACAAGCATCAGAAATACGATTACAGTAAGTAAGGTATCCCTTCTAAGGCTTGCGGAATCTGCTTAGATCACATACTATGCATAGATTAGCGAGCAGTGTTAGTAGAAGGTGGTGGGTTGTCAGAAAGTACAGCAGTGAATAGATGTTTTAGGACCGCTTGTCCCACCAGAGTATCTGCTCTAGATTGTGTCTCAATGCAATAGTGCTGAATGGAGGTATGTACTGAGCTCCATGTACCTACTTTGCAAATGGCGCCCAGCATGACGCTTGCGATAAAAGCCAGAGTAGCTCCTGTACCCCTTGTGGAGTGAGAGCTCTGTGTGAAAGGCAGTGTTTTGCTTGATAAAGAGTAGCAGAGTTGTATGCATTTGACTATCCATCTGGAGGTGGCATTTCTGGGGATGCAGTCTCCTCATCTGCCTGGAGCTACGGAGACAGTTGGTCTGTATTCCTGAGTGCTCTGGTCATCTTTACATAGTAAAGCACTGCCCTCCTTACATCTAGTGTATGGAGTTTTCTCTCAGCTGAGCTGGTTGGGTTCTGAAAGAAGGCCAGTAGCTCAATGGATTGGTTTACATGGAATCTTGAAATGAAAATAGGTGAAAAATTATAAGTTACTCACTGTAGTGACTAACTTAGTTACCTTTCCTCCATACTGCATAGGTGTCCCTCCCAAGGGAGGGAAGTCGGAACCATTTTCACCAGAAAAAACCCTCTTCCCCTTTAAATCTAGAGGCGCGCGGGGGTGCGGCCCTGGGAGCATGCGCTGCCCTGACTCCGCCCTCCGCGCCACACCTCAGTCCCCATAGACACGTCGACAATGGATTTAACATTGCCTAATGACACCAGTTTTTAGAGGTTGGTGGAACGTATGGAGGAAAGGGGACTAAGGACTAAGAGTACGTTAGTCACTACGGTAAGTAGCTTATGACTCTTACATCCCGTCCCCTTTCCTCCATACTGCATGGGTGATTACAACTGAATGTAGCCCCAGGGTGGAGAGGAGACCCTCTTTAAGCAAACAGGTTCCTGAGAACCGCCTGCCCGAAAGCCTCATCAGATCTAGAGCCGGCATCCAAACAGTAATGCTTGCAGAAAGCCGAGGGAGTAGCCCAAGTGGCCGCCCTGCTTATGACTTTCCAAGGGACATGGCACTGGAATGTGATGCCCGTTGCCTTGGCCCCGACTGTGTGGGCGTGCATGTTCGCCGGGAGCGGCTTGTGCTGGCCCTGGTATGCTTCTTTGATGGCCGAGACCCTCCAGCGGGATATGGAGGCCTTGGAGGGCTGCTGGCCTGGTCTTGAGCCTCCGAAAGTGACAAACAGGGCATCTGATTTGCGGAAGTCCTTGGTCCTGTCGAGGTAGAATTTCAGGGCACGACTGACATCCAGGCAGTGCAGAACTCTGTGCCTCATCATTAGGATTGGGAAAAAACATAGGAAGGACTATTTCCTCGTTCAAATGGAAAGCAGACGGCACCTTAGGCAGAAATGCTGGATGTGTCAGCAGGACTACCTGGTTCCTGTGAAAGGTAGTATATGGTTCTGAGGCGATCAGTGCCTGGATTTCGCTGACTCTGCAAGCCGAGGCCGACAAGTAAGGCCGTCTTAATGGTGACCAGCCTGATGTCTGCGGATGCCATTGGCTCGAATGGTTTGTGCACCAGGGCGCACAAGACTATGTTCAGGTCCCACACGGGGTGTGGCTTCTTGATGGGCGGGTAGAGCCTTGCGAGCCTCGTCAAATGTTTGACAATCGGATTGGAGGAGGAAAAGACACCCTCCTCTGAGTTCCTGTAAGCCCCGATGGCTGCGGCGTAAGTGCGGCAGGTGTCCACTTGCAGGCCAGAGTGGGCAAGGTGCGCTGAGAAGGAGAGCATGTCGTCCAGAGTATATGGCAGGGGGGTCGATATCCTTGCGTCTGCCCAGTGGCAGAACCTGGTCCATTTACTTTTGTACTGGGTCCTGGGAGCCTTGCTCCTTGCGCCCTGTATGATTTCCAGATTAGCCTGGGAGAGGCAGTGGTGCCTCAGTGTTACCTGCTCAGGAACCACGCTGTGAGGGCTAGTTTCTGAGGCGTGGGGTGGATGACCCTGGCCCCCTGCTGCGCCAGCAGATGTGCTGGGCCTGTCGGAAGGTGAATCGGAAGCATCGCCGAGAGGCTGAGCTGCTCCGAGAAGCCTGGCCAGCCACCATGGAGCTATTAGAATGATGTTGAGCTGCGAGACTCCTTGAACTTGCAAATCACTCTGAATCAGCGGCGTGGGCGGGAAGGCGTATGTGGTCATGCCGTTGCACTGAATCCGAAATCCATCACCCAGGGAGCCGGGGCCCTGTCCCTGCCAGGAGGCAAACTAAGGGAACTTCATGTTGTGCCAGGTAGCAGAGATCCACCTGGGGAAGACACCATCTGTTGAAGATCTCCTAAATAATGAGGTTGTTTAGCTGCCACTCCTCATTGTCTGCTCCCAATTTGCTGAGCCTGTCAGCCTCCAGGTTGGACTCCCCCAGAAGGTGGACTGCTGTGAGGTAATGTTTTCCAGGGTTCACTCCCACATGCTGATTGCCAGTCTGCACAGTGGAGGGGATCTGGTGCCTTCCTGCTTGTTGACATAGTACATGCTGATTGAGTTGTCTGTCTGGACGAGGACAACTTTGCCCCTGAGAAGTGGAAGGAATGCTCTGAGCACTATCCAGATGGCGTTCAGCTCCAACCAATTGATGTGGTACTCCTGCTCCTGTTGAGTCCAGGTGCCGTGGACTGAGAGATCGTCCAGGGTAGCCCCCCCAGCCCTCGAGCGAGGAGTCCGTGGTGATGGTGACCAGGGCCGGAGTGGCAGGCCGGAAGGGCTTGCCAGTCCGCAGGTTGCAGTCCATGGCCTACCATGTGAGGTCTTGGTGGAGAGACGGAGGAACGTTTATCATCTTGGATTGTGAGCCCCGCTCCTCGTTCCACGAGGCTGCGTAGTGCAGCTGAATCCTCCTCATCCTCAGTCTCGTGTGGGACGGCTGGTAGGACTGCCGCCAAGAGACCCAGGAGATGCTGGTACCACCATGTCGAGGTCCCTTCTCTGCTGAGGAAGTGGGCGCTGGCCCTCTTGATGGCCAAGATCTTGTCCTCCGACGGAAACACCTTCTCGGAGCATGTGTCCCAGATGAGGCCCAAGAATGTCAGAGTCTGCGTGGCAGGTAGCTGCGACTTCTTGAGATAGAGCGAAAAGCCCAGATCGTGCAGTGTGTTCATAAGGGTATGGGAGGAGTGGTGAACCGCTCCCGGAGATGTAGCCTTGACGAGCCAGTCGTCAAGGTATGGGTAGATGTGGAGGCCCTGTGCTCTGAGGACAGCCACAGTATTCATGAGTCTGGTGAAAACCCTGGGGGCCGTGTTGAGACCAAAAGGAAGGGCCTTGTATTGGAAATGGTAGCCCATGATCCTGAACAGTAGCAAGGAATGATGGGGCTGCCAGAGCGGGACGTGTAGGTACGTGTCCTTCAGATCCAGGGGGCACATCCAGTCTCCCTGCACAATGTCTACGCTATAAAAGCTGGCGTAACCATCTTGAATTTTTGTAGACGCAAGGAGAAGTTGAGGGTGGAAAGGTCCAGAACAACTCTCAGGCCCGCCTGGTTCTTTTTCTGAATGGTGAAAAATCCTTGAGTAAAAGCCCAAGCCTCGCTGGGAGACTGCAACTTCCTCCACGGCCTGGCTCTCTATGAGCAAAGGGATCTCCGCCAGAAGAGTTGTTTCCCAACTAGAGGGAGTGAGCCTGAGATAGGTAGACTGTACCCCTTGGTTACTAAGGAAAGGATCCAGGGGTCCGCAATTTGGAGTCAGCGAGCGGTCAGGCTGCCTAGATCTCTGTTCCTGGAAGCCGCGTAACCCTTCATATGTATGCCCCTTGTCGGAGCGCTGCTGTGACTGGGTGTACAATTTGGGTGTGGTCTTTGTCAATATGGATAAAGACTTGGCCGTTTGTGAGCTGACTGGAAGAGGTCCCCACCGCCCCCTCGAACGCCAGGTCTAATATGTGTTCCTGGACGTCCAGGTTGAATTTCGTTGCACGGAGCCAGGCTTTCCTTCTCATGTCCGTGGCGATACAGATGGCACGGTCAGAGGTGTCAATATAGGCCACAGTGGATTTCATGAGGTCCTGCACCAGCATTTTGGCCTCCGCCAGTCCCGCCTTTAAACGTGATTGGCTCTGCGCAGGGAGTTCCGGGAGGAAATACGCAATTTCCCACCATAAGCTTTGATTAGCGGCAGCCAGCATGGCATCAGCATTGGCCTGACGCTGAGGAGGCGGCTGAGGACGACTGAGCCTTGGAGTATAGTGATGCCGCAACGATCACTTAGGAGTGCGGCTGAGGATGGGCCGATAGTAAGAGTGTATCCCCCTCCACCTGCCTGTACTTCGCGTCCAGGCATCAATTTACCGGCTGGACAGAGTGGGGCTTGAGCCAACCCCTTTTGGCCAGGGAGACTATCGGTCTGCAGTGGAATTCCTGTTTTGGCAGAGGGGCATCTGGTGAGGACCTCAGCAAGCACCCACTCTGCCGGTTGCTCAACCTCGGGTTGAGGTAGGCCCAGATACTTCGCCAGCCGCGCAAGACGTTTGTGGAACGCCTTGGCTGACGAGGGCATAAAAGGGTCCTCCTCCTCATCTGTATCCTGTGGGTCAGGAGGATGCTGCGTAGGAGGGGGAGTAGCGGGCGCGGGAGGCTGGGGTACAGGGTCTGGAGGCTGTGGAGGAGCCTGGTACATAACCTCCTGAGGAATCGGCTGGGTGGCCGGAGGCAGAGGCTGCGCCGGGCCTGGGACGCCGGCCGAGGAGCCTGTGGTGCTGGAAGCATTGGAGGGAGCCTGTCCGTGATGGCATCCCTGAGGATAAACCCCACCCAAAGGGGACTTCATGAAGAGTCTCTCAAAGAACCTGTCCTCACAGGCAGGAGGCGTGGTAGTGGATACTGGAGGGGGAGCGCAAGGCTGCTGGAGCCGCTGCATACCCTGCCCGTACAGACGCAGCAGGATCCTGCCCTGCGCAAATGAAGGATAGGCTGTAGGCCACGTACGTGGTTGAGGCCAGTTGCACCTTGACACTTTTTCGTCGCCGAACTTCTGGAGTGGCGGACGGGTGCTGATGTCTGGCGCGGCAGCCATTTTGTTGAAAGCGAGGCCTACCCTGCTCCTCAGGCCTAGACCCGGTAGGTGTGACACCCTCAGCCCAGGGGCCGGTAGCGCAGCGTTTAGGCGCCTCCTCGGATGTATTGCCGGTACTAGGGCAGAGCCCCTCAGGTGAAGACCAGGTAAAAGAACCTTCCAGTCCCTCATCAACACAGTCACCGGGAGGATCCGGGGATCCCTCGGGCTGGTGGCCGGTAGCTGGAGCAGCCTCAGTGCATGTGCTGGTAACAAGGACCTTAGCGGTACCTCCCACGTGGGCGAGTCCTTGGGAAGGAGTCTCCCTAGCGGGGTGAGATGGAAAATAGAGGCCCTACCTTGGGCCTGGATCGATGTTTCATGAAGTTCTTGAGATCCTCCGGAGGCGACTTCTGGAAGTGCTCAATCCAACTGGCAAGTTTATTCTTCAGCGAGCTTGATGACAGGGCGTCGCACGATGTACAAGCTCGCCAACCGTGGTCTGGACCAAGACAACGTAGGCAAAGTGCGTGGGGGTCAAGTTGAGAAGAGTGGGGAGTAGTGTGACACCCCCGGACTGAGTACCTGAATGATAAAAAAGACAAAAAAGACAAAGAAGTATCCGCGCATGGAATTACATGGCCGAAGCCAAACCCAGAAGCGCTGGTGAATTCGGCCCGTTCCTGTCAACGCGGAAAAGGGGCCGCACCCCTGCAAGCCTCTAAATTTAAAGGGGAAGAAGGTTTTTTCTGGTGAAAAAGGTTCTGTCTCCCGTCCCTTGGAAGGGATGCCCATGCAGTATGGAGGAAAGGGGACGGGAATTAAGAGTACTTAGGGTGTGTTCTTAAAAACAATTTGTCTTTGTGTATAGCAAAGAAAGGGTCTTGCACTAACAATGCTTGAAGTTTAGTGACTCTTCTTATGGAGGTGATCGCCACTAAGAAAGCTGTTTTCTATGTGAGATGTTTAAAGCTTGACTTGTGCATAGGCTCAAAGGGGGCTCCCATGAGCTTTGCAAGTGCTAAATTGAGGTCCCTGCCTGGCAGTGGGTTTAATATAGGAGGGTGGAGTCTCTTTACTGCGTCCATGAATGCCTTAATGACAGGTACTTTCCATCATGACACCTTACTTTGAGAGGTGGTGTATGCAGATAGCGCCACCAGGTGAACCTTTATTGAGTTAAATATTAACCCTGAATAACAAGCGGAGCATGTAGTGGAGAAAGTGAGTGGGAGTACATTCCATCAGGTTAATTTGTTTTGACTGGCACCAAATTACAAATCATCGCCACTTGAGGAGATCCATACACCTACGAGGTAAGTTAAGATGTCCAAACTCTATGACCTCAGGAGCCATGCTGCCAAGTTCAGTGAGTGAGGTTGTAATGTTGTCCCCTGTGCTGGGAAAGCAGGTTGGACAGGCACAAGAGCTTGATCGGATCACATATCGCCAGTTTGCGCAGATGTGGATACCAAGGTTGTCTCGCCCACATGGGAGCAACGAGAATCAGTGTCATGTGTACTTTGTGAATCTTGTTCACCACCATGTTCCTAAGTGGAGTTGGGGGAAAAGTGCAGGCAAATATCACTGACCAAATCATCCAGGGCGTTCCCCTTGGAGTCTGGTTGGGGAAACCTGGACGCGAAGGCTGGGCAATTCTCTTGTGGCGAACAAGTCTAGCGTGGGGAAACCCCATTGTGAGAAAATGTGGTGTACGACATCTATGTTTAGTTGTCACCCGTGATCATCTGGTAGAGGATTTCTGCTTAATGAATTTGCTAGGGTGTTGAGTTCCCCTGGAACATGTTGGGAATTTAGGAACTTCCCCTGTTTGAGTGCCCACTTCCCTATTTTCTGTGCTAACTTGGACACATTTGGAGAATGTGTGCCCCCCTGCTTGTTGATGTAGAACATTGCAGTGGTGCTGTCTGTGAGAACTGGTACCGACTGATTTGTCAGGTGTGTTTTGAAGGTATGGAGAGCATTGAATATTGCTAGAGGTTCCAGCAGATTGAAATGGTTCTGTGCTGTGATGTGAGTCCACAGACTTTGTGCTGTGAGATGAAGGTGATTGCCCCCCCCCCCCACCCAGAGAGCGATGCGTCTGTTCTAACTACCGCTTGCACCTCCAGGTTGTGGAAGGGTTTTCCCTTCAACAGGTTCTCCTTTGTCCACCAGCGTAAAGCTTGTAAGTGTTTTCGACGAAACGACCACTAGATCGTCCCACTGAAAACATGCGCAATTGAGCGTGTGGGACCAGGTAAATGCAAGATGCCATCATGCCAAGCAAACGTATCGCTTTGCGTACACTTATCTGTTACCGGCTGTTAGGCAGAATCCTGTGCAGTTCCCGTAAGGAGCACTACACAAGAGTAGGACTACAGGTGAGAGCAATAAATCCCCTTTGGTATCAGTCTGTACCACAAAGATTTAGTTGGTAGCTGTGGCTGAGCAGTCAGACTTATCTCAAGAGGGAGATGAGCAGTATTCAGGGTTTACACAATAGGTCCACTAGACTATGGAACAAGGAAACACTGACCAAAGCTTTGTATTTAAAAAGTATATGACATGCGATACATACCGTAAAAGCATTTCTGATGATTGTATCTGCTTAGATTCACATGCTGTGCATATGGTCCGACATCCAGTGGTAACCGCGGAGTATTGCATCTGGTGTTTCGGGGACCGAAAGGGGACGTCGGCATAGGCGTGTCTGAAACACTATCCCTATCGTGACGTGTGTAGTACCCAAAATCCCTCACACGCCGAGGTCCCTCCGATAGTATTTTTTCTGCCATGAGGGAGCCCAAGGCTATAGTGAGTGAGTACATAAGAAAGTAGTAAGAAGTCTATGTTCCTTCTTCCCCGAGCGGGGAGGCAGGGAGGGCGCATGTAAATCTAAGCAGATACAATCATCAGAAATGCTTTTACGGTAAGTAATGGATGTCTTCTGATGCTTGTTAATCTGCTTAGAATCACATGCTGTGCATAGACTAGCGAGCAGTACCCGGAGTTGGAGGTGAGTTGTGAGAAGGAACAGTAGAAAAAAGATGTCTTAGTACTGCTTGTCCCACCTGAGAATCAGACCTAGAATGAGTATCTAGGCAATAGTGTTTTGTAAAGGTGTGTACAGAACTCCAGGTTGCCGCTTTGCAAATGGACTCTAGGGGAACATTTGCAATGAATGCTATGGATGCCCCAGTGCCTCGAGTAGAATGTGCTCTAGGCTTGAAGGGCAGTTCTCTCTTTGCAAGAGTGTAACATAGTGTGATGCATTTGACAATCCACCTTGATATTGTTGATTTAGAGACAGGGTCCCCTTCTCTACCAGCTGCCACTCAAAGAATTGTTTAGTTTTCCTCAGTGGTTTAGTTCTATCCATGTAGAACAGGACTGTCCTACGCACATCTAGTGTGTGAAGGCTTCTTTCGGCCATGTTAGTAGGTCTCTGGAGCAATGTGGGTAGTTCGATTGACTGGTTCACATGGAACTTCGAAATAAATTTCGACGCAAATCTGGGATGAGTGCGCAGAACTACCTTATCTTTGTGGACTGTAACAAAGGGGTCCAAGACCGAGAGGGCCTGCAGTTCGCCAACTCTTCTGATAGAAGTGATAGCTACTAGAAAGGCCGTCTTGTAGGTCAGGTCTTTCAGACTAGCTTTATGCATAAGCTCAAAAGGGGTTCGCATGAGCCTAGTTAAAACCACATTTAGATCCCGCCCAGGGGCTGGGTGAGTGATGGGGGATACATTATTTTAACCCCTTCCATAAAGGCTTTAATCACAGGTATTTTCCACCACAACACCTTTTTCTGTGACGTGGTATAGGCTGACAACGCCGCTAGGTGAACCTTTAAGGAATTGAAGACCAACCCAGAGTCCAACAGATGGGTTAGATATAACACAATGTGTGAAGGCGAGGAATCGGTGGGATTGGCGCCTTTGGAACTGCACCAGATGACAAAACGTTTCCATTTGCTGGCATAGCAATAACGTGCGTTAGGCTTTCTTGCCTCCCTCAGTACGTCCATGCATCTTTGAGGGAGTTGCAGATGTCCAAACTCTATGACCTCAGGAGCCAGGCTGCTAAGTTCAGAGTTTGTGGGCATGGGTGCAGAGTCTCCCCCCTGTCCTGAGAAAACATGTTGTACGGGCAGGGCAGCTTGACTGGTGGGGAGAGGGACATGTCCATCAGGTGCGCGAACCAGGGTTGGCGGGCCCACATGGGGAGCCACCAGAATCATGGTGACTGGTTCCTGGTGGATCATGTGCACTATTTTATTCAGAAGGGGAGTCGGGGGGGGTAAAAGCGTAAACAAATTTCCCCGACCAAGTTATCCAGAGACCGTTCCCCTTGGATCGGTTCTGGGGGTACCTGGAGGCGTAATCTGGGCATTGGGCGTTCTCCTGAGTAGCGAACAGGTCGTTCTTTGGAAACCCCCATTCTGCGAAGACGTTGGATAAAATGTCTTCGTGCAGACGCCAGTCGTATTCTTCTGGTAGAGGAAAATCTCTGCTGAATATGTCTGCCAGAAGATTGAGTTCCCCTGGAATATGTTGGGATATCAGCAACATCTTGTGTTTGAGAGCCCACATCCAGATGTTTTGGGACAGCTTGGATAGCCCTGGAGAGTGAGTGCCCCCTGTTTGTTCAGGTAATACATTGCTGTTGTGCTGTCGGTTAGGACCAGCACTGTCTACCCTTGCAGTTGCTCCTGAAAGGCTTTCAATGCTTTGAACAATGCCAGTAGCTCCAGTAGGTTTATATGGTTGGACGCTACCTGAGGGGACCACACTCCGTGCGCTGTCTGTTGAAGCAGGTGAGCCCCCCACCCTGTGAGAGATGCGTCCGTCATGAGAGTGGCTTCCACTGCAGGGGTGGTGAAGGTTTTCCCCTTCAAGAGGTTCTCCCTCCACTATCACTGCAGAGAGAGAACGAGGGCTGGCGAGACAACTAACAGATCTTCCCATTGTCCGCTGACCTGACACTACTGGCTGTTGAGCCACTCTTGCATGGGACGCATGCGCAGCCGCGCGTGGGGGACCAAGTATATGCATGACGCCATCATCCCTAGCAAACGCATAGCTTTGCGTACCGTCGCCTCCCGACTGGCTACATACTGAGGTACGTGAGAGAGCATGTTCTGAACCATCTCACTGGAAGGGAAGACTAGACCGTCCTTCCGTACGAATTAGAGCCCCCAGGAACTGTTTTACTTGGCTGGGGACTAAGCTGGATTTCTTTTCGTTGATAGAAAATCCCAGGCTGAACAGTAGGTCCACTGTCTTTTGGGTGTTCGAAAAACAAACGTCAAACAAGTCCCCCGTGATGAGCCAATCGTCGAGGTAAGGGTAAACTGGAACAAAGTCTGCGCAGGTGTGCTGCTGCCACTGCCAGGACCTTGGTAAACACCTGTGGCGCCGAGGCTATGCCGAAGGGGAGTACCTTGAACTGGTAGTGTTTGTCCTGAATCACGAACCTTAGGAATTTTCTGTGCGCTGGCAGCATTGAAATATGAAAGTATGCATCTTTCATATCCAATGTTGCCATGAAGCCCCCTTGTTTTAGCAATGGGATCATCTCTTGCAGTGTTACCATGCAAAACTTCTGGGGCTTTATGAACTTGTTCGCTGGGTGCAGGTCTAGAACAGGACCCATGGTGAGATCCTTTTTGGGTACAAGGAAGTATATTGAATAAATACCCTTGTTTACCTGAAGAATCGGGACGGCTTCTATGGCGTCCTTTCCCAGCAGTGCCTCCACCTCTTGGACCAGGATCTGCAGGTGTTCCGGTGAAAGGCATCAATGTTTCGGCGGTCTGAACTGTGGGGGTTGGGCGAATTCCACGCAGTAACCGTGGGCGACCGTCTTTAATACCCACTGGTCTGAAGTTATCGCCTCCCATGGCTTGAGGAAAGATGTTAATCGCCCCCCGACCGGGGAGACATGGGAGGGGACCTCAACTTGGTGGTCATTTCTGACCCGAGCTTGACGCACCTCTGGAATTGGAGCCTCTGCCTCTATTCTTTCAGCGCTTCTGACCCCTCTGGGGGTAGTAAGTGGGGCTTTCAGCCGGTTTACTTGAGTTGAAGTTGCCCGTGCCGAAATTATTTTGAGTGGCGCGGGCTTGTCCTCGAAAGGACCGCCGAGAATTGCTGCCCCTCTGTGAAGAGGGTTTTTGGGAAATCTGGTGCAGCGACTTAATAGTCTCATGCTCCTTCTTGGCTGTCTCCAACGCATCGTCTACCGCCTTCCCGAAGAGGTTGGCCTCTACTATGGGTTTGTTGATGATGGATGCCTGGGTCTCAGGCCTGAAACCCGACGTGCGCAGCCACACGTGTCTCTTTAGGAGAGTACCCTGTGCGAGAGACCTGCCTGCTGTCTCTGCCGAGTCCAGGGTATTCTTTACAACATTTTGATTGGCAAGTTTGCCCTCCGAGACAATGGCGAGAAGCTTGGCTCTGGTTGGTTCCGGAACCTCCTGAAGGCCTTCCTGGAGTAGGTTCAATTGTGCGTCGACGTAGCTTGCCAGTAACGTCGTGTTATTGGCAATCCGGACGGTATAAGCAGCCGCCGACGTGACCCGTTTGCCTAAGGCATACAACCTTTTGGACTCCTTGTCCGGGGGTGACTCTCCCGTGGCAAGGGGAACCCCTGCTCTCTTGCGAGTGTTGGTCACCACAAGCGAGTCTGGAATTGCGTGCCCTTTGATATAAAGCGGGTCGGTGGGGGAGGGCCGGAAAAGTTTTTCGACCCTTGGGTTCACAGCCCTAGTCTGAGCGGGTGTGAGTAAGGAAGGGGCCAGCTGTCTCTTTATAGAACTCAAGACAGGCATAGACTGACTGGCTTGCTGGAGGCTTGTCATTAATAATGTTTTCTGCGAAATCCTGTTCAGGCAATACCTTAAGCGTGGCAATTTTAAAGAATTCCGCAGCTTTTTTCAACGTGTTGTTGAAAGCCATTTGATCATCCACTGGGGGAGCTTGTCGAACCAGTGTGGATGGGGGAGAGTCAAGGAAAACGATATCAGAATTGTGATCATCCTGCTGGGTGTCCTCCCAGTTGTCCGTTGCGCCTTGATCTTCCCCATAATTGTCCATAAAAGAAGTCTCCTCTTCTTCTGTATAGATGTCTCTATACGTGTCCTTCTGGACATCTTCTTGATAATCAACATAGTGTTGAACATCTAGGTGCTGGGCAACTTGTGTTTGAGGGTTAGGGTCTAACCGAGCTTTTTTCGGCGGAAGTTGATCAGAAGCCCTGAAAACCTGCTCCAGCCGATCCATATACCCCTCAAATTGCTCAGTGGTCCACTTGGATGACCCAAATGGACCCAGCTGAGAAGGAACCGGGTCCTCCGCCCTAAGGCGTTCAGAGGATCTCCTCAGGGTGCTTGAGAGGGGTACCTGGCTCTCTTCGTGAGAGTCCTCGGGATCGTCTTCCAAAACCGTGGAAAACCTTTTGGCGGATTGGCCCATAGCTGTGGGCGGAACCGGTACTAGACCCACCGCCGTAACAATCCTATTGATGCTCTTACTGATAGTCACCAAATCTTCGGGAGACAACGCCTCCGATGATGGCTTCTCGGGTAGAGGCCTACTCCTAGTTTTCGGGCCTGCACGTAAACCTTGAAACTCATCGAAGTTGTTGTGTAGTTTGGGGAGTAGCGCCTTTGTTATATTTGTTAAGCCCAGTCATCATGCGCTGCTGCGGATGGGGGGGAAGGCTTCGGATCAGATCGATCCGATGGCGCTTTCCCCTTCTTCGACGAAGTTGTCGAGGAGGGCGCTTGGGTTGTGTGTTTTGTGCGGTGCGCTTGTACGCCCCTGTCACCGGATGTGGTCCCTGTAGCAAGACCAGAGTCGAGCCTGGAAGGGTCGGGGACGGGTGTGGCGGCTCTAGAAAAGTCCGCCTCAAGGTCTATAACGTCCACGTTGGACGTTTGGTCATCCGATGTACCCCCGTCACTCTCGGCTGGTGTCGCGGCAGGGGAGGGAGGCTCCACGCGTGACATTCCGTATGCGGCCCACCGCTTCAACCCGCGCTCCTTAAGGGTTTAGGTTTAGGAGTTTATACGCCGAACACCGCTTTAGTGCTCTAGGGGGAGACAGACAAGCATTACACAAAGTGTGCTCGTCTTTCCAGGGATAGCTGACCCTTCACACAGGGCAGAATCTAAATGGAGTCCTTTCCATAGCAGAAGGGAAGGGTGACCAGACCAAAAAGGAAAGAAATGGAAAAGAGGAAAGACATCATAGCAGTATGGCAAACCCCGAGCCCACTCTCCCTACTGTGTAGGCCGGCCAGAAGGCCCGACCACGTGGAGGTCCGAACGCCGGATCTTAGGTGCTGAAATCCACAGCCGTAGACGATTCCCCCGTAGTCTTCGTCGAAGATGTTATTGATAGGCGAAGTGACTTAACGGGGATTAAACCGACAACCAAACAATGTCTCATGAAGAGCTCCGCTATAGGACGACCAGTTATCTGGCCGGAAAAAAACAATCCGAGGGACCTCGGCGGGTGAGGGATTTTGGGTACTACACACGTCACGATAGGGATAGTGTTTCAGACACGCCTATGCCGACGTCCCCTTTCGGTCCCCCGAAAGACAAGATGCAATACTCCGCGGTTACCACTGGATGTCGGACCATATGCACAGCATGTGATTCTAAGCAGATTAACAAGCATCAGAAATATATTTATTTTATACACTTGTAATAAAAACACATGTACCACAGTCATCAAGCAAGTTAAATTAAGTTAAAGGAAAAATATATACACTCCCAAGTTAAATTGTAGACCAAGTGAACCACAGTGAAAACTGAGCAAAACGGCACAGTGACAACTACACATAAGGGATCCTCTAACAATGCCTCACAAGGGAGGGAAAGCACAAGTTATATAGAAATAGGTTCTTACACACCCTAGCAACACTTCCCATAAGTTTGCGGGCCAGTTTAAGCAAGACAGTGCATCTGTATAGGCAATACTTAAATGAAAACTGAGCAAAATGGCATTTCACAAGGTTTAAAATTGGGAAGGAAAGGGTAGTTAAGAGAAATAGGTGCACCACACAGTTCTAGCTGAGAATCAATCTAAAGAAGGCAGATCTAACTAATGTGACCAGAGTCAGTAGGCCTGTGCCAAAGTCAGTTGGTATAGGGCAAGGGCCCAGGAGCAAAATGTTCTTGTAGCTGCAGTCAAGTCTTTGATTAACGAAGTGGAAAAGGTGGATGCAGACGTTCAAAAGACAATGTTAAGAGAGAGGGGCGGCCAACCCAACAGGTAGGTAAAGGATTTAAAACACCTTTAGTGCTACCGCAAAGAAAGGGCGGCCTGGCGGAACAATGTACCTTTAAATGAAGAAGTGCCTCCTGCGGTGGCAGTTGTTGCTGCAGTTCAGCTGATCCAGCAGAGGAAGAGAGGCTCTCGTCGTGGAGGAAGGTTCGAGTTACTGCACAACCCAGGGATGAAACCAGCCGCTGTGCTGCTCGACGAATAAAAGGCACGCTCCTTTAAATCGCGGTCCGGGTGGACTGGTGCCTGGCTATCCAGCCTCCGAGTACTGGGTACGGGAGATTCGACCAAGGCAGGTCCGGGAAGGCGATTGGCAAACTGGTTGGCCCCACCAGCTCAAGGGAAGATGGCTCTTGCAGGTGAAGATGATCTCTCATCGTGTGGAGAAAAGTGGTGAGACGCTGCAGCAGGGCTTCATCGGTGGTTCAGTCGTTGCAGAGGTCTTTGGCTTCTCTCCTCTTCGGCTTCTTAGTTCCAGTGGCGACGTCTTACTCTTCCAGTCCTCAGGACCCTGCTTTTATGCGAGAAGATCCCCTTTCATACAGCCTAGCTGTCAATCACACAGTGGAGACCCTCCAGCCTATCAGAATAGAGTGCAGCATGGGTTGCTGAGGCAACCCTGTCCAGGGGTCCCACTACCCGCCTCCCACACAATGGACCCACCCCAGACTCAGTGGCGCCGAAAGGAGGGTTTCCCGGCAGAAGCCCGCCAAAAGGACGAACAAAGGATCCCCGACCTGGGTTAGGAGTTTAGAGGAAGATACGAGAAAAATAAAAAACCTACCAGAGTAAAGTTAATATTAAAATACACCGGCGGTATGTTAGAGGCTGTCAGAAAAAGTGGAAGCCTCGAACAATGGGAAAATCCCATAGGGAGATATTCGCGAATATTTCTGGTAGTAACCACTACCACCATCCAGAAACTTTTGAGAGAGGGTCTGTACGGTACCCTCTTGAAAATGAACATAGGGGAAAAACAATTAACCCCTTCCAGTACCTCCATAGTAAGATGGTTTGTACTGGTTTAGTTCATAGGATTTGACTGTAGAGTCAATGGGGACTTTACATGCCTTGGGAGACAGTAGTCAGTCCTGTGTCACTGCGCTGAGGGTGCTGTGTAACAAATGTGAATAAAGATGGTTCCTATGGGGTTGAGAAAGATCCCCTAGGCATTAAATACAAAAATAGCCTAGAACACACATAGCAAAATGCCTAAGAGTGGGAAAAAGAGTCTCACTCTTAGCAGGTAAAAAGAAACAAACCCTTCAAATCCAGCAAAGCTGCTGGGGGACTCTATAGGTAAGGGAAATTAGCCATAGAATGAGAATTCTCCCTAACACCCCGAACCAGAGTTATTTGCAGCAGTATGTTTTGGATTCTTTCCTTTGATGGAAAGACCAGCCCGTCTTCTGTTTTTATGACAGCTCCTAATAACTATTTTGTCTTGTCTGGTAGGAGGCTTGATTGCTTTCTCGTTTATCGAGAAGCCCAAATTAAAAAAGAAGGTTGATTGTTCTTTGTGTATTTTGCTTGAAAATTTGGGTTGTTTCTCCTGTGATCAGCTAGTCGTCCAGGTAAGGGTACACTGGTATTGCTTCCCTGCGCAGGTGCGCTGCCACCTCCGCTAGTAACTTGGTGACTACCCTATCCTTCAAGCTGAAGCTATGCCGAAGGGTAGCACCTTGAATTGGTAGTGCTGGTTTGCTATCTTGAAACGCAAGAGTTTTCTATGCCCCATGAACATTGAAATATGAAAATAAGCATCTTCCATATCCAAGGTTGCCATGTAGTCCCCTTGCTTTAACAGTGGGATTACTTCCTGTAGCGTTGTCATTTGGAATTTTTGTGGCTTGACATAGGTGTTTGCAGGGCGCATTTTCCGATATTTTTTGGGAACAAGGAAGTGCGTTGAATAAATACCCTCGTTTACCTAGTTCGCCGGTACGATTTTGACTGTGTCCTTTAACAGCAGCGCTGCAACCTCTTCCAGGAGTATGCGTTGCTCCTCCCTTGTGGTGGCTCTTTTTCGGAAGAGGAGGAAGGAGGGACGCTGCAGCAGTTCTATGCAATAACCAGCAGCTACGGTAGAAAGCAATCACTAGTCCAAGTCAATTCCCTCCCATGCGTGGGTGAAGATTGTTATCTGTCTCCTACTGGAGTGACATGGGAGGGTACCTGAAGCGGGTGGTCATTGCTTCGGTGGAGTGGACCCAGCCCTGGTAGAGGGGGATTTGTCCCAGTTGCGAGATCTTCGCTGGCCCCTTTGGAATCCTCGAGTTCGTCCTCGATTGGAACCCCAGGATGAACCCTGACCTTGAGTATATCCGGATCCTCCCTGTGAATTTTTGCCCCTAAAACAACAAAAATAATTTCCGCCCCTTCGGCCAGAAGGCTTATTTGTGAGTTGACACAGACTCAAGAGTGTCATATTCTTCCTTTGCACACTTTCATGCATCCTCTACCAATTTACCGAAAAGCATGTTAGGCTCTACCGGATATTGAGGAGGGTTGCCTGTGTCTCCAATTTGAATCCTGACTGGCGCAGCCATGCATGGCGCTTTATAATTGTGCCCTCTGCTAGAATTCTGCATGCGTTGTCTGCTGCATCTAAATTATTTTTTAAAATACAGTTCGATACCGCCTTACCCTCTGCTACTGCAAGAGACAGTTGAAAATTTAATGGCTCTGGAGCCGAGGCCATTAGGGTGGCTATTTCCCCCCACTTGTGGCAGTTGTAACTGGCCAGCAAAGTGGTGTGGTTGGCAATTCTGGTTAGAAAAGCTGCAGAGGTGGACACTTTCCTTCTGAAAGTGTATAGTTTCTTATTCTCTTTATCAGGTGGGTGGGGGGGGGGGGGGGGGCAGAGGGGAGGAGTGCTTCTGATAAAGCGAGTGGTGTTCCCACCCTCTTTCTTGTCGTGGTGACTACCGGCTAATCTGGATTCAATTGACCCCTTATGCAGAGGGGATCTGATGGGGCTGGGCGGAACATCTTCTCAATTCTGGGGTTTACAGCCCACGTGAGGTTAGGGGTTTCTAGAGGGTTGAATTCTTCTTTCTACAGATTTTAATAAATGGTATAAATTGGGTTACAGCTTTTTTGTCGCCCAATATGTCCTCGACAAAATCTTTGTCGATCTCCATTTCCTGTTTTTGGATTTAAAAATGCTCTGCTGCCTTTATAGCAGTACATCATTAAATTAAAGTTGGTTGTCAACTGGTGAATCCACCACTGGCAGGTCTACATGATCTGGAGAGGGTAAGACATAGACGTCTTCATCGCCATCAAAATAACGATCTGCCTCCCCTAGGTTCTATTGATCATCAGAATCTGTAGTAGGGTCATAGAGATCAAATTAGTTTGGGTCCTGCTGAGGGGTCTCTTGAAAGGTGTCTGGTCGGGCTCTTTTTGCTGGGCGTTGAGACATTGTGGCCCGGTAGATGATGGGGTATCCCCAGCCGACCTTTGAGAGGAACTTGGAATAGTGACTGGAGTAGGGGGTAGTCCTGGTGTAGGTTGCTGCTTGTGTTTCATAGTTGCAGCCAAAGAACCCTCCTTCTGGGAAACACCGTCTTTTTCCCTATATGGAGACCTCGCTTTCTAACTATGTGATGCACTCTCCTTTACTTTATGGGGTTTGTGGCTCTTCGAGGTACGGTGCTTCGAAGTCCGCCCTTGAAGCAGTGTTTCCGGGACATGTTTCTTGACTAAGTGTGACATTTTTGATGTCTGCGGTTGTTTTGCTATTTGACGTTACGGTGGATTGTTGAAATTTGCCGAAGGGGCATGCCGAAACCGTGTCTCTCGACGATTTGTCTTCGGCGACAGTATTAGGCACAGCGTCCGAGTCGGAATTATCTCTCAACCTTGGGGGCCTGTCGTGCAGCGAGCGTGATCACAAATGCCAAGAGGACAGGGAGCTTGTCGACCTGTGTGACCGTGTCGACGGTGTTGCTGTCGTCTGGCCTTGGGTTGTGTATTTAGCGTGGGATGACATGACTGTACTAATGCCGCTGGGTGTTGTCCCTGTAACAGTGCTGCCGGACTGTCTATTGAGATCGGGAGCTTATGCAGTATGCTCCCTATCGCCTTTGTCGTCCGAAAAGACGCTGATGCTGCTGTCGCTTGAAGCACCCTCCACGTCTATGGCGGACTCAACCTCCATGGCGTGGTGGACCCAGCGTTTTGTCTTTCGGTCCTTTAGAGTCTTGGGATTAAAAAGCTTACAAACTTTACAATCACCCTTGTTGTGATCCCTGGGAAGGCAGAGGTTGCACACCCGGTGCAAGTCCTGCCAGGGAAACATCTTGTTACAACTGGGACAGAACTTGAAGGGTGTATTTTCCATTATAAATTGGAAGGGCAGCCTGGTTTTTATATAAAGGGGAGAAGGGGAAAAATGCATTCTCTTAGAAGCCAAGATGTGTACCACCCCCTTAACCCCCCACTCTCCCTACTGTCTTGGCCGAAGCCTGGAACGGCCTTCCAAGGCCATAGGATCATCGAGTCAAGTTCTTTGTCCGATGATATATGTCCTCGAAAATGGTTGAAGTTGTTGATGAGGTGCGGCTTCAAAAAGGACAGATATCTTCATATCTTACGTCAACCATTAACATTTGGTTAACATGTAACAACAAAAGAAACATAATTTCAGCTTAAGAGAGATTGGACTGATATTATGAATAATTTGTTTTGAATGCCAAAAATGGTGACAGTTATTAGCATAATTACAAATTTCAACCTAATATCCAAAAATAAGGTTTTACAAATTCAGCTTAATACATATGGAAGCAATCTGATTATACACAACATGATTAACATTAGCGATTTCACACATACATTAGGAAAACACGATCATCGGAGAGGAAATAGAAGTAGGACTGAGCCAACAGGTTACCATGGACACAATAATAACAGACCCGCGATGAAAAGCAATTGAGGACTTTTCGACACGGAATACGCTTTCAGAGGTAAGCGTGCTAGAGGGGCTCCCTTAGGGGGGGATTTTTTGGACATTGTAGACACGTGGATACTCGTGAGTATCTCAAGGAACAATGTTATTAGTTTACGTACGAGCACAAGCGTGTTTTGATAGCGAGCATCTGTAAAATCAGAACGCGGTTGGCATAAACACTGGGACCAACACTCAGGTCGTCTTTAAAAATTATAACTTAACAGCCCAATGACACAAATGGAAAGTCAACGTTTTACCATTTAGAACATTAGAATGGTCACATTTAAATTTTCCAAAGTAAACGTCAATTAGTTAAAATGGAAAGTCATCTTGCAAATTTTCAAAACAGCGAACTGGTCGCAATGATTATTTGAAGTGAACATTATCAAGTGACATTCAGGCAGCTCATTAATGGGCCGGATGATTTTTCTATTTCAGGGATTTAACCCATGACCTTTAAGCTTAAACCACTAACCCTGAATATTGAATCAACAATATTAGGTAAGAGCTAAACAAACCTTTTATCTAATTCATCAGTTCACTTATGATTCCTTGCACACTGAATATTTGAAAAGTGGAAAGGGATACTAATCACTAACCATGTGATTTCTTTTCTTTATTATTTTTGGATGCCTTATTTATTGTATTCTCTTCTTTTCTCAACCATCCCTAAACACTCCTACCTTTTCCCCTCCCTCAATGGCCATCTGTACACATGCATTTATGTAACGAATATGTGTTTTTAATGTTATTTTCATACAACCATTGGGGTCTTTTTTTGCTTTTGCAAATGTAATGCTAATTTATAAATTGGGACATGATCAGCCCTGATTTGAAAAAGATGCTGGCGAGGTCGAAACACGTGTAACCACAAAGGGCACCTCAGAAACTATGTTCAATTAAAAGTCAAATGCCTATAACATTGGAGAAAAAGTGTCCTATGCCTGCTTTTTCTCTTTAACAACAAGGGCGAATGACAATATTTCAAGTAACCAAGTCTCTTTTATGCACATTTCGAACGGAGTAAAGGAGCCAAGGGAACTCCGTTGGTACACATGTCATGCGACTGTGACTGGACAGCTAGTAGTTACTAAGATGGGTGCTGAGGTCCATTTGGAGGGAAACCCAACCAAACAGGCTCCTCTTATAAAAAACATTGCAATTTTGTTACCTATTATGCAGATTGTACATTGACACCGTTTGTAGGGAGTTAGTACATTTCCCCATATAACATTATTTGTTTATAGAAATGTTATGCGTTACACCTTACATTTCCACAAAGGCTTCATATTGATAGATTTTTTTTGTCATTTTCCTCTCAGTTACTTCCTTCCGTATTGCGAATGCCATGGATTGCAGTGTCCGAGTGATGATTTTTTTAATCGTCAAGTGCAGCTACTCGTCACCGGTTGTATGTGCGTCATCATTGAATGGGATGACCGCATCGGACCTCTATGTCCATATGCAGTAGCAGCAGTAAGAAGCAACATACCATACTTTCTGGTGTCATAGTTTGCAGCCATTGACTTCGTCTTGTAAATCACTGACTCCCTCCGTGAAGGCTTTAACCACGGGTACCTTCCACTACAACACTTTGCTATGTGAGGTGGTGTACGCTGACAGTGCTGCCAGGTGTACCTTTAGTGGGTTGAAAACCAACCCTGCGTCCAGCAGGTGGAGCATGTAAGTCACGATTGTGGAAGGAGTGCAATCAACTGGGTTGATTTGTTTATTCTGGCACTAGATAACGAATCTCTTCCATTTGTCGAAGTAGCAATGCCTCGTGTTCGGTTTCCTAGACTCTTTTAGGATGTCCATACACCTCTGAGGTAAACTGAGATTTCCAAACTCTATGACCTCAGGAGCCATGCTGCTAGGTTCATGGAGTTGGGTAGAGGATGCACCTTCTGACCTTGGTGCTGGGACAAAAGATTGTACCAGCCCGGGAGTTTGATGGGATCGCACAACGAAAATCTGCGTAGCTGTGGAAACCACGGTCGCCTCGCCCACATGGGAGCAACTAGGACGAGCGTCATCGAATCTCTGTTCATCTTGTTCACCACCTTCCTGATGAGGAGTTGGTGGAAAAGCGTACGCAAACATCCCTGACCAGTTCATCCACAGGGCGTTCCCCAGGGAGTCTGGTTGGGGAAACCTGGATGCGAATCCTGGGCACTGTGTTTTCGCTTGTGGCGAACAGGTCTATAGTGGGGAAACCCCACTGAGAGAAGAGATTTTCTACGATTTCTCTGTGTAGACACCATTCGTGTTCCTCCGGAAGGGCATCTCCGCTCAAAGCGTCCGCTAGAGAATTGAGATCCCCTGGAACATGTTGAGATGACAGAAAGATGTTCCGTCTGAGTGCCCATATCCAAATTTTCTGGACAGATTTGGCGAACAAGTCCCTCCTTGCTTGTTCAGGTAGAACATGCCTGTCGTGCTGTCCGTCTGGATCTGCACCAACAGGCTCAGTAGGTGGGGCTCGAACGCTTGAAGTGCCCTGAAAACTGCCAGAAGCTCTAGCAGGATTATGTGATTCTTGGCTACTGTGTGAGACCAGAGACCATGAGCTGTGTGGTGGAGATGGTGAGCTCCCCATCCTGTCAGGCATGCGTCCGTCGTGACTACCACCTGTATCTCGGGATCGTAAAAGGGTTTCCCCTTGGATAGATTGTCTCTTGTCCACCAGTGGAGGCTTTGTACAAGTGTTGGCGAAACGACCACTAGATCGTCCCACTGACCACTTGCCTGAGACCACAGTTTCGCCAACCTTCTTGCATGGGACGCATGCGCAGGCGCGCGTGGGGGACCAGGTAAATACATGACGCCATCATGCCCAGCAAACGCATTGCTTTGCGTACTGTTATCTGGCGACCGGTTTGATATTGCGGAATTTGCAGTAGTTTATTCTGAATTCTTTCCTCTGAAGGAAAAGCCAACCCCTCTTGAGTATTTAGAACAGCTCCTAGGAACTGCTTGGAGGTGCTGGGCACCAGACTTGATTTTTTCTCGTTTATGGAGAAGCCCAATTCGAAGAGGAGGTCGATAGTTCTTTGAATGCTTGTCCTGCAAATTACTGGGGTCTCCCCCGTGATGAGCCAGTCGTCCAGATAAGCGTACACTGGGATTGCCTCCCTGCGTAGGTGTGCCGCAGCCACCGCCAGTACCTTGGTGAATACCCTTGGAGCCGCGGCTATCCCAAAGGGCAGTACCTTGAACTGGTAGTGCTGACTGTCCACCTTGAAGCGCAGATATTTTCTGTGCGCTGGGAACATGGAAATATGAAAATAGGCATCTTTCATATCCAATGTTGCCATGTAATCTCCCTTTTTTAGGAGGGGAATTACCTCTTGGAGCGTAGTCATGCAAAATTTTTGGGGCTTGACATACTCGTTTGCAGGCCGCAAGTCCAATACTGGGCGCATTTTCAAATCTTTTTTTGGCACAAGGAAGTAAGTTGAATAAATACCCTTGTTTACCTGGTGTCCCGGGACGAGTTCTATCGCGTCTTTTGCGAGAAGATTTTCGGTCTCTTCGAGTAGGATCTTCTGGTGGTCTAAGGAGTGTATTCTTTGTCATGGAGGGTGGTTTCGGGGACGCTCTAGGAGTTCTATGTAGTATCCTGCGGACACTGTGGACAGTACACATCTGTCTGATGTGATCCCTTCCCAAGCGTGGGTGAAGATGGAAATGCGTCCCCTACTGGGGATGCATGAGAAGGGACCCTGAACGGAGCGTCACTGTTTTGGTGGAGGCGTGCCCCCTTCTTTATTGGGACTGCCTCTACCCCTACCACAACCTCTTTTGTTACCCGTGGCATAACTCTGGGTAGACTGCTGGTTAGTGTTCCATGGAGTACCCTAGCCTTGGGAATAGTTTGAGCCTCTTTGGGAGTTTTGTCCGCGAGGCCGACGAACATTGCCATTCCCTCTCTGGTTAGGGGGTTTGTTGGTTAGTTGCCCTAGGGACTCGAGTGTCTCGTACTCGTCCTTGGCATTCATCTATCATTGATGCTTGGGTCTCGGCCTTGAAACCAGACTGCCGTAGCCAAGCATGCCTCTTGATGACCGTGCTCTCAGCAATTAATCTGCTGGCGTTATCCGCGGCATCAAAGGTTGATTTTAAAATGCAACCTGACACGGCTCTCCCCTCTGCCGAAACTCGTGCCACTGGTGGCAGTTGTAACTAGCCAGCAGGGTGGTGGAGTTGGCAATCCTTGCCTGGTAGGCGGAAGTGGAGGCTACTTTCCTGCCCAAGTCATAAATCTTCTTGCTCTCCTTGTCGGGGGGAGCTTCGGGCGATGACAAGGGTGTTCCCTCCCTCTTACGGGTGTTTGTAACCAGGGAGTTTGAGATGTCCCCTTATGCACAGTGGGTCAGATTGGGCTGCCCTGAAAAGCTTTTCAATTCTGGGGTTTACTGCCCTAGTGAGATTAGGATTAACAAGGGAAGGGTCAATCCTCCTTTGTATTGACTTAAGGATAGGGATGGCCTGAGCAACAGGTCTCCTTTCTCCCACCAGTTCCTCTGCAAAGTCCCTCTCTTCCTAAGCATCTTGGGTGTCAATGTGGAAGTGCTGTGCTGCTCTGGACAGGACCTCATTCAGGAGAGGCTGGTTGTCGACAGGGGAGTCGGTAAACACGGGCTCTTTCTCTACTGGGGAATCTACCCTGTATTTATCTGGGTCGTCGTCCTCCTCCTCTTCCTCCTCCTCCTCCTCTTGGTCCTCATCATCCCCATAATAGCCTGTCCCAGTTTGTTCTTCGAACATGCCCACGTCTGGATCCTCACCAAAGGATGGATCTTCCTGATATTGAGAATAGGGCTGTATATAGAAGGGGTCTGAAGACTGAGTTGGTGCTTCACCCCGGGACTTCTTACTAGGGAGTATTGGATCCTTAGAGCCTGAGGGAGTTGATCCTTCTGGGGTATAAGAGAGAAAGTGTTCCGGGTTTTTAGCATAGAAATCTGCCAATGATGACATCCTTGACATTACTCTATGTCATCACTGGACCATTCCCTTGAACTGGGAATAACTCTTTCCTGGAGTGCTTTCCCTGTTTTATCCTGACTAGACCTACTGGTTTGAACAGGGGTCTTAGGGACAACAGACTGAGATTTGTCCTGTCTAGACCTACTGGCCTGAACAGGGGCCTTAGGGACAAGAGACTGACACTTGTCCGACTGTTTAGGTGGAGTAGAATGTAGTTTAGGAGTGGAAGTAGGCTGTGACTGCTTACTTTGTTGTTTTCCCCCCTCCCCGAGGGTGGAAGAGTGTTTCCCTGATTTTTGGGCCCTATCAGAGCTTTTCGATGCCTGGCACCGAAATTCAGGGGTAGAGTCCCTGTCTCTGGAGAGTGTAAGGGGAATCCTACCGAATGGTAGCAGCCTTCGCACTGCCTGCAGACGCCGACTCCTGGAGTGCGGCCTGGGGGTAGAGGTCGGCGTCGTCCTCCGACGACCGAATTTCAGTCACTAAGGGGAGCGAGGCACTCTTAGCAACAGTGGAGGATTGCCTGGTGTCATGAGGCGATCTCGAACGCGAACGCCCAGAGGACACTGACTCGGTGGACCGTTCTCTACGTGCCTTTTTCCGAGAACTCTACGTGCGCGTCGAGTCTCGGTTGGACCTTTGTTTGCTGGAAGTGGTGTGGGTAGCGCTTGTGTCGCCGGAGGTCTTCCCCATAGATGCCCTGCCGGACAACCTTCCGAGGTCGGGGACTTGCGCTTGGCTGTCCATCGACGCCACATTGCCCTCGCCGTCAAAAAGTACGGCGTCGCTGCAATCGCTGAAGGCACCCTCCGTGGCCATGGCCTCTTGTCGCCTGGCGTGGTGGGCCCAAGGCTTTGTCGAACGGTCCTTAAGGGTCTTCGGTTTAAACCGACTGCTCGCTCTGCAATTCGCCTCGGGGTGGTCCCTCGGCAAGCAGAGGTTACACGTGGCGTGTCCGTCAACCCAAGGATACTTGCGGTTTCACTTGGGGCAAAATTGAAAAGGGGTACCCTCCATACGCACCCTGTGGCAGCGGGCTGGGAGTGTAGGAATATAAGTAATGCACCTATATTAATCAGAGTGTAGGATATGTGCCACCCCACACTCTCCCTACTTGCAGGGCCGAGTCCAGAGGACTTCGGGGCCAGAGGCCTTCCGAGGCCCAAATCCGTCGCTGTAGTCCGACGGTTGCATTTTCTCCGATCCGGCATCGAGTGTCGATGTTCGGAGACTCGACGTATAGGTGGAATAAACGGGGAAATATATAACAATATTAGCAAAATCTGACTAAGTCAGGGAACTCCGCTCAGTACTTCCGACCAGCATGGCGGAAAAAAACAATCAGGGTCCTAGACGCGTGAGGGATCATGGGTACAGTGGACGTCACACTAAGGATAGTATTACTGGCACGCCTTGTGTCGACGCCCATTTTCGAGTTTCGAAAAACAAACTAATACTCCGCAGCTTCCACTAGATGTCGGCCTATGCACAGCATGTGATCTAAGCAGATTCCACAAGCCTCAGAAATATATATATATATATATAACATTACTCCCCATAATAATATTTCTGATGCTTGTATCTGCTTAGATTCACATGCTATGCATAGGCCGTCATCTAGTGGAAGCTGCAGAGTATTACAGTTGTTTTCAAAACTCGAAAAAGGGACGTCGACAGGGCGTGTCAGTAATACTATGCCTAGTGTGACGTCCACTGTACCCATGGTCCTTCACGGGTCGAGGTCGCTCAGATTGTTTTGTTTCTGACATGAGGTAGCATGAAGTATATAGAGAGTACAGGTGTATTCAAGCAGATAAGTATCAGCAAAGCTCATATAACATCCATGCACCTTCTCTCCGGGGAGGAAGGGTGGGGGCATGTGAATCTAAGCAAATACAAGCATTAGAAATACGGTTACAGTGAGTAATGTATCCCGTCTGAGGCTTGTGGAATCTGCTTAGATCACATGCTATGCATGGATAAGCAAGCAGTGTTAGGAGAAGGTGGTGGGTTGTGAGAAGGAGCAGCGGCAAATAGATGTTTTAGAACCGCTTGTCCCACCTGTGTATCTGCTTTGGAATGGGTGTCAATGCAGTAGTGTTGAGTGAAAGTGTGTACTGAGCTCCATGTAGCTGCTTTGCAAATTCTGTCTAAGGGGACATTTGTGATAAGAGCAAGAGTAGCTCCTGTGCTCCTTGTGGCGTGAGCTCTTGGAGTGAAAGGCAGTGTCTTATTGGATAATGAATAGCACAGTTGTATGCATCTGACTATCCATCTGGAGATGGCATTCTTGGAAAGGCGTTCTCCTTCTCTGCCTGGTGCTACGGAGACAAACAGTTGGTCTGTTTTCCTAAGTGGTCAGGTCTTGTTTACGTAGTATCCTACTATCCTACGTACTATCCTATCCACATCCAGTGTGTGAAGTTTAACCTCAGCTGACCTAGATGGATTCTGAAAGAAAGCCGGTAGCTCTATGGATTGGTTTATGTTGAATTTGGAAATTATTTTAGGAGAGAACATAGGATGTGTAAGTAAAACTAATTTGTCTTTATGGATGATAAATTATAAGTTACTCACGGTAGAGACTAACATACTCTTAGTCCGTAGTCCCCTTTCCGCCATATTGTATGGGCGTCCCTTCCAAGGGACGGAGTCGGAACCTTTTTCACGAGAAAAAATCTTCTTCCCCTTTAAATTTAATTTTTTTTAAACGTGTTTATTTTAAACAGGCAGGTTATGGCAATACAAAGCTTAATCACTTGCGACATGCAGCATAGAGTAATACCCTTTGACGCACCTCCCACCCCACCCTTCGGTCTCAAGTTCCTTCTTCACGTCCCTGTAGGGGATCTCCATCCTGAATAGTTCTCCTGGCCAGTTGGGGCTTGAAAGTCAGGGCCGGAAACCTTTGGTCAAAATCCAATACCAGACCCCAGATGTTGCGAAAGCGATGCAAAGTGCCTGCCCCGGCAGCCGTCACCTTCTCGGCGATCAGGATGTCCCAGATTTTCATCCACTAGAAAGGCATGAGAGGGCCTTCCGTCGTTTTCCAGGTGCGGGCTATCACGTTCCTGCCCGCAAGTAGGCATTGCGATAATAGTTTGGCCTTGGGGCCAGACCTTGGGTAGATCCCGGGAATCGGTGCTCCAAGGAGGATAGGTTCGGGGGCCAAGGGCAGTCGCACCTGGGTGATGTCCGCTATCGTCGCCAGGCATTGTTTCCAAAAGGCTTGAGCCTTGGGGCAGGACCATCACATGTGGAAGAAGGAGCCTATTTGGCCGCATTGCCTCCAGTATTGAGGGCTGAGTGTGGAGTTCATGTGGTGAAGTCTTAGGGGAGGGTAGTACCACCAGAGGAGGATCTTGTAGGCGCACTCTCTATTTGTGATGCATGATGAAGAGGTATGAGCCCGGGACCAGATCTCAACCCACTGTTGGTCTTCAATCGGATGGCCCAGGTCCGCTTCCCATAGGGCCATATACTGGGTCTTGGAGGTTAGGAAGTCCGTTTGGAGGCGTTTGTATAGAGTGGAGATTCTTCCTCGGGGCGGGAGCTCATTAATGGTCAATTCGATGGCCGTGTGGGGACGAGTAGCCGCCTGGCGAGTCTGTGGGTGGGTGCACCTTATTTGTATAGACTGGCACCAAATTACAAATCTCCTCCAGTTGTCGAAATTACAGTGTCTAGTGTTTGGTTTTCGTGCCTCCTTGCAGATTTCCATACACCGCTGTGGTAGATTAAGATGTCCGAACTCTATAACTTCAGGAGCCATTCTTCCAAGTTCATTGAGCGTGCACTCTTATTCCCCCGTGTTGAGTCAATAGGTTCGTCTGAAAAGGGAGTTTGATGGGATCGCACATCGCCAGTTTGCGCAGATGTGGATACCAGGTCGGTCTTGTCCACATGGGAGCAACTAGGATGAGCATCATCTGTTCTCTGTGAATCTTGTTCATTATCCTGCTCATTAAGGTAGTCGAGGCAGGGGTTTCGGGGGAGGGTGGGGGGGCGTAAGCAAATTTCCCTGACCAGTTCATCCACAGGGCGTTCCCCTTGGAGTCTGTTTGGGGGAACCTGGACTTGAATTCTGGGCATTGCTTGTTTTCTTCTGTAGTGAACAAGTCTAGAGTGGGGTACCACCACTGAGAGAAGAGGTGGTCTAGGACAATTCAGTCTAGTTGCCACTCGTGTTCCTCTGGTAGGGGATCTCTGCTCAGAGAGTCTGCTAGAGTGTTGAGTACCCCTGGAACTTGGGAGGATAGGGCCATCCCCGTCTGAGTACCCATCTCCATATTTTCTGCGCCAGCTTGGACAGACTTGGAGAGTTGAGTGCCCCCCTGATTGTCTAGACAGTGCTGCTGTCTGTCAGGATTTGCACCGACTGGTTTTTAAGTTGCGCTTTGAATGCTTGAAGTGCTTTGAATACTGATAGTAGTTCCAGCAGGTTGCTGTTGTTCTGTGCCGTGATGTGAGTCCACAGACCATATGCAGTGTGGTGAAGGTAATGAGACCCCCCCCCACCCGGAGAGTGATGCGTCTGTTGTGACAATCGCTTGTGCTTCTGGGTTGTGGAAGGGTTTTCCCTTTAACAGCTTTTGCTTTGTCCACCACCGTAGGCTTTGAACTAGTGTTGGCGAAACGACCACTAGATCGTCTCACTGACCAATTGCCTGAGACCAATGTTTCGCCAACCACTCCTGCATTGGGCACATGCGCAGACATGCGTGGGGGACCAAGTATATGCACAATGCCATCATGCCTAGTAAATGCACTTCTTTGCGTACGCTTTTCTGGAGACCGGCTTGATACTGACATATTTGCCGAAGCATGCTTTGCACTCTTTCCATGGACGGAAAGGCCAAGCCTGCTTTTGTGTCTAAGACAGCTCCCAGGAACAGTTTTGTTGTATTTGGTACAAGACTTGACTTCTCGTTTATTGAGAAACCCAATTGGAAAAGGTGGTTTATGGTTCTTTGTGTGTTTTGTTTGCAAAGACGGGGAGATTCCCCTGTGATCAGCCAGTCGTCCAGGTAGGGGCACACTGGGATTGCCTCCCTGCGCAGGTGCACTGCCACCACCGCCAGTACCTTTGGTGAATATCCTTGGAGGGTAGCACTTTGAATTGGTAGAGCTGGTTTGCTATTTTGAAACGCAAGAGTTTCCTGTGCTCTGGTAACATTGAAATATGAAAATAGGCATCTTTCATATACAGTGTTGCCATGTAATCTCCCCGTTTTAGCAGGGGGGGGGGGGTTACCTCTTGTAGCGTTGTCATGAAGAATTTTTGTGGCTTTACGTAAGTGTTTGTAGGGCGTAAGTCTAACACTGGGCACATAGTTGGATCATTTTTTGGCACAAGTAGGTTGAATAAATATCCTTTACCTCATTGGACGGCACAATCTCGATGGCGTCCATGAGAAGCAACGCGATGACCTCTGAGAAGGATGATCTGTTTTTCCTTTCTCGTCTTCCTTTGCCACGGGGGATGGTTTGATGGTTATTGTAGGAACTCCACACAACCTCCCGCTACAGTCCATAGCACCCACTTGTCCGTGGTTATTTTATTTTTTTTTTATTAAAATGATATGGTTCAAATATCTTTTATACAAACGAAAAATCTCTATCTTACTCCATTTTCTTTTCCCAATTAGATTCAAATAAGACATTAAAAAAGCTGACAATAGTGAAAATGTCTTTCTTTGTGCCAGCATGCAGAAATTTACTGCATCGGTCTTCAGGTGACAATTTGATTGTGGAGGATAGATACATGTCTCTGATTCGGGATTTGGTTTCATCGAGTGCCAGACATGAAGTAACTATGTGCTGTAAAGTTTCTAGTTCATTTTGTTGTTTGCAGAACCGACAGAAGTTGCCTGGATTGTAGTAGCTCTCTCGTTGGCATCAAGTTAAATCGGAATCGTTGGAAAGTAGGAAAGTGTCTTTGACAGAGGTGGATGGAAAGCGTTGCAAATATTACGGAAGACAATTTAATGGATGCCTGTCCATCTTGCATTCCAGATTAAGTTTTAGTTGTCTTTTGGCGTTGATAGTCGCTATCCAATCGTCACAAGCAAGTTTTTTTTGTTGCTTTTCCTGGGCGCTGAGTTAGCTGTTCAATGGATATATCTGCCATTGTTTTAATGTTTTCCGTATGGTTTTTCCAGGTTTGTAGTGCAGTTGCCCGAGTGGTGCGTTCTTTTTGCTGGAAAATATGTAGCATTGGGATATGCGAGTCAGAGACAATTTTCCTTTAAAGGTCTAGTTTTTGCCATGTTTGGAGTGAGGTAAGTGACTGAAGTGCTAGTTCGTATCGAATACGGGCCATCGGAAACGATTGAGGTAAAGAAAGAACTTTCCGCCAAAACATGCCTTCCAGACGCAGCCATATGGATCCATCGATGTTGATCATAGATTAGCTTCCATAGAGTAGAATAGCCATGACTTTTTGTCTGTAGAATGATAGGATTGGTTTTAATGTAAATTTTCCATATTTCAAGTGTAGGAACCGTCCCTGGTGGGCTAAAGATAGAGTTTTCGCCAATGAATAGCTGGACCAGTTTGTTTCAGTGGGTGATTGATTTATCCAAATCCCCAAGTATTTAACTGTTGTCACTTATTCAAGGGCTTGGTTATTGAGAAAAAATGGTTTCATGTGCGGTTTTGTTCTATGAGATGGAGCTAAGAGCATCACTTTTAATTTTTGGGTATTTATTTCAAGTTAATTTGTCTTCATATACATTTCTAGTTTTGACAAGGCTGTTTAAAGGCCTCTTGGAGTTTGTGAGCACAGAACAATATCGTCTGCATAAATCATGCAGGCGATAGTTGTGGCATTTAGTTTTGGGTTTGACAGTGGTGAGATTGTCTCGATTTCATAATCAGATGTAAATAAGTTGAAGAGCGTGGCCGCAAGTGGGCAACCTTGTTTGAGACCATTATTGGTTGGGATGGATTCCGTTACTGTACCGTCTTGTGATAATAGATGTTTCTCCGTAAAGTAACTTTATTGGTTCCAAGATATCATCGGGACAGCCCCATTTTCTTAATTTCGACCATAGCAGTGGTCTATTGACTAGGTCAAAAGCGAGTTTCAAATCTATAAATGCTGCATATATTTGCCTTTGATTATGGATGGCCACTTGTTTCAGCAGATTGAGTAGAAGTAGGTTGATGTTGGTTCCCACATATTTAACAAAACCTGTTTGTCTAGGTGCGTGTATGTTATTTGCTTTGGCCCAGATATTCAATTTGTCCAGCAGGAGATAAGCAAACATTTTCCCTAAGGGATCTAAAAGGGCAATGGGCCTGTAGTTGGAGGGGTCTTTTGTATCTCCTTTTTTAAAAATGGCTATCAAAATTGCTGTCTTCCAAGAAGGTGGAATAGTCTTGGTTTTGTTGATTGTTTCATAGATGTAAGAGGAGATAAATGCCCACCAAGTTTTGTTAGCTTTAATAAGTTCATTAGAGAGACCGTCCGGTCCCGAAGCACGTGTGGGGTTCAAGTTGGTGATGGCTTTTCTAGGTCTTCTAGTTGCCATGAAACAGGCCAGGTATGTTTTTGGGCACGGTCTTGGATATGTAGGTCAGAATTCATGTTATAGAGATTCCGAAAATGTCATTTCCATCCATGCTCGTCCACGTCAGTTGTCATCTTTTGTACCTTGGCTGTGGGGCCAATAGCTTCCATAGGTCTCTGGTGTTACGGTTTTTAAGAGCAAGCAGCATTTCGTTTTGACCTTTAAGTGCTCTGTTAGATCTCATCCAATTTTTGTACTGTTTTAATACTCGAATTTCGTCATGATCCTTGTGTGGAATCTGTTGTATTTTTTTATGTCGTTTCTCAGTTTCTTTTTTTTTCCTGCAATTATAGGTAAATAAGCATGTATATGACAATGTTTCTTATGAGCATTTGTTACTCTGGATAGTTTGAACGGAACCAAAAGTTGTGGATAATTTAACCGTTTGTCATCGGTCACAGCTGGTGAAGTAATTTGATGTGTTAATGTTGCCAGAGCATCTTGAGAGATCTTCAGTCTATTCTGTCCCGAGTTTATGACTAGTTCTGGCAGATTTAATTTGGTTTTCTGGGGAGTGTACATTTCCCACGTAATTGTCATTAGTGCATGATCGCTGTGATCTGTTTTCATGCTTTTTTTTGTATTAGCTTCAGTGCAATCTGGTTTGATGTATAGATGTAATCTATGATGGCACCAGATGTGCCACAGGTCCATGTATTTGTCGGCTTGTTGGTTTGAGTGTCAAGAAAGTACACTCTAATGAGGCCCCGGGTGGATATTTCTTTCAGCCATCGTCAGGCTCTTGGGGACATGTTCTTCTCTTTTAACTCAGTCCCTACGCTATCATAAAGTTGTAGGTTTAGATTGCCACATATTATTGGTTGAAAACCTGGATATTTGAGGGTCATTTCGTCGATGCAGGTAAAATACAGGTAGGTTGTCGATATATAAGTCAGAGTATCGTGATTTGGATACAGTCATTTATTTTAAATGAGTCCTTGATTCTGATATTACTTGACATTTTAATGAGGGTCAAGAGGCCTGTAGATGGGCGTCCTCTTTTGTTTTTTATTGCAGGAACCATCATTGTTGTGTATCCGTCACAGATTGGCTGGGTTGTAATCCATGATTCCTGGATGCAGATGATGTCATACTGTGAGAGGTCGTGTGACTGGTCACGAAAGAGATGGCTATGTCTTCGAGTGTTCCAGGAGCATAATGAAATTTCAGATCTAGAAGGTTGCAATGGTGTTTAAAGGGAGGAGACAGCGCTTCCGAGGTTGTTAATTGCGACCATTCCATTACTCTCCATATGTGATGCATAGTGTGATCCGGGTATTTATGGAAGGTTTTAGGATCTGTTAGATGAATATTTTGTGTTTGCCAGGCCTGTGTGTTGAGATTTTCATCTTCTGAGCTCCTTCGATTGTTGGCTATCTGATGTTCTCGTTTCTTTGAAGAGCCTTTTCTTCGTAAAGTTAGTTCCATCTATGCTTCTTTTTTGGAGTCAACATGTTGTATATCAAATCCCAGTGTGTTTAAGTTAGTTTTTTCTTTCATGATCAGATTTTTTACATTGGTGGAGTTACATTGGTGGAGTTAAGAAGTAGGTAGAATTGATCCAGATTCTGTTCATCTACGAATTCCACTGTGAGGATTTCTTGCGTTGTTATATTCTTTAGTTGTGGTATGGTGCTGAATAGATGTAGGACATTTGTTCTATTCATTGTCAGGTCTTGAATATCTGCTTCTACATGTCTCAGGAATACAGCTCGAGAAGGTTTAGGTTTCCTTGGATTAGAAAAAATTGGCTGTATTGATGTAACGGTTGATGATTTTTTATTTTTGAGGGCTATTTTGCGTCTGAGGTACAATGGAACCGTTAGGAGACTGGGCAACTTCATCTATCCATAACGTTGTGTTTGAGCTATCTTCAAATGTTAGACTCATTTGGAAGTCTTGCTGGGATTTAGTTTGCTCATATTCGTCCATAACGATGAGTGAGGTTTTGCTTGGCTGTATCTGTGCTTATTTCGAGTTGTCTAGTTCAGCGTCTGGGTATTGTGATAGATTTAATAGGGCATTCATTTGTGCATCATCAGAGGTTTCTTCCAGCCTGTTTTCACCTTGAGGTGTCGAGGTTCTTGTTTCTGCAGAAGTTTCAATTTGTATAAGGACGGTGGATGGCCCAGTTAAGTTTTTCGTTAATGGTTTATGCGGCACTGGTTTGGGCGTCATCAAATTAAGGAGAAAAGCTCTAGATCCAGTCTGCCTTTTTTTCATTTTTGGTTTATTTTGTGATTTTGAATGCAGGACGGTGGGCAGAAAAATTGGGTAGGTACTAGCCCCTGAATTCGCATTGTGTTCCATACTTTGAGGTTGCGCGTTCGAAGGTGCAGTGGAGGATGATGGGTTAGGATCTGAATTTGAGGTACATCCACCGCAGTTCTGGCGGTTTTTGCCCTTAGTCGCCATCTCATTCGTAGTTTGAGTAGGCCGTTGAGGAATCTCATTTGCAGGATTGCTTGGTCGATTCATGGAGGACATCATGGTGATTAGTTCCGAGGTGAGCTGGGTGTTATCTGCGCAATCTTTTCCGACGATATCTGACAATCGAGATTGCCACATTTGAGATATTTCGGCTTCATGGGCCAAGCGATCCTGGATCTTATGTACAAAGGCTTCTATGAAGATTTGTTTTGCGTGAATGAGAGCTAGTAGAGTTGCTTGATCTTTGCTCGCATCTACACGATTCTTGCATTTTCAGGAATGGTATCATTGTCTGTGATATTAACGCTATTAGCATATTTTGTAGATCCTGCATAGTAGTTGGAATGGATGGCATGTTGCCCGTTTCTTGCATGGAAGCGTTGTTCAGACAAGTCTGTGGTTTAATCTCTTTTGTTTCAATGAAGGGATTAGATTGCGTCAATGGTGAGATATGACGCATAAGGTTCTGCTTAGGAAATTCTGTGTTAGATGGAACACATTTTCCAAGGCCATCTAGATGACATGATGGCGGCATGGGAGATGAAGTATCATAATTTGAATGGCCAAAGGCTTCCTTATGCTTTTCCTGATTTGCCAAAAGTGCTTCGATCTCAATCATGTCCAGGGAGAGACGAACACTCTTTGGATTTCGTTGGGCTATGGGTGAATTTGTACTATCACGTGACAAACGTTTGCTTTCATAGAGTGATTGCCTTAGTCTTTTAGCTAATGCTGCTTTGTCCCGCTGTGAAATCACTGGCGTGAATTGTGACTCAACTTCTGGGTTCCAGTTTGGGAGGGTGGAGGAGATGGTTTGTGAAGTTTCAGAGTCAGCATGTTTTAATTGCTCAGCGGTAGATAGAAAAATAGTAGTGGACAAGTCACTCATGAGTTTTGATGTTCTGATCATACAAAGAGTCCTTTTTTGTGCTTAGCATTTCCATGCTATCTTTTGTTTGTACCGGGGTAGTTCTTGTGGGAGAAGTTAAGCTAGCATGTTGCATACGACCTTGTGGTGTTTGATCGATGGTTGTTGGTATAGTTGTGGGTGATATAGTAGCTGAGGTTTGAAGTTTCTTTGAACCGCTAGGGGTCAAGTGTGGCACCATGGTAAGTTCTCTTGTGCTTGCAAGTTCAGGTGAGCCGAAGAGGGGTGGGTATAGTTGAACACCCTTCAACTAAAAATCCTCGCCCATCAAAAAGCACTCTCTCTCCTTCTCAATAAGCCTCAAAATGAACTTCCTGAAACCACGCAAACTAAATCACCAACTCTTTTCGAATTCAAGGAAATGAGCGAAACTGAAGTCGCTGCCCTCCTCAAAACCATTAAACCCTCTAATTGTAAAGGTGATGCGTGACCAGCACAGCTCATTAAAGACTGTGCCCCCACCTTAGTACCCTTTATCACAGCGTTCATTAACGCCTCCTTCCAATCCGGTCCTGTCCCATCTGATCTCAAGGAAGCCGTCCGCCCGCTCCTTAAAAAACCCTCCCTCGACCCACTGGTCCCAGGGAACTACAGGCCCATCACTACAGTCCTGCTCCTCCTAAAAATTCTGGACAAAGCAGCCTACCTGCAAGTTCAGAAATACCTTGAGGACAACTGCCTTTTAGGTCTCCGACAGTCTGGTTTCCGTCCCTGCCACGGCACTGAAACGGCTCTCCTTGACCTTAAGAATCAAATGGACGACCTTAGAGACGCAGGCAAACCTGCGCTTCTCCTTCTCCTTCTCCTTGATTTATCGGCGGCGTTTGACCTGGTGGACCATAATACACTTTGTCACCACCTTGCCAAATCCGCCAACTTCTCCCCCAAAGCATGTGAATGGATCACCTCATTCCTGCAAGTTAGGGCTATGAAAGTCTTTTCCGACTCAGCCGGTGCCACACCGAGCCTTATCAAGTGCGGAGTTCCACAAGGGTCCTGCAGTGCACCCACCTTGTACAACCTGTTTACCAGGCCACTGTTCAAATTCTTGGACGCCCTCGGCATCTCATATACTAATTATGCAGATGATACTCAGGTACTCATTCCCCTCTCGGGTGATTACCAGGCCGATAGCAACACCCTCAACTCAATCTACTCTAAGATCCAATCGTGGATGGCCCAGAACTGGCTATGCCTCAACAGCCAAAAAACAGAACTTCTGTTGATTGGACCCCCCCCCTCCATCCTCAGCAAACTAGGCAATCAATACTACACCTTCGCTGTCGACAATATTCCCATTGCCGTCTCCCAAACGATCAAAACACTTGGCGTCTACCTTGACTCAGACCTGACCATGGATAGACAAATCAGCGCCATTGTCTCCTCATCTGCCTATTTCTCCAAACTTCTCAATGCAGTAAGACCTTTCCTTTCCCTGCCCAACTGCCTCACCATAGCTAGGGCAATCATCGGCTCACAACTTGATTAATGTAATGCCCTCCTGGCAGGGACCTCCAGCAAAAACATTGTCAAACTACAGGTGATCCAGAACAACGCACTCGGGGCTGCTACTGGGATCTCCAGGAGGGACCACATCTCCACCACAAGAAGGTAGGTGCACTGGTTGCCAGTTAAAGAAAGGATAATCTTCAAAACCCTCTCACTCGCCCACAAGTGCCTCCATGACCTAGCTCCTCCCTACCTGGCCTCTAGAATTCAGAAACTCTCCTCTCAAAGGCCTACCAGAATGGCCTACA
This sequence comes from Ambystoma mexicanum, assembly GCF_040938575.1. NCBI lineage: Eukaryota > Metazoa > Chordata > Amphibia > Caudata > Ambystomatidae > Ambystoma > Ambystoma mexicanum. Next base: position 647,026,353 of record NC_090923.1, read on the forward strand.
CCAACATGATCTCCACTCCCAAAAGCAAGAGAGTGCGCGCAGGTGGCACTAGCTTCCCGTCCATGGCCGCCTCTTTCTGGAACTCCCTTCCCGCTCACCTCAGGATGATTGACTCCCACCTGGCCCTCCGTAAAGCCATTAAAACCAGACTATTCGTTTGATTTGTCAAGTGTAAGCCTTAGCCTATCTTTGCTTACTTAACTTGCCTGTAACTAAGACTGTATCACTGTTTTACAATTAAGCTTTCTTTCATTGACTTGCAAGCGCCGCGATGCCCATGGGCTGTATGTTGCGCTATACAATTACAAATAAATAAATTAGTCATTAGTCTTCTGATCAGGCTTTGTTAGCTGGGATAGCTTTTCTTGTTCTATTTTCGCTCGTTGCCTAGTGTGAGGACCATTCTTAGACTCATTGAGCATGCTAGCAGTGATGGAATCCTCCATAAGAAGTAGCGTTTGGGCACACGATATCCAAACCACAGCACAGATTTTATAGCAAAGCGCAGTATTATTAGGGTTTTGCGAGAGTTGAAGTTACCGATTTCTTGGGCGGGTCTAACGGGATGCGACTTATTTGTGTAGAGAGCAGCTTTGAAACTGGCTTTCCTACAGAATCAGAGGCACTGCTCGCAAACCGCTGTACTGATGATTGAAGACTAAGTAATTTGTCGCACACTGTGTCAAAGGCAACAGCCCACAGTCCTCAGTGGCGATGATAATAGAAGACTAAATAGTTAGTCACACTGAGTCAAAGGCTACAGCCCACAGTCCTCAGTGTTCTATTTAGAATAGACTATTTCTTTGTTTCTGCCCTTTAACACTGATATACTCTGCTCATGAAAGTTCAAAGAGGGCGAATTTCCGCAAGAAGAATAGAAAGGTAAGTATAGAATGATTTACCTTTGTCTTGCGACCGCCATTCGTGAATGATTGGTGTTTTGTTGTGAGGCGGGACAGCGGCACAGCAAACATTCAGCAATGAAAGCTCTCGCCCTCTACACTCTCGGGTTTAACGCCGCAAGGGCGGATGGGAATTCTTTTTCGTCCGGCTTCCTGGAGTGGGCGTGGTCTCACAGGGGGCGTGTCCTTCACACACGTCGCGTCTGACCAGGTTTCTTTGTGCGTGGCTCGAAAGGCACCGCGGTTGCAGGCACAACAAACAGGGTCAATGATTCCAAAAAGTCTGCTCTCACTGAGCAAACAGCAAACCCGTGTTTATTCCCTCCCATGCGTGGGTGAAGTTTGAAATCCGTCCCCCTACTGGGGAGGCATGGTAGGGGACCTGTAGCGGGCTTTCGTTGCTTGGGAGGTGTTTCTCCACCTGTACATGTGGAGGCTCTCCCCCGGCCGGGGGATCTACGCTGGCCTCTCTGGTAACCCTGTGATGCCTGATCTTGGTTGTTATTCCAGGAAGAATTTTGACCTGGTCTGTAACCGCAGCCTCTCTGGGAATTTTGGCCACGAAAGTTGCGAAAACGGTTCTCGCCTCTCTGGCCAGGTGGCTTAATAGTTTGTTGCTTGAGGGACTTGAGGGCGTCGTATTCCTACTTGTCGGACTTCAGGGCGTCCTCTACAGCTTTGCTGAATAGGACTGCCTGTTCCACTGGCATATTAAGTAAAGTCGCCTGGGTCTCCAGCTTAAAGCCAGGCTGACAAAGCCAAGCATGGCGCTTGATTATGGTTCCTTCAGCGATTATTCGGCCTGCATTATCTGCAGCATCGAGGTTATTCTTGAGAAGGCAGTTGGAAGTAGCTTTGCCTTCAGCTGCTACTAAGGCAAGTTGAGACTTTAAAGGCTCGGGAGCAGAAGCTATTAGGTAGTTATTTCACCCCATTATGGCAATCATAACTTGCCAACAGTGTAGAATTGTTGGCAATTCTAGCTTGAAACGCTGCCGAAGTCGCTACCTTGCTTCATGGTATAGAGCTTCTTGCTCTCCTTGTCTGGGGGAGCCTCTGATCAGGCTGGTGATGTCCCTGCCCTTTGACGGGTAGTTGTGACCACGAGCGGATCCAGCTTAAGCTGGCCCCTGATATAGAGAGGCTCAGACGGCTCTGGGCGACAAAGTTTCTCTACCCGGTTTAATGCCGGTGGTTGGTTAGGTGCCTCTAGTGAAGTTTGGATTCTTCTCTGGACTGATTTTAAAATTGGGATGAATTGGGTGGCAGCCTTCTTGTCTACCAAAATATCCTTCACAAAGTCCTGGTCTTGCTGAGTATCATGTGTCTGGATACCAAAGTGATCAGATGCTTTGATTAATGTGTCTTTGTGGAGGAGCCGATTACCTACTGGAGAGTCAGGCACTGGGGAATCTTGTTGAATCGGTGAGGCCAGGGTATACACATCTGCCTCTTCATCACCATCATATTAATGATCAGAATGCTGGTAGTCCTCATTATCCCCTTCAGAGTCTGTATTAACGTGATAAGGCTCAGCTGCTGTACGAGACCTTTTTTGGCCGGGGCCTTGGATGAAGCCAGGGGCTGACAGCTGGAAGTCGGGGCTGAGAACGGGAAGCCTGAGTAGTAGGTGTAATCTGAAAGTTTTCGAAAGCCTGATGGTTTTTTATTAAAAAAAATTGCCCATAAAGGTCACTCTTGACATCACCCTATCTATGTCCTCTGCAGTCCATTGGGCTGAACTGGGGATGACCCCCAGGGTACTGGGGGTAGGGGCTTGTATTACGGGTGTAGGTGTGGATAGACCCTTATTTTGTAAGGATTCAGCCAAAGAACCCTCCTTTTGTGGGACAGGTATTGTTTCCTTAGAAGAGGTAGACTTGTCCTTATGAGACTTGTTTTTATGACTAGACTTTTTGGTATGAGTAGCCTTTAGCAGGCTCTCAGGGACATGTTTCTTAACCAGGTGTGACAAACCAGTGTTTTTTGGTCCTACAGCCGATTCGATGAATTATGTCGAATCTCGGCATTGGGATAGAACTCCGCCTCGTCTGCCGGCGTTCAGTCGATGCAGTTATATGGGCGCCGTCTTTCAGGTTTGGAGGCCTGTCGTGGGGCGGTTGGGACCTTAAGTGCCAGAGGACAGGGAATCTACAGATCTTCCCCTTGACGCCATATCTGGGCGTTTGGTCATCGGTGTGTGTAGTGGAAGTATTCTTGCCACCAGGTGTAGTCCCTGTAACAGAGCTGCTGGCCTGTCTCTTAGGGTCAGGGGCTTGCACTTGGGAACTTGGCTGTTGCCATCATCCTCGCTGTCCAAAAAGACGCCAACGTTGCCGTCACTGGAAGCTCCCTCCACGTCAATGGTGGTCTCAGCCTGCATTGTGTGATGGGCCCAGCGCTTGGTTCTGCGATCTTTAAGAGCCTTAGGTTTGAAGAGCTTGCAGGCTCAACAATGCCCCTTGGCATGGTCGTGGTACAGACGCGTGTTGCACACTCTGTATTTGTCGATCCACTGACATTTTTTATTAAACATGGGGCAGAATTTAAATGGTGTTCTATTCATGTTTGGTAAAGGCAGCCATGCGAGAAAGGGAAAGGTTGGGAAAATACACTGTACAATGACCGCCTCCCACTCTCCCTACTGTAAGGGCCTTCCTAGGTCAAAAGGGTCAGTCGAATCTTGAATTCGTCCAATGACTTCGTCTTTTCCTTTTTGTGTTTGCACCTAGGAAGCAGTTCTATTTTAAATGCACAGCATTGCATGTCCAACCATCACACAAGCACTGCCTCAAATGCCCCAGTAATGCCATCCTATCCTACTTAATGGTTTATATGTATCACAAAGTCATCAACTCTAATAAACAGCCTCATGTCTAGTTGCTGCTACCAAGTCATGCACAGCTTCAAAAGCCACAATACCACCAGTTAACGTCTTAAGCATGATAACGAAAAGTACAGCACTCGCTTGTTTGGTTGCTGCCATCATAGGCCAAATGCAGGCTGGAATGCCTCAGTATTACCACCCAATGCCAGTAAATGCCTGTTGGGGAGAATTCTCATTTATGGCTACTTTCCCTTACCTAGTGAGTCCCTCAGAAGCTTTGCTGGATTTCTGGGGTTTATTTTATTTCCACTTGGTAAGAGTGTGAGCCTTTTTCCCACTCTTACAGTGTATTTTTTGTGTGTGTTGTACTTTTTGTGCTCATGGGCTATGGAATGTCATCAACTCCCTAGGCATCATCTTTTTACTTGTGTGTCACACAGCACCTTTAGTGCAGTGACACAGGGATGTCTTTTAGACTTCCCTTGTGAACTCAATTTCTGGGGATGACTACTGTCCCCCAGAAACATGTAAAGTCACAATTGGCTTTACTAGTCCTTTTAAATACAGATCCAGTACAAACCATCTTACAATGGAGTACTGGAGGGGAATATCTTTCCCCTGTCCTTCTGTAACTCAAGAGGCACTTTGTATCCCCCTTCCCGACTCGACATGGCTAGTGGCAGTGGTAAATATCATTTTTACACGGATTCCTGTGTTAATGTTCTGGCTGTGGTGACAGACTAACATAAAACCTGCTACCCCATAACGTTTTTATCTTGGGTCCTAGCGTGGTTTTTTGCCATTTCGTTTTGGAAAGGTCTTTCTTGTGGTTTGCTTTTTGCGCCAAACCAGGTTTGGTTTCTTTGTTCGCTGTCCTTTGGCGGGCTTCTGCAAAGAAGCCCTCCTTTGGCGTCTGGGTGTCTAGGTAGGCTGAATGTGAGGGAGGGGTTTAGTAACCCCCTGCACAGGGTCTCCTTGGAGACCCAAGTCGCACTCTGTGTCGATTGGCTGAGGTGGCTGTCCAGGCCGGACAACCCCCCTGCTGTGTGATTGACAGCCAGGCTGTGTGTATGGGGGATTTTGGCATAAGAGGCAGGACTCTTGGACTGGAAGAGAAGCGGAGAAGAAGACGGCTGCTGCAACTCCTAGATCCCAGTGAAGCCCTGCTGCAGTCCTGAGATATCTACCCTTCAACGACAGAGAAGATACAGTTCAGAGTCTTCTTCCCTTGAGCCTGGTGGGATCAACCAGCTCACCTTCAACAGTCAGAGAATCCTCTTCTGGGTCGAAATCACTGCACAGAGCCGCAGTGGTCCAGATAGCCATCAGAACAGCCCTCTCCTGTTTTTAAGGTGCGCATCTTTTATTCATCGTTGCTTAGCTGCTGCTGGCCTCATCCATGGGTAGTGCCCCAGTCCTTGTCCCCACGACTGAAGCTTCAAAAACCGCGAGTCTGCAGGAACTACCAGGAACAACTGCCGTAGCACCAGCTTTCTTCATCCGAATAAGGTACTGTGTCCATTTGGTGGTTCTCTCCGTCCGACCTTGAGAAATCGGGGTGAACCCTTTCCCCTTTCCGAAGGCTTGTCCTTTCTTCCTTCTGTCTTATAACTTGTGCTTCCCCTTTGACAATACCTAGTACTCCTGGCAAATTTTAATCGTGAACTGTTCTAACCGTGTGATCCTCGACAACAGAGCCCCTGCTCCATTTGACACTGGCGCAGGCCTATTGACCTTTATCTGCCTCTTAGAAAACATCCTCTGATTCCTTTGCCTTGACAAAAGTATTGCCTATGATTTTTACCTACTATTGCCTTGTTTTAATTTTATGTGCTAAGTGTGTTTGACTTCGGGTGTATTTCTTCTCGCGGGTACGGGTTATTTTCTAAGACCGAACTGTCATTACTGTCAAAAAGTGATCACGTATTAAAGTGATCACGTTATAACCCACGGTAATGTGTTTGTTTCGAAACACCGGTCTGTCAAATTCTTGTGTACTTACCTCGAATTGACCTGAACAAGAGGAATTGATTGTGCGTAGTATATTTAGAGTGTGGTTTCATGTAATAAAAGTGAAGTGTTTTGTGAACAGATGGTTTATATATAAATGTGCTTATATTTTTTTTACCAGAAACCTTGCTTCAATGTTCGTTTGAGTCACAGTAATTGCAGTCCTTTGTCTACTCTCTATTACTGCTCATTTCCTCTTGAGATAAGTCTCAGTTTCGTTTCTGAACTGTCTTTCTACTAGTAACCAATCAATGGTCTCTGGGTCATACTGCCCCCAGCCAACGACTGCCTCTACCTAAGCCCCTGCTCAGGCAGGATCTTCAGATTTGGTAGCATGTAAAGTGGCAGTAGGACCAGGAGAAGAGCCGCAGAGGGGGAGGCGGGAGGGTTCGCATGTGAATCCATGCCAGACCCATGCTGGAATCCATGCCACACCCATGCTGGAGAACAGTTACAGGTAAGTAACTTGTTCCTTCTCCAGCATGGGGCCTGGCATGGATTCACATGCTCATGAATACAAGAATACATAACAGTACACACATGCACAACAACAGGAGGTGGCAAGACTCAACATTAAGCATCTCTTACCTCCTCACCAGGCTCACCTTCAGGCGAACAGGTTGCGCAGCAGTGCCTGGCCGACTCTGGACTCCTCCCTGGAATACCGGTCGACGCAGTAGAATCTCGTGAAGGTGTGCGTCGACCTCCACGTAGCAGCCCTGCAGATGTCCAGCAGGGGCACACCAGACAGGAATTCCGTGGTAGCAGCGATCGCTCTAGTTGAATGGGCTCGCGGACGGCCGTGCAACTGTCGGTTTGCCAACCGGTGACAGTGCATGATGCAGCCGGAGAGCCATCTGGAAATGGAAGCCTTCGAGGGGGCCTTCCCTTGGTTCACAGGTTCAACGTTCACAAACAGCTGTGACTTCTTCCGAAAACTCTTTGTGCAGTCCACGTAGAACTTCAGCGCTCTAGCCACATCCAGCAAGTGCAAAGTCCTCTCAGCTGGCGACCAAGGCGACGGGAAGAAAACAGGTAACACCAAGGGCTCGTTGAGATGCAAGTCCGACAGCACCTTGGGCATGAAGGAGGGGTGCATCCTCAGCAACACCCTCGTCTCGTGGAATGTCAGGTATGGAGGTTTACAGGAGAGGGCCTGGATCTCTCGCACTCGTCGTGCGGAGGTGATGGCCACAGCAAACGCTGTCTTACACGACAGGAACTTCAATGGTGCCGAATGTAAAGGCTCGAATGGCGGCCCCATGAGCCTTGTCAGCACCACATTGAGCTCCCACGCCGGGGCTGGAGCCTTCACCTGCGGGAACTATTGGAACAGTCCTTTCATTAACTCCTTCACCAGGCGATGAGACCATAGAGATGACCGCCCCCGAGTTCTGGTGTAGCGGTCGATAGCCGCTAGATGGATCTTGATGGAGGCATGAGCCAGCCCCGCCTTGGCTAGTGATAGCAAGTACGGCAGCACTTGAGGGGCCGTAATCCGCAGAGGGTTAATCTTCTGTGCACGGTACCAGACAGAGAACCACTTCCATTTGTGTCCATAGAACTTGAGAGTCGAGGACACCCTGGCCTTTGCAAGCACCTACTTGCGGTCCGCCGGGATATCGTACCCACCAAACTCTAGTGCTGCAGGAGCCAGGCCTGCAGGTTCAGCGATCCTCGGTCGTGATGGAGGATGGCGCCTCCTTCCCTGGTGAGAAGATCTGCATCCGTCTGTAGTTTGACCGGGTGGGAACGCTGACAAGTCCAGAAGGTCCGGAAACAAGTTCTGCCTCGGCCATGCTGGTGCGCGAGGATCATCCTGTACCGTGACCGTCTGAGTTGACTGATGAGTCGCAGCAGCAACGGCAACAGGGGCAAACTCATACAGGGACAGGCCGCCCCAGGGGAATAAGAAGGCATCGCCCATGCTCCCCAGCTGAGGAAACCTGCTGGTGAACCGCCGTCACTTGGCATTCGTCGCCGTCACAAATAGGTCGATCTCGGGATTGTCCCATCGTCGGAACAGGAGATCCACTTGATCCCTGCCGCAGTTCTCACTCGTGGCACGAGCGCAGCTCCCTGCTGAGTGAGTCGGCGATGGTGTTCTTTATTCCTGCCAGATGGAAGAGTACCAGGAACATCTCCTGGGCGATGGCCCAGTGCTTCAGATCCTGCGCTTCCTTGGATAGGGCTGGGGATCTGGTGCGCCCCCACCCCCCCCCTGCTTCCAGATGTAAAACAACATGGTGGTGTTGTCGGTGAAGACCATTACCACTTTGCCCTTGAGGGATGGAAGGCACGACCTGAAGGCCCAGAACACTGCTCGGAGCTCCAGGACATTGATCTGTAGTGACCTCTCCTCTGGGCACCAAAGGCCTCTTGCGTGGAGATCTCAGGTGTGCGGCCCCCATCCCTCCAGGGAGGCGTCAGTCGTCACCGTCTCCTGATGTGCCGGCGTCTGAAAGTCCATGCCCGACGTTAGATGCGCGCGCGTGCCCCACCACCGGATCGCTTGATGGAAAGTCTCATTGAGTGAGATCCTGTCTTCGAAGCTGCCCGCCGCCTGCATCCAACGGTCGTCGAGGAACTCCTGCAGTGGTCGCATCCGTAACCTGCCTAGGCGCACGAGGACATCATTCCGAGTAGGGACTTGATGGATCGCACTCTGGCCACGTCCATGGTCAACAGCCGTTGTACCTTGCCCAGGATGGCCTTCATCCTTTCCTCCGACGGCAAGGCCAGTTGCGCCACTGTGTCTAGTCTGGCTCCCAGGAACAGGGCGTCTTGCGACGGTACCAAGTGGGATTTGCGAAGTTGATTGAGAATCCCAGATCCTTGAGGAGTTGGACGGTCTTCGCTGTGTGATCGAAGGCGAGTTCCCTTGACTTTGCTCGGATGAGCCAATCTTCCAGTTAGGGGTAGACGTGGATCCCCTGCAGGCACAGCCGCGCCGCCACTGGTGCTAGGCACTTGGTGAACACTCTGGGCGCCGACTTCAATCCGAAGGGAAGGGCATTGAACTGATAGTGTCGCCCCTGGACCAGAAATCGTAGGAATTTTTGATCTCCTTTTAGAATGGGGTTGTGGAAGTAGGCATCCTTCAAGTCCAGCGACGATAGGAAGACGCCTTCCTCCAGCTGTCCCAGCACGTGCTGGAGGGTGACCATCCGGAATTTCTGGGACTTGATGTACTTGTTTAGACGACTAAGGTCCAGGATGGGTCGCCAACCGCCGGTGGTCTTCTGGACGAGGAAGTACCGCGAGCACCAGAGCCTCTTTGGGGCAAGTTCGATAGCTCCCTTTCTTAGCATCGCTTGCACCTCCAGCAGCAGTTGAGGGACGTGGTTTTCCATCCTGGCCACGGGTGGAATACGGGGACACCTTTTCAGAAATTCCAGAGTGTGCCCGCGGGCCAGGGTATTCAGCACCCAACGGCCGGTGGAGATGGACTCCCACACGCTGACGAATTTCGTCAGCTGGCCTCCCACCGGGGTGCTCGGGTGGGGGCCCGACGCCACGGCCGTTTCAATCCTGTTTCGTTGCGGCCTTGCCACCTTGGTGGACAGCGGGATCCTCCAGTCTTGCCGCATCCTCTGTAGGCTTCCTGCAACGAGGAGCGGGCCGCTTGGCGGTACGCAGAGGAACCGCCGCCGAATCCTTTTGAGGCACCTTGCTTGCCTCCGGAGTTCCGAAAGGACGGCCGTCGTTGAAGAACGCCCAAGGCCTGAGCCGTTCCGGAGTCCGCCTTAATGGCCTGCAGTGACTCGCCCACTGTCTTGCCAAACAGGTTGTTCCCGTTGAAGGGCATGCCCAGAATCCTGGTCTAAACGTCCTGGCGGAAATCGGTGGCCTTGAGTCAACTGAGCCGGCCAAGGCAAACGCTGTTGCCCATCTGGCGAAAACCGGTGTCGGCGATGTCGGTGGCACCGTTATGGCGTGGTCTGAAGCCACCTAGTCTTCCTGTAGGATTTCTAGGGCTTCAGCCCTCTTGTCGTCCGGGAGGAAGTCCAGGAGCGGAGCGATCTTGAACCACAACTCCCTGTCGTAGCGTGCCACGATAGCGAGGGCGTTGGTCGCTTTAATCGTCGTCGCCGCCGAGATGACCCGTCGTCCCATGGTGTCCAGCTTCTTCCCCTCGCCGTCCGGTGGGGAAGTCGATGTGGAGGCCGCACCCCCCCCGCTTGTAGAAGTTGAGGCCGTTGCTCCGCCGATTTCTTCTTGGCCGCCGCAGAGACCACTGAATCCGGGGACGGCTGTGCTCTGAGGCACATAGAGGCAGAGTCTGGGACCCAGTACTTCTTCTCGTACCGGTCTCTCTTAACAGAAGCCGTGGCCGGGTTCTTCAGGAGTGCCAGCCCCTCGTCCCAGATGTCGTCTAGTAACAAGACTGAGAGGACAGTCTTCCTCTTGGCCTTCCGTCGTTGGTAGAGGAAGCCCCCCTTCTGTACCTCGGGGCAGAGCTGGAAGAGCTCAGATGCCCTGGCGATCATGGCGTGAAAGGAGCCAATTTCGTCGGGGGGTGGAGGCCCAGGGAGGTGGTGATGGGAGGTCCATCTCATCATCACCACCGTCATCGTCCGTCCCCGTCGTCGCCGCCTCCGTTCCAGTCTCATTTCTTGAGGAAGGGGGTGAAGGGTCGAAAGGGGGAGGAGGATGGACTCGTCTCCGCTTGTTAGGTGGGCTCCCCGACGGTCCAGGCTCCGCTGAGTCGTCAGTGGGGAGTAAGGGCATCCGTGTCCTTATCTCTGTACACAGGACCTATATAGCCATCAAGATAACTCCTGTACTGTCCCCTGGTACGGGTACTGGCTGCAACGGGACTGACGGCTGGGGCGTGGGGCCCTCCGCGGCCCTATCTTCCTCGTCAGCACCTGTGTTGCTCTCTTCGTCGGCCTCGTCGGGATCCTTCTCATGGGCCCCGGATTCGTCAGACTTCCTGTCCAGGATCTTTTGGACGCTAGCCAACCCATCTTCAGAGGTGGTATCCGTGTCCGTTATGGCTACCGTGCCCCCCTCTTTCTCTTGCTGGGGTTTCACGGGGGTCTTCTCGATAGGCAGAAAAGAGGATTCCCTCCAGGGTGGCAGGGAAACTCTAGCCCCTGAAGTCGTCTCGACTGGGGAAGCCTTCGTAGGTCTCGCCAGAGCCCTACCACGACTCTTTCAATCGAGGCCTTAGTCGGGTGAATCAGGGCCTTCACGACCTTCGGCGTGCTGAGGCCTTCACCTTGGGAGGAGAGGGGGGGTGTCACCACCTCGCTCCCCCTCTGCTGTCTCCGTTGGGATCGACCGGGGCGTCGCCCGAAGCTTACCTGGGTTCTCCGACTTCCTCTTCACCAAGCCAGAGCGTTGGCTCGTGGTTGATGGCGTCTGATAATGCGCCCTGCCTGGCAGCCCAGGAGCCCGACCGATCGGCACTCCGGGTGCCTGCGGACTTGCAGTGATTTGCCTTTTGTTGGGCCCCCGTCGCTAGAGCGCCCTCAAGGGTCTTAGAAGACCACTCAGACTTCTTACTCTTCTCACCTGCTGCTGGGCTCTTCCCCTCCAGCCAGTTGGTGAGCTGACGACGATCCTTTATTGTCTATTCGGACATGTTCTTACAAAACGCACAGTCCTTCTCCACGTGCGATTTGTCGTCGTGAAGGCAGTAGAGGCACCAAGAGTGCTCATCCTCAAAGACGTTCTGCAGTCCGCATCCAGGGCAGATCCTGAACAGCTTGGATCCAACTGGCGTCATACTTTTGTCCCGGGCCATGTCCACGAGGGGTAGGTCTCAAAGATCTTCTGGGATCCTCTGAGAAGTGGAAACTTGACGAAAAGATGCCCTTGAGGGGCGTTGAAAATTCCGAAAACGGGTCCCCGTTGATTGTAAGTAGAATCAGTGGAGCTTGAGGCTCGATTGACTGAAAATATAAGAGTAAACTCTTCGAAAAATCGCAAAACGCTGTAAAAGCTCGAGAGCTACAGCACGAGTACTCCCAACACTTGAACGTGCAGTAAAAATCTGAAGATGGCTGCTATTAGAGGGGCTTAGGTAGAGGGCAGTCATTGGCTGGGGGCAGTATGACCCAGAGACCAGTGATTGGTTACTATTAGAAAAACTGTTCAGAAACTAAACTGAAACCGAGGATTCCCAGCCTGACGACGGGGAATATTCATGAGCATGTGAATCCATGCCAGACCCCATGCTGGAGAAATTGTACTATCACTTTTAGTCTTAATTATATGTAGTGTTCCCTAAGGGTACTGCATGTGATTCTGCCTAACACTGGTGTCAGCAATGGGATTTTTAAGTATAGTGATTACACTTGGAGTGCTGCCATTACCTTGGGTCAACTAGCCACAAGGCTAAACACCACTAAAGTCTATTAATTGAAAAATAATGTCAAATATTGAAAACTACAGTGAGGAGAGCCTCTTAAAATTACACTGCTGAGGTTTTAAGAAGCATATGTAGGGAACAGAGCCTCCCTGGTAAAGGAAAGAAATCTGAACTGGTTGCTAAGTCATTGGGAAAACAAAACCTGAAGAGTGGGTCAGAAGGGCCTACTGCTCCAGTAAATGTGGATAATGATGTTTCTGATTCTGAGAGTGTTGGATTAGAAGGAGTAGATGAGTCTATGTTAGAAGGCCCTGCAAATCATCTACCTGCCCAGAAACCAGAACAGCTATCCACAAGGACCCCATCAGGTCCTACACTCACTCCTGAATTTATTGCACTTGAGAAAATGAGATTTGAGTTGGAAGTGAAATGTATTGAGGCACAAACCACCATGAAACATCAAGAGTTAAGGCTCAGGGAAATGGAGATGGCTCATGCTTTAGAAATGAAGAAATTGTCTGTAGAAAATGCTTCTCTCCCAGGATCTTCTAGGTTTTCTAGTCCTAAGAGACCCCATATGCCAAAGGAAATGATATGTATGAGACTAAACAATGTTTTGGATTGGTTAGCAATGTTTGAATATAATCATGGGATTCAGGGTATCTCAGGGAATCAGTTGATTCCTTGGATTTTCTCTAGGCTTCCCCCGTTGCAAGTGATGCTGTAATGGAGTTGGGGCAGGAGGGTAAGCAGGATGATGAGTGCGTGAAGCTAGCTTTGATAGCTAGATTTGGGAAGACCCCTTCCCAGTACCTTAAGAGGTTTAGGACCCTCAAAAAGCATGATGGTACCCCTTGGGCTACCTGGGTGTGTGAATGTTTGAAAAACTTAGATAGTTGGGTTAAGGGTTACAAAGTGAACACTTATGAAGGTTTGAGAAATCTTGTTATGTTGGAGTCAATTTATGATGCCTGCTCTTCTGAGCTCAGACAGCACCTAGCTGATTCTAAGGGAATGGATCCTAGGAAGTTAGCTAAGGCTGCTGATGTGTGGGTTGCCAACAGGGCTACCCTCAAGGATTCTGGGGCAACTCAGAAGGAGGACGAGGGAAAGCAGCCAAAGAAAGATAACAAGGAGAATTCTAATATCTCTCATCCAGAAGAGGTCCCCAAACATAACCCGGGTAAGCCACATGGGAAACCAAATAGGGCTAGTGAATCCTCTGGTGCTCAACCAGAGGGAAGTCAGCAGAAGCCCCCATTCCAGAGAGCATTTGGTAAATGCTATGTGCGTGGGTCAACTGACCATATCAAAGGAGATCCCAGGTGCAAGGGTAAACCTGCAGGGATCAGCACTGCCTCCTTAGCCTTCTCCCCAGAGGAAGAAGTACAAATGGCTAGTGCTCACTCTGAACTGTTTGCTGAAGCAACCTTGAGTCTTCAGGCAACTGTATCCTTAGAGTCCATGGGTCTGGGTCAGAAACAGAAGTTAAATGTCTATAACTCCATTCCAGAAAACTCAGAATATTACATGGACAGTGTTCTTGTCAATGGCCAGGATACTCCTGCCAGGAGAGACACTGGGGCCAGCAGAACAGTAGTGGATGAAAGCTTTTTCGAGCCTGAGGATGTTGATAAGGCACCCAAAGGTCCCACTAAACTTTCTGGGGGCCCTGTCCAGTTGGTTCCAATTCTGCCAGCTCTCATTCAGTGTAATAACATGACAGTGAGTATTCCGGTCAGTGTCCAGAGTGAGGTGCCTGGGAGAGTCCTGTTGGGGAATGATCTAAAAGCTCTCGGAGTAGTATCCAGTACCCCCAGGCCTCCCAGTAAGGAGAAACAGAACCAAACCAAATTGGTTAGAGACACAACCTTGAGGAACCACTCTGAGTCTGTGGGAACCTCTACTGAGAACCCCACTAAAAGCCCTGGTGTTAGCAAGTTGACCTCTAACTCAGGCAAATCTGAGGCTGGTACAGTAGGGAAATGGGAGCCTCCACCAAGCTCCATCATTGACCATCCAATTGTAAAATCCTTGACCCCTCCTGCTTCTGCGGAAGAGGCGGATAGACAAATTGGACCCCTCTCTAGGCCTGTGAGAACTGGAAATTCTCAAAGCTGGTGGAAAACCAGGAAAAATAGGTCTCGGGCTAAAAAACTAAGACAGTTGGATCTTCTACTGAAGACTCCAACATAAAACCTAGCAGCATGTACCTTGCTGCTAGGCCACAACCATTCCATCCAAAATACCCGAGACCCAACCTGCTGTTGTGAAAGAGGTGGTGAGGAACCATGGAGGCCCCTCTAGATCTAAGGGATTCCTTTCCAAGGGCCCCTTGAAAAAGTCTACTGTAGGTTCAGAGGTTGTTACAACGTCTGAGGGACTGCAAGATCAGATCCCCTATACAATAAAAAATAGTTATGTACCTCAACAGGTTTGTAGGTCATATAGTCTACAAATAAAGAAGTCACCAGCAAAACTCGGATAGTCTCTCTAGGATGTTTTTAACCGACTAGAGGTAAGAGATCCATCCAGGAGTGGATTAAATCCTCCTGTCCCTTAGTTTGGGGGCGGCAGGGGGCGAGTGTTAGGGAGAATTCTCATTTATGGCTAAATTCTCTTACCTATTGAGTCCCTCAGCAGCTTTGCTGGATTTCTGGGGTTTATTTTTTTCCACTTGGTAAGAGTGTGAGCCTTTTTCCCACTCTTGCAGTGTATTTTTTGTGTGTATTGTACTTTTTGTGCTCCTGGGCTATGGAGTGTCCTCAACTCCCTAGGCATCATCTTTTTGCTTGTGTGTCACACAACACCTTTAGTGCAGTGACACAGGGATGTCTTTTAGACTTCCCTTGTGAACTCCATTTCTGGGGATGACTACTGTCCACCCAGAAACATGTAAAGTCATCATTGTCTTTACTAGTCCTTTTAAAATACAGATCCAGTACACACCATCTTACAATGGCGTACTGGAGGGGAATATCTTTCCCCTGTCCTTCTGTAACTCAAGGGGCACTTTGTATCACCCTTCCCGACTCGACATGGTTGGTGGCAGTGGTAACTATCATTTTTGCATGGATTCCCGTGTTAATGTTCTGGCTATGGTGACAGACTCGAACATAAAACCCGCTACCCCATATTGTTTTTATCTTGGGTCCTAGCGTGGTTTTTCACCATTTCGAGTTGGAAAGGACTTTCTTATTGTTTGCTTTTCTTGCCAAACCAGGTTTGGTTTCTTTGTTTGCTGTCCTTTGGCGTCTAGGTGGGCTGAATGTGAGGGAGGTGTTTAGTAACCCCCTGCACAGGGTCTCTTTGGAGACCCAAGTCAGACTCTGTGTCGATTGGCTGAGGTGGTTGTCCGGGCCGGACAACCCCCCTGCTGTGTGACAGCCAGGCTGTGTGAATGGGGGATTTTGCCATAAAAAGGCAGGACTCTTGGGCTAGAAGGCAGAGTCACCACTGGAACTACAAGGAACCGAAGAAAAGCAGAGAAGAAGACTACACTCTTTGTGCAGCCGAGCGTTGGAGAGCAGTCGCCGGTGGCCTGAGGGATCAGCAGACGTCGGCAAGCCCTGCCAGGCCCCCGCGGGCCTCCGTGAGTCCTTGCCTGTGATTGCCTAATTGTTTTGTTTACTTGGCATTCGCGCTCTGAGCGCGCGTTGTGTGTTGCCTGCCCCCCCCACCCACTTCCTGGTCCTGGTCTCCCTTCCCGCCTTCCTGCCCGCCCACACCCCCTTCCCCTTCCCCTCCTCCCTCCGCCTATATCCTTCCCCTTCCTGGGCAGCCCCCCTGCCCGGCAGCCCCCGGCTAAGGGCCCATTAGGCAAAGCCCGGCTCCTACAGTTGCGGCTCCCTGTGTGTCTGCAGGTGTCCGCAGGGGACGCCAGGCGCCTGGACTCTCTCGCCACCTTCTCGTGTCCCATAGTTGTGGTAAACTTGGTTTTTTCCCCCCTCGCAGGATTCTCAAACTTAGGTGGCATTTGTACCTAATACGCACTCACTGTCTAAATGTGGTAAACTTGGTTTTTTTCCCCCTCGCAGGATTCTCAAACTTAGGTGGCATTTGTACCTAATACGCACTCACTGTCTAAATGTGGTAAACTTGTTTTTTTTCCCCCTCGCAGGATTCTCAAACTTAGGTGGCATTTGTAGTAATACGCACTCACTGCCTAAATGTGGTAAACCTGGGCGTGCCGCTCACTTCCTGCCTGCGTGCGTGCTCTTGCTTCGTCTGTCCCCCCCCTTTCCCCCTACTCCATGGTGCTCTCTATCTCGCCCATCTTCTCTAACTGCTTCTCTATTGACTATCCTCCTCTCCTCACTAAATCTGGTAGGAAAAAGTTTAAAAAGGACATCCTGGTCTCCAACCCAGGCCTCCCTATCGCTGACACCTACACTAGTGCCTGCTCCAAGGAAACTCTTACCGACATCCTCTTTTTCGTGCCCTCGCCTGACCTATGGACCCTTCATATGGTCTCTGTGCTCTCTCCTTTCTCCTCTTCTCCCATTAATGGTGGCACCCGTTGGGATGTCCTCTTGGCCTCCTTCCTCTCCTCTAAGGCCATCATTAATGTCTACACTAATGGGACTGTCCTGGTCCAAGGTCCTCAGGCCAACCTTCACCTCTTTGATAGACGCTTCCCACGCCTCATCAACTTCCTTTCCTCTCCTGCTGTCCCCCCTCATCTGTCCTCGGCTACCTTGCCTCTACCCTCCCTCCCTGCGCCATCTCTTGCTCCTTCTTCACCTCCCTCTTCTACACCTCCGCAGGGCGTACCTCTGATCTGTACCCCTCCCCGGAAATCCTTCAAGGATGGCAACCTTCTCCACATTGCCACACTCAACGCTCGCTCTGCCATCAGGCATTCCTCTGATATCTGTCACCTTCTTGAGGAACTGGACCTTGACGTCCTCGGTCTTACTGAGACATGGTACACGGCCAGCTCTGTCACCAGCTTTGACACACTCCTACCTGATGGCTACAAGATCCTCTCCCTGCCCAGACCCAACCGTGCAGGGGGGGGGGGGGGGGTAGCCCTTATCTTCCCTGAGTGGACTCCTGCCACTGTCACTCCTACGCAGACCTACTCCTCTTTTGAATGTCTTGTCTGCCGACTCTCTCTCTCTCTCTTCTCCTAGCCATTCCCTTACCGTGGCTACTATCTATCGGCCACCTGGTCAAATTTCCTCCTTCCTCTCTGAGTGGGCTGACCTCTCCTCCTCACTCCTGTCCTCTACCACTCAACTCCTCTTTCTTGGTGACTTCAACATCCACCTAGATGCCTCCTGTCCCCCCACTGGACTCTTTCGTGACTTCTGCGACTCTCTCTCACTCTCTATTCTCCCGTCTGGGCCTACTCATTCTGCAGGGCACACTCTTGATGCTCTGATCTCTTCTGACCTTCCCCTCTCTGTCCCTCTCTCCACTCCTCTCTCCTGGAGTGATCACTTTCTCCTATCCTCCCACCTCACCCTCCCTACCCCACAGGCAAAGCCACCCTCATCATTGCCACCCACCTTCTCGGTCATCCGACCCATGAAGCGCGTGTCAGTTCCGGCTTTCGCTGCCACCTTCTCTCCTCCCCCTCCCCCTTTGCCCTCTCCTTGCTCCACTCTGCTATATCTGATACTCTTGATATCCTTGCCCCTGTCATGAAAATCCACCTGAAGCCCAATGCCAAATGTAACTCCTGGTATGATTCGGATCTCGTCACCCTAAAACGCAAGTGCAGGGTGGCAGAGAGGAAATGGCGTGCTTCATGTTCATCCTCTGACAAACTGGCCTGCCGCCTGCTCCAAAGGCAATACCGTCTCTCTGTTCTCACCAAGAAGAGAGCCCTTATCCAAGCCTGCATCTCTGCGGCATCTAACAACTCGGCTGAACTCTTTAAAATCTGCAAGGAGCTTGCCAACCCTGCTGCAGTCTCTACCTCTCCTGTCCCCTCCCAGGCCCTCTGCACTGCACTGGCCTCCCACTTCATCTCTAAAACTCAGGACATCCTGTCCTCACTCTCCTCCTATCACCTCCCCCCCTCTCTTCCCCTTTTTTCTGCTGATGAGGTTTCCAGACAAGTCCGATCTATGAAAGTCTCGTCCAAACAGATTCACCCCTGTTCCTCCAAAACTATCAAGGACCACATCGACTCCCTGGCTCCTGCCCTGGCTGACTTTTGCAACCACTCCTTCGCCTCTGGAGTCTTCCCATCCCCC
This sequence comes from Ambystoma mexicanum, assembly GCF_040938575.1. Classification (NCBI taxonomy): domain Eukaryota; kingdom Metazoa; phylum Chordata; class Amphibia; order Caudata; family Ambystomatidae; genus Ambystoma; species Ambystoma mexicanum. The sequence continues at coordinate 647,044,617 of NC_090923.1, forward strand.
CTCAAGCACTCCCTTGTGCACCCTCTCCTTAAGAAACCCTCTACCGACCCCTCCTGTCCGGCTAACTATCGCCCAATCTCCATCACTCCCTTCCTGGGCAAGCTCCTGGAGAAACTGGCCATCTCCCAGCTTAACCTCCATGCTGAAGCTGTTGACAGTCTCCATGACCATCAATCTGGCTTCAGAGCGGACAGAAGCATGGAAACTGCTCTCCTGAACATCCGTGAGGACCTGCTCTTAAACCTTGACTCCAACACTCCGTGTGTTCTCATTCTGCTCGATCTCTCTTCTGCCTTTGACACGGTCAACCATGCCATCCTGCTCAACCGTCTCCGTGATAACCTGGGTATCACTGGTCAGGCTCTGGCGTGGCTGACCTCTTTCCTTTCCAATCGACCCTCCCAGGTCCAACTTGGGTCCTTCCTCTCTGACATCTTTTTCTCCACCTGTGGCGTTCCCCAGGGATCTAATCTCTCTCCCTGGCTGTTCAACCAGTATCTGGCACTCCTTGCCCACCGCATTGCCGCCCTCTGCCCCAACTTTCAGTGCTATGCGGACGATACACAGCTCATTTTCAGGCTACCCTCGGCCTCCTCCTCTCCCTCCCTCATCTCTGACTGTCTGTGTGCTATCCAGGATTGGTGTGCTGCCAATGACCTCTGCCTTAATGCTAGTAAGACTAAGATCCTACTCATCGGCACACCCACTCCCTCCTTCCCTGCAGCTCTCTGGCCGGTCTCTCTTGGCCCTCTTCCTGCTCCTATCTGCAGGGCAAAAAACCTTGGGGTCACCTTCGACTCCACACTCTCCTTCTCTCCTCATATATCTGATGTCTCTAAGAAGTCACATTACCAGCTGCACCTCCTCAGAGGTATTCTTCCCTTCCTCTCCTTCCCCCAGAAGCTCACTGTCTCCCGAGCCCTGGTTCTCTCGAAGCTGGACTACTGTAACAGCCTCTATCTTAATCTGCCTGCCTCCACTCTCCGCCCTCTGCAACTCATCCAGAACAGAACTGCGAGACTTGTCCTTGGCCTCAAGCCCAGGGACCGTATCTCTCCAGGACTGAAATCTCTACACTGGCTCCCAGTGGCTGCGAGGATTAAGTTCAAAACCCTCTGCATTGTCCACAAGGCCTTCTGGGGCCTGGGGCCTAAATACCTTCAACTCTCTCTTCCTAAATATCTTCCTTCCCGAGCCCTACGCTCATCCGTCTCCAACTCCCTCAGGGTCAGCCGCTTCTCGAAGCAACGAGCTGGGGGTAGATCTCTCTCCGGGGCAGGTGCCTCCCTCTGGAACAGCCTTCCTGCCTCCCTGAAACTTGAGGAGAACCATCTCCGGTTCCGGAAGCACCTCAAAACCTTCCTCTTTGCTTCTGCTTTCTCTCTCCCTCTCCCCTGCTAAATTCTTCACCAAAACTGCACTGATTCTGCAACTGGGCCACTCTCACCGACCTCGGTCCTGGGCCCAGTCCCTCTTCACTTGCACTGCCTCCCTGGCAACCCCTGCACTGCGGGACTGTCTCTGTATCACTACAGCCCCCCCCCAGCACTTGTCTGCACTTACCTTGCACTTGCCACCAGCTGGCCCTATTTATTTATTTATTATTTTATTTCTATTCTATTTGTACTGCACTCCCCCCTACTCCCCCTTCCCCTTGCACTTTTTCCCTTCCCCCCCTACCCCTGCACTTGCGCGGTCTGAATGACACCTGGCCTAGTAGGATCGCTGTCTGTCTTCCCCTTGTTCCCCCCTCCCTGCCTCGTCGCGCCTTGAAACACTTGTGTATAGGCGCGTTACAAATGCCATATCATATATCACTGCTGCAACTACCCTGTCCCGGTGAAGCCCTGCTGCAGGTCCGAGCCATCTACCCTTCGACGACCAGAGAAGATCCAGTCCGGAGTCGTCTTCCCTTGAGCCTGGTGGGATCAACCAGCTCACCTTCAATAGCCAGAGAATCCTCTTCTGGGTCGCAATCACTGCACAGAGCCGTAGTGGTCCGGATAGCCATCAGAAAAGCCCTCTCCTGTTTTTAAGGAGCGCACCTTTTATTCATCGTTGCTTAGCTGCTGCTGGCTTCATCCCTTGGTAGTGCAGATCGCTCCAGACATCATCCTTCTTGTCCCCATGACAAGCTTCAGGAACCGTGAGTCTGCAGGAACTACCAGGAACAACTGCCATAGCACCAGCTTTCTTCATCCGAATAAGGTACTGTGTCCATTTGGTCGTTCTCTCTGTCCGACCTTGAGGAATCGGGGTGAACCCTTTTCCTTTCCGAAGGCTTGTCCTTTCTTCTTTCCGTCTTATAACTTTTGCTTCCCTTTTGACAATACCTAGTACTCCTGGCAAACTTTAATCGTGAACTGTTCTAACCGTGTGATCGACAACAGAGCCCCTGCTCCATTTAACACTGGCGCTGGCCTATTGACCTTTCTCTGCCTCTTAGAACACATCCTGTGATACTATTCCCTTGGCAAAAGTATTGCCTATGATTTTTACCTACCATTCCCTTGTTTTAATTCTATGTGCGAAGTGTGCTCGACTTCGGCTGTATTTCTTCTCGCGGGTACGCATTATTTTCGTGAGACCGAACTATCATTACTGTCAAAAAGTGATCGCGTATTAACCCATGGTAACGTCTTTGTTTGGAAACACTGGTCTGTCAAATTCTAGTGTACCTACCTCAAATTGAGCTGAACAAGAGGAATGGATTGTGTGTAGTATATTTAGAGTGTGGTTTTATGTAATAGAAGTGAAGCGTTTTGTGAACAGATGGTTTAAAAATAAATGTACTTATATTTTTTAACCAGAAACCTTGATTCAGTGTTTGAGTCACAGTAATTGTAGTCCTTTGTGTGATCTCTATTACTGCTCATTTGCTCTTGAGATAAGTCTGGCTGCTCAGCCATCGCTACCACTTTACTGTGTAGTACAGGCTTTTATCAAAGGTGAAATTGTACTATCACTTGTAGTCTTAATTATATGTAGTGTTCCCTAAGGGTACTGCATATGATTCTGCCTAACAATGCCCCATAAGCATGACACCATAAGTTATCTTCTCATAAAGCCCTTTATGGCAGATTTATTGCACCTCTAAAAACGTCCCAAAAAAGTCTTTATTATCCCATTTTATGTTTCATTTATCCACCTCAAGAGGATGAAAGGTTATGAGGTGTTAGTACCTTAAAATCGGGTAATAAGTTTATCAACCTTGTAAAGAGGAAACACTGCTGCAAGATTCAAACTTGCAAAGGACAGGCTGCCCCATATGAGGGAGGTGAGCTATTTACTTCGAGCTATCCACCCAGTCTCCACAAATAGTTACCATGCATGAGGTAATTTGCAGGCTCACACATGCATGGTTTACCATCATAGGCCGCCAAGCACAGCTTTAAATGTCACACAAATGCCAACCAGTGGCCCTTGTTCATTGTATGAATGGCTCCAGCCCAATTTGTCTTCAAATGCACTGCATTACAATCATTTTCTAAAACAGTTTTTTTTTGTGAATTGTCAAAGCCCTGTCGAATTTATTTAAAGTCAGGACACATTTTTGGTCATAGGTACTGACTCAGAGTGCTTTATACGTTGACATCGTTTTTCACAATTATTTCTTGTGGGAGAACTCCCAAACATCCCTAGAAATTGAAATTTGCATCCTTTCATGTATTACTAATGTTACTTGCCCATGTGACTTACAATGTACCATTTGGCATAAGTGGCAACCAAAATTGCTTGGTTAGCCAACCCCCTCATAAATTGGTATTTAAATATTTTCATGTTGTTTCAATATAATTTACTTTAAGAGGAGCAAATTCATTTTTGGAGCTTGGAAAGCCCTCTATTATACTGGAGGTGGTGGTGTTGACAGGGTTTCTGGGAGTGGCCTGTGATGCATGCAGCCCCTAGACAAAGACTAAACAAAACATGTTGGGCCTCTAGAACATTTCTGTGAGTATACCTGTGTTAAGGGTCTTGTGGCCTTGTCAACAAACTACTCAGTAACATCCGGCCTTTCATGTCACATGATAATGCAGCCATCCTAGCCTCCGCCCTCATTAATTCCTGGCTGGATTACTACAACAGTCTCCTGAGTGGATGTTCTCAGCTTAATCTATCTTCCCTTCAGATAACGAATGGTGCGGTTCGTGCCATCACAGGTCTTTCTAAACGAGCTTGCATAACAGCTTCCAGGTGGTAACTTCACTGGCTCCCTGTGAAGCACAGGGTTACACACAAGCTCCTTACACTGACACATAAGCGTGTTCTCAACACTGCTCCCAAATATCTCACTGACCGCCTCCTGCATTACACCCCTTTTCGTACCCTCAGATCTAAGAATCAACTTGGACTTGTGCAGCCTCGGTTTAGGCTGGCTATAGCTGGCGGCCGCAGCTTTGATGTTTTAGGTCCTACTGCTTGGAATGCACTTCTGAATGCCCTTAGAGCCTCTATGACGACCATGGAGTTTAAAAAGAGCCTGACGATCATTCTCTTCAACCACCCTCCTGATTGACTCCAATGCTTGATTCGTATTGTATGATGCCACTGTCCCTCAGAATTTCTGATCTGGACCTTCTTGCTTTGCCTATCCCCAGTTTGTTTTGTCTTTTGTGCGCCCTGAGGCATTTGGGCATGTGGCACGATTTATACAAATTCAAATAAATAATCAAATAAATAAGCCATCAACAACTGAAAGGTGGCTTATTTGGGAAGCAACATGTTTCGAATCTCCAACACATCTTATAACCATCTGTCTGTTTGTAAGACAGATCTGTTAGGGACTGTATGGATTCATATAATATTTAACACTTTTCCAGCATCACTAAATGCAATAGTCTTTTGTGGTGCCAACATTTTTATATCAATCATGTGTTTTCACTTGCATGTGTGCAATCCAACTACACCTAGTACCATGCATCTTCTACTCTAGATATTGCCATCACTGTAAAGCTTTTGCTTTAAACAGAGCTTTACATTCCTGAAGGTTTCACTCATACTTATCAATGACTTATCACAGCTAAGAAAAAATGCATCCCTCACACCACAACCATATATCCCCATCATTCCCCAACACAAATATCTTTGCCATTCTGTATGTGTTCATCTGCTTGCTAGCCTTTCACCCCTTCCCCTCCATCCCATTCCAAATCCTTACCTTTATTATCCAAGGGCTAAGGTCAGGTGACACCCTGCCGAGATCACAGCACTGAGGTATCTTGGACAAGGTTCAGGTGCTATAAGATCACTAAGGTGGTGATGGGCGCAGTATAACATTCATCAACATATGATGGTGGATAAGTGCATATGGACTGCAAGGTGTTCAGTGCAGCTGCTTTGCATGGGTGCATGTCTGTTTCAACATACATTGTTATATGTGTGTGTCTACATGCATCAATACAAGTGTCTGGGTATACATGAGTGGGCAGAATAAGTATATTTTGGTTTGTCTATGCACATGGTTGTGAGTTGTTGTACAAGTACCTGGCCAAATGATGGCAACATCAAGCATACACCTAACTATTATAAAGGTGCAATAACTCACATTTTATGACAATATAAGCATATATGGCAGGAAAACATGATAGTTAACATAAGACCCTGCACATACAAGGTACTAATAGGGACTTTTCTCTGACGAAATAGGCATTTTTTGCCAAAGTCTGGCATAGTGTGGGAGTATTTAGTCTTTGATGGCAATAACCTACGTTTGGTAGACACAACATAATGTGGCAACACCTGGCCTATATTGCCAATACCTCAGTAAATTATATTTGTGCCTGGCAATTTGTGAGAGTGACTAGACCTATGCAAATAATTGCCATGCTAAGGGAAAAGTATGGGAAGGAACAAGTGACTTAACTGTAACTGTTGTTCTCCAGCGTGGGTCTGGCATGGATTTACATGCTCATGAATATTCCCCGTCGTCAGGCTGGGAATCCTCGGTAAAGAAAAAACCAGTATCAGTTTCGTTTCTGATCTGTCTTTCATAGTAGTAACCAATCACTGGTCTCTGCGTCATACTGACCACAGCCAATGACTGCCCTCTACCTAAGCACCGCCTCTGGCAGCCATCTTCAGATTTGGAAGCACGTGAAGTGGCAGTATGACCAAGTGAAGAGCCGCAGAGGGGTAGGCGGGAGGGTTCGCATGTGAATCCATGCCAGACCCATGCTGGAGAACAACAGTTACAGGTAAGTAACTTGTTCCTTCTCCAGCATGGGGTCTGGCATGGATTCACATGCTCATGAATAAAGAATACATAGCAGTACACACATGCACAACCACGGGAGGTGGCAAAGGCTCAACATTAAGCATTACATCAAACTCAACATTAAGCATCTTACCTCCTCACCAGGCTCACCTCAGGCGAACAGGTTGCGCAGCACTGCTTGGCCGACCCTGGACTCCTCCCTGGAATCCCGATCGACGCAGTAGAGTTTCGTGAAGGTGTGCGTCGACCTCCACGTAGCAGCCCTACATATGTCCAGCAGGGGCACACCAGAAAGGAACGCCGTGGTAGCTGCGATCGCTCTGGTGGAATGGGCTCTCGGACGGCCAGGCAGCGGTCGGTTTGCCAACCGATGACAGTACATGATACAGCCAGAGAGCCATCTGGAAATGGAAGCCTTCGAGAGAGCCTTCCCCTGATTGACAGGTCCAAAGTTCACAAAGAGTTGCGACATCTTCCGAAAACACTTCGTGCGGTCCACGTAGAACTTCAGCGCTCTAGCCACATCCAGCGAGTGCAAAGTCCTCTCAGCCGGCGACGAAGGCGACGGGAAGAACACAGGCAACACCAAGGGTTCGTTGAGATGGAAGTCCGACGGTACCTTGGGCATGAAGGAGGGGTGCGTCCTGAGCACTACCCTCGTGTCGTGAAAAGTCAAGTACGGGGCCTTGCAGGAAAGGGCCTGGATCTCTCCCACCCGTCGTGCGGAGGTGATGGCCACAAGAAACGCTGTTTTCCACGACAGAAACTTCAACGGGGCCGAGTGCAGAGGCTCGAACGGAGGTCCCATGAGCTTGGTCAGCACCACGTTGAGCTCCCACGCCGGGGCCGGAGCCTTCACCAGCGGGAACGATCTGAACAGTCCCTTCACGAACTCTTTCTCCAGACGATGAGACCACAAGGACGTCCGCCCCGTGGTTCTGGTGTATCGGGAGATCGCAGCAAGATGAATCTTGATGGACGCGTGTGCCAGTCCAGCTTTGGCCAGCGTCAGCAGGTACGGCAGTACCTGGGGAGCCGTAATCCGTAGAGGGTTAATCTTCTGTGCGTGGCACCAGACAGAGAACCTATTCCATTTATGTCCGTGGCATTTAAGAGTCGAGGACGCCCTGGCCTTTGCAAGAACCTCTCTGCAGTCGGCCGGTATGTCGTATCCTCCAAACTCTAGCGCTGCAGGAGCCAGGCCTGCAAGTTCAGCGATTTCGGGTCGTGGTGGAGGATGGCGCTTCCTTCCCTGGAGAGTAGATCCGCGTCCACCGGCAGCTTGATTGGCGGGACGTTGACAAGTCCAGAAGGTCCGGGAACCATATCTGCCTCGGCCACGCAGGTGCGACGAGGATCATCCTGCACCGTGACCTCTTGAGCTGGTTGACGAGCCGGATTAGCAGTGGCAAAGGAGGGAACGCGTAGAGGAACAGGCCCTCTCAGGGGAACGAGAAAGCATCGCCCATGCTCCTCGCCTGGGGAAACCTGCTGGCGAACCTCCGGCACTTGGAGTTCGTCGCCGTCGCGAACAGGTCGATCTGGGGTGTGCCCCACCATCGGAAGAGGTGATCCACTAGATCCTGCCGTAGTTCCCACTCGTGGCACGAGCGCAGCTCCCTGCTGAGTGAGTCGGCGATGGTGTTTTTTATCCCTGCCAGATGAAACGGCACCAGAAACATCCTTTGGGCGACGGCCCAATGCCACAGGTCCTCGCCTCCTTGGACAGTGCTGGGGACCTGGTTCCGCCCTGTTTCCTGATGTAAAACATGGTGGTGGTGTTGTCGGTGAAGATCCTCACCACCTTGCCCTTGAGGGACGGAAGGAAGGACCTGAGGGCCCAGAACACTGCACGGAGCTCCAGGACGTTGATATGGAGGGACTTCTCCGTCGGGAGCCAAAGGCCTCTCGCGTGCAGATTTTCGGTGTGCGCTCCCCACCCTTCCAGGGAGGCATCCGTGGTCACTGTCTCCTGGTGGTCTGGGGTCTGGAAGTCCATGCCCGCCGTCAGATGCGCGCGGGTGCCCCACCACCGGACCGCTCGGCGGAAACTCTCGTCGAGTGTGATCCTCTCCTCGAAGCCGCCCGTCGTTTGGATCCAGCGCGCATCCAGGAACTTCCGCAACGGGCGCATCCGGAGCCTGCACATGGGAATGAGGTAGATGCAAGAAGACATCATTCCGAGGAGGGACTTGATGGACCTCACCTTGGCCGCGTCGGAAGCCAACATCCGCTGTACCTTGCCCAGGATGGACCTGGTCCTTTCCTCCGACGGGGAGGCCAGAAGGGACACTGTCGAGCTTCGCTCCCAGAAACAGTGCGTTTTGCGCGGGTACCAGGTGGGACTTGGCGTAGTTCACGGAGAATCCCAAGTCCGTGAGAAGTTGGACGGTCCTTGCCGTGTGCTCCACGGCGATCTCCCTCGTCTTGGCTCGGATGAGCCAGTCGTGAAGGTAGGGGTAGACGTGGATCCCCTCGCGGCGCAGCTGCGCCGCCACCGGTGCAAGGCACTTGGTGAATACCCTGGGTGCCGACCGTAGTCCGAAGGGGAGGGCTTTGAACTGGTAGTGACGCCCTTGGACCACAAACCTGAGGAATTTTCGGTGCCCCTTTAGGATGGGAATATGGAAGTAGGCATCCTCCAAATCCAACGACGACAGGAAGTCTCCTTCCTCCAGCTGACCCAGGACGTGCTGGAGGGTGACCATCCGGAACTTCTGGGCCTTGATGAATTTGTTCAGACGTCGCAGGTCTAGGATGGGACGCCATCCTCCCGTCTTCTTCTTCACGAGGAAGTATCTCCAGTAAACTCCGGAGCCCCGAAGCCTCTTTGGGACGAGTTCGATGGCGCCCTTCCTGAGCATCGCCCTTACCTCCAGGAGAAGCTGAGGGACGTGAAGCTCTTTCCTGGCCACGGGGGGGACGCGCGGGCACCTTCTTTGAAACTCGAGCGCGTGGCCCCGGGCTAAGGCGTCCAGCACCCAACGGTCGGTGGAGATGGACTCCCACACGCTGACGAAGCTCGCCAGCTGGCCTCCCACCGGGGTGCATCGGTGGGGGCCCGACCCCACGGTCGGTTCAATCCTGTTTCGACGAGGCTTTGCCGCCTTGACCTCCTTGGCGACGACGGCGGGGTCCGCCAGACTTGCCTCGTCCTCTGTAGGCCTCCTGAGACGACGAGCGGGCCGCTTGACGGTAGGTGGAGAAACCGCCGCCAGAACCTTTGGAGGCGCCCTTGCCTCCGCTGCTCCGAAAGGGCGTCCGTCGTTGCTGCAGAACCCCATGGGCCCGGGCCGTCTCAGTGTCCTCTTTAATGGCCTGAAGGGAATCATCCACTGTTTTCCCAAACAGGTTGTTCCCATCGAACAGCATGTCCAGGACTCTGGTCTGTACGTCTTGACGGAAGTCCGTAGCCTTGAGCCATCCACGCCGCCTAAGGCACACGCCGTTGCCCAACTGGCGAAACCCAGTGTCGGCGATGTCCATCGCAATAGTGATGGCGTGGTCCGACGCCACCTCACCTTCCTGTAGGATCTCCAGGGCCTCCGCCCTCTTGTCGTACGGTAGGAAGTCCAGCAGGGGAGCCAGTTTGTACCATAGATCCCTGTCGTAGCGGGCCACGATAGCCAAGGCGTTGGCCGCTTTAATTGTCGTCGCTGCAGACGAGATGACCCTGCGTCCCATAGTGTCCAATTTCTTTCCCTCGCCGTCCGGTGGGGAAGTCGATGTGGAGGCCGCACCCCCCCCGCTTTCTTCCTGGCCGCCGCGGAGACGACGGAGTCCGGGGTAGGCTGCGCCCGGAGGCACAGGGGGGCCGCGTCCGGGACCCGGTACTTCTTCTCGTACCGGTCTCTTCTAGCTGGCGTAGTGGAAGGGTTCTTGAGGTGGGCGAGGCCCTCATCCCAAATGTCGTCCAGTAGAGGCACCGCGAGGACCGTCTTCCTCTTGGCCTCGCGCCGTTGATAAAGGAATCCTTCCTTTTTCTTCTCCTCAGGGCAGAGTTGGAAAAGCTCGGATGCCCTGGCGATCATGGAGTGGAACGAACCAATCTCGTCGGGCGGAGAAGCCCTGGTGGGAGGTGACGACGGTAGATCCTCGTCGTATACCTCGTCGTCCGTACCCGTCGCTGCCGTGTCAGTCCCCGTATCATCCCCTCGGGTGGACGGGGAGGAGGGCTGGACGGTGCGCGACGGCTGAAAAGGAGGTGGAGGGTGAATCCTTCTTTTCTTGGGCGGGGGAACGCCAGAAGGTCCCGGTTCAGGATCCCTCGACGGGAGAGGTTCCTCCGTCGGCAACGGTAGTCTCGTCCTTATCTCTGAGCATAAGGACTGTATAGCCAACAAAATGGCCGCCGAGTTGTCTTGCGGCGCTGGCAGAGGGGAATCCGACGGGCGATCAGGGGCCCCGTCGGCACCCTCGACGATGTCGTCGTCACCTGCGTCGGGATCCATCCCGACGGGCCGGTCTTCTTCCACGCCAAGGCCGTGGCTTAAGACCTCGATCAGCTCTTCCGCCGAGGTTGAAGCCGAATCTACGACGACGCCCTGCCCCCCCTTTTTCTTCCCCGCCGGGGATTTCACGGGGGTCCTATCGATGGGCACAAAAGAGGACTCCCTCCGAGGTGGCAGGGAGACTCTGAGCCCCGAGGTCACCACCACTGGTGTAGCCTCCACAGGCTGAGCCAGGGTCGCCGCGACAGTATCGATAGAGGGCTTGGCCGGATGGATAAAGGCCTTCACCACCTTAGGTGCGCTCACCGCCTTATCCTTGAGGGGGGGGGACACTGCCTCGCTCCCCCTCCGATGGGGCCTTCGAGCTCGACCAGGGCCTCTCCAGGAGCTTTGCCGGGTGCTCGCCCTTCCTCTTACCCGACCCAGAGCGTTGGCTCGTGGTTGAAGGTGCCGGGGAGGGTGCGCCCTGCCTGGCGCCCGTAGAGCCCGACCGTTCGGCGCTCCCGGTGCCAGCGGACTCGCGGTGCTTGGCCTTGTGTTGGCCCCCCGTCGCCGGGGCGTCCTCAAAGGTCTTAGAAGACCGCTCGGATTTCTTCCTCTTCTTCTCGCCTGACGGGCTCTTCCCTTCCAGCCAGTTGGCGAGACGTTGATCGCGGTCCTTCATGGTCCGCTCCGACATATTGCCGCAAAACGCACAGTCCTTCTCCACGTGCGTCTTGTCCTCATGTAGGCAGTAGAGACAAAAGGAGTGTTCGTCCTCCTTAAAGACGTTCTGCAGCTGGCATCCAGGGCAGACCCTGAACAGCTTTCCGGGCGTCGAGCTGCCCTTCTCCTGGGCCATGTCCGGGCCTGAGAAGCTTCTGGAGTCCTCCAAAAGCGTAGCTCGACGAAATCTTCACCCTTGAGGGGCGCAGACGAATCCGACACGGGTCCCCGTTGATCGGATGGAGAGTCGGTGGAGCTTGAGGCTCTTTTGACCGAAAAAACGAAGTTTTTGAGCAAAAAACGTGAAAAAATAGCACTAACGCTCGAGAGCAATAGCACGAGGATCCCAACACATGAACGTGCGGTAAAAATCTGAAGATGGCTGCCAGAGGCGGTGCTTAGGTAGAGGGCAGTCATTGGCTGTGGTCAGTATGACGCAGAGACCAGTGATTGGTTACTACTATGAAAGACAGATCAGAAACAAAACTGATACTGGTTTTTTCTTTACCGAGGATTCCCAGCCTGACGACGGGGAATATTCATGAGCATGTGAATCCATGCCAGACCCCATGCTGGAGAACTTGAGGACACAAACCTGGGATTTGAGGACAGTACTTTAGCCAATGTTGTATATGCCCATAGGAGGGTGCAACCAAGCCCATGTGGACTGTGGCTGGGTGTCATTTTATGTCATAACATTTGAATGTGCTCTAGTGCTACTCAGTTCCGTGGATTTACCACAGGATTCTCAGTGGTAGTATGGCAGTGTTCGTTCCATTTTTGGAGTATATAGGACTCCACAGGGAGTTTGGCTGATTGGTCCCAGCAGTAACTATGCCGATTTACGGCGTTTTAAGTGGGGAATTCAGCTTCAGCATTATGCCAGGGGAAATCCTCCACTACAAAGCTAATCTCATGGTTTGTGGGTGTGGAAAAAAGGCAGCATATCCATTGCTACCCACCTTTTTTTGTGGCAACGAAATCACCACTGTTTTTTTACTAAACCGCCAAACTTGTAATTAGAACCACTGAGCTGCAATTGGTAAAAGGATGGGGCCTTTTCAAGACCCTCTTACGCAGGCTGCATCACTTATATTGTGTACTCTTTTAGTGAATGGATCTGGCCCAGCCTAGCATTGTTTAGTAAGGACTGCCCAAAATTGAAACAGCCACCAAATGGTTGGCAGGCAAGGGGCAGTGTAGTAATTTGTCTGGAATTGGAGAAGACTGGTTAATGAAATGTGTCATACAGAGAGCACTATTCCCTGAAATTACCCACAGCAGAGTACATTTGCCACACTGCCCATCAGAATTGACAGGACTGTCTTATTGGCAACTAGGATGCTATACTTTAAGTCATGTTACTGCCCCATTAAATGTGTAGCAGCCTTGCTGAGAAGAGGTAGGTTTCTGTTGTGCCTGATAGTGTGCATTACACCTTCCCGGAAGTGCAAGGGGGGTGCTCCCTTTTTGGTTTTGGTGAATTGTTGTGGTGCTTGAGCCACAAAATTGCTGAAACCATTGTTACAGTAGAGAGAGAGGGAATGAGAATTCTGAACTGTGACTATATGGATGGCATAGCAAGCAGCAATGCCACAGCAAGAAACTGGCAAATCACTCAAATCTCTTTTTCCAAACTCTTATGCCATAATAACCAATATTTGCTCCAATCAGCAGCTTTTTAAGAAGCAAATTGGGTTTCCGTGCTTTCCATTTCCCATCTGTGTAGCAATTTCATATTATGCTATTTTGCAAACATTTGAGTTACTGACAGCAGATATGTTTTTTGTCCTCCTGAGGCTGTCTTTCTACCCTCACCCACACCACCCCCACCGAACCCCCATTACGTGTTCTGGTTGGGTTTCGTTTGTGCTATTTTGGGCTACTATTGACAAGTCCTCCCGAGGCTGCTTTGTTCATTTTTTTGCCCCCAACCAAACACCATCAACCATCCACCCAAGCCCCATTCTCTGCACTCACACACTCACCCCTACCCCACCATACCCTCACCCACCCAATCCCCACCCTCACCCACCTAATCCCCACTCTACTCCAACCCACCCTACCCCCACTTTTCTCTACCTCCACCCACCCTCCACCTCACTTTACCCATACCCACCCAGCACCTCAGTCTCTACTCCACCCAACCCACCCACATTAAATGTGCTGGTTGGGTTTTGTTGGGCTACTTTTGACAAGTCGTCCCGAGGCTGCTTTGTTTCTTGCCCCCAACAAGCTACCATGAAGCATCCACCCTCTTACCTACCCAATCCCGACCCGCTCGACCCCTAAGCACACACACCTCTCTACCCCCACCTACCTTACACCACTCGACCATACCCAGACCCTACCCCAACTCTCTCTACACCCACCCTAGCTTCGCTATTGGCACCGACCCACCCACCCGACAACAACTCTACATCCACCCTACCCACTCTACACCCACACCCTTTCTACCCCACCGCCTCTACCCATACCCACCCAGCCTATCCCCACCAACCATTACTCGTTTCTTTACCCAACCTTCACACACTGCACCCCCACCCTGAACCCTCCCACCCTCTATCCCTCCCACCATATCTCCTACCGCCCTCTGCCTACCCACCCAATCTCCACCCACCCTACCTCCTCTGCCCCCACCACCATAACCCCAGTTTCTCTAAAACTCACCCAACCCCCTCTCTACCCCCACCCACCCTTTCTACGCCATCTACACTACCACCAAACCCACAGACCCTACCCCCACTCGACACCCTTCCCAACCCCACTCTCTAACCCACCATCCTTCCTTTCACTCTCGCTTTATTGCTTACCCTCTCACCCTTTCACGCTCCATTTCCTCTTACTCATTATCAATGGCGAACTCTCTCAATCGCTTCCTCCCTTGCTCTATTCTCCTGCTTATTTTCATGCACACCTGAACCCTTTATCATCCTTTGTAACTTTTCTCCTTGCACCGTGGTGCCTAAAAATACAAAATGCAAAGAACAGCAGTAAAAACCAATGGTTTTTTGGAAAGCTATTGTAAAAAACTTTTCAATTTTTTTTCAAACATGGTCCTCCAGTTTCTGAAAGTACCAATTCATTTGTTTCCTCCTAAAACATTTTAAGTCACAGCCTGAGATGTAAACCTTATTTTGACATACCTGATGGTGATCCCCTTTTGCCCATACATACCTTTACTTTAAGACTGCTTTTATTTAAAGTAGCCTTTCTGGTAGCCATCTAATCAGCAATAAGGGGTTTGGTGCTACAGGGTCTGTCTAGTTGTCTTGCATTTCTACAGTTTTTTAAATAAGTAGTGACTCTCAAGATCAAACCGCCTTTCTTACATAAAGTGGTTACAGAAAACATGTTACACAAATTCCATTTGCCAATCTTCTCTTCACCTCAATCCACTAAAGCAGAGGAAAGGCACACAGGCTATATACCCTGAGAGAGCTTTTAAAGGAGAAATTACTTTCCGCTAATGCTCCTTCTATGGTTTCTTCTCCTGCATATTCCCCCATCTTGCTAGATATCCCCATTCAGCATCAGCTACTATGAACATTTCAGCAGGGAGCGTAGTGCCGCTCGGCGTCATCCCTCGACTGCGCCACTTCTAGACACTGGCCATGACATCAGTGGCACATATATGTCACGTCACTACTCCCCCATACCTCCGTTTCAAGCCTTTTTAAACAGCCATGGCGAAGAATCCAATAGATTTCAACAATGAAACGCTAAACAAATCTCTTGATTCTGTGAGGAACAGGCAACAATTACAGAGGCTTACAGGAAAGAGCCTGAAGCTTGCTTACACATCTTGCAGATGTGATGGCCACTAAGAAGGCAGTTTACAGCACGGGTACTGGGGCATGAAATGCATGGGCTCAGACGGAGCGGCCATAAAAAAAAAGTTAGAACAGAATTCAGGTACGTGGCCGGAACAAAAGGCGTTGGAGGAAACCAATGAACAAGGCCTTTCAGAAATTGTGCCATCAGCGGGATCAAAAATAATAAACCTTGATAAAGTGACCTCTTAAAGAGGGATAAGTCCACTAAATAGCCCTAGACCATGCCCATCTGAAAGCCCAAAGAGGCAAACGAAAGAAGAAATTCCTTCACTGCGGTGGTGGGACACGAATGGGGTCCACATCCCGATCCTTACACCACGCCTTAAACCTTATCCGCCTGCACGGTTAGAGGGACCTAGTTTAAGGCCTATGTGCAGTCAATAACAACTCAAGCGCCTCCTCTGAGAGGTCCCAGTCATACCTTAGCCCCTCAAAAACTGGCATGTAGATTGAGTGACTGTGTCCGGGTGGAGCACCCGACCCTCCGACTGGGATAGGAGATCAGGCCGGCGAGGTGGGCAGACGGCCATTTACAGAAGGTCCAGGTACCACGTTTTCCTCACCCAATCACGGACGATTAAGAGCATGGTGACCCAGAACCTCAACCTCCTGAGAACTCACAGGATGACAGGTATCAGGGAAAATGTGTAATGGAAGTCTAAGACCCACTCCACCAGAAACGCATCTTCCAAAGCCCCGCTCGTAGAGAATTCCCTCGAGTAGAACTGCTTGAATATCGTGTTGGCCCTTGTGGCAACCAGATCTACAGTGGGTGTTCCCCCGCTAGGCAAAGATCTCCACAATGATCTCTTGGCATATCTCACACTTGTGGGAGACCGTGCTCTACCTGCTCAGAGCGTCTTTCAACCTTTTCTTTGCTCCTACCACATGGGCTGCATTAGTTGATATTTTGTTCTCCAGCAGCCAGAATCACATTTGCATGGCCTCCCTGCATATGCATAGGGGCAGGGAATGAACACCCCTTCCTTGTTGAAGTAATGCATGGCCACTATGTTGTCCGTCAGGATCAGGACATGCTTCCCCCTGAGGGATAGCACGAAAGCCATAAAGGCTAACGGGACTGCCCGCAACTCCAGCCTGTTGATATACCAATGGTGCTCCACTGGAGACCAAAGAACCTTCACTTGCAGATCCCTGCAGTGCGCGCCCCAGCCCTTTAGGGATGCATCCATGGCCACCTGTGCTTCAGGCCACGGGGGTCAAAAGGGTTCCCCTGCCATCATGCTCTCCCTGCTGGCCCCACCATGAGAGGCCTCTGGCCACTCTCTCCAACACCCTCACAACATCCTTCATGTTGTCAAAATAAATACGGAGGTCATTGACCCTTTAGATACTAATTTAATTTATTGTGACTTAGTTTGCAATGAAACTTTACACATAAAATATTACCTAAATGGGAACAAAATTATAATGAGAAAACCATCAGTAATTAACAAACATTGCATAAGAAATTACCACAAAAAACAATACATTAAATTCTCTAAATATACATTTCCTAAAAACCATATAAAACAGCTTCATTTTAAGATCACATTTACAATAATTCAGGGACCAGATCTAACCACATCCTACCGTGTATTCTCCAATAAAGATTTCAGATGGAATGTTAATCTAATTTTTAGTGTTGTTACAATTCCTGTATAAATAAGGGCCTGTGTTAGCCAACAGCCCCTCATGGGTTTCAGCGATGGCTATACATCGACTCCTCTTTATATCCTCCTATATGGTTATATTAAGTCTCGTTTCCACCTTCAGCCAAACGTTGTACAGTGCCATCATGAGTCTTATACTGTTGGAGTTAATACATGATGCCAAAATAACTCCTCTTTAATGTAACCTTGGTTATGCACAAGCTGACCCAAGCCAAGGTTTATGGTACTTGACATTTTGTGACATTTAGTCAATACATGTCTGGCCGTTTCTAGCTGATTCATTCCTTTGCATAACCGACAAAGCCGTAATTCTGGGGGGATCATGTCTCTTCTACCTGTTATCATTAGAGTAGGTAGTTGTTCTAGCCTTAGAAGTAATATGAATCGTCTAAGTCTCCTATCCGGGCATAAATTGAGATAGCTCTGCAGATTTTTATAGTTATACAGTCTGTACTGGACAAACCGATAGCTTTTCAGCTTCTGGAGATGAGCGTAATTCTCCAGCCAGTCCCAGAGCTCTATGCGTTTAACCAGAGCCCTTTGCATGTCTACAGTTACATTGCCCTCCCTTATTTGCCACCCAATGGTCGTCAGGAATTTAGACATTTGCTCCTTCAAAGGGCACGGGGATTTATCCTTCAAGATCTCTAGGTAAACTGCCTTAAGTAGCCCATTTTTAGTCTCATCCCTCATTCACAAATAGAGTAGGGCTCGCTTTTTTAGTACTATCGCTTTCAATGAGGTCAGCCCCAATTCCAGTCTTAATATTGCCATAGGGATTCCCGAAGGAAGGCCCAGAATAGCGCGCCAAAATTTCCCCTCAATCACCTGTAACCATTTCAGGTCAGAGTTGAGGAGGGCTTCAAGACCATAGGTGATCATAGGGGATAATACCTGCATGTACAGTTGTCTTGTGCCCCATATAGCGAATCCCCCCTGATTTAGTGTGAATCTATAGAATAATGCAGTCAGTTGGGATGCCTTTACCATGCGTGACTGCTTGCAGAGTTCATAGTCGCCAATACTCTCAAATTCTATACCTAAATAGCGGTAATGAGGAGAATAGGCAATGGTATCTGCACCTACTCTGAGCTGTACACGAGTGGTATTCTTGTTGGTAAATCTCATTGCCTTTGTTTTTTCCAGATTAATTTTGAGGCCATTCCTCTCGGCGTATTCCCACAGAGCGGTAGCCGACCTTCGAAGCCCAGTAACAGTGTGGTCGAGTATAACCAGGTCGTCCGCATAAGCCAGAACAGGGCAAATGGAGTCTCCTATTTTCGGTGGGCAATTTGTCGCAGCCCTAATGGCCGCCGGGATGTCATATACATACATATTATAGATCAGCGGGGCCGTGACACAACCTTGTTTGACTCCCCTATTTTGTAGCACACTTCTAGTAGTGTGTCCTTCCTGATCTAATTTTACTTTAGCAGATGTGTTCTGATGGAGTAGTCTGAGATAATAGGTCAGGCCCTCCGGGCAACCCATTTCTTTTAGCTTCCGCCAGAGAGCCTCTCTGGGAATGAAGTCAAATGCCGCCGAAAAATCTATATAGAGGGCATATAGTGGTGGTTGCCCTCCTGATCTGGCTTGTGTTCTTAAAAGATCCAGAGCCATAATGTTGTGTGCCGTAGAATACCCCTGCCTAAAACCACTCTGGAATTTGCAGAGTATATCAGATTGCTCTACCCAGTGCTGCAGCTCCTTTAAGAGGAGAGAGGCAAATATTTTGCCTGTGACATCCAGCATTGAGAGCAGTCTATAATTGCTAGGATCCGCTCGATCACCCTTTTTGGAGACTGGTATGAGCACCGCTGTTTGCCAGGATCGGGGTATTCTCCCTTCTTTTAGGATCTTTTGGAACATTATAGCTAACAGGGATGCCCAGAATTCAGGATGCGCCTTCATCACAATATTTGCTAGGCCATTTGGGCCCGGGGCTCGGGAGGATTTTAAGTCTGAGATTGTGTTCAGCACCTTTTGATATGTCACATTAAATGGAGGGTTTAACGGCCTATTAATCAGTGTATGGGGTTCCTCTGTATCTGCCTTGGAATTCCTATTTTCAAGGAAAGCTATCCATGTTTCAGCATTGATAGGGTTAGCTAGTTTGCCTTGTATAGTACCTCGGGCATCACCCAGCAGCGCCCAGATATTACGCGTTTTACCTGTACAGATCGTATTTACCATTCTTTGCCAGGCCGTGATTTTGTCTAATTTCCGTTTAGCCTTGATCATAGCTATATATTTGTTTTTAACACTCCTAACCTTAATAAAATATATGGCTGAAGGATAGGCTTGTCTCTTGGCCAGCGGGAGTTCCGCTCTACGCTCTCTCTTCAGATTTCTTATAGCTATGTCAAAGGGTGGCTTTTCCCTACCACAGCTAATCATAGACCCCGTACGACAGACCGCATGTTTCTTAGCAAAGGTACAGATCCAGTGTTCAATGGCGTCGCTCGACATCTCCTGGAAGATTGATAGCAAGTTTAGATCAATGTTGACCGTAGCTGCCACCGCAACAGCGACATTTTTATCTGACCAGCTGATCCTAGTGCCGGCTTTATTTGGCACGATGTTACCCATATTGATACTAGGATGGGCTTTTGTCCCAATATTCAATTTGCATATGAGTGTTGCATGATCACTCCACTTGTTAGGGGTTATTTGCATATCCTCCACTATCTCATACAGACTAGGGGAAACAAAAATATAGTCTATGGTACTTCTTGAAATGCCATTGGACCAGGTGTAATTAATTACCTGGAGAGTCACTCACAGTTTTACCATTAAGCATTTCAATGTCCCATAGATCAAACAAATGTTTCCATCCTTGGCCTTCGGGATCATTTTTTTTGGTGTGTTGCATATGATTTTTAGTTTTTAACTTAGGGTTATAGGACCTCCCTATGTTACCACTCATATGGCAATTGAAGTCTCCAACCACTATTACCCCAGTGTTCCCACGTTTTAGCAGCCAGGTAGCCAATAGATTTTGTAAGGCCTCCTGGAGTTGTTCACTTATTAATGCACCCGGGGGATTATATAGACTAACTAGTAGCAAGCGATCCATTCCTGTTTGGTTATTATAGTCGATCTCAACTGCCATCAAATTACTGCGACAGTCAGTTTTCACTAATTTAGAACCAAACATGTTAGCCACCCCTATGATCAGTCCACCATAGGGTCTTCCCTTTGTACCTTTATTAGCTGCCCTTTGATAAATGACAAAGCCATCCAGAATCAATGGTTCCATGGCCCAAGTTTCTTGAAGGCAAAAACAGCTGTGTTTATCTAAGATCTTAATAGAGCCCTGAGTTGACAACAGGTGAGCAAAACCCCTGGAGTTCCACGACAGAATAGACATATCTCATTGCTTTAACAGCACTTCAGGTAGTGAATCCGCAAGCCATTTTAATGCTTGTTGTATGTCTGTGATGTCCACTTTTTTTCCTTCAGAGAAATTGGGGCGGGGGTTGGTTTCAGCTGTCAGATCTATCTTAGCGGGCAGTTGTCTTAGATCTGGTTCATTGAGATCAGCATCAACCTCCACGTCAACCGCTTTCAGTTCGGTCTTATAGTTCCTTAACAATGTCGCGGTAGATGGGAACTTGCAATGCAATGCTGAGACCTGAGGATTAGGGCCTTTTAGTGGTTCCACGAATTGGAAATCATCTGACTTGAGGACCCTCAGTTGTGGCACATAGCTCAGTCTAGTTAACAGTTCTGAGCGAGAGAGCCATTTTGAGTTTTCACTTAGATATAGATTCTTTATAAGACATATACGATTTCCTTCCATGGTAGGTGTAGATTCAGTGGGACGAGTTATGATAGGTGTTGCTGATAACTCTAATGGACTCCCGAGATTGTCCTTGTCCACCATCTCCGGCTCTTCCCTAGGATTCTCCTCCTCACATATATCCTCCGCCTCCTTAGGCTCAGTCATTTTCTTCTCTGTCAGATATTAGCCAACTAGTCAAGCAGCCCTCACCACTGTTCTTTCTTTTCTTTGCTCTGGCTGCCCGTTTTTTGGCTTTCTTTGAGGGACGTCCGGCGGATTCCTTAACAGACTTGGAGATGGCCATTTCGTTAGCTCTTTTAATCCCCGCTGCCCTTCTGGCCATTCTGCGTTGCTTACGCGAGAAGAATGGTTCATCGTTTTCTTTGTCTGTCACCAACCCTGGGCTTTGAAGCTCTACAGAATGATGTTCTTCACTTATGTCCGCCAGTTTTATGGCTTCCGATAGATTGGACTCTGCTGATTGATCAACTTCAGCAGTACCCTTTACTTTCTCTCTCGTGGCCATCTCCAAGGTTAGGGCATTTGAATTATCCAGAATTCTCCCCGTCATTTTCAGTAAAACCTTAAGGGCAAATTGCAGTGATGCAACTGACGACTGGATCTCGGCAATCTCTGTCGCTCCCGGATAGGTATCAGCCAGACATTCACTTTCAGCTATGGGGCTATCTTCCATAGAAGCCATCACCAAATTTGGGGATGCTGATAGTCTGCCCATGCATTCAACTGGAGTAGGGGATACTAATGGAGTATTTCTCTGCTTATTAGCATTAGCGCAGTCCATGTTGGTAGGTATCGATCCTGGGGCAGGAGTCATTTTCCTTTGAATATTAAGACATAGTTCCAATAATGAATTGTTGTCAATGTCCTCGTAATTAGAGGCACATAGGGATCCTTCATTAGAAGGCACGAGAACCAAGGCTTCCTCAATCGTGGTAGAATTCGTTTCAGGAAGTGGGTT
This sequence comes from Ambystoma mexicanum, assembly GCF_040938575.1. NCBI lineage: Eukaryota > Metazoa > Chordata > Amphibia > Caudata > Ambystomatidae > Ambystoma > Ambystoma mexicanum. Next base: position 647,066,259 of record NC_090923.1, read on the forward strand.
TTGTGGAAAAAACTCAGTGATCCTTCCCTGGTCTGCGGGTATTTCATTCTTAGCTTTCTTTCTGGGTTTTGCCCGCACGGTAGGGTTGTTCGAGGGACTCTTAGCAGTCTCCATTCCCTTGGATCCTCTAAGATTATACTTTGACTGTGAAGTTCTCTTCTTCGGAGGCATACGGGTTTTCACAAGTTAGCGCCCTCCGCACTTAGATATCACAAGGGACAGTATCACGAAAAGGTATGGTGACTGCCGGAGAAAGATTATTAACCGCTTCGCCCCCAAGAGAATGGAGATGGATTGGCCACCGTTATTCAGATAGTCCCTCTCGCCTCGGGCCGGAGAAAATGCTCAACACTCCCAGTGGCACAACACGCCCAGGATCAAAGGCCTAAGCCCGCAGTCTCCTGAGCGTATGGTCTTGAGGCCCGATTGCGTATTTTAGGCAACACTGGCCCCAATACTCAAATTACCAAAAAATGGTCACAAGGTATGCGTATGGGATCCAACAAAACTCCCACAAAAGCCCCACTGATCAAGGTAGATGGGAGTTTTGCACTCGGCTAGAGGTTAAAAGGGCGCAGATACTCCACACCAGATTGTTATATTATCACAGTTAGCACTCTGGTTTTACTGTGCTGACAAATGCAAGCATAGCGCCCAATGAGCCTCAATGGTGACTATATGAGGAACAGATGCGGAGAGCGTAAGGTGTAGCCCAGGGATATGCCTCACAGCTCACCACTCACCTCCAATAATCACAGTAAAGCCCTCATGATGCTGTATCACCGTGTTCCATGTATATGGGAGTCGGCAGGAGAGAGCACGGTACCCCGCCTCCTTAATCCGCTCCGTGACTCCCCTCGCTGGAAACGTGGTCACCGTCCCCGTCCTTTTGCCTCTCCGCCTCTATCGCCTATGCAGCGGCTCCCGTGGGCGTAGGGGGACCGAGGACCACACAGTGACTCGTCATGCAGTCACTTGTCTGCTGCCACGGGCTTCGGGAGCCCCTGTGTCGGACCAGCCGCACCTCCGTCGCTCCACCGCCGCTCCTCGTTCCGTTCCGTTAAAGGAAAGGACCCAGCGGCGTGGAGGGAACGTGCGTACTCGAGCAGGAAGTCGTGTCAAGCCGCACCTCGTATCGAACTCAGCGTGTCCAGTACTGCGCTGCGCTGCGAGAGGCCGCTTCCGACACTTCCACTTCCATTGACCCTTTAGTAGCCATTGAAGTGATCACATTTGGAGCCTGGCCTCTGGCACCAGAAATGTGCAGGTGGCCATGAAACCCAAAAGGCGGAGGAGGGAAGCCGCTGCAGGTTGTCGTGGTTCTGGAAGAGTGTGATCATCTGACTGACATTAGTGACGCTTTCTTCTGGACAGCTGTCCTCGAGCTGCGTAGATACCTGCTCTGGAGATCTTCCTCGGATCGACCAGTCGCCCAGGTGAGGGAATACATGGTTGCTGGATCTCCTGAGGTGAGCCGCCACCACTGCCATCAGCTTGGTGAAAACCCTAGGATGCCAAAAGGGAGAGCTCTGAATTTCTAGTGTGTGTCCCCCATATATTACGTCACCACGCTCGCACCGTTCCTTATTTAATACGCACTCAACACGGGTTTTCGAATGGAATCTTTTCATGACTGAAAACTATTGTACTGTTGGTCACATGTCTGGTACTAAACCATCCGGTTTTAAGCTCTGCAACGAATTCAGCTCGAAAATTTCAATCACAGACCCACATTTGTGTGTGGTGTCTCGGGTGGAACATGACATCAAGCAGTGTGGCTCCTGTGGTTCCTGTGAGCATATCCTGAAGGGGATCTGGGAATGATCAATGAAGGAAGCGCTTAGACGCCCTCTTTCGAAATCTCTGTCTCGATCAGCTACCAAGTCCACAGGCACTGATACCGAAGAAAGTACACCCAAGAAAGTGGACGGACATTGTGAAGAAACTGTCTCATTTGTGGAATGAGTCCCACCATTCATCGTCCTCCCACAAGAAAAAGAAGAGCCGTTGACGCAGGGATGACTTCGATTTGTCAGATGAGCGGGGTAAGCATTCTCTGACGCCTTGAGAGAGGAGTGGGAGGAATTTGAAACAAAAATGCTCAAATTGTTTGACAAGGCCGTGGCATGTGCGGCTCCAGCCTCGCCGCTGCAGGCAGTTCAAGCATCAGTTGCGCCCAGAGTTTCTGGCACCAAGTAAGCCTTGTCAGGGCTTACGCCCTAGAGCTTCACCTTGATGCTCTAGAAGCCAACCACAGTGCTGATGACCCTGGAGGGAAGTCCCCTTTGAGAGACCCCGGTTGAGACAGTTTGACATGATTATGGATCAGAGTTGAGGTCGCAGTTCTTTGGTCCATGAGGACCATTTTTCATGAAGGGGACCCGATGGGAGGGAATAAGGGGCAGAGGTGTCAACTTGTTTACAGATCACGCTGATCTTCTGACCTTAGCCAAAGGGCTGCACGAGGCAAGCTGACTTGGCACATCGCCTGACCTTTACATGCAGCAAGCGGCCCCCTACCCCTATCCCAATGCTTAGTATAGGAAAACAGTCGAGAGTGTGATTTTGCCTCTTGGCCTTCGCGCCCCAGCCATACCGCTCCAGTCCTACGCCCAAACTGATATTTGTATTTTACTGAATTTATATAGCGTTTTAATCCAAAACGCTTTACATGCATAAATAACAATTGAATTAAAGCAGAAAACAGTACAAAAATAATTTACATTATGGAAGAGGATTGGAGAGTAGAGAGAGGCCTAGCTGTGGGAGGAAGTGGGAGGTATGAGGAGTGGTGAGAGCAGGAGTAAGAGGAAACAGAGGGTGAAGAACAGAAGGATGAGGGTTAGAAAAGTGCAGGAAGTGGGGTAGGAGGCAGTAGAGTGAAAGAGGGTGAGGTGGAACAGAAGTAAGAAAGGGAGTAGGAGGAGAGGGTAGAAGGAGTAGCAGAAGTGAAGCAAAGGGTATTAGGGAGGTGAATAGGGAGGTGAACGGAAGAGAAGATTTTAGAGAGGTGCAGAAGTTGGGGAAGGAGGTAGTAGAGCGGATGGAGAGGGGGAGGTGGTTCCAGTGGAAAGGAGCGAGCAGTTGGAAAGAGCAGAAGCGGGAAGGGGCGCAGGGGGGTGGATGAGGAGAGAGTAGGAGGAGATCGTCAGAGCGGAGAGAACGAGAAGGAGTATAGAAAGTGAGGAGGGAGGAAAGGTAAGGAGGGGCAAGACCATAGAGGGATTTGAAGACTAAACAGAGGAATTTGAATTTAAGCGGGGAGTGAAATGGGAGCCAACCTAGAGAGGTGAGAGAAGGGGAGATGGAGTCTTGAGGAGAGAGAAGACAGAGCAAATGGCAGAGTGGTAGACAGATTTGAGTGGGGAGAGGTGAGAAGAAAAGAGAAGAGTAGAGCAGTAGAAAAGCCTAGAGAAGATGAGGGAGGAGATTAAGAGTTTAGTAGCATGAAAGGTTAAGAAGGATCACATTTTACGTATGTTGTAAAGATGAAAACGGCAAGATCTGGCAGTGAGAGAAATGTGTTGAGAAAGAGAGAGGTGGGGGTCAATGTGAAGACCAAGGTTGCGGGCATGGGGAGAGAAGTAGAGTTTGGAGGGGGGGGAGAGAATAAAAGACTGTACTCCTGTTCTCTATATGGCAGAGTCGAAGCGCAGAGCAACCAGCCAAGATTCTCTAATTGGTAAAACGTGGTGAGCAATCAAGGCTTAGCTCTCAGGAGGTGATGCAGGCTGGTTCTTGAGTACAGTGTAGTACCTAAGCACCCACAAAGGAATGTCCATACACTATGTAACTGATAAAAGTTTTTTAATATAAATGAGGTTCACGTTATGTACACAATAACACATTTTATCCTCTGGCAACATATACAGGTCTACGTGGTACCACTTAACTATAGATTCCTTTGAAATGCGGCCACGGCTAACAGCCCCAAATAGCCTATGAATCAGATTATAAGATGAATCAATGATGGACCACAGAAAGAAAGCAAGTTAAATCAAGCAAAGGCTGAAAAGTCTATCCCACTACCACGAAATAGTTCTGTGCGAGGATTCCCACCCCCCCCACCTGGGCAACTTGTAAATAAAAGTGTATTTGACAAGCTCGGTCCAATAATGCTCAATATAGTCTCTATTCCTTCTAAAAGGTTCCACGACCCAAAAGTACCTGGTTTCGTAGAGTTCTTCGTTGAGTCATCGACTAGCCCTTCTTGAGAGCCCTCTTTAAGGCAGGAGCCACGGGTCATCGAGATTCTGTGAAGAAAGAGGTGAACACTGTTTAAGGCAGCAGCTGCGGTTCTTGCGGTGCTCGTTTACTATCGGTCGGAAACGTCCTGCAAGCTGATGTTGCGGTGCACCACGACGACGATAGTTCATTGCCACAAAGTTAATGAAGAGCTTTGGCCCAGCAAGGGCGTTGGCACCTCTGTGGTCTTCGGGTGGCGGGAAACCCACTGGTGGATTCTCCTCGGTCGTCGGCGGCCTCGACTTTCTCCGGCGGGACAAAGCGGGCGTCGGTGCTGAGCAAGGGAGTCCTTTTTTATAATGTTCTTAGGCAATGGAGCGTTGTGTCTCCGGATGACGAGGTTCGTCGTCGACAGTGATGGACTTCAATGTCCGGGCGCTTTGCTTTGTGATTCCGTGGCAGTCCACGTCCATGGTTGGCAGCCTTTCGAGGACTGACTTCCAGGGAGCCCTGGCGAAGGTCAGCTGGTGCACGATGTTCACTCGTAGCTCGGGAAGGTGTCTCCTAGCCAGGTCCTCTTGGGTCAGTTCCTTGACAGTCGCACAGCTTTCAGATTAGCGAAGGACAGCAGCAGCAATTCTTCTTCCAGCGGGCTTCAAGGTTAAGCATCAAGTATCAGCTTCCGAAAAATTTCCATCAGTGAGAGATCCCCAGATATACTGTTTGGTCTCTCATTCACTCTGCTGGGTCACGCTCACAATCATTCAGAAGGGCATCCATGCAGGCAGGCCATTCTCCTCCTCCAGACACTCACAACAAGGAATGTGTAATGGGACAGGTACACAGCCATTCAGCACTCCACACTGCATTCATACCAGTTTCGGGCAGGGCTGTCTCAGTCTTTGTGTCATATACCAGAAACCAGACACCCATAACAAGAAGTGCATATTGGTCACACACTCCATTCACTCAGGTGCCACTCCAAGTGTGTACCTGCAACATATAGTCACTGGGAAGGCTCCAGCCAGTCTGGCCTGGACTTCCCCAATATACCATATATGGAACTTCCACCCAACAGCCAGTCAGGGGGAAAGGACAGAGTCAGGGCTTCCCAGGGAATGGGGAAAATAAGGTAACAGGCAATAGAAAGCAAGAGGCCACAGGGCTCATCTTGTCTCCCATCAGGAATCAAATGATTCCAATGGCAGGGCAAGGGTATCCCAAAAGAACAAGTTACTTCTTACCTTGTAACGTTCTTTCTACGGGATGTTCCTCCGACATATTCCTTATCTTTGATAATACGTTTCCAGCTTGCTGGCCTCGGACATTTTTTCTGCAGAGGGCGCTGCGCGTCGACGTCCGCCGAGTCGATGTCCCTCGACGGCCACCGTATCGGCGCCGACGTCACCATGCCCATAAATAGCCATGCGCCACGTCCGTTGCTCAGTTCTGTTTTGTAGCATAAGAAAAGTCATGCCTGAATTGGTTATTGACCTAGAAGGAGCGTAAGCTGCAACCACAAGGGAAGTATCACTGTGGGGATGGATGGGAGGGGCGATAAGGAATACGTCGGAGGAACATCCCGTCGAAAGAACGTTACAAGGTAAGAAGTAACTTGTTCTTCAAAGGGATTGTGTCCTCCGACGTATTCCTTATCTTTGATAGACTCCCATAGCAGTGGCATGTAATTGGAGGTGGGAGTGAGAATGTTATGTATCCCTTTAGGGATGGACCTAATGTAATACGGCCTTGCCAAATCTGGTCTCTTGACTAGTGGAGGAATCCAGATTGTAAAATTTTGTGAATGTATGTGCGGACGACCATGTGGCAGCCGCACATATGTCTCGGACCGGTACCCCTCTTTGGAGAGCCGAAGAGGCTGCGATACCCCTGGTTGAATGAGCCCTGAGATTTTGGGGTGACTCTTTCCCTGCCAGTTTGTAACATTCCAAAATGGCCAAAATAATCCACCTGGAGATGGTTTGTTTTGTTATGGGTAGTCCCAACTTGTGACCTGAGTATTCTACAAACAGTTGGTCGTCTTGCCTGATCCTAGCCATTCTGCTGATGTAAAAGCTGAGAGCTCGCCTTGGGTCCAGCCTATGTAGCCTTTCTTCCTCTTTCCCCGGATGGGGAGGAGGGTAGAACGAAGGTAAGGTAATTTTCTGAGTAATATGAAATTCAGAAACCACCTTTGGGAGGAAATTAGGCTTCACCTGTAGGACAACCTTGTCTTTGTGGAAAATTGTATGTGGGGGTTTACAGGAGAGAGCTTGTAGCTCGCTCACCCTCCTAGCAGATGTTAGTGCTACCAATAGGACAGTTTTAAGCGTGAGAAATCTCAGCGAACAAGAGTGAAGCAGTTTGAATCGAGTGCCCATTAGGAAGTTTAAGACAAAAGTCCCATATGGGAACCTGGAATGGTTTTGGAGGATAAACATTAGTTAATCCCTTGAGAAATTGTATCACTAAAGGAAGTTTGAAATACGATGGTTCCTTCGCAGTGCGCTTGAAGATAGAAAGCGCTGCGAGATAGCCTTTTACAGTGCCAACTTGAAGGCCTGAGTTTGCCAAGTAGAGTAGAAACGATAACACCGTTGGTGTACCACATGAAAAAGGGGCGATATTCTCTTCCCTACACCGGCTGCAAAATTTGTTCCAACGGCAGCGGTATAAAGATTTTGTTGCTGGCCTTCTGGCCGAAAGCAACACCTCCATGATGTCATCAGGGAGATCCCAATCCTTGTACCTCACCCTTTCAGAAGCCAAGCGTGAAGGTTGAGGGTTCTGTCGTCTGGATGGAGAACCTGACCTCCCTTCTGCGAGAGAAGATTCTCTTTGAGTGGAAGACGGATTGGAGGACAGATGGACATATCTAGAAGGTCCGGGTACCACGTTCTCATGGCCCAATACGGGGCAATTAGGATCATGGTTTTCCGGAATCTTCTCAACCTCCTGATCATTTGAGGAATAACAGGGACTGGTAGGAACGCGTAAAGGAGTGGAAACTCCCAATCCACTACGAACGCGTCTCCTAGAGCTCCTCTCAGGGAAAATTCCCTTGAACAGAACAGATCGCACTTCCTGTTGGTGCTTGTGGCGAACAGATCCACATGAGGGGTTCCCCAAAGGGCGAGGATCTTGAAGGCCTTCCTGAGCTAGCTCCCACTCGTGGGAGACTGTGCTCTGCCTGCTCAGAGCATCCGCTGTCAAGTTCTTCTCTCCGGCTAGGTGGACTGCCGATAGAGATATTCCTTCTTGGATTGCCCAAAACCAGAGCTGCATCGCCTCTCTGCACAGTGGCAGTGATCCCACGCCTCCTCTTTTGCTGAGGTAGTGCATGGCCACCGTGTTGTCCGTCATTATCAGGACATTTCTCTCCTGTACTGATGGCAGGAAAGCTTTCAGCGCTAGTCTGATCGCTCTCCGCTCCAATAGGTTGATGTGTAGTCTGCACTCCGATGGAGACAAACGACCGCTGATGGTCAAGTCGTTGGCATGGGCTCCCCACCCCGTGAGTGAGGCGTCTGTGACTACTGTTATCTCCGGCCATGGTTGCCAAAACAGTTCTCCTTTCAAGATGTTCTCTGGATAGGCCCACCATTGAAGGTCGCGGGCTACCTTGTCCGGAATCCGGAGAAGATCTGTCATTCTTCCTGAGAATTGCGACCACTGACTTCTCAGTGCCCACTGAAGAGATCTCATTCTCAGGCGAGCCTCTGGCACAAGGAAGATGCAAGATGCCATGAGGCCTAGCAAACTCAAAAAGTCGAAGGCTGGGAGACGTTGGGCATTTTGAAACTTGGTGACCATCTGTAGAATATCTTGAGCCCTCACCTCTGGTGGCGAGGCTTTTCCCAGGGAAGTGTCCAGGACCGCTCCAATGAACTGGAGTCTCTGTGATGGTATCATCTGTGACTTCTTTAAATTGAGGGAGAAGCCCAGTTTGTGAAGGCAGTGGCAGACAATCTAGCTGGGCCTGGGCTTGTTTCGAAGATACAGCCCTGATCAGCCAATCGTCCAGGTAGGGGTAGACGTGGATCCCTTCCCTCCTTAGACTCGATGCCACTACCGACATCAGCTTGGTGAAGACCCTCGAGGCGGAGGTCAGCCAAAATGGCAGAACTCGAAATTGATCATGAGAGTCACCAATTGCGAACCTCAGGTATTTCCTGTGTTTGAGATGGATTGGCACATGGAAATAAGCATCCTGAAGGTCCAGAGATACCAGCCAGTCCTGGAGCTGGAGGGCCTGAAGGATCTGAGAGAGAGTTACCATCTTGAACTTGTCCTTCCTGAGGAACTTGTTCAATTCTTGTAAGTCCAGGATGGGTCTCAGTCCTCCGTCCTTCTTTGGTATGAGAAAGTAGGGGGGAGTACCAGCCCTTGTTCCTGTCCGCTACAGGTACCGGTTCTATGGCACCTTTCTCTAGCGGGTCTATCATTTCCTGCAAGAGGAGCGGATCTGGAACTTTTAGAGAACTGTTCCCCGGTGGATGGTGCAGTAACCCTGGGCAACTGTCTCCAATGCCCAAGCATCTGACGTTATAGCCTACCATTCCGTCAGATGGTGAGTTAATCTGCCCCCTACAGGTGTACTGTGTGGAAAGGCCTCAGAGTGGTTTGGAGGCGGCTGATGCAGATGCCGAGGGTAAAGAGGCACCTGCTGCTGCTGCGGCCTTAGTACCTTCGACCCGTCCACCTCGGGTGGATCTCCTTTGGCCTCTTTGAGCCGGCTGTCCTCTGCCTTTCCCAAATGCAAAATAATAGCGAAAGGACTTTCCTCTCCCAGAGGTTCCTGAGGGGCGAAAAGGAGTTTGGCGGATAGCAGCTCCTAAAGATTTTGCTGCTGCTTTAGAAGTCTGCAACTTTTCCAGACTGTCATCAGCCTTTTTTCCCGAATAGTGAAGAGCCGTCAAAGGGCATATTCAAAAGTCTGGCCTGTACATCTGGAGCAAAGCCAGACTTTCGCAACCACGCATGCCTGCGGATTGTTGTACTTGCCGCCATGGCCCTGCTGATACTGTCAGCGGAATCGATGCCAGTTTGAAGTGATTCGCACATGGCATCTTTGCCATCTTTAATAATGTTAAGGAAGGCTTCCTTTTCCTCTCCTTCGGGTATGCAGTCAGCCACTGATGAAGCACACTCCCACAGTGTGTGACTGAACCTGGCGAGCTTACAGGTGGCGTTGATGGACTTCAACGCCATACTACAAGCAGAGAAGACTTTCTTGGCCATAGAATCGTACCTCTTGTCATCTCTATCCTGTGGGACAGTAGGGTAAGCGGTCCTACTGCTAGATGAAGTTGCCGCTTGAACCACCAGGCTCTCTGGAGTCGGGTGTTTTGATAAGTATTCAGGGTCAGCAGCCGCTTGGCTGACAATCTTTTATTGACCGCAGGGATAACTTCAGGAGTTTCCCAATTAGATGCAATTTTCCTTTGTAAGGCTGCATGGAAGGGGACCACAGGGTCCTCCTGTGGACCTTTGTCTAATATGTCTGTTAGGTCATCCTGTTGAAAAGCAGGCGAAGGCGCAGACCAACCCATAAATTCAATAATTCTTGCCATAAGGGTTCTGGAGGGTGTTTTGGCATGTTCCCCTGGGTCTGGCTTAACAAATTCCACTTCTGGGGAAGTGCCCAGCCCACGTGCCTCATGTAGTGACTCCTGTAGGTGCTTCAACCTTCTTTCCTCAGAGGTGAAATCCTCTGAAATAGGCAGTGTGGTTCTCTGTAACCCAAATGTTTCCTGGTCAGAATCTTCCCCCTCTTCATAAATTGAAGATAGTCCAGGGTACTCTGACCTCTGAAATGGTGTAAAACCCATCTCTAAGGCAGAAGGAGCCAAACTCGTCATTATTGAATGAGAAAACGTCGATGCCGATGTGACAGGCTTCGAAGGCGCCGAGAACGGCGTCGAGAAAACTGGAAGAGGTCTCGAAGCACTTGAGAGGATCGGGATCCTACTCGAGGTCATCGACGACGGTCTCAGCGTCGTGCCGGAGGCCCTTGGAATCACCGTTGGCTGTGGAGTAGCCTTGGTCTCCTCTTTCATCGGCGTCGATGTCGGCGTCAACGATGGCGTCGAGTCGATCGACCGATGCGTCGAGGAACCCTTCGACAACGGCGTCGATGGCGCCGATCCATGCAAAAGAATCTTCCACGACGGCGTCGAAGATGGTGCCTTCTTACCCGATGGCTCGTGGCGCTCTCGGGTGGAATGTTTCGCCGGGTGCTGCGACTCACAGCGTTTTGATTTTTTGGGTTTTTCACCCGGGGTATCACCCTCAGCTGTCTTCGAGGGGGTCGAGGTCGCTTTCTCGAAGACGCTTAACATTTTCTTTCTGAATTCCTCCCACTCAGCCTGAGAGCTGTGTTTTGTGGAACAGGAGACCCTTTCAGGGGAAACAGAAGACAAGGAAGGGGATCTGCAACGTCTCTTTTTTGAGTGTCTTGATCTCGACGAATGGTGGGAGCTACTTCGAGATCTAGAATGGGAATGTTTTCGACGGCGAGGAGACGAATGCCTCGACTCAGCCGAAGAAACCTTGGAGGAGGTTTTGACCGACTTACCTCTCTCAAGCTTCCCCTTGCGCTCCTTCAAGCCTTTCGCCGTCATGGACATGCAGTCCTCACACTCCGAACAATGGTGCTCGGCTCCCAAGCACCACAAGCAGATCCTGTGTGGATCCGTTATCGACATTTTTTTACTGCAGTCTCGACATTTCTTGAAGCCGGATCACGGCGTCGTCGGTTCCGATGAAGATGCCATCGAAAACGAGTAGGTACTTATTCGAGTAGATATAGGGTAATCCTGACTGATCGGAGCAACGATGTTCCGAGGCCCCACGAAGCGCGGGAAAACGGAACTGAGCAACGGACGCAGCGTGTGGCTATTTATGGGCATGGTGACGTTGGCGCCGATACGGTGGCCGTCGAGGGACATCGACTCAGCGGACGTCAACGCGCAGCGCACCTCTACAGAAAAAATTTCCGAGGCCAGCAAGCTGGAAACGTATTATCAAAGATAAGGAATACGTCGGAGGACACAATCCCTTCGAATGGAGGATGCTCAGAGCACCTGTCAAATTCAGCATGGAACTGCCACCAGCCTACACCCTGCTCTGTGGGCCACACAGGTGCCCAAAAACATACACTAGGGGTACAGGGTTGTACCCCCACCATGGATGCCATAAAGGTATCCAAAGGGGCGGTAAACCAAACCAAAAAGCGGAAGAGCTGCACTGCAACGAGTCCCACATGGACTCCTGGGCAGAAAACAATACAGAACACACATGTAAAAGGACTACAGAACAAGGACCCTCCAATGCATTTGCAGCATTGCACCCCTTCTCTAAAAATTATAGTTATATCTCCCATGGTGCATGGCAGGGTCATGGTTTTCTGAAATTAAGCGACCGCCACCTTGTTTTTCTCTCGATGCGAGAGATATTCGCATCCATAGCCGAGGTTATGGGAAACAAACGCAGTAAAAATCCATTTGCAGGTCAAAAAACGTACAAATGCTGTCAGGGTAGAGGTGGGGGGTGGCTAGAGGGCACTGTGTGAAATTTGGGGTTGGAGGGGGTACAGGGACCAAGTTTGTAACAAAGCTTTCCGTAGCGATAGCCACAAATAGCCGACATCTCATAGCAAACTGTCATAGAAGCAGTGTGCGTTGTGGATGGAAAGGGAGAGGGGAGGCCATCTGGTTAGTGGGGGAGCTGGCACAGATGAGGGGGCACATGGTGAGGTGTGGGGGGTGCAGGAAAGCATATTTTTCCAGCTGCTGATATTCGCGGCTATATCTGAGGCTACAAAGCTACAAAGAATGGCCGAGGGTATGTGTAGTTCGGTATCCGTGGCTATATAGTTTGGGGTGTCCGTGTTTTATATTGGTAGATGGATTCCTGGATATGGTCAGCAATAGGAATGTGGCGGCGTACAAGCCCTCCAGGCTGGTCTTGACACATCTCACTATGCCAGCCATTCCATGGGCACATCCACAGTGCTGAGGAGGGCAGCATTCCTCCACAGTTTATTTTTGTTACCTAAATGTGCAAGCTACTTTGCTTAATATGGCCTTTGATGGCGAGCACCTCTTTGGGCGGAAGGCCGATGAATCCTTGGAACGTTTCACGGAGATGAAGCTTGCTGCAAAGTCTCTAGACCTTGCATTGGAGCAGCCTGCAAAACAATCTTTTGCCTTTGGATCTAGAGGCAGGTGATACAGGCGGCGTTATGTCCCTTTCGGAAGGAAGGTTCCACTGCCACTGGCCAAACTGGGCCACACGCGATTCTCACACCCCAGGGGCAAGGGGGCTTCTAAGAGCCAGTTGACTTCAGCAGTGGCACCCGCTAAGTCGCTTTGAGTTTTCCCCAAATGTCTCGGCGGTTGGAGAGAGGGTCTCCGAGCACTGGCACAGGTGAAGGGGGATGTCAAGTATTTGTGTCTTACAGCTGGTCAAGTGGCGATGTCGTCTTAACTTTCGAAAAAGGCCACCAGACCTATCGCCCTCTTCCCAACAATGGGAGCCGGAGCTCCAGGAAGAACTGAAAGCCCTGCTTTTAAAGGGTGGAGTAGAGGAAGTGCTGGTACTTCTTCCCATCCTGGACTACAGGGCCTTGAACAAGTTCCTGAGGAAGGACAAGTTCAGGATGGTGATGTACTTATGGAACATTCTCCAAGCTCTGCAGCTCCAAGACTGGTTGATGTAATTGGACCTTCAGGACGCCTTTTTCCATGTGTCACTCAATCGAAAGCACAACCTGTCGCCACCTGAGTGAGATTGTTACTGCAGCAACCAGCCCTCTTCACATTGCGGGGGTAACCTGCGGTTGCCTGCTGTGTGGAAGTTTTCATCCTGTCTTGCCAAGGGTGTCCAGTCTTCAGTAATGTCTCCTCGGACCCTGTAATCACCGACAAGCCACACCAATCCAGACGCTGAAAGTGGCCACTGCACCCACAACCTGGGAACTCCATCAACCGTACAAAGCCTATAAGTGGGCCCAGCTGATTCAGGTAGCTCCTGAAGAAATCTGAGTAAGAGTGGTAAGCAGGGTGGGAGAAGGCAAGTGCAATTCCAACCCCACCATAGGTTTGTATGAAAGTAAAGTCTTAACCCCAACATCTCCCTTGCCTGTCTAAGATCGATGGTGCTCTTGCCAAGCATCCCCCCTGAGCTTCCCCTAGAGTGGTGGGATTGGGAGAGGAACCAGTAAGACCTTAACTTACCTTGCTTTTTGTTTCTGGAATACTTACCTGCAGCCGTTGCCTCTGCCAACTCTTGTTCACGAATCACATAGTAAATTCTCCCGAGAATCTACAAATGTTGTCAAACTCGTGGCTTTTAGGCACTAAGCCCAGCTCCTAGCAGGGTAGGACTGATTAAGAACTAGGGACCTGAAACTAGGTTCTATTGTGGTTATTCTGTTTTTTAACGATTTACTTACCTATCTCCAGCTGGTTCTAAAATACTATGGGGCTCTTTCAGTGTTTGGCGGTAAGCGGTAAAAGTGGTGGTAACGGAATCATTACTTTTATCACTCCGTCGAATTATGCACTTTTCGCTATGTCCATCGGTGGAATTACCATCAGCTTAAATACCACTGGAGGAGTTACCACAAAGAACCGGCGGAATTAGCGGCAGGGCTAATTCCGCCAGCGGATATACTGCCAGAACCAGAAATTGGATTTCCACTGTATTACATGTGGCAACACAGCTGAATGACCACTGAAAATCGGCAGAAATTCAGCCAAAAAACACAGTGCAGAGATAAATACATGTAGGTGATGGAAATTAAATCACAGGTGTACCCAATCCACTCAGGTGTTCATAAGGCCCACACCTTCCCCCAACATATTTTCCAACACTATGCTGCCGGAAACACCCAAGTTGATCGAAAAGAATTGTCAAATTCGGCCAATACAAAAAAAATCAAAATCCATTATACTGAAAATGAGGAACAGGGGTGTCCCCCGCTTCCCACGTTAGGTATTATGGCCTTCGGGGTTGGTGGGCGGGCAGGTCCCCCCGACCCCCTGCGCTTCCAGGACATTGAAAGAGGAAGACTCCAAAAAAGAAAAAGAAAAAAAGGAAAAAGGGACCCTGCAGCGTCGGCTCTGAGGAAGGGGGATTGGCATGGGGCTGCTGGCGGGACAGGGATTTGGATTGGTTGACTTTGGTCAAACAACCCACACCCTATGTCGCCACTAGCTGTTAACTGGGACATGCAGCTGCTGCTGCTCCGCAGCAGGATGAGACACCATGCAAGGCCATACCCCGGTTCAGGGCCTCTCCGTGGACCTTAACTGATAACCAGCTGAATATCCTGTACGGCCTGCATACATAGAGAGGCACAGAGGGCAACGGACATGTATACTGGGCGAGTACAAGCGCCATAACACAAACTGAGCTTGCAGAACCAGCGAAATGCAGCACCACTGAAATGCCATGTGAAGGGGGCGGGGGATATTGCCACAACTGAACAATGCATGCCCTACAAGGCCCTGTACATGCCGACCTGCCCTCTCACCCAGCACATGACAGTTTTCAACCCACCGGACTAGGTCATGCTGGACAATGCAGTAATAGGTCGGCGATGCATATTGCCCCAGCAGGCAAGCAATACAAACAGGATTGCCGGAACCACAATGCAATTAAGCACATGCAATGTCATATTTCAACACTGCACGAAGACAATGCAACACTGGCAGGAAGTTAGTCAACCATCTATGTGAGGCCAAAGTGGAAGGAACACAGACCTCACAAACCTGCACAATTACAACTAATCACCCATCAGGGCACACGCATGATAGCAACGCACAGGCCCAACACAGTCCATATTCATTCCGCCATGCCAATTATAGACCAAGAAAGCGACGAGTGCTGCCTGTGAGCTGTGTGCATAGTGTAACATGACAATGCGAATGTTCCCACATAGCAAATGACTCTACATACAAGTACTACTGTGATGGAAAATCATGTATGGAAAATCTGTAAAAATGCATTCATAGAGTGTCCATCAAAATGCCCTCCGAATAGTCAATACTTCCACAATGCACTGTGCCTGACATCTGTGACCTTTTCCCTTGCAGTTGACTGTATAGCCCCAGCTACCAGGGCTGACACCTGTGTGCAATCCACCTACAGCACAGGAGGTGGCCTACAGTGATGCACACGTCAGGACCAAGCTGTGTTTAGAGCGGACCTTTGGCCTGCTGACGGGTCATTTTTTTATGTCTACACTGGACCGGAGGGGCCTTGATGCACAGACCAGAGAAGGTTGGACAAATATTACTTGTCTGTGCCATGCTGCACAACATCTTTCTCAGGCAAAATTCACCCCTGCCCCCTAATGAGGACATGCCACCGCAGAAGACAAAGACCCACTACCTGCAGGTGCAGTGCTGCCAGACAGTGAGCAGGAGGAGGGAAATGATAGACGTCTGGCGCAGCAATAACCAATATGCAATCATTACTGATATCATCAATAATCACATGCTGCTGACATTTGTGCATAAGTACATAGAGAAGGAATCACATTCACACAAAAAGTAATGTCCTAGCATTGCTTAAGTTTACTTGTATTTAAAACGAGTGTTAAAATCCCCAACACAATACCCACCCCACACACTCGTCCCCAACACAATACGCTCCCCACACCCTTATACCAAACATAATACCCGCCCCACACCCTCATCACCCCCACACAATACCCTCCCAGCCTCCTCATCCCCAAAATAATACCCTTGCTGTCTGTGTGACACATTTGTCCATTACCACTTCCTCCTCCGCTTGGCACCTTTTGCTGTGGGAGTAGCAGCACGACAGGTGCAGCGTTCAGAGCGCCTTGGTGGCATGCTCACCGTAGATCCCTTAGTAGGGATGGCTGAAATGGGATTGCCTGGTTCACTGCCCCGGACATGCTGATTGGTGATGGCCCTGGAGATGTTCTCGTTGGTGACATTTACACACACAACTCCCGTACACTTCAGCCCACAGCAGCAGGACACCACAGTCGGTGCAGGGTACTGGACACCCTCCTGGAGGTATGGAGCACCACATCACGGATTGCCAGTGTGCCACACTGATGCACCTCAGCCATGCACTCCATTGCATTCTGCCACCGCTCCATCTGTGTGAGCCTCTCACAGATGTCATCCATGGTGTGTTGTGGTACTGGCCTTGGTGAGGGATGGAGGCAAGTTCCCTGGCTGCCAGACACCTGCTCACCAGGCACCTGCTCATCATCTGGCTGTGATTGTGTGCTCTGTATGGTGCCAAAGGAGAGCACGATGAGAAGACAAGTGGGAGGGAGAAGACTGCATGGGCGAGTGTCTGGACGGGGGGAGGATGATTCCCTGGGACATCTCTCTAACAGGTGCAGCTGGAGAGGAGGAACCAGAGGAGCCAGCGTCAGGGGTGCTGGTGTTGACTGTAGAGTCCTGTTCCACTGCCACAACTGTGGCAGGTGTGCCTGTGTCCCCAGAGGTGCCAGCAGCAGGGCCCTTGGACTGGGGTGTCCTGGAGGTCTCCTTCTGGGGAATGTCCTTTCTGGGTGTGGCATGGCTTGCTCCATTCCTTGCACTTGGTGGTCCCGGTGTGCCGGACCCACTGGTGTCCTCCATGAGGAAATGGGTTTCTCGTGTGCCTGTGCATCATTACCCTTGTAGGAAGGTTGTAGGGTGTGCTCTCATGCAGTGTACAATCGGGTCACAGTGACATACCACCCTCATGATGGCCGCCTTCATGCAACAGGCAGTATGATGGATTAGTGGCATCATATTTAAGTGTGAATCTCAAGTGTTGGGTATGTGTGTCATGCCTGGCCTGTGTTCTCATGTACTTGACAGCTGTGCAAGGGAATGTGTGCCAATGTAGGGTTGGCCGGTTTATAGTGAATATGTCGGAAAAAAAAATGTCAAAAAGAAATTTCACATTTTTTTTACTTTTTTTTTTTTTTTTAATGGGGGGTTCCACCCAACCCCCTGTTTATTTTTACTAGCTAAACCCAAAAAAACAAATAAAAAAACACATTCGATTTTATTTTCTACATTTTATTTTTCCTACATTTTTGCATTTGACATAACTGCACACCGGGTTGGCCTGTTTCATGCATATCCTCTTCTCATGAGGGATGCCCTGCTAGCCATGGGAGTGTTGGTGTACCATTCGGTGGGAAGCACTCTTTACAGAGGCCTTATTACTACTGCTTTGTTGCATTTCTTGGGTGTTTGACCCAGACATCTGCAGCAATTGCATTGATGGTCTATGTGGAGTGTGTGGCAGCTCTTCAGCAGATGTGTTCTTGCACAGGTGTTGAATGGGCTGGAACGAGGTAGCAGGGATATACCTTGTGAATGGTGTGCCTTTTAGGGGGTTCACGCCTACCATGCCCATCAATGTACTGTCCCAAGGTGTTTCATGTGTTGTTTCTGCATTGCCTGTGTGACTGAAGGTGTGTGTTGCTATTCTATTGTAGCTGTTGAGCATGTGGCCCATGATTCACTCAGGTAATCCCCGGGGTCTTGCTGGCTGCTGGCTCCAGCCTCAGCCGTACCCACGCCATCCAGGCCTGCCATGTAGAGGATGCTTTCACCCTCTCCCTCCCTTGGTGTAAGCTGCAGTGGGGCCAAAGTTCCTCCACCTGTGGCCACTGTGTCCCTACGGTGGTTGGAGACCAGAATCCACACGCTGCCTCTTAGGGCTGCCTCTTAGGTCGTACCACCGCCTCCTTATTTCCTCACAGACACTTCCCACAGCTGCGACCCTGACCTTTATTTTGGTCCACATGTCTTTCTTGCGCTGGGTGGGTGGGGGGGGGGGCTTGCTGGGGGAACGCCTTGCAGTGGTGTGGCCAATATAGCTCCTCTGCATGGGCCACCGCCTCCCCTGTCAGCACAGAGCACCCCCGCTCAGTGAATTTGGGTTTTCTCTGGCACCTTCCCTTTGGACATATTTGGGGTGTGTTATGGGCTTGGATGGAAATCCGTTAATGGTGATTTTGAGTGGATTGAGTTTTTCAAAATGGCCCCCTCCATGCTTCCCATTCCAGTAATGGAGATATTTCCGCTGGAGGTAATTCCAAATACAGGCGGAATTATGGTTGTGGACTCCATTTTCCTCAGTAATTCCCCAACACAACGGCGGTAAGAGTAATTCCACAGTGGCAGAATTGCAGCCAAATTCGTAATGAGTACGGTAACTGGCAAGCAACTCTGTGATTGGAATTGAATACAATTAAATAATGCAAAAACATTATTTACGACAAACGAAAAGGGCTGAATATGACTATGATGATCTTTGCTATTGTAGATGTTTAACCTGTGCGATCTTTTCTATTGTAGATGTATAACCTGTGTGAGCTGTCAGCGCATCTAATTGGTGGAACATTTACTGTTTTTCTTTAATGTTGAGTGGGTTTGAGGCACCCACTTGTTCCCCCGGGGTGCAGCAGACAGTGTGTTGTGTATGAGGAAGGATTTTTTCTAAATACATAAACTCAAGCGCTTCCATTGACCTGGCACACCTCAGCTTTACTGTTCCTAAATTCGTAATGAGACCCTATGTGTCCTGTTAGCAGAACCCCCAAGCATAACCTGAGGTTTTCATTGCTTACAGTGTATTCAAAGGCCAAACCCATAATTGAATATGGTTGTACATCTTCTAACTGAATTATTAGAGTGCTCTGTTTGTGTGTCGTACCCCTAGACCACACTCACACCTTTCAGGGAAAGCCTCATTGCTCTGCAACTCTACTTTGAATGGGTTTGGCTAGACATCAGTGTCTATCCTGTTCACTAAAATAGTGTGGCCTCTTAGAATCCACCCCCAGAGTGGATTCTAAAAATCCACCTTAACACTACCCTAAGTTAATAACAGAGTTCGAAGGATTAGCCAAAACAAGCAGACAATAAACCTACTCTTCAAAGTACATACCTATTGTAATACAACAAAACAGAAGGGTCTCTGTTCTCTCAGGGTTTACAAAAGGATCCATGTGTACCTTGGCTTCATTCAGACTTTCAAACTAGTCCCTCTTCTGGACTGTGTTTCAGGATTCCTGAACTTTGGCTTTAGTATTCACTGCGCCTCTATGCTTGCACTTCCATTCTCTAGGACGCAGTCCTTACAGTCTTTCTTGCTGCAGCAGCCTCCTCTTGTATCTAGGGTGCCTCAGCATATGAATCTGCTTCCCGGTGGGTAGGAAAGGAGGCTTTGCTGCTGTTTTTAACCTGGCTACAGTGTTTTCTTCCCTGCCATTGGTGAATGACTATTGGTCCTATGTCTCGCTCTCCTCATAAGGGAGTGTGGGGAGTGCCTCCAACTCACCACAACCTGCAACGGTGAACATTGGGAAGATGAGGAATTCAAGATGACTGATCACACTTTTGAGGGTTTGGTCTGTCGAGCCGCACCTGGTGTCGCAGCAACTCAATCTAGTTGTGAAGGACAAATCACAAACTGACAATCCCTGCTCCCACACACGGCAGTGCTACAGCTGAGCACAGTTTGGAGTCTGCAGCCCTGTAAGGCTCTGACAGAAGTAGACTTTCGATGCTGCCGGGGGGTGCGTGTTGGGCGGTGAAAAGGGAGGCAAATGTCTAGAAGAAGGAGTAAAGGATGGAGGTGGGAGGAAGGAGAAAACAAAAGGTGGTGGTGGTGGTGGGGAAATATGAAACAGGGGAAAGCAAGTGAAGGACAAATATGTGGAAGGTGGGGAAAGCCAGTGAGTGGGAATGAAAATGAAAGCGGATGAAGTAAGAAGGGGGTGTAAAGTCCAGAGGACTCTGAGATGGGTGTCAACCAATGGAGCTGGACAGTAAACAGACTTAAGTAGGGCAGAGAAGGAATACAAACAAAAAAATGAACGTATGAACAATAGTGGACGAAGGAGAAAGAAAGGAAGATTTAGAAACCCGACCACCAAAGAGGATAGAATAAGTGAAGGGTGAGAAGGAAGTCAAACCGGGCACAGTAAAAGAGGCTGAGGTATCAGTGCCCATGAGTGAGGGATAAGTGAAGAGGGCCCACATGTTATTGGGCATCAAGGAGGTGCCAAAGGAGTAAATAAGACTAGGAGACTGAAGAAAGAAACTAAGGTATTGAGGGGATAAAGATTCCTGGCCACAGATTGCTGTCAACAACTGACTGAAACACGATCACCATCAGGGGCTGACCCAAGAAGCTGCAATGGCACTGTGAGATCCGACATGCTGGATGCTTGCGTGGCACAGTTTGAGGCAACTCTTCCTCTTCCCCAGAGCTCAGCAGGTAGCAAGGACCACCTAGAGACTCGGCATCTTGACTCAACAACCAAGTGGGGTAACCACCAAACCAAGAAAGAAACGCAGGGCAGCCTTAAAATACCAGTGGCTTGCGTTTCACTTCCCGGAGGTGTAGCCCAGAAAAAGTGAGGGGATAGACTGGCAGAGTATGGTAATAAAGCAAGCTGGCAATGCTCCCTTTTATTTTTTTTACCAACTTTAATTAAATTTGGCTGCAGCTGATAGGTACAAACAATGTGTGTCATGAAGTAAATATATTCAGAGTGTCTCCCAATTACACATTTAGACCCTCCCCTACTACCCCAGCAGCCCCAACCCCAAGTGCCCTTCAGGTTTAAGAATGTAAAATGTGCGCAGCCAGCCAGGGCTTGTAGGTTTCGGCCGGATAGTCCAAGACAAATTGCAGCACAGAGGACCAGATCTCTCTGAACCTATGGAGAAGGGCTTATTTTGCTGCTGTGACCTTCTCTGCCATTAAGATGTCCCAAATCGTTATCCACTACAGGGGAATGAGTGACCCTTTAATGTCTTACAGGTTCTAGCCATTTAAATTCTCACTGCAACCAGCAGATGAGTGAGCAGTTTCGCTGTTACCCCAGACTTTGGTTATACCCCTGGGACCAGGGACCCTAATTGAATCACTGTGGGCTCCATGGGGAGACGGACCAGAGATATTGCTGCAATTGTGTCCATCTCCCTCCAGAAGGCCTGTACCCGTGGGCACTCTCACCACACAGGAATGTAGGAACCTGGAGCTCTGCATCCACGCCAGCAGGTGGTATCTAGGGAGCGTTTGATTTTGTGTAAAGTAGTGTCATGCTCTTACCGACTGTGCGCCGGTCACTGCGATCCTCCTCCAGGCTGCATTAGGCCCAGCGACGACCGCAGCCTTACTCTTCCGCTTCCCCCAGTCTTCTGCAGTGGCACTGCTGGAGGTTGCCTGGCGCCTCAGACGCAGGACAACAAGCGCAGCCATGACAGAAAATGAAGCAGTCACATGGCACCGCCATGTCACGTGATGACTCTCGTGATGTAGCAGGAAGTGATTTCTGCTCTATTTAAACACTGTGCTTTCGGACTAATTGATTCTCACTGGTGTTGTGGGTGGCCCCTTGTCTTCTCGCATTTTTTGGATATTTTACTTTTTGGGGACTTCTGGCCTTGGCGTTTTCCTGGATTGCTAGTTTTTTTCTGCTCGATTTGGTGAACTGGATATTTATTGGCTTTTCAATAACTTGGATTGTGAACCTGGATTTCTGGCTTTGGAACTCTTACGTATTTTCCATGGATTTGGTACTTTGGTCCTTGTGTAGCTTCTTTTTTCCTGGAACTGTAACGAGACATTGAAAATTCTTACCTCCTTGGGTCACGCCCTCGTGCCGTTTGTGTTAGGTTTGCCTCATCTGGATTGCTAATGATATCTAGCGGGATCATTTCATCAAGGCTCGACTATTTCCGGACCAGGTATGTTATTTATAGTGGGAGGTTTACATGATTCTGCAGTTAGCCTCCTGTCTAACTAACCCCTGTTTTCTTCTATCTAGCGGTGCTATATCCTGTCTCACCTTCTGCCTCAATATCTGGCCAGAGATTCTCTGGCTGGTACTTGGGGAAGAAGGTATAACTTCTTCAGGCAACTCATGACAAGGAGCTGGGGGATAAAACCATCTAGATGTCAGCTCAATGCGCATTCTTCATTGGTGATGCACCTGGATGAGGAATAACTCAATTACCATATGTCGATCCAGGTGTGGTCGTCTAGTGGGTAGCCCAAACCCATCTCCCATTTGGCTATGTACGGGGGCCGAAGCGTCCACATATCCCCCTGCAAGAGTCTGTATGTCTTAGAGATGTTCCCCCACGCTGTGCCCTCTTGAGTGCGGTCTCTATGGCTCCTTGCTCTCGTGTTCCTGCCTGCTTAATCGGAGGCTGAACCACTCAATGTCTTATCTGTGCATACCTATATCTTTCCTGTTCTGCCAGGGCAAACTTCTCTTTGCACTCCGTAAACATCAGCAGAACCTCCTCCCCTGTATACAGTTGCGATATGTGATGTAACCCTCCCCTAGACCAACTCTTTGAACCAGAGGCATGGGGAAAAGAATGAGTTAAGGGGAACAGGTGTTAATCGGCCCAGACCTGAGGGGAGCCCTTTGCCCCTCATTGCCAAGCCCCAGTGTCTCATGGGGACCTTCACTGCAGATAACAGGTGAGGCCAGTGTTTGTAAGCTGTCTTAGATGTGTTCACTCAGAATCAGAAGGGTAAAGGGTTATAATATTGCTCCAGCTCCACCCATTTCGGGCGGGTGGTTGCTCCCTGCCAGGTGTTCATGTGCGCTATTTGTTCTGCTGTGTTGTGTTTCAGTAGGTTCAGGACTCATTCCCTGTAGTCAAGGATTCCCTCAACATGACCGCCTTGGGAATCCTGTTTTTTTTTGCCTTGCCAAATGAATCAGAGTACTTGCTGTTGCAAAGATGCAAGGGCCAGTCACGGGACCTTCACCGGGAGCGTCCTACAATGATAGATGAATCTCGGGAGCAAGTTCATTTTCACTGCTGTTATGCAACCCATTTACAAGATCTCCTCAGTGGCCCACCGCTTAAGAATCAGCTCTAGAGTCTGAAAGAGCTTGGGAAAATTGGCAGTGTATACTGCCTGTGGGCGCCTCAGGATCTGCACCCCAAGTATCTAATCTCCACAGTCTGCCATGTCATGGGGCAGCAGGGGCAAAGCGCTTCAATATCTGTCCTACCCTAAAGCCGCCGACTTGCTGTAGTTGATTACAAAACCCTGCCACTTGACGGAAGGACACCAGCTCTGTAATTGTTTACTCGAGAAAGGTCTGTACAGCAGTTAGGGTTAACATAACATCTGCATATGAACAAGTTACTTACAAACTGGTAACGTTCTTTCGACTGGATGTTCCTCTTCGAGTGGATTGTGTCCTCCCACATATTCTTAGCCGGTTACTCACCATAGAGACCACCTTACTCCTAGTCCATAGTCCCCTTTCCTCCATACTTATGGGACATCTCTCCGTCCTGTGGGACGGGACAGGAGCACTTTGTAAAAAGCATCCACATTTTTTTCAAAAATGTGTCCCTCCTCTCTTTCCTGCACGGGGCCCGGCATCCGGCCGTAACACCGCCCACCTTGGCTCTGCCCCGCGCATCGCCCATCAGTCCTTTTCTATTGCAGGGTCAAAGACCCATTAGCAATAACAGAGGAACCTTATTAGAGGAGACGGCGGGCGGGCGTATGGAGGAAAGGGGACTATGGACTAGGAGTAAGGTGGTCACTATGGTGACCACCTGGTAATACTCCTGCGTCCCATCCCCTTTCCTCCATACTTATGGGAGATTCCCAAGCACTCCTTACAGGAACTATGGGTGGATGGAAAAACCCCTTACTGAAACAGGTTCTTCAGCATAGCCTGGCCGAACTGAGCGTCAGCCCTAGAGCTCATATCGAGGCAGTAATGCTTACAGAAAGCAGATGGGGAGGCCCAAGTAGCCGCTTTAGCAATGGCCAGGTAACATACTTCTGAAAAGCAACCTCGGCTGCCTTGCCTCGCACCTGGTGTGCATGGGTACCTTTAGGTGGTTTCAGCTTTTGGACGGTGAAAGATTCTGTGATACAGGCGGTAATCCATCTGTAATAGATGCCTTAGACGCCGGCCTGCCCTGAGGCTTACCGAAGGTCACAAACAGTTGGGAAGAGCTCTGAAGCTCGGAAGTCCTGTCCAGGTAGAACTTAAGAGCTCTTCGGACATCCAGGCAGTGTAGAACCCTTTCCGCTTCCGAGGCAGGGTTCGGAAAAAAGACCGGAAGGGAAATCGACTGATTCAGATGGAATTCGATCACTACCTTTGGTAGGAAAGCTGGGTTCGTCCGAAGGTCTACCTTGTCCTTGTGAAAGACCAAGAAAGGATGCTCCACCGATAATGCCTGGAGCTCACTCACTCTCCTCGCTGACGTAACGGCTACCAAAAAGGACACTTTCCAGGACACGTACTTGAGGTAAACCGTAGATATTGGCTCAAAGGCTTTATGACATAGCGCCGTCAGGCCTACATTTAGGTCCCAAGGCGGGTGCAGACTACGAACCGGAGGGTAGATGCACGTCAAGCCGGCAAAATATCTCTTCACCACCGGGTTAGTTAAAGAATAAGAACACCGGTCTGTAGAGAGTTAAGCGGAAATCACAGAGAGATAATTGCTGCAAGACAGAACATGAACCCCTGACTCTGCTAGGGAGGATATGAAGGACAGCACCGTGTCAATTGTTGCCACCCTTGGGTCCAATTCTTTCTCCAAATACCAATGACAGAACCTGAGCCATTTACTCTTGTATTGGGATCTGGTCGAGGGTTTACTGGCTGCCTGGATAATGCGCATGTTATCTGCAGACAAACCCAAATGCTCTAGAGACGTGAACTCAGGCACCATGCCGCCAAGTTGAGCGATTGCGGGGAGGGGTGCCACATCTGCTGTTCCCCTTGGTGAAGAAGATCGGGAGTTACTGGTAACCTCATCGGCGGACACACCGACAGGTGTTGAAGTTCTGAGAACCAAAACCTGGCCAGCCACCACAGAGCTATCAGTAGAAGAGAACAGTTGACCAAGCTCTTCAACTTCCAAATTGCTCGATGAACTAGGGGAAGAGGCGGGAAGGCGTAAGGTCTCATGTTGTGCCATGGAATCTCGAGTGCGTCCCCCTGAGGGACGGTGAGCCAGACAGCTGAAAAGGAGGGTTGAGGGGTGGGGTAGGGGGTAAAGGTAAGTGGAAGCCCGCTCGAGCGACTGACAAGACTCATCTGTCTTCTGTGATGGCCTGCCACACCTCCCAATGAGATGCAATGTGTCCTCCCACCGGGGTCTCGTGCGAGCATGGAAAACCCTCATTTGGCAGGCTTATCGGTGGCGGTGCCACCTGAACCTGATGAGGAGGCTGAGGAGCGGGAGAAAAACCACGTACGCTGTTGTCTACGGCGGTTATCCACCGCAGGAGTATCCACTCTGCGAGATTTGCGGTCGAGGAAGCCCCTAAAACCAGAGGAAGGTCGACCTTGCGACAACAGCCTTTGAGACTTGAAGGGAGCTTTAACCAGAAGAGACAATGATTTAGCCGTCTGAGTGCTATCTTTGGTTTTGGTGAGCTCTACATCAGTAGAAGAGTGAAAAAGCTCCTTACCATCAAATGGAAGGTCCAGAACCTTGTCTTGCACCTCCTTCGAGAACTTAGTGGCATGCAGCCAAGCTTGCCGCGAGGCATCGACCCCAAGCATCAGACCCCGAGCTGAGGTGTCTACGTGATGAGCCGCAGCCTCCAGGAGATCCTGGGCCAAGACCCTGACATCGGAAAGGCCTCCTCTGAAATCCTCCAACTTCACGACCGGAATGTGCTCCTCAAACTCAGACAGACCTCTCCACATCCGCATGTTAGCTCCCGCCAAAATCAATTCTGCATTGGCCTGCCTGAGCTGCAAGGCCGAATTGGCAAAGATTTTCTCCCCTAGGGAGTCCAGGAGCTTGTCCTCCTTTCCCCAAGACCTGAGTAGCAGTCGCGGAGGAGGATGCTGCAGGCCTGGATTGTAACGAAGCCGCAGCCACCACTGTGGAGGAGGGAGGCGGACAAGACCACTTCTTCCGAGGAATGCAGCCTGTACCTCGCGTCAATCTTTTTATTGACAAAAATTCCTGAGTGTGGCTTTTCCCAAACTCTTCGGACCTCGGCCAGAACGTCCTCCTGCAAGAACAGGCTGGTACGCTCCAAAGGAGACAAGGTGAACGCCCCAGAAAGCACGCCCTCCTGCGGAACAGGTGCCTCGGGCACCGGAACATCTAAGAAACTCACCATGTACAGCACCCGGTCATGGAAAGCTCCGATAGAGCTGGGAAGGTCCTTGTTGTCCTGATCACCTTGAGGGTCATCCGACAGGTCAGCATCCTGCTGAGCCTTGTCAGGCACTGCATTGTCCACTGGGGACAATGGCGGCACAGGCGGAAGCGCAGGGGGAGGCACCACGGGCAAGGGAGGCGCCGGCGGGACCACAGTCGGAACGGGGGGAGCCGGAGGCGCGGGTGGACATATCTCCTTGAAAAGCCCTTTGAAATATTCCCTCATGGGGTTGGTGCGCATAAGCGCTTGAAATTTACCGAAAAAAGCGTCCTCAGGAGATTGTTTCGGAACCTGAGGAGGCCTCTCATGAGGTGGACAAATCCAGGGACGTAACGGAGAAGGGTGCCACATCGGCCCCTCCACCGACAAATCCACATAAATCAAGGGAGCCGCCCCCGCGGGCAACGAAACATTGTGCGGAAGAGGCATCCGGGCGTTCCAATCATAAACCGGCCGATAAGGATGTGCACAAGGGACCTTAGGTTCACCCGAAGGACTGAACCCTACACCAGGGGCCGATGGCGTAGTTGTAGGGGTAGTACCTAAAATGGCCGGCGTGGTTGTGGCGGGAACGGCCGCCATTTTGTCCTCATCGGAGGGGAACTGCGGCACGTGAGGAAGTGAGGCCGGGGTCCCCGTCGATGGGTCAGGGGTCTTAATTTTAGCCTTAACGTAAGGAACCTCGGCAGAGCCGGTACTATGAGGCCTGGAATGTTTCTGCGACATACCTACCCGCCAACTGATCCTTCGAAGAAAGGGCCTCGGCACTGCCGGTAAAAAGAAACTTTCTTCTTTGCCCCCTCAACAGATCTAGTGTCACCACAAAAGCGGGAACGGTGCGCTTTCACCGACAGGGCCTTGCCCGGCCCCTCAGAACTGTTGGTATCCTTAGCCTCTTTACGAGGGACCTCGGACCTAGGCCCGGTAAAAGCCTTATCGGCACGGGCTTTGAACATCCGTTCGGTAACCTCAAGCCCAGCCAAGACCTCGGGGCGCACCCCGGTTTTGTCTTTGAGGGAAGCCGAAAGAGCGGCCTCAGAGCAAGCTCCGGGACCCCACGACTTAGTAGAACTGGGTCTACAAACAGCCCCCACAGGAGGGGCCTCGGAGCGTACTCCGGTGGACACAGGCCCCTTACGGAGACCCTTGGAGAAAACTCCGGTACAATTATTAGGCCCGACAGGCACCTCAGGGCGAACCCCGGTAACAAGAGCGATCAACGCCCCTCCCGGCTCGAGAGGAACCCGGAAAGGTATCCCCCGGTGCTCTGAAAAGTAAAGAACTTACCGGGCGTTTTTTCTTCTCGTCGATGAACGCCTGATAATGCGAAGGAGGAGTCCGTCCGAACAGCTCCTCCCACCGCTCCAACTGACGTTGAAGTGCCCAGACCGAAAGGGAGTCACAGTAAAACAGGAGTCCCAATGGTGTTCCGGAACCAAAACACTCTAAACAAAAGAGGATGGGGATCCGCCCTCGCGAAGCGACGGTGACACGATGAACAGTCTGGAAAATCTAATTTAAAAGACAGACCGACTAGTAAACGAAGGCTAGAGCGAGCCAGAGAGGGAAAAAGGGAAGAAAGTCTTCCAAGGATGCAAGTGCAACCGGCGCCGATCGTGCGGAGAAAAGGACTGATGGGCGATGCGGAGCCAAGGTGGGCGGGGTTATGGCCCTGTGCCGGGCCCCGCGCAGGAAAGAGGGACACATTTTTGAAAAAAATGAGGATGCTTTTTACAAGGTGCTCCGGTCCCGTCCCACAGGACGGAGAGATGTCCCATAAGTATGGAGGAAAGGGGACGGGACGTAGGAGTACTGATCTTTGATAGACTCCCAAAGCAGTGACAACTTGATGGAGGGAGTAGCAATTAATTAGTCATGAACCGTATGAAGAACAGCCTTTGCAAAAAGACCTCCTTGAGACGAGGTTGAGTCTACAGTAATGCTTTACGAATGTATGCATAGACTACCAGGTGGCCGCTGCACAGATATTTACCGGGACACCCCTTTGCAGAGCCGTAAAAGTTGCCATGCCTCTAGTGGAATTAGCCCTTAGCCCATATGGTGGTTCTTTACATGCCAGTCTAACATTCACCAATTGTTAAAATTATCCATCTGGATATAGTCGGTTTGGTTATTGCCAGGCCGAATTTTAGGCCAGTAAATACAAGAGTTGATAATCTTGTTGAAATTTATCAAGTCTTGAAATATAAAAGCTTAGAGCCCTTTTTGGGTCTAGCCTGTGTAGTCTTTCTTCCTCCTTACCTGCATGCGGGGGAGGATAAAAGGTTGGTAATGTTATCTTCTGCAACAAATGGAAGTCAGAGACTACCTTAGGTAGGAATGATGGTTCGATTGAGGATGGAAAATGGTGTAAGGAGGCTTACAAGAAAGATCCTGTAACTCACTAACCTTGCGGGCTGATGTTAAAGCCACTAGTAAGACCGTTTTTAATTTAAGGAGCCTTAGAGAGCATTTATGTAATGGCTCGAATGGAATGCATGTGAGAAATTTGAATACCAAATTTAAATCCCAAACAGGCGCATGAAATGGGACTGGAGGGTATACGTTAGTGAGGCCCTTTAAAAATTGCACAATCAAGGCTTTCTTGAAATACGAGACCTCTTCAGAGGAGCGCTTAAAAATGTAAAGCACAGCCAGGTATCCTTTTATCGTTCCAATCTGGAGCCCAGATTGGCTAAATGCAACAGGAAAGAAAGCACCATAGGTGTGCCACATAGGAAAGGATCCACATTCTTATCCTTGCACCAATTACTGAATTTTTTGCAACGACACCGGTACAAGGATTTGGTTGCTGGCCTTCTGGCCGAAAGCAAAATCTCCATTACATTGTCCAGGTGGTCCCAATCCGTATATCTCAGCCGCTCAGAAACCATGCGTGAAGGCCGAGTGTCTTGGCCTCCAGATGGAGAACTCTACCTTCCTCTCTTTGTGGAAGACGTATTGGAGAGCAGATGGACATGTCCAGAAGGTCCAGGTACCACGTCCTCCTGGCCCAATCAGGAGCAATTAGGATCATGGATTTCCCGAGCATTTTCAACCTCCTGATCATGTGAGGAATGACAGGGACTGGAGGAAACGCATACAGAAGCAGAAATTCCCAGTCCACTACGAATGCATCCTCTAGAGTTCCTCTTGGAGGAAATTCCCTTGAGCAATACTGTTCGCACTTCCGATTGACCTTGGTCGCGAACAGATCCACTTGAGGGGTACCCCAAGGGGTGAAGATCTCTTCAAGGACTTCCTGAGCTAGTTCCCACTTGTGGGAGACTGCTCTGCCTGCTCAGAGCATCACCGCTGTGTTCTGCTCTCCAGCTAGGTGAACTGCTGACAGAGAGATTCCTTCTTGAATTGCCCGGAACCAGAGCTTCATTGCTTTTCTGCACAGTGGTAGTGACCCTACACCACCTCTCTTGTTGAGACGGTACATGGCCACTGTGTTGGCCGTCATTATCAGGACATTCTTTCCCTGTACAGAGGGCAGAAAGGCCTTCAGCGCTAGTCTGATTGCCCTCAGCTCCAAAAGGTTGATGTGTAGTTTGGACTCCGATGGAGACCAACGACTGCTGACTGTCAGTTCGTTGGTGTGGGCTCCCCACCCAGTGAGTGAGGCGTCTGTCACTACCGTTATCTCCGGCCATGGTTGCCAAAAAGATTCTCCCTTGAGAATATTGTCCCTGCAAGCCCACCATAGAAGATCCTGACAAACCCTGCTCGGAACTTGCAGTAGATGTGACATATTCCCTGAAAATTGGGACCACTGAGTCATGAGGGCCCATTGAAGGGATCTCATTCTCAAACGGGCTTCTGGCACCAGAAAAATGCGGGATGCCATGAGGCCGAGCAACCTCAGAAAATCAAAGGTCAGCAGATGCTGGGCATTCTATAACTTTACCACCATCTGCAGAATGTGCTCAACTCTCACATCGGGAGGCAAGGCTTTCCCAGAGGAAGTATACAGGACTACTCAGATGAATTGGAGTCTTTGGAATGGTATCATATGGGACTTCTTGTCATTGAAGGAGAACCCCAGTCTCTGTAGGGAGTGGCAGGTGATTTTGAGATGTTCCTGGGCCTGTTTGGATGAACGAACCCTATTCAACCAATCGTCCAGGTAGGGGTAGATGTGAATCTCCCCCTCTCCTGAGACTCGCTGCCACTACTGCCATCAGCTTGGTGAAAACCCTTGGGGCGGAGGTCAGCACGAATGGCAGAACCTGAAACTGATAATGAGAACCGCAAACCTCTGGTACTTTCTGGGCTTTAGATGGATTGGCACATGAAAGTAAGCAGCATGAAGGTCCAATCATACCAACCAGTATAGGAGTTGGAGAGCCTGAAGGATCTGAGAAAGGGTTACCATCTTGAACTTGTCCTTCCTGAGGAATTTGTTCAAATTTCTAAAGTCCAAGATGGGTCTCAATCCTCTGTCCTTCTTGGGAATGAGAAAGTAGGGGGAATACCAACCCTTGTTCCTCTCCGCTACAGGTACATGCTCTATTTCACCTTTCTATAGCAGGGTTAAAATTTCCTGCACAAGGAGCGGATCCAGCGTTTTGACAGAGTTGTATCCCGGTGGATGATCTTGAGGCCTTTGTTTAAAAGGAAAGCAGTAACCTTGGGCTACTGTCTCCAGTGCCCAAGCATCTGAAGTAATGCCTCGCCATTCGTTCAGATGCTGAGAGATTCTGCCTCCCAGCGGGGTCTTGTGGGTCAAGGCCTCAGTCGCTTAGAGGCGGCTGCAGTAGCGGCTGAAGGTAAAGATGCTGCTGCTGGGGCTGATTTAGCACCCCTTCCTCGTCACCACAAGGGAATCTTTTCTGTCCCCTTTGTCCAGCCTGTCCTCTTCCCTTTCCAAACGAGGAATAGAAACAAAAAGGACGACCCCTCCAGAAAGATGAACCTGAATAGGGTTGTGGTTGAGGTTGACGTATGAAGGCACTAAGTGATTTAGCCACCGCCTTGGAGGTTTGCAGCTTCTCCAGACACTCATCGCCCTGCTGCCGAACAACCTCAAGCCGCCAAAGGGCATATTGACTAGTCTGGCCTGCACATCCAGTGCAAAGCCCGACTTTCTCAGCCACACAAACCTGCGTAGTATGGCGCCAGAAGCCAAGGACCTGCTGATACTGTCAGCAGTGTCCAGTCCTTACTGGAGACACTTCCCCATTGCCTCCTTTCCATCCTTCACTATAGCCAAGAAGCCATCTCTTTCCTCGACCTTCCGGAATGTGCTCAGCCGCCATGCTAATACAGTCCCACAGGATGCAAGTAAATCTTGAAAGGGTACAAGTAACATTAGCAGACTTCAAGGCCATACTGCCCGATGTGAAAAATCTTACAAGCCCAGGCATCAACCCTCTTGTTGTCTCTTTCTGGGGGAATAGAGGGGTAAGCAAACTGCCTGGCCGATGTGGCCACCTGAACAACCAAGATTTCAGGTGTAGGGTGCTTGGTCAAATACTCCAGATCAATATTAGAAGGCCTATATTTTCTGGCAAAGTTCCAGTTTACAGCAGGTCCAGATTCTAGAGTTTCCCTGTTTGCCATGACTTTCCTCTGAAAGGCTGCATGAAAAGGTAGTACTCAGTCCTTCTGAGGGCCTTAATTTAGGATATCCATCATATTGTCTTGCTCATAGGCAGGAGAATTCCTGCTCCAGCCCATGTACTCAATGACCCTATTCATGAGGGACATGTATGCAGAATCCGCATGTTCAGCCGGATCAGGTCTGCCGTATTCGACGTCTGGCGAAGTGTCTACACAACTAGCTGACTGGAGGCAATCAAAGATCAGTTATCTTGGAATCCTGATTAATAAGCTCCTTAGGAGCCAAAGGCAAATCAAAGGGGGGAGAATCCTCTTCAGAGGCTTGCTTGCCATAGACTTGAACGTTTTTCTTCAGCGTAGGTTTATAAACCTTCTCCGGACTGGGCAGAGGTCTCAAAATGGTCGAAGTGACCATCGAAGGCGCCGACACTGGTTTCGACAATGGCATCTATGACTGACGCTAATGGTGTCGACACGGACTTCGACGAAGGCGCCTTCGACAATGGAGTCGATGAAACCTTCGACAACGGTGTCGACGAAGGTTTTGGCAATAGCATTGTTTTGCTCGGCGTTGCCTTCGACTTATGCATCGACAGGCTTGACTTTGTTGACGATTTGCTCTTCTACCGAGGTATCGGAGAAGGACTATGTTCTGAAGATAATACCCTCGACAATGTATCTGTGGAGCGAGAGCGACTTGCCGGATTGCCACTCTGCTTTGCCATGGTAGTCTTTGACCTCCCTAAACTGTCCGAAGGAGCGACCGGAACATGGCCTTTGCGTGATTCCTTTGAGGGGGTCGAGGCCACATTCTCGATTATATACGCAACATTTCACTTTTGAAAGAATCACATTTTCTAGGTGAATCATTTTTGGTTCGGCACCTGATAACCTCGGTATAAGAATCAGACAAAGAAGAAGTGGGAGACCTATGGCGTCTCTACTTTACCTTCTCCGAACAAGATGACGTAGATTGTCTCGACCAACTCCTCGACCGACACTTCTTTGACTTTTTGCGGTGGGACCAGTGCCTAGACTCCCCAGACTTTTTATCCCTCTTCGAAGACTACTTCGAAGCTGCTCTCCCCACCGCCAGTTTTACTCGGCGCTCCCGGAGAGTTTTTCCGGTCACGGCCTAAACGGACCCGCAGTCATCGCTTTGGTGTTCACAACCCAGGCACCACAGGCAGACACGGTGGATATCGGTAATAGACATCTTCGAACAGCAGTCATGGCATTTGTTAAAAACCAGATCTTGGGGTCGAAGGGTTAGAAGATGAAGACATTTCTTAAAGAAACTAAACTGCACCGTTCAACACTCGAAGCAAAGTTTTCGGAAAAACGAAACTGAAGCCAATGTATGCGGCTCAAGCTATTTGTACTGCTGATGACGTCGACACCCAACGGCAACCATCGAGGGACATAGACGGCAAGACATCCAGCACAGCGCCCTCTGGTGAGAAAGTCTTTTTCTGAAGCCGCAAATTTATTATCAGGGAAAAGATCACAGGGGATATGGTACACCCCCTGTCTAGTGCCACAGGGCAAGGCTATAGGGGTTGATTGCAGCCGGTTTACCCGTAGGGCCATTTTGGGGGTGTTCTAATTCGCTAGAACCATTTGCTCATTTGCCGGACCAAATTGGAATTCCTGCAGGGTTAGCCGCATGAAGACCAAAGGCTTTCGTGGCATGCAAAGAAAGCAGGGCCATTTTGTTATGGTTGGCTGATGCTATCTCCAGTAGGTCTAGCACTCAGCACACATTATCACTTGTAGCCCTTCACTGAATGAACCGCGTCTCATCCGCATCTATCAGACCCGATAATACGGTCGCAAGTCTATTGAGTAAGGTTTTGGAGTAAACGTTGGCATGCATGTTTAGAAGGACAATTGGCCTGTAGGAGGTCCAATTCCAGATATCCTTCCCAGCCTTTAATAATAGTATGGTCTTGGATTCCCCCATCGTGTGTCACCCTTCCTGTTTGTTGGAAAGAGTTAAGGAGGCTGGTGAGGAGATTGTAATAATTGAACCCTAAATATTCCATTAAACTGGGGAGTGATCCCATCAGGCCATGAGGCCCTAGGTTTCAAAGTTTTGATAACTGCATTAAACTTCTCTATGGAGATGGGGTGGTCTAGGTGCAACCTGTCCGCCTCTAAAGGACAGGGCCACCCCCTCCACATATTGCGTCTCTGTCGTAATTGTATTCAGGGGAGGCTGTCAGATGGTATGTTGCAATCTGTAGCTTGGTCTTTTCAGAGTACTGAATGACCCCTTTGCGATCCTGTAGCCCTATTGTTCGTTTTTCTTTTTACATGGGCTAATTTTCTAACCAGAAACTTGATTACCTCATTGCTTTTGGCGTAGTAGCCCTGCTTTGTTTTGATTAGGGTCTGGGCTGTTTCTTCTGTGAGGTGTGTCTCGAATTTGTTTCCGCCCAACCATAATGGCCTGTGTGATTTTAGGGACCAACTGTTTGTGTGTCTGCTCCATCTCCACTAGCGCTCTTCCCAACTGTTCACTCGCCGCCTTCCAGCTTTTATGGTATGCAGCGAAAAGGGCTCCTCCCCAAATAACTGCTTTCATCTCTTCCCAATGTGTTGCCACTGCCACAGTTTCCTCGCCATTTTACCAGAAATAATTTCTTATTGTCTTTGCGATACCATCGCAGGCGGCCATATGATGCAGGAGGGGGTCATACAGACTACATGGGGGCTGGGTTGTGAATCCGAATACTCATGACAACGGGGGCATGGTCTGAAAGTGTCCAAATGCTAATGGCCACCTGATCTACCGCTGGTATCACTGGGGAAAGTTAGGAAAAATCAATTTGGGATGAGGTGTGGTGCACGTGTGAAAAAAAGGAATAATCTCGCTGCCCCCTGGGTGCAGAATCCTCCATACATCTATGACTCCTAGTGTCCTAAAGAGAAGTAGCTGCGCTACGGCACTTTAAAAGTCTCTCTGCACTGGAGCGTGCAGTCTGTCAACATTGTGGTCTGGCACTGCACTGAAATCACCACCAATCACCAATTGGCCTTCAACAAAGGGGGTCAGTTGCGTTGTCAGGTTGTCAAAGAATTCTGCTTATTTCTCATTTGGGGCATATATGGATAACAGGGTATACATTGGTCTTAACAGCCTACATTTCACCCCAATGTATCTGCCCTCAAGCACCTGCAGCACCTCAAGTTCCGTGAATGGAATGTCTTTTGAAACAAGAATGCCGTCCCCCCTTTTTTTAAGCCACTGGACGCCACATACTGCTTCAGGAATAGACTGTTCCGGAGCGTGGCGGTGTCTTGAGGGGACAGATGGGTTTCTTGGACAAATGCAATGCAGCAGTTCAAGTCAGCTAGTCTCTGTAAAATGGATTTGCGCTTGCTCGGTGAGTTCAGGCTCTGCACGTTAAGAGTTATGCAGCTTAATAGTGAGTGGGAGCGGGTGGGGTCAGGGAGGGCATACATCCTCACCCATCTACGTCTGTTTGCCAGCTGGTATGCCACAGATGCAGCTGGTTTTCCTGAATCAAACATCCCAACCAGAACAACAAAAAGAAAACATAGGTAACAGATGTGAAACATAAGTAACCAGTGTCGGGCTAAATGCTCAAGTGAAATGGCTAATTCCATGCCATGACCAGCGCTTCTCAGATTCTGGATGTTGTGGGTCAGGTCCGCGTTGTTGTTGGGTGCTGGCAGCACTCAATTACGCCTCAGGAGACCCCCCTGTCTTCGTAGGTTTCCCTGCGGTTGACCACGGCCTACGGTGGGGTTTCGGTTCAAACACTTCTGCCGCAGGGGAAGACCGCAGTGCTCCCCCCTCTCTGCCTCTTACCCCCCAAATGTCCTCTGTGTCCTCCACTGACAGCACCAATCATGTGTTTGCCAATGTGAATTGGAGCATTGCCGGGAAGATCCAACGATAAAGAATCTTATTATCCTGCAGATGGGTAGTTACTGGTCTGAGGGCTCTTCTCTTCTGGACTGTGGCCACTGCCAGTTCTTGAAGGATCTGTAGGGATGACTCACGAAAGGTCGCGGCTAGGTAACCCTCGATTTGCGCACAGGCGGCTGCCAAAATGTCCTGCTTAGTTGTGAAGAAGTGAAGGTGGCACTGCTCCTGGTAAGTATGAATAATGAGCTCTTCGTCCTGCTACTTCTGGCAGGGGAGCTTGTGGATGGAATAGAGTTCCTTCACCGATTCCTGAGTAGTAGTCCAGTCCAGCTGCAACTAAGCTCCTCTTTCTGCTTTGTCTCAATGTCTCTTGTCTTTTCCCCTTTTGCAGTTTCTGTCTTGATGTTATTGCTCTCAATGTTGTTTTTCTCTGAATAACGTTCCTCGCTGTTTTCTCCCAAATAGATGGAAATGCGGCCAAACACCGCTGTGGAGGCGCGGAACACGGCTGAGCGGAAGATGGATGCGACCACAATGTCCGTCAGCAGGTGAGTGGTGGTTTTAGGGAATGCGCAAGGTTGAATGGCAGTGCAACCTTAACTTAATGTCTGTTAAGTGTCTAACCGTGTCTTTTGCCTTTCTTTTACAGGTGCTGCGAGTGCGGCTGGAGTGTGTCGTGCCGCATGCCCAGATGATGCTGTCTGCGCTCATGTTTTGCAGGTGAGCTGCGGTGCCAGGAAGAAGCGTACATGTGAGAGCGGGATCCTCAAGATGGTATGTATGGATGAAGATGACAGAATTTTCCCAGGTAAGTTGAATCCCGGGCGACGGTGAGCGTTACGCTGCATGGAGGTGCAGAATAATGCGAAGCATGTGCTTTGGGGTTGGGTTAGCTTTTATAGCTGAGCTCTTAAGGCCATGCCCCCTAGCTCAGTCCTGCTTGCCACACCCTGCCACTCCTAGAAGTTGCATGTGCAGCTGCAGATGGAAGGCCACACCCGGACTAGTTGCACACAAGTGGAAAGTTCTTGGGAGTATTCCTGCCCATAATAAAAGAGTTCCGTTCCCTTCCAAGCACTTCTCCCCATAATAAAAGTGTCTTGTTTACGTTCTTCCATGAGCCTGGCGCCAAATGCGCCAGGACGGAGTCCAACCAGTCCCCCCATGTATAAATGTCCCAAAGGGACGTGTGTGAACCATGATGCCCATTGATCCATCCACTTGATGGTGCCGCTCCTGTGATCCTGGAAGTGGCCATGACACTCACTTCTCCCATGCAGTCTGTGGGTACGATCAAGGAGCAGCAGTGCGGCAGCATGATATGGGAGAAGCATCTGAAAAATGGCCCGGACGTAGTCAGCGAGATCCTCATCAGGGACTGTGGACAGGATGCCTCTTATACAGAGGTTCACTCTCCGGGCTCTGTTCTCAAGATCTTGTTTTGTCGCTAGGGCTTCCCCGTCATTGTTCAAGCCCAGGACATATTTTAACTTCATGATCGCTGCTGCATGGTCATTTGAGGAATCCACCACTTCCCCTGTCCTCTGTTCTGCTTCTGTAACCCAGCCATCCAGTCGCTCACCTATGCTGTCAGTTCAAAAATGGAGTTCCTAAACTCTGCTTTGATGTCCCACGCCATAAACTCCTGCCTGTATGTCACTCTTGTGGCTAGCTGCCCTGGGCCATCAGGTGGGTGCTCTGGGAAGTGATTAATGGCTTTCACAGACTCAGTCTTCCTGCCTTTCTCTTATGATTGGAGGAGGGAGGCAAAATCTGCACCTATAGTGGCTTTTGGCTGCTTCGCCATTGCTAACTACACAGATCTCAATGGGGGATCAATGTTCATGATCACACTTCGGCGGTAGTCAGACTCCCACCTGACAACAATCCCCCACGCCCCTCTCATAAACCACCTCTGCCAATTCTGTGTGGTGGAGGGTGAGCGCGCAGGCCCCCAGCACGTGCCTGATGGTAAATGGTGGCCAACTTCATGGGGGGCCCCCCTTGGCGTCCAAGCCACTCCTAGCTGTCCTCTTCATTGCCTTCTCGGCCCCAGTCGCCAGGTGTGCCACCCTCAGCTGCCCCCATGGGGGACAATGCTTGTCCGGAAGCTAGGGGGGCGATGTTTCAACCGAAAGTGCAGTTTGGGTCCGGGGAACCACAGGGATGCACTGGTGCACCCGCTGGGGCTAGGAGACCCATAGGGTCAGATCTCTAAATTCTAAGGATTCGTCTGCCCCCCTGGGAAGATAGATGGCATGCCCCTCGATACACCAGACTTTGACAACAGCATAGATCTCTCACTCTCCCGGCGCAGGGGTCACCATCTTGCCTCTGTCCTAATGGGAAGGAACTTCGCCCCCAAACTCACTTCTCATAGGGTCAGCATGCACCCTGGCCCATCGATCTTCTCCTCCAACTCTCCGACACCTGTGGAGCCGACATTTATTGCGATCGGGGGTGCCGATCAGGCAAGCAGGCCATGTTAGCTGGGCACTGCATGTAATCTTCAAAAGGAGCGCTCGTATTGCTGGCGCACCAAGCCACAGTCCCCTTTTAATGCTCCCATGATTTCATTAAAAAAAATAAAAATACACATTCATGTACCAGGCCCAACCTAAGCCACAGGCCTGTTTATGTCAAACGAACCTTGTATACCCTACTTTGTAGTATTGAGAAGTATATTGATTCCCTTGGCTGCGAGTGGTGTCAAGCTATAATTCTGGGAGGCCTGAAGAGATCTTTAACATGGCTCGTTACCCTAGCACTCAGCAGATAGGGGACTGTAGGACAGCAAGTGGTGAACAAGCTACCTAACACGAGTTGTAGGTTGCGAAGGTGATGAGAAATTCATGAGCAAGAACATTAGAGAGGCAAGTAATTTGTTCTTCTAATAGACTCCTCCTTCCCACAGATTCCTGACCTTAGGCTTCTAAAGAATTAAATAACCCTGTAGGAGGGAGGATGGTGGGAAACCATCTAAACCAGAATAGTCTGGCCCATCATCATGACCAAAGCAGCCATCTTGACAAGATAAAGAAGTACAGCAGTAGCGTTTGGCAAATGTGTGCAGGGCAGCCAATCTGGTGGCCCGATATGTTGAAAAGGGATATCCCTCTGCAGAGGGGAAGTGTCCATGAAGCCTCAGTAAGACTGGGCCTATAGCTCCTTAGGCACACCCTTTTCATCCAGATCTTTGCACTCAATGCAGAGGGCAATTCACATGGACAGTGTGTCAGCTTGGTAACAGCTCTGACTGCACGATCCCCAGCGTACCCAACAAGAAGTTGGTCATCTTTCCTGAGGTCTAATGTGCAGGACATAGTAGAGGAGCCCTCGTGATCCAGACGGCGAAAACTCTCCTCATATGGGGGAGGTGAAGGTGAGAATACCTGCAAAGGAGAAATTACTTACCCCTAATGTTCTTTCGATGGATTCTTCTCCGGCAGATTCCTTCGATACCCTTCCAGCATCAGCTACTCCGAAACTTTTTCGGCAGGGGCCATAGTAAGACTCAACATCGACTCCTCTTGACTCAACCGTACCACTCCTCTACTCCGGACGGGACATTGGCCGTATATATTATATCACTGGAGCTCAGCAGCTGCAGAGGAAGAATCCACAGGATTCGGTTTAAAGACAGCCAAGAAAAAGTGCTTGGGGTGAGGAACATAACCATACTGGATGCAACTGGCTGACAGTACTCATACAAAGTAGCACCAAATAGTGCCCAACGCCTAAGCATCTTAACTTTGTCTCATAAGAAGGAAACTACCAGATACTGGTAGCAGACCACTTTCATAGCAGGGCAGGACAGGAGGGTGATGAGGAATCTGCGGAAGAAGACTCCACAGAAAGAACATAAGGTAAGTAATTTATCCTTCAATGGATTGCAGATAGCAATCTCCCGCAGATAGCTCAATGGATAGACTCCCAAAGCAGTGCAGAGGACGGATGAAAAACCTTAGACAAGGAAGCTCT
Source organism: Ambystoma mexicanum (assembly GCF_040938575.1). NCBI lineage: Eukaryota > Metazoa > Chordata > Amphibia > Caudata > Ambystomatidae > Ambystoma > Ambystoma mexicanum. The sequence goes on from NC_090923.1 coordinate 647,106,088, forward strand.
GCAACACCACTCTGCTGAAACTAGCATCAGAACCACATGCCACATCTAAACAGCAATGTGCGGAGCAACGACCACGTTGCTGCTCACCATATCTCCTTCACTGGCACACCCTTTACAGGGCGGATAATGCCACCACACCCCTGCTTAGAATGTGCTTGGATGCCTAGGGGCAAACTGTTTGATGCTCTATGATAACACTGCAATGCAGAGAATTATCCAGCGAGAGATTGCCTGTTTGGACACAGAGATCTTTCCTGGACAGAGAGAAAGCCGCAAAGATTTGGTTGTCCCACCTAAATTCTGCCGTCCTATTTGGAGAGAAGCCTTCTCTTTGAAAAATGATAAGAAGGGCGGCTTTCAGGAGAGAACCTGAAGCTCACTTACACGTCTCGCTGACGTGATTGCCACCAGGAACGCTGTTTTTCGGGTAAGTAACCAGATAGAACATTAATGCATGGGCTCAAACTTAGCTGCCGTCAAAAATGTTAGCCAAATTTAGGTAGCAGTTGTAAGGAAGGCATGGTATCGACATTAAGACAGACACAAGTAACCACAGTTCAAGGGTATTTATTGAACTTCAATTGGGTTTGAAAAACATCTATCTAATCCTAAATCTAATGATGGGAGCAAGATACAACCATCAAAAAATAATAATAACGCAGTCCTAGTAGTGTCTTGTCAAAATAAAAGGGCCTATAGTAATAAACCTATTTCCAATCCTTACCTATAATACAAATAGAGTGGGAAATAATGCTGGGCAAAAGAAATGTGTTCAAGAAATGATGTCAGGATATTCAAGCCGTTGGCTTCCCTTCCCCACGTTTTCAGCAGGGGACAAGGAGGCATACTCTAGCTTAGCACAGTCTTGCGCTTCTCTAGCACGAGGGTGCAGTTCAAAACTTCAACATCGTGTTCGTCTCACAAAATCACAATTTTCTTACGTGATTTTACTATTCACCTCTGATCCCCCACGGCCGGGCTCGGATCCACTTCGACACAAAAATCTTCAATCAGTCTCAGGCTCGGACCAATTTATCTACTTTAACACAAAGCTTACAATGCATCTCCCTATGCCAGGCTCAGACCAACTTTATCTACTTTGCCATCAACTTTCTTTACTGTATCAACATCAAAGACTTTCGATTGTCTTGATTTTGCTTGCCCCGTTGCAGGACCACTTTGATTCACAATCCTTTGCCATTCTTTCACTTACTCTCAGCTGGATACCTTACACAGACCTTTGATTGAGCACACAAGCGGTGCCGGACCACTCTCTCAAAGGTATTGTATCTTGGTTTCAAAGTTCAATCACTCATCTGCAGTTCAACTTTAAAAGCATTGGTTATCAAACGCCTTTCATACAATGTTGCTGCTTGGCTTCAATACAGAGCAGTCTTATATTGGTCTCCCCAACTCATCGGCTGTGTTGATTTCACCGACGTTGCTTGGTTGTTGGAGCATACCACAGCAGCTGACGATTCTCCCTGTCTTGATTATCGACGCGGGAGGGCCCGGGGACCTCCAACATACAATGCCGAATTCCTCAGCCTGGTTTCCTGGTCTTACACGTACTATTCTCGAGGCTTTGTGAAAGTAACAGTTCCTTCTCAAAAAGGTCAAGGGAACATCCCTCCTTGCGATCCTCTTCTGTTTTGCAGTCTTTCCCCTTGTGTTAAACTGCAATCTTGGAACTGCTGTTTCCTCGTGCGCTTTGCCTCGCTCAGTGTGCGTTCTTGTGCTCCGCCTTTTAGCCGTGTGGGGAAGTGTAATCGAAGTCGGAAAAGTGTTCAAGAAATGATATGTCAGGATATTCGAGCTGTTGGCTTCCCCTCACCACGTTTTCAGCACGGGACAAGGTGGCCTTATATGTGATAGTAACTGCCTGACCATTGCATTGGGACATGGCAGGTATATGGCTCGGGTGTTAGTCTGTTTTCTCTCATAGCGGGCTCTCTGTGAAAAAGTGTTAGTGTTGTAAAAGATGGGGGGGACGGGTTTGAGTTCCAAAATATCTTACCTGGTAGGATGGGGTAAAGGTGTTACAGGGAAGGGGATGCTGCGGTTCACCATGCAGTGTCTCACTCCCCGAAGACCCCTCACCTGGGTGATCCTCCTGCACTGGTCCACCCCCAGGAACTGGATCCAGAACTGGCCATGGCCGTATCCAGGTCACCTGGATGACAGATCCCCGAGGACTAGTGTGCGAGACGAACAGGTTATTTACCCATGATAACGTTCTTTCGACTGGATGTTCCTCGCACATATTCCTCATCTTTGGTCTATCCATTCCCAGCTTGCTGCCTCGGAAACATTTTTTTCAGTAGAGGATACTGCGCATCTATGTCCCTCGAGTCGATGTCCATCGGAGGCCTCCGTATCGACGTCATCACAGGCATTAATAACTGCGCGCAGAGTCTGTTGCTCAGTTCCATTTAGAAGTGTTAGGCTTGTCCAGGCTGAGATGGTTACTACCCTTGAGGGAGAACAGACTGCAACTACAAGGGACGTTTTACTGCGGAGGAAGGATGGGAGGGGCGATAAGGAACACGTGGGTGGAACATCCAGTCAAAAGAACGTTAGCATGGGTAAGTAACTTGTTCTTCGAATGGATTGTGTCCTCCCACGTATTCCTTATTTTTGATAAACTCCCAAAGCAGTAATGTATAGGAGGAGGGAGTACAATTAGACTGCTTTAAGTGTGCACAGAGTGCAAAACAGATTTCCTAAATTTTGTTTGTTGGCTAGTGAAGGAATCCAAACTATAGAATTTTGTAAAGGTGTGTGCAGAAGACCATGTGGCAGCTGCACAAATGTCTTTTATTGGAACTTCCCTTTGGAGAGCTGACAAAGCTGCGATACCCCTGGCTGAATGGGCTCTTAGATGTTGAGGAGGGTCTTTACCCACCAATTTAGCATTCCAGAATTGTTAGGATAATCCATCTTGAGATGGTTTGTTTGGTGATGGCTAGGCCCAGTTTATGACCTGTGTATCCCACAAACAATTGGTCTGCTTGTCTTAACTTCGCCAGTCTGCTAACATAGCAACTCAAAGCATGCATTTTTGGAGTGATATGAAACTCCGAAACGACCTTTGGGAGGAAATTAGGCTTCACTTGAAGAACGTCTTCATCCTTGTGGAAGATAATGTGTGGAGGTTTGCAAGATAAAGCTTGTAGCTCGCTCACTCTTCTGGTGGAAGTGATAGCCACTAGAAAGAGTTTTGAGAGTAAGAAATCTTAATGGGCATGGATGGAGGGGTTCAAAGGGAATACCCATTAGAAATTTTAGAACTAGATTTAAGTCCCACAGGGGACCTTGGAAAGGAGTTGGAGGTTAGACAGCAGTCAACTCTTTCAAAAATTGAATAACTAAAGCCATCTTAAAATATGAGGCTTCTTCAGCCGTGCGTTTGAAAATTGATTGCGCGGCTAGGTAACCCTCGATTATGTCGACTTGTATGATATGGCATTTATAACACACCTATACACAAGTGTTTTAAGGTGCGACGAGGCAAGGGAGGGGGAACACAGGGAGGCCAGGACAACGATCCTACTAGGCCAGGTGTCATTCAGATCGCGCAAGTCCATGGGAAGGGGGGCAGGGACAGTGCAGTACATGGCAAAAGATAAGTAAACTAACGGCCAGCATGTGGCAAGTGCATGGGTAAGTGCGGACAACAAGTGTCAAGGGCTGGTAGGGGGACTGTAGGGATACAGAAACAGTCCCCAAGTACAGGGTTGCCAGGTGGGCAGTGCAGGTGTGTGACGCTGGCAAGGGAAGGACCTGGGCACGAGATTGGAGGGTGTCCAGGTAGCCAGTGCAGTTCTGGTTACAGCCAGGAGGTCAGCAGAGGAGAAGTGGAGAAAAAGCAGAAGCAAAGAGAAAGGTATTGAGGTGCTTCTGGAACCGGAGATGGTTCTCCTGAAGTTTAAGGGAGGCTGTTCCAGAGGGAGGCCCCAGCTGCGGAAAGAGATCTAACACCAACTTGTTGCTTGGAGAAGCGACTGACCCTGAGGGAGTTGGAAGGGAATGAGCGAAGAACTAGAGAAAGAAGATATTTAGGAAGAGAGTTGAATGTATTGAGGCCCCCAGCCCCAGAAGGCCTTGTGGACGATGCAGAGGGTTTTGAACTTAATCCTCGCAGCCACTGGGAGCCAGTGCAGAGATTTCAGTCCTGGAGAGATCCGATCCCTGGGCTTGAGGCCAAGGCCATGTCTCGCAGTCCTGTTCTGAATAAGTTGCAGAGGGCAGAGAGTAGAAGCAGGCTGATTTAGAAAGAGGCTGTTGCAATAGTCCGGCCTAGAGAGAACCAGAGCTCTGGAGACAGTGGGCTTCTGGGGGAAGGAGAGGAAAGGAAGAATACCTCTGACTTCTTAAGAGACGTCAGAGTTGTGAGGAAAGAAGGAGAGCGTGGAGTCGAAGATGACCCTGAGGTTCTAGCCTTGCAGGTGAGAGCAGGAAGAGGGCCAAGAGAGGCCGGCCAGAGAGCTGCAGGGAAGGAAGGAGCGGGTGTGCCCTAGCGTAGCCATAGATTTGCTAAGTGTAGCAGGAAAGATAACACCATTGGTGTACTGCATGAAAAAAGATCAATATTCTTATCTCTACACCAGCTGCAGAATTTGTTCCAACGGCAGCGGTATAGGGATTTGGTTGCTGGCCTTGTGGCCGACAGCAACAACTCTATTACGTCATCCGGGAGGTCCCAATCTTTGTACCTCAGCCTTTCAGAAACCATGCGTGAAGGTTGAGAGTTCTGATATCTGGATGGAGAACCTGTCCCTCCTCTCGCAAGAGAAGATCCTCTCTTTGTGGAAGACTAATCGGAGGACAAATCGACATGTCTAGAAGATCCAGTTACCACGCTCTCCTGGCCCAGTCTGGGGCAATTAGGATAATGGTTTTCCTGAATCTTCTCAACCTCCTCATTGCGTGAGGAATGTCGGGGACTGGAGGAAACGCGTACAGAAGCGGAAACTCCCAGTTCACCACAAACGCATCTCGTAGAGCTCCTCTCGGGGGAAATTCCCTGGAGTAGTACAATATGCATTTCCTGTTGAGATTTGTTGCGAACAGATCCACTTGAGGGATTCCCCAAAGGGCAAAGATCTCTCGAAGGACTTCCCGAGCTAGTTCCCCACTCGTGGGAGACTGTGGTCTGCCTGCTCAGAGCATCCCCCGCCGTGTTCTTCTCTCTGGCTAGGTGAACTGCAGACAGAGAGATTCCTTCTTGAGTTGCCCAGAACCAGAGCTGCATTGCCTCTCTGCACAGTGACAGTGACCCTACACCACCTCTTTTGTTGAGGTAGTGCATGGCCACTGTGTTGTCCATCATTATCAGAACATTTCTTCGCTGTACCGATGGCAGGAAAGCCTTCAGTGCTAGCCTGATTGCTCTCAGCGCCAATAGGTTGATGTGTAGTTTGGACTCCGATGGAGACCAATGACCGCTGACTTAAATCGTTGGCATGGGCTCCCCACCCCGTTAGTGAGGCGTCCATCACTACGGTTATCTCCGGCCATGGTTGCCAAAAAGGTACTTCTTTCAAGAGGTTTTCCTGACAGACCCACCACTGAAGGTCCAGTGCAACTCTGTTCTGAATTTGTAGGGGCTCTGACATCCTTCCTGAGAATGGTGACCACTGGGTCCTGAGAGCCCATTGGAGAGATCACATTCTCAAGGGAGCCTCTAGCACTAGGAAAATGCAGGATGCCATGAGGCCAAGCAACCTAAAAAAAAAACCCCAAAGCCCGGAAGATGTTGGGCATTCTGAAATTTGGTCACCATCTGTAGAATGTCTTGAGCCCTCACCTCTGGTGGCGAGGCTTTTCCCAGGGATTTGTTCAGGACTGCTCCAATAAACTGGAGTTTCTGTGATGGTATCATATGGGACTTCTTGAAATTGAAGGAAAAGCCAGCTTGCGGAGGAAGTGGCAAACAATCCAGATCTCGAGCTTGTTCCGGGGACACTGCTCTGATCAACCAGTCGTCCCCCTCTACTGAAACTTGCTGCCACGATCGCCATTAGCTTGGTGAAAACCCTTGGGTGGAGGTCAGCCCAAATGGCAGCACCCAAAACTGATAGAGCTGCCAATGGTGAACCTCAGGTACTTTCTGTGCTTGAGATGGATTGGCACATGAGAGTAAGCATCCTGAAGGTCCAGAGATACAAACCAATCCTGAGGTTGGAGGGCCTGAAGGATCTGAGAAAGCGTAACAATCTTGAATTTGTCTTGCCTTAGGAATTTGTTCAATTCTCGCAAGTCCAAGATGGGTCTCATTGCTCCATCCTTTTTCAGAATTAGAAAATATGGGGAATACCAACCCTTGTTCCTCTCCGCTACAGGTACCGGTTCTATAGCACCTTTCTCTAGCAGGTCCAAGATCTCCTGCAAAAGGAGCAGGTCTGGAAACATCAAGGAGTCGTTCCCTGTTGTATGATTCGTGTGTAGGAAAGGCAGGCAGTAATCTTGGGCAACTGTCTCCAATGCCCACGCATCTGACGTAATAGCCTGCCATTCTGTCAGATGTTGAGTTAGCCTGTCTCCTACAGGTGCCTTGTGTAGTAAGACCTCAGAGGGGTTTTGGGGCAGCTGAAGCAGATGCTGAGGGTAAGGCAGCACCTGTGGATGCAGACTTGGTACCATTGCCCCGTCCACGAAGGTGAATCGTCTCTGGCCCCTTCGAGCTGGCTGTCCTCTGCCTTTTTTCCGAATGCAGAGTAATAGCAAAAGGACCTACCCCTCCAGGGTGTACCTGTGGGGCGGTTTGGAGTGTTTAATTGCAACTCCAAGGGATTTGGCCACCGCTTTGGAAGTTTGCAACTTCTCTAAACTGTCATCAGCTTTCTTACCAAATAGATGGGTGCCATCAAAGGGCATATTCGGAAGTCTGAATTGCACATCAGGAGCAAATCCAGATTTCCGCAATCACGCAAATCTGCAGATGGTGGTACTAGCCGCCATGGCTCTGCTGATGCTGTCAACAGAGTCGAGACCGGTCTGGAGGGACTCGCACATCACATCGGTCCCGTCCTTGATAATGCTCAAGAAACCGTCGCCTTCGGGAAGGTAGTCAGCTGCCATCGAAGCACACTTTCTTGCCAGCGTGCATGTGGCGTTAGGAAATTAAGTGCCATGCTGCATGCCGAGAAAAACCTTCTTGGCCATGGCGTCAAATTTTTTGTCATCACGATCCTGCGGAATTGTGGGGTATGCCGACTGTCTGACTGATGAAGTTGCAGCTTGGACTACTAAACTCCCTGGAGTCGGGTGTATGGATAAATAAAGAGGGTCTGCAGCCGATGCCCTATATTTTGCAGAGAGCTTTTTACTGACTGCAGGAATCACCTCTGAGTCTCCCAATTTGTGGACCGATAGGGCTGACAGCGGTCTCGACGCTCTCGAAGGAGACTGACAGCTCACGCGTAAGCTGCGTCTAAGGAGTGGGCGCACGAGGCATCGGTAACTTTTCCTTCGGCAAAGTCGCTGATGGCATCGATGATGCAGTTTTCGACTTCAAGGGTAATGCCGACACCTTATGCATCGGGGAGGCTTTTTCTCTACTCAAGGAGTATGTTTAGCCAATGTCAACGACTGACTGCTTTTATGTTTATCGGGTTTTCTACCCGGGGCATTGCCGCTAGGTATCTCCGAGGGGGGCAAGGCTGCGTTCTCGAAGACCCTTGACATTTTTAAATGAAACTCCTCCAACCAAGCCCAGGAACTGTACTTGGTGGGGAATGTAACTTTCTGGTGAACTGGAGGACGAAGATGAGGACAAACTATGGTGCCTCTTCTTATTGTGTCTCGATGCAGAGTGGTGCGATCCACTTCGAGACCTCGAATGTGAGTGCTTTCTTTTTCGACGAGGAGACGACAGTCTCAAATCGTCAGAAGTCAATTTTGAAGGGGTAACAGATTTTACGGTCCAACCTCTCTCCAGCTTCCCTCTGCGCTCCCTCAAGGCTTTCGCCGTCATCGATAGACATTCTTCACACGCAGAACACGGGTGCTCGCGCCCAAGGCATCATAGACGGATCCTGTGTGGATCAGTCAAGGACATCATCTTCCCACAATCCCAGCATTTTTTTAACCCAGATCGGGGCGTCAAAGGAGCAGACGAAGATGCCATCGTGGATTGAAGAATTTGCTGTTTTTTCTTCACGTAAATTTCTAAGATTTTGATTGACTGAAGAACCAAGCATTACGTTATGAAGCACGGAAAAACTGGAACTGAGCAACGGACGCTGTGTGCGGCTATTTATGCGACGTCGATACAGAGGCCTCCGATGGACATCGACTCAAGAGACAGACACGCAGCGCCCTCTACTTTCTCTACTGAAAATAAAATTCTGAGGCAGCAAGCTGGAAATGGATACATCAAAGATAAGGAATACGTGGGAGGACACAATCCATTCGAGACCTGATTTCTCACACAGTCCGGAAACTAAAAATGGAGTCGGCGGGAACCTATTAGCAAGGCTTTTCAGATATTGGGTCATTACCGGGACCATGAAGAAAGATCCTTGTTCCAGTGACCTCTTCAACACAGAAAAAGCCGCCAATTACACCATGACTGTACCCATCTGAAGGCCTGAAGAGGCCAGTGACAGGAGGAACTCCATCACTGTAACGATGGGACAAGCAAGGAACAAGTTACTTACCTGTAACTATTGTTCTAAAGCATGGGTCTGGCATGGATTCACATGCTCATGAATATTCCCTGTCGTAAGGCCGGGAATCCTCAGTAAATAAAAAAAAGTTTCACTTTAACTTATAAACTGTCTTTCTCCTCTAACCCAATCACTGAACTCTGGGTCATACTGCCCCCAGCCAATGATTGCCCTCTCCCTAAGCCCCTCCTCTGGCAGCCGTCTTCAGTTTGGTAGCATGTAAAGTGGCAGTATGACCAAAAGGAGCCGCAGAGGGGCAGGAGGAAGGCTTTGCATGTGAATCCATGCCAGACCCATGCTGGAGAACAATAGTTACAGGTAAGTAACTTGTTCCTTGTCTGGCATGGATTCACATGCTCCTGAATAAAGAATACATAGCAGTACATCATTACACAACCACAGGAGGTGGCAAGGCTCAAAAGAAGCAATTACTCTTACCTCCAGAATAGGCTCACCTTCAAGCGAACAGGTTGCATAGCATAAAGTCCTTTCAGGCAGTGATGAAGGTTTCGGAAATAACACAGGCAACACCAAAGGCTTGTTGAGGTGGAATTCCGACGGTACCTTCGACATGAAAAAAAGCCCCCACAATAGAATTCAATAGAATCAGGGGCGGAGGGCCCCTTAACGGTCCGCTGTCTGTGATAGCTTGCTTTGTGGACTGAAATCTGGAAGGATCTGGTAGGGAAACCACTTTGGAAGCAGCTCTAGGGACTGGTTGATGCTCAGCGAGTAATTGAACATTGATTGTAATCTATTTTTGGCCCGTTTCATGTACTCTATTGGAGTGGTGGGAGTGTTTTTTCAATTGTTTTTGGTGAGCAATGTGGGTTTGTCTATTGTTTTTGTAGCTTTTGACCCTGTTTTTCTGTGCTGCCTTGCATCTAGAGTGTGCAGTCCCTGGGGTGTAGTCCTTTGTGTCTTGGCTTTTCCCAGTCCAGCACCTCTACCGCCCGCCTCCCAGCCCGCCCACCTCCCCCTCCCCTAATTGGTACGTCCACCTGTTCATGACTGACCTTCCCAGGTCAGCCCTCTGCCCGTGCAGTCCCCGTGGCTAAAGGCCCCAAGGAAAAGGGCGGCTCCAGATTGTGACTGCAGGTGTCAGCAGGGGAGGCCAGCCGTCAACCAGCAGCAACCATCAAGGTAGGTGTGGCTTGGGTGGGGAGTAGAGCAATCACTCTTCTCCAGAAGCCCTCCACTCTACCTGCCCTCAGAGCATAGCAGACCAGGATATTAACACTAACCTGCTTAATAACCAGATAAAATTGTGAACATTTGCCTGCGTCGCATCTAGACAGGATTCAGAACGTTAGCAAGTACCACATTTAGATAGAATTATGAACATTAGCCTGCGCTGCACCCAGACAGAATTGTGAATGTTAGCAAGTGCCACACCTAGATAGAATTGTGAATGTTAGCAAGTGCCTCACTTAGTTAGAATTGTGAACGTTAGCCTACATCACATCTAGACAGGATTGTGAATGTCAGCCAGTGCCACATCTAGATATAATAGTAAATATTAGCCATTGCCACATCTAGACTGCATTGGAAATATTACCAATGCCACATTTAGATAGATGTGTGAATGCTAGCTTGCTTCGCATCTATACAGGATTTCGAAGGTGGGTCAGTGCCACATTAACATATAATTGTGAATATTGGCGTGCGTCATATATATACAGGATTGTGAACATTAGCCAGTGCAGGATCCAGATAGAAATGCAGAGATAATGACGCGCCACATCTAGAAAAAAACGTGGAAATTGAACACATCACTTCTAGATAGCAAGGCCAATAACCAACCCACTAACAATTTCCCAACTCTGCATACACCTCTCAAACTCTAACCAAACACAACCACAACCCTAAAGCACAACAAACAACTAAATTCACTACACCGCAACAAAACAAACATAGCTTCGCACAACAGCACACCACGGCTACTGACCGGAAAGCACCCCCAAACTCAGCGAACGGTGTTAACCAAACTGTAGCTGCCAACAGCACATCACTGCTCTCTTGCACTTATCCCGCTCGTTCCCACTAACTCAACCCCCCCCCTTTCCTTTTCCGATCCACCAGAGCGACAGGGGACCACTCCGGTGGTGATAGTGCACGGTACAAATATCCTTTAACATTAACATAGCAAAATGCCATCATTACAAGCACAAAGCCGAAATCGGGATATTGGCAAGGGGTAGAGAGAGAATTGACTTTGAAGGCTTGAGCATCTGCATATTTCAAGACCTATCTGCAGCAACACTCCTGAAGAGGCGCGACTGCACGCAAATGATAACTTGGCTGCGAGATCAGAGCATTAGATATTTGTGGGGGTTTCCATTCTCTCAATTTTGAGTGCCATATAGAAGACTACATGATAACATCAGGAGAAGCAGCAGCTGTGGTCCTTCAGAAGCTGAAGGCGGAAGAAAGGGGAGCATTGCTTGGTGAGATAAGGAACTTACAAGAATCAAAAGGAAGTAAACCGGAGGACCCTCCCCCCTCCTGCAACGTGGCTGAGCTGCTAGAGCGGGAAAAATTCCATCTCGATTCAACACTGTGTGAAGGTCACGGGGCCACCATGCCGAATCCTGTGGTGGAGGCATCCCTCTGAGGAAGGGCAGGGACTGGTTATTGTTGTCGAACGTTTTAAGAGGATACATCTGCCATGACATTGCTACTCCAAGATCAGAAGGACATCTATCTACACTCGGTGAAGATCACATTTACGTTGGGCGATCAGCGCTAATTGCAGACTGGCCAAGGTGTTTGAGAGTCCGGCATGGCAAGCGGTCTCCCGAGAGCGGCCCTAGTTTTTTCACTTTAGGGCATCTCTTCTTTTTCCCCTCATCTTTCCCTCATGCTTTTTCAATTGTTGTGAAGAATGATCACCCTATTAATGTTAAGAGAAGAAGGGGGGCAGGGAGGATGGCTGGGGGGGTACAATACTCATAGGCGATCAATCACAGACAAACCAATGTAAGCAAAAGCACATTTGTAGCACACCTGGGGACATTCCCGAAAACAGTTGCATGCAACGGGCCACATACTCAACCCATCGACTTAAAAGTGCCAACATAACACCATCCGCAATGGGATGTCGCCCTGATTGTTGGCCGTTTTTGACTGGGAGTTCAGAAAGTGACAATTCCAATTCCCACCATCCCCCGTGTTCTGTTCAAAGTCCTGGTCATTCTCGTCCATTTCACAAACCATACCCATTTCATCCTTCTCAATCTACCAACCGACCCCTTTCTTATAATAGCACCTGTTCCCCATCACGTCCCGTAGGATACTCTGACTTTTCAACCCTTTTCCTTTCAAATAAGAACAACTTCGCACCACACAATAGACAAGGGACTAATGTTAAACGTGTGTACCTGACATGTCCCAAACTGAGGGTCAGGCAAAGTCAGGCAATTGACTCGAATCACACACACACCCGACGGCCCTTCCTTTTCCCCACAGGGATACAAGGTCGAGCAAGAGCGCAGTACGAGCAAGGCAAACAGCACAGTGAGATTGCTAGCACGCGGCAGTTCAAGAGAAGGAGAAAGGCTGCAGGAATCAAGAGGGTGGCGAGGAGAGAAGTGACCTTGCCCTTTTCGTCCCAGAACCGCAGAGCTTTTAGGCAGGCCTAAGACCGCAATCAATAGCACAAGTGTCCTGCAGCAGATGTAAACGGTACACGGGGCCAGCCTATGCCAATAAGCAGGAGCGAGGAAAGCTCCCGCAGCACCAGCCATGACTCCGTGGCAACTGGCAAGCAGTTCATCACAGCCGGTGAGTCGAGGAGAGAACCGATAAGAACCCAGCTGTGTTGAGTAGGAATCGCAAAGTGGGAAGTTTTAAACCAAAACTGATTAACTTTGAATGAACTATAAAAAGTGTCAAGGGGAGACCAGCAGTAGAGGGAAACCGGCACCACGTGGATGCTAACTCAAGAGAGTCTGGTCGAGCCCCATATGAGAGAAACTACAGATACCAGAAGGGCATAGGAGGACCAGCGAACTAGATCAAAGTGGTCATACAGGGCGTTAAGCAAAATCCCTGTGCAATCGAATGACTGATCTACAAGCACTTTGAAAGGAACTGAATCCCAATAATATTGGACAATTGTGAATGTGAAGTAAAGAGGGGTCCGAGCCCGACCGAGGGAGATCCAGGGGTGAAGCCATCACCCAAGAATATGAAGAGAGGGATAGGTCTGGGCCCGACCGAGGGAGATCAAGGGGTGAAGCGGTCACCCAAAGTTAACTGATAAAGGAAGTTTGATATATTTTGGACTATGATACGTGAAGGATCAGCACCCAGAAGAGGGGGATCCAGGGGTGATCCTGTCACCCAGTGAACATTGAAAACAAACTCATTTGGTTAAAGGAACCTTTGTTTTTGGTATTTGAAACCAGAGAGGCCTGCAAAATCAAGAAAATATAGCTATTTTGGGGGTCTTGATATCAATTAAGAACTTTCTAGGTATTTGCGCCCAGAAGAAGGGAATCCTGTGGTGAACGTCGTCACCCAAAGCCCATGGAAAAGAGACTGTATCTTTGTTTTGTTAGATAAACACGTCAGGCCCGGAAGGCAAAAGACTTTCAAAGGAAACAAGACTTGGCCATCGATGGTCCTGAACTGCCATTGGAACTGTCATCTCGTGCTGGAAAAGCCAGAGACTGTACTGTGCTCCAAGCTCCCATCTTACCCAGTGTCCAAACTGTGGGGAAGGGAGACCCAGGCTACCGCATCCTGACATTATTTGAGAACACTTCTTTCTTTACTTGAGAACTATCCCACACCCCTTTTTTGTAATAGTTGTAAGGTTTGGCAAAAGGTTTTTTAGTATAGGCCCTTTTTATTTTTGACACGGCGCCACTAGGACTGCCTTATTTTCATTTGGTGGTTGAAGCTTGCTCCCAATATTAGATTTAGGTTTAGACTAGGCGTTTTTCTAACCTGCATACAGAATTAATTGTTCAAAAAACACCCTTGAACTGTGGTCACTTGTGTGTCTGTCTTGTTGTCACCATGAGTTTCTCATAACAGGCAGCCAGAGGGAAGGTATCTGGTAGTCAAGTGGGCCATTGGGTGAACAATAGTAACCCTGTGCTCGGTCTGAGCACCGAACCGCAGCAGTCCACCTTTTGTAAATCAGTATTTGAGTTTTTGGGGGAGTGAACGGAGGGTGTTATAATTTGTGGGGGCGAGTTCAACATGATAGATTCCACACTAGACTGGAGCTCGCTAAAGAGCAGGGTGCTGCCGCTACAACTCCAAACAGAGGTAATCTCTTGGAGCTGCTGCGAGACACATACATGATAGCTGTATGGCGAGCGACCCATCCCACCACAAAAGACTTTTTACTCCTTTTTTAGATTATATGTTGGTAGATACAGCCCAAGAATACAGAATTGTGTCCTCGGAAATAAACCTCATAGGCTGGTCTGATCACGACAAGACAACTGTCACCCTAGATCTAGGGACGAACACCCCAAAAGTAGGTAGATGGGTCTGCAACGATAACCTGTATAAAGACCCCCTCTTCAGGGAAAAGCTTTGTGATAGTATTGTAGAATTTATTCAGAACAATGACACAGGCGACCTGTCGCTCAACACGGTAGGGAGGTTGATAAACCTACCCTGAGAGGGGTACTGAAAACAGGGGGTTGGGAGGGATTGCAAAAAAAAAAAAAAAAAAAAAAGAATGCGCATGTTACGAGAACCAGCATTAAAAAAAGGATATCAGGTGTAAGGAGATCTCGACAGTTCAGCTCTGCTTTCTGAAGTTAAAATACTTTGAGAAAGGGGACAAAGCATATACCCTGCTGCATTCTAGATTGAGGATGCAGAGGGCAGACAGGATAGTTCACCGGGTGAGGAGTACTGCTGGGGAGGCTTTGCCAGAGATCGGCGCTTTGCACAATTTTATGTCACAGACACGTGCAACAACGAGCATTACCTAACGGGGCTAATATCAAAAATGCTCACAGCGGAAGAATGCGTACCTCTCAATGCTCAATATAGATGATGATGAGGTCCTTCAGGCTATTGCTAAACTCCGGGGAGGCTTGGCACCAGGACAGGATGGTTACATCCCAGACATACCCTCACATATATCCCATCCACAGATCTTGCAACGGTGGTGGGTTCCCCGGTTTGTTCGAGGTTGGACTATGCAAATGGATTTTCAGGCATACCAGGCAAACAACTTAACTGATTAGAGGGCTCAAAATGCAGCTTTGAGACTCATTTTCAAGCATCCAAAGTAGCCTCAGATTCTGCATTTCGGCTATCCCTGCACTGTCAGCCAGAGGATACATTTTAAGATCTTGTGCCTCGTTTTCAAATGAATAAACTGGTTGGCTCCTCCCTATTTAGTTAACAAAATTGCCCATCTTCAGCCGACCCGTGTACTACGCTAATCTAATTTGCTTATCCATCTCACTGTCTCACTACTTCTCAAGGGGTGATAGACAGTTTACGGGCCCCAGTTGTGGAATGCATTACAGCTTTCTGTGCATAAACTCTCCTCCATTATGGTCTTTAGGAAAGGATTAAAAACTTATTTTCCAGTGACAAGTGTTAGTTCATGGAGCTTACATTCATTCAGTCAGTCAGTCGAATGACAATGATATAAACTTCGCCTAGATGCAGATTGGTCAGTCAAGTGCACCATATAAATGCATCAAAATCTAATCTAGTTAATAAAGTTCCACACTGCAATACATATTTCCCCCAGTGCTCCCATGCAGTGAAATTCTCTGGAGCAGAACAAATCGCACTTCCTGTTGAAACTGGAGGTGAATATTTCCACCTGAAGTCACTCCCAAAATGCAAATATCTCATCCAGAACTTCCTGGCAGAGCTAGCACTCATTGGACACTGACTTATACCTGCTTAAGGGATGAGCAACCATGATCACCGACCCAGCAAGCTATGCTGTTGACAGACCTCATTCTCCAGAGCGCTGAATCACACAAGCATTACTTTCCTGCAGAGAGGCAGCAATCCCACACCACTTTGTTGGAATAATGTCCGTCATAATGTGCCCTGCACCTGCCCTGCATGAATGGAAGGCGCTCATGGATGGCAAAATATCCCCACATTCCAGTTTATTGATGTGCTCCTCAGCAGGGGATCATAGGCCCATCCCGGTCAGCTTGTTCCAACCCTTAAGGCAGAACTATCAGACAACTGTCAAGTGAGGCCAAGGGTTCAGAAAAGGTGCGCCCCTTAATAAATTGTGTTGCTGGGCTGACCACAGAAGGTCCTAAGACACTTTATTTTAGACCTGCAAAAAGCCAGTCACATGGCCCTCAAACGGAGCATTAACAGTGTAGCCACTTGAGACCTCATTCGCAGCTAGGTCTTGGGCACGACACAGATATAGGATACCATGAGCCCCAGAAGATGCAGAAAGGCAAAGGATGGGACTAGACTGGACTTTGATTGGAAAACCTGCACTGTTTTCCATCTGTTCTTTTGGATGAAAAGCCCTGCCTGACACATGTGAAGAACTTCCAAGATGAGCTGGAGCAATTGGGATCCATTACATGGGACTTCTTGAAGTTCAGGGAGAAGCCGAAGTTGTGTAGGAGATTGACAGATTTGGTTCAGATGCGCTGAAAACAGATCTGGTATTCAAGTTCTAATGAGCTATTAAAAGGCATGAACCTTTTCCCTACTGCGATGTGAAGCAGCCTGCTCGGTGAACACCCTTTGTGGTGAGCAAAGACCAAAGAGCATGACTCTGAACAAGCAATTGGATTCCTCAACCACGAACCACAGGAGCTTACCATTCTTCAGATAGGCACATGGAGTTGGGCATCCTGAAGAGCCAATGACATCAGCCAGTCCTGCAGGTAGGGAGCCTGGGGGATTTGAGACAAGGTAAACATCTTGAATGTGTTCTTCTGCAGAAGAAATTCAGTAGCTGTAAAAGCAAGATGGGGCGCAGGGCCATGACTTCCTTCGGTACCAGAAAGTAAATGTAATACCACCAGTTCCCTCTTTGCAGAAAGCACCAGTTCTATGGCGCTCTTTACAAGCTGCCGGATCGCCTCAGACTGGAGGAAGGTTTGGAGGGGAAGAGGAAGAAGTGTGGTTGTGAGCATTGTTTGAAAGGGAGGCAGTAACCCGGTGATATAATCCAAGCGTTAAAATTATAAGGACAGTGGAAAAGATTGCCTCTCTGGGTACCTCTGCCCTTGTTCTAGAGGGTGAAATGCTGCTGGGTCTGTTTGCTGGTGGGCGCCTGACCCCTTCTATGGAAGGCACAGTAGGTGTAGGTCCGAAAGGAACGGGCCTTGTGAGTGGAGGCAACAAGCTGTTGGACAGCCAAACCCAATAACTTTGCTGTGGCCTTGGAAGCTAATTTTCTAAGGACTCATCCAGCCTTAGTCCTAAACAGGTTGTTGCCATTAGGCATCATGTAAAGAACCTTCTACTGACATTTTGGGCAAATCTAGAGGTCTTCATCCAAGTGTCTACTCAAGACATAGTCGAGGACATTATGGGAGCCATACAGTCTGCCATGCCAAGGCTTAACAGGAGTATTTGGGACACTGCCTTGTTTCCATCCTTCACCAGAGGCGCTTCATTGCTGAAAGGGGCAGATTTATTGATCGATTCTTATTCTCACAGTGGTAAACCACAGCGAGATTAAAGGGAAATGCACCTACAGTGAAACTGGTTCATGTGCTTCAACAGCACAAAAACTCAGATCTTCTACAACCGTGGCCATTTTCTTCTAGAAGGTCATACAGGGTTTGCATAGGCTGAGAACTGCACAAAAGCAAGCTGCAGAGGATGTGGCCAGACCACAAGCACCCTGTAAATCCAAACCCAGTTAAGTCAAGGCAACCTCATGTTGGAAGAGTTCCTCTAGGAAGTACTCCACTTTTGAATCCAAGGGTTCCACACCACAAGGGACAGGATTGTTCTCTTCATCAAAAATCCAGACCAGCAACCTGTTGTCATCGAGGCATAGATGCACAAAGGTGGAGCCACACAACGTTGGACGGGAGAGGTCTCAACATCTAGAGCACAAACTGAGCAAAGTTGCATTAAAAAAAATGTGCTTCTGCAAGCATGGCAAAGTGCACAAGGACCTTGCTTTGCTACCGGCACCAAAGCAATTGGTGCCTTGGCAAAGATCAACATGTGTTCCCTGAATTCCTCCCACTACAGAAGAACCAGTAGGGAATGGTACACCATAGGTGGTGGTGGCGAGTCCTCAGATGAACCAACATCTTGCCATGACCGCTCAAAAAGGCGCGAGACCTCTTGTGGTGCTCCCCCCCCCCCGCCTTTCCGGTCACCTACATGTGAGTAGGATTGTTCAGGTTTTTATTATCAGAGCAGTGTTCCACTCGAACCTTTGTGGAAGCGGGGCTTCAGAGCAGGAGATTTGGCGGGGGACTGTTTACATACCTTGTGGAGGAAAGTAAAAAGCTTTGCGGCACGCTACCGGATGGCTTTTACATGCATGGACTGACACGATCAGCAGTCCTCAAAATCGTGTTCCTCGCTAATGCACTAGCAACAAACCATGTGGGGGTCTGAAACAGACTAATGCCACCGAACAATCCCTGCAGTGATTAAAGCCCATTTTAGGATTTGGCATGACACACTGATAATTTCCAAAATGTCTAGTGATATTGAGCAACGTAATGGAGGAAAAAAGGAATAAGGTCATGGGGCAGAAATGGATTCATTTTAATTGTCCCTGGTGTCATGGGCAAAAAACAGCATCGCACAGAGCTAACAAGGAGCTGCATGGCGCCTACTGGTGGTTAAAAAGGTTTACAAGAACAGTTGACGTTGGAAGATATAAGTCTTAAGAGGAGGAATCTGAGGAAAGAAGTAAACCACAAGAAGTCTGTTTTCAGTTGGTGTAAGGCTCATTTGACGGTTTACTCGATCTGAACGTCATAATTAAGCTTGCTGAAGAGCATGATGCCCAGTGATCTTTTACTGGATAAGATTGTCCGACCGATCCATTCTATTGCTGGAAAAGGGTTTCAATGTCTTCTTTCAATAACCACACTGAAGCATGACATCTCCCTCATCCCATCCCCTTTACACACCCATCAACCCTGTAAGGGCTACCTCTATACTTAGGATTGTCTAGTCCCAATGTCTTCTATACAAAGCTAGCATGCCCATTCTAAAAAGAAACCAAGTTCCAAAAATTGCCTAAATTAAAGGGAAATAACTTGCAACTATTAACATACAAATCCTAACAAAAAGTGTGCCTCACAGATATTGAACAACACACATTTTCAAAATGAATTAAATCAAATCCATCAGGCATCATAAAACTCACCTTTGAAACCAGGAAAAAGTTTTTTTCTTGTTTTTGAAAATTAGTTTATTTTGCAAACTGTATCATACTGCCAGGGTTATGCACACATCAATTATGTGGTCATGATTAATAAAAGCAGTAATGGGTAGCGATAAGTTGGTTTAAACATTATGCACTAGCAGCTAAAACTTTGAGTCTACGAATTTGTCAATTTTGGCTTCAATCAGTTTCAGATGAAGAGGGAACGATTAACCATTAACAGTTAATTTGTGGATAATTTACAATGCTAAATTCTGCTTTTATTATTTCTCTTCCTCTAGTCTTCAGACTTTCGAAGATTTATTTAGTTCCAGATGACAATCGCAAAACCCCACATTCCCCCGTCACTTAATGTTTGAGTTACTTACAGTGACCACCTCCCATTCCTCCATAGTGGTTTGAAACTGCAATGAGGTCATAAACATAGGGTCCTGCCTTCGGATCAGACACAAAGCTGGACATCTGCAAATTGCTAAAAATAAGAAACAAATGAATGTGAAAGTAGGACAAAAGGATTACCTTTTTATCTACATGTGTTCTTGTATAATTGACTAATTTAAATATTTTTCTGTTATTCTTATTGATTGTAAAATCAATAAATTTTGAAAATTCAGTTGAATGCTTTAATAAAGAAAAGTGGACGAGTGTAAATGCACTTTTGTCATAATCCTTATATATGAATAAGAGAAATATAAAACATTCTAATCATATAATTCATTAAAAGCACTCAAATGCCATATCTATCTTGCTGCTGTTTAACTTGAAAGGACACGCTTTCCCTGCAAGAAAGAATTGATAAACTATGTAGCCAGTCTTCAATAACAGGCATAACAATGCTCCTCCAAAACTTCAATATGTGTTTTTTGGCCATAAGACCTCAATAAACCCAAAAGAGCTTACTAGTAGACCGATTAATATGGGGAAAGGACCCAACACAAAACACATCTTCCTTAGAGACCAATGCACACAATGAGTTAACCCCTTGTGTATACCGCAAGTCCAAATCAATTTTAAATCTACTAGGACCTGCCCATTCAACTGATTTTAAACACTCATATCTACTTCAGTGCTTTTTAAAATAAGTCATACACTCTTCAAATGATTACAGGCATCTTCAGAATTTGGGTGGCGCCTCCCAAACATAAGATACTCTTACATGTGTTTTTATGTGTAACCTTACAGCTGCAGGTGGGTTAATTGGAGTACAACACACATAATACATGAATTAGTTATAGAACAAAAGGCCAGTAAAGAAAATAGTTGAGAATCAAATCACAGTTTATTACGATATTACCTTAAGAAAATGTGATGCATTCATTAATGTAGTCACAAAGGACATTAGGAAACTAGACAACAAATACGCAGAGAAAAGACCATTAACTATAACTCAATTAAACAAGAGTACTCAGCCCTCTAAAAACATCAAACTGAAATTAGCATAATAATTAAACATGCTGGTAAGGGAGTTAACATTTATTTTGAACAGCGATTATGGAAAAATAGGCTGAGCTCATTTGGAAAAAAGGGAAACTACAGTATGATCACAGGGAATCTCAGTGAGGTGCTCACAAATATAACTGACCAGATAATCTTGCCCCAATCACACTAAAGCATGACCCTGAACTCCGGTGGTACCATATACTATTAAGAATGTTCATTGACTCCCTCCTCTTGGCATTTTTCGAATATTATTTCGATATACAAAAAAAGGTGACAGAACAGACCCCAATAATTATTGACCGATTACGATCCTGGATGCCCCCAGCAAGGTTTTTGCTTCCTCGTTATTAAAGGAGTTCTTCAAAAGGGTTCATTCTCGCCCATCCACATGCATCAGCAAATCAATCTACATAGCCTGCGCATAGACATTACGAGCACACCTTTGACCGAGTCTTAAGTGAAAGTGTGTGGGCCATACTAAGATGCTGGGGCTTTTCGACAGTAGGCGTTAGTGCACCTCGACTCGGTCGTCGGCTCCGGATGGGATGTTGGTCGTCGTACATATACTGTGTCACTATGCCCCCGTACCTCAGTTCCTACAGAAACCTTCTCTTGAAAGAAGGAAAGGTGGCACACAAGATAGAGCCTGCAGCTCGCCGACCCGCTTGGCGGGAGTGAGGGCCACCACGATGCGGTTTTCAAAGTAAGTAACGGCAAGGGACAAGAATGTAAAGGCTCAACTGGAGCCGCCATAAGAAATGCAAGAACCAAATTAAGGTCCAAGTCAGTAACTACAAAAGGAACAGGCGGAAACCTATTCACAAGGGCCTTCAGGAATTGAGCCATAAACCAGATAGTGAAGAAGGACCCTCGATCGGAGACCTTTTGAACATAAAGCTGGCAAGTATCCTTTGACTGTGGTGACCTGAAGAGGCCAGTGACAGAAGGAATTCCATCACTAAAGTGGTGGGATAAGAGATGCGGTCAATTTCGCATAGCTGGCGCCACGCCTCAAACCTTCTCCACAAAATACAGAAATCTTGTTGACTGTCTACGTGCAGCCAACAGCACCTCGAGTACCTCTTCAGAGAGGTCCCAGTCATATTTCATCCTCTCAAGAGCCATGCATGTAGGTTGAGGGATTCCAGGTTTGGGTGGAGTCCCCAACCACCCGACTGGTAAAGGCGATCCATACAAAGAGGCAACTAGAGAGCTGGCCAGATGGTCACGTCCAGGAGGTATGAGTACAAAGTCCTCCTCGCTCAATCCGGGGCGATCAAGAGCAGGGTTGCTCGAAACATCCTCAACCGCCTGAAAACACACGGAATGACGGAAATTGGAGGGAAGGCATAGTGGGGTGGAGGTGTCCAGTCCAATAAAAATGTGTCCCCTAGTGCACCATTCGATGAATTCCCTCGAGCAAAACTGTCTGCACTTCCTGTTGGACTCTGTGGCAAATACACCAGTGGGGGACTTCAGGGCACACTTCCCACTTGTCTGGAACCGTGCTCTGTCTGCTCAGAGAATCCGTCAAGCAGTTCTCTGTCCCCGCCAGATGGACTGCCGAGACCGAGATCTGGTTCTCCAATAGCCAGAACCACAGCTGCATCGCTACTCTGCAAAGGGGGAGGCAGCGCACACCACCCTGCTTGTTAAGGTAACGCATGGCCACTGTATTGAGTCGGAATCAGGACATGCTTCCCCTTGAGACACGGAGCAAAAGCCCTCATGCCCAACCTGATGGTTCATAACTCCAGGCTTTTGATGTGCCACCTGGCTTCCATTGCTGACCAAAGGCTGTTCACCTGCATGTCCTTGCAGTGAGCACTCCAACCCTTCAGCGACGCATCCATGACCACTCAGGCCTGAGGCCACAAAGACCAGAAGGGTTCCCCCGCCATGATATTGCTGCTGTTGAGCCACCAACCAAGGTAGTCGACCACTGGCCTCGACACCCTGATGGAAACCGTGAGGGTCTGAGGTACTCAGACCACTGACTTTGTAGGAGCCATTGTAGAGCTCTTGTGCGCAGCCTGGCCTCTGGCACTAGAAAAATACAGGAGGCCATGAGGCCTAAGATGCGGAGGAAAGAAGCTGATGGTAAGGCGGCATGGTTCTGGCACAAATTCACCATCTGCATGATGCAGGTTTACTCTTTTTCAGGCGGGAAGGCCTTCTAGGACTTCTCTGATGAACAGGAGCCTCTGAACTGGCGTCGCATGGGTTTTCAAGTTGAGAGAGAAGCCAAGCTTCTGCAGTAGCATGCAGGTGTCCTCTAGGCGAGGCAAGATCTGCCCTGACAACTTCCCTCAGATCAGCCAGTCGTTCAGGTATGGAAAAACATGGACTCCGGATCTCCTGAGGTGTGCTGCGACTACAGCTATGAGCTTGGTGAAGACCCTTGGAGCAGAGGTCAACCCAAATGGAATCACTGTGAACCGATAGGCCCTTTTCCCCTATAAAGGAACCTCAGGAACTTCCTGTGCTTGCAATGTATAGGTACATGGAAATGAGCGTCCTGCAGAACTATGGACACCAGCCAGTCCTGCAATTCGAGAACGTGGAGAATTTCTCTCAACGTTACTATCCTGAATTTGTCTTTCCTCATGAATTTGTTCAAGGTCCTGAGGTCCAGAATGGGACGGAGACCTTCTCCCTTCTTGGGTACCAGGATGTACCAGCCAGACGCTCTCTGTTCGGGAGGTACTCTTCCATGGCACCCTTCAACAACAGGGCACGCAGTTCTTTCTGGAGCTCCTGTCCCGGTTGGCTTGGAGGTGGTGGTGGTCTGTCTGGTGGTTTCCTTAAGAAAGGAAGACACTAACCCCACCGCACAAGATCAAGGGCCCAGGCGCCAGAGGTAATTTCCTGCTTTCTTGGCCATTGCGTCCAACCTCTCACCTTCTATGTCTGGGGGCAGATTTGGATTTGAGTTAGAAGCTGGTGGTGATTGTGGCTGCCTGCACAACAAGACATTCCGGAGAAGGGTGACAAACCAAAAATAATGGGTCTCCTCTTGCGGGCTGTACTTCTCAGTCATAGTAGAGCAGACAGGGGGAATGGAGCAGGGGTGCTGCCATAAGGAAGCTATGGGATCCGCAATTGCTGGATTAAGTGGCTCACTTCTCGGCGTTACTGGGCCCTCATCCAAGATGTCCGTTCGGCCATAGCCCTGGGTTGGCATTGCTGCAGATTATAGTCCCAGGATGTCTACAATTCTTTCTACTAGGGCTCTAGATTTAGCATGGGTATGGGTGTAGGGCTGTCCCTGTTGAAATTCCACATCTGGCGTTGTGTTTAGGCGGATAGCACCATAGAGCCCTTATGTCATTAACGAAAGATCTGGCTGATTGCCGAAATATTCGATGCCCCCTGACCCCGTATACATAGGATCGATGCCCCCCTGGTCATCGCTAAAAATTGATGCCATGGAGCCAAAGAACAAGGTCCTGGAAAGCGGGGCAAAGGATCGGTCGCAGGTAGTATGCACGGAAGGTCTCTCTCTCTCTCTCTCCCTTGATGATTAATGGAAGTCAGCGTCGAACGGGGCTTAAGCACTGAAGATACGCCTGGGACATCTGCACCTAGAAGCTCCCTGCATCAACGGTTTGTTTGCCTTTTTCGGCATCAAACCCGAAGGCTTTTCCAACATCGATGGCGTCGACAAAGGGGCTTGTGTGGGGTTGGGAGTGCTGAGCACTACTGTTGCCACCGAGGCTCACTGGTTGGGGTGTGTACCCGCACCTGCCAGTTTCTCGAACATAGCCAGAATTTCTTTTTTAAACTTTTCCGACTCCTGCTGAGTGGTCGGCCCAGCCGAAGTCTTACCTTTCTCCGAAGAGGTGGACTTGTGGCGGGGACGCCGCTTTTTCTCATGCAACGAGAAAGAGTGGCTCCTCGAATGCGACCAGTTCTTGGACTTCCGCCGATATGTTTCCTTTTCAGGGGTAGGCCCCTCAGTCTCAGCCTCGGAGGACCGGATGGTGGACCACGCAGTGGATTTTGTAGAGGGTTGGCCTAAAGCCAATTTAGCTGCCCGCTAGCGCACAGAGTTCAGATTCATCTTAAAGCATGACACACTCTTCCGTGTCGTGATCCACACCGAGACACCACAGACATATAAGTTATTGCTGATCAATCACCGACATTTTGGAATAGCAGTCTGTGCACTGTTTAAAACCTAAAATCCAAGGTGGCGGTCGTAGAAATAAAGATAAATCGGACTGATTTCCGTTAAAAAGGTCGAAGACTCAGGATTGTATTCCTCAGAGCAGCATGTCTAGCGCGCAAAAAAATATATACGACACCCGATGTCACATCCGGAGACGACATTCGGGCACCAAGCAAGACTGATCGACGGCCGAGTCGAGGTCCATTACGCCCCCTGTCAAACAATTTTCAAAGCAGGAGAGCTGCATGAGGATATCTATCAGATGAGGAATCTGCAGGAGAAAGGCAATCCATTGAATGGTGCTTAACTACTGATAAGCTAAATTCCTATTCCCAGTAAACTGAATATTCAAAATTCATTAGGAAAGGGTTAATTCTATCAAAGTATATTTGTTTCCCTATAATAAATAATACATTGAGGGGGTGGTAAATTAGATTTAAACTAAATCAGCTTTCAAAACTCGATTGCCCTGGGCCGAGACTGGGTATTACTAAAGACAAAAGAACATGTAGGTGGTGTGGTAACGAAAAAGGAATTTGAGTCATTAATACATCTTACTATTTATTGCACTCAGAGCAGTCACCCAAGACACTGGTGTCTTGATAGATTCTTATATTCCTCCTTTGTCAACACGGTAGAGTGCTTGTGGGCAAGGATGATGCTTGGGGATGTTCTCTGACACTAGCCTTTTAAAGGGTTTTAACACATCCTTTTGTATGATGCATTACTTTTTATACTGTGGATCGTGGACTGGAGTTTGCTGGAAGAATGTTTTTACTAAATAGTATTATAAGTGGTTTTTAATTATACATTTTAAAACCAAAATGTATTTTGTATCAACTTGTGTATTGTATGGATTATTATCAACATTGTTCTGTATTTTGATATATTGCTCAATGTATTTTCTTTTTTTATTTCTAATCTTTGTCATTTGTGCAAGGTACAACTAAAACATATAACTGCTGAAAATAATGGTTTTTGGAAGGAGTAATTAGTAGAAAGGATTATGGGCAACTCAAAATCAAACATCCAAAAAACCCGTTCATTTATTTGTACCTAAGATGCATACATTTTATAGAGATCTCCCATCTGGAAGACCTATTGTGAATAGAATTAGACACTGGAACCAATATCAGAATTGATTGATTCTTTCTTAAACCCTCTAGTCATTAACCCCCATACCATACAAGACACAGTATGCATTTATTACAACAATTAGCTGATGTAGACTCAATCAGATATTGTATTGGACCTAATCTTGAAAAATACATTTTCACATTTAACAATGAGACATTTCAACACCTCATACATGTGGGTGATTTACAAAGAGCAAAAAGGAATTGCAGCAATAACAGTTATTTTGAGGAACAAAAGTGACATATATATATTTAAAAAAAAAGATTCAAAGACTGGATAAAAACAAAATACAAATCCAGAATGCAGACGAAAAGATCAAATCAATGACTTAGTATCTAAACTTTTCATTACCCATTGGGATATACTATGATTGGATAAGGAATTACATCAATTCATTTAACAAAAACAATGGATAGTATTTACTAGATCAAGAATACGTCCTCAAAGTTGCCTTTACAGGGAGAATGAGTGATGACAAAACATTTTGGATAGCAAAACCGGTTGAAGGATTCTTTTTAGTTATGGCAATTGCACTATATGCAAATGTTATTAATTTACTAATGTTTTAGGTTCAATATAATAGCAAAAGATTCTAAATGTATTCATTGTTGAAGTGCTTTTGTAATTTATGGGATAAGGAACAAGTTACTTACCTGTAACTGTTGTTCTCCAGCATAGGTCTGGCATGGATTCACATGCTCATGAATATTCCCCGTCGTCAGGCTGGGAATCCTCGGTAAAGAAAAAACCAGTATCAGTTTCGTTTCTGATCTGTCTTTCGTAGTAATAACCAATCACTGGTCTCTGCGTCATACTGACCACAGCCAATGACTGCCCTCTACCCAAGCACCGCCTCTGGCAGCCATCTTCAGATTTGGAAGCACGTGAAGTGGCAGTATGACCAAGTGAAGAGCCGCAGAGGGGTAGGCGGGAGGGTTCGCATGTGAATCCATGCCAGACCCATGCTGGAGAACAAGTTACAGGTAAGTAACTTGTTCCTTCTCCAGCATGGGGTCTGGCATGGATTCACATGCTCATGAATAAAGAATACATAGCAGTACACACATGCACAACCACGGGAGGTGGCAAAGGCTCAACATTAAGCATTACATCAAACTCAACATTAAGCATCTTACCTCCTCACCAGGCTCACCTCAGGCGAACAGGTTGCGCAGCACTGCTTGGCCGACCCTGGACTCCTCCCTGGAATCCCGGTCGACGCAGTAGAATTTCGTGAAGGTGTGCGTCGACCTCCACGTAGCAGCCCTGCATATGTCCAGCAGGGGCACACCAGATAGGAACGCCGTGGTAGCTGCGATCGCTCTGGTGGAATGGGCTCTCGGACGGCCAGGCAGCTGTCGGTTTGCCAACCGGTGACAGTACATGATACAGCCGGAGAGCCATCTGGAAATGGAAGCCTTCGAGAGAGCCTTCCCCTGATTGACAGGTCCAAAGTTCACAAAGAGTTGTGACGTCTTCCGAAAACACTTCGTGCGGTCTACGTAGAACTTCAGCGCTCTAGCCACATCCAGCGAGTGCAAAGTCCTCTCAGCCGGCGACGAAGGCGACGGGAAGAACACAGGCAACACCAAGGGTTCGTTGAGATGGAAGTCCGACGGTACCTTGGGCATGAAGGAGGGGTGCGTCCTGAGCACTACCCTCGTGTCGTGAAAAGTCAAGTACGGGGCCTTGCAGGAAAGGGCCTGGATCTCCCCCACTCGTCGTGCGGAGGTGATGGCCACAAGAAACGCTGTTTTCCACGACAGAAATTTCAACGGAGCCGAGCGCAGAGGCTCGAACGGAGGTCCCATGAGCTTGGTCAGCACCACGTTGAGCTCCCACACCGGGGCCGGAGCCTTCACCGGCGGGAACGATCTGAACAGTCCCTTCATGAACTCTTTCACCAGACGATGAGACCACAAGGACGTCCGCCCCGTGGTTCTGGTGTATCGGGAGATCGCAGCAAGATGAATCTTGATGGACGCGTGTGCCAGTCCAGCTTTGGCCAGCGTCAGCAGGTACGGCAGTACTTGGGGAGCCGTAATCCGTAGAGGGTTAATCTTCTGTGCGTGGCACCAGACAGAGAACCTCTTCCATTTGTGTCCGTAGCATTTAAGAGTCGAGGACGCCCTGGCCTTTGCAAGAACCTCTCTGCAGTCGGCCGGTATGTCGTATCCTCCAAACTCTAGCGCTGCAGGAGCCAGGCCTGCAAGTTCAGCGATTTCGGGTCGTGGTGGAGGATGGCGCCTCCTTCCCTGGAGAGTAGATCCGCGTCCACCGGCAGCTTGATTGGCGGGGACGCTGACAAGTTCAGAAGGTCCGGGAACCATATCTGCCTCGGCCACGCAGGTGCGACGAGGATCATCCTGCACCGTGACCTCTTGAGCTGGTTGACGAGCCGGATTAGCAGCGGCAAAGGAGGGAACGCGTAGAGGAACAGGCCCTCCCAGGGGAACGAGAAAGCATTGCCCATGCTCCTCGCCTGGGGAAACCTGCTGGCGAACCTCAGGCACTTGGAGTTCATCGCCGTCACGAACAGGTCGATCTGGGGTGTGCCCCACCGTCGGAAGAGGCGATCCACTAGATCCTGCCGTAGCTCCCACTCGTGGCACGAGCGCAGCTCCCTGCTGAGCGAGTCGGCGATGGTGTTTTTTTATCCCTGCCAGATGAAACGGCACCAGAAATATCCTTTGGGCGACGGCCCAATGCCACAGGTCCTGCGCCTCCTTGGACAGTGCTGGGGACCTGGTTCCGCCCTGTTTCCTGATGTAAAACATGGTGGTGGTGTTGTCGGTGAAGATCCTCACCACCTTGCCCTTGAGGGACGGAAGGAAGGACCTGAGGGCCCAAAACACTGCACGGAGCTCCAGGACGTTGATATGTAGGGATTTCTCCGTCGGGAGCCAAAGGCCTCTTGCGTGCAGATTTTCGGTGTGCGCTCCCCACCCTTCCAGGGAGGCATCCGTGGTCACTGTCTCCTGGTGGGCTGGGGTCTGGAAGTCCATGCCCGCCGTCAGATGCGCGCGGGTGCCCCACCACCGGATCGCTCGTCGGAAACTCTCGTCGAGTGTGATCCTTTCCTCGAAGCTGCCCGTCATTTGGATCCAGCGCGCGTCCAGGAACTCCTGCAACGGGCGCATCCGGAGCCTGCACATGGGAATGAGGTAGATGCAGGAAGACATCATTCCGAGGAGGGACTTGATGGACCTCACCTTGGCCGCGTCGGCCACCAACATCCGCTGCACCTTGCCCAGGATGGTCCTGGTCCTCTCCTCCGACGGGGAGGCCAGAAGGGACACTGTGTTGAGCCTCGCTCCCAGAAACAGAGCGTCTTGCGCGGGTACCAGGTGGGATTTGGCGTAGTTCACGGAGAATCCCAAGTCTGTGAGAAGTTGGACGGTCCTTGCCGTGTGAACCACGGCGAGCTCCCTCGTCTTGGCTCGGATGAGCCAGTCGTCCAGGTAGGGGTAGACGTGGATCCCTTCGCGGCGCAGCTCCGCCGCCACCGGTGCGAGGCACTTGGTGAACACCCTGGGTGCCGACCGTAGTCCGAAGGGGAGGGCTTTGAACTGGTAATGACGCCCTTGGACCACAAACCTGAGGAATTTTCGGTGCCCCTTTAGGATGGGAATATGGAAGTAGGCATCCTCCAAATCCAACGACGACAGGAAGTCTCCTTCCTACAGCTGACCCAGGACGTGCTGGAGGGTCACCATCCGGAACTTTTGCGCCTTGATGAACTTGTTCAGACGTCGCAGGTCCAGGATGGGGCGCCATCCCCCGTCTTCTTCACGAGGAAGTATCTCGAGTAAACTCCGGAGCCCCGAAGCCTCTTTGGGACGAGTTCGATGAGCATCGCCTTTACCTCCAGGAGAAGTTGAGGGATGTGAAGTTCTTTCCTGGCCACGGGGGGGACGCGCGGACACCTTCTTTGAAACTCGAGCGCGTGGCCCCGGGCCAAGGCGTCCAGCACCCAACGGTCGGTGGAGATGGACTCCCACACGCTGACGAAGCTCACCAGCCGGCCTCCCACCGGGGTGCTTCGGTGGGGGCCCGACCCCACGGCCGGATCAATCCTGCTTCGACGAGGCTTTGCCGCCTTGACCTCCTTGGCGACGACGGCGGGGTCCGCCAGACTTGCCTCGTCCTCTGTAGGCCTCCTGTAGGCCTCCTGAGACGACGAGCGGGCCGCTTGACGGTAGGTGGAGAAACCGCCGCCGGAACCTTTGGAGGCGCCCTTGCCTCCGCTGCTCCGAAAGGGCGTCCGTCGTTGTTGCAGAACTCCAAGGGCCCGGGCCGTCTCGGTGTCCGCTTTAATGGCCTGAAGGGAATCGTCCACTGTTTTCCCAAACAGGTTGTTCCCATCGAAGGGCATGTCCAGGACTCTGGTCTGAACGTCTTGACGGAAGTCCGTAGCCTTGAGCCATCCACGCCGCCTAAGGCAAACACCGTTGCCCAACTGGCGGAACCCAGTGTCGGCGATGTCCGTTGCAACGGTAATGGCGTGGTCCGAAGCCACCTCACCTTCCTGCAGGATCTCCAGGGCCTCTGCCCTCTTGTCGTCCGGCAAGAAGTCCAGCAGGGGAGCCAGTTTGTACCAGAGCTCCCTGTCGTAGCGGGCCACGATAGCCAAGGCTTTAATCGTCGTCGCTGCAGACGAGATGACTCTGCGTCCCATAGCGTCCAATTTCTTTCCCTCGCCGTCCGGTGGGGAAGTCGATGTGGAGGCCGCACCCCCCCCCGCTTTTTTCCTGGCCGCCGCGGAGACGACGGAGTCCGGGGTAGGCTGCGCCCGGAGGCACAGGGGGGCCGTGTCCGGGACCCGGTACTTTTTCTCGTACCGGTCTCTTCTAGCTGGCGTCGTGGAAGGGTTCTTGAGGAGGGTGAGGCCCTCATCCCAAATGTCGTCCAAAAGAGGCACTGCGAGGACCGACTTTCTCTTGGCCTCGCGCCGCTGATAAAGGAAACCTTCCTTCTTCTCCTCAGGGCAGAGTTGGAAAAGCTCGGATGCCCTGGTGATCATGGAGTAGAACGATCCAATCTCGTCGGGCGGAGAAGCCCTGGTGGGAGGCGACGACGGTACATCCTCGTCGTATACCTCGTCGTCCGTACCCGTCGCTGCCGTGTCAGTCCCCGTATCATCCCCTCGGGTGGACGGGGAGGAGGGCTGGAAGGGGCGCGACGGCTGAAAAGGAGGCGGAGGGTGGATCCTTCTTTTCTTGGTAGGGGGAACACCAGAAGGTCCCGGTTCTGGGTCCCCCGACGGGAGAGGTTCCGTCGGCAACGGTAGTCTCGTCCTTATCTCTGAGCATAAGGACTGTATAGCCAACAAAATGGCCGCCGAGTTGTCTCGCGGCGCTGGCAGAGGGGAATCCGAAGGGCGATCAGGGGCCCCGTCGGTAGACGGGCCGTCTTCTTCCACGCCGAGGCCGTGGCTTAAGACCTCGACCAGCTCCTCCTCCGAGGTTGAGGCCGAATCTACGACGACGCCCTGCCCCCCCTTTTTCTTCCCCACGGGGGATTTCACGGGGGTCCTATCGATGGGCACAAAAGAGGACTCCCTCCGCTGGTGTAGCCTCCACAGGCTGAGCCAGGGCCGCCGCGACAGTTTCGATAGAGGGCTTGGCCGGATGGATTAAGGCCTTCACCACCTTAGGTGCGCTCACCACCTTATCCTTGAGGGGGGGGACACTGCCTCGCTCCCCCTCCGCCTTCGAGCTCGACCGGGGCCTCTCCAGGAGCCTCGCCGGGTGCTCGGCCTTCCTCTTACCCGACCCAGAGCGTTGGCTCGTGGTTGATGGTGCCGGGGAGGGTGCGCCCAGCCTGGCGCCCGTAGAGCCCGACCGTTCGGCGCTCCCGGTGCCAGCGGACTCGCGGTGCTTGGCCTTATGTTGGACCCCCGTCGCCGGGGCGTCCTCAAAGGTCTTAGAAGACCGCTCGGATTTCTTCCTCTTCTTCTCGCCGGACGGGCTCTTCCCTTCCAGCCAGTTGGCGAGACGTTGATGGCGGTCCTTCATGGTCCGCTCCGACATGTTGCCGCAAAACGCACAGTCCTTCTCCACGTGCGTCTTGTCCTCATGTAGGCAGTAAAGACAAAAAGAGTGTTCGTCCTCCTTGAAGACGTTCTGCAGCTGGCATCCAGGGCAGACCCTGAACAGCTTTCCGGGCGTCGAGCTTCCCTTCCCCTGGGCCATGACCGGGCCTGAGAAACTTCTGGAGTCCTCCAAAAGCGTAGCTCGACGCAATCTTCACCCTTGAGGGGCGCAGACGAATCCGACACGGGTCCCCGTTGATCGGATGGAGAGTCGGTGGAGCTTGAGGCTCTTTTGACCGAAAAAACGACGTTTTTGAGAAAAAACGTGAAAAAAATAGCACTAACGCTCGAGAGCAATAGCACGAGGATCCCAACACATGAACGTGCGGTAAAAATCTGAAGATGGCTGCCAGAGACGGTGCTTAGGTAGAGGGCAGTCATTGGCTGTGGTCAGTATGACGCAGAGACCAGTGATTGGTTATTACTACGAAAGACAGATCAGAAACGAAACTGATACTGGTTTTTTCTTTACCGAGGATTCCCAGCCTGACGACGGGGAATATTCATGAGCATGTGAATCCATGCCAGACCCCATGCTGGAGAACGTATGTTTGTACGATCTATTCTACACAGTAGAACAAGACCTATGGAGAACAGAGCAAATTAACTTTTTAGAGCAATACAAATCAAAGATGCCCGATAACCATTGCCCAACACTGGATGGCAGAACATTTATAGGGTCAAAAAGAAAAAACAACAGTCTGTGGGGGAAAATAAAACAAATGATTCTAGTCCAAGAGGAGACAGACAAAGAACAAATTGGTAACTGGCACTATTAGCAAAATTGACATTTTTTCAGCGCAAGAGGATCAGCCTGAATAGACCAGGACTTCAAAGCGTTTCTAGGATAAAACTGAAGACAATTATCGATACTACATACTGGTGGTAATTAATTGTGGGTGCAGGAAGGAATACTGCAAATTAATCTGCTTCAAACAACTCATAGGACTGTTTGATGCACATCTTATCCTAAGAATTAGAATGTCAAATATGAAAAAGATAGGCATATATACAAGCTTAAGCAGTTAATACTAAGTTGGTTAATATATACAAAAATTGAAGAAATGTGAGGACAACCCATACTTGGATTCTATAAACACTTGCAACATAGCAAAGTAGAACAAAATAACATTGGATATAAGTGGAATGGTGCCTGATAAAATTTAGCTATTGGTAATCAATCATTTATAATACAAACTTTAGAGTGAAAGTTCAAGACATTCCTCTTCAAGGAAGGGCTTCTCACAAAAGCTAGGTCAACACAGCCTCCCACTCCACTTCCTACTCCTCCCCGCCCTACATGAGGCTTGGTGATCTTCTCCTCACTGTTTCCTCCCCGGGTTGCTTGTAGACCCCTTGCTGCCAATTGCCCGTGCTCCCGTTAGTCCGTGTTCCCTTTTTCTCCACTACCCTCATTTCGTTCATCACCCATACGATTGTAAAGCACTCTGATGCTTCCCATACCTAGGTCCGCGCTCAGTAAATACTCAAATAATAATAGGTGCTGCCAGCTAAGCGTAGTACACAGCTAAAAACAAGTCTGTTCATTACTACCACAGTAATAAAAGCAGTTTCAAAATGATGTCAAATACAAAAAAGAAGCAAGCACCACACTGCTCTTATGCTGCTGGATACCCATTTCTAAACAGCACCTAGGTAGGAAAGTATTATATGGTATTTCTACTATTTAGAGTACAAGAACACTCAGGAAGGGTTTTTAACAAACTACAACTTCTCATATTGATGTTTTTTAATTGGGTGAGATACATTTTAAGAGTTGTGAAATAAAGTAAAACGATTAAGAAATATACCTATTTCACTTATTTTGTCTAAAAGGGATTCATTACCATGCAGAGACTAATAAATACAGAGACTAATGAAGGAGCCATTATTGAAAATATATCAATGGAATACAATGCTTAAGACAAGTCATGAAGCTAGAAAGCTTTAGTTATAAAATAATAACATGCATATATGAAGAGTATTTTAAGACAACTGCTGAATCAGAGGATGTCGTCCCTTCTACCCTAGGGGGAGACCTTTTCCATGGGGCCAGCGCGGTGCCCCCACCCACAGTACAACAGTCCCCCTGGGGGTGGTCCACCGAAGGAGGATTGCATAAGGGAAGGAAGCCCCCTATGGGATTGGGGATGACTTCTCAGATAACAACAGTGTGCCCACACGTCCAAACAGCCAACCTCTTTCTCCAATACCAAATCATTCTCCCCCTCTCTAAATAGAATCAATATATTCTGTTGTCAAGTCAGTCAACCTAATATACTTGACAGTACTAAAATACCAAAGAATACCAAGTATGTTGCATCTGGTTTTAAAAAAAAGTACTGTGAAGACGAAGATGACCGAGAGTCAGAGGATCACTCTGGTGTACCAGAGTGAGCAGTCTAGCTTCTGACAGCAGCTAGTTGGCCTAAACCAATACAAAAATCCAGCGCAGCAGGTCAAAAGAAACTTAGGTGGGACTCTGGCAGAACGATTACTTGTGCCGCTGCCGAGACACACCTTTCGGCACCCAAGACCCCGGCAAAGCACCCAGGCAAGAGGACATGCACAGACAGGGCCAGACGTCTGCAGAGCCACTGCAGACCCTGCTGACAATCAGAACACTACTGGAGCCTTGAGAAGCAACGTAACTGCACTGGAAACACTGGTACCAGCGAGAAACAAACAGGTCTGCGGGTTACCCGAGAGGCGTTAGCGGTCCGGGGAAGCAAGGGGGTAAAAGTAGAAGCTGGAACAAGAGGGTCTGGGACCCAGAGGTGAGACTGCAAGTCTGGGACCCGCACCCATATGAAAGGCAAAGTAGAATAGGGTCTTAGACCCAGAGTAAAGCCAAGATAGAGAAAGAAGAATCTTATGTTTGGCAGGAGAGTGAACCCAACAGATATGATAACTGACTCGAGTCTGGGATCTACGCCTATATGAGAAACAGAGAATAAGAGGGTATGGGAACCTAATTGGAAAAGGGGAGTAAACACAGCAGATACAATGCTACATTTTGAGTCTGGGACCTGCAGCCACATGAGAATTTGGGGAACAAGTGGATCAAGAACCCATGAACTGAAAATAACTAATTAGAAGGGTGGGATAACGAACTGTGAATTTGAAGTCTTTCCTTGTGAATTGCCAAGTGATATTTGTTAGGCAGAAACCTGTGCAGTTCCCTTAGGGACCACTGCAAAAGATTTAGGACTACAGGTGATAGGCAGTAAACCCCATTGGTAGCAGTCTGTACCACCCAGATTTACCTGGTAGCTGTGGCTGAGCAGTCAGACTTCTCTCAAGACGAGTTAGGCAGTATATAGAGTATACACAATAGGTACATAGATACAGTAGCACAAGCAAACGCTGACCAGAGCTTTGATGTAAAAGTATATAATTATTTAAAGACACACTTGTAAATTACACTAGCACAAAAAGAGGTAAGTAAATTCAACACACAGTCACTATTATATATATACACAACCCTAATTACTTATTAGACAAGTCTTAGTGAGAAACACCACTTATTTTCAGACAGAGATGAGCGCTTAACCTAAAATGGCACTCTAATGAGTTATATAAAAAGGGAGGGAAAAGGCAGAGTTATGAAAGCACACAAATTTCAATACTTTTCAAAGAACCACAGTGAGGCAGGTTAGGCAAAGTCTACTGGAGAGCAAGGAAGTTCAAATGCCAGGCCCACTCTTAGAGCAAGCAAAATGTGTCCAGGATCACAAAGTGGGGTTATGCCCAAAGAGTCTTTGTAGACAGTTCACAAAAGATTGAGATCATGTCAGGAAAAGTTAGTTAACAGGCCCCAGGCTAACCCAGGTTAGAAAGTCGAGGATTTACTGTCACCCAGAACAATCTGTCACAAGGGAAGCCAGGCGGGACACAGTACCTGAAATGGGAAGAACGCTCCAGCGGGGGCAGTTGTTCCTGGCAGCGGATGCAAGTCGGTGTTTCGTCCAGAGGAAGAGGAGGTCTCGACGTGGAGGAAAGATGAAGGTCTTTGCACTGCCAGGGAAGAAACCAGCCGCAGAGTTTTCCGGTTACAAGGTACTACCTTTTTCTTTGCGGTAGTGGTAAACCGTGGTATTCCGGTTGCCGGGGTGCTTGGCACGGGCAAGGCAGCCACGAGATGGTCCAGGAAAGTGAAAAGACAGGCAAACTGGTTATCCCCACCAGTCAAAGTAAGAAGACTCGCTGGACTGGAGATCTCCTCTGTCGTCGGGAAAAGTGGTGAGACGGTTCCGTAGGGCTCCACCGGTGGTGTCGTTGTTGCAGGTCAGCTAGGCTCGGCTTCTCCCTCCTCAGATTCTTTAGGTCCTGTGGCGACTTCTGAAGGTCCAGTCGGTTTACAGTGATAATTTCGACAACAAAAATGTCGAAAGTCAAAATATCGAAAAAAAAATGTCGAAAAAAAAAATGTCGACTTTTTTTTCAATGCATTTTTTTTTTTAAATGGGGGGGGTTCCCCCCCAACCCCCCTTTTTATTTATTTTTTAATTTTTCCCTTTTTTTTAACTCCCGAACCCCTAAAATAAATATAATTAAAAAAACCGAAAGTCGACATTTGTTTTTCCGACATTTTTTTGTCGAAATTATGACCACCCACCGTTCCAGTCCCCAAAGCCCTGCTTTTATGCAGAAAACCCCCATTCATTCAGCCTAGCTGTCACTCAAACATGCTAAGTGGTGAGCCGGCGCCTCACCACTTGGGCCAATCACACAAGAGTGCGACTTGAGTTGCCAAGGCAACTCAGTCCAGGGTGCCTAAACCCCCTCCTACACCCCCTGTGGTACCTAGACAGAGTGGCACCACTTTTGGAGGCTTCTGTGGAGAAGTCTGCCAAAAAGTGGAACAAAGGGCTCGACTTGGGTTGGAGTCACAGAAGCAAACACAAACGCCATTTTGGAACCAAGTTTCAGCAAAAAATACCAACCGGTGAATTTATATTAATTTAATAAACCGGCGGTATGTTCGAGGCTATTTTAAAAAGTGGTAGCCTCGAACAGTGGGAAAATCCCATAGAAATATATTTGCGGTCTATTATAAAAAGCAATATCCACTGCCACCAGCCAAAACTCGGTCGGGGGGGACTGGACAGTGCCCTCTCGAACAACAGTCCCCGGGGCAATCGAATTGCCCCGCCCAGTACATCCACAATATGATGGTTTGTACTGTTTCTGTTCACAATTTGAGACTAGTAAAGCCAATGGTGACTTTATGCGCCCTGGGAGACAGAAGTCAGTCCCTGGGTATGGAGTCTATGTATGGGGGTCGCTACGACACCCCTGGGTTACTGCACAGAGGGAGCTGTGTAACCCACATATCAAAAACACATGAAGCCCTATGGGGTAAACGACCCCGTAGCCCATACAATACATACAAAGTCAAAGGTACACCTCAAATCATGTCTAAGAGTGGGAGAAAAAGAGTCTCACTCTTAGCAGGAGAAAAAAATAAACCCCAAAAATCCAGCAAAGCTGCTGGGGGACTCACTAGGTTTGTGAAATTAGCCTTTACAGAGAATTCTCCCTAACAATATTTACCTAAAATGGATACAGGGCTCAGAAGCCAAAACAGAAGGAAAGCAGAACAAGAGGTTGTCTAGGGGAAAGGAGGACAATCCTAGCTTTGGAATCCTAGATTTGTGAACATTGTTTTTTTCACCAGTTTTGATCACCTGGGAGACTGGGAACTTTTTTGTTGGTTGGAACCATCATGAACACTTTACTTAGGGAAGAGATCATCCTTGTACAGTTGGTTTAAGTTGGTAGTGTTAGGGACAGAGGTAGGTTTTTGAGACAACAGTGACAGACTTTTTGGTTTTAGAGGTCCTGACAATTTCACTAGTTTTCTTTGAGGTACGTGAACCCCCTCTTAGCTTTTGGGATAGAGAGCCATTTTTCCAACCATTTCTTGATTAATAAAAGTCTGTACTCAAAAATATTCCATCATATGCCTTACTTCTGCATCCTTACAGAACGTAGATTTTAATTAAGAATCCCATTTTCCTACAGAAAATATTCACAACTAGAAAGAAGCTAGAGAACCACCCCTGCAATGAAATAATGCCTAGAATATTAAAGCACAAGTAAATAAAAAATATTTTAATATTGACTTGAAAAAGTATCACTTTAAATAATGAATGGCATACTCTTGGGAAGAGGATGAATCAAGTACCTTGCATAATGGAGTATATACAATGTTCACTTTATGGATGAAAGTTCACAGATGGTGGGGAAAGGAGGTATAACATACACAGTCTTGAAACAAAGAGGGTGGATACATCAAACTAATAAACACTAAATAGGCACATTACATTATGCATGTACACTGGTGCTGCTGATTGCAAGCAATTAGATGTGCGCAAAATATCCTCTTTGTGCGATGGCTTAGAATGAAGTTTATGTATTGGGTTCTCAATTTTCTCTTCCTTTTCCAGTGTATTAGTTTCGCAATAGTAATATCGAACAAATTATGACTTTTGTTTAATGAAAGATGAAACCCAAGAAATTGTATAAAGCAAATTGAATATTATAAGAAAATTGCTCTCAAGAAGCAAACCATAGGTCACGTATGTTGTTTGGAATATCCATAGAATGGCACTTAAGCAATCTAACAAAGGAAGAGATAATTATCCTTGGACAAGGGAACGCAAGTTTTTAAATCATACTGATAGAACTGTTATAAGAAATGCAAGAATAAATACAACAAAAATTTGCAATTGTGGGTTTTTTAAAATAACCAAGCTAATTATGAACACTAGCCATGATCAAAAAATCACTTTGAATCCTTTGTCCCAGAAAGTCCTAATCTTAAAAATATCTTTTAGGTGCCAATCTGGCTTTCGAAACCTTTACAGGGATTGGATAGTATACTGCAGCTCATCATCATTGATACCCATTACTCCTAATGTGACAATATGGTAGTATATATGGACTTTGGTTGCGCCTTATGATGGCAGTTCCACCCAGTTCCCTTCCCTGAACTCATCTGCCGAATAATTGCAGAC
The DNA here is from genome assembly GCF_040938575.1 of Ambystoma mexicanum. Classification (NCBI taxonomy): domain Eukaryota; kingdom Metazoa; phylum Chordata; class Amphibia; order Caudata; family Ambystomatidae; genus Ambystoma; species Ambystoma mexicanum. Next base: position 647,144,966 of record NC_090923.1, read on the forward strand.
TGGCAATGGGTAGATACCTATCCACATTGAGGGGTAGGTTGGGAGGGTGATGAGGAACTGGTGGAAGGAAGGACTAATCCATCAGAAAGAATATTTCCAAAGGGAAATGTGTTTTTCCTATAGTTTCTTTCCTCCCACAGAATTCTCATATTTAAAGAATCCCAAAACAGCATAGAACCTGGAGGATAGAGGAAAGCAAGGCATGATCACCACCAAGAACTCTGAAGCACGGCTCACCAAGGCTTGCTTCATGATCTGATAAGGAAAGGAGATACTGATGTTTGCCAAATTTGTGCAGAGCAGCCCAAGTAGCTACTTGGCAGTTGCACATAAAAGTAATACCCTAGCAAGGGAGAAGTAGTTACATTGTTGGTAGAAACGTAGAGCCTAATCTAGCTGGACAGGTCTGTTCTTCAGCAGCCCATCTAGCACCAGGCACCAGCAACGCTGATAAAGAGCTTGTTGTCCTTCCCAATGTCCCTCGTCCCTGGGGTTCAGACGATGAAAGAAGGAACAAGTTACTTACCTGCAACTCTTGTTCTCCAGCATGGTCTTGCATGGAATCACATGCTCATCAATATTCCCAGTCAGGCTGGGAATCCTCAGTAAAAAATAAAGCAGTCTAGCTTTAAGCTAAAAACTGCTTGTTGCTTCTATAGCCTATCATTGTCACTTTAGGCCATACTGCCCCAGCCAATGACACTCAACCTCCTAAGCTCCACTCCTGGTGGCCAACTTCACATTGGTTGCGCACGAAAGTGGTAGTATGAACCAAGAAGAGCCAGAGAGGGAAAGGCGAGAGGGATTGCATGTGAATCCATGCAAGACCCATGCTAGGCAACAAGATTTACAGGTAAGTAACATGTTCATTCTGCAGCATGGGGTCTTGCAGGGATTCACATGCTCATGAAAAAGATTACACAGCAGCACATGTACACAGCCATGGGAGGTGGAAAGGCCCACAGAAGCAATACTTACCTCAAACAAACAGGTTACGCAGCACTGCATGGGAGACCCGGGACTCCTCCCTGGAATCCCTGTCGACAGTAAAATCTTGTGAAGGTGTGGGTAGATCTCCACATAGCAGCCCTACAGATTTCGAGCAGGGGAATACCAGAGAAAAACACTGTAGTCGCTGTAATAGCTCTGGTGGAATGGCCTCTCGGCCAGCCTGGAAGCAGTCTGTTGGCCAGATAATAGCAATGCATGAAATAGCCGGATAGACACCTGGAGATGGAAGCCTTAGACAGGGCCTTCCCATGTCCCACAGGTTCAAAATTGACAGAATGTTGAGTAGTCTTTCGAGTCCTTCGTGCATGCAACATAGAACTTCAGGGCTCGCGCAACATCCAGTGAATGCAATGACCTTTCAGCAGACGAAGAAAACTGGTAGAACCAAAGGCTTGCTTAGATGAAAGTCTAATGAAAACTTTGGCATGAAGGATGAGTTCACAGAACCACCATAGTTGAGTGGAAGCACAAATATAGAGGCTTACAAGAGAGAGCATGTATCTTCCCCCAACTGTCCAGCCGAGGTGATTGCCACCAGGAAGGTGGCCCTCCATGACAGAAACTTTAAGAAGGCCCAATGCATAGGTTCAGGCGGAGGCCCCATATGTTTTGACAATACCACATTTAGCTCGCATGCAGGGGCAAGAGCTTTCACCAGATTAAATGTTCTGAAAAGGCCCTTGAGGAAATCCTTAACAAGCCTGTGCGACCACAGGGAGAGTTTGCCTGGAGCCTGGGTATACTGGGATATAGCTACCATGTGGACCTCAATAGATGTATGAGCAAGGGCAGCCTTGGCCAGCGAGGGCAGGTACGGTAGATGCTGTAGCGCATAGCAGAGAAATCTTCCATGGCTGGCACCCCACTGAAAATCGCTTCCAATTGTTTTTGAAGCAAGCACGCGTATGGGGAGCCTTGGACAGAATCTTCTGGCATTCCAAAGGCGGCGAGTAGTGTCCAAATTCTAGGGCTTCAGGAGCCAGGCCAGGAGACTCAGAGATGCCAGGTCGTGGTGCAGCATTGACCCCACCACCCCCCAGAGAGGAGGTCTACAAGGAGGCTGCAGTTTGAGGCCGGAACCACCAACAGATGGAGAAGATCTGAGTACCAGATCTGCCTGGGCCACACTGGTGCAATGAGGATCATCTTGCAGCAGCAACATCTGAGTGTGTTGATCACTCGTAGCAACAGCAGAATCATCGGTAAAGCGTACAGGGAACGAGAAGGTACCCCTGAGACTCCTTGGCTGAGGAAACCTGTTGGCAAACTTTGACACTTGGCATCTGCCACAAAGAGGTATCTGAGGGAGACTGAAGACTAGCCACTTGTGCTTTCTGAAGCTCCTCAGAAGATAGCCTGCAGTTGCAGGACGTTGATGTGCAACTCCTTATCTTCCGGAAGCCAGAGTCCTCTTCGGCGAGAATGTCCTGTGTGGGCTCCCCAGGCCTGTAGGGAGGAGTCGGTTGTGGCAGTCGTCCCGATATGCATGGAATTGAAAGGGAGGACCCTGTGAGAGATGCAGGGTGAAATGACCAGTGTTGCAGGGCCCGACGGAATACCTGATTGAGGGCGATCTTGTCTGTCCATGCGCTGGTGACTTGCTGCCATCTGGCATCCAGAAACTCTTGAAGGGGTCTCATCTGCAGTTTGCAAAAGGGGACTAGATGGATGCAGGACGTCATCATTCCCAGCAGGGACTTGATGGACTGGACTGTTGCAACGGAAGCTGCTGGTAGCCGTTGGACCTTTCCCAGGGTGGCTTTCACCCTCTCATCCTAAGGAGTCGCCAGACACAAGAGTGTGTTAATGTGGGCACGCCCATGAATAGCTTGTCCTGAGATTGCACTACGCAGGACTTCCGATAGTTTCCCAGAGACTACAGCGTCTGGATGGTCTCTGCGGTGTGCAGGATGGTCAGCAAGTGAGAGCGGGATCGGTTGAGCCAATCATCCAGGGAAGGACATGGATTTCTTTGCAGTGCAGATGCTCTGCCACTGGGTCCAAGCATATGGTAAACACTTTAGAGGCCGATTTCAACTGGTAATGGCGCGCTGAACGACAAAACGCAGGGAATTTTGATGCTTGTGATGAATGGGGCTGTGGAAGTAAGCATCCTCGTAGTCTCGGATCGCCAGGAAATCTCCTTCATCCAGATGGTAGAGCACATGCTGCAATGTGACATTCCTGAAGTTTTGGGATTTGAGTAACTTGTTGAGGCACTGCAACTCTAGAATGGTCTCCGGTCTCCACCTTCCTGACTTCTTCCTTACCAGAAAGTATGTGGAGTACACTCCGGAGCCGTGAACCTCAGTTCTTGTCGCGGAACAGCAGAAATTTGAGGGCATTTGTCCTGGAATTCCAGAGCCTGACCCTGTTGAAGGACATAGAGCACTCATTTGTCCGTGGAGATCTTTCCCCAGAGAGACAAATTGCGATAACGGGCTTCCGAGTGGAGTGCAGAAGTGGTGGCGCAGGTCCTGCACCGGTTCAGGCCTGCCTCAGCGTCTGCATCCTGGATGGGGGCGGCAACGATTTTGCTGGTTGCCACTGCCATAGGCCTGGGAGCGTCCCCGATACGCCTCCTTGGTGGTTGAACGTGAGGACAGACGATGATGCGCTTCCCTATTGCATTCAGCTTTTTACCCTCTTGGTTAGGAGGAACCATAGACGAGGAAGATGGGATGGAGGACCTCTTTCTAGTGTCGGCCGAGACCACAGAGGCTGGCAAGGGCTGGGACCCGAGGCACCTTGGAACCCAGTACTTCTTTTCCAAGTGGTCCTTTTTCACAGGTGTGTTATTAGGGGTCTTCATGACCAACAGGCCAGCCTCCCAAATGTCATCCAACAGGGGAACTGCAACGATGGTCCTCTGGGAGGGCTCCCGTCGTTTGAAAAGGAAACCTTTCTTTTTCTCTGGAACAACTTTGCAGCCCTAGACATCACGGGGTGGAAGGACCCAAACTCGTCCGGCAGAGAGGGACTGGAGGGCACATCGACTTCCGGGGGTTCCCCATCCACAGGAGCATAATCGTGCCTTGCATACTGGTTGTGACAGCATCAGTGTCCGTCTGAGGTGCTTCCTCCACCACCAGAGGCAATGTCTGAGGGGTAACAGGGACCAGATGAGGGAGCTTCGTCTGAGCTCTATAAAGGCCTCAGAGAATTCCTTGATGGACCAGGAATGAGAGCAGTGGGTAGTCGCAGCTGGATTTCAATCACCAGTGTGTGCAAGGTGGGTCAAATGCCCAAAGACACATACCTTGGAGCAGGAGCCGGGCCCAGAAGTGAAGAGCTGATGAGATGGCGGCCCTTGCCGAGGTAGTGGTACAATGGGGTCAGGCTCCCTTTGACAACTCTCCTTGTCAGATTATAAACCCTGCGGCAAGTCCTCCTCTGAACTGGTGTAGTGTGCTGGTGACCTCCTGGGGGATCCCAGTGGGGCCCAAGGTGAAAAGTGGTGTGGCCTTTGTGGGTCTAGGTGGAAATCTTTAGCTGAAGGCATGTCTCTCACCAAATCTGAGCCTTTGGGGAAAGAGGTAATTACAGCAGCCTGCAGACCAGGAAACTGTGCCTTCGTTGACGGGACTGTCATCTGAATCACTGACCAAGATCTAAGAAGTACTGATACTCTGGGCATGGTAACAGTCGTAGTGGCAATGGTGAAGACCATCCACAAGCACCTTGGTGTGATCAACGCGGTCAATGGAAGACCAATCTTCGGCAACAAGGTACTCATAGATGGGGCAACGGTCTTGATGGAGGAGATAGTTGATGAGGCTCGCTATTTTCTCATGGATGGAACCTTGCCGGTAGGCTAACTGTTGACGGAGCCGGTGATGGCGACCCGTCTCTCTCCGATCTGGGCCCTGCAGTCCTGTCTAGGAAGGCGGCATTGGAGCGTGTGACTATTTTACCTTCTTTTGGATCTTCACCAGGGAAGCATCCACAAAGGACCTCAACTTCTTTGTCAGAGGAAGCACACTCTTTGGACCTGCTGGCCTTGGAAGATGCACGACACCGCTCAAAGGCCATGTCAGAGGCCTTCCTCTTCCTCAATCCACGCCACTAACCTCCTATAACGGTCCTTTTGTTTCTTGGAGGAGAAGACCAGGCAAATCAAACATCTGTCTGCATTGTGGTTGGAATGTAGGCAGTAGATGCACCTGAGGTGCTGATCTACAATGAAGATGTTCATCAGACTGCAGTTCTCACAGGCCCTGAAGAGACTTTTCTTCATTGCGTCCACCATGGTGTTGAAGTAAAGGTGCAAGCCTGGACCGACCATGAGTTGGAGCTCCGACGATGGACTAAAGATCTCCTCCGGCTTTGGGTACCCGCTGCCGGTAGTCAACGCGACTGAAGATAATCAAGACAAATTTTCACAAAAGTAGCCAAAACACAGCAAAATGTTGTTGGATTTCGAGGACTACCAACACGAGAAATGTGTGGTACAAATCTGAAGATGGCCACCAGGGGTAGAGCTTAGTAGGACGAGTATCATTGGCTGGGGCAGTATGACCCAAAATGACACTGATAGGCTTTAAAAGCGACCAGCAGTTTTGAGCTTAAAGCTACATTTTACAGAGGATTCCCAGCCTGACGACGGGGAATATTCATGAACATGTGAATTCATGCAAGACCCCAGGCTGCAGAAATAAAGCTTCAGTTGCAGAAGAATGCGGCGGGGGTAAAAGTATGGAAGAAGAATCATTTGAGACAATCAGCACAACCTTGGGAAGGAGGACTGTCACCATCAAAGTCACCTTATCTTTAGCAAGCACTATGTAAGGTGGCTTGACAAAGTCAAGAGCTCAGGCAACCACTGCACTGAAATTATGGCATCCATATTGGACAGGAATGCAATTGCAAAAGTGATCCGCGATCAGGTACACAAGAATAAGGTTCAAACTCTCACAGAGGAACAAAGGGGAGCAGTGGAAATTGGTTGGTTAAACCTCTAAAACAGCATAAGTCAGGAGAGTAAGGAAGCAGCCCTGTTCAGGGATTTCATTAAACAGCGCAATAGCAACCAAGTACCACAGACCCTTCTCATGGCTGAAAGAAGAACTAGTTACTCTTACCTTGTAACGTTCTTTCGATGGGATGTTCCTCCGACGTATTCCTTATCTTAGATATAAATCCTTCAGCTTTGCTGGCCTCGGAAAATTTTTTCGCCAGAGGGCGCTGCGCGTCGATGATCGCCGAGTCGATGACCCTCGACGGCCTCCGTGCCGACGTCGACGTCATCCTGCCTATAAAGGCCGCGCGCAGCGTCCGTTGCTCAGTTCCGTTTTGTAGTCCCCAGTAATGTTTTTGGATTAGACTAATCACCTTGAAGGAGCATAGGCTGCAAACCCACAGGAAGTCATACTGCGGGGATGGATGGGAGGGTCGATAAGGAATACGTCGGAGGAACATCCCATCGAAAGAACGTTACAAGGTAAGAGTAACTAGTTCTTCGAAGGGATTGTGTCCTCCGACGTATTCCTTATCTTAGATAGACTCCCATAGCAGTGGTATTGTGACTGGAGGCGGGAGTAATAAAAGTTATGTTACCCTTCCAGAATGGACAGAGTGTAACACAGCCTTGCCGAATCTAGTTTCTTGACTAGAGGAGGAATCCAGGCTATAGAATTTGGTAAATGTATGTGCGGACGACCATGTGGCAGCCGCACATATATCTCGAATTGGCACCCCTCTTTGAAGGGCTGAGGATGTTGCGATACCCCTGGTAGAATGAGCCCTTAGATTTTGAGGAGGCTCCTTTCCTGCCAATTTGTAGCATTCCAGAATGGCTAAAATAATCCATCTGGAGATGGTTTGTTTTGTTATTGGAAGGCCCAACTTATGTCCTGCATAACCTACAAAGAGTTGGTCTGCTTGTCTGATCTTAGCCAATCTGCTGATATAGAAGCTCAAGGCTCGCTTAGGGTCCAGCCTGTGCAGTCTCTCTTCCTCCTTCCCCGGATGAGGAGGAGGGTAGAAAGAAGGTAATATAATCTTCTGAGTGATGTGAAACTCCGAGACTACCTTCGGGAGGAAGTTAGGCTTCACCTGAAGAACAACTTTGTCCTTGTAAAAGATTGTATGTGGAGGTTTACACGATAAGGCTTGCAACTCGCTAACCCTTCTAGCAGATGTCAATGCTATTAGCAAAACAGTTTTGAGGGTGAGAAGCTTCAATGAACAAGAGTGTAGTGGTTCAAAAGGGGCACCCTTTAGGAAGTTTAAAATTAGGTTTAAATCCCATAAGGGAACTTGAAAAGGTTTCGGGGGATAAACATTAGTTAATCCTTTTAGGTATTGTATTACCAATGGAATTTTGAAGTATGAAGGCTCCTCTGCAGTGCGCTTAAAGATTGATAGCGCTGCGAGATAGCCCTTAATTGTGCCAACCTGTAGGCCTGAATTAGCCAGGTAAAGTAAGAATGACAACACCATAGGTGTACCACAAGAAAAGGGTTCAATATTCTTTTCTCTGCACCAGCTGCAAAATTTGTTCCAACGGCAGCGGTATAGAGTTTTAGTTGCCGGCCTTCTGGCCGAAAGCAACACCTCCATAACATCATCCGGAAGGTCCCAATCCTTGTACCTCAACCTTTCAGACACCAAGCGTGAAGGTTGAGGGTCTTGATGGCTGGATGGAGAACCTGACCTTCCTTCTGCGAGAGAAGATCCTCTCTGTATGGCAGTCGAATTGGAGGGCAGATGGACATGTCTAGAAGGTCCGGGTACCACGTTCTCCTGGCCCAATCCGGGGCAATTAGGATCATGGTCTTCCGAAACCTTCTCAACCTCCTGATCATTTGAGGAATGACAGGGACCGGAGGGAACGCGTACAGAAGTGGGAACTCCCAGTCCACTACGAACGCATCTCCTAGAGCTCCTCTCGGGGGAAATTCCCTTGAGCAAAATCTGTCGCACTTCCTGTTGATACTGGTGGCGAACAGATCCACTTGAGGGGTTCCCCAAAGGGCGAAGATCTCTTGAAGGACTTCCTGAGCTATCTCCCACTCGTGAGAGACTGTGCTCTGCCTGCTCAGAGCGTCCGCTGTCAAGTTCTTCTCTCCGGCTAGGTGAATTGCCGATAGAGAGATTCCTTCCTGAATTGCCCAAAACCAGAGCTGCATCGCCTCTCTGCACAGTGGTAGTGAGCCTACGCCTCCTCTTTTGTTGAGGTAGTGCATGGCCACTGTATTGTCCGTCATTATTAGGACGTTTCTTCCCCGTACAGACGGCAGAAAAGCCTTCAGCGCTAGTCTGATGGCTCTCAGCTCCAACAGGTTGATATGTAGTCTGGACTCCGATGGAGACCAACGACCGCTGATGGTCAAGTCGTTGGCGTGAGCTCCCCACCCCGTGAGTGAGGCATCCGTGACTACTGTTATCTCCGGCCATGGTTGCCAAAACATTTCTCCTTTCAGGATGTTCTCCCGACAGGCCCACCACTGAAGGTCTCGGGCTACTTTGACCGGGATCCGAAGGAGATCTGTCATCCTTCCTGAGAACTGTGACCACTGAGTTCTCAGTGCCCACTGGAGGGATCTCATTCTCAGGCGAGCCTCCGGCACGAGGAATATGCAGGATGCCATGAGGCCTAGCAACCTCAGAAAGTCGTAGGCTGGGAGATATTGGGCATTCTGAAATCTGATGACCATCTGCAGAATATCTCGAGCCCTCACCTCTGGTGGCAAGGCTTTTCCCAGGGAAGTGTCCAGGACTGCTCCAATGAATTGGAGTCTCTGTGATGGTATCATCTGTGACTTCTTTAAATTGAGGGAGAAGCCCAGCTTGTGAAGGAAGTGGCAAACATAATCTAGTTGTCTCTGAGCCTGTTCCGAAGATACAGCTCTGATCAACCAATCGTCTAGGTAAGGGTAGACATGAATCCCTTCCCTCCTTAGACTTGCAGCCACAACCGACATTAGCTTGGTAAAGACCCTCGGGGCGGAGGTTAGCCCAAATGGCAGAACTCGAAATTGATAATGAGAGCTGCCAATTGCGAACCTCAGGTATCTCCTGTGCCTGGGATGGATCGGCACATGGAAATAAGCGTCCTGGAGGTCTAGAGATACCAACCAGTCCTGAAGCTGGAGGGCCTGAAGGATCTGAGAGAGAGTCACCATCTTGAACTTGTCCTTTCGGAGGAATTTGTTCAATTCCCGTAAGTCTAAGATGGGTCTCAGTCCTCCGTCCTTCTTCGGTATTATGAAGTAGGGGGAGTACCAACCCTTGTTCCTTTCCGCTACAGGTACCAGTTCTATGGCACCTTTCTCTAGCAGGTCTAAAACCTCCTGCAAGAGGAGCGGATCTGGAAGCTTCAAAGGGTTGTTCCCCGGTGGATGACTCTGAGGGATATGTAGGAAGGGCAGGCAGTAACCTTGGGCTACTGTCTCCAGAGCCCAAGCATCTGACGTAATAGCCTGCCATTCCGTCAGATGGTGAGTTAACCTGCCCCCTACTGGTGTTCTGTGAGGGGAGACCTCAGAGTGGTTTTGAAGCGGCTGATGCAGTTGCCGAAGGTAAAGTGGCTCCTGCTCCTGCGGGTGCGGCTTTCTTTCCCCTACCCCGTCCACCACGGGTAAATCTTCCTTGGCCTCTTTGAGCCGGTCGTCCCCTGCCCCTTCCATATGAGGAATAGTAACGAAAGGACCGTCCTCTCCACGATGATCCCGAAGGACGAAAGGTATTCTGACGGATAGCAGCTCCCAATGACTTGGCTGCTGCCTTGGACGTTTGCAGTTTCTCCAAACTGTCATCCGCCTTCTTTCCAAAGAGGGTAGAACCGTCAAAGGGCATATTCAAAAGCCTGGTCTGCACGTCAGAGGCAAAACCAGACTTCCTCAACCACGCATGCCTGCGGATTGTGGTACTTGCCGCCATGGCCCTGCTGATACTGTCAGCAGAATCTAGGCCAGTTTGTAGGGTCTCGCACATCGCATCTTTACCATCCCTGATGATGTTTAAAAATGCGTCCCTTTCCTCTCCTTCTTGGAGGCAGTCAGCCGCTGATGAAGCGCACTCCCAAAGGGTGTGGCTGAACCTAGCGAGCGTACAGGTCGCGTTAATAGACTTTAACGCCATGCTACAGGCAGAAAAAACCTTCTTAGCCATGGCATCATATTTTTTGTCATCCCTATCCTGCGGAGCAGTGGGGTATGCAGATGTGCTGCCTGATGAGGTTGCAGCCTGTACAACCAAGCTCTCAGGAGTAGGGTGTTTTGACAAATATTCAGGGTCAGAACTAGCCACCCTGTATTTTGTTGACAGTTTTTTATTTACTGCCGGGATAATTTCTGGCGTTACCCAGTTTGTCAAAATCCTTCTCTGTAGAGCAGAGTGAAATGGAACCACAGGATCCTCCTGTGGGCCCTTGTCCAGTATGTCAGTGAGATCATCCTGCTGAAAGGCAGGAGAAGGTGCAGACCAACCCATAAATTCTATGATTCTAGACATCAGAGCTCTATATGGAGTCTCCGCATGTTCTCCTGGGTCTGGTTTGATAAATTCTGCTTCAGGAGAAGTGTCCAAGCCACTAGCTTCCTGAAGTGCATCCTGAAGATTTTTTAATCTTCCTTCCTCAGAGGCGAAAGTCTCTGGCTCTGGTGATGTGGTCCTCTGTAAATCAATATCTTGGTCTGAATCCTCCCTTTCCTCAAAAATCGAGGTTAAAGGGGGATACATTGGTTTTTGGAATGGTATAAACCCCATTTCCAATGCAGAAGGAGCCATCATCACAGGCCTTGAAAACGTCGATGTCGTCGACACCGACGTGAAAGTACTCGAAGGCGCCGTGAAAAGCGTCGAGAAATGTGTACTAGGCCTCGAAGAACTCGAAAGGATCGGAGTCTTGCTCGAGAACGACGTCGACGTTCTCGGCGTCGAGTCGGAGGTCTTTTGTCTAACCGTTGGCTGTGGAGTAGCCGTGGTTCTTTCCTTCACCGGCGTCGATATCGGCGTCGACGTCGGCGTCGACTCGATCGACTGATGCGCCGATGAATCCTTCGACAACGGCGTCGATGGCGCCGACCTCTGTTTCGAAGGAGTTTTCGACGATGGCGTCGATGATGCTTTATCTCCCGATGGCTCGAGGCGCTTTCGGGTTGACTTTTCCGCCGGGTACTGCGACTCGCGGCGTTTAGATTTTTTGGGTTTTTTACCCGGGGTATCACCCTCAGCTGTCTTCGAGGGGGACGAGGCCGCTTTCTCGAAGACGCTTAGCATCTTTTTCCTGAATTCCTCCCACTCAGCTTGCGAGCTGCGTTTTGTGGGGCAATGAACTCTCTCAGGAGAACTCGACGAAGATGACGAAGGGGATCTCCTACGTCTCTTCTTCGAGTGTCTCGATGTCGACGAGTGGTGGGAGCCACTTCGTGATCTAGATCGAGAGTGTTTTTTATGGTGAGGAGACGAACGTCTCGACTCTACCGAAGAAGCTTTCGAGGAAGTTAAAGTTGACCTACCTCTCTCGAGCTTCCCCCTACGCTCCTTCAAGGCTTTCGCCGTCATGGAAAGGCATTCCTCACACTCCGAACTCTGGTGCGTGATTCCCAGACACCACAAACAGACCCTGTGAGGGTCCGTCAACGACATTTTCTTCCCGCAGTCTCGGCACTTTTTGAAACCGGACCGAGGGGTCGTCGGGTCGGAGGAGGATGCCATCGATATCGAGGTAAATAGTAGTTATTATATACGTTATCTTGACGAGAACTGAGCAACGGTGTTCCGAGGCACAACGAAGCGCGGAAAAACGGAACTGAGCAACGGACGCTGCGCGCGGCCTTTATAGGCAGGATGACGTCGACGTCGGCACGGAGGCCGTCGAGGGTCATCGACTCGGCGATCATCGACGCGCAGCGCCCTCTGGCGAAAAAATTTTCCGAGGCCAGCAAAGCTGAAGGATTTATATCTAAGATAAGGAATACGTCGGAGGACACAATCCCTTCGAAACATGTCTAGGAAGTCTTCAGACAGATCCTTTTCCTTGTTCATGAGATTCCCAACAGACAAGCAGTGAGGTTGAAACCACCGTCTCGGGTGGAGGGTAATGCCTTTGGACTGGGAGAGAAGGTGGTCTTTTTCTGGTAAACAGCAGGGAGGGCAAATGGGCATTTCCAGAAGTGGTTGGTTCTGCACCCCCCAGGCCCAGTGCGGACCTATCAGGCTGAGGATAGAATTAACCTTCAAAGCCGCCTAATCATCAGGGGAACACAGAAGATTGAAATTCTACTATGTAATCAATGCACCCTTCAAAGTCCCTGGTGGCAAATAAGTCCCTGGAGCAGAAGAACTCACATTTCGGGTTGATAAAGGAGACAAAGAGGGCCACCTGAGGGGTCCCCTAAGAGGAGAAGATTTCGGCTAGAATCTCCTGACAGTTCACACTCCTGGGGGACTGACAAACGCCTGATCAAGGCGTCAGTGACAATGTTCTTTGTTCCCGGCAGATGGATTGCAATCATCATACTCAACAGCCCAGAGGGACAGTCGCATTATTTCCCTGCCCAAAAGTCAATGGAGCCACAATATATCTCACCAGAATGAGTCTTTGCAGGTAAGCTATAATTTACTTGTGTTTCTACTCCAGTTCAGTGACTAAAAGGCACTGGAATGCAAGGTTAGGGGATAAAGGGACTTGTTGCCAATGTTATCCTACGGAGGACAGGGGAGGGGGCAACTGCACTGTGTTTACTTACTCCCCTGACACTGAATGTCCCAAATGACTTTGTGGGTTTGCTGAGGGCTGCTGGAGGTTGGATTACCAGTCGTAGGATCCAGTGAGTGGACTAGGTGCTGCGGGTGCAATGATCCTTCTGGTCAGGTTCAGATAAAAGACAACCCCTGGAAACAAAGCAATGCAGGAAACACTGATGCAATCCGAGATGGATTTCTAGAATCTACACCTGGTGGACAGATTTTAGGAGTTATGATTAATCCTGCACAGTCATCACAGAATCCCAGCCAAAAGTTACCTCCCATGTTTCGAGGAAAAGGCAAATGCTTCCTGAGCCTAACCCTGGGGGTGATGTCAGGGGGAAGGATCACATGGAAGGAGAAGGCTGTCAAGGGAATGTGGAGACCATCAGGAAGATGTATTTATCCTCTTCTGAGGATGAATTTCCCATAATGCCCGAGTATTTAATGGCATGCTACTATTGTTAGTTGTAATTCTACATTGTTCCTGGATTATATATCCCAGAGAAAACCATTACTTTCCTTGAAATCCTCCCTTAAAAGTATATCCTATAAATTACAACAACTAAGTGGATTAAATGATTTTAAAACAACAAAGAACATTTTGGACGCCAAGTCCCATAATGCTCTTAGTACCGAGACGAGCAAGAGGGATCCAGAGTTGCGAAACTCTAATGAGCGGTCTAGTGGTTTTAATGGCAGATGCCTGAGCGGGACCTTTAAACATTTAAAGGCCCTTCAGGTGCAGGCCATGAAGGAGAAGTAGCAGCAGAAGGAAGAAGAGGGTGCAGCCGTTGCATTGCCATTAGAAAGTGGTGGAGGTCCAGGTAGATGCAGAGGACGCGCAGCAGGAAGCGGTGTAGAGGCCGGCTGTCCCAAAGGAAAGAAGTTCTCCGTGTCAGGCATCTCGCTCCAGTGTGAGGTTTTCACAGGAGCGCATGTGGCACATCGGGTGCTCCACTGACAGCCAGCGCAAGCAGAGGAAGGCTACCCGGAGTAGTCAAACGTCGGTGAGGCACCCACATATGAAGAAGCTAAAGCAGCAACTCCGAAGGAGATGCCAGGACATACCGATGAGTGACCCTGGGTTACTCCGAAGTAGACCGCTGTGCACAAGTGCACCTTTTGAATACCAAACCTTTAAACTAAAGCGAACAGGAGAATATTGTAGCTCGCATTGATGAAGCCAAAAGGGGGCAATACCTTAGCAAAGCAAATGAAACCTCCCAAAAGGGGATGTCGAACAAGATAATACTGTAACCCACATTGACAAAGCCAAAACAGGACAATAAACAAAGTGAATACCATTTTCAAAAAGAGGCATATCCAATAAGGACAACATAACCTGCGTTGCCAAAGCAAGCTGAAAACCACATAAAGGCAATTTGAATGTAGCAGTCCCAGATACCATGTGGGGGAAAGTTGTAAATTACATTGACAGCAGCCAATAGGTTGTGTAGAAAGAAATCAAAGAAGGCACAAGAAAAGGCCTCCGTGTAGAAAGGATCAAGGAGTACAGAACTGTAACTTGCATTGCCTATGGCAAATAGATCAATGTGAGAATCATTGTCCTTTTGTACAGCATGCTTAAGAATAAAGTTGTCCAATTGTGTTGCAAGTCACAAAACTAAAGAAACCGTTGTTGATTCAACTTTCCCCATTGAGGTGTTAAGCCTGGAAAGTTTGGAACAAGCCTCACCACGTAGTAAGAGCTTTCTCCTGGCAAGTGAGTACACCAGGAAAGGGGCAAGTAGTGGTTAGTCCTGGCAGGCGAGTTGACCAGGAAGAAGACTATTTAAAGTACTGTGACTGTGGTAGAAGGTTGTGAATGTTGTGGTGGAAAAGTAGTGGCAATTCCACTACTGTGTTCTGATGAACTGTTGTATAACTTTCTGAATGAACCATCCTGATTAAGATGTTGCTTATGAAGAAGAAATTCAATGTGATAGAAAGTGATTGGTCTTTTGAGAAAATAACGCTTTACACTGACTTTTCAACTTGATATAGGACAAGATCGCCTTTTTGGTTCGCAAAGCAGAAGGTTGTGAAAACTGACAAATTGTCTTAAGAATGAGTAACCTTTTTGAAACTGGAAAGTCACTTTGCCAAGTGAGGGACATACTGGATTAAAATAACTGTATAATCTACTTGTAGAGAAACTTGGATAGTGAAAAGAACTTTCCTGCAATTGAACTTTGGTTTCGAAACATCCTGAATTGATCCAAGGGAAGGAGATGCAAACCTTGTCACAAGGATTCCTGTTTTCTTTATATTTGAATTCATATGTTATTTTGCAAAGTTGAAACTGTCATATTATTCCTGTAGGATTTGGATGCATGTATTATTGTGAGGGACAGATACTTTTGGACATTAGGTCACATAGCCTTAGTTTGATAAGTAGGAAACTCCTGGTTAGGCAAATATAGCATTTGTCTCACCTTTTATCATTTAATAAATGGCGACTTGTGAGAAAACTCCACCTATGTGTCCGTCTCCCATGTCTGAGCCCTCATAGAGGCCACCCTAGTTATAGTGAACATGGTAACATAGAGGTTAACCAACACACAATCAAGGTAGAAGAGGAGAGCAGTCAAAAATATTGTCAGGAGATAATGAGTGGGGTCGGGGGGTCCACAATGAGACCCCACAGTGTAGCACATAATTCAATTTAGACAGTTAAGTACACAAATAGTATATATATTCTAGGCCCAAAAACACCCACTAGGAAATTAAACAAGCAGGTGATATCACACAACCCTTATTATAAACACATACACAGCCACCTTTAGCAGACACACACACATTTTGGGAAGAAAGCAAAACAACAATATGGCCAAAGAAAAAGACACATTTCTTGTGGCGTGCTTATTTTAGGGCACTAGTCACGTTCAGTAGCCTTAAGTGGTAAACACGAATGTGCACACAAGGAAGAATATACAAATTGTAAAAATACAATTGCTGCCACCAGCTTGTCTTTAGGCACATATAAAAGTAATCAAAAATCCTAAGTGTAAAAGACTAGGCTGATTCAAATGTATTCCCACTGCACTGTAAGGGCTGTACGACTGATCAGTTTCCCCATAACAAAATGAGCGAAAGGCCAGAGTAGTGAAGCTGAAGGAGAGGACAGTGAAGGAGAGTATTAACGACCGTATCCGGAAACAAGCAACGACAGGTGACCTTCCAGTCGTGGTCACAGAAGCTTCTCTACGACAGATCTCTTGATTCTGGGACACAAATTCAGTGGGATGAGACTTGCTACACAAGCTGGCGACTACCAAAGTTCTGGAGAACCGCCACTGCTCTGGGGAGGTAGCCCACGAGAGAGTCGGTCAGTCCATCTCGTGGTCCAGTGACAATTTAAAAGGATCATGACTCCTGGATTCTCGAGAAAGCATTGGGAATAGCTGGTCCCACTAGTCCAAGGGCTGAAGCACTGCTCGGGGTCTTCCGAAGATCAGGTAGTCCAACAGGGCTTCACTGTGCCAAACGCAGGAAGGGATGCCATGTATTTTCAGGAGTCTTCTTCAGATCTACAGTCTGCTGTTCATCTACGAGGGATTCTTGGCTCCAACACTGATCTGAAGAAATGGCTGCATGAGTCCTCTCTTTATCCAATATCCAGTCTGGAAGCAAGTCCATGTCCACCAATGGTAAGGATCTGCACAATTGAAACCGCCATTAGTTGTCCAATTAGCGACAACTATTGGTTTCACTCATGCCCCACACCTAGACTTTTTTGCACCACTATGCAGAGTGAAACTACACAGTCACACCCCCTTCCTGGGCCACACACACAAAAGCAGCAGCTTTTCCAGGCAAGTGCATGGCCTTATAAGGGATTTCCTGACCTGGCAAGGTAGGAAGGAGGCCGAACTATGATATGGCCGAAGAACAAGCCAAAATTTCATGGCACAGCTATTTTAGGGCACTAGCCAATTTTAGTAGCAATACGCGGAAAACACAAATGTGCACACTACAAAGAATGCAAACATTGTAAAGATGTATTTGCTGCTACCAGGTTATCTTTAGGCACATGTAAAAGTAACCAAAAATCCCAAGTGTAAAAAGCTAGGGTGCTATAAAAGTATCCCTATTGCATGGCATTGTAAGATGCTGTGTGCAATGTTAAAGAGTCTCAAAAATGCAAAAGGAAAAATGTTTCCCAGTACTGATCAATTTATATTATATTCTATGGTTATTTACTACTGCAGGTACGGTAAGGTATAGCAAACACACTTTAGTTAAGAGACAGTTAAGGTGTACATTTATTGCAACAAAACCCATGAAATTCGGTAGGAGTTGGAAGGGTGACGACAACCTTAACTCGGATGCCCCTCCAACACCTACCGAATAGCATGGGTTTTGTTGCAACTAATTGCTTAATCTTAACAGTCTTCAGTAATTATTTTTTCACTGAATCTGTATGTACCTATGTACACACACACCTAATCAAATTTAGACTACACATCGCTTTACAATACAACCTAAGCTAACCTAAGCAGTATTTTCAATCACATAAGTGTTCCAGCGTCTTAAGAGTTCAAGATGCAACTATGTACTTTGAAAGGGCAGATAGGAAGTCTCAAAGATCCCCTCGAAGGTTCCTACTACAGCCAACAGGTAAGCAAGGTAGTTTAAAGCACACTTATGGGAAAAGGTTTCTGGATAAAATTAGAGGTATATTCCAAATTCCACCACACTAGATTTTACCTTTGGAGAATCCTAGGTAAGAACTCGACCAATCACAGCGTATACAGTGACAATGTGGCCAAACAAATCCTGCAGCTAACAACGCTGCCGTTTAAAAAACACTTTTAAAAGCATATACATGTGGGGGTGGGTTAGGGTTCTATTTTATGCTAAGGGGGGGCATTCAGGGGCTTGGGGGCTGCAGTGGGTTCTCCCCCACATATAAATGGGTGCAAAAGTGCTTTTTTAAAGGCAGCTTTTTCGGCCGCATGATTTTTTGCGGCGCGATTTTCACGTAGAATCATCACAGTAAGAGTAGTGGCAGGTAGTGAACTTAGAGCCAATGCAATGCCTTTAAGGTGAGGGGCAGAAAGGGTGGCCCAAACTCAGATTGGAGTTCTCAGATGCTACGGACAATCATTACTGTCAGTGGTGGCCAGGAGTCACAGATACAGTGGCAAAAGGTTTTGATATGATATTTTATTTATATATCGCGCTCATACACAGGTGTTTCAAACAGCTTGGTTGTGCTGTGGTTAGACGCCCGTTGCGATCTCTGGTGTCAGGTTGGCCACCTAGATCAATAGACAACATTGACTCATCGTATACAACGGGGCCAAAATAACAAACAGCATGGATAAAAGGTGAATTATTTCTCACACCACCTTGCACTGACCCCCTTCTGGATTCAGTGTCCACTTCCCTGAATCTGTAAGTACGGGTTTGCTCGATTAGTTTCTGAATTCCATGCGCAGTCCTTTACAATTGTGTTTGCAAGTGGTGAGGAGTCTACCCGGTTCCACCTTGCTGGATCTGTTAAACTGGACAGAGTGAAGTCCCCTGGGAAGCCGGGTGGGTGGTTGGCTGACAGGCCCAATGCTATGGTCCCATCCATCAAGTACCCAAGAGCCTCAGCTGGTCCTGCCCTGCTTGTTGCCACGTCACAATCTCATGCCTCAGTGGGCTTCTCTCGTTCAAATCAGGGACTCGCGCTTATCCAAGTCAAATCTCCTTCTGGGTTTGCACCCACTAATCATTTCACGCTCCTCCTAGAGAGTACCTTGCCTTCCCTGTGGTACTTTCACAAAAAGTCTCTCCAATTACTTCCACCCCCCACCCATGCTATCTTGCAAATGTTCATCAGTCAAACTTTCAGGATTTCTAAATTCTCAAGCCTCCTTCCACTTGCTCACTTCCTCCAACAACCTCCTCCTAGCCCTCTCCTTTACTGCCAACCATCTCAGACAATACTACCTCTCTTTATATTCTCCAATCTCTCAACCCATGCTTAAGTTCCAACGAGACCTAAACATATATTCCCACCTCCTCAGTCAATTGTACTGTACACCATTTCTCTCCAGATGTTAATCACTAATTCTAATGCTTTTGTTCATTCTTCCAACACATCTCTTACTGTGAAGTATTCCTACTGATCTTTCCTTAACCTCCTCCAACCCCCTTGATTTTAATCATCACCCCTCCAAAATTCTTTCGGCAACTTCCTTCAACACCACACCAGCTTTCTCGCCACCTCTTTTGCCCCATATAAAGTGCTACCTGTTCAACAAAAGATGTTAGTCTAGCCGTCTCTCTGCTACACACTGCTCCTTTTCCAATATTCTCCAAACACCATCTCAACTCCTGTCCAGCAACCGATAAACAGATTGCTTTGGAGATTCCTTAATAGTGGCCTGGCCCCTCTCCTCGGCTGGTCTTCAAGGCAAATGTCTGCAGCTGTGACTCTAGGGGAGGGCTCCATGTGATTGGCTGCAGAAGCTTTCTTCCTGTAGGTCTATTGGGCATGGCCTAAATGAGATCTGCTATATGAGGGCAGCCATCTTGCTTTTAACTACTCTTCCCTGCATCTTCATGGCCACCTGCTGCCTGCAGCCCTCACTTTAGGACCACGTCTTGAAGGATCTCTCCCCCAGAGCAGCTTTTTCCTTAGGTTGATATGCTTATGATAAGCTTTCCCACTTTTGCTGTTCATAGGGGTAAGGCGTACACTTTCTCCTCTTAAGAGTAAAGGGTTGTGAAGGGTCCCTTGGGCTATCTTCCCTGGGGTTTGAAATGCCCTTCTGTAGGTTGGCTCACTCTGCCCCTTAAGTTCGCCTGTACCTGTAATGGGGAGGGTGGTCTCCCGTTCCAGTCCCTGCAATGGTGAGTGTGGTCTCCTGGTATAAATTTTCATTTTCAGGAAAAACAAGGGAGTCATGGGAGATGTAGTGCACTGTAGTGCATTGTGTTAAGCAGAAACCCGTGCAGTTCCCTCTGGGACCACTGCAAAAAATGTAGGACTACAGGTGTTTGGCAGTAAACCCACTTGGTAGCAGTCTGCACCACACAGATTCACTTGGTAGCTGTGGCTGAGCAGTCAGACTTCCCTCAAGAAGAGTTAGGCAGTACACAGAGTATTCACAATAGGTCAAGAGCACCCAATAGAAAAAGTAAACACTGACCAGAGCTTGGTGTAAAAGAGATATAATTATTTATTTAAAACCACATCTAGAAAAACACATAGGCACTAATAGTAAGCAATTCAAAAACACGGTCACTAAAAGATATACACTCCCTTAAAAGAATATTAGACAAGTCTTAAGTAAAGCCCCACTTATTTTCAGACAGCGGTGAGCGCTTAACGTAGATGGCACTCTAAGTTTGTTTTAAAAAGGGAGAGAAAAGCAGAGAACAAATTGAAACAGATCCCAACACTTTTTCAAGAACATAACAAGGGCGGAAGGCAAAGTAAAACCGTGAAGTTAGAGTTCAAGAGGCTGGATCCACTTTCAGAGGATCGAAACGAAATGTGTCCAAGGTCACACGGTTGCAGAGCACAAAGGTCTTGTAAAGGTTCAAAAAGGAGTTGGACCACAGAAAGGGACCAGTTAGGGGGTCAAGGCGGCCAGCCCAGTCCAGAAGGTTAAGGAGTTATTATTACCTTGTAGTAATCTTTAGAAAGGGAGGCCTGGCGGACACGGTACCCTAAAGTGGTGAGAACGCTCCCGCGGGGGCAGTTGTTCCTGGCAGCGGGTGCAAGTCGGTGCTTCGTCTGGGGGAAGAGAGGATCTCGTCGTGGAGGAAGACAAGAGTCCGTTGCACAGCCTGGGAAGAAACCAGCCGCAGAGTTTCTCAGGTACAAGGAGCCGTCCGGTGATTCGCGGTTCAGTGGTGAGTGGCTATCTGGCCGCCGGGGTGCTTGGCACGGGCAGTTCGACCACAAACCGGGCTGGGGTGCGAAGAAAGAAAGGAAAACTGGTTGTGCCCACCAGTCAGGGGAAGAAGCCTCTCCAGCCGGGAGATCTTCTCGGTCGTCGGGAAGTGGTGAGTCGGTTCTGCAGGGCTCCACCGGTGGCGTCGTCGTGGTAGGCCGGCTCAGCTTCTCCCTCGTCGGATTCTCAGGTCCTGTGGAGACTTCTGAAGTTCCAGTCCCCAAAGCCCTGCTTTTATGCAGAAAACCCCCATTCACTCAGCCTAGCTGTCACTCAAACATGCTAAGTGGTGAGCCGACCGGCTCACCACTTGGGCCAATCACACAAGAGTGCGACCTGAGTTACCAGGGTAACTCGGTCCAGGGTGCCTAAACCCCCTCCCACACCCCCTGTGGTACCCAGACAGAGTGGCACCACTTTTGGAGGCTTCTGTGGAGAAGCCCGCCAAAAAAGTGGCACAAAGGGCTCGACTTCAGTTGGAGTCACAGAAGAGAACACAAACGCCATTTTAGAATTGAGTCTTGGCAAAAAATACCAACCGGAGAATTAATATTAATTAAATAAACCAGCGGTATGTTCGATCGAGGCTATGACAATTAAATAATTAAAGTTGGTAGCCTCGAACAATGGGAAAATCCCATAGGAAAATATTTGCGGTCGAATATAAAAAGTAGTTTCCACTGCCACCAGCCAAAACTCGATCAGGGGGGACGGAGACATGCCCCCTCGACTAACAGACCCCGGGGCAATCGCATTGCCCCGACCAGTACGTCCACAATATGATGGTTTGTACTGTTTTCTGTTAATAATTTGGGACTAGCAAAGCCAATGGTGACTTTACATGCCATGGGAGACAGTAGTCAGTCCCAGGGTATGAAGTTTATGGTGGGGTGTCACTATGACACGCCTGTGTTACTGCACGGAGGGTGCTGTGTAACACACATAGGAAAAACACATGGGGCCCTATGGAGTAAAGGACCCCATAGCCCATAAAACACATTACCAGTCAAAGGAATACCATCAATCATGTCCAAGAGTGGGAGGAAAAGAGTCTCACTCTCGGCAGGAGGAAAAAACAAACTCCAGAAATCCAGCAAAGCTGCTGGGGGACTCACTAGGTTAGGAAATTCAGCCTAAAGAGAGAATTCTCCCCAACACATTGTAAATGACTTCGTGCAGAGACACATGGATTAGAAGGAGTCTTTGAAAAATGCTTTACCTGTTGCTGCTGCTGTGTTGTATGGATTGGTAAACTCATGACTGGGTATCTCAGGGACAACAAGGACTACTGATAAGTGTGGATCATAGTGTTTGAACTGGTTACCAATCCTCCTTTGGAGAAAAGCTTGCCAAGAAGGAAGCAGTGTTCTTTTTAATTTTTTTTAGTTACTTTTATTTAGCCAAATTTAGGCTTTTACAAAAGTGAAAATTGCAGTTTCGGGAGTAAGTTTTGAGTTGAGCCTTGTTTGTGTCGAATGCGCTCCATCTTCAGAGTTTATTTTCTTCGAAAGCGGCATTTAAAATCTTAACTCCTGCGATTGTCCATCTAATGTTTTCTCCGGAAATTAGGCGAGTCCACCAAACTTAAAAGGTAGACACTCCTTGCGTTGCTCGGCATGACAACATCAAGTGTCTAATGGATTCTAGTTGATGAGTCTCCGGGCAGAGTCTACATTCGTTAGAATTGGACTGGCCTCTTTCTAGAATTTCCCGAGTCGGGAGAAGGTTGAGCGCGCTCTCATAAATGTTCCTCTCAGCTTTTTATCAGGAAATGTCTTAATGTACTCCAACAAGACTTTACGTTTTCTTATTGTAGGTGGAAGATGGGTGAAAGATTTGCTGTTAGCGGTTTTATCCTGAGTCATTAACCAGTCCTGATCTTCCAACTTCTGTTTTACTCTCGTCGGATTTGATATCAAAACTTCCTCTGAACATGTAATCGTCTCAAGGAGAGATTTTTTTCCTTTTCACCCAGGTATTTAACATGCAGCAAGTACCTTTTGAAATTTCTTTGGCAATCAGTCTGTAGACTGGCGGGCTTTCCGGCATTAGCGTCTTCCTAAAAAGCTGAATACTGATGCGATCTACCGTTGCTGATAATGAGAGCAGCCCTAGCTCATGTCGGATTGCTTCGATGGGAGTAGATTTTGGCAGGTTCACGGATCGCCAGAGGAAACCTTCAAACTTGTTCCATATTGTCTGAGGGATGGCCGGACTTGCATCCATGCTGGAGTCACTTTGGATTTATAGTATTGGATTGCAGGCAGCAATGAAAATCTACCAAATTGTCTGTCAATTAATCGGGTTTATGCTGTTAGGTTGCAAACTTTGTCCCAGAGCGCTTGCTGCATTCGTGCATCGACTTTTGAGCAATCAATCGTAACACCAATATGGTCTCTTGGTAGTCGCCCAGGAATGCAATAAACAGTGCTGGAGCCAACAGGCAGCCCTGCTTCACTCCTCGTTTCGAGGGAATTTCCACTGAAAGAATACCTTGGCGACTAAGCCGAACTCTCATACTTGTGCCTGAGTGAAGGGCAATGAGAGGCCCCAATATTGGTGGTGGACAGTTCCACGCTCGAAGTTTCTTCCATAGTTTCACTCGGCCTACCTGGTCAAAGGCCTGGGTGAGGTCAATGAAAGCGAGGTACACTCTCGGGGCACCTATCATGATCTTACACTTGATGTTCAGTACCATTATGTTGACCGAAGTACTCACATTTTTAAAAAATCCCGTTTGGAAGGGGTCTGTACAAGGCGCAATCCTGGCCTAGGCTTGGAATCTTTCAAGGAGCAGGGTCGGGTAGATCTTACCAATAATATCCAAGAGGGCTTGTGGGCGATAGTTGGTCGATCATCTGACGCCTTTCTTGAAGATTGGTACGATCACTGCCGTGGTCCAAGATGATGGAATTGATTTTCTGGTGTTACCGCGGGTGAAGATCTGACTCACTAGCGAAGCCCATTCCTCCGGATAGCGTTTTAAATCTATGTTCATCAATCCATCTGGGCCCGTTGCTCTAGACAATTTTAGCTTCTTGATGGTTTTACAGTTGTCGTCTTTGATGGGCGAATGAGATTCCAGAATTCTCTGGTGTTCTTACTACTCAAGGTTTTGAGCACGATTTCCGAGTCTTGCTGGTATAAAGTCGCACGGAAGCCTCTCAACCAGGCTTTGTAGGCTCTGGTCTCAGCAGCAAGGGTCGATCTTGTTTCCTACGTGTTGTGCTTCGCTGCAGCCCTTTGTAGCGGTCTTAAGTATCATCTCTTGACCACAAGCATTTTGTTATAGACATGCTTCATAAGCAGGGTCGTTTTAGGTCTTACATTTGGGTCCATTTTGTATTTAAGTAGCAGGGGTTGGTAATTAACTTTGGATATCTGAACTTCCAAGCTGGTGGATCTGGTTTGTTGACTATATTTTCTAGTGAGGTTGAGTAGGTCATTCGCCGAATGTCTTAAGCGAGTTTGCTGTTGGTTCAACTCGACGTTCAAATTCCAGGAAGGTTTTTGTCACTGGTTTCAGTTCTTTGGACCGCAAAATTTGTGATTAAGGGTACCATACCGTGCGACACAAAGATATAATCCCAAGTCGCTGATGATGCGTCTCGTTCCCAAGTCGTCATAAAAGGCCCATTATCCAAGATCGAGGCGGTGTTGTGGAAGTTTTTAAGAATTCATCACCTCCAACCACGCCAACACTCGCTCCTCCGTGCCTGATCTTTGCGCGGTTCGTTGGGGAAATTTTATAGGTGTCATGCACTTAGCGCTCAAATCGCCGCATATGATTATGTTGGGTTGCTGATAGTCCACGAGAAGCTGGTCGATCAGGTTGGCCACTGACGTACAAAAGCTGTCGGTCGTGGTACGCCGAGGATTCCAGTATAACGTCACGATAGCAAGTTGGATCTTTTCGGACTTCGGACTCTGAGCTTTAATCAGAAAGGAGAACCGCCAGATGGCCACATGCCACGGATATTTTTTTAAAGATGTTGATACCGGAATCAGCTTGAACTGCCAGGAGAAGTCCAGATGATGGTCGACCTAGCAGACCTTTAAGGGCAGGTGAAATGATCACTGAGAACCCATCGAGAGCCGGTCGATCCTCCAACAATGTCTCCTGTAGGCAGAGGATATCGAATGCACCCAGGTTTGTTTCACTTGGTCGGGTGAGGTGAAGATGTCCTCCAGTGTTACAAGAGCCCAAAATGAGCAGTGAATAACAGACCTTGGGTATCGCGTTCCCGGTTTTGCCCCTGACACTCGATGGTATAGTTTGTGGTTGCTATTTCCTTGTATTTGGTTCCAGGGCGTTTGGTAACGAGCCCAAAGATCTTTGCGGACATTCACAGGCTTGTCTTTATCTGATAACTCTGTCTCCTGGGTAGCAAAACCTTGTGCACTTATCTTAGGGGAAGTTTATCATGGTGGACTAAAGACCGCGTTAGTATTTAAACTGCGTTCAAAGTCACTACCAATCTCAACGCAGGGGCGATGTATCTGCGTCTCGGACTGGGCCGTCTTGTAAAGGAATCAGCGTGATGACGATGCAACAAATCGCTGGAAAGGTATAGAGATATGAGAAAATGTTACTCAAATGCGCCAACTTCAATAAATCTGTAAAAATATGTACGCTGGTGAGTCAAAATAGGCATCCAGTTAATAGCATTTAGTTTGAGACCATATTCATAATAAGAAGGAAAAAAGTAGAACTGATTGAAGAGTGTTGATGCTCTAAAAAAAAAAAGAAATGATTGAAAAAAAAAGATAATATTCTATGAAATGATAATATTCTTTGAGTTACTATCACACCTCGTATTATCCAAATCAGGCTTCACTCTCAAATTTTGAAGGACAACAATTTTTTGTTCATACAGAACAATCTTAAAAAATAATAGCGTATTCTGTATTATATTTAATTAAATTCCCTTTAATTGTATTTTCTCGACACAAGTTTCCCCATTGTAAGTTTCAGTGGTTCATCAGGAGAAAATTATGGTTTCTGTCTGAAATGAATAGAAAAAGAAAACAAATAGAAAGAATAAAGTTATTCTGAAAAAAAGAAAGGGGGAGAAGAACAATTGTTTTAAATATAAAGGTCCTCTTTATCTCTTGTTCAAAATGGTGATTATGCTGGGAAAAAACCATTTGTATGACTCATCCTATTTCCATTGTATTTCTGGTTCAGAATTTGTCCAAATAGTAGTTTGTTCAGCAAGGATGGCAACTCTGTTAAACATGCCTGTTTAGCATCAGATTTAGCAGATATTTATTTCAAATTCCAACTTGGACAGCTGCATTGAAGAGAAAGATATATATCCTCTGCTTTTAAGTAATGTAAAGCAACTTTCAAGGTTGGAGAAAAGCTTAGTTTTAAAGAAAATATATTATTAGCTTACCTAGACCATGATTTCCTGGAATGGGGTCACTAAGGTAAATCTCACTGTGATAAGCAAGCAGTGACTTCCTGGGCTGATTGCGCGACATCTGATTTTTGCGCGTTTTTAATGGTGTCCACGTTGCGCGATGACGTCATCGAGCAACCTAATCTGACGCGATGACGTCATCGTGTCACCGCTTCAACAAAGCTCCCGGTGGCCATTTTTAGAGAAAAAATGCTCGTATAAATTCAACCAGAAGAATTTCTTCCTGATATAGTTAAAGGTCTGAGGCTTGCATTTATTTTTGACTAATGGGCATATATTAATCAGGGTTTCAAGAACGTAATAAATTTGATTTGACAAAAAACCTTGGAGATAAATGTAGTGTATAATGGGAAGTGTAGGGCTTGTATTAATATTTAACCTATAAGCATGTTAGTCAAGGTTTTAAGAGTGGTTTTAGCTTGTTTTAACAAAAGCTATAAAGACAGACAAATATAGTATGGACTAGAAGAGGGAAAAGGTAAAACAAGGAAGTCAAATCCTAAAAGATGTTTTCGTCAAAAACAAACATTACATTCAGAAATAAATAGTTGCATATAAAGCCTAAGGTCCGATAGTTGACAAAGTTTAACATTGCATACTTAGGTCAAACATAAAGTCAAACTTCCTATAAAGTCAGATAAATAATATACACAGAAAGTCTTTTGGCATTCTTACTTCATAAAGGGAAATAATAACATATGAGGACATGGTTTCAATGCAACAAACTTATTACGTTTCCCCATATTGCTAGAAACAAAAATAATTTATAACCAATTATACATTTCTGTATCGCAATTCAAACCTAGTAGAGAGGTGAAAGTCCCCTTGGCTGCCACACAGATCATCATATATCAAACAAAAGGCAATTTAAAATATTATATTTATTATAATTAGAATCTTTAAAAAGTATTAAATCCTCAAAAGATCAAGTACAGTGTACAGAAACATGTCATACAACTGCATATAAAAGTGCATACTGGTTAAAGTGCTAGTTTCAATTGTAAACTGCTGCAGGTCGTCACACGGGGGATGAATCACATTGATCCTACTGCAAAGTTGTGCAGTCGCAGCTGGGGGGTCGGTTTGTCTACAAGGGGCGGATTATGGCCATTGTCACATCGACTTCTGAGCACTGCAAGCAGCGATGGAGAACCAGCAAAGTTTCAGCCTACACCTAAACCAGTCATCCTAGACAAACGGAAAGCTGGAGAACCTCAAAGAAAGTCTCTTCTTTGGCCCCACTGGGAATACAGAAGCCCTATGTACATGTAACGCTCACCAGATTCCCGCAGAGGCGCCGGTCTTGACTGGGTGAATGCTGTATCTTCAAAGGTGATGTGTAACACACGGTTGGCTCTTTGGGCTGGACCTCTGTGCACTGTATGTCTGACTCGAAGAGTAAGATGTCTTAGGTAAATGAACGCCGAGCTCTCCATCTGCCTCGGGGCAGGGTGCCGTAACCAGTTTCTTCACTGGATAAGGGTGCAGGCCTCTTGACCTCAGAGGACTGCTGTCCGTCATTAACTGCACGAACGGTAAGTTCTGGGCACTTCAAATGTCTTAAAAGTCTTTTGTAATGATATCTCTTGTTTTGCAGGGTTCCGGCGATGGCGGATGGCGGGCTGATGAGAGTTGAGGATCGAACCCACGTGAGGAATAGAAGCGCCTGGAAGCACGTAAGTAAGCACTTGTAGCCTGCTTCACGATGCGCACTAACTGTCCCTTTTATCTTGCAGGTACAAGTTCGGAGCTTTAGAGAAGCTGAAGGGTGCTGGAATACCCACTGGATTCGGCGTGGGAAGGAGTAATGGCACGTGAGTAATAAAGTTGCCCAATGTCTTTAAACGCACCTTCTTTTGTCTTTCAGATGCGGGATGCAGCGCCGAAGGCCTCCGGAGCATGCGAAGAGTAGGTAAGCCTTTGTCTTTCAGATGCCGGAATGCAGCGCTAGGCGTTGGTGACAGCCGATGGACCAGGTAAGAGATGCGCTGCCACTGAAGACCGTAGTGCTAACCTGTTCTTTCTTTGTCTTTACAGGTGCTGCTGAAGACTGGATTCCAGGATGGTAAGCCTTTGTTCCCTTAGGCCCAGGATCAGAAGCAGAAGACACGATGAGCGTTCTGCTGCAGAGAATGCAGAATAACGCAAAGCAAGATTCATCCATCGGGTGTGGTTTAAATAGCCTCCTGTAGTGCTTAGGTGTCTCCTTCCACAGCCACGCCTAGGTAAGAAAAGAGTTCCTGCTTTCCAGAAGAGTTCCAGTGTTCTGAACCTAGGGAGTGGCTCCTGCCCCACCCAACAGGAAAAGTAGTCCCAAACAGAAGAGGATCAGGGGTTCAACTGGCAGGTAAGTAAGCAGCATGGTCTGCTGCAGGTAAGTCCACCCAAGCATTATGAGCCCGGCGCTTCCAGCGCTGGGACTGGGCATCTTTATGAGCCTGGTGCCACTGGCGCCAGGACAGGGTCCAAAAGGTCCCAATTGGGACTGGCTGGCACTCGGAACCGGGGTTATGGGTCTGCTTCCAAGGGAGTCGGGCAAGTCCTGATCTTTTGGAAGCAGAGATCATGACAGTACAAACGAGTTTACCGTTTTTCATTGCGACCATATCCGAGCCTATTCCAAAAACTGCATTGTTAACCCATTACCAAGCTCTCCAACACTCAATTGTTCGAGTTGGCGTGAAGATCCAATTCATTTGAGATCCTCTTCTGGTGTGGTTGAATTGTTATCCCCTGGACTTATTGACAGGATCGAGGAACCAGCCTCCACCACATAGGGTTGAGACCATGATGTATTTCGCTTTTCTCAACATGTTTCAAAGTTTATGTGAAACTCTTCTAACTTAAAATTGGGTTCGTTCAGAAAAGACACAGATGAATGACCAAGAATTGATGAAATTAACGGGAATGCTATGTCCTGACGAAGATGGACATCAACTGCATGTCTTGTTAGATGTGTTATTTCCATCGAAACTACTCTTTTTTTTTTTTTTTAACGGTGCCATGTTTGCTATATTATTTGTCTTCTTTTTTCTTGTGACACCCGAGTAGTCGATACACAGCATCCCTTAGTTAGATTTTAGTGTGTGTGCTATACTGTTGTATTTTGGAATCAATACTATTGTTTCTAGTTTCCTGCCTGCTCTTCAATTGATTTTTTGGAGCATTTATTGAATCTAACATTGCTTAGATTGTGCCATTGTTATACATTTTTGCTATTTGCACATTTAGTCTGGTCAGAGCGACCAGGGGGCTCTCCACTTGAGTGATCCCCTTCACTCATTTTGGGGCACCACATACGCCATGCCCAGACTAATCTTTAGGATCAATGTGATTCATCCCCCTTGTGACCTCCTGCAGCAGTTTACAATTGAAACTAGCACTTTAACCAGTATGCACCTTTATATGAAGTTGTACGACATGTTTCTGTACACTGTACTTGATCTTTTGAGGATTTAATACTCTTTTTAAAGATTCTAATTGTAATAAATAAACATAATATTTTAAATTACCTTTTGTTTGATATATGATCTGTGTGGCAGCTAAGGGGACTTTTCCCTCTTTACTAGGTTGGACGATGTTCGTGAAGTGAACTTTTTTTATTTTTCCCGCTGGCTTGACTCCTGTTTACCACTGTTTATTGCTTCCCTTCAGTCAGTGAAGTAGGGGAAACCCATCTATTGTTTTGACTGTGAACATGATAGTCATAAGGTCCGATTTCTTTGAGGGGTGTCTCTGGACGCTGAACCAGGAATCTCACTCAGTCTACGCTTGTTGGTAGGACTGCAGGTCGCTGAGTTACGTCGGTAGTTAGGACTGAGGATTGGATTGAACAGGTTGCTGGGTTTCTGTCTGCCAACAGTCAGCGACGATTCTGGAGGAGCTTTTCCTCTTGACACTCGGCGCGGCATGGTACCCTGCGAGTTATCTGATGTTTTTTCTTCTGGTAGGTCGGTACCCAAAACAGGGACTTTTGGCTGGGTCGACAGCGACAGTTGAGGTAAGGCATTGAATGAATTTCTTGGTGAAGGCAAGCTGTTTTCCGGCCTGGTGCTTAAGTTAGATTTCACCTCTTTCTCTAATCGGGGGGTTCTCGCTTGCGGGTTGGGCCGATAGTCCGAAAGGGTTTAGCAAAACATCTTCCAGGGAAGATCCTGTGGAACAACTATCTTCCACATATATAGTCTCCTGCCCTTCATAGCCTGCCGCAGGGGTTTTGGAGGATTTGGTCAGTCGATGGGGCACTTGCCGAAGGAGGTTTGGCAACAGATCCTTCGTTGGAGGTCCTGCCGGAGAAACAGCCTGTGCATGCGTTACCTCTTGTTCTTCAAGCCATTCCATGGGAGTTTTAGAGGGTTCAATCGATCGATTTGGTAGATCCGAACTTGTCGGTGAGGAGCTTGGATGTTGTAACGATGGTGGAACAAAGTCTTTGTTCAGCTCAGACTGCTCTATTTTCCGAGCTTTATTCAATTCTTCGGACGGCTTCTAAGATTTCCACGTCAGATAGCTCAGTCGAGGTCAAGTTTTCTCTTACACTTTTTTTTTAAATCCTTAAGTGCATTAGACTGCACTGGAATATGAAGGGCCTTCATGTTGGTTTCAGCCCTCTTCTTTGACCCAGGGCGCAGCTTTTTTAACAACCTCGGCTCCTGTGCTTGCTACTTCTTTATTAGAGGGTGCTCGGTGAAATGTTTTCTCCTTTGCTTAAGAGCATTAACATTTGCACGCTGTTTTCTAGTGTAAGTGGGTTTCGCCACCTGTGAACGGGCTCCATTGCCCGAGACCTGCAAGGGCTGACTTTTTGTTTTGGGTGATAAAGATGAAGACTCCATCAGATAGAGTGCCCTGCTCAGGAATGACCTGATGAGGGGCCTCATTAGAACCACCTGGGGTCCAGTTGGAGGGGACCAGTGTCATAGCAAGATCCAGAGAGACAGGTTCCCGAGGCGCTGGATGCATCGTTGCTTCAATCGTCAGTCTTGGTCCATAGTGCGGTGCCTGGGGATGAGGGCAACCCGTCACCGGATCGCTGTCACTCGTTGGAGAGGGAGAGTTTGAGGAATCTAGTAACAGGAGCGGCAATGGACTCCCAGTTGTCCTTTCCAATGAGCCTTTGCAACACTGGGGCCAGTATTTGTTATCAAACTAGGGTCGCATTCTTCCGTAGTCAAAACTTCATTTGCGTTCTGACTGTGGGCAATGAGCCTTGGTATAGAGGGGCCGACTTCGTGTTGGGCGTGTTGTGAACGTCCAATGTGATCGATGTCACAGGTGTAGAGGTCCGGCACCAAACCACTAAGTTCTCATCAGTGCCTGGGAGCGGCCTGTGCTCCATGAGGGTACCACGGTTTTTGCTGGTTTTATTGCTGAGTGAAGAAAGTGGGGGTAGCAGCGGTCAAAAGGCAGTCAGAGCTTGCTGCCTCGACCTCTTTGTCAGTAGTGGGACGTGAAACCTTCTCACCCCCTAACATCAAAGGGTCAGCCGAAGATTTTGTCAGACCAGATGGCGTGGACCTGTCAGTGATTTTGAGAACTGCGGATGGCATCGCAGACGGTCGCTTAATTCCACCCACAAGAGATGTGCTGTTGGAGGACGTCCGGTGGCTTCTTAGCCGACGACCCTCTGTTTCTTTGCTATGCTTGGGTGCTTTGGGTACGTTAATAGAAGGTTCAGAGAGAGCCTTGGGGTACATACTGGGGTGCATGCTGATGTAGGGGGAGGGCTTAACTAACCTTTTCGAATCGCAGCTTGTTTTGTAGCAGTTGACGTTCAGTGGGTTCAGTTGCCAGAAGGGTGTTTGGTGATCGGTTTTTTAATCCACTGGCGCCGTCGCCCTCAAGCCCCGAGAACACTACAGAACACCTTCACTCCACCTTCCGCTCCGGAGTGGGTTTTTAAAGGCAGCAGCAAACAATTCAGAAACAGGAGGCACGCCTTAAACTATAGAGGATGTAGAAAGACTGTGGCGCAGGTACCGCAGAACACCTTCACTCCACCTTCCGCTCCGCGTTTTGCAGCGGAGTGGATTTTTAAAGGCGGCATCAAACAATTCAGACACAGGAGGCACGCCTTCAACTATAGAGGAAGTAGAAAGGCTGTGGCGCAGGTACCGGCCAACACCTTCACTCCACCTTTACTTTTTGAGGTTTGCCTGTCCATTGGTATGGCCCATTTTTCATCAGAACCCCGCAATACAAATGTCTGAGCAGAGGGCAAGGCAGGAGCAGAGCAGCTACCAAACACCATTCAACACTTGGCAGCCAACCGAAAAAATAATTATTTTGTGGCCATAGGATCTTCAGTAGAAGTCAGACTGCCATGGCAACACCCTTTCTATTGTGCTGTCCTTTGTAGACCATATGGCCAGCAGGGCTGGTGGGAGCAGAGATTTATTTTCGGACTACATCAGGCTTGTAGACACTGCTATAGCAGCCCAATGTCACTATATGGCAGGTTCCTATATAGAGAAGGGTAAAGGATCTGAGATCCTGAGGTCCATATAGTCTGGCTGGATAAACGTTTTTTGTTGGACACACTGAACGAATGAGACCTATGTGCAGTGATATCTCAATCTCTTTCGCCAACATGGCTGGGATTTCGTCCATGGCTACGGTGTGCTGTATCCGTGACCACCATTCCCGTATATCCGGTACTTGATCTCCAATTGTGGTGACCCCAGCCACCACTAATAGATGTGCTATAAGTTTAGAGCTTTTACCCGAAACCTTATATAGGAAGTGTGGTGAACCAGAAGGACCATTCGAGTTCACTGTCAAGAAGTTTTATTCAAAATAAAAAGGATAAAAATGCCTTCCTAGCCCAATCGCTATGAGGGAAGTTCCCTAACACAACAAAAGCTATGGTTCAATGAATTCTTTAAAGAAAAAATTGAAATCATACAAGAAAGCATTAGGGTAAAGACTGAAGAGATTCAGACACCCTATAGTCAGACAACTGAGTTAATTCTGAATACTCAAATAGACGCAACAGTAGTTTAAAGTGACACAAAACGTGTGAAGTTTGACTTTCAACCAGTGACAGAGGAGTATGCTCAATCTTTGATATTGAAGCTTAAACCTACTAACGACTCTTTTTACGCTGCCTGCATGCTCGGCCACAAATATGGCGAAAAATGTTACAACACTTGTTAACAGATCACTGGCTAAGGGTTTGGTACCCAGGGAGTTAAAGTCTATTACCCCCTTGCTGAAAAAAACAAATCTGGAGCCGGCTGGGCTAAACAACTGCCGCCCGGTGGCAGGGCTATCATCGCCAGTGTATGTGTTGTTAGAGGTTGCGGACAGAAGTGGACCTACTCTTTTTGTAATGTTAGATCTGTCCGCAGCCTTTGACACAGTCAAGCATAGTATTATATTACAGCGCCTATCAATACCTCATAATGTTTCCGACCAGGCTTTGAAGTGGTTTGCATCTTTTCTTGATGACAGATGCCAACAGGTGAAATTGGGGGGCAGATAGATGTCAGACCCTATTGCGATTACCTGTGGAGTGCCACAGGGGTCTTCACTTTCCGCCTTGCTATTTAATTTATATATGTAGCCTGTGTTGACTATCTTGAAGTCATAGCTTAAGTTATCATTCTTACGCTGATGATACTCCAATATACATCAAGATTGACAATATTGAGGAGGCTTTCATTGAAGTGAATCAGTGTTTGGAAGATACAAATGGATGGTTGGGCTAGAAGTCAACTCCAGTTGAATGCAGCAAAAACAGAGCCGATTCTGTTTGGATCAGAGAAGCAGGTAGTAGCTGCAAGAGAATCTTTTGCCCCATGCATTCTTGGGGAGAAACATTAATTCTCGACCAAGATTAAGAACTTAGGATGCATGTGGCAGGATAATTTGGGTAGGGAGGCACAGGTAGGGGCAAAGGATCAAGCCGTTTACTATTGGCTATGGATGATAAGACTAGTTATTCCATATATAGAATAACTCTGTAGAATGGAATAAAATACAATTTGCAAAGCGTTGCAAAGCGTTTGAACAGAAAGGCAAAGAGAGCAAATGACGGACCTTACACAAAATGGACTTCTCTATGGTTATGCTGACAATTCTTTATTGACGATGTAGGGCATTTGATGCAATTGGTTTTCGGCCAACATAATATACCATCTATGCTTTGGTAGGGTAATTTCTGGACTCTCAAACCCTCCTTTTGGCCGTAAACCAAGAGCATCATCCATACATCGCATCTTCCTCTGATGTGTATCTAATTCTGAGCTATTCAAGCGCCTGGGCTGCAGGACGCACCAATCATTCGCGTGTCTCCCCATGACGATTTCGTATGGGGAGAGTCCAGTCGTAGCTTGCACAGATGTGCGCATGCACAACAAAGCTAAGGGCAGTGCATCAGGCCACCTCAATTGACTCCCTGAACAGATTTTGCTAATTTTATTTTTCAAGATTCCGTTTTGGCGCTCAACAAGACCGGCACTCATCGAGTGTCTGGCCGAATGGAATTGTTTCTCAATCTGAAGGCCTGCACAAATCTGTAGTATTACGGCGGCAACAAAATGCGGGCCATTGTCGGACCATATGACCCGTGGCAGGCCAAATTTAGAGAAGTACTCTTCCAGCATCACTTTCGCTGTGCTCATTGTTGTGCAGTCCTTAAGCGGGTAAGCTTCCACCCATTTACTGAATGCACAGACTACCAACAGGATATACTTAAGGTTCTGATATCTTTCCATTTCTATGAAATCAAAATGGATGACTTCAAAGGGCATTGAGGGGGGCCAAAACTACCTACTGGAGTAGTTGTTCCTGTTCCACTGTTATGTTACAAACAAGTCATACAATTCTGGACTAGCCTTTCCGCAGTTTTTCTAATGTGTGGATTCTGCCATACTATGGCCAAATGCTGAATCATCTTTTTAGCACGTGTATGGGACTGTGGGCCATGATGACCATGGGAGTTACATAGAAATTGGGCAGCATCCACTTTCTACTCTCTTTGTCTACCCAGCACCCCTCCACGTCCAATTCTGCTGAGCCCTCAGCCCATGCTCTTATTTCATCTGCAGTTGCATCTCTAACTGTGGCAATACCTTTTCTATCATGCAGGGTATTTCTTATGACTGTGTGGATCAGTGGCAGTTTGTTTCACAATTTTGTCTGCAAATGCGTTTCCTTTTCCAATATTACATGTTACTTTCTTATGCGCCTCACATTTCATTATTGCTAGTCGCTTAGGACACGTCAGTGCAGACAACAATCTTGCTATTAAAGCACCATGTTGAATCTTGTTTTCATGTGATGTTAGAAAACCCCTCTCAGCCCAGAGTCAACCAAAATTGTGTACCACCCCAAATGCATACTGACTGTCAGTCTATATGTTTACATTAAAATTTTCAGACATTTCACATGCTCTTGTCAATGCCATTATCTCTGCAGCCTGTGCTGAATTATATGGGATCCTTTTGCTCCCTACAATACTCTTTAGTGTCGTGATGGCATATGCAGCAGTTGATGTGCCATCGGGCAATTAAAACAGGAACCGTCACAAAACAGTTCTCCGTCTGGCTCTTTCTGTGGGGTGTCTGTTAGGTCAATTCTTCCTTTCGTTTCTTGTTCAGTAACCATTATACAATCATGGGGTGGTAGTTCCTTTTCACCCTTTCTTTCATTAGGAGGGGGCATTCATTCTGCAGGATTCAAAGCGCAACATCTAAAAATTTGGATATGTGGTGCAAAGAGGACAATTTCATATCTCGTCAGTCTAGCTGATGTTGCGTCTGCGTTCTATTTAAAAGAACGTCTACTATGTGAGGAACCATCAAAGTTAAGGCGTGACCCAAAACCATTCCCTCGGTTTGTTTTACTGACACGGCAGCCGCAGTAACAGCTCACAAACAGCGCAGCAAAGCGCATCCAACAGGATCCAGCACAGAAGAAAAATAAGCGCATGGTCTATTTCTTCCTCCTTGTTCCTGAGTCAAAACAACCAACGCACAGCCATTATTTTCATGCACTAATAACGTAAAATCCTTTTCATAATTGGGTGTGTCCAAAAATGGAGCTGAGCATAACGCAACTTTGAGTAGATCAAATGCATTCTGACATTCCTCGCTCCATGGTAAAGGCAAAGCATCATCCTTCTTTGTCAATGCCACCATAGGTTTTACAATCATCGCAAAATTGGCAATCCACAGCCTGCAATATGTAGTCATGCCTATTATGGCTCTGACTACCTTCTGTATCTTTGGAATAGGCATACCAGAGATGCTTTCTATCCTTTCTGGTGTAAGTCTTCTTCCCTCTTTCGAAAGTAGGTAGCCCAAATAGGCTACCTCCTTTCGACAATACTGGAATTATTTTAATGAAGCTTTATGTTCATGTGCTGCCAAATGTGTCAACAATTTAACAGTACTCTCTTTGCAAATGTCTTCTGTGTCGGCAGCAATAAATAGGTCAATGTCCTGCGTTAGTACAGAACTCGTTGGCAATTCTAACATGTCTAGCTGTTCTTTTAACGCTCTGCTATAAATACT
Source organism: Ambystoma mexicanum (assembly GCF_040938575.1). Taxonomy (NCBI): domain Eukaryota; kingdom Metazoa; phylum Chordata; class Amphibia; order Caudata; family Ambystomatidae; genus Ambystoma; species Ambystoma mexicanum. The sequence continues at coordinate 647,181,515 of NC_090923.1, forward strand.
CGGGCTCTCAGTGTAACCTTGTGGAATTCGTGTGAATGTGAAAGAACGTCCTCCTAATGTAAAAGCAAATAAATATCTGTCTGGATGTACTGGAATGCTAAAAAAAAAAATTCTTAAGATCTACGACTCTAAAATGTGCAGCAGAGGCTGGAATCATTGTGAAAATGGTAGTGACATCTGAGACCAATGGAAATTGGGGATCAACTACTTTATTCAATCCGCGCAAATCAATTATAAAACGATATGATATTTCATTACCTCCTTTCTTATCAACTGGAAGAATGGGACTGTTGCAAGTGCTACCAGTAATCTCTTCTATCACGCTTCTTTTAATCAAATCAGAAACAATGCGTTTTAATGCTTTATCACCTGCCATCAAAATTTTATACTGTGGGATACGTGGCAATGTAACTCCCTCCTACAAAACAATTCTCACTGGTTCTATTTTCAAACAACCAACATCGCTGTCATTCATTTCCCATATACAAGTCGGTACTTTACTTAATTCAGTTGGTAATGGTTTAGACAAAAATTGAGATACTGGCATCTTTTGTGGTGATATTGTCAAATACACTCCATCAGGAGAACAATGAATAACCGCACTCAATTTTTTCAACAAATTTAAACCCAATAAATTCTCACCACAATTTTGTGTCAAAAGAAACGGGCATGACTCAGTGAATGGACCTAGTGTTATAGGTACTGATTGTGACACTGGACTGATTACTGGGGTACCTGCGAACCCTACTGAAACATTCTTTTGCCCTGACAGTGGTATCTCCGGAACCAAGAGATGGTCAATCGAGTGCACACCTGTGTCCACTAGAAAAGTGTGCTCTCTATTCCCTACTTTCATCTCTACGTAGGTCCCTTTCTGATCAACGGGAATAGATACTGGTTCCAACTCATGTCTTGAGCTGTCCTAGTAGTTGAACATTACATCATCCGATGTGAAGTCACCAGAATAGTATGAATTGGACAGAGTATCAAAAACATTTCCTTCTCCTGCACTATTTTGCTGATGTTGGTTTTGGTTCTGATTCGGGTGATTATTTCCTTGGTTAATCTGATTTTGTGGCATTCTTGTGTTTCTATTTTGTCCTTGCGTTCCTGGGCGACCTCTATTCTGTCTTCTTGGGGCATTTCCATTCCTATTCTGTAAATGTGGGCACTGTGCTCGCCAATTGCCTTCTTCCTTACAATATGCACATTGATTCAGTACAATTGGACCTCTGTGCATGTTGGAAAAATTCCCTCTTGTTTGTGCATTTCCCCTGCCCCTATTATTATTCACTACTTGTTGCAATATTACTCTCGTTTTCAGTTTCACCCTATCTCTCACCTCTTTCTCTTTTTCTGTATTTACTCTATTTTCATAGTGTTGTGCCATGTGTAATACTTCACTCTTTGATTTGGCTTGCCACGCACTTTCAGACGTAATTATTACATTTTGAATTTTCGGTAGCAACCCTCAAATATTTGTCACAAAATAATCTCTTCTCGGGCTCAGTGCTTAAATCTTGGCCACTACTACTTCAAATCTGTTAAAATAGTCAGTAACCAATTCATGTTTACCTTGCACGCATGCTGTTAATTTGTCCCAGATAATTCTCCTCTCTTTAATTTCTGTACTATTCGCGCTGGTAATGCTAACAGAGCTGGCGATGGCTTCTCGCCAGCTTTTTTTTGTCCATATCCTCTTATCAAATTCTCCCATGTATCACCCAAGATATCAGTGTCATCTACATTCCTAATTTGCTTCCATATATCTACTGGGAGAATCACAGGAAGTAATAGGTCAATATCACTCATTGTAAAAATGGACGATTTCAAGAAGGACTCAATCTCTTTATAAAATCCTGCCGGATTCATTCTCAAATCAGGGATTGTTTGCTTTGGATTATTCACCTCTTGTCTAGAAAAAGGCACATGCATGAATTGTGCTGTATAATGGGCTTCTATTACCTGCGCTGGAGCTCCATCAACGCCAGGAACTTCTACTTTTGGCACAAAAGTTGGAGGGGCTTCCCTCATGGGAAATATCGAATTGGCCGTTTCCTTATTCGTTCTTTTTTTTAAGCACTATGGCTAAATCGAGGGAAAGGGCAGTCTTTCCAGTTTCAGGTGAAAACGCTCTCTTGTATATCGTCATTAGCTCAGGGGGACAACATTTTTTTTCATAACATTCGTCTTGCAAATACTCAATCATCACCTGCAATACTTTCCTTTGCATCTCTATCGTATACTGATCAAACCTATCATGCACCTCCATTGTAGAAATGCTAGCATCCATAATCCATCGAATTGCCTCTCTTGTACATATTTTCATCTCTTCACTGACAGGTTTTGACGTCGGGAAAAAAAAAAAAAAATCGCCCCATGACATATGGTACCACCTGTGTCCCTCTTTTCAACTCTGCATGCAATTCATCAAGTTCATCTTTAAACTCAAATAGCCTGTCTGCATGCTCTTTTATTTCTGCCGCACTTTCCCTCATACGTGAAAAAGCATTCAGATCCCGTAACTTCTGCAGTGCTAACATACCAGTTAATTTCTTCCATCTGTCTATAAGATACTCCACCATGCATTCTAACAATACCTGTTTTTCACAGAGCTTCTGATAGTCATACATTGTACTCAGCGTGGATCTCTCATAATTTCCTTCAATATACGTTTCTGCACATTCTTTAAGTTCTTCTCTCCTCTCCTCTCCTCTCCTCTCCCTGCTAACCATACTATGGGTTACTCTGGTGCTTCCTCTCTGTGCAGGCCCGCCTCTGTGGCAGCTGCTAATTCCTGCTCTGTCGGCAGTGGGGGAAATAGTATCACGTGCGCAGGGGGAGATGGTGCAGTTGGAACAACAGGAATGGGGGGTGGCAACTAAGGTGGAGCAATGGGTACTGGTGCAATCGTGTCAATATTTTTAGGGCGTTCTTGTCTCTTCACTCAAAATTTTATTTATCAGTTCATCTGATGCATGTAACTCTTGTTGTGGATATATCTTTTGTATGCCTAATTGTATACTCCTACTATCCTCTCTTATAACATCTTCTTCCCATTTTAGCTCTTCTAGTTCTATCGCTTTTTCTGTGTTTGATTTATGTCTTTGCGCATGTTTCTCCCTACTTTTTAAACGGAGGTTAGCTTCTTTCCTCCAGTCTCTTATGACGTCAAATGTCATGGGGCATGCTTTCTTGGGCAGCACTACTGATTGGAAGTGCTCTATTCATGCCATTTCAAAAGTACAGTCTTTCGGCCACTGCAAATCTACTACATGTCTGGTCTGCCTATGCCAAATTTCATTAAACATTATCGCTCCTATTGCATATTTCACATACATTTCAAACGCTGGCGACCCTATGGGTGGCAAAACCTGGCCAGTTTGCAAAGATTGTCGACCACAGTGGAAAAAAAATCACACTAGACAGGAAGGCAATTTCCCAAGCATGTTGATCTAATTCGTACCTTACCCTGGGCGTTTGATCTTGCAAGAGGAACACTTAACCAATATTAGGGCTGTTAAGAATCTGGGCACGACTCACCTGATTCGTCGTATACAGACTCAATCAAGAATCGTCGTGACTTTGTATCTGGCTGAATCTGCCTCATTTCGGGACCCTCGCCTTCTTGCTCTCTGGCCGCTGCTCGTCGATCAGGGATCGGCTGTGCACAGATCTGCAAAGGAGTCTCATCACTTTCACAGGGGCGCCCCGAACACCTTTCGATCCCGGTTCGATGGCCTCGTCCTCGATTCGTTTTCGCCTTCTTCAAATTCAACGTACACGATGGAGCAAATGGGGAGGGTCCCTATTTGGGCGCCATTTTTTGCTAGGGTCTGAAGACCCTCGCGTATGGACACAAGGCACAATCACCATACACCTAGTGATACGACGGACACGAGGATTGATTTCCAAGTACTGGGGTTTATTGCAAAGCAAATATTCTTAGTTGGCCGACTGGGTCTAACGTCTCGCAACGTGTGATCACCCAGACCTCGTGAGACGCAAGAGAGCGAATATTCTACAACAGTATCATATATATAAAAAGACATCATACAATCTCTTTGTGACACATCAAAACCTCCCATAATGTATCTTCTTGAACTAGGCTTCGATAATTGACAATTATGACAAATATGACATCATGACACGTTTCTTTCTTAATCTATATTACTTGGTTTAGCAACAGTAGCAACTTGCAGTAAGCAGACAGTTCTTTGTTATGAAGAACACAAAGCACTTGTTCAGCGCGGAAGCTGTGTTCGTAGGAGAGACACATTCCAAAGCACGCTATCTTCTGGTTTCTATTCGTGAACTAGGGGTCAGCCTGATCTAAAGAGGGCCTCCAAAAGGGGGCCGCTAAGAAAGTATAATTCATGCTCCAACGGCCTGTTTCTACAGTTTCAGCGAGACCGGCTGGCACCTGGCTTGGTGATTAAATGCCTCTCTGCTCGCCTTCAAGGACTTGAGGGAGGACTACAATGTATTTCTGTACTGTTTGGCATTTCTGTCTGGGCTGATCTCTCAACATGTAACTTGTGGCCTCGCTCCGTGCATGAGTAGAATGGAATAAAAAACAATTTGCAAAGCGTTTGAACAGAAAGGCAAAGAGAGCCAATGGTGGACCTTACACAAAATGGACGCTCTATGGTTATGCTGACGATTCTTTATTGGCGATGTAGGGCATATGATGCAATTGGTTTTCGGCCAACATAATATACCATCCATGCTTTGGTAGGGTAATTTCTGGACTCACACAGCATTGAGACACTGAAGTCGAAAAAGGAAGGAAGAGTACTATTTTTAAACTTTAATAAAGTCAATGGCATTAGCCAAAATTGCACTCCACGATAAGCAACCACTCATGATGGCGGGAATAAACAATCCGAGGGACCTTGAACGTGAAGGACCATGGGTACAGTGGACGTCACACTAGGGATAGTATTACTGGCACGCTCCGTCGATGTCCCTTTTCGAATTTCGAAAACAACAACTGTAATACTCTGCAGTTTCCACTAGATGTTGGCCTACGCATAGCATGTGATCTAAGCAGATTCCACAAGCTATTTCTGATGCTTGTATCTGCTTAGATTCACATGCTGTGCATAGGCCGACATCTAGTGGAAACTGCAGAGTATTACAGTTTATTTTCCGAACCTCGAAAAGGGGCGTTGAACTAGGGCGTGCCAGTAATACTATCCCTAGTGTTACGTCCACTGTACCCATGATCCCTCACGCGTGTAGGACCCTCAGATTGTATTTTTTCTGACATGAGGTAGCATGAGTACAGAGTATCCAAGCAGATAAAATAGATAAGACTACAAGGATTCATGCTCGTTCTCTCAGATTGGAGGAAGGGCGGGCGCATGTGAATCTAAGCAGATACAAGCATCAGAAATACGATTACGTTGAGTAGTATATCCCTTCTGAGGCTTGTGGAATCTGCTTAGATCACATGCTGTGCATAGATTAGCGAGCAGTGTTAGAAGAAGGAGGTGGGATGTGAGAAGGGTCATGAGCGAACAAATGTCTCAGAACCGCTTGTCCCACTTGAGTATGTGTCTTGGAATAAGTGTCAATGCAGTAATGCTGAGTAAAAGTGTGAATAGAGCTCCATGTAGCAGCTTTGCAAATCGTGTCAAGAGGTACATTTGCAATGAAAGCCAGAGTGGCCCCAGTACCTCTAGTGGAGTGGGCCCTTGGTGTAAAAGGCAGTGTTTTTTCCATTTAGAGATGGAGCATTTAGAGACGCGATCTCCTTCTCTGCCTGTAGCTACGGAGACAAACAGTTGATCTGTTTTTCTTAGCGGTCTGGTCTTGTCTACGTAGTAGAGGACCGCTCTTCTCACATCGAGTGTGTGTAGTTTCACCTCAGCAGAGCTTTTGGGTTCTTGGAAAAAAGCCGGTAGCTCAATGGACTGGTTAACATGGAATTTGGAAATAAACTTAGGTGAGAACCTAGGATGAGTTTGTAAAAACCAGTTTATCCTTATGTATACTAAAGAAAGGATCCTGCACTGACAGAGCCTGAATTTCACTGACACTTCGTATGGATGCAATGGCTACTAAGAAGGCAGTTTTATAAGTCAGGTGTTTGAGACTAGCTTTATGCATGGGTTCAAAGGGGGTCCCATGAGTTTAGCAAGCACCACATTAAGGTTCCACCCTGGTGGTGGGTTAGAAATTGGAGCCTGGAGTCTCTTCACCCCTTCCATAAAGGCTTTGACAACTGGCACCTTCCACCATGACACCTTGTTGTGGCAGGTGTTGTAGGCTGACTGCGCCGCCAGGTGTACTTTGAGTGAATTAAATACCAACCCTGCGTCCAGTAAGTGGAGCATGTAGGTGACAATATTGGAAGGAGTGCAATCAACTGTGTTGATTTGTTTATTCTGGCACCAAATAACGAATCTTTTCCACTTATAAAAGTAACAGTGCCTTGCGTTAGGTTTTCTTGATTCTTTTAAGATATCCATACATCTCTGTGGTAAATTGAGATGGCCAAACTATGACTTCAGGAGCCATGCTGCCAAGTTCATCGAGTTGGGTTGAGGATGCACTGTTTGTCCTCTGTGCTGGGAGAGTAGGTTGTACCAGCACGTGAATCAGATGGGTTCGCACACCGCCAGTTTGCGCAGGTGTGGGAACCACGGTTGTCTCGCCCACATAGGAGCAACTAGGATGAGCGTCATCGATTCCCTGTGTATCTTGTTGACCACCTTCCTCAGCAGAGGGGTTGGTGGAAAAGCGTCGGCAAACATCGTGACCAGTTCATCCATAGAGCGTTCCCCTTGGAGCCTGGCTGGGGGAACCTGGATGCGAATCCTGGGCATTGTCTGTTTTCGCTTGTGGCAAATAGGTCTATAGTAGGGAAACCCCACTGTGAGAAGAGGTCTCCTACGACTTCTTCGTGTAGACACCATTTGTGTTCTTCTGGGAGGATATCTCTGCTCAAAGCGTCCGCTAGTGAATTGAGATCCCCTGGAACATGTTGAGACAACAGGTAAATGTTAAGTCTGAGTGCCCATATCCAGGTTTTCTGGGCAAGCCTGGATAGATTTGGCGAACGAGTGCCCCCCTGTTTGTTTATGTAAAACATTGCGGTCGTGCTGTCTGTTAGGATCTGCACCGACAAGTTGATTAGGTGGGGTTCGAACGCCTGAAGCGCTCTGAAGACTGCCAGAAGTTCTAGCAGGTTGATATGATTCTGAGCCACTGTGTGAGACCAGAGACCCTGAGCTGTGTGTTGAAGGAGGTGTGTTTGCTACCTTGACAGGGACGCGTCTGTTGTGACTACAGCCTGTATTTCTGGATCGTAAAAGGGTTTCCCCTTTGAAAGATTCTCTCTTATCCACCAGCGAAGGCTTTGTACTAGTGGTGGCGAAACAACCACTAGATCGTCCCACTGACCACTTGCCTGAGAACACTGTTTCGCCAACCATCCCTGCATGGGAACCAGGTAAATGCATGATGCCATCATGCCTAGTAAACACATTGCTTTGCGCACTCTTATCTGGCGACCTGACTGATATTGAGGAATTTGCAGTAACAGATTACAAATTCTTTCCTCTGATGGAAAGGCCCACCCCTGTTCTGTTTAGAACAGCCCCTAGGAACTGTTTTGAGGTGCTTGGCACCAGGCTTGATTTTTCTCATTTATTGAAAACCCCAATTGAAAGAGGAGGGTGATTGTTCTTTGAATGTTGGATCTGCAAATTACGGGTGTTTCCCCTGTGATGAGCCAGTCGTCCAGGTAAGGGTACACTGGGATTGCCTCCCTGCGTAGGTGCGCAGCCACCACCGCCAGTACCGTGGTGAAAACCCTTGGAGCCGAGGCTATACCGAAGGGCAGCACCTTGAACTGGTAGTGCTTGTTGTCTACCTTGAAACGCAAGAAACTTCTGTGTGCTGGGAACATTGAAATATGAAAATAGGCATCTTTCATGTCCAATGTTGCCATGTAATCTCCTCTCCTTAGTAGGGGGATTACCTCTTGGAGAGTAGTCATGCAAAGTTTTTGAGGCTTGACATACTTGTTTGCAGGGCGTAAATCTAATACTGGGCGCATAGTTAGATCTTTTTTTGGCACAAGGAAGTAAGTTGAATAAATACCCTTGTTTACCTGGTTGCTCGGGACGAGTTCTATCGCGTCCTTTGCAAGAAGAATGACAATCTCCTCGAGGAGGATTCTTTGGTGCTCCAAGGAGTGTATTTGAGGATGGTCGCGGGGGCGTTCCAACAGTTCGATACAGTATCCCACGGACACTGTGGACAGCACCCATCTGTCCAAAGTGATCCCTTCCCATGCGTGGGTGAAGGTGGAAATGCGCCCCCCTACTGGGGATGCATGGGAAGGGACCCGGAGTGGAATGTCACTGTTTGTTGGGAGGCGTAGTGACTCTACCTGGGCTGCCTCTCCCTCTAACATGGACCCTCTTTTAACCCTGGGTAGCCTGTTGGTTGCCTCCCCACTATGCTCCTTGGCCTTGAAAGTAGTTGGACCACCTCTGGGAATTTTGGCCGCGAGAGTGACAAAATTATTATTCCATCGTTGGTTTGTGGGTTTATTAGTTAGTTGTCCAAGGGACTTTAGGGTGTCAATTTGAGCGCCTCCTCCATCGCTTTTCCAAACAAGACATTTGGTTCTACCGGCATGTCGATGAGGTTGACTTGGGTCTCGGGTTTAAAACCCGACTGCCTCAGCCAGGTGTGTCTCTAAATTACTGTGCTCTCTACGATAAGCCGGCCTGCATTTTCTGCTGCGTCAAAGGTAGCCTTGAGAATGCATCCAGACACCGACCTTCCTTCCGACGCAATCTGGGTGAACTGGCTCTTTAGAGGTTCAGGTGCGGAGGCAATGAGGGCAGCTACTTGTTCCCATTGGTGACAATTGTAACTTGCCAGCAGAGTGCCGGTATTAGCAATTCTTGCCTGATAAGCGGAAGTGGAAGCTACCTTCCTTCCTAGCCCATATATCTTTTTGCTCTCCCTGTCTGAGCGAATTTCAGAAGATGCTAGATGTGTCCAGGCCCTCTTCCTGGTGGTTGGGACCACTAGTGAGTCGGGTTTAAGCAGACCCCTTATGTAAAGTGGGTCTGATGGGGCGGCCCTGAATAATTTCTCTATTCTTGGGTTAACTTCCCAGGTAAGATTAGGGGTGAGCAGAGAAGGGTCAATTCTGCGTTGAATAGACTTCAGAATTGGTATGGCTTGGGCAATGGATTTTTTATCCCACATAATTTGCTCTGCAAAGTCCCTCTCTTCTTGAGCCCCCCGAGTGTCTATCTGAAAGTGGGCTGCAGCTTCAGCTAAGAGCTCGTTCAGTAATGGCTGATTACCCACAAGTGAGTCATTCACCGGTGGGTCCTTAGGAATAGGGGAGTCGAAACTATAGGCCTCTGCCTCGTCTTGCCCCTCCTCATCCTGGTCCTCATCGTCTCCATAATAGTCGACCCCTGCCTGGTCATCCAGTGGTTGTATCTCAGGATCTTCAGCATACTGCTGGTAAGGTTCAATAGAGAATGGGTCTGAAATCAGCCCCTGAACTGGAGTCTCAGTACGGAGTCTCTTACTTGGAGGATGAGGGTCTTTGGATCCGAAGGGGCAGAGGTAGTAGGGGTATTCCGATAGCTCTGGAAGTAATCTGGGTTTTGCTCGTACAAATTTGCCATAAAAGACATTCTCCTCATCACTCTGTTGATTTCTTCAGAGTTCCATTCTCTGGAACTGGGAATGACCCTTTCCTGCTGTGGTTCCTCCTCTATTCTCATATCCTGGGGAGTGGGAGGGACAACTTTAGGCCTAGTGACAGGGTCAGGGGTCTTGGACTTCTCTAAAGATTTGTGTTTCTCCTTCTGAACCTGGTGTTCAGAAGCTTTTTTCTGTTTCTCCCTTTCACTATGTGTAGAGGCATGTTTCCCTGACTCTCTGGCTTTCCCTGAATCTTTGGACGCCTGGCGTCGAGATTCAGAGCTGGGTTCATGAGGTTCTGGAGTCTTAGAGGAGGGACGTCAAGACTCGGAGGCAGACGTAGAACAAACTGCTGGATTAGACTTTGAACGTGCTGCTTGGGGATAGAGGTCGGATCGTCTTCCGACGACCATACCTCTGTGACCTTAGGTAATGTGGCACTCTTAGCAATCGTACACGGTTGCTGTGTGTCATGAGGCAACCGTGACCTGGAACGCCCAGAGGACACCGATTCTGCGGACCACTCTTTCTGTGCCTTTTTCTGCCCATCACTTGACACGCGTGTCGAGTCTCGGGTAGGGTTTGTGTGCTTAGATGAAGATGTGTGGGTAGCGCTCTTGCCGCCGGGTGTTGTCCGCATAACTGACCCGCCGGACAGTCCTCCGAGATCAGGGCCTTGCGCTTGGGTGTCCAACGACACCTCTGTGCCCTCGCCGTCCGAAACGGCGGCGTTGCTGCCATCACTGAAGGAACCCACCGTGTCCATGGCCCCGAGCTGCCTGGCGTAGTGGGCCCAACGCTCGGTAGAGCAGTCCTTAAGTGTCTTTGCCTTGAAGAGTTTACAAGCTCTGTAATTTGCTTCAGGGTGATCCCTAGGAAGACACAGATTACAGGTGTTTTGCTTATCTACCCATGAGAATTTACAGTTGTACTTGGGGCAGAATTTAAATGAAGTACTCTCCATAAGTTAATATTTGGCAGCGGGCGAGTGTATGTAGGAAAATAAACGAGTTTGAGTATGTCCACCCCCACTCTCCCTACTTGCAGGGCCGAGGCCAGAGGCCTTCCGAGGCCCAAAGTCCGTTGTGCAGTCTCGACGGCTTTTCGTTCTCCAGTACCGGCGTCGATCTTCGGAATCTGGACGTGGGATTAGAGGAACAGGGTTTTTTTGTTAAATTTATGACAAATGGCTAAAAGACAGGGACCTCAGCAACTATGCTTCGAACAAGTATGACGGAAAAAAAATAATATGAGGGTCCTACACACATGAGGGATCATGGGTAAAGTGGACGGCACACTAGGGATAGTATTACTGGCACGCCCTAGTTGATGCCCCTTTTCGAGTTTCGAAAAACAAACTAATACTCTGTAGCTTCCACTAGTTGTCGGCCTATGCACAGCATGTGATCTAAGCCGATTCCACAAGCCTCAGATATATATATAAAACCCCTTGCCACCAAAAAGAGATCAAGGATCTAAAGAAAAAGGAAAAGAGCAAAAAGTTGAGGGGGGTCCCAAAAAGTGGCAAGATAATCACCAAAATAGGAATCATGGCTTAACTGGATATTTCAAAGAGGAGTAATCTGTGAGAGGAACTGTGTGTCCACAAGAAAATAACATTACCAAAGGTAAGCAATTTAGTCTCGCACAGAAATTATATGTTAAATATACTATATTTTGGGGTATAAAGTAATTATAAACTGTTAAAAAAGGAGTAAACAAGATGAACCAAAGTGGAACGTCCTAATATCCTCTGGTTGAAGTACAAACATTGAACTAAATGGGGCAATAATGGAAAAGAAGCTTCAAAGATGACAAAAGCAATTTGCAATTAATGCTCATTTCTGTACATCAAAGGAAGTCTTACAAGTCGAATTAGTGGCACAACATATATCATAATAGAAAAACTGCAGCACATCAAGCAATACATTTTAGTTTCCCACTGGTGCAGGGCCATTTACCTGATAGGAAAATGTACCAGAGAGTCAAGTTTATCCCTCCAATATTTGTTATATGAGAAGCGTTTCAAATGCACCACCAGAATCTCTGGCAAAGTCCACAAGTCAAACTTCTTTGTGGCTTGTTGGTGTTTCTTGCAGTTGGGACAGTACCTAAAATGCAAACATAATTACAGAATGTGTTAACTATTCATAAAATAGGAGCATGAACACAATGATAACCTTGAAAACGATTTCCGCTCTGGATGTCCAGATTTCTTTCATATTGCAACATTTAACTGGCTACTGAAACTGAAAAAGTTGGTTAGCGTACAGCGTTGGTTGATTACTGCGTGTCCGAATTGGATGCAGGAGAATTGGTAGCAATTTTGTATTGCGCCTTTTACCACATATATATATGTCGGGGTGGGTTTAGGGGTATCATTAATGCATAGTTGTTTCCAGTCACCTGCCAGCAAAATCAAGTGTGAAAAAGTACCAGAATCCTCAGAGCTAATTAACTTGCCACACCTGAAAAAGAAATGCAGACCTGCCTGAAATAACTAAGAAACTCAGCCTCCCTGAAGATTGATGAAGTCATGAAAATGTGCTTTAGGAGGAGAAGTTAAAGACTGGTAACAGAGCGCCTGTCTTTACATCTTTAAACAGGGGTTATGCAGGGACTGCAAGGTGGTCTCCCCCTGGATATATATGCATCAAAATGTAGCTGTCACAAAATAATTCGACCAATTCTCCAATGACCAAGTTGATTCAATATAAATCAACCCAAACCTAGCGTACTAATCAATAACTAGCTGCTACCTTCTTATCATATTAAGATTCACAAATGGCATTTGTTACATATTACACTGTGAAAGATACAGAACAATTTGTGAAGCAGTCTTACTTTCAACTAGGAATCAAAGCTCTAGTGTGGAGGACTAGCAAAGTGGTTTTGGGTCAAAGGATAGGTGGCTACATACATCTCCTATTTGGCCAGAGGCTGTAGGCTGACAAGGGTTTAGATGGCAGGCCCATGAAGGCTCAGGCAACTGTCTGTGGCATGTTTGGGAGTCAGAAGAGCACCAGTTCATGTAAGTAAACTGACTTGCTTTGCAAAACAGAAGCAGTTGCAAGTACCACACCCATTCCTCCACTCCTTTTGGGCCCGGGTTAAACATGGCTGGGTTAAACTTCTATCTGGGTTGGGATTGTGGCATAGCCTCTACCGAGACTTTCATGAAGGGGTGTTAGGCAGAAACCTGTGCATTTCCCTTAGGGACCACTGCAAAAAGTTTAAGACTACAGGAGTAAGCAGTAAAGCCAATTGGTAGCAGTCTGCACCACCCAGATTTACCTGGTAGCTGTGGCTGAGCAGTCAGACTTCTCTCAAGAAGAGTTAGGCAGTATGTAGAGTATACACAATAGGGCTAAAAATACAGTAGCACAAGCAAACACTGACCAGACCTTTGGTATAAAAGTAAATAATTATTTATTTAAAAACACACTTGTAAAAATACACTGGCACTAATATGTCAAGCAAGTTCAAACACAGTCACTATAAGTATATACACCTCCCTAGTTAGTTATTCGACAAGTCTAGGTTAAGACACCACTTATTTAGCAAAACAGAGGTGAGCGCGTAACTGTAGATGGCACTCCAATAATTTGTTTAAAAAGTGAGAGAAAAGGCAGAATAGGCAAAGACACACAATACAAACACTTTTAAGAAACCACAGCAAGTCAAGAAAGGCAGGGTCTACTGTAGAGCAAAAAGTTCATAGGCCAGGCCCACTCTTGGAGAGCAAGGCGGAATGTGCCCAAGATCACACAGTGGAAATGCACTCAAAGTCTTTGCAGAAAAGTCAAGAGAGGTTGGATCAAGTCAGAAAGGCAATGTTAGCAGGTCCGAGGTCACCCCAGGATAGAGTGTCAAGGATTTACGGGACACCTTGGACAGTCTGTTGCAAGGGAGACCAGGCGGGACACAGTACCTGAAATGGTGAGAAAGCTCCAGCGGGGGCAGTTGTTCCTGGCAGCGGGTGCAAGTCGGAGCTTCGTCCAGGGGAAGAGATGATCTCGACGTGGAGGAAAGCTGGAGGTCGTTGCACTGCCAGGGAAGAAACCAGCCGTGTACTTTCCCGGTTAAAAGGTACGACCCTTTTATTTGCGGTAGTGGTAGAGCGTGGCTATCCGGCCGCCGGGGTGCTTGGCACGGGCGATTCGACCACGAGACGATCCAGGAAGGTGAAAAAGGCGAACTGGTTTGGTCCCACCAGCTCAAGGGGAAGAAGACTCTCCTGGAAGAAGATCTCCTCTGTCGTCAGGAAAGTGGTGAGTTTCGTACAGCAGGGCTCCACCGGTGGTGTTGTCGTTGTAGATGGCTCATCTTCTCCCCTCTTCGGATTCTTTAGGTCCTGTGGCGACTTCTGAAGTTCCAGTCCCCAAAGCCCTGCTTTTATGCAGCAAAACCCCCATTCATCAGCCTAGCTGTCACTCAAACATGCTAAGTGGTGAGCCGGGTGGCTCACCACTGGGCCAATCACACAAGAGTGCGACTTGAGTTGCCAAGGCAACTCAGTCCGGGGTGCCTAATCCCCCTCCCACACATCTGGTTGACCCCAGACAGAGTGGCACCATTTAGAGGGCTTCTGTGGAGAAGCGCGCCAAAAAGTGGAACAAAGGGCTCGACTTGGGTTAGAGTTTCAGAGGCGAGCACAAACGCCATTTTAAAACCGAGTCCTGGCAAAAAGACCCAACCGGGGAATACATATTAAATAAATAACCCAGCGGTATCTTTAACATTGCACCAAAAAGTGGTGCGATTAAAATGAATGGAAATATTCCCCCGGAATATTTCCTATGGAATGTTTCGCGTGGTATCCACTGCCACCAGCCAGAAACTCGACAAGGGGGGACTGAACAGTGCCCCCCCCCTTGGAAAACAGACCCAGGGGCAATCGAATTACCCCTACCAGTACTTCCACAATATGATGGTTTGTACTGGTTCTGTTCACAATTTGAGACTAGTAAAGCCAATGGTGACTTTACATGCCCTGGGAGACAGTAGTCGGTCCCAGGGTATGGAGTCTATGTTTGCCCTGTGTTACTGCACTGAGGGTGCTGTGTAACACACATTCCAAAAACACATGAGGCCCTATGGAGTAAAATACCCCATAGCCCATAAAACACATTCACAGTCAAAGGACATTCTCAAATCATTTCTAAGAGTGGGAGAAAAAGAGTCTCACTCTTAGCAGGAGAAAAAAATAAACCCCAAAAATCCAGCAAAGCTGCTCGGGGACTCACTAGGTTTGGGAAATTAGCCTTAACGGAGAATTCTCCCTAACAAGGGGCCTGGGACTGATTTACCTTGTACTTTTGTCAGTTGTTCAACGGAATACGGGACTGGGAAATATATCTGTGTGACAATGTATCACATCCAGGTATCTCTTTACATAGCTGGTGGACATCCCTGGTCTGCAGAGCCAGTCTAAGGATTGTGACAGAATGGTATTCACAGCCAGTACCAACTTCTAAACATGGCAATACGATTCAAGTAATTAACAATGTGGTTAACATGGCAAGTGAGGCGTTCAAATAACCAAACAAAGTATGTTCCTTATGGTTAATGTTTGTTCTGATCATAAAAGTTCACCTCTATGGATCTGATCTGCCTACAGGGTGACCTGGAAAATTATTTAAACCATGCTTGGTGGCACCAGCTTCACACTCAATTCCTCAATGGCATCCATGCAGCCTCCAGTGAGAGTTGTGTACAGAGTGTAACTGGCACCACCACCACCCGCCCAGAGCCCCACCGATATCCTTACACCTCCCCCTGTCACATGTGAAATGGTAACTTTCCGATGTAACTGAGGAGCAGACGGTGGGAAGATGAGAAACATTCAACCAGAGACGACATTTCACAAAAATGCCTGGGGTAGCGGAAGTGACATCGCAACCCTTGACCTCTGATGACATCATAGGAAGTGATGTAATTGGACCCCACCCCAAAGTGATATCACAGGAAGCGATGGAACACGACCTGTCACCCCTTGACAAAACAGGAAGTGGCATCACATAGCACTGTTTCTAAATACACTAAGAAAAATATGGTTACGATCACTATAATGTGATATACATTTCATACAAGAATGGATCACCATATGTATCGTTAATAGGATCAGGGTGTATAAGCCCATATTACCAAATTACTGTCAATGCAAGCAGGCACCCATGGCCAAATGATGATGATGTGTTATTATACAACACTTACGCTTAAGCGCTTTATATAGAACAAATATACATACAATATTACCCAACATGTGTTGGTACTCATTTATCGACCTTATAAAGATGAAAGGCTGAGTTAAGGTGTTTAAGAACAGACTAAATCAGTGACTCACCCCCTGAAGTGTGCCTGAAATAAACCTTTAATGAGTTGAGCAATTATTATATATAATTCCAGAAAGACAAATTATTTGGTATTCCCAATCTTTCTTATTTAGGATCACTGCTAAAAGTGTTAGACTTGTGGAACCCCTGTTCGTTTTTTTAAGCGGCCTGAACAAGAAAGGATAGCCACTCCATAAACAACAAGCTACATGGTGCTGTCCACAGCCCAGGACCTTGCATTAAAAAATGAAAAAACATGTATTCTTTTTATTTTTCTTAGGGGTAGCAAGGGAGACCTCAGGGGTTACAGTTGCCACCCCTGGCAACTCCTAAATGACGTCCCTGCATTAAACCAAGACATTGCATTCATCAGAACCAATCTTATAGGTGAAGTGCATACTTTACCTCCTCTGCAGAGTCCTTACCTTTGATTCATCCAGCAATACCTAACAATTTAGGAAGGTGGGGCTACGGTTGCACCAGACCCGGAGAGAAAGGTTTAAACCAACAACGTGCAGCATCACAGATTTTCCGCAAAAATAAATCTCAGCGTCTGAAGCCAGACAACGTTTTGCAAATGTGTGCAGGGTCGACCAAGTTGCCATGCTTCAAATTTCCTGGATATGTACCCCTCACAGGAAAGTGGTGCAAACTGTACAACCTATTGGTCCAATTAGGTGATGTCATGGCTCAGGGAACTGCTAGGGGCCAGCCTGTGCAGCCTCTTTTCCATCTTAGAAACCTTTGGCAGGAGAAAATGCTGGAAATGATTGACACACTGATATCATTTTTGGCAGAAACTTTTAAGTTACTTACCTGTAACTATTGTTCTCCAGCATGGGTCTGGCTTGGATTCACATGCTCATGAATACTCCCTGTCATGCTGGGAATCCCTTGTAAAAAAAAACAAAGAAAAAACTATTTCACTGGCCCTCTGGGACATACTGTCCCCATCTGGCAACCATCTTCAGATTTGGTAAGCACGTAAAGTGGCAGTGTGACCAAGAAAAGCCGCAAATGGGCCCGGAGGGAGGGTTCGCATGTGAGTCCATGCGAGACCCATGCTGTTGAACAACGATTACAGGCAAGTAACGTAAACCTTCTCCAGCATGGGCTCTGGCATGTATTCACATGCTCATGAATAACAAATACATAGCAGTACACATTACACAACCAAAGCTGGTGGCAAGGCTCAAAAGAAGCAATTAACACTTACCCCTGGAACAGACTTGCCTCAAGCGAACGGGTCGAGTAGCACTGCTTGGCCGACTCTTGATTCCTCCATGGAATCCCTGTTGACGCAGTAGAATCTCGTGAAGGTATGCGTGGACCTCCACGCTGCAGCCCTGCAGATGTCGAGCGGGGGCAGACCAGATAGGAACGCTATCATCTCAGTGATCGCTCTGGTGGAGTGGGCTCTCGGACGGCCCAGCAGAGGCTGATTAGCCAGCTGATGACAATGCATGATGCAGCCAGAGAGCCATCTTGTGATGCAAGCTTTGGACATCGCCTTCTTATGGTTCACAGGTCCAAAGTTCACAGACAATTGACAAGTCTTCTGAAAACTATTGGTGCATGCAACGTAGAGCCTCAAGGCAAGAGCAATATCCAGCAAATGCAAGGTCCTCTCCGTCGGCATAAAAGTGGGGTGCATACGCAGCACCACCCTCGATTTGTGGAAAGTCAGATAAGGCTGCTTGCAGGACAGGGCCTGGGATCTCACCCACTCATCTGGCTGAGGTGATGGCCACAAGGAATGCCGTCTTCCACGAGAGAACCCTGAGTGGAGCGTGATGCAGAGGTTCAAACGGTGCCCCAATGAGTCTTGTTAGGACTATGTTGAGATCCCATGCCGAGGAGGCAGGTGCCTTCACCGGTGGGAAAGATTGAAAAAGCCCATTGAGAAACTCCTTGATGAATCTGTGTGACCACAATGAGTATCTTCCTGGAGATCTGGTGTAGCCTGAGATGGCCGCCAGGTGTACCTTGATGGACGCGCAAGCCAGAGCAGCTTTTGCCAAGGAAGGCAAGTATGGAAGAATCTGTGGGGCCGTGACCCTCAAAGGGGTAATCTTCTGCAACCGACACCATGTAGAAAAACGCTTCCACTTATGGTTGTAGCACTTTAGTGTCAACAATGCCCTGGTTTTGGCAAGAATCTCACTGCAGTCCGCTGGCAGCTCAAACTAAGGCTGCAGGAGCCATGCATTCAGGTTCAGAGATCCTGGTTCATGATGAAGGATTGCGCCTTCCTCTCTGGTGAGCAGATCCAAAGTACCGGCAACTTGACTGGAGACGACACGGACAGGCTGAGTAGGTCCAGATACCTAATCTGCCTCGGCCACGCTGGGGCGATAAGCATCAACTTTCATCTTACACCGACACTGTCCGAGTGTGTTGATCACACCTAGCAGCAGCGGAAATTGATGAAAAGCATACAGAAACAGACCTTCCCACGGAAAGGGGAACGCGTCCCCCATGCTCCTCGGTTTGTGGAATCTGCTGGCACTGTCATTGAATGGCTGCTAGCCTCTCATCCTAAGGGGATAGCAGGCAAGCTACTATGTTGAGTCGGCCGCCGAGGAAGAGCGCGTTCTGCAATGGCGTTAAGCAGGACTTCGGATAGTTTATAGAGAACCCCAGCTCCGTCAGCAGCTGGACGGTCTCCTTTGTGTGCTCAACAGCCAGCTCCCAGGAACGGGCACGTATCAGCCAATCTTCTAGGTACGGGTATACCTGTATGCCCTGCAGACGCAGGTCCACTGACTTCAAGAAATCCCCTTCCTCCAGTTGGCTGAGCACGTGTTGCAACGTGACCATCCTGAATTTTTGGGACTTGAGGTACTTGTTCAGATTGTTTAGGTCTAGGATAGGTTTCCAACTCCTTTGTCCCCAGTCTTCTTTCGGTCCAGAAAGTATCTGGAATAGACCCCGCAGCCATTGGGGAACTAGGACCATCGCCCCTTTCCGTAACATGTCTCACTTCTTCTAGGAGCTGAGGGATGTGCTGCTCCTGACGGGGAACTGGTGGAATACGAGGACACCTGTGTTGGAACTCCAAGGTGTGTCCCTGGATGAGAGCTTCCAGCACCCATCGGTCGGTGGTGATCTTCTTCCACTCGCGGATGAACCTGGTCAGCTGGCATCCCACTGGGGGAGCACGAGTGGGGCCTGACGTCTTGGCCGATTCAGGCTTGCTTGGGCACCGGTGCCCTTCCAAGTGGGTGACAGCGACCCCCGCTACCATTGGCCTGGGAGCGACCACTGTAGGCTTCCTGCGTGGAGGATCAGGGAGGTTGCCTGTACAATGTGGAGTATCCCTAGGATCTGCACGATTTTCCCCTGGAGGAGCGAAAATACGAGCGATGCTGCTGCAGAGTGTCATGTGTCCATCTTTATGGCTTGAAGGGATCTGTCGACCGCCTTCCAAGACAGATTTTGAACGTCCTGATGAAAGTTACTGGCCTCAAATCAACTCTGCCGAAGGCAAACACCATTTCTCATTTGTCGGAAACCAGTGTCGCTGATGTCCACTTGCACCGTAATGGCATGGTCTCACACCACCTCCCCTTCCTGAAAGGGGGGTAGAGCTTCCATTTTCTTGTCAGGAAGGAATTCTAGGATAGGCCCCAGCTTGTACTGGAGCTCCTTGTCGTATCGGGACAAGATAGCCAGAGCATTATCCGCCTTGATCGTGGATACTGCCGTGTATATGACTCTTCCCCATGGCGTCCATCCTTTTTCCCCTCGCTGTCTGGGATGACTGATGCAGAGGCTGGCTTGGCTGAACATTTTCATGCGGCAGCCGACACTACCGAGTCCGGCAAGGGTTGTGACCTCAAGCACTTGAACAACTTGAGGACTCCCAGCACTGAAGCATGCAGGAAAAATCGGAAGATGGCTGCCAGAGGCAGGGTTTAGGGAGAGGACTGTCATTGGATGGAGGCAGTATGACCCAGAGGACAGTGATTGGTTTAGAGGAGAAATACAGCTTTAAAGTAAAACAGACTTTTTTCTTTTACCGAGGATTCCCAGCCTGACGACGGGAAATATTCGATGCACATGTGAATCCATGCCAGACCCCATACTGATATGATATATTATATGGCATTTATAACGTGCCTATACACAAGTGTTTCAAGGCGCGACGAGGCAAGGGAGGGAGAACAGAGGGAAGACAGAACGATCTTACTAGCCCAGTACATGGGAACGATAGTAAAAAATAAATAGAATAAAAGCAATAAGTAAAGTGCGGCCACATGGTGGCAAGTGCAAGGGTAAGTGCAGACATCAGGTGTCAAGTGCTGGTAGGGGGCTGTCGGGATACAGAAAACAGTCTCCTAGTGCGCGGGATGCCAGGGAGGCAGTGCAGGGGTGCAACTAGCGGGGGAGAGGACATGGGCCCAAGATCACAGGGTAGCCAGGTGACCAGTGCAGTTTCAGTCAGGAGTTCAGCAGGGGAGAGGAGGAGAGAAAGCCAAAGCAAAGAGGTGCTTCTGGAACCAGCGATGGTTCTCCCCAAGTTTCAGGGAGGCAGGGAGGCTGTTCCAGAGGGAGGCCCCAGCCGAAGAAAGATCTACCATCAACTCGTTGCTTGGAAAAGCGACTGACCCTGAGGGAGATGGAGGCGGATGAGCGAAGAGCGGAGAGCTCAAGAAGGAAGATATTTAGGAAGACAGTTGAAGGTATTGAGGCCCCAGAAGGCCTTGTGGACAAGGCAGGGACAATGCTGGAGAAGGACAGTTTCACTCAAAGCATACAATTATCTTTTGTGAAAACTAAGATCCCTCAACCAACATAGCCTGTAAATCACTCACACCTGGCAGATGCAAAAATCCACTAAAAAGGCAGTTTTCAGGGTGAAGATCTTGAAGTCACAGCTGCATAACAGCTAAAACAATGGAGATATCCACTTGTCTGTTAAGCCCTTGGATAGGACGTTTTTAATGTACAATCCACCTAATTTCTTTTTAGTTCAGTACGGATAGTATAGCTCAGTGGCAACACACTCATCTTGGAAGCAAGACGACGCAGAGCAACAGTTTTGAATCTTGGGTACACACTTAGAAACCTCTTTGGTATTCAGCAGGTAATAACAATCCAATTATAATTATTCAGTAATGTTCATGTTTTGGATTATCTGGGGGCATTTTTCAATTCTTCCAGAATGGTGTAATTGATATCCTCAGTGTGTGAATCTTCAACAAAGCTTAAAGAACAGATGAATGGCCCACACTATTGCATTCTCAAACTTCACCCTGACCTACTTTGATAACAAATTATTTGGATTTTGAGCCAAACTTAAAATGTGCTTTAATTGCACATTGTTGACCTTAGATGAATTTGAAAATCTATTAGTTGACTGCATTTTGAAAGATCATCTTCCCTAACTCCCCGACCACACCGACTGGCAATTCAAGATGGAACAAATAAAACTTGATAAACCTGTGTACAGTCCGCGACTTAACTTGAGCAACTAAAATGGCTGGACTCATGGACATAAACATCCTTTTTTGTGCACACTATTCGTTTTAGGGAACACTGCTTCTTTTAACTTTTCTTACCTCTCTTTACTTTACCTGTGAGCCTGGCCCTGCTATGCGTCAACGCCTCCTGTGCCCTAGCCACATTTTATTTGGGCCAGGTCCATCATCTCAGAGGCAGTGAAACACATCTCAGAGAGAGACATGAGCAATAGGTTTGAGGCTCTGCTGCGGGATGCAAGGAAACATCCCCCCAGATCCTCCAATCGGGCGACTTTGTGGCCAGGATGATGGCCACCAGCACCATTTTAAGGAAATACTCTTGGCTAAGAAAGACAGGTTTTGCCCTGGACGTCCAAAGGTAGCTTCTAGACATGCAGTCTGACAGTAACAACCTGCAGAAATTCCAGGCTTCAAAAAGGTGACCGCAAAGTCTCTGGAACTAGCAGTCTAACAGCGCCCCGCGGCCAGGGATTTTCATCCCTTCACCTCCTACTTCCACAGGGGAAGGTGTACAGCCTCCTCAGGAAAGCAGGTGCAGAGCCGCTCCACCAGGGTTCGGAAGAGAGGCACACACAGAGGAGTAGTTGCTACCTCGATGGCGCACTCCACTGCCGTAGGTGCGAAGCCCGAGTCAGACTCCCCCTCACCCCATCTCTTCCCTGTGGGAGGCAGGATATCCCAATTTGGCAGAGAGTGGATGATTGTCACTTAGAACGCCTGGACCTTACAGGCCATTCACCAGAGATACTGTATACCTTTTTCTGGTGCTGAACGAGGATGAGGCATTTACCCCCATCATGGATCCAAGGCTTCTGAAGACAAAATTACTTACCCCTGGTAATGTCCTTTCTACTGGATGTTCCTGCCATGGATTCCTCATCTTTGATATACAGATATCCTGCTTGCAGTGTCGGAAAAGACCTTCAAAAGCAGGCGATGGCCCACAACGGCTTTCATCCCCCTAGTCGGATGGGATGTTCATGATGGTATAAATAGCTGCATTGCGTCCGTTGCCTCAGTTCTAGTTTTTCCCTCTTTCTGCACAGCCTAATTGAGGATTAGAAGAACCTGCATGGAAATTGAAAGTATATTAAAAAATGCACCTACAGTTAGAGGATATGTTGGGGGAGGGGGGTGATGAGGAATCTGTGGAAAAACATTTTTGTTCAACGTCTTCATTATTGATTTCTATTGTGCAGAACTGCTCTTCCAAACCGAGTGTCCTGACCAGACAGGGAGGACTAACAGTAATGTTTTCAAAAAGTGTGTAATGAGGACCAAGTTGCAGCATTACAAATGTCCTGCACTAGTACACCTAATTGGAGAGCCAATGTGGTTGCGACTCCTCTGGTGAAATGGGCCCTTAGATTTTCAACAACATCCTTTCCAGCCATAGAGTAACATTATGAAATGCACACAATGATCCAACGAGAAAGTTTGTTTAACAACGGACTGGCCTAAAAATATAAATGCTAAGAGACCTTTTTGGCTTTAGCCTGTGTAACCTTTCTTCTTCCTTAGAAGAATGAGGAGGTGGAAACAATGCTGGCAAAGTTATTTTCTGTGTCAGATGGAATTCAGACACCACCTTGGGAAGAAAGGAGGGATTCACCGTCAAGACTGGTAACCAGTGATAATATTGCCATGGAAAATAAAGAGGCATTATTCGGTGGTGAATTTTCATCAACATCTAAAAATGTCATCTACTATGTAGTATAGAATGCTAAAAATATTTATGTATAGCTCTTATAGTAAGTAAATTACTATTTAAATGTCTTCCAGTTTCCATTTTGACCACCGGAGGTCGTTGCAAATGTTTAATCCTGGGAAGTTCCTTTTGTTGTCCACTGAAGGATTTCTCACCACTTTTGGTTTCCGGGTACTCGCGCCCGCCTTTTTTATTGGAATCTTTGGATTTTGGAATGCTTTCTTTAGACACCGTGCTTGCATCATTGGATTTCTTTTGAGTATGTGGATTGTTTCACATTTTCAGATGCTTTTTTTCTTGGATTCTTAGGTTTTTGAAATGCTTTCTCTGGGTACTTTGTTTGGATTGCTGGGTTTTGGTATCTTGGATTTCATCACGCCCGTTTGGATGTCCATTTATTCTGGATTTTGGATCGGTTTTACAGGATATGGTTCTTGGATTTGTGTATTTCTTTTCAGAAATTGGGAAAAACGTTTTACTTTTCTAAAGGATTGAACATTTGGATGGATATGTGCCGCAATTAGACACAATTGTGATAAATAGCATGTGCCCTAATAGCGTCAATGTGTTAAAACTGAATCTAGAAAGTGTGCACCAACAGCATCACTGTGTTAATATGGAAGCTAGACTGTATTCCCAACATCATTGAGAGTGCCCAATGACATCAGTGTGTTAAAGTTGAATCAAGAAAGTGTCACCATTTGAAAGCTGCATCTAAAAGTGTGCCCTAATTGTGTCAATGTGTTAATGTTGAATCTAGAGCGTGTGCTCGCCCTAACAGCGTCACTGTGTTAGAGCTGAACTTGGAAGGTGTGCCCTAATAGCTTCCTTGTGTTAAGGTTGAATCTAGAGTGTGCCCTAATAGCGTCACTGTGTTAAAGGAACAAGTTACTTACCTGTAACTGTTGTTCTCCAGCATGGGTCTGTCATGGCTTCACATGCTCATGAATATTCCCCGTCGTCAGGCCGGGAATCCTCGGTATAGAAAAAATCAGTATCAGTTTTGTTTCTGATCTGTCTTTCTCAGTAGTAACCAATCACTGGTCTCTAGGTCATACTGCCCCCAGCCAATGACTGCCCTCTCCCTAAGCCCCGCCGCTGGCAGCCATCCTCAGATTTGGTAGCACGTGAAGTGGCAGTATGACCAAGTGAAGAGCCGCAGAGGGGTAGGCGGGAGGGTTCGCATGTGAATCCATGCCAGACCCATGCTGGAGAACAACAGTTACAGGTAAGTAACTTGTTCCTTCTCCAGCATGGGGTCTGGCATGGATTCACATGCTCATGAATATAAGAATACATAGCAGTATACACATGCACAACCACGGGAGGTGGCACAAGGCTCAATATCAAGCAATACAACAACTCAACATTAAGCAACTCTTACCTCCTCACCAGGCTCACCTTAGGCGAACAGGTTGCACAGCACTGCCTGGCCGACTCTGGACTCCTCCCTGGAATCCCGGTCGACGCAGTAGAATCTCGTGAAGGTATGAGTCGACCACCACGTAGCAGCCCTGCTGATGTCCAGCAGGGGCACACCAGACAGGAATGCCGTAGTAGAAGCGATCGCTCTGGTCGAATGGGCTCTCGGACGGCCGGGCAGCGGTCGGTTTGCCAATCGGTGACAGTGCATGATGCGGCCGGAGAGCCATCTGGAAATGGAAGACTTGGAGAGAGCCTTCCCTTGATTCACAGGTCCAAAGTTCACAAACAGCTGTGATGTCTTCCGGAAACTCTTCGTGCGGTCCACGTACAACTTCAGCACTCTAGCTACGTCTAGCGAGTGCAGAGTCCTCTCAGCCGGCGACGAAGGCGACGGGAAGAAAACTGGCAACACCAAGGGCTCGTTGAGGTGGTAGTCTGACGGCACCTTGGGAATGAAGGAGGGGTGCGTCCTCAGCACCACCCTCGTGTGGTGAAAAGTCAAGTATGGAGGCTTGCAAGACAGGCCCTGGATCTCTCCCACTCGTCGTGCAGAGGTGATGGCCACGAGGAATGCTGTCTTCCACGACAGAAACTTCAAAGGCACTGAATGCATAGGTTCGAATGGGGCCCCCATGAGCCTAGTTAGTACCACGTTGAGCTCCCACGCCGGTGCAGGGGCCTTCACCGGCGGGAATGATCGGAACAGTCCTTTCATAAATTCCTTCCGTCCTGTAGTTCTGGTGTAACGTGAGACGGCAGCCAGATGTACCTTGATGGAAGCGTGAGATAGGTCCGCCTTGGCCAAAGACAGTAGGTACGGCAATACTTGAGGGGCCGTAATCCGCAGAGGGTTAATCTTCTGTGCCTGGCACCAGATAGAGAACCTCTTCCATTTGTGTCCGTAGCACTTGAGAGTTGAGGAAGCCCTGGCCTTTGCAAGAACCTCTCTGCAATCGGCCGGGATGTCGTATCCTCCAAACTCTAGCGCTGCAGGAGCCAGGCCTGCAAGTTCAGCGACACTGGTTCGTGGTGAAGAATGGCACCTCCTTCTCTGGAGAGAAGATCTGCGTCCGTCGGTAGCTTGACTGGTGTGGACGCTGACAAGTCCAGAAGGTCCGGGAACCAGATCTGCCTTTGCCACGCCGGTGCGACGAGGATCATCCTGCACCGGGACCTCTTGAGCTGGTTGACGAGCCGGAGTAGCAACGGCAACGGCGGGAATGCATAAAGGAACAGGCCGTCCCAGGGGAACGAGAAAGCATCGCCCATGCTCCTCGGTTGGGGAAACCTGCTGGCGAACCTCCGGCACTTGGAGTTCGCCGCCGTCGCGAAGAGATCGATCTGGGGTTCGCCCCATCGTCGGAAGAGTTGGTCCACTTGATCCTGGCGCAGTTCCCACTCGTGGCACGAGCGCAGCTCCCTGCTGAGTGAGTCGGCGATGGTGTTTTTTATCCCTGCCAGATGAAAGGGTACCAGAAACATCCCATGTGCGATGGCCCAATGCCACAGATCCTGGGCTTCCTTGGACAGGGCAGGGGATCTGGTTCCGCCCTGCTTCCGAATGTAAAACATCGTGGTGGTGTTGTCGGTGAAGATCCTCACCACCTTGCCCTTGAGGGACGGAAGGAAGGACCTGAGGGCCCAGAACACTGCGCGGAGCTCCAAGATGTTGATGTGGAGAGTCTTCTCCTCTGAGCACCAAAGGTGCCTCGCGTGGAGGCTCCCGGTGTGAGCTCCCCAACCTTCCAGTGAGGCATCCTTCGTCATCGTCACCTGGTGGGCCGGGGCTAGGAAGCCTGTTCCCGCCGTCAGATGAGCGCAGTCACCCCACCATCGTATCACCTGGCGGAATGTTTCGTCGAGCGAGATCCTGTCCTCGAAGCTGCCCGTCGTCTGGATCCAGCGGGCGTCGAGGAATTCTTGTAAGGGCAGCATCCGAAGTCTGCAATGGGGCACCAGATAAATCTAGGAGGACATCATTCCGAGGAGGGACTTGATAGACCTCACTCTGGCCACGTCCGTGGCCAGTAGACGTTGCACCTTTCCTAGGATGGTCCTTATCCTTTCCTCCGACGGTGAGGCCCGCCGCGCCGCTGTGTCGAGCTGTGCTCCCAGAAACAGGGCGACTTGCGACGGGACCAGGTGGGATTTTGGAAAGTTGATGGAGAACCCCAGATCCGTGAGCAGCTGGACGGTCTTCGCAGTGTGTTCCACGGCAAGCTCCCTTGTCCTTGCCTGTATGAGCCAGTCGTCCAGGTAGGGGTAGAACGTGGAACCCCTGCAGGCGCAGCCGCGCCGGTGCTAGGCACTTGGTGAACACCCTGGGCGCCGATTTTAATCCGAACGGGAGGGCCTTGAACTAGTAGTGCCGCCCCTGGACCACGAACCCGAGGAACTTTCGGTGTCTCTTTACAATGGGGATGTGGAAGTACGCATCTTCCAAGTCCAACAACGACAGGAAGTCACCCTCCTCCAGTTGTCCCAGCACGTGCTGGAGGGTGACCATCCGGAACTTCTGTGCCTTGATGCATTTGTTTAGTCGTTGCAGGTCCAGGATGGGACGCCATCCTCCTGCCTTTTTCCTTACGAGGAAGTATCTTGCGTAAACTCCGGAGCCCCGAAGCCTCTTCGGGACAAGCTCGATGGCACCTTTCCTGAGAATCGCCCGTACTTCCAACAGGAGTTGCGGGACGTGATTTTCCTTCCTGGCCACGGGAGGAATGCGGGGGCACCTCTTCTGGAACTCGAGGGCGTGCCCCAGGGCCAGGGCGTCTAGCACCCAACGGTCGGTGGAGATGGACTCCCACACGCCGACGAACTTCGTCAGCTGGCCTCCCACCGGGGTGCTTCGGCGGGGGCCCGACCCGACGGATGGCTCAATCCTGCTTGGAGGCCGCTTTGCCTCCTTGACCACCTTGGCGACGACGGCGGGATCCACCTGACTTGCCGCGTCCCCTATAGGCCTCCTGCGACAAAGACCTTGCCGCTTGACGGTAAGTAGAGGTGCTGCTGCCGGCTCCCTTGGAGGCACCCTGTCTGCCTCCGGAACTCCGAAAGGACGGCCGTCGTCGTTGGAGGACGGCCGTCGTCGTTGGAGGACGGCCGTCGTCGTTGGAGGACGGCCGTCGTCGTTGGAGGACGGCCGTCGTCGTTGGAGGACACCCAGTGCCCGGGCCGTCTCCGTGTCCATCTTGATCGCCTGAAGGGATTCATCAACCGCCTTGCCAAAAAGGTTGCTGCCATCGAAGGGCATGTCCAAAACCTTGGTCTGAACGTCTTGGCAGAAATCTGTCGCCCTGAGCCATCCTCGTCGTCTCAGGCAAACGCTGTTGCCCAACTGACGGAAACCGGTGTCGGCGATGTCCGTGGCCACCGTAATGGCGTGGTCTGAGGCAATCTCACCGTCCTGCAAGATTTCCAGGGCCTCGGCCCTCTTGGCATCCAGAAGGAAGTCCAACAGCGGGGTGATCTTGAACCACAACTCCCTGTCGTAGAGGGCTACGATGGCCAGGGCGTTGCCGCCTTGATGGTCGTCGCTGCAGATGAGATGACCCGTCGTCCCATCGCATCCAGTTTCCTACCCTCACCGTCCGGAGGGGAGGTTGAAGTCGAGGCCGATGCCCCCCCGCTTTCTTCTTGGCCGCTGCCGAAACGACCGGGTCCGGGGTTGGTTGCGCAATAAGGCACAAGGGGGCAGCGTCAGGGACCCGGTACTTCTTCTCGTACCGGTCCCTCTTCGCAGGAGCCGTGGCAGGGTTCTTGAGGAGGGCGAGCCCCTCATCCCAGATATCATCTAGAAGCGGTACGGCGAGGACCGTCTTCCTTTTAGCCTTGCGCCGCTGGTAGAGGAACCCCTCCTTTTCCTCGGGGCAGAGCTGGAAGAGCTTGGATGCCCTGAAGATCATTGCATGGAAGGATCCAATCTCGTCGGGCGGGGACGCCTGGGCAGGGGGAGACGGGGGGCACGTCCCGTCGTCGCCTCCGTCATCATCCGTACCCGTCGTAGTCGTGTCCATGCCTGTATCATCCCCGTGGGTAGTGGACCGGGGGGAAGGTAGAGAAGGCCGCAGAGGCGGGAGAGGAGGCCTAGGATGCGTCGTCCTCCTCTTAGGCGGTGGGCTCCCCGAAGGTCCTGGCTCCGGATCCTCCGTCGGGTCTGGCTCAGGCTCCTCCGTCGGGGGAAGGGGCAACCTAGTCCTTATCTCCGAGCAGAAGGACTGGATGGCTGACAAAATGGCCGCCGAGGGGTCCTGTTGCGCCGGAAACGAAGGGCGTGAGCGCTTTTGAGGAGCCTCGTCTACGTCGTCGCCCTTGTCGGGATCCCTCCCGATGGGCTGGGTCTCCTCCACGACTTGGATGAGCTCCTCTTCAGAGGTTGTGTCCGTATCCACGACGGCCACCACCCCCTCCCCCCCTTTTTCCAATGAGGACTTCATGGGGGTCTTCTCGATGGGCCTGAAAGACTCCCTCCGCGGTGGCAGGGAGACTCTGGTACCTGAGGGCGCCTCCACTGGTGTAGCCTCCACAGGCTGAGCCAGGGCCGCAGCGACATCCTCAATCGAGGTCCTAGCAGGGTGAATCACGGCCAACGTCACCTTCTGAACGCCTGGGGCCTTCACCTTCGGGGGAGGGTCCGAGCCTCGCTCCCCTTCTGCCGGAGTCTTCGAGATCGACCGGGGCCTCTCCAGAAGCTTCGCCGGGTTCTCAGACTTCCTCTTACCCGAGCCAGAGCGTTGGCTCGTGGTCGATGGCGCCGGGGAGGGTGCGCCCTGCCTGGCAGCCGAGGAGCCTGACCGTTCGGCACTCGCGGTACTTAGCCTTTTGTTGGGCCCCCATCGCCGAGGCACCCTCACAGGACTTAGAATACCGCTCGGACGACTTCTTCTTCTTCTCGCCTGGCAGGCTCTTACCTTCCAGCCAGTTGGCGAGACGGAGGTGGCGATCCTTCATGGTCCGCTCTGACATGTTTCCACAAAACGCGCAGTCCTTTTCCTTGTGCGTCTTGTCCTCATGGAGACAGTAGAGGCATAACGAATGCTCGTCTTCCTTGAAAACGTTCTGAAGCTGGCATCCAGGGCAGGTCCTGAAAAGCTTCCCGGGCGTCGAGCTCCCTTTCTCCTGGGCCATGTCCGGTGTAGGCCTCGGAACTCAACGAAATCTTCACCCTTGAGGGGCGTAGAAAACTCCGAAACGGCTCCCCGTTGATCGGAAGTAGAAACGGTGGAGCTTGAGGCTCTTAACCGAAAAAATGAGAAAATCTCCTGAAAAAAGCGTGAAAACGCAGCAAAAGCTCAAGAGCTAAGCACAAGGACTCCCAACACTTGAACGTGCGGTAAAAATCTGAGGATGGCTGCCAGGGGCGGGGCTTAGGGAGAGGGCAGTCATTGGCTGGGGGCAGTATGACCCAGAGACCAGTGATTGGTTACTACTGAGAAAGACAGATCAGAAACGAAACTGATACTGATTTTTTCTATACCGAGGATTCCCAGCCTGACGACGGGGAATATTCATGAGCATGTGAATCCATGCCAGACCCCATGCTGGAGAAATTGAATTTAGAAAGCATACCGAATAGCGTTGCTGTGTTAAAGTTGAACTTAGAAAGCGTACCCTAATTAGTGTCACTGTCTCAATGTTAAATCTAGAAGATATTCCCAACATCAATGTCTGTGTCCTAATAGCGTAATTATCTTAAAGTTGAATCTAGAAAGTGTACCTAATAGCGTCACTGTGTTGAAGTTGAACTTTGAAAGCGCCCCCTTGTAGCATCGCTGTGTTAATGTTGAACCTAGACGGTATTCCCAACATCATTGAGTGTGCGCCAATAGCGTCACTGTGTTAAAGTTCAACCTAGAAGCATCCCCTATTAGAGTCACTGTATTAGAGTTGAATTAAGATAGTATCACCAACAACATTGAATGTACCCTAATAACGTCACTGTGTTAAAAGTTAAATTTAGTAGGTAAATTGTGCCTGATTGCATACACTTCACTGATTACCACAATATCACACTACTACGCTTACTCTCTCCTATACACCACCATTCAACTAGAACACAGAAGTACTATGACACATTCGGTAAAGCTGTTCTCATACTAACACGACCCATCAAACCACCCATCATCATAATAAAACACAGCTAGCTAGCACGCACCGGCTGGTTTAGGCGTCTCCTCAGGCCTAACGCAGTCATAACTCAGTCTGGTTGTCAACCCTCCAGCCTGAAAACATTCAACTGATCTCCTCAGCGCCACACTTACCGCTAAGAAGCAGCTATCATGCAACAACCACACCGGCTACACACATACCTGGTGCGCCCACGCACTTTACGACTCCCTCTCTCTCAACTGACTTGAACTGCGGTTCCCGAGGGCGTTCAACCTACCAGTGCCTTGAGATCATACCAATGGTACATAAGGCGCTATACAAATGTAAAATAACATAACAAAATAACATAACATATTTACAACGTGAAGTTTGGTATGTTTAATTATTTTTATTCCTTAAAAACTGTGCAATTAGTATACATGAGTCAGGTTTCTTCCATGATGATGGCAGCTATATTTTTTCAACAAAGTAATTTCCCCTTCCAGTGTTTGCATAGAGACGCACTGAAAATGATCACTTTATTATTTCAACACTATTTATGGTTTTCAGTATTTGCGGAACGATAAAAATCACATAACCTCAAGACTACCTTTTCCTTGGAAAATATTCCAAAAGGAGGTTTACATGACGGCTTGTAGTTCACTCACTTTGCAAGCAGAAGTGATGGCTACCAAAAATATAGTCTTCAGAGTTACCAACCTGAGTGGACAAGAATTAATAGGTTCAAATGACGCTCCCATTAAGTCATGGGTGCTGGCATTGGTCGGTACTGTTGTGCCATGAAAATGTGATTTAGCATAATCAACCCAGGGGCATAGACTCTAAATTGAAATCTCCAAACCCTTCTGTATCGTATGCTGGATATCGGCTTCTGCCAGATATTAATAAATGGCTCTTTAATGCAGTCTCCAAATGGAGAACAAGGCTCTAACACAGTTTTGCATCGAGTCTGATTTTGTAACTCTCGCTATGCTCCATAGCATCTAAGAACCGAATGTCAAACGCCAAGACCGCCCATCTCATGAGGCCCCTATAGGCAGCAAATGAAGCATTGGGATCCACAGGGAGCATTTTATTAAGCACAGTCTTCAGTGAAGTAGCCAAGCCACTCATATTGCGCAAAAGACATCTGCATCCACTTCTACAAAGCTCCCCAAGCCCTCAAATAGTGCTCCCCAACTCACTCATGTTCCATTTACAATCCCTACCCATAAAGGTATCCAATCTAAGATGTGCCTCAAAGAGTTGGGCCACTTGGCAGCCAAACATCCACCAGAACCCTGCTGCCGTCTTACCGGGTACCGCACTGCGCATCGTGAAATACTTTTTCAGAGCTGCTTTTGCCATCCCAGACTCGTTGGTGTGGCATCCCTGCCCAATAGGTCAACAATAACGGCCACCTGGTCTTTGGCCGTGGCATTGTGAGGACCAGACAGCTCACAGACCCCACATCTGCTTTGCTCAGCAAGAATTGTGTGAGGCACTGTTGGCGATTCTTTGCAAGCATAGCCAATATACGCCTACGTCCCGTCCTCTTTCCCCCATATTGTAATAGTCTTCCCCTTCAAATTTAGAAGCACGCTGGAGCACGGCCCTGAAAGCATGCGTTCCCGACTCCGCCCACCGGCGCTACTCCCCAGACCTCTTTTCCGCGATGACAGAAATTGACCACTTTTATCAGTGCTCCTGAGTCAGGCCTCCGGCCTTGTAATTACACACGCTCTTCCCTGGAGAAAGTTATTCTCCTTTTCTTTTTTCTCTTCCAATTGTCAGGTACTACTCTGTCCTCTGGTGCCATGCTCCTCCCCGGCGCATGTGGACGACGGCAGCTTTCAGCAGGTGTCCAGCCTGCGAGGGCTACTTCCCGACGTCCGACCCTCAAGCACTCTACCTCCGGTGTCTTGGCCCAGACCACGGCTGGCTGTTCCACGTGCGAAGCCTTAACCCTGCGCGCTCTGAAGCATCGGTTGGCCAGGTGGAGGGAGCTCCTCGACAGAACACCTCCAGAGGACGTAAAAGCATACATCAAGGTGACGACCACGTCCTAAAACCGGAAAGGGGATTTAGGATATTATAGCTACTGGCCTGTCAGCCCGCAAGATCCTACTGTTCTGACCACCGAGGAGCCGCAAGGCTCTATTACCGGGCTCTGACCCGAGGGGCTTCGCCCTAGTACCAGGACCAGGTCAGAGGGGGCGCCTGTTCGCAGTTCTACCGGAACCATGTGTGATACTGGAAATGCATCGGAGGGACAGGGCCTCCGTATCCTTGTCCTTTACTGCTTTTTATCGTGTGTTCTGATGTGTTTTCCACGCAGGAGTTCATGTGGGAGTCCTGGCGGTGCAGCTCTCTCCTTTGGTTTTGGTGAACCGACCCATGGGATACTCTTATGGCACCCACGGGTAGGGGTACAACCCTGTGCCCCTAGTGTATGTTTTTGGGCATCTGTGTGTGGCCCACAGAGCAGGGTACGGCTGGTGGCAGCTCCATGCTGAATTGACTGGTGCCCTGAGTGTCCTCCATTTTGGGATGCCCAGGCCCGGTCATTGGAATCGGTAGATTCCTAATGGAGACGAGATGGCCCCTGTGGCCTCTTGCCGTCCATCGCCTGTTACCTTGATCTTCCCGAAGTCCCGGGAAGCCCTGACTCTGTCCCTTCCCCCTGACTGGTTAATGGGTGGAAGTTCCATATATGGTAGTGTGGGGGAAGTGCTGACCAAACTGGCTGGAGCCTTCCCCAATGACCGTATGTTGTGGGTACGCCTATGGGTGGGACCTGGGTGAATGGAGCGTTTGACGAATACACATTCTGTGTTGTGGGAGTCTAGTATCTGGTGTTTGACATAATGACTTAGACCGCCCTGCCCGAAACTGGTATGAATGCAGTGTGGAGTGTTGAATGGCTGGGTACTTGTCCCAATACACATAACTTGTTGTGAGTGTCTGGAGAGAAGTGAATGGCCTGAATGCACTGTGTGCCTGATTGGCTGCCTGCCTGCATGAATGCCCTTCGCCGTGATTGGATGCTTGAG
This sequence comes from Ambystoma mexicanum, assembly GCF_040938575.1. Lineage (NCBI taxonomy): Eukaryota > Metazoa > Chordata > Amphibia > Caudata > Ambystomatidae > Ambystoma > Ambystoma mexicanum. The sequence goes on from NC_090923.1 coordinate 647,215,299, forward strand.
TATGACCGATCGGAATAAATGGGAGATCAACAGTATATCTGGGGACCTCTCACTGCTAGGAATCGTGTTCAGAAGCTGAAAAGTAACTGGAGTGAAACTGAAGCTTAACCTTGAAGCCCTGCTGGACGAGAAGAATTGCTGTTGCTCTCCTTCACAATCTGAAAGCTGCTGTCTTTTCAAGGACTGACCCAGAGAGGACCTGGTAAGGCGCCCTCTTCCCGAGCTACGAGGGACCATCATGCCGACCGGAGCTGCCGTGCTCCCGTTTACCTAAGAACTTACGAATCCAAGGACACTCTTGTCCGCATCGTCGCCGCTGTATCCTGCTGGAGAAGGCCTGCCTGTCCACGCGCCGAGGAGCATCCACCAGTGGGTTTCCCGCCACCCGAGGACCACAGAAACGCTGAGGACTCAATGCCCGTGCTGGACCAGTTCTTCAAACTCTCTGCGTTCCAGAACTTTTGACATCGAGGTGCCCTGCACACCTCTTCCTTGCAGGACGTTTACGCTTCCCCATCAACAAGCACCGCTAGGAAGGAAGTTGCCACTTCACCGTCGTAGCTCACCCTGTTCTCCGTCGGACGTTCGACGACCCGTGACTCCTGCCATAAAGGGAGGACACTCAAGAAGGGCCGTCGATTGGGCAAGGTGAGCAGGAACCAGGGCCCGGAGGACAGAGGGTGGCCAGGTGCATGATGCCAAGAGAGACAAGATCAGCAGGGGAGAGGGGCGGCGAAGGCAGAAGCCAAGAGGAAGGTCTTGAGGTGCTTCCGGAACCAGAAATGGTTCTTCTGAAGTTTCAGAGTGGCAGGGAGGCTGTTCCTGAGGGAATCCCCAGCCGAAGACAGATCTGTCACCAGCTAGTTTCTTTGAAAAAAGACTGACCCTGAGGGATTTGGAGGTAGAGAAGCGAAGAGCTCGAGAGGGGAGGTATTTGCGGAGGGATAGCTGAAGGTACTGCTGCAAGCTCCACCTGGAGTCCCGGCTTTGGGTCCAGATCAGTCCCTCCACTCACAGTGGCTCAGCCCCCGCAGCAGCCCCCGGCACTGCCAGTCAGCACGCCACAGTTTCCTGCGCCCAGCACTCCGTCTGCACCCCCAGAACTTCAGGACACAGTGGCAGACGAGGAGGAAGACCCGGACATGCCATAGTCAGCTAAAGCATTCCATGAGAGGCTGGCGGGCCTGGCGGAATAGCTAAGCATACCTCAGCCGCAGGCAGAGCAACCTGAAGCACGGGTCATGGCCGAAGTGCTTATTTATTTATTTATTTTTATTTATTTGCATTTATAAAGCGCACAGAACTGCCCTGGGGCATCGTGGCGCTGTTACAGCAGACTTAGTCATGAACACAAGCATAGGAATGTGTTTACAGATGTAACCGAGTTACATAGTACATTTCACATTGGTAATAAACATTGAGCTTAAAGGTTATGCTATGCTGTGGATACAATGCAAGCATGAGAGTGAATGTGGCAGACTTTAGCGGAATAGGAGGGTTTTGAGGTTTTTACGGAAGGTATGGTATGATTTTTCGTTCCTTAGTGAGGTAGGTAGGGAGTTCCAGTTTTTTGGTGCGAGGTGTTGGAAGCTGGTTCCTCCCGCCCTGGATCTTTGAAACGTGGGGACATCAATCATGTTGGTGCGGTGAGCTCTGGTGGGTCTGATGGAGGCTTTCGGTGTGATTCTTTCTGCGAGATAGGGTGGGGCATCCAGGGATAGGCATCTGTGTGTGATGGTCATGGCTTTGAACAGTATGCGTTCCTTCACAGGTAGCCAGTGGGCATCTCTCCTTGCTTGCGAGATGTGTTCTCTTTTTGGAATGGACAGTGCTGCCCGGAGCGCATTGTTTTGCGTGATTTGGAGTTTTTTTAGGTTGTGGGCGGAGGTGCCTAGGAACAGTGCATTGCAGTAGTCTAGTTTTGTACCTATAGTGGCTCTGGCGATGGACAGGCAGTTTTTGGCGGAGAGAAACGGCTTGACAGCATTTATCATCTTGGTGGTAAGTGCTGAGGAAGAGGCAATGGCGTTGACTTGGCGAGACATAGATAGTGAGGCATCTAGGTGAACGCCTAAGGTTTTAACAGACTTGGAGACTGAGATGGTGGAGTTGTCAATGTTGAAGGATTTGTATTGGGGGGGGAGTTTGTTGAGAATTTCATTGGTCCCTACTATGAGAATTTCGGTTTTGTCCCCGTTTAGGCAGAGGCCGTTGGCCGCCATCCAGGTTTGGATGGCTGTGTAGATTTTGGTTAATGCAGTAGCATCTTCTTCGTAGGTCCCAGTTAGAGGGAGTAGTACCTGCGTATCGTCTGCGTAGTTGGTGTACGCTATGTTACGACAGTCGAGGTCCTTGAAGAGAGGAAGGGTGAATATATTGTAGAGAGTGGGGGCGGTGCAGGAGCCTTGTGGGACGCCGCAGTGGATGGTGGTAGGGGTTGCCGAGGCAGTGTCTGAGAAGACTTTCATGAGTCTGCCATTTAGGAATGAGGCAACCCATGCAATGGCTTCCGGGGAGAAGTGTGCTTCATTTTTTAGGTGCATGCCTAGGATATCGTGGTTGACAAGGTCAAAGGCGGCAGATAGATCCAGTAGGAGAAGGAGTGCCGGTTTGCCTTTATCCATAGTGTCTGCAAGCTGTATTTTCAGATCAAGTAGGGCTGACTCTGTTCCGTGACCTGGTCGGAAGCCTGACTGTCTTTTTCCTAGGATATGGTTGGTTTCGAGATAATCCTGGATTTGTGTGTAGGCCATTTTATCCAGAATCTTGAGCAGGAAAGGCACAGTGGTGATGGGCCTGTAGTTGGTAGCTACTTCAGGGTCGAGGGTGGTTTTTTTTAGAAGCGGGCGCACCCAGGCTTCTTTTAGACTGTCAGGGACAGTGTTGGCTTTGAAAGAGGCATTGATGAATGATTTAAGGAAAGGGGCGAGTGTTTCAGTGCAGTCTTTGATCAGGCTGGCGGGGCAGGGGTCTCCTTTACAATTGGATGGTTTGATCTTGTTCATTATCTCAATAACTTCGTGTTCTGTGACTTCCCTGAATTTGAACGGGGTAGTGGGGGCTTTGGTGGATGTGGTTCCCGAGCTAGGGGTGGGCATGTGGCTCGTGGTGGTGTGAGATTTGAGGTGCAGTGATAGGTTTTTGTGGTGCTCCTTAATTTTTGTTTGTAGGAGTTCAATTTTATTTAACAAGGCAGATTGTATGGAATTGCACCAGATTTGGTCTTTAACAATGTCTTGTGATTTGGTGGCCGGTGTGGTGAGTTCGTTGAAAATGGCGAAGAGTTCTTTGGATTCGGAGCTTGCATTAGCAATTCTATCATTATAAGAGACTGATTTAGCTGTGATTATGGCTTTTTTGTATTGGGCAGTGATTTTTTTGTAGGAGGATAGGGTGGCTGGGGAAGGCGATTTCTGCCAGGAGTTTAGAGCTTTTCTTTTCTGTGAGCGGAGTTCTTTGAGTTCAGTGGAGAACCAGGTGTTTGAGTGTTTGATAGCTTTGGCTTTTTTGGTCTGCAAGGGGGCAATGGCGTCAATGGCGGTGCTTATGGTGCTCTTGTAGATATCTGCTAATTCTGACGGGTCAGATGACTTGAGGTCTGTGGAGAGGATGTGAAGGTGGGGAGTAATTTTATCTTTAGTGAGATTTTTTACACATCTTGCCAGTGCTGGGGGAATGGGGTTAGGTTTGTTTGTGTTAGATACAGCGGGAATAAAGAAGTGAATGAGGTGGTGATCTGACCAAGGAGTCGGGGTGATGGAGCTAATGTCGACGTGACAGTTGTGGTCAGCTATCCAGTCCAGGATACGGCCTTTGTTGTGTGTGGGTGAGGTTATTTTTTGGTCGAAGCCTAGTTCTTTTAGGGCTAGTGCAAGAGATTTAGCAGGCTTGTCCTTTTTGTCGTTATACCCCAGGTTAAGGTCACCTAGAAAGATGCTTTTGGAGGTGGGTTTTAGGTTTTCTGTTAGGCGGTGTACAAGGTTCTCATGGAACTCTGTTAGTGGGCCGGGCGGGCGGTAGACTAGGTTGAAAGTGATGGTGGAGTTAGGGGAGAGGGCAATTTTTATAGCTAGAGAGTCTATGTTGTCACCTAGATTGGAGGTGATTTGTCTGGCCTCGAGGTGATCTTTCAGGATGAATGCTACCCCACCACCTACTGAGGAGAGGCGGTCTTGCCGGATAATGGCGTACCCCTGTGGGATAGTAAGGTTGAGGGCTGGCCCTGCAGCGCTGTGCAGCCATGTCTCGGTGATGGCTAGGATGTCGAGGTCCAAGCTAGTTAGGAGTTCGTGAATTTCAATGGCATGGGCAGGGATGGATCTGGCGTTTATGAGGGCACACTGTAGGTTGTGTGTGCGTTGGGCCGAGGTAGGGGTGGTGTTGAGTGGTGTTGCCGGGATGGGGTGCGGCATGGTGGGTTTAGGTAAGGGTGTTTTGACTGTAGGGGGTGGCGTGTTAGTCGTGTTAAGAGTGGTGGGAGGTGCTTGGTGGGTGAGTCTAGGGTATCTAGAACGGAGACCTAGGAGTTGGTTCCTGGTGTGGATGGGTCTAGTGTAGGAAGTTATGCTGGGTGGAGGATGACGTGCTGTGGGGATGCTTTCAGTGAAGAATGATGGTAGGAAGTAGGTGGGAGGAATGTTGGAGAGGAATGCCAGTGGGGCAGCTGGTGAGCTGGTGGATTGTTGAGGCATGGCGATGGTATCGTTCAACATGGCACAACTAGAATCAGAATGCAATGTGGGCAGCAAAATAGGGCACAGTATGCGACCATAGGGCACAACACAGTAGTGTGGTCTAGATACGACCATAGGGCACAACACAATAGTGTGGTCTAGATACGACCATAAGGCACAACACAATAGCGTGGTCACTATGCGACCATAAGGCACAACACAATAGCGTGGTCACTATGCGACCATGGGGCACAACACAATAGTGTGGTCTAGATACGACCATAGGGCACAACACAATAGTGTGGTCTAGATACGACCATAAGGCACAACACAATAGCGTGGTCACTATGCGACCATAAGGCACAACACAATAGCGTGGTCACTAAGCGACCATAAGGCACAACACAATAGCGTGGTCACTATGCGACCATAAGGCACAACACAGTAGCGTGGTCACTATGCGACCATAAGGCACTACACAGTATCACAGTGGTCTCTGGGCGACCGTGGTAACGGTACTATTGTCATATGGCAGCATATTACAGAGTAAGGCAAGAGCATGGTTGGTTGGCTATGGATTGTGCATTAAATATTTTGTTGCAGTTCAGAAGCACAACGGTGCATGTGGGACCTTGGGCGTAGCAATGTTAGAAGGTGCTAGGTCAGGGCTCTAGCTCGAGGGTCGGGAGTGGATAGTGGAGGAGGGGGCAGTATGCTTACCCTGTAGGTGGATTGCAAGGGGTCCTGGCTCTAGGCTCGATGGTGCACTCCACCTGGAGCAGCACGGGCAGAGTTTGTGGCCCCTGGCTCCTAACAGGCTCTCAACAGGCCTTAGAGTGGCCTTGTAGCTGGCCGCCGGCGTGATCCGCCTGCCGGCGGATACAGCTGATTTCAACGAGGCTCAGCCTCGGTTTCATCCCGCGCTGCGCCCGGCATACGTGGGTCAGGCGGCGTGTGGGGACAGGGTCAGGCAGGCCCTGTCCGTGTTGATCCTCGTGGTCTCGCTCGTGGTTCCTCTGCTGGGGTGCTGGGGGGGCTCCTGCCCTCGCCCCACGGTGAAGAAAAGTGAATGGGGGTGAACAGGCTCTCAACAGGCCTTAGAGTGGCCTTGTAGCTGGCCGCCGGCGTGATCCGCCTGCCGGCGGATACAGCTGATTTCAACGAGGCTCAGCCTCGGTTTCATCCCGCGCTGCGCCCGGCATACGTGGGTCAGGCGGCGTGTGGGGACAGGGTCAGGCAGGCCCTGTCCGTGTTGATCCTCGTGGTCTCGCTCGTGGTTCCTCTGCTGGGGTGCTGGGGGGGCTCCTGCCCTCGCCCCACGGTGAAGAAAAGGTGCTTACACTTCGTTCTCTCACGAGAACTGGCATCCCTCTTCAGAGGTACGTGGAATCCTTAGCCAAAAAGGGATGGGTCAAACCACACTCCACCCAGTCTACCAACAAGCACCTGGATGCCAAATACAGGCAGACGGAGGGGGATTGCCTCTTATTGTCAGTGCAGCCCCAGCCGAATTCCTCTGTTATAGCAGCAGCATCGCTATCCTCCAAATGGCAGTCTTCGTCAGCAGCATCCGCTTCTTCACACCTGGGGAAGGATGAAAAGCTGCTGGAGGCGTTTGGCAAGAAGATCTACTCAAATGTCACGGTCCACCTGCGTCAGGCCAACGCTGATGCCATGTTGGCTGCTGTTAATCAGAGGTTGTGGTGGGAGATTGCAGACTTCGTTCCAGAGCTTCCTGCCCACAGCCAGGCATGGTTTAAGGCAGGGCTGGAGGAGGCGAAAATTGCAGCCCAGGATATAATGGAGGCAACAGTGGTCCCACAGTGACACCTAGGGCAGAGCCATCTGTATAGCCACCGATATGAGAAGGCAAGGAAATTCAACCCAGATGTGCAGGAATGCATCCTCGATCTGCCATTTGAGGGAGGAAACTTGTACTACTCGACAACAGATAAGAAACTCGACGAGAAAAAGAATAGCTCCCAGACAGCTATTCTATTTCATCGAAGGCCACATCCAAGACCTACAAGCCAGGCTCACCAGCACTCGGACAAGGTTCGGGCCTTTGGAGGCTTTAGGGCCGTCCAGGAGAGATGTCAAGGCAACCTCACAGGTCTCCAAGCCAACAGAGACACAAACATCACAAGGCGGATAAACAAGGGTTTTTTCCAGTCCCTCTACTCAGCACCAGCCTCAGAGGGAAAGTTTTGACAGGTCCATACGCATCCACAGGACTCCGGGGGGGGACTAGCCCTTCACTTACACTCCTGGCGGACAAGGTTTGCGGACCCGTGGATCTTCTCAGTAGTGTCCACGGGCTTCCGGCTACCAATTCCTCAGTTTCCTCCTTCTTCCCCTCCACTCCCGCAGATTAGGATGGCAACTCTGTTGGCGGAAATCTTGTAGCGAGCCAGGCGGTGGAGGAAGTTAACACTTCACAGCGAGGAATGGGCTTCTAGTGCCAGATATTCGCCATACACAGAAAGAACCAGGCTGGCCTGAGAGTTGTGTTGGACCTTTCTTCCTTGAACATTTCACTTCCCCTCCAAAAGTTCAAGATGGTTACCCAAGCCTTCATTGCAGAGGATCCAGGAAGCACACATTGGGTGTGCTTCCTGGATCTGAAGGATGCTTACCCTCACGTCCTGATCTGGGGACCCCATCGGTCGTTCCTACGGTTCAGGATCATGGGTTTTCACTGTCAATACAGATTTTAACCCTCTGGACTCATCCTGGCCCGAGGGTCTTTACAAGGCTAATGAACGCAGTGGCAGATCTACTCATGGCGCAAGGCCACCACATTTATTCATACCTAGACGACTGGCTAGTCACAACGGGGATCCCCAGAAGCAGTGCATCAACAGCCTTTGCTTTAAGGCAAACACTATACGATCTGTGATTTTCTATCAATCTCAAGAAGTCACAGTTGCTGCCCACGCAGACTGACATTTCTGGGTGCTATATGGGATACAAGGACCGAGGGGATCTTCACATCAAAGGAGAAGATCACAGCGATCAAGAAGGCCACAGGGCATTTCCTCAGCAGAGCAGTAACCTCAGCCTCGTGGTACCAACACCTGCTGAGAATAATGGCGGCATGCCTCCTCGCAGTGCCGCATACAAGGCTCAAGATGAGGAGGGTGCAGCTTCATTTCTCAGCTTCCTGGAATCAGGAGAAGGACTCTCAGGTGGAGCCAGTCAGCTATCACAGCATCTCCACCAGAACGTAATCTGGTGGGGTACAGACACCAATCTGCTGGTAGGCAGGCCATTCCAGCAGCCATTACCACAGATTACCAATACCACAGACTCGTCCCTAGAAGGACGGGGGGCTACCCTGGACAACCACAGTGTCCATGGAGTTTGGTTGCATCAGGAGCGGCTGGAGCACATCAACTGGCTCGAGATGATGGGCATCTGGCTTGATCTCAAAGCTTTTCTCCCCATGATCACGGTCTGCATCCAAACAGACAGCTCCACCTGCATGTATTACAACAAGCAGGGTGGTACCAAGTCCCCGACTCCCTGCAGGCGTTCGATCGACATCTGGAAGTGGGCACTGTCTAACAACAATCAATTGTAAGCAGTCCACCACCCTATGGAATCCAACTTGGAAGCAGACATTCTCAGCAGGCTAGGTATGGATAACTATGAGTGGCAGTTGAACGACAAAGTCCTCCAAAGGCTCTTCAGCAGGTGGGGCGACCCTCATTTGTACCTCTGGAGATTCCCCCAGTTCACCTCGTGGCTGGGGCTCGTTGGGCGACGCAAGATCCCGTGGAACAACATGAGCGAGTTCGCCTTTCCTCCCACTCCCCTGGTTTACAAGGTCATCTGTGGGGTCTCGGAGCCTTGAGCTCATCTTGATAGCACCATGGGGGCCTGCAAGACCATGGTTCTTGGAACTTCTCCGTCTGTCGGATCAGCCCCTGGTACACCTACCCGTGGGCCTGGCCCAGTTGCTCACCCAGCAGGGGGTGGGCACAGTGGTTCACCGTGCTCTGCACAAGTTAAACTCTTGCAGCTTGGCTCCTTAACAGGTTACCCTGAAGCATCTGCACCTGTCATGGGATAACCATACAAGGGGCTAGAAGCGACTCCACCAGGAGTCTGTACAGGAGCGCATGGACCAGGTTCTATCACTGGGCAGAAACAAAGCAGATTGATCCATTTACATGCTCGTTCGACGATCTTCTGTCTTTCTCTGCGCATATGGCTCATTCAGGTGTGCAGGTAGACACCCGTCGTACGTATTTGACGGCCATAGGGGCCTGCAAGAACTCTGGTGATGACATCTTGTCATCCTCCAACCCGGTGGTTAAGAGACACCTGGCTGGTCTAACCAGGTTATATCCGCCTGTCAAACGTCCACATCCGGTCTGGGACCTTAACGTGGTGCATGGCGCCCAGGCGCACAAACCCTTTGATCCCATGGCATCCACAGACATCAGGCTGGTTACCACTAAGACGTTCCTACTGGTGGGCCTTACATCGGCACGCCGCATCAGTGAAATTCAGGCCTTAGTGGCTTCAGAGCCATATACAACATTGCGTCGTGACAAGGTGGTGCTTAAAACACACACAGCATTTCTTTCTAAGGTCATTTCCTCTTCACCTGAACGAGGAGGTAGTGCTCCCAACATTCTTTGCAAACCCAAAGGATGAGGCTCAGAAGGTATTGCATTGCCTTGATGTCAGACATGCTCTTATCTTTGATCTGAACATAACTAAGCTTCCTTTAACTTGGACGCCATGTTCATCACTGAGGACCAAAGGGCTGAGGACTTTCTGCTGTTTAGCTGTGGCGAGTGAACTACCTGGAACTCTACTGTGAGAAAGAGGTGTGTGTGCCTGTACCTTTAATTACCAACAACCAACTAGGTTACTGGGTACAAAAGGCCGTCTCCCTCGCCCTTGCGGCGCGAAGCCCTAAGGACCAAAGGGCTGAGGACTTTCTGCCAGCCTTGACGATGACTTTTTGCGAGAAGCATACTTACAGCCCACTGACACAGCATGGCTCATTAGAAACTTTACATCCAGATAACACACCAGTGCAATCAGAGCAACATAACTCTGAATCTGAAACACCAAGAATATTGAAAATTCACGCAGCACACAACGCTCTGGAGCTAACAGACACTGGTATGATTTCTAACGGCACAGGAAAACACATCACGTTACCTTTAGCGTGCTGTGCCTCTGCGGTGGATGGACGCGAGTGTTTGCGGCTCGACTTGGATGAGGCAACAAGAACTTTGGAGGTCTTGCCCGTGCGTTCCACCCGGGGTGAGGAGCCGCCGCACAGAGCGTGCGAGTCTAGCTTAGCCAAGCGTCGATCAATCGATGCCGACTCTAGCACCTTGCCGACTCTCAGAGCCTGTTCGCCTGTTGACGGCCCGCCCCCAGCCCCCTCTCGAATTCGAAAAGCAGACACTGGGATCACTTGAGGCCACAACACACCAAATCTAGGCACCCTTTCAGCCGAAGCAAATTTCAACGGCCGGGTTGAAGACACGCCTAGTGATCCCTATACAGATACGCAAGTCGGTTCTGCAACGTTGGACTTAACTACCAACCAAAGTGCACATCGAGATTCCTTGGATCTCGTAAATAACGTGCTTCAAAAGTTAATCATTTTGAACAAAGTGCAGAAAATCAACGACTCTGACATATCATCAGTAACTAACAAAGAAGGGGCAAAACTTTCGCTGAAACGCAACAACACGAGACTAGCTGACTCTTGTGACGAGTCAACACTGAAAATTCCATGTAAAGGAGCAAAAATGTCCGAAATGTCTAAAATATGAGAAATAGGAGAACAATCTGCGTTCCCCCCTGACTTAACTGGCTTACCACCTTTGTCCCAGAAACGGTTAAGCACCAAAACAAAGTGCCTACCAATCAACAGTTCCTTCAACACAACAACGCCACTGTTGTTGTGTAATGCTAATTCTGATACTGACTCGGATTGTGAAGAGACTACTGACTCTTCCTTCATTGAACGCCCTTTCCCGAAAATTAGAAGGAACAGAGCCAGTATTGACAGAGGGCACCATCGCCTCAAAGTATCCGCTCACAGCTCCTCTGCAAATATTGCAATGTCGTCTACGGGCTTGCAAGAATTGTTACTATCCACACTAACCATTTCTCTTGCCCCATTCATAAAGTTGTATAAACATCTGCATGAGGCCACCCGCGATTTGACTACTGTTGTGGCTTTACTCAACTCTAAAGTAGTGAACCTAGAACAAATATGTGGCCTCACTAATAAGAAGCAGCTTGAGGGCTCAGCAAAATTAGATGACCTATACAAGCTTATGACCAAACAAAAGAGCAATGACGCGGTTGACAAAAAATCATTTGCCGAAGTTGCAAAGGAAGCCCTTGCATTATTTAAATGGGAAGGAAAAAGACCACAATCAACAGCAAACCGGAATGGACTCAACACTCACACTCAATCGGCGTCAGAGGAGACAACTCATGGAATGGGCGACTGTGGTGACACCTCAAATCCATTTGGCTGCTTGTTAACAACAAAATTTAATTCACCACAGTCGAGCCCTAAAACCCCTGTTGAGAAGACACTCGCCCAGACACCTACTATGGCCCCTTCAAAGTCTTTAGCCAGTAACCACAAAATTAATAGCCTGCCATTGACGAGACCAAGTACACCACCAAGTACGGCAGCCTCAAGCTTACATGTAATTACAATAATTGAAATTGCTGATGTTTCATTTCACACTGCATTTGAACAAGCTAAAAGCTCTGCTAACTTAGCACTAAGGGACTCTCAAGTTGAATCGACATCCACAATGCAACCCCAGACTGAGGGCTCAAATTCAGTTGGGCTCAGCTCTATACCTAACACAGCTCCAACTCTATTTTCCATTTTCAACAAGGAAACAAAAAACAACTGCCCAAGCCAATTCAAAATCAAGCCTCCAACATTCCGCCCGTCAACGAGTGTGGAGCCAACTTAGTTGACAAAATGAATACAGAGCAGGAAATTTCAATCGATCTGCTAAATATGTCAACCTATGATGACACTGAATACCATGACATTGGGTCCACCGCCGTGCCCTGTGAAAAACTACAAATCGGCACTGAGATGCAAACGGACACTCATCCCGAAGGAACCCCAATGGTAGGAAGAGTTGTTCTCATTGGGAATGCAAATACGAGAACCTGTCGCACCTCCCAACGCAGCTCTAGAGTCCTCCCCCTGCACAGCTTAGTCACGGTAATGGAAAGGGGGGAGCTCTGTCGACCGCGATGGCACAGACGAAGAGTCCAACTTTCTTGACCATGCAGGCAAAATGACTAGAGCTTAACAGAATTTATCAAAGGCAACAGTGCACTGACCTGGCTCATCGAGTCCCCGACCGGAGTGATTGTCAAGCCCAAGGTCGAGAAGACTGGGGTGTGCCCAAGCACTCAACGCAGACAGTGAGCCAAAACAAGGCCTACTCAACAAGATTTAACAAAGAAAACCAAACTCCGAAAAGGAATTCCTTAACCAGGGGGTCACTCAATCAGCCCTTGGTCAGACTATTGGTCGAGCGCCTACAGTCTTCTGACAACCTGATCTTAAATCGCAGGAACATCATAATCCTATTACATCATGTACCGGGACTGCGTGCGATCAGTTCCGACGATCTGCATATCGTTGAATTTCCAGAAGAGTGCCGAAATGATAGAGTGGTGCTTCATATAACCTCTCCCCTAATCGCCTCTTTTATCTTGGATGCAAACGTGTGCCTTTTCTCCTTGGGATTTGATGTCTACAAGTTGCAAGATGGGATACCGGCTGTATCAATAACCGATCAAGGCGCTCATACAACACTCTCTGGAACGTATTTTGACCACTCAAAATGCATCAATGGGATTGTCTGATGCAGCCCTGAATCGTCCTATCTAACACCTAATGTCACCGTGTAAGACTTTAAACGATGACTGCTCCAACATAAAAGCCACAAACAAAAATCCCCTGCTTATCGGAAAGAAACACGTCTCGTTTGCCAAAGGTCACTGTCTAGAACAATGCAACGCTAACAAGCAGCTCAGCATAACCATGCAAGGTTACGTGAATTCTGATGACCTAACAGTCAACCCTCACTTAAGTAACATTCCACAGGAGGTAGAACAAAACTGGCACTGGCTAGCATCAACACGGATTAGTAATCAACCACAATAATGCCAGATGGAGTTTGCCCCTCTGCGATGTTCTTTAGGTTCCTGGAACACGCAAGGATTCAGTCACTTGTTTAATAGTGAGTTGTTGGGCGACTTGTCCATTGCCTGCTTACTGGAGACGTGGCTAAGTGACATTCCTACTGTAACAGGTTTTCAGATCGCTGTAAACCCTGCCATACGACCTGGAAAGGGGTGCCCTATGGCCGGACTTATAACACTGGTAAGAAGTGCATCTGGGTTCAACATCTCCAACTCTGTAAATCACTCTCCGTTCATCAAAGAATCAACCATTACCAGAACTGACCGTGTGTCACAAGTAATCGACCAAATGACGATCATTAATGTTTATTGGAATCATACACGAGCTGGGAAGGATGAGTTTATCGACGCAATCTCTACCATCATAGACCGTCTACTTGTGGATCAACAGAGCTCGAATGTAATGTAATGTAATACATATTTGTCTCAGCAGACTTTCACAAACGAGTAACATTAAAAGTGACTCTGAAGGAAAAGAGCGACCATAATATGTTAATCATGGAATTCACAAATTCTATGCATAATGTTGGGCCTATATGGCCTCAAAAGATCAAAGTTGAATCAAACAGAGTGAGGCTACGGTTAGCTGAGGAAGATGTCGCCCAGATATCTGATCAATACTGCATAGGTGGAACCATGCTTGACTATGCAGGACTACTGGTTAACTTTAAAACAAACGACGGTGGCCTAAAACACTTGGAACAAAACGCCTCCATTGTTTTGACCTAGACATACTGCAACAGAAACGGCTGATGAGGCGCACCATTCTATTAGCCCAGACAGCTGGGAAAGCCTCCTACGAAGTCTTGACGAGAGCCGCCAAACAGCGTTACAAAAATTGGATCAAATCTCACAAATGCATAATGATACAGAGAGACTCGGAGCGTATGTTAGAAAGTCTCCAAAACAAGAACACCAGAGACTTTTGGAACATCATCAATGACACAGAAGCTTCTCAGGCCGGTCTGCAAGCTTCCATGGTTCCAGAACCAGTGTGGATCGCTCACTTTACCGACCTATACAAAAAGAACTAAAAAACAACTGATTTGTAGGTTCCAATTAAAACGAAATGGACCTCGACTTTCCATAAAGACATTGTAAACAAAATTACCAAAGCAAACAATTCGCGTGCACCCGGGCCTGACGGCCTGACAAACTTTACAATTAAGCAACATCCGGAGTTATGGGCCGACTTTTGCATGACCCTTTTCCATAGAGTAAGCGATCAAGGACAAACATCTAAATCGTGGAAATCGCCTGTGATTGCGCCAGTCTATAAAAAGGGCGATAGAACTTGCCCTAAAAACTACCGACCAATCGCGCTACTTGACGTCTTAGGAAAGATCTACGCTACTATGCAAAAAGTCAAGTTGGTCAAGTGGGCTACACGATCAAACCATGTCGACATTCGACAGACCGGATTTGTAAAACACATCAGATGTTCGATGAATTTACTGCTGCTGAACTTACTGAAGATGGAGGCCATCCGATCTCAATCAGTTGTATATCTTGACTTCATTGACTTTTCTTACGCTTTCGACATGGTAGATCGAGAACTGCTATGGAAAAAACTGAATACATGGGGTTGTCCTGACGACCTCTTGGCTGCAATAAAAGATCTACACACCGGCACCTCTGTTAGAGTAAGATTAGACCAAACCGGCACATTGTCATCTCCAATCGAAACATTTAAGGGAGTCAAACAGGGCTGTCCTTTGGCAGCCGCCATATTCAGGTTGTTTATATCTGATATCTGATTCTATTGAGGCCGTAAGATCATTTCCACCAAAGATTCAGCGTCGAATCTGAATTGGCTCTTGTACGCAGACAACCTCATACTTCTAGACTTAACACCAATCGACCTGCAAAGAAAAATCAACGCAGTACAGCAGTATGTGGTCGTAAATCATCTACTTATTAACACAAAGAAATGTGAAATTCTTGTGTTGAATAATCTCAAAAGCGGTCGTAGAAGAACGACTACGAGCCAATCTTGGTTTATGGGACCTGAAAAACTCCTGATATTATCCAGCGTGAAGTATCTTGGAATGATCATTAGCTCTAGTCTTAACGATGATCCATGGACAACAGCGAAAAAACGCAAATGCAAACAACTGGCAAATCAAACCTTAATGCTAAAGAAAAGATTTGGTAGGTTTTCCCTTAAAGCAGTACTACGATTTTACCAACAAAAAGTAATACCATCCCTAATGTACGGGGCAGAAAACACATTGGACTGTTCATGGAAGTTGTGGTCAACGCTCGAGAACATCTTTTGGACAAAAGTTCTGGGCATAGCGAAAGGCACCTTGATGGCCTCAATCAGGTACGAATTATCATTAATCTATATCCACGCACGTGTATGTTGGAGTCTGTTATCCTTATACCGAAAAACAATGGCATGCAAACACATCCCGCAATTTGCCATTTTTCACAATGCTGGTTCGTCAGCCTCAGGCGTTTTGGCAATGTGGTTGGAACGTTGTGAAAGTCTAATGTCAGAGTATCACATCAAACCAGAACTGCTACAAGGAAATCCGGACACAGCAAAACTAAAACTATGGCGCACAGACTGGGAGTTGACATGCGCAGAAAGGCTAGCCTCGAAGCTATTGAGCGAAGTGCCATCGGAGGCTCGGGCATTCAACAACCCGCAAAAATATATTGAACTATTCCCAGATCCCAACGCAAGGAGACTGTTCATGTGCCTTCGGCTTAACATGTTTAAAACTAAAGAACGCTTGAGAGCGTGGTGCGCTAATGCGAACTTGAACCCCATGTGCTGATGCTGTGCCCAAGTACCGGAAACTCTAAAACATTTGGTGTTATTCTGCACAAACTTACGCACAGAGAGAACCCGACTCCTGGGTAATTGGAGTGAGCGTCACCTATCCCTCAACGCTGATGAGTGGTGGCAACACATGTTCAGAGGAACGGACATGAAATGGATACTGCCGCTGACAAACCTTTTGGCGATAATCGAAAAGCGTTTACTGGAATAATGGGATGGACTATAAGTGACGTAAAGTGATGTAATGTAATGAGGATTAATGAATGGTCTTATTTTAAAGGTTTGTATGTAAACCAATAAAATTAATTTAAAAAAAATAAATAAAATAAAACCGGGCTGTCAAGCATCCAAGGCTTCCATAGCAAGGTGGATGGTTACGGCCATCAAGGAGGCAGACAGCACACTCCTTTGCGAGCAAATATGCACACCCACGCTATCTGAGCCAAGGCCACGGCTGTGGCTTTCCAAAGACACGTCCCATGGCAGACAATCAGCAAAGGGGCTACTTGGGCTACCCCCTCTGCCTTTTGCAAGCCTTACTGCTTGGATGCCAACGCCAGGTCAGACACGGCATTTGGCCATGCAGTTTTGAGGGGAAACTTTCCTCCCTGGGGCTGCATTCAGTTGTAATCGCCCATACAGTATGGAGGAAAGGGGACGGGACGTAGGAGTGCTTATATAAATTACTCACCATAGTGACTAACATACTCCTAGTCCATAGTCCCCTTTCCTCCATGCGTCCCAACATCCTCACCCGTAATAAACCTGTGTTATTAGGCAATTGTAATATTGTCGACACGTCAATGGGAATGAGGAGTGGTGCCGGTGGGCAGAGTCAGGGGAGGGCATGCTCCCAGGGCCGCGCTTCACCATTTAAAGGGGAAGACCATTTTTGCTGGTGAAAAGGGTTCGATTTCCCTCCCTAGCGAGGGAAACCCATTCAGTATGGAGGAGACTACGGACTAGGAGTACGTTAGTCACTACGGTGAGTAATTTATAATTTTCACCTCAGAAGAATTCCAAACCCACTAACACTATACAGTGGCATTGGTACCATGATAGCTGTTACTACTAATATAACTGGGGCGCTTTTGGCCAAAAACCCATCTTCCTCATTTTCTTAATGCCTATGTTCTAAAGATCTCTACGCATTCCCTGAGTGAGACTTCTCTGTATATACATTTTCTTTGGAGTTGGAAAGAGGACTTCAAAGTCCCTTCCCCAGGAGTGCGTGGAACACACCTTCTCCGGCTCCAAAGAGCTCTTGGTGACTGTCTGCAGGCTGTCCTCTTAGCTCACCTTCTGCAATATATAAAGAGTCAGTGCTCCCTGATGCTCCTTGGTTTTTGAGTTTATACCATTGCAGGGCTCAACACATGCTGTCATGATGAGTCCTGAAACACAACAAGCCCGGTCATGGGCGTCAGTGATGAATACAGACTTGGAGCATCACCAGAGGGCTTCTGGCTCATTTTGTAAAAGCTTTCCAAAAAAGACATTTGACTAAAAAAACTAAAAACAAGGAAAAAAAAACTTGGATGACCGTTGGTGTCCTAGGCTCTTGACAGGTTTCAAAGATGCCCAACCTGACACTTTGGAAAAAGGAACTGCTGGATTTAGAGTGTTCACCGGCACTTATACCCTGGACACCATCACCTCAGGTGGAAATCACCAGTATGCCCTCATGGCCCAGTGGGTATAGGTGGCATCAACTAGTTTCAGCGCAAGCTTGATTTACACTTTTTCCGAGATACCTGCATGTAGTTTGGACATTTAAAAGATAAGGAACATCCAAGCAATAATCCATAAAGTCGTAAGCGCCCTCTGTGGATGCAGTGGGAGGTGCAGCTTGACGTACATGGTCCATTCCCCTGCTCGTTGTGGCTGTTAGTGGAGAGGGCGGCGAGTAGTGAAGCTGCGATCAAGAAGTGGTGCTGGGTCGAGCTTGAGCAGGAGAGTTGGTCCTAGAAACCATGGTGAGGTGGAGAACTGAAAGCCCAGTTCAGGCAGAGCTAAGAAGATCGCAGAAAAGGGCTGCACCCACTGGCAAACTACACCCACAGGCATTGAAAACCTGGTTATTCAATAAATATTCACCGCTCAAGCCCTACTCTCCCATGACCATCTACACTGCTTAAGGCAGCCGCTGTACTGCAAATAAGGCTAAAACAAAATGGGAAGGGCCAACTGACCAATTGGAATCTGGTATATGACTACATGATATCTTGCAACCCATGTATAAAGAAAAATGTATTATTTGTATTGTAACTGCAACATTGTATAATAATGAGTTTAACTCTCCTGTATCTTTCGCCGTGATACCCTAGGGTCTGGGCGAGTAACAAATGTAATAAATAAATAAAATAAATAAGGGTGTTTGTAACCCTCCAGGGCGGGTGCCTTGCGAGCTGTGCCATGCGAGTAGCCCAGTTTTGTTTGCTTTGGTCGCTCAAGATATTTCACAAAGCTCACTCATATGTTCCTTGAGGAATATCGCTTGTGCAGGCTGGAATAGCACTTCCCTCGCAAAGGTGTTCGAGGTTGTGAGTGATCGAGTCTGTCAGAAGCGGCCAGTAACTTTGTTTTGGTTTCTACTGGTGCAGTGCGATGGCTGTAAAGTGTACTTTCTGCAGATTTTGGGAGTGGCTGTGAACTGTTGGTACTCAAAAACCGTAAATTCCTTGTCTCTATATATGCACCATGAAGTAAAATAAATTAAGGGCAAAAAAACGTTTAGGTATGCTATCTTCCTGCCTTACACCAATACTTGTTTGAAAGTCAAAATATGACCCAACTACTCACAAATAATTGTATACCTAGTGGGAGCGAGGAAGCAGATTGTGGTATTGGTGATATGATACCCAAGGCGGGTGGTGAATAAGACTGCAATGTGCAAAGATTATCTAGAAGTTGTATCAGTCAGGCAGGGGGAAATTGGAGAGATCTATGAAGAGATTAGCATTGTGCTCTCTTGACCATGTTGATGAATGCAATTCAGAGTCTCCTCACAATGTGGATTTGATCTCAGATGTGTATATTCTGGCACCGGCAGTCTCGTATGAACTTGCAAATTATAAATTATTCACCGTAGTGACTAACGTACTCCTAGTCCATAGTCCCCTTTCCACCATACTGTATGGGCGTCCCTCGCTAGAGATGGGAGACCAGACCTTTTTCACCAGAAAAAATCTTTTACCCCTTTAAATTTAGAGGCGTGCAGGGGCGCGGCCCTGGCGGCATGCTCTCTCCTGACTCCACCCACCGGCACCACTCCTCAGTTCCCATTGACGCGTCGACAATATTACCATTGCCTAATGTCACCAGTTTCATTAGGGGGGAGGATGGTGGGACGTATGGAGGAAAGGGGATTATGGACTAGGAGTACATTAATCACTACAGTGAGTAACTTATAATTACTCCTACGTCCCATCCCCTTTCATTCATACTGTATGGGCGATTACAACTGAATGTAGCCCCAGGGTGGAGATCTGACCCTCCTTAAGAAAACAAGTTCCTTCATACTGCCTGCCCGACTGCCGCATCTGACCTGGAGCCGGCATCCAAACAGAAGTGCTTGCAGAAGGCCAAAGGAGTGGCCCAAGTGCCCGCCCTGCTGATGACCTGCCTCGGAACGTGCTTCTGGAACGCGACTGCCGTGGCCTTGGCTCGGATAGCAGGAGCATGCATATTTGCCGGAAGTGGCCTGTGCTGCCCCTAATGGGCCTCCTTAATGGCTGCAACCATCCACCTTGCAATGGACGCCTTAGAAGTCCGATATCCTGGCCTTGACCCACCGAAGGTGACCAAGAGCCTCAGATTTGCAAAAGCTCTTGGTTCCATCAAGGAAGAATTTTAGAGCGAGCCTAACATCTAAACAGAGCAGGACCCTCTGAGCACCGTCCTTAAGGTCTGCGAAAAAAGTGGGTAGCATTTAGGTGGAACAAAGACTACTTTAGGTAAGAAGGTGGGAAGCGTTCTAAGTACCACCTTGTACCTATGAAAGGTAGTGTAAGGCTTGAAAGCCACAAGAGCTTGGATCTTGCTGACCTGGCATGCAGATGTAAGACCCACCAAGTGGGCTGTCTTAATGATGACCAGCCTGATGTCCGCGGACGCCATTGATTCAAAGGGTTTATGCGCCAAGGCGCCCAACACTATGTTGAGGTCCCACACGGGGTGTGGCTTCTTGATGGGCACTGTAACTGGAGGGTAGTCCTACCCTCTGAAATTTAAATCTTTGCAGTAATTGAACGCATGGAACAAGTTACTTACCTGTAACTGTTGTTCTCCAGCATGGGTCTGGCATGGATTCACATGCTCATGAATAATCCCAGTCATCAGGCCGGGAATCCTCGGTATAGAAAAAATCAGTATCAGTTTCATTTCTGATCTGTCTTTCTCAGTAGTAACCAATCACTGGTCTCTGGGTCATACTGCCCCCAGCCAATGACTGCCCTCTCCCTAAGCCCCGCCCCTGGCAGCCATCCTCAGATTTGGTAGCACGTGAAGTGGCAGTATGACCAAGTGAAGAGCCGCAGAGGGGTAGGCGGGAGGGTTCGCATGTGAATCCATGCCAGACCCATGCTGGAGAACAACAGTTACAGGTAAGTAACTTGTTCCTTCTCCAGCATGGGGTCTGGCATGGATTCACATGCTCATGAATATAAGAATACATAGTATACACATGCAAACCACGGGAGGTGGCACAAGGCTCAATATCAAGCAATACAACAACTCAACATTAAGCAACTCTTACCTCCTCACCAGCCTCACCTTAGGCGAACAAGTTGCGCAGCACTGCCTGGCCGACTCTGGACTCCTCCCTGGAATCCCGGTCGACGCAGTAGAATCTCGTGAAGGTGTGCGTCGACCACCACGTAGCAGCCCTGCAGATGTCCAGCAGGGGCACACCAGACAGGAACGCCATAGTAGAAGCGATCACTCTGGTCGAATGGGCTCTCGGACGGCCAGGCAGCGTTCGGTTTGCCAATCGGTGACAGTGCATGATGCAGCCGGAGAGCCATCTGGAAATGGAAGACTTGGAGAGAGCCTTCCCTTGATTCACAGGTCCAAAGTTCACAAACAGCTGTGATGTCTTCCGGAAACTCTTTGTGCGGTCCACGTACAACTTCAGCGCTCTAGCTACGTCTAGCGAGTGCAGTGTCCTCTCAGCCAGCGACGAAGGCGACGGGAAGAAAACTGGCAACACCAAGGGCTCGTTGAGGTGGAAGTCCGACGGCACCTTGGGCATGAAGGAGGGGTGCGTCCTCAGCACCACCCTTGTGTCGTGAAAAGTCAAGTATGGGGGCTTGCAAGACAGGGCCTGGATCTCTCCCACTCGTCGTGCAGAGGTGATGGCCACGAGGAATGCTGTCTTCCACGACAGAAACTTCAACGGCACTGAATGCATTGGTTCGAATGGGGCCCCCATGAGCCTAGTTAGTACCACGTTGAGCTCCCACGCCGGGGCAGTGGCCTTCACCGGCGGGAATGATCGGAACAGTCCTTTCATAAATTCCTTCACCAGACGATGAGACCACAAGGACGCCCCTCCTGTAGTTCTGGTGTAACGTGAGACGGCAGCCAGGTGTACCTTGATGGAAGTATGAGATAGGCCCGCCTTGGCCAAGGACAGTAGGTACGGCAATACTTGAGGGGCCGTAATCCGCAGAGGGTTAATCTTCTGTGCCCGGCACCAGATAGAGAACCTCTTCCATTTGTGTCCGTAGCACTTGAGAGATGAGGAAGCCCTGGCCTTTGCAAGAACCTCTCTGCAATCGGCCGGGATGTCGTATCCTCCAAACTCTAGTGCTGCAGGAGCCAAGCCTGCAAGTTCAGCGACTCTGGTTTATGGTGAAGAATGGCGCCTCCATCTCTGGAGAGAAGATCCGCGTCCGTCGGTAGCTTGACTGGTGTGGACGCTGACAAGTCCAGAAGGTCCGGGAACCAGATCTGCCTCGGCCATGCCGGTGCGACGAGGATCATCCTGCACAGGGACCTCTTGAGCTGGTTGACGAGCAAGAGTAGCAACGGCGGGAATGCATAAAGGAACAGGCCGTCCCAAGGGAACGAGAAAGCATCGCACATGCTCCTCGGTTGGGGAAACCTGCTGATGAACCTCCGGCACTTGGAGTTTGCCGCCGTCGCGAAGAGATCGATCTGGGGTTCGCCCCATCGTCGGAAGAGTCGGTCCACTTGATCCTGGCGCAGTTCCCACTCGTGGCACGAGCGCAGCTCCCTGCTGAGTGAGTCGGCGATGGTGTTTTTTATCCCTGCCAGATGAAAGGGTACCAGAAACATCCCTTGTTTGATGGCCCAATGCCACAGATCCTGGGCTTCCTTGGACAGGGCAGGGGATCTGGTTCCGCCCTGCTTCCGAATGTAAAACATTGTGGTGGTGTTGTCGGTGAAGATCCTCACCACCTTGCCCTTGAGGGACGGAAGGAAGGACCTGAGGGCCCAGAACACTGCGCGGAGCTCCAAGATGTTGATGTGGAGAGTCTTCTCCTCCCAGCACCAAAGGCCTCTCGCGTGGAGGCTCCCGGTGTGAGCTCCCCAACCTTCCAGGGAGGCATCCGTCGTCACCGTCACCTGGTGGGCCGCGGCTAGGAAGCCTGTTCCCGCCGTCAGATGAGCGTGGACACCCCACCATCGTATCGCCTGGCGGAATGTTTCGTCGAGCGAGATCCTGTCCTCGAAGCTGCCCGTCTGGATCCAGCGGGCGTCGAGGAATTCTTGTAAGGGCCGCATCCGAAGTCTGCAAAGGGGCACCAGATAAATGCAGGAGGACATCATTCCGAGGAGGGACTTGATAGATCTCACTCTGGCCACGTCCGTGGCCAGTAGACGTTGCACCTTTCCTAGGATGGTCCTTATCCTTTCCTCCGACGGTGAGGCCCGCCGCGCTGCTGTGTCGAACTGTGCTCCCAGAAACAGGGCGACTTGCGACGGGACCAGGTGGGATTTTGGACAGTTGATGGAGAACCCCAGGTCCGTGAGCAGCTGGACGGTCTTCGCAGTGTGTTCCATGGCGAGCTCCCTTGTCCTTGCCCGTATGAGCCAGTCGTCCAGGTAGGGGTAGACGTGGATCCCCTGCAGGCACAGCCGCGCCGCACTTGGTGAACACCCTGGGCGCCGATTTTAATCCGAACGGGAGGGCCTTGAACTGGTAGTGCCGCCTTTGGACCACGAACCTGAGTAACTTTCGGTGTCTCTTTAGAATGGGGATGTGGAAGTATGCATCCTCCAAGTCCAACGACGACAGGAAGTCGCCCTCCTCCAGTTGTCCCAGCACATGCTGGAGGGTGACCATCCGGAACTTCTTGCCTTGATGTATTTGTTTAGTCGTTGCAGGTCCAGGATGGGACGCCATCCTCCTGTCTTTTTCCTTACGAGGAAGTATCTTGAGTAAACTCCGGAGCCCTGAAGCCTCTTCTGGACGAGCTCGATGGCACCTTTCCTGAGCATCGCCCGTACTTCCAACAGCAGTTGCGGGACGTGATTTTCCGTTCCTGGCCACGGGAGGAATGCAGGGGCACCTCTTCTGGAACTCGAGGGCGAGCCCCAGGGCCAGGGCATCTAGCACCCAACGTTCGATGGAGATGGACTCCCACACGCCGGCGAACTTTGTCAGCCGGCCTCCCACCAGGGTGCTTCGGCGGGGGCCAGACCCGACAGACGGTTCAATCCTGCTTGGAGGCCGCTTTGCCTCCTTGACCACCTTGGCGACGACGGCGGGATCCACCTGACTTGCCGCGTCCATAATAGGCCTCCTGTGACGAAGACCTTGCCGCTTGACAGTAAGTAGAGGCGCTGCTGCCTGCTCCCTTGGAAGCACTCGGCCTGCCTCTGGAACTCTGAAAGGACGGCCGTCGTCGTTGGAGGACACCCAGTGCCTGGGCCATCTCCGTGTCCGTCTTGATTGCCTGAAGGGATTCATCAACCGCTTTGCCAAAAAGGTTGTTCCCATCGAAGAGCATGTCCAAAACCTTGGTCTGAACGTCTTGGCGGAAATCCGTCGCCCTGAATCATCCTCGTCGTCTCAGGCAAATGCCGTTGCCCAACTGACGGAAACAGGTGTCGGCGATGTCCGTGGCCACCGTAATGGCGTGGTCTGAGGCAATCTCACCTTCCTGCAAGAGTTCCAGGGCCTCGGCGCTCTTGGCATCCGGAAGGAAGTCCAACAGCGGGGCGATCTTGAACCACAACTCCCTGTCGTAGCGGGCTATGATGGCCAGGGCGTTGGCTGCCTTGACGGTCGTCGCTGCAGATGTGATGACCCTTCGTCCCATCGCATCCAGTTTCCTACCCTCACCGTCCGGAGGGGAGGTTGAAGTTGAGGCCGATGCCCCCCCCCCGCTTTCTTCTTGGCCGCTGCCGAAACGACCGAGTCCGGGGTTGGTTGCGCCCTAAGGCACAAGGGGGCAGCGTCAGGGACCCGGTACTTCTTCTCGTACCGGTCCCTCTTCGCAGGAGCCGTGGCAGGGTTCTTGAGGAGGGCGAGCCCCTCATCCCAGATATCATCTAGAAGTGGTATGGCGAGGAGCGTCTTCCTTTTAGCCTCGTGCCGCTGGTAGAGGAACCCCTCCTTTTCCTCGGGGCAGAGCTGGAAGAGCTTGGATGCCCTGGAGATCATTGCATGGAAGGATCCAATCTCGTCGGGCGGGGAAGGCCCATCCCGTCGTCACCACCGTCGTCATCCGTCCCAGTCGTAGCCGTCTCTGTTCCCGTGTCATCCCTCGGATCTGGGGAAGGAGATGAAGGCCTTGAGGGCCGCGTAGGCTGGAAGGGCGATGGGGGGGGGTGAGTTCTCCTCCGCTTGCTTGGAGGGCTTCCTGACGGTCCAGGCTCTGCTGGGTCGTCCATTGGGGGTAAGGGCAACCTTGTCCTCATCTCTGTGCACAAGGTGTGGATAGCCATCAAGATTGCTCCTGAGCAGTCCTGTGGCCCAGGCACCAGCTGCGACGGGCGCAATGTTGGGGAGTGGAATCCACCACCTCCATAGGAACCTCATCGGCCTCACCGTCGCTTTCTTCATCCGCCCCGTCGGGATCCCTCCCGTGGGACCAGACTTCCTCAGACCTCCTGTCCAGGATCTTCACGACTTCAGCCAGCTCCTGTTCAGAGGCTGTACCTGTGTCCGTAATGGCCAACGCCCCCGCCCCTCTTTTTCCACCAGGGTTTTCACAGGGTTCTTATCGATGGGCTGAAAAGAGGATTCCCTCAGCGTTGGCAGGGAAACTCTGGGCCCCGAGGTCGCCTCCACTGGGGTAGGCTCCACAGGCTTCGCCAGGGCCGCCACGATTCCCTTGATAGAGGCCTTAGCCGGGTGAATCAAAAAGCCTTGACGACTTTGGATGCGCTTGAGGCCTTCACCTTGGGGGGAGGGTCGCCGCCTCGCTCCCCCTCGGCTGTCTCCGTCGGGAACGACCGGGACTTCTCCCGAAGCTTACCCGGGTTCTCCGACTTCCTTTTCCCCGAGCCAGAGCATTGGCTCATGGTTGATGGTGTCAGTGAAAGTTCGCCCTGCCTGGCAGCCGAGGAGCCCGACCGTTCGGCGCTCCCGTGTGCCCGCGGACTCGCAGTGCTTTGCCTTTTGTTGGGCCCCCGTCGCCAGGGTGCCCTCAAAGGTCTTAGAAGACCGCTCGGACCTCTTCTTCTCACCTGCTGATGGGCTCTTCCCCTCCAGCCAGTTGGTGAGGCGGATCCGCCGATCCTTCATGGTCCGTTCCGACGTGTTCTTTCAAAACGCAGTCTTTCTCCACGTGCATTTTGTCTTTGTGAAGGCAGTAGAGGCATCTTGAATACTCGTCCTCCTTGAAGACATTCTGCAATCCACATCCAGGGCAGCTCCTGAACAGCTTGGATCTGAGTGTCGTGCTCCCTTTTTCCTGGGCCATGTCCACGCGGGGTAGGCCTCAAAGAATCTTCTGGAATCCCCCAAGAAGCGGGACTCGACGAAAACTTCGCCCTTGAGGGGCGTAGAAAAATCCGAAATGGGTCCCCGTTGATCGGAAGTAGAAACGGTGGAGCTTGAGGCTCGATTGACCAAAAAAATGAGGTTTAACTCTTTGAAAAATCGCAAAACGCAGTAAAAGCTCATGCTATATTATAGCACGAGGACTCCCAACACTTGAACGTGCGGTAAAAATTTGAAGATGGCTGCCAGAGGAGGGGCTTAGGTAGAGGGCAGTCATTGGCTGGGGGCAGTATGACCCAGAGACCAGTGACTGGTTATTAGGAGAAAGACAGTTCAGAAACAAACTGATTTTTTCTTTACCGAGGATTCCCAGCCTGACGACGGGGAATATTCATGAGCATGTGAATCCATGCCAGACCCCATGCGGGAGAACAGAGATTTGGTGATATTGTATGTATATATGTTCTATAAAAACAATAACATATCAATTGACCTTGGAAGTCTGCTTGCATTCACAGTAATTTAATAGTATGGATCTAGATAAACAGATATTAATGATACATATGGTGATCCATTCTTGTATGAAAATATCACATTAGTGAAATCATAACCATATTTTTCGTAGTGTACTTGGAAACAATGCTATTTGATGCCACTTCCTGTTTTGTCTAGGGGTGAAAGGTTGTGTTTCCTTGCTTCCCGGGATGTCACTTTAGGGTGGGGTCAAATGACATCACTTCTGGTGATGTCATCAAAGGTCAAGGGTCGTGAGGGGTAGGCCACTTTTTTTTTTGGTGTCCTGGCCCATTACTTGTCCCAGTCCGACCTTGCCGGTCCTAGGGACTTACAAACCCTAAAGATTTTAACTGGGAACACTCCATGTTGGCCTATGGCCTATTGAATAATTTTGGGACACTAACCATGAAGTTCTATTTTAGGAACAGTTCGGTTTGCTGACCTGTATTGGTGTTAACTTTATTAGTGGTGACTTCCTACATTGAAATAACCCGCTTTTTCAATCCTGGAGTAGGTTTAAGTATTTTAATAAATTTGAAAGTGCTTTTGGGTCTCAGGGTCACCTGAACAACTGTGTCTATGTTTGTTGGTGTCTAAATTGCTTTTTGTTCCTAGGCCTCTAAGTGCCCTAGGACTCTGCTGTACTTTAAGGGTGACACAGGACATTTCTGTCGATTTACTGGGAACTGTTAAGATACATTACTTAACTGTAACTACTACTTAACGGGTCTGGTACTTGTAGTAAAAAGGTGAATTAAAGGGTGGGTGAATTTATTATGCAACTGCTGTCTCTATCCTCTTCTCTTTCCTTGGTAACCTGTTTTCAGGCTCTCGAAACAATAGAATTACTCACCTTTTAAGGATCACTTGTGGAACACAAACGCATCATTTCTAACCTTTACCTAACCTTCACCCTTGGTCTCTGGTGTGAACTGAAACAAAGTAACAAGCAAATCAATCCTGTTTCTTTTTAAAGTATACCTTTGCTGAAATATTCTCAGGCTTAGTGCGTTCCAGTATTCCATTTGGTATTACCCTAGATGTTGC
Source organism: Ambystoma mexicanum (assembly GCF_040938575.1). Lineage (NCBI taxonomy): Eukaryota > Metazoa > Chordata > Amphibia > Caudata > Ambystomatidae > Ambystoma > Ambystoma mexicanum. The sequence goes on from NC_090923.1 coordinate 647,242,477, forward strand.
TTTTACTTGTACATTCATGTAAATAAGTTCCACCTCCATACTAGGTTAACCCACTTTTGATGTTGTGCTACTGTTGGAGGAATTACACAGGATATAGTCTTTATATAGAATAAACCACTATTTTTTAAAACTGACAGTGTGGATATTCCCTGCTTTGTACTTCTGCTTCTTAACAGGCCTATGTCCACCCTACCTCCCCTCCCGAGAGTAAAGCCTAGACTGCTCCGCCACCCTACCAATTGGAGTCTGGCCTAGCTTGATGTGTGTAGACCGTTCTGCAACCATAGGGGATTCTTCCTGAAGGTCCCCAGGGCCCCTGTAGGAAAACCCCTCCTAGCAGAAGTATGGGGATGTTTCTGGATTAAAGATCATTTGGTCTGAATTGTTCTACTTATGAGAGCGGATACACAACAGGGATACCAGAATCCCCCCTCAAAGCCACTGAGTTGTCCATGCATTCAGAACAGCGGGTTAAGCTATTAGAAACTATAAAAAAGTAGTCCTTGATGCCTTTAACAAAGGAAATCATGTAACGGATACAACTTTCCATAACAATTGCCAGTAGAAATGCACTAGTTAGGTTTATAGTCCCTAATTTGCTCTATGGGTTTGCCAATATTCCATTCTAGCTCACTAGCAAATTCATTAAGATATGCAAAATGGCCTTTGAGACATTGGTTCTGGCTGGCAAAAATCTCAGGGTCTCTTTGGAACATATCCCATCCGACTGGAGGGTTGCAGTTTCCAGACTTGTATTTGTATTCATTCGCAGTTTAGTTACACGATGCGTACAATGACAGGAAACAACAAATGTCCACCCTCAGGTCCAAATGGAGATTTCCCAAAAGCGCCACAATACCAAAGCATCTTTTCTGGCATTTCCTGAGAAGTGCAATCTGGAGGTTGGGGCTTGATCGGGTCCCACCAAAAATACCTGGGGGTTAAGGAGCTTCAGTAGCTCAGAGTGCAGTAGCTATATATCGAGCAGATTTTACTTCGGGAGACTTTACCCTTATGTGGCAGTTCAAGCAATGATGCAGCCTATATGGTTGAATGGACAAATACGCTGGATGGGGAGAGGGGCATGGAGGGAATCAATATGGCTATTGGATTTGGGGAACTTTCAGGCAGAGAACCAGTTGTGAAGATATATTAGAATCAAGTTGGGACAGGTAGCGAAGAGATAGGGTGATCCCTGCACGTTCCACAGGAGATTCCACTCCTTGCATGTGTTCACTGCAGACAACTTCAGGCTTGTCCATTTACACACTGCTTTCTAATAATCTTTCAGAGGCACATACAGGAGCAAAGGAAGTATGTTGGTATAGCAGAGCAGTCAATGAGAGCCTTCCAGCATATAAGGGTGGTCCACCTCAATGAAAAATTGCAAATTATATACTATAAGACTGGCCTGCCTATATAACAGACTCATTTTCAGAAATTGTAACAAACATTTGACTGGTGATGTAAGCATTGCAGTTGCCTCAGAGCTATGTTCCCAGTAAGATGTGTGCATGTACACTTGACGGGCTTTCCTCTGGGTGAGGCTCAGAAAAGGATTAGCAGCGCGCTCAGACAATTACCACTTTCTCAAGCACTCATAGTGCACAAGCCACTGCAGTTACCGGTCACTTGCTTTTTCTGTTATGAAAGATATTGTGGTCTAGCCCCGTGTACATTACCCCACTATGTGACGTGACCTGTAAAATATTTTAATTCAATTAATTTTCTGCGTAAGAATTTTGGCTATGCAAATTTCATGCTCAGCCTCTCCTACTTTAGCAGTGGTAACATTGCCCTATATGGGGAGATGGTAATTCCAATATCAATTGAAAGGCCTGCAAAGAATTATGGATATGGAACTATTCCTGGTACTACCCATAGCATGAGAGCAACAGGTAGACATAATCTACAAGGATTTTCAGGCAAGCTGCATACTTTTCACATTCTCATTGTTCCTTTGGGTACAGACTTGAATGAATGCTACGGTAATTCAGATATCTCCTATCTATGAATGATTTAGCTATGCATTTGTATAATCTGACCCAATGTTGTTAATGAGGGGGGTGTTGCATAGAATCATTTTTTTATTATTATGTTTTATAGTTTGCATACAAACTTAAAATTTCACATGTTGTGAATAAAATATTTCTTGGCATATAAAAAATAGGAAAGGATATGAGGAAAAATGAGAACGCCTAGTGTATTCTTGATTCATACAAAGGTTCTAGTTACTTGGCTTAACCTCCATGATTTTTTCCCAAAATTGAATTGTCCTGAAGATAAGCTATTTATTGTTGCTGGATATGATCTTTGACCATCTCTCGTTGAGGTCATACTGCACTCGTTCTCGATGTAGCATGTCTCCATATTTACACTGCAAAATTATTGTGTGCATGCAGATTCATGACATGTTCTTACACTGCACATAATATCATGGTAAGGCTTCAAATGGTTTTTGCATGCAAATCATTGTGGACATATCAATGGTTAATTCGGAAAAAAAATAATCCATAAACCGTATTACAAACAATACACAGAAATACAACAAAGTTTGAGATTAGTTAAAAACAATCAAATCCATAGGACATAATTCATACAGAGGGATAAAAAAGCCTTTTAACATGATAAAAGAAGATGCCTGTGCTATCTCATCTTACAAAGACATTGTTCCACCGAAACCAGGCTTTTCAAAAGAATTCTACACAACCCCAAGCCACTGGAGTGGTTTCAGCGCGCAACAAAAAGATCAAAGCAGGTCTAACTTGACTAAAACTTGCGTTTTTAAGCAATAGAATAGTCATCTTTCTTATGTCCTGATAAGCCGGACAAAACATTACAAAGTGTAAAAGATCTTCCTCTGGCCAATCACAGCACGGACATGCTGTGGGCTCTTCCATGCACGTCCCGTTCTTTGTTCTCATCCCAAGCCATAAGGAGTTAAAACATGCCCGGGTCAATGACCAATGATCAGAGGGCTTATGGCTGTGCAAGAGATGTGGCTGAATGCCCTCTGAACCAGAAATAAGCATATACTTTCTATTAGACTGAACACTGAGCCCAGCTGTTTCTCTTGCTTATATTGGCTAACGCAGACAGAAACAAAAGGACAGAAGGACAACGCAGGTTCTGGGCATTCAACTGAGCGATGCATTTATAAATATAGGACAGCCAGGGTATTTTAGAACTTGACAGGCCAGTAGTCAAAGCTCTGATAATCATATGTGTTAGAGAAGCTTTTGTGTACCACCACACCGCCAGCCAATGCGACAGAGGGGCTGTCTGCCAATCATCACCAATATGGGGAGTTCCAAGTTCAATATGTGTGGCAAAATTAGGTGCTGAACTCAGTAAACCAAGGAGTTTCTTTAAGAAGGCGATTTCAATGGTTTTAATTGGGGTAACTTTCTCCATGCCCCACAAGGCTGCCCCATGAATGGTAGCCGCCTTTGTTTGTCCTCTATATACCTCTAGGATCAATTTAATCGGTTGCCCATTGTGGCCATATGCAAATTTCAAAATCCCTGTCAGATATTTATGCAGAACCTGCTCTTTATGTGCATTGGAGGGCAACAGCCTTCAGTAACAGTCCAGGAAACCGTACCATCTGCTGAGGGATATTTTAATGTAATCATGAAATGTGTGCTAAGCATTCCAGAATCCTCGCCATCTTTTTTCAATCAACAATGAATTGCATAATGACTCAGTTTCAAGAGAAGGCACTGTTGTACCTCGGATCAGTGCTACTTTTAGCTTATCGGACATACCCAAATGATTAATTTCAATGGAGCTCCCTAAGGAACTGCTGTTTAAGCTGGGGTAAGGAAGGGACGACAAAATAATGATAGAATAGATTCTGTGTCCACTAGATTAATTTCACTGCCTTTGGCAGGATTACAAGTGGGTATCCAATAAGATTGTTCTCTTTTGGAGTCAAAAAGAAGTTTGAATTGTCAGTAGGGGTATTTTTTAGGCAAGTCGAAATATATATAAAATCGGAAAAATATTGTTTTATAAGTCAAATGTCTTTCCACCTAGTTATCCAGGCTTCTTAAAATATTTTCTACCCATGAAGTTGCTCTTCAGATAAAGCAGAGATATTATTAGAGCTCACTCTTGTGCTGCTGCTCTGCTAGTACCACTGTGCCGAAACAGGTCAGAGGAACTTCATGGCAAGGCTCCTATATGTCCAATATTTCCTTTTTTTGTTAGGTGGATTTTCGCTCCCAATTGTCTTTGCTTGGTGAATGTCCCTGTTTTTAGCACCCTCAAAACAGGCACATTCACCCAAAGACAATTGCTGGCATGGGGCTCTTATCTGTAGGCAGCGCCGATCATTAGTAAGTGCTACAATGCTCTGTTTTTTCAGGGTAATGTAATGTTGATGGTAAGCAGTGGCACCGAAATTCCGATTATCATGTCGGGGTGCCACAATTCGAGTGTAATTATTCTCCTGACTCATGCATTTTAAGCGGCCTGTTCTCCTGACACCTGAAATGCTGTATTCTTGGGCACATGAACACTTATTGGTAGGTTTTCTGCACACACTTTTTCGTAATTAATCCATCTGGCAAATATACCATGCCTGAATGATTAGCCCGCCACATGAGTGATCATTGATATTTGTTCTTGGCAGCACACATGATTCCTACACCACTCCCGCCCCCCTCATGCCCCACCCCGAGTGGCATAAAACATTCTAGATTGCCCCTGAGCAGTGTTATTTTCCATTTGGCGAATGTAGAACCACAACTAAACCCATTTTTTACACCGATCAGATAATGCTTACTTTTGGTACATTCATGTATTTTTCTGCACAGGTACCGTGGCAGATAGGGGAACATATGTAAATCAATCCGAGATCTCAATAACGCATAAAACCTTTGCTTTTGTAGCCAATATATTTGGAAAAAGTACAAAATGCACCTTTTATATTGATGTGTAAAGAATTGCAGTGGCTGTTGGGGGTGAGGGGTAGCAGAAACCCTTCCACACTCCGTTCAGAGATGATGGCTCATTAACTATGCATGCTCACAAACGGGTTTATTCTCAGTTGCGCACATGGAAAATAATGTACACACAGGAGCAAACCATGTCTGCACTCAGAGGATAATTATTAGAAGGAACATTGGGGATATACAATTTCACCTCATTTAGGGCTTCCTTTCAATTCAGGGGTTCTGGGAAATAGTCGAGAGATGAACATCCCACTAAGACCCAAGTAAAGGTTTTTAGAAATGTTATCCAAGCTTTACAGGCCTGCTCCTAATTTGTTTTAATTTTGGCTAATATGTGGTACTTTAGCATCACCTATAATCTGAAACTATTGCATTGGAGTAGGGATAGTAGGGAGATGGGATGTGAAGAGGGACACAGATTGTGGTGTTTTGGCTTTTTCCCCACCATTTGAGCACCCAGGGCCATGCCAGTCCCCATGGTCATTCCCGCCAAATAAATCCCCAATGATAGAGGATCTGCTTGATCTGCCAATCGTGAAATCTTGAATCCATCAGAGTTCTTAAAGGAAAAGATGATATTTTTAGGTTGGAGGGCCTGGTTTGGTAGGCAGCTTTTTAGAGAGGGAAAATACTTTGCGGTCTGAGTGCTGTTTTTATTTAGTTCATCAGTTTCAGAACTAAGTAGTTTAACTCCGTCAATTGTGTTCTGTCCTTGTTAGGACACTGTATAGAGGGGGGAGGGAAAAAGGGGAGGGCGATGAAGGAGCAGTGGAGGTGATGTAGCATATGGCTAGGAAACGCATGGCAGAAGCATGAGAAAAAATAAAGACGTTTATACACAGCATGAGTGCTCCAATTACTTACCGGTAATCTTCATTACTCCTAGTTCTACTTTTCCGCGTAACAGTACTTACCTCATGAGGCCCCTGCCTACGACACAGGACCTTCTTTTACTTCTTGTATTCCCTATAACTCCTCCCCCATAACCCTGTCACTCAGTTTCAAATTAGCAAGCCGGAGCACGGGAAGCTCCGGAACCCGCCAAATGCCCGTCCCTTGTCAGAACATTGATTTGACTGGGTGTACGCCTTGGACATGGTCTTTGTAAGAATAGATACAGACTTTGCAGTTTGCGAGCTGTTCTTTTTATCCAATTCCTCATCCGTGGTGGAGTGAAAGAGGTCACTACCCTTGAATGGAAGCTCCAATATGCATTCCTGGACATCAGGATTAAACTTAGTAGCCCAGAGTCAGGCAGTCCTCCTCATGTCTGTGGCAATGCAGATGGCCCAGCCAGAGGTAATGATGTGGGCCACGGTGGACACCATGCTGTCCTGCGCTACCAGCCTGGCTTCTCCTAGGCCGGGCTTGAAGCGCGCTTGGCTCTGTGCCGGAAGTTACAGGAGAAAGTCTGCAATTTCCCGGCAGAGCCTTTGGTTAACGGCTGCCAGCATGGCATCCACGTTGGCTTGACGCAGGTGCAAGGAGGCATTGGAGTACAGCTTTTTCCCGTACGCCTCCAAGATCTTCTCCTCCTTGCCTAGCAGCGTCGAGGACGAGGTGGCCAGGGACGTAGGAGGTTTAGAGAAGAGTGACGCTGTAGCGATCACAGAAGAGTGCGGTTGAGATGCGCCGAAAGCAAGAGTGTATCCCCCTCCATCTGCCTATACTAGGCGTCAAGGTTCTGATTGACAGGTTGGGCCGAGTGAGGCTTGAGCCACCCCTTCTTGGCCAGGGAAACATCATCTTTCTGCATTGGGATCCCCGTTTTGGTAGGGGGCGTTAGGGTGAGGACTTCTGCCAAGACCCCCTCCTCAGGCTGCTCTACCACGGGCTGAGGAAGGCCCAAATATTCTGCCAAACCTGCAAGGCGCTCATGGAGGCCCTGGCTCCATGAACGCGTCAGGGTCCTCCTCCTCGTCAGTGTTCACCAGGGCACTCAGAGGGTCTGGAGCGGAAGGCGGAGTACTGAGGGCTGTAACATAGTGGCCGGAGCCAGTGGCTGCTGCGGAGGCTGGTGTGGAACCGCCTGTAATGTGGGAGGCAGGGAAGCTGGAATCCAAGGAGCAGGCGGGGACTGCGCTGGGGCCTGTGGGGCTGGAGTCATAGGAGGAATGACTATGGATGCCTGTGGAGTGACCGGAGGGAGCATGTCCCTGATTGTATCCCGAAGGATGGTCCCCATCTGGGGAGTTCTCATCAGCGCTAGGACCCTTTCGAAGAACCGGTCTTCGGAGACTGAAGAGGTGGCAGGTGATATTGACAGAGTGGCTGGAGGCTGCTGGGGCCAGGGCACACTCTGCCTGGGGTGCAGGGGAAACTTGCCCTGCGGTGCTGATGCATAAGCTGTAGGCCACGTACCTGGTTGACACCAGTCCCACCTTGTAACTCATTCCTCTACCCGCTCCGTTCCTAGGGGAGGTATCGGACGAACAGCCAATTTATTTGGCGCAGCAGCCATTTTGTTGAGCTGCGTGCCGAAAACATGGTGCCTGGCTCACTGGACCCAGCGTCTTCCTAGACGTTTGGTATTGGAACTTAAGGCCTATCCCGCATCTCAGGACAGGACCTGGCAGGCGTATTGCCCTTCGCATAGCTGCTGGTAGTGCTGCGTGAACGCACCCCCTCGGACATGATGCCGGTACTAGGACATTGCCCCTCGGGAGTAACCCTGGTAAAAGAACCTTGTGGTCCCTCAACACCATCACAACGGAAGGCTCTGGAGACCCCTTGGCCGTGACGCTGGTAGCTGGACTAGCCTCGGTACGTGTGCTGGTGCGAGAACCCAAGAAGTTCCTCCCGCTCGGGCGCTTCCTAGGGAAGGAGTTGCCCTTACGGAGTGCAATGGTAAATAGAGGCCTTGCCTTTGGCCTCAAACGATGCTTGACGAAGTCCTTTAGGTTCTCCGGAGGCGACTTCTGGAAGAGCTCCCTCCACAAAACTAGCCTGTTCTTCATTACACATGGGGTCAGTGCATCATATGTGGAACAACCCTCCCAGCTGTAGTCGGGGCCAAGGCAGAGGAGGCAAAGAGCGTGGGGATTGGACGTAGGGAAGAGCCCCCTCACAGGCTGGACACACGCTGAAGTCAACATGCGCAGGGGAGGAGTGTGGCATCGAAGGACCAAGTACCTAATTGAAAAGAAAAAGACAGAAGAATATCCGGGGAAGAGCACATGATATGATATGATATGGCATTTATAACGCGCCTATATACAAGTGTTTCAAGGCGTGACGAGGCAAGGGAGGGGAAAACAGTAGAAGACAGACAACGATCCTACTAGGCCAGGTGTCATTCAGATCGTGCAAGTGCGAGGGTAGGGGGAAAGGAAAGAGTGCCAGGGAAAGGGGAACGTGCAGTGCAGTACATGGGAAAGAAGAAAAAATGCGATAATTAAAACGGCCTGATGGTGGCAGGTGCAAGGTAAGAGCAGACATAAGTGCTGGTAAGGGGACTGAAGGGATACAGAACCAGTCCCCAAGTGCAGGGGGTTGCCAGGGAGGCAGGGCAGGTGAGCAAAAGGCGGGACCTGGCCCCAAGATCGGAAAGGGTGGCCAGGTAACCGGTGCAGAATCGGCAGGGAATTTCAGCAGGGGAGAGAGGCAGAGAAAGCAGAAGCAATGAGGAAGGTTTTGAGGTGTTTCTGGAACCGGAGATGGTTCTCCTCGAGTTTCAGGGAGGTAGGAAGGCTGTTCCAGAGGGAGGCCTCAGCCGAGGAGAGAGATCGACCACCAACTCGTTACTTGGAGAAGCGGATAACTCTGAGGGAGTTGGAGGCAGATGAGTGAAATGCCTGAGAAGGAAGGCATTTAGGAAGAGAGTTGAAGGTAATGCGGTCCCAGGCCCCAGAAGGCCTTGTGGATAATGCAGAGGGTTTTGAACATAATCCTTGCAGCCACTGGGAGCCAGTGCAGAGATTTCAGTCCTGGAGAGATACGATCCCTGGGCTTGAGGCCAAGGACAAGTCTCGCAGTCCTGTTTTGGATAAGTTGCGGAGAGTAGAGGCAGGCAGATTTAGATAGAGGCTGTATTACATGTCCGAATACATACCCAGGAGCGCTGGTGAATTCAGCCTGTTCCCGCCGACGTGGAAAAGGGGACTGGGGAGTGGCACCGGTGGGCGGAGTCAGGAGAGCGCATGCTCCCAGGGCCGCGCCCCTGCGCACCTCAAAATTTGGTGAAAAAGGTTCCATCTCCCGTCCCTCGCGAAGGACTCCCATACAGTATGTGAGGAAAGGGGACAGGGCGTAAAAGTAACAGATTCATAATCCACCCTATAATATGCCATACAAGAATGGGGAGGTGAAGGAGTGTTAGGTCCTAATGAAACAGAGGGAACAAATGTTTGACGTAGCAAGTCTATCCCACTCCCATGAGGGTTGTCTCCCCTCATGTTGTCCTCCCTTGGATAGCCTCCCCCAGGGTCAGGAAGCAGGAAGCTTCTGCCTTTCGCTGGCCACATGAGAAGAGACTTTCCCTGGGAAAGGAGTGACTACATAACTAGATTTGTCACATTTGCTTGAAGTGAAGAGCCGAATGTATACCTTTTTAACGGTGAAGTCCCATATTCAATCGTCAAGTACAAGCAGATATTGGGAAGAGGTGGATGGTGCAGAATGGTCTTTGCTGAAAAGAGTTGCTGCTGCTACGATGGTGGAACACGCCAGAGGATGGCACATCACGCATAGTTTGTTGTCAGTTAAGGACGGATATTCAAGTCCACTTTTTTCACCACTGGGGAGAAGAGAGATCTGAAGTGCTTTCCCCACCACATCAGATTACAAGTGTATGCCTGACTTTTCCGCTGCCCTTAGCAACAAGACAGAATATAGAACCCCTTAGTCTAATTGGGGACTTTATGGTACTGGGATCCCCAACTATTCTATTAGACCTGTTACCAGTCATGGAAGGCATTAGCCGATCGACAAACATACTTCTTCAGTGCCCTCCGAACCTCCATCTTGGACATCTGCAGGGCTATCAGATGTTGGTTCTGGAGGAAGAGGAAGAGACGGGTCCTTCAGTAAAGTAGGAGAGATTATAGCAGACTTTAAAGCAGGGTCCGTCATTGGAGCAGCTGGCTGTGGTGGCACATATGAAGCCACTGGCCGAGGGCACATAGGTTGGTCTTGTAGAGCTGCGAGAAGCACTTCTTTCATGAGGATTTGACAGAAGGACCTGGGGGGACCTCAGTAGCTAGTCACTGGGGGTGGGGGGACAGAAAGAGGTGGGCCTGAATATCACATCACACTGGAAGACCATTCCACCTCGGGGTAGAATGGAGGAAGACCCAAGAAAACTAGCAGGGAAGTGGTGGGGGTGTGAATCCTAGCCTAACCCCTACATGCTGCGAAGGAGCCAGTTAAACTTCCCCCAGTGAGGTTCCATGTCTTAAAATCGTGGCAAAAATTGCTGTGAATACATAATATTGCGTCAAAAATGCTGTGTTTTTTTGTCCCACAATCATGTAAAGGACGCAGGGGACACCCCCGCAACCCGTGGACCCATTATACCATTTAAGGGGGGCAGGGAACACCAACTCCCCGTAAATGTTATAATGGGGTACACCTTTACCGGGTCAAATCACAGCATTTTTGCTGCAATTTGGTTTACCCACGACATTTTTGCCACAATTTGATTACCTGATGACCCCAGTGGCTGCCAGGAGTCAGATCGTGACCTAGTGATGGTATAACTATTTGTCATTTTGTGCTGCTGGTGTGGTGCAGCCAATGTGGCTGTGTAGGCCCTGGGGATCTCTGAGAAAGAATGGTGGGCAGGGGTCCACCCCACAACCACACACCTCTGTAGACCCTTGGGCACTGACCCAGTAAGCGGTGCGGGTAAGGCATTGGATCGAAGTTCGGTATGAGGTGAAATATCCTCAGGAACTTTGTTCCAAGTACAAGCATTGTTAGAGTCCTAAGCAGCCTCTGGCCAGTGTCTGGTATGAGACCATTGCAGGTCCTCAAGGCGAGCACTAGTGAAGTCTCCACAGAGACCTCACGGCAAACAGCAATAATGCAGCGCTCTTGCTTCTCTAATCCCCATAAAATTGTTGCCCAGACAGTGTGCCGAAGAAAAAAGGGTTTTACTCACCATTTTACTCAGGAGAAAATTCCTGAGGTGATCCAGCAGGGACATCTGGAAGATGTCTTCCCACTGCACCAGGCAGCACTGCAGGAATTTGACTGAAAATGTATTGCAGAGTGCACAGGTGTGCTCGCGTTGGAGGCCGCAAGCAATGTAAACCAAGAATGTAAGGAACTGCTGCTGTGAATGACCTGTAACACCTGGTCTTACCGAGAACCCCTCTTTACACACAGCATACATGGGAGGGTAGAAAACGGGAAAAATCAAAAAAAATAAAAAAATTCAAGCTACAGCAGAGAAGCATCAAGTGCTGCGTCATGCGTCTGACCCGGAAAAAGGGATTTGAGGGGAAGGAGCATGGGAGATGGAGCCTAGGGCATGGCTGCAGTCCCCCGTCGCTTATACAATTCTTAAAGCGGATGGTGTGCTAGGGTTGATAGGTCACTAGTCCCATCCCCACTCAGCAGGAACTCACAAAAGCATGAAGGAAAGGGGGGGCGGGACACAGAAGTAAACCGCGTTACAGTAACCCCTGATAAGTATGGAACAAGTTACTTACCTGTAACTGTTGTTCTCCAGCATGGGTCTGGCATGGATTCACATGCTCATGAATATACCGCGTCGTCAGGATGGGAATCCTCGGTAAAGAAAAAATCAGTATCAGTTTCGTTTCTGATCTGTCTTTCGTAGTAGTAACCAATCACTGATCTCTGCGTCATACTGACCACATCCAATGACTGTCCTCTACCTAAGCCCCGCCTCTGGCAGTCATCTTTAGATTTGGTAGCACGTGAAGTGGCAGTATGACCAAGTGAAGAGCCGCAGAGGGGTAGGCGGGAGGACTCGCATGTGAATCCATGCCAGACCCATGCTGGAGAACAACAGTTACAGGTAAGTAACTTGTTCCTTCTCCAGTATGGGGTCTGGCATGGATTCACATGCTCATGAATAAAAGAATACATAGCAGTACACACATGCACAACCACGGGAGGTGGCAACAGGCTCAACATTAAGCAATTCTTACCTCCTCACCCGGCTCACCTTAGGCGAACAGATTGCGCAGCACTGCTTGGCCGACCCTGGACGCCTCGCTGGAATCCCGATCGACGCAGTAGAATTTCGTGAAGGTGTGCGTTGACCTCCACGTAGCAGCCCTGCAGATGTCCAGCAAGGGCACACCAGATAGGAACGCTGTGGTAGCTGCGATAGCTCTGGTGGAATGGGCTCTCGGGCGGCCAGGCAGCCGTTGGTATGCCAACCGATGACAGTACATGATACAGCCGGAGAGCCATCTGGAAATGGAGGCCTTTGAGAGAGCCTTCCCCTGATTGACAGGTCCAAAGTTCACAAAAAGTTGTGACGTCTTCCGAAAACACTTTGTGCGGTCCACGTAAAACTTCAGCGCTCTAGCCACATCCAGCGAGTGCAAACTCCTTTCGGCCGGCGACGGGAAGAAAACAGGCAACACCAAGGGTTCGTTGAGGTGGAAGTCCGACGGCACCTTGGGCATGAAAGAGGGGTGCGTCCTGAGCACTACCCTCGTGTCGTGAAAAGTCAAGTACGGGGGCTTGCAGGAAAGGGCCTGTATCTCTCCCACTCTTCGTGCGGAGGTGATGGCCACAAGAAACGCTGTTTTCCACGACAAGAACTTCAACGGAGCCGAGTGCAGAGGCTCGAAAGGAGGTCCCATGAGCTTGGTCAGCACCACGTTGAGCTCCCACGCCGGGGCCGGAGCCTTCACCGGCGGGAACGATCTGAACAGTCCCTTCATGACTTCTTTCACCAGACGATGAGAACACAAAGACGTCCGTCCCGTGGTTCTGGTGTATCAGGAGATCGCAGCAAGATGAATCTTGATGGACGCGTGCGCCAGTCCAGCCTTGGCCAGCGTCAGAATGTACGGCAGTACCTGGGGAGCCGTAATCCGTAGAGGGTTAATCTTCTGTGCGTGGCACCAGACAGAGAACCTCTTCCATATGTGTCCATAGCATTTAAGAGTTGAGGACGCCCTGGCCTTTGCAAGAACCTCTCTGCAGTCGGCCGGTATGTCGTATCCTCCAAACTCTAACGCTGCAGGAGCCAGGCCTGCAAGTTCAGCGACTTCGGGTTGTGATGGAGGATGGTGCCTCCTTCCCTGGAGAGAAGATCCGCGTCCACTGGCAGCTTGATTGACGGGGACGCTGACAAGTCCAGAAGGTCCGGGAACCATATCTGCCTCGGCCACGCAGGTGCGACGAGGATCATTCTGCACCGTGACCTCTTGAGCTGGCTGATGAGCCGGATCAGTAATGGCAATGGAGGGAACGCGTATAGAAACAGGCCCTCCCAGGGGAACGAGAAAGCATCGCCCATGCTCCTCGGCTGGGGAAACCTGCTGGCGAACCGCCGGCACTTGGAGTTCGTCCCCGTCGCGAACAGATCGATCTGGGGTGTGCCCCACCGCCGGAAGAGGCGGTCCACTAGATCCTGTCGTAGTTCCCACTCGTGGCATGAGCGCAGCTCTCTGCTGAGCGAGTCGGCGATGGTGTTTTTTATCCCTGCCAGATGAAACGGCACCAGAAACATCCCTTGGGCGACGGCCCAATGCCACAGATCCTGCGCCTCCTTGGACAGGGCTGGGCATCTGGTACCGCCCTGCTTCCTGATGTAGAACATGGTGGTGGTGTTGTTGGTGAAGATCCTCATCACCTTGCCCTTGAGGGACGGAAGAAAGGACCTGAGGGCCCAAAACACTACACGGAGCTCCAGGACGTTGATATGGAGGGACTTCTCCGTCGGAAGCCAAAGGCCTCTCGCGTGCAGATTTTCGGTGTGCGCTCCCCACCCTTCCAGGGAGGCATCCGTGGTCACTGTCTCCTGGTGGCCGGGGGTCTGGAAGTCCATGCCCGCCGTCAGATGCGCGCGGGTGCCCCACCACCGGATCGCTCATCGGAAACTCTTGTCGAGTGTGACCCTCTCCTCGAAGCTGCCCGTCGTCTGGATCCAGCGCGCGTCCAGGAACTCCTGCAACGGGCGCATCCGGAGCCTGCACAGGCGGATGAGATAAATGCAAGAAGACATCATTCCTAGGAGGGACTTGATGGACCTTACCCTGGCCGCGTCCGCAACCAGCATCCGCTGCACCTTGCCCAAGATGGCCCTCGTCCTTTCCTCCGACGGAGAGGCCAGAAGAGACACTGTGTCGAGCTTTGCTCCCAGAAACAGTGCGTCTTGCGCGAGCACCAGGTGGGACTTGGCGTAGTTTATGGAGAATCCCAGGTCCGCGAGTAGTTGGACGGTCCTTGCCGTGTGCTCCACGGCGAGCTCCATCGTCTTTGCTCGGATGAGCCAGTCCTCCAGGTAGGGGTAGACGTGGATCTCCTCTCGGCGCCGCTGCGCCGCTACCGGTGCGAGGCACTTGGTGAACAGGGAAGGGCTTTGAACTGGTAGTGACGCCCTTAGACCACGAACCTGAGAAACTTTCGGTGTCCCTTTAGGATGGGAATATGGAAGTAAGCATCCTCCAAATCCAACGACGACAGGAAATCGCCCTCCTCCAGTTGACCCAGGACGTGTTGGAGGGTGACCATCCGGAACTTCTGTGCCTTGATGAATTTGTTCAGTCGTCGTAGGTCCAGGACGGGACACCATCCTCCCGTCTTCTTCTTCACAAGGAAGTATCTTGAGTAAACTCCGGAGCCCCGAAGCCTCTTTGGGACGAGCTCGATGGCGCCCTTCTTGAGCATCGCCTTTACCTCCAAGAGAAGTTGAGGGACGTGATGTTCTTTCCTGGCCACAGGGGGGACGCGCGGGCACCTCTTTAGAAAATCGAGCACGTGACCCTGAGCTAGGGCGTCCAGCACCCAACGGTCGGTGGAGATGGACTCCCACACGCTGACGAAGCTCGCCAGCCAGCCTCCCACCAGGGTGCTTCGGTGGGGGCCCGACCCCACGGCTGGTTCAATCCTGCTTCGACGAGGCTTTGCCGCCTTGTCCTCCTTGGTGACGACGGCGGGGTCCGCCTGACTTGCCTCGTCCCCTATAAGCTTCCTGTGACGACGAACGGGCCGCTTGACGGTAGGTGGAAAATCTGCCGCTGGAACCTTTGGAGGCACCCTGTTTGCTTCCGCCGCTCCGAAAGGGCGGCCACCGTTGCTGGAGAACCCCAAGAGCCCGGGCCGTCTCCGTGTCCGCCTTGATGGCTTGAAGGGAATCGTCCACTGTTTTACCAAACAGGTTGTTTCCGTCGAACGGCATGTCCAAGACTCTGGTCTGCACGTCCTGATGGAAGTCAGTAGCCTTGAGCCATCCACACCGCCTAAGGCACACGCCGTTGCCCAACTGGCGAAATCCAGTGTCAGCGATGTCCGTAGTAATCGTAATGGCGTGGTCCGACGCCACCTCTCCTTCCTGCAAGATTTCTAGGGCTTCCGCCCTCTTGTCTGGTAGAAAGACCAGCAGGGGGGCCAGTTTGTACCACAACTCCCTGTCGTAGCGGGCTACGATAGCCAAGGCGTTGCCCGCCTTAATCGTCGTCGCTGCCGACGAGATGACTCTGCATCCCATCGTGTCTAATTTCTTTCCCTCGCCGTCCGGTGGGGAGGGGTCGACGTAGAGGCCGCACCCCCCCGCTTTCTTCCTGGCCGCCGTGGAGACGACCGAGTCCGGGGTCGGCTGTGCCCAAAGGCACAAGAGGGTCGCGTCCGGGACCCAGTACTTCTTCTCGTACCGATCCCTTCTAGCCGGTGTCGTGGATGGGTTCTTGAGGAGGGCGAGGCCCTCATCCCAAATATCGTCTAGTAGAGGTACAGCGAGGACCGTCTTCCTCTTGGTCTCGCACCGTTGATAAAGGAAACCTTCCTTCTTCTTCTCTTCCGGGCAGAGCTGGAAAAGCTCGGATGCCCTGGCGATCATTGAGTGAAACGATCCAATCTCGTCGGGCGGGGAAGCCCGGGTGGGAGGTGACGACGGGAGATCCTCGTTGTAAACCTCGTTGTCAGTCCCCGTATCATCCCCACGTGTCGTGGACTGGGAGGAGGGCTGAACAGGGCGCAATGGCTGAAAAGGAGATGGAGGATGAATCCTTCTCTTAGGGGGAGGGCTCCCAGAAGGGCCTGGCTCCGGGTCCCCCGTCGGGAGCGGTTCCTCCGTTGGTGTCAACGGCAGTCTCGTCCTTATCTCTGAGCATAAGGACTGTATAGCCAACAAAATGGCCGCCGAGTTGTCTTGCGGCACTGGTTGAGGGGATTCCGACGGGCGGTCAGGAGCCCCGTTGGCACCCTCGACGTTCTTGTCTACTACGTCGGGGTCCCTCCCGACGGGCTGGTCTTCTTCCACGCCAACGCCGTGGCTTAAGACATTCGATCAGCTCCTACTCAGAGGTTGAGGCCGAATCCTCGATGACCTCCTCCCCCCCCTTTTTCTTCTCCATCGGAGGTTTCACGGGGGTCCTGTCGATGGCCATGAAAGAGGACTCCCTCCGCGGTGGCAGGGAGACTCTGGGCCCCGAGGTCTAGCCTCCACAGGCTGAGCCAGGGCCGCCGCGACTGTCTCGATAGAGGCCTTGGCCAGGTGGATTAAGGCTTTCACCACCTTAGGTGCGCTCACCGCCTTCTCCTTGGGGGGGAGGGTCACCGCCTCGCTCCCCCTCCGATGGGGACTTCGAGCTCGACCGGGGTCTCTCCAGGAGCTTCGCCGGGTGCTCGGCCTTCCTCTTACCCGAGCCAGAGCGTTGGCTCGTGGTTGATGGCGCCGGGGAGGATGCGCCCTGCCTGGCGCCCGTAGAGCCAGACCGTTCGGCGCTCCCGGTGCCAGCGGACTCGTGGTGCTTGGCCTTCTGTTGGACCCCCATCGCCGGGGTGCCCTCAAAGGTCTTAGAAGACCGCTCGGACTTCTTCCTCTCGCCTGACGGGCTCTTTCCTTCCAGCCAGTTGGCAAGACGTTGATGGCGGCCCTTCATGGTCCGTTCCGACATATTGCCGCAAAACGCACAGTCCTTCTCCGCGTGCGTCTTGTCCTCATGTAGGCAGTAAAGGCAAAGGGAGTGTTCGTCCTCCTTAAAGACATTCTGAAGCTGGCATCCAGGGTAGACCCTGAACAGCTTTCCGGGCGTCGAGCTTCCCTTCTCCTGGGCCATGTCCGAGATGGGCCTGAGAAAATTCTGGAGTCCTCCAAAAGCGTGGCTCGACGAAATCTTCACCCTTGAGGGGCGTAGACGAATCCGACACGGGTCCCCGTTGATCGGATGGAGAAACGGTGGAGCTTGAGGCTCTTTTGACTGAAAAAAGAGAATTTTTTCTGAGAAAAAACATGAAAAAAAGCACTAACGCTCGAGAGCAATAGCACGAGGATCCCAACACTTGAACGTGCGGTAAAAATCTGAAGATGGCTGCCAGAGGCGGGGCTTAGGTAGAGGGCAGTCATTGGCTGTGGTCAGTATGACATAGAGATCAGTGATTGGCTACTACTACGAAAGACAGATCAGAAACAAAACTGATACTGATTTTTTCTTTACCGAGGATTCCCAGCCTGACGACGGGGAATATTCATGAGCATGTGAATCCATGCCAGACCCCATGCTGGAGAAGGGTGGTTATTCCTACAACATTTTGACCTGGATTTTGATTTTGAACTTTGACTATGTTGGCACTGATGGAACATAAAATGTCTCGAAGTGTCGTATTTATGACACTTGGTAAGTCCTTTAAAGGGCTTTTACCTCCCTCTGTCTGTGCTATATTATTTTCTAGATCTGGAAGAGCCGTGGAACTCTGGCGAAGAGCGGCGGTAGGGAGCCTAGCCTGCCCCAATACATGCCGAGCCAAAGCAGCACATACGCTGTACTAGTAGGGCGGGGGGCAAGAGAGTAATCTGGGAGTTGGGTGCATGCGAGGGCAGACTGGGATCGAGCCAGTGGGATTTCTCTTAAAGGAAGAGTGCGGCACTGGAGGAGAGGATATGTATAGTGCCAGTGGGATTTGTGTATGGCAAGGGGGGCTGGAGCAGAGAACAAGGGGATGGTGGTGCTTAGTGAGGGGAAAGCGCTGGCATTTCTGGGATGGCACATCGAAAGAGGGCCAGGGAAAAGAGGATGTGGTGCTGGGGGGGCAGGGCATTATTTCTGAAATGAGGGGAAGGGTGGAGGGCATGGGAGACTGCAATGGGAATGAGCACTGTAGGGACAAGGCAGTCACTTGACTTTCCTTTAAAGTTGCTTCTATCCTGCTGCACCAGATAGTGCTGCACGCCCGTATCAGCCAATGAAGTGGCTAAGGTGGGACAGGAAGTAAGGCTGTCCAGGCACCACGCTCCTGGATGTGCTAGTAGCACACCAGGAGCATGATTTAAAAAAAATCATTTAACAACTATTTTTTGGGTTGCAGGTGGGGCTCATGTTTGGCCCCTGCGTTGAACAGGCATTGAGCCAAGAGGAGGGTCAGGCCAGAGCCCAAGTGTTGGCCTAGGCCGGCCCAAGCCCGGTCGGTCTCACTCAGCTCTATTGCTTTCCTTTGTAAACATTAACAATTTAAATAAAATGATTACAAACAAAAAAAAAACAAAGGCTTATGAAGGCCTGTTCGAAATTAAAACCTGTAGTTCCACAAAAAGCATTCAATCTGGTTCAGTGTGGAATTAGACTGAAGGATATAGATGCAGTGGGTGCGTAAGCGAGGTGGAGACTGCACTCAGGCACAGACATCTGTCTACAGACTCACACTGATTGTTAAAAGCTGTGACGCACAATGTTAGAGACCAAATATTGTGAAGCAACCAAATGCGAAAGCAACATGATCCAGAATTAGAGGCTGAATCAAACCGAGAAGTCAGACTAAGGGGGCTGAAAGACCAACTATCTAAGGACACCACAAACGTGCAATACTTTGACCCATCCAAAATCTTGATAATAGATGTGATGATTGCATGACCTGCCTGCACATGTGGTTACTTGATGTTTATGCCTTTAAAATATAAGAATATACATTATCTTTTTTAAATAAACACATCGGAAAGACCTACCAGGGATCATGCTCCCCAAGTGTCTCCATTGTGGTAAAAAGCTCTATACAATCTTCTAGAGCCACAATTGACTGCTTTTTCTGTGATTTCCCCATGCTTTCATGCTTCTCAGATGCCTGCAAAAAGAGAAAAAAATAAAATGAATACAAAGAGGAATACATTGATAGGTTATTTATTGAGTTACTAAACATTTGACCTGGATTATTCAGTGACAAAAAATGTAATTCAGTGTCCTAAAGGTCAACATTTAATTACCGAAACTATGAAGTCCATGAAAAATGTTCCGTGCTGTCACCTCCCAATCAACCAAATACATACTTAGGGGCAGAAAAATACAAAAAGATTCTATTACCTATAGTCTTAAACTCCTAAAGGTAGATTAAGAATCAATTATTCAGGAATTTGTGGAGGCAAACAACATGCTAAGTAATCATCAGTCCGGTTTTATATCTAATATAGTATAGTGGACCGTGTTTGCCTGGTGCTGCTGATGCTATTCGATCTCTCAGCAGCTTTTGATGTTGATCACAATCTTCTTGTGAACAGACTCAAGGACATTGCTGGCTGCTTAGAGAAAGCGGCCCAGTTGATTAAATCTTTCCTGGGCCCAAGATCTTCCAGAGTGGCTGTAGACTGGTGCACAAGCCTACACATTACCACCTCCTGTGGGGTACCCAAAGGCTTGTGTTTGTCACCTACCTTATTCTACATGTACATCAGTCATTTTCTCGACTTCCTTGACAGTCTGGGGGCTCAATAGACCCACTATGCTGATGACGTACCGATTCTCTTCGAGCTACTGGGTAATCACAGCCAAGACACCGAAGTCATAAACAGAAAGTTCACTGCTATTCATTCATGGATGACCCTCATCGAGGAGAAAACATTTAGTCTTGCACTTGGTTAAAAAAACTTGACCCTCTTTACACCCACCTCAAGATCATGGGTTGCATGATCAGGTTACAGGTTAAGAATTTAGTAATCTATCTGGATGTGGAAATTTCCATGAAAGCTCAGGATTCTCACCTTTGCTCCTCTTGTCACCATGTAACCAAACTACTATATCAAATAAGACCTTATTTGTCCATTTGAAAACGACTAGACTATTGTAACAGCCTCTTGATCGGGACAACCCGAGCTAAACTACACTCCCCCAAGATTGCCCAACATGGAGATGTTGGGGCAGTTCAGGGCCTAGCTAAACATGATCATGTTACACCTACAAGACAGGACCTTCACTGGCTGCAAGGTAAGCACAGGATGACTCTTAAGGTGCTCACACTGACGTACAAAGGTCAGTCGGCCACTGCCCGCCCTACTTAATGAGCTGCTTAACAGCAGCCCACTCCAGATCCCTTTACCCCGAGAGACTCCCGCAAACTGCTTCAATCGCGTTTAAGTTGGTCAGATTTGGTGGGGCAAGCTTTGATGTGCAAGCCCTGAGGGAATGAAATGCCCTCGCCCTGCCAATGCGAATCCCTCTACTTTCTGCTGACTTTCAAGAAAGCAATCAAGACTCATCTTTTTACCCTTAATCCTGGTTAAGTAATAGTGTAGCCGACACCCCCCGTTCTCCTTTGACTGCCTGTGCGTCTGTTTGTGCTGTTTTACATGTGCACTGAGGCCCACGCGCATGTGGCATGGTACAAGTAATTAGATAAATTAAGGCAGGTCATCAATTGCAGGGAGAGTGACACATTATGATTTAAGGGGCAGCACCCCGCCTGGGTAATAGCTAGTCTAGAATGTCCAGGCTGCACCCCTCCTTGGCTGTAGGCTTCGCTAGCATCTTATACTGTATTTCGAGGTTTAATGGGATAGCTCTGCATTCTTGTTTACTTACTGGGAAGCTTATGTTTAGGAGGCGCTTCATTTAGGGAATTTGCATGCGCAGGGGCAAAATTCAACAGGTTAAATACTAGAAATGGAAAGACCTTTAACCCCACATGAGGAGGGTGGGTAATGCATGTGTGCCCATTCTCTGACTAGAACAGTCAACATTGCCTGTTTAGGGTAAATCCTGTAAAGTTTATCAAAATGTTTAGGAAAAGGTTCCTCACAGTGGTGTTTACAATAGTCTTAATCCAAAGTCCCCTTTCCTCCGTATTTATTGGATGTTTATAACAGGGGCGGAACTGGAGCCTATAGCCAAGTAGCAGAGAGCTTTTCTTCTAGACGAACAAGTTACTTACCCCTGGTAACATTGTTTCGATAGGATGATCCTCAAAGAAAGCGTAAAGTGAAAGAACATATAAATTGTACTGTAGGGTAGGCTGGGAGGGGCGATGAGGAATATGTGGGAGGAACATCCAATCGAAAGAACATTACTAGGGTTAAGTAACTTGTTCTTCGAATGGATTGTGTCCTCCCACGTATGCTTCATCTACTCCCAAAGCAGTAATAATTTGGTGGTGAAAGAACAAATGGCATTTTCTTCTAATCAGTTACTGAATGAAGGACCGCCTTTGCAAATTGTCCTCCCTGACTGGAAGATGAATCCAGACAATGCCTCACAAAAGCGGGGATAGACGATCAAGTGGCCACTGAACAAATTTCTGTTTGGGACACCTCTTTGAAGAGCAGTAGTGTGGCTATGCCCCTTGTAGAATGTGTTCTGAGACCTTCCGGTGGGTCCTTGGCTGTCCAGTCATTTGGTCGAATACAAACTGGTCGACTGGAATTTGGTCGAAAACCAAATGGTCGAATTTTTTTTTTTATTTATATATGTGTTTTGTGGGTTTTCGTGTAGAAAAAAAAAAAAAAAAAGAATTCGACCATTTGGTTTTCGACCAAATTGATTCGACCAGTTGTCCAGTCGACCAATTATTTTCGACCAAATGACTGGCAACCGGGTCCTTGAACGCTAATCTGTAGCATTTAAAAAAATAGCTCGGAAGATTCATCTGGATTTGGTTTGTTTAGTAACCGTTAGACCCAATTTGGGGCCAGTATAACCAATGAATAATTGGACATTTTGGCGAAAGTTTGCCATTCTGTATATTTAAAAACAAAAAACAGAGCCTTGTTTTTAGTCCACTCAATGTAATCTTTCTTCCTTTCCTGGCTGGGGGGGTGGATAGAAAGTTGGTAAAGTCGTTTTTTGCGACAAGTGGAAGTCAGAGACTACCTTAGGTAAGAAAGGGTTCACCTTGAGAAGAACTCTCTTTATGGAAAACTGTATGAGGTGGTTTACAGGAAAGGGCCTGCAACTCGCTTACCCTGCGGGCTGAAGTTAAGCTAAACAGTTTTTAATGTCAAAAGTGTTAATGGGCATGAGTGTAAAGGCTCACAAGGAATGCATGTTAAAAATCTTAACACCAGATTGAGATCCCATACAGGAACATTGAATGGAACTGGTGGAAATACATTAGTGCGACCTTTTAGGAATTGAATAATCAGAGGGATCTTAAAATATGAATCCTCCTCTGAAGAGAGCTTGAAAATAGATAGCGCCGCTAGGTAACCTTTAATTGTTTCATCTGGCTAATCTGGGGTTCCAGACTGGAACATAAAAGAAAGCACCATAGGTGTGTCACATAGAAAGGGATCGAAATTTGTATCCCTTCACCAGCTGCTGAACTTGAACAATGGCAGCGGTACAGAGAATTTGTTGCTGGCCTTCTGGCTGAAAGCTAAATTTCCATTACGTCATCCGGGAGGTCCCAATCCTTGTATCACAGCCTTTCAGAAACCATGCGTGAAGGCTCAGAGTCTTGACCTCTGGATGGAGAACCTGATCTTCCCCTTTCGAGAGAAGATCCTCTCGATGTGGAAGACACATTGGAGGACAGGCAGACATGTCCAGAAAGTCTTGGTACCACGTCTCCCTGGCCCAATCCAGAACAATTAGGATCATGGATTGCCCAAACTTTCTCAGACTCCTGACCATGTGAGGAATGACGGGGACTGGAGGAAACGCGCACTGGAGTGGAAATTCCCAGTCCACCACAAACGCGTCTCCTAGAGCTCCTCTTGGGGTAAATTCCCTGAAGCAAAACCGTTTGCGTTTCTGTTTGACACTGGTCGCGAACAGATCAACTTCAGGGGTTCCCCAAAAGGGTGAAGATCTCTTGAAGGACTTGCAAGCTAGTTCTCACTCGTGGGAGACTCTGCTCTGCCTGCTCAGAGCATCCGCCACTGCGTTCTCCTCTCCGGCTAAGTGAATTGCAGATAGGGAGATGCCTTCTTGAACTGCCCAGAACCAAAGCTGCATTGCCTCTCTGCACAGTAGTAGTGACCCTACACCACCTCTCTTGTTTAGGTAGTACATGGCCACCGTGTTATCCGTCATTATCTGGACATTCTTTCCCCGTACAGAGGGCAGAAAGGCCTTCAGCGCTAGTCTGATTGCCCTCAGCTCCAACAGGTTTATGTATAGTTTGGACTCCGATTGAGACCAACAATCACCGATTGTCATATCGTTGGTGTGGGCTCCTCACCCCGTGAGTGAGGCGTCTGTCACTACCGTTATCTCCGGCCATGGCTGCCAAAAGGATTCTCCTTTGAGAATGTTGTCCTTGTAAGCCCACCACAGAAGGTCCTGAGAAACTCTGCTCGGAACTCAGGAGGTCTGACATTTTGCCTGAAAACTGGGACCATTGAGTCCTGAGAGCCCACTGGAGGGATCTCATTCTCAGGTGAGCCTCCGGCACCAGGAAAATGCAGGATGCCATGAGACCGAGCTGGGCACTCAGGAATTTGGAAACCATCCGCAGAATGTGTTGAGCTATCACCTCGGGTGGCAAGGCTTTCCGCGAGGAAGCATCCAGGACTGCTCCAATAAATTGTACTGTTTGAGCTGAATCATGTGGGACTTCTTGTAATTGAGGGAGAAAACCAGTCTGTGGAGTGAGTGGCAGGTTACGCTGAGGATTCCAGGCTTTGTTCAGGAAAAGGAGTCCTGATCATCCAATAGTCTAGGTAGGGGTAGACGTGAATCCCCCCTCTACTGAGACTCGCTGCCACCATTGCCATCAACTTGGTGAAAACCCTCAGGCGGAGGTCAGCCGAAATGGCAGAACCCGAAACTGATGATGAGAACCGCCAACAGCGAACCTCAGGTACTTTCTGTGCTTGGGATGGATAGGCACATGAAAGGTAAGCATCCTGAAGGTCCAACAAAACCATCCAGTCTTGGAGTTGGAGAGCCTGACGGATTTGGGAAAGTGCTACTATCTTGAACTTGTCCCTCCTGAGGAACTTGTTCAACTTTCTTAAGTCCAAGATGGGTCTCAATCCTTCATTTACTTGGAAATCAGAAAGTATAGGGAATACCAACCGTTGTTCCTTTCTGCTACAGGTACATGTTCTATTGCACCTTTCTCTAGCAGGGTCAAAATGTCCTGCACAAGGAGCGGATCTGGAATTTTGAAAGTTGTTCCTCAGTGGATGACCCCGAGGCCTCTTTTGGAAAGGAATGCAGTAACCTTGGGCTACAGTTGCCAATGCCCAAGCATCTGAAGTAATGCCTCGCCATTTGTTCAGATGCTGAGTAACTCTGCCTCCAGGCGGGGTCGTGAGAGTCAAGGCCTCAGAGTGTTTTGAGGTGGCTCTGTAGCGGCAGCAGATGGCAAAACTGCAGTTGCTTGGGTTGGCTTAGCACCTCTCCCTCGTCCATCACAAGGAATCTTCTCTGATCTCTTTGACCTCTTCCTCCTCTAATTGAGTAGAACCGAAAGGACTTACTCCCCTGGAAGATGAGTCAGAGTAGGGTTATTGAGGCTGTCTAATGGTGGCGCTAAGGGATAAAGCTGCCGCCTTTGAGGTCTGCAGCTTATCCAAATTTCCACCCG
The DNA here is from genome assembly GCF_040938575.1 of Ambystoma mexicanum. Lineage (NCBI taxonomy): Eukaryota > Metazoa > Chordata > Amphibia > Caudata > Ambystomatidae > Ambystoma > Ambystoma mexicanum. The sequence goes on from NC_090923.1 coordinate 647,267,316, forward strand.
CCTTGCTGCCAAACAACCTTGAGCCGTCAAAAGGCATGTTGAGTAGTCTAGCTTGCACATCTGGTGCCACCCCGGACTTCCTCAAACAAGCAAATCTGCGTAACAGTGTGCTAGCTACCACGGATCTGCTGATGCTGTCTGCAGTATCCAGACCCGATTGGTGACATTCACCCATTGCCTCTTTACCATCCTTGATTGTCAGGAAGCCGTCTCTTTCCTCTCCTTCTGGGGTTTGGCCAGCCGCCATAGCTATGCAGTCGAGTCTAGCTAAACGTAAACCTTGAAAAGGTACAAGTCACATTATGCCATACTGCCAGCAGTAAAAACCTTTCTCGCCTAGGAATCCACTCTCTTATCCCTATAAGGAGGGATGGATTGGTATGCCAACTGCTTGGTGTATGTAGCAGCCTGAACCACCAAACGTTCTGGTGTCGGATGTTTAGTGAAATACTCTGGGTCGCTGCTGGATGGTCAATTTCTTTTGCAAAATTTGTATTCACTGCAGCCGCTGTTTCTGCAGTCTCCCAGTTTGCGGAGACCCTTTTTTGTAATACTGTCCGTCATGTCATCTTGTTCAAAAGTAGGAGTAGGCCAGCTCCAGCCTAAAAATTCTATAACCTTACTCAGTTTTCTATATAAGGAGTCAGCATGTTCAGTTGGGTCTGGTCTGTCAAACTAACTCGGGAGAGGTATCTAACCCACCGGCTGACTGAAGGCTGTCATGCAAGTCCTTTAATCTGGACTCATCAGAGATTAGTTCTTCTGGCACTTTAGAGGTGCCGAATTTTAACCCAAATTGTCTAGTGCTAGCATCAGAAGGTTGTTCTGCATAGATGTTTGATAAAAACTTTAAAAAGTATTTTTTAGGCAAAGGTTTAAAAACATTTTCCTGAACTATCACTGGCTTTGACAATTTCGAGGTAATTGTCGATAATGGCTTCGAAGTCAGGATCGCCTTAGTCAGCGTCAACTTCGATACTTGTGCATTGTCAATGCAGGCATTGACGACAACAACCTCTCATGTTTCTTCGACAGAACCCTCGATGGGCTGGGTTCCTGACTTGTCAAAGCCCTCAACCATTTCTCGCCAGCTTGAGATCTTTCTCGGTGTAGAACCGGCTTAAGGCTCAGTTTTGAAGATTTTGTCTTCAACTTTCCTTTGCGATCTTTTTGCACATCGACAGGGGCGTGGGCTTTCTGCTTGTCCTTCGAGGGGGTCGAGGCTGCGTTCTCGAAGATCTTAAGCATCTCATTATGAAATACATCCCACTTTGCTGGCGAGTCCGATCTAGATGGACACTTGATTACCTCAGCCGTGGAATCACTGGTGGTCGAAGGTGATCTATGACGGCGCTTCTTGGCCTTCTTCGATGAAGACGACTAAGAATGGCGTGATCGAGACCGTTTCGATTTTTTACGTTGAGAAGAATCCCTCGACTGATCAGTCTTTCTCTTTGAACTCTTCGAAAGAGATTCCAAGCCAACCTCCCCACTGCCAATTTACCTTTACGCTCCGAGAGACTTTTCAATCATCGCCTGACAGGAGTCACAGTCGGAGGTACGGTGACTGGTACCAAGACACCACAGACATATGCAGTGTGGGTCGGTGATCAACATCTTCGGACCACAGTCTTGGCACTTCTTGAAGCCTGTCTTAGGCATCGATGGAGCCGACGAAGACATTTTCAGATGAAAATACTATCGAATTCCTGGGAGAACCAAAGCGCGCCGCAATTCTCTCGAATCGTTAGGTCGGAAAACCAGAACTGAAGCCAACGGGCGCTGCGTAAACTACTTATACTGAGGATGATGTCGACAGTCAAATGGAGGCCCTCGAGGGACATTGACTTGATGAGACGGCACACAGCGCCCCCTGTCAAAAAAGTTTCCAAAGCAGCTGAAGCTGATATATTATCAATAGTTGGGGAGTACGTGGGAGGACACAATCCATTCGAAGTTCCTTTTTACGGTTGGGAGCACTGCAACACTGGGTAAGTCCCTACATCTAGTAAGACATAGCAACTTTTGGGGATGGTAGAGGGAATCTACAGGAAAAGGGAATATGGACTAAGTACAGTTGTTACTATGGTTAAGTCCATTTATGTTATGTTAATGTTAACGATTATTTAAACCGTGCACTATCACCACCAGAGTGGTGCTCTGGCGGATCTGAAAAGGATGGAGTGTGGGGTGGGTTAGTGGGGCATAGAGGTAAGAGGTAGAGAGATTTGTGATGTCCTGTTGACAGCTTCAGTTCGGTTTGCACCGTTAGATGGCCTTGGGTTGGGATTTACAGCTAGGTAGATTTCCATGTGCTGTTATCCAGGGCTATGTGTGGTTTGTTGTGTTGTTGCAGTGTAGTGAAGTGCATGTGGATTGCTGTGCAGAGAAGGGGTTGTTTATTTAGTGTTTAAGAGATGTATGTGGAATTTTAGGTTTTAGGGTTCGGTTAGTGGGGCTTTTCTTACCTTCCTGGTTCAGACTTCTTTGCTCAGGGACTTTGCCTGTGCTGTGCATTTGTAGCAGTTCATTAGCTGTGTTCTGCGCATGGTGGTGGCTGTCCTCTCTGTCAAGCAGTCTATGGTCATGAGGTGGTGAAGGCCTCCTCCCAACCCTGGGTGGAGATGGGTATGGTTGAAGTGTTTGTCAAGGGTGTGCCTACCCTTGCCTCACCCAGCACTTGGTGCAGGGTCCACACCGCAGAAGAAGGTGCTTTAGGGCCTCCAGGTGTGCCCGTTACTTGGGTCATGCTCCTCCATCTGAAGCTATGGTACGCGTCCCTGAGGTGATGTCTAGAGTAGGGTTGTTTGGTGGTAGTCTTTTTTAGTGTCCCTCCCTGGCTTCTTCCATGTGTGCTTGTTCCAGGGTGTTCTGTTTCCAATGGTGTCTTTGTCAATCCTAGTAATTTCCGTATGATTCTGTGGTGAAAAGCCAGGTTTTAAGTTGTCTTGATGGTTGGTAGATCGTAATTCTTTTTGTAGGAATTCTGCTCCTTGGCCACGGATTGGCCTGTGCATTATGCACATTGTTTTGAACGTGCTTTGTTGTTTGATCGGCAGCCAATGTAGCATTTTTAGCGTTGGGGTTGTGTGTTGCCTTTGTGGTAGTCTGAGGAGAGGTCTGGCCACTGCATTTTGGATATGTTGCAGTTTCTTTAGCAGGAATTCCAAGGTATAGTCTATTCTGGAGAGGAGGGAGAAGGGGAGTGTTTTCTGGATGAAGACGAGGAATGGTAGGATCCTTTTTACTGTGTGCAGGATGAAGTAGTATTTCTTAATTATTGCGTTTACTTGTGGTTCTATTGTTAGTTTGTTATCCATTAGGACTCCAAGGTTTATAACGGTTTCCGATGGCGCCTGTGCTGTTCCTAGTTCTATGGCCATGGGATGGAGTGGTTGTTTTTCCTGGTTTTTGGGTGGAACCATTATTTCTGTTTTGCCGGGGTTGAGTTTGAGGCTGTGTTCATATCCATTCATAGATTTCTTTTAGACAGTGTTCTAGCATTGAGTTGAAAAGCATTGGGGATAGGAACAATCTCTTTGGTTCCACAGTTGGTTTTCATTGGACTCGATTTAAAAGGTTTAATCCAGACTGTGTGTTTCATAGGTTAGGAATGATTTAAACTGGAGTAGGGGGTAAATCACTGATTCCCATTTCTTGTAGTCTTTTGATGAGGATGCTGTGGCCGACTGTCGAACGTTGCAGAGAGGTCCAGCAGTATCAGAGAAGAGTTTCTGTTAGGAAAGATTATCTTTTAGCAACTTCCCTCCATAGTTTCTATGGACCCCCAATCTTTCTTTCTGCTGTGTTTTTTAACTGGTTAAGACATTTTTGCCAATTTGTTATATGGAAATTGATCAGTCCGTCAGACTATCAGTACTGAGAAACCATTTCCCTTTTTATCTTTTTAATATTTTACAATGCAGTAAAATGGGGATACTTTTGTATCACCTGTGGCGAATCTGAGGATGTCGTCCCTTCTCGCCTATGGGGATACCTTTCCCATGGGGCCGGGGCACTGCGTCCACAGTACAATATGAGAAACTGAGAATAAGAGTCTGGCACCCCAATTTTAAAAGAAGCAAACAAGGAAGAGTTGTATGTTGGCAGGGGAGTAAACCAAGCAGGGGAGTATGGGACCCGCATGTGAGTTTGGGACCAAGTGGGTCAAGAACCCTGGAACTTAAAAGAACTAATTCCAAGGCTATAGTCCTAGGCTTGGAGGGAAATGTGCCAAGTTGGTGGGATAAAGCACTGTGAATCTGAGAAATCTATCATTGTGAATTGCCAAATGACATTTACCTAAAAAGGATACTGGGCTCAGATCCCAAAAGGAAGGAAAGTAGAATAAGAAGTTGTCTAGGGGAAAGGAGCACAACCCTAGCCTTGGAATCCTAGATTTGTGAACATTGTTTATTTCCCCAGTTTTGATTACCAGAGAGAATGGGAACTTTTCTTTTGTTTGGAACCACTATGAACACTTTACGTTGGAAAGAATTCATCCTTGCACAGTTGGTTTTAAGTTAGTAGTGTTGGGGAAAGAGGTACGCTTTCGAGATACAACAGTAACAGATTTTTTGCTGTTAGACATCCTAGCAATTTTACCAGTTTCTTTTCAGGCAGGGAAAGCCCGCTTAGCTTTAGGGACAGAGGCATGTTTTCAACCCTTTCTTGATTTCTGTACCCAAATAAATGCCATCACTGTGACTGAGCCCCTCTTCTGCACCCTTACACACACTAGCCTTTTACACTGGAGATTTTTGGTAACTGTTATATGTGCCTAAAGACAAGCTGGTGGCAGCAATAAGATGTTTACACTGTCATTTCTAGTGTGCACATTCGTGTTTACTGTGTACAGCTACTAAATTTGGCTAGTGCCCTAAAATGGCCAAGCCACAAGATTTTCACTTGTTCTCTGACCATAATGTTGTTTGGCCTTCTTCCTGCTTGCCAGGTCTGTAAATATCATATAAAGTCATGCACTTGCCTGGGAAAGCTGCAGCTTTCGCAGGCTAGTGATGCCTGTGTGTGGCCCAGGAAGTGGGTGGGGCTATCTGGTCAAACGCCACATGTCAGTCTGAGTGTTCTTGGACTTGCTTCCAGGCTGGATTTTGCATAGGAATGTGACTCATGCAGCCATTTCTTCAGATCAGAGCTGGAGCCAAGAATTCCCTGTAGAAGAACAGCCGACTGAAGATACGAAGACTACTCCTGGAGCGGCCCGGCATTCCTTCCTGCGTCTGGCCCAGTGAAGCTCTGTTGGACTTCCTGATCTGCGAAGGCCCTGTGTGGTGTTTCACCCCCTGGACTGGTGGGACCAAGCAGTCTCTACGTCTTCTAAGATACAGCCATCCTGAGCCTTCGAAAGTGTCCCTGGACCACCCGGTGGACTGCCCAGCTCTCCAGTGGGCTTGCGTGTTCACCAAATTGTGGTATAAGTGGTCTTCCAGCTGAGGACCAGCCGCACGAGCCTCAAAGGATCCTGTTCTGGAAGCACTTCTACAACCATGTCTGGAAGGACACCTGACCTCATCGGTGTGCGGTAGCCATTGCTGGAACTCGCCTTTCCCAGTCTTGTGAAGTGTCCTGAAGTGGACTCCATCAGTGAATTCTACATTGACAAGAGTTGCACTCTGCTCCTGGACCCAACCGGAAGAATCCTTGTACCCGTAGCTCCTGAGCACCTCTAACCGGATCTAACAGCAGAAAATCAAACCTCCAGCAACCCCCAGTCGACCCATCAAGTCACCTGGGAAAATCAGAGTCAGGGGGGGTAAGTAAACACAAAGCATTTGTCTCCCAGTCATCCAAAGGATTACATTAAGAACAAGTCTCTTTCTATCCTTCCAGTCCACTGTTTTTTGGTTGTCGAACCAGAGTATTACATTCTGATTTACTTACCTCGTAACTTTATTGCATCTCTTCTTTTGAACATTCACCAACACAAGTAAATTACATGTTACAGATACATTCCAGGGAGAGGCATTGTGGCTCATTAGACTTTTGGGAACAAGGACCCATTTTTCTTATGGATTAGACTGCTGAAGTTTGCTAATATCACTTGTGACTTGGTTCCATCTTTACTGGATCTCAGCGTCATCTATAACTCTTCTCACACCTTCTCTTCTTTCATTTCCAAAACTGCAAAGGTGGCTCGACCTCCTAAATATTGGGAAAATCCGGCACCTCCTTCCATTCAACACAGCCAAGCATCCATTAATCACTCTTGTGTTCTATAAACTGGACTACTGCGCAGCATCCTCTTTGGTCTTCCAAGTATGCTTTCTGCCCTCTCAACAAGATTATTTACTACCAGGACTCTTTGAACTCCCTCACTTCACACCTACTTCCTCGTACCGTCACCAGGCTGGATGGCTGACTACGCAAAACCGGGCCAGATTTAAGTGTCTTCTCCTAGGCCATCACGTCGCTCTTCTCGCCACCTGACTCGCTAGATGCTGCCTGCACCTATCCTCCACCCGGTACATATGTACCTCTGTATCCTACCCCCTGCTGTATATCTGTTCTGTTACCACTGAAAAGCGTTCCGTTATGCATCTGTATTGGTGTACACCTCTGTAAAGCGCTCTGTTGCTTCTCTGAGCTAGGCCCGTGCTCAATAAATATCATAATAAATAATTCTCCTGGTTAACAAATCTTTCCACTGTAAGGCACCACCATATCTATCCTACTCTATCCAACTCTACAAGTGTTCTCGTAATATCCAATCTGCCTCCACTATTCTTGTGGCACGTTGCCCTCCCTGTGATTCCTCTTGCATCTGATCTTTCTCTATTCTTGCTGCACATGAATGGAATTCTCTACTCCCAGACATTCGAGAAATTGTTCAAACCAAAGGAAAAGCCTACCACCTTGCCTCCGAGATCCCCTCTAAATTTGTCTTCAAACTAACATTTTTCTCTCGCCTCTAACCTGCCTCCCTCACTAACTTCCTCCACTCTAAAAATATCTAATGGTGGTTGTCCTTAATCTATGTATGTCCACCCATGTGATAGATAAATGTCCCAAAACGTTTGTATAAAACTGCATGACCCAAACTGGCATCTGCTCATGAGCTGTAATCGAGAGCATAATGCCTGAAGAAAGCATTACTGGTGGTCCAGGTAACAGCTTTGCATATCCCCTCTAATGGAATGTCTCATTGGAAAGCACTAGCAGCTGATTTCCACTACAATAGATGAGCATGACGGCCCTCAGGAGGAGCCCGATTGGCTTCTTGGATGGCAGTTAACAGCCAATGGGCAATTGTCGCCGAACCCAGCAGGGTTATTTTCAAGATTACAAAAAGGTGTGTAGATTTTTCAACCACTTTTGTTAGTTAAAAATACAATTTTAGAACCACTCACCAGGTATTGCTGGTAAGATAGCTCAAAGGGTTGAGCATCTGCTGCTGAAATCTTTGTGCGCATGTTTGAATCCTGGCACGGTGAATAACATTTACATTTTTTCAAAGTTTAATAAATGAGTTCCAACTTAAATTCGGAGTAATAATTGGATGTCAATGTACTATGCACAGAGGTTTGCCGAAAGCGCAATAAAAGTTATCATAATCATCTAGGGGACATAGAGGCCAGTCTGCCTCTGGGGATAGCATTAAGGGAAGAAAATACCAGACAGAAATATTTCCCGTGTAATATGAACATTTTTTTCCTACCTTGAAGGATGTGCTTTTAGTAGAACCTCTTCCTGTGGGGGAAAGAAAAAAAAAGAAAAAAAAAAAAAAGATTTCTCAGAGAACAAATCCAGAAACTCATATCCAGCAGCTATCCAGCAGCTTGGTGGAGACCTTGGGAGTTGATGAAAGGCAGGACACTGAATTGGTAGTGGCAAAAACCCCACCACAAACTTCAGATACTCCCAGTGCTTCAGATGGATCGGCACATAGAGGTAGGCGCCCTTAAGATCCACTAGCAGCAACCAGTGCTGCAGATTCAGGGCCTGAAGCATCTGTGTCAGGGGGACTATTTTGAATGCGTCATTGTGCAGGTATAGGTGTTCAAAAGCGTCAGATCCAGGATGTGATGCAGACGCCCATCGGGAAGGCAGAGGGGGGCTGGCAGAAGGATGGCCTAGATTGTGTTTATCAAAGGAGAGACAGTAACCCTGATGTACGACCTACGAGTCTAATGTGGTGCAATGCCACCCCTACCCGTATAGAGAAATCCTCCCTGCCACCGGAGTGTGGTGCCGCAAGTCATCTTCACAGGTGTTCTTTTCAGCTGATCAGAAGGCATTGTTGAAGTGGAGCTCCACGGCCCCACCTCTGAGAGGGTGGCATGGGTGCTCCTTACCAGAATTTGCCTGCCAACTATCACGGTGGGGGGAAGTAGGTGATAACCCTTAGCCCTACTAGCAGTAGCAGAGGGTTGTTGGACCACTAGGCCCAGAGACCTGGCGGACTGGAACCTCTGGACAGAGTCATCAGCCTTGGCTTATAACAGGTTATAACAGGTTGAGAATAAAAGAGCATATCCAGGAGCTTCACCTAAATGCTCTGGGGGGAATCCATCGGTTCCCATTCACGAATGTCACCACATTACACTTCCATTGGCCTGTGCCATGCAGAAAGGTAATGTGTTAAAGTTGGCAGGCGTGAACCACTAAGCTCGGAGGTGAGGCATGACTGGACAGGAAGGCGGGGTCAGAAGGTGCCAGACAGTGTCTTCAGGTCGGGTATCGGTCCACTGCGGGGACAGATGCTGCTGTTCTGCCCCCACCCACCCCTAAGCCTTCAAAACTGGGGCTTCCACTGCTGGATTGAAAGGCAGTAAAGTCTTTCTGTGGACCCTGATCCAGGATGTCTGTTAATTCAAACTGAACATTCAGTTTGGTTGGGGCCGATCGGCCCAATGATTCCCCCGCATTCGCTATCAACCTCTGGAAAGAAACAGGGTGCTTCCCTGGAGTGGGCTTCATCAAGATGTCCAGCTCCGGGGAAGGTGGTGTCAAGGCCTCTGGCTTCCTGTAACTGCAATGACTGTTCTGACAGCCCCCCACCATAAAATGACACTGCAAAATCCTTTAATTCCGAGCGTGATAGGGTTTCTAGCCAAAATGGAAAGGGTTAATTAGCTTGTCAAAGATTTCTGCCATCTTTGCCATATGTGCCCATAGAGAGCTGAGAGTATTGTTGAGGAATGTCTGTGCCAACGGCGCAGAGGTAGACTAACCAAGTACAACGCCAGAGTATGGGATGGTTGCGTTCCTGTAAGTAGTTCTTGGCAGTTTGTCCAAGCACAGTGGTCCCTAAAGGCACTGCCGTTGCCTTGGCAAAGATGTCAAGCATCTTCAGCCTAAAGGCTTTCCGTTCCTCCGGTGTGAAGGATTGGGTGGAAAACCGCATCTGTGGAGCAGTCTCCTCAGAACAGGCTGTGAAGACGAATGGACTGAGATAATCGCTGGGACAGAAGGAACGCTTACAATGGTGCTTTTTGTCTTTCTGGGTTGGCAATGAGGCCTCTTCTGTCCTCCACTCGCTTCTGGAGATCTCGAACAAGTTAAGTCATCCTTTGTCCATCCGTGGTGTAAAAGGGCAAACGGTTTTGCAGCATACTCTTGGAATGCTTTCGGATGCACAGGCTGACCCGCAATCCTGAAGTTTGCGTTCCTCCCTCAAAAACAGTACAAACATATCCTGTGAGGGTTGTAGGCCAACATCTGTCCACAATCTGCAAAGGGCTTGAAGCACAGGGCCATTGTGGGGTTCAGCATGATGTAGAGGTTTTACGTGGCAGTGCCATGTAATGAACAGAGTGCACAGAAAAAAGTAACAAGGGTCACAGGGCACCTCGAGACATACTTGTGATGCTGGAAATGCATCGGAGGGACAGGGCTTATCGTGTGTTCTGTCGTGTTTTCCGCGCAGGAGTTCATGTGCGACTCCTGGTGGTGCAGTTCTCTCTTTTGGTTTGGTGAACAGATCCCTGGGATACCCTTATGGCACCAATGGGTAGGGGTACAACCCTGTGCCCCTAGTGTATGTTTTTGGGCACCTGTGTGTGACCCACAGAGCAGGGTACAGGCTGGTGGCAGCTACGTGCTGAAATGACTGGTGCCCTGAGCGTCCTCCATTTTGGGATGCCCAGGCCCTGTCATTGGAATCGGTAGATTTCTGATGGAGACAAAATGGCCCCCAGGGTTTCGTGCCTTCCATCACCTGTTACCTTGATCTTCCCGCAGTCCTGGGAAGCCCTGCCTCTGTCCTTTACCCCCAACTGGCTGTTGGGTGGGAGTTCGGTATTTGGTGGTGTGGGGGAAGTTCCGACCAGACTGGCTGGAACCTTCTCAACGACCGTATGTTGTGGGTATGCCTGTGGGTGGGACCTGGGTGAATGGAGTGTGTGACGAAAATACATTCTATGTTGTGGCCATCTAGTATCTGGTGGTTGACACAATGGTTGAGACAGCCCTGCCCGAAACCGGTACGAATGCAGCTTGGAGTGTTGAATGGCTTGGTACTTGTCCCGATACACATAACTTGTTGTGAGTGTCTGGAGAGAATTGAATGGCCTGAATACCTTGTGTGCCTGATTGGCTGCCTGCCTGCATGAATGCCCGTAGTCGTGATTGGATGCTTGAGTATGACCCAGCGGAATGAATGGGAGATCAACAGTATATCTGGGGACCTCTCACTGCTAGGAATCGTGTTCGGAAGCTGAAGTCCACTACGACGAGTAACTGGAGTAACTGAAGCTTAACCTTGAGCCCTGCTGGACGAGAAGAATTGCTGTTGCTCTCCTTCACAATCTGAAAACTGCTGTGCCTCAAGAACTGACCCAGAGAGGACCTGGTAAGGCGCCCTCTTCCCGAGCTACGAGGGACCATCGTGCACAGCTGATCTCTGCCTAGGCTCCCTGGTAGACAGACCTTCGACAGGCTGCCGACCCGATACAGGGATTTCTGCGGAACTCCAAGGAGAAGCGCCCGGACTGTTGTCCACTACTGTCGCTGACCGCCGTCGCCGAATGGAGCCGCCGCGCTCCCGTTGCCTAAGAACTTAATTGATCCAAGAACGCTCTCGTCTGGATCGTCGCCGCTGTATCCTGCCGGAGAAGGCCTGACCGTCGACGCGCCAAGGAGCATCCACCGGTGGATTTACCGCCACCCAAAGACCACAGAGACGCCGACGACTCGACGCCCTTGCTGAGCCACAGTTCTTCAATTCTTTGCGGTCCAGAACTATTGACATTGAGGTGCCCTGCACGCCTCTTCCTTGCAGGATGTTTACGCTTCCCCGTCAACAAGCACAGCTAGGAACGACGCGGCCACTTCACCATCGTAGCTCGACCTGTTCTCTGTCGGACGTTGGTCGACCCATGACTCCTGCCTTAAAGGGAGGGCACAAGAAAGGTTGTCGATTCCCCGACGAGGAACGCTACAACGCCAGGTACTTTGGGGTTGCAGAACTATTGGAAAGTCTAGTGGGAACAATATATGGACTGGGCTTGTATCTTTCTTTTACAGGTTGCCCAGGTGGGGGGGGGGGGATCTCCACACAGAGCTGTGTTTAACGGTAGTTACCAGTATTCTGCCTATTGCTCAACCATCTTGCTTTCCTTCCTCTCTCTACTGTTGGTTTCCTCTTTATTTTGATCTGTGTGTCATTCTGACCGTGTGCACTTTAATGAGATCTAATAATGTTAGTGGTACCACTTTAGAATTGTACATATTTACCATTGTTGATTTCCAGAGTACAAAGTGAGTTATCGTGATCGTGTATATGAATTTGACTATGAATTATATGAGTTATCGTGATCGTGTATATGAATTTGACTATTAATTATATAAAGACTGTTTTAAACCAATACAGTGTGTGGACATTCCTTCGTGGGTGCTTGGGGACTACACTGTACTTAAGAACCAGCTCGCATCACCTCTTGAAAAGCTAGGCCTTGATTCCTCGACTACTGTCTACCAATACTAGAGAATCTTGGCAGGGGTCCCTGTGTCTCCCCTCTACCATATAGAGAGCGGAAGTACAGACACGCCCCCTCCGACCTTTACAATACTAGCCAAAACATGTCCAGTGATTGGCACGTACAGGTGGTGGCAGTAAAGTTTCTGAAGATCAGCTGTGGTGCTGATGGAATATCATGGAGAAGGAAGGAATGAACTCATTGGAAGCTCCAGGCAGTGCGCCTTGCTTGTACGTTGACATCAACCACTTCTCTGATGTAATCCCTCCCATGTGCAGGCGAAAGATGTTAGCTGCCCCTCTACCAAAGAACCATGTATGGTGACCAATATAGTTGAAACACTGCGTTCTGCAAAACGGTCCGCGTCTCGATTGATGCTGTGTTTTTAAATCATCTTGCTTGGCATACTGATCTGCAGGTAATATGTATAGAAATAAAAAGTAACCGTGATTGCTGGATGTTCCCTTCTCCTGGTATGTCCATACTGCAATTGGTCATTGTCTTTAAGATGTAATGTTATTTTCTGGCTTTTTCTAGTGCCTCATCTAGCGCCCTGCAAAATTAGGCTAACTCTTCCAGTGGCTTCTATGAGAGGTTGGCCTGGGCCTCAGGCTTCAAACCTGCACCGCTGAGCCAGCCGTGTCTTTGTATGACTGTGTTCCCTGCCGAATGTCTACCAGCAGTTTCAAGTTGCAACCAGAGCACGTTTAATAACGATGTGAGCAGATTGTTTGCATTTTTTTTTAAACCTTTATTTTATTTAACTTGATGGTACAACAGTACTGGCAGAGGCCAAAAAGGGGCAAGCAATGACAATTTACGGTACATATCAATAGGACAACCATCATTCTTTGGCTCCACATGAACAGCGCAGGAGGCACAGCAGAGTAACAGACATCTGAGTCAATAGGAGCTCAAACCCCAGCAGACAAAGGGGAGCGGGAAGTCAGCGATACAGAGAGTCTGTGTCGGAAGGTGCCATGAAGGAATGAAACTTCAGCCAGATACTCCTGGGTCTTGAATGCGTCGGTTGTTGACTAGACCAAATCTCATCTGTGTCCGAAGCCCAGGTCACCGCCCTAAGCCATTGTGTGTGCGGGTGGGGTAGGGCGGAACCAGCATTGTAAGACGCAACGAACAGCCAGTAACATGGAGAGGCCAGATAGCTTCTTGGAGTCGCAGCTCAAGCCGGGGAAATCGTGGAATAGACACAGCAATGGGGACGGGGTTAATCTACAATCCAAAATGGCGGATAAGGTGGCAAATACAGACTCCCATTACAGTGACAGCCTGGGACAGGACCAGAGCATATGTATATATGTGGCGTCGTCCATCCCGCATCTGGTACAACCAGGGGAATGATCCCTCGACATGTAGTGTAATCGAATCGGGGTGAGATCGTACCTATGTAGGACTTTCAGCTGGATTAATTTGAAACAGGGATTGAAGGACACGTTGTGTGTGCGCGAGCACATGTGTTTCCAGCTTTCATCTCAATGTCCAAGTCCTCAGCCCATTTGCGTTTCAATTTGTCGAAGGAGGGGGTCGTTCTGGTTTGCACCAGGGCATATAGTCTGGACACTTTCCCTCTAAAGGATTTGTAGTCACATAATTCCACAACAAGCGGATCGTCAGGAGGTATCGCGGGGAATTCGGTGCATCGGACCTTAAGGATCTTCCGGAGGGACGTGTATTGAAGCCACGCTGATGGCTTCTGCCGAAGAGCGGTAGGTCTGACCACTCTGTGAAGTTGCCGTTTTCGAAAGCATCGCGGATCACCTCGAAGCCCATTGCGGCCCACCGGTGTATAATGGGTAACGGTAGATATGAGACTCCAGGAAGAAAGTTCCATAAAGGTAGATCACCATGGAATGGATGAGGCGTGCCATAGTTTCCAGGTTTTGGAGAGGGCAAGGGAAGTGCTGACAACAGGGTCCAGAGACTCCAGTATGGTCGGAAGAGGGGTGAGAATTAAGAAGCGAACGCCCCGGTCACTGACTGCCATCTTCTCAAGCCGGACATGAGGAGGGGGGTTCTGTGTATTGAACCAGAAGGAGGCAAACTGTGCTTGTGCCACCAGCCAGCATTTGAGAAGATATGGGGTGTTAAATCCTCCACCCTCTGTGGGGGTGGATAGAGTAGAGAGTTTCAATCGGACTGCCCCAGAGTGCCATAGGAAAGTGTTAATGGTACGAGTCAGTGTCCGAAAGAAGCCGTCTCCGGGCCATAGGGGTAAGTTGATAAACATAATAGTTGTGGGAGAACGACCATCTTTAGGACCCCGATCCGACCAGCCAGGGAAAGTGGGAGTCTCGTCCAGCCCGAGACCTTTTCGGTAAGCTTTGTAAGGTAAGTCTGATAATTCTCAGCAAACGATGACTTAGGGGACCGAGTGACTTCTATACTCAAGTAAGTACATTTTGACTGGGAGGGACCAAGTGAATCCCATAAGGTCAGGGGGGGATGTGTATCTTCTGTAAGTGGGAACAGGGTAGATTTGGAACAGTTCACATTGAGCCCTGAGATGCGGACGACATCCTCTAGGATAGGGGCGAGATTGATAGCTGGGGAACGGATATAAAGTAAGGCATCATCAGCGTATAGGGAAATGATGTCCCCCTGGCCTGCTGATCGCAGCCCCCTACGTGCATGGCTTTGGGTCATCATATCGGCGAAAGGTTCCATGGCTATAGCAAAAATTAAGGGAGAAAAGGGGCAGCCCTGCCTTGTGCCTCTGGCAACTCAGAATTGAGAGGAGCATCTGTCCTCGGTGCGGACCCTGGCCATCGGATTGGTGTAAAGTAGACGAACCTAAGAATGGAACCTGGGTCCGAATTTGCATTTTTCAAAGACCCGCCAAAGGTATCCCCAAGACACTGAGTCCAAAGCCTTCTGCATATCCAGTGTGGCAGCTACTGCCTGAACATCCGGGCTGATTCTACTAATAATGTTAAATAACCGCCTTAGATTCAAAGAGTTGGAACGACCGGGGATGAATCCTGCCTGATCAGGATGGACAACATGCGGCATGAAAGGGGCTAAGCGTAAGGCTAACATTTTAGCAAAAACGTTTACATCACAGTTGATCAATGATAAGGGGCGATAGGAGCCGCATTGGGAAAGGGATTTGCCAGGCCTGAGCAGGACTGTTATAATGGCTTCCCTAAGAGAGGGAGGGAGTTCGACTACTTCACAGGCCTCGTCCCACAAGGCCATCAATCAGGAAATTAGGAGCGGTTTGAAGCGCTTATAGAACTCTACTGGTAAGCCATCTGAGCCAGGGGATTTGCCAGATGCCAGCGAATCAATAGCTACTGAGAACTCCTCTGCAGTGAAGGGTCCCTCAAGAATGCTATTGTTCTCATAGGAGAGAACAGATAGAGGAAGACTGTCTAGGAAGGCGTCGATCTCCGCTATAGGAGTGTTCCCATCCTCCAAGTAAAAGGCTTTGTAGAATGCCAGGAACTATGCGTTGATATCTCGTGGGAATGTGGCTAAGGTGCCGTCGGCTCTCTCAATAGCCGGGATGTTGGAGGAACCGAACTCGCGTCGGATGAGTCTGGCCAACACTCGGCCCGGTCTCTCACCTTCCCCCATATTTTCTCGCAAGGTGGGGGCCATCAAGGAATTTTAATTTGCGTTCTGCTTGGGGCCCGAAAGAAGTCTAGCTCAGCACCCAAGGTCGCTAGTGTCTCGGAAGACTGATGAAGGGCATACTGAGATTCGAGAGATGCAAGGGCTGCCTCGCTTTTCCGGATATCCTCTCGAATTGCTTTCAAAATACCGCTTTCCTTTGAAATAGAGATGCCCCTAATGTAGGCTTTAAAGGTTTCCCACAAAGTAGAATATGTCGGTACCGAGTTTGTGTTTATCTAAAAAAAAATCTCGATGGCGGTCTCCACTTCCAAAGCAAAGGCTGTGTTGAGTAAGGAATACGGCTTCATTTTCCAACCCTGAATTCTGTCGTAGTCCTGGCCCCAAGATAGAGAGACGGTCAAAGGGGAATGATCAGAGAGGGTTCTAGGGAGGATTGATTGGTGTGTGACACTTCTAATCAGTATATCTGACATCAACCACCTGTCGATTCTCTAGTGCGAGTCGTGCACTCAAGAATAAAAGGTGTATGTACGGGACTCAGGGTATAGCAGTCGCCATGCGTCTACAATGGCTAACCGTGGTAAGGATGTCAGAATGGTGTATGCTGCTCTGAAAGTTGAGGAGGTCTGGATCCTGACCTATCAAGATCCACATCCAATATTGTATTAAAGTCACCTTCCCAAAGAGTACCATTGGGAAGCTGGCTTATAGAGAGGCTAAGTGAAGGTAAAATTCGGGGTCATCCACATTAGGGCCGTAAATGTTCAACAGTACCAGTTCCTTATTATGCAGATCGTCATGGAGCAAAATATATCTACCCAGTGGGTCCATCTGTGAGAATCCACAGTTGAATTTAAGACTTTTATGGATCAGGGTCATGACTCCCCGACTCTGGGTAGAGTAGTTAGTGTAATATCCCTGAGGGCCCCACCCCTTAGCAAAATGTTCACAGTATTCGGAACATGAATGCGTTTCTTGGAAAAATAGGATTTTTGCCTCAGCATGTAATTGCAATTGTCGCGTTTTCTTATAGTTACCAAGCCACCCGCACATTCCAACTCATGAACTGTATATCATTATCGCCATCTAGAGTGGAAGGAGTGGACAGACCATGTGGTACCGGGGAGTAGCAATCTAGGGCCTGATGCCCCGACCATGTAACCAGGACTCGGTTGGGGATTTGACCAGACTGTCATTGCGCCATACTCTGCCCTTCCTGTGCACATCAAGCCTCCCCCGCCCACATCCTTCCCCCAATTAGAGGAATGATAACCCCATAGCCAAATAACCAAATCCAAACCAACGGCATCAACGCCTGGGGGCCTGTGTGCTGGCCTGCCGGCGATGCTCCGAGCTGGGAATGTATGTGGAAAATTGAGGTGTTAGACTGAAAGGCCAAGAATAACTAAACTGGAAACCTAATGAAGAGGAGATGATCACGTTGTTCAAACAGGCTAAACAAATTGCACATCGAAGGTACAGATAGATCTCCTGTGCGTCTGGGAGAGGAACATGACTCGCCCAGTTAGGGATCAGATGAACACCATAACACTGCTCAAGAAGGCATTACAGGGTAGGATCAACCAGGAAACTGGTCATCTATGAATTTGGAGGCCTCCTCCGGGATTGTAAAGAACAACACTTGGTTGGAATGCCCGACTCTCAATTTGGCAGGGTATAACATGGAGGACCTGACCCACAAGTCACAAAGTCTCTTTTTAACAGCCAGAAAAGTTTTGCACTCCTGTTGGACAGCCACAGAAAAGTCAGGGTACAGATTGATCCTGGCGGACCCTAGAAGAAGTTCACCTTTGGCTCTCGCTTCCCTTAGGAGGGTATCACGATCCCGGAAATGTGAGATTCTGGCTATAATGGGGCGCAGAGGTGCGCCGGGCCTGGGCTTTGTTGTTAAGGCACGGTGAGCTCTCTCCACTGCAAACTGTGGTGAAAGCTTCGGGGAATCCAAGAGGGTCAGAAGTATGCGCTCAACGTAGTCTTCCATGGGTTCCTTGATGCCGTCTTCTGGTACCCCAATTATGCAAAGGTTATTCTGTCTCGAACGCGATTCAAAGTCCTCATTCTTTTTCACCACCAGTATGCGAGTGGAGAGAGAGGAGACTTCTGCACGAAGGGAGCCCAGGTCATCCTCGGTGGCACTCACCCACGTCTGAATTTCAGCCACCCAACCGTCTGTTTTCTCAATGTGGGCTTTGATGGAAGATATAGTGCCGTTCATGCCATATAGTTTGGTGTGAAGGGTTGTAAACTCTTTGCTGATGTATTCAAGTATCTTTTGTGAGTCTTCAGTGGCTGGGAGGGCTGAAGTAGTGAGTTCGAGTTCCGGTGCCTCTGTGGCCGATTTGGATGGACTCTTGCGAACAAATTGATGGAGCTCTGTTCTCCCCCTCCCCGCCACCGCTCCTTTCGTCATAATGTCAGATGGGGGGAGGCTCCGATGGTTGGAATTGGCATAGTAGGAGGTGCAGCGTAGCGTACAAAGAAGCTGGCCGGTCGGAAGCAGCAGTAAAGGTGATGAGCTGGGGTGGCTGAGGTGCCTTGCCGATCTCTAGTATGTATTTCCGGACAAGTTGTGGACTCCCAAACAGGTTTTACCATGCAGGTATGTTCCAGGAGAGTTGGTAGCGTTAAGCGGTGCACCTGTTCCTTTAATTAGTCTGCGCACGGTGAGGTCCCAGTTGATCAGCACCTCTGATCTGTGACTAAGCGTCTCTTTCAAGCGACTCTTATGGGGATTAGGGAAACAGGTCGGGTGCATAAGGGGACCAGCGGCCCACAGGAGGAGTCCAAAGTGCACACAAGTAGTAGAGTTCCAGGCCGTTGGTCTGATGACTGCACCAACGACTAGCAGGGTGTAGGTAGGAATACCAGTGGTAGCAAGCAGGTAGTGTTCCTCCAACCACAGCTACTGTGGGTGGATGATTGCGGGTCCCAGCTGATGGTGCAGGGGAATCGGAGTGCCCCCGTATTAGTGAGGGGTGTACAGGCAGTGCCGGAGGGGTCCCCAGGGCAATGGAGGCGAGGACAGTATCTCAGCAGAGGCCGGGGGGGCTGCACACACTACGCCCACCGCCACCCACACAACAAGGAAATGCCGCCCCCGCCTTCGTGTCACTGTAGGAGGGGGATCAGGGAGGCTGCGTGGGGCTTGATGGCCCGTTGGAGAACAATGTCCCGGGTGCCGCCGTGGGGAAGACGCGTACCGCGGGGCCCCTAGCACCCCCGCAGGCCCTACCTTGCACCAGGCTGTGTCCTGGCAGCAGGCCGCTGAAGGAGGAGGGGCCCAGAGTCACCCGAACGCTAGTCCAGGCATCGGAGAAAGGGGCAGCCGCCTCCCGTTTTTAGTTTTAAAAAATCAAAACCCATAACCATCATCTTGCCCCCCCACCCCCCTGGGCAAGCATGCACCGGTCTCAGACAATCTTTGACAATCCTCTAGGGGGGTTATGGATCACTATACTCCCTTCCCCCCCTGCTGCATTCATATCTCAGGCCCTATGTGCACTGTGTTACTCCTAGATTACTTCTAACAACAGAATAACATAAGACAACACAAAGATAACACATGAATCGATTCAATTAAAACAACAAAATACATTTATGTATGATCACACAGAATGCAAAGCATAACAATGCAGGCAATCCTAATGCTATGTCTAATTTGCACCTTTCATGCTTCTGGTGCAAAGCAAATCTACCATGCAATATTTATAAGCCTTACAGGTTTCTAATGCAAGCCTGTAATGTTTAATGCAGTCTAAATGCAAGCGCCGGCATCCATCTCCTTCATACAGGGCCAAATCCACACCAATCCTTCCCACTCTCACTCTACACAATCCCTGTCTGGTTTCCCCTTCTCCCCTTATGCGAGTGTCTGTTCTAATCAATCAGTCAGTCCATACAAAACCATACTTCCCATTTGCATGTGTTTCCAGCTCTGTCTTTGCCAGCACGACTCTGCAATCAGCCAGTCAGTGGCAGGCCTCAATTCTGGTAACTGCCAACTGCCAAGCTCTCTCTCTGCCAGATCGATTTCATCAAGGCCTACGGATTCTGCTGCACCAAGACACCTCTCTCTCATCTCGTCTTGCACCATCTCCAGCCAACTCTCTGCAACTCTCCCGAACTCCCCTTCAGTAACCAACAACTTTGCAACTCCTCAGCAACTCCCTCCAGCCAATTCCATCCTCCTTGGTTATACTCTTTTCCTGACGCACTCATCCCTATGGTTACTCACATTCTATAAGCTAAGAATGTCTGTCTGTCAGCGTTTAGCAAAAAATGCCTGCCAGACTGTGTTTGCGTGTTCCTGTCTCGTGTACTTTCACGGCATGTCCTGTGTCAAAGAGTGTCAAAGTGACACTGGAACACTGTATCTCTCTGCCATGGCCATCTGAGTCAGCAGTGCAAAATACTATCTATTTCCCCATTCATTGCCACTGTTGGCTCTCTTGGCATCACAAAATGCTCCCTCTGTCCAGTATCTCTCTCATGCAAAAGCACCCCCTCCATGTCTCCATGTCGCTCCCCTCTGGTGTAGCCCCCACCCTCGTGTTGTCTCTGCGAAGCTCAGAGCCCAAGCTGATTAGCCTAGGCCGTCTCTACTTGGACAAGGGTGACTTCTTATCTTTCAGTGTTCCATAACTATCTTCGCGCTGAGCCCAGTGCGCTTCTAATGTGTCTTCAGAATGGATTCAAATGCCAGCCTAATGCTTTCTAACGTTTACAATTTCTCTCGCAATGCAAGTGCTACATAAATGATGCAAACTCATTCTAAGTACATACTCAACATGCATACATACATACATGACAGTCTCTAAATGTGTCTCTACAAAGCAGAACAATCTGAATGGCTTTTCATGACAATTTCAAATATTCACTGTGTGTCTTGCAAACAATGTGTTTCTCTGAGCCTAAGCGCTATTTCTAATGTAAACATAGATACATAGCAAATCATGATGCAAATATACCGTGTCTCAAAAGCACAATCATGGCACTTCAAATATGTGCAAGTGTCATTCTATTGCAAATGGCATAGTGGCTAGCATGTTTCTCTCCGAATGGCAAGCACTATATGCAAACATATTCTATAAGCAAATTGCAAATGCATACAAAGGTGGCAGTCTAATAATGTGGATAGTGTCTACTTCAATAATGTATTACTAGGCAGGCTGCAATAATGGATAACATGAATAACTGGATTTCTAAAGGGGATAATACTAAACAATGGTTCTCTATCAATGGGATTTATGATTCTTCTAATGATAACAATCCAGGCTCCTCATTTTATTCCACACCGTATTACGACGTCCCCCAGCAGGCAGGGCCGTCTGAAGATTGAGCGTCCCGTGTGAGCCAGGAGTGGCTTCCGGGGGCCCCGCGGCCGCCCGCCAAATGGGCCGCCGGCGCCATCCAGTTAGAGTCCGCTGGAGGCGCATGGCTCTGATCCAGTTGGCACAGTAGTGTCTCAGAGGCACACTGCAGCCCGGGGGGGCTGGGGGGAAAGCACCGCACCCCGAGTCACCGATAATGGCTCTGGGGCTGGGTAGTATAAAAGAGGCGCGTCGGCAAGGCATTGCCGCCCCTCCCCCAGCCGGCCAGCAACGCCTCGACACCCAGCCGTGTCGTGTGGAACTGCTGCTCGGGTTGATGTTGGGGGTTTCATTGGCTGTTTTCTTTTGGCTGTAGCTCGAATTATCCCGGTCGCCTGTTGCCGAGGATCGGCCGACGTCTGCAGGCAAGGTCTATGCACAGTTCTGCTGTGTAGAGGGAGATAACGCTGCACCAGAACAGGTTTATAGTGCAAAAGGATGATCCCCAGAGCGGAGCTCGGCACTTAGGCGGCCATACTCATCGGGCACAACAGCGACCCCCTAATTGTTTGCGTTCTTGAATTATTTTACTGAAGGTTGCTTGGAGTGTCTCAGGCACCACTTTAATCAGATTGCCTAGGTCATCCCACTGAGCATGATTGTACCTTGCCATTAACCCTGTGGCACTGGCAATTTGCGCACCACAGGCTGCAGAGGTAGCAATTTTTCAGCCGAAAGAGTATCTTCTTACTGTATGTTTCTTGTGGGTACTCAGTCCTGAGCAGAGTGTTCTTTCCAGGAGGTCAGATAAGAGTTTGAAGTGACTATTTTACTCGCCAATTATAAAACTGGAAGTAAAAGTTATTTTTCAGTTAGTACAAAAGTCCCATTCCCAATGGTGGCATTAAATAAAAGAGAAAAAATATATTTTCATTGCAAAATAGAAATGTTTTCTAATAAATATTTCTTCGTGCCAAGGTATTCATGCACATTAAAAAGATACGTTTTTACCTCTTCGGATAGGACAGTAATAGAAGAGTTGCTTTCTGTGGCACTAGGTGTACTATATGTTCAAAAACAAACATGGAGCTGTGTGAAAGCAGTTGTAGAGGCTCGAAGGTGTCTTTCCCATTTTTGTCGGGAGTTCTTTTACCTTCCATTTTTAGTTTTTGGGAGTATTTGCCTATTTTTAGGGAGTTAAAGTGGGCGTTGCACCTCTTACCCGTAGTGCTGGTTATTACTTTTGCATGCTGTAGTGACTAGTAAGGAATATGGTGGTAATTGGGCCAGTACGTGAAATGGGTCAGTTGAAGGCTTGCACTTTTCAAACAGTGCATTTACTGCTTTGTGAGCACTGGGTTTATGACGGATGGGGTGATTCTTTTCTTAAGTGATTTGAGAAGCAGGATTGATTTTGAGGTCTGTTTTTCCTAGAGGACATCCACAATTAAGTCCTTGTCTTCATCACTCTTGTGCCTTTATTCCAAAAACTCGACATCCTCTTTAAAATATCTGTATATACAAACAGATCTTCATTTGGAGAAGATGTAACCAGAGAATCATCATTAAGCAAGGGCATAGGGTATTCCTATGGGTCAATGCCCCCCCACCCCTCCATCTACATCCCCATTTGTCTTCTTGCTCAGAAAACAGATCTTCATGGTCCAGGAAGTCATCACCTTGCATGTCTAAGTCCATTTGTGCCAGAGCCTTTTGGGGGCCACGTCCCTCATTTACGATATCTTGTTTTCTTTTTGTGCCCTCTTTTCTTTGTATTCCATGAAGCAGACCATTTATGCCATAGTGGCATTAAATGTGCCCTTGGACCAAGTTGTCGAATCCAAGAACTTGTCCGGAAGATATGTGGTTTTCACCAGCCTCTCTTCTTTCACATTTCAATGGCCCCTTCTTCACAGTGGAAATAAGGGAACCTTCTCCTCTAGGTAGTATTGCATGGTGTAGAGGCCTGAACTTTGTGAGTCGACCCTTCATTTTGGTGTTTTTTTTCTTTTAAAGTGCGTGTTTTGTGTTTTCAGCCGCAAACACCTATCGCGCCTGAAGATGTTGCAGTTATGCCTGCTATAGTCTATATTTTTCAAGCCCAATGTTTGGTGCTTGTCCTCATGCATGTTTTGTCTGGCTTGTGCTTTGTTTTAGATTGCACAGTCTTGGGTTGTCCCAACAGTACAAACTGACATGTGCTCTATGGAGCTGGGGGCTGACAGCTGGCTCCTCAATTACTTGCTCCTCAGGATCGCTTTATATCCCGATGCTGGTCTCAACATAGTTCCTTTTGCCGTAGTGGTAGAATGGTTGTGGATTTCTTCCTCCTGCATCGGATATGCAGCCCAGCACTTTGTTTGGTGCTACAGTAGGTTCACTGATTTTAATTGCGGTCATCCTGGGCACCAACCCTCATGGCGCCTTCAAGGCAATTAATTCACACACTGTCCGTGTCCTTTAAGGGAACTTATTGTTGCACCTTGGGCAAAAATTAAAGGGGGTGGTGTTCCATGGATATTGAGGTGAAAAACCAAGTTACAGGAAAAGAGCTCAGTGAATTAAAAGCTTTCAAGAATGTATGCTTATTTTTCAAAGAACTCTGCACTCTCTCTGCTGGGTGCCTTTCCTCAAACCTTCCGATTTTCTGCTTGCTCAGCGTCAAAACCTGTGTGGCGTATTCAATGTTTGATAAAGACTCAAATTCTCAACGCTGCAATGGTGGGGAAAAAAACTGTCTTAGGACGTCAACGTGTGAAGGACATGGACATCATTTAGGGGTCTCAACTGCGACCCCTGAGGTCTCCCTTGCTACTGCTAAAATAAAAAATACATTTTAAAAAAAAAACAAATATATATTTAAATTGAGGCTTGACAGGCTGTGGCAGGCAGCATGTGCCTCTGTTTCTGGTATGGCTGGTTTTATGATAACTATAGCCGGTAAGATAGCTCAGTGGGTTGAGTGCTGGCTGATGCAATTTATGTGTGATGTGCAGTTTGCAGGTTTGGCTGCCAGCAAGGTCAAATCAGCCTTTCATCCTGCTGAGGTTGATAAATGAGTACCAGCACTGGGTGGGTGATATTGTATGTCTATTTGTTCTATATGAAGCGCTTAAGCGTAAGTGCTCTATAATAATACATCATCATTTGGCCTTGGAAGCCTGCTCGCATTCACAGTAATTTGGTAATCTGGGCTTATAAGCACCAATATTAACAATACATATGGTGATCCATTCTTTTATGAAATGTTTATCACTTTACGGTGATACCGTAACCATATTTTTCGTAGTGTACTTCGAAACAATGTTATGTGGTGCCACTTCCTATTTTCTCAAGGGGTGAAAGGTCATGTTCCATCACTTCCCATGTCACCACCTCGGTGTGGGGTCAAATGACATCACTGTGATGCCATCAGAGGTCAAGGGCCATGTGACGTCACTTCCGCCACCCCTGGCATTTTGGTGAAATGACGTCCCTGGTGAAGGATCATGGGTCCCTGTACATGTAAAATAGAGATAGTGTTACAGTACAGCACCAGTCAACGACCCTTTTATATATTCGAAAAACATGTTATACCCAGAGCCAACCACTATAGGCGAGCCTATGCAAGGCATGTCAAATTATGCAGATTCACAAGCCTCAGGAATCTGTACACCCTCTTTTGGCGCCGCCAACAGTAGGCCTGTTCGGGGCAGTGGGTGAATTGGCATGCCCATATTGGCAGAGGAGCCTTTCTGGCGTGCATGATTTGGCACGAGGGACGTTTGGACGTGGCATCATCATTCTTTGCAAATGCAGCACGTTGGGGTACTGTACCCGTTAACGTGTTGCATTTGCAAAGAATGATTTTTAGGAAGAATTGTGGAGTGGAATATGTACTGCCTGCTTGGTGTATGGAACAAGTTACTTACCTGTAACTGTTGTTCTCCAGCATGGGTCTGGCATGGATTCACATGCTCATGAATATTCCCCGTCGTCAGGCTGGGAATCCTCGGTAAAGAAAAATCAGTATCAGTTTCGTTTCTGATCTGTCTTTCGTAGTAGTAACCAATCACTGATCTCTGCGTCATACTGACCACAGCCAATAACTGCCATCTCCCTAAGCCCCGCCTCTGGCAGCCATCTTCAGGTTTGGTAGCACGTGAAGTGGTAGTATGACCAAGTGAAGAGCCGCAGAGGGGAAGGCGGGAGGGTTCGCATGTGAATCCATGCCAGACCCATGCTGGAGAACAACAGTTACAGGTAAGTAACTTGTTCCTTCTCCAGCATGGGGTCTGGCATGGATTCACATGCTCATGAAAGAAAAGAATACATAGCAATACACACATGCACAACCACGGGAGGTGGCAACAGGCTCAACATTAAGCAATACAACAACTCAACATTAAGCATCTCTTACCTTCTCACCAGGCTCACCTTAGGCGAACAGGTTGCGCAGCACTGCTTGGTCGACCCTGGACTCCTCCCCGGAATCCCGGTTGACGCAGTAGAATTTCGTGAAGGTGTGCGTCGACCTCCATGTAGCAGCCCTGCAGATGTCCAGCAAGCGCACACCAGATAGGAACGCCGTGGTAGCTGCGATCGCTCTGGTGGAATGGGCTCTCGGACGGCCGGGCAGCAGTCGGTTTGCCAACCGACGACAGTACATGATACAGCCGGAGAGCCATCTGGAAACGGAAGCCTTTGAGAGAGCCTTCCCCTGATTGACAGGTCCAAAGTTCACAAAAAGTTGTGACGTCTTCCGAAAACTCGTCGTGCGGTCCACGTAGAACTTTAGCGCTCTAGCCACATCCAGCGAGTGCAAAGTCCTTTCAGCCGGTGACGAAGGCGACGGGAAGAAAACAGGCAACACCAAGGGTTCGTTGGGGTGGAAGTCCGACGGCACCTTGGGCATGAAGGAGGGGTGCGCCCTGAGCACTACCCTTGTGTCGTGAAAAGTCAAGTACGGGGCTTGCAGGAAAGGGCCTGGATCTCTCCCACTCGTCGTGCGGAGGTGATGGCCACAAGAAACGCTGTTTTCCACGACAGGAACTTCAACGGAGCTGAGTGCAGAGGCTCGAACGGAGGTCCCATGAGCTTGGTCAGCACCACGTTGAGCTCCCACGCCGGGGCCGGAGCCTTCACCGGCGGGAACGATCTGAACAGTCCCTTCATGAATTCTTTCACCAGACGATGAGACCACAAAGACGTCCGTCCCGTGGTTCTGTTGTATCGGGAGATTGCAGCAAGATGAATTTTGATGGAAGCATGCGCCAGTCCAGCCTTGGCCAGCGTCAGTAAGTACGGCAGTACTTGAGGAGCCGTAATCCGTAGAGGGTCAATCTTCTGTGCATGGCACCAGACAGAGAACCTCTTCCATTTGTGTCCGTAGCATTTAAGAGTTGAGGACGCCCTGGCCTTTGCAAGAACCTCTCTGCAGTCGGCCGGTATGTCGTAGCCTCCAAACTCTAACGCTGCAGGAGCCAGGCCTGCAAGTTCAGCGACTTCGGGTCGTGATGGAGGATGGCACCTCCTTCCCTGGAGAGAAGATCCGCGTCCACTGGCAGCTTGATTGACGGGGACGCTGACAAGTCCAGAAGGTCCGGGAACCATATCTGCCTCGGCCACGCAGGTGCGACGAGGATCATCCTGCACCGTGACCTCTTGAGCTGGTTGATGAGCCGGATCAGCAACGGCAATGGAGGGAACGCGTATAGAAACAGGCCCTCCCAGGGGAACGAGAAAGCATCGCCCATGCTCCTCGGCTGGGGAAACCTGCTGGCGAACCTCCGGCACTTGGAGTTCGTCGCCGTCGCGAACATTTCGATCTGGGGAGTGGCCAAACGTCGGAAGAGGCGGTCCACTAGATCCTATCGTAGCTCCCACTCGTGGCACGAGCGCAGCTCTCTGCTGAGCGAGTCGGCGATGGTGTTTTTTATTCCTGCCAGATGAAACGGCACCAGAAACATCCCTTGGGCGACGGCCCAATGCCACAGATCCTGCGCCTCCTTGGACAGGGCTGGGGATCTGGTACCGCCCTGCTTCCTGATGTAGAACATGGTGGTGGTGGTGTCGGTGAAAATCCTCACCACCTTGCCCTTGAGGGATGGAAGAAAGGACCTGAGGGCCCAAAACACTGCCCGGAGCTCCAGGACGTTGATATGGAGGGACTTCTCTGTCGGAAGCCAAAGGCCTCTCGCGTGCAGATTTTCGGTGTGCGCTCCCCACCCTTCCAGGAAGGCATTCGTGGTCACTGTCTTCTGGTGGCCCGGGGTCTGGAAGTCCATGCCCGCCGTCAGATGCCCGCGGGTGCCCCACCACCGGATCGCTCGTCGGAAGCTCTCGAGTGTGATCCTGTCCTTGAAGCTGCCCGTCTGAATCCAGCACGCGTCCAGGAACTCCTGTAACGGGCGCATCCAAAGCCTGCATAGTTGGATGAGATAAATGCAAGAAGACATCATTCCGAGGAGGGATTTGATGGACCTCACCCTGGCCGCGTCCGCAACCAGCATCCACTGCACCTTGCCCAAGATGGTCCTCGTCCTTTCAGCCAGAAGTGCCACTGTGTCGAGTTTCGCTCCCAGAAACAGCGCGTCTTGCGCGGGCATCAGGTGGGACTTGGCGTAGTTTATGGAGAATCCCAGGTCCGCGAGTAGTTGGACGGTCCTCGCCGTGTGCTCCGCAGCGAGTTCCATTGTCTTTGCTCGGATGAGCCAGTCGTCCAGGTAGGGGTAGACGTGGATCCCCTCCAGGCGCCTTTACCTCCAAGAGAAGTTGAGGGAAATGATGTTCCTTCCTGGCCACGGGGGGGGGGGGGAACGGGGAACGCGAGGCACTTCTTTAGAAACTCGAACGCGTGACCCTGGGCCAGGGCGTCCAGCACCCAACTGTCGGTGGAGATGGACTCCCACACGCTGACGAACTTCGCCAGCCGGCCTCCCACCAGGGTGCTTCGGTGGGGGCCCGACCCCACAGCCGGTTCAGTCCTGCTTTGACGAGGCTTTGCTGCCTTGTCCTCCCTGGCGACGACGGCGGGTCCGCCCGACTTGCCTCGTCCCCTGTAGGCTTCCTGTGACGACGAACGGGCCGCTTGACGATAGGTGGAAAATCCACCGCGGGAACCTTTGGAGGCACCCTGCTTGCCTCCGCCCTCCGAAAGGGCGGCCGTCGTTGCTGGAGAACACCAAGAGCCCGGGCCGTCTCCGTCTTGATGGCTTGTAGGGAATCGTCCACTGTTTTCCCAAACAGGTTGCTCCCGTCGAACGGCATGTCCAAGACTCTGGTCTGCACGTCCTGCCGGAAGTCCGTTGCCTTGAGCCATCCACGCCGTCTAAGGCACACGCTGTTGCCCAACTGGTGAAATCCAGTGTCAGCGATGTCCGTCGCTATCGTAATCGCGTGGTCCGACGCCACTTCTCCTTCCTGCAAGAACTCTAGGGCCTCCGCCATCTTGTCGTCTGGTAAGAAGTCCAGCAGGAGGGCGATTTTGTACCACAACTCCCTGTCGTAGCGGGCTACGATAGCCGAGGTGTTGGCAGCATTAATCGTCGTCGCTGCCGATGAGATGACTCTGCGTCCCATCGTGTCCAATTTCTTTCCCTCGCCGTCCGGCGGGGTGTTTGAAGTAGAGGCCGAGGCTCCCCCCTGCTTTCTTCCTGGCCGCCGCGGAGACGACCGAGTCCGGGGTCGGCTGTGCCCGAAGGCACAAGGGGGCTGCGTCCGGGACCCGGTACGTCTTCTCGTACCAATCCCTTCTCGCAGGCGTTGTGGATGGGTTCATGAGGAGGGCGAGACCCTCATCCCAGATATCGTCCAGTAGAGGTACAGCGAGGACCGTCTTCCTCTTGGTCTCGCGCCGCTGATAAAGGAAACCTTCCTTCTTCTCTTCCGGGCAGAGCTGGAAAAGCTCGGATGCCCTGGCGATCATGGCATGAAACGATCCAATCTCGTCGGGCGGGGAAGCCCGGGGAGGAGGTGACGACGGGAGATCCTCGTCGTAAGCCTCGTCGTCTGTACCCGTTGCGGCTGTGTCCGTCCCCGTATCATCCCCAAGAGGGCTGAGCAGGGCGCGATTGTTGAAAAGGAGGTGGAGGATGAATCCTTCTTCTCTTAGGAAGAGGCCTCCCAGAAGGGCCTGGCTCCGGGTCCCCCGTCGGGAACGGTTCCTCCGTTGGTGGTAACGGCAACCTCGTCCTTATCTCCGAGCATAAGGACTGTAAAGCCAACAAAATGGCCGCCGAGTTGTCTTGCGGCACGGGTTGAGGGGATTCCGACGGGCGGTCAGGAGCCCCGTCGGCACCCTCAACGTTATCGTCGTCTCCGACGTCGGGGTCCCTCCCAACGGGCTGGTCTTCTTCCACGCCAACACTGTGGCTTAAGACTTCGATCTGCTCCTCTTCAGAGGTTGAGGCCGAATCCACGATGACCTCCTGCCCCCCCCCCCCCTTTACTTCTCCGTCGGAGGCTTCACGGGGGTCCTGTCGATGGGCATGAAAGAGGACTCCCTCCGCGGTGGCAGGGAGACTCTGGGCCCTGAGGTCGCCACCACTGGTGTAGCCTCCACAGGCTGAGCCAGGGCCACTGCGACGTCTCGATAGAGGCCTTGGCCGGGTGGATCAAGGCTTTCACTACCTTAGGTGCGCTCACCGCCTTCTCCTTGGGGCGAGGGTCACCGCCTCGCTCCCCCTCCGATGGGGCCTTCGAGCTCGACAGGGGTCTCTCCAGGAGCTTCACCGGGTGCTCGGCCTTCCTCTTACTCGAGCCAGAGCGTTGGCTCGTTATTGATGGCGCCGGGGAGGATGCACCCTGCCTGGCACCTGTAGAGCCCGACCGTTCGGCGCTCCCGGTGCCAGAGGACTCGCGGTGCTTGGCCTTCTGTTGGGCCCCCGTCGCCGGGGCACCCTCAAAGTTCTTAGAAGACCGCTCGGACTTCTTTTTCTCGCCTGCCAGCCAGTTGGCGAGACGCAGATGGCGGTCCTTCATGGTCCGCTCCGACATATTGCCGCAAAACGCACAGTCCTTCTCCACGTGCGTCTTGTCCTCATGCTGCCAGTAGAGGCAAAGGGAGTGTTCATCCTCAAAGACATTTTGAAGCTGGCATCCAGGGCAGACCCTGAACAGCTTTCCGGGCGTCGAGCTTCGCTTCTCCTGGGCCATGTCCGAGATGGGCCTGAGAAACTTCTGGAGTCCTCCAAAAGCGTGGCTCGACGTAATCTTCACCCTTGAGGGGCGTAGAAGAATCCGACACGGGTCCCAGTTGATCGGATAAAGAAATGGTGGAGCTTGAGGCTCTTTTGACCAAAAAAGAGAGAACATTTTCCTATGAATAAAGCGCAAAAAAAGCACTAAAGCTCGAGGATCCCAACACATGAAGGTGCGGTAAAAATCTGAAGATGGCTGCCAGAGGCGGGGCTTAGGGATATGGCAGTCATTGGCTGTGGTCAGTATGACGCAGAGATCAGTGATTGCTTACTACTACGAAAGACAGATCAGAAACGAAACTGATACTGATTTTTCTTTACCGAGGATTCCCAGCCTGACGGGGGAATATTCATGAGCATGTGAATCCATGCCAGACCCCATGCTGGAGAAACATGCTAACTAAATGCACATACGGGTGTGTAACAAATGATTCTATATTCATATGAAAATGGACCACATCACCTTCCCTACGTTTTGATCTCCTCAAATGGACCATATCTCCAACACTATATTCACATGTCCCCAAATGGACCGGACCACACCGCCTTCAGTATGTGCACATTGACGTCCGTATTCTGGTAAAACATTGAGGAGGGTTAAGGCACTAGTCTGTCTGTATTCTGTGATATTTTCTAATGGAGTCGGAGTAGTCGGCCTTTTCCCGTCAAACATCGATAACCCGAGGACTAATGGATTATAACACCCGTTTCCTACAGTGTATAACTACCACAGTGTCGGTTAAGAGTTATATAAAAATAAAGACATTATGTGCATTAGCATTTTACGATTTAGGATTATCGGTCAAAAAAAAAGGTTTGCTTTATAGCTTTGCTATTCACACAAATAGCTCTATGCGCTGTAAATCGCGCCACATGTTATATGCGCAGAAGCTGCCCTTGTTAGGTAAGATTTCCACAGAGATGGTAAATCTTCCTTTCCTGGTTCAACTCCAGAACCTTTTGCTTTTCTAGTGGGATATTTTTCATTAATACCTCAGTGAGTGGGAACCTTTTTCCACACTCACCTAATCTTTAACTCTTTTTAGGGGTGTCATTTTTAACTCTCCATAGTGTCTTTTTAAAGTTATCATGTCTAACAACTTTTTGGCAATAAGTGCCCGTTGTTGCTGGGTTGCCCTAGGGGCTCCCCATTTAACTTTCTTGTGCTAACCTTGAGTGAACTACAGTTCCCAAGGGTAGAAAGGATCTTTGGATCTCTTTTAAATTTTATTCTGTGAAACCAGCACACCCCACCTTATGTGGAGTGCTGGGGAGATACAATGTATCCCCTTTCACATTAAAACTGTAACAATTCTGTTACAGTGACAAGCTTACCTTTAATGGCTGGTGGCAGTGATACATTTTACTAATTTGGTGCATCTTTACCACGAGCTGTAATCACACCTGCAGTAAAGACACTTTCTGCCATTTTAGTGTTTGTCGTTTCTTGTTCCTTCCCCTGACATCCAGGGCGGGAAATTCCTTTTTTGAGTTTTGTCTTTGGCGGGAGTCCCCTGGACAAGCCGCCCAGGCTCCAGTCAGTCTGTAAGCACAGGAAGTGGGGGAGGAGTCCAAAACTTCCCCCTCCTTTGTCTTACGCCTTCCTTCAACTGGGACAAATCCCAGTGGGGGGCTGGCGGTCCTGATTGGCCAGCCAGACGGCCCTTTCTTGTAAAATACGGGGAGAGAATGCAGAGGTTGTGCTGTAGTTCCTGATAAATACTGGGAACCTGGAAGCTGAAGTCATGTCGACCACTGGAACAGAAAACCGAAGAGGATGACAAAGGAAAAGCGGGGGGAATGATTTCCAGCGACCGGAGAGCCTGCTGTGTAACCGGAGCCTGCTGCAGCTCTTCCTTACAATCGGCCTGGGCTCTCCGAAAACGATGGCGAGAGCCTGGTGAGACCCACTAGACTCAAGAAGACCTGCATTTTGAGCCATCTCATGGGTTGCTGCGACCTTGCGTTCTTGCAATACCCCAATACCCTGTGACCTCCAGCCACTGTGCGGTGCACGGTCTTCCAAATTCCGAATCTCGCTGAAACTTTGTGGGCATCCTGGTGTATCTCCATGGACACGAATCTAGTCCGAAAAGTACCCTCACAAGAGTGCTGGACCTTTTAAACGATGAGAATTCAACCGCGATTTTCTGTCTTCTTTTGTGCTCCTTGAAAAGGAGCCAAATCCGTAGAACCGCATTCAGCCGCGAGAGAAATCTTGCCTAGAGCCTTCTTCATCGATCCCTGCTGCAAAGTCCCTTTTGAGGTCTTGTGTTCAGTCTCCAGGACAAGGAATCCACTGACCGGGTATTTGGCTGCAGTCCCTGAAGTTCTCCTGCTGCAATCTCTTCTTCATTGCTGAGGTACTGTGTTGGCTTCGGTAGATACTTCCCTTAATCCTGTGGGGATTTCTGTGTAGTCCTGGGGTGTTTTCTGTGATTGGGAGGTCCCTCATCCAGTCCCACTACTAGAATCCTGCTGGGGTGTCTTCTGTGAAGCCCCTGGACCCTCTTCTAACGCTAGAAGTAAAGAACTCACCTGGTTGCCAGTTTTCCTAAGGAAACTCTGACTTTTGTTACTAAAGAACTTATTCTAACACTGCCTGTTGGTCACTAGTCCTAGTGACCCGCCACCCCCCTCTGCCACTGAGAACACTCATGCTCCAATAAAAAGGGAAAGACTTTGAAGGGATTGGGACTTCTGCCTAGAAAAGAAATGAAGTGTTTTACTTACTTGTAAAGAGTTGGTGGGTAACGGTAATTCTAAGAGTTAATAGTTACAAAAGTTCTTACTGATCTTGAATGTGTGATGCACAGTTACTAAAAGTATGGTTAATATATTTTCTTCCTTAGCCACTTTTTTACCAGTCTAAAAGAAAGTAGATGTAAAGGTATTTTACTCTCCTGTGATTAGGTTGTGCCTCTTTACAAAAGTAATGTGTTGGTTTCACCTGATTATTCCTGAAGGGTATTTGTACGAGTGTCCTCCAACTGTTATCACCTCGTTAGTCCTGTTAGGATAACTGTATGAGTGTCCCCCAACTGGGTCTTGCTTCCCCTGACTTGCTGCTAGCCTGTCCTTAATAAGTCTACATTAGGTTGTTGCCTACCTGGAATAACTATTCAGTAAAGTGTGACATTGGGTTTTACTCCCCCCCTTTATTTTGAAGTTAAAGTATGTGGGTTTTACTTACCTTGTGTTAGCTGTGTTCAAACTCTGCGATCCAAAATAAGTTACCAGAGTTACTGCTTACCCCAGTCTGGGGTTCCCCGATTTCCAGAGCATTTATAATTGTGTATTACTTCATTAGGTTTCTACTGCACCTATAATAAGTGTTTCACTATTCACCAAAAAAGTATATTGTCCAGTTGACTTTTTATGTGATTTGTTCCAAGAATCACTGCACAACCGGAAGGGCCTACTGCCCTTGTATTACCAAAATTAAATCGGAAAGTAACCATTGGTCTTTCACTCCCAAAGAATAGGTTTGACCTATACTAAATGTGTATAACAAGGTTTTGACTTCCCTAGAACTACTTTAGGTGTTCCGAATAAGGTTTATACTTGGGTCTATGTACTTTCAAGTATAGTCTTGTTTTATATATTGTGATTTTATATAATGTGTTAGTACTTACTTAACCCCTAGATTTATCTGGGCCTACCTGCATTTAAATAAATCCTTTATTTTTACAATGCATAGTGTTTCAGTGTTTCTTTGGATCAGTGGTATTACAATTTTCACTTGTACTGCTTCTACTGCCCTCTCTCCCACCTAAGATAAGTCTGGCTGGTCTGTCTACGCTACCCCAAACTCAGATGGTACAGCCTTAAACTAGGAGTGGAGTCTTGTACTGCCTCAGTAGAATGGTTTTATTAAGCCCTTAATTGGACTTCAGAAAATCGGTCCCATCAGCCCTCACCCAAACAGGATGCGCATTATATTCCACAGCCACTCAAATCCCTGCCACCAACATGTGATCCAATGTTGAAGGGGAAACCTGGCGCCTGTGCATGCATTTGAAAGTGTCCCCAACTCTGCATAGTGCACATATTCCAATTTTTGCACCGCAAGGCACAACTACTGGCAAGGGGCTGGCAATATCCACGCCAAAACATTCTGGTGCCAGAAAAATCCCAGCGGCGAAATGGGCACGGCAAAACGGACTCTGCGGCCAATTGGCTGCACCAAATCAGCTGGCTCCGAACTGGGTGCGCCAAATCGGCCTGGTCTGTCAGGAATATAGACACACACCAATAGTACAATCAGTTAAAAATTATGAAAACATATGAAACTGAGAAGTAAAGTGAAAAGACAATGCAATACAATCTAAACCATATACTCAGTCTTATAAATCGAATGCCCCATAGCTTCAACAGTCCTTCCCAATGAGGGAAGTAGGCTTACTGCCCCCAAAACTGTCAATGTTGCAGTTAAGAACCCGAGTAGGAAGTCTAAAGTCCACCAAGAACACCTTTTGAACAGGTATTGGCCTCCCAGGTGGGATCCAAGAGTACCATATCAAGAATGTACAGAGAATAGGTGACTGGGGGTCCTGCCCAAATTGAGGAGCTTTGGGAGGCAGAGTGGGGAACGATGAGGAAGTATGGCCGGCAATGTATAATAAAGTGTGGTCTTCAAACATAGCCATGCAGTATAAAATGCACACTTATTTTTCTATTAAAGCATTCAGTGTAAAGAAATACACATTTTTACTTTTACAAGAAAAAAGAAATTTCTCAATCTCTCAACAGATGCCAAACAGTTCCATTTTTTCTTTTCTTTGATCGGTTTTCACAAGACCTCATTATCATTTTGTCCTTCAGGTTCTAGTTTGGCTGTGTGTTTTACTACTTTTGAGTAATTCCATTACTCTGAGTCTTTTGTCCTTTAGGTTTGGGCCAGCCTCTTTTACATTGTTTCCAGAAACATTCCCAGCCCTCTTGTTATCTTTCGATTTGGCTCATCATACAGAGGGTCCAAATC
Organism: Ambystoma mexicanum; assembly: GCF_040938575.1. Classification (NCBI taxonomy): domain Eukaryota; kingdom Metazoa; phylum Chordata; class Amphibia; order Caudata; family Ambystomatidae; genus Ambystoma; species Ambystoma mexicanum. The sequence goes on from NC_090923.1 coordinate 647,302,342, forward strand.
ACATGTTGGCATTCGTGTTGGTTGTAATCATTTTCCCCTTTCTGTTTTCAATTCGTGACAAAATAGGATCAGATGCTGTGTAGATTCTTAATCTTGCTTACACAAACAACATCCTTTCTCCTTCACCAGGCCATGTGTCAGCAATTTTGTTTTTGTTCTCAGAATGTTCAATCGAAAACGTAGAATTAAATATCTGTGGTTCCGATATGCGCTCTTTTCTAAGTATCCTGGCAAGCTCTGTGGAAATCTAGTGATCACGGTTTACAAAGTGTGGAATTTAGAGGCTGCTCGAGCACTCTGTTTCTGAACAAAAGACAGACAATAGCAGTGTTTTTACTTTCTTTGGTTTTTTGCACAGTGCTTCAGTTGATACACACAAGTTGTGCAATATTTCATTGCACTTTTTTTTCTCCATTTAAACAATGGCCAGAAAGGCATTTTTTCAGTTTCCCCTTTCAAAATTGTGTTTTGTGGTGGACAACTGGATGAAATTATTTTTCTGTAGGTGGCAAGAGCATTCCACACAATTCGGACCTGCATAGAATGTAATCCCAATTTGTGTCTTATTATATTCACCGGTACACAAGTCGGGATTCTCAGAATCTTTCTCCAAAACCTGGCCTCAAGCCTATCCCAGGTTTCCCACAGGATTTTCAGTGCTGTCTCACCTGCGTATTTAATAGCTGGAATTACTTTCACGTTGCAGCAGTCTATTATTGGTTGAATTGAGAATTTGCAAAATGTTCTTTTCAATATCAGTGCCTGTGCTGTTAATTGGTCTGTTTTATGTTGAAGATGATCAAATCCAGGGCTGGTCCCTCCAATCGGCACTTATAATTGCCCCCAGGTATTTTGAGCTCTTCACTATTGTTATGGCTTTTTTGTCCATGTGCCATGTGAAAGATTTTTGTCATTGGTCCTGGCTTTTTAATTATCATCTCTGATTTTTCTGGATTGATTTCTTGCTTATTTTCTTCAACATATACGTTTAGGGCCTCCAACTATCTTTGCACACCAATTGGGGTCTTGTCTACCACTATCAGGTCGTCCGCATATCGGAGGTGACCTATTGTGGTATCACCTATTTTCGGCGAGCAAGCACTAGGAGGTTCCAAGCAGTTTTTTACTTCCAAGATATAGAAATTGTAGAGTATAGATGCTAAAGGGCACCCTTGTTTTAGCCCTCTTTACCCGAGAGGAGATTGCCCGAGATAGATTTCCTTTTTGATCCAATTTCACTCGCATCAATGTATTTGTATGGAGTGCTTTGATGGCTGCTATCAGATCTGTCGGGCAGCCTCTCTCTTCCATCTTGGACCACAGAATTTGTAGTCTCCTCTGTCAAAAGCTGCGTCCATATCTATTGAAGCGAGAAACAGCTTTTGATTTTCCTGAATGGTTTTCACTTTTAATAGGTTGAAGATTAGTAGATTTAAACGACAATCAACATTTTCGACAAAACCGGCTTGCCTTTGATCGTAATTCTCTGAGCTTATTATCCATTCCTTCAATCTTTTTAAGGGAAAAGTTTACCAATCACATCCAAAAGCAATATCGGGCAGTAATTTTCAGGGCACACCCCATTTCCTTTTTTATGTATGGGGATGGTTATTGCTGTTGTTCATGATTCCCGTATCCGTCCTCTATTCAAAATTCTTGTAAATAGTACCAGACACATGTCTGCCCATACTTCCGGGGGCCTGCTTTAGTATTTCATTCATCAGGCCATTGGGCCCTGGGACTTGTGAAGTGCTTGCTTTAGTGATTAGTGCTAGAATTTCGCTTTTCTTACTCCAACCATTCTTGGAAGTTGGTTCTTTTATTGGTTCCTATTCCACGGAATCACAATTGTACATGTCTTGGAAATGCGGTCTCCATTTTACTTCATGTATGGGGTTTAGTAACTCCACACCTTGAGACTTGTATTTTTGATTTAACAGAAACCACAGACATTTGGTGTTTGTATTGCGAATTGCCATCAGCATTTGTTGTGAATGCTTTTGAAAGATTAGTGCTCAATGTCATTTGGCACAGTTTCGATAAGTTATTTTTAAAGGCCTTTCGCTTAGTTCTCACACAATGGACATTCTGTTTATTCAAAGTTCTTAGCTCTCTTGCTAACTGTCGTTTCTTCCCCGCTATTTCGCAGTTATATTTGTGTATCTTGGGCCTTCTGTCCCTTTTGTTTATGTCATTGGTTGCTCTGATGATTGTGAGGCAGGCCTCATACTCGACACTGGTTTCTGATGATACTTCCCATTTCTCTATGGATTTTACCAGAGTTGGAGTTGACTTTGCAGACAATCTCAGTCTGTTTAAAGCGTTATTCACATTAACTTCACTTGTCCAAGTTTTTCTTATTTCCGTGTCACCTTTTTGGTGTGTAGCTGGGACTAGACACAAGAGCATGAATATTCCATGGTCACTACTTGTTGTTGGTGTAATTTTCAGCGAGGCTATTCTGCCAAAGGTTTCCCGGTCTACGAAAAAGTAGTCCAGTGTTGCACTTGAATGATGAGATGCCCAAGTATGATTACCCTCTAAGTCCCCATTTACGTTTCCGTTTACATGTGAAAGGTCACTATTCTTCATCTCTATCAACCGTGTTTGAGTTCTTGACTGTTTTTGTTGCTTTTGGGTTGTAATACTCCCTTGTGGATTTCTTTTGTTGATGCAGTCAATATTTAAGTCACTGCATATAATTATAGCAGGACTATGATATTCTGCTCTCAACACGTCTATGTGTTTAGTGACTGTTTCTACTAACACTTCTCAGTCCTTAGCTTTTATGTTCCAATATAGATTGAAGATTTGAATTTTTTGTTCCTTTTGTTCGTCACTTCTTTTATCTTGTTGTTGCATAATTATCATTTGAATTAAAGGAGATGACTGTAATATGCCTATTATGTTCCTGCTATAGTAGTTCTTTATATAAGTAAAAAGGCCTGGAGACTGTCTGCCTTTTTTTCCTTTGTATGCTTCATTCAAGAAGCATGAGGCCCCATTTATGAATGGGGATTCTTGCAACCAGCATTCCTGGATGCAAATGATGTCCGCCATCAACACTTCTTCATTTCTTAATTTATTTTTTCAGTCAAATGACGAAATCCCTGTGTGTTCCAGGAGGCAAATCACACCAATTCCGCTGACTCTTGGGCTTCGGTCTAACATTTTCCTTTTGTAGCTAGAGTTTCTGCTAGCCAACCCCATGGTTTTTCCATATTAATTTTTGTCTCCATTGACTGACCATTGTTCTTTTGCACATCCATAATCTTATCATCACAACCTTTAATTCTCATACAGAGTGCGGATGGACCCCGCAAAACAGTTGGGAGAGAATATTAATGGTCTGTGATCGGTTTCTGTTAGGGAGAATTCTCTTATAGGGCTAATTTCCCAAACCAAGTGAGTCCCCAGCAGCTTTGCTGGATTTTTGGGGTTTGTTTTTTTCTCCTGCTAAGAGGGAGACTCTCTTCCTCCCACTCTTAGGCATGATTTGAGTGTTTTTGACTCTGTGTGTGCTTATGGGCTATGGGGTTTTCTTTTTACTCCATAGGGGATTATCTATTTTTTATGTGTGTGTTACACAGCACCCTCAGTGCAGTAACACAGGGGTGTCATAGTGACCCCCAAACAGACTCCATACCCTGGGACTGACTACTGTCTCCCAGGGCATGTAAAGTCACCATTGACTTTACTAGTCCTAAATTGTGAACAGAACCAGTACAAACCATCATATTGTGGAAGTACTGGAAGGGGTTAATTATATTGCCCCTGCATCTGTTTTCAAGGGGGCACCGTCCAGTCCCCCCTTGCCGAGTTTCTGGCTGGTGGCAGTGGTAACCACGCAAAATATTCCACCGGAATATTCTGTATGGGATTTTCCCATCGATTTTAAACGCACCACTTTTTGGTGCAATGTTAAAGATACCGCCGGTTTATTTATTTAATATTAAATCCCTGATTGGGACTTTTTGCCAGAACTCTTTTCTAAAATGGCGTTTGTGTCCGTCTCTGTAACTCTGACCAAGGTCGAGCCCTTTGTTCCACTATTTTGGCGGGCTTCTCCACAGAAGCCCTCCAAATGGTGCCACTCTGTCTGGGTTCCACAGGAGGGGTGTAGGGGGGAATTGGCACCCTGGACTGCGTTGCCTCGGCAACCCAAGTCACACTACTCTGATTGGCCCAGTGGTGAGCCGCCCGGCTCACCACTTAGCATGTGTGATTGACAGCTAGGCTGATGAATGGGGGTTTTTCTGCATAAAAGCAGGGCCTTTGGGACTGGAAGGAACAAGTTACTTACCTGTAACTGTTGTTCTCCAGCATGGGTCTGGCATGGATTCACATGCTCATGAATATTCCCCGTCGTCAGGCTGGGAATCCTCGGTAAAGAAAAAACCAGTATCAGTTTCGTTTCTGATCTGTCTTTCGTAGTAATAACCAATCACTGATCTCTGCGTCATACTGACCACAGCCAATGACTGCCCTCTACCCCGCCTCTGGCAGCAATCTTCAGATTTGGTAGCACGTGAAGTGGCAGTATGACCAAGTGAAGAGCCGCAGAGGGGTAGGCGGGAGGGTTCGCATGTGAATCCATGCCAGACCCATGCTGGAGAACAACAGTTACAGGTAAGTAACTTGTTCCTTCTCCAGCATGGGGACTGGCATGGATTCACATGCTCATGAATAAAGAATACATAGCAGTACACACATGCACAACCACGGGAGGTGGCAAAGGCTCAACATTAAGCATTACATCAAACTCAACATTAAGCACCTTACCTCCTCACCAGGCTCACCTCAGGCGAACAGGTACCGCAGCCCTGCTTGGCCGACCCTGGACTCCTCCCTGGAATCCCGGTCGACGCAGTAGAATTTCGTGAAGGTGTGCGTCGACCTCCACGTAGCAGCCCTGCATATGTCCAGCAGGGGCACACCAGATAGGAACGCCGTGGTAGCTGCGATCGCTCTGGTGGAATGGGCTCTCGGACGGCCAGGCAGCGGTCGGTTTGCCAACCGGTGACAGTACATGATACAGCCGGAGAGCCATCTGGAAATGGAAGCCTTCGAGAGCGCCTTCCCCTGATTGACAGGTCCAAAGTTCACAAAGAGTTGTGACGTCTTCCGAAAACACTTCGTGCGGTCTACGTAGAACTTCAGCGCTCTAGCCACATCCAGCGAGTGCAAAGTCCTCTCAGCCGGCGACGAAGGCGACGGGAAGAACACAGGCAACACCAAGGGTTCGTTGAGATGGAAGTCCGACGGTACCTTGGGCATGAAGGAGGGGTGCGTCCTGAGCACTACCCTCGTGTCGTGAAAAGTCAAGTACGGGGCCTTGCAGGAAAGGGCCTGGATCTCTCCCACTCGTCGTGCGGAGGTGATGGCCATAAGAAACACTGTTTTCCACGACAGAAATTTCAACGGAGCCGAGTGCAGAGGCTCGAACGGAGGTCCCATGAGCTTGGTCAGCACCACGTTGAGCTCCCACGCCGGGGCCGGAGCCTTCACCGGCGGGAACGATCTGAACAGTCCCTTCATGAACACTTTCACCAGACGATGAGACCACAAGGACGTCCGCCCCGTGGTTCTGGTGTATCGGGAGATCGCAGCAAGATGAATCTTGATGGACGCGTGTGCCAGTCCAGCTTTGGCCAGCGTCAGCAGGTACGGCAGTACTTGGGGAGCCGTAATCCGTAGAGGGTTAATCTTCTGTGCGTGGCACCAGACAGAGAACCTCTTCCATTTGTGTCCGTAGCATTTAAGAGTCGAGGACGCCCTGCCCTTTGCAAGAACCTCTCTGCAGTCGGCCGGTATGTCGTATCCTCCAAACTCTAGCGCTGCAGGAGCCAGGCCTGCAAGTTCAGCGATTTCGGGTCGTGGTGGAGGATGGCGCCTCCTTCCCTGGAGAGTAGATCCGCGTCCACCGGCAGCTTGATTGGCGGGGACGCTGACAAGTCCAGAAGGTCCGGGAACCATATCTGCCTCGGCCACGCAGGTGCGACGAGGATCATCCTGCACCGTGACCTCTTGAGCTGGTTGACGAGCCGGATTAGCAGTGGCAAAGGAGGGAACGCGTAGAGGAACAGGCCCTCCCAGGGGAACGAGAAAGCATCGCCCATGCTCCTCGCCTGGGGAAACCTGCTGGCGAACCTCAGGCACTTGGAGTTCGTCGCCGTCGCAAACTGGTCGATCTGGGGTGTGCCCCACCGTCGGAAGAGGCGATCCACTAGATCCTGCCGTAGCTCCCACTCGTGGCACGAGCGCAGCTCCCTGCTGAGTGAGTCGGCGATGGTGTTTTTTATCCCTGCCAGATGAAACGGCACCAGAAACATCCTTTGGGCGACGGCCCAATGCCACAGGTCCTGCGCCTCCTTGGACAGTGCTGGGGACCTGGTTCCGCCCTGTTTCCTGATGTAAAACATGGTGGTGGTGTTGTCGGTGAAGATCCTCACCACCTTGCCCTTGAGGGACGGAAGGAAGGACCTGAGGGCCCAAAACACTGCACGGAGCTCCAGGACGTTGATATGTAGGGATTTCTCCGTCGGGAGCCAAAGGCCTCTTGCGTGCAGATTTTCGGTGTGCGCTCCCCACCCTTCCAGGGAGGCATCCGTGGTCACTGTCTCCTGGTGGGCTGGGGTCTGGAAGTACATACCCGCCGTCAGATGCGCGCGGGTGCCCCACCACCGGATCGCTCGTCTGAAACTCTCGTCGAGTGTGATCCTTTCCTCGAAGCTGCCCGTCGTTTGGATCCAGCGCGCGTCCAGGAACTCCTGCAACGGGCGCATCCGGAGCCTGCACATGGGAATGAGGTAGATGCAGGAAGACATCTTTCCGAGGAGGGACTTGATGGACCTCACCTTGGCCGCGTCGGCCACCAACATCCGCTGCACCTTGCCCAGGATGGTCCTGGTCCTCTCCTCCGACGGGGAGGCCAGAAGGGACACTGTGTTGAGCCTCGCTCCCAGAAACAGAGCGTCTTGCGCGGGTACCAGGTGGGATTTGGCGTAGTTCACGGAGAATCCCAGGTCCGTGAGAAGTTGGACGGTCCTTGCCGTGTGAACCACGGCGAGCTCCCTCGTCTTGGCTCGGATGAGCCAGTCGTCCAGGTAGGGGTAGACGTGGATCCCCTCGCGGTGCAGCTGCGCCGTCACCGGTGCGAGGCACTTGGTGAACACCCTGGGTGCCGACCATAGTCCGAAGGGGAGGGCTTTGAACTGGTAATGACGCCCTTGGACCACAAACCTGAGGAATTTTCGGTGCCCCTTTAGGATGGGAATATGGAAGTAGGCATCCTCCAAATCCAACGACAGGAAGTCTCCTTCCTCCAGCTGACCCAGGACGTGCTGGAGGGTGACCATCCGGAACTTCTGCGCCTTGATGAACTTGTTCAGACGTCGCAGGTCCAGGATGGGGCGCCATCCCCCCGTCTTCTTCTTCACGAGGAAGTATCTCGAGTAAACTCCGGAGCCCCGAAGCCTCTTTGGGACGAGTTCGATGGCGCCCTTCCTGAGCATCGCCTTTACCTCCAGGAGAAGTTGAGGGACGTGAAGTTCTTTCCTGGCCACGGGGGGGACGCGCGGACACCTTCTTTGAAACTCGAGCGCGTGGCCCCGGGCCAAGGCGTCCAGCACCCAACGGTCGGTGGAGATGGACTCCCACACGCTGACAAAGCTCGCCAGCCGGCCTCCCATCGGGGTGCCTCGGTGGGGGCCCGACCCCACGGCCGGTTCAATCCTGCTTCGACGAGGCTTTGCCGCCTTGACCTCCTTGGCGACGACGGCGGGGTCCGCCAGACTTGCCTCGTCCTCTGTAGGCCTCCTGAGACGACGAGCGGGCCGCTTGACGGTAGGTGGAGAAACCGCCGCCGGAACCTTTGGAGGCGCCCTTGCCTCCGCTACTCCGAAAGGGCGTCCGCCGTTGTTGCAGAACTCCAAAGGCCCGGGCCGTCTCGGTGTCCGCTTTAATGGCCTGAAGGGAATCGTCCACTGTTTTCCCAAACAGGTTGTTCCCATCGAAGGGCATGTCCAGGACTCTGGTCTGGACGTCTTGACGGAAGTCCGTAGCCTTGAGCCATCCACGCCGCCTAAGGCAAACGCCGTTGCCCAACTGGCGGAACCCAGTGTCGGCGATGTCCGTTGCAACGGTAATGGCGTGGTCCGAAGCCACCTCACCTTCCTGCAGGATCTCCAGGGCCTCTGCCCTCTTGTCGTCCGGCAAGAAGTCCAGCAGGGGAGCCAGTTTGTACCAGAGCTACCTGTCGTAGCGGGCCACGATAGCCAAGGCGTTGGCCGCTTTAATCGTCGTCGCTGCAGACGAGATGACTCTGCGTCCCATAGCGTCCAATTTCTTTCCCTCGCCGTCCGGTGGGGAAGTCGATGTGGAGGCCGCACCCTCCCCACCCCCGCTTTATTCCTGGCCGCCGCGGAGACGACGGAGTCCGGGGTAGGCTGCGCCCGGAGGCACAGGGGGGCCGTGTCCGGGACCCGGTACTTCTTCTCGTACCGGTCTCTTCTAGCTGGCGTCGTGGAAGGGTTCTTGAGGAGGGTGAGGCCCTCATCCCAAATGTCGTCCAATAGAGGCACTGCAAGGAGCGTCTTCCTCTTGGCCTCGCGCCGCTGATAAAGGAAACCTTCCTCCTTCTTCTCCTCAGGGCACAGTTGGAAAAGCTCGGATGCCCTGGTGATCATGGAGTGGAACGATCCAATCTCGTCGGGCGGAGAAGCCCTGGTGGGAGGCGACGACGGTACATCCTCGTCGTATACCTTGTCGTCCGTACCCGTCGCTGCCGTGTCAGTCCCCGTATCATCCCCTTGGGTGGACGGGGAGGAGGGCTGGAAGGGGCGCGACGGCTGAAAAGGAGGCGGAGGGTGGATCCTTCTTTTCTTGGTAGGGGGAACACCAGAAGGTCCCGGTTCTGGGTCCCCGACGGGAGAGGTTCCGTCGGCAACGGTAGTCTCGTCCTTATCTCTGAGCATAAGGACTGTATAGCCAACAAAATGGCCGCCGAGTTGTCTCGCGGCGCTGGCAGAGGGGAATCCGACGGGCGATCAGGGGCCCCGTCGGTACCCTCGACGATGTCGTCACCTGCGTCGGGATCCATCCCGACGGGCCGGTCTTCTTCCACGCCGAGGCCGTGGCTTAAGACCTCGACCAGCTCCTCCTCCGAGGTTGAGGCCGAATCTACGACGCCCTGCCCCCCCTTTTTCTTCCCCACGGGGGATTTCACGGGGGTCCGATCGATGGGCACAAAAGAGGACTCCCTCCGAGGTGGCAGGGAGACTCTGAGCCCCGAGGTCGCCACCACTGGTGTAGCCCCACAGGCTGAGCCAGGGCCGCCGCGACAGTTTCGATAGAGGGCTTGGCCGGATGGATTAAGGCCTTCACCACCTTAGGTGCGCTCACCGCCTTATCCTTGAGGGGGGGGGGACACTGCCTCGCTCCCCCTCTGCCTTCGAGCTCGACTGGGGCCTCTCCAGGAGCTTCGCCGGGTGCTCGGCCTTCCTCTTACCCGACCCAGAGCGTTGGCTCGTGATTGATGGTGCTGGGGAGGGTGCGCCCTGCCTGGCGCCCGTAGAGCCCGACCGTTCGGCGCTCCCGGTGCCAGCGGACTCGCGGTGCTTGGCCTTATGTTGGACCCCCGTCGCCGGGGCGTCCTCAAAGGTCTTAGAAGACCGCTTGGATTTCTTCCTCTTCTTCTCGCCGGACGGGCTCTTCCCTTCTAGCCAGTTGGTGAGACGTTGATGGCGGTCCTTCATGGTCCGCTCCGACATGTTGCCGCAAAACGCACAGTCCTTCTCCACGTGCGTCTTGTCCTCATGTAGGCAGTAAAGACAAAAAGAGTGTTCGTCCTCCTTGAAGACGTTCTGCAGCTGGCATCCAGGGCAGACCCTGAACAGCTTTCCGGGCGTCGAGCTTCCCTTCTCCTGGGCCATGACCGGGCCTGAGAAACTTCTGGAGTCCTCCAAAAGCGTAGCTCGACGAAATCTTCACCCTCGAGGGGGGCAGACGAATCCGACACGGGTCCCCGTTGATCGGATGGAGAGTCGGTGGAGCTTGAGGCTCTTTTGACCGAAAAAACGAAGTTTTTGAGAAAAACGTGAAAAAAATAGCACTAACGCTCGAGAGCAATAGCACGAGGATCCCAACACATGAACGTGCGGTAAAAATCTGAAGATGGCTGCCAGAGGCGGGGCTTAGGTAGAGGGCAGTCATTGGCTGTGGTCAGTATGACGCAGAGATCAGTGATTGGTTATTACTACGAAAGACAGATCAGAAACGAAACTGATACTGGTTTTTTCTTTACCGAGGATTCCCAGCCTGACGACGGGGAATATTCATGAGCATGTGAATCCATGCCAGACCCCATGCTGGAGAACTTCAGAAGTCGCCACAGGACCTAAGAATCCGAAGAGGGAATGAGCCATCTGCAACAACGAGCCCTGCTGCAACTACCTCACCACTTTCCCGACGACAAGAGAAGATCTTCTGCTGGACGAGTCTTCTTCCTCTGAGCTGGTGGGACCAACCAGTTCGCCCTTTTCGCCTTCTATAGATGTCTCTTGGTCGAATCGCCCGTGTCAAGCACCCCGGCTGCCGGATAGCCAAGCTTCACCACTTTGACCGCAAATAAACGGAACGCTCCTTTTATTGACGAACTCCGCGGCTGGTTTCATCCCTGTGCAGTGCAACGACTCCACGTTTCTTCCTCGACGAGATCCCCTCTTCCCCTGGTCGAAACAACGAACTGCAACCACTGCCAGGAACAACTGCCCCGCTGGAGCTTCCTCTCTGTTTAAAGTACTGTGTCCTGTATGGCCTCCCTTTCTTCGGTTTGCCCAAGGTGACCCTTAAATCCTTGGCTTGCCAACTGGGTTGGCCCCAGATCTCCTAACTTTACCTTCTTGAATTGCCCTAACCTCTTTTGAACATTCTGCAAAGACTTTTAGTGCATTTTTAAACTGTGTGATCCTGGGCACATTTTGCGCTGCTCCCTTTTAAGTGGGCCTGGCCTATGAACTTTGGCTCTACAGTCTATACTGCCTTTATTCCCTTGCTGAGAACCCTTAAAAGTGTGGGGACCTGTTTTATTTCTATGCTCTGCCTTTTTCCTCTCCCTTCAACTGAACTATTGGAGCGCCATCAGGTTATGCGCTCACCTCTGTTTAACAAATCGTGGTATTTTAATTCTGACTTGTTTAATAGTTAAGGGAGGTGTGTATACTTTACCTGACTGTGTTTTAACTTGCTTTGGATTTAGAGTGCTAGTATATTGCCTAAAGTGTCTTTTAAATAAATAATTATATACTTTTTATACACAGCTATGGTCAGTGTTTGTTTGCTCTACTGTGTTTTTAGCCCTATTGCGTATACTCTACATACTGCCCTACTCTTCTTGAGAGAAGTCTGACTGCTCAGCCACAGCTACCAGGTGAATCTGGGTGGTGCAGACTGCTACCAATAGGGTTTACTGCTTACTCTTGTAGTCTTAATCTTTTTGCAGTGTTCCCCAAGGGAACGGCACAGGATTCTGCCTAACAGTTTCCTCCCTGTATGTCACATCAAGTACACTCGTAGATTTCTCAGGGCTATTTTTTGTGTGCAATCTGTCGTGTTTCTTGTTCACAAAGGTTTAATCCTTCCATCTTGATGTCAAAGCCAAGCACTCTGAGTTCATCTGCATCCAACCATACTAAATTCATGACTGCCTTTGAGGTAAGGTGAATACAAATTCGATCTGTTTTTTCTTTAGGGAAACCCACGATTCTGATGTTTTTAGGTTCAATGACTCTCAATGGAGGCACATTATGCAGGAGCTTCATAAGGTTTGATCTGTTTAGTATTAATCCATCATTTGCTTTCAAAACTCTCTCCACTAGTAATTTATCTGTGCTGCTCTTCTTTTCCACTTGCACCCGTCTCTTCTCGTCATACGTTGGTTCTGTGATTCATTTATTTGAGTATTCATGGGGAGATGTGCTCTTTCTCGATCTTCATTTGATTGATCTATCATTGCTTTGACTAGATTACGTTTCTTTTTTTCTATTGTGTTCTTTGCCTCTAGTTGATCTCTCTTTTCTTGTAGTGTTAAGAACTTCAGTGAATTTGTCAGTATGCATGCTGGCTCTTCGTTTGATATATTATCCTACCTGTGCATTTTATTTGTTTGCTTCCTCCACCTCCATTTTTTGTAAACTTTCATCCTCAGACTGAGACATAGCAATGCGTCTTGATCATCGCAATTCCTTGAAGCACTTTCTTCTATGATTCCTTGCTCATCGTCTCTTATGTATTCTCGTTCTTGTTCCTTCTGTTCTTTTATCAACTTCTTTCTTTTTATTTGCATTGGGTTTTTTTTTTGTCCCAGACTCGTCACATTTTCAAATGGTTTTAAGTTTCGAACTTTCGTGTTCCTTCGTTCGTAACACATTTTTGGATTGGCAAGTTTTTTGTCTTTTCATTTCAGTTCTCCAATCCCAGCTTTTGTTTTTTATTTTGCTTCTCTGAGGGTTGTTTGGCCCTTGCTCCCATATCTTGCTTTGTTGGTTCAATTGTGTTCTCCACATTGAACAACGGGAACAAGTGTTTGTTTTGTTTTTGAGAGCCGATGTCCTGATCATCATGTACTATTATGCTGTTGGATTTCGCCAATAGATCTTCCCGTCTTCACTCATTTCCCTTGGCACATGTTACGACATCTTGCCCGTCAATGTTACGGTCATGTTTTTGAGGACAGTTTCCATTTTGTTACTTTGATCTTCATGGTCTACTTTTGCTTTTCTTAGATCTTTTAAAGGCTCGAGGCCTGTATCTTATTTCTGTTGATGTGCTCTTGTTCGAAGTCTGAAAAAAGTGTTTATTTGAATCAGGTTTAAGTAAAGTGATGGTGTCACGGAAACAGTGCAGAAAAGCTCTTATCCCGCGCATCTTCCATTAGATCAATTAATGTCTTAAAAATGACATCCTCTGAGTCCTGTTCTCGAGCTCTCCTTTCTTTAGTCTCTTCAACGTAGTTTTCTACATATATTCATTTAGGTTGAATTAGAGTCAATAAGGTGGATTGATCTCTGTAATTATCATGGAGTGCTTCATATAGCTTAAGAAATGGAGCTAGAGTTATCGCCATCGTTGAGTCAACTGCCGCCTGCATGTTTGCACACAAATCCACATTTGGCCAAGGATTCGGGGGACTAGCTGATTCTAGTCTAATCTCCTTATCTTTCATTTTCAATGAGGCATTTTCTTGAGGATTTGACTATTCTTCTCCAGTTTGTGAGTCTAATGGAGATGCACCGCAATCTTCTTGGGGCAACTTTCCACAGCTTCCTTGTAATTGACATGAGGAAGTGGAAGCATTTTTATTTGCAGATTTGTTTTTACTACTTGTCCTCTCTGCCAGAGTCGTTGCACATTTATTGTCAGCCCCCTCCCTCCCCGGTGCCATTTCTGATGTCGATTCATTGGATTCTACTTCTCCAATGTTTCTATTCGTTCTCTGCATTTGGGGCGTTGATGCTCTTATTGGTTGTTTAAGAACCATCCGCGCCTCATCATCTAAATTTATTTCACTAGTAACTTGATTTTGACTCTTGTCTTGTTCAGCAATGTTTGCTAAAAAGGCGCTACTGCTTTCGATGATCAGTGTTGCTGTTATGTCCTTGAATATATTTTTGTTGTCACTTTTCTCCGGTGCCATCCGATCATCATGACAATTTATTTCGTCGCATCTCCCGGAGGCTATGAGGAGGTCATCATCTAACATCTCCAAAGCCTCTAGCAATGGCAATGGAAATGGAAGAGCTACTTAACAACAGAGTAGTAGAGTAGCATGCAGGTCCAACACTCCGAGGACGCTCCGCATCAGGAGTGAGATTTTGTAGGGTCTTATAGTCAGCCTCCAGCAATGGAAATGGAAATGGAAGCGCTACCTAACAGCAGAGTAGTAGAGTAGCATGCAGGTCCAACACTCTTCTACAGATATAGCATCAAGCAACTGCCCAAGGTTTCCCTCTGCTGCAGTGCTCAAGTTCATCTTTCGCTGACTATCACATGTCTCGTTTAATGCATAATTATAGGTTCCTCGAACGTTGGCATGTCACGCCTCAGAAGTGTGCAAGAATGTACTCGGGTGTAAGCCCACTATGCTGGAGGGGATGTGGGGAAGTTTGTTCATATTGGCATATCTGGGGGGGCAGGGTGCTTGCTCACAGGTACAAATACTCTGGTCTGAAGTGAGAACAACAACATAGACAGGCCTCGGGCATCCCCAATGATCTTGTTTGGCTTCACTAGAACAGAAGACCATGATGAAAGCTTATCACAAGTGGGCAGGAACCTATTACTAGCTGCACGGGTCTGTATCACGATACCTTGGAAAAGGCGATTCCTTCCTACCCAGAAAGAATGGTTGCATAAAACACATGACATATGACATGGAGAGTCTGACTGCAATGGTAACAGAGACACAATCATGTAGAAAGAGTGGGTGTAATTGTAATTGGTTGTTTATAACGCGGTTAATACACAGAGGTTTCTAAGTGCTGACTGGTGGGTCAAACCTGTGTTGCTCCACGTCGTCTTACTTCCAAGGCAAGCATGTTTCCCCTGAGCTATCCTCCCAGCTCGAATAGAAAAGAGGGGATTAAATGTTAAAAAAATACCAAAGGTGGATGTTCAAGTTGTTATGCAATGTTAATTTATTTTGGAAACAACATATGTTTACACTGTATTATTGTTTTTCTATTGTCGTGTTATTAAAACTTGCAATAAAGATCTAATTGGAAGAAGAAAAAAGTCCCCCAAGAAATGGCTTTGGCAAAGCTAACAGGCGAGTACACTTCCAGATACAAAACCCAGAGTTTGCAGGTAGGTAAAAAGGATTTAGGGGTACTCTCCCTATGCCACTACACTAGAGGTTACCCTGGTGGGGGAGGAGGAAATTATTGACCAGAACTCCTCCAATCACAACTCAGAAAGGAAGTTAGGGAGTGGACTTTACGTTCATACAATTGCTTTGGCGGGACAGGGGAGAGAAAACTGACATGCAGGCCTGTAATCAAACTCTGATTTTCTAAGTGACCACCCTCAGGAGATTCAATCACTGTGGCCACTTGCTTATGACATTGATCCAGTTGCAAGTGGTCCATGGGGAGTGGGTGCAGTAAATGACGTCTGTCAGGTTAATGATAGCCTCTTCCCTACATCTCCCCAGCAACCCAGATCCCCTGGCTGAAATGTGGATTGGGACAAGACTGCCCCAATCCCAATTCACAGCCAGGCTCAAACACCTCGAGTTTTACTTGGAATATAAGTCGGAGCCTGTGAAAAAGCATGCCTTCTCTGACATTTCCAGACCTTGGAAGACACATGAACAAGATGGCCAAAAGATAGGGTGAAAAATTATAACTTACTCACCGTAGTGCCTAACGTACTCTTAGTCCATAGTCCCCTTTCCTCCATGCTGTATGGGCATCCCTTCCAAGGGACGGGCGATGGAACCTTTTTCACTAAAAAAACCTTCTTCCCCTTTAAATTTAGAAGTGTGCTGGGGCACGGCCCAGGGAGCAAGCGCTGCCCTGACTACGCCCTCCGGCGCCACACCTCAGTCCCCATTGACGCGTCGACAAAAGATATAACATTGCCTAATGACACCAGAATTATTAGGGGGGATGTTGGTGGGACCTATGGAGGAAAGGGGACTATGGACTAAGAGTGCGTTAGTCACTATTACTCTTATGTCCGTCCCCTTTCCTCCATACTGTATGGGCGATTACAACTGATTGTAGCCCTAGGGTGGAGAGGCGACCCTCCTTAAGCAAATAGGTTACTGAGAACCGCCTGTCCGAAAGCCGCATCAGATCTAGAGCCGGCATCTAAACAGTAATGGTTGCAAAAAGCCGAGGGAGAGGCCCAAGTGGCCGCCCTGCTTATGATTTGCCAAGGGACATGGCGCTAGAAAGCGATGGCCGTTGCCTTGGCCCTGACTGCGTGGGCATGCATGTTGGCCAGGAGCGGCTTGTGCTGGCCTTCGTACGCTTCCTTGATGGCAGAGACCATCCAGCGGAATATGGAAGCCTTTGAGGCCGGATAGCCTGGTCTCGAGCCGCCGAAAGTGACGAACAGGATGTCCGACTTGCGGAAGCCCCTGGTCCTGTCCAAGTAGAATTTCAGGGCACGCCTGACATCCAGGCAGTGCAGCACTCTCTGTGCTTCGTCCTTGGGATCGGGAAAGAACGCCAGAAGGACTATTTCCTCTTACATGATTCAGAGACGACCAGCGCCTGAATCTCGCTAACTCTGCGAGCCGAGGTAAGACTGACCAGTAAGGCCGTCTTGATGGTGACCAGCCTAATGTCCATGACGCATTGTCTCGAATGGTTTGTGCGCCATGGCGCCCAAGACTATATTCAGGTCCCACAGTGGGTGCGGTCTCTTGATGGGTGGGTAGAGCCTTGTGAGACCGGTCAGGTGTTTGACGATAGGGTTGGAGGAGGAAAAAATGCCTTCCTCCGAGTTCCTGTAAGCCCCAATGGCTGCGAGGTATGTACGGCAGGTGTCCCCCTGTACGCCTGAATGAGCAAGGTGTGCTTAAAAGGACAGCACGTCGTCGAGATTGCAGGCCAAAGGGTCAATTCCCTTGGAGTCTGCCCAGAGGCAGAACCTGGTCCATTTGCTCTTGTACTGGGCCCTGGTGGCTTTGCTGCTGGCGCCCTGTATGCTCTCCAGATTGGCCTGTGAGAGGCTAAGGTGCCGAAGCGTCACCTGGTCAGGTACCACACCGAGGGCTAGATTCCCTGGCGCGGCATGGATGATCATGCCCCCCTGCTGCGCCAGAAGATGTGCCATGCCCCTCGGGAGGTGTATCGCGGGAATCTGAGAGGCTGAGGAGCTCAGAAAAACATGGTCTGGCCGGCAACCATGGAGCAATCATCAGGGGAGTGGATGGAAAAGCGTAGGCCTTCATGCTGGTCCACTGGAGGTGAAATGCGTTGCCCAGAGAGCCAGGGCCCTGACCCTGCCAGGATGCGAACTGGGGTCACTTCTTGTGCCAGGTGGCAAAGAGATCCACTTGGGGGGAGGGGACCCCACCTGTTGAAGATCTCCTGAATAACAAGGTTGTTTAGCTGCCACTCGTAATTGTCCGCTCCAAGCATGCTGAGCCTGTCCGCTTCTATGTTGGATTCACCTGGGAGGTTAACTGCCCAGAGGTAAATTTCGTTTTCCAAGGCCCATTCCCACATGCTGATCGCCAGTCTGCACAGAGAAGGGGATCTGGTGCCTCCATACTTGTTGACGTAGTACATGCTGGTCGAGTTGTCTGTCTGGATGAGGACAAACTTGCCCTTGAGAAGTGGTAGGAATGCTCTGAGCGCTAGCCAGATGGCGTTCAGCTCCAACCAATTGATGTGGTATTCCTGCTCCTGTCGAGTCCAGGTGCCGTGGACCGAGAGATCGTCTAGGGTGGCACCCCAGCCCTCGAGCGAGGAGTCTGTGGTGATGGTGGCCTGCGGAGAAGGCGGCCAGAAGGGCTTGCCCGTCCGTAGGTTGCAGTCCCTGGACCACCAAGTTAGGTCCGGGTGGAGAGATGGAGGAACGTTGATCATTTCGGATTGAAAGCCCCACTCCTAACTCCATGAGGCCGCGAAGTGCAGCTGAATCCTTCACATTCTTAAGTCTTGTGTGTAGGATGGCTAGCAGAACCATCGCTAGAAGACCCAGGAGATGTTGATACCACCAAGCCGAGGTCACCACTCTGCTGAGTAAGTGGACGGTGGCCCTCTTGATGGCCGAGATCTTGTCTTCCGACGGGAAGACCTTCTCGGAGCACGTGTCCCAAATGAGTCCCAGGAATGTCAGTCTGCGTAGGGAGCAGCTGTGACTTCTTGAGGTTGAGCGAGAAGCCCATGTCATGCAGTGTGTTCATAAGAGTATGGGAGGAGTGGTGAACCGCCTCCGGAGATGTAGCCTTGACGAGCCAGTGTTCGAGGTATGGATAGATGGGTTGGCCCTGCTCTCTGAGGGCTGCTACCGCGTTCACGAGTCTGGTAAAGACCCGGGGGTTGAGGGGGGCGCGCTGAGGCCAAACGGGAGGAACTTGTATTGGAAATGGTAGCCCATGATCCTGAACCGTAGGAAAGAATGATGGGGCTACCAAATCGGGACGTGCAGTTATGCGTCATTCAGGTCTAGGAAGCACATCCAGTCTCGCTTGTCCAATGTCTCTGCTATAGAAGCTGGCGTAACGATCTTGAACTTTTGCAGGGTTAAGGAGAGGTTGAGGGTGGAAAGGTCCAGCACAACTATCAGGTCCGCCTGGTTCAGCTTCTGAATGGTGAAAATCCTGGAGTAGAAGCCTTGCTGGGAGGCTAGAACTTCCTCCACTGAATGGCTCTCTAATGTTAGGCAGAATCCTGTGCAGTGCCCTTAGGGACCAACACACAATTAAGACTACAGGTGGCAATACAAGTTTTACCTTTGGTACAAGCCTGTACTACTATGTTAAAGTGGTACCAGTAGCGGTGCAGCTAGGCTTATCTCAAGAGTATATGAGCAGTAGCAGAGATTACAAAAAGGGACCACAATTACTGTGACTCAAGCAAACACTGACTCAAGGTTTCAGGTAAAAAAATATAAGTACATTTATTTTTAAACCATTTGTTATAAACACAACACTTCTATCACTTCAAAACCACACGATAAATATATTACAACCAGCCAATTCACTTTGGTACACTCTAACTCAAGGTATGTATCCTGTGTTTTAAAGGACCGGTGTTGCGAAACAAAAGACGTTACCAGGAATACACTTGAAATCACTTTTTGACAGTAATGACAGTTTGGTCTTACTAAAGAAACGCGTATCCGCGGCAAGAATTGTTACCGGGGCAAAAACACACTTAGCACCAGGGTTAACCAGAGAGAGTTGGGGGCAAAAATCATAGGCAATACTTTTGGCAAGGCAGACAGAATCAGAGAACACTCAGACAGAAATTTAAGAGTCAATAGGCTGGAGCCAGTGTCAAGTGGAACCGGGTTCCTGTTGTCGAGGATCACACAGTCGGATAGTTCGAGATTCAACATTGCCAGGAGTACTTATATACTGTCAACAAAGGAAGCAAAAGTTATAAGGAGGAGGGAAAACAAGGACAAGCCTTGGAGGCAAAGAAAAAGTTCACCCTAATTCCTCAGTCAGAACTAAGTACCTTATTCAAATGAAGACGCTGGTGCCACGGCAGTTGTTCCTGGTAGTTTCCTGCAGACCCACGGTCCCTGGTGCTATGGTGTGGAGGAGGACGTCTGGAGGGGGCTGCACCACACAGGGATGAGGCCGGCAGAAGCGACAGTGAATAAAAGGTGCGCTCCTTAAAAACAGGAGAGGCTCTTCAGATTGCTAATCGGACCACTACAGCAGTGTGCAGCGATTTTGACCAAGAAGAGGATCCTCTGGCTGTGGAAGATGAGCTGATTATCCCCACCAGGATCAAGGGAAGAAGACTCCGGACTGGATCTTCTCTGGTCGTCGAAGGGTAGATAGCTCAGGACTGCAGCAGGGCTTCACCGGGACGGGGTAGTTGCAGCAGCCGTCGTCTTCTCCGCTTCTCTTCGGTTCCTTGTAGTTCCAGTGGCGACTCTGACTTCTAGCCCAAGAGACTTGCCTTTTATGCGAAAATCCCCCATTCACACAGCCTGGCTGTCAATCACCCAGCAGCGGGGTTGTCCAGCCCGGACAACTACCTGGCCAATCATGGCAAAGTGCGACTTGGGTTTCCTAGGATACCCTGTGCAGGGAGTAACTACACCCCTCCCTCACATTCAGCCCACCTAGACACCCAAGTGCCTAGAGGAGGGCTTCTTGGCAGAAGCCCGCCAAAAGACAGTGAACAAAGGAGGCAAACCTGATTTGCCACGCAAAGTAAAACACAATAAGGATTTTTTTTTTTATTAAAAAAAGATTATATGGTTTACAAATTATAAACCTTTAACCTATTTACCCCTTCGTTAACCAACCAGTTCATCAAGTCCATCTTCAATAATAATATCCGTGTACTGTCTGGTCATCCTCATATTGCTGATCTCTGTATGATGGTTATCACTAGGCATCCAGCTGTTGTCAACCTAATCCTTAACACAAAGGTTCACCTCAAGTTTCTTGCGCATTAAAATGACCAGTTTTGTGAGCGCTATGTTGATCTTCATTTTTCCTCCATCAACAAAAATTCTCCACCATTCATCCACACTTCTAGTAACATAGCTTCTCAGAGTACCCCCAGACACTGCTCATGTTCTTTCCTTAATCCTGGGCAGTTTAAAATAAGGTGTTTCCGGGTTTCCGTCTCTCCTGGAACGTCACACATCCTACACCCAGGAAGGATTTTACCAAAGAAATGGCGACTAAATCCGACATGAGCCAAAAGAAAAAGTATTTGGTCAAGCGGGTTAAGTTCGAGGCTAATATAATAGCCTAAAACAACACCACGTTTATATAGTATAATCGCGGTAGAAAAGTTAGGGTTGATACCAATGCCACCAGCCAAGTGTAAATGTTAAAAGAGCGAAACAATGCTCTAGGAGGTACAAAGGGATACGAAGTAACCCTTCCCAGTACTCCATGGAAGATGGGGTGTACTGGATCTGTGGTAAAATTGACTGAGTAAAGTTAATGGCAACTTTACCCTTTTCTGGGGGACTGTAGTCAGCCTCAGAAATGGAGTCGGTGGGAAGTCTAAAAGACAACCCTGTGTCACTGCACTGAAGGTGCTGTGTAACACACAAATGGGGGCTACTGAAGGGAATAGTTTCTTACCTGTAACTCCATTTCTCCAGCATTGGTATCTTTCATGGATTCACATGCTTTGAATATTCCCCGTCGTCAGGCTGGGAATCCCCGGTACATTATATAGACCCTTTCCCGTAGGAAAACTTTTTCGACGCTTATGCGTCCTATCCACCTCGTTTTGTATCATGCGTGCCCGTGCCGTCAGGACGTCATGATATAAATACAGGCCCCGCCCCCGCGCTCCCTCAGATTTCGGCCCCCAAAGTAGTGGGGGAACCGGTTTGCATGATCAGGGGAGGCAGGTGGGCGCATGTGAATCCATGAAAGATACCAATGCTGGAGAAATGGAGTTACAGGTAAGAAACTATTCCCTTCTCCAGCATTGGATCTTTCATGGATTCACATGCTTTGAATAGATTACATAGCAGTACTACCCCCAAGAGGAGGTGTGCATGCAAACCCCTATACATTCTTCGCAAAAGGCCGTTCCCTAAGATTATGTATACATCAGTAATAGTTTACATAGGGAAAAAACGGACCACATACAGTCATAAATTCCACAGGATGCCACCCCGCAGCCGGGGCTTACCTTACTGGAATAGGTGTCGAAGCACCGCCTGTCCCATCCGGGTGTCTTCGGCATGTTGCTGCGACAGGCAGTAATGGCGGGTAAAGGTGTGTGTAGTCGCCCAGGTAGCCGCCATGCAGATGTCCCCTAGAGGGACTCCGGCCCACAGTGCCGTCGACGATGCCGCTGCTCTAGTTGAATGAGCTCTTGGCCGTCGTAGAAGAGGCTTCCCTGCCTTGGAATGGCAGTACGAGATGGTAGATGACACCCATCTTGAAAGTCCTTGCTTTGAAATGGCTTTTCCTCTAGCACCCAACCCATAGGCCACAAACAGCTGTCTCGTTTCTCTGAACGGTTGCGTACGATGAAGATAAAACTTGAGAGCCCTTTTTACATCCAATGTGTGTAGCATGCGCTCCGCTCCCGAGCATGGCTCCGGAAAAAACGTAGGCAACACGATAGAAGAGTGTTTATGAAACACCGAAGGAGCTTTTGGTATGAACTGTGGGTTAGTGGCTAGGACTACCTTGGTCTTGAAAAATCGTAAGTATGGTGGGTCCACCATTAGAGCCTGAACTTCTGAGATACGTCGGGCTGAAGTGATGGCCACCAGGAAGGCCAATTTCCACGACAGAAACTTCAGAGACGATGATGACATTGGCTCAAACGGAGGTTTCATAAGAGACGTTAAGATCAGATTGAGGCTCCACTCCGGTGGAAATTTCTTCTCTGGAGGGAAACTCCGAAAGAGGCCTTTAAGGAAGTGCTTAATCAGGCGGTCGCTGAACAATGGTGCCGAGTGCCGTCGACGAGTAAACCTGGAAATGGCTGCTAGGTGTACTTTTATTGACGACACCGACAGGCCCATTTGAGCTAATAACAGCAAGTATGGAAGGAGCTGTTCCGGCCTAATCGATTGCGGGGCCAAACCTGGTTGATCCTCACACCATTGACAGAACCTTTTCCATTTGTACGCGTATGAGGCGTTTGTGGAAGGTGCTCTTGCCGCTTGCAGGATACGTCGACAGTCCTCCGGAATCGTTAGCCGACCAAATTCGGCGAAGTCAGGAGCCAGGCCGTCAACTTGAGGCTGTCCGGGTCGTGATGCCAAACGACACCCTCCTGTCGAGACAGAAGGTCGGGGGTCTTCTGGAATCTCATCGGTTCCGCCGCCGCTAAGTGTAGTAGGTCTGAAAACCACACTTGTCTGGCCCAGTATGGGGCCACCAGAATTACCCGACATGGGTACCTGAGGATCCATTGCAACGTCCTCCTGACAAGGGGAAAAGGAGGAAATGCGTACAGGAATTTGTTCGTCCATGGGAATGAGAACGCATCCCCCAGTGAGCCCTGCTGAGGCCATCTGCTTGCGTACTGATGGCATTTCTTGTTGTTCTTCGTTGCAAACAGGTCTATGGAAGGGTGTCCCCATTCCTTGAATACTTGTTGAAGTTGTTGGTCGTTCAGCACCCATTCGTGAACTTCGTTCATTTCTCTGCTGAGGGCATCGGCTTCCACGTTTTTCACTCCTGGTAGGTGAAATGCTAAGATTTGTATGTTGTGTTGAAGGGCCCAATGCCAGATTTTCTGTGCCTCTGTCGATAGGGACCTGGAACGTGTCCCTCCTTGTTTCCTCAAGTAGAACATCGTAGTGGTGTTGTCCGTCATGACACGCACCACCGAGTCCCTCAGTTGCGGAAGAAAAGACTTCAGAGCCCATCGCACTGCTCTCAGTTCTAGCAGGTTGATATGCAGGGAGGACTCCTGCAAAGACCACTGGCCTTGTACCTGTAACATATCCAGATGAGCTCCCCATCCGCTCAGCGATGCATCCGTCACCACCGTCTTTTGGAACTCTGGTTCCAGTAGAGGCATCCCTCTCGTTAGGTGAGTAGACACTTTCCACCAGCCGAGTGCTTGAACTAGTTGTTCGTCGACGACCAGTCTGTCGGACCAGCGACCTCTGCTCTGTGCCCAACGGTCCGCTAGAAATTCCTGGCAAGGCCTCATAAACAGACGGCAGTTGTTTATTAACGGAATGCAGGACGACATGGTCCCTAGCAGGGACATGTACTTGCGCACAGAGACTCTGGTACCGCCGCTCCATTCCGACGCCTTGTTTTGAAGTTTCTGAATTCTTTCGCTGGATGGTTTCACCAGGCTTGTGTGCGTATGAAACTCCGCTCCTAGAAAGACCAAGGTCCTCGAAGGCTCTACTGAGGACTTGTTGAAGTTTATTGCGAAGCCCAGTTCCTGTAAGATGGACATTGTGGCTCGTAGACTGTCTCGTGTTTGTTCCTTGGATGACCCTCTGATTAGCCAGTCGTCTAGATATGGATAGACATGATGACCATCCTTCCTTAAATGGGCCGCTATAGGGGCCAAGCACTTGGTGAACGTCCTGGGGGAGGACTTGAGCCCGAACGGGAGGACCTTGAACTGAAAATGCTTTCTCCCGACGACGAATCTTAAATATCTCCTGTGTCGTGGGCGTATTGGGATGTGAAAATAAGCATCCTGAAGGTCTAGTGAAGAGAGATAGTCCATGGGTTGCACCGATCTGATAACCTCTTGGAGTTTTAGCATTTTGAATTTTTGGCTCTTTAGCCACTTGTTGAGTACCCTCAGGTCGAGAATGGGCCTCCATTTGCCGTTTGGCTTTTTGACAACAAAGAACCTGGAATAAACTCCTTGGCCTTCCTGTGCCACAGGAACTCTCTCTACCGCCCCTTTTCGCAACATAAGCTCCGCCTCTTGTCGTAGGATTTGGAGGTGGGGCTGTGTCGAGAATAAAGGAGGAAGACGCGGAGGCTTGTCTTTGAATTGCAGCGCATGACCCATGCGAATCGTGTCTAGGACCCATCGATCTTTGGTGATGCATTTCCATCGGTCGAAGTGATGAGAGACTCGACCCCCCAGGACGTTCCGAAGGCCGTCATTGGTTGCTGGTTTGCTTGTTCTTCGTTGACGACGGACCTGAGCCTCGCCGCCTGGAGGCTTGATAGTCCCTGCTTCCACGTGCCGACTGGGACGCTCGTCTGAACCCTTGTGAAGAGTACGAGGGCCTGTTAAATCCACGGTCCCTCGAGGCTCCAAAGCGGGAGTTTCCAGAAGCACCTCTGAAAGGGCGAAAAGAGCGAAAATTTCTACCCGTTTGAAGGGCGCCGAGGGACCTAGCAGTATCCGTGTCTTCTTTCATCCCTTTCAGCGCTTCATCAACCTTTTCGCCAAACAGGTGCTCCCCTTCGCATGGCATGTCCAGGACTTTGTACTGTACTTCAGGACGGAAAGTAGTACATTTGAGCCACGCTTGTCGACGAAGCACTACTCCATGGTTGATTTGTTTGAAACCAGACTCTGCTAGGTCCACTGCGATATTAATAGCGTGGTTCGAGGCCTCCTCGCCGTCCCGCACCAGTAACATAGCTGCTTTTCGGTGTTCGTCTGGCAGGTGTTCTAGGATAGGGGCTAATTTGTGCCACATTTCCCTATCATATCGTGACACGATCGCTAAGGAATTGGCTGCTCTTACTGTCGTCGCTCCGACCGAGAGCACCTTCTTTCCAAATGCGTCCTGCCTCCTAGCCTCGCTTTCCGGTGGCGTTGAACATTTTTGCTGGACCCTGGCCTTCCTAGCTGCTGCCGCCGACACCACCGAGTCAGACAAAGGCTGTGATGTTAGACATTTTGGAGTGGACTCCGGAGCTTTAAACTTTTTCTCGATCCGTCCCTTTATGGCTGGTTCCGAGAACGGATGGCGCATCGTTTTGAGACCTTCTTGCCACACGTGGTCAAGGATTGGGATGGCAAATACCGATTTTCTCCTTTGACCCATATGGTCAAAAAGGAAACAGTCTTTCCTCTGCTCCTCAGGAATCAAGCCGAATTCGGAACACGCTTTCCCCATCATTGCGTGGAAGGCTCCCACATCATCAGGGGGAGATGGCTGTGTCTGGCTCCTCGTAGACTCCAATTCTACATCCGAATTCCATGTCGGGTCCCTCGACGGTGACAGGGAGATGTCTGACCCAGAGTCATCATGTATAGAGTCGGACTCCGACAACTCACCCTCCTCCTGAGCTCGAGGACGATCTTTTACCGCCTGGGGAGCCGATGGGTGATTCGTCGACGAGCGAGCCGTACAAGTTTGCTCGTCGACGGAAGGTACAGACAGAAGTGACGATGACGTCCCAGGTTGAGGGAACTGGGTATCCAGCCGCTGTAG
Source organism: Ambystoma mexicanum (assembly GCF_040938575.1). Taxonomy (NCBI): domain Eukaryota; kingdom Metazoa; phylum Chordata; class Amphibia; order Caudata; family Ambystomatidae; genus Ambystoma; species Ambystoma mexicanum. The sequence continues at coordinate 647,327,908 of NC_090923.1, forward strand.
TAGCTTCTGAAGAGTATTAAGCACATCCAGAGACAAAACTGTCTGGGGGTTCAGCAACGTGGATGATATAGGTACCCTACCCCCGCTCGCACTCGTCGCCGTCGTCGTCGACGTGGAAGGCCGTAAGCCTAAATCCAATGGCTGCAGAACCATGTCACCTTCCCCTTCCGCCGAGCAGGCCGTGTCTGGCTGCAGTAAGACCTCAGGGGGGATCGGGTCATAGACCTCAGGCAGCCAAGCCATAGACTGAGTTTCCGTCGACGAAGGAATCCCAACCGCTGCTGCTTGAACGGTAATAGGCATCGTCAATGACACCGAGGTCGACGAGGAAGTCGTCGTCGTCGAGCCTTTAGACTTCGTTGTCGATTTTGATGCCGACTTCCCGGCTGAAGCTTCTCGACTCACGGAAGACCTGGGACGGTCCCCTGAGGAGGATTTAGACAGCGCCAGCCTCTCCGTCTTAGATGATGAGGAGGAGGAGGGCTTTTTATGAGATGAGGAGGATCCAGCATGTTTCCCCTTATGCTTGTCCTCAGGGCGAATTTCTGCTGGCCGCACCTTCTTCGATGGAGGCTCCGACTTGCTCCTGGAGGCCGTGGAGCCAACTTCCGAAGCCGGGTAGGCACCCGCTCCGTCATTAAGCCAGTCGACCAGCCTTCTTTTACGGTCCTTAAGGGTTTTTTGGGAGAAACCCTGGCATATCTCACATGTATCCGCCGTGTGGTGCGGGTGGAGACAGTAGATACAGTCCATGTGGCCGTCTCCTTCATAAACCTTTTTGAGGCCACAGGTTGCACATGGGCGAAATAACGCCTTTCCAGACATAATTCTCCAGATTTGAACTTCGCTTACGCGAAACAGACAAAAAAAACAATCTAGTTATCACTAGTAGTAACACGAAGATCCCACTGCTTTGAAAGACGGTTGAAATCTGAGGGAGCGCGGGGGCGGGGCCTGTATTTATATCATGACGTCCTGACGGCACGGGCACGCATGATACAAAACGAGGTGGATAGGACGCATAAGCGTCGAAAAAGTTTTCCTACGGGAAAGGGTCTATATAATGTACCGGGGATTCCCAGCCTGACGACGGGGAATATTCAAAGCATGTGAATCCATGAAAGATCCAATGCTGGAGAAGTGGTGTACTCCAGAGTCCACAATCACAAAACAGATGAAATGCACAATGCAAAATATGGGTTAGAGTGGGGGAAAAGCTCACACTCTTACCAAGTGAAAAAAAAAATGTACTCCAGAAGGCCAGCAAAGCTGCTGAGGGACTCACTGGGTGAGGGAAATTAGCCATAAAATGAGATTCTCCCCAACATCTACAAGCGACCGGATCCCCGCCAAAAGAGTTGCTGTCCCAAACTGTGGGAGTAGAGGGGAGGAGGGCCGAGAGGCTGGGATGGGTAGGCGATATCCCGTGGATACTACAGAGAGGATCCAGGGGTCCGCGAAATTCTGGCACCAGGAATTTGCATGGAGAGCAAGCCTGTCCCCCACTGGAGACACGTGGACCCGAAGGAGCATGTCATGCCTTCTTTCCCTCAGAGGCTTAGGAGGGGGACTGAAAAAAGCCCTTAACCTCCCCTTTTTGTTTGCGCCGGCTCTGAGACAGCGAGAGGTCCGGCTGCCTGGATCTGCGTTCCTGGAAGCCGCGGAATCCTCCATATGTACGACCCTTCTCTGAGCGCTGCTGAGATTGGGTGTAAGATTTGGGCATGGTCTTTGTAAGAATGGAAAAAGACTTTGCAGTTTGTGAGCTGTTCTTTTTGTCCAGCTCTTCATCCGTAAAGGAGTGGAAGAGGGACTCCCCCCTCAAATGGTAGATCTAGAATGCGCTCCTGGACGTCTGGGTTGAATTCCGTCACCCGGAACCAGGCTGTGCGCCTCATGTCGGTGGCAATGTAGATGGCCCGGCCCGAAGTATCGATATGTGCCACTGTGGATTCCATGAGGTTGAGCGCCACAAGCTTGGCCTCCGCTAGCCCCGCCTTAAAGTGTGATTGGCATTGGGCGGGGAGTTCCGGGGGAAGTCCGCAATTTCCTACCATAACCATTGGGTGGCAGCAGCCAGCATGGCATCTGCATTGGCCGGACGCAGGTGCAAGGCGGCGTTTGAGTAGATCTTCTTGCCGTAAGCCTCTAAGATCTTCTCCTTGCCTAGCAGCGCCGCTGAGGACGAGGCTGAGGACGACTAAGGCTTGGAGTAAAGTGATTCTGCAGCGATCACCGAGGACTGTGGCTGAGGATGGGTCGAGATCAAGAGTGTGTCCCCCTCCATCTGCCTGTGCTTGAAATCCAAGTTTCAGTTGACTGGCTGGACTGAGTGGGGCTTGTTATGTTATTGATATTTGTGTAAGCGCACGTTCGCCCGGGGGCATCTTGGTGCTTGAGCCAACCCTTCTTGGCCAGGGAGACTACATCGGTTTGCAGTGAAATCCCTGTGTTGGCAGAGGGCGTCTTGTGAAGACTTCAGCCAGAACACCCTCTGCCGGCTGTTCGACCACGGGCTGAGGGAGGCCTAAGTACTCCGCCAGACCAGCAAGACATTCATGGAAGGCCGTGGCTGAGGATGACGTGTCTGGATCCTCCTCCTCGTACGTGTCCTACGGATCTGGAGGATCTTGTGGAGGGGGAGGCGTAGATGGCGTCGGTGGCTGGGGTACAGAGACCGCCAAGGCAGCGGAATTGGCTATGGAGCCGGAGGAGGCGGCTGCACCGGGGTCAGGGAGCCCGATGGAGTCCTCTGTGGTGCCGCTAGCATGGCAGGGAGGACTTCCCCGACTGCGTCCTTGATGATAAACCCCATCTGTGGAGACCTCATGAGGCCGAGCAATTTATAGAAGAGCACCTCACTGGCCGAAGAGGTGGCAGGGAGTACCGAAGGGGTAAGCAGGGGACTGCTGGAGCCGCTGCATACCCAGTCCGTATGGACCCATCAGAAAGTTGCCCTGTGCATATGAAGGGTAGACTGTAGGCCACGTACCTGGTTGCGACCAGTCCCACCTTGACACTTGTTCTTCGCTGAATTCGTGGAATGGCGCCAGACGGGTGCTTCTGTCTGGCAGGGCAGCCATCTTGTCGAGCTGCTTGCCACATGTTGCTCAGCCCGATGGGTCCGGCCTCGTCCAAGACTCTCATGTGGTGTTAGGCAGACACCTGTGCAGTTCCCTCTGAGACCACTGCAAAAGATTTAAGACTACAGGTGTTTGGCAGTAAACCCACTTGGTAGCAGTCTGTACCACACAGATTCACTTGGTACTTGTGGCTGAGCAGTCAGACTTCCCTCAAGAAGAGTTAGGCAGTATACAGAGTATTCACAATAGGTCAAGAGGACACAATAGAACAAGTAAACACTGACCAGGGCTTGGTGTAAAAGAGATCTAATTATTTATTTAAAACCACATCTAGAAAAACACACAGGCACTAATAGTAAGCAATTCAAAAACACGGTCACTAAAAGATATTCACTCCCTTAAAAGAATATTAGACAAGTCTTAAGTAAAGCCCCACTTATTTTCAGACAGCGGTGAGCGCTTAACGTAGATGGCACTCTTATTGTTCATTTTAAAAAGGGAGAGAAAAGCAGAGAATAAATTGAAACAGATCCCAACACTTTTTCACGAACACACAAGAGAGGAAGGCAAAGTAACACCGTGAATTCAGAGTCAGTAGGCCGGATCCGCTTTAAGAGGATCAAAACGAAATGTGTCCAAGGTCACAAGGTTGCAGTGCACAAAAGTCTTGTAACGGTTCAAAAAGGAGTTGGAGCAAAGAAAGGGACCAGTTAGAGGGTCAAGACGGCCAGCCCAGTCCAGAAGGTTAAGGGGTTATTATTACCTTGTAGCAATCTTTAGAAAGGGAGGCCTGGCGGACACGGTACCTTAAAGTGGTGAGAACACGCCAGCGGGGGCAGTTGTTCCTGGCAGCGGATGCAAGTCGGTGCTTCGTCCGGGGGAAGAGATGATCTTGTCGTGGAGGAAGACAGGAGTCTGTTGCACTGCCAAGGAAGAAACCCGCCACGGAGTTTCTCATGTACAAGGAGCGGTCTGTTGATTCGCGGTTCAGTGGTGAGTGGCTATCCGGCCGCCGGGGTGCTTGGCGCGGGGAGTTCGACCACAAACCGGTCTGGGGTGCGAAGAAAAGAAGGTGAACTGGTTGTGCCCACCAGTCGGGGGAAGAAGCCTCTCCAGCCAGAAGATCTTCTCCGTCGTCGGGAAGTGGCGAGTCGGTTCCGCAGGGCTCCACCGGTGGTGTCGTCGTGGTAGGTCGGCTCAGCTTCTCCCTCGTCGGATTCTCAGGTCCTGTGGTGACTTCTGAAGTTCCAGTCCCCAAAGCCCTGCTTTTATGCAGCATACCCCCATTCACTCAGCCTAGCTGTCAAACATGCTAAGTTGTGAGCCGGCCGGCTCACCACTTGGGCCAATCACACAAGAGTGCGACTTGAGTTACCAAGGTAACTCAGTGCAGGGTGCCTAAACCCCCTTCCACACCCCCTGTGGTACTCGGACAGAGTGGCACCACTTTTGGAGGCTTCTGTGGAGAAGCCTGCCAAAAAGTGCAACAAAGGGCTCGACTTGGGTTGGAGTCACAGAAGAGAACACAAACGCCATTTTAGAATTGAGTCCTGGCAAAAAATACCAACCGGCGAATTAATATTAATTAAATAAACCGGCGGTATGTTCGAGGCTATGAGAATTAAATAATTAAAGTTGGTCGCCTCGGACAATGGGAAAATCCCATAGTGAAATATTTGCGGTCGAATATAAAAAGTAGTTTCCACTGCCACCAGCCAAAACTCGATCAGGGGGGACGGAGACGTGCCCCCTCGACTAACAGACCCCGGGGCAATCGAATTGCCCCGACCAGTACGTCCACAATATGATGGTTTGTACTGGTTTCTGTTAATAATTTGGGACTAGTAAAGCCAATGGTGACTTTACATGCCCTGGGAGACCGTAGTCAGTCCCAGGGTATGGAGTCTATGGTGGGGTGTCACTATGACACCCCTGTGTTACTGCACGGAGGGTGCTTTGTAACACACATAGTAAAAACACATGAGACCCTATGAAGTAAAGGACCCCATAGCCCATAAAACACATTAACAGTCAAAGGAACACCATAAATCATGTCGAAGAGTGGGAGAAAAAGAGTCTCACTCTTGGCAGGAGAAAAAACAAACTCCAGAAATCCAGCAAAGATGCTGGGGGACTCACTAGGTTAGGAAATTCAGCCTAAAGAGAGAATTGTCCCCAACATGTGGATCACGAGACCTACCCTGCTCCTTGGGTCTCGGCCCGTTAGGTGTGACACCCTCGACCCAGGGGTCGGTAGAGCTGCATTTAAGCACCCCCTCGGACGTGTTGCCAGTATTAGGGCGTAGCCCCTCCGACGCATTGCCGGTGTCAGGGCATAGCCCCTCGGTCATTGTGCCAGTAAAAGGGCGTAGCTCCTCGGGTGTAGACCCGGTTCAAGAACCTTCTGGTCTGTCGACCCTACGTCCGGGAGGATCCGAGGACCCCTCGACCCGAAGGCCGGTAGCTGTAGCAGCCTCGGTGGAAGGACCTGGCCGGTCCCAGGGAAGGAGTCTCCTTTGAGGGGTGTGCTGGAAAATATCGGCCATACCTTGGACCTGGGACGATTCTTCACGCAGTTTTTGAGATCCTCTGGAGGCAACTTCTGGAAGAGCTCTCTCCACCTGGCGAGTCTGTTCTTCAGCGCCTTCGAGGACAGCGAGTGTCACGCCGAGCATGATTGCCAACCATGGTCTGGGCCAAGGCAATGCAGGCAGAGGCCGTGGGGGTCTGAAGTTGGGAAGAGCCCGTTGCAGGATGGAAACCCGCTGAACCCTGTAGAAGTCGACATGCGCCGTGGAGGAGCGCGACACCTGAGGACCGAGTACCGGAATGATAGAAAAGACAAATAAAGGACAAAGAAGGAGTATCCGCGCGTGGAATTACATGGCTGAAGCCAAACCCAGCAGCGCTGGTGAATTTGGCCTGTTCCCCTCAACGCGGAAAAGGGGATTGAGGTGTGGCGCCTCTAAATTTAAAGGGGAAGAAGGAAGAAGAAACTGCTAATGGGATGGCACAAAGATCCAGTGAAACTGTCCAAGCTGTTTCTGGGAGCGTCACTGCTGTGCCTTAGGGGTTGCAGAAACCAGGGGCTCCAGGCCCACATGTGGTGGCGATGCCCCAAAGGTACAAGTGTTTTGGAAGGAAGTCCCGAGCTGGATGGAAGAGGTGACGTGGATAGGGTTGGACCTAGACCCACTTCAGCTGCAACTAGGGCACCCGCAAAAGGATAGGGAAGAACAGACTTCAGAAGACGTGGGAAGCAATGCTAAGAGCGGGGAGACCGACTATAGCCCAATGGTGGAAAAACGACACGCTCCCCACGATGGTATGGGAATGAAAAGTGCAAAACATGATAGTAATGGAGACGCTCACTGCGGTGGTGAATGATAGAAGAACAAGTTACTTCTTACCTTGTAACGTTCTTTCGATGAGATGTTCAGAAACCACCTTTGGGAGGAAATTAGGCTTCACCTGTAGGACAACTTTGTCCTTGTGGAAAATTGTATGTGGGGGTTTACAGGATATAGCTTATAGCTCGCTCACCCTCCTAGCAGATGTTAGTGCTACCAATAGCGCGCACGAGCAAGTTCACGGCTAAGTTCCGCTTTACCGCTCGTGAGGACTTTGCAGCTGCTGCTTCTCTGCATTTTGCCTTTGGATTGGACTACCTCTCGCCTAGCCAGTGTTCCTTCTCAAATTGAAGCAGATTGCTTTACTGGTTACACCAGCTTCCTGATTGACACTTCCTGCTAGCCCTGCCCAGGAAAAGGCGGGTTTTCTCACTCCCTCATTTCCTACTAAAGACAGCCCTACGCGCACAGCGCGCGCGCACGAGCAAGTTCACGGCTAAGTTCCGCTTTACCGCTCGTGAGGACTTTGCAGCTGCTGCTTCTCTGCATTTTGCCTTTGGATTGGACTACCTCTCGCCTAGCCAGGTGACTGCTTTGGCTAGAGGACTTGGACCTTTAAACCCACTAGAGGGAGTTCTCAGCTCCTCAGCATTTTTGCAACTTTTTGACATATGTTTGTTTGTTTGTTTGCTTCACAGTGTTCCTTCTCAAATTGAAGCGGATTGCTTTACTGGTTACACCAGCTTCCTGATTGACACTTCCTGCTAGCCCTGCCCAGGAAAAGGCGGGTTTTCTCACTCCCTCATTTCCTACTAAAGACAGCCCTACGCGCACAGCGCGCGCGCACGAGCAAGTTCACGGCTAAGTTCCGCTTTACCGCTTCACCGCGTTACTGCGGTTGCGGCTTGTCTCTCTAGCGCTGGTGTTACCCTACCCAGTCCTTATCTAGCTCCCCCAGGTCAGTACAAGTCTCATCCCATAACGAATGTCTTTTGTGCCGTACTCTCTGAAATCAAATATGCCAGATTTAGCTTTACATTCGAAGCCTAGTTGTCCAAGCACTGGGCTTATTCAGACAAAATTTCCAGCATTCATTCTGTCCCCGAGAACCCCTGTCAGTGCCACTCTTGTTACTTCTAACATGGGCCCGTCGGTTGGGCCCCCCCAAGACCATTCTCTCTCTGTCACAAGAGTCTGCTGGGTCCCACACTCCGACTATGGGTCAGCAACCTGTCCCGTGTGTGTCGCCCTCCGGCCCATCTATTGCTCTGACGAGTCCTGTTCGCACTCGGGGCATTTCCGACAAAACGATGCTTGCTTCATTGAATGTACGGAACGTGAAGAGGAAATTTAGCACTAACTCTAACCAAACCCTCTCACCTATCATTCCAGGTTCTCCTATAATACTAGATAGTACCAGCATTTCATTATATGCTAGTCACCATGAAACCTTGCAGTCAGTACACTCCCAGTGTGATATGGCCCAATTCAGCCCCTCTCCACCACATCCCAACCCTACTCTGATAGACTCTGCAATTGCTTCCTTCGCTCTTCCTACGCCTCGTGCTGTTGTTCCTGCCCGCAATACGTTTGCTACAGGCTCCAGCATTGGTGTTGAAGCAGCTTTGCAAGCCATCAATACCTCTATTCTTGGAATGTATAAATTGTTTGACATTATGAACACAAAAATTACAACCCAAGGTTTACAGCTGGAGGAACTCCTACACTGGAGTCGTCACAATGATCAGTTGTTTCCCGCTCCACCTTTACCATCTACACGGCCAATAGAGAGTTGTGAGGCCTCCATTATTACCTGTGGTAGCTTTACTACTCTAGACAGACAGACAGGCACAGCTGCGCCTCCCGCGAATTGCGCCTCACATGTGAAAAGTGCGAATGTTCCATCTTCCTTGCCACATTTTCACAATGTTATTTGTGCACTTGACACCTCTTCTAGCTCTGTGACACCTGTTCCTGTACCCCACACTCAGCCGGTCACAAATAACATTGCCTCGGTGCCTGTCCCTGAGGTGCCTCTACAGTCTGTTGCCTTTGCTCCCACTGACATATTGCCCTCCTCTGAGGGCTCCTCGCCTGCAAATCCCATTTTGGCAGTAACGCCGGCAGCCCCTAGCGGAAAGTTCAGGTCCATAAAGATCTTAAAAAATACCCATGCCGTTTTGAAAAAAACAAAGAAACAGATGCCTCGTCGAGGCAACAAAAACACTCTGAATGCCTTTTTTATTTTAAAGCCATTGTGGGTCTTTGGAAGTGGGGTCGAAAGCTCCCCCCCAGACTCTTCCCCCCACAAAACCCCTAGCCACCCCTGCCCCTGCACTGGTGCAAGCGAATATTTCAATGGCTGTAAACCCAAAGGAGACGGCTTTTGCTGTGCCTGTTGTTACTTCGGCACGGATAGCTCCCCACCCCCCTTTGGACGACTTGGTCGCATCACTTGAGACGTCAGACCAAGCTGCTGATCGAGTACTAATCGATATGCCACCCAAAAAAACTGTCTCTTTTGCCCCAAGTGTTAGTCGGCCCGCCGCTGTGTCATCTGCCTTAAATCTAGACCCTTTAAATGAGTTGAAACAAGCTGTTGACAAATTTCTGGAGGAAAGGTTCTCCGCAATTCCCATGCCTCAACTCACGTCTGTTATGCCAGACACCCCCCGTTCTGTTTCTAAATCCCCTGTTATGACCAACTCCTCTAGTCTTGAGCAGTACAATCTTGAGTCTCAAGTGTCTGGGCTCAAAGACTTGCATTCGCAACACTAGCACCAGCTCAGCCAGTCTAAGCCCCCCCAGTCTGAAATAAGACGTCTTCCTCCCCAATCCGCTCAAGCCTCTACCTCTCTCTCGCCCTGCACATTTATTTTAAAATGTCGAGATGGCCCATACCCTGCTTATAACTTGAATAGAAGGAGTGTCTTAAATATCTTTAGTGACATTGAAGCATTAAGTAATATCACTACCTTTGATATAGCACAAATTGAATTCATCTCTGCCTCTTCCAACTCTGTTATCAGACTATGGATTCCATCGACCATTGTTGCCAATACCATTTGGCGAGCGAAATTGACTCTGTTTGAAATGGGATTTCTATTGGCACTTGAGCAGTGGGTCCCCATCCCACATCCACGCATTTATGAAAGCCAACAACTTGATAGAAATGACATCAATACAATGCATGATTCTCGGATCTTTTCTCAGAATTAACCATAATTGTGCCAGAATACCAATCTTCTGAATCTTGCATGTTGGAATACCAGGGGGCACAATCACTTACATGTTTCCATTAAATCCATGCCTGTAATCTATCACATTTTCACCTTACAAGAGACTTGGCTTTTAGTCCCCCCGGTGTGGGACGGGTATGAAATCTCTTTGCTACCGGCCATTCGAACTAAAGGCAGACCTACTTCTGGCTTACTGGTTTCTGTGCTCCAAAAGGCTGGTCTTCATGTACACGCATGGGCTTCCTTTGGGGCCTACCTACAACTAGTCAAAATTGATTTGAAAACTGCCTCGCTCGCCTTGTTGAATGTGTACAGAAACCCTGCTGCTTGCTCTGATGATGATTTTTACTGTGGTCTTATTTCATTGTTGGATATTATCAATATGGCGAACATCACCAATTTCACCATCATACTTGGGGATCTCAACATGAATTGTATTACTAATAACCCATATTCAAAAGACAGCTCCCGGTGGATCCACCTCATGAACAAACGCAATTTTATTATGATCAATGGAGCCCTTAAAAGTGATTCACCTCCGCAATGAACTTGGTATCGCAATAACAGTGCAAGCACAATTGATTACATTTTTGTAGATTCTCCTCTGTTCAAATTTTGTCAGGATCTCTCAATCACTGCCTATCCTGGTAGTGATCATAAGCTACTCTTCCTGACTATCTCATGGCAATTTTCTGCTTCTAAATTTTCCTCAGCCAGTTCTGGATTTGCCATCAACTCAGCCAGATCTAGACTGACATGGAAAGATCATCGACTAAATGAATTTGAGTCACGAATTCAAAAGAATTTGCATTCAGTGGGTGTTCAATACACTACAATACAATACACTGATATACTTGCACCGTTTGCGCACACCATTTCTACTCCCATGCAACTTCAAACTAAACACCCCCACTTCCATGATCAATCGGTTAAAGAACGTAAGACGGAGTTTAGGCGTCTAAAGCGCCAGATACAAAACTCCACTTCCTGCGATCGTTCTCAAGCGCTAATTCATTTGAAAACACAATACAAAAACTGGCTCAAGGGTCATAAATCATTGATGTTTCAACGCGACAGTGAATTAATGCTAAAATCCCTCGCCAACAAAAACTCGGCTCAAATGTGGCATCTTCTACACAATCATGCATATAATAGAGATGCTGACGCACAATTAAATGCTGTAAACCAATCACAATGGATTGTGTATTTCACAAATTTGTATGCTGATGTCACTTTTGACCCAGACTCCTTTCGCTCTGTTAGAGCCCCTTATTGGAACCTGATTTTTACAATAGAGGACATTGCCTCAATCATCAAAAAAGCCAGTCCCTCTCGAGCTGTTGGCCCAGATGGCATTTCCAATGCTATGTTGAAATTAAATCCTGGCAGATGGGCTCGCATACTTTACTGCATCTTTCAAGATATAATGCATTCATGTTCCATACCTTTATCCTGGAAATCCTCTATTATCATCCCGATATTTAAAAAAGGTGATAGGTGTTCCCCTCAGAATTATCGTCCAATTGCACTCTTAGATTCACTGAGTAAAATTTTCACTAAACTTGTATTGAGTGAATTTAATAAGTGGACGCTTCAGAATTCATATAGAGACCCGTTCCAGACTGGTTTTATTGCGGGTATGGGTACCCAGGTTAATCTCTTCGCACTGAACTCTATTAAAGCCCAATGTCAAGAGTCGAAACAGTCCTTATTTCTGGCGTTCATTGATTTACATTCTGCTTTCGACTCTATTTCTCGCTCTCTTCTTTTTAAAAAAATTAAAACGTGACCATTGTCCGCAAACATTGTTTGATATCCTCTTGGCTCTCCACTCTGATACGTGTATTTACGTTCGACTAAGCCTCGATGGCGCTTTGTCTTCCTCTATCCCCACGGCTCGTGGGCTCAAACAGGTCTGTCTTCTGGCGTCATCTATTTTTAACTATTTTCTTCATGATATAGCCTTCACATTTCAAAATCTTGGTTCAGACTCTCCAAAAATTAATAATAAACATGTTCAAAGTTTAATGTATGCTGACGATTTGGTATTACTGTCAAAAACTCAGATTGGCTTGCAGAAACTGTTGACAGCTTTTGACTCTTATATTTCTCAGAATGATTTAAAAATCAATACCAACAAATCTCAGATAATGTTGTATCAACCTACCAAAAGAAACAAATCATTCATGTGGAACATTAATCAGGTAAATCTGCCGATTGTCCCTCAATACACCTATTTAGGTATGATATTCGAACTGCGGGGTTCCTTTAAGGCACACTTGGAAGGAGTTTTGAAAAAGGTGACAACGGCCTCGTCACAAGCTTGTTTGATTATGTCCAGATATGGCAAATTTTCTATTCTACCAGCTGTTGCCTATTGGAACCAGAAAGCGGTGCCTTCAATATTGTATGGTCTTGAAACTCTTGCATGCCAATCTTAACTCGCCTTCCACACATGGGAAAGTCAATTCTGGAAAAAGATATTACGTTTACCAGCTTGTATCCCCATTTCGTGGATTAGATATGAGTTGGGCCTTATTTCACTCGAAACCTTATATTTTTGGCGTCTGTGTGCACTCTTCAGAAAATGTCTATTAGCATCCAGAGATCGTACACTACTATCAGAACTTGCAACTCATATGTTTCATACTACTCAAAAATTCTTTGCCTCGTGGGTGACTACTGCATACTCAGCATTAAGTAGGGCAGAAGTCTCTCTTGATACATTAATTAATAATCCTGATAAGGCAAAGCAACAGCTGTATGAATTTGATTGGATTAATACAAACAAATTGTGCCTAACTTACTGTGATGGTAATGTTCTCCGCTTTCCTCCAAAAAAGATGAAAACACTCCCTTTCTATCTAGTTAAAGCTCCAGCAGTCCATATCCGCTATGCAATCATGCGTCTACGTTTTAACCTTTGGCCAACCAAAGCCATTCTTTACAGACGCAAGATAATATCAGTTAATGATAACTTTTGCCGTTTTTGCAGGAACACTTGCCAACCGGAGACTTTAGAGCATCTGATCATTGAGTGTCCTGCTCTTACTTCTCATAGACTCAAGTTTATGGGACGTCATTGCCGGCACTTGGGTTTTTTAGAATATGAGGCATGTTGGCACACAATTTTGAATTCTGCGTACTTGCCTATTCAAATTGCAGTTGTCAAATTTATTGAAAGCCTGTCCCTGACAAGTCCAGATGTTTGATTAACAAATTCAATTGAATTATCATTTTTTCACACTCATTGAGATCTAGTTGTTGGCCTTTTAATTGTATGTTTAAATAACTATGAGATGAAACAATGAATGGTCTGTCAGAGATAATTCGTCATCATGTTTATGTTTCCTTATGCGTTTTTTTTTTTTTGTGCTTATTCAGTCAGACAGTTCTCTCACAATCATATGACCAGATGTGGTGTTCTGCTCTACACTATTCAACTGTTATGTCATTTTTATCTTTTGTATAATATTTTATCTGTGTTCTGTAACTTTGTTGAAAGGTTGATTTGTTTCAACCAAATCAATAAAAAAAAAAAATAAAAAAAAAATAGGATAGTTTTAAGCGTGAGAAATCTCAGCGAACAAGAGTGAAGTGGTTCGAATGGAGTCCCCATTAGGAAGTTTAAGACTAAATTTAAGTCCCATAAGGGAACTTGGAATGGTTTTGGAGGATAAACATTAGTTAATCCCTTGAGAAATTGTATCACTAGAGGTAGTTTGAAATACGATGGTTCCTCCGCAGTGCGCTTGAAGATTGAAAGCGCTGCGAGATAGCCTTTTACAGTGCCAACTTGAAGGCCCGAGTGTGCCAAGTAGAGCAGAAACGATAACACCGTTGGTGTACCACATGAAAAAGGGTTGATATTCCCTTCTCTACACCAGCTGCAAAATGTGTTCCAACGGCAGCGGTATAAAGACTTTGTTGCTGGCCTTTTGGCCGAAAGCAACACCTCCATGACGTCATCAGGGAGGTCCCAATCCTTGTACCTCACCCTTTCAGAAGCCAAGCGTGAAGGTTGAGGGTTCTGATGTTTGGATGGAGAACCTGACCTCCCTTCTGCGAGAGAAGATTCTCTTTGAGTGGAAGACGGATTGGAGGGCAGATGGACAGATCTAGAGGGTCCGGGTACCACGTTCTCCTGGCCCAGTCCGGGGCAATTAGGATCATGGTTTTCCGGAATCTTCTCAACCTCCTGATCATTTGAGGAATAACAGGGACTGGTGGAAACGCGTAAAGGAGTGGAAACTCCCAGTCCACTACAAACGCGTCTCCTAGAGCTCCTCTCGAGGGAAATTCCCTTGAACAGAACAGATTGCACTTCCTGTTGGTGCTTGTGGCGAACAGATCCACCCGAGGGGTTCCCCAAAGGGCGAAGATCTCTTGAAGGACTTCCTGAGCTAGCTCCCACTCGTGGGAGACTGTGCTATGCCTGCTCAGAGCGTCCGCTGTCAAGTTCTTCTCTCTGGCTAGGTGGACTGCCGATTGAGAGATTCCTTCCTGAATTGCCCAAAACCAGAGCTGCATTGCCATTCTGCACAGTGGCAGTGACCCTACGCCTCCTCTTTTGTTGAGGTAGTGCATGGCCACCGTGTTGTCTGTCATTATCAGGACATTTCTCCCCTGTACTGATGGCAGGAAACCTTTCAGCACTAGTCTGATCGCTCTCAGCTCCAATAGGTTGATGTGTAGTCTGGACTCCGATGTAGACCAACAACTGATCATGGTCCAAGTCGTTGGCATGGGCTCCCCACCCCGTGAGTGAGGCGTCTATGACTACTGTCATCTCCGGCCATGGTTGCCAAAACAGTTCTTCTTTCTAGATGTTCTCTGGATAGGCCCACCATTGCAGGTCGTGGGCTACTTTGTCCGGAATCCGGAGGAGATCTGTCATTCTCCCTGAGAATTGCGACCACTAAGTTCTCAGTGCCCACTGAAGAGATCTCATTCTCAGGCGAGCCTCTGGCACAAGGAAGATGCAGGATGCCATGAGGCCTAGCAACCTCAAAAAGTTGAAGGCTGGGAGACGTTGGGCATTTTGAAACTTGTTGACCATCTGCAGAATATCTTGAGCCCTCCCCTCTGGTGGCGAGGCTTTTCCCAGGGAAGTGTCCAGGACCGCTCCAATGAACTGGAGTCTCTGTGATGGTATAATCTGTGACTTCTTTAAATTGAGGGAGAAGCCCAGTTTGTGAAGGAAGTGGCAGACATAATCTAGCTGGATCTGAGCTTGTTCCAAAGATACAGCCCTGATCAGCCAATCGTCCAGGTAGGGGTAGACGTGGATCCCTTCCCTCCTTAGACTCGCAGCCAATACCGACATTAGCTTGGTGAAGACCCTCGGGCGGAGGTCTGCCCAAATGGCAGAACTCGAAATTGATAATGAGAGTCGCCAATTGCGAACCTCATGTATTTCCTGTGTTTGAGATGGATTGGCACATGGAAATAAGCATCCTGAAGGTCCAGAGATACCAGCCAGTCCTGGAGCTGGAGGGCCTGAAGGATCTGAGAGAGAGTTACCATCTTGAACTTGTCCTTCCTGAGGAACTTGTTCAATTCTCGTAAGTTCAGGATGGGTCTCAGTCCTCCGTCCTTTGGTATGAGAAAGTAGGGGGAATACCAGCCCTTGTTCCTGTCCGCTACAGGTACCGGTTCTATGGCACCTTTCTCTAGCAGGTCTATAATTTCCTGCCAGAGGAGCGGATCTGGAACTTTTAGAGAGCTGTGCCCTGGTGGATGACTCAGGGATGTGTAGAAAGGGTAGGCAGTAACCCTGGGCAACTGCCTCCAATGCCCAAGCATCTGGCGTTATAGCCTGCCATTCCGTCAGATGGTGAGTTAACCTGCCCCCTACAGGTCTTTTGTGTGGAAAGACCTCAGAGTGGTTTGGGGGCGGCTGATGCAGATGCCGAGGATAAAGAGGCACCTGCTGCGGCTTTAGTACTTTTGACCCGTCCACCTCGGGTGGATCTCCTTTGGCCTCTTTGAGCCGGCTGTCCTCTGCCTTTCCCGAATGCGGAATAATACCGAACAGACTTTCCTCTTCCAGAGGTTCCTGAGGGGCAAAAAGGAGTTTGGCGGATTGCAGCTCTTAACGATTTTGCCGCTGCTTTAGATGTCTGCAACTTTTCCAGACTGTCATCAGCCTTTTTACCGAATAAAGAAGAGCCGTCAAAGGGCATATTCAAAAGTCTGGCCTGTACATCTGGAACAAAGCCAGACTTTCGCAACCACGCATGCCTGCGGATTGTTGTACTTGCCGCCATGGCCCTTCTGATACTGTCAGCGGAATCGATGTCAGTTTGAAGTGACTCGCACATGGCATCTTTGCCATCTTTAATAATGTTAAGGAAGGCTTCCCTTTCCTCTCCTTCGGGTAAGCAGTCAGCCACTGATGAAGCACACTCACACAGTGTCAGACTGAACCTGGCGAGCATACAGGTGAAGTTGATTGACTTCAACGCCATACTACAAGCAGAGAAGACTTTCCTTGCCATAGAATCGTACCTCTTGTAATCTCTATCCTGTGGGACAGTAGGGTAAGCGGTCCTGCTGCTTGATGAAGTTGCCGCTTGGACCACCAGGCTCTCTGGAGTCGGGTGTTTTGATAAGTATTCAGGGTCAGCTGCAGGTACCCTATACTTGGCTGGCAATCTTTTATTGACAGCAGGGATAACTTGAGGAGTTTCCCAATTAGATGAAATCTTTCTTTGTAAGGCTGCATGGAAGGGGACCACAGGATCCTCCTTTGGACCTTTGTCTAATATGTCTGTCAGGTCATCCTGTTGAAAAACAGGCGAAGGCGCAGACCAACCCATAAAATCAATAATCCTTGCCATCAGGGTTCTATAGGGTGTTTCGGCATGTTCCCCTGGGTCTGGCTTAACAAATTCCACTTCTGGGGAAGTGTCCAGCCCACTTGCCTCATGTAATGACTCCTGTAGGTCTTTCAACCTTCTTTCCTCAGAGGTGAAATCCTCTGAAACAGGTAGTGTGGTCCTCTGCAACCCAAAGGTTTCCTGGTCAGAATCTTACCCTTCTTCATAAATTGAAGATAATCCAGGGTACTCTGACCTCTGAAATGGTGTAAACCCCATTTCTAAGGCAGAAGGAGCCAAACTCGTCATTATTGGGCGAGAAAACGTTGATGTCGTCGACGCCGATGTGACAGGCTTCGAAGGCGTCGAGAAAACTGGAAGGGGCCTCGAAGAACTCGAGAGGATCGGGATCCTACTCGAGGATTTCGACGACGGTCTCGGCGTCGTGCCGGAGGCTCTTGGAATCACCGTTGGCTGTGGAGTAGCCGTGGTCTTCTCTTTCATCGGCGTCGAGTCGATCGACCGATGCGTCGAAGAACCCTTCGACAACGGCGTCGATGGCACCGATCCATGCGTCGAAGGGATCTTGGACGATGGCGAAAACGGTGCCTTCTTACCGATGGCCCGTGGCGCTCTCGGGTGGAATGTTTTGCCGGGTGCAGCGACTCGCAGCGTTTTGATTTTTTGGGTTTTTCACCTGGGGTATCACCCTCAGCTGTCTTCGAGGGGGTCGAGGCCGCTTTCTCAAAGACGCTTAACATTTTCTTCCTGAATTCCTCCCACTCAGCCTGAGAGCTGTGTTTTGTGGGGCAGGAGACCCTTTCTGGGGAAACAGAAGACGACGAGGAAGGGGATCTTCAACGTCTCTTCTTTGAATGTCTTTATCTCGACGAATGGTGGGAGCTACTTCGAGATCTAGAATGGGAATGTTTGACGGCGAGGAGACGAATGCCTCCACTCAGCCGAAGAAACTTTCAAAGAGGTTTTGACTGACTTACCGCTCTCGAGCTTCCCCTTGCGCTCCTTCAAGGCTTTCGCCGCATTGGCCATGCAGTCCTCACACTCCGAACAATGGTGCTCGGCTCCCAAGCACCAGAAGCAGATCCTGTGTGGATCTGTTACCGACATTTTTTTTACCGCAGTCTCGACATTTTTTGAAGCCGGATCACGGCGTTGTCGGTTCCGATGAAGATGCCATCAAGAACGAGTTGGTATATTCAAGTAGATGTAGAAGGTTTATCTGACTGAACTGAGCAACGATGTTCCGAGGCCCCACGAAGCGCGGAAAAACGGAACTGAGCAACGGACGCCGCACATGGCTATTTATGGGCATGGTGATGTCGGTGCTGATACGGTGGCCGTCGAGGGACGTCGACGCGCAGCGCCCTCTACAGAAAACATTTCCGAGGCCAGCAAGCTGGAGACGTATTATCAAAGATAAGGAATACGCGGAGGACACAATCCCTTTGAATGGGGGGATTTTATACAGAGTGGTCTGCCCTACTGCTCAAATGGGGGCTGGAGGAAGAAGACAATGTAGATTGAGAGAAAGAGAGAAAGAGAATGGGGAAAAGTGGATATGTACTGACAGTACGAGAACCTTTGGATCCAAGACAATGATAGAGGGAACATGCACCATTGAACAAAAGTTGATTTTTGATGAGGATTTAGATGAGGGGTCGGGGGTTGGGGCTTGGGGAAGAGAGCCTGGGAGGGGAGGAGAGCAAGACTATTTTTGCCTAAGTGGGTTACACATTTTCTTTATTAATTTGGAAAATGTCGTATTCTCTTTACAAAATGTTAATAAAATCAAGTAAAAAAAAAACAAATGGCCAAGAGTCATTGTTCCCAAAAGTCTACCAAAAAGGGGCATTCAGCTACAAATGGGGTGACATGGCTTGCTCCTCTGGTGAAGCCACAATTAAATTACAGCTGCCACCAAACCATTCTCTAAAATCAATGGAGGGAGAAATAATCACGCTAGGGCACAAATGGGACTGGAAGGCATATGGGTGACCCAGGACAATGTAATCCAAATGAGTGAAAAAGGGTTGTAATGGAAGGGGGTTGCAATAGAAGTCCATCTGACCACAAACAATAGGTTAGAGATTCAAAAATAAAAAGGAGAAAAAGCTAAAAGTTGAGGGCCTCAAAAATGTAGAATGACCAAAAGAGAAATTCTGTTTCAATGTGTGTTCATTGATCTTTCTATACTGCACACTGCCCATTTTCTTAGAATTTACAATAATACTCTCAGACATGCATGGGTACCCTAAAAAGGGAAGATCCTGAGAGAACCACAAAGAGGAGACTAACGGCTGGGGGCCACCACCAAGGAACACACTCCTTGCAAGATAAATGGGGATGGTCACATTTATTTTTTAAGGGTTAGAGAATTCGGTGTGAAATCCATTTATCATTTAGAATTACATCTAATCCTCCCAAATTTGCCTAGGAGGTACGTTTTCATGTAATGCTTTTGTATGCTGGCTTGCACAACTCAGTAAAGAACAAGTTACTCTCTTACCTGGTAACGTTCTTCCGATGGGATGGTCCGACGACGTATTCCATATCGATGACAGTAATCACCACAGCTGTGCTGCTTCGGAAAATCTTTCAGCGTCTGCATCCGGCGTTGATGATGATGTCGATACGCCGCCCTCGAGGACCTCCTCCGACGACCGACGTCACCGGATGTTTTAAGTAGGAAGCACGACGCCCGTAGCCTCAGTTGTAGTTTTTTCCCAGAACATGTGGCACCAGTCTTCTGCCAGTCTGACCACACAAAGCCTTGCGGAAACTTAAGCTGCAATCGCATAAGAAATTCTGTAGCAGGGCAGGGAGGGAGCGATATGGAATACGTCGGCGGACCATCCCATCGAAAGAACGTTACCAGGTAAGAGAGTAACTTGTTCTTCGAGGGGATTGGGTCTGACGTATTCCATATCTATGACAGACTCCCAAAGCAGTACCAATGTAAGGCAGTGGGAAAAAGAATTTAGAAGATAGAAATTTAGAATGCCCAATGAAATTGCAGAGTAAAGGACCGCCTTGCCAAAGGCCAGATCCTGCCCACGGATACAATCGAGGGAGTAGTGACGTACAAAAGTATGGACCGAAGCCCAGGTGGCTGCATCACAGATGTTACGAATAGGAACACCCCTCTGCAGGGCAGTAGAGGCAGCCATACCCCTAGTAGAATGGGCCCGCAAGCCTATCGGCGGGTCCTTACCCGCCAAGCGGTAACATTCAGAAATTGCCAGGATAATACATTGAGACAAAGTCTGCTTAGTAACAGCTTGTCCCAAATGCCTTGCAGCGTAACCAATAAAGAGTTGATCGTCCACGGGACATGCGTGAAATATAAAACCTTAAAGCTCTCCTAGGATCCATCCTATGGAGACTCTCCTCTTCCTTACTAGGATGCGGAAGAGGATAAAATGCCGGAAGAATAACCTTCTGGCTTAAATGAAATTCCGACCCACCTTCGGAAGAAAGGAAGGACAAACTCTGGACAACCCTGTCCTTGTGAAACACAGTGAAGGGTGGCTTAACTGAAAGTGCCTGTAACTCACTCTGCGAGCGGAAGTGACCGCAACTAAAAATACACTTTTAAGAGTTAACAGTCTCAAATGGCAGGAATGCAAAGGCTTAAACGGAGCACCCATTAGAAACTTGAGAACAAGGTTCAAATCTCAACCTGGCACCTGGAAAGGTGACAGAGGGAACACATCAGTGAGCTCTTTTAGAAACTGAGAAATTAAAGGAATTTTAAAATAAGAACACTCTTTAGATAAGCGCTTAAATATCGACAGCGCCGCCAGGTAACCTTTAACGGTACCCACTTGCAGGCCCTTGTGGGCCAAAGAAAGCAAAAAAGACAGAACCACAGGAATGTCACATGAAAAAGGATCCACATTCTTAACCCTGCACCATTCGCAGAACTTTCTCCAACAGCAACGGTACAGGGACTTTGTTGCCAGCCGTCTGGCCGAAAGCAACACCTCCATCACGTCTTCAGGGAGGTCCCAATCCTTATACCTCAACCTTTCAGAAGCCAAGCGTGAAGGTTGAGGGATCTGACCTCTGGATGGAGAACCTGACCACCCTCCCGGGAGAAGAGATCGTCTCGATAGGGAAGACAACGTGGAGGGCAGATGGACAAGTCGAGAAGGTCTGGGTACCAAGTCCTCCTGGCCCATGCCGGAGCAATGAGGATCATCCGGAAACCGTACCTCCGCAGCACTTGCGGAATGACGGGGACTGGAGGAAACGCATACAGCAGTGGGAATGACCACGCCACCACGAACGTGTCTCCTAAGGCTCCTCTTGGAGGAAATTCCCGCGAGCAGAAACTTTCGCACTTCCGGTTGACACTGGAGGCGAAGAGATCCACTTGAGGGGTTCCCCAAAGGGCGAAGATCTCCAGGAGAATCTCCTGAGCCAACTCCCACTCGTGAGAGATCGCGCTCTGCCTGCTCAGAGTGTCCGCCGTCTCGTTTTCTTCTCCAGCCATATGAACTGCCGAGACCAACATTTCCTGCTGGATTGCCCAGAACCAGAACTGCATCACCTCCCTGCACAGAGGAAGTGACCCTGCCCCCCCCTTTTTGTTGAGGTAGTGCATGGCCACTGTGTTGTCCGACAGAGTCGGGACATTCTTTCCTCGCACAGCTGGCAGAAAAGCCTTCAGGGCAAGCCTGACAGCCCTCAGCTCCAACAGATTGATATAGAGTCTGGACTCCGATGGAGACCAACGATTGCTGACTCAACTTGTTGGCATGAGCTCCGCATCCCGCGAGGGATGCGTCCGTCACGATGGTCACCTCTGGCCAGGGTAGCCAAAATGGAGCCCCCTTCATCAGATTGCCTTCGACGGCCCACCACAGAAGGTCCTGGGCAGCCGAGGGCGGCACCTGAACAGGGTCCGACATCCTGCCCGAGGACAGACCACTGAAGCTTGAGTGCCCATTGCAAAGATCTCATCCGCAACCTGGCCTCTGGCACCAGAAGAATGCAGGATGCCATGAGGCCGAGCAATCTCAAGACCTCGAACGCAGGGAGACTCTGGGCATGTTGGAACTTTTGCACCATCTGCTGAATGTGATGAGCCCTCACCTGGGGAGGAAAACACTGCCCCAGGGACGTGTCGAGCACTGCTTCGGTGTACTGGAGCCGCCGAGTTGGCGTCAAGTGGGACTTCTTTAGGTTGAGTGAGAAGCCCAGCTTGTGGAGGGAGTGGCAGGGGACGGACAGATGATCCAGGACTTGCTTGGGAGAGCGTGCCCTGATCAACCAATCGTCCAGGTAGTGGTAGACGTGAATCCCCCTTTCCTGAGATGCGCTGCCACCACTACCATGAGCTTGGTGAAGACCCTTGGGGCGGAGGTCAATCCGAACGGCAGGACCCGAAACAAAGTGCGAGTCGCCAACCGCAAACCTCAGGTACTTCTTGTGCTTTGGATGGATCGGCACATGGAAATAAGCGAACTTGAGGTCGAGAGACACCAACCAGTCATAAGTTGAATTGCCTGGAGGACTTGAGAAAGATTAACCATCTTGAACTTGTCCTTCCTGTGGAGTTTTTTCAAACCGCGCAAGTCCATGATGGGTCTCAATACACCTTCTTTCTTCGAAATCAATAAATAAGGGGAATACCATCTCTTGTTCCTCTCCTCTACAGGCACCAGTTCTATGGCACCCTTCTCCAGCAGGAATTGAATTTCCTGCGCAAGGAGCAGATCTGGACTCTTCAAAGAGAGGTTCCCTGGTGGATTGTCGTGAGACCTCTGCCGGAAAGGAAGACAGTATCTGTGGGCTATAATCTCCAGAACCCACACATCTGAAGTAATGGCACGCCATTCGAAAAGATGCTGCGCCAGCCTTCCCCCAACCGGCGAACCATGGGACATGGCCTCTGAACTGAGCTGAAGCGGCTGAGATGTTGCCCGAGGGCAAAGAGGCAACAGCCCGAGCGGCCTTGGCACCTTGAGTACCTTGTTTTCCAGCTCTGGCACTCCTACGGTGGCCCCTTTGACTAGCAGCTCCTTTCGCTTTACCAAAGGATGAGTAATAACGAAAGGAACCTCCCCTTCATTGCTGTCGCCTAGGACGAAAAGGCGAAGATTGGCGAACTGCAGCGCCCAATGACTTCACTGCAGCTTTTGACGTCTGCAACCTCTCAAGGCTCTCGTCAGCCTTGCTGCCAAAAAGATGGACACCATCAAAGGGCATGTTGAGGAGCCGGCCTTGCACATCAGGAGCAAACCCCGACTTCCGCAACCACGCAAACCTGTGTATTACGGTGCTCACCGTAATGGACCGGCTGATGCAATCTGCCATGTCCAAACCCGACTGAACGGCCTCAAACATGGCATCCTTGCCATCCTGGACCATAGCAAGAGAACCATCCTGTTCGTCCCCTTCGGGAATATGTTCAGCCGCTAAGGAAACACAGTTCCACAGAGTGTGCGTGAAACGTGACAAGGCACATACGGAGTTGGCAGACTGAAGAGCCATACCCCCTGAAGAAAACACTTTCTTTGCCCAACCATCAAAACACTTGTCGTCCCCATCAGGAGGGATGGTAGGATACGACGCTTGCTTTGCTGGGGCCGTAGTCGCCTGCACCACCAAACTCTCCGGAGTGGGGTACTTGGTCAAGTAGCAGGGGTCGCTACTGGCTGGGCGGTATTTTCGCAGCAAAGACTTGCCCACTGCCAGGAGACTCTCCGGAGCAGTCCAAGCCGCCACCACCCTCTTCTGTAGAGCCATATGGAATGGCAGTACCGGGTCAGTTGGTGGACCTTGGTCGAGGATACCCGTGGGGTCATCCTGAAGAAAATCCCCTGGGGGAGCAGACCACCCCAAGTACTCGGAAACCCTTGACATAAGGCGCCGGTACGAGGAGTCGGCATGGGTGCCAAGCACAGGCCTACAAAACTCCACCTCTGGAGAGGTGTCCAGACCACTGGCGTTGTGCAGTGACTGACGCAGGTCCTAAATCTGACTATGTCCCGAGAGCATCTCATCTGGCACCGTTATCAGGAACCATCCCATCATCAGAGCGCTCATCCACGTCCGAAATGTAATCAAGATGGTGGAAAGTGGGCACAAAATGGGGAACAAAGCCATGCTTGGCCTTGGCCAGAGCCTTTCTAGGGGGTACCACCGTACCCCGGGGTACCCCCGTCGAAAAAGCCTCAAAAGGCGTTGAGTGAATCAGCGTCGACACCGAAAGCGGCGCTGACGGCATTGACGGCGTCGACATAGGCCTCGAGGGCAGAGCCCAGAGCGTGTCCTTCGACAGCCTGGGCGCCGACGACTTCCTCGGAGGCGGAGCCTCGAGAGAGTCCCTCGACGACCTCGGCACCACAGGCGTCGACGTCTTCTTTGAAGACATCACAGGTGCACACGGTCTCGAGCGCATTGAGGACCGGGACCTGGAACGGGCAGGACTAGAATGATTCCCCTTGTCCGAGCGGGACCTTTCCTGCGAATCGTGCCGACCACCTGAGCCCGAAGGCGTACGAGCGGTGTCTAGTACGGTCACGCCCGACCCCACTCGGAGGCGTGGACGGACCGGTGCCCTGCGATTCAAGAATCGCCAGCATTTTCTTACCGAAGGAAGCCCATTCCTCCGGAGTCGCATGCTTGGTGGGAAAAACCACCTGCCAACGGGCGGAGTCCTCGGACGGCGACCGATGACAGCGCTTCCAGGAGTGCCTCGAAAAGGCAGAGGAGTGGCGGGACCCACTCTGGGACCGAGACCCCCTAGACTTACGACGATGCGGAGAGACACCCCTCGAATCATCCGTCGAAAGCCCAATGGACCTCGACTTCCGGGGCTTGGACACCTTACCGACCGTTTCTTCTTGCGCTCCAGCAAGGCTTTGGACGTAAGCGACTGGCAGTCGACTCAATCATCCGTGTCGTGGGCCTCCCCGAGGCACCAGAGGCAGGCGTTGTGCGAGTCCGTCTCTGATATCTTGGATCCGCAGTCCCCGCATTTCTTGAAGCCTGGACGCGGGGGGGGAAGAAGAGGAAGACATCTCAAAAAACTTCTTAGAAACAAACAGGTTCGAAGAACCGAAAGAACAGAAACTCCAAAGAGTTGAGGCGCGCTGAGATCTCCGAAGCGAACACGTTCGCGGAAAATACAGAACTGAGGCTACAGGTGTCGTCCTTATAACATCCGGTGCCGTCGGAGGAGGTCCTCGAGGGTGGCGTATCGACGTCATTGACGCAGGCCGCAGGCAGATTTTCCGAAGCAGCGCAGCTGTGGCGATTACTGTCAGATATGGAATACGTCGGAGGACACAATCCCCTCGAAACACCTCCTGTTTGTGGGTTTACAGTATAGAGTGGTATACATTTTTTCATATTTTATCCACAGGTCTAGGACTGATATTGTATGGATGTCTTTTGACATAGTGAATTTGAGATCAATGTTGCAACAATTTAGCCAGTTGCGAAAGATTGACCATTCGTTGCCTGAGCTATGTGTGAAGAATCACTAAGTGTCGTCACTTCTCCCAAAGGGGGAGCCCCATCTCATGAGGCTAGGGAGGCAGGGATGCTACCCAATAATCCCACCAGGGGTTGTTTAATGCGGGAGGACCTCATGGGGAGGGACTCCCCCTACTGGGGATGAGGACGACCACCTTGGTGGTAGGTGGCACAACACCCCAACCCACACCTGCCTAAAACCTCTTTCCCTTCCACTCTCGCTCTCCCTCACTGATACATCAAAGTGCTATTGTAACATCACATCAGTTTAACCAACTGAGACGAAGAAGATCAGAGACAAATATTATTCCCAATGCAAGTACTGGGAAAAAGTAGCCCTTAGGAGTGATGAAGAGTGGCCCCGGGAACTGGAAGAACCATTCTAGTGCTCCGCGGGGGAGTGTTCACTTAACTAACAAAAACAGAAGGAGGACTGGACAAGAGAGAGAAGGAGAGCAGCACAGAAAAGCAAGGGAGATGCAGAGAACCTGCGGGAAAAGCTGAAGCCTGCCATCTGCTGGAGATGGGAAGCAGGTGGCAGGAATCTGTGACGCAGCATTGTGGAGTTGGTCGAGACCCTGGCTGGAGGCTTAGAAGCGGTGGCACGACCTCTGAAAAGTGGACCATGCGGTCCTGCAACAGCGCCTACACCGTCGGCACAGAGAATGGAAACAAGACTTGGAGCAAGAGCAGCAGAGACACAGAAAGCCCACGCAGTACTCCCAAACGAAGCACGACCCCAGGAAGAACCAGCAGAACGTCCAGGAGCCAGTGAAGGTAACAGTTGCAACGTGGGAACTGGTAGGGGTATGAAATTGGTGAATGAATGCAAATTAACCAAAAATAACGATACACGTAATCTCTCTCGTTGCAGTAATTGGCAGGAGAGTGAACCAAGTGGGCCTAGCACAAGAGGGAGAAAGATGAGGGTTTGGAACCCAAGCAAGTTAAAGGTCTGGGTCCCAAACCAGTACCAAGCAAATACCAGAGGGAGTCGTCCCCCAAACAGTGGCAGAGATAATCTCACTGGCCACGAGCGAAGGCTCTGGGACCCTTTACGTCAGAAAAGTAGGAAGGGAAGTCCACTGGCCACCAGGGAAGAGTCTCACACCCTATTCCACCTTAATAGTGGAAAAGAGAGGACATCTGGCCTTGTAAGAAGGGTCTGGGACCCCAACAGAAGTAAACCAAAGCATAGAGTAAGTCTTCCTCATTATAGGGACAGATATAAGTCCAATAGTGACAAAAGAAGCTCTGTGAGCCTAACAGGATTTGAGATACTAAGTCACAGAGACATAGTGAAAATCAAGCTAGAAGCAGTAAGAAGGAACTGTATCAAGCTATATCCCTGATACCAAAAGAGAAGCTGTGCTAGAGATGCCAGGGGAAGAGAGTCATTCCCCCTGGCTTTGTGTTTGACTGTGCCAAAGCAGACCAAGAGAAGGGAGACATTCTCTTGGTCCTGAACCGGGGAAGGGGAAGGGGGTCACTCCCCTTGGTTCTATTGGAGATTGTACAGAGCCACACCAGGAAAAGGGAGTCATTTTCCTGGAGAGAACATTGTTTAAAGACGGTCTAAAACCTGCTAGCCCGGGGAAGGGAGTCATTTCCCCTGGAATATTTGCTTTGATTGAACATTTTAGTTGAATCCCACGCAAGAAGTAGTAGTCTGTTAGTTACTCTTTTAGATGTAGTGTGAGGGACAGACATAGGTTTCGACACAGGACGGTGGAATTTACTTTGACGGACGTTCGGACAGATCCTTTTAGTATTCGTTTTTAGGCACAGAAAGCCCTCGTTTTCAAAATGAAAGTCCATAACCAAAACCATGCTACCTTTGTGTCAGCATCCTTCTTCGACACCCTTGCATATGCCATTTCTTCTGAATGTCAGCAATATAACATTTCCACAGGTTTTGCAAGCCATGGATTTTTAGAAAAAATATTCTGCTCTTCAAATTAAATCAATCATGACCACTGGCATTACTGTTGCCAATCTTCTATACCACTATTTAGCCAATCTGCGCCATCAATGAAGGTGGGAAATCAAATGCAAATCAGACAAGGCACTGCCTCCAAAGTGAGAACCAGCCTCTACTTATTGGGCACATCCCCACTACCTGGGGACACAAACAACCCCAGACATGTTTGGGCCTCATCTGTGAATGCAGCTTTTTTCACTATAGTGCACGGAGAAAAGGGTCCCCAGATGGCACCCTTTTTCACTCAGGGAGCCAAACTAAAATGTCAGGCATGGCAGCTTTTGAATTAATAATCACTAGAACTGCTTGGGGAAACAACATATCATCGCCTTATTATGGCGGAGGCTGCTTTGAATTTCTGTGCAGTTGGAACATGGCCCAGCAGTTCAGGCAGGACTACTAAAATTAGGCGTACTGAAACAGTTTTGAAACGGCCGGTGCCCTTTGATAGAGACCTTTGGGTTGATTAAAAAAAAAGTATATTTAAGATTCCCCAGAGCAATGTTAGTGGTTCAATTTATTTCCCAACAGCCATCACTTTTTGGCGTTATGATAGTAGGACCATGCATGCTGATGTTGGAGCTGGTGCCAGACTACAGATGGTCTATATTTGTAGTCCCTTGGGGAAACTGTTACTAGCCCAGTTATTTTCCCATTTGAGGTTTTTCTATTTTTGCATTAGGCATTTTTCTTTCTTTTTCTTGGTAAGATGAAGGATAAAGCAAATTGCTTAATACAATGTAATTAAGCCATTATTCCCTGGTGTGCTTCATTATCAACCTCTTGTTTTACAGTTTGCAACACACCGATGGCAGTGGGATGCAAATTATGCTAGACAAACTAGGTATCACCCATGAACAAATGGAATAGGAGATAAAGGGATAATATCATTGCAAGGAGACCAGAGGGCAAAGAACATTGCAGGAAACCCTAGGGCAGAAACTGCTACTCATTCATGCTTTGCCACAACATCCAGATGCAGACCCAGAACTGCTAGAGAGCTCCAACATATTATACAACGGTTTGACCTTATGGATAGGCAGTGTCTTTTGCATTAGGAGGATAGAGGGGATCCACATTCTACTCCGGTGTACACGAAGCAGTATCCAGAATAGACTTCTTCCTATCAGAATCTCACTGGATGGTGCAACATGCCTTATTCTCCTAAACACTTTCTAGGCAGTCATTGGTGCTGCATGATCAGTTATTAAGAAAGCAAATAAAAAGACCTCCATTTTAGACTCCTGCAATTCATTTTCCCATAGAGTAAAAGTCCAAATTTCTGTGCAGCCCACAGCAAAAATGCTGGACAGAATTGGACCAGGTACGAAACAACTTGGGCTCGAAGCATTGACTATATTTCCCTGAGGAGTCTGGGGTTATTCAGTCCAGTAGTTTAAGTATTTGACTGAGAAGGCGTTTACCCCATCTCCCAAAAATATAGCCATATCTCACGTGGTGCTTTGCAGCAGAGAGGCTGAGGGGCATTTCAGAAATTAAAAAGCAGCAACTTTTTCCAAAAATTCTATTTCTAATAACTTCTGACTTGCTGGAAGGATTTGGATGACATTTTTAAAACAAAAAGGTCACCCCCACCCCCAAACTACAGATTATGGCAACTAAACGTTATAAAATGAAAACACCACAGTTTTCAGCCCATTAATTTTCCCATAGAACAGCCGTAAACCACTGGGCAGATTTGGACCAAATAAACAATTTGGGAACAAAGCTTTGACTTAATTTCCTTGACTGGTTTGGGGTAAATTCATCCAGTAGTAATCAAAATATTCGACAGACATGGGTATGCCCCTCTGTTCACCTTGGTGCTTTGCAGCAAAGAGGCTGAGAGACTTTTTAGAAATTAAAATTAAAAACTGCTTTTTTCCCCCCTTTGCCACTGATTCCTGCGATATTACTTGGAGAAGACGCTAATGAAATAACTTAAAACGCTATTTGGAGGAGGAAAAAAGATACAAAACTTTGAAATAAACTCCCCCACGACTACAGAGTTTAATTCGGTCAAGTGGCACAGCGAGTAGAGCGCTCGCTTTGACATCACTGCAGAGCCTGCGAATGCAGGTTCGAATCCCGGCAGCGCCAAACTCAGCGTTTCATCCTTCCGAGGTCGATAAATGAGCACCACACACCGTGGGTAATAATAAGCAGCGCTCAGATACCTGAGGGTTCGTAGAGCTATATAAATGGCAAATTATTATTATTATTTATAACGTTCTCAACGCCACAAAGAGTCACTCCTATGGGAACACTGATTGATTTGAACTACAACGCTTAGATGGCCTGGCCATAGGAGCTATATAAATGCAAATACAACAGCAATCGCATCAGGCTAGAGGTTGGGAGTGAGAAAGAAGACACTTTGTGAAGTTAAGGATTTGGGGATGGGTTGGGGAGCCAGTTACGGGTAGAACATTTTTGGCTTATCAGGGGAAGACCGCAGGAATCTCATGAGATTGCAGTGGCAACACCGCAAGACACGCTCAGAAAAAATGTGCATCACATTAGTGATATGAGGTAACAGGAGAAGGTTAGGGAGGGGAAAAAGCAATTGAGTGGAGTGAGGGGACCTGGAAAAAAGAAGGGACACATGTTGAGTGCCTGTGAGGACGCGAAAGACACATTCTGAGCAATTTTCCCATTATCGTGGCTACGCTACAGCAGGAATTTTTGTTATTGGAAATGATCACTGTGAAATGATTGCAGGAATAAGGAAATAGGGAGAACGAAAAGGTTTAACATCTTCAGTGCCAACAGCTACGGGGTTTGACATGGCCAGTGGCCATAGCTAGTGGGCAGAAAAGATGTTGGTGCAACACGCAGATGCCACAGGGGAAGGACAGCTAGTGAGACCTCAAACTATGCAACATGTGCAGCCATGGCCACTGGCCATGAGTGAAGGCCATCAGGAAACTAAGGTATAGCAAATACCTTGAAATTCAGAGAAAAACCTTTTGTTCAGAGTGAGTTAAGGTGATCAAATTTAATGCAACAAAACCACTGAAATTCAGCACTCGCATTTCAATCAAGTAAACCTCTGAGAACAAAAATGCATCACACGAACCCAACAGTGATACAGGGTAATGGCCAGGAGAGAGCCAGGGCGGAAAAAGCAATTGATGGGAGTGAAGGGACCAGGGAAAGATGAGGTGGGCACTTGAGTCCCTCGAGGTGTGGTGTGCTGGAGGAAGGAGTCATAAGGAAAGAACCTAACACTCCCAATTCTTAAAAAGTATTCCCTACCTAAGGAAACTCTGGTGATTGTCAGGATAATTGTCCAACACAAAATAACCATCTTCTGTCCAAAATTCTTCCCTGCTCTAGCCCTACCACTAAAACACAACCAACTAGTTTTATCCAGGCGGATGACTCCCTCCCCTTCGTTTGTTATAGGAATCAGTCACAACCTTTGTGACCCAAAAGCATAAGTTCAAAGCGAACCAGAAGAATGGCTCCCTTCTTCTGATACCACCAGCCTTCAGCAGTGTCCAAAGTTCCAGGATAACAAATGGGTTCCTTTCGGGCTTAACCTGTTGGTGTGATGAGACTGTCTGGTTTAACAACCAGGAGAATGGCTCCCTGCTCCTGGTGTCATAGATGGTTTACATAGTACTTGTGACTTTTCCTAAGAGTTTCTGCAACTCCTTCCAAGCTCTCCTCCAGGTACTTGGATTGCAAACCTGAGTCACCAGAGCCTGGGACATTGCGTTCAAGCCTTTCAACTCTGTCTTTAGTTCTCTCTTGATCATTCTTGCTTCTCTGGTAATCTCTGAAATGAGGGAGATTACTCCTGGTGTCCTCTTCCGTATAAATATTGCGATGAGGGAGATAACTCCTGATTCACTCTTCAGGGTCAGTTGCTTTAGGGTGGCTACTGTGACCAGGGAGATGACTCTCGTTGCAATCTTCAATTCTCCTCAAGCCCCTACCGGTGTCTATTGTGGCCCCCGCTACCTTCATGCTGGAGCAACCACATTGCTGGTTCTTCCTGGGGTCTTGGGTTCAGTCACTCTGCTTAGCGGTTCCTTCTCTGCTGTTCTTTGCTCCCCGCCACTACACACTGGTCCTGCAGGGTCCTTGGTCTTTTGGTTTTGGCACAGTTGTTGGACCGAACGGTCCACCTCAGCAAAGTCACACCACTGACAACTTCCCAGCTGCTGGTTGCCTTGACACTCCCACCTTTTCCGGAGAACCTCTCCAACCTGGATTCTGTGTCCTCTCTGTCAAGGAGTGACCTCTGCAGCTTGCTTCTCCATTCCCAGGTTTGAGCTTCCTGGGGTTTCCAGCATTCACGCTGGCTTATCTTCTCCCATAGTCCCTTCTCTCTCTTTATAGTCTGAAGCTGATACCTCCCCAGAGGACAGTCAAAGTCTTTCTCGGATTTCCATGGGGTGATCTTCAGGTCTCTCTGGGGGCTTCTCTTCTCAGTACTATCTAGCTTTGCTGAGGGATTAATTGGCTTCACTCCTTTGGTCTTCGTCGCAGTACTTGGAGAAAAGGTTTGCAAATGGCCTTGTCTGGTCATGTTTTGGTCAGTCTCAGACTCTCCAAGGTGTGTTTTTGAAACTATCCTTTTTAATAACTTTTTGGGCATTTAGCTTTTATTGTTGTCACACGCAGCACTTTCTGTGCAGTGTTGCTGGGTAGCCCTTTGGGCTTCCCTTTTTATTTTCTCTGGCTTTCCTTGGGTGAACTACTGTTCCCAAGGGTAGAGGGATTGTCATGCCCTTTACATTTGATTTTGTGAGACCAGCACACCCCACCTTATGTGGCATGCTGGGGGGATGCATGGAATCCCCTTTCTCACTGCTTCTTTAACATTTATGAAACAGTGACAAGCTTACTATTATGTCTGGTGGCAGTGGACAAGGCTTTCAAACCTGTCATGGTAATGCACAGGAGGATCATCATTCTACAAGAATAGTGGCTTTAATTTTTATGCCATTTTTCGTGTGCTTGTCCTTTTTTGGTCCTTCTGCCGTCCTAGGTGGGCGAGGTCCTGGTTTGATATTCATCTTCGGTGGGAACCCGTTGCGTAGTACGCAGAGGCTCCAGAGTGTCTAAAGACAGGACATGGGGGAGGAGTCCGAAACTCTGCAGCCCTGTGTCTTGGAAACAGTACAAACTGGGAGGCTGGCTATCCTGAAAGGAAAGCCACCCCTCCAGGTTTGAAAGTTGCTTGCATGATTATTGTCTGGGTCCCTGGATCAATATACAATTCTGAATGCTGAAGATGTAGTTGACCACTGGAGCTAAATTCGAAGAGGAAGATGAAGAAACACTGGCTGTAACTGTTTCAAGCTACAGGAGAGCCTGATGTGGTGCTTCCTTTCAAGCGACCTGGGAGTGGCGAAGGAGACTCCTGCCTACAGGCTGGTGAGAATCACTAGTGTTGAGAAGACCTGCAAAACGAGTCATCCTCGATGTGCTGCGGCCTTGCTAGGCTGCAAACAGCCACTACCAGGGGACTTCAAGCCTGTGTGCAGAGCAAGGCCTTCCGAAGTCAGATTGTCGCTGAAACTTTGCTGGTTCCCTCGTGGTCCTCCAGAAGCAAGATTTGAATCCTTGAAGTCCTCTCAGCAGAGTGCAAGACCAGATGAGAGAGAAGAATATGTAAAAGGGCGCCAAAACTACAGAGCCGTTCAAAGCCTTGAAGAATCCTTTTTTGGAAGCCTCTTCCATCAACTGCTGCTGCAAGTTCCTTTCCATTGTCCATTCTTCAGTCACACCATCCAAGAATCCAGAGACCGGGTCCTGTGCTGCTGTATCCTAAAGGCATCCAACTCCAAGCTGTTCTTCTCTGCGGAGGTACTTTATTGGCTTGGGTAATACTTATCTAAAGTCTTGTGTGAATCCTGTATAGCTTTGGGGGTGATGTGTGTTTGCCCATACCGTTTGCCCAGGCCTAACGCTGGAACGCACTTAGGGAGCCTTCTACAAAGTCCCTCGACCCCATCTGCCAACTCTGAAATGTGTACTTACTTGTTGGAAGAGAAATCCTCTGGAACTCTGACTTTCCTGACCCTACCTAAAGTTGGCCACTAGACCACTAGTGCCCCCCTCTGGCACTGAGAACATTCATGCTCCAAGAATAGAGAAGGACTTATAAGGTTTGGGCCTTTGCCTTGAAATATAAAAAGTGTTACTTACTTGTAAATAAGTTGGTTTGGTAACTATCTCTGTAATAGGACAAGTTACAAAAGTTCTTACCTGTGAATGTGTTCTGCAATTCTGAAAAGTATACGAGGTTATTTTACTTACCTGTAAAATATGTTGCACTCTTTTAGTAATATAGTTGGGTTCACTTTCTAATTTCTGTAATAGAATAAATGTATAAACCGGGAGTGCGAGGAGTGTTTATTGTGTTTGGGAGTCTCGCTGAAGTAGTCCAGTCTGTGAAGTCCTTCCACTATCTCTACTACTTTGTGGATCGGAAGCACTCGCCCTGCTAGATATACCTCATTTAGAGCGGAGCGATCAGTGTGTTCATGGTGTTTGGGGTGAGGCAGGTGAAGTTTCCTTGGCCAGCCGAGTTTGCTTTGCAGGACCGGCTGAGAACCTGACCACATTCCTTCCTCGCACCCCACACCCCTTCTTCCATCGAACCCTGCAACCCACGAAGGCAGCGTACTTCCCATCACAGATGCAGAGAATTAAACCACTGATCAATATGGAGGTCCCGACTACTTTCCCTCAGGTGGTAAGCGTCTCCCGCAATTTGCTCTATTGACTAAGCGCTTGTAAGGCGAATTTAGGAGCACTGTCCCAGAAAAAAATGACAAGTAAAAACCTACAAAGGTATTGCCTTCGTAGTAAATCAACCAGGAGCAAATGCATACATAGCCCGCCACCCAACGGTGGCCTCAATATTGAAGCGCTCTGCAAAAAGAAAGACAGAAAAACCTGTAAAGACAAAACCCAGCCACCCGATATGTTAGCGAAGTCCCAGCCTAAAATCTGGCTTTTTTGAAGTGACAACGGCTGGCCCCCAGGGCGAGCTTAATAGAAAATCCTCCAGTGTACTTCCTTTTGCTTGCCCTTTATTGATAACAATGGGTCTTACTTAATCTTTGCCTGAACTTTGTAAGGGAATCTCAATCTCATTGGGGACCACCCCAAGAGTTTCAATAACGTTGAGTCTTATATATCTGCTAGCCCGAACCTTGAGCAATTGGTATCCACATCTGAATATGCCTGAAGTGACAATGAAATGTACGTTTCCAATTTTGTGCATAATGATTCTCCTGGACTCAATGATGATCACTTTAGCCTCCCTTCGTCCCAAATAAATGCCATGTTTTCCAAGCTGGATGCATGTCATGGTGTACAAACCTGGCATCGGGACAGTGCGAGATGAAATACACCTTGGCCAAAGTGGTGGATATTATCCTTAACAATCAAGCTAAACTACCCGCACCTGGCTTCGAAAATACTGAAGCCTTGAATCCTTGCTGATTACGGGACCCTCTGTGACCCATCTAACATTCAGCGAGCAACAAATGATTGACCCAACTGGCCCGACAGACCTCTGCTGCTATACAGGACTCCCTTCCCAGTTTGAAAACACATTATTTGTCTCCAGGTCCTCTATTAATTAATCCCCCCTCAGGCAACATCATCGCCGAAACAGAGGATGATGCAATTGAGGCCCTATGTAATCAAATATCCAGGCTTAATAGCCCTGTTTCTAGGCGCAAAGAAATGTGTCGTAGAAAATGCCAACAATCTCGACCAACTCTGCAACCTGATCAGTGTGCATCTCTTATCCACCCTCAGGACACAGCTCCATGTTAGATGCCCAGTGCTGAATAAGATAACTGTCCTGGGAGGATAGCTCAGCAGCAACGTGCACGCCTTGGAAGCAAGACGACACAAAGCAACACAGGTCCGATCCCCGGGTGCGTGCTTAGAAACCTCTGGGCGTTTAAGCGCGTTATAAATACGCAACTAAGACAAAAAAGAAAAAACAATTATGCAACTAAAAAACAAACAATTCCTGTAACAGCTCCTCGATGCCCGTGGGCTGTGCGAGCGCTTTAAAAATGTAAATAAATAAAACTGAATTCCCACCTAACGATGTTCACCAAAGTACAAGGCGATGGCACAACCAGACAAGTGACCCTGCAGGGGCCTCTGGACAAGCAGACTACCATGCAGAAGCTGCCCCCTTTAGCGTAGCCCCAGTTAATAGTACTCTTACACCCCAAAGATTCCTATGGAACCAGCCATCCTTTCCATCTCCAATATCGGCCCCTACCAGGAGCCGGAACATACTCTCCCACTTGGAAAATGGATAAAGCTGGAGGAGCTTTCACCAAAAGCAGATAGCCAGTTTCTTAATTATTTGTAGAGAAAAGGAAGGAAACCTTGACACCTGGTATTTGTTGAATATACAAAATAATATTTTCCATACAGTTTTTGCGTTGTTAGTGCTGGGTTGTAACAGGGTTTGTTTATTTTCTTGGGTAATAAACGCCTTTATAGGTATAGAAGGGGTTCTTATGTCCCCATGTGGTCAGCTGACACGTGTTTCAACCCGTAGTTCTCAAAGCTATGACTTTCAGTCCGGCGCCCCTTGTGGGGTTCTGGCTCGGTATGGGTGGTCCTGTGTATACAGTGGCTCCTGTTTGGCCCTGGAGTCTGGTGCTCCTTCGTGTGCCACGTTCAGCTGTCTGTACCGTAACCTGTGATCTTGCCGCAACATTGTCCCCACAAAAAAGGAACCCTAATACTAGAGCTCAGCGAGGTTGGTTCCATCCTGGAGACCATGTTACCCCCGCTTTAGCAGTTTATTAATTGGGCTACCCTACTAGCTATCTGCAGTAAAATCCCTTGGCTGTCCTCCATAACCACGCCATTACATATCCCATATGGAATTACCCAGAGCAGATGGCCCTACAAATTGGGCACTGATAGAATGTGCTTCCCCGGCTATACTGTCATTGTTGTGCATCAGTGTAGAACACTTCACAATTTGGGCCTTAAACTTGCAGTATGCTGCAAACAAAAAGTCAGAGTGGCGGAGCAGACAGATTTTTTTTCCATCCTTCCCAACGCTCAATGCTCAGGACTATATACCTGTACATGCTACTGAGAGATCTAGCTTGTGGGCTGCCCTTCATCAACTCCCAGCTAAGCCTAAAACAGGCAGAGAAATAATTTGCTGGTTTCCAGACTCTGTGGATAGGGCCAATTATTGACAATATCTTAAGGTTATCTAATAACAGGGGTTCAGCTAATGTATTTTGGCATTGTAGTGTCAATCTGGTAGAAGCTGAGAGTTTCTGTCTCCAGGAAACATGTCTTATGGAGAACACCAATATTAGATGGGGCTACTCTCTTGTTAAACCTTGCCTATAGAGAGGAAAAGGGGCATGTAGCATCTGGTTTGCTGTGTCGTATTCAAACAGATCTTTCTGTTGATCCTATGCTTTTTGCCCAACAAAAAAAACGTATTTATACAGACAGTAGATCTTGCGTGGGATCACTCAGTTTACCCGGACCTTACTTTTACCGTTCTGCTAACTCTCTACTGGAATCCGGTTAAAATCACTGAAGAAGTTTTTGATAGCAAAGAAGAGATTTTATTTGACTGGCAATCACATAGGAATTTCAACTCTGTCATTATTTGTGGCGACTTAAATTCCTTCTGTGTTGACCGGCAGTCTAATACAAACGATTCCAGGGTGAATTCTGCAATTGGTAAAGAGGGGTCAGGTGTTTCGATCCTTGATGGAAGCCTGGAATTTGAACATCATAAACAGCAATGTCATCATAAACGGCAATGTCATCATAAACGGCAATCCTTTAAGGATAGCCTTTGAAGGCAGGAAACAGATATAAAAGTAACACTAAACAACTGCTGCATCAGGTACAGTTTGTGAAGTAGCTACCGCTACAAAGCCAGAATAGAGCAGAAGGTACAACAAATCAGTTTCAGCAATGTATGATCAATACAAATTATATCAGATTATGTTTTGGAGGATGTTTTAGCATGAAATGTGTCGGCTCCAGGTGCCACATTAAATATGGGAAGTGCTCTGCAAGCCCTTTTGAATGTAACCTGCTTATTAGAAGAATGTGTGAGAATGAACATTTATGTGATGAAATAATTTATAACAAACACTCCAGGCAATACAGCAGATATATTTGTAAGGATCACTAACCAAAAGAATATGAAGCCACAAAAAGGAGAAATTGTGTAAACAAAACTGGGACTTTTGATCCAAGACTGGTCTTGTTTACAACTAGCCACCAAAACAGAATATTAAAAGTGACAAACGATGTACCTCATTTGGTACAGTCAACCTGGCTTAATGCTTGCTTAAGGATTGCAGAGACGTTTCTTTTGCAGGCAGTGAATTCGTACACAGCAGGTTCTTGAGAACCTTTACTATGGCATTTTAGAAGGCTATCAACAAGAAACATGCATGGAAAGGCAGACCATTTAATGAAAATCTGTTGGGATGGAAATTAGCCTATCCCACCCATCTAGGTGCATTCAGGTAAGAAACACCATTTGAGGTGATGTAGTGTTTAAGGGGGGAGTAATCCGCACTATTAAACATCATGTAGAGGAACTGTAGCGCCTACAATAAATGCGCAGCACTTAAACACGTAGCACATGACTCAATGTTTTGTATTAGGCCCAAAACCGTAGGAGCTTGTAGAACTGCGCTGTTCATTAACCCAGCTCGCTAGTCCCAATCTCAGTAAAACTGAATGGATCTACAAAGTCCCGTTCCAACAGAAGTTCACTTCTCCCGCGTCCCTCCAGTGTTGTGAATATTTAGTATCTTCTAAAGGAATGCGCCGTGCGAGCGTGAGACAACACCAGGCTCCGCACAGCGCCCATTTATTTCCACTAAACTGCCAGTAGGCCTCTATCCCCCACCCAGCTAGTCCGGAGCCAGCCCCCCACCACTGACCCGTCCACCACACCTTTACCTTCCCTGATAAGCAGATGACCCCCACCCCCTGTTCGAACACAAATCAAGGGTCCACAGAAGATCTAAGCATGCACGCCTGTATTTCCTCAAGCATGAACACACATCTTGTGTAACACGAGGTACAAGGGAGGATGAATTGAATATCAAAACCCTGGGTGGAGACCTTGAGCGCGGGAACTGCGGTATCAACAAAGCCCTGAATGTGTGGGTCAGCATGACTGCTTTATCCTCCCTTCCCCCGTGGCACCATTTCCTGTGCCGCCCAGGTGCCTGCCACAATGATATAGTGACCAGGCGTAGCATTTTTAGTTTAGAAAGAAACCATGTAGTATATCATATACTATGTGTATCCTGACCATCACCGTGAGGAAGAGCCCAGCTGACCCACGTGGATCCGGATCGACGGGAAAGAACCAACCAATTGGAGCCTGGCATCCCTTATGGAGCAGGCCCATATGTATGGTACCACCAATCAATGACACCAATGAGTACTGTATGTAATGACATTTTTTGGGCTTGTAAACCCGTGTTTGTAGAAGAACAAGTCAGAGAGCTCTGGAGCAGAAAAGTCCTTTGCTGATGCTTGTATTCCGTACTATTAAACATTGATATCCTTGCAACGCTATCTCCTGATCTTCCCCTAGTGCGTTGTCTTTATTCTTGAGTGTGCATAAAAAGAGACTTGCCTTCATTTGGTGACCCTTACGACGACGATTCCATCGTCCCTGTACTTGCAAAGGTATCCAGGTGGCATCTGCGGAAGGGCTGTGCCCACCTACGGTGACCAGCCCTAAAACGCGTATGCAGAGTGGCCATTGGGGGTACCGTCTTTGCAGAATTTCCGCCTGCTCTTTAAAGTGGGGTATGGCCCCAGGGCGATGCCCAGGCCTGTTGTGGATCACCCGCGAACCTGAGGCTTTCGGAAGAACGTGAGCATGCAAGTATAGCCTGCAAGGTATAAGAAAGTAGGGTTGGGGTGTAGAGCAGTGAGAAATGGATGAACATGCGGCAAATGAAAGTGAGAGTATTTTGGTTTGCCGATTGTGGATGTTTTTATGGCCATTTTTGTGGATTTATTTTTTAAGGAATATTAAGGATAAGGAAAAAGGAATACGGGAGCCTCCCGAATGAGGGGAGAGAGTGGCGCCTGATTGCACTGTCCCAACCAATACGAAAGATAAATACAAGAAGAAATATAGGAGCTTTGTACAATTAGAGAGCTCGACTTATAACAGACACGATTAATGGGCATGCATTTTAACTGATCTTAGACGTATCCCTGCTTGAAGCGTTCTTCTGCAAACTAAGTGTTGTACAGCTGTACAAGCATAGCCCTGACACAAGATATTCACCGGACACAACCATAGGGACGGATACACCCCTAGACCATATATGTAAAGCCCTACCCCTGTACTGTGAGAAAATCAAAGTATCACAACCAGTGGGTGACAGACTAAAGGGGAGATAATGCCCCACTCCTGACCTGAACAGGGATCGTTCGACCGATGTGCCCTGTACCATATGTCCACCTACTTAACCGGAAAGTATAAAGAGACAATGACATGGTAAACGGGAAATATTGTACCTCTGGAGAATGTTCGCAGAAACAGAGGTCCCGACTGTAGGGGGACAACACCTGATGGTGACAAGAAGAGTACAGAAGAGGCAGGGGGAAAAGGGGAGATGAAAAAGGGGATATACCCACTAGTCACACGGCCAGCAAAAAGTCAGGGGGCACTATAAGGACCTCCCCAAGTACAGCCCCAACCCCACCGTATGTCTCACCCAAGAGTGGCAGAGGTTCCAATGTTGCTTGCAGAAGCGCACCCACAGCTGGGCACGAATA
Organism: Ambystoma mexicanum; assembly: GCF_040938575.1. NCBI lineage: Eukaryota > Metazoa > Chordata > Amphibia > Caudata > Ambystomatidae > Ambystoma > Ambystoma mexicanum. The sequence goes on from NC_090923.1 coordinate 647,367,700, forward strand.
TAAGTGCAGTAACTTCCTGTTCAGAATCAACAGTACACCCATAAGGACAATACATGTAGAGTGGGATGGGCAGACAGTTTGGGGGTATGAGAATGTGGGGTCCCAGAGAGGGGACAAGGAGTACTGGAGTGACTTTGATGACACAGAAGATAATGTAGCGGGAGGTGCCGAGCAAGCGCCCCTGACTACACCGAGAGTAGAGAGCCTATAGGACGGAAGATGAAGGGAGAGGTTCAGTAGAATAGAGTTGGCACAGATGAAAGGAAGCGCAAGTAAGGGCGGGAAAGGAAGGGCACAACTTCAAATGCCCTTAATACACAAGGGCGCAGGGTGACCCCATTATGTCCCCTGGGCACAAATGGACAAAAAAAATCTCCTTAAAGCACTCCCTTAAATGGATTTATGCATTAGAGAAAAACACTGGAAGGGTAACCCCTAGCCATAGGGGACATTAAGAGCTTGTTAGTAGCAGCAGTGGGAGATCAAGCAGAGACAGTGTGGATTAAAGCTGGATGGAGCATCATTCAACAAGTTTAGTGTGTGTATGGGATGCGCTGCGACGCACGTTCCCAGACACCCCAGACTTACAATCAATAATGCAATGCACAATGGGGGATGAGAAAGCCGCTGCACAATATATTCTCAGGATTCAAGAGATGTGGAGAGCAGAAACGGCCAGTGCCTGGAATCAATCAACGTCCTTGTTTTATTTTATTGTGAAAAGAGGGCTAGCAAAGAAAGTGCAGAACGCGCTTGATAAGATAGCTGCGGTGGAAGCGAAGGGGTGGCCCGACATTCAAAGTATGAGAGTGCACCATTGTAGGAGGATCAAAGAGCAGGAGAAAAACTGTCCAGAGGTGGGAGGCAGAGGAAGCAAAACCAGTTCAAAACAAACAAGTGAAGGTAACAACAGCATCAAGAGTGCCGCCCCAGAGCAGATGGGAGAGGAAGGGTGCGTCTCCACTACAACCCAAGCAAGGATGGTGGCAGTGTGGGCTGACAACAGACAAGGACAGTGGGGAGGAAACCAACACTTTTCGGGCCACCACTGAGGTCGGGGTGGGTTCCGAGGACCAAGGGGAGGGGGATTTGGAGGACAAGGACCAAGGGGTGGAGGACCAGGAAAGTGCTGGTCGTGTGGGAGGTGGGGACACAGAGAATGTTGCAGCAGACAGGGAGGGAATTGGAACTACAAACAACAGTATGGGTATCCCCACCCAGGTAACCCCCAAGGTCCGGCCCAGGGAATGTCATCGATTCCATATGAGATTCACCAGGCCTATACACAATTACCTCCCCAAATCCTCGGTCCTTACCGCCCACCACACCAGCCATGCAGCCACACCAGCCCCGCCCCATACTACAGGCTGCGGAGAACAGACCCCCATCCGCAACTGCACCAAAGCAGCAGACCCATATCAAGGAGAAACAGTGGTAGGGGGAAACCCTTTCTCGTGCCCCGGGAAAGACACATACCCAGGCTATGACATCCCACAGAGAGCACTTGTATGTCCAGTCCTGTCAATGACCTTAAATCCAGAAGAGGAACTACTGCTGGGGGCAGAGATAGGGAATACATAATTCATCTTCATGGTGGACTCAGGAGCAGAGAAGTCATTCATTAGTGAAGGAAACCTCCCATTATCAGGAAAGACTCTCGACATGCAGGGATTCTCTGGGGCTGTTTTGACAGTTCCTTACACAAAAGACCTAGACATCAAGATTTGAGGTAAGGTTGCACAAGCCCCCCTCCTGTATTCTGAGAGTTCTCCTGTCAAACTGCTTGGCATGGATCTGCTTAGCAAATTGAACATGACAATATCGTTCACAGATAGGGTATGGTCTGCGCCACGCCTGACATATGTCCCTCCGGGCCATGCTGGTAATACATGCCGTGGCCAGAGAAGTGGCAGTGAGAGGCATCCCCGTAAACCCAGATGTGTTTATGGCATTAGGGTGCCTGCACGAGCTATCCCTCAATTTACGAGAAAAGAGCGGAGGGTACCCAACGACTTCATTTTCCGACCTCTAGTGCTCCCCGAGTTGGTTGCAGGCACAATGCTAACATTAGACCTAGAGCGCCTAGTGGTGTCTGCTAAACAAATTGCAGTGCTGGGTACTGACCCCCAAGGGTGCCAGTGGGGCACTGTGTTGTGCATCGGTCCCAATGTGTGACCCTGTGAGAATTGACGGATGAGGATCTCCGAGGATGGCAATAATGATGGAGAAATTATCCTTGAAACTTGCATACCTTGTGACATAATGGTACAATACAGGAAGGTGCAGAGCCCACTCATGGCTGTTAGCGGACAACGCCCATTCAGTGAGAGAGATTTGCAATATGTCCCAACACACCTGTAAAAATAACACTCAAACCAGGAGCAATACTCCCACGGGTCAATCAATACCCGCTGTCTAGGGAGGAGAAGGAATGAATTCGGGAAACACTACAGGCCCCATTACAACAAGGGATCATAGGGCCATCCACCTCACTATGCAATACGGCTGTATATACCCCATTAAAAAGGCAATGGGGCAGCTGGAGGATGATTCAGGATTTACGACCCCCTAATGATTTTGTTCAGAAAGAGTTTACACTCGTTCCCAACCCGGCATCCATTTTGTGTAGCATTCGCAAAGAAGCTACCCGTTTCACAGTGGTCGATTTGAAGAATGCGTTCTTCTCAGTACCCCTCCACCAAGACACACAGTACCTTACAGCATTCACCCTGAGCAGGACGCGCTATGAACAGTCGCTTAGCTCAGGGGTACTGTGAGTGTCCCAGTAATTTTAACAGGATACTACATGAAGATCCAGAGACTACCAAAGTACAAAGCATGATAATTCAATATGTAGATGACCTACTGGTCTGCAGAGACAGCGAGCAGAGCTGTCTAAGGGACTCCATTGCGCTACTACAGTTAGTAGCAAGGAAAGGGTACCAAGTGGACAAGGCAAAGCTCCAGTATTGCCTACTGGAAGTACTATACTTAGGGCAACTCGTCCCCAAGAATGGTAAGAGGATAATTCCTGACTGGGCAGCTACCGTACATGTGCGACTCCCAAGCCACTTAGTGAAAGATATGCAATAGTTCCTAGGGTTATACAACTACTGCAGGGCATGGGCCTTTGACTACCGAGAATATACCAAACCGCTCCTACAAGGCCTAAAGGAAGCCCAAAATAAGTGCAACAAAATGGAGTGGACAGCAGAGATGATAAACCCATTTTAATGACTTAAAAGAGGTGATTTCAACAGCTCCTGTCCTTGCCACTCCCGATTACAAACAGGAATTCTACATTTTATCCCACTCAAATGGCACAATCATTATGGCAGTACTCACACAGAAAAGTACAATGGGGCACAAACCACTAGCCTATTACAGTGGCACACTATTCGGTCATGCAGGAGCAGTTCGCCTGCAAACATGCCCTTGTAACCGCAGACTTTGCCATTGACAACATTTCCACAATTGTCATGGGGTGCTCAGTAACGTTATACGTTGAACAATCACATTTTACCATACTGGACCGCTCCAAGTACACACTCACTACACAAAGAACATCAGCATTTGAAATAATACTGTCCAGCACCCATATCTATGTAGTACGGTGCAAAGCAGTAAATCCCGCCACGTTCCTCACTCAGCCATGCACGGCTGAGGACTTACAGCAGCATGATTGTGCATCCTATGACGGGGAAGGCAATGATATCCCCAAAGCAAGAGACAGTCCCCTAGAAGAAGGAGAAGTGCTCTTCGTTGATAGGTCAGCATCAAATGACTAGGAAAAGGGGGGAAAACATGTTGGGGTGGCAGTGGTGTGCCTAGAAGTGGGAGAATACGAAAATAAATTGTAATGAAAAGACTACCCAGGCCTTATTCTGCACAAGCAGTTGAGCTGGTAACACCCATAGAAGCCCTGCAGGCCTCGAATGTGTGCTATGTTACCATCTATTCAGACTCTGCCTATGTCACCCCCACGGTACATGCAGTTCTGTGGCGCTGGAGAAGGACAGGATTCCAGAGAGCTGATGGCTCACCGGTACAGCATGCAGCACTGCTTAACACATTGATTTCTGCCCTCGCAGAACCCTCTGTGGTGGCGGTCGTGAAATGCACAGCACATACACAGAACACAGACGAAACCTCATTGGGGAATGCCGCCGCAGACACAGCAACAAAAGCTGCAGCATATCTCCCAGTACAGCCATCATCAGAATACATTGTGACCACAGCAATAACAAAACCAGACACAGATGCATACCCAGCCCTCCCTATCACACAAATTATTGAGTTGCAGCATAGGGCACCCCTAGAGGAACAGGACATCTGCCTCAAATGTGGATGCATGCAATCACCTACAGATCTCTTGTGGAGGCAGCAGAGTACAGAGAAGGCAATAATGCCCGTGGATTTATTGCATACAGCCTTTGAGCAATTGCATTTCCCATCCCATGGCTCTAAATAGCACACTGCGGCAGACATTCAGGAGGATTGGTTTGTCCCAAACTTACAGGAGACCAAGCAACAATGGTGGTCGAATACACGTGTCAAGTGTTTAGTACAGGGGTGACACTGAGAACTCAAACACATTGCCCCGCTCTGTCTGCCCATTCCGTGAGCTGCATATTGATTATGTAGACATTGGAGAAAGATGCAATGGGGCACGATATTTAATTGGGGTGGTGTGTCCATTTTTGGTGTGTTCATTTTCAAGGTGGGTTGAGGCCAGCCCATGTGCCCACCCAGATGCCAAATGTGCGGCTAAATTCCTCGTCAGGAAGGTATTCCCCCCTTGGGGAGTGTGCTACGTCCTGAGGTCAGATAACAGAACTCATTTTTCCAATTACTTGTTTAAGGAAATCACAGCCATATCGGGAATAAACCACCGAATGTGCTCAATTTTTCCACCCACAAGCAAATGGGCTGGTGGAGAGAATTAACAGCCTCCTTAAAAGCAGACTTTCCAAACTATGCAACACTCTGAAAAATAATTGGTGTATTGTCTGCCCCTGGCCCTGTTCCACCTATGCACACAACCCAGTAAGCACCACCACCTGCCCCCACCCACACGAAATAGTAACTGGCAAGTGCATGCAGACACCCCATCACCGGGCAGAAGAGCATCAGTTGCTCAAATTCTGGGAGAAGAATTCAAGCAGTACCTGTCCCAACTAACACGTGCAAGCCGATGCATCGCAAAACAAATAGCACCGCCACACATGGAGGAAAGAGAGACGACTGTCCACTGACCAACACCATTCCTGCACAGCCTTAGTTGACTGGGGAATGGGTCTATGTCAGAAGCTTGGTCTGCGAAAATGGAACAACCACTGGTTCCATGGGCCCTATGAAGTGGTGTTTTCCACCCCTCTCGCAGTAAAGGTAAAGGGGCTGAAATATTGGATACACAACACTACCTCAAAGTAGTAGCTCTATGCGGACCATATTTGTGCAGGTCAGAATATTTACAGTACATGCATTGCTGCTAGAGAACTAGCTATGTAAACAAACTCTTTCTCTCTCTTGATGGAGATGGCACCGCTGAGAGATTCTTCAAATGTAGATAGAAATAGCATTAGTAATACTCAGTTCTACGGCTATGACTGTGGCCTACATTTTACAGCAATTGTGTTTACAATACTCATGTTTGCATTTTATTATTATGTTGGTTTATTTAAACCTTTACACACAAATAAAAACAGATTGATACAAAATACGAATTGACATACAAATTGATTTTTACACAAACTAATCAAATACATAGGTCTACATTATTTTGAAGAAAAAGGTTGAAAAAAGTAGGCATAGCAACCTTTAATACAATAACAAGAAAATTACCATCTGAATTTCTTTAAATTACTAAAACAAATGAAAACCCAATCTCCATTAATACTTCTATTCATGTTAAATCACATACTTAAAAAGAAAAAGAGAAATCACTCTTAATAGGAGTGCAATCGAATCTCCATGCGACACCGATAACCAAAGTTGATCTCTAACCAAATAGAGAAGCCTTTCAAGAAGCAGAGTATGACATGCTCACCCCTGTAATTAATCAAAATCGACAATATTTCCAAATGCCGAGCCCAGGGTGACGTACATTCAAAATTCCTGTGTGCCAAGGAAATTAAAGCAATAATGCATTGTACTATTTCTAGATCTGCTATGATATTTTTTCAAATACAACTCTAGATCTGGGTACCATTTAACTGGAGAAACAATCTGCACATATAATTTTGTATTCAAATGTCTACATTATTTTCATACCAATAGTTTGCTTTAATAAGCTTCTTTATCTTATTTTGATTCTGAATCAGTGTTTGATTAGACAAGCCCAAATTAAGCAGGATCGACTTGCCATCCTTTCTGGGTTCAGTCATGAACAGTTCAGAATAATGTTCACCCAGTAAGGAATATAAAAACCATCCTTTCAGGAGGTAACACATTTTCATAATAGGGAAATTCTTTTCCACTGCATAAAGTTTTTTGGAGACTGAAGGCCCAACTCCTAGCGTAGAGCCTGGATGGGCACACATTTAGTAATAAAGAACAGCACTACTCTCCATACAAGGCCCTCCACGACCTTTAGATACAGTATTATCCACAAGGGAACAAATTCCAAACCATAGGACAATCTTGGCAGCACCTTCATGCAGTAAAATATTCTACACGGGGAGAATTTGACGTATTTTTTCTTTCGATCAATCTGAGCTGCCTGGCTGCAGCAGTGGCCTTTACCTTCAGGCAATTCCTACAGAAGTTTTATTTGAGGGAGAACCAGATATTGCATATCCAAGATAATGGAGTATATTATGACACTGTATGATTTTATTTTCACATTTCCATCTAAATTCCGATTGACACTTGCTATCCTTCCCAAGATGAAGGATAATTGTTTTAGATGGGTTAATCTTCAAGTCAAGCTCCTCCGTAAAAGTTCCAAACGGATTCCAAGATGGCCACCCGCTGGGGTGGACGCACGTCTCCAGTGCACTGCACCCGCAAGAAACTAAAGGCGTCCAAAGCTTCTGAAATAGGCGATTTTATGCTGGAAAGTCGACCTAGCAGTGGGGAAATGAGAAGCTCCCTCGCTCATGTTAGAGCGCTCCAACAGCCTGTTGATAAGCAGTTACGTGGGCGTACCGGCGTGCGAAGGACCCAGAGAGCGGGCCGCTGGAGCTGTACCCGTGCAGTGGTAGCAGTTTTGGCAGTGGAAGAAACGTGCCCAGCCCTCCGGAACACACAATGAGCCAGAGGCAGCCTGCAGTCCCCCATCGGGCACTAAAGCTGAGGTCCCTGAAGCGGGGACGGTGCAGAGGCGTGTCTCAGTGGGAGGTAAAGGACGACTGGGCCCCGCGCCTGGTGGTGCGGAGAGGAGGAGCGGAAGGTACCCGTGCCCAAACCTGAGTGCCCTGACGATCCGCCGGCAGCGGAGGACAGCCCCGGCTGGAGGAGGGCTTGGAGAGCGCCCTGCAGGTGACAGCTCCACTGCCATAGCAGCATCACTGGTGGCGGGCGGGAGGAGCTCCTCCGGCGGCTGCATGGCCATACCCACCCTACAGGTGTATGCGCGGTGCTGGGGGCGGCTGGCAGGCCCGCGATCCAGCTGACAGATCAACGGAGGTGCCGAAAGTTCCATCGGGGGTGAAGCGGAACCAGTGGTGCGGGGGGGACTGGGGGGGATACTCGGCCCCAGTCTTCACTGGGCCGCCTTCTCCCTTCCACAGTGCGTATTACGATCTGGAGCAGAGGACAACGGCGGCGAGGCGTAACTGATTGACCCTCAGGGGGAAAAGCCATAACCAAGCCGGCTGGAGAGGAGGTGCGGGAGCGACTTCCCAGTGTGCTGCAGGGAGTGAGAAAATGGGAAGCCTGCAGGCCCAGAGCAGACACTGAGGTGGGGACCCGGACTGAGCGGACGGTTGATAAAGGTAGGCGCCCCCTAGCCAATGCACCTACCCAGCGGCGGCCCCCTGCCGGCTCCGTTGCCGCTCGTCAAGTCTGTGGGCCAGCAGCGGGGGAGAGAGAAATAACGGTCCCGGGGCTCATGCTGGACTCCAGGAGCACAAATGGTCCCATGCACGAACTCCACGTAAAATAAAAGGTGTCAAAGCCAGCGATACTGACCGCAAAGGAGATCACTAGCAGCCTGGGGCCCCATTACATACTCAATAGAGCAAAACTCTGGAGGGTCATACTGGATCATACTGCTTTGTCCTGGATTACCCGCTAAACAGAGTGCTGAGCTCCTACCTCTCGACACCGGCTCCGATCTCGAGAATAGCCCAAGGCCACTAGTAACTTACTGGAAGCGAGGCCCCAAGGCGCGAAGGACTCCGGGTGGACCCAGCTTGAGTCTAAGAGTCCAGGTCATCCCGTCAAAGCAATCCCCGGTAGCAATTACAGGTGGGTGCGAGTTATAGGACGCTCGCAACTGGTCAGAGAGACCCCAGCCCAGCAAACCATACACCCACGTGGCAGTGGGTCAAACTCTAGAGGGCACCCGGGAGACTGGTTGATTGAACGGGGGAGGCAGTGGGACAGCCCAGATGCCAGGCGCCAGGACAAAAAGCGCACCCCCGAGATCAAAGGGATCACCCAAAGGCAACCACAGGACCTGTTCCCACCACTGTCACCACAGAATTTAACAGAGACAACCTCAGCTACATCCCAATGTACAAAGGATACCGACAAGAAGAAGCTGCTGAATTGCTTGAAGGGCATGGAGATGAGGATGACTAACGCATTTCAGGCCCAAATTGGACAGCTGAAGGAAGATCTAAAGGCCTCCTTGCAAGAGGTCCGCAAAGTAGTAAACAAACTGGGTGACAGGGTAGATACGGTGGAAAGTGGATTTCTACGCAGTGAGAGCCTTGACCCAGAGCAGCAACGCTCCTATATTCAATCTATCCCCGTACCCCAGATCACAGAGCAGCACAGGTTAATTCTTGGGGGCCCAATTTCGGCGCAGGAAGTCAGCAACACCATCTCAGCATAGCTGGCAAATAAGGCCCCATGTCCAGATGGCCTTGGAAACTGCTATTACAAAACCTTTCGCATGCAACTGCTAGCCCCGCTGACGAGGCTTTTCAATGCAATCAGAGAAGTGGGGTCGGTAACGACCGATATGGGGAGATCCACGACCATATTGTCCCTGAAACCAGGGAAAGATCCTCTCGAATGCTCCAGCTACCGACCCATTGCATTACTGAACATAGATGCAAGAATTTACGCAAAAATCCTTCCATCCAGATTGATGAAGGTCCTGCCGAGCATTATACACGACGATCAGGCGGGGTTTATTGCAGGACGAGACACACAGTACATTGTGAGAAGACCAATAGATATAATAGACATATGAAGTCGTACACAACAAACGTTTGCTGTGGCTGCCCTGGACGCCAGACGGGAATTTGACAGCTTGGACTGGTGATAGCGGAAGTTGGTACTGGAGTGCCTCAGATGCAGAGAAGAATTCACAAAGATGGTGTTTGCCAACTTCCAGATCCTGTCAATGAGTTTCACAATCAATGGTCAAAGCTCAGAGTTCGTCAAGATACAGCGAGGGACGCGACGGGGTTGCCCCTCTCCCCTCTGATTTTCGCGATGGCAATGTAGCTGTGCTCAATCCAGTTCAGACAAGATGCGGGAATCAGGGGGGTGACGTGTGCCCAAGAGATCCATAAATCGCACTGTATGAGGATGACATCATGCTCTATATGGGAGACCCGAAAGTCACGATGCCTAGAGCTGCAGGAATTCAGAAAGGTTTAGGGGTTTTTCTATTAATCTCTCCAAATCCTAGGCTATGAACATTACAGAGAAAAGAGAAGTTATCGAGAACCTGGAGAAGGCTTTCCTGGTGAGCTGGGTAGGGGAATCACTTGAATACCTGGGGACTCATCTAACAAGGGATCTATACAAGCAATACAAGGGAAATATAGTACCCCTATGGAAATAGCTGCAGGAAGATATGCACAGATGTGAGACCCAGGAACGGTCATGCTTCGCTCGTATTACAGCGGTAAAGATGACCATCCTCCCCAGTTTCCTCTATGTGGTAGGTTCGATTCCGGTGACTATCCAATTTGTCAAGTCTAAAGAACTGCAAAAAGCAATATTCAATTTCATATGGCAAGGCAGGAAACCTAGGGTTCAAAAACGCATCCTTATACGCCCTCCACTCCTCGGAGACCTGGGAGTCCCGGAGGTGGACAGATATATAATGGTAGCGCAGCTGGCACCAATGCCGAGATAGGCGAAACCAGAAAACCACAAAGGATGGTGTCGGATTGAACAGTCGGCCACATCAATTCCCTTAAGCGCTTTATTAGGCCTGAAAGTAGGGAGAAGGGAGGAATCCTCCTTGAATCAACTGGGATGTTGCTGCTAAGCTGGGACAAAGCCCGGTGGTGGAAAAGCATCCCCCGAGGTCTAGGCCTCTGCACACTGCTAATGCACAACCCTGATTTCTCACCGGGCCTCCAGAGAAAGTTCTTGGAGGGTTGGTCTGGCGCAGATGCACTGATCCTGAGTGACATGTATAGAGATGGTTCCCCACTGCTCTGCAGAGACTGACAGCAGAAATTCGTAATAGGGAAAAAAGAGCGATATAAATACACATAAGTCAGGCACTGGATAACCCACCCAACAGTGAAGAAGGCGGACAGGAGGCAGCAGTCGGGTCTCGAACTAACCATGCAGGAGGGCCGGACAAGGAAGGGAGTGACCAGGCTCTACAGATTGCTATCCAATGCGCAACCAACGAACAATCTCCCCTACAAAGTAAACTGGGAAAGGGACTTCGAGACGCAAACTGAAGAGGAGTGGAATCAAATATGGGCAAGGGCCCACGGTACATCAAGATGCACCACGATTAAAGAGTCAGCATACAAATTATGTCTCAGATGGTATATGTCCCTGCACCACATTTACAAAATCAACAAGGATTATCCACCCACATGCTGGAGGAATTGTGGTGAGAGGGGAGACCTATTTCACATGTGGTGGTCATGTTCCAAAGCAGAGGCATTCTGGAAGGAAATACTTGGGCATATAAAAAATAAAAAATAAATTACGGGAGTAGTGCTACCGATGTCCCCAAAAACAATCCTGTTGGGTGTACCAATAGCGGGAGTCTACGCAATGTCATGGGCAAGAGCCACCTTAACCACTCATCGTTTGTCGGTGGCGAGAATGATGCTCGCACAGAACTGGAAAGGTGAAGCAGGACCGTTGACTGCCTGGTGGTGGGTCAAGATTTAGGGAGTGATAGCCATGGAAAAGATATGTGCCCTCAGTACAGAGAAATATCTAAAGTTTCTAACAATTTGGAACCCCTTTCACGAACTGGTGAGGGACAGAGAAGCCCAATACTTTAAACCACATCTACTTAAAAATACACGTTATATGAGCCCAACACCTGGAACAAAACCTGGCTCAACCTTCCGAGAACGATCTCAAAACGGACTGAACTCTGAATCCCAAAAGTTTGAGAGAAAAAGAAGGGAAGAGAGGGGAGGGTGGGGCGTCGAACAGGGTGGGATTAGGGGAAAATGTGAAAATACTCTGAGGCAAGAAAGTCTTCAGTGAACTGGAAGAGGCGAAAGTAAGTGGATCACACATATAATGCCACTAGTTCACTGAAAAGGTTTTTTGCTATGAGGTTGTATGCCTTCGATCAGTAAATAAAGTTGTTTTAAAAAAAAGTTCCAAACGCATTTATTCGTTTCTGCAAACCAATTAGAGTACAATCTAGCAGAAGAAAAAAATCTGTATATGCTATCCATTGCAATCTCAAGGAGCCCAGTTTAGGTAACATTAAGCCACTTGATTCTAACACTTAACCTACCCTTAACCTACCCTAGAGACATACAAATTGCATAGCGTAGGCACTACGATGCAACCCTGTCAGAGCCCGTTTTAAGAATAACCTTCGACATTAAACCATCTGAATTCAGTCTCACTTTTATCTTGGTGTTAATGTGTAAATGAATAATTATATTCAACAGTCCCTGCGGTAATCCCAGGTCTAGAATTTTTGCCACAAAACTGCCCTATTAGCCATATCAAATGCCATGGATAAATCCGTGGATGCGACAAATACAGGTAAGGCATTTTTAGTCAAGACTTCCTCTCTAGGCAGGTTAGGAGACTACCCCCAAAATCGGTGCCCATGTTTTTCCTAAATCCAATTTGTCTGATCAAGAATATTATAGTCCTGTATCCAAGCCTGTAGGTGCTCTAAAACTATGGATGCAAACAACTTAGAATCTGCATCCATCAACGCAATTGGCCTGTCATTCATTGGGCAAATCCGACTCCCCTTTTTAAAAATCGGGATTACATAGGATACCTGCCATGATGGAGGTATTTTCCTATTCTCAATCACATCAGTAAAGCAGATATTCAATATTTCAGACCAAAAAATTACATTCTGTTTCAAGATATCATAAGTGAGATTGTTGTGTCCTGGAGTTTGAGGCTTTACATTTAACGATTTATCTAGATATATTCTCAATAGATATGTCAAGAAACCATTCATGATTATTATCCTTAAGAGGTGCAGAACAAAGGTCAGGTGCTTTACACAGACTTTGAAAATATTCAATACAAATGTGTTCCGCAATCTGATTTATCACTAGCTGTACCTGTGTGACTTTGGTACTATTTACAAAAGACCAGAAATTGTGTGAATTATGACCTTTCAGAAATCATTATCTCTCTGAGCAATGCTTGACCTGTCATATTAGCTAGCTCTTGTAGTTTTGTCTTATACGTCTGATCTGTGAATTCAGCGATGTTTGCTCACCACCATTTTTTTGTATAATTCTTATTTCTTTACGTAAGCAGCTTTGCGTTTTAATATCAATAGGTCTAAAGTATGCTTATCTTTATTTTGAGGAACACGGATAATCAATCCGATTTTGCAATCCTGGTCATAATTTTTACCAAATAACCTGGAAAATTATCATTAGAATAGTTTATAAATGTTTCCTTCAGGGGGATAAATCGTGCAGCATAGTACCGTGTCATTTATCGGTTCCATTAGGTGTCCATTTCATCCTGTTTCCTCTGACATTAATTTCCACATTGTTACAGCAGATCGCTTGTTGCTCTATCCTGGTGCTTCATTTGAGATTCATAGAAAGCAGAGTGGTCAGTAAGTCATGTCAGAAGAAACCAATCATTTTTTACGCCAATTGTTGGGATAAAAAAATATAATCTATAACAGAGGAGGCACCTTTAGCATACCAATTGGGAGAATAATTTTCAACAAGCTCCAAACCCCCAACTTTTGGCAAATGTCAACCATTGTGCCCCCCCCCGTAGTGATATTCTCCCATTTAGCGAAATGGATTTTCCCAATAAAGCTAAAGACTCCTCAATAAGACTGGCTGCCTGATTCAAATGCCAACTGTAATCGCCTGCTAGGATTGTATAAAGCCATTCGTCCATAATCTCACTCAGTTTAACGCAATTTCCAATTGATTGTCATCTAGCTCAAGTGCATTACAGTAAACATTAATTACCATCAGATCCATTGAGCCCAGTGGTAGCTCAACATAAAATGTGACAATCAAAAAAAACATCTTGAATTTGCTAAACAGACACTTTGTGTATGTTGGATCCCTGCCTATTGGCCATAAGTAACTCCCTCCTTTGGTCGACCCTTAGGGCCACGTTTGGCATGTAAGCATAGAACCTCGTACCCGTCCCAAACAAAATTTCCCATAGCCCAAGTCTCCTGCAGGAGTATCAAATCAAACAATTATCGCTCATGTATCAACTTTTCATTCGAGATCAGACGTTCGTTACCTCTTGAGTTCCAGGTCACAATTTGAAAGTTGCCCATGGAGCTGAAGGGGTTGACTCAGTTTTCAATTGGGCTATGGATTATCGGAGGGAAAGTGCCAACCATATCCAAATAGAGCTTTCCATTTCTTTTTTTATTCCTGCCCGTCGGCCAAACAAACATTCCCCTCTTTGCGAGTCCTCCCTTCTGTGGAATCATAAGGATGAGATCTCTGATTCTTGAGGATCGAGAGAGTCCCTAAAGCTGGTAAGATCAAAGCCCCATTTCTGTAGGCACCCGCTTCCCTTAATACCAAAGAGCGTACAAAACGTGATGATATAATCAGTCTTCCATAATCATACCTACAAGGATGAATAAAATCAGCCAGCTTGATGTCTGCGGCAGTGATTAACCTTAACTCCAGTATATCAGAAAATGTACTAGCTCTATTTAAAGAGAAGTGACCACCCTCCTAAAATAAATAATTCAGAATGAGACTGGGTTTGTCTAGAAACACTGGGTCTCTGAGACAAGTGTCAGGTTCAGAAGTGACACTTCTCTCCGCCTCTTTAATACTCGCCCCAGAGAGATCTCTAGGTTTCTCCAAGACATCATTGTTGCTGCCCGTCACATGTCCCCCATTTTGCAGCTTCCTCCGCTGATCGCCCTTCCACGTGAGAAAGCCTCTCCTGTTGCATCATGTTATCAACCAACTGTCTCACAGACTTCATTCATCGGTCTGTCAGGGTAACCTACTCTACTTGACGAAGACACAACATTTGTGGGCAAGATGTGCATCCCTGACAAGATGGGCAAGGACGGCTCCCCTCATCCTAAACTGATGGATCCGCCCTTAGATAAGATTAAGTCCACCTCATGACCATATCTTTGAGGATCTATAAAGGGTTTAAGGCATTAATATTTTTCCCCTCCAAAATAACCTTATTAGGATTTTTGTCTCTATCCAGGTTAGATGGCATCCCATTTTCAGGAACCTGGAGCCCTTGATAAGTGACCACATCCTCCACTCTCGATGGAGTAAGTCCTACTAGGGAGGGTACAGTGAATCTTGATATTACCTGATTTTTTGGGAAAATATCAAAAACATCATTCCCATCTGATTTCGTGGATTTTAGTTTCAAGTCTGTCTTACCAATGTCCTTATTTTTCAATGCTTATGAAAGACGAATGGGTCCTTCAATGAATTCACACTGTATAGATCGATTCGTACTTGGTCTCATAACCTCAGATGGCAGTGTTTTCATACATGGCAGTTCCAAATCACAAGACACTTCGCAATCAGAATTCGAAAGCACATCCTCCTCAACCCCCGTTTGATCCAGAATGTCACTTAGTCCCTTGGCCCATAGGAATGTACGTGATGTCGTCTTAGTAGCACGTTGAGCCAAAGCCAATTTCCGTTAATTTTTTTCTCACTTTTTTTTTTTTTTTTTTTAGATATTTTTAAATTAAATTTGGTATGATCCTGAGGAGGGGGAGGAGGCCGAGCTTCCAAATCGATTATTTCAGGGGCTTCATCTATTGCACAATGAACTACATTTTCAAATACATCCTCAACAGGAACCCTTTCGGGATCTACCGTTTTTAAGTTTGCTACACCTATCTTGTAGTCCTCATTTTTTCTCCTGAGCTTATAGAAGTTACCTGAGCGTTCAGCCACAGCCTTCAAAACTTCGTTCATAGTCATGGTCTGAACTTTCATTTCAACTAAAATTTCATCCTTCAAAAGGCCAAACAGACAACATTGGATTTTTAGTGTTTCAACAGTTAGAGTGAGTTTCCAGCTGTCCTTCAGTTCCGTCAATGTGTTCCCCAGAGAAAATAATCAGCGATGTATCCAAAAAGGAGTGGTCCATAACCTGTTCCCTTGAGAACTCTCCTGTTCTGGCCCTAATCCCCCTTTTTGCATATTCCCCACAAGTTCACTTTCCTGCTCCTCCCCGAAGAGTGTCTGCGAGGGGTCCATACCCTCAACTAGATGAATGTTAAGGGACAAAAAAAAAAACGCGATATTTGCGGGAAATCCAAAACAGATACTGTTTACAGTGTCTGTTTTGGATTTCCCGCATTTTTTTTGTCGTGGTCAAAGCTGATGTTTTCCAGTTTAAAAGCAGATAGTCAAAGCGTAAGATTGCGCCAATTTGAGAAGTACTGGCTTAAAATTCATAAGCAACGTATTATTTCCTATGTTACCTTGAGTGCCCAGCACCAGCAAACAACCAAACAGCGTACTCAGCGCACTCCGGATGCATGTGACCCAGAAACCTATAGGAGACTAGTTTCCAAAGTGGGCGTGGCTTATTAGCCTTAGTGCAAACACTGCAAAACTAGGAAAACACGAAGAGCATTATTAATATGTAATTTAAAGTCCACATCCTAAAAGATAGTCAGTATAGAATGTCCATTGAAGTAGTATTACCACGGCAAATGATGTTCCAATCACGGGAGAAGTCATCCAACAGCGTGGTTGAATCAGGAAGGTCCGCAGCTATGCCAGACTCCTCAGTCAAACAGTGCACTCTGAGAGCACTGCGGATAAATGCTCATGTTTGCACTAGCGATTTATTGGGGGACGTCTTATCTGGGCTGGCCATCTAAAAGGGGGCGGGGGCGGTCTAAAGGGACTTGGAACAGGAGTACACCCTTGAATGTTACAGGATTAGTTTTGAATGGAACTGAAATACCCTCCAATGTTACTGTATTCTTTCAAATGTAACTGAAGTGCCATCCATTCTCCTTAGTTCTATCCTTATGTACTCCAAGGTGACTAAAACCGTCCAGACCTGACAATAATAAGCTCCAGCCCAAACTTGAACACAAATGAAAGGATGATTGAGAGGACACACCGTATTTGAACTCCCCACCATGCCAACTAATGTAAGAATGTATAACACACTTGCAAATAGTAGCAGCTCCCAAACCACAATATTCAATAGTATAATGTTCAAACTACTAATGCCAGGTGTGAAACGATCCCTATGTAATACCAACATCACTAGAGATGTAACGTCAGTACAGTTGGTACTCCGACATGAGTGCAATGGGAAGGCGCACAACTAATGGGAGTTGCTACGTCTGTTCGTTAATACGCACGCATCTGGGGCACCCAAGGTCTTCGCACCAAAAGAAGTATCCATAATAGAGACACAATGCCCGATTCATCTTGAACTATGTACAATCAAAGGTACTTTTCAGGCACGCAACGTCCATCTTCAACTCGTCGAGCCAGACATTATAAAACGCAAAACTAGTTCCACCAACCTCGACTATTTTAAGGAAGCATACCTGGCAATACAAGGGGAGAAGTATATGGACAATAAATGGCAAGATACAACTCCTGTGTAAGACAGAAGGACTTGTCAGATATCCAGAAAAAACACTAGCCCTTGTAGAACAAGCTTGCGCACAAACATGAACAGAGCATGTCGCAACACTGACATGGATCACAGCAATCGAGAAGCCAGTGAAGGTATACCAAGAAGAAAGCTACAAACTATGTTTTTACAGCAAGGGAACTGTCTCAGGGGGATCAAACAGACGATGTAACAGAACTATACTAATTCTATATCTCTGAAAAAAGGCACTGCAGCACTGATGAATTACTACTGGGTCTGCGGCCAGCAGGCGTACTTGCACCTCCCGTCATCTTGGAGGGACTACTGTTCACTTGCAACGCTGCACTCGGCCTGGCTAGTAGTATCAGAAGAACACCTAAAGGGGGAACCTTGCCTGATGAAGAGCAGAGAGTAACCACAGAAATACGGGCCACTATGCCACCTCCAGACTTCTGCATCCTCCCTGAAAAGCAACGTCATGATCAGCTGAGAAGAAACGGCCCTCAAATTATTTATCTCAAGACTCATGCGATATGCTCGCACAGATACCAGAAGAATATAAGCTCTATAATTCAGCAGAGACATTTTTTGCATCCTTAATATGCAGCATCCAGACACGAGCCAATGCAAAATGGCTCCAGATAGTCAGGCGGGAACTGATCCGGCTGGCAAATGATATTGAACAGGGGTTTAATGTCAAAAGTGCAACTAAGGGCCCTAAGGCTAATGACTATGCAAAATAGGTACATGTTGGACATCCTGACGGCTATGGAGGGTGGTGTTAGCAAAAAGATAATGTTGCACATTCGTACCTTCTGAAGAAGCTGAAAATGGGACAATATCACACGTTGTTGCAGTAGTGCATGAACTAGGGGTGAAAATGAAAAAGGAAGCTGGGGTCCAGGAAGAAGACTGGTTCATCATGGCCTTTAACTGGGTCTCATATGGCTTGGAACATTGGTAAAAATGCTGGTCGCCATCTTCGTGGTTCTCCTGGTGATCTTTTGCACGTTTCAATTGGGTCTCAGGCACAGCTTTGGCACAACACCGAATAGTGCAATGATGATGGCCAGTATTGAAAATAATAAAGGTACCTCATGATACAAAGGAAGTAGAGATACAAACTGAGCTAAATGACCGCCTGTTCACTACATGGCCCCAATCCCTATTGGCGATGTAGTTAATAACTTGTATCACACAACCATTGTCCCTCCCCCTGATCCCGAGAATTACAAGGAAGTGTGGGTGGACCTGGTGGGTGGGGGGCTGCATCTACATGACATGTACACCGGACCAGTATGCACAGCAGGGAGAAAGTTTGCGGCACGTGTGTAGAGCATGGATGCATGTTAAGGGAACTCCTGCGTGGGACGAAGGTGTTCAAATGAGCCTAAATATGGTGGGGGAGAATTTGTCACTGTAGAAGTAACGAAAAGGAGGAATGTGGTATGGAAATGAGCCTATCCCACCCCCTAAGCGC
Organism: Ambystoma mexicanum; assembly: GCF_040938575.1. Taxonomy (NCBI): domain Eukaryota; kingdom Metazoa; phylum Chordata; class Amphibia; order Caudata; family Ambystomatidae; genus Ambystoma; species Ambystoma mexicanum. Next base: position 647,386,337 of record NC_090923.1, read on the forward strand.
TTTCAGGTAAGGCGAACACCATATGAGGTGATGTAGTGTGTAAGGGGGGAGGGGGAAGTAATCTGCACTATTAAGCACCATGTAGAGGCACTGTAGCGCCTACAATGAATGCACAGCATTAGAAAACACCTAGCACACGACTCAACTTTTTGTATTGGGCCCAAAACCGTAGGAACTGGTATAACTGCGCTGTTCATGAACCTAGCTCACTAGGCCCAATCTCAGTAAAACAGAATGGATCTGCAGAGCCCTGTTCCCACGAAAGTTCACTTCCCCCCTCATCCCGCCAGCGTTGAGAATATTTAGTATTTTCTAAAGGAATGTGTCCTGCAAGAGCATGAGACAACACCAGGCTCGGCACTGCACCCATTCATTTCCACTAAACTGCTAGTACGCCTCTAACCCCCACCAGCCAGTCTGGATCCAGCCCCCACACCAATGACCCGTCCATCACACCTTTGCCTTCCCTCATAAGAAGATGACCCCCCCCCCCCGCCCCCACCGTTCCAACACAAATCAAGGGTCCACATAGGATCTAAGCATGCGTGGCTGTATTTCCTGAAGCATGAAAACATATGTTTTGTAACACGGTGTACATGGAGGGATAAATTCAAGATCAAAACCCGGGTGGAGACCTTGAATGCGGGAACTGCGGTATCAACAAAGCCCTGAACGTGTGGGTCAGCGTGACTATTTTATCCTCCCTTTCCCCTGGCACCATTTCCTGTGCCACCCAGGTGCCTGCCACAATGATATAGTAACCAGGCGTAGCATGTTTAGTTTAAAAAGAAACAATGTAGTATATGTGTGTCCTGACCTTCACCGTGAGGATGAGCCCAGCTGACCCATGTAGATCCTGATCGATGGGAAAGAACCAACCAACTACAGCCTGGCATCCCCTATGGAGCAGTCCCATGTAGGGTGCCTCCAATCAGTGTCACCAGTTAGTTACTGTAGGTAATGACGTTTTTCAGGCTTTTAAGCCTTTGTAGCAGAATGAGCCAGAGCGCTCTCGACCAGCAAAGTCCTTTGCTAATACTTGTATTCTGTACTATTAAACCTTGTTATCTTTGTAACACCATTTCCTGACCTATTTCCCATGTGGGGGTTGTCCTTATTCTGGAGTGTGTGTAAAAAGGGTCTTGCCTTCACACGGAAGAATGCAGTGAAGAGAGAAAATAGCCATGTTAAACTGCCAAACACAAACTGCTTTGTTGAGGACAAGCATAAAAACAACAAACCCGGGAAACCGGTTCTGAAGATGGATGAACATCAAGGGAAAACCATTCTAGAAACTGGACAGGTTAAGCACTAGGCAAGCATGTTAAAGCTCAAGTGTGTGGGTGACAACAATCAAGGGAGGCAACATGAGTATTTGTTAGGCTGGTTAGGGGGTAGAAGTTATATGCACCTCAGACAACAATGTTCCTCTTTTGCATTCAAATCAATTTACTTTTCTTTCACAACTGAACAAATGGTGTAGCATACTGAAAACACTAACCTCTGCCTCCAGGTCGTCAAAGTAAAGCTTCTTGATTTCAGAATCCCAGTCAACAGCAACTGTGGAATGTGCTGCAGGAAAGAAAAATAGCTCTCAATTTGCAATTCTTTACAGCGAGAAGAAAAGTTAGAGGCACGGAATTGATAGCCAGCATGGAAGCACAAACGTGTTAACCACATATCATTTCAACGTTTGCATTGTATTACAGTCATTTATGTAGTGCCATTTCCCAATTTGTATGGTCACAATGTGCTTTGTGTTTCCAACGCCCTTGGGGACCGAAGTCCAAGTATGGGAACATTCTAAAGAGTTTAATGATGCGTGTGTGCATTCTGCCAGGATTATGACTTGGGAGGGCTGGCTAGGCTCCAGTAAGGAACCCAGAGGTCAGCCACGCGGGCGGGTGCTTTTGGCGGTTTCATATAGTGTGCTAGTGCAGGAGACTTGATGTGTGCCCAGCTAGACTGAAATTTTACATTTTTGTCGCTGTATACTCATGGCAGAGGTGTTGAGGCACGTCAGGGTTTTCAGTGTGGACGGCTATGCAAGCTGCTAGACAGGATTTGACAAAGCCATAGCTGCATTCTGTTGTAGTTTTATTTCGGCAACACAGTCATAAAAACATTCGCAATAAAAAAGACCACTTTCACATCAATAAAATGTCTGGATGTATAATTTCCAATCATGAACCCAGCAATAAATACATAAAAGTTGCACTAAAAGAAATTTAAAGCAATAACATAATGGTGTACAATTGAAGCATCTACAAGCAATTGCAACAAATAATTAGATAACTAATTCCCCACAATGATGTTATATATTAATACCATTAAAATCCATGAAGTTTCAATAATAAATTACTAAAATCAGTCCTTATTGATATCAGTTTCTGGAGGCGAGGGAGTATCCAGCAATATACAATTGTTTTAGGCATCAACAGAATGGAGTTTGTTGCCTGCTAAACTTTACACAAACTGATGGTCATGACTCCCATTAACAGCCAAACCCTGTTACTTCAAATTTCATAAAAGCTGCATTTTCGCCCTCAAGAATCAACTTCCAAAGATTTAACGGGAGGTGGCAAATACCACATGCTGGCGGCACTTGTTTGTACAAAAATCCACAGCCTCCCTAGTGTGCCCAAGACCCTGGGCTCATTTACAAGCACCAGAGTCTAAGAGTCACAGTACAAAACAGGAGGAAGTGGGTAACTGTTGCCTTTGAATCGCCACATAGTGGACAGGATCACTATCGCTCAGCTTCCACTTCTTCCTGTTTGGAGCCAACGGTAAAATTCTTAATCTGAATTTTGCATACAGACCCCTCTCACGTATAGTACATGGTTGATAGATAATTCTCAAAACCGACTGTCAATTTATAGGCGAGGTATACTTGGCCAGTTTGCAAAAATGTACCAAACATCTTTCTCATTTTAGTTCATTTGTTTATTTGATATAGCGCAACCACACCCTTCCTTAGATAGCTGGGCGCGAGCATTACAAGAATATTTATAGCTTAGTTACAGGAGAATAATGAAGTAACATCTTGCAGTGAAGAAGCATACATACAAGGTATACAGGCAGTTAGATAAGGCGAGAGGGGAGTCGATTATGGGAGGGAGTGAGTGTCATTGGTCTGGATCCATGTTAGGATTTTTCGTCTGAAGCTCAGTTATGGTTGGTCAGTTCTAAGGTCATGGGGGAAGAGTATTCCAAGTTTGGGCAGCTATGACTGGGAAGCTGGAGCCGCCCGCTGTGGTTCGTTTAAATCTAGGGACAACAAGGGTGTTATTGTTGGCAGATCTCGAGGGACGTGCAGTGATCCTCCTATTAATTCTTTCAGTCAGATAAGGTGGCGCTATGTTTAGGCATTTGGACGTGAGCGAGTGTTTTAAGAAGGATCCTATCGTTGATCTTGAGCCAGTGGGCGTTTCTTCTGTAGCTGGAAATATGTTCTCTGTTAGGGATATTTAAAGCAGCTCTAAGAGCATTGTTTTTGAGTCTTTGAAGTGTGTCGGAGATATATTTATTAGATCCTGCATATAGGGCATTACAGCAATCTAATTTGGATAATATTAGTGTATTGGCCAATGTGATGCAGCTTGTTTCAGAGAGGAATGGTCTACATGCTCAGATCAACTTAAAAGTGTAAGCTGCTATTGAGGATGCTAGTGAGTTGACTTGCTTCTTAAGGGTGAGAGCCGAGTCAAGGTAAAAGCCTAGAGTTTTGACTAACGGCATCACTTTGATAATGTTATCAATATTGAAGGATGCATAGCTAGGGTTGAGTTTTTTTAATAATCGTCTCTGAACCTAGGATCAGTAGCTCTGTTTTGTGGTCGTCCAGGCAGAGACCGTGGGATGCCATCCATGCCTGAATGAGGAGGTATATTTTGTTTACTAAGGCCGAGTCCTTCAAGCAGTCACCCGAAAGGGGAATGAGAATCTGGGTGTCATCAGCATAATTGGTGTATGTGACACCCAATCTGTCTAGCTTGTCAAACAAGGGCTTAGTAAAGATCTTATACAGGGTAGGAGACACACATGAACCCTGAGGCCCGCTGCAGGAGACTTGTATAGGATCGGTAGCTGCAGATGGGGAGAAGACTCATTGAACGGTTGGCCAGGAAGGACTGGATCCAGGTTATGGCATCACTTTAAAAATGTGCAGCTGATTTGAGGTGGTTGCATAAGACTGCATGATCCACCAGGTCAAAGGCTGCAGATAGGTCAAGGAGGGGTAGCAAAGCTGATTTCCCATTGTCCTTCAACTCGTCAATTTGGGTCTTGAGGTCTATTAAGGTTGTTTCTGTGCCATGGAGGGGACAGAAACCGGACTGAAGTGATCCTAGAAGGTGATTCGTTTCTAGGTAGTCTTGTATTCGTAGATATGCTACTCTATCAATAATTTGAAGTAGAAAGGGAACTGTGGTGATGGGTCTGTAGTTGATGGGGATGGATGGGTCTAAGGTTTGTTTTTTTAGCAGTGGGAGTACCCAGGATTCTTTTAGGTTGTTGGGGACTAGGTTCTGCTTGAATGAGGCGTTGATGAGTTTGGAGATGAAAGGAGCTAAGTCACTGGCTGCATCCTTTATAATTTGGGCTGGGCAGTTGTCTCCTTTGCAATTAGATGGTTTTAGTGAGAGTATGATGATTTCAGTTTCAATGATGGAGATTTTCTTAAAGCTGAAGGGTGGGGTGAGGCTGTCTGGTGAGATTATGGGAGGTGGTGTGTGCTCTAGGTTGGTTAGCGATGCTTTCTTATTAGCTATTTTAAGTTGGAGTGAGGAGATTTTATTTGAAAGCGCGTTCTGTATGTCAGTACACCACGGTTTGTCCTTAGGTGTGTTGTCAACCTGTGGTATGGGTGATTCCATTTCTCAGAGGATGGAAAATAGTTCCTTAGTGTCTGACTTTGCCTTGGATATTCTGTCAAAGGTGGTTTTTTTATAGTTTATTATTTCACTCTTATAGAGTTTGGATAGGTTGGTGAGTTTGGTTTTGTTCTCGTCAGTGGGTGAGTGACGCTAGATTGACTGGAGCTTTCTTTTTTGTAGTCCAAGATCTTTGAGTTGAGGTGTGAACCATGCATTAATGTGGGAATTCTGTCTACCTTTCCGGAGTTTAATCGGTGCCGTGGCGTCCAAGACTTTTACTAATGTAGTTGGATCTGAGTTACCAGAGGTGGCATTGATGGCCAGGAAAAGCAGTGGGAGTATCTTATCTGCTGCAATGTCTTTTACTTCTGGTTGGGAATGGCAGTGCCATAGTTATAGTGTTGTTAAGAGTGAGGTCTAACGTGGCAGTGAAGGTTAGCAGAGAGTGGTCGGTCCAGGATTGCAGTTCAGGTCGGCAATCCAGTCTAAGATTCTTCCTTTAGTGTGGGTAGGAGAAGAGACTGTGTTAATCCGTAGTCCATCAAGAGGGCAGCGATTGATTGGGTGTTTTTGTCGCCAGTGTCGTTAAAACCCAGATTGAAATCGCATCTTCTAGTTCCATATGCACTTTACCATCTATTCCCTGGGAAGCTTCCCACAACAAGCTTGCTTCCAAAGATATTAATGTTTCCTTCACATGGCGCACCCACTTGAGATTTACCCCCCCCCTTCTAACATAAGGTGCTTCAACCCTTCCCTCTGTTGCTGTAGTCCATCTACTTGACATAACCTTAACCACTGCAATACTGGTCTTTATGAAATGAAATCACCAATAAAGGTGACACCTAATTCCATTCACGTTAGGGCGGTGGGAGCACTTGGGGCAAAACATTATTTTGTAAAACATTTTTTTAAGTTCAGCATCGTATATTGAGGCCAGGACTGGTTGGCCTTTATGCATCAATAGAGCTGGAGAAACTGCTCCACTTCCAAGTTTATAGAACATGGATTTTAGCACTCAAGTATTTATTCAATTTGAGGTTGGATCTCTCAATTTGCTCTCCCGATCCTCTTGGTAATGGAGACAGAGATAGTCAAAAAAATGGACTTTCTCAAGAAGAACATCGTTCACTGTTAATCGGAGGGAATATGGTCCAGAATGTTTCGTTCTAGAGTGCATGGATTGGGAACTGTGCCTGCAGCATGTGTCCACAGGCGTGGGGCGATTTGTACATACCTTAGACTCAGACACGAAAAAGCCATGTTTTTAGGGCCTTTCTGAATGCAAGGCGATTGTCAATGCTGCGGGTGTGGAGGGGCTGAGAGTTCTAGATGGTGGGAGCTTGTATGGATAAGGAGGATCCGCCCAGTCTGGTGCAGTTATATTGGGGGAACTAGGAGAAATGCTGCTCCGGATCAGTGTCCTTGTGGGTCAGAAGCGTGTGATTTTGTCTTGGAGAGATTCCAGGCCAGTATTGTGAATGGCACGGTAAGTAATGCACATGGTTTTAAAAGGTAGTACATCAACCAATAGGGAGCCAGTGGAGGACTCTCGGTGTGGGGCTGATGTGTTCTCTGGGAGGGAAGCCAATGAACAGGCATGCCGCAGTGTTTTGGATTCTTTGTAGTTTCCTAAACTGGAACGCCGGTGTGCCGAGATAAAGGCAGTTTGCATAGTCTAAGCAGGAGAGGATGATGGCGAGGATGGCAGAGATTCAGTGAGGATAGGCGATGTATGGAAAGATACGCCTGGAGATGTGTAGGTAGAAGAAGCAGGATTTGGATACAGAGTTGATGTGATGGGAGAGGGATAGCTCCATGTCCAGCATACATCCGAGGTTTGTCACCAAAGTGGAGGTTGCCAAGAGGGGAGGTGGGAGCCTAGAGAATGAGGCCAGGGGATAGGTTGGGGAAGGAGCACGGTTGTTCCACAGACTAGGATTTCTGTTTAGACAGTGCTTTCCCTATTCCAGGCCCACCAAAGGTTCCGAAAAGCTGTGATGTCTGCTGCCAGGGTTTGGTGCGGGAGACTCATTTTAAATCTCACACAATGTCTAAAGCGTGCACCGATCGTTCTGCCGGGCTAACCGGCGACCCAAAGAACACTGGCAACACAATGGGTTCATTGAGATGAAACGTGGGAGGGAGTTGGTGCATAGAACCACTTTGGATTTGTGGTACAATAGGTAGGGTGCTTTGCAGGAAAATACTTGTACTTCATCTATACACCAGGCAGCGGTGATGGCCGCTAGGAAAGCGGTCTTCCAGGATAGAAATTTAAACGTGGCCTTGTGCATTGGCTCAAACAGTGGCTTCATCAATGATGGAAAGGACCATGTTGAGCTCCCAAGCCGTTACAAGTCGTATGATTGGTGGAAAAGAATGAAAGAGGCCCTTGAAGAACTCCTTGATTTATCTTTGGGACCAAAGCGAAGGTGATGCAGAACGGGTATACCTCGAGAGCCGCCAAATGCACTTTAATGGAGGAGTGAGCCAAATCGATGTGTGCCAGAGACAAGTACGGCAGGATCTCAGCCACTTGAATAGTTAAAGGATTAAACATTTTGGTCATGCACCTTATTTGAAACATTCTCCACTTGAAGCAAGTGTGTGTAGAGGGAGCGCATTCCCGTGATAGAATGTCCCTGAATTCCAGGAACACATGGGCCAGGCAGTCAGGATTGTGGTTGCGAATATCCCCTTTGTTCCTGGACAGTAAATTGAGATAAGAGTAGAGTTTGATTGGGGGAGCCAAGGAGAGCTCTAGAAGGTTGGAGTTCCAGAACTGCTTCAGCTATGCAGGGGCCACTAAGATCAGTTTACACGGATGCCGCCCGAAAACACTTAGGATTCGTGCCACCACAGAAATCAGCAGGAAAGCAGAGGGATTTCCCCTTCCACGGGAATGGGCATCCCCATGGCTCTTGGGGTGAGGAACCCAGCTGGCGAACGCTCTGCACCGTTTGTTGCGATAGGTGGCAATGAGGTCTATGTCCAGGGTTCCTCAACAGCAGAAAACATGTTGGAGCTGACCCTCTTGTAATTCCCACTTGTGACAGGAGCAAAGTTCACTGTTGAGGGAGTCTGCCATGGTATTCTGAAGTCCTGGGAGGTGAATAGGAATGGGGAACATGTGATGTTGCAACACCCAAAGCCATAGGGACTGTGCTTCCAATGATAGGGAGGAGATCTTTCCCCCCCAGCCGAATGTGCACCCCAGCCCTCTGGGGAAGCATCCCTTTTGACTGACTTAAAGTGGGGTTGGAGAGAGGAGCCTACACCATGAGCTTTGATGGACCACCAATACAGGTGTTTTCTGAAGTGTTGGGGGAGCTTGATTTGATCCGGCCAAGACCCTGAAACCTGCTTCCGATGAGCGTCGAGGAATTCTTGCAGGGGCCACATGCAAAGTCTGCAGTGAGGTAGCAGAGGGATGCAGGAGAACATGCCCAACATGGACTTGTAGCTTCAGACAGATAGGGTTGGTGACATAGAGGTGTTGTACTTTGGCAAGGAGGGTTAGTACCCTCTCCCTCTTTGAAAGAGCGTTTTGAAATGTTTACCCAGGTACAGCGCCTGCTGAGAGGGAACAAGACAGGATTTCAGGTAGTTGATGGCTTGCAGACAGTGAACGGCCGGAGTAGTGCCGTGTGCCGCCTTGGCTTATGACATCGCCCGCACTAACCAGTCGTCGTGATACGGGGAGGCTCATGTGCCCATCCGGCAGAGATGTGCTACCACTAGGGCGAGGCATTTGGTAAATACTGGCAAGGCAGGGTAGAGCCTTGATATGGTAATTGCACTTCTACTCCACTTTCCGTAACAAAGTCCCATAAAAGGCCTGGCAAATATATTATAAATATATTTTTCTAAAACATTCAGCTTCTTTAAGAAATTGTACTTTAAAAAATCATTTTTTCTTCAAACCGGCTTCTTCTAGCTCAGACACAAGCATTTATTTAATTTGACATTTACTCCAGCGTGCAAAACCCTCAGGTATCTAGGCGTTAGTTACAGAAAAGAGAATGCAGTATACAAACTAGCAAAGACTCTCCTCATGTTGCGGGGAACTACATGAGGCATGCATACAAGAAGGACATATTAGTTGTGGATATACAGGACGTGGAAGTGGTGTGTATAAAGTTCTGTGGTTGTAGCAGCTAAAGTGTCTTTTAAACTTAGGCAAGTGTTATGTTAGTGTTTGAAGCGTAGCGGAGATGCTGGTTAAAGAACAGAAGGTCTGAGGGACTGCTGGATAGAATGCATGCTTTATATCAAGTGTAGATCAAGCACATTACGTTTAAGTATTGCGCAAAGGGGACAGCAGGAGGCAGAGGGCTAAGTGCCAAGGGGGTAAAGATAAACGTGGCGAATCTATGAAGGTAGGCAGAGCCTCAAATTTATACCGAAATACTCACTTATCCGGGAGTACAGACTGAGAGCATAATAGAAGGGGAGAAGAGTGGAAACGAAAAGGATCTCAGAAACAGGATAATTACAATAGGCGGTTTCCAGGTGAATGGTGGGTGCTCGTCTTAACATATGGGTTGTGATTGGAATCCATAGTTTTGACGGTGAAGGTGACTAAGGTGCTGTATAGTGGAATGGGTCGCCAGGCCGTCGTCCAGCACAGGACAGGCACAGACAGGCAAGCAGCCTTGCCCGCGTGCTATCCCCAACGGAATGAGCCGGCTATGGGGAGGCCCGGGAAAGGAACAGGGCCCAGCCAATCACATCAGTTGGAAGTAGGCACTCCTCCCAGCTGAAACGTGATGCTGCAAGGAACGAAAAAGCAGCAGCCATCTTGGTATGGCAACGGTCTCCAGACTTGATGTTGAGGGCAGTAGATGGTAGCAGTAGCCGGTGCTGCCTAGTGATGCCACCTCGACTCCTAGATGGTATGGAGGTGGGGTCTTGGGTGCAAGCACAGGCACAGACAGGCAAGCAGCCTTACCCGCAAGCCTTCCCTGGCGTTTCTGGTGTTGGATGCTTCGTCAGATACTCTGGGTCGCTGCTGGATGCTCTGTATTTTTTAGCAAAACTTCTATTCAATGCAGCCTCAGTTTCAGGTGACCCCAATTTGCGCAGACCCTTTTTTGTAATGCAGTGTGAAATGGCAAGACAGGATCTTTCTGGGGACCCTGGTGGTCCAAGATGTGTGTCATGTCATCCTGCTCAAAAGAAGGAGTAGGCTGCACCAGCCTAAACATTCTATAACCTTACTCAGTCTCCTATAAGAGGGGTCACCATGTTCAGTCGTATCTGGCTTGCCAAACTAACTCAGGAGAGGTATCTAATCCACTGGCTAAAGGTTGTCATATAAATCTTTAAATCTAGACTCAGATCAATTAATCTGGCACATTAGGGATGCCAAATTGTAACCCAAATCGTGGTATGTTATCTGAAGGTTGTTCATCTACATAGAAAGTATCTTTTAGGCAAAGGTTGTAAAGTCTTTTCCTGGACTACCACTGGCTTCGACAATTTCGAAGTAATAGTCGACAATGACTTTGAAGTCGGTATTGCCATTGTGGGTGTCGACTTCGGTACTGGTGTCGACGGCTCAGAAGCCGGCAGTGTAATGAACGACTTCCTATGTTTCTTCGACAGAACCCGGAGGGCTGGGTTCCTGACTCGAAGCCCTCAACGAATTCTCGCCAGATTGAGATTTTTCTCCATGCAGTACCGGCGTAAGGCTCAGTTTCAAAGATTTTTTCCAACAGTTACAGGCAGCTTTCTATATAAGTAGGACGAGTGTAGAAGAATAAACCAATGGCAAATCAGTTCTCTAAATAACAGACGACTAAAAAGCCACTGAGGAAAACAATTGTTTGCCTCAAAGTAAAAATCAGTTCAGAAGTACACAAAGACGGATACTGGTAGCTATGCATACAAACTTTAATACTTGCCCTATAATATCATATGTGCAGGACCTTTTGCTGCAAGATATTGGCATCATTATAAGAACTTTTTTTTTTTAAAGTTCTTGCGTGCTGTACAAGAACAAATCATTTACCTGCAGGATAACCCTGCAACATGCAACAGTACTTCACCGATTACCAGCTATCAAGCTGTGGAGTTTTCAGTAACCATAATACAAAGACATCCCTTTTTTTAAAAAAATTGTAGCTGCTCACTATCATTATGTAGAAACATATTCCCATTAAGGGCACTGAGAGTCAGCAGGGGCGTTTGGGAGAGAAGCCACCAACCATCAGTTTCAGTTAGCATGCTAGTGAAGGTGAGTAGAACTCCACGTAGCCTCCGAGCAGATGTACAAAAGCGCCACTCCTGCCAATAGAACGGGGGTAGATAGGACTGCTCTCGTAGAATGTTTCCAGGGCCAACCCAGCAGCTGCCCGTTAGCAAGTTGATGGCAGAAAGATAAAGCAAAATGCCATCTGGAAATGGGAGCCGGTAGCAGCAGGCCCAAAAGGCAAAGAAGAGCTGCAACAATTTTCAAAAAGCCTGACCCAATTAACATAGTACTTGAGCACCCATATGGCATCAAGGGAATATAGAGTGCATTCAGCCGGTGTAGTTTGAGAGCTAAAGAAAACAGGCAGGCCCAAGGGCTCGTCGAGGTGAAAAGAGGATGGTGCCTTGGATTGGTCCAAAGGAGGCCCTTGTCCTTGTGAAAAATTAGGTAAGGGGGTTGTGAGGAGAGTGGCTGAATCTCACCTTCTTTCCTGGTCGAGATGATAGCCATCCGAAATGCCATCTTCCATGAGAAACTTGATACTGGTCTTTTGCATTGGCTGGAATGGAGGCCCCCTTTAGTTTGGACAGAACGATGTTCAGTTCCCAAGAAGAGGCAGGCTTATGTACAGAGAAAAGCTCCAAAAAGTCCCTTCATAAATGTTTTCACTTGCCGGTGTGACCACAGTGTAGGCACTACTGATGTTTGCACATGAAGCTGGAAGCAGCAGAGGTGTCGCAGTGATGGGGGGTAGGGGTCTATAGCCCCATGTCTTTTGATTAATGACGTGTTATTTATATAGCGCCTTAATCCAAAACGTTATATTGTTGTAGCCCTGGATACGCACAGGGGCTACAACCAAAAGGCTAGCCCACAGTACTGATGAAAATAGTCCAAGCTATGGTCCAGACTGACTGACCGCAGACTTGGGCCAATCTGAGGCCAGAGTCAGCTGGCAGTGAAGCACACATTCAAAATTCCATTGTTTTTTTTTATTTTTTATTGGTTTAGCCATTGGCATTTGAATGTGTGTCGAGCAGGGGCGGGGTAGTCCTTTCTGTTAAGGGGTCGGCCAGTCCAGTCCCGAGCAAATCATGGCAGCTGCAGACAACTCAAAGGATCGCAAGGCAGGCCATTACTGGTTGATTAGCGGGCGCACGAGCGGCCATGTCCACCTTTTATTAACTTGATGACATGTGCACTATACACGTGACTTTAGCTCGAGCCGGGGGGGTGGGGAAGGTACAAGTCACAACATCAGCCAATGGTAAATGTTCAAACATGATGTAATTCTCGACGTAAGGTTGGGTACTTGCATGGCAAAGCTTTACACTACTTATAACTACAGACCCATTACAATCAGACATGTGGTTACAGGACGCCAGGCAACTCACATACACTTGCCACTCAGCCCGTTGACACTGGACCCAAAACACTATTGTTAAATGTTAAAGGTATCTGTACCGCGCACCGTCACAAACGGAATTGGTCCCCAGGCGCTCAGGCGGATCTGTAAACGATAAAGGTGGGATGGGTTAGTAAGGTGAAGAAGGGAGTAGGATAGTGAGAGGAGTGGTGTTCTGTTGGCAGCTTCAACTCGGTATACACCGGGTGCTGAGCTTTGGTGCGGGTATCAGATCGGAGTCAGTCCGCGTGTGCTGTTGTTCCGGTTTATGTGTTGTTGCAGTGTTGTGAAGTGCGTGCGGCTTGTTGTGCGAGAGATGGTTGTGAGAGTTTTTTGAGTGAGATCAGTATGCAGAGTTTGAGCTTATATTGGTTAGTGGGTTACCTGACCTTTACCATGCTAACATTCACAGTTCTGTCTGAGTGTGGCACTTGTTGGCCCTCACATTCCCATCTAGATGCGGCGCAGGACTCCATCTAGGTGTGGCCACGCCAACACTCACAGGCCAACGCCCAGGACTCCATCCAGGTGTGGCCACGCCAACACTCACACTCCCACCCAGATGCGGCGCAGGCCAGTTTCTAGAGACCCGTCCAGGTGTGGGCATGCTAACATTCACAACTCCATCTGAGCGCCACGCAGGCTGGTGTTCACAACTCTAGGTGTGGCACATGTTAGCATTCACGTTTTTCTAGGTGCGGGCATGTTATCCTTCAATCGATCTTATCTAGATGCGACACAGGCCAGCGTCTATCTAGATGCGTGTCTCGATGCCTGCCCCCGGAAATCCAGACCAGGCCCAGCAAGCCCGGAAGCAGGCATCATGCCACTTGAAGCATGCCCAAAAACCCCAGTTAGGGGCTCTTTGGCTACAGTCCTGGCGCCTATGGCGCCAGGCTCATTACAGAAATCTTACCTGTTGCAGACCATGCTGCATACCTACCTGATGCAGACCATGCTGCACGAAGCCACAAGCCAAATGAGGCTTAAAGGGACTACTTTACCTCAGGGACTCCTTTCCTCTCGGGTGGGGCTGTGGAAGAATACTTACCTGGGACTTCTTCCAAGGCTATTTAAGCCACACCCGGACAGCCACACGTGCTTCGCGCTATTCTGCTTGCTGCAGCGTAACGCTCACCGTGTCTTCAGCAGCTCCAGTCTTCAGCCACGCCCGCTTCAGCCCTGGAACACCTGGAACAAGAAAAGGAGAAGGAGAAGAGGTCAGAACAAAACCCTTACCTGAATCCTTGATCCAGCACATCGTCGATCTGGAAGAGAGAAGCCTTCTCAGGTGCATTGCCACGCACCTCGCAGCGCCGCGCTGAACTTACCAACCGGGGCTACATTCCTTTACTCCAACGTGAATCCAGCATCTCCAGGCCATTCTTCAACACCTGCGGGAGACAAGAACAGATAGGTGAGCAAGGGCAATACAAACCACCCCCAAAGACTTACCTGATTTACCACAGGGGGGTAATCACCTCATCTCGGGTCGGCGTAGTCAATTCTGCATCACTGCCGCACCCCGGCCCCTAAGGGGAAAACAAGAACAATACAAATCACCCCCAAAGACTTACCCGATTACCACAGGGGGGTACTCACCTCATCTCGGGTTGGCGCAGTCAATTCCGCATTCCGCCGCACCCCGGCCCCTAAGGGGAAAAAACAAGGACAATACAACCTAACCCCAAAGACTTACCTAATTTACCACAGGGGGGTAGTCACCTCATTTCGGGTCGGCGCAGTTAATTCTGCATCATCGCTGTACCCCGGCCCCAAAGGGGAGAACCACAATAGACTTACCAGGATCTTACCAATTGCCACTTGGAACTCTTCTGGTGGTTTAAATCCACAACCTGCAAGGAATCTGGCAGAGTGAAGATCAGACTTTTGAACTCTTACAAACAATTGTACTTAGAGTCAATACTGGAACTCACCAATTCCTCCACGCCAGTGAAGTAACTGGTCGTCTACGCGCCCCTGCGCCCGACGCAGGATGGAGAGCTCATCTTTCCAAATCTTCAGGTGAGATTAAGAGGGAACTTCAGGAATGTTCTGTGGGCAGACAAGGGGAGTGGGAAGGCAGGTTAACGCTCAGATTACGGGAGGTTAATTCCCTTTCTCCATTGCAGAAAGATATTCGTACGAGTCCAACAAACGAAGCTAAGTGGGTCTGTCCAGTCTGTCATCTCGGCTCTACGTGTTACTCTGGTGGAAGCAACAGCGGGCCAGTCCAGATGAACGCCCCCGTGGGAATCAGGTGAGCGTAACAATGCGTCTGCCGGTCTGGATGTGTTCGTCCGGTACGAGTGGGAGTGTCAATTGGGCTTTCGTGTAGGTGCTATTAGTGCAGGAGATGGGGTGATTGTTACGGTCTAGTTCACTGCCGTATAAAGTTCCTTGCACTTTGTGGCAAATCCGGTAAAACCGCATCCGGGGAGACTGGGGCCCACGTGGGCTGCAGTTTATATGGTGGTGGCAGCTGGCTGGCAGCAGTTCAGGAATGCCACATTCAGTCTCCCCCCCCAGGCAAGAGCATTTTCTGCCTGCATCAGACCTTGCCGTCCTCTTGGGTGTTTGCTGGTCAGTAGGGTAGCAGCGGGTCACTCACCCCCATATAGGCCCAGGCGCACAAGCACCCTCTTCGTGAAGGGCCGTGGCTGGGTCAGGGCTGGCATGCTGGTTGGCCAGCCGGCAGTGTGGCTGGCATTGGTGGTCTCCCCAGGCAGGAGTCCTTATCCTGGCTGTAGCTTCTCAGGAGATTGACAGCGTCCGGCCTCCTCTGTGGCACGAGGGGTTGCGAGCTTTGAAGGGAGGCCAGGGTATGTTCCATGCACCCCCCCCCCGAACCTCTTGTGCCTCCCCCCCTTGCAATGTGATGGTGACAGATTGGTGGGGCTGAGGTTGGGGCTGCTGTTGGGGCTGTCCCACCTGTTGGCTCCCCTGGCAGGAGTAGTGAGGCAGAGGCCCAGGTTCACCCTGGAAGCAGTCACGGCTGTGCCATATATTCCTCTCACCCCATGGGTGGTTATTTCTCTACTGCAGTGGGTGCCGCGCTCCTCGTCCCCTGGCGGGAGCTCGGGGAACAGCGTTGCTGTGCCGCTCCATCATTGCCAGGCTCCCCCAGGCAAGACTGAATGGTACACAAGAAATAATGGATAAGAACCAAGTCGGTCTGCAAAAAAGATTACAGGCCTTGGAACACTATGTAACAGACAATGAGATGAAAATAAATATCAAGAAATCTCAAGCAATGACTCTAAACTATAAAACAAAGAGAAAAATAAACCGTTGAAGCTCTTTCTTGAAGGAAAAAAAGTGGAAACAGTGAAATCAATCAAAACCCTGGGCATTAAACTAAATCAATCGGTAAATGAAAAAGAGTGGGTGAATACATTAAAAGACAAGGCAACATCGTTAGCGCGCCAAGGCCTGGTGTTGCCTAAGAAGTATGGGAAGTTCTTGCTGAAGCCTATTATAACATACTACAGACAGAAAATGACGTTGTTCTTAATCTACGGCAAATCCATGTTGAATCTGCCCTGTTCCATCTGGGACCAATTAGAAGGAATCGTATGGCGCTAGATCTTAAATTTACCAGCCTCATATCCTATGCCGCGGATCCGCTTTGAGTTGGCCTTGCAATCACTTGAGTCCTTAAGAAACTGGAAATTTAGTTTTAAAAAAAAACGTTATTAAGCTTCACAGTGCAACAGAGAATAACCAGCATTAACACAGTTGGTCAATGGGTATACATTCAATATGCATAATGGACTGTAGTTGTATAGATAGTGAAGCATCAGTAGGAGTGAAAGTGGCCAGAGATAGAGGTAGCGTTGGGGCAATCTGAGCATATAAACTAGGGTTGGGAGTCGGAGAAGGTGCGACGTCGGCCTCATCTTCAGTGTCGGTAGATAAAGAGGAAATATATGAACTGAAGGGAGCCCAGATATTTCTCGGTCTAGACACCACAGGTTGTAGGCGTATCCAGCACTCTTCGTTGTCAGAGGCCCAGGTGACGGCACAGAGCCACTGAGCGTGCGTGGGGGACCTAGGGCGCAGCCAAAGTAGTAGAATGCAGCGGGTCGTAAGAAGTAAACATAGGCCCGCCAGTCTCCTGGAGTCTCGGCCCAGTCTAGAAAGTTCATGAAAATGGCATGTTGGGAGGCCACCAGGGGGCGCGCAGGCAATGGCTGCCTGATCGCATCGCTCCCGCCGAATCCGGTCTTTCAGAGGGTATTGAGCCCCCCCCTGAGACCCCCCCGGAGGCCCACCTGCACTTTCCGGCCGATCGGCCCCCCGGGCACCCCCGAGGCCAAAGAACGGAGTCTGCAGACCCCGGGAAGCCCGAGATCAAGTCCCGCGTGAGCCGCGGGAAGTCGAGATACGCGGCCCGCCCCGCCGCAGAACCAGCGGGGCAGCGAAGCCTTCCGGCTTATTTCCGGACTACACGCGGCGAGAGGCGGGCGGAACGTAAGCCAGCCCCGACTGGAGCCAGAGACCAGCACCGGGAGCAGGCAGTGGAGACGGGACAGCGCGGTCCCGGTGCAATCCCCCGGCGGGTCGCGTTGGAGGCCTTCCCGCGCCTTCTGGCCCGGCCACTGCAGAGGACGGGCCCCTCCTCCCCCGCTAGAGCTGAGGATCCACGGGCGGCGCGGCGGGAGCGGGCCCCCAAGGGGAATCTTTGGATCCGTGCCGGAGATCGGAGGTGAGGGGGCGCGCTCGAGCTCTGGCCCCCCTCCTGCCTCCAGCTGCTTCCCGGGTGAGTGGCCCCCGCCGAGGGACGGTGGGGCGAGTGCCCGCCCGGAAGGATCCCCCCCCGACCACTGTGGGGATCTGTTCTAAGTGAAAAGGGGACAAGAGCTGCGACCTCGACATAGGGTGCGAGGCCCCTGCCGGGCGACGGTGGGGCGTGTGCCCGCCCTTGGCCTGGTGAAGCTTTCCCCCCGAGGCGCGGGGCCCATCTCACGGGCGCGCCTGAGGCCCGTGCCGGGGAGAAATCAGGGACATGCGCTCTGACATAGCTCAGAAACTGGAAAAAATGGACCAGAGGGTGGAAAAGGTTGAGGACAGACTGCTTCAGGTTGAGACCAATCAATCCTCATCAGTGTCCCAAGACATTCAATTTAAGTTGAGGCTGGAGGCCCTGGAAAAGAGACGAGGAGAGAGCCCGGCAGATGGACGATTTTGAGAACAGGGAGAGAAGGAATAACCTCAGAATCTTCGGGGTGCCGGAGCTGGAAGGAGAGACAGAGAGGGACGTCATCAGAGCAGTGCGGGACATTATCACCCTCCTATTTGCCGAAGAGATGACCACGGAACCTACGTTCGACAGAGTGCACAGGGCGGGGGGCAGATCGGGGGGCCCCCGGTCGATACTGGTCCGGTTCCACTACTACTCAGAGAAAATGAAGGTGCTGGAGGAGGCCAGGAAGGCCAGAGATATCACCTACAACAATGCCCAGGTCTCAATATTCCAAGACCTTTCCGCCTACACGTTAGCCAAGCGGAGAATGTGTCGCCCGCTCACACAGCTACTCAAGGAGAAGGGAGTGCGATATAGATGGGGCTACCCCTTCTCCCTGACGTTCGAATACATGGGCCAAAGAACCACCCTGGTCACGGAAGAGGACATCCGGGGAGCCCTGCTGGAATATGCGACGGACTCGAATGCCCGGAGGGGCCCGTCGGGGCCGGGGGGGGGGGGGGCTGGACCTAGTGGCACCGGCCCGTCGGGGGAAAGGAGGAGGCGAACCGGCGCACGAAAGTTCAGAAAAATGAATACGCCATCGCCGGCTAAGGACGGGCAACGGGGAGACCCGGGGGACTGAGAAAAGGGTCTCGGCATGCAGGTTGGGACAACTCGGTTCGGTGCATGCGGTTGTGCCGATTCCTACGCCCCGACGAACAGCAAGTATACGGGATGTATTGAAGGGGTGGGGCCCGGGGGGGCCCGGGGGGCTCAGGAGGAACTGCTTCCAAAGCGATCGGCCCGGCTAGGGGAACGGGCTGGTGGTTCGGCCAAAAGCCAGATATGGCGGGACAACTTGGCTGGACGCCGGGGAGGGGGTCAACGCAGGAGTTGGGGGGGTTTCAGTTTGGGGGGGGGGGGGGGGGGGGAGTCCGGGGGGCAGTTGGGGAATAGTCACAGGCCCTCCGGGAGGGGTGGGGAGGGGGGGGGTGCAAAGGATCCAACCATGGGAGTATTCAAACAAGGGTAGTGTAGGTGAGTCGACACGGAGAATGAAGTTGCTAGATGACGGCTGAGGGTCTGCCGGCCCTGGGAGTGGGCACTCTCAATGTACGGGGCCTGAACACCCCCACGAAGAGGTCCCTGGTCTCTAGAGAATTCAGGAGAGCTGGTCTTGATATCCTCTTCCTGCAAGAGACTCATTGGGCAAGAGGGAAGGAACCCACGATGAGGGGGGGTGTTATAGGAGAGGTGTTCTGCGCGTCCCGCAGGGCCAAGAAGAGGGGGTGGCTATCCTTCTGGGGAGAAACGTGGGCTTTGTGAAAGAGGAAATAGTGAAAGACCCGGAAGGCCGATACCTGCTGGTACGGGGATCCCTGCAGGGCTCCCCGCTCACCCTGGCGGGGATATACGGTCCCAACGAGGGCCAGGCCCAGTTTTGGGAGGGGGTGGCGGAGAAACTCAAGCTCTTTGTCCAGGGGGGGTGGGGGGGTTGGTGGTAGGAGGCGATTTCAACATGGTTATCGACCCCGACTTAGATAGAAGGCGGGTTGGCCCTCAGCTTCCCAGGCCCACGGATGTCCACATGGCCCGGTCCTTCCGGGTGGTTAACGCAGAGCTGGGCTTGGTGGACACGCTCCCCTCCCCCGGAACGGGAACTCCTTCCTACACATATTATTCGTCCACCCACTCGTCCTTTTCTAGAATTGACTACATCCTGGTGGACGAGTCTCTGCACTCGTACGTCTCGGGCCACAAGGTCGACCCCGTCCCCTGGTCGGATCATGACCTGGTTCGAACCACCATTGCAAGGGGCGGGCTAAGCGACCGCAGAGGGAGATGGAGATGTAACGACTCCCTGCTGAAAGATGAGGTCCGTGCCCAGGAGGTGTTAGAGGCTATTACGGAATTCTTCGAATTTAATGACAATGGCGAGGTGGGCCCACACACCCTATGGGACGCCTTCAAGGCCACAATAAGAGGCTTTCTCATTAAAATGAGCGCACAAGCCAAAAGAGTGAGGGAAGCCCAGGAGAAAGCCCTGAGGGGGAAAATTGCCCAACTTCAACCGGTGGGGCCCTCAGCAGCCCCCTTGGATCACGGTCAGCTTGAATCGCTGACCGATTATCGGCTCCAGCTGCGAGACCTCCTCCTGCACAAAACGGAGCGAAGCCTCCAACTGGTCAAGCAGAAGTATTACGAAAAGGGGGACAAAGCGGACAGAATCCTAGCCTGGAAACTGAGGGAGGTCCAGAGGGAAAGAATGGTAAAGGCAGTGAGGAGTGAGGAGGGGACTATGGGCCATGACACTCCCCCACATAGGAGAGGCCTTCCGGAGATATTATGAAAAACTCTATACCTCGAATTGGGACGGGCGGGACGAGGAGATAGGAGGGGTTTCTCAACTCGGTCCGGATGCCGGCCCTGTCCGGGAAGATGGCCGAGGGACTGGAGGGGCCGGTGACCGAGGAGGAGGTGGGTAACGCAATTAGCGGGATGAAGGCGGGGACCTCCCCAGGGGAGGATGGCTTCACAGTGTCCTTCTACAAACGGTACCGCTCTAGTCTGGCCCCACACTTAGCTAAGGTTTTCAATGCGGTATTAGAGGGGGGGACCCTTCCGGACTCCATGATGGAGGCCATAATTGTCGTCCTTCCCAAGGAAGGCAAGGACCCCACTGAATGTTCCTCATACCGCCCTATATCCTTACTGAACACTGACGTCAAGGTCCTTGCCAAGATCATTGGGAAACGGATGGAGAAGATTCTGCCGGCACTGATCCATGGGGACCAGGTGGGGTTTGTAAGGGGTAGGCAGGGCTCGGACAACATCCGCAAAACTATAAACTTAATCCACCACGCCCAGAACTCCGAGCTTGACGCGTGCCTCCTCTCTCTGGACTCGGAGAAAGCGTTCGACCGGGTCGAATGGAGATATATGGAGCTACTCCTCCAGAGAATGGGATTCGGCGCACACATCAGGGGTTGGGTGACGGCTCTTTATAGAGCCCCGAAGGCCAGGGTGCAAGTGAACGGCAGGCTGTCGGACCCCTTCCCCCTCTCACGGGGCACGAGACAGGGGTGTCCACTGTCCCCCCTGTTGTATATCCTCACGATGGAACCCTTGGCCATAGCGGTGAGGTCGCACCCGGAGATCAGGGGGATAATGAGGGGCGAGGTGGAATTTAAGCTCTCCCTATTCGCCGATGACATCCTGCCATACCTGGTGGACCCCGGCGCCTCCCTCCCCCCCTTCCTGTCCCTGGTGAACGCATTCGGGCACTTCTCGGGGCTAAAGATTAACGCCTCCAAATCGGTCCTTCTCTCCATGCAGGTAAATGACCCGGCTCTGGACCCCGTGGGCACATTTCATGGGATCACAGTAGGCAAGGTTTCCATACGCTACCTGGGAGTCCTCCTCACCAGGGACTTGTCCCAACTGTCCCCCGCCAACTATGACCCGGCCCTAGCTAGCATCACCAGGGACCTTAGGAGGTGGGGCTCTATGATCTTGTCTTGGTACGGCCGCATGACGGCAGTGAAGATGAACGTGCTGCCGCGCCTGCTGTATCTCTTTACCTCTCTCCCGTCCAACATTCCCGACCACCTCATGAGGACACTACAGGATGCGGTCCTAGAGTTTATCTGGCAGGGCAGGACCCCGAGGACCGCGAGGGCGGTTTTGACCTTGCCGAGGGAGGAGGGGGGGTTCGGCTTGCCTGACTTCCAGCTCTATTTCCGGGCTGCCCAGTTGCGAGTCCTCCTGGAGCAGAGAGGGGATGGGCACCTACTGGTCTTACCTGGAGGACATGGACACTCACCCCCTCAAGGTACGCAATCTTCTCTGGGCACCACACAGGTTCATCCCGAACAGATTGAAATCCCATCCCACCTTGGGCGTTCTTTGGGCAGTCTGGAGGGAGGGCCCCCAGACGGCGCACCTAACGACGTGGCCATCCCCAATGTCCTCTCTCTGGGGACACCCGTTCAGACTAGGTAACAGGGGTTTTTCCGAGGCACAGGCATGGTCTGATTCGGGTCTAGAATGGGCGGGACAACTGTTCCGGGAGGGGGAATTCCTGCCGTACGAGGACCTGAGGGACGCCATTGGGCGGGGGTCTCTTTCCGTGTTTGAGTATCTACGCCTGAAGGGAATACTCGGCGACCAATCATGGGGAGAGAACTTGAGGAGGCAGCTGAACCCCTTTGAGAAGCTCCTTGATATGGCGACCTCTAGAAAGGGAGCCGTCTCCGGAATGTATAGAATCCTCAACACTGTGAATTTGGTAGAACGGAGGGGTTTCCGCTCATATTGGAACGATCTCGCAGGGGAGGTGATTTCGGAGGACGCCTGTGCGAGGATCTTCAAAATTGCTTTCCATGGTAATTTGTTTAAGGCAGATATGGAACATAACTTTAAGATCTTGCAGGGATGGCACAGGGACCCTGTGAAACTGTCTAAAATGTTTTCGGCGGTGTCCCCCGATTGCCCGAGGGGCTGCAGCCAGAGGGGCTCACGAGGCCACATGTGGTGGCACTGCCCAAAGTGCAGGCGTACTGGGCTGAGGTGAGGGGCTGGATGGCTGAGGTCACAGAGGCACTGCTTCCCCAGGACCCCCTGACGGTGTTGTTGGGCCTCCCGCCAGAGACCTCGGACCTCCACAGGTACCCCAGAATGTGGGAAACGATGCTACGGGCGGGGAGAGTGGCATTGGCACAGAAATGGAAGAGCTCGGAGACCCCTTCCAAGGCTGACTGGCTAAAGAAATTGAAAAACTTGTTTTTAATGGACAAACTCACGGCCATGGTGAACAATGATTATGGGACATTCCTTGAAAACTGGCAGGGGGTAAGGGAGGCCTGGGGATGGGATGTGCACTGAAGCCTGAGGGGGGGCTGAGCGGGGCTCAGGGGACCTAAGCCGACAGATTGGACCTAAAAGTACCAGGGACCCTGGGGACGGAATGGGCGCCCACGGCCCGGGGACAGTCGGTCGACCTTCAGCCACCAAAGAGCGCCGACGCTCACACTCACTACCAAAGTAATGGACGCAAAAGAAAAGTCCAAATCTCCCTATGTCATGGTTCAAGTTGGTAAAACGAG
This sequence comes from Ambystoma mexicanum, assembly GCF_040938575.1. Classification (NCBI taxonomy): domain Eukaryota; kingdom Metazoa; phylum Chordata; class Amphibia; order Caudata; family Ambystomatidae; genus Ambystoma; species Ambystoma mexicanum. Next base: position 647,409,111 of record NC_090923.1, read on the forward strand.
GGGTGGAGGGAGGGGGGTTCAAAGGGGGGGGCGGTTGGGTGGGTGGGGGGGGAGTTTGTTGGGCAAGTGCATCGTGTACAACTGGTGATCACATATGTAACCCGCTTGTTATATTCTTTAAAATGCCAATAAAACCAAAGTTTAAAAAAAAAAAAAAATGGCATGTTGAAGGGGAAGGGGTAATAGTGCAGTCCAACATTTCAGAAAGGGATGTGCACATCTCTTCCCAGAACTGGGTCACGTGCAGGCATGACCACACCATGTGTATGTAATTTGCGTTATCGGATTTACATCTTGGGCATGTGGCTGGATGGTCCCGTGACATGTGGTGCAGCCTGCTCGTGGTGTAGTGGAATCTATGAAGTACCTTGAACTGGATCAATTTGAACCGTGAATTAAAGTGTCGTGGGTATGGGTGCACATTTGATCCCAACATTGGTCTGCTATCTCGACATCCAAGTCTTTGCCCAGGAGTCTGAGCTTGGTAAGTGGAGGGGCCACCTTGCTCTGGAGGGTGTGTATAATCTAGAGCCATTCCCCTTGAGAGTTATAGTATTCCGATTTCTGACAGTGTTGGATCATATGGGGGGGGGGGGATTGAGGGGAATTCCGAGAGTCTACTCTTAAAGGAGCCGCGCAAGCCCGCATAGTGCAACCAGTGGGAGGACCTACCCCATAGGGGCTCCAGCGGATCAGACCATTCAATGAAGATGCCCTGTGCAAACGCTTCTCGGACAAAAGTCAGTCCAGCCCCCACCCAGTGACGTGCTGTCACGGCAACCACTCGAAGTTCCGGAAAGAAATTCCACAGAGGAAAGACACCATGGAAGGGGTGCAAGGTGGCAGCCTGTTTCCACATTTTAACCAGGGCTAGTGCTGTGGATCTGACAGGATCAAGGGGTTCTAGTTTCATTTGGCAGGAGGGGAGAACCAACGAGCGAATGTCACAATCATCTGTAGCTAGGCACCCAAGTTAAATATGGAGGGGGGTCTGTAGCCACAAACCAAAACGACGCAAAGTGGGTTTGGGCAGCCATCCAGAACCCCTTGATATTAGGGGCGCCGAATCTGCCCTTTGATATTGAGGCGGTCATTGTTCCCAATTTCAGTCGGACCGCGCCAGAGTGCCATAGGAAAGTATTGATAATGCGGGTCAAATTCTCGGCCTGGTCATAGAGGAACATTCAAGAATGAAATCTATACAGGAGTTGAGGCAGTACCACCATCTTGGGGATGGCGATCTTGCCAGCCAGGGAGATCGGTAGTCTGGCCCAACCCATGCACTTCCGGGCGAGGGTGATTAAATATTTCCTAAAGTTTGCTTCGTATAAGGCGTTTTGGTGTCGTGAGACCACCACTCCCAGATACGTGATCTCGGATTGCACCCATGCAAATCCCTGAGGATTCGAGGGGGGGAGGGGGCAGTGGACTCAGTCAACGGGAATAATATGGATTTGGAGTGGAGCAATTCACGTGGAGACCTGATAGTTCCCCAAAGCATATGGCGTCCTCCAGTACAGGGGCCATGTTATGTTCAGGAGATCGGATGAAGTGGACAGCATCACCCACATAGAGGGAGATGATCTCAGGGGACCAGACATGATCTCAGGGGACCACACAAACGTATATGCCTCTATGTGCATGTCGTTGGGGTATCCTGTCGGCCAGTGGTTTGATAACTAGTGCAAAGATTAACGGTGAGAAGGGGCAGCCCTGCCTTGTGCCTCTATCGGGAATTAAATCACACACAGGCCATCAGTGCAAACTCTGGCAACTGGGGAAGAGTATAAGAGTTTAACCCAGGATCTAAAGTTAGGGCCAAAGTTGTATTTCTCTAGTCCCTGCCATAGGAACCTCCATGAAATGGAATCGAAGGCCTTCTGCATATCGAGGGTCGCCGCGACTGCTTTTGTGTTTGGGTCGATACAGGCCAGTATGTTAAATAGACGACGCAAATTGAGACAGATAGAAAGACCTGGGATAAAACCCGACTGGTCTGGGTGTATAATATATTGCATATAAGGGGCTAATCTCAGGGATAGTACCTTACCATAGATTTTGACATCACAGTTGATAAGTGAGAGGGGGCGGTAAGAGCCACGTTGTGTGGGGGGTTTGCCTGGTTTGAGTAGTACAGTTATTATTGCTTCACAAAGAGATCGGGGAAGGGTACCGTTGTCACAAGCTTCGCTCCACAGGGCCGATAGTTGTGGGACAAGGCGGGATTTGTAGCGTTTATAAAATTCAATTGGTACGCCGTCGGATCCAGGAGCTTTTCCGGAGGCTAGTAAGTCTATGGCGTCAGAGATTCCTTCGGGCGTGATTGGGATATCTATCGCCTCTCTCGTTTCAGAGGATAGGACAGAGAGCAGAAGGCTATCGAGGAATGTCTCTACGTCGGTCGTAATGGCCCTGTCTGCGTTAGAATAGAGGTTTGCATAGATGGAGCGAAATTCGGTGTGGACATCGTATGATAACAGAGCCAGAGTACCATTAGCCCTCTCTATAGCCGGGATATGTAGTGTACCGTTTGAGCCGGATCAACCTAGCCAGGACCTGACCCAGGCGCTCACCCTCCCCGTACCTATGTGCAGACTGGAGGTCGCAGAGGAACTTCCGCTCCCGTTCAACATGAGTGCAGAAAGTATCCAGTTCAGATCCTATACCAGCAAGAGTGTGTCAGCTGAGAGGAAGCGTATTGGTTCTTGAGGGAGGCAAGTCTAGATTCACTCTTAGCGATGTCCCTCCGTATTGCTCTGATAATCCCAGCCTCTTTGGAAATCGCTATGCACATAATATAGACCTTTGATGCCTCCCAGATGGTGGCCTGAGATTCGACAGAGCCGGTATTTATCACGAAAAGGTCATCTATGCCGGTTTCCATTTCAGTTTCAAACACAATATCTTGCACAGAAGGTGCTTTTAATCTTCATGAGCGGGTCTTGGGGTCATCTGTGCCCCACTTCAGGTAGACCACTACTGGGGAGTGGTCCGAGAACGTTATAGAAAGTATAGACATTTGGGTGATGAGGCCGACGAATGTATCTGAGATAAGCCATCTATCTATGCCTGAGTGGGAGTCATGTACTGAGGAGTAGGAGGATAACATACGGGAGTCGGTATTAAGCAGCCGCCACGCATCTGTGATACCAAAATGGGCTTGCAAGTCTATGATGATCATAGCTGCCTTGGAGAGTTGGTGGGGTTAAGAGCCTGATCTGTCGTAATTAGTGTCTAGAATGGTATTAAAGTCCCCGCCCCAAAGTATGGGAATAAGAGGAAAACCAGACAGAGAGGAGAGATGTGTATAGAAATTAGGGTCATCAATATTGGGGTTTATATGTTCAGTAATAAAACCTCTCTGCCCTGCAATGTCCCAAAAAGCAACACGTACCGTCCCAGAGGGTCTACTTGAATCACCTTATGTTGGAATTGGAGGCTTTTATGAATAAGGGCCATAACTCCACGGTTTTGGGTGGAATCGGTGGTGTAGTAGCGTTGGGAGCCCCATGACCTTGCAAACCCCTCAGATCCACGGGAGAGGGCATGTGTTTCTTGTAAAAAAAAAAATAATAATAATTAAAAAGGAGTTTGGCCTTATGGTGTTCAATATAGAATAGCATTTTCCGCATTTTAGCACGATTACCCAGCCCCCTAACATTCCAACTCATGCATATAACAGTATCATCCGCCATTGTAACGGAAGTCCAGCATTATTAAAGAATCATCCTGACCAGGTACTACACCACAGGGCCTCGGCCAGGCACAGCGAAGCCACAATCTCCTAGGTCCCGCTAGGTTAGGCACAGGGACTAGGATCCCCCGTTGCATGTCAAGCATTTTTTCAACTATAACCCCCCCTTTCCACCCTCCCCCAATTAGAGAGGTGCTAACCTCAAACACCACAAACCCTGTCACAACCAGTGGCGACATAGCCTGGGGGCCTTGCACGGTCATGAATGGCATAGCATCTGGAGTCGGATACAACTAGGCATTTTGTGGTGCATAGTTTAACAATATGGGACAGCTATAAGGAGATCAAAGTCACGGTCCGGACGCCGGATGGTCTCATCAGTTCAGCGGACTGTCGAAAATCGATCATCCGAGTCCCGCCCGCACTCGGGGTGCTTAACTTTCAATAATGTACAGAAGTCAAGGTGTCCACGGGGACAATCATCTGAGTCGATCAGCCACGGAAATGGTCCTCAATGAACTTAGAGGCTTCCTCAGGGATGGTAAAGAAGGAGACTTGGTTTGAGTGTTCGATCCTGAGTTTAGAAGGGTACAACATAGAATATTTAACCCCTAGGACTCGCAGTTTCTTCTTGACAGCCCGGAAGGCTTTCCGTTCCTACTGAATGGCTATGGAGAAATCTGGATAAAAGGTGGATCCTGGAGGAGCCCAAGAGAAGATCACCCTTGGCCCTCCCCGCACGAAGCAAAGCATCTCTGTCGTGATAGTTCAGTACTCTAGCTACGATGGGCCGGGGAGGGGCCCCCAGTCTAGGCTACGCCATTAAGGATCGGTGGGCTCTCTTAATGGCGAACTGTGGGGAGAGTTTCGGAGAGTCTAACAGAGAGCAACATACGCTTGACAGTCCTCCATGGGTCCTTCGATGTTGTCCTCTGGAACGCTGATTTTGTGTATATTATTGCGCCTGGAGCGCGATTCAAGGTCATTGTTCTTGCTGATCTCTCGAAGCCGTCCGGACAGGGCCTTCACTTCAGCCCGGAGGGCCACAATATCCTCAGCTGTCCCGACTCTGGTCTACACCTCTGTCACCCGAGCGTCTGTTTTCTCCACTTGGGCTTTGATCGAGCATATAGTCCCGCTCATGTCGTCCAACTCTGAGAGAAGGGCAGTGAACCCCGACCGCATGTATTCCATTATTTTGCATAGATGCACCTTGTTCTGGCTGGGGTTCGTTTGGCTTCTGTGCTGTTTTAGCGTACATGTTGATAGTGCTCTGCTTCTTGCTACGTGAAAGGTTGCACTGTTTCCCCGCTATAGAAAGAGGAGGTTTCGGGTTGAAGTAACAGTCACCAGAGACAGCATGGCTATCCGCTTCGGTTTTTAGCTGAAAGCCAGGTTGTAGGGTTGCGCAGCTTGGGGGCATCGTCGAGCCAGGGCAGTCCAGCACGAGCGCAACACCGTCTGAATCTTAAGCCACAGGGCCAGTTAAGGAAGCAGCTGGTATCACAAGACAGAGAGGGTAGGCTCACACCCCCAACCCATGCCCCAGTGACAGGGAGGGCAGGGGCCCGCTCCTGGACCTTCACCACTTTAGGATAGAGCGGGGCTCAGTGAGTCCACAAAGAGGGGTCAATACAACCAGGAGAAACGTCAGACCGTCATTCTAGCATACTGTGGCCTCCCACATACAACAGGAGGGTGGAGGATATGTAGTGGAAGGACTCCTCTGTCGAGGATGTTGTTGAAAGTTTGCCTATTATTTGTGAGTCAACAGTGTGTCGCCCGACTGTTGGGATCTCCATCAATTGCATTCATGATGTTGGCTGCGCGGCTATGTGTGGGACTTCACCAACAGGGGGAGCCAGTCGATCCGATGTGCACAGGGGGACGGGCCAAAGACAATATCCTAATAGTTATAGCCAATACGCTGCAAAGGAGAGCACCTCCAATGCCAAAGATGGTAGCTTCGGCCAGCAGGACCAGGCAACCCCCCCGCTAGGCGTAGCGCAGCCCCGCGCAAACCAGGACAGAAAAATGGCAGGGTGTTTGCTGTGTGGGGTCTCACAGCCAAGTGAGCTTAGGAGCCTCACCACCCACTCGAATTGTGTGCAGCAATAGTCTGGTGTCAAGTAAGGGATACCGCTGGAGGCGATGCTTGAAGTCTGCCCCGTATTCGTGAGCGAGAAGTGCAGTGCATGCTCCCTGGGCCCCAAGCCAATTGCAGTCAAGATGGTGTCTGTGCACCAGATGTGCAAGATGTTGCCAGTTAGAGGCTTAGGCAGTGCGTACTATGAAGGGTGGTGGCCATTTGACACTGTCCCGGTAGTCATAGGTAGGGCACAGGAGAGTTGGACATATCCAGTGCTCCCCCAGCAAGCACGTCCCGGCAGTGCTTGCAGGCGGGCCGTAATATGGCTGTTGAGCAAGGGAAGAGGATCAGGAACACCTACCGTACTGTGACAGGTGTCAGGGTTCCGCACTTGCAGTCCCGCAGAAGAGTCCACGCCGCAACCCCCAGCACCGACCAGTCGAGGAGCGCCAAGGATGCAGTCTTACAGGCGCCTCCGATCGAGGAGGGGGTACCGCCGGGTCTGTGTAGCCTCCAGGGTGCAGCTGCTGTTATGCCGACAGGGCGGGCGCAGCGTGGCCGAGATGTCCTTCAACGTCGGGGTCCCGGCTCCAGAGCCACGTAACACTGGCAGTGGGGTCGTGAGGATTAATAGCTGAGGGAGGGCGTCACAGGTCACTCGTACGGGTGCCCACTCTATGAGGGAAAGCCATGAGATTGGCCCGTACGCCGCCGCAGTCCAGACCAAGGCAGGCGAGGCACGCAGCCCAGAGTGGCAGGTATCCCCTCCCCCAGCAGGCCTCTGCCACCCTGCCACTCAAGTCTGTGTAGGTCCGTGCAGTATGGAGGCGCAGCACAGGCTGCTACAAGGGAGCCCCTCGGCGCTCTTTGAACCGCTGATTTCTCCGATGTTGTACCCTGTCAGGAGGCGCCAGTCAGGCAGTGCCTGCAGGAAGGCTATAGGAAGCAGCCGATAGCTTTTCTTCAAAAACCGCTGCACCACTCCGGAATATTATAAGATTAGAATGTTCCCCAGTGCGGAGCCCACGCTCAGGCGGCCATGCTTCTCGAGCGCAACAGGGCCCCCCCCCCTCAGAAATTGGAAATGTCTGTCGTTATATCAGAAAACATTGACCAAGGAAGATATTCCACCTAGTATTATCCTTCAATGGAAAGAACAAGCTTCGAACCAAACAGTACTGAACATTTGGAAAAGAAACATGTAGACATATAATAGAAATCGAAGATGGCACAGAAGAGATGCTTATCCACGGACTTCAAGAAGTCAAAAAAAAACACATGCAAAGGAATGACTGGGTTCGAACAATGGATAGAAAAAGTCAATACCGCCTATCATTAAACTGTCCAGTCCGGCGAGAGCTTTGAGCCAATTACCTTTATATCTGCAGATATTTCCTATAAGTTTCATGAGAGACACCTTCCTCAGTCTATGTCTTAACTTACTGCCAACCCGTGAAATACTAGCTAAGAGAAAGCAGACACCAGACTCGTTGAACTTCTGCCGATTCGGTCTTCAGCAGGAACAAATCAAATCTATTAAACACATCATTATGGAATGTAGTGCACTCGAAGAAAAAAGGAAAATATTCAGCAAGATGCTACCGCAGACAAGGATCTCATACGATACAAATGATCGTTGGGCATTGATCCTCCTGGGAGACAACAAATTGCTGATCTTCAGAATTATTCAATTTTGGAACAATATAATGGATAAAATGTAAAACAGCTAGTAATGAGTGATGGGTTTAGTTATATGAAGAGGAAACCTAATTTGAGGTCAACTGTTTACGAATAGCATCAAAAGGAATTTGCAAAATAATTAAAAAGTTTGTTCACAAACTATAAAATTTAATAAAAATAAAATTAAAATAAAAAGTGTGTCTATGTGAAGGGCCAGCTGCGGGCATCGGTCGGGGGCTCTGACCGGGTCAACTTTAAGCATAAGACAAGATGCAGGACAGCAGTTTCCAGCACCCCTCATTCGCCGTCCCTCCCTCCCGCAGACTTCTTTCTCTGCTGCACCTTCTCCCCTTAACAGCGGTGGGCATGGCTACCCCTCAGCCAGGAATCTCTTTAGCCCCTCACGACATTAGAAAACATCCCATGATCATCATGACAAATTCCACTTTTTCGCAATCCTGTTGGACAAAATGCATTGCTCATAGCAATCTATACGTCACCATGTAAAGGTAAAGAGTTCAGCCTTAACCATGCCTGCTCTAGCATTGCTGACCTTCCCTGTCCATGGCGAACCAAGTCTCAGCAGTCTGCCAAGCAGGCCATTATCAACTTAAGGTTCTGAAGAAGGTGCTCCCTCTGATTCCGGAGCATAGTCGTCCTCAAGTAGTTGCGGCTCTGGTTTTATCCTGCTTAGACTACTGTAACTCGCTGTTTCTGGCCCAGCCGAAGGGTCTCATACAGCAATTACGCCGCCTACAAAACCTAGCAGGTTGGATGGCAACTGGGACTCCTTACGGAGCCCATATTACTCTGGTGCTACGATCACTGCACTGGCTCCCGGTAGGGCAGCGCATCAGATTCAAAGATTCATGCATAGTTCACCAAGCTCTCCATTCTCAGGGCGCTGAATTTCTTCAATTGAAATTCAGTCGCTATTGCCTTAGCCGCCTGCTGCGATCCTCCTCTACAGATCTACTTATTGTACCCAGGTTTCGACGCACAATGGTGGGTGGCCCCACCTTCTCCATTGTTGGTGTCAAACTGTGGAATGGGTTGGCACTCCCACTGATGAAACCAACCATTTGGCTTTCAGACGCTCTAAACTGCGCTCTTCTCTGTGTCAGTGGTTTCCTGTCCGAATATGGTCCACGTCTCTAGCGCCAAGATACCCTCGGGTGGCTGTGCGCTTAAGAAATGTACCTAACATAGCATAACATAACCTTAACTTGTAGATGTCTTTACTGGTGGCTGGTGAAAAAATAGCAATGTCAATCGCAGGGTCAAATGGCAAGCACAATATAGCTGCAGCTGTTTCTCAGTGATAAACAGGGCTAGCAGAAGGTGGGTGAGGGGGGCATTACAAAATGTTTTGAGGCCTATTTGCCTAGATCTGAGAAATGCAGCCCATGTACGTTAACTAAATCAATGCATTGATCTGGTGCAGCTGAACGTTTTCAAATGCAGGACAGTGGAAACATGATCAATACATCTTTTGGTGGACAAGCAGTTTTTGGTTTTAGATCTCTGTTCACATACTTGATCACACAATCAATATATTACAATCAATGGGATGAATGCAATGAATTCAGTGCATTCCAAGTAAAGGACTTCCCTGGTGGGGTACTGGTGGTAGCGGTGCAGCGTTTTGATAATAGAGAACCAGAGTGCTTTCCACTGGTTTTATTATTGAAGGTGCTTAACATGATCCAATCCACCATTCACTTCATAATACTCAGAGCATATTCACTAACCCAGACCAAAGATCTGAAAACAAGGTAAATCATGTCTGGTTATTAAACACTTTTTGGAGGTCCATCTTTGATCTGTAAATCGCATCGAAAGTGATACAGATGCTTCCTCGGGGAATATGTGCAGGCTTCCAACCCCATAGTATGGCGTCTTTCTTTGGCGAATGCTAAGATAAGGCCATTGAGGGTGAGCGTCTGGATTATGAATGGGCAGGGTTAGTGGCACTGCAATGAATAAAGAGTCCCAGGAGAAGAGCTGAAAGTCTAAGAAAAGCTTACAACCCAAGTAAAGCTATTACGTTTTGTCACACTGGTCCCACAAGGTATAAAGGCCTATTTCAATTGAGACATTTAAAGGCCTAATGCAGATCTAGGCACATGGGTCCTTGTAGAAGAGTTCACTGTGTAACTACTAGATTGCAAGTTTGACTCCCTGCATGGCTGTTTAGTTTTTAATCTTTCACAAGCTACGTTCTTAAGACATGTACTAGTTACTCAATACACATCTTCCACTTCATAAGATCCACCCAGATTGGTTTACAAAATTGAGATCCATGAAATGCTCGGAGGGTCAGCATATTTAGTATACTTAAGTCAGAATATGAGGGACCAAATACATCCTAACATACTCCAAGCCAAGGGTATTAAGAATACTCAATATAATGGTGCATGTATCACACAAGACTTACTTTGAAATTGTGTGTGCTTGGATTATGTATCGGGAAAATTAAGCTCTCTCATATAACAATAGTGTAATGTATACATCAGGTGTCACTAGGGTGGGAGACAAAAAAGTTATAACAAAAAGTCCAAGTCCATGGCCGAAAAATAGATACAAATCTTTCTTCATGGGGTAAAATGTATTAACAATTGACTAATCTATGTTGGAATTGGAAATGTGTCTTTCATCTTTACTGCAGTAAGTTCTATCCATACTGCAGTTCTACTAAATGCAACTCACCCAGTAACAAAATAAATCCACAAATGTCATTGTTTAAGAAGCTATGTTGGAATTGGAAATGCTTTTCATTTGTTAGTTATGTTATTTGTATCCTGCCTACTTGCCGCTGGCTACAGCTTATTAGTGATCTAAAGAGCTTATTTGCTCTTTAGATCACTAAGAAGTATATGTACTTCTCTAGTTATGTCCCACCACTTTATAAGCCCACTAGCTGCCCCTCGTCAGGTTGTCAGACCAACAACCAGCAGCAAGCGAATGTATGGCTAATGTGGCAAACAGATAGCTCTCCGGCTGCTGCTTAAATACAATTTCTCAATCCACAACAAGTCTTTGGATGCCCTGTCCAAAAGGCATTTGTCTTTTATAACCTCATAGTACTATTGGATGAATGTACACATTTTGGAGTGAAAGTAAGGCTACATGTTAGCAGTACACCAAATGAGTATGAGCAGTACACTGCCAAATTAACGCAGGATCTGTTGTAGCTGGAAGTGAAGGCCATTCACCCCATGACAGGAACTCCAAACGATGAACCATTTACCCTGCCTGCCCAGAGGAAACATTAGTGGGCTGATCCATTGCCACGAGGCAGCAGGAGCAGAGCTCCCATTTTTCACTGCGAGGAAAGCCCTGATGGGCCTTGTGTTGTGGGGGTATCGCTTTATTGTGCAATGGAGCGGCGAGCGCGCCTCAAGATCTAAATTACCCTAATAAGCTCTGAAATCAATCAGACATTGTTTCACCTCCAATTTGGTGTATTGAGTGCACTACTTTGCAAAGCCCAGTTGGACTGTTTGAATCTTGGTGCTGTTTTCATCTCAATCATGGCTGCCGCCTGAAGCAAGCAGCGGAGTGCCTGCCCTGCCCTCACATCCACCTTCACGATTGGCCCAGCGTCACACTTCAGGGACTAATCCAGCCCCCCCACCAAGGCCCTCAGTAAGGCCTCTGTCTGAGCCTGTCTGGAGCCAGAGGGAGCACCTCTCCCGGCAGCTACTCAGCATCTTTGACCTTGACTCAAAACCCTGACTTCAATTGCCCTGGTAAGCAATTATGGATCGTGTTGCCCCCCCCCCCACCTCCCGTACACTATGACTGCTCATATTGCTACTTACTCCTCTCCTCCCTGCCTAATCTGCCAACTCTAATATCTGAACCAACCGTTCTATGAATCATGTTGTGCCTCATACTGACTGATTCTCTACTGCTCTCTTAACATCCTGCTTCATATGAAAGAAGAAAACAAACAATTTTTAACTCTCCATTATCTGGTGTGCTTCCAACTGTGCATGCATCAACCATTTTGTACTGCTCGAGTGCTTTCTGGCTAAAATCAAATTTAGGTGTTTGCTTACCAAGTTGTTAATATCTTCAGACAAGTGCATTTCTAATGTGCTCACCGACTTCCGTCTGCCTGGTGTGATCCTATCGTGGCATAGTGTGCTCACCCTCTACCCTGCTATCCTCGGACTCCACCCAGCCCCCCTCCCTCCCGCCTGTCTCAAACCCCATGGTGCTTTCCGTCTCTCCTATCTTTTCTAACTGCTTCTCCATCTCCTACCCTCCCTCTCAAAGTTTGGAAGGAAACTAAAAAAGGCACTCTGGAGTTCAAACCCTGGGCTGACCGCCACAGACACCTACATCAGTGCTTCCTTTAGACAGGCTATCACTGACATTCTCTTTGCTGTTCCTTCTTCTAACCTATGTATCCCGCATTTGGTCTCTGTCCTCTCCTCCTCACCCATTATTGGTGGCCTCAGATGCACCATTAATGTCTATCATACTGGCACTATCATGGCCCAGGGCTCTCAGCCCAACCTTTTCCTTCTTGACAGGTGTGTTCCATCTTTCTTCAACTTCCCCCCCTCTCCTTCCACCTCACATCTCCACATGCCCCTAGCCCCCAATGGTGGCACTGCACCCCTCTGCCACCGCAAATCTTTTAAAGGCGGCAACCTGCTTCACGTAGCTACCCTCAATTCTCGATCTGCTATCAAACCCTCCTCCAACATCTGTCACCTCCTTGAAGACCTTGACATCCTTGCTCTCACAGAGACATGGTTCAAGGCCAGCTCCATTACCGATTTTGCCACTCTTCTCCCTTAGGGTTAACAAGATACTCTCCAACACAAGGACCGCTCGATCTGGTGGTGGTGTGGCTCTGATTATCCCACAGTGGGTTCCTGCCTCCATCAGCCCCACTCATCCTTTGAAAGTCTAATCTGCAGGTTGTCAGTCTCGCTTACTTTCTACTTTTACGCTGCCATCTACAGACCACCCGGCCCAACCTCCCGCTTCCTCTCTGATTGGGCAGACCTGTCATCCTCTATTGCCTTCTCCACCAAACTTATTTACCTTGAGGATTTCAATATCTATCTCGACTCTCCTGATACAGCTACTGTTCTTTTCTGCAACCTCTGCGACACTCATTCCCTCACTATCCTCCCCTCTGGCCCAACCCACTCTGCCGGACATACCTTGAATGCTCTCATCAACAGACATCCCTCTTTCTAACCCGCTCACTACCCCTCTCTCCTGGTCTGACCACTCTCTCCTCTCACCTTGACTGCTCTTGTCCCCTGTCGCTTCCACCCGCACTACCAGCCACCTACTCCAAAGGCAATACCGTCTCTCCATCTGCTCCAAGAAGAGGGCTCATGTCCAAACTTGCATCTCTGTATCCACCAATAACACGGCTAAACTTTAAAATCAGCAAGGAGCTTGTCAATCCTTCTGCAGTCTCTTCTCTTCCTCCCTCCCAGGCCCTCTGCTCCTCACTGGCCTCCCACGTTTACTCCTAAACTCTGGACATCCTGTCCTATGCTTTCCCTCCCCTCCCTTTTCCTGCCTCCCCTGGCCCCTCTCTCCGCCCCTATACTCTACTCTTTCTCTCCCATTGCATCTGATGAGATCGCTAGAGTTGTCTGCTCTATGAAAGTCTCCTCTAAACAAGTGCTCCCCTGCTCCTCCAGAACCATCAAGGACAACATCTCACCTCTCGCTCCAGCCTTGGCCGAACTCTGCAACCACTCATTTGCCACTGGCTCCTTCCCTCAACCCCTTAAGCACTCTCTTGCGCACCCTCACCCAAAAAAGCTGTCTGCTGACCCTTCCTGCCCAACTATCTATCGCCCTATCTCAATCACCCCTTTCTTGGGCAAACTAATGGAGAAGCTCATCATCCCCGAACTGACCCTCCACACCGAAATGGCCAGTTACCTCCAGGACCACCAGCCCGGTTTCGGGGCAGCCAGACGCACTGGTACTGCTCTACTGAACATCCATGATGACCTACTTTCTAACCTGAACTCTAATACTCCCTCCATCCTGATCCTCCTTGATCATTCTTCTGCTTTTGACACAGTCAACCAATCCATCCTCAAACATTCTCCAAGATGCCCTTGACATGACAGACATGGCACTGGCATGGCTGAACTCCTTGCTCTAAAACGGACCTTCCCAAGTGCAAATGGGTCCTATTTTCTCCTCCACCTCACTCTCTACATGTGGCGTCCCTCAGGGCTCTATTGTATCGCCATGGCTCTTCAACATCTACCTGGCCCTTCTGGCCCCATCTGATCTCTACTTTCTCCCCTCATTTCAAGTGTTACGCAGACAACACACGGCTCTCTTTCAAGCTGACTTCTCCTACCTCCTCCCTCATACCCATGTGGCTGGCTGCTATGAAGGCATGGTGCTCTGCCAATTTTTTTCTGCCTGAATGCCAGTAAGACAGAGATCCTTCTCATTGGGACACCAGCTCCTCATTTTCCCCCACTCTGGCCAGACGCCTTTGGCCCTCTCCCCTCACCGACTTGTGAGGCAAAAAACCTTGGGATCATCTTCGACTCTTCTCTCGCTTTCTCTCCACAAATGGACCTTGCCAAGAAGTCCAATTTTCAGCTTCATCTCAGGGGCATTCTACCTTTCCTCACCTTCCCCAAGAAACTCAATGTCTTCAGAGCCCTGGTTCTCTCTAGGCTGGACCAATGCAATAGCCTCTTCCTCAACCGCCCCCCCCCCCTTCAACTAATGCAGAATAGGACTGCAAGACCTCTCCTTGGGCTCAAGCCCTGGGACTGCATCTCCCCAGCCCTAAAACCTCTCCACTGGCTCCCGGTGACCTTTTGCATCATCCGCAAAGCTTTCTGGGGCCTGGTACCTCTATACATCCAGCTTTCCCTCCCAAAATACCCCCCCCCCCGGCCAGAGTCCTTCAGTCTTCTGGCTCTAACTCTCTGCAAGCCAAACGTTTCTGCAAGCAGAGAGTGGGAGGTAGATACATTTCTTCAGTTGTCTCCCCCTCTGGAACGGCCTGCCTCCCACCCTCAGACTTGAGCTGGATCTTCTTAAGTTCTGGTAACTTGTTAAGACTCTTTTTCTCCTCTTCCTTCCCTCCCCCACTCCCATGCTAAACTCTCCATCTGCTGTGGCGGCTGGGGCCTGGGCCCTTCAGAGTTATACAGGGGCCAGACCACCCCTTACCAGTCTCCCCAGCATCCTGTGCCCGTCCCTTTCCCAGACTAGCCCAACTTGGTCCTCCATGTCCACTGCACTCACCCTCCTCCCACTTCCCCTGGCACCTGCCGACTTGGCCCGCCAGCACTTGCCCTCCCCAACCCTAGGGGTGCCCCAGTCCAGCACTTCCCCCTCCAACTCCCTCCCCCTTGCACTTATCACTTTGTCACGCACTTGCACGGTAGGATTGTCACAAGGCCAATATACCGTTCTTTTTGTCCTACTTTTTGATTCCCTGGTCACCCCCACCCCTGTCTTGTGGCACCTGGAAACACCTGTGTACAGGCGCCATAAAAATGTCCAATGAAATAAAAAAATAATTCAAATAAAACCTTTTCCATTTTTTGTTGTAGTAGGAGATGGTAGACCGAGCTACTGGCGTCAGCAGTCCTGGGGAATATTTGGTCAAATTCTAGGGACGTAGGAGCCAGGCTGTGAGGTTGAGAGAGGACAGGTGGTGGTGGAGAAGGACCTCATCCTTGTTCCAGGAACAAAGGTTGTGCACTGGCAGAAGCTTGATGAGTGGGGCTGTAGAGAACCAGAAGCTCTGAGAACCAGAACTGTCTTGGCCACACTTGTGCCAAAAGGATCAGTCTGCACGGCTGCTGTTTTTTGGACGACTCTTGATATAAGTGGAAAAAGCATATAGGAACTTCCTGTTCCACAGAAACATGAAGGTGTCCCCCAGTCTGGCTTTTTGACGAGCCTGCTGGCAAACAAGTCACATTTGGCAAAGTCCTTTGTGGCAAAGAGGTCCGCCTCTAGCTTCCCACATGTTTGGGAGAGGACCTCCACCAGGCTATGATAGAACTCCCATTTGTATCAAGAGCAGAGTAGCCTCCTGACGGAATCAGTCACAGAATTGTGTATGCTCGAATGGTAAAAAGGGGACAGAAACATTCCCTGGGTCAGAGCCCATTTCCATAGTGACTGACTCAGAGGAGCGTATTGCACATCTGGTGCCACCTTGTTTTTCACATGTAGACGATAGCGGTCATGTTGTCCATGAACATCCTTACCACCTTCCCTTGCAGATTGGATAGGAAAGACTTGGAGAGCAAGAACAACGCCCTGAGCTCTAGAATGTTGATGTGGAGAGACTTTTCTTCTGCTGCTGACCAGAGGCCTTTGGAGTGAAGATTGCTGCTGCAGGTTCCCCAATCCTCTATGAATGCCTCTGTTGCCACAGTCCAGGATTGTGAAAATAGCTCCTTTGGTAAGGTTGGCAATTACCTTCCACCAACACAGCGTGTTGAGAAAGGGAATGGTGAGCGATAGTTTGTCGTCCAGAGAACGTATCCCAGTGCACCAGGAATTCCTGCAGGTGGCACATGTGGAAAATGCAATTGTTTTATGAGGGGGACTTGAAAGCTTGTACTGAGGAAACCCAGTGCCAAGACATTTTGGCACCTATGATTTCATTAAGCTGTCGGGCGACGGAGTGGCAGTGGTGGTGCCCAGGTGTGTGTCTCAAAATACCATTATGTACAGACGAGTTCTCATAATTGAGAGAGAAGCCTAACAATGTTAGACAGGCTTCGGTGGCCATTGTGTGTTTTAGGCCTCTGATCACCCAATTGTCAAATTATGGTTAGACGTGGATGTGCGACTTCCTGAGGAGCGCCAAGGCTGGGGCAAAGGCATTATGTAAATAACATTGGGGTGGACTTGAAGCGGTTAGGGAGAATTCTCTTCTAAAGCCAATTTCCCTTACCTATATAGAGTCCCCCAGCAGCTTTGCTGGATTTGAAGGGTTTATTTTTTTCTCCTGCTAAGAGTGAGACCCTTTTTTCCCACTCTTAGACAGAATGCTAGTGTGTGTTTTAGGCTATCTTGTGTGTTCATGGTCTATGGGGTTTTCTCACCCACATAGGAATCATCTTTTTAATATGTGTGGTACACAGCACCCTCCGTGCCGTACCACAGGGGTGTCGTAGCGACCCCCAAACAGACTCCATACCCTGGGAGTGCCTACTGTCTCCCAGGGCATGTAAAGTCCCCATTGACTTTACTAGTCAATAATTATGAACTAAACCAGTACAACCCATCTTACTATGGAAGTACTGGAAAGGGTTAATAGTTTTTCCCTAGTGTTCATTTTCGAGGTGGTACCATACAGTCCCTCTCTCAAAAGTTTCTGGCTGGTGGCAGTGGTTACTACAGTAAATATTCGACCGCAAATATTTCCCTATGGGATTTTCCCATTGTTCGAGGCTACCACTTTTTCTGACAGCCTCTGACATACCGGTGGTTTATTTTAATATTAACTTTACCCTGGTAGGTTTTTATTGCCAGAACTTTGATTATATTTCTCTCTCGCGTCGATCCTTTGTTCATCCTTTTGGCGGGCTTCTGCACAGAAGCCCTCCTCTCTGCGCCACTGAGTCTGGGGTAGACAGGATGTGTGGGAGGGGGAATAAGCACCCTGGACAGGGTTGCCTACGCAACCCAAGTCACACTCTGCCCTGATAGGCTGGGGGGTTCTCCCGCCGGGAGAGCCACCCCACTCTGTGAGTGACAGCTAGGCTGCATGAATGGGGGTCTTGCTGCATAAAAGCAGGGTCCTGAGGACTGGAGGAAAGACGTCACCATGGGAACTAAGAAACCAAAGAGGAGAGAAGCTGAAGACATCTGCAATGACTGAATCACCGGTGAAGCCCTGCTGTAGATCCTCACCACTTTTCTCCAACGACTTGAGAAGATCTTCCTCTGCAAGAGTCTTCTTTCCTTGAGCTGGTGGGGCCAACCAGTTCGCCAATCGCCTTCCAGGACCTGCCTTGGTCGAATCACCAGTGTCCTGCACTCGGAGACCGGATAGCCAGGCACCCGTCCACCACGACTGCGATTTAAAGGAGCGTACCTTTTATTTGTTTTGACAGCACGGCGGCTGGTTTCATCCCTGGGCAGTGCAGTAACTCGAACCTTCCTCCACGATGAGAGCCTCTCTTCCTCTGCTGGATCTCCCGAACTGCAGGAACTGCCAGGAACTACCACCACCGCAGGAGCCTCTTCCACATTTAAGGTACATTGTTCCGCCAGGCCTCCCGTTTAGTTGGGTACTGTTAAAGGTGTTTTAAATCCTGTACTTACCTACTGGGTTGGCTGCCCCTATCATCTAACATTGTCTTTCACCTTCTGCAACTGCCTTTTCGAATCGTTACACAAAGACTTGACTGCAGCCACTAGAACATTTTGCTCCTGGGCACATTGCCCTGTACCATTGACTCTGGCACAGGCCTATTGACTAAATCTGTTAAAACTGCCTTCTATAGATTGCTTCTCACCGAGAAATGTGTTGGTGCACCTAACTCTTATAACCACCTTTTTCTTCCCTCTTTTTAAATTTTGAAGTGCCATTTTGCTCGGCTTTCACCTCAGTATTGCATATACTAAAGTATTGCCTTGTCTAGTTGTTCACATTATTATTGGGAAATGTTGCTGGTGTGTTAAAGAGTATAAACCTGTATAACTTGTCCTTTCCCTCCCTTTTGAGAAATTGTTAGAGTGCCATTTCTGCTTGGTTTTCACTGTGCCGTTTTGCTCAGTTTTCACTCTTGCTCAAACTGGTCTACAATTTAAATAAGGAGTTGTGTATACTTTTCTTGACTGATTTAACTTGCTTTTATAATAGTGATTTGTGTGTTAATGTTAGGGAGAATTCTCTCTTTAGGCTGAATTTCCTAACCTAGTGAGTACCCCAGCAGCTTTGCTGGATTTCTGGAGTTTGTTTTTTTCCTCCTGCCTAGAGTGAGACTCTTTTCCTCCCACTCTTGGACATGATTAATGGTATTCCTTTGACTGGTAATGTGTTTTATGGGCTATGGGGTCCTTTACTCCATAGGGTCTCATGTGTTTTTCCTATGTGTGTTACACAGCACACTCCGTTAAGTAACACAGGGGGTGTCATAGTGACACCCCACCATAGACTCCATACCCTGGGACTGACTACTGTCTCCCAGGGCATGTAAAGTCACCATTGGCTTTACTAGTCCCAAATTATTAACAGAAACCAGTACAAACCATCATATTGTGGACGTACTGGTTGGGGCAATTCGATTACCCCGGGGTCTGTTAGTCGAGGGGGCATGTCTCCGTCCCCCCTGATCGTGTTTTGGCTGGTGGCAGTGGAAACTACTTTTTATATTCGACCGCAAATATTTTCCTATGGGATTTTCCCATTGTTCGCGGCTACCAACTTTATTTAATTCTCATAGCCTCGAACATACCGCCGGTTTCTTTAATTAATATTAATTCTCCGGTTGGTATTTTTTGCCAAGACTAGATTCTAAAATGGCATTTGTGTTCTCTTCTGTGACTCCAACCCAAGTCGAGCCCTTTGTTCCACTTTTTTGGCGGGCTTCTCCACAGAAGCCTCCAAAAGTGGTGCCACTCTGTGTACCACAGGGGGTGCGGGAGGGGGTTTAGGCACCCTGGACCGAGTTACCTTGGTAACTCAGGTCGCACTCTTGTGTGATTGGCCCAAGTGGTGAGCCGGCCGGCTCACCACTTAGCATGTTTGAGTGACAGCTAGGCTGAGTGAATGGGGGTTTTCTGCATAAAAGCAGGGCTTTGGGGCTGGAACTTCAGAAGTCGCCACAGGACCTGAGACTCTGACGAGGGAGAAGCTGAGCCGACCTACCACGACGACACCACCGGTGGAGCCCTGCAGAACCGACTCACCACTTCCCGACGACAGAAGATCTCCCGGCTGGAGAGGCTTCTTCCTCTGACTGGTGGGCACAGCCAGTTTTCCTTTCTTTCTTCGCACCCCAGCCCGGTTTGTGGTCGAACTGCCCGTGCCAAGCACCCCGGCGGCCGGATAGCCACTCACCACTGAACCGCGAATCACCGGACCGCTCCTTGTACCTGAGACACTCCGCGGCTGGTTTCTTCCCTGGCAGTGCAACGGACTCCTGTCTTCCTCCACGGACGAAGCACCGACTTGCACCCGCTGCCAGGAACAGCTGCCCCCGCTGGAGCGTTCTCGCCACTTTAAGGTACCGTGTCCGCCAGGCCTCCCTTTCTAAAGATTGCTACAAGGTAATAATAACTCCTTAACCTTCTGGACTGGGCTGGCCGCCTTGACCCTCTAACTGGTCCCTTTCTTGTCCCTTTCTGTGGTCCAACTCTTTTTTGAACCTTTACAAGACCTTTGTGCACTGCAACCGTGTGACCTTGGACACATTTCGTTTGGATCCTCTGAAAGTGGATCCGGCCTCTTGAACTCTAACTCCACGGTTTTACTTTGCCTTCCTCCCTTGTTGTGTTCTTGAAAAAGTGTTGGGATCCGTTTCAATTTGTTCTCTGCTTTTCTCTCCCTTTTTAAAACGAACAATTAGAGTGCCATCTACGTTAAGCGCTCACCGCTGTCTGAAAATAAGTGGGGCTTTACTTAAGACTTGTCTAATATTCTTTTAAGGGAGTGTATATCTTTTAGTGACCGTGTTTTTGAATTGCTTATTATTAATGCCTGTGTGTTTTTCTAGATGTGGTTTTAAATAAATAATTATATCTCTTTTACACCAAGCCCTGGTCAGTGTTTACTTGTTCTATTGTGTGCTCTTGACCTATTGTGAATACTCTGTATACTGCCTAGCTCTTCTTGAGGGAAGTCTGACTGCTCAGCCACAGCTACCAAGTGAATCTGTGTGGTACAGACTGCTACCAAGTGGGTTTACTGCCAAACACCTGTAGTCCTAAATCTTTTGCAGTGGTCCCAGAGGGAACTGCACAGGTTTCTGCCTAACAGTTAACATAAGAGAGTGTAAAATAAATATATATATATCCTTTTTGATACAAAGCTTTGGCCAGTGTTTCCTTGTTCCACAGTATTGTAGTCCTAATGTGTAAACCCTGAATACTGCTCATCTCCCTCTTGAGCTGAGTCTGACTGCTTAGCCACAGCTTCCCACTAAATCTTTGTGGTACAGACTGATACCAAAGGGGATTTATTGCATATACCTGTAGTCTTAATCTTCTGTAGTGCTCCCCAAGGGAACTGCACAGGATTCTGCCTAACAGAAGCCAAAGGGGAGGATCCTGAATTGAAAGTGCCAGCCTCCAGCTATGAAGCGCAGGAGAATTTGACAGGACTCTGGTGAATAGGGATGTTGAAATAAGCGTCTTTCACGTCTAGAGACGATAGAAAGTCTCCTTTGGCAAGCTTGCCGAGAACCTTTTGTAGCATGACCATTTGAAATGACAAAGCAGAGGAATTTGTTGAGGTACTTTAGATCGAGGATGGGTCTCGTCTCCTGACTTTTTTTGCAACAGGAATTAACCCACATAGAAACCCTGATTCCACTGGGAGTAAGGGACTTGCTCTATGGCTCCTTTGGACTTCAGTGATAGCACTTCTAATTTAAGCCCATATAGATGTTTTTAGTTTGCTGACAGGGGGGGACCGTGGGTGGCCTTCGAACAAATCTGACGGCGTGGTGCTGATCCATTAACAAAAGCACACATTTGTCCGTTATTATGGGTTTCCATCAATGCTAGAACGAATGGGTGCTGAAAGGGAAGGGCAGAATTGGGCAGAAGTCCAGACTGCGTGTTGAACTAGCCTTTAGAAGAGCTGGATCGGCTGTGGGAAGCTCTGAAAGTTTGTGATCGAGCCCTGCACTGCTCACCTGATGTGCACAATGTCTGTTTGACTGAGGTACAATGAGCAGTAGTCTATGCTGAATCTTGGGAAGTGCTGTTCCTTTGATTGAAAGTGCTGAAAAGGTCTTCTTTACTCTACAGTCCCAAGGTACTGGGCGGTGTCCGTTTTAATGGCATGTAGAGTATCATTGATACTTTTGCCAAAAAGGTCTTTGGCGTCAAACAGCATATTGACAACCATCGCCTGTACATGAGGTCTAATGTTTGTGGTATATCGACAACCTTTGCCAGGCTGGACCGTGCTGCTGTCCATTTGTCAGAATCCTGTGTTGGCCATATCAACAGCCACTGAGATGGCATGCCGAGAGGGAAATTTGCCCACCCCTAAGCGGTGCAAAGGTTTCCTGTTGGTTATTGGGGAGGGAATCCAGGATGGGACTGATTTTGAACCTCAGTTCCTGGTCATATCTTGCCTGGATGGGAGGGAGTTGGCGGCCTTGTCCGTGGTTCCCGATGTGGAAATGATTCCCTTCCTGAAAGTATCAATCTGAGTGACCTCTTTGTCCATAGAGACTGGACATGAGGATGACATGTTAGTCAATTTCTTTCTAGCTGCTGCAGAGACAACTGAGTCAGGGCTAGGTTGACTGCACAGACATTTAGGCGCACCACCCAGTGCCCTATACATTTTATCAAGTCAATCCTTCCACAGAACCGTGAAAGGATTCTTCATGGCAACAAGCCTTATGATATTATATTTTATTTGTATCGCACTCATACACAAGTGTTTCAGAGTGCGACAAGGCAAGGGAGGTGGACAGGGGAGAACAAAACATTGATCTTACTAGGCCCAGGACCAGGTCTTCTTCCCAGATGTCATCCAGCAATGGAGACCACTGTTTTCCATGATTCTTACTCCTGTAAATTAAGGAAAGCTTCCTTTCTTTGCTCATTTGGGAGGATGAACATATTAGCCACCTAGACATATTCGACATGTTCGAACGGAAGTCCCTCTGGCTCTCCATCAGGGGGCACTAGATAATCAAACTCCACCATACAGGGGGCAGTAGAGGCCACACCTTGTCGTTCCATCAGAAGGGATGCAGGTGTTGGAAGCACTGGTGGGGATAGGGTCTGTGGCCAGGGGCAATCCAGATACCTCCCCCTCATCCTTGCAAAACACCCCTTTCCGGCTTTCAAAGTCAGCATCAATGTTGTATTCCGGGACTTCTTCAGGAGGGACATTGGAAGTAACTGACTATGTGGCCGGGACAAAGTTGAAGTGTGACCAGGGGCTGTTTAGGCTTTTTAGGTGACGCGAGTAGTAAAAGCTTTGTGTAGACGCTTTGACGAGAGACGCTTGTCGACCAGGTCATCGACGGAGGAGGCTTGGAATGTTTAGCACAGACAGGATTGTCATAGTTTTGAGTGTCATGGACGAAGGGGTCTTCGTCGTTAACTGAGCAGTCTCTGATTTTGGGATTGGCTTGATTCAAGGACATGCCTAAAGTCTAGGATTTCGTAGACTAGGTGGACGGTTTGAGTGACAAGGAGGCTGGGTCAGATATGGTAGGCTTACCAGGGCTTTTTAGAGCATGGGTGCAATCACCTTTCCTCACCCTCTCACCTCAGGAACTTTCCTCATGGAATCTTTACCTCTTGAAAAAGGGAACATGCTCAGGGGCCTGCTGGAATGTAGTGAAGCACAGCTCCTCACTAAAGCAGAGCCTGAGGCCACAGTGCCTTCATCGAACCAAGCCACAAGTCTCCTGTGCTTAACTTTACGCGTTTTATTGGAAAAAGACTGGCAAAGGAGTAGGAATCCAGATTATATCTGGTTACAGAGAATAGACATTATTGATGTTTGTCCTACACACAAATGTTTTTAAATCTACAAACCTATCTTTTTGGTCTTTAAGCCGGTCATGGTGAGGGGAAGAAGGGACAAGTCACTGGAACATAGCGTCAAATGAGCGCAGGACCCTGTAAACTATGCAATAGTCTGGTAATTAAAGTTACACAACCTTGTGACTAGAGTACACATTCCTTAGCCCCCCCCCCAAAATGGGCACAGTACCGGAACCTTTGGCAGTGAAAAATGAGCGACCTTCAAATTTAGCAAAAACTTGCAGAGGTGCAGCCCAGGGCATAGTAACACCCCTGACACCAAACCCTCAGGCGCCTCCCCTCAGTCCCCTTTTTACATATGAAACTCTTTAATACCTGGCTATGCTGATCCTATTAGCCCCTAGCATATTAGCAGGGAAAGGTGGGTGGGACGTATGGCGGAAAAAAGGGACTAAGGACTACGAGTACTCTAGTCACTACAGTGAGTAAATGTGATAACTCATTTGTCCCATCCCGTTTCCTCCATCCTTGTGGGTGATGCCACTGAACAAGACAAATGAGTTAAGCTGTGACAACCTGTCTCATGCTTAAGACGAAGCAAAAAGGTTCTTCAGAACCACCTAACCGGTGTCCAGGGAATAGTGCTTACAGAACACAGACGAGAGGCCCACGTAGCCGCCTTGCTAATGACTTCCCAAGAAGCGGGTGTCTGAAAGGCGACCGCCGTAGCCTTGGCCCTGACCGTGTGGGCATGGATTCCCACGGGAACAGCCTTGCCCATGGCCATGTAAGCCTCCGAAATGGCTTGGACCTTTCAACGGCAATGGAAGCTTGAGTGACGGGAGCAGAGCCTCCAAAGGTGACGAACAACACCTCTGAATTCTGGAACGATCTTGTCCGGGAGAGATACAACTTGAGCACCCTCCTCAGATCTAAAGAATGCAAAGCCCTTTCAGCCTCCGACTGCAGGTATGGAAAGAACACCAGCAGGCAGATTTTCTGGTTCAAATGGAATGGAGAGACCACCATGGGCAAAAGTTTTGGATGAGTGCGCAAGATAACCTTGTCATTGTGGAAGGTGTTGAAGGGCTTGCACGACGACAGAGCCTGAACCTCGTTGACTCTGAGCAGAAGTGAACGCTACAAACAGTACTGCCTCGAGTCTCATCAGTCTGATGTCAACCGAGGCCATGGGCTCAAAATGTTTATGCTGTAAAGCCACCCAGCACCACGTTGAGGTCCCAGGATCAGGTGCTGCTTATTCGCTGCAAGACAATGCCTGGACAAACCCTTGAGGTGAGCCTGAACCACTGGGTTGGCTACTGAAAAAATGTGCTCTGGGGAATTCTTGTAGGCCCCAATGGCCACCAAATAGGTGAGACAGGTATCGACTGATGCCATAGCAAGCCAGATGCGCCGAAAAACCCAGCACGTCATCCAGGGAGCAGGTGACAAGGTCCAGCCCCTTTTCGTGAGCCCAGTGGCAGACCCTAGTCCACTTCCCAGTTGTCTGAAAATTAGGAGTGTAGCAGTCTCAGCTGATCAGGAGCCATGCCGAGAGGGCCAGCCTGGCCGGGGTTCAGATGCTCCACCACCCCACCTTGCTGCATCAGGAAGACCAGGTAGGGAATCGGGAGATGGACGGCCCCTGGGAGTGCAACTGCAGCAGGTCCGAGAACCAAGCCCTCGCCAGCCAGTGGAGGGGGGGTGATAATAATTGCTCTTTTATACCACGCTTAATACCAACAAGTGGTTGCTAAGCGCAGGATCGAGATTCAAACCTGTGTTGCGCTGCGTTGTCTTGCTTCCAAGACAAAGCGTTGCCCTCAAGCTATCCTTCCACCCAAATTCCAATCAGAATGAGGCTGCAGCCAACCAAGGCTCGACATTTTTAGAGGGTCCGATAGAGCAATGGAGGAGGAAGAAACTCATACCACCTGCGGCCGTGCCAACAGAGTTGGAACGCGTCCCTCAGACCCCGGCCCCGCCCATGAAGCGAAGAAGGGGCACTTGGAATTCAGATGAGATGCAAATAAGTTCAGATGCGGAAACCCACCCCTTTCTGGAATAGGGATACCAAACAACTGATGTGCAACTCCCATCCGTAGTTGTTGAACCCCAGGCGGCTGAGAGCACTCATGAAATTGTCGGTCCTGACCAGAACCGCCTTGCCCGATGACCAGTAGGAAAGCACTGTGCGTCAGGTCCACCACCACAAGTTCCAGCAGAACGGCCTCCGTCCTAGACCATGCACCATGAATCCAATAGCCATCCAGGGCAACGCCCCACGGCACGAGAGAGAGGAATCCACTGTCACAACCAGAGTGGCCCCGGCTAGGTAAATGGGGCTCCCACTGCCACACTGTCATCCAAATGCCACCAGTGAAGATCTGGAAGTAGGGATAGGGAGCCTGCCTGCACCCCTGTCTCCTGGTCCCAGTGGGCCACCAGGTGGAGCTGGAGGCGTCTCATCTTGAGGCGGGTGTGCCGCACCGTGAGCACGCAGGACGCCATCAGGCCCAGAAGGTGCTGGAACCACTATGCTGAGGTGGTGGACTTGGGCAGAAATTAATAGTTACTCACCATAGTGACTAACATACTCTTGGTCCATAGTAGGGTTCCTCCATACTGCATGGGCGTCCCTCGCTATGGATGGGAGATGAAACCTTTTTCACCAGAAACAATCTTCCTCCCCTTTAAATTTAGAGTTGCGTGGGGGCATGTCCCTGGAGCAGGCGCTCCCCTGACTCAGCCCACCAGCGCCACTCCTCAGTCCCTATTGACGCGTCGACAATATTTAACATTGCCTAATGACACCAGTATTTCGGGGGGGGAGGATGGTGGGACGTATGGAGGAAAGGGGACGATGGACTAAGAGTATGTTTGTCACTACGGTGAGTAACTATTTTTTTTTTTTAACTTTGTTTATTTTAAATCAAGGCAGGATGGCAAATATACAAATTACGACATATTACAAGGAATGCTTATTCAGGTTTTTTGATCCCCAGTCCTCATTTCCCCCACCAGGCTTCCTCCCTCCCACCTCCCTCCGGCCTCTCCCCCGCTTAGGTTTGGAGGCAGAATTTTCCCTCCTAGGTTATCCAGTTCGCCCCTTAGCGTCTATGTGTCTTCTTCAGGGTTCTCTTGGTGTTTCAGGATCCATCGGGCCCTGGTTGGTTTGTAGGTCTGGGCGGGGAAGAACTGGTCGTATTCCAGCACTCGGCTCCAAACATTCTGAAAGCGATGGAGTGTTCCCGCCTGTGCTGCCGTCACCTTCTCCGCGATCAGTATGTCCCAGAGTTTAGACCACCATTGGGCTATGTGAGGTCCTTCTGGGGATTTCCAGGCCCTGGCCAACACCGTTTTCCCCGCCAGAAGGCAGTGTGTCAATAGTTTAGACTTGGTCCCGGAGCGCGGGTAGATCGCGGGGATCGGGGCTCCCAGCAAAACTGGTTCAGGTTCCAGAGGAATCGCCGTTCCCGTAATTTGTCCGATGGTCTCTAGGCATGTCCTCCAGAACTGTCGTATCTTTGGGCAAGCCCACGACATATGGAAGAAAGAGCCTGGGTGACCACATCCTCTCCAGCAGGCATGATCCACATGTGGGTTCATGTGGTGAAGTCGAAGGGGCGGGTAATACCACCGGAGGAGCACCTTGTACGCACATTCCCTATTGGTAACGCAGGTGGAGGAGGTATGTGTTCTGGTCCATATGTCCACCCAGGTTTGGTCCTCGACCGGATGACCCAGGTCCGCCTCCCATTGAGCCATGCAGCGGGTCTTTGTGGACAGGAAGTCCCTTAAGAAGCGCCTATATAGGGTGGATACCCTGCCCCAGGTTGGAAGGTCCCCCAGTGTCAGCTCCAGGGCGGTGGGTGGGCGAGTTGCTGCTTGCAGAGTTTGGGGGTGCAAGCACCAGTGGCGTAGCTGGATATAGGTGAATCTGTCCCTTTCCTGGAGTTGGAACTTCTCCTTGCATTGGGCGAAGGTGAGGGGTGTCCCTCCCATATATAGCTGGTCTATGGTCTCCAGCACACCCTTTATCTCAGTCCTCTTAGCACTCCCTTTTGATTTAGTGCCCAGTCCCAGGAGCTAAGGGTGTGTTTAGTTGATAGGAGGAGGTCTCCCCAGTGTGTTCTAAGGGGGGGCGGAACGTGTGGCAGAAATCGCAGGGGTAGAGGAGTTTGTGATTGTTCCAGCCCTACCCACCTGGGGCGGTTTGTTATGGTTTGCCATGCCTGAATCTGTGCTAGTTGTGCTGCCACACTATAGGCCCTCAAGTCCGGGACCCCCAGACCTCCTAGCTTGGAGCCCCCCAGCATCGTTTTGAGAGGGATTCTCGCTCTCTTACCTTTCCAGATGAATTTCAGCATTTTCCTTTGGATGTCCCTGAGGGTTGGTGTGGGAATCGCTACTGGGAGGGAGGCGCCGGCGTATAGGAACCTCGGCAGTAGGTTCATCTTGCATGCTGTGATGCGCCCCAGCAGTGAGATCTCTTGGGTCTCCCATCGTTTCAAATCGCCTTCCAGTTCCTTCAGTAGCCGGGGGAAGTTGGCTTTGTAGGTGTCTCTTGGGTTAGCCGGGATGTGGACCCCAGGTAGGGGATGGCCTTCTTCACCCATGTCATCGGGCACATCGCAGTCAGTGGCTCCCGTTCTGCTGGGGTGAGCCCGATGCCCAAGGCCGAGGATTTGTCAATGTTTATAGTAAAGCCTGAGACCTCACCATAGGTGGTAAGTTCTCGTATCGCCTGTTTCAATGATGATTGGGCTTCTGAGATCGTGAGGACATCGTCCGCGTATAGGGCGATTTTATGTTGGTTGGGGCCGTCCTGCAGCCCTTTAATTTGATCGTCTCCCCTAATCCTTTGGGCCAAAGGCTCCATGGTGAGAGCGAAGAGTAAGGGCGATAGCGGGCAGCCTGCCTAGTTCCGCATGATAGGGGGATCGGAGCTGAGCTGTGTCCATTAATTCTTAGACTCGTACTTGGGCTCTTATAATTGGCCAGCACCATGGTCTGAAAAGTTGACCCGAAGCCGAAGGCCTCTAGGGTGAGTTTCATAAAGGGCCAATCTACTCGATCAAATGCCTTGGCTGCGTCCAGAGCCACTAAGACCAGTTTTTGGGAGTTCCGGGAGGCGAGGTCCACCAGGTTCAAGGTTCTCCGTATGTTGTCTCCCGCTGATCGGTGGAGGATGAAGCCTGCTTGGACGGGATGAATGATCTTCGGGAGGACGCGGTTCAGGCGGTTTGCCAGGATTTTTGAATATATATTTGCATCAATGTTTAAGAGTGCAATCGGTCTGTAGGAGGTTAGACTCCTTGGGTCCTTCCTGGTTTGGGCAGGAGGATGGTGGTTGATACCTGCATCGATGGGGTGACCGCACCTGTGTCTCTAAAGGTGTTGAACAGGGTCACCAGATGGGGGGTCAGTTGTGGCCTGAATAGTTTATAGAATCTGGTCGAAAAGCCGCCCGGACCTGGGGCTCGTGTTTTAAGCGACTTGATGGCCTCCTCGACCTCCTCCCCCGTGATGGGTTCCTCCAATTCGTCTCTCGTGTTGGCGAGACGGGGTACCGCTGCCCTCTGCAGATATTCCACCTGTTGCGGTCGGTTCCGAGGGGTTGCCTTCATGATTTGGGTAAGGTAGTCTGTCGCGAGCTGTCGTTTTTCGGGCTCCGAGTATCGGGTGACCGCCTCAGGATCACGCAGACCTGCAATCGTGTTGACGCGTCTCCGTTTGGCTAGTTTGGCCACCAGGAACCTGTTCGCCTTGTTGCCCTTCGCGCAATATGATTGTTTGGCTTTTGCCATCAGTAGGGCGATTTGTTCCACGTAGTGGGCTTCAAGCTTTTTCCTTGCTGTTCGCATGATCCGTTGCGTCTTAGGGGACCAGCCTTTTTCTTTGTGGATTGCCTCAGCCTCTCTTAGCTCGTCCTCTAAAGCTATTCGGGTCTGGCGTCTGTTCCGGTGGTAGGCCGCTCCTTGAGCAATGAGGGAGCCCCTGATTACTGCCTTCATGGCGCCCAGTTATTTGCTAGTGAGGTGTCCGAGGCTGGGTTTTCGTCAAAGAAGTTTTTTATTTCCGTCGCGATCTTGTCTCTCGTAGCCATGTCATTGAGAATCGAGTCATATAGGGACCATTTACGTGGGTTATTGAGATTGGGGTCCTGAACCCGGAGTTCCAGGAACACTGGAGCGTGGTCGGACATGGCTCTCGTGCCGATGGAGACCTCTTTGACTGAGAGGAAGGTGTGCGGGGAGATCAGGAATAAGTCTATCCTTGAGAAAGTGGGCTGTACGAACGAGTAGTAGTCTCTTTCGTCGGGGTGAAACACCCGCCACAAGTCTATTATCTCCAGAGACCTGAACAGCCAGAGGAGGCTGAGTGCTTGGGCGAAATCGCTTGGAGTCGGGGGGTGTGACCGGTCTTTAGTGGGGTCGGGAACCCCATTGAAGTCCCCTCCGACAATTGTGTGGCCCTCCACAAAACTAGCGAGAGTCGTGCCCAAGAAGTCGTAGAAGAGTGATTGTCCAGTGTTAGGGGCATATACCGAGATGAGGGTGTATAGGTCTCCCAACAGGAGGCATTTGACTGCTGTGTATCGGCCTTCCGGGCATGTTTTTGTTTCCAGGATTTGCAGGTTCAAGTCTTTTCTAAAGAGAATCACCGTGCCCCCCTTTTTGCTTGGGCCGGAGGCAAAAAATTGAAGCGGGAATGATCGAGAGCGAAGCCGGGTCACGTCCGCCGGCAGCAAGTGGGTCTCTTGGAGCATAGCTATCGCTGCGTAACGCGGAACCCCAACGGGGGGCCGCAACTTTAACTGGTGGGTAGACCGACATTGTAAGTACCGGCGTACCCTTGGCCAACGGGGCCGGTTGTCCCATCGCGTATCAAGTACGGTGGGTTTCAAGGAACGAAAGTTGGAAGTGTCCTTGGAGTGGGTATGAACCGTGGGTATGGTCCGCCGTCTCCGCCCTCAAGGCTCATCAGACTAGGCGTTATGTGGCGGATCCGAGTTCAGACCGGGTCAGAGGAGACCAGGGAAAGATGCAGTTGGAACCTGGAGGTGCGGGGGGCGCCATTGTTCATCTCTTTTTTTTGATCCGCTGGTTTGATGACCATGGCGTACGTTTAGGGTTTGGGGAGGAAAGCGGCCCGGAGTCCTCAGCTCCCTCCGAGGTTGGTGTGGAGAGTTCCTGGGGCGAGGTTGGATGCATGATCCTCTCCGCATCCTCCAAGTGACTGATCCGGCGTAGGGTGCCTTTATATGTGAATTGTAGAGCCGCTGGAAGCAGCCATCTATAGCGGACTTGCTGCTCCTGAAGGAACAGTGCCAGGGGTCGGAGTGCTCTTTTCTGAAGGGTGAGTGGTGAGAGGTCCTGGTACATTTGAAGTGGCGTGCTCTGAAACGTAATTTCCTCCCCTTGGCGGCTGATCGCCGAAATCGCTTCCTTGGTTGTGAAGAAGTGGACCCTCGTAATGACATCTGGGGGGGGTCAGACACTGCCCCACGACGCGGGCGAAGTCTGTGGGTGCGATCTAGCAAGAGCTGAGATTTATCCAGGTCTGGGAGGAGGGCCTCAAAGAAGTGTCCCACGTAGTCCGCTAGCTTGTTGTCGGGGGCGGAGGTTGGGACCCCCCGAATGCGGAGATTATTGCGGTGCAACCTATTTTAAAGGTCCTCATGTTTAAACTCCAGGATCTCGCATTTCTAATGCAGGGAGTCAATGGCTCTTCGCATTTCCCCTCGAGTGGTAGCGTGGTCCCGGGAGTGGTCTTCGATTTCTCCGAGCCTCTGTTCGGCCTCCGTAACCCTTTGGTCTGTCTGTTCGATTTTGGTGGTGAGTTCTGATAGGCATGAGCGGAACTCCGACTTGATGTCCCCCATGAAGGCTATCAGGTCCCCTTTGGTAGCGAGGGCTCCCCCGTCGTCCTGTTGTTTCTGTGGGGTAAGTTTGGGGGGCTCTTGCTTTTATCTAATGTAGTGAGCATGGTGGATATATCTGCGCCCTTGCCAACCTTCGTTTGCCTGGACATGATGATCGTGTTTGGCGGCTTTGGCTTGAAGAGTTGCGGCGGGGCCAAAGCTGTGCGCCAGCCGCCCAGGAGAGCAAGCATGGGAGTGCGAGTGAGAAGTCGGAGTAGCTGTGATTCTGCAGTAGTCTGGGTCGCTAACTGGATGAGTGGGCCGGGGCGCTCCAGGAAGCACTGGGTGGTGCGTGGAGGGAGGGCCCGCGAGGTCGAGCTTCTCTGGGTGGCTCTCGGGGCTTATCTCGTGGCCTGCGTGTTTCCCCCGTCGACCTGGCCGAATGCAGCCCCCGATGAAGTTCTCACATGTTCTCCGGGCAACCCTGGCACGATCCGGCTGGATCCGTGTTGGCGGGTCCGTCTGCTACTCCTCTTCGGTCCCCCTGAAGCCCGTCAACATCGGGTTCGTAGTATGTTGTTGAGTTCCGGCGCGGCCGCCATCTTGGTTTCTTCGAATGGCGAAGGGGAAGCGGTTCGGTCGCTAAATTCTAGGAGAACGCTCCAGCGTTCGGAGGTCATTGTAGGCCAGGTTGTGCCTCATCGGTTCCGATCGCTGTAGATGGCATTGGCCACTCGGATACTCGGTCAGAACCGCTTGAATTTGGCGGCGGACATCCCACGGGCGGCCTCAAGGGAGCGACCACATCGATGGCGCTCCAAGCCACGCCCCCCCGGTGAGTAACTATTAATTACTCTTATGTCCTGTGGCCTTTCCTCCATACTGTCCGAAAGCAGCATCTGATTTAGAGCCCGCATCCAAACAGTAGTGCTTACAGAAAGCCAAAGGGGTTGCCGCCCTGCTGATGACCTGCCACGGGACCTGCCGCTGGAGTTCAACGGCCGTGGCATTGGCTCACAGTGCAGGCATGCATGTTAGCTAGAGGCGGTTTGTGCTGCCCCTCATAGGCCTCTTAGATGGCCGAAACCATCCACCTTGCTATAGAAGCCTTGGATACCTGATAACCGGGCCTTGACACCCCCCCAAAGGTGACAAACAGAGCATCCGACTTGCAGAAGCCCTCAGTCCAGTCCAGATAGAATTTCAGCGCTCGTCTGACATCCAGACAGTGCAAGACCCTCTGATCATCCTCCTTCGGGTCGGCTAAAAAACATAGGTAGGACTATCCTCATTCAGATGGAAAGCGGATTCTACCTTGGGTAGACACACTGGGTGTGTTCTCAGGACCACCTTATCCATGTGAAAAACAGTATAGGGTTCTGAGGCCACCAACGCCTGGATCAGAGCTGTTTTAATGGTGACCAGCCTGATGTCTGCGGACGCCATTGGCTCGAATGGTTTGTGCGCCAAGAAGCCTAACACTACATTGGAGGTCCCACATGGGGTGTGGTTTCTTGATCTGAGGGTAGAGCCTGGCGAGGCCCGTCAAACGTTGCTTGACCATCGGGTTGGAAGAGGATAAAACTCCCTCCTCCGAATTTCTCTAGGCACTTAAGGCCACCAGATAGGTGCTGCATGCAACCACCTACACGCCCGAGTGGTGAAGGTGTGCAGAGAAGGAGAGTACGTCATCCAACATGCACGTGAGGGGGTCCATCTACTTAGAGTCGGCCCAGTGACAGAACATAGACCATTTACTCTTGTACTGGCTCCTAGTAGCCTTCTTCCTAGCGCCCTGAATGATTTCTAGGTTAGCCTGTGATAGACCCAGGTTTTTCAGCGTGACCTGCTCAGGAACCATGCTGTAAGGGCTAACTTCTGCGGGGCGGGGTAGATGACCCAGCCCCCCCGTTGCGCCAGGAGATGAGCTGGGCCCAGCAGCAGGTGAATTGGAAGCCTGTCCGAGAGGCTGCGAAGCTCTGAGAACCACAGTCTCGCAAGCCACAATGGAGCTATCAGAATGATGCTGAGGTGACACGATTCCTTTATCTTGCAGAGCACCCTTTGGATCAGGGGTGTAGGAGGGAAGGCATACGCTGTCATGCCGCTCCACAGAATCTGAAAGGGTCACCCAGGGTGCCGGGGCCCTGTCCCTGCCAGGATACAAAGTGCTGGCACTTCTTGTCCCAGCAGGCAAAGAGATCCACCTGAGGATGCCCCCATTTTGTGAAGATCTCCAGCAGCACCTGATAGTTCAATTGCCACTCGTAATTGTCAGCTCCCAGTCTGCTGAGCCTGTTCGCTACAAGGTTGGCTCCCCTGAAAGGTGGATGTGACCTCAGGTAGATGTCCTCCAGGGCCCAGTCCCACATGCTGACCACTAGGTTGCACAGTGGAGGTGACCTGTTTGTTGACATAGTACATACTGGTGGAGTTGTCCGTCTGGATGAGGACGACCTTGCCCCCAAATGAGTGGAAGGAAAGCTTTGAAAGCTAGCTAGATGGCTTTCAGCTCCAGCCAGTTGATAGGAGACTCCTGCAGGGTCCAGACTCTGGACACTGTGGTTGTCCAAAGTAGCCCCCCGTCCAGCCTTCCAGGGAGGAATCCGTAGTAATGGTGACCTGCGGGGCTGGAATCCGGAAGGGCACGTCCGCAGGTTGCAGTCCCTGGACCACCATGTGAGGTCCGGGCGTAGAAATGAAAGAATGCTGACGAGCTCCGCTTGGGAACCCAGCTCCTGATTCAATAAGGCTGCGAAGTGCAGCTACAATCTCCTCATCTTGAGTCTCATGTAGGGTACGGCCAGTAGGACATATGTCATGATGCCTAATAAGTGTTGGTACCACCAGGCTGAGGTCACATCTCGGGTGAGGAAGTGAGTAGTGGCCCTCTTGATGGCCGTGACCTTGTCCTAGGAGGTCAAAATATGTCCCATATGAGGCCCAGAAAGGCCAGGCTGCAGCTGAGATTTCTTGAGGTTGACCGAAAACCCCAGCTCGTGGAGTGTGATCATACGGGTGGAGCAAGCGTGATGAACCGCCTTCAGAGAGCTTGCCCTGATTAGCCAGTCGTCCAGGTACGGGTTGACGCGGTGGCCCTGCGCCCCGAGGAGGGCTGCCACCGCATTCATGAGCCTGGCAAACACCCTGGGGGCTGAATTGAGGTTGAGGGTGGAAAGGTCCAACACAACTCTACGGCGAGCCTGGTTCTTCTTCTGTATGGCTAAAATCCTGGAATGGAAGCCCAATCCTCGCTGGGAGGCTGGGACTTCTTCCACGGCCTGGCTCTCGATGAGCGACCGAACTTCTGCCAACAGAGTTCCAGTCCCAATCTGCGGGAGTGGAGGAGAGGAAGGGATAGGTAGGCGATACCCTGTGGATGCAACCGAGAAGATCCAGTGGTCCGCAAACTTCTGACGCCAAGACTGTGCATGAAGGGCAAGCCTGCCCTCCACTGGATAAACATTGACATGAAGGTACGCGTCATGCCCTATTTCCCTCTGAGGATTTTGCGGGGTAGGGGGACTGAAGAAAGCCCTTGCTCCTCCCAGCCCCACCCTTTTGTTTTTTTTGCGCCGGTGTTGACTCAGCGAGCGGTCAGGCTGTCTGGACCTCCGTTCTTGGAAGCCGCGGAACCCTCCGAACGTCCATCCTTTGTCGGAGCGTTCTTGATGTGACTGGGTGTACGCCTTGGGCGTGGCCTTTGGAAGGATAAAGACCTTGCAGTTTGTGAACTGTTGTTCTTTTTATCCCACTCCTCATTGGTGGTGGAGTGAAAGAGTTCTCCCCCCTTGAATGAAAGTTCCAATATGCATTCCTGGACGTCTGGTTTAACCTTAATAGCCCGAAGCCAGGCAATCCTTCTCATGTCCGTGGTGATGCATATGGCCCGGCCAGAGGTGTCAATGTGGGCCACTGTAGACTCCATGTCTTGCGCCACCATTTAAGCCTCTGCCAGTCCTGCCTTGAAACGTGACTGGCCGTACACCGGAAGTTCTGGAAGGAAGTCGGACATTTCCCGCCATAGCCTCTGGTTAACTGCTGCCAGCATGGCATCCGGGTGGTTTGACGAAGATGCAGCGAAGCATTGAAATAAAGCTTCTTCCCTTAGGCCTCCAAGATTTTCTCCTCCTTGCCTAGCAGCGCCGAGGATGAGGTGGCCGAGGACGGCTGCGGCTTTGAATAGAGTGACGCCGCAGCAATCACGAAGAGTGTGGTTGAGGGTGGGTCGACAGCAAGAGTGGATCCCCCTCCATTTCCCTATACTTGGCGTTCATGCGCCGATTGACAGGCTGGGCCAAATGGAGCTTGAGCCACCCCTTTTTGGCTAAGGCGACAACGTCATTCTGCATTGGGATACCCGTTCTAGCCGCGGGGCGTAGAATGAGGACCTCTGCATGTATCCCCCTGCCTCCAGTTGTTCAACTTCAGGTTGAGTAAGGCCCAAGTACTCTGCCAGACATGTGAGTCGTTCGTGGAAGGCCTTAGCTGAGGATGGTGTGTCAGGGTCTTCTTTGTCTGTGTCCACCCGGGCGTCCGGCTGGTCCGGAGCAGGTGGAAGGGTGCGGGGGACCAAGGGCTAAGGTGTTGAAACCGGAGGCTGCAGCAGAGGCTGGTATGGAACTGCCTGAACTGTTGGAGGCAGGGGAGTCGGAATCGAAGGAGCCGGGGTGGGCAGCAAGGGCTGCACCAGGGCCTGCGGCGTTGGAGCCATAGGAGCATGCCCCTAATTACATGCCTAGGATGACCCCCATCGGAGATGATCTCATGAGCGTGAGGAACTTTTCAAAGAACCTGTCCTCGCAGGTCGGTGGGGTGGTAGTTGATATTGACTGGGTAGTGGGCGGCTGCTGGGGCCGGTGCGTGCTCTGTCTAGCTGGTTGTGGGGTAAACCTGCCCTGCAATGCTGATGGATAAGTTGTAGGCCACGTACCTGGTTGACACCAGTCCCACCTTGTAACTCATTCTCCCACCTGCTCCGTTCCTCTGGGAGGTATTGGACAAGCGGCCATCTTGTCTGGCACAGCAGCCATCTTGTCTAGCTGCATCCCATGTGCTGAAGTAATGGTGCCTGGGTCACTGGCCCCGGCCTCCTCCAGGACACTTGGCAATGGAGCATGAGACCTACCATGCACCTCTGGCCGAGGCCTGGTAGGCGTGTCGCCCTCGACGGAGTTGCCGGTAGTGCTGCGTGCAGGCCCCCCCTCGGACATGTTGCCAGTACAAGGGCTTAGCTCCTCGGGTGTACACCCGGAAAGAGAACCTTGCAGTCCCTCAGCACAATCTCCGGAAGGATCTACAGACCGCCTCGGCCTGGCGGCTGGTAGCTGAACTAGCCTCAGTACGCGTGCTGGTGTGAGAACCTGAGAGGTTCCTCGCATCTGGGCGTTTCTTTGGAAAGTAGTCAGCCTTGCAGGGTGTGCTGGAAAAGAGTGGCCCACCCTTGGGCCATGACTTATGTCTGACGAAGTTCTTCAAGTCCTCTGGAGTCCGAAGAGCTTTCCCCCACCTAGTTAGTCTGTCCTTCAAAGCGCACAAAGAAAGTGCTTTGCACGCAGTGCAACCTTCCCATCTTTGGTCGGAGACAAGGCAGCGGAGGCAAAGAGCGTGGGGATCTGATGTAGGGAAGAGCCCCTTGCAGGCTGGATACCTGCTGAATACCACTGAAGTAGACATGCGCGGGGGGTGGAGGGGGGCCTGGGGGCTCGGCGGTTAGCGTAGCGCCAGAGGATCTGGAATAGACTCCGAAACCCCAGAGCCGTTGGGCAACTAGCTCCATCGCTCCTTTTCGCAGCATGGCTGAACCTCTTTCCGGAACTGAGGGATGTGCTGCTCCTGATGGGTAACCGGAGGGATCTGCAGACACCTGCGTTGAAACTCCAGTGTGTGTCCCCGGGCGAAAACATCCAGCACCCATCTGTCGGTGGTGATCTTTCTCAGACTCTCTGACTAACTTAGTCAGCCAGCCTCTCACCGGGGTGCACGAGGAGAGGGGCTGACATCCCGGCCGGTTCAGCCTTGCTTTGGCACTGGCGTCCTACCCTGCGGGCGATGACGATGCTGTCCTCCGCTACTGTAGGCCTGGGAACTGCCTATGTAGGCTTCCTGCATTGAGGATCTGGAAAGCTCCCGGTATAATGTTGAGAAACCTTTTGAAGACCTGCTCTATTTTCCCATGGAGGAGCAAAGAAATGAGTGGGGCTGCTGGAGAGTGTCTAGGGAACGGGCCGTCTCCGAATCCGTATTGATGGCCTGGAGGGACTTGACCTTCCCAAACAGATTCTCCCTGTAAAGGGCATGTCCAGCACCTTCGCTTGGACCGCCTGATGGAAATTTGTGGCTTTCATCCAACCTTGGCAAATATATGGGAGGATAGGTCTTTAGGACTCCCCCTCCCCCACATTGCCCACCTACGTGAGGCTCATAACTCGTTGGCAGCCCCCCATGCACCTGGGCCCGGGAGGCAGGGTGGCTGCGAACCGACACATGAGGCTGCACGGCCCGTAGTGTAGCATAACATAAGACACCATTTTATAACACACCAAGACTCCATTTTGAGCACACTGAACCCAGGCCCCAGTAGAACAGCCTGCGTACAAAAACGTGGCCCCCACTTGACCGCGCACAGAGTCCTGCACCCCCCCCCTCCCCTTCCCTTCCTCCCTCCATGGCAGATCCGCTGAAGGCCAGTTCTCACGAGCAACTAGACGCGAACAAGTAACAGAACAAACACTATCATTTACCTTCCGCAGTACATCATTGCCCTGGGAGTGACCGGACTTGCAGTTGAGGTGTGGGAAAGAACAAAAGTCGTCCCTATCAAGTATACACCGACCCTGCGCCTAACCTCCCACGCTTGTGATATATGGTGCTCATGACCCCCAGCCCTGTTCTCCCAGATGAAGTGTTAACCATATATGCTAAACTCTTGAGTCTCTCAGTCTTATCCATGCTGCTAAAGGATGGGTGTTAAAAAGGGTTAAAACGTATAATGCAAGTCACTCATACTAAAGCAAGGTGACCCCCGCCCTCCCCCGAGACACCTTCATTTTCTAAGGCCCAGTGAACGACCACTTGAAAATCTGCTTTGTACCAACTAATGTGTTGCTGCTATTGTAACAAAGACTAACGGAAAAGCAATATATAAAATACTTGTGTATGATGTGGTGAAATATGTTGTATTGCCACCTAGGGCATTGAGCCAGTCCTTACTAAAACTGAAATGTTAGATTAACACATTGCTTTCTTGCTCCCGCGTATGTAACCCAACCTGATACTACCTCACGTTTGTTATAAATTCATCTTTCTCATGAATTGCAAGCATAAGACAGATTAATGTAATATATGTGCCAATGAAAAACCGCCATTGTTATGACCCTATTAATGTATGCACAGGGAAACGGCAGAAATTTATAATTTACCTAATGCCCCCATCCCCAACATCTGTATTTGTGGAGTCCAGTGAATAAGAGACTCGCACAAAGTTACAAGGCCATCTCCCCCCCTCCACCAGCCAAGGCCCGCCGGGGCTTGCTGGTGCTTGAACAGCACAGCTTCACCTCCCCACATTCCTGCTGGACCCGCTCCAAGTATTTACCTCCCCCATGTCAAAGGCCGCCATACAACCACTGTGCACTGCCATGGCCAGGCCAAATGAATTACGAGCTACCCGGTCCTAAATCCCGCCGCCTTTGAGGGGCCAGCTATGTGCCCCCCTGACCTAATGGTATTCCAGTTCACCCCAAATTCAACAGACCACGAAGACCGTTATCAGTCTTTGTGCAAACATCCCCCAGAGTCAACATTTACAGCATCTAACAGGATAAAATGATGAAGGTAGCTTGACCTGTGCCCCCTTGATAAGATGCCTGGACCCATGAGACTGGTCCCTTTGTGAATTACAACTTTACGATGAAGTATGGAGGAAGCCTCTTATTGCGTACTGCTTTCTTGTGTCCTCACAATGTGTTAGAAGTTTTTACATAACAACCTGGCATAGAAGAGTGTGATGAATGTGTATGAAAGGCCACAAGGGCAAGTTCTAGAACCAAAGTGGTGAATATCCGTTGACAGCCAGTGCCCTGGAGCTCCACCCCGACGAGCCCAGCTGAACTAAGTACTTTATGATGCCACCACGTGGATCCCCGCAAATCATGGAGCACCGAGCGTATAGACATAGTAGCTAGACGTCGCCATCCAATCCCCAAGACTATGTGGCCCCTATAGCTTAGCTCATGCATGACGTGTATTTGTAATATAACTGACTGTCTTTGCTATTGTCAGACAAAGCGCTCTCAGAGTTTGTAGAGTCCTTTGCATGCCCTATATTGATTTAGATAAAACCTTTTCATTTAAACCGCACTTGGTCCTGGTCTCATTCCCTCCTAAGTTGCGTCTTTTATTGCCTCTCATTGAGGGGGGTTAACTGCCTTATTGGGGGGACGCTTACTTTCACAACTAAGGCAGACACCATACCCCCATCTGCCGGAAACCCGTGTCAGCGACATCCAATGCAACTGTGAGGGCATGATACAGCGCCACTTCCCCTTCCTGAGAGTGATTGCCTCCATCTTCTCGTTGGGGAGGAACTCCAGAATCGGCTGCAGCTTGTACCACAACTCCCTGTCGTATCTGGTCAGGATCGCTGGTGCCTTGGCCGCCTTGATAGTGGAAGATGCGGTGTAAATCGTCTTCTTTCCCATGGCGTCCATGCTTTTTCTCTCGCTGTCTGGAGGGAATGAAGAAAATTAGGACGGGTTGGCCCACAGTTTCCTCGTGGCTGCCAATACCACTGAATGCGGCAATGGCTGTGACCTAAGACACTTGGGTGCAGAGTCCGGCACCCTAAACT
This sequence comes from Ambystoma mexicanum, assembly GCF_040938575.1. NCBI lineage: Eukaryota > Metazoa > Chordata > Amphibia > Caudata > Ambystomatidae > Ambystoma > Ambystoma mexicanum. Next base: position 647,448,973 of record NC_090923.1, read on the forward strand.
TCTCCAGTCTATCCCGCTTGGCTGCCGCTGTGTAAGGGTTCTTCATGAGGGCCAGGCCCTCCTCCCAAACATCATCTAGAAAGGGCACCGCCATGATAGTCTTCCTCTTGGCCTCGCGCCTTTGATACAAGAAGCCCTCCTTTGTTTCCTCGGGCACCAGCTGGAATAGCTCGGAGGCCCTGGCGATCTTGGAAACAATTGCACCTCATCTGGTGGTGACACCCTGTGTGGAGAATCCAAATGTGTCAATTCACCAGTTTAGGTGGGGTAGAGGACTTGCTCTTTGAAGAGGAGCTTAACTGTCAGCTGGCAATGGAGGCGGAAGGTGATGCTGATCGCACCCTATCCACTTTGGGACCTGCTTTCATGGTGAACCTGGTCGACTCAGACTTGCGGCTCTTAGCCTTATCTTGGGCCCCCATAGGACCTCGAAGACTGCTCCTCAGATTGGCCGGTCCTGGGCGAGGCATGAATGTGCTCGGAGCACAGGTCAGAGGCCTTGGCATTAAGCCATGCTGCCAGCCTACTACGCCGGTCTCATTTTCTTGGGGAATCCGAGGCATATCTCACACACTACCTCCTTGTGGTCCAGGTGCAGGCAGTAGAGGCACTGAAGTTGCTTGTGCTCCACATGGTCGTAGGGCGCCAAGTAGGCCCAAAGGCCTTTGTCTAATCTTTGATGATCTTCACCCTTGAGGGGTGCGGAACATCACGACAAGGGGTCCCCGCTGTCGGCAGATGAAGAAAAGAGCACACAGGCTTCTTTGGAACAAAAATAGAACTTTTTCTGTCGAAAACACGACAGCGCAGGAGGAGGAAGGAACAAGTTACTTACATGTAACTGTTGTTCTCCAGCATGGGTCTGGCATGGATTCACATGCTCATGAATATTCCCCGTCGTCAGGCTGGGAATCCTCGGTAAAGAAAAAATCAGTATCAGTTTCGTTTCGTTTCTGATCTGTCTTTCGTAGTAGTAACCAATCACTGATCTCTGCGTCATACTGACCACAGCCAATGACTGCCCTCTACCTAAGCCCCGCCTCTGGCAGCCATCTTCAGATTTGGTAGCACGTGAAGTGGCAGTATGACCAAGTGAAGAGCCGCAGAGGGGTAGGCGGGAGGGTTCGCATGTGAATCCATGCCAGACCCATGCTGGAGAACAACAGTTACAGGTAAGTAACTTGTTCCTTCTCCAGCATGGGGTCTGGCATGGATTTACATGCTCATGAATAAAGAATACATAGCAGTACACACATGCACAACCACGGGAGGTGGCAAAGGCTCAACATTAAGCATTACATCAAACTCAACATTAAGCAATTCTTACCTCCTCACCAGGCTCACCTTAGGCGAACAGGTTGCGCAGCACTGCTTGGCCGACCCTGGACTCCTCCCTGGAATCCCGGTCGACGCAGTAGAATTTCGTGAAGGTGTGCGTCGACCTCCACGTAGCAGCCCTGCAGATGTCCAGCAAGGGCACACCAGATAGGAACACGGTGGTAGCCGCGATCGCTCTGGTGGAATGGGCTCTCGGACGGCCAGGCAGCGGTCGGTTTGCCAACCGATGACAGTACATGATACAGCCGGAGAGCCATCTGGAAATGGAGGCCTTTGAGAGAGCCTTCCCCTGATTGACAGGTCCAAAGTTCACAAAAAGTTGTGACGTCTTCCGAAAACCCTTTGTGCGGTCCACATAGAACTTCAGCGCTCTAGCCACATCCAGCGAGTGCAAAGTCCTTTCGGCCGGCGACGAAGGCGACGGGAAGAAAACAGGCAACACCAAGGGTTCGTTGAGGTGGAAGTCCGACGGCACATTGGGCATGAAGGAGGGGTGCGTCCTGAGCACCACCCTCGTGTCGTGAAAAGTCAAGTAAGGTGGCTTGCAGGAAAGGGCCTGGATCTCTCCCACTCGTCGTGCGGAGGTGATGGCCACAAGGAACGCTGTTTTCCACGACAAGAACTTCAACGGAGCCGAGTGCAGAGGCTCGAACGGAGGTCCCATGAGCTTGGTCAGCACCACGTTGAGCTCCCACGCCGGGGCCGGAGCCTTCACCGGCGGGAACGATCTGAACAGTCCCTTCATGAATTCTTTCACCAGACGATGAGACCACAAAGACCTCCGTCCCGTGGTTCTGGTGTATCGGGAGATCGCAGCAAGATGAATCTTGATGGACGCGTGAGCCAGCCCAGCCTTGGCCAGCGTCAGAAGGTACGGCAGTACTTGAGGAGCCGTAATCCGTAGAGGGTTAATCTTCTATGTGTGGCACCAGACAGAGAACCTCTTCCATTTGTGTCCATAGCATTTAAGAGTTGAGGACGCCCTGGCCTTTGCAAGAACCTCTCTGCAGTCGGCCGGTATGTCGTATCCTCCAAACTCCAACGCTGCAGGAGCCAGGCCTGCAAGTTCAGCGACTTCGGGTCGTGATGGAGGATGGTGCCTCCTTCCCTGGAGAGAAGATCCGCGTCCACTGGCAGCTTGATTGACGGGGACGCTGACAAGTTCAGAAGGTCCGGGAACCATATCTGCCTCGGCCACGCAGGTGCGACGAGGATCATCCTGCACCGTGACCTCTTGAGCTGGTTGATGAGCCGGATCAGCAATGGCGGGAACGCGTATAGAAACAGGCCCTCCCAGGGGAACGAGAAAGCATCGCCCATGCTCCTCGGCTGGGGAAACCTGCTGGCGAACCTCCGGCACTTGGAGTTCGTCGCCGTCGCGAACAGATCTATCTGGGGAGTGCCCCACCGTCGGAAGAGGCGGCCCACTAGATCCCGTCGTAGTTCCCACTCGTGGCATGAGCGCAGTTCTCTGCTGAGCGAGTCGGCGATGGTGTTTTTTATTCCTGCCAGATGCAACGGCACCAGAAACATCCCTCGGGCGACGGCCCAATGCCACAGATCCTGCGCCTCCCTGGACAGGGCTGGGGATCTAGTACCGCCCTGCTTCCTGATGTAGAACATGGTGGTGGTGTTGTCAGTGAAGATCCTCACCACCTTGCCCTTGAGGGACGGAAGGAAGGACCTGAGGGCCCAAAACACTGCACGGAGCTCCAAGACGTTGATATGGAGGGACTTCTCCGTCGGGAGCCAAAGGCCTCTCGCGTGCAGATTTTCGGTGTGCGCTCCCCACCCTTCCAGGGAGGCATCCGTGGTCACTGTCTCTTGGTGGTCGGGGGTCTGGAAGTACACACCCGCCGTCAGATGCGCGCGGGTGCCCCACCACCGGATTGCTCGTCGGAAACTGTCGTAGAGTGTGATCCTCTCCTTGAAGCTGCCCGTCCTCTGGATCCAACGCGCGTCCAGGAACTCCTGTAACGGGCGCATCCGAAGCCTGCACAGGCGTACGAGATAAATGCAAGAAGACATCATTCCGAGGAGGGATTTGATGGACCTCACTCTGGCCGCGTCCGCAACCAGCATCCGCTGTACCTTGCCCAAGATGGCCCTCGTCCTTTCCTCCGACGGAGAGGCCAGAAGCGACACTGTGTCGAGCTTCGCTCCCAGAAACAGTGCGACTTGCTAGGGCACCAGGTGGGACTTGGCGTAGTTTATGGAGAATCCCAGGTCCGTGAGTAGTTGGACGGTCCTTGCCGTGTGCTCCACGGCGAGCTCCTTCGTCTTTGCACGGATGAGCCAGTCGTCCAGGTAGGGGTAGACGTGGATCCCTTCTCGCCGCAGCTGCGCCGCCACCGGTGCGAGGCACTTGGTGAACACCCTGGGTGCCGACCTCAAACCGAAGGGAAGGGCTTTGAACTGGTAGTGACGCCCTTGGACCACGAACCTGAGAAACTTTCGGTGCCCCTTTAGGATGGGGATATGGAAGTAGGCATCCTCCAAATCCAACGACGACAGGAAATCGCCCTCCTCCAGCTGACCCAGGACGTGTTGGAGGGTGACCATCTGGAACTTCTGTGCCTTGATGAATTTGTTCAGTCGTCGTAGGTCCAGGATGGGACGCCATCCTCCTGTCTTCTTCTTCACGAGGAAGTATCTTGAGTAAACTCCGGAGCCCCGAAGCCTCTTTGGGACGAGCTCGATGGCGCCCTTCTTGGGCATCGCCTTTACCTCCAAGAGAAGTTGAGGGACGTGATGTTCCTTCCTGGCCACAGGGGGAACGCGCGGGCACTTCTTTAGCAACTCGAGCGCGTGACCCTGAGCTAGGGCGTCCAGCACCCAACGGTCGGTGGAGATGGACTCCCACACGCTGACTAAGCTCGCCAGCCGGCCTCCCACCGGGGTGCTTCGGTGGGGGCCCGCCCCGCGGCCGGTTCAGTCCTGCTTCGACGAGGCTTTGCCGCCTTGCCCTCCCTGGCGACGACGACGGGGTCCGCCTGACCTGCCTCGTCCCCTGTAAGCTTCCTGAGACGACGAGCGGGCCGCTTGACGGTAGGTGGAAAATCTGCCGCTGGAACCTTTGGAGGCACCCTGTTTGCCTCCGCCGCTCCGAAAGGGCGGCCGCCTTTGCTGGAGAACCCCCAGAGCCCGGGCCGTCTCCGTGTCCACCTTGATGGCTTGAAGGGAATCGTCCACTGTTTTACCAAACAGGTTGTTTCCGTCGAACGGCATGTCCAAGACTCTGGTCTGCACGTCCTGACGGAAGTCCGTAGCCCTGAGCCATCCACGCCACCTAAGGCACACACCGTTGCCCAACTGGCGGAATCCAGTGTCCGCGATGTCCGTCGCGATCGTAATGACGTGGTCCGACGCCACCTTTCCTTCCTGCAAGATCTCTAGGGCCTCCGCCCTCTTGTTGTCCGGTAGGAAGTCCAACATGGGGGCCAGCTTGTACCACAACTCCCTGTCGTAGCGGGCTACGATAGCCAAGGCGTTGGCCGCCTTAATCGTCGTCGCTGCCGACGAGATGACTGTGTCCCATCGTGCCCGATTTCTTACCCTTGCCGTCCGGCGGGGTGGTCGACGTCGAGGCCGCGTCCCCCCCCGCTTTCCTTCCTGGCCGCCGCAGAGACGTCCGAGTCCGGGGTCGGCTGTGCCCGGAGGCACAAGGGGGCAGCGTCAGGGACCCTGTACTTCTTCTCGTACCATCCCTTCTAGCCGGCGTCATGGATGGGTTCTTGAGGAGGGCGAGGCCCTCATCCCAAATATCGTCCAGTAGAGGTATAGCGAGGACCGTCTTCCTCTTGGCCTTGCGACGTTGATAAAGGAAAGCTTCCTTCTTCTCTTCCGGGCAGAGCTGGAAAAGCTCGGATTCCCTGGCGATCATGGAGTGAAACGATCCAATCTCGTCGGGCGGGGAAGCCCGGGTGGGAGGGGACGACGGGAGATCCTCATCGTAAACCTCGTCGTCCGTACCCGTCGCGGCCGTGTCAGTCCCCGTATCATCCCCACGTGTCGTGGATGGGGAGGAGGGCTGAACAGGGCGCGATGGCTGAAAGGGAGGTGGAGGATGAATCCTCCTTCTCTTAGGGGGAGGGCTCCCAGAAGGGCCTGGTTCCGGGTCCCCCGTCGGGAGCGGTTCCCCCGTCGGTGGTAACGGCAGTCTCGTCCTTATCTCACAGCATAAGGACTGAATAGCCAACAAAATGGCTTCCGAGTTGTCCTGCGGCACTGGTTGAGGGGAGTCCGACGGGCGGTCAGGAGCCCCGTCGGCACCCTCGACGTTCTCGTCGTCTCCTACGTCGGGGTCCCTCCCAACAGGCTGGTCTTCTTCCACGCCAACGCCGTGGCTTAAGACTTCGATCAGCTCCTCCTCAGAGGTTGAGGCCGAATCCACGACAGCCTCCTGCCCCCCCTTTTTCTTCTCCATCGGAGGTTTCACGGGGGTCCTGTCGATGGGCAAGAAAGAGGACTCCCTCCGCGGTGGCAGGGAGACTCTGGGCCCCGAGGTCGCCACCACTGGTGTAGCCTCCACAGGCTGAGCCAGGGCCGCAGCGACTGTCTCGATAGAGGCCTTGGCCGGATGGATTAAGGCTTTCACCACCCTAAGTGCGCTCACCGCCTTCTCCATGGGGGGAGGGTCACAGCCTCGCTCCCCCTCCGATGGGGCCTTCGAGCTCGACCGGGGTCTCTCTAGAAGCTTCGCCGGGTGCTCAGCCTTCCTCTTACCCGAGCCAGAGCGTTGGCTCGTGGTTGATGGCGCCAGGGAGGATGCGCCCTGCCTGGCGCCCGTAGAGCCCGACCGTTCGGCGCTCCCGGTGCCAGCGGACTCGCGGTGCTTGGCCTTCTGTTGGACCCCCGTCGCCGGGGCGCCCTCAAAGGTCTTAGAAGACTGCTCGGATTTCTTCTTCTTCTCACCTGACGGGTTCTTTCCTTCCAGCCAGTTGGCGAGACGTTGGTGGCGGTCCTTCATGGTCCGCTCCGACATATTGCCGCAAAACGCACAGTCCTTCTCCACGTGCGTCTTGTCCTCATGTAGGCAGTAAAGGCAAAGGGAGTGTTCGTCCTCCTTAAAGACATTATGAAGCTGGCATCCAGGGCAGACCCTGAACAGCTTTCCGCGCGTCGAGCTTCCCTTCTCCTGGGCCATGTCCGAGATGGGCCTGTGAAACTTCTGGAATCCTCCAAAAGCGTGGCTCGACGAAAACTCCACCCTTGAGGGGTGTAGACGAATCCGACACGGGTCCCCGTTAATCGGATAAAGAGACGGTGGAGCTTGAGGCTCTTTGACCGAAAAAAGAGGTTTTTTTTTTGAGAAAAAAAACGTGAAAAAAGCACTAATGCTCGAGAGCAATAGCACGAGGATCCCAACACTTGAACGTGCGGTAAAAATCTGAAGATGGCTGCCAGAGGCGGGGCTTAGGTAGAGGGCAGTCATTGGCTGTGGTCAGTATGACGCAGAGATCAGTGATTGGTTACTACTACTAAAGACAGATCAGAAATGAAACTGATACTGATTTTTTCTTTACCGAGGATTCCCAGCCTGACGGGGAATATTCATGAGCATGTGAATCCATGCCAGACCCCATGCTGGAGAAGGGATGTAGTAGAAAAAAACCTTAGTTTTGGGTCGGGATGAGAAGAAGAAAATGGAAGTTCATACAGGACTGGGGTAGCAGAAAGTCAGTGGAGAAGAGTGGCGAGTGTTAGTGAAAGATGACAAAATTCTGAGCGTAATCAGTGTAGAAGTGAAAGATTAAATGAGGCCATAAGTTCAATAAAGAGTTACAACATAGAGGAAGAAAAGGAGGGGGCCCAAGACAGAACTTTAGGGAATGCCAAAATGGAGAGATAGTGTAGGGAGATGTGAGATGATCCTTCATATGACATCACTTCTCCATGAGCCCTTCTCCATGAGGCTAGGGAGGTGAGGCCGCTAACCGGTCGCCCCCCCCCCCAATGGTGGCGATATGTAGGAGGATCTCATGGGGAGGGACCTCCCTCCTGGGGACAAGTATGTACCTCTGGGACATGGCCCATTTATCGCCAAACCCCACAGGCCAGTAATGACGGCCAAACCTTCCGTCAGAGACAATGTGTTATTGTAATGTGGCTAACAGTCTCACTATGATACTTCGACGAAGAACCCAAGAATGCCATCGGCAAGCATGAAGAGTGTTCGGCCAGCTGTTGTCAATCCAACTGACATTCCGCGGGGGCAGTCCCAGCTACTTAAACTAAGCAGTAAAGAATGACAATTAACGCAACCTCTGGAGCAAGAGTGATATCCGGAAGGAGAAGACAGCGAGTTGGAAACTGGGCGTTGGAAGGCTGTGCCAAAGCAGCGGTGTGAAGGGACGAGAAGGAACCCGCGGGACGCAAGGAAACCGCCCCGGCTGTCGGCTGGGAGCCGACTACCTTGAAGCTGAGAATCAGTGTGGTGGTGGCGTCACCTATGGTGGGTGGACTGTGCAGTCCAAGAACTATGCTGAGACCGCCAACACTAGCCTACGGCGGTGTCGCATAGGTGATTGTATGGGAATTATGAGGAATTGGGATGGTTGTGTTACCTGTAAAGGGTGGATCGTCCTTGGTGTGAAACTTGCACCCAGACCGCCAGCAGTAACGGGCTGCAAAGTCAAGCGGGCTAAAGAAAAGCAGAAGAGAGAAAGAACAAACCTACCACCTCTGGTGAAACAGGTGAAGCGTTCCCCAACAGAAAGTAAAAGAAAAAAAAAAAAAAGAAAGAGTCCAGGAGGGTGCCAGGAAAACTTGAGAAGGAGAAATCAAAAGACAAGAGTGAAGAGTGAAGTAGATTATTTTGTGAGGCAACTCCCTGCTCAGTTACATAGGACTGTGGTATTGAAGAGTCGAGAAGTACTCTGGGAGCCTCTTCCTCATCACAGTGGGGGGGGGTCTGGGGGGGGGTGGAGGGGAGTTGAAGGACAGTGCTCAAATAAGGACAACACTAAACATGGAGAGAACTTATAAGATTGATGAAGAATCTAAAATTGAAGTAACACATCGAAGAGTCAAGGAAAGCTCAGGAAGTTTCTCCCTCGTCCCGGTGGAGCAAGTTGAAAGACAGTGTTTCAAGACAAGAAAAACCTTCTAATAGCCGATTATAAACTAGGAGAAGGGAGACATTCTCCTAGTTCAGTGATATTTCTGAGCACCGGTGTGCAACCTAAACTTGACAGACTTTTACCCAGGAGAAGGGAGTCATTCTCCTGGGTTGGGAAAACTTTTTCCTCAGTTTAGTAATTTGGTGAAACAGGAATTTCAGAAGTACAGTAAGCATAAATCAGCATCCTTTGGAAATTGTCTCAGAGCATCGAGACAACACGACCTTCACAGCCTTCCTCAAAGCCGAGAAAGGCTACATATGCCAAACGTTTTTTGCGTCAACACTGGATCACCCAAAGAGTGTTTTCCCCCCTTTTCCCTTTTTGTTTTCACCAAGAAAAAAAGGACAAAACCCTTAACCCCTATGTTTTAGTGGTACAGATAGTTTAGAGGTTTGGACCAGGACGGATAATTGTTAATTTTTCGAACAAAGACAGACTTCCTAACAAACTCGAGTTTTAGTTTGGTTGAGGTAGGGAAAACCACCTTGAGAGAGGAAGAGATAGGTCACCACAGAGGTTTCCAGACCAGGAAACAGAATTAATAAAGTTACTCAACTTAGTGACTACCTTACTCCTAGTCCATAGTCCCCTTTCCTCCATACTTGTGGGACATTCCGTCCTTCGTGACGGGAGCACTTTTGTAAAAAAGCTTCAAAAATTTTGAATTTTTGTCCTTTTATTTTTACACAGGGTATCAAATGTGGCCGTAACTCCGCCCTCCTGAGCTCTGCCCTGCGCATCGCCCTTCAGTCCTTTTCTATCAACAGGTCTGAGACCATTTAAGCAATAATAGAGGATACTTATTATAGGGGACGGCGGGCGGGCGTATGCAGGAAAGGGGACTACGAGTAAGGCAGTCACTTCAGTGAGTAACTTGATACGTCCAATCCCCTTTCCTCCATACTTGTGGGAGATTCTCAAGCACACACCATAGCTAGTACGGGTGGATGGAAAACCCCCTTACTGGAATACGTTCTGGAGAACAGCCTGGGCAAATTGGGCATCAGCCCTGGTGCTCAGGTAAAGCTGATGGGGAGGCCCACGAAGCCGCCTTGGCAATGGACTCCCAAGGGACATACTTTTGGAAAGCAACAGAAGTAGCTTTGCCACAGACTAAATGTGCATGGATGCTCTTCGGTGGTTGAAAGGCTTTGAATGCTATAGGCTTCTGAAAACATGAGGCAATCCAGCAGGGAATAGTTGTTTTGGAAGCTGGTTTCCCCTTCAGGTCGAATTTGAGAGAGTTGAGGAGCTTCTGAGTTCACTCGTTCTATTGAGGTAAAACTTCAGGGCTCGCCTGATGTTCAAGTTGTGTAAAACTCTCTCTGCATCAGATGCAAGGTTAGGAAAGAAGACCGGTAAGGAGAAATGTAAATCGGTAACCACCTTAGACAGGAAGGAAGGATGACTGCGAAGTACAACCTTACCCCTATGGGAAGTGAGGAACGGATGTTCCACGGAAAGAGCTTGGAGCTCACTAACTCACCTTGCCGATGTTATTGCGATCAGAATGGTAACCTTCCAAGAAAGGTACCCAAGATCGGTAGTGGCCATGGGTTCAAAAGACTTCTGGCATAACGCCCCGACGGGAAGAGATGAAGAGATGGAGACCAGCAGAATGAAAAGGAAAATCTGTCCATGGACAGGTAGGCCAAAATAGCGGATAAGTAAGTTCTGCATAACAGAACATGGATGCCAGAAACGGTCAGATGATACACAAAAGATAGAACTGTGTCCCACGAAGGTTGCCTGGGATCAAGCGGTTTAGCTAAACACCAATGGCAAAACCGGAGCCATTTGACTCCTGTACTGAGCCCTCGTAGAAGGCTTCCAGCCACTTGAATAATGCACACATTGTCTTCAGAGAGATAAAACCGTGTTAGCGATCTGAAATCGGGCACCAGGCCCCCAATCTGAACGATTGTGGGGAGGGGTGCCGCATCTGGTGAATGCTCTGGAGAAGCAGATTGTGAATATGCGCAATCTGATCAGGTAAAGTTCGACAGATGCTGTAGTTCCGAAAACCAGAATCTGGCTGGCCACCAAGGAACCTTGAACAGCAGAGTGCAGTTCGATGTGCTTCTGAGCTTGCAGAGCGACCGATGGATCAGAGGTAATGAAGGAAAAGCAGTAGCTTTCATGCTGTCCCACGAAATCTCATGGGCGTGACCCAGGGAGGACATTCCGAGCCCATCCCTGGACGCATAAAGAGGCAGTTTCTTGTTTGAAGAAGTTGTAAAGAGGTCCACCTCTGGAGTGCCCCATTGATGAAAAATGTTGGAGAGGACATTGCTGTTCATCTCCTACTCGTAACTGTTGCCGACTGGCAACTGAGTGAATCTGCGGCCACATTGATGCAAACCGGGATGTGTACAGCCTGGAGTCAAACATTGCGCTGGATGGCCCAGTCCCGACTTTGTATGGCAAGATCCACAAGGAGAGAGGACTTGGTGCCACCCTGCTTGTTGATGTAAAACATCACCACTGAATTGTCAGTGCGAACACAAACTACACTGTTGCTGTAAGGGCAGTATTCAAAATGGCCACCATGGTCTGCAGATGTTGGCGGCCATTTTGCCAACACCTGGGGCAAACTGCATAACAGGAGCAAGTGAGGCAATAGTCTCCTCAGGGGAGTCAGGGGCCTTGTGTGCCATCTTAGCCTTGAAACAAGGAACCTCGGCAGAGCCAGTACTGGCAGATCTACGGTGCTTACTCGACATGTTAGGTACTGCCCCAGATTTAGCCTCTAGTCGAGGATCCTCGGCAGAGCCGGTACTGGAAGGCCTGTGGTGTGTGACCGCCTTCTTTCGCCCCCTCAACAGAACTGGTATCACCACGGCCGTGCATGTGGGAAGGCTGAGGGATATACCTTACAGCCAAGACCCTCGATGAGGGGCCCTCAATTCTGTTGGTGTCCCAATTAGCCCCAATAAGGGGAATCTAAGGTTTAACCTCGGTATATATAGTCACCTCGAGAGGCGCCTTGAGCCTAGACTCGGTACAGTTCGCTCCAGATGCGGAAGCATCAGGGCGAACCCTAGGATCCAGAGTCACAGAAGAAATGGGCTCAACCTTAGCCACCAAACGGGGAGCTTCGGAAGAAGATCCGGTTTTGGCAGACCCGCTGCGGGGGCCCTCGGAGCATTCACTGGTGCGCCTTGTCAAGCTGTGACCAAAAGGGAGCACCCGGCACTGAAAATGTTCCCCTCCCAGAGAGAACTGCAGATATTTCTGATGCGGCCTCCATATCAGGATGTGCATGTATGCATCCTGAAGGTCCACTACACTGAGCCAGTCACCCTTCCGAAGAGAGGACTTTATTTGGCAAGGCGTGATCATCTGAAATTTCTCTTGGGGAAGAGAAAGATTGAATTGGGAAAGATTGAGGATAGTGCGCAGGCCAGCCTGACTGGGTTTAGGCACTGAACAGACTAGAAGACTAGAGTAGAAGCCCTCCCCTTGCTCCCCGAGGGGGAACAGGTTCCACCGCCTTGAGGTCTAGAAGTTTCTCTACCTCGTCTCTGAGGGAGGGCGTCCCGATCTGTTGGAAGGGAGGGTTGAAGGGTGGGGTAAGGCAAGGCAAAAGCCCGCCTGAGCGATGGACAACACCCACCAGTCTTCGGTGATGTCTGTGTATAAGGGGCCTTTAGCTGGAGCTTTCGTCAAGACCTATAAGGATTTGGCGGTCTGGGTACTCGCTTTGGTCTTTGTGAGCTCCTCATCGGTAGAAGAGTGGAACAATTCCTTGCCATCAAAAGGAAGGTGCAGTACTTCGTCTTGCACTTCCTTTGTGGAGCCACGCCTGGCGGAAAGTGTCAACTACTACCATAAGGCCGCCAACGGAGGTATCTACGTGGTGTGACGCAGCTTCCAGTAGATCCTGCGCCAGCACTCTGGCAACAGACAAACCGGCTTTAAAGTCATCTAGCCTATCGGCAGGAATGCACTCCTGGAAATCGGCTCTTTCCACAGCCTCAGATTGACCGCCGCCAGGAGGAGCTTGGTGTTCGCTTGACGAAGCAGGAAAGCCGAATTGGCAAAGACCTTCTTGCCCAAGGAGTCCAGAAGTTTATCCTCCTTGGACAGTTTTGGCCCATTGCTGTTTAAGATGCAGAGGCCGGCTTGGACTGGGGGTGGCCGCTGCCACCACCATGGAGGACGGGAACGGACAAGCAGATAAGGCTATCTCCTAAGAGGTGTGAAGCTTGTATTGAGCGGTAATTCTCTTGTTCATGTGGAGCCCACTGTGGGGTTAATCCCAGACTTTGCGGGCCTCAGCCAAGACGTCCTTCTGGAAGAACAGGCCGTTGCACCCTTGAGGTGACAGGGTAAAAGCTCCCGACAGCACCCCCTCCTGAGGAGTTGGGGCTTCAGCTACTGGAATGTCAAGAAGGGCCATCAGATCCAAGACTTGGCCATAGTATGCTCTCACCGAGCGGGGCTAGTCATCACTGTCCTGATCTGCTTGAGGCTCATCCAGCGAGGCGGGGACAGAAGACTGCTCCACCACACACCGCCTCAGGTTTAAAGTGTTGTCCTGGTCCGCTGGGGCCTTCCCTATAGGAGACAACAGGGGCAGAGGAGGGAGAGATGGAGGAGGTCCAGAAGGAAGTGGTGGAGGCAGTGACACCACCGGAGCCTGCATTGGGACAGTCGGGGCAGAAGGTGGGACAGGAGGCTCAGGGTACATTTCCCTGAAAAGACGCTTGAAATATGCTTTCATAGGGTCATGAGCATTTGAAACGTCCCAAAAATAATCCTCAGCCGAAGTCTTTGGCGCTGGTACAGGCAGAGGCCGCTCGTGAGCGGAATACCCCCATGAATGCCGGCAGGATGGTTGACAGGAAGGCCCAGCACCGGCCGGGTCCAGGAGGTAGCGAGACTGTATGAGGCAGCAGTGTCCAGACTCACCAGTGAAATGAAGTGCAGAACGGATTCCTGTTGTCCACATGGCGTGGAAAAGGCTGCTCAGCCCCAAAAGGAATGCTTCCAGCACCGGAAGGTGCGAATGTCGGTGTAAGAGAGGTATTCAAAATGGCCGCCGTAGATCACGGGGGTTGGGCCGCCATTTTGTCGACACCTGAGGAGAACTGCGTCACATGTGGAGATGATGCAATTGTCTCCTTAGGGGACTTAAGTAACACCTTAGCCTTCACACAAGGATCCTCGGCAGAGCCGGTATTGGGTGGTCTCGGATGTTTACTGGACATCTTGGAACCAGCCACAAAATTAGCCTTCAGCGGAGGAACCTTGGCACAGCCGTTAGTGGAGGGGTAAAGGTCCGCGACTGCCCTCTTTGCCCCCTCAACAGAACCTGTACCACCACGACCCTGAGCGTGGGAGGGTTGAGGGGATATACCTCACCGACAAGACCTTCAAAGAGGGTCTCTCGGATCTGTCGGTGCTGACTTTAGCCTCAACAAGAGAACCTTGGGTTTTAAATTGGTACGTAAAGCTCCCTCAAGAGGGGCCTCGAGCCGTGACTTTGTATGGAAAGCTCTAGAAATGGAGACCTCAGGGCAAACCCTGGTATCCAGTGCCACAGACGAACTGGGTTTAACCTTAGCACCCAAATGGTGAACCTGAGAAGATGTCCGGTACTAGCAGGTCCACTGCGGGAACCCTCAAACACTCCGGAACGCCTATTAGGCCCCTGGGGCACCTCAGGTGAGAGATACACAAGCGCCTCCCGGACCTGGAAAACCCCAGAAAGGAGTCCCCTGGCCGGGGCACTCCAAATAGTAAAGATCTTAGTGGGTGTTTCTTTTTTTCATCGATGAAAAGCTGAAAATGAGGTGGAGGAACACACTGAAACACCTCCTGCCACCAAAGACGACGACGTTGGAGTACCCGGACGGAGAGGGAGTCACAGTAGAAGAACGAATCCCAACGATGTTCCAGGCCTAGACACTCCAAGCAAAGAGTGGGGATCCGCCCTAGCGAAGCGACGTTCGCATGAAGAACAGGACACAAATCCCAGACGCTCCGGCATAGACAGAGGACTAGATGACTGAGGAACCGGAGCAGGAAAGAAGGACAAAGGGAATACAAATAAAATTCCAGTGATGCTTGTGCGTCCAGCCCAGACTGCGCAAAGAAATGGACTGAAGGGCGATGCGCGGGGCAGAGCTCAGGAGGGCGGGGTTACGGCCACATGCGGTACCCCACAAAAATAAAAGGACAAAAATTCCACTTTTTTTATGCTTTTTTACAAAAGTGCTCCGGTCCTGTCCCGAAGGACGGAATGTCCCACAAGCATGGAGGAAAGGGGATGGGACGTAGGTGTATAGCTTCTCTCAGAGGTAAGAGCAGAACCAGAGAATCCAAAAGAGGTAAGGGTGGAAAGAACAGTAGTGTGATCAGCAGTGTCAAAGGCAGCAGATTGATCGAACAGAACCAGGATTGATGAAAGTTTAGCGTAATGGGAAGATAGCAATGAGTTGGAGACGTTAAGGAGAGCAGTTTCCATGGAATGGAAGGACAGCAGCCAGACTGGAAAGGAGGGAGAACAGTGTGTTGGTCCATGAAGGGGAAGAATTGTGTGTAGACTATGAGCTCAAGTACGTTAGAAAGAAAATAAAGAAGAGAGATCAGGTGAAGTTAGTTGGTAAAGTAGAATCAAGGGAGGATATTTTTTAAGATGAGAAAGACTGCATGCTTGAAGAAAGAAAGGAATTAGGAAGAGGATAGGGAACGGTTGAAGTGGGATGCTCGGTAAGTAAGAAGCAGAGGATAAACTTGTGGGAGAAGCCATTGGGTGAGCATTTGTTAAGAAAGAAGAAGTGTTGGAACATGGGAGCAGAGAGAAAGAAGATAGAAGGGAGGGAGGATGAGGGGAGGGATCAGAGTGGGGGTGCTAGGGTGTAAAGAAGGGGTAAAATATGAATGCAAAGAAAAAGCTTTAGAAGCATACTTCGCGAATTCAGAAGAGAAGCAGAGAGTAGTATCAGGGGAGAAGGCAAGAATACATTTAAGGAGCAGGAACAGACATTGATAGGAAGAGTAATATGAATATAGAGTCTTTTGGGCCATTAACAGTCACAGGGGAGCGAAAAGAGAAGAGGTGGTCAATATTAGTCTTTTCTTCCAAAGACTTTGTGTAAAGAAGGGAAGTCTGGTGGGCAAGAAGTTAAACTGATAACCAGTGTTGGGAAGGTTTCGGAGAGGAAGGGTAATATCGAGAGCAGAGAGAAGGCCAGAATCAACAGGTGAAGGCAGCATGATTGGCAGAAAGGCGTGACAAATCAGGCGATGGGAGAGATAAAGGAAGAAGAATCAAAGGAACCTGGATCAGAACAAGTAAAGATGGTAGAAGGAATGAGGAAGGGAGAGGATGAAATCAAGAAATGGTAGGAACAGAGCTTTGCATCAAAGAGAAAGGAGGAAAAAGGATCAGGAGAGGAAGCAGAGATGCGAGGGAGGAGAATGGAATTGAGTAAGATAGTGTCAAGGAGGGAGAGAAAAGGGGAGGTAGAGTGGGTAGTATGTAGATGGAGATTGAAGTTGCCAAGAAGAAAGAAGAACACATTAAAGGGTAGAAGAAAAGAATGCAAAGCTGATTCCTCGCAAAAAGTAGGAGATGTCCAGGGGATAAGAATAGCAAGATAAGTTCTCAGAAGGAGGAGATGATATTCAACAGTTGAATAACGCAAAAGATTAGAAGAGAAGAAAGTCCAAATGGAATGGTACAGAATGCCGACTCTACCTTTATCAGTAAGACTGGATTATGTGAGATGTAAACCGAGGGAGAGAGAGACATGGGAGCACTGTTTGAGGCGGTAATCAAAGTCTTGGAGAGGCAAAGAAAGTGAAGACTAAGAAAGATCAATACGAGTGACATTTATTTTAGACAGCGTGCATCCCATAGTCCTATAGATACCAACGAGGTCATAGAGGAGGAAAGAGAAGAGTAAGAAAGAAGTGTAGGAAAGGTTATATGGATTAGGGGTACAGTGAACGAACAAGAATATCTGAAGCAACAGGGGAAGAATTAGAAATTATTCACAAAGCTAATAGAGAGGGTAGCAAGACAAGGTAAAGGGATAAGAGGGGGACATTACTGAGTTTGAAAAGAGATAGATGTGATAAAAGAATCTAGCCTAACATATCAGAAGGCCAACGACATGGTCAAACAGTGACAAACACGGTCGTAAAATGCCTTTACATAGACGTTCTTTAAGGCGCCGTCAACCCTGGGCCTTCTCATTAAGTAGAAAATATAGGTGTCAGTGGTCACGCAACCAGTCCCCCACACTGCACAGATGGTCCAATATGGGAGGGAGTAGAGGAGGGTCTCTAGGTGATGCCCTCTCAAAGTGGAGCGAGTATCCTGGGCGAGCCAAGAAGGAAGGCGGGTAGATGTGAATGGTTACTTGACCCAGTTCCGTGACAAGGCACTCACAGCTCAAATGATCCCATGTAGGAGAGGAGAAAGTAGACCCACGATGGAGGAGAGGGGCTCCAGAAGATCATAGTGCCAGAGGAGTGGACAGAGCATCCTGGGCGAGCCAAGAAGGAAGTCCAGGTAATATTGAAGGTTCGAGAGACCCTTCTGCCCAAACGTTTTCTTTTTTTTTTTTTTACTTACTGTGTCTTTAGGGCATCAGTGGTTGAGCCAGGGGTCCCACAACTTTTTTGCACTATTACCAGTGGGTCAGTTATAGGTTTGCCACCAATGCCACAGGGGTGCTAGACGACGGGTTGTATTTCTACTCAAATTCTCAGGTTTTTGGGATTGCATATAGTATGCATCTCTACTGAAGCCTGCAACTGACATTGTACTCTGCATGAGAGGTATATGCGATTTCTCCTCCACTGTACCCTCAATGAAAATTTCTTCAGGGTTCTGCTGGATGGTGATGTCAAATCAGACTGCTGCTCCCAAGGAATGTACACCATGTGTACTGATCCTATGTGAGTGAGTCAGCGACTTTTGCCTCGGTGTCCTCTAGTAAGATGGTTTAGTCCAGTGTGTTTATTTTGATCGGCTCAGTGTTATGTTTTTGACCGTTTCCTCCGCTGTGATTTCTGAAGTAATCACAGCATCCAGGTGTTTTTTAAGCAGGCTTGCCCCAACCCACATAGGGGCATTGCGTCATCCTCCTTTCCCTTATTTTCATTTCCATCATGAGCAGATTTACATTTGCAATGGTTTGGTGGAAAGTTGGTTCCTGCCAAATGGGCATTCCTGACCTAAAGATATTTCTTCATCGTTATGCTCTTCCCCCTAATAAATGTCCAGTCCCTGCAGTTGATGGCCCTTTAGTGTGCTGGTTAGTGTTCATAGCTAATAAATATGCCATAGTGGACATTGACTGAAAACTAGTAGGTGTTTGCGTCAGTGGTCTTAAAAAAGTGCCAGGAAGGAGTATGGGAGTAACCTCGATCAATACTGTGTGAGACAGTACCCCCGGACTGTCATGGAAGTTTGAAGTTCTATGGCCTGCAATTTGACAATATCCAAAGTTAGCAAATTTTTGGTGTCACTGCTAGGTGTGTGTTTCGGCAGTTGTTTGTGTGATATTGGCTTATCAGATCTGTTTTAGCACTGATTTTACAGCGTCAGCAACATGTTTTGGTGGCTGTGTCTCAGCCACTGATTGTTTGGTGCCTTCTTTGGAAGTATGTTGCCTGCAATCTTTGGTGTTGTCTCTAGGTAAACACCAGTTGTATACCTTATGGGTGTTGACTAAGGGGAATCTGAAGTTACATCCCGGATAGAACTTAATAGGCTTTTTTTCCATTGGTAAAGGTTGCACCAGTGACTTAAGACAAAGTAGTTAATTCAGCATTATCAATGCAATCTGCCCTTATGTGCCCTAGAGCTGGGAATGGGTACCGCTCCGGGGATCATTTGTGCAATGCAGTGGCATTTAGATGCAGATTTGGTGCAAAGCACTGCAGGTTTTCATGCATTTTCAGGCTCCACTTGCACTCTTGTAAAAGTACCAATTGCAGAAAAGAAAACAATATAAGGACATAGGCACCAGAGGATTGGAGCGCACTGTTGGGATAGTATGACAGGAAGGACCCCTGTAGACACCTACTTTGACTTTTGAAGTAAACAACTTGTGAAACTGTGTACCTACCACTAGAGGGCAGCAGTGAACCTAAACAGATTTGGAAGCCCGGGAAAGAAAGTATATACACAAATATAGATTTACATCTACAGTTATACAGCTATATATAAATATTTATTTTCAACTCTCACTTTGCTCGACCTCGCTTGTTTTGTCTGAGAACAGGAGTGAACCCCCATCTAATGTATGGGTCTACACCTTTGGCTCGCCAGATGCGAGAACTACTCCCATGATGTCTCATCATTCACTGTGCTGAATAGGGCTGATGGGAATTGTGGTCCAAAACATCTGTAGAGCCCAACTAAAAAGCATTTACTGGCTTCCATGCACGTCATGAACCCCAAGATTCTGTACCTTCCATACAAATGCTGGGAAAGGGTGTAAAACCATAGTTAGAAAAACCAAACCGGAAAAAAGAAGCCACCCCTGGGTCTTAAGACTGATCGGTTCTACTACGAAGCAACAGAGAAATAATCGGAATCTGCCTAAAGTACCAAGAAGCAAATTCCTTATGCAGCGTGTGCTCAACTAGTAAACAAACAAGCACTCTAAATGAAACATTTTGAAGGCCAGTTTCAAATAATGGTAACAATTATGGTAGTACTTCAAGTAGCTGAAAATGCGTTATGGTCTCTACACCAAATTACAAATATATTCCCTTTCCTGATGTATACTATGTTGGTTGATGGGAGCTTGTGCAGTAGCCAGAATCCAAATACATTCCTCTTGCAACCCTCGGTAAACATATACTAGATTTTCAGTAGCTATTTTGTGAGCTTCAATGATGCCAGGTTGTGGAAATGTGTAGCCTTTGTCCTTGGTCCGCAAACTGGGATGAAGATCAGGGGGAATGTGTCGCAGAATAGATAGGTGTGGAAATTCCAAGAGCTTTCTTCTAGACCATTTGAAGGCTATAACAATCATTCTGTGCAAGGTTTGGCTGGGGACCCACATCTGTCTAAATCAGGGGGGGAGGGGCTTGGATACCTGGCTACATGCAACTGACCGTTTTATGCCGACAAACAAGAGGTCTACTTGCGGGAAGCACCAAAGATTTAAGGTGCAGGTGCAAAATCACCTTTCCATGCAAAATCTTCTTCAGGTCTATCAACCTGGAAATGAATCAGCAACTTAAAGTTGTGGATGACAGCATGTGTCCGTGGATGATGGGGGCTGCTCCCTTTTGTTCATGTTCCCTGAACTCTCATCTGCCTTTGACACGATCAACCATGAGGCCTCGATTTTGGAAATGCATATGGATTTGGGTCTTGGATCGATGTTCACTTTACCCTGGGAGCACCCAGTTTATCCAGATAGGATCCACCAGGTCTGATCCAGTTATTTAACATCCGCATGGAGCCACTGGGAGTTGTGGTGGCCAATTTTGGTGTCTCCATTCACTAGTATGCCAAGGACAACCAATTTTTGCTTCAGGTGTCATCACTGGCAGATGTCCTCTGCCTCAAAGACTGTCTCTGCTATTGAGAACTGACGGGGCGGCCCGCCATGAATAACCACACTGACTCAGAGTAAAATTCAAGGGTGTTTATTAAAACCTTTGCTGGTCAGAATGAGAGGTTTTCTTTGGGGCATAATTGGCTTGGGAAATTCGGCACTAGGGCCGGCCTTTTTCCCTCTTCGGCTTCCCCGGGTTTGGTTCCCCACCTCCCTACCCCCAACGTTCTTATCCGGGTAGCTAGTAACTCAGATCAGTATCCCCTAGCTGTCTTTCATCTCTCTACACTTTAGGTGTTTGCCGAGATGATCGCTACGCAACTCCCTAGGGAACTTCGAACTTTCCCTCTCCTGTCATCAGTTAGTACTTGGGGGAATAGGGACCGGTGCATTCTTTCACGCAGTGTCACACTCACACCTTCTCATACCTGACCCTTCACTATACTGATCGGTTACGCTGTTCTCATCCCACTATGTTGCTATCCCTCCAATCTCTCACTATATCCTTCCACCTCCACCCTTTCATCTAACTTCCTTTCCCACTCCTATAGAAGACAAAGCAGATACATTTAGTCCTGTGGCAGGGCCAATGATCCAGCCCTCTCATGGGTGGGAGGGAGCCCGACCCAAACAACCCTGGGTGCCAGAGAATATGTAGACAGACCTCCTCCCGTCATCTCCTTACCTGCCAGGATGGTACCATGGCAGGACCTGGCATCACGCAGCACAACATCCTACCAAGAAAAAATGCAGATGAGAGGAGCCAATCATTAAGCCAAAGGGTTTGACAAAGCCAAAGTGGGGGAGATACCAGAAGATATAGAGTAAGACTATTAGAGTAGCCGATCTATGGCGTTTAGAGAATCCTTTGACCCCAAGATCGTACGGCAGCCTGCCTGTCACACCTAGAATATGCACCAAGTTAGCCGGTCTAGTGTACTTCGAAGACTTGAGGTTAACCTGTTCATAGTGCCTATGAGGGTACCTTCTCTTTTTACTCAGACCGATTACACAGCAAGATCAAATATAAGCTCCATCTGAGCTTAAGGTATACATAACGCACCACTTTGGTTGACATCTTTCGCAGGCACAGCTATGCATCCACACACATAAGAATGCAGCAAAGACTCGGTCTAGCAGGACACTTGCGTCTTCGCCTCCTTACACCAGACTTGCCTCAACACCTCTGTCATTAGAATACAGTGACAGCCTACGAGAAATTCAGTCTAGCTGAACACAATGAGTCTCCTGCACTAGCACTCTCTTGTGACCTCCCTCAGCACCAATGTATGTGCCTGATCTCTTGGGTTGCTTAATGGAGTCTAGCCAGCCCACCTATTTCCTAATCTTGGCCAAATGCAGACACACATTCTAAGCCTTTTCTGAGAATGTTCCCATACCTGGACTTCGATTCCTTTATGGCAATCCTTTACCCAACCACTTTTACCCTGACGGCATGTCTTTCCCTATTCACCCCAAAAACACACCCCTCTCCCCCATGAACCTATTACCTCATTCCCCCCCTGCCTCAACGCCTCACATACACCATAACTATGGGGTATGTCAACACCAAACAAATCGACCAGCCAAAGAGCACTATCAGCCCTTCGGAATGGATGTGCCAATTTGCTGCTTCCCCCTCACCGACGGAAACCAGAGTCCCGGCTCCCAGTTCTTACCCACCAGATCCCCCTTCAAAAAACACCCCTGTCATTCAACACAACCAAGTCCATTCCAACTCCTTGCGAATCTTTGACAACACCCAAAAGGCCTCCACCTGCATAATCCAACACCCTCTGATCAAAGGTGCTCTCATCAATGCTCGATCACTGGTCACCCAAGCACCGGACATCGCAGACCTCCTATCCACCAACAACCTGCAATTCCTGGCCATTACTGAAACCTGGCTGAATCAGGCAGCAGGCCCAGCTCTATCCCTGGCCATCCCAAAGGGATAAACAATATTAAGGAATGACAGGAACTCAGGTAAAGGAGGAGGCGTCGCATTTATTGCCAAAACTTTCCTTGGCCTGAGAATGACCCCTCTGTCCAGCTTCCGGTCTGCCGAACTCTTGTCAGTTAAGTTCCAACTCTCTGCCTCACAAACCATCCTGATGCATCTCATATACAGACCTCCAGGCCTCACGTCTTCATTTGAGGAAGATATATCCGGCCTCCTGACTACAAACACCAAAACAGGTGTTTTGACTTAGATTTGTCTAGTAATTGCTAGGGGAGGGGTGTATACTTTTCTGATTGTGTTTTGAACTTGCTTTGATTAATAGTGCTAGTGTATTTTCTAAAGTGTGTGTTAAATAAATAATTATATACTTTTGATACAAAGCTCTGGTCAGTGTTTACTCGCTCTACTGTGTTTTTAGCCCTATTGTATATCCTCCTAGGGGACTTCAACTTGGGCCTCGGCGATCCTAATGACGCCAAAGTGCTTTCCCTGGAAAGCACCATTTCCCAACTAGGGCTCAAGCATAGGATCACGACCCCAACTCAAAATAAAGGCAGAACCTTGGACTGGCTGGTGGAGCACAACTGCTCCACTTCCATCATCAAAAATTAACCAATCGCATGGTCAAACCACCACACCATCTCCTTCTCCATCCAAGGGAAGACGCAATCAAACAGCCCTCCAGCCACCATCCCGCAAACTTCCACCAGGAATAACCGTAACATCACCTTGCAGACCCTTCACCCTCTAATCCACAACATCCTTAGCCTAGCAAACTATTCCAACCTATATGTGGATAAACTTGCTGAACTCTATAATAAAACACTCAAATCTGCAGTAGATATCATCGCTCCTATCAAACTCCCTAAAGCTGAACCAGCAGCCCATCTGAACAAATGGTTCACCCCAGAGCTTAAAATCCTGCGGAACGTCAAACGAGCGGTTGAAACAACCTGGAGAAAAACACCCAACCAGGCCAACATAACACTATTCACAGTAGCGGCCACTCCCTACAAAACCTCTATCCTCAGGGCCAAAAAAGAGACCTATGATAACAGAATTGAGAATGCCAAATCCAGAACAAAAGAGCTCTTCATCATCCTCAGGGAACTCGAGTCCCCCTCCCCACCCTCGGAAACCTGTGTGAAAGAAGCAGACTGGTGTGAGGAATCAAAAAGCCTTGGCAGACAAAATTGCCATGCTACAATCCAAAATTGAAATGAAAAAGCTCAGCCTAGCCAAGAAAGGAAACACTCCTCTACCACCCACCTCTAAAACTCCATCATGCCCCCCCTTCTCTTTCACCCCAGTATCCACAAAAGAAGTCAAAGGCATCATCAAAGGCCTCAAGCCATCCAGATGTCAAGAGGACTCCTGCCCAGCCCCCATTATCCAGGAAGGCGCCAACGACCTGGCCCCCTTCATAACAGCCCTAATCAACGCCTCCTTCAAAACGAGTTCAGCCCCTAGCAGCCTCAAGGAGGCTTGGGTCATGCCCATGCTTAAAAAAGATAACCTAGACCCTAACATCCCAACCAACTACAGGCCAATTACCACTGTCTCTTACATCTTAAAGATTTTAGACAGAGTGGCCTACCTGCAAATCCAGAAGCATCTGGAAGAGAACAACCTTTTGGGCCTTAGACAAGCTGGCTTCAGACCTAAGCATGGAACAGAGACAGCCCTCCTGAACTTAAAAATCCAGATGGACGAGGCAAAGGATAAAGGCAACCTAGCAATCCTCCTGCTGCTTGACCTCTCGGCAGCCTTTGACCTCGTCGACCATCAGATCCTCACGGAACATCTGACAGCCTTAGCTGCCTTCTCTACCCAGGCGACCGCCTGGGTCCAATCCTTCCTAGCCAACCGAACCACTTGGGTCTTCTCACCGGGGACTTCAGCCCACCCCATCCCCATCCTCTGTGGCATCCCACAAGGCTTGTGCATCACACCGACCTTATACAATATCTTCACAAAGCTATTGTTCAACCGCCTTGGCAACCTGGGTGTCACATACACAAACTATGCCGACGATACCCAAGTTCTCATCACCCTATCAGGGTGTTCTAAAGAGGACACCTTACGGATCAACAACCTCTACCTGGAGATCCAAGCCTGGATGGCAGAACATGGCTTATGCTTCAACGACAAGAAAACGGAGCTCCTTCTAGTCGGCTCCCAACCACGGTTAAACAAACTGGACCCCCGTTACACGTCTATCAACATAGATGGTAACCAAATCACTGTGGCCAAAGAAATTAAAACCCTAGGGGTCTATCTAGACGCTACTCTCTCGCTCAAAAAACAGGTGAACACCACAGCCTCCTCCACAGCTTATACAAATAAGCTCATCAATGCCTGCAAACCCTTCCTCTCGCCATCCAGTTGCATTACACTAGCCAGAGCGCACTAGTGCTCTCACGAAGCCCCCAAAAACTTGGCAGATAGGTTCAAACTGTTAGGGAGAATTCTCTTATAAGGCTAATTTCCCAAACCTAGTGAGTCCCCCAGCAGCTTTGCTGAATTTTTGGGGTTTGTTTTTTCTCCTGCTAAGAGTGAGACTCTTTTCCTCCCACTCTTAGGCATGATTTGAGGTATGTCTGACTTTTTGTGTGCTTATGGGCTATGGGGTCTTTTACTCAATAGGGTATCATCTGTTTTAGTGTATGTGTTACACAGCACCATCAGTGCAGTAACACAGGGGTGTCATAGTGACACCCAAACTGAC
Organism: Ambystoma mexicanum; assembly: GCF_040938575.1. NCBI lineage: Eukaryota > Metazoa > Chordata > Amphibia > Caudata > Ambystomatidae > Ambystoma > Ambystoma mexicanum. The sequence goes on from NC_090923.1 coordinate 647,473,663, forward strand.
TCCATACCCTGGGACCGATTACTGTCTCCCAGGGCATGTAAAGTCACCATTGACTTTACTAGTCCAAAATTGTGAACAGAACCAGTACAAACCATCATATTATGGAAGTACTGGAAGGGGTTAATTAGATTGCCCCTGGGTCTGTTTTCAAGGGGGGACTGTCCAGTCCCCCCCTTGTCGAGTTTCTGGCTGGTGGCAGTGGTTACCACGCAAAATATTCCACCAGAATATTTCCTATGGGATTTTCCCATTGATGTTAAACGCACCACTTTTTGGTGCAATGTTAAAGATACCGCCGGTTTATTTATTTAATATTAAATCCCCGGTTGGGTCTTTTTGCCAGAACTCTTTTCTAAAATGGCGTTCGTGTCCGTCTCTGAACTCCAACCAAGGTCGGGCCTTTTGTTCCACTTTTTGGCGGGCTTCTCCACAGAAGCCCTCCAACTGGTGCCACTCTGTCTGTGTTCCACAGGATGTGTGGGTGAGGGAATTGGCACCCTGGACTGCGTTGCCTTACCAACCCAAGTCGCACTCTGTTCTGATTGGGTCAGTGGTGAGCCGCCCGGCTCACCACTTAGCATGTTTGAGTGACAGCTAGGCTGTTGAATGGGGGTTTTTCTGCATAAAAGCAGGGCTTTTGGGACTGGAACTTCAGAAGTCACCACAGGACCTAAGAAATCCGAAAAGGGTAGAAGCTGAACCATCTGCAATGACGACACCACCGGTGGAGCCCTGCTGCAACGACCTCACCACATTCCCAACGACAAGAGAAGATCTTCTGCTGAAAGAGTCTTCTTCCTCTGAGCTGGGGGTTTCAACCAGTTTGCCATTTCGCCGTCCAGGACGTCTCTTGGTCGAATCGCCCGTGCCAAGCACCCCGGCGGCCGGATAGCCAAGCTTCACCACTGTGATCGCGAATACCAGGAACGCACCTTTTAACCGATAAACTCCGCGGCTGGTTTCTTCCCTGGGCAGTGCAACGACTCCCAAGTTTCCTCCTCGAAGAGATCCTCTTCCCCTGGTCGAAACCACGAACTGCACCCGCTGCCAGGAATAACTGCACCCACTGGAGCTTCCTCACCTTTAAAGGTACTGTGTTCGACCTGGCCTCCCTTTCTTCGGTTTGCTCAAGGTGACCCTTAAATCCTTGGCTTTCCAACTGGGTTGGCCCCCAGACCTTCTAACTTTATCTTTTGAACCACCCCAACCTCTTTTGAACATTTCTACAAAGACTTGAATGCATTTCTCAACTGTGTGATCTTGGGCACATTTCACCTTGCTCCATTTAAAGTGGGCCTGGCCTATGAACTTTGGCTCTACAGTAGACTCTGCCTTCACTAACTTGTTTTGGTCTCTTAAAAGTGTTGGGAACCGTTTTATTTTTATGACCTGCCTTTTTCTCTCCCTTTTATTTAATTATTGGAGTGCCATCTAAGTTACTCGCTCACCTCTGTTTTGACCAAAAGTGGTGTTTTGACTTAGATTTGTCTAGTAATTGCTAGGGGAGGGGTGTATACTTTTCTGATTGTGTTTTGAACTTGCTTTGATTAATAGTGCTAGTGTATTTTCTAAAGTGTGTGTTAAATAAATAATTATATACTTTTGATACAAAGCTCTGGTCAGTGTTTACTCGCTCTACTGTGTTTTTAGCCCTATTGTATATCCTCTGTATACTGCCTAATGCTTCTTGAGAGAAGTCGGACTGCTCAGCCACAGCTACCAGGTAAATCTGGGTGGTACAGACTGCTACCAATTGGGTTTACTGCTTACACCTGTAGTCTTAAGTCTTTTGCAGTGTTCCCCAAGGGACAGGATTCTGCCTAACACAAACACACCTCAACCAGAACGTTTTACTCTCACTGGCTTTCCATCCCCAAATTCTCACTAAAAAAAGCAGGCGGATCCAGCTTCCCGGTCCTAGCCACCACACAATGGCATGCCTACCACTGAACCTTAGAGCAGAACCCTCCTTTTGGACCTTCAGAGCGAAAGTGAAGGCCTGGCTTTCCAACAAGAACTCCACCTCTGACACACACGCTAACTAATGTACTCTTATCCTATGTCTGCTTATCGACCACCATGTAACCCCGTCATCTGCACTTATTGTCATTTGCTTGTATGTCTATACTCTGCTTGTATGTATTTACTCTGCTGTAACCACCTCTAAGTCTCCGGCGCCCAGTTACCTCAGGGTTCGGCACGCGGTATAAATAAAGAAACTAAACAAGCGTGTTGAGGCCATACAAATTTGAAAGGAGCTATATAAATGACTACTACTCGGTCACTGAAATCTTTTTTAATGTTTACAGTTTAAGTTTATTCATTTTAATTTTTAATTCTGGTGACCTTGTTTTAGGATTGTTTTTTATATTCCATTTCAAACAGTACCCTCGTTACCATCTTAGGTTAGAGTGAGCTGTATTAAATTATTAAATAAACTGGCTTTTATCCAGGGTATCTTGGTCCAGCTCCCATTCGTGCCGACACGTCAGATCGCTGTACAAGACATTGTCCCGGTGGTTGATAGTGTTCCATCACCCGTCTTCCAGGACCCCTTTGCATTCCAGAACAGATCTTTGGATCTGGTCTTCTTGCTTTTGAAGATAAATCACTATTGCAGTGTTGCTGGATAGGACTGTGATCACTTTTTTAAACGAAAGGAAAAAGGGATCTCAATGCCAGGTCAACCATCCTCAGTAATAGAATTTGTATGTGGAGAGGGTTTTAGTTCATTAAATTGACCACATTTAGTTTGTGGTTTTGTAGTTCGGCTTTTGTCAGTCAACGTGTTTAACGGGGGAGAATCCCCCATACCTACCCACCCCACTCTTGCCCTATTACTACCACCCAAACACACACACACACACAAGAAATTTAAAAAATGGACTTACAAGAGTTGAACTACAAGATCATAAATTAAATGTGGTCTATTTAATCACTGTAAATGGTGGAGAGACCTTTCACTTGTTGACCACTGGAGTTTTGACTGCAGTTCTTTGCAGTCTGCACCACATCTGTGACAACTGGAACTTGAGGTCCCAGACTTCCAGGCACCATCCCCTTGGTGACATTTGCTCTTGCCGACAACCACAGACGATTAGACCAGAAACTGCTAATTAGAAAAATACAATCCTTCCAGACGCCCCCTACCTGACCCACTGGTCTAACATTGTAAATCATAAGGCGGGATAAGGTACAGATAGGAAAAACATTGCTCCCAACAGTTTGGGGATTTCTCTTGCTGTTAGTTTCCTGGTGAAACATTTGTCCTGGAAAAGTAGGTTCTGGACCCTAATGGAGAGAATAGCTGAGATCCCTCTATTCATCACACAGCCCAAATCTTCAAATGTCTAGAGACAAAGTTCAGTATTGCGCTGCCTTTCCTGCGATTCCAATCTTACTAGTTAATATTCCAGGTAGGAATTCTTATCGCAATTGGCTTAAGCAATGGAGGTTCTCTGGTAGAGATTCCACCTGGCAACAGATGGTGACCACATTGAGTGGAGGACATTCCCGTAGTATATGGGCTCTTAGGGGAGGCTATAAGGAGCAGGAAGCTCCCGTTAATTAACCCTTTAGGAGCGCATGATTGGGTTACCATTCTCACCAACCGTAAACTCCATTTGCCCCACACTGTTGAATGCACGGGCAGAGCATAACCCCATTTGCCCCCCTTCTCGGTTAGCACGGAAATTATAGTCAATAAAATTAAGAATATTAAATCCTTAAGAGCACCGGGTCCAAATGAACTAGCTAATGTGATTCTGAAGTACAACCCTCCTTTCTGGGCTTCTTTGCTAAAAATTCTGTTTGATCAGGTTTTCTGGGAGGGTAGGATACCAGACTCTTGGCAAACGGCTATTTTGACACCAGTATTAAAGAAAGGCAATAGAGCAGACCCTAGTAATTACCACCTTATTTCGATGTTAGATTGCTCTGGGAAGAGGTCTGTGTCATTACTCTTGAACGAACTACAGGGGTGGGTTGAACGTAGAGGTATTCTGGATCAATTTCATGTGGATTCAGAGACGTCTATTCTACAGCCCATAATCATCTTCTCATGGACTCTGACTACCCAGGCACAGTGCTAATAATCCTCCTCTATACGCATTGCTCATAGACCTTAAAGCGGCATTGGACACAGTATGTAGGGAGCGACTTTGGCATAAGTTCAAGCTTCTGGGGTGCCCTCCTGGCATCCTGTTCTATTTAAAGTTGCTTCATCAAAACAAAACTATCCCTGAGACTAGCTATGCAGGGGTCTATGACTGATCAGGTAGTTCAGAATGGGGGTGTAAAACAGGGAAGTGTGACGGCACCCTGCTGTATAACCTATTCATGTCAGACCTTACTGCCTTCCTGAAATTGATTGATAATTGCCACCCCAACCCAAAAAAAACGGGCAATTTCCATTGTATGGTTCTGCCCTACGCGGATGATCTAGTGTTACTGGATCATACTTTCAGTGGCATCCAGCGATCGGCAGAAGCATTTTGGGCATTTGCAGATATTAATGTCCTGACTTAACAGAGAAAAAAAACTTAATTTATGCACCTCTCTGCTAAACATGTGGCTAGACCGCGCTTGTACGCTCAGGATATTGAAATTACATATCCTTTGCTATAGAAATACCTAGGGGTGGAAGTCGATGCGTCTTTGGGCTATAAGACCTGCACCGAGATGCGCAAAATGAAGGCGGTGCAACTGACTGCGTTTAATGGTCAATTTACTAAGAAAAGGGGGGGGATACTCTTTGTTTGGCACCAGACAATTGTATGTCCAATGCCAGGTACCGGCAGTGACCTATGGATTGGAGTCTCTGATTGGAATCGATTTGAAATGGCTCCAAGTGTGTACCTATGGCAATACTCAGACTGGAATTGGGTGTTATGTCATTTTTTCAAGAGCTAGGATGGGTGCCAAATTGGGGAGGAGATCCCAGTGATATGAAGCATTCATTAGGAAGACGTATAGATCTTTGGGATTGGAATGTAAATATATCACACCAAGACTATTGTAAAGTTATACATTCATAGCAGACGTTTTATATACAACCCTACCTGAAACTTTGTCCTTCACGCCATCTGAGTAGATTTCTACTACGGATTATCCGGTTACCGGTATTGAGTGTGATGGTTCGGCACTTTCACTAGCGGAATCAGAGCTTCTTGATGCATCTGTTTCAATAAAATGCATCTTGAGACGGCAAAGTGCGTATTAACTGAGTGTCCACGTCTTAGGACGTTTTATATGCATCACTTAGGTAAATATGTTCATCAATTGGACACTATTAAGGATCCCCTCTTCTGGAAACGATGCCTTAACACCAACAACAAAGGTCTTCATATGACCTTGTACAGGATCTGGAAAGTGGTTAAAAAGTGGCCGACCCCTGTTGAATAGCCAATTTATATCAGAGAGTAAACTGTCTCCAGTCGGTCGACACTGGGATGGTATTACCCATATGCTGTAATACCCTTCTTTATTTTCTGGGTACTTGGTTGTTGTATTAATAAAAGTGAAGGTGGCTAGGACATTGTCCCATAGATGTGATTGCTCGGTCTTGGTATTTTGCCTCATGTGTGGCGGATGGCCTTTGGCCAGCAAGTTATGCTAAAAGCACTTTGAATGTGCATTAATTTTGATTTCCAGTGGAGAATGTGTTTCATGTTTTTTTAAGTAATGAAATGGACGTTAAAATTAAGTTTAAATAGAATAATTGAGTCATTGAAGGATCAATTGAATGTATTGAATGAATCTATTATTCTGTTTGTATTTTTTCATATTTTATTATGTGTAAAGTTTTATGTTAAAACTATATCACATTAAATAAATAATATTCCAGGTAGGGCACACATTCCCATAGTGGAGTACCCTAAGGTGAGAGGTAGGTGGTCATGCAGGCACTGGCAATCCGTAGGTTTGGAAGTGCACTGTGCTGTACAGGGCAGAGATTTGGGGTTCTCCAATGGTAGCTCTGCTTTTCTATCCCAGATATTACATCTTTCCATCAGCTAATCAGGCTACATCTGAGAACTGTCCCAACTTTCCTGCAGTGTAAATTGGATGTACTCTCAATAACAGTTCACACCGCACTAAGACTGTATCTGTACTGGGCGAGCATCTGGGCAAACTCCCAATTCGCTTATGCTCAAGGAAATTAGATCCACTGAAAAACATTTTTCTGGCCCTTGGATGGCCTATATATAAAAGGAGGGATGAGGTTGTCAATGTGAGGTGGTTTGCAGAGAACATACTCTTCCTCTTACTGTGCACCCTTTACCACACTTACAGCCAAGTAGGTCTCTCACAATTTCACATATTGTTTTACCGACTTCTGACTGAAACCTAATTTATCCAATTCCCAAATCATATATGCTGCATAGACAAGCTGGCTTAAGCATTTTGGCCACTAGTGCTACATTTTGATGAATTGTGGCGAAGTGCGGCTCCAAGTGCCGTTTGAAAGCAGTGTGAGGAGGTGGACGCTTACCTGGTACCTATCTTGGTGTTTTGTTTGCCGGAGGAAGAGGCGTAGCATAAAAGACAGACAGAGCGTCTAGAGCGCGCGAAGTGCGGTTCTAAGTACAGTTTGACTGCACTTAGATTGAAGGTGGTGGTGCAGTGCACTTAACCTCTTACAAATCCCAGGTTAGGAGTATGAGTTTTGCTTAATCCAGTAGTGCCCCTCAACCCCAATGTGTGGATTGAGGACAGCAAGGTGCGAGTGTGGTCCAGCGTACGTGACCTCAGTGGTTATTTGGCTTTTTGGTATTGTGAGGCAAGACATGTGTTGCAGAACAATAACCTTTCCCACTGGATTTTGAGTTTTAACAGGGTGCAACTAACTTTTTTGAAAATGAGGGGGTAAGGGAAAAGATACAACCTTAGGAGCAAGGAGGTTACTCCGCTCGATAAAGAAGTTGCGCGTGTGCTGGAGGAAGAGGAGACTGCATTCACTGAGTATGGTTGCGTGATTTTAAATGACCTTTCCCCACAAAAAAATGCAAAAATGTACAGCCAAGCACCGCAGGGGCTACCTATGCGAGATAGCCAGGAGGGTAGTTCCAGTGAAGCAAAACTTTGTTCAGTGAAAAACCTCCCCGAATAAGGAACTTTTGTTTTTGAAAAGGAACAAGTTACTTACCTGTAACTGTTGTTCTCCAGCATGGGTCTGGCATGGATTCACATGCTCATGAATATTCCCCGTCGTCAGGCTGGGAATCCTCGGTAAAGAAAAAATCAGTATCAGTTTCGTTTCTGATCTGTCTTTCGTAGTAGTAACCAATCACTGATCTCTGCGTCATACTGAGCAGAGCCAATGACTGCCCTCTACCTAAGCCCCGCCTCTGGCAGCCATCTTCAGATTTGGTAGCACGTGAAGTGGCAGTATGACCAAGTGAAGAGCCACAGAGGGGTAGGCGGGAGGGTTCGCATGTGAATCCATGCCAGACCCATGCTGGAGAACAACCGTTACAGGTAAGTAACTTGTTCCTTCTCCAGGATGGGGTCTGGCATGGATTTACATGCTCATGAATAAAGAATACATAGCAGTACACACATGCACAACCACGGGAGGTGGCAAAGGCTCAACATTAAGCATTACATCAAACTCAACATTAAGCAATTCTTACCTCCTCACCAGGCTCACCTTAGGCGAACAGGTTGCGCAGCACTGCTTGGCCGACCCTGGACTCCTCCCTGGAATCCCGGTCGACGCAGTAGAATTTCGTGAAGGTGTGCGTCGACCTCCACGTAGCAGCCCTGCAGATGTCCAGCAAGGGCACACCAGATAGGAACACGGTGGTAGCCGCGATCGCTCTGGTGGAATGGGCTCTCGGACGGCCAGGCAGCGGTCGGTTTGCCAACCGATGACAGTACATGATACAGCCGGAGAGCCATCTGGAAATGGAGGCCTTTGAGAGAGCCTTCCCCTGATTGACAGGTCCAAAGTTCACAAAAAGTTGTGACGTCTTCCGAAAACCCTTTGTGCGGTCCACGTAGAACTTCAGCGCTCTAGCCACATCCAGCGAGTGCAAAGTCCTTTCGGCCGGCGACGAAGGCGACGGGAAGAAAACAGGCAACACCAAGGGTTCGTTGAGGTGGAAGTCCGACGGCACCTTGGGCATGAAGGAGGGGTGCGTCCTGAGCACCACCCTTGTGTCGTGAAAAGTCAAGTACGGTGGCTTGCAGGAAAGGGCCTGGATCTCTCCCACTCGTTGTGCAGAGGTGATGGCCACAAGGAACGCTGTTTTCCACGACAAGAACTTCAACGGAGCCGAGTGCAGAGGCTCGAACGGAGGTCCCATGAGCTTGGTCAGCACCACGTTGAGCTCCCACGCCGGGGCCGGAGCCTTCACCGGCGGGAACGATCTGAACAGTCCCTTCATGAATTCTTTCACCAGACGATGAGACCACAAAGACGTCCGTCCCGTGGTTCTGGTGTATCAGGAGATCGCAGCAAGATGAATCTTGATGGACGCGTGAGCCAGCCCAGACTTGGCCAGCGTCAGAAGGTACGGCAGTACTTGAGGAGCCGTAATCCGTAGAGGGTTAATCTTCTGTGCGTGGCACCAGACAGCGAACCTCTACCATTTGTGTCCATAGCATTTAAGAGTTGAGGACGCCCTGGCCTTTGCAAGAATCTCTCTGCAGTCGGCCGGTATGTCGTATCCTCCAAACTCAAACGCTGCAGGAGCCAGGCCTGCATGTTCAGCGACTTCGGGTCGTGATGGAGGATGGCGCCTCCTTCCCTGGAGAGAAGATCCGCGTCCACTGGCAGCTTGATTGACGGGGACGCTGACAAGTTCAGAAGGTCCGGGAACCATATCTGCCTCGGCCACGCAGGTGCGACGAGGATCATCCTGCACCGTGACCTCTTGAGCTGGTTGATGAGCCGGATCAGCAATGGCAATGGAGGGAACGCGTATAGAAACAGGCCCTCCCAGGGGAACGAGAAAGCATCGCCCATGCTCCTCGGCTGGGGAAACCTGCTGGCGAACCTCCGGCACTTGGAGTTTGTCGCCGTCACAAACAGATCGATCTGGGGAGTGCCCTACTGTCGGAAGAGGCGGTCCACTAGATCCTGTCGTAGTTCCCACTCGTGACACGAGTGCAGTTCTCTGCTGAGCGAGTCGGCAATGGTGTTTTTTATTCCTGCCAGATGCAACGGCACCAGAAACATCCCTTGGGCGACGGCCCAATGCCACAGATCCTGCGCCTCCCTGGACAGGGCTGGGGATCTGGTACCGCCCTGCTTCCTGATGTAGAACATGGTGGTGGTGTTGTCGGTGAAGATCCTCACCACCTTGCCCTTGAGGGACGCAAGGAAGGACCTGAGGGCCCAAAACACTGCACGGAGCTCCAGGACGTTGATATGGAGGGACTTCTCCGTCGGGAGCCAAAGGCCTCTCGTGTGCAGATTTTCGGTGTGTGCTCCCCACCCTTCCAGGGAGGCATCCGTGGTCACTGTCTCTTGGTGGTCGGGGTTCTGGAAGTCCACACCCGCCGTCAGATGCGCGCGGGTGCCCCACCACCGGATTGCTCGTCGGAAACTTTCGTCGAGTGTGATCCTCTCCTCGAAGCTGCCCGTCCTCTGGATCCAACGCGCGTCCAGGAACTCCTGTAACGGGCGCATCCAATGCCTGCACAGGCGGACGAGATAAATGCAAGACGACATCATTCCGAGGAGGGATTTGATGGACCTCACCCTGGCCGCGTCCGCAACCAGCATCCGCTGTACCTTGCCCAAGATGGCCCTCGTCCTTTCCTCCGACGGAGAGGCCAGAAGCGACACTGTCGAGCTTCGCTCCCAGAAACAGTGCGACTTGCGAGGGCACCAGGTGGGACTTGGTGTAGTTTATGGAGAATCCCAGGTCCGTGAGTAGTTGGACGGTCCTTGCTGTGTGCTCCACGGCGAGCTCCTTCGTCTTTGCGCGGATGAGCCAGTCGTCCAGGTAGGGGTAGACGTGGATCCCCTCTCGGCGCAGCTGTGCCGCCACCGGTGCGAGGCACTTGGTGAACACCCTGGGTGCCGACCTCAAACCGAAGGGAAGGGCTTTGAACTGGTAGTGACGCCCTTGGACCACGAACCTGAGAAACTTTCGGTGCCCCTTTAGGATGGGGATATGGAAGTAGGCATCCTCCAAATCCAACGACGACAGGAAATCGCCCTCCTCCAGCTGACCCAGGACGTGTTGGAGGGTGACCATCCGGAACTTCTGTGCCTTGATGAATTTGTTCAGTCGTAGGTCCAGGATGGGACGCCATCCTCCTGTCTTATTCTTCACGAGGAAGTATCTTGAGTAAACTCCGGAGCCCCGAAGCCTCTTTGGGACGAGTTCGATGGCGCCCTTCTTGAGCATCGCCTTTACCTCCAAGAGAAGTTGAGGGACGTGATGTTCATTCCTGGCCACAGGGGGAACGCGTGGGCACTTCTTTAGCAACTCGAACTCGTGACCCTGAGCTAAGCGCCCAGCACCCAACGGTCGGTGGAGATGGACTCCCACACGCTGACGAAGCTTGCCAGCCGGCCTCCCACCGGGGTGCTTCGGTGGGGGCCCGACCCCGCGGCCGGTTCAGTCCTGCTTCGACGAGGCTTTGCCGCCTTGCCCTCCCTGGCGACGACGACGGGGTTCGCCTGACCTGCCTCGTCCCCTGTAAGCTTCCTGAGACGACGAGCGGGCCGCTTGACGGTAGGTGGAAAATCCGCCGCTGGAACCTTTGGAGGCACCCCGTTTGCCTCCGCTGCTCCGAAAGGGCGGCCGCCGTTGATGGAGAACCCCCAGAGTCCGGCCCGTCTCTGTGTCCGCCTTGATGGCTTGAAGGGAATCGTCCACTGTTTTACCAAACAGGTTGTTTCCGTCGAACGGCATGTCCAAGACTCTGGTCTGCACGTCCTGACGGAAGTCCGTAGCCCTGAGCCATCCACGCCGCCTAAGGCACACACCGTTGCCCAACTGGCGGAATCCGGTGTCCGCGATGTCCGTCGCGATCGTAATGGCGTGATCCGACGCCACCTCTCCTTCCTGCAAGATCTCTAGGGCCTCCGCCCTCTTGTCGTCCGGTAGGAAGTCCAACAGGGGGGCTAGTTTGTACCACAACTCCCTGTCGTAGCGGGCTACGATAGCCAAGGCGTTGGCCGCCTTAATCGTCGTCGCTGCCGATGAGATGACACTGTGTCCCATCGTGTCCAATTTCTTACCCTCGCCGTCCGGCGGGGTGGTCGAGGTAGAGGCCGCACCTCTCCCCCCGCTTTCTTCCTGGCCGCCGCAGAGACGACCGAGTCCGGGGTCGGCTGTCCCCGGAGGCACAAGGGGGCCGCGTCAGGGACCCTCTACTTCTTCTCGTACTGATCCCTTCTAGCCGGATCGTGGATGGGTTCTTGAGGAGGGCGAGGCCCTCATCCCAAATATCGTCCAGTAGAGGTATAGCGAGGACCGTCTTCCTCTTGGCCTTGCGACGTTGATAAAGGAAACCTTCCTTCTTCTCTTCCGGGCAGAGCTGGAAAAGCTTGGATGCCCTGGCGATCATGGAGGGAAACGATCCAATCTCGTCGGGCGGGGAAGCCCGGGTGGGAGGTGACGACGGGAGATCCTCGTCGTAAACCTCGTCGTCCGTACCCGTCGCGGCCGTGTCAGTCCCCGTATGATCCCCACGTGTCGTGGACGGGGAGGAGGGCTGAACAGGGCGCGATGGCTGAAAAGGAGGTGGAGGATGAATCCTTCTTCTCTTAGGGGGAGGGCTCCCAGAAGGGCCTGGTTCCGGGTCCCCCGTCGGGAGCGGTTCCTCCGTCGGTGGTAACGGCAGTCTCGTCCTTATCTCACAGCATAAGGACTGAATAGCCAACAAAATGGCCGCCGAGTTGTCCTGCGGCACTGGTAGAGGGGAGTCCGACGGGAGGTCAGTCTCCTACGTCGGGGTCCCTCCCGACGGGCTGGTCTTCTTCCACGCCAACGCCGTGGCTTAAGACTTCGATCAGCTCCTCAGAGGTTGAGGCCGAATCTACGACGGCCTCCTGCCCCCCCCCCTTTTTCTTCTCCGTCGGAGGTTTCACGGGGGTCCTGTCGATGGGCAAGAAAGAGGACTCCCTCCACGGTGGCAGGGAGACTCTGGGCCCCGAGGTCGCCACCACTGGTGTAGCCTCCACAGGCTGAGCCAGGTGCGCCGCGACTGTCTCGATAGAGGCCTTGGCCAGATGGATTAAGGCTTTCACCACCCTAGGTGCGCTCACCGCCTTCTCCTTGGGGGGAGGGTCACAGCCTCGCTCCCCCTCCGATGGGGCCTTCGAGCTCGACCGGGGTCTCTCCAGACGCTTCGCCGGGTGCTCGGCCTTCCTCTTACCCGAGCCAGAGCGTTGGCTCGTGGTTGATAGCACCGGGGAGGATGCGCCCTGCCTGGCGCCCATAGAGCCCGACCGTTCGGCGCTCCCGGTGCCAGCGGACTCGCGGTGCTTGGCCTTCTGTTGGACCCCCGTCGCCGGGGCGCCCTCAAAGGTCTTAGAAGACCGCTCGGATTTCTTCTTCTTCTCACCTGACGGGCTCTTTCCTTCCAGCCAGTTGGCGAGACGTTGGTGGCGGTCCTTCATGGTCCGCTCCGACATATTGCCGCAAAACGCACAGTCCTTCTCCACGTGCGTCTTGTCCTCATGTAGGCAGTAAAGGCAAAGGGAGTGTTCGTCCTCCTTAAAGACATTCTGAAGCTGGCATACAGGGCAGACCCTGAACAGCTTTCCGGGCGTCGAGCTTCCCTTCTCCTGGGCCATGTCCGAGATGGGCCTGAGAAACTTCTGGAATCCTCCAAAAGCGTGGCTCGACGAAAACTTCACCCTTGAGGGGCGTAGACGAATCCGACACGGGTCCCCATTAATCGGATGAAGAGACGGTGGAGCTTGAGGCTCTTTGACCGAAAAAAGAGAATTTTTTTTTGAGAAAAAAAACGTGAAAAAAGCACTAACGCTCGAGAGCAATAGCACGACGATCCCAACACTTGAACGTGCGGCAAAAATCTGAAGATGGTTGCCAGAGGGCGGGGCTTAGGTAGAGGGCAGTCATTGGCTGTGCTCAGTATGACGCAGAGATCAGTGATTGGTTACTACTACGAAAGACAGATCAGAAACGAAACTGATACTGATTTTTTCTTTACCGAGGATTCCCAGCCTGACGACGGGGAATATTCATGAGCATGTGAATCCATGCCAGACCCCATGCTGGAGAATTAGATTTTATTGGTTTTACAAGAACAAAAATTACAGAAAGAGCAGAAAGTAACTAGCACAATACCACGCTTCCAATGAGAAACCTTTCATCTACTGTTAATTCCCCCTCCCCAAAACATTCCCATCCGTCCTTTTACCCGTTGGGTTTCTAGCCAACAGTAACAACTTCTGCACAGAGTGGTCTTATAATCAATACCACCACAACAAGGAGCTCAACGTGCACATACAATTGCTTTCACCGTGACTGGGCACGACCCTCAAGAGTATTTTCCCCTACAATTCGTACTCCCAAATCTAGTACAAAATTGCAGTCATTTCCCCTCCATCCACGAGCTTCTCCCATAGATCGCAGCTATAATTTCTTCCATGAGATAAATGTCCCTTGCCATGTCAGACCACTCCTTTAGGCTCGGAAGCATGCCCTGGCTGCCAGCAGCAACAAGCATGTCATACTGGGCAAGGTGTGCCATTGTTCCGCTTGATTGTCCAGACCAAACAGTGCCAACATTGGTTCCAACACACGTTTCAAAGCTTCCACCGCCTTGACCCATCCCAAGATCTCAGACCAGAAGACCTGGCATCTCCACCACATATCCGCCCTGTGCCTGCATACATGCCAACACAACGGGCTCCCAGATTAGAGCATTCTTCATAGCTGCAGAGGGTCATACTGCCACCGGTGAGACTTCAGGCCATGCAGTTTATACTGGCAGGCCACCAGTGTCTGAAACGCCTACACATCAACCGCCAGAGATTCTCGTCCAACTCCAGTCCCAGGACCCTTTCACACTTTTGCCAGAGTCCTTCTACCATACACCTAGAAGTCCTCACCAGCGCCCTGTACAGTAATCTAATGAGACCCATCATTGCTGTGTGTGTGTCGAGAACTCTCGACAGGTGTGAGGTCCCTTCGGATCAATTCCCTCCATTTCTCTGCCGTGAACACCCCTTTCAGTCTGAGATAGAGGCAGACGGGCAGCTTTCCAATACCCAAACCTGACTCCAGCTCCTGAATCCCTATGAAGTACCCCTTAACCCACAATAGACCGACTCGCTAGTCCTGCCTCAAACCACTTCTAGCATCACTGGCATCACTTCAGCTCGGGTATCTCATCCCTCACCAGGGGAATCCCAAATATGACTCATCGGCGAAGGCCATGTGGCGACTGCACGCATCCAGGCTCCCTTTCTCAACACCTCCCAGTAAATCTAGAGGATCAGGTGTTCCCTAATTCTCCCTGGGATCCGCTCCCTTGGGACCCAGAGCCACTCCCCCACAGTTGCCTGATGCAAGTGATAGTTTTCCAGGTAAACCCATTGTTTGTCAGGGTCCTCCATTGCTCTCAAAAGCTTGGCTTTACAGTACATCATCAAGTCCGGCAGCCCCACCCCTCCCCAATCTTTGGCCAGTAACAAGGTGTCATATCACACCCTCTGCTTCCGACCCTGCCACAGAAAACATAACATCCAGGCCTTAGGCTCCTGTAAGAGGCCCTCTGGGGCCCATATGTGTAGCATCTGGAACATGAACAACACTATTGGAAGTAAATTCATTTACAGGGCATTAAGCCTCCCCATCCATGAAATGTGCCCTTTGCCTCATTCCAACATTTAGCTGTACAATGTATTAAACAGAGGAGGATCATTAGCCCTGCTCAAGAAGTCCTCCTCTGGCCTAACTATGGTGACTCCCAGGTACTGTATGCTCTCCAGCTGAATCACCATCCCCAGGGGCCAGAGTGCCTCCACATCCCTCTGCCCAGCCCCTGCAAAAGGAAATAGGACAGACTTCCCCTTTTTAACTTTGAACCCGAAGAAGCATCCATACTCCTCTATTCAGGCCAGGGCTGCCGGCATTGAACTCTGTGGGTTCACCAGGTGCAGCAGGACGTCATCCGCATAAAGCCACATCTTCAATCCCCTATCCCCTTACCATGATGCCCTCCACCTGGGGGTGCCCCGCCGAAACCGCTCAGCGAGCATCTCCATTGGCAAAGCAAATGGGAGTGGGGAAAGCGGGCACCCTTGCCTCGTACGCCTCCTCAAGTTGATGACCTGTGAGTCTCCCATTGGCCGATACCCACGCCCCCAGGGACAAATCTAGTACCCGTATCCCCTTCAACATCCGTGCACCAAACCCATACTTGTGCAGTACCCCATAGAGAAAACCCCAGTCTACCCTGTTGAACACCTTTTCGGCATCTAGGGCAACCAGCGCAGGGTTGCCCCCTCGTCCTGCCACAACCTCTATCAAATGCAGCGTTCAATGTAATGTATCAGCCCTCTGTCTGCCCCGGATAAAGCCCACCTGGCCCAAGTGCACTAATCGTGGCATGACCCCTTCCATTCTTGTGGCGAGTACCCTGGTAAAAATCTTGGCATCAACGTTTAGGAAGGGGAGTAGGACTTACAACTCCTGGGGTCTCTCTCTGCCTTCGGGATAACAAAGCCCGGACAAACGAGGGCGGCGCCTTGCCCATGGTCAGGATATGATCGAACAATTTTGCCATGCGTGGGGATAGTTCGTCTGAAACCATTTTATAAAACCCTGCCATGCATCCGTCGTCCCACGGGGCCTTCCCCACCTTCTGCCCCCGAATCGCCACCAACACCTGCTCCTGTGTAATTGGCCCATCTAGTGCCTCCCTCTCACCGTCGTATAAGACCGACAGGGGCATACCCTCAGGTATCGCTCCATGTCCCCCACTTCAACCACCATTTCTTCCCCTGACGAACTTCCCCAGTGATGGAGTGCAGGTCCCCCCCCCCCGCAACCTCCACAGCACTTATCCAGCAATCCGCTTGCTGCCCCTGCAGCTTCGACGTTAGCATGGCGTCCACCTTGTACCCAGTCTCATATCATCGATGGCGAAGGAACTAAGTTGGACACCACCTTCCCCACCTCCAATTTCTTCAGCTCCCGTTGTTTCTCCCTTGCTAACTGAAGTGTATCACCACCTACCCCCCCCTCCACTCGACGCCAAAGCCTCCAGCTCACGAATGTCGCCCATGGGCCTCTCACACTTTTTGTGGCCGTGCCCTCTCGGAACAAGAGGCCTCTCCATGTTGCCTTTGCCACCTCGTACACTGTGCTGAGTTCCACCTCCCCATTATCGTTGAACCTGAAGAACTCCTCCATTGCTGTCCTCATCTCCCCGGCAAATACTGCATCCTTAAGGAGCATATTGTTTTAGCACCATAAGGAGCCCCTCATTCGAAGGCCATCCATTGAAACTCCCATACCCACCAGATCATGGTCTGACCAACTAATGGGGATAAGCTCGCTACCAGATAGCCTACCGAAATGTTGCTGTTGTATGAACCAGTAATCATCCGCGTCCTAGAACCATGAGCAGAGGAAAAAAATATATAGCCCCTACCCGCGGTGTGAAATTCTCTCCACACGTCACCCAGACCCTGCCGTGTCATGCAACAAAGAAAGCCCCCCTCCCTCTTGCGCTCCCCCACCATCTGGCTGACTACCCTCTCCCCCACTGTGGTCCATATGCTGGTCTGTTCGCATATTAAAGTCCCTCACCCTACCCCCACCAGTAGCAGGCCACCGCTCTGTACGATTATCTCCCCCATCACTTCCTGCAGGAATTGCAACTGTACTAGGTTGGGGATCGTGGCCAAGGTCACCCGAATTCCTTCTAACGTGCCAGAGACTAACAAGGCTCTACTGTCCGCTTTCCGCCACACCTGGGGATCCCCTAGGCAAATTCTCTGGTTGAGGAGGATACACACTCTGTCCTTAGTGGGCCCCGATGCCCAGAACACCTGCCCAATCAGAGCCCCCGGGATGCGTATACCCCTCCCCCTGCAAGAGCCTCATCTCTTGCACCATACAATATGTCCAGCCCTCGATTGCGGAATTCCCTGCCCTTCAATGATCGCTTGGTTGGCGAGTTCAAGCTCTTCATAATTAAGGTCCTCACCTTGAGCTCATCGCCCCACCCATCCCCGACCCAGTCAGTGTGCACCCTTTCGGTCGCTCAACTATCTTCCAGACCCCTGTATTGTAAACCAGGCAAAAAAAGAAGGAAAAAAAAAAAACTGCCCTCAACACTCTCCCGAACAACCCAACAATCCCCACCCCTCCCAACTCGCCCTACCCAAAGCTGCTCACCCCTAGAGACCTCAACCTCCCACTGGAGACACCCACCATTCAATGGGAAAGCAATGATAACCTGTACCTCCCCGCCGCCTCCCATACCCCCGCTGTTCCACCCAGTTAACTTCTGCCCCTAAACAATCGGGCAACACAATACATACATAGCACAATTCTGCTCGTGGTCAGCTCCTGTTCATTTCACTGGCGAGGGGGTGTTGAGCTTCTTGCATTTCCAACCTTCAGGCATGCTCTTCTTCATGTGGAAGCCGTTCAGCTAACCCACCTCCGCCGGGGGCTCCCCATCCTCACCCCTGGTCTCTGCGGCAGAAGCCTCCTCCTGCAGCACATATTGCGCTTCCTGGACACAGGTGATCCGGTAAGCAATTTCTCCCCTTTCAAACGACAAAGCAAACTGGAAAGACCAGCGGTATCTAATTCCATTCTCCATTAGCCATTGGGTTAGGGGGTGACAATCCCGGCGCCGGGACAATGCGAGACCAGACAGGTCCTGGACGACCTTCACTGCATCTCCTTCAAACTGGACACTTAACAGGTGCTTTGCCTTCTCCAGGACCTCCATCTTCTCCCTGTACCTGAGAAAGCAAACTACAACAGTCCTCGGGCCTTTAACCGCTCCACCTCCGCTCTATCAAGTTGGAATTCCTTCCCGCCATCAGTAAGGAAAAGTGTACGAGTCCCTGCACCTTTCTGCCCACATACACAGCCGTCTCACCCTTCGGCTCTCTTATACCCAGAATGCGTAGATTGTTCCGGCATTCACTATTTTCAAGTCTGTCTAGTTTCAGCAGGGTGTCCTCCACCCAGGTCTCCAGATCTGTCAATCATGCTTCATTTTCAAATCATGAAGGTCGGCCTACAAGTGATTGTTCTCCATCCCCTCCATTTTGACCTCCAGCTTGTCAACTCTACCTCTCAGGTCACAGATTGATGCCTGAATGTCATTCCGCATGGCCTTTATTTCCAGGAAGATCTTCAGGTCATCTCTAGTTACTGGCATTTATTTAGCGCCCTATGTATCATTGGTATGATCTCAAAGTGCTTGTGGGTTGAACGACCTTCGGGACCGCAGTGAGAGACGGAGCAGAACCTCCCTTCACCAATAGCGTCCTTCCCGCTCTGCGCCCATCCTTGGTCCATCACTAGCGATCTCTGGTAGTATTGCAGCAATTGGAGCCCTGTGATCACTTCCTTCTCCAGGTTGGCTAGGACCAAGACCTCGTCCCAAGTCCCCCCTCCCATAGCTCAGGCCGATTCTGTGCGTGCCGTGTGGAGTCTCTGTGGGCCCCTCCAAAATTTCTCCACTATGGGCTCGCCACCCCCTGCTAGCGTAGTTCTCCCTCGCCTGCACCCCAGTCAGGTGGCCTCAATGTGGCAGGGTGCCGCAGAGATGAGGGGGGAGCCCATGTGATCCAGCCCTTTCAACTGCTCCAAACACTTGCCACTGTCTCCCACGGTCACTGAAGTACCAATGTGTGAGTTCCACTCTCTGTCTCCGCAACTCTATTGCCCAGGTACATGAGCGACCTCCACCAGGCAGTTGAGCAATCTCTCCAGGTGGGTAGTCCATGCTGTCGCTGGATACTTGTCAGGTCACCTCTTCGCTCCCGCTCGTGGTCTGCTCTGTAGGGGTGTTCCTCTAGTGCCTCCCGGGCATGTGCTGGCAGGCTTGGGTTGTCTGCAGCCGGCCCCCAGGGTAGGCTCCCTCTGCCATCTCCATGGTGCCACCCTCTGACCTGGGGGCAACCCGACGGTCTCTCACCTCCAGGACCTTGGTGCACAGAAATGTCTCATCCGCCCGCTCTCGGGACACACTCCAGTCTTCCAAGTATCTCTGAGGGCAACCCGCAGCAAAGGCAGCTGTTGTGTCCCACAATCGGCCAACCGTTCACTGTCGCAGGGTGGCTCCCACACCGCTGCAGTACCCTCCTGCATTCCGGGGGCCGCATGCCAGAGTGCACTTGGACCTTCCTGTAAGCCGCCCCTTCCGTCGCCAAGACCTATACTGCAGGCGCGC
This sequence comes from Ambystoma mexicanum, assembly GCF_040938575.1. NCBI lineage: Eukaryota > Metazoa > Chordata > Amphibia > Caudata > Ambystomatidae > Ambystoma > Ambystoma mexicanum. The sequence continues at coordinate 647,493,028 of NC_090923.1, forward strand.
ACCACGGGGCCCAGAAGCGCCGGCTCCTCCTCGCCCACCAGGGACCTCTGGAGCCTTAGATTGTCAGCTGCACCAGCTTCGCCGGGTGGTCTTAGGCTGGAGTGGGAGATGAAGAATCACTCTCACCCTCGGCTGCCTCTGACCTCTGCAAGCTTTTCCCTTCAGGCAGCTCTCGATGCAATCAGGGGGGGTGGGGGGAGAGGAGGTGTTGGGGTGGACACTTCATGCTCTACTCAGACGACATTCGGTGGAGCTTGGTTGCTACATGGCCATCTTGGTCCGCACCCCCTGGTGGTCTCTAAGTAACTTTTAAACTTCTCTAATGCCTTTTTAATGAATGCATGCTTAAGCCTTGAAGAGGACATTTTGAATTCAGCTTGCCCCCCAACCAACGTAAGTGCCTCACCACGTCGGTTTCCTACTACACAAAATCTGATAGAGGAGGGTCTGGAGGAAACAAGTGGGAGTGTGCCTGAGGAACTAAATAATCAACAAGGTCTCTCAGTCCCTTAAAGCGGGACGATCTGTTGCAATCCGATACCCAAGTGTCAGGCAGGAGTTTGCTAGCAGCTCTTAGTTCAGTGCTCTAGGCCCTTGAGAGATTGTAAGATAACATTAGTCTTGAGGTAAGATCTCAGTTTGCGATGCTGATGGATATTAAATCTACAATAAAAGGGAGTATGAAAACTAAACAGCATGAACAATTTAGAAATCCACTGGTGGAGAGAAAGGACTGTTCATAAGTAGCTTAACCTCAATAATTAATTGTATTCAATATTCACCGGTGATAAGCACATTGGACAAAGCTCCCCAGGGAGAAGATTTGAGAGCCATAAAAAAGGAGGAAGACTAATTGTAAGGCAATGGTAAAGCCCACAAAAAAGAAAAAAAAAGAAAAAATGTTTACAGAATATTTTAAGAACTTTGCAGGTGCTAAAAAACAGCATTGCCATCGGACTTGAGCAGGAAGAACAAGTTACTTACCCCTAGTAAAATTCTTTCGATTGGATGTTCCTCACACATATTCCTTTTTTTAATGATATTCGTATCCAGCTTCAGCTGCTTTAGAAAAAGGTTTTCTTCTCGGCAGAGGGCGCTGTCCGTCGACACGGTCGACCCGATGTCCCTCGAGGGCCTCTGTCTCGGTTGACATCATCATTAAGTACTTATACCATGCACAGCGCCTGTTGGCTTCAGTTCTGTTTTTACAGCACCCATATGCAGAATTACTGCCTTAAGTGCCTTTAATTTATCAGACTCTAAAAGAGCAAACAGTTTACTGTCTGGAAATTCTACAGTGGGTAGGTTGGAAGGGTTGATGAGGAATATGTGGGAGGAACATCCAAATCGAAAGAACGTTACCAGGGGTAAGTAACTTGTTCTTCGAACGGATTGTGTCCTCCCACGCATTCCTCATGTTATGATAGACTCACAAAGAGCATTACATTTTTGGAGGAGGGTGTATGAATTTTTTGAATTTTATTACTTATTACTTTATTACTTATCAAGAATAGAGCATAGAACTGCCTTCCCAAACTTTCCGTCATTGTTAGCGGTATCTAAACAATGTTTTGCAAATGTATGAATTGTAGACCAGGTGGCTGCCTCACATATCTTTTATTGGAACTCGCCTCTGAAAGGTAGAGGAAGTTGCCATGCCCCTAGTGGAATGAGCCTATAAGCCTTCTGGGGAATATTTTCCAACTATCCTGTAACATTCTGAAATAGCCAGTGTTATCCATCTCGATTGAGTTTTAAACGATAAACCTATTTTATGTCCTGTGTATCCAACAAAAAGTTAGTCATGTCGCAATTTTGACTTTCTCAAAATACAGAAATGTAAAGCTCTCTTACGATTGAGCCTATGAAGTCTTTCCTATTCCTTGCTAGGTTGAGGTGGTGGAAAGAAAGTCAGAAGCACAATCCTCTGTGCTAAATGGTAATCAAACAATTTTCAGCAGGAATTATGGTTTGACCTTTAGAACAACCTTATCCTTATTAAAAAATAATAAAAAAAAAGGAAAGTCCTCTCTTTGTGGAAGATGTATTGGAAGGCAGATGAACATGTCTAGAAGGCCTGGGTACCACGTCCTTCTGGACCAAACCGGAGCAATTTGGATAATGGATTTACCAAACCTTCTCAACCTCCTGATGACTTGAGGAATGACACAGACTGGAAGAAACATGTACATGAGTGGAAACTCCCAGTCCACTATGAACAGATCTCCTAGAGCTCCTCGTGGGAAAAAAAATCCCTGGAGCAGCACAGTTAGCACTTCCAGCTGACACTGGTCTCAAACAGATCTACTCAAGGGATTCCCCAAAGAGTGAAGATCTCTTGAAGAACTTCCTGTGCTAGTTCCCACTCGGGGGAGACTGCTCTAACTGCTCAGAATGTCCACCGCAGTGTTCTCCTCTCCGGTGAGGTGAACGGCTGATCAGGAGATTGTGTCACGCTCACCTGGTCTCCACGGGGGCGTGCTCGTGTCCGCAAGGTGATGTCTGCACTGGTGTTGCTCTGCTTAAATCAGGGTGCTAGCTTGCGTCTTCCCTTCGTTCTTGCCTCGGGAGATGTTCACCTGCAAGTCGAAAAAAGATATTAGCCAACTGAATGGAGCTGGTTTTGGTTTTCACCTTCTGATTTTCCTTCTCTTCCTCTGGCTCACCTTGGTTTTTTAATGGGTGAGCTCTCCGTCCTGCACACTCTGGCAGGGGGCGCAGTTACACTGTCGTTCCAGGATCAAGTTAGTTCACTGATCCGATGGACGTTGCTGAAGTGGGAGGACCAGAGAAAGCAGGTAAGTCTCTATTCCAATAACTCCTTGGAAAAGCTGCTTTAAGTCTTTCTGCTCAAGGTATCTAATGTTCGTTCTTGTCTTTCAGGTGCGGCATTAAGTGGCTTTCGGATGATAGGATGACTCTTCTGACAATGATGAGCAAGATTCCTGCCGGTAAGTACAGCACTTTGCGGGACGCACTAATTGTTCGCTTTATTTAGCTTTCCTTTGCTGTGTGCGACTAACCTGCCTTGTCTTTTCTGTTCGGCAGGTGCGGCGCAATTCCAGGAAGAAGATGGAAGAACCGTTGGACGGTGTCGAGTGGCAGCGCGATGCAGAATGATGGAGAACTGCTCGATGGAGTTCCTGGAGGTGGCCGATTCAGGTGAGTAGTTACCCGAGAGGGTACCTTCTGTTCGGTTCTTCTACAGATGCGGCGGTCCGTGGGTAAGAAGAAGGCGAGGTCAGGATGTTCTGCAGGTAAGGCCTTCAATGCATGAATAACTCCTGTTCTTCTCTTTTCACAGGTGCCGATGGATAGAAGATTCTGGACGGGCGTGGCAGAAGGGAAGCAAGAGCTGAATTGACACGGTGAGCGTTACGCTGCAGGAGTGCAGAATAACGTGAAGCGTGTTCAGTTTACAGGGTGCAGTTTAAATAGCCTTGCAAGTAGTTCCAGGAAAATAGTCCCCTTAACTGTATACTGCCTCTCATGTAAAATAGTCCCAAGCCACACCCTGTACTGAATGGTTCAGCATCTCAGAGCCAAGTATATGGACCATATGTTTAACACCTACCATGAGCCTGGTGCCAGAGGCGCTCAGACTGAGTCCAGGGAATCCTAGCTGGGGCCTGAGAAGTCCCCAAGGAAGCCAGAAGCAGGGATGGGCTCGCCAGTTTCAGGGTTTTGGGAGCATGCACCATGACAGATTGCTTCTTGAATTGCCCAGAACCAGAGCTGCAGCATTGCCTCTCTGCATAGTGGTAGTGACTCTGCACCTCCTCTCTTGTTGAGGTAGTACATGGCCACTGCGTTGTCTGTCATTTTTAGGATATTCTTTCTCCGTACAGAGGGCAGAAAGGCCTTTAGCGCCAGTCTGATTGCCCTTGGCTCCAAAAGGTTGATTTGTAGATTGGACGCCGATGGAGACCAATGACCACTGACTGTCAAATTGTTAACATGTTTTCCCCACCCTGTGAGTGAGGCGTCTGTTACTACTGTTATCTCCAGCCATGGTTGCCAAAATGGTTGTCAAAAAGGTTCTTTCCTTCAGAATGTTGTCCTCACAGGCCCACCACAGGAGATTATGTGCCTCCCTACTCAGAACCTTATGTGCCTCCATACTCAGAACCTAAAGTACATCTGACATCCTGCCTGTGAATTGAGACCACTGTGTCCTGAGAACCCATTGAAGGGATCTCATTCTCAGGCGAGCCTCTGGCACCAGTCAAATGTAGGATGCCATGAGGCCCAGCAACCTCAAAAAAGTCAAAGGCCGGAAGACACTGGGGATCCTGGAATTTGGTGACCATCTGCAGAATGTGTGGAGCCCTGACCTCTGGTGGCGCGGCTTTTCCCAGGGAAGCATCCAGGACTGCCCTGATGAACTGGAGTCTTTGAGATGGTATCATGTGTGACTTCTTGTAATTGAGGGAGAAGCCCAGTATGTGAAAGGAATGGCACGTTATGTTCCAGGGCTTGTTCTGTGCCCCGATCAACCAATCATCCAGGTACGGGTAGATGTGAATGCCCCCTCTCCCGAGACTCGCTGCCACCACTACAATTACCTTAGTGAAAACCACTAGGCGGAGGTCAGCTCGAATGGCAGAACTCGAAACTGATCATGAGAACTGCCAGCGGCGAACATCAGGTACTTCCTGTGCTTGTGATGGCTTGGCACATGAAAGTAAGCATCCTGAAGGTCCAATGATACCATCCAATCCTGGAGCTGGTGGCCTGAAGGATCCGCAATAGTGTGACCATCTTGAACTTGTCGTTCCTAAGGATCTTGTTCAAGTATCTCAAGTCCAAGATAGTTCTCAGTCCTCTGTCCTTCTTGGGGGATTAGGAAATAGGGAGAATACCATCCTTTGGCCCTCTCCATCACAGATACTGGTTCTACAGTACCATTCCCTAGCAGGGTCAACATTTCCTGCAACAGGAATGGGTCTGCAACATTTCATGAATGGCTTCCTGGTGGATGATCGAGAGATCTCTGAATGAAGGGAAGCAGTAACCTTGGCCTACTGTTTCCAGTCCCACGCATCCAAAGTAATATCTCGCCATTCTTTCAGGTGCTGTGACAGTCCAGCTCCCACCGGGGTGTCGCGAGTCAAGACCTCAGAGGTTTTGAAGCAGCTGAAGTAGCGGCTGATGGTAAAGACGTTGCTGTTTGGTCAGGCTGTGCACCTCTCCCTCGTCCCACAATGAGGGAATCTTCTTTGACCTCTTTGACTAGTCTGTCCTCTCGCTCTTCCAACTGAGTAGTAAGTAGCGAAAGGACGTGCCCCTCCAAGATGATCCGCTGGGGAGAAAAGGCTGTGTGTTCCTGATAGAGGAACCTATGTACTTGGCAGCATGCCACCTTTGAGGTCTGCAGATTCTCAAGGCTTTCATCAGCCTTATTACCAAATAAGTGCCTGTTGAAGAGTCTAGATTGTACATCAGGTGCAAACCCTGACTTCCTCAGACACGCAAATCTGTGTATGACAGTGCTTACCGCCATGACCCTGCTGATGTTATCAGCAGTGTCCAGACTTGATTGACGAGACTCACACATGGCCTACTTACCATCCATTATCAGGGTCAAGAAGCTGCCCCTTTCCTCACCTTCAGGGATGTGATCAGCCACCATCGCTATGCAGTCCCACAGGGTGAATGTACATTTTGCTAATGCACAGATCAAGTTAGCAGTTTTCAAGGCTATGCTACCCGCAGAAAAAACCTTTCTTGCCCAGGTATCAACCCGTTTCTCATCCCTTTCTGGAGGGATAGTAGGGTAACACAGCTTTCTTAGAGGCGGGTGTACCTGCCTGAACCACTAAGCTAATTATCAAACAAAGTAGACCCTTAGATAGAGGATGACAACATTATTTATCTTTTTTATAAAAAAAAAAAAAAAAAAAAAGACATTCATTTCATATCGTTACAATCTTTTATTAAATGTCACCACTTGCAAAATACTTTTTTATATTCACAATTCTGATCCATACTCATTCAACCCTACATTCCATTCATTCAACTTAAACCTAGCGTTTTCCCGTGGAAAACTGACACCTTAGTGTCCTATCAACGTCATTTTTTGGGTGCTTTAGGCTACCCAATAGGACGTTCGGTGTATATATAGACCTGCCCCTGCGGCTTCCCTTCAGATTTTAACCTCCAAAGTAGAGGCAACCCGAATCACGGTTTGCCTGCAGCGAGAGGCCGGCGGGCGCATGTGAATCCATGAAAGATACCAACGATAGAGAAGAACAAGTTACTTCTTACCTTGTAACGTTCTTTCGACAGGATGAACAGATCGCGGCGTCGTCAGTTTCCGATGAAGATGCCATCGAGAACGAGTAGGTATTATTCGAGTAGATAGAGTTATCCTGACTGAACTGAGCAACGATGTTCCGAGGCCCCACGAAGCGCGGAAAAACGGAACTGAGCAACGGACGCAGCGCGTGGCTATTTATGGGCATGGTGACGTCGGCGCCGATACGGTGGCCGTCGAGGGACATCGACTCGGCGGACGTCTACGTGCAGCGCCCTCTACAGAAAAAATTTACGAGGCCAGCAAGCTGGAAACGTATTATCAAAGTTAAGTAATACGTCGGAGGACACAATTCCTTCGAAATGGAGTTACAGTTAAGAAACTACTCTCTTCTGCCGCAATTGTTCTTTCATGGATTCACATGCTGCAAATAGATTACATAGCAGTACAAATAACCCTTGGAGGTGCACGACTGGCAAACCAACCCCATACCCACAGGCCATAACCACGAACATAGCCAATAACATCCAACAACATGCATGATAAACAGCACGTGATGAGAGAAAAACAAACCCCAGAAGCTACAGGGCTTACCTCATTTAAACAAGCGTTGAAGGACAGCCTGTTCCACCTGTAGATGTTCCACATGTTGCTGTCCCAGACAATATAGTGTCTGGTGAAGGTATACAGCACTGCCCAAGAAGCCGCCTGGAAAATGTCAATGAGCGGGATTCCAGCCCAGAGCGCTGCCGACGATGCCGTGGACCTTGTAGAATGGGTTTTAGGATTTCCCCTCAAGGGCTTGCCAGCCTTTTAGTAACAAAAAAAAATTGTGGACGAGACCCAACGGGAAAGTCCCTGCTTGGAAATGGATCGTCCCTTGCTGGAGGGACCAACTGCCACAAAAAGAAGTTTAGACTGCCTGAAGTCCTGAGTACGGGTCAGATAAAACTTCAGTACCCTCTTAACGTCCAGAGAATGCAGGGCTCTTTCCGCCGGCGTGGTCACCTTAGCAAAGAACAAGGGCAAGGCAATGGTAGCGTGTTTGTGGATTAGTAAACAGGAGAACCTTGTCCCTCATGAATCGCAGGTACGGTGGGTCAATGACCAGCGCCTGCAGCTCTGAAATCCTCCTGGCGGATGCGATTGCCACTAAGAACGCAACTTTCCACGAGAGGAACTTCAAGGATGCCGTGGACATGGGCTCAAATGGCGGTTTCATTAGAGCAGCGAGATCCACATTGAGACTCCATACCGGAGTAAACCTTTTCTCCGGGGGAAATGTCCGAAAAAGTCCTTTCAGAAAATGCTTACCCAATCTGTCAAACCGAGGAGTAGCATGACGCCGTCTGGTGAATCTGAAAATTGCTGCTAAATGCACCTTGACTGAAGACAATGTCAGGCCCCCCTGCACCAGATGCAGAAGTCATGGGATACCTGGGCCGGAGTAACCTCCAATGACCGCACTCCCAGCTGCTGTTCACACCAGGCACAGAATCTCGCCCATTTTCTACTGTAAGAGACATTAGTGGAAGGCGCCCTTGCTGCCTCCAGGATCCAGCGGCACTCCTGCGAAATACCTAAAGGACAAAATTCGGAGTGGTCATGAACCAGGCAGCCAGGCACAGAGATGCCGGATCGGGATGCCACACTCTCCCTTTGTCCTGTGATAGTAGATCCTCTTCTGCCCCCAGACGAAGCGGCTCTTCCACCGCTAGATGAAGGAGATCCGAGACCCACGTCTGTCTGGGCCAGAATGGGGCGACTAGGATTATTCTGCACTGTTATCTGCGCATCCACTGGATCGTCCGCCGGAGCAGCGGAAACAGAGGGAACGCATAGCCGAAGAGGCCCGTCCAGGGGAACGAGTATGTGTCCCCTTTTGACCCTGGATGAGCCACTCTGCTGGCAAACAATGGGCACTGCTTGTTCTTCGGCGTGGCAAATAAGTCGAAAGGGGGGGGGAACCCCACTTCCTGAAGATCTTCGTCACCTGCTCCCTCTTCAGCATCCACTTGTGCACCTGCCCCCTGTCTGTGCTATGAGCGTCTGCCTGCACATTCTGGATCCCCGGCAGATGGTAAACCGTAATGTGAATTACACTGAGCAATGGCCCAATGCCACACCTCAGGAGCCTCCCTGGACAGGAGCCGGGAATTTGTGCCCCCCTGCTTCCTTAAATAGAACATTGTGGTAGTATTGTCCGTCACTCGTACCAACGCGCCTTGGATGCGAGGCAGAAAGGATTTCAGGGCCCAGTTCATCGCTCAACTCCAGTACGTTGAAGTGCAATCCTCCCGGGACCACAGGCCCTGAAACTGCGACTGGTCGAGGTGCGCCCCCCAACCCACCTGGGAGGCGTCCGCCACTATCGTGAACTGAAAATACGGCTCATCCCAGATTGTCTGTGCATGCCCACCATCGCAGGGCTTCCACCAGTCCCTTGGAGATTACCACCTTGCCAGACCATAACCCTCGACCCTGCGACCACCTGTCTGCGAGGAATGCTTGTACTGGACGCATGAACAAGCGACATATGGGGATAAACGGGATGCAGGACGCCATAGACCCCAGCAGTGACATGTAACTGGGGAAACAAGACCACCTTTCCCCGGCCCCATTCGGCTGCTCTGGACTGCAGCTTTACCACTCTTTCCTTCGACGGCTTCATCAGATTGTCCTTTGTGAGAAACTGGGCACTGAGAAAAACCAATTCCCTGGAAGGCGTCAGAAAGGATTTTGCAAAGTTTACTGCAAATCCCAGTCATAACAGGTTCATGGACGCCTGGAGAGACGCCCATGCTCTTTCCAGCGACAGCACCCGTACCAACCAGTCGTCCAGATATGGGTATACATGATGCCCCTCCCTGTGGAGGAAGGCAGACACCGGAGCCAGACATTTTGTGAATGTTCTGGGTGCAGACTTCATCCCAAACGGGAGGACAAGGAACTGGTAATGGCCGTCCCCGACCAGAAAGCGCTGGAACTTGCAATGGTTTGGCCTCACCGGGATGTGGAAGCAAGCGTCCTCCAAATCAATGACACCAGAAACTCCCCTGGCTGCACTGCCTGGATCATATCTTGCAGCGTCAGCATCTTGAACTTCAGGCGCTGAAGATTCTTGTTCAACGGCCGAGGATCTGGAATAGGCCTCCATTTTCCATTGGGCTTTTGGATTACAAAATAACGGGAGTACACCGCCTGGCAAGACACCTATGCTGTTCCTTAGACGAGTGCTTCGAAGAGGGCTCCCTCACCCTCGCCTTCTCCATCGACGCAGACTTCTGCGCCGACTTCTCGGGCCTATCACTCGACCCCTTTGGACTGGTCTGGTCTCGCTGACCTGGAAAACGTAGAGCTACTCGCACCCTTGGACCGATGCGATTTGGAGTCCGAGGAACCACCTTTCCCCACCTCGGAGGCCAGCACCTCTGTGCGTTGCTTCTCGGTGGGGGAGTTCCGCGGACATTGCCCTCCGCTGCGTAGACTCCTTCACCGCCAGAGCCGAGGTCTTGCTTCCCCGGTACAAAATCTCCGAACCCAGTAAGGGCCCACATTGAGCCAACTAAATCAGCCGGCGGTTGCAGTCTTTCAGTGTTTTCTGAAAAAACCCACGGCATATCTCACAGGCATCTGCCAAATGGTTGGGGGTAAAGGCAATACAGACAATCTGCATGGCCGTCCCCCCTCGAAGACATTCTTTAGGCCACAGGTAGCACAAGGCCTAAACAGCGATTTTCTCGGGCCAGGGCCAACAAATGACATAATGGCCGATCATACGAAAGGCACGTGTAGAACACGAAGAGTAGACTCGAGGTGATCCCAACTGTTTGGAGACGGTTGAAATCTGAAGGGAAGCCGTGGGGGCGGGGCTATTTATACCAAACGTCCTATTGGGTAGCCTAAAGCACCCAAAAAGGACTTCAATAGGACACTAAGGTGTCAAAGTTTTCCATATGAAAACGCTAGGTTAAAGTTCCAGAGGTTTCCCAGCTTGTCGGGAATAATTCACAGCATGTGAATCCACGAAAGATACAATCCTGGAGAAAGAGGAGACCACCGTTGGTAAGAATGCGTGGTGCGTTCAAAGTACCCTGATGGAAAACAGTATAAGGCTCTGAAACCGCCAGTGCCTGGATTTCACCGACCCTGCGTGCATATTTAAGTCCCACCACTAGGTCTGTCTTAAAAGTGACTAGCTTGATGTCCACCGACGCCATGGGCTCGAATGGTTTATGAGCCAGGGCGCCCAAGTCCAGGTTAAGATCCCACACAGGGTGTGGCTTCTTTATAGGCATGTAGAGCCTGCATAGGCCCGCCAGATATCTTAACCACCGGATTAGAGGAAGACAATACCTCTGAGTTCCGGTAGGCTCCGATTGCAGCCAAATAGATGCAACATGTGCCCACCTGCACCCCCGAGTGTGCGAGGTGTGCAGAGAAGGATAGAACATCGTCCAGAGTGCAGGTCAATGGATCAACCTCCTTTGACGAAGCCCAGTGGCAGAACCTAGTCCACTTGCTTTTGTACTGGCTCCTCGTAGCATCACTCCTAGCGCCCTGTATAATGTCTACGTTAACCTGAGACGGATGTAAATGCCTTAGTGCGACCTGTTCAGGAACAACTCTGCGAGGGCTAGTTTCTGGGGGGCAGGGTGGATGACCGTGTCCCTCCCCCTGCCTTGAGAGTAGGTGAGCTGGACCCAGCGGAAGGTGCACAGGGGCCTGTTCCGACAGGCAGAGTAGTTCAGAGAACAAAGGCATCGCGGGCCACTACTGAGCTATCAGGATGACCCAGAGGTGCCAGGCCTCCCTAATCTTGCAGATTACCCTATGGACCAGGGGAGCGGGAGGGGAAAGCATACACGTTCATGTTGTACCATTGTATCTACATTTGTTTCCCAGAAAGCCACAGCTCTGCCCCTGCCAGAAAGCAAACTGGGGGCACCTCCTGTTGGACCAGGTGGCAAAAATATCCACCTGAGGATGACCCCATCTGTTGAAGATCCCCTGAAGGACTTGTTCATTCAACTGCCATTCGTAGTTGTCCGCACCCTGTCTGCTGAGCCTGTCTGCCTCCTGGTTGGTCTCCTGAGAGGTGGACTGCCGTCAAGTGTATGTTGTTCTACAGAGCCCACTACCAAATGTTCACTGCCAAGGTGCATAGGGGAGGAGACCTGGTGCCACCCTCCTTGTTGACTTAATACATGCTGGTGGAGTTGTCTATTTGAATTAGGACAATATTGCCACTGATCATCCGAAGGAAGGCTTTGAGAAGAATCTAGATCGCCTTCAGCTCTAGCCAATTTACATGGGCCTCCTGTTCCTGAAAAGACCAGACTCCATGGACGCTGTCGTTGTCCAGGGTGGCTTCCCAGCCCTCCAAGGAAGAGTCTGCGGTGATGGTAACCTGCGGTGCTGGTTGCCTGAAGTGTCTGCCTATCCTCAAGTTGCTGTCCATGCGCCACCAGACAAGGTCCTGGTGGAGAAAGGGGGGAATGCTGATGAGTTCCGCCTGGGAACCCCGCTCCTGACTCCATGAGGCTGTGAAGTGCAGTTGCAATGGTCTCATTTTGGGCCTTGTGAAGGGTACAGCCACTAGACATGCTGCCATGATACCCAAGAAGGTTGAAATCACCATGTTGAGGTCACTGCTCTGTTGAGAAAATTACCTGTGGCCTCTTGATGGCTGTAGTCTTATCCTCCTATGGAAGAACTCTCGGAGCCAGTATCCCAGATGAGGCCCAGGAACGTTCGATTCTGCGTAGGCCCAAGCTGTGACTTCTTGAAATTGATGGAAAATCCCAATTCGTGCAGCGTATTCATGAGGGCAGAGGAGGTGTGATGGACTGCCTCCCGGGGATCTCACCCCGAAGAGCCAGTCATCTAGGTACGGATAGACATGGTGACCCTGGGCCCCGAGAAGGGCTGCCGCAACATATACGTCTGGTAAAGACCCTGGGGGCTGAAGTGAGGCGAAAGGGTAGAACCTTGTATTGCAAATGAAAGCCCATGATCCTGAAAGTCAGAAAGGACTGATTAGGCTGCCAAATCGGGACAGGTAGGTATGCGTCCTTCAGATCCACGGAGCACATCCAGTCTCCCCTGCACAGTGTCTGCGCAGAGAACCATCTTGAACTTTTGAAGAGGGCGGGAAAGGCTCAAGGCAGAAAGGTCCATCACAACGCTCAGGCCAGCCAGTTTCTTCTTGTGTATGGCGAAAATCCTGGAGTAGAAGCCCATACCAAGCTGGGAGAACGGGACTTCCTCCACTGCCTGACTCTCTAAGAGCCATCGAATTTCCACCAACAGAGTTGTTGTCCCAATCCGTGGGAGTGGAGGAGGAGGAGGAGAAGAGGGGAGGGAGGGAGAGGAAGGAACCAGTAGGCGGTAGCCTGTGGGCACTACTGAGGAGGATACAGGGGTCCTCAAACCTCATGCTCCAATATTGTGCATGAATGGCAAGCCTGCCCCTCACCATAGACACATGGACCCGGAGGGGAGTATCGTGCCTTTTATTCCCTCAGAGGCTGGGGCTGACAAGGGGGACTGAAAGAAAGCCTTATTCCCACTTTGTTTTGTTTACAGCAGTGCTGACTTTAAGATCGGTCCGGCTGTCTTGACCTTCTTTCCGGGAAGCCCCGGAACCCGCCGAAGGCCCGGCACCCTTGTCAGCGCGCTGGTGTGTCTGGCTGTACGTCTTGGGCATGGTCTTTGTGAGGATAGGTAAGGATTTTGTAGTGTGGGAACTGTTTTTCTTCTTATCCAGTTCCTCATTAGTGGTGAAATGAAAAAGGTTGCCAACCTCGAATGGAAGGTCCAATATGCACTGCTGGACGTCCGGGTTGAACTTGGTAGCCCGTAGCCAGGCAGATCTTCTCATGTCTAGAGCGATGCAGATGGCACAGCCTGAGGTGCCTATGTGCCACGGTGGACTACATGATGTCCTGAGCCACCATTTTTACTTCTGCCAGCCCTGCCTTGAAGTGCCCCTGAGTCTGCACCGAAAGTTCTGGAAGGAAGTTGGCTACTTCCCGCCAAAGCCTTTGATTCATGGCTGCGAGCATAGCGTCCGCATTAGACTCACGAAGGTGCAGCGAGGCGTTGGAATAGACCTTTCCATATGCCTCCAAAATCTCCTCTTTGCCTAGGAGCGCTAAGGATGAGGTAGCTGAGGAAGACTGTGGCTTGGAGTAGAGATAATCTGCGGTAATCACTGAGGAGTACAGTTGAGGGTGTGCCAACAGCAAGAGTGGATCCCCCTCAAATTGCCTGTAATTGGCGTCAAGGCACCCAATGGGGTTTAAGCCTTCCCATTTTGGCCAAGGCGACAACATCCTTCCACATCAGAATCACCATTCTAGCCGCGGGGCGTAGAGTGAGGACCAGGGCCAGGACCCCCACCTCTGGTTCTTCAACCTCAGGTTGTGGAAGCCCCAAGTATTCGGCCAGACCTGCGAGCCGTTCATGGAATGCCTTGGCCGAAGATACTGTGTCGGGGTCGTCCTCATCGGTGTCCACCAGGGGGTTGTGCTGGTCCGCAGCAGGTGGAGGAGTACTGGGCGCCTAAGGCTGAGGTGTGTTGACCGGAGGCGATGGCTGCTGTGGAGGCTGGTGTGGAACTACCTGGGCTGCGGGAGGCAGGGGTGTCGGAACCGTGGGGCCTGCCGTGGGCAGCTGGGGCTGTGCGGGGGCCTTAGGTGCTGGAGCCATAGGAGGAATGACTGTGGGCGCTAGCGGCAGGACTGGAGGCAGCATGTCCCTGATTACATCCCAAAGGATGGAACCCATCTGAGGGGACCTCATAGGACTGAGGAACTTTTCAAAAAACCTATCCTCACAGGCCGGTGGGGCGCTGTGTGGCGCGGGAGTTGGAGCAGCGCCCTGAGGTTGCTGAGGTCTGGGCGTACTCTGCCTTGCTGTATGCGGAGTGTATTTGCCCTGCAACGCGGAAGGATATGCTATAGGCCACATACCTGGCGAAGACCAGTCCTACCTGCAAACTCGTTCTCCTACCTGCTCCCCAAAGGGGGTGGCGTTGGATGAGCAGCCATTTTGTCTGGCGCGGCAGCCATTTTATCGGGCTGCATGCCACTTGCCTGTGTCGTGTTGCTTTGCGAGCTGGGCCCAGCCTCCTCCTGGACTCTTGGCGGTGGAGCTTGAGGCCTACATTGCTCCTCAGGACGGGGCCTGGTAGGCATTGTGTCCTCGCCTGTATCGCTAGTAGTGCTGCGTACAGGCACCCCCTGAGACATTTGTCCGGTAGTAGGGCATAGCCCCTCAGGTGGACACCTGGTAAAAGAACCTTGCGGTCCCTCAGTGGCGTCACTGGCAGGATCTAGCAACCCCTCGGCCTGGCGGAGGGTAGCTGAGATGGCCTCCGTACCTGTGCTGGTGTTAAACCTGAACGGTCCCTCCCGCTCGGACGTTTCCTGGGGAAGGAGTCGCCCTGGCAGGGTGCGGATGAAAAAAGTGGCACTACCTTGGGCCTTGGCTTGACGAAGTTCTTCAAGTCCTCTGGAGGCAATCGTTCAAAGAGCTCTCTCCACCGAGCTAACCTGTTCTTCAGAGCGTGCAGTGTAAGCGCGTGTCATGGCCACAGGCCCCAGAACACAAAAACCACACCATCTAGTGATGGGGGCAATGGGTCACTTGACTCCCTTATGTCCCTTTGGGACCCATAAACACAGGGGCCCTGGCTGGACTCAGTCCTGGCGCCTTTGGCGCCAGGCTCATATACAGATGTGAGCAGAAACACTTTATTTCAGTGCAGGAGTGCTTTTATTTTACAAGAACTTTCCAGGAGCTGAAAGCCTTTTTTCAAGAGAACATCCGCATGTGCTGACTCATGGGGTGTGGATGCCTAGGCCTGGTCTTCATGTGCCGACTCATCGGATGTGGCAGGCAGGCTGAACCTGGTGGGCGTGGCTTCAGAAGCTCAGCTATAAGCTGCTCCATCCGTAAGGCTGGTGCTTCGCCTTACTGTGCACTCGCATGCAACGTGACGCTCACTGCTGCTTGGACCAGTTTACTTACCTTTGAAACCAGGTGTTCTCCTGGATACTCACCTCCAGGAAACCGGTGCTTCATAGCTTCATCTGCAGACTCATCTCCTGACATCCAGTGATCTTGATCCCGAAGCCGCAGCACCACACTCCGCAGCCACGAAGAAAGACAAGGTTAGAACATCTGTCCTAGGACCGTGCCGCATTTGAACCCCATGCACCCCCTAGTTAACAATTTACCAGCTACTGTACCGCTGCAGCTTCGTTCCTCATTCCCTCCGGCTGCCACCTCGAGCTCTGCAGCTTCTGCCGGGTCGGCAACATCACCTGCAAGGGAAGAAAGCAAAAGACCAAACATCAAAAGTGGAACGGACAGCAATACAAGACAACGAACTTTACAATACAACAAAAACAGACGAGGAAAGGCAAACAGGAACACTTACCAGAAGTATAGTGGCTTAGTTGCAGCAGGACTGGACTACCACGTGCAAGGGACCAGTGAAGGAACTCGGTCCAGATCATACAAGCGCCCCAGACAGAAGCAGCAGGACGAAGTGCTCGCCAAAACTAATCAACAGGAGTAGTCCCGAGCAGCATCACCGATTACCACCAGTCACCACATAAGCGCAAAGGGCGAAGTCAGACCCGAGCGACCTCACCCCCGGGAGGGCTGGAACCGCACCCCAACGCCTCCGCAGAGACCATGTGAGCGTAACAGCGCGGTACAACCCTCCCAGCCATGACCAGGGCCAAGGCAGCAGCGATAAAGAGCGTGGGGGTCAGATGTAGGGAAGAGCTCCTAGCAGGCTGGACATCTGCTGAATCCCGATGACTTCGACATGCGCCGGGGAGGACCGTGGCACCAGAGGACCGAGTACCTAATTAAATACCAAAAGACAGAAGACAAGACAGTATCCAGGGAAGAGTGGGTGGAATTAAAAGGCCAGAGCCAAACCCGGGGGCGCTGGTGAAAGCGGTCCGATCCCATCGACGCGGAAAAGTGGTCTGAGGAGACAGGCGAGCGCATGCTCCCAGGGCCGCGCCCTTGCACGCCTCTAAATTTAAAGGGGAAGAAGATTTCTTCTGGTGAAAAAGATTCTGTCTCCTGTCCCTAGCGAGGGACGCCCATGTAGTATGGAAGAAAGGGTCGGGACGTAGGAGTAAGAAGGGGGATTCGAAGAAAAATAAAAAATTGAAGAAAACTAAAGATAAGGGTTTTCTTTCACAGTGATACGGAAACAGGCCAAGAAGAGTACGTAGTTATCTTGGACCCTCAGGTTCAGAAGTATTGTCTGGTGTTAACAACTTGGGTTTGAGGGAATCTATTCCCGTTGGACAAGAAATGGTTAGTCTCTCAAGGGCTGTAAATTGGAGTGTGTTTTAGGAGCTGCAGCTGAGAAGAAGGGAAGTAGACCCCAGTTTGGATCATTTGGCTCTTGTGAAAAGAGAATGTATTGGACCAGGTGGTACTCATTTTGATATTTGAATCAATCTTTCGCAAAAAAAGTGATATTTCATTAAACAGATCTAGATTACTAGCAATTTTTAAAGGTATTCCCTACTTGTCAGAGCTCTCCTCGCCAGAGTTCAAAATAATAGACTTTCAGGCGGCAGGGTTTTTTTTTTTTTTTAATAAAAGCACAGTGCACTTTCTCTCATTGCTGGTGAGGAGGGTAGTGAATACAGCCTATGAAGAAATGTTTATGACTTATCCTAGAGAGGCCATAGGTTCTGGTTTAATTAATACAGAAACGTGAACAAATGTAACAGACATTTTAGGCAGATTTCTGTAAATGTAAGTTGCAAAACTGATTCAGAAGGATGGATGCAGGTTTTTGCACCCAGTAATAATACTGAATCAGAAGAGGATTGGTCATGGCTATCTGCAAACTTGTCCTCCAAATATGGAGTGTGCCCAGGTTGCGGAGGAATTTTGCTCATCTCTGCTGGAACAAACAAGGTTTAAATAGCTTTTTAAGCAGTAGGATGATAGAGAATTTTGATAATTATATTTTATTCTTGGAGGAGATTGGGCTTTTAGAAGCAATGTTAGGTCAATTTTTCACTTTTATGCCAAATGTCCTCCAGCTGCGAGACCCCCGGCACTTTTTGCTTGACTTGACAATATTTGTGTTTATGTTCCTGGGCGAGTGGGAACCTTTTCCCCCACTCACCTCATTCTTTTACTCTGGCTATGTGAGTAATTTTTGTGTCTCTACATACTTTGTTTTTGGAGTCATGCTTTCCTCCAACTTTCTAGGCATCTATTATTTACTTTTGCAGTACACAGCACTTTCTGGGCAGTGTTGCTGGGGAGCCCATTGGGCTTCCCTTTTTATTTTATTTTCCTTGTGTGAACACATGTTCCCAAGAATATCGGGTTATGTTTTAACCTTCTTACCTTCAGCACACACCACCTTATTTGGAGTACTCGGGGGTTACACTGTATACCCGTTCTGACTGCTCCTGTAACTGTTCTGTTACAGTGACAAGCATACCTGAATGAATGGAAGCAGTGGACATGTTCCACCATTTTGTGTGTAATTTCTACCTGCAGGCTGTACTTTCAGCTGCAGTAATGCACAGAAGGGTCACCATTTCTTGGTTACTTGCCCTTTCTTGCTCCTCCTTCTGCCATGCTGGGTGGGAGAGGTCCTGGTTTGACTTTTGTCTTTGGCAGGAATCCAGTGTGAAGCCCACCGAGGCTCCAGAGTGTATGTGAGGACAGGAAGCAGAGGATGATCCCGAAACTCAGGTGGTATTTGTCTTCTGGCATGCCTGCCTGGAACCAGTACCAACTGGGATAATGGCGGTCCTAAAAGGAAAGCCACCCCCCCATGTTTGAATGTAGCATGAGTGCTGATTGGCTGGGTTCCTGGATAAAAGGCTGAATTCCTGATGCATAGACAGTCGTCCATTGGAACTGAAGATCCGAAGACGACGACCAGAGACACCTGCAGCAACTTCCAGCCACCGGAGAAACCTGCTGAAGTAACCGCTGCTGTTTTGGTCCAGTTTTCAAATCGACAGGTAAACTCCAAAGAGGACGACTTCCTCCCTTGGAGTAGTATACTTGGACTAGTATAATCAGTCCTAAGACTCCCTTCAATTGGAGTCATCCCATGACCACTTGCAACCTTCCTGGACTGCAAATCGCCAATAACTCGGGACCTGCAACCATCTTGCAGTGTTTCGTTTTGCCACAAATTAATCCTCAAGAAACTTTGGTGGACTCCTTCCGGACCTCCAGAGACGAGATCCCCCTCCTCAAAGTCCCCTCACCAGAGTGCAGAACAAGCGAGGCGGATTGACTGGGTAGTAACCATTAGACATTGGTGTCTATGAAAAGGCGTCAAAACCACATATCTGCATTGGAGCATGAAGAATCCTTTACTGGAGGTCCCCTCTCTCAACTGGTGCTGTGGCATTCCTTGAATAGACCCTCCTTTCGTCACCAAGGGACAGGTGACAGGGTCTACAGCTGCTGCTGCGTGAAGCCATCCAACTTAATCAGCTTTATCATCTTCATCACTCCTAAAGTTCAGTCGGGCGCTTGGTAATACTTACCTTGAGTCGTTCTGTCAATCCTTTGTTGCTGTAGTGCTGATTACAGTGTTAGGGTGCTCTCCCACACATGTTCCCTCGGGTCTAACGTGTGTTCGCATTCAGGGACCCTGTTCCGAATTCCGTGATTTTTTTTTTGGTCAACAAGAGCTTGCTACTTACTTGCAATTGAAGAATCCTCTGGAACTTTGCCTTTTCCACAGCTGTGCCTTACCTGCGCTCCCTCCAATCAGACTTAAAGAACTCACACCAAGATAGGGATTGACTGCTGAAGCCTTTCGGCCTCTGAAACCTTTACAAAGCATTGACTAAAACAGTTCACACTTTACTTTACCTTAGAAATCGTATTAATAAAACAACTTAACAGGATGTTATAGTTAAAACATTAAAATTTAAAAAAGTGCAAAATAGGACTGAGTACAAGCAAGCCAAAAAAGAAGTATGAAAACAATTATTAAATTGTTAAAATATGGTTACTACATATCAATAAAATATTCTGGGATCATATATATATATATATCTCAGATGAAAAATTAAGAGGGGTTGACAATTGATTTCAAATCGATAGATTTAAAAAAAAAAGCTACAACTGCTATTGTGTCATGAACATTATCCGCATACAAACTTCTCTCACAAATAAGCACAAATAAGCAGCTAAAAACCAATCCCCCAGGTGACACTTCCTCTTCTCATTCAACGTTGGACAGTTTAAAATCAGATGTCGGGTAGTTTCTTTTGTCTGTGTTCATACAGAACCGACAACCAGATTCAGCTGCCGAAATAAGACCTTGCCTCAAAGAGATTTCATTGGTTGGTAAAATATTCCAACAGAATCTAAGAAAGATTCTCCTGTACACAATAGGGAATCTTATCAAGTACGTTAACAAAGAGCCTTTTAATTAATGTTCGTTGGAGAGATTACTCATTGACGGGTAGCTATGGAATTTCTCCACTGTCAATCCAATCCTTATATAAATATTTTTTGACCATTGATGGATTATCAATCAGGTCTTCCATTTTCAAGGTCAACATTAGCAGGATTTTTTTCACTAGCTAATCAGATCTGGCCAATAAAATTAATGGACTGTCCCCAGTGACTGAAATCCATACATGTGTTCATGTCAGCGTATAATGAGGTAAGAGGTGGTACAAGCAATTTTCTAAAAAGAGAAAACAATCCATTCCACTCGAGCTCTCAAAGAAATAAGGCCAAACTCATATCTCATTGCCGCAAGAGGGACAGAGTTAGGTACTCCTAGTATCTTACGCCAAATCTTTGCTGCTGCATAATCCAACCATTTTGGAACTACATGGAAATAAAGTTCAACCCCGTAAATAAATTCAGGGATTAATTTCCCTTCATAAAATTTTAATGGAGGAATAATTGAATAGGATCCAAATTTAAGGTTTAAAACTACAAGTTGGTTGAGCAGGAGGGTACATTTCTGGCAGAGGGTTTCTCTTACGTTACAGTAACGAGGTCAAACAGAAAGTTGTCGGCGTAAACTAACCATGCTACCTTTATATTGCCCACCTTGGGGGAGACTAGGGTGACAGGAGCCAAACAATTTTCGCCAGAGATGTATAAATTAAATAAACAGGCAGCTCGAATACAGCTTTCTCTAAGGGCGGAGGGAGCTGGAATACGGCTGGACATCATTCCCTCTTTGTTTAGCCCGACCTGAATGTTTGAATTCTCATGTAGTCCAATGATAAGTTTTAAAAGCCCGCTGGAATTCCCCAGCTTGCTAATTTTCCCCATAGCCTAGATCGATCCACGCAATCAAATGCGGAGGACAAGTCGACAGATTTAACATAAGTACAACTGCTGGGAAAAGACCAGACTAGTTCTTGAAAAGAGTGTAAAATAAGGCCATTAAGGTTGGTGGAATGTGCCTTGCGAAAGCCAGACTGAAATTTGGAAAGCTTGTTAGTTGAAGTTGCCCATGTTTCCACATGTTGAAGGACAGACGCAAAAATCTTACTGTCAACATCAAACAGCAATATTGGTCTGTCATTTTTTGGATTTGATATCACCCCCCCTTTAAAAAAAAATAAAACGGACAACATAGGCAGTCTGGGAAAGGTTTGTGAGTCAATAATACTATTAAAGAGGACAGTTAGTACATTTGCCCAGTTAGAGGGATCTTGCTTTAGTGTGCTATTGGTAAGACCATTGGGGCCAGCTGCTTTAAAAGATTTAGACAAAGTTCTAAATTCATGCAATGTATTCACTGCTACTGTGATATTACTTCAGGAAACATTTTAGTATCTATCAAGGGGACATTAGGTAATGGCTCAACTTTACACAGGGCGTACAGATCTGGAAAAAACGTCACCCAATCAGATTCAGCATTCAGCCGAGAGGTGAAAACATGCTCATCCTGCCCACTGAATATGTGCCAAAACACCCCAGGTCTTTTTATGTTAATAACCAAAGCATTATATCTGTGTCTCGTAATAATGCTGAGCAAGTGTACCTACAGAAATGTCTAAACCTTTGTTTTTGTGCTTTGCAAATGGATAACTTTACAAGAAGAGGCAGATTGGAACTCATTATTTCACTTAGTGTGCGTCTTGTCTTTGCTTTCATGAGGGCTAACCTTCCATCACAGACATGGCTATGTTTCTTGTTTGATTTGTGCTTATTCAACCTTACCACAAAATTACCCACATTGAAAACTTACAGTTTCCATTCTAATGTGGTTCGACACATCAAATAAAATTCCACAGAGTATCTTAAAATTTCTTGAAGACCAACGAACTGCATGTTTACTGGAGGATACTTTCAGATTGGTAGGTCCGATAATCGATAGATCTTTAATTTGTAGTGGAAGCGTAAATTTAGCACTGAAGTACAGTGATCGTTCCACTTATTTTCGACAATCATGAATTCAGAGCAAAGCTCAAACAGTCTTTGCTTGGCAAAGATAGAATCCAAGGTTGAACGCCTGGAACCTCGGGACCAAGTGTATTAGGCTTTGAGGACAGCTCCGATCTCCCCATTAATCGTTGGTAGACGCAAAGAATTCAGGGTGTTACTCAAATGCCAACCTGTTCTGGATTCCGAGTCCAAGGCTGGTAGCATGGAGACACACTGGTTGCCTCCTAAGCAGATCACCTGCCATAAGAACATGTGTATAGCCATTCCTGGATCTCCAAGTGATAATCAGTAAAAATTAATCTAGAGCCCCAACACCATTGTGCCAGTATACATTAATTAGCTAAGCATAGAAATAGTGGGTCTGTACTGACACTTCTATAGCTAGCATACCATAGGGAACATTTAGAATCTGTTAACCGGACATACACAGATCATTGCGAACAGCAATGATAAGGCCACCCGAAGGTCTACCTCCACAACTCGGTTTTGCAGGCTGATGAAATACTTCAAAACCGTCCAGAGAAGGAGCTGAGGTCATCCACGTTTCCTAGCGCATTAGGCAATTATTGCTTCATAAGAGAGCAATTGCATCAAGGTTTGTCAAAAGATGTATATTGCCTCGAGAGTTCCAGGAAAGTAGCTTCAGCACTTTAAGGGTCTCGAGTGAACTACACATAGCACCATTTGGGATTAAATCTAAAATTGTTGTGCCTCTCTAGACCTTGTACTCTAAAGTTAGATCTGCTTTTGTTACGTGCCACATCAGTGTTATACCGGGCAGTTCTAGATTTAGGTGTAAACAAGCTATGTCATGTCTGTGGAATAAGAGAAGTTTGCTCACATTCGGACAAGCGAGCGATTGAAAAGCCCATGCTATTAAAGTATGCACGTTCAGAAAGAATCAGATCAAATACCAATCTCGATTGGAAATGAAGAGATTGCATCATATTTTGAATAATTGGAAAGACTATTCTTTGAATATCAGCAGACGAAAGGGAACTGAAAGAAGGAATTTCTGAGAATATCACCAAATTAGTACGATTAAGACAAATGGGGAAATTATCTCCCAACAAACTGGAAATCGCCAATATGTTTTCCTCATGTGGTGTATGCTCATTGGGTTGGAAATTCAACTTCTGTGTACGTTTAAACAAATTTAGGGACGACATCAGCATTGGAACTGTAGAGTTTTTTTTCATTGGCCAAGAGCATTGTACCAAGGATATCTATCTTTCTATCCAACTTCTCCCTAAGCTTAGACAAATAGCCAAAGATAAAATTATGGCACCTCCTCCCCCCCACCATATAAAAAAAGATTACACCCGACAAACTTCTACCACTCTTCCTTCCCGCTATTAATGTCCTCTCAAGTAACTCAAGATCCCAATCTCTTAGTGGTTCTCTACAATACTATGTCCAAGGCCCTTGACACCATTACGCCTCAAACTACGTACGAGTAAGCAGGCCCACCTTAACGCTTGGTTTACCCCTCACCTTAAAGAACTAAGAACCCAAAAGAGAAAATTAGAAACTCTATGGCGACACTCGCTGACAGATGAAAACAAACTGCAACTTAAACTCCTAGCAAATAACTACAAAAAAAAGAAATGATCCGCACGAAGAAAGAGCTCTTCAACTAAAGAATCTCAAATGCCAGTTCCAATACGAAGGAATTGTTTGTGATCCTTTGGGAATTAGAATCACCCATACCTCCACCTGACAACATAAACAAAGAAACAATGGTGCACCAGCATCCGGAACGCATTAGCCAACAAAATAACACTGCAAATTAAAATTGCCAAAAAAAAAAACAGCCTCCCTGCCTTCTACTGAGACACCAACCACAAGTCCTGCTAATGACACACCTGGTCCAGCACTGTTTAAATTTACCAAAGTATCCATTCAGGAAACAAAGAATTATCGCATCCATGAAGCCTTCTAACTGCAAAGGCGATAATTGCTCTGCCCAAATAATTAAGGATACTGCAAGAGATTTAGCCCCCTTTATCTCTAAACTAATAAATGCTTCATTTTCATCTAATACTGTCCCAAGCAACAAACGTGTCTTGGGTGTCATCTATTCTCAAGAAAAAAACACTAGACCCCTCATCCCCACTAACTATAGGCTCATTACTACAGCCCCCTTGATGATAGGTTGTTTAGAACGCGCTTAATACCCAGAGGTTTCTAAGCATGGACCCGGGGATCAAACCCGTGTTGCTCTGTGTCGTCTTGCTTCCAAGGTGAACACGTTGCCCCTGAGCTATCCTCTCCTTCCTCCTCAAGATAATAGAGTAGCCTATCTTCAAATCCAGAATTATCTTGAGGCTAACCAGTTCTTGGGCTCCCGTCAATCCGGATTCAGAACACAACATGGTACGGAGACAGCCTCAATTGACCTCAATGCACAAATTGACTAGCTCAACGACAAAGGAAACACAGCCATGCTGCTCCTCCTTGATTTGTCGGCAGGCTTTGACTTGTTGGACCATGCAGTCTTATGCAAACACTTAGCATCGGCTGCCCACTTCTCGAGCAAAGCCATAGCCTAGGTCCAGTCATTCATAGACAACAGGACTATGCAAGTTTTCTCCACCTCGGCAGACTGTTACGCAGAATCCCGTGCAGTGCCTTTAGGGACCACTACACACAATTAAGACTACAAGTGGCAATACAAGTTCACCTTTGGTACAAGCCTGTACTACACTGTTAAAGTGGTAGCAGTAGCGGAGCAGCCAGACTGATCACAAGAGCAAATGAGCAGTAGTAGAGATTAAACAAAGGACCACAGTTACTGTGACTCAAGCAAACACTGACTCAAGGTTTTTGGTTAAAAAGTAAAAGTACATTTATTTTTGACCATATGTTTGCAAAACACTTCACTTCTATTAAATTAAAACCACACGAAAACTACACTACACACAACCAATTCATTTTGGATAAGGCAACTCAAGGTAAATACCTTCTGATTTGACGGACCGGTGTTGTGAAACAAAAGACATTACCGAGAATACACATGCAATCACTTTGACAGTAATGAACGTTGGGTCTTACTACAGATACGCGTATCCGAGGAAAGAAATGGTACCGGGTAAAAAGACACTTAGCACCTGAGTTAGCCAAAGAGAGTGGGGCAAAAATCAACAGCAATACTTTTGTCAAGGCAGACAAAATACGAGAACACTTTCTAACCCAAAGATAAAAGTCAATAGGCCTGCACCCGTGTTAGGTGGAACAGGGTTCCTGTTGTCGAGGATCGCACAGTCAGAGAGCTCACGATTCAATGATGCCAGGAGTACTTGGATATTGTCAAAAGAGGAAGCAAAAGTTATAAGAGGGAAGGAAGATAAGGACAAACCTTTGGTGAGGAGAAAAGGGGTTCACCCTAGTTCCTCGAAGTCGGACACAGTACCTTATTCTCTGATGAAGCTGGTGCCACGGCAGCAGTTCCTGGTAGTTTCCTGCAGATTCACAGTTCCTGGCTCTTCAGTCGTGGGGACAAGGAGGATGTCTGGAGTGAGCTGCACTACCCAGGGATGAGGCCAGCAGCAGCGACGGTGAATAAAAAGGTGTGCTCCTTTAAAACAGGAGAGGCTCTTCAGATGGCTATCCGGACCACTACAGCAGTGTGCAGCAATTTCCACCACAAAGAGGATCCTCTGGCTGTGGAAGATGAGCTGGTTGACCCCCACCAGGCTCAAGGGAAGAAGACTCCGGACTGAATCTTCTCTGGTCGTTGAAGGGTAGATATCTCAGGACTGCAGCAGGGCTTCACCGGGACTTGGTAGTTGCAGCAGCCGTCGTCTTCTCCGCTTCTCTTCAATTCGGTTCCTTGCAGTTCCAGTGGCGACTGACTTCCAGCCCAAGAGTCCTTCCTTTTACGTGAAAATCCCCCATTCACAGAGCCTGGCTGTCAATCACGCAGCAGGGGAGTTGTCCGGTCCGGACAACCGCCTCAGCCAATCATGGCAAAGTGCGACTTGGGTTTCCTAGGATACCCTGTGCAGGGGGTGACAACAACCCTCCCTCACATTCAGCCCACCTAGACATCCAGGCGCCAAAAGAGGAGGGCTTCTTTGCAGAAGCCCGCCAAAAGACTGAACAAGGAAGGTAAACCTGGTTTGCCGCGCAAAGTAAAACACAAGAAGGACTTTACCAAAAAGAAATGACGAATAAACCCGACCGGAGCCAAAAGAAAGAGCATTTGGTCAAACGGGTTCATGTTCAAGGCTAATATAATAGCCTGGAACAATACCACGTTTAAATATAATCGTGGTAGAAAAGTTAGGGTAGATACCACTGCCACCAGCTAAGTATAAATGTTAAAAGAGCAAAACAGAGTTCAGAGAGGCACAGACTAAAAGGGATAGTAATTAACCCTTTCTAGTACTCCATGTAAAATGGGGTGTACTGGGTCTGTAGTTTTAAATGACTACATAAAGTTAATGGCAACTTTACATGTTTCTGGGGGACAATAGTCAGCCCCAGAAAAATGGAGTCAGGGGGAAGTCTCAAAGACAACCCTGTGTTACTGCACTGAATGTGCGGTGTAACGCACCCAAAAAGTGGGGCTCATGGAGTGGTGTGCTCCAGAGACCAAGATCACACAAACAGTAGAAATAGAATATGACAACACACTTGTAAGAGTGGGAATAGGCTCACACTCTTACCAAGTGGAAAAAATAAACTAGGTGAGGGAAATTAGCCAGAGAAGGAGAATTCTCCCTAACACAGACCCAATTCAGACAACATGTGGCGTGCCACAAGGCTCTTGTGTCTCTCCAACTATGTATAATGTATAATGTATTTACCAAGCACCTATTTGACAAATTGGACAGACTGGGTGTCACCTACCCAAACTACGCAGATGACACCCAGATCCGCATTCCCCTTTCGGGCAACTTCGACGCTGATACGGCCTTGGTAAATGAAATATAGATCCTCATTCAGGCATGGATGGCAACTCATGGCCTCTGCCTGAATGACGATAAAACAGATCCTGATCCTTGGCTCCACCGCCAATCTAAAATAACAAACAATAATGACTCCGCCTTTAACATCGATGGCAACACAATTACAGTAGCCAAAGAAGTAAAGACGCTAGGCTTTTATCTTGACTCTACCTTTACCTTAACCTTGAGAAAACAGGTAAACGCTCTGGCTTCATCTACCGCCTATACCTGTAAACTTATTAGATCTTGCAGGCCATTCCTAACTCAAGATAGTTGTATTATATTAGCTAATGCCCTAATACCATCCAAACTCGATTACTTCAACGCCCTATATCCGGGAGCTAATAAATACATCACCAACAAAATCCAGACAATGCAAAGTAACGCCCTTAGAACGGCCTTGAAGCAACCGACCAGAGAACATGTATCCAACACGAGGCTCCTCCTCAAAACAGTTTCGAGGATAGAATAGTCAGAAGAACATCAACCCGCCCCTCTAGAGTGGCAAACTCCCACTGCCTACAAATACCAGGATTCAGATTTTAAATAACGGGTGGAAACAGCTTTCCAGTAAAAGCTGGCCAGCATTGGAATGCACTCCCTCTTGATCTCAGAATAGATCAGTCCTACTATAGCTTCAGACGGAACACCCTTAACTGGCTCCGATCCAACAACCATTATGGCTAACATACTTGCACTAGTCTTGGAATTTACTCCCGCTTGTACTTCTGTACTTAGCTCCCTATTGCATTTTACTCTGACTCTGTAATTATGTATATATGAACTTTTCCCGACTACCTGCTTATATAATGTTTGTAATGTAATGTACCCTACCTTACCTGTACCTCTATAATGTAACTAAGCTATAAGTATCCTTTGTATTCTGTTGCGCCCAGGTACCTCAGAGTTCGGTGCGCCATACAAATTAATAAACATGTGTTGCTGAGTGGGTGTTGCAGTACAGTGTTCCACTAAAGCCTGTATATGAATGGCCATAAAAGGGAGGACCAAAGTCTGGATGAGTGGGTGTATCAGACGATCAAGGCCCCCACCTCTCAGAACATATAATGTATTTATTTTTAAAAACAACAAAATTCAAATTTTGATTTCCTTGATGAACTCCTGACAGGGGGATTAGAGCCAGAATGGTTGAGGATGGCCTACCAGAATGACTGGCCATACCAGCATCATTCTCGTAATCCCTCACCCATTTCGGCTGTATACCCTCCCCACCCCCGTATTTTGAGGATCCATTTGGGACAGGAAACATTGGACCCTTATCACAAATACATAGACACATCATAGATGTAATGGATACCAAGGGGTAATTCCAAGTCAGGAGGTGTAGATTTCATAATATTAGGATTTGGAATGCTAATCAAATTTGTGTGTATGGGGAGGTAATGAGCTTAGCTTTGGACCACTGACTGCACACTCCGATGACCACACCCTATCTGTTTGCACCACTGCCTCACAATTTTTTAGGCATACTAGGAGTAGTGGCCATAACTCTTCTCACACTTGCAATCATTAGTCAACGTGCCAGAGGAACAGTAAAAAACTTTTTGGGGGGGGGGGCATTATTAGGTTCGTGACCGAGGGGAGACTACCAACGGGGAGGATCATTCCTTCGTGTAAGATAGCATCAGTAAAGGTCACCGTTTTTGACGTTGTTTGCAGACCAACATCAACCTTCGTCGCTGGGGGAGGAGGAAGGGTTGCCGGAGCTGATCTACCAAAAAGAATGGGAACAGTAATCGCTCTATCAGCAAGATTTTAAAAACCAAATAGTGGAGCTCTCAAAAGTTTGTTGGAGGGGTTCAGCACAGGCCTCAAAGTTGAAGTACATGAAATAGAGTTCCCAGCTGGCAGAGCAAATTGTAATTTCGTACTACTTTCTTCGATAACTGGTGTCAGCAGACTTTTTAGACTTTTAGCCAACTTGTGTGATTTTTGTAGGAATTCTACAATAGAAAGATTGCATAGCCACTTGCGAGAAGAGATGTTTCGCCGTTTTACCATTTTCTGTTTTTTACTTTTTTTACTTCAGCCCTTTGAAATGTCTACAATATCCGGGCCTTGTGTGTGAACCATAGCCACTGTTCAAATGGTGTGTTCAATGTGAGAAGCTGATAGGGTTTGAATTTCAGGATCAGGGCAAGTGGGGACTGAAGACGGGGCCGTGTTAGATGTAGGAGGAACCTCTATAACAGTCTTCAATCATTATTGGGTTGTTACTTCTCGAATCTGATGTTATCGTGACATAGCTTTTCAGCTGGTACAAACGAGGTTTGTGCTGCTAAATTCCCAACGCAAGCTTCCAGGTCATCAACCTTGATATTCATAGCACTTAGAAGGGTAGTGTGGACCTTGACTTCTTCCCAGATATTGTCACATAATTCAACAAACTAACTTAAAGCCAGGTTGAGGGCCAAGAGGCTGGGAGAAGAAAGCTTAAAAAAAATCCTCAGCCTCACGCAGGATATTGTGAATTGCACTCTCACTTGGTTGTGTGGAATAGTCCGGGGAGGCTATCGGATGCTCGTTATGTTTCACTTGTGAAAGATAATCAGTTCAGTTGTTGATTTTATTCTTGAAGCATCACAAGTCTGTTGGATGACACTTTCTGTAGTCTCGCAGGTGTTTGGGAGTTGAACCGGGTCTGCATACTCGATCATACTTAGGTCTGTTACCACATTCATCTGCGTACAGTCTATAATGGCAGACTTTCCAATAGGCTGGTAGTATTTAACTTCAGTACTATTCCCTGCAAGTTTAGGAAAGCAGTCCATTATACATTGACCTGCTTTGGGAGACATTGGGATTAAGGGGCCTTGTTTCCTGATGACCAGTTTTATTTTGGTACCCTTTTTTTTGTTCCGATAAATTGGTTTTCCATTAGAACTTTCGCATTAGTCTTTGTTACTCCAAGATTGTAACTTAGAGGTGCAACAATATCTGCTTCTCTACTCGGTTTCTCTATATTTTCAGTACTTCGTTTCTCAATGTGTTCAATACTTGTTGCAGGAGAGGCAAGAAAAATCTTCATGATTGTTAAGTCTTTCGGATTGGCCAGATGATAGGATGGCTTTCAAGCGTTGATTTGACTTCTCATACCAGTTCTTGAAGACATAATATAAGATGATGAAGAACTGCAACTCTGTTGAAACACTAAATGGAGGAGAGTTCAGCGGGCTGAAATCAACAGCCCCGCAGTCGCCCAATCCAATGATTCAGACTCAGTGAACAGTAGCAGTTTGCTCTGCAATCACCCAAAAAGGGCTCAAAGGGCTAACAGTCCCGCCACTGGGTTTTACTTGCGATGAAATTCAAATTATGAATACCAAAGGTTAGAGAGTCTCATGGGGGAGCCTGTGAGCATCGGTGTCAAATGAGAAAATTAACTTGGGTGAAAGGGCAAAAAGCCCTGCAGTCGCCGACATTATTTTTAAACAAGGAGGCAATGAAAGTCGTTCAATTTCCGCTACTGAGAAGGGAAATGCAAAATAGCAAGTTCGTACTGTGGTGAGGTGTGGATATAGGTAGTGCAACCTTGAAAGCAGCTTTGGGTCGTTGCAGTCAAAGACAGTCCAAGACAGCTTGCCTCTACCATCGCCTCCACAAACGCTGCGTATTTCACTGCAGTTCTTAAAGGTTGGCTCCTCATTCCAACAACAAGCACGATAGACAGTCACCAGTCTTAATAAAGTGCTTACCTGCTACTGCTGGTGTTCATTCATTGTATTCCTACAACAGAACATCGAGTTACTATAACAGTGGTTTTACTTACCTGAATTGCTTTCATCAACCTTATACCAGTGTTTTAACACTGTGGTGTACTCACCTGAATTATTGCATTGATTTGATATTCTGTTTGTTAGCTTTAAAATAGTACTCACCTATCTGAAGATTTAGCTTTGCCTTGTGCATATATAAAATAAATAACTATTTTGATATGACTCCAAGCGTGAAATTGTTTAATTGGCTGCCATACCACCAATACCTTGAGTAGTACAGGCCTATATTAGAAGTCAGAAATAGCATGCTATATTTGGTAGTGATGCCAAAAAGTATGTTGTCCCAACGATGAGGGGAACGTGGCAGCTTTTTTAGGCAATTTACATGCTCGAGTCTCAAAGCACTCAGCATTGTGGGTAATGTAGTCTACACACCCATTTTGGAAAAATTACCTTATAGTAGATGCCCAATAGATAGACAGTTGATGTAGGCTCAGGTTTCCAGATACATATTATAGTTCATGGGAAATCGGGTTACTCAGGTTCCCATATTGTGGTGAAAAAATCAACAGGTGGAGGTTAAATCTAAACAATATTGAGCGTGGCAGCCCAGTTTTTGAAAGACCCATCTACCATGAGTCGGTGCCAAATGTGGAGAGATGCTGGGTGCCAATGGAGTGATGGGAGGGCTCAGGTGTAAAATGTACCTGCAGTAGATTATTGTGTGGGCACGGTCCCAGCAATCTAATGGTCTGTGGCTGTTTCCTCTTGTCACTGTATAGCCTGGGATGAATTATCCGGTGACAGGTTTATTCCACTCAATGGAAATGTTGAGACCATGTCTGATCATGTCAAGGGAATGGATCCACCTCTGTTCCACCCGGTTTAGCATAGTGGAGACATCACCCCCTCGCGTTGGCGTTCTTATAGTTTGGATTATGAACCATCTGATGTCTTGATCAGTATGTCCCATCCTGCCAAAATGTTCCACCAGTGGTTTATCCTGTACTTTGTTCCTTATACAGGACCGATGTTCTGAGATTCTTTGACAAACTTGTCTTATCGTTATTTCCCACATATAACATTTCACATGGGCAAGAAATGACAGATGGCATTTTTTGAGAGACAGTTCGTGTGTCCATTCATTTGCCATTTTTTGTTGTTGCCATATTCAAATGTTTTTTTTTGTCTCTGTGAAGGGACAAGCAGAACAGTGGCCACATTGGTAATGTCCGTTTATGGGGGGTAGACAGCACAGATTCCTCACTGTTTGGTTAGATTCAGTTTCCGTGTAAGTATGGACCAATTTTTGCCTTAAATTCATGTTGCGTTTAAATGCAAATATGGGCTTTTTGCCAGACTCCCCCGCCTGATTTTTTTTTTAAACTTTATTTTTCAGCTGACATGAACGTAACATTAGCAACAACAGTTACTTAATACAAAGCAATACATGGAAAGGACAAATTAAAAACGCATTTTTGGCTGCTTTTTGAGGACTATACAGCTAAATTTGGAGATCTATTCAGATCGCATCATCGTTTCCTGTATTGAGGAGTTCAGATATCGTCTCAGGGGACCACATATGTCCCTTGGTCGGCTCCTGGGGATTATCCCTCTTGTGTACGTTTCTTTGCATTCATGTGTGTCAATTAGGTCACAAAGCCAAGCTGGAATTGTATGGGCTGTTTTTGCTTTCCAATGCCTGAGAATATTTCGCTTGGCCACTGTGGTTGCTACCGAAATGAATCTGCGTTTACTGATGGGGGCCTTACCAATGTCTCCCAAGAGGTATTTTAGTAGTGTGGCTTGAATATGAAAATCTAGTATGTCGCTGATGCTGGATGCCACCTCGCCCCAGAATTCTCTCGTCAGTGGACATTCCCAATACATGTGGAATGAGTTGGCCTCAGGTAGGCTGCATTTGGGGCAAAGGGACTGCGTAGATCGGTTGTATTTGGCGATTTTAGCAGGGGTGATGTGTAAATGGTTTAGCATTTTATATTGGAT
Source organism: Ambystoma mexicanum (assembly GCF_040938575.1). Classification (NCBI taxonomy): domain Eukaryota; kingdom Metazoa; phylum Chordata; class Amphibia; order Caudata; family Ambystomatidae; genus Ambystoma; species Ambystoma mexicanum. Next base: position 647,525,433 of record NC_090923.1, read on the forward strand.
GAACCAGAGATTGGCGTTGAGTGACAGACTTAGTATACTGGCAGTATCTGGTCCATTGCATTTCATTGATCACGGTATACAAGCCCCTTTCCCATTCGGATTTCATTGTGTTTTGTGAGGGGGTTTGTGATTGGACCTTGCTGTATAGTTGTGAGATGTTCCATTTGAAGCCATCGTGCCCCATGATTTCTTGTGTAGAAGGATGTGGCTGCAGTTCTGCGGGGAATGATGGCCAGTAGTGTTTAAGCGATGCCTTTAGATGATAAAATTGCAGAGTAACCATGAGGCTTTGACCGTATCCCCTGTGTGCTTCGTCTAGGTTTAAGATAGCCCTGTTTGGGAACAGGTCACCCAATGTCAGGGCTTTAGCCTGGTCCCACATCATTTGCATCGCAGTGTCCAGGGTAGGGGCCAGGTCTATGTGGTGCCACAGTGGGGTGGAAGCCCAATATGGATTTGCGCAACCCACCCTATGGTATAGAGCAACCCAAGCGCGAGCGGTACAGGCCACCATGTCCAATCCATCTGGCTTTGTGCGTGATTTGGTAAATATTGTGGAGCTTATGTCATTAGGGGCCGCTAATTGTTTCTCAACTTGTATGTGGGCATATGCTTCTGTGTCATGAAACCAGAATTTGGCATATTGTGCCTGTGCCGTATAGTAATATAGTGTGTAGTCCAGCGTGGACAGGCTGCCAGTATCAAATTTCTCGCTTAGTTTGGCCCTGGATTGTCTGATCGGTCCCCCTCCCCATACAAATTTGGATGTCATTTTCTGTAGTCTTTCAAAAAGAGCTTTGTCCATCCATATAGGCACACTCCTAATTAGGTAGAGTAACTTGCGACCACAACCATCTTGAGCAGCGATATGTGCCCATATATTGAAATGGGGACACCCAACCTGTTTTAATAAATGCCAATTTTTGTTAACACTTTTCTTAAAGGCATTACTGATCGGTGAATATGTAGATACACAAATCAACCAATGGTTTGTGGGTTTCACTTTAAGGGCTAGACTGGTATCACAATGTGTATTCAAGGCTGGTTTGTAATTTTGTTTCACCAATTTCTTGGGGTATCCCCTGTCAAAGAGTCTGCCCAGCAACTTAGATGAATGGTCTATCAACTCCTTCCTATTGGTGCAGCTTCTTCGAATCCAGAGACACTGCCCATAGGGTAGGTTCAGTTTTAATTCAGTCGGATGAAAACTTGAAAAATGCAGAATAGAGTTCTTATCCGTTGCCTTCCTGTATAATGTTTCCCAACATTTGTCATTTTTTTGGCTACTCGGGTCTAAAAAATGCACTTGTTTGTGGTCCCACTCCATAGTGAATTTTATGTGAGGATCACACACATTAACCCACTCAAAGAATTTTAGTAAAGAGGTAATTGACCCTCTCTATATAAAAAAAATCATCATCAAAGCGTTTCCACACCACCACATTGTCTCTGAATTCCTGTTTGAGCATATTGCTGAGTCCCAAAATGTATAGGTTCTCAAAATTGGCCATGTACAAATTAGCGACATTGGGTGCAAATTTTGCACCCATGCGGACGCCTCTCAATTGTTTATACAATTTTTTCTTAAAAAGGAAGAAATTCTCACTCATGGCTGGGTGTGCGCATTCCAGTATGAACCGTGTAGGAGGGGCATGAGGCCTCATACGTTTGTCCAGTACTGTGCTTACATTTTACACCTGAGCCCTCCCATCCCTCCGATGGCACCCAGCATCCCACCACATTTGGCGCTGACTCATGGCAGATGGGTCTTTCAGAACGTGAGCCGTCACGCTCAATATTGTTTAGAGTTAACCTCCACCTGTTGATTGTTTCACCACAATATGGCGACCTGGGTAACTAGATTTCCCATGAACTATATGTATCTGGAAACCTGAGCCTACATCAACTGTCTATCTATTGGGCATCTACTATACAGTAATTGTTCCAATGTGGATGCGTATACTATATTATCCACAATGCTGAGTGCTTTGAGACTTGAGCATGTAAACTGCCCAAAAAATCTGGCACTTCCCCCTCATCGTTGGGACAACATACGTTTTGGCATCACTACCAAATATAGCATGCGATTTCTGAAATTTTTGGGATTTCAACATTTCATCTCCGAACCAGAGCGTTTTTCCACCTGTGGTCTGGGCTACTACAACACCCACGATGCCGAGAGTTTAGCAGCAGTAGATTGGACGTTTGGTTTGTCCTCTCTTCATGTCCACATATATCTATATAGTACAACTGGGCCACACCCCTACTGTTGCGGGCGCCATGTTATTTGCCCTTATCCAGCGGTAGAAATCACAGACTTTATACTCAGGTGAGCTTATAGTAGTTATCCATAGCGTTCTACATAGACACATGAGGACCCGCCACTGGATTAGAGTGTGTAGGTTGGGCCCCATTCAGGAAGGAATGTTACCGCACTGATGCGAGAGCAGCAATTATGAACACAGCGCTCCTGAGCCCTCAGTAACACTAGCGGCCAGCCCACGGGGCATTCTCGTCCCTGAAGGAATGCGACTGTATACACAGCCGCAATACACATTAGATGAGCACTCACCAACAGGTGCATACAAGTTTCAGTTGTATGCAATGCGGACTCGGAACCTTAGGAGTCCTCCAACTACAAAAGTCGGGCTTCCTCCTCTTAAGGGTATGATCGCAAACATGCAATATCGTTTACTATATAAACAGTGCTTTAGTATCTGCATACAACTATGGGCGCATTGGAGTTAATGGATGTCGCAATGGATTTCCCAAACAAGTTTATCTATCAGCAACACATTCAGTGTGAGAGATCTGGGATCTTGGGCATCATGAGAATGCATCTAATGAAATCAAGGATACATGAAATGTACATAATATAAGTTAGTCACCGTAGTGACTAACGTACTCTTAGTCCATAGTCCCCTTTCTTCCATACTGTATGGGTGTCAATTCCAAGGGACGAGAGACGGAACCTTTTTCACTAGAAAAAACCTTCCCCTTTAAATTGAGAGGCGCACAGGGGCGCGGTCCAGGGAGCATGCACTGCCCTGACTCCGTCCTCCGGCGCCACAGCTCAGTCCCCATTGACGCATCAATAGATAGAACATTGCCTAATGACACCAGTATTATTAGGGGGGAGGTTGGTGGGACGTATGGAGGAAAGGGGACTATGGACTAAGAGTATGTTACTCTTACGTCCTGTGCCCTTTCCTCCATACTATATGGACGATTACAACTGATTGTAGCCCCAGAGTGGAGAGGAGACCCTCCTTAAGCAAATAGGTTCCTGAGAACCGCCTGTCCGAAAGCCGCATCAGATCTGGAGCTTGCATCCAAACAGTAATGCTTGCAGAAAGCCGAGGGAGAGGCCCAAGTGGCCGCCCTGCTTAGGACTTGCCAAGGGACATGGCTCTGGAATGCGATGGCAGTTGCCTTGGCCCAACTGCGTGAGCATGAATGTTGGCCAGGAACGGCCTGTGCTGGCCTCCATACGCTTCCTTGATGGCAGAGACCATCCAGTGGGATATGGAGGCCTTCAAGGCCTGCTGCCTGGTCTCGAGCTTCCGAAAGTGAGAAACAGGGCGTCTGACTTGCAGAAGCCCTTGGGTCCTGTCCAAGTAGAATTCTAGGGCACGCTTGACATCCAGGCAGTGCAGCACTCTCTGTGCTTCATCCTTGGGATCGGGAAAGAACGTAGGAAGGACCAATTCTTCATCCAAGTGAAATGCAGATGGAACCTTGGCCAGAAATGCCGGGTGTGTCCGCATGACTACCATGTCCTTGTGAAAGATGGTATATGGTTCAGAGACGACCAGCGCCTGGATCTCGTTGACTCTGCTAGCCAAGGTAAGACCAACTTGTAAGGCCGTCTTGATGGTGACCAGCCTAACGTCCGTGGACACCATTGGCTCAAAGGGTTTGTGCACCAGGGCGCCCAAGACTATGTTAAGGTCCCACACAGGGTGCCGTCTCCCGACGGGTGGGTAGAGCCTAGCGAGACCAGTCAGATGTTTCTTGACTATAGGGTTGGAGGAGGAAAAGATGCCCTCCAAGTTCCTGTAAGCCCCAATGGCTGCAACGTATGTGCGGCAGGTGTCCACCTGTAGGCCTGAATGAGCGAGGTGCGCCGAGAAGGGGAGCACGTCGTACAAACTGCAGGCCAAGGGGTCCATTCCCTAGGAGTCTGCCCAGTGGCAGAATCTGGTCCATTTGCTCTTGTACTGGGCCCTGGTGGCCTTGGTCCTGGCGCTCTGTATGATCTCCAGATTGGCCTGGGATAGGCTAAGGTGCCGAAGCGTTACCTGCTCAGGTACCACACTGTGAGGGCTAGTTCCCCTGGAGCGGGGTGGATGATTCTGCCCCACTGCTGTGCCAGAAGATGTGCTGGGCCCGTCAGAAGGTGTATGGGGGCACCTCCGAGAGCCTGAGTAGTTCTGAAAACCATGGCCTTTCTGGACACCATGGAGCTGTCAGAATGATGAGGAGTCAGTGAGACTCCATGATCTTGCAAATTACCATGTGGATCAGGGGGTTAGGCGGAAATGCGTAGGCTTTCATGCCGGTCCACTGGAAGTGAAATGCGTTGCCCAGAGAGCCGGGGCTCTGACCCTGCCAGAATGCGAACTGGGGACACTTCTTGTTGTGCCAGGTGGCAAAGAGATCCACCTGGGGGTGACCCCACTTGTTGAAGATCTCCTGAATAACAATGTCGTTTAGCTGCCACTCGTAATTGTCCGCTCCTAGCCTGCTGAGCCTGTGTGTCCGCCTCCACTTTGGATTCACCCAGGAGGTGGACCGCCGAGAGGTAGATTTCGTTTTCCAAGGCCCATTCCCACATGCTGATCGCCAGTCTGCACAGAGGAGGGGTTCTGGTGCCTCCCTGCTTGTTGACGTAGTACATGCTGGTCGGGTTGTCTGTCTGGATCAGGACAACCTTGCCCTTCAGAAGTGGTAGAAATGCTCTGAGTGCTAGCCAGATGGTGTTCATCGCCAATCAATTGATGTGGTATTCCTGCTCCGGTTGGGTCCAGGTGCCATGGACCGAGGGATTGCCCAGGGTGGCTCCCCAGCCCTCGAGCAAGGGGTCTGTGGTGATAGTGGCCTGCAGAGAGGGCGGCCGAAAGGGCTTGCCCATCCATAGGTTGCAGGTCCATGGAACACCAAGTTAGGTCCGGGGGGAGAGCAGGAGGAATGTTGATTGTCTCTGATTGCGAGCCCCGCTCCTGATTCCATGAAGCTGCGAAGTGCAGCTGAATCCTTCTCATCCTTAGTCTTGTGTGCGGCACGGCTAGCAGAACCGCCGCTAGTAGACCCAGGAGATGTTGGTACCACCATGCAGAGGTCACCTCTATGCTGAGGAAGTGGGCGGTGGCCCTCTTGATGGCCGAGATCTTGTCTTCCGACGGGAAAACCCTCTCGGAGCACGTGTCCCAAATGAGTCCCAGGATTGTCAGAGTCTGTGTAGGGAGCAGCTGTGACTTCTTGAGGTTGAGCGAGAAGCCCAGGTCATGCAGTGTGTTCATAAGGGCATGGGATGAGTGGTGAACCAGTTCAGGAGATGTAGCCCTGACGAGCCAGTCGTCGAGGTATGGGTAGATGTGGAGGCCCTGCGCTCTGAGGTCAGCTACAGCGTTCATGAGTCTGGTAAAGACCCTGGGGGCCGAGTTGAGGCCAAATGGAAAGACTTTGTATTGGAAATGGTAGCCCATGATTCTGAACCATAGGAAAGAATGATGGGGCTGCCAAATTGGGACGTGTAGGTACACGTCCTTCAGGTCCAGGGAGCACATCCAGTCTCCCTTGTCCAATGTCTCCACTATAAAAGCTGGCGTAACCATGTTGAATTTTTGCAGGGGTAAGGAGAGGTTGAGGGTGGAAAGGTCCAGCAGAACTATCAGGCCCGCCTGGTTCTTCTGAATGGCGAAAGTCCTGGAGTAGAAGCCGAAGCCTCGCTGGGAGGCCGGAACTCCCTCCACGGCCTGGCTTTCTACGAGCGACCAGATCTCCAGCAAGAGTTGCTGTCCCAACCTGTGGGAGTAGAGGGGAGGAGGGAGAAGAGGCTGGGATAGGAAGGCGGTACCCTGTGGATACTACGGAGAGGATCCAGGGGTCCGTGAAATTCTGGCGCCAGCATTGTGCATGGAGAGCAAGCATGCCCCCACTGGAGACACATGGACCCGAAGGGGCGTGTCATGCCTTCTTTCCCTCGGAGGCTGAGGAGGGGAGACTGTAAAAAGGCCTTACTCCCCCCCCCCCTCCCCCTTATGTTGTTTGTGCCGGTTCTGAGATGGCAAGCGGTCCGACTACCTCGATCTGCATTCCTGGAAGCCGCGTAACCCTCCATATGTACGACCCTTCTCCGAGCGCTGCTGAGATTGGGTGTATGATTTGGGTGTGATCTTAGTAAGAATTAGTAAGAATGGATAAAGACTTTGCCGTTTGTGAGCTGTTCTTCTTGTCCAGCTCTTCGTCCGTAGAGGAGTGGAAGAGGTCCCCCCCGCCCCCCTTCGAACGGTCGATCTAGAATGCGCTCCTCTTCATCCGGGTTCAACTTCGTTGCCCAGAGCCAGGCTGTTCTCGTGTCCGTGGCAATGCAGATGGCACGGTCTGAGGTATCGATATGCACCACTGTGGATTCCATGAGGTCATACGCCACAAGCTTTGCTTCCGCTAGCCCCGCCTTGATGTGAGATTGGCATTGGGTGTGGAGTACCGGGAAGAAGTCCGCAGTTTCCCACAATAACAGTTGGTTGGCGGCTGCCAGCATGGCATCTGCGTTAGCCGGACGCAGGTGCAAGGAGGCGGAGTAAATCTTCTTGCCGTACGCCTCCAAGATCTTCTCCTCCTTGCCTAGCAGCACCGCAGAGGAGGCGGCGGAGGACGGCTGGGCTTGGAGTATAGTGATGCCGCAGCGATCACCGAGGAGTGTGGCCGAGGATGGGTCGAGAGCAAGAGTGTATCCCCATCCATCTGTCTGTACTTGCGTCGGTTGACCGGCTGGACTGAGTGGGGCTTGAGCTAACCCTTCTTGGTCAGGGAAACTACATCGGTTTGTAGTGGAATCCCCATGTTGGCAGAGGGGCGTCTCGGGAGGACTTCAGCCAGAACCCCCCCCACCCCCCTGCCGGCTGTTCGACCTCGGGTTGGGGGAGGCCCAGGTACTCCGCCAGGCCAGCAAGACGTTCAAGGAAGGCCCTGGCTGAGGATGACGTGTCCTGATCCTCCTCGTCCGTATCCTGCAGATCTGGAGGATGAGGGGTAGATGGCGCCAGAGGCTGGGGTACAGGGATCGCAGCCGGAGGCTGAGAAGGCGGCGGAGGTTGCAGAATTGGCTGTGGAGCAGTAGGAGGCGGTTGCACCAGGGCCTGGGGGCCCAATGAATGCGTCTGTGGTGCCTCTATCATGGCGGGGCGACTTCCCCTGACTGCGTCTTTGATGACAGCCCCCATCTGAGGAGACCTCATGAGGCCGAGAAACGTCTCAAAGGGCACTTCCCCAATGGCCAAAGAGGTGGCAGGGGGTACCGATAGGGTAGCAGGGGCTGATGGAGCTGTTGCGTACCCAGTCCGTATATATACGAAAAGGAAAGTTGCCCTGCGCAACTCAAGGGTAGACTGTAGGCCACGTACCTGGTTGAGGCCAGTCCCACTTTGACACTCGTTCTTCGCCGAATTTGTAGAATGGCGTCGGACGGATGCCCCTTTCTGGCGCGGCAGGCATTTTGTCGAGCTGCCTGCCACGTGCCTGCGACGTGTTGCTCGGCCCGCTGGGCCCGGCCCAAGACTCTTGTGTGTGGATCACAAGGCATACCCTGCTCCTCAGGCCTTGGCCTGCTAGGTGAGACACCTTCGACCCGGGGGACAGTAGAGCTGCGTTTAGGCTCCACCTCGGACATACTGCCGTTAACAGGGTGTGGCCCCTCGGGTGTAGACCCGGTAAAAGAACCAACCCTCAGGTCCCTCGACACTGTGCTCGGGAGGTTCTGAGGACCCCTCGACCCGAAGGCCAGTAGCTGAAGCAGCCTCGGGGCACATGCCAGTAGAAGGTCCTGGCCTGTCCCTTCCGCGCGGAAGAGTCCCTGGGAAGGAGACTCCCTTGCGGTGTACGTTAGAAACTATAGGCCTTAGCTTTGGCCTGGCTCGATGCTTCACAAAGTTCTTGAGATCCTCAAGAGGCAACCTCTGGAAGAGCTCCCTCCACCTGGCTAGTCTGTTCTTCAGCGTCTTCGAGGACAGCGAGTCACACGCCGAACATGATTGCCAACTGTGGCCTGAGCCAAGGCAACGTAGGCAGAGGGCATGGGGGTCTGAAGTTGGGAAGAGCCCGTTGCAGGATGGACACCAGCTGAACCCTGTGGAAGTCGACATGCGTTGGGTTGGAGCGCGACGCCCGAGGGCCGAGTACCTGAATGATAGAGAAGACAAAAAAAAAGTAGTATCAGCACGTGGAATTACATGGCTGAAACCAAATCCAAGAACGCTGATGAATTCGGCCCGTTTCCATCGACGCAGAAAAGGGGACTGGGGTGTGGCGCCGCAGGGCGGAGTCAGGGCAGCGCATGCTCCCTGGTCCGCGAGCCTCTAAATTTAAAAGGGGAAGAAGGTTTTTTCTGGTGAAAAAGGTTCCGTCTCCCGTCGCTTGGAAGGGACGCCCATACAGTATGTAGGAAAGGGGACAGGATGTAAGAGGACTTTGAAATAAACAATAGATCGCATGTTCAGCAAGTATAAAAAGAACACTCCAGAAATACTAAACAGCGGTTTCCCTGGTTATATCTAACAGAGCTGCATCCACGGAAACTATTGAAAATCAAGTCCGCCGAGGATTTCCCCCCCAGGATAGTGAGCAAACCCGACAGATTACCACTCCATGCAGTGATCTTTAGAAGGGTGATTAGCCCCATCTGGTAGTCTTTTTTATAGCCTTCTATAGGCAACAGGTAGATGACGGAACATAAAGGGACAGCAAAGCCCCTGCATAATACGACAACACGCCATCTTGTTCTCTTTTTGAAAAGTGGCACCACGTGATACATTCTGAACGTGACACAGATTCAAGCATTAAGGCGTTTTGCGACATCCGCGGCACTCTTCAAGCAATTGACCTTGCCAAATATAAGGTAAGGGTCTTCACTCAAGTAATGATATAAAGTTAGTGTACTTAAAGAGAGAAGGAATGTGGCTCACTTTGCGCCTCTGCTCGCTCCTCATTTTCTTTCAGGCTTCTAGAAAGCATATTCCAGGAGCACTCAGGATTAAATCCACTGTTGACACTACCCCATAAAGCATTATTGGCGGTGAGTGCCAACTAGTATAACCACTAAAGGTTTTATACACACAAGTAATCTGTGTCGACAGAAATAAGAGATTGGAGCAATACACAAGGTATTGTTTTTAGATTTGTGATGGAAGACATCTTCCACCGGATGACACCCCTGGGCTAGGCAATATTCAAGACCTTCCCTCATCCTGAAGAAGGTCGATAAAGATCAGGCCAAATAAATAAGGCATCGCTTGATGACCAAAAACACTTGTAGACTTTGTTAAATAAGCTGAGTGCTATTTGACTCAAACACATACTTAGAGTGGACATAGGTGTGTATAGAAGTGTGCATTGGATGTGTATGTCTGAAAGTTTAAATGTATGGTGGAATGAATAGGTTGATGTCTAATATACATGAATGAATGTATGTATGTGCTCTATGAGCAAACATTGTTAAGAATTGCTTAATTTGTTTGAATAAAATAGTTTTTTTAAATTGGCTATGTGCAACTTGTTATGCAAGTCATTTCTCCAATCTCATCTACCAGGGTCCATTGTATTATTCTCTGTATTACTTACCTGGAGGACCGTTGGTATTACAGGTACCCTTAAAAAATAACCGTTTGAGACATCAGTAAGCGTGCCAAACCTTAATAGCTGCCAGGAAAAACTCCCCTATTCTTTTTCAAGGTCGGAAAAATATATCCCACCAGATTTCTCCAAATCCACACAAGTCAAAAGAAAACAATGTCTTGATATGAGACATCACCTGAAGACCCTTGGCATCACATACAGACAGACGGCTTGAACCAGCAAAAATGCTAATTACAATCCCTGATGGCCAGACTAAAGAAGTCACTTAACCCAGCAACCTCTTAAATTTACTCCAGTCTCTTCAATCTACTCTGATGGATACTTCTTCCTCTTCAGATTCAACATCCTGCTCTTCCAAACCAGACCCTCAGCATCAACTACCTTCCTATAAAAGATCTAAAAAAATCAACAAAACAAGTTTAATTCTACATGAAGTAGATCTGCTTCATCTACACCTTTGGCCGCTTCTTCCAATCCTAGTTGCTCCAGAGACAAATCTAGATCAACTATCAAAACCACGGAACCTACCCTTGCTGCTTTACAAACGTGAATACAATGTTACTCTCACAATGTTCTAACTTTATTTATTCATGTTCACAGCCTATTTAATACCCGTTTACATAGTCCTTATATCATAGGCCCGTTACTTCACATGTTGCCCTAGTTTTCATTGTACAATATTGTTAGTTACATGATACGATAGGTTATTTAGAACAAACTTTATACCCAGAGGTCTCAAAGCACGGACCAGAGGATCGAACCTGTGTGGCTTCGTGTCATCTTGCTTCCAAGGGGAGCACGTTGCCGCTGAGCTATCCTTCTGAGATATACTCTATTATCTCCCGTGTACCAGCTTTCCATCGCTTTCACATTGCTCATCACTGTGCTCTTACATCTACCATGATACTCCTTTGTTATTGTCACTTTGTGGATTCTTTTATCTCCTACCTCAACTTCTCAACATTTCCACATTAATCTTAGTATAAGCTCTATATATATATATATATATATATATATATATATATATATGGGATACATTACTCACCGTAATCGTATTTCTGATGCTTGTATCTGCTTAGATTCACATGCTGTGCATAGGCCGACATCTAGTGGAAGCTGCGGAGTATTACAGTTTGTTTTTCGAAAGTCGAAAATGGGCGTCGACACAGGCGTGCCAGTAATACTATCCCTAGTGTGACGTCCACTGTACCCAAGATCCCTCACGCGTGTAGGATCCTCAGATTGTATTTTTTCTGACATGAGGAAGCATGAGGAGTAGCGTGAGTACAGATAATCCAAGCAGATAGACAGAAAAGGTAAGACTACAAGCAATCATGCGCCTTCTCTCGGAGGGGAGGAAGGGTGGGTCGCATGTGAATCTAAGCAGATACAAGCATCAGAAATACGATTACGGTGAGTAATGTATCCCTTCTGAGGCTTGTGGAATCTGCTTAGATCACATGCTGTGCATAGATTAGCGAGCAGTACCAGAAGAAGGAGGTGGGATGTGAGAAGGGTCATGAGCAAACAGGTGTCTTAGAACCGCTTGTCCCACTTGTGTATCTGTCTTGGAATGAGTGTCAATGCAGTAATGCTGAGTAAAAGTGTGAATAGAGCTCCAAGTAGCCGCTTTGCAAATGGTGTCGAGGGGAACATTTGCAATGAAAGCCAGAGTGGCACCAATGCCTCTAGTAGAGTGGGCCCTTGGCGTAAAAGGCAGAGTCTTGTCAGAAAGAGAGTAACACAGCTGTATACAGTTGATAATCCACTTCGAGATAGCGCCCTTAGAGACGCGATCCCCCTCTCTGCCTGTAGCTACGGAGACAAACAGTTGATCTGTTTTCCTTAGCGGTCTGGTTTTATTTACATAGTATAGGACCGCCCTACGCACATCTAGGGTGTGTAGTTTCACCTCAGCCGAGCTTTGCGGGTTCTGGAAGAAAGCCGGAAGCTCGATGGACTGGTTTACATGGAACTTGGATATGAATTTAGGTGAGAACCTAGGGTGTGTGCGTAAAACCAGTTTGTCCTTGTGGATAGTAAAGAAAGGATCCTGCACTGACAGAGCCTGAATTTCACTGACCCTTCTTATGGAGGTAATGGCTACTAAGAAGGCCGTTTTATAAGTCAGGTGTTTGAGACTACTTTTATGCATGGGTTCGAATGGGGATCCCATGAGCTTAGCTAGCACCACGTTGAGGTCCCATCCTGGCGGTGGGTTCGAAATAGGAGGGTGAAGTCTCTTTACTCCTTCCATGAAGGCTTTAACCACTGGTACTTTCCACCACGAGACCTTGTTATGGGATGTGGTGTAAGCCGAGAGGGCTGCCAGGTGTACTTTCAGCGAGTTAAAAACCAACCCTGCATCCAGCAGGTGGAGCATGTATGTCACAACGTTGGAAGGAGTGCAATCAACCGGGTTGATTTGTTTATTCTGGCACCAGATAACGAATCTTTTCCACTTATCAAAGTAACAGTGCCTTGTATTTGGTTTCCTGGACTCCTTTAGAATGTCCATACACCTCTGTGGTAATTTGAGATGTCCAAACTCTATGACTTCAGGAGCCATGCTGCTAGGTTCATAGAGTTGGGTTCCTGATGCACTGTTTGACCCTGTTGCTGGGACAGTAGGTTGTACCAGGCTGGGAGTCTGATGGGTTCGCACACCGCCATCCTGCGTAGGTGTGGAAACCATGGTTGTCTCGCCCACATGGGAGCAACTAGGATGAGCGTCATAGATTCCTTGTTCATCTTGTACACCACCTTCCTGATGAGAGGAGTTGGTGGAAAAGCGTACGCAAACATCCCTGACCAGTTCATCCACAGGGCATTCCCTTGGGAGTCCGGCTGGGGGAACCTGGATGCAAATCCTGGGCATTGTTTGTTTTCGCTTGTGGCGAATAGGTCTATAGTGGGGAAACCCCACTGAGAGAAGAGATCTTCTACTACGTCTCTGTGAAGGACCCATTCGTGTTCTTCCGGGAGGGAGTTTCTGCTTAGAGCATCCGCTAGGGAATTGAGCTCCCCTGGAACATGTTGCGATGACAGGAAGATGTTCCGTCTGAGTGCCCATATCCATATTTTCTGGGCAAGCTTGGACAGATTTGGCGAACGAGTCCCCCCTTGCTTGTTCAGATAGAACATGGCTGTCGTGCTGTCCGTCCTGATCTGCACCGACAAGTTCAGTAGATGGGGCTCGAACGCCCTTAGCGCTCGGAATACTGCCAGAAGCTCTAGCAGATTGATGTGGTTCTTGGCTACTGAGTGAGACCAGAGACCCTGAGCTGTGTGGTGGAGATGGTGAGCTCCCCACCCAGTCAGGCATGCATCTGTAGTCACCACGGCTTGTACTTCGGGATCGTAAAAGGGTTTCCCCTTTGCGAGATTCTCTCTTGTCCACCAGTGTAGGCTCTGTACGAGTGTTGGCGAAACGACCACTAGATCGTCCCAATGACCACTTGCCTGAGACCACTGTTTCGCCAACCATTCCTGCATGGGACGCATGCGCAGACGCGCGTGGGGGACCAGGTAAATGCATGACGCCATCATGCCCAGTAACCGCATAGCTTTGCGTACTGTTATCTGTTGACCTGACTGATAATGCGGAATTTGCAGAAGTATATTCCGAATTCTCTCTTCCGAAGGGAAGGTCAATCCTTTCTGAGTATCTAGGATAGCTCCTAGAAACTGTTTTGAGGTGCTTGGCACCAGACTTGACTTTTTCTCGTTGATGGAGAAGCCTAATTCGTGGAGGAGGTCGATAGTCCTCTGAATGTTTGACCTGCAAATTCCTGGGGTTTCCCCCGTTATGAGCCAGTCGTCCAGATAAGGGTACACCGGGATTGCTTCCCTGCGTAGGTGTGCAGCCGCCACCGCCAGTACCTTGGTGAATACCCTTGGTGCTGAAGCTATCCCGAAGGGCAGTACCTTGAATTGGTAGTGGCGACTGTCCACCTTGAAGCGCAAGTACTTTTTGTGCGCTGGGAGCATGGAAATATGAAAATAAGCATCTTTCATATCCAAGGTTGCCATGTAATCCCCCTTTTTTAGGAGGGGGATTACCTCTTGTAGCGTGGTCATACGGAATTTTTGGGGCTTGACATATTTGTTGGCAGGCCGTAAGTCCAATACTGGGCGCATTGTCAAATCTTTCTTTGGCACAAGGAAGTAAGTTGAATAGATACCCTTGTTTACCTGGTGTCCTGGGACGAGTTCTATCGCGTCCTTTTCTAGCAGAATGGCGATCTCCTCGAGAAGGATCCTTTGATGTTCTAGGGAGTGCACTCTTTGTCGTGGAGGATGATTCCGGGGACGCTGCAGTAGTTCTATACAATATCCTGCGGATACTGTTGACAGCACCCATCTGTCTGAGGTGATCCCTTCCCAAGCCTGGGTGAAGGTGGAAATGCGTCCCCCTACTGGGGTTGCGTGGCAAGGGACCCTGAACTGAGCGTCACTGTTTTGGTGGAGGCGTGCCCCCGCCCTTGTTGGGGCTGCCTCTGCCTCTTCCACGACCTCTCTTGTTACCCCTGCCGTAACTCTGGGTAGACTGCTGGTTGTTATTCCATTGTGTACCTTGTCCCTGGGCATAGTTGCCTCTTTGTGAATTTTGGCCGCGTGGGCGACGAAAATTATTGTTCCCCCTCTGGTTAGGGGGTTTGTTGGTAAGCTGGCCAAGGGATTTGAGAGTCTCATATTCATCTTTGGCATTTTTAAGTGCGTCTTCGACCGCTTTCCCAAACAATAGGTCGGGTTCCACTGGCTTGTCTATTAAAGAAGCCTGGGTTTCTGTCTTGAATCCCGACTGCCGTAACCACGCATGTCTCTTGATAACAGTACCTTCTGCTATCAATCTCCCTGCGTTGTCAGCGGCGTCGAAAGTTGCTTTTAAAATGCAACCAGACACGGCTCTCCCCTCTGCCGAGATCCGAGCCAGCTGGCCCTTTAGCGGTTCTGGAGCAGAGGCAATGAGCGCCGCGACTTCTTCCCATTGATGGCAATTGTAACTAGCCAACAGGGTGGTGGAATTCGCAATCCTTGCTTGGTAGGCGGACGTTGAGGCTACCTTTCTGCCAAACCCGTAAAGTTTTTTGCTCTCCTTGTCGGGAGGAGCTTCTGATGAAGATAAGGGCGTGCCAGCCCTCTTTCTAGTGTTGGTCACCACTAGGGAATCTGGTTTAAGATGTCCCTTTATATACAGAGGGTCAGACTGGGCTGCCCGGAAAATCTTTTCAATTCTGGGGTTGACAGCTCTGGTGAGGTTAGGATTCACCAGGGAAGGATCTATTCTTCGTTGGATGGATTTGAGGATAGGGATGGTCTGAGCGACCGGTCTTCTCTCTCCTACAAACTCCTCCGCGAAGTCCCTTTCCTCCTGTACACCGTGGGTGTCGATGTGGAAGTGTTCCGCTGCTCGAGCGAGAACCTCGTTAAGGAGGGGCTGGTTATCAACTGGAGAGTCAGTAACTGGGGCTTCGCTTTGTACTGGGGAATCTACTCTGTAAATTTCCTGCTCATCTTCTCCCTCCTCCAGGTCCTCATCCTCTGCATAGTAATCTGTCCCGGTTTGTTCTTCCATAAATGCAAACTCCTGGTCCTCTTCAGGGAAAACTTGTCCCTGATAACTGGGGAGTGGAGTAGAATATGGAGTGGAGTAAGGCTGAACCTTGAAGGGTTCAGGTCTTTCGACCCGGGGCTCTTTACTTAGCGGGATAGGATCGGAGGAGCCTGAGGGTGTGGCCCCTTGAGGGTTATATGAAAGAAAGTGTTCTGGGTTCTTATCATAAAAATCAGCCAAGGAAGACATCCTAGACATAACCCTGTCTATGTCCTCACTGGACCATTCCCTGGAACAGGGTATTACTTTAGCAGGTGATTTATTTTCAAGGGTAGACTTGTGTTTGCTTGTCTGCTTAGGCTTTACAGGGGTGGAAGGCTGTGCTTTCCGCTGTTTCCCCCCTTCTCCGTGCGTGGAAAAATGTTTTCCCTGTCCCTTGGGGGCCCCAGAGACTTTCGACGCCTGGCGTCGAGGGTCTGGAGAGGTATCTGTGTGCTTCGGGCGTGGGGCCTCACTGATGTTAACCGCGGTCTCGGTATCTTGGAGCGCGGCCTGGGGGTGGAAGTCGTCTTCGTCTCCCGACGATCGAACTTCCGTTAGTGTGTGTAGCGAGGCACTCTTGGCAAGAGTGGATGATTGCCTTGCGTCGTGAGGCGATCTCGATCGAGAGCGCCCAGAGGACACCGAGTCGGACCGTTCTTTTTGTGCCTCTTTCCGGGAAGTCGACGTCGTCGAGGTCCGGTTGGTCTTAGTGTGTTTAGTGTGTGTTAGGTGTGTAGCGCTTGCGTCGCCGGGGGTCTTCCCCATAGCCGCCCTGCCGGACGACCTTCCGAGGTCGGGGACCTGCGCTCGTCGGCTGTCTTTCGACGCCGTAATGCCCTCGCCGTCCGAAAGTACGGCGTCGCTGCCATCGCTGAAGGCGCCCTCCGCTGCCATGGCCTCCTGCCTGGCGTGGTGGGCCCAGCGCTTTGTCGAACGGTCCTTAAGTGTCTTAGGTTTAAACCTACTACACGCTCTGCAGTTCGCTTCGGGGTGATCCCTCGGCAAGCAGAGATTGCACGTGGCGTGCCTGTCGACCCAAGGGTATTTGCGATTGCACTTGGGGCAGAATTGAAAAGGGGTACCCTCCATACGCACCTTAAGGCAGCGGGCTGCTAAGTGTAGGAATATATATAAATGTAACTATATATCAAGAGTGAAGAGTATGTACCACCCCCCACTCTCCCTACTTGTAAGGGCCGAGGCCAGCGGCCTACTAGGCCCGGGCCGAGGCCAGCGGCCTACCGAGGCCCAGATCCGTCGTGCAGCAGTCGACGGTCGATGACTTCTCCAGCCGTCGTCGAGGTTGAGGGTCGACGTTGGGGTGGGGAAGGGAATGAATAAGAATTAAAATTATAATAACAGCAAAAGTATGGCTAAGGCCAGGGAACTCCGCAAGATGCTTCCGACCAGTATGGCGGAAAAAAACAATCTGAGGATCCTACACGCGTGAGGGATCTTGGGTACAGTGGACGTCACACTAGGGATAGTATTACTGGCACGCCTGTGTCGACGCCCATTTTCGACTTTCGAAAAACAAACTGTAATACTCCGCAGCTTCCACTAGATGTCGGCCTATGCACAGCATGTGATCTAAGCAGATTCCACAAGCCTCAGAAATATATATATATATATGATACATTACTCACCGTAATCGTATTTCTAATGCTTGTATCTGCTTAGATTCACATGGGGTGCATAGGCGACATCTAGTGGAAGCTGTGGAGTATTACAGTTTGTTTTTCAAAACTCGAAAATGGGTGTCAACACAGGGCGTGCCAGTAATACTATCCCTAGTGTGACATCCTCTGTACCCATAATCCCTCACGCGCGTAGGACTCTGTGAGGATACGCCGTCCCGGATAGAGCCGCGGCATGTATCGAGCCCACATGAGTCCGGAGACGCTGGACTGTCTGGCGGCGTGTCTGCCCGTCGTGCCATGTCCGTCCTTTTGCTTACAGCAAAGCAAGGGGAAACCGCTGCTGGAAGCCGCGGCGAAGCCGCAGTACACCTACCTGGTTTTCGCCCCGGCCCGGGGAAGGGGGAGTGGTGCTCACGGCGGCGCCGAGAAGCGGGAGGGCAACGACCAACTCGCCGCCCCCGTGCTCCTCCTGACGGTGCCGGGACTGCCCGTGGCTGGAGGACGCCCAGCAACCGGATGCGCCCCTATTCAGCGCGGGCGCGGTCACATGGCCAACGCGAACGCCCACCACCACAAGAGGGATGTGAATGGCGACACCCCGGGACGGCAACCCTTAAGGGGCGGCGGCACAACGCCTCATGAACCAATGAGAAAGGGGATAGTCTGGGCACTCTGTGATTGGAGGGGGCTTGAAACCCCCTGTTGTGATAAAAGCGCGCCAAACCAGACTAATGGGTTGCTCTCATTCCACAGGACACGGAGAAGAGAGAGCAGCGAGAACCAGAGTGGTGGGCCTATCCGGACACCTCGAGATAGGACCAAGGCAGGATTAACGCCAGTATATTACGGAAGGCCAAGACACTGGTGAAGCTAACCGGGAGGACTTGATAGTTTTCATTAAACAAACCGCTGCCTTTAAACAGTGAATAAATATTGTTTCAGCATCCATCTGTCTCCGGATATAATTCCACAGACCCTCAGATAGTATTTTTTCTGACATGAGGAGTAGCGCGAGTACAGATTATCCAAGCAGATAGATAGAAGATAAGACTACAAGCATCCATGCGCCTTCTCTCAGAGGGGAGGAAGGGCGGGTCGCATGTGAATCTTAGCGGATACGAGCATCAGAAATACGATTACGGTGAGTAATGTATCCCTTCGGAGGCTTGTGGAATCTGCTTAGATCACATGCTGTGCATAGATTAGCGAGCAGTGTAAAAAGAAGGAGGTGGGATGTGAGAAGGGTCATGAGCAAATGGATGTCTTAGAACCGCTTGTCCCACTTGAGTATCTGTCTTGGAACCCAGAAGTGGCACGCAAGTGGGCTGTTGGGCTGTGAGAGACTGTGAGTGGACGTTGTTTTGCTGAGGCGCTGTCTCTTTTTCTTGGGACGTTGTGATCTTTCTTTTGCCCATACAAAGGCTGTTGTTGGTTTCTACTCTCTGGACCACGCCCCCAGGCCCACGGCTCCAACGTGCATTTAACGTCCTGTGCTAGCGCACCTGCACGCATACCTGGGAGTGGCACGCAAGTGGGCTGTTGGGCTGTGACAGACTGAGTGGATGTTTTGCTGAGGTGATGCCTTTCTTTCTTGGGACATTGTGATCTTTTGCCCATACAAGTGAGTCGGCAAGAGGAAGCATAGTGGGCTCATTTGCTGAGCAACGCGTAGGGTACCTTGCGAACAATGGTGAAGTACTGCAGCCCAGAGCTGGGACTTGGGGAATTGTTCTGGGAATTGGGGATCTGTTCTGGGGATCTGTTCTGGGGCTTTGGGACTTGGGGACTCGTGTGGGTGACGGCGTGGTGTCTCGAGGAAAGGCTGCACCACTGATTTTTCTATTTATTATCTTACAGAGGGCGTTGTTTGTTTGTTTCTACCATCTGAACCACGCCCCCAGGCCCACGGCACCAACATGCATTTAACCTCCTGTGCTAGCACACCCGCGCACGCACCCGGAAGTGGCACGCAAGTGGGCTGTTTGGGTGTGTGGGGGAGTGGGGCTTGCGGGGCCGCAGGCTGGAAAATTACACTGGGGTAAACTGGCACCCCCTCCTCCTTTGTTTTTCCCCTATCTGCCCAGCTATTAATATAAACCCAGGGCACTATGTCTACCGTGCTTCATAACAGTAAAATTTGTGCACTAAAGACCCCGGTGCTCCCCTTGACCTTACAAAATAATTTGACACCGCAGTGTGCGGAACAGAGATAAAGCCCATGGGGAATCACATGAAATACACAAAATATCCCCTTCGGAAGTGGGGAATGAAGTGCAAATACTTTTGGTCCCACTATTGGGCACTATTACTCAGGAAGAGAACTCTGGGGAGCCAATGTGGAGGAGGATGAAAGGGAAAAAAAGGGAGGCTATTAAGCAAGAGGTGGAATTTTCCTATATGCACTCACGATTACACACAATTGGGTGCACAATCGTTGGGGGAGGAAGACATATCCTTTGTGCCTGCAGGTTTGTCCTTTGACTCCTATTCAATCGAGCTTCCTAAGTGTAAGAGAATCATTAAACCAGAAGCTTATTGAGGGTACTGATATCATGCTAAAGGATACAAACCTGGATATATGTATGATGGGCTAAACAGTGAGGACGGAACTGGGTAAGTGTGCCAGGCTCATCTGTTCAATACACTTCCCCAGCTGAGGACCCTAAGACCCTACAGAGTCTTTTCTGCAAATGCGAAATTCCCTCTATCCTCCGCTTCTTTATTTACAAATACACAAGAAGGGTGGGGCGAGGAACCCAAGACCATCAAGGGGACTGAGGGGGGACACCCGCCGCTGTAGAATCTGGTGAACTCTGCAGTTCCCTCTTATATTAATAATCCTCCAATCTCAGGGGTCTCTCTCACAAGCTCCCCAATTAATGAAAATGATAAATTCAAGAAGTCACTTCCTGTGATTGAGGATATTGAATCTCTTAGACAAAGGACATGAGCTAACACATTGGGAAATGAGACCTGAAAAGAATTGTACTTGATACCCAAATAAAACTCAGCAATGTGGAAGGCTTCCTCATGGCCAGGGAGGAAGCTAAGGCACTCACAATGAAGAAAGATAGCCCACCATCTCTAAAAACAACAGATTCACAAGGATCCCAAACCCCAATTAATGGAAAGGAGGGCCCAACCCTTGCCAATATGATCTCCATGGGGAATAGGATGAATATGGTTAAGGAAAGAAATTGAAGCAATGCCCAAAAACCCTGAATTAGAAGGGGAAAAAAAGGATCATGGAGGTTAAGGACCTCTCTGTGAAAATGTCCACGTTGGAAAAAGGCATGCAAGTATTGATAGGGAGCTCAATCCCAAGAATGCCCTCTATTGCCTCTATTGCCAGCTCGGGAGGAGGAGTCCAACCTCACTGACACACCAGATAGTCCATCCATCCTAATTAAAATATTGGATTCTGCAGAGGGCTCTGGGTTGAAAGAAGAGGCAAAAGAAAAACAAGAGGATGATGAAAGTGTCAGTGGAAATGTTTTTTTTTCTCTCGCAGCGACAGAAACGATTGGCTCTGAAAGCAAAAAAAATGCTAATGAAGAAGGGATCGCTCTCCACTAAGTCAAATATTCCTAACAAAGAATCGAAGATGCCCCCAAATGAAGTTGTTCTATCTGATCTTAAACAATTGAATGAGGAGAGTAGGAAGGCCATACAATTAAATAATGATGACACCCTGAAATCCATCCCGGAAGTAACCCCAGGAAATAAAAAAAAAAACAAAAAAAAAATCTGAAAAAAAAATTAAAAAAATACAGACAAGAAACAGGAGGGTGAAAGTAAACCTATCGCAGAGGATAAGAGATGGCTCGGCAAACGAAAAATAAATGTTGCAACCAACGGGGTGTGGGGGAAATAAGGAAGTAAAACTGTTACAACTCTCCAATTTCTACAAGGTTTTAGAGAAATCGACATCTAGACCGATATTGCCTCAAGATGCCCGTAACCTCATGGCCGATCGTCCTAGGACCTCAGCGGAATCCAATAGACTGAGCTTTTCTTCTTTAGTCTCAGCCCAGACCTCTGTCCCCTCCCTTCCCGGGACATCAAATATCTCGGGCACAGACCTAATAGAGGGGAATATGAAGCCCATTTTTGAGAATCCCCAACCCGAATGAGGGGCATAAATTTCCCTTGAATGGAGAACATCAGCCCCTGATAAGGAATGAGGGGGGTCAACTCGAGCCTACCAGACACCATAAAAAGGATTATGATGAACTTTTTCCCTGATCTTGCACTACCTAGAAACAAGGCTATGATGGGAAGGGATCACGGGGAAAAGGAAAATTCTGGTTGGGCATCGAGTGAATTGCCCACCGATTGTGTCTGGGGGGGTGGGGGGAGGGGAAGTACAGTCTCATGGGAGGGAGGAATATCTGAGGACACCTACACAGCTCAGTAATGAACATGCTATACCCCAGTCTACAGGCCCTCAGGATTTGAGAAACGCTGTACAATATGAACCAACTAGGCTGCTCCATATTAAGGATAGTGATCTAAGGAGTACAATGTGGCGGAAGGTCTCCTTTCCGGAATATCCAAGTATACACCTGTATAATCTGTGTGACATTGGAACACCATCTTCTCTGAATGGACCGCGCATTCTGTCGCTCTTTAATAAGGTGCCACGTTTGAGGCCGATTGCTTCAGCAGACATTTGTTTACTGTACTGCATTCATCCCTCACGACTTGATCATGTCCGCATTGTCTCCAACTTACAAAAGATCTTCGATATGATAGCACAGGAGACAGAACAATTTAATAGAATGGGTTATGATATCTTGATCTTTAGTAATGGTTGGGAGAATGGAAATGCTCATATGCACGAAAAAATAAACTCCACCATATCAAGGGAGGAAGTTAACACGTGAAAGGAAACTAATATGTCCTGTAAGGGGGAGGAGGCTCAGGACTGGACCTGGCTTGCTCAGTCCTTAAGAGAGTCAATCTCTGAAATTTAAAGGATGAAGCAAAAACTTTAGTACTGGAAATGAAAAACCTCACTGGAAATTGCTCTCATGGAATTCAAGGGGTAACTCAAATTTAGTAAATTTGGGGGTGTTATGCGCAAAGCTCAAAACATTCGATCTACTCTGCATACAGGAGACATGGCTTACTAGCCCCATGCATCTAGATAGTTTTGCTTGTAAACATCTTTTAGCCAAAACAGGGATTCGCAGGAGACCGACTGGTGGTTTAGTCACAGCTGTCAAAATTGCATCAGGTACACAAGTCCTGGAATCAATGGAATTACTGAATTTTGCTCTTGCTGTTGTTGTTGTTTTGGAATATGGGAGTTATCCATATCCCCGATTGATCCTTATGTTAAATATTTATTGGAATCCCCTTGTACCACTGGGTAACGTTATACCTTATTTGAATAATTATATATCTTCCATGTTGCTCAAATATAGAGGAATAGACATCATAATTGCAGGGGATCTAAATTCAGAAATTGATATGGCCAAGGTATTGCAAAAAAGATGGGTGCGTCCGTAATAAACTCCATGCAGCCGTTGAAAAATGTGGAGGGTGGCCCATTTGCAATTAAACAAAAGCTCATTAACGGTGAGATCTGGAGGAATTTATTCAATTACTGGGGACTAAACCACATTAATGGTCCCTTTACATCCTCTATGCATGAGCATACATGGTCTAATGGGGTTTTCACATCACAGATTGATCACATTTATATGGCTGAATCCTTATCTGCCTTATGTTCAGAATTACTGATAAATGATACCAACATGAGTGATCACAGATTCTTGGAGATTAAGATGATATCCAACATTACAATACCTAAACAAAGCACAATGCAAAAGCACTCCACAGTGTCATGCCGTGGAAACCTCATCACCTGGCATGAGGGAAATGTCAATAAATGTAACACTGTCTTTGTCCAAGAATATAATATGCCATTGTCTACAAGACTTCAATGTTTTTCTGTATCACACTTTACGGATCAGATCAAAGACATGATAGGTAGGTCAATAAAAGAGAAAACAAGGCACTGTGAAACCCCATGTACACGCCCATGACCCTTTGGTAAAGCAAAAAAAAAAAATCTTACAAATCGTGAAATTAGAGCAACCCTGAAGGCTAATCTAACCCAAATAGATAAACGGAAACAAATTTCTCGAAGCAAACAAGCAAAAATAAAATTGGATGAAAAATCATAAAATGGTCCTTCACAATAATGATAATATTAACATGCTAGAGGCACTCAGGGGTTCGTCGGGAGGCGAGTTCTGGAGCATGATAAACACACAGGAAAAATGTCAGGTAACTATCCAATCTGTAAATGTACAGGAAGCAACCTGGGAAAAATATTTTTCTTCCTTATATGAAAGCAAAACAGTGATGACAAATGAACTCGTAATTATAAAGAGGGTCCTGGAATTTCAATTTCTCAGTTACAGCAATCGAAACCCAGATTAAGAGGGCTAACAAATCAAAGGCGGCTGGCCCAAACGGGTTGACCAATAATACATTGAAGAGGTCCTCTGAGAATTGGGCTAAGCTTTATCCATTCTCTTTCAGTCCATCACACATTCCAGGGTAATCCCTCAGTCATGGAGAATATCCTATGTCGTCCCGATATATAAAAAGGGGGATAGAACCTGCCCGACTAACTACCGTCCTATTTCGGTGATGGATGCCGACTCAAAAATCTTTGCGGGGCTGGTATTACAGAGAGTTGAGGAGTGGGCAGACTAACAAGATTCTTCCGCCACAACAATATGGTTTTCGAAAGGGGATGGGAACGGAGATAGGGGGTCTGATAATTGGTCTTCTCTTAGAAAAGGCGTAAAAAAAACTGCATCGCCCATATATTTGGCGTCAATAGATCTTTCGCTCGCCTTTGATAAGGTGGACAGGGAGCGACTCTGGATAAAATTAGCCCAATCGGGGCTTCCTTCGGGACTGCTGGCCATTCTTATTAATCTGCATGAGGATTCAGCGATCCAAGTGAGATTGAACATGTCCGGCGACCTTTCTAAAATAATTCAAACACATAATGGCCTTAGACAAGGTTGCCTGTTCGCTCCTACCCTTTTTAATCTCTATACTGCTAATGTAAATGTTCCCCTTACAACCTTTTCTCTTGTTTCTCCCAGTGTGGAGGGAATCAAAATATGCTGGAATGCATATGCCGATGACGACCTCCTGGTTGATAATACCCCTGTGGGTTTACAACACAAACTCACAGCACTGGCAATATACGTCCATGAAAATGCACTTGTTATAAATGAAAAGAAATCGGTGATAATATCCTTCACCACCAGAAAAAAAGACTGTAAAATATAATTGGCGAATAAATGCATGTACTCTTGTAAAAGTAAGATCTCTTTGCTATCGGTTTCCCGGTCTTTGGGACTGCTTCTACGCAATCCTATTGGAATTTCTATTTTGAAAAGGTGGATAAACTCATCCTCCAAATGAGGAAGGTCGCAAATAAATACTGCAAATTCTCCGTTATTCCCCTGATCAGGTTCTAGAACCTGAAAATTGTACCAAATTATACGGTTTCGAAATTCTACCATTCGAAACATCATGCTTGCTACAGAAAATAGAATCGAAGAATTGTCAGAAAATCATCTTTTACTTACCTCAAAGCGTGCCCATATTACAATTCGCTATGAATTAGGTCTTACATCTTTAAAAATGAGAGTAAATTGGAAAAAAATGGCACTGTATCGGAATTTGATTATATCCAAGAATAATTCCCTATACACCTTGCTGGGCTGTAAATTGAGAAGTGGTACTAGTGATTCGAAATGGATATTTAATTTACAGAAAGATTGTGTAGATCTTCTGGAGTCTATTAATGTAACAAGAAATGTTAACTCAAAACCAGATGGGTGTGAAAAAACGGCTGCAATGGCTGGACTGGGCAAGTACTATGGAAATGGTGGCCGCATCTAAGATTTACAAACAACTAATTGCAGAAGGGAAAGAATTAGGCAGGTTGGAATCTTACCCGATTAAATTCCCAGATCCAACTAGGAGAGCAGTATATTTACCTTTTCGCATTAATGTTCTCCCTACGGGGGAAATATTGGAAATTAGATCACGCACTGGTCAAAAATTCCCCTGTCGCTTCTGCAATTACAAAACCACGACTGAATCACTCGAGCACTTACTTCTCTACTGTGAAAAAATTGCACCTCAGAGACTCATTTATTGTGGTAGATTTGTTAACAATACCTCAAGGTTACTTTCTGAAACTTTATGGTGGCACATGCTCCATGGGAAGTTAAATGCTCTGAAATTGGCCATGGTAAACTTCAATTAAGAAGTGTGCGGCCTGGCAACTTGAGAAAACTAAACTAGCATTGTAAAGAATCTTGATCTGATCTCTGCATCCATATGAATGTTTGTTGTAGTGTTTTCTATTCTTCTGCCTCCTGTTTTTCCTGTATGTTTTTTGATGTATATAAGCAAATTTAGCAGAAGCTCATTCAGATCTGCGAACTCATTTGAATGGAAATTATGTCTTTTGGCTACCTGTATCTTTTTATTTAGGAAAATGTTAAATACCTATAATGAAATTGTAAACTGTTTTAGAATGGTTATATATCTGGAATATTATAGTATATTGTTTTAAGTTTTATACATGTTTTAATTTTATTTTGTAAAGGTTTATTTTGTATAAACCAGATACAAATAAAAAATAAAAAAAGTATCTGTCTTGGAATGAATGTCAATGCAGTAGTGCTGAGTAAACGTGTGAATAGAGCTCCATGTAGCTGCTTTTCAAATGGTGTCAAGGGGTACATTTGCAATGAAAGCTAGAGTGGCCCCAATGCCTCTTGTAGAGTGGGCTCTTGGCGGCAGTGTCTTTTCAGAAAGGGAGTAACATAGCTGGATACAATTGACTATCCATTTTGAGATGGCACCTTCAGAGACGCGATCTCATTCTCTGCCTGTAGCTATGGAGACAAACAGTTGGTCTGTTTTCCTTAGCAGTCTGGTCTTGTCTACACAGTAGAGGACTGCTCTTCGCACATCTAGAGTGTGTAGTTTCACCTGAGCAGAGCTTTTAGGTTCTTGGAAGACGGCCGGAAGCTCGATGGACTGGTTAACGTGGAATTTAGTAATAAATTTAGGTGAGAACCTAGGGTGTGTTCGTAGAACAAGTTTATCCTTATGAACAGTAAAAGGATCCTGCATTGACAGAGCCTGAATTTCACTGACCCTTCTTATGGATGTAATGGCTACTAAAGAAGGCAGTTTTATAGGTCAGGTGTTTGAGACTGGCTTTATGCATGGGTTCAAAGGGTGGGCCCGTGAGTTTAGCAAGCACCACATTAAGGTCCCAACCAGAAGCTGGGTTTGAAATTGGAGGGTGGAGTCTCTTTAACCCTTCCATGAAGGCTTTAACCACTGGTACTTTCCACCACGAAACCTTGATGTGGGAAGTGGTGTAGGCTGACAGCGCTGCCAGGTGTACCTTGAGTGAGTTAAATACCAGCCCTGCATCCAGCAGATGGAGCACGTAAGTGACAATATTGGAAGTAGTGCAATCAACCTGGCTGATTTGCTTATTCTGGCACCAGATAACAAATATTTTCCATTTATCAAAGTAACAGTGCCTCGTGTTAAGTTTCCTAGATTCTTTTAGGATGTCCATACATCTCTGTGGTAAGTTCAGATGTCCAAACTCTATGACTTCAGGAGCCATGCTGCCAGGTTCATTGAGTTAGGTTGAGGATGCACGGTTTGACCTTGGTGCTGGGACAGTAGGTTGTACCAGCACAGGAGTCCGATGGGTTCGCACACCGCTAGTCTGCGTAGGTGTGGGAACCACGGTTGCCTCGCCCACATGGGAGCAATTAGGTTGAGCGTCATCGATTCCTTGTGCATCTTGTTGACACCTTCCTCATGAGAGGGGTTGGTGGAAAAGCGTAGGCAAACATTCCTGACCAGTTCATCCACAGGGCGTTCGGGAACCTGGATGCGAATTCTGGGCATTGCCTGTTTTCGCTTGTGGCGAATAGGTCTGTACTGTGAGAAGATGTCTTCTACGACTTCTCCGAGTAGACACCATTTGTGTTCTCTTGGGAGGGGATCTCTGCTCAAAGCGTCCGCTAGCGAATTCAGATCCCCTGGAACATGTTGAGATGACAGGTAAATGTTCCGTCTGAGTTCCCATATCCCCATTTTCTGGGCAAGCTTGGACAGATTTGGCAAACAAGTCCCTCCCTGTTTGTTTAGGTTAAACATTGCTGTTGTGCTGTCTGTCAGGATCTCCACTGACAGGTTCAACAGGAGGGGTTTGAAAGCCTGAAGCGCTCTGAATACTGCCAGAAGCTCTAGCAGATTAAGAGACCCTGAGCTGTGTGGTGGAGGAGTGGAGGAGGTATGCTCCCCACCCTGACAGGGATGCATCTGGATCGTAGAAGGGTTTCCCTTTGACAGGTTCTCTTGTCCACCAGTGAAGACTTTGAACAATTGTTGGCGAAACGACCACTAGATCGTCCCACTGACCATTTGCCTGAGACCACTGTTTCGCCAACATTCTTGCATGGGTTGCATGGGTCGCAGGCACGCGTGGGGGACCAGCTAAATACATGACGCCATCATGACTAGCAAACGCATCGCTTTGCGCACCCTTATCTGGCGACCGGGCTGGTAAAAAGGAAATTGCAGTAGTAGATTCCAAATTATTTCCTCTGATGGAAAGGCCAACCCCTCTTGAGTGTCTAGGACAGCTCCTAAGAACTGTTTGGAGGTACTCGGCACCAGACTATTTTTTCTCGTTTATGGAGAAACCCAATTTGAAGAGGAGGTCGATCGTTCTTTGAATGTTTGACCGGCAAATTACTGGGGTCTCCCACGTGATGAGCCAGTCGTCCAGGTAAGGGTACACCGGGATTGCCTCCCTGTGCAGGTGTGCCGCCGCCACCACCACCAGTACCTTGGTGAATACCCTTGGAGCCGAGGATATACCGAAGGGCAGCACCTTGAACTGGTAGTGCTGACTGTCCACTTTGAAGCGCAAGAATCTTCTGTGAGCTGGGAACAAGGAAATATGACAATAGGTATCTTTCATGTCCAATGTTGCCATGTAATCCCCCTTTTTCAGGAGGGGGATTACCTCTTGGAGAGTAGTCATGCAAAACTTTTGGGGCTTGACATACTTGTTTGCAGGGCGCAAATCTAATACTGGGCGCATTGTCAAATCTTTTTTTTGGCAGAAGGAAGTAAATTGAATAAATACCCTTGTTTACCTGGTTGCCCGGGACGAGTTCCATCACGTCCTTTGCGAGAAGATTGACGATCTCCTCGAGGAGGAACTTTTGGTGGTCCAAGGAATGCATCTTTTGACGTGGAGGGTGGTTTCGGGGACGTTCAAGCAGTTCTATGCAGTATCCTGCGGACAGCACCCATCTGTCTGATGTGATCCCCTCCCAAGCTTGGGTGAAGTTGGTAATGCGTCCCCCAACTGGGGATGCGTGAGAAGGGACCCTGAACGCGGTGTCACTGTTTTACAGGAGGCGTGCCACCTCTGCTGGGGTTGCCTATACCCTTACCACGGCCCCTCTCGTTTCCTCTGCTGTAACTCTGGATAGACTGCTGGTTGTTACCCCATGATGTACCCTGCCCCTGTGAATAGTTGGAGCTTCTTTGTGAATTTTGGCCGCGTGGGCGACGAAAATTACTATTGCCTCTTTGATTCGGGGGCTTGTTGGTCAACTGTCCCAGGGATTTCAGAGTCTCATACGCATCTTTAGCATTCTTTAATGCGTCCTCTACCGCTTTGCCAAACCGTAGATTAGGCTCCACCGGCATGTCGATTAGGGATGCTTGTGTCTCGGGTTTAAACCCTGACTGTCTTAACCAAGCATGCCTCTTAATGACCATGCTCTCTGCTATTAGCCTGCCGGCATTATCTGCGGCATCACAGGTTGCCTTAAGGATGCAACCGGACACGGCTCTCCCCTCCGACGCAACTGGCCCTTTAAGGGTTCAGGTGCGGAGTCGATAAGGGCAGCTACTTGCTCCAACTGGTGGCAGTTGTAACTAGCCAGCAGAGTGGAGGAGTTGGCAATACTTGCCTGGTAAGTGGAAGTGGAGGCTACCTTCCTTCCCAACCTGTGGATTTTCTTGCTCTCCTTGTCGGGGGGAGCCTCAGATGATAATAGAGGCGTTCCCGCCCTCTTCCGGGTATTAGTAACTACCAGGGAGTCAGGCTTCAGTTGCCCCCTTATGTAAAGCGGGTCTGAATGGGCTGCCCTGAACAATTTCTCGACTCTGGGGTTTACTGCTCTGGTGAGGTTAGGATTGAGAAGAGAAGGATCAATTCTCCGTTGAATGGACTTGATAATTGGAATGGCTTGGGCAATGGGTTTCTTTTCTCACACTAGTTCCTCAGCAAAGTCCCTCTCCTCCTGTGCTCCCTGAGTGTCTATGCGGAAGTGTTCTGCCGCTTTAGTTAAGACCTCATTTAGGAGGGGCTGGTTGTCGACTGGAGAGTCGGTAACTTGAGGTTCTTTGCCTGCAGGGGAGTTTATTCTGTAGACATCTGGGTCGTCTTCCTCCTCCTCCTCCTCCTCCTCTTGGTCCTTGTCATCCCCATAATAGTCCACCCCAGTTTGGTCGTCCAACGTTACAAAGTCTGGATCCTCATCCTGTAGTGGATCCTCACTATAGTGGGTGTAAGGTTGGATGTAAAAAGGGTCTGAAGACAGACCTTGCGTTGGGGTCTCAAACCGAGGTTTCTTACCAGGGGGCTTCAGGTCCCTAGATCCTGAGGGCGTAGCACCGTCAGGGGTATAGGTGAGGAAGTGTTCTGGGTTCTTGGAGTAGAAGTCTGCTAGGGAGGACATTCTAGTCATAACCCTGTCTATATCCTCACTGGTCCATTTCTTGGAACTGGGAATGACCCTTTGAGAGGGTTCCCCTTCTATGACTTGACCGGACCTATGGGCCTGTGCAGGGGTCTTGGCTAGATGCTTAACGGAAGACTTAGAGCTGTCTTTATGTAACTGTGGTGCAGAAGAAGGGTGAGATGGTTTCTTCTGCTGTTTCCCCCCCTTCTCCATGAGTGGAAGAGTGTTTCCCTGGTGTTTTCACCCTCTCAGTGCTTTTCGACGCATGGCATCGAGATTCGGGGGTAGTGTCCCTTTCCTTAGAGTGAGGACGCCGGGATTCGGAAGCAGCCGCCGAACGGTCTGCTGTAGCCGACTCCTGGTGAGCGGCCTGGGGCTGGTGGTCGGCTTCGTCTTCTGACAAGCGTACCTCCATGACTTTGGTGAGTGAGGCACTTTTGGCAACTGTGGATGGTTGCCCGGTGTTGTGAGGCGATCTTGACCGAGAATGCCCAGGGGACACCGATTCGGTGGACCGCTCTTTGAGTGCATCTTTCCGAGAACTCGACGCGCGTGTCTAGTCTTGGTTGGACTTCGAGTGTTTAGGTGTGAAAGTGGTGTGGGTAGCGCTTGTGTCACCAGGTGTGTTCCCCATAACTGCCCTGCCGGACAGTCTTCCGAGATCGGGGACTTGCGCTTGGGCGTCTTTCGACGCCTCGTTGCCCTCGCCGTCCGAAAGTACGGCATCGCTGCCGTCACTGAAGGTGCCCTCCGCTTCCATGGCCTCACGTTGCCTGGCGTAGTGAACCCAACGTTTGGTCGAGCGGTCCTTTAGTGTTTTAGCCTTGAACCGGCTACACGCTCTACAGGTTGCCTCGGGGTGGTCCCTCGGCAAGCAGAGGTTACAGGTGGCGTGTTTGTCAACCCAAGGATACTTGCGGTTGCACTTGGGGCACAATTTGAAAGGGGTACCCTCCATACGCACCCTGTGGCAGCGGGCTAGTGTGCGTAGGAAAATATATATGAGTGTAGAGATGTGTCCGCACCGCACTCTCCCTACTTGCAGGGCCGAGGCCAGAGGCCTTCCGAGGCCCAAAGTATGTCGTGCAGCTCTCGACGGTTGTTTCTTCTCCGAGCCGGCGTCAAACTTCGATGACTTGACATCGGAGTGGAAGAATCTGGGAAATATTATGATATTTAGCAAAATATGGCTGAAAGCCAGGGAACTCCGCGTAATGCTTCCGCCAAGTATGGCGGAAAAAAACAATCTGAGGGTCCTACACACGTGAGGGATCATGGGTACAGTGGACTTCACACTAGGGATAGTATTACTGGCACGCCCTGTGTTGACGCCCATTTTCGAGTTTCGAAAACCAAACTGTAATACTCCGCAGCTTCCACTAAATGTCGGGATATGCACAGCATGTGATTTACGCAGATTTCACAAGCCTCAGAAATATATATATCATTCTCCCTGTTATGTTCATATCCTCCTGTACTTCCCTTTGAATCCCAATATCGCTACAAGACATGGAATTCAACACTGTGCTCGTTCACCAACCACTATAACGCCATACATTTAATCTGGTCATGTGTCTCATTTTTGCTGCACCCCTTTGTCAATAATCTATAATTTTATATTTACTAATATCTATTCGGTTTGTCACATTGAATGTCCAAGGACTAAATCATCTCATCAAACACCATCAAATTATTACCCAACTTGCAAAATTCAAGGTTGACGTTGCCTGCCTTGGAGAAACTCACCTAAATTCCGACAATGAAAAATTACAAAATTAAAGCTTCCTGGATTAGTCATATCCCTTTTTCAAATGCTCTAGATAAAAAGGGTGGTGTCTCCATTTTGACCAACAAGTGCTCATCCTTCTCTCTTATCAATGAAGGAAAGGAACCCGAAGGTTGATGGATAATTATTGATACAATTCTCAACACTTTACCAGTTACTATAGTTAATTATTTGGCCATATCCGCTCCTGACACCCTTTTCTGGACCAACTTCAAATTGAAACTTGTTCAAAAGAACTCAGAAAGACTTATTTTGTGTATAGACGTTAACCAAGTTGTCAATTCCAAGTCCTGTAAAAAATGTCTTTATGTTAAATAATGTTAATTTGATTGACTCCTGGTGTTTTTGTCATCCAGATGTGAAAGACTTTACCTTTATTCTCCCCACATCAATCTTTTTCTAGATTAGACTACATTTTCGTTAACCAGTCGAAAGCTCCTACCATTATTAATTTAGAAATTAGGTCCATAACCATTTCCAGATCATGCTCCCGTCTCTACCATTTTAGAATGGATGCCCGTCCCTAAACTCTCCCCAAGTTGGAAATGTAACTCTTGCCTTCTCAAAGATGTCTCTTTTATAGAAAAAACGAAGTAGTTCATTGAAGATTTCTTTTCCCACAATCGCCCAGAACATACTTTTATTCACACCAATTGGAATGCTTTGAAAGCCTCCCTACTTGGGTTCATTATTCAATTTTCAGCTTTCAAAAAATGACAACATGAATCCTTTCATAACACTTTATTGGCTTCCATTAAGGACTTCGAAAGGTCTTATTACGCCAACCCAGATCCTACTTTTGCAAAAACTCTGATGAGTAAACGTATTGAATTTAATAAATTGTGGACTGACAAAGCTGAAAATTCTATACTTCACTCTAAATCTAAATTATATAGTGGCTCCAACAAAGCTGGGAAAATTCTGGCCTCTTATTTAAAAAATAAGAAAGAAAAATTGTTCATCAACCATATCACTACTTCTGATGGAAAGAGATTAAGCAAAATGACAAACCAGGCCTTCTTAGACTTTTATTTTGACCTATACTCTTCTGATCCTTCTGTTAGAGTCAGAAATCCACTCCTTTTCGAGGAAAAAAAAAAACCTCAAATGATCCTATTGATCTTTCGCCTCTCATTACTCCTGTGTCTTAATGGAAGTTAAACAAGCCATATTAGATCTTAAACTCAAAGCTCCAGTTGGACTTTTGAAAAAATCCTTGACAAGCACCAATTATAGATGGATTGGCTGTATGTGATTTTATTGTTCCACAAATACTGAAAACACAAAACAGTGGTGAAATAACAGTTATCATTTTCAGAGCGTCTCTATGCATACAATGAATTAGGAACATACATTGTTGAATAAATAAATACTGCTGCCATCAGCACAAATAGAACTTGAATCATGTTTACAATTGTGAATGTACATTACGAGACAGAACACAGCATTTGCAAGGGGCATCCAAAATAGATATTAAAAGGAAAAGAGCAAAAATAAAAGGTCCGTCAGTGGGGGAATCGTCAAGTGGAACTGTATTTCGACCAAAATGCCCAAAAATGCCATTTAACATTGCAGAGTATTGTATTTAGCTTAAAATATGAAAAACTGTCTGTTTATATTTGTTGTTTGTTAAAATTCAGCAACCACAGGTGGTATGGAATAAAAATGTAAAATATTAAACTTACCAAACTTCACATAAATATCCATCCAAGTGTTGCACCTTTCAGAAAATTATTTTTCCAGATTTTCAGAAAGTAATACACCGATTTATGAACCGTATGCTTGAATCATTCCAAAATCCTGAAAGAATGGGCATCTAAACTGGCGTGATGCAATCCAAAAGTGAGTTCCCAAAAGTAATCCAGTGATCCAAAAACAGTATCCAGAAATAGCATTCCGAAATCCAAAGATTCCCAGAAAAAAAACATCCGTAAATGTGAAAAAAAGCCAGGTTTCAAAATGTAATCCGTGTTGACACGAAAAAAGTTATTTAAAACCGAAGAATCCTTAAAAAAAGCCATCCAAAAAAAGTGAAAAAAATCAAAGTTGCTCGCAAAAAAATCCAATGCTTTGATGCATGCAGAAACGTCTTCACCTGAACAGTGTCCGAAAACACTGATCATTGAAAATGGCAGGTATGGAAAACCAGAAATGTAAACTAGCGAAAGCCTCCAATGGAAGAAAAGGGAACTACATTGGATTTATCTTGTGAAATGGCCCCCAGTGGTTAAAATGGTTACTACATAACATTTAAATAGTAACTACATAAAAAGAACTATAGACTATAGGACATTTTATGCATATTTTTGGAATTATATATCATGGCAGTCAATGAAATTATTTTTAGATCTAGTATTTTGTTGAATATTCACCACTGAATTATACAAATATTGTGGCAATATTATCACTGGTTACCGATGGATTCACCACCATTATAGAGAAAGCAAAGAACATTTGGGTGGTCTGCTAACTGGTAAAATAATCTGGAGGTGGAGAATCTGAAAACAGGCTCAAGCTCTATTCTAGTGGCTAAATTGGTACATCATCCCAGTAATAACAGAAACGACTGAAAAATTAGCATCAGCAACTGGGACTGTACCAAACAATGGCTACTTTAGATGCTATGTTATTGAACTGGGTTTCAGCTCAACCATCCCCGTTGACAGTGTTCTGGTGATTTTAAGTGTTTTTGTGACAACCTAGGAGATGCAGACGAACGGGCTGGCAACCCTTCTGTTTCGGGGCTAGTGAAGTCAGCCTCGAACTTAGGCAAAAGCGAGGCAAGAGGCTTGGTATGGGCAAAGTTCTTGTAAAAATGGGATCTCTTGAAAGTTAATGGAAATGTGCAAGGGGATAGGCCTAGTAAGGCCACGTGGTTTGGCCCAGTTTCAAGCTCAACTATTGACTGTATTATTGCTTCCAGCCCACTTATGTGCAACATTCAGTCTTTAGTGATTTCCAAAAGTGCAAGTAGTAATCATGCAATGCTAGCACAGACAATGAGACTGAAGGGGGGAGGGGGGGCTGAATACTAAAAGCTTGGGTTGCAAGAACATCATAGTTAATATGTCAGGATTAAGTGTGAGTCTTTTCGCAACCCAAGTAAGTTAAACAATTAGATGTTGAGACTTTGGTTTACTTGGTCTCCTGAAGACTGAGCAAGAAGATCCTCCAATTATTTTTCTTCAACCCTAATGGACTGGAAAATGACACAGCCGACTAAGAAGAGTTGGAAGCAACATCCCTTCACAGCTCATACCCATGGGTTTGATGTAGTGGTATAAAACTGTAAAAGTGAGATTCAGCAAGAACTTGGGTCCAATATGAGAGATAATGAAGTTAAATTTGAGGAGAAGGATGAAGGAGCCAGGAGAATTAGACATACTTACAAAAATTGGCTCAAACCATTTAAAATACAGGAGATGATAAATGTATTAACTATGACAACAGGGGAATTTGAAGAGTACTAAATGGGCATAAGAAGATCCAAATGACGATCCAAGTATGACAGCTCAGGGGCAATGTGCTCTCCTTGGAAGCAAGACGACGCAGAGCAACACCGTTTAGAACCATGGGTCCAATGCTTAGAAACCTCTGGGAATTAAGCGCGTTATAAATAACCAATTATAAAATTTGGTCCACAAACCTTGATTGCGATTATGATCTACAATATGCTATTGCAATGTTGAAAATCTCAAGAGCCTGCAGACTTGGCAGTTTTTTAAGCAGGGTCTTAAAGTTTTTGGGCCAATATTTTGTTTACATCGTTAATCCAGATTGCTTCAGAGTTAATCATTGCAAACTCCTGGCACGAGCCAATAATTGTTCCAATTTATGAAAAGTGGGACAGAATGTCCCCCTCAATTCTGTCCCCCTTTTATTATAGACCTCTTTCTTTAATAGACACCTCCATCAAGGGTCTGGCATGTTTTGTTCTGAAGGATTTGCAGAGTTGGAAAGAAACATCTAAGAGGCAAAGCATCTTTCAGGTAGGATTTAGGAGAGGTATGGGGACGACATTAAAACAGCCTGGTGTATACCTTATGTGAAAAGAAGTCTGGAACAGCGAAAGGGGCTGTGGGGCGGGCCTAGTCAGCTAGTCTGGACTTGTTGCCACCTTCGATAAGGTGGATACACTTATCTAATTGGGGAATTCCCCAAGGTCTCCTCAAAATGATTTTATCTTCTATTCCAACAATAGTCAGAGTCTGTTTGAATTCTGGCGGGGCTCTCACAAGGTTGATACCAGTAGAAACAGGGTTAGGAGCAGGATGTGTTTTGGCCTCGACACACTCCAACTTGTACAACTCTGATGTGCAGAGAACCACTAAGAACTTGAATTCCTAGTCCCCCATAGGCTGGGTTCTCTGAAGGTTGTACGGTTAGCCTATGCAGACGACCTGATCCTTTAAGACTACTCCAATATGGTTACAGAGATGTATGGATAGAGTTGGGGAATATGTCATTCAAAACAGACTGCAGATCAACCCAGCAAAGAGCAGTATTTTGATTTTTAATAAAGTGACAAAATACAAACACTGGTTAATTAATGAGGATAGATAGGATTATCCCGGCAAAATGTTGCTATTCCTTGAAACCCTTATTAGATTTTTTTTAATGCAAAGTTTGCACCTACCATTAGGTAGGTTATAGAGTTGTTAAATATCAAACATAGGAAGTGGCTAAACACGTATGACGGAAAGATTTAGCATGCTGTTTTGGCAAACCTAAGTCTATACCCGTAGGGTTCATTCCTTTAGAGCCGGGTGTTAACTCTTGGTGGTATAGGTACAAATGGAGCAAAATGTTTTCTCGTTTTGGAATTCTTGTATTTTTACAACTGCCCACAACACCTTACAGTGAAGTGCAATTCGGATACTTCGTATCCTTATTACTTTTACCTTTTGGGTTTTTGATTATATTTTATATGTCCCTAAAACAAGCTGGTGACAGCAGTGATATTTTGACAGTTTTTTATTAACATTTTACTCATGCATTTTTGCAGTTAACGAGAATAGCAACTAAAGGTGACTAGCATCCAAGGAGAGCCGTGTCACAAGGTTTTCCACTTGTTCTTTTGCACATTGATTTTGGCCTTCTGCCTACACACTCTCAGATCAGGAAATTCCATATATGGTATTGCACATGCCCAAGAAAGCGGATGCTCTTAACCATTTGTGAGAGAGCAAGGGGAGGCGGCTGGGGCCGTCTAGTTCCAGTCCTCATCCTCTGGTGCTGAACAGATGTATTGGCTGTTTGAATGTGGCAGAATCTTACCATTGTAACACTTTCAGCCCCAAATCTGGAGAACAAGTGGATTCCTGCAGCCATTCTTCAGATCCACTATGGAGAAAAGATTTTCATGAAGAGCAAAGAGCTGACGATCAGAGGACAACTCCTGCAGCTGACCAGCATCAACTCCAGTGATTGCCCCAGTGAAGCCCTGCGCCTCTGCCTGATCTCAGAACACCCTCAAGTGTGATTTGACCCTTGGACTAGTGGGACCAACTAGTCTCGACTCCTGCTCGAGGATCTGTGCCCGCAGAGCCTTCAGAAGTGGCCCTGGACTGCCCAGCTCCCTCCTGGGCTACCTAGGTGCATTAGGTACAGTTCAGAGTAGAGCCATAGAACTTGGTGTGTCCGCGGCTTGTACCATACAACGCTTGCTACCGAAACTTCAGCTTCCTATCAAGTGAGGCTGCACTTGAGCTGCTTTCGTTTTGGATGCTGAAGGATTGCCTGTCGCCATCTGATTGCGGTGACCATTGCTGGAACCCGTCTGCATCTGTCTTGTGAGGTGTCTCGGGGGCAGGGGAGATATGGAGGGGTTAGGGGGTGGGAATTGGTCCTGAATAGGTCTTTGTTTTCCATCGATTTGGACCTCCACCTGCAAGTTGTTCCGACACCAGAAGAAGTCCTTGCACCCGCAACCCCATGGCCTCTCACCCAAACAAAGGACAGCAGATTGAGTCCACAGCAAATTCCAGGCGACCCACAGTGTCACATGGAGGAATCAAGAGTCAAGGGGTAACTAAACATAGCTGTTCCTGGACGCAAAGCCCTTTGTCCCCCAACTCCCTCTGGCCAGTCCTTTGCTCAAGGATTCTACCCTAACATTGGGAGTAGGATAGAGAGGAGTACTTACCTGATTTTGGGAAAATACTCATTTCACTTTGAAACACTTGGGAAACCTTTTGAACTCTTGAATCACCACCACAGCCCACTGCATCTTTCTTGAAATCCTTTGCTGTAACTGGACCCTGTGAGGTTTGGCCACTAGGCCCCATACGTCTTAGGAACTGTGGTTGGGCTGATTCAGTCTATGTTTCTTACATATTTCCCTGATGACTATTGCTAAGTGATATCTCTACTATGGTTCTTGGTTGCAATACTTAGCTGTTATTTTCATCTTCTAGTGTGTTCTTAAAGGCCCAATAAATTACTTTATTTTTGTACACCGGCTGTGTGACTTGAATTACTGAGTTGCCCTATATTGACTTTCTATGGCTCTACATTCTTCCTGAAACAAAGCCTCAAATGCTCATCCACCTACCCTGACTGGATTTTAGCTAAATCTCAGTCTTCTCTGTTCACCATAACTAGGGTGGCCTGATAATGTCTCCCCCACCCCTTCCCAGTCAGACTTGAGAAACCCACCTTAACAGAATGCAACCCCACTCCTCTACATTCTGTGCGACACATGGATGTAATGACACATTATAGAGTAACCACAATGAAACCCAGAAAAACACATACTGCCACAATACTGTTAAACTAAAAAATACTTTTCACCGACAAGCTTATCGTGCAGTAACTACAACAATACCATAACTATACTTTTTAACATACCTCTTTTTTTAAAACCACTTATTAGCTTCTGTGACAGGGTCAGGGTTTTGACCCAGTCATCAGCGAGTGGTGAGGATCCCCTCCCAACCTCATATAGGTGGCTTGCCGGGGCGTATGCTAGAGCAGATCCTACCCCAATGGTGGGGTGAGGGAGTTGGGGATTATTGTAGTGTCCAGTCCATATCTCCCTGAACGTGCATTGTGCTGCAAAAATATTGGTACACATGTCTTTCCTCCCCTTGCCTGGACAGAGTCCCATCTTCTTATTTTGTGGACCACAGAAGGCAGGGATCACTGACAAGAGAATGAGCAGGACGTGTGGAAAAGGATCCTGGCTGCAAGACTCACGCCATTTATCATCAAATCAGCACCAGTCAAGCTCCAGAATGCAACTCGCTGGAGGAGAAAGGCCAATGCAGCAAAATCCAGTGACCATGAACCAGCGAAACAGAAAAAAAACAGAACGAAAAGTAGTTGCGGCCAAGAGGGAATCTTAAAATGTTTCTTGTGAAAACCCAGATCGTGGGGGGGTGAGGGGGAGGGGGTGTAGGGAGGGCTGGGCTATGGTGGTTGGGGATAGATGGAGATGTACATAGGGAGGGATTGGCCACAGCAGACAGGAGACAATGGGAAGGGGGAGGTGAATACAAGGAAAGGCAGGGTTATAAAAGCCACACACTCCCATTCCATGGAAAAGGGTGGCTGGGGTGAGGACAGGGGGAGGGTTGGTGCACTGAGATACATGGTGACGAAGAGAGGAAGGTATGGAGTGGGAGTGCAGAGACTGCAATATTTTGTAGTGTGTTTATCAAAGTATATGGAGAGCGGTAGTGTGAGTAGGGGGGCAATGGGCATAGACAAGGGTGTAGCGAGGGGTATAGAAGAGTGGCTCAGAGTGAAAGTGTGAGAGAAATGGGGATAGTAAGGGAGAGGGAACAGGTATAGTGAGCAGGGAGGAAGTAGGGGTGAAGGAGAGGAGCGAGGAAGGAGAGTGAAGATCTGAAGAGTGAGACGGCAAGAAATGGGAGAGGAAGTAGTGAGAGGAGAAAGCAGACATGCAGATAGGCGAGATAGAACACAAAGGGGGATAGAGGATGTAGGAAGATTAAGGGGGAGAGAGAAAAAAGAAAGGAGGAGAAAGGTAGTGTTGAAGAGGGAGAGGAGAAAGAAGCGGGAGAGGAAAGAGCGAGATTGTAAAAGTATCAGCCTTACACTACTGAAACCTTTCAGAGAGATCAGTAGAGAATCTGTGGGAAGCCTCAGAGGGAGAAAGACACAAAGTGTTGAGACGGATTTTCAGAATCAGCCAAGTGAATGGATTCTGAGAGGCCACCCTATTCTGGTAAAACATGAAGCCTAGCCAAACTCCATCAAGGTAGTGTGCATGAATAGTAAGGCTTAGACTTAAAGAGAGTGATGCCCTCTTCATCACTCAAAACATGGTTTACCCCCACCCCGCTATGTTTTTGACATCCTCCTACTCCCAGGCTACTGCATCCAACATGTCGACTGGCCAAGAAGGGCAGGAGGCAGAGTGGCAATCACCCAAAGGAGCGATTGATCATGCTCCATCAACCCCACTCCCAGAGCAAACGCGTTTGAATCACTCATCAGTCTCACAGGAGTGAGTCTTTCATTGCCGTAATCTCCAAGGTACTCTCCTCTAGCAAATTAGCACACAGTAATAATTTCTTCCTTGGAAATTTAAATTTCCTCGAATCTCATATCGACAACCCTAATCAAAGCACACTTTTCGAACTAACCAGATCCATGTACGTAAAGTGAATTGTGCTCCCACACGGACATCAAAGGCAGCACCCTAGAATTAATCTTTACCTCATCCCCCCCATGACCTACGCAGAACCTATTCTACTTGACTGGGCTGACCACGCTGCTATCCGACTGTCGATCTACCACTGAACCAGGGACCACAAAGGACAGGCTGAACGTCAGTTTACACAGAACCGCACACAAACTTTTCACGGCAATGAGCTAGAAGCAAACCTCCCCCACCACAGGGAAGCCTTAATTCTACTATAATTATTGTACACCTCTCCTATGAAACTGGTTGACACGCCTATCCCCTTAAAAACCTGCCATGCTAAGACCAAACCATCCAAACCCGGGTACACCCTGAGCTTGCCTTTAACAAATGCTCAATCAGAGCTGTAAAGAAAGGATGGTGTAAATCCATTAAACTTGGGGAACTCACAATCCTGAAATCTCTCTGCACTAGCCGGAGTATTTGGATTGCTGGGGCCGAAATTGCTTACTGCTCCACCACCACTGGGGCAGCCTCTAACAGGAGCAAAGCCTTCTTTGAAGTAGTAAAGGATTGTACCAAACCCTCACCTGACCCAGAGGTGCCAGACAACCAGGTAAAATGTGACAGAATCGACAACTTAAAAAAAAAGAAAATAGACAACATCCGACAGACCATCAAATCAACCTCACACAGCATTAGCGACCCCTGCACTCCAGCACACACACACTGCACCCCTCTGGAGCAAATTCTCTCCCCTCTCTCCCTCAGACCTTTTAAAAACAATTGCTTCCCTCAAACCTCCGACAATATCCTCCTGTCCTCCAGCATTAAACAACTGATGAGCTTAGCGCTCAAAGCACTCCTCAGCATCATTAATGCCTCCCTCACAAGGGTCAACCCTGGACACCCTCAAGACTGGTCTCATATGAATTCTTTAAAATAAAAATGCCTCTAGTCCCAGATGAGCTGGCCAGCTACAAGCCTATTACAAACCTGCCATTTATTCGTAAAACATTGGTAAAATGACTTGCTATACAACCACTGGTCATAATCAACTACACCTCCTCAACTACTATCAGTCTGGGTTCTGCTACAATTGTAGCATCTAGTTACTATTAAGGTGGTAAATGATGCCCTCTAAATCATGCATACGGGCAACAATGCCTCCTAGTCCTCCCTGACCTCTCGGCTGCATTTCACACCATCGGCCACCCCATCCTCCTCTCGCCGACAGGA
The DNA here is from genome assembly GCF_040938575.1 of Ambystoma mexicanum. Lineage (NCBI taxonomy): Eukaryota > Metazoa > Chordata > Amphibia > Caudata > Ambystomatidae > Ambystoma > Ambystoma mexicanum. The sequence continues at coordinate 647,567,014 of NC_090923.1, forward strand.
TGTGATTCTTTAATACGGTCCTGAATTGGTTGACCTACTCCCTCTCAGACATACACCAGGCCATCGAGAAGAACATGTTGCATTTTGTTATCGTGGGGGAGAGCTGCATTCTAACGGCACACGTGTTGTGCAATGTGTTTTAGAGTAGTGCATGATAGCAGATGCGTGCAGGTGGGTGGGTGGCCATGGCTTTAGCTAGTATCCATAGGCATGGAGTGCGATACAGACTTGTGTCCTGGCTGGTTCTTGGTTGCATAGATGCAGCTGGATTTAGAAAGAGTGAATTCAAAGTGTGGCTAAACTCTGCCCATTGACTATATAAATGCACCTAGTATAATACAGTATTGACTACCCTCAAAGATTCATCTAGATGCAATACATAAACTAGCTTTGGAGTGCAGCAAGGTTTCAAAACTGTGGTAAGAATTGCGTGTAGTGATAAGGTATTAAGGTAGTGGCAGGATTTAAAATGCATAGCGCTGGCTATGCTCCCAATTCCTGCCACCTTGCCGGTTTGTAGCAGTAGTTGGCTTAGTAAGGTGCCTACATCGAACAGGCAAACACGCTTCATCCGGCTGCAGGAACTCTGGACCGTAGTTGAGGCCTTGTAGTTTCGCACATCGATGTGGGAAATGCCCTCCTAAAAGGACGTCCAGCAGTTCACTGGCTCCTCTAAAAGCAGTCCACCATAGTGCAACAGGTCATTACAGGTCTGTGGAAATTTGACTGAATCACTGCCGTCCAACGCAAACTACATTGGCTTCCTCTCCAGGCCAGCATACTGTTCAAGACTGCATGCATCATCTACAAAGATGTCACGAGTAGCATACAAGCTTACCTTGAGGTTTGCTGGTGGCAGATGCTCCTTACGCACAAATTAACCAACTGGCTCAAATCACAACTCACCCTCAAAAAGAGAACCCTCAGACAATGCTCTTGACATGCACCCACTCTTTGGAACTCTGTCCTGGTACTGGCTCAGAATTCCCCCACAATTATCCAATTTTGCAAATCTTGGAAAATATGGCTTTTTCAACAACTGACCAAGGACTGTTGAGCTGGATTTCTAGAATCTGACCTGGTGGATAGATTTTAGGAGCCACCAAAGTTGTAATGAAGAGGGAACTCAAAGGTTAGCCAAAACCCAATCGAGGAAAACGTGGAGAGCAGTCAAGGATATTCTCAGGAGAGAATGAATGATTGAGGTCAGAGGCTCTGAATGGGTCCACACAATATAATTCACAATAATTCAATTTAGACAGGAATGTATAAACATACAAATATTTATTGTAGGCCTTCTAAACACTGACAAACGAAACTAGGAGTTCTATATCCTACAATACGCAATAAATGCATTAAAAGTCACGTATTCATCAAGCAAGTATATTCAATGCATTAATGAAGGAACCAATTTGCAAGTGAATTTCCCCAACTTCAGCAATCCAATCCCTGAGAGGGATGGGGCCATGTGCCCAAAAGTCACAGGAGTCACAATACCTCTTACCAGAATCCGTCTTTGCAGGCAAGTTCAGATTTACTTGTGTTGGTGTAATTCAAAAAAGATAGTGTACAAGGTTACTAAGGTAAGTAATTGTATTCTTATATTTAAAAATACTACCCAGGTTAGATGACCAAAAGGCAGTGGAATGGTAGATTGGCAACCTGTTCCTCAGGACGATGGTGGGGGGGGGTTTACTTGTTCCCCCCCAACCCCCGAGTCAGATTTTCCCAGATGACGATGGGTCGACTGCGGCAGGGGAGGCATCATCAGGGGGGCGCTCGCTGGAGGTGGATTTCCCGCTGTTGGTTTCAATGGGAGGTGCGTAGGAGATGTGGGTACAAGGATTCTTGCCCTCGGGTATAGCAGCAAGAAGCAACTCCATGCAATGAAGATATGTAAGATTCACTGAGGCAGGCTTCATCAGAACACTTTACAGGACAGGGAAGGAGAGTTCTAGTGATGGGCTCAGCACACAGGTGACATGCGTCCTTCCAGTTACGGATTAAGAAGCTTTTCTAGGACAGGATCCACTGATGCTGCAATGCTGAAATTCGCAGGGAAGGCGACTTCTACCACAAGCTGGCACCACCAAATTTCTGGGTGCAACCGCGGAACGGCAACGCTTCCCGCAAGGTAGCCTACGAGAGAGCTGGTCAGTCCACCATGTGGTCCAGTGATATCCAGGGATACCTCAAAGGGATCAGGACAGCTGGATCCTCAAGAAGGCATTCAGACTATTTGATCCCACTAATTCAAGGCCCGAAGCACTGCTCTGGGTCTACAGAGATCAGGTCCAACAGGGCTCCACTGGGTTAGACGCAGGAAGGTATGCCAGGCTTCTTCATGAGTCTCCTTTGGATCTTCAGCCAGCTGTTGCTCTACAACGCTAGTCTGAAGAAATGAGTGCAGGAGGAGTCCTCTTATGCAAAATCCAGCCTAGACCAAGTCCAAGCCGACCAATTGTAAGGATCGGCACCATTCAAAATGACAGAACTTCGATATCTCTCACACACACACACACACTTGTATGGAATTTCCTTATCTGGCAAGGCAGGACTAGGGTCAAGTTACAATATGGCCAAACAACAAGCGAAAATCTTGTGGCACAACCATTTAAGGGTACTGGCCACGTTTAGTAGCCATATGCAGTAAACGTGAATGTGCACTCTAAAAATAATGCAAACATTTAAAAATGTATCTACTGCCATCAGCTTGTCATTAGGCACATACAAAAGTAACCAAACCCTGCGTCCGCCCCCCCCCACTGTAAAAAGCTAGGGTGACAATAATATCCCCATTGCACGCAGCATCTTACAATGCAGTGCAATGTGAAAAGTCTCAAAATTTAAAAGGGAAACAGTTTCCCAGTACTGATCAGCTTCCCCATAAAAAATTTGCAGAATTAAAGGGAAGTGAAGCTGAGGGCTTTACTTGCCTTCAAAAAGTCAGGACAGGTTAAAAAATGAATCAAAAAGATTGCGAGTCCATAGAAACTATGGAGGGAAAGTTGTCAAAGGAGAAATCTTTCCCAACAAAAACTAATCCTAATGCGTCTACAGACCGACGCACAGACCGGAAACTCTCAGTACTATACTACTGTTAAAAGATGCCAGCCCATTCACTGGTTACCCACACCCTGTGCTGTGCTTTAAAAAAAAATAGGCAGATGTGTCTTAAAGTAGTAAGCACAAATGAAGCAAAGATCTTAGGAGGTCCTCTCCAAATCTCACCACCTTAAGGGAAACCCAGGGGAGATCCTAGACCAAAACTCCATCGATCACAGTCAGGCAAGAAAGGGGGGAGGTTAGGACTTTACCCCTGTTAAAACCTATGGAGGTGGGGTTAAAACATGCATGTTAACTCACCACATGTACTCAAGAATGTCTTTCAGACCACTTGTGGGGCACCTGAATTTGCTGGTTCCACTTACTTCATGAGACTGTTCCTGCCACTGGACAGCTGGATGACTCTGGCACAATGCAGGGACCATCATGTTGTCGACCTTAAAGGGCGCCCAGGACTCAATGCAGTCGAGAGATAACGATGACCACTGCGTTGCAACTGCAACAGGAGACCCTCATATTGGAAACAAAGAAGCTGGATCTGCAGAGGCTCTCCTCGTGCTGGAGAGCTGCAATGGCAGGGGCTGCATCTTTTGAGCGCAAGCATCTAGCAGGATTGCAAATAGTCAGCACTCATTTTATAAGTTGCTTGATGTGTAACACATAAGATTTCAAAGTTAATTGGGACACTCACTGGCAACCAGTGAAGCTAACGCAACAAAGACTGAGAATGGGTAAGTCTGGGGTGCCCAAAGCCAGTCAAGCCGGCAAATCCTGAAGAATTTGAAAACACTGAATCAGAAAGGCTGGGTTTCCGAGATAAATCCCATTGCAATAGTACAACAATCCCATAATGGAAGAAGTGACCACCATCGTACGGCATTCAGTCGGAAGAAAAGGCACAATTTTCCTTAGAACTTTCAGTTTGATGTAGCCAGCATTGGTTTTCTGTGCAGCCAGGCTGTAAAAGGGTCACACCAAGGCGTTTAACTGAATTGCTGGGGGGCAGGACAGGGCCTCTCTGTCCCTCCCACCACTCCTCTCTCCTGGAGTGATCACTTTCTCCTCTCCTCCCACCTTACCCTCCCTACACCTCAGGCCAAGCCACTTCCATCCCCGTCATCTGACCCATGAAGCTTGTGTCAGCTGAGGTTTTCTCCGCCACCTTCTCCCCACCCGCCCCCCTTTGGCTAACTCTCACCCAGACAGCGCTCTCCATGCTCCACTCTGCTATATCTGATAATCTTGATATCCTTGCACCCGTCATGAGAATCCGCCTGAGGCCCAAAGCCAAGTGCAACTCCTGGTAAGACTCTGACCTCGTCACCCTATAACGCAAGTGCAGGGTGGCCGAGAGGAAATGGCGTGCTTCATGTACATTCTCCGACAAACTGGCCTGCCGCAAAGGCAATACCGACTCTGTCCGAACCAAGAAGAGAGCTCAAATCCAAGGGCACGTCTCTGCGGCATCTAACTCCTCGGCGGAACTCTTTAAAATCTGCAAGGAACTGGCCAATCCTGCCAGAGTCTCCACCTCTCCTGTCCCTTCCCAGGCCCTCTGCACGGCACTGGCTTCTCACTACGTCTCTAAAACTCAGGACATCCTGTCCTCTCTCTCCTCTCCCTTCCTCCCTCTCTCCCTCTACTCCCTGCTCCTCCTCTGGCCCTTATTTGGCCACCTCTCCTCCCTCCTGCTCTGCCTTTCCCCTGTTCTCTGCTGACAAGGTTTCTAGACAAGTCCGATCTACGAAAGTCTTGTCTAAACAGGTTCACCCCATTCCTCCAAAACCATCAAGGACCACATCGTCTCCCTGGCTTCTGCCCTGGCTGATTTCTGCAATCACTCCTTCGCCACTGGAGTCTTCCCTTCCCCCAGGAAGCACTCCCTTGTGCATCCTCTTAAGAAACCCTCTGCCGGCCCCTCCTGCCCGGCTAACTATCGCCCAATCGCCATCACTCTGTTCCTGGGCAAGCTCCTGGAAAAACTGGCCATCTTCCAGTTTAATCTCCACACTAAATCTGTTGGTGGTCTTCATGACCATCAGTCTAGCTTCAGAGCTGCCAGAAGCACGGAAACTGCTCTCCTGAACATCCGTGAAGACCGGCTCTCCAACCTTGACTTTAACACCCCCTGCGTCCTCATCCCGATTAATCTCTCACTGTCAACCATACCATCCTGCTCAACCGTCTCCGTGATAATCTGGGTATCACTGTCAGGCTCTGGAGTGGCGGACTTCTTTCCTCTCTGACTGACCCTCCCAGGTCCAGCTTGGGTCCTTCCTCTCCGCTATCTTTTTCTCCACCTGTGGTGTCCCCCAGGGTTCTAACCTCTCTCCCTGGCTGTTCAACCAATACCTGGCACTCCTTGCCCACCGCATCGCCACCCTCTGCCCCAACTTTCAGTGCTATGCGGATGACACCCAGCTCATTTTCAGGCTATCCTGTGCCTCCTCCTCTCCTTCCCTCATCTCTGACTGTCTGTCTGTCTGCTATCCAGGAGTGGTGTGCCGCCAATGACCTCTGCCTTAATGCCAGTAAGACCGTGATTCTCCTCATCGGCACACCCGCTCCCTCCTTCCCTGTAGCTCTCTGACCGGCCCCTCTTGGCCCTCTTCCAGCTCCCAACTGCAAGGCTAAAAACGTTGAGGTCATCTTCGACTCCACACTCTCCTTCTCTCCTCACATCTCTGACATCTCTAAGAAGTCATACTACCAGCTGCACCTCCTCCGAGGGATTCTTCCTTTCCTCTCCTTCCCCCAGAAGCTCACAGTCTCCAGAGCTCTGGTTCTCTCTAGGCTGGACTATTGCAACAGCCTCTTTCTTAATCTACCTGCTTCTACTCTCCGCCCTCTGCAACTTATCCAAAACAGGACTGCGAGACTTGTCTTTGGCCTCAAGCCCAGGGATCGTATCTCTCCAGGACTGGAATCTCTTCACTGGCTCCCAGTGGCTGCGAGGATTAAGTTCAAAACTCTCTGCATCGTCCACAAGGCCTTCTGGGGCCTGGGTCCTCAATATCTTCAACTCTCCCTTCCTAAATACCTTCCTTCTCGAGCTTTCCGCTCACCCACCTACAACTCCCTAAGGGTCAGACACTCCTCGAAGCAACGAGTTGATGGTAGATCTCTTTCTTCAGCTGGAGCCTCCCTCTGGAACAGCCTCCCTACATCCCTTAAACTTGAGGAGACCCATCTCCCATTCCAGAAGCACCTCAAAACCTTTCTCTTTGCTTCTGCTTTCTCTCCTCGTGACCTCTGCTGACCTCCTGGCTGAAACCTGAACCACACTGGCTACCTGGACACCCTCTGATCTCGGGCTCAAGTCCCTCCCCTGCCATTGTCTCACACCTGCACTGCCCACCTGGCAAACCCCGCACTCTGGGACTGTTTCTGTATCCCTACAGTCCACCTACCAGCCCCGACACCTGCTGTCCCCACTTACCCTTGCACTTGACACATGCTGGCCGCTACTCATTGATTGTTCTCATCTTGTACTGCACTGTCCCTGCCCCCTTCCCACGCACTTGCGCGATCTGAATGACACCTGGCCTAGTAGGATCGTTGTCTGTCCTCCCAATGTTCCCCTCCCTTGCCTCGTCGCGCCCTGAAGCGCATAGGCGCGTTATAAATGCCATATCATCCCTAGCCTACAGTCTCTGGAAGTCTTTTAGTTGTCCCAGAAAGGTCCCCGAGAGTCCAAGGTGGGTAGTCTGGGAGAGGCCACCTAGCTAGGGAGTGCACAACAAGGAAGGCAATTAGCACTGAGCAAATAGTACCCCAGACCTGTTGGACTGTAGAGCGCAAGCTCAGCAGCTTAATTTCAAAGCTGTGTCGAATTAGTAATGAGTGTGAATTAGCATTGATCATTGCTTATCTTAAATCAACCAGCTGTAAACGGGATACATACCCGGCAGCGATTATTAAGGTCTATGGTCCTTTGCTTATGGGGGTTCTCTGTAAATGTATAAATGCATCTTTACGGAAAGTCACGCCCCTGATGTCCTGAAGAAAGCTTGGATTACACCCCGGTTTAAAAAAAATATATATACAGCTTAAATATACAGCTTATGTCCTGATATACCAACAAATTATAGGCCCATCACTAATACATCATATCTTTTAAACATTTTAGATTGGGTAGCCTACCTGCAAATTTCAGACTATTTGAATGAACATGTGATTTTAAATAAATGGCAATTAGGTTTTAGGCAGGGGCACGGCACTGAGACTACACTTCTTGATTTAAAATCTAGATTGTTACAGACAACGTTCAATCTGCTAGGTTCATGCTGCTCAACTTGTCCGCAGCACTTAATCTGAATGACCACTCTTTGTTTATCACCATACTAAAAGAAGTAGCTTATCAGCTCCTTCTTAAGTAATCGATTATGCAGAGTGTGCAGTAAGGAGGCTGAAGCCCTACCATCATGTCTCAAGTATGGTGTCCACAAGGGGCTTGTCTATCTCAATATCTTACTTTTTTACTATCCCATTTTTAAAAAAAAATCTCCTGGAAGTGAATAATATCGCCTTTACCAATTATGCTGACGACACGCAATGGGTCGTCACATTGTCTGGTAACTGTCAGGGTCCAAACTTGAATCTTCTTGCAGGAGTGATGCTGGCCGACCAGACAATACCCCCCCCCCCCCCCCCCTCCCAAGTATGCCGGCTCAACAATCTCAAGAAGACTATAATTATCAAACTGGCAAACCCAAGGGGAAAGGGGAATGGAGAACAAAACAAAAGCAGATCTCCACTGGTTTTCAATGTTGATCACTCGACAACTGATTAATCTTCTGGAACTGGATTTTCAGTGTCTGAAAATCTAAACACAAATGATACACTATTAATATAACTCTATTCTGATTTAAATGTCTAGTATGTTTAAATATATTTTATCAAATTAAATGCAAATACCTGTAGCCTATGCTCGATTGCTGATAGGCTTAATTATATATTATTATTTTAGTATTTATCTTCTTAACTATATTTCTTTTCCGCTGTGTTACTTCTCATCTTCATAGTCTCATAGCTCGTAACAAGTTGTAAAGAATTAGCTTGACTGAAGAATAGTTCAAATAATCTTTTAAAGATGTTTTTTCTGTTTCTTGAATAAGTTCTAAACAGATTTGAAAAGTTCTTATTCGTCTTCCTTTTGTAGTCGATTCTCTGAAGAAGATAGACTCTGAATATTTAAATTTAAATAGTTCGCTTCACCTTTAAAACGATGATAATGATGCTTCAATTGCCATCCATAAGTAGTGATACACGTACCTTCTCTTCTGATGATGATACGCGCCTCGACAATGTAACAGTGCTCTTGGATTGAAACGCTGCGAAACCGCGCACATAGAAGAACCGCGCGCTCAGCAACGAGATGTGATGACTTCGTGACCGCGCGAAGCAGAAGATGAACCGCGCACTCTGGACCGCGGTGAGATGACTCCTGGAACGCGCAAAGGTGTAGAAAAAAGCCTGCGCTCACCAAAAACTAAGAAAAACACGACGAACTGAAAAATCGCCTTCAATTAAACTGTCACACAACGAAGCGCACAAAAAATATGCATACGTCACTATCAGGAAGTGATAAGCATAATATGGACGCACGCACGAGTACGTTAGCGGGTCCTTTACTTTAAAGTTATCCGTTATGAGAAACACGCACACACTAATAATATTATTATAGATGCGCAACAAGTTAGTACGAGGGAACATTAATTTAAACACTGGCTGAACCTGCTCACGTTAAGCATATATATATATATGTATATATATATATTTAGATATAGTTAAAACTCTACTAAATAAGAAATGTAAATGCAGCCGCAAATACAATAAAAGAATGTTAACTTTTCTCAGAAAAAACGACAAGCAAAAGAGCACAAAGAAGTTCATATCCTCATATAATTTCAGTTTTCAAAATACTTGGCAGGATAACATCGTGACTTGACAATTGTTGATAAATTAAAGTCACTTAGTAACAATAAGGAGTTAGTCCAAAATTTGACAGCTTGCTTCATCTGTGATGATCTTGACTCTATAACCAGCTGATGATTTTCTTCTCTGTAGTTTGTTCTTAACAGGCTGTTACTATAGATTCCTAATGATAAAAGTTTTCAGAGCTAAAGTACTGCAACCTTCCTCTAAGGGAAACTGGAATGAAAGGCAGTTTAGAATCTTGGTGAATGTTCCAAACTACCTCACAGCACTTCTCCTCCAATAACTGTTATGGAACAGACCCTCCATCTTGGCTTGGGAAGCTAGGCACTTCCTGAATAATTTTACATTAAGGAAACGTATGTAAATAATAAGATGTTAACTTCAGAACCAACACCAAACACTATTCAACCATTACTCCTACATTTATATGTGATGATGAGATCTCCTAAAAGAAAGTTTTCTAGTGTAATGTCTCCTTGAAAATGTGGAAATGTGCCATGGAATCCTGACAGTAACCATGCTGAAGATGAACATACAGTAAATAAAATGTACAAACGTATTCAAACATGAATGGTGACTAATGGTCTGGTGCTCAACAAAGAAAAAACTGAATTTATGATAGTTGGCACTGAAAGCAAAATACAGAAACTGAGCGTGGAGTACAAGTACTTTGTAGTAGCAGGCTGTAGCATTAAAATACAAAATAAAGATGCTTGGTATCCATCTGGATCAGAATTTGAATATGATGGCCCAAGTTAGTAGCCTAGTCTCCTCCACTGCGCACATTAAATTTCTTGAACAAATTTGCCCCTACATTTTTCTTGTTAACTGTGAGACGTGAGGTAGGGCTATTGTGCAGGCTGCTACATTTCTGGGAGCAGGTAGCCTTTTAGCTCCTGCTTCTAGTTGAGGAGATCCTGGCCAGCTTGAAACCATCAGTTACCAGGAGCTACTTTTGACTTGCCAAAAGGCATCATGCATACACGTGATTAACTCTCTACATTTGGTAATTTAAATAAAGGACAAATCTAAGGGGCATTTGAAGCTGAAGGGAACATACATCATATATACATCATGGATAGAAATGTTGTGTTCGCATCGCATGTGCAGTTTCGATTTTCTAATTGCTGATGTCCAATAGCCAGGAGCTGCTTTTAGCTCCTGTTAATCAAATCTCAATTTCGACCCATGTTGTGGGCTCTAAGACAGACTACTGTAGTAGCCTTTTGTATGGTTTGCAAGACTACAAACCATACAAAATAATGTCATCAGGGTGATCACTGGTATTGAAAAGTGAGATCACGTCTCAGATGCGAGGCGTAGTCTGCACTGGTTACCTATTGAAGGAAGACTACTCTTACGCTTGCTACTGATGGCCAATGTTCCCTCTAATTATTTTTCCCTGTGTGCGGAAATGATTTGCCTTCGTGTGCACATTATTTTCCATGTGTGCAACTTGTAAGGATATTTGGCGTGTTACAGCACAGAGTACAGCACTACTGCACTGGTAGCAAACAGCACAGAGTACAGCACTACTGCACAGGTAGCAATTTTTTTTTTGCCACTACTGCACAGGTAGCAATTTTTTTTTTGCAGCACCACCACAAGGGTGCGGTGCATTGCTATATGTGTTACCAGAGTAACAAGGAAAGACAGGCTATTCAGTCAAAAACGATTTTAACATATAAGATGCAAATCTATTTTTACAGTTAAAAGCACACGTGCATATTCAAAAATGCACACTATTTTTCACCTGAAATGCCTATGGTGCGAGAGACACATTTGAAAATAATAACTAACATTACTTATAACTAACCTGACTAATGAAACATAATCCACTAATAAAAATGTGTCTCCACTGCAGAATTAGGCCTATTCTGAAAGTGAACTTTTAAACGCACATCCATTTTTTTTTCTCTGCTGCCCTGTCCACATAATTACAGGAAGCAAAAGAGCTCGAAAGAACAGGAAATCAGTTGGTTACAAAGTATTACTATAAAAATGAGCCATTGTGTAGAGAAGGAGGAGATGGCATGATTGATTCTGATTGGAGCAGCGTCATAGCAAGTATCATGCTAGAGGGAGTGATCAGAGTTTTGCTGGGGGGAGTTTGAGGAGAGAGAAGGACAGTCAAGATTTGGCAGAGCTGGGAGAAGGACCTTTTTCCTGGCTGAGACATTCCTATCTGCAAAAGCTGAGAATTCCAGATAATAACCCCGGTTTGAGAACGGCAGGCGTTCGTTTTCACTGGGGTTAATCTTCAAGGGAGCCACATTCAGAAAGAGAACAGCTGAAGAAAACTCTGAACAGATAAGGTAATTACATAAGTGTGGGAGCTGAGTGTGTATGAGAATGTTCAGTCAGAGTAGGAAAGGAGATTCCGGTGCCTTAATCACACGTTAATGTTGCAAATTGTGTTCTGTTCTCCGCCATTTTTTTTTTCAGTGTCTCATAGACAATGCTGTTAACTGTGCTATTTTATTTATTTCTGTAAAGAGTGAGATCGTGTTTAAATGCAACTTTTATAATACAGAAAAATATTTGAAAGCAGACGGGTGGTGTTTCTTCTATTTACCAATACAGTGCTGATGACGAGGGGAGATTTTTAAACAATGCAATTGTCATTTTAAGACAGATGTGTGCATGATCATATTCAGTATGGACAGTTTAGAGTGATTGTTTGTAGCATAGCTCGTTGGAGGTACATGAGCCAACGGGAAGAGGGACTCTCTGAACATAGTTCCCTACCGTATATAAGGTAGTGGAAATTACCACAAAATTACCACATATAGCTCTCTGTCGTAAATAAGTCAGTGAGATCGCCCATGGTGGCACACTAACACTAACACTAGCACTGAAAATGTGGTATTCCTAAAATGTAGGTCTGAGGTCTCTAGTGATTACACGAAAAATCTAAGCAAAGATAAGGGATTCTGGACATTGGGGCCACAAATAAAACAAGGGAATTATGCTCACCAAAATACCACCAACCACGCATACCAATCACGCATACCAAATATGCATGTCTGGGTGCTGAAATAATGCATGTCCACTGTATTATTGTTGCACATGGCCAAATCTGAATACAAGGAGTGATTATTGCTAAGTTATTTTTCGGCGGTAATAAAATACCGTCAGGCCCCAAATCTCCACAAAATACCCTACATATTTATGGTGCGTTGCAGGCCGGGAAAGTGATCATAGAGTACCTACTGGGCGTGGCAAGCGTGTCTCACACTGCCATTTGTACATTAAAGGGAACCCATTTTATAATAGCAGTGTGCCACTAAAAACGAATTTCAGAATGTCACAAAGGGAAACCACATTCTCAGATCTAGTGCAATATTTAGAGGTAAAGCTGTTTGCACATGGGAATTGGTCGTCAAATAGCACGTTAGAATGGAGTAATCACATTCAGGGTGAGGTGCAGAAAGAAAAACTAGACAATATTTTTGCAGAAGGCAGCATAATTCAGGTCTGCCTTACAAGATTATTGAATGCAGCCGATAAAAGTGCAGAGAAAGACTGTTTAATACGGCTATGCGGCAAAATATGGTTTATTTTAAACAAGTCCCTGCGAATGCAAGAGAATGATACTCAGCTAATTAACAGGTTAAAGACTGAATTAGATGGGGCAAGTAAAAATCAGGAAATGTTGAGAGCAGAATTGGATGTATGCCAAAAAGACATGCAATTAAAATGCAGAGACTTTGATACTCAGTTATCCAAAAGCAAGAAACAATTTGAAGATAGTGAGCAAGAATTGGCACACTTAAAAGCCTTAGTGGATCACATTAGACGGGATAAAGATGAGGTTGTTTCAGAGATGCAGATTTTACAAAAAGAACATTGTGAAAAAGAAGGTGATCTCCAGAGTGCAGAACAAGAAATGATTAAAATGATTCAAGAAAGAGACAAGAGAAATAAAGAGTTCAATGAATGCCAAATGCAAATGTGCGACATGCAGGAGGTGATTAATAAAATGAATGGTGAAAACAACTATTTGCAAGATGAAGCCAACAGACTCCTTAAAAAGTGTAAGGATTTAGAACAGCAAATGTGCATTCCCAGGTCCCAGGAGAGGCGGCAGGGTACCACATTCAATGGAGTGGAGGTGAATTCTAGCTCTGCCCAAAGAGCTAGTGCTCCAGTGACTGGGCCGGTGACTGAACTTGGTTGCAGCGCCCTTGGGGGATTTGATACTCCCATTGGGGGCAGCCACCAATCTCATACACCTGAAAACAGGATTGAATCACAAAATAATGCAATTCCATGCATTGCAACAAGTAGCCCCATAAAAATAATGAAATCCATTAAAGCCCTGATCAAACCATTTAAAAAGGGAGGTGAATGCTGCATTGAGGATCACTTAGAAGCGGTGCATGACATTTTTAAAGCACTCCAGATACCTAAGGAACAGTACAGACAATATTTTCATTTAACTTTAGATGCCCCGACGGCCAGCATCATAAGGGGATTAAATGAACAGCAGAATATGACATGGCTGGAGTTTGAAAAAGAAATTAGGCGTCATTTTTCTCCTTTTCAGTCATTGCAGGAGGCAAAGAAAGTCGCGTACACAATTACTGCTGGACCTAATACATCTCCTCGCCAATTTTTACAAGACTTAAAAAGAGCATTTTCTCGCTTTGATGTATCTTTTGACTCAAATTCCAATGAGTTTAAAACTGCATACTTCTATGGGCTACAGAAAGACGACATATCCCAATTGGTCCATGAATTTGACCGTGACAAGTCCCTTGAATGGATTGTACATCAAAGCACAAAACTATATGAGGTACTCTATTGTCAGGGTAGAGAAAGTGATAAAATGAAAGATACTAGACCTAAATCTAAAGAACCCTCAGCCACAGTAATGGAAATCAGGTCAGCCAAAATGTCCCTTGAGTCTGCTCAAAGCCAAGGTAAAAATAATGTGACACCTGAACAAAGGGGTAATCAACAAAGATCGCCATTTCCTGTACCAATGTTCCAATCACATGATCCTAGTAATAGAGAGAGCTACATCAGCCCTAGGTATTTAGGGGACAGACCCCGGGTAGGATACCGGCCTGATATGGCAGGTATGAACAATAACCAGAGACAAAATCAAGATCAAAGAAATGATGGTCCCTACCAGTCATTGGGGACACAGAGCAGATTTGATCCCAGCACCATGATATATGGTAATCAGGATAGGCCCCGATATGTGGATCGATTTACTGATAATGGAAATCAACATAGGGGCCAGTACCCACAATCTGAGAGACAGGACATGAGGCAAAACGTGAACTACAGTCCACGCCAGTACAATGATTCCCCACCAGGGGACTATAATCAAAGGATGGGTGCAACCCGCTCCCCTCCACAAATGAATCAAGAGTTCAGAAACCATCCCAACCGACATCAATCACCTGAGAGGTATCAGAATAGATCCAATCAGGGGGAAAACAACCAATATCGACCTAGGCCACAGAAAGAGGATCCTAGAGAGATGGAAAGGTTCCAGTGCCTTGAGGCCCAAGTGAAAATGTTAGCTGAGCAAATAGGAAAGCTCTATACAGCGCAAAAACAACCTTCCAAAGAGGGGGCTGATGGCCATAGCAATGACCGGGGGGCTTCCGAAAAGTGACTAAGTACTCATGATAACTGCAGTGCCAAAATGACAGATTGCTCTGATATAATTTTGCATAACGACTCTGAGATGCCTAATGGATTAAAAATGAAAGTACCAGTAAATGAAATTGTGACAGAAAGTGCAAATACTTCTAAAAAAGAGGTACGGTTTAACTTAGAGCTAAATAAAACAGTAAAGATTTGCACAAAAGAAACATTAGGAATTCCAAAAGAACAAAGGAACAGATTTAAGAAAAATGACTCATGCATGGGGAATACCAGTGAACAGGGAGTAAGTGGGGATGCTATAGCTCCTTCCCTGGGCAAGCAAAACAATGACCAAACACAGACAGAAAAAGGAAATACTCACAAGGAGGGTACAAGTCAATCACCTGAAGAATTCTTTGAGCCACATATTTTTGAAGAGGCTGAAAGGGCTGGTATTACACTAAATGATCACAAATG
Source organism: Ambystoma mexicanum (assembly GCF_040938575.1). Taxonomy (NCBI): domain Eukaryota; kingdom Metazoa; phylum Chordata; class Amphibia; order Caudata; family Ambystomatidae; genus Ambystoma; species Ambystoma mexicanum. The sequence continues at coordinate 647,582,101 of NC_090923.1, forward strand.
CACAGAATTAAAAAATGACAAATTGCTGAATGATGTTGTTACACATGTTCAGTTGGAGGATTGTAATGTGGTCTCTGATGTTACCCAGATGGATGGGCGAACAGTGGCCACACTCCAAAAAACCTCTGATCATGGAGAAATGAATAAAAAATCTCGCGCAGAAATGGGTAAAAAGGAGGGAAAAATGTCTTTCCATTTACCAATGTGCTTAGCCAAAAGTGAAAAAGACCTGAGAAAGGTGAGCCCTGAAATCAGTAAGAATTCACATTTCTTATGTGTATTAGAGGAAGTTGAGGACAGATATTATGCACCCATCACTGTAGAAGAAAAATGCCACACCTTTGCTATGATTGACACTGGCGCACAGGCCACAATTATGTCCAAGGAGCTGGTAAAGAGTATCAATGAAGGGAGACCTCCACAGAGTCAGATCACAGTGAAGGAAAATCAAGGCCCAGTGCATAACTTTAATGGTGAGGAGGTGCCCATCATAGGTGTAACTGAGGTTGACATAAAAATAGGAAAGCACAGAATGAAACAAGAGGTATTGATCACATCTATTTGTGAAATTCCATTTCTGATGGGGACAGATTGCCTGAAAAGATTGTCTCCTCTCATAGATGGGGTGAATGGAGTGCTGTGGTCCTTAACCAAAAAACCATTGAGGCCTAAGAAACTAAAATCACAAAACAGCAATATAAATGAATGTCACACCGTTGCCAAAACAAATGATGCTGTGGAGGTATATCTCCAGAATAGCTGCATACCTAGTGTCACGGTCATATTAATGTGTCAAGACAAAATGCAGAGCGACAATGAAAAACTACCTGTACAAATATACTTGGACCCAAGGAAAGATTGGCAGACTGCCATAGATGAGCACACATTATGTTTTTATCTAAAAGAGAAAACGTGCAAACAGAATATTGCTCCTAAAACAGATTCAGAAAAACACATTACCACTCTGGCAGAAATACACATGGAAGATGAGCAACCATGGGTTCATGTTGGTATAAATGATTATCTTAAAACAATAAAGCCACTTTAGCGCTTGAACATGAAAGGAGTTTCATTAATGAGAAATTGTTGCAAAAAAATAATGGAAAGGGAAGAAATCCCGAGATTTAGGATTAAAAACCAATATGTTTCTGGCTTGGACAGTCCAGACTTTGAAAACCGAATTGCAGGCAGATGCATGCTTAAAATTAGCATTGGGCAGAAAACAATTTACCATAATGTATGGATAGTGAGTGGAGCACAAAATGAATTTTACATGGGAAATGACATCATGCACAGAATGTGTATGGTGTTAGATTTCCTTAATCAAAAAATATGGTCACGCCTAGGTGGTCCGGCACCTGAGTTTGAAGACAAAAGAAGGGCTTATCATTGTGCACAACTGGTTCCTTATGCAATCGAATTACAAATGAGGAAAAATACTATTATTCCTGCATTTACAAAACAGTTTGCAATAACACTGAAATGCAAAAATGGACAGCAGATGAAAGGCTCTGATGCATTTGTATGCCTGAATGAATCCATAAAACAGCAAGGCCTGGATTATGAATACATTCCATTGGTAGACATTGGTGAGGGATCTGTAAAAATCATGGTAAATAATAAAGGTTGTCAGGATATTCATTTAGAGGAAAACTCCCCATTAGGAATGGCCATACAAAGATCACATTATACGGCAGATTTAAATAACATGGTGATTGGGAATATTCCTGGAAAATATGTAGATGCCAAGGGCGAGTTGCCAGAACACCTGGACTCTCAGCCCAAAGGAATATTTAAAATTCATTCTGTGTATCCTTATGATTCAAATGAGACAGTGTGCTGCCATCAAGAGGATTGCATAATATTTAATTTAAATGAAAATGAAACAGAAAATCAGCCCATTGAAGTGGAAGCTGATATGCCAAAATATTTAAAAGTGGCAGCTTTACAAAAAGACACAGCCACACAGTTAGAAGAAAGCGCCGAGATTCCCTTACCAGAAGATTTTTCAGAATTTTCCAAAATGGTAGAAGAGCAGATCTCCTTAGCGGATGCATGTGAAAGCAATGAAGAGAGGGACAATCAGAGGGAGATATTTATGGAGTTTAAGGATGTATTTGCAAAAGATGCTTATGATTGTGGTTTAACTGATTTACATGTGGCCACACTACCAGAAGGGTGTAGCAGAAACCCAGTGTTTGTACGCCAGTATAGACTACCGCTGGCATGTTTAGAATCATTGGCAGAGATTATTAAAAATTTGGAATCACGGGGAATCATCAGGCCCATTCATAGCATATCCAATACACCTATTTTAGGTGTATTGAAGCCAAATGGTCAATGGCGGCTGTGTGCAGACTTGAGAGAGTTAAATAAAAGAGTACAAATATCTAGATGGCCACTGCCATTCATTGATCAGGGCCTATCTCAGGTACATGGTTCAAATGTATTTACCACATTAGATCTCACCTCTGGATATTGGTGCGTGCCATTGGCAGAGGAGATACAACATTTATTTTCCTTTACATTTGACAGGACTCAATATGCCTGGCTTAGAACTCCGTTCGGGTACATCAATAGTGGGAGTGAATTTGGCATATTTCTGAGAAAGGCCATGCCGGATGCAGCGGAAAGAGCAACAATAGTTTATGTGGACGATGTCCTGATAAAAAATGAAAGCCTGAAAAGCCATTTTGATGAAATAAGACATGTACTTGGCCAATTGCAGAAAGCAGGCGCCAAAGTATCTTTGCAGAAAGCATAATGGTGCAAGAAAAAAGTGAACTTTCTAGGGCATGAAGTGACTGAACATGGGCTAAATCCACAAAAGAAGAAAATAGAGGCCATACAAAGATTAAAAGATCCTAAAAATGTGAAAGGAGTAAAAAGTTTATTAGGGATGACAGGCTATAACAGAAAGTTCATTGAAAATTATGCAGAAATCACTCAACCATTGACTAAACTGCTTAAACTGAATACTCCCTGGAAATGGGAAAAAGGGCAGTCTGATGCAGTGGCTAAATTAAAGGAATGTCTTGTAAAGGCACCATGTTTAGCATACACCATAAAGGACAGGGATTTCTTTATAGAAATAGGTTTTTCTGAACATTGTATGTCAGCAGTGCTATCACAAAAACACGATTTGAATCACAAAACCATTGCATATGCAAGTAAGGCATTTTCCCAAGTTGAAATGAAATTTAATGAATGTGAAAAGGCCCCATTAACCACTGTGTGGGCGCTACAACATTTCCGCCCCATTGTTCAGGGAGAAAAGGTAATTATTGAAACAAATCATCAACCTTTGCAATTTTTAGAGAGTAAAAGAATTAGATCAGGTAATCTAGCGCAATCCAGAATCACTTCATGGACGCTGGCATTACAAGGTTTTCCCGTAGAAGTGAGATATGGACAAAATAAAAAGAACCCAATTGCTCAAGGGTTAGCTGACTTACATCACTGTGCAGCTGAACAAATACCAAATGAAATGGAAGTAGAAACTAGTTTACAGGAATTTGAACAATCACCACACAAAGGTTTTGATGAAAAAACATGCAAGGATTTGCCAACTGTATATGTGGATGGTTGTGCTTTTCACATTGAAAATGACACGAATAAACAGTTAGTGGCAGGAATAGGAAATGTCTGGTTGAAATGTGAAGGTGTCCCCAGTATAGGGATGAGGATTGGAGATAGGAGCAGTCAGGTGGCGGAATTGGCAGCCATTTATAAAGCAATTGCTACTGCAGTTGATAAAAAGTTCAGTGAAATTGTCCTGGTGACTGATTCTGACTATGCACGGAATAGCTTTGTGGAGTATTTGCCTGGTTGGAAAGCAAGAGGCATGGTTACATATAACAAAAAGCCACTTAAGCATGGAAAAATGATACAAGCCATAGACAAATTGGTGTCAGAGAATGAGTTAACAATATACTGGAGAAAAATTCGTGGGCATTTTAAAACTCCAGGAGAGGATAAGGAGGGAAATGATAAGGCAGACCACCTGGCTAAGATTGGGGCTGTGATGGGAGAATTGCTACCTATTGATTATTTAATGGGTGAAATACAAATTGATGCAGTCACACGTTCTAAAGCACCAAAGGAGGTGGATCAACCGGTGGTGCAGTGGAGTCATGACACGCCAGACCAAGATTTGATTGAGGCACAAAAGAATGATCAAATTTTGGGAATCTATTATAATCATTTGATAGATCCCGAACAAAATCCTTTAACAGAAAATGATTGTATGGGAAAAGAAGAGTTGAGGGTGTTATTAAAGAACAAAACACGAATTAGATTACAGGATGGACTCATGATTAGAGAGTCCATAACAGGACAAATACAGTGGGTAGTACCCCTTTCATTCAGAGGACTAATGCTACAGCATGCACATGATGCCATAACCGCAGGCCATAGAGGTTCACAAAAAACATTAGAAATACTAAAAGATTATGCTTACTGGCCACATATGTCCCAAGATGTGGAATTATATACTAGAGGATGTCTAGTATGCGCCCAATTTAAACCTGCTTCACCAATGCATAGAGCACCATTGATGAAAAGAGGCCTAACTCTCCCATGGTCAGATTTGCAAATAGACTATGTAGGTCCTTTAAAAAGGTCGAGCAGGGGACACCGTTATATTTTGAGTGTGGTATGTTTGATGTCGAAGTGGATTGAATGCATTCCTGCACCGGATTGTAGTGCGCAAACAGCAGCCACATTGCTGGTGAACCATGTGTTCTCAAGGTTTGGGTTGCCACAAAGAATTGAGTCAGACAGAGGAAGTCATTTCACAAGTACTCTAATGAGTAAGGTATGGCAAATACTAGGTGTGAAAAGGAAACTACATATCGCATATCGGGCGGCGTCTTCAGGTACAGTTGAAAGAAGCAATAGGCCTGTTGTGGATATTTTAAAGAAATTTGTGGCAGAAGCAGGTTCCAGCTGGGATTTACGTTTACCATTGGTTTTGATGGCAATCAGGTCGACTCCTGCCAGAGCAACAGGTGTTAGCCCCCATGAGGTCTTAACAGGTAGGAAAATGGTGTTACCACAACACCTACTATACAGAACACATGAGCAAACCCTTGTGAGTGCATCCACAGTTCATGAATATATTGATGAACTGAGGAGGCATTTGCAACATGGATTTGCTTTTGTGCAGAGAAATCTGGAAAGAGCTGCTGACAGTGCAAAATCGTATTATGATAAAAAGACATCAGTAAAGGAATACAGTGTAGGGGATCAGCTGTACAAGTTTCATTTTGGAAAAAGTAAACAGAAAAATTCTAAATTTCTAGCAGCCTGGCAGGGGCCATTTCGAATTATAGATAAGGTCTCTCCTGTAGTGTATAAAATTTTGAAAAATGAAGGTGAAACAGCAATAGAGCAGTTTGTCCATGTAAATCAAATCAAACCATGCCATCCCAGACATGAGATCTGGCAGCTTGAGCATGTAGAAACAGATAAAGTCCCTTGAACACAAAAAGAGAAAATAAATGGGTACAATCAGGAGGCAGTGACAAAGAAGTTAAAAAGTTGATTGTTATAATGGCACATAAACACTGTAATATATGTAAAAATATATAATATAACATAAACAAATAAATAAATAAATAAATAAATAAATGCACATATAACGGAAGCTCATGGTTGGTGTGCAGAGAGAAAATGTATTAAATATTGAATGCTGTTTATGTGTGCTTGTTTTCTTTTAACTTGTGTTTAATTTAAGAAAAAAAAAAAAAAAACGAAATATTTTTACCAAGCATGTTTTATTTTTGGCAAAAGGGTGAAGTTAGTATTGTGCTATGTACTTAATTTGTTTATTTTCTATTTGATTTAGAAAATTAACATTATTTGGTCGGAGGTTCCGGGATCAGAGGCCACGGGAGACGATGGAGTCCTGGAGTCCCCTGGATGAAGACCAAAAGATGCCTGCCTCCAGGTGGAGGTGAAGACAAGATAACCAGAATGCTAAAAAAAGATGACTCCTATGGATCTAAGATTGCCAAGATGAAAGTGTACTCGAATGAACCAAATAACATCGCTGGTCGGGACATATCAGAGGCAGACAAGAGTGCTGACATATGGAGTTCCACGTATTTATTATTTTAATTATTTATTTTAATTTGTTATATTAATTATTTGTTTTAGTTAGTTGTTTTATTTCATTGTTTTAATTGACTTGAAAAATCTAAACTTAGAGTAATGCCACTTCCACTGAGAAGGCAAATGTAGAACATTTTGTAAACTAATGAACTCAGATGAATACTGTATTGATTGCAACTTTTTCATTGATGAACATGAATATTCATTTTATTGGATTGATATATTGTGAAAAGAAGAAAAAGAACAAATTGTTTTTAGGAATTGGCTTGGATTGTAGCCAGATTCTAAAAAACAAAAGGAGGGTATGTAAGGATATTTGGCGTGTTACAGCACAGAGTACAGCACTACTGCACTGGTAGCAAACAGCACAGAGTACAGCACTACTGCACAGGTAGCAATTTTTTTTTTGCAGCACCACCACAAGGGTGCGGTGCATTGCTATATGTGTTACCAGAGTAACAAGGAAAGACAGGCTATTCAGTCAAAAACGATTTTAACATATAAGATGCAAATCTATTTTTACAGTTAAAAGCACACGTGCACATTCAAAAATGCACACTATTTTTCACCTGAAATGCCTATGGTGCGAGAGACACATTTGAAAATAATAACTAACATTACTTATAACTAACCTGACTAATGAAACATAATCCACTAATAAAAATGTGTCTCCACTGCAGAATTAGGCCTATTCTGAAAGTGAACTTTTAAACGCACATCCATTTTTTTTTCTCTGCTGCCCTGTCCACATAATTACAGGAAGCAAAAGAGCTCGAAAGAACAGGAAATCAGTTGGTTACAAAGTATTACTATAAAAATGAGCCATTGTGTAGAGAAGGAGGAGATGGCATGATTGATTCTGATTGGAGCAGCGTCATAGCAAGTATCATGCTAGAGGGAGTGATCAGAGTTTTGCTGGGGGGAGTTTGAGGAGAGATAAGGACAGTCAAGATTTGGCAGAGCTGGGAGAAGGACCTTTTTCCTGGCTGAGACATTCCTATCTGCAAAAGCTGAGAATTCCAGATAACGACCCCGGTTTGAGAACGGCAGGCGTTCGTTTTCACTGGGGTTAATCTTCAAGGGAGCCACATTCAGAAAGAGAACAGCTGAAGAAAACTCTGAACAGATAAGGTAATTACATAAGTGTGGGAGCTGAGTGTGTATGAGAATGTTCAGTCAGAGTAGGAAAGGAGATTCCGGTGCCTTAATCACACGTTAATGTTGCAAATTGTGTTCTGTTCTCCGCCATTTTTTTTTCAGTGTATCATAGACAATGCTGTTACTGTGCTATTTTATTTATTTCTGTAAAGAGTGAGATCGTGTTTAAATGCAACTTTTATAATACAGAAAAATATTTGAAAGCAGACGGGTGGTGTGTCTCCTATTTACCAATACAGTGCTGATGACGAGGGGAGATTTTTAAACAATGCAATTGTCATTTTAAGACAGATGTGTGCATGATCATATTCAGTATGGACAGTTGAGAGTGATTGTTTGTAGCATAGCTCGTTGGAGGTACATGAGTCAACGGGAAGAGGGACTCTCTGAACATAGTTCCCTACCGTATATAAGGTAGTGGAAATTACCACAAAATTACCACATATAGCTCTCTGTCGTAAATAAGTCAGTGAGATCGCCCATGGTGGCACACTAACACTAACACTGAAAATGTGGTATTCCTAAAATGTAGGTCTGAGGTCTCTCTAGTGATTACACGAAAAATCTAAGCAAAGATAAGGGATTCTGGACATTGGAGCCACAAATAAAACAAGGGAATTATGCTCACCAAAATACCACCAACCACGCATACCAACCACGCATACCAAATATGCATGTCTGGGTGCTGAAATAATGCATGTCCACTGTATTATTGTTGCACATGGCCAAATCTGAATACAAGGAGTGATTATTGCCAAGTTATTTTTCGGCGGTAATAAAATACCGTCAGGCCCCAAATCTCCACAAAATACCCTACAAACTGAATAACGATGTAAGCCACTTCGTGAGCATAAGTAGTTAGTGAGATACCATCTCTGAAGAGTTTGGAAGGCTAGGTCCCCTTCCCAACCACCGCAATTCTTTACAAATCAGTGTAAAAGGACCATCTTACAACTCTTTTCCCAAACATATAGGCAAGAAAATCAAATATTTTATATGCGATTAAAAGGAGAGCTCATCAACCAGTCCAAGACTTCAAGATATGGCATAGCACCTACCAAAAGTACTCCTGCACAGAGAAAAACATGCATGCACAAAAAAGCTTTGCATGCTCAGGATAAACGATAGGTTTAGCTGTGGCTATTCATTTGTCAACAGTGCTCAGAGATAATGCACAAAGTGGTTAATGCCATTGGGAAAAAAACTCATGTTTATTATAAAAAACAAGCATCGCTAATCACTGATGTGGTTGTCAAAAAATTCGACCTGCAATTTTTTCAAATGGAATAATTGCAACTGAAAGGACTGTATCAAAAAACATGCCAATAGGAGTTCATCTGCCACTTTACTAGTGTAACTCAAGGGCCAGGAGAAAATGTCTCTCATAATTTATGTAAGGATGATAAATGCATCAGAATAACTGCACCACGGAATATGATGATCTGAATTCCTGGGCCTCTGCTCACTATCCACATTATGTTGTTCTGCGAGTTGTGACATTTACTCAAAACCAGCTTTGCAGCTAGGAGGCATATGACAATGCATTACTTACCGTAAAAGCATTTCTGATGGTTGTATCTGCTTAGATTCACATGCTGTGCATAGGTCCGACATCCAGTGGTCACTGCGGAGTATTGCATTTTGTTTTTCGTAGTCGAAAAGGGGACGTCGACAAGGCGTGTCTGTAACACTATCCCTATAGTGACGTGTGTTGTACCCACAATCCCTCACGCGTCGAGGTCCCTCTGTTTGTATTTTTCTTCCCTGAGGGAGCCTTCTAGACGTGAGTGAGTACAGAAAAGAGAGAAATATAGAAAGATGTCTATGTTCCTTCCATCCGAGCGGGGAGGAAGGGTGGGCGCATGTGAATCTAAGCAGATACAACCATCAGAAATGCTTTTACGGTAAGTAATGCATTGTCTTCTGATGTTTGTTAATCTGCTTAGAATCACATGCTGTGCATAGACTAGCGAGCAGTACCCGGAGTTGGCGGTGGGTTATGAGAAGGAACAGTAGAGAAAAGATGTCTTAATACTGCCTGTCCCACCTGGGAGTCAGATCTAGAGTGTGCATCTAGACAGTAGTGTTTTGTAAAGGTGTGCACAGAACTCCAGGTAGCCGCTTTGCAGATGGACTCAAGGGGAACATTTGCAATGAATGCTATGGACGCCCCCGTGCCTCGAGTAGAATGTGCTCTTGGCCTAAAGGGCAGTTCTCTCTTAGCAAGAGTATAGCAGAGAGTGATGCATTGGACAATCCATCTAGAAATAACGGACTTTGAAACTGCATTCCCTTCTCTTCCTGCTGCCACCGAGACGAAGAACTGATTAGTCTTCCTCAGTGATCATTTAGATTCAGGACATCAGTGTCGGAATATATTGATGGTGATTGCCAGGGGTGAGAAGGTCCTTCTTCTGGATTTTCTCCGAAGCCTTCTCCTACCGAGTCTGGGCTGTCCTCCAGACCTTCCTCCTGGTTCCGTTCGTCTTCCTCGTCCATAAAATCATCCTCTTCCTCAAAATAATGTTCTTCCCCAGTGAGGTCATACACACTGTGGAAGTCTGAGGCTGTGTCCTGGTGGGGATTGACTAATCTTGGAATTTTGGCCCTGGGGTCCTCCTGAGGCCCTTCTCTTATTCTCTTTGGAGTGGGAGGGTTTTGGGCATTCATAAACCTCTCCATCCTTTCCATGCAGAGATGGAGCCTTTCCATGGTTTCATGGGGTACCCCTGAGTGGTCTAGCGGGGGAAAATTGGTGTCTTGTAGCTGAACACGGCTCGACCTCTCCCATAGCGTCGAGGAAAGTGTCCCGTCGCCTTCCGAAAAGCCTTCCGGTGTGTCTTTCGACCTTTGCGTAGCGCTCGACGTGTTTTTCGGCGTACGCTTTTGGGCGTCGGCTACCACGATCCTCGCCAAGCTCTCAGCGACTCGTTTGTCAGCGGGGAGCTGTGGTTTCGACGTTATGGGTGTCGAACGCTCTACGGCGGCATGCGCTTTCTGCTGATGCGCTCCGGCCGATGATTTGGGGGCGGCGCCCTTCTTTGCCGAAAGCCCAGTCGCTGGTTGCGGCTGCGGTTGCGAGAGGGGCTTCGAACCCGAACGGTCCGAGGAGGCCGCCGGTGAAACCTGCGTCTCCTTGGGCGCTGATGCTCTCTTTGCCTTCGGCAAAGAAGAGCCATGGGTTGTGTGCTTATGTGTGTCTTGTGTGCGTCAGTGTCGCCGGGGTGTTCATCCCCATAAGCAGGGCGTGAGCCGAGCCCGTCGGGGACAGACGACGAAGCGCGTGTGCGCTCTCTAGGGGGGTTTACGACTTCCGTAGCGGAGGTCGTGGTATCACGTTCCTCGTCACTGTCGGAGGTAGCGACGGTGGGTGGAGCTTCGGCCTTCGACATAGCGTAGGCCGCCCACCTTTTGACCCTACGGTCTTTTAGAGTCTTCGGCTTAAGAAGCCGACAAGCTGTGCAACCCTCCTCCTTGTGATCGAGGGGCAAGCAGCGGTTACACCGTGAATGCTTGTCCTTCCAAGTAAACTTGCCCTTGCAAAGCGGGCAAAACCTAAAGGGTGTCCTCTCCATAGCTGAGGCAATAAAACGTGATAACCACCCCAAGGGAAAGGAAGGGGAAAAGGAAAGGCATTCTCAGAAAAGAATTAGAGATGTCCCACGACCCCCACTCTCCCTACTGTATTTGGCCTGCGAGGCCAGGCCACGTGTTCGGCAACGCCGAAAGATCTCCTCCGCTCGTCCCCTCCGTCGAAGATCTTGCTCGGCGGAGAAGCTTCACAACAGCGTCGAGGGGAGGATCGATATGTTCTATATTAATATAGGAAAACGACCAAAGGTCAAGGAGATGAAATCTGCAATGTCTCTCGAGGAGCTCTGCGTAAAGGCGACCAGTATCTGGGCGGAAAAAAACAATCTGAGGGACCTCGACGCGTGAGGGATTGTGGGTACAACACACGTCACTATAGGGATAGTGTTACAGACACGCCTTGTCGACGTCCCCTTTTCGACTACGAAAAACAAAATGCAATACTCCGCAGTGACCACTGGATGTCGGACCTATGCACAGCATGTGATTCTAAGCAGATTAACAAACATCAGAAACTATTTTACTAAAAACAGGGCAATGTAACCAACAAAAACGTGAAACCATGAACATATAGGAATCTACCACCTGCTTCTACCCATAAACTTCCGCTGATCTCTTTTCGAATCAGTGACCAGCAGAGAAGTGTCATTGGTAGGAATTCAAATTATATTACAGCCCAATCTCAAGAGAAATTTAAAGGGGAAAAACCTATTTTAATAAGCATGAAACATCCCTACTGGCAAAGCCAATTAGTTTCTTACTCCCAGAAAAATCTTTTGATTCCAAGTATGGAGTAAAATTATATCGGAGCCCTAATTGTAACCCTGACATAGCAAGTGAAATTAAAAAGGCACATAATACAGACTATAGTTTTGCCCACCCTTGAACACCACAGCCTAGATAAAAATCAACAAGGTTTCTTCTGGCGTCCGATTGAAGGAAATCACATATTTGCCCTTTAAGTCAATAGCAGCAATGCTCACAGTTTCAACACATTGAATACCTTCTTCTTTAACTAGGGACCCCTCTCCTGAAATTCACTGTTATCAGTTGAAATAGATGCATAGGGATGCTAGCAGCAATAAATGCAAACAAATGAATATATTGAAATGTCATCAGCAGAAAGAAATAGAAGGCGCTGTTTCCTAAGCTATTACTATAGTTTCCTATCCTTTAGCAAACAAACATTTCATTTCCTTCACTATACGGTTATGTACTGCCAAAACATCTGATTTGTTTTTTTGAAAGTTGCTGATTCGTCCTTCACCCCGATGGATTGTTCTCCTGTTCCCTTCCACCAGCCCGCCCGCCCCCCCGGGCTCCTGTGCTAACCTCCAATATTATTTGACTGGGCTCTGTAAAAAGCAAGGGATTGTAGAAATAAAACTCTAACTGGGATATTTGCATACCCACAATACTTTGCAAGCAAATACAATTTAAAGCCTCATGATGATATTATGTGCAGTTTAAGAATGCATGACATATGTACAAAATAGGAAGCAAGCATGGGATGAGGTTAAATATCCTAGTAGCCTGCTTACTTACAGTCAGTACCTGATATCTGAGCTGACACTCGGGTTACATTTTGTGGGTAATGGTTATACTAAGGCACCATGAGTAACAGAAATTCTTGTGCTTGAACGTCATTCATATTATAACATAAACCAAGACTTGTATCCAAGTCTGGTAACGTTTTGCTCTGATAAGGTAGGGAAAGTCATGGTTGTCTGGCAATATCGAATGTGGCCTGGGGCAGAGATCGATTCATACGGTATACGTGTGGCAGAGTCAAGAATAGGATCCAGGGAGAGGAGGGAAGATAATTTAGTTAATGTGTATGTGCAGGCATATATTAGCTCTATCTTCTGTTCATGGAGTCACTTTTTCATATTTTTAATCTTGTGAGGGTGTATTCTATTTTTAGAGTTTTTAGGTTTTTAAGGTCAAGCTTGCATTGTAGGGCAATGTCGATAGGTTACATTATAATATCAAGAATAGTTAGTTTAATTTAGCTTCATTTTGAGAAAAAGCAAACATTTGGTACCTGCTGTGGCTTGTGCCTTATTAAATCTTAATTGAATAGGTGGAAACTGTCTTTGTGCGCTGCTAAAATTCTTCTGACCGGCACCCACAAGCAAGCTGGGCAAGCGCACATGCACACAGCTTAGAGCGAACATTGCTGATGACCCATAAATGCTTTGTGTGTGCCCTTTATATCGGAGGGAGATGCTGATTCACAAATAATGAGTAAGATTCTTGAGGTCCACTCATACTAATCAGCTGGTAAAACCAGCTTATAAATTGACCTTGGCTTCCTTTGCACCATGGATTCCCCTTTCCTTTTTTGCTCCCCTACTGGAATCAGATTGTCACCTGTGTGTCTATCATGCGATCGATATCTTTTTGTTACGTGTCATCTGTCTGCGCCCTTGCACCCCGGGCTCACTGGTGCGCATTATACATTAATGTAAAAAATAAAGGCAGCAGTGGAAAAAGTGACTTGGGTATTGTGGAAAGCAGCTACCACCCCTGGGGTCCAAGAAGATAACCCTCTTAGAAGTACTGACCTAGACACCACCGCTTTGGGCCAGTCAGGATAATGCTAAAATAAGCAGAACTTTGCACCCAAGGCATACCAAAAAGGGAAGGGGTGGTTCAAGAGCTACGGGGGATCTTAGGCCCCCAAACAACTGGAAAGGTAGAAACGGTGCCAGGGGACAGTAAATAGCTGGGAAGACTTGCCTAAGCTTAGTTTAGAAGGGTCGTCGGGTCATGGGTTGAAGGACAATCTCTGCCAGTTGAGGAAGACACCCAGCTCTGGTTCCACAATGAAGAGGCCATCACAGATGACTCGATTGATGCACATCTTGCATTGATCCCAGACAGGGTCAGGATGCACTTAGTAACTCTGCGGTTAGACTTCAGGCTCCCAACAGACTCCTCTTCTGGTGAAGTTCAGCCAAAGAGTGGTTTCCAGCATCATGGTAGAGCCCTCAAGATGCACAAGAAGTGTTCTGGCCATTAAGGCCCGAAAGAAGTCTTTGCAATTGTGCAGAACCTGCAGAGACAATGCAAGGATGCATGCACCAATGACCGAAAAAAGGTGAACTCCTAGCAGGACAGAGGACTGGTTAGTCCCACCAGTCAAAGGAAGGAAGGAAGCAAGGCACCTCTCAGAAGCCTTCCCTGTTGAACAGAAGGTCGAGGTTTGCGAGATAGGAGACATCGCTGAGCCAATGCTGGTTCCTGCAGAAGTTCTCAGTTTATGCTGGGGGGAGGAGCCTCCCAGGCTTACAATAAGGAAGCTTGCAACATTCAAACTTGGGGGCTGTCCAATAGCAGATAGCCTGCCTCCCTGCCCAGCGACGCACACAGGCAACTGTTGCAGGCATTAGAAGCTGTATCAGTGGGGAGGACCCTCCCCCACCTGTCAAGGTAAAAGGACTGTAAACAAATTCCAGGACATTTGAGCAGCACTTAAAACAGGTATTTTAAGTATAATGATCTCCTAAATGCATTATTGCTGCTAAAAGGGCTGCACATGTAGCATTCTAACAAAAGAGTAAAAAAAGAAAGCAACAGCCACCAGTCTGTTTAGAAAATCCCATGTAAAGTAAAAAAAATGTTATTTAAAACAAAGAAAAGGGGACAAAGTGTGCCCACAGCACTCCATATAAGATGGTAAAAACAAACGGGTCATAAAAAAGAGATTACTCCTGCACTGGGCATCCAGTGCACCCAGAGACATTCACTTCGGGGCCCACTGGCAGATCAGCACATCAAATAAGGCGGGTGTGCCGATATATGAATGAAGATGTCATAATGGGGACACGTCTACCAACACGGGACACCAAAACATGTGGGTCTAGCATTGCCAAAACAAAAGCGAATGCAGGCTGGGATTGAGCTAAAGGCTTAGTCACCTTCTGAAGTCAATGTAAAAATCCCAACAACTCCAATAGTAGTGCTGTGAGGCTCAAGGAAGAGGAGATTTACAAAAAGAAAATCTCCCCAACAAGGAGAAAATGCAACATTCTTCTAAATGAGCATGTACTAGTGAAGAGGATTGATCGTCCAAGAGGAAATCAAATTGCAGCCATTCCTTACTCAACATTCTGATTACCCTTGTGCTCTCCCCACTCCCAAACCCTCTCAAATCTTTGAAAATACATACAGCTCAGTTTGAGGATTGTCCCATCTGCTGTGATGGAGTTCATATCAGATGTGCCATAAGAATTAACTATGCTGAGGCTGAAGAGTTTCCTGCGACAATTCTGGGGCTTAGCTTTCTTTGGAATACTACTGACGGGGCTGGTTGCGCGTCCTGCACACTCATCTTCAACATTGTCCTCCAAGTTGTCAATCTTCTCTTCATTCACATCCTGGAATGCCTCACTCGTGTCCTGATGATCCATTTCAATTTCTTCGCCTACAGTGTGAGCAGAGAACAGTGAAATCCATCATACAGGGTCTTGGATCATTTGAAACCAATATGAACATTATTTCATAAACAATCCTAAAGCAATAATTTTATTTGTATATTTTAATTTTGATTAACAATTAATGCAGTGGAGATTAAAACAATCCACAACAGCCTGGGAATGAATGCATGTGGCATTATGTGAAGAACAAATAACTTACCTCTCAGTAAAGTTCTGCTATTTAGTCCGTCCTCACAGAAATTATTCCTCTTCCATACGACTTCGAGCCAGATGTCTTCATGAAAAAAAGTCTGCGAAACAGGAGGTCCCATGTAGCCCATGTTGGCGCTGCCCGACTACGGTGCCTTACAAAGACATCAGACGTGGTATCAGGAGCAGTATAAATGGAGATATTAACAGCAAGAGGTTAACAAGCTAGCCATCATGAGGGATAGATCTAGAGGGAAGGAATTTATGATGGGAAGGACTAATCCATCAGAAAGAACATTAGAGTTAACTAATTTGTTATTCTAATGGATTCTTTCCTCAGAAAGATTCCTGATCTTAAGCAGTACAGAACTCTGGAGAGAGAGGATAGCAAGGCGCAATACCTAGAGCAGTAACTCAGGAGCACTGACCAGACAAAGAATCCAGGCATTAGTGTGTTGGCAAATGTGCGCAGAGAGGTCCTTGAAGCCATCTGGTTGATGGCCAGAACTGGGAGACAGGATGCCCACACCTTGCTGGAGTGAGACCTGTTTAAGAACATACTTCCTGGCCAGATTGCAGCACCTGGAAATGATAATCCACCTACAGAGAATGTTTGGCAACAACTATGGCCAAACGAGCATCAGCTTAATCAACAAATGTGGTTATCCTTTCTTTTCAAAACACAAAGTAACCAAGAACATGTTTGGGATCCAGGCAGTTCAACTATTTTCACCTTGGATATCGGAGGAAGAAGGTAGAAAACTGAAAATAAAATCAGAGAAAGATGGAAATCTGACACCTTAGGAAGAAAGGTATGATCAACTCCAAGCCTCTTTCTGCTTGGAGAATGCCAGATATGGATGCTTCACAAAAAGCCTGGCACTCACTCAACTGCCTAACAAAGAGATGGAAAGGTAGGTAGGTTCCCTTAAGGGTTGGTAATCTTAATAAACAAGAATGAACTGGTTCATATAGAGACCTCAACAAGAATTTAAACAAGATTTAAGCTTGAGGACGGAATAGATAGGCGTGGGGGGAAACTGGTGACAATAACCGCAATGACGTCAGACAACTGAGGATGGTGAAAAATGAGCCTTGCTCAAGGGGCCTCTTAAAGACCAAAATAGCAGCCAAGTACCCCTTCACAGTGATATCTGCTGCCCAGCCGGGCCAAAGAGCAGGTAATCAAATACAGCATAGGTATGGCAAGTCAAGGGGTCCATAAATCTGTCCCTGCACCATGATGAAAATTAAGACAACTTGCAGTCAAATATTGAATTAGAAGCAGGCCTCTTGGCAGGGAGTAGTACACATTGGACTTCCCATTCTTTACACCTTAGCCTCACAACAGACAAGCATGAAGGGTGAGGCTGCTAAGGTTTGGGCGGAGGACCACTCCCTGATTGGGACAGACCCTGCGAGTCTGTCCAGGGATTTTTTCATCCATAGAGGTGCAACCTTTGCAGGATTTTTTTCTTTGAAGGCGTAGTGCTGAGCGATTAGGATGTTGAACCACCGGATTCTAGAATGGCAGGCTATGGAGCAGCAGCTTAGTTGAACTGCTCCTGGACCTCTCCCTGAAGACATTTACAAGACATTATGAACTCAAAAAAGAAGATTTCCGAGGCTGTAAATCCTGCATCCAAGAAACCTAAGCAAGTTGGAGACATAGAAGATACCCAAAGCATCCAGGACCTCTACAAAATTCTTCTCCAGGTGGCCCAAGATGTCTGTGAAGTCAAGGGCACTTTGGCTGATCTCAATTAAAAAACAGGTCAGCTTGATAGTAGAGTGACTGCTTTGGAAGAATCATCTTCATCTATGAGCTCTGAAATTGCGGGCGACTATATTCCAAAATTTAGAGACGACTATATTCGTTTTCGTCTAAATTTGTGGCATACAAAGGATATTTTATTTAGGCGAAAACTAATCGATGCCAGTGAGAACATCTGTCGATTCTGTAAGGATCCTGAAACCGCAGAAACATTGAAACATGTCATCATCTACTGTCCTGCACTATATGCTATACGTTGTAAATACTATCTCCATTGCTTTAGAGCGCAAATTGTAACTGACATGGAAGAATTATGGCTATTGATTTTTGGTACAAAGAGAATGTCAATTATATTAGCGACAGCAGGCTTTTTAAATGAATTATACCCAAAGTAATTGTGAACACTTTTATGAGGGAACGGTGACGGAAGGGAAGGAAAGATAGGAAAAAAAACAAAAAAAAAAAAGGGGGAGAAAAAAAAAGGAAGAAAAAGAATGTTGCTGCTATTAAGGTTTGTTATACATTGGGTGTCAGGTGTAAAATATTGAAACGTGTTATATATTGATGAATTGAATTGTAATATGTTTATATGTTTTTATTCATTTTGTAATTATTGAAAGGTTGATCTATACAGCCAAACAACAATAATAATAAATAAATAAATTGCGGGCAGCTTTCAAGTTTATAATAACTTGAAGAATGATTTACAGAAAGAGAGAGAAATGCGCTTGGGACTGGAAATGAGGCTGAGGGCTACGAACATCAGACTGGTTGGTGTGGAGGACTCTGCGGACACAAAGTAATTAACATCTTCGGTAATTCAAGTATTCAAGAGCAGTTTCAATTGTCATTTGTTCTCTCCTTTGGACATTGATAATGCTTACAGGATTGGTAAAGCTCTGGGACATAAAGCGAGACACATCCTGGTGACTTTCCAGACTCAGAAATCTAAAGAGTCTGATGTCTGCTGCCAGATCAAAAGGAAAGGCCAATTTTAAAGGTAAACCAGTATTTATTTACCCTGATTATCCCAAGGAGATATTACTTTTAAGGAAGTCATTTCAGGGTGTCAAGGATTTGGCCAGACAACTTAACCCGACGTCCTTTTTGAATAAAAATAAGGTTTTCACTTTTGTGCTGCCTGAGGGAAAAAAGAGAACGCAGGATCATGTACAAGCCATGTATTGGCTGGAGCAACACAAGAAAGATTCCCCCAATTAATATTTTCTCCACCCCCTCTCCCATGTTCCCTGTTATGCATTTTTTGACCTCTTGTGGATGTGTTTACAGTGTTTTTAATGGACTTCATTGGCTATAAAATTGCTTTAAAATGGCGCCGGTTTCATTTTACAGTTGATTTTCAAATGCGCGTTGGAATCCTTTTCTGCTGTCCTCGGTCCTTTTCAGGCATCATTGTTGGCAATGGAATGCTGCTTGCTACCTTCTTCGACGTTTGTAATCACTTACGTATTACGAAGTGAACACAGAACAAAGAAAAGAACCGTCAGTGCCCGGATCAGCTGTCCCGTAAAACGTCAGTCACGTGATACGCATTGGAGCCACAGCGGTCTTTTACGTCGGTGTGAGGGTCTGCGACGGGAGAGAACGGTAACGTGGGGTCATCTTGCATCATAAAACCCCACTGCAGGGGCTTTGTAATCATTTCCCTTGTGTGTCAGCTGCACAGGCGAGCGACCCAGTCCTGCGCATGTCTCCTATTGCTATCGCAGAGCTTGTGCGACATGCTCCAGACCTCTATGCTATGTGCCGCTTCCCGGATGTCACATCATGCAACATTTTTTGGTATGTGACTGTCTATTACACACTTGGATAATGGAATGCAGTCAGCTGTTTTGCCAGTTGCATTCAGCCCCAGGATATAAATCAATACATGCTCTTTTTAAGGGTGAAACATTTCATTACACCTTCCACTAAGCATGTAATACAGGCGATGTTTGGCACTTGGATTGCTTGGCGTCAATATGTGTGCAATTGGTCTTTTTCCAAACTTGGCATGGGATGTGTCACGGATTTTAGAATGCTGCAATCATTTTGAATGAAAATGTCCCATGTCTCATTTCCAACATGCCATATAACATACTGGAATGGCTCAGAACTCCTCGTTATTTCTTGAAAGTGTTACTTTAATAAGTGGATCTCATTACATGAATTGTGCTTGTGTAAATGTATGGCTACAACCTGGAAATCTGGAAAACTTAAACAGGAAACTCTTTGCCTTCCGACATTTGCTCTGCAACATATCGCTGTATATTGATGTTATGAAGTTATGAATGTCAAGCTTTCGCTTTACATCCGTTTTGGCAGCATTCATGTGTTGCATTGCCTGCAGCATTCCATCTTAAGGACCCTGGGATGTTTCTTCTGGCCCCATGTTTTCCAGACTATGTTCTGGGCCGATAACCAGGTTGCAGTGCCTGGTTTGGAATGTGTTTGTTCATCTTTTGAGAGATTGACATTACCATTCTCTAACAGCCCGAATTTGGTTTGCTATTTTTATGTTAAATGTAGGCGTGAATTTTGTGCTTTAGCATGAATATTGTTCATGGACAAGGACATGGTGCCTGCAGCTAAGGATTAATGTAATTCTTCCGTTCTGTAATCTTTATGTTCACACCTTTACCTTATTTTTTCACTTCTGTCTATATGTCCGATTCTCTTTAGGCACCTTTGCTTTAATTTAAGGATGAATTGATATATGTTTTCCTTGCCTTATGTTTCAGTAATTTATGGGTGGAGTCTTGGGATGTTTCTGTATTTTTGTTGTCTTATATGCTGTTTTATGCTCTTCATTATGTTTTTGGCTCACTCGGTGGGAATATGGCTCTTGATGTTGAATATTTATTTTTGATGGGGTGTTAGGGGCTATTCAAGGGTATTTTTTTTCTCTCATTTGCTTGAGATTTGGACATTTGAAGTAAAAATGTTGCTTTTAAAACTTTCGATCTATTCAAATTCTTTAGATATGAACCTGCTTGTTAATTTTATGCGTAAGTGATTTATATTTTTGCTAGGTTTTGAGATTTTGGGAGAGGTCTTAGAGACTCTCCTTTTGATGTTTTTTCCTAAATTCATTAGGCTGAATAGTCTTTATGGCTCTGACCGTTCTGTTAATCGTTTAATAATTTTATTATTTTGCATTTTCTTTATATTTTTTTTTTGTTTCTGTTTCTCACATTGATTGTGACAAAATGCCCTTGGAACCGAATTGTAAAACTAATGGGGACTTTACTGTTGTGTCTTGGAATGTTAATGGGGTTAATAATACCCTTAAGAGAAAGAAAGTATTTGCGATTTTGAATGATTTGAAAACTAATATTTGCTTTCTACAAGAAACTGATTCTATCTGGTGAGCTCTCGAAATTAGAAAAAGAACGGTTGGGCTTGGCCTTTGGCTCTTCTTTCACGTCCAGATGTAGGGGAGTGGCCATTCTAATTCGCAAAAAGTTCCCAATTAAAATCTTGAGAGAGTACACTGACAAGGAAGGAGAATGATTGCTTTATTGGTGGAGATTCAGGGTGAGCAGATGACCCTTTGTAATATTTATGCTTCCACGATTGACAACAGTTCCTTTTTTAGGATGGTAGCCCAGACTCTTGGATTTGACTTCTCCTAACATCTTACTTGGAGGGCACTTCAATACGATTATTGACCATTGACCGATAGGAGTAAAGTCAGGAAAGTGAATCGGAGTGATTTCCTCCAGCTCTTATGGCATTGTTGGATGAGCACAATTTAAAAGATAATTGGCGCCTTATGCATCCGGATAATCGTGAATATAGTTTTTTCTCAGGTGCACATAATATGTATTCTCGTCTGGATATGCTTTTGACTGGTGGGGCTGTGATGGAGAGTTTTATCTCCTGTGACATAGGGAACATTTCTGTGAGCGATCACGGCCCTGTAACAATGCACTTGAGACTTAATTTCATAGGACTTTTTCTTGGAAGATGAATACTTCCATTTTGATGGATGATATTTTGGAGAGGATTGTCTCTGAGGCGAATTTCTTTGTGGAGAAGAACCGTTCTGAGGCGGTTAGTGTACAAACTACATGGGAGGCTTTCAAGTGTTGTATGCGTTCGATTTGTTTGGGGTTATCGAGTGGTAAAAAGAAGAAGGAAGAGAGATCTAGACTTGAAATCGAACGAAAAATTAGCGAGGTATCCAAAGAATTGAAGACTAACCCGTCAAATTCAGTTAAGCTAACTGTATTGAAGAAGCTTAAAAGAGAAATTAATATTTTGACTTTGAGGGCGGAACGTAGTTTATTCTACTTGCATTGTACTTATTTTGAGAAAGGCGAGCGATGTGATAAATGGTTCGCCGAAATTGCTTCCGTCATTGATTCTGATGGTAGGACTACATTCGATCCACATAAAATTAATTTGGTTTTCCGTGACTTCTATGTGAATTTATATCGCAATGAGGCAGGAATTAGAGGGGTTGGAAAAGATTTTTTTGGTAACCTTGAGATCCCCAAGATTTCGGACGTTGAATGTCAACTTCTTGCAGCGGAACTAACGGTCGATTCGGTGAAAACTGCAATTTATAAATTGAACATCGGTAAATCGCCTGGTCCGGATGGACTTCCATGTGAATTCTATAATTTTCTTCCAGAATCTGCTTTCGACTTGCTAAAATATATGTTCATTGCTAGTAAATCGGCTAACGCGCTTCCTGTCAGCACTTGTCATGCCTCTTTATCTGTGTTTTTAAAGAAGGGTAAAGATGGCAGTTACCCAGCGAATTACCGTCCTATCAGTCTCATCAACACTGATAATAACATTTTGGCTAAGATTGTGGCTTTACGATTGGAAAAACTTCTTCCCAAATTAATTTGTATTGAACAATCGGATTTTATGAAGAATAGACGCACGTCCAGTAACATCAGACAACTGTTTCACACTATGGAGGGGGCTAATGAGATGGACTGTGATGCCGTTGTCTTCTCCCTAGATGCAGAGAAAGTGTTTGATCGGCTTAATTGGGACCATTTTTTGGGGGGGTTTTGAGGGAGATGAACCTTGGGGAATAATTTATCACATGGATAGAGCTTTTATACTCCGATCCGACAGTTGATAATACAAATGGGATCAGGTCGGAAAAATTTGGTTTGGAACGAGGAACTCGTCGGGGCTGTCCCCCATCGCCGCTATTGTTCATTCTGGCAATTGAAACGTTAACCATTTCTCTGAAGGAAGATCATGGTTTGGTTGGTGTTCGTTGCCGGGGTATTTCGCAGAAAACATGGTTTTATGCAGGTGATCTTTTGTTGGTTCTTAAGAATTTGGATGAATCTCTCCCGTGTTTGATGTAAATTTTACTGAATTTTTACACATCCTCTGGTTAGAAGGTGAACTGGTTGAAATGACAATGCATTACTTACCGTAAAAGCATTTCTGATGGTTGTATCTGCTTAGATTCACATGCTGTGCATAGGTCCAACATCCAGTGGTCACTGCGGAGTATTGCATTTTGTTTTTCGTAGTCGAAAAGGGGACGTCGACAAGGCGTGTCTGTAACACTATCCCTATAGTGACGTGCGTTGTACCCACAATCCCTCACGCGTCGAGGTCCCTCTGTTTGTATTTTTCTGCCCTGAGGGAGCCTTCTAGACGTGAGTGAGTACAGAAAAGAGAAATATATAAAAGGATGTCTATGTTCCTTCCATCCGAGCGGGGAGGAAGGGTGGGCGCATGTGAACCTAAGCAGATACAACCATCAGAAATGCTTTTACGGTAAGTAATGCATTGTCTTCTGATGTTTGTTAATCTGCTTAGAATCACATGCTGTGCATAGACTAGCGAGCAGTACCCGGAGTTGGCGGTGGGCTATGAGAAGGAACAGTAGAGAAAAGATGTCTTAATACTGCCTGTCCCACCTGGGAGTCAGATCTAGAGTGTGCATCTAGACAGTATTGTTTTGTAAAGGTGTGCACAGAACTCCAGGTAGCCGCTTTGCAGATGGACTCAAGGGGAACATTTGCAATGAATGCTATGGAAGCCCCAGTGCCTCGAGTGGAATGTGCTCTTGGCTTGAAGGGTAGTTCTCTCTTAGCAAGAGTATAACAGAGAGTGATGCATTGAACAATCCATCTAGATATAGTGGACTTTGAAACTGCATCTCCTTCTCTTCCTGCTGCCACAGAGACAAAGAACTGATTAGTTTTTCTCAGTGGTCTGGTTCTTTCCATGTAGAACATGACAGCTCTGCGTACATCCAGTGTATGCAGACTTTTTTCTCCCAAGCTGGAAGGGTTTTGAAAGAACGTTGGTAGTTCTATTGACTGGTTTACATGAAATTTCGATATGAATTTTGGTGCAAACCTAGGGTGTGTGCGTAGAACCAACATATCCTTGTGAACTGTTACGAAGGGGTCTAGTACAGAAAGAGCCTGTAGTTCACTTACTCTCCTAATGTAGGTGATAGCTGTTAGGAAAGCAGTCTTAAGAGTGAGGTCTTTAAGAGTTGCCTTGTGCATGGGTTCGAAAGGAGGGCCCATGAGTCTAGAAAGTACCACATTTAAGTCCCATCCGGGAGCTGGGTTAGCTATCGGAGGGTGTATTCTCTTTACCCCCCTCCATGAAGGCTTTGATAACTGGTATCTTCCACCACGACACTTTAAGTTGGGAAGTGGTGTATGCAGAAAGTGCCGCTAGGTGGACTTTAATGGAATTGAACACTAGACCTGAATCCAGTAAATGGGTCAAGTACAGAACAATGCTAGTGGGAGAGCAGTCAACTGGGTTGATGCTCTTAATTCTACACCAGATGACAAATCTTTTCCACTTGCTAGAATAGCAGTGGCGAGAATTAGGTTTTCTGGCTTCCCTGAGGATGTCCATACATCTCTGCGGGAGTTGTAAATGTCCAAATTCTACGATCTCAGGAGCCAAGTTGCTAAGTTCATGGTCTGAGGGCATGGATGCAGTGTCCTGCCCTTATCCTGTGACAGCATGTTGTACGGGCAGGGAAGTTTCACTGGGGGAGATAGGGACATCTCCATCAAGTGAGCGAACCATGACTGCCGGGCCCACATTGGGGCCACTAGTATCATGGTAACCTGCTCCTGGTGCATCTTGTACACCACTTTGTTGAGAAGGGGAGTTGGGGGAAAGGCGTAAACAAATTTCCCTGACCATTGAAACGACAGACCGTTCCCCTTGGACTGGTTCTGGGGGTACCTGGAGGCGTTGTGAGTTTTCCATAGTTGCGAACAGGTCTATTTCCGGGAATCCCCATTGCGTGAAGACGTCTAAGACAATGTCTTCGTGCAATTGCCATTCGTACTCTTCGGGCAGGGGGAAGTCTCTGCTGAGTTTGTCTGCTAGCAGATTGAGTTCCCCTGGTACATGTTGTGATAGTAGGAACATGTTGTGTTTGAGAGCCCACTTCCATATATTCTGGGACAGCTTGGACAGTCCTGGAGAGTGAGTGCCCCCTTGCTTGTTGAGGTAGTACATGGCTGTGGTGCTGTCTGTGAGGACCATCACTGTCTTTTCCTTGTAGGTGTTCTTGAAAGGCTTTCAGTGCTTTGAACACCGCTAGAAGTTCCAGCAGGTTTATATGCTTGGATGCTAAGCTCGGAGTCCACGCTCCGTGAGCCGTATGATGGGATAGGTGAGCCCCCCATCCTGTGAGGGATGCGTCTGTGGTTAGAGTGGCTTCCACTGCGGGTGTGGCAAAAGTTTTCCCTAATAACAGGTTTTCTTTTGTCCACCACCGTAGCGAGAGAACTAAGGCCTGCGAGACCACCACTAGATCGTCCCATTGTCCGCTGGCCTGACACCACTGGCTGTTGAGCCACTCTTGCATTGGGCGCATGCGCAGGCGCGCGTGAGGTACCAAATAAATATGACGCCATCATCCCTAGCAAGCGCATTGCTTTGCGTACCGTCACCTCTCGACCTGCCACATAATGGGGGATCTGAAACAGCATGTTTTGGACCCTCTCGTTGGAGGGGAAGACGAGGCCGTCCTTTGTTCGAATTAGAGCCCCTAAAAATGGTTGGACTTGGCTGGGGTCTAAGCTGGACTTCTTTTCGATGGAGAAGCCCAGTTGGTACAAAAGGTCTACGGTCTTGTGGGTATCGGAGAAGCATGTTTCGTAAGAATCCCCTGTTATGAGCCAGTCGTCGAGGTAAGGGTATACCGGGATGGATAACCTGCGCAGGTGGGCCGCTGCTACTGCCAGTACTTTTGTGAATACCCTTGGTGCAGAAGCTATCCCGAAGGGTAGTACTCTGAACTGGTAGTGTTTGTTTTCTATCTTGAACCTGAGGTATTTTCTGTGCGCTGGCAACATTAAAATATGAAAGTATGCATCTTTCAAGTCTAGCGTTGTCATGTAATCCCCTTGTGATAACAGTGGGATTACTTCCTGCAAGGTCACCATACGAAACTTTTGGGGTTTGACAAAGTTGTTCGCTGGGCGCAGATCTAATACAGGGCGCATGGTTAAGTCCTTTTTGGGTACAAGGAAGTACACTGAATAAATACCTTCTGTTACCCGAGATAGGGGGACAGCCTCTATAGCTTCTTTTTTCAGTAGCTCTTCTACTTCTTGAAGAAGAATGGTGAGGTGTTCCGGTGTTATGCGTCGGTTCCGTGGGGGTCTGTACTTCGGGGAACCGTTGAATTCGATGCAGTATCCGTGGGCTATGGTGGATAATACCCAACGGTCTGACAAAATTCCCTCCCATGCTGATAGGAACGATGTTAGCCGGCCCCCGACCGGTGATGCATGGGAGGGGACCCGAATCTTCGGGTCATTTGTTGGTATTGGGCGTTGGACCTTTGGGGCTGGAGCCGCGACCTCTTCCCTTGCCACGCCGTTGGCCTCTTTGACTGAACTGGGTGTTGTTACCCTGGTTAGAGGGCCAGTTGGTAGCAGAGTAAAATTTCTGTTGGTTTTGCTGCTGGCATTGGCCACGAAAGGAGCGTCTATTGCCATAGCCGCGTCTGTTAAGGGGCCTAGAAATTTGGTCAAGAGTCTTGATGGTATCAAACTCTTTCTTTGCATGTTCTAGGGCCTCATCCACTGCTTTCCCAAACAGATGTGTTTGTTCTATGGGCTTATTTATCAGTGAGGCTTGGGTTTCCGGCTTAAATCCTGAATTGCGTAGCCAGACATGGCGTTTGAGAAGTATTCCCTGAACCAGGGAACGGCCAGCCGTCTCTGCGGCATCTAAGGAGTTCTTTACGATGCCCTGGTTTACAAGAGTTCCCTCTCATATTATAGCTAACAGGCGTGAACGCAGGGGTTCTGGTGCGTTCTCTGCTTCGCTGCGCAGTTTGCTCCACTGTGCATCCGCGTAGCAAGCTAGTAGGGAATTGTTATTTGCAATCCTAGTTGAGAAGGCGGCGGAGGTCGTGATTCTCTTTCCAAGTGCATAGAGCTTCTTGCCCTCTTTGTCAGGTGGTGCCTCACTAGTGGATAGTGGTACCCCGCTCGCTTTCTTGTATTAGTAACTACGAGGGAGTCCGGAATAGAATGTCCTCTGATGTACAAAGGGTCAGAGGACGAAGGGCTGAAGAGCTTTTCTATTCGAGGGTTGACCCCTCTTACTAAGGCAGGATTGGAAAGGGAAGGAGATATTCTTCTCTTTATAGAAGCCAGGAGCGGAATAGACTGGCTGACAAGGGCTTTTTCTTTAATAACTTTCTCTACAAAGTCTATGTCAGGAAGAGTTTCCCCTGTGTCTATCTCAAAATGCGCTGCTGCCTTGCGCAATAGTGCATTGAGTGAAGGTTGGTCATCTATGGGAGATGTGTTCCCAGTATGTGAATCCTTGAGAGGAGAAGGGTGAAAGACATCAGGGTCTGAGTTCACTGATGGGGATTGCCAAGCCTGCACTGATGGGGATTGCCAGGGCTGCGAGGTAGCTGTATCTTCTTCAAAAGCTCCTGCAGTAGTGTAAGGGTCTTCTTCGAACCCCTCTTCCTCATGTTCTTCCTCTCCACCCAAACACTCCTCATCGTCCTGGAGGTATTGCTCCTCTTCAGTGAGGTCATATACGTCTGTGGAAGGGGGAAACAGCCTAGGAACCTTGACCCTAGGGTCATCCTGGGGCCATTCTCTTTGTCTTTTGTGTGTGGGTGGGTCTTGGCTTCCCAAAAACCTTTCCATTTTCTCCATACAAGAATGGAGTCTTTCAAGGGTCTCATGGGGTACCCCTGAATAGTCTAGAGGGGGGAAATCAGTGTTTTCACCTTCAAAACGCTTAGAACGGTCCCACAACGTCGAGGAGAGGTTTCCGTCTCCCTCTGAAAAGCCCTCTGGTAGTTCAGAAGTGCCCTTAGATGAAGGGGGCTGTTCCTGGCTACTTGTGCTTTTTCGGCGCGGTATTCGACGTTTGTTTCGTTGTCCGCGTACGTTTGTCTTCGGAAACAATTCTCGCCAGGCTCTCGACAACGAGTTTGTCAGTCGAGGGCTCTGGTGTCGACGTTGCCTGCGTTGCGTGTTGTTCCTCGACGGCCGCTCTATGGAGCATTACGTCGGATGATTTTGAGGTAGCGCCCGTGTTTGGTGAAAGCCCAATCGCTGGTCGCGGCTGCGTTTGCGGGTGGGGCTTGAGACCTTTACGGTCTGAGGTAGACGCCGGAGTGCCCTGCGTCCCCTTCGGCGCTGATGGATCCTTCGTCCTCGACGAAGAAGAGCCGTGGGTTGTGTGTTTAGTCTTATGGGGCCTATGTGCGTCCTTGTCGCCGGGGTGTTCATCCCCATAAGCAGGGCGTGAGCCGAGCCTGTCGGGACCGGGAACGGACGTCGAGGAGCGCGAGCGCTCCTTCTGTGGGTTAATGACTTCCGTGACAGACGTCGAGTTATCACCCTCCTCGTCACTTTCTGTAACAGCGGCGGCGGCGGGTGAGGAAACTGACTTCGACATCGCGTAGTCCGCCCACCTCTTAACTTTCTGTTCTTTAAGAGTTCTTGGTTTCAAGAGCTTACAGGCCGCGCAGCTGTCCCCTTTATGATCGAGGGGCAAGCAACGATTACAGAGCTTGTGTTTATCCTTCCAAGTGTATTTGCCCCTACAGCGTGGGCAAAACTTAAAAGGTGTCCTCTCCATAGCTGAGGCAATAATGACTGGTGATAACAACCCCAAGGGAAAGATAGGGGAGAAAGAAAGACATTCTCAAAGAGAAGATAAAAATTCGAACCCCCACTCTCCCTACTGTATGTTGGCCGGTGAGGCCAGGCCACGTGTTCGGCAGCGCCGAAGGATTTCCTCCCCCTCTTCCCCTCTGTCGAAACTTGCTCGGCGGAGAAACAGCTTACAGCTAACGTCGAGGGGAGGGATCTTTAACAATATAATAAGTATAATTAAGGACCGAGGTCCGTAGTAAGTATTAGCAATGTCTCTCTAGGAGCTCCGCGTAAGGCGACCAGAAGCTGGGCGGAAAAAAACAATCTGAGGGACCTCGACGCGTGAGGGATTGTGGGTACAACGCACGTCACTATAGGGATAGTGTTACAGACATGCCTTGTCGACGTCCCCTTTTCGACTACGAAAAACAAAATGCAATACTCCGCAGTGACCACTGGATGTCGGACCTATGCACAGCATGTGATTCTAAGCAGATTAACAAACATCAGAACTGAGGTTTTACCCCTCTCCTCACGTTGTAATAAAACTTTGGTGACTGGATTGGGATTTAAATGGTGTGATTTGCGACTACGGTATTTAGGCATTTGGTTGACGCCCTCAATTCTGAATATTGTTGATGAGAATATGTGTGCGATTGGTTGGGAATGCAGACTAGTTCTTGATAGGTGGTCACTTAATTTATCCTTATGGGGGAAAGTCAACACCCTTAAGATGAATTTGGCTCCCAAGGTTAATTTTGTGACGAGTATGCTACCATTAACAATCAGCAATAGATATTGGAAGGATTTGGACCCTCTCATTCAGGATTTTTTGTGAGATAACAAACCCCCGAGATTAAGCATTTGGAAACTGCAATTTCCAGTTCACGGGGGTGGACTGGGGGTTCCGGATTTTAAGGCTCATAATTTAGTCTTTTTTTCACATACTTTCATTCCCTTTCTGAGTGAAATTTCGGATCGTTGGGCTTTGGCGGAGTCAAATGCCTTTGGTCCGGTTGGCATGGAGGCCTTATTGACTACTAATACTAAAGTCCATGGATGCAGATCATTGGTGACAACATCTTTACGCGCTGCTTGGTGTGGGTTGTTGGCGCATCTGGGTATGGATGCTTTCAGATGCTCACAAGCTTCCGTTTGGCTGAATCCTAAGATTAGGGATGATACCAAAACCATTTTTGTCCCGATTGGTTTCTTGCTGACATTAGACAAATTGGTGATCTTGGTGTCGATGTTCGATGGATGACTGCGAACAAATTGAGAGAGGTGTGGGAATTCAGGAGTTTGACGGACTCATCATATAGATGTATTAAAAGGCTGATGGGTGATGTGGATTGGTCTGATACATTGGATTTGAATATTTTCCTTGCATCATCTGAACCCAAGGGTGGTGGCTTGGCGAGTCGAGTGTACAAGTTGGTTGTGTCAAATTATTGTAGTAATGATGCCCTGCAGAATATTTGGAGTACGAGGATAGGTTCAGTAATTACACCAGATTGTTGGGAAAATATTTGTAGGAATGTTTCATTATGCTCTCTGAACTTGGGTGAAAGAACACGACAACTCAAAATTCTTAATCAGGTTTATTGGTGTCCAGAAAAACAAACTACGGGGGATGCTAGATTGTGATGCCTGTTGGGGTTGTATACATGCGGTTGGGTCCTTGGAACATCTGTGGAGTTGTGTGAGGGTTTATGGTCTGAAGTTTGTGATGTTTGTATTCAAATTTCCGATGGGGTTCCCAACTTGGATTTCAAGGCTATAGTGTTGGGTGATGATTCTGAGCTTGGTGATCTCTGCTATTCCAACAAAAAAATGTCTTTTTAGAAGTGCCATTGTTGCCAAACGTTTGATACTTTGGGGTTGAAAAAGCAGGATTCCTCCTTTGAAGATTGGATAGAAGAAATGCAAAAATTGTCAAGGGTTGAAAAATGTATTTATAAACTGAAATGCAAATGGTCTTTCTATGAGAAACTATGGAGGAAGTGTAATGATCTTTACTGAAGGTTTTATTTTTTTTATTTTCACATATATATGCTGTTCTGGATTTGTATAGTATTCTGTTTCTGTTGTAAATACCTGTAAATAAATAAGTAATTTTAAAAAAAGGACGTTCAATCACCCAAAACAAGTTTACACATTCTATCCACCAACAAAATTCTGTAAGGATCCGTTAGGGACATTTTAGAGTGCCAGTCCTCATCATTTGAAATGTGAGGGTTTCGGTATAACCATTTTGAAAAACAAAAAACAAAAAAAGATTTGATTCTGAGGCAAGTCTAGTGTTCCAAGAAGCGTGCTGAGCATGCAGAAAAGCAGCACAGAGTTAACGGGGCACGGTGCGAGCCAGTTATACCAACACTGACATCAAGTTCAAACTCTCGTGTGAAGAGCGTCGATGCAGTGATGCAGAAGCCTACACAGTGCCCCCTTGCTGTCAAAATGTTTGAGATCTGTTAAAGCCGGAAGATTAGATGTTATGTTAAAGTTACTTATACAGCGCACCGTCACCAACGGAAATGGCCCTCAGACACTCTGATGGATATGTAAACAAGAAGGCGGGCGTGTAGGGTTAGTCGGGTCGAGGGGAGTGGGAGAAGTGGTGTGCTGTTGGCGGTTTCAGTTCGGTATATACTGTGCGCTGAGCTTTGGTGAGAGCATCGGACCGGGCGAGACGTTGTGTGCTGTGGGTGCACTTTATGTGCTGTTTGTATGTTGTTGATGCAGTGTGGTAAAGTGCGTGCAGATTGCTGGGTGAGAGATGTTTGTGTGAGTTTTGGGTGGGTTGGGTATGCAGGGATTTGAAAGTTGGGTTAGTGGGGTCTGTATCCTTGTTCTAATACTTCTTGTTCCATATGAGTTACATTCCTGTGGGTGGGGTTGTTGCTTATTTCTTATTGGCCGATTGTAGTGTGTGATGGTGTGGCACCGTCCCAGCTGTATCCGAAAGAGCATTGTATACTGAGATTGGGTGTGTCTAATTTCTCTCCCTATGGTAGGAGCTGAAGTTGGGTGCTCCCTATTCCCTTGCTATGTATTTTGACATTGGTCGGTCATCCTTTTACTTCAGTCTTGGTCAGCTTATGTATTCAGTCTTTGTGTCTTCCTCTCAGTTGGTCATTCGGTATGTCGTGGGGTGTCTTCCGTAAAGTCTATTGTTCGGCTGTTGCTTGTGTGTGATGGCCAGGCGCGCTCCCAGCTGTATCCTGTTGAGCTTTGTATAATGTGATTGGGTATGTCTATTCCTCCCCCTCTGGATTCGGAGCTGAGAGATGGATGTTCCCTATTTCAAGAGTCTGTTAGTTTAGGAGTGGTTTAGGGTCAGGGTGCTATTGATGAGTTTGTCCTAGTACTTCCCTCTTGATTTGCTATGTATTCGGTCTTTAGTATCCCATCATGGCATTCTCTCAGTTAGTCATTAGGTATTTCGTAGAATGTCATCCTTAGAATCCTTTCCAAGTCGATTGCTTGGAGTGAGTTGGAAACTCTCTTCATTATTCGTTGTTTTGGCAGTGTGTGTGTCCCTGTGGGCGGTCTTCTAGTTATGAAGTGAAGAGCCAGGTTTTGAGTAGTTTCCTGAATGGAAGGTGGTTTCTTGTCTTGCGTATGTTCTTTGGCAGGTCATTCCAAGCTTTCAGAGCTTGGTGAGAGAAAGAAGATCCTGCACATTTTCTTTTTTTGTAGGGTTTCGGTTCTAGGCAGATGTCGTTGCTTGATCCGAGTGTTCTTGTTGGTTGATATAAGTGTAATTTGTATCTCAGGAACTCAGCGCCTTGTTTGTGTACTGCCCCGTGCGCGATGCACATTATTTTGAATTTTATTCGTTGTTTTATTGGTAGTCAATGTAGTGTTTTGAGCATAGGTGTGATGTGTTCTCTTCGGGGTAGTTTGAGAAGCAGTCTGGCTAACGCATTTTTTATGCATTGTAGTTTTTTTTTTTAGAAGTCGTTCAGGCTTACCCAACTAAAGGCTATTGGCGTAGTCTACTCTGGACACCAGAGCGATGATGGTGGTTGTTTTGTTGGCAAATGATAGGAACGGTAGGATCCTTTTTGCCGCTCGCAGGAGAAAGAAGCATTTCTTGAGTAGAGCGTTTACTTGTGGCTCTATGGTGAGATTAATGTCCATAAAGAGCCCCAGGTTTTTTTTACAGTCTGCAAACGTGCTGGGGTTGTCCTGAGTTTCATTGGCCAAGGGATGAAGTGGTTTTCTCCTCCATTTTTTGAGACCATCATTATTTCTGTTTTGCCCGAGTTGATTTTGAGGTACTTGGAGTTCATCCAGTTGAATACATCACGAAGGCAGTTTTCTAGCTTTGAGTTTATTTCTGGAGTGTGTCGTTGGCATAGTTGTAGCAGGTGAGGCCGTGACTTTTGATGATTTTGATCAGTAGAGATAGGTATATGTTGAATAATAGCAGGGAGAAGGATGGTCCTTGAGGTACACCACAAGTGGAGTTTCTCGGGTTGGATTGGAAAGGTTTCATCCATATGGTTTCCGTTCTATTTGTTAGGAAGGATTTGATCCACAGTAGGGCGGTGTCTGTTATCCCGAGTCCTTCTAGCCTCGTTATGAGGATGTCGTGATTAACTATTTTGAATGCTGCAGATAGGTCTAGAAGTATCAAGGCAGTACTGTTGTCCGAGTCAGCGTTTATTTTTAGGTCGTCCCATATTGAGAGGAGAGCTGCAGCCGTTCCTCTCATTGATCTGAAACCAACTTTTGCCTGGTCTAGTAGGCATTCTTGGGTCGTTTTGTATATGTACATTTCAAGCAGCTTGGCTCTACTGTTCCCGCTGTATCTTTGAGGAGTGGCCTGATGTACACTGATTTGAAGGCTTGTGACACTTTCCCTGACGCGATTGAAAGGTTGAGGACGTTCCTGTGATATTCCATGGGAGTTCTTTGTTTAAGGAATGATTTGTATAGGATTTGTAGATCTAAAATAAGGAATCCGTGACAGGACATAATCCATTAGAAATATATACTTTAGTTAAGTAACACATAGAGGTGACCACCTAACATAAAAATTGGAGGGCGAACCAGGGATCCAAAACAACAGAGCAAGCAGATAAGTTGCCTGTGGGCCTCCATCACAGTGTTCTATAGAAAAGTCCCCGCCGTGGTATATGTGGGTTGTCATAGACCTAGTGGTCAGCACCTAACAAATCTAGGTAGGTTATTGGAAAAGAAAATACAGTTTTCCCAACAGAAAACTATATAATAAATCCATGGGCCTAAAATACTTATCTATATTCATTTGAACTCCCTAGGGCAGTATAAAAGTATGAATGCACAGACACAATATTTTATAGGCAGAAGGATTCATACAGCTCAAGAGAATAATAGAGATACTAAAAATATTTACAATATTGCACTTGCAAGACTTTAAAAATAGCAAACTTTCGGTGGTGCATGGGAGCGCTGCTGAGCAGCAACTAAGATGGCTAATCTTGACGCTACGGAGCCTAGCAAGATCCTTTCTTTAATCAATCCTTCACGTTCATCGTCCCACTAATCATGTGCCAGTGGAGGAGGTTATTGGGTACAACTGCCCGAAAGTTTCGGATCGCCTGGTCCGGGTGGACAGCAACGAGGAGCTGTAGGGCGAGAGGCGACAAAGGCGCTCTGGGCACTTTCACATATAGGCTCCCTGAGGGACGCAAGGCCGCTGCTCTGCTCGGCCTATCACAGGCTGCACTGCATGCCCCAACGGTCATGGCCAGCGAAAGCATTTGGTGACCCCACTTGCTGGTGCCGAGATCTAAGACTGTCGATTCTGCGGCCCGACCCTGCGGGTGGATAAATCCTTACAGCTTGCAGAGGGGGCGCAGTGCGGAGTACATCATGACCACACGCTGGGCTTTTTGGGAATTGGGCAGACTGGTGAAGGTGGGACCAGAGCTCTGCCGCTGGGAACGCGCTGTATGGGCAAGTGGTAACTACGATAACTGCTGCAAGACCGGTGGCCAATGAGCAGTGTTGAAGAAGGGCTGCATGTCCGAGAAAACCTTGGCTGTCACTGTGAATATAAACATCCTCAACATACATAAGGCATGTGGGGGAATGCAGTGATCTGGGTATGAAGTAAGGAAGGTGCAATGTGACACGCAGTCCTAGTCCCTGGAATGTACTAACTTACACGCTAACGCTATGAGATCCGTCCCCAGAGTCGACCTCGGGTAGTGGTCATCGGTGGGAGTCTGCTAAAGAGGTTGAGGCGGGTTTGTGATTACTGAACATCATCAATGCTGCTCTGAGGAACTATGCTTTGGCGTTGTGGCTGTAATTTGAAGAGGAGCGAGTACAAGTGTGTAGGATCACAACGCAAAGCCATAGAGGGACTGTCACAAACCACCCCTGACAAGACGAGAGGAGCTGAAAACGTGGGCCAATGGATTCTTATACTAGCACACCTGTTGAGAACATGATAGCAGCAATCACGTCCAATAATTCCCTGGAGGGGAGCACAGCGCCTCCTATGCAAATGGTACCAATGATGGCAGCCATGAAAAGCGGATTTGCTTTGGTAAATTCCAATTTATATGATATGATATGGCATTTATAACCCGCCTATACACAAGTGTTTCAAGGCGTGACGAGGCAAGCGAGGGGAACAGAGGGAAGACAGACTACGATCTTATTAGGCCGGTTGACATTGAGATCGCGCAAGTGTAGGAGGGGGGGGGCAGTAGAAGTGCACTACATAGGATAACAGTAAAATAAATAAAGACAATAAATAATAAAAGTGTGGCCAGCTGGTGGCAAGTGCTAGTAGGGGCTTGTAGGGATACAACAGTCCCCAATGCAAGGGTTGACAGGGGGGCAAGTAATGGTGTACAACTGGCAGGGAGGGGACATGGGCCCAAGATCAGAGGCCAGGTAACCAGTGCAATTTCAGATTCAGCCAGGAGAACAGCAGGGGAGAGGAGGAGAGAAAGCAGAAGTAAACAGGAAGGTCTTAAGGTGCTCACAGAACAAGAGATTGTTCTCCTCAAGTTTGAGAGAGGCTGTTCCAGAGAGAGGCTCCTTCAGAAGATCTACCACCAACTCGCTGCATGGAGAAGCGACAAACTCTGAGGGAGTTGGAGGTGGATGAGCTAAGATCTCGAGACAGAAGATATTTAGGAAGAGAGAGTTGAAGGTACTGAGGGCGCCAGGCCCCAGAAGGGCTTGTGGACAATTCAGAGGGTTTTGAACTTAATCATTGCAGCCACTGGGAGCCAGTGCAGAGATTTCAAGCCTGGAGAGATACAATCCCTGGTCTTGAGGCCAAGGACAAGTCTTGCAGTCCTGTTTTGGATGAGTTGCAGAGGGCGAAGAGTAGAGGCAGGCAGAATTAGAAAGAGGCTGCTGCAATAGTCCAGCCTAGAGAGAACCAGAACTCTGGAGACAGTGAGCTTCTGGGGGAAGGAGAGGAAAGGAAAGTAAGATTACCTCTGAGGAGGTGCAGCTAGTAGTGTGACTTCTTAGAGACGTCAGAGATGTGAGGAGAGAAGGAGAGCGTGGAGTCGAAGATGACCCTGAGGTTTTTAGCCTCACAGATGGGAGCAGGAAGAGGGCCAAGAGAGGCGGGCCACAGAGTGACAGGGAAGGAGGGAGCCGGTGTGCTGATGAGGAGAATCTCAGTCTTACTGGCATTAAGGCAGAGATCATTGGCGGCACAACACTCCTGGATAGCAGACAGACAGAGATGAGAGAAGGAGAAGAGGAGGCTGAAAGTAGCCTAAAAATGAGCCGAGTGTCATCCGCATAGCACTGAAAGTTGGGGCAGAGAGCAGCAATGCAGTGGGCAAGAAGTACCAAGTATTGGTTCAACAGCCAGGGAGAGAGGTTGGACCCCTGGGGAACACCACAGGTAGATACAGAGGAGAGGAAGGACCCAAGTCGGACCTGGGAAGGTCGGTCAGAGAGGAAAGAGTCGGTGCCTGATCGGTGAAACCCAGGTTATCACGGAGACGGTTAAGCAGGATGGCATGGTTGACCGCGTCAAAGGCAGAAGAGAGATCAAGTAAGATGAGGACAAAGGGGGTGTTGGAATCAAGGTTGGACAGCAGGTCTTCACGGATGTTCAGGAGAGCAGTGTCCGTGCTTCTGGCAGCTCTGAAGCCAGACTGATTGTAATGAAGACAACCAACAGATTCAGTGTGAAGGTTAAGCTGGAAGATAGTCAGCTTTTCCAGGAGTCAGCCCAGGAAAGGAGTGATGGAGATTGGGCGATAGTTAGCTGGGCGGCAGAGGGTTTCTTAAGAAGAGGGTGCATAAGGGAATGCTTCAGGGAGGGATGGGAAGACTCCAGTGGCAAAGGAGTGGTTGCAGAAGTCAGCCAGAGCAGGAGCCAGGGTGTCAATGTGGTCCTTGATGGTTTTGGAGGAACAGGGGTGAACCTGTGTTGATGAGACTTTCATAGATCGTACTTGTCTAGAAACCTTGTCAGGGGAGAACAGTGGAAAGGCAGAGAAGGAGGGAGGGGATGTGGCCGAAGAAGGGCCTGAGGAAGAGCAGTGGGT
Organism: Ambystoma mexicanum; assembly: GCF_040938575.1. NCBI lineage: Eukaryota > Metazoa > Chordata > Amphibia > Caudata > Ambystomatidae > Ambystoma > Ambystoma mexicanum. The sequence goes on from NC_090923.1 coordinate 647,619,008, forward strand.
AGAGGGAGGGGGAGAGGGAGAGGAAGAGCACAGGATGTACTTGGTTTTAGAGATTAAATGAGAAGCCAGAGCCGTGCAGAGGGACTGGGAGGGGACTGGAGAGGTAGAGACTGCAGCAGGATTGGCCAGTTCCTTGCAGATTTTAATGAGTTCAGCCGAGTTGTTAGTTGCCGCAGAGACACAGGCTTGGATGTGAGCTCTCTTCTTGATGCGGACAGAGAGCCAGTATTGCCTTTGGAGCAGGCGCAAGCCAGTTTGTCAGAGGATGTACCGGAAGCACGCCATTTCCTCTCAGCCACCCTGCACTTGCGTTTGAGGGTGACGAGGACAAGTTGTACCAGGAGTTGTACTTGGCTTTGGGCGGATCCTCATGACCGGGGCAAGAACATCAACATTATCTGATATAGCAAAGTGGAGCATGGAGGGGGCTGTGTCCGGGTGAGAATCAGCCAAAGGGGGAGGGGCGAGGGGAGGTGAGAAAGTGGCGGCGAAAGCCTCAACTGACATGCTTCATGGGTCGAATAACCGAGAAGGTGGGTGGCAGTGCTGGAGGTGGCTTGGCCTGAGGAGTGGATAGGGTGAGCTGGGAGGAAAGGAGAAAGTGATCACTCCAGGAAAGAGGAGTGGTGAGAAAACTGGAAAGGGGAAGGTCTGAAGAGATCAGAACATCCAGAGTGTGCCCTGCAGAATGAGTCGGGCCAGAGGGAAGAATGGAGAGTGAGAGAGAGAGTCACAGAGGTCACGAAAGAGTCCAGAGGAAGGACAGAATGCATCCAGGTGGATGTTGAAGTCTCCAAGAAGGAGGTGTTGAGTGAGTCGAGACCAGGAGGGAAGAGAAGAGGTCCACCAACTCAGAGGGGAAGGAGATCTAGCCAGATGGCCGATAGATAGCAGCCACAGTAAGGGAATGGCCAGGAGAGCGAGCCTGCAGACGTAATATCAAGGCCAACAACCGATGCACACACGGCAATGGATCCCACGAGCACAACAGACATGGTGATCCCCATTTTCAACTTGAGTGACCACATCCTGTCCTCTGATGAAATAAGTGTCCTGAGCAAAGGGCTAAGTTTTATCCCAAGTACGCATGCCGACATGTTCAACACAGATGTCGAACTACATAAATTATTTTGTACAATCCGTCTATGCTATTTTTTCAGGGACAGCCCGGAAAAAGAAACACCAAAATCAACCGGCCTAAAACCACTATCTATTTTCACCCCTCTCTCCTCCATGGTATGTTCAGAAATACTAGCTTTCGAAAACCGCATTCTCCTAGAAATGCACAATATGTTTGACAAAAAAACATATTCCAAGAACAACCTCTCTGCCCCCCAAAGGTTTGCCCTCAAATCACTAGAAGATGATCAAAATGTTCTAATCAAACCAGCAGATAAGGGTGGTGGGATTGTGCTCTGGAGCAACACCCTGTATGACAATGAAGTCACCAGACAACTGTCAAACCGAAATCGATGAGCCATGCATACGACGAAGGCTGGATAGACGAAGACGAGAAGTCGTCCCTGGTTAACCACCACCCAATCACCCCAGCATTTTACCTACTTCCCAAGATCCACAAAAACCTGGGAACTCCACCCAGCAGACCCATTGTAGCTGGCATCGGATCAGTTTTCGAACCCTTATCCATCTACATTGATCACTTTCTCCGGCCCTTCATTTGCAAGATGCCTTCCTACATACAAGACACCACAGCCATAATAAAGAAGTTAAGTACCATGCAAATTGACCAAGAAGATCTGTTAGTGACCTTAGACGTAGTCATTATACACGAGAATTCCACAAATGGAGTGTCTACAAGTCCTAAAAACCTACCTCGATCACAGAACATCAGTAGAACCACCTACAGCATTCCTCCTCGAATGCACTAGAATTGCCTTAATGGAAAATTATTACATCTACAAACAACCCTATTATCAACAATGTCACGGAACCAGCATGGGGGCCACTTTTGCCCCGGACGTAGCTAACTTATTCATGGACTCCTTTGGAAAAAACTCAATCTACAATGAATTAAACACCTTCAAAGACTCCATCGGTTGCTGGTTCAGGTACATTGATGACGTGTTCATGATCTGGAAAGGGACAAAAGAAAACCTCATTTTCCTACAGTGGCTCAAACTCACGCAACAATTGCATCAAATTCACCATAGATCACAACAGAGATCGAATACCTTTTCTTGACTTAGAAATTTGCAAAAATTTGGATAACTCATTGAGCAGAACTCAATATCGAAAACCAACATTCCAAAACACCCTTCTAGAATATTCCAGCTTTCACCCTTCAGGCCTAAAAATGAATCTACCTTATGGACAATTCTGAAGAGTAAGACGCAACTGTTCAACCCTCATCGAATATGTCTCTAAAAGCAAAGAACTAACCATCCGTCTCAAAGAACGAGGTTACCCCAGTCACATTGTGCGGCAAGCCTGCAAGAGAGTAAAACACACCAACAGAGAATCCTGCCTCACACCAACAGCGAGAGAACAACTTAACACCAGGATGACCTGTGTCACGACCTTCACTCCACTGAGTAACTCAGTCAAAACAGTGGTCCTCAAACACTGGGATACGCTCCACACAGATTCCTTTTAAGCCCGAAAAACCTAGGTTTGCGTTCAAATGTAGCCGTAATCTCAAAGACCATCTGGTACACACATGCTGAAATGGACCCACAAAACAACCAACAAACCACTCTATGGCACATCCCACCGGTGAAAGGCCATTTCAAATGCATAAACTGCTCGGTTTACACAAAAACTATCGACTTGAAAAGGAAACCCTTGGACTCTGAACTCTTTTATGAACTTTTAAACCAAATGGTCCATCTACATAATAAAATGCCCTTGCAACCTTATTTATGTAGGAAAATGTAAAGGGGAAATAAGACCAAAGCATTTGTGAACACCGATCATGCGTGCAAAACCAAATGCAGAACAAACCCTTAGTGGCCCATTTTAAAGCTAAGAATCATAGCCACAATGACATCTTCTGGGCTATACTACAAACAGCTGTCTCCCACCTTTCGAGGGGGAGACAGAGATTTGGCTTTACGCAAACTCGAGCAAAAATGGATTTATCGATTGGACTCTGTGAAACAGGGCTTGAACATTTCGATTGAATGGAACCTCTTTGTCAATAAGTAAAAGTGGGGTTTTATAGCTAACTTTTTCAGTTATGTTTTGAATCCTACCGTTGACTCTCAACTGCATTCCCAATTATCTCACAATGCAATGTTTTCTAATGAGTTGTTTCTGTGGGCGCTAAAGTGAATACAAAAATTGCTCCTATGTATCTCTATCCTTTAGCCAAACTATACCATCAATGTTATGTTGTGCCCGATCTAAATGCAATAATTCAAATGCAATGGCTCATGTGCTCCTAGTTTGTATGAAACTCTGCACCATTAGTAAATGGGTAAACCTTTTTTCAGAATATAACTTATCACAAATCCAGACTGTGTTCCCACTGTTCACCATTGCCTGTATGTTCATTTTTCAAATGTAGAACTTGTATTTGAAAAATCTGGTGGGTGCAACAATGCCTAAATACCATGGCTCCAATATCCTGCCAGTTCCCAAAAATCCGTGCTATACCACTGACAGGCACCGCACACTTTCACACGCCGTATAGAGACACTAAACACTGTCAACACATGCGCATTATCCGCCTAATGAAGTTCATTGTATTGAATAAATACAGAGCCCCCTCTGTACGCATGTGCGAGCCGTTTCAAGCAACCATTTGCGGACAGCGCTCCTTTGCTTAGGTAAGCCTCTCGCTGTCCTCGCACAGCGTTCTGCTTTGCATCTGAATCTTTTACCAGATCACAGCTCTCTATATTCACCGCGCCTCGTGTAGCATGCACTTAAAACATAACAGGTACGTTTTTTGATAAGAGGTTCCCCTTGTGTCCATGCATTAATGTACTAATGCTAGTGTCTCTTTCCCCATAGGGGCCGGGGTACAGAATGCCGGGGAACAGGCACCGACCAGAGATGAGAGGTGAAATCCTTGTAGAAATCAGGTAAGTCTTTAATGAGCGTTTTTTTGGTAATGTCTTTTCATTCGCTCATTAACACTGATGTCTCTTTTTCCCCCCCTTAGGGGCCGGGGTCCGGAAATGCCAGGATGCGGCGCGGACCCGAAATTAAGAGGGAATGAATCAACAGGTAAGTCTTAACATGGAGATTTAGCTTTCCTTATTCCCTTCTCTCTCTCTCACCTTTTGTTCTGGTCTTTTTCTCCCTAGTCCCTGCTGGACCGTCTCACCACTTTTCCCAACGACAGAGGAGATCTCCCACCGGAGAGTCTTCTTCCTTTGACTGGTGGGGATAACCAGTTTCACCGTCTTTTCGCCTTCCCGACGTACCTCGTGGCCGCCTTGCCTGTGCCAAGCACCCCGGCAACCGGGATAGCACGACCGCGAACAAAAGGTACCACCTTTAACCGGAAAACTCTGCAGCTGGTTTCTTCCCTGGCAGTGCAACGACCTTCATCTTTCCTCCGAGTCGGGATCTTCTCTTCCCCTGGACGACAACGCGACTTGCACCCACTGCCAGGAACAACTGCCACCGCTGGAGGATCCTTCCCACTTAAGGTACCGTGTCCCACCTGGCTTCCCTTGTTACCGACTGTACGGGGTAGATTTAGCCCCCGGCTTTCGAACCTGGGTTAGCCTGGGACACCCTGGCTAAACTTTCCTAAGCCTCTCTAAACTCTTTTTGAACTCTCTGCAAGACTTTCTAAGCCTAGTGTAACTGTGATCTTGGGCGCATTTGTGCTCTGCTCTCTCTAAGAGTGGGCCCAGCCTTTGGACTTTGGCTCACCAGTGAATTTTGCTCTTCTGCCTTGCTAACAGTGTTCCTGAATCTTGGTGTACCTTTCCATATTCTGTCTTTTTCCCTCCTTTTCTCACAAACTTATTGGAGTGCCAACTAGTTAAGCGCTCACATCTGTATGAAAATAAGTGGTGTTTTACTGTGACTTATCTGATAAGGAAAAAAGGGGTGTATATATTACAATAGTAACTGTGTTTAGAATATTTTACAACAAGAGTGCTGGAGTGTTTCAAACTGTGTTTTTAAATAAATTATATACTTTGATACCAAAGCTCTGGTCAGTGTTTGCTTGTATTGGTGTGACTGGGTGCCTATTATGTATACTTTGCATACTGCCTAACTCTTCTTGAGAGAAGTCTGACTGCTCAGCCACAGCTACCAGGTAAAGCTGGGTGGTGCAGACTGCTACCAAGTGGGTTTACTGCCAACACCTGTAGTCCTAAATCTTTTGCAGTGTTCCCTAAGGGAACTGCACAGGTTTCTGCCTAACACCAGTGTGTCGACAATGTTAGCGTATTGCTATTGAAAGTAATACATGAAATAAATTGTCACTTTGCTTACTAACTCACCAATATGCATATCACTATGTACTCCATTATGCATATCTTTCATGCTACGGCACATGTGTGAATGTCTGTGTTCGTCTGAATAAAAACGTCCTCTTTGATTTTCTTGTATCACATGGTGATCTCCTTTGAGCTAGCAGCCATCTAGCTCCGCTGCCACCACTTGGTGACCTCCTGTCACGTCCATGACTAGGGTAGCCTTGGACTCTACCCCCCTTTTTCAATTTGCTCTCTGTAGTATCCACGGGGTAGCGCCTACCTATCCCTTCCTCTCCTCCCTCCTCCCTCCACTCCCACAGATTGGGAAAGCAACTCTGTTGGCGGACATTCCGTCGCTCGTCCAGAGCCAGGCCGTGGAAGAAGTCCCAATCTCCCAGCGAGGATTGGGCTTGTATTCCAGAATTTTGCCATACAAAAGAACCAGGATGACCTGAGAGTTGTAATGGACCTTTCCACCCTCAACCTCTCCCTCCCTCTTCAAAAAGTGAATATGGTAACGCCAGCATTGATTGCGGAGACATTGTGCAGGGGAGACTGGATGTGCTCCCTGGATCTGAAGGACACTTATCTGCAGGTCCTGATTTGGCAGCCGCATCGCTCCTTCCTACAATTCAGGATCATGGGCCGCCACTTCCAATACAAAGTGCTTCCCTTTGGCCTCATTTCTGCCCCCAGAGTATTCACCAGGCTCATGACACCACGTCTACCTGGACGACTGGCTCGTCGGGGTGAGAGCTCCGCAGGCGGTTCATCACACTTCCTGCACCCTTATGCTCACACTCCACGAGCTACGGTTTTCAATCAACCTCAAGAACTTTCAGCTGAAGCCTACACAGAGGCTGACCTTTTTGGGCCTCATATGGGACACAAGCTCAGAGAGAGTTTTCCCCTTGGAGGACAGGGTCACGGCCATTAAGAGTGCCACTACTCACTTCCTCACACGAGAAGTGAACTCAGCCTGGTGGTACCAATATTTATTAGGCTTAATGGCAGCGGTCCTACTAACCGTACTCTACATGAGACTCAAGAGGAGGAGATTGCAGCTGCACTTGGCAGCCTCATGGAATCAGGAGCAGGGCTCCCAAGCAGAGCTTGATAGCATTCCGCCACCTTGACGCTCGGACCCCACATGGTGGTCCAGGGACTGCAACCTGAGGACGTGTAGGCCCTTCCGGCAGCCATCCCCGCAGGTCACCATTACTAGGGATTCCTCCCTGGAGGGCCACTTTATACAACCACTGTGTCCAGAGTCTGGACCCTGCAGGAGCAGGAATCTCATATCAACTGGCTGGAGCTGAAAGCCATCTGGCTAGCTCTCAAAGCTTTCCTCCCGCTCATTAGGGGCAAGGTCGTCCTCATCCAGATGGACAACTCCACCAGCATGTACTATGTCAACAAGCAAGGTAGTACCAGGTGCCTGTTACGCTCACCTGGCTCCCACAGAGGCGTCGATCTGAACTGGACAGCTGCGGTCTCCACCAATGTGACGCGTAGGGCCGAGATGACGGCCTGGACTGGCCCACCTAGTTTCATTTGCTTGGCCCGTAGGAATATTCTTCTGCAAATGGAGAATGGGAATTAACCACCCGTGGAGTTGAGCGTAAATTCCCCCCACCCCCGCTGTTCTCCCCAAAGATCACCTTTGATGTCCCCTCTTATAGTCTCACATGATGGTTTGAAAAGATGAGCTCTCCATCCGGCATTGAGCACAGGGGTGCGTTGATAACCAGTTGCTTAACTGGCTCGAAGGAATTGGTGAGTTCCAGAACAATATTGACTCCGAAAAATATGTAGTTCGTAAGAGTTCACATGTCTGACTTTCACTCTTGTCCGATTCCTTGCAGTTTGCAGCTTGACCCCAGCGAAGTTCAGGTAAGGATTTGGCTTATCCTACACAGTTCAATAAAATAAGGCCAGAATGTAAGCTGTTTTGTCCCTTATTCAGGTGTGGTGAGAAAATATGAAGTTCGGGGAATTATGCCTCCGGCGGTAAAATTAGGTAAGTCTATTGCGGTGAGAAGAGTTCCCCTTATTTGTCCCGTTGTCTCACCTTGTTGCCCTTAGGGGCCAGGGTGCGGCGAGGATGCACTGGAGGCTGCGCCGACCCGTGAAGAGGAATAGTACCCCCGGCGGTAATCAGGTAAGTCTATGGGGGTAGTTTCTATTGCCTCTGTTTATTTCCTTGGCTCACCTTTGCTGTTCTTGTGTTCCCCTTAGGTGCCAGAAAGCGGCGGGAGCGTGCAGAAGAATGTGGTGGATCGTGAGGATGCTGCGAAGGCCGGTGAATTCAGCGCGGCGCTGCAGCAGGCGAGGCAGCGCACGTAAATGCTTCTTTCTTCCAGCTCGAAGGTGCGGTGGATCCGGAATTCAGGTAAGGATCGTAGGGTTGCTCTTATTCTAACCTTTTCTCCTTCTGTTTCTAGGAGCTGCACACTCAAGGCGGGCATGGCAGAAGAGTGGATGCAGGTTTGCAGACACAGTGAGCGTTACGCTGCTGGATGCAGAATAACGCGAAGCGTGTGCTGCTCTTCGGGCGTGGTTTAAATAGCCTCCAAAGTAGTCCCAGGTAAGTATTCTTCCCCAGCCCCACCCGAGTAAAAATAGTCCCTAGGTAAAATAGTCCCTTCCAAGCCTCATTTGGCTTGGAGCTCTGCTGCATGGTCTGCACCAGGTAAGTACTACTCTATGAGCTTGGCGCTTATGGCGCCAGGACGGACTCTCCATATGAGCCTGGCGCCAGGACCGCACCCAAACAGCCCCTAGCAGGGGCTTTTGGGCTTGCTCAAAGCAACTTGATGCCTGCTTCCGGGGTTGCTGGACCTGGTCTGGTTCCCCGGGGGTAGGCATCATGACAGCGCCCTCCACTGGGAGTCCTAGCGGTCAGCATGTGGGACTGGGCCCTGGAGAACAACCTGAGGGCCATCCACCTTCCGGCTGAGTCCAACCTGGAAGCGGACAGTGTCAGCAGACTGGGAGCGGACAATTAAGAGTGGCAATTGAACGATCAGGTGCTGCTGGAAATCTTCAGCAGACAGGGCATCCTCAGGTGGCTCTTTCCCTGCTGGGACAACAAGAAGTGCCAGCAGTTTGCATCCTGGCAGGGGCAGGGCCCCGGCTCCCTGGGCGGCGACTTTCAGATTCTATGGGGCGGCATGACAGTGTATGCCATCCTTCCTACACCCCTGATCCATAGGGTGCTCTGCAAGATAAAGGAATCGTGTCACCTCAGCATCATCTGGACTGTGGATCTCGCAGCTTCTCAGCCTCTCAGACATGCCTCCAATTCACCTGCCTCTGGGCCCAGCTCATCTCCATGCGCAACAGGGGGCCAGGTTCATCCGCCCGCCCCACAGAAGTTAGCCCTTACAGCGTGGTTCCTGAGCAGGTCACGCTGAAACACTTGGGCCGGTCACAGGCTAACCTGTAAATCATTCAGGGCGCTAGGAGCAAGGCTACTAGGAACCAGTACAAGAGTAAATGGTCTAGGTTCTGTCACTGGGCCGACTCTAAGGAGATCAACCCCCTTACATGCACGTTGGATAACGTACTTTCCTTCTCTGCACACCTTGCCCACTGAGGCGTACAGGTGGGTACATGCTGCACCTATCCCGCAGCCTTAGGGGCCTACAGAAATTCGGAGCAGGGGGTCTTCTCTTCCAACCCGGTCGTCAAGCGACATTTTACTGGCCTTGCCAGGCTCTTCCCTCCGATCAAGAAACCACACCCTGTGTGGGACCTAAATGAAGTGTTGGGCACCTTGGCGGACAAACCATTCGAGCCAATGGTGTCTGCGGACATCAGGCTGATCAGCATTAAAACAGCTCTGTTGGTGGGTCTCACCTCTGCTTGCAGAGTCAGCGAGATCCAGGCGTTTGTGGCCTCATACTGTTTTTCACAAGGATACAGTGGTCCTGAGAACCCACCCCGAGTTCCTACCCAAGGTAGCCTCCGCTTTCCATCTGAACGAGGAGATAGTCCTACCTACGTTTTTTGCCTACCCCAAGGACGATGCTCAGTGTCTTGCACTAACTGGATGTCAGGCGCTCTGAGATTCTATCTGGACAGGACTAGGGGCTTCCGCAAGTGGGACGCTCTGTTTGTCACCTTCGGAGGTGGGGGGGAAATGAGGCGGAGGTGGAATCTAGGCCTGGTTATCCGCCATCCAAGGCCTCTATAGCAAGGTGGATGGTTTCGGTCACCAAGGAGGCCCGTGAGGGGCAGCACAAGCCACTTCCAGCTAACATGCACGCCCGCGCTGTCAGAGCCAAGGCCGCCTCATTGCATTCCAGCGGCAGGTTCCATGGCAGGTCATCAGCAGGGCAGCCATCTGGGCCACCGCTTCGGCTTTCTGTAAGCACTACTGTTTGGACGCTTGCTCTAAATCAGACGCGGCCTTCGGAATCACTTCTAAGGAACTTGTTCACATAAGGAGTGTCTCCTCTCAACCCTGGGGCTACATTCTGTTGTAATCGCCCATGCAGTATGGAGGAAAGGGGACGGGACGTAAGGGTAATTAATAGCTACTCACCGTAGTGACTAACGTACTCTTAGTCCCCTTTCCTCCATACGTCCCACCATCCTCCCTCCTTATAATGCTGGTGTCATTAGACAATGATTACTATTGTAGACGCGTCAATGGGGACTGAGGAGTGGTGCCCGTGGCCAGAGTCAGGGGAGCGCATGCTCGCAGACCCGCGCCACTGCGTGCCTCTAAATCTTCCCCAAGTGGATCCCTGCCTCTGTCATTCCTACGCAGGTCTACTCCTCTTTTTAATGCCTCGTCTGCAGGCTCTCTCTCCTGGCCATTCCCTTACTGTGGCTACCATCTATCGGCCACCTGGCTAGATCTCCTTCTTCCCCTCTGAGTTGGTGGACCTCTCCTCTTCCCTCCTGGTCTCGGCTCACTCAACTCCTCCTTCTTGGAGACTTCCACATCCACCTGGATGCATTCTGTCCTTCCTCTGGACTCTTTCGTGACCTCTGTGACTCTCTCTCTCACTCTCCATTCTTCCCTCTGGCCCGACTCATTCTGCAGGGCACACTCTGGATCTTCTGATCTCTTCAGACCTTCCCCTTTCCAGTTCTCTCACCACTCCTCTTTTCTGGAGTGATCACTTTCTCCTTTCCTCCCAGCTCACCCTATCCACTCCTCAGGCCAAGCCACCTCCAGCACTGCCACCCCCTTCTCGGTTATTCGACCAATGAAACATGTCAGTTGAGGCTTTCGCCGCCACTTTCTCACCTCCCCTCGCCCCTCCCCCTTTGGCTGATTCTCACCCGGACACAGCCCCCTCCATGCTCCACTTTGCTATATCAGATAATGTTGATGTTCTTGCCCCGGTCATGAGGATCCGCCCAAAGCCAAGTGCAACTCCTGGTACAATGTGAAGGTGATCAGAATTTTCTAATCAAACCACCAGATAAGGGTGGTGGGATTGTGCTCTGGAGCAACACCCTGTATGACCATGAAGACACCAGAAAACTGTCAAACACCAAGTTTTACAGACAGATAGCCTCCAATCCTACACCTAGAAAACTCTCCGAAATCGAAAGTCTCATGAGCCATGCATACGACAAAGGCTGGATAGACGAAGACGAGAAGGCGTTGCTGGTTAACCACCACCCGATCACCCCAGCATTTTACCTACTTCCCAAGATCCACAAAAACCTGCAGACCCATTGTAGCCGGCATCGGATCAGTGTTAGAACCCTTATCCATCCACATTGATCACCTTCTACGGCCCTTCATTTGCAAGATGTCTTCCTACATACAAGACACCAGGGCCATGATAAAGAAGTTAAGTACCATGCAAATTGACCAAGAAGATCTGTTAGTGACCCTAGACGTAGAGTCATTATACACGAGCATTCCACAAATGGAGTGTCTACAAGTCCTAAAAACCTACCTCGATCACAGGACATCAGTAGAACCACCTACAGCATTCCTCCTCGAATGCACTAGAATTGCCTTAATGGAAACTTATTTCATCTACAAACAAACCTATTATCAACAATGTCACGGAACCAGCGTGGGGCCACTTTTGCCCCAGAAGTAGCTAACTTATTCATGGACTGCTTTGAAAAAAACTCAATCTGCAATGAATTAAACACATTCAAAGACTCCATTGGTTGCTTGCTCAGGTACATAGATGATGTGTTCATGATCTGGAAAGGGACGGAAGAAAACCTCATTTTCCTACAATGGCTCAACTCACGCAACAACTGCATCACCATAGATCACAACAGAGATCGAATACCGTTTCTTAACTTAGAAATTTGCAAAAATTTGGATAACTCATTGAGCACAACTCTATTTCGAAAACCAACATCCCAAAACACCCTTCTAGAATGTTCCAGCTTTCACCCTTCAGGCCTAAAAATGAATCTACCTTATGGACAATTCTTAAGAGTAAAACGCAACTGTTCAGCCCTCATCGAATATGTCTCCAAAAGCAAAGAACTAACCATCCGTCTCAAAGAACGAGGTTACCCGAGTCATATTGTGCGGCAAGCCTGCAAGAGAGTAAAACACACCAACAGAGAATCCTGCCTCACACCAACAGCGAGAGAACAACTTTCACTCCACTGAGTAACTCAATCAAAAAAGTGGTCCTCAAACACTGGGATAAGCTCCACACAGATTCCTTTAAGCCTGAAAAACCTAGGTTTGCGTTCAAATGTAGCCGTAATCTCAAAGACCATCTGGTCCACACATATGCTGAAATGGACGCAAAAAACCACCAACAAACCACTCTATGGCACCTCCCACCCGTGAAAGGGCATTTCAAATGCGTAAACTGCTCTGTTCTCTAACTGCAAACAAAAACTATCGACTTGAAAGGAAACCCTTGGACTCTGAACTCTTTTACGAACTGTAAAACCAAATGGTCCATCTACATAATAAAATGCCTTTGCAACTTTATGTAGGAAAATGTAAAAGGGAAATAAGACCAACGCATTTGTGAACACTGATAATGCGTGCGAAACCAAATAGAAGACAAACCCTTAGTGGCCCATTTTAAAGCTAAGAATTATAGCCACAATGACATCTTCTGGGCTATACTACAAACAGCTAGAAATCCCTTTCGAGGGGGAGACAGATTTGGCTTTACGCAAACTCGAGCAAAAATGGATTTATCGATTGGACTCTGTGAAACAAGGCTTGAACATTTCGATTGAATGGAACCTCTTTTTCAATAAGTAAAAGTGGGGTTTTGTAGCTAACATTTTCAGTTATGTTTTCAATCCTACCGTTGTCTCTCAACTGCATTCCCAATTATCTCACGATGCAATATTTTCTAACGAGTTGTTTCTGTAGGCGCTAAAGTGAATACAAAAATTGCTCCTCTGTATCTCTATCCTTTAGCCAAACTATACCATCAATGTGATTTTGTGCCCGATCTAAATGCAATAATTCAAATGCAATGGCTCATGTGCTCCCAGTTTGTATGAAACTCCACACCATTAGTAAATGGGTAAACCTTTTTTCAGAATATAACATCACAAATCCAGACTGTGTTCCCACTGTTCACCATTCACCAATGCCTGTATGTTCATTTTTCAAATGTAGAACTTGTATTTCAAAAATCTGGTGGGCTCAACAATGCCTAAAAACCATGGCTCCAATATCCTGCCAGTTCCCAACTATCCGTGCTATACCATTGACAGGCATCGCACACAAGCCCTTCACATCGAGGGACTTTCACACGTATAGGACACTACACACTCGACACATGCGCAGTATCCGCCTAATAAAGTTTGTTGTATTGAATAAATACAGTGCCACCGCTGTACGCATGCACGCAGCCGTTTCAAGTAAGCCTCTCGCTGTCCTTGCACAGCGTTCTCCTTTGCATCTGAATCTTTTACCGGATCACAGCTCTATCCACCGCGCCTCGTGTAGCATGCACTTACAATTTTTAACAGAATGCCGTCATCACTGGCACTTTGATCGCCATTTCAGGCATTTTTCACTATATAAAGTCTGTGGTACGCAGTCCCCAGTTCTGCACCATAGATGAGGCATCACAAAATGGATGTCTCCATCGGTTTTCAGTGCTCACGGTGCATATGCCGAAAAGCAATACGCGGCACAACCAACGCATTAAAGATTCGTTGCCACACCACACTCTGTATGACTAAGCCGGCCAACATGATTTTTCGTAGCAGTAGGCACCTAGCGCCCCACGCTTTTACATGGTGGTGCACCCCAGCTCACAGCTCCTCAGTATGCACAAAGGTATATGAAACACATTCTATATCATGCACTATACCCTAAGTATCCTTACCACCCCGAATAATAGACAATTAGGGGCCAGCAAAAAGATTTAAACGTTCTGGATATACATCTTTCTATCTAGATTCCGGCATCTGACTTTTGCTGACTGCACTCCAGCCACATTATTTACTAGCAGCTGGTTCAACCAAGACGACAGCCATGGCGTCCACTCAAATGAGCTCGGTAGGTCCACCTCCTTGCAATGCTCTTTCCATTTTTTGGCATCACCCGATCACCACCATACTAATGTAGCCTTTTAACCTTTAGATGGATGCCCACCTCTTGTAACAGCATCTTGACCACAATCAAATGTCCTGAAGACAGTTCGGTAAAACATAGCAAATGCTAAACAGCCACTGCCCCTTGTCACCAACAAACCGAACCAGAAACACCACCAACCAGTGTGTCGACAATGTTAGCGTATTGCTATTTAAAAGTAATACATGAAATAAATTCTCACTTTGCTTACTAACTCACCAATATGCATATCACTATGTACTCCATTATGCATATCCTTCGTGCTACAGCACATGTCAATCTGTGTGGATATGTCTGTGTTAGTCTGAAAAAAAAACATCCTCTTTGATTTTCTTGTATCTCACGGTGATCTCCTTTGAGCTAGCAGCCATCTAACTCTGCTGCCACCACTTGGTGACCTCCTGTCAAGTCCATGACTAGGTTAGCCTTTGACTCTACCCCCCCTTTTTCAATTATACTTCCTAACCCTCTAGAGTCAGGCCCCCTAACAAAAAAGAGGGTTCCGCCCTTATCTCTCACACATACTACAGAGAGTATCCAGGGGTCAGCGAAATTCTGATGCCAAAATTGTGTGTGAAGGGCAGGCCTGCCCCTCCACCAGAGACACGTCGACCCAAAGGGGCGTGTCATGCCTTCTTTCCCTCTGAGGCTGTTGCGGAAGAGGGGCACTGAAAAAAGCCCTTGCTCCCGCCCCCTTTTGTTGTTTGAACCGGTGTTGGCTCGGCGAACAGTCAGGCTGTCTGGACTACTGTTCTTGGGAGCCGCAGACGCCTCCAAACATCCGCCCCTTGTCGGAGTGTTGATGGGACTGGGTGTACGCCTTGGCCTTTGTAAGGCTGGATAAAGACTTCACAGTTTGTGAACTGTTTTTCTTTTTATCCAACTCCTCATCAGTGGTGGAGTGAAAGAGGTCTCCCCCGTCAGATGGAAGGTCCAATATGCGTTCCTGCAAGTCTTGGTTAAACTTGGTAGCCCGAAGCCAGGCAGTCCTCACGTCTGTGGCGATGCATATGGCCCGGTCAGGTGGTTCTGAAGATATGAGGCAGGTTGTCAAAGCTCCACCCTATGTTTCTTGTTTGGGGGAATCACCCACAAGGATGGAGGAGAGGGGATGGGATGTATGAGTAATTAAAGGTTCTCACTGTAGTGACTAGAGTACTCGTAGTCCTTAGTCCCCTTTCCTCCATACGTCCCACCCACCTTACCCCGCTTGTATGCCAAGGGCTAATTTGTACAATTGAAGCCATGTATCTAAGCGGCCAATGTGTTCAAAGGGTACTGAGGGGAGGTGCCTGAGCAAGGACCTAAGCGGGGCATTCCCATGCCCGAGGCTGCGCCCCTGCGTGCTATACTAAATTTAAAGGGGAAGTTCAATTTTTCGCTGCCAAAGGTTCTTGTCCCGTCCCCATGTTGGGGGACGCCCACAAGGATAAAGGAAAGGGGACTAAGAACTGAGTACTCTAGTCAATATGATGAGTAAGTTTAATTACTCTTGCGTCCCATCCCCTTTCCTCCATACTGCATGGGCGTCCCTCGCTAGGGACGGGAGACGGAACCTTTTTCACCCGAAAACATCATCTTCCCCTTTAAATTTAGAGGCGCGTGTGGGCGCGGAACTGGGAGTATGTGCTCCCTGACTCTGCCCATTGGCGCCACTTCTCAGTCCCCTTTTCTGCATTGACGGGAACAGGCCGATTTCACCAGCGCTCCTGGGTTTGGCTTTGCTCTTCCCCGGATATTTTCTTATGTCTTTTTGTTGTCTTTTATCAATAAGGTACTCTGTCCTCTGGCGCCACGCTCCTCCCCAGTACATGTCAACTTCACAACTTCAGCGTGCTTCAGCAGGTGTCCAGTCTGCGAAAGGCTCTTCCCGATATCAGTCCCCACGCTCTTAGCCTCCGCTGCCTTGGCCTGACCACGGGTGGTAGGGGTTGCACCACGTGCAACGCACTTTCGTCGCATGCTTTGAAGAACAGACTAGCCAGGTGGAGGGAGCTCTTTGAGAAGTCGCCTCCAGAGGACTTCATCAGACACGTCAATTCCAAAGGTAGAGCTGCTCTTTTCCAGTGCACCCTTCAAGAGCGACTTCTTTCCTCAAACGCCAGACAGGAGGAATCTCTCAGGTTCTCGTACCAGCACGAAAACCGAGGCTAATTGAGCTACCGGCCACCAGGCCGAGGGTTCTCTAGATCCTTCCGTTGACAGTGCTGAGGGACTGCAAGGTTCTTTTACAGGGTGTACACTGGAGGAGCTATTCCCTTTTACCGGAAGCATGTCCGAGGAGGTGGCTGCACGCAGCACTACTGGCAACTCTGCCGAGGGCGACACGCTTAACAGGCCTCGGTCTGAGGTGCAGGGTAGGCCTCACACTCCATCCCCAAGAGACTTGGACGAGGCTGGGCCCAGTGAGCCTAGCACCACGACGTCGGCATGTGGGGATGCAGCTCGACAAGAAGGCCACCGTGTCAGACAAGATGGCCGCTCGTCCAATACCTTCCCGAGGAACGGAGCAGGTGGGTGAACGAGTCACAAGGTAGGACTGGTGTCAACCAGGTACGTGGCCTACACTTATCCATCAGCATCGCAGGGCAGATTTACCCCACAACCGGCTAGGCAGAGTACGCACAGGCCTCATCAGCCACCCGATACCCCATCAGTATCGCCAACCACCCCACTGGCCTGCAAGAACAGGTCCTTTGAAAAGTTCCTTAAGCTCATGGGATCTCCTCAGATGGGGGCCATCCTCAGGGATGTAATCAGGGATATGCTTCCTCCGTCCCCTCCACCTGCGCCTATATATATGATATGATATATGGCATTTATAATGCGCCTATACACAAGTCATTCCTCTTATGGCTCCAGCGCTGTAGGCCACGGTGCAGCCCCTGCTGCCGTGCCAGCTCCTTCGATTCCGGCTCCCCTTCCTCCCACAATACAGGCGGTTCCATACCAGCCTCGCCTCAGTTCTCCACCCCTCAGTGCCCAGCACTCCTCCACCTGCCCCGGATCAGCTGGATGCACTGGTGGACAGACGAGGAAGAAGACCCCGAAACACCTTCGTCGGTCAAGTCCTTCCACGAACGACTCGCAGGTCTGGCAGAGTACTTGGCCTTCCTCAACCCGAAGTCGAACAGCCAGAGTCAGGGGTATTGGCAGAGGTCCTCTAGAGGTTTGCTAGAACAAGGATCACGATGCAGAAGGACATTGACGCCTTGGCCAAAAAGGGTTGGCTCAAGCCCCATTCAGCCCAGCCTGTCAATCGGCGCCAGGATGCCAAGTATAGGCAAACGGAAGGGGATCCACTCTTGCTGTCGGCATACCCTCAACCACACTCTTCGGTAATCACTGCGGCATCACTCTACTCAAAGCCTCAGTCGTCATCGGCCACCTCGTCCTCGGCGCTGCTAGGCAAGGAAGAGAAGATCTTGGAGGCGTATGGGAAGATGGTTTATTCCAACGCTTCGCTGCATCTTCGTCAATCCAACACAGATGCCATGCTGGCAGCCGTTAACCAGAGGCTTTGGCGGGAAATGGCCGACTTGCTTCCAGAACTTCCAGTGCAGAGCCAGTCATGTTTCAAGGCGGGACTGGCAGAGGCTAAAATGGTGGTGCAAGACATCACGAAGTCCACCGTGGCCCACAGTTCCGCGCCCACACGCGCCTCTAAATTTAAAGGGGAAGATGATGTTTTCGGGTGAAAAAGGTTCCGTCTCCCGTCCCTAGCGAGGGACGCCCATGCAGTATGGAGGAAAGGGGATGGGACGCAAGAGTAATTAAACTTACTCATCATATTGACTAGAGTACTCAGTTCTTAGTCCCCTTTCCTTTATCCTTGTGGGCGTCCCCCAACATGGGGACGGGACAAGAACCTTTGGCAGCGAAAAATTGAACTTCCCCTTTAAATTTAGTATAGCACGCAGGGGCGCAGCCTCGGGCATGGGAATGCCCGCCTTAGGTCCTTGCTCAGGCACCTCCCCTCAGTTCCCTTTTAACACATCGGCCGCTTAGATACATGGCTTCAATTGTACAAATTAGCCCTTGGCATACAAGCGGGGTAAGGTGGGTGGGACGTATGGAGGAAAGGGGACTAAGGACTACGAGTACTCTAGTCACTACAGTGAGAACCTTTAATTACTCATACATCCCATCCCCTCTCCTCCATCCTTGTGGGTGATTCCCCCAAACAAGAAACATAGGGTGGAGCTTTGACAACCTGCCTCATATCTTCAGAACCACCTGACCAAACTCTGCATCGTGCCTGGAGCTGGTGTCTAGTGAGTAGTAGCTGGTGTCCAGTGAGTAGTACTTACAGAAGGTTGACGGAGTGGGCCAAGAAGCTGCCTTGCTGATGATCTCCAAAGAAACGAGTCTCTGAAACGCGACGGCTGTGGCCTTGGCTCCGACGGCATGAGCATGGACCTGCTTTAAGAACCAGTTTGCCCATTTCTGTATATGCCTCCGAAGTGGCCTGAACACCCAATGGGCGCCGGAAGCCTTAAAAGCCTGAGTCTGGGGGAAGAGCCCCCCAAAGGTAATGAGAGATCAAACCTGAGGACCCCCCCTCTTGAGGTACAAGGAATGCAGAGACCCCTTTGCCTCTGACTGCGGGTTCGGGAAGAACATCGGCAGGATGATTTCGTAATTCAGATGAAATGGAGAGACCACCTTGGGCAAGAAATGTGGGTGAGTGCGTAAGATGACCATGTCGTTGTGCAGTGTGGTGGCGGACTTGCACGGAGACAATGTCTGCAGCTCACTAACCCAGCGCGCAGAGGTGAGACACACCAATAAAACACTTTACTGTCACCAAGCGGTTGTCCACAGAAGCCATTGGCTCAAAAGGTTTGCGTTGCAAAGCCGTCAGAACCACATTGAGGCCTCACACGGGATGAGGTCTATGCACAGGAGGAAAAAGCCTAGGCAAGCCCTTAAGGTGCGGCTTCACCACCGCGTTGGCTGCTGAAAACACATGCTCAGGGGAATTCTTGTCATTTATTTTATTTTTAATTTTTTACATTTGTATAGCGCACAAACAGCCCTTGGGCATTGTGGCACAGTTACTTGAGGAGCACTTGGTTACAGGGAGGGGTACAGGTTGAGCATACATTTACAGGATTTACATTTATACAGTTTAGGCACAGGTTAAATATAAATGTGCAGTTTATATCATATTTAAGTATGCAGACATGCTGTATATAGAGCAGAGGTTGGTTAGGCGAAGAGCATGGTTTTGAGCGCCTTTCAGAATGCCATATGTGAACCCTCTGCACGTAGTGGTGGAGGGAGGGCATTCCATTGTAAGTATGCTAGGTACGGGAAGCTAGCGCCGCCTGCTCTAACTCTTTTCATTAAGGGCACAGTGAGCATGTTAGATTAGGGCGTTTGGGTGGGTTTTACGGAAGTGGATGGATGAATCCTTTGTGACAAGTAGGCATGTGCGGTGAGGTGGATGCACTTGTGGGTTAGTGCCAGGGCTTTGAATATTACACATTCTTTTATAGGGAGCCAGTGGGCTTGTCGTCTAGCAGCAGTGATGCGTTTCCTTTTGGGAATGCCCATAGCTGCGCATAGTGCAATGTTCTGGATGTCTTGCAACTTGTCTAGGTTTTTTGCTGATGTGCCCAGGAAGAGAATGTTGCAATAGTCTAACCTTGAGCCGGTAATTGCTCTTGCTATGTTGGTGCAGTTCTCTTTAGAGAGTAATGTTTTAGCTGCATTCAGGAGCTTGGCATGATAAGCTGCTGAAGAAGCGATCGCGTTGACTTGCCTAGTCATGGACAAAATGGAGTGCAAGTATACTCTGTGTTTTATTGAATCCGATACTGGGATTCCGATGGAGTCAATGGTGAAGTGGCTGAATTGAGTGTCGAGATGGAGTGTGTAGGTGGAACCTACCAAAAGAAGTTCAGTCTTGTCTGAGTTCAAGCACAGTCCGTTGGCTGCCATCCAAGTCTGGATGGTGTTGTATATGTTGTTAAGGGTTCTAGATTCTGTGTCGTAGTCGCCTGTGAGTGCGAGTAGGATCTGAGTATTGTCTGCGTAGTTGGTGTAGGAGATACCCAGGGCGTCGAGGATGAGGAAGAGTGGGCGTGTGAATTTGTAGAGTGTGGGCGAAAGGCAGGAGCCTTGGGGCACCCCACATAGCATGATGGTTGCTGAAGCGGATGCCAAGTCAGAGAATACTTGCATGGTCCTTCCTTGTAAGGAGGAAGTGATCCAGGCAGTAGCATTGGGGGAGAAGTTGGCCGTGGTAGTAAGGTGGTGGCAAATATACAACTAAGACAAAAAAAAAAAAATTAAGCAACTAAAAAAACAAACTATTCCTGTAGCAGCGCCTCGATGCCCGCGGGCTGTGTGAGCGCTTTAAAAATAAAAAAATGACGTTATGTTCTATGGGGTCCAATGCAGGGAGGGGTCAAGGAGGAGTCGTCGGGCTGGTTTACCTGCGTTTTTGACATCGTCCATCTGGTTTTTAAGGTCCAGTAGGGCGATTTCTGTCCTATGTGGAGGGCGAAAACCTGATTGGTGCAGCCCTAGGAAATAGTTCTCCTCAATGAATTGTTACACCTGCAAGTATGCTGCTTTGTCGAGTATTTTTAGTAAAAATGGGACGGTGGTAATAGGCCTGCAGTTGTTTTGAGATGTAGGCTCGAGAGTGCATTTTATTTTTAAGAGATGGCGCGCCAAGGCTTCCTTGAGGAAGGAGGGAACCTTTCCTGTAGCAAAAGAGACGTTAACGAATGCTGTCAGGAATGGTACGAGGGTATGGGCACAGTCCTTAATGATTGCAGCTGGGCATATGTCTCCTTTACAATTGGATGGCTTTACGGTTTTCAGAAGGTTGATCATGTCTTATTCCCGAATTGCTTTGAATGAGAATTGGGGGGGGGGGTCGACTGGAGATTGGAGGTGTCTGGGGATGGAACAGTGTTGTGGATAAGAGTGTTGGGTGGTTTTGATTTTAGTTTGGAGGGTGTTCAGTTTGTTGCGTATGACGGTTTGGATTTTGTCGCACCATGCCTTGCCTTTAGTGAGGTTCTGTGGGGGGTCTCTAGTTCTCTGAAGATCCTGGTTTCAAAAGAGTTAGCTTTGGTGCAAATGATTGCTTTTTTGTACTCTTGTTTTTTAAAGATTATGGAAGTCCTGTTTGTCAGCGTCTGAGTGGGTGATTTGACAGCAGGATAAGGCTGAACCTTTTTTGGAGCGGAGTTCGAGGTGAACCAGGCGTTAGTGTGGATGGTAGGTTTAGCGTTGCGGGGCTTAAGCAGGGCAATGAAGTTCACAGCCGATGTGATGGCAGTGTCATACGATAGCTCAAGGGCCTCTGGGTCAGTTAAGAATGGAGGCCTGAAAGCTGGTACCTGTGGGTAAGGTAGGATCCTTTCCTTTGTGAGCTGGCGGGAGCTTCTGGCGAGTGCAGGGAGTAAAGGGAGACAGGGGTCTGAGTTGAATCTGGTAGTAGGGATGTTGAACAGGATAATGTGATGGTCAGACCACATGGTGGGAGCGTTACCAGCGATTAGGAGAGGACAATTGTGTTGGGTTATCCAGTGAAGTGTTCAGCCTTGTGTATGTGTGGGGTCAGTGACAGAGTTGTTGAACCCTAGGGTCTCAAGGGCTAACTTAAGTGACTTGGCAGTGATGTCATTAAGGCCTAGATTGAGGTTGCCAAGTAGGAAGGCTTTGGTGTTTTTTTTTTTTTTAAGTTTTCTGATAGAAGGTGGGTGAGGGCTGCCTGAAGTCCCCTATAGGTCCTGGTGGGCGGTAGATGAGATGAAGGGCAATAGTGCTACAAGGTGATAGGTTGAGTTTCAATTGGAGATAGTCGCTGTTGTTGTTCATGTCTTTGTCGACCATCCTGATGGAGAGGGAGTCTTTCGCATCTAGAGCTACGCCGCCACTTTTGGATGGGCGGTCTTGTCTGATGGAGCAGATGGGGGAGGGCCAGGGCTAGCACAGAACCCAAGGCATCATGTAGCCAGTGTTAAGGGGAATTCTCATGTTATGGCTAATTTCCCTTACCTGTAGAGTCCCCCAGCAGCTTTGCTGGATATGAAGGGTTTGTTGTTTTCTCCTGCTAAGAGTGAGACTCTTTTTTCCCACCCTTAGGCATTTTTGCTATGTGTGTTCTAGGCTATGTTTGTGTTTAATGTCTATGGGGTTTCTCTCACCTCCATATGAACCATCTTTATTCACATGTGTTACACAGCACCCTCCGTGCAGTGACACAGGGGTGCCGTAGCGACCCCCAAACATAGACTCCATACCCTGGGACTGACTACTGTCTCCCAGGGCATGTAAAGTCCCCATTGACTTTACTAGTCAATTTTTCTGAACTAAACAAGTACAACCCATCTTACTATGGAAGTACTGGGAAGGGTTAATAGTTTTTCCCGTATGTACCGTACAGTCCCTCTCTCAAAAGTTTCTAGCTGGTGGCAGTGGTTACTACCGTAAATATTGAACCGCAAATATTTTCCTATGGGATTTTCCCATTGTTCGAGGCTACAACATTTTCTGACAGCCTCTAACATACTGCCGGTGTATTTTAATATTAACTTTACTCCGGTAGGTTTAATTTGCCAGAACTTTAATATAACTTCTTTCGCGTGTCTTTCTCTAAACTCCTAACCCAGGTTGGGGATCCTTTGTTTGTCCTTTTGACGGGCTTCTGCCGAGAAGCCCTCCTTTCGGCACCACTGAGTCTGGGGTGGGTCCATTGTGTGGGAGTAGGACCCCCATGTCACAATCTATCCTGATAGGCTGGAGGGTCTCCTGCCAAGATGACCTCTCCACTGTGTGACAGACAGCTAGGCTGCATGAATGGGGATCTTTTTGCATAAAAGCAGGGTCCTGAGGACTGGGAGAGCAAGACGTTGCCACTGGAACTAAGAAGCCGAAGAGGAGAGAAGCCAAAGACATCTGCAACGTCTGAACCACCGGTGAAGCCCTGCTGCAGTGTCTCACCACTTTTCTCCACACGACGAGAGAAGATCTTCATCTGCAAGAGCCTTCTTCCCTTGAGCTGGTGGGGCCAACCAGTTTGCCAATCGCCCTCCCGGACCTGCCGTGGTCGAATCGCCAGTACCCTGTACTCAGAGACAGCTAGCCAGGCACCAGTCCACCCGGACCGTGATTTAAAGGAACTTACCTTTTATCTGTCGGGCAGCACCGCGGCTGGTTTCATCCCTGGGTAGTGCAGTAACTGAAACCTTCCTCCACGAGAGCCTCTCTTCCTCTGCTGGATCCCCGGAACTGCAGGAACAACTGCCACCGCAGGAGCCACTTTATTTAAAAGGTACATTGTTCCGCCAGGCCGCCCTTTCAGCGTGGTAGTGCTAAAGTTGTTTAAAATCCTTTACCTACATGTTGGGTTGGCCGCCCCTCTCTTTTAACATGGTCTTTCACCTTGTGCATCCACCTTTTCGAATCGTTAACCAAAGATGCCCTGTACCACCGACTCTGGCGCAGGCCTACTGACTCTGGCTAAATTTGTTAGAACTGCCTTCTCTAGATTGCCGCTCAACTAGAAATGTGCTGGTGCACCTACTTCTTATAACCACCCTTTCCTTCCCACTTTTAAACCTTGTGAAATGCCATTTTGCTCAGTTTTCATTTGAGTATTTTCTATACTGATGCACTGCCTTGCTTAATCTGGTTCACAAACTTATGGAAAGTGTTGCTAGTGTGTGTAAGAAGATATTTCTGTATAACTTGTGCTTTCCCTCCCTTGTGAGAAATTGCT
The DNA here is from genome assembly GCF_040938575.1 of Ambystoma mexicanum. NCBI lineage: Eukaryota > Metazoa > Chordata > Amphibia > Caudata > Ambystomatidae > Ambystoma > Ambystoma mexicanum. The sequence continues at coordinate 647,642,715 of NC_090923.1, forward strand.
AGGGTGCCATTTGTGTTAGGTTTACACTGTGCCGTTTTGCTCAGTTTTCACTCTTGCTCAAACTTGTCTACAATTTAACTAGGGAGTTGTGCATACTTTCTTTGACCGAATTTAACTTGCTATAAGAACTGTGATAGATGTGTTTTACTAGAAGTGTATAAAATAAATATATATATTCTTTTACTACAAAGCTTTGGTCAGTGTTTCTTTGTTCCATAGTACTAAAGGCCTATTGTGTAAACCCTGAATATTGCTCATCTCCCTCTTGAGATACGTCTGACTGCTCAGCCACAGCCACCAACTAAATCTTTGTGGTACAGACTGATACCAAAGGGGATTTATTGCTCTCACCGGTAGTCCTAATCTTCTGTAGTGCTCCCTAAGGGAACTGCACAGGATTCTGCCTAACAGCCAGGTTTCGGTTACCATAATGAGGTCCAAGTTGTGGGTGGTGATGAGGTCATGGATAGCTAATGCATGAGAATTGATGGAGCGGGTATTGACCAGGGCGCAATTGAGGTGGGGCTCATGGTGGGCGATGGTGGCTGTGGGAGGCGGCTTAGGTAAACTGGAGTGGGGGCAGTTTCTGGAGGTAGCTAGTGTGGTATTTGCATCAGTAGCGTTGCGAATATCCTTGTCAGTAGTATAGGTATCATTGGCCTTGACATTCATTTCAATACAGGCAGAGCTGGAGGTAGTAAAATGTGGCAGCATGACATTCATAACATTAGCATATACAGTGGCATTTTCAGGGGTATGTGCATCATTGGCAATGGCATTCAATTCAATACAGGCAGAACAGGTGGTAGATAAGTGTGACTGCATGATATTTGGAATAATAACGGTGGGATTGATATTTTCAACATCAAATATGGCAAAATCATTGCCAGCAGAATTGACTGTAGGTAGGTGTGGTATTCCAGTGATTGCAACATCAATAACAGCATCAAGCAGCATAGCAGTATGGGGATAAGAGGAGGCAGGGTTCTGGTCAGCTAAGGAGAGGCCTTGGCAAATGCAATTGTCTCGTGCATGGTAGAGGGAGTGCATTCCGGAGTTCCTTCGTGGTTCGGTGTTGCTGTGTATGTCCTTAGTGCAGGATTATAGAGCGGGCTTTCAGGTACGTTGGACACACGTGTGAACTCAGAGGGCAGTGGGGAGAAGTTTTATTACGTGTACAGATCTCCAGCGTGGGTCTGGTCTGGCGGACTTCGATCTCAACTTAGCAGGATGGGCCATTGTGCGCTGCAGGCGTTGGATGGGACATAGGGACACGCTCGCAAGTGCATATTTCTAAGGAGCGTAGATGGTGGGTGAGAGGTGAGTGGGGCCGTGTGTGTACGGGAGCCTAGCCGTGTTAGCCTGGTGGCTAGAACAGTAAAAGGGGGAGTTTGGGGAGCAACGGACCGCTTTCCTTGTCGGTATTGAAGAGAAGGTAGGCAGACGGCAGCCAGTGAGCAGCGAAGAGCTGCAAAGAGTACTGGAGGCCTTGTCCGTCGGCCTTCACCTTGCGGCTTCACCTGTCGGCCCACTCCCTCTCCCTTTAAGGCGGGGAGGGAGGGGCTGGCAGGGCAGCAAATGGGACCACATGCCTACAGCAGTGATCAGATTCAGGGGAATGTTGTGGTGGGTTGTCACAGCAATCAGGGCGGCAATCTTAAGCTTCCTTGGTGCCATGGATGCTGTGCACCATGCGGCGGCTACGCAGGGGGAAATGGAACTTTCAGATGTTCCAAAGATGACGATCTTAGCTGTTCTCCGCATCAGCTGATCCTGTTGTAGTGCTCGCAGCGGAGCCCCGATGACTGCCAAATATGTGCAGCAAGTATCCACCTCAACTCCAGAACGAGCCAGGTGTGCTGAAAAAGCCAGTACGTCATCCAGAATACAAGTGAAAGGGTACAGCCCCTTGTTGCGCGCCCAATGGTGGATGATGGACAGGACCCTGGGAGCACAACAGCAGCAGATCCGAAAACCAGCGTCAAACAGGATGAGGCTGCAACCAACAGAGGCACGGAACTTGTGGAGGGTCCGTTGGAGCAGAGGGGTAGACGGGAACGCATAACACCTTTGGCTGTGCCAACAGATCTGAAAGGCGGCCCCAAGTGACCCCAGACAATTGCCTGCCCAAGAAGCAAACTGGGGCACTTGGCAATCCTGGGTGATGCGAACAAATCAAGGTCTGCTAGCCCCAACGCTGGACCAGGGCCAACAAGGAGTCATCGTCCAAGTCCCACTCATAGGTGTTAAAACCCAAGAGACTCTACTGGTCTGCTTATGCATTGCTGTCCCGGGGAGGTGGACTGATGAACTCCAAACTCCCTCGGTCAGGGAGCATTCCCAGATCGATAATGCCTTGATGCAGAAGAGCAGGTTTTGGGCAGGGGGGGGTGGAGGCCACCACCATGCTTGTTCAGGTAAAACATTGCTGTCGAATTGACCATTCTGACCAGGACAGACCTGTCCCTGATGAGGGGCAGAAACGCCTTGAGGGCAAGGCCCACTGCCCTGAGCTTGAGCAGACTGATATGCAGGAGGGCTTCCGTCCTGGACAATGCGTCATGAATCGCATAGCCCTTCAAATTAGCCCCCCAGGGTAGGCTGCTGCCAGGTGAACGGGGCTACCACTGAAACATTGGCTCAGTCACCAGCAAAGATCGGGCAGTAGGAGCAGTGGTATTGGGATCCTGTCTGACTGAGACCTCGTTTCCTGATCTTAATAAACCAGGTTGCAGCGTTTATCGATGCAGGTGCGCAGACCGATTCTACGCAGCATGCTTCGCTACATCCATGCATCCGTGCCCATAAGAATGGAGGTACGAACCCTCTGCGGCAAAGCCCTCGCAGGGCAAGGCTGCAGTGTTGAGCGATGCAGGTGTTTGGAGACGATGGGGTAGCAGCGTAGAAATTGAGCTCAGACAACCTCCCCTCCTGTCTGAGGCTGCAAAGGTAAGAAGGTGCACATGCGTTGTTGCCCCCACAACTGTACCTCACTCCCACCCCCCACTCCTGGCTTACTTGCGCTCCCTCGCATCTTAGGCCGCGCACGCCCCGTCGTAACTTATGCTGCGTGCACCCTCACTCGCAACCTAGACTGTGTGCTCTCCCGAGCAAGTTTAGGCCGTGTGCGCTCCCTCGCAATTAAGGCTGCATATGATCCCTCTCTACTTGGCCGCGTGCAACCCTCCTACTCTGTACTTTGATGCTGGTTCTTTGCATCTGCTTCCTTTTTCTTCTAGGTTCCCTATTGTCCGCTGTACTTTGCTGTTGATTAAGTATCGCATCTGATTTCTCTGTTCCGAAGTTTCTTGTCCATTGTTTGCCCCCCCGCCTCATTTTGTGTCCCGCCCTGGTGTACCCACTCACCTGCCTGCTCCCCAGTCCTACCCCACCTCCCCTGCTATTGTTCCACCCCCCTTGTGCCCACCCTCGTCCTCGCTGCACCCTCTATGGTGCTCTCTGTCTCACCTATCTTCTCTAACTGCTTTTTTATCGACTATCCTATCTCTCTCACCAAATCTGGCAGGAAGAAGATCAAAAAGGACATCCTGGTCTCCAACCCAGGCCTCCCTATCGCCGATACCTACACCAGTGCTTCTTCCAGCCAGACCCTTACAGACCCCCTCTTTTGTCGTTCCCTCTCCAGGCCTATGGACCCCCCCATATGGTCTCTGTTCTCTCTCCTTTTTCCTCTTCTCCCATTAATGGTGGCACCCGGTGGGAGGCCCTGCCAGGAGCATTGCCACTCTCCTTCATGATGGCTACAAGATCCTCTCTGTGTCCAGAACCAACCGTCCGGTGGGGGTGTAGGCTTTATCTTCCGGGAGTGTATCCCTGCTTCTATCATTCCTATGCAGGGTGACTACTCCTTTGAATGCCTGGTCAGCAGGCTCCCTCTCACCTGGCCTTTCTCTCACTGTGGCCACTATCTACCGGCTGCCCGGCCAGGTAGCCTCCTTCCTCCGAGTGGGTGGACCTCTCCTCCTCCCTCTCGCCTCTACCTCTCCTCAGAGACCTTACCATCCACTTAGATGCTTCTCGTCCTTCTAGTCACCCTTAAACACAAGTGCAGGGGGTGCACAGAGTAAGTGGAGGGCAACAGGTGCACCCTCTGACAAACTGGCCTGCCGCCTGCTCCAAAAGGCAGTACAGACTCTGTCCTCGCCAAGAAGAGAGCGCACATCCAAGCCTGCATCTCTGCAGCATCTAACAACTCGGCCGCACTCTTCAAAATCTGCAAGGAGCTGCCAATCCTGCTGCAGCGTCTACCTCTGATGTTCCCTCCCAGGCCCTCTGTACTGCCTTGTATTCTCATTTCATCACTAAAACTCAGGACATCCTGCCCACGCAGTCTTCCTCTTCTTCCTCCTCCACTCCTGGCCTTCCTGTGGCCGCCTCTCCTCCTCCCTTCTCTTCCTTTCTCCTGTTCACCCCTGATGACGTTTCTAGACAAGTGCGATCTATGAAAGTCTCATCAAAACAGGTTCTTCCAGAATCATCAAGGACCACATCGACACCCTTGTGCCAGCCTTGGCCGATTTCTGCAATCCCTCTTTTGCCACTGGGACCTTCTCCACCCCCCTGAAGCACTCCCTTGTGCACCCTTTCTTAAAGAAGCCCTCTGCCAATACCTCCTCTCTGGCTAATTATCGCCTGATCTCATCACTCCTTTCCTGGGCGAACTCTTGGAAAAGCTGGCCATCTACCAGCTTAACCTGTATACTGAATCTGTGGGTTGTCTTCATGACCATCTGGCTTCAGAGTGGCCAGAATCATGGAAACTGCTCCCCTGAACATCCGTGAAGATCTGCTCTTTAACCTTGATTCTAACCTTCCTTCTATCCTCATTCTCCTCAATCTTTCCTCTGCTTTCGACACGCTCAACCATGCCTTTCTCACGGACCGACCCTCTAAGGTCCAACTGGGGTCCTATCTCTCTCTCTCTCTTTCTCTCTTTCTCTCTCTCTCTCTACCTGTGGTGTTCCTCAGGGGTATAACCTTTCTCCCTGGCTGTTCAACCAATACCTGGCACCTCTTGCCCACTGCATCGCTGCTCTCTGGACCAGCTTTCAGTGTAATGCGGATGACAGCCAGCTCTCTCTCAGGCTCCCCTCAGCCGCCTCTACTCCTCCTCTCATTCCTGACTGTCTGCAATTCAGGAGTGGTGTGCCGCCAATGATCTCTGCCTTAATGCCAGTAAGACCGACCTCCTCCTCATCTGAACACCAGCTCCCTCCTTTCCTCTCTCTCTGGTCTCCCACTTTGGGTTCTCTTCCTGCTCCTACCTGTGAGGCTAAGAACCTTGGGGTCATCTTCGGCTCCACCCTCTCCTTCACTCCACACATCCAGTCGTCTCTAAGAAGTCAAACTATCAGCTGCACCTCCTCAGAGGTATTCTCCCATTCCTCACATTCCCACAGAAGCTCACTGTCTCCAGAGTTTTGGTCTTCTCAAGGCTGGGATACTGCAACAGCCTCTTACTAAATCTTCCTGCCTCTACTCTCCGTCCTCTACAACATATCCAGAACAGGACTGCAAGACTTGTCCTTGGCCTCAAGCCCAGGGATTGTTTCTCTGCAGCTCTGAAATGTCTTTATTGGCTCCTTCTGGCAGCAAGTATCAAGTTCAAGACCCTCTGCATTGTCCACAAGGCTTTCTGGGGCTTGGGACAGCACTACCTCCAACTCTCTCTTCCCAAGTATCGCCCATCTCGAGCTCTACGCTCATCCACCTCCAACTCACTGAGGGTCAGTCGCTTTCCCAAGCAGAGAGTTTGGGGCAGATCGCTTTCTTTGGTTGGGGCCTCCCTTTGGAACAGCCTCCCAGCCTCTCAAACTTTAGCAGAAATATCTCGGGTTCCGTAAGCAACTCAAGACCTTCCTCTTTGCTTCTGCTTTCTCTCTTCCTCTCCCCTGCTGATAATCTGTCTGTTCCACACACTAGTCACCTGTCCACCCTCTGAACTTGGTCCCTGGATGTCTAGTTGCACCTCACGCTGCCTCTTGGCTCCCGCAGCACTTGTGGTCTGTATCTGTAACCCTACAGTCCCCTCTCTTTGCACTTATGAGCCATCCGTTGGCTGCACTTTTGATTACCTGCACTTCTCCACCCCCCCCTTGCACCTCTCCCCTTCGCTGCGCTTGCGTGATCGGAGTGACACAAGGCCCAACTGAGATCGTTGTTTTGTCCTCCCTCTGTTTCCCCCTCCTTGTCTTGTCGCGCCTAGAAACACTTGTGTACAGGCGCGTTATGATTGCCATATCATATCACCTTGTACTGAAAGTGGTACAACATGATCGTAAACCGCAGAAAGCTCTGATGCGGTTGATATATAGGCACATGCAGGTAGGTATCCTTGAGGTCCAGGGAACACATCCAGGTCCAGGACTATGCTCAGGCCAGCCTGGTTGTTCTTGGGTACAAAAAGAAACACTGGAATAGTAACCAAAGCACCTGTCCACAAGAGGAACGGGTTCTATTGCCTGCATCTCAAAGAGCAAAAAGGACCTCCCGTACAAGAGCCAGAGACCCGATCTGACAGAGGATGGTAGAGTCAAATGAAGAGGATGACTGAAGCCAGTGAAGACTTGAGGTCCACAGGTTGCTGAATAGAAACTTCAGGGGTCCTGTAACAGAGCCAAACGGCCCCTCACAGGCAAGCTGTGTTCCACGCCCTTGACGTCACTGCTTCTTGGAGTCAGAGGCGGGGGCAGACGAGGGGGAGATGAAAACTGATGCAACGTCCTCTGCTGCTTCCTCCTGTTGTCGCTGGGCGACCCATCAGGCCACTGTGTACCACGGTCCCAGGAACCCCTTGAAGCCGAAGAAGGCGCAGGGTTTTGCACTCAATCCTCCTTGGGACTGAGGGAAGGATTTCAGACTTGGTTTTGTCAGGATGGCCGAGGACTTGGCAGTTAGGGTCAAGGTTTTTTCTTTTCGTCAACTCGTCATCTGTCGACAAATGAAAAAGGTCCATGCCCTCAAAGGGCAGATCCAGGATCCGCTCCTGTACGTCAGACGAAACCTTTGTGGCATGCATCCACGCCATCGTTCTCATCTGGACCCCAAGGTACAGCCCTCTGCTGGTTGTGTCAATGTGGGAGACCGAAGACTCCATGAGGTTCTGCGCAATGGCCCGGGTGTCTGCCACACCATCCTTGAAGGAGGCTTGCTTGTCCGAACGGAAGTCGGGCAGAAATTCCCCAAGCTCCCGCCACAGCTTATTTACCTTATTCATTGTTTGCTTGTTAGGCGCTTATACAGCAAGTAAAATATTGTTTAAAAGTGCACACAGGGCGAGGGGAGGGAACAAGGGAGTGAAATACAATACAAAACACAATATTTAATGAGAACAATGGGGGAACCGATGAAAGGACAAACCTACTGTGCATTGTGAGTATTCACAACGTGCAACATCAGCAAGGAAGAGGGTAAAGGGGGTACATTCTGGAAAGTCCAACCTCATGGATGAGACACAGATGAAATGCTAGGGTTGTTGAGTGATACATGGCCAGGAGTCACATTAGGAGTAAGTGCAAACCTCCAAGGCGTAGGGAGTCCCAAAGCAAGAGCGGAGGGAAGACGGGAGCTGGGCTGATTTGGGGTGGGAGGTCAGGGGCCCCAAGGATGTATAAGGACCCCAGACACCAATCACAGCAACTTTGGGATTAGCAGAGGAGAGAAGAAGGGAAGGAGGAGGTAAAGAGAAAAGTCTTGAGGAGCTTCTGGAATTTAAGAAAGCCCTGCTCAAGGCGCAGTCAGCGGGAGGCTGATCCATAGGTGGGAGCCAGCTGAGGAAAGTGATCGACTACATATTCTCTGTTTAGCAAAATGCTTTACACACAGAGTTGGTGCCAGAGGAACGTAGTGATCTAGAGGAAGAGTATTAAGTAAGATAAAGTTGAAGCAAGTGTGGTCCACAGGCTCAGACAGGCTCAGACAGCCTTGTGGATGATGCAGAGGGATTTCAATTTAATCTGTGCAGTAACCGGGAGCCAGTGAAGATGTTATAGGGCACGAGAGATGCAGTCCCTGGGCTTAAAGCCAAGGATAAGCCCTGCTGCCCTATTCTGGATTAGCTGGAGGGGTCGCAGAGTGGAAGAAGGTAGATTCAGGTGGAGGCTATTGCAATAGTGAAGCCTAGAGAGAACCAGGTCTCGGCTAACATTGAGCCTCTGGGGGCGGGTGAAAAAGGGGTGATTTCTGTTGAGAACGAAGAGCTAAAAGTGGTACTTCTTGGGAATGTCCAGAGGGAGGAAGGAGGAGTCAAAGATGTTTGAAAAAGAGCTGTGTGCCATTTGCCTAACACTGGAGGTTGGAGGAGAAGGAGCAGATGAGGCGTGCAAGCAGAGCTAGGTAGATGCTAAAGAGCCAAGGGGAGAGGATAGAGCCCTGGGGGTCACCCGAGGTGGAGAGGGAAGTAGGAGAGGCGCAGTCAAGAAAGCATCTGCTTTGGCTTGCCTGAGATGGAGTGCCCTCCTTGGAGAGACAACTGGAGGTGGCTCCTGCGGAGGAAGTCTATGATTTAGAATACAGGGAGGCTGCAGCCACCACAGAGGAATGGGGATGCATGTGGGAGGCAAGAAGGATTGGCTCCCCATCAGTCAGCCTAAACCTGCTGTCCAACATCTTGTTCATCTGGGCGTTGGCCCTGGGTTTCTCCCAGACCTTTCGCGCCACCTGCAAGATATCCTTCTGGAGGGGGATTCCGGCCTGATTGTGGTCCCCGCCCCCCCCCCCCCCAAAGTACTCTGCTAGCACACCCCACTCCTGGTGGGGTTTACTCGGGAAGAGAGGCCCCAAGAACTTCACCAGACAAATGAAGCCAGTCCCTGAAAGGCCTTGACAGATGCCTAGGGTTCATCGTCCTGGGTGTCATCACCTCCCCCCACCCCTTTTCACAGAGGGGAATATGGGCCCTGGGACATAGGTGCTGGACGACTGTGATATAAAGAATCTAGGCTAAGCATAGCGCCTCATTTGCTCAAACTACAGGAAGAATCGTTGGAAACCAGGGAGCTGCCATCATCCTTGAGAGAAGCAATAATCACTGTTCTGTTAAAGCCTAACAAGCCACCAGAAGATGAATCCTCATACTGATCACTCTAATTGATGAACGTCGATGCAAAAACCTTTGCCAAGATGTTAGCTAACTGGATATTCCCATACATGCCATTATTAGTGCCAGGTTTTAATCCCAACCCAGTCTACTGCGTTAAATCTGAGGCTGCTTTGCCTTATTGTATCACAAGTAATTACATGTGCCAGGGTAGGGGCGGCTTCACTGGATGCTGAAAAAGCTTTTGATTCTGTGTCTTGGAAGTAGTTGTCTAAACTAGAGGGTATATACTTGCAACATAAACCCTGATCCTTCAGGTTAAATACAAAGCAAACAAAGGGGGTTGGACCAGTGGATCGGTATGATACACTTCACTAACTAAATCCATACAAATTTTATTAAATAAATCACAAATAAACATCTGTAGGTTTCCTTTAAAACATGTTCATTCTGCCGTAGGGAAAGAGGGGTATGGACTTGGAGGTACCAAGGACACCTCCTTAGGGCCCCGATAATTAGGCAGGATACATAAAATAACATTAGGGACTTCTTTGCAGTCAAACAAAGGGGAGACACGAGGGAAGAGATACGATGGGACGCCTTTAAGGCCACGTTAAAGGGGGGGAACTGATAGCGGTAGCGTCTCATAGGGAGAAGGAATTGAAGGAGCTGGAAAAGGGTCTGGAAGAGGAAGTCGAAATAGCAAGGAGTAAGGCAGGGATGACCTAACGAGAGCGTCTATGAGGGATTACCATGGGACGCTAGGGCAGTTGGAAATCCTCCAGACTAAAAAAGCTGAGGGGGCTCTCTTGAGGGTCCGTCAGCAATTTTACGCCAAAGCGAACAAGGCAGGTACTCTCCTTGCACGCTTATTAAGGGGAGCGAAATCCAGAAACGCGACCACTGCTCTACAAACGGGGTCAAGGGAAAGGAGGAGTTGTTGGTGTCCTTTTATGAATCTCTTTACACGTCACAGGGCCCCCGGGATCGTTTGCAGTCAGAGTTTCTATACAAGGTAGAGTTGGAAAGGATTGGGAAGGAGGCGTTGGATTTACTAAATGGGGAGATTAAGGAGGAGGAAGTAGCGAAGGCGATCAGAGGGTTACCCTTGAATAAGGCTCTAGGCCCTGATGGTTATACTGCAGCTTTCTACAAAAGCTTCGCCACAGTATTGGTCCCGCACGGGACTTACCTTTTTAATGTGTTTCGGATGACAGGGAAAATATCCCCGTCTATGGAAGAGGCTAAACTGACCCTTGTTTTGAAACCTAATAAGAACCCTGAGGGGAGATCCTTTTACAGACCAATAGCATTGATAAACATTGATGCCAAGATCTTCACAAAAATGTTGGCGAATAGGCTGGAGGGCCTTCTTCCGGACCTAATCCACCCGAATCATGCGGCGTTCATAAGAGGCTGACAGACAGCGGACAATATCAGGAGGGTGGCTCACTTGGTGGAGAAGACTCACAGAACGGACACTCCCGCGGTCCTCCTATCTTTGGATGCGGAAAAGGCGTTTGACTGCGTGGAGTGGTCATATCTGTTCAAGGTGATGCGGAAGATGGGTATTGAGGGGAACTTTCTGCATATGGTACAGGCCAATTACCATACGCCTACTATGAGAATAGCGGTGCACGGGGCCATGACTAGATCCTTCAGAGTGAGTAGGGGTACTAAACAGGGATGCCCCGTGTCCCCCCATGTTATACGCAATTTATCTTGAGCCTTTACTGCAAGCCATTAGGGAGGCAGAGGGGATAAAAGGTATCCCATTTGGGGGAGTGGAACAAAAAGTGGCTGCTTTTGCCGATGACATTTTATTAGCCCTAGCGACACCAATGGAATCTATTCGGCTAAGCAGGAAACTACTGGAAGAATTCGGGGAGGTCTCTGGTCTTAAGATTAACTTTGGTAAATCGGAACTCCTGAATTTGACTCTAGGAGTGGAGGATCGGGAACTCCTGAGGGAGGCTACCCCATTCATATGGAGCCCGGGGGGTGTGAAAATCACGCCGACCTTGGGAGGCTGGTACCGAGCTATTTATCCACCGTTATTGAAGGATATCAAACGGGATTTGCGCGAGTGGAGGGGCCTCCGGAACTCGTGGCTAGGCAGGGTGGCCGCAGTTAAAATGATGACCCTTCCGCGGTTGTTATATTTCTTCCAAGCGATACCTCAGGCAATCCCTGGGGGTTTCTTTCGGGAGTTGAGGTCCTTGACTGGAGACTTCCTGTGGGAAGGGAAAAAAGCACGAGTCAGTAGGCATCTGTTATCGGCCCCGAGGTCGAGGGGGGCCTGGCATTACCGAATTTTCAACAGTACTACGAGGCAACGCAGTTACGTGTAATTAGAGATTGGCTCGAGAGGGTGAGGCCTCACAAGATAAGCAATGGGTGGCAATGGATAGAGCAGTAGCACATCGAAGTTTGCCGGAAATTTTATGGCTCCCAAAGGAGCATAGGCCCAAGCATGTTAAAAAATGTATTGGGAATGGCTAACCAAACGCGCCAACCTTACTTGCAAATTGTTCACAGGTGAGTCTGAGTTGAAAATAGTTTTTAATTAATTTCTTTATTTTCCAACTTAATTTTGGTTCATTGAATTAATCATATAGAGTTGACTTCACTTTTAGTTTTTCCCAGTACCAGTTCAGTGTTATTTTCACAGTACAAGTTCAGTGTTATTTTCACACCTTATAACGGATCAATTCTTGCTTCACTTTGAATTCCAGTGCATTGACTTTTATTTCAATTATTAGTTCTACTTGATAGTTCCTAACTCGACACGTGTTTCCCCACTGTTAATAACAATGGTTCCTCAGGAGATGGAACTTGTTTTACTAACCTGATTGATAATTTTTTACTCAATATCCATTTTTTGGTGATAGCTATGTGCGATATCTTTTTCCTCTTTATGAGAGATGTTGATTATTATGCGCATGACTTATTTTCTAAGTTTCAGTTTTCTTATGCCATGATAAGCGTGCAAGAAGTTTCCCGAGCGAGTGGTCGGTGACAACAGACATCAAGCACAACAACTATCATAGTAGAAACCTTTAACTATAAAAGTTGTCGCCAAGGGAGTGTTTTTTCTCAAAGGCTGAACACTGTTTCTTTTGTAGGCCCAAGGATATATATGAGAGCTCCATTACGAAACTGATGGCAGAAAACTGGGATAAACTGGTAAGGAACAAGGGGATCACAACCTTTCCCTCCCCCTTTACGCCCTTGTTTCACAATGGAGACTTCACCCCAGGGATGGAGGGAGGGGCATTTAGGCGATGGCAAGAGGGGGGCTGTAAGTGGTTGGGCGATATGTTTCAGGAGGGGAGGATTCTCTCCTTCAAGGAGTGTAAGAGGGAGTATGGGGTAAAGGAGGGAGAAAGACTCAGATACGCACAACTACGCCACTGGGCCCTTCACCCAGTGAATAAAGAGGCTGCAACAAGGGGGAAAACACGGTTTGAGAGGTTCCTTCTGCCCAACAACGGGCCCAAGGGGCTGATATCTAATCTTTATAAAATTTTGGATGATGCCACTGTTAGAAGTCCTTGGCCGTACATTGGGAGGTGGGAACAGATCTTGGGAAGGGTGATTGAGCGAGAAGAGTGGGAAAGATTATGGAGGAAGATTCCCAGGTTGGTCAAAGCATCTCAGCTGCAGGAGATGTGGTATAAAATCCTATTCGGGTGGCATTATACGCCAGCCCGCCTGCGGGAGATTTATCCTACTACGTCCGGGAACTGTTGGCGAGATTGTGGGATGGAGGGCACGACGCAGCATATTTGGTGGACATGTCCAAAAATTAGGCACTTCTGGTTAGAAGTTCAGTGGGCTCAGGAGCAGGTCTTTGGGCCGGAAAGTAGCAGACCTCCTGAGGTGGTCCTTTTGGGAATTGGGCGGCTCAGCAGTGCGGGGGGAGCCTAAATCCAGGGGGAAAGCAAGGGCGATCCTTATAACCGCAGCTATGACGGTAATAGCACAGAGATGGAAGAGTAAGGAGGTCCCTCTATTGCAGGATTTGTTGCAAAAACTCTGGGAAATTGTCGCACTCGAATGGGCAACATATGCGAAGTATAACAATTTATAGTCCTTCGCAAGGGACTGGGAGGAAACTTTGGCTTTTCCTAAAGACTATTTTCGGATTGGGTGTCGGCCCCAGCGCTTGCGATTACTGGACTTGTGCTAAGTGTCGGCAATGACCCAGGGAGATAATGGATCATGGACAAGGAGGAGCCGCTCCAGGGGAAAGTGGGGAGTGGGGATGTTGGGGGGTACCGTTTGTTAGTTATATCAGTGCAAACTTGGAGGGACTGGCCCATGAAGCCAATGGGCTATGGACAGACTGCTGCTGCCTATTGGGGGAAGGAGGGTGGGGAGGGGTTGGGGAATGCTTTTTCTATCTCTTGGTTCCTTTTCTTTGTGTTGAAAACTCAATAAAAAGAAGTAAAAAAAAAACAAAAACATGTTCATTCTTACAGGAAAAAAGAAGAACACACATCTTTCACAACTCAGGCAAATAAACACTCAATCTCTCATTCATACTTTCATACAAAAAAACCATAATGGCCTACTATATGTGGTTTAACAATTTCATCATACACCAATATTCACAAATCACTATTTAACATTTGTTTTCTCTGACCCTGTCCTCCTTCATAGTGTCATACACAGTTTGTTTTATAATTTTCAAACAGTTTGTGTGGTCGTCGACACGTGTTTCAGTCACTTTGGACAACAAATGACTCCTTTTCTTCTTAAGACCATCCTCAGGATGTAAGGCAAAATCAGGATGTCTTTGCCTCTCTCATGGACTGGCGTAAGCCATACCAAATCATTGTGTACCAACTCAGGGGATGTGGATAGATGTGGTGGAATCAATCCATTCACAGAAACCCAATATCCAATTAGACTGGGTCAGTTAACAGTCTTAACAGACATGCACCCTTTTTTCCTCTGCCACCCCCCTTCTGGATGGTAAATATGTGGTTGATTCTTGTAGAGAAGCTTCCTTAGCACACTGAGTGGTCACTATTAGTGATCCTTTTTTTCTGTTCTTTTTTTCGAATGCACCCATTTTCATTTAATATTCAGGTGATCCGGACGCTGTATCCATCTTTGTAAATATCCACACATCTCGAAAAAACAGACACAGAAGGCGGACTCCTTTTAATATACGTGTGGCCACTATAATGAAGATCGAAAATAGAAAGGGGACTGCACAAAGGGTCTAATAGTGTATCCGCATTCTATTCTAAATGATAGTGATATCTTCCCCTTGCTACACCTGGGCCCATTACTCTGACGGTCTGCATAAGTTAATAGTTCCAAACAAGTTTTCTCCTTTGATTGGAAGTAGTTGTGCCTGGTCCTTCACCGATTCCGGTTTGGCCACTACTTTCTCAGCTGCATATCGCTTTTATATTTATATTTCACAGTAAGGGTTTGCACTCATCTTTGGGTATACAGCTGGATAGGGGGACACATCAAGGGTGCCCCCTGTCTCCTTTGCTTTTTGCACTCTCAACTGAGCCCTTGGCAACACTTACACGATCAAGGCATGGACATAGGGGAATCCGTATAGCTGGACTGCCTCAGGTGATCTTGTATGCCAATGACACCTTGCTATATATCCGAGACCTGGAGATAAACCTCATCCCCATGATGTGCACACATTTTCACAATCTTCAGGGTACAGGGTCAATAGGGTCAGGTCAGAAATGTTCTGGTTAACTAACGCTACCATACGATTCCCTGATGTGCTGGGGTTTAGATGGGTCACCTCACGATTCAAATACCTACGTATCAAGGTTTCCAGAACGTTGAACTCTTTATGTGGACAACTATGCAGAGTACCTATCTCATCTTGCTGCAAAGCTGAGGGTATGGGCTTGACTCCCAATCTCGATGTATGCCTGCCTCTCAACTGAAAATGATGGTACTCCCCAAACTATTATATTTTTTTAGCAATATACCCATCTGCTCTGGCAGGGCGCTTTTTACAACACTGCAATCTCTGGTAATAGAATTTCTGTGGGGAGTTGTCACGATGAGCTGGGAAAGACTGGTGTAAACTTATGAGCATGGAGGGCTGGTAGCACCAGATTTGGAGCTGTACTGTCTGGTAGCCCAGGCACAATTTGTGAGATATTGGTATTCTCCTTCTAGGGCTGTGGTACATTTGCTGCTGGAAAGATAGCGCGTCGCCCATCAACCCAATATCAGTTATCTTTAGCAATAGATATGTGGACTCCTGCACCTTTGATCACCTGCGAATCACAGTAAACCCTGTGCTCAATGCGTTTCGCAGATGGGATATAGCACTTTTATAGAACAGAGGAATTCCATTGTGGAGTTTCACAGGTATTGCCCGGTCATTTGATGGGGATGTTTTTATGGCTTGGGATGAAGACGAACATGTAGTCCTTGGGGAATTTTCTCATTGGCTGACTTTATACACAAACTGGGCAATAATCCCACAATGGTACTGCATTACTATCGTATGAGAGCAGCGTTTAGACGGCAGTGGCCTTCCTTCCCACAGGAACCAGAGACACAACCATGTATAGATTTAATTGTTACTGGAGAGATTTGGGATCTGAACTGACTGACTTACAGTAAAGAAATGTCTGCCTCCTCACTTAAAGTACAATAATCCAATTCAAGATTCTGAATAGATTACACTATACACCAGCAAGGATTGCAAAATGTATGCTGGGATCAGTGAAGCTTGTTTGAAGTGTAGAGCATCACCGGCGAACTTTATACATATGTATTGGGAATGTCCATACATTATATTATTATGGCAACAGGTAGCTAGAACTCTTATTACTGCCCACATTGTCACATTACTACCACATCTGCCCACATTGTCTCTGATCAAATATTTACTGGGGAACATAGGCAAGGTCTCAATAGTCACCTGGAGGCTCTTAAACGGGCATGAATTGTTGCTAATTAATTAGTGTATATTAAGATGCTGGAAGTCAAATACGGCTCCACGTGTTCAGAATGGCTGAAAGACTTGTTCTATATACTACTGAGAGGGAAGAATCCTATATGGCCACAGTAACATGGGCTTGTAGACTCAAGGGCATCTGGAATCGATCACGGGTATACCCGGCATTGACAACAAGGCCGGGTGAGGGGAAAGCATTGCAATCTAATGTGTGTGTTGGGTGGGGCGGAGATAGAGGGATATTCAAGGTATGGAGATGTGTTTGTATGGTGAGCCATTATACTACCTTTTGTGAAGAAACATACTTTGAATGCTTTGTTTCTAGTATTGTTTTATGTTTGTTATGAATTTATGGATGCAGTGAGCCACCTAAACTGTACTTATTTAGACTTTTTCTTATGAAACACAGATTTATATGTGTCTGTCTGCTTCTTTGGACTCAACACTCATATACACCTGTATGTATGTAACTGTAGATTGTAGGGTTGTCCTCGTGGGAACACCTATAAGTTACCATTGATTATATATTCATCTCATTATACCAGTAGTTGTAACCAATTTACTTGAATACATGGGGTTTTTACCCCATAAGAGTGCATTAAAGGGGGCGCCGGTTGGCAGCAACTGGCTTGTGGTTAGTTTTGTCCTTCTGTCTCAGGTGGCCTTGAGACTTTTTCCCCCATTTGCACTTGAAGTCACGTGAATCTGAAAACTTGATTGAAACTATGAGAGTAATGAAAACTCAATGAACAATTAGTGCCCCCCTAAACCCTCCCTCCCCCTCTACCTTACCATTGTACAGGTGAAAATTCCAGTTATGTTGTAATATATTGCTGAACCTGTAGGTCATGGTAAATATATTACAGTCATGTCTGCCAAGTTTCAACATTTCTTTTATTTTTTTAAAGTACCAATCTTGGTCCAGCAATCACTGAACTCCTACAGGTTCCAAGACAATGTCCTGGGCAAATCCCCAGAGTCAATTTTAGGAGAATTCCAGGTTATTTTACAGTTCCATTGGAATGAAGGGAGAAAGTTAAAGGGCCATCCACTTTAAGAGGTGTAAGACCGTTTGACCTGTAAGAGTGTCAAAGAAGGATGCAGACACAAGGGTGGCATGTTTATTGCTATATTTATTTTATTTATTGCTTTGGTTATACAAACCCTTCACAATACAAAAACAGCAGTAGATGAAATCAAAAGTATGTTAAAAAGTAGAGGCACAATACAATCAATCAATTTAAAAGTCACAACATATAATGAAGGTAAGAGATAGATGAACAAGAATTGATCAGGTTTAAATCAGTGATACAAAAAAAATAATTTGATTAGTTCAGTACATTGGTAATACATGTTTTTATAGAGATATCTAAAAAACGTTCATTACTATTTAAAATTCACTCCCAGAACCACTCGTTGTTTAAAAAAGAAACCTCACGGACAAAACGACCAAGGAGGTTGCAGCGAAGATCTGTCAGGACAGGGCATTCTAGAATCGAATGAAAAAGAGTTAACATTCGATGCATAGTTACAGGCCCTCTCCGAGCAAGGAATGCCCTGTCTTGCACCAGCAACCTCCTTAGTAGGAAAAAGATTACATTTAAAATAATTCAAACATATCAAATCTGTGTTGGCTAGATGGGTGTTGTCTTAATTAAAAAGGAAACTTATTTAAAGCTCTTATTTCTTATTTGAGGTGATATATAAGACAACAGCACATAGCTAAATCTCTATTCCTAATCCAATCAAATTAGAAAAAGGAGATTATGCTAATTGATGGAGTCATCAGAGCTAGAGGGTCTAGATTATATTCTCTCGTAATTAACAATGTGTCATGAACCCAATCACTCAGAACTTTACAGGAACTTTTGAACAATACCATACGCAGTTCAAACAGAATTTTCAGGGGGCTGCATAATAACTTTTAATAGTTGCAGTCTCCTCCAGTTGGAATGGCCTTAAGAGAAATCAAACCCATCTCGTGTCGGAGAACTGCAATGGGAGTTCCCTTAGGCACTAAGAGCACCTTCTTCAACAACAAACTCGAGTTTGTCCCATTAATTAGTGAGCAGCCTTGTATATGCCCCATAAAGCAGACGTGGAATTGACTTTTGATAATATTTCAAGACCGTGAGAGCTGAAAATCTTCCATACTTTTTATCAAAGTCTGATAATTCAAAATAATTTAATCTGATTTGGTTTTTCATCTTAAATCCATTCGAACTGAGCATCTTTCAAAGATTTCAACTCCTAATTATTTAAAATTAGGAACCAATTCCAAGCGTGTGTGGTTTATAGACTATTTCAGATGCATTCTCCTTTTTATTGTGTAGTTTGGCATGACTATTTTGGATTTAGGCACATTCAATGGTAGCAATTAACTCCTATTTTACATCGTTAAATCTGTCAGTGATCTTTGAAGACCCAGTGGGGTCAGGTCGAATAGGACTGCATCATCTACATAAGCAAGATAATTCATTACCAGGTCTCCCAGTTTGGGTGGGAAATTGTTTATTTTCCAAAGGGCCTTTGCCAGCTCATTGATGTAAAAGTTAAATAAGAACAGGGCTAACACATAGCCCTGACGTAAACTGCAGAGTGTTTATCCATCTGGAAAAACTGCCCTTTTGATCAAAGAAAATCTTCGCTTTGGTGTCCGTGTCTAAGGCAATTAGCATGCCGATCAATCCAGGACGACACCCAAAATCATGCAGTTTTTGACAGAGAATGGAACGATTTACTCAATCAAAAGCCTGAGATATATCTAAGAAGGCACAATAAATTACCCTTTTTTATTGGATTGCCTTTGATTGCAGCAAATGACCTGCAAAGCATTTATGAGAGGTATTTATGCAAGGTCTAGAGCCAGATTGGTATTCATCAATGCAGCCATTTTTTTATGCCCAAAGCTACAGTTCTCTCAAAATTGATGCCTCAAAGACTGTACTCGAGGAATCCAGCAATGAGATAGTTCGATGGAATTAACATATTGCCCTTCTTGTAAATAACACAATCAAAGCTTTCTTCCAAGAAGAGGGGCCATCATTGGACTTCACAATGTCCTGGAAAAATACATTCAGGAGAGTGCACCAAAGGTTAATGTTGGATTTCAGAGTAGCATTAGCCAAGCTGTCAGGTCCTCGAGCGTTTAAGGCTTTGCTATAGACATTTTATTGATAGAGATGTGGACAGTGAGGGTTCTTTTACTAAGAGGGTTTTCCCTGAGTCAAACTATTACTAAATGATCTATCAGAATGTTCGTCCGAATTAAAGTCCACCGTCCTGTGTAACAACCTACTTCTATCCCTTACACTACAACTAAAGAATAATATAATACAACAGAAAGTTCCTTCCCCAGGAGAATGACTCCATTCCCTTGGTATACGCGGATGTTCCCAAAATGTTCTCATGCAAAAAGATGCCAGGTGGAATGACTCCCTTCCCCTGACTTGAGGTTCTAGCACTTTGTACAGTCAACTTTCTGGACTTGGAGAATATCTCCCTTGTCCTGGTACTGGTCTGCACTCTCCAATACAGTTCACAACAAAGGCCAGGGGAAATTATTCCCTTTCCCTGGCGTCTATTCAGTGTAATTGAATGGATTTAGTTCTCACCAGAAGGACTCCCCCTTCTCCTGATGTACAAGAGGTCTTTTTCAACTTGGGTTTTATCAGCAAAGTCCCAAGTACTTCTCTGAACTTCAGTGGTCTGATCTCCATCACAAGGAAGGTGTGGTCCCAAACCCTTCTCCGATAATCAGTGGGCATATTCCTGCCTCTGAAGTGAGGATGGTTTCCTCTGATGCTTTTTTGGACTTGTATCAATATATCACGGTTCCAAACCCTACTCGGGTGGTCAGTAAAGCTTATCTTTGCCACTTGGATGAAGATGATTTCCCCTGATGCACTCTTCGCCTTGTTTTGGGTCCCCGACCCTGGATAGGCATTACGCTCACTCCGGCATGAAGCAGAGACCTCTCTACCACCACTCCCCCCCATAGGTCCCTACCGGTCCACCCGTGCTTCCCATTACCTTCTGGGACTTCCTTGCACTGCACAGGTCTCTCCAGGGACTGGGATCCGTCTTTTTCCCACTTCCTGCACCAGTCTGCTTCGTTACTGCATCTGCAGCGACTCTGACTGTCGTGGGTTCTTGCAGTCTCAGCAGCGTTAGGGGGATCACATGGTCATGCCACTGCCTCGCCTGCTTCCTGCTGGGCTTAGTACTGCCAACACAGGACCTGTCACTGACTTCTCAGCTACTCGCAGGCATCCTCTGCAGAGTCCTATTTTCAGGTTGAAATCAGATTTCGAAACTCCTGGGTTCTCCAACAAGGATGGAAGACGAAGATGCAGAGTCTTTTTTCTACTTTATAGGGTTTACTCCACACCAGCTTAACGTCAACATGTTGTCAATAGCCCCTTGGTATTCCTTAGGGCTCCTGTGAGCCACATCGTCTCAGTACTAGCATAGTCAGTACTCCTAATATATTCTGATAAAATCACCCTAGAAATCACACTATGGCAAAAAAAAGGAACCCAAGGGGCACAGTTACGTCTAGACTCCTTATGGGCAAGCCAATAACAAACCTTAGAAAAGGTACAAAGGGACGTAATGGCAGGGGGGCTTCAGAAGTCATTCTAGCCACCGGAAAGAAATCAAGGAACCAAAAATGTCAGGGGGCAAAATGCACAAACTTAAAGGGTACCCAAAGAGTGAACTTAGAATCCCCAAGATAGCAATTTTGGCTTAGCAGCTGGTTGTGGCATGTGCGCTGTAGATGGGTGCTGCCTTGTCATCGGCAGCACACGTGGTCTCATCTTTCCATTGTTGCCCACTCGGGCTGCAATACACTGGAAAACTCGCCTCTCTACCTCTGGCTACTCTTACAGCAAAACATTTGCAATACACCCCTTTTGTAATATCCCATTACCAGGCCACCAGCTGGAGGACTAATGCAAGCAAGGGACTATAGGACTTTGGCCCTCTACCCACTGCCCCCCCCCGCCACCTAAAATATTGAAGTTTACAATCAACTATCTTCGAAAAATTTGATGTCTGCCCTCTGCTATTTTAGCATCTATTGTCATGGATGGTGTGGGGGTAGAGGTGGAAGGTGGCCAAGACTAGAATTTCTTTTCCCCACAGAATGGGGAGTCGGAGGCTGCAGTCCCATAACTCTTAATACTATTTGTGCTTACTGTACACTTTACGTTTTGTACATCATGTATAGAGGTGGCATTCCTGGTCTCAGTCACGGGGCATCCATGTTGGGATTCATGAGCAGAGAGGTGAAAAATGGCGATAGAGGTTCTCCTAGTCCTTGCTCTCACTCTGTCACAACTGGCTGAGATAGCCTGCTCTTGAAGGTGGGTCAGTAAACATGGATTGCTAAAAGATAGCTCTCTATGAAACGTTAGAATGTTTTAAAAGCCCTATGTGTGCCTCAATGCGCAGGTCTTAGCCTTTCATCAGCAAACGACACACCAGTTCCATCATGTTATTTTTTCCGCTTGAGGCAGTTGTAGAGACAAACAAGTTGTGTTTTTCATACAGTAGAAACTATCTGCATAAGCACGGGTTTGACTGTACTAAGCTTTGAAGTAGCGAAAGCTGTAATATCATGGGAAATTCTAGTGTGGTATAGGCTGGGAGGGTGATGAGGAACATGTGCGAGGAACATCGAGTCGAAAGAACATTACCTGGGGTAATTGATTGTGTCCTACCACATACTCCTCATAGCCGATAGACTCCCAAAGCAGTGTTTGTTTTGTTGGAGGGAGTAAGAATTTACTCAATGGTTTTCATGAACCAAATGGAGAACACCTGTTTCAAAAGCTTCCATCCTGACAGAGGGAAAAATTAAGGCAGTAGTGCTTTGTGAACATGTGTATAGTAGACCAAGTAGCTGCCTCACAAATGTTTTTGATCGGGACACTTCTTTGTAGAGGTATCCATGCCCCTGGTGGAATGGGCCCTTAAACCTTCTGGAGTATCCTTGTCCGCCAGTCTGTAGCATTCTGAAATTGCCAGAATGATCCATTTGGATAAGGTCTGTTTAGTCACAGCCTGACCCAGTTTGGGACCTGGATAGCCTATAAAAAGTTGATCATCAATACAAAGTTTGGATAATCTAGATATGTAGAAGCTTAGAGCTCAATGTGGATCCGATCTGTGTAATCTCTCCTCTTTGCCAGGGTGAGGTGGAGGATAGAAGGTGAGCAATATTTTTTGTCCTACATGAAAATCTGAAATGATTTTAGGTAAAAATTAAGGCTTAACTCTCAGGAACACCTTATCCTTGTGGAAAATAGTAAAGGGTGCCTGCAATTTACTCACTCTATGGGCTGAAGTTAATGCAACCAAGAGGATAGTTTTAAATTTAGCAATCTTAACGGACATGAATGTAGGGGTTCAAAAGTTGCACACAAGAGATTTTAGTACCAGATTAAGGTCCCACATTGGAACCTGGAAAGGAGAGGGGGAAAACACACTGGTGAGTCCCTTTAGAAATTGTGTCACCAGTGGGATGTTGAAATATGAAGATTACTCTGACAAGCGCTTAAATATGGCTAGTGCCGATAAATGGCCCTTAATTGTTCCAACCTGGAGCCCCAGATTGGCTAGGTATTGCAGAAAATATAACACTTCTGGTGTTTTACATAGTAAAGGGTCTACATTTTTGTCCTTGCACTAGCTGCAGAATTTGTTCCAACGGCAGCGGCACACAGTTTGTTTCTGGCCTTCTGGCCGAAAGCAAAGTCTCCATTACATCATTCGGGTTGTCCCAATCCTTTATCTCAGCTTCTCAGAAACTATCCGTGAAGGCTGAGTGTTTTGACCTCTGGATGGAGGATCTGTCCCACACTCACGAGAGAAGGTCCTTTCTTAGTGGAAGACATATTGGAGGGCAGGTGGACATGTCCAGAATGTCCGGGTACAACGTCCTCCTGGCCCACTCCAGGGCAATTAGGATCATGTGCTGTCCAAACTTTCTCAACCTCCTGATCACGTGAGGATTGACGGGAACTGGAGGAAACACATACAGGGGCGGAAATCCCCAGTCCACCACGAACAGGTCTCCTAGAGCTCCTCTAGGAGGGAATTCCCAGGTGCAGTATAGTTCACACTTCCAGTTGACACTGGTCACAAAAAGATCCACTTGCGGGGTTCCTCAAAGGGTGAAGATCTCTTGAAGGACTTCCTGAGCTAGCTCCCACTAATGGGAAAATGCTCTGCCTGCTCAGAGCATCCGCCGCCGTGTTCTCCTCTCCGGCTAGGTGAACTGCCGATAGGGAAATTACTTCTTGAATTGGCCAGTACTAGAGCTGCATTCCCTCTCTGCACAGTGGTAGTGACCCTACACCTCTCTTGTTGAGGTAGTACATGCCCACTGTGTTGTCTGTCATTATCAGGACATTCTTTCCCCGTAAAGAGGGCAGATAGGCCGTCAGCGCTAGTCTGATTGCCCTCAGCTCCAAAATATTGATGTTTAATTTGGACTCCGATGGAGACCAGAGACCGCTGATGGTCAGATCGTTGGTGTGGGCTGCACACCCCATGAGTGAGGCGCCCGTCATTACTGTTATCTCCGGCCATGGTTGCCAAAAAGGTTCTCGCTTCAGAATGTTGTCCACGTAGGCCCACCACAGAGATCCTGTGCGACCCTGCTTGGAACCTGAAGTAGATCTGACATGTTGTCCGAGAATTGAGACGATTGTGTCCAGAGAGCCCATTGAAGGGATCTCATTCTCAGGTGAGCCTCTGGCAACAAATAAATGCAGGATGCCATGAGGCCAAGCAACCTCCAAAAAAAAAAATAATCAAAGGCCGGGAGACACTGGGCAGTCTGAAATTTTGAGACCATCTGCAGAATGTCTTGAGCCCTCACCTCAGTGGCAAGCTCTATCCCAAGGATGTATCCAGTACAGCCCGATAAACTGGAGCTTTTGAGAAGGTGTCATATGGGGCTTCCTGTAATTGAGGGAGAAGCCCCGTCTGTGAAGAGAGTGCCAGGTGACGTTGAGATGATCCAGAACGTGTTTGGGAGAACACATCCTGATCAGCCAATCGTCCAGATAGGGTAGACGTGAATCCCCCCCTCTCCTGAGACTTGCTGCCACTACTGCCATCAGGTTGGTGAAAAACCCTCAGGCAGAGGTCAGCCCGAAAGGCACAACTCGAATCTGATAATGAGAACCGCCAACGGCGAACCTCAAGTACTTTCTGTGCTCGAGATGGATTGGCAGGCTCAGGAAAGCAAGTATTCTGAAGGTCCATCTAATCCTGGAGTTGGCGGGCCTGAAGGATCTGAGAAAGTGTGACCATCTTGAATGTGTCCTTCCTGAGGAACTTGTTCCAGTATCTCCAGTCCAAGATGGGTCTCAGTCCTCAGTCTTTCTTGGGAATTAGGAAATATGGAGAGTACCATCCCTTGTTCCTCTCTGCTACAGGCACTGGTTCTATAGCGCCTTTCTCTAGCAGGGTCAAGATTTCCTGCACAAGGAGCGCATCTGGAACCCTTAAGGAGTGGCTCCCCGGTGGATGGATCTGAGGTCTCTGAATGAAGGGGAGGCAGTAACATTGGGCTACGGTTTCCAATGCCCAAACCTGCAAAGTAATGTCTCGCCATTCTTTCAAATGCCAAGACAGTCTGCCTCCCACTGATGTTTCGTGACTCAAGACCTCAGAGGTTTTGAGGCGGCTGATGCAGTGGCGGTTAGTAAGGATGCTCCTGCTTGAGCGGTCTTAGCACCTCTCTCTCATCCACCACAAGGGAATTCTTTTTGGCCTCTTTGAGCAGCCATTCCTCTCTCTCTAATAACTGAGGAGTATTAGCGAAAAGATCTACCCCTCCAAAGCTGTCCACTGGGGCGAAAGGGCTAAGGCTGCCTAATCGCAGCACCCAAGGATATGGCTGCCGCCTTTGAGGTCTGCATCTTCAGCCTTGTTGCCAAA
Source organism: Ambystoma mexicanum (assembly GCF_040938575.1). Taxonomy (NCBI): domain Eukaryota; kingdom Metazoa; phylum Chordata; class Amphibia; order Caudata; family Ambystomatidae; genus Ambystoma; species Ambystoma mexicanum. The sequence goes on from NC_090923.1 coordinate 647,667,692, forward strand.
TGGTGAGACCCGTCAAAAAGGCATGTTAAGGAGTCTGGACTGCACATCTGACGCAAATCGTGACTACCTCAACCACGCAAATCTGCGTATTATGGTGCTAGTTGCCAGGGCTCTGCTGATGCTGTCAGCAGAATCCAGACTCCAATGAAGTAACTCGTACATGGCTTCTTTGCCGCCTCTAACAATAGCCAAGAACCAGTCTCTCTCCTCCCCCTCGGGAATGTGCTCTGCAGACATGGAAATACAGTCCCATAAAGTGAATGAGAATTTTGCTAGTGCACATGTAGAGTTGGCTGATTTAAGAGCCATGCTCCCTCCAGAAAATCCCTTCCTTGCCCATGCATCTACTCTTGTAATCCCTATCCGGAGGAATAGTTGGAAAAGCTGTATACTTTAAAGTTACGATAGCTGCCTGTACCACCAGACTCTCTGGAGAGGGGTGTTTTGATAAGTAATTGGGGTCATTACTAGATGGGTGGTATTTTTTTAGTAATCAGATTTTTGTTTACTGCCGGACTCCCAATTTGCTGCCACTGTTTTTTGGAGAGTGATGTGAAATGGTAAAATGGGATCCATTTGCAGACCCTTATCAAGGATGTCCGTTAGATCATCCTGCTCATAGGGGAGGGTAGGCCTACTCCACCACAAGTAGTCTACAACTTTAGACATTGTCTTTATGGTGCATCTGCATGCTCACCAGCTTCAGGTCTACCAAATTCTAGCTCTGGTGAGGTGTCTACCCCACTGGCCGTTTGCAAATTGTCAAAGATCTTGTAATCTAGACTCATCAGAAATAAAACTCTCAGGCACATTTGGTGTACAATTTTCAAGCACAAATGGCGCATCATTATCCGATGCCTCATTTTACTTATATATTGAGGTGAGAGATTTGAAGTAATTCTTCCTAGGTAAAGGAGAACAAGTTACTTACCAACTGTAATGTTCTTTCGACTGGATGTTCCTCCCACATATTCCTCACCTTATGATATTCGTATCTCGCCAGCTTCGCTGCTTTGGAAAAATAATTCTCGGCAGAGGGCGCCGTGCACAAGGCCGTGGCGTCTATGTCCCTCAACGGGCTCCGTAATGCTTCGATGTCACCATCAGTAAAAGTATCTTGTGTTGCGCCCATTGGCTTCAGTTCTGTTTTTTCGAGGAAATATCCGAGGAACACCCAGGCGTGCCTCATGACTGAAAACTCTTCGTGAGAGACAAGTGTAAATAATGCAAACTGTACTGCGGGGTAGGATGGGAGGGGCGATGAGGAATACGTGGTCAGAACATCCATATGAAAGGATGTTACAGTTGGTAAGTAACTTGTTCTTCGAATGGATTGTGTCCGCCCACGTATTCCTCATCTTATGATAGACTCCCATTGTAGTGGACATTTTTTGGAGGTGGGAGTACTAATTATTTCTATCATGGACTGAATGCAGTACCGCTTTAGCAAATAATCCTTCATGGGAAGAAGAGGCATCTAAGCAGTAATGCTTAATGAAGGTATGCATTGATGCTCATGTTGCGAATGAACAAATATCCGCTACAGAGACTCCCCTCTTCAGAGCCGCCGAAGTAGCCATACCCCTTGTGGTATGGGCTCGGAGCCCATCCGGCGGATCCTTTCCGGCCAATCTGTAGCACTCAACTATAGCTATAATGATCCAGCGGGATATGGTCCGTTTTGTCACTGCTAATCCCAATTTATGGCCAGTATAACGCACAAAATGTTGGTCATCCTGACATTCTTGATATATAAAAACAGAGCCCTTTTTGGATCCAGTCTATGAAACCTCTCCTCTTCTTTGCCCAAATGAGGAGGGTAGAAGGTTGGTAGTATGATTTTTTGTGACAAGTGAAAGTCAAACTACTTTTGGTAAGAAAGATGGTTTAACCTTGTCCTTGAGAACAGTAGTGTATGGAAATTTGCATGCAAGAGCCTGCAACTCAATAACCCTGCGGGCTGATGTTAAGACCACAAGGACAGTTTTTAATGTTAGAAGCCTCAAGGGACAAGCATGCAGAGGCTCAAAAAGTACACAATTTAGAAACTTGATTTAAATCCCAAGTCGGGACAAGAAAAGTGACTGGAGGGTACACATTAATGAGCCCTTTCAGGAACTGGATGATTATCGGAATTTTCAAGTAGGAAACCTCTTCAGGAGCGCTTGAAAATGGACAGCCAAATAACCTTTTATCGTTGCAATCTAGAGCCCCACATTGGCTAAATGTAACAGGAAAGAAAGCACTATAGGTGTGGCACATTGGAATGAATCCACATTATCTTTGCACCAGTAACTGAATTTATTCCAACAACACCGGTACGGAAACTTAGTTGCTGGTCTTCTGGCCGAAAGCAAAATCTCCAATTTGGAGGTCCCAATCCTTATATCTCAGCCTCTCAGAAACCATGCGTGAAGGCTGAGTGTCTTAACCTCCGAATGGAGAACCCAACCTTGCTCTTGCGAGAGAAGATCCTCTTTGTGGAAGACTTATCGGAAGGCAGTTGGACATGTCCAGAAGGTCGGGATACCACGTCTTGCTTGCCCAATCCGGGGCAATTAGGATCATGGTTTTCCTGAACTTTCTCAACCTCCCGATTACGTGAGGAATCACGGGGACCGGAAGAAACACATACATAATTGGGAATTCCCAGTCCACTACAAATGCGTCTCCTAGAGCTCCTCCTGGGGGAAATTCCCTTGAGCAGTACTGATCGCACTTTCGGTTGACCGAGGTCGCGAACAGATCCACCTGACGGGTTCCCCAAAAGGTGAAGATCTCTTGAAGGACTTCCTGAGCTAGTTCCCACTCATGGGATACTATGCTCTGCCTGCCCAGAGCATCCGCCGCTGTGTTCTGCTCTCTGGCTAAGTGAACTGCTGACAGAGATTCATTCTTGTATTGCTCAGAACCAGTGCTGCATTGCCTTTCTGCACAGTGGTAGTGACCCTACACCTCCTTCCTTGTTCAGGTAGTACATGGCCACTGTTGTCCGACATTATCAGGACATCCTTTCCCTGTACAGAGGGCAAGAAGGCCTTCAGCGCTAGTCTGATCGCCCTCAGCTCCAAAAGGTTGATGTGTAGTTTGGACTCCGATTGAGACCAACGACCGCTTATTGTCAGATCGTTGGTGTGAGCTCACCACCCCGTGAGTGTGGCGTCCGTCACTACTGTTATCTCTCGCCATGGCTGCCAAAAAGATTCTCCTTTGAGGATATTGTCATTGCAAGCCCACCATAGTAGATGCTGAGCAACTGTATTCGGGACTTGCAGAAGGTCCGGCATACTCCAAGAATTGGGACCACTGAGTCATGAGGGCCCATTGAAGAGATCTCATGCTCAGTCGAACCTCTGGGACTAGCAAAATGCAGGACTCCACGAGCAACCTCAAAAAATCGTAGGCCGGTAGACACTGGGCATCTGGAATTTTGTTACCATCTGCAGAATGTGGAGATCTCTCACCTAGGGAGGCGAGGCTTTGCCAGAGGAAGTATCCAGGACTGCTCCGATAAACTGGAGTCTTTGGAATGGTATCATATGGGACTTCTTGCAATTGAGGGAGAAGCCCAGCTTGTGTGGGGAGTGGCAGGTGATTGCAAGATGTTCCTGAGCTTGTTCGTGGGAACAAGCTCTTATCAACCAATCACCCAGGTAGGGATAGACGTGAATCCCCCCACCTCTCCAGAGATTCCCTGCCACAACCGCCATCAGCTTGGTGAAAACCCTCGGGCGGAGGTCAGCCCGAATGGCAGAACTCTAAACTGAAAGTGAGAATCGCGAACCTCAGGTACTTTCTGTGCTTGAGTTGGATTGGCACATGAAAGTAAGCATCCTGAAGGTCCAATGATACCAACCAGTCAGAGTTGGAGAGCCTGAAGGATCTGAGAAAGGATCACCATCTTGAACTTGTCCTTCCTGAGGAACTTGTTCAAATTTCTTAAGTCCAAGATGGGTCTCTTCTTTGGGATGAGAAAATAAGGGGAGTACCAACCATTGTTCCTCTCCGCTACAGGTACATGTTCTATTGCACCTTTCTCTAGCAGGGTTAAGATTTCCTGCAACAGGAGCGGATCTGGCTCCCGGTGGATGGTCCCAAGGTCTTTTTAGGAAGCAAAGGCAGTAACCTTGAGCTACTGTTTCCAGTGCCCAGGCATCTGAAGTAATGCTCTGCCATTCGTTCAGATGCTGTGAGATTCTGCCTCCCACCGGGGTCTTGTGTGCTAGGGTCTCAGAGATTTGGAGGCGGCTGCAGGAGCAGCTGAGGGCAAAGATGCCGCTGCTGAGGCTGATTTTGAACCTTTTCCTTGTCCACTACGAGGGAAATTTCTTCTACCTTTCTGTGCGGCATGTCCTCTTCCTCTACCAAATGAGGAGTAGTATCAAAAAGAACCTCTGCAGGAAGATGAGCCTGAATAAGGTTTTTGAGGCTGTCGCATAGAGGCGCTAAGTGACTTAGCCACCGTCTTGGAGGTCTGCAGTTTTTCTCAGCTCTCATCAGCTTTACTAACGAACAGCCTTGAGCCGTCGAAAGGCATGTCGAGTAGCCTGGCCTGCACATCTGGTGCAAACCCTGACTTCCGCAACCACGCAAATCTGTGCAGTACTGTGCTTGCAGCCATGATCTGCTGATGCTGTCAACAGTATCCAATCCAGATTGGAGACATTCCCCCATTGCCTCTTTTCATTTTCACAATATTCAGAAAGCCTTCAATTTCTTCGCCTTCTGGAATATGATCAGCCGCCGCCTTTACGCAATCCGACAGGGTATAGGTAAACTTGGCCAGGGTACAGTTAACATTTGCAGATTTAAGGGCCATAATGCCTGAGGAAAATACCTTCCAGGCCCAAGAGTCCACTTTTTTATCCTCTATCTGGGGGATGGATGGATAATCCGACTGTCTCGTGGAAGTAGCGGCTTGTACCACTAGACTTTCTGGTGTAGGATGCTTAGTCAGAAAATCAGGGTCAGTGTCTAATGGTCTATATTTTTTTGGAAGGTCTTTATTGACTGCTGCAACAGACTCAGGAGTCTCTCAATTTGTAACCACTATTCTTTGAAGAGCCCTATGAAAGGGAAGAACTGGTTCTTTTTGGGGGCCCTGGTCCAGGATGTCGGTCATATCATCCTGTTCAAAGGTTGGTAAAGACCTGCCCCAACCCATACATTCAACAACTCTGTTCATCAAGTACCTGTACCCTGAATCTGCATGTTCTGCAGGATCAGGTTTTTGAAATTAACTCAGGTGACGCATCAATGCCACTGGCAGAGTGAAGGGTATCACAGAGGTCTCTAAATCTTGACTCTGGGTCAATCGATTCCTCTGGCACATCTCTAGTACCAAACTTTACTCCAAAAGGAGATATTTCTTCCTCCGAGGCACTTTCTTCCTCAAATATCGAGGACATAGACAAAGTCTGATTTAGGTAAAGGTGTATACCTTTTCTCTGTTTGGGAATTTGTCTCGAAGGAATCAAAGGACTTCGAAAAAGTATCCGATTTCTCTTTCTGCTTCGGCGTTGAGGTATTCGGCACCGATGGCGTCGAACTCGTAGAGTGCTTCGACGATTTACGTCTCTTTGCCATTACCAGGGAATCACACGAATCTCAAGAAGCCTTTGACGTTTTAACGTTGGGTCGAGATCGTAGAGTTTTCTCCTTATTACTGGACTTGGCCTTAGTAGTTTGACTCTCCTGCATCCTCCAAGGTAGCAACGGGGTCTGGCTCTTTCGAGGTTTCTTCGAGGGGGTTGGGCTGCATTCTCAAAGACCTTCATCATTTGTTTTTTGAATTCTTCCCATTTTCTTGGTGAATCCTACCTAGTCGGACACCTTACAAATTCGGTAGATGTGTCAGACGAAGAGGAAGGAGATCTGTGTCTCCTCTTCATCTTCTTTGAGGAAGAAGATGAAGAACACCTCGATCTACTACGTGATCGGGATCTCTTCGAATGCGTGTGCTGATCCGAATCTCTCGACTGACTTTTTATGTTTTGAAGAGGCCTTGGAAGCTTCCCGCCCCACTGCCAATTTACCTTTTCTCTCATGAAGAGCTTTCTCCGTCATCGTCTGACAGGAGCCACAGTCGCCGGTCTGATGGTCCAAACCCAGGCACCAAAGACAAACGCGGTGGGGGTTAGTGAGCGACATTTTAGAGCCGCAGTCGACACATTTTTTGAACCCCGTCTTGGGCGTAGAAGACAACATTTTCTTGAAGAAAATTCGAAGCGCGCTTTAACAAGAGTGAAGCAATCAGAAAAATGGAACTGAAGCCAATGGGCGCGACACAAGCTACTTCTACTGATGTGACGTCGATGCAGTACAGAGCCTGTCAAGGGACATCAACACCACAACCTCTTGTTGGAACACAGAGCCCTATGCCGAGAAAACTTTTTCCAAAGCAGCAAAGCTGGCAAGATACGAATCTCATGCAATGAGGAATACGTGGGAGGACACAATCCAATCGAAATCTATGTTTTGTCTGGAATAGGCATCGAAGGCTTAAGAAATTGTGAACTCGACGATCGAGGAGCCGTAGAAACCTTTACCGAAATCTTTTTCAACTTAGATGGCATTGAAGGAGCCATTGGTTTAGATCAATTGGTCAACAGCACTGCCGGTCTCGAGGGCACCGCTGGCGTTGAAGGCGTTGCTGGCGTCAATGGTGTTGACAACCTCAAATCGACTTAAGTTTCGACCAACAGCTCAAAGGACCCTTGGATGATTTCTCATCTCGTCGAGGCCTCGACGGCTCTCGATGCAGATATTCCCTTCGTCCCGGGCTTGAGGGCGCGCAGGATTTGGCTCGAGCCCTTTCCTTACTGGCTATTTTGGAAGACGCGGTAGGAGCATGGCATACTGAGTGTTTTTGCCTCAAATATTTTCAGCGTTTCTGACCTAAATGCTTCCCATTCGGCCCGTGTGAAGGTTTTTGTGGGACAAGATACCCTTCTCAGGGGATGTGTGACGACAAAGTCGAAGCAGGCAAACTGTGCTGCCACTTTTTCGATTTCCTCGACGACGATTAGGAGTGGTGGGGGCCACTCCTCGATCTGGATATTTTAACCTTCTTCCTTCGAGGAGAGTTGTCTCTTGGCTCGTCCATAGGTTTTTTTCGACGGGTTAGACGATGGCGATATTTTGGGGTCTTTACCTACCGCCAATTTCCCCTTTCACTCCTTCAGAGCCTTTCTGGTCATAGACTGGCATTTGGAGCAGGCCGAGGTCTTGTGCTCCACACCGAGACATCACAGACATATTCGATGTGGGTCGGTTATCGAGTCGCAGTCTCAACGCTTCTTGTACCTGGTCTTCAGGGTAATAAGTGTCAAGGAAGAAGACATTTTCGCAATTAGAACTAATGAAGCGCAGTGCGTTTCTCGATGCGTAAGCTTACTCGGAAAAATGGAATTGTAGCCAACAGGCGCTGCGTGTGCTATGTATATCTTCGATGACATTATCCTCGAGACAGAGTCCGCCGAGGGACATCAAGTCTACCACATCGACGCACAGCGCCCTCTGCCGAAAGCACTTTTCCGAAGCAGCTGAAGCTGTATATCGAATATCAAAGATGAGGAATACGTGGGAGGACACAATCCATTCGAAGTATATGATTTACTTGGAATGGTTGGGTGGGTGTTGTGAAAGAGGGAGCTAAAGGACTAGAGAACCTGAATCACTATGAAAGCAATTTTTACATTTCTCCTTTGTCCTGCTCTTCCTCCTTCCCAAATGGTTGGTAGCAGACTAAAAACTCAATAAAATGCAAATTTGAGAAGAGAGCTCATATAAAGGAAATGAATCAAGCTAACAGGTTGCAAGCACCATTTGGCCAAAAAATCATTACTTTGTGACAATGCTTCAAAAGAATGTTTGCAAAAAGTGAGAGGTGTATGCCAACCACGAGCCCTTCAAATTTCAGAAATGGGGACTTGTCTCAGGAAGACCACTGATGCTGCCTTGGTTCTGGTATATTGAGCATGCGGTCTCTGTGAAACTTCAATCCCTCGTACATCATATGCTTTTGAAACGCAAGAAAACCCCCACCTAGTAATTGTGCCAGGGGAAGATCACCATTAGTTATAAACAAGAGGTCTGACCTTCTAAATGGTCTTGTACGTTCAATAAAGAACTTCAAAGTTCTAGAAAAATCCAGATTGTGCAAAGCTTCTACAGCTGAAGGAGTGTGGTCTAGTATGAACTGAAAGAAAAATATGAATCATATGGAAATCCTACACTATTATTTGGGAGAAAGGATGAAATCCTACGAAATACCACTTTGTACCTATGGAAAATCAGGTATGGTTACTCATCTTATCTCATCTTGAGACGCGCAAGGAGAAGAGCAAGCACGCACGAGGCCATGAGGCGTAGAAGCCTCTGGAACCACCAGACCGACATGCTCTGACTGAATGAAAAACTGACAAGTGGCCAAAAGGTCCGCCATCCTGTTCACAGTCAGGTGCACTCTGCAGTCGATCGTGTTCCAACGGAAACCCAGGCATATCAGGTCCTGAGAGATCGTCATGGACGATTTCCGCCAGTTCACCGACAGCCCAAGGCAGAACAGTAGCTGGAAGAGACACTGAAGGTTGTTTGTGGCTTTCACTGGACAAGGACTGCGTAGAAGCCAGTCATCAAACTATCGATACACATGAATACCCTGTAGCCGAAGAAAAGCTGCAATGACCGACATCTTCGTGAAGACACAAAACGCTGAGCTGAGACCAAAAGGGAGCACTTGGAATTGGAAACGCTCCTCTAACAGGGAGAGCCGCAGATATTTCCGATGCAGGCTCCAAATCAGGATATGCATATATGCGTCCTGAAGGTCCACAACGCTGAGCCAGTTGCCCTTCCGAAGAGAGGACTTCATTTGGCAGGGCGTGATCATCTTGAATTTCTTTTGGGGAAGAGAAAGGTTGAACTGGGAAAGGTCGAGGAAGGGGCGCAGGCCAGCCTGGTTGGGTTTGGGCACCGTGAACAGACAAGAGTAGAAATCCTCCCCTCGTTCCCCTAGAGGAACGGGCTCCACCGACTTGAGGTCTAGAAGCTTCTGGACCTCGGCTCTAAGGGAGGGCGTCCCCAACTGCTGAAAGGGAGGATTGAAGGGTGGAGGAGAGGGGAGGGGCAAGCGGAAGCCCACCCGCGCGTTGGACAAAACCCACTGGTCTTCAGTGATGGTCTGCCATGCCTCCAGATGAGACGAAATCCGTCCTCCCACCAGAGTCTCGTGCAAGCGCCAAAAAATATAATTTTGCATACTTTTCGGCAGAGAGACTACCTGTCCCTGAAGAGGAGGCTGAAGACCGAGAGAAAAATCGACCCCGTTTCTGTTTCCAACAGGAGCTACCTGTCGGCGGGTCAGCTCTGCGTGACCTGCGGTCTTGGAACCCCCTGAAGCCTGAGGAGGACCGAGACTGGGAGCCAGATCACTGAGCTTTGACTGGGGTCTTCACTAGCACCTGCAAAGACTTGGCAGTTTGGATGCTTGCCTTAATCTTTTTGAGTTTGTCACCCGTTTAGGAATGAAAACTCTTTGCCGTCAAAAGGCAGGTCCAGAACTTTATCTTGTACCTCCTTCGGAAACCTCTTTGCTTGAAGCCAAGCTTGACGAGAGGTGTCTACGCCCAACATGAGGCCTCAAGCTGAGGTATCAACATAGTGTGCAGCAGGCGCCAGCATATCCTGCGCCAATACTCTGGCGTCTGACAAACCTCCTTTAAAGTCTTCCAGCTCTGTCCACAGGAATGAACTCCTGGAAATCAGCCAAATCCCTCCACAGTTTCATATTTGCCACCGCCAAAATGAGCTCCGCGTTAGCCTGACGCAATTGAAGCGCTGAGTTGGCAAAAACCTTCTTGCCCAAGGAATCTAGCAATTTGTTTTCCTTGGACAGAACCTGAGCTGCAGCTGCTGAGGTCGCAGAGGCCAGCTTGGATTGCAGAGTGGCAGCAGCACCACTGTTGAGGAAGGGAGTGGACAAGGCTACTTCCGCCTAGGTGTGAAGCCTATAACGGGCGTCAATTTTCTTATTAATAAGCAACCCAGTGTGGGGTTTATCCCAGACATAGCGGGCCTCGGCCATAACGTCCCTCTGAAGAAAAAGGCCGGTGCCCTCCTGCGGAGACTAACGTGAGCACCAGCGAAAGCACCCCTTCCTGCGGGGCGGGTGCCTCAGGTACTGGAATGTCAAGAAAAGACATGTCCAGGACCCTGTCATGGAATGCTCTGTCAGAACGGGGCTGGTCCTCACTATCCTGATCTGCCTGAGGGTCGTCCAGTGCGTCAGGATCGGCTGGTTGCGATGCGACCTGCGTCAGATTGACATCTCGCTCTGCTGGATTCTTGTCAACCGGAGACAAGGGAGGCAGAAGCGGAAGAGTTGGAGGCGGGCCGGGAGGTAGAGGTGGTACCGCTGCCAGGGCAACAGGTGCCATAGCTGGAACTGTCAGGGCAAGATGTGGCACCTGAGGGCAGATCTCCCTAAAAAGACCTTTAAAGTACTCCCTCATGGGGTCAGAGTTCATAAGACTCAAACTTCACAAAAAAAGCATCCTCTGGCGAACCTTTAGGCACTGGAGTCGGCAGGGGCTGCTCATGAGGGGCATATCCCCACAAACGTAATGAGGAAGGCTGCCAAGAGGGGCCGCCACCAACCGGGTCTACATAGACCAATGGGGCAGCAGCAGGAGGAAGCAAGACCGAATGCGGTAGTGGCATCCGAGCGCGCCAGTCATAAGAGGGGCGGAACGGATTCAGATTGTCCTGTGCAAAAGGTTGTCCAAACAGCAGGCTCCAAGCACCCGCTGTCAATAGCGTGGGTGTGAGGGAGGAATCCAAAATGGCTACCGTAGACCATGCGGGAAGGCGCGCCATTTTGTTAACATCTGAGGAGAACTGCCTCACATGTGTGGATGAGGCAGGCACCTCCACAGACTGGTCAGGGGACTTGATCAAAAATGTAGCTTTCACACAAGGATCCTCGGCAGAGCCGGTTCTATGGGGTCTCAGATGTTTACTGGACATCCTAATGTGGCCCCTTGAATTAGCCTCCAAGAGAGGAACCTAGGCAAAGCCGGTAACAGAGGAGCAACGGTCAGAGAACTCTCCCTTTGCCCCCTCAACAAAAGCGGCATCACCGCGAGCGCGGGAATGTTGAGGAATACACCTCACAGACAAGACCGTAACAGGTCTTTCAGTTCTGTCGGTATACACCTTAGCCTCAAACAGAGGAACCTCGGAACTGAGTGCGGTTTGAACAGCTCCCCCTAGAGGTGCCTCAAACCGTGGTTCGATACAGAAAGCCTCAAAAGGATGCCTCTGGGAGCACCCCGGTGTCTGTATGGGAAGCTCCAAACAAGTAAACTTCTGAGCGAACTCACCCAAAGCCTCAGCACAATTGGGCCAACTATTAGCACCCGATAGGTGGACCTCGGATCATAATTTGGTGTTGGCAAGCCCCTCATGGTAACCCTCGGAGAAAACCCTATTACGTCTATTAGGCCTGGGAGGCACCTTAGGGGAAACCCTGGTAGCAGAGCTCTTGAAGCCCCTCCAGGACCTGGAGGACCCCAGGAAGGAGTCCCCCAGCCGGGGTGCCCTATAAAGTAAAGAACTTACTGGGTGTCTCTTTTCGTCGAAGAGTTGAAAATGTGACGGAGGAACGCGCTGGAAGACTTCCTCCCACTGACTAAGATGACGCTGAAGTGCCCGGAACGAAAGGGAGTCGCAGTAGAAACACGAGTTCCAACGGTGATACGGCCCCATACACTCTAGAGAGAATGGGGATCCGCCCTATCGAAATGTTCGCAAGAAGAACAAGAGACAAATCCCAAACAATCCGGCATAGACGGAGGACTTTGCGACCGCAGAACCGGAGGAGAGAAGGACAACGGGAAAGAAGAAAGAAGCCTTTCCGGTGATGCAAGTGTGTCCAGCACCGAACGCGCGGAGTAAGGACCGGAGGCCGATGCGAGGGGCAGAGCTCAGGAGTCTGCAGAATAGTGTGCTTGCTGAGACCTGTAACGGACTATTTTTTCATTGCGACTATTTTGCCACTCGGGCGTGGCCAGGGAAGGATACTTACCTAGAACTACTTTGGGGGCTATTTAAGCCAGGCCCAGACAGTAGCTCACGCTTCGCATTGTTCTGCATCCAAGCAGCTGAACGCTCACCGTGTCTGCTCCTGGATCTGGTCTCCAGCCACGCCCGCCTCGATCCTGGAACACCTGTAAGGAAAGAAGAGAAGAGAAAAGTGAAAACCAAGAATTTTATCAAACTTCTTACCTGCATCCGGAACCTTCACGCCAGCGTTCCTGAGAAAAGACTTTCATTTAAAAGCACTGCGTTGCTCGCTGCAGCGCTGCGCTTCACTCACCTGTCCTCGGGAGTTCTTCTGGCTCCACTGCGACTGTCTGCTCCGGTCGCCACATCTCTGCGCCTAGGGGAGAGAAGAAGAGACAAAAGGTGAGCAGAAGGAACATATGAGGAAAGCCTAATTTTCAGCCATAACACTTACCGGTCTTCTGTTGGTGGACCATTCCTCATTTCGGGTCGGCGCCGCTTCGTTGGCAGGTACCGCACCCCGACCCCTATGGGGAAAGGACAAAAGACATTACTGGAGGAATATAAAGACATTAAGAGGGGTCGCCCCCATCGGTAACTCACCTGAGTTTATCATCGGCAATTCAATCCCTCAACGCATCGCCTTCATTCTGCACCTGAAATAAAGGACATATCACAGGTTAGGAAGGCAACAGAAAAGGAGGCTCAACACTTGAACTTTTGTAATCTTCATACTTACGGCGTTCCGCTCGGAAAAGTCAAGTGGATTTTGCCAGCGCCATTCTGAAAACCAGTGAAGTAACTGGACAAACACGCGCCCCTGCACCAGAAGCAGGATGGAGAGTACATCCTTTCAAACCATAAGGTGAGCTTCAACCGGGGATTTCGGAGGAAGTTGGAGAAGAACGAAGGGGGTAGGGGGAGCAAGCACACTATTCTGCAGACTGTTAATCCCCTTTCTCATCTGCAGAAGGATATTCCTACGGGCCAGACCAGCAAGATTTGAGGGCCCTGTTCAGTCGGTGTTCCGAGTTCTGCGCATCACGGTCGAGGAGGCCACAGCAACCCAGACTAGACCAGCGCCTCCATGGGAGTCAGGTGAGCGTTACAGTTTGCTGCATTATTGCCAGAGGTAGCTGGAGTCGCCAAAAGCAGAGGAAGGCAAAGCAGGAACCAAGCAGCTAACGGGGTGCACTCCCAGTCAGTGGGCTGAGAGCAAAGAAGGCGAGGAGACGCGAGGAACTCCGAAGCAGGCAGTGAATGCCGGTAAGCCCAGTGAGCGCGAATGAGAGAGCAGGACAAATGCTGCGTACTGCTAACAGCGCCTAATTAAAGGAATTGAAACAGTGAATACAAATATTAATATTGTTAAGAAAGGGTCGGTGACCCAGTACTTGAAAAGTATTATTTCCTGGATGCAAGAGAGAGTGAATGGAGAACGGAAAAGCCCTGGCAGGATAGAGAAGCAGGTAAACAGTGAGTCTGAGATGCCCACCCATGTGGGGATGTAAAATGCCCTGATGGGGAAGGAAACCAGGCAGTGTGCTAGGCTGGGAGTCGCACCTAAGTGCAATACCTAGGCAGGAGAGTCAACCAGGGGTAAGAAGAGAAGTGTGAAAGCTCAGGGGTAAAACCCCCATCTTGAAGTTGTCAAACAGTGGCCATCAATATAAAAAGGGAAGAACCATAACTCTTTGAAAGATAATGGAGACCCAGAGAAAGAAGTAATAAAGCTGAAAGTACCCTGGTAGTAGAGTACACCGGGGCTAGGAAAAGGATTAAGAAAGCTTAAGGGTTAAAACCCATCCTTGAAATTGTGGAACAGTGACAATCAATGGAAATAGGAAGAACCATAACACTTTAAGGATAACTGAGATGCAGAGAGTGAGAGATTGAAACTTTCAAAAGAACTATGACCTTAAGGGAGATTCAAGGGAGGAGTTGTCCCCCCTGAAACGTTGATGTAAAACACTGTATAAAAAGAAAAACTCAGGGGAAGAGTCATCCCCCTGTGAAGTAGTGGAACAACCAGATAGACAGTGGAAGACCTGAGGAAACACAGGGGCCCTTGGAAATTTGAAAAAAAGCTCTAAGTGTATAGCTTACAGAAATCCAGAGTTGAACATTATATTGAGTGTACGTGTCGGTTTAGGGTTTGTGGATACAGGACGGAGGATGCTGTTTGGTTCAACATTCTGACACAGATGGCCCTTAGTTTTGTTGAGGCTGTGAAACCCCTCTTAGGATTAGGGATAGATAGGATTTCTCCAAGCCACCTTTCCTTTTATGATAAATAAAATTCTATGACCACGAACGTGTCAAGAAGTTAGAATGCCAGGGCTTCTATTGAACCTATGCATTTTCCTTTCAGTAAACTCTTCCTAAAAACAGCAATATTAAAGGCAAATCCTTTAATTGTATATGAAAGTCTCCAGTTTTCCAGCAAGTGCAATAAGATGCCATATAGTGCCAACATTTCCCACCTACTGAAATTAACTGCAAATGAATACCACCACAGCAGTATCTATCAAGTGCATTTTCCTTACCTTAACATTTCACACTAGCCACTGCTGCCACATTCCATGTAGTGCCCACACATACCACCACCTTACCACAAATGCACATTGAAGTACTACAGAAATATTTGCAAAACCATTTTCCTTGCATCTAAAAAAGATAGCAATTACCAATGTATGGACATCCATTTATGAACAACCTTTGTTTTACATTTGCAGAAAAAAAGAAGATTGCCAAAGACACCTACAGGAGAAAGAAAACGCTCCAGCTCCTATAGAGAAAGCATTAATATATTACCTATGCCATCTTAATTGTACTAAGATAATTAGGTCCGTACAGAACCCCCATTTCTCTACAACACCCACCTAAGCCTTCTTCAGCTTTAAAACACACTATATTACAACAGAATGCCTACTAAAATAAAGAAAAGCTACAGCAGATAAAAATAAGAAGTCATACACTTGCCCTCCACTAAAAGAATTCAAACAGAAGAACTAGTAATCTCGTTCAAGCAAACTGAAACAATCACTATACAAAAGTAATCCACTGCCTTAAAAAAATAAAAGTAAAAAATATGTAGCAAGCAAAGCATTCCTGAAAATCAATTGCAAAGTATATCTACCAATATTGATGTATTCACAGTAAAACATTTTAAAGTCAATTTGACAAAAGTTCTGGGGCAGAGTTCTCAGCAACGTGATTATAAAAGAAGTCCAAGTTCTACACTTAAAAACTGCCCGAGAAAAATGTTGTAGCTCTGACTGAGAAAACTCTTCATATTACTTTTAAAAAGAATGAAAAAACTAGCTAAATAAACATACTACAAAGACAACTTAGAAACATGTGCAAAGCCAATATATATACCTTTTCTGACTTCTGTGCAGGTGAATGGTTTCACACCACCAGCACAGAACCATACTTCAATGAAGCTTTCATCATATAAATATGTGAGCAACACCATTCTGAAATGAGAAACCTTGCCCATAGATTGTACTATGCAGAAAGTCCAGCCCAACAATTAAATAAGGTATCACACAGGGTTTGTACAATCACACTGCGCCAAACAAAGTTTTTAGTGCACAATTGTACATCCTTTAATATTTGACCATATCAGCCTAAAATGTATTAATTTATTTTATGCTCAACCGTTCTAGTTTAATAAATTTAGATCTGAGGTCCTCTTTTTCACTATGTAGTCTTTTAAATGGATTGATGGTAGACCCTCGTGGAGAAAAAGTGCTTTTATATCCTCATCCCTCGTGAGGATATATTCAGCTGCGTCTGCCATTGTTTTCTGATTATTAATAAAGCAACTGCTGGGTGTCTCAAGCTTGAAACACAAGAAGGAGAAGGGGCAAAGAAAGAACAGAGATTCCCAGTGCTTGCAAAGATAATAGTAATTGTATGTTTAAAGGCTGCAGGTGATTTGTAGATCGTGGGTGTATTACCCTACACTCCACAGTTCAAATAAAATATCACACAGGGTTTGCACAATCACACTGCGCCAAACAAAGTTTTTAGTGCACGATTGTACATCCTTTAATATTTGATCAGATCAGCCTAAAATGTGTTCATTTATTTTATGCACAACCGTTCTAGTTTAATACATTTAGATCTGAGGTCCTCTTTTTAGATCTGAGGTCCTCTTTTTCACTATGTAGTCTTTTAAATGGATTGAGGGTAGACCCTCGTGGAGAAAAAAGTGCTTTTATATCCTCATCTCTCGTGAAGATATATTCAGCGGCATCTGCCATTGTTTTCTGAATATTAATAATGCAGCTGCTGGGAGGGATGAGGATATAAAAGCACTTGATGCTCCACTACATTGTTGACTCTGGTAAAGGTCGCCTTAGTAATGCTTCTCGACCTCTGGCTAGCATTTGATCTTGCTGATCATACCTTGCATCTCGAGAGGTTGGAAAAAATAGCAAATTGTTCTGAACCTGCTCTATTCTGGATGGCATGTTTCTGGGGCTAAGGATGGCTAAAGTGGCCTCCGAGGGCTTTCAGGAACCTCTAGAATTGTGGAGTTCCACAACGGGCAAGTCTCTCTCAGTCTTGGTTCAATCTGTAAACCCGCCCATTCTTTGACCTCCTGGACAGCATCTGCATTAAATATACCAACTATGTTGACGACAGCCAGGGGGTCTTTGAGCCGACGGGTGTCTATGAGAGGGCCACACAGTTAATTCAATAAAACATAGAACAATATTCAGGGATGGATGAACACCAACTTCCTGGCTTTTAATAACAGCAAGACTGAATTCATGTTGGTAGACTCCAGTCAACGTTTCAGAAAGTTAAGAGGCCAGGTACAGCCAATTTGAAATGGTTGATTGTGTCATTCAAGTGAGCCCTTGGGTGAAAACGCTTGGAGTCCATTTGGACTCAAACCTAAACATGAAAAAACATATCACACAAATCAAAGCCTCTTGTGCCTACACAACAAAATTAACTAGGAAGATCAAACCTTACCCATCACCTGCCAACGTATTTATGGTGGCCGCAGACCTTGTGAACTCGAGAATAGACTATTATAATAGTCTCCTGGTAGGCACCTCCAAAAATAACTTCAAGATGCTACAGGTGACCCAAAATGGGGCTCTTAGAGTGGTATGTTACTCAGGCCAGGCTTCTTTACATTGGTTACCGGTCCACCATCGCAGCTCTTTCAAAATGCCAACATTAACACACAAATGACTGGCAGGGAAAGCACCTATATACCTGATGAAGAGGCTACAGAAGGCTATGGGTAAACCTTCTCTTCACTCAAACAGCCTTGATAAATTACATCAGCCAAGACGCAAACCTCTCGGACCTTTGGAGGTACTAGCTCCGACCCCTCTGCCCCCAGCCTTTGGAATTCTATTCCACTGGAATTGAGTACTATCTCAGGCCTCTTTAGCGTTAAAAAAAGCTATTAAGACCTTTCTTTTTAACTCCAAAGATAAGATTCCTTTTCTTGGATCTTCTGAATAACTCAGATTATTTGATGCTTACATATCTGTGACCCCTGACTCCCCGCTTTTATGTTTGTGCGTTCTGTCTCATGTTATGCATGCACACTGAGGCCTCTGGGCGTGCTGCACTCTATTAAAAAAAAAAACCTTAATGTATCAATCCAAACAATCTAAAGAAGATTGGTCAGTGCTCAAATCACAGCTAAATAAATGATGGAACAACTCACCATTTACCTGGAAGTCACTGAAGAAATTGATCATGGACTAAAACAGGACAATAAAACTTGCATTTGTGCAAATTACAAAACTCTGCTCCTGTATAAGTGGTGAAGCCGCTTCTGGCAAAACCTTCTTAATTAAAGCTATCAGAAAACTTCTAGAAGTAACAAACAACCTTTCAGCTATTCTAACAATTCCCCTACCCCCCAAGAGGTGTCGCTGCTTACAACATAGGAGGTGTAACTTTGCGACTGCTTCTCCTCCCAGTAGAACACCAAAACAAATTAGATTACAAATAGTCATCAGAAGCTGTGAATGAAGTACACAGAATTCTACGACAAATGAAAGTCCTCCTAGTGATGCAGTAAGCATTGTTTCCAACCTCACGCTGGCTTTAATTCATCTAACAATGCAGGTCCTACAAACCCATTAAGAGGAACTATTTGGATGAAAACATGTTATTGTTTTTCAAGACCTCCTACAGTTAACACCAGTGAATGGCCAACCCATATTCCAAACATTAGGACACAAACAATCCCTTAATACACTTGGCAGCATTGGCAATGTCAATTTGTGGTGTCATTTTCGCTACAGAGAACTGACACAAAAAATGTGAGTCTGCAGATCTAACATATGCTCACATTTTAAGCAGCATTAGAACTGGTCTGCTAACTGAAGATGCAAAATCCACCTTAAAAACTAAACTAATACATGAGGTGTATCGGCACAACACATCTGGCCCTGATTAACTCAACAAAAATCAGAAATGCATGTGCTTAATGCCAAACATGGCATGCTGTAGCCAATTCAACATTGAATGTTGAAAAACGAAATGCATTACTTAGTGCATATCAGCTATAGAGACTAACTAGTCATGCTGTTGCTTGTTGACACAGAGGGAGTGTCATGCCATATATTTCTAAATAGCCTAGAAAAGGCTATCAAACACAGCTGCATTAGAAAAGCTGTTAACTCAGTCTCAACTGTAAAGTAATACTAAAACATAATCTTAATGTCTATGTTCTTTTCCCATCTTTCAAATCATTTTTGGTTCAACTGTGGACCACCATTAGATTCGAGGTGAACAGGGATATTAAGGTTCAGAATTCAAACAAACTAAACAGAAAACTATTCACTCATAAAAAATTTGTTAAAAAACATTGAAAACTGAGGCTAGCAGCAGGACACCAGAATAACAAAAAAATAACCGTAAATGAAAAAACCAGTTTGGATGAAAATACTATGAATACTAGAAAAAGAAAATAGAGCGTACTGTATGTGCTTAGTGTAACAGACCCTTTGGCATCAGAGGGCTAAAAAGGTCTGCAGGTAAGCCTCAACAGAACATTTTACAAAGTGCTTTGAAATGACAAACAAGGTGTCCCATCAAACCAATCTGTTCTTTAATTATACTTGAGGCAGGTCATTTAGAATAATTGTAAGTGATCTTGCTTATTAACATTTTGTCAGCACAAATACAGCGGAAAGGACTAGGATTAAACAGACGATGGGCAGATACAATTACAGAAAATTACCTTCATAGAGTCCATTGGAGCCATTGCAGGTCCTGCTGTCTCCGCTGTCCCCGCTAATTGTAGAATACTCTTCTGGTAAAGGATATTTAATGTAGCGCCTAAAAGGAAACAGAAAATGAATATGAATTACTCAACATGAGTTTTGCTTACCATATCTTTGATAAGGTCTTCAAATGTCAGTGCAAACAATAAGGTTAATCAGTCAATACTGGAATTTATACCACACTTGCAACCACGAATGGGCATCACAGCACTTGCCTTCCTACAAAGAACTATAAATGGCAGGAGTGATCACCGGGCTAGAAACATCTTCATTGTCTTACAAAAAGCTGAAAGTGAGTTACTCATTCTAATCTACAAGGGAGGAGTTATTGCTGCCTCTTGCACTTGTTAAAAGAGGCATATGGTGTTTTTGCAGGATAACAATCAGATATGTATTCGTTAAGAGACCTATTTGGTTTAAGTCATGAAATCTTTCATTTTAGGTATGATGGTACGCGATTACAGAGTATTGTGTGCTAATTTGTTTTGAAAAGACCCACTACCGGCAAACATGATTAAAGAGGGGTAGGTATCTAGGAAGCCCTCCACCAAAATGCCTCATGTCTCCTGATGGAAACAAATATATTTTATGTGTGAGGCTCAGGGTGTTGCATCTTTTTTGTTATATTCAGGAAAAGTTTAAAATTGATCTGTTGTGTTGATGTCTTATTGTTGGAAGGGACAATATTTGCCCTGCAATCATTTCTGCCGCAACTTGTTCTCCAGAGGAGAGGGTCTCTGCTTCTGTTTGCTCTTGTCGAGTAGTTTTTCAGAAGTCTTCCTCCTTGTGTAATGCAGGCATAATCTGGTTTTGGATTTTTTAACGAGGTCTTTGAGCCTCTACATTCTTGTCCTCAAACATTTGACTATTAAGACTGTGTCCTTGGCAGCCATTACCTAAGACAGGTTTGTGACAGGCAGACTGGATGGGATCGAGTATAAATTGCATTTTCTCCAATAAGTCATTATGGATCATCAGTTGGCACAGAAGATCAATCTGAAGTGTCATTTCCACCTTTTCCTTCCACGTGCAAGGAGAGTTTATAGCGATTGGAGACTTAGCGGGGGATTTGCTTTTATGTTTGTTGATTTCAGTACCAGACAAGGTGCTTGCTTTGTGTTTTGTCAGTGCTAGGAAAAGTTATGAAGATTTGAAACCGAACACATTCCATTGGATAGTCATTCTGGATTAAATTACCTCATGAACAGGCACAGATAGACCTTCCAGAAGGGATGAAAGCCTATTACACCAGAGGTAAGGATGCTTCCACAGTGCGGATGCGAAAAGCAATGGTTAGATATTTGCTTGCAGGATACTTCATTGTCAGACACTACTTTTACAAGATTTTATTGGCTAGATGTGGAGGAAAGAGAAGAGGCGCAGTACGGCAGAGATGTCCATCGAGGCCTTTTGGGAACTTGGGCTGTGCAATTTTACCAAAAAAAAATGGCCTACTTTCAATAACTAGTAAGGATAATCTATCTTTGGACATTATCAATTCACTTTGAATTATACATCGATTGCAAATTGTGCATCTACACTCCTGATAAACATCAACAATTGGAATTTAGGCAGAAGAGATCTAAGCTAGGTCAAAGAATTTTGCACGCACAAGATTTATATACAGTATGTCCAGATCAGGAAAAGATCATTTCAAGAGTCAATGGCAAGAAACACAGTGTTTGTTGTAGTATATTGGTTACCACTGTGGAGCAGCATCAAAGGGAAGAGAGCGGACCTTGATATTATAGTTCAATGAAGTCCCTATATACTACCAACACTGCCAGGATCTGTGAAGGACCACAAGGCACACAAGGCCAACCAGGAAACCCCATTTACGTTGAAAGAAGGGCAAGAATGAGTCCTTCATTAATAATCTGAAGGCAGTGACCGGCATTCCGCTACGAGCTGGAGGAAAGTAGAGTAGACCCCCCCCCCCCCGTAACCCACTAGACCCCTGCTGCCCGTTCCATTCAGACAAAATTGTGCTCACCAAAAGGAAGGAATCCGCTGGAAAGCGAAATGGTGACCCTTTAAAATAAGTCAGAGGATGCACTTGTCAACACTACCTGAGGAACTTGATACAGGAGAGAATGTCCATTGAGGAAGAACAGATGTGGAAGTCTAGGCCACGGCATCCCACAACGGAAATGCCACTTGCCAACTGCAGGCAAAAAACTGTTCAGTTTCCTTCTGCAGGCTACAAGAGCGTCCAACATCTGCAATTTACAAAATCTATTTTCTCAACAAGACAAATAATATTTGGCATTGTTTTGTATGGAATGACGGTTGTGGTTTTTTGATTGAGCATAGCCCTTTTTTGGATAGGTTTCACCAGTCATCGGAAAAGTCAGAAAACATTTTTTGGCTCGGACTTTGGGCTCAGTAATATTTGAAGATGAAATTGGGCTCACAATAGAAGAACAAGTTACTTCTTACCTTGTAACGTTCTTTCGATGGGACGTATTCCTTATCTATGATATTTGTATCTCCAGCTTGCTGGTCTCGGAAAAGAAAAAAAATTTCCCAGTAGAGGGCGCTGTGCGTCGACGTCCGTCGAGTAGGTGCTCCTCGACGGCCACCGTATCGACGCCGACGTCGTCATGCCTATAAATGGCCACGCGCAGCGTCCGTTGCTCAGTTCCGTTTTGTAGAGTAAAGTAGTTATTGTATGAATGGTTACTACCCTTGAAGGAGCGTAAGCTGCAACCACAAGAGAAATGTTACTGCGGGGATGGATGGGAGGGGCGATAAGGAATACGTCGGAGGAACATCCCATCGAAAGAACGTTACAAGGTAAGAAGTAACTTGTTCTTCGAAGGGATTGTGTCCTCCGACATATTCCTCATCTATGATAGACTCGCATAGCAGTGGTATGTGATTGGAGGCGGGAGTAAGATGCCATATTACCCTTTAAGAATGAACAGAGTGTAACACAGCTTTGCCAAATCTAGTCTCTTGACTAGAGGAGGAATCCAGGCTATAAAATTTGGTAAAGGTATGTTCGGACGACCATGTGGCAGCCACACATGTCTCTAATTGGTACCCCTCTTTGAAGAGCTCAGGATGCTGCGATAACCCCTGGTCGAATGAGCCCTTAGATTTTGAGGGGGCTCTTTTCCTGCCAGTTTGTAGCATTCCAGAATGGCTAAAATAATCCATCTGGAGATGGTTTGTTTGGTTATTGGTAATCCCAACTTATGTCCTGCGTAACCTACAAAGAGTTGGTCTGCTTGTCTAATTTTAGCAAGTCTACTGATCTAAAAACTCAAGGCTCGCTTAGGGTCCAGCCTGTGTAGTCTCTCTTCCTCTTTCCCCGGATGGGGAGGAGGATAGAATGAAGGTAGAGTAATCTTCTGGGTAATGTGAAATTCGGAAACTACCTTTGGGAGGAAGTTAGGCTTCACCTGTAGAACGACTTTATCCTTGTGAAAAATTGTATGAGGAGGTTTACAAGAAAGGGCTTGTATCTCGCTAACCCTCCTAGCAGATGTTAATGCTACCAATAAAACAGTTTTGAGGGTGAGAAACTTCAATGAAGAGTGGAGTGGTTCAAAAGGAGCACCCTTTAGGCAGTTTAAAACTAGATTCAAGTCCCATAAGGGAACTTGGAATGGTCTTGGAGGGTAAACATTAGTTAGACCTTTCAGGTATTGTATTACCAATGGAATTTTGAAATACGATCGCTCCTTTGCAGTGCGCTTAAAGATAGATAGCGCTGCGAGATAGCCCTTAATAGTGCCAACTTGAAGGCCTGAATTTGCCAAATAAAGTAAGAAGGATAACACCGCAGGTGTACCACATGAAAAGGGTTTGATATTCTTTTCTCTGCACCAGCTGCAAAATTTATTCCAACGGCAGCGGTATAGAGTTTTAGTTGCTGGCCTTCTGGCCGAAAGCAACACCTCCATGACGTCATCTGGAAGGTCCCAATCCTTGTACCTCAACCTTTCAGATACTAAGCGTGAAGGTTGAGAGTCTTGATGGCTGGATGGAGAACCTGACCTCCCTTCTGCGAAAGAAGATCCTCTCTGTACGGTATACGAATTGGAGGATGGATGGACATGTCCAGAAGGTCGGGGTACCACGTTCTCCTGGCCCAATCCGGGGCAATTAAGATCATGGTCTTCCGAAACCTTCTCAACCTCCTGATCATTTGAGGAATGATGTCAAGTCGTTGGCATGGGCTCCCCACCCCGTGAGTGAGGCGTCTGTGACTACTGTTATATCCGGCCATGGTTGCCAAAACAGTTCTCCTTTCAAGATGTTCTCTGGAGAGGCCCACCATTGAAGGTAGTGGGCTACCTTGTCTGGAATCCGGAGGAGATCTGTCATCCTCCCTGAGAATTGTGACCACTGAGTCCTCAGTGCCCACTGAAGGGATCTCATTCTCAGGCGAGCCTCTGGCACAAGGAATATGCAGGATGCCATGAGGCCTAGCAACCTCAAAAAGTCGTAGGCTGGGAGACGTTTTGAAACCTGGTGACCATCTGCAGAATATCTTGAGCCCTCACCTCTGGTGGCGAGGCTTTTCCCAGGGACGTGTCCAGGACTGCTCCAATGAACTGGAGTCTCTGTGATGGTATCATCTGTGACTTCTTTAAATTGAGGGAGAAGCCCAGCCTGTGAAGGGAGTGGCAGACATAATCTAGTTGGATCCGAGCTTGTTCCGAAGAAACTGCTCTGATCAACTAATCGTCCAGGTAGGGGTAGACGTGAATCCCTTCCCTCCTTAAGACTTGCAGCCACAACCGACATTAGCTTGGTGAAGACCCTCGGGGCGGAGGTCACACAAATGGCAGAACTCGAAATTCATAATGAGAGTTGCCAATTGCGAAACTCAGGTACTTCCTGTGCTTGGGATGGATAGGCACATGGAAATAAGCATCCTGAAGGTCCAGAGATACCAACCAGTCCTGAAGCTGGAGGGCCTGAAGGATCTGAGAGAGAGTTACCATCTTGAACTTGTCCTTCCTGAGGAACTTGTTCAATTCTCGTAAGTCCAGGATAGGTCTCAGTCCTCCGTCTTTCTTTGGTATGAGATAGTAGGGGGGGTACCAGCCCTTGTTCCTGTCCGCTACAGGTACCGGTTCTATGGCACCTTTCTCTAGCAGGTCTACAACTTCCTGCAAGAGGAGCGGATCCGGCACTTTCAGAGAGCTGTTCCCCGGTGGATGTCTCTGAGGGATGCGTAGAAAAGGCAGGCAGTAACCTTGGGCAACTGTCTCCAATGCCCAAGCATCTGACATAATAGCCTGCCATTCCGTCAGATGGCGAGTTAACCTGTCCCCTACAGGTGTCTTGTGATGGGAGACCTCAGAGTGGTTTGGGAGCGGCTGATGCAGTTGCCGAAGGTAAAGCGGCTCCTGCTCCTGCTGATGCGGCTTTCTTTCTTTTACCCCATCCACCACGGGTAAATTTTCCTTGGCCTCTGAGTCGGCCGTCCTCTGCCTCTTCCATATGAGGAATAATAGAGAAAGGACCTTCCTCTCCAAGTGGATCCTGAGGGACGAAAATTAGTTTGTCGGATTGCAGCTCCTAGTGACTTAGCTGCTGCTTTAGATGTTTGTAGTTTTTCCAGACTGTCATCCGCCTTTTTACCAAATAGGGAAGAACCATCAAAGGGCATATTTAAAAGTCTGGCCTGTAAGACAGAAGCAAAGCTGGACTTTCTCAACCACGCATGCCTGCGGATTGTGGTACTTGCCGCCATGGCCATGCTGATACTGTCAGCAGAATCAATGCCAGTTTGATGGGACTCTCACATTGCATCTTTACCATCTGTGATGATCTTTAAAAATGCGTCACTTTCTTCTCCTTCCGGTATGCAGTCAGCTGCCGATGAAGCAGACTCCCAAAGGGTGTGGCTGAACCTAGCGAGCGTACAAGTTGCATTAATAGATTTTAAAGCCATGCTACAGGCTGAGAAGACTTTCTTAGCCATGGCATCATATTTTTTATCATCCCTATCCTGAGGAGCAGTGGGGTAAGCAGAAGTACTGCCTGATGAAATTGCAGCCTGGACCACAAGACTCTCTGGAGTAGGGTGCTTAGATAGGTATTCACGTTCAGCAGCAGATACCCTATATTTCGCTGACAACTTCTTGTTAACCGCAGAGAAAACTTCAGGAGTTTCCCAGTTAGTTAAAATCTTTCTTTGTAAAGCAGAATGAAAGGGAACCACAGGATCCTCCTGTGGACCTTTATCCAGAATATCTGTGAGGTCATCCTGTTGAAAAACAGGTGAAGGCGCAGACCAACCCATGAACTCCATAATTCTTGACATTAGGGTTCGATAATGGGTATCAGCATGTTCCCCTGGGTCTGGTTTGACAAATTCCACTTCTGAGGAAGTGTCTAGGCCACTTGCTTCCTGTAATGCATCCTGAAGGTATTTCAACCTTCTTTCCTCAGAGGCAAAAGTCTCTGGTTCAGGTAATGTGGTCCTCTGCAGCCCAAAAGGCCTTTCCTGATCAGAATCTTCCCTTTCTTCACAAATTGAAGTTAAGGGGGGATGCTCTGGTCTGTGAAATGGTATAAAACCCATCTCTAAGGCAGAGGGAGCCATCATCAGTGGCCTTGAAAAGGTTGATGTCGACGCTGATGTAAAAATCCTCAAAGGCGCCGACAAAGGCGTCGAGAAAACTGGAAGAGGCCTCGAAGAACTCGAGAGGATTGGAATCCTGCTCGAGGATGTCGATGACGTTCTCGACGTCGTGTCGGAGGCTCTCGGAGTAACCGTTGGCTGTGGAGTAGCTGTGGGTCTTTCTTTTATCCGCGTCGACTCGATCGACGGATGCGTCGAAGAACCCTTCGATAACGGCGTTGATGGCGCTGATCTATGCTTCGAAGGGGCTTTCGACGATGGCGTCGAAGATGCTTTACTTCCCGATGGCTCATGGCACTTTCGGGTCGACTCTTTCGCCGGGTGCTTCGACTCACGGCATTTAGATTTTTTGGGCTTTGCACCCGGGGTATCACCCTCAGCTGACTTCAAGGGGGACGAGGCCGCTTTCTCGAAGACGCTTAGCATCTTTTTTCTGAATTCCTCCCACTCAGCTTGAGAGCTGTGTTTAGTGGGGCAATTTACTCTTTCAGGGGAACTAGAAGACGACGATAAAGGGGATGATCTTTGTCTTTTTTTCGAGTGTCTAGACCTCGACGAGTGGTGGGAGCCACTTCGAGACCTAGACGAGAATGCTTTCGACGGTGAGGAGACGAATGTCTCGACTCTACCGTGGAAACATTCGAGGAAGTTAAAATTGACTTACCTCTCTCGAGCTTCCCCCTACGCTTCAAGGCTTTCGCCGTCATGGATAGGCATTCCTCACACTTCGAACACTGGTGTTCGATTCCCAGACACCACAAACAGATCCTGTGAGGATCCGTCAACGACATTTTCTTCCCACAGTCTCGGCATTTTTTGAAACCGGACCGAGGAGTCGTCGGGTCGGAGGAGGAAGCCATCGAGTACGAGTCGGTTTTCTCAAGGAAATATGAATATATATCGACTGATGAACTGAGCAACGGTATTCCGAGGCACACGAAGCGCGGAAAAACGGAACTGAGCAACGGACGCTGCGCGTGGCCATTTATAGGCATGACAACGTCGGGGTTGATACGGTGACCGTCGAGGAGCACCTACTCGACGGACGTCGACGCACAGCGCCCTCTACTGGGAAAACATTTTTCCGAGGCCAGCAAGCTGGAGATACAAATATCATAAAAAAGGAATACGTCGGAGGACACAATCCCTTCGAAATACACTGTATAGACTATCTGATATCATCATTGTGATGGCCTTTTTAAAGTACTAATCTCCGACTGGAATGCTTAGAGTAATGTCTTTTAGGATAGAATGGAAAAAGACCACAACTAATAACATGCATGTAAAATAAACCAAACTGAATATCAGATTATGTCTTGGTTGGTCAAATCTGCCTTGCCTTCCTGGCCCTTGCATGCTATTTCTGACTTTCAAAAGAGCTTTTACATTCGATGTTCTTATTAATAAACTCAATGTTAAAGTAAAAACTATCTGGGACACACAAGAACCCAGCAAATGTGCTATTTACTAACGAACATATGGAAGCAGGCATGTGTGATCAAAGACTCATGGAGAGATTTAATAGGCAACATTATACCGTTTGTTCCTGCAACCATTAGAATGTTTCCCTGTGACTCCAGAGAGTCAGGATTCAGCAAAAGATCCTGTCAGCTTCACAACTGGAGGCAGGGTTTAAGGTAGATCATTTCTGCAGAGGTGAAACGAACAATACCACACCAGTACAATCTTGTACTTGTACAGCCTCAGATCCTGTGCTAGATCAGGGATAACAACAAAACAAAAGGTGATGGCTGGAAGGATTTGAAGTAATCCTAACCTCTGACATTGCTCTGGCCATTACAAAAGGTGAAAGCCCATATGCAAATCAGGCTTGGTCGCACCCCCAAAGGGGCAGTCCAGCCAAACTCATGGTCACATCCCTTCTGGAGGAGACAACAAGCATCCCCAAACATGTCTCGCCATAAGTGAGAAGCAGCTTGGGTCTCTAGGCCCAGCAGGCATGGGACCCACGTCTGGGCATACCCGTCCCACTGAGAGTGACTATAGAGTAAAACAAAATAGGTGATAGGTGGAAGGGATAAACCATCTGATCCCAAGGAAGAGAAAGAGCTCAGGCACAGTGCTCATCATATACAGTTCCAGCCCAAACCAGAATGGGATTGCACAAAATGTTTATATCTAAAATGCCAAATGAACGTTTAGAGCGCATTCAGCATAGTAGATAAGATGTAAGCTCATAATATCGAACAGGGGTGTGGGGGTTGTGGGTGTGTCCCCCGTACCTCCAGTACAGTATTATGGGCTGTGGGGGTGTCCCCTGCATACATTATAGGCAGTGTGTGGGACAAACGGCCAAAATCCCAAAAGTCCAAATTACAAAATGCAGGCTAGAGGGCTCCGTGATTTTGTAATTCAGTCTTTTGGCATACGATATAACGTACATCCAACTGGAATAGGTTCATGGAACTAGAGTTTAGAAAAGAAAAGCTGGAGCCTGGCAATGGGCTTCATCAGACAGTGAGCTGCATGTAATTTAAATCCTCAATCACTTCTTATTTGGTACTACCTGTCATTCAAAAACCATCACTACAATTCCATAACAGTTCAAGTTCAGGCAGTGTCACAACATGGTTTCAAAATTGCCTATGCATTTCATATTGCATCAGTGTTCAGGGCTGAACCCTTTGTAAACACTCTTTATGTGAACTGTGTCATCTTAGGTCCCGCTTGGTAGACAGGTAAAACTTATAATGGCATAAAAGAAAGAGAAGATAAAGTTTAAAGGAAGATTATGTTTAATTAAGATGCACTAGCCTGCATTAAAGACCTAAATTTGAGGCTAAACAGCACTATGCAAATCGGATGTCAAATATTCACTAACAGCAAAGAGCTCACCCTAAAGAAAATATAGATAGCAACATTTCACCAATTATTTTGAATGATTTACTATCCGTTTTTAATTTTAAAATCTCTGCAATTAGAGCTTCTATCCTTGTTGAGTGTGTGAAACCTCTTCTTATTCCAGGGTTAAGGGAATTACACATTTTGAGTTTCTTATAGGAGCTTATTAAGTATATAGGGTTAAACTTAATCATCATTTTCTGACCCTTACCTAGCTAGGGTTTTTCAAGAAAATAGACACTGCTGCTGAAGATCTGGACACTTATTAATGAATGCCTTCTTTCAAGAGATCCAGTTCCTGGTTGCTTGAAGGAAATATTTTATGGGTATCCAGTGATAGTCAATAATCAAGCACTTTCCACAAATATTGTAGGACTGGAGTTAGAATAGAAAATTGTACCTGTCCTTGAATATGTGGGGAAGAGTTTTAGGGTGCAAAGAAAAAAGTCACCTACACCTGGAGACTATTTCCCTGGGGGACATTATCACATGCAACCATTTTATGATTTTCTCAAATTCAAATAGTGTGCAAAATAGCTTGCATGTAAGGAACGCAATGATTTTCAAGTTAAGAAAAATTGTATTTGATAACAAGACAATGTCTTCCCTACACAATAAGAGATTAAATATTCCAAAAATAGTCACACAGCCTGCGTTTCGTGCATGTAACTTGTCAAAGCAGCTCATTAGTTTAACTATGATTGCAAATTTTGTAATAAAATAAAGCCCCAAAAAAGGGAAAACCAAACAAAAGATATATCATTAGACCAGTATTCATACTAAAAACCTACTACCCAATATACATCTGAAAATAAACACATGCTTAACATCATAAGCATGTCAAAATTACTAGCTACTTTATTACAGTATGTCATTGTAGATCTGTATGATGCATTAAGTAGACCAAAATGTCTATTTTGGAAAATTGATCCATCAAATGATGACACTTACCAAAGGAATATCATTTAAAAAGGTACACACTTAGTTTGGTAATTTTTAGTTAGAATGTCCTAGTTAATCATAATTTGTTCATATCCATTGCATTTAAGGGATCAACAAATTACAACTAAATTTGTATGTTGATTCTGGTTATTTTATCTTTCAATAGAATTATCAAGTCGGAGTTATGCTTACCGACAAAGGTTTTGAGCTTTTCTAATGCTATGCAATGAGTTACTTGGGAGGTATCTTTTTCAGTTGTTTCATTTCAATATGTTCTTGATTTAGCAGTGTGACAAGAAATGTTTAATGATGTGTCCTTTTTATAGCAGTATAAATATACTATGGGTATCTAATATAAAATGAGGTTATAACTTTTGTTTGATTTACAAAAGTACATACCTCGAATATATGTCAGAACTGTGCATTTATTTATGCTAACCACGCGGTTTCGCTGGTAAGCGTGATTTCAGATACTTTATTAATGTTCTAGAAGGAACCAGGGGACTATCTAATAATATATTTTGCAGTACGTGTCATTCTGACATCTTTTAGCAGATGATGGGCCATGTAGCTTTGCTAGATGGCACCATTGCAGATGCTTCCATTTATGCTGAAGAAAATAAGAGGACTAATACCCATAACATACGTTTTGCGCAGCTAGTTATTCTGCCTTAATGTAACGTATGATTGTATAATGTTGCTCTAGCATCTTAAGAATTAATGAAGACAATTGTGTGCAAAAAACATCTATTAAATATGATATATTTGAACATTATTCTTGATAGATTTCAAACCACCGTTTGTTGAGCGATTTGAGATGCCTCATTTTCAGCATTCTTTGAACAGTTACCTACGTTTGCATTACATTTTACATATACATTAACTTAAACCATGTTTATTAATTTTAACAAAGTAGCACTTTGTCCTAGCAATTCTCTTGTATATACAATATTGGTTAGTTACCCAAAAAAGAGAATATTTTTGATAAAAATGGCTTGTGATTTAAATAGAAGGCCGGAAAGGATATTGTTAATATACTTATGATATACTTAAGACAACATTAGATTCCATAACAAAATTCTCAAACACAATCTCTTGATTATTTCAGATAAAAAAAGTTAATTTGAACAATTAATTCCCATATTCAATGCATCCAGCTCGATGATCTGCCTTAGTTTTAAGTCTGTCTCTTCCTCTAGTGAAGACAGACCCAGTCCCAAATCAAGCCACATACAGACCGCAACTTTAGCTGCAAAAGCAGAGGATTTGCCCGAGAGAGGGCTTACCATATATGGCAATTACAGACACGAGAGGGCAGGAAGAAGACCAAGACACAAAATGGCCAAAGGACAGGCAATAATCTCATGGCATGGCCATTCCAGAGTATACGGTACAGTAAATGGAATTATGCAGTAAAACGCAAAGTTCACAAGAGAAAGTAAACAGAAGAAAATCTGCTGCCGCCAGCCTATCCTGGACATATTTTCTTTTGTAACTTTGGTGTTACAGACACAAAGTTATACAGATATAGTGGCCCAACCACATTACAGGGTAAAGGCGATATGTTCAAATAAAAAAAAAAAAAAAAACAGGAATTCTACTGTGTGTCTCCCTGTCCCGATAGTCTTGGGGACAAAACCCTCCATAAAAAGTGAGCAAAAGCAAAGTAAGTAAAGCTGAGGGTTTTTCTTTCCTCCAAAAGGTCTGGTCAGGATGCAGACAATAGGAAACAAATATAATGTCCCATTAAAGCCTAAGGGAGGAAGGCAGCAAAAAGATAATCTTTCCTAAAAACCATATTATCAGGTATCTGAGATTACCGTTTAGGCCAGAGGAGCTACTTTTTTTGTACACAATTATCCTCCACCATGGCCTTGATAAAAATCTTGTCTTGATAACCTCTTTGCTTCCATTTGATGCCTCAAACAATCATTGTGGTTACTATATTTTAACTCTTGGGGAAAGGGTTTATTATTCTCGATCCATATAACTAGACTTAAATACAATATTTTAGTAGCACTACGACTGTTTCTAAGTGAAATTGTGCAATGCATTTGGATTGATGTGTGCCATTCTGTAGTTCTCTTTCTTTTCCATCCCAAATAAAGAATATATCAATGTAGCTCAAATAGGTGTTTTTTGTAAATGTTCTGAAACTTGTCTTAAAATGGGTTTGTTCAAAGAAGGAAAAACAAGTTCAAATGGGTGGGAGCACATTTTGCTCCGAATGCTGCTCTGAAAACCAGTCTATAAAGCTAGTCATTAAACATAAAAATGTTATACTTTAGGTTAAATTTTAATAGCTCTATAATTTCATTGTATGTAACGAAAGCTTGTCTATCAGTTTAAAAAACTTTTGAAGCACTGAAATTGCTAATTCATGTTTAACATATGTGCATAGAGCGGTACACCCAAGGGGACTGTTAGAAAAGACTTTTTGCACGATTCCCTTAAAAGATTTGTAGAGAAGCTGCATTCCTCTGCAGGAAATCCTGCTCCTACCTCGTATATGGTGGAAGCCTGAGATCGTGATCGTGTCGTGTTGGACACCAGCACCACAGCGTATATTCAAAAGAATATACCCATTGAGACAACCTTATCGAATGTATCCCCGAAAAACGACAATCTGAGGGCAGAACTCTCTGAAGGAATATAAAAAGAGCAAGGAAAGAAGCCTGTGACATCATAAGAGAGTTTGAAAGACGTCTCAGGATACTTGTCAAAGAGGATGTATGGATCTTACACAAACAAATGAAGTAAAGAATCGAGTGAACTCTTAAATATGGAAAAGAAGATTACACATGCACAAAGTGTTGCAGAGAATCAACCGTTCAATAATTGTACAGACGCTGAAACGCAAGGTAGACCAAGTCTTCATAGAAGCTGGCTATATGTAGTGAATAGAATGCAGGCGAAACCGCAATTGTATAGGAGCTGGACATCGGTAGCATGAGTTTTAGTAAGCCAGAACCCACGAAGAAGAAATGAGAATGGTGTTGCAGCAAGAATATCCATCTATTCTGGAAAGGTGTGAATGTGCGAAGGATGGATCATCCCATGTTAAGGTGCAAAGAAAGAACACCAAGCGTGCCAGGTTTTATTAATTTAAGATAGTTAAAATCTGCAAAATGGATCAAATCATGCTCTCCCGTCACGTGAGCCAAGGATGAAAATAGAGTTGAACCTGGAGTCCTAGAATACAATAGTGAGTGCCCTCACTCCCATGTATTCTCAGAGACGAGGATACTTTGCAAGGCCAAGTTCAAAGACAATCTTCATGGCAGAAGGCTTGGGTGATGAGAGCCGTTTGGCTAATTGGGAGGGGAGGCAGCGCCAGGCCCATCCCCTCGCACCTGGGTCTGGGCTTACGTGCTGCTAAATGAACCCGAATGTTCCAGACACATGCGTGCCAACCAATTATAGTGGTCCATGTTTTAAGACCAATTCGAAACCGTTTACTTTATGTTTTTGAAGATGATGTTTCAGAGGCTGGCATATACGGCCCACCTGACAGTGGGCAGCCAATCACAATCCTAGTTCCTATAAAAGGTCTACTTAGATTTGCCTCTTAAGCATATCCCGGTCCCCAGTAGGTTTTTATTATTGGCCACTGTTAGGCAGAAACCTGTGCAGTTCCCTTAGGGACCAACTACAGGTGGTTGGCAGTAAACCCAATTGGTAGCAGTCTTTACCACCCAGATTTACCTGGTAGCTGTGGCTGAGCAGTCAGACTTCTCTCAAGAGGAGTTAGGCAGTATATAGAGTATACACAATAGGTACAAAGATACAGTAGCACAAGCAAACACTGACCAGAGCTTTGGTGTAAAAGTATAGAATTATTTATTTAAAGACACACTAGCACAAAGAGGTAAGTGAATTCAACACACAGTCACTATTATATATATACGACGCTAATTACTTAGACAAGTCTTAATTAGAAACGCCACTTATTTTCAGACAGAGGTGAGCGCTTAACATAAGATGGCACTCTAATAAGTTATTATTTAGGGAGGGAAAAGGCAGAGTTATGAAAGCACACAAATCTCAATACTTTTCACAGAACCACAGTGAGGCAGATTAGGCAAAGTCTACTGGAGAGCAAGGACGTTCAAATGCCAGGTCCACTCAGAGAGAGCAAGCAAAATGTGTCCAGGATCACACAGTGGGGTTATGCCCAAAGAGTTTTGGTAGATAGTTAACAAAAGATTGAGATTAAGTCAGGAAAAGTTAGTTAACAGGTGCCAGGCTAACCCAGGTTAGAAAGTCGAGGATTTACTGTCACCCCGAATGATCTGTCGCAAGGGAAGCCAGGTGGGATACAGTACCTGAAAGTGGGAAGAACGCTCCAGCGGGGGCAGTTGTTCCTGGCAGCAGGTGCAAGTCGGTGTTTCGTCCAGAGGAAGAGAAGGTCTCGACGTGGAGGAAAGCTGAAGGTCGTTGTACTGCCAGGGAAGAAACCAGCCGCAGAGTTTCTCGGTTACAAGGTACCACCCTTTTCTTCGCGGTAGTGGTAAACTGTGGTATTCCGGTTGCCGGGGTGCTTGGCACGGGCAAAGCGGCCACGAGATGGTCCAGAAAGGCGAAAAGACGGGCAAACTGGTTATCCCCACCAGTCAAAGGAAAAAGACTCTCCGGGCTGGAGATCTCCTCCGTCATCGGGAAAAACTGTGAGACGGTTCAGCAGGGCTCCACCGGTGGTGTCTATGCAGTTCGGCTCGGCTTCTCCCTTCTCAGATTCTTTAGGTCCTGTGGCGACTTCTGAAGTTCCAGTCCCCAAAGCCCTGCTTTTATGCAGAAAACCCCCATTCATTCAGCCTAGCTGTCACTCAAACATGCTAAGTGGTGAGCCGGGCGGCTCACCACTTGGGCCAATCACACAAGAGTGCGACTTGAGTTGCCGAGGCAACTCAGTCCAGGGTGCCTAAACCCCCTCCCATACCCCCTGTGGTACCCAGACAGAGTGGCACCACTTTTGGAGGCTTCTGTGGAGAAGCCCGCCAAAAAGTGGAACAAAGGCTCGTCTTGGGTTGGAGTCACAGAAGCGAACACAAACGCCATTTTGGAACCAAGTTTCGGCAAAAAATACTAATCGGTGAATTTATATTAATTTAATAAACCGGCGGTATGTTTGAGGCTATTTTAAAAAGTGGTAGCCTCGAACAATGGGAAAATCCCATAGGAATATATTAGCGGTCGAATATAAAAAGTAGTATCCACTGCCACCAGCCAAAACTCGGTCGGGGGGGGACTGGACAGTGGCCCCTCGAACAGACCCCGGGGCAATCGAATTGCCCCGACCAGTACGTCCACAATAGGATGGTTTGTACTGGTTCTGTTCAAAATTTGAGACTAGTAAAGCCAATGGTGACTTTACATGCCCTGGGAGACAGTAGTCAGTCCCAGGGTATGGAGTCTATGTTTGGGGGGCGCTACGACACCCCTGGGTTACGGCACGGAGGGTGCGTTGTAACCCATATACCAAAAACACATGAAGCCCTATGGGGTAAAGAAACCCATAGCCCATAAAAAACAAAGTCAAAGGAACACCTCAAATCATGTCTAAGAGTGGGAGGAAGAGAGTCTCACTCTTAGCAGAAAAAAAAAATAAACCCCAAAAATCCAGCAAAGCTGCTGGGGGACTCACTAGGTTTGGGAAATTAGCTTTTACAGAGAATTCTCCCCAACAGCCACGTAGAATGACGTCATCTCCCACGTGTTTTTAGTATAAAGTCTATGTTGTGTGAAAAAATAATTGCGAGAAATCGAGCGTACGTCTTTGGCTGTTCATTGAAACTTCCCGTTTTAGATAATTGTTAATAAAACAACAATTTGACATCTTGCTGAGTTGGTTCAGTTATTTGGACTGGGTTATTCTGTGAAACCATACATTGCAGACATGTTCCTAAAGGGCCATATGCTCACGTGGTAGAGGTGCGGATGGTTCAAAAAGATCCAAACTAGTTTGTCTCCAGTATTTTGGACAATCAGGCACCCTCCACCATTAGCTGGAAGATCGCAGGGTTTCCTTTGCAGAGCGGCCGCAAAAACTTGCAAGAAGAACTGAGATGCTGGGCAGGTCCCTCTTTGATGACATCCCTGCCCAGTTTCCATGGGTACTCTGTGGATGGAAGGCGAAGTGGTCAGATTGGAGGAGGAGTCGATACCGAAGGCCTTGAGTTGATTAACAAATGGTGAGTAGACTAAGGGGAATTTCAAATAAAGGGGACGGGTTTGTGATCATTTTTGAGTAACGGGAAATATTGT
This sequence comes from Ambystoma mexicanum, assembly GCF_040938575.1. Classification (NCBI taxonomy): domain Eukaryota; kingdom Metazoa; phylum Chordata; class Amphibia; order Caudata; family Ambystomatidae; genus Ambystoma; species Ambystoma mexicanum. The sequence continues at coordinate 647,703,707 of NC_090923.1, forward strand.
GAAGGGAAAAGGTAGCGCCTAGAATCCCTGACTCAAGGGAGTTAGGAGACGTATGAAATCCCAGCGGAGGTAGAGTGAAATATAAAACATGTAATCAGGATTACATAAGGTGATGTTTCAAACCCTGTATAGAGTATACAGTAAAGGTGAGAGAAAAGGTAATCACAGTGTTTATAATGTGTAATGTTTTGAAAGGTCTGAATGCTGCTTGTTGAGTAAAACTATCAAAGAGCGATAGATTGTGAAAAACTGAAAAAGTTGAGGAGCAACAGTGATCGAGTATACCAAAGCAATTGGCGCCAATCGACAGAATAGATTGCCAATCAAGAGAATAGACAAACTATTGAAATATGAGGCTTGAGCAGCGATTGATGGTGCTTGCTCATATTTGTTGTTTTAAAAATGTTGAAAAGTGGCGATTTAAGCCAAAGTATAAGGTTTATTAAACAATCTGGTAAGTATCCACAGTCAAGCGAGACTTGTCATTATGGGAGATACTCCTCTCATTCACCTATGCAAGACACTGCCAAAGCATATGTCCATGCTCAAACAGTATAGTGCGGAATGGGTAAAAGGTACAGCAGATAAAATGTTTATGCTGTGGCCACAAGGGGAAACATTGTCAAAAGCGGTATTGCAACACATGACCACATACTTACACGCTGCGTACATAGGTAAGAAATTAGAGAAAGGATTCGCAATTTCAGAGCTCTGGAAGATGTATCAAGAGGAAAACAAAGACCCGCCACCCGAGGAGTGGATGCTTAATCAGCATAAGGAAGGAAGGCGTCGAGCCCTCAGCTCCCGTTACCTCACCTGAAGCAAAGGGTATTGCTACGGAAGAAATAGGGGTGTATCCTTTAAAAGAACTGAGAGCAGCGACATGATATAGTAATCCGATATATGAACACCCCGCTTACAGTAGTGACGATAGTCCGGAGGAGAATAAGAGAAAGGAAGAGATTTAATAGATCATACAAGACAAAAGAAAAGAGTGAGCGGTCAAATTTGTCAACAGAAATACACAGGGAGATTAAGAAATGGAAAGGAGAGAAAGATAAGACTGACAAGATGGCGCTTGAACAAAACGAATGGATGGGAGGACACATATTACTCAAGATAGATGGGAAAAGTATCGAGGAAATTAGACAGACGATAAGTACGAACAAGAAAGAAAGGATAAGGAACGAGAGAAGAGATTAAATGATGAGCTGAAAAGGAAAAGCAAGGAGCGACGAAGGCAGATATATCAGGAGGAGGAAGAGAAAATAGAAGAACAGGCATAAGAACAAAGGTGGTACGATAACCGAACAATAGAAGAAAAGGATAGAAAGGAAATAAAAACCAGGAAGAAGCACAAAGATTAAGGTACAAAGATTACAGTGAAGAAGAGGAAAGAAATGGAGTAAGGAGGGGAGAAGAACAAAGGCAACAGGAAGAAAGAATTAGAAGGGATACAGGAAAGCAAAGGGAAGTAGATGAAGAAATAGAACGAAAAAGGAGACGGCGAGGTCTCGATGCCCGTCTCATTCGTAAAGAACAAATGAGGCCAGGTCCAGAAATACAGTGGGACACAGTGGAAGAGATTCTTCCAATAAAGGAAGTAATGACAGCAATATTTAGAGTAGCATAAGAAGAAAGATTTGATGCAGAAAGTATTGGAGAAAGGATGATGAGGTCTATCAACAATTAAGGCTAAGTAGCGAGTATGAAACTCAAGGGAATGGTGATCAATCCCCAGTACCATAATCACAAAGTGAGGAGGGAAACCTGTTCAGTGATGAGCGTCGAGTATTGTCTTTGAGCAGACTGAACTTGGATAAGGGTGAAGGGGATGGTAGTCAAAAGTTGGGGACTAGACATGTCAGACGAGGAAAGTCTGGTCTTGGGTCAGAAGGAGGAAGCGCATGCGCCACTGAAGGAAGTCTGTAAATGGATAAGGAAGTGACGTGGTCGGATTTGGAACAACCTAAAGATGGAACACCAGATCCCATAGTATATCCTGAGCGTCCGAGAGGATGATCAGATAGTGAGAAGGGAGAGTCGCCAACATATATAAGCAGGTTAAGGCCATTACCCAGAAGGAGACAGACCGGACGATTATAGCTGCCACAGATGGCATAGTAGCGGGATCCGGCTATGGGACAGGGTTTACGCAGTTTCCCTCGTTAAAAAAGGGGAACAAGACCGCAATATATTCTATGGCCACAGATGGACAAGGATGACTTAAAATGCAAGCTCCCTAGTTTGACTTCGGGTGCTGGGAAATGGATATGCGAATTACAGAAAATGACAGGAGGATATACGTTGGCCATAGGGGACATAAAAGATCTCATGGCAGCCATTCCTGGAGAGAGGGCTGATGATATATGGAGGAGAGCAGGGTATTCAAGTGAGACTGGGCAAAACACCGTGCATGATTGGGTGCCGTTTATTAATTGTAGAGTCTATGTTTGGAGGGCACTTAGGGTACAGTATCCTGACGCATCAGAACTGGGTGCAATTATGACACGTAAGAGGAAGGAAGATGAAGACCCTATTGCTTACATTCAGGAAATTCAGGAGAAATGGTAACTTGAAACTCACGAGCCGTGGGAAAAGACAGTGGCATTATTTTACCACATTTTATGTCCGGGGTTGCCTGAGCAAGTACAGAGGCAGAGGAAGAAACAAGTAGAGATGGAAGCAAAGCCATGGGCTGAGCTACAGCAGACAACAGTGCACCATTGACAATTATTACAAGAGTAAAACAAAAATGAGGAGAATATTAAAATAGAGGAAGCCAAATTTGTTCAGAATTTCTTTTTAAAAATTTGCCATAGAAGGGGCGGTATTGACTAGCGAAGAAGGATTGGAAATGCAGGAAGCAATGGGTGCATCGTAGGCGAATAATCGGCACCTGATGGACTAAGGTGGAAATGGGTTTATACCCCAAGCCAGAGGTATGGGTTATAGAGTAAGAGGAGGTGGATTTTAAAATAATCAAGGTGGGTTTCAAGGTACACAGAATGGGAACCAGAATACTCACTGAGGATATAACCAGGGAAGGTTAACAGGAGAATTTCTCCAGTATGTTGTAATTATGGAATAACAGGATATATTGCACGCGTATGGGGGAGCAAAGAGAATGGACAGTTCCCAAAAGTGGGGGAACAGCTTACCCTCCACCATATAGCACACAGACCAGAGAAGGCTTTGCCCAGGATCACACATCTTATCAGACACAAGTGCAGTGAGTCCAACAGGTATCACAGCAGGGATAAGTACACACAAATCCCCCACAAGGGCAGTCACAAAAAGCCCCTATGCAGACACAGCAATATGCAAACACAGGCCAAGTATTAACACCCAGAATAGGAGGCGTCACTGTGGTAGGAGGAAATCCTTTCACAGGGACGGGTATGAGCCTGTATCCACAATAAGACAGCTCACAGGGTGACTTGATGTGTTCAGTACTATCTGTATAACCAGACCTGCAAGAGCAACCAAGGGTCAATGTGACGATAGGAGGCAAATTTGGTTTTTCTTGTAGACACTGGAACAACTGGTTTGTGTGTACGAGAGGGAAAATATCCAATGTCAGGTATTGCCATGAACGATCAAGTGTTCTCTGGAGCTATGAGTCGAGTTCCTTTTACTAATGAATTACCAGTCTCCATAGGAGAATGTGACCTCTCTGTTCCATTGCTATAGTCGGACAGACATTGGTTAATATTTTGGGAAGAGATTTAATGATGAAACTTGATTTACTGATCAAAAAATAGTGTGCTCCATTCCAGGAATACACTATTTAAACGTGGCAGTGTTTAAACTGGCATTTACAGGGCAAGTAGCTCTGTGAGGCGTTCCAGTAAATCCAGAGATATTTCTATATGGAGTGAGCACTTTGTTGACATGGCTACCTGGCCTGGTGGGAAAGATTGTGAGAATACCTGATGATTATGTTTAGACCATGAATATCTATGGATGAGGAAGGTGGACAGACTATTCCTATAGAATCGGAAGCAACCATACTACAAAGGGAAATGGCAGTGCTCAAAGGGGTAGACGATGAGGGTAGACCATGGAGAACAGCCATAGCTCTTGAGGAAGGGTATAGATTGACTGACGTAACTGAGGATATGTTCGGGGAAGACCGAAGTGATGATGAAGTGGTGTTCGTCGTGAGCATTACATACTGGATAAGGATAGAGAAAAAGGAAGTCCTACAGCGAATGGCGATAATGCAGCAAAGACCACAATTATTTCAGGAAGAATTGGTAAAGTTGCCAAGTGTCCTTTGGACCACAGGCCCTTGTGACATAGGCTTATTGAAGGGGATAGGAGAGGTTAAAATAAAGCTTAAGCCACAAGCGTTTTTACCTAGAGCAAAACAGTACCCCATATCTCGAGAAGCTGATGAGGGTATATTTCAGACTATTACAGCGCTGATGAATCAGGGAATTCTGGTGCCATCAGAATCATTGTGTCATACCGTAGTGTATCAGATTAAGAAATCTAAAGGGGGGGTCGAGGAGATGTATGCAAGATATGAGACGGATTATCCAGATTGTAGACGTTGAGTTTACTTTAGTTCCTAATCCAGTGACAATATTATGCAGTATCCTGGTGGAAGCCCGATATTTTACAGTGATCGATTTAAAAAATGCGTTTTTCTCAATCCGGTTGCACAAGGACTCATAAGACTGAACTAAATTTACATTTCACCAAAAAAGACTGAAACATACAAGGCCGCCTCAAGGGTACTGTGAGTCCCCATCAATCTTTAGCAGAGTCCTACAGATGGATCTAGGCAATATTGATTTGAAAAGCGCAATGATAGAGTACATAGATGACATTTTGATTTGAGTACTACAGAAGATGAGTCCAGAGAGGAGTCTGTTCAGTTCATGACTATTCTAGCAGATAAGGGATATAAAGTAGACAAGGCAAAGCTACAATACTGCCAAGAAGAGGTTTTATGTATAGGTCAGTTGATTTCGCATGAAGGAAAGAAAGTGACAACAGAGAGCTGAAGCAATTATGAAAACCTCAAAATCAAACAGTGAGATAGATGCAATGTTTGGGTTTATGCAACTATGTTAGAGCCTGGGTGTTTGATTATAGCACACACGAGGCCACTTCTGCAAGCATTAAAGAAAGCACAAGTTGGTAAAAACAAAACTAGACTGGACTAAAGACATGGAGGAAGGATTTGAAGAGTTGAAAAATGCAATTTGCACAGCCCCGGTTTTAGGAAATTATGCAGAGGAATTTTATTTGTTTTTGCACACAAATGGGACAGTCATGACAGCAGTGATTACACAGAGTACCAAATTTGAGTACAAACTTTTGACATATTACAGTGGGATTTTAGACCCAGTAATGAGAGGACACTTCCCTTTGCGAACCATCTTTGGCAGCTGCCGCATTCCCGATAGAGAAGTCTACAAGTATTGTAATGGGCTACTCTATGACCCGCTTTGTGGCGCATGCTTTTGCCATTTCAGAGAAACCCAAGGGAACATCGACATCCCTAAGAGCTTAAGTTTATGAGCCAATGACTTCTAACCCAGCGATTAAAAGCCTAAAATGTAAAATAGTGCACCCTGCCACATTTATGGCGAGCCAGTAGAAGGCGATCATGAGCATGACTGTGCTAATTAAGTTGAATTTTATGATGATAAACCCTGTGTGAAACAGCCACATTAGCGGGAGGGGAGATTCTCTTTATTGATGGTACTTCGAAAATTGATCAGACTAGTGGGGAAAGGCTTTCAGGCGCTGCAGTGATAAGACAGATTCAATGGTGAATTTGAAATAGTAGCTAGTGCAAGGCTACTGTAATTTTTCAGCGCAAGCAGCAGAATTAGTGGCACTTATTGTCGCACTTGAGAAACATGAAGGGCAGGAAGTGACGGTGTACAGTGACTCCGCCTATGCGATGTCAACCGTACACGCAGGGTTAGCTGGAAAAGGAGGGGCTACCTCCACTCAGATGGCTCTCCAGTGCAATATGCATCCTTACTTACGGCCATTGTGGTTGTTAATTGCACAGCGCACACCAAGCGAACAGATTATCTTTTGCAAAAACGAAGTTGCAGACGAAGAACCCAAAAGGGTTGCACATTCCCCAGAAATTTTGAGTTTTGACAGAGTAGTAAAGAAAATTTAGTTACAACAATGCTAGTGCAAATGGGGTTTAATAAGTTGTTGATGACCCGATTAAAAGAGATTCAACGAAGTGCGCCACAAGAAGAGCATGAATTATGGAAACGAAGGGGGTGCTCTTTATCCCCACAGAAGCATTATGGTGACAGGACAGCACTGGAAAGCCAGTGATGCCAGTAACTGTATTGAAAGGCACGCTCTAACAGCTGCATTGCCCTGCGTATGTAACTAGAGAAAGTCGTGCTGCTACGATTGCAGAAGACTGGTTAGTCCTCATTTGTTAGAACACGTTGCACTATTTATGATGAACTGCACTGTGTGTCAAACGTTTACTGCTGGGCGATTAGAGGGGTAATACCTCAAACAAATAGCCCGTTTCAGCATTTACACATCTACTATGTCGATATGCTGCAGGTATGTAAAGGATATAGGTATCTTAGTGGTGGTATGTCGCTTTTCTAGCAGGATCGAGGCAGGTCCGTGTACACACCCCGATGCCACTAGTGCAGTGAAGTTTTTAGTGTGTGAGTGTTGGGGAGAATTCTCTGTAAGGCTAATTTCCCAAACCTAGTGAGTCCCCAGCAGCTTTGCTGGATTTTTGGGGTTTATTTTTTTCTCTCCTGCTAAGAGTGAGATTCTTTTGCTCCCACTCTTAGACATGATTTGAGGTGTTCCTTTAACTTTCCATGTGTTCTATGGGCTATGGGGTCTTTTACTCCATAGGGTCTCGTGTTTTTTTGATGTGGGTTACACAGCACCCTCCGTGCTGTAACCCAGGGGTGTCGTAGCGACCCCACAACATAGACTCCATACCCTGGGACTGACTACTGTCTCCCAGGGCATGTAAAGTCACCATTGGCTTTGCTAGTACCAAATTATGAACAGAAACCAGTACAAACCATCATATTGTGGACGTACTGGTCGGGGCAATTTGATTGCCCCGGGGGCTGTTCGAGGGGGCACGTCTCCGTCCCCCCTGATCAAGTTTTGGCTGGTGGCAGTGGATACTACTTTTTATATTCGACCGCGAATATATCGCTATGGGATTTTCCCATTGTTCGAGTCTACCAACTTTAATTATTTAATTCTTATAGCCTCGAACATACCGCCGGTTTATTTATTTAATATTAATTCGCCGGTTGGTATTTTTTGCCAGAACTCAATTCTAAAATGGCGTTTGTGTTCTCTTCTGTGACTCCAACCAAAGTCGAGCCCTTTGTTCCACTTTTTGGCGGGCTTCTCCACAGAAGCCTCCAAAAGTGGTGCCACTCTGTCTGGGTACCACAGGGGGGGTGTGGGAGGGGGTTTAGGCACCCTGGACTGAGTTACCTTGGTAACAAGTCGCACTCTTGTGTGATTGGCCCAAGTGGTGAGCTGGCCGGCTCACCACTTAGCATATTTGATTGACAGCTAGGCTGAGTGAATGGGGGTATGCTGCATAAAAGCAGGGCTTTGGAGACTGGAACTTCAGAAGTCGCCACAGGACCTAAGAATCCGAGCAGGGAGAAGCTGAGCCGGCCTGCAACAACGACACCACCGGTGGAGCCCCGCTGCACCATCTCACCACTTTTCCCAACGACAGAGGAGATCTCCAGCCCGGAGAGTCTTCTTCCTTCGACTGGTGGGGATAACCAGTCTACCTTCTTTTCACCTTCCTGGAGCATCTCGTGGCCGCCTTGCCTGTGCTAAGCACCCCGGCAACTGGGATACCACGTTTTCACCACTACCACGAACCGAAAGGGTAGTACCTTTGTACCGGAGAACTCTGCGGCTGGTTTCTTCCCTGGCAGTGCAACGACCTTCATCCTTCCTCCATGACGAGATCTTATCCTCCTCTGGACAACGCTGCGACTTGCACCCGCTGCCAGGAACAACTGCCCCTGCTGGAGGATCATCTCCATTTAAGGTACCGTGTTCCGCCTGGCTTCCCTTGCATCCGTTTGAACGGGGTGTATTAAATCCTCGTCTCTCGAACCTGGGTTAGCCTGGGACACCCTAGCTAACTTTTCTACACTGAACTAAAACTTTTTCGAACTACCTCCACAAACTTTGAAGACTCTGTGTAACTGTCTGATCGTGGGCATTTTCCGCCTGGCTCCCTTGAAAGTGGGCCTGGCACCTAATCTTCCTTGCTCAACAGTAGACTGTGTGGTACAGACTGCCACCAAGTGGGTTTACTGTCAAACACCTGTAGTCTTAAATCTTTTGCAGTGGTCCCTAAGGGAACTGCACAGGTTTCTGCCTAACACTGAGGTGTTCTCGAGGTGGGGTGTGTATAATGTGCTAGGATCCGATAATGGGCCGCATTTTATCAATGAGCTATTTGAAAAGATAGGGCTACTATTGGATATAAAGCACAAGTTTTCTTCTGCTTATCATCCGCAAGCAAATGGTAAATGTGAGACTCAACGGCCTCCTCAAACTAAGGATTGCCAAGATGAAATTGACTTTGAAAAAGGGATGGCTGTATTGCCTATGCCTAGCCTTATATGGCCTTCAGAATTAGGTAGGATCAGACCACCACCTCACCCAGCATGCGCTAGTTGCAGGGCGTCGAATGAGAACGCCCCTTGCACACCTCCGTCTAGGAGTAAGAGTGATGCCCAGAGCATAGCAAAAACTTTAGATGATGTGATGCATGACTATTTGACATGTATGACCTCGTATTTCTTTCATTTCAGATCAAGTCAAGTGCCAGGGAGGGGGGTCGGTCTAACACTACTGAAGAAGATAATTCGGCAACCAATCCAAGCAAACTATTACCACCACCTAAGATATATGTTGGGGACCTAGTGCTAATTAAAAATGCTACCAGGAAGGGGCATGAGCCACGTTTACATGGCCCTTTCCCCTTCCGCTGCCAAGGTACACAGAAGAGGAGTTTGGCTGCACCTGGGTGATGTGAAGATTTATAAAGGCACGACCTTCCCTCCCACTGTTACTGATCCAGAAGCAAGACAAGAAGAATTTCAACGTTTGCAGACCCAATCGATGACCAAGAAGGACGATAAAACGAGTGATTAATACATGCTTTATATGGACTGGAATTCAATGGACACTCCTTGTAGATATTTTAGTAGAGAGTGAAAAGACTTGCAGAGAATTCCAGGAATTTTGAAATTAACTTTTAGAAATACATATTGAAGCAAAAAAGCAAAAAATAATGTATCAGAGAGGGTCTAAACGTCAGTACTTAAATAGAAATTGGCAACGAGATCAGTATCCAGATTCATTTTTTTGGAGAATATTGATTTTAAGTGATCAAACATATGGTACCTGACGACAGTGACGTTCTAGGCTTGTGCTTGCTGTCTTTGTGTTCATATTGAAGTCTTATCCTACTCTTGTTAGAAGAGACGAACAAGTTACTTACCCATGGTAACTTTCTTTAGTCTGGATCTTTCTCCCACGTATTCCTGATCTTCGATATTTCCAATATCTCAGCTTTGCTGCCTCAAATTTTTTCCAGCAGGGGGCGCTGTGCGTCAATGCCTGTCGAGTCGATGTCCCACAGAGGCCACAGTTTCGACGTTGACGTCAATGCAGGTATATGCAGCACGCGCGGCGCCCATTGGCCTCAGGTGTCATGATCTCTGCTTCCAAAAGATCAATACTTGCCCGACTCCTTTGGAAGCAGACCCATAACCCCGGTTCCGAGTGCCAGCCAGTCCCAATTGGGACCTTTTGGACCCTGTCCTGGCGCCAGTGGCACCAGGCTCATAAAGATGCCCAGTCCCAGCGCTGGAAGCGCCGGGCTCATAATGCTTGGGTGGACTTACCTGCAGCAGACCATGCTGCTTACTTACCTGCCAGTTGAGCCCCTGATCCTCTTCTGTTTGGGACTACTTTTCCTGTTGGGTGGGGCAGGAGCCACTCCCTAGGTTCAGAACACTGGAACTCTTCTGGAAAGCAGGAACTCTTTTCTCACCTAGGCGAGGCTGTGGAAGGAGACACCTAAGCACTACAGGAGGCTATTTAAACCACACCCGATGGATGAATCTTGCTTTGCGTTATTCTGCATTCTCTGCAGCAGAACGCTCATCGTGTCTTCTGCTTCTGATCCTGGGCCTAAGGGAACAAAGGCTTACCATCCTGCAATCCAGTCTTCAGCAGCACCTGTAAAGACAAAGAAAGAACAGGTTAGCACTACGGTCTTCAGTGGCAGCGCATCTCTTACCTGGTCCATCGGCTGTCACCAACGCGTCGCGCTGCATTCCGGCATCTGAAAGACAAAAGCTTACCAGCTCTTCGCACTCTCCGGAGGCCTTCGGCGCTGCATCCCGCATCTGAAAGACAAAAGAAGGTGCGTTTAAAGACATTGGGCAACTTTATTACTCACTTGCCATTACTCCTTCCCACGCCGAATCCAGTGGGTATTCCAGCACCCTTCAGCTTCTCTAAAGCTCCGAACTTGTACCTGCAAGATAAAAGGGACAGTTAGTGCGCATCGTGAAGCAGGCTACAAGCGCTTACTTACGTGCTTCCAGGCGCTTCTATTCCTCACGCGGGTTCGATCCTCAACTCTCATCAGCCCGCCATCCGCCATCGCCAGAACCCTGCAAAACAAGATATATCATTACAAAAGACTTTTAAGACATTTGAAGTGCCCAGAACTTACCGTTTGTGCAGTTAACGACGGACAGCAGTCCTCTGAGGTCAAGAGGCCTGCACCCTTATCCAGTGAAGAAACTGGTTACGGCACCCTGCCCCGAGGCAGACGGAGAGCTCGGCGTTCACTTACCTAAGGTGAGGGCGTTAACCTTTGGGGTTCTACAGGAGAAGAGAAAGGGAAGAGGAGAGAGGCACCCAATAACCCCAGTTCATTAATCCCATATTTTCTACCTGCAGACATCTTACTCTTCGAGTCAGACATACAGTGCACAGAGGTCCAGCCCAAAGAGCCAACCGTGTGTTACACATCACCTTTGAAGATACGGCATTCACCCAGTCAAGACCGGCGCCTCTGCGGGAATCAGGTGGGCGTTACATCAGGTCTGTTTTGACGAGTGGAGCTTTAACTTGTGTTCGACGGTTACTCCCCTTGAGAGGGCGTAGACTGCAAGTGCAAGGGATATTCTACTGCGGGGTAGGTTGGGAGGGGCGATAAGAAATACGTGGGAGGAACATCCAGTTGAAAGAACGTTACCACGGGTAAGTAACTTGTTCTTTGAATGGATTGTGTCCTCCCACGTATTCCTTATCTTTGATACACTCCCAAAGCAGTTTATGTAATTTGGAGTTGGGAGTAGAAATGTGTGTGGTTATGTATGCAATGAGTGCAACACTGCTTTACCAAAAGCAGAATCTTGGCCCAAGGAGGAGTCTTAACTGTAATGTTTAGTAAAGGTGTACAGAGACTAACATGTGGCAGCAGAACTCCACTCTGCAAGGCAGACAAAGTTGCAATGCCCCTGGTCGAATGAGCTCTTAGATGTTCTGGACGGTCTTTACCTGCCAGTTGGTAATATTCCAATATTGTTAGTATAATCCATCTGGATATAGTTTGCTTGGTAATGGCCAGTCCCAATTTGTGAACTGAATAGCCCACAACTGGTCCTCCCGCTGCAATTTTGCCAAACTGGAGATGTGAAGTCTTTCTTCTTCCTTCCCCGGATGTGGAGGAGGCTAAAAAGATGGTAACATGATTTTCTGAGTAATTTGAAAATCTGAAACAATTTTGGGGAGAAAAGTAGGCTTCACTTTTAGTACGACTGTCTTTATAAGAGACAGTATGAGGAGGCTTGCAGGATAAAGTCTGTAGCTCACTCACCCTTCGGGCTGATGTTGCAACTAGGAAGACAGTTTTCAGAGTTAGAGGTCTTAATGGACAAGAATGTAGAGGCTCGAAAGAGCTCCCATCAAGTAGTTTAATACCAAGTTCAGATCCCATAGTGGGACGTGAAACGGGAATGGAGGAAAAACATTAGTCAGTCCCTTTAAAAATTGTACAACTAAAGGAATCTTAAAGTAGAAGGCTTCCTCTGAATTGCACTTAAAAATGGAAAGCGCATCGGCCACCAGGGGGCGCACAGATGAGGTCCAAAAAGGGGTCCTGAGCCCCCACTTCGCGACCCCCCCGGAGCTGCCAACTGGACACGGGACGCACGAGTGTAGCCCCCCCAACCAGGAGAAAATTTGGACAGAATCGGCGGTTCCTTCAGGAAAAAATTGAAGAAAACGTGGCTGGTCTGCGTGGCGCTACAGAAAACAAAACAACTGGAGTACGCGGGTCTCCAAGGCGGTGCGCCGGCTCGCCTGATGACCCCCCCCCCACAAGAGGAATCAAAGCCAGAATCCAGTCTCAGCCCCTAAATGCCTGGGGGACCACCGTTGGACGCCCTGCGGGCCTCGACCCACTAGCCCTCCCTGATTTCCACCCGCCGTCGCGCGGAGGATTGTGCCGGGCGAAGACTGCAAGGACCGCGAAACGGCCCGCCTCCGCGGACAATGTAGGCCGCTGCTTCCCACCTCCCATCTGCAGGCCTGCACTTTGTACGCACCCGCCCAGCACCGCGCCCCCCCTCCCGGCAGCCCAGACCTCGGCACCGGGGATTTGGAACCTCCAGCTGCCTCAGTTCTAGCTTGGGACCGCGTGGTACGCGCGTCCCACAGGCGGCCCCTTCACACACGGAGGCGGGGGCCCGCGTCAGCGGTGCTTCAGGAAGAAAGTGTGCTGGGGAACAGCTGCCACCCCCCACCCCGGGACCACAAAAAGTGCTCACACAGCAACAGAAGCACTAAAAAAAAAAACAAATCCTACCCGGATGGGATAGGCAGTGGAGGGGGGTGAAATTAAGAGAGCGAACCCCCAAAAACAGAATGTGAAATCTCTTGGGTGCACCGAGTAAAACAGAGAGGCCCCAACTGCACGCCCCGTGTCAAGGCCACATCCACACAAAAATGACGTGCTGAGGCTACAAGCAGCAGGATCGTGTTCCTTTTTTCTTGACCCTCTGAGAACCCACGCCTGTTCTTGCCCGCTCCTACCCGGTGCACAGCGGAACTAGTCACAGTCCACACAGAGGGGTCTGCTGAACCCCCCTGCAAGATCAAATGCTGAGATCGCCCTGAGCCGCCTTAAGGAGTCTATCATCGCCACAGAGCACCTCTACCTCGCTGGAGCGAGCACTCCCTATGCTGAACGCACAAACTCAACGAAAGGCCGCCGGGACTGAGGGTAAGGCCCCCGTCACAGGGGCGTGTGCCTCCTCAAGGTACCTGGTGCATAACAGGAAACACAGGGGATACCTCACACCCTCTTCCTCATCCACACGGAGGACCTCGCAACCTATACAGATCACCCCAGACTGAAAGACAGCAACGGGGCTGTGCCATGAGAGTGCAAAGAGTGACCAGAGTACAGTAACAAAGTGGAGGGGGGGGGGAATCTGTGCACAAATAACGTAATTAGAGAGTGGATCCTTCACAGCCTACAAATCCCAAACCTAAATCTGAATCAGTGGGGAAGACCCCTGAATATATGAAGGCAAAAGAGAAGCTCGCCACATACGCTTACGCTACCCCACCCGCGAAATCGTCTCCCCCATGATGGCAACTGGAGCAGCAGCACACGGCGAGACAGCGGCAACGAAGGATGACATAGCAGCCCTGTTAACAGAAATAAAAAATATGGGGGCCAACATAGGTGGCAAAATCGATAAAATCACCCAACGTATGGACAGGATTGAGGACAGACTAGAGGGAGTATAAAACAACCAAGCCGCGATAGACTCTTGAAACACAGTTGGGACACAGAATTACAGATCTTGAGCAGCGAGAAGAGGAATACAGGTTGAAAATGGACGATTTGGAAAAATCGAGAAAGACGGAATAACCTTCGTTTCTTTGGAATCCCGGAGCAGGAAGGGGAGACTGAAGAGGGCTTAAAAAAAAATGATCTATGATATCATTAATATCCTCGCAGCTAATGATGCGATTGGCGAACCAAGGACAGAGCGGATTCACAGGGCAGGAGGCCCACCGGGAGGACCAAGATCGGTCCTCGCTTGCTTCCACAGGTACCAAGACAGGGTCAAAATGCTTGAGAAGGCAAGGCGCGGAGGGGTGATTACCCTTAACGGAGCTCAAATAACCATATATCAAGACCTATGCGCTATGACACTAGCCCTGAGAAGGTTGTGTGGCCCCCCTGAGGAAATAGTTGAAGGAACGAGACACTAGGTACAGGTGGGGTTACCCCTTCTCCCTTTCCTTCGAGCACAACGGTACAAGGATCAGACTGCAGTCGGAAAGAGAAATAAAGGAAGGCATATCTGAACTTGTGGAGGCAAATGAACGAGGGAGCGACGGAGACGCAGCACGAGGTGAAGGGAGAGAATGGAAACTTCGTGGCCCTAAGAGACAGAGTTAAGGGATCGAGAAAATACCGCAGAGGCAATGTCTCCCCGGAAGGGGACAAGTGACCCGAACTGGTAATAATTAACGTTATATAATGCCACTGCCTAAAACTAGGGCTTTCTACGGGTCGGGTACTAAATACCCATGTTCACTGGTTGTAAGTTGAGGATCAAGTGGGGGGGGGACAGATGGGGGCTCAGACTCATGCAGTAGTTAATCTTAGCAGAAGGACCGTGAGGTAACAGTCCCTGCTGGTGGTTCATTGCTGGTGCAGTGTAACTAACTGGACACACTCGGACGCCGCATTATGGGGGGGAGGGCTCACAAGACATGGTAGAAGTTAAGACCAGAACTGTTTTGTCAATTACTGCTGAAGAGGGGAAAATGTTGATGCTGGTTGGGGGCATGAACCACAGGGAATGGCTGCTTCCGATTATGGATAGTACGATGTCACAAATATATGGCTACCCCTGAAGTTAACGCAAGGGGCCCCATGAAAGTGGGAACACTTAATGTTAAGGGGCTTAACTCACCTACTAAGAGGTCACTGGTATCAAAGGAATTTCGGAGAGCCGGGTTGGACATCCTATTCCTGCAGGAAACCAAGTTCATGAGAGGAGAGGCCCATCATAGGGAAACGTCTCGGTCTGGAGTTCTGGGGCTCAGGACTATTGCGCAAAGGAGGTGTGGGGATCCTTATTAGAAAGGGAATTGACTTTCACGTCGCAAAATCCTGGTCAGACTCAGAGGGGCGAGCCTTACTGGTGGCGGGAACCATTGGGAGGGTGGAGGTGACGATAGCCACGATCTATTCCCCAATGTAGGGCAGCTCAGATTCCTCTCTAGAATCATCCCCAAAATAATGTTAGAGGCTACGGGGCATGTTGTGCTGGGTGGGGACTCCAACTTGTGGGCCGACCCTAGCTTGGACCGTAAGGCGGGTAATCCAACCGTCAATAATGAAATGAGAGGGGACCATAATGATTATGTAAACATGATGCAAGTATATGCGCTGGTTGATGTATGGAGGGATATGCACCCTGACGAAAAAGTATACACATTTTATTCTCCCCCACACAATACCTTCACTCGAATAGATTATATCTACCCCTCACGGGAGCTGCATGACATTACATCACGCTCTGCGATCACCCCAATTACATGGTCCGACCATGACATGGTCACAGCGGATATTCAGTGGAAACACCTACCGATCAGGGGTGGCAAATGGAGGTGCAATGAGACCCTATGGAGAGATCTTGTTTTTAGAGAAACTGGAATCTGAGATTAGGGAATATTTTAAGACCAACGACACTGGGGAGATTTCCAAAAGGGGGGTGTGGGAAGCGGCTAAAGCAACCTGGAGGGGAATCCTGATACGGGAGGGGGCACGGAAGAAAAGAGAAAGGTCCCTCATCGAAAATAGGCTTCGGAATGAAATATGTCGATTGGATATGGAGGCCAGGGAGGGCGACGCTACAGATCTCGTTAAGATTCAAGCGGCTAGAAAGAAGCATGAGGAACTTAGTCATCTGGAAGAGGGCCAGATAGCACGTAAATTGCACTTATTAAAACAAAAGTTCTATCCCTATATTCTTCCGAAACAGACCCAAACTCGCAAGAGATGGAGGACTCTCTCACTGACATCGATCTCCCCAAAATAGCTGAGGTAGACTCTGCTCACCTTGAGTCCCCCATAACTGAAGAGGAAGTACACCAAGCGATCAAAAGGCTAACACTAAGCAAATCCCCGGGGAGGATGGATACACAGCCGGCTTTTATAAGACCTTCAGTGCCCTCCTAGTCCCATTTCTGATGGAATTATTCAATGAGGTCCTAGATACGGGAACCACCCCTGACTCCTTCGTTCTGGCACTCATATCGGTCATCCCCAAGGAGGGTAAGGACCCCAAATGCTGCGGGTCGTACCGCCCTATATCCTTGCTTAATCTTGACACAAAAATCTACACGAGGGTACTGGCTGCTAGGTTAGAGACTCACATGCCCCACCTTATTCATCCCGACCAGGTCGGATTCATAATCGGGCGACAGGGGGCGGACACCATGCGGAAAACCCTCCATTTGGTCGCAGCCTCCCAAAATATGAATGATGAACCCGCCTTGCTCGACATTGACGCTGAAAAAGCATTTGATAGAGTGGAATGGGAATTTCTTGCCGCAGGTATAGGACCAAACTTTAGGAAAGGGATAAAAGCAGTGTACACAGCACCAAAAGCCACAGTGTCAGTTAATGGAGAGTACTCGAGATGGTTCGGATTAAACCGTGGCACCCAGCAGGGGTGTCTCCTATCGGCCACACTCTTTGTCCTCTCGGTAGAACCCCTGGCCCAGAAAATCCGGAATGATGCCCAAATTGAGGGAATGAGAATGGGGCAGGTGGAATACAAGGTGGCGCTGTATGCTGATGACCTACTTCTCCATGTGATAAACCCCAACACATCTATCCCCAGAGCACTAAATCTAAAAGATACATAGGGCCACTTATCGGGATTTAAGATCAACAAATCTAAGTCAATATTCTTCCCCTTACTGGGATCGACGGAAGTGAACAGTGAAAGATATTCTTCCCTTGGCCTCACGATAGAACATGAGAAACTGAAATACTTGGGGATACATGTCACGAGATCTCTACGAGAACTATACGAGGCGAACTTCCCAGCGCTCCTCCAAAAATTTCACGCGGACCTCACCAGGTGGGACAAACTAACCATATCCTGGCTGGGACACCTAAATGCAATAAAGATGACCTGTCTCCCAAGATTTCTATACCCCTTTCAAATGCTCCCTATCCAAATGCCGCGCCAATTCTTTACAGAAGTCAAGAAAGCGATCACGAAGTTCCTGTGGCAGGGGAAGAAACCGAGAATTGCATATACCAGCTTGACGCTACCAAAAGATAAGGGTCGGGTGGGCCTCCCGGATATTCAAAAATATTATGTAGCAACCCAGCTGCGAGTTCTCATTCCCTATCTACGTGACCAAAAAACCCCTCAATGGATTGCCATGGACAATCACTACTTGGCACCGGCGACCGTCTCCGAGTGGCTATGGTCCCCTAGAAGGAGAGTATTAAAGAAATCTAAGGCGCACCCGATGTTTGAAACCATATGGGATGTATGGCGAGAAGGCAGGGACATGAAAAACATCACTACGTGGCCATCGCCACTAAGTCACCTGTGGTTCCCTGGTATGAACAACCAGATTCCCAAAGTAGAGAGGTTTCAATCCTGGTATTAGGCGGGCCTGGAAAGTGTGGGACAACTCCTAAAGAAGGACTCATTTATCACACTTCCCGAGCTGGAGGAGGTACTCGGAATTGGCACACTCTCTGCATTCCACTTTCTGCAAATTAAGGGTGTCCTGACAAAGCCCGAATGGAAGGACAAGTTCGAAAGGGACCTCACCCCATTCGAAAAAATATTACATTCTAGAACTGAAATGAAGGGACTGATATCGTTCCTATATAGAACGCTCAGAGGCGGGGGGAGGATCAATAGAACACCTTCGACTAAAATGGGAGAGGGACATTGGAGATAGTATTGATTCGGAGATGTGGGACAAGATATGTCGAGCTGCACCCAAAGCCTCGATCTCATGCCAATATAAACTACACGCGATTAAACTACTAAATAGATGGCAATATGACCCACACAGGCTCTCCATAATGTACCAATCATCAAGTCCACTATGTTGGAGAGGTTGCGGATCCACGGCGGACTATTGGCACATGTGGTGGAACTGCCCCCGAATTAAAGTCTATTGGAATGAGGTCCTGGGTTGGGATTAGGGATCTAGATGGAATCCAGAGGATAGCAGACACCCACCTGGTACTATTTGGCTTTGAAAAAATTGAAGACGAATGGAGGAGGGTCAAAGACATAGCTGCACCGCTACTATTAGCCGCAAGGGCTCTCTTAGCCATGAAATGGAAATGCCCAACGGCCCCAACCGAGAGAGAATGGGTCACTGTAACCTCCAATATGTGTACCATGTAAAAGATTACGGCATCCATACACGGGAAATCCACTCAGTGTGATACTCTATGGATGGAATTACATAGCAAACACCTGCCGGGAATGACACACTAATGCCTGCAAGTCCGCCAGCCCCATAGTCACACACTATGAGAGCACACCTGTTCTTGGAATATAGGACCCGAGACAACAGTAAACCATGCTAACTTCCCAAACAAGGTGGTCCCCAAAAACCTACCAAATCTATCATGCAACTCACCACACACCAGAAAACACATCCCTCAGCAGCCGTTGACTAAGTCTTGTAGGGTGGTGGGAGGGAGGGGAGAGGGAGGGAAGCAGGGATTATTGTTCACATTTATTGATATTCTAAACGGAAGTTAAATGCAAATAGAAAGTTTACAAAAGCATTGTGGTAACTTTGAAATGGATTAAGACTGTTTGCGTTTGGTACAACATCATTTTTTATCGTTTCCGATGCTTGTTAATTCCTATTGTAAAAGCTGTAACCTGTTTGACATAAAATCAAATTAAAGAAATGGAAAGCGCTGCCAGATATCCCTTTATGGTACCAATCTGGAGCCCCAGACTTGCCAGATGGAACAGAAAGGATAAAACCATTAGTGTATCACATGAGAAAGGCTCAACATTCTCTACATCAGCTGCAGAACTTATTCCAGCGGTATAAAGATGAAGGCTGAGAGTCCTGACAGCCGGATGGAGAACTCAACCCTCCTCTAGCGAGAGAAGGTCCTCTCGTTGTGGAAGACGTATCAGAGGGCAGATGGACACATCCCGAAGGTCCGGGTACCACGTCCTCCTGGCCCAGTCCAGGGCAACTAGGATCATGGATTTCCGCAACCTTCTCAACCTTACGTGAGAAATGGCAGGGATTGAAGGAAGTTTGTATAGGAGTGGAAACGCCCAGTCCACCACAAACGTCTCCTAGAGTTCCTCTAGGGGGAAATTTCCTTGAGCAGTACAGTTCGCACTTCCTGTTGGTACTAGTCGCGAACAGATCCACTTGAGGGCTTGTGGGAGACTGCTCTGCCTACTCAAAGCATCTGCCGTCGTGTTCTTCTCTCCGGCTATGTGAGCTGCCGATAGATTCCTTCTTGAATTGCCCAGAACCAGAGCTGCACTGCACCTGCATTGGACCTCTGCACAGTGGTAGTGACCCTACATCCCTCTTGCTGAGGTAGTTCATGGCCACTGTGTTGTCCTCCATTATCAGGACATTCTTTCCCTGTACGAAGGGTAGAAAGGCCTTCAGCGCTAGTCCGATTGCCCTCAGCTCCAACAGGATGATATATAGTTTGAACTCCGATGGAGACCAATGACCGCTGATGGTCAAATCGTTGGTATGGGCTCCCCACCTCATGAGTGAGGCATCCGTCACTACTGTTATCTCCGGCCATGGTTGCCAAAAAAGGTTCTCCTTTCAAGTTGTTTTTCCGACAGGCCCACCACTGAAGATCCAGTGAGAGACTGTTTGGGATTTGTAAGAGATATGACATCCTTCCTGAGAATTGTGACCAGTGGGTCCTGAGAGCCCACTGGAGAGATCTCATTCTCAGGTGAGCCAATGGCACCAGAAAAATGCAGAATGCCATGAGACCGAGCAAACTCAGAAAATCGAAGGCCAGTAGATGTTGGGCATTCTGGAATGTTGTCACAGTCTGCAGAATGCCTTGAGCCCTCACCTCTGGTGGCGAGGCTTTTCCCAGGGATGCATCCAGGACTGCTCCGATGAATTGGCGCCTTTGTGATGGTTTCATGTGGGACTTCTTAATTGAGGGAGAAGCCCAGCCTGTGAAAGGAGTGACAGGTGGTGTGGAGATATTCTGGGGAGCTGGTCCTGATCTGCCAATCGTTTAGGTAGGGGTAGATGCGAATCCCCCATCTCCTGAGACTCGCTGCTAAAACCGCATTTAGCTTGATGAAACCCTCGGGGCGGAGGTCAGCCCTAAAGGCAGAACCCGAAACTGATAATGAGAACTGCCAATGGTAAACCTCGGGTACTGTCTGTGCTTGTGATGGATCAGTATATGAAAGTAAGCATCCTGGAGGTCCAATAATACCATCTTATCCTGAAGTTGGAGGGCCTGAAGGATCTGAGAAAGGGTTACCATCTTGAACTTGTCCTTCCAGAGGAACTTGTTCAAGTCTCTTAAGTCCAAGATGGGTCTCTATCCTCCGTCCTTCTTGGGAATTAGAAAATATGGGGAGTACCAACCCTTGTTCCTCGCCCCTACAGGTACTGGTTCTATAGCACCTTTCTCTAGCAGGGTTCAAATCTCCTGCATAAGAGTTGCTTCCAGGTGGATGACTGAGGTTTTTGCAAGAAAGGTAGGCAGTAACCTTGGGCAATTGTTTCCAATGCCCAAGCATCTGAAATAATAGCCTGCCATTCTGTCCGATGTTGTGACAACCTGCCTCCTACTGCAGTCGTGTGAACGAAGACCTCAGAGGTTTTGGAGTGGCTGACGCAGTGGCTGAAGGAAAGGCAGCCGCTACTGTTGCAGTCTTAGTACTTCTTCCCTGTTCACCATGGGGGAAAGGCCTCTGTCCTCTTTGAGCTGGCGAAAGGACCTACCCCTCCAGGGCATAGCTGTGGGGCGGTTTGGAGTTGGTCTTATTGCAGCTCCAAGGGATTTTGTCGCTGCCGCCGCCTTGGGAGTTTGTAGCTTCGATGTCCATTGAAGGCCTCCGTTGAGGGTGAGTCATCGGATGTTATAAGTAGCATGCACAGCACCCGTAGCCTCAGTTCTTGGTTTTTCCCCCCTTCCTCGTGAAGCAGAAGTGGCCACAAATCGGGCCTGACCGTAATCAGCCTTGTTGGAACGAAAGCTGTAATAGCATGGGGAATTCTGCAGAGGGGTAGGTTGGGAGGGCGATGAGGAATACGTTGGAGGAACATCCAAACGAAAGAACGTTACCAGGTATAATTAACTTGTTCTTCGAATGGATTGTGTAAAAAGTATTCCCCATCTTTAGACAGACTCACAAAGCAGTATCCATGAGTGGAGGACTGTGACAAATTTAGTAAAATTTGAAATTAAAGGGCAGAATAAAGGACTGCCTTACCAAACGCCACATCCTGAGCATGGGAAGAAACCAGGGAATAATGCTTAGTAAACACGTGTATTGAAGATCACGTTGCAACATCACATATGCACTTTATAGGGACACCCCTCTGCAGGGCTGTCGACATAGTCATGCCCCTGGTTGAAGGAGCATGCAGGCCCTCAGGAGGGACCTTGCCCGCCAAAGTATAGCATTCAGAAATAGGGAGGATGATCCACCTAGACAAGGTCTGTCCACTCGCACCTTGGACATTCTAGAAATATAAAGGGTCAAAGCTCTCCTAGGATCCAACCTATGAAGCCTTTCCTTCCTTACTAGGATGCGGAGGATAGAATGCAGGTAGCACAATTTTCTGACTCAAATGAAAGCCCGAAACAACCTTAGGTAGAAAGGAGGGTCTAACTCAACACAACCCTGTCCTTGTGGAATACAGTAAAGGGTGGCTTGGAAGAAAGCGCGTGAAACTCACTCACTCTACATGTAGATGTAAGAGCAACCAACCTAATAGTCTTAAAGGTTAACAACCTCAATGGACATGAGTACAATGGTTCAAATGGAGCACCCACAAGAAACTTTAAGACCAAGTTAAGGTCCCAAACCAGAACCTGCGAAGATGAAGGCAGCAACACATTTGCGAGCCCTTTTAAAAACTGAGTAACCAAAGGAACCTTAAAATAAGAGCATTCCTCGGATGAGCGCTTAAAGAAAGATTGAAAGCGCTGCTAGGTAACCTTTAATGGTCCCCACCTGAAGACACCTGTGGGCAAAAGAAAGCAAAAAGGAGATAACATCCAGAGTTGAACATTGAAAAGAATTAACATTTTTTTCTCTGCACCAGTCGCAGAACGTATTCCAACGGCAATGGTACAGAGACTTTGTAGCCAGCCGGCCAGGCCGAAAGCAACACCTCCATTACGTCATCCAGGAGGTCCCACTCCTGGTATCTCAACCTTTCAGAAACCATGCATAAAGGTTGAGAGTCTTGACCTCTGGATGGAGAACCTGACCTTGCTCCCACGAGAGAAGATCCTCTCTTTTGGGAAGACGCACCGAGGACAGATGGACATTTCCATCCAAAATCTCCTGGCCCAATACAGAGCAACTACGATCATGCGGGACCAAAACCATCTTAACCTCCTGAGAACTTGAGGAATGATAGGGATTGGGGAAACGCATACAGTAGCGGGAATTCCCAATCCACCAAGAACGCGTCTCCTAGTGCTCCTCTCGGTGGAAATTCCCTTTAGCAGTACTGCTTCTAATTCCGGTTGGCACCGGTCGCGAACAGATCCACTTGTGGGGTTCCCAAAAGGGCGAAGACCTCTTGAAGGACTTCTTGAGCTATTTCCCACTCGTGGGAGACTTCGTTCTGCCTGCTCAAAGCGTCCACCGCCATCTTCTCTACGGCCAGATTAACTGCTGCTAGGGAGATTCCTTCTTGAATTGCCCAGAATCAGAGCTGCATCGCCTCTCTGCACAGTGGCAGTGACTCTACACCCCCTCTCTTGTTGAGGTAATGCATGATCAATGTGTTGTCCATCATTATCAGGACATTCTTCCCCCGTACAGATGGCAGGAAAGACTTCAGTGCTAACCTGATTGCTCTCAGCTCCAAAAGATTGATGTGAAGTTTGGACTCCGATGGAAATCAACAACTGCTGATGGTCAGATCGTTGGGGTGAGCACTCCATCTTGTAAAGGAAGCGTCCGTCACTACAGTTACCTCCGGCCATGGCTGCCAAAAAGGTTCTCCCTTCATGAGCTTGTCCTTGCAGGCCCACCACAGAAGATCCTGTGAGACCCTGAACTGAACCTGAAGGCGATCCCACATCTTGCATGAAAATTGGGACTACTGAGTCCTGAATACCCATTGAAGGGTCCACATTCTCACACGGGCTTCTGGCACCAGAATAATGCAGGATGCAATGAGGCCAAGCCCTTAAGAATTTGAAGGCCAGAAGACTCTGGGCATTCTGAAACTTGGCTACAATCTGGAGAATGTTCCCGATCCCTCGTCTTGGGTGGTGAGCACTTCCAAGGACATGCCTAAGATAGTCGTGATGTACTGGAGCTGTTGAGAAGGTGTCATATGGGACTTCTTGAAATTGAGGGAGAAGCCCAGTCTGTGAAGGGAATGACAGGTAACGTTGAGATGATTCAAGTCTTGTTCGGCAGAACAAGCCAACCAATCGTCCAGGTAGTGGTAGACGTGAATCCCTCCTCTCCGGAGATGTGCTGCCACTACCACCATCAGTTTGGTGAATACCCTTGGGGCGGAGGTCAACCCGAATGGCAGGACTCGAAACTGAAAGTGTGAGCCACCAACAGCGAACTTCAGGTATTTCCTGTGCCCGAGATGGATCGACACATGAAAATACGCATCCAGAAGGTACAATGACACCAACCAATCCTGAAGCTGGAAGACCTGAAGGATCTGAGATAGAGGCGACCATCTTGAATTTATCCTTCCTGAGGAACTTGTTCAAGCATCTCAAGTCCAAGATGGGTCTCAGTCCCCCGTCCTCCTTGGGAATCAAAGAATAAGGCGAGTACCAGCCCTTGTTCCTCTCCAATACAGGCACCGTTTCTATGGCGCCATTCTCCAGCAGGGTTACTATTTCCTGCACAAGGAGCGGATCTGGAACCCTCAAAGAGTGTACTCCCGGTGGATTGTCATGAGGCTTTGGTAGAAAAGGAAGGCGGTTCCCCCGGGCTATTGTTTCCATAGCCCAAGCATCCTAAGTAATGGCTTGTCAATCTTCCAGATGCTGAGACAGCCTGCCCCCCAACGGTGAGCTGCGACCGAAGGCCTCAGAGCAGTTTTGAAGTGCCAGTAGCATAGCCTGATGGCAAAGAGGTTGCTGCTTTAGCGACTTTGGCACCTCTACCTCGTCCACCACGACCAAACCTACGTTGACCTCTTTGATTGGCCATTCCTCTCGAAATGAGGAGTAGTAACGAAAGGATCTACACCTCCATTGCTGTCTACTAGGACGAAAAGGCTCAGGCTGCCGAACAGCGGCGCCCAAAGACTTGCCGGCTGCCTTAGAGGTCTGCAGCTTCTCAAGGCTCGCGTCAGCCTTGCTACCGAAAAGGTGATACCCGTCAAATGGCATGTACAGAAGTCTAGCCTGCACATCTGGTGCAAAACCAGACTTCCGCAACCACGCAAATCTGCGTATTACAGTGCTTGTACCCATGGACCTGCACACACTGTCTGCAACATCCAATCCAGACTGAAGGGATTCACACAAGGCTTCCTTACCGTCCTTAAGAGCTAGGAAGCCTTCCCTTTCTTCCCCTTCAGGAAGATACTCAGCTTCCATAGATCTGCAATCCTACAGTGTGTACGAAAATCTAGCCAAGGCACAAGAGGAGTCGGCTGCCCGCAACGCCTAACTCCCAGCTGAAAATAACTTGCACGCCCATCCATCCATGCGCTTATCGTCCCAATACGGAGAGATGGTAGGGTATGCAGCCTGTTTCAAGGTAACCGTGGCTGCCTGGACCACCAGACTCTCAGGAGTAGGGTGAGATGACAGATAGCCGGGGTCGCAACTGGAGGGGTGGTATTTTCTTGTCAGAGACTTGTTCACCGCCAGATTAGTCTCAGTGTTTCCCAATTCTTGGCCACCCGGTTCTGCAAAGCCACATGAAATGGCAATATGGGATGTGTAGGAGTACCCTGATCCAAAATGTCCGCAAGATCAACCTTATCATAGTGGGAGTAGGCTTGGCCCAGCCCAAATACTCTTCCACTCTCGATATAAGGCATGCTCCCCAGGGTCTGGTCTACCGAACTCCAGCTAAGGAGAAGTGTCTATATCACTTGCATTATGCAAGGTGTCACAAAGATCATGCATCCTACTCTCCTCTAAGATGAAGCACTAAGGCACATAAGGGGTCCCAAACTGGAGACCAAAAAGGAGCCTCACCCTCATCAGAATGTTCCTCCTCCTCAAAAATGGAGGTGAGAGACTTGAGCGTCTTTCTTTGGCAGAGTACACGTTTTCTCAGGTATCACATCAGATGCTTCAAAGTTGATAACTTGGACTTAGACACCGCGTTTTTAGGTGGTCCCACCGTCACCAGAGGTTTGCGTCGGTATATGTAGAGCTGATGGCGTCAGCGACGGCTCCGAAGGCCTGATCGGGGTAGAGGACTCGACAGTCGCCATCGGCTGGCATGGCGCCGATGGCTTTGAGGGTATGGACAGTTTTGATGGAGATGAAGACTGTGACCTCGCTGCATGTCTTGAGTGATCCTTATGTACCTTGTCCGAATAAGGCCTAGAAGGCTCCCAATGAGGATTGCGCCATGTACTCTGGTTCGAGGCTGCACAAGTATCCGGCTGAGACCATTCCCTGCCAGCTTCAACAGAAGGCGCGGACAGGGCCTTGCCCTGCTTTTTTGAAAATGTCAAGCATTTTCACACAGAAAACTTCCCACTCAGCGGGTGTGAAATGTTTGGACGGCCAACTCACCCTCTTGGGGGTGCCGTCTGAAGAAGACGGCGAGGAAGGCGACCGGCGGTGCCTTTTCCTCGAGCGCTTTGACGAGGACGAGTGGGGGGAACCACTCCTAAACCTTGAACGCTTGGCCTTCTTCCTCTGAGGTGAGTCACCGCTCGACTCATCAGTCGAAGGCCCAGCAGCTCGGGACTTATGAGGCTTGGACACATTGCCTACCTTGAGTTTCCCCCTTTGTTCCCGCAAAGCCATTCCAGTTATCGACTGTCACTTGGAGCACGTATCCGTGTCATGGCCCCCGCCGAGGCACCGCAGGCAGACATGATGTGGAACCGTGATGGTCCTCTTGTATCTGCAGTCCCAGCATTTCTTGAATCCGGACCGAGGTGTCATCGGAATGGAAAACGAAGACATACCAAAGAAAATCTTCACAGCAAATACTAGAACATACGAGGCGTGCTGAGTTTCACGAAGCAAACACGTTTGCGGAAAAAACGTAACTGAGGCTACGGGCGCTGTGCGTGCTACTTATAACATCCGATGGCGTCACCCTGAATGGAGGCCTTCGAGGGACAGCAACACGCCGCCACCGACGCAGGGTGCCCTCTCCAGAATATTTCCAAAGCACCCGAACTGTGGACACTACATGTTAAAGATGAGGAATACGTTGGAGGACAGAATCCATTCAAAAGGTATATTTACAAGTTGGTTGACTATGCGATTTCATTGTTGAGCGTCACTGCATAACTGTCAGGGTCTAATACCCTTCTATTACTGAAAGTAATCAGAAAGTAATCTATTGGCTTACCCCCCTAGACATACTGTTTGGTGTTTTAAAGGTGGTCTGTGCTTTGATCTGTGTATTTAAAGCATAGTGTTGTGTTTTTATAATGTGTGTATATGGTTTATGATAGTACTTACTTACCCAAGAAACTCTTTGTCTGCTAGTACATAAAATAATCTCTTTATTTTTACAATACATAGTGTGTCCGTGTTTCTTTGGACCATAAGTATAATATAATTCCTTTGTACTGATTCTACAGCCCTCTCTGCCTCCTAAGATAAGCCTGGCTGCTCTGTCTATGCTACCATGAACTCTGGTGGTTCAGCCTTATACTAAGACTGGAGTCTTGTATTGTCTCAGTTGAATGGTTTTGCTAAGCCCTTAGTTGGACTTCAGAAAAACTGTCCTAACAATTGACTCCTCTAAAAAAGAGCTGGTCAGGAAGCAAAAGGTGCTGGAAGGAGGATGCTCTGGTGAGTGTTGAACAAAGGGTAGGAAATAACCATGCATCACCACCTGCAAGGTTCAAGCTTGGTACGTTATTCCTTGCTGAACAGGGCTATCGATTCCCTCTGTGATGAAATGTTTCAAGTCTTTTTCACAGGGGCTTTTGTTCCTGGGCTGCTGAGGGCTTTGGCGAGGTGGCGATTTCCCCTCTGAGCCCCACATCCTTTTCTCATGCAGGGGAGTTGGATTAGCTGCTGCTTTCGTGACGGCACCCAACCCCTGCCACAGTAAACCTAACAGACGAAAGATAGCAATCTGCTTCCACTTGCCTCAGAATTTAACAGTGGTTGGGCATCCAACTCCCAATAACCCAGTGGTCCACATCCACAAGTGCCTTCTGATGGCCATTCTAGTGGCCTCAGCACACGCTACACAGTTGGCCACGTCATGCAAAATCTAAAATGCTGCCATCCTGCACTAGGTTGCTGAAGCCCTCTCTCATTACCCACAAGAAGATATTCAGTCCAGCACCCAAAAGAAAAATTGGCCAAGGCGCAGGAAGCACCAACTGTCCTCAGGGCAAGGCCCAAGCGTCCTACTTCATACTCTGAGAGACCCGCATTTGGTGGTGGTAAAGTTCAGAAGGACAGCTAGGCTGGGATAGAATATCACAGATGAGAAATCAGTGGGAGGAAGCAATCCATTAGAAAGAAATACATGAGGCTCCCCTGGAGTCGGCACCAGAAGGATGTCAAACTCCAGGGAGGTTTTGAGGTCCTTGGCTTACTGTAAATTTGAGGCCAGCTCCATCATATCCCCTTGCTCGCCCCACAATTATCAAGGGAAATCTGTCACCTTTCTGGAGCAATTTGGCACATACCCAAAAGGATAAGGTCACATCACGTCAAAGACTGCAGACATCTTTAACATTAATTGGTCCGTTGGAAGGGGGGCATTTTACAGGGGTGCATTGTTGCCACGACAAGGGAAGACTGTGCCAAAATCTTGACACCCAAAGGTGTGCAGTTGTGGTTTCTCGAGCAGTCTCTGAGCCGAGTACTTAGCTGAACTTTGATTGAGCTTACCAGTGGCACTACAAATCTCTATATAAACCTACCTGAAGTAAATGTTTTGCAACTGGCGACCTTTGGACACAAGGCCACACACCATCTTCGGGTTGAACTTTATAAGAATTAGGAAAGCTGTTTTGTAGGGATTCTAAAGAGTACTGCCTATCCTATGCATCCAACTACTCACTTTTATTCCACTGGTAATTGTATTTTATTGAATTTATATAGCGATTTAATCCAAAGTGCTTCACAAGAGGAACAAGAAAATATACAAGAAGCATTAAATGGCAATTGAATCACAACCAGAAAACAGTACAAGGAACAATTTACATTATTGCTGAGGTAAGGTGAGAGTAGAGAGGGACCGAGGTATGAGAGAGAATGGGAGGTATGAGTAGAGGTAGAAGCAGGAGTGAGAGAGAAGAATGGAAAAAATAAGACTAGAAAAGAGCGGGGGGTAGGAGGGAGTAAAGAAGGAGGGTGAGGAAGTGCAGAAGTAAGAGGGAGTAAGAGGTGAGGGATCAGGTAGTGGTAGAAATAGGAGAGGAAGCAAAAGGTGTTAGTGAGGGGAAAGGAAGAGTTAAGATTTTAGAGAAGAGCGGAAGGAAGGGTAGGAGGGAGAAGAGCAGATGGGGAGGGGGAAGCGGTTCCAGTGGAAAGGAGCGAGTAGTTGGAAAGAGCGGAAGCTTGAAGGGGCGCAGGGTGGTGGAGGAGGAGCGTAGGAAATGATCAGCAGAGCGGAGAGGGCGAGAAGGGGTAAAGAAAGTGAGAAGGGAGGATAGGTAGGGGGTGTTAGGCAGAAACCTGTGCATTTCCGCTAGGGACCACTGCAAAAAGTTTAAGATCACAGGAGTAAGCAGTAAACCCAATTGGTAGCAGTCTGCACCACCCAGATTTACCTGGTAGCTGTGGCTGAGCAGTCAGACTTCTTTCAAGAAGAGTTAGGCAGTATATATAGTATGCAAAATAGAGCTAAAAATACAGTAGAACAAGCAAACACTGACCAGAGCTTTAGTATTAAAAGTATATAATTATTTATTTAAAAACACACTTATGAAAATACACTGGCACTAATATATCAAGCAAGTTCAAACAGTCACTATAAGTAAATACACCTCCCTAGTTAATTTTCGACAAGTCTAGGTTAAGACACCACTTATTAGCAAAACAGAGGTGAGCGCGTAACCTTAGATGGCACTCCAATAATTCGTTAAAAAGGGAGAGAAAAGGCAGGGTATGGAAATAACACAGTACCAACACTTTTAAGAAACCACAGCAAGTCAAGAAAGGCAGAGTCTACTGTAGAGCCAAAGTTCATAGGCCAGGCCCACTCTTGGAGAGAGCAAGGCGGAATGTGCCCAAGATCACACAGTGGAAATGCACTCAAAGTCTTTGCAGAAAATGTCAAAAGAGGTTGGATCAGTTCAGAAAGGCAAAGTTAGCAGGTCTGAGGTCAACCCAGTTGGAAAGTCAAGGATTTACGGGACACCTTGGACAATCCGTTGCAAGGGAGACCAGACGGGACACAGTACCTGAAATGGTGAGAAAGCTCCAGCGGTGGCAGTTATTCCTGGCAGCGGGTGCAAGTCGTGGCTTCGACCAGAGGAAGAGATGATCTCGATGAGGAAGAAAGCTGGAGGTCGGTGCACTACCATGGATGAGACCAGCCGCGGAGTTCCCGATTAAAAGGTACAACCCTTTTATTCGCGGTCAGTGGCGAAGCGTGGCTATCCGGCCGCCGGGGTGCTTGGCACGGGCGATTCGAAACGTCCAGGAAGGCGAAAAAGGGATCTGGTTGGTCCCACCAGCTCAAAGGGAAGAAGACTCTCCTAGAAGAAGATCTCCTCTGTCGTCGGGGAAGTGGCGAGTTCGTACAGCAGGGCTCCACCGGTGGTGTCGACGTAGATGGCTCAGCTTCTCCCCTCTTCGGATTCTTTAGGTCCTGTGGCGACTTCTGAAGTTCCAGTCCCCAAAGCCCTGCTTTTATGCAGAAAACCCCCATTGATCAGTCCTGGCTGTCACTCAAACATGCTAAGTGGTGAGCCAGGCGGCTCACCACCGGGCCAATCACACAAGAGTGCGACTTGAGTTGCCAAGGCAACTCAGTCCGGGGTGCCTAATCCCACACATCCTGTAGACCCCAGACAGAGTGGCACCATTTGGAGGGCTTGTGTGCAGAAGCCCGCCAAAAAGTGGAACAAAGGGCTCAACTTGGGTTAGAGTTTCAGAGGCGAACACAAACGCCATTTTAAAACCGAGCCCTGGCAAAAAGACCCAACCAGGGAATTAATATTAAATAAATAACCCGGCAGTATCTTTAACATTGCACCAAAAAGTGGTGCGTTTAAAATCAATGGGAAAATACCATAAGAAATATTCTGGTGGAATATTTCGCGTGGTATCCACTGCCAGCAGCCAGAAACTCGACAAGGGGGGACTGGACAGTGCCCCCTTGGAAAATAGACCCAGGGGCAATTGAATTACCCCTACCAGTACTTCCACAATATGATGGTTTGTACTGGTTCTGTTCACAATTTGAGACTAGTAAAGTCAATGTTGACTTTACATGCCCTGGGAGACAGTAGTCAGTCCCAGGGTATGGAGTCTATGTTTGGGGGTCACTATGACACCACTGTGTTACTGCACTGAGGGTGCTGTGTAACATACCAAAAACACATGAAGCCCTATGGAGTAAAAGACCCTATAGCCCATAAAACACATTCACAGTCAAAGGACATTCTCAAATCATGCCTAATAGTGGGAGAAAAAGAGTCTCACTCTTAGCAGGAGAAAAAAATAAACCTCAAAAATCCAGCAAAGCTGCTGGGGGACTCACTAGGTTTGGGAAATTAGCCTTAACAGAGAATTCTCCCTAACGGGGGGGGGGGGGGCGCAAGACCATAGAGGGATTTGAAGACAAGACAGAGGAACTTTAATTTGAGCTGGGAGTGAAATGAGAGCCAGCCTAGAGAAGTGAGAGAAGGCAGAGGGAGCGGATGGCAGAGTGGTTGACAGATTTGAGTGGGGAGAGGTGAGAGAAAGGGAGTCCAAAGAAAAGGGAGGAGCAGTAGAAAAGTCTGGAGAAGATGAGGGAGGTAATTAAGAGTTTAGTAGCATGAAAGGTTAGGAAGGGTCGAATTTTACGAATGTTGTAAAGGTGAAAGCGGCAAGATCTGGCAGTAAGAGAAATGTGGTGAGATAGGGAGAGGTGGGGGTCAATGTGAAGACCAAGGTTACGGGCATGGGGAAAGAAGGATAGTTGGGATGGGGGGAAGAGAATGAAAGGGGGAGGGAGGAGGAAGAGCATTGACAGGGAAGAAAAGGACTTCCGTTTTTTCAGCATTAAGAGTAAAGTGAGAGGGCATCCAGGATTTAATAGAGAGGCAAGAAGAGAGCTTATCATGGATGTCGGGAGAGTAGGAGAAGGAGAGGAAAAGCTGGTATCATCAGCGTAGAAATGGTGTGAGATACCAAATGAGGAGATCATAGGAGCGAAAAAGGAAGTGTAAAGTGAGAAAAGAAAGGAGCCAAGGACAGAACCTTGGGGGACGCCATGGTTGAGAGGATAGGTGGGAGAGGTGGAGCCACCCCAGAAGACAGCACAGGTGCGGTTAGAAAGATAAGAGGAGAACCAGTTAAGGACAGTCTTTGAGGCCAAATGAGGAGAGGGAGTTGAGAAGTGGATGGTCAACAGTATCAAAAGCAGCGGAGAGATCGAGGAGAATAAGAATAGAGGAGTGCTTAGAGTAGCGTGCAGAAAGGAGAGAGTTAAGAAGAGAGATGAGGGCAGTTTCAGTGGAGTGTAGAGGGCGGAAGCCGGATTGGGTAGAGGGGAGGAGGGAGTTGTTAGAGATGAAGGGAGAAATTTGAGGTCTTTTGAATTTATTTAATAATGTGATAGTTTTATACATAAATAAAACTTTACACATAAAACAATCAAACAATTTGATATAAGAAACAAGAGAAAGTGAAGAAAAGATTTATTAATGCATGTAGGTAAATATTGCATAAACCTAAACTTCTTTTCATCTCATTAATTTACCGAAAATTCCAACAGAAAGGAAAAATAAACAAACAGAAAAAGAAAAAGAGAGATAAAATAGGGGTAAGAAGTAATGAACCAAACAGGCAAATAAATAAATATGTATACAAATGAATCACCTAGTTTAGTTCTAAACATCAAAACCTAGCACTCCAGTTTTACTTCCAATGAGACTACCGGTTCAACGGGCCCGCCCTAGAGCAGTGGTTCATACTAATTGTTGCTTCACACCAAACATGGAACAAGGCTAAGTGCAACTTGGGGTTGAATGTATTGATGCACTGATCCCAAAATTCCACTTGTCCTATATATTCGGATTCAACAAACTTCCTAAGGTTTTTAGCACAACTTTTGCTCATCGATGGGCATTGTGTGAGTACATGTCGGGCAGTTTCTAGCTCCGTACGCGATTCACATATTGCGCAATACCTTTCGGTTTTCAATGGGCCCAATTCTGGGCCTATAGTTTCCAATGTTCGCAAATGGTTAATGCGTAATAACAGGACAAAGCGCCTTAACGACTCAGAGGGAAAGAGATTTAAATATGGCTGAGCCTTTTTGTAAGTGAACAGAACATGTGCTATGTGCAATAAATGTATAACTTTTCACATTTTCTAAATGCACATAATTATTCTGCCAGTGCAACAAGTTTAGACGCTTATGCAGAAGTTGAAACAAGTATTCATTGTCTGGCCCCATACCGGGGATCAATTTATTGCCTCGAATAATGTTTTCATTTGTGTTTCTAAGCAATGTCGTCTATCTGCACGAAGATCTTCCTCAACAGCCATTAGCGGAGGATTCGTGGGGTTTTTTGATTCTAATATAAAGTTCCGCTCTCTTCCACAGGACAGTTGCTTTAAGAGAGATAATTCCAAGCTTCAACCTACGAATAGCCATAGGAATACATTGTGGGAGACCGAGAATTCTTCTCCAAAACTTGCCCTCTATTAGCTGCAGCCGGCCCAAATTCATATTAATTAATGGTTCAAGACCATAGGTTACCATTGGTACAAGGCATTGTATGTACAATTCACTTGCAGCCCAGATGGAAAATCCACTCTGATCTTGAGTAAATTTATAAATCAGTTCAGTGATTTGTGCCGCCTTTATTTTGTGGACCTATATACAAGTGGTATAGTTACCCTTACTGTCGAAATCCACACCCAGGTATTTCTAGGAGTGCATGCACTTTATTTCAATTATATCCCACAAGCAAACGGGGCCGCGCCACCTTGCCCGCCGTATACAGGATAAGTTCTGTTTTACTGTGGTTGATTACTATTTCATTGACCTCTGCCTAACGCCAAAGCCGCTCAGCCAATCTAAGAATTCCACAAAATGTGTGATCGAAAATCACAAGGTCATCTGCATGTGCCAAGATCGTACAATGTCTTGAACCAATTTCCGGCGGGCAATTACTAATTCCCTGGAGATACTCCATGGAATTAGATACAAATAAATTGTACAGTGTAGGGGCAGTTACACAACCCTGCTTTACACCTCTCAGCTGTGGGATATAATTGGTAATTGGCCCACAGTTATATACAGAATATAAAATGTAGGTTTTATCATTTTTATTTTCACCAATAAAGTTTGCAATACAATTAGAAATAAGCTTCATAAAATTACAAACCTGGTCACAAGATTGAGTCCAAAAGAAGAAAAAGAAGAAAAAGAAGAAAAAGGCATCTCATAATGCATAACACAACATAAATAAGGAGACAAAGTAGGAAAGAAAATTGAAAAGAGACCAGATATAAAATGTAGAGTAGACAAAACGTTCGAGAAGTTTAGAGAGGAAGGGTAGGAGAGCGATGGGCCGATAATTGGATGCAAGGTGGGGATTAGCAGAAGGTTTTTTGAGAATAGGGATAATAGTTGCATGTTTAAAAGGAGTAGGAAAGGTGGAAGTCGATAGACAGATGTTAAAAAAAGAGGTGAGATAGGGTATGAGTAGGGGGTAGATTTTAGGGATGGCGGTAGGAATGAGTTCAGTGGGAGTAGAAGCAGGATGAGTTTTGGATAGAAGGGGGGTAAACTTCAGATTGAGTGGCAGGAGTAAATGAGGACATGGAAGACGCTGGAGGAAGAGGTGGAGAGTAAGAAGGGGAGGAGAGGATAGTTTGGCGGAGATTGAGGACTTTGCTAGAAAAGAAGTAGGCAAGATCAGAAGTAGAAAGAGGAGAGGCGATGGAAGGATCAGGGGTAGCTGGAGAGAGAAGTTGGGATAAGGTTTGAAAGATGTGGCGAGGGTGCGATAACAGACTGGAGAAGGTCAGAGAAGTAGGTGTGTTTAGTGTGTTTAGCATAGTTGAGGAAGGAGTCAGAGGGTATGATAGGAGTATGCAGATTGGTAGGAGGGGGTGGGGTGTTTGAGCCAGAGACTTTGAAGGCGCCTGAGGAGGCGGCGCATGGAGGAGAGATGAGGCCACCCTGGCGCCGCCCCCCTGGCCGACAGGGCCAGGGGGGCGGGTAGATGATGGGGAATGAAATAGCATGAGGAGAATTACAGATTTTGCACATGAATTCAAAGGAAGGGAGAGTAGGTAGAGAAGAAGCAGAGGGAGAGGAGGTAAAGTGTGGACTAAAGAGAAGGCCTAAGCCACCTCCGCGGACTGAGGAGCGAGGGACATGTAAAAAAGAGGAAGAGGTGAGGGAAGCAGGAACGTAGGTGTTGTGGGACGGGATCCAGGTTTTTGTGATACAGCGAAATTGGAGGTTGAGGCGTAAGAAAAGGTCAAGAACAGCTGTGGTTTTGTTACAAATCGTTCTGGTGTTCCAGAGGGCGACGTCAAAGGCATTGGAAGTGTTAGTGATTTGAGGGTAGATGAGGTTGCAGCGCTGGAATTAGGCGTTAGGGAGCAGGTTTGAGTGGGTTTGTTTGGGAGGAGGGGGTGGGGGGAGGCTGAGAGAGGAGATGGCCATTAAGAAAAGGCAGAGAGTTTTGAAGGGGAAGGGGAGTGGGGCGGGAAAAGAGCATAACAGGGAGTAAAAGACAGCGAGGAGTTGATCAGTTGGTCGTGAAGCTGCCTGTGGGAGTATACCTGGGAGGGAAGGAGACTGGTAGGTGGTGAATGGGATCAGAGGTAAAAAGTGTTCTCATCCTTCAGATGGTACTAGCCAGGTTTGATGACCAAAAACCAGTGGAATGGAATGGGAGGTGTGAGGAACGTCGGTGCGTCCTCACTTCTTTTCCCCTGTACCCTTTTCTCAGGTGGTCAGGGAAAAGCCACCACTTTTGGATCCCGACCCGGGGGGCTGGATATGCGAGGGACGATCACCTGGGTGGAGGAGACTTGGGTAAAGGACATCTTTTGGTGAGACATGGTATCCTCAGTTTCCCTTTCAACACATACCCTCCATCCCTCAAGGATTCATAGGCTGTTGTAATAATGACAGGGCTGATGTCACTTAATTATGCCCCAAATGGCATCAATATGGTACTGGGACGAGGAGGATGACAAGAGCAAGGCAGGATACTGCTTTGCTGGTGAAGGGTATCATTTTTTTTAATAGAAATGGAGGCGGGAGCTTTGAAAGCTGAAAGCCTGTCACAAACAGTCAGCTGCGTAAGCACAGTCAGCTGTGTGCACCGAGACCCCTCCGGTGGGGTGGCATGGAAGGAGGAGCGTTGGAGGCACGTTAAACAGTGCAGAGTGTATGCAGCAGGAGGGAGTGGCAGAAGAAGCAGGCTTGCCGGTGGCAAGCTGTGAGAAGAAGGCCAGCCGCGCCAAGGGAAGCAGTCCTTTGTCTAATGCTTCGCCATGGAAGCATTGCTGGGTGTGTGCAAGCCACAAGAAGACCGCCGGGAGAAGACGCGAGCGACCACACGGAGAAGCAGGAACCTGTGGTGGTGGAATAACTTGCGACGAGCCCCAAGACCCACCGGTGAGTGAAATCAGAGAGGGGAACACCAGGCTGGCAGGCGGCAATGCTGAATGAAAGGAAAGCAAGGCATTTTTAATATGAAACAAAATAAAAGCAAGTTGAAGCACATTTTTTGGAACAAATTGAAAGCAAAGTATATTTTGAATACCCAACGAAAAGAAAGCAAGGTAAAGCAGATGGAAAGTATTTTGAATATTGAACAAATACAAAGCAAAGCATTTTGAATACTTAACGAATTGAAAGTAAGTTGGAAACACTGGCATATTCAAAGGAGTGAAAGAAAGATTGTGCATTTTGCAGAAAGGAACGTTTTTGAACTGTATTGGGATAATGTACTGCATTTACTGAAAACAGTGCTAGCAAAGACAAAGGAGAACAAAGAGTTGAATGCAGGATATGAGAAATGCAACATTGGTCACAGCAAAGAGTGCAAAGAACTGTATATTATAAACAAACCTTGGCAAAAGTTAAAGAAACACAAGAAGTTGGAGCAAGCGCAAGGTGGTCAAACCGGCCACCAAACAGTGTCAGGAAGGAGCGACACAGGCAACTGAGGCAAAGCTGTATAAGGAAACAAGCATTGGCAAGAACCAAGGAAATATAAGGTGGTGTACCAAGCCACAATACAGTGTCAGGAGAGTGTGAAACATGTGACTGAGGCAAACCTCAGTAGAAGCAGTGGACTGGTGTCAAAGAAAAAGCAGTCAAGGAAGGGTACAGGTTGCATGACCTGTAATGGGTGGACTGTGTGGTCCAACTGCGCCTGGATCGGGTGCACCTGAATGGAAAAGCCACTGAAAACATCTATAAAGAAGCTTGTGCTGTGCAAAGACGTTGTTGTGATATTCAAGTCAAGTGTTGTTTTGAAAGCAGGAAGATTTGAACTCTTGGGAAACAAGCCCCCTCCCCAATGTGTTAACTCTTGGCGAAAGAAACCCCCCTTTGTTGTTTCTGTTTAACCCCTTAAGTGCCAAGGACGATATATCTCGTCCTTGACATTACCTCGGTAGTGCCAAGGATAAGATAGCTCGTCCTTTTTGGCACGTTGTTTTGAGCGATCCCTGCAAAGGATCCCACTCACTACCAGAGGGCTGGATTACCTTCAATTTCAGGTCAGCATGCATAATGCATGCCGGCGTGAAAGTAATTTTCACTGCAGCAGCCATTTCGGGAGAAAATGAAAGGCGAGTCTGCACCTTTCTCCCCCTCGATCTCCGGCTGTATTTCAAGCCAGAGATCGAAGGAGGTGTTGTTGGAAAGGGGAATTATCCCCTTTCCAACGACACCTTTTGTGAAAGCATTGCTGGGTGCGGATAGGGCACAGAGGGCTCGATCTGCGCCCACCAATGCCCACTAGACACCAGGGATCTGTCTAAAGCATGGGGGCACATATGTGCAGAACCCTGGGGGCAGATGGCTGATCATCTGCCCCCAGGGAGGGGGACAAATTGAAGAAAAATAAAAATGAAAAAAAAAATGCAACAGGGATGGTGGCCCTCCCACACCAAGTGGCCAGGGGGGCCACCACTTGTAGCCCTCCCTGGGGGCAGATTTCTGCCCCCAGGCAGGATTGCATGAGGTGGCCCCCCATCCAATTGGAGGAGGAGGTGGGGGAGGGCCACCAGGAATAAGGGTGCAGTCCCCCAAAGGATGGGGCCTGCAAGTTAGGGCCACCCTGGGGGAAGATGGCTGAAGGGGGTAAAATGAAAAGAAAAAAAAACAAAAAGGGAGATTTGGGTGGGAGTGGGGGCCTAGCCACCAGGGATTTAATTTACGGAAAAGGGGGTGGCCCTCTCCCCCTCACCCCAAGGGGAAATGGGGGCACCCCTTGTAGCCCTCCCTGGGGCAGATATCTGCTCCTAGGAAGGGGCATCTGCCCTCATGGAGGTGTGAGGGGAGAGGTGCACCCCCTTCACATTACAAAATGCAGCGGTGGTGAAGGGTGCCCCCTCAGCCCACCCTCCCTAAAGTGCAGCCTGCCATTTTCAATTTTTTTCTTTGGTTACCAAAGTTTCCTTGGCACAGAGGGGCACATTGGTGTGACAATCTGGCCCTAGGGTGCCCAAACGCTACTTCACCATCCATTGGGGGCCTGCTCGATGTTTTGGGGTAGGCTTCTCCCCAAGCCCAAATGGAGTGTGGGGGGGGCACCTCATGCGGCCCTCCCTGGGGGAAGATATCTGCCCGTAGGAAGGGGCAAATGGGTTTTCACTGTGGGGGGAGGGTTCAGTAACCACCAGGGATGGCTTGCAAAGGGGGGCATTCTTGTAAAGTATTGATTTGTGTTTGCTGGTGTGACCGAGGGTAACACTTTTTTTTCTTTAAAGCTTTTTCTACGCAAGCAGCTGCAACGTTGTGCGAGTACTCTTTTTTTATTATTCTATGGTTAGGGCCCACTGTCAGTGCGGTGGGTGAGACTGGGGCTGGATTGTTGGTGGTGTTGGGTGGGAATGGGACGCCTGGGCAGATATTTTGGTGGGCTGGGACACAATTGCAGGTGTAGGCCACAAATTGCCCCTCATGCCAGTAGAACATTGGTGTTTCCCTGGGAACGGATGCCTCCCATGTGGGTTGTCCATCTGCAAGCCCAGGCTGCAGCTCTGGCTGTGCTACGTTAAAGGTGTCACCTCAGGGGAGGAATGGTGATCCTGCCAGGGATCCCTGGAGCTGCCGCTGTGCTTAGGGGACGGTACACCCACATGGTGCCTGGATGTCCAAGGCCGGGGACATCACCTCCAACCGTCCTGGAGTTGCGGCTGGGCTGCATTACAGCTTTTCCCTTTGGCGAGGTATTCGGGAAACCCTGAAATGTGGCGAAAAAACCCCACAAATTTCCACACATTTCATTTGGCTCACCCACCGAAACACAGCGCCAACACCACATGGCCTACCTTCCCGCGTTCCCACACGTGTCCGGATGAAAACGGTACCTCACATGTGCGGGTGCACCTACGTGGGCTCCAAGGGGAAAGCCTAAAAAACCCCTAACCCCAAGTCTTTTTCAACAGCTGAATTAAATGATTTTTTCCGACGGGCATCCTCCTAGACCGCCTCCACTCCCTAGGAATTCGTGGAACCACTCTTAAATGGATAGCTTCATTCCTCAAAGACAGGCACCAAATAACGACACTCAAGCTTTACCTCCCAAGCTCGACCAGTCGACACGGGAGTCCCTCAAGGAGCATGTCTATCCACCCTCCTATTCAATCTCTACCTGATCACCCTCCCACCAATAATTTGTTCACACAACATCCTATGTTACAACTACGCCGATGACACGCAACTAATTCTAAAATTCCTGAACTCAAAACCCAACTCCCCACCCGACCTTGCATCCTGCCTCCTTAACATAGAACGCTGGATGACCCAAAGTCACCTCTTGTTAAACCCCTCCAAAACAGAAATCATGGTTTGCGGCAACCCCGATCTTCTTCCGCACCCACTACCCTGGCCACCCTCCATGGGCAACTCACCGACACCCTCCAACACAGTGAAAAATCTTGGATGCACCCTGGACTCCGACCTAACACTCTCGCGCCAAGTCAACAATGTCTCAAAGTCCTGCCACTACCACTTTAAAACCCTTAGACGCATCTTTCCATACCTCTCATTTCCCAACAGAGTCTCCGCTGTCCAATCAATCGTCATATCCAGACTCGACTACGGAAACCCCCTATACCTCGGAATCCATGCCTACCAACTGAATAAACTCCAAAGAGCACAAAACACGGCGGCCAAAATGATACTTGGGCTCGGTCCAAGAGACCACGTATCCCCAGCCCTTAAAACAGTGCACTGGCTCCCAATAGCCCGTAGGGTGGCTTTCAAAACCTTATGCCTCTCCCATCGAGCACTGCATAAAACTGGACCTCAATATCTTCAAGACAAACTAATATCTCATCATCCCACTCGCACCCTAAAATCAAGCTCAGCCAGCCTCCTAGTAATTCCCAAGACAAACTCAGTCAGGCTAGGCGGATCATCATTCTCAGCTCTGGCTCCAACCCTGTGGAACTCGCTCCCACCCCACATACGCCTAACTGAGGACTTAACGTCCTTCCGCAAACAACTGAAAACCTGGCTCTTCCCATAAAACCAAACCAGCATCATCACAATAATACCGATCCATCAAACTACCTGAAGCGAGAAATGACAGCTAAATACCAGAAAGGCAAACATACCTAAGCGAGTAAAGTAGATCAAAACAGTAAAACGGATAATAGGAATAAATCATTGAGAAAATTAGGAGATCTGAACCGATGAAAGGGACATAATGAATGAGGAAGGAACACAGTGAATGACAAACGAAATAGTTAGAATAGATGAAGCGTATAGAACAAACGAATAAACTATGTGGAAGCGAGCATGAGTGGAAGAACAGACGACTAGAAAGATCAAATAAGTATGGTGACCAGATGAATTACATGAACATAATAATGCCAATGAGTAGGAAGAATGGTTGGGTGCGTATAGCGGTAGAGCGTATTGATTCGATGAGTATGTGTAGAATTAACGAGCACGCAAATGCAGAGAAGCGAACAAAACGCAAGAGCGCATAGAACTCAGCTGGAAAGAGCAAGAAGGCATGAAGAGCGGATAAGCGTGGAAAACGGACGAATGTTGAGAGCGGATAAGCGTAGAGTGCGGATGAGCGTGAAGATGGAATGTGCACTGAGATCCGATGAGTGTCGAGAGCGGGTGAGTGTCGAGAGCGGGTGAGTGTCGAGAGCGGGTGAGTGTCGAGAGCGGGTGAGTGTCGAGAGCGGGTGAGTGTCGAGAGCGGGTGAGTGTCGAGAGCGGGTGAGTGTCGAGAGCGGGTGAGTGTCGAGAGCGGGTGAGTGTCGAGAGCGGGTGAGTGTCGAGAGCGGGTGAGTGTCGAGAGCGGGTGAGTGTCGAGAGCGGGTGAGTGTCGAGAGCGGGTGAGTGTCGAGAGCGGGTGAGTGTCGAGAGCGGGTGAGTGTCGAGAGCGGGCGAGTGTCGAGAGCGGGCGAGTGTCGAGAGCGGGCGAGTGTCGAGAGCGGGCGAGTGTCGAGAGCGGGCGAGTGTCGAGAGCGGGCGAGTGTCGAGAGCGGGCGAGTGTCGAGAGCGGGCGAGTGTCGAGAGCGGATGAGTGTCGAGAGCGGATGAATGTGTAGTGTGGATGAGGGTATGGAGCAGAAGTGTATGTGGAGCGAATGAGTGTTTGGTGCGGATGAATATGTGGAGCGGATGAGCATGTCAAGCGGCTGAATGTGTGGTGCGGATGAGTGTGCGTAACAGATGAATGCATGGAGCGGACAAATACATAGACCAGATGAGTGTGTGGAATGGATCGACACGCAGAACAGACGAGTTGTATTGTCAAGCCAACAAGTAGTATGTTGTGCCGATGAGTGGGTGGACCGGATGAGTGCTGTGTACTTGACGAATGTCTAATCTGGACGAGTATGAAGACTGGACGAGGGTGCGGACTGGACGAGGGTGCGGACTGGACGAGGGTGCGGACTGGACGAGGGTGCGGAGCAGACAAGTGTATATGGAGCAGACGAGTGTGTGGAACGGATGAGTATGTGCAACGGATGAGTATGTGCAACGGACGGACATTATGTATGTGCACGGAACTGCGTGACATAGATATTATGCTTTGGAATGAAGGGAACATTTGAAAAACATACATCATACCACACCCCACGCTTACTCTCTCCCTTACACCACCACTCAACTAGAACACAGAGATACTATGACACCATTCGGTATAACTGCTCTCATATCTACATCTCCCGCTCACTCCACATCACTCTGTAAACATTGCTGGTTTCACACCACAAGCCATGCGTTCTCCTCAGGCCTAACGCAGCCACACTCGTTCTGGATAAAGCCGGCCAGAGCGAACACATACTCCTGATATCTCAACCACCACACCTACCGCTAAGAAGCAGCTACCACTCTAACTCTGCACCAGCTGCACACATACCTGGTGCGCAAACGCACTCTTTTGTCTCTCCCTACTCTCTCTACTGACCCGAACTTCGGTTCCCAAGGGCGTTCAACCTACCAGCGCCTTCAGACCATACCAATGGTATATAAGGCGCTATATAAATGCAAAATAACATAACAAAGATATGGGCTTTGGGTGTCCAAGCCACCAAGGAAAACGGGGAACCCCATGCATTTCCGAAAAGAGGACACCCATGGGAATCCGCAGAGGTCTGACTTGCGCAAATTGACCCAGAAACTCTGGCTAAGTCCGAAATTTGGTGGAAAAAAAAAACAATTTCCGCACATTTCATTTGGTGGCATTACGACCGCCTACATGTGGGAAAAAAAGGGCCACATTTAGCCGAGATATCTCATGTAACAGAAAGGTTACAAGCCATTCAATGGCGACATACCGAAATCACCAAAATCATCAAAAAAGGCCTTGGCACTGGGGGGGAAAACCCATGGCACTTAAAGGGTTAAAAGCTGGAAGATTTGAACAATGGGAAGGGAACCCCTGTATTTGATAAACTATCTTGAACTTGGGGAAGGGGAGCTGGTTACAAACCAGATAGCTAGAAGAAGCTCTGAACTTTACTTTGCACACTATTCCTTGCTGATGCTGACATCCCTACAAATGTATGCATTCAGGCAAGTATAGGTTTTGGACACAGATGTTTTACTTTGGACTTCCTGATGTAGACTAACCTTAGTTTTCTGTAGGTCGAGAAATCCCACCTTAGCATAGGGCAAGTTAGGCATGCATTCATCCTGCCTTTTAAGTTTAATAAAACCTGGTTAAGAAAACTTGAACCGGTTGTCTGTGTCCGACTCATGATGCCTTCACAGAGGATACAAAGAGACTTGTTCTCAAAGTTATAATGTTATCCTATGGACAGGGTTGGGTGGGAGACAAACGCTTTGTGTTTACTTACCACCCCCACCACTGATTTTCCCATATCACTTGATGGGTTGACTGGGTGTCAGTGCAGGTCTGATTTCCCGCTGTTGGTTCCAGGAGCTGCAGGTGCAAGGATTCTTCCAGTCGAGTCCAGGAGCAGAGTGCAACCCTTTGCGATGGAAAAATGTAGGATTCACTGATATAGTCCTCTTTAGGGCACTTCACAGGATGGGGGGTGGGGGAAGGCAAGTTCCAGTGACGGCCAATGCAAGCATAAGGCAGGCGTCCTTCCAGTAACGTTGCAGAAGTCGCAGGAGAGGAAACCTTGAGGCTGTGAGGCTGCAATTCCACAGGAAGGAGAGTTACACCACAAGCTGGCGATCACCTAATTTTTGGGTGCAAACGTGGAACGGTGAATGTTCTGGCGAGGTAGCCCCATGGAGAGCTGGACAGTCTACTGGGTGGTCGAGGGCACTTCGGAAGGCTCAGAAGGGCTGGTTCCTTGACAACAGGTCAAGACTAGTTGGTACCATCAGTCATGGGGCTGAAGCACCGCATAGGGCCTTTGCAGATAAGGCAGTCCAAGACGGCTTCACTGAGCCAGACGTAGGACGGTATGCTATGCCTCTTCAATTCCAAGACCACCAATGGTAAGGATCTGCACATTCAATCATCCAGTAATTGCCCAATCAGGGACAACCATTGATTTTACTCATGCACCACAAATATAGAGTGGGACCGGACAGTTCCAACCACTTCCTTGGCCACACACACAGGCAACACTAGCCCATGAAAGCAGCAGTTTCCGTGCAAGTGCATGAACTTATACGGGATTTCCTGACCTGGCAAGGCAGGAAGAAGTCCAAACTACAATATGGCCAAAGCACAAGCAGAAAGCGCTATCCACGTTTAGTAGCCATACGTGATAAACGCAAATGTACACACTAGAAATAACACATTTTAAATGTATAATTTCTGCCACCAGCTTGTCTTTAGGCACTGTAATGAAGGCATGGTATCAACAGCAGACAAAGGCACAATTATTATTTTTTTTTATTGTGTTACAGTTCCAAAAGAACTTTTCACAAATATACATATAGAAAATATAAAACATATATATTAATTTTTTAGCAACACTTAAAATTGACTGTAGGATACATAGAAGAAGAAAATACAACCATATATATACTAAAAGGCTAGACATATTGCACAGCAAGTTCAGATACAAAGGCCTAACCATCGATGTTTTCTAAACTCATAAGCAGTTTGACATCATCAAATTTATCTAGGCGTTCTTTGGCCACTTTCCATATCTGAGTGATGGCTATAGTCAGATAATTACTCCTGCCAGAGAGACAGCGCAACCAAAAGATTTCATTCTCAATATCATTAAATTCCCTATCCAATTTGCAAAATATTTGTTATAGATCAAACTCATCGAATAACAGCAGGTAAGGACATTAATAGTTTTAACCATATCATTCTTAGCACACAGTCTGCAAATCCTTTTATCCTTCGGAAGGTCTCTCCACAATCCGCGAACCCCCAGGACATCAAGGCGATTGAGTAATGTCCATGAAGATTCTACGATTTAGCTGTGATGGCATGAGAAGGAGGTATCTTTGAGGTTCTTTGAACCTCAAAAGCATCAGTGCGAAGGTAAG
The DNA here is from genome assembly GCF_040938575.1 of Ambystoma mexicanum. Taxonomy (NCBI): domain Eukaryota; kingdom Metazoa; phylum Chordata; class Amphibia; order Caudata; family Ambystomatidae; genus Ambystoma; species Ambystoma mexicanum. Next base: position 647,748,523 of record NC_090923.1, read on the forward strand.
CAAAGATCTCATACTAGAGACCTTCTCGTGGCTGGATACCCAATCCCACTTTTCGATAACATCTTTTAGGGATTTTAACACTGCACTTTCACCATGTTCCCATCTGGGTTTCCAGCAGATTTTATCAAACATTTTCAGATTGAGACTTTTAAATTTAATAAGGGCCTCCATATTACCCTCCTCCAAGCCTTCCTTTAGAATATAAAGAAGAGTGCCAGGCCGTGCAAATTTAATTTTTATGTACAATTTGGCCCTATTATGTTCAATTTCAGCAGCCATAACTGCCTGAATGGGAGTATAGTTATTCAGACCCAGTAGTCTGCGCCATATGATTCCTTCCGTGGTATCAGCCCAATCTGAGCAGTCAGAAAATGAGGTCTCTAATGCATATAGAAACATAGCCACAAGTTTTTGTTTATAAATATTGATGATTCCCAACAGGCTATATCCAGCTGTTTTTTTGGAGAAAGACATGACAGCAGTAAGAGTGGCCATAACTTTAGCTCTTTTATTCTGTTGAACCAGCTTATTAAGGGTCCCTCTATCCCCACATAGCTCATATCCCAGATATTTATAGGAATGGACTTTCCTGATCGCACCCAAAGAGCAAGGAATCACCTGCTTATTGCAGTGATTTCGACCCACAGCCATAAACTGTGTTTTGCCCAGATTGATAGTGAGCCCATTAGCATCGGCATAGTCACAAACAGCAGTTGCGCTATTGCAAATGCCACTATAGGTGTTATCAAAGATAACGATATCATCAGCATAGCATATCCAGCCAATTTTATGAGAGCCTATTCTGGGGAAGGCATTAATCTTGGCTTTAAATATACTGCCAAAGACCGCCTTAAATAGATTATAAAGAGTAGGTGCTAAGGTACAGCCCTGTCTAACCCCTTTAGCAATAGCAACTGGTTCAGACATAGAGCCTTCATTATCAATACGAATCCTGGCCTTACTATCATCATATATAATTTTACAGACATATAGAAGATGAGATGGCATACCAAACAATTCAAGTTTAGACCATAGTCTTGCCCTCTCAACAGAATCAAAAGCAGAGGAAAAATCAACAAAAAGCATGTAAATAGGTAACCTATTTTTGCCCGTAGCTTGTTCAATAAGTGTATTAACTATGAAAATATTGTCCCGTGTGGAACAGCCTTTACGGAAGCCAGTTTGAGCCTCATCAAGAACACCATCTGTCAATCCACTTCATTATTTCACGGAGAACTATAGCACAGAAAATCTTACTAGATACATCAGTAAGAGCAAGAAGTCTATAATTCTCAGGTGAACTACGGGAGCCAGATTTAAACACAGGAATAATGTGAGACAGTTTCCAAGAGATTGGCATAACACCAGTATCAATAACTTTCTGAAAAATGATCCCCAGAATATCGGCCCAGACCTCCGGATTGTCCTTAATAATAACATTACAGAGGCCATCGGGCCCAGGTGCTCTAGATGTTTTAAGTCCCTTAATTACCATAGGGATATCTTCCCTTACTATAGAGAGAGTATCAATAGGTCTTCTGACCAAAGTAACAGCATCTCCCTTAAATTTATTGGAAAGGGACTTAACCCATATATAGCTGTTAATGGGAATAGACTGATCAGAAGTCCCATTTTTACCCAGGGATCTGAAACTAGCCCAGAATGTCCTAGTATTTCCATTCATAAGCAAGTGAACCATGTATTGCCAATTGATATTATTCATAGAGGTTAAGTATATTCTTATCTCATTCCGATATTTGTTTTTGATCTTTTTCTTCTCATTACAGATGAGAATGGGATCAGTATTACTAATGTCACATGGAGCTTTCTACACTTCTCCCTTTTCATATATCTGATTACCCTATCGTAGGCTCTACTTCTATCAGGAATATCCTTAAAGGGACCAAGCTTAACGCCAATGGGCATGATATGGAGTAGATGTTCAGATAGCCATGTACATATGTCATCTGCTGTGCGATAGAGAAGATGGTCAAAATTGATATCAAGACACCATTGTTTTGCTTTAGCAAGATTAGTGTCTGACCAACAGATCCTATTACCACGGCTAATGATATTAATCCCTTTAGTTTGATCAACTATAGCAGTCCTATTCCCCCATCTAGCCGTGTATTGTAATAAAGAATGATCGCTAAATTCATTTGCCATAATATGAAAGCCAGTGATGCTATCAAGAGCTTATCACTCACACATATAAAATCAAGCATAGAGAACTGGCAACCATTGGACCAAGTCGAAGTAGTGTTTTTATGATCATAGCAGCTACCATTCAGTGCCACTAACTCCATCTCCTCAATGAAAGTAGACCATTTTTCTGCCTTCGTCATATCTCCCAAGTTATAACACATAATATTTGAATTCAGATCACCAACAAAAACTATATTGGTAAGCCCATCGGGCGAGCATTTGTCAAGGATACATTCATAGATACTCTGTTGAATGGTATCAGTGAATGTATTGCCCGGAGGGTCATAGATATTAATCAGAAGCATACGTACCCCATACTTCATGTGCAACTCAACAATCAGTACATTGGGGTTAGCGGCACAATAGCAACTCCCTTACCCAAGTTCAGAAGCACGGGGTCTCAAGAGTTTCTTAGGAGGATAGGTGAATGGCACTGTTCAATCAGTCTTGCACACTTTGGCTTACTTGTACAATTGAGTTTGGGCTTCAAGCTGTTGACAGTTCAATAAGTTATTTAGGCTTTTTCTGCCTTGCCACAAATGCACAGTTCTACTCCGACTTTTACATTACCACATTTTAACACATGCTTCCCTCTGTCGGACTCTAGCCTAACTTTCTTTTCACAAACTTTTATAATTTCCTTCCTCACATGTGTCTCGCTCAGCCAGACAACACCTATTTTCTCTTTGTGGCGTTCACTTCCTCACGTTCTGTTTTATCCAACGTTTAACTGTCATAGGCTTTCGAAAGTGCAAGGATTTTATGTAGCCCTCTGCATGACCACGTCTCTTTAAACAATTTATCAACAATCTTTATCACCCCTCAGCACCAATGCTTCTTGGTACTTGTAATTTCTTGGAATTAGTTATTTTCTTTGCCCTCTTGGCCACTTTAAATGTTCATATACTTTGCACTCTTGGCCTATTCAAAGTTCATATAGTTTGATTTCCACTCAATCAATTCTGGAAGAGGATCGCGGTTACTTCCTTGCCTTTGTTTCTTGTTTTATCATAACTTAACTTCAAACATTTCACAGAGACTCTTGAATGTGTGATTCCGCCTCGCAGGACTACTCTGTTACTTTGTATACTTTGATTTCAAATCAGCATTTGTCTTTGCCATTACGCGTTTTATCGGCAAACGTACAACCTTCAACGCTTGTTACAGTCACTTTTGCTTTAACACAAACTGGGATTATGTTGCTTTCTATAAGTCACCAGTCATGTTAATTGGGTTTCTTTCTTCAACACCCTTCATGTAGCTGCCAAGGCTGTTAAGGCCTCCTCTGCTCCTCCCCAACTCAGTCATTGACCTGGGAGAGTAGAAGGCAGTCACAAAGTACTTTGAAGGTATATCCTTTCTTCTCAATCGGTTTCAGTCTTGGAACGCTTATGGCTTTCCAAAAGTGTGGAATTCTCTCCTGGCTCTCTCATTCTCCGCAGCTGCCGATCAGCTCCTTGCCCTCGATAGCATGGTGCGCATCAAACCCGGAAGAGCTGCTCCTTCTCGTACCCAGCCATGCTCCCTGTGTCCGCCACCTTTTATCCTGACTGGGAGTGTTAACAAGTGGCAGGTGTGTGTAGTTAGGATTACATGCCCGACTCTACCTGGTCTCATTAAAAGGGACAGTGTAATTCCTCATCTGCCTTGGCTCAGTATTGTTGCCATTGTGAAGTGGGGAGGAATTATGGGAGCTGTAGCTTCCCATAAAATAGGTAGGTATATGTGTTAAGATGGGTTGTGGGAAAAGGGAGATGCCATGTCTCACCATTGGGTGCTTCTCCCCACTCCCCGAGCACTGCTTATACCCAGGTCATCCTCCCTCGCTTGTCCACCCCCAGGGTCGGGGATTCAAAAGCGATGGCCTTTCCCTGGCCACCCGATTATGGGATCCATGGTGACCAGGTTGTAAAACAGCCATTGGTTTTTAAAAGCACATAAAAAACGTAACCAAAAACCAAAGTATAAAAAGGATAGGGAGATACAAAAGTATCCCCATTGCACTGCATTGTAAGATGTGTGCTATGTTAAGTTACAAAAATGTAAAAGAAAAAAGGGAAACCTAATTTCACAGTACTGATACACTGAAGGACTGATCAGCTTCCCCGAAACAAAAGGGCAAAAGTGAGGGGAAATTAAGCGGAAGGCTTTGCTCCCCCCACTCAAGAAGTCGTATCGCATTCAAAAGCAAAGCAAAAAGATTGGGGGTCCATAGAAACGATGGAAAGTAAGTTGCCAAAAGAGAACCTTTCCAAACAGCAGTTAAGACGAGCACCTCTGTTTTGGTAGAGTATAAGAATGCAAAGCCAGCCAATATTTAATGGCAGTGAGAAAGTTGGATATTTTGATAGAAAGATCAAAAGGGAAGAAGATTTGGGTGTCATCTGCAAAGAGTTGTTACAAGAACAAAAAGGAGGAGATTTGTGCCCCAAGAACAATGGTGTAGAGAGTAAAGGGGGGGAGGTCAGGACAGACTTGTTGAACACCAGTTAGAGTGAGTTGAGAGGTTGTGCTGTTCCAGGATACAGACTTGGTGAGGTGCCAGGTAGGATTCAACCCAGAAATGAGCTTGATCGTGACCCCCCCCCCCCAAGAATAACAAAGTTACTCACCGTAGTGACTACCTTACTTCTAGTCCATACTCCCCTTTTCTCCATACTGTTGGGACATTCCATCCTGTAGGACGGGACCGGAGCACTTTTTGTAAAAAAGCATCACATTGAAAAATAGTGTCTGTATGCTGGGTCCCGCATGCAGCCGTAACACCGCCCTCCTTAGCTCCGCATCACCCTTCAGTCCTTTTCTATCGTCAGGTCTGAGACCATTTAAGCAATAATTTAAGCAATAATAGAGGATACTTATTTAAGGGGACGGCGGACGGGCGTATGGCGGAAAGGGGACTATGTACTAGGAGTAAGATGGTCACTACGGTGAGTAACTGTTATACTCCTACATCCCGTCCTCTTTCCTCCATACTTTTGGTCAATTACCAAGCACTCCTTACAGGATAACGGGTGGATGGAACTCCTTCACTAAAGAGGCTTTAGAGAACAGCTTGCCCGAACTGAGAATCAGCCCTAGAGCTCAGGTCTAAGCAGTAATGTTTCACAGAAGCTGATGGGGAAGCCCACGTAGCTGCTTAGGAAATGGTTTCCCAGGGAAACATAATTTTGGAAGGCATTGGCAGCTGGGCATGAACAGATTAGATGCTCTGTCCAAATAAAACTAAAGAGCTTGCCTTGCATTAAAATTATGCACAATCCTCTCGGCATCCGAGTCTGGTTCTGGGAAGAAAACTGGTACGGAAATAGACTGGTTCAGATGAAAATAGGATACCACCTTTGGAAGGAAAGAAGGATTGGTCGTAAGGACAAGCTTATCCTTGTGAAAGGTGAGGAATGGATGTTCAACCGACAAGGCCTGAAGCTCGCTTACACGCCTTGCCAAAGACACCACAATCAGAAAAGCCATTTTCCATGAAAGGAATTTCAAATCCACCGTAGCCATGGGCTCAAAGGGTTCATGGCACAAAGCAGTAAGAACCACATTTAGATCCCACTTAGGATGCGGGTTACGCACAGGTGGATATAGATGCAATAGACCTGCAAAGTGCCTTTTAATGAAAGGGTTTGTCAAAGAAAAAGAGCAAGAGTCCGAAGACAAGTAAGAGGCAGCAGCCGACAAATAAGTCCTGCAAGACAAGACATGTATGCCCGAAGCTGCCAGATGAGAAATGAAGGACAGCACTGTGTCCATGGCAGCTTCTCTGGGGTCAGGCTTTTTTGGTAAACACAAGTGACAGAAACGGGGCCATTTGCTCCTATAACGAGACCTGGTCGAAGGTTTTCTAGCTGCCAGGATGATGCACATTATCCGCGGACAAATTGAATCTTTCTAAAGATTTGAACTCAGGTACCAGGCCACCAAGCTGAATGATTGTGGGGAGGGGTGCCACATTTGCTGATCGCTCTGGAGAAGCAGGTTGGGAATCAGCGGAAGCCTGATCGGTGAGCAGACTGACAGATGTTGAAGCTCTGAAAACCAGAATCTGGCTGGCCACCACAGGGCTATGAACAGGAGAGTGCAATTCGATGTGTTCCTGAGCTTGCATAGCGCCCAGTGAATCAGAGGAAGAGGCAGGAAGGCGTAGGCCCTCATATTGTGCCACAGAATCTCGAGAGCATCCCCCAGGGAAGAGGCTCCGAGCCCGTTCCTGGAAGCATAAAGAGGAAGTTTCCTGTTCGATAAGGTCGCAAAGAGTTCCACTACTGGAGGGCCCCAATGGCAAAAAAGGTCGGAGAGGATCTCTGTGTTCAGCTCCAACTTGTAGCTGACCATCGCTCGCCGACAGAGAATCTGACGTTACATTCAGCTGGCCGGGAATGTGTACCTCCAACAGCCAAACATTGTGTTCAATGGCCCATTCCCAAATCTGAATGGCGATATCTACAAGGGGAGGTGACCTGGTACCCCCCTGCTTGTTGACGTCAAACATTGTCCGTGCGGATGCAGACCACTGTGTTCACAATCCCTAGCTTGAAAACTTGGATCGCTAGGAAAATCGCCAGGAGCTCCAGATAATTTATGTGAAATTGTCTGTCCTGCGGCGACCATAGGTAGAAAACCTGAAGATGATCCATCGTTGCAATGGTCACCTGAGGGGAGGGCTAGTGAAAAGGCGCACCCACCGACAGATTGCCGGAAGAAGACCACCATAAGAGATCTGTCATCATGCAGGGTGGAACCGGAACCACTTTGGAGTCCGAGTCCACTGCCTGAAGTCAGGAGCTCCAAAGAGCCAACTGCGCAAGTCGCATCTTGAGACGCGTAAGGTGAAGTGCATGAACACACAAGGCCATGAGGCCCAGAAGCATCTGCAACCACCAGGCAGACATGCTTTTTGACTGAATGAAGACTTGACACGTGGTTAACACCCGCCATCCTGTCCGTCAAGTACACTCTGCAGTCGATCGTGTTCCAACGGAAACCCAGAAACATCAGGCCCTGAGAGACCGTCATGGGGGATTTCCGCCAGTTCACCGACAGCCCAACACTGAACTGGAGCTGAAGGAGAGACTGAAGATTGCTCGAGGCTTACACCGGACAAGGACTGCGCAGAAGCCAGTCATCCAAATATGGATACACATGAATACCCTGTAGCCTTGAAAAGGCCGCAATGACTGACGTCTTCACGAAGACACGCAGCGCCGAGCTGAGACCAAAAGGGAGCACTCGAAACTGCTAGTACTCCTCTCCGAAGGAGAACCACAGTCATTTCCGATGCAGGCTCCAAATCAGGATATGCATATAAGCATGCTGAAGGTCAACAACGCTGAGCAAGTTGCCCTTCTGTAGAGAGGACTTTTTGTTGGCAGGGCGTAATCATCTTGAATTTCTCTTGGGGAAGAGAAAGGTTGAACTGGGAAAGGTCTAGAATGGAGCGCAGGCCAGCCTGGTTGGGTTTTGGCACCGTAAACAGACTAGAGTAGAAGCCCTCCCCTCGTTCCACCGCCCTGAGATCTAGAAGCTTCTGGACCTCGGCTCCGAGGGAGGGTGTCACCGACTGCTGAAAGGGAGGATTGAAAGCTGAGGCAGGGGGAGGGGCCAGCAGAAGCCCGCCCCAAGGTGATGGACAAAACCCACCGGTCGTCAGTGATGGTTTGCCACGCCTCCAAATGAGACGAGATTCGTCCTCCCACCGGAGTCTCGTGCGAGCGCCAAAAAATATCATTTTGCAGACTTTTCGGCGGAGAGACTACCTGTCCCTGAAGAGGAGGCTGAAGACCGAGAGACAAATCGCCCACGCTGCTGCCTCCGGCGGGAGTTGCCTGGCGGAGGATCAGTCCTGCACGACGTGTGGTCTTGGAACCCTGTGAAGCCTGAAGAGGATTGAGATAGGGACCCAGATCTCTGAGCTTTGACTGGGGCTTTCACGAGCAGCGACAAAGACTTGGCAGTTTGCGTGCTCGCCTTAGTCTTGGCGAGCTCGTCATCCATTTAAGAATGAAACAACTCTTTGCCATCAAAGGGCAGGTCCAGAACTTTATCTTGGACCGCCTTCGAAAACTTCATTGCATGAAAACAAGCCTGACAAGAGGTGTCCACCCCCAGCATGAGGCCGCGAGCCGAGGTGTCAACATGTTGCGCAGCAGCCTCCAGCATATTCTGCACCAACACCCTGCCGTCTGACAAACCACCTTTAAAGTCTCCTAACCGGTCAACAGGAATGAACTCCTGGAAGTCCTCCAAATCTCTACATAATTGCATATTCCCCGGAGCCAAAATGAGCTCTGCATTAGCCTGACGCGATTGTAGCGCCGAATTGGCAAAAATCATCTTGCCCAAGAAATCAAGCAATTTGTCCTCCTTAGACAGAACTTGAGCCGCAGCTGCGGAAGTCGCAAAGAATGGCTTGGATTGCAGAGTGGCAGCCGCTACCACCATCGAGGATGGGAGCGGACATGACACGAAGGCTACTTCCTCAGAGGTGTGACGCCTGTAACGGGCGTCAATCCTTTTATTTATGTGCAGCCCGGTGTGGGGTTTATCCCAGACCTTGCAGGCCTCGGCCAGGCTGTCCCTTTCAAGGAACAGGCTGGTGAGCTCCTGTGGAGACAAGGTTAGTGCCCCCGGAAGCATCCCCTCCTGTGGAACGGGTGCCTCAGGCACTGGTATGTCAAGGAGTGACAGAATGTCCAGTACACGGTCGTGAAATGCTCAGACAGAGCGGGGCTGGTTCTCACTGTCCTGATCTGCCAAAGGCTCGTCTAGAGCATCTAGATCCACCGGCTGCGACGCGACCAGCGTCAGATTGACATCACGCTCTGCTGGAATCTTGTCCACCGGCGACAAAGGAGGCAGTGATGGAACAGTTGAAGGAGGGCCGGAAGGCAGAGGAGGTGCTACCGCCAGAGCGACAGGTGCCGTGACAGGAACTGCCGGGGCAGAAAAAGGAGTCTGAGGGCAGATTTCTCTAAAGAGGCCATTAAAATATTCCCTCATGGGATCAGAGTTCATTAGACTATGAAAATTCCCAAAAACGGCATCCTCTGCCGAGACTGGGCAGAGGCCTCTCATGAGGAGCATAATCCCACAAACGTAGTGAGGAAGGCTGCCAAGAGGGCCCACCACCAACTGGGTCTACACAGACCAATGTGGCAGATGGAGGAGGAAGTGAGACCGAATGAGGTAGTGGCATCCGAGCACGCCAGTCATAGGTAGGGCGGAACGGATTCACACTGTCGCGTGGAAAAGGTTGTCCACAAAAAAGAAGATTCCCAGCACCCGCTGTCGATAGCGTGGGTGTGAGGGAAGAATCCAAAATGGCTGCCATAGACCACGCAGGAAGGCCCGCCATTTTATAAATATCTGCGTCGCATGTGTAGATGAGGCAGTTGACTCCACAGACTGGTCAGAGGACTGAAATTTTAGCCTTGACACAAGGATCCTCAGCAGAGCCGGTACTATGGGACCTTGGATGTTTACTGGACATCCTGTCCCTTGAATTAGCCTCCAAAAGGAGGAACCTCTGCAATGCCGGTAACAGAGGGGTTACGGTCGACGACCTCTCCCTGTGCTCTCTCTTCAGAACCGGTGACTCCGCAAGCGCGGGAAAGTTGAGGAATCCACCTCACAGACAAGGCCTTAACAGGCCTCTCAGTTCTGTTGGTATACACCTTAGCCTTGTTAAGAGGAACCTCGGCACAGAGTCTGGTCTTAATAGCTCCCAGAGAGGGGCCTCTAACCGTGGTTCGGTACAGAAAGCCTCAAGAGGGGCCTCAGGGCGCACCCCGGTGTCTGTGTGGGAACCTCCTGACAAGGAGACCTCGGAGCAAACTGCGGTACCCAATGCCTCAGCACATCTATGCTGGCTATTAGCACATGAACGGTGAACCTCTGATCGTGATCCGGTATAGGCAGGCCCTTCGCGGAAAACCCTGGTACACCTATTAGGCCTGCGAGGCACCTCAGGGTAAACCCTGGTAGCAGAGCTTTTGAAGCCCCTCCCGGACCTAGAGGACCCCGGGAAGGAGTCCTCCGGCCGGGGTGCTCTGAAAAGTAAGCAACTTACCGGGTGTCTCTTCTTTCCGTCGATGAAGAGTTGGAAATGCAATGGAGGAACCTTCTGGAAGATCTCCTCCCACTGACAAAGACGACGCTGAAGTGCCCGGACCGAAAGGGAGTCCCTGTAACTGTTGTTCTCCAGCATGGGTCTGGCATTGATTCACATGCTCATGAATAAGAGAATAGATAGCAGTACACATGCACAACCACGGGAGGTGGCAACAGGCTCAACATTAAGCAATACAACAACTCAACATTAAGCATCTCTTACCTCCTCACCAGGCTCACCTTAAGCAAACAGGTTGCGCAGCACTGCTTGGCCGACCCTGGAGTCCCGATCGACGCAGTAGAATCTTGTGAAAGTGTGCGTCGACCTCCACATCGCAGCCCTGCAGATGTCCAGCAGGGGCACACCAGACAGGAACGCCGTGGTAGCAGCGATCGCTCTGGTCGAATGGGCTCTCGGACTGCCGGGCAGCGGTCGGTTTGCCAACCGGTGACAGTGCATGATGCAGCCGGAGAGCCATCTGGTAATGGAAGTCTTCGAGAGAGCCTTCCCTTGATTCACAGTCCCAAAGTTCACAAACAGCTGTGATGTCTTCCGAAAACTCTTCGTGCGGTCCACGTAGAACTTCAGCGCTCTTGCTACGTCCAGCGAGTGCAGAGTCCTTTAAGCCGGCGACCAAGGAGACGGGAAGAAAACTGGCAACACCAGGGGTTTGTTGAGGTGGAAGTCCGACGGCACCTTGGACATGAAGGAGGGGTGCGTCCTCAGCACCACCCTCGTGTCGTGAAACGTCAAGTAAGGCGGCTTGCAAGATGGGGCCTGGATCTCTCCCACTCGTCGTGCGGAGGTGATGGCCACGAGAAATGCTGTCTTCCACGACAGAATCTTCAACGGTGCCGAATGCATAGGCTCAAATGGGGGCCCCATGAGCCTGGTCAGCACCACGTTGAGCTCCCATGCCGGGGGGCAGGGGCCTTCACCAGCGGGAATGATCAGAACAATCCTTTCATAAATTCCTTCACCAGTCGATGAGACCACAAGGACGCCCGTCCCGTAGTTCTGGTGTATCGTGAGATGGCGGCCAGATGTATCTTGATGGAAGCGTGAGCTAGTCCAGCCTTGGCCAATGACAGTAGGAATGGCAATACTTGAGGGGCCGTAATCCGCAGAGGGTTAATCTTCTGTGCACGGCACCAGACAGAGAACCTCTTCCATTTATGTCCGTAGCACTTGAGAGTTGAGGACGCCCTGGCCTTTGCAAGAATCTCTCTGCAGTCAGCCGGGATATCGCACCCTCCAAACTTAGTGCTGCAGGAGCCAGGCCTGCAAGTTCAGCGACTCCGGGTTGTGGTGAAGAATGGTGCCTCCTTCTCTGGAGAGAAGATCTGCATCCGTCGGCAGCTTGACTGGTGTGGACATTGACAAGTCCAGAAGGTCCGGGAACCAGATCTGTCTCGGCCACGCCGGTGCGACGAGGATCATCCTGCACCGGGACCTCTTGGACTGGTTGATAAGCCGGAGCAGCAACGGCAGCGGAGGGAACGGATAAAGAAATAGGCCGTCCCAGGGGAACAAGAAAGCAACGCCCATGCTCCTCGGCTGGGGGAACATGCTGGCAAACCTCCAGCACTATTCGTCGCCGTCCCAAACAGATCGATTTGGGGTTCGCCCCATCGTCAGAAGAGTCGATTCACTTGATCCTGGCATAGTTCCCACTCGTGGCACGGGCGCAGCTCTCTGCTGAGAGCATCACCGATCACGTTTTTTATTCCTGCTAGATGAAGAGGCACCAGAAACATCCCTTGGGCGACTGCTCAATGCCACAGATCCTGGGCCTCCTTGGATAGGGCAGGGGATCTGGTTCCGCCCTGCTTCCGGATGTAGAACATTGTGGTGGTGTTGTCGGTGAAGATCCTCACCACCTTGCCCATGAGGGACGGAAGAAAAGACCTGAGGGCCCAGAACACTGCGCGGAGCTCCAAGATGTTGATGTGGAGTGACTTCTCCTCCGGGAGCCAAAGGCCTCTCGCGTGAAGATCTCCGGAGTGCGCTCCCCAACCTTCCAGGGAGGCGTCCGTCGTCACCATCACCTGGTGAGCTGGGGTCTGAAAGTCCGTGCCCGCCGACAGATGAGAGCGGGTACCCCACCACCGGATCGCCTGACGGAACGTATCGTTGAGGGATCCTGTCCTTGAAGCTGCCCGTCGACTGGACATAGCGGGCGTCGAGGAACTCCTGTAAGGGGCGCATCCGAAGCCTGCAAAGGCGCACCAGATAAATGCAGGAGGACATCATCCCGAGGAGGGACTTGATAGATCTTACCCTGGCCATGTCCGTGGCCAGCAGACACTGCACCTTGCCCAGAATGGCCCTGGTCCTTTCCTCCGACGGCGAGGCCAGCCACGCCACTGTGTCGAGCTTGGCTTCCAGAAACAGGGCGACTTGCGACGGAACCAGGTGGGATTTTGGAAAGTTGATGGAGAATCCCAGGTCCGTGAGCAGCTGGACAGTCTTCGCGGCGAGCTCCCTTGTCCTTGCCCGGATGAGCCAGTCGTCCAGGTAGGGGTAGACGTGGATCCCCTGTAGGCGCAGCCGTGCCGCCACCGGTGCGAGGCACTTGGTGAACACCCTGGGTGCCGACTTCAATCCAAACGGGAGGGCCTTGAACTGGTAGTGCCGCCCTTGGACCACGAACCTGAGGAACTTTCGGTGTCTTTTTAGAATGGGGATGTGGAAGTACGCATCCTCCAAGTCCAACGACGACAGGAAATAGCCCTCCTGCAGCTGTCCCAGCTGGAAGGTGACCATCCGGAACTTCTGTGTCTTGATGTACTTGTTCAGTCGTCGCAGGTCCAGGATGGGGCGCCATCCTCCTGTCTTCTTTTTTACGAGGAAGTACCTTGAGTAAACTCCAGAGCCCCGAAGCCTCTTTGGGACGAGCTCGATGGCACCCTTCTTGAGCATCGCCCTTACTTCCAAAAGCAGTTGAGGGACGTGATTTTCCTTCCTGGCCACGGGTGGATCGCGAGTGCACTTCTGAAACTCGAGGGCATGCCCTTGGGCCAGGGCATCCAGCACCCAACGGTCGGTGGAGATGGACTCCCACACGCTGACAAACCTTGCCAGCCGGCCTCCCACCGGGCTGCTTCGGCGGGGGCCCAACCCCACGGTCGGTTCAATCTTGTTTGGAGGCCGCCTTGCCTCCTTGACCCCCCCCGTCGACGACGACGGGCACCACATGACTTGCCGCGTCCCCTGTAGGCTTCCTGAGACGAAGATCTTACCGCTTGGCGGTATGTGGAGGAGCCACTGCCGGATCCCTTCAAGGCACCTTGTCTGCCTCCGGAGCTCCGAAAGGATGGCCGTCGTCGTTGGGGCACTCCCAGTGCCCGGGCAATCTCCGTGTCTGTCTTGATGGTCTGAAGGGACTCATCAAATGCCTTCCCAAACAGGTTGTTCCCGTCGAAGGGCATGTCCAAAACCTTGGTTTATACATCCTGGCGGAAATCCGTCGCATTGAACAATCCTCGTTGTCTCAGGCAAACGCCGTTGCCCAACTGACGGAAACCGGTGTCAGCGATGTCCGTTGCCACCGTGATGGCGTGGTCCGAAGCAATCTCACCTTCCTGTAGGATTTCAAAGGCCTCAGCCCTTTTGGCGTCCGGAAGGAAGTCCAACAGCGGGGCGATTTTGAACCACAACTCCCTGTCGTAGCGGGCTACGATAGCCAGGGCGTTGGCCACCTTGATAGTCATCGCTGCGAATGAGATGATCCGTCGTCCCATCGTGTCCAGCTTCCTGCCCTCGCCGTCTGTTAGGGAGAATTCTCTGTTTAGGCTTAATTTCCTAACCTAGTGAGTCCCCCAGCAGCTTTTCTGGATTTTTGGGGTTTATTTTTTTCTCCTGCCAAGAGTGAGACTCTTTTACCGTCACTCTTGGGCATGATTTGAGTGTGTTTCTTTGAATCTAGATGTGTTTAATGGGCTATGCGGTCTTTTACTCCATAGGGCTTCATGTGTTTTTGTGATGTGTGTTACACAGCACCCTCAGTGCAGTGACACAGGGGTGTCAGTGACCCCCCAGTATAGACTCCATACCCTGGGACTGACTACTGTCTCCCAGGGCATGTAAAGTCACCATTGACTTTACTAGTCTTAAATTCTGAACAGAACCAGTACAAACCATCATATTGTGGACGTACTGTCTGGGGCAATTCAATTGCCCCGGGGTCTGTTAGTCGAGGGGGCACGTCTCCGTCCCCCCGATCGAGTTTTGGCTGGTGGCAGTGGATACTACTTTTTATATTCAACCGCAAATATTTTCCTATGGGATTTCCCATTGTTTTAGGCTACTACCTTTATTTAATTATTTACGGTAGCCTCGAACATACCGCCGGTTTATTTAATTAATATTAATTCTCCGGTTGGTATTTTTTGCCAAAACTTGATTCTAAAATGGCGTTTGTGTTCTCTTCTGTGACTCCAACCCAAGTAGAGCCCTTTGTTCCACTTGGTGGGCTTCTCCACAGAAGCCCTCCAAAGTGGTGCCACTCTGTCTGGGGTACTTAGGAGGGGTGGAGGGGAATTTAGGCACCCTGGACTGAGTTGCCTAGGCACTCCGTCTTGATTGGCCCAAGTGGTGAGCCGGCCGGCTCACCACTTAGCATGTTTGAGTGACAGCTAGGCTGAGTGAATGGGGGTTTTCTGCATAAAAGCAGGGCTTTGGGGACTGGAACTTCAGAAGTCGCCACAGGACCTAAGAATCCGACGAGGGAGAAGCTGAGCCGACCTGCCACAACACCACCACCGGTGGAGCCCTGCTGGACCGTCTCACCACTTTTCCCAATGACAGAGGAGATCTCCCGCCGGAGAGTCTTCTTCCTTTGACTGGTGGGGATAACCAGTTTCACCGTCTTTTTGCCTTCCCGACGTATCTCGTGGCCGCCTTGCCTGTGCCAAGCACCCCGGCAACTGGGATACCACGTTTTACCACGACCGTGAACAAAGGTACCACCTTTAACCGGAAAACTCTGCGGCTGGTTTCTTCCCTGGTAGTGCAACGACCTTCATCTTTCCTCCAAGTCGAGATCTTCTCTTCCCCTGGACGATGACGCGACTTCTGCCAGGAACAACTGCCATCGCTGGAGGATCCTTCCCACTTAAGGTACCGTGTCCCGCCCGGCTTCCCTTGCTACCGACTGTACGGGGTAGATTTAGCCCCCGGCTTTCGAACCTGGGTTAGCCTGGGACACCCTGGCTAAGCTTTCCTAAAGCCTCTCTAAACTCTTTTTGAACCCTCTGCAAGACTTTCAAAGCCTAGTGTAACTGTGTGATCTTGGGCGCATTTGTGCTCTGCTCTCTCTAAGAGTGGGCCCAGCCTTTGGACTTTGGCTCACCAGTGACATTTGCTCTTCTGCCTTGCTAACAGTGTTCCTTAGAGTGGTGTACCTTTCCATATTCTGTCTTTTTCTCTCCCTTTCTCACAAACTTATTGGAGTGCCATCTAGTTAAGCGCTCACCTCTGTATGAAAATAAGTGGTGTTTTACTGTGACTTATCTGATAAGGAAAAAGGGGTGTATATATTACAATAGTAACTGTGTTTAGAATATTTTACAATAAGAGTGCTGGAGTGTTTCAAACAGTGTGTTTTTAAATAAATAATTATATACTTTGATACCAAAGCTCTGGTCAGTGTTTGCTTGTATTAGTGTGTCTGAGTGCCTTTTGTGTATACTTTGCATACTGCCTAACTCTTCTTGAGAGAAGTCTGACTGCTCAGCCACAGCTACCAGGTAAATCTGGGTGGTACAGACTGCTACCAAGTGGGTTTACTGCCAACAACTGTGGTCTTAAACCTTTTGCAGTGTTCCCTAAGGGAACTGCACAGGTTTCTGCCTAACACCGTCCGGCGGGGAAGTTGATGTCGAGGCCGATGCCCCCCCAGCTTTCTTCTATGCCGCCGCAGAGACGACCAAATCCGGGGTAGGTTGCGCCCGAAGGCACAAGGAGGCAGCGGCGGGGACCCGGTACTTCTTCGAGCACCTCATCCCAGATGTCATCAAGAAGTGGTACGGCGAGGACCGTCTTACTTTTAGCCTTGCGCCGTTGGTAAAGGAACCCTTCCTTCTTCTCTTCTGGGCAGAGCTGGAGGAGCTTGGATGCCCTGGAAATCATGGCATGAAAAGATCCAATCTCGTCGGGCGGGGACGCCCGGGCATGGGGCGACGGGGGACACCTCCCGTCGTCGCCTGTACCTGTCGTAGTCGTGTCCGTGCCTGTATCATCCCTGTGGGTAGTAGACCGGGGGAAGGCAGAGCAGGCCGCAGAGGTGGGAGAGGTGGTGTAGGATGCGTCCTCTTATGCGGTGGACTTTCCGAAAGGTCCTAGCTCCGGTTCCCCCGTTGGGTCTGGCTCAGGTACCTCCGTCGGGGGGAGGGGCAACCTTGTCCTTATCTCCGAGCATAAGGACTGAATCGCTGACAAAATGGCCGCCGACGTGTCCTGCGGAAACGACGGCGCGAGGGCTCTTGAGGAACCTCGTCGGCGACGTCGTCGCCCTCGTCGGGATCCCTCCCTCCCGATGGGCTGGGCCTCTTCCACGACTTCGATGAGCTCTTCTTCAGAGGTCGTGTCCGTATCCACGATGGCCACCTGCCCCTCCCCCACCTTTTCCAACAAGGACTTTGTGGGGGTCTTCTCAATGGGCCTGAAAGACGACTCCCTCCACGGTGGCAGGGAGACTCTGGGTTCTGAGGTCACCTCCACTGGCGTAGCCTCCACAGGCTGAGCCAGGGCCATTGCGACATCCTCAATCGAGGTCTTAGCAGGGTGAATTAAGGCCATCATCACCTTCTGTATGCCTGGGGCCTTCACCTTGGGGGAGGGTCCGAGCCTCGCTCCCCCTCTGCCGGAATCTTCGAGATCGACCGGGGCCTCTCCAGACGCTTCGCCGGGTTCTCGGACTTCCTCTTACCCGAGCCAGAGCGTTGGCTCGTGGTTGATGGCGCCGGGGAGAATGCACCCTGCCTGGCAGCCAAGGAGCCCAACCGTTCGGCGCTCCTTGCCCCGCGGACTTGCGGTGCTTGGCCTTTTGTTGTGCCCCTGTCGCCGGGGCACCCTCACAGGACTTAGAAGACCGCTCGGACTTCTTTTTCTTCTTCTCGCCTGACGGGCTCTAGCCTTCCAGCCAGTTGGCGAGACGGAGGTGGTGCTCCTTCATGGTCCGCTCCGACATGTTCCCACAAAACGCACAGTCCTTCTCTGTGTGCCTCTTGTCCTCATGGAGACAGTAGAGGCATAACGAATGCTCGTCCTCCTTGAAAACATTCTGAAGCTGGCATCCAGGGCAGGTCCTGAACAGCTTCCCGGGCGTCGAGCTTCCTTTCTCCTGGGCCATGCCCAGGGTAGGCCTCTGAACTTCTAGAATCCTCCAAAAGCGCAACTCGACGAAATCTTCACCCTGGAGGGGTGTAGAAAACTCCCAAACGGATTCCCGTTGATCGGATGTAGAAATGGTGGAGCTTGAGGCTCTATTTAACCGAAAAATGAGAAAAATTTCCTGAAAAAGCGTGAAAACGCAGCAAAAGCTCGAGAGCTACAGCACGAGGACTCCCAAACACTTGAACGTGCGGTAAAAATTTGAGGATGGCTGCCAGAGGCAGGGCTTAGGGAGAGGGCAGTCATTGGCTGGGGGCAGTATGCAGAAACCAGTGATTGGTTACTACTAGACAGATCAGAAACAAAACTGATACTGATTTTTTTTCTATACAGAGGATTCCCGGCCTGACGACAGGGAATATTCATGAGCATGTGAATCCATGCCAGACCCCATGCTGGAGTATGAGGATAGAGAATAGGTTGGAGCGCTTAGCAGAGGCGATGTTGTCATGAGAGCAGTTTCAGTGGAGTGACGGGAACAGAAACCTGCTTGTAGCGGTTCTCAAAGGTGTGGATTGGATATCGAAAACATTTGTAAGATGGTTGAGCACAACCCTTTTGAGTATTTTAGAGTAGTACACAGCCCTGCAGATAACGTGCGTATTGTGCCTTTTTACACAGTGAATTATGGCAAATATGGATGATTTGATTTTCTACTGCGTACCGTGTACGCTTTGATTTATTCATTAAAAAACATACTTTCCACCACTAGATGGCAGTGTAGCATTTCTTTTGTCAGCAGCATAGCCTTTCTTACACACGATGGTGAATTTCCAACTGAAAGACCAAATCTGTGCCAGCTAAGCGAGCAACACAAAGCATGCACCCTTTTAAAATGTGTTCATACCCATAACATCTAATAGCTCGATATGCTAAAAAGTAAAGTTTGCTTTGATGTCCTAAGTTGAATATTCTTTAATAACCATACATAACACACTGGAAGTTTGTGACGAATCTCCAACCCTAAGTGAGTTTATGGCACAGCTTATTTTTTGGAGTGTATTTAAAGCGCTGAAATTTAAGTCGGTAAATCCAGGATGTTTTGCCTTTTGCAACCTAATTTTCCATGTAGGATGTGGAAAATAAAAGGTACAGTGATATTATTTTGGCACAAAATGCTGCTATAAGGATTTACATGTTATGATGCTTTACTATGCAATTAAACTCTATAGGACATTATTATAGTAGGTCTTGACACCCAAAACTAAACGTTTTGTTCCAAGTAAAGCACGGAAGAAGGTGGCCATGCCTAAATTGAAAGAGTGGGTTAAAATCCCAGCTTCGCTCTTTAGAGTAAGTGTGTGATGCTGGGCAAATAATGTAATCTCACCCGGACTTCAATTGCAAAAATTGGAGTGCATATAAGTTTGCACCTTTACAAAAGTGTAGGGACACATTGGTGTATACTGGTGCTCCTCTTCTAGTGGCTCCAATACTGCTGCATAGAATTGCATTATTGCGCACTGTCCCTCCCCCATTCTTTTAACACTGGATTTGACAGGCAGACAGTGTCACCAGCCAGTCAGTGCCCCAGAGATTCTAGTATAGCGGACTGTGGTAGAACCAACATCATTTTCTCCCCTGTTGCTCCCAGACACTGAAGGTGCTTGGGCCGTCCAGAGTACTGCCCCCACACTCTGCAATGCCCTATTATGCTAGGATATTGAGTCTTTCATTGCACAGCATCTGCCATTTTCACACTTTCTAGGACCTTCAGGTTCTGCAAGAAGTGGGTGTTTCAAACACAAAGGAGAGAGCAGTTAACTGATTGTAACATTGAAGCTGCACTAGAATATTCTTATTACAATTAGCAATGAAGTTAGATGCCCCTTCACAAGTAAGTTTGCCAGTCCTCTACAGTCTCTGAAGTTAGTGGCTCTCCCAACATTTGAAGGGTTAGCCCCAGCCTACATATTAGCCTAGGTGCGCCCCTGGATGTGCGCACTTGCATTTTGATAGGCAGGGAGGTGAGGGAAGTCTTTCCCCCAAACTGGCGGTGTTAAAGTTTTACTGTGTGTGCTCAGAAAAATGTACTTGAACAAACACAGTAAAACTTTAAAGCTGTTACTTTCAAGAAAGTCTTCCATCACCTCTCGGCATATTGCGCTTTAAAATATACTATTCAATAGTTGTTCCCCACCAGACCATGGGAGGAGTTGGGTAGAACAGTGGGGGCACAGCCTCCAAGTTTGCCCTGCCTATTTTCTGAAGTGGCCCCTTCCACTACGACTTAATTCCCCCTCCTGCCCCCCAAAATGTAGGTTTTGTTGTGCTCCTGCACGGGAGAGAGGTCAGGTAGGTCGGCTTACTCTCACAAGCCACCAGCCACCCCCACCCCTCCCCTCAAAGTGCTGAAATAAAGGGGCGGGAGCCAACACATCTGCAATTATTCCTTTACTTGCTGCCTGTTGTAAACCTGCTCTGTAATGTATAATTTATAAAGTTATGCTGGCTGTAGTAAGACGTGCGCTTGCTGCTGGGCTATTCCACGAGGGATGGGCCATTACCCCATGCAGGGATGAACAGTTCCATTAGCCTGAACTGAATATACTTGCCAATAGCACATGCAGGGAGGCTATGTGCCACTGGCGCATGCAGAAAAGAGGCCATGCCAATAACAGGTCGAAAGGGAGTATATGTTCTTACATAGTGCTTTTAGCCAAATTCCTTCTGCCTTTAAGCACTGTGGTAACAGTTATTATCCCATTTCGAATGGTACTTCATTTATTACAGCAAAACAGAGCAGAATGCCAGGGGAGCACTGTTGGGCATTGTGGTGTAGCCTGGCGAGGACATGTTCGAGTCAGGTTGAATAAAGAAAGGGAAGGGGGGGGGAAATCGGGTACATTTGGCCCCAGTACATTTTGTCAATTTCCAGCACTGAGTAACATGTGTGAATGGTCATTCTTCATTATTGCATTTCTTGCAAGAAAGAAGCAACTCCTCTGCGGTCTTCCCTCTGCGCCACACCCATCAAAGCTGCGTCACGTAATTGGAACTTGGGAAGTGCAGGCCCCCCTCCTGCCCAGTAGCTTTCCGCCCTTTCTTTGGATGCAACGTTTCAGCCCGTTAAGACTGGCAGAGAGGAGATGTGCTGTTATAGCATGGGCAGAGGAGATGCTATGTTAGCACTCTTCGTAGAAATGTCCCCATAGTAGGGTACTTAGTAAAGATATGTCATTTGCACATGCCATGGAACAGAAGGGCAATTAGCATGCAGAGCCGAGATGTGCCGTTAGCATGCGCATAGACAGGATGTGGAGTTTGCACATGCTAACTGCACATCCCGTCGCTGCACAGGATGTGCATTTAGTACGTGCAGGGATGGGATGTGCAGTTAGCATGTGCAGAGAGGATACGTCCCATTAGCATGTGCGTAGACGGCATGTCGTTCAAAAAAAAAGGAATCCTGAGAGAGACTGGGAGCTCTAATGACAAAGGTGTACTTTTATAGAGGAAGACTGCAAGCCTGACTTGGTTAAGCACAGAAGAAAAGGCAGTACAGTCTCATCTTCGCAAGACACAGGATTGGTTTCACTCCGACACCTCAGAACTTTAAAATTTTAAAGCATAGGACATTTTTGTTGGACTTCTGGTCGTCAATTTCAAGCAGTCTTACAGGAGATTCAAGTGGGCAAATTGCATGACCCCTCTAGTCCCCCCCTGAGCTATTTGGTCAGGTTCAGAATGGATAGACTGTGGTGGAAGACTTAGTGGTCTAGTCCGAATAAAATATACTGTCTGCACTGCAGAGTCCAGTATGGCTTTATGAATAGGTGGACCAGATCCGCATACCGCCATCAACATGCCCATGCCAGTGAAGTTAGAATCATCATTGTCTTGGCCTCCTTGAACTTAAGATGTACTTTCATCATTAGAGGAAATGCAGGCAGAACGGCTTACAATAAGCGCATCAAAAGGGCATTCCCACCTAATCCTGGTTCTTGGAGCCTGGAGGCAAAAGTCTGAGTATTTTACAAAAAGTTTATTTTTTTTATTGTATTTGGTAAAAAAAGCTTTACAAAAGATTAAATACAGAATCAATATAAAACATGAAAAAGGAAACCAGTCATTTCATCTTTCAACATAATAATTTTCTACTTCTATTTTGACATATTACAACATAATAACATAATATTCCTAATTCTAACCTATGTCATAAAATAAAGTGGGTCTCTTTCTCAATCCATGCTCTATCAGCTAATCAGCTATCGCAATGAGGCACTGGATTCTTCTTTGAGTCCAAATTATCTTTAATAATGTTCAGAAACTAAGTCAACTTAAGCAAAAGCATTTGATTGGACCCCCACGTGAAATTTTCCCCACAAGCTTTCTCTGCTCAATCAGGATGACAAAGACAAATAGGATCCAAAAATCCTACAGCTAAGGACTTCAAAAAATTCACAGTATATGGTTAAATGCTTTAAAGATTCGAGTACAGAGGTGTGGATACAAAATCGACATCTTCCAAGAGTTTGATTTTCCTCCGCCAACTTCCAACATTTGATCCTTGCATTTGTCAGTAATTGATTCAATTTAAAGCGCATGAATGTCTTGCGCGAGCGGTTACAAGGAATAATTTCCAAATATCTAGATCTGTCACCCAGTTTTCTGCGAAATTTAGCATATAATAGGTCTTACACTTGACAATTTGATGTAACATAAAGGAACCAATAATACTGTTGAAATTTGCGCTTACAGGACGGAAGACCCGGAACCAGGTCATCTTTGCTAATCAATGCAGACTGCCCGATTACTTTAATTTTCTTTTTGAATTTTACAATAGATGGAACAGAGCGTTCACTCAACATAAGTGCAAGATCTTCATATAGAAATTGTTTCGGAGGGGCAAGTATTTTTACATAGGAATTCAACATACCCCAGTGCCATTTCACTGAAAGTGGTAGAATCCCCATTCGTGACAGATACGTTTGGAATTGAAAGCGCTAGACCGACAACCTGCTTCCACATTCTACCCTGTATTAAATCAAGAAATCCCTCCATCTCCAAAAGGCAGTTATCCAAGGCATATAGCAGAATTGGTTCTACTTTCAAGAGATAGTACTGTAAACAAGGAAGGACAGAATTGACAATACTTCTTATAGATGATTTTCATCTGCGAGGTGAATGACTGCACTTTCGCATTGAGAAGGTCTTTCCACACAGATATGGAATAGGAATTTACGAGTGTGTACCCGAGATATTGGATAGAAGACATCGGAATACACACCCCATATTTAGGCACCAACTGAAGCTAGCAATTTTCTTCTTGCCACCTGCAAATGTAATAAATGACTTAGTCGGAATGATTTTAAGATTATGCTTTTGAGCAAAGCAGAAAATTAAGTTCAGTTTTGTTTGAAGCCCATACGGAGTTCGATCTAAAAACATAAGATTGTCAGAAAATCCTATCCAATTAAGCAACAGTCGACCCAATTTCACCTGATAAATGACGTTCTCGCTCCAATCCGCATCCATTCCCAGTAGATGGAGATCGAACAGGACTGCTGCAAGTTTGCAGCCCTGTTTTAGTCCAATCTCAGTAGGCATGGGATCAGTTACTGCCCTGTTTTTTGATAGCCTTATTTGGTAGGAGGTATTTTGGTGTAAAAGTGTAATCACCGCCACCAGATCTAGCGGGAAGCCCAGAGTTGTCATCTTCTCCCAAAGCACCTCTCCAATCACTGTCGAATGCGGCTGTAAGATTAAGAGCTGCCATATAGATCGGAAGTGTTCTTGAATGTTTGGAATGCTTATGTAGATGAGCCATAATGGATGCATTAAGTGGACAGCCAGCCCATGTTTTTTCTAAACCCACTAGAAAGAGTGGCAACAAGTTCAAGTGTGTAATATGAGACTGGATTTGTTACAAGATCAAGAGAGTAAAGATATTGGCTGCAGCATCCATTAAAGCAATGGGTCTGAAGTTGTTAGGATCATTATCTTTCCCTTCTTATAGATGGGACCAATAATCGCACTTCCCTAGGAGCAAGGGATTTTTCTATTCAAATATATTGAGTTGAATTTTATTTTTAAAATATTGGCCCATAGTTCTGGATCTGCTTTAATCAAAAAAGACGAAATGCCATCTGGCCCTTGTTAGGCAGAAACCTGTGCAGTTCCCTCTGGGACCACTGCAAAAGATTTAAGACTACAGGTGTTTAGCAGTAAACCCACTTGGTAGCAGTCTGTACCACCCAGATTTACCTGGTAGCTGTGGCTGAGCAGTCAGACTTCCCTCAAGAAGAGTTAGGCAGTATACAGAGAATACATAATAGGTACAGAGGCACAGTAGTACAAGCAAACACTGACCAGAGCTAGGTGTAAAAGTATATAATTATTTATTTAAAAGACACTCATAAATTACACTAGCACAGAAAAGGTAAGTCAAAACACAGTCACTATTACTTCTATGTACATCCCTAGTTATTTGTTGGACAAGTTAACACCACTTATTTCCAAACAGAGGTGAGCGCTTAACGTTAGATGGCACTCCAACAAGTTAGTTAAAAAGGGAGGGAAAAGGTAGAAGTAATGAAAACAGCAAGGCAAAACACTTTTCAGAGATTCACAGTGAGTTTAGCAAGGCAATCTATTGAGGAGCAAGGAAGTTCGGTTGCCAGGCCCACTCTAGGGAAAACCAGGCGAAAAGATGCCCAAGATCACACAATGTCACAAGTCTTTACAGGTGAGTAGAAAAGGTTTTACTAAGTTTAGAAAAGTTTAGTTAGGGTGTCCCAGGCTTACCCAGGTTCGAGAGCCGAGGGCTAAATCTACCCCGTACAATCGGTGGCAAGGGAAGCCGGGCGGAACACGGTACCTTTAAAATGGAAAGGATCCTCCAGCGGTGGCAGTTGTTCCTGGTAGTGAGTGCAAGTCGCGGCGTCGTCCAGAGGAAGAGAAGATCTCGACGTGGAGGAAAGCTGAAGGTTGTTGCACTACCAGGGAAGAAACCAGCCGTGGAGTTTTCCGGTTAAAAGGATGTTACCCCTCTTTTGCGGTTGAGGTAAAAAGTGGTATCCCGGTTGCCGGGGTGCTTGGCACAGGCAAGGCGGCCACGAGATGCTTCAGGGCGGCGAAAAGAAGGCAGAAACTGGTTGTCCCCACCAGTCAAGGGAAGGAGACTCTCCAGGCGGGAGATCTCCTCCGTCGTTGGGAAAAGTGGTGAGACGGTTCCGCAGGGCTCCACCGGTGGTGTCATCTTGGCAGGTCGGCTCGGCTTCTCCCTCTTCGGCTTCTTAGGTCCTGTGGCGACTTCTGAAGAACCAGTCCCAAAAACCCTGCTTTTATGCAGCAAACCCCCATTCATACAGCCTAGCTGTCACTCAAACATGCTAAGTGGTGAGCGGGGCGGCTCACCACTTGGGCCAATTACACCAGAGTGCGACATGAGTTGGCAAGGCAACTCAGTCCAGGGTGCCTAAACCCCCTCCCACATCCCCTGTGGTACCCAGACAGAATGGCACCACTTTGGAGGGCTTCTGTGCAGAAGCCCGCCAAAAGTGGAACAAAGGCTCGACTCGGGTTCAGGGTTACTGAAGTGAACCTAGACTCCATTTTGGCGGCGAGTTCTGGCAAAAAATCCCAACCGGTGAATTTATATTAAATAAATAAACCGGCGGTATCTTTAACATTGCACCAAAAAGTGGTGCATTAAAATCAATGGGAAATCCCATTGGGAAATATTCCGGTGGAATATTTTCCGTGGTATCCACTGCCACCAGCCAGAAACTCGGCGAGGGGGGACGGGACAGTACCCCCTCGACAACAGACCCAGGGGCAATCTAATTGCCCCTACCAGTACTTCCACAGTATGATGGTTTGTACTGGTTAAGTTCCTAAGTTAAGACTAGTAAAGTCAATGGTGACTTTACAGACCCAGCGAGACAGTAGTCAGTCCCAGGGTGTGGAGTCTATGATTGGGGGTCTCTATGACACCCCTGTGTTACTGCACTGAGGGTGCTGTGTAACACACATTCAAAAACCAATGATAGCCTATGGGGAAAAATACCCCATAGCCCATAAGCACATAGCAAGTCACAAAAACACTCAAGTCATGGCCAAGAGTGAGGGTAAAAGAGTCTCACTCTTGGCAGGAGAAAAAAATAAACCCCAAAAATCCAGCAAAGCTGCTGGGGGACTCACTAGGTTAGGAAATTCAGCCTAAACAGAGAATTCTCCCTAACAGCCCTGGTGCCCTGGAACCTTTAATCTTAATTGCACCAACAATATCCTCATGCAACCACAGAGAACACTTGGGAATCAACAGATCAAATCTACGTACAATGGGTTACCCATATGGGAGCAGAGACTGCAACCCTCATGTAAGGTGGTAGCAGCACAAGTAATCGCTCTAAGCGTCGCCCACACCTGTCTATTATTATTGGCAAGAAGGTGATGTATCATAACTTGGTTGTCATTTCTGTGAAGTTCATGTTTAAGAGCCTTCAGCTTGTTATGATACAATTGCACAATAGTGGGTTTACAGGAATTGTACATAGGCCAATCACAATTGGCTAAGGTCAATTGCCTTAGCCATCTTCTCTTTCCTTTAAGGGCACAGATGTGATCATTAAAGCGATGGCGGTACTTCAGTGCCACCTCACGCTGATGCTGTGCAATCCATTTGAGGTGTTCCTGAACACAGACTTCATACCAGCGTTCGGCTATATCCGATGTAATGAAGGAATTAGCCTACCAGGACCAAGCATGGGATCCTTTCTTAGGCTGTTAAAATCGCACAAGTTTTAAAATCCCATCTAGCCCCTATATGCAGGCGATCCGGGACCAAAAGAGCTAGAACAGTCACCGATTTGTACTGGAGTTTTGGAATATTCAGGATCAATAACGCAAGATGGTCACTTACACAAAAGCATTTATTAGAGAATGTGGAGTATCAAGTGAAGCAAACCAGTTCAGATGAAGAAATAATCATCGAGCGAGCAGAGCCTCTGCTCCAGGTGTAGCCATAAGTATAAAGTGTGGGCCTAATAAGTTGTAGATCCCAAGACATTAAATACTCCACCCATTTTTCCCCATTACATACAGAAAGACGAGGGGGGCCACGAGAGGGTACCTCTCCTAAAGTTCGTAGGTTTACACACGTGGTGTTAAAGTCCCCACCAACAGTAACTCTTAAGGCTGGATTACGGGAAACCACATCTTCTAGGATCTGATTCAACCAATCAAACATGTAAAATAAGGATAAAGCCAGTCTATGCCAGTATAGTCTTAGCACCAAAATTCCCTCGTTCATTACTCCTGGGAGGTGAAGTTCCACTACCAAAAAGGCTGCATGGGCAAAGACTATATTGGACACTATTCTACAGGTTTTATCGATCAATATTGCAACTCCCCCGGATGGGCGCCCCAATAAGCCATGTTTGGCCGGCTGGTAGAAGATGTCATAACCCTCCACAACAAACCCAGTTAAATGTATGGTTTCCTGAAGGAGAACAACAGTAGGACGTGATTCAGGATCAAGGTGTGTGGCCCAAGACAAAAAGTTTCTTAGGCCACACGAGTTCCATGACATAACGGTCACCCCTGTGAAATCATTCCAGTGGTTTAAGTTCTGGACATTGGACTGGGTGGGAATAGAGGGAATTGATGCTGCAATTCCTGTAGTGCAGTTGCAAACATCTGAGACGGAAAAATGTACAGAGTGAGCCCAATCAAGTAAAAATCGTCTTTGTTCCCAGATCAGTTTATATAAGAGTGGTATCCGCAAATCATTCAATGTCGATTTTGGGATGATAGCCGGACCCAGTCAAGATCATCTGATCTGATTATCCTCAATGAGGGAATTGCTTGGAACGCTCTCAGAACAGCAGAACGATTTAGACACGATTTCCCATTTGTCCCAGCATTTGTTTCCCACCCCATAATATATGGCATGCCGGGTGAATGTGCCATCTCACACTCGCTTCGGCCCTCTTCTAAATTCATATCCAAGGGATTAACACTAGAGTTGGGTGGAACTCTAAGGGTCTCATTGATGCATGGGCAGGCCACATCCTGTGCACCTAAGGCAATCCCTAATTTTACTGGTGCTATACCTACATTTCCAGAAAGCACATTCTCAGTGTGGAGTTCAACAGATTTAAAGGTTGACTCAGCTATTTGCACCTTGGGAGTAAGCAACATCTTTAAATCTGGTTTCAGTACTGGGTTATTTGTACTTGGAGTCGCTGGCTTCGGGGTCACTATTCCGCCTGTGCCTTTAATTCTATTAGATGCTTTTTTTTTATCTCTAATGTTGGGTAGAATTTCAATAGGTCAGATTTTTTATGTTGGTCATATAGAAAGGACCCCTCACTGGGGGGTCCTTACTTTATTGTAGGCGGTAGATACTGATATACACTGTTGCCCCGGGATATTTCAAAGTTTCTTTTCCCCTTGCCTACTTTTAGTATGGGTACCTCAGTTAAACTCTCAATATTCATCAACGCTTTAGAGTCTGTGTAAAGCAGATGCAAGTCAATAACTGCATCTTTGTTTGATAGGTTACAGATGTCCTTAACATGGGAAGCATGATTGTCATTTTTCTTCAAGAATTAATTTATAGATTTTTTGATTATCCGCTTGAAGATTTATTCTGTCGTGCCACTCGTTTTAATGCTCTTACCGCCATTTTGTATTTGTTTGAGACAACACAGGAGCCTGGACGTCCGTGTTTTCTAGCACTGATGGAACAGCTTAACATGAAGGTCATTGTCAAGATCTATCAAATTAGTTGGTGCTGTAGGACTATCAATCGGTCCACTATATGAACCCTCATTTGAGTTACCTGGCGGCTCACCACATAGGTCATTGGAATTGGGATGCTTGTCATGCAAGTTCACGTTAACATTCTGTACAATTTTCTAAATTGCCAGTGAATTGGCAGTAACAAGCTGAGTACAGTCAGTCACCAATTCTGCCAAATTAGGTTAGTCATGTCTCGCATATACAGCAACTAATTGAGCAAAGGACTTAATTAGGCTGCCTATCATCCTGTAATCCGGAGGTGTTTGCACAGCCCCATTTTTCAATTTATTTGTTTTTGGTCATACACGACTACAAACTGATGATGTTCGTATAAAAATGCTTTTCTTTGCAATAATAAAATCATAACATTGTTCAATGCATTCAGGGGCGATAATTAATAGTTAACAGTTGGCAGAGTAAAGAAAAGAAACAAAGAAGTTGGTCAAAAGGAATATGAGCCATCAAAGCCTATTACAAAGTATTTGTCGGCTGCCAGCCTCTTGCAGCCACATATTTTTCATACTTTCCGGTCAACTTTCTTCAGCCCAATGTTCATATACCTACGACAATCAGTAACTACTTATTTACCAATTTGGCTTGCTTTTAGGGACATTGTCTGGGCTCTGTGATTGATGGTCATAAATGATTCCAGCCCTTAGAAGAACCTGGACAACTGCTACTGTTAAAGCTGTATTACGCCCCCAAGATCAACATGTTCCAAAAGGTTTCTGAGAGCAACCATTCTTTGTCCACAAATTTGATGAAATCTTTTACTCTTATGTCCCATGTGCCCTCGCAGTTCCTGAGCAAATGGCTCAAATTTGTTTGGCTGGATTTTCACAGATGTTACACAGTTTGATTGAGTTTTGCCTTTGACCTCTAATATTCAGTATTTCTCCTGTATGAATAATATTGAGGCGAGCCCTTAAGAATGTATTTCTAGTTTCCCAGTCTGGACATATCGTTAAGTAATTTGGTAGTCTACCAAATTTATTGTCCATTAATAAGAAGCTGTTCCAGGGTTTACATTTGTTGCATTTTCTCGACAGTTCTGATCCAATCCCTAGTTTCAATGTCTTTTTTTTAGCTTTCAATGGGTTGGTGATCAGAACTTCAATGGTGATATCTGCCTCCTTCAAAACCTTTTGTTCCAGCTGTACTAATATCTTTGATTTATGGGTTAGAAGATGTAAATTAATATCTTCATAGAGCAAGTTATTTTGAGGCACTACTATTAGCCTATACAGGGAGAGTAACCTCCAGTCTGCTAGTGTCTCCAGTGATTTGAGGCCTAATTCAAACCTGAGGCCTGACATGGGGAGACTTATTGGCAAGCCGAGAGGCCCCTTCCAAATCAGTCCTTCCATCTTTTGCAAGTCTGTATCCCAAAGTGCTGGTTTGGCCTCTAAGCCATACAAAATCACTGGCACTATTTCTGCAACATAGAACTTCAGTATGGGTTTGATAGAGAATTTGCAGAAGATCTTCATCTGCGGCACTAGTCTATCTAATTTCTCCCTTATATTGTGTTCCATTTTGCAAATTGATGGAGGCGTATACTACGTATCCCAAATACACTGCCTCCTCCACTCTTGGGATAACCTTCTAGTACCCAGCGTGCAAATTTTGTTTGCTTGAATGTTTGAATACTAGGATCTTCAATTTCTTTGGATTAATGATTAGGCCATTTATTTCACCCAAGACTGCAGGGAAAGGACCTATTATAGGTTGAAGAAGAATGGCGCGCCCCCAGACAGCCCTGTCTTACTCCTTTCTCCACCTTGATCGGGTCAGTTAGGTGACCTGCCTCATCCAGTCGAACCCTCAGTGAGGTTTTGTGTAGTTCTATTAGCATGGACAGGAGACCCCTTGGTGCACCCCAGTCCCTTAATTTGGCCCAGAGGTGTTCTCTTATCATGAGGTCGAAAGCACTTGAAGTCAATCCAGGCTCCATAGATTAGCCCCTCTCCCACCTCTCTTGTGTGTTCAGTCAAACTGAGTATCAGCCCATTTAGGGTCGTAGACATCCCGACTCTAAACCCCGTTTGAAACTTTAATAGCATTTTTGCTTTCTTTGCCCATCCTTCCAAGTCCTTCAGCAAAATCCTCATGAAAATCTAGCTCTCTATCGAGGAGGATGATTGGTCGGTAATACTCCGGTTACGACCGATCTCCCCCCTTGTAGAATGGGATTATTATTGGTTGTTTCCATGAGGGAGGGAAGGTATGCCTTGCCAGAATTTCTCTAAATAGGCAGCAGAGTAGATTTGACCAGGTCTTTAAGTTGTATTTTAGGACCTGATAAGTTAGTCCATTCGGACCAGCAGCATTTGATGATGACACTTTTGTTATTAGGTCCTCTATTGTCCGTTCATCAAAGATTAGTTCCCATTTGGCATTTTCCTGCCTCTTTCCCCGAGTCTCAAAGTTGCTTTTGAAATTTTTAGTAAGGTACTCTGACCAACTTTTATCTGAGACCAGATTACATTGAATGTTGTCGTTATTTTTTTCCAGTCTGTTGATAATAGACCAGAAGTTTCTGCAATCGTCCTTACAGAGTGCCTCCAATATCTGCTTATTATCTTGTTGGTGGCGCATAAGTCTTCTTGAGAGGGACCAGTGCTTCTAGGCCCTTGTACATTTTTTTAATCTCTCCTCGAAGAGCATTCTTAGGATCCATGTTTCTTCATCAAACGAATGATAATGCAGCATAATTTTCAATGACCCTCCTGAGGTCGGAGGGAGAACTGATCAGATGAAGTTCTTAAAATGTATGGGATGACAGTTTTCCTGTTCTCTCAGTGTAATGGCAGAGACTGTCATTTAGTTTCTTCCTTTCTCTTTTGTACTTCACCAGAAGTGCTTTGCCTTTTCATAGTGCCAAATCATGGGCATACTTTTCTACTTGAGTGACGTTGATATCTGATATAACTATTTTTAGACAGGCGTGATGACTTCCTTCCCACCAGATAGTTTCCATTTGTATATTTTTTGCCAGGATGCTTTCGGTCACGAAAATATAATCCAAAATGGAGGAGGATTTGCCTCGTGACCACGTTGGACCTTGCGGGCTGACGCCTGGCACTGCCCCATTCAGCATTTTAAGGCCCCATGAGTTCAGATAGTTCACCAATTGTTTCCCATTCTTAGATGTCTTAGCCCGACTTATGGTGTCTTTGATCATGAGTACACTGAGCATTTAGGTCCCCTGCCACGATCATGTAGACACCCCCTAAATCCAACGCTATCTTTTCCATTAGTGTTGACAATAAGGAGTGGAAGGCCTGAAGAATAATCTTAGCAGGATTCCAACAGACATTCACTATTAGCTGCACACGTCCAAGGGGAAATTAAACATCAACTTTACACGCCAGGATGCCATTTTTGTTTTTGTGTATTAACGTAACATCCTTGCTTAGTTGAGCTGCTGATTCCCAACAAGACACCCCCACCCCCCCCCCCCCCCCCCCCAATGGACGACCCTTAGCTTTCTGGTGTGTTGGTACTGTAAATACTGTATAACCCTCCATCTGTAAGGGATGGGTTGGCCAAGTCTCTTGTAGGAGAACAATGTCAGTATTGCAAAATAGGGTATTTCTCATTGTTTTAGTTGTAAAAGTTTTTGGGCCACGCTTGTTCCAGCTTATCACATTCAAAGTGTCCTGCCTAAAGATTCTGCGGCCCCAGACCTAATTTTTTTAAACACTTGTTTTAAGATCTCAGGCAATGAAATAGAAGCTCAGCCTCCTAAAGACTGAAGCAACATTAAGCTAAGTATCTTACTTGCCTACAACACGGGAAGCACAGACAGGAACTACAGTTCCCAGAGTGCCCTCAGGGACATTTAAAGAAACGTCAGGCGCTTCAGCGCCGGCGCTTCTGCAACGAAGCCGGTCTACGCCGGTCTCGGCGGACCTTTATTTAAATCCTTCCACCTTTGCCCCATTCAGGAATCGATCGCCCCAGGAGGCTTAAAGAGGCAGTGTGAAGCGCACAAAGAAATAGAAGCTCAGCCTCCTAAAGACTGAAGCAACATTAAGCTAAGTATCTTACTTGCCTACAACACGGGAAGCACAGACAGGAACTACAGTTCCCAGAGTGCCCTCAGGGACATTTAAAGAAACGTCAGGCGCTTCAGCGCCGGCGCTTCTGCAACGAAGCCGGTCTACGCCGGTCCACGGCGTCCGACGGCTCACGGCCCGAAACGCTGCAATTTCGAAACAAGAGCGATACAGTAAAATACAAGGTATGGGTTACTTAAACCTAACTGAGCTACTATCCCGAAATGAAGCTTTACAGCAACTAGGAATAGTACAAAATTACCTCAGATACAGACAAGAGACTACTCCCACTAATGCCATATATACAGGTAGTATTCAACCTAAAACCGCCCCTAACACGAAACCCGAATCAGGAATAGAAGATGACAAAGCCCATCTCAAAATTGCATTGCTAAACACTAGGTCCATGCCTAAACATGCACAAGAAATCCATGATTATATCACGGACGAAAATTTAGACATCCTATGCCTCACAGAAACCTGGCTACAAGAGCCTGTTGGACCCACGATAGACATAGCAGTTCCTACAAACTACAACATCTACACAAAAAATAGAGATACAGGAAAGGGCGGAGGTGTGGCGATCATCGCAAAAAACTCACTTAAACTCTTTGCCTCTCCTATTCAGTGTCTAGGTTGCGAGGTCATCCACCTCAAACTCACACCCACCCCAAATAACTGCATAAACATAATCACTATCTACAGACCCCCATCCTTAATATCCGATTTCAACGATGAAATCATGACCCTACTAAATAGCACTAAATCAACTAACACAGAGACTATAATGTTAGGCGATATAAACAGATGGAGGGGGAACTCTCAGGACCAGCTAGCCATCACACTAGAAGAGGACTTGGAGAACAGTGACTTCACTATCATCAATAGAGAGCCCACTGCAAATACAGGGAACCAACTTGATTGGATCATTACAAACAACCCCAAAGTAACTATGCTCGGGACTCACCCCTGCATATGGTCAGATCACTTTAAAATCGAAATCTCCCTATCATTGAAATTCAATAAGGGAAAACCAGCCAATTCACCTGAACCAGTTATGGCCAGAAACTTGAAAAAGATCACGAGTAGTATGCTCTCTGAGGAAATGCAGAAAATCATGAGTTCCACCAAGGACGAAGACCATAGTAAACACATAATTTTGACTTACAACCAAGGCATGTTAAAACTGTTAGACACCCATGCCCCCCTGAAAGACAAAAAAGTTAGACCCAACACAAATCACCAAAAATGGTTCACTGCAGAAGCCATTAAGCTTAAAAAGGATAAAAGAATTCTTGAAAGGAAATGGTTAAAAGACCCCACAGAAACTAATAAAAATAACTGGAAGACAGCGGACCACTTATATAAATCAAAACTAGTGGATTTGAAGAAAAACCACTATAATGACACCATAAGTACCGCGGCAAACTCCACCGGAAAACTCTTCCAAATCCTTAAATCCATAGATAAGCCCACAACACTCACACCACCTTTCCAACCAACCGAAATAGATTGTGAGAATGTCCAGACCGCCTTCCAAAACAAAATAACCAAAGCCAGAGAAAACATCATTAACTGCCAGACCACAAATACCTCAGTTAAGACCCTCCTTCTAGAACATAACATTGAGACAGAAGTCCCTAAATTTCAATTTCAACCCATCACAGTCGACACAATGAAGAAAACACTATCCACTATGAGGTGTACCTCGTGCTTAGAAAATGTTCTTCCCCCTAAGCTCATTCTCGAAAACCCTGATATCTTTGGTCCCTTTCTCACAAGAATGGTAAATGCCTCATTCAGAGATCACACTGTACCCAACACCATCAAAACGGTTACGGTCACCCCCCTACCAAAAAAACCAGACCTCAACCAACAGGACCCTGCCAACCTCAGGCCCATCACAAATTGCAATTTTCTGCTGAAAATTATGGATAAAATAGCTACTGACCAACTTCAAAGCTACATAGATGAAAACAACCTACTTCATCCACAACAATCCGGGTTTAGATCCAGTCACAGCACCGAGTCGGCATTATTGGACCTCCAAACTGAAATGCTCTCCATTTTGGACAAAGGCAAGTCGGGGCTGCTGATACTGCTAGACCTTTCAGCGGCGTTTGACTTGCTAGACCATGTCGAACTCCGCGAGGCCCTTGAAAAATCAGGCAATTGTTCAAAGGGAGCCATTGAATGGATTGCCTCTTTTCTGCAAAACAGACAATCTAAGATTGTTTGGGGAGACAAAACATCTAGCGCTAAGCTAGTCGACTGCGGGGTCCCTCAGGGAGCCAGTTTCTCCCCATTACTTTTTAATCTCTATATGCGATGCCTATGCACTATGTTATCACAGATGGGCATATTTTTTACCAACTTCGCTGACGACACCCAATTGGTGTTTGAACTCAGCGGGAACCATCAAATAGACAACGATAAGCTTACTTTCCTTTACAACACCATCGAATACTGGATGAAAGAAAACTGGATGTGCCTAAACGGCTCTAAGACCGAGCTCATGATCTTCGGATCCACACAAGCCAGAAAGAAATTGAGCCCTGCCTTTAATTCATTTACCATCAAAAACATCCAGATCCCAATATCTGTAAAAGTAAAGACCCTAGGTGTGTATCTTCAAGCCTCTCTTGGCGCTGAAGCACACACAAACTACCTTAAAAAAAACTGTCAATATCACCAAATCCTCCTTAGAAAGATCAGGCCACTGTTGAACCAAAAGAATAGTACCATCATTGCTAGGGCCACTATACCATCTAGATTGGACTACGGAAACTCCCTACTCTTGGGAGCCAACAGCAAGTGCCTGAAAAGATGTCAAATCATCCAAAACAACGCTATCAGAACGATCACTGGAAAATCATGGAGAGAACACATCTCCGGAGAAAGGAAAGCCCTCCACTGGTTGGCTATGGAGGAGAGAATCTCCTTCAAGTCTCTCACCATAGTACATCGCTGTCTCTATGGCACAGCCCCGGCCTACCTCAAGAAACAGTTTAAATGGTACGAACCATCCAGGAGCCTTAGATCATCTAATATAGGCAAACTTCAAACCATTATCACTAAAAAACAACATGGCCTTGGCAAGGCCTTCCCGACAATAGTCATCGGTAAATGGAATGACCTACCCACTTCACTAAAACTTGAGCCTAACTATCTCATCTTCAGGAAAAAAACTGAAAACCTTTCTTTTTAAGTAAATCCTAGAAACACATTGTATCTTACTGAGTTAATTTAGGCCTCTCCCGACTAGTCCCGTCTTCATCCTTTTGTTGTCCTGTCTATGTGTCAGCGCTCCGATGCCCGCGGGCTTTAGCGCTATATAAACAAATAAATAAATAAATGCAGCAATCACGTTGACTTCTGACTCCCGAGTGTTTCCAGCTGAATCTGATGTAACAGTGTGGCCTTGAGCTCCTTCATGTCTGGGTGACTTCCCAATTTTAGGCAGCTTGTTTTTGTCATTATCAACATTTGCTTCCTCTGGTGCAGTAAAATGGACCTGTAGGTTGATTTTCTCCAGATCCTTTTTGTTGTTTTCAATTGCCTTTCGTGCTTTTATAGATGTAAGTCCAACCTCTGCTAGTTTCAGGAATTTCACATACTCTGTCTCCTGTCCCAAACAGATAGAGGTTGGAATCTTGTTGAAATAACCCAGAATTGCCCCTCTACAGAGAGAATTGTGCAGTGGGATCTTACTTGCTGCTTCAAACCACAGCTTTGGCATTGCATATTCTAGCTATTCTATACCCTCCTGTTCCAATGGCAGATTATTCACCTGGGGTACTGGAGGCTGAATATTCCTCGAGACATTGCTTCCTGGGTGAACAAGTTTTAGCATTGTCATTTAACTCTTCCCGAATTACCTTTGTTTTGCCTTGTCCATTTTCGCTTTCTCTATTCACAGTGGGCATGGGTTGTCCCAACGAAGGCTGTTTCAGGAAGATGGGTGCAGTTATTTTAGTTACTACTTCTGCTGAAACATTTGCTGTCTTTGGTATGGCATTGAGACCCTTCTTCATAAAAATTGGCGCCCATGGTGGACCTTTTGCTGAAGGGCCCATCTGCATCGTGTCCTTCTCTCCCTTCTCATCTCTTTTGTTTAGAAGGCTTGAGAGATTGTTGATCTCTGTCCCCGAGTGTTGCAAGTCTTCTATACGTATTATTTGAGGGTCTGTTTGTTGGCCCACACTTGCACTAGTAATTTCAATCTGCTCGGGATCCTGTCGGCCTTGTGTTAGATCCACAGCCTTTTTCCTGCCATTTTTTTTCTGCCGTGATTTTTGGGCTCAGTTCCTTTCTTAGTTCACTTTTTGCCCCTTCAGTGGCGGGTTGTGGCTCTTGTTCTTCCTGGACTATGTCCTGTAGTTCTTCCTCAGGTGTTTTTGGTGCCATTTTATAATTTTTCCCCTCTTCAGAGAGTCTTATTTTTTTCCTCTTCTGGCTTGCTGCATTTTTTTGATTTTTCCTGAAGGCTATCGGGAAGACGGTGGTGCACCACTTCTTTGTGTCTCTTTTCTTAGCTTTCCTTCTGCCCTTGCAATGATGCTGACCGGTCTCAGACCATTCTGGTTTGCAAACCTTCTGTTCCTGAATCAGAATGTCTGAACCTGCTTGCTGATGCTCGACTTCTTCCTCTTCCTCTGCTACCTGTGCCAGCCTTCTAAATTCCTCTAGAACTGATTCAGAGAGGGGGGGTGTCATCAAAGAGGTTATTCCCTTGCTTTTTTTTCTTCTGTTTTTTCTCTTCTCCATTCTTTTCCAAGGTAAGAGTTTTCAACAGGGATAGAGTTTCTTGTAGCAGAATATTTTGTTTGTCCTCATCTTTGCTTTTTTTCTCAATGGCCCTTTGAATAGCCGAGAGATCTAGTCCTTGCTTTGCTGTTTCTAGACTCAGATCTTTCAAGGATGGTGTAATAACCGAGGCGATTGTGGTAGTTAACCCCACTAGTGCTGTCATTAGGTTGGCTGTCTCTTTAGTCAATTCAAGTAGCGTTCCTGCCTGCATTTGAACCTCTGTCTTGAGGCGTTCGAAGACTGTTACTAAGGAGTTGAGAACAAAGTTCAACGCTAGAAGGGTTGCTGCCCCTGGGTGGCTATTGTCCTCTGGTTCTGGTGTGTTTTGTCAAACCGGCCTTAGTGTTAGAACTATGTATCACAGGGGTAGTTGTTGAGTTGATCAAACTGTGCAGGAGTCCCTGCTAAGAGTGCCTTGCTGCGCAGCTTCATGTTCCCCGGGATATTTTTATTTATTTATAATTTAAATTGACTATGAGGGAGCTTTTCTTGTTATTGCTCCTACTGTCACTTCTCCCTTTTTGTGTGTTTTTTTCTACTCAATCCGCCCCTATTTCACCTGCCCTAACGGCAAGATTACTTTTCTCCTTTTCCCTTTGCACGTTAGATGAGGGAGTAGCCTGGCCAGAGAATGCACTATTGAGTCCTCAAAGAGGATAGAGGACTGTAAATTATGCACCTCTTATGATCCTTCACTCCACTAGCCACATTAACAATTTTGATCGAGTGTGATGGGTGGAGGAGGGGGCAGTCTGATATTTTCCTAGGGTCGTATGCTCTAAATTATGTTCTGAACTCTCGGATTTCAATAACAGTATTAGACATCCAATGATCAGTCATCAAACATCAATCCTCAACAGTTCCACGGTTCAACAGATATATAGTTCCACGGGGTAAGGTGTACAGCAATTCAGGATTAAGTGATGTCTCTTATCGCTAAAACCGTCTGCTGTGCTGGAGTCCTCTTCTCTCTGCTCTCTCTAGATGGCCGACATCACATTCTAGTTCTTACCGACTTTCAGTGGCTTTTAATTGCGCTGCTGGTCGCAGCGCAGGTTTTGCCGTGTGGCCCAAGTGCTTTGTAGTAGTGCCTGCTGCTTTCGCACTAGTCTACTGTCACTGGCTCCTCCAGGTCCAAACAGCCACAGTCGGGGAAGTGCGCCGTCCTTGTCTCCGCGGCCGTGCTTCTCGCTGCAAGGGCTACACGCACTGGATTAAATTTCCTTCTTCCTGGTCACGTGCCTGGTTGCAAAAAAGGCTCTTAAAGGTACAGAGCCCAATCTCGATCTCGGCAGTATCAGCTGCAAAAATACACGCAGAGATCACACGTTGATCCTTCACTTGGTGCAACCCAGCTCTGACAGCCACAAACAAACAGTCAGGGAAGTGTGCTGCCCTTGTCTCCGTGACCGGGCTTCTTGTTATTTTTACCAGCTGTTAGGGCAGCCACCGAATCGCAGGCAAAAAGAAGCCCTTCTATCAGATTTATTTTGCGCAAAATTTCAACCAGTGCACCTTTCATAACTCCAATTTCATAGTGTGTTTGTTCATGCTCTCTGTCCAGTAAGTTTAATATTCGCGTTAGCACTGAAAAATCTGTGCCCATTGCTGAGGAATCTAATGGATGTTGACCGGGCACGTCCCGACCTTCCGGAACACTCCTATCATAGTGGTTAGTGATGCCTGAATCAGACCCCAAGAGCATTGGAACTACCGGCTGGTCTATGGACATTCCGGGAAAATGTAGGGGGCACTGACCACCCGTAGGATAAACTTCCAGGTTGGTCACCTCCGAGTGATGCATAGATATACTTATACCATGGACTGAGAGCATTAAGGCTGCACTGCAACTTTTATGTTACCCTGCACATCAGTCAGGGAACTAGATTTCTAAGTACCCCGTAGAGTAGTCAGCTTTATGTTCTCTCATACCAACACTGCCCTCATCCAATCCCACCAGTGTCTGTTGGGGCCTGCTAAACAGTTGTACATTTTCAATACCCGGGCCACTTTGATTTACTGGGGTAGAGGGTTCAAGTGAAAACCTCACGCGTTTCCCTAGCTCAGCTTCTATTGCAGGGGCAATCATAGAAACATTGTTCAATT
Source organism: Ambystoma mexicanum (assembly GCF_040938575.1). Taxonomy (NCBI): domain Eukaryota; kingdom Metazoa; phylum Chordata; class Amphibia; order Caudata; family Ambystomatidae; genus Ambystoma; species Ambystoma mexicanum. The sequence goes on from NC_090923.1 coordinate 647,787,961, forward strand.
TACTCTTAAAGCTCTCTATTCCCATTTTCTTACGGATAGCTGCACGTTCATTCATTTCTTCATCAGATATAGTTACAGCATTTGTTTGAATGTTGCCTTCAGATTGATCTGATAGATGAACAAGTTACTTCTTACCTGGTAACGTTCTTTCGATGGGATGTTCCTCCGACGTATTCCCTATCTTTGATAATACATTTCCAGCTTGTTGGCCTCGGAAATGTTTTCTGTAGAAGGCGCTGCGCGTCGACGTCCGCCGAGGCGATGTCCCTCAACGGCCAATGTATCGGCGCCGACGTCATGATGCCCATAAATAGCCACGCGCTGCGCCCGTTGCTCAGTTCCGTTTTGTAGCATAAGAAAAGTCATGCCTGAATTGGTTATTGACCTTGAAGGAGCGTAAGCTGCAACCACAAGGGAAGTATCACTGCGGGGATGGTTGGGAGGGGCGATAAGGAATACATCGGAGGAACATCCCGTCGAAAGAACGTTACAAGGTAAGAAGTAACTTGTTCTTTGAAGGGATTGTGTCCTCCGACGTATTCCTTATCTTCGATAGACTCCCATAGCAGTGGCATGTAATTGGAGGTGGGAGTGAGAATGCTATGTATCCCTTTAGGGATGGACCAAATGTAATACGGCCTTGCCAAATCTGGTCTCTTGAGTAGTGGAGGAATCCAGATTGTAAAATTTTGTGAATGTATGTGCGGACGACCATGTGGCAGCCGCACACATGTCTCGGACCGGTACCCCTCTTTGGAGAGCCGAAGAGGCTACGATACCCCTGGTTGAATGAGCCCTGAGATTTTGGGGTGGCTCTTTCCCTGCCAGTTTGTAACATTCCAGAATGGCCAAAATAATCCACCTTGAGATGGTTTGTTTTGTTATGGGTAGTCCCAACTTGTGACCCGAGTATCCTACAAACAGTTGGTCTGCTTGCCTGATCCTAGCCATTCTGCTGATGTAAAAGCTGAGAGCTCGCCTTGGGTCCAGCATATGTAGCCTTTCATCCTCTTTCCCCGGATGGGGAGGAGGGCAGAACGAAGGTAAGGTAATTTTCTGAGTAATATGAAATTCAGAAACCACCTTTGGGAGGAAATTAGGCTTCACCTGTAGGCAGTGCTTTAAGTGGGGTAAGAAATTGAGGGGGGGCCCTCGTTTGGGGGTGTGACTTTCATTGTGGGCGTGGCCTAAAAGTGCACAAATCATAGTAAGGTGTGCAAACAAATATATAAATGTATGTGAGTATTTATATGTTTGCTTGCGTACTACTATGGTGTGTGTACTTTTCAAACCATATTTTATAAACATAGCAATGTTACATATTTCTATGATTATAAAAGGTGGCTTGAAAAGTGCACAAACCATAGTATTTTACGCACACTTGTGTGCTTAACTTACTATGGTTTGTGTACTTTTCAAGCCACCTTTTATAAACATAGATATTTGTAACATGTTTCTATGTTTCTAAAAGATGGCTTGACACGTAAACAATTCAAGGCATCTTTTGTAAAGCGTTGATGACGGACAAAACAAACCGCAAGGTGGCTTTGTCCATCGACAAAGCTTTATAAAAGATGCCTTGAATTGTGCAAGTTTCAAGCTGTCTTTTATAAACATAGAAATATTTCTACCTTTATAAAAGATGGCTTGAAACGTACACAGTTCAAGGCATCTTTTATAAAGCTTTGCCGACAGAGAAAGGCACCTCGGGCTCTGTGATCTATCTGCTCAGAGCACATAGATCACTGAGCCCCAGGCGTCTTTCACCCTCTGCGAACCCGCGGGCTCGGTGATCTAAACTGCATATTAGATCACAGAGCCCGCGGGGGTCAGTGACCTGAGGAGGGAAAAAAAGGGACAGTAACTTCCTCTGATGACCCTGATGAGGGGTCATCAAAGGGAGTTACACTAACTGACAGAAGTGCTGCCAGCCTCAGCGTCACTATGGCTGGCTGGCACTTCTGTCAGCTTGGCCGACATTATGACGGGCAGCCGCGACGGGATAATGCATCCCGCCAATGTTGTGTGGGACGGGGCCCCGGCTGGGCCCCGGCTCAGCCCCACTTTCTGGAGACTGCCGGGGCCCGGCCCCGGCAGGCCCCGGCCCACTTTAAGCACTGCCTGTAGGACAACTTTGTCCTTGTGGAAGATTGTATGTGCGGGTTTACAGGTGAGAGCTTGTAGCTCGCTCACCCTCCTAGCAGATGTTAGTGCTACCAATAGGACAGTTTTAAGCGTGAGAAATCTCAGCGCACAAGAGTGAAGTGGTTCGAATGGAGTGCCCATTCGGAAGTTTAAGACTAAATTTAAGTCCCATAAGGGAACCTGGAATGGTTTTGGAGGATAAACATTAGTTAATCCCTTGAGAAATTGTACCACTAGAGGAAGTTTGAAATATGATGGTTCCTCCGCAGTGCACTTGAAGATAGAAAGTGCTGCGAGATAGCCTTTTACAGTGCCAACTTGAAGGCCTGAGTTTGCCAAGTAGAGTAGAAACGATAACACTGTTGGTGTACCACATGAAAGTGTCGATATTCTCTTCCCTACACCAGCTGCAAAATTTGTTCCAACGGCAGCGGTATAAAGATTTTGTTGCTGGCCTTCTGGCCGAAAGCAACACCTCCATGACGTCATCAGGGAGATCCCAATCCTTGTACCTCACCCTTTCAGAAGCCAAGCGTGAAGGTTGAGGGTTCTGATGTCTGGATGGAGAACCTGACCTCCCTTCTGCGAGAGAAGAATCTCTGAGTGGAAGACGGATTGGAGGACAGATGGACATATCTAGAAGGTCCGGGTACCACGTTCTCCTGGCCCAATCCGGGACAATTAGGATCATGGTTTTCCGGAATCTTCTCAACCTCCTGATCATTTGAGGAATAACAGGGACTGGAAGGAACACGTAAAGGAGTGGAAACTCCCAGTCCACTACGAACGCGTCTCCTAGAGCTCCTCTCGGGGGAAATTCCCTTGAACAGAACAGATCGCACTTCCTGTTGGTGCTTGTGGCGAACAGATCCACCTGAGGGGTTCCCCAAAGGGCGAACATCTCTTGAAGGACTTCCTGAGCTAGCTCCCACTCGTGGGAGACTGTGCTCTGCCTGCTCAGAGCGTCCGCTGTGAAGTTCTTCTCTCCGGCTAGGTGGACTGCTGATAGAGAGATTCCTTCTTGGATTGCCCAAAACCAGAGCTGCATCGCCTCTCTGCACAGTGGCAGTGATCCTACGCCTTTTCTTTTGTTGAGGTAGTGCATGGCCACTGTGTTGTCCGTCACTATCAGGACATTTCCCCCCTGTACTAATGGCAGGAAAGCTTTCAGAACTAGTCTGATCGCTCTAATCTCCAATAGGTTGATGTGTGGTCTGGACTCAGATGGAGACCAACGACCGCTGATGGTCAAGTCGTTGGCATGGGCTCCCCACCACGTGAGCGAGGCGTCTGTGACTACTGTTATCTCCGGCCATGGTTGCTAAAACAGTTCTCCTTTCGGCCCACCATTGAATGTCGCGGGCTACCTTGTCCGGAATCCGGAGGAGATCTGTCATTCTCCCTGAGAATTGCGACCACTGAGTTCTCAGTGCCCACTGAAGAGATCTCATTTTCAGGCGAGCCTCTGGCACAAGGAAGATGCGGGATGCCAGGAGGCCTAGCAACCTCAAAAAGTCGAAGGCTGGGAGACGTTGGGCATTTTGAAACTCGGTGACCATCTGTAGAATATCTTGAGCCCTCACCTCTGGTGACGAGGCTTTTCCCAGAGAAGGGTCTAGGACCGCTCCGATGAACTGGAGTCTCTGTGATGGTATCATCTGTGACTTCTTTAAATTGAGGGAGAAGCCCAGTGTGTGAAGGCAGTGGCAGACATAATCTAGCTGGGCCTGGGCCTGTTCCGAAGATACAGCCCTGATCAGCCAATCGTCCAGGTAGGGGTAGACGTGGATCCCTTCCCTCCTAAGACTCGCCGCCACTACCGACATCAGCTTGGTGAAGACCCTCGGGGTGGAGGTCAGCCCAAATGGCAGAACTCAAAATTGATAATGAGAGTCGCCAATTGCGAACCTCAGGTATTTTCTGTGTTTGAGATGGATTGGCACATGGAAATAAGCATCCTGAAGGTCCAGAGATACCAGCCAGACCTGGAGCTGGAGGGCCTGAAGGATCTGAAAGAGAGTTACCATCTTGAACTTGTCCTTCCTAAGGAACTTGTTCAATTCTCGTAAGTTCAGGATGGGTCTCAGTCCTCCGTGAGGTCATCCTGTTGGAAAGCCTGTGAAGGTGTTGACCACCCCATAAATTCTGTGATCCTGGCCATTAAGGCTCTGTAAGGGGTTTCAGCATGCTGCCCCAGGTCTGGCCTAGCGAACTCCACCTCAGGGGAAGTGTCTAAACCACTTGCCTCATGTAAGGAATTGTGGAGTTCCTTTAGTCTGCGTTCCTCTGAGGATAACTCCTCTTGAACTGGGGTTGCAGATGCCTGCAACTCAAATGTCTCTTCTTGGTCAGACAGTTCTCCCTCTTCCATGTTTGAGGACCTTGTTCTCAATTGGTCTGAACTCACTAAAGGTGTGAAACCCATCTCCAAGGCAGAGGGTGCCAAACTTGTTGTAATCGGCCTCGAAAACGTCGATGTCGTCGAAGGCTTCGAACGTGGCGTCGAAAACAAAAGGCAGAGGCCTCGAGGTCCTCGATAGAATTGGAATTCTGCTTGAGGATGTCGACAATCTCGACGACATCGTCATCGAAGACCTGGGAATAGCCACTGGGTGTGCTGCAACCGTGACTTTCCTTGGCGTCGACGCCGGTGTTGAGGATGGCGTCGAGTCGACAGACCCGTATGTCGAAGGTCCCTTCGACAACGGCGTCGAAGACACCGACCTCGGCGTCGACGGAACCTTCGAAGAAGGATTCGAGGTCTTAGCTTTACTCGAGGGGTTCGTGATGCGCTCGAGAAGCTTCCTTCGCCGGGTACTGAGACTCGCGGCGTTTTGGACCTTCGGGTCTTTCGACCAGGGCATCGTTCTCGGCAGTCTTCGAGGGGGTAGAGGCCGCTTTCTCGAAGACGCTCATATTTTTTCGGAATTCCTCCCATTCAGCCCGGGAACTATGTTTCGTGGGGCAAGGGATTCTCTTAGGTGAAACAGAGGAAGAGGAGGACGAAGAAGGGGATCTTCGACGTCTCCTCTTCGAGTGCTTCGATCTAGAGGAGTGATGGGACCCGCTTCGAGACCTGGAGCGCGAATGGCGACGAGGAGACGAATGTCTCGACTTCGTCGAGGAAGAAGAAGCTTTAGAAGTCTTACCTTTTTCCAGCTTCCCCCTACGCTCCTTCAGGGCCTTAGCTGTCATGGACATACAGTCCTCGCACTCCGAACAATGGTGTTCAGCTCCCAAACACCACAGACAAACTGTGAGGGTCAGTCAGCGACATCTTTTTCCCACAGTCTCAGCATTTTTTAAAGCCGGACCGAGGGGTCGTCGGTTCCGACGAGGAAGCCATCGAGTATGGATCGAATATCTCGAGGAAATTGGATTAATTCTCTACGAAACTGAGCAACGATATTCCGAGGCACTGAGTAAGCACGGAAAAACGGAACTGAGCAACGGACGCTGCGTGCGGCCTTTATAGGCAGGATGACGTCGATACGCCGGCTGTCGAGGGACATCGACTCGGCGGACGCCGACGCGCAACGCCCTCTAGAGAAAAATTTTTCCCAGGCCAGCAAAGCTGGAAAGAGATATCTAAGATAAGGAACTCGTCGGCGGACACAATTCCTTCGAAAATGTTGATGTCGTTGACGCCGATGTGACAAGCTTCGAAGGCGCCGAGAACGGCGTCAAAAAAACTGGAAGGGGTCTCGAAGAACTCGAGAGGATCGGGATCCTATTCGAGGACATCGACGACGGTCTCGGCGTCGTGCCTGAGGCCCTTGGAATCACCGGTGGCTGTGGAGTGGCCTTGGTCTTCTCTTTCATCAGCGTCGATGTCAGCATCGAGTCGATCGACCGATGCGTCGAGGAACCCTTCAACAACGGCGTCGATCCGTGCGTCGAAGGAATCTTCGACGAAGATGGTGACTTCTTACCCGATGGCTCGTGGCGCTCTCGGGTGGAATGTTTCGCCGGGTGCTACGACTCGCTGCGTTTTGATTTTTTGGGTTTTTCACCCGGGTTATCACCCTCAGCGGTCTTCGAGGGGGTCGAGGCCGCGTTCTCCAAGACGCTTAACATTTTCTTTCAGAATTCCTCCCACTCTGCTTGAGAGCTGTGTTTAGTGGGACAGGAGAACCTTTCTGGGGACACAGAAGACGAGGAAGGGGATCTTCGACGTCTCTTTTTTGAGTGTCTTGATCTCGACGAAAGGTGGGAGCTACTTCGAGATCTAGAATGGGAATGTTTGACGGCGAGGAGACGAATGCCTCGACTCAGCCAAAGAAACCTTCGAGGAGGTTTTGACTGACTTACCTCTCGAGCTTCCCCATGCGCTCCTTCAAGGCTTTCACCGTCATGGACATGCAATCCTCACACTCCGAAAAATGGTGCTCGGAACCCAGGCACCACAAGCAAATCCTGTGTGGATCCGGTATCAACATTTTTTTACCGCAGTCTCGACATTTCTTGAAGCCGGATGGCAGCGTCATCGGTTCCGATGAAGATGCCATCGAGAACGAGAAGGTATTATTCGAGTAGATGGAACTAGTTACTTACCTGTAACTGTTGTTCTCCAGCATGGGTCTGGCATGGATTCACATGCTCCTGAATATTCCCCGTCGTCAGGCTGGGAATCCTCGGTAAAGAAAAAAATCAGTATCAGTTTCGTTTCTGATCTGTCTTTCGTAGTAGTAACCAATCACTGATCTCTGTGTCATACTGACCACAGCCAATGACTGCCCTCTACCTAAGCCCCGCCTCTGGCAGCCATCTTCAGATTTGGTAGCACGTGAACTGGCAGTATGACCAAGTGAAGAGCCGCAGAGGGGTAGGCGGGAGGGTTCGCATGTGAATCCATGCCAGACCCATGCTGGAGAACAACAGTTACAGGTAAGTAACTTGTTCCTTCTCCAGCATGGGGTCTGGCATGGATTCACATGCTCATGAATAAAGAATACATAGCAGTACACACATGCACAACCACGGGAGGTGGCAAAGGCTCAACATTAAGCATTACATCAAACTCATCATCAAGTAATTCTTACCTCCTCACCAGGCTCACCTTAGGCGAACAGGTTGCGCAGCACTGCTTGGCCGACCCTGGACTCCTCCCTGCAATCCCAATCGACGCAGTAGAATTTCGTGAAGGTGTGCGTCGACCTCGACGTAGCAGCCCTGCAGATGTCCAGCAAGGGCACACCAGATAGGAACGCCGTGGTAGCTGCGATCGCTCTGGTGGAATGGGCTCTCGGACGGCCAGGCAGCGGTCGGTTTGCCAACCGATGACAGTACATGATACAGCCGGAGAGCCATCTGGAAATGGAGGCCTTTGAGAGAGCCTTCCCCTGATTGACAGGTCCAAAGTTCACAAAAAGTTGTGACGTCTTCCGAAAACCCTTTGTGCGGTCCACGTAGAACTTCAGCGCTCTAGCTACATCCAGCGAGTGCAAAGTCCTTTCGGCCGGTGACGAAGGCGACAGGAAGAAAACAGGCAACACCAAGGGTTCGTTGAGGTGGAAGTCCGACGGCACCTTGGGCATGAAGGAGGGGTGCGTCCTAAGCACCACCCTCGTGTCGTGAAAAGTCAAGTACGGCGGCTTGCAGGAAAGGGCCTGGATCTCTCCCACTCGTCGTGCGGAGGTGATGGCCACAAGGAACGCTGTTTTCCACGACAAGAACTTCAACAGAGCCGAGTGCAAAGGCTCGAACGGAGGTCCCATGAGCTTGGTCAGCACCACGTTGAGCTCCCACGCCGGGGCCGGAGCCTTCACCGGCAGGAACGATCTGAACAGTCCCTTCATGTATTCCTTCACCAAACAATGAGACCACAAAGACATCCGCCCCGTGGTTCCGGTGTATCGGGAGATCGCAGCAAGATGAATCTTGATGGACGCGTGAGCCAGTCCAGCCTTGGCCAGGGTCAGAAGGTACGGCAGCACCTGGGGAGCCATAATCCGTAGAGGGTTAATCTTCTGTGCATGGCACCAGACAGAGAACCTCTTCCATTTGTGTCCGTAGCATTTAAGAGTTGACGACGCCCTGGCCTTTGCAAGAACCTCTCTGCAGTCGGCCGGTATGTCGTATCCTCCAAATTCTAACGCTGCAGGAGCCAGGCCTGCAAGTTCAGCGACTTCGGGTTGTGATGGAGGATGGCACCTCCTTCCCTGGAGAGAAGATCTGCGTCCACTGGCAGCTTGATTGACGGGGACGCTGACAAGTCCAGAAGGTCCGGGAACCATATCTGCCTCGGCCACGCAGGTGCGACGAGGATCATCCTGCACCATGACCTCTTGAGCTGGTTGATGAGCCGGATCAGCAATGGCAATGGAGGGAACGCGTATAGAAACAGGCCCTCCCAGGGGAACGAGAAAGCATCGCCCATGCTCCTCGGCTGGGGAAACCTGCTGGCGAACCTCCGGCACTTGGAGTTCGTCGCCGTCGTGAACAGATCGATCTGGGGAGTGCCCCACCGTCTGAAGAGGCGGTCCACTAGATCCTGTCGTAGTTCCCACTCGTGGCACGAGCGCAGCTCTCTGCTGAGCGAGTCGGCAATGGTGTTTTTTATCCCTGCCAGATGAAACGGCACCAGAAACATCCCTTGGGCGACGGCCCAATGCCACAGATCCTGCGCCTCCTTGGACAGGGCTGGGGATCTGGTACCGCCCTGCTTCCTGATGTAGAACATGGTGGTAGTGTTGTCGGTGAAGATCCTCACCACCTTGCCCTTGAAGGACGGAAGGAAGGACCTGAGGGCCCAAAACACTGCACGGAGCTCCAGGACGTTGATATGGAGGGACTTCTCCGTCGAGAGCCAAAGGCCTCTCGCGTGCAGATTTTCGGTGTGCGCTCCCCACCCTTCCAGGGAGGCATCCGTGGTCAGTGTCTCCTGGTGGCCGGGGTCTGGAAGTCCATGCCCGCCGTCAGATGCGCGGGTGCCCCACCACCGGATCGCTCGTCGGAAACTTTCGTCGAGTGTGATCCTCTCCTCGAAACTGCCCGTCGTCTGGATCCAACGCGCGTCCAGGAACTCCTGTAACGGGTGCATCCGAAGCCTGCACAGGCGGATGAGATAAATGCAAGAAGACATCATTCCGAGGAAGGGATTTGATGGACCTCACCCTGGCCGCGTCCGCAACCAGCATCCGTTGCACCTTGACCAAGATGGCCCTCGTCCTCTCCTCCGACGGAGAGGCCAGAAGCGACACAGTGTCGAGCTTCGTTCCCAGAAACAGTGAGTCTTGCGAGGGCACCAGGTGGGACTTGGCGTAGTTTATGGAGAATCCCAGGTCCGTGAGTAGTTGGACGGTCCTTGCTGTGTGCTCCACGGCGAGCTCCTTCGTCTTTGCACGGATGAGCCAGTCGTCCAGGTAGGGGTAGACGTGGATCCCCTCTCGGCGCAGCTGCGCCGCCACCGGTGCGAGGCACTTGGTGAACACCCTGGGTGCCGACCTCAAACCGAAGGGAAGGGCTTTGAACTGGTAGTGACGCCCTTGGACCACGAACCTGAGAAACTTTCGGTGCCCCTTTAGGAAGGGGATATGGAAGTAGGCATCCTGCAAATCCAACGACAACGGGAAATCGCCCTCCTCCAGCTGACCCAGGACGTGTTGGAGGGTGACCATCCGGAACTTCTGCGCCTTGATGAATTTGTTCAGTCGTCGTAGGTCCAGGATGGGACGCCATCCTCCCGTCTTCTTCACGGGGAAGTATCTTGAGTAAACTCCGGAGCCCCGAAGCCTCTTTGGGACGAGCTCGATGGCGCCCTTCTTGAGCATCGCCTTTACCTCCAAGAGAAGTTGAGGGACGTGATGTTCTTTCCTGGCCACTGGGGGAACGCGCGGGCACCTCTTTAGAAACTCGAGCGCATGACCCTGAGCTAGGGCGTCCAGCACCCAACGGTCGGTGGAGATGGACTCCCACACGCTGACGAAGCTTGCCAAGCGGCCTCCCACCGGGGTGCTTCGGTGGGGGCCCGACCCCGCGGCCCGTTCAGTCCTGCTTAGATGAGGCTTTGCCGCCTTGTCCTCCCTGGCAACGACGGCGGGGTCCGCCTGACCTGCCTCGTCCCCTGTAAGCTTCCTGTGACGACGAACGGGCCGCTTGACGGTAGGTGGAAAATCCGCCGCTGGAAACTTTGGAGGCACCCTGTTTGCCTCCGCCGCTCCGAAAGGGCGGCCGCCGTTGCTCGAGAACCTCAAGAGCCCGGGCCGTCTCCGTGTCCGCCTTGATGGCTTGAAGGGAATCGCCCACTCTTTTCCCAAACAGGTTGTTTCCGTCGAACGGCATGTCCAAGACTCTGGTCTGCACGTCCTGACGGAAGTCAGTAGCCTTGAGCCATCCACGCCGCCTAAGGCACACGCCGTTACCCAACTGGCGGAATCCAGTGTCAGCGATGTCCGTCGCAATCGTAATGGCGTGGTCCGACGCCACCTCTCCTTCCTGCAAGATCTCTAGGGCTTCCGCCCCTTGTCTGGTAGGAAGTCCAGCAGGGGGGCCAGTTTGTACCACAACTCCCTGTCATAGCGGGCTACGATAGCCAAGGCGTTGGCCGCCTTAATAGTCGTCGCTGCCGACGAGATGACTCTGCGTCCCACCGTGTCCAATTTCTTACCCTCGCCGTCCGGCTGGGTGGTCGACGTAGAGGCCGCGCCCCCCCGCTTTCTTCCTGGCCGCCGCAGAGACGACCGAGTCCGGTGTCGGCTGTGCCCGAAGGCACAAGGGGGCCGCATCCGGGACCCAGTACTACTTCTCGTACCGATCCCTTCTAGCCGGTGTCGTGGATGGGTTCTTGAGGAGGGCGAGGCAGTAGAGATATAGCGAGGACCGTCTTCCTCTTGGCCTCGCGACGTTGATAAAGGAAACCTTCCTTCTTCTCTTCCGGGCAGAGCTGGAAAAGCTCGGATGCCCTGGCGATCATGGAGTGAAACAATCCAATCTCGTCGGGCGGGGAAGCCCGGTTGGGAGGTGACGGGAGATCCTCGTCGTAAACCTCGTCATCCGTACCCGTCGCGGCCGTGTCAGTCCCCGTATCATCCCCACATGTCGTGGACGGGGAGGAGGGCTGAACAGGGCGCAATGGCTGAAAAGGAGGTAGAGGATGAATCCTTCTCTTAGGGGGAGGGCTCCCAGAAGGGCCTGGTTCCAGGTCCCCCGTCGGGAGAGGTTCCTCCGTTAGTGGTAACGGCAGTCTCGTCCTTATCTCCGAGCATAAGGACTGTATAGCCAACAAAATGGCCGCCGAGTTGTCTTGCGCCACTGGTTGAGGGGAGTCCGACGGGCGGCCAGGAGCCCTGTCGGCACCCTCAACGTTCCCGTCGTCTCCTACGTCGGGGTCCCTCCCGACGGGCTGGTCTTCTTCCACACCCACGCCGTGGCTTAAGACTTCGATCAGCTCCTCCTCAGAGGTTGAGGCCGAATCCACGACAACCTCCTGCCCCCCCTTTTTCTTCTTCGCCGGAGGTTTCACGGGGGTCCTGTCGATGGGCAAGAAAGAGGACTCCCTCCGCAGTGGCAGGGAGGCTCTGGGCCCCGAGGTCGCCACCACTGGTGTAGCCTGCACAGGCTGAGCCAGAGCCGCCGCGACTGTCTCGATAGAGGCCTTGGCCGGATGGATTAAGGTTTTCACCACCTTAGGTGTGCTCACCGCCTTCTCCTTGGGGGGAGGGTCACCGCCTCACTCCCCCTCCGATAGGGCCTTCGAGCTCGACCGGGGTCTCTCCAGGAACTTCGCCAGGTGCTCGCCCTTCCTGGTTGATGGCGCCGGGGAGGATGCGCCCTGCCTGGCGCCCGTAGAGCCCGACCGTTCGGCGCTCCCGGTGCCAGCGGATTTGCGGTGCTTGGCCTTCTGTTGGACCCCCGTCGCAGGGGCGCCCCCAAAGGTCTTAGAAGACCGCTCTGATTTCTTCTTCTTCTTCTCACCTGACGGGCTCTTTCCTTCCAGCCAGTTGGCGAGACGCTGATGGCGGTCCTTCATGGTCCGCTCCGACATATTGCCGCAAAACGCACAGTCCTTCTCCACGTGCGTCTTGTCCTCATGTAGGCAGTAAAGGCAAAGGGAGTGTTCGTCCTCCTTAAAGACATTCTGAAGCTGGCATCCAGGGCAGACCCTGAACAGCTTTCCGGGCGTCGAGCTTCCCTTCTCCTGGGCCATGTCCGAGATGGGCCTGAGAAACTTCTGGAATCCTCCAAAAGCGTGGCTTGACGAAATCTTCACCCTTGAGAGGCGTAGACGAATCCGACACAGGTCCCCGTTAATCGGATGAAGAGACGGTGGAGCTTGAGGCTCTTTGACCAAGAAAAAAACATTTTTTTTGAGAAAAAAAACATGAAAAAAGCACTAACGCTCGAGAGCAATAGCACGAGGATCCCAACACTTGAACGTGCAGTAAAAATCTGAAGATGGCTGCCAGAGGCGGGGCTTAGGTAGAGGGCAGTCATTGGCTGTGGTCAGTATGACGCAGAGATCACTGATTGGTTACAACTACGAAAGACAGATCAGAAACGAAACTGATACTGATTTTTTCTTTACCGAGGATTCCCAGCCTGACGACGGGGAATATTCATGAGCATGTGAATCCATGCCAGACCCCATGCTGGAGAAATAGTAGTTAACCTGACTGAACTGAGCAACGACGTTCCGAGGCCCCGCGAAGCGCGGAAAAACGGAACTGAGCAACGGGCGCAGCGCATGGCTATTTATGGGCATGATGACGTCGACGCCGATACGGTGGCCGTCGAGGGACATCGACTCGGCGGACGTCGACGCGCAGCGCCCTCTACAGAAAAAATTTCCGAGGCCAGCAAGCTGGAAACGTATTATCAAAGATCAGGAATATGTCTGAGGACACAATCCCTTCGAATCATCTAATTCATTTTAAATGTTTTTAACACAGGCAGAGGGGAGTACGGCTCTACTTTCATCCCACACTCCGCTGTTACCGGGTTTGTACATATTTCAGTGTCCCCTGATATAAAGGATTGCCGAGAACCAGAGGCAGGCTGAAGTTCCTCACATACGGAGGTGCCTACCTCGCTGGTCTCTTCAAGCCAATTTATGCACACAGAAGTAGGTAGATCCATCACCCCCAGTTCTGGGCCTTAGCTCAGTCCTGTTAAAGGTTCACCCAGTTTGCGACCGCTTCTCAGCCCATTAACCATTTTACAAGTTGTAAAATCTCACAAAATCAGAAAGGATAAATGCCACCTCACTCTGAATCAATACTCAAATCACCTCTCACGTCACTTTATAAGGCGTCAAATGAATAAGCTCAAAGCTTCTTTGCACTGAAGAGTGATGGCAGGGGATTTCGAGCGCACTCTGATCAGAATTACATGTGCTGAGATACATTCCTCACCACATGTTCCAAATCTCAGAGTGCACAAAGAAGAGGTATCACTACACAGCAGTTTTAAACATTCAAATAGACAAGAAGTTGTGTTGCGGATTTCCTGCAAATTCGCTACGGCTTTGACCCAGGCATTGAAATGGGTAGCTGGCACTATTCTATGGGGTGGGGGCTCAAAGGCACAAGGCCCGCAGGCACGCCCACGCCTACTCAAATTCAAGTGACCAACAGGCAAGATACTTTACACTAGAAAATAGGGGTATGGAGGTTCAAAAGGCACTCAACCCGCAGTCACCACCACCCAAAAAAAGGAGCGAAAGCAGTCAAACTTCACAAAGTCGCCGAATAGCAATGTAATATAGCACGTTGCGGCTACTGTATTGTTCCTTTGGGGATTTCCTGCAGCTTCAATGCAATTGTAGTGTGGATAACAAAGTAAGATAGTGATGTCAGAGCACTGACTTGCACAGCGCTATAGCGTTGGGGCTCAAAGGCACTAGGCCAACAGTCACCCCCACAGCAATCGACTTCAAGGTTCGAGCAACCCACTGTTGAAAGCACACACGAGAATAAATCAGATGTGCAGCAGAAGACCTGATGGAGGGACTTAGTTCGCTTTTGGCTAAAGTTTTCTCCCTCTCTCTCCCCTGCTGACCTACCTGTCTGCTGTACCGACTGGTTGCTTGGCTACCCTCAGAGTCTCACTGAGTCCCGGCTCCTTCATGATCAGTCACCCTTGCACTGCCTCTGGGCCTAACGCGCATTTAGGGGCTGTAATTGTAACCCTATATTGCCTTGTTCTCCTTGTAGTATCCGGAGCTGCGCTGCCTTGGCTGAACTTACTCGGAGCATTGCTGCCCTGTTTTCCCCTTCCCTCTCCCTTGCCCTCCCCCTCTCCCTTGCACTCCCCCATTTCCCCTTGCACTCCTCATTCACGCACGATCTGAATGATACAAGGCCTAGTGAGAATCTTTTGTCTTGTCCTCCCTCTATCGTCCCTCCCTTGTCTTGTTGCGGCTAGAAACACTTGTGTACAGGCGTGTTATAAATTACATAATTTATCATGGATGCGCAAGGAAATATACAATGCTGCAGTAAGAAACGGCTAGACTGCCAGCATCCAAATGCCAGTCTAGCCAGGTAATTGCACTTAGCAGGACTGCTTTATCAGAAATGCCTAGTTAAAAAAAAGTCATACCAAACTGAGTAATGCCTAAACTGGCTGCACCAAAATGCCTCTCTTGCCACTAATGCCACATATCATGCCTGCTTGGACAACCATTATGATTTATCGCACAATCCCGTCAAGGAGTAATGAAGATTACAGGTAGCCAAGTCAGGCATTACCTCCATGTACCTCTACCTCATCCCAGTACTTGTGTATGAGGCATAGTGCCGCATACAGAAGTATTGCCTCATACACAAGTACTGGGACGAGGAAGAATAGGGCTAGGCACCCACTTATGGACTGCAGTGAGAATGAGCAGTCTCCGGTTCCCCCGCTGCCCTTCCAATCACTCCCCTGGCATGCAAGTACTAAATCCACATAACAATTTCAATTGCCTAAAAAAGTGTGAAATTAGAATGCAGGTACTAACAGTGAAATGTTTTACGTTCGTAATTGCTGGGCCCTTGTTAACAGCGAATCCCAGGTGCTGTTTAACATCTGTGTCCTGTTCTGTCCGGCAACTGCTCTGAAGGTCAGCCAGGTGGAGTCAACATAGCCCAAAATGTCAGGAGAGGGGGGCGGGGGGAGGGGGGAGTGCTGAAGCCCAGTTAACTCAATGGCATTGCACAACTACTTGTGTTTAATGCCTTGATCACTTTTTGGTAATCTTCATTACTCCAGCCTAGGGTCTTCCATGTAATGGGAATGGGGGAGCCCTCGCGCTTCAAAAAGAAGTTTCTTTTCGTAGTCACTCTGCCTTAATAAAGAAATAATTTCTGTCATAGAAATAATTTCTTCATGACTGCAGAGTGAATACCCCAAAACCTTTTTTTCTCCAAGTGGGGCCCCCTCGCAGGACACCACGGTGGCTGCGGGGGCCCCGTTCCGCAGTGTAGACACTGTATTCAAATGCTAGCCAGCTTGTTCTAGTGAACTAACTTTGATCAACCAGTCCAGGTATGCCTACAGCTCGATTTTATGGACTCTTCTCAGGTGGGCTGCCACCACGGACGTGGCCTTTGAGAATACTCTTGGTGGTGTTGAGTCAAAATTAGAGCCGATTCCCCGGCACAGATTTCAGATCTCATGAAAAATACCTTGAAACTTTTGTAGGTACAGCAAAGTAAACGTACGAGTCCTAGAGGTCCTGGGAACATAACCAATCTCCTTCCATGAATGCCGGAAGATCTGGTGTAGAGCCAGCATTTTAAATCGCGGTCCTGATGAACTTGTTTGCAACCCCTAGAACTAGGCCGAGTCACATCCTATCTGTATTTTATGGCTAGGCAAAAAGAATAAAACCCATTTCCTCTTGTGTTTTTCAGCACTTTCTCAATTGGCGCCTTTTGCAAAAGATCAAGCATCAGCCGCTGTAGGTGCAGTGTAGAGGCTGGTCTTAGCAGAATGGCGGAAGATTTCTTTTTAGGAAAATGTAAGAACGCAATTGTTAGGGAGATTTGTGCACTATACTTTAGTAAGGTCTGTGAAACCATTGAATCTAAAGGTAGAACAGTGTTACTCACAAAAAATAAAAACCAGACCAAAGTGCTAGCTTTGACAGATCAGTCAGGCTTAACTCAAGGGAGTGAGGAAGGCTAGTTGTGAAGTATTACTGATCTAATTAACCAAGGTAAAAACACTGATATACTGAAGGATATGCACTTGACATTAATATGCACTTAATAAAACGGGTATCTAAGTATTTGTATTTTTGTGAAGACCAGTGATGTCAGTTTCGCGCAGAAAAGACTTAAAATAACATTACAGATGGCATTAAAGGTACCTGTACAATAGCACAAAGATGATAACAAGTGGTGAGCCAGTTTAAGCGAGTGTTAAGTTAATTTATACTGCTGTAATCACCATGGTCTCCAGGCGCTTACGTGGCTCTGTAAGGTAATGTGGGTTGGGTTGGTTAGTTAGTGAGGGAGAGAGGGATGGGATAGCTAATGTGCTTATCTGTTCATGTATGCAAAATCAGGAGCAACTAGCATATGTGTGAGTGCGTTCTGTGTGTGCTTTGTTTTGTGCACTGGGGCTTGTTGAGTCAAGACCGACAGCATCCAGTGTTTCAGTTGTTGGGTAATGCAGTTATTGATTTTGCAGCTTGGTTAGAGTGATGTTCAGTTTGTGTGTTTTGGTGGATTGCTTTACTAGCACCCTGGATGTGTGTAGAATGAGTGGTGTAGAAGGGAGAAGGAACAAGTTACTTACCTGCAACTGTTGTTCTCC
This sequence comes from Ambystoma mexicanum, assembly GCF_040938575.1. Lineage (NCBI taxonomy): Eukaryota > Metazoa > Chordata > Amphibia > Caudata > Ambystomatidae > Ambystoma > Ambystoma mexicanum. The sequence goes on from NC_090923.1 coordinate 647,804,848, forward strand.
AGCATGGGTCTGGCATGGATTCACATTCTCATGAATATTCACCGTCAGGCTGGGAATCCTCAGCAAAGAAAGAAATGAGTTTCAGTTCCGTTTCTGAACTGTCTTTCTACTAATAACCAATCACTGGTCTCTGGGTCATACTGCCCCCAGCCAATGACTGCCCTCTACCTAAGCCCCTCCTCTAGCAGCCATCTTCAGATTTGGTAGCACATAAAGTGGTAGCAGGACCAAGAGAAGCGCTGCAGAGGGGTTTGAGGGAGGGTTCGCATGTGAATCCATGCCAGACCCATGCTGGAGAACAACAGTTACTTAGTAACTTGTTCCTTCTCCAGCATGGGGTCTGGCATGGATTCACATGCTCATGAATACAAGAATACATAGCAGTACACACATGCACAACCACTGGAGGTGGCAAGGCTTAACATTAAGCATCTCTGACCCCCTCACCAGGCTCACCTTCAAGCGAACAGGTTGCGCAGCACTGCCTGGCCGACTCTGGACTCCTCCCTGGAATCCCGGTCGACGCAGTAGAATCTTGTGAAGGTGTGCGTCGACCTCCACGTAGCAGCCCTGCATATGTCCAGCAGGGGCACACCAGACGTGGTAGCAGCGATCGCTCTGGTCGAATGGGCTCTCGGACGGCCGGGCAACGGTCAGTTTGCCAACCGGTGACTGCATGATGCAACCGGAGAGCCATCTGGAAATGGAAGTCTTCGAGAGGGCCTTCTGGTTAGGGAGAATTCTCCTTCTATGGCTAAATTCCCTCACCTAGTGAGTCCCCCAGCAGCTTTGCTGGATTTCTGGAGTTTATTTTTCCACCTAGTAAGAGTGTGAGCCTTTTTTTCCCACTTTTACCTGTGTTTTGTCATGCATATTTTTACTGTTTGTGTGATTTATGGGCTCTGGAGCGCACCACTCCTTGAGCCCCACTTTTTGTTTGTGTTACACAGCACCTTCAGTGCAGTGACACAGGGTTGTCTTTTAGACTTCCCACCGACTCCATTTTTCTGGGGCTGACTACTGTCCCCCAGAAACATGTAAAGTTGCCATTAACTTTATGTAGTCACTTTAAAACTACAGACCCAGTACACCCCATCTTACATGGAGTATTGGAAAGGGTTAACTCCTACCCCTTATTGTCTGTGCCTGAGCTTTGTTTTGCTCTTTTAACATTTAGACTTGGCTGGTGGCAGTGGCATCTACCCTAACTTTTCTACCGCGATTATATTATATAAACGTGGTATTGTTTTAGGCTATTATATTAGCCTCGAGCTTAAACCCGCTTGACCAAATACTTTTTCTTTTGGCTCCGGTCGGGTTTATTCGCCATTTCCTTTTGTTAAAGTCCTTCTTGTGTTTTATTTTGCGCAGCAAACCAGGTTTGCCTTCTTTGTTCACTGTCTTTTGGCAGGCTTCTGCAAAGAAGCCCTCCTCTAGGCGCCTGGGTGTCTAGGTGGGCTGAATGTGAGGGAGGGGTGTAGTCACCCCATGTACAGGGTATCCTAGGAAACCCAAGTTGCACTTTGCCATGATTGGCTGAGGTGGTTGTCCGGGTTGGACAACCCCCCTGCTGCGTCATTGACAGCCAGGCTGTGTGAATGGGGGATTTTCGCATAAAAGGCAGGACTCTTGGGCTACAAGTTAGTCACCAATGGAACTACAAGGAACCGAAGGGAAGCGGAGAAGAAGTCGGCTGCTGCAACTATCCCTTCCAGAAAAAGCCCTGCTGCAGTCCTAAGCTATCTAATCTTCGACAACCAGAGAAGATCCAGTCCGGAGTCTTCTTCCCTTGAGCCTGGTGGGGATAACCAGCTCATCTTCAGCCAGAGGATCCTCGTCGTGGTCCAAATCGCTGCACCCTGCTGTAGTGGTCCGGATAGCCATCTGAAGAGCCTCTCCTGTTTTTAAGGAGCGCACCTTTTATTCACCGTCGCTGCTGCCGGCCTCAGCCCTGTGTGGTGCAGACCCCTGCAGACGTCCTCCTTCGCATCGAAGCTCCAGGAACCGTGGGTCTGCAGGAAACTACCAGGAACAACTGCCGTGGCACCAGCTTCTTCATTGAATAAGGTACTGTGTTCTGCTTGAGGAATTAGGGTGAATCCTTTTTCTTTGCCTGCAAGGCTTGCCCTTGTCTTCCCTCCTCCTTATAACTTTTGCTTCCTCTGTTGACAATATCCAAGTACTCCTGGCTACATTGAATCGTGATCTGTCCGACTGTGATCCTCGACAACAGGAACCCGGTTCCACTTGACTCTTGAATTTCTGTCCATGAGTGTTCTCTGATTCTGTCTGCCTTGACAAAAGTATTGCCTATAATTTTTGCCCCCAACTCACTCTGGGTATCTCAGGTGCTAAGTGTGTTTTTGCCCGGGTAACATTTCTTGCCGCGGACACGCGTTTCAGTAAGACCGAACTGTCATTGCTGTCAAAAAGTGATTGCAAATGCATTCCCGGTAACGTCTTTTGTTTCACAACACCGGTCCGTTAAAACATAGGCTACTTACCTTGAAGTTATACTGTACAAAGTGAATTGGTTGGTTGTAGTATATTTTACGTGTGGTTTTGAATTAATAGAAGTGTTGCGTTTATAACAAACGGTTTAAAAATAAATGTACTTCTACTTTTTACCTGAAACCTTGAGTCAGTGTTTGCTTGAGTCACAGTAATTGTGGTCCCTTTGTGTAATCTCTGCTACTGCTCATATACTCTTGAGATAAGCCTGGCTGCTCCGCTACTGCTACCACTTTAACATAGTAGTACAGGCTTGTACCAAAGGTAAAACTTGTATTGCCACCTGTAGTCTTAATTGTGTTTAGTGGTCCCTAAGGGCACTGCACAGGATTCTGCCTAACAGCCGCCAACGAGATGACTCGTCCCATGGCGTCCAGCTTCTTCCCCTTGCCGTCCGGTGGGGAAGTGGAAGTTGATCCCGTCGCCCCTGCTGATTTCTTGTTGGCCGCTGAATCCGGGGATGGCTGAGCTCTAAGGCACATCGGGCGGTATCTGGGACCCGGTACTACTTCTCATACCGGTCCCTCTTCGCAGGAGCAATGGACGGGTTCTTGTGCAGCAACAGTCCTTCGTTCCAGATGTCGTACAGTAACGGTACTGAGAGGACGGTCTTCCTCTTGGCCTCCCATCGTTGGTAGAGGAAACCCTCCTTCTGCTCTTCGGGACAAAGCTGGAAAAGCTCCGATGCCCTGGCGATCATGGCGTAAAAGGAGCCAATTTCGTTCGGAGAGGAGGCCCGGGCATGGGGTGATGGGAGATCCGTCCCATCATCACCACCGTCGTCGTCCGTCCCAGTCATCGCCGTCTCCGTTCCCGTCTCATCCCTCGGTGGAGGGGAAGGAGATGAAGGCTGGAAAGTAGGGGGGAGGATGGATTCGCCTCTGCTTGTTCTGTGGGCTTCCAGCCGGTCCAGGAGACGCTGGATCATCCACTGGGGGTAAGGGCAACCTTATCCTCATCTCCGTACACAGGGTCTGGATAGCCATCAAGATTGCTCGTGAGTTGTCCTGTGGCTCAGGCATCGGTTGCGACAGGAGCGACGGCTGGGGAGTGGGGTCCTCCATCTCCACGGACCCGCGGCTCCTTGTCGGCTCCAGCGTTGCGCTCTTCGTCCAACTCGTAGGGATCCCTCCCGTAGGACCGGACTTCCTCAAACCTCTTGTCCAGGATCTTTGTGACGCAAGCCAGCTCATCTTCGGAGGGGGTATCTGTGTCCGTTATGGCTACCGTGCCCGCCCATTTCTCCTCCCGGGGTTTCACAGGGGTCTTCTCGATAGGCTGAAAAGATGATTCCCTCCGGGGAGACAGGGAAACTCTAGGCCCGGCAGTCGTCTCCACTGGGGTAGCCTCCACAGGCTTCAACAGGGCCACCACGACTACTTCGGTCGAGGCCTTCGCCGGGTGAAACAGGGCCTTCGCGACCTTGGACGGGCCTGAGGCCTTCAGCTTAGGAGGAAGGTCTCTGCCTCGCTCCCCCTCGTCTGTCACCATCGGGATCGACCGGGGCTTCTCCCGAAAATTACCCAGGTTCTCCGACTTCCCCTTCACCAAGCCAGAGCATTGGTTCATGGATGATGACATTGGTGACAACGCGCCCTGTATGGCAGCCAAAGAGCCCGAACCATCGGTACTCCCGGTGCCCGCAGACTTGCGGTGCTTTACCTTTTGTTGGTCCCCCGTCGGAGTGCCCTCAGAGGTCTTAGAAGACCGCTCGGACTACTACTTCTCACCTGCTGCTGGACTCTTCTCCTCCAGCCTCTAGCATTCACTGGGTCCTTTTTTTGGGGGATGCATTTCTGGTGTTGCTGGTTTGTAGGTGAAGAGACATGCATGATGTCTTTGTCCTCTTTATCTGGATCTTTAGTTTGTTTCATGGGAACTGGCGATTTAGTGGTGCTGTGAATTCTGCGGTTTCTTTCGTCTTTCTTCTGTTTTCCATTCTTGTTTGTTTATCCGTCTTATATCGGGGCATACCATTAGTTTTGGGCCTTTCGTGACTATTGCAAGTTGGTGGTCTATTGATGCTATGACTGTGTCAAGCTATTTTGGTGGTGGGTTCCATATTTAGGAAGGTTCGCTATCATTCCTGTTGGTTTTAATCCAGGTGGTAATGCCGTAGTGTTGGGCAATTACTAAGTTGTGTCAACTGCCTTGTTGGGGTATACAGTGGCAGATGTCTCGCTGTGGATCTAGGATCACTGGGCCATGATTTTTCAAAGCATTTTATTGTCATCGGTTCCATAGGTGAATGCCCTCCTGTGGTGAATTTTTTCTGGGTCACATGGCCTTGTGGTGGGGAGTCTCTTAACTCTCAAATTAAGGGCGGCTGTATTCACAGCGATGTGGTTAAGTTCCCTGGGGACGTTCCTGTTGTGTTGGATGTCTCGTGGTCACTAGACATCATGATCGTCATGAGTTCTGAGGGGTTTGCAGTAATAAGGTTCTGAACGATTGAAACTTGCAGCAAGTGAGAATGCAGAAATCTCTGCATGGGGACTGCTTTGCGAACCTATCTACGGGGAAATGACTAATCCCGGGGCAGGTTATCCCAGGGTCACAGTTAGAACAATTTTGTGTTGAGAGTCCCAGAGTGGGAGAATTCAAAGTTAAAACCTCACAGTAGCAAAGTAGCAAAGTTCAAATTGACAGTTTCACAGTGGCGAAGTTTAGAGTTGAAAACTCAAGGCGGCAGAGTTCAAGGTGACACACAAAGCAACAGTTAATTCAAGACAAGTATCTCAAATTAAAATGATCTACACTAAGCATATAAAAATCATAGGTTTAAGTATTATTACTCAAAACCATACATAACATATGTACATTCAAAACAGGAGAACTGAGTTGCACACAAATTAGTTAACCATGTTCAACAGGTGAGTAGTTGGATGCAAGGAAAATAGGTACAAATAGTCAGAATAAGCACAAGTACAGCTTACCCCAATCTTATGAAGTCCAACCCTAAGGTGGTATGCAGTCTTGTGCCAAAAAGCCACAAGTTCCAATATATAGACTCTTAGAGTATAGTATTCAGAGATGATGCAGTGGGCTGTGTTGGTGCTTTGAAAAGTTTGTATAAGTTAAACAAGTATTTACCAAAATGTTCGCAAGTACCCCACTTTATCATAATCACCCGGTAAGAGCTGGGCAAGGATCCTGAAGTTCGGTTCGACAACCAGAGGCTATGTCAGAGGGAGATCAGGTTGAAGACTTTATGCCTAATGTTACTCTATGGAGGACAGAAACAAATTCTTCCAGATACCACTGCAGGTCTTACAGACTCTTGAGATGCAAACTTCTGTACTTGCTTGTGCAGAAGGACCAGGGGGGTCACGGTGCAGAGGTCACTTACTGGACCGGGAGTCAGTCACATTGCACAGCAAACTGTTTGTCAGCTTAGAGAAGACAATCCAAAACAAATAAATATGAAGGCTTCTGTGGTGCAGACCCCTCAGGACACCTCACAGGACTGAATGAGTGTTGGGCGGCGACAGGCAATTGTACAGCGAACACAAAAGCAGCCCCAGCACAGCTTCACTTGAAGTGAGATGGCTGAAAATGCAGGAGCAGGCCACTTGTAGCATACGCTCCAGAGCTGCAAAGTTCCAAGGCTCTATACGCAATGGTGACGGCTGCAGCAAGGTAGCACACAGCAAGCTGGTCGGTCAACTGGGTTGTCCGGGGACACTTCCGAAGACTGGATGCTCGAGCAGAGACTGGTTGCTCCCAACAGTCAAAAGCACCAAAGAGTCTTCGAGACCAGATATAGGAGCAGGGCTTCACCGGGCCAATCACTGGAGTCCATGCTGGTCAGCTGCAGGGGTTGTTCTCTAGTCATCAGTGGGTTGCTAGTCTTCGTAGAAGTCTTCGCTCCAAAGGTGATCTGAATAACTTTTGCAGGGAGTCCCCCTGTTACCCAAGATTCAGGCTGGGAGCAAGCTCACCAAGGATATTCACTATTCCAACAGCCAGGGGTTTCCAATCCTAAACAACCATTGGTCACCACATTATGTCAGAACAATGAGGCCAAAGAACAAGCGAAAAATCTTGTGACATGGCCATCCTAGGGTGCTAGCTACCTTATGAAATATCACAAAAATGGTTAAAAATAAATAAATAAAAAAAATAAAAAAAAAATCACAGCTGCCACCAGTACATTATGAAAGTAACCAAAAGGCTAATATAGGAAAATGATACAAAATTTATGAGGCGAGAAAGTCTCTCAGTGTAGGGACTAGTCTGTTTCCCGACACTAATGGGCAAAACAGTAAAGCCGAAAGCTTTACTGACCTCTAAAAGATCAAGACAGAGTAAATAAACTAGCAAAAATAATGGGGTTCCAAAGAAATCTATGGAGGTAAAGATGCAAAAAAAAGTTTTCCTAACAATTCACAAAAGGCCTCCGCTCCTCGGTCTTGGGTTCAGTCTTCACAAAAGGTCTCTCTCCCGAGGCCTTCTGTTAGTGGACTAACAGGAAGCCTCTCATCAGCCCCGGCCCTTTGTGCTAGGGCCTAGCTCTTTCTCCGGTGGTTGCAAGTGGAAAGCCCGAGGCTCTGGCTTTCCAGTTGCCCCAAATAGTTGATGAGTGCTGGTGCCCTTCAGGTGAGCTTTCCTCCTCCAGGGCTTAAAGGGTCCTCACTCTTCCAGCCTCTCTAGGCTTGCACTGACTTTCTCCAGCCAGCAGTTTCAGCCAGAACTTACAACTGCTTCATCTGGGTCCAAGCCCCTTAATGACTTGCCCAATCTTTTTTTATATACATGGGGTTATGGTGCAATCAATGAATTACTTTCTAGATTCCTTTGTTGCCCTCCCCGGCATTAGTCACACTTGCTAGTGATCTCATTTACTCTTACTTTCTCTAATGGTCGGTTCTTGGTGTTGCCCATGGCTGACTTCCAATTTGGTCTGAAATCTGTTGTAAGGCATTTGTGGGGGCAGCATCATCGTGAAAATCCCTGTCTAAAACTGCAGTTCAGCAGCATTTTGCCTATTTGTATGGCTGCAGCCAGGTCAGATCTTCGTGTTGCATTTCACTGCATGCAGGTGGACTTTGATTCTAGTTAACGCTTCAGTCACTTCTGCCTACCCTACCTTTGCTCTCAGTGGTGGCATGAGTCGCTCGCTGCCTTCTCTTCGAGTGATGCTAGTACTTGTAGTTTATGTTCCTTCCTTTGGACACTGGCCCACTGGGTTAGGCCAGGGAACTACAGTGGGCTATCCCGCCTCTTCTGACTTCGGGAAGGCACATCAGGTATAGCTCCGCACCGAGCAGCTCATAGGTTATGACCAATCCGATGAATTCACAAACAATACCAGGAGAAGGACCTCATGAAGACCTCCAGGTTCACAATGGTTAGCCGCAGGAAAATGAGAAGTACCACAGGATTCAGGACAGTGCAAGTGAATAGAAGAACACCGTAGAAGGAGACTCTGACCACGGGAAACCCTCAGTGTATGTATCTTGAATAACCCACTAGACATGGGCTCATAGGAAAGTTCGAGAGGATGGTCCCTGAAACATGGCTCAGGAAAGGGTAACAACTCAGTGAGTGAACATCACTTGCAGGGGGGCGTACAGGGTCCCGTTACCCAGAGATTTGAACCCCAAGCCAGCCACAACCCAGAGGGTTAAATATAACAATAATTGGACTTACATTTAGTGGGATCCAACAGACAGGAATAAAAACTATGGTGAAGATGGATAGAGGACGACAGAGGAACCCAACCTGGTAGCTTAATGGGCAAAGAGGGGCAGCCAGCAGAAAACAGTCCCACACTAAACAGAGAACAGTAAAGGCAACCCAGGATTGTCCAAATGAAGAGGAGTGGGATATCAGTGTCCCAATACCATTCTGGATAACGAAGGCTTCTTAAACCAAGGGGGTAAAATGGGAAGACAGCAGTAACACAGACGAGACTATCAAAGCAAGGAAGTTGCAGCACAGCCAACAACTATGACCAGGGAGAAGATGACAACCCAGGAATGACTTCAGCAGCCAAAAGTCCAAACAGGAGTCAAGGATATGGGATAGATGTCCAGCCAGTATTGCCAAACCTGGTCCCAGAATTACATCAGCTTGCTCGAGACGAAGTTATTTACCCGTTGTAGTGTTCATTTGACTGGATGATCCTCCTACATATTCCTCATCTTTGATGATCTAGTCGGTGTGCCGCTTGCTTCGGAATTTCTTTTATATAAAATCGGGTGCCGTGTGGTGTCGAGTCATGACCCTTGACTGCCTCCATCCTGTCTTCTGCCGTGACATCGACGCTGGTATAAGTAGCAAGAGCAGTGACCGTTACCTCAGTTCTAGTTTTTCCTCTGCATGCTCTACCAATGTTAGAGACGAATCCGGCATTGAGAAAGAAGATAACCACGTTACTCACCGTAGTGACCACCTTACTCCTAGTCCATAGTGCCCTTTCCTCCATACTTATGCGACATCTCTCCATCCTGTGGGACGGGACCGGAGCACTTTGTAAAAAAGCATCCCATCATTTTATTTTCAAAAATGTGTCCTTCCTCTCTTTCTGCACGGGGCCCGGCATGCAGCCGTAACCCGGCCCACCTTGGCCGCGACCCACGCATCGCCCATCAGTCCTTTTCTATCACCAGGTCAGTGACCAATTAGCAATAACAGAGGAACCTTATTAGAGTGGACGGCGGGCGGGCGAGCGTATGGAGGAAAGGGGACTATGGACTAGGGGTAAGGTGGTCACTACGGTGAGTAACCTGGTTATACTCCTACGTCCCGTCCCCTTTCCTCCATACTTATGGGAGATTCCCAAGCACTCCTAACTGGAACTACGGGTGGATGGAAATACCCTTATTGAAAAAGGTTCTTCAGCACAGCCTGACCAAACTGAGCACCAGCTCTCGAGCTCATGTCAAGACAATAATGCTTACAAAAAGCGGATGGGGAGGCCCAAGTAGCTGCCCTAGCGATGGACTCCCAAAGACATACTTCTGAAAAGAAACCGCAGCTGCCTTGCCCCGCACCAGGTGTGCATGAATACCTCTAGGAGGTTTCAGCCTTTGGACGGTGAAAGACTCCGTAATGCAGGCGGCGATCCACCGAGAAATAGTCGCCTTAGACGCCTGCTTACCCTGAGGGTTACCGAAAGTCCCAAAAAGTTAAGAACTCCTAAGCTCGGAAGTCCTGTCAAGGTAGAACTTAAGACATCAAGACAGTGCAGAACCCTTTCTGCCTCTGAGGTAGGGTTCGGAAATAAGACCGGCAGGGAGATCAACTGATTCAGATGGAATTCAGTTACCACCTTCGGTAAAAAGGCCGGGTTTGTTCGTAGGACTACCTTGTCCTTGTGAAAGACCAAGAAGGGATGCTCCACTGACAAGGCCTGGAGCTCACTCACCCGCCTCGCTGACGTAACAGCGACCAGAAAGGACACCTTCCAGGATAGGTACTTTAGGTCCACCGTGGCCATTGGTTCAAAAGGCTTATGGCACAGTACTGTCAGGACTACATTTAGGTCCCACGGCAGGTGCGGACTACGAACTGGAGGGTAGAGGCGTGTCAAGCCTGCAAAATGCCTCTTAACCACTGTATTATTCAGGGAGTAGGAAATTGGTCTGTAGAAAGATAAGCGGAGAACGCTGAAAGGCAAGTTCTGCATGACAGAACGTGAACACCCGACTCTGCTAGGGAGGACACGAAGGACAGCACAGTGTCAATCGTAGCCACCCTTGGGTCCAACTGCTTTTCCAAACACCAATGACAGAACCTGAGCCATTTACTCCTGTATTGGGATCTGGTCGAGGGTTTCCTGGTTGCCTGGATAATACGCATGTTATCCGTAGACAAGTTAAGATGCTCTTAAGACCTGAACTCAGGCGCCAAGCTGAGCGATTGTGGGGAGGGGTGCCACATCTGCTGTTCCCCTTGATGAAGAAGATCTGGGGTCACTGGTAACCTGATCAGCGGATACACCGACAGGTGTTGAAGTTCTGAGAACCAAAACCTGGCCGGCTATGAGTAGAAGGGAGCAGTTCACAGAGTTCTTCAGCTTCCAAATTGCTCGATGGACTAGAGGCAGAGGCGGGAAGGCATAATCTCTCATGTTGTGCCATGGAATCTCGAGAGCATGCCCCAGAGAGGAGGCTCCAAGCCCCCCTCGGGAGGCATACTGAGGAAGTTTATTGTTCACCGCCGTAGCGAAGAGATCCACCTCCGGTGTGCCCCAACGCAAGAAGATCCATGAGAGGACCTCCGCCTTCAACTCCCACTCGTAGCTGACCACTGTCTGCCGGCTGAGGGCATCCGCTGTGACATTCGGCTGGCCCGGGATGTGCACTGCAAGCAGCCAGACCCCATGAAGCACGGCCCACTCCCAAATCTGGATGGACAGGTCCACAAGGGGGGGGAGACTTCGTTCCCCCTTGCTTGTTGATGTAATACATCGATACATTGTCCGTGCGTATGCGGACCACCTTGTTGGCAATGATCGGTCTGAACGCCCTGAGCGCTAGAAAGATCGCGAGAAGCTCCGGATTTATGTGAAGGAGCTTGTCTTGAGGCGACCAGAGGTCCGAGACCTGTAGAAGATCTAATGTCGCGGCCCACCCCTGGACGGAGAAGTCTGTCTTGATCGTCACCATCGGAGCCGGGTCCTGAAACACTCTAACCACCGACAGGTTGCTGAGAGATGACCACCATTCCAGGTCCACTCTCATGGAAGCCGGAATTATTATCAGCGAAAACCCAGGAAAAACCCAGGAAAATCAGGTCCCCGTCATGGAAGATTTCCGCCAGTTCACCGACAGCCCAAGATGGAACAGGAGCTGAAGGAGAGACTGGAGATTGTCCGCTGCTGCCAGCAGACAATAGCTGCGTAAGAGCCAGTCGTCCAAATATAGATACACATGGATACCCTGGAGACGTAGATAGGCCGCAATCACCGACATCTTCGTGAAGACACGCGGCGCTGAGCCGAGGCCAAAAGGAAGCACTCAAAACTGGAAGTGCTCCTCTCCCAAAGGGAAGCAGAGATATCTCCTGTGTGGGTTCCAAATCGGGATATGCATGTACGCATCCTGAAGATCCACGACGCTGAGCCAATCACCCATCTGCAAGGAGGACCGTATCTGGCTGGGCGTGAGCATCTTGAATTTCTCTTGGGGTAGGAAAAGATTGAACTGGGAAAGGTCTAGGATGGTGCGCAGGCCAGTCTGATTGGGTTTGGGCACTGTAAACAGCCGGGAGTAGAAGACCTCCCCTCGCTCCCCAAGGGAAACGGGTTCCACAGCTCTGAGGCCCAGAAGGTTCTGAACCTCGGCTTTGAGGGAGCCCGACAGCTGAAGGGGAGGGCTGAGGGATGGGGTAGGGGTAAGCGGAAGGCCGTTCGAGCGACTGACAAGACCCTTCAGTGATGGTCTGCCACGCCTCCCAATGAGACGCAATGCGTCCTCCCACCGGGGTCTCGTGCGACCGCGGAAAACCCTCATTTAGTAGGTTTATCGGTGGCGGTGCCACCTGAACCTGAGGAGGAGGCTGAGGAGCGGGAGAAAAACCGCGTCCGTTGTTTCCTATGGCGGTTGTTCCCCACAGGGGTATCCACTCTGCGAGATTTGCGGTCGAGGACGCCCCTAAAGCCAGAGGAAGGTCGACTTTGCGACAACGGTCTCTGGGTTTTGAAAGGAGCCTTAACCAGGACAGACAAGGACTTAGCTGTCTGAGTGCTATCCTTTGTCTTGGTGAGCTCTACATCTGTTGTAGAATGAAAGAGCTCCTTCCCATCAAAAAGAAGGTCCAACACCTTGTCCTGCACTACTTTTACAAATTTAGTTGCATGCAGCCATGCCTGCCGTGAGGTATCAACCCCCAGCATAAGTCCCTGAGCTGAGGTGTCTACGTGATGAGCCGCAGCCTCCAGGAGATCCTGGGCCAAGACCCTGGCGTCGGATAGGCCTCCTTTAAAGTCTTCCAGCTTCTCGACTGGGATAAACTCCTCAAACTCGGTCAGACCTTTCCACATCCGCATGTTGGCTCCGGCTAATATCAATTCAGTGATGGCCTGCCTGAGCTGCAAGGCCGAGTTGGCGAAGATTTTCCTCCCGAGGGAGTTGAGGAGCTTGTCCTCCTTTCCCAGAAACTGAGTAGCCGTCGTGGAAGAGGATGCTGCAGGCCTGGACTGCAAAGTGGCCGCAGCCACTACTGTGGAGGAGGGGGGGCGGACAAGACGACAGGGCCTCCTCTTCCGAAGAATGCAGCCTGTATCTCGCGTCAATTTTCTTATTGACAAAAAGTCCACAGTGTGGCTTTTCCCAGACTCTGCGGACCTCGGCCAGAACGTCCTTCTGCAAGAACAGGCCGGTACGCTCCAAGGGAGACCGGGTTAACACCCCAGAAAGCACGCCCTCCTGCGGAGCGGGTGCCTGGGGCACTGGAACATCTAAGAAGTTCATCATGTCCAGTACACGGTCATGAAAAGCTCTGTAAGAGCGGGGGAGGTCCTCGCTGTCCTGATCGCCTTGCGCGTCATCCGACAGATCAGGATCCTGCTGAACCGTGCGAGGCGCTGCCTTGTCCACAGGGGACAATGGGGGCAAAGGCGGAGGGGAAGGCACCGTAGGCAAGGGAGGCGCCGGCGGAACCAACGGAGGAACAGGTGGAGCCAGAGGTGCGGGAGGACATATCTCCCTAAAGAGCCCTTTGAAATACTCCCTCATGGGGTCGGTACGCATAAGCATTTGAAATTTACCGAAAAAAGCATCCTCCGGAGACTGTTGCGGAACCTGAGGAGGCCAAATCCAGGAACGTAACGGGGTAGGGTGCCACATTGGCACCTCCACCGACGTATCCACATAAATCAACGGTGCCGACCCTGCAGGCAACGAAACATTGTGCGGAAGAGGCATCTGAGCGTTCCATCATAAACTGGCCTATAAGGATGCGCACAAGGGACTATGTTCACCCAAGGGACCAAACCCTACACCTGAGGTCGATGGCGTAGTTGTAGGGGTAGCACCCAAAATGGCTGCCACGGTCGTGGTGGGAACGGGCGCCATTTTGTCCTCATCTGAGGGGAACTGCGGCATGTGAGGAAGTGAGGCAGGGGCCCTCGTCGATGGATCAGGGGTCTTAACTTTAGCCTTAACATAAGGGAGCTCAGCAGACCCGGTACTGTGAGGCCTGGAATGTTTTTGTGACATACCAACCAGCAAATTAGCCTTCGAAGGAAGGACCTCGGCACTGCCGGTAAAAGAATAACTTTGCTTCTTTGCCCCCTCAAAAGGTCTGGTGTCGCCGCAAGAATGGGAACGGTGAGAAACAGCTTTCACCGACAAGGCCTTGACAGGCCTCTCAGAACTGTTGGTAGCTTTAGCCGCTGGACGAGGGACCTCAGACCCAGGCCCGGTAACAGCCTTATCTGCGCGGGCCTCGAACATCCGTTCAGTAACAGCAAGCCTACCCAAGGCCTCGGGGCGCACCACGGTCTTATTTTTGAGGGAAGCCGACAGAGGCCTCAGAGCAAGCTCCAGTACCCCACGACTCAGTAGAACTGGGACCACAAACAGCCCCCACAGGAGGGGCCTTGGAGCGTGCTCCGGTATCCACATGCCCCTTACAGAGACCCTCGGAGAAAACTCTGGTACAATGATTAGGCCCAACGGGCACCTCAGGGCGAACCCCGGTGGTAGAGCGATCAACGCCCCTCCCGGCTCGAGAGGAACCCGGAAAGGTATCCCCCCCGGCCGGGGTGCTCTGTAAAGTAAAGAACTTACCGGGCGTTTTTTCTTCTTGTCGATGAACGCCTGAAAATGTGAAGGAGGAGTTCGTCCGAACACCTCCTCTCACCGCTCCAACCGACGTTGAAGTGCCCGGACCGAAAGGGAGTCGCAGTAAAAACAGGAGTCCCAACGGTGATCCGGACCCAAGCACTCTAAACAAAGAGGATGGGGATCCGCCCTCGCGAAACGACGGTGACCCGAACAATCTGGAAAGTCTAGTTTGAACGACAGACAGACTAGTACACGATCACTAGCGAGAGCCAGAGAGGGAAAAAAAGAAGAAAATCTTCTGAGGATGCAAGAGCGTCCAGTCCCGAACGAGCGGAGAAAAGGACTGATGGGCGATGCGCGGGGCGGAGCCAAGGTGGGTGGGGTTACGGCCATGTGCCGGGCCCTGCGCAGAAAGAGAGGAAGGACACATTTTTGGAAAAACAAAATTGGGATGCTTTTTAAAAAGTGCTCCGGTCCCGTCCCACAGGACGGAGATATGTCCCATACGTATGGAGGAAAGGGGACGGGACATAGGGGTAAGAAGGGTAAGTAACTTGTTCTTCAAATGTATTGTATCCTTCCATGTATTCCTCATCTTTGATACACTCCCACAGTAGTCTGTATGAGGAGGTGGGTGCTAGGAATTTCTATTTATGGATGTTGTGAAGACACCACTCTAGGCAGAAAAGATGAATGCACCCTCAACACTACTTCGGCGCTAAAAAAAAGGTTATAAAAGGTGGTTTAGAAGACAGGCACGGCAATTGACTCACTATGCGGGCTGATGTAATAGCCAACAAGAAAATCGTTGAGTGTTAGTATCCTTAAGGCACACACATTTAAGGGCTCGAAAGGAGCTCCCATTAGCTGCCTTAACACTAGGTCTTAATCCCAGGTCGGTACAGCGAAAGGAACTGGCAGGAAAGGTTTGTCAAAACTCACAATTCATGATTCACAAATCAGGACCTTCAAATGAGATCCTTCATCCGGCGATCTCTTAAAAATGGAAAGTGTCACTATATAGCCCTTGATTGTGGTTACCTGGAGACCTGAAAGGGATAGAGTAAAAAAGAAACAACAATAGAAACTTTACACACAAAAGGGTCACATTTCTTCACATTGCACCAACTACAAAACTTGTTCCAATGGCAAAGGAACTTCGTTGCTGGCCTTTTGGCTGAAAGCAATGCCTCCATCATATCTTCCAGAAGGTCTCAATCTTTGGATCTCACCCTCTCAGAAACCAGGCGTGAAGGATACATAGTACTGATTTCTGGACGAAGGAGACCCCTCTCTTGCGAGAGCAAGTCCTCTATTTGGGGAAGACTAATTGGTGGCCAGATGGTCATTTTCTAGAGGTCCGAGTACCACATTCTCATGGTCCAATCTGGAGCAATGAGGATCATGGATTTCCCGAACTTCATCAACCACCCGATGACATGAGGAATTAAAGAGACTGGGGGAAAACTCGTACAGAAGTGGAAATTCCCTGGAGCAGAACCGCTTGCACTTCCGATTGACACTGGTCGTGAAGAGATCAATTTAACAGGTTCCCCAAAGAGTAAATGTCTCCAGAAGGACTTCCTGAACTAATTCCCACTCATGCAAGATCATGCACTGCCTGCTTAGAGCATCCAGCGCTGTGTTTTCTTCTCCAGCTAGATGAATTGCCTGAAGAGAGATTCCTTCTTTTAGTGCCCAGAACCAGAGCTGCATTGACTCACTGCACAGGGGCAGTGACCCGAAACCCCCTCTCTTGTTCAGGTAGTGCACAGCCACTGTGTTGTCTGTCATCATCAGGACATGTATCCCCCGTATCAAGGGCAGGAAGGCCATCTGCGCTAGTCTGATTGGGTTCCAGGTCTTAAAATGTCAGGAAAAATGGCTCTGAATACAAAATATTGTGGCAAAAATGCAGTGGTTTTGCTGCCACAATCACGTAAAACCTCTGATTGGCCTCAGCTCTTAAAGCTCTTAAAGGGTGATGTGACGTCTGGACTCCGACGAAGGCTAGTGTCCGCTGACTGAAAGATCCTTCAAGTGGGCTCCCATCCTGAAAGGGAGGGGTCCTTCACAATTGCCATGGTTGGCCATGGTTGGCAAAAGGGTTCTCCTCATTATGTTCTTTCGGCAGGCCCACCACAGAAGATCCTGGACGACCTTCCTCGGGACCTGAATAAGGTCCGTCATTTTGTTGGAGAATTGAGCCTACTGGAATCTGAGAGCCCACTGCAGGGATCTCATTCTCCGTCAGGCTTCTGGCACCAGAAGAATTCAGGCTGCCATGAGGACGCCTTAGGAAGTTCAAGGCCGGGAGACATTGGGCACTGACATTTTTGGACCATCTGGGAGAGCCCTCAACTCTGGTGGCGAGGCTTTTCCAGGGGCTGAATCCAGGACTGCACCAATAAACTGAAGCTTTTGAGAATTTATCAAGTAAGACTTCTTGAAGACCAGCAAGTGCCACTGAGGTAACTACGTCTGTTCCGGAGAACTAGCCCTGATAAACCAGTCGTCCAGGTAGGGGTAGATGGGACTTCCCTCCCTCCTTAAACTTGCTGCCATCACTGTCATAAGCTTGGTTAAGACCCTCGGGCAGAGGTGAGCCCGAATGGGAGAACCCGAAACTGATAGTGAGAACTGCCAACCGCAAACCTCAAGTACTTTCTGTGCTTCTGATGGATGGGCATATGAAAGTAAGCATCCTGAAGGTCCAATGACAGCCACCAATCCTGGAGTCGAAGGGCCTGAAGTATCTGGAAAAGAGTTACCATCTTCAACTTTTTCTTCCTGGGGCACTTGTTCAAGCGCCTCAAGTCCAAGATGGGTCGCACCCCTCTGTCCTTCTTGGGTATTAGGAAATAAAGAGTACCATCCCTGATCCCTCTCCGCTGTAGGTACTAACTATCGCACCTTTCTCCAACAGGGTACACATTTCCTGCTGGAGGAGAGAATCTGGATCTAACACAGATAAGCCTTTAGGGGGGCAATCTGGGGGTTTTGTTAAGAATGAGACAGTAACCGTAGGCCACTGTCTGATACAGCCGCAGCCGAGGGAAAGGCAGAAGAAGCTACAAGGGGAGTCTTACCTCCTCTACCTCTGGACCAACGTGATATCCTCCGAGAATATTGTCCTCTCCCTCTTATGATCGAAGAATAGAAAAAGGATGCCCTCTACATCCCTGTGCAGAACACTGGGATTGGGAAGGTTGTCGGATTGCCACCCCCAGAGTTTTTCTGCAGCCCTAGTAGCTTGCAGCTTTTCTAAGACATCAGCTTTCTCTCCAAAGAACTGGGCACCATCAAAAGACATGTCCAATAAACATGCCTGATATATGATATGTCATTTATAAAGCGCATGTACACAAGTGTTTCTAGGCGCATCAAGACAAGGAAGGGGGAAAGAGGGAGGACAACATAATGATTTTACTAGGCCTTGTGCGCAAGTGTGGGCAAGACGGAATGGGAAAAGTGCCAGGGGGTTGGAGGGGGGGTGGCATTTAACTGACAAGTCCAGCCAGCGGGTGGTTAGTATGTGCAGAGGCAAGGGATTGTAGGGTTGCAGATACAGACCCTTAAGTGCTGGGGAGCCTGAGGCAGTACAAGGGCAACTGGGCATGTAGGAGCCTGGGCCAGAGTTCAGAGGGTGACCAGTGCATAGAGCAGTCAGGTGCATAAGCAGGGCAGAGGAAGACAGAAAGCGGAAGCCAAAAGGAGGGTCTTGAGTTACTTTCGGAACCAGGAGGTAGTTCTGCTCAAGTTTGAGAGAGGCAGGGAGGCTGTTCCAGAAGGGAGGCCCCAGCCAAGGAGATAGATCTGCCCCCAACGCTGCTTGAAGAAGCATCTGGCCCTCAGAGTTGGAGGTCGATGAGCGGAGAGCTCGAGACGGAAAACATCCGGCACAAAACCTGATTTTCTCAGTCACGCTGATCGTCTCATCACTGTGCTGGCTGCCATTAGCCCTGCTTACAGGGTCAACTGTGTCAGGGCTGGATTGTAGTGACTGTATCATGGTGTCCTTGCCATCCTGGACTAGGTTCAGAAAACCTTCCATCTCCTCACCTTCCGGGATGTGTTCCACTGCCAAAGCTGCGACTCCCCAAAAGGGTGTAGGATTTGGCGAGGGCAATCGTGGCATTGGCAAATTTAAGGACCATGCTCTCAGCACTGAGCACCCACTTTCCCGGGGCATCTATTTTCTTATAACCCTGGTCTGCTGGGCCAGAATGGTATGCTGAAGCTCTAGAGGAAGATGTCAACGCTTGCACCACCAGACTTTCTGGCGTTGGGTGCCTTCCTTGTTAGAATGGAGGGTCGAGAGAGGAAAGTTTATATTTTTTGTTAAGGTTTTGTTCACTGCCGGAGTGGAATCTAGTTTAAGCCAGTTTTCCATGACAGTTATTCTAAATACGGTGTGGTAAGTATGTCTGAGAGATCATATCTCTCTACTATGGCAGCTGGTTTAGCCCAACCAAGATACTCTGACACCATACTCATTACTGACCTATATGAGTCAGAGTAATCCGACACCTCTGGATGTCCAAAGTCAGTCTCAGGAGAAGTCTCCCAACTGCTGGCCTCTTTCAGAGTGTCAACTAGATCTTTCATGTTGGACTCCTCTGAAACAAGCTTGTCTGGTACGCTGGGGGTTCCAAACTCTTAACCAAAGGGTACATCTTTCTCCTCTTCTTCCTCGAAGATTGAACCCATGGATCAGAACAATTCTGGTCTTGGTAAGGGTTTAGACATCTTCGAAGGCTCGACAAGAGGCTTTGAAGCCCTCTGAGGTACCAAAGGCGTAGATGGCGCAGTGGGCGTCGAAAATGTCGAGGCCAGGGGCTGCGTCGAGGACCAAGATGGCTTAGTCAGCTTAAGTGAATGCCTTGATGCAGGCGTCAAGGTCCCTGGCCCCTTAACCTTCGAAGAGGTGGTCAGTGACTTGGCTTTATTTGTCGAGGATGACTCCTTCAACTTATGTCGAGGAGCCCCTCTTCCCGGGTGTTAGGCAGAACCTGTGCAGTTCCCTTAGGGACCACTGCAAAAGGCTTAAGACTACAGGTGTTGGCAGTAAACCCAATTGGTAGCAGTCTGTACCACCCAGATTTACTTGGTAGCACAGCCAGACTTCTCTCAAGAAGAGTTAGACAGTATATACAGTATACAGGATAGG
Organism: Ambystoma mexicanum; assembly: GCF_040938575.1. Lineage (NCBI taxonomy): Eukaryota > Metazoa > Chordata > Amphibia > Caudata > Ambystomatidae > Ambystoma > Ambystoma mexicanum. The sequence goes on from NC_090923.1 coordinate 647,824,267, forward strand.
TACCAAAATACAGTAGCACAAGCAAACGCTGGCCAGAGCTTGGGTATAAAAGTATATAATTATTCATTTTAAAACACACTTTGTAAAATACACTAACACTAATATGGCAAGCAAGTTCAAATACATTCACTATTAATATATATATACATCCCCGATTACTTATTGAACAAGTCTTAGTTAAAACACCACTTCTTTTCAGACAGAGGTGAGCGCTTAACCTAAGATGGCACTCCAATAAGTTAATTAAAAAGGGAAAAAAAAGGCAAAATTAAGAACACACAACACCAACACTTTAGAAGAACCGGAGCAAGTCAGAAAAGGCAGAATCTACTGAGGAACAAGAAAGTCATACGCCAGGCCCACTCTTGGAGAGCAAGGCGAAATGTGTCCAAGATCACACCGTTGATTAGTTCTTTTAACGAGTCATTGCAAAGAGTTCAAAAAGTGTTGGCTCAAGTCAGGAAAAGTTAGTTAGTAGGTCCCAAGTCACCCCAGGATAGAAAGTAAAGGATTTACGGGACACCTTGAACAGTCTGTTGCAAGGGAGACCAGGCGGGACTCAGTACCTGAAATGGTGAGAAAGCTCCAGCGGGGGAAGTTGTTTACCTTGCGATGGGTGCAAGTCGGTGCTTCGTCCAGGGGAAGAGGAGATCTCGACGTGGAGGAGAGCTGGAGGTCATTGCACTTCCAGGGAAGAAACCAGCAGCGGAGTTTCTCGGTTAAAAGGTACTACCCTTTTATTCGCGGTAGTGGTGAAGCGTGGCTATCCGGCCGCCGGGGTGCTTGGCACGGGCGATTCGACCACGAGACGATCCAGGAAGGCGAAAAAGAGGGTGAACTGGTTATCCCCACCAGCTCAGAGGAAGAAGACTCTCCGGGATGAAGATCTTCTCTGTCGTTGGGAAGTGGTGAGACGACTCAGCAGGGCTCCACCGGTGGTGTCGTCGTTGCAGGTCGGCTCAGCTTCTCCCTCTTCGGATTCTTTGGTCCTGTGGCGACTTCTCAAGTTTCAGTCCCCAAAGCCCTGCTTTTATGCAGAAAACCCCCATTCATCAGTCCTAGCTGTCACTCAAACATTCTAAGTGGTGAGCCGGGCGGCTCACCACTGGGCCAATCACACAAGAGTGCGACTTGAGTTGCCAAGGCAACTCAGTCTAAGGTGCCTAAACCCCCCTCCCACACATCATGTAGACCCAGAGTGGCACCACTTTTGGAGGCTTCTGTGGAGAAGCCCGCCAAAAAGTGGAACAAAGGGCTCGACTTGGGTTGGAGTTACAGAGGCGAACACAAATGCCATTTTAAAACAGAGTCCTGGCATAAAGACTCAACCGGGGAAAAATATTAAATAAATAACCCGGCGGTATCTTTAACATTGCACCAAAAAGTGGTGCGTTTAAAATGAATGGAAAAATCCCATAGGAAATATTCCGGTGGAATATTTTGTGTGGTAACCACTGCCACCAGCCAGAAACTCGACGACGGGGGACTGCACAATGTCCCCTCGAAAAACAGACCCAGGGGCAATCTAATTACCCCCACCAGTACTTCCACAATAGGATGGTTTGTACTGGTTCTGTTCCTAATTTAAGACTAGTAAAGTCAATGGTGACTTTACATGCCCTGGGAGACAGTAGTCAGTCCCAGGGTATGGGGTCTATGTTTGGGGGCCACTATGACACCCCTGTGTTACTGAACTGAGGGTGCTGTGTAACACACTTACCAAAAATACATGAAACCCTATGGAGTAAAAGACCCCATAGCCCATTAAACACATTACAAAGTCAAAGGATATCTCAAATCATGCTTAAGAGTGGGAGAAGAAGAGTCTCACTCTTAGCAGGAGAAAAAAAAATAAACCCCAAAAATCCAGCAAAGCTGCTGGGGGACTCACTAGGTTTGGGAAATTAGCCTTAACAGAGAATTCTCCCCAACACTGGGCACTTGGGCACATGAGAAGTAGACACATGTGGTGCCCTGCTGGTCTTGAGAGACAGAGGGACACAGTTGCTGAAGTCTTCCCGTCCCTCTGTGTCACTAACTTCTTCAAACAGAATTTCTGCCATTTCGTGGCAGTCAACGACTTACTTGGGAAGAAAACCTTCCTGTCAGGCAAGGAGGAAGACGAAGACCTGTAGCGCTGCTTCTTGCGGGAGGAAGACTAGCGTTGAGACCTCGAACTTGAGCACTTTTTCTCCAGGGAAACGTCCCTGGATTCAAGATTTTCTTTTTGAAGGGGTAAGTAATGGAGGCGGATTTAGGAGAGGGCCTACCTGCTTCGAGTTTCCCCTTCACCTTTCGCAAGGCCTTTGCCGTCATTGACTGGGAAAACCTAAAGTTATCATCTTTGCGGTTTACCCCCAGGCACCACAAACCAACTAGGTGCGGGTCAGTTATGGACATTATTGCCCCCCAATCGGCACCCCTCTTAAAACCTGTCTGTGGTGTCAAAGACATTGTCGATGATGAACTTCATAGAAGAAAATTTGCTGAGGCGATATCACTCCGAAGCTCGCTGGCATGCGGAAAAACAGAACTGAGGCAATGGTCGCTGTGCATGCAACTTATACCAACGTCGACGTCACGGCCGAAAACAGGACGGTGGCAAAGCAAGCTGCAAGCAGACTTGAGTATCAAAGATGAGGAATACGTGGGGGGATACAATCCATTGGAAAAGAAACTCCAGCAGGTAAGTAAACTGGCAGACCTCTAGCAAAGATCCAGAAGAATTGATGCAGGGTCAGGTCTCCCATAGATGGACCCATACTCTCATGGGAAGGCTAAACCCACCCCTCCAATCACACAAAGGGGCACTCAAAGCTGTTGGCGCCCATCCAATGAGATTGGCCTGACAAACCAACAAACGCTTAGATCCAGGCACACACTTTGGCCTAAGGCTAGACACTTGTCTAAACCTTTCCAAACCACTAAAGGGTACATAGCAGTGCTCAAAACGAGCCCACATTTGCACACAAATTTAGGCCATTCTCGCAGTTTCCCCAAAAAAAGGAAAGGCACAAAAAACGAAATGGCTGAGAATGTGACATTAGTACCACAAAGGCTTCCAATAAGGTGTGCCACTATTAAAGCGGTAAATAAGCTTGCGCCCCTATAAAGCCAAAGCTAAACTGTAGTTCTCATCAGTCTACGCTCTCAAAGCTATGTAGGGTGATCTAATCACTCTAGGACCAAAATGTGATGCATAAAAAGCTCACCCTGTTAAAGGAGCCATATGGGCTACCATAGGGCAATATAACGTGAAACAACTGTTGCAGGGGGAAGTTCACAAAAAGTACCAAAGACCACAAAAGGTCAGAGGTCCTAAAAATCAAGTGGAAAAAGTAAAAAGCAAGATGTTTAGGGGGTAGCATAAAAGCAACAGCAGAACCCTCAAAAATGTAATCCTGCCCAAACAGTAAGGAACAAGTTACTTACCTGTAACTGTTGTTCTCCAGCATGGGTCTGGCTGCACACAGCCAATGACTGCCCTCTCCCTAAAGCCCCTCCCCTGGCAGCCATCCTCAGATTTGGTAGCACGTGAAGTGGCAGTATGACCAAGCGAAGAGCCGCAGAGGGGTAGGCGGGAGGGTTCGCATGTGAATCCATGCTGGAGAACAGTTACAGGTGAGTAACTTGATCCTTCTCCAGCATGGGGTCTGGCATGGATTCACATGCTCATGAATATAAGAATACATAGCAGTATACACATGCACAACCACAGGAGGTGGCACAAGGCTCAATATCAAGCAATACAACAACGCAACATTAAGCAACTCTTACCTCCTCACCAGGCTCACCTTAGGCGAACAGGTTGCGCAGCACTGCCTGGCCGACTCTGGACTCCTCCCTGGAATCCCGGTCGACGCAGTAGAATATTGTGACGGTGTGCGTCGACCTCCACGTAGCAGCCCTGCAGATGTCGAGCAGGGGCACACCAGACAGGAACGCCGTAGTAGAAGCGATTGCTCTGGTCGAATGGGCTCTCGGACAGCCGGGCAGCGATCGGTTTGCCAGCCGGTGACAGTGCATGATGCAGCCGGAGAGCCATATGGAAATGGAAGACTTCGAGAGAGCCTTTCCTTGATTCACAGGTCCCAAGTTCACACACAGCTGTGATGTCTTCCGGAAACTCTTCGTGCGGTCCACGTAGAACTTCAGTGCTCTAGCTACGTCTAGCGAGTGCAGAGTCCTCTCAGCCGGCGACGAAGGCGACGGGAGGAAAACTGGCAACACCAAGGGCTTGTTGAGGTGGAAGTCCGACGGCACCTTGGGCATGAAGGAGGGGTGCGTCCTCAGCACTACCCTCGTGTCGTGAAAATTCAAGTATGGAGGCTTGCAAGACAGGGCCTGGATCTCTCCCACTCGTCGTGCAGAGGTGATGGCCACGAGGAATGCTGTCTTCCACGACAGAAACTTCAACGGCACTGAATGCATAGGTTCGAATGGGGTCCCCATGAGCCTAGTTAGTACCACGTTGAGCTCCCACGCCGGGGCAGGGGCCTTCACCGGCGGGAATGATCTGAACAGTCCTTTCATAAATTCGTTCACCAGACGATGAGACGACAAGGACGCCCGTCCTGTAGTTCTGGTGTAACGTGAGATGGCAGCCAGATGTACCTTGATGGAAGCGTGAGATAGGCCTGCCTTGGCCAAGGACAGTAGGTACGGCAATACTTGAGGGGCCGTAATCCGCAGAGGGTTAATCTTCTGTGCCCGGCACCAGATAGAGAACCTCTTCCATTTGTGCCCGTTCCACTTGAGAGTTGAGGAAGCCCTGGCCTTTGCAAGAACCTCTCTGCAATCGGCCGGGATGTCGTATCCTCCAAACTCTAGCGCTGCAGGAGCCAGGCCTGCAAGTTCAGCGACTCTGGTTCGTGGTGAAGAATGGCGCCTCCTTCTCTGGAGAGAAGATCTGCGTCCGTCGGTAGCTTGACTGGTGTGGACGCTGACAAGTCCAGAAGGTCCGGGAACCAGATCTGCCTCGGCCACACCGGTGCGACGAGGATCATCCTGCACCGGGACCTCTTGAGCTGGTTGACGAGCCGGAGTAGCAACGGCAACGGCGGGAATGCATAAAGGAACAGGCCGTCCCAGGGGAACGAGAAAGCATCGCCCATGCTCCTCGGTTGGGGAAACCTGCTGGCGAACCTCCGGCACTTGGAGTTCGCCGCCGTTGCGAAGAGATCGATCTGGGGTTTGCCCCATTGTCGGAAGAGTCGGTCCACTTGATCCTGGCGCAGTTCCCACTCGTGGCACGAGCGCAGCTCCCTGCTGAGCGAGTCGGCGATGGTGTTTTTTATCCCTGCCAGATGAAAGGGTACCAGAAACATCCCTTGTGCGATGGCCCAATGCCACAGATCCTGGGCTTCCTTGGACAGGGCAGGGCAGGGGATCTGGTTCCGCCCTGCTTCCGAATGTAAAACATTGTGGTGGTGTTGTCGGTGAAGATCCTCATCACCTTGCCCTTGAGGGACGGAAGGAAGGACCTGAGGGCCCAGAATACTGCGCACAGCTCCAAGATGTTGATGTGGAGAGTCTTCTCCCCAGAGCACCAAAGGCCTCTCGCGTGGAGGCTCCCGGTGTGAGCTCCCCAACCTTCCAGGAAGGCATCCGTCGTCACCGTCACCTGGTGGGCTGGGGCTAGGAAGCCTGTTCCCGCCGCCAGATGAGCGCGGACACCCCACCATCGTATCGCCTGGCGGAATGTTTCATCGAGCGAGATCCTGTCCTCGAAGCTGCCCGTCGTCTGGATCCAGCGGGCGTCGAGGAATTCTTGTAAGGGCCCCATCCGAAGTCTGCAATGGGGCACCAGATAAATGCAGGAGGACATCATTCCGAGGAGGGACTTGATAGACCTCACTCTGGCCACGTCCGTGGCCAGTAGATGTTGCACCTTTCCTAGGATGGTCCTTATCCTTTCCTCTGACGGTGAGGACCGCCGCGCCGCTGTGTCGAGCTGTGCTCCCAGAAACAGGGCGACTTGCGACGGGACCAGGTGGGATTTTGGAAAGTTGATGGAGAACCCCAGGTCCGTGAGCAGCTGGACGGTCTTCGCAGTGTGTTCCACGGCAAGCTCCCTTGTCCTTGCCCGTATGAGCCAGTCGTCCAGATAGGGGTAGACGTGGATCCCCTGCAGGCGCAGCCGCGCTGCCACCGGTGCTAGGCACTTGGTGAACACCCTGGGCGCTGATTTTAATCCGAACGGGAGGGCCTTGAACTGGTAGTGCCGCCCTTGGACCACGAACCTGAGGAACTTTCGGTGTCTCTTTAGAATGGGGATGTGGAAGTACGCATCCTCCAAGTCCAACGACGACAGGAAGTCGCCCTCCTCCAGTTGTCCCAGCACGTGCTGGAGGGTGACTATCCGGAACTTCTGTGCCTTGATGTATTTGTTTAGTCGTCGCAGGTCCATCATGGGACGCCATCCTCCTGTCTTTTTCCTTACGAGGAAGTATCTTGAGTAAACTCCGGAGCCCCGAAGCCTCTTCGGGAAGAGCTTGACGGCACCTTTCCTGAGCGTCGCCCGTACTTCCAACAGCAGTTGCGGGACGTGATTTTCCTTCCTGGCCACGGGAGGAATGCGGGGGCACCTCTTCTGGAACTCGAGGGCGTGCCCCAGGGCCAGGGTGTCTAGCACCCAATGGTCGGTGGAGATGGACTCCGACGAACTTCATCAGCCGGCCTCCCACCGGGGTGCTTCGGCGGGGGCCCGACCCGACAGACGGTTCAATCCTGCTTGGAGGCCGCTTTGCCTCCTTGACCACCTTGGCGACGACGGCGGGATCCACCTGACTTACCGCATCCCCTATAGGCCTCCTGCGACGAAGACCTTGCCGCTTGACGGAAAGTAGAGGCGCTGCTGCCGGCTCCCTTGGAGGCACCCTGTCTGCCTCCGGAACTCCGAAAGGACGGCCGTCGTTGTTGGAGGACACCCAGTGCCCAGGCCGTCTCCGTGTCTGTCTTGATCGCCTGAAGGGATTCATCAACCGCCTTGCCAAAAAGGTTGTTCCCATCGAAGGGCATGTCCAAAACCTTGGTCTGAACGTCTTGGCGGAAATCCGTCACCCTGAGCCATCCTCGTCGTCTCAGGCAAACGCTGTTGCCCAACTGACGGAAACCGGTGTCGGCGATGTCCGTGGCCACCGTAATGGCATGGTCTGAGGCAATCTAACCTTCCTGAAGATTTTCAGGGCCTCGACCCACTTGGCATCCGGAAGGAAGCCCAACAGCGGGGCGATCTTGAACCACAACTCCCTGTCGTAGCGGGCTACGATGGCCAGGGCATTGGCTGCCTTGATGGTCGTCGCTGCAGATGAGATGACCCGTCGTCCCATCCAGTTTCCTACCCTCACCGTCCGGAGTGGAGGTTGAAGTCGAGGCCGATGCGCCCCCCCCGCTTTCTTCTTGGCCGCTGCCGAAACTACCGAGTCCGGGGTTGGTTGCGCCCTAAGGCATAAGGGGGCAGCATCGGGGACCCGGTACTTCTTCTCGTACCGGTCCCTCTTCGCAGGAGCCATGGCAGGGTTCTTGAGGAGGGCGAGCCCCTCATCCCAGATATCATCTAGAAGCGGTACGGCGAGGACCGTCTTCCTTTTAGCCTCGCGCTGCTGGTAGAGGAACCCCTCCTTTTCCTCGGGGCAGAGCTGGAAGAGCTCGGATGCCCTGGAGATCATTGCATGGAAGAATCCAATCTCGTCGGGCGGGGACGCCCGGGCAGGGGGAGACGGGGAGCACGTCCCGTTGTAGCCTCCGTACCCGTCATAGTCGTGTCCATGCCTGTATCATCCCTGTGGGTAGTGGACCGGGGGGAAGGCAGAGAAGGCCGCAGAGGAGGGAGAGGAGGCCTAGGATGCGTCGTCCTCCTCTTAGGCGGTGGGCTCCCCGAAGGTCCTGGCTCCGGATCCTCCGTCGGGTCTGGCTCCTTCGTCGGGGGAAGGGGCAACCTAGTCCTTATCTCCGAGCATAAGGACTGGATGGCTGACAAAATGGCCGCCGAGGTGTCCTGCGGCGCCGGAAAAGACGGTTGTGAGGGCTCTTGAGGAGCCTCGTCTGCGTCACCGTCGCCCTCGTCGTCGCCCTCGTTGGGATCCCTCCTGATGGGTTGGGTCTCCTCCACGACTTGGATGAGCTCCTCTTCAGAGGTCGTGTCCGTATCCACGAGGGCCACCAACCTCTCCCCCCCTTTTTCCAACGAGGACTTTGTGGGGGTCTTCTCGATGGGCCTGAAAGATTACTCCCTCCGCGGTGGCAGGGAGACTCTGGTACCTGAGGGCGCCTCCACTGGTGTAGCCTCCACAGGCTGAGCCAGGGCCGCGGCGACATCCTCAATCGAGGTCCTAGCAGGGTGAATCACGGCCAACGTCACCTTCTGAACGCCTGGAGCCTTCACCTTCGGGGGAGGGTCCGAGCCTCGCTCCCCTTCTGCCGGAGTCTTCGAGATCGACTGGGGCCTCTCCAGAAGCTTCGCCGGGTTCTTGGACTTCCTCTTATCCGAGCCAGAGCGTTGGCTCATGGTCGATGGCGCCGGGGAGGGTGCGCCCTGCCTGGCACCCGAGGAGCCCGACCGTTCGGCGCTCCCGGTGCCCGCGGTACTTAGCCTTTTGTTGGGCCCCCGTCGCCGGGGCACCTCAGAGGACTCAGAAGACCGCTCGGACTTCTTCTTCTTCTTCTCGCCTGGCAGGCTCTTACCTTCCAGCCAGTTGGCGAGACGGAGGTGGCGATCTTTCATGGTCCGCTCTGACATGTTTCCACAAAACGCGCAATCCTTTTCCTTGTGCGTCTTGTCCTCATGGAGACAGTAGAGGCATAACGAATGCTCGTCCTCCTTGAAAACGTTCTGAAGCTGGCATCCCGGGCAGGTCCTGAAAAACTTCCCAGGCGTTGAGCTCCCCTTCTCCTGGGCCATGTCCGGTGTAGGCCTCGGAACTTCTGGAATCCTCCAAAAGCGTAACTCGATGAAATCTTCACCCTTGAGGGGCGTAGAAAACTCCGAAACGGATCCCTGTTGATCGGAAGTAGAAACGGTGGAGCTGGAGGCTCCTAACCGAAAAAATGAGAAAATCTCCTGAAAAAAGCACGAAAACGCAGCAAAAGCTCGAGAGCTAAGCACAAGGACTCCCAACACTTGAACGTGCGGTAAAACTCTGAGGATGGCTGCCAGGGGCGGGGCTTAGGGAGAGGGCAGTCATTGGCTGGGGGCAGTATGACCCAGAAACCAGAGATTGGTTACTACTGAGAAAGACAGATCAGAAACGAAACCGATACTGATTTTTTTCTATACCGAGGATTCCCGGCCTGACGACAGGTAATATTCATGAGCATGTGAATCCAAGCAAGACCCCATGCTGGAGGACAACAGCATTCACGGACAACACCATTCACTTTTGCTAGATTTGTCCATGCATACAAATAATTTGAAATCCTGCCTTTAACTTGGGTGCTCTGAGGCAGGGAACGTCCCAACGATTCATGGTATATGATGCAGTGTAAGGTTACCTTGTATTGTAGCAGACTGCTGGCAACCACTTGTCTTGCAGTGGAAACTCTGAATGTAATGAGGTCTCGGCTGAGAATGTAAATGGGATATGCTGGTACTGATATGAGTGACCCCAATTATTGAAATAATTCTTTCTGTAGGATGAACTAAAGTAATTTTCACATCCAGACCCAACTATTTGATCATCTCCATCATCCTAGTAACCACCTCTTCAGCTGCAGATCCAAACAGAGGACCCCCGAGAAGGGACTGGAGGGAGCCTCTCAGATTCTTTGATGCCAATCCATCCTTAGGCCAGTTAAGCGTGCCCAAAAGGATGGGCTATCGCGAGACTGTGGGAATAGAAGCTAAAAGGCACTTCTGCAACCTCTTTCACCGCCTTATGAACTGCATAGGTACAGCAAAGCCTTGCTTCACAATCGCCATGAGATCCTCATAATTGTCTGCCGGGGAAAACTGAACTGTTATCACAAGAGTAGGGTGTTCACTTGCTGCTCTGAAGGTGATAGCCAAGTTAGAGCATACTTTATTCTAACTATAATCCATGTGTCTGGTTTTCTTGTCTGGAGGGGCAGACAAAGGATTGGGAGACCAGCTTGTTTGCTAAAACAGAGTTGGTCTACCATTTCCACAAACTTTGGAGGACGGACCAACTGCTACATACACTCCAGCACAGATCGGTGCAGAGTTTAGCCGAGTGTTTGGTGTTCCGTGGGTCAGGGCCGAGTAGGACTAGCAGCAGTTGAATCACTTTGTTAATACACCAGCAACCTGGGGTCACATCCTCTCGAAGTAAGTTCCGGAGAGAATGGGTGTGAGCCTTTCCAGCAGGCAGTGCTATAGTGTGACCATAACTGCACCACCTGTATTGCTGTATGGGATTGCCGTACAAAATCAACTTTCTGACTTGGAATTAGTTCCTTAAAAAAATCACGGCCGTAGGGCTGCAATTGGTTAGCCGACTACCTGGAAAATTGCTTGCCTGATTTCTTTCAAAGAAACTATCCCGTGTACCAGAAATTATTCCTTGAGCTTCAGCGGTGCATACTGTTTTTGAGATCAGACACCTCTGCAGTGGTTACTGCGGGGCTGCGGCCCTTTGAGCCACAGCTGTTAACACTCATTTTGGAAACTCCCGCTTTGTGTGCTGTGGATACTGGGGTTATAACCCTTTGAGCCACACCAAGAGCTGGGATCTGTTATCTTTTTTCTTGCCTTTTAAACGCCCTCAGCGTTGGTTATGAGTTCATTCAGCCCCCCTTTGATGCATGGTCTCCGCAGCGGTAAATGTCCAGGGGAGCCGGAATTTGGCCGAGTGAGGGACTGATCCCCTGTCCAGACAGCATTAATATCATCCTAACAACTGTTAAAAGCATCTAAGGAGCCACCCCACCCCTGGTCCCCTGCCCTTGCAACAAGATTCAGCACTGCTCTCAAATACAGAGAGGGGGGGTGCTTCCTCCATAAAGACTCCCTCAATGGAGCTTACAAATGGTAAAACCATGGAAGCACACCTGGGACTCACATACTCTCCAAGTCAAGTGGATCCAGAGGACTTGTTGGACTGTGCTGACTAACATTTTGTTTGACATTTCAATACTAACCCCGTTGGTATTCCTTGAACTGTCTAAACTGGTTTGCTTGTCACTGTGGCCACATTCATTAGACCCTCTGGTGATTTGTCCGGGGACGCCCCAATGGATCATGGAGGAAGTGTTTTTACATACATCTACACGGGAAGTGGTGCTCAAGTCTCAGGGCTCTCTCCTAATCAAGTGGAAGCCCGCCTCTTTTTTAACCAACCAGGTCCCGATTCTTCTCAATGCTATTCTCCACTGAAATGCACAGGTACTGTGCAGAATAAAGTTAATTAGTTCTTGCCTCCCAAGAACTGGCCAGCCCTTGTGTCAGGAGGAGCCCATAATTGATGCATTTTCCTTCCCCGTTCTTTCTAGGATCCTGGATACGATGGACATAATCTGCATGAATTGCGTGAAGTGCGCCCTATCCTAAAAGATCTTTATGAGAAAATGAATTTTATCGAAGGTTTTTTATGGCTTCAGGAATTTACAATGTTAATGGTGGTAAAGTTTGTGGCAAGCCATTCTGCATTACCTGTCTAGAGCCTCCCAAATGACTCATTTGGACACAGTTGCATTTGGTGGGGTCCCTGTTGTATCCCTGGTGTGTCAGCTACTCCGGCTATGGTCTGTGCATCACTGCAACCAGTTGTGGAACCCGTGCTGCAATCTGTGGCTGTGAATCAGCAAACGGCAACTATTCTGGGTTCCTCCTGAGGGTGCGTGGACCACGGCCGAGACCGAATTGTCAAGAGAATCCCTGCTTACTCTTATTATTGCCTCCAATAAAAAAAAAGAAAAAAGAAGAAACCTAAAAATGTGAAAAAATCTCAAGCCATGTTTAGTCCAAAATAAAGGCTCCCTTAAATGTTTACGGTCTGTGAAAGCACAGACCATTGAAGTCTTCCCTGAAGACGAGACTCCTCAGGCTTTGCATGATGAAGGCCGAGAAGTGGCCATTTTGTTACGGAAACCAAAGGCGCCGGCTACACGGAAGAGGGGAAACAACCATGACCAAGTGCTCTAGTTTGCACTCCAAAAAGTCAAAATAACAAGCCAAACGGCTTAATTACAGCTTTCTTAAAATCTAAAGACTTAGTTGTGATGGAAAATGTTGTTAACCTCTCGATGCTTTCTACTCATTCTATTGAATCTGCAGAGAGTGATTCCAATCAGACATCAAATACCGTTAATGAGCCGCTGGATGGTTCCCTGAGCCTTGGGGGAAGGGGTGGGAGCTAGCCTACCTTTGCTAGCTGAAAATGTGCAGGCCACAGTAGTGTTAAATACAACTGCCTCTAATTGTGTCCCTGCTGCCTGCATGCCCCAGACTGCATTGGATGGATCCCCCCCCCCGCCCTCCCTTTATTACTATGGAAGAACAGAGGCTTGGAGCCACAAGGGAACGTGTGACATTTGGTTCTTTGGACCATGCTCCTCTGGAACCTAAAGGCCCAATAACTACGGCACCCTTCAAGCTCCCAGTAAGAGGGGAGGTAGATGAGGCAACCTCACTTCCAGCTCTTGGGGACCAGTACCAATTTGGGGGAGAGCTTAGTTTATCTCTCAATAAAATGTACATTTAAGGTCAACACGGTTTACCTGCTCAATCACCAATATATTTTGGCTTAGTTCAAAGAAATTCCATCTCTATTTATTGACATCTAGGGATATTGTAAGAATTATTTTTGTGTACTTTACAAGGGTGGACATTGTAAAAGTGGGGTTTCATTCCCATTTAGTTGAGAATTTGGTTATGGCTGAATCAGAGAAGTTATGTAGCATGGATATTTGCTAACTGAAGTATGTGAAGAATTGCTCCCTGTGAAAGAGAAATCCCTAACCGGGGGTCTTGACTTAATTCCCTATGAACCCCTGCTAGTTTGTATTTGTATTGTATTTGTATTTATTGTGTTTATATAGCGCTTTAATCCAAAGCGCTTTACATTATAACAGAATACATAGAACATTATAACAGTAGAAGCAATATACATCAGGAATCAAACCAATAAAAACAGTAAGTAGAGCAATTAATCTGTGAGGGAGGAGGGAAGGGGTGAGGAAGGGAAGGAGGAGGGGGACACAAGGGGGTATAAGGGTATAAAATAAACAGTAGTAAGGGAAGGGGCAGGGTAGAGAGGTTCATAGGAAAGATGCGAGGGGAGGAGAGAGAATTTCAGTCTAGTTAATTTTAAAGTGTCCTCCATTTGTTCTACTGGTGCCTGACCCTCTATATACAAAGAGCGCACAGTTGCATACGATTGGGCTCACGTGAAGAACATAAACAGGGGAAAAATGGTTCCAAATGAATCTGGCCATGCGATTGCCTTCATGGAACACGCAAGGTTTTTACCATCTTTGTTGTAATGGACTGCTCTGGGATGAGGCAGACCTAATTTTCCTACAAGAAACCTTTATGTTAGACATCCCATTTGTGGGCTGGTTTCTCATTTTACATGAGCCTGCCCAAAAAAGGGCAAAAGGGAAGACCTTTTGGTGGCCTATTGACAGCCTGTCGATTTTCACCAGATTCTAGGGTTGAAAAACTCTTAGTGTGTCGTGGGGATATTCTGGGCATTAAGATTACTTGGTGTGATGTTGCTGATCTTGTCTGGAAGTCGCTGGTCTTGTTAAATGTTTATACAATCCTGCCTCTACAAGCATTGTTGACTTATCTGTAATTATTAAGTGCATTGAATTATATTGTGCTTCTAAAGAAACCGATCTGGCTCTCATGGATGATATTAACAGAGAATGTCTAGATGCTACCTGGTACAATCAAGTCCATAACTGGCAATGTACACAGAACGGCAGAGGAAGGGGCAGACTGGTACAGTCTTTTCTAGACAAATGTAACTTAACACATTTGAATGGTAGAACAGATAAGAGATATTCCGCCCAAATATATCTGGCCTATCGGAAGCCGACGATCAATACTAGATTACGCGTTTATCTGGGACTCTATAGTGACTAGTTTTCATGGTTTAAATATTAAAGATTGCCAGGAGAGTGACCATTTGCAGCTTAGATTATCATGGGTAGGGTTTAACAATGGGGGGCACACGTTAAATTTCTCTCCCCTCATCGAGATCAGACCACGTGATCATGCAGTCTTATGGCAACCTAAAATAGCTGATCGCTTTAATATTAAAGTAGAAAAGCACGTATTGGAGGGAATCTTCATTGACAAGTCCCCGGTCACGTTTGGCTGCCACCTACAGACTATATTGCAGGTTTTAATACCCAGTCTATGTTGTCCCAAAGGACGTCATGTCCTGTTTCTTCCCACAAATATAACCTAGCTGTTAGCTTAAGAAAAAGAAAACTTAGACAGAACATCAGGCAAGCTAACAAGTCAGGCCCTGCAGCGTCCTATGCTAATAAAAAAAACAAACAGACTTATCAAAATTGGCTAAGGGGCCACAGGTACCTGCTTTTGCAAAAAGGCACAGTGCATGTTATCCGCATTGAACACAAACAACTCAATCAAGAAGGCAAAAAAGTCCAATGATCCGGGCCCTGATGGCCTAACAAATCTCACTCTAAAAACAGCACCTCGGTTATGGGCAGAGGTTCTATTGCTTTATAATGTAAATTAGTACCCGGTGTGGGTACACGTAATGTGATTGGCTCGTTTCCAAGCCATATCACGGTGTGATACTGTGGACTCACCTACATGCCTGCGTTTGTTCCCGGCTGGGGGGCGTGGCACCCTTAGCCAATGCAGAGGCTCAAAAGGGGGCAATCCCCGCACCGAGCCTCCCCAAGGCTGCCTTCGCCCCCCGCCGGGGACCCGGGTATGTTTTTCTTTTCCTCCACCCCCTGCCCCTCCAAACTATCCCGGACTACGTTTTCCCTTTCCCGGCGTGTATTTTATTTGACTTTTTTTTTTGTTCGTTTTTTTTCTGCTCCGAAACACGGCAGCGTTTCGGAACAGAAAAAATGCTATTAGCACCCCGGTCTAACGGGCCGGGGTACTAATGGCTATAAGCGCCTCGAAGGCACCGACGGTAATGTCCCCCCGGGGCTTCGTTAAGTAACGGCCCCGGGGGCATTACCTGGGGCAGTATTGGCTCACCGTCTCGTGGCTTATTGCCACAGTACTGATGCGTCAGTTATTTCCATCCATCTGAAAGGAGGCAATGGCCGTAGTGACCTTTAAAAAGGGAGATAGAGAGGACCCTGCAGACTACCGCCCTATCTCTCTACTTGATGCCTCGTATAAAATCTTCGAGATTTTTGCTGCACAACCTTGAGCAATGGATGGAGGATTCTGGGAAATTTGACATCAATCAATCTGGTTTTAGAAAGGGGGCCAATACATCTCTTAACTGCTTCTTCATTTGGTTATTAACTAAAAAAGGGCTTCTATCAAAGCGCAGTCTGTACGTGACCTTCTTAGACATCACAAAGGCAATTGACTGTGTAAATCGTTCGCACCTATGGAAGATGCTAAGGGAATGGGGTTGCCCTGAATATCTGGTTAGTATTTTGGAACATCTACATACATATATTCGTTTGAAGGTCAAATTAGATCAAAGGGGAAACTATACTGAATGGATTTAAGCAGCATGTGGTGTTCGGCAGGGCTATGTGTTAGCGCTGTTCCTATTTAACTTACATATTCTAGGGATAGGAGCAGCCTTGGATATTATTGTTGCAAACCCACCGAAACTGGGCTCCATTAAATTGCAGTACCTCCTTCATGCAGATCCAGTTCTGCTGGACTACATCGCAGTGGGAGTGAAAACTTCTTTGACGGTGATTGATCAATATTTTAAGGATTTGGGTTTGCATATTAATGTTCTTAAATCCAAGTTCCTTACCATGAATCGGCAAAAGCAGCTGCCGGGTAGAAGAAACTTTGGTTGAATTATTGATGGTCAAAAAATTGAGGCGGTATCTGAAATCAAATATCTTGGCGTAATTTTCAAATCCAAGAGCTCATTGGTCCTGGCAAACCAGGCACTTAAGCTAAACGCTGTCTCGCCCGCTTCCCAACTTTGAGTTTTTGACAACAAATGCAGTCAATTCTCTCTTGCCTCAGCGATTCTGATGTATAATCAGATCCTGGTTCAGAGATTGATTTATGGAGCTGAGGTAAGGGAAGAAGGCCTTTTGTGGTCCAAAGTTGAAGCAACAATTTGGAAGTGTTCTTTCCCTCCGATCGTGTATTACTTTGGCCGCTATTCAACACATCTTGGGCATGGTTTTGCTAGACGCCATGATCATTTGGCGTAGATTACAGTTATTACGCAGTATTCTATTTCCTCCTGTTGGTACCCTGTTTAAACAACTAAATGTATCCGTCACTTGAGGTGATTGTACTATTTTGTACTATTTTAACCTAATGGATTAAGGGGTCCATGACCATACTCATGACCAATGATCTATCTATATCTGACCTGGAATATACTCCTTTTAAGGTCAAAAGGAAAATTTATGAAAATGATTGGATTTTGAATAGAACCCAGTTAGAAACATAAAATTTTTGAACACTTTCCATATGACATTAAATCATTAAACAAAATACAGCAATGTCTTACCAAACATCCTGCAAAGAAATCCAGGACTTTCTGGGTACGATTGAAATTAAATCTCTTTTCGACTAAGGATGTCTTGGGGCCGCCTAGTAAACTAATGCTGACCAATCTTGCCGGCACTGTTTGAAGGTGAATGAAACTTTGATACATGTAATAATAGAATGCATTGCACTTTCTGACCTTTGCAATCAACGCTTGAATCTTATTTTAGAAATAAGGCTTTTTTAATTTATGAACATTTGTGGTGGACTCTCCTTGTAGAACTCAATGAGCATCTTGCGATTACAATAATTAACTTTGTAAAAGACCTGTTTTAGTTTCGCTGGTAATGATGACATTTTGTGAGAAATTCTATTTTTAACTTCTCTTCTATTTTAGTTTGAATCAATGTTTTACCAAGTGTTTTTTTTATACAAGAACTGATATGTAATGTATTGTATTGATGTATGTGTTCACATTTTTATTGATGAAACTAAATCATACAAAATTAAAAATAAAATAAAAATTGGGAGACGAGTTTAGGAAAATGCTTCTTTTCTGGCTGCAGTGACTATGAAGGAATCAACCTTGAAATGAGTGAATCAGACACGGGCCCGGTAATTTTCTTTATCCCATCTCCATTTTTGAAAAAGGTTTACAGGGGCCTGGAAAGTCTCTGTACTAGGCCCCAACAAGACTGATACCAACGGAATCCCTCAGCTGCAAAGTTTCAAAAGCTATAGATGTCACTTGTCTTGCGGGGGAAGAACAGATATTCAGTTTTGATGCTACCCTCTTCTAGATCTCTATAATTCTAAGGCTTTACCCTGTTGGATAAACTCCTTTTGGGAGAGTTGGGTGTCAAAAGAGGATAAATTGGACCAGGCCAAAATATCAGTTGTCCAAGGTGTTGCGACTTCCTAGGGTTTAGCATCACTAGGTGGAGATGGTGGCCTAGCCGGATACAAGGGTTTTTCGCAGGTGGTCTTGGTCTTTATGCTCCTTCTCATGTATTTTGCACCCTTTCAAGGCTTCAGATTGACTAGAGGTGCAAGCAGAGATTTGACGCTAACATCTAATGTCTTGACATCAAAGAAGTATGCTTTGGGGTTGGGGAAGTTAATGTCTTAGTGCCGGCCATTCGGTCAACTGATGGGGGAAGTAGGTCAATGTCAGTTGTGTTACTGTCGGCGGAGAGGCAGTCGACGTCGGTGCTGATGGCAAGCATGACACGGGAGTGCTGTTTGGAGACTTTTTCCACAAGGATATAGAAAAACCTCAGACGACACTCCGGGAGTTTCAGAGCAGAGTTTTCAGTACTTCCAATGCCCAGAGCTGCTTACTTTCAGCAGGTGACAGAGCCTTGTTCCTACTCATCCTTACCCGTGGCGCTCTCCTGCTGTGCCTGGTTATACCTCCGAGTGCTTATACCCTCTCTATCCTTAAGCCTGTAATAACATAGTTCAAGCAAATATTACACTCATGGACAGTGTGACCATCAGGTAGATACGCAATGCGTAAGGCATGGTCCTCTTTTTTTTAGACTTTGTCCCCCACAGGAGGCCTATTTGAGAAAAATGAATCTTGGCGAAGTAGAAGAGAAAGGGTGAGCACAAATGTTGATAAAACCTCAATCAGACAGAAACCTCTTATTGGGTAGCCCACAGCAAAAGGGGTCATGTGAAACTACAATTTTGCACACAAAAGTGTTTTCAAATAAAAAATGTAAAGAAACTAAGAGTGTGCTCTTGGGTCTTTCTTCACAAAGTTGAGAAAAAAAAAAAGAACAGGTTGTAACGGTCACTGGCAAGCGGGGGAGGAGGCATAATGGATGTCAGGAACTCTTCAGTATTTGTATATTTGTATATCTGTATTTGTATAGCGTGCCTGGCCCAAAGGCATCTGGGCGCTCATCTTGATATACGACACATATTACAGATTAGAGTAAAGGCAAGTCAGGAAGATAATACAGTCTATATGTGCAGTACAAAATATACAATGTAAGGGTGAGGAATAAATAACAGTAATAGTACAAGACAATACAAGTTATATGTACAACATTGCAGGGTGTAAGCCGAGCGGTGGCAGCAAGACGCTGCAGGCTCAGACAGTGGGAGGAGTGTCTGAGGCAGAGAGCCACAGTTTGGTTTTACTTTTGAAGGAGTGGAAGGAGGGTTCCAATCTAAGAGGGTTGGGCAGTGTATTCCACAGTTTGGTGGCTAAGACCTGGAAGCTAGTCCAGCCAGCTTTCTGAAGTTTAAACTTGGGGAGGGCAAGGCAGTGGGCTTGTGCGGATCTGAGGTTGGGTAGAGGTACAAGGTGTAAATCTGCTAGTCAAATAGCTGGGAGCCTGGTTGGCTAGGCATTTGTGGGTGAGCACAAGCGCTTTCAGGGAGATTCTTTGAGCTACTGAGAGCCAGCGTAAATTACATCTGGTGTCAGATGTGGTGGTTCCTAGGAATGTTTAGAGGTGCCCGAATGGCATTGTTCTGTGTGACCCAAAGTTTATTTAGGTTACGTTGGCTCGTCCCTAGATATAGGGCATTGCAATAGTCAATCTTA
Source organism: Ambystoma mexicanum (assembly GCF_040938575.1). Classification (NCBI taxonomy): domain Eukaryota; kingdom Metazoa; phylum Chordata; class Amphibia; order Caudata; family Ambystomatidae; genus Ambystoma; species Ambystoma mexicanum. The sequence continues at coordinate 647,843,424 of NC_090923.1, forward strand.
GACATAATGAGTGTTCTGGCAAGGATAGTGCAGTTAGCAGTGGTGAGGAAGGGACGGCAGGCGGTAATAAGTTTGCACATGTAGGTGGAAGCTGAGCTAACTGCATTGGTTTGTCTGGAGAGTGATGGGGTGGAGTCGAGGTATATGCCTGACGTTTTAGTGTCATTCGAAACCATGATGGTATTGCCATCGATGGTGAAAGACTTGAATGAGGGATCGAGTTTATTAAGACGATAATGGGAGCCCAAGATGAGGATCTCAGTCTTATCATTGAGGCAAAGCTCATGTTGTGCCATCCATGCCTGAATCAACAGATAGACATTGTTCAAGGATTTAGTGTCCACTGTATGGTCTCCGGTGATAGGGATGAGTATCTGGGTGTCATCGGCATAGTTGGTGTAGGTGACACCCAGGTAGTCAAGAATATCGAAGAGTGGTTTTGTAAACACATTGTCTAGTGTTGGTGAGACACAGGATCCTTGAGGGACGCCACAGGTAACGGGTGAATATTCTGCAGAGGCTGAGAAGACCCCCCATACCTCTATTATCAAGGAAGGATCTAGTCCAGGATGTGGCCGAGTCAGAAAAGTGGACAGCTGATTTGAGATGCTGGCAGAGAATTTGGTGGCTGACCAAATCGAAGGCTGCTGATAAGTCTAATAGTAGTAAAAGGGCTAGTTTCCCACTATTCTTTCAAGTCCTCGATTTGAGTTTTCAAATTGATGAGGGCAGTTTCCGTGCCGTGCCTCGGGCGGAAGCCAGATTGCCTAAGGTCGAGAAGTTTGTTAGATTCCAAATACTCGTTGATCTGTAGGTAGGCAGCGCGGTGCAGTATTTTGAGCAAGAAAGGAACCGTTGTGATGGGCCTGTAATTGGTGGGTGTGCTCAGGTCGAGGGTGGATTTTTTAAGAATGGGCTAACCCAGGCATCCTTAAGGTTATCCGGGACGATGCCTGTGTCAAATGATGAGTTTATGAAAGCAATGTTGAAGGGGGCTAGTTCATGAGAGGCTTCCTTAATGATCTGGGCTAGGCATGAGTCGCCTTGGCAGAGGGTTTGAGTACAGTTTTAAAGGAACAGTGCTACTTCCTGGCATATGGCCCGTTTAGTTATTGTTCCAGCTTTTATGAATTAGTTACGCTGGGTAATCACTCTAGATATGCTTTTTATAGAAGAAAGTCACAACTGGCCAGATCTTCTGAAATATTTCTATTTTAAAGGGAAACTTTTCGCTCTATAATAAAAATGTGTTTCGAGGTCTAATCCTTCGGTGGACATATTCAGTTCATATGAATATCAATGAAGATCCCATGATAGACAACCAAGTAATTTGCAGGAATTAGACAAAAGCAAAGGAAGGGGTAAATAAAAGGAAAGCTTTTGTGAAGTACAATTTTAGCTTGGGAAAGAATGACATGCATTACTTAGCATTTCTGATGATTGTATCTGCTTAGATTCACATGCTGTGCATATAGTCCTACTTCCAGTGGTAACCATGGAGTATTGCATCTGGTCTTTCGAGAATTGAAAAAGGACGTCGACATGGGCGTGCCTGTAACACTATCCCTACGTGACGTGTAGTGTACCAAAAATCCCTCACGCGTCAAGGTCCCTCCGATTGTATTTTTTCTGCCGCGAGGGAGCCTTATGACTTTTGTGATTGAGTACAGAAAAGAGCGAAAGTAGTAAGACGTCTATGTTCCTTCCATCGGAGCAGCGAGGAAGGGTGGGTGCATGTGAATCTAAGCCGATACAATCATCAGAAAAACAAGTTACTTTTTACCTGGTAACGTTCTTTCGATGGGATGTTCCTCCAACGTATTCCTCATCTTTGATAATTCGTCTCCAGCTTCATGGCCACGGAAACATTTTTCTCAGAGGGCGCTGCGCATTGACGTCCGTCGAATTGGTGTCCCTTGACAGCCACCGTATCAGCGCTGACGTCACCATGCCCATAAATAGCCATGCGCAGCGTCCGTTGCTCAGTTCTGTTTTGCAGCATAAGATAAGTCCTGCATGAATTTGTTATTGACCTTGAAGGAGCGTAAGCTGCAACCACAAGGGAATTATTACTGCGGGGATGGATGGGAGGGCGATAAGGAATACGTCGGAGGAACATCCCATCGAAAGAACGTTACCAGGTAAGAAGTAACTTGGTCTACGAAAGGATTGTGTCCTCCAACGTATTCCTTATCTTTGATAGACTCCCATAGCAGTGGTGTGTAATTGGAGGTGGGAGTAAGAACGCCATGTTTCCCTTTAGGAATGAACAGAATGCAATACGGCTTTGCCAAACCTAGTCTCTTGACTAGAGGAGGAATCCAGGTTGTAAAATCTTGTGAAGGTATGTGCAGACGACCATGTGGCAGCTGCACATATGTCTCGAACCGGAACCCCTCTTTGGAGGGCCGAAGAGGCTGCGATACCCCTGGTTGAATGAGCCCTAAGATTTTGAGGAGGCTCTTTCCCTGCTAGTTTGTAACATTCCAGAATGGCCAAAATAATCCAACTGGAAATGGTACGTTTTGTTGTCGGTAGTCCCAATTTGTGCCCTGAGTAACCTACGAACAGTTGGCCTGCTTGCCTAATCCTAGCAAGTCTGCGGATGTAAAAGCTTAAAGCCCGCCTTGGGTCCAGCCTATGTAGCCTTTCTTACTCTTTCCCCGGATGGGGAGGAGGATAGAATGAAGGTAAGGTAATTTTCTGAGTGATGTGGAATTCAGAAACCACCTTTGGGAGGATATCAGGCTTCACCTGTAGGACAACTTTGTCTTTATGAAAAATTGTATGAGGGGGTTTACAAGATAGAGCTTGTAATTCACTCACCCTTCTAGCAAATGTTAGTGCCACTAATAAGATAGCTTTAAGGGTGAGAAATCTTAGCGAACAAGAGTGGAGTGGTTCGAAAGGATTACCCATCAGGAAATTTAAGACTAAATTTAAGTCTCATAAGGGAACCTGGAATGGTCTTGGAGGATAGACATTAGTTAATCCCTTTAGAAATTGTATTACTAAGGGTAATTTGAAATACGATGGCTCCTCTGCAGTGCGCTTGACGATCGATAGCGCTGCGAGATAGCCCTTGATAGTGCCAACTTGAAGGCCTGAATTTGCCAAATAGAGTAGAAAGGATAACACTGTTGGTGTACCACATGAAAAGGGGTCGATATTCTCTTCTCTACACCAGCTGCAAAATTTGTTCCAACGGCAGCGGTATCGAGACTTTGTTGCTGGCCTTCTGGCCGAAAGCAACACCTCCATGACGTCATCAGGGAGGTCCCAATCCTTGTATCTCAACCTTTCAGAAGCCAAGCGTGAAGGTTGAGGTTTCTGATGTCTGGATGGAGAACCTGACCTCCCTTCTGTGAGAAAAGATTCTCGAGTGGAAGGCGAATTGGAGGGCAGATGGACGTGTCCAGAAAGTCCAGGTACCACGTTCTCCTGGCCCAGTCTGGGGCAATTAGGATCATGGTCCTCCGGAATCTTTTCAACCTCCTGATCATTTGAGGAATGCCAGGGACTGGTGGAAACGCGTACAGGAGTGGAAACTCCCAGTCCACTATGAACGCGTCCCCTAGAGCTCGTCTCGGGGGAAATTCCCTTGAACAAAACAGATCGCACTTCCTGTTGGTACTGGTGGCAAACAGATCCACTTGAGGGGTTCCCCAAAGGGTGAAGATCTCCTGAAGGACTTCCTGAGCTAGTTCCCACAAGTGGGAGACTGTGCCCTGCCTGCTCAGAGCGTCCACCGTCAAGTTCTTCTCTCCGGCTAGGTGAGCTGACGATAGAGAGATTCCTTCTTGAATTGCCCAAAACCAGAGCTGCATTGCCTCTGCACAGTGGCACTGATCCCACGCCTCCTCTTTTGTTGAGGTAGTGCATGGCCACTGTGTTGTCCGTCATTATCAGGACATTTTTTCCCTGTACTGATGGCAGGAAAGCTTTCAGCGCTAGTCTGATCGCTCTCAGCTCCAATAGGTTGATGTGTAGTCTGCACTCCGATGGAGACCAACGACCACTGATGGTCAAGTCGTTGGCATGGGCTCCCCACCCCGTGAGTGAGGCATCCGTGACTACTGTTATCTCCGGTCATGGTTGCCAAAACAGTTCTTTCAAAATGTTCTCTCGATAACCCACCATTGAAGGTCTCAGGCTACCTTGTCTGGAATCCGAAGGAGATCTGTCATTTTTCCTGAGAACTGCGACCACTGGGTTCTTAGTGCCCACTGGAGAGATCTCATTCTCAGGTGAGGCTCTGGCACAAGGAAGATCAGGATGCCATGAGGCCTAGTAACCTCAAAGTGGGAGGCTAGGAGATGTTGGGCATTTTGAAACTTGGTGACCATCTGCAGAATATCGTCAGCCCTCACCTCTGGTGGGGAGGCTTTTCCCAGAGAAGTGTCCAGGACCGCTCCGATGAACTGGAGTCTCTGTGATGGTATCATCTGTGACTTCTTTAAATTGAGGGAGAAGCCCAGTTTGTGAAGGAAGTGGCAGACAATCTAGCTGGATCGGAGCTTGTTCCGAAGATACAGCCCTGATCAGCCAATCGTCCAGGTAGGGGTAGACGTGGATCCCTTCCCTCCTTAGACTTGCAGCCACTACCGACATTAACTTGGTGAGGACCCTCGTGGCGAAGGTCAGCCCAAATGGCAAAACTCGAAATTGAAGAGAGCCGCCAATTGTGAACCGAACCTTCAGGTATTTCCTGTGTTTGAGATGGATTGGCACATGGAAATAAGCATCCTGGAGGTCCAGAGATACCAGCCAGTCCTGGAGCTGTAGGGCCTGAAGAATCTGAGAGAGAGTTACCATCTTGAACTTGTCCTTCCTGAGGAACCTGTTAAATTCTCGTAAGTCCAAGATAGGTCTCAGTCCTCCGTCTTTCTTCGGTATGAGAAAGTAGTGGGGAGTAGCAGCCCTTGTCCTCTCCACTACAGGTACCGGTTCTATAGCACCTTTCTCCAGCAGGTCTACAATTTCCTGCAAGAGGAGCAGATCTGGAACTTTCAGAGGGATGTTCCCCGGTGGATGAGACTGAAGAATGCATAGAAAAGACAGGCAGTAACCTTGGGCAACTGTCTCCAATGCCCAAGCATCTGACGTAATAGCCTGCCATTCCGTCAGATGTTGAGTTAACCTGCCCCCTACTGGTGTCTTGTGAGGAGAGTCCTCCAGTTTGGAGGTGGCTGATTCAGATGCCAAGGGTAAAGAGGCACCTGCTGCTGCTGCGGATTTTGCATTTTTAACCCGTCCACCTCTGGTGAATCTTTTCTGACCCCTTTGAACCGGCTGTCCTCTGCCTCTTCCGAATGCGGAATAGAAGCAAAAGGACTTACCTCTCAAAGAGGTTCCTGAGGGGCGATATGGTGTCTAACATATTGCAGCTCCCAGGGATTTTGCTGCTGCCTTTGATGTTTGTAGCTTTTCTAAACTGTCATCCGCCTTCTTACCAAACAAAGAAGAGCCGTCAAAGGGCATATTCAAGAGTCTGCTTTGCACGTCTGGAGCAAAACCAGACTTTCGCAACCAAGCAAATCTCCGGGTTGTTGTACTTGCCACCATGGCCCTGCTGATGCTGTCAGCAGAATCGATGCCAGTTTGAAGGGATTCGCACATTGCGTCTTTACCATCCTTTATGATGTTTAGAAACGCTTCCCTTTCTTCTCCCTCTGGGAGGCAGTCAGCCGCTGATGAAGCACACTCCCAAAGTGTATGGCTGAACCTTGCGAGCGTACAAGTAGCATTGATGGATTTCAACGCCATGCTACATGCAGAAAAGACTTTTTTGGCCATAGAGTCATATCTCTTCTCATCCTTGTCCTGAGGAACAGTAGGGTAAGCAGATTTACTACCTGATGAAGTTGCTGCCTGAACAACCACTCTCCGGAGTTGGGTGTCTGGATAAATATTCAGGGTCAGCAGTAGACACCCTATATTTGGCTGATAATTTTTTGTTAACCGCCGGGATAACCTCAGAGGTTTCCCAGTTTGCCAATATTTTCCTTTGTAATGCCGCATGAAATGGCACCACAGGATCCTCCTGTGCACCTTTAACCAAAAGGTCTGCGAGGTCGTCTTGCTGAAAAGCAGGTGAGGGTGTAGACTACCCCATAAGACAATGCATTACTTACCGTAAAAGCATTTCTGATGGTTGTATCTGCTTAGATTCACATGCTGTGCATAGGTCCGACGTCCAGTGGTCACTGCGGAGTATTGCATTTTGTTTTTCGTAGTCGAAAAGGGGACGTCGACAAGGCGTGTCTGTAACACTATCCCTATAGTGACGTGCGTTGTACCCACAATCCCTCACGCGTCGAGGTCCCTCTGTTTGCATTTTTCTGCCCTGAGGGAGCCTTCTAGACGTGAGCGAGTACAGAAAAGAGAGAAATATAGTAGAGGATGTCTATGTTCCTTCCATCCGAGCGGGGAGGAAGGGCGGGCGCATGTGAATCTAAGCAGATACAACCATCAGAAATGCTTTTACGGTAAGTAATGCATTGTCTTCTGATGTTTGTTAATCTGCTTAGAATCACATGCTGTGCATAGACTAGCGAGCAGTACCCGGAGTTGGCGGTGGGTTATGAGAAGGAACAGTAGAGAAAAGATGTCTTAATACTGCCTGTCCCACCTGGGAGTCAGATCTAGAGTGTGCATCTAGACAGTAGTGTTTTGTAAAGGTGTGCACAGAACTCCAGGTAGCTGCTTTGCAGATGGACTCAAGGGGAACATTTGCAATGAATGCTATGGAAGCCCCAGTGCCTCGAGTGGAATGTGCTCTTGGCTTGAAGGGTAGTTCTCTCTTAGCAAGAGTGTAACAGAGAGTGATGCATTGTACAATCCATCTAGATATAGTGGACATAGAGACTGCATCTCCTTCTCTTCCTGCTGCCACCGAGACAAAGAACTGATTAGTCTTTCTCAGTGGTCTGGTTCTTTCCATGTAGAACATGACAGCTCTGCGTACATCTAGTGTATGCAGACTTTTTTCTCCCAAGCTGGAAGGGTTTTGAAAGAACGTTGGTAGTTCTATAGATTGGTTTACATGAAATTTCGAGATGAATTCTGGTGCAAACCTTGGGTGTGTGCGAAGAACCACCTTATCCTTGTGAACTGATACGAAGGGGTCTAGTACAGAAAGAGCCTGTAGTTCACTTACTCTCCTAATGGAGGTGATAGCTTTTAGGAAAGCAGTCTTAAGGGTGAGGTATTTAAGAGTTGCCTTGTGCATGGGTTCGAAGGGAGTGCCCATGAGTCTAGAAAGTACCACGTTTAAGTCCCATACGGGAGCTGGGTTAGCTATCGGGGGGTGTATTCTCTTTACCCCTTCCATAAAGGCCTTGATAACTGGTATCTTCCACCACGACACTAAGTTGGGAAGTGGTGTATGCAGAAAGTGCCGCTAGGTGGACTTTAATGGAATTAAACACTAGACCTGAATCCAGTAAATGGGTCAAGTACAGAATAATGTTAGTGGCAGAGCAGTCAACCGGGTTGATGTTCTTACCTCTACACCAGATGACAAATCTTTTCCACTTGCTAGAATAGCAGTGGCGAGTATTAGGTTTTCTGGCTTCCCTGAGGATGTCCATACATCTCTGAGGGAGATGTAAATGTCCAAATTCTATGATCTCAGGAGCCAGGCTGCTAAGTTCATGGTCTGAGGGCATGGATGCAGTGTCCTGCCCTTGTCTTGTGACAGCATGTTGTACGGGCAGGGAAGTTTCATTGGGGGAGATAGGGACATCTCCATCAAGTGAGCGAACCATGGCTGCCGGGCCCACATTGGGGCTACTAGTATCATGGTAACCTGCTCTTGGTGCATCTTGTGCACCACTCTGTTGAGGAGGGGAGTCGGGGGAAAGGCGTAAACAAATTTCCCTGACCATTGAATCAACAGACCGTTCCCCTTGGACTGGTTCTGGGGGTACCTGGAGGCGTAACTTTGGCATTGTGAGTTCTCCAGGGTTGCGAACAGGTCTATTTCCGGGAAACCCCATTGCGTGAAGACGTCTAAGACGAAGTTTTCGTGTAATTGCCATTCGTACTCTTTGGGTAGGGGGAAGTCTCTGCTGAGTTTGTCTGCTAGCAGATTGAGTTCCCCTGGTACATGTTGTGATAGTAGGAACATGTTGTGTTTGAGAGCCCACTTCCATATATTCTGGGACAGCTTGGAAAGTCCTGGAGAGTGAGTGCCCCCTTGCTTGTTGAGATAGTGCATGGCTGTGGTGCTGTCTGTGAGGACCATCACTGTCTTTCCTTGTAAGTGTTCCTGAAAGGCTTTCAGTGCTTTGAACACTGCTAACAGTTCCAGCAGGTTTATATGCTTGGATGCTAAGCTCGGAGTCCACACTCCGTGAGCAGTCTGATGGGATAGGTGAGCCCCCCATCCTGTAAGGGATGAGTCTGTGGTTAGAGTGGCTTCCACTGCGGGTGTGGCAAAAGTTTTCCCTAATAACAGGTTTTCCTTTGTCCACCACCGCAACGAGAGAACCAAGGCCTGCGATACCACCACCAGATCGTCCCATTGTCCGCTGGCCTGACACCACTGGCTGTAGAGCCACTCTTGCATTGGGCGCATGAGCAGGCGCGCGTGAGGTACCAAATAAATACATGACGCCATCATCCCTAGCAAGCGCATTGCTTTGCGTACCGTGACCTCTCGATCTGCCACATATTGGGGGATCTGAAACAGCATGTTTTGGACCCTCTCGTTGGAGGGGAAGACGAGGCTGTCCTTTGTTCGAATTAGAGCCCCTAGGAATTGTTTGATTTGGCTGGGGTCTAAGCTGGACTTCTTTTCGTTGATGGAGAAGCCCAGTTGGGACAAAAGGTCTACAGTCCTTTGGGTATTGGAGAAGCATGTTTTGTAAGAATCCCCTGTTATGAGCCAGTCGTCGAGGTACGGGTAAACCGGGATGGATAATCTGCGCAGGTGGGCCGCTGCCACTGCCAGTACTTTCGTAAATACCCTTGGTGCAGATGCTATCCCGAAGGGTAGTACTCTGAACTGATAGTGTTTGTTCTCTATCTTGAACCTGAGGTATTTTCTGTGCGCTGGCAACATTAAAATATGAAAGTATGCATCTTTCATGTCTAGTGTTGTCATGTAATCCCCCTGTGATAACAGTGGGATTACTTCCTGCAAGGTCACCATACGAAACTTTTGGGGTTTGACAAAGTTGTTCGCTGGGCGCAGATCTAATAAAGGGCGCATGGTTAAGTCCTTTTTGGGTACAAGGAAGTACACTGAATAAATACCTTCTGTTACCTGAGATAGGGGGACAGCCTCTATAGCTTCTTTTTTCAGTAGCTCTTCTACTTCTTGAAGAGGAATAGTGAGGTGTTCGGGTGTCATGCGTCGGTTCCGTGGGGGTCTGTATTTCGGGGAACCATTGAATTCGATGCAGTATCCGTGGGCTATGGTGGATAATACCCAGCGGTCTGACGTTATTCCCTCCCATGCTGAAAGGAACGATGTTAGCCGGCCCCCGACCGGTGATGCATGGGAGGGGACCCGAATCTTTGGGTCATTTGTTGGTATTGGGCGTGGGGCCTTTAGGACTGGAGCCGCGCCCCCTTCCTTTGCCACGACGTTGGCCTCTTTGACTGAACTGGGTGCTTTGGTTAGAGGGCCAGTTGGTAGCAGAGTAAAATTGTTGTTGGCTTTGCTGCTGGCGTTGGCCACGAAAGGAGCGTCTATTGCCATAGCTGCGTCTGTTAGGAGGCCTAGAAATTTGGTCAAGAGTCTTGATGGTATCAAACTCCTTCTTTGCATGTTCTAGGGCCTCATCAACTGCTTTCCCAAACAGATGTGTTTGCTCTATGGGCTTATTTATTAGGGAAGCCTGGGTTTCTGGCTTAAATCCCGAATTGCGCAGCCAGACATGGCGTTTGAGAAGTATTCCCTGAACCAGGGAGCGGCCAGCTGTCTCTGCGGCATCTAAGGAGTTCTTTACGATGCCCTGGTTTACAAGAGTTCCCTCTGATATAGTAGCCAACAGGCGTGAACGCAGGGGTTCTGGTGCATCCTCTGCTTCGCTGCGAAGCTTGCTCCACTGTGCATCTGCGTAGCTAGCTAGTAGGGAATTGTTATTCGCGATCCTGGTTGAGAAGGCGGCGGATGTCGTGATTCTCTTCCCAAGTGCATAGAGCTTCTTGCCCTCTTTGTCAGGTGGTGCCTCACTAGTAGATAGTGGTACCCCCGCTCTCTTTCTTGTGTTAGTCACTACCAGAGAGTCTGGAATAGAATGTCCCCTGATGTACAAAGGGTCAGAAGACGGAGGGCTGAAGAGCTTTTCTATCCGAGGGTTGACCCCTCTGACTAAGGCCGGATTGGAAAGGGAAGGAGTTATTCTTCTCTTTATAGAAGCCAGGAGCGGAATGGACTGGCTGACCGGGGCTTTTTCTTTAATAACCTTTTCTACAAAGTCTATGTCTGGAAGGGTTTCCCCTGTGTCTATTTCAAAATGCGCTGCTGCCTTGCGCAATAGTGCATTAAGTGAAGGCTGGTCATCTATGGGGGAGGTGTTCCCAATAGGTGAGTCCTTGGGAGGAGAAGGATGAAAGACATCAGGGTCTGAGTGCACTGATGGGGAGTGCCAGGGCTGTGAGGTAGCTGTATCTTCTTCAAAAGCTCCTGCGCTAGTGTAAGGGTCTTCTTCAAACCTCTCCTCCTCAAGTTCTTCCTCTCCATCTAAACACTCCTCATCTTCCTGGAGGTATTGCTCCTCTTCAGTGAGGTCATATGCATCTGTAGAAGGGGGGAAACAGCCTAGGAATCTTGACCCTAGGGTCATCCTGGGTCCATTCTCTTGGTCTTTTGGGTGTGGGTGGGTTTTGGCTACCCAAAAACCTCTTTTCCATACAAGAATGGAGTCTTTCCAGGGTCTCATGGGGAACCCCTGAATAGTCTACAGGGGGGAAATCAGTGTTTTCACCTTCAAAACGCTTCGAACACTCCCACAACGTCGACGAAAGGTTTCCGTCGCCCTCAGAAAAGCCCTCCGGTAGTTCAGAAGTGCCTTTAGATGGATGGGGCAGTTCCTGGCTACTCTTGTGCTTTTTCAGCGTTTCTATATCCTTGGGTGCGGTATTCGACGTTTGTTTCGTCGTCTGCTTACGTTTGTCCTCGGAAACAATTCTCGCCAGACTCTCGACGACGAGTTCGTCAGTCGAGGGTTCTGGAGTCGGCGTTGCCTGCGTTGCGCGTTGTTTTTCGACGGCCGCTCTATGGAGCGTTACGTCGGATGTTTTTGAGGAAGCGCCCGTATTAGATAAAAGCCCAATCGCTGGTCGCGGCTGCGTTTGCTGGTGGGGCTTGAGACCCTTGCGGTCTGAGGTCGACGCCGGTGTGCCCTGCGTCCCCTTCGGCGCTGGTGGATCCTTCGTCCTGGACGAAGAAGAGCCGTGGGTTGTGAGCTTAGGCCTATGGGGTCTGTGTGCGTCCTTGTCGCCGGGGTGTTCATCCCCATAAGCAGGGCGTGAGCCGAGCCCGTCGGGGCCGGGGACGGACGTCGAGGAGCGCGAGCGCTCCTTCTGGGGGTTAATGACTTCCGTAACGGATGTCGAGTTATCACCCTCCTCGTCACTTTCTGTAACAGCGGCGGGTGAGGAACCTGACTTCGACATCGCGTAGTCTGCCCACCTCTTAACTTTCCGTTCTTTAAGAGTTCTTGGTTTCAAGAGCTTACAGGCCGCGCAGCTGTCCTCTTTATGATCGAGGGGCAAGCAACGATTACAGAGCTTGTGTTTGTCCTTCCAAGTGTATTTGCCTCTACAGCGTGGGCAAAATTTAAAAGGTGTCCTCTCCATAGCTGAGGCAATAAAAACTGGTGATAACAATCCCAAGGGAAAGATAGGGGAGAAAGAAAGATTCTCGACGAGAAGGTAAAAGTTGGAAACCCCCACTCTCCCTACTGTATGTTGGCCGGCGAGGCCTGGCCACGTGTTCGGCAGCGCCGAAGGATCTCCTCCGTCTCTTCTCCTCCGTCGAAAACTTGCTTGGCGGAGAAACAGCTTCACAGCTAATGTCGAGGGGAGGGATCTTTTAACAATAAGTATATATTAAGGACAGAGGTCCGTAGTAATTGTTTAGCAATGTCTCTCTAGGAGCTCCGTGTAAGGCGACCATAAGCTGGGCGGAAAAAAACAATCTGAGGGACCTCGACGCGTGAGGGATTGTGGGTACAACGCACATCACTATAGGGATAGTGTTACAGACACGCCTTGTCCACGTCCCATTTTCGACTGCAAAAACAAAATGCAATACTCCGCAGTGACCACTGGATGTCGGACCTATGCACAGCATGTGATTAAGCAGATTAACAAACATCAGAAACTCTATTATCCTTGCCATCAAGGTTCTATAAGGGGTTTCAGCATTTCTGGGGAAGTGTCCAACCCACTTGCTTCATTTAAGGATTCTTGGTGGTCTTTTAACCTACCTTCCTCAGAGGCAAATTCCTCTGGTACAGGAGTTGCAGATCCCTGCAACACAAAAGGTCTTTCCTGATCCGAAATCTCCCCTTCCTCATAAATAGATAAGGCTCTGGAATGATCAGCTCTTGGAAATGGTATAAATCCCATTTCCAGAGCAGAAGGGGCCAAATTCGTCATAATTGGCTGAGAAAACGTTGACGTCGTAGACTCAGACGTTAAAGGCTTCGAAGCCATCGAAAAAGGCGTCGAGAAAGTTGGTAGAGGCCTCGAGGAACTCGAGAGTATCGGAATTCTACTTGAGGTTGTCGACGACATACTTGTGATCGAGGCTCTGGGTATGGCCACTGGCTGTGAGGTGGCTGTGGGTTTGTCTTTTCTCGGCGTCGAATCGACTTACCTGTGCGTTGAAGAACCCTTCGACGATGGCGTCGAAGACGTGACCTTGCGTTTGCTCGAGGGTTCGTGGCGCTCTCGAGTAGCTTCTTTTGCCAGGTGCTGCGACTCGGGGCATTTTGATTTTTCGGGTCTTTCACCCAGGGTATCACCCTCAGTAGTCTTCGAGGGGGTCGAGGGCGCTTTCTTGAAGACACTACGCATCTTTTTCCTGAATTCCTCCCACTCAGCCCGAGAGCTATGCTTTGAGGGGCAGGAGACCCTTTTCGGGGAAACGGAAGACGACACCGAGGAAGGGGATCTTCGACGTCTTTTTGAATGCTTAGATCTCGAAGAGTGATGGGAACTGCTTCGACCCCTAGAACAAGAATATCTTTTGTGATGGCGAGGAGATGAATGTCTCGACTCCGCCGAGGAAACTTTCGAAGAAGTTTTAACTGCCTTACCTCTCTCGAGCTTCCCTTTACGCTCCTTCAAGGCTTTTGCCGTCATGGACATGCAGTCCCCGCACTCCGAACAATGGTGCTCGACTCCCAGGCACCACAAACGGATCCTGTGAGGATCCGTCAACGACATTTTCTTTCCACAGTCTCGACATTTTTTGAAGCCGGACCGTGGAGTCATCGGTACGGATGAGGAAGCCATCGAGTAAGAGTCGGTATTTTCGAGGAATAATAAAGTATATTTGACTGAAGAACTGAGCAACAATATTCCAAGGCACCACGAAGCGCGGAAAAACGGAACTGAGCAACGGACGCTGAGCGTGGCTATTTATGGGCATGGTGACGTCGGCGCCGATGCGGTGGCTGTCGAGGGACACCGACTCGACTGACGTCGATGCGCAGTGCCCTCTACTGAGAACATTTTTTCCGAGGCCAGCAAGCTGGAGACGAATTATCAAAGATACGGAATACGTCGGAGGACACAATCCCTTCGAAATGCTTTTACGGTAAGTAATGCATGTCGTCTGATGCTTCTTAATCTGCTTAGAATCACATGCTGTGCATAGACTAGCGAGCAGTACCTAGAGTTAGAGGCAGGTTGTGAGAAGGAACAGTAGTGAAAAGATGTCTTAGTACTGCTTGTTCCACCTGAGTATCAGCCCTAGAATGAGTGTTTAGGCAATAGTGTTTTGTAAATGTGTGTACAGAACTCCACGTTGCCGCTTTGCAAATGGACTCTAGGCAAACATTTGCAATGAATGCTATGGAAGCCCCAGTGCCTCGAGTAAAATGCGCACTAGGCTTGAAGGGCAGTTCTCTCTTAGCAAGAGTGTAAGTGTGATGCATTTGACAATCCACCGTGAGTTTGCCGATTCAGAGACAGGATGCCCTTCTCTACCAGCTGCCAATGTAACGAAAAATTGGTTTGTCTTTCTCAGTGGTATAGTTCTGTCCAGGTAAAACATGACTGCCCCACAGACCTCTAATGTGTGTAGGCTTCTTTTGGCCATGTTAGTAGGGTTCTGGAAGAAAGTAGGCAGTTCTATTGATTGGTTCACATGAAACTTGGAGATAAATTTAGGTGCGAATTTAGGGTGAGCGCGCAGAACTACCTTATCTCTGTGAACTGTAACGAAAGCGTCTAGAACTGAGAGGGCCTGAAGTTCACCAACCATTCAAATAGAAGTGAAAGCCACTAAGAAGGCTGTCTTATAAGATCCTTGAGACCTGCTTTATGCATAGGTTCAAATGGAGACCCCATAAGTCGGGTTAATACCACATTCAGGTCGGATCCGCAAGCTGAATTAGAAATAGGGGGGGTGAATCCTCTTGACCCCTTCCATAAAAGCCTTAACTAGTATCTTCCACCACAACACTTTCTGTTGTGACGTGGTGTAGGCTGAGCGAGCATAAGTGAACCTTAAGGGAATTAAAAACCAGTCCCGAGTCAAGTAAGTGTGTCAGGTACAATATAATGTGCGTGCGAGAGCAGTCAATGGGATTGACGCCCTTGGAATTGCACCAGATAACGAATCGTTTCCATTTGCTGGAATAGCAATATCGGGTGTTCGATTTCCTCGCTTCCCTAAGTATGTCCATGCATCTCTGAGGAAGTTGCAGCTGTCCGCACTCTATGACCTCAGGAGCCAAGCCGTTAAGTTCAATGTTTGAGGGCACGGGTGCAGTGTCTGCCCCTTGTCTTGTGACATGTTTTATGGGCAGGTAGCTTCACTGGGGGAGAGAGAGAGGTATCTCCATCAGATGAGCGAACCAGGGTTGGCGGGCCGTCATGGGGGCCACCAATATCATGGTGACTGGTTCCTGGTGCATCTTGTTGACTAGGGGAGTCAGGGGGGAAAAGCAAAAACAAATTTCCCTGACTATGTGAGGGGTACCTGGATGTGTAGTGTTGGCATTGAGCGTTCTCCATAGTTGTGAAAAAGTCAGTCTCTGGGAAACCCCATTCTGTGAAAACGCTGGAGACAATGTCTCCGTGTAATCGCCATTCGTACTCCATGGGTAGTGGGAAATCTCTGCTGAGTATGTCTGCCAGAAGATTGAGTTCCCCTGGAACCTGTTGTGACAACAAAAATATGCTCTGTTTGAGAGCTCACTTCCAAATGTTTTGGGACAATTTGGACAGGCCTGGAGAGTGAGTGCCCCCATGTTTGTTTAGGTAATACATGGCCGTGATCCTGTCTGTGAGGATCAGGAACGTCTTCGCTTGCAGTTGTATCTGAAAGGCTTTCAGTGCTTTGAAAACTGCCAACAATTCCAACAGATTGATGTGGTTGGATGCCATGTCCGACGACCAAACTCCCCACCCTATGAGAGATGAGTCTGTAGTGAGAGTGGCCCCACTGCTGGGGTGATGAAGAATTTTCCCTTCAAGAGATTCTCCTTCAACCACCACCGCAGCGAGAGACCACTGGCTGTTGAGCCACTCTTGCATTGGACGCATGCGCAAGCGCGCGTGAGGAACACAATAAATGTATGACGCCATCATTCCCATCAGTCGCACAGCCTTGCGTACCGTCACCTCTCGACTGGCTGCACAGTGCAGGATTTGAAACATGTTTTGGACCCTCTCGTTCGGGGGAAGACAAGGCAGTCCTTTGTTCAAATTAGAGCCCTAGGAACTGCTTGGCTTGACTGGGGTGTAAACTGGATTTCTTCTCGTTGATGGAGAATCCCAGGCTGAATAAAGGTCCATTGTCCTTTGGGTATTTGACAGACATGTCTCGTAAGAGTCCCCTGTTATGAGCCATTCGTCGAGGTAAGAATAAACTGGAATGGATAGCCTGCGCTGGTGTGCTGTTGCCACTGCCAGTACCTTTGTAAATTCCCTCGGGGCTGAGGCTATGCTGAAGGGTAGTACTTTGAACTGATAGTGCTGGTCTTGTATCATGAACCTGAGGTATTTTCTGTTCACCGGCAACATTGAAATATGAATTATGCATCTTTCATGTCCAATGTTGCCATGTAATCCCCCTGTGTGAGCAGGGGGATGACATCCTGCAGGGTGACCATACAAAACTTTGAGGTTTCACAATTTGTTCGCTGGGCGCAAATCTAGTACAGGGCGCATGGTGAGATCCGTTTTGTGTACAAGGAAGTACACTGAATAAATACCCTTGTTTACCTGTAGAAGAGGAACGACTTCTATGGCGCCCTTTTCCTGCAGGGTCTCGACTTCTTGTAGCAGGATGCGCAGATGTTCTGGCGTCAAGCATCTTGAACGTGGAGGTCTGAATCAGGGGGGACTGGCAAAATTCAATGCAGTACCCGTGGGCGAGGGTCTTGAGTGCCCACTGGTCTGTAGTTATCCCCTCCCATGCTTGAAGAAATGAGGTTAGCTGGCCCCCGACCTGGGAGGCATGGGAGGGGACCCGGATCTGCAGGTCATTTCTGGCCTGAGGCCGGAAAGCCTTGAGCGGTAGAGTTCCGGCCCCTTCCCTTTCCATGTCATTGACCTCTTGGGGGATATGGTGTGGTGTAGCTGCTGGTTCCTTGGGGAGAGGACCAATTATTTCCAGAGCCGTATTGGTTCTGAGGGAAACGTTGCCTACGAAAGGAACGTCTCGATTCGCTCCCCCTCCTTGGGGAAGGTCTCTGGGTGATCTGACCCAGGTTCTTGAGGGTGTCATGCTCTTTTTTTTAGCAGTTTTGAGCACTTCGTCTACTGCTTTTCCAAATAGATTAGTTTCCTCCACCTGCTTTTTTTCAGTGAAGCTTGAGTTTCCAGTTTGAAACCAGAGCTTCGTAACCATGCATGTCTCTTCAGGAAGGTACCTTGAGCAAAGGACCTGCCAGCCATCTCTGCCGCATCCAAAGTATTTTTTTTAAATACTCTGATTAACTTGCCTGCCTTCTGCTACTGTGGCGAACATGCGAGTCCGCAGCGGTTCAGGGACTTCTTGAAGGCCTTCCTATACTATGGCCCATTGTGCGTCGGCATAACTAGCCAACAAAGCCGTGTTATTTGAGATGCGAGTAGAAAAAGCCACGGCAGCCGTCACCCTTTGACCCAGAGCGTATAGCCATGTGCACTCCTTGTCCGGGGGTGCCTCCCCAGTGGATAGGGGAACCCCTGCTCTCTTCCTGGTTGTAGTTACCACCAGTGAGTCTGGAGTAGCATGGCCCCTGATGTAAAGGGTGTCAGAGGGGGAAGGTTGAAACAATTTTTCTATTCTAGGATTTACTGCTCTAGTTAGGGCAGCAGTCAATAATGAAGGGGCCAACTGCTTTTTGATCGATTTTAGCAGAGGCATAGCTTGGCTGGCCAGTGGTTTCTCTTAAGATGTCATCGACAAAATCTGCAGCTGGTACAGCTTCCTGGGTAGCAATGTGGAAATGTTCTGCTGCCTTCTTTAATATGGCGTACTACGCCATTTGGTCATCAACCGGGAACGCCTGTCAAGCGAGTGTGGTTGGGGGGGAATCCATGCACAAGGCATCAGGTTCCAGTGTTGGATTAGGTGATTGCCAAGGCTGAGGATACCTCAGGTCGGGGTCGTCCCCCCAACCCTCTGTGGGGTCGATATGAACTCTCCTTCTTCCTCTTCCTGAGAAGGATCAAATACTTTTTGAAGTTTAGCCACAAGGGGAAAGGAACTCTCTTCCCGAGGCCTTTTGGGCGTGGACTCCTCTAAGAGTTTTACAAACCTCTCTAACCTATCCATACATCCCTCAAATTTGTCCCTGGTCCAAATAGAAGCAGCAGAGGAGTCTAGGGGTGGAAAAGGCTCTCGTAATCGATCTTGCGTTGCAGAACATCAAGATTTCTCCTTCAACGTTTAAGAAATCCCTCCAGTGCCTTCCGAAAAAGCCCTTTCAGGGGACACACGGTGGATGTGTGCCCATTTGTATGTCCTTAGGCCTCTGCGTGGGTTCCGATGAATCCTTCGGCCTATCCCTGGATTCTGACGAACCCCTAGGTTTGTCCTTAAGTATCGACGAATCCCTGGACTGTTGGTTCCGATTATCCACTGAAATAATCCTAGCAATGCTTTCTGCGACCTCTTCAGAGGCGGAAGGGTATCTAGTTCAGTCCTGCGGTTGCGCGGCTGTCTTCGGTGGAACCAGGGCCTTCGACCGTGGATGCCTTCTTCCGATGCGTCTCAACGGTCTCTTGCGTATTGGGGGCAGCACCCTTCGATTCAGAATGCCCGGTCGCAAGGCACATCTGCGGTTGAGGGGAGGGCTGCCGATCCCGATGACTGGCGAACATGGGCGAAATATTCGGTGAGCCCGTTGACGCTATGGGCTGCTTCGACTGTTTTGGGGGTTGTGTCTTTATTGTGTAGACAGTGTGCGTCCTTGTCGCCAGGGTCTCCAGTCCCCATAGCAGGACCCGAGTCCTGCCCTCCATTGTGTTCTTAGCTCCATACATTTGGATCTTATTCCTGGAAGATCGGTCTCTGTCCCATAAATTCAGACATTAGTTGTTTGGCATTGATAACTTGGTGAATTCATGGACAGTGATGTAAGGGAGGAAACCTTTTGGTGTGGATAACAGGGCCTAACTGTTGTATAAAACAGTGGTAAAAAAGCTGAATGTGTTCAATTGCAAGAGACTAGGGGCTTTTAATAACCAGGAGAACAACACTGCAAAGGTGTACTGTTGCTCAGCACCCACACTCCATCTTTTGTACTGCAGAGTGTATGCCAAAATGTGGTTTAGGATCCACAGAATGGCCCTAGAGAGATTTGGGCTGCCAACACATTTTTGAAGACCATTTGATTTCTTCTAGGGATGATCTCAAAACCTACACAAATATCATCCTTATGCAGCTTGTCCGTGGGAAAAAGCTAAATTCTTTGCAGTGTGTGGCATCCCTATGTGTGTGTTTACAATAGTCTTCATGATGGCCATCCTCAGAGGCATTCCTCTGGCCACACAAAAAATTTTGTATCCCATTTGTCTTGCCAGTTCAGAGCAAGATTGAAATTATTTTTACAAAGGCACTTGGAGTCAGGATAAGAAAAAAAAATCTTCAGAAGAGCAAGAGCTATGTTTTGGAAGACACAATTCAGATATTTAACATACTTGCATGAGAATTGTGGCAGAGTTTCATAGAGTGATCACATGCACATGGGTAAAAACGAGCCATACTGAGAAATAGGTTCTTACTTAGAGTAAACTTTTATTTTTACTTAAAGATTCCTATTGTCATGTTGGGAAATAAGCATGCAATAAATATAAGCTAAAACACATGGTGAATGCTTGTTAAAAACAAAAAAGTGACATATTTGCTCTTTGTGACATGTAGTATTTAAAACATACAGCAAAATATTAAACATGTATGCCCATGAGAATAAGATTTATATTGCTTTACTGATTAAATAGGAACAAATATGCCCTAGAAAAAATGCAACTGAATAGCTCCACCACTTACCGAATACGTTCAAGGACAGCATCATATAGGAAATCTACAGTAAGGGCATGCTTTGGTACAGAGATTAGTAATGGTTGACCATATAGGACTGTCCCACAGGATGGACTTGCTTGACGCGTTCTCCTTTCTCTAAAGTAGATTTGAAGAGTGAGGCATTCTGACCCATTGTCGCTTGAACTGCACACTTGATATCTGTAGCCGAGATTAAGAAGAGAGATTATAAAACTACAGGGTGAAGGATCAAACAAAGTATTTGAAAAATATACTTAAACTCTGACTTACTGCCTACTTTCCTACTGTTAACTTCCTTGGCTCCAGTCCCACTTCAAATTAATCGCAAGCACAATTGTAGTTATTTTACAAATCTGTTCCTTACCTGTAACTACTGTTCTCCAGCATTGGTATCTTCGTTTCACTGGCAAGAGTCTTGGTACAAATTAACAACTGTATGCCAATATTCAATAGATGGTGATGATGCAACAGAGCTGGGTTATGTTACTGGGTTCAGATACCATTTGCATGGCCTCTTGCCGATTCAGTCCCCGAAGTAATAAGGTCAGGTTATGGTTGGGTTAGTGGGTGCAGAGTTTGCCATTAGATCACCAACGTGAGGCAGCCTGTGTTTGTGCAGCAGGGGCGGCTCGTCCATTATGCACGACAAAGCAGGGACTCACCAATCATCATGGATGAGCCCGGCCAGCCCAGTTTTTTCAATTTATTTAAATTGTCTAACGCGCCACATGCCCGTGGGCCTCAGGGTGCACATGAAGAACAAAAGACAAACAAAAGACAGGGCAGAAGAAACGTGGGACCAGGAGCAAGTTATTCCAGGTTAAAAAAGTGTGTTTGTATGGCCTGTTTGAACACAGTGTATCTTTGGATCTGCTGTATCCGAACTGGTAGTGCATTCCAAAGAAGGGGTCCCTGTACATCAAGGGTGGTACCCCCAAACTTAGCTGTGATAAATCTGGGGTGTTTGAGAACGGCGGCTGTGGATGAGCGGAGGTTCCTCTCATTAGACTTAATGCTAATGCGATCAGACAAATATGTGGGGTTTCTAAGGCTGAGGCACTTGTGCGTTGTGGGCAACACCTTGTGTGTGATGTGATGTTTTACTGGAAGCCAGTGAAGTTTCTTCCTAAAGGTGGTGATGTGGGTGCGGCGAGATTGGTTGAATATAGTGCGCACAGCATTGTTCTGGGCTACCTGTAAGGATTGGGCGTTCGTAGCTGTGGTACCAGATAGACTATGCAATAGTCTAATCGAGAATTTATCAGTGCTGAAGATAGAAGAGCACAGTTTTTTTCAGCGATGAATGGGCGATATATCCTATTCGCTTGTTAATTAGTTCGCAGCTGGACCTATGGTAGAGACATGAGATTTCATGGATAGCTCTTCATCCAGAACAACTCCTAGGGTCTTCACTTTCTTTTGGACAATGATGATGTTATCCGCAATAGGAAAGCTAGCGTAGTTAGTCAAGTTTGGTCTGAGTGCTTTTGGAAGACACTATCAAGTGCTCAGTCTTTATCATTTAAAGCCAATGAGTTGCAGGCGATCCAGTTCTGTATGGCTTTGTATATGTTATTAACGGTTTCTGTGTCTTTTCTATATAAACCACTCAGTTGTATCACTACCTGCGTGTCATCAGCGTAATTCGGATAGTGAACTCCCAGTTTACTCAAAAGATCGAGAAGGGGGCTGATATATAGATTAAAAAGTAGAGGCGACAAACAGGAGCCCTGTGGAACTCCACAAGTCTGAGAAATGGGGGGAGTAGTGATTCTTACCTACACAAACCCTAACCATTCTGGGGCCTATAAAGGAGGCTATCCATCTGGATGCTGTCGTGGAACATTTGGCGACCTCTCCGAGCCTAGACACAAGTAAGTTGTGATCAACCAGGTCAAAGGCTGCAGAGAGGTCAAGTAGCATGAGCAGAGCGGCTTGGTTTTTGTCTGCTATACCAGCCAGGGTAGATTTAAGATAGAGCATGGCCGTCTCGGTTCCATGACAGGCTCTATAACCCGACTGCCGTGTGCCGAGGATTTTATATTCCTCGACGTGAGCTTTTAATTGCAGATATGCAAGTTTGTCCAATATCTTGAGGCTAAAAGGCACGTTTGTTATGGGCCTATAGTTCTCATTATTAGTGGGATCCAGGTTTTCTTTTTTTAATAATCGTGTTATCCATGCAGATTTTAGCAGGTCCGGTACTAGACCTTCATCAAAGGATAGATTTATCAGTTTGGTAATCCATGGAACCAAAATGTCAGTGGACTCCTTAAAGATACTTGTCGGACAGTCATCAGGACAAGAGGTGGCCTTGAGATCTTGTATGACTTTGGAAACTTCTTTTTCAGTGTAGTGAGTGAAGGAAAATAGAGGGATTGTGCTTTCCACTTTATTAGGGGAGATTATTCCAGAAGGAGTTAGCACCGGCGCTACTTTGCCGAGAGCTTTCTTGATTTTCTGCTTATGTGAGTCGATTTTGGCTAGAAATGCGTCATGAATGTTCTGATACCACTTATCTTTGATGATATTATTAGCTGTTGGAGGATGGTCATGAAACTCTGCTAGGATTTTAAATAGCTCGCCAACATTGGATTGTGCATTCACGATCCTATTGTAATGTGTGGCTTTTGCCTCAACAATACGTTTTTTATAGGGTGCAATGGATTTTTTTGTAGTCAGCTAAGGTGTTGTCATTTGGATCCTTCCTCCAGGCTCTTTCGAGAGCTCTTTTTGTTTGGCTGGCGTTGATGTTGTCGTCAGAGAACAAGGTGTTCTTTATGGTTTCAGTCTTAATGGTCTTCATTTTTATAGGCGCAAGGTCGTTGACTACTTCTTTTATATTAAGTAGCAAGTGGTTGACTAATTCAGATGGGTCATCAAAGTTAGATATGGGTTGAAGCTTGGATGACAGCTGTGTGGTTAATTTAGAGGCGGTTCGATTTTTTGTATGCACTTGCATGTGTTAGGTTTTGGGGGACTGACAGGCAATGTAATTTTTGCCTGAATGAGAGAGTGGTCTGACCATATGCATGGAGTGACCAAAATGTCAGAGATGTTTGTGTTTTGTGATATGAGCCAGTCGAGGGTGTGCTCACTTTTTTGCGTGGCAGAGTTAATCAATTGAGTGAGACCAAAAGAGGTAATAGTGTCCATGAGGCTGGTACCTACTTTGTCACGTTGGTCATCAACCCAGTGATTGAAGTCGGCCATAATAATGACAGGGCACTTGGTGGCGCAGATTTGAGCTAGCAGATCGCCGAGCTGCTCTGCAAAGAGAGGCATTTCTCTAGTATGTTGAGAGTTGTGTATGAGGAAGTTTTTATTTTCACCCATATTGATTCACATCCATCTGGGGAACTATGAGGGATTTTGTGGCATTCGAGACTGGACTTGCACATCAGTGCAACTCCACCACCTTTGCCTTGTAAGCGGTCAGCTCTGAAGAGTGTATAATCGTCTGGTGTGGAGAGTGTAGCTTGGGTGGGCAGGTTTGGGTTAAGCCAGGTTTCGGTTATTCCAAGGAAATCTTGTTTGTGGTCATTGACAAGGTCATTGATTTCAACACCATGTTTGTGTAACTATCCTGTATTGAGTAACAAGAGGGATAATACCAACAGTGGTGCGATATTAGCACCTTTCGTGTTGCTGTAGCGCATTGTTTTGTACAGGCACATAAAGGCAGCCGGAAGAAAGTGTGTGTAAAACTTACTTGGGAAAAATCAAAGTCCGGTCTAGCAGGAGCAAAGCAAGTGTGCCGGCGAGCTGCAGCGATGAACGGTGAAGACCAGCGCCGGCGCTGAAGCGCCTGGATGATGAAAAAATACCCAAAGGAGTCTTTGGAAGTGTAGTTTCAAAGGACTACACGCAATACAACACGACAGGCATACACAAGAGTGCTTTGCTCTCAGCCACACAATCAATAACACACAGGTAAGCCCCCAAACACACGTGTGCAATGAATCCAAAATGCACAGTCAGTTTAGCAAATTAGGAGCAGAATATGGCAAGAAAGTGAAACTGAAATGCTGAGAACGGCGGATAAGCAAGCAAAGTGAAATGGTTTTACTTTTACCCCTAACAGCAGCAGCATTACCTGCAAAGCATTACATTCCAGTGGGAACAGTGAGCACTCCGCAGCTGCAGAAAGCAGCGGATGCTAAGGTCTGAGGCTGGCTTTAACAGAACTGTCAAAGGGAAACCTGTTTAACAGTTCAGAAGTACCCTGGTGAGCATGCCCAATGAGCCATACAAGGCTGGAGGCATTTTGCTTCTTCAGCCTTGCATGGCCCATGCTCTTGTCCCAGAAAAGGTTCGATGTTGATGTGGCATTTTTGCAGGCGAGTCAGCTCACCCTAGAAGATGCCCAAAGGCTAGTTAGGGGTTGGGGAGGACAGGTATACGCATCAGCCAAGACAAGATCACAAGGGGTGGTCATCCTGGTTAAGAGACTACCTTTCAAAATGCTCAGTTATTCTGACAAGGAGTGGAGGATTGTGTCAATCAATGTTAGATGATGTTACCGTTTGCAACATATATGCTCTGACATTGGGGAATGACTCATTTTTTTTATGCACTGGCCCAGCATTTACAGGACCATTGCACGGGACGTATCCTGTTGGGGGAGGTTTTAATGAGGTATTGGACCCACTGCTGGATAGGAGCAAGGCTTTACATAAACAAACAAGGCGCAATAATGCTCTTACCAATTTGATTTCAGAGTTTAATCTGTTGGATGTGTGGAGACTAGAGAACACAACAGATTGAGACTACAGCTTTGGATCTGGTGCCCATGATGCGTATTCTCATATTATTTATGTCCTCCTGACATTTCATGAAAAGTGAGATTGGTGCGCTACATACATTAGATCATGCACCAGTTACAGTGGAACTATCCTTGGACTACTCCTTGAAGAAAATCGAGCATTTGGAAACTGAGTACACTGATTCTACAAGACAGGGCGGCCGTGGAATTCTTCACTAAGGAACCTGAAATATTTATAATTGGCACCTTGGGTGTTGAGGAGAATTCTCTGTTAAGGCTAATTTCCCAAAGCTAGTGAGTCCCCCAGCAGCTTTGCTGGATTTTTGTGGCTTATTATTTTCTCCTGCAAAGAGTGAGACTCTTTCTCCCACTCTTAGACATGATTTGAGGTGTTCCTTTGACTTTGTATGTGTTTTATGGGCTATGGGGTCCTTTACCCCATAGGGCTTCATGTGTTTTTGGTATGTGGGTTACACAGCACCCTCCGTGCAGTAACCCAGGGGTGTCGTAGCGACCCCCCAACATAGACTCCATACCCTGGGACTGACTACTGTCTCCCAGGGCATGTAAAGTCACCATTGGCTTAACTAGTCTTAAATTGTGAACAGAACCAGTACAAACCATCATATTGGGGACGTACTGGTCGGGGCAATTCGATTGCCCCGGGGTCTGTTGTTCGAGGGGGCACTGTCCAGCCCCCCCCGACTGAGTTTTGGCTGGTGGCAGTGGATACTACTTTTTATATTCGACCACAAATATATTCCTATGGGATTTTCCCATTGTTCGAGGCTACCACTTTTTAAAATAGCCTCGAACATACCGCCGGTTTATTAAATTTATATAAATTCACTGGTTGGTATTTTTTGCCGAAACTCTGTTCCAAAATGGCGTTTTTGTTCGCTTCTGTGACTCCAACCCAAGTCGAGCCCTTTGTTCCACTTTCAGCGGGCTGCTCCACAGAAGCCTCCAAAAGTGGTGCCACTCTGTCTGGGTACCACAGGGGGTGGGGGAGGGGGTTTAGGCACCCTGGACTGAGTTGCCTCGCAACTCAAGTCGCACTCTTGTGTGATTGGCACAAGTGGTGAGCCACCCGGCTCACCACTTAGCATGTTTGAGTGACAGCTAGGCTGAATGAATGGGGGTTTTCTGCATAAAAGCAGGGCTTTGGGGACTGGAACTTCAGAAGTCGCCACAGGACCTAAAGAATCCGAGGAGGGAGAAGCCGAACCGACCTGCAACGACGACACCACCAGTGGAGCCCTGCTGAACCGTCTCACCACTTTTCCCGACGACAGAGGAGATCACCAGCCCGGAGAGTCTTCTTCCTTTGACTGGTGAGGATAACCAGTTTGCCCGTCTTTTCGCCTTCCTGGACCATCTCGTGGCCGCCTTGCCCGTGCCAAGCACCCCGGCAACCGGAATACCACGGTTTACCACTACCGTGAATAAAAGGGTAGTACCTTTTAACCGGAGAACTCCGCGGCTGGTTTCTTCCCTGGCAGTGCAACGACCTTCAGCCTTGCTCCACGTCGAGATCATCTCTTCCTCTGGACGACGCGTGACTTGCACCCGCTGCCAGGAACAACTGCCCCCGCTGGAGGATCCTCTCCACTTTAAAGGTACTGTGTCTGCCTGGCCTCCCTCGCAACGGTCTGTGTGGGGTGACTCTTAAAGCCTCAACGTACCACTTGGGTTGGCCCTAGGCTGGCTAACTGAACTTTTCTAAAGCTGAACTAATTCCTTTCTGAACTCCCTGCAAGACTTTAAGACTTTTAAACTTTGTGATCTTGGGCACAGTGGTGTTCTACTCTCTCCAAGAGGGAGCCTGGCCTCTGAACTTTTTGCTCACAAGTAGACTTTGACTTTCCTGCCTTGCTGAGTGCTTCTAAAGGAGTGTGTTGTGTGCTGTTCCTAATTTCTGCATTTTCCCTCCCTTTTTCTTAAACTTATTAGGGTGCCATCTTTAGTTAAGCGCTCACCTCTGTCTGGAAATAAGTGGTGTTAACTAAGACTTGTCTAATAAGGAACAAGGGATGTATATATATTAATAGTGACTGTTTTTGAACTTGCTGATAATAATAGTGCTGGAGTGTTTCTAAGTGTATCTTTAAATAAATAATGATATACTTGTTACCAAAGCTCTGGTCAGTGTTTGCTTGTGCTACTGTATTTTGGTACCTATCTTGTATACTCTATATAATGTCTAACTCTTTTTGAGAGAAGTCTGGCTGCTCAGCCACAGCTACCAGGTAAATCTGGGTGGTACAGACTGCTACCAATTGGGTTTACTGCCAACACCTGTAGTCTTAAGCCTTTTGCAGTGGTCCCTAAGGGAACTGCACAGGTTTCTGCCTAACACTGGGCAGGCGAGCCAGCCTATCCGGTGACTCGGAACACAGGCTTGCACCGCCGGTACAAGCCCACGTTCCAAGCCGCCTGACAGCTGGCTCTGCCCGCTGCCATCTTCCCCCCACCCTTCATCCCATTTATTCCTTCCACCCCCCTCATACTTACCTTTATTCGGCGGCAGAGGGTGCTGCTTACGCATCCGCTCCCTCTCTTCGCCTCCCACAGGGCACCATGAAAAGGGAAGGAGGGGCTCTATACAGAGGCCAGCCTTTCCTTTCCATGTCGGCCATCTTGGAAAAGGAGTTTCCTTACGACAGCGGGACGCCGCGCCCGTTCCGCTGTAGGAAGGAGAATCCTTTTTTTTAGCACCCCAGGTTACCGCTTTGGCAACCCAGGGTGCTAATGGTCTTCAACCCTCCTTCCAGGGGCTGGAACGGAGGTCAATGCCCTGAGCCCTTTTTAAGGACTATTATGAAAATCTCTACTCTGCCGACAAACTGGAGGACACTGCTTTGTGGGTGGGTTCCTTAAACTCGGTTAACATTCCAAAGATGAGCGTCCTTTGAGGCCGGCCTACTCCCAGCAACTGTCCGACATGCACACATTTTGGTTTTTAACTAAAAAGACAAATGCCCCTACTTATCGATTCGCTACAGACCAATGAGTTTAACACGGATGGGAAGATTTTGGCAAAAGTACTGGCATGTCGTTTGGAACAGGTTCCGCCTTAGTGGCTTAATCACAAGCAAACAGGAATTGTGAAAGATAGACATGCATCAACGAATATGAGACATCGTTTGTTGACCCCACATGAAGGAAGGAAGTTGAGGAAAGATGTGTCGGCCCTCTCTCTGATAAAGTACAGAAAAAGCGCTTGATCAGATAGATTAGAATTACCTCCAATTATGGATAAGTTTGGATGGTAGAAAAGTTTATTGGATGGATACAATTGTTGTACACTTAGCGGACAGCTGCAGTCATGACTAACGGATACATTTCAGAACCTTTTGTGTTGCGGAGAAGTACCATGCAGGGATACCTCTTCCGCTGTTGCTGTTTTTCCTTGCAGTGAAACCAGTGGCATCAATCTTGAGAAATGATGGGTGAAAAGGTGTGAAATGCGGTGGAGTAGAGCAGAAAACTTGGCTTCATGCGGATGACCTGCTATTGGTGGTGCAAGATCTTACAGATTTGCTTCTGGCAGTGATGGTGAGACTAAAGGGATTTGGAAAAGCTTCAGGCTACATAAT
Source organism: Ambystoma mexicanum (assembly GCF_040938575.1). Lineage (NCBI taxonomy): Eukaryota > Metazoa > Chordata > Amphibia > Caudata > Ambystomatidae > Ambystoma > Ambystoma mexicanum. The sequence continues at coordinate 647,871,475 of NC_090923.1, forward strand.
TGGTGGAAATCATCATACTTTATCAAAAGAAATCTTGGCAAGGAAGGTTTCCAGTGGTGTCCGACGAAAATTAAGTATCTTGGGATATGGCTCACAAGAGAATTGGGCTAAGTGATGGAGTGAACATGGCATTGGGAGAAATTTGAGCAACACATTGCGAGATGGTCTAAACTTAAACTGATACTGTGGAGCTAAGGGGAGTATGATGAAGAGGTTGGTGGCTCTGAAAAATTAATTATATTTTGGAAATGCTTCCACTAAGTGAAAAGGGGGTTCTGGAGTAGGATGGATGGATAATCTGGTGCAGAATTGTATCTGGGAAAATAAACCAAGGATAAAGTTGTGGAAACTACAATTACTGATAAGAGGCATGAATGTACCCAATTTTGTAACATATTTAGCATTTACAGCGTGCCATTCTTGGATTCTGTGCCGGATTATTGGACAAGGGCGGAAACTAGTATGGTCTGACCACTGGAGCCGAGGGTTGAGACTGCGTCTCTTTTGACAGACCTTCGAAGTACCTGTTGGATTGACTTGTGTAAAATAATGGGCTTGGATGGTCTTTGTTCCAAGAACGCTTCACTCTGGCTGAGTCAGAAGGTAAAACGTAATGGGAGAACGCTTTTCTGGCCCATGTGGTTCCTGGGCAGAGCGAAATGGCTTGTGGACGTGGTGGAGAATGGTGCTTGGATCACTATGACAAAGCTGAGGGCGAAATACAATCTGGAAGGGGATTTGAATTGAGCCTTCCACACACTAAAGGTGGTGTTGGGTAGCACACACACTATAGGGGAGGACAAACCTAGGCGACACCATTTTGCAATTTGCAAGACAGGAACATTTGACCACTACAGTTTATAATCTCTTGCTGGGGGCAAGAAAAGGCAATTGAGTTAACAGAAAAATTATCTTGCAGCCTTACATCTCGCATGGATGAGGCGAAGTAGGAGACAATATGTGAAAATGTACCTCTTGTGTCTCCCAATGGTGGTGAGCGTGCAAGACAAATTAAACTTTCAAATAGAACATTCTGGATGCCTGTAAGGATGTTTCAATTGAATATGCATGTTTTCAATTTATTTTGGGGTGCAGGCACATTACAGTGAGGTTGGCACACATGATTTGGACTGTGCCAAGGTGAGACTATTCTGGAGTGAGGCGTGGCAATTGATCAATCGAATGTTGGGATTGGACCTCTCATTTGATTCTGAAACCCTGATACGAGAGGATGTTCTCAGAAAAGATGTCTAGTCCAGAGCCAGCGAAGAAATGGCTTTTAAGAGCTGCTATGACGGCATTAAAACCGATTCTCAGAGGTTGGAAGTCTGTAAAACATACTTTAACGAACAAATGGGCAACTGAATTCAATAATTTGTCTCCAATTGAAAAAGAGCTGTTCTACAGATAAAGTCTTCAACAGATTAAGTGTAACCTTTATGAGATGATTTGGAATTGATTCATTGACCTGTATCCTGTGCGTTTTTCACTTATTGTGCATACTGAGGAATTCACTTTTTCTGCATTTGGTTATTTATGATCTTTCATTATCTTGTTTTATGTATGGTTGCGCAGTGCAGGTGAATGAAGAATGAATGCTGTATGAATCCTATTGTATGTGTGAGAGCTGTGAGAGTGAATAAAGAATGAATGATGCTGGATGAATGCTGATGCGCGTGTGCGGGGTCCAGTTAACAGGCCCCTGATTGGGGGGAAAGGAGGTGTGGAAGGGAGCACGAGTGATGGGATATTTTGCTGTGCCCTGGTATTCTTTTACTGGACATCAATAGTAGCATAATGAGTGTTTCTAAGTGGCACTGACCCACATTGGTGGGTCCAGTACGGACATGTTTCTTTAATGCGGCATCACATTTTTTACTGGGCAACAAGGGAGACAGTAGCATGTGTGTTCCTACAGGGTAGTGGCCCACACTGCTGGGTGAAGTCTGGACATATTCCTTTACTGTGAAATGGAATTTTGTACTGGTGAAGCCAACATGAGTAGGTTCTTATATATCAATACTGGCAAATATTTGTACTGCCACCATGAACATGTATGGGCACAGCCACGTTTGCTTATACCATCATATATTGTGGGCAAAGGCTGCAAGAAAAGTGGTAAAATGCTTTTGTGAAATTTTGGTGACTTGTTGCATCTATTGGATTATTACATGCGTTGGCCTACAAACCCCATTGTAAACTGTGGCTTTTTAGCCACATTTTCAAAAGAATTTGCTGAAAATGCACATTTTTAACACAATATCATTAACATGTTCTGGGGAAGTGGTGGGTGGAGGGAGAATGTCCCCTTTTAGTTGTTTCGGGCTACAGATATTCAGAGGAAACATTCACACCCCAAAAAATTAACCAGCCGTCACTGATGTGCAGTATGCATTTAGGGTTTGACGAGTATCAGCGTTCAGCAAATTGATGCCTGCTGCCAGTGTGTCGGTTAGTTTAGGGACATGGTGAGGTGGCCAGAGTGGGTGGTCGAGTTAGGGAAGTGTGAGTACTCCATGTGTGATGCTTGTACGGGTGAAGGAAGATGCACTAGAGTTTGGTGGGTGTCGTTTAGGGTAGCAGGTTCTTACAAATGTCATAATACAGCAAAGAATGTCGGCACCATCGATCACTAGTTCTGGGTTAGCGCAGTTTCAGTGAAGGGTGAGCTAGCCCTTTAAATGACCTTTGTGGATATGTTAGACCCCAGTAACATATCGAAAAAATATGCTATATTTTCTGGCAATCCGGGATCAGTTAGGTCTGTTGTGAGTTTCTGCATAGCCGATAAATGTCACAATTTGTTCCACCATAGATTAACGTGAGGTATGTCCTGCTTCAGCCACTTAAAACCTAAGAAGTTTGACTGCAAGGAGTTGTTGTGGTCAACCTAGATCCACCAGAGTTTAGTAGGCAGTCCTCATCTGGCATCCCAAGTAATATCACCCCCATATGCCAAGGGAAGGTGATTTATGGGATGTATTTGATAATCTTCTTTCAAAAGTTCACATTCTTGGGACAATCCCACCATATGTACATTAGTGTGCCCTCTCCCCCACAAGCATTGCCCTTTTAAAAGTTTGGTAACTTATAGAAATCTTTTTAACAGATTGGCTTTGCCATAGCTTGCTCACACAAGCATTCCGAAAGTGGGGGACACTTTTCTTTACTAAGAACTTGCCCTTCACCCAATGAACTATTTAATGGACCTCCAGAAGTGCTCCACTAACTTTTTCTGGTCTCACAAAACTGTATGGAACATTGGTGAACTTTTGGGCACAAGGCCCCATACAGCTTAGCGATGGACTAAAGTTAGTGTTCTATTTCTGTAGGACCTGTAGTGCTGCATACTAATACCTTCCTTTACAAGGGTTTGTTATGTATTTTGCCCTAATCCAGAGATTGCATATATGTATCATGTATTTAGTTGTGTGTGAGATTACATGCTAGTAATTCTTAATAGTGTTATGTGGCCATCAATAAATAAGTCTTTTTATAATAGTTTGTCTAAGCTGTTCCTTGACATTTCATGGCGTACTAATTGAGGACCCCTTACCAGGCTCCCCCCTCCTGAGACTTGGCCTTGACTACAGCTCCCAGAGTTGTCCCAGTCACTGAACTAGGTTGGCTTCATACATCTGTCCCCCAGGCCAGAGTATAGAAATCCAGTCCTAATATCAGTCACATGGACAAAAACATGGCTCAAGGTTCTGCAAGACAGTACTTTTCCAGTCCTAACTTGGGGGTATTCTTGAAGTGCAAGTGGTACGACTTAACTAAGAAGCCAATCTGTTGGATCACATTCCAACGTTATGCGGTCCGCTAGAAGGGGAAAGGAATAGAAACGCAGATTAGGTAAGATTTAGGTACCCACTAAAGACACACTGGTCCACAGCGAAGACTATTGTTGGGAGCAACAGTGGTATGGAGGAGGAAGCTGGAGCTTCAGTCTCCCAGTTTACTTTACAAGCAGTCTTTCCGCTTTGACAAAGTTGAACACGCATGGATAAATACAGCACGTTAGCTCTAGATTGTGGATGTGGAGGTCGCCTTTCCGGATACACTTACTTTTCCCATTTGCAAATTAAGCTTACCTCCGATTTGTATTAAACACCCACCAACGCCATTGATCTGAGGCAGAAAGGTTCTTGCATGATGTTGATCTTTCTTCATCTCTCCTACCCCCATAGAATTTCCGCAATCATGGCCATAATCCTCCCGCACCTACACTACTCTAAATCGCTATAGCTAGGAACACTTACATACAACTGAGAAAGCTCCAATGGATTCAAAACTCTGCAGCAAGGCTCCTCCTTGTAGTCTCCGCCACAGAACACATCTGCCCCGCACTCAGAACACTCCACTGCCTGCCCATCAGCCAAATGGCCTCCTTCAAAGCCACGTGCAGTACACACCGCGCAATCAACAATAAAGGCCTGGAATTCCTCCAAAGCAAACTCACTTGCTACCGCCCAACCAGAAACCTCTGATCAGGCTCCACACACCTAGCAGTCCCTTCCTTTCAAGTTCTCCAGACTAGGAGGTGCCCGTTTCTCTGATAGCACCCACTTTCTGGAACTCCCTCTATAAGGAGCGCAAGGGGAAGGATCACCTGGCCTTAAGGAAAGCCTTTCAAAACCTGGTTGTTCTCAATCCCCCCCACCCTCCCAACTTCACGATTCCCACTCCATGCCTCTCGCCCACACGTCTCATCCTGCAGTTGCCCCACCACCACACACAACCCTGCACACTTCCCCCACCTGCACCTGGAACGACTCTGGACGGTGGGCCAAGTATTGCACTTGGGTTTCGAGGGTGGGCAATATATCGCACTTACAATGCACCTTGGGAAAGTCATGCTGATAATCCTGTGTACAACAATCAGGCACCTCAGATCCATCGCTCAGGATTGGCACTGCATGCAACTCTAAAGCACAAGAGGGTGGGCCATGCTGCTGCGTGTAATCATGAAATTGGGACCTTGTTTGCGCACCAGAGAGAACTAGGGATGGCAATGCTCACTCTGAGAACCTTTCAGAAAGCATGATGCATTCATCTAGCACTTACATCGCCTTCCTCATAAGGTCTAAGTAGGGAGGACAATGCTATTCTGCACCCATCATGCTGGCACAAAACTCCACCGCATACGGAGTCCAACGTCCTGAAGAAGGCCTTGGGTACATAGTATGGGACATTTACAAAGTAATCCAATAGCCTTGGCAAGACCACCATTTTCAACATAGCTGCTCAGCCCATTACTGATAGGGGCAATTTATTCCAGAACCTCAGAGTTCTTAATATCTGCCAGGGTGCTCAGGGTGTTGACGTGTTCTGTCTCCAGGTCGCAGTATATATTCACTCGCAGGTATTTAAACGTGTCCACCGTCCACTGCAGTGTCAAGACTGGGATTGAGTTCCGCCCCTTTTTGGATAAGCTTGCTAACGGTAACTGGGAAGACTTATCTCTGCTGATCGTTATCCTCAATAATACCTCAAACAGGGCCAAAGCTTCCATAATCAGCTCTAAATTGTCCTCTGGGTTTTTAATATCTAATAGGGTGTCATCAGCGTACATTTAAATTAGGTGGCTCACGCCATCTATAACTATGCCCGCCACAAGGTATTCTGTCCTCATATTCTGTCCTCAGGTACTGAGCCATCGGTTCAACGGCCAGGATGTAAAGCAGTGGGGACAGCAGACACCCGTGCCTGGTAACTTTTTTAAGTTCCCACGAGTCGGAAATGCATCTACCAGTCTTAACTCTTGCGACTGGTGGAGTATAAATCAGCCGTACCCATCATATGTACGTCTGCCCAAAGCCAAACCTTTGCAACGTCAGGTAGAGCCATTCCCACCTCACTGAATCAAATGTCTTAACGGCATCAAGTGCTGCTATTGCACAGGGGGTCTCCCAGGATGTAGTGCCATCTATGATGTGGTGTAGCCTCCGCAGGTTCCAGGCTATACATCTACCTGCCACATAGTCTGATCGGGATGAATGATCGTATGGATCACTCTTTTCAGCCGGTTCGCCAGTGTAGCAGTCAAGATCTTACTATCCTGATTATGTATAGGGGCTTGTATGAGCCGCACTTCGTAGGTGGGTTACATGGTTTAAGGAGGGGAATAATCGATTCCCTCATGCTGAGAGGAAAAACTCCCTCCTCGTAGGAGTCAGTGAATGCATTCAGGAGCTGAGAGGCCAGATTGTCGATGTATTATTTGTAGAACTCGTCGGGCAAGCCATCCGAACCTGGGGTTTTGCCTGTAGGCAATGAACCAATCGTGCATCGTATTTCTTCCAGTGTGATGGGTGCTTCCAAACTGTAAATCGCTTGACTTAAACAAGGGAGGTTTATCTCATCTAGCAATTTCTGTATATGTGCATGTGATACCTGGGGACTGTTGGGGAGGAGCTAGCGCCTTCCTGCACCCCTCAAGTGCTCTACAATTAGTCAAGAGTTCTAAGCACTATAGCACTGAGAAAGCATATTTCATGCAAAATTAATCACACACAAGCGTAGCAGTCACTAAATAAAGATTGTTAGGATTTAAATCCAAGTGCCAACAACTATGTAGATGGATTTATAAGCAAAACTGTTGTACATTGTAAATTAGCTTTGTTTAAAACACACAGTAAAGAGCAGGCTCTCTGCCAAAGAGGAATGTGCTTCCGCTAAGAAAAGATCGCAGAGCTTGTGTGCGGTGTTGCATCAACTGAGTCTAAGGCTGGAAGAGAGAACGAAGTGGATGAGCAACTGTTCCTGTCAATCACAGGTCAATGGAGAGTCAGCATGACAGAGTATTAGAAAAGTGTTTTTCTATGAGATATACTGAACCAGATAATATATAATGTTATGGAGTTAATGTTGAGAGAATGGCACGAAGATGTGTTTATGTATGAATGTTTATAACATAGGAAATTATGCTAAACAAGAGTGACAAAGTATTTCTGCTAATACAGCATTAATGTTAAGTAGGGAGCAAGACCATGCAACACTGGAGCCTCTGCAGCATCCCTTGTATGGCAAGAACAATAATTTTGGAGGAGCTCTGCGGGTATCCAGTGACCAACTGAATAGTATTTAAGCTGCAGGCCCAGGAGCAGTGTTCAGGACCTGGGAGTCAGCGAAGGACGACAGAATGCTGGCCTGGAATGGCAGAGCCCTCTGCCATTTCCCTAATCCTCATGATCTGTAAAGATTAAAGCCTTGTTATCATCTGCAAGACACTCATGGCTTTTGATTCCCTAGAGGGGTGCATATTCTCTGGTTTGGGGGTGATGAGGGGATACCCAAAAATATATGAAGGGGCGCACCTGCAAAATGGGGTTCGCTTTCAGGACCCTCCTGATAGCTGGTGGTGTAAAATTCTTTAAAGGCTGCGTTAATTCCCACTTGTGTATGACCATAAGTCGCCATTCTGCATGTATATCGAGTGGATGGGACTCCGGCTCTCCTCCCTTTTATACAACCAGGCCAGCAACCTGCCTGGCTTGTCACCCTCCTTAGGTTGTCTCTCGATATACTTAGAGTAATTATGTTTGCCCAGTCTTTCCCAACATTCTACGCACTTCTCCCTTAACGTCACTGCCCTTGTGCTCTCTCCGTTCTGGCCCACGCGGGTCTGTTGCAACCTCTGTAATTGGTCCTCCGCAGAGGTTAACTCTCTGCCTACCATAGCCTGTACACTGCTGGATTTTGCTATGGCGGTGCCCCTGATGACAACTTTAGGAGTTTCCCATAGGGTTCCTGCACTGGGGACGCTGCCCTAGTTAAGCTCGACGTACTCAATTTTTTTTTTTAATGTGGTCACGGGAGGGGATGTCATGTAAGGATTCGCTTCCAAGTCTCCAAGTGGGAATTGTGTCTAGAGGTTGCGTAATGCCATTGAGATCTATCCAATGCTGAGTTTAGAGTACAATTAAAATCGCCCCCTATATAATGTTGCTGTTCCTGTAGGGGCTAAGCCTTGGGTTTAGCGTTTGGAAAAACCCCGCAGTGTTATGGTTTGGGGCATGTGTGTTGGTCAAACATGTGTCTAGGTGTTCCAGGAGCCCTTGTACCAGCACCAGTCAGCCTTTGTTGTCAGTCTTAACCTGGGTGACCCTAAAAGGTACCACGAGCGCTATCCAGATCAGGACCCCTCTGGCATATGCCGAGTAACACCCACCCACTCCACCTACCGGACATCAAAGCTTGTTTATCTGCCGTAAAGTGCATCTCCTGCAGCATAAAGCAATATCAATTTTACATCTCCTCGGGTAGGAATAAACTAGATTTCTTTTCACATAATTGTTCAAGCCCCTGATGTTCCAGGTAAGTACATTTACAGTACTAGCCATTCACATTTGTGCATTTTAGAACAGGCCTCCCCACCATAGACCCCAAAGACTTCCTGAATCTACACAGAACAGCAACCGGAACAAAGTAACTTTACCTAGGTTCTTCCCGGGCCCACATACAGGAGAACCATAACCCACAGTAACTTTCCCAACCTCCCCAACCAAAAACAATTGCCCAGTATAAACAACAGGCTTGGGTGCAGCGGAGGGGCACAAAAACAAGTGCCCAAAAAAATAGCAAATAGGACAAAACAACAGGGGGTGCTGGGGGAGACAAAGAGGCCTGAGGACATAGCATCTGCTGTTATGGACCTGGTTTCCCGTCCTGGGGGTGCGATTCCCCACGTGAGGAGAATGCCGTCAGGTGTAGGCCAGAGGAAACATCAAAGAGAAGGGGACTCGGGCCCAATGCCAAAGTCGACCAGATAGTGGCCTCAACTGAAACTCGAGTCATGGTGGGAGCCAGAAAACGTGACAGTCACAGGCCCAGTCTCATCCATTGTTCTCTGCCAACTCAGTGATTCCTTGGTGCTTATACAGGACACTTCCATCTCCTATGGCAGGACGTATATTTTCCAAGTCCATCTAATACTGCGCCTCCTCCGGGAGATCAAAGAACAGGGCACGGTTCTTGTACATGACCTTTAGGCGTAACGGGTAAATGAACATGCAACTCAGGCCAGCCGATCTCAGTCTCGACTTGGCCGGTGAAACTTGTGCTCGGCTCTTCTGTACCTGGAAGGTGTATTCGGGGTATACTGCTAGTTCTGTTGAATCTCTCTGTAGTGTACTCCCTTGTCTGGAGTAAAAAAAAAAAAAAAAAAGGATATTTTCTTGGTCCTTGTAGTTCAGAGCCCTTGCAATTATAGGCCTGGGGGAGGCTCCCGGAGGCACCCATTTCTTGAGGGCTCTATGTGCACATTCAATAGTGAAGCCTTGGGTGAGGTTCCCCGACCAATTTCTTGTAGGAACATATTCTCCATGTACGGAGACAGGGAGAGGGGCTTGCTGCCTTCCTTGCCTTCTGGCAGGCCGACAATACGGACATTGTGTCTGCAGGCCCTCCCTTCCACATCCTCTACTCTATTTTCAAGTAAGCTGACTTTCTGCTTTAGGATATGGACATTGGTGCACGTTCTGGAGCTCCTCTGTTTTCCTTCACTAGGGTTTCCAAATTCGTGGTCCACTCCGCCAGGTTTCTAACGTCCTGACATAACGGACCCACATCTATCTTGACGGCTTCTATTTGAGTGCCCAATGCAGCTTTTAGGTCTGCAAAGCCAGCATCACTTGGTTGTGCATATCTATGGCATCCCCTTCCTGCTCTTACAATGACACCATGTCTGCAGCAGGCGCTTGCCGCAGGCTTTTAGCAAAAGTGTCCAGCGTAGTCTGTGTGGCTCTCAGTTTGGCAGCTTTTGAAGCGATCCATGCTATCTTATGCACGTCAGTAGTGAGCCTTGCGCGTCACACTCCGAGGTACCCAAATAAATGCCAATACTGGGCTCGTTCCGATTTTGGCATGCAGGGAAACCCTGTATACATGAGGCTGATTATGGTGTGCAGTGAGCCACTCAGAAGAGCCCAGTGTCTTTTGCACCTCTATCCACACCACAGGTGTCACGACATTGTGCTACTACAGGTTGCCTGCAATGAGCCTTCTTGTCCACCCTGAGGCTGCAAGTCCTACTGCCCTCCAATAGTCGGCGGTGGCACCGCAGTCCTCTTTGCAGCTGTAGTGCACAGTTCCTACCCATTGTTACTCCACCGGGTACAAAGCCCCTTTCCGTCTGACAAATGCAGCTCTCCTGAAGTACCGACCAAGTCTATGCATAACCCCGAAGTCCCCGGTTCACCTCCTTCAGTGCGGCCCCCACATACCTCCCAGCCAAAGCTCATGGAGGCCCCAGGTGCCTCTCACGACAGATGTACGACAGTCCAGTACAGGGAGGCTCAGGTAGCGACCCAATCTTCTTTGTTAGGCACGTTCTCAGCACTGCAAAGGTGACCCAACATGCCAACCTCACCGGATCAGCTGAGCAATGTTAGCAGGCCGTACTAAGCAGCCCGGCTGTTAATCAGGGCATTTTCTGACCTCACATGCAGATGTTTCACAGAGGGCCAGGCATCCTTATTGGATTGGCAATAGCAGGGGCCGCCACCTATCGCAGACCCTGCATCTGCAAAAAAAGTACTTGGTGCAGACAAGTTGTAGTAGGCAGTGAAACAGGGTGTGGGCTGTGCTCACCTCTCAACGTTGCCTCTTCATTGGTGCAGTAGTCTGGTGCATCCATGGGGGTGGGGGAGGAGGTCCTCCTCGCAGGGCTCGATCTTTGACCCTCACTAGTCTAGTCCTCCTTCACCAGGGCCCGCAGCACCACCTTCGACCACACCGGTCGGACCGTCAGCTGTTTCTTGTCTTAGTGCACAAGTAAGGCTGCCACTAGGTACGCTGGGAACCGCTGCCTGCGAGTTATAATGTACACAGCACCTTCTCTGGGCCAGACTCTCACATGAAGCTATGTCTTCAATGTCTGCTCCGAAGTATGCAGAGTCTCCCGTTTCCACCACAGTGCAACGATGGGGCTACGCAGTATTGCTGCAAGGCAAGCTAGGCAGTCGTCTGGTAGCCACTGCACAGTATTCCGAGGAACCGGACCCTGGCTCCTCCTCACGCCCTTCACTGTGTAGGAATGCGCACCAACCTGGTGCCGGTCGCCACCTCGCTCACAAACATTAATCAGCGGTCGACTGGGGCCGTAAAACCACTCGGAAAGCTGTGTGGCTGTTCTTCAGACCTTCACACACTTGATTATGTCAAGGGTCATGCTATTACCCATACGCAAAGGATCAGCCCAGGAGGCTCTCCTCATGGCTCCATGGAAAGCTACGCCCCCCCCCAGTACCATACATACATCTATCACTAATGTGTAGGCTATGTCTTTATGTTGAATGCTTGACGTTTTCTTCGTTATGTTACAAACATCGGCACATACTGTGTCAGGTAAAGGACCTTACTGCATTTTGTAATGTAGGAAGTGTGTTGATTCGAGTTTTGTTCCAATACGATTTTACAGATGTTGGTTATCATGCCCTTAGGTGAGGCCGTTACAACGATGAGTTTTGTTTGATTTTTGGTCAGGTGTCTGCATTTCACTGCTTTGATGTTCCATTGTAACCCCCAGTGCCTTATTTGAAGACACTGATGTTCGGGGATTTCAGATTCTCGTTTGCAGTCCTCGAATGAATTGAATTGTCAATTTCTTTAAAAGACTGAGATGCACCAGACATGGCTGTCCCACCACTGAGGGATGGTATTGGGGAAGAGGCCAAGGAGAAATCTGGATTATCATGTATCAGTGTATGTTAGCGAAACTAGGTTATGTCCTTTTTTGGATATCAGAGTGGGTTCAGCACCATTCTTCAAGTAATCTTTGTGCTGAATAATAATATAGCCGCATATCAGGAGCCCGATAAATAAAGGTCCAATAAAGGTGTCTGATCTTATTTGCAAGACTGACTTTCTTGTATCCCCAGATAAAGTGGTATAGATATTTTTGTTATCCAAGTATTTGGGCTTTATTTTGGGTCCCGGATCACCTGAAACGGGTATAGCAAACCCGGCAGTACCTGCATGCAGTCTGGATTCTAACAAACCAGGACAGACCTTTCCAGCGTACCAAGCATTTCCTAATTTGTGCCAAGAATTTAGGATAATTGGCTTTATATAGGCTTTGGAGATTTTGGGTTATGTGAATTCCTAAATGTTTAATGGATTACTCTGCAAACTTGAAAGGGAGTATTCGCTCGGAAGGATTCAAGCAGATTTTGGAAATCTGTCTCAACACCCATAATAATGAACGAGGGAACAGCTGAGCACCCGTTTCATGCCAGCTTCACTAACATTCTCCATCCCCACTGTTACATTCTGTGTATTGCTTGCTATGAGATTGCAGGATAATATGCATATGGGAGGCAATACTGCCTCGCATTCCAAAATATGTGGTCAGAGAGGAGCTCCTTATAGGTGCAGCCTCCAACTCTCTGCTGCATGTGGTCTCAAGATGTCAGCACTGCGCCAGCGACTAGCAAGGACTGCCACAACAAAGTAACAGGGAAGGTCTTGGGCCGACCGGCGGAGCCGCTTGACACTTATCAGTGGGAAAGGCCTCCGTTAAGTTTGAGCGTTCGGGAAGCATTTTTTAAATCAGTCTAAACTAGGGTGTTATGATTTAATCGATTTGCCAGTTAATAGCAAGGCCATAAAACAATCTCTTCACAAACACTAAAACCCCTTATGCATGATGATAGTGCACCACTGCTCTGCATATGTGCATTTGTCACACAGTTTGTGAGTAACTGGGAAATACTCCCAGGCCATTATATTATCAAGGTAATTTTCCTTTCCTGACAGTCATGAACATTTACAATACCAAAGGAACTGTGGATAGTCTCACTCTTAAACTCACTTCTCAATCCATCTTTGCCGCATGCATTTAATGTGATGAATCACTAGATGTCGTCACTTCTCCCCAGGAGAAACCCCTTCCCATGAGGCCAGGGAGGCGAGGGTGCTACCCGATAGTCCCCCTGGGGGTGGTATAATGCAGGAGAATCTCATGGGGAGAGACTTCCCCCTGCCTGGGAAGGACAACAAGCTAGTGTATAAGCCCTTGTGAGAACATACGCCCACACAACCTAGCTTTTCCTTCTGCTAACCTCTTTATAGACACTAGAGCTATGTACTGTGTTAAAGTAGACTACCTCAAGGTCCTGGAGACTGAGATGAAAAACACCAGGAACATAGGTAATCCAATTACTGGGACGAGGTGGGACACAGAAACCATGAAGACCAATACCAAGAAGGAACTTAAGCAGTATAAGCTTCCACTGAGGCGGCATTCCTTTTACGCCATAAAGACCAAGGAAGGACTGCCTATTGGAGAGCAACCGGCAAGCAGGACGAGAGACAGTAAAGCCTGGGAAGCACAAAGGAGACGCAGAGAATGTCAGGACAAAGCCGAGAACAGTCCGCTCCAGAAGTCAAGAGGACAACGGACCTCCTTTACCAGACGGTGTCCAGACGATAATGGGAGGATGGCAGACAGTGACGCAAACACAAGAGGCATCGTCCATACTGTCGCTCCAAGCGCCAGGCAGGAGAGGCGCAATGTGAAAGCACAGAGAGAAAGGTGCCAGTTTCCCCTCTACAGAGTAAGCGGAAGACCCCAGAAAGAACTGCCCATGCATCTCGGGAATGCAAAAGGGAACGGGAGAGCCACAAGGGCCGGAAGGTACAGGAGGCAGAAACCCTGTACAAATATAACATGCAGGACTATCTTCCTCGTGTCAGTACATGGCAAGCGAGGCAACCAAGGGGACAAAGAGAAGAGGAGAGAATCCAGGGTCGCAGATCCTCATAACACTCAGAGTTCTGTGTTGTAAGAGTGAAATGTATTGAGAGGACCAGGTGATGGGAGTCCTTCCCACTGATTGTAAGAGATTTTGTCATAAGTACAAAAGGCAGTCATTCTCCCAGGTTGTTTGAGACTGTACGCCAGGAGAAGGGAGGAAATTTCCTGGTCCACCAAGGAAACATTGTGTGGAACTTTGACCATAACCCACATAACCCAGGAGAAGAACAGTGCTGCTTTATTGCTTAGTTCATAGTGAACAGGTCAGAAGTTGGGTTTTCTTGACAGGAAGGTGGACACTTTAACAGACATCCTGACAATTACCTTAGATCTTTAGTTGAGGCAGGGAAACCCCTCTTAGGAATAGGGAAAATAGATTCTCTTTTCTTGCTTTATTAATAAAGATCTATAGCCCCAAACATGCCACCTTTGTGTCAGAATCCTTCTTCTGCAGCCTTATCGTAACCTTAATTTATGACTATTAGATCAGAACTAGATGAACCTTTGCTATACCATTACTAGATCAAAATACACAAGCGAGCCATATTGTATCCTAATCACTATAACCTTTGCAACAATTAGGGTGCCTAGCTTGTGCTGCATACAGAAAGATGGATACCCATCCTACCCCTCGCCTTTTACTTCTAGGTTTATGTTACATTAATCTATCAACTATTCTCGAGTTGCCCACTCTTGGTCTCTAGTCATGGCAGTCGCAGGATTATTATTCTGGAGTTTGATCTGAGAAATTAAATGCCTTTTCAAGGAATTTGTTTGAACACATCCATTCACTCATACAGCCATTGCATATATTTACCCATCTTTCTGCATTTCAGATTCCCAATCCATTGTGGCTTGATCAAGATGCACAGAAACTATGATAATGTCACCCCTCTCCCTTTAACCTGATCCATCGCTGCTTAAATCCCTATTCATTTTATTGTCACACACTTTCCCCACCCACCCCCCCAATCTCTTTTCTCCTTTTCAGACTACAGTCTAGATAACCAGAGTTGGATCACAATATGATAACTTCCAGACAAGATTCAGCGCTTTGAGACCAATACGGTGGTGATGATACAGTATAATACCTTCATGGCATAAATTTGTTTGTGGCAAAGTCTGCCGCATCTTTACGCGCATGAATGACTGTATTTGAAACTCTGCATCCTTATTTCGCTATTTCAAGCATTTTTTGTTTTCTCCGATGAATCCCACAATATTCAATAGTAGCTTTCTTAACAAAAAAGAACCAGGAGCTTAGATGATTGTGGGTAAATGAGACTTTTCTGCCAGTAATAGCCACTCTGTTTCTCCTTGTCAGGAGGGGATGAAGACAGACTAAAGAATTGAAATTCTCTTTAGGCAGCCAGACGAAAAGGGTGTCAATATGGGATGATTCATTGGTGAGTGGAACTGGTATCCCAAATGAGGGGTGAAAAATATGTGAGCCAGGAGACCATGGAGAACGCAGACAGACAAGATGAACAAGAGATGGTAAGCCACAGCTCTATACAGAGCCGTACAGCAGGGGGACAGAGTAGAGGCCCTAAAACACTCCCATAGCCCAGGACCAAGCAAGTAAAAGTGGAACATGAAGGAGTAAACCCAATAAAAGCTGCCTAAGAAGACACACAGGAAGTCGAGTCATGGAATAACTATGGACACATGAGAAAGACCGAATGGAAGCGGATCATTTAAGGTCAGAGCCTGAAGAAAGTAGACCACTGAAGGTGAACACGGAGTAAAGCTGCATGATGGAACTTGTTCAGTATTCCTCAAAAGCCTTCAATTGACTACAAGTAAAAACAAAGTATGCTGGAATGAGGAGCCAGAGTTTCCTAGCACATCTTATGAAAGTGAGCACAAAGAATAGCTGCATGTTGCGCCAACATTTTAAAATACTTAGAAACTATTTAAAAAAGGGACAATAAGAAAAGAAGGTGGCCTGCTGAGGGGGACACAGGTTCTAGTAGCCATTTTGAAAAGGACTACTTTTAAAGCCATTAAACACTGGGATCTGAAGCCTAGATCCCAAAGGTCAGTGAGAACAAGTTGGACTCGACCACCTCAAAACATGTAATACATTGGTAATAAATAACTTAACAAAGCATGAGTTCTGCCTAGGGACCTATTCTTTTAAAAATATTTAAGTGCATCATTCAGGGAGGACATCTTTATGGCCATTGAAACCATGAGAAAATTATGAATTGGGTCTCCATGGATAGAGAGGGTCAGAATCTGGCAACCTATATTTCAATTTCCATCTATACTTGCCATCCACTGCTATGGGAGTCAAAGCGTCCATGATTGGTTATAGCAATCCAGAAACCCATAGGACAAGAGGCACTAGAGCATCTTTTGGCTGTCTGGGGGCAGATGAAGGGATGTTCAGTTTCACAGCTACAATCCTCTGCACCTCTCAGAAGGTAAAATCATTGGTCAATATTACAAATGGCATTTAAGCCATACAATGCCCACATTGTCTGGGTGAGTAACACTGGTGAATGTATTTCTTCCACTGCACCATCGCTTACAGGCCTTCAGAGAAACTAACGGCACCTAGCTACTCTTCTCCATGGGGTGGCACTAACTAGTAGCAGCACTGCCATGTGCAAGGTCTCGCCCATGCCAAGTGCTTTAGGACAACGTGCCTAACTATTACATTTTATGTACACTTCTACATGCTTCACAGTCATGCCATTGGTTTTTAAGTGATTTGGATGCTTGGCTCCAAAAGGTGAACAGCCATGGTAGTTGGGTTCAATTGCTTTGATCTACATGTTTACAGTACAACACATCAAACATCTCAGTTCCTGGGCCAGAATAGTTGAGCCCATGCGCAGTACGTTCATCCAAGATAACACACCTAGTAACAACAACAAACAGAAGACTCACGCTAGTGCCACAAGTGAAAACTATTGTTAAAATAGGTTTCTTTCCACTTCATCTGCTACGGCTCTTACGACCATACCTTCTGGTTCAGTCACAGCACCACTGCCATAATATTACTAAGTCCTTACTTGACTGGATTACACAATCCTCATCTAGAACTCATGGACGATCTACAAAGAGCACGAAACAGAGTGGAGAGTGGTCAAGGCTTGATCTCAGGAGAGATTGAGCGTGGTCTGGGGCCCTCAATGAGTCCACACAGAATGACACACAATTCAGATTAGACAGTCAGTTATAAAAATGAAGTTATTTATTTTAGGCCTTTAGAACACACTGGACAATGAAATTAGCAGGCAGTGTTCTTGTTGGGTAGAATTTCCATCTAGTGCGTAATTTTCCCCACTACTTGAGTCCCCCAGCACTTTGTGTTTTTATCCGACTCCTCGGTGAGTGGGAAACTTGTTCCTCACCAAGTCTTGTTTTGTCACGGTGGGAACCCTTTTTGGTTACCTTTGATGGAGTCTGCTTTCCTCCATCTTTTTGAGGCATCTGTATTTTACTATTGCAACACACAGCATCTTCTGTGTGGTGTTGCTGGGAGCTCCTTGAGCTTCCCTTTTTGGTGTTCTTTTATATTCCTGTGATAACATTATGTTACCAGAATAAGGGGATCATTTTTTATCCTACCTATGCTTTCCTTTTGTGAGATCAGCACACCCCCATCTTAGGTGGAGTACTGAGGGGACACACCCCTTTTCTCACTTCTCCTGTAACCTTCTAGTTACAGTGGCAAGTCCATTTGAGTCGCTTGTGGCAGTGTATATTTTCTACCGACTTTTGGTAGTTTTTCACACAGGCTGCTATCGCAGCTGCGAGTAAAGACACGAGTCGGCATTGACCTAAAATGTTGCCAGTCTTCTTTTTTCACCAACTCACAATAGCTTGCCCTTTCTTGAGCCTTCCTCTGCCAAATTGCGTGGGGCATGGGGTTGGAGGGGGGAATGGGTGAAAGAGTCCTGCTGAATCCTTTGTCTTCTACGGGCTCCTATTGAGAAGCCCTCCCGGAGGTGCCAGTGTGTCTAGGAGGACAGGAAACTGGGAGGACACCGAAACTCAGGCCTTTGTCCTCTAGTATGTCTGCTTACATCCAGTTCCGACTGGGTGCCTGGCTGTCCCCTCTGACCAACCACCACCCAAAAATTGAATGTTGCATGCATGCTGATTGGCTGGGTTCCTGCATAAAAGGCAAGGGTCTTAATGCTGAAGCCAGAGTCGGACACTGGATGCTCCATTTCGAAGAAGAGGACATCTGCAGCTACCTCTAGCGACCGCCAAGCTGACTGAGTGACCGCTGCTGCTCCAGCCCAATCTTCTGTGCGACAGAACATCAAGCCAGGACGACTTACTCCATTGGATTGGTGGGCCTAACCAGTCGCAAGACCCTCTGCAGTTTGAGCCATCCCGCGAAGTGCTGCGACCTTCCAGACATACAAAACCCAGATAACATGGGACCTCTGGCATGGCTGCGGTGCATCATCTCGTCGAGCGCAGTTCCGGCTGCAAACAAGTGGGCATCTGTATGGGCCTACAGAGACTCCATACTGATCGTATAAGTCCCCTCAGAAGAATCGAGCACCTACAGAAGGAATAAAGTCTGCCAGGTGACAACCGTCACTGCTCCAAAGCCTGTGTTGGGCCCCTACAACCAAGTGCTGCGACAATCGTCTGCTAGGCATCCCTGAGACTAAGTCTTACTGCCGTTCCCACCAAATATTCCTCCTCCAGCCGCCAAGGCCAGAGACCCGAACCATAGCTGCTGTCAAATTACGTGGGAATCCACCAGTGACATTGACGTTACTGTCCGATTCTTCGGTACTTAGCTAGGTAGTTGTGTTCCTGCTCACTCCTACTCGGCTTCCTGAGACACACGCTGGGGTGGATGATTCAACTCTGTTCTGCCAGGCCCAAGGACATCCCACCCTAGTTGCTGAAATCCTTCAGGTTGCGTAACCAGCCCCCCTGAACCCCTTGAATTCAATTCCATTACTTGTTACGAAAACGCTTCATCTGAAATTAGATAACTTTGACAGCATCTGCCTTCCTTTGTTCTGCTGCCCAAGGGTCACTGGTCCCTGGTGACTTTTTGAGATACTTATTCCCCAGATAGGGTTGGACTTCTAAAGTAAGGCTTTCCTAAAAGTTGCCCATCTACCAGTATTGCTATTTCTGTAAATGTTGGTTGATGAATGATTTGCTAACCTGAAGCTACACTATACCATTGAAATGAGTATTGCCACAGCAATTGTCTATGTACACATCTATCTGTGTGAACTATTTTTACTTACCTGAACTGTAGTAATTTTTTAACATTGTCCTAGTATATATAATAACCAAGCATATTTTTCAATAACTACAGTGTGCCAGGTCAGGAAATCCCATATAAAGTTATGCCCTTGCCCAAGAAAGCTGCTGCTTTCAAAGGGGCTAGTGCTGCCATTCTGTGTGTGGCCCAGGCATGGGGGTAAGAGTGGCTGGTCCCATTCCACATCCATTGAGCCAGAAAGTCTAGGTGTGGGTCATGAGTGAAACCAATAAATGTCTCTGATTGGACAACTACTGGCTGTTTGAATGGTGCAGCCAATTCTTCAGATCAGCGTTGGAGCCAAGGATGCCCGGTAGACAAACAGCAACTAAAGATCCGAAGAAGACTCCTGAAGAGCCATGGCATCACTTCTTGAGCACGGCACAGTGATGCCCTGTTGTACTACCTGATCTCCTAAGACCTTGAGTGGTGCTTCAGCCCCTGAACTGGTGGGGCCACCTGCTCTCAATTCGAGGCTTCACAAGTTTCCCTGGACCACCTGGTGGACTGACCAGCTCTCTAATGGGCTACCTTGTCAGAAGAGTCATCGTTCAGCGAATTTCAGCATCCCAGAATAAAGGAATCCTGTCCTAGAGAAGTTTCATCAACCTCAACTGGAAGGGGGCCTGTAACGCTCACCTGGTATCCTCGGGGACGTCACTCAGCCTGTTCTGACCTCTTACGACCTTGAACCCTTCCCTGGAGGCTATTTGCCTGGAGACTGGGCCCGAAACACAGGATTGGTAGAGTTTAACTCCCTATTGTCTGTGTGCTTGAACCCCAACCCTTCCCTTTGATCCACAGCTCACCTTGTTTTCTTGGATAGTGTGCTCTCTGTCCTGCTTTCAGCGCAGGGGTGCGTTGATTGATGCGGGCTTGTTGCTGCCTAGTTACTTCACTGGCAAGAGTGACAGGTAAGTATAATGAGTCTTTCGAACAGTTCTCTGACTTCGTTCCTTTCCTTCCTTAGATGGTGGCCGGCGTCCGGGGATGGTGGTGTGCTGCTGAGATGAGTAGCGCTGAAGGTGAGTGAGAGCGCGATGCACCCCTTTCGTATATGTATTGAACTGAGTTATTTTCCTGTGTCTTTTAGGTGCCGCAACGTTTTCAGCGTGGATGCCGGTTATGAAGAACAAATGCAGTGGGTAAGCGGGTTTGCGGTGCCTCTAGATGTTCCACGCTAACCTGGAGTGTCTTTTCCCTCTTGCAGATGGATGAGAAGTTCCGGAGACAGAGTTCCCCCAGAGCGGCTGGGATTCAGGTAAGCGTTTGAAGCTCGTACAGTATTTAAAAATAAGCGAAGATTTGCAGAATGCTTACTAATGCCCCTTTTCTGTTATTTTCCCTTTTCCTTAGGAAGCGGTGTGCCGGGATGGGAATGACACCCTCGAAGATGCCCGCAGAACAGAAGAAGCGCTGCAAGATAAAGCTGTTCCTAACAGTGTTCTTGTTCTTGCAGGAGCAGAGCGCAGAAGAAAGATGCAGGCCTACTGGAGACTGATCCGAACACGGTGAGTGTCACGCTGCAGGTGCAGAAAACGCAAAGCATGTTTCTCAGCTTGGGTGTGGCTTAAATAGTCTCTGGGCTGAACCACACCCAAAAGACTAGACCGCACATGCAGTTCTGGGAACCAAAATATGTAGGGGCATCCATTTTGTCCCCATCAATGCACTACAAGTCCAATCCCCAATGTTATCCTATGGGAGTGAGTGAGTCTGGTGCCACAATCGCCAAGTCTGACTCCAAGTGGGTCTTTGGAGGGATGGAGAGGCCCTTGAGGGCCATGTAGGTGATCGTGGCCTGGCTCCAGCCAGACATCTTGGAGGGCTGGAGACATGAGGGGCAGGAATCATGACAGGCCTGCCGTCGTCTGTGTGCAGTGGTTGTCGCAGGAACTTCCCTTCCCACGACCTATGAAGTGTCCTGAAGAGGCCTGCAACAGCAAAACTTGCATTTCTTCATCGCCAGGGGTTGTATCTGGATCTGACGGAAGAATACTTGCACCTGCAGCCCCTGGGCACCTCCCACTGGAACGGTCGGTGGGAAATCCAACCTTCGGCGAGCCAGTCGACCCATTAAGTCATCTGGGAATATCCAAATCAGTGGCAGGGGGAAGTAGTGGGAGTAAACGCAAAGCATTTGTCGTAACCTCCTCCTTAAGACAACCTTGGGAACGCAAACCTTTGTATCCTAATGTTCCATTCCACTGCCTATTAAAAAAATGATTTGTGATGTATTGAGTCAGAATAACAAGCTCATTTTCAACATTTCAATGCAAACACAGTTCAAGATACAATAAAATTTAAAGCTTTTACTCACATCATTTCTTTCGACTATAGCTTTGACTAATATGATGTTATGTCGTAAGTGACAGTTTTCTAATCTTTATATTTAATATAAGCATTACATTATCTCCATATTCACTTATTTATTGAAAGATCCAAGTTAAAAAGAGCATAGAAAGAACAAAAAAATACAAATAGTAAGACAAGTAATCATATACAACTATGCACAAAGTAAAATAAAACAGTTTGTGTGGATCTACTATACATTATTGGCCGCTAATCTGTGAGGTGGTCTTCCGTACATGGTCCCTTATCCAGTTTGGGACCGGCAGTTGGTTTCCCACTCTACAGTAATGAAAAGGAGGACATCTCATGGGGTTTATGGTGGCTATTAGGGTTGTCCAATATATTTACAAAAGTGATTAGTGGGGCCCAATCTAACAGAAACTTTGCCATTGCTCAGCTCATTGCTGCTTCAATTTTGGACATATCAGCCACATACCATACTTTGGCCCAACATTCCTTTATGCTCAGTGTGCCTTGCAATTTCCAACGTTGAGCAATTATCAAACGTGCGGCCACTAGAAAGAAGGTGACTAATCTAGAGCTTCTGGCTGTTAGCTTAAAATGGCCTTGTGTATCTTCATTGGCCAGCAGTAGAATCAGCGGATCCATTTCTAGGTCAAACCCAGAGATGTCTTTAATCTGGGTCACTACTCTCCGCCAACGGTTTACACTTGGGGGGCATTCCCACCACATGTGGAAAAATTCGCCCAAGGATGCATTACACCGCCAACAATTGGAGGAAGGGGGCAGAGGGGGTGAGGAATAAACCTGTGTATATGTTCAGGGGTAAGGTACCATTGGAATATCAGTTTAAAGCTATTCTCCCTTAAATGGACCGCATGAGATGTCTTATTTGACCTGGTCCATATGTTGAACCATGCAAGGTCATCTATAGGTCTTCCTATAACCCTTTCCCACCAGGTCATATACGTGTGTGGGGGTTTGAACCTAATATTATTAAGTACCTTGTAGAGAGTTGCTACTTTAGTCTTGGGGGATCCCCTAAGAACAGGTCCTCAAACATGCAAATGCTCAAATCCATCGCTCTCCACTACCCCATATGCTTGTTTGCACTCCTCAAATGTCAGTGGGCGGTTATCTTTAAATAATTGCCCAAACGTGTGCAGGCCTCCCTCTTTCCAGTGGGTGAATCTTCCCTCATCTAGTCCCGGAGGGAATGCCCAGTTGCCCCACAATCCTGTTTTAGGCGAGGGATACGTAGTTACCTTATATTTACACGCCGCTTTGACCCAGTATTCTAATGTGGACCTAGAAGTTGGAAGGGCCTGCCTCTCGACTCAGACTCTTGGGGGAGATCCAGAATCTCATGCAAAGGGGATCCCATCGCTTCTTGTTCAATGACCACCCAATGTTTAATTTCTTGCATTCGCTCATCTGTACCGGTGCTAACTGGGCCGCATATAGATAGCTTTCTACATCTGGTACCGCTAGCCCAACTGCTATTTTATGTACCATTAATGTATGCCTAGCAACTCTGTCTCTTCCGGGACCATATAAAATTAAATATCTGCGATTGCAGATCCTTCATGGGAGTTATAGGTATCCAAATTGACAATGCCTGGAAGATATATAGCAAGCGCGGTAACAGTCATTTTGACTGCCGTCATGTTCCCAAACCAGGATATTTTGCAACCCCCCCACCTAACTAGAGCAACTGAGCGATATTAGCTACGTAAAGGTCTCCATACTTCGCTGTTAGGTTCACCCCTAAGTATTTTAAAGTTTGCCGGGCCCATGAAAAAGCGAGATTCCTATTCAGCTGTGCTACTATATCAGGCTGCTCTGTAATGTTAAGTATAGTTTATTTTGTCAAATTAATTTTAAAAGCCGAGACCTCTCGGAATCTTTCCAATAGCGTGATAATATGCGGTAAAGTAGTTCCTGAGTTCTGCTTATAGAAGAGGAGATCATCCGCATACAAAGCTGACTTGTGATGGTGGCCTGCTATTTCAAATCCTTCAATACCCTCAGAAGAGTGTACCAAACAGGTCAAGGGCTCAATAGATAGGGCGAACAACAGTGGGCAACCTTGGTGAGTTCCTCTACATAGGTGCACTGGGTCAGAGAATCTTAATTACTTTGATCTTTGTGAATGGCAATACAAAGTTAGCCAGTAGTAATTTGCGAAAACGCTGGCTAAGCCCAAATCCCTCCAAAACCGTACATAAATATGACCAATCAACACAGTCAAACGCTTTCTCTGCGTCAATTGAGAGTAGAGCCATTACAGGCTTATGTTTGTGCGCCCAGGCCGAAATATCTATCGTTCGCCAGATATTGTCCTCTGCTTGGCACCCGGGTATAAACCCTGTTTGATCTGGTAGCACCAGTGGCGGTAAAAACAGGCTAACCTTGTGGCCAACACCTTTGCGTATATTCGGGTGTCGTAGTTAAGGGCTGCGATCGGCCGGTAAAACGAGCATAAGGTGGGGTCTTTGTCCGGCTTAGCCAGTATAGTTAAGTTGGATTCCCCCATAGTGGGCGTAATCGTTCCCGTTTTGGCAAAGGAATTCAACAAAGTTGTCATGTAAGGGGCAAGAACTGTTGAAAATGTAATGAAAAAGGCGGCCGTGAAGCCGTGCCGGAGGGAACGAATGGCAAATGCAATTTCCTCCGATGTTATCAGTGCTTCAAGAGTTTGGCTTTGTTCATCCGTGTTCTGTGGGAGCTGGGCCTCGTGTATAAAAGGCATCTTGTTGCTGGTCTGCAGGTGAGTCTACTGCGAACAGTTCGGAATAGGAATGTGACAGAATCCGTACTTTCTCGCATTCATCAGTATGTAACTTATCGCTTTTATCTTTTAGAGAGCCTATCGCAGTTCTTCTCGGCTAAGCTTGGATTTTATAAACCAGCTAACGAGGCGTCTCGTCTGAGGTGCTAAAATAAAAGCATTTTGTACGAAACAGTTTATGCGAGATGTCCCCGTCCCACAGTACTTTCAAATCCGCTCTAGCTACTAGGAGTTGCCGGTATGTTTTTCTGGTCCCATCCCGTTTATACCGAGTCTCCCATTTGGTTACCCTCTCCTCGGCCTGCTCTCTCTGGGTGGATAGTAGCCTTTTCCAGGCTGTTGCTATGCTCATCAGCTCTTCCCTTAATGTGGGCTTGAGACACTCCCACACCCCCGAAATGGGCACCTCACCAGTAAGGTTTTCTTGAAAATACTGTGTAATGCGTTTGGTGATGTCTGAACATATGACCAAATCAGTGAGAAGTGAATCGTTCAGTCTCCACGCCATGAACCTTCCTGCTCCCTGGCCATAACCTTTCAAGTGTAATGTGATGGGAGAATTATCAGATCCTAAGGCCACTTCTATGGTGGCTGCTGTGATACCAGGAAGAAGGGATTGAGACACTAGGAAATAATCAATTCTGGAATAAGTGTGGTACACATCCAAAAAGTGAGAATAGTCACAGCTCTGAGGATGAAGATTCCGCCAAGCATCGACCAACGAGAAGTCAGCCATTGCCCTTTTGAAGGGAGCCGCCTTTGCTGACTCAGCAGAGGACTCCGGGCCTTTTCTTTACTTTATTACATTTATATAGCGCGGCCATAGATCCTAAGGCGTGAGGGCGCTACAAGACACATACAACAAATAACAAAGATCACAGAGAAACATGTGTAAGTGCTAAAAAAAGGCACGTTACTCATCAGATAAGAACTATACATAAGTTAATTAAAAAGGTGGGTCTTCAGCCTTTTCTTAAAGATTTCAAGTAACTCGATGCATCCAATGGAGAAGAAAGCCGAGTTGGCCACTTAATTAGTTCAACATTTCGGTACGAATAGTAGGTGCTGATTATTAGACCTTAGTGTTCTAATATTGTTTCTCATGATAAGGAGCTGTTGTAGGTATTCAGGCATGTTGCCAAGTCTACATTTTTGTACTAAAGTCAGAGTCCCGAACAGGATCCTTCACTCTACCAGCAGCCAATGGAGTTCACGTCTTGCAGTCGTGACATGATCTCTATATTTAAGTTTCATAACAGTTCCAGTTGCCCCATTTTGGCATACTTACAGTCTGTTGCAATCAGTCTTAGTAAGTCCCATGAGGAGACTAGAGCAATAGTCAATTTTTGATCCAATTATCGCACTTGCGATGGTTTCCGCATTCGTCTTGGGATATAAGGGGCCTTAGATGCGCTAGAAGTTTGATATAATAAGCACATGATGATACCAAGCTACTGACATGTTGCTTCATAGTCAGACGTTGGTCAAAGGTCACCCCCAGTGTTTTCACCTTTTTTAGTGGCATAATAGATTCTTCTCCCAGCTGAAAACCATCATACTGTGGGCCAGGTTCGTTTAGTGTGTGTGTGTGTGTGAGAGGATCCTATAACAAGCAACTCAGTTTTTGATTTGTTCAGAGTCAGCTTATTATGGACCATCCACGTTTCAATTAAGGCAAAGACTATTGATGGCAAGTTCATCCGCGCTATACGAACCAGAGAGCGGGACGACACTTGGAGTGTCATCTGCGTGGGTGGCCCTGTTGAAATTGTGCCATTTGTGGGAATAGATCTGTATAAAACTGCTTGCTGTTGATTGGGACCATAAACTGACACCACCGCAATGTCTTTTCCTCCTAAGCGCAAAACCACCCCATATTGTATTGAATTGTATTGTTTATTTATTTATAGAGCGCACCAGGCAGTTAAGCAACTGGGCGCTTGCAGAAAGTATAATCTTAGGTTACAAGTACATAGGTATTATACATTGCTAATATTATAGTTTCACATATACATAATTTCTTATGTTACAATGTCATATAGCTTACAAATAGGATATATTGCAGTTTCAAGTATTTTACATTAAATATACAGAATATTCAGTACCGTTAAGGCTTTAACAGTCATTGGCCAGAGTTTGACATTATCTTTGAACACATGGAAGGAAGGAGTAGCTCTGAGCGAATCTGGGATGGAGTTCCAAAGAAGAGCTGCTAGTACTGGGAAGCTGGACCCTCCAGTTCTTTTCAATTTGAAGTTGGGGACCTTGATACTATTTGATTGAGCCTTTCTAATAGGTCTTTCAGAGGTGTACTTTGTGAATTTCTCTGTGATGTATGCAGGAGCTTTATTATTCATACAGTTGTGCGTAATAATCAGAGTTTTAAGTTTGATGCAGTCATTGATGGCCAACCAGTTGACGGCTCTTCTTTGGTCCGATGTGTTGTCCTTTAGGAATGCGTAATGCTGTCCTAAGGGCATTGTTTTGTAGGGTTTGGAGTTTGTTAATGTTGTGTTTACTGGTGCTTAGGTACAGTGCATTGCAGTAGTCTAATTTGGAGAGGATGAGGGCTCGTGCTATGGTGGTACAGCTGTCTGTGGACAGGTATGGTTTGCATGCATGAATGAGTTTGCAGGTGTAGCTAGTTGCTGAGGCTGTAGCATTTACTTGCTTGTCAAGAGTGAGAGCTGAATCTAGGTAGAAACCTAAGGTTTTAACTTCCTTGGCTACCCTGATATATATATCTCCGCTTAGTGTCCTTTACCACTTTCACATGCTCAAACTAATTTCACTGTTAGGATAGAAACTCTGGCTTTCTTAGTAGCCAAGAAGCAAAATACTGATGTGGGAACCAGCGTGATATCATTTCATCTCAGTTCAACAAGTGAGTCTCTTGAAGAAGAGCAATGTCCGTTTTAAATTCCATTAGCTTTGATAGAACACTTTTCCTCTTTCTCAGTGAGTTGAGCCCCGGGACATTGATGGACACTATTTTTACATCAGCCATAATTTATAACCCTATAATCTGGTAGACCCCTGCGCCTCTGACATATGTACCTCCATTTGGGATACCACACCCCGTCCCATCCCACAATTATGCTATATTTCCCACACCTTTCCTGCGTATGTGTCCACACATCCAAAAAAACAAAAGGAAAGAGTACCAAAAAAACAAAACTAAAGTAACCCCATATGAGGTTGTCATCAAGCACTCTGCTTGAATTGGACTAGTGGTCCTACTGCCCTTAGAGTTATGAACAGATTGTACAATAACCAACCTGCTGCTGCCTTTGCAATTACCATTAGTATGCAGCCCTTTAAAGAGCAACAATAAAATAAGATGAGATAATTTTGCCCGCTTTTCAGTCTGGTGTGTCTTCTTCCCTGCTCCTCTCTCTTTTGTCCATGGACTGTCTCCTGCGGTCGCCTGCTCTCTTCCTAGATTTCGGTTGTGTCCATGGGGGTGCCAACGCTCCCAATGCCTGCTTGTCCGGTACATGTATCTCCGCTTCTGGGATCTTCAAAGTTTATACCGCTGCTCTAAGTGATGTATATGGGTGTTGAGATACATTTATTTGGAACATAATCCTGAATGGGTAGCCCCATTTATCGCGGATCCCCTTTTCAGTTAACCAGGTGGTCAACAGCTTCATTTGTCTGTGGCGCTGTATCGTGCCCTGAGAGAGATCTTGAAACAGTTAAACTGTCGATTCTCTGAATAGATCATCCCTCGCCTTAGCCTTCTGAAAGAGGAGATCTTTGGTTTTGAAATAAAATGACATGTAGTAAAACATCAGGGATAAGGTTTTGTCTCGTCTGAAAATTGGAGAATACTCTATGTGTGCGATCTAGCGTGAGATGCTCTACTTCATCTCCCAGTATCTCTTGGAATAGATCACAGACGTAACCTTCTAGATCTCGGTCCAAAATTTCTCTTGGCACTCCTCTTATTCTCACATCGTTTCTGCGGGAACGGTTTTCGACGTCTGCTAGCTTTTCTTCTGCGGTGCGCCGATGGTGTTCCAGTGCTGTTACCCTTTGTTCAAGCTAACCGTAGAATTGCGTCTGCTCGTAAAAGGCTGTTTCTAGATCATCCAACTTAAGATTCATTTTGTTGTACAGTACGTGATAATTCCTGAAAAGAGCTTTTAAGGTCTTTAGCCGTTGACACCATTTCTTTTTGTAGTAACGGAATAGGCGTACAATGTCTCCCTTATTGGCAGGCTGGGCTTCCTCATCCTGCGCTGAGGATTGCTCTGGTGGCGACTTTGGGTGTTGGAGCACATTCTTAATTGACACACCTGATTTTTCCTTGGTTTTGCTAGTCTTCATCCTGCACATATATGGGGTTCTCAAGCGGGCCAAGTATCTAGGCTTCTCTCAGCTGGGGTGAAGTGAGGCGGGACGGATTCTCTTGTGATTATCCCTATACCTCCTGTTTCGGGACTTCCCGTAAAAGGCGAGCGTTGAGTATAAGCACCCAACACTTCTTGCACTTTCTTGGAGGACCGTTATTTACTGTCTCTCTATTGAAGGTATCCGTTCGCTCACTCAGCCCCTCTGTGTTCCTCTATCTCTTTATGGATGCTCTACCAATCGTGGAGACCCTTGGCTCTCTCCACTCCCCGGGAGGTGCTTAGGTACACCCAATGATGTCCAGTAATCTCAGTCATGTATTGCTACGTAATCCATTTGGGTTTTGGGCTTGTGGGCACTTCACAGCCAGCTGGTGCTATGTTCCAGTGGCTGCTGTAATATCCCCCCCCCTCAGGTGCCCCCTCGAATCACATATTTTAACAGTGCTTAGTGCTTTGTGAGTGGTATACGACACTTGCCTGTGCTGGATTCCTTCTCTGAAACTACACACCCCGGTCCTCCATTTCGTTCCCAGCTAGGCTCCCTTTCACGGAACCGATCGGGGGATGAAGGATAGACCCATAGTCTAATGTCCCACTCCATGCAACCACCTGCAGTTGTAACATGTGGTCCTGATGTTGTAGCTGCTTTCCGGCCCTCCGCTGTGATGGCTGCCGGAAGTGGACGTCCACTGTGGCAGTTTCCGCAGGATGGTGCTAATGCTTCCCTGGATGCCAAGAAACCGATGTTCTGTCGGTGCAGCCGCCTTTGTCCATACCACTGCGCCTTTCACCTGAGGAAGAGGGATGGCAGGGAGGCAGGGAGGGTATGATGATCTGCTGCGCTCCGGCGCAGAACTCCCCTCGGCTAAGGTCTTTCCTGGCTCTCTGTTACATCTCCTACACCTATCATCCCCTCTGCGGTTGCCACGCCCCCACCCTCGGCCTCTTGCCGTCCCACTCACTCACATACACATCCAATTGCACGCATGTCCAGGCGCCCATTCAGTCAACATACCCGGGGGTTTACTCATTCACCTGGCACTTACTTTCCCTCCCGCTCCTGGCAGCTACACTGGAGGCTTCCATGTCGCCAAGTTGCCCTGAATGGACCTCGGAGGATCCGCGCGTCACGTGACTCTCCATTGCAGCAATACTTCCGTATCACGTGATTTCTGTCACTCCCCATCACGTGATACGCCGTCATTGGATAAAAGAGTCCGGAAATCAATGAGCTTCGCTTCACAGCTGTTTCCACCCGGATTCCGTGACGCTCGTTCTGGTGCTAACTCTACGGATTTTCTCGACCACGTTTTCTGTACCACGGATTGCCTTTGCCTTGCCCAAGTATTGACATTGGATCACCAGTTGCCGGACTACCTTTGCTCATTGGATTCCTAGTGCCGTTGCCTCTTGTTACCTCGTTTTGGAACTGTTTTCTCGCTACCTGACCCTTGGACTGTCCCTGATCTGCCTTACGGATATTGTTTCTTGCCTTGGATTCTTGGCCTCTGGCCTTCACGCTGGGCGTTTGCCTGTCTGCATATCCACCACTTGGGGAACCCCCAACGCCTCTCTGCTGATATTGAAACATCTATTACCAACACATTAGGTAAGCCATTTAGGATCATTTCCCTGTGGTTCTATTCTTGCCAACTGCTCTGTGCTTATCCTATAACCCATTGCCTTACAGCGTTCGAGGGGTCCTTTTCCGGCTGTTCCCGAATCCAGGCCTACGAACCACTTCACCTGTGGCCTCAAAGACCACACAGGCAGTATTTCTGGTGCTGTCTGTGCGGTACTTGGGGACGGAGGTATCCTTACTCTGCACGACCATCAAGTCTGTAACAGACTGTGAAGCCTCTGGCCGTCGGAGTATGGATCCCTCCGCCGGGGACCCCGTGACCGCTTTAATGCAGGCCGTAGCGGCTCTCAGGACTGACATGGCCACAGCCACAGCCGCCATTCACCACCGCCTAGACCTCCTACAAAGCGCACATCATTCCCCGTCTGCGGACATCGAGTTTAGGGATGCCACCCCTCCAGTCCAGGCCATACCTGCTTCCGCTCCTGCCCCTGTACTGGTCCCAACCTCCTCTCCTCTTGCTGCCCCAGAACGCTTTCAGGGAGACCCACGGACCTACCGCACCTTCATAAATCAATGCAGACTCCATTTCTTGTGCAGACCTCAGGCCTTCCCTGATTCGGTAACAAAAGCCGCTTATCTCATCTGTCAGGCATAGCGGCCACTTGGGCAAATCCGTTCTTAGATGGCAACCACCCTGTATTGTATGATTTTGAGCTTCTGGTCACAGAGATGGCTAAAGTGTTTGACACCCGCTACAAGGCCCAGGCAAGGGACCTGGAACTATTGGACCTTACACAGGGTAAACAATCATTGATCGAGTACATCACCCGGTACAACCAACTCGCCGCTGAAACCTCTTGGCCTGAGGAAAAGAAGGCGATCGTGTTCTACCGAGGACTCAGTGGTGCTATGAAAGACGCCCTTTCAGTGGTCCCTGCCCTTCCTTCTGATTTCACAGACCTTGTAGACCTTGCCCTACAGGTGGACGCCCGCAAATCCGAACGAAGGATGGAATCCACGGTTGGGCAGCCATCTCCAGCGCCGTCTTCCGTCGGTTCCGAGCCCATGCAAATAGGCGGAATCCGGAGTCCCATAACACAGTCAGAACGTGAACGTCGAAGAACCAATAACGCTTGTTTCTATTCTGGTCTAAACGGACATTATGTAAAAGAATGCCCCCGCCGACCGAGAAACAAAGTGCCGGGTTTTCAGAAGGCTCGCCCATGATACCGGGGGCACCGGCGAGCCCATTCACGACCCCCGCTGACCCTGCATTTGGTCCTATCAGACCTGTTAAAGTACAAGCCCTCTTGAAACCCACCAGAGAGATCGTTCATGCTGTGCAAATAGTGATAGACTCCGGAGCCACGAGTTGTTTTATGGACATTGCGCTAGCACATCGTCTTAACCTACCTCTGATCCAAAAGGATCACCCCGAACCGGTACAGGCTGTTGACGGCACCTCTTTAGCCTCCGGCCCGATTAAGCATCAAACCGCACCTTTGGAGGTGGTCATACAAGGTACCCACAAGGAAAACTTGTCGTTCGACCTCATTACCACACCCCAGTTCGGGGTCATACTGGGAATACCCTGGTTGAAACACCATAACCCGTTAATCAACTGGGGTACGGGACAAGTACTATTTGAGTCAGAAGAATGCCAACATTTCTGTCTCATAGATCCGGAGTCACTCTCATCTCCTGCCTCTATTCTCGGCGCTATGGTTTCCTCCCACATCAGCGACACGGCACCGGACGGCACGTCAGCACACACCGTGGGAGCCGTTATGGCAGGCATCCCCAAGGAATACCAAGATTACCACATGGTCTTCGATAAGACCGTAGCGGAAGGCCTACCTCCACATAGGCCCTATGACTGCCCTATCGATCTCCTTCCAGAAGCTCCCATACCCAAGGGAAGGGTCTACTCGCTATCACCATCCGAGGAACAAACCCTAAAGCACTATACACAACAGGCCTTGCGTTTGGGTCATATCCGGCCGTCCTGCTCTCCGGCTGCTAGTCCTATATTCTTTGTACCAAAGAAAGAGGGTGATTTGCGCCCATGCGTGGATTACAGACGACTGAATTCCATCACAATAAAGAACAGATATCCTATATCCCTCTTATTTCCACGCTCCTGGATAGGCTGACTAAGGCATCGATCTATACCAAACTAGACCTAAGAGGGGCATATAACCTGGTCCGAATACGAAGCGGTGACGAATGGAAAACCGCGTTTTGTTCCCGACAGTGGTTGTTCGAGTACACCGTGATGCCCTTCGGGCTTTGTAATGCACCTGCAACGTTCCAACGTTTCATCGATGACATTTTCTCTGATATCTTGGATACGTATGTGGTGATCTATCTAGATGACATCCTGATTTTTTCTTCTTCTTTGGAGGACCATGTCTCTCATGTCAGGGAAGTTCTATCAC
This sequence comes from Ambystoma mexicanum, assembly GCF_040938575.1. Taxonomy (NCBI): domain Eukaryota; kingdom Metazoa; phylum Chordata; class Amphibia; order Caudata; family Ambystomatidae; genus Ambystoma; species Ambystoma mexicanum. The sequence continues at coordinate 647,903,976 of NC_090923.1, forward strand.
GCCTTAAGAAGAATGCATTGTTTGCCAAACCCGAAAAATGCTCGTTCCATGTCAGAGAGGTGGACTTCCTGGGTTTCCACATATCTCCTGGGGGACTATCGATGAATCAATCCAAGGTCCGTGCTGTCACGGAATGGCCAATCCCTGGCAACACCAAACAATTACAGTCCTTTATCGGCTTTGCTAATTTTTACCGACGATTTATAGTTGGGTTTTCTTCCATTGTATCTCTCTTGACGGCGTTAACTAGCCCTCTTGTCCCCTTTACCTAGACCTCCATACACCAGAAGGCGTTTGACACTCTCAAATCTAGGTTTGTCTCAGCCCCTGTGTTGCAGCACCCCGACCCAGATCTACCGTATGTACTAGAAGCAGATGCCTCTTCGTATGCTCTAGGTGCCGTGCTGTCCCAACCATGCCCTGCCACGGGCTGTTTACATCCGGTTGCTTACCATTCGCGGAAGTTCTCCGCAGCCGAATCCCACTACAAGGTGACCGAGAAGGAACTCCTGGCCATCAAGGATGCCCTCCAGGTCTGGCGGCACCACCTCATGGGGGCAAGGCACCAGACGATAGTGTACACAGACCATAAGAACCTCCAGGACTTGGCCTCGCTTAAATGCGCAAATAGCAGACAGGTGCGTTGGCACTTGTTCTTTGCTGCTTTTGACTTTGTGGTTAAGCACAGGCCGGGTTCGGTCCATGGCAAAGCTGACGCTCTTTCTCGCTCCCCTGGGGGGGAAACGCTGCCTCTGTTCCCGGACACGGTTTTGGGAAAGGGCCATGTCATATGTCTATGTACACCATCCCCACCCATGCTTACGACCATCAAGCAATGGGTTTCCCAACATCCACACTTACTCAATGAATGGGATATCGTACTTCAGGAGAGGTTGCCATTCGTCCAGGGTAGACTGTACCTTCCCACGAGCGATGTCCGCAATCAGGCGCTTGCTTGGTCACACGACGCGGCTATCAACGGCCACCCAGGGCAGCAACGTACTCTTGAGTTGCTACACCGATGGTGTTGGTGGCCATCCATGAGACGAGACATAGATAACTATGTTAACACCTGCTCAGTCTGTGCTCAATGTAAGGCTCGTAGGGGACGTCCCTTGGGGTTACTCCAACCACTACCTATTCCCCCCAGGCCTTGGCATACCATCTCCATGGATCTGATCACAGACCTACCACGCAGACAGGGCTATGATACCGTTTGGGTTATAGTAGATTCCTACACCAAAATGAGCCGCTTCATCCCCTGTACCGGCATTCCCTCAGCCCCGACCCTTTCCCGCCTGTTCTTTAAGGCTGTTTTTTGTCTTTTCGGTCTTCCGCAGGTTATTGTATCGGATCGTGGGTCACAGTTTACTTCCTGCTTCTGGCGTGCCCTCACCAAGCTCTTAGGCATTGATGCTCACTTTTCTTCTGCCTATCACCCAGAAAGTGACGGGCAGACGGAGAGAGTTAACCAGGCCCTGGAACAGTACCTGTGTTGTTTGACCCTCCAGTATCAGGATTCCTGGTTTAGCCTACTCCATCTCGCTGAGTTTGCATATAATAATGCCCGACATTCTGCTACGGGTTTCTCTCCTTTTTATTCTATGTACGGTCAACATCCCCGCACTCTCCCACTACCTGACCTCACTACTGCCACTCCTGCTGCTAACGCCTGTGTTCGCGATCTGGCCGATGTCCATGCTCAAACCCTTGTCCATCTTCATGAGGCACAGGCAGTTATGAAATCAAAGGCTGACAGGAAGCGGACGGCGGCCCCTGATTATCATGTGGGTGATCGGGTATGGTTGTCGACCCGGCATCTACGCATCCCCGGTTGTCGCAAACTGTTGCCTCGCTTTGTTGGTCCCTACAAAATCACTCGCGTCCTGAACCCTGTTGCTTTTCGCCTTGGGATCCCTTCTGCCTGGCGGCTCCACCCGGTTTTTCATACTTCCCTCCTCAAACCCTGTCTTGCTCCTACCCGTATCACTACGCCTCCTGCTCCCGTTTCACTATCCACCCCTGATGAGTACGAGGTCAATGCCATCATGGGTTCTCGTCTTCACAGAGGGCACCTTCAGTATCTCGTTGACTGGGTGGGTTATGGCCCTGAAGATCGTTCCTGGGTTCCCTCCTCTGATGTCCATGCCCCTCTCCTTGTTGCTCGATTCCATAGGGACTGCCCTGCCTGCCCACGAGGTCGTGGGCCGTTGAGGGGGGACTCTGTTACGTCTCCTACACCTATCATCCCCTCTGCGGTTGCCACGCCCCCACCCTCGGCCTCTTGCCGTCCCACTCACTCACATACACATCCGATTGCACGCATGTCCAGGCGCCCATTCAGTCAACATACCCGGGGGTTTACTCATTCACCTGGCACTTACTTTCCCTCCCGCTCCTGGCAGCTACACTGGAGGCTTCCATGTCGCCAAGTTGCCCTGAATGGACCTCGGAGGATCCGCACGTCACGTGACTCTCCATTGCAGCAATACTTCCGTATCACGTGATTTCTGTCACTCCCCATCACGTGATACGCCGTCATTGGATAAAAGAGTCCGGAAATCAATGAGCTTCGCTTCACAGCTGTTTCCACACGGATTCCGTGACGCTCGTTCTGGTGCTAACTCTACGGATTTTCTCGACCACGTTTTCTGTACCACGAATTGCCTTTGCCTTGCCCAAGTATTGACATTGGATCACCAGTTGCCAGACTACCTTTGCTCATTGGATTCCTAGTGCCGTTGCCTCTTGTTACCTCGTTTTGGAACTGTTTTCTCGCTACCTGACCCTTGGACTGTCCCTGATCTGCCTTACGGATATTGTTTCTTGCCTTGGATTCTTGGCCTCTGGCCTTCACGCTGGGCATTTGCCTGTCTGCATATCCACCACTTGGGGAACCCCCAACGCCTCTCTGCTGATATTGAAACATCTATTACCAACACATTAGGTAAGCCATTTAGGATCATTTCCCTGTGGTTCTATTCTTGCCAACTGCTCTGTGCTTATCCTATAACCCATTGCCTTACAGCGTTCGAGGGGTCCTTTTCCGGCTGTTCCCGAATCCAGGCCTACGAACCACTTCACCTGTGGCCTCAAAGACCACACAGGCAGTATTTCTGGTGTTGTCTGTGCGGTACTTGGGGACGGAGGTATCCTTACTCTGCACGACCATCAAGTCTGTAACACTCTCCCCTCAGGCGGTCCTCACTCCCAGGCCAGTGGCGCTTCACTCTTTACATTGCATTGAGAATTTGTGGCCATCTTTGTTTTCGTGTGACAGCTGCGATCAGGCAAATTTCAAACAATTCCAGGCATCTCTGGATCTCCGACTAGGTGTGTAGTTGCTCGACACCTTCCAACTATGTAATTTGTCAATAAGGAAGCTTAATATTAGATATTTCGGCGTGCAGTCGGCCGGCGAACTGCGTAGGGCTGCAGAGCCTCAGAAATTACACCTCCATTAGGTTCCAGTCTGGCCACGTCCCCCCATTCCACTGCCTTTTGTTTGTCAAACCAGAGTAGTATTTTCTGAAAGATAAGAACACAATTTACTAACCCAATAACCTTGTAGAATTTATTTGAAAAATCACCAACACAAGTAATTTAGAACTTCCCTACAGAGACTACATTCGGGGGAGTAGCATTATGGCTCATGTGATTTTTGGGCACAATGCCCCATTCTTCTAAGGGATCGGACTGCTGATGTTAGGGAAACAGACTTGTGCCCTGGTTTCATCCGCACTGTTATGTTAAGTTGTCTTGTACCGTGCACCGTTGCCATTGGCAGAGTCTCCCGGTGCTCACGTGGCGTTGTATCAAAGAGGGTGGGTTAGTGAGGGATAGGATAGAAGTTGAGCTCTGCTGTTGATGCTTGAGGAACTAGGAAAAACTGGCACGGGTGCAAGTCGGTTTTTAAGTGAGTTTTGATGGTGTGCACTAGCTTGTTGTATCCAGAGGGGCGAGACCCAGTGTGGGAGATTGTGGTTGTCAAATGTTTGTTATGTTTGATGTGTATTTTGTTTATGTTTTGCGTGTAATTTGGCTGACCCATAGGGCGTGTGTGGTACTTGGGAGGCAAGCGGGAAAGTAGCAGTGGTGTTAAGTACATTGGCTACCCTAAATGATTACATGCAATACCTTGGTTACTTTCACAATACCTCTGACTTGTTATACCTAGGCTAACCATCATGATTCTTCTAAGTGCAATACCTTGGCTATCCTTGAAAGTTCTCATAGGTGCCATAAACAGGCTAATTTCACAGCTCTTCTAGGTGCTACACATTGGCTACCGATAAAAGGTCTGAGCGCAATACATAGGCTAGCTTCACATTTTCATCTAAATGCAGTGTATGTGCTATCCTCCTGAAACTATTGTGCGAGACGCAAGGGCTAATCTTCACATTTCTTCTAAAATTCAATACATAGGCTATCCTTCACAATTCATCCAAGCGTAATACATAGGATAGCCTTCACATTTCTGCTTTGCCGTCACGTCTCTCCCTCCCACTTCTCTACTTCAACCAATTCTACAGCATTAATTTACTTACCTTGTGTGTTGATCAAGTCAAATAAATGCATTTTAAGAACCTGTGGTGAATGTATATATGTTTATTATTGAGATGGTGCGACAATATCACCTGCTTGTTTCATTTTTTAGTGTGTGTAAAAGGCCTAGAATAAATCTTTGTATTTTTGTACATACCAATCTAAATTGAATTTATTGGGCATTATATTGTGTGAACTCATTTTAAGCCCCCTGACCCCACTCGCACTCTCCTGAGAATAGTCTTCACTGCTCTCCACGTTTACCTTGATTGGGTTTTGGCTAACCTTTCAGAGTTCCCTGTTCATGATAACTAGGATGGCCCTCCTAAAATCAGTCCACAAGGCCAGATTCTAGAAATCCATCTCAACAAGCATCTTGCAAGAAGGTGCCAAAATGCATGAAGAAAGTGGAGCATGCTGCACCTGGCAAGGTAGGACAGTCAACAAAGGACAGGCCATCTTGAACAGGGATTAAAACACGCTGAGAGGCCATTTTGAGTACATGGCCCTTTCTAGTGCATTGTACTGACTAAACAGGCAGTGCGTGACAATGCATCCACAAGAAGGGTCAAAATATAGTAACTACCTCCAGCCTGTTCAGAGGATGCTTGGAAAGTAACAAAAAGGTTACCTTAGCACAATGAAAAGAGGACACTACAGGTAAGATAAATTGTGCTGCAAGGGAAAACGCATCATAAAAAGGAGACGACTACCCTTGTACTGCTATAGACACAAGGGCTACCCAGTGCATTGAAAACATTGCTAAAGGGACCATAGGGGCTCATGACAGCTCATCATACAAGGTGCGGGTACGGGCATAGGAAAACACGGATGACCAACAAAGGGGAGAAAGATCCCCTTGCTACGGCCTTATAACAAAAGGTCCAGTGTCCCCACAACAAAGAGACTGTAGGAGGTGACCGTCAAAGGCGATGAAAAAAAAATCTCATTGAGTTCAATAGTAGTGCTGGAAGGCTCAGGATAGAGGGGGTAAGATTTGCAAAAAAAGAAAACCTTACCAACAAACACTGTCAGACACAAATCTATCAGTCCTGTTTTCTTATGCTAGGGTGTTCAGTCTAAGAATGAATGAGCCACAAATTAAATTATGAATTGACATGAGCTTCCAAAAAAACAAAACCATACCAAAGTCATTCTTGCAGCAACATCTCAAATACTGTGCTGCACTCCCATTCCATTCCATCCAAATCTTAATTCATCTTCTGACCCCTACTGCCGGCTTGGACATCTCTTTAAATTCTTATGTCAACTTCTTCAAACACTATTCTGTTAGCCCTCGCAGGAAGCATATTCAGAGAATCACGTGAAAATGTGCAATTTTCAGTGCTTAAAGATTAGACATTCTAAGGTGAAATGTGTGCATGTCGTAAATACCTTACCATGTTACACAAACATTCTTAGACTTATCTTTTCAATGAATATTTATAACTAAAAACTTCAATAGCATGCTCCATGTACATCCCTCATTCTACTAAGGAAAATACTTAGAAAGGACGGCCTTCATTTCTATGTTGTATCAGTGAATGTTGAAAAGCAGACATACTTACACATATATAGCATCTCTATCCATGATATGATTTAATCCTTCGTCCATTCGAAAAATCTTATGGAACCGATGGTTATAAACATCTGCCACCACCATCTATTAATAAAAATAGCTTTTAGAGCCATACAATGTATCAATGTATTAAAGCACAATGCATTTTTAATACAAGTGTTTGAACATTATCTTAAGTTGATCTTACAGAGACATCCATACATCCAGTATCATACTGCATTCATCTTTTTTGCTCACATATTACTTTTGTCTGCTCAAAACCCTTGATCCACTTTTAACTTTTCTATCCTATTTCTAAAATGATTCTGCTCTGGCTCACCTTTTGTTCAATTATTGATTATACTTGGATAACACTTTCGCAAAATACATTGTTGTAGTTTGAATACTGCTTACCTTTTGTATGGGCATCTTCTGCATTACCTTTAACGGTAATGGATATTAAAATCAAAAATACAGTGGGAATGCAGAACGCTCAACACTAAGTTGTAAATATTCTGTTCTTGGATCTGGAAGATCCTTATATTCATGTGGAGAGAGGTTATCTGCCAGCCTGACTCATCTTCACATTATGATCTCACATTAGATCTTACTTTCTATACTTTCCCTATTAAACCAGGAACATGGGTGACTCGAGTGGGATCCCGACTTAGTTTGGAATCATTCATTCGTCAAACTGTTTTATACAGACCATTTTGTCTTGTATCGTTAGTGAGCTACATGCTGGGACAAGTTATTCAATTCATGTTTTTCTTTTTTTTTTTTTGGTAGTTTCTTCGAGCACATCTTCACGTAAAACCATTTCTTCAGCAGGCAGCAAGCTTCTTTCTACCTCCATCTCATTAAGTGGAATGGTTATATTGCCTCATTCCAAAAAGAGTTGCTAGAAGACTGAGGGTATTCTCAGTGGCTGAAAATACAAACTGGGTGATAATCCCAAAGCAGTTTGTCTACTTTCTTTTCTAAGTAGCCCTGCATCTGAGCAAGCACAAAATGCACTGTACAAATTTTAACTGCACATGGCATCATGATCATTGGTCCCTACTTTTGTATTTCAGGATGTGTTCGCAACTCTAAAATGGAAACATGCACTCCCCCTCCACAAAGTCCAAAATCAAGCTTAGATTTTAGGTTTGATTTGTGGTGGACGGACTGGACAGTTACTTGTAATGCACAGGTTCTGCCCTACTATTAGATAAAACTCCTAGGATGAGTAATGTTCATAGAAAAGGTATCTATTGTAAAGGTAAAGTCTGCAAGGCCGGGTCAAAGGGAGGAAGCAGTTATAATGCCAACATGGCATAGCTGTGATTATTACTATTAGCATCCCCTAATGAGTATTTTGAAAGAGATTCTGTATCTGAGAGAAATGAAAGTCCAATCCATCATGCCCACTAACTGGAGTAGTAAAGGCACCCAAGGTTGAGGCCCTATACCCTTTCCAAGTCAGCAATTCGGCAATGGAAAAGGGCAGTGAACCAGGAGGTTAGTCAGAGAGCAGGTTGTTTTTGGTAAAAGGTTATGAGAGCCTGGGAAGGGTGGGGGCAGCAGCAGGAAGTGAGGAAGGTGGCGGTGTGGCACTCTGGCAGTCCTTCGAGCAAGGGAAAGCAGGGGTAACATCAGCAAATAATGCACGCTTCCCATACGGCCAGATCAGCTGGAACAGCCACCCATGGTGCTAATAAAACTTATTTATCTGACTTTATTTTCCGTTTGCTTTTATTTTCCTATTGCCTTCCTTTTCTCCCTCTTGTGATATCCTTGACATTTTCCGATTTACTTATCAGGAAGGTGTTCGGGTATTAAGGAGGTTTGTATAGGCGGTACCGGCTCAACCCTTAGTACCAGTGTTATCCATGACATTGTTTACATTTTCCAAAGTGCAATTCTAGTGTCTCTCGATTGTTCAAATATGAATATACAGGGAAATGAAGATCACATTTTTCACTTTCGGAAGATAGCGTTTACAATAAAGGTAGAGGAAAAACAGGAGTGAGACAAATATTGAGATGGGATTAAAGTAAGACGAGATGAGTGAAGATGTAATATAGAATACCATTTCCCTGGTTAAGCTCTATTATGATGCAACATTTATAAAACACGCCATATTTGTGCTCTTGAGCTTTCTCTCAGTCAATGAAGCACTATGTTTTGGCATCAGCGGACTCAGAGAATAAAATGCCCATTGAGCTTGGGCACATTTTGTGGCTTGTCCCAGACCTACCCGCCTTCAATGAGAACATGTGTGCGAGAATTGATCTTGTGTTCCCTATAAGCAAGCAGTGTCTGCTTGTGAGAGTGGTTTAGGTGACTACACTTGGTTAAATTGTTCTTAGACGAGTTGGGATTTAATCCCAACTGACCACATTTTAACATGTGCAATCTCAAAAAATATACACTGCACAGAGCTTTTCAGCACACAGCAACATTAAAATAAAGCAACCTTGCCCTGTTCCTCCTGATAATACATTCGTCCCATACCTCTTTCAGATCCTGAAGGTCCTAGAAAATGTGAAAATGGCAGAAGGTGTCCTATAAAATACACATATAGCATAACAGGACATAGCAATGAGTTTCAATCCTTCTCGAGTGGGGCAGTACTCTGCACGGCCCAAGCAACTTGCAGCAACAGGGGAGGAAATTAATGTTGGCTCTGCCGCAGAGATACCACTATACTAGAATCTTCGGTGCACTTGCTGAAAAAAACTATATATCTACTTATCAAATCAAGTGGAAATGGAATGAGGCAGTTCCAGTGCAACAATGCAATTCTAGTGGACTGCCGTGGGGGCTCATTAATAGAGGAGCACAAGGATACACCATTTGGTCCATAAACATTATTAAACCATCCCCATTATATGGGTGTCTTTTTTCGAAACAGTGTGAACTTAAACACAGAAGGACTCCACATTTTTCAGTTAAGTCAGACTGGTATTAAGATATTTGCCCAAAATGTCACAATTTAGCTAAACAGATGATTTTAACCCACTCGGCAATTTAGGCACGTTACCACTTACTCTCCCAAGCTGTTCTTGGTACAAATTTTTCATAAACATGTTAACCCAAAAGAATATCATTGTAGCTTTATTTTCAAAATCCTGACTGGAATAATATCAATCCCAGAATGCAAAATAATATAAGCCTGAAACATCTCTTATTTAACCCACTGTACTTTCAACGCTTTTAGACATACAATAAAAGGTTGTGTAATTTACTCAGCCAGGTCCGGACGTTCTTTGCCACAATCTTCCAACCCGTTATCATAGATAAGACTTAAAAAGCAAACCTTTTTCTTTTTTGCATGTCAAGTTTTTATATGAAACTCACTATAACCAATTTGCGAGGCCATGTTGTGCTGCTGAGAACAAATGAAATGTTAGAAGGGCCGTTAAGGTGCTGGCTGCAGTGCAACAGACGCCGTCTCTCTCAGCCTGGGCGTGATTTGGTGAACGAGCAGTGCTTGCTCATCGAGTCGAGCCCGTTTTACAGTTGGCTCCCGACAAAGAAAATGTGTCCAGGGCGCTTTTTCTGAACCTTTGAACTAAAAGGTAAGCACTTCAAAATAATAATGAACTAATGGTACGCGTACCAATTATTTAGATTACGCTTCCAGCTCTGGTTCAAAGGCTCATGAAAAGCATACTGGAAGCATTTTCTTTCACACAAGTTACATTTGGAAGCAGCTCGAATGGAGGAGCAAGCACAGATCATTTCGGAAGTCATGTCCAGCCCGAGACAGAGACATAGCTTAGTAGGAGGCTAAGCCAGCACTGTAACAACCTCTCTAACACTTGTTTTTTCATCATACAAGCATTGTTTAAATACATTTTTGTATTTTATTGCGCTATGGCTCATGTCAAACCTTTCACAAATTCAATTCACTTAATTACAATCAAATTACATCCAAAGTTTTCACAGATAAAACAATACAAAAATCCAAATACAGTGCAAATACAATACAACAATTCCAATTCATCTGGACCACATTACCAAACTACTAAAGGGTGATGGCGACATTTCCAATTAAGAGTTGGAACAGCACCAGCTTGCTAGAAAATGTGTGCACTTACAAATCAGTAACAGTCCATACCCATGAGGCCTAGTAGCTGTACATGCTACGAAAATGATTCCTTTAGTTCACAAGATAAATACTCAACATTGGAATATCAAGCTAGACATTTGTGACAATCTCCATACCCAACAGAGTCCATTACACAACTTATTTTGGGGTGGGTCTTAAATTGGTGGAAGTACAGTGGCATTAAAAAGATGCATCACACTTGCATTATTTAGCATTCTGTGAACTTTTTTCAGGATGTGGAAAATAAAGCTACAATGATATTCTTTTGGCTTAACCTATTTTTCTATAAGGATTTACATATGGTGCGGTTGCAGCAATCTATGTATTTTGAAGTAAACTCTATATGACTATTATTGTACGCCTTGAAATCCAAAACATTAATATTTGTACCAAATACAGCTTGGAGGTTGTGTGGTCAAGTGTTTGAATAGAGTGGGTTAAAATGAATGCTTCATTGTTTAACCAAAGTGTGCGGTCGAGGGCAAATAATTTAATTTCACTCCAACTTAACTGCAAAAAAGAAAATGAGTCTATATAGGTGAAAGTTCATAGTTATTTGGAAAAAAAACTCCCTAACAATGGTGATCATTTAATGGTTTTTGTGATAAACTAAAGTGCCCTCATGCTCCTCGATTATTGGCCCTCAAGTCCGTCACCTAGAATAGCTTTACTGTTGCACTGGCAATCCATCAGTCCCATATAACCTGATTTGGAAAGCAGCTATATAGTCTCGCCATCCATTCAGCGCACCAAAGATTCAAGTGTGGGGACTGCGGCAGAACCAACATTAATTTCCTGCCCTGCTGCCAATCATTGAAGTAGCTTGGGCCACCGAGAGCTCTGCCCCAATGGTCAAGGTATGCAACTGTGTTTATGCTGCGGTATGCTAGGTATGTTATTGAAACTTGGACAGCATGCCTGCTGATATTTCCATCGTTCTAGGAGCTTCAGGATCTGCAAGAACTAGGGTGTGGGACTAATTTAGTAGAGGTGGAAGATTGCTTCATTAAAATTTAGATGTGTGCAGATCTGTAAAACTAGAAATCGAAGGGTGTGCGTTTTAGATATTTTGGGAGCTGTCTGGAGTAGTGGTTGAGCACTCCAGGTTGCAAAGGTACACTTTGTGGTTGTCGGTGGTATCGTCAGAGCAGTGCTTAAGAGGTGTGGCATTATGTTGGTATATCTGTGGCATTTGGGGAAATGTAGCACTTCTTCTGCTGGTGTGCATTCTATTGTTAACCAGTGTTTCAGTGTAGGAGCGGTGTATTGAGATGTTTTTGGGTCGGGTGAGGGGTAGAATGTTTATAATATGGATGTTACCATGTCTTTCCCTAATCAGTGCCCAATTTCATTGCATGGACAGACCACGCAAGCTTGGGAATTTAGGGCTAGCCAAGTGCACATGAGGCAACAACAACACACAGAACAACATAAGTAAAGTCAAAGGTTTGGACTTGTGTAGGTATGGGATAAGCATTTGCTAGGCATTGATAGAATGCAACTACCCGACCATAAAAATGCAACACCTGGAAAATGGAGAGATTATCAGGGAACATGACGGCAGTACCTGGCAAATGCCCATTATTTCAAGCCAAATTTATTGGCTTTGCTGATGCTTGTTTTTAAAAAGGACATCAGTGCAAGGAAGAGAAATAAACAAAGCGGCCGAAGGCACACTTCGTGAAGACATTTTTATTATACCTTTATCCATTTACATATGCAACTAAACCATTAACTCTCAGACTGCTTAGAAATAACACTAACAGGGGGCACTGCTGAGCAGCCGTCAAGTTGGCTGCCTAATCAAGGAGCTCTGACAGCTCAGAAAAATTCCTAAATACCATCCTCTCAGCTCGGCCCTTTCTGGATCTATCCTGGTGACACTAGGCTATAGGAATCCCCCGGCAGCTGCTGAGAGACCCCCCACCCAACAGGCTGGGGAGTGGTGATTGTTGGGGCCCTGGCCCGACTGCGTCTCGAAGAGCCCTGCTGCGGCTAGAAGGTGATTACTGGTGTGCCTGGTAGGCAGCCCAGACTCTGCTGCCTCCTAACATGGTGGCCGTGGGCTGTAACCTGTGGCTGCTGGCGGGCTGTCGCCAGCCTTTTTCGAGTGGGGGACAGTGTGGCTGACAAGACTGACGCTGTGGAGAGTACAGCACTTGGGGTGATTGCCGCAGCAGCGACCGGATCTTTGCCTGGCCGAAGCATTGGTAAAAGGTGGCAGAGGGGCTGTGGGGCAGCATCTGGTGGGGGAGTTGCAGCCCGAGACGCCAGATTGCCTTCCTGGGCTGAGTGATCCGGCTTTATTGTAGGAGGAACTCTGAGGCCAGAATCCTGCCCTGGGCCTTCACCTCCCCAGAACATAGCAGTGCTGGCAGCTGGCCTGGTGCAGAGGCAGCTGCACGCCCGCTTGTCTATAACGATCTGGGTGAGGGATTCTGCCTCACCCTGGCCCATGTGGTCTGGCCAGAAGGCCCTGCTGATATAAGTAGAAAAGGGAGGGAATTATTTCTTGCAGTCAAACAGTTAATGGCAGGCCCTCATAGCACTGACCGCCCTTCAGCCGACTGTTCGTCCACTCTCCAGTCTTGCACTTTGTGCTCCCCACCTCCCTGTTGCACGGCACCCCCTCCTGTTGACACTGACCAAACCCAACTCTTAACCGCAATTAAAGATCCAGGTGATAAGGTGGGAAAGTTTAATTTGCCACAGCAAACTTTATTAAGCCAGGAGTTATTTTACAGGTGTTACATTTCTCCACCACGCCTCAGGATTATGCGCTGGATGTAGCTTCCTCCCTCATTCACCACCTTTGCCAAGTGGATCCGTAGGTTCCGATCAGGTCGACCCCCCAAATCTGCCTAACCATCCCTCTCTACCAATGGCCATTTTATTTCCCCATTCATTTCTTTATTTCATTACCCTCCCTCTTCACCCAAATTATTTCCCCCCCCCCCCCATTTAGTTATTGTTCCCCTCCTTCTAACCAACCCATTAATAAGTAGTTGGCTACGCGCCACCCCTCCAAGAATCCCCTTGTTGATGCCCCGGTTGTTCCCCAGAATCTACCCCATCCATTTCCTCACTCATGTATCACCCATTGTACCCCTCGCCTGCTGTGGCAGTCGTCAACCCCACCCTTACCCCCAGGACAGCATTACCAGCCCTTACCCTTCTCTAATCTACTTGCTCTTCTCTGCAGAACCCACTGTTCCCTTCCACCTTTCATCTGCACCCCTGCATATGCTGAAGACTTCCCGTTGCCCTCAACCACCAGCACACCTACCAATCAACCCCAACCAATCCACACTTTGAGTTTACCCTTGCTCACCTGCTCCCTTCCCTTAAGCCCCCTTTATCTTTTTGCCCCCTGGTTAGACACGCAGCACTGTCACTGCCGATTCTCCCCCTTACATCACCCCCTTCCTTTTATGGCTTATGTTTCAAGTCCCTTCCCTCCACTTTCTTGCTCTCATATCTCAAATACTTGTTTCGTGATTCCAGAAACATTCCATTAGTTTTTTCCCAATTCATACTTGTAGCATTCATGACATTGTACGCTTACCCCCTCCTCCCGCAATGATGGGGTTGGAATGTCTTCCAAACCCCCTATCCCTTCCCTTTGTTCATGGCTCCCCAGGAGTCTTGTGCATATGGGCGCCGTAATAATAAACTGTTGGCTGCGCAGTACCCTTGTGGTTACTGCCAGTACTTTTCTAACAGGAGACACCATGTAATAGCCGCTGGGCATGCCTGAAAGAGAATAAAACAGACCATTACAAACACCAGACCAATCGAGGCGAGGGTGGGCGGGAAACTTCACCAAGGCGCGGGATGAAAGAGGGCACACCTTGACCTGGGAGCCCTTAAATATGGGTCAGCAAACACACCTACTTCTGGCGCTCCGCTGACTCATTTAGTTTTGCCCACCCCCCACGCCCACAGCCTCCCATAAACCCACCCCTTCTCCCCTCCCCCCCAGCAATGGCGGGTGTCACTGCTAAGGGGGTGACCACAGATTGCAGTCCCCTGGACAGTGTGGTCACCCAGCAAAGATGAAAGCGCGGCCAAAAGGGTTACACAGTTGCAACTCTGTAATGATGGCACATTAAATGAAAAACCTTTTCCACAAAGATGGACAACTAAATTGTTCAAATTTATTTTCTTAATGAGGTTATATACACAATCTTATTCGCAAATGAGAAAAGAAAGGAACAAGGAAACCGTATTTTAAAAAAAACACCATAAGAGTGGGGTGGATAAGTCAAGAAAGGAAACAATCATACATATATACAAGAAAACTAACAAACACCCACTAATCTGAAAAGGTGAAAAACAAACATCCCAGGCCTGGCGCAGAAAGCAAATCCATGCGCAAGGGGTAGGAGAGTGGCCCCTAGCCATGCCCTATGAGTAAGCTAACACTAATTCTATGTCATGACCGGAGGCTCCCATTATGCTTCTCCTTTATTAAAGAAAGCGCTCAGCAGCAAGATATATATATATATATATATATACATATATATATATATATATATATATATATATATATATATATTTTAACAGAAAATATATCACAGTAAACTTAACAATGAAATGATGCAAACTGTCTTAAGGGTCTGTAAACCAGGAAAACGACATTTCCCAGGGGACTGAGGAAAGGTTCAGCACAAGATCACCAACATGTGATCAGTATCCTCCAATGAACGGCCAAGTCCCCACAAACAGCCTTGAATATGATGCACTTCCTCTTTCTTTGCTGCTCACAGCAAGAGATAAGTACATCATATTGAATTCTGTATTATCATTTGTCGTGTTTGTTGCACCTTTATAATATATTTTCTCGTATTGATATTAAAATTTGCTGACTTAGCCGCGCTCGTTAGAATTTGTGTATATTACGCGCTTTGCGCGATTTTACTATGTGCTTTCCTCTCTGACGCCAGCTACTTCCTGCTGGCGTCGGAGAGCACTGCGCGGCAAGAATAATTATATTTCTTCGGCTTTCGAGCCATGTATTTGCTTCTGCGAGGTTTCGCCTCGCGAACCCTCGCCCGTGTCCTCCTTCGTTTCCCCGATGCTTTCGTGTGGAGGGGAAGCAGCGTATTCAGCCTCTGTGTGACCGCGGTGCCACCTGCGGTCACCAGAGGGAGCACCTGCTCCTGCAGGTGCTCTTTTCAGCTCTCTGACGCTCGCGATTACTTTTTTCGTTTCATTTACATAACGAATTTGTGATTGCAGGCGCCAGGAGCTGATTTCACTCACCTCATCGATCCACCTAAAAAAAAAAAAATAAATAAAAAAAATAAAAAAGGTATTACAGAAAGGTGCTATTGAACATCCTGGCAGTGCAGTACTTAGCTCACGAGGACCAGGATTGGCCCGAATAGGAGGATGATACCTATGAAGTTGACGAAGTGGCGATGGCAAGCAGCCTAGAAAAAGGTACTGGTTTCCACTGTGGAGACCAGCATCAGGAGAGCTGTATCGGAGATGCTCCTGCGTATCCAGCAGCGCCTGGACACCATGGAGGAGCAGCTACAAGAAAACTCCCTACCGAGAAGAGAGACAAAAAAGAAAGCACCTTTCAGATGGGAGATGTATTTCGGCTCCAATGAATAAAGACTCTGCGCCCCCCCCCCATACCCCCCCGAGCCAGCCAGAACCCGCCACTGCTGCCCTTTCAGGCGCCTTCTCCAGGCTGAAAAAGGCCTTTTTGAATAGGAAGGAGACCCCTTCCGCTGATGGACCCTCTTGCCCCAAGGAAGAAAACAGGGGCACTAGACCCTCTAGCCCGGAGGGATACCAACAGGGCTTGGATCAAGAAAGTTGTGATTACAACAGTCTGTCTCCCGCTTCATCCCATGAAGACATTCAAACATCAGGGTCACGACCCTCTACTTCAGGGATCGCGGCAGGCCCCGTCCCTAAGCAGGCAGTCGACGACCTTTCTCCTTCCAAGGAGATGTTTTACCCTGAAGACTTAGAACACCCCAGATCTGACTGGGAGCCATCTTTAAGAACAACAGAATACATTAAAGACAGGCTGCACAAGCCTTTAGAGAAAAGTTCGAGCAAAGCTCCGAGCAGAATGCCCACGACCAGCAATCCCAGGCAAAATAGCCCTGACACCGGAATTGGATTCCAAGACGATTACCTTTCTGGGCAAGAACGTCAAGGATCCAAGAAAAGGCATTGATCGTGCCTGGAAGTCCTGCCAGGACAAGGTGCTAGACATCATCGGTCCACTAGCCAAAATGATGGATTTGGCTGAAGCATCCATAGCCTCTGGTACTCCTGTTGACCCTGCAATACTTTCAGGCTGGGCTCAGAGAGCCATTTGTTTGGTGGGCAATGCCAGTTACGCCATCTCAGCGGAGCACCGCAAGGGCAGCCTTTATAAGATGTCTAAATTTGTGGGCACTTTTACAGCCCTTGCCAAAGCACAATCATCAATCAAAAGAGTTTTCTCTGCGAAGATTTTCGCCAGGGCCGGTCGAGGTAGAGGTCGCTCGGCCGGCCGATACTCTATCGACAGAAGACCAACAATTCAGGGATCATCAGGCGTGGCAGGATCGAACAGACACCTTCTTCCCTTCGAGAGGGCGAAGAAGAGGTCGTGGCTGGAGGAGAGCCGCCCAGTATCCAGCACAACAACCCCCCTCAGGTCAGTCTGCCTATTGCAGCGCCTGCGCCATTAACGCCTATAAGAGGGAGGCTAGCTCTTTTTGCGCATGCATGGGATTCCTTATCTGGGGACGCTTGGGTCAGGGACACAGTTCGCGACATGTGCCTGGAATTTTTTGCACAACCTTTTCAGATAGGTCGTCCCGTTCCGATCACAATCTCCAAGGAGGACAAGTTAGAGTTGGACAAGGAAATTCAAGTTCTAGCATTAAAACAGGCTATTTGTCCCTGCACAAGTCTAGGGTTTTTTTTTCAGCCCCATATTCCTAGTACGCAGGAAAGAGAAAATACGGCCAGCCATAAACCTCAAGGCCCTCAACGACTTTGTCGTTTACGGACACTTCAAGATGGGAGGTATTCACATGCTCGATCTCCTGAGACTCAACGACTGGCTTATGCGTCTGGACCTGAAAGATGCGTACCTTGCGGTGCCCATACATCAGGACCACATAAGCTACCTAAGATTCTCCTGGAAAGATAGACTGGGAATTCACGAGCCTGCCTTTCGGTCTCTCTTCAGCTCCTTGGGCCTTTACCAAGCTCCTGAGACCAGTGGTGGCACATCTAAGGGAACAAGGCGTCCGACTGATAATATACTTGGACGATATTATCTTCATGGCGCAATCACAAGATCTGGTAGAGCAGCAGACCAAGCTGGCCATAGACCTTCACAGGCTAAGATTACTCATAAATTGGGAGAAATCTTTCCTCCAGGCATCCAAAAACCTAGAGTTTTTAGGATTCGTCGTCGACACCAAAACGGCTCAACTCAGTCTTCCGGCAGCCAAGATTCACTGCACCAAACAGGAGATCCGCAGACTCCTGCAGAGGGACAATATATTTCTGCGAGACCTAGCGAGGGTGATCGGACTTCTCTCCTCCTCCATCCAAGCTATCTTTCCCGGACCTCTACACTATCGAGAACTGCAGAGGAAAAAAGAATTGCATCTAAGACACAGCCTCTCCTATTCACAGCGGCTGACCCCATCACCAGAAGCGAGAACGGATCTCGACTGGTGGCTCATACACATGGAGGCCTAGAACGGCCGGGCGATCTTCGGATCCGCCCCAGACATAGTGATAGAGTCAGACGCCAGCCGTTCCGGCTGGGGAGCGAGATGTGGTCCGGTGGCCACAGGAGGGACAGTCGCTGCAGGAACTCGGTATGCATATAAATTACCTAGAGATCTTAGCGGGTTCCTTCGCAGTACGCTCCTTTACCAAAGACAGAGTGAGCTGCTGTATCTTACTGAAGATGGACAACATCTCAGCAGTAAGATACATCAATCATCTGGGTGACACCAAATCTCGGCCCCTAGCAGAACTGGACAAAGATTTCTGGCATTTCTGTCTGGATAACCGGATTTCAGTAAAAGCAGAATATCTACCGGGACTTACGAACGTAGTAGCGGATTGGTACTCCTGACATTCATTCGATTACAGCGACTGGAGGCTCGACAGGGAAGTCTTCCTTCGACTTCAGCAAATCTGGGGCACCATGTCCAAAGACCTGTTTGCCTCACGTCTGAACGCTCAACTACCAGTGTTATTCAGCTGGAATCCAGATCCAGCAGCGACTGCGACAGATGCTTTCCTCCAGCATTGGACCGAAGGAGTGCACTATGCCTTTCCCCCCTTCAACATGATCGCGAGGACCCTGGTGAAAGCCTGTCAGGAACAATCGGAATTGGTTCTTGTAGCCCCGGTCTGGACCTCTCAGACCTGGTATCCAGTTCTTCTGGAACTTTCTTCGGATTTTCCAATCCTTCTACCCCAGTTTCTCCTGCATAAGTCATCAAAACAGATCCATAATCTCTGAGCATTGTACATTCTAATTTCTCGCCGGGTGGGATAATGCTCGCCTCCGTGTCTAATAGAATTAAGACTTTCTAGTATGTTATTATGGAAAATCTTTATTCTATAGGGGCCACTTGGAACAGGGACTATGTATGGTTGCACTCTAAATTGACATAAGTAAAATGAATACACGTAAATGTAGATGCTATTGGTTGAAGGAAAGTTGCATATACCAGATGTATTGGTGGGAGCAGGCAATTATACCACCTTCATCAGGAAAATCTAAAGGACCCTGTAATAAATTAACACAAACAAATGTAAAGAGAAGTTCATATAAAAACTAATACATGAAACGCAACTATATCAGATCCCCAAAAGAAGGGGGTGGGGGACACGACTCAGTGCACGAATAGTGCTGCCCCAAGACACCAGGGGGATGAACATAATTGTGCCAAAGATTAAATACCCATACAGCATAGTTAACCTATCATGGAAAAAGGACCAAATGTGACCTGGAAGCCGCACTGAAAAAATATTATGTGGACGGAAAACCATAAAAAGTGAAACCTGGACAGACAAACTTGAACAACAAAGAATTAGAAAACATGGCTTTCCCCAACTACAGGTGTGGTGTACAGCCACACACTGCAGAGGCAAACAATGTTTTGATTCAGTCAAACGCTTCAAAAATAAGCTTGCAATGATGGATCTAGCTGGACAAACAAAGACATCTGGGAAAAGGTGAGAGATTGGACAAGCAGGGAAACCTGAATTGCATGATTAAAACATCCATGTATTAAAAGAGGCACATATCTCTCGGGCATATTGACTGGAATGAGACACCAACGCTCAGGTCACGTAGAACTCGGATTGTCTGATAGTCGAAAGTACATCTAGAGAGCCACAATGATTTCTACGCTGCCAATTATAGACTGCAGGCAATCAGATGATGCCTGCAAAAATACAAAAAATGGGAATACATACTAAGCATATGGAGCCTCTCACTGCCAAATAATAGTCAGAGAAAAGAAGCTGCATGGTTCTAGATCATGGAAAAAGATCAAGAATACCTTATGCCCTCTACCGGGACACGTATCAAAGAGCTGCTTTGCTAGTGAAAGCTCACAGGACCAGAAACGTCAGCTATAATGCAGCACTAAAACCACACTCTAGATCCTCACACTCTGCGCTCACTGCTTTTATATCATGAATGATTTGTATAAATTCCGTGTTGAAATAATTGTATTTTTAATATACAGAACCCTTGTTCTAAACAAACAGGAATAACTCATTTGTTGAACATAAAAGGGGTTTATTCAGCAGTACACTACATATATATCCATAATCACATGTTATTGATAGTTACAAACACTGCATCAGTGACAGTATATCAGTTTGAAAGAACACCCAAAAAAGCGCCAACACGTTTTTTGAACCGCTTAGGTCGTCCTCAGGGTGCAAAAATAGTGAAGTACTGGGGTACAAAATAATCTATTTTAACATGACAATTTATGCATTGTTGGGTTGATCCAAATTAGGAGAAAGAAAAAGAGGGGAGGAAAGGAGGATTGAGAAGACCATGAGAAAGGGGAAGAAAAAAGGAGACACGTATTAGAAAATATATTAGTATAACCATATTGGAGACAAAAATAATGAAATTAAAACTCATCATCGAAAAACGTTTGACCCAGAACTTATTTGAGGAATCAAGAATTCATATTTTTATCACAAAACATTTTGGATGGTAGACCAATATATGTGCTAGTACGGACATCCGATCTGTGTCACGCTAACTGGTCTACTGAAAATTAGGATTCAAAAAAATAAGGATTTGATGATGTGAAACAGTGAGAAAACGCTCCTTCACCCATAACACTAAGAAATATATGCACGATTTTAAAAAGAAATGGAAAATGGATACCTGAATAATCCAAGATAATAATTAGTTAAGAGATGTTTATCCCACGCTGCTCGATTTGCAGAGGCTCTTGTTTGTAAAATGCTTCTATGTGTCTAGAGAAATAATAGATATATTTTCATATGTAATTGCGTTGAAAACAAACGCAATTACATATGGAAATATATCTATTATTTCTCTAGACACATAGAAGCATTTGCCAAACAAGAGCGGAACACTGAGCACCCATGCTTAAACCGCAGTAGGAATGTAGTTATAATAAGAGGAGAACTGAGAGTTTCGTCACAAAGATGAAGTAAGCTTGAGCAATATCAAGAAAGGGTCCCATAGTGCCACCGGCCTGCATCATTAGTGAAGATGCACCAGGAAATAGTAAACCACATATGAAAGAGTAGGGGGGGGACTTGAACTCACTTAAAGGTAAGTGCAATATAAAGTAGTCGTATAAGTTAGTCATTCAAACCCTCGACATGACTTAAGCCTATGAATTCAAAGTGCCTCCTTCATAAGCAAAGGACGTTGTACATTGGGCAGTTTTTTGACAGCATCCTTCATCCAACACAAAGTCGTCTGCAATGTGTCTGTATTTTAGGCAATGTGGGACCAAAATGTGCCGAGATGCTTTTACATCGAATTCTTGAACGATGTTCGGAAATACGGACGTCTATTGCTAGTTTTGTTTGGCTCACTTATCTCGGCCCACAAGGGCATTCAATGCAGTAGATGACCTGAGAAGTCATGCAATTGGTGAACCACGCCGTTCCCACTGGTGCTCGCCAATCCTGATAGATTTGGCTTTTGTAGTGAACTTACAAACAGAACAACTCCTGCAAGGAAAATGCCCACTGATAGGCAGAAGGCTCCAATTTTGAGAAGTATGCCCTGGTTCCTGGCTCAGTGAATGTACCAGGTAATCGTTTACGTTTTTAGACTGCGTGTATGCGATCAAGGGGCTTGGTTCATTTGGCATGTGTAGCTGAATCAATGGACAATATTTTTTCACCAATCTCAAAGGCATTCATGTAGTGTGCAAGAACACAGACTTGCTTGTCATTTTCTTGTCCCGCTCCCTGGGGGCCAAAAGCAGCTCTAGCGGAGTGAATCTGGCTCTCCTGAGGGATTGTGATAATAAATTCTTGGGGTAGCCTCTTGCTTTCAGTCGTTCGCTTAAATTATAAGCATGCAAATAGTAATCCGACATTGAAGTACAGTTACTGTGTATCTGCAAACATTGTCTAAAAGGTAGCCCCTTCTTAACACTTCTAATATGGAGATCAGAATCATGGCAAAAGCTCTGGCGAATCGATTAAGCAAGATTATAGCTTTCATAGTGATGGAAGATCAATGCAGATGTATTTCGCAAAAGGTACATCAGGATGATGCAAAACGTCTGCACATGATTCTGGGTCAGGTGAGGAAATTACAGTATCCACGTGACATCCTCACACTAGACGCCCAAAAGGCACTTGATTCTATTGAATGGCCATATCTGTTTGCGGCCCAATGAAAGATGGGTTTCGCTAAAGGCTTCCTAAACTGAGTGCAGATATTGTGAAGTGTCCTCATGGCCCGGGTACCGGTCAATGGGTTGGTCTCTGAAAAATGTGTGCTGGAACGTGGTATCAGGCAGAGGTGTCCACTGTCACCCATGCTTTTTGCAATGGCGAGTGAACAGATAGCAGGATGGATTAAGAACCCAAACTCAATTCATTCCCTTGGTCGGGCATCATATCGTCAAGGAGGTTGATAAAGTTGACAACATTCTCAGGGAATTCCTGTGGCAATGAAAAAACACCCTTAATCAAACTAGAGACATTGTACAACTCCGATTGGTGGGGCGCAGGGGAGCGAATGGGTGGGGATATCAGGCAGGTAGAGATACTCTGGTGGACACAGAAGTGTTACTGATGGGGAGAAATGGGTGGGAAAGACCATTGTACAGGAAAACACAGCAGGGGGCAGTACTGCCAGGGACAAACGCAGTGGGAAAGGCCTGGGCGCAAGGCCATAAGCAGTTATGATGGGGTAAACAGCTTACTAAGGCAGCCATGTAGTGGGAGAAACAGACTGATAAAAAAGGCATACAAAGCTTAAGGTGGGGGGATGAATGGAGAAATGTAGGGATGGGAGTAATGGGGGAGTAATGTGGTGACACCCCAGGGCACCAGGTCCTTCCTGGAAGTCAGTGAGGAGTAGGGTGTGTGCAGACAGGACCATTACAAATATCTCCAATTTAGGCACGCACTGACACCACGCACCTCGGGAGGTACAGAATCCCAGAAAGTCTCCCAGATCGAGTGGAATGTGCTAGATGGCGAGATCCCAGCAAAGCAGATTTCAACACTGTACATGTCTCTGAACCTCAACTCAACAGTACAGAAAGATGCATCAAGGATGTGGAGGACAGATGAGGACGAGTGGAAGAAGGCATTACAGTATCCAATGTAAGTGGCTAGAACAGCCCACCTGCAGTTAATACAATTCCAAGTATCGGCACAGGGCGTATTACTCCAGAGACAGGCTGAAGACGATGGGCAGAGGTGAGGGTGATACCAGCCCCAAATGCTTCACACAAAGTGGAACGTATATACATATGGTGTGGCAGTGCCCAACGCTACAAAGGTTCTGGGAGAGTGACCTGGGTGAAGCGGAAGGAGTTCTGGAGAGGCCTGTGCGGTTGGAACCTAAAGCGGCACTATTGTGGATATGGGGAGAGGTAGAGCCAGACAGATATGTTAAAAGCTTCCTGAATACTGCATGTATCGTAGCCAAACGTGCCGCAGCAGATAAATGGATGAGCTAGGAGGGACTGATGATAGAAATTTGGAGTGTAAGGATGGATGCAATTAAAAGGTGGGATCTGGTGGTTTATAGAAATTGGGGATGACTGCAGAAACATGAAATTATCTGGGGAGCATGGGGGTGAAAGACAGGAGTCGTCGAGATGGAGGAGGGCAGTGTTGAAAGGGGATGCGGCGGGAAGAGGGGAAGGGGAGAGATAAAGAGAGGAAGGGCAGGAGGGGGTTGGGAAGGAGGGTGACAAAAGGGGGAAGGAGGTCACCGAGACAAGAGACTAGTGTGTTGGCAAGCTTATGTTTATTCTGTTCTGAGATCAATGCTACGTTTAATGTTGTCTAAGGTTGTACAGGTGAATGCCAAGATTGTAAACCCAACTTCTACAAAACACTCAATAAAAAGATGTAAAAAAAATAAAACCTTCAGCAAAAGTAAACAAGAGACTTTGCCCGACATAACATCTTTGCCGGGATGAATCTGGATTGAAGGCTCAAGAGGGTTCGAGAACACAGAAAAATGTGCAACCAAAATACAAGACCAGGACATTTTATTGGCCAGTGGACTGGGGCCAGGACGAGGACAAAGCCAAGAACCTTCCAAGAGACATTTCTTTTTTGCATAATGTAAGTTTGGGGAAGACCCTTGCTATTTTGAGTTTTGTGAATAAAACGGAACTTTTGAGAACTGCATCCTTGCATCAACATATTTGTGCCTCCCACACGGCTATCCGGTCACATGTTTTATATATACTTGTTTTGCTGGTATACGATTGGTAGTACTTATTGGACTGCCTTTTACCCCTAATGCAATAACAAATAAAAGTATATATATTTTTAAAGTACATTATGTGAGGCTTTTTGTGCGTGCATGGAATTTGTTGAACTTTGGAACATGCCCATCCCCTCAAAGTGAGGTCTGACTGCTTTGCTATAAGAGTATTGGTCTAACTTGAACAGTCTAGGATGGTTATCTTCACATCCCTCACTGGTGGGCTGTAGAATATCCTCCCTAACACAAACCCTCTGAATAATCCAGTGGTGCTTCAGCTGCTGACCAAAAATTAGGTTTTTGTAACCGGTCATAAGAACTTCTTTGGTTCAGTACTCTAGCTATTACATATAAAGCTGTCGCCTTAAAGCGGAAGGGGAGAAGCGTTTTACTCTTTCCTTATGTGAGAGTGTGGTGATTTAGTTTTACAGAATTGCAGTGGTGGCATCCAACGTATGGTAACCTTTTCCTGATCATAGGCTATCCCTTTAAGATTGTTCATGATGTTTGGTTTTAAAACCGACAGTGTTATGTGGCCAGTGTCATGCTTGGGTGACTACTTCCAAGAAGTGGATGCATTGCAATCAGCAAGTATCTTGACACCACAGTCAAGACACTTTAACAGTCCGCAGATGAACCTTGGTATCAGTCCTAATGATGGCCAAATATTAGTCACTGTGAAGTTTCACTAGTGGCATCAGCACCGCTAACCAGTATCTTCCGGTCTCTGGGGATTACAGTCGGGAACACCAAATACGTTTGAAGATTAAATTAACTTTCTGACGCTTGTACCCACATTTTAATGGATTCTTCATAGTTAAGCCGAAGCCGATTACCCTAGTCGAAAAACCAAACATGCAACCTGGCCATAGGTGCTCTGTACTCCAGAGGTAAAGCAGACTGGGGGTCGGCCTTAGAATAATTGAGGAGCAGGCCAAACCAATCACAAAATCAACCCTACTCCTAAACATTTTGTAGAAAGAGGAAAAAGCAGACAAAAATATTAACAGGAATTTCAAGGGAAAAGAAAATTAGTGTTGCACCTCAGCTCAACCACATCTAGAGCAGGGAGTGGGAAACGACTACTAGTTAAAGTGAGACAATATTAAGTAGGTAGATGCGACAGCTTTTACCGCGACTGAAATGTTCGGATGAGAAATGCACGAACACAAAATGTTCATACATTTCCCATGCAAACATGCAGGGGTTTCTCCCGCAACCTCCTCACTATACTGTGTAGTATAGTGAGCGGGGGACACCCACGTAGCCCCTGTTTTGTTTCCTTTTATTTTCTCTTTTTCCCCCTGTTCTGTTGGGAGAGCTCAGGGGTGTCGCTCGCAACCCGCGCTCACTGTAGTGAGCGGGATGTTGCGGGTGACACCCGCCCAGCTCCCCGCAGCCTTTTCTTAAAAAGAAATTGTCATACCGACCCCACCAAAACACCTAAACACATACCATGAAAAGTTCGAACTTTTGGTAGTTAGAACTTTTCATGGTGTGTGTTTTAGGTCTTTTGGTGAGGTCGGTAATTTTTTTCCTGACATTTCGTCCTATTCCTTGGGTAGGGCCAATTGCAAGAAAAGGATCAGGAATCATCTTGGCTTCTTTTATACATTTCCAGTGCCCAGCAGAACAATTCTCTGGTCTCGGACATCCCACACAGTATAGTGAAAAGAGGGACAGGGGTGACGGGGGGAAGAGAATTGGTAGTCTAGAACTAAAGGCCCATTTAAGACAATGTGCTTTCTCATTTCAAGCAAACAATATTACATTGACGTCACATCTAAAACGATTCTCCCCTCTCCCCTGCTGTCCTCATCCTTCTTGATCTCTCCTCTGCTTTTCACATGGTCAACCACTCCATACTCATACAAAGGGCTCCATGACACCCTTGGTATCTCGGAGCGGGCACTGGACTGGCTGACTACCTTCCTAATTGACCACTCATCCCAAGTCATCCTGGGCACGTTCTCCTCGCCTGCTTCATTCTCCACTTGTGGCGCCCCCCAGGGCTCTATTACCTTGCCTTGGCTATTTAACATCGACCTTACTCGGCTGGCATGTCTCATCTCCTTTTTCTCCTCCAACTTCCAGTGTTATGCCGATGACGCACAACTCTTCTTCAAACTTCCAGCCTAAGCTCCTGCTCCTTCCATCATCCCTGACTGCCCCTCTGTCATCCAGGCTTGGTGCACTTCGAATGACCTTTGCCTCAATACCAGCAAAACAGAAATCCTTCCTACCGGGGCTCCTGCTCCAGACTTCTTCCTCTCACTCTGGCCTTCAATGGGCTCTCCCGTGCTCCCTTTTCTGAAGTCAGAAACCTTGGAGTCATATTCGACTCCTCTCCCTCTCCTTCCTCCCTCACACTCAGGACATTGCCAATAAGTCCCACTTTCAACTCCTCCTTCTCAAAGGAATTCCACCTTTTCTCACCTTCCCCCAGAGGCTCAATGTTACCTGGGGCCTGGTTCTAAGCATGACTATTGCAATAGCCTCCTCCAGAATCTACCTTCGATTCTTCGACCCCTCCAGATAATCCAGAATAGGGCAGCAAGACTTATCATTGGCTTCAAGCCCAGGGACGCATCTCTCCTGCCTTACAAAGTCTTCACTGGCTGCCGGTGGCATCACAGATTTAATTCAAATTCCTCAGCCACAAGGCCGTCTGGGGCCGGGGACCACACTATATGCCACTCTTTCTTACTAGATATTCCCCCTATAGACCTCTGCACTCCTCTAGCACCAATTCCTTGTGTATAAAGCAGTTTGCTAAACAGAGGACAGGTGGTTGATCCCTTTCCTCAGCTGGCTCCCTTCTTTGGAACAGCCTTCCCCTGCCTCTTCGTCTTGAGCAGGACTCTCTTAAATTGAGGCAGAGCCTCAAGACCCTCCCTCGTCATCGCTTCCTCCCCTCCCTCGTCACCTCTTCCTCCCCCCCCCCCCAGCCCTCTCCTCTGCTAGTCTCTCAGTCACAGATTGGTGTGCAGGGCTCTTATGCATACTCGGGGCCCTGACCTCCTACTCCTTATCCCAGTTTCTGTCTATCCTCCGCACTTGCCTCGGCTCACCCAACACTCTTGGTGGCTTGCACTTAACTTACATTGCACTTCATCTGCTGTTCACCCACTAGCATCACAGCACCTATCCCATTCCCTTTCCCTTCTGCACTTGACTGTTTTGTACAGGCACAAGGCATAGCAGGTTCGTCTTCCCCATCCCCACTGTATTTATATATATTTTTTGTATTGTAATTTGTAATTGTTTATCATCCCATGCCCCCTGCTCGTTTCCCTGTGGGCGCTTTGAAACAGTATTTGCTTCCTGTATAAGCGCTTTACAAGTGAACCATGAATAAATTGCTCAAGCTAGTTCGTATTATATACTACTCATATCTAAAGCACTGGAAAATGAAGTGATGGAAGGTGTGGTAGAGATGTGGGACGTGGGGGCTGCTAGAACATATTAAAGTACCAAAGGGAGTGAGAATGACTAAAACCACAAGGTGATGTGTCAATTACATATGTTGGGGAAAGGCTTAGACCACTGGAATCACTTATTAGAACACAAAATATATTCTGGGACACTTACCATATAACCTAGAGGGGGCAGAGGGGCAACTGGTGTTATATATTTATTATGACAACATTTACATAACTGTAATAGTCTTTCTGATGCTTGTATCTGCTTGGATTGACATGTTTTGCATAGGCCGACATCTAGTGGTTGGTGCAGAGTATTACATTTTTTTTTTTCAGAAGTGGTTTGTCAAAACTTAAGAAAAGAACATTGGATATACTGAACTAGTTTGTCCCAAGAGTTGTGGTAAAATCATTTGCCGAATAACAATATCAATAATGAAGCGTGAAACTGAGCGACAAACTAAGACCACCCAATTGGGGGACTGAGAATGGCACAGCCTGTAAGAACACCAATTTGGTTGTCCGGAATGCACAGTTTAACTTGTTAATGTAACGGTCTTCATTGTGAATGTTTGGCAACGCAACCATTACACAAGAATATGCATACCTTAAAGATATTAGTGTGTAGATGGTCTGTAAAAAAAAGGCACGGTTGTGTAGTGGAAAAAGATTTTGTTTTGGTGGGAATACGAGATATGCAAACATCTCTGACATCTCTAAAAACTTCTTACTGTACCTCCTCAGAGGTACTCTACCAGGGACGTCATTTGGGGGTCGCCAGGGGTCCCAGCTGCGACCCCTGGGGGTCTCCCTTTCTACCCCATAGAAAAAAGAAATATATATATTTTTTTTCTACTAAAAAAAAAAATGTAAGCTCCTTGGCTGTGGCCAGTGCCATGTGGCTCTTTATTTTTTGAGTGGCTGACTTTCTTATTCAGGGCTCTTAAAAAAAAAACAGGGTTCCATAAGTGTATCACTGAGCAGTGACGCTAAATAAGAAAGAATACGAATAACATCATTTGTCTTTCTGGAATTCTATCCAATAATTGCTAGACTCAAAGGTGTATTTCCAGGCACACATCAGGTGGTGAGTCACTGATTTAGTTTGTTCTTAAACAAATCAACCTTTCACCCTTCTGAGGTCGATAAATGAGTACCAACACAGGTTGGGTGATATTGTATGTATATTTGTTCTATATAAAGTGCTTAAGCGTAAGTTCTATATAACATCATATCATTTGGCCTTGGACGTCTGCTTGAACTCACAGTAATTTGGTAATATGGGCCAATACACAGATACATATGGTGATCCATTCGTTTATGAAATGTATATAACATCATAGTGATATCGCAACCCTATTTTTCATAGTGTACTTAGGAACAATATGTGATGTCCCTTCCTGTTTTGTAAAGGGGTGAAAGGTTGTGTTCCATCGCTTCCCGTGATGTCACTTCAAGGTGGGGGGTAAAATGACATCACTTCCAGTCATGTCAAAGGTCATGTAATGTCACTTCCGATACCTCTGGCATTTTGGTGAAAGGACGTCCCTGTACTCTACCTTTCTTCTCCTTTCCTCATAAGCTTACCCCCTCATAAGCTTACCGTCTCCCAAGCTCTGGTTCGCTCTAGGTTGGACTACTGTAACAGCATCCTTCTAAATCTACCTGGCTCCACTCTCTGTCCTTTACAACTAATCAAGAACAGGAATGCAAGACTTGTCCTTGGGCCTGAAAACCTGGTATCCTATCTCTCCAGCTCTGAAATCCCTTCATTGGCTCCTAGTGGACGCAAGGATTAAATTTGAAATCCTCTGTATTGTCCACAAGGCTTTCTGGGGCCTGAGTCCAAAATACCTTCGACTATCCCTCCCCTCTCGAGCCCTTCGCTCCTCTACTTCTAACTCCCTCAGGGTCAGTAATTTTTCAAAGAAACTAGCTGGGGGTAGAACACTCTTCGGCGGGGGCCTCCCTTTGGAACAGCCTCCCTGCCTCCTTGAAACTTGAGGAGAACCAGTTCCAGAAGCACCTCAAGACCTTCCACTTCGCTTCTGCCTTTGCCCCTCTTCTCCCCTGCTGATCTGTTTTCTCTCTCGGCACCGTGCACCTGGCCACCCTCAGTCCTTCAGGCTCAGGTACCTGCTCACCCTGCCTTCGGTTCAGCCCTTGCACTGGGTTCTGTATCTGTACCCATAGTACAGGGTTCCATAAGTGTATCACTGAGCAGTGACGCTAAATAAGAAAGAATACGAATAACATCATTTGTCTTTCTGGAATTCTATCCAATAATTGCTAGACTCAAAGGTGTATTTCCAGGCACACATCAGGTGGTGAGTCACTGATTTAGTTTGTTCTTAAACAACTCAACCTTTCACCCTTCTGAGGTCGATAAATGAGTACCAACACAGGTTGGGTGATATTGTATGTATATTTGTTCTATATAAAGTGCTTAAGCGTAAGTTCTATATAACAACATATCATCCCCCACTCACTTCTCTTATGCACTGATCAGATATACCCTATCTGCTTAACCTAGCACTTGCCACTTGCTGGCTGCACTACCACCTTTATTTATTTTACCTATTCATTCTGTTCTCGCCTCTTTTCCGCACTTTCCACCTCTCCCCCCCTTCCATGCACTTTTCCCTTTCCCATGCACTTGCGCATTCTCAATGTCACTGGGCCTTGTAAGATCGTTGTTTTTATTCTCCCTCTTCTCCTCCCTTTGCCTGGCCACGCTCTGGAACACTTGTGTACGAGCGCGATATGCATAAAATATAATTTCATTTAAGACATGACTGCTGGCCTATTATAAATAAAGAAGGTAGGAGACCACTATATTCCTTCAACTTGCTGTGGTGTTAGCCAAACACATGTATTGGAAGTTAGCAATAGCACTTAACATTGGCACATGGGCTAAGGTAGTCAAAGGGGTCCATGTGCCTGTTCAAGTGCCTGTTCAAGAGATGTCATGGATGAGAACCCCGTATTTGATGCTACTTTTCAGACACTAGAGGCATGCCACCCTGTTGGACAGAAAAGTCCTTGCAGTATGCCAAGTGAGCCCACATCAGGTTTACTACCTTTTTATGGTGTCCGGATACGTTTTTGTCTAAAATTAGGCATTATCCAAAACTTCCCTACAGACTGGAAAATAATTTTTTTATAAATGAAGATTTGGTAGACCATATGGCTACAAGTGCGGGAATCCTATAACACTCAGAGGATTTTTAGTTACTTTAGGTGTGCCTAGGGGACAAGCTGGCGGCAAAAGTGACTTTTTGCTATTTTTTTGTATTTTTTACTTTAGCCTTACCACGTTTAGCTACCTACTGTAGCTAGCGTGTAAACATGGCCATGCCACAAGGTTTTGAGAAAGGATGATAGAGAGAAAGATCTTTGATTGGCTTGTGGGAGTTTTGGCTCTTAACTGGCATTTTGGATAAGAGGCCTCCTGCACCCATTCCAGAGAGATCCTTGAAGAAACCTGAAGGAGCCAAGTATACTGTCCAGCTGCAAAACATTTAAGGGGACAGTGGACCCATTGGAAGGTCTGGCAACCAACTTCTGCTGCTGTCCTGGAAGCGCTATGTCTTGTAGGTGGTCTTCAGAAGTCCTGAGAAGGAGCTTCGACCTTTGGAGTGGAGCGAACATCCATTCTCGACATCAGCTTGCAGTCCTGCGAAGAAGAGCCCTAGGAAGTGCCCCTGGATTACCCAGTGGCTGCTCAGCTCAGAAATGTGGCTACCGTGCTGTAGACATTGTTCTACCTTGAGACCCGGAACTTTGGAGATTGACAGCTTGTGCTATAGGACTCATCTCTGCAATATTCTGTGG
Source organism: Ambystoma mexicanum (assembly GCF_040938575.1). Classification (NCBI taxonomy): domain Eukaryota; kingdom Metazoa; phylum Chordata; class Amphibia; order Caudata; family Ambystomatidae; genus Ambystoma; species Ambystoma mexicanum. The sequence continues at coordinate 647,935,400 of NC_090923.1, forward strand.
TTCCAGCATCAAGGGGACCCGAGATATGAGGCAAAGTCCGACAAGTGGGCCCCCCTGCATCAATGTGCATCAGAGGCCTTTGTTCAAAACAGCTTTCCTGCGCCCAGTTCTGTGAGGGGCCCTGCATCGAGTTCTTCTGTATTTTCTAACCTGAAGACCTTGCACTAGCATTTGTTGCCGACCGGAGAAGTGATCGAACCTGCAACCCCTGGGCTTCAAGGACCAGAGGTGAAACAGGGAAGAGTGACCTTGGACCCTCTTCAGAAGACCTGCCAAGTCCTAAGAAAAATCAGAATACGGGGGTCCAGGCGAGCGGGTAGTTGTAACAGCACTTAGCTGAACCCCTAATTCCCTTTTAAAAGTTTAACTTTTAGAAACCTTTCTAACACTTTGGCTTTGCCTTGATTGTTCACGCAAGCATTCTGAAAAGTTGGGGACAATTCTTCAATAGAACAACTTGCCCTCTACCCCTTGGAACTCTTCATTGGACCCCAGAAGCACTCCACCAACTTTTACCCGTCTCACAAAACTGTGTGGCACTTTGGTGAACTTTTGCGCACAAGGTCCCATGCAAGTTGTAGCTCTGTGAACCTGTATTGCTGCATTCTAATACATACCTTACTTTGTAGGGTCTAAGTATTTTGCACTACTCCAATGATTGTATATATGTATCTTTAAGTGTTGTGTGATAACATTACATGCTGGTAGTCATTTTTCATAGGGTTATATTGCCATAAAACTGCACATCTAAGTGCGTTCCTTGACTTTTCACTGTGTGTACTCATTGAGGACCCCTTACCAGGCTCGCCCCTCCTGAGACTTGCCTTGACCACTCGCGTTTCTAACTTGGACTGGACTGGTTTGGCTACAGCTCCCAGAGTTGTCCCAGTCACTAAACTAGATTGGCCTTCTATACAGCTGTCCACCAGAGTACAGAAAATCAGTTCTAACAATGCACCATGGTTCAACCATTTAACCTGGAGCAAAATGGCTGTATGATGTTTTTAAGCACTAAAACTAAGCAACTAGCACTTCTGCCAATCTAGTAATTTAATTAGAGGAGGGTGCCACCATTTTTGGTTTCTACATGACCTCTGACTCACAGTGCAGGCTGCAAGCTAACTGGGTAACAATTCACATCTCCTGTGGCCAAATTATGCTGGCAAAAACAGGAGTGAAGCTGCTCACCATTAAGAGACTGCCAAATGTTTGAATGGTGCACAGAGAGAAAGATTGGTGGGCCGTGGTCGCCCCAGACAAGTAAATGTATACACCTGGAAACTCCAAGCCATTGTACACAACTGCTCCTGAGCAAATGGGACTGAAACCTTCACTGAAGGTCCTTTTGGAATCCCGAATCTCCCACAAGATAAATCGCTCTTGCTTGACGCCCAGAAGAAACAATTTTCTCCAACACCGTCCCGTTATCCAGCAAGCATAGTCGTTTCTTCCAGAAGTGTACCCAATGGCATTTAGACGTGTACCCGATTGCATTTAGAAGTTGTGCCCAATAGTCCCTATGAGACAAGTTGCATTTAGAAGTGTACCCAATTGCATTTAGAAGTTGTGCCCAATTGCATTTAGAAGTTGTGCCCAATAGCCCTTCTGAGAAAAGTTGCATTTAGAAGTTGTGCCCAATTGCATTTAGAAGTGTACCCAATTGCATTTAGAAGTGTACCCAATTGCATTTAGAAGTCGTGCCCAATAGTCCCTCTGAGAAAAGTTCCATTTATAAGTATACCCAATTGCATTTAGAAGTTGTGCTCAATAGCCTCTCTGAGAAAAGTTGCATTTAGAAGTGTGCCCAATTGCATTTAGAAGTGTACCCAATTGCATTTAGAAGTTGTGACCAATAGTCTTTGAGAAAAGTTGCATTTAGAAGTTGTGCCCAATTGCATTTAGAAGTGTGCCCAATTGCATTTAGAAGTGTGCCCAATTGCATTTAGAAGTGTGCCCAATTGCATTTAGAAGCGTGCCCAATTGCATTTAGAAGTGACCAATAGTCTCTGAGAAAGTTGCATTTAGAAGTGTGCCCAATTGCATCTAGAAGTGTGCCCAATTGCATTTAGAAGTTGTGACCAATAGTCTTTGAGAAAAGTTGCATTTAGAAGTTGTCCCCAAATTGCATTTAGAAGTGTGCCCAATTGCATTTAGAAGTTGTGACCAAAAGCCTTTCTGAGAAAAGTTGCATTTAGAAGTTGTGCCCAATTGCATTTAGAAGTGTGCCCAATTGTATTTAGAAGTGTACCCAATAGTCCATCTGAGAAAATTGCATTTAAAAGTGTACCCAATTGCATCTAGAAGTTGTGCCCAATAGCCTCTCTGAGAAAAGTTGCATTTAGAAGTGTGCCCAATTGCATTTAGAAGTGTACCCAATTGCATTTAGAAGTTGTGCCCAATCGTCTCTCTGAGAAAGTTGCATTTAGAAGTTGTGCTCAATAGTCTCTCTGAGAAAAGTTGCATTTAGAAGTTGTGCTCAATAGCCTCTCTGAGAAAAGTTGCATTTAGAAGTGTGCCCAATTGCATTTAGAAGCGTGCCCAATTGCATTTAGAAGTGACCAATAGTCTCTCTGAGAAAGTTGCATTTAGAAGTGTGCCCAATTGCATCTAGAAGTGTGCCCAATTGCATTTAGAAGTGTGCCCAATTGCATTTAGAAGTTGTGACCAATAGTCTTTGAGAAAAGTTGCATTTAGAAGTTGTCCCCAAATTGCATTTAGAAGTGTGCCCAATTGCATTTAGAAGTTGTGACCAAAAGTCTTTCTGAGAAAAGTTGCATTTAGAAGTTGTCCCCAATTGCATTTAGAAGTGTGCCCAATTGTATTTAGAAGTGTACCCAATAGTCCATCTGAGAAAATTGCATTTAAAAGTGTACCCAATTGCATCTAGAAGTTGTGCCCAATAGCCTCTCTGAGAAAAGTTGCATTTAGAAGTGTGCCCAATTGCATTTAGAAGTGTACCCAATTGCATTTAGAAGTTGTGCCCAATCGTCTCTGAGAAAGTTGCATTTAGATGTTGTGCTCAATAGTCTCTCTGAGAAAAGTTGCATTTAGAAGTTGTGCTCAATAGCCTCTCTGAGAAAAGTTGCATTTAGAAGTGTGCCCAATTGCATTTAGAAGTGTACCCAATTGCATTTAGAAGTTGTGCCCAATAGTCTCTATGAGAAAGTTGCATTTAGAAGTTGTGCTCAATAGCCTCTGTGAGAAAAGTTGCATTTAGAAGTGTACCCAATCGCATTTAGAAGTCGTGCCCAATAGGCCCTCTGAGAAAAGTTTCATTTAAAAGTGTACCCAATTGCATTTAGAAGTTGTGACCAATAGTCTTTGAGAAAAGTTGCATTTAGAAGTTATGCCCAATTGCATTTATTTAGAAGTGTGCCCAATTGCATTTAGAAGTGTGCCCAATTGCATTTAGAAGTTGTGACCAATAGTCTCTCTGAGAAAGTTGCATTTAGAAGTTGTGCCCAATTGCATTTAGAAGTGTGCCCAATTGCATTTAGAAGTGTACCCAATTGCATTTAGAAGTTGTGACCAATAGTCTTTTTGAGAAAAGTTGCATTTAGAAGTTGCGCCCAATTGCATTTAGAAGTGCCCAATTGCATTTAGAAGTGTACCCAATAGTCCATCTGAGAAAATTGCATTTAAAAGTGTACCCAATTGCATCTAGAAGTTGTGCCCAATAGCCTCTCTGAGAAAAGTAGCATTTAGAAGTGTGCCCAATTGCATTTAGAAGTATACCCAATTGCATTTAGAAGTTGTGCTCAATAGTCTCTCTGAGAAAAGTTGCATTAAGAAGTTGTGCCCAATTGCATTTAGAAGTGTGCCCAATTGTATTTAGAAGCGTGCCCAATTGCATTTAGAAGCGTGCCCAATTGCATTTAGAAGCGTGCCCAATTGCATTTAGAAGTTGTGACTAACAGTCTCTCTGAGAAAGTTGCATTTAGAAGTGTGCCCAATAGTCTCTCTGAGAAAGTTGCATTTAGAAGTTGTGCCCAATAGCCTCTCTGAGAAAAGTTGCATTTAGAAGTTGCCCAATTGCATCTAGAAGTGTACCCAATCACATTTAGAAATTGTGCCCAATAGCCCCGCTGAGGAAAATTGCATTTAGAAGTGTGCCCAATAGTCTCTCTGAGAAAAGTTGCATTTAGAAGTTGTGCCCAATTGCATTTAGAAGTGTGCCCAATTGCATTTAGAAGTGTACCGAATTGCATTTAGAAGTTGTGCCCACTAGTCCGACTGAGAAAAGTTGCATTTAAAAGTGTACCCAGTTGCGTTAGAAGTTGTGACCAATAGCCTCTCTGTGAACTTAGCCTTTCTGTGGAAAGTTACAAATTGAAGTGACCACAATAGCCTCTCTGTGAAATTGCAATAGCGTAATACCATGCCGGACCGAACCGATCAATCGCCCTAATAACCTCTCGGTACAAAGTCCCTAATACCCTCCCTGTATGAAGTCGAATTGAAAGAAGTGCACCTACTAGTGTGCCCTAAATAATCATATTAATATAACTAACAGTATAGCTGTGTAATATAGAATCTGAAACGGTGACTAATTAATACAAAGTTGATTCGATTCATGCCTAATACCCTCCCTGTATAAAGGTGAATTGAAAGAAGTGCACCTACTAGCGTGCCCTAAATAATCATATTAATATAACTAACAGTATAACTATGTAATGTAGAATCTATAACGGTAGCTAATAATCTAATACCCCCTCTAAGCAAACTGAATCTAGAGACTGACCAATTATCTTCTCTGTGTGCAGGTGAACTTAAAAGTTTACCTAATAAACGTATATCATCTCTGTCTACAACTGTATCTAGAAAAGCACCAAATAGTCTAGTATCGTCTTTGAGCAGTTGAACCTGGAAGTCTGCCAAAAAGCGTGCCACCTCCGATCTTAGAACTACAATCAGAAAGCCCTCCTAAATCAACCTAAAAGCTTGCACCAATCATGAGCGCACCCACTCCACCAGAGTGTCAGAAACGACCCCGTGGACCACCCCCACTCTCGGATCTGCCTTCCCTCCCGTCCCAAATCACCCCACCCTCCTTCCCACTCCCTGCCTTTCCCATCTCCAAACACCAAGCCAGGGGGGCACGATGGCGAGCCACTCACCCTAAAACCACTCATCCCCTGATCCCCACCCCCGACCCGCCAGCGTTAACCATACCCGCTCCCCTTCTATCATACCTGGCACACCTCACCCTGCAATCACCCACCCCCAGCCTTGCCCTCATACCCCAGCCACCTTCCCCTACCGACCACAGCCCTTTCCCCTCCCTAAAAACTGCACGCCTAGCCCTAGCAAGAACCGAAGCTGCTTCCCTCTCCCCCTCTGACCCACCCCACCCTCTCTCACACAACAATCGCAGCAAAGAAACTAAAGAGGAAACGTCCCTGGTCCCCCTCAATCTCTGAGCACTCCTCGCCTCCCCCGTCTCGACCCACCACCTCTCTCCCGCAATCTCCTCCTTCCCCCGTAGCTTCCCCCCTCCTGAAACCCATCTCCCTCGATTTCTCATCAACTGCAACGGAAACTCCTAACCGCCCACACACCACCTTCAAATCCCCCAACCCAAACCCGATCATCCTATCACACGCAGCCACCCAACCCCACCCGAAGCCTGCCAAATTTTCTGCTCGCCCACTATTCCCATCCAGCATCAACCACCCTACCCCTCTCCCTCCACTCTCTGCGCCACCGCCCCATCCCGCTCCAGAACCGAGACCAACCTTGCCTGCCGATGTGAACTGTATCCTATTTAACGCCCGATCTGGAGCAAAAAACAGACACTGCATCTTTGACCTCCCCGCCTCTTTCAAACCAGACCTAGTTTTCATCACTGAAACCTGGTTCTCAGACGACTTCGGCCCAATGGCCAATGAAGCCTTTCCCCCCTACCCCCTCCCCCACACCCCCCCCCCCCTTGACTACTCCCTCATCCCACTGAACCGTCCGTCCAGAGGAGGGGGGGTAGCATTCATCTTCAAATCTCTCCTCCGCGCCTCAATCGGCAACAACCAACCCTCCATTCCATCCTGCGAATCTCGCCTCGTTAAACTATCCCTCTCCCCGTCGCTCTCACACAGCTTCCTAATAATCTACAGGCCCCCTGGCTACGATAGACAATTTGCAAACAACCTTTGCGATTCTATCGCCACCCTCCAACTAAACCATCACAACTTCACCCTTCTTGGAGACTTCAACATATGGCTCGACATCCCCACCAACCCTATGACACACGCCCTGGTTGACTGCTTAGATGCAATCAATCTCCAACCCCACATAATCGGCCCGGCTCACTATAAAGGACACACTCTTGATGCCATCTTTAGCTCCAACACCCTGATTCATTTAAAGCCCCCCACCCTATCATCTGGTCCGATCACTTCATCCTCTCGTTCACCATCCACTCACCCGACCCCCCCTTCCCGTACTCCTATCTGAACCTCCGAATCTACGCAAATGCTGGAAAAAACTAATTATCACCCCGGACCTAGCCGAGGCACTCCTCCAGTCTCCATCACCTACCTGTCGTCTCAACAACCAACTAACTAACTAACTCCGGAGGCCTTTGATTCATGCCTCAATGCATCTCTGATGCGGCTCACCCCCCCCTTGCAAACCATCAACCCGCCGTGGCCTTTTCCCCAAATGGTTCACTCCTGAGTTGAAGACCACTAAACGACAATACAAATACCTAGAACGCAAATGGCAGAAAGAAAACCCACGAGAGCAGGACCACCTTGGCCCGACACCTGTACCGTTAGAAGGCCGAAATCCAGAAAGCAAAAAAAGCCCACTACAACACCCGAATCCTAAACTGCAAAAAACCAAGCAAAGAACTCCACAAAATCATCTCCGAATTCACCAATCCGGCTTGTAACACAACCGTCCCAACCACTGTGCGACTCACTCTCCCTCCACTTTTACACCACGGCTATCGAAAGGACAAAAACTCTAACCACCAAACTGGGTCTCTTACAGCCACCAGGCAATCCTCCGCCCGTACCGGCCAGCCCATCAGCCGCGACCTCTACGCAACCAACGTTCGAATCCTTTAGTCCAATATCACCAGAACAATTTCTCAAACTTCAATCTGCCCGCAAACCTTCTGGATCACCACTGGACCCTTGCCAGCCACAACCCTTAAAGAAATGTTTGCTTCCACCTGTGCAGGAGAACACGCAAGATCTACCATAAATGCCTCCCTTTCTTCCGGTATCATTCCCGACGCATTCAAAATGGTGCACGTCAAACCTCTAATTAAAAAACCTTCACTCGACCCCCTCGAGCCCAAAAACTACCACCCCATCTCAAACACCAGGTTCCTTGCCAAACTCATTGACCGAACCGCCTACTCTCAACTAAATGCCTTTGTCGAAGCCAAAAATCTCCTAGACCCCGCCCAATCAGGTTTCAGATCACGTCACGGAACCGAACATACCCTAACCGCGATCTGGGATGACCTTAAAATGACAGCAGACTCTGCGGGATGCTCTGCACTAATCCTTCTCGACATATCGGCCGCCTTTGACACAATCAATCAATCCTCCTAGACCACCTCCACTCCGTAGGAATTCGTGGAACCGCTCTTAAATGGATAGCTTAATTCCTCAAAAACAGGCACCAAATAACGACACTCTCCAGCTTCACCTCCCAAGCCCGACCAGTCGACACGGGAGTCCCACAAGGAGCATGTCTATCCGCCCTCCTGTTCAATCTCTACCTGATCACCCTCCCACCAATAATTTGTTCACACAACATCCTGTGTTACAACTACGCCGACGACACTCAACTAATTATAAAATTCCTGAACTCGAAACCCAACTCCCGACCTGACCTGGCATCCTGCCTCCTTAACATAGAACTCTGGATGACCTAAAGCCACCTCTTGTTAAACCCCTCCAAAACAGAAATCGTGGTTTGCGGCAACTCCGATCTTCCACACCCACTTCCCTGGCCACCCGCCATGGGAAACTCGCCGACACCCTCCAACACAGTGAACAATCTTGTATGCACCCTAGACTCTGACCTAACACTCTCGCGCCAAGTCAACAATGTCTCAAACTCCTGCCACCACCACCTTAAAACCCTTAGGCGCATCTTTCCATATCTCTCATTTCCCAACAGACTCTCCGCGGTCCAATCAATCGTTATATCAAGACTGGACTACGCAAACCCCCTATACCTCGGAATCCATGCCTACCAACTGAATAAACTCCAAAGGGCACAAAAGGCGGTGGCCAAATTGCTACTTGCGCTCGGTCCAAGAGACCACGTATCCCCAGCCCTTAAGACACTGCACTGGCTCCCAGTAGCCCGTAGGGTGGCTTTCAAAACCTTATGCCTCTCCCATCGAGCACTGCATACAACTGGACCTCAATATCTTCAAGACAAGCTAATAACTTATCATCCCACTCGCACCCTAAAATCAAGCTCAGCCGGCCTCCTAGTAATTCCCAACACAAACTCAGTCAGGTTAGGCGGATCATCATTCTCAGCCCTGGCCCCAACCCTGTGGAACTCGCTCCCACCCCACATCCGCCTAACTGAGTATTTAACACCCTTCCGCAAACTACTGAAAACCTGGCTCTTCCCCTAAAACCAACCGGTTTTCCAAACTAACATCATCTCAATAACACCGTCCCAACAAACTACCTGAAGCTAGAAATTGACAGCTAATAAACTTGAATGTAAACTAGAAAGCCAAACAGAACTAAACAAGTAATGTAGATCAAAACAGTAAAGTGGATAATGGGAATAAATCATTGGGAAAGTAAGGAGATCTAAACTGATGAAATGGACATAATGAATGAGGAGGGAATGTAATGAATGACAGATGAAATAGTTAGAATGGATGAAGCGTATAGAACAGATAATTGCACTAAGTGGAATAGTGCAGGAGTGGAAGAACAGACGACTAGAAAGATCAAATGAGTATGGAGATCGGATGGAATAGATGAACATACTAAAGCCAATGAGTGTGTATAGTGGTTGGGTGTGTAGAGTGGACGAGCGTGTAGAGTTGAGTGCGTGTAGAGTTGATGAGTACGTAAATACAGAGTAGCGAATAGAACGCAGGAGGGGGTATAACTGATGACTATACTGAACCGACGAACGTATAGACTGGATGAACGCTTAGACCAGATGAACGAGCGCGTGGGGAGCGGATGAGCGTGGGGAGCAGACAAGTACGTTGAGCAGACGAGTACGTTGAGCAGACGAGTGTGTGGAACGGAGTACGTAGAGCGGACAAGTACGTAGAGCCGACGAATGTGTGGAGCGGATGAATGTTTGGAAAGGAAGAGTGCGTAGAGCGGACGAGCAGTACGTAGAGCGGACGAGCAGTACGTAGAGCGGACGAGCAGTACGTAGAGCGGACGAGCAGTACGTAGAGCGGACGAGCAGTACGTAGAGCGGACGAGCAGTACGTAGAGCGGACGAGCAGTACGTAGAGCGGACGAGCAGTACGTAGAGCGGACGAGCAGTACGTAGAGCGGACGAGCAGTACGTAGAGCGGACGAGCAGTACGTAGAGCGGACGAGCAGTACGTAGAGCGGACGAGCAGTATGTTGATCAGATGAGTATGTGGACTGGATGAGTGTGCAGAGCGGATGAGAGTACAGAACGGATGAGCATACAGTGCAGATGAGCGTACAGAACGGATGAGTGCGTAGGCAGACAGGAGTACATGCGCGGGGTAGACTGGAGTGCATGCGTATGGATTACATGAGAGCATGCGTGGGGCACACTGGAGAATGAGGGATAGACTAGAGCACGCAAGGCGGACTAGAGTGCGTGAGAGTGTCGAGCAGACAGGAGTGTGTAGGGCAATCCTGAACACCTGAAATGAATAAAAATGCATTGAACGGACATGATTGCATAGAATTGCGTGACTTACATAATATGCTTTGGAATGCAGGGAACATTTGAAAGGGCATATATCATAATACACCCCACGCTTACTCTCTTCTTTACACCACCACTCAACTAGAACACAGATACTATGACACCATTCGGTATAACTGTTCTCATATCAACATCTACCGCTCACTCCCCATCACTCTAAGTAAACACTGCTGGTTTCACACCCCCCAGCCAGGCGTTCTCCTCAAGCCTAATGCAGCAACACTCGGTCTGGACAAATCCTGCCAGAGCCAACACATACTCCTGATCTCTCAACCACCACACCTACCGCTAAGAAGCAGCTACCACACAAATTCCGCACCAGCTGCACACATACCAGGTGCGCACACGCACCTTTGAACTCTACTGACCGGAACTTCGGTTCCAAAGGGCGTTCAACCTACCCTCGCCTTCAGACCATACCAATTGTATATAAGGCGCTAAATAAATGCAAAATAACATAACATCTGGAGCAGTTTTGTGCTCCCCTGAAGGTTCTTACTATGTTCATAACCGTTTCAGAAGTGTGATCAACATTGTTTCTGCTGGATACTTTACTGCTTAGTGTCTGCCATTGGAAGATGCCTGCCACAGCCCTGGACACTTCATTCCAGTCTATGCCACTGTCCTCTTCAAGAAAACCTGCGTCCCATCCTGCAACTTAAAATCCATTTGAAGGGTCAGTATACTTTATATGCTCGTCCTGTGTCCACCATATCATCTGCACCACAGGTTCAGTCCTTCCAGCACAGGGACTCTGCATGCAAACCCAGTAAAAGCAAGGAACTGCCCCACAGACCCATGCTTAACAGACACTGGAATTCAACTCTAAACCCACATGTCAAGGACTTCTGTTGCACTCAAGCCACCTTTCTCTCACCATGCGGGTCCTATGACTGCTGCCCTAATCTCCTATGCATAGGCACTTTTGATTGCAGGCCTCAGTCTTGGGCCCCAGACCATAACCTAGTCTGCCTTCTTAGGTCTACCTCAGAGATCTTCCTTCCTGCTGATTGGCTTGATCAATTATTACAATTAATCTTTACTTGTGTGGCTCCTACTTGACCTCAGCTAAAACAGATTGGCTCTGCTGCGGCTGCGCTAAAAGCTGGTAACATTTGACAGTTCCAACACAAGAGTAAGCGGCCTGTTGTCTTTGACTCATTCATTTCTACTAAAACTTTGAACCTATTCTAAACTCAATTTAAGTTGTTAAATCCCTTACTTTTCTGATACAAATGTTACTTGCTAGTTGTCATTGTCATTCAGTGTCCCTTTGTGGCCACCTCACTGCTTTTATTGCTCCATTTCTAACTAAAGTAATTAAAGGTATTTTCTTATTGCATAACTTTCAACAGTTAGTATAATTACAGTAACGTACTGTGTGGACATCCCTTGGTGTGCTTATGTGCGTCGACTGGCCCTTCTGCCACCATGTGGCACTCCTAAGTGTTAAGCCTTAACTACTGTACTCCGCAACCACTGGAAACGTACAAATAAAACTTAAGGGATATTGTGCTTACCAACAGTCTGATCTTCCTAAGCCCTCACAAGAGGACCCTTGAAAAATCTCTATAAGGTTCACAAATCAGATTTCTCAAGTATAAAAATACACTTCCACAATAATTTCCTGGAACCGTAGAGTAAAATCCCAGTAGACCGCAAGAAGGTAAGGACAAACACTTAAGAGTGGAGTAGAGTGGAGTGGACAAGAATAAAGAAGAGTCCTTAATGTCCAGTAGCGAGTAGGACAAATGCAACCATTTCCAGTATCAACATGGGCCACTTTGACAGTGTCATGCTGAGGTGCAGCTCTGATGACAGCTTCATATATGAGGACTGAAGCAACAGGACATTGGGTAGGGAGGAACTCCCTACCCCATGTCAAAAGAATTAAACACAAGGACTATCTACTACAAGAAGAATGCGCCTCAACTCTGGGTCCGAGCTCGTCAGCTGCCAGGGACTCTTCGCTACAGTGCACTTACTGCTTAGTGGCTGGTCCGCACAAGGAATAAACAGAAGGCACAAGGTTTTTGACCAAGTTCATTCCACAGAGTCAAGGGAAGTGAGCAGCAGCAGGTTAACCGAAGCATTCTTTCAAAGGCCACCTAGGGAACTTATAGGGCTCCAAAATCCCAAACTTTCTCTATATTTCTTAGGACTGGACTTTATAGTACATTATATCGTTCTAGAACATGTTGGGTTAAAGGACTAACATACCTCCAGCATTTCACGCTTAATCTTCTTACTGCAGATAAAAAAAAGAAAATAAATTGGTTGGAATATGCCGTGGGGGACTGTATCCCCCATGGGGACTAATTAGAGAAGACTTATTTACAGTGCACAAGCATCCGGCTTCGTCTAACTCCTCTGGTAATTGGAAGTCCTGTTTCCTCAGTGGTTAGGCAGAAACTTACTGCACAGACAGATTGTGTAAGGTTGAAGGTTCCACAAGAGCTGTCCAACTTCTAGTGTTGAAGTCAGCATCTACCTTCCATGTCCATGGACTTGGTGCCAAGGGTCTGAAGGCACTGAAGTGTCCTCCACATTTGTGGGGACAAGGACTGGAAGACTGGGGGAATAGATTGGTGTGCCACAGGACATAATCACAGGGTTGCATTTAGTTGGCCAGCTTCAAATAAAATGAACTAAAATTATGAAAAGTAACTTTTAAGAGCTATATTCCCCCTACTAAAACTCAAATGTTCAAGGAAAGGATAGTCTTGTCAGGATGAATGCAAAACAAAGTCCCTAGCCCAGAACCTATATTAGCCTTCCAGGTCTATAGAAAAACAAACACAAATCTAAGGGTTTGACAACTAAAAGATGCTGGACTGCCGCTTCCGTGTCAGGTTTTCTCCCCAGGATAAAAAGTTCTTCAGGTGCCACTGTAATGGCTAAAGTTTGCAAATGTAGTTCCAAATACAATCTTACTTGAGGTATTTCAGTCTTTCTCCGGACACGCCTGGGTCCCATTTTCACTTATTTATTCCCCTCCGGGGTGTTTCTTTTCCACTCTCGGTTTCACACGCTCTTGACTTGGTGCCTGTTCAAGTGTGTCTTCACTCTTCCCCTCTCTTCTGGGACCTCTTTATTCTTGTTCCCATCTCTCAGGGTATGATAGGATATGATATGGCATTCATAACACATCTATATACAAGTGTTTCAAGGCACGACGAGGCAAGGGACAGGGAACAGGGGAGGACAGAGACAACGATCTTACTAGGCCAAGTGACATTGAGATTGTGCAAGTGGAGGGGAGGGGGGAAAAGTGCCAGGGGAATGGGGGCAGGTGGCAGTGCTGTTCATGGGATCAAAACAATAAGTGCTGCAAACATGTGGCAGGTGCAAGGGTAAGTGCAGACAGCAGGTGTCCAAATGTGCAGGTAGGGTTCGGGGGGGAGGGGAGAACTATAGGGTTACAGATACAGACCCAAGTGCAAGGGTTGCCAGGAGGCACTGCAGGTCTGCAATTGGGCGGCAGGGACCTGGGCCCGAAATCAGAGGGTAGCCAAGTGACAAGTGCAGTATCAGACAGGAATTCAGAAGGGGAGGGGAAGAGAGAAGGCAGAAGCAAAGAGGAAGCTCTTGAGGTGCTTCCCGAAGGGAAATGGTTCTACTCAAGTTTCAGAGAGGCAGGGAGGCTGTACTGAAAGATCGACCATGAAATTGTGAGGGTATCCTCACTCTTACGCCCTCTTTAGGTATCTTCACGCTCTTGGGTTAGCTTCACTTAGAGTAAGAGGATGAATCTCTTGTGTGTCCTTCAAACTAGGCCGCCTCTTCACTCGGAACAAAGGGGACGAGCCTCTTACATGACTCCTTCACAATGAGCTCCCCCCTTCCCTCCTCTTGCCCTCCAGGAGTAGTCAGGATGCCCACAGTCCCTTCTTCACTGGGGAACATTGCAGGTCTCTTCTCCCCCTCTGGGTTCAGCTGGGCTCTCGGGTGTCTCTTCAGCATAGCAGGGTAGCTACCAGGCTCAATGCAGCCTTTCTTCCCCTGCTTCAGGATTCTTTCACACTGCTTTCCCTCAACCAGTGAGATAGGGAACCAGTCCACAGCAGAGACAACTTGCAACTGAACTGGCTCGCCTTTAATTCAGTCTGGTCTCCCCCTAGCTTGCTATTGAATGGCTGCACTGTCCGGTTTCAACAATGGTGGAAGTAGTTCTTACATCGTAGCCTCCCAGAGTAACTCATACCCTATTGGTCAGTTCGAACAGCAGTTGAGTTAATTATGGAGGCCCAAATAACTCTCCTAAAAATGAGCTCTGGTCCAGTTTCTGGTTTGAACCTCCTGGGTAGATTGTAGCTACGGCTCTGCGTGTTCCTCTTGCTTTATGAAATAAGGTTTTATTTTATTTCCCAACGCCTTTGTGATGTTGTAGATGTTGTTTTATGAATTTAGATTAAGTTTACCATGGCCCTTAATGGGGAGGTACCGGTTCTACCACAGTGTTATTTCAGCTGTGCTGTCATTCAGTGGTGAGGGAGCCTGACGCCTTTTTACTGCAGCTGAGAATTGTGTTTCCTTGAAGTGCCCAGACGCCCCCAGGTTTGGTGCGCTATACAAATGTCAAAATAAATAAATGCTGGCAGCATGTCTCGCTGCATGTTGCCAGCTTGACCAGCCGCTCGTCTCCACCCGCTGCCACAGGGTTTCAAGGAGGTTATCTGTGTGAGTCGAGGAAAGCCTTGATTCACCACACAAGGTACTATTTGTAAGCCGATACAACTACTGTTACTGTGCTGAAACTTTGAGGGCAGTAGGGCTATGACCATAGATCGCATTCTCCGGACCCGATGTTACAAATGGGGAAGGGATGCACCACTAGACTCAAGCTCTGGGATAAGCAGGTGTCCAAATTATGCCCAAACCCACAAACTTAGTTTGTGGCAGATATTAAGGAATAGTGGGACATATTAACCTCAAAAAAGCTTGAAAATCCAACCAAAAAAACTAAATTATAAAAAACTTGAAATAATGCAGTTTTCTCAATTTGCACTAGGTTGTGCGGGAAACCTAAAATGTTTTTACAATGCAATGAGTAGCTACGGTATTACACCCTTTTCAATTGAAAAGGGATCCGAGAAATTCAGCGCTGGTTTTTGTTAGGAAAGATTGTCTAACAACTTTCCTTCAATAGTTTTCTATGCAACCCCATCACTATTGCTCAGTTTTTGATGATGTCCTGACTGTTTGAAATCCTTCAGCTTCACTTAATGTTAGGGAGAATTCTCTGTTAAGGCTAATTTCCCAAACCTAGTGAGTTCCCCAGCAGCTTTGCTGGATTTTTGGGGTTTATTTTTTTCTCCTGCTATGAGTGAGACTCTTTTCCTCCCACTCTTAGACATGATTTGAGGTGTTCCTTTGACTTTGTATGTGTTCTATGGGGTCCTTTTCCCCATAGGGTTTCAGGTGTTTTTGATCTGTGGGTTACACAGCACCCTCCGTGCAGTAACCCAGGGGTGTCGTAGCGACCCCCAAACATAGACTCCATACCCTAGGACTGAATACTGTCTCCCAGGGCATGTAAAGTCACCATTGGCTTTACTAGTCTCAAATTGTGAACAGAACCAGTACAAACCATCATATTGTGGACGTATTGGTCGGGCCAATTCGATTGCCCCACGGTCTGTTGTTCGAGGGGGCACTGTCCAGTCCCCCCCGACCGAGTTTTGGCTGGTGGCAATGGATACTACTTTTTATATTCGACCGCGAATAGATTCCTATTGGATTTTCCCATTGTTCGAGACTACCACTTTTTAAAATGGCCTCAAAAATACTGCTGGTTTATTAAATTAATATAAATTCACCGGTTGGTATTTTTTGCCGTACCCTGGTTCCAAAATGGCGTTTGTGTTCGCTTCTGTGACTCCAACCCAAGCCGAGCCCTTTGTTCCACATTTTGGCGGGCTTCTCCACAGAAGCCTCCAAAAGTGGTGCCACTCTGTCTGGGTACCACAGGGGGTGTGGGTGGGGGTTTAGGCACCCTGGACTGAGTTGCCCCGGCAACTCAAGTCGCACTCTTGTGTGATTGGCCCAAGTGGTGAGCCGCCCGGCTCACCACTTAGCATGTTTGAGTGACAGTTAGGCTGAATGAATGGGGGTTTTCTGCATAAAAGCAGGGCTTTGGGGGCTGGAACTTCAGAAGTCACCACAGGACCTAAAGAATCCGAGGAGGGAGAAGCCGAGCCGACCTGCAACGACGACACCACTGGTGGAGCCCTGCTGAACCGTCTCACCACTTTTCCCGATGACAGAGGAGATCTCCAGCCCGGAGAGTCTTCTTCCTTTGACTGGTGGGGATAACCAGTTTGCCCGTCTTTTCGCCTTCCTGGACCATCTCGTGGCTGCCTTGCCCGTGCCAAGCACCCCAGCAACCGGAATACCACGGTTTACCACTACCGCGAAGAAAAGGGTGGTACCTTGTAACCGGGAAACTCCGCGGCTGGTTTCTTCCCTGGCAGTGCAACGACCTTCAGCTTTCCTCCACGTCGAGACCTCCTCTTCCTCTGGACGAAACACCGACTTGCACCAGCTGCCAGGAACAACTGCCTCCGCTGGAGCGTTCTTCCCACTTTCAGGTACTGTGTCCCGCCTGACTTCCCTTGCGACAGAGCGTTCGGGGTGACAGTAAATCCTCGACTTTCTAACCTGTGTTAGCCTGGGGCCTATTAACTAACTTTTCCTGACTTGATCTCAATCTTTTGTGAACTATTTACAAAGACTCTTTGGGCATAACCCCACTGTGTGATCCTGGACACATTTCGCTTGCTCTATCTAAGAGTAGGCCTGGCATTTGAACTTCCTTGCCCTCCAGTAGATTTTGCCTAACCTGCCTCACTGTGGTTCTTCTCTGCCTTTTTCCCCTCCCTTTTTAAATAACTTATTAGAGTGCCATCTTATGTTAAGCGCTCACCTCTGTCTGAAAATAAGGGTGTTTCTCATTAAGACTTGTCTAATAAGTAATCAGGGTTGTATATATATATATATATATAATAGTGCCTGTGTGTTGAATTTACTTACCTCTTTTTGTGCTAGTGTAATTTACAAGTGTGTCTTTAAATAAATAATTATATACTTTTACACCAAAGCTCTGGTCAGCGTTTGCTTGTGCTACTGTGTCTCTGTACCTATTGTTTATACTCTATATACTGCCTAACTCATCTTGAGAGAAGTCTGACTGCTCAGCCACAGCTACCAGGTAAATCTGGGTGGTACAGACTGCTACCAATTGGGTTTACTGCCAACCACCTGTAGTACTAAATCTTTTGCAGTGGTCCCTAAGGGAACTGCACAGGTTTCTGCCTAACACTTAACTTGCCTTTGGCTCATTTGTTATGGCAGACAATGAAGAGTCCTTTAGACTATAAGTACTGGTAAATGTTGTTTCCCTTTTAGAAGACTTGTATTTTTACATTGCACACAGCCCCTTACAGTGCACTGCAACTGGGATACTTTTGTATCACCCTATGTGATTTTTGGTTACTTTTATCTGTGCCCAAAGACAAACCAAGTGGCAGCAGTTACATATTTAGTTCTTACATTATTTTGGATGTGCACATATGCGTTTAACACGTATGGCAACTAAACGTGGCTAGTGCCCTAAAATGGACGTGCCACAACTTGTTCTTTGGCCATATTAGTCTGGCCTTCCTGCCTTCGCAGGTCATGAAAGTCCTTAAAATATCATGCACTTGCCCAGGAAAGCTGCTGCTTGGTTTGTGCGGCATAGGAAGGGGGTGGCATTGTCTAGTCCCAGCCCACATCACTGGTGCCACAAGAACAATTTACTACCCATGGTAACATTCTTTCGATTGAATGTTTCTCCCACGCATTCCTCATTTTTATATCTCCATATCCAGCTTTAGCTGCGTCAGAAAATGTTTACAGCAGGGTGCGCTGCGCGTTGATGTCTGTTGACTCGATGTCCCTCGAGGGCCTCTGTCTCGATGTCAACGTCATCACTGCTAATTAGGCACATGACAGCTTGCTTCAGTTCTTATGCTTATTTCCAATTTTCTCTTGTATGTACCTTACGTCAGCCAGTTACTCACCCTGAAAGAGCGTAAACTGCAATAACAAGAAAATTCTACTACGGGGTAGGCTGGGAGGGTTGATGAGGAATATGGGAGAAGAGCATACAATCGAAAGAACGGTACCACAGGTAAGTAACTTGTTCTTCAAATGGATTATGTCCTCCCACGTATTATTCATCTTTTGACAGACTCCCAAAGCTGTGTTTGTATTTTTTGAGGAGGGAGTCGGAATTTTCAGTTTCAAGTAGGAATTTAGGCGTTCCTTATTGGCTTGTGTGTATCGAAAATCTGCCTTCCCAAAACTATCTTCCCGGCATGAGGAAGATTCCAGACTATAATGCTTGATGAATGTGTGGACGGAGGACCATGTGGCAGCTGCACAAATATCCTGAATTGGGACTCCCCTCTGTAAGACAGAGGAAGTAGCCATGCCCCTGGTCAAATGAGCTATGAAACACTCAGAAGTATCTTTTCCCGCTAATCTGTAGCATTCAGAAATTCCTAAAATGATCCATGGGGGGCACTTTTGCAAACTAGCCAACATGGCAGCTCCTTATTAGAGCTCCGACACCCAGCGCCGTCACGAGGCTGCAAAATACCTCAAATTAAACCCATCACGGTTACATTCTTGACTAAAGTGCCATTAAAGGTCCCGGCGATCAGGCAATCCTGATCTGTCTCCTCTGCATGCCTGCTATGCAGCGGGGCGAGCCCCCAAAGTTACGGCCCAGTTCAGGCACGGAAATTAAGGATGATGGTCTGAGCCCACCTTTACTTTGACTCCTGTGCCCTACATCCTGACGAGGTTCCTACCCTCGTGTCGGGCGGATCCCGACTCATGGTGGACGCCCTTGGTGAGAAACACAGTAAATGTGGTACAAGGCGACCCATCCGACTGTCGTGCCATCGCTCCAGGCTGATTTATAACTGCTGTTGGGGGGCGCCCACTCCGGATTGTGCGAGAGGAAAAGAGACGGCAATCGCGCCCTGTTCCGGGGCGGCCAATGTGATTGAGGCGGTCGAGTCCACCAAGAGAGGTACCTGCTCCATCCTTGGGGTCCCAGACGGTTGGACCGGCTTTTCGATCCACAGACCTGTGTTAGGAGTGTGCCTGCTGGGTGCTGGGTGCTCCCGAGCTGCGTGTAGTCCCTGGAGCTGGGAATGGCCGCGATCGCCATCAGCGCAGGGAAGCCCATAGCTGGGGACATCCCAGTGTGAGGGGGCCCTGGGCGGCTGCCCCCGCTGTCGCTGCTGGACACTGAAACCCATCTCACTGCCTGCTCCGACTGCGCCCTCCCAGCGACCTAGCAGTAACCTACGGATCGTACATTTGCCTGGTGGGGAGCAGGCGCACACATTCCGCCCTCCCTACACCCCACAGTCATCTGCTGACCAGGCCTCCACTTCAATATATGCTATTCGTGTGGCGGGCCCACCTGTGGTCACCTCTCGCCCCTCCTTGGACTAGCACTGAAGGGCGGATTTCTTTTTTTGTGGTGTGTGGACTAGCCTCAGTGTCCACTCCTGACATAACCACCTGTGGCCATCGCCTACCATCCATATGCTTGGCATCCTGCTGCAGGGCATGGCCACACTGCAACCCTAACTGCAGGCAAGTCCTCTGACCGCGTCTCTTGGAGGGCACTATAGCAAGTATAGCATACAAATTTAGATTGCGCACCCAAGCGTTTACCCCTGCACCTACTAATAAACGCTGGCAGGCAAGTCTCTAAACATTGAACGTTGAACTCTTTGCAGCAGAGGCTCTGGGACATTTCCAGGGCGCCCTTCATCACTGCTGACAGCTCCGTCTCCTAGTGCAGTTTGACCAATAGGGGACTCCAAAAATCAACACTCGATGATCCAGATCCACCCACAACCCTCCAGCACCTAGCGGGACTTACTCCAGCATGAATACGGATCCCTCGCTACCTGAACTCTCAGAGACCCAACGCATGATGGCATGTATTCAAGAGGGCTTCACTAAAGTGCATAGTAAAGTGGACGATATGCCCAGCACTATAGACTCTAAAGAATCTTGCATCGACAAAACTGACCAACGCATGTGAGGCAGAGGTTAGAGGGGGCTTTGTAGAAGACGAGGTATCCACCATGAGAGGGGAACTTGCAACCTTTACTAGGCGGGTACTCAAGGACTAAAGGAAGGACGACGACTTGGAGTCACGATCCAGGCGCAACAGCATTCGGATCATCAGAGTCCCTGAGGGCAGTTCAGAATCCCTCCCGGAACAGTGGATAAAAGCCACCCTACTACCAATACTGGGGAGCCCATCACTATCGCTGCAATTCACAAGCGAATGTGCTCACAGATCTCTGGCCCCCAAACCAAGACCTGGAGCCCTTCCATACCCCATAATCGCCCATATACTCAATTACTCAGACCAAGATGCTATCCTACGTGCGGCTCGTGAACAGGGCGATCTGATGCTGGGCTCAAATCGAATTCATATCTATTAGGATTTTTCTGTGGTGGTTCAACAGGAGAGGAAATCCTTTCTATCAGTGAAGAAATGGCTGCGAGACAACATGAAATACGCAATGATGTTCCCTGGCAAGCTGAGAATTGAATGAAGCAACAACTTTTTTTCGCAATGCCTTGTGAAGCCATGAAATTCCTAGATTAAACTCTACCAACATGCGGAGACACCAACTAAATCATTGAATCTGGGAAACACTGATAAAGCCAAGTCTCCAATTCCTCTTACCTGCTTCTGGCTTCACGTTCGATGCCAGCGATGCCATTTATTGTCCATCCAGATCAGTCAGGATTCATCCCTGGAAGGTCCACCGCACTGAACCTGAGGAGGCTAATTAACATACTAGCGCGCATGAATCCGGTGTCCAGGCAGTAGCTGCCACCCTCAATCATTAAAAAGCTTTAAAATTGGTGTCTTGGCGATTCATGTATACTGCGTTATTGAAATGTGGGTTTGGTTCTCAATTCCCTAGGGCGGTGCGTCTTTATACAGTCGAGGTGGCTAGGGTTAGTACGAATGGGATTAAATCTTCTCGATTCGAGATAGGGAGGGGGACCCACCAAGGCTACCCCTTCTTCACTTTAATATTTGCTATTATGGAACCACTAGCAGATGCAATCTGTCTCGGACACAGCCACAGAGGGATAAGAATATTGGGAGACCCGCAAATAATTTCCCTTCACGCAGACGATGCTCTGCTGTACATCTGCAACCCTAATGCACATCTGGCACCCACTAGGCATGATGGCCAACTATTCAGAGAGGTTTCATGACTCTGGGTTAACTGTGCAAAATCAGAACTTTTTCCCCCTTACAGAAGCAACTACACCCCCTCTAGACTTACGAGGCTTCAAATGGGACCGTGTCCATACGCTATTTGGGGTCATGCTGATGTGCAACTATCCTGCGTTACACAATCACAATTACACTAGTTACATGAGCCAGTTGCGAGGCAAGCTCGTGACTTGGTCAAATCTACCCATCACGATTGCAGGCAGAATATCACTATTAAATATGATCGTACTGCCTAAGCTCTTACACCTTTTAGTCAATATCCCCTACGGCCAGGTCGACATTCTTTTCAAGAACTAACAGCGAGATTTCAAAATGTGTTTGGCACTCAGGTGCGTTTCAGCTGAAATGGGCCACACTAACTCAATCACACGAGAGGGGGGGTCTTGCAGCACCAAACTGCTAGCGATACTTTATGGCCGGTCAGGCACAATTTGCAACTGCCTGTTTCGGGGACACAACCCCTCCTCCCCATGTACAATTGGAGAGACATTCAGCAGGGGACAGGGACCTCAGATCATTCCTTCCACCCCCCTCCCCCCCCAACGGGTTTCGCGGATGACTGCAGATTTGACCCGGCTAGTGTTACCACAATGGCATGGGGCAAAATATGGACAGAGGTGGGTGTCCCAAATCCTTAACATGAAAACCTTACTCTTTGGAACTGCATTCCCTCACTGCCACGCTCAGATACTGGTTCCCAGAAAATCTGCCTGCAACACTGATATCGTACAGTGGGTTTGCTATACCCAGAGAGTAACTTAGTTCAAGCCGTCGAGATAACAGGCTTGAAGCATGGGAGATCCGCTCAGTGGCTGCACTATTCTGGCCTACGGAAAGCATGCAAGAAGCTGTGGTCCACCTTCCCGGTGGAAAGCAAAATTTGGGATCCCACATGATTTGTGACTGCCCTATTTTAACCCCCTTTTGGAAAGCTGTATGTTCAATGCTATCAGAGATGATATGAGAAACGGTCAAACCTTGCCGTAATGTGCCTATTCCATATTCTTGATGGCCCCAAACATCCTACAAGTACATTTGTGAAATGGTGTTTATTGCTGGCAAAACGTATTTTCCTAAAATGGACAAACACACAAGCCCCTAATAAGGGCCACTGGTTGAGCAATAGGGTGTGGGCGAATGACAGGCAGGAACAATGGATACGGATGCAAACGCTCAACTCCCGGCCTAAGGATATATAGGCCCCACTGAGACTGTATTTACTTTGGACTATGTCATGCCCAGGCGACGCCTCTCGACCTCATCCTATGTAATCCTTATGCCCCTTCTGTGCCATCCCCTCAGCTGTTGCTAATATCTTGTTGTAATGTGACATTGTGATTCCAAGTGTGCCTATAAAGCAAGCGTTAAAAAATAAATAAAATGACCCACCTGGATAAGGTGTGTTTTGTGACCACCATACCCAACTTATGGCATGTGTAACCAATGAAAGGTTGATCATCCCACCTTAGCTTAGCTGGGTAACTAGAAGCTAGGTGTACGTTTTGGGTCAAGCCTGTGTAATATCTCCTCTTACTTTCTAGGAGAAGGGGGAGAATAAAACAACAGAAGCATGATTTATTGAGTTAAATGAAACTCCTACACAATTTTTGGGAAAAAAGTTGGTTTAACCTTAAGGACTACTCTATCCTTAAAGAAGAATGTAAGGAGGCTTGCAGGACAAGACTTGAAGTTCACTCACCCTGCGGGCTGATGTAAGAGCAACCCAAAGGATGGTCTTTATAGTTAGTAATCTTAAAGGGCAATAATGAATAGGCTCGAATGGAGCACACAAGAAATTTCAAAACTAAGTTGAGATCCTGAACCGGGACTTGAAATGGGATTGGAGGGAATACATTTGTCAATTCCTTCAGATATTGTATCACTAGTGGTATTTTGAAGAAAGGTACCTCTTCAAAGGAGCGCTTACAAATAGATAGCGCTGCTGATAGCCTTCATTTGTGCCAACCTGGAGCCCCAGATTATCCATGTGTGACAAGAACGAAGGTGTGCTCCAGGTAAAAGGGTCCATATTCTGATCCCTGCACCATCTGCAAAACTCTTTCCAATGGCAGCAGTATAAGGATTTTGTTGCTGGCATTCTGGCCAAAAGCAAAATCTCCATTACGTCGTCCGTGAGGTCCCAATCCATATAGCTCAACCTCTCAAACCATGCGTGAAGGTCGAGTGTCTGGACGTCTGGATGGAGAACCCCGACCCTCCTCTCGCGAGAGAATGGAGGGCAAATGGACATGTCCAGAAGGTCCGGGTACCACGTCCTCCCGACCCAATCCGGAGCAATTAAGATAATTGATTTTCCGAACATTCACGACCTACTGATCGCATGAGGGATGACGGCACAGGAGAGAACACGTACAGTAGTGGAAACTCCCAGTCCACAACAAAAGCATCCCCTAGGTTGTAACTGGTCGCAAAAACATCCACTTGCCGAGTTGCTCAAAGGGTGAAGATCTCTTGAAGGGCATTGTGCGCTAGTTTACACTTGTGGGAGACAGTGATCTGCCTGCTCAGAACATCTGCCGCCATGTTCTCTCCAGCTAGGCGAGCTGCCGATAGGGGGATCCTCCTTGAATTGCCCAGAACCAGAGCTGCATTGCCGCTCTACACAGTGGTAGTGACCCTACGCCTCCTCTCTTGTTGAGATAGTACGTTGTCACTGTGTTGTCCATCATTATCAGGACGTTCCTTCCCAGTAGAGGTCAGAAAGGCTGTCAGCGCTAGTCTGATTGCCCTCAGCTCCAAAAGGTTGGAGACCAATGACCGCTGATTGTCAAGTCATTTGGCATGTGCTCCCCACCCCGTGAGCGAGGGGTCCGTACCTACAGTTGTCTCCAGCTATGGTTGCCAAAAGGGTTCTCCCTTCAGAATGTTTTCCTCTGAGTCCCACCACAGAAGGTCACGTGCGACTCTGCTTCGAACTTGAAGGTCTGACATCCTGTCTGAGAATAAGGACCATTGAGTCCTGAGAGCCCATTGGAGAGATCTCATTCTCAGGTGAGCCTATGAAACCAGGAAAATGCAGGATGCCATGAAGTGGAGCAACCGCCAAAAAAAATAAATAAAACAAAAAAATAGAAGGCTGGAAGATGCTGGGCACTCTGGAATTTGGTGACCATCTGCAGAATGTCTTGTGCCCTCACCTCGGGTGGTGAGGCTTTTCCCAAAGATGCATCTAGGACTGATCTGAATTGGAGCCTTTGAGATGGTATCAAGTGGGACTTCTTGAAGTTGAGGGAAAAGCCCAGTCTGTGGAGGTGGAGCTGAGATATCAAGGACTTGTTTGGGAGAACGTGCCCTGATGTGAATAACCGCCCTCTCCTGGGACTTGCTGCCATTACCGCCATCAACTCGGTGAAAACCCTCAGGCGGTGGTCAGCCCAAATGGCAGAACTCAAAACTGATAATGGGAACCGCCAACGGCGAAACTCAGGTACCTTATTTGCTTGTAATGGATTGGCACATGAAAGTAAGCATCCTGAAAGTCCAATGATACTATCCAGTCCTGAAGTTGGAGGGCCTGAAGGATCTGAGATAGGGTAACCATCTTGAACTTGTCCTTCCTGGGGAAATTGTTCAAGTCTCTTAAATCCAAGATAGGTCTCAAAGCTCATTCCTTCTTTGGGATTAGAAAGTAAGGGGAGTACCATCCCTTGTTCCTCTCTGCTACAGGTACTGGTTCTATGGCACCTTTCTCCAGCAGGATCAGATTTTCCGGAAGGAGCGGATCTGGAATTTTGAGAGTTGTTCCACGGTGGATGATCCTGAGCCCTTGTTAGAAAGGGAAAGCAATAACCCTGGGCTACTGTTTCCAATGCCCATACATCTGAAGTAATAACCCGCCATTCTTGCAGATGCTGTGAGTTTGCCTCCCACTGGGGTTTTGTGGACTAAGCCCTCAGAGAATTTGAGGCAGATGATGCAGCGGCTGAGGGTAAAGCAGGTGTTGCCTGGGCGGTTTTAGCACCTCTGCCATCCATGAAGGAGGAATCTTCGCACACCTCTTTGATTTGACAGTCCTCTCAGTCTTCCAACTGAGTAATAGCAAAAGCACCTGTCCCTCCAAGCTGTTCCAGTGGAGAGAGATTGTGGCGGTCTGATTGCAGCACCAATGGATTTGGCTGCTGCCTTGAAGGTCTGCAGATTCTCCAGGTTCTCGTTAGTCTTGAAGCCAAATAAATGTGTGCTGCCAAAGGGCATGTTAAGAAGTCTGGATTGCACATCTGGATCAAAACGAGACTCTGTGGTAAGCTGCTTGTTCTAGTCTGCACATTTTTGGCTAGTGTTTTGGACCATTCGGCCAGTGCCGGAGGTCGTTTCAAAGTTCCAGCGTATTATTAGGAGTTATCTCGCCGAGAACATGAGGAAAATCATTTTTCTGGTCAGCAGGTCTTGGTGCCAATCCGTGCCGTCGTCTCCCAGCTTACCACAGATTGACGATCTCCAACCCTGCCAACAGTTGACGCTAGGGAGAAATTCTAGAGGCGTACAAGTAACCGCCCCGTGCAGAAATCGCACCCGGATCGATGTCCCCCAGGACCATCGCTTCACCACGGCTCCACTGGAACCCAAAAACCAGCAGCCACAAGGGAGGAAGAGAGTTGGTTGCGGATCAATACTTCGATGGGAACAAACAACTCAAAACCCAGCAAAAGAGGCAACAGACTCAACCCTTATGGAGGGGGTTAGGGGGCATGGGGGAGGAGGGCAGCAGACGCAGGGTGAAGCCACTATTCGAGCCATGGCTACTCAGCAGGCGGACACCATAACCCGTCCCCCTCCCACCAAGATGGGATAACGAACAATCGGAAAGGACTACAGCCAGACGCGAACAAGGGGGTTGTTCCAAAGTTCTAATGTTACTTGGTTTGAATGTTATGCACGACTATAAGCACCAATTGTACGATGATTTATACGTGATAACATGCATGTTTTATTCTGAAAAACTTGATAAAGTTTGAACAAAAAAAAAAGAAAAATGAGACTTTCAACCAGGCAAATCTGTGCATTACAGTGCTAGCCGCCATAGCTCTGCTGATACTGTCAGCACTGTCGAGACCAGTCTGAAAGGATTTGCACCTTGCATCCTTCCCATCCTTAACAATATTTAGGTAACAGTCTTTCATACCCATCGGGGATAAGTTCAGCCACCATCGATATACATTCCCATAGGGTAAATGTGAATTTAGCCAGTGCACACGTGGCATTTACCGACTTCAGGGCCATACTTCTTGCAGATAAGACTTGCCATAGCATCATAGCGTTTGTCATCCCTGTCGAGGGGGTGGGGGAGAGATTGTTGGGTATGCATTCTGTTGAGATGTGGATGTGGTGACCTGTACCACCAAACTTTCTGGAGTTGGATGTTTAGGTAACAGAGGTCACCGCTTGAAGCTCTGTATTCCCCTGTTCATTTTTTTAATTTACTGCTGGAATTAATTCTGGCATCTCCCAGTTGGCATTGGCCTGCCTTTGTAAGCCTACACGAAATGGAAGAATAGGGTCCTACTGTGGTCCCTTATCTAGAAAATCTAAGATTATCCTGCTCAAAAATTGCTGCAGGTCTACTTCATCCCAGATATTCTAAGACTCTAGAAATTAGTTGTCTGTACGACCCCTCAGCATGGTCTGAGGAATATGGTCTTCCAAATTCAATTTCGGTAGAAGTGTCTATCCCACTTGCAGTTTTCAGAGTCACATGTAGATATTTTATCTTCGAGTCCTCCGATATCAGAGCCTCTGGAACACCATGTATCCCATATTGCAAGCCAAAAGGACGCAATTCATCAGAAGATGGTTCATTTTCCACAAATTGAAGACGGTGACTTAAAAAAGACTTTCCTTGGTAGTGGGGTAAAAGAGTCTAGTTTTTTCAAACTTCTTCAAAGATTTTGTCACATGCGTCGACAATGGCGTCTAAATCTTCGACGCCGTCAATGCAAAGGGCTTCAACAACTGGCGTGTAAGATTCTTTGGACACTAATGTTGAGTCTTTCAGCGTCGAAGATTTTCCCTTCAAAGGAGTTTATCGACTCGATGGAACCTCCAAAGGCTCCTGAGGAGTTTTCTCCTGGAGAACCAGGCCAGAGGGCACACAGGTTTTGTCTTTTGCCTTCTCTTTGTCGGGTTTCCCGGCATGGGCCTGACTCTTGCTTTTCTTCAAGGGGGCTGAGGCCGCATCCTCGAATACTTGAAGCATTTATAGTATGAATCTTTCCCATTCAGCTGGTGAGGCCGATTTGGTCGGGCAACTGACCCGTTTAGGTGAGGAACACAGACCCGTTTCTGGCGAGGAACACCGAAGACTGCGATCTGTGACGGCTTTTCTTCAAAAGCCACGAGGACGATGAAGAGCGAGTCAATGAAGGGGATTTATGTGAACAACCTGCAGTTAACTTCCCAGTATGCCCTTTCAGGGCTTTCACGGACACCAATAGGCAGGATTCACACTAAGATGTTATATGATTGGATCCCAAGCACCGCAGACACACCAGATGGGGGTCTTTAAGGGAAATTTTTGCCCGCAGTCGTGGCATTTTATAAACCCTGATCTTGGAGTCGATGCCGACGAAGATTCGAATTTTGTAAAAGAATGTATAGGTTTCTCGAAGGAACCAAAGCGTGCCCATCTTCCAAAGCGATAACTCTTGCAGAAAAAACAGAACAGAAGCCAACAGTTCCTGCGCACACTATATACCAGTGATGACATCGCCATCGAGACAGAGGCCCTCGAGGCGCATCGACGCATAGTGCCCCCTGCAGGAAAACATTTGCGATGAAGCGAACGCTGGGGAGGTTGTGAAACCAGTAATTGTCCCTCATTGGACAACAACTTGCTGTTTGAATTGTGCAGATCCTTACTGTTGGTGGGCTTAGAATTATTTCCAGCTCGAATTTTGGATAATAGAAGGCCTCCTGAAGCATTGTTCAGATCAACATTGGAGCCAAGAATCCTTCAAAGAAGAGCAGCCAGTTGATAACTCTAGGATAACTTCTGCAGTGGACCAACCCCGGCTCATTTGACTGATCTATAAAGACTCTTGTCAGTACTTCAGCACTTGGACCAAGTAGTTTTGATGCCTTCCAGAATCCAGCACCTTAGCCTTCATTAATGTCCATGGACTGCCCAGTGAATTGACCAGCTCCCTTGTGCTTGTGGGCTATCTCGCCAGAAGAGAGACCGTTTTGCATTCCAGGCTGGAACTTTTATGGTCACCAACGAGTGCCACAAGTCATTCACCTGAAATTCCAGCTTCCCATCTTCTAGGGAACCAATCCTGAAGCAGATTCTGTGACTGCAACTGGAAGGACGCCTGTCGTCCCCTGCAAATGGCGATGGTCACAGGAACTTGCCTTCCTCTCTCTATCCCGTGATGGGGTCCTGAAGAGGTCTGCAACATTGGAATCTATTTCTTCATCGACAGGGGTTGTATCTTGCAATTGCACTTGACCGGAAAATTCCTCTAACCTACAATCACTGGGCACCTCTAATTGGAACAAAGGATGTAATACAATGCTTCCAGAGCCCCCAATCGACCCATTATGATCTCTGGGAAAATCAGTCAGGAGGGGTTGAGGGGGGATTTAAGCAAGCATATTATTGCCTACTCCCCCCCCCCCCACCCTTCCTACACAGTAAAACACTGGGAATGAAGCTCTTTGTGTCCTATCTCCCTCTTACTTACCTTTGGTTGTCGGATCTGGGTCAAGTATCCTGGCCCTGGGTTAGCCTTGGTCTGGAAGAGAGAGGAGAGCTTACCAGTCTTCTCGTAAATTGTTGTTGAACTTTTAAATAGTTTGAAACCAGTCTGAATCACCACAAGTCTATTGCATCCCTATGAGAAACCATGTGACTTTTAGGCAATAGGCCCCATACATCTTAGGGTTGGACTAGAGAATTGAACCTTTGACTGGTTCTCATTAATTGAGCTCCATCTGCATTACTTACCTGTTTTACATGGTTAGTTATTTGATGATCTATTGTGACTGAACATACTGGTGATTGTATATATTAGTATTAGGAGCAGTTGTGTGACATTTATCAGTATGTTCTAATGGCATAAATAAATACTGATTTATAACTGACAGTCCAAGCTGAATTATTATGCGTTATTCTGTGTGGACTCATTGACGGACCCTGAGCACGCACACACTCTCCTGAGACTTGCCTTGAATGCTCTATACACTAACTTGATTGGGTTTTGGGTAACCTTTCAGAGCTCTCTGCTCACCATAAGTAGTAGGGTGGCTGCTTAAAATCTGTCCACCAAGCCACGTTTTAGAAATCCATTGACACAGTTTGTCAGGAGGATTGTGTGGGGAATCAGTCTTGCAAGATCAGCACCAACCGAGATCTTGCAAGACTTCATCTGCATGAGCACCGGGGCACCACACAGAGATGGAGTGGACCCTAGAAGTGAGCAGTCACACCCACAGCGCTCCTCCAGTTTATGATTATACTTGAATGGAGACTTGCAGAAGTGTATAAGCTTTATTACAAAGACTTGATTCAATGGTCTAGCTTGTACACAGTTCAGCACACAAGATAATAAAATCCATATGTTGCCTTTGTATGAGAAGCTCATCCTTGCCAGGCGACAACTTAATTGGTGACTAGGAGGGGATATGGCAAGTGGCCACACAGAAATATACAGAAATATCAAGAAGGGTGCAAAGAGCAAACACTGCCCTCAGTGTTTCTAGAGATGCCAGGTATACCAGTGATTCCATGGCCCCAGTGGGAACCTATATTCACTAAATGTGTGGACACCTTAGGAGGGGCAAATTACGCCCCAGGAATGAAGAAAGCCAATCTGCTGAATGCAGTGGGCATTGAAGGGAAGAGAATATTTGCTGTATTGAAGCCTGAAACAGTCAAGAATGAGGATGATGTATGCATGGAAGTTATCCAGAGGAAAGTTGAGATTCTCCGATAAGGAGAAAACTGTACTACACAGAAGAACAAGTTACCTACCCCTGGTAACGTTCTTTCGACTGGATGTTCCTCACACGTATTCCTCATCTTTGACATGTCCCAGCTTCAGCTGCTTTGGAAAAAAAAGGTTTTGGCAGAGGGTGCTGTGTGTTGATGGCATCAAGTCAATGTCCCTCAAAGGCCTCTGTCGAGGATGTCATCATCAAAGGCATTTATAGCATGCACAGTGCCCGTTGGCCTCACTTCTATTTTTCCCTTTTAACAGCGGTAACCTGCAAAACACTGCAGTGGCTGTACTCAGCCTTGATGGAACGGAAGCTGTAATAGCACGGGAAATTCTACTGAGGGGTAGGATGTGAGGGCGATGAGGAATACATGGGAGGAACATCCAGTCGAAAGAATGTTACCAGAGTTAAGTAACTTGTTCTTCGAACGGATTGTGTCCTCCAACGTATTCCTCATCTTTGACAGACTCCCACAGCAGTATTTGGTTGGAGGAGGGTAGTAGAATTTGAATTCATATTTTCATGAACGGAGTGCAGGACTGCCGAAAGTAGCATCCTGAGAGGGAAGATTCCAGGTAATAATGCTTTGTGGATGGTAGACCATGGTGCCGCTTCACAAATGTTTTTAATTGGTACACCACTTAGCAGGGCTGTAGAGTTAGCCATGCCCCTGGTGGAATGGGCCCTTAAACCTCCAGGAGGGTCTTTTCTTGCCGGCCTGGAGCATTCTGAGATTGCCAGAATTATCCACCTGGATAAGGTCTGTTTAGTAACAGCCTGAAACAGCCTATGTCCTGTATATAAAAGTTGGTCATCCAAATGTAGCTTTGACATTCTAGATATATAAAAGCTTAACGCTCTCTGATGGTCTAACCTATGTAGTCTTTCCTCCTTGCCAGGATGAGGTGGGGAGGATAGAAAGAAGGTAGAACAATTTTCTGACCTATATGAAAATCAGAAATTATTTTTCCCAAAAATGAAGATTTGATCCATAAAACAACCCAATCCTTGTGGAAGATAGTAAAGGGTGGCTTGGACGAAAATGCCTGCAATTCGCTCACCCTACAGGCTGATGTTAGAGCCTTCAATAGAATACTTTTGAAGGTTAACCTTAAAGGACATGAATGTAATGGTTCAAAGGGTGGACACATTCGCAATTTTAGAACCAGATTAAGATCCCAAACTGGAACCTGGTACGGAGATTGGTGGAGGGACAATGATTAGCCCCTTTAGAAATTGTGTCACCAGTGGAATTTTGAAGTGGGAACATTCCTCTGACGAGTGCTTAAAGATGGATAGCGCCTCCAAGTATCCTTTAATAGTACCAATAAGGAACCCCAGATTGGCTAAAGATATAAGAAAGGATAAAACATCTGGTGTTTTACATAGAAAAGGATCTACATTCTTTTCTCTGCACCAGCTGCAGAATTTATTCCAACAGCAACGGTACAAAGACTATGTTGCTGGCCTTCTGGCTGAAAGCAAAACCTCCATTACGTCATCTGGGAGGTCCCAATCCTTATATCTCAGCCTTTTATGTTTTGACCTCTAGATGGAAAACCTGACCCTCCTCTCACGAGAGAAGGTCCCCTTTGAGGAAGAAGTATCGGAGGACCGATGAACATGTCTGGGTACCACGTCCTGGACCAATCCGGGGCAATTGGGATCATGTGTTTTCTGAACCTTCTCAACCTCCTTATCACAGGAGGAATGACGGGGACTGGAGGAAACACGTACAGGAGTGGAAACGCCCAGTCCACTACAAAAGCGTCTCCTAGAGCTCCACTTGGGGAAAATTCCCTGGAGCAGAACAGTTCGCACTTTCAGCTGGCACTGGTCACAAACAGATCCACTTGAGGGGTTCCCAAAAGGGTGAAGATCTCTTGAAGGACTTCCTGAGCTACTAGCTCCCACTCATAGGAGAATGCTCTGCCTGCTCAGAGCATCCACAGCTGTGTTCTTCTATCCGGCTAGGTGAACTGCTCTCAGGGAGATTCCTTCTTGAATTGCCCAGAACCAGAGCTGTATCGTATCTCTGCACATAGGTAGTGAACCTACGCCTCCTCTTTTGTTGAGGTAGTACATGGCCACTGTGTTGCCCGTCATTATCAGGACATTCTTCCCTCGTACAGAGCGCAGAAAGACCTTCAGCGCAAGTCTGATCGCCTTCAGCGCCAAAAGGCTGATGTGTAGTTTGGATTCCAATGGAGACCAACGACTGCTGATTGTCAGATCATTAGTGTGGGCTCCTCACCCTGTGAGTGAGGCGTCCGTAACTACCGTGATCTCCGGCCATGGTTGCCAAAAAGTTTCTCCCTTCAGAATGTTCTCGCAGTCACACCACAGGAGATCCTGTGCAACACTGCTCGGAACCTGAAGTACATCCGACATCCTGCCCGAGATTTGAGACTACTGTGTCCTGAGAGCCCATTGTAGGGATCGCATCCTCAGGCGAGCCTCTGGCACCCGAAAAAATCAGGGTGCCTTGAGGCCGAGCAACCTCAAAAAGTCGAAGGCCGGAAGACGCTGGGCACTCTGGAATTTGCTGACAGTCTGCAGAATGTGTTGAGCCCTCACCTTGGGCTCATAATTCTTCCCACTGGGCTGGAGTGGAGTTGAGGGGAGGATTTGGTCAGGCATGTTATTCACTCCAGAGGGGAATCGGATGAAGTCGAAGGGGACCTGTAGTGCCTTTTCTTTGCCTTTTTCGAAGAGGACGAGGAATGATGTGATCTGCTCCTGGAGCGAGAATGCTTTGTCGATCTCTTCATTCGAGGAGTGTTACCTCTCGACTCAGACAATTCTTTCTTCGACTGAGTCTATGGGAATTTTAGTAGGGGGCCGACTGGCCGCTAATTCCCCTTTATGCTTTTTCAGAGCCTTACCAGTCAAGGACTGACCGGACTCACAGTCGGGCGTCCTATGGTCCACGCCAAGGCACCACAGACACACACAAGGAGGATCTGTGAGGGACATCTTGGCGCTGTAGTCATGGAATTTTTTGAACCCGGTCTTTGGGGTTGATGGTGTGGAAGAAAAGGCCAGCGTACTCAAATATCGAAGCTTTTCTTTACAGAAAACTGAAGCGTGCCGTATTTCTCAAAACGTTAGCTATCATGGAAAAACTGAAACCAACGTGCGCCATGAGTGCTATATATACGGACAATGAGGTCAACTCTGGGATGGAAGCCCTCGAGGGACATCCAGTTGACAGCAACGACACACACCTCCCTGTGCAGAAAAAAATTTTCAGCAGCAGCTGAAGCTGGAAGGGAAGATATCAAACGATGAGGAATACCTGGGAGGACAATCCATTTGAAACATGAATGATCCAAACTGGGATATTATCTTGAGGGGAGAAAAGGTTGTATCCCTTTAAAATCAGGACGTCCACTTTACTGGGACGATTATGTTAAAGAACATGACTCCAAAGAGGGAGGAGCATGAGAAGGAGAATAGAGAATTGTAGTTGCAGGCTGTGGGAGGCCCCAAGCTGCACTACACCAGACTAGAGAGAAGAGCAAACACACTAGTTTCAAACTCGCTTGCAGATGCTTCGTGGGAGGCTAAAGTCACAAACATCGCAGGACGAGGGCGGGAGCCCAAGCACAGGTGGTAGTGAGACCGTAGAACCAGATCTGTGGTGTACCATCGGTCCGAAAAATGTTGCAGAGACCGCCAACACTCTAGAAGAACCGTGTGTCGAGTGCAGACAAGCATGGCAGCGCTGCGAGAAGGAGCGAGAAAGCAATGATGCGAAATCCACAGAGGAGATAGTCCTGGGGTCTCCTTTCTGTTGGGTATCGCTGGTGCTGAAACCCACCGACAACGTTCTCTGCCACAAAAGAACGTAACCGTTCGAACATGAGGTACGGGGAGACTCCAAAGAATCAATATGTCATACAGGGTACTCGTCACAGTAGATGAAATAGAGTGAGCTTTGAAACTAAATGGATAACAAAGATGGTACATCAAGAGAAAATTATTACACAGCCAACCCGTCAGAGAAGAAGATATTAAATAGATATCACTTTGAAAGCAAATGGAGACCAATTGGAAACCAAGAGGAGATAATAAAAACAATCACAGTAGAAAATACACAAATAGATCCGAATATCGCGAAACAAGGAAGAGAAGAAAATTGAGGAGAAACTGGATAATATGACAAAACCATTGGGACAATACACCCTGGGAAATGGGGAAAACAAAGCACTATCCTGCACAAGAATAAAATAATAATTAATAGAGAAAGACAGGGCTCTGAGCCTACAATACTCCAGCTACAAAGCAGAGTGACCTAGGAAAACTATATTTCCTCCAAAGCGCACACGAAGGTCTATGACCAAAAGTATAAAGCAACTAAGAGCCAAAAGGGATTCAAGGTGAAGAAAGAAAATGCAACCTCCCACTTGGTTCTCCTTTAAGAAGGTTGTCCTCGCAGGCCTACCACAGGAGAAACTGCACAACTCTGCTCGGAACCTGAAGGTGGCCTGACATCTTGCATGAGAATTGAGAGTACTGCGCCCTGAGAGTCCACTATATGGATCTCATTCTCACGCGAGCCTCTGGCATCAGGAAAATGCAGGATGCCATGAG
The DNA here is from genome assembly GCF_040938575.1 of Ambystoma mexicanum. Taxonomy (NCBI): domain Eukaryota; kingdom Metazoa; phylum Chordata; class Amphibia; order Caudata; family Ambystomatidae; genus Ambystoma; species Ambystoma mexicanum. Next base: position 647,970,204 of record NC_090923.1, read on the forward strand.
GCCGAGCAACCTTAGAAAGTCGAAGGCCGGAAGGCGCTGGGCACTCTGGAATTTGTTGACCATCTGCAGAATGTGTTAAGCCCTCGCCTTGGGTGGCGAGGATTTCCAAGAGGATACATCCAGGACTGCTCCGAGGAACACCAGTCTTTGTGATGGTATCATGTGGGACTTCCTGTAATTGATTGAGAAGCCCAGTCTGGGGAGAGTGGCTGGGATGCTGAGATGTTCCATGGCTTGTTCGGGTGAACGTGCCCTGATCTGCCAATCGTCGAGGTAGGGGTAGACGTAAATCCGCCCTCTCCCGAGACCTGTGGCCACAACCGCCATTAACTTGGTGAAAACCCTCAGGGGGGTGGAGGTCAGCCTAAATGGAAGAAATCCAAACTGATCATGAGAAACACCAACCGCAAACCTCTGGTTCTTTCTGTGCTTGCGATGGATAGGCACATGAAATAAGCATCCTGATGGTCCAATGACACCATCCAATCCTGAAGCTGGAGGCCCTGAAGTATCTGAGAAAGGGTAACCATCTTGAACTTGTCCTTGCTGAGGAACTTGTTCAAGTATCTCTAGTCCAAGATGGGTCTCAATCCCCCCCCCATCATTCTTGGGCATTAGAAAGAATGGGAGTTACCACCCTGTGTTCAAATCCGCTACAGGTACTGGTTCGATAGCACCTTTCTCTAGCAGGCTAAAAATGTCATGCACAAGGAATGGATCTGGAGTTCTGAGTTAGTGGTTCCTCAGTGGATAATTCTGAGGTATTTATGAATGGGAGACAGTAACCCAGGGTATCAGAAGATCAGATTTTAGATTGAGGTGAAGGAGATTGAGGGTGTCCTACCCACGTGTGTTTCCCTTTATGCTCTTTAAAGCCTTACCAGTCATTGTTTAGATGATTTTCACTGAGGAGTGTCTCCTCCTGGCTCGAGTCGCAATCAGCCATCCGATGCTCTCTGCCAGACACCACAAACACACTATATGAGGGCCCAGTCATCGACATTTTGGAACTGCAATCGTGGCATTTCTTGAAACTGTCTTCAGTGTTGATGGAGCCGACGAAGTGTCCTTTTTATTTTTTATCCAAAAACCAAAGCATACTGTAATTCTCGCGAAGCGATAGCTGCATCGGAAAAACAGAACTGAAGCCAACGAGCGCTGAATGTGCTATATATGCTAGTGAGGACGTGGAGTCGACGGACATCGCCCTCTGGCAAAATGTTTTCCCAAAGCATCTAAAGCTAGACAAGATAATATCAAAAGATGAGGAATACGTGGGAGGATACAATCCATTCAAAGAGGTGGCGTTCAGCATGTTGTAGCCTTTGCGTCTAAGGCACTGTGAGGCAGAGAAAAACTGTTCAATCATAGAAAAGGAGATGCTTGTGTGAGCGACTGCAGTGGAGTACTTCAGGACTTGTGTGGGGAGCCAAGTTTCATCTGGTCACAGATCACAAGCCCTTGGTGCACATGCTGAATTTGGGGGGCGAAGTTGGGGGCACAGAGACATCCAATCAACAGCAAGCACACATAACAGCCAAGCTTCAAGAATACACATATAAAATAATGCACATTACCAGATAGAAGAATTCTCGGGCCACTTGTAGGTCTTGCCTGACCGAACAAGACAGAGCTAAAGATAATACAGGCTTACAAGATGAGTTCCTAGTGGCATTAGTCAGTTATTTAAGGAGCAAGGAGTTTCTGGACATGAGTGAGACACACTAGTTAGAGGAATCTGCCAAATAGGAGTCAGTGCTAAAGTTAAGAGATGGGTCAAGAATGAATGGCTGGATGTAAGTGCGATTCCAGAAGGCTTACAACTGTACTGGAAGGCAGCGGATGAGATACATGAGCAGAACAGCTAACTATTCAGAGATGAATGAGTGATACCCTCCCACGGCAGTAACAAAAATCATACTTTATAGAGCCCATTCAGGGCACTTAGGAAGCAACATGACGAGAATCAGGATAAGGGACTCATACTAGTGTCAGTGTACGGACCTGGATACAAACATGATGGAATGATGTCACAAGTGTTTAAACAGTGACGAAAGCGTGAGCCAGGCTCATTCCAACTGAAATCCGGCAGGGTACACAGCAGAAGTTGGCCCCTTGTAAGCCATGAATCCTGATCATGAGTATGGAATAGTAATCGAAGACTATTTGTCGAAGTGGATAGAGGCTGAATTTACACCCGACATTACCACAGAGACAGTAATTGCCGTCCCCAAATCGCTGTTTAAAAGAGAAGGGCTTCCAAGAGAGATATTGACCAACAACAGAGTCCAGTTGACATCAACTGACATGACCAAATGTATGCATGAAAACAACATAAAGCAGATCAAAACAGCCCAATATCAACCTCAAGCCAATGAGCTAGTGGAAAGAACAAATCAATTTGGAGCCATTCAGCTAGCCTTGGCATTAGGCATGACCCTCACAGGACAGTGAAAATGGTAGCGCCAGCTCACAGACTCGGACCAAATGGAACCATCATGATGTCACACTTTCACAAGTTGAGGCAGGAGAACTACATCTTCATTAATACCCTGATGGCTGTCCAGAGTCAGGGAGGATGACACGAAAAATTTGGAAGAGGTAGTGTGGAGGGCAAAGAAAAGTAGGGATTACATAAAGTAGTGGTAAGACAACTGTAGGGCAGTTCAAAGAAACAAGGTACAAGGAGATCTGGTGAAGATCAGACTACCACAGAAAGACTGGACGACAGGGTCCCCACTATGGCCAACCAATCAAAGTATGAGGAGGGGCACAAATCATGTGTTCAAACAGGATGGAAAAAGGTGGAATTTAGAGAGCAGCAGTGTTTGTAAAAGGTACCATGGAGACAGTTTACTGCTTCACACACAAGCTAACAAAGAAAGTGTCACAAACCGAGAGAAGTGAATGGGCTGAACAAGGGCCAGTGTTTGAACCGATGAACAGATGTTGAGTCGAAGGCTCCCAGAGAAGAGCAGTTGGAGCCAAGTGACATGACGCAGACAGGAAGCAGTGTAGGGGGTGATGAAGAACTTGCACTCAATTAAATGAGTGATGGTGGCCGTCCGCCGTGGGTAAGAAGGAAGCTGGTGTAGTACAATGACTTTGTGTTGGAGTGAGGACATCACCTTTCTCATGAAGAAAAGGAGGTATGTGGGAAATCATATCACCAGATTGCTCTGTCCAAGTTCTTACAAAACTTGGGAGCTCATTACAAGTTTCTGGGCATCACTCTGGTAATTCTGCTGGGATACTGGGAAACTGCTCCTACCGTCTCTGCCGCCAGATAGCCTGGTATTACCAGGCTATTACAGGCGGTGGAGACGGCGTTAAGTTCCCATTCCATTGAGTCCAATAAGGATTGCCGGAATAACCAGCACAGGTAGTTCCGGTGCCAGTGATTCCAGCATTTCTTTGCAGGTAAAGCATTAGAAGGGCCTCCAATTCAAGGACAGCGGGACGAATGGGCTATCCAATGTCCTCTTAAATTCTGATCCAAGTGCCTGGGCAAGAGTGTTTCCTATTTACTTAAGTGTGGGCCAATAAAGCAACTCCAAGCTCTTGGAAACGATCAGATATTATCCTAATCTTTAGGAATAACCCACTCAACTACCGACCCATATCACTCTTACTGTGAAAGCAACATTTTTGCAAGCTTAGTTTTGCAGGAGCTGGAGGCCTGTGCCACAGGTGCCAGACACCTCATGAAGTTTCAGACTGGCTTCAGAAAGGGCCTTTCCACATAATTGAATGGATTTGTACTATTATGGATTCAAGAGCATGCATGGGCGGAGGCATTGCGACAGGCCCGTTTAATGGCAATTGATTTTTCAATGGCCTTTGAGTCAGTCAATCGCTCATGTCTATGGGCGAAATTGCAGGCCTAGTGTATTCGGCATTCATCATTAGCGATTCTGATTCATCAGTTCTGCAAGGAACTGACCAACCCCACTGCAGTCTCTAGCCTCCCAGGCTCTCTGCAATGCTTTTGCCTCTCACTTCATCTAAAAAAACCCAGGACATCCTGTCCACCATCTCCTCCCCTGCCCCGCCCATCCCCGCTCAGTCTGTGCTTGCTGACCCCTCCTTCAACCATCCCCCACCCTCTTTCTCTTCCTTTCCCCCCTGAGGTCGCTAGACAAGTCCGATCTATGAAAGCCTCATCAAAACAGGTTCCTCCCTGTTCCTCTAAAACCATCAAAGACCACATTGACACCCTCACTGCAGCCCTCGCCAATTTTTGTAACCTCTCCTTCGCCTCAGGATCCTTCCCCCTCCCCTCTGAAGCACTTCCTTGTGCATCCTCTTCTCAAGAAACCCACAGCCGACCCCTCTTGCCCGGCTAACTAGCACCCAATTTCCATTACTCCATTTCTTGGTAAACTCCTGGAAAAATTGCCCATCTCTAAGCTTAACGTTCACTCCGATTCTGTTGGCTCACTCCAGGACCACCAGTCTGGCTTCAGATCTGCCAGAAGCGCAGAAGCTGCTCTCCTGAACATCCGTGAGGATCTGCTCTCCAACCTTGACTCGAACATTCACTCTTTCCTCATCCTACTCGATCTCTCTTATGCCTTCGACACGGTCAACCATATCACCTTGCTCAACAGTCTCACAGATCAGGCTCTGGCCTGGATGACCTCTTTCCACTCTGACCAACCCACCTAGGTCCAACTTGGGTCCTTCCTATCATCTATCTCGTTCTCCACCTGTGGTGTTCCCCAGGGGTCGAACCTCTCGCCCTGGCTTTTCAACCAATACCTTGCAACTCTTGCTCACTGAATTGCTATTTTCTGCTCAAATTTCCAGTGCTATGCTGATGACAACTCATTTTCAGGCTACCCTCGGCCACCTCGTCTCCTACTCTCATCTCGGATTGTCTAACTGCCATTCAAGATTGGTGTGCCGCCAATGATCTTTGTCTAAATACCAACAAGACTGAGATCCTCCTCAGCGGTACACCTTCACCATCCTTTCCTCTCACTCTATAGCCGGCCTCCCTTGGCCCTCCTCCTACCCCTACCTGTGAGGCCAAGAACCTCAGGGTCATCTTTGACTCCACACTTTCCTTCTCTGCCAACATCTCAGATGTCTCTAAAGTCAAACTTCTAACTGCACCTCCTCTGAGGTACTCTGCCTTTCCTCTCCTTCCCCCAGAAGCTCATTGTCTCCCAAGCTCTGGTTCTCTCCAGGTTGGACTATTGTAACTGCCTCTTCATAAATCTACCTGCCTCTACAACTAATCCAGAACAGGACTGCAAGACTTGTGCTTCGCCTCAAGCCCTGGGATCGTAGCTCTCCAGCTCTGAAATCCCTTCATTGGCTCCCAGCGGATGCAAGGATTAAAAATTCAAAACCCTCTGCAGTGTCCACAAGGCTTTCTGGGGCCTGGGTCCAAAATACCTTCAACTACCCCGCCGCAAATACCTCCACTCTCCAGCTCTTCGCTCCTCTACTTCTAATTCCATCAGGGTCAGTCAATTTTCCAAACAACTAGCTGGGGGTAGATCTCTTTCTTCAGCTGGGGTCTCCCTTTGGAACAGCCTCCCTGACACCACTAAACTTGAGGAAAACCACCTCCGGTTCGGGAAGCACCTCAAGACCCCCCTCTTTGCTTCGGCCTTTGCCCCCCCCCCCTCTCCCCTGCCGATCTGTTTCTCTCTTGGCAACATGCATCGGGCCACACATTTTCCCCTGGGACCAGGTACCTGCTCATCCTGCCACCCTCCTGCACTGCCTCCGGGCCACCCCTTGCACATGGGACTGTATCTGTACCCATACAGTCCCCCACCCCTTTCCTTTTCCTTCTGCAGTTATCAAACATACCCAGTCTGCTGCCCTAAACACAGCACTTGCCACATGCTGGCTGCACTACTACTGTTTATTGCCTTTTGTATCCATTTATTTTTATTTATCTGTGCTCCTCTGCTCCGCACTTTCCACTTCTCCCGCTTCCATGCACTTTTCCCCTTTCCCATGCACTTGCGCGTTCTCAATGTCTCTGGGTCTACTAAAATAGTTTTTTTGTCTCCCTTGTTCTCCTCCCTTGCCTTGTTGCACTGTGAAACACTTGTGAACGAGCGCAACATAAATCATATTATACCTATAAAGGGGGTTAGTCCTGCAGGTCACATTTAGTAGGCAGGGGACCCTGTCTCAAGAGTTTTGGACCCATAGGGAGCTGTTGGTCCACTGCTTATTCAATCTATATCTGGCTGACTTGGGAGAAGGCTCAAGTGTTGTGAGCTTTGTTTCACCTAATGTAGGGGAGATGTGGGTTTCACATTTGACCTATGTGCATGTTTATAATATAATGTTCACCATTTTTCTTTTACAACGCACTTAATACCGGAGACCAGTTTAAGCGCGAGACCTGTATTCAGACTTGTGTTGCTATGCAGTGTCTTGCAAACGCGTTGCCGCTGAGCTATCCTCCCAGCCTAATTTAGTTCTCCTGGATGATGTAGTCCTGTTAGATACCACACAGATTAGACTAAACAGATTGGCCAGTGCCCGAGAAGAGCATGGAGGGCTAAATGAATAGGTTATTAACTGTGCAAAAATAAATGTGTTAAGATTCTGCAAAAATATCAAAAAGCCCTTGGTTTTTAAATAACCACTGTGTAAAGAACCTGTCACAAAATTGAGTTAGTTACTTTGGCTTCGATATTGATTCTGGCCCCAACATAGGAAATATAATATGTAGACTAAAATTCAGAGCAGCACAACTGGCGGCTCAGATGAAAATGATATGTATGCAGTATTGTAGATTTTCACAAGTTCCGGTTTTACATTTTTATAGACAAAGCTGAGCCAGCGTTTATGTTTGGAATGGAAATTGCAGCCGTCATTCGGGGGTTAGACTGGGATAAGACAGAGGCCATCATATGGAGGAAGGCCTCAACTCCACCCAACTGTCTGCCGATTGCTGCTTTACGTCCAGGATTGGGTTTATCCTCTGTCTTACATTCTCAAAGGGAAAATATTGTCTCAGTACAGAATATTATTAACTCCACTTCACAACTCTGAAGTGACTTGGGAACCACGATGATTAGGGGAAATTGCCCCCCCCTCCCCCGGCTGCCTATAGAAAAGCAGCTGACCTCATTTGGAGCGACTGCAGAGTACACTGATTTGTTCATAGCAAACCCAGCGCTGGTCAACACAAAATTAAGGGCGCTCGATTGTGTCAGACAATACAAAAAGGCAATTTGTAAAAATTGTACAGGAGCCTTTTGCCCCGCGATAAACCCCTGGGATGCTTCCCACTTAATTTGAGAAAATTCCCCAACCCACATTGCTGCGGTGAATTCCTCAGATTAAGACTAAATCTATCGTTAACATGATATCCAATGAATTAGGGAAGGCAGCAGGAAAAAGGAATTGGAAATGGTGGGAAATTGTTTGCTATGCAATACCCCAAATATGATACAAAGTAGTGAACACATCGTGACAATGTTGGGCGTTGCAAGTTCAGCGGTTTGCTCTTCTTAATGGATGTGTAAGGGACCTAGACTATTATTGAAAGTCCAGTGGCAAGGAAATGCTCCCAACGATAGCAACATTAACATTGTTGGCATTAGCAAGGATAATTAATATCTGGTAGAGGTTAGGGGCTGTACTTTTTTTTTTCCTTTTGTAAAACTGTAGACTCCACATTGTTTTAAAGATGATATGGGGAACATATAAATTGCTTTATTAAACTGGCACAGAAATGATAGGAAAAAGTTATATTTAGGTCTCGATAATCTACACTGTACTGCAATGTGGCTTGTAATGTTGCAGCCACACATTGGCTCATTTGCACACTTTCAAGACAATATGCAATGATACCAAATATGTGATTGGTACAGGCTGTAATATTGTAGCCGCTTATTTGCACATTTTTATACTGCCTATGTGTACACATGGGAGTCATGACTAACCGTATTGAAATGAAATTTGTAATTGTAGAGGTTGTATAGCGTGATTTTATATGCATGGAAAGTAGGCTATATTAACAAGTGTTGTGGAAAAATGCTTTGTGCATTTTAGAACACATCTTTTTCACCCTCTTTTTAGGGATTGATCTTAGATTGATTTTAAATGTGATATTTATGTATTGTATTGATTGTTGCGATTGTTTTTAAAGCTGTGTAAGGGAGACTGGTTTCAACCAGAATCACAATAAAGAAAATAAATATGCTTACATTTTCTGCAGGTATCTTGCAGAGGTTTGACAGAGCTGTGCAAAGGTCAGACACTGCCCCCATCTTCGGGACACTTACACGGAACTGAAAAACAAAAATATGAGAATCAAAGTCCACATCTTGCTTAGTTGGCATTACATGTCTTGCAAAACAACTGCCAATCAATTCAAGACAATTGGTTGGAGTAGATGGCAAACAAAGATGCTGCACTGCCTCTATCCAACGCAAGTAGCACACCATTTGCACTGCGCTTATAGTAATTAGGGGAAAGCATAGGTAGAACAGAGCCTGAAATTCTTCTCAAACAAAAGACCAAGCACTGTGGATTTAGAAATTTTGGGGAGTAGAGTTTTTTTTTTAAATAAAAAGAAATTAGTCTTGGCATGCCAGCCGATACAAACAGATATGAAAACCACAGTACTTAAAATATATAAAATGAACACTAAAATACATCATTTCACAATAAAATGCAATTCGGAACAGCCACAGACAACATGATGCCATACAAAATGTACTTGGTTGGAGTTAATTTCCTTGGAATCACACAACCCCCAAGAAATATAGACAACGCAAAATTAACACACTCAGTAGATTTGTAAAGAAAGTGCTTGAGGTAGAGTGTAGGACCTATTGGGAGCTCACCATTGGTTTTGGCAAATTTGCACAAGTAAAAGCATATAGAACGCACATGAATGGAATATGTGATGTCTCCTCATATCAGATACAGAAGCAACAGTTCTCCCACCACCCCTTTTCTCAATATTGCAATCTACACTTCATCTCCTTTAAAAGATGCTCAATCTGTCAGAAATACATTTCAAAACAAAAACACCCTTCATCTTTTATTCCAGACAGTTGTGAGTTTAGTTCACCGCACCACATATAATCATGTGTCATAAGCACTACTCCAAACAGCTTCTGTGACGGACGATTGCCTGGATGATTGCCCATTTGTTGTCAACACCTCTTGTCATTTCCGATCAGTAGTAGGTCTCCACCACGTGCCAATAATTTAACATGTTTGAAACACTGCACTACAAACCTGTTGTTCCCAAGCCTCTTGTGAAAATTATGCAAAATCCAGTTTAGGAGCCAGACCATTAGAGGTTTGAGCTTAGTCTCTTAGCAATATCCTAATGGTTCCTTCAACCATTTGTATTTGTATTCATTTTATTTGTATTGCGCACCTGGCCAACAGTCATCTGGGCGCATAGCTTCAAGGGTATGGGATACATTACTCACCGTAATCGTATTTCTGATGCTTGTAGCTGCTTAGAATCACATGCTTTGCATAGGCCGACATCTAGTGGAAGCTGCAGAATATTACAGTTTGTTTTTCGAAACTCGAAAAGGGGAGTCGAAATATGGCGTGCCAGTAATACTATCCCTAGAGTGACGTCCCCTGTACCCATGATCCCTCATGCGTGTAGGACCCTCAGATTGTATTTTTTCTGACATGAGGTGGCATGAGGAGTAGCGTGAGTACAGAGTATCCAAGCAGATAAGATGGATACGACTACAAGCATCCATGTGCCTTGTCTCAGAGGGTTGGAAGGGCAGGCACACGTGAGTCTAAGCAGATACAAGCATCAGAAATATGATTACGGTGAGTAATGTATCCCTTCTGAGGCTTGTGGAATCTGCTTAGATTACATGCTGTGCATAGATTAGCGAGCAGTGTTAGAAGGAGGTGGGATGTGAGAAGGGTCATGAGCGAATAAATGTCTTAGAACCGCTTGACCCACTTGAGTATCTGTCTTGGAATGAGTGCCAATGCAGTAGTGCTGAGTAAAGGTGTGAATAGAGCTCCATGTAGCTGCTTTGCAAATGCTGTCAAGGGGTACATATGCAATGAAAGCCAGAGTGGCTCCAGTACCTCTTGTAGAGTGGGCCCTTGGAGTAAAAGGCAGCATTTTATCTGAAAGGGAATAGCACAGTTGGATACATCTGACTATCCACCTAGAGATGGCATTTTTGGAGATGCAATCTCCTTCTCTGCCTGGCGCTATGGAGACGAACAGTTGATCTGTCTTTCTTAGCTGTCTGGTCTTATCTACATAGTAGAGGACCGCCCTCCTCGCATCTAGTGTGTGGAGTTTCACCTCAGCAGAGTTCTTGGAAGAAAGCCAGTAGCTCAATAGACTGGTTAACATGGAATTTGGAAATTAACTTAGATGAGAACCTAGGGTGAGTGAGTAAAACCAGTTTGTCCTTATGTATAGTAAAGACAGGATCCTGCACTGAGAGCTTGAATTTCACGGACCCTTCTTCTGGAGGTGATGGCTACTAAGAAGGCAGTTTTATAAGTCAGGTGTTTGAGATTAGATTTGTGCATGGGCTCAAAGGGATGTCCCATGAGCTTGGCAAGTACCAAGGTCCCAACCTGGTAGTGGGTTCGAAATTGGAGCGTGGAGTCTCTTTACCCCTTCCATAAATGCTTTGACGACTGGCACTTTCCACCATGACACCTTTTTATGGGAAGTGGTGTAGGCTGATAAAGCTGCCAGGTGCACTTTTAGTGAGTTAAACACTAACCCTGCATCCAGTAGGTGGAGCATATAGGTGACACCATTAGAAGGAGTACAATCAACGGGGCTGATTTGCTTGTTCTGGCACCAAATTATGAAACGTTTCCATCTATCATAGTAACAATGCCTCGTATTTGGTTTTTTTGACTCTTTCAAGATATCCATACATTTTTAGGTAAATTGAAATGTCTGAACTCTATGACTTCAGGAGTTATGCTGCCAAGTTCGAGTTAGGCTGAGGATGCACTGTTAGACCCTCGTGCTGGGAGAATAGGTTGTGCCGGCACGGGAGTTTGATGGGGTCGCACACCGCCAGTTTGTGTAGGTGCGGATACCATGGTTGTCTCGCCCACAAAGGAGCAACCAGGATGAGCGTCATCGGTTCCCTGTGGATCTAGTTCACCACTTTCCTCATCAGAGGGGTTGGTGGAAAAGTGTAGGCAAATATCCCTGACCAATTCATCCATACAGCGTTCCCCTTGGAGCCTGGCTAGGGGAACATGAATGCGAAGTCTGGGCGTTGCCTGTTTTCGCTTGTGGCAAATAGGTCTATAGTGGGGAAAACCCACTGAGAGAAGAGGTCTCCTAAAACCTCTTCATGTAGTTGCCACATGTGTTCCTCTGGGAGGGGGAGCTCTACTCGGAGCACCTGCTAGCGAGTTGCGTTCCCCCGGAACATGTTGGGATGACAGGTAAATCTTCCATTTGAGTGCCCATTTCCAAATTTTCTGGGCAAGCTTGGACAGATTGGGAGAACGAGTCCCCCCTTGTTTAAGTAAAACATTGCAGTCGTGCTGCTAGGACCTGCACTGACTGGTTTGATAGGAGGGGTTTGAATGCCATAAGCGCTCTGAAGACTGCCAGAAGTTCTAGCAGATTGATGTGGTTCTGAGCCATTTTGTGAGATCAGAGACCCTGAGCTGTGTGGTGAAGGTCGTGAGCTCCCCACCCTGCCAGGGAGGTGTCTATTGTGACGATGGCTTGTATATCTGGATCGTAGAAGCGTTTCCCCTTGGTAAGATTCTCTCTCGTCCACCAGCGAAGACTCTAATAGTGTTAGCAAGACTACCACTAGATCGTCCCACTGACCACTTGCTTGAGACCCCTGTTTCGTCAACCATTCCTGCATGGGTCACAAGCGCAGGCGCGCGTGGGGAACCAGGTAATGCAAGATGCCATCATGCCTAGCAAGCGCATAGCTTTGCGCACCCTTATTTGGCGACCGGCCTGGTATTAAGGAATTTTCAGCAACACATTTCGAATTCTTTCCTCTGATGGAAAGGCCAACCCCTCTTGGGTATTTAGGACAGCTCCTAAGAACTGTTTTGAGGTGCTTGGCACCAGGCTTAACTTTTTCTTGTTGATTGAGAATCCCAATTGGAAGAGGAGGTCGATTGTTCTTTGGATGTTTAGTCTGCAAATTAGGAGGGACTCCCCTGTAATGAGCCAGTCGTCCAGATAATGGTAGACTGGAACTGCATCTCTATGTAGGTGCGCCGCCACCATCGCCAGTACCTTGGTGAATACCCTTGGAGCCGAGGCTTTTCCGCAGGGTAGCACCTTTAATGGTAGTGCTAGTTGTCCATCTTGAAACACAAGAATCTTCTGTGCGCTGGTAACATTGAAATATGAAAATAGGCATTTTTCATATCCAATGTTGCCATGTAATCCCCTTTTTTAGTAGAGGGATTACCTCTTGTAGTGTAGTCATGCAGAATTTTTGTGGCTTGACATACTTGTTTGCAATTCGCAAATCTAATACTGGGTGCATCATCAGATCTTTTTTTGCCACAAGGAAGTAGGTTGAATAAATACCCGTTCATCTGGTTGACTGGGACGACTTCAATGGCGTCCTTTGCTAGCAGAACAGCGATCTCCTCGAGGAGGATCTTCCGATGTTCCAGCGAGTGTACCTTCTGTCGCGGAGGATGGCCTCTATGCAGTATCCTCCGGAGACTGGACAGCACCCATCTGTCCGAAGTGATCCGCTCCCATGCGTGGGTGAAGGTGGAAATGCGCCCCCCCTACTGGGGATGCATGGGAGGGGACCTGAAGCGGAATATCACTGCTTGTTGGGTGCCGTACCACCTCTGGTGGGGCTGCCTCTACCCCTCGTGCTGCCCCTGCGCTGCCCTCTGGGGAAGCCATGTGAGGACTGGGATTGATTGTTGCCCCATGAAGTTCCCTGATTCTGGTAATAGTTTGAACCCCTTTGGGAACTTTGACCCCGAAAGCGGCGAAAATTGTTGTTTCCCCTCTGTCCAGAGGGTTTATTGGTGAGTTGGCAAAGAGATTTTAGGGTCTCGTACTCATCCTTTGCCGTCTTTAAAGCTTCCTCCAATGCCTTGCCGAAGAGTACGTTCGGCTTCACAGGCCTATCTATCAGGGTTGCTTGGGTCTCAGGTTTGAAACCCGACTGCCTCAGCCAAGCCTGACGCTTTATGACAGTGCCTTCGGCGATTAACCATCCAGCATTATCTGCTGCATCAAAGTTTGTTTTTAGTATGCAGCCTGATACAGACCTTCCATCTGCTGCCAGTTGAGCCAACTGGCTCTTAAGGGTTCAGGTGCGGAGGATACTAAAGCGGATACCTCCTCCCACTGATGGCAATTGTAGCTTGCCAAAAGGGTGGCAGTATTGGCAATTCGTGCCTGATAGGCAGACATGGAGGCAATTTTTCTACCCAGAGCGTATAGTCTTTTACTCTCCTTATCAGGAGGTGCTTCTGAAGAAAAAAAAGCGGTGTACCTGCCCTCTTTCTGGTGGTTGTTACCACCAGGGAATCCGGTTTTAATTGGCCCCTAATGTACAGGGGATCAGAGGATGCGGCACGGAACAATTTCTTGACTTGCCGATTAACCGTTCAAGTGAGATTCGGGGTTACTAATGTGGGATCAATCCTACGCTGGATTTCAACAGAAGGATAGCCTGAGTAATAGTTCTCTCGTCTCCTAGGATTTCTTCAGCGAAATCCATGTCTTCTTGGACACCGTGTGTCGATATGAAAATGGGCAGCTGCCTAAGCCAGAACCTCATTGAGGAGTGGTTGATTATCTACCGGTGAGTTATGCACCGGGGGGTCTTTAGGAATCGGGGAGTCAAGATTTTAGGCTTCAGCCTCATCCTCCTCCTCCACCTCCTGGGTCCTCGCCATCCCCATAATAAGAGACCTCTGTATGGTCATCCACCAATTGTGGTTCTGTTTCATCACAATATGAAACCGAGTGGTAAGGTTCAACCACAAAGGAGTCTGTGGCCAAGCCCTGAGACGGGGCATCAGAGCGGAGTTTCTTAGCAGGGAGCTGAGAGGATTTATGTATTGCCTTAGACCCCAAAGGGGCAGAGGTAGCAGGGGTGTTGGCATAACTATGAAAGTAATTTGGGTCCTTTTCAGAGAAGTCAGCCATAAATGTCATCCTTCTCATGACCCTATCAATGTCTGTAGAATTCCATTCTTTAGAGCTAGGAACAACAACTTAATGTTCTGGTTCCTCATCAATGCCCATATCGTGAGCAGTGGGAGGAATAATTTTACTTTTAGTGGTAGGATCTGAGACCTTGGACTTCTCTATTGATTTAGGGGCCTTCTGCTTTTCTTTATGAACATGGTGTTCTGAAGAGGACCTTTTATGTTGTTTATTCCCCTTCCCATGACTAGAGGAGTGTTTTACAGTGGTTTTCGGGGCCTCGAGGGATTTGACGCCTCGCGTTGAATTTCGGAGGTGGTATTCGAGGAAGGACGTCGAATCTCGGGTGTAGACGCTATGCGTCTTGACTGTGGAGGATAGAGGGCGGAATCGGGCCTCGGGGACTATTGATAGTGCGACACCTTTATCAACCGAAGACGGTTGGTCTTTGTCATGAGGCGAACGGGAACACCGAGGGCACAGATTTGTTGACCGCTCTGTGTCTTCCGTTGGCGATCGCTCAACAGGTGTGTAGAGTCACAGCTGGGGCTGATGTGCTTAGTGGAGGTAGTATGTGTTGTGCTTTTGCTGCCGGGTGTTGTCCACACAACCTGGCCGCCGGCCAGTCCTTCGGGGTCGGTGGCCTGCGCGTGGGTGTCCGAAGTCACCCCTGTGCCCTCGCCGTCCGATTTGGCGGCGTTGCTGCCATCGCTGAATGTTCCCTCCACTTCCATTGCCTCTAGCTGCCTGGCGTAGTGGGCCCAGCGTTTAGTTGAGCGGTCCTAAAGGGCTTTCGGCTTGAAGAGCTTGCAAGCTCGACAAGTAGCCTCAGGATGTTCTCCTGGGAGACGCAGATTTCACGTATTATGCTTATCCACCCAGGGAAACTTCCTATTACACTTCGGGCAGAATTTGAATGGAGTACTCTACATATGTTACAAAATGGCAGTGGGCGGGTATTTGTAGGGAAAAAGATGGAAAAGAAGCCTGTATAACCACACCCACTCTCCCTACTGTACAGGGCCGAGGCTAGAGGCCTTCCAAGGCTCAAAGTCCATTGTGGCAGTCCTCGGCAGCTGGCTTCCTCGATCTTCACTGGCGTCGATCTTCGGCATATGGTGGAAGTGGAAGTATTTGACAGTAATTGTAACTAAAAACAGCTAAGAGCCGAGGGAACTCCGCAGCATGCATCAGACTAGTATGGAAAAAAACAATCTGAGGGTCCTACATGCGTGAGGCACACGCCTCAGAAACATGATTACAAAGCAAACAGTACAGAGTAGTGAAAGGTAACATGAGTCACTTAGTAAGGCAACACAAATATACAGGATAAATAAAAGGTAGAATACATATAGGAGATTATATACAGTGAAGGCACATAGGTTATATACAAGCAAGTACTCATGGTACATTGAAGATAAGATGGTGAGAGTTAAGCTTGTATAGGGGTGTGGTCCTTGGTAAAGAGCCAAATTTTGGCCTTACTTTTGAATGTAAGGTAAGAGGGTTTGGCTCGAAGTGCATTGCAGAGTTTGGCCGCTAGGACTGGGAAGCTAGACCCTCTGGATTTTTGCAAATTAAATCTGGGCGTGGATAAGGTGTGAGCACGAGCTGATCTCAGTGGACGGGATGAGGAGTGAGCAGTAAAGCAGTTGGCTATGTAGGCAGGGACCGAATTGGATAGGCAGTTTTGGGTCAGTGAGAGTTTTAAGGGATATTCTGTGCCTGACAGGGAGCCAGTGTAGACTGTGCCTGGTGTCCGAGATGTGGGTCTTTCTAGGAATGTTAAGGGCAGCTCTCATTGCATTATTCAGTGATACCTGTAGCTTGTTGATATTCCTTTGGGTAGTCCCGAGATATAGGCCATTACAATAGTCCATTTTGGCCACGATGAGTGTTCTAGCCAGGATAATACAGTTGAATGTAGTCAGCAAGGGCCGACATGCGGTGATGAGTTTGCACGTGTATGCCGATGCTGAGACCACTGCATTGGTTTGTCTTGTGAGGGATAGGGTAGAGTCAAGGTAGATTCCTAAAGTTTTATTATCATTTGAGACCTTGATGGTGTTGCCATCGATGATAAATGTTTTGAAGGCAGGGTCCAGTTTGTTCAGTCTGATGGGCTCCGAGGGTCAGTAAGTTAGTTTTCTCATCATTTAGGCAGAGCCCATGATTAGCCATCCAGGCCTGGATGACTGAGTCAACGTCATAGAGGGCTTTTGAGTCAGTCGCCTAGTCACCAGTGATGGAGATGAGTATCTGGGTGTCATCGGCGTACTTGGTGTAGGTGACACCCAGATAGTCAGAGTGGCTTTGTGAAAACATTGTAAAGTGTGGGCGAGACACAGGACCCTTGCGGGACGCCACGCAGGGCTGGAGACCCGCATGGTTCTATTTGCTACAAAGGAGCTAATCCAGGATGTGGCTTAGTTTGAAAAGTGGGCAGCATTTCGGAGGTGGTGGCAAATAATTTGATGGTGGACTAGGTCAAATGCTGCTGATAGGTCTAACAGTATAAGGAGTGTTAGCTTACCATTGTCGTTTTAAGTCTTCAATTTGTGATTTTAGAT
The DNA here is from genome assembly GCF_040938575.1 of Ambystoma mexicanum. Lineage (NCBI taxonomy): Eukaryota > Metazoa > Chordata > Amphibia > Caudata > Ambystomatidae > Ambystoma > Ambystoma mexicanum. The sequence goes on from NC_090923.1 coordinate 647,986,899, forward strand.
CAATGAGGGCGGTCTCCGTTCCGTGTCTGGGTCGGAAACCCAATTGACAGAGGCCTAGGAGTTTATTGTTTTCCATGTATTCCTGAATTTGTAGGTAGGCAGCGCGGTCCAAGATTTTCAGGAGAAAAGGAACCGTAGTAATGTGCCTGTAGTTGCTAGGATTACTCGGTCAAGAGAAGGCTTTTTTATGAGAGGGTGACCCAAGCATGCTTAAGGATATCGGGGACTATTCTAGATTTAAAAGAGCTATTAATAAAAGTGGTGATGAAAGGGGCAAGATCATGTGCCTTATCTTTAATGCTACGGGTGGGACAGGAGTCTCCTTGACAGTTAGATGGCTTCAGTTTTTTATGATATTTTCCACCTCAGCAATAGAAGGGGGTGGAAGGTTTTGGCGGAGTGTATTAAAGGAGGTATTTAGTGGAGTTAAAGGTTAGGTAGCGAGTCTGGGTGAAGGCTGCCGTTTTTGGAATTGATTTTGAGTTGAAGTGTGGATATTTTATCAAGGAGGGCTTTTTGGATATTTGTGCAGCAACCCGAGTCGGTGTTGCAGGTGTCAATAGGAGCTATAGGAGATTCCAGCTCTTTTAGGATCTTAAAGAGCTCTTTCGTGTTGGATTTCAGCCTGGAGGATATGGTTATTGTACATATCTTTTTTTGCAAGGTATATTGCTTCTTTGTAGTTGGAAGAAGCTAGGCTTAAGAAATTTTTGTTAGAATCCGTAGGGTAGGTTTTTCAGTGGGTCTTTGCATTTTTTTGTTTTACGTAGATCTCTCAGGTGTGGAGTAAAGCACAACTTAAGGTGGGCTCGGGGTTTAGGTTTCCGTAGTTTAAGTGGGGCTATGATGTGTAGTGCCTTTTGGATGGTTTGGCTATATGCATCTACTAGTAACGTGGGGTTTTAGCAAGTGCACAATGCTCTGAGGATGGGGGGGATCATGGGGAGAAGTTTCTCTTTAGTAATGTCCTTATTTCTGGTGGAAGTAGAGGGAGCAATATTTAGTTTGAAGCTTTGTTGACTGGATTTGATGCAGAAGGTAATTTTGTGATCTGACCATATGCATGAGGTGATGGACACTGAATGAATACTGCAATTCAGGTCAGACAGCCAATCGAGGGTTCTACCCTTTTTGTGCGCTGGGGTGTGGATATGATGAGAGAATCTTAAGAAGGTACTTGCAAGGTCAAGGGCTTTGGGATCATTGGGGTCTTGGAATCCTAAGTTAAGGTCACCCAGCAGTATGATTTGGGAGTTAGGTTTAGTGTTATCTGCCAGAAGCAATGAGATATCAATAAAGGAGGTGGTGGGTCCTGGAGTTCGATAGATGTGGTTAATAGTGACTGTTTGGTTGGGTGATATTGGAAGTTTAACAGATAGTATTTCAGCCAAAGGGATCTGTTGATTAGCAATAGGCTTAAGTTTGAGTGATCTCTTTAAAGATGAAGGCAACACCCCCACCTTTGGAAAGGTTGGAGTACCTGTCGCATCTGATGATGGCGTAGTTGTCAGGGGTGGTCAAGGATAGAGTACGGCCAGCTGCAGCATGCAACCACGTTTCAGTGATTGCTAAGAAGTCTAAGTCATGTATTACAATAAAATCAGCGATATCTAGTGCGTGGGCAAGCAAGGATCTAGCATTGACGAGGGCACCTTTAATCATGATATCTTGAGCGGAATTGAGGCTGATGGGAAGGTATATTTTGGCAGTTGAAGGGTGTGGTGTTATGGCAACAGGGGGGTTCGGTGTGGGTGTAAGGTGTCCCTGGGGCAGATGGTGTTTGGTTGTAGAGTGGTGATGCAGGGTTGATATTTGTGGCAAGATCTTGAACCTAGTCTGCTGTTCCTAAGGATGAAGGCGCAGGGTTGATTAGGTGTGGGCTTGGTGGCAAAGTGTTCCAAACAAAGGGCGGGTGAGTTCAAATATGGGTTGGTGCAAGACATTGTGCTAAGGTTAAGGAGATGTGGGTACTGAATGGAGGTAAATGTGGTAGGAGCTGGTGGGCAAGTGTAGTGGCCAGTCAAATTAGTAGTATTGGGGTGGTGTAACGTGGTATACTATGTATTGGCTGTGTGCACCGTATTGTGGGATGGGGCCAAATGCTTAGAGCTATTGAATATAGCCAGTGGTAGGAGTGTGCTACAGAGTGTCAGACTTGAATTACATTAGAGGGCACTCAGTGTGATAAGACTCATGGCAATAATGTTATAAGGTCCAACCAGATGGCCTATAATAATCTGAACAAAAGGCAATAAATGGTATTAATACACAGCAAAGGTCACATTGTACTCACTTGGCTTAATTGACTCGGGTTTCTAGCAGTGGTGCTTAATATACAGTAGCTAGGTCTAATGTACAAGATCTAGAGGCGATGGCATTAGATGGCGTGCCTGTAGTACACTGAGCAGAGGCAGCAAATAGCAGCAGTGTGCGGTCTTGATTAAATAATGCAAAGCCAGGGCAACAAGTAGATTAGTACATTACGGTGATCCAGATAATGTAGTTATAATCACACAAGGAGAGTTAAGCATTATGGGCAAATGCAGGATAACATTCAGATTGTTGTACCAGATGTTGTGCATGTGGGTGTTACAATGTGTACACAGGGCTGATGAGCAAGTTAAAAATTCTGTGAGTGGTCAGGAGTGTATCAGTGCTAGACAAAAGCTAATTAGTGTGCCAATGTTAATGTTAAGCAGTACTATCAATTATGCTGTTACAGGTATAAGCTTAGGCTTTCAACACAAACCGCTAGGTTAGGTTGATCATAAGCAAACAATAGTATCGACACGAGTCAAGTGATAATATTGCTGTCTCGTGAGAGGTGTGTAGGCTAACATGGTCTGTATGGTTACGGCAGTTGGTAGCAGGTTAAGGCAATGGCAACGTTATACAAGCAACTTAAAATCATGTGCAGATGGCAAGATGAGTAGTACGCGATAGCTGGTAGGGACGTACAAGAGGGGATTCATACCTTTGCAACAGGATGGGGCCAGTGTCAGTTCCTAATTACAATCAGTAGTGAAGGTTTGTGATTGACCCCAGGGGCCTAGCCAAAGAAAGTCTTGTATGGATTGTCGCACAACAGGCGCAAAACAGGGCCTTATCTGTGGGCCTTCCCCGGATGGGCCACAGCCGGCGTCTTCTGCCTGCCGGCGTGTAGGTGCTATTGAAATAAGGCTACATTGCTAGGCAACGTGGTTGTGTGCAATGCAAGCAGCCAATTTAGGATCACGCCACGTGTCGCGAATCCTGCCCTTCAGAGCCTTCAGAAGTGTCCCTTAATTTCAACATCCCAGCATCAAGGGATCCTGTCCTGGAGCAGCTTCTGTGACCCCACTTGGAAGGATGCATGTCGTCACCTGTGGGCCAGAGAATGTGCTGGAACTTGCCTTTCTCCAACCTATTAAGTGTCTTGAGGAGGTCTACATTGATGGTTCTTGCATTTATTCATAGGCAGAAGTTACATCTTGCAGCTGCACATGACCGGCAGAATCCCCGAACCTGAAACTCCTGGGCACCTCTCACCGGATCCTACAGCAGAACAAGCCTCCAGCGACTCCCAGATGATCGACGAAGGAACCTGTGAAAATCAGAGTCAGGGGCCTAAGTAAAGGCATTGTGTGTCTGTCCCCACCTATCGTCTGGGAACAAGTGCCTTTGTCTCTTGCATTATACATCACTCCTTTTGGTCATCAAAACAGGGTTGAGTATCATGAAATAGAAGGAAAAACATTTACATACCTTTAATTAAATTGTTGAAGTACTTTTTGAGCTATCACCAACACAAGTAAATGACAACATAAATGCAGAGGCACCATTCCGGTGAGAAACGCTGTGGCTCCGGTGACCTTTGGGCACAAGGCCCCGTTCTTCTTAGGGTTTGGACTGCTTAAATTGGTTTATGGATTTGTGATCTGGTTCCATCATCTATTGCATCTAAATGACTTACCTGCTTTGCCGATTAAGTCATTTGATGCATATTTGAACCTAACATGAATGCATCTATTTGTATCAGAGTATTGAATTATACTACCCGTTTGATTATAGGCCTTATGAACAATAAAAAAAAATCAATCACTATGGTTTATACTTACTGCGTAAATTGATATATGTGTGCCATAATGTGTGCACTCGCATACTCCTGAGAATATGCCTCGACTTCTCAACCACATACCTTGATTGGGTTTTAGAAAACCTCTCCAACTTTCATGTTCACTGTAACTAAGGTGGCCTTCTACAATCGGTTCACCACGTCAGATTCTAGCAATCCATCTTAACACTCGGTACGGGGGGGACCCTACTACAATGTATGTAAACGCTGTAGTGGGTGCAGATTGGAGTGGACATCCAGACTGTGCACACGCTCCCACCTTGTGTCTCCATAGCCCCCCTGCAGCTGTCACCACCTTGTATCCTGGATTGTAACAGAAGTGCCTGGCTCTGCCCATGCAATGGGGCTAGTGAGCCTTTGCGGGCTGCTGCAGTGATGAAAGTGGCAGAATGTCTACAGCAGAGACTTCACCAGGAGATGGCACAAAGGAGCAGCTATGGCAACCTGGAGGTACATTGATGGTAGTCCAGACAGACCAGCTGTGAGCCTTTTCGTTAGAAAGTCCAGGTAAGCTATATTGTACATGTATACAGTAGTTTATAAGTTTCAGTTACTTTTAAGTGCATTACTTTTTAAAATATTATTGTTATCCAATTTAAAACACACTTTTCACAAAAAAAGTACATTTCATAGACTTGCATATAATAAAGTTAATCATACTTAATGTATAAATCTATTACCAAAAATCTGGTTTACCAGAGTTTTAATTACAAATATCTAACATTACATTTTTAAATAGTATTCTTCATCTAAAAGCTCATGAATTTATTAAAGAAGTCTGATAAGTGCAATCATCAGCGATGTATTGATACGCAGACCCACCCACCCTCTCTGATCAACATGCTTGGATGATGCACAAGTATTTCTAACATCTTCTATAATCCTGTGTAGCTACACAATATAGAGTAAAATGTTAAAGCGTTTCATATTGCGAGGGGTTCTAACCTAGAAGAATGGTTATTCATATAGAAACCGCAAATCAGGCCTTATCCCGCCAAGGTTTCCAATAAATTAAAACAAAACCTCAAAGACACACCAAAGGTGCTTGTTAGGAAAACAGACAAGATACTTTGGTAACTGATGCACAGGTCTAGCCATTTTAACATATTTCGAGAATAATGCATGCAATTTTTCTAATTGCTTACACCAATCAGATTTTAATTTCTCATCTTTTCAGGATTTTCGAACAAGGCTAAGGTGTTAGAGAGACCACCAAACCGCCCTCCTCATGTACTTCAGCACAGGCCCGCTACCGACACACTGGGAACATTCAAACCCAAGTGGTCATCAACATTATGCTAAGCCATCAGTCACACAATGCACCAACATTTCATCAGCATTCAGAGATGGCCAGCTGGACAGGACAACATTCATAAATCACATCTTCCTTACTTACAAAACACCATCCATCCAACCAATCAATCCAGTCATAATAGTTACCAGGGATCGAAATTAAGATTGGCTAAGCTGGAGCTAAAAGCATCTCCTGGGTATCCAGCATTAACTAATGACCAGGAGCCATCACGCCAGGACAAGGAACTAGTAGTGTTCCACAAATCTAACTTCCACAAATCTAACTTCCACATAAGATGCAAAAATGTCATGTCCATTATTTTTGACCCATTATGCTTAACATGTTGTATAGATGCCTCCTAGCATTTATTTATAGATTGTCCCAAATGCACAGAATTACATTCACACAGATTTGTTTGTTCAGTACTGTTTGCCCTCCGGAGCCAATCCTGGTAGCTGTTGATGTCAAGCTAACCAGGCGCTTCTAGGCTACAAGTAGGAGCTAAATCGCTGAGTTACCATTCACCAAATTGTCAATTCACAAACAAAAAGGCTGTGCAGGGATCTTACAACTATAGGGGTAACGATAGGCGGGGAGCCACAGGTTGTCAAACAGAACTAGGATGCAACATTTCTTATGCATGTCAATCTAGACTGCCCATGTCCAAACTGTTCTAACTTCCTAACGAGTGGTGTTGCACAGCCTCTAGTGCAATGCAAGGAATGTCCCTTAGACAGCCACCTTCCATTATCCTTCAAGGAACAATACTAAAACTCACCCATCATATGTAAACCGTAGGAGTCGGCAGATAAACATAACCAACTAATCCTGTTAGCTAATTTGCAGGACCAGGAATCATCCAAAATCATGAAGCCCAAAAATGCTCCAACATTACTATATATCCATTCCAATATTGCAAACACTACACAACTACTCACCTACCACTCTGTACCTAAAGCAAATACCCCAAAATGGTCATACAGTGCCAACTACACACAATTACTGGACTCAAAACTTGAGCGCTTCGCACCATCTGCAAAATAAAAACGTTTTTTGGCTTAATATGATACATAATACATAACATGAAATTGTTTTTCTGATGCTTGTATCTGCGTAGATTCACGTGCATTGCATAGGCAGACATCTAGTGTTTTTTTCGATTTGAAAAAGAATCATCAGTTGCGCATAACAATAAGATCTCTAATGTGATGTGTGCTGTACCCATGATCCCTCACGCGTTGAGGTTCTCAGATTGTTATTTTTTTTGTGACCCGAGGTTGTGTGGAGTATATAGTGAAGTATGCATGTGAAGAATTGTTTGAAAAACTTAACATACATGTTCTGTAGTAAACCACACAGAAAGCACAGGTAAGACAGTTTTTATTTCTTCCTCCATGTGATGGGTAAAAAAGCCCCCAGGTGCTCCCTCTCCTAGTTCACTCCATCTCCAACTACTTCTCACTATCCCTATTCATCTCATAACATTCTGTTCCCTCACATCTCAGCCTAGAATAAAGAACATACTGCACTATATACAGGTCTTGGTGCAGGTAAACTGCACCACAGATTCATGCATAAATAAATTTGAATAATAACCAATGCTTAGTAACACAACACGCAACTGAGTGGCCTTAGTGAGTGTTGACTTTCTCCTCATCACTTTAGTTGCAACCCTACTCTTAGTCCATGATCTACTATCCTCGACCACAACTGCATCACTCAACACCTTCTTGACCCGTTGAGGCCCCCAGTATCTGCTTTGTTGTTTAGGAACACACGCACATACAAACACACACCTTCCGCAACTCTGCATTTCTTCACCCTCAATGCATCATTTAACTTCTTGCACTGAGACTTATGTCCAACCATCTCCTTCATTTTCTCCTGATCCCCACACTACAAAGCCTGAATTTCACAACCATGGTGGACACCACTGTATGCATTTTTCTGCTCAGCACCTAAAATGGTATGAGACCTGAGGTGGCATGAGGGGGCCACCTGTAGGTGCATACTCTTATCTTCATCAGCTCTACCCAGTTTCTTCCACACCCCAGTGCCATTCTAATTCCTTGAATTAGGGTGATATTAAAACGTTCCACTGCACCATTTGTTTTTGGTTAATATGATGTTTTGTGATACACCACCCCGATGCTCTCTAAAAATGACACGATCATAGAGGTGAGATGCACTTGATTATCGGCCAGCCTTTTCCTTGGATATTCCTCCTGTTGAAACACTTCAAAAAAAGCAATCCCTGCTCTGGTATCTGCATCTTCATTTATCTCAACTTCAACCTATTTGGAGTACAGATCCATGAGAACAATTAAATATTTTCTCTTACCTCCCGCTAATGGCCCTAATGTGTCCAAGCAATTAATTCCCTGGGTACCCTTGTCAGTTACAAGATCCTACTGGGTTGAACGTAGTTCCTTAATGTCTTATCCACTTCAGTACACACATTGCTGGATACAATTACTACTTCTACCTGTGCATCTAACCCTGGCCAACAATACTCCGACTTTAGCCTCCCTTTTGTTTTGGTCATTCCCAAATGTCCCTCATGTCCTGCCTAAAATATCTACTCATAATCCTGTAGGCCCATCACCCAACTTACATTCCTGTGGGGACACCATTGAGCCCTTTGCTCCTAAAAATTCCAACTAGGGGTTTATGATCGGTGAGACCAATGAACTTCCTTCGCCAAAGTAAAGTCCTGAATCTCTTGACTGACTATACCACACTAAGAGCCTCTTTTTCTATGACTGGGTATCTTGTATCTGCCCTTCCAAACACTCATAATGCAAAACCCACAACTCTATCCACACCAGATTGTCTTTGCATAAGGGTTGGTGTTCCCTTGCACTTCCTATGGCAGTGATCACCTTGAAAAAAAAATAATAATAATAAAACAGATTGTCTTTGCATAAGAACTGCTCCCAGACCTGTATTGCTGGCGTCAGTCAAGACAATTGTTTTGCATCTAGTAACAAAACTGGCTAAGGCCGGCGCACATGAAATAGCCTCCTTTACAGCCTGAAACAACAACTGGCACTTTCACACCACTCAAAGGCACTCCCTTTTTTACACAACTGACTTATTGTCTTGAACCTATCTGCAAAATGCACCACAAACTTGGTATAATATTCAACAAGGCCCGGAATGACATGATCTGTTTATTCATGGAAGCTTCTACTTCCTCAATAGATTCCACCAATTCCCACCTTGGTTCTAGTCCTGTGTCACAAAGCCTATGCCCTAGATAATCAATGGGCATTACTCTAAACTGACATTTCTCTTTTCTAAGTGCGATTCCTGCATCTAATAGAATTCCTAGCACAGCGTCTAACCTTTGATCGTGTTCCTCAATGTCCTTCCCCGTTATTAGCATGTCCTCTTGAAAATAGGGCACTCCCTTCACATTCCTTAACATAGTGCATCACCCTTTGAAAGAATGTAGCCGCCAATACCAAACCAAATAGCACCCTCCTAAATCTGAATGTTCCTTCTCAGGTCACAAAGGTGGTGAGACCTCTGGAGTCGGGGTGCAACCTCACTTGGTGATACACAGATTCAAGATCTAATGTGCTGAAGACCTTTACTCCCCCTCCCATACACACTGCCTCTCCTATATTTGGAAGCGGAAATCCATCCACAATTACTTTATTTAATCCTCTGAGGGCCACACAAACGTACATGACCATCAGATTGGCATATTACAAACACATACACACATTCAGATGCCTCAACTGGTTCAATCTTCCCTTAATTTTGTAACCTCTTGATCTCAGTTGTTACATCCTCCCTCATAGCCATCAGTACAGTCAGACCATTGCTACAACTGGTCTGGCACCTTCCTTTAACTGAATTTGGTGATGTCCTTTGAAGCTCCCCAACTTGTCGCTGAATACTCCTTTCAATATCTCCTCAGGACAATTTCCACTACCAACATCCACCACCGCAATAGGACCTGGGACACCACGGTCCACCACAATTCCCATTTTACCTTGCTCGTACAAACCGAATAGGGATACTCCTTCTCTTGAAAAGAGACATCAGCAAAAGTCGACTTCCCTTTACACTGTAACTTCGCCTGAAACACCCCTAAAATGTTATGTTTGGACCTCCATAAGCATTGGCTTTTATAGTGTGGTATCTGAGCTTATAGGCCTTGAAGCTTTACCCCCCCCCCAAAACACAGTTGTCTAATATGGTGTGGTCTGACCCCATATCCACAAGCATAGAGACCATCACATTCAGCATCAACACAGCATACGGCTTCTCAACTTTCTTCGGTCTTGAGCCCACCAGGCTAACAGACCAACTGACAGTCAACAGTTTCACTCCCCACACATTAATTTCTATCACTGTATGGAAACGTATTTCTCAGACTCTCCCTATTGAAAAGTTTTTGCAAAATGTTCTTTCTTCCCACACCTGTGACATAAGTCCAGGACATGCCTCATTGTTGGCAAAATGGAAAGTACTTCAGCACTGGAAACCCTTCACATTTGCCATTTTTTTCTTTGTATTATCTCAGGTGCCATCCGCAACTTTTTTTTAGCACTATGCAATTTATGGGTGATGTTTTTCTTCTAAACGGTTTTCCTTTGTTCAGAATGACCCATTACAGCTGTACATGCACGGCCCTCCAATGGCAGATCCTTGTCCAATTCCCTTACACATGCCATCATTTGCTCAGTCTTCTTTACTATTTCTAGAACTTCTGCCAGCGAGGGGTCTCCCTTGGTCCAAATCTATTCCCTTGTTTTGTTCTCTCTCACTTTAAGCATAAACTGATCTCAAACGTTCATCATTGGACAGTCAAAAATTACACTTTTTAGCAAGTTCTCGAGAACCGGCATGAAGTCTTCAATTGTTTCTTCAATTCCCTGTTCACGTAAACCAAAGTAATATCTTTGAAAAATAATGCTAGTTTAATTATCAAAATGAATGTCCTATTTCCTTAATATAGTTTCCTAAGCATTTAATGCTTCCCCCGCAGCACTGTCCTCATCCATGGGTCCTACTCGGTTGCAAGTCAGTTCCAGAAGGCTTTACAATATTTTTCATCCCTCAAACCCAAGACAGTGCATGAGAAGGTCACGACAGTGATCCATGCATTACCAGAACATAGTCCTAGAAGTCCTTTCACGTTTCCCACTTAACAGCCAGTGCACCAGGGTTGGGCAGAAACCGGGGCGGCAAACTACCCTTTGAGGTCTTCAGGAGTTACACCACAAATCTATGCTTGTATATAGATATCCAACGAGGCTTCCCAAGACACATACCTACAAAAAGACGAGGACACCACCATGGCAATGGAGATACTCCATAAGCAAGGATGAAGGCAAGGCAGCACCACGCTCAGTTCACCACTTGTATGGCAGCACAAGCAATTCAAAGAACCTGCCCGTGTAGTGAAGGTAACTGACGGCACAGTCAGAGCATCACAGAAAGACTCCCTCCAGGCAGAGAGCAGACTCATTGCTATGGGAGCCGTGCAGGCATGGTGCACCGTACTTGGGGGTCCTTTTCTCCAACAAACCCGGAGCATATGCAGTGTGTATCCCTGGTGCGAGCGTTCCAGACAAGAGCAAGCCACCAGCGTGGCTGCTGGCGCCCACATGTCCCACAATGGTACGTTGCCGCCCCAATGAAAAAGGGAAAGAGAAGCGTTACAGAAGAGTTATTCAAACAGTGGGGCGCGCCCCCAAGGGCACCGAGACCTCATTCTCTGGGTTGAGGGGTCCATGTTCGAGACCCCGGCCTGGAATTATAAAAAGAAACCATATTTTTAAAATCTTTTTTATAGGGAGGAAAAGCGGGGCAGGGGCGGTGCACTGGATAGGGGCAGCTTGTCCATAATGCGTGAGGGGGTGTCAACCCAGTGGCCCCCTCACCCATTATTGAGGATCCAGCCCAGTGAAACACTAAACGCTCCCTCAGCTGCTTTTTCCAGATGTGGTAGAGCTCCTGGGCTGGCTGAAGCACACATGCACAATGAGCCATGCAAGGTTGGGGGCGTTTTGCTTCACCAGCCTTGCATAGCTAACTGGAAATGCTGGCTAGGGAACTGCATGTCTGTATGTGCGGGTGGGCGCTCTTGCGCATCCTTGCACATACAGAGAGCAGAATGGAGTGGGAATTTCGGCACCCACGCTCAGGTCCCTGCACCAAGAAGCTTGTGTCCTGATTCACGGTCATGATGAAGGAGCTAGAGCGTGGGGAGAAAAGTTCAGGAACAGGGCAGAAGGTAAGTTTAAATTTATTATTTTATTTAAATGTGTGTATGGATGCATGTATGCTTGTGTTATGAGTGAGTGTATAGTGATGGGTGCTTATATGAGTGATAGAGTGTTTGTGTGTTTGTCCGTGGAGCCAATTTTGGCACGTGGGTTAGGGGAGTGGAGAAGGGTTGCACAATCCCCCTACCCACCTGCCAAAATCAGCTATCCTTCTGAGGCGCTGTGGGGTCCAGTGGACAGGGATGGCATTTATTTTACTGCACATCTATTAACCCTTTATTTTAAAAAAATTTCTCGGGGGAGGGGAGAACTCCCCCGAACTTAGTTTGTGCTCCCTCACTACGCTCGTTCGCTATGGCATATTCTGGAGTAAATATTTATGCCCCTCCACTTAAAAAAATTCACCAGCCGCCATTGGCCCTGGGACTGTCCTGGGAGGGGGAACTCAGGCACTGTGTTGAGAGCAGAATGGGGGGCGATGGGATAGTGGTAGGAGCAGGGTAATGAGAACCCAAGGTCTTGGGTGGGGTGGGTAGATCCAGGGACTGGGCTAGGAGTGGGATGAGGGAGACCCGAGACTGATGGGAGAAGGTGGGGACCCCAGGGACTATACTGGGGCATAGAGTGCGGTGATGGCACACGATTGTTCATAGCCATTTGGACTTGCTGTTCCATTTGGCATTTTTGGGGGGGGCCTGGCCTGCCCACATTTTGCTTAGGGCCACCAGGCCAAAAATGTTTGGGGGAAGTCGCCCTTATGCACTCATTTCCAGTCCCTTATGTGTCCTGTGAACGATCCTCTCCATGCGTCACAGGCTGGGGTTTATCACTGCAATATTCATCTCAATTCCCACAGGTGCAGAGACAGGAGCGATATCCGGTTGCTGCTCCTCTCCGTCCACCGACCTCAGATCCACACTCCACACCATCATCGAAACCAGCAATCCAGACAAGATCCAGAGGGCGATTAGGACCACAGGGGCTTCCTAGCTCATTGCCACGGTTATGTAGTAGACACACAGGATGTATATGTGAGAATGCCCTTATTTCTTCCTCAAAGTCAAGGGTAAATAAGCCCCCAGCTGCTCCATCTTCTTGTTCACTCCAACTGTTGCTCACTCGCCTCCATAGTCCTCATAACATTCTCTTCCCTCACATTCCAACCTACCATAAATAACATACAGAACTATATAGAGGTCTTGGTACGGGTTAACTGTACCACAGATGGAAGCAGAAAATAACACATTTGAATAATAACCAATATTTAGTACCACAACATGTCTACAGTGCTTCTACTCCCAACAAGGGGAGGCGGGGTGGGCGCATATGAATCTAAGCATATACAAGCATCAGAAAGACGATTACAGGTATGTAATATTTGTCTTTGAAGGCTTGAAGATCTGCTTAGAATCGCATGCTTTACACAAAACTAGGTAACAGCACCAGAAGAAGGTGGTGGGTTGATAGAAGGAACCGAGACACAAATGTTTTAGCACTGGTTGTCCCACCTGTAAGACTCATTCCTTGCATGTGTGTTAACACAATGTTGTGTGAAAGTGTGTACTGAACTCCATGTGGCCGCTTTGCAGATAGCTGCTAGTGGCACGTTAGCGATTAATTCTAATGTAGGCCCTGTACCACATGTGGAGTGGGCCTTCAGTCTAACTGGCAATGTCATGTTTGACAATGTCTAACAGTGATGGATGCACTTTTACAATCCATCTAGAAATAGTCTTTGAGACAGGGTCCCCTTCTAGTCCAGCTGCTAAGGAAACAAATAACTGTTCTGTTCTTCTGGATAGTTTTGTTGAGGTAGTACATGGCAGCCTTTCAAAGTGTGGAGTGCTGTTTTCACCGAATATAGTGGACTTCGAAAGCAAGCTTGCAGTTCAACTGAATGGTTGGTATGCAACTTAGAAATGTATTTAGATGAAAATCGTGGATGTGTTCTTAAAACCATCTTGTTTTTGTGTAAGGTTCTGCCACGTATAATGTCTGAAGCTCACTTACTCTTCAAATAAATGTGAGCAGCCTTGTGAGATCTTTGAGGCTTGCTTTATGCATTGGCTCAAAAGGGTGGCCCATAAGCTTGCTTACGGCAATATTGGGGTTGGCAATTGGCGGGTAAAGTAATTTGACTCCCTCCACGAAGGCTTGGCCGACTGGGACTCTCCACCAAGAGACTTTACTCTGAGAAGTGGTATAAGCAGATGGTGCTGCTAGATGGGCTTTTAATTAATAAACAACAAGGCCAGAGTTTAATAAGGAGTGCACTATATGTGATGGACAACAGTAGGCATTTGATTTTTGTAAATTTTTTTTTTTCTTTTTTTTTTTTTTACACTAAACTACAAATGGGGCCTCATTACGAGTCCGGCGGTAACCGTGCCGGAAATTCTGGCACGGTTACCGCCAGACGCGTATTACCATTCCGCCTCCGTGATTGCCGGAATCACCGGGGCATTACAACCCCGGTGACCCAGTAATTCCGGAGGCGGAATTCTGTTAATCCCCATTCCCATGGAGTCCCTTAGGACTCCATGGGAATGGGGAAGTGGAAACACCTGCACTATGCTGTAATGGGGCCAGTGTTTCCATGTCTGCCTGCAGGCGGGTGGTGTTAAACCAGCCAGATCAGACCTGGCGGGAGTGACACCTCCCGCCTGCAGGACTCAGCCGGCCCCGGAAAGAACGGTGGTGGCCGATTTACCACCACTGTTTTTTCCAGACTGGCCGAGTTGTAATGAGGCCCATAGTTTTCATTTGTTTAAATAGTGTCTAGTGTTGGGTTTAACAGGATTTTAGAATTTCCATGCATTTGACAGGCAATGTGCGACTCTAAGGTGGTTGCTTGAGACTGAGGAATGAAGGGTTAACCCCTGATTCCGTATCACCATATTTTAAGGACATGCTAGTTTCATTGGTGTGCAAATGGCCATCTTAAAGAGGTAGAAACCATGCCCGAAGAGCCACATAGGAGCTATAAGAATCATTGTTAACCTCTCCTGGTGCATCTTGTGGATTATTATGTTGTACAGAGGCGGAGGAAGTGGAAGCAAGTATCCCCGACAAACTGATCCACAGTGCGTTCCCCTTAGATTCCTTCTGTGTGAACCTAGGAGGCATAATATAGGCATTTTGCATTCTCTTTTGATATGTGCTTCTGATTCAGCAATTTTGTTCCACCGGAGCATGCTGGGATTGCAAATGTATTCCTTTTCTGGAGGCTCCAGTTCCAGATCTGTGCTAGCGTGGACAGACTGAGGGAGTGAAGCCCGCGCCTAGATGAAACTGGAATGTTGGCGTGTGCCACACTTGGAATTGTGAACACCAGCCTGCACAGCATCCAGATAGGGTTGCAAATGATTGCATGCCCTCACCTGGACTGATTTCTAGACGCTAGCTTGCGCCGCATCTGGATGGGACTGTGAATGCTGGCTTGCCCACACCCAGATAGAATTCTAAACATTGGCCGCGCCGCATCCAGATAGAGTTGCGGGGGTCAACTGGTGCTACACTGGGACAGACCTGCAAAAGCAAACATGCCAAAGGACAAGTAACGCACTGACCAATATAAGCTCAAACTCTGCATACTTATCTCACTCCAAAAACTCACACAACCATCTCTCGCACAAGCCGCACGCTCTTCACAACACTGCAACAACACATAAGCCGGACCAACAGCACACGCGGCCTGTCACCGATCCAATACCCGCACCAAAGCTCAGCATCTGGTGTATACCGAGTTGAAGCTGCCAACAGAACACCACTCCTCTCACTATCCTACTCCCGCTTCACCTTACTAACCCAACCCAATTTACAGATCCACCGGAGCGCCTGGGGACCAATTCCGTTGGTGACGGTGCGCAGTACAAATACCTTTAGCATTTAACATTAGCATATTCTTTGCAATTAATTGATGTTGGAAAGCTTGTAGCATCTTGAAAACTGGTAGCAACTCTAACGTGTCGATGTGTTTCATAGCAAGTTTGCGTGACCACATGTCCTCTGCAGGTTGGTGGAGACAATAGGCTCCCCAACCGGAGAGTGACGCATCTGTTGTGACTGTAAGGTGTGCTGGTGGATTGACAAAATGTTTTCTGTGCAACAGGTTTTCTTTTATCCACCATTGAAGAGCGATTGCCAGTGTTTGCAAAACCACCACTAGGATCCCAATTGCCCTTTTCCTGCCCTCTGCCATTGTTTCGGCAGCTACGCTTGCATCAGAAACATATGAAACCTTGCATGTGGCACGATGAAGATACAGGACGCCATCATGCCATGAAGGCGCATAGCCTTTCTGACTCATCTGTCGACGACCAGCTGTATAACAAGTTATTTGTTGAATTTGGTTTAGGAGCCTCTCATTAGAGGGGAAGACCAAAGTGTCTCTTGCCTGAATGACTGCCCAAAATAATTGTTTTTGCTGACTGGAAGTTAGGCTGGACATGCTTTCGTTGATGGAAAAATCCAGTTTGTGCAGTAGATTTATTGTTTTCTGCCTGTTTAGCAGACATATTTCTTGTGTTTCTCGTGTTATCAGCCAGTCACCCAGATAAAGGTACACTGGATTACTTTCTATGCATAGTTGCAAGCCACAAGCGCTAGTACTTTTGTGAATACACCAGGAGCTGATGTGATCCTGAAGGGGAGTTCTTTGAATTGATAATGTGCTTGACCTACTTTATACCGGAGGGATTTTCAATGTGCAGGCAACATTGAAATATGAAAATATGCATCTTTCATAGTTAGTGTTGCCATAAAGTCTCCATTCTAAACCGTGGGATGAATTCTTTAAGCGTGGTCATCCTGAATTTCTTTAGTTTTACATATGTGTTTGCTGGCCTTCGGTCCAGCACTGGGCATTTGTCTGGTCTTTCTTTAGAACAAGGAAGTACACAGAATACTCTTGTTTACCTCTGATGATGGAACAGGTTCTATGCCTCCCTTTTGAAGCAGTAGCTGTATTTCGTCGTCTTGAATCTGCACATGTTCTACTGGTATCGTTCTGTGTCTTGGCATGTGATTGCAATGTTGTTCTTGAAACTTGATACAATACCTTTTACCGATGACAGCACCCACTTGATTTTGGTGATCCCCTCCCATTTGTGAGCAGGCTAGGTTATGCAAACCCCTACTGTGGCTTGTAGCCTTTATTTCTTATTGTTATTACTTAAAATTAATATTGCGTTCAACTAACGCAGTTCTTTCTTCTCGACAGCACTTTCAACGGACTATCATGGCAGAAAGGCTCCTCGTCGACTTCAGTCGTGGCTTGGTCCTACCTCAGGCCTTTGCCTATAAAGTGGCGAGACAGGGGAGCGAGTTTCGCACATTACACTTGCCTCAGAGAATGTCTAATTTTCACTCCTGCCCCTTTTCTACTTACACCTTTACCAGTATCCTTTATCATGGAGCATACGCCTTTTAAATTCTGCCCCATCTGCCATAAGAGGCATACCTGGAAGGACAATCATAAGGTGTGCAATCGGTGCCTTATGATCCTGCCAAAAAATGCTTGGGCGGCCCACACGATGCAGGCTGAGGCGGCTATATAGGTGATAGCAGGCGCCGAAGAGTCGGAGGAGGCACTTAGGGCAAAGTGATCCGAAGATGACACAGGAGCAGCAGCTTCCCAAGTACCAGTCCTCCTCTCCAAAAGGAATGCCGGTGGCATGGCTATTGAGCCCACACAAAGACAAACATGGGGGCTCTCACTCTATATTGAGAGAAACACACAACCCCAAGCATGTCCTTGTGGAACAGAAACACTCCTGCAGCGGTTCTGCCTTGACGCATTCTTCTGTGCCCACACCTCATGCAAGCCATGACAGCCCAAAAAGGAAACCGATGAACCAAAACTCATCCGCGCATATAAAACATGCGCCACAAGTTTCGATAGCGCACTCGCCAAAACATATGCTGTAACAAGACATCCGTTCCCAGTACTACTCACACCACCGAGCGTGCTTTGACAAACAACCATCGAAACGCATTCCTAATTTCGCCGAAAGCCCATATGTCACCAAAACCCTCACATTATATGGAAGCCTCTTCTCCTTTGTCTCAGGCTTTAGGTTATAGCACACACCATACACCTGAAGATGCTAGATTCCCTTTTCAAGAAACACATTCTTTAAATCCTTGGAGAAATTCTAACAAACCACAGATAAGTTCTCTTCCTTTGTAAATTTTATGTAAGAATGTTCACTTCGAGAAACAAATAAAAATAATGCAAGGATGCCCTTATAAACCCCATGTTACCACTCTTACAAAACATGAGGTCATTGATGTACATCAGGACCATACAAACTATTATGATGATCAATTTGGTGATGACGATACTTAAGATTACCAATTCCTGATCCCCCTCACCTCCACATGTTGATCCAATGATCTACTGGTCTTATACAATGATCTACTCAAAGGGGCAGCAGATCACTTTAAAATACAAACGCAGAATGTTCCCCCGGATCTAGTTGTCGATTTATAGTTGTAAATGCTCGAAGAAAAATCTGCAATTACGATTTATACCTTTAATACAGTATATAAATAAAAGGATAAAACCCTCTCCGTTTACACCCTCACTTACCATGGTTAACCCCAGAATATACAAAGTTTTCAGCCTCCACCTTCTCACCCTTTGTAGATCAAGGGTCGTCTCAAACCTGACTCCTCCTTGGTTACCGCCACCCGCAGAAGAGCAGACACACCATGAGCTTTTGTTGAGGCACCCCCAGAGAAAGACCAAGAAACATTTTGCATTTGGAAAAAGGTAGCAACATCAGCCGCATACCAGGTGCGATTTGCTTACACAACCCTGCTCTCCAGTTACAATAGGTCCATTTGGGACCAAGTACAAACTCACTAGATTCTGTCTCAGGCCCTATTCATACAGAAATCTTAAAAAGAGTTGATGAACGTAGACATGTGACAAATGACATTATTAAAGGCAACCTAGAAGCATCAGATAATGGAGGCAGAATTTTTGCCGAGGGAACCCTACTAAAACACCATGCCTGGCTACGTCAGTCACGATTTGAATTTGAAACACAAGCAGTGTTGTTAAATAGGCCCATTGAAAGCAATCTGCTCTTTGGGAAGGCAGTAGATGACGCCCTTGAAACAGCCAAGAAAGAACACAAGACTTAAGTCGCTAAGGCAAATTTAAAACAAACCATACATTCAAAGAGGTGTCTTTAATACACAGGTTTTTTCAAAGCCAAAGTTACCCAAGAGCCTCTCAATCTGCATTCAGCCAAAATAAATAAATATCGGAACACAGCACAATCCACTGCCTTTCAGCCTACCTTTACAGGAGGGTTTAGGAAGGGTAGAGGTAGCTCTCGGGCTGCAGCCTCTAAAAGTGCATCTGCCCAAAAACAATGATGCTCCAGTTTAGGTCGCTTCCCAGGTTTCCCCGGTAGTGGGTCGAAAATCACATTATGCCGACACATGAGGGGATCACGTCGGACAAGTGGGTGCTTTCCACCGCGAGAAAAGGGTACTCCATAGAGTTCATATCAAAACCTTCTCACCATCCACCAAAACAGCACAAGTTGTCTCAAGAACATACACATTTTTCAAGAAGAATCCAAACCCTTCTTCAAAAAGGAGCAGTAGAACTGGTCCCTCCTCACAAGGTAAACAAAGTTATTTAGTTCCTTGTTCCCAAAAAGGATTTAACTATGCGCCCCTTGTTAGACCTTCGACCAGCAAACACTTATGTCATACCATAAAACGTTTGAATGACTACACTTCAGGAGGTAATTCTGTTCTTAAACCAAGGGGATTACATAGCAACATGGGATATGAAAGATGCATACTTTCATATTTCAATGTTGCCAGCTCACAGAAAATCTCAGGTTCAAAGTCGGCACGACTCATTACCAGTTCAAAGTGCTTCCTTTCGGCATCTCTTCAATGCCAAGGGTATTTAACCAAAGTACTCGCAGTGGCAGCTGCCCACCTGTGCAGAAAGTCTATTCGAGTGTACCCTCATCTCGACTGTTACTTTAACGACTGTCGTTTTTTCAACTGATTTTTTGCCAACAAATATCAAATTGAAAAAACTCATCAAAAAGGTGTTTATTTTTATCTAGGGGTTACCCCTCAAACCACCATTTCCCTCTATAGTTACCCCAAACCCTTCCACACCCCCATATACATTTCAATTCGTTTTTTCAATGGAATTTTGTCCAAAAGAAAAATCATCGGAAAAAACGACCGCCAGCAAAAGGACGTTATACAATCTCAACGGCTGGCTAATAACAGAAAAGACACCTCAAGTGTCATCAGAACATCCAACCTGCTTTTCGGTCTAGGCTTTTCAATCAACTAGAAGAAATCAAGTCTTGTTCCCAGTCAAACAAAACAGTTTCTTGAGCCACAAATCCAGACAAAAGACGCCTTAGTCTTCCTCTCCAACCAGAGGGTACAACATTTCCTTTTTCAAATGCCACATTACGTAGCCTTTCGTCAGATAACCGTATGGAAGGCAATGCTCCTACTAGATATGATGGCCTTATGCATTTACATAGTACTTCGCGCCCAGGTCATAAAATACTCTACACGTAAAACTAGATGGCAGCCTATGCAAAGCATGAGATTCTAAACAGATCCCCAAGCCACCAAAATAGATCTACATCTTGTGTTTCTCCTTCTGCCTTATTGTAACCAGTGCCTAGATGCCCACAGGCTTGGTGCGCTTATATAAATGCCAAAATATATATAATACATTACTCACCGTAACCATATTTTGATGCTTGTATCTGCTCAGATTCACATGCTCCGCATAGTCGGACATCTAGTGGTAGTCGCAGAGTATTACAAAATGTGTTTTTGAAATTCAAAAAGGGACATCGACACGGCATGCTAGTAATAGTAATAGCATCCCTAGTGTGACGTGTACTGTACCGTACCCATGGTACTTCGCGCATTGAGGCCCCTCAGACTGTTTCTAACATGAGGTTGCATCAAGTGTAGCTGGAGTACAGATGTGAAAGCAGAAACAGTGATACACCAGAAAACATGTATGCGCCTTCGACTCCAGAAGGGGAGGAAGGGTGGCCGCATGTGAATCTAAGCAGATACAAGTATCAGAAGAACAAGTTACTTTACCTGGTAAAGTTCTTTCGATGGGATGCTCCGACGACGTATTCCACATCTATGACAGGGAATCATCACAGCTGTACTGCTTTGGAAAAAATGTGGGCGTATGTGTCCTGTGTCGATAAGCTATCCTCGAGGGCCTCCGTCGAGCCGACGTCACCGGATGTTATAAGTAGGACGCATGACGCCCGAAGCCTCAGTTGTAGTTTTTTTTTCCCCAGAACGTTTGGCACCAATCTTCTGCCAGAATGACTACAGAAAGCCTTGCGGAAACGTAAGCTGAAATCGCATAAGAAATTCTGTAGAGGGGCATGCTGGGAGAGTAACATCCCATCGAAAGAACGTTACCAGGTAGGAAAGTAATTTGTTCTTCGAGGGGATCTGTTCCTCCGACGTATTCCACATCTATGACAGACTCCCAAAGCAGTACAAACATATGGAGGTGGGAAAAGAATTTAGAAATTTAGAATGCCCAATCAAATTGCAGAATAGAGGCCATGGAAAGAGTCCAGGGAGTAATGTTTTACAAAAGTATGGACAGAGGCCCATGTGGCTGCTTCACAAATGTTACGAATGGGAACACCCCTCTGCAGAGCAGTGGAGGCAGCCACACCCCTAGTAGAATGGGCTCAAGCCTACCGGAGGGTCCTTACCCGCCAGACGGTAGCATTCCGAGATGTTCAAGGTCTGCTTAGTAACAACTTGACCCAATCACCTTCCAGAGTATCCTACAAAGAGCTGATCGTCCACTCTGACCCGGGACATGCGTGAGATGTAGAAGCTTAACGCTCTCAAAGGATCCAACCTATGGAGCCTCTCCTCTTCCTTACCAGGATGCGGAGGAGGATAGAACACCGGAAGAATGACCTTCTGGCTTAAATTAAATTCCGACACAACCTTCGGAAGAAAAGGACGAACCCCAAGGTCAACCCTGCCCTTATGGAACACCGTGAAGGGTGGCTTGACGGATAGTGCATGTAACTCACTCACTCCGCGAGCAGAAGTAACCGCAACTAAAAATACAGTTTTAAAGGTCAACAGTCTCAAAGGACAAGAATGTAAAGGCTCAAACGGAGCTCCCATTTTAGAACCAGGCTCAGATCCAACTGGGCACCTGGAAAGGTGACGGTGGGAACACATTAGTGAGCCCTTTCAAAAACTGAGAAATCAAAAGGAATCTTAAAATAAGAACACTCCTCAGATGAGCGCTTAAACATGGACAGCGCCGCCAGGTAACCTTTAATGGTACCCACTTGCAGGCCCTTGTGGGCTAATGAAAGCAAAAAAGACAGAACCACAGGAATGGCGCATGAAAAAGGATCCACATTCTTAACCCTGCACCAGTCACAGAACTTTCTCCAACGGCAAAAGGACTTTGTTGTGGGCTTCTGGCCGAAAGCAACACCTCCATCACGTCTTCAGGAAGGTCCCAATCCTTATACCTCAACCTTTCAGAAGCCAAGCATGAAGGTTGAGGGACTTGACCTCTGGATGGAGAACCTGACGCCCCCCATCCTGGGAGAGCAGATCGTCTCGGTAGGGAAGACGGAGTGGAGGGCAGATGGACATGTCGAGAAGGTCCGGGTACCATGTCCTAATGGTTCATGCCGGAGCAATGAGGATCATTCGGGAACCGAACCTCCGTAACCTCCGCAGCACATGCGGAATGAGGTTTATAGACATAATTTCGAAATCAAAAATTTCGAAAGTCAAAAAGTCGAAAAAAAAATGTCGAAAAAAATAATGTCGAATTTATTTTTTATGACGTTTTTTTTTCGAAATGGGGGGGTTCCCCCCCCAACCCCCGTTTTTTTTTTTTTTTTTTGTTTTTACCTTTTTTTTAACTATAAACTAGAGCCCAAACAAAAATATCGAAAAAAAAAATAATTCGACATTTTTTTTTTCGACATTTTTGATTCGACTTTTTTGACATTCGAAATTTTTTTTTCGATATTATGACTGGACACCGCGGAATGACATGGACTGGAGGAAACGCGTACAGCAGTGGGAAGGACCACTCCACTATGAACGCGTCCCCTAAGGCTCCACTTGGAGGAATTTCCCGGAAGCAGGATCTTTCGCACCTCCGGTTGACACTGGTGGCGAAGATATCCACTTGTGGGGTCCCCCAAAGGGCGAAGATCTCCAGGAGAGACCGTGCTCAAAGCGTCCGCCGCCACGTTTTCATCTCCGGCCAGAATAACTGGCGAGATCGAAATTTCCTGCTGGATGGCCATAACCAGAGCTGCATCGCCTCTCTGCACACAGGGGGAGACCCTGCCGCCCCCCTTTTTGTTGAAGTAGTGCATGGTCACTGTATTGTCAGTCAGAATCAGGACATTCTTTCCCCGCTCAGCCGGCAGAAAAACCTTCAGGGCTAGACTGACGGAGCTCAGCTCCAACAGATTGATATTGAGTCTGGACTCCAACTGAGACCAACGACCGCTGACTGTCAACTCGTTGGCATGAGCTCCCCATCCCGTGAGGGATGCGTCCGTCACGATCGTCACCTCCGGCCAGGGTAGCCATAATGGAGCCCCTTTCATCCGATTGCTATCGACGGCACACCACAGAAGATCCTGGGCGACCGAGGGCGGCACCTGAACTGGAGCAGACATCCTGCCAGAGGCCTGCGACCACTGCATCTTGAGAGCCCACTGCCAAGATCGCATCCGCAGCCTGGCCTCTGGCAACCAGAATAATGCAGGATGCCATGAGGC
Source organism: Ambystoma mexicanum (assembly GCF_040938575.1). Lineage (NCBI taxonomy): Eukaryota > Metazoa > Chordata > Amphibia > Caudata > Ambystomatidae > Ambystoma > Ambystoma mexicanum. Next base: position 648,010,383 of record NC_090923.1, read on the forward strand.
CGAGCAACCTAAAGAACTCGAACGCCGGGAGACTGAGCACGTTGAAACTTGTCCACCATTTGCAGAATGTGATGAGCCCTCACCTGGGGAGGCGAACACTACCCCAGAGATGTTTCGAGCACTGCTCCGATGTACTGGAGCCGCTGGGTAGGTGTCAAGCGGGACTTCTTTAAGTTGAGGGAGAAGCCCACCTTGTTAAGGGAGTGGCAGGTAACTGACAGATGATCCAGGACTTGCTCGGGAGAGCGCGTCCTGATCAACCAATTGTCAAGGTAGGGGTAGACATGAATCCCCCTTTCCTGAGATACGCTGCCACCACCACCACCACCATGAGCTTGGTGAAGACCCTCGGGCGGAGGTCAATCCGAACGGCAGGACCCGAAACTGAAAATGCAAGTAGCCAAACGCGAACCTCAGGTACTTCTTGTGCTTGGGATGAATCGGCACATGAAAGTAAGCGTCCTTGAGGTCGAGAGACACCAACCAGTCCTGTAGTTGAAGGGCCTGGAGGACTTGAGAAAGAGTAACCATCTTGAACTTTTCCTTCCTGAGGAGCTTGTTCAAACCACGCAAGTACATGATGGGTCTCAATCCCCAGTCTTTTTTCGGGATAAAAAAATATGGGGAATACCAACCCTTGTTCCCCTCCGCTACAGGTACCAGTTCTATGGCGCCTTTCTCCAGCAGGTATTCGATTTCCTGTGCAAGGAGCGGATCCGGACTCTTCAAAGCGATATTCCCTGGTGGATTGTTGTGAGGCCTCTGCCGGAAAGGAAGACAGTAGCCGTGGGCTATGATCTCCAGAACCCACACATCTGAAGTAATGGCAGGACATTCTACAAGATGCTGCGCCAGCCTTCCCCCAACCGGCGAACCATGGGACATGGCCTCATGACTGAGCTGAAGCGGCTGCGGCAGTGCCTGAGGGCAAAGAGGCAATGGCCCGATCGGCTTTGGCACCTCGAGTACCTTGTTTTCCACCTCTGGTACTTCTACGTTGGCCCCTTTGACTGGACGCTCCCCTCGATCTACCAAAAGACGAGTAGTATCAAAAGGAACCTCCCCTCCATTGCTGTCCCCTAGGACGAACAGGCAGAGGTTGGCGGATTGCAGCGCTCAACAACTTCGCTACAGCTTTGGAGGTCTGCAACCTCAAGGCTCTCGTCAGCCTTGCTGCCAAAAAGATGTACACCATCAAAGGGCATGTTGAAAAGCCGGGCTTGTACGTCAGGAGTAAACCCCAACTTCCGCAACCGGCTGACACAGTGTGCGATGTCCAGACCTGACTGAACAGATTCACACATGGCATACTTGCCATCCTGAATGAGGGCAAGAAAACCATCCCGTTCCTCCCCTTCGGGAATATGTTTAGCCGCCAAAGGCACACAATTCCACAGAGTGTGAGTGAGACGTGCTAAAACACACAGAGTTGGCTGCCTGTAAAGCCATACCCCCTGAAGAAAACACTTTCTTTGTCCAGCCATCAAAACGTTTATCGTCACTATCAGGAGGGATGGTAGGGTACTACGCCTGCTTTGCCGGGGCTGTAGCCACATGCACCGTCAAACTCTCCGGAGTGTGGTGCGTCGTTAAGTAGCAGGGGTCGCTACTGGCTGGATGGTATTTTTTCAGCAACGACTTGCTCACTGCCGGGAGACTCTCCGGAGCAGTCCAAGCCGCCGCCACCCTTCTCTGTAAAGCCGTATGAAATGGCAGCACCGGGTCAGTGGGTGGACCTTGGTCAAGGATATCTGTCAGGTCATCCTGCAGAAAATCCACTGGTGGCACAGGCCACACCAAGTACTCCGTCACCCTCGACATGAGAAGCAGGTATGCAGACTCGGCGTGCGTGCCAGGCTCAGGCCTACCGAACTCAACCTCCAGAGAGGTGTCCAGACCACTGGCGTTGTGCAAAGACGGACGCAGGTCTTCCAACTGGTTATGACCAGACAAGAGTTCGTCAGGAACCTCATCAGGAACCAAACCTTCCTCAGACCCTTCATCCACCTCAGAGATCTAATCCAGAGGCTGGAATAAATCCCTGGATGAAGGCACAGAAAAATATTCAAATACAGGCCTCACTGACTTCTTCAGGGCCTTCCTTTGAGTTTCCACCGATGCACGGGGAACCTCCGGTAAAGCCTCCACAAAAGGCGTCGAAGGCTTCGACGGAATCGGCATCGTCGTCAATCGTGGCACCGATGGCTTCGACACAGGCATCGAAGGTGGTGCCCCGAGCGTGTCCTTCGACGGCCTTGGCGCAGATGGCGTCAACTACTTCCTCGGAGGTGGAGCCTTGAGAGAGTCCCTCGACGGACATGGCGCCAATGGCGTCGACGTCTTCTTAGAAGACCTCACAGGTTCCAACGGTCTCGAGGGCGTCGAGGACCGGGACCTGGAGTAGGCATGGCTAGAGCGATCTACCTTTTCCGATCGGGACCTTGATGGCTCCCGATGATCGTGCCGACCGCACGAGCCCGAAGGCGTGCAAGCGGTGGACTTGCGCGTTCCTTGCCGGCTTCTCTCGAAGGCACTGACGGAACAGAGCCCTGCGATTCGAATATCGCCATCATTTCCTTACGAAATGCGTCCCATTCCACAGGAGAGGAATGCTTGGTAGGACAAGCTACCCGCTGTCTGGCAGAGTCCTCGGACGAGGACGGCGACCTGTGACGGTGCTACCGCGAGTGCCTAGAAGAGGCAGAGGAATGGCAGGAAGCACTCCGGGACCGAGACCCCCTGGACTTATGCCAACGCAGAGAGTCACCCCTCGAATAGTGTGTCGAAAGCCCAGCGGACTTCAACTTTCGTGGTTTGGAAACCCTACCTACATACAGATGGCTTCTTCCGCTCCTGCAAGACCTTCAACGTCAAAGACTGGCAATCGTCACAGTCCTCCGTGGCGTGTTCCTCGCCGAGGCACCAGAGATAGACGTTATGCGTGTCCGTAAGCGACATCTTGGAACCGCAGTCCCGACACTTCTTGAATCCCGACCCCGGGGTAGAAGACGACGAAGACATGATATCTTCACAAACAACCAAGTTCGAAGAACTGATAGAAATCAGAAGCGCCGAGATCTCCGAGGCAAACACGTTCGTGGAAAAAACAGAACTGAGGCTACGGGTGTTGTGCGTCCGTCCTACTTATAACATCCGGTGACGTCGGCTCGACGGAGGCCCTCGAGGACAGCGCAACGACGTCATCGACGCAGGACGCAGAAACATTTTCCGAAGCAGCACAGCTGTGGTGATTACCTGTCAGATGTGGAATACATCGGAGGAACAAATCCCCTCGAAATACTATTACAGTGAGTAATGTATTCCTTCTGAGGCTTGTGGATCTTCTTAGATCACATGCTCTGCATAGATTAGCGAGCAGTATCTGGAGAAGGAGGTGGGATGTGAGAAGGTACAGCAGCTAAGAGATGCTAAAGAACCGCTTGGCCCACCTGTATCGGCTATAGAGTGAGCGGCAATGCAATAAAGCTGTGTGAAAGTATGAATGGAACTCCATGTAGCAACTTTGCAAATGGCGTCTAGAGGGAATTTTGCAATGATGGCTAAGGTAGCTCCGGTGTATCTGGTAGAGTGAGCCCTGTGAGTGAAAAACTCTTGGATAGGGGCTAACAGAGCTGTATGTATTTGACTATCCATCTGGAGATGGCATTTTTTGATATAGGATCGCCTTCTCTCCAAGATGATCCCAGGTCCTTTAGGGATTTCGTTTTGTTTACACAGTACAAGACCGCCCTCCGTAGATCAAGTGTATGGAGGCTTCTTTCAGCTGACTTTGATGGATTGTCAAAGAAGGTAGGAAGTTCTATGGATTTACATGGCACTTTGAAATGAACTTAGGTGAAAACCTTGGGTGTGTTCCGAGGACAACTCACATTGTGAATTATGAAGAAAGGTTCTTGTACGGACAAAGCTTGTAGCTCACCAACTAGCCTTATAGCGGCGATGGCTACTGGGAATGCAGTTTTATAAGTCAAATGTTTTAGGCTGGCTTGTGCATACGGTCAAAGGGCGGACCCATGAGTTTGAAGAGAACTATATTAAGATCCCAACCCAGTGGAGGGTTAGAGAAGGGAGGGTATAGACTCTTTACCCCTTCCATGAATGCTTTAATGACAGGAACTTTCCACCAGGACACCTTGTTCTGTGATGTGGTGTAAGTGGACTGAGCCGCCAGGTGTGAGTAATTCCTTGGTTGAGTCTCACAGTAAGGTCGAGTGAAAGTGTGCACTAAACACCATATGGCTGCCCTACAGATGGTACATTTGTAATAGAGTACCAACTGCAGAATGTGCTTTAGGTGTAAATGGTAGCTCCTTGTTGGATAACATGTAGCACTGCTTATGTATGTATGTATGTATATTACTATCCATCTAGCAATTGTAACCTTTGAGACAGGCGCAGCAGGGGGGAAGGGTCATCCACCCTGCCCCACAGAAGCTAGCCCTCACAGTGTGGTTCCTGAGCAGGTAATGCTGAGGCATCTCAGCCTCTCCCATGCTAATCTGGAAATCATACAGGGCGCAAGGAGCAAGGCTATCAGGGCCCAGTATAAAAGTAAATGGACCAGGTTCTGCCACTGGGCAGACTCCAGGATATCGACCCTCTGGCATGTACTCTGGACGACATGCTCACCTTCTCGGCACACCTCACCCACTCTGGCGTGCAGGTGGACACCTGCCTCACTTACCTTGCAGCCACCGGGGCTTACAGGAACTCTGAGGAGGGGGTTTTCTCCTCCTCCAATCCGATTGTCAAGAAACATTTGATGGGGCTCGCAGGGCTCTACCCGCCCATCAAGAGGCCACAACCCTGTGTGGGACCTGAACATAGTCTTGGGCGCCCTGGCGCACGAACCATTCGAGCCAATGGCGTCCGGGGACATCAGGCCGGTCACCATTAAGACGGCCTTACTAGTCGGCCTCACTAGTCAGCCTCACCTCGGCTCGCAGAGTGAGTGAAAATCCAGGTGCTGGTCTCCTCAGAACCATACACTTCCTTTCATAGGGACAAGGTAGTCCTGCGGACACATCCAGCATTTCTGCCTAAGGTGCCATCTGATTTCCATTTGAACAAGGAAATAGTGCTTCCTACGTTTTTTCCCGATCCTATGGATGAGGCACAGAGTTCTGCACTGCCTGGATGTAAGGCGTGCCCTGAAGTTCTACCTTGACAGGACCAAGGGCCTCTGCAAATCAGACGCCCCGTTTGTCACTTTCGGAAGAGCAAGACCAGGCCAACAGGCCTCCATATCCCGCTAGATGGCCTCAGCCATCAACAAAGCATACGAGGGCGGGCACAAGCCACTCCTGACGAACATGCACGCCCACGCAGTCAGGGCCAAGGCAACAGCGATCGCATTCCAGCGCCATGTCCCTTGGCAAGTCATAAGCAGGGCGGCCACTTGGGCCACTCCCTCGCCTTTCTGCAAGCATTGCTGTTTGGATGGCGGCTCTAGGTCTGGTGCGGCTTTCGCACAGGCGGTTTTCAGGAACCTATCTGCTTAAGGAGGGTCTCCTCTCCACCCTGGGGCAACATTCAGTTGTAATCGCCTATGCCATATGGAGGAAAGGGGACAGGACGCAAGAGTAATTATAAGTTACTCACCATAGTGACTAAAACTCAGTCCATAGCCCCCTTTCCTCCATACGTCCCACCATCCTCCCCCTAATAATACTGGTGTCATTAGGCAATGTTAAATCTATTGTCGACGCGTCAATGGGGACTGAGGTGGGCGGAGTCAGGGCAGCGCATTGTCCAGGGCCGCATACCCATATGCCTCTAAATTTAAAGGGGAAGAAGGTTTTTTCTGGTGAAAAAGGTTCCGTCTCCAGTCCCTTGGAAGGGACGCCGATGCAGCATGGAGGAAAGGGGATGAGACGCAAGAGCATGCCTTGTAGATGATGCAGAGCGTCTTGAACTTGAGCCTCCCAGCAACCGGGTTCCAGTGGAGAATTTTTAGGGCCTCAGAGATGCAGTCCCTGGGCTTGAGGCCAAGGATAAGTCTTACAGTCCTATTCTGGATTAGTTGAAGGGATTATTTAGCAGAGTGAGGAAGAGGCTGTTGCAGTAGTCCACCCTAGAGAGGACCAGCTCTCTGGAGACAGAGTTTCTGGGGAAAGTTGAGGAACAGGAGAATGCCTCTGAGGAGGTGCAGCTGGAAGTGGGCCTACTTGGCAATGTCCATGATGTGAGGAGAGAGAGGAGTCGAAGAGGAGACCGCGTTCTTTGCCTCACAGGGGGAGGGTGGCCAGAGTAGGAGTGAAGGAGGGAACCGGGGTCACAGTGAGAAGGATCTTGGTCTTACTGGCATTAAGACAGAGATCCTTAGCAGCACACCATGCTTGAATAGCAGTCAGACAGTCGGGAATGAGAGCGGAAGGAGGCAACAGTGGAGGGAAGCTTGAAGGAGAGCTGTGTGTCGTCTTTATAACACTGGAAGCAAGAGAAAGAGGAGATCAAATGGGCTAGAGGGGCAAGGTAGATGTTGAAGAGCCACAGCGAGAGGATAGAGCCCGGAGGGGCGCCACAGGTGGAGAGTGTGATGGAGGAGAGAAGAGGGCCAAGTTCCACCTGGTATGGTCGGTCAGTCATAGAGGAAGGAAGTCAACCAGTCCAGTGGCAGAACCGTGATGCCAAGGGTATCAAAGAGCCGGATTATAAGGGGGGCATGATTGACCGTATCAAAAGGCAGAGGAAAGTTCAAGATGGCTGAGAAGGGAGGGAGAGTTTCACTTTTAAACCCCAATTGATAATCAGAGCACTTAAAACCCTTAGGCCAGCTATTTAGCTTTCTTAGGATGAAGGTAGAGTATATTTTATAGGAAACATCTAGCAGTGAGTTTGGCCGATAATTAGTTGGATTGGACCTATCCCCGTTCTTATACATTAATATAACAGAGGAATTCCTTCATGATGGAGGAGAAGTCCCGAGGTGCAGGGTGTTCGGAATTAAATCAAATAAAACATTTGCCCATAAAACCGAATCTGATTTTAGAGTTTACTTCAAGAGCCGATTTGGGCCTGGGGTATTTGACGCTTTTGGCCTTGCAATAGCATATTGGATATCAACTAATTTGAAATCCGGAATGTCCCACGTCACCCCCAGAGTAGACATAACCTCCTGGGTGATTGGTACCATTTGCTGACCCTCATTACTAGCATAAAGCTTTGCAAAGTAAGATTCCCATACTGGGCAGATATTGAGCTTGGCTAGAGTTTTTAAAAGAGCTCAATTTTAAGTGGGGACAAAATAAAAACCTGTTGCTTGCACCCATCAAGTTTATAATGGCCTCTGAGTCTCTAAGTTCTAACAAGAATCTTTGGCCCTTAAGCCAATTAACATAGGATTGTTTTAACTTGTTTGACCTTGGGAGTACCAGCCACACCTTCCTTCTGGGCAGCCCTAACCTGCCTCCCAAGTACCTTTTTCTTCTCTTGTGTGCGTTTCACAAATGTATGGCTATATACATTGTTAACAGACCCTTCTGCAGGTAGTGCGAAATCTGATAGAGCCCCAACTGCAAACCACCCCCACTATTATAGATTCAACCTCAGAGTTAAACTTGGATAGAATACACAGACGCCATAGAACAGCATGTTCTCTTTGCCTTACTTCAATTCTGAGGTCTGCTGCCTTATTCATATGCCAGGGCAAAGTTAAAATCATTTGGCAATGGTCACTCCCCACATGATCGATAACGTCTAATCTACTACAGACTCCGGCCATATCACTAGAGACAAAAACAGTCTAGCGTTGATCTAGCTAATGCCCCGGGCCATTTATAATGTGAAGGGCCATCTCCTGGGAAAAATTACCATTTTGAACACAAACTTCCCATTTGTCCAGTACCCATCAAATTGCTCTCCCTCTCCCTCATAGGACCAGAGAGGCCTTCCTTCCTTATTCAATGTTATATGGAAATGGAGACTTGAATATGACTCACACAGCGATATCTCATTATTATGCAGACCAGATCATATCAGCAAGACTTTTTAAAGTTGCAAAGGTATGCTCATCTTTGACCCCTTCTATCGATCCTTTACGATCACAAGACAGGTGTGACCTCATTACTTCATTCTTCGCTGAAATTATCCAACTCATTTGGTACTCTAATGCTGCCAATGGGACTGCTGATGACAATCCCCAGGAGCAATCAGTAGCTTGAGAAATTATCCTTATTGATGGATCAGTTTGAACTGGTTACTGATAAACGCGGTTAAGGTGACCCTTCAAAAACTGAAAGCATACTCCCAGCAGACCCTATTCCTTTATGGGTACTTCAGTCTCTGTCAGAGGAGGTTATTCCACTCTTCACAGCAGCATTGCAGTCCTATTTCTCTTAAAGCGTCATTCCCTCTGAAGCATGTGCTAGTTTCACCACTTTTAAAGAAACCACAGATGGATCCAGAGCTGGCCTCTATTATCAGCCACTTTTAAGTCTACCTTGTGTTATTGAGGACATTGTGACCCCACAGATTTCACTCTTTTTGGAGTCTGGTGACCTGCTACATCCTTTTCAATCTAGCTTCCTTCCCATGTGAGGTACTGAGTCGGTCATGATTTCAGTACTGGATGATCTGGCGCGAGTACAAGACCGTGGGGAGGTGGGTGTTCCGATTTTGCTCTACCTCTCCACGGTGTCTGATACCATTGACCACGGTATGCATTTGAAGGCAGGAGTCTCTGGGACCCCCCCTTGCTTGGTTAACATCTTTATTGTCAGAACGTACACAGACACTATTCCCTTTTCAATCTGCGGCTAGGGTCCTGTCCTGTGTGGTTCCTCAGGGTTCATCACTGTCCCCGTTGCTTTTCAATTTGTACCTGCACCCGTTGGTTGACCCGATTCAGGAGGTGGGGGTAAAGTGTTATACCTATGCTGCTGATACTCCGCTTCCTTTTCGGCAAGAATCCCCAAGAAGTGAGCCACCATCCCAACTCAGGAATTGCCTGATAGCATTAGGGCAATGGATGGAAAAAAAACTGTCTGAAGTTGACCGGTGCAAAGACTGAGGTTATGGCGACGGGTGACACTGAATCACAGGCATCCTGGACCGATGACTTCTGGCCAGTGTCACTAGGTCCATGCCCACTCCTTGTTAACTTGGCAAAAGTTCTGGCTATTCATTTCCAGGCCTCCCTTTCTCGGGAACTACAAATTGCAGCTGTCTGCAATTCTGGGTTTCAGTTAAATGTTTTGTAGAAGACTTTGCCTTTTCTCCGCCCGGAGTCCCGCGCAAAGGTGGTTGCCGCTTCAATACTTGGGGGCCATCGATTACCGCAAAGGCATCTATTTGGGCCAATCATCTTTTTTTGATTCTCAGACTGCAGCTTCTGCATTAGGAGCAGGCCGGATGTCCCACCTTGCCGATCTTCTACACCAACGGCACTTGCTCCTGGTGCATAGTCGCATCGTGTTTAAGACTCTATGCATTAACCACCTGGATGTTAACCAGTGTGGGGCTGAGTAATTACAGACTAAGCTTCCGTATGCTCCCACCGATGTCTACAATCAGAGTCCCAGAAGCTTCTGATAGTCCCGAGCTTCCAAAGACCTCGGATGGGTGCGCCATGCCTTTTCAACTCTTGCGCCTGATTTGCGGAACAGGCTTCCATACTGCCTGTGCAGTATTGATGTTCATTTATTATTTCACAACGCCCTGAAGAAGCACCTCTTCTATATTCTATATCAGCTGAAATTATTTTGATTATGGAGTGTTTTTTAGCCACCCATGCTGTTTCAGCGCCTAGATGCTGTTGGCCTTAGTTTGTGCTTTAGAAATGTTGTTACATTACACTACATAGCAGTAGGGATCTAAGCATTTGCTGTTAAAAGCACCAACCAAGATTAGGCAGACATTTTTCTCTCATACCACTAGCATAGCTCTTAGGAATTCCTGTAAGTCCATAGTGGCAGGATTATAGGATACATTACAATCTCATTCTTTCTACCAAACACATCGTGTCCCACCATTTTAGTTTCACCTCCAGATTTCACTTCTGCCAAGCTCCAGATTTTCTACTGTAATGCTCGAATCCACCCGTACTGCACATAACAAATCACCATGGGGTCGTAGTCCACTACCCCTTCTAGAAGGCTCACAAAAAAATCCCAAAGCCCTTCAACACCGGGGGAATCGATCAACCACGTCTCTTGGAGACATGGTTATATCACAGAAAGACCATATATCAAAGTTTGATGCAAGATGGTTAAATCCTCGTGTGCTTCAAGAAACAAGTTTTACATGTGCACTTCAATTATCGTTTTGCTGGTCGACACCTTTCCCACAGAGGGAATTTCAAATAAAAGACCAATGAGAATTTACTGATCTTTCAAAAGGTAGAGTTTGATGTATCCCCTTGCCCATTAGACATTGCCGATTTAATTACTAGCGAATCCCAAGGGATTATTGCACAATTGCTTGTCATATCTTTGTTTGCACACAGCGTTGCCGGCTCAACTGAGTCAGCAATTACATAGCCCAGTTGCTTAAAGGTAGGTGCTTCCATCAATACTTTTTTTATCAATTCGGAGAAATATCCAATTTTTGTTACATCTACACGAAGATTATCAGATACCTCCACCTGGGCTTGTCTTTCACAGCAATTGATATAACCCTTGAGATTTCCCCAAACAGGGAAAGAGCATACTGCCTGTTCAGAGGGAAGCCTCTAACTGGAAAAGCACTTTCAAGATATATACAAGAAAAACGTGCCGCCGCACCCCCCCCCCCCCCCCCGGGTACCCTTCTGATTGACCTATAACCGATTGCTGCCAAGGAGCCAAATCATCCCTCCTTGGTAATTTAAAGGGTCGTTTTTTCTCGACTTCTGGGTGTGCGACCATTAGTTCCGTACAACCAGAGGGAGGACAAACTTGAGACACATACTTTCTTCCTGAGTTTGAAAACTGACAACCCATTTGGGAATAACAATTGCTGCTGCACTACAGGCACACATACTTGCACCATAGGTTGTAGAGTTGCTAAACCTCTGCAATCTGCCAATGACACTGGATTAGCTAACTGTACCCTGTTTGGGGCTCCACTCAAGTCCATATTAATAATATGATCCATTGGGCTATCCAAGTTGCCACCCAACCCATCTGAATAAGTACTTAGCAAACTTGCATCTACATAATTAATTGCATGTGGTAAAGGTTTAGGCTGCACAAAAACTTCGAGCCTTTGCCTTTAATCAGAGAATTCACTTTTTTTTACTGACTTTGAAGCTAAATTTAGTGCCATTCATATTGACCTGGCCCCACTGCAGACCAATATTCTGTTCCCCCTCAGGGGTAGAAATTAATTATATGATATGGCATTTATAACGTGCCTATAAACAAGGCGCGACGAGGCAAGGGAGGGGGAACGGAGAGAAAGGACAGACAATCTAACTAGGCCAAGTGACATTGAGATTGCACAAGTGCAAGGGAGGGGAAGAGCCAGGGGAAAGGGGAGGGGGGGCAGTGCTGTACATGGGATCAAAACAACAAGAAGTGAAGCCAGCAGGTTTAAGAGCAAGTGCAGAGAGCAGGTGTCCAAAAGTGGAGGTAGGGGGACTGTAGTGTTACAGATACAGACACAAGTGAAGGGTTGCCGGGAGGCAGTGCAGCCGTGCAACTGGGCGGGCAGGAACCTGGGCCCAAGATCGGAGGGTAGCAAGGTGACCAGTGGGGTATCAGACAGGAAATCAGCAGGGGGGAGGAAGAGAGAAGGCAGAAGCAAAGCAGAAGGTCTTGGGGTGCTTCCGGAACCGGAGATGGATTTCCTCAAGTTTCAAAGAGGCAGGGAGGCTTTTCCAGAGGGAGGCCCCAGTCGCAGAAAGATATACCATCAACTCATTGCTTGGAGAAGCGACTGACCCTGAGGGAGTTGGAGGTGGAGGATCAAAGAGCTCGAGTAGGAAGGTTTTTACGAAGAGAGAGTTGGAGGTATTGAGGACCCAGTCCCCAGAAGGCCTTATGGACAATGCAGAGGGTCTTGAATTCAATCCACGCACACACTGGGAGCCAATGCAGAGATTTCAGTGCTGGAGAGATAAAATCTCTGGGCTTGAGGCCTAGGACAAGTCTCACAGTCCTGTTCTGGATGAGTTGCAGAGGGGGGGGGGGGTGGAGTAGAAGCAGGCAGATTTAGAAAGTGGCTGTTGCAGTGGTCTAGCCTAGAAAGAACCAAAGCTCTAGAGACAGATTCTGGGGGAAGGAGAGGAAAGGAAGAATACCTCTGAGAGGGTGAAGTTGGTAGATTGACTTCTGAACTGAAGAGAAGTCAGAGATGCGAGGAGAAAAGGAGTGTGGAGCCGAAAATGACCCTGAGGTTCTTACCCTCACAGGCGGGAGCAGGAAAAGGGCCAAGGGAGGCTGGCCAGAGTGTGACAGGAAAGGAGGGTGCAGGTGTGCCGATGAGGAGAATCTGGTCTTACTGGCATTAAGGCAGAGATCGTTGGAGCCACATCACTCCTGGATAGCAGACAGACAGTCTGAGATGAGAGAAGGAGAAAAGGTGGCAGAGGGGAGCCTGAAAACAAGCCTAGTGTCATCTGCATAGCACTGAAATTTGGAGCAGAGAGCGGCAATGTGGTGGGCGAGAGGTGCCAGGTATTGGTTGAACAGCCAGGGAGAGCAGTTAGACCCCAGGGGACCACCACATGTAGAGAGTGAGATTGAGGAAAGGAAGGAACCAAGTTGGACCTGGGAGGGCCGATAGAGAGAAAGGAACAAGTTACTTACCTGTAACTGTTGTTCTCCAGCATGGGTCGGGCATGGATTCACATGCTCATGAATATTCCCCCGTCAAGCCGGGAATCCTCGGTAAAGAAAAAATCAGTATCAGTTTCGTTTCTGATCGGTCTTTCTCAGTAGTAACCAATCACTGGTCTCTGGGTCATACTGCCCCCAGCCAATGACTGCCCTCTCCCTAAGCCCCGCCTCTGGCAGCCATCCTCAGATTTGGTAGCACGCAAAGTGGCAGTATGACCAAGTGAAGAGCCGCAGAGGGGTAGGGGGGAGGGTTCGCATGTAAATCCATGCCAGACCCATGCTGGAGAACAACAGTTACAGGTAAGTAACTTGTTCCTTCTCCATCATGGGGTCTGGCATGGATTCACATGCTCATGAATACAAGAATACATAGCAGTACACACATGCACAACCAACGGGAGGTGGCAAAGGCTCAACATTAAACATTACATCAAAAACTCAACATTAGGCAATTCTTACCTCCTCACTAGGCTCTCCTTAGGCGAACAGGTTGCGCAGCACCGCTTGGCCGACCCTGGACTCCTACCTGGAATCCCGGTCGACGCAGTAGAATCTCGTGAAGGTGTGTGTCGACCTCCACGTACCAGCCCTGCAGATGTCCAGCAGGGGCACACCAGACAAGAAGGCTGTGGTAGCAGCGATCGCTCTGGTCGAATGGGCTCTCGGACGGCCAGGCAACGGTCGGTTTGCCAACCGATGACAGTGCATGATGCAGCCGGAGAGCCATCTGGAAATGGAAGCCTTCGAGAGAGCCTTCCCTTGGTTCACAAGTCCAAAGTTCACAAATAGCTGTGATGTCTTCCGAAAACTCTTTGTGCGGTCCACGTAGAACTTCAGCGCTCTAGCCACATCCAGCGAGTGCAAAGGCCTCTTGGCCGGCGACGAAGGCGACGGGAAGAAAACAGGTAATACCAAGGGCTCGTTGAGGTGGAAGTCCGATGGCACCTTGGGCATAAAGGAGGGGTGCATCCTCAGCACCACCCTCGTGTCGTGAAGTCAAGTGTGGAGGTTTGCAGGATAGGGCCTGGATCTCTCCCACTCATCGTGCGGAGGTGATGGCCACAAGAAACGCAGTCTTCCACGACAGGAACTTCAACGGTGCCAAATGCAGGGGCTCGAATGGCGCCCCCATGAGCCTGGTCAGCACCAGGTTGAGCTCCCACGCCGGGGCAGGGGCCTTCACCGGCAGTAACGATCGGAACAGTCCCTTCATAAATTCCTTCACCAGGCTATGGGACCACAAGGACGCCCGTCCTGTGGTTCTGGTGTATCGGGAGATCGCAGCCAGATGTATCTTGATGGAGGCGTGAGCCAGTCCAACCTTGGCCAGTGACAGTAGGTACGGCAGCACGAGAGGCCGTAATCCGTAGAGGGTTAATCTTCTGTGCACGTCACCAGACAGAGAACCTCTTCCACTTATGTCCGTAGCACTTGAGAGTTGAGGACGCCCTGGCCTTTGCAAGGACCTCTCTGCAGTCAGCCGGGATATCGCACCCTCCAAACTCTAGTGCTGCAGGAGCCAGGCCTGCACGTTCAGCGACTCCGGGTCGTGATGAAGTATGGCGCCTCCTTCTCTGGAGAGGAGATCCGCGTCCGTTGGCAGCTTGACTGGTAGGGACGCCGACAAGACCAGAAGGTCCGGGAACCAGATCTGCCATCGCGAACAAGTCGATCTGCGGTCTTCCCCCATCGTCGGAAGAGTCGATCCACTTGATCCTGACGTAGTTCCCACTCGTGGCACGAGCGCAGCTCCCTGCCGAGTGAGTCGGCAATGGTGTCCTTTATCCCTGCCAGATGAAAGGGCACTAGAAACATCCCTTGGGCGACGGCCCAATGCCACAGATCCTGGGCTTCCTTGGAGAGGGTTGGGGATCTGGTTCCTCCCTGCTTCCGGATTTAGAACATCGTGGTGGTGTTGTCGGTGAAGATTCTCACCACCTTGCCCTTGAGGGACGGGAGAAAGGACCCGAGGGCCCAGAACACTGCATGGAGTACCAGGATGTTGATGTGAAGCGGTTTCTCCTCCGGGAGCCAAAGGCCTCTCGTGTGAAGTTCTCCGGTGTGCGCTCCCTGCTCTTCCAGGGAGGCATCTGTCATCACCGCTATCTGGTGGGATGGGGTCTGTGCCCGCCATCAGATGAGCGCGGGTGCCCCACCACCGGATCGCTCGTCAGAAGGTCTCGTTGAGCAGGATCCTGTCCTCGAAGCTGCCCGTCGCTTGGATCCAGCGGCCGTTGAGGAACTCTTGCAGAGGGCGCATCCGAAGCCTGCATAGGCGCACGAGATATATGCAGGAGGAAAGCATCCCGAGGAGGGACTTGATGGACCTCAGCCTGGCCACGTCCGTGGCCAGCAGACGCTGCACCTTTCCCAGGATGGCCTTCGTCCTTTCCTCCGACGGTGAGGCCAAACGCGCCACTGTGTCAAGCTTGGCTCCCAGAAACAGTGCGACTTGCGACGGGACCAGGTGGGATTTAGGAAAGTTGACGGAGAATCCCAGGTCCGTGAGCAGCTGGACGGTCTTCGGTGTGTGATCTATGGCGAGCTCCCTTGTCCTTGCTCGGATGAGCCAGTCGTCCAGGTAGGGGTAGACGTGGATCCCCTGGAGGCGCAGCCGCGCCGCCACCGGTGCGAGGCACTTGGTGAACACCCTGGGTGCTGACTTCAATCCGAACGGGAGGGCCTTGAACTGGTAGTGCCATCCTTGGACCACAAACCTGAGGAACTTTCGGTGTCCTTTAAGAATGGGGATGTGGAAGTACGCATCCTCCAAATCTGACGACGGCAGGAAATCACCCTCCTCCAGCTGTACCAGCACATGCTGGAGGGTGACCATCCGGAACTTCTGTGCCTTGATGTACTTGTTCAGTCGTCGCAGGTCCAGGATGGGGCGCCATCCTCCTGTCTTCTTTTTCACGAGGAAGTACCTCGAGTATACTCCAGAGCCCCGGAGCCTCTTCGGGACGAGCTCGATGGCACCTTTTTTGAGCATCGCCCTTACCTCCAAAAGCAGTTGAGGGACGTGATTTTCTTTCCTGGCCACGGGTGGAATGCCGGTGCACTTTTAGAAATTAGAGGGCGTGCCCCTGGGCCAGGGCGTCCAGCACCCAACGGTCGGTGGAGATGGACTCCCACACACTGACGAACTTCGCCAGCCGGCCTCCCACTGGGGTACTTCGGTGGGGGTCTGACACCGCTGTCGGTTCAATCTTGCTTGGAGGACGCCTTGCCGCCTTGGCCTCCCTGGTGATGACGGCGGGGTCCACCCGACTTGCCTCGTTTTCTATATGCTTCCCGAGACGAGGAGCGGGCCGCTTGGTGGTACGTAGAGGAGCCACTGCTGAATCCCTTGCTCGCCTCCGGTGCTTCGAAAGGACGGCCTTCGTTGCCGGAGAACGCCTAGGGCCTTAGCGGTCTCCGTGTCCGTCCTTGATGGCTTGGAGGGACTCATCCACTGTTTTCCCAAACAGATTGTTCCCGTCGAACGGCATGTCCAAAACCTTGGCTTGTACGTCCTGGCAGAAATCCGTCGCCTTGAGCCACCCTCGTCGTCTAAGGCAAACACTGTTGCCTAGCTGGCGGAAACCGGTGTCGGCAATGTCCGTAGCCACCGTAATGGCATGATCAGACGCCACTTCGCCTTCTTGCAAGATCTCCAGGGCCTCGGACCTCTTGTCAATCGGTAGGAAGTCCAACAGGGGGGGCGATCTTGAACCATAACTCCCTGTCGTAGCGGGCTACGATTGCGAGGGCATTGGCTGCCTTAATCGGTGTTGCTGCCAAGATAACTCGTCGTCCCATCGCGTCCAGCTTCTTTCCTTCGCCGTCCGGAGGGGAGGTTGACGTGGAGGCCGATGCCCCCCCCGCTTTCTTCTTGGCTGCCGCTGAGATGACCGAGTCTGGGGTCGGTTGTGCCCTAAGGCACAGAGGGGCCGCGTCGGGGACCCGGTACTACTTCTCCTACCGATGCCTCTTGGTGAGACCCTCGTCCCAGATGTCACTCAGCAGAGGCACGGCGACGACTGTCTTCCTCTTGGCCTTGCGCCGTTGATAAAGGAAACCTTCCTTGTTCTTCTCATCGGGGCAGAGCTGAAAAAGCTTGGATGCCCTGGCGATCATTGCATGGAAAGATCTGATCTTGTCGGGCGGGGAGACCTGGCTGGGGGCGATGGGAGCTCCGTCCCGTCGTCACCGCCATCGTTGGTACCCGTCGTGGCCGTGTCCGTTCCCGTGTCATCCCCAGGGACGGGGACGTGGGTAAAGGCTGAGCAGGCCGCAAGGGCTGAAAAGGCGGGGCTGGATGGATCCGTCTTCTCTTGTTCGGCGGGCTTCCCGCTGGGCCTGGTTCTGGCTCCTCTGTCAAGCCTGGTTCCAGATCTTCTGTCGGTGGTAAGGGCAATCTCGTCCTTATCTCCGAACAGAAGGATTGTATCGCCAACAAAATGGCCGCCAAGTTGTCTTGCGGCTCCGGAAGCGACAGGTGACGAGGACCCTCGCCGGTGCCACCATCACTCTCGTCACCTTCGTCGTCACCTTATTCGGGATCCCTCCCTTGGGGACGGGCCTCTTCGACGCCCTCGTCGAGGCCCTCGAAGACTTCCATCAGCTCCTCCTCGGATGTTGTGTCTGTGTCCACAATGGCCACCGCCCCCCCCCCTCTTTTTCTGCCAGGGTCTGACAGCGGCTTCCCTCCGCGGAGGCAGGGAGACTCTGGGCCCGAGGTCGCCTCCACTGGTGTAGCCTCCACAGGCTGCGCCAGGGCCGCCGCGACATCCTCAATAGAGGCCTTGGCCGGGTGAATCAAGTCCTTTACCACCTTGTGTGGGCCTGGGGCCTTCACCTTGGGGTGAGGGTTACCGCCTCGTTCCCCCTCGGCCGGATCCTTCGAGCTTGTCCGGGGCCTCTCCAGAAGCTTTGCCGGGTTCTCGGCCTTCCTCTTCCCTGAGCCAGAACGTTGGCTCGTGGTTGATGGCGCTGGAGAAAGTGCGCCCTGCCTGGCAGCCGAGGAGCCCGACTGTTCGCCGCGGCACCCTCACAGGACTTAGAAGACCACTCGGACTACTTCTCACCTGACGGGCTCTTTCCTTCCAGCCAGTTGGAGAGACGAAGGCGTCGGTCCCTTATGGTCCGTTCCGACATGTTCCTGCAAAACGCAGTCCTTCTCCACGTGCATTTTGTCCTCATGAAGGCAGTAGAGACATTTCGAGTGCTCGTCCTCCTTGAAAACATTCTGCAGCTGGCATCCAGGACAAACCCTGAATAACTTTCCGGGCGTCGAGCTTCCTTTCTCCTGGGCTATGTTCGGGTAGGCCGCAGAAACTTCTGGAATCCTCCAAGAAGCGTAACTCGACGAAATCTTCACCCTTGAGTGGCGTAGAAAAAAATCCGACACGGATCCCCGTTAATCGGATGTAGAGACGGTGGAGCTTGAGGCTCTATTAGACCGAAAATGAGAAATTCTCTTTGAAAAAGCGCGAAAACGCAGCAAAAGCTCGAGAGCTAAACACGAGGACTCCCAACACTTGAGCGTGCTGTGAAAATCTGAGGATGGCTGCCAGAGGCGGGGTTTAGGGAGAGGGCAGGCATTGGCTGGGGGAAGTATGAGACAGAGACCAGTGATTGGTTACTACTGAGAAAGACAGATCAGAAACAAAACTGATACTGATTTTTTCTTTACCGAGGATTCCCGGCCTGACTGGGAATATTCATGAGCATGTGAATCCATGCCAGACCCCATGCTGGAGAAGAGGTCAGCCAGGCCAAGCCCGGTGTAGGAGGGGGTGCTTTAAATAATTGCACCGACATAGATACAACTTCATACTCAATTTACGGGACGCATTTGACCCTTGCTTAGTTACGTCTTTCACATTTTTCAACTTCTTCTTTGACTGTTTCTTCCCCAATCACTCAAACTTCCCGGCGTAGAATCCAAATCCATCACAGGTGAGCACCCAGGCTCAACTATATGCACATCAGAGAGGATTTACTCGGACACCAGGCCCGCCAGAATCGGACTTCTTTCTACAGGTGAGATAAATGTCCCACCCTCCTCACAGTAGACATTCACTATATCCCCGGCAACCTGTTCTCCCAGTTGCGGAAAAGAAGCTATCAGGTAACTTGAGCACCTCGTTTCTGGCCCTAGGTTTATTGTATTTGCAGTACCCTTAGAGGGAACCACTAGCAAGATATTACTCAGTCCCCTTTTACAGCAGCCAGCAAGACTCTTTCAAATCTTCCTTTTCAATTAACGGTCTGCCACAAGCCATGACGAACGCCTCCAGGAAATTCATTTTTGCCAACAAATCCTTTAACAGAGCACGTCATTCCAGTATTTCATAGTGCATAATATCCTGGCCCTTATCCATTGTGTTCAGAATTTGTGATAACACTGGGAAGGAAAGAATGTCAGTTGTTTGGTCAACCTGATTGATAACAGGATTTTGATCCAAGATCTCCTTTTCTAAGAATTCACAAGCCTGCTCAGAATGCTTGGCATTACGGGGTGGCTCATCAAAACTCAAACTATTTTTCCTCATATGGCAATTTGTCAGGCAATATCTGAGATGAAACCGCTGACACTTGGAGTCATTTGGTGAAAAGGGACATCCTCCCTATTGTCCCAAACTGGTCAAATAGATGAATGCTAGTCTAACGATAAGCAAACTCTTTGCCAATTCTTTGGAAATTTCTGGCGCCAATATTGATCAATCCAAAATTAGGTCAATATGCTGGCACAACAGCAGATCCTCTGTATCAATGTACGTCAAAGAGCAAGAGATGGCAGAGGTTTCCTGGGCCGGAACCTCGGTCGACTTACACTGGCCATCCGAGGCTTACCCTGAGTGAACCACGGCAGGGCCCTGAGACAGTAGACGTCCCCAGGAACTCCCGGGGAGCCAGGGTGGTCATCTGTTTAAGGTATTCTGCCTTCTTTTCCACCCATCCCACTACACCTCTGCCAATGTTCTATCGTCTGTCTGAATCAGGCTGTTTGCCCTTGTATTTTGAAATGATCTGCATTTATATCTGGCGCTACCTTTGGTGTATAGCATAGTTTCTCACACACTTCACCAGCCGCATTTTTTCTGGCCAAAGACTTATTAAAGCTTGAGCAAGGCTGGTTGCGTACCACAAGCCTCTTCTGACTATGCAGGTCATGCACCATAAATCACTCAGACTGACACTCCGCACATAGCAGACTTGACCAATATTGAAACAGTACCTTAATAGTTACTGCAGTCACCAGCTGCCTGACTGCCCAACTGCAGTAATTAACACTCTGCTCACACATGCATGCTTCTACTTCGGCTTGTAGAATTTGTTGATGTTGTAAAAGAATTATCCTGAGTCTTAGTGGATGATTGCAGTTGTCCTTTGAATTCCACGCAATACCCATATATTACTGTCAACAACTCCCACTTGTCCGATGCGACTCCCCCTTCCATAGGTGGGCAAATAGTGCAGTGTGACCCCCCCTACTGTGGTGATATGAGAGGACCTGAAGGAGTGAGACATTGCTTGCTGGGCGGGGCCGAACCTAGAGTGGCTTGGCCTCTACCTCTGCTAGGCCCTCTTCTGAATTGTCTGGGAAAGAAATATTGGAATGTAGACAATTGTCTCTGGTTGATATTCCATGAGCTGGAGCCTGCACCTGAGGTATAGCCAGACTGGCTGAGGATCTTGTGTAACCTTGACTACAAAAACTATGGCGATTGGATAAGGAACCTTTGTTCAAAGTATTTATTAGAAATGTGTCCCAAAGTTGTAAGTGTTGTGTGCTCCTTCTTTGCAGTTTATAGAGCATCATCTACCTCCTTACCAAATAAGACATTACCCTCTACAGGTATGTGTAGTAGTGTGGCTTGAGTTTCAGATTTAAAACCAGGATCTCTTAGCCACACATGCCTTTTGATTAATGTACCTTCTGCCTCTGTCCTACCAGCAGTGTCTGTGGCATCGAGTGTGTTCTTGATAAATTAAGTGTTACTCACCGGAGTGACTAACGTACTCCTAGTCCATAGTTCCCTTTCCTGCATCCTGTATGGGCATCCCTCACTAGGGACGTGAACAGAACCTTTTTACCAGAAAAATAACACTTTCCCTTTAAATTTATACAGACATAGCCCTGGGGGCATGCACTCCCTTAACCCTGCCCACCAGGACCACACTTCAGTCCCCTTTGACACGCCAGCTGTATTAAACTGCTCAACCTCTCTGCCCTTTATTAGGGGGGAGGAGGGGAAGGATGGTGGGATGTATTATGGAAAGGGCACTATGGACTAGGACGACGTTAGTCACTCTGGTGAACAACACTTAATTACTCCTACATCCTGTCCCTTTCCTCGATCCTGTATGGGCGACTACCACTGATACAACGCCCTTCGTAGGAGAGCTTGACACTCTAGGCAAACAGATTACGAAGGACAGCCTGGCCAAATGCTACATCAGCCCTGGCACTGGTATCCAGACAATAATGCTGCAGAAGGCCGATTGGGTGACCCATGTAGCCGCCCTGCTAATCACCTGACATGGTACATGCCCTTGAAGGCAACAGCCGCTGCCTTGGCCCGGAGGGCGTCAGCGTGCATGCCCCTTGGTGATTCCTTGTGCTGAGCCCTGTATGCCTCCTGGATGGCTGCAGTCTAGCTATTGAAGCTTTGGACGCTTGCTGTGCAGGCCTTAACCCGCTATATGTGACTAATAAGGCAGCCGTCTTGCGAAAGGCCTTGGTTCTGTCAAGATAGAATTTGAGTGTTCTACTGACGTCGAAACAGTGAAGAGCCTCCTAAGCATCTTCCCTTGGGGTTTGTAAAGAAAGTGGGGAGCACAATATCTTTGTTAATGTGGAAGGAGGAGACCAACCTTAGAAGGAACCTGGGATGAGTGTGGAGAACAACCTTGTCCCGATTAAACAGTGTAGGGCTCGGAAGCCACAAGGGCCCGAATCTCGCTCTGCGACCTGAAATAAGCCTAATTAGTAGCGCTGTGTTGGGCATGACCATTTTGATGTCCACAGTGGTCATGGGCACGAAAGGTTTATGCACAAGTGTGCCAAGTACAACGTTAAAATCCCAGACTGTGCGGGAGTTAACAGGTGGGTACAGACTGGTTAACCTGACGAGATGTCCTTTCACTACTCGGTTGACAGAAGAGAAAATAAACTTGTCAGAGTTCCAGTATGCACCAAAGGTTGCTAGGTATGTCCAGCAGGTGTCGACCTAGACCCCCCGGTCTGGCTAGGTGCGCCGAGAAAGACAACACCTAGTCTGGTGAGCAAGATTGAGGGTTCACACCTTTTTCCTTTGACCAGAAGCAGAACCTGGTCCATTCGTTTTTGTATTGTTCGAGTGGTTTGACTCCTGGTTCCCTATATGATTTCCAGGTTGTCCCAAGACAACCAGAGATGTTGAAGAGTTACCTGCTCAAGTACCAGGTGCACCCTACCATTTTAAAATGTTCTTTTTGTTTACCCAACTTCCCTTGGGTCAGATGGGCACATTAGTCTGCCAATCTGCCCCCAGAGTGCCCAAAACCTACTGCCCCATCCATTGGGGGTGTACCACATGCAGCCCTTCCTAAGAGCCCCAGGGAGGGCTGCATGAGACCCCCCACCCCATCTATTTGGGGTGGGAGAGAAGGCCACCAGAAAACGTGGGACAAGCCACCCAATGGATGGGGCAGTAGCTTTAGGGCACCCTGGGGGCAGATGGGCACACTAATGAGCCCATCTGAGTTAGGAGCCTCTTTGAGGATGGTTACCTTCACCCCTGGTACTTCCTCATCATACTCTTTCTCCTCCTCCGACTCAGAGTAGAATAGAGACTAAGATTCAACAGAGGACCTTTGAACTGGAGCAGTCTGTTCAGCATGAGACTGCTACATCACATCAGAAGGCATTTCTGTTAACGAGGGGAGCAGACCACATTTGCCACTTGCACACAACCGCAACATGTTCCCTAGGTCTCCTCCCAGGGAGTATTTTTCATTTAACTAGGACTTATAAAAGCACAATAGGTGACTGCTAGCACTTGTTTCATCGCCTACAGCAATTCTGCCCCCCGCGCCAATAGCAATGGCATCAAAAGGTTCTGCTTCTTTTGCAATATCGGCCGACACGAGTGGCATAATAGTTACATTTTATTCCTAAGAGGGATATGAGGCTTGTGTTGGGGCACTGGACCCCTCCCTTGAACAAGCACTTTTACACCTGGCCTGCCGGCGAGAGAAGGGGCGAGAGAAGGGGCGAACTTGAAGCTCCCCATGTCCGTTAAGCTGCTCTGCACTTGTAATTCAGGGCAGCCAGCTCGGAGTCGTACCAAGAATTGCACTTTCTGGCAGGCTTCAGGCAGATCCGCATGACAGGGGCAAGGATATCAACAGTGTTAGAGATGAAAGTTGGAGTGGGCTGTGTCAGGATGGGAGTCGGCCACAGGAGTAGGTGGAGGCAAAGTCTGCCACTGCCACTCTCTTCATGGGTCGGATGACCGAAGGATGGTGGCAGTGCTGGGCGGGCCACTGCCAGGTGAACAGGAAGCTTCAAGTGAAAAGAGAAAAGAAAGTGATCAGTCCAGGAGAGAGGAGTAGTGAGAGGGTTAGAGAGGGATGTCAGAGGAGATGACAGCATCTAAGGGGTGTCCAACAGAGTGGCTCAGACCAGAGGGTAGAATGGAAAGGTAGAGAGAGAGTTGCAGAGGTTGCAGAAAAGCCCTGAGGTGTTGGGAGAGTCCAGGTGGCTGTTGAGATCTCCAAGGAGGAGAAGCTGGGAGGTAAAGGAGACGAGAGAAGAAGTGGGGTCAGCCTATTCAGAGAGTAAGAGGGTGGCCTGTAGAAGGTTACCAGGGTCAGAGAGGAGCCACGAGAAACAGAGCCTAGAGACAAGGCATTCGTGAGCAGAGGATCTTGTAGCCCACAGGGAGAAGCGTGTCAAAACTCGTGACAGAGCTGGCCTTAAACCATGTCTCAGTAAGAGCGAGAATACCTACGTCCAGCAGTTCAAGGAGGTGGAATATGTCAGAGGAGTGTTTGACAGCAGGCCGACAGTTTATAGTAGCAGTATGGAGCAGGTTGCCACTTTTGAAAGACTTCCAGGGAGGGGATAGGGGTCCCCAACAAAAGTGGCAGAGGAGACTGGGAGGTAGAGAGGAGGCGGCAGAGGAGCCAAGTAAGATGTGGATGGCAGAAGGGCTAGAAAGGTGGCAGCCAAGAGAGGCAGAGTAGCCAGGAGAGTGGCATCTGGCAAGGGAGGCAGAGGACGAGGAAGGCAAGGGAGCCAGGGGAGCCAAAGTAGTGGAGGGAGGGGGTGGCAAGGGAGATAAATAGGTAGATGGCAAGGGAGCCAAAGTAGCTGAGGGATGCAGTGGCATGGGAGCCATGGAGGAGGGTGGCAAGGGAGCCAGGGTGGTGGAGGAAGGTGGCCAAGGAGCCGGGCGCAGGGGTAGCCAGGGTGGCACAAGGGAGAATGGTGATTAAGCGAGGGAGGTGCCTATCGAAAAGTAGAAGATTGGGCTGAGGCCCTTGTGCCAGGATGGTACCATTGAGATAGATATTAAAGGAACAGTGCGCCCAAAAATGTTATTGTCTCGATCATTAAGGCAAGTTGTTATAAGCATACGGTGATGGATCGAAAAAAAAAAATACTATGCATCTTACCTTAGTTTTCCTCTGTTACACATGCAAAAACAATGTGTTGGCCGCAGCCATCTTGTGCTAATCTTATCTGTTGATGCATTGGCCCAAGTTCAAGTGCGCTCGCTGCAATAACTCATATTACCCGCCCCTGAAGCTGACATCACTAGACGTGCTCTGCCCTTTCCACAATGTCAATGCACGTCTCATTTCAATGTTCTCTGTGTGCAAGTTATGGATGTATCTCCATGGAAATGGCAGGAAGCTGCTTTCCTCAAATAGTGTAAACAGACGCTTTCTGATCAGGCAACTCTCTGGTTTCTTTGTCAATAGTTTCACTGTATTTAGTTTAGATCACCCGTGGCTCGTTTCTGCTCGGTTGAGCTATCTTACTAGCACAAAGCCCCTGCGAACCGTTACTTACAGTAGCAGAACTGATTTCACTTGTTACTTGCGTTTTGGTTATATCTTTGTCATACAATGTCAACAATACAGCCCTACCAGTACGAGTATCAAAGGAACTAATGGAAAGAGAAGGCTGCAGAAACAATGGGGAAATCAGACAATTTGCAAGATCCATCAACCGAGCATTAGCCGCAGCCGAGTCGCATGGGAAACAGGGTGGGTTTATATGGCAGATGGGAACCATTGGGATGGAGGCAGAGTGGGTGTCTATGAACATGTCACCCATTCAGACACTTGTGTAAGCCTTTACAAACACCATGAGATTTACCTTGAGAACATCTGGGAATCTACTAGGTATATCGTCATCAAGTTACCTGTTCACCGGATACTTCTTCCTCTGCTGCTGAATCTAATCATCTGTTTGCAAAAGTAAGGGTAAGTCAACTAATTACTTCCTTATGTTCATCGAACGTTACTATGAACGTTTGTGTCGATTTCAACCAAATGTACCCAGGATTTTAATTTTCATGTATCTCAAAGACTTATGCATTACCGATTAGTTCAGGAATTTTCTTCGAGAACTACCACAATTCATCACTGAGTTATAGTAGAATGTGCAGTATAACAATTGTATAATAAAGTTGTCGTAGAGTTCACTGGACTAGGTCACACAGCTTTTCTGTCTTTATTTTAATTAAACTTTAAAGACAACTCTCTGGTACAAATTGCTTTATTCACATTCATCCAGTATTATTCATGCTAATAGTTCTTATTTTTTTATATAGCTCTCACGCACTTTAAGAACCCCATCATGTGTAGTTGTCGGTTGTACTTCTGCAAGCCACACCAAAGTTCAGGGCACTATCCTGAATGTATTCCCAAAGGATATTGAATAGGAAGATGGCTTAGAAATTCCGGTTGTAAAGTAGACTAGATTGAAATTAGGGCCCAGGAAATCTTGGCCACGTGAGGGCCAATCGATTCCCCGTCTGCAGCCTGCACTTCACAGAGGATATCTACGACCAGTCAAGGTACACAAAAAAAGTTGGACTGCAAGTTCTTCCTAAATTGCTTCCATATGCCATCCCAACTCAATTTCCGCCTTTCAGCTGGTGATGTGAGTAGTGAACGTTGAGGTTGTTATGTTTGTTGGAATGTAGGACGATTAAGTATTATCTTTCATCTGTTTATCTACCTCACTGTTCTATTACTCCGTTTTCCATAGTCACCGGATTCAACACAAGTGTCAAATATTTCATCTTAGTATACTTCATCTTTCCTCGCTTTCTGGAGCCTCTAACCAATAAATGTGATCCTTGATGAAAACTTTCACAGTGCCCCTTAGAAATTATGTTTGGGAAATGTGTTGGTTGACATATCCTTCTTCACTTGGAGCACATTGATGGAAGAACAGACCCTCGCAAACGACGAAACCAACGACACGCCTTCTATCCCAATGGTAAGCCCTACCGACCTGCACAAAAGAAAATGTTATAGCGTCGCAAAAGTCCACTTTTCAAGTACTAATTTTCCTTTTCCACTGTACTATTTTCGGACATTGGGCTGAAAATGAAGGTACAAGATTCTGCATCAATTTCTTTCCAGAGTCAACATCAACCCCATACACATACCAAGTAACTATATTACACTTCTCTTTGTTTGCGATTGAACTACTTGCATGTGATATGCTTTCAATGTAAATTTATCAAAATGTAGTATGTGCAGTACTGGCTATTTGAAGTAAGTGGCAGATATGAGTTTGTGTACGTGTGTACCATCGCATGCATTTCAGTATGTACCTTCTTCTGCATTGCATTTTATGTTTCATTTCGCCTTTTAATCCGTATTAAAAAAGTGCTGTATTATAGGTGGATGGTGGAACTTCAACTGCTATCTTTCTCCTTTGGAAAAGGTCCACAGCTAGAGCCATTTCTATTCACAATTCACTTCAAGAATCATAGTATATCCAACATTGGATATACTTTGAGACATAAATGTATGGTTTAACATTTTTCTGATTTTGGTAGGAATGTTGCACTCGGCCCCGCAGCCCCCCCCTTCCACCTAATGCAGGACAGTTACCAAGGACACATTACAAAGCAAAATACGTTGCAAGACAACATTGTATCACTATGTTTTACAGGGTGACCTCAAATCCAGTCCATGTTTGATCTTGGATGGATATCAGGTGAAATATGAACTGAATGTTATGATCAAGTGACATACACTCGTTTCGAGGTTTTATCCATATTAATATTCCATTTGTGTTGCAACAGCAACCTTAACAGTGTATGGTTCAAAGTCTATGTAAAATACTTAGCTTGGAGGTGCTCTGTCAAATGCAAACATTTATTGTGCACTTTGGCTGACGTATTTTTTTGTATATTACTGTATTCAAGGAATGTACTCCAAATGTAGACTTAGAAGAGGCACATGGAACTGAGGTATACATATATGAAGTAAAATTGGGAATCACATTGCATTATGAATATATTTTAATTATGTCGCTATCTTTTTCCAGTCCATCTAGTTTTCGATTTTTAGATATGTACATGTTTGCTTTGAAATTAAATTTGCTGTATTCAAACCATATCAAATTTTTTTTGCAGCTTTATGTCGCCGTCTGCAAAGAGAAGGCCACTGTTTCAAAGCAAATCAAGAAACCAAGGTTAAAGAACGTACCAGTTTGTTTTGCACAAGCTTTTGAGCAGATGTTTTAGTCTTTGAAGGTTTTCAGTTGTATTACATCCAACCAGCTAGACTTCCTAGCTATTACAGAGACGTGGCTCCACAAAGCAGCCAGACCTGCCCTTCTCCTTAGCTGTCCCGGTAAACTTCACAATCATTAGACAAGACAGAGATACATCCAAAGGGGGTGGGTTAGCATGCATCTGCAAATCCAATTTAGACAGAGTGACAGAATTCAGGCCACTTCCCTGTGCTGTGCTACTTTCAGCCAAGTTTGGTCTATCCCCTTCTTGTACTATTACCTTGCATCTAAGTCTACAGACCACCCAGGCCATTAGGGACATTCAAAGAAGACATAACCCTCCTAAACACCAACACTAAACCTGGGTCCTAAATTATACTTGGTGACTTCAATTTAGGCCTAAACTACCCCAAGGACGCCAATGCTACTATCCGAGCAAATACTATCACTGAAGCAGGCCTTACTATTAGGAATAATGGACCTACTCACATCAAAGATCATACGCTGGATTGGATCGCAGATATCAACTCTACTTCCTGTCCAACTGCTACTGAACCTTGCGTATGGACAGACCACTACTTGATCTCGTTCACCATTCAAGACCACAATATAACGCAGCTAAGCCTTTGGCCCCACTGGCCCAAACTAGATATAAAAAGAACATAACAGTCGCTAACCTCTTACCTCCGATCCATCCTAGAACTAATCCTATCCACTTACCTGCCGACCCAACACACCTGGTTGATTTATACAATAATACAATCAACTCAGCTATTGACGCCATTGCACCATTGAAACTCAGCAAAGAAAAACCTTTAGCTCACCCAGAGCCTAAAAGTCCTATACAAAGAGAAAAGACAGGCTGAAACCAGTTGGAAAAAGAACCCATCTGAACAGAATAAAAATCTTCTCATCTCCCTCGCAGACGGATACAAAAAATAAATTATTCAAACTAAAAAAAGAGACATTCAATGAAACAATCAAAAAAGCCAATTAGAGTACAAGGTAAATCTTCTCCATACTAAGAATTAGAATCCCTGATTGCTCCCAACGACTCGTATTAAAAACAAAACAGGGTGTACCGACATCCAAAATGCCCTATGCAACAAAATTTCCATGCTCCAAGATAAAATCACAGCCAAAAAAAACTACACAGGATTGTCTTAGTAACACAAGAAGCCATCTTGCAAGAAATTCAAACAAACCTTGCAACCAGTGCAAATTTAAATCCATCTCAACAATTGAGGCTTAAAAATCATCATCACATCCCTCAAACCCTCACGGTGTCTTGGGGACACTTGTCCAGCACCAATCATTAAAGAAGCCATGAAGGACCTAGCTCCTTTCATCACCACCTTCATTAACCCCTCTTTCAAATCCTGCTCAGTTTCCACCAACCTTAAAGACGCCTGGGCACTACCCTTATTAAAAAAAGCTAATATGGACCCCAGCATAACCACCAACTGTAGGCCAATCACTACAGTACCGTTTCTCCTCAAAATCTTGGACAGAGCTGCTTATCTACAGATTCAATCTTATCTGGAGATCAATAACCTATTAGGCACCCGCCAATCGGGCTTTAGGCCGAGACACAGGACTAAGACACCCTTCTTGACCTGAAGAACCAACTGGATGAGTGGAAAGACAAAGGAGAAGCTTCCATTCTTCCCCTTTTGGAACTTTCCGCTGCATTCGACCTGGTCAACCAAAAAGTTTTGTGCAACCACCTTAAATCAGCTGCCCACTTCTCCAAGGATGCCACCACTTGCATAAATCCCTTCTTAGATAACAGATCCATCAGTGTTTTCTCACCATCCTCAGCAGCGGACCCAGTACCTATCAAATGCAGTGTACCACAGGGATCCTGTGTCTCCCTCACGTTGTATGATATATTTACCAAGCCCCTCTTCCATATACTTGACAATCTGGGAGTCTCATATACCAATTATGCTGACACCCAGATCCTCATTCCTATCCAAAGAGATTATGACAAAGATGTAGTATTGATCAATAAAATGTACTTAATTATACAAACCTGGATGGCCACCCATGGACTATGTCTAAATGACAAAAAGACTGAGCTCTTAATCATTGGGTCCACCAATAGGTTGAGTAAACTCTCTCTTCAATAAAACTCTGTCACTATCGATGGAATCAAGATCAAAGTCGCTCAGGAAGTAAAAACCTTAGGTTTTTACTTGGACTCTGCTCTCAACCTCAATAAGGAACAAGTTACTTACCTGTAACTGTTGTTCTCCAGCATGGGTCTGGCATGGATTCACATGCTCATGAATATTCCCCGTCGTCAGGCTGGGAATCCTCGGTAAAGAAAAAACCAGTATCAGTTTCGTTTCTGATCTGTCTTTCGTAGTAGTAACCAATCACTGGTCTCTGCGTCATACTGACCACAGCCAATGACTGCCCTCTACCTAAGCACCGCCTCTGGCAGCCATCTTCAGATTTGGAAGCATGTGAAGTGGCAGTATGACCAAGTGAAGAGCCGCCGAGGGGTAGGCGGGAGGGTTCGCATGTGAATCAATGCCAGACCCATGCTGGAGAACAACAGTTACAGGTAAGTAACTTGTTCCTTCTCCAGCATGGGGTCTGGCATGGATTCACATGCTCATGAATAAAGAATACATAGCAGTACACACATGCACAACCACGGGAGGTGGCAAAGGCTCAACATTAAGCATCACATCAAACTCAACATTAAGCATCTTACCTCCTCACCAGGCTCACCTCAGGCGAACAGGTTGCGCAGCACTGCTTGGCCGACCCTGGACTCCTCCCTGGAATCCCGATCGACGCAGTAGAATTTCGTGAAGGTGTGCGTCGACCTCCACGTAGCAGCCCTACGTATGTCCAGCAGGGGCACACCAGAAAGGAACGCCGTGGTAGCTGCGACCGCTCTGGTGGAATGGGCTCTCGGACGGCCAGGCAGCGGTCGGTTTGCCAACCAATGACAGTACATGATACAGCCGGAGAGCCATCTGGAAATGGAAGCCTTCGAGAGAGCCTTCCCCTGATTGACAGGTCCAAAGTTCACAAAGAGTTGTGACGTCTTCCGAAAACACTTCGTGCGGTCCACGTAGAACTTCAGCGCTCTAGCCACATCCAGCGAGTGCAAAGTCCTCTCAGCCGGCGACAAAGGCGACGGGAAGAACACAGGCAACACCAAGGGTTCGTTGAGATGGAAGTCCGACGGTACCTTGGGCATGAAGGAGGGGTGCGTCCTGAGCACTACCCTCGTGTCGTGAAAAGTCAAATACGGGGCCTTGCAGGAAAGGGCCTGGATCTCTCCCACCCGTCGTGCGGAGGTGATGGCCACAAGAAACGCTGTTTTCCACGACAGAAACTTCAACGGGGCCGAGTGCAGAGGCTCGAACGGAGGTCCCATGAGCTTGGTCAGCACCACGTTGAGCTCCAACGCCGGGGCCGGAGCCTTCACCGGCAGGAACGATCTGAACAGTCCCTTCATGAACTCTTTCACCAGACGATGAGACCACAAGTATGTCCGCCCCGTGGTTCTGGTGTATCGGGAGATCGCAGCAAGATGAATCTTGATGGACGCGTGTGCCAGTCCAGCTTTGGCCAGCATCAGCAGGTACGGCAGTACCTGGGGAGCCGTAATCCGTAGAGGGTTAATCTTCTGTGCGTGGCACCAGACAGAGAACCTCTTCCATTTGTGTCCGTAGCATTTAAGAGTCGAGGACGCCCTGGCCTTTGCAAGAACCTCTCTGCAGTCGGCTGGTATGTCGTATCCTCCAAACTCTAGCGTTGCAGGAGCCAGGCCTGGAAGTTCAGCGATTTCGGGTCGTGGTGGAGGATGGCGCCTCCTTCACTGGAGAGTAGATCCGCGTCCACCGGCAGCTTGATTGGCGGGGACGTTGACAAGTCCAGAAGGTCCGGGAACCATATCTGCCTCGGCCACGCAGGTGCGACGAGGATCATCCTGCACCGTGACCTCTTGAGCTGGTTGACGAGCCGGATTAGCAGTGGCAAAGGAGGGAACGCGTAGAGGAACAGGCCCTCCCAGGGGAACGAGAAAGCATCGCCCATGCTCCTCGCCTGGGGAAACCTGCTGGCGAACCTCCGGCACTTGGAGTTCGTCGCCGTCGCGAACAGATCGATCTGGGGTGTACCCCACCATCGGAAGAGGCGATCCACTAGATCCTGCCGTAGTTCCCACTCGTGGCACGAGCGCAGCTCCCTGCTGAGTGAGTCGGCGATGGTGTTTTTTATCCCTGCCAGATGAAACGGCACCAGAAACATCCTTTGGGCGACGGCCCAATGCCACAGGTCCTGCGCCTCCTTGGACAGTGCTGGGGACCTGGTTCCGCCCTGTTTCCTGATGTAAAACATGGTGGTGGTGTTGTCGGTGAAGATCCTCACCACCTTGCCCTTGAGGGACGGAAGGAAGGACCTGAGGGCCCAGAACACTGCACGGAGCTCCAGGACGTTGATATGGAGGGACTTCTCCGTCGGGAGCCAAAGGCCTCTCGCGTGCAGATTTTCGGTGTGCGCTCCCCACCCTTCCAGGGAGGCATCCGTGGTCACTGTCTCCTGGTGGTCTGGGGTCTGGAAGTCCATGCCCGCCGTCAGATGCGCGCGGGTGCCCCACCACCGGACCGCTCGGCGGAAACTCTCGTCGAGTGTGATCCTCTCCTCGAAGCCGCCCGTCGTTTGGATCCAGCGCGCGTCCAGGAACTCCTGCAACGGGCGCATCCGGAGCCCGCACATGGGAATGAGGTAGATGCAAGAAGACATCATTCCGAGGAGGGACTTGATGGACCTCACCTTGGCCGCGTCGGAAGCCAACATCCGCTGTACCTTGCCCAGGATGGACCTGGTCCTTTCCTCCGACGGGGAGGCCAGAAGGGACACGGTGTCGAGCTTCGCTCCCAGAAACAGTGCGTTTTGCGCGGGTACCAGGTGGGACTTGGCATAGTTCACGGAGAATCCCAGGTCCGTGAGAAGTTGGACGGTCCTTGCCGTGTGCTCCACGGCGAGCTCCCTCGTCTTGGCTCGGATGAGCCAGTCGTCCAGGTAGGGGTAGACGTGGATCCCCTCGCGGCGCAGCTGCGCCGCCACCGGTGCAAGGCACTTGGTGAATACCCTGGGTGCCGACCGTAGTCCGAAGGGGAGGGCTTTGAACTGGTAGTGACGCCCTTGGACCACAAACCTGAGGAATTTTCGGTGCCCCTTTAGGATGGGAATATGGAAGTAGGCATCCTCCAAAACCAACGACGACAGGAAGTCTCCTTCCTCCAGCTGACCCAGGACGTGCTGGAGGGTGACCATCCGGAACTTCTGCGCCTTGATGAATTTGTTCAGACGTCGCAGGTCTAGGATGGGGCGCCATCCTCCCGTCTTCTTCACGAGGAAGTATCTCGAGTAAACTCCGGAGCCCCGAAGCCTCTTTGGGACGAGTTCGATGGCACCCTTCCTGAGCATCGCCCTTACCTCCAGGAGAAGCTGAGGGACGTGAAGCTCTTTCCTGGCCACGGGGGGGACGCGCGAGCACCTTCTTTGAAACTCGAGCGCGTGGCCCCGGGCTAAGGCGTCCAGCACCCAACGGTCGGTGGAGATGGACTCCCACACGCTGACGAAGCTCGCCAGCCGGCCTCCCACCGGGGTGCATCGGTGGGGGCCCGACCCCACGGTCGGTTCAATCCTGTTTCGACGAGGCTTTGCCGCCTTGACCTCCTTGGCGACGACGGCGGGGTCCGCCAGACTTGCCTCGTCCTCTGTAGGCCTCCTGAGACGAGCGGGCCGCTTGACGGTAGGTGGAGAAACCGCCGCCGGAACCTTTGGAGGCGCCCTTGCCTCCGCTGCTCCGAAAGGGCATCCGTCGTTGCTGCAGAACCCCAAGGGCCCGGGCCGTATCAGTGTCCGCTTTAATTGCCTGAAGGGAATCGTCCACTGTTTTCCCAAACAGGTTGTTCCCATCGAACGGCATGTCCAGGACTCTGGTCTGTACGTCTTGACGGAAGTCCGTAGCCTTGAGCCATCCACGCCGCCTAAGGCACACGCCGTTGCCCAACTGGCGAAACCCAGTGTCGGCGACGTTGCAATAGTGATGGCGTGGTCCGACGCCACCTCACCTTCCTGTAGGATCTCCAGGGCATCCGCCCTCTTGTCGTCCGGTAGGAAGTCCAGCAGGGGAGCCAGTTTGTACCATAGCTCCCTGTCGTAGCGGGCCACGATAGCCAAGGCGTTGGCCGCTTTAATCGTCGTCGCTGCAGACGAGATGACCCTGCGTCCCATAGTGTCCAATTTCTTTCCCTCGCCGTCCGGTGGGGAAGTCGATGTGGAGGCCGCAACCCCCCCCCCTGCTTTCTTCCTGGCCGCCGCGGAGACGACGGAGTCCGGGGTAGGCTGCGCCCGGAGGCACAGGGGGGCCGCGTCCGGGACCCGGTACTTCTTCTCGTACCGGTCTCTTCTAGCTGGCGTAGTGGAAGGGTTCTTGAGGAGGGCGAGGCCCTCATCCCAAATGTCGTCCAGTAGAGGCACCGCGAGGACCGTCTTCCTCTTGGCCTTGCGCCGTTGATAAAGGAATCCTTCCTTTTTCTTCTCCTCAGGGCAGAGTTGGAAAAGCTCGGATGCCCTGGCGATCATGGAGTGGAACGAACCAATCTCGTCGGGCGGAGAAGCCCTGGTGGGAGGTGACGACGGTAGATCCTCGTCGTATACCTCATCGTCCGTACCCGTCGCTGCCGTGTCAGTCCCCGTATCATCCCCTCGGGTGGACGGGGAGGAGGGCTGGACGGTGCGCGACGGCTGAAAAGGAGGTGGAGGGTGAATCCTTCTTTTCTTGGGCGGGGGAACGCCAGAAGGTCCCGGTTCAGGATCCCCCGACGGGAGAGGTTCCTCCGTCGGCAACGGTAGTCTCGTCCTTATCTCTGAGCATAAGGACTGTATAGCCAACAAAATGGCCGCCGAGTTGTCTTGCGGCGCTGGCAGAGGGGAATCCGACGGGCGATCAGGGGCCCCGTCGGCACCCTCGACGATGTCGTCGTCACCTGCGTCGGGATCCATCCCGACGGGCCGGTCTTCTTCCACGCCAAGGCCGTGGCTTAAGACCTCGATCAGCTCTTCCTCCGAGGTTGAAGCCGAATCTATGACGACGCCCTGCCCCCCCTTTTTCTTCCCCGCCGGGGATTTCACGGGGGTCCTATCGATGGGCACAAAAGAGGACTCCCTCCGAGGTGGCAGGGAGACTCTGAGCCCCGAGGTCGCCACCACTGGTGTAGCCTCCACAGGCTGAGCCAGGGTCGCCGCGACAGTATCGATAGAGGGCTTGGCCGGATGGATTAAGGCCTTCACCACCTTAGGTGCGCTCACCGCCTTATCCTTGAGGGGGGGGGGGACACTGCCTCGCTCCCCCTCCGATGGGGCCTTCGAGCTCGACCGGGGCCTCTCCAGGAGCTTTGCCGGGTGCTCGCCCTTCCTCTTACCCGACCCAGAGCGTTGGCTCGTGGTTGAAGGTGCCGGGGAGGGTGCGCCCTGCCTGGCGCCCGTAGAACCCGACCGTTCGGCGCTCCCGGTGCCAGCGGACTCGCGGTGCTTGGCCTTGTGTTGGACCCCCGTCGCCGGGGCGTCCTCAAAGGTCTTAGAAGACCGCTCGGATTTCTTCCTCTTCTTCTCGCCTGATGGGCTCTTCCCTTCCAGCCAGTTGGCGAGACGTTGATGGCGGTCCTTCATGGTCCGCTCCGACATATTGCCGCAAAACGCACAGTCCTTCTCCACGTGCGTCTTGTCCTCATGTAGGCAGTAGAGACAAAAGGAGTGTTCGTCCTCCTTAAAGACGTTCTGCAGCTGGCATCCAGGGCAGACCCTGAACAGCTTTCCGGGCGTCGAGCTTCGCTTCTCCTGGGCCATGTCCGGGCCTGAGAAGCTTCTGGAGTCCTCCAAAAGCGTAGCTCGACGAAATCTTCACCCTTGAGGGGCGCAGACGAATCCGACACGGGTCCCCATTGATCAAATGGAGAGTCGGTGGAGCTTGAGGCTCTTTTGACCGAAAAAACGAAGTTTTTGAGCAAAAAACGTGAAAAAATAGCACTAGCGCTCGAGAGCAATAGCACGAGGATCCCAACACATGAACGTGCGGTAAAAATCTGAAGATGGCTGCCAGAGGCGGTGCTTAGGTAGAGGGCAGTCATTGGCTGTGGTCAGTATGACGCAGAGACCAGTGCTTGGTTACTACTACAAAAGACAGATCAGAAACGAAACTGATACTGGTTTTTTCTTTACCGAGGATTCCCAGCCTGACGACGGGGAATATTCATGAGCATGTGAATCCATGCCAGACCCCATGCTGGAGAAACAAGTAAATGCCACAGCTTCTGCAACCAGCTACACTTGCAAATTGATCTACGCATGCAAACCCATTCCTGACCACTGAAAGTTGCACTACGAATGCACGTGCACTAATCTTATCCAAGTTGGATAATGGTAATGTACTATAATTGGGTACTAGCAAACACAAACTCCAGACACTCCAAAATAATGCCTTAAGATCTGCCTTAGGTTTTCCATAATCGCAGCATATCTCCCATGTGAGACTTCCTATCAACTGGTTGGCCATAAATGACAGGATTAAGTTAAAATCACTAAACCTTACCTACAAATGCCTCACCAACAAGGCACCCATATACTTGACAGAAAGATTCGCCAAACACACGTCAGAAAGACCTATCAGAAAGGCACAATCTAACAGCCTCAGAGTCCCTAATTTAAAACTAAAACAAAAACACAGGAGGCTCTAGCTTTCCAGTCATGGCGGCACAACTCTGCAATTCCATACCTGACACCTTAAGAGCATAACCCTCCTTCCACTCGAAGACAAATGTTGAGCGCTGGCTGCATTGCAGTGACCGGTGATGGTCCTGATCCATGAAATTAGGATGACCCAGAGTACGATCATATGCCCTGTATCACATAATCCATGTACATTGCTTTATATATTCTGTACCAATGCATAACCTTAATCTTGTAAAGCACCCAGATGCCTGAGGGCCTGGCGCGCTCTATAAATAAATAAACAAACAATACAACATCGTATGTTCTGTATGTGTGCAATACATTCAGCATTTTCTTCTATTTATTCTTTGAGAAGCCCAGAAGTAAGAAGAGTATAAAGTTGCAGACATAGCTTGAAACCAAAGATGTTGCTTGTCAAACAGATTTCACATTTGAGCAACAAATATCTCAGGCGCAGCGTGGCACAGTCAACAAGCAGACTAGTGATGCATTTGTCCAGTGGCCAGAACATGAATCGAATGTCACATGCGACCCTAACAAAGTCAGCCTGGACCATTGCTACTTCGTGCCAGGTCGAACACATGAAAATAAAGTGATGATGCATTGCAACTGCTTGCCGACCCCCTTCACACAACCTACACCTGCTAAAAATGTTCTACCAAAAAAACTAAGTTAGCTGTTTCTCCAATTCATGTTGAATTATCGCATCATGAACTGACAAGAGGCTGAAGCTTCAACGAAATTGACTGATGAACTTGCACAAGATCTCGACTTCAGTTTGCCAAGTCTTGAGGATCGGTCCACCACCGTCGACTCACAAAAGTATATTGTGTTCGATAGCTGCCTTATAGAGATTGACAAATGCTCGAATTTGAACATACAATCGGGGCCAAGATATGTGGGGAGCCATTGATGAATGTATCTCGTGCATTACAAGGCACCAACCTGAAAATCAAAGCAACCTGTGTCCACATCCAAAATATATTTACATGGTCTGCTCAACCAATGCCCAGCAAAGTGCCAGCTGTGAATCTACTTTGTTCAGCAGCTTTACTGTTCAGCGGATCGACTTTCAGCAAGATTTCCAGTTTGTCAGTTTGTGGGTCTTGAGTTCCTTGCTAAAATTCAATACTACAAATACCAAAGGGAATTCTTATTCCCTGCTATTAGTCATGCTTGGAATGTTGAACAGATGTCAATGGACAGTACATTCTCTGGCAAACGTTTCTGGCTAGCTGGTGACGGACAGTGTGACAGTCCAGTGTTTTCCACAAAGTACTGCACTTACCACTTTCAAGACATGGAAAATAAAAAAAATGGCAAGTTCAGACACCCGCACTACGACAGAATGTTTGTCTGTTGCCATGTAGAAACATGTTTTCATCAAATCCATTCAACTTCTGCAATCCAGGGGAACGGAAATAGACCGGATAGCCACCGACAGGCACGTTTCGATAGCAAAGGCTGTTTCGATAGCGAAGGTCATGCGAGAGCAGTTTCCACACATTGTGCATCAATTTGATGTATGGCACGTTGGAAAATCAATAAATAAAAAATGACAGCTGCTGGGAAAAAGAAGGGTTTGGAAAACCTTATAAAATTGTGTCAGTCCATCAGCAACCATCTTTGGTGGAGCTCCAAAACTTGTGATGGATCCGTGGAAATTCTACTTGAGAAAAGGCGTTCATTGATGCACCATTTTTCCAACATACACGCATGGACAGAAAACTAACATTTCCACAAATGTGCATATGGACCGTTGTCGAGGGAGGAGGAACGGAAGAAGTTGTTGGTGCCATGTTCACCTCCACACAAAGCACTTGAAAAGATTGTGTACGAGATAAAACGCTTTCGAGAGACCTGAAGGGACTCGCAGATTTCTGTCACACTGGAGATTTGGAGGTGATCCATAATATGTGTCTAAAGCAAAGGCCCAAAAGGTTGCACTTCGGCATAGATAGTATGGAGGCCAGAACGAGACTAGCTGTACTTGCCCATAACAACGTAGGGAGGGAACAAACTAGAACTTCAGGAACATTCGGGATGTTTCGCTACCACAAGGCCTTTACACAACGAGGCAAACAATGGGTGGCCAAGCCAATATACGAGGAAACAGATTTTCAATTTGTCAAAGATCTGACATTGACTTTGTTGGCTATGGATATTCATGGACTGGATGCAGATTTTGTTCCCAGCACCCATACAATGCCACAAAACATTGCAAAATAGCCTTGACCGCCAAAATCTGAACTTGTCGAAATGTGGACTTCTAGATTCAAATGATTTGTAGCTCTGTAAAATGCGCTCACAGTAACATTTGGAGGTGTTAGAAATGCCATATAATCACATTTGAACTCAAAAGAAACTAATTGAATATTACACTCCTTGGTTAACGTTGTTATATTAAATGTGATATCCTGCATCTGAGTTATTGGTTTATACTGTACCTAGTATCTGAGTTTCACTAGATCATACAAATATATTGTCCAGTTCAAACTAGTATGTGATTTCTTACATACTTAAAAAATATAACCCGACAGTTCTCTCAATACAGAGTGAATGTTGGTGCCTTTCGAAAGGCCTAGACCGATCCACTGCTCTAGACACAGTGAGCATCTGGATGAAGGTGAGATCATTGGAGGCACACCGCTCCTGGATAGCAGATAGAAAGTCAGAGACATTCAATGTTGGCTGTGTTATCCTGTGCCACCCAGGTATTCTCACCCTTCTGAAAACTGATCCGACGCCAAGGCACTCCCTTCTCGAATAGTGGAAACCAATTCTTCCTCACCTCATGCCCCTTCCTGACTTAACACAGACTTCCCAAGAAGAACCACTTTCATTCAGCGGCACGATCATGCACTTTCACCAGCTACTGCAATTTTAAAAACAAGATGACACACTGCTCGGGGATGTGCTATGTCACCTGTCTTGCATGATGGGCTGACCCAGGTGGCTTTTGGAAGGCCCAAGCACCAGTAATGACATCACACAGTGTCTAAACATGCACCGTAGATTGGTAAGACAGTGTACATAACAGTATCACATAGGGGATGGAAGGCTACAATTGTTTTTTTGCTCATCCGTCTACCGATTGCAGCGTGTGTAAACTGGGATCATCTCTCCATGTAGCGAAGGATAAGGTCTATCTAACTCTCACATGTTACATTGTGAAAGGTACGATAATATGCTAGAGCCGACTACTCAATAAACATGGGAATCCGCTTGGTTGTATGAAACCGTTCTGGAGGAGGGCGAGGTTGGTTTTATGTGAAATTTCCTTTAAGGGCTGATATACACACGTGCGTTGCAGCAACACACAATTCGTGAATGTTGACACGTTAACATGGCCTAATAGAATGGATGTTTCAAGCGCTTCTTCCTGTTCTGAAGCACTACTGCATCAATGACTTCATTTTTTTTCACATTCTTTTCCGAAAGCGAAACGTCTCCGCCTTTGAATATGACAAGTGCCTTATTGTAATTTGGCCTTGAACGCTAGGCAGCAATTGCTCTAAGGACATAAGTTGTGGGGAATAGAAAAAACAAAAAAAAAGATACCTTTGAATATATTGAGGGCGGACGTGTGTGATACATCGTACAGAGCGGTTGCTCCGACAAACTCACCATGGAATTTTCAGAAATGATGTAAATTCATGTTTACATAAAATTGTTATTGGGATTAAAAACGAGTAGGGTGCTGTATGCATAAGAACTAATTGGCAGTGGGGTAAACTTTGTCCGTGTGCACTGTGATCGCTCTTCGATCAGTAATCTTGCAAGCTTTGTTATAATGACATCTGTCCGTGGTTCAACCTAAATGGTTTCTATGTTTGTTCTTAGTTTTCACCATGTGGTTCTCCATCATATTGGGAGCTATACCTACTTCACAGGGCTCAACCTGTACGCAACTCGTGGTCATGAAGTAGTACAACATGTTTTCATTTGTTTGTTAAATATTGGTTGTTTTGCGCTTATGATTAGGTTTCAACAGCTATGAGTTAAGTTATATTAAAATAAATTACGGCTACTGAAATATATTTTCATTGTGTTTTGTTCACAGATACTTTGTACCGTACTGGTCGTCTAAAGAAAAGTAGTCACCTGTTCTCCACACCCTGGTCCTTCAGGTAAAATCAACATGAACAATATATAGATTTGACCAGTGGTAATGGGATGACACAAGCTTCTTATCTGATTCAATACATATTACAAATTGTATTAAATAATACAAATAAAGATACCTCTGTATGTCACACTAAAAAACAATGCTTGCTCAATACATAATTCACAAAGTTTCATACCTCATATCCAAATACTCACCACCCGTCATTCATACATACATACATACATAAAAACCTTGACGGCTTCCTACTTCCTAGTGCAGTATAAACAAATTGGGATGACAAGACCCTGACAGGTTTCATTTTCTGTATGTCTTTTTTAGATGTGTATTGGCTTATTCCAGTCCTTGAGGGGCAAGACATCTATACTTCGCCTTACGTCCTGAAGAAGGTCTTAAGAAGAAAAGGAAAGTATTGTCCACAGACCGACAAACGTGTCGACTTTACAAACTGTTGAGAAATTATAATCCACTGTATATGACACTATTATTACAGACAGGGTCGGAGATGTATGTGAACAAGTTACTAATTAAATATAAAGTGTAACATTTAATAATCTCTGCACTAGGAAGTAGGAAGCCATCAAGGTTTGTATGTATGAATGACGGATGGAGAGTATTTGGATATGAGGTATGAAACTTTGTGAATTATGATGTTTTGAGCAAGCATTAATGTGTTTTTAGTGTGACATACATAGGTATGTTCATTTGTATTATTTAATATGTGTAATATGTATTGAATCCGATAAGAAGCTTGTGCCATCCCATTGCCACTGGTCCAATCTATATATTGTTCACCGTACTGCTCGTGCCATAGCTTCCAGCTGATGGCTTCTTCAATCAACACTGGAGTACTGCCATAAGCAGTGTTTTTTCGATCAGCGATATGTGGGACGATCGATATGGCCCTATATGTCCATTGGCGTTTCCGGCAATAAGGAGCCACCTGTCAGCATTCCTGATCTAATAGAGAAGCAAGAGCGTTGGGTTTGAAAGTGAAAAAAATAAATGTCTTCCCCACACAGAGCAACAAGTGGGTCATTGAACTGTTTTGCTGTTGTACCATATGGCAAGACAAGGACACACAAGGACACAGAACATGGAGGATTCATCGTAATCTGCGTAGCTCGAGAGTCATGCGATGGTTGTTAGCTCTATCTTACCTGCAAAATAAAAAAAATCGTTTGTTTCCTGGAGTTTATAATTTCTTAGGAACATTCTGAAAAATAAAAGCACTTGCAACAGTGCAGACTATTGTTGATGTATTATTGAAATATTATATATGCAAATGATATTTAGGGCAAGAAAGAGAAGGTACGCGCTGTGTGAGGATATCTGTTGATCTTGTGTTTATCTTCCTGTTTCTGCGGGCGTGGGTGATGACGTGGCACATTAGGCTACGCTGGCCACAAACTTAATGAAAATAGGTGGAGCAGATCTTTCGGACAAGCGATGTCAGCTTCAGGGCAGGGCGTTTTGATTTATTGGCACGAGCGCACTTTAACTGATGGCGATCTATCCACGGAAACGATTAGCACGAGATGGCCGCACCCAACAGGTTTTCGCATGTGTAAAAGTGAGCAAAACTAAGGTAAAATGAATAGGAATTATTTTTATTATCGATCACAGTATGCTTAAAACGACATGCCCGAACGATCGGGACAATAACATTTTTGAACGCACTGTTCCTTTAATGACTCTGAAGGAATAGAAGGGGGCTAATAGGACCTCCCAGCGTGTGCCAACATTAATGGGTGAGGATCAGTAAGGAGGGAGCAGAGCGAACATATGAAGGGTCCCATAGGTCGGTTGAGGGAATGACAAAGTATGTCGGCGAGAGTCTCTCTGGCTGAAGCACTGACATAGATGCCAGTGATGGGAAGGCCTGGGTTGGAGACAAGTGTGTCCTACTTAAGCTACTGCCTACCAGACATTGGGCGAGGAGAAGGCTAGGAGATAGAGAAA
Organism: Ambystoma mexicanum; assembly: GCF_040938575.1. Taxonomy (NCBI): domain Eukaryota; kingdom Metazoa; phylum Chordata; class Amphibia; order Caudata; family Ambystomatidae; genus Ambystoma; species Ambystoma mexicanum. Next base: position 648,052,759 of record NC_090923.1, read on the forward strand.
CAGTTAGAGAAGATGTGGCAACCAAAGCCCCATAGTGGGTTTGGGAGGAGGAAGTAGGCCCTTGACAAGGCTGAGCAACGGGGCTGCAAGGGAGGGGTACAATTGGAGGAGGATGGAGACGCAAGCACAGGGATACACAAGTACAGGGAACAGGCTAAGAACAGTAGGTTACAGCAGGGTAACAACTTCTACAACAGAGTACAGAGAACAACAGAACAGTCACAGGCAATGAATACCAGAGTGGGAGCCGGCTCAGAGTACCCTACGGGGGAGAGCTGGAAGCCAGAGTGGGGGAGCCTAGAGAAGAGGAGAACGGCCTATTGGAAAAAGCACATCATGAGACCAGACCCATGGCCCAAAACAGACAGTAGGGGAAAAGTAGCTGCAGGGGTCAACAAGCGCTCACCTAGAAGGAAAAAGCAGGTGATGAGAGAGGAGTGCAAGAAAACAGAAGTAGTAGCGAAGAAACACGGTACGGCTACCCTGGAGAAGGGGCAGTCTAGTGGATGCGTGGTACACAGTGCAAGGTAAGAAATCGCATTGGAAAGGAAACTATGTGCGAGGTAGGGCAGTTAAGTAGGACGAAGTATCGGCTGCGTCCCCGCTCGCACCTTTACTACCTTGTGATTGCTGTTGGTCTACGCCTGAGCTTCATGATCGCACTTAGATAATGCATCCCGTTCCGACCCCTTCCTCGCCAAACACCTGCATCGCTCAACAGCGTGGCCTTGTCCTGCTAGGGCTTTTTCTTCTATCAGAACTAGAATGCATTTTTTGGCTGCTTTAAAACTTTCTCCACTCTGGGTTTGTGAGGCCAGGCAGGCAGCCTACTTACCCCACCCTGATGGGCAAGCACTGGTGGGCAGTGTTGAGATAGATTTCCTCAACTAGCCCTGGCGGGAGGATTTTGGGAGACCCACCTTATTATGGGGAACAGGGAAGAGACAGACTTCAGCCACACCCAATCAAGGTAAGGTAGCAGAGTGGCAAGGCATAGTCGCAGGAAGGGCCGGAGTGATCTAGGACTACGAGTCCACACAGAGCAACACCAACAATACTAGTTAGACAGTACAGAAATATACACCAACACTAATAAAACAGGTATATACACTCACCCATAGGAGATATATAAAAGCATTAGATTCATTGAACAGTGTAACACAGGTAAGTGCTTGGGTGCATTAGAGCATTAGAAATTGAAAGAAAACGACAGGATAATCCTAGAACAGCTTCCATAGCACTGATGGTTTGGGGCATTGAGACCACAAATTATCAGTTCCAAAGAAAATACTTTGGCGGTAGGCTCATGACGAGACTGGCGATGCCAGTGGTTATGGTTACAAAGAGTAAAACAGTGAAGATAACTCAAGAAATTAGACTCACTCTATCCCAGTCCTTAGGATGGTCTAAGGAAGGGATCCTTGACCAGGCCTCCACTTATACAAAGTCTGAAAAGAGTGATTTAGTGACAGGACTTAACACTCACGTAATTCTAAGGAGGACCGGCAAGTAAACTTAACCCTTAAACCCCACGCCCCCAGACCGATTTCTCCAGAGAGCGCTGCTGGTGTTCTGGAATCCATTGGGGAAACACTCTTCTGTACTTCGTCTCTTTGCAGAAGGCCCAGTGGCCATGGGTGCAGAGGTCACTTTCAGACGTGGGATTAAGTTGGTCGGTCACAGTTCTAAGGAATTGGTTCCAGAGGAACACCCAAACAAGGAAAGATGACTACATCTGCAGGCTAGACCACCTCAGGACACCTCCAGGAATTGAAGGAGTGTTGCAATGGGAGTCACCATTGCCAGGCAGAAACAGGCGTTCTTCAATGGACGAACAAAGAAGCAGGCACCAGCACAGCTTCCATTCATACAGGTATGAAAGTAGGAGCCAGCGTCTTGTTACACAAGTTGAAGATTAAGTTCCAAGGATGCACTCCGAACAGCAATGGCTGCAGTGAGATAACCCAGGGGAGAGCGGATCAGTCCACTTGTTAGTCCAGGTACACGCTTCAAAAGGCAGATCCTCAAGCAGGGATTGTTCACAATGCTCCAAGGGTTAAAGCACGGGCGATGGTCTTCTTGAGATATGCACAGATGAGCAGGGCTTCACTGGGACGGCACAGGATTTGACGCAGGTGAGCTTTAGGAGTCGTCCTCGGGTCACCAAAGGGCTGCACTTCTTCATAGGGGGTCTTTGCTCAAACAAGCTGTTGAATAGCTGCAGAAGAACAAGTTACTTACCCATGGTAACATTCTTTCGACTGGATGTTCCTCCCACGTATTCCTCATCTTATGGTATCTCCATAACCAGCTTTAGCAAAAAATTCCAGCAGGGGGCACTGTGCGTCGATACCAGTCGACTCAATGTCCCTCGAACGCCTCCGTCTCAAAGCCGACATCAATGACATAGCGCGCACAGCGATCGTTGGCTTCAGTTCCGTTTTCTACGTGTACTGGATTATCTTATGCCCAACAGTTACTCACCCTGAAAGAACTTAAATTGAAATAACAAGGAAATTCTACTGCGGGGTAGGCTGGGAAGGGCGATGCTGAATACGTGGGAGGAACATCCAGTCGAAAGAGCGTTACACATGGGTAACTTGTTCTTTGAATGGATTGCGTCCTCCCACATATTTTCCTCATCTTATGATAGACTAGCAAAGCAGTGCTTGTATTTCCAGAGGAGGGAGTCAGAATTCTCCAATCTTTAATAATAATTTAGGAGTTCCTTATTGGTCTGTGTGTACAGAATGCAACTCTGCCTTCCCAAAAACACCTTCCCAGCCTGAGGAAGAGTCCCGACTATAATGCTTGGTGAATGTGTAGACAGAGGACCATGTGGCTACTGCACAAATATCCTGAATTGGGACACCCCTCTGTAAGGCAGAAGTAGCAGCCATGCCCTGGTCAAATGTGTTCCGAGACCCTCCGGAGGGTCTTTTCCAGCTACTCTGTAGCATTCAGGGATTCCCAAGATGATGCACCTAGATAAGGTTTCTTTAGAGACCGCCGTACCCAACTTATGGCCTGTGTAACCAACAAAAAGTTGATCATCTTGTCTTAATTTAGACACCCTGGAAATGTAGACGCTATGTGCATGTCTTTGGTAAGCCTGTGTAACCTCTCCTCTTCCTTTCCAGGATGAGGGAGGATAAAAAGGTAGAATTCTTTTTTGAGTTAAATGAAACTCAATTTTTGGTAAAAAGCTAGGTTTAACCTTAAGGACCACTATCTTTAAAGAAGACTGCAAGGAGGCTTGCAGGACAAGGCTTGAAGCTCACTCACACTACGGGCTGATGTAAGAGCCAATAAAAGGATTGTCTTTAAAGTTAATCTTAAAGGACAGGAGTGAACAGGCTCGAATGGAGCACACATTAGAAATTTCACAATTCGTTTGATATCCCAAACCGGGACTTGACAAGGGACTGGAAGAAATACATTTGTCTATCCTTTCAACAACTGTATAACCAGCAGAGTATAGAAGAAAGATACAACTTCAAAGGAGCGCTTAAAAAATAGAAAGTGCTGCCAGATACTATTTAATTGTGCCAACCTGGAGCCCCAGATTAGCCAGGTGTAACAAGAATGATAACACCATAAGTGTACTGTATGTAAAAGCGTCCACATTTTTTTCCCTGCACCAGCTGCAGAATTTGTTCCAACGGCAGCGATAAGGATTTCGTTGCTGGTCTTCTGTCGAAAAACAAAATCCATTACATCCTCCGAGAGGTCCCAATCCTTATATCTCAACCTCTCAGAAACAAAGCTTGCAGGTTGAGAATCTCGACCCCTGTATGGAGAACCAGACCTTCCTCTCGCACGAGAAGATCCTTTCTTTGTGTCAGACATATTAGAGGGCAGATGGACATGTCCAGAAGGCCCAGGTACCACCTCCTCCTGGCCCAATACGGAGCAATTAGGATCATAGACTTCCCAAACATTCTCAAACTCCTGATTACTTGAGGAATGACTGGGACTGAATGAAACGCATACAGGATTTGAAATTCCCAGTCCACTACGAACGCGTCCCCTTGAGCTCCCCTTGGGCGAAATTCCCTGGAGCAGTATAGCTCGCCCTTCCGGTTGGCACTGGTTGTAGACAGATCCACTTGAGGGGTTCCCCAAAGGGCAAAGATCTCAAAGAACTTCCTGAGCTAGTTCCCACTCGTGGGAGACTGCTCAGAGCGTCCGCCGCCGTGTTCTCTCCGGCTACGTGAACGGCCAATAGGAAGATTCCTTCTTGAATTGCCCAGAACCAAAGCTGCATTGCCTCTGCACAGTGGTAGGCGACCCTACACCATCTCTCTTGTTGAGGTAGTGCATAGCCACTGTGGTGTCCGTCATTATCAGGACATTCATTCCGCGTACAGAGGGCAGGAAGGCCTTCATCGCTAGTCTGATTGCCCTCAGCACTAAAATGTTTATGTGTAGTTTGGACTTGGATGGAGACCAACAATCGCCGATTGTCAGATTGTTGGCGTGGGCTCCCCACCCCGTGAGTGAGGTGGTCGGTTACTACTATTATCTCTGGCCATGGCTGTCAAAAAGGTTCTCCCTTCAGAATGTTTTCCTGGCAGGTCCACCACAGAAGGTCTTGTGCTACTCTGCTTGGAACCTAAAGGTCTGACATACTGCCTGAGACTTGGGACCATTGAGTTCTGAGAGAATTCATTCTCAGGCAAGCCTCTGGCACCAGGAAAATGCAGCAGGCGATGAGGCTGAACAACCAAAAAAAAAAAAAGGCCGGAAGACACTGGGCACTCTGTAATTTGGTGACCATCTGCAGAATGTCTTGAGCCCTCACCTTGGCGGCGAGGCTTCCGACGAGTCTAGGACTGCCCCGATGAATTGGAGCCTTTGAGATGGTGGTATGTGGGACCTCTTGTAATTGAGGGAGAAGCCCAGTTTGTGGTGGGAATGACAGTTGGAGGAGATATGTTCCAGAGCCTGTTTGGGAGAACAGGCCCTGATCAACCAACCATCCAGGTAGGGGTAGACATGAATCCCCCCCCTCTTCTGAGACTCGCTGCTTCCACCACCTTCAACTTGGAGAAAACCCTCAGGCGGAGGTCGGAACAACGCAGAACTCGAAACTGATGAGAACCACCAACGGTGAACCTCAGGTACTTTCGGTGCTTGTGATTGATGGCACATGAAAGTAAGCATCCTGAAGGTCCAATGATACCACCCAGTCCTGGAGCAGGAGGGCCTGAAGGATCTGAGAAAGGGTAACCAACTGAACTTGTCCTTCCTGAGGAACTTTTTCAAGACTTAAGTCTAAAATGGGTCTCAAGACACCGTCCTTCTTGGGGATTAGGAAGTAAGGGGAGTACCAACCCTTGTTCTTCTCCACCACAGGTACTGGTTCAATAGCACCTTTCTCTAGCAGGATCAGGATTTCCTGCATAAAGAGCAGATCTGGCACTTTGAACGAGCTGTTCACCAGTGGATGACTGAGGCTTCTTTAGAAAGGGAAGGCAGTAACTCTGGGCAACTGTTTCCAATGCTCATGCATCTGAAGTAATACCCTGCCATTCTTGCAGGAGTCTGCCTCCCACCGCAGTCTTGTGGACTAAGGCCTTAGAGAGGTTTTGAGGCGGCTGATGCAGCGGGTGATGGTAAACTATCTATTGCCTGGGCGGTCTTAGTACCTCTTCTCCAGCCACTACACAGAGGAATCTTCTCTGACCTCAGACTCAACAGTCGGCGCCCTCTTCCAACTGAGAAGAAATAGCTAAAGGACCTGCCCCTCCAGGCCTATGCAGTGGGGCGAGGTTGCGGTTGTCCGATTGCAGCAACAAGGGATTAGGCTGCTGCTTTGGAGGGCTGCAGCTTCGAGGCCCTCGTCAGCCTTGCTTCCCAATAAATGTTTTCCGTCAAAGGGCATGTTAAGAATTCTGGACTGCACATCTGGAGCAAAACCAGACTCTAAATAAGACAAATCTGCACATTACGGTACTAACTGCCATAGCCCTGCTGATACAGTCAGCAGAGTCGAGACTAGTCTGGAGGGATTTGCACATTGCATCTTTCCCATCCTTGACAATGTTTAGAATATTTCTCTTTCTTTGCCCCCGGGGATATGTTCAGCTACCATTGCTATGCAGTCCCAAAGGGTGAAAGTGAATTTAGCCAGTGCACATGTGGCATTTGCCGATTTAAGGGTCGTACTCCCCCGCAGAGAAAACCTTTTTAACCAAAGCATCATAACGCGGTCATCTCTGTCCGGGGGAATAGTTGGGTATGCATTTTGTTTGGATGTAGAAGTGGCAGCTTGAACTACCAAACCTACGGGAGTTGGATGCTTTGTCATAACAGGGGTCACTGCTTGACGCTCTATGCTTGTCAATCTTTTATTCACTGCCGGAATTAATTCTGTTGTCTCCCAGTTTGCAGTCACTCCCTTTTGTAGGGCTAAGGAAAGGAAGAAAAGGTTCTCCTGTGGTCCCTTATCTAGAATATCCTTGAGTTTGTACTGTTCAAACAGAGGTGCAGGCCTACTCCAACCCAGATATTATACAACCCTGGACATCAGTTGTCTGTAGGATCCATCAGCATGGTCTGAGGGATCTGATCTTCCAAACTCAATTTCTGGGGAAGTGTCCAACCCACTTGCAGTCTGTAGGGTTTCTTGGAAATGTAGTACACTTGATTCCTCATACATGAAGGATTCTGGGACCCCTGGTGTCCCATACTGCAAACTAAATGGACGTGATTCATTTGAAGATGGCTCAACATCCTCATAAATTGAGGTAAGTGACTCAAAGATCTTTCCTTGGTAAAGGGGTGTATGTTTTCTAGACATCTCTCGAGGGTTTCGCAATGTTGACAATTTCGTGTAAGTCTTCAACGCCATCGAGGGCTGTGGTGTCGCTGACTTTTTAAGCACCGTCATACAGCCCTTTGGTGCCAATGGCGTTGATTTCATTTTTGAAGGGGTCTTTTCTCTACTCGAGGGAACCACTTAGGGCTCCCAAGGAGTTTTCTCCTGAACACCCGGACCCGAGGGCGCACAGGTTTTGTCGTTTGCCTTCTTTTTGTCGTGTTTGTCAACCTGAATCTCTCCCATTCAGCTGGTGGTGGGGATTTGGTTGGGCAAGTGACCCGTTCCGGGGAGGAACTCGATGACGAAGATGGTGATCTGTGGTGTCTTTTCTTCAAACGCCGTGAGGATAACGAGTGGTGTGAACCACTGCATGACCGCGATCTTTTAGCTTTCTTTCGACGAGGAGAGACATCTCGACTCGTCCGATGATTGCTTTTTTTATGGAGTCGTCGAAAGGGATTTATGAGGCCTACCTGGAGCTAACTTCCCTCTATGCTCTTTCAGGGCTTTCGCCGTCATCGATATGAAGGACCTACACTCTGAGTTGACGCCGACGACAATGCCATTCTTCATCACTGAAATCAAAGGTTTCTAGTCAAGGAACCGACACGCACAGATTTCCGAAGCGATGGCTCCCGCGGAAAAATGGAACTGAAGCAAACTGTTGCTGCGCACGCTATATACTATTCATGCCTTATATATGGAGGCCTTCGAGGGACATCGGGTTGACAGGCATCAACGCACAGCGCCCCCTGCTGGAAAAAATGTCAAAGCAGCTAAAGCTGAAAATGGAGATATCATTAAATGAGGAATACGTGGGAGGACAGTCCATTTGAAGAGCTTTTTTTTTTAATCAAACATTTGGACTGGGAGTATACTCACGCCCACCAATAGTAAGGCAGTGCACCATTGAAACAGGCAGTGGCTAGCCAGTCATGGATAGCCACTGGCCCCTTCATCTGCCTAGCAACAGACATTCAAGCACCAGGGATGTGGATTGGGACTAGACAGCCCCAGCCCACTCTGGACACACACTTCCACTTAGCCCGCAAATGTTTTTTTATCCCGGAAAGGACATTCCATATATTAGGCATTTCCTGTCTTGAGAAGGCAGGAAAAAGGCTGAAGAACCATATGGCCAAAGAACAAGCAGAAAAACCTCATGGACCAGCCATCTGAGGGTGCTAGTCTCCTTCATGAGCCATTCACGGTAAATGCAAAAGTGAACTAGTAAAATGTTCCAAAAATTGTTAAAATATCACTGCTGCCACCAGCTAGTCTTCGGCGCATTGTAAAACTAATAAAAAAGACATTATATATAAAGATACCAATTATCTTAACTGCACTTCACTGTACGGTGTTGTGTACCATTGTAACATTACAAGAAATTCACAAAGAGACAGCTGCTCGTGAGGAGCCAGGAATGAGACTCGGGCACAAGGGATTCATTGTTTTGGTCCAAGACATTTATTAAAATAAAAGGGGATGGGGAAATCCCTCTCTGTCCCTGCTCTAAGAGGCATTTCCATACCTAAAACCAAATCTAAGTCTGTTGACATCAGAATGTCTGCAGCAAAACAGACCTGTGTCCAAAGTACTATTCTGGCCCTCGCATTCTAACAAAATAAACTCTAAGGTGAAAAGGGAAATGTCTTTGCCTTTGAGAGGTTTATAAATGTAAAAAAAAAGGAAAATGTGCAACTCCACCACAAAAGTTCCAGAAGGATAGAGCTCGTTCCAGAGGGTGGTTCCTCTGGATTTCTTTTCCCCAGTTTTTTTTATTCAACAATGTCAGTTCCTTGGGTTTCTCTTGGTCAACAAAATAAATGTTCTACAAAACAACTTTATTTTTTGTCTTCATCTTGTTCGGATCCCTGGTGTACTCTCCTGCCAGGTTTCCACTCCTCTTCTCGTGATCAGCACAGCCTTTTTGCTAGACCTGTTATGTCTTTCTCAGGACTTCTTTTGGATCAGGTATTTCCCACGCAATGTCCACTTCATTGCCTGGTGTACTTCATTAACAGGGCTTTCTCTTGTGCACACACTTGCAACTGCCTGGTATACTCTCCTGCCAGTGTTTTCATATGGAACAAGTTACTTACCTGTAACTGTTGTTCTCCAGCATGGGTCTGGCATGGATTCACATGCTCATGAATATTCCCCGTCGTCAGGCTGGGAATCCTCGGTAAAGAAAAAACCAGTATCAGTTTCGTTTCTGATCTGTCTTTCGTAGTAATAACCAATCACTGGTCTCTGCGTCATACTGACCACAGCCAATGACTGCCCTCTACCTAAGCACCGCCTCTGGCAGCCATCTTCAGATTTGGAAGCACGTGAAGTGGCAGTATGACCAAGTGAAGAGCCGCAGAGGGGTAGGCGGGAGGGTTCGCATGTGAATCCATGCCAGACCCATGCTGGAGAACAACAGTTACAGGTAAGTAACTTGTTCCTTCTCCAGCATGGGGTCTGGCATGGATTCACATGCTCATGAATAAAGAATACATAGCAGTACACACATGCACAACCACGGGAGGTGGCAAAGGCTCAACATTAAGCATCACATAAACTCAACATTAAGCATCTTACCTCCTCACCAGGCTCACCTCAGGCGAACAGGTTGCGCAGCACTGCTTGGCCGACCCTGGACTCCTCCCTGGAATCCCGGTCGACGCAGTAGAATTTCGTGAAGGTGTGCGTCGACCTCCACGTAGCAGCCCTGCATATGTCCAGCAGGGGCACACCAGATAGGAACGCCGTGGTAGCTGCGATCGCTCTGGTGGAGTGGGCTCTCGGACGGCCAGGCAGCGGTCGGTTTGCCAACCGATGACAGTACATGATACAGCCGGAGAGCCATCTGGAAATGGAAGCCTTCGAGAGAGCCTTCCCCTGATTGACAGGTCCAAAGTTCACAAAGAGTTGTGACGTCTTCCGAAAACACTTCGTGCGGTCTACGTAGAACTTCAGCGCTCTAGCCACATCCAGCGAGTGCAAAGTCCTCTCAGCCGGCGACGAAGGCGACGGGAAGAACACAGGCAACACCAAGGGTTCGTTGAGATGGAAGTCCGACGGCACCTTGGGCATGAAGGAGGGGTGCGTCCTGAGCACTACCCTCGTGTCGTGGAAAGTCAAGTACGGGGCCTTGCAGGAAAGGGCCTGGATCTCTCCCACTCGTCGTGCGGAGGTGATGGCCACAAGAAAAGCGGTTTTCCACGATAGAAACTTCAACGGGGCCGAGTGCAGAGGCTCGAACGGAGGTCCCATGAGCTTGGTCAGCACCACGTTGAGCTCCCACGCCGGGGCCGGGGCCTTCACCGGCGGGAACGATCTGAACAGTCCCTTCATGAACTCTTTCACCAGACGATGAGACCACAAGGACGTCCGCCCCGTGGTTCTGGTGTATCGGGAGATCGCAGCAAGATGAATCTTGGACGCGTGTGCCAGACCAGCTTTGGCCAGCGTCAGCAGGTACGGCAGTACTTGGGGAGCCGTAATCCGTAGAGGGTTAATCTTCTGCGCGTGGCACCAGACAGAGAACCTCTTCCATTTGTGTCCATAGCATTTAAGAGTCGAGGACGCCCTGGCCTTTGCAAGAACCTCTCTGCAATCGGCCGGTATGTCGTATCCTCCAAACTCTAGCGCTGCAGGAGCCAGGCCTGCAAGTTCAGCGACTTCGGGTCGTGGTGGAGGATGGCGCCTCCTTCCCTGGAGAGTAGATCCGCGTCCGCCGGCAGCTTGATCGGCGGGGACGCTGACAAGTCCAGAAGGTCCGGGAACCATATCTGCCTCGGCCACGCAGGTGCGACGAGGATCATCCGGCACCGTGACCTCTTGAGCTGGTTGACGAGCCGGATTAGCAGAGGCAAGGGAGGGAACGCGTAGAGGAACAGGCCCTCCCAGGGGAACGAGAAAGCATCGCCCATGCTCCTCGTCTGGGGAAACCTGCTGGCGAACCTCCGGCACTTGGTGTTCGTCGCCGTCGCGAACAGGTCGATCTGGGGTGTGCCCCACCGTCGGAAGAGGCGATCCACCAGATCCTGCCGTAGTTCCCACTCGTGGCACGAGCGCAGCTCCCTGCTGAGTGAGTCGGCGATGGTGTTTTTTATCCCTGCCAGATGAAACGGCACCAGAAAAATCCCTTGGGCGACGGCCCAATGCCACAGGTCCTGCGCCTCCTTGGACAGCGCTGGGGACCTGGTTCCGCCCTGTTTCCTGATGTAAAACATGGTGGTGGTGTTGTCGGTGAAGATCCTCACCACCTTGCCCTTGAGGGACGGAAGGAAGGACCTGAGGGCCCAAAACACTGCACGGAGCTCTAGGACGTTGATATGCAGGGACTTCTCCGTCGGGAGCCAGAGTCCCCTTGCGTGCAGATTTTCAGTGTGCGCTCCCCACCCTTCCAGGGAGGCATCCGTGGTCACTGTCTCCTGGTGGGCTGGGGTCTGGAAGTCCATGCCCGCCGTCAGATGCGCGCGGGTGCCCCACCACCGTATCGCTCGTCGGAAACTCTCGTCGAGCTTGATCCTTTCCTCGAAGCTGCCCGTCGTCTGGATCCAGCGCGCATCCAGGAATTCTTGCAACGGGCGCATCCGGAGCCTGCACATGGGAATGAGGTAGATGCAGGAAGACCTCATCCCGAGGAGGGACTTGATGGACCTCACCTTGGCCGCGTCGGCCACCAACATCCGTTGCACCTTGCCCAAGATGGTCCTGGTCCTCTCCTCCGACGGGGAGGCCAGAAGGGACACTGTGTCGAGCCTCGCTCCCAGAAACAGTGCGACTTGCGCGGGCACCAGGTGGGATTTGGCGTAGTTCACGGAGAATCCCAGGTCCGTGAGGAGTTGGACGGTCCTTGCCGTGTGGACCACGGCGAGCTCCCTCGTCTTGGCGCGGATGAGCCAGTCGTCCAGGTAGGGGTAGACGTGAATCCCCTCGCGGCGCAGCTGCGCCGCCACCGGTGCGAGGCACTTGGTGAATACCCTGGGTGCCGACCGTAGTCCGAAGGGAAGGGCTTTGAACTGGTAATGACGCCCTTGGACCACGAATCTGAGGAATTTTCGGTGCCCCTTTAGGATGGGAATGTGGAAGTAGGCATCCTCCAAATCCAACGACGATAGGAAGTCTCCTTCCTCCAGCTGACCCAGGACGTGCTGGAGGGTGACCATCCGGAACTTCTGCGCCTTGATGAACTTGTTCAGACGTCGCAGGTCTAGGATGGGGCGCCATCCTCCCGTCTTCTTCTTCACGAGGAAGTATCGCGAGTAGACTCCGGAGCCCCGAAGCCTCTTTGGGACGAGTTCGATGGCGCCCTTTCTGAGCATCGCCTTTACCTCCAGGAGAAGTTGAGGGACGTGAAGTTCTTTCCTGGCCACGGGGGGGACGCGCGGGCACCTTCTTTGAAACTCGAGCGCGTGGCCCCGGGCCAGGGCGTCCAGCACCCAACGGTCGGTGGAGATGGACTCCCACACGCTGACGAAGCCCGCCAGCCGGCCTCCCACCGGGGTGCTTCGGTGGGGGCCCGACCCCACGGCCGGTTCAATCCTGCTTGGACGCGGCCTTGCCGCCTTGACCTCCTTGGCGACGACGGCGGGGTCCGCTAGACTTGCCTCGTCCTCTGTAGGCCTCTTGCGACGACGAGCGGGCCGCTTGACGGTAGGAAGCGAAACCGCCGCCGGAACCTTTGGAGGCGCCCTTGCCTCCGCCGCTCCGAAAGGGCGTTCGTCGTTGCTGCAGGACTCCAAGGGCCCTGGCCGTCTCAGTATCCACCTTGATGGCCTGAAGGGAATCGTCCACTGTCTTCCCAAACAGGTTGTTCCCGTCGAAGGGCATGTCCAGGACTCTGGTCTGGACGTCCTGCCGAAAGTCTGTAGCTTTGAGCCATCCACGACGTCGAAGGCAAACGCCGTTGCCCAGCTGGCGGAACCCAGTGTCGGCGATGTCCGTCGCCACGGTGATGGCGTGGTCCGACGCCACCTCACCTTCCTGCAGGATCTCAAGGGCCTCCGCCCTCTTGTCGTCCGGCAGAAAATCCAGCAGGGGAGCTATCTTGTACCAGAGCTCCCTGTCGTAGCGGGCCACGATAGCCAAGGCGTTGGCCGCTTTAATCGTCGTCGCTGCCGACGAGATGACTCTACGTCCCATAGCATCCAATTTCTTTCCCTCGCCGTCCGGCGGGGAAGTTGATGTGGAGGCCGCACCCCCCCCCCGCTTTCTTCCTGGCTGCCGCGGAGACGACGGAGTCCGGGGTAGGCTGCGCCCGGAGGCATAGGGGGGCCGTGTCCGGGACCCGGTACTTTTTCTCGTACCGGTCTCTTCTAGCTGGCGTCGTGGAAGGGTTCTTGAGGAGGGAAAGGCCCTCATCCCAAATGTCGTCCAACAGAGGCACTGCGAGGACCGTCTTCCTCTTGGCCTCGCGCCGCTGATAAAGGAAGCCTTCCTTTTTCTTCTCCTCAGGGCAGAGTTGGAAAAGCTCGGAAGCCCTGGAGATCATGGAGTGGAAAGATCCGATCTCGTTGGGCCGAGAAGCCCTGGTGGGAGGCGACGACGGAAAATCCTCGTCGTATGCCTCGTCGTCCGTACCCGTATCATCCCCTCGGGTGGACGGGGAGGAGGGCTGGACGGGGCGCGACGGTTGAAAAGGAGGTGGTGGATGGATCCTTCTTTTCTTGGTAGGGGGAACACCAGAAGGTCCCGGTTCTGGATCCCCCGACGGGAGAGGTTCCTCCGTCGGTAACGGTAGCCTCGTCCTTATCTCGGAGCATAAGGGCTGTATGGCCAACAAAATGGCCGCCGAGTTGTCTTGCGGCGCTGGCAGAGGGGAATCCGACGGGCGAGCAGGGGCCCCGTCGGGGTCCATTCCGACGGGCTGGCCTTCTTCCACGCCTAGGCCGTGGCTTAAGACCTCGATCAGCTCCTCTTCCGAGGTTGAGGCCGAATCTACGACGACGCCCTGCCCCCCCCTTCTTCCCCACGGAGGGTTTCACGGGGTCCTATCGATGGGCACAAAGGAAGACTCCCTCCGCGGAGGCAGGGAGATTCTGGGCCCTGAGGTCGCCACCACTGGTGTAGCCACCACAGGCTGAGCCAGGGCCGCCGCGACCGTTTCGATAGAGGGCTTGGTCGGATGGATCAAGGCCTTCACCACCTTAGGTGCGCTCACCGCCTTATCCTTGAGGGAGGGGGCACTGCCACGCTCCTCCTCTGCCTTAGAGCTCGACCGGGGCCTCTCCAGGAGCTTCGCCGGGTGCTCGGCCTTCCTCTTACCCGACCCAGAGCGTTGGCTCGTGGTTGATGGTGCCGGGGAGGGTGCGCCCTGCCTGGCGCCCGTAGAGCCCGACCGTTCGGCGCTCCCGGTGCCAGCGGACTCGCGGTGCTTGGCCTTATGTTGGGCCCCCGTCGCCGGGGCGCCCTCAAAGGTCTTAGAAGACCGCTCGGATTTCTTCTTCTTCTCGCCAGACGGGCTCTTACCCTCCAGCCAGTTGGCGAGACGTTGATGGCGGTCCTTCATGGTCCGTTCCGACATGTTGCCGCAAAACGCACAGTCCTTCTCCACGTGCGTCTTGTCCTCATGAAGGCAGTAAAGGCAGAAAGAGTGTTCGTCCTCCTTGAAGACGTTCTGCAGCTGGCATCCAGGGCAGACCCTGAACAGCTTTCCGGGCGTCGAGCTTCCCTTCTCCTGGGCCATCTCCGAGACCGGGCCTGAGAAGCTTCTGGAGTCCTCCGAAGCGTAGCTCGACGAAATCTTCACCCTTGAGGGGCACAGATGAATCCGACACGGGTCCCCGTTGATCGGATGTAGGATCGGTGGAGCTTGAGGCTCTTTTGACCGAAAGAATCGAAGTTTTTTTTGTGAAAAAGCGCGAAAAAAGCACTAACGCTCGAGAGCAATAGCACGAGGATCCCAACACATGAACGTGCGGTAAAAATCTGAAGATGGCTGCCAGAGGCGGTGCTTAGGTAGAGGGCAGTCATTGGCTGTGGTCAGTATGACGCAGAGACCAGTGATTGGTTATTACTACGAAAGACAGATCAGAAACAAAACTGATACTGGTTTTTTCTTTACCGAGGATTCCCAGCCTGACGACGGGGAATATTCATGAGCATGTGAATCCATGCCAGACCCCATGCTGGAGAAGTATATATATCTTTTTTACACCTTTACATTGACTGGTATACTTCCCTGCTAGGGATTTTCTCAATTGGGCTTAAGTGTTTATCGCATACACCTACAAAGTGGAGTCTTGTGATTTTCTTCTGTTATTCCTTTCAAAGAAAAGCACTTTTGCTCTCTCTCAAATGCTTCATTAGTTTTTGGTATGGCTGACAATACGCCACAGCATCCCTGCTTCCCCTGGGTGGACTCATCTGCTCTGTCTGGTGCATTCTACTTCTTTCAGGCAAGCCAGTAGCTGCCGTTCAGCCTCTCCTCTGTTGCTGCATTGCTTCTCATCTATTCTGCCTTGCTGATTTTCAGGCTTCGGCAAAGTGACATCCACCTCAAAACACCTGTGAATGCTTAGGAGCTCTCCGCTGGCATCTGGTGTTCCCGCAGCATGTTTCCTCTCGTTGTCAGCTTCCCTTCCTTCCTTCAGCTCCTGAGCCGGTCGGCTCCCCAGCACTTTCTCTAGCCTCACGGTCCCTCGGTTCGTACCGAGAGAAGCAGCTTTCCCTCTCCAGCAGCAAGCCCTAGTCAGCTGTGGTTTAAATCTCCCGGTTACAGGTACTGTACTCACAACAACTAGAGCACAGCCTGTACTCTGGGTCTTTTGTGCTCTGCATTAATCAGATCAAATGCTCGTCCCAGTATCCTTGTGGTTATGGGAAAGTTAGTCCATTCTTGGTGCTTTACAAAGTCTGAGTAAGTTTTCGTTAATCCCTTAAGTGCCACGGACGAGGTACCTCATCCTTGGCATTACCTCCCAGCTCGTCCTTTTAGGCACTCTGTTTTGCAAAGCAGGGATCGCTTAAAACTATAATCCAACCACCGGGCTATGTGAGGGGGAGGTCCCTCTTCTTGGCCCGGGGGTTGGTTTACCTTCAGTTTCCCATTGGTGTGCGTAATGCATGCTGACATGAAAAATGTAATTCATTCAATGCGGCAGCCATTTTCAGCTGCCGCAGTGAAGAGAGAAGGTAAGATCCCTTCTCCCTCTCCCTCGATCTCTGACTGTATTGCAAGCCTGAGATCGAGGGAGGTGTTGTTGGAAAGGGGGAGGCTCTCCACGGCCTGCAACGCCACTAGACCACCAGGATCTGTTTGTGATATGAGGGGGGGGGGCTGCTTACTAGGTAAGCGGCCACCGAACCACTGAAGCATGGGGCTGTAGGTTTGGGCCCCCCTGGGCGGTGCCTCACCCTTTCTCAACCCTCATGATGGGCTTCCTTTGCATCTTGTACTCATAGCGGTCCTGAATCATGCTGTTCCCATCTTCATCTTGTATCTTGGCTTGCAACGTTGTGTCACTACTGACGTAGGCAATTGTATTCACTCTCCACTCTTGATTGCTTACTCTGTTCTCTCCTCCTCTCCCTTTCTCCTTTTTCCTATCTCCTCCCCTTACTTTTTTCTATGCACTTACCCTATCAGAAATGTCCCTGGACCTAGTATGATAGCCACCTCTTCTGTCTCCTACCCCGCCCCTTACTTTTCCCCCTGCCCCCTACTTGTCCCCCCCATCCCTTCTCCAGCACTATCTGAAATGTCGTCAGGCCTAGTACGATAGTTAATTTATCATTACTGTTCATGGCCTGTAAGAATGTCATTGTATTTTCCCTTGTTCCCTCCCTTGCCTTGCCTTGAAGTTCTTTGAAACACATTGTGTATAGGCGCTATTTAAATAAACGATCATATCAGGGAAGGGCGCCAAACCCCTAAAAAAAGCAACAAAAAAAAAAAAAAGAGAAAAAAAAGTATATGTATGATGCAATCGGGGTGGGGGGCGGGGGACCACCAGGCAGTTTTGTCAAAAGAAAGGGGGTGGCCCTCTCCCCTTCCACCCGAAGTGGATAATGGAGCACATAACGTAGATTTCTGCAGGGAGTGCTACATGAGATTCTCCCCCCCCTATCCATTTGGGGTGGGAGGGCCACCCGACATGTGAGGCCATCTGCCCCCCAGGGAATTGCCCAAAGCCCTAAAAAAAGAAAAAAAGATCTATATGTGATGCATTCGGGGTGGGGGGACTACTGGACTACCAGGCAATTTTGTCAAAAGAAAGGAGGTGGACCGCTCCCCCTACCCTAAGTGGATGGGGGGCACATAATGTAGCCGTCCCTGGGGGCAGATATCTGCTCCAAGTAAGGGACATCTAACCCCAGGGAGGGCTGCATGAGAGGCCCCCCTCCATTTGGGGTGGGGGGAGAGGGCCACCCCCCTGTACATTACAAAATTCCCCCAGCCGTTTAGGGTGACCCTCGGCCCCCCTGAAATGCAGCCTACCATTTTCAATTTTTTTGTTTACCCAATTTACCTTGGCACAGATGGGCACATTAGTGTGCCAATCTGCCCCAGGGTGCCCAAAACCTACTGCTCCACCCACTGGGGGGACTGTCCCACGTTTTGTGGTGGCCCTCTCCCCCCACCTCAAATGGAGGGGGGGAACCCCATGCAGCCCTTCCTAGTAGCCCCAGGGAGGGCTGCATGAGGTGCCCCCCATCCATTTGGGGTGTGGGGAGAGGGCCACCACAAAACGTCAGTTCCAACAACCGATGCGGAGATAAGAAAATGTTGGGGTCTCATTTTGCTCATGGGAATATCGTCGAAGCAGTCTGTCTCAATGTACTGGTCTACTGAAGCAGTATTTGCAGCCCCTTTTTTCCAACAATGAGTAGAAACCTCTTTCAAGCACTGCAACGTATGTTGCATTTCAATGACAACTCGGCAGCATTACCCAGAAAATGACCCAAATTTTGATAGGCTCTTCAAACTTCAGCCATATCTGAAGCACTTCACTCAGCAATTTGCGGAGGTGTATATTCCTAGCCAGAACATATCCATTGACGAATCATTGGTTTTGTTCAAAGGTCAGCTAGTGTTCAGGCAATTCATTCCTAGCAAGAGAGCATGAGACGGGATCAAGTTGTACATGTTGTGTGAAAGTACCACTGGGTATGCCTACAGCATGAGAGTCTACACTTGGAAAGACTCTACCCTAAACCCTCCAGGCTGCCCATCCCATTTAGGGACAAGTGAGAAGATTGTTTAGGAACTTCTCACACCATTGCTCCACAAGGGTCACCATTTGTATGTGGAAAATTTCTACACAGGAATTCCACTGTTCAAGGAATTGTACAATGTGGGCACACTGGCATGCGGTACAATCCGCAGTAACCGCAAAGGCTTCCCCAGACAACTTGTTGTGGCAATAAAATTCTGCGACAAAAGGAATGTGTACATGGTAAGTACTATTCATGATGAAAGTACTTCAGCAGTCACTCCGCACAGGCAGACTCAGCAAGTGTGCAAGCCCTACTGCATTCTGGACTACAACAAGTACATGGGTGGAGTAGATAAAGCAGACGAAGTGCTTGAGCCACACAATGCTTAATGCAAGTCACGGATGTGGTATAAAAAGTTACCACACAATATGCATGTAGCAACGTACAATGTTTATGTGGTGTACCATGCAGCTACTCGACAAAACAACCTCTCCTTTCCGAACTTTGAAAAATAAGTTGTTCAATCTCCGACTGTGGTCCATGTACAAATTCCCTCCTTTCGAGAGGTAGAAGATGTGGCCAGATTTCAAGATCGACACTTTGCTGATTATGTTCCTGCCACAGCCATGAAGACACAACCTTACAGAAAATGTAAGATGTGTACAAAACAAGGAAAGAGGAAGGATACTTTGGTGTACAGTCCCCAATGCCCTTCCATGCCAGCCCTCTGCCTACAGCCTTGTTTCCTTTGGTATCATACAAAGGAAAGATATTGGGAGATCAACTGATTTCCGGAAATGCCCATTATTCCTTGAAAGGGACCCTTAGGCTCTGAATGTGTGCATGTCTTGCAAAGGAATGGCACTCTTACTCCTTGCACTGGAGGTGTACCTTCAATAAAAATTTAACAGCATTTCAACTCCCTTCACTTGATTTAGCGTGCCTTCACAAGCATTGCTAGTCCTGCTCCCTCCCCTTGAGGCATGCCTTGGAAAGGCACACCACTGCTGTACCTTTCCCTTGAGGCCTGCCTTCGAAATAAACATCAGTCTAGCTCCCTCAGCTCAAGGCTTGACTTGCAAAGGAACGCAATTCAGGCTCCTTCTATTTGAGGCGTGCCTGCTAAAGGAATTCATTATGGATCCCCCCCACTCGAGCCACTCGAGGCATGCCATGCACAAGAAAGGAACTCCATTGTGGTTAACTGCCCTTTAGTGTGCTTTGGAAAGAAATGCTAGTCCTGCTCCCTCCACTTAAGGCCTGACTTGGAAAGGCACATCACCCCGGTACCTTTCACTTCAGACCTGCCTCAGAAGGAAACGTCAGTCTAGCTCCCTCTGCACGAGTTGTGACTTGCAAATGAACGTAATTCAGGCTCCTTCCACTTCAGGCGCATCTTGGAAAAGAATGCCACTCCAGCTCCCTCCACTTGAAGCATGCCTTGGAGAAGAAGGGAACACCACTCTGATCTCAATTGTGCGAATCGCCCCAGAATTTATTACCCACAATCCCGACAAAGTTTGATATTTGGTGGGGGAAAAAAACAAAATTTTCACTTTGGCAGGTATTGTGGGTAAATTCTGGGCCGCTTCCCACAAGTCAGACCTCTGGATTGCCACGGGTGTCCTCTTTTCGGAAATGCATGGGGTTCCTGGTTTTCCTTGGTGGCTTGGACACCCTAGGCCCAAATCTGTAGGTTGTCCGCATGTGTAAAATTCCTGAAAATCTGCTGTGCCAAAAAGCTTGGGGTTACCCGTGTTTTCGGCTTCTCCCTTTGCGGCCAAGTAGATGTACCCACACATGTGAGGTACCGTTTTTGTCGGGACACCTGTGGGAACGTGGGCTGGTAGGCAATGTGTTGTTGGCAGCATGGTTCGGTGGGTGACCAGAGTGTGAAACGTGCAGAAATTGTGTTTAACCCCCCCCCCCACATTTGGACTTTGCCAGGGGTTCTGCGTAATACATTCTGGGCCAATTTGCACAAGTCAGGATTCCCACAGGTGTCCTCTTTTCAGAAATGCTTGGGGATCCCAGTTTTCCTTGGTGGCTTGGACACCCTAGGCCCAAATCTGTATGGTGTGCACATGAGCAAAATTCCTGAAAATCTGCTGTGCGAAAAAACTTGGTGTTACCCGTGTTTTAGGCTTTTCCCTTTCTGGCCAGGTAGGTGCATGTTAGGGAGATTTCTCACACAAGTGCTTAATTCTCTCTACCTTAGAGCCCTCCAGCTCTTTTGCTATATTTTGGGGCTTTGAACTTTTCATTTTCAATGTGTTTTACTTTTGTGTTATTTGGTTATGGAGTTTTAACAACTCCAGTGGCATCTTTTTCTGTGTGTCACACAGCACCTTCAGTGCAGTGGGGCACAGGGGTGTCTTTCAGACTCCCCAAGGTTTAAATACCTTCTCTGGGACTGACTATCGTCTCCCAGAGCCTGTAAAGTTAAATTGACTTTACTAGTATCTTTAAATGTATTGACCTAGCACACACTATCTTCCTATAGAGTGCTGGGGGTGGGGGCGTGGGGGGGGGGTTACCTAGCTCCCCCCAAGCCCCCCGAACCGAGTCTAAACACTCATGTAACAGTAAAATGTTACCCTTTCCTACTTTAAATGGCTGGTGGCAGTGGTTCAGATCAAACTACCATGATTCTAACCGACCGCTAACAACGGTAGCTAAAAATCGGATCAGCCATGTTTTTCAATATGCCCATCTGTAAAAACAGACTGGTCATCTTTTTTCGCCATTTTCTTTAGGAAAGTTCCTTCTCTTGTTTGTCTCTGCGTGCCAAACCAGGTTTGGTCCCTTTGTTAGTAGGCCTTTGGTGGGCTTCAGTGCTGAAGCCCTCCTATGGCACCAGGTTGTCTCGGGTGGACAGGGAGGTGTCCGAAACTCCCTGTGCTTAGTCTCCTAGGAGACCTGAATGCACTCTGGCATGATTGGCCGGCTGGCTGTCTGGCAAGGACAGCCACCCTGCTGTGCGAGTGACAGCCAGGCTGGAATGAAAGGGGGAAAACTCTTTAAAAGCAGGTCTGTGGGACTTGGAAAGCAGAGACGACCACTGGAACGAAAGAACCGAAGAGGAGAGGAAGTAAGAGGACTGCTGCAACTCCTGGACGACCGGTGAAGCCCTGATGCAGGTCCAAATTGCCTGAAACTCGACAGAGAAACCCCTCAAGGTTAACTTCTTCCCTTGAGTTTGGTGGGAACAACCAACTCGCAAGCCACCTGGACAGCTGTTGCTGTTGAAAACCAGATAGCCAGAGGGAAGGAAACCAGCTTGTGGACTTTAAGGCACTCGCACCTTAAACCGACGTCTTCCTACAGCTTTTGGCCTCTTCCCTGGGCAGTGCAGGAACCTCCCGACTTCTTCCTCCTTGTCCCCACGAATGAAGCTAAGGAACAGCAAGATCTGCTCGAACTGCCAGGGACAACTGCCTCAGCTACAGCTTTCTTCATTGACAAGGTGCTGTGCAAACACGGTCTGGAAATCTTTTCGGCCATCGAGAAAGTGCGTGAAACTTTCCTCAACTACAAAGGCTTTTCCTTCTCTTAACATTCGTCAAACTTTTCGCCTAGCCAAATCCTTTAAAAATCCATGGCAAAGACTTTTACCAAGACACCTTGAGTAAGTGTATATTTGAATCACTGTATTTGTTGGTCCTTTGTGTAACTTGTTCTACTGCTCACTTAAGACTCTTGAGATAAGTCTGGCTGCTCAGCCATCACTACCACTTTACTGTGTAGTACATGCTTGTAACACAGGTGAAATTGTGCTTGCACTTGTAGTCCTAACTGCCTGTAGTGGTCCCGAAGGGTACTGCAGGTGATTCTGCCTAACAGTGCACCCACACATGTGAGGTACCGTTTTCGTCGGGACACCTGTGGGAACATGGGAAGGTACATTTGTTGTGTTTGAGTGGTTTTCATAACGTTTCGACCCATTTGCAGCTGCCCATTGTCACACAATCCTTTCATTTCCAAAATGGGACCTACGTTTAGTCGCTGCTTTAGGCACTATACACTTCTGTAACCTGCACGAGTCAACAACCCTTCAAAAGGTCTGACTGTGCTCTTTCAAAAAATGTATGCTTGCCCTTCCTCACCACATTGGTTTTCCTTATTTAGGTTAAGGATTTCAATCAGGCAACACACACCTTGGTCTCAGCCTAAGATTAACGCTCAATTGATATGCCTTTATTTTATGCAAATTCAATTTGAGATGGTACACAACTCTTATCACACACCATTTTTCAAATACCCCAGGTCACAATGGACCATGAACCAGGCGGGTTGGTGACAATTAAATATTTATTTTTAAAATCAAATGAAATCAGACAATTTTAATATGGGCAGCAATTACCAATGGGGTGATAATTACAATAGAAATGTAAGCAATGCACTTAATTAATCTTCTCCCAGAACATATACACTGCACAATAGGAGCACTTTTTGATTTTAGGAAAGATAGCACCCAAGTTAAGGTCTCCCCCTGCAATGTTCCCTCAACCCACTTATAATCGAATTCTGAGTGGATAGAAAGAAGCAGCAGGTAGTCAGAAATAAGACGGCGAAAACAGAATCACAATCCAACAGATTCCCTCAGAGAATAAGAGGCAAAAAAAAACAGACTTTAAACCCTTAGCAACGACGTAAAAGAACACTTAAATTTTACAAATAATTTATTAATGTGTGTTTAAATTATAATATCCATATGTTTTAACACAATAGCAGGTATCTTATATCACTGGCACTCACAAGGCTATGGATCAGCAAAAGGAATACAATTCGAAAATGAGTGGAAGGTTTAGAGCATGCTGCAGCCAAATAACACTTTGGAAAACCTGCAATTTTCTCAATTCCCGCTTTAAATTAACCAAACGGTTAATAATAAAAGCGGGTGAAGTACTCTGATTTGGAGTGCGGTTTATGGGCTGGGGGATAGAGGTATATCACTGGGACACTATAGCGAGGTTCCTTTTTAGGAAGAATTAGCCTCTAGTGGAGGATCCTTGGCAGAGCCGGTACTGGAAGATCTATGATGCATGACCGCCTTCTTTTGCCCCCTCAACAGAACTGGCATCACCACGGCCGCGCGCGCAGAAAGGCTTAGGGATATACCTTACAGCCAGGATCCTCGATGAGACTCAATTCTGTTGGTAACTGATTTAGCCCCTAGCAGGCGAACCTCAGTTTTAACCCTGGTCTTATAGCCACCTCGAGAGGGTTCTAGAGCCAAGACTCGGTACAGTTAGCTCCAGATGGAGAAGCCTCAGGGCGAACCCTGGTATCCAAAGCCACAGCAGAACTGGGGTCAGCCTTAGCCCCAAATGGGGAACCTTGGAAGAAGATCCGGTATTGTAAGACTGCTGCAGGGCCCCTCAGAGGAGTTTCCTGTGTGTCTCGCTGAGCCAAGACCAAAAGGAGTACTCGAATCTGAAGTGTTCTGCTGCCATAGAGAACCGCAGATATTGCATATGCGGGCTACAAGTCAAAATGTGCATTTACGCATCCTGGAAGACCACCACACTGAGCCAATCGCCCTTCCGAAGAGAGGACTTTATTTGGCCGGGCGTGATCAACTTGAATCTCTCTCGGAAAGACTGAAGATAGTGCGCAGGTCAGCCTGGTTGAGCACTGTGAAAGGATAGCAGTACTAGCCCCTCCCTTGTTCCATGAGGGGAAAGGGTTCCACCGTTCTGAGGAATAGAAGTTTCAGTACATCGGCTCCGAAGGACGGCATCCCAATCTGTTGGAAGAGAGAATTGAAGGGTGGGGTAGGAGGAATGGGCAAGCAAAAACCCGCCTAAACAATGGACAAACCCCACCAGTCTTCGGTGATTGTTTGCCACGCCTCGAGATGAGACGAGATTCGTCCTCCCACCGAAGTGTAGTGTGACCGTCAAAAATATAATTTGGTGGTTTGTCGGCAGGGAGATTAACTGTCCCTATAGAGGAGTCTGAAGGGCGAGAGAAAAACCAACCACCTTGCCGCTGCCGGTTAAGGTGGGGCTACCAACAGGAGTTTCAGATCGGCACGCACAGCGACCCTGAAACCACCTGATCCCAGAGAAGGGCCGAGTCTGGGACCCCGACCTCTGTGTACAAGAGGCCTTAGCTGAAGCTGTCGCCAGGACCGACAAACAGGTCTTTGTTTTTCACATAGCATGGAAAAGCTGCTCAGACCCAAAAGGAACGCTCCCAGCACCAGTCGTCATGAAAGTTGGTGTAAGGGAGGTATCCAAAATGGCCGCCGTGGACCAAGGAGGTTGGGCCGCGATTTAGTCAACACCTGAAGAGAAATGAGTCATAGGAGAAAATGAGGTAACTGCCCCCTCATGGGAGACAGGGGACTTACACCCAGCCTTAAAACAAGGATCCTCGGTCGAGCCGGTGCTGGCAGATCTAGGATGTTTAGTGGACAACCTAGGAACTGACCCAGAATTAGCCTCCAATGGAGGAACCTCGGCAGAGCCGGTACTGGAAGGCCTGTTGCTGATCACCTTCTTTGCCCCCCCAACCCCTGACAGAATCGGTACCACCACAATCCCGAGCGTGGGACGGTTGAGAAATGTACCCCAACGACAGGACCCTTAGAGGATCCCTCGACTCAGTCGGTACTGTATTTAGAAAAACCTTGGGTTTTAACCCGGGACATATAGCTCTCCCTCAAGAGGAGCATCGAGCCGTGGCTTGGTTTGACAAGCACCATAAACGGATACCCCAGGGCGTACACCAGTATCAGTGTGGAAAGCTCCAGAATTGGAGCACTCAGGGCAAATCCTGGTATCCAGAGCCACTGACGAACTGAGCTGAACCTTAGCACCCAAATGGTGAACCTCAGAACCACGTCCGGTTTTGGCA
Source organism: Ambystoma mexicanum (assembly GCF_040938575.1). Lineage (NCBI taxonomy): Eukaryota > Metazoa > Chordata > Amphibia > Caudata > Ambystomatidae > Ambystoma > Ambystoma mexicanum. The sequence goes on from NC_090923.1 coordinate 648,077,603, forward strand.
TGTCATCTGAGGGAACCTCAGAGAACACTCTGGTGCGCTTATTAGGCCCTTGAGGCACCTCAGGGGAATCCAGGTAACAGAGCTACACAAGCCCCTCCGGGTCGTGGAATGCTCTCACTGAGCAGGGCTGCTCATCGCCGTCATCCTCTTAAGGCTCAACCCAACAAGGCGGGAACAGAAGACTGGTCCTCCACGCCTACCGCCTCATCTTTTAAAAGAAAAACTGAATCGGAGCAGCCAGGGCCGGGGTGGAACAGGGATGAAATGACGCTTTAAATACGTCCTAATGGGGTCAGAGTGCATGAGCATCTGAAACTCCCAAAAGACTCATACTCAGCCGAGGGCTTAGGTGTCGAAGAGGAAGAAACCGGTCGTAAGGGACCAACCCCCCTGGCCCCCCACTCCCGAACACAAGGAAGATGGTTGCCAAGAGGGTCCACCACCGGCCGGGTCCACATAGATCTGTGGAGCAAAAGCAGGAGGGAGCGAGCCAGTATGAGGCAGCGGAGCACACACACGCTGGTTGAAAGAAGGGCGTAACAGATTATTATTGCTGAAAGGAATGCTCCCATCACCAGACGTTGCGAACGTAGGTCTAAGGGAGGTATCCAAATTGCCCGCCGTAAGCCACGCAGGTTGGGCTGCCATTTTGTCACCACCTCAAGAGAACTGCGTCACATGCGTAGCTGAGGCAATTGCCTCCTCAGGAGAGTCAGGGGACTTAACACTTTAGCCTTACAAGGATCCTCGGCAGAGGCGGTACTGGGTGGTCTCGGATGTTTAGTCGACATCTTCGAACCAGTCTCAAAATTAGCCTCCAACAGAGGAACCTCGGACAAGCTCCCTCGACGGAACCGGTGCCACCACAACCCTGAGCGTGGGACGTTTGAGGACAATACCTCACCGAAAAGACCCTCCGAGAAGGCCTCTCAGATCTGTCGAAATAGACTTTAGCCTCCACAAGAGGAACCTCAGGTTTCAACCTGGTGCATAAAGCTCCCATAAAAGGGGCCTCGAGTCGGGATTTGGTACAGACTTTAGCCGCCACAAGAGGAACCTCAGGTTTCAACCTGGTTACAGCAGGGAAAGCTCCAGAAACGGAGACCTCTGGTATCCCAGCACCCAGATGAACTGGGCTTAACTTTAGCACCATGATGGTGAACCTTGGAACAAGGTACGGTACTGACAGGTCTGTCAGAACCCTTGGAGGAATCTCCGGTACGCGTGTTAGGCCATTGGGGTACCTCAGGGGAAACTCTGGTGACAGAGCTACAAGAAAGGCCCTTAAAGTACTCCCTCATGAGGTCAAGTGCATAAGTCTCTGAAACTTCCCGAAAAAGGCATCCCCTGACAAAGATTTAGACACTCATAAGGGGCATACCCCAACGACCTAATGAGGAAGGCTGCCAGGAAGTGAGACCGTATGCGGTAGTGGCATCCGAGCATGCCAGTCATAAGAAGGGCGGAACAGATATGCACTAAACAGTGGAAACGGTTGTTCACCAAAAAAAGGTTGCCAGCACCCGTCGTTGATAGCGTGGGTGTAAGGGACGAATCCAAAATGGCCACCATAGACCACGAGGTAAGGCCCGCCATTTTGTCCACAATTGAAGAGAACTGCATCACATGTGTGGATGAGGTAGGTATCTCCACAGGATGGTCAGGGGACTTGATTGAAACTTTAGCCTTGACAGAAGGATCCTCGGTGGAGCCAGTACTGTGGGGCCTCAGATGTTTACTGGACATCCTGAAGGGGCCCCTTGAGTTAGCCTCCAAGAGGTATCCCTACATATTATTCTCACCAAAAATATTGCCGTACATATGGTTGTTTGTCTCGCCACAGGCAATATTTTTGGGGGGGATAATTTGTGGGAGCGGGTGCGTCACCCGCAGCGTCCATGGCTCAATATCGCTGCAGAAATATGGCAATAATTTTGTATTGCAATATTTTTGCAGGGATATTGACACGTGGCACCCTACAAGAGGAACCGTGGCAAAGCCGGTAACAGAGGAGATACGATCAGCGACCTCTCCCTGTGCCACCCTCAACAGACCTGGTATCACCGCGAGCGTGAGAATGTCAAGGAATCCACCTCACAGACAAGACCTTAACGGGTCTCAGTTCTGTTGGTACACACTTTAGCCTCAATGAGAGGAACCTCGGAACAGAGTCCAGACTGTATAGCTCCCTCGAGGGGGGCCTCGAACTGTGGTTCGGTACAGAAAGCCTCAGATGCCTTAGGGCGCACCCCAGTGTCTATCGGAAGCTCCAGACAAGGGGACCTCGGAGCGAACTCCGGTACCCAAAGCCTCAGCACGACTGGACTGGCTATTAGCACCCGAATGGTGAACCTCAGATCGTAATCTGGTGTTGGCAGGTCCCTCGCAGGAACCCTCGGAGAAAGCCCCTGGTACGCCTATTAGGCCTGCGAGACACCTCAGGGGAAATCCTGGTATCAGCTCTTTAAGCCCCACCCGGACCTGCAGAACCCCTGGAAGGAGTCCTCCAGCTGGGGTGCCCTAAAAGGTAAGGAATTTACCGGGTGTGTCTCCTTTTCGTAGAAGAGTTGAAAATGCAGTGGAACAACTCGCTGGAAGACCTCCCACCGATGAAGATGCTGAAGTGCCCGGACCGAAAGGGAGTCGCAGTAGAAACACAAGTCCCCAACGGTGATCCGGCCCCAGACACTCCAAACAAAGAATGGGGATCCGCCCTAGCGAAGCGATGTTCGCAAGAGGAATAAAAGACCAACCACAAACGATCCGGCATAGTCGGAGGACTATGCAACCGCAGTACCAGAGCAGGAGAGGATGACAACGGGAAAGAAGAAAAAATGTCTTCCCGGTGATGCAAGTGCGTCCAGCCCTGTCCGTGCTGAGAAAAGGACTGAAGGAGGATGCGTGGAGCGGAGCTCAGGAGGGTGGGGCTATGGCCACGTGCGGTACCCCGCGTAAAAGGGAAGGACACATTTTTCCATTTGATGCTTTTTTACAAAAAGTGCTCCGGTCCTGTCCCACTGGACAGAATGTCCCAAAAGTATAGAGGAAAGGGGACGGGACGTAGGATTATAAGCATCCTGAAGGTCCAATGACACCAGGCCCTCCAACTCCAGGATTGGTTGGAGGGCCTGAAGGATCTGAGACAGAGTGACCATATTGAATTTGTCCTTCCTGAGGAACTTGTTCAAGTATCTCAAGTCCAAGATGGGTCTCATTCCGCCATCCTTTTTGGGAATCAAAAAATATACGGGGGAATACCAACCCTGGTTCCTCTCCGCTACAGGCACCGGTTCTATAGCGCCTTTCTCTAGCAGGGTTAAAATTTCCTATACAAGCAGTGGGTCTGGACTATCAAAGTGTGTTTCACTGGTGAATAGTTCTGGTGCTTCTTTAGAAAAGGAAGGCAGTAACCGTGGGCTATTTTTTACAGAGCAAAAGCATCAGACGTAATGTCTTGCCATTCTTTCAGATGGTGAGACAGTCTGCCCCCGAATGGCGAGTTCTGACCAAAGCCCTCAGAGTGGTTTTGAAGCGGCTGTTGCAGCGGCCAATGGTAAAGAGGCTGCTGTTTGAGCTGGCTTGGCACCTCTACCTCGTCCACCACTAGGCCATTTTCTTTGGCCTCTTTGACTGGCAACTGCTCTCACCCTTCCAAATGAGTAGTAGCGAAAAGATCTACGCCTCCAAGGTTGTCCGCAAGCACGAAAAGGCTAAGGTTGCCTAACAGCAGCGCCTAGAGACTTGGCCACCGCCTTGGAGATTTGCAACTTCTCTATGCTTTCGTCAGCCTTGGTGCAAAAAAGATGAAACTCACCAAAAGGCATGTTGAGAAGTCTAGCCTGCACGTCGGGTGCAAACCCTGACTTTCGCAACCACACAAATCTGCGCATCACAGTGTTGGTAGCCATGAACCTGCTGATGCTGTCGGCAGAATCCAATCCAGATTGAAGAGACTCACATATGGCCTCCTTGCCAACCTTAACTATAGCCAGGAAGCCCTCCCTTTCCTCCCCTTCTGGAATATGCTCTGCCGCCATAGAAATGTACTCCCACAGAGTCTACGAACATTTTGCAAGGGCACAAGTGGAGTTGGCCGATTTTAATGCCATGCTCCCTGCAGAAAACGCCTTTCTTGTCCGTCCATCCATCTATGCGCGTATCATCCCTATCAGGAGGGATGATAGGGTACACTGCCTGTTTTGAGGTAGCCGTAGCTGCCAGGATCACCAGACTTTCGGGAGTGGGGTGTTTGGCCAGGTAGGGAGGGGCGGTATTTCTTTGTGAGACTTCTGCCAACAGCCGGATTAGTTTCCGGAGTCTCCCAATTCCTGGCCACCCTTTTTGAAGTGCCACAGACAGGCAAGATCGGATCAGTAGGTGGACCCTTGTTCAGAATGTCCATTAGATCATCCTGATCATATGGGGCCGGAGGTCTAGACCAACCCAAGTATTCGACAACCTTGGACGTCAGCTGTCTGTACAAGGAGTCAGAATGCTACCCTGGTTCTGGCTTGCCTAACTCCAGCTCAGGAGAAGTATCAATGCCACTAGCATTGTGCAAGGTGTCAGATCTTGCATTTTACTCTCCTCAGAAATAAGGCATTCCGGCACATTTGGTGTGCCGTACTGAAGTCCTAAAGGAGCATCCTCTTAATCTGAGCACTCTTCCTCCTCAAAAATGGATGTGGAGTATACATTTTCTCTGGTTTAGAACCCAGAAGCTTCGACAGTGTCAAAAACGTCGACTTTGTCATAGTCAGTGCCTTTTTTGGAGTTTCAATAGGCACTGGCGGTTGAGCTGGCAAAATTGGCACAGCTGGTGTTGACGATATCAGCATCAACAATGGTGTTGATGGCATCAATGGCTTAATAGGGTTCAAGAACTCAATCAGCACCAACGGCGTCGAGGGCTTCAAAGGTCGATCTCTCCCTCTAACTCGAATGATCCTTGGATTTCCTCGAGGGCTCACAATGAGGATCACGCCGTCTAATCAGTCTTGATGGCACGCGAGTTGTAGGCCGAGACCTCTCCTTCCCGACTTCCAAAGTAGGCACGGTCGGAGCATGACCTTGTTTTTCAAAGATCTTCAGAATTTCCACACAGAAAGCCTCCCATTCTTCGGGTGTAGTCGTTTTGGACGGGCATGCCACCCTCTCGGGGGAACCGTCTGACGAAGACATCAATGAAGGCGACCGGTGGTGCCTTCTCCTCGATCTCTTCGAAGACGAGGAGTGGCGGGAACCACAACTAGACCTTGAGGGGTTGGCCTTTTTCCTCCGAGGAGAGTCGCCTCTCGACTCATCGGTCGAAGACCTAGCAGGTCGGGACTTAGGGGAGGGGTTTGGAAACTTTTCCTACCTGGAGCTTCCCCTTTCGTTCCCTCAAGGCTTTTGCTGTCATGGATTATTTGGAACCCGGAACGAGGTGTTGATGGTGTAGATGACAAAGACATAATGAGTTGGTATATCGATAAAGAGTTAGAAGTATACTTTACAAGTACGAGGTGCGCCAGTTTCTCATGAAGCAGACGTGTTTGCGTAAAAACGGAACTGAGGCCAAAGGGCGCCGTATATGCTACTTATAACCTCTGATGACATCAACCTCGACAGAGGCCTTCGAGGGACACCAGCTCGACACCAACATAGGGCGCCCTTTGCCGAAAAAGTTTTCCGAAACTGGACATAACATGTCAAACATGAGAAATACATTGGAGGACACAATCCATTCAAAATCAGTTGTAGACAATATATGTTTAAATGAGCATATGTGTTTTGTGATTATATATAAGTTGAACTTGCTTAGTGTGTTAAGGCCTACTAAATAGTATGTTTTTATACTTGTGTGTGGACTCCAATACTTGGCTCTCACCATGTGGGATTAACTGTATTTACACATCACTCATGATCTCCTGAAGTCTGCCTTACTGCTCAGCCGGTTGCCTTGACTGAGTCTAGCTAGAATGTGTCAAATACATTATAAGTTTGTTTATTTATTTATAAGGCGCCCTAAAACCCTTGGGTAACTGGGCGCACAACATGTCAAGATGACTTATGGCTTAGTTACAATGAATAAATCCAGGCGCACGTTTGGTTACAATCAACATAGTTACAGGGTATTAACAGGTTACTTATGGCTTGGTTACAGTGCATAGAAAAATATATACAATGCATAGATAAGTATGTACAGGTTAATATAGTTGCAAGTTTACATATTTACAAGTAAGCACAAGTGCCTGTGTAGTCACAGTGGTAGATAGATAGCATAGTTACCAAAATGTGCATATGCCTAGGTGCATAATGTAAGTGGCAAGTTACGGCGGAGAGGGAGGAGGGAACACAGGTGGCTGCGATATTATTGGTCTTTGTGCCGTAGCCAACTGCGGGTGTTGCGACTAAAGCTGTTGTAAGATTGGTCTCTTCTTAATTCGACTGGTAAGGCATTCCAGTGCTGGGCTGCTTTTACTGGGAAGCTATTACCACCTGTATTTTGTAGGCAGAATCTGGATATTTGGAGGCAGTAGGAGTTGGCTGTTCTGGTTGGGCGTGTTGTGGGTTTTCTGGTTATTCTTTCCTTCGGGTATGGTGGTGCTGCATTATTTAGACATTTGAAGGTTAGGGTGACCAGTTTAAGGAGGATCCGGTCAGTGATTTTTAGCCAATTTTGATTTCTCCTGGCATTGGAGATGTGATCTCTGGCAAGAAGGTTCAGGGCTGTTCTAAGTGCATTGTTTTGGAGAGTCTGTAGTTTATTTGTGATGTATTTGTTAGCTCCTGCATAAAGTGCATTGCAGTAGTCCAATTTGGAGAGGATGAGGGCATTGGCTAGAATGATGCAACTAGCTGGAGAAAGGAAGGGTCTGCATGCTTTAATGAGTTTGCCAGTGTAGGCTGTGGATGAGGCCAAGGAGTTTACTTGTTTTTTAGGGAGAGAGTGGAGTCCAAGTATAAGCCTAGTCTCTTCACTTCTTTGGCAACTGTGATTATTTTGCCGTCTATGTTGAAGGCCTTATAGTTGTCATTGAGTTTTTTAAAATTGTTAGTTGAGCCAAGGATTAGGATCTCCGTTTTATCGTCATTGAGGCAGAGGCCATGGGTTGCCATCCATGCCTGAATGAGGGTCTAGATTTCGTTCACTAAGGCTGTATCTGATGTGAAATTGCTCGTAAGGGGGATGAGGATGTGTGTATCGTCTGCATAATTTGTGTAGGTGATACCCAGCCTTTCCAATTTATCAAATAGAGGCTTAGTGAAGATATTATACATAGTGGGTGAGACACAAGCCTTGGGGAGACACCACATGTTGTAATGACTTGGTCTGCAGAGGCAGCCGGGGAGAAGACTCATGCTTCTGTTATCAAGAAATGATTGGACCCAAGCTATATCATCACTTGAAGTGGGCTGCCGATGCTAGCTGTTTGCATAGAACTGCGGGTCCACCAAGTCAAAGGAAGCCGAGAGATCAAGGAGGAGTAACATAGCGGTGTTTCCTTTATCTATCAGTTCATCAATTTGGGCTTTGAGATCTATTAGGGCTGTCTCTGTGCCGTGTTGGGGTCTGAAACCCGATTGTCGAGAGCCTAGTAGTTGGTTGGTTTCAAGGTTTTTTTGAATTTGTAAATAGGCCACTCTGTCAATTATCTTGAGGGGAAAGGGGACCGTGGTGATGGGCCTATAATTAGTTGGGATGGATGGGTCTAGGGTTTGTTTTTAAAGGAGGGGTAGGACCCAGGATTATTTTAAGCTACTTGGGACCGTGCTTGATCTGAAGGAGGCATTAATGAGTTTAGTGATGAAGGGAGCTAAATCTCTTGCTGAATCATTGATTATTTGTGCAGGGCAACTATCACCTTTGCAGTTTGAAGGCCTTAGTGTGGCAATTCTTTGTTTCATGAATAGCAATTTGAGAATTTAAACGGTGCTAGGTCGGGTTTGTTGCCAGGCTGGGGTGCCGTAAGGGATTCCGTAAGTGGGAGTGATCCTTTTTTGAGTGCAATTTTAGTTTGCAGTGTTTTTATTTTATTTGCTAAGGCATCTTGAATGTTAGTACACCATTGTTTATCTTTAGGTAGATTGTCCGGGGGCGATACAGGGATTCTAGTTTGCGTAGAATCGTAAATAGTTCCTTGGTGTTAGAGGATGCTCAGGAGATCCTTTCGTTATAGACCTTTTTTTTGTTTGGATGATTTCATTCTTGTATTTGGTGGCAAGGAGTTTGAGTTTTAATTTGTTTTCATCTATAGGGGTGCAATGCCATGTTGCTTCTAACTTCCTTTTTCCCGTCCGAGTTCTTTTAGGAAAGGGGTGAACCAGGTGAGCTTGTTGTTTGCTTTTGCAGTTAAGTGTCTAAGATTTTAATCATGGCTGCATTATAGTGGTCAACCAGCGTGTCTGGGTTCGAATTACTTGGTAAGGCATTAATCACTGGGTGTAGGCCGGGTTGGATGTTGCCCGTTGAGATATTTTTTTTTATCTAGTAGGGAGAGAGGTGCCATTATTTTTTCTTTGTTTACTACTTTGTTGAGTGTTAGGTTGAATTCGATCAGAAAGTGTTCGGTCGAGGTATGGGGTGTAATTTTAGTAATTTTGGTAAGGCAATTAGCGGTCGCTACCCAGTCCTACCTTTGTCATGGGTAGGGGCGAGGACATTTTGGGATAGCCCATGTTCATTAAGCGTAGTGGTTATCGCTTGTGCTTGTTTGTCGTCAGGGTCGTTGAGTCCTAGGTTGAGGTCGCCAAAGATCATTATCTGAGATGATTCTTTGGTGTTGCTGGCGATCAGGCTGGAGATATCCTCATCAAACGTACCTGAGGGGCCTGGTGGCCTATAAATGAGGTAGATGGTCAGAGTGCGGCATGGGGATATGGGCAGTTTAACAGATAGTAGCTCACATGATTTTAGAGGTAGTAGCGTTACGAGTCTTAGTTCCATGTTAGATTTAGCGATGATGGCTAAGTCATCTCCTCTGGCATTGGGTCTGTCCATTCTTAGATGGTACTCATTTGGGATGACCAGTGACAGTGCTGAGCCTGTAGCATCATGTAGCCAGGTTTCTGGGACTGCTAAGAGGTCAAGATTGTTTGAGGTTAGGACATCGGCTATTTCCGTGGCATGAGCCACCATAGATCTGGCATTATTTAGAGCTCCTGCTATTGTCATGGTTTTTGGTAGGCATTTGGTGTTCGAGGATGTTTGGGTAGGTTCATTCAGTCTCGCAGTGGCAGGGTTTTGTGGAGGTACTTGCGTTAAGTTCCTTGGAATATTTTTTGGGTTGGTACGGCGGTTTAAATTAGTATTGGGCAAGTTAGGTTCATGGAGGGGAGACACGTTGCTCTTTCCTTCATACTGCATGGGGGCCCCTCACTAGGGACGGGAGACGGAACCTTTTTCACCAGAAAAAATCATTTTCCCCTTTAAATTTAGGGGCGCGGCAGTGGGAGCATGCGATCCTCTAACTCCGCCCACCGACGCCACTCGTCAGTCCCCATTGCCACGTCGCCAATATTCCCATTGCCTAATGACACTAGTTTTATTAGGGGGGAGGATGGTGGGACGTATGGAGGAAAGGGGACTTTGGACTGGGAGTAGTTTAGTCACTACGGTCAGTAAGGAACAAGTTACTTACCTGTAACTTTTGTTCTCCAGCATGGGTCTGGCATGGATTCACATGCTCATGAATATTCCCCGTCGTCAGGCCGGGAATCCTCGGTATAGAAAAAATCAGTAACAGTTTCATTTCTGATCTGTCTTTCTCAGTAGTAACCAATCACTGGTCTCTGGGTCATACTACCCGCAGCCAATGACTTCCCTCTGGCAACCATCTTCAGATTTGGTAGCACGTGAAGTGGCAGTAGGACCAAGAGAAGAGCCGCAGAGGGGTAGGCGGGAGGGTTCGCATGAATCCATGCCAGACACATGCTGGAGAACAACAGTTACAGGTAAGTAACTTGTTCCTTCTCCAGCATGGGGTCTGGCATGAATTCACATGCTCATGAAAAAAGAATACATAGCAGTACACACATGAACAACCACGGGAGGTGGAAAGGTTCAACATTAAGCATATCAACATTAAGCATCTCTTACCTCCTCACCAGGCTCACCTTCATGAGAACAGGTTGCACCGCAATGCTTGGCCGACTCTGGGCTCCTCCCATGAATCCCGTCGACGCAGTAGAATTTTGTGAAAGTGTGCGTCGAACTCCATGTACAAGTCCGTCCTGCAGATGTCCAGCAGGGGCACACCAGACAGGAACTCTGTAGTTGCAGCGATCGCTCTGGTCGACTGGGCTTTCAGGTGGCCAGGCAACGGTCTGTTCGCCAACCGGCGACAATGGGTGATGCAACCGAAGAACCACCTGGAAATGGAAGCCTTCGAGAGGGCCTTCCCTTGGTTCACAGGGCCAAAGTTCACAAACAGCTGTGATGTCTTCCGAAAACACTTTGTGCGGTCCACGTAGAACTTGAGCGCTCCAGCCACATCCACATCCAGTAATCGCAAAGTCCTGTCAGCCGGCGACGAGAAGAAAACCAGTAACAGCAAGGGCTCTTTGAGGTGGAAGTCCGACTGCACCTTGGCATGAAAGAGGGGTGCGTCCGTAGCACCACCCTCATCTCGTGGAATGTCAAGTAAGGTGGCTTACAAGAGGGCCTGGATCAAGAATCACTGTTTTCCATTCCATGATAAAAACTTCAGCAGTGCCGAATGCATAGGCTCCAACGGGGGACCCAAGAGCCTAGTCAGCACCACATTGAGCTCCCACGCTGGGTCCGGAGCTGGGAACGAATGGAAAAGTCCTTTTATGAATTCCTTGACCAGGCGGTGCGACCATAACGCGACAGCCCCAGAGTTCTGGTGTAGCGGGAGATAGCCGCCAAATGAACCTTGATGGAAGCATGAGCCAACCCCGCCTTGGCCAGCGACAGTAAGTATGGCAGCACCTGCAGAGCCGTAATCCGTAAAGGGTCGAGTTTGTGTGCGGCACCAGATGGCGAACCTCTTCCACTTATGTCCGTAGCATTTCAGTGTAGACAAAGCACTGGCCTTGACAAGCACTTCCTTGCAGTGTGCCAGGAGATCATATCCACCAAACTCTAGCACTGCAGGAGCCATGGCTGCAAGTTCATCGACCATGGGTCGTGGTACAACAGGCATTGAGGAACTCCTGCACCGGACGCATCCGCAGCCTGCACAGGCGCACGAGGTATATACACAAAGACATCATGCCCATGAGGGACCTCACCTTTGCGACCTTCAGGGTCAACAGCTGTTGTACCTTGCCCAGGATGGCCGCTATTCTCTCCTCCGATGGAGACGGCAGGCATGACAGTGTTGAGCCGGGAACCTTAGAAACAGCGCGTCCTGCAATGGCACCAAGCAGGACTTCGCAAAGTTTATCGAGAACCCCAGTTTCGTGAGTAGCCGGACGGTCCCTGCTGTGTGCTTGACGGCGGTCTCTCTCGACTTTGCTCGGATGAGCCAGTAGTCCAGGTAGGGGTAGACGTGAATCCCCTGAGGGCGCAGCCGTGCCGCCACTGTCGCCAGACACTTGGTGAAGACCCTTGGAGCTGACTTCAATCCAATGGGGAGGGCCTTGAATTGGTAATGCTTCCCTTGGACCACGAAGCTCAGAAACTTGCGGTGTCCCTTGTGAATGGGGATGTGGAAATAGGCATCCTCCAAGTCCAGTGACGATAGGAAATCTCCTTCTTCCAGTTGTCCCAGCACGTGCTGAAGGGTGACCATCCGGAACTTCTGGGACCTGATGTACTTGTTGAGGCGGCGGAGGTCCAGTATGGGTCTCCAACCGCCAGTCTTCTTTCTGACAAGTACAGGGAATACACTACGGAGCCCTGGAGCCTTTTTGAAACAAGTTCGATCGCGCCCTTCTTCAGCATGGCCCGTACCTCCAGCAGAAGTTGAGGGATGTGGTTTTCCTTCCAGGCCACCGGTGGACTGCGCCAACACTTCCATTGAAATTCCAGGGTGTGCCTGTGGGTCATTGCGTCCAGAACCAAACGGTCGGGAGAGGTTCGCCAGCCGGCCTCCCACCATGGTGCGCAGGTAGGAGCCTGACGTCACGGCCGGTTCAATCCTGCTTCGCCGTGGGGGCGCTACCTAGGGGACCTTGGCGACGACAGCAACCTCCTTTGAACTTGCTGCGGCCCTTGTAGGCTTCCTGAGCCGAAGAGTGGGACGGTTGGCGATAGGATGATGAGCCACCACTGAAACCTTTGGAGTATCCCTGGGACTTTCCTCCGGGGGTCCAAAAAGGACAGCCGTCGCTACTGGAGCGCGCCCAACGCCCGAGCCATCTCTGTATCCGCCTTGATGGCCTGAAGAGACTCGTCCACCGTCTTGCCGAATGAGTTTTCCCCGAAGGGCATGTCACACACCATCGACTGTACATCCTGGTGGAAGCTAGTGGCCCTCAACCAACCCCGCCGATGAAGGAAAACGCTGATGCCCATCTGACTGAAACCTGTGTCAGCGATGAACGTCGCCACCGTAATGGCATGGTCTGATGACACCTCACCTTCTTGGAGGATCTCCAGCGCTTTCAGTCTTGTCGTCGGGAAGGAAGTACAGGAGGGGAGCGTTCTTGAACCACAGCTCCCAGTCATGACTGGCCACGATGGCCAACGCATTGGCCGCCTTGATCGGCATCGCCGCCAAGATGACCCATCGTCCTATGGCGTCCAGCTTATTTTCCTTGCTGTCTGGCGGCTGGAAGGGACAGAAGAGGATGTCGAGGCTGAAGATCCGGCAGGCTACTTCACCGACGCCGAGACCACCGAGTCCGGGGACGGTTGGGATGCGAGACACTTGGGTGCAGAGTCCGGAACTCTGTACTTCTTGTACCGGTCCATCTTCGCCGGGGCAGAGGACGGGTTCTTCATCAGGGGCAGCCCCTCATCCCAAATGTCGTCCAATAGAGGGATCGAAAGCACAGTCTTCCTCTTGGCCTCCCGGCGCTGGTACAGGAAGCCTTCCTTCTCCTTAGGAGCCAGTTGAAACATTTCCGAGGCCCTAGCAATCATGGCATGGAATGAGCCAATCTCGTCGGGCGACAAGGCCCTGGGCACTGGTGACGGGAGGTCCTCCGAGGAGGGGATGGCGGCGAAGGATGGCAAGGAGGTGGAGGCTGGACTCTCCTTCTCTTGACCGGGGGTTCCCCTGACGATCCAGTTGCCACGGGATCTGCCGCTGGCGACAGGGGCATCCTTGCGCAGATTACTGAGCAAAAGTAGTGCAGTGACTGTAGGATGTCCGCCGACACGTCCGCTGGCGGTGGTGGCTGCAACGGAAGCGGTGGCAGTGGCGTGATGTCCTCTGGCTCTTCACCGCCCTGCTGCTCCTCGTCTGTTTCCTCACTGCTCTCCACATCTGCCTAGCCGGGGTCCTTCCCATAGGACTTGGCCTCGACAAACTTCTTATTCAGTACAGCCTTCAGACCAGAAAGAGCCTACAGGCACTGCACAACTTTTGCAGATAGATCCTCCTCGGAGGAGATGTCGAGCCCTGCAGGACTACCGGCCCCCGCCCCCATTCTGCTCGACCAGCAGGGACGGTCTAGTGGAGATGATCGCATCATCTTCACCGGTGTCTTCTCAATGGGTCGAAAAGACGATTCCTTCAGAGCAGGTAGGGAAACTCGTCTTAGGGGCAGCCTCCTGCGAATCCGCCTCCGCGGCCTTCGCCAGGGACGCCACCACTCCTTCAAGGGAAGTCTTTGCCAGGTGGACCTGGGCATTCACGACCTTGGGCAAGCTTGAGGCCTTCACCGGGGGGGTGGGGGAGTGGTGGCGGGGTCAGAGCTGCGCTCCCCCTTGGATTTCTCCGTCTGAGTCGTTTGGGACTTCTCCAGAAGTTTACCTGGACGGTCCGACTTCCTCTTCACTGACCCGGAGCGTTGGCTCGTGGTCGAGGGTGCCGTAGATGCCGTTCCCGACATGGCCCCCAAGGAGGCCGTGTGCTCGCAGTGCTTTGCCTTATGTTGGGCCCCCGTCGCCGGAGTGCCCTCAAAGGTCTTACAAGACCGCTCAGATTTCCTCTTGCTGGGTGAGGCTTGCTGCCCTGGTATCTTCATCTGGAGCCACTCGGGGAGCCGCTTGCAACGGTCCTTCATGGTGCGAGCCACCATATCTTTGCAGAACGCACAGGTCACCTTCACGTGCGTTTGGTCGGAATGTAGGAAGAAAAGGCACAGGGAGTGCCCATCATCCAGGAAAAGGTTCCGTAATCCACATCCAGGACAGATCCTGAACAGAGGCATCGAGTCTCCTTTATCTTCAGCCATGTCCACCTGGCGTAGGCCTCAAAGAATGTTCCGGAATCCTCCAAGAAGGGAACTCGACAATAAATTGCCCTTGAGGGGCATCACAAGTTCCGAAAAACAGGTCCCAGTTAGTTGGATGATGGATCGATTGAGCTTGAGGCTCGATTGACCAGAAAAATAAAGTAAACTCTAAGAAAAAGCACAAAACGCAGTAAAAAGCCTAAGAGATAATCACAAGGACTCCCACCACTCCAATGTGCGGTAAAAATCAGAAGATGGCTGCCAGAGGAGGGCCTTAGGTAGAGGGCAGTCATTGGTTGGGGGCAGTATGACCCAGAGAACAGTGATTGGTTGTTAGGAGAAAGACCGTACAGAAATGAAACAAACTGATTTTTTTCTTTACGGAGGATTCCCAGCCTGACGGGAAATATTCATGAGCATGTGAATCCATGCCAGACCCCATGCTGGAGAACTTAAATTACTCCTACGTCCCATCCCCTTTCCTTCATACTCCATGGACAAATACAACTTAATGTAGCCCAAGGATTGAGAGGTGACCCTCTTTAAGAACCGCCTGTGCGAAAGCCACGTCTGACCTAGAGCCTGCATGTAAACAGTAGTGCTTGCAGAAGGCCGGAGGGGTGGCCCAGGTGGCCGCCCTGCTGATGACCTGCCACGGGACCAGTCTCTGGAATGCTAGGGCCGTGGCCTTGGCTCTAACTGCGTGCCAATGCATAATCGCTGTAAGTGTTTTATACTGCCCCACGTAGGCCTCTTTGATGCCCAAAACAATGCACCTTTCTACAGAGGCCTTGGACGCCTGATAACACAGCCTTAATCCTCCAAAGGGGACAAAGAGCATCTGATTCGTGGAAGCTCTTGGTCCTGTCCAGATAGAATTTCAGAGCACGTCTGACATCCAGACAGTGCAAGACCCTTTGAGCATACCTTATGATCAGCAAAGAACATCATCTCTTCATTTAGATGGAAAGAAGAGACTACTTTAGGTAGGAATGTGGGGTGCATTCTCAGGACCACCTTATCTCTGTGAAAAGTAATGTAGGGTTCTGAAGCCATCAGTGCCTGATCTCGCTAACCCTACGCACAGACGCAAGGCCCCCACCAACAGGGCTGTTTTAATGGTGACAAGCCTGATGTCCGCGGATGCCATTGGTTCGAAAGGTTTGTGCGCCAGGGACCCCAACATTACATTGAGGTCGTGCAGAGTGTGGTTTCTTGATGTGCGGTTAGAGACTTGTGAGGTCCGCCAGATGTCGTGTAAACACTGGGTTGGAGGAGAAGACCTCCTCAGAGTTCCTGTAGGTTCCTATGGCTGCCAGGTATGTACAGCATGTGTTTATTTGCACCCCTTAGTGAGTGAGATGCGCAGAGAAGGAAAGCACATTGTCCAACGTGCAAGTAAGGGGGTCGATCTCCTTAGAGTTTGCACAGTGACAGAACCTAGTCCATTTTCCATTTAATTTTGTACTGTTTCCTAGTAGCCTGGCTCCTAGCGCCCTAAATGATGTCTAGGTTAGGCTGCGACAGGCTCAGATGCTTCAGTGTGACTTGCTCAGGAACCACGCTCCAAGGGCTAACTTCTGTGGAGTGGGGTGGAGGACCCTGCCCCCCCCCCCCTGCTGCGAGAAACGGTGAGCTGGGCCCAGTGACAGGTAAATGGGTGGCGTGTCCGAGAGGCTGAGGAGCCCCGAGAACCATGGTCTTGCCGGCGATCACGGAGCTATCAGAATGATGCCACCCTGTGGGCCAGGAGCGCGGGAGGAAATGCATATGCTGTCATGCAGTTCCACTGTATCCGGAATGCGTCACTCAGAGCCTGGGGCCTATCACTGCGAGGATGCGAACCGCGGGCACTTTCCGTTGGACCAGGTGGCAAAGAGATCCACCTGATGATGTTCCCATCTGCTGAAGATCCTGAGCAGGACCTAATCGTTGAATTGCCATTCATAATTGTCGGCTCCCACTCTGCTGAGCCTGTCGCTTCCAGGATGGACTCCCCAGGGAGGTGGATTGCACTCAGGTAATATTGTTTTCCAGGGCCCATTCCCACACGCTGCCCGCTAGATCGCACAGCTGAGGAGACCTAATGCCCCCCTGCTTGTTGATATAATACATTCTGGTGGAGTTGTCTGTTTGAATACCACCTTGCCACAAATAAGCGAGGGAAAGCTTTGAGAGAGAGCTAGTTGATATGGGCCTCCTGCTCCTGGAGGGACCACACTCCATTACCACTATGGTTGTCCAGTGTAATGCCCCAGCTTTCCAGGGAGGAATGGTGACCTGAGGTGCTGCCTGCCGGAAGGGCTTGCCCGTCTGCAGGTTGCAGTCCTGGACCACCAGGTGAGGTCCAGGTGGCGAGGGAGGAATGCTGACGAGCTGCACTTCGGAGCCCCGCCCCTGATTCCATGAGGCTCGTCTTGTGTGGGGTACAGCCAGTAGGACCGCTGCCATGATACCCAATAGATGCTGATACCACCAGGCCAAGGTCAGCTCAAGGCCATGATCTTATCCTCCGAGGGGAAAACTCTGAGCTCATTGCCCATTTGAGGCCCAGGAAGGTCAGGCTCTGTGTAGGCTGCAGCTGAGACTTCTTGAGGTTGATAGAAAATCCCAGTTCGTGGAGTGTGATAAGGCCGGAGGCAGTGTGTTGAACCGCCTCCGGAATTCTCGCCCTGATGAGCCAGTCGTCCAGGTACAGGTAGACATGGTGGCCTTGGGCCCTGAGGAGGGCTCCCACTGCATTCACAAGTCTGTTAAATACCCTGGGGGCTGATTTGAGGTTGAAGGGTTGAACCTTATATTGGAAATGGAAGCCCATGACCCTGAACCATCGAAAGGACCGATGGGGCTGCCAATCTGGGATGTGTAGATACGCATCCTTCTGATCCAGGGAGCACATCCAGTCTCCCCTGCAGTGTGTCTCCGCAATGAGGGCTGGCGTAACTATCTTTAATTTTTTAAGAGGGAGGGAGAGGTTGAGGGTGGAGAGGTCCATCACAACTCAGGCCAGCCTAGTTATTTTGTATGGGGAAAATTCTGGAGTAGAAGCCCAAGCCTCGCTGGAAGTTCCAATATGCGTTCCTGGACGCCCAGGTTGAACTTGGTAGCCCGTAACAAGCAGCCCTTCTCATGTCCATGGCGATACAGATGGCCCGGCCTGAGGTGTCAATGTGGGCCATGGTGGACTCTGATGTCCTGCGTCACCAATTTAAATTCTGCCAGCCCCACCTTGAAACGTGTCTGGCTCTGCACCCGATGTTCTGGAAGGAAGTCAGCTAATTCCCTCCAAAGCCTCTGGTTAACAACTGCAAGCATGGCATCTGCATTGGATTGACAAAGGTGCAGTGAGGGGTTGGAATAAACCTTTCTGTAAGCCTTCAAGATCTTTTCCTCCTTGCCTAGAAGCGCTGGGAACGATGTGGCCGAGGACGACTGAGGCTTGGAGTAGATTGACGCTGCAGCGATCACCGAACAGTGTGGTTGAGGGTGTGCCGACAAGAGTGGATCCCCCTCCAATTGCCTATACTTGGTGTCGAGGCGGCGATGGACAGGCTGGGCTGAATGGAGTTTAAGCCATCCCTTTTTGGCCAAGGCGACAAAATCCTTCTGCATCGGGATCCCTGTTCTGTCCATGGGGCGTAGAGTGAGGACCTCAGCCAGGACCCCCACCTCTGGTTGTTTGACCTCAGGTTGAGGAAGCCCCAAATATTCTGCCAAACGTGCGAGCCATTCATGGAAGGTCTTAGCTGAAAACGGTGTGTCAGGGTCCTCCTCCTCGTCAGTGTCTACCAGGGTATCCGGTTAGTCCGGAGCGGGTGGAGGAGTGCTGGCCGCCCAGGGCTGCAGTGTAGGAACCGGAGCCGGTGGTTGCTGCGGAGGCTGGTGTGGAACCGCCTGTGGGAGGCAGGGGAGCCGGAATCTAAGGAGCCGACAAGGGGAGCAGGGGCTGCACGGAGGCCTGCAGCACTGGAGCCATAGGTAGAATAGGTACAGGCGGAAGGGTCAGAGGGAGCATGTCCCTGATCACATCCCAAAGGATGGCCCACCTCTGGGGAGATCTCATGAGTGTGAGGAACTTTTCAAAAAACCCGTCCTCACAGGCCAGTGGGGTGGCAGGTGGTACTGATCGAGTACCAGACGGCTGCTTGGGCGGGTAGGTACTCAGTCTTGCAGGTTGCGGGGTAAATCTGCCCTGCAATGCTAATGGTTAAGCTGTAGGCCACGTACCTGGTTGAGACCAACCCCACCTTGAAACTCATTCTCCCACCTGCTCTGCATCAAGGGCAGGTATCGGCCAAGCGGCCATTTTGTCTGGCACGGTGGCCATTTTGTTGAGCTGCGTGCCAAAGTCATGGTGCTTGCCTCGTTGGGCCCGTCCTCCTCCAGGACTCTTTGCAGTGGAGCATGAGACATACCCTGCACTTCAGGACGGGGCCAGGCAGGCGTGTTGCCCACAGCCGCATTGTCGGTAGAGCTGCGTACAGGCACCCCCTAAGACATCTATCCGTAATAGGGCGTAGTCCCTCGGGTGTACACCCGGTAAAAGAACCCTGCGGTCCCTTTGTAATGTCTCCAGAAGGATCCAATGACCCACCTCGGCTTGGCGGCCGGTATCTGAAGTAGTCTCGGTGCCTGTGCTGGTGAGAGAACCTGACTGGTTCCTCCCGCTCGGGTGTTTCCTTGGGAAGGAGTCGCCCTTGCAGGGGGCAATGGAAAAAAAGCAGCCCTACCTTGGTCCTTGACGTGTGTCTGACGAAGCCCGTCAAGTCCTCTGGAGGCAACTTCTCAAAGAGCTACCTCCACTGAGCTAACCTGTTCTTTAGAGCGCGCAGTGTAAGCGCGTCATACGTGGTACAACCCTCCCAGCCGTGATCGGGTCCAAGGCAGTGGAGGCAAAGAGCGTGGGGGTTGGACGTAGGGAAGAGCCCTTCGCAGGCTTGACCCCTGCTGAAGCATGCTGACGTCGACATGCACCGGGGAGGAGTGTGCGCCAGAGGACAGAGTACCTGATTAAGATAAAAAAAACAGAAGACAAAAAGACAGAAGAATGTATCCAGGGAAGAGTGCGTGGTATTGCAAGGCCGAAGTCAAACCCAGGAGAAAAGGGGACTGAGGAGCGGCACCGGTGGTCGCAATCGGGGGAGCGCACGCCTCCAGGGTCACGCCCCTGCGTGCCTCTAAATTTAAAGGGGATGGTTTTTTCTGGTGAAAAAGGTTGTCTCCCGTCGCTAGCGAGAGACACCCATGCAGTATGGAAGAAAGGGGACGGGACGTACAAATAATTGTTGGTACAATACAAAGTTGGCCTCTCTGAACCCTCCCCCAGTGCTGGTTATGAAAATCCAACTCAATGACGCAGAGGTCCTTATGCATTCCACTTTGTTACAGATCTTTCGAGCCAAGACATGGGGTGCTTTTAGCTGTCACCTATACCCATTGCCCCATCCAATTCCAAATATTGAGATTGGTTGCCAGATCACCCAAAGGACTAGTGACCATTCTGTTTGTAAGAACACTTAAAGGCTTCAACCAACATGTGTAATCTGCTAGCTTTGCCTCTATTTTTTGTTTCTCGTGGATTATGCTACATACATGACACTAGTCAGTCAATACCAGAAAAACACTGGGCACAACTAAATTTCACTTCAAAATATCCATCATTCATGTGATGGTGAGATTTCTCCCCTTGAATTAGTCTGTGGGGTTGGGTGGGGTGGGAAGAGTGAGGTGCCATCAGAGGCGAGTGCTAGCCAATAAACAGCAGGCCATGAACGAGGTGCCCGATTTCAGGATTTAACAGTTTTCTTTTTGTTAGGAAGAGTATGGTGTCTCACCGATCTCGAATGCCAAGATGCCACCAAACAGAAGTTCTCACCCCTCTGGGATGATGGACAAGTTACCTTTTTTTGAACAAATACATGTAATGGGACATGTACTCAGCCTGAGAGAGGCCCTATTGCCTCAATCAATCAACACATGTATAGGGCACGCTTTCACCAAAAGCATCATGTCGCTGTCTAGACACGTGGGAGTAGAAAACACACAGTTTACGCAAACAGATGGGTCTTCAAAGTCTGTTTAAAGAGACAAAACTCTTGCAGGCAGCTGATACCTACTGGTAGGGTATTCCATAATTTAGGGCCCAAAATGGAAAAAGCCTGGCCACCTACCTTCTCCCAATAATCGGCAGGTAGTTTCAGAAGTACTGCACCTGCTAAACTGAGTGCATAGCCTGAATAATATAATTGAATTTTATCCAGCAGGGCTAAACAAACCCGTTTATTCAGAGCCTGATTAACAATACACAGCACTTTGAAATGGATTTCGGTTGGCACGGGCAACCAATGAGTTCCTGTTGTGTGTTAGAAACATGCTGTCCAAATGGGATACCTTTAACTGGAGGACAGCTGCATTTTGCTCTACCTGCAGACGATGCAGTAAATACGCTGGTTGCGATAAAAAGGTTGCATTACAGTAATCTAAGCTACCATTTAGACAAGAGGCCACTATTTGCGCATGGAGATCCTCAGGGATAAAAAGGGCGGATTTTCCCAAGTTTCTTTAACTTGAGGAAGCCCAGTCTGCACACAGTGTTAATCTAAGTATTCATCTTTAGTGAATCTGACATGTTCGTGCCAAGGTTTTTAACCACCTCGACCGGAGCAGGAAGGGGCTCCAATGTTAATGGCCAGAAGTCAGAGGTTGAGCTTTCTGACGCAGCCGTCGGACCAATGATAAGGACCCCCTGTCTTCTCGCCATAAAGTTTAAGCTAGATGGCTCACATCCAAGCCCTGATTGCTGTCAAGCAGGATCTCAGCTCGGCCGCAGTCTCTGCTTGATCCAGGTCCAGCATGAATAGAATTTGGGTATTATCTGCGTAGGAGTAAAATGTAAACCCAAATGAGCGAATGAGAACTGCCGATGGCTGGATGTATATAAAAAAAGAAGGGGGTGAGGGCAAGCCCTGCGGAACCCCATATGTCACCTTTTAAGGTGAAGACCTAAAAGAAGCAAAAATGACACCAGTTGCGAGCAGGAAGTCAGAAATCCACGGAACCATTCCAAAACCAGGCCAGAAATACCAGCGTTCTGTAACCTTGATAAAATGGCATGATCAAAGTGAAAGGCGGCCGACGGGTCCAATAAAATAAGGTCTGCCGTACTGCCTTGATCTTTGATCATGGTTACATTTTCAAGAACTGACAGAAGGACAGACTATGTCCCCCCATTAGAGGCTGAAAACCCATCTGACGGGACTTCAGAATATTGTGGTCCGCCAATTAAAGGTTACAATTGAGGGGTGATGACTGATTCTAGAACTTTCATAAGGAAAGGTAGCACGGAAATCGCTGATAGGTCGGGAAAATTGCTGCATCTAAAGATGGCTTTTTCAGCAGCAGGGTCACCAATGTTTTTTTCAAGATCGCAGGAATCTGGCCAAAGCTCAGCAAACAGTTAATTGCCTCTACTATTATGCCACTCAGACTCATAATAGTAGATTTGAACAGGTGTAGTGTGATATCAACTAGAGGAGATGCAGATTTAGGAAGGGTGACAATCCAAACAATCTCAGTGCGGTAGGTAGATTGGAAGGAGTCAAAGGCACAGTGAACCAGCAGCATCTGAGGTGCCTGATCGGCACAGACAGATTTTGATGCTACCTCCACAATGTTGGCAATACGAACCCTAATCTTCCCGATTTTTCTCTGTGAAAATAGGGTCACATTGTTCCACAGCATCTGAGACCCAGGGCCAACAGAAAATGTGCCAGGATTCAAGAGGTTTTTAACGGTTTGAAAAAGCTTCTTAGGCACATTAACTGCGGACTAAATTGTGGCAGTAAGATTTGCACAATTAGCCACTTTAAGTGGCATTATGGTATAAGGTAAGCTGCTTCTTTAACTCGTCTTTCAGATGTGGGTCATAGGCAATCCGTCATTTGCCATCTGCCTGGTGCACCACTAAACGAAATGAACGTAGCTCAATAGAAAATCAGGCAGCCGAGGGGCGTGGCAACTTGTGTCCATTTAAAGGGAGCCAGCTGATCAGCCGCTAAAGCACAGGCCTAACAAATTGTGAAATAGTTGAGTTCTGGCTCACGGCCAGTGTAGCAGACTCAGACATCCAGTTTCTTTAGAAGTGGAACTAGCTAGACAAGAAGGCCCAGCCGAGATGGGTTCAAAAGGTAGCACATAGTGGTCCGACCAAGTCAACAAGTCACAAAGAAAGATATGCAAGAGCTGTGCCAAAGCAAATATAAGGTCAAGAGTGTGTCCTTTATCATGATTAGGTTCTACCACCAAATGTTGCAGTGAAAGGTCATCCATCGCAGGTAAGAAAGGGGGTCATAACCCAGTAAAAGGGCATATGCTGTTGAGTGCCAGATCTGCTCTGTCTCAGCACACAGCTTCCAATGAGCTGGGCATGAGGTCTGGCCCAAGAAACTACATCATGCTAAATCCGGTTGGCTTGAGATGGATAGAGGACCAGTGTTCAAGATCAGGGTTGTCCTAGCGATCAAACACAAAATGAAGGCCATTTACTTCTAGTCCAAATCTGCATGGGGCCCCTTTAAAAAAGACAGAAAAAATAAAGGCTGGATGGAACGGAAGAATCGGAATCCTGTAAGTTTCGACTCATTAGCTGCTAACTCACAAAAGCAGATAGAATTAATATTTTGCAAATTACACAATTAAATGGTGGAAATATGAATAATACACCTCCAATCTTTCAAACCAATTACCAAAGCTTTTATGGTCAATGAATAGCAACATCATTGGAGTAACACAAGGAAATAACGATTCAGTGGTAGCACATAAACAAGTTGCTCTGGCTTGAGCATTCATAACAATAAATGAGTATCTGAGTAGACTCAAAGAAATGTCATTACATTTCAAAAATGAAATGGCAAGATGCTAAATATGCCCCATTAAATATTTATATTATTATTTTCTCACACTCCCACTTACCTGGGTGGGCATACGCAGAGGATCAGCCCAGACAAAGCAAACCTCCATCGTACGATCTTTCTTCAAGGGTAAAGGCAATGTTAAATAACAAAAAGGATCGAAGGTCACAGAAACTTTGGCACACTCTGGATCTGGACAGACTAAGGTAGATTTAAAAAGGCCGTGGAAAATGTCCACAATGATGGAATTGTTGCGTAATCTATGGTTATTCCAAGCCTCTTCCGCCACCACCTTAAAAAAAAAGAAATGAAAACCAGATGTCAGATTGAAACAAATCCTTAAAAACAAGCTAGCTTAAATATTTTATATCAAGTTTTTCAAAATACTGCAACATAAAACTGCTATTTGAAGAAAGCTGTTCCGTACTTTAAAAATTGATCTTCATGTCATTAAAAGTCTTAATCCTTGGGGTCTCTATCCTTCACGACCCATCTACAGAACTATTCCTACATTGGCAGGCAGGTAAGATTTGCTGTCGCCAAGTCTTTTACAAACGAGCATTGGCAAAGCCAACAGTTTCGGCTTGCATTTGTTCTATGTGCAGCGCTTTCGTGAAAGCACTATATAATTTACAAACCATTATAATGGTTTAAGAGAGGCATTTGCCAAGCACTGCTATCATATACCCAGGTACTCGCACCATGTTGCAGCCGTTACCATCTTGCAATGTAGTACTGCTTGGAAAACGCCTATCCTATACCTACACAAAGACCAAAACTGTTGGCTTTGCCAATGCTTTTTTTGCGGAGTCCTTCCTTTCCTGTATGAAACATGTTCTATAGCACGAATATCAATGGCAAGTAACAAAGTGTGGTAGAGTGAAGGGCAAGGGCCTAACATTTGTTTATTTATTATTGTTTTGGCTATAGAAAAATAAATTTTTCCAAGCTTTCAACATTACATTTTCATCTTTGTATGTATCATTTAAAAAAGTATTTACAAGAAAATTTAAAATGGAAAATGACAATTCTAAACTTAAATAAGAGTAATGTCACAATAGGCAACATAAAACAATTACTCGTTTTCAAGGAAAGAAAGAAAAAGAAAGAAAAAATAAATAAAGGTGCTCCAGCAGACTATCTACTATAATACCTTAAGTCCACAACTAATGACTCCAGCAATTAGAGACAGATTTAGCACAAGCAAATTAGTAGTAACATATTCAAAGTTTTATAGTTCAAGAAATCAATTGTTGCATATTGTATTGACTTTTTGTTTGTGTGAAACAATGTAGACCATAGTTGTTCATGCGTTACATTGATATGTCCTCCAAAAAAAGGTTTAAACAATTTACCTCTTAAATCAGACCAATGCTCACAATCAACCAATAAGTGGCGCAGTCTCTCCGACAAATGATGACGAAACCTACACTTGTTTTCGTCCCTAGGCAGCATATTGTGTTTGCAGAGAAGGTCTGCCGTAGAACACAGTTGGAGCCCAAAGCGCAAAAAAGCCTGACGATGCTGAGGATTAGGAGATACCAGCAAATACCGGGCAGTTTGACCATACCTTTTGGTTCAAATGGATTTTCCTGAAATTTCTTGTATTGTGCGCATTGTGCATTTGTAAGGATCCAGTCATGTTGCCACATCTTCTCTTTGGCTTTACAAGGATTATCAATTAACAGATGTGTAGGTATGTCAGCATCATAAAGCAACTTTAGCGCTCTAAACCTCCATGTTCTCAAAGTCATCATGGGTTTCTTCTGCAGCGTAGCCTGCCATAAATTGAGCTATGCCATTTTGCAGATTACCCATTATGAATTTGCGGTACAGGGAGCACCACAGCCACTTGTATCTGCCATGCAAGGATATTAATCCCAACTTGTGTCCAATTAAAGGCAGAGGCTCAGAGTTAGGTAGCTGCAGCATTTTCCTCCAATATGCTCCTTCCATTCTGGCCCAGTAGTTATACGGCCGCCAATGTTTGGTTTCTGTTCCATATAGCAATATAGGTAACATTTTCTGTTTGTAATATGCTATAAGGGGGCATATCGAAAATTTGCAAGATTTCCTCCTGATGATTCTTGCTTGTGATATAGCGTTATGAAGTTTGGCCTTCTTGACCTCCTCATGGGGTAAATCAGATGGATGATTTGTTATTAAGATGCCCAAGTAAGAATATGTTGCAACGATGCTTAGGGCACTATTCTGCAGTATCCATGAATAAGTTCTGCATCTTTGCCTAGGATTCCCAAATTGTATGATTTGGGTTTTGGTGGTATTAATGGTTATGCAGTTGGAGTGAGCATAACCATCAAGAGCTTTCAGCATACTTTTACGTCCCTGGGGTGTCTTGGACATGAGCACCAGGTCATTGGCGTAGAGCAACCAATTTATGGGTGTGCCCCTAAGTCGAGGTGCATCGGTTTTCAGGTCCTTGAAGGCGTGACCTATGTCTGAGATGAAGAAATTAAAGACTGCAGACGCTAGTAGGCACCCTTGCTTTAGTCCCCGGTCTGTTTGGATGTCATCGGATAGCAGTCCATCTCTGCAGAGACAAACCTGGATAGTTGTATCAGAATGGAGCTGAATTATCCATCGCAAGATAGGCCAGGGGCAGCCCTTTATCAAAAGCTTCTTAAAAAATAGCTCACGGGGGACACCATCAAATGCAGTGCAGAAGTCCATAAAGGCCACAAAAATGGGCTGTTTCCGTTGTTTATGCGCATCTATCAGAGAGTGGTCAAATTTATGGAAGTGCCAATGCCGGCTACGAAACCTGTTTGAAAGTCGTCCCTGAGAAGATCTGTTAGCCATGTATTAAATGCAGCTAGCAATATGCGCGCAAAGATTTTACCAGGGCAGTCCAAGAGTGCGATTGGTCGATATGACAGAGGATCACACCTTGGGCCTTTTTTTATAAATGGGAACTATTATGGACTTTCTCCAAGAGTTGGGAACTTTGATGGTCTGCAATGAGTGTTGAAAGATGTTATATAATATTGCTGCCCACCTTGTTGGGTTTTGTCTTATTGTTCGATTACTGATGACATCTGGCCCAGCAGCACGAGACCTGCTTAGTTTGGACATGCAATGTAGAATGTCGTCCATGTCAAAATGAAAGTGAGAATTAATTCTTAAAAATGTCCAGTCTACTTTAGCTTGTGGAAAGGAAAACCGATAGAGGCCAGCATAGTAGTCAGTCCATATTAGTTCTGAAATTGGATTAGTTTGTAGGGCCCTTTGTGGCGTGCCAACAGCCTCATTAAGTAGAGATCATATACCACCAGTTGATTTGGTGATAATCTGTGACAACATTCTTTCTCCATCTTTTTGATATTGCAAGGCTCTCCGCGACCTGCACCAATTCTTATAAATTTGTTTCAGAGTCTTTATCAAATTGATATTCTTGGTGTCAGATCGAGCGACAAGTGCCGCACATCTTTACGTAGTTGAGCCTTCCTTATTTTAAGCTCTGGATCAAAAGCATGTAAGTGCCTGACAGCATGCTGGCGTCCACTGGGCCCCCTCGTGCTGATCATTTGCATGGAATGAATATAGCATCCTCCTTCCTCGTTAAAGGATGACCCCAGCTCAAGTTCTCGGGCCTTACTAAGCAGCATGAGCTTGTGGTCTGACCATCTAATGCGATTCCTTGCTTGGTTAATCTCGATGGACCGCAAATCTTATTGGACATTTAATTTTGAAAGATGCCACCATTGCGACCACTTCCAAGTTGAACATAGTTGGTTATGATCGCTTGCGTCATTCTCACAAACCGTCAAAGAAATTGAAGCATCCATGAGGGCGATGTTTGCATATATATAATCCAAATGTGCTGCAGACAGTTCCCTGTGCCATGTTGCCTTTGGTGGTATGTCCCCATTTATGGAGCCGTTTAACATCATGAAGTTTCTATCTTTCATCAGTTGTAACCATTGGGACTCATGAGACAAATGATTTTTGGGCTTGGATGGAAGAAGGTGTAAGTTTAAATCGCCCAAAAGAATCGTATATTTTACACTGGGATCCATGATTAAAGAATCAAGCACATTAGAAATGTGTGCAAGAAATAACTTGGCTGATAACCGTTTACCCCACTATATGTTAACTATCGCAGTTGTAACATTCAGCCTTGATAGTTTAACGATCTGAATGTAGGGTGAGAGATTTACAGGGAATGATGCACAATTTCAGGGATTTCTTTATAGCAATCAAGAGGCCAGCCATAGGCCGACCAAACATATTTTTAATGGCGGGGTTCATAGCAATATAGTGTGTATCCCAAATAGGTTCATCCACAAGCCAGGTCTCTTGCAAGACAACAATGTCGTAAGCATTCAGTTCTTTATTAGGAGTATTTAGGAAATGCCTATGACCATGTGTGTTCCAAGAGATTAATGTAATATGTTTATCTGACCTGGATTGTTATGAGTTTTGTTGTTGAAAATCCGAGCCCCTAGATAACATCATATTAGCATGGTTAGACTGTGAGGAGTTCAGAGTATTGGGATAGTTCCTTGAGAGTGGCATAGCTGTAGAAGCTGACCTCTCTTGAGCTAGATCTTGCGAGATGAGAAATCCCAAGGTGTTATGTTAAGCTCTGGCTTGCCAGAGGACGTTCAGAGTAATTCCAGAGCGCATGAATAATCCGACCCTGGATAAGTCCTTATGGTTAATGAATTCTACCAGGTTAATATCCGTGCTCGACAGATCTTGAAGAGTGGATATTTCAGCACAGATATTCAGAATGCTCATGCAATTTAAGTCATACTTGGCAAATAGATGAGGGCGACATGCCAATATCAACCAATGGCAATGGGAGTAGGCTCCATGAGCCAGGGTCTGTTTGCTACGACCCGTTGTTTCTGAGTTTGCCGAATCAAACGCTTGTCTGCCAGGTCCTGTGAGTTCCAAGCCAGCAGATGTTTTAAACATTTGAGAATTCGGTATCATAGGTACAGGTCCATTTTGTTCAATCATTGGGCCTTTTAGAAGCTGGGATATATCCGACACTGCAGCCGACGGCTGCTGCGTCGGTAACAAGGAACCCAAAGAGTCTGTAGATTGATAGATGTATTGCGTTATTGCAGCTCTAATTTCTTCACGCAAGTCCTAGCGATTGGGAGTTTCCCTATCTTGTGCTTCACTTGGATAGCCGAGTCTTTTTCTTTGAAGTCACGGGGCACTGCCAACACACCAAGTGCTGTGAGAGGGCTTCTTTAACTCCATGTCGAACATCTTCTGATGAGGGGTGGGTCATGGAGTTAACTTGGGTCTGAGTGGGCTGAGGCGGATTGACGTTAGCACTTGGTTTTGTGTTGTTCGATGATTGCATTGGTTTCTGAGCAATTGAGGCAAAAGAAGTGGGAATTTGAGCAAAATGGAGAGCCATCGTCTTCGCGATCTCTTGCCGTATTTCTTCTAGGGAGGGGTTGGGGGGAGAATTACCACCATGCTGGGCCTTTTGGGGCTCCAAGGTAATATCTTTTAGAATTGGATCGGGTAATAAGGCCACCAGCCTGTTCAAAGGTTCATGTTCTTGGGGGCAGATCATCTTTGGATTTTGGGTGACATTGGGCTGACTCAATTGTGGTGCAGTTGAGGTTGGTGGTTGAATTGCCTCGGGAACAATTGGTTTGACACAAGCCCTCTTCATTGGGGGGGGGGGGGCTCCATGGATTTGAGTTTATTAAGCATGCCTGTTTTTTCCTTTTTCCCTGCGGGACGTCTCTGTCTTCCCCATCAGGGAAAACGGATTGGTCAATTTAAGAGGGAGATGTTGTTCTGCAGGTGGAACTTTAAGATGGGACTGGTTCGTAATAGAGACCAGACCCACCTCATCAGTCTCTCTAGCATTCCCTAGACTGTGGGCGTCTTAAGTCTAGGCATGTCACCCATCTCTTGAAATTTGTCCAAACAATTTACATTTTGTGATGTCTCGTTGATGGTTATAGGCTCCAGATTTTGTGTTTCTTTTACGCCACCAACAACATTATCTCTAACCTCTGGTGATTCCTCTGTTCTCAAAGTCGACAGCAAAACTTGGCCAGGTTGGATAGTTTTTGGACAAGCGTTGCTGTAATCTGTTTGCGAAGCAATACTGCATGCTTCAAGAATTCTTGGTCTCAACGGAAGCAAAGCTCCGCCACTCCATTGGGATACATCTAGAGCTCTTACCTCTTTATCTAGCAATTGCTTCAAGATTCGCAACTGAGTGTTCATCTTGCTCTCCAGAACTTCATAAAATCTTGCTATTGTCAGCAAGGCAGTATTCATAGCGCTTAATATATTATTAAGTGCTGGTGCTTCTGGGAAGGAAGGGCGACCAGTTCTCAAACCATTGATAAAAAAAAATTATGGTCTGCGGTTTGGGCATCAAATCTAGATCCTCTTGGGGTCGGGGCAATAAAGGATACTGAATTGTTGGATGAGCAACCCAGAGATTTATCAAACATAGCTGATGACTTGGATAGTTCATTAGGCGGAGTCTTCATTTCAACCGCCATAGTTTTTGTATTGCGGGTTGTTGTGTGAGAGGGGAGATGTTCCCTTTTGGGAGATGGCCGTGTGGTCGTTCTAATTGAGTAAGATCACCTGTATCGGAGCAGATATACATGACCTCACTGGGACCAAACGTAGGTGGTATTGGAGGAGTTCATGAAACTAATCATGTTCTCATCTATCTCACCTGCAACGGTCATGGCCTCGTGCGCTGCTCGCAGCTTTTGTTGGGCAAGAACAGTACAAGGAGGTATAGGTCGAGCCAATGACACAGGAGTGGTCCAGGGTCACTTGTTGGGTGCTAAGAAATTCATTGCTATTGCAGGCAGAAAGAAGAGTCAAATCCGAAGTTTCTTTGACCTGCACTGTGGCAGGTGCTTTGGAAAGTTCCACATGCGCCAGTAGTTGAGTGCTAGTAGCAACAAAGGATAAGGGTTGTAAATCATCAATCACTGGGGGAATTGTTTTTGAATGCATTTGGGCTGCTGCAGTGACTAAAACTAAGGCAGATTGAGCTTCTGTAGAATTGGTCTGGCACAGTTGACTGGTTGTTACATTACTTAAGCTCTGAGCCATGATGTTCAGCAGAGAGGTTAGGGATTTGGATGTTGTTTGGCCATTCAGGTCACAAATTAACAAGTCAATAGTGCAAAATTGTCGAATATCAGTAGCTAAGGAGTTCGAACGTTCTCTCCTTTTTTGCAAGCCTCCTGTTTTAACTTTGGAGGACTGTGGTGTTAGATTTTTCCTTCCCAAAATCATGGGATAATCATTCCGCTCTACGTTCGCCTTTAGCGGCATGCCTGACGTCAAGGTGTAAGCACCTGTTGCCATTAGTGCGTTTTTAGATTAGTAGGAGCAGTGAATCATAAATACTAGAATCAACAAAAAAAAGGGTGCACTGAAATTAGGAGATAGTACTATGATGACAGTATACTAAAAAAAAAAAACAAATCAACAAGGGATGTGCAATAAAATTACAGAATAATGCTGTGACTACAATGACCACAGTGCAACGTTTATAATTTGCAATAAAAAAAATTGAGATGAAAATGCTGTTCCACAGACATACATGTGGCTAAAAAAAAAAACATACAAGTTTCAGATCGAACAGCGACCATAACAAAATAAGGCAAGTTAACCTCTGCAGCTCACTGGATGACCGCGCGCCCGCCCCCGCGCAATCGTGAACAGTAAACAGTACTTCATTGTACTTCCACGGTGCGCCCGGGAGTCAAATGGTATTTGTAAGGGTCAAGTCCTGAGTTCAGGGGGAGGAGCCAACAGAGCCAAGAGCCTGGGGATAAAAGAGAAAATGGGTATGTGTTTTTAGGGGCAAGGCAGAGGGATATGTAATGCAATTCAGCACATGGACATGCACACGGACCAGGTCCTTTCAAGTGTTTTTTTCCTTACTGGGCTTAAAGGGGTAGCTTCAAGTTGGTGTCACACCAAAGGCAGTCCTCCAGATGAAATCTCGCCTCACGTTCAACAGACAATTTGTGATTCTTCACCAAAAGCAATCGGGGAAACACGCCAGTACACAGGACTTCGTTGTACTTCCACGGGCCTAAGAGTATGGAGGAGACTGAATGAGGAACAGGTAGGGGTGTCACGTTATGGTCCCAGAGCTGTGGCTGAGGGTATTCTTTAAAAGTAGAGTCTTGAGTTAGTTCACAAACTCTAGGAGGGAGAAAGCCTTCAAATTCATGGAAATTGTTTACTGGCACTACATGCAAGCAACCAAGTAGTATACATTTCTAGTGCTGAATAGCGAAAATACACTAGTCTTGTTACCTGTTGCGATGATGGTTTCTGCAGCCATTCAGGTCAAAGGAGTTGCATTGTACGAATGGTCCTGCAGTGTGCGCCCTTTACTGAAAGTGGGAGCATAAAGCAACTAAATAATCCCCAAGTCATTTGTGGTTGTTGCAGCGATTTCAAGGAATGGCTAGTTTAAAATAGTATTAGTACTGCATTTATATATTGCACTTCGTGCCTGACTCTTACAGCTTTAAAGCGCATAGCAAGTGATGTTACACCATTTACAATAGAACTTGCTTGCAAATGAGGTCTCAAAGGTGGACTAGAAACAAGCTAGGTAACTTGAACAAAGGATTTCTTTTTCTGTATTACTTTTTTGTTGTTGCCATAGACTTGAGGTAACTGAGTTAGAAAGTACATGCATGGCTAAGGTGGTGATGGAAAATGTATTCCAATAAGTTTGCAATCTAGAACATGGAGAAGGAGAATGCTAGGCAGACTCACTTAAACTAGTAAAAAAACAGTTCCCTTTGTGTGGAACTAGTACCACATTGTCAGCATAAAGTTACTTTGCTTGAGCAGACCTAGATTTATATTGAGATGGATTTCCAAAAACAGCCCCTATGAGACTCGTTTCTTTGAATGGCACCCATTTTCCCAGGCCCATCTGCAACCTGTGGCTGGCTCCCATCACCTCCTTCCCACGAACAGAGGCCAGCGATTAGCAGATGCTACCAGGAAGGAGCCCTTTAGGGAGGGTCCAAGGGCAGCCATGCCCGGGCAGTCCTCGACTAAGGGCCAGAGGCAAAAGGCAGCTACTGTCTAAGCAGCTCCACTCTGAGTGTTCGGCTGGGGCTCCTGACGCAGACAACCTACAGCAATGGATAAGGCAAGTGTGGTGTGTGCCGGGAGTAAAGCCATTACTCTACTCCGGTGGAGTCTCACAAATTTTATGACCCATTATCACCCAGCCCAGTTGTATGATGTAGCCATTCTGGCACTCATTCCAAGTGTGTAAGATAACTATATTCTAGATGGATCCTACATTACGTACAGTAGCCCTACCTCACATGACTGTTGGTATAGCCTTGTTATATCCCCCTGCTGCGCTCTAAGATAACTGCGGCGCCCTAGATTTAGCCGTTGTGTTCCGAACCATAGCTAAATTGTGTTTATCTTCACAACGCACTATAACTAACCATATTAGGGCAATACGGGCGAGAAGCACAAACATTACTGTGCTCCAGAATACCAGCCCTCTTACACTACTAATACTATGTAAACGGTGCCAACAAGTTAGCCTCTGAGTTGAATTGTGCTACCCTACATAGTCCGGCAATGTAATATGCTTCATAGTTGGCCATTGTAGTGAATTGGGGAAGAATATGCGTTAAACCTACATGTATAATAAGGGGAACAAGTTATGCAGGATTTAGAAACATTTTGCAGGAAACAAAATGTGTTGCACCCAAATGTATTTTGGGGCAGGAAATGTGTTACAATGGGTATATTGGGAAGATTAGCCATGCGTCACATCTAGATACATCTGTAAAGATGTCACAGGATTGTGAATGTGAATGTTAGCATGTGGCACATATAGATGGAATTGTGAAGATTAGCAAGTGCAAAACTTAGAATTGTGAACATTAGCCTGTGCCGCATCTAGACAGGATTGTGAATGTTAGCACATGCCAAATATAGTTGGAATTGTTAAGGTTAGCAAGGGCCACACTTAGAATCATGAACATTAGCTTGCGCCGCATCTGGACAGGATTGTGACTATTAGCATGTGCCACATATAGATGGAATTGTGAAGGTTAGCAAGTGCCACACTGGGATAGAACTGTGAACATCGGGCTGCGTTGCATCTGGACGGGATCGTGAATGTTAGCACGTGCAACACTTGGATGGATCTTCAATGTTAGCACGTCCCACACTTAAATGGAACTGTGAACTCTGGCCTGCGCCTCATCTAGACAGAACTATGAAAATTAGCATGTTAAATATCATATAACCCACTAACCAAAAATGCTTAACATCTCTGCATACTTATCTCATTCAAAAAACTCACACAATCATCTCTCGCACAACAACCTGCATGCACTTCACAACACTGCAGCTGCACCAACAGCACACAAGGACTAACATCGATCCGATACTCGCACCAAAGCTCAGCACCCAGTGTATACCGAGTTGAAGCTGCCAACAGAACACCACTCCTCTCACTATCCTACTCCCTCTTCACCTCACTAACCCATCCCACCTTCCCGTTTGCATATCTGCCAGAGAGCCTGGTGTCCAACTCCGTTGGTGACGGTGCTCGGTACAAATACCTTTAACATTTAACATCTATATAGAATTGTGAAGATTATCCACCTAGAAGAACTAACCACCCCACACCTGCTCCGCGCCGCTCCTACAAACCTCCCATGTACTATGCATGCCTATGTATAGGTGACACTCTCTCACTCTTTTCTCCCCTCTGGCCCGACTCACTCTGCAGGGCACACTCTGGATGTTCTGATCTCTTCAGACCTTCCCCTTTCGATACCTCTAACCACTCCTCTCTCCTGGAGTGATCACTTTCTCCTTTCCTCCCATCTCGGCCTCTCTACCCCTCAGGCCAAGCCAACCCTAGCACTACCCCCTACCTATCCGACCCATGAAGCGTGCCAGTTGAGGCTTTTGACACTACTTTCTCATCCCCCTTGGCTGACTCACACCCTGACACAACCCTTTCCATGCTCCATTCTGCTATATCTGATACCCTCGATGTTCTTGCCCTGTTGATGAGGATCCGCTTGAAGCCCAAAGCCAAGAGCAAATCTTGGTACGACTCAGACCTCGTCACCCTTAAACGCAAGTGCAAGGTGGCTGAGAGGAAATGGCATGCTTCCGGTACATCCTCTGACAAACTGGCCTGCCGCCTGCTCCAAAGGCAATACCGGCTCTCCGTCCGCACCAAAAAGCGAGCCCACATCCAAGCACGTGTCTCCGCGGCATCCAACAACTCGGCCGAACTCTTTAAAATATGCAAGGAGCTGGCCAATCCTGCTGCAGTCTCTACCTCTCCTGTCCCCTCTGCACTGCCCTGGCTTCTCATTTGATCTCTAAAACTCAGGACAACCTGTACTCTTTCTTCCTCTCTTCAGCCACCTCTCCTCCCTCCTTCTCTGCCTTTCCCCTGTTCTAGACTAGGTTTCTAGACCAGTCTAATCTATGAAAATCTCGTCAAAACAGGTTCATCCCTGTTCCTCCAAAACCATCCAGGACCACATTGACACACTGGCTCCTACTCTGGCTGATTTCTGCAACCACTCCT
The DNA here is from genome assembly GCF_040938575.1 of Ambystoma mexicanum. Classification (NCBI taxonomy): domain Eukaryota; kingdom Metazoa; phylum Chordata; class Amphibia; order Caudata; family Ambystomatidae; genus Ambystoma; species Ambystoma mexicanum. Next base: position 648,112,400 of record NC_090923.1, read on the forward strand.
TCGCCACTGGAGTCTTCCTCTCCCCCGCTGAACCACTTACACTCCCTTGTGCACCCTCTTCTTAAGAAACCCTCTGTCGACCCTTCCTGCCCGGTTAACGATCGTACAATCTCCATCACTTCGTTCCTAGGCAAACTCCTGGAAAAGCTAGACATCTCCCTGCTCAATCTTCCCTCTGAATCTGTTGGTTGTCTCCATGACCATCAGTCTGGCTTCAGAGCTACCAGAAGCACGGAAACTGATCTACTGAACATTCGCGAAGACCTGTTCTCCAACCTTGATTCCAACACTCCTTGTGTCCTTATCTTACTTGATCTCTCTTCTCCCTTTGACACGGGCGACCATGCCATCCTGCTCAACCGTCTCTGTGATAACCGATCAGGCTCTGGCTTGGCTGACCACCTTCCTCTGTGATCGACCCTCCCAGGTCCAACTTGGGTCCTTCCTCTCTTATCTCTACCTGTGGTGTTCCCCAGGGGTCTAACCTCGCTCCCTGGCTTTTCAACCAATACCTGGCACTTCTTGCCCACTGCATTGCCACTCTGTGCCCCAACTTTAGTGCTATGCAGATGTCACTCAACTCATTTTCAGGCTCCCCTCGGTCACCTTCTTCTCTCATCTCCGACTGTATGTCCGCCATCCAGGAGGCCAATGATCTCAGCCTTGATGCCTGTAAGACCGAGATTCTCCTCATCGGCACACCTGCTCCCTCCTTTCCTGTCACTCTGGCTGGCCTCTCTTGGCCCTCTTCCTGCTCCCACCTGTGAGGCTAAAAACCTTGGTGTCATCTTCGACTCCACACTTTCCTTCTCCCCTCACATCTCTAACGTCTCTAAGAAGTCGCACTACCAGCTGCACCTCCTCAGAGGTATTCTTCCTTTCCTCTCCTTCCCCCCCCAGAGGCTCACGGTCTCCAGATCCCTGGTTCTCTCTAGTCTGGAATACTGCAACAGCTTCTTTCTAAATCTGCCTACCTCAATTCTCCGCCCTCTGCAACTCATCCAAAACAGGAATGCGAGACTTGTCCTTGCCCCAAGCACAGGGATCGTATCTCTCCAGGACTGAAATGTCTGCACTGGCTCCCAGTGGCAGAGGATGAAGTTCAAAACCCTCTGCATTGTCCACAAGGCCTTCTGGGGCCTGGTACCTCAATACCTTCAACTCTCTCCCTAAATATCTTGCTTCTAGAGCTCTTCGCTCATCCACCTCCAACTCCCTCAGGGTCAGTCGCTTCTCCAAGGCGAGTTGGTGGTAGATCTTTCTTCTGGTGGGGCCTCCCTCTGAAACAGCCTCCCTGAAACATTGCCAGTTCAGGAAGCACCTCAAGACCTTCCTCTTTGCTGCTTTCTCTCCTCCTCTCCCCTGCTGATCTCCTGGCTGAATCTGAAACTGCATGCTTTACCTGGCTACCCTCTGATCACGGGCCCAGGCCCCCCCCCCCGCCAGTTGCACCCCTGCACTGCCCCCCTGGCAGCCCTTGCACTCTGGGACTGTTTCTGCATCCCTACACACCCTACTAGCACTTGACACCTGATGTCTGCACTTACCCTTGCACTTGCCACCAGCTGGCAGATATTAATTATTTTTGCCTCATTTATTTTACTGTTACCCTATGTACCGCACTGCCTCCTCCCCGTTCCCCTGCACTTTTCCCCTTCCGCCCTCCATGCACTTGAGCGATCTCAAGGTCACCTGGCCTAGTAGGATCATTGTCTCTGTCTTCTCTCCGTTTCCCCTCCCTTGCCTCGTTGCGCCTTGAAACACTTGTGTATAGGCCTGTTATAAATGCCATATCATATACTATGGGCTACCCAAACTACACACAAACACACCCCCAAGGTAACTAACACTTGCATACAAAAACAATCCCAGGCACTGAGCCTTTCCCCCTATGAACAACTACCCAGTGAGCACAACCATAATCTTACAGCCAATTTACACAAAAAGCACACAAACACACCAATATAACCGACAGTCACGTAGAACAATCAAGACATCCCACCCTTATGGCTACAGCAAGCCAGTGCACGCAATCAACCCATCTGCAACCCAACACACACAGATGAGTTACTCCTGGACCTATATGATCCCTCTACCCTCACTAACCAACCCCGTCCTCTTTCTTGCAGAGTCACTTGAGCGTCTGGAGACTGCCCCTGGGTGGTAGTGGTGCGCGGTATAAGTCAACAAAACATAACATACTTCTTCGGGTAGGTTTATATAGAGAGGTGTAGTGCCAGTGGTTACGATTAATAAATGAGCTTCCAAAGTGTGATAGAGTAAGTAAAGTTCAGTTAAGTACTCAACGCAATCCAACACACTGGGATAGGGCAAGGGAAGGAGCCTTAGCCCAGGTTCCACCAAAGGTCAGGCCACCACCAAAGGTCAGGTAAGAGTGAGTTAGGGTCAGGACGTTACACCCATGTAACCCTACGCAGACGAGGCAGTGTGAAACTGCTAGAATGTCTTACCCCACTGACTGCGCTGCGATTCTTCCGGAGACCACTGCAGGAGTTCCAGAATGTGTTGGGAACACATCTTCTGTGTTTAGTTGAGTCGAGGAAGGCCTAGGGCTCTGCATTGCAGAGGTCAATTTCGGCATCAGGATTTAGTTTTGATTTGCCACGGTAAACTGGTATCGGCTCCAGACAGCTTCCAGTAGAAGACCCAAAACAAGGGAAGATTAAAATTTCTGCAGGGCAGAACTAAGTACACCTGTCGTGATGCCTACCCCCGGGGACCCAGACCAGGTCCAGCAACCCCGGAAGCAGGCATCAAGTTATTTTGGGCAAGCCTAAAAACCCCTGCTAGGGGCTGTTTAGGTGCGATCCTGGAGCCTATGGCGCCAGGCTCATATGGAGAGTCAGTCCTGGCGCTATAGGCGCCAGGCTCATAGACTAGAACTTACCTGATGCAGACTATGCTGCAAGCTTACCTGATGCAGACCATGCTGCAAGAGCTCCAAGCCAAATGAGGCTTGGAAGGGACTATTTTACCTAGGGACTATTTTTTTACTCTGGCGGGGCTGGGGAACAAAACTTACCTGGGACTACTTTGGAGGCTATTTAAACCACACCCGAAGAGCAGCACACGCTTCGTGTTATTCTGCATCCAGCAGCGTAACGCTCACCGTGCCTGCAAGTCTGCATCCAGTCTTCTGCCACGCCCGCCTCGAGTTTGGAGCTCCTAGAAAAAGGGAGAAAGAAGGAGAAAAGGTTAGAACAAGAGCAATACCTTTGATCCTTACCTGAATTCCCGATACATCGCGCCTTCGAGCTGGAAGAAAGAAGTTATTTTATGCGCGTCGCCTCGCCTGCTGCAGCGCTGCGCTGAACTCACCCGCCTTCGCAGCATCTTCACATTCCACACGATCCTCCTGCATGTTCCCGCCGCATTCCAGCACCTAAGGAGTAGACAAGAAAAGCAAGGTGAGCCAAGGGAATACACAGAGGATTATTAGTAACCCCCCCATAGACTTACCTGATTTTACCACCGGGGGTACTATTTCTCTTCACGGGTCGGCGCAGCTTCCACTGCATCTTCACGGAACCCCGGCCCCTAAGGGGAAACAAAAGGACAGCAAGGTGAAACAAAGGGACTATCAAGGGGAACCCTCCTCACCACATTAGACTTACCTGATTTTACCGCCAGAGGTATTATTCCCCAAGACTTCATACTTTCTCTCAGTGCCTGAATAAGGGAGAAAGCAACAGGTTACATATTGACATTATTTATCGAACTGTGTTGGAAATACAAATCCTTACCAGAATATTACCGGTTGCCACGAGGAACTCTTCACTAGGGTCAAGCTGCAATCTGCAAGGAATCGGACAAGAGTGAAAGTCAGGCATTTGAACTCTTACGAACTACATACTTTTCGGAGTCAATATTGTTCTGGAACTCACCAATTCCTTCGAGCCAGTGAAGCAAATGGTTATCAACGCGCCACTGCGCTCAATGCAGGATGGAGAGCTCATCTTTTCAAACCATCAGGTGAGACTATAAAAGGGGACATCAAAGGTGATCCGTGGGGAGAACAGCGAGGTGGGGGGATTTACACAACTCCACAGGTGGTTAATTCCCTTTCTCCATTTGCAGAAGAATATTCCTATGGGCCAAGCAAACGAAGCTAGGTTGGCCAGCTCAGTCCGTCATCTCGGCCCTACGCGTCACATTGGTGGAGACCGCAGCTGTCCAGTTCAGATTGATGCCTCTGTGGGAGCCAGGTGAGCGTAACAACACCTCACAGGCCTGAAGGAGTGTTGTTGCAACAGGAGTCAGCACGGTCAGGTGGGGACAGGCGATCTTCACAGAGAAGGCCAAGCAAAAAGCATTGGAGTGAGGCGGCTTAAAATGCAGGAGCAGACGCCTTATGGCACAAGCTTCAAAGTTCCAAGGCTCAGAAGGACGAGTGAGCTGGTCAGTCTACTAATTGGTCCAGGGACATTTCTGAAGGCTCAGCAAGCATGGATCCTCCAGTGGTCAGCACCTGATGTTCCAACCAGTTTGGAGGCCAGCACAAAGGCCTTCAAGAAATCCAGACACAGGAACAGGGCTTCACCAGGACACTGGAGTCAATGCTTGTCAATGCTTGTCAGTTGCAGGGGTCGTGGTCGGTCCGTCAGTCAGTGGGCTGCTCTGCTCTTTGTTGAAGTCTTGTCTCAAACGATGATCTGCCGAACAGTTGCAGGAGTTCTTTTAACAAAGACTCAGGCTGGGAGCAAGACAATTAGTAAGGTAATGCACCAAACAGCCAGTGGCTATCCATTGTTGGATAGCCACTGGTCATCACATCTGCCTAGTAAACTATTTGGCACCAGAGTTGTGGATTGTGACTAGCTTACCCCATAAAAGCCACAGCTTTCCCAGGAAAGGGATTTCCATATACAAGGCATTTCCGTGTGAGAAGACAGGCAGAAGGCCAAAGAACAATATGGTCAAAGAAGAAGCGAAAAAACATGGCACGGCCATTTTAGGGTGTTAGCCCCATAAAGTAGCCATTTGTGGTAAATACAAAAGCGCATGAGTAGAATACCTCAACATCACAGCCGCCTCCATCCTGTTTTAGGCATATTGTAAAAGTAACCAAAAAGCCATTATATAAAAAGATCACGATACCAAGTATATTAACCGCACTTAACTGTAAGTTGATTTGTGCATTTGCAAGAATACAAAAGTTCATAGAGAGTCTCAGAGTACTGACAGTCTTAGGGACTAGTCAGTTTAAGATGAGGATTACCCCTTGTAACATTCTTTCAATTTGATGTTCCTCCCACATATTCCTCATCGCCCCTCCCAGCCTACCCCGCCGTACAATTTACGTGTTATTACACTTTGTTTTCTGTGAGCCTATGGTCTATAGTACGCTTGGTAATTCCTCTTCAGGAGAGGGGAAAACAGAACTGAAGCCAACGGGCGCTGCATGCGCTACTTATACTGATGACATCAAACAGTGGCCCTCGAGGGACATCGACAACAACACTGCACACAGCGCCCTTTGTCGAAAAAAGATTTTCCAAAGCAGCTGAAGCTGGAGAGATAATTATCATAAAATGAGGAATATGTGGAAGGAACATCCAATCGAAAGAACGTTACCAGGGGTAAGTGACTTGTTCCTCTGTAGTTTCCTGTATCTTTATGGTAAAGCGGTCGTTCATCGCTTGTATATACCGACTGTGGGTTCCTGTTTCCAGTGGTATCAGCAACATTGACTGGACACTTGCGCCACCAAGGATTCCTATCCTTGGTCTTGCAACCACCTTCAGAATGACTCTGGCCTTCAGGTTTTGCCCTTGGCTCAGCATAATGCTTTTCAAAGCAGCGCGAGCTTGAAACTTTCAGGCTCTGGTGTCTCTCTCTGGTTCACTGTATGTGGCTTGGCGAACTCCACAGCTGGTGTACAGGTCTCTCTCTCTCTCTGGTTCGTGTTGCACAGCTCGGGGCTTTCCCCAGCTGTTCAGAGTGTGGTGTTCTTTCTCTGTCTAACTCATCTGTCTCTCATGTTCATCCACTTCTTTGGGGTTTGGATATTGGGTTTTAAAATGTACTTTTTCTTTCAGATTATAGTGTCCGCTATGATTCTCCTAGTCCCATACTGGAGAATGGGGATCCATAGTTTCTGGTATTATGGCTTCCTCGTCAACAGTATGAATATTTCCCAAGATTTATTATTGTTGCTTCTTGGTACTTTATGGAATCTGGTGTTCCGAAGCATCATGTAGGCCATAGTATGTACTGCTTGAGGGAGTGCTTCAAAGGAACTGCAGTCCTTGTCCCTTAAGGGGAGTCTCTCCTAGTGAGGTCCCATTTGCCTCTACCCCTTAATCGGGTATTGCGGAACGCGCGCACCTCCCTAGCCTCACAGAAATGGGCTTCCCCCTGGGGAGAAGTGATTGAGTAAAGGAAGGCTTTAAAGAAGGCGGCTTTACCTTGTCTTTATGGAATACCGTATGTGGGGGTTTGCAGGAAAGGGCCTGCAACTTGCTTACCGTGCAGGCTGACGTTATTGCAATAAGCAAAACGGTCTTTAATGTCAAGAGCCTTTAAAGGGCAGGAGTGTAAAGCCTCTACGGGAATGCATGTTAAAAATGTTAACACTAGATTGAGGTCCCAGTAAGGCCTTTCAAGAATTGAACAATCAGAAGAATTTTAAAATATGAATCTTCCTCTGAGAGTGCTTGAAAATGGAAAGCGCCACTAGGTAACCCTTAATTGTTCCAATCTGGAGCCCCAGATTTGCCAAAAGTAACAAAAAGGAAAGCACCGGAGCATAACAGGAACTACTTGTCGGCGCCAGACCCCTGCGACCAGGAGTAAGCAGCTCGTAGCCCTACCGCAGTATCCAAGCAGAACGGGCTATAAAAGTGATCGCGACAGCGCCACGGCCAGCCTGCGGAGCCCGCACCCTCCGGCCCTGCCTGCAGGGGAGTTGCTAGGTCTGGAAAAGACCCGGGGCTAAGCTGATGTCGGAACTGTTTGGATTGGGGGCTAGCTAGTCTTTTGGCTGTAGCTCCTGAGATTCTATCTGGGGCTACAACCAAAAGATCAGGGGCTATAGCCCCCTTTACCCCCCCCTAGCAACGCCCCTGCCTGCCTGCAAAACCAGGCGATCGCAGGGTCCCCATGGGGATCTGGGCCTCTGCCTCCCCAGTCGCCCGCGACTTGCCAGCCTCCCACCTCCAACGCGCTGCAGCTGGGAGAGCTCTTCCGAGAGGCGGGAGGATCCGGGGAACGTCCGGGCTCTCACGGCCGGGTGCCCTGCCGACGCCACTTGGCTCCTCGAGCCCCCATCTGCAGCCCCACATACTGGCTTGGGCCGTCGCGGTAGCGCGCCCGAGCCCCCCCCGCTTCTCACTCCCCGCTACGGGGCCCCTTAACACCAAGTGCCCCCGGACACCATCTCAGCTGCCTGTGGGACATGGCTCTCTGGGGCACAAGCCACACAGCCCCGGGCCGACGCGGCAACGCGCCTGGGCCTCCCCCCCTCCTCTTCCCGCCCCCGGCCTGAGACCCCAGTGGCACAGAATCTCCACGAGGAGTCCTCCTAAACCACCACAAAGGTACTGTGGCCTGCAACTGCCTCTACACAGGCTCGGGCCGACGTGGGAGCGCGCCTGGGCCCCATTTGAGGCACTTAAGGCCACACACAGGACTTACCACCGGGAGAAGTGTGGAGTCCCCCGAGCCACCATAAGGGCAACTGCCCTCACACAGGCCTGGGCCGACGCGGGAGCGCGCCCGGGGCCCCCCCCTCACCCACTGCAGCCCCCTGTGGGGCTAACCATCTGGAGGTTGCTACCTGGGGAAACATCATAGGGAGACAAAATCTGGCGAAATCAGCCCTCCCCAGTGGCAGTGAACGACCACACCCCTGTGACCAAACTCCACGCTGATCTATCCCGCCACCCCCCCCTCTGAGCACAACCCCAGTCCATCACACGGCCTGCCAGAAGCAAGTTAAGGCTCCAAGTGCTGCCATCCTGGTGACTCTGCTACAGACCCCCCAGGCTCCGGAGGGCTCAACCGTGAGTACAAACAACCAACAGGGGTGAGGAGTCTGGCCCAACCCTCCCCACCTCCTGAAACCACCTAGGCAATCAAGACCTGTGGTTACCAGTTTACCACGCTCCCCGGAGTTCTCCCAAGCCGTTGGGGGTATGGGAGGAAGGCCGGAGTCACAGCAGGCAAATGAGACTTAGCATTGCGCACCTGCGATAATCTGCCCCATCTCTACTAGCCCGTCTGCCAGCAGTGTGTGCCATCGGGATTCCGCCTAGCAATAAGCACCCAGAAGAGAACTACAACACAGGGCCTGCATAAACAGTACGGACAGACAGAGGGGCAGTGGCAGATTGCCCCGAAAGGTAGGTGGTGGCCCTTGGGTTTACTCCCAGGGCGTGTGCCCGCCTGAAAACAACCAGGAGTGAGCCGGTGGTGGGGACTTGCCTGAAACGACGAGATTATTGCTATCCCGAAACACCTGTCCCCATTGGCACAATGGAGCAGTACACCTAACGACGTACACCACGGGATCTGGCTTGGGGTGTCTGCCGCCCGATCCCCGAAAACAGCTTGGCACAAGGCAACAACAGATGCAGATGGACTTGTGATAGTGGGATCATCCACGATAATAAGCCTGGTTAACCCCCTACTGCAACGACACGGCAAGGGCAACACAGGAAATAAAACTCGCCGAGGCAAGGAACACAACGGCGGAAGGCAAGCCCTGTGTTCTAGATACGTGGGGGGACAGCACATTCCAGCAATATACAGTTATAGGAGCGCGGTACTGGGCACCCAGCGACGCAGGAGCAACATCCATGCAGAGCAACTCAGATGCCGGGTGCCAGATCCAAAACGGGCACATCCAGAGCAAAAACCCCAGTGAGACCCCCAGGAAGGGCAAATTGAGAAGTGCTGGCGGCAGAGGCGACAAACACGCAGAATCACCATCCCCGCCTCCGGAGCCGACCCCTGCAGTAAAGGACCTCCCAACTAGCATAATGGCAACAGACAAGGACAAACTCTTAAACTGCTTGAAAGGCATGGAGACCAAAATGACCAAAGCTTTCCAGAGTCAAATGGAACAATTAAGGGAGGACCTGAAATCATCCCTCCAGGAGGTCAATAAAGAAATGGCGGAGATGGGTGAAAGAGTGGACATAGTCGAAAGGGGCCTCTCGAATGTCACGGAAGAAACAAACCAAAATAGCCTGCTACTGGACCAGTTGGCGACCGTAACAAACAACTTAGAACTCCAGGCGGAGGATCTGAAAAATCGCTCAAGCAGATCCAATATTACAGTCAAGGGCCTGGCGGAATCGGTGCAGGACAAGGACCTAAAAGACACCATGCAACTCTGCTTCAGCAGCCTGCTAGCAGATGTCCAACCGGAGACGATCGGCTTCGACAGGATACACCGCGTGGGCCCAATACGCAACGAACCGGGGTCGAGACCCAGAGATATCCTGATAGCAATGACATCGTATGGTCTGAAAGAGGAGGTGCTACGCGCGGCAAGAACAAACAGAGACCTTACGATTAATGGGTCCCGTATACAGTTGTACCAGGACCTGGCCCTGATTACTCTCCACAAAAGAAGGCCAATGCAACCGGTTACAAAGGCCCTTCAAACACAGCAAATCCGATATAGATGGACGTACCCGTTTGGCCTGTCGTTTATATGGGAAGGAAAACAGAGGAGAATCGGGAATTGCGCAGAGGGCCTGGCGTTGCTGCACCTAGAGGATGAGCAACCAGAGGCGCCTGTGCGCCCACGCCCAAACATGAACGGCCCGTCCAGCAAACCATGGGAATGATCAACGGAGCGAAAGCAAAGACGAGGGAGGAGAGGAAGACCCGGAAGCTTACAGCCGGCTCATGACCGGGAACGGAGAGGCCCAACAGATCCAGACTCAGCCCATTACACGGATAACAAGTAAAGTGCTAACCAAAGGTGAGAAAACAGCATGGCTGAATGGCATCGCCCGCATGGAGGTAGGAGGTCATAACGCTTGGAAGCAGGGTCAGGTAATACAATTCCTGACTATTGTGAACTGGGGAAGGGTCGGAAGCCCTAGGCCCGCGGTGACTAGCGGGGGGCCCCTTGGGAGCCCAGGTCTTATGCATCCCCAGGATTCGGAAAGGGGATGGGGGCGGGTAAGGGAGGGAACTGGAACGAAGGACAGGAAAGCAGGGAACCAAAAGTCCGGGAAGAAAAAGGAGCCAGCTCCACGATTGTATGAAGCAGAAGCAGGAACAGGCAGAGTAAGCTATAGCGAACGAAAACATAGGGACCCTCAGGCAGACAATCTCCACCTAGGGAGCAATGGAAGAAGTGAACAATGTCTCGATTAATGTCCAGGGGTTAAACTCCCCCGCTAAAAGGCGTTCGATTTTAGGTAGATTGGAAGCCATGCAATCAAAGATAGCGATCCTACAGGAGACGCATCTGCTCCAGAAAGATGAAAAATGGATGCGGAGCAGAACATACCCTCTTCAGTTTTTCACCTCAAGCCAAACAAAAACAAAAGGGGTGGCAATCTTATGTAGCAGAGACTTAGACTTTCGCAAACAACAAACACTAAAGGATCAGGAAGGCTGATGCCTGGGGGTAAAGGGTTCTGTTAATGGTCAATTGTATACAACACTAGCACTCTACGCCCCCAATGAAAAACAGGACCAGTACATCCCTAAATTGCTCCAGAAATTGGGAGGATGGTGCGAAGGCCGAGTGATAATAGGAGGGGATTTTAATTGTGTAATGGACCCGCAATTAGATAAAACACTCCCCCCCCCAACCGCAGCAGATCAGCGAACAGACAGGCCCTTGGAAAGCTTTTCAGAGATTTGGATGTGATAGAAACGTGGGGATTTTTCCACCCGGACACCCGAGAATATACACACTACTCAGCAGTGCACAGGGGTTACTCTAGAATAGACATGATTCTGATGTCCTCTACATTGATCCCCTATGACAAAAATATTGAAATCGGAGTCCAATACCTCTCCGATCACGCCTTAGATGTGGCCTGCATAGAACTGCAAGGGACAGGGACAATACATAGACCCCGACCACAATGGAGGCTAAACGAAACAATCCTGCGGGATATTGTACTTAGGGCACATATGGAAGAAGCTATAGGGAACTATTTCCTTGAAAATGACAATGGAGAGGTGGACTGGAGGGTGGTGTCGGATGCGGGGAAAGCAGTAATTAGGTGGGAATTCATAGCACAAGCAACACAATACTATAGGGAGCGAGCCCTTATAACGCGCAAATTGGAAGTAGGTTAAAAATGCTGAAAAGCTGACGCCCAGAGCTTGGCGAGACCTTAAAAAGGCCAGAGCCAAACTAGAAAACCATACCGCAGATAGAACGGCGCAAATACTACTAAACACGAAACAATTACATACACGGGGGGAAAGCGAGCAAATTCTTGGCAGCCAAACTACGCAAACAGAAGGCGCGTAATTATATCACCCGACTAAGAAATAGTACAGGGGAACTGCAGACGGGAGAAGAGGATAAACTAGAAACTATGGTCCATTTTCATAAAAAATTGCTGATTAGCGAGAACCTGAATGCAGCAGAACAAGAGTCATATTTGTCAGCCGTAAAATTGCCACAGATATCGGAACAAAAAGAAAAATTGGGAGACCCCATCACAATACAGGAAATGTGTGATGCGATAGCAGCACTACCCAGGGGAAAGGCATCAAGCCACGACGGACTAGGGAATGGGTTTTACAAAATATTCCAGATACAATTGGCAATCCCCCTCACTCGCCTCTTCAATCTAATCAGGGATAGGGGAGCAGTTTCAAAGGATATGGGACACTCGACCACGGTATTATCCCTAAAACCTGGGAAAGACCCAGTAGAATGCACCATTTACCGCCCCATAGCTCTCCTCAACACAGATGCAAAACTGTATGCGAAAATACTGGCGAATCGATTGGCAGCAGTACTGCCCGAGATAATTCACGCAGACCAGGCAGGTTTCGTAAGGGGGAGACATACTCAGGATAATGTCCGGCGCGTAATTGACATAATAGACTGGGGGGCCAAAAATTCTCGATCGCCGCATTAGATGCCACACGAGCATTCGACAGCATAGACTGGAGGTACCCAAAACCGATATTCGAGGGTTTTGGCTCTGGACCGATATTCACCAAGATGGTTCTGGCAAATTACCAGCATCCATCTACGCAACTAATGGTGAATGGCTACACATCAGAAAGAATCAATATCCGGAGGGGTACTCGGCAGGGGTGCCCTCTATCCCCGCTCATATTTGCCATGGCAATGGAACTATTTACCTGCAGAATTAGGGAAGACCCGGGAATTAGAGGGGTGCGCACCGGGGAGATTCAAAACAAGATAGCCCTCTACGCAGATGATATCATGCTTTATATGGCAGACTCAAGACACACATTATCCAGAATAATCAGAGAACTGCAGAAGTTCGAAAAGACATCAGGGTTCACAATAAACTATTCAAAATCCAAAGCGTTGAATATAACCGAAGGTAGTGAGGACATAGCTCTCCTGAAGAAACATTATCCCCTGAAATGGGAAAAACAGTCCTTTGAATACCTAGGAATCCATATCACTAGAACCGTCAATCTGCTCAAGGCAAACATTACACCTCTATGGAAGTGCCTGCAGGAAGACCTGCAGAGATGGGATGCCCAGGTTTGCTAGAATAGCGGCGATAAAAATGACCTTGCTACCCAAAGTACTGTATGTAGTAAGCTCAAACCCAGTGGACATCCCCCCCAAAACAGATCCTAGAACTCCAAAAGGCAGTGTTTAAATTCATCTGGGGAAATAAGAAGCCGAGGATCCAAAAAAGGATCCTGATGCGGCCCACACTTCTTGGGGGGCTGGGAGTCCCGGATATGGGGAGATAAGTGTTAGCAGCTCAATTAGCACCAGCATTGAAATGGGCGGGTAAAGACCCTCTTCCATATCCCTTTGAGTAAACTACCATTCCTAAAAACAAAATCAAGAGACACGGGAGGTATCCTATTAGAAGCCTCTAAAACGACCCTACACAGCTGGGATAAGGCTATACGTAGCAGGGGGGGGGTCGAACTAGGTCTGGGCCCACTATCCCCTATCACGCATAATCCAGATTTCTCACCTGGCCTTCACAAAAGATTCTGGGAAGGCTGGAACGAAGCAGACACATTGTCCCTACAAGATATCTATCAGGACGACGCCCCACTCACCTTCGAAGGATGTAAACAGTTTCGGCCTCGTCGAAAACCACAGATTCAAATATATTCAATTGCGTCACTGGATCTCACACCCAGGAGGTAAAAAGAGCAGGGTTACGACCCCCGGTAGACCTAGAACTAACAATACGGGAGGGGACACCTGAAAAAGGGATCACTAGACTATACAAGCTACTGGATAAGGCGCAAAGAGACTACTCCCTCCAGTACATGAAAGATTGGGAGCGGGACATAGGAGAGGAGATTACGCAGGAAGAATGGAGTCAAATCTGGAGGAGGGCGCACAAATTATCCAAATCCACGGCAATTAAAGAATCGGCATACAAACTATGTTACCACTGGTGCTTAACCCCAAGTAGAATACACAGAACGATCCCCTCGTACCCCCCAGAATGCTGGCGGCAGTGTGGAGAAAGAGGAGACATGTTCCATATGTGGTCGTCGTGCCCAAGGATAAAAATATTCTGGAAAGAAATACTGAGCCTGATCAGGGACATAACGGGCGCAGCCCTACCATGGTCCCCGAAAGTCATTCTGCTGGGGGCAGTGGCAGAAGGGAACTATGCAGCTTCGAGCGGCCCTCATAACCCACCTTCTGGCTGCAGCAAGGACGACAGTGGCCCAACGATGGAAGACAGTAGAGGGCCCTAGAACTCCATGGTGGTGGGTGAAAGTGTGGGGAGTTATTGCAATGGAAAACATCTGCGCCACAGAATCAGGGTCATATCTGAAATTCTTGGCCATATGGGACCCACTCCAGGACTATGTGGGGGAGCGGGAGAATCAATACTTTAAACCCCGGGCTCTTAGAAACATCCATATCAGATAAAGGCAGCAGAAGATATGGCGAGGGGTTGCCTCTTGGAATTGTTCTGGTTACAACCACGGTTTTGATTGGTTCAATTAATAAAAGGAAAAGGGGGGCAGATGAGGGAGATGGGGGGAAAAGTATGAAGACAATACTAGACTCTACAAGAAAGGTCAAGGGGGTTGAATAAAAGGTTCATGTTGATAACAACGTTCTTAACACATGTTGTAACGAAAGCTCAACCATTGTCTTAAGTTAAAAATGAAAATAAAGTTGGTTAAAAAAAAAAGGAAAGCACCGTAGGTGTGTCGCATAGAAAAGGATCCACATTCTTATCCATGCACCAGTTGCTGAACTTGTTCCAACGGCACAAAGATTTCGTTGCTGGCCTTCTGGCTAAAAGCAACGTCTCCTTACGTCATCCGGAAAGATCGCAATCCTTGCATCTTAACCTTTCAGAAACCTGCGGGAAGGCGGAGTGTCTTGATCTCTGGATGGAGAACTCGACCTTCCTCTTGCGAGAGAAGATCCTATTTGTGGAAGACGTATTGGGGGGCAGATGGAAATGTCCAGAAGGTCTGGGTACCACGTCGTCCTAGCTCAATCAGGGGCAATGAGGATTATGGATATCCCGAACTTTCTCAACCTCCTGATCACAAGGAAAGACAGGGACTGGAGGGAGAGCGTACAGGAGTGGAAACTCCCAAGTCCACTATGAACTTGTCCCTTATAGCTCCACTTTGAGGAAATTTCCTTGAGTAACACAGTTCACACATCCGATTGACACTGGTCGCAAACAGATCTACTTGAGGGGTTCCCCAAAGGGTCAAGATCTCTTGAAGGACTTCCTGAGCTAGTTCCCACTAATGGGAGACTGCTCTACCTGCCCAGAGCGTCCGCAGCAGTGTTCTCTGTTAGGCAGAAACCTGTGCAGTTCCCTCTGGGACCACTGCAAAAGATTTAGGACTACAGGTGTTTGGCAGTAAACCCACTTGGTAGCAGTCTGTACCACACAGATTCACTTGGTAGCTGTGGCTGAGCAGTCAGACTTCCCTCAAGAAGAGTTAGGCAGTATACAGAGTATTCACAATAGGTCAAGAGCACACAATAGGACAAGTAAACGCTGACATGGGCTTGGTGTAAAAGAGATATAATTATTTATTTAAAACCACATCTAGAAAAACTCACAGGCACTAATAAGCAATTCAAAAAAACGGTCACTAAAAGATATACACTCCCTTAAAAGAATATTAGACAAGTCTTAAGTAAAGCCCCACTTATTTTCAGACAGCGGTGAGCGTTTAACGTAGATGGCACTCTAATAGTTCGTTTTAAAAAGTGAGAGAAAAGCAGAGAACAAATTGAAACAGATCAACACTTTTTCAAGAACACAACAAGGGAGGAAGGCAAATTAAAACCGTGAAGTTAGAGTTCAGGAGGCCAGATCCACTTTCAGAGGATCCAAAACGAAATGTGTCCAAGGTCACACGGTTGCAGTGCACAAAGGTCTTGTAAAGGTTCGAAAAGGAGTTGGAACACAGAAAGGGACCAGTTAGAGGGTCAAGGCGGCCAGCCCAGTCCAGAAGGTTAAGGAGTTATTATTACCTTGTAGCAATCTTTAGAAAGGGAGGCCTGGCGGACACGGTACCCTAAAGTGGTGAGAACGCTCCAGCGGGGGCAGTTCCTGGCAGCGGGTGCAAGTCGGTACTTCGTCCGGGGGAAGAGAGGATCTCGTCGTGGAGGAAGACAGGAGTCTGTTGCACTGCCAGGGAAGAAACCAACCTCTGAGTTTCTCAGGTACAAGGAGAGGTCCAGTGGCGAGTGGCTATCCGGCTGCCGGGGTGCTTGGCACGGGCAGTTCGACCACAAACCGGGCTGGGGTGCGAAGAAAAAGGAAAACTGGTTGTGCCCACCAGTCAGGGGAAGAAGCCTCTCCAGCCGGGAGATCTTCTCTGTCGTCGAGAAGTGGTGAGTCGGTTCTGCAGGGCTCCAACCGTGGTGTCGTCGTGGTAGGTCGGCTCAGCTTCTCCCTCGTCGGATTCTCAGGTCCTGTGGAGACTTCTGAAGTTCCAGTCCCCAAAGCCCTGCTTTTATGCAGAAAACCCCCATTCACTCAGCCTAGCTGTCACTCAAACATGCTAAGTGGTGAACCGGCCGGCTCACCACTTGGGCCAATCACACAAGAGTGCGACCTGAGTTACCAAGGTAACTCGGTCCAGGGTGCCTAAACCCCCTAACACACCCCCCTGTGGTACCCAGACGGAGTGGCACCACTTTTGGAGGCTTCTGTGGAGAAGCCCGCCAAAAAAGTGGAACAAAGGGCTCGACTTGGGTTGGAGTCACAGAAGAGAACACAAACGCCATTTTAGAATAGAGTCTTGGCAAAAAATACCAACCGGAGAATTAATATTAATTAAATAAACCAGCGGTATGTTCGAGGCTGTGAGAATTAAATAATTAAAGTTGGTAGCCTCGAACAATGTGAAAATCCCATAGGAAAATATTTGCGGTCGGATATAAAAAGTAGTTTCCACTGCCACCAGCCAAAATTCGATCAGGACGGACGGAGACGTGCCCACTCGACTAACAGACCCCGGGGCAATCGAATTGCCCCGACCAGTACGTCCACAATATGATGGTTTGTACTGGTTTCTGTTAATAATTTGAGACTAGCAAAGCCAATGGTGACTTTACATGCCCTGGGAGACAGTAGTCAGTCCCAGGGTATGGAGTCTAGGGTGGGGTGTCACTATGACACCACTGTGTTACTGCACAGAGGGTGCTGTGTAACACACATAGGAAAAACACATGAGACCCTATGGAGTAAAGGACCCCATAGCCCATAAAACACATTACCAGTCAAAGGAATACCATTAATCATGTCCAAGAGTGGGAGGAAAAGAGTCTCACTCTTGGCAGGAGGAAAAAAACAAACTCCAGAAATCCAGCAAAGCTGCTGGGGGACTCACTGGGTTAGGAAATTCAGCCTAAAGAGAGAATTCTCCCTAACATTTTCCTCTCCGACTAGGTGAACTGCTGATAGAGATTCCTTCTTGTATCGCCCAGAACCAGAGCTTCATTGACTATGTGCACAGAGGAAGTGACCCCTGCGCCTCCTCTCTTATTGAAGTAGTACATGGCCACTTTGTTGTCCGTCATCATCATTCTTTCCCCATACAGACGGCAGGAAGGCCTGCAGCGCAAGTCTGATTGCCCTCAGCACCAAAAGATTGATATGTAATTTGGGCTCTGATGGAGACCAACGACCGCCGATTGTCAGATCGGTGGTGTGGGCTCCACAACCCGTGAGTGAGGCGTCCGTCACTACCGTTATCTACGGCCATGGCTGCCAAAATGCTTCTCCCTGGAGAATGTTGTCTTTGCAAGTCCAACACAAAAGGTCTGAGCCACTCTATTCGGTACTTGCAGGCGGTTTGACATTCTGCCTGAGAACTGGGACAACAAAGCCCTGAGAGCCCATTGGAGGGATCTCATTCTCAGGCACCAAAAGAGATGCAGGATGTCATGAGACTGAGCAACCGTAGAAAATCGAAGGCCGGAAGATGCTGGGCACTCTGGAATTTGGTAACCATCTGCAGAATGGGTTTAGCTCTCACCTCGGGTGGCGAGGAGGAAACATCCAGGCCTTTGGGATGGTATCAAGTGAGACTTCTTGTAATTGAGGGAGAAGCCCAGTTTGTGAAGAGGGTGGCAGGTTGCGCTGAGATGTTCCCGGGCCTGCTCGGGTGAACAAGCCCCGAAAAGCCAATCGTCTAGGTAGGGGTACATGTGAATCCTCCTCTTCTGAGACTTTTTGCCACCACTGCCATCATCTTGGTGAAAATCCTTGGGTGGAGGTCCGCCCAAACGGCATAACTCGAAATGGATAATGAGAACCACCAACGCGAACCTCAGGTACGTGGTGCTTGATATGGATTGGCACATTAAAGTGAGCATCCTAAAGGTCCTATGATACCAAACAGTCTTGGAGTTGGAGAGCCTGAAGGATTTCAAAAAGGGCAACCATCTTGAACTTGTTCAAGTTTCTTAAGTCCAGGATGCGTCTCAATCCTCTGTCCTTTTTGGGAATCAGATATATGGGGAATACCAACCCTTGTTCCCTCTGCTACAGGTACATGTTCGACTGCACCTTACTCTAGCAGGGCCAAGATTTCCTGCGCAAGTCGTGAATCCGGAATTTTGAATGAGTTGCTCCCCGGTGGATGATCATGAGGCCTTTTTTTAAAAGGAAGGCAGTAACCTTGAGCCACACTTTCCAGTACCCAAGCATCTGAAGCAATGCCCTGCCACTCGTTCAGATGCTGAGTAAGTCTGCCTCCCACCAGGGTCTTGTGAGTCAAGGCCTCAGTGGTTTAGAGGCGGCTGAAGCAGTGGCTGAAGATAAGGTTGCAGCTGCTTGGGCTGACTTAGCACCTCTCCCTCGTCCACAAGGGAATCTTCTCTGACCTCTTTGACCCGTTTGTCCTCTTCCAAATGTAGAGTAGAATCGAAAAAGACTTACCCCTCCAGGAAGATGAACCCGAATAGGGTTGGTGAGACTGTCTAATGGCGGTGCTAAGGGATTTAGCCGCCGCCTTTGAGGCCTGCAGCTTTTCCAAGCTCTCATCTGCCTTGCTGCCAAACAGTTTTGAGCCGTGAAAGGGCATGTTGAGTAGTCTAGCTTGCACATCTGGTGCAAACCCAGACTTCCGCAAACGCACTGTGCTAGCCGCCATGGATCTGCTGATGCTGTCTACAGTATCCAAACCCAGCGTCGGATTGGGTCGTCGGCCAATCGGCCCGTGGCCGATGCAAAATCATGGCCGGAGACCTGGGGGCCGGTTCCTGAAGCCCACGTGGGCCGGTTTCAGCCCAGGCGTGGGCTTCACACTTCAAGAACCAGCCCCCAGGGCCTCGGCCTCGCCGGGCAGACGCAAGTTGCAAAGGATCTGTAAGTAAGTAACTTACAGATCCTTTGCAATTGCAGCCCCGCCGCCTGCCCCGCCGCAGATGCAGAGAAAGGTAACACTGAAGTGTTACCTTTCTTTGATAAATGCAGCGGGCCGGCGGCTAACTGCCTTGGCCCGCGACACCCTGGCGCCAGCAGCAGTCATTGCTACAAAACACTGGGAGGGAGCGGCAGGGCGGGACTGCCGCAGCCCGGCCTGCTCCCTTCCAGTGATTTGTAACAGACTCTGCTCGCCTCTCCGCCGCACACCGCCACTGCCGCCGGCACCATAAGTTGCAACTTGCAGCAGTGAGCTGCTTTCGTCGGAATGATTTCTGTGTCCGCTTCGCTCCACTCAGGAGGCATAGAGTGCCTGCCTGGGACCCCACGGGGGAAAGACCCCTAACCAATCCCAATGGTACGGTAGGCGGGATCTCCCTCCATAACCGTGACTATGTATTTTGCTTTTCGCAAGTTGCAGTAATAGCATGTTTTTTCTGCCGTTGTCTCTGTTACGATCATACAAGACATTCCATCTCTGTGTCCTCAGTCATTTGACAAAATCCTTGTGCCTAAAAGCTTGTGTACAGTGTACAAATATTTGACCATAGCATCACGTGTTTGCATTATGCAGGCACCGTTGTGGTGGGTGCTTCTTTGGATCCAGTCTGTTTGGGGTTCAGTTTTACTGGTGGGTGTGCATGCAAACGCAGTCATGGGAGGGTTGCTGGGAAGGGGGGGGTTGCTGGCGTGTAAAATAAAAAACTCATTTTGTCCAAAGAAAGGCCTTGATTCCGGCTGGATGTAATTGGTGTTACGTGAGGATGTTGGAATGGGGGAGTTTTAAACATTATACTTATGCAAGGCTTTCTGTGGGGCATGGTAGCCTAGTTATGGGCTAATTAATGGTCCCGTCCCTCGGATGTAGCCGTGATGTGTAGGCTACCAGTTTGAATCGACACGAAGGAAGATCAATCCGGTAGGTGGAACTCTTGAGGGGGGACACGGGATAGCTTGCAGTGCAAGACCAGACTGCTTAGTAAGCCATGCTGGGGGGGCGCCTTGAGTTGCCCCATGGCCCTAACTGGCATTCAAAACTTCCTCTCCTCACCCCCCCAAAATACGGGTAACTGTTGTGGTCCTAATGCTTGTATGTGTGTATGTGCGAATCACCCTGGGCTAGCTTGGGAGATTAGCACTGCGTTGTACGTGTTAGAGTGGCTGCGCCACAATGCTTGGCATAGATGGATGTGGCAGGATACAGGCGAAGGGTTAGGGGGCCAGCAGAAGGGTTTATTATAGGGAATTGTCACCAATATGCTGCAAGCCGGGACAGTAACCTCCTCCCCTCCTCCTGCAGCATTCTCCAACTCAGTGCCGGGAAGCCCCACTAAGGCACCTGATAACAGCACCAGGTTTACCCCACCCCCGGAACTACAAATAAAATAATGCATTGGGGGGGGACAATCCAGCTAACTTCATCTGCCTGACGCAAAACATTTCAACCATTGGGGCTGAAAAAAAAAAACACAAACACAGCGTTACATCTTGGAGTATAAACCGTGGTGGTGAAGGCAGGAAAGGAGACGAAAGCAATAACTGCTTACATAGCCATACTGTGGTTTACTCTTTCAGTCAAAGGCAAATCAATACAATGCAGCTATAGACTGCACAATTATGACTTTGAATCATTTGCTACGATTGTGCACAACACTTACACTTTCATTCTGTAGATTGGTAAAGTGTGTTGGAGTGTGGAAGCATTAAGAACTATCAGGAACAGCCAATGGGATTCAGGTGTTACTGTGGTATACAATTAGAAAAGGTCCCTGTTAGGCTATAGCAGCACTACCACCATTTTAGGGATTTGCCTGGTCTTCTATTAGAATGGCCATGAAGGGGTTGTAAATGTGCTGGAATAAACCTCCATGGGTGACATATGAGAAGGGTTCCAACTCTCTTTTCCTGTCCTCTGTTTTCAGATACACTCCAAACAGAACCCAAAACCATACTTAACCACAACCGCACAACAATGGAGCTATGGCAATACTCAAAGTATTGGGTAGTTCATTAGGGCGCAACTGGTGTGGGATAGCACATCAAGTGGCTTACCATTGACTTCATTGTGCCACAATGAATGCTTTGTTGTAATGTGGCTATTTTTCCCCATTTCCCTGGCATGCTGTTCAGAATGTTTGTTTGCATGTATGAGGTAATGAGTGCTCAGAGTATTCAATGTCCTATGAGTATGCTGCTTTCCCTATTATGCCAACCTCTGAAGCTTGAAAAGTAGATGGTCGCATGCATGAAATGCAGCCAAATTTGCACCAGACATGCAGATGAGCTAAACTGGTCTGCTGTTAAATCTCAGTTAACAGTTTAATGGTATCCACACTCCAGAATAATTGCTCATTTTACTCTAGCTGATTTGATAGCTCAGTGGGTTGAGTGCTCGCTGCTGCGATGTGTGTGTGATCTGCAGGTTGCAGGTTCGAACCATCTCAGCCTTTCATCCTTCTGAGGTCGATACATGAGTACCAACACAGGTTAGGTGATATTGTATGCATATTGGTTCTATACTGTGAAAGCAAGCAGACATCCAAGGCCAAATGATATGTTATTGTATAGCACTTAAGCGTAAGCTCTTTTTTTAATTTGACAATATGGATCTATACACACAGATATTAATGGTACATATGGTGATCCATTCCTGTATGAAATGTATATCACATTAGTGAAATCATAACCATATTTTTCGTAGTGTACTTAGAAGCAATGCTATTTGATGCCACTTCCTGTTTTGTCAAGGGGTGAAAAGTCGCGTTCATGGTACTTCTGCTCGGAGCTGTGGACCCTGTCACAGAACTGTATGCAAAATTATTTTATTTTATGCATTGTAATTTAACAGACACATGAACCCCTCCATAAGTAGCATTTTCTGTAAAGTCATGAATTGACGCGATTCACGGATGATGGTTTGAGGGCCACTTTTTTCAGGCGCAGGGTGGGCCACTTTTTTGAGCAGATGGATGGGCCACTTTTTTTTGGTTGTCCAGGCCTATTTCTTGTCCCAGTCCGTCCCTGTCCAAACCTGATTGGAGACACTCCCCCATTGCCTCCTTACCCTCCTTGATGACTGCCAGGAAGCCGTATCTTACCTCTCTTTCCGGGATGTGGTCAGCTGCCAAAGTAACAGTCCCACAGAGTAAACTTAAATCTAGATAATGTGCAAGTCACATTTGTCGACTTTAATGCCATACTACCCGCAGTGAAAACTTTTCTTGCACAGGCATCCACTCAATCCTCCCTGTCAGGAGAAATGGATGGGTAAGCTGACTGCTTGGTAGATGTAGCAGCCTGAACCACCTAGCTTTCTGGTGTGGGATGATTAGTGAGTTACTCCGGGTCACTGGTGGATGGTCTGTACTACCTAGATGAACAAGATACTTTCTTACCTGGTAACGTTCGTTCGATGGGATGGTCCGACGACGTATTCCATATCTATGACAGGTAAGCACCACAGCTGTGCTGCTTCGGAAACTTTTTTCGGCGTCTGCGTCGATGAGCCGTCGTCGAGGACCTCGTCCGACGTCATCCGATGTGATAAGTAGGACGCACGACGCCCGTAGCCTCAGTTGTAGTTTTTTCCCCCAGAACGTGTGACATTAGACAACTGCCAGTCAGACACAAAGCCTTGCAGAACGTAAGCTGCAATCGCAAAAGAAATTCTGCAGCGGGAAAGGCAGGGAGGGAGCGATATGGAATACGTCGTCGGACCATCCCATCGAAAGAACGTTACCAGGTAAGAAAGTAACTTGTTCTTCAAGGGGATTGGGTCCTCCGACGTATTCCAAATCTATGACAGACTCCCAAAGCAGTACCAGAGCAAGGAGGAGGGAAAGAATTTATAATCAAAATTTAGAATTGCCAATCAAATAGCAGAGCAAAGGACCGCCTTGCCAAAGGCCAGATCCTGTCCTCGGATGGAATCGAGGGAATAGTGACGTACAAATGTATGTACAGAAGCCCAGGTGGCTGCATCACAGATGTTGCGAATAGGAACACCCCTCTGCAGGGCAGTAGATGCAGCCATACCCCTGGTAGAATGGGCCCGCAAGCCAGCCGGCGGGTCCTTACCCGCCAAGCGGTAACACTCCGAGATGGCCAAAATAATCCAGCAAGACAAAGTCTGCTTCGTCACAGCCTGTCCCAAACGCTTTCCAGCATAACCAATAAAGAGTTGATTGTCCACTCTGACCCGGGACATGCGTGAAACATAAAAGCTTAAAGCTCTCCTAGGATCAAGCCTATGGAGCCTCTCCTCTTCCTTACGAGGATGCGGAGGAGGATAGAATGCCGGAAGAACAACCTTCTGGGCCAAATGAAATTACGAAACCACCTTCAGAAGAAAAGAAGGACGAACTCTAAGGACAACCCTGTCCTTATGAAATACAGTGAAGGGTGGCTTAACTGAAAGTGCCTGTAACTCACTCACTCTCTGTGGAAGTAACCGCAACCAGAAACACAGTTTTCAGAGTTAACAGCCTCAAAGAGCAAGAATGCAAAGGCTCAAACGGAGCACCCATAAGAAACTTAAGAACAAGGTTCAAATCCCAACCGGGCACCAGGAAAGGTGACGGAGGGAACACATTAGTGAGCTCTTTCAGAAACTGTGAAATTAAAGGGATTTTAAAGTAGGAACACTCTTCAGACGAGCGCTTAAAGATGGACAGCGCCGCCAGGTAACCTTTAATGGTACCCACTTGCAAGCCCCTGTGGGCCAAAGAAAGTAAAAAGGACAGAACCATGGGGATGTCACATGCAAAAGGATCCACATTCTGAACTCTGCACCAGTCGCAAAACTTACGGCAACTGTACAGAGAGTTTGTTGCTGGCCTTCGGGCCGAGAGCAACACCTCCATCACGTCTTCAGGGAGGTCCCAATCCTTCTACCTCAACCTTTCAGAAGCCAAGCGTGAAGGTTGAGGGATCTGACCTCTGGATGGAGAACCTGACACCCCTCCCGTGAGAGCAGATCGTCTCGGTAGGGAAGACGACGTGGAGGGCAGATGGACAAGTCGAGAAGGTCCGGGTACCATGACCTCCGAGCCCACGCCGGCGCAATGAGGATCATCCGGGAACCGAACTTCCGTAACCTCCGCAGCACTTGCGGGATGACGGGGACTGGAGGAAACGCGTACAGCAGCGGGAATGACCACTCCACCACGAACGCGTCTCCTAAGGCTCCTTTTGGAGGAAATTCCCGCAAGCAGAACCTCTCGCACTTCCGGTTGACACTGGAGGCGAAGAGATCCACTTGAGGGGTCCCCCAAAGGGCGAAGATCTCCAGAAGAATCTCCTGAGCCAACTCCCACTCGTGAGAGATCGTGCTCTGCCTGCTCAGAGCTTCCGCCGTCACGTTTTCGTCTCCGGCCAGATGAACTGCCGTGATCGAAACTTCCTGCTGGATGGCCCAGAACTCGAGCTGCATCGCCTCCCTGCACAGAGGAAGTGACCCTGCCCCCCCCTTTTTGTTGAGGTAGTGCATGGCCACTGTGTTGTCAGTCAGGATCAGGACATTCTTTCCTCGCACAGTCGGCAGAAAAGCCTTCAGGGCTAGCCTGACGGCCCTCAGCTCCAACAGATTGATATGGAGTCTGGACTCCGACGGAGACCAACGAACGCTGACTGTCAGCCCGTTGGCATGAGCTCCCCATCCCGTGAGGGATGCATCCGTCACGATCGTCACCTCCGGCCAGGGAAGCCAAAATGGAGCCCCCTTCATCAAGTTGGCTTCGACGGCCCACCACAGAAGGTCCTGGGCGACCGAGGGCGGCACCTGAACCGGGTCCGACATCCTGCCGGAGGACTGCGACCATTGCATCTCGAGTGCCCACTGCAAAGATCTCATCCGCAGGCGAGCCTCTGGCACCAGAAGAATGCAGGATGCCAGGAGGCCGAGCAACCTCAAAAACTCGAACGCTGGGAGCGTCTGGGCATGCTGAAACTTGTGCACCATCTGCTAAATGTGAAGAGCCCTCACCTGGGGAGGAAAACACTGCCCCAGGGAAGTGTAGAGCACTGCTCCGATGTACTGGAGCCGCTGTGTTGGCGTCAAATGGGACTTCTTTAAATTGAGGGAGAAGCCCAGCCTGTGAAGGGAGTGGCAGGTGACGGACAGATGATCCAGGACTTGCTCGGGAGAGCTCCCCCTGATCAACCAATCGTCCAGGTAGGGGTAGACGTGAATCCCCCCCCTTGCCTGAGATGCGCTGCCACCACCACCATGAGCTTGGTGAAAACCCTCAGGGCGGAGGTCAATCCGAACGGCAGGACCCGAAACTGAGAGCGCGAGTCGCCAACCGCGAACCTCAGGTACTTCTTGTGCTTGGGATTCATCGGCACATGGAAGTAAGCATCCTTGAGGTCGAGACACACCAACCAGTCCTGAAGCTGAAGTGCCTGGAGGACTTGAGAGAGAGTAACCATCCTGAACTTGTCCTACCTCCGCTACAGGCACCAGTTCTATGGCGCCTTTCTCCAGCAGGGCTTGAATTTCCTGCGCAAGGAGCGGATCCGGACTCTGCAAAGAGAGGTTCCCCGGTGGATTGTCGCAAGGCCTGTGCCGAAAGGGAAGACAGTAGCCGTGGGTTATGATCTCCAGAACCCACTCATCTGAAGTAATGGCACGCCACTCTATCAAGATGCTGCGCCAGCCTTCCCCCCAACCGGCGAACCATGGGACATGGCCTCATGACTGAGTGGTAGCGGCTGCGGCGTTACCTGAGGGCAAAGAGGCAACTGCCCGAGCGGCCTTGGCACCACGGGTACCCTGTCGTCCACCTCTGGTACCCCTGCGTTGGCCTCTTTGACTGCCAGCTCCTCTCGCTTTACTGAAGGACGAGTAATAGCGAAAGGAACCACCCCTCCATTGCTGTCCCCTAGGACGAAAAGGCGGAGGTTGACGAACTGCAGCGCCCAACGACTTCGCTGCAGCTTTTGAGGTCTGCAACCTCTCAAGGCTCTCGTCAGCCTTGCTGCCAAAAAGGTGTTCACCGTCAAAGGGCAGGTTGAGGAGCCGGGACTGCACATCAGGAGCAAACCCCGACTTCCGCAACCACGCAAACCTGCGTATCACAGTGCTCGCCGCCATGGACCTGCTGACGCATTCAGCCATGTCCAAACCCGACTGAACGGACTCACACATGGCATCCTTACCATCATGGACCATAGCGAGGAAACCGTCCCCTTCGGGAATATGTTTAGCCGCTAACGCAACACAGTTCCACAGTGTGTGTGTGAAACGAGACAAGGCACAAATGGAGTTGGCCGCCTGAAGCGCCATACCGCCTGAAGAAAACACTTTCTTCGCCCAGCCATCAAAACGTTTGTCGTCCCTATCAGGAGGAATGGTAGGGTACGACGCATGCTTTGCCGGGGCCGTGGCCGCCTGTACTACCAAACTCTCCGGAGTGGGGTGCCTGGTCAAGTAGCAGGGGTCGCTACTGGTTGGACGGTATTTTCGCGACAAGGACCTGCCCGCCGCCGGGAGACTCTCCGGAGCAGTCCAAGCCAACGCCACCCTTCTCTGTAGAGCCATATGGAACGGCAGAACCGGGTCAGTTGGGGGACCAACATCAAGGATGTCCGTGAGATCATCCTGCACAAACTCCCCTGGCGGAGCAGACCATCCCAAGTACTCGGAAACCCTAGCCATAAGGCGCCGGTACGAGGAATCGGCATGAGAGCCAGGCTCAGGCCTACAAAACTCCACCT
Organism: Ambystoma mexicanum; assembly: GCF_040938575.1. NCBI lineage: Eukaryota > Metazoa > Chordata > Amphibia > Caudata > Ambystomatidae > Ambystoma > Ambystoma mexicanum. Next base: position 648,139,174 of record NC_090923.1, read on the forward strand.
CCGGAGTGGTGTCCAGTCCACTGGCATCAAATCGTCAAACTGACTATGGCCCGAGACAATTTCATCTGGAACCTGACTAGGAACCAGGCCATCAGAATCCTCATCCACCTCCCAAATATATTCCAGGTGGCGAAAAGAAGGCACCCGAGAGTGCTTGCTCCTAACCAGAGCCTTCGTAGGGGGTTCCCCCGTGCCACGGGTACTTCCGACACCCTGGCGTCGAGGGCGTCGAGTGAATCGGCGCCGGCGTCAAGAGAACAGGCATCGGCGTCGAGTAAATCTGTGTCGACGTCAGATACAGCGCCGCCAGCATCGACGGCGTCGACACAGTCCTCGAAGCCGGAGCTCCGAGCGTGTCCTTCGACGACCTGAGCGTCGATGGTTTCGACGACTTCCTCGGAGCCGGAGCCTCGAGAAAGCCTGTCGACGCCCTCGACGCCTCAGACGTCGATGTCTTCCTCAAAGACATCACAGGCGCACACGGTCTCGAACGCGTTGAGGACCGGGACCTGGAACGGGTACGTCGAGAACGAGTCCCCTTGTCCGAACGGGACCTCTCCCGTGACTCATGCCAACCACTCTTGCGAGCGGTGTCTCTCTACCTCTCACGACCGACCCCACTAGGGGCGCGGACGGCTTAGTACCCTGCGACTCGAGAATCGCCAGCATTTTATTCCCGAAGGAAGCCCATTCCTCTGGCGTCGCACGGCTGGTGGGGTAAGCGACGTGCCGGGCAGAGTCCTCCGAAGAGGACCTGGAAGATGACTGCTGTCAGCGCTTCCGAGAACGCCTCGAAGAGGCCGAGGAGTGGCGAGACCGACTCCTAGAAGGAGACCCACGAGACTTCCGACGATGACGCGGAGAGTCTCCTCTCGAATCATCCGTCGAAAGCCCCGCAGACTTCGAATTCTGGGGCTTGGACACCCGACCTACCGACAATTTCTTCTTATGTTCACGTAAGGCTTTGGACGTGAGCGACTGGCAGTCGATACAGTCATCCGTGTCGTGGGCCTCCCCGAGGCTCCAGAGGCAGGCGTTGTGCGAGTCCGTCACCGACATCTTGGACCCACACTCCCCGCACTTCTTGAAGCCCGGGCGCGGGGGTCGAAGACGAAGTAGAAGACATCTTCACACGAAGGATTTTCTCACAAAAACGAACAGGTTCGAAGAACCGAGAAGAACAGAACTCCAAAGAGTCGAGACGTTAACCGAGATTCACAAAGCAACACGTTCGCGGAAAAAACGCAACTGAGGCTACGGGCGTCGTGCGTCCTACTTATCACATCGGATGACGTCAGAGGAGGTCCTCGACGATGGCACATCAACGTCATCGAAGCAGAAAAAAGTTTCCGAAGTAGCACAGCTGTGGTGATTACCTGTCATAGATATGGAATACGTCGGGGGACCCAATCCCCATGAAAAGTTTTTATTTACTACAGCCACAGTTTCTGGTGTCTCCCAATTTGTGAGGAGCCTTTTTCTCTAATGAAAGGGCAAAATTGGGTCTTTCTGAGGACCCTGGCCCAAGATGTCCATCATGTCATCCTGCTCAAAAGATGGATTAGGCCTACTCAATCCTAAAAATTCAATAACCTTTCCCATACATTTTCTATAAGAGTCAGCATGCTCAGTTGGGTCTGGTTTGCCAAACTCTGGCGAGGTATCCAACCCACTGGCAGACTGAAGGTTATCGTATAAATCTCTTAGCCTTGACTCATCAGATATTAGTTCCTCTGGCACATTAGGGGTGCCAAACAGTAGTCCAAAAGGTGCAGTATTGTCATCAGAGGGAGGTTCCTCCTCATATATGGCTGACCGACTTAAAATAGTCCTTTTTAGGTAAAGGTTTGTAAACCTTTTCCTGTACCACTGCAGGCTTCGACAATGTCAAAGTAGTCATCGTAGTAGTCGACGATAGCTTCGAAATCGGTGCCGCTTTAGTCGGCATTGACTTCGGTTTTGGCACCGACAGTTCTGACTGAGTCGTCCAAGGCATCTAATCTTGTGCTTCTCTGACGGAACTCTAGATTGGCTAGGTTCCTGACTCGTCTAAGCCCTTGACGATTTCTCGTCGGATCAAGAACTTTTGCGATGCAAAACCGGCTTCAAGCTCGATTTCAAAGATTTAGTCTTCGACTTCCCTTTGTCGTTCTTATGAAGAGCGACTGGGGCATGGCTTTTCTGCTTGTCCTTTGGGGGGGCGGGGTGAGGCCGCATTCTCGAAGATTCTAAGCATTTCACTACGAAATGTGTCCCATTTAGCAGGGGAATCCTATTTCAAAGGACACCCGATTACCTCTGAGGAATTATTGGAGGTCGAAGGTGACCTATGACCGCTCTTCTTGGCCTTCTTCAAAGACTAAGAACAATGGTGCTATCGACTTCTCGATCAAGACCATTTTTATTTTTTGCGTCGGGAAGATTCCCTCAACTCAGTCTTTTTTGACCTCTTTGAAAGGTGACTTCAAAGCTAACCTCCCCACTGCCAATTTACCTTTATGCTCCCTGAGAGCCTTCTCGGTCATCGTCTGACAGGAGCCACAGTCAGAGGTGCGGTGCCCAGAACCCAGACACCACAGACATACCCTGTGTGGGTCGGTGATCGTCATCTTCGAACCGCAGTCTTAGCCCTTCTTAAAGCCCGCCTTAGGCTTTGATGGTGTCGACAAAGACATTTTTCACTATTTCAATGAAGCGTGCCGTAATTCTCTCAAAGCGTTAGTTCAGAAAAACTTAACAGAAGCCAACGGGCGCTGCGTGCACTAATCGTACTGATTAGGTCGACCGTAGAATGGAGGCCTCAAGGGACATCAATTAGAAAAAACTGCACACCGTGAAAGATTCTGAAGCAGCTGAAGCTGGAGACAATTATCATAAGATGAGGGATACATCCATTCAAAAAAGAAACAAGACAACAATCTATGTATAGAACGAGGGTCTGCAATGAAGGAGGCTCCCACTGACATCCTACCAATAGGAGCAGAACCATGGAAAACAGCAGGCCGTGGAAGACCCCAAAGAATTATTATTGCAACCAGTGAACAAGACCCAGTACGAAAACTGAAATAGAGTTGAACTGGAGAACAAGGGAAACCAAGTATAATTGTGTAAAACAAACTGTTGAATGGTTAAATAATAGAAGGAAAGTAGAAGCAATAAAAGTAAGGGTAACATAGCTCCTGTTCAAAGTCAAAATAAGTTTGAAGAGGAAGTAGGTCATGGAAAAGTGCATAGAGAAAATTGGCAATTGAATCACAATGTATTAAGTATACCAAAAAGCTATCAAAGTACATGTTAAGAACCACAGACACGAACCATGAATTAATAAAATAATCCCTTGAGGGGTAAAACCTGAGAAGAGAAAGCAAAGAAATCCAGTTAGAGAATTAAAAGGTTTCATGGAAACCGTCAATCTAAGACTATTCACGAGCCAGTTGAAAGACCGGTACTAGAAATACCCTCTCAAGAGTGGCTTCAGTTTAAAGAATCATTTTCAAGAGACTATTTTTTAATCACCTACTGAAAAACTGGTACTCTAAGTACATTCAGGAGAAGGGGGCGGGGGTCATTCTCCCGACCCAAATTAGTTTTTGTATAGTGGTAAGGTCAGTGAGGGTCATTTCTGGATAGCAAACTTATTGGTTTTGACAATCCCGACCTACCGACGAGCACCCTAGTCAATACAATAGGCAGGGCACACCCACAGTGATAGATATAGATAGGTCTGATCCCCTTTATATTAAATGAAATGTCACCAATGAGTGTGTGTCCTCCTTCTGACCCGCCACACAAGACACTGTTCTACCGAGTCCCATGGATGTAGGTAACAAAGTACTTCGAGGAGGGAGGAATCTGGCATAAAGCACTGTATGAAATTTGAAAATGTTACTGAAAACAGATCCAAATACCAAAACATACCTTAATTTAAGATTCTAGTAAGAAAAGCCTGAAACAAAACAATGTTGGCTTTCGTGTTGGGATATGGTAGACATATGATGGGCATTTGCCAGGCACTGCCATAATGGTGCTATTTGGCCATAAGATAACCACTGCAACATGTGAGTGGTAGGGAATATGAAAGCAGTTCCTGATACCCAAACCAATTGTTGACTTTGTCAATGCTTGTTTTTAACAGTACTTCAGGGCAAGGACATGCACCCCGTTTAAACCATTTTCTGAAGGCACACTTGGGATTTTATGCAACAGTAGCACATTTATAGCTGCAATTAAGTCATTAACTCTCTGAAGCCTGTTTTGATACAACACTGGCAGGCTCTCACAGCACAGTTTGATTGTACTGCATGATAAAGCTAGCTCAAAGATCCCAGGTGTGAGCGCTTTGGGCAGGGAGAGACAGGTAGTCTGCGGGAACGGCCAGAGGGATTAACATGGCTGGCTATGGTCTGTTAATGGGTGGGTAAATTTAAAAAACGGGATGCGTCTTCCTCCTTGCATTCCCATCTTCTTTCTACCTATACTTCAATGAAATAGTTTGTGGTATAGGTGGCGCTTTATTTAGAAGGGGCTGCGCTAGCCACTTCCCTTGGCAACCTCTCGGCATCAAATCTATGACAGTTTCTTTCATAGTTTTTTTTTATTCTTAAACATATACCATTAAGGTTGAAGCATGACAATCTTGCAGGGATGAAATGGTGGATGTTGCACAAAAGAGTAGAGAAACTAAAATTACAATGAAAGTAATTTTTTCAGTTGCAATTGTCAGCTTGGCAAAAAACGATCTCTAGCCCCGAAAGGCTTAGTTGGAGGGGAAATTTCAAGGCCAAAGTTGTGCTTTATTGCCTCATTTAAAAATAAATTGTTCTGGAGAATTCTAGTATGCAGCAATAGCCTAAAAAGTGTTTAAAGGAGCCAATGAGGATCCCTGTACCAGTCAAGTCGTAAAATACTTCCCTTTCCTTTCCTGTTAATTGGAAGGATAAGTATTTGCTGTTGTATTTTTTCACATGGACAATTTCCTCACTACTCCCATGATGGCCAGAATTACCTCTAATATTCTTAGGTGAGCATGCACTTGTTTTTCAGATTGCAATCTCTAAAATGTAGCAAAGGATGTTTGTAGGCACTCCTTTTGATCAACAAGGAGATCCGGGTTCTGAAGAAGTTCTAGGAAAAAACAAATCTGGTTGGCATTTCCAGTATGGTCAGCTGGTCCGCCAGAAGGCCTTTGAATACACCGGCCGACGCCGGTCGTCCAGAAAAAAAGTGGAAAACTGTCTTTCAAACCCACCATAATGTCCAGATTAAGATTCTCCAGGGAAAGCCTCGACTATCCTACCGGGAAGGCGTGAGTTTTCCCAGTAGGCCTCTGGTCCCTGGGGGCCTCCTTGTATGTGGAAAGATGTTCGAGCACAGGTATATGGAAGCACTGCATCTGCCAAGCCTGCACAATCTATTTGTGAACTAACCGCCCTTACACCCAGCTACGTGAGGATACTGAGAGTTTGAATTGTTTTGTACACTGAAGCACACACAAAATAACAATACACTGACGAAGTGTGATCTATGTGATCCAATGTCCATGCAGCTTACAATTCGTGGGATAAACACGTCCAGTGAACAAAAGTATTGGAAAACAACGCTCGAAAATCAGGTGCAGAGTTCACACAGCACCTTTGGTCTCTCATTTCATAGAATTCCAACATGGACCGGATGACATACTACGGTGGATAGTAGACCGCGAATAGCAATCCCAACACAAACAACGCCTTACTATCCAAGGAGGCATGGTGGATCATAAGCTCCAGTCACAATCTACAGGCCTCAATGAACTTATGCCACTATATACTAGATGAGGCCACCAGTGAATACAAGTCAACCTAAATATTGCACCACTCAGAGGAAGTGATTAGTAACAGGTTGTCCACACCAGGGGTTTATTGTATTTCAAGACAGCCCACGTGACAGGTCATGAAGATGTGTATATGCAGTGCTCATCAGGCAATGGGGATCCCTTAGATCCAGACCAAACATGAAAACCCCAGCCTTGAGAGCTAGGTCACCTATCGCACCACAACCACCCACGTACAGCTTTACCAGGCATCAGGACCTGATCACGGGCCAGCTACAGATTTTCATTTTCAGCAAGTAACACGAGGTGACACACGTAGGGGAGGCCTGCAGGCTCTTCACACACATAATTGACATCTGTAACCTCTCTATAGCAATCCCCACTCATATACAAGTAACAAACTCAGATATACTATATGTACTTCGTATGCACACAGAGATCAACTTTGCACCAAGACCGTTTTCAACAGCTATTTGCAGATATCATGCAAGTATAAACTCTTCAATTGTTACTCCCACCACGCACAGCTTCCAGGGTACTTCAATTGCGCTAGCTGTTCACACAAAGACAGGTTCACTCACATGAGTAATGATCACAGCGAAAAGTATAATTTACTAACTTTAGCAGCTCCATGAACATGCATGTAGACGACAAACCATGGTCCGGCATGAGTTTAGGAAATTACATGCTAAATTGAGCATTGAGCCGAGTAATAAGCCCAGATTTGTGTCACAGTAGAGAGAGCAAACAAATAGTACCGCAATCGGACACCTACGAGCAGGGACACATACACAAAATGTTTGGGTCTGGCCACATAAGGTCCAAGTTACAATTAGACCCTCATAAATGGCTGCCTTCATATAGGCAGCCTGCATCGACTCTATCCGAGATACACGCATGCGCAATGGTGTACTAGTTATTAGTCACCATGGCAACACTTGTGTCCCCTCTCGCATGTTCATTGAATCTACTCGCAAAGCTGCAACCTCGCAGGTAAGCCCCTCGCATTTCCTTGCCGTTCCAATCAGCGCACTATGCCCCTTACACACACCCCGGAAACAGAGGGCCAACCAATAATTGTTTTATTTTTTTATCATTATTTAGCTTATTACAAACTTTTAACAATTCCATTCCATCGTTCATCACATCAATTCATTCCATTACAGGAGAGCACCAAATAAAAGCTGAATAATAAGACGAAGAGGAGAAGAAAGCAAACAAAATCAGCTAAAATCCTAAAAAACTTAGAATATCCTTCGATTCATAATTCAATTCATCAACATATCTTAAAATCTACTAATTCTCTCATTCATTCTTTTACCCCTTCTCACTTTCTTCTCCCTTCCTTAATCTAAAGAAAGCCAATACCTTCCAAAAATCTTATTAAAGCAAGTGTCATCCTAAAATGAGGGCCGCCACATAATAGTTGCCACCAATTTTCTTCACCCTTCAATCGGTATTCCTATCTCAAATTACCCAAACATATATTTCTCCACTCATTTAACCCTGTAAAGTTCATAACCAAATGTTCCAATGAGTCCACTTGGTTACTTCACAGCCTCGGCACCCCTCGTCTTTATCATCCGTTCCCATGTTTCTAGCTCTCATTTCCTTGGTAGGTAATACATTCATGCGAAACCGTATAAATTGGTCGCAATGAAATCTACTCGGGAAATTTCCCATATATTTAGGCAGCCTATTTAGATGTTTAATGTCCTCTCTCAAGTGTGTAAACATCTTATACTTATTTTTTTCTCCCATGTTTCTCTCCAATCGTCTGCCCACAAAATTCTTTTCACTGAATCTGGATTTGTTTTTAATTGATTTTCTGACACTCACAATTGTATTAACATCTTCTTGCATGCATTACACAATAATCTTAATGTTCCATCAGTTTCCCTACCCGCCTTCAAAATATCAAATTAAATTTTGCTGTCCTCACAGATCCTTTTCCTGAATAGTGATAACGTTGACCAAACCCCTCTCACATACATAGACAACAGCCCTAGCTTGTATCTAATAACAGTTATCGGTACACAATTTGGGAAACTTGATGCTCTCCGCCAAAATATTTCCACTAGTGTATCCCATGTCGCCCAAGGAACACCTAACGATGCCTCCTCACCATAAAGAATTATTGGAGCAGCTTTCTGCTTCTAAAACGATATTAAAAGGTGTCATGGAGAAACAAGCAAATTTCCAATGTATTTTCCTGGCTTGGGATGCTAAGCTTTTTGTTTTAGTTTTAAGCGCCCTAATTCTAGTCCATTCATTTCCATAGCGGTCAATATTCATTCCCAGGTACATTACGGAATCTGATGGTCTAACTATAGCTTCTCCCAAGGTCCATCTCAAAGTTACATTCTTCCTTACCGCAGCCGGTTGAAATACTAAGATCTGTCTTTAGTTCATTTATTTTTAGACCATTTATATCTATACACGTCTGCAGTATTACTAATTTCTGCTGTAAACATTTGGTCTGGTCCACTAGAACAAGATCATCCGCATATAGCAGCCATCCAATAGGCGTCCCTGCTATTCTAGGTGGGAAGAGCTTAGATTCCCCCATAGGCTCTTTTATATCAGAGGCAAATAAACTAAATAGAGCCGATGCAAGACGACAACCATGTTTTAGGCATCTCGCAGTGCCGTATCGAAGCCCTGCTCGAGGTCAATAAAATCAAGGTAAAATGTTTTCCCCTTCCGCAGTGTCTTTGCTTTTAATAGATTAATCAAAAATAAATTAAGAGCACAACCCATGCATTTGCAGAATCCTGCCCGTCTTTCATCTATTTGTCCCACTTTGGTTGCCCACTTCTGTACTCTTTGTAACAATACACCCGCAAAGAGTTTTCCCAACACATCCAACAGTGCTATCGGCCGATAATTTTTCACCTCTTCTGGATTGCACTTTAAAAAAATAGGCACCATCACTGCCTTTTTCCAAGATGGAGGGATCATCTTAGTCCTAACCACATGTGTAAAGAGCACCACTGGAAAATCAGCCCATTCCTCTGGTGCCAATTTAAGCATAGCATTTGTTAATCCGTCTGGCCCAGAGCACAAGAGCTACTGGCCTTTCTGATCATCTCAAGCAATTCTTCCTTTTCGAAAATTATATTTCAATCACTAGTTTCTACTTTAGTTGGTACCTCACTTTTTATGTTTTTGGATACTTCTGTGAAGCATTCAACCCATCTAGTCGCCGACACTCGAATTTCGATAATCCGCTGCTGTTGATCTCCATTTAACAACTTCCACAATTCTCTAGCATTACTCGCGCCAATTAGAATTCAGCATCTGCTTGCATCATTATGCTTTTAAGGGAGATAAGCCAGTTTTTATATTTTCGTTTATGTGTTCGGCAGCACTTTTGTTTTATTACAGCCAGCAACTTATTAATTTCCCTCAGATCCTTCCTTAGCAGTTTTCTCTGTATCACTATCTCACTATGATATGCATGCGTGAACCTATAACTACCATGCTTAGGTCTCCCCTTATTGTCCTTTACGTTTGCCAACAACGGTAGATAGTCAGTAGTGCTCTTTTGGGCCTTCAGTCTTTCTTTAAAATGATCTGTTATTGTATCACTGCTTCCGGGTTTATGCACAGCCTGATCTTATTTGGCTCTACCTGCATCCTTACAGACCATCTTTTTATCTCTTTCTCAAATGGAGTATTCCATTTCAATCTTAACAGATAGTGATCACTACTCTGCATACACGCTGCGTCATACACGTTCTGTGATGCAAAGTAATAATCCCAAACTGATTTTTGGTCTCCTCTACACCACGAACTGACTCTAAAACTGAAAACTCTGAGTGGGTCACCTGAGTCAGCTATTAACCTCAGATTTATCAACCTACTCCGACGAAGAAAAAGTCTCTGAAGAATCTTTTGAACAATCAGTGGCTCGACCTCCTGTGGCAATCTGTGTTGCAGCGGGTGCCGCATCAAAGAACAAAAAAACGGTTGTGCACCATGAAAAGCACATCGATGGAAACATTGAAGTTCCTGACCAAAAACTACATTGGATTTCAAACTTGAATCCAAAATTAACCCTAATCCAAAAAAACAAGCAGGTTCACTACTCTTCTCGTATTCATCTGAACTCAAATTCTAGAACGGCAACAGAAACCTGAGACTCCAAAATCTTCACTCAGACGATTGTGAAATTAATTTGAATCGTTACAATGGGATGAAACTATTCAATTGTATTCCTTCACTTCGTACAATTATGTCTGAAGATATCAAAATTGTTGAGTATGCCACCGAGAAACGTTGTGACCAAGTTCTTCTGCACATTGCTTCAGCCTCGGTCCGAAACACTATTTTGAAAGCGAACGAAGAATTGCTAGTTTTTGGATTCGATATAACTCTTGAACCTACTGCTTTAACAAATAGCTCAGCAGATTTGAGTCCAAAATCTAGGGATCAAGAAACTCATGCACAAAAATGTGCCCGCTTACAAAAAGCCATGACAATTTCATCTTCTATGCGATATAGTGATGACAAGTCCCCCCAAAGATTCTCAAATTCGGAACCTAAATTGACTAAACAATTGGCTCAGGACTAGCCATGACAGGAGGCGCTTGAGTGCTTGTGTGAATTTCTATCATCGAACACAACAGGGTTCACTCACCTATTCAATGACTTTGATGCCGTGCTAGCAAATGTCTTTGTAATTTGTCTTCAGGAGCCCTGGTTAAGTGAGGCCCCGTCAAGGGATGCCACCTTATTAAATCCAGCCATCAAAAATGGAAGGCCATCCTCAGGCCGTCTGATGTTAATAAAAATCAATTCATGGTGGTCAATCGTGGATTCATCCAGTCCGAACCCTTTCATTCAAGGAGTTGTTCTGCAGACGAATGACACAAACATCTTAACACAGAAGCACCTGCTTATTATAAATGGGTATTGGAACCCAGATAAAATCAGTACCAGGACGTTTCTGAACACAATCACACAGCATTTTGATAAGGTTCTGATTACATTCAAGAATCTTTCGATTATTTGCTGTGGGGACTTAAACTGCACATGGTTTAAATTCGATTATGAAAAACAAATATTTACAACCTTACCAGGTGATGAAGTATCTGTAAGGGGACAGTTGTGGAGGTCTGCACTCCGAAACCGAAATTATAAAATGGTTAATGGAAGTGTGAGAGGAGATCGACCGTTTTATGCAACTTGGTCAAATTTAAAATCACAGACAATCGGACTACTTTTAGGCGTCTTGCAATCTGTTTGAACAAGAGAGGACGTTAAAAGTACGTAAAATGATTAATAGCGACCATGATTTACTCCGTCTCACCTACATGATTGAATGGACACAGTGTTCTAAGACATGAAATTTCACTCTTGGTTAATGCCGGCGGAAATAGTCTTCGAATCAACGGCACACATTCAAAATCTGAGTCAGCGGTTTTTCAATCGGAACCTCGCTCAGTCGGTAGACTACGCTCCCTTGCTTACAGACTTTATTACCGTTCGAGTCTGAGCGAGTGATGGCCGTGACGCATAAGCATTTATCAATTAAGATCCTTGCAAATGCTAAGAGCGATGCAACAAGACGTTAGATCACTGAAAAAGACTAAAAGCTCTATCAAGTGTGGGGCAGAAATTAAATCTGCAATTCGACTACGACGGCAAGTCTATAGGAATTGGCTGAAATCCCAAAAAAAAAAATAATTGAACAAGATAAAGCTGAGGCCTTAATAAAACATCTGGTATCCAAGAACTCTCGCGAAATCTGGGCTGTCTTGAATATGGGTAACTCAGGATATTCTGCCTCTCTTTCTAATGAAATTGAAGCTGCCAAATGGGAAGCACATTTTGTGAATATCTACAGCAATCCTATGAGTGAACCAACAATTTTGTTAAAGAACGACCTAATCACATGGGACTTGAATATATCTTTGCATGATATTGAAACTGACATACGTGGCTTGAAAAACACTCATGCCGCAGGGCTCATTGATCACAAATCAGATGTTTAAAAATATGTTTTTCAATGGGCAATTTTCATCGAAGCACTGTTTTTGTCACTATCCATCTCAAATCAGATCCCAGAGTCCTGGCGTGAAGCACTTATAGTACCATTATACAAGAAGGGCAATCGGGCTGAACCCAACAACTATCGCCCGATTTCCCTGCTGGATACAATTAGAAAAATCTTTGCTTCTTCCCTCCGACAAAGATTAGCCCTGTGGGCCAGTCGAGAACAGATTAGCGATATTCGCCAAACTGGTTTCACACAAGGTCTCAGTGTGGAAGTCAATCTTTTAATATTGAATATATTAAAACTTGAAACCTTAAAAGCAAAAAAAAAAAAAAATGTTTTTGGCTTTTATCGACTTGCATCATGCATTTGATAGTGTAAATCGGGGAAACCTCAGAAAATGTTGAATTGGAACTGTCCCCCAAACTTATCTGAACCAGTGAAAGCCTTACATTCTGATACTCTTATCCGGATACGCCTAAATAATCAGGGTGAACTATCAAAAAAAAATACCAACAAAAAAAGGCTGAATTGTTTAAATTATTCATCTCTGACTTGCTAAAACATCTTGAAGAGGTGCGTTGCTTTCCTCCAAAACTAAACACCGACATTGGATGCATAACTTATGCTGATCTTGTCTTAATGGACTCCACGCAGATTGGCCTACAACAGCAATTAAATTATATGATTACTTAAATCTCAACGATCTGGAATTAAATACTGAAAAGACTAAGATTATGAACATTGGGGCATGTGGCACAAAAAAACAAAGCCTTTAGGTGCTAAATCGATGGTGAACCATTAAGTTCGGTTACTTCCATTAGATAGCTTGGCATAATGTTCAATACATCGCTAAATGAACATCACTGGAAGCAGGACCTTGTCAATCGAATGACCCAATTCAGCATCCAAGGATTAAAGAAGAGAACTATGAGAAATTCACTCTTGCTCCGGTTCTCATCTTTTACTTACAAAAAGTAGTTCCAGCAATTACCTTCGGGTCTGAAGCTGACTGGAACTTCGATACTCAGATTTGGCAGAAACTAGAAAGTCAATTCCGGTGACAGGTACTGAAGTTAGCCTCTTACAGCTCGATGACATCAATGCGATATGAGCTATCCTTGAATTATTTGGTCATGTGGAAATCATTGATGGCGATGCGCAAGATTAACTTGAATCCTTCGATTAGGGCATATCAAATATTCCTGGCTAAATCAGGATGCAGCATGTCAGGTCTTTTAGAAAAATGGCGACAGCTCTTGGATGAAATCTTGTCAAATGCCAACCAAAAGCTATCCGACTTGATCACTCAACTGCAAATTGTGAAAAAGAAGTTTGAAACTTGGTGTTGGATTCAGAATCAGGAACTTCGTCAAAAAATGTCCTCAACCTTGAAGTCGGACATAGGAGCCCATAAACTAAATGTGCAGTGTCGATACCTGACAAATTCCCCGTCGCGCCACTATCGCGAGCAATTTTTGAGACTACGCTTAAATGCGTTTAAGACCAAGGATATGTCATGGTTTCGCCATAACAACAAACTAAACGACAATCTGTCGATTCCGTAAACCTGAAATTGAAACATCTATTGACAGGTTGTGTGGCCACTACTGCACTGCGGACATGCCACCTCGGGGGTTTCATACCTGCTGATATGAACATGCATAATTGGTGGGCGCATGCATCTGCGGGACAATGTAAAATTGAGCAGTGCTGTGGTGGACTATATTGACTTGCTACAGTTGAATGAAAAAAATTGTATATTAATGATCATTTCGGAAAATTTAGCTGTAAAGGACACAAAGGAAGTCAGTTTTAATAGTGATGTGTTGGTTGTAACAAAAGTTCAGTTTGCTTGCATCAAAGGTATACTGAATTGAAGTTGCAATTCTTAAAAAAAAATAAAAAAAATAGGGTCTTCTTGAGGTCCCTTATCTAAAATGCCCATTAGGTCATCTTGGTCAAAAGAGGGTGTGGGTCTCGTCGTCCCCATATATTCCATTACCCTGTTCATAAGTAACCTACAACTTCCTTCAGCATGATCACCAGGATCCGGTTTACTAAAGTCTACCTCTGCCCTCATTTAAGGACTCTTCTAGATCCTTTAGCCTGACCTCTTCTGGTACAAATTGCTCTGGCAGAGGCGGTCTCATAGATTGAAGTCCAAAAGGCTTTTCTGCATTGGAGTCTTCCCCTTCTTCATATATGGAAGATAAAGACCTGAAATAATCAGAGCGTTGAAGGGGTGTGAAGCCCATATCAAGTGATGATGGAGCTATATTACTCATCACTGGCTGAGAAAAATTTGAAATCGTTGAGGGATTTGGGACTTTCTTTTGATGGAGAGGAGAGGAGAGAGGTTAATTCTAAACCTTCCAGCCATCTCCTTCGTTTTGCTTCGTGCACTCAGACCTTTTTGGCTCAGTCTGGCCCTCTTGCAGTGGGGTTTCCTGTAACTGCCTAGTTTGCATTTATGCACCCTATTTGCAGGTCTAGTGAGCATAGGTTCTCTTCTGAATGCTTTGTTTAGAGTTTATGGTTCTTATCCAAGCTGAAATATCTGTACTATCACTTTCTTCTAAGTGATTTAGGTGAAGAGACTGCTATGCTGACGACGAGGATTTTCAGAACCATCTCCATGGGAGGGTTCTAAGAGGCTGCCCTATTTGAAAATAGGGTAATTGACACTAGGATTCTGCCTACCTCTAACAAGATAGTGTAGCACCACAGCAAAGCAGGACTTCCTGAGTTATGGGAGTGGAGTAAAAGTACAGTGAGCTACATAAAACACTCAAATCAAGATGGACAAAAGTACAAAAATACTTAAATTCACACTGGATATCACCCACACTCTAGACCAATAAACAGTATCACTGTAGGCAGTCGAGTGGTAGAAACACAATGCAAAGCAATAAACACATATATAAATTGCCTTATAAGAAAAAGGCTGCTATCGCTCAAGTCCTTCCTTGCTGAGTAAGTAGGCCTAGTGCCTAAAAGAGCCAAATCCTTGGCAAAGCCAACCGGTAAAAAATTTGTCCAGATGCACATAATCCATTCGAAAGAGGGCATGGGGGTTGGGGTGTGCGTGAGTGTCCACCAACATCTCCTACCCTTCCTCTGAATTTGAGAATTGTAGCAGAGAAACCTTTGTTGAGTAGAGAAAAGACATGGTGTTGATTTCATATATGTGCTTTATCAAAGTGTTTGAGACTTGTTAAAGGCAATTGGCTTGCCCTAGAACGCCCTCTTCGCAGCTGTAATGATTTTGCCCTTTGTGTCTACGTACGTAAAGGCTTTATGCTTTTTTTTGCCCATGCCACGTCAGTGCCAAATTCCATCAACCAAATTAGCCTGAGGATTTCAAATTCGACCCCGATCTTTGGGCGCTCACATCACAGCGGGTGTTTTCAGGCTTCAGTCTGTGTTTGGATTTGTGTAATGAGGCAGTCACGTCGCCAGATATTTTCCGTAAATCAGCCTGACACAGGCCTATTGGAGTTGGGGGCCGCCGAAAAGGTTTTCACTTTTGGCACCTCTTACAGGCTGCGCGGGATCGCGGTCTACCTCATCCCTTGATTCTTTGGCTCAATAACCTCCATCGAGTTAGATGTCGTGCCCTATACTGACTCTCTTTGGCTCTGATTGCATTTCAGCCTGCGCTCCTTAAGGGTTTTGGGTTTAAAACTGCTGACTCCTTATTACACACCATATGTGTTCCATTCCAATGGAACCTTGAATTGCACTCTGGACAAAACCTAAATGGAGTGCACTCCAGGCTTGGGTCAAAAATCGAGGGCAACCCTCCCCCACTCTCCTCCCAATGGTATGTCTTTTTCGGTCTCTGTTTTTCTCAAACAGTATCAGTGTGGCGACTATATGTCTGCTTATTTGAGGTGTATGTGGTGACAAATTCCAGTGTCAAAGGAGCGGTTGACAACATTGAATCACAAGTTTGTTTTCTACTCTGCTGAAACGCAACCAACCGATCGCAGAAAATAAATCTGAGAACTCAACATGTGAGGGATCATGGGTACTGTGTGACAGGAAGATTGTGACCTGTTCAAAACATGTGACTAAGTGAACTCACACATCTCAGATATACAAGACGCCAGAATGTCTCTTCCCACCTGCTGACAAATAATTTCTCTTTTTTTTACATTTACCCACCATTTACATCAATGGAACACCCTGACATTTTGCTATGGCTTGGACACTGTCCTGACTTTTGCAGGTAAAGGCTTTTTGCTTCACCATCTTTGCTCAGCTCCTCTTTTGGGGGCCCTGGTAATGCCCTACAACTCCCAGTGCAGCTGCACCCTGTCCTGTGCGTGAGATCCATTTGCCGTTTTACTGTAGCACACATCACCTTACAGTGAAGTGCTGCTAGGGTATTTTATATCTTATTTTCTCTATGCAGCACTTAATTACTTTTTTTTTTTAAACGTCTCCATGTGCTTTCTACCGTGTTATTCGTTTTTCCAGTGTGCACTTTTATGCATTAATATATGATGCCATTTTGAGTAGCATAGTCAAAAAGACTGTGCCAAACATTTTTCACCCTGTCTTTTGTCCATCGTGTTCTTTGGCCTTCTTCCCACCTACTCAGGTCAAGAAATGCCACACATGGGAAGCGCCAAAACGCAGGTCTCCCAGGCAAAATGGTAGTGTGCATATTAGACGGATGTGGGGGTTGGGACGTTCTTGGCCCTGGCTACATTCCAGCCAGATATGGTATTTAATGACCGCAGACCTAGCTTCGAGAAGAAACAGAGTGCTTTTACAGAGGTATAGAACAGTACAGATGCTTAGCAGAGGGCTTTTCAGATACAGAGGGGCACAGAGGAGGGGGTACAGCTGTACTGGCGGACGGGGAGGATGGGTGGGTGGCGTCTAGCAAGTCAAGTGGAGCGAGGTGCGACGTGATAGCCTAAGTGTCTAAGAGAAGAGACTCCTTGAAGAGCTGGGTCTTGAGTTCTTTGAAATGTAGGAGCGTGAGGGTGTGTCTGATGCAGATGGGGAGGAGGTTCCTGGGCAGCTGTGGTGCAAGAGCCTGCCCATGATAGGACAGCCCTTGCCAGTTTGAATGGTGCAGATCCTTGCCATTGGTGAGCTGGGGCAGTCTAAAGCCCTAATTCGGGAGAAAAGGAGGATTCCTGCAGCAATTTTCCAGATTGTCCTTTGGAACCAAGACCCATACGAATACAAAGCAAATCATTGAAGACCCAATGGCTGCAGTTGAAGACAACCAGCATTGCCTTTAGCCAATCCAACTGAAGACCTGTTTCTCAGCATCAATCCCCCAGAAAACCCTAGTCAAGGCTTCAACCCTAGGGCTGGTGGCACCAACTAGTCGAACCCCTGCACAAAGATCCTGCCTCCAAAAGTGTCCCGGAACCATTTTGTTGGAAGACCATATTCTGGGTGATCTTTGATGTTGTGTCTTGGGTTCTCCAGTTTTCATAGGACCTGCTTTGGTCATTGTCCTGTGGCACCTGGCCGCCCAGAACCGTCTAGTAGAAGCATTGCACCGCTGCCTAAAAGAACCTAATCCAAATGCAGAAAACTACCAATGCACCCACAGCCCCTGGACCTCCTGAACCAACAACAGAAAAAGCGGGCGTAGCAATGCAGAAGACCCCCGGTGTAACCCCTCAAAACAGCCAGAAGGGGTGGGAGCTTGCACAGTCATCCCTTATCGCCAAGGGGGATCTCCCTCCTGTGAAGCTAGGGAGGCGAGACTGCTCTACAACAACGTCCCTAGGGGTAGAGGCAAGCAGGATCTCACCCAGAGAGACTCATATGTGAAGACAGGGATTCCTGTCCCTTTGAGGAAATTCCTAAAGAACGACCCAACATTACCCTAGAGCTGGACGTGCAGTGTCTTGTATGTTGGAGAGACAGAGGACTGAGGAGTGGTTGATCACGCGGTGGACTCGCTGGAAACGTTTACCATCCTATCTGAAACACTGAACGGCCATCCTAAAAGATGTGGAGTACGAAGCACTGACTAAATAAAGGAAGCTGGACAGCCGTAGAAAACCAATCCCAAGTGGAGAGAAACCCCAGTACGTTATCCCAGAGGGGAACAGGGAAAAATGAGGTGTGGGGGGGGACTAAGTATCGTTATGGGACTAATCCTACTCGTCCCAGTCAAGTTAAAGAAAACAAAGAAAGAAAGCAAGGATATAAAAGAAAAGCCTGAAAAGGACAAACTGATATTTATGTCCAAAGACAGATTCTTTCAAAGAAACCAAGGCTGTGAATTATGCAGAAGGTAAGAGTCTCAAGAGAATCATTAAGGTTGGATAAGTTTACCCTGGCTAAAGTGAAGAATAACTCTTTGTAGTAAAAGTAAAGAAGAGGAACAAAAACAGAAACCAGTAACAAGGGAGAAGATATCAATCCAAGGGAATTCATTTTGAGAAGCATCAGAAGGATAATAAAGTGTAAAAAAAAACTGTACAAACTGAACAACGTCACAAGAGACCAATTGAAAATCCGGTATTGAACAGATGTTTGCGAGAAGCAAAACCCAGGAGACGGGAGTCATTCTCCTATCCTTAAATTTTTAAGATAGTGGTAGGGTCAGTTAAGCTTAGTTTGGATAGTGGACAGATTCTTTTAAGACATTGGGCCTCATTCTGTGTCCGGGGGTAGCCATGCCAGTAAATACCAGCACGGCTGATGCCGGAGTAATTTCTTTTACGGCAATGGGGAGTTACCGGGGCATTACAGCCTCGGCTGTCCCGGTAATTTCCTATAGCCGGGTGCCAGAAAAAAATGACTCCCTGTTCCCATTCAAGTCCCATTCGACTCAATGGGAATGGGGAGGACGGATGCACCGACATCACTCATGAATGTTGCTGGTGCATCTGTCAAGGTCTGCGAGCGGGTGCCATTCCACCTGCCAGGTCAGACCTGGCGGGCAGAAAGGCACCCACCTACAGACCTCAGAGTGCCAGTCCGGTAACAAAATGGTTCCAGCAGTTTACCGGCAACGTTGTTACCAGACCTGCACACTCGTAATGAGGCCCATTCACTGACGAGCACCTTAGCTAGGTAGTGAATAACTCCTAGAAATAGGGAGGGATGGAAAATTATCCTTTTCTTTAATAAATAAATACTTGAAATGTCTTAGAAGAGTCCCTGTCCTTCCGACTGCCATATATGGTGCCAGAGTGGGATCATTACCAACTGATAAAATTTGGGGGCCCGTGCTCTTTACCAAGTTGAGTCCCAAGGCCAAAGCAGTGTCCGTAGGCTTTGACCTACAAAATACCACAGAAATGATACCACCATTGGGTGAAAGATGCCTAATCCCCACTGGTTTAACCCTAGCCCCGCCAAAAAGGAACATGTACAAGACTAGCCTCAAAGTCTGAGTTAGCTTGAAGACATGGGTAAGATGTTATGGCGGGCATCATCGGTCCAGACTATGGAGGTAATGTTAACTTCTTCCATAATCACGGGAATAATCCATATGCGGTAAAGGAGGGAGAAAGGGTATCCCAAGGGAAACTGGAAAAAGCATTGTTCCAGATACCCGCAAGAGGTAATATCCCAAGAAGATAACAGAGGTTCACAAGGGTTTGAGGAAGCAGATCTTATTAGAGAGGTCTGAACGCCTTGAGCGCCAGAAAGATCGCCAGAAGCTCCAAATGATTTATGTGCAGGAGCTTGTCCTGAGGCGACCAGAGGTCCGAGACCTGAAGAAGATCTAACGTCGCAACCCACCCTAAAAGGGAGGAATCCTTTGTGATCGTCACCACGGGGGCTGGGTCCTGAAACCCCGCGCCCACCAACAGGTTGCTGAGAGATGACCACCAGTCCAGGTCCACTCTCATGGAATCCCGAATAATTTTCCGCTTGGAATCCGGGTCCACAGCCTGAAGCCAGGAACTCCAAAGAGCCATCTGGGTCTGTCTCATTTTGAGACGAGCAAGAGGAAGAGCCAGTACACACAAGGCCATGAGGCCCAGAAGCCTCTGGAACCACCAGGTCGACATGCTCTCCGACTGCGCAAACATCCGACACGTGGCCAACAGACCCGCCATTCTGTCCCCGGTCAGATACACTCGGCAGTCGAACATGTTCCAACGAAAACCCAGGAAGATCAGGTCCTGTGAGACCATCATGGAGGATTTACGCCAGTTCACCGACAGCCCAAGGTGGAACAGGAGCTGAAGGACTAGACTGGAGGTTGCCCGCTGCTTCCAACGGACAAGGGCTGCGTAAGAGCCAGTCGTCCAAATAAGGATACACATGGGTACCCTGGAGACGAAGATAGGCCGCAATCATCGACATCTTTGTGAAGACACGTGGCACCGAGCTGAGGCCAAAAGGAAGCACCCGAAACTGGAAGTGCTCCTCTCCCAAAGAGAAGCGGAGGTATCTCCTGTGTGGATTCCAAATCAGGATATGCATGTACGCATCCTGAAGATTCACCACGCTGAGCCAATCGCCCATCTGCAAAGAGGAGCGAATCTGGCCGGGCGTGATCTTGAATTTCTCTTGGGGTAGGAAAAGATTGAACTGGGAAAGGTCTAGGATGGTGCGCAGGCCAGCCTGGTTGGGTTTGGGCACCGTAAACAGCCAGGAGTAAGAGCCCTCCCCTCGCGCCCCAAGGGGAACGGGTTCCACAGCTCTGAGGTGCTGAAGTTTCTGAACCTCGGCCTTGAGGGAGGGTGAGCCAGACAGCTGAAAAGGAGGGTTGAGGGGTGGGGTAGGGGGTAAAGGGAAGCGGAAGCCCGCTCGAGCGACTGACAAGACGCATCCGTCTTCTGTGATGGTCTGCCACGTCTCCCAATGAGACACAATGCGTCCTCCCACCGGGGTCTCGTGCGAGTGCGGAAAACCCTCATTTGGCAGGCTTAACGGTGGCGGTGCCACCTGAACCTGATGAGGAGGCTGAGGAGCGCGAGAAAAACCACGAATTTCCTCCCTAGGGAGTCCAGGAGCTTGTCCTCCTTTCCCAAGACCTGAGTAGCTGTCGCGGAAGAGGATGCTGCAGATCTGGATTGTAACCGCAGCCACCACTGTGGAGGAGTGAGGCGGACAAGACGACAAGGGCACTTCTTCCAAAGAATGCAGCCTGTACCTCGCATCAATCTTTATTGACAAAAAGTCCCGATTGTGGCTTTTCCCAAACTCTTCGGACCTCGGCCAGAACGTCCTTCTGCAGGAACAGGCCGGTACACTCCAAGGGAGACAAGGTGAACGCCCCAGAAAGCACGCCCTCCTGCGGAGCGGGTGCCTCGGGCACCGTAACATCTAAGAAACTCATGTCCAGTACCCGGTCATGAAAAGCTCTGATAGAGCGGGGAAGGTCCTCGATGTCCTGATCGCCTCGAGGGTCATCTGACAGGTCAGGATCCTGCTGAGCCATGTCAGGCACTGCCTTGTCCACTGGGGACAATGGTGGCAGAGCAGGGGGAGGCACCACGGGCAAGGGAGGCGGCGGCGGAACCACCGGAGGAACAGGTGGAGCCGGAGGCGCAGGTGGACATATCTCCTTGAAAAGCTCTTTGAAATATTCCCTCAAGGGGTCGGGGCGCATAAGCGCTTGAAATTTACCGAAAAAGGCGTCCTCAGGAGATTGTTTCGGAACCCGAGGAGGCCTCTCATGAGGTGGACAAATCCAGGGACGTAACAGAGAAGGGTGCCACACCAGCCGCTCCACCTAAATCAAGGGAGCCGCCCCCGCGGGCAACGAAACTGTGTGGAAGAGGCATCCGGGCGTTCCAATCTTAAACCGGCCGGTAAGGATGCGCACAAGGGACCTTAGGTTCACCCAAAGGACCGAACCCTACACCAGGGGCCGAATGCGTAGTTGTAGGGGTAGTACCTAAAATGGCCGCCATGGTCATGGCGGGAACGGCCGCCATTTTGTCCTCATCTGAGGGGAACTGCGGCACGTGAGGATGTGAGGCAGGGGTCCCCGTCGATGGGTCAGGGGTCTTAATTTTAGCCTTAACGTAAGGAGCCTCGGCAGAGCCGGTACTATGAGGCCTGGAATGTTTCCGTGACATACCAACCGCCAACTGAGCCTTCGAAGGAAGGGCCTCGGCACTGCCGGTAAAAGAAGAACCTTTCTTCTTTGCCCCCTCAACAGATCTGGTGTCACCACAAGAGCGGGAAAGGTGAGCAACCGTTTTCACCACAGGGCCTTGCCCGGCCCCTCAGAACTGTTGGTAGCCTTAGCCTCTGTACGAGGGACCTCGAGTTCGTCGGAACACCTCCTCCCACTGACGTTGAAGTGCCCGGACCGAAAGGGAGTCACAGTAAAAACAGGAGTGCCAACGGTGTTCCGGACCCAAACACTTTAAACAAAGAGGATGGGGATCCGCCCTCGCGAAGCGACGGTGACACGATGAACAGTCTGGAAAATCTAATTTAAAAGACAGACGGACTAGTAAACGAACGCTAGCGAGAGCCAGAGAGGAAAACAGGGAAGCAAATCTTCCGAGGATGCAAGTGCGTCCGGCCCTGATCGTGCGGAGAAAAGGACTGATGGACGATGTGTGGGGCGGAGCCAAGGTGGGCGGGGTTACGGCCACGTGCCGGGCCCCGCACAGGAAAGGGAGAAGGGACACATTTTTGAAAAAAATGTGGATGTTTTTTACAAAGTTCTCCGGTCCCGTGCCACAGGACGGAGATATGTCCCACAAGTATGGAGGAAAGGGGACGGGACTTAGGAGTATATAAGTTCTTTGTTTGGAGGTGAAAATACTAATGTCCCTACCATCGACAGAGCCCATAGAGCTGGAGGCCGCAGGGGTGATAATCGCTCTATCCTGGTGAAGTTTCATTATTTCGTCGAAAAAACTAAGATCCTGGAATTGGCCCGCAGAGGGGGTCCGATTGATTGGAAAGGTGCCAAGATATCCATCTACCAGGACCGATCGGCATTCACACTGGTGCGCCGGAGGCTTTGTGGTCCACTAACGAAATGTCTGCAGGTTAAAGGTGTGTGCTACAGATGGGGGCCCCCGTTCTCGCTTTCTTTTGAGCTCGATGGTGATAAGTATGCACTTACATCAGAATCTGACATTCGGAAGGCGATGAGCGAGTTGCTGAGCGACCTCCCCCCATGGAGCAGGAAAAAGTCGAGGAAGGGCCCAATAAAGGTCCTCTCAAAGAATCCTCTGGGTTTCTGGGACGGCGGCGTGTCCGGGGTCACAGAAAGTACAGAAAGATGACGCCTCCCTCTCCGAGACATCCAGAGACTTGAACGAGGAGCAGAGTTTTCATTGCTTAATTGTTGATTTGCTCCTGGAATGAGTTTCTGTCTGTGGGACCAGACTTGGAATTTGGAATCTGACTATGTACTCTATTTTTGATTATATGTTTAAAATTATTATTTTTTTTTCTTTCTTTCTCTCTCTGAAGCCGGGGGGCTCCACATATGTTGAGTTTTTGAGAGGTTTTTCGCCCTGGTGGAGGTGATCATTGGTGGTCTAAAGGCTCGACAGGTGGACGTCGCAGCCCTTTCAGGCGCTCAAAGGTTGGGATGAGGGGAGGGGGGGCGTTGGGTTGGGAGGGAAGAGGAGGTTCTCGAGCTTTCATGATTGTGGGACTTAACATGTTTATGGTTTACAGGTGTGCACATAGGACTTTGGGCAAGGCTCGCACGACGACCTCCAACAGGAGGCGAATGGGTTATCTGGCTGTTCTAATGGGTGATTCTGTCCATCCCCCGTCACTGGGGTCCCTAAACGTGCAAGGTTTGAATTCTCCAACAAAGAGGTCTTTGGTTTTGAGGGAGTTTGT
The DNA here is from genome assembly GCF_040938575.1 of Ambystoma mexicanum. Lineage (NCBI taxonomy): Eukaryota > Metazoa > Chordata > Amphibia > Caudata > Ambystomatidae > Ambystoma > Ambystoma mexicanum. The sequence continues at coordinate 648,162,756 of NC_090923.1, forward strand.
CAGGCTAAAACTTCACTTTTTCTTTGTAAAGGAGTCCCATTGGGTGAGGGGAAGGGAACCTGCTTTCAAGTCCAGGGCTATCCAGCATATCTTCCGGTCATCATAAGAGGCGAGGGATTGTGCTCTTGGTCTCTCAGGAGGCGCATTTCTCCCCCAGGGCCCATAGGGCTGACTCAGAAGGGCGTTTTGTTATGGTGAAAGGGGAGGTGAAGAGTCGTCTGCTCACTTTTGGGGGAGTTTATGCCCCAAACGAGGCCAGGGTGTTTTTTGGCAGGAAATGGGGGGGGGGGGTATTAGGGAATTTGCAGAAGGAGTGATAATAGTCGGGGGAGATTTTAACATGGTTCTTTACCCAGATAGAGAGAGGAAATCAGCCAGGCCAAGTCCCGATCTTAGATCCCAAGTAAAGTTGGCAGACTCCTTCCACAGGGTAAATGAGGAATTGGGCTTAGTCGATGCTCACCCCCCCTGGTAGCGGCATGGATCCTCTGTCCACTTTTTATTCCTCCGTACATCAATCCTTTTCTAGAATTGATTATGTGCTGGTAGACTCCTCGATTTGTGACTGCATCTCAGATTTTAAGGTAGAGACCATTCCGTGGTCTGACCATGATCTAGTTCGAATCAATCTTGGGGTTCCCCCGATGGCCCACAGCAATTCACGGTGGGTATGTGATGACACTTTGTTAATGGATAAGGAATTGCGTCAATCTCTTCTAGCCTCTATCACTGAATATTTTCGCTTAAATGATACTGGCGAGGTTGACATCAGAAGTGTATGGGATGCGCTCAAGGCTACAATCAGGGGTGTTCTAATGGAGATGGGAGCAAGGAGGAAGAAGGACATGTCTAGGGAGGAGCTCAAGTTGAGGCAGCAGATTCTTGCTATACAACCTGGGGTAAGTTGAAATCACAGATGGGTCCTGTTCAATGCGAACAACTCCAAAAACTCAGAGCGAAATTGTACGCCCTCTTTGTTGGACAGACGGAGAAAAAGCTTGCGTTTCTGAAACAACGTTACATGGAGAAAGGGGAAAAGGCGGACAGGATTCTGGCCTGAAGGCTGAGGGAACTTCGTAAAAGTAGGCGAGTTAATCTTATTGTTGACCAGTTGGATGAAAAATGGCTGGGTGATAATCAAATTGAGGAGCAGTTCAAACTGTACCTTGGAAAACTTTATACTTCTGAATATACTGGAGATGGGTCCAATGTGGACAGGTTTTGCGATTCGCTCCCACTTCCTTGTCTTACACGAGAGAACTCTGCCTCTTTGGAGCTTCCCATCTCCTCTCAGGAAGTGGCCGATGCCATTGCTTCTTTGAAGAACGGAACTGCTCCAGAGGACGACGGGTTTACTGTCCATTTTTACAAAACATATCGCTCCACTTTGGCCACGTTTTTGGCTAGGTGTATAATAGTGCCCTGGACACTGTCTGCCTCCCCGCCTCTATGATGTCAGCTCTTATTGTAGTTATTCCCAAGGAAGGGAAGGACCCTTCACTATGTCAATCTTATAGGCCCATCTCACTTCTGAACGTCGACGTGAAAATACTAGCTAAGCTCCTAGCGAACAGACTGTCCAGATTTCTCCCCACTTTGGTCCATGGAGACCAGGTGGGCTTTGTCCCCGGACGCCAGGGGTCTGATAATATCAGGAAAACATTGGGCTTGATGTATGAGGTGTCCAGGCAGGAGTCAGAGGCTTACCTCCTCTCGCTGGACTCTGAAAAAGCATTTGACCGCGTTGAGTGGCTATATATGGGGAAAGTGCTCCGCAAGATGGGTTTCAGCGACAAATTCTGTGGGTGGGTTTCGGCCCTGTATAATAGTCCTTCCGCGCGGGTGCTAGTAAATGGCTGTACTTCCCTGTGCTTTTCGCCATCTAGAGGAACACGCCAGGGATGCCCTCTTCCCCCCCCCCTTTTCTATACCCTGGCTATGGAGGCCTTTACCACCGCGATTAGAGCCGACGAGGGAGTGACCGGGGTGCGGTGCGGGGACTATGAATTTAAATTGTCTCTCTTCACGGACGACATTCTGGTGTATTTGTCTAGAATTGACTTCTCCCTCCCTCGGTTATTAGAGCTGATTCGGGGTTTTGGGGCGTTCTCTGGGCTTAAAATCAATATTTCCAAATCTTGCATTATGCCCATGAGTAAGCTGGACCGTGATATTAGAGGTAAGACAGAAGTGTTTGGTATGCGGATTGAGAGTATCAGTACCAGATACCTGGGTACCAACCTACCTAGGGATCTAGGTAAAAATTTTGAGTTGAATTTTCTTCTCCTGCAGGCTAAGATTTTTGACGATTTGGTCAGATGGGCTCCCCTTACACTGTCGTGGTTTGGGCGTATGGTCTCTGTGGAGATGAACGTACTTCCCAGACTTCTTTATCTTTTCTCCGCTCTACCCTGTATCATTCCGGACTCCTCCTTTGCGTCTCTTCGATTGCGCATTCTCAGATTTGTGTGGGGTGGTAAGAGAGCTAGAATTAAATTTGATATTCTGTCCCTTCCTAAAACGCACAGAGGGCTCGGCTTTCCGGACTTCAAGCTGTATTACAAGGCAGCTCAGTTGCGGGCGATGCTAGAGCATTTAAGGGATGACCTCAGGACACACTGGACGTACGTAGAGGATGTACAGGTACATCCTGATAAGGTTAGAGATTTGCTCTGCCCCCCCCCCCCCAAGCTCTTTGTCAGCAGCTGCCAGGACCCATCCAATACTATCGGTGCTCTGGGCACTATGGAAGCCAAATAGGGACAACAAGCTACTCTCTTCTTGGCCCTTCCCCTTGTCTTCCTTGTGGGGTCCTCCGCTTAACTTGGGGACTAGAGGTTTTCGAGGGACACAGTCTTGGTCAGACCATGGGCTTGAGAGGGCTGAACAATTGTTTACCCAGGGGAGATTTATGGACTTCGCCCAATTATCAGAAGTGCTGATGGAGAGTCCTTTTTCTATTTTTGACTAGATACGGCGTAAGGGCATTCTTACTCGGGCAGACTGGGTGGCTCCACTCTCCCGTCCTTTGACTCCGTTAGAAAAGGTGTTTGTGGAAGCCGGGTCTAGAAAGAGCTCTCTCCAAAATGTACAGTGTGCTGGTTACAGCTAATTTAGAGGGCAGACAAGCGTTTAAATATGTATGGGAGGAGAGAATGGGCACGACTCTTGATGATCGTACATGGGACTCTGTTTTTCGGTCTGTTTTCAAGGGGAAGCTAGATACAGCTACCATGGAACATAATTTCAAAATTCTCCACTCTTGCCACCGGGCTCCCGTCACTGTCTAAAATGTTTCCCAATGTATCCACTATGTGTCCTAGAGCTTGTGCTAGTCGGGGAACATGGTTCCACATGTGGTGGGAGTGTCCGGTTATTCAGGTTTATTGGGCGAGTTGGAGAGCTGGATTAAGGACATCCTGGGAACGTGTCCTTCCCTTCACCCTATGGAGATTCTTTTGGGGTACCCCCAGGCCAGAGCGTGATGAATTGCCTTTTTCCAGGGTGGCGGGAGCGATGTTGAGGGCTGGGAGAATGGCCCTAGCTCAGAAATGGAAAAGTCCTCAGGCCCCTACGAAAGCAGAATGGTTTAACAAACTTTTAGCAATCTTTACCTATGAGAAACTTGCAGCTATTGCCAATGATAATATGGCCTCTTTCTTACAGGATTGGACAATTGTACTATTAAGTGAGGACTGTAAAGCATTGACGCTCTAAGCTCTGGGGCTCTAACTGAGGTGCAAAGATGAGAGGATGTGGATGGCCTTTGATTGTACCACAGGTTTTTAATGTCTTCAGGGGACCTTACCGGTAGAAAGGGGTTGTATAATCTCACTTGTTATTATGCTTTAGCTCTACCTCTTGTGCACTTTTGGCTTCTTTTATCTTGTTGATTCCCATGTAGCTCATTGGTTGGGGGAGGGAACATCGGGAGGAGTGGGTGGGGGTTGGGGGGTGAAGAGATGTTACTTGTCATCTCGGTTGGGATTGTTCTTTGACTTCGGTCAGTTGCTTACCAATGTTATTGTTGTTGTTTTTAAAAACTTCAATAAATACAAAGTGGAAAAAAAGGGAAGTATTTTATCAGGGCGATGTGACCTCAGAGGTAGTACGTCGTGCTCAACAAAGCCATAGGAGGATAATTTTACAAATAGACGATGCTCTTTTCATTGCAGCCCCAGCTCCCAAAATTCTCTTGGCCTGGGGTATTTGTCGATGTGAAGAACTTCGTACTGACATGTGAGAACTGTCAGAAGACTGCCATCATACCCGGTTCTCACACCTCCTTATAACCACTACCCATTATTGACGTCCCATTTTCAAGGATAGCAATGGCTATAGTGGGGCCACTAGAAACATCCCAACGGGCAAATCATGTTATCATACTAGTAGTGCACTATGCCACTCGTTCTGCAAAATCCTTCCCTCTGCGGACCACCACCACGCAACAAATATTACAGCATTTACTATCTTTCCTATCAAGAGTAGGGTTTCCATAAGAGATCCTCATGGATCAGGGTATCACATTTAAGTTCGGAATCATGCAGGAGGTAAAATAAATGCTTAATATTAAAAAACACTAAGAACCTCAGTGTACCGCCCACAAACTGGTGGCTTAGTGCAACATTTCAACAAATGTTAAAAAGGATATTGCGTAAGTTGGTATAGGCGGATGAAAAAACTGGGATGCGATTCCATGGGCCTTAATTGCAGTATGGAAGAGTCCTCCTCCCAAAAAAAGCTTTCCTGGGATTTTCCATGTGAGAACGTATCTATGGGAGGGAACCCTGAGACGTATTGGTTAAGTTAAAGGAGACTATACTACCAATCTCTCAAACTGCCCAAAATCTACATCTCATATGGCAGCGATAAGAGAAATTGTGCTGACACATCTAAGACAAACTCAAGAATATCAACAGGATAATTATAACAAACTTGACGTATCCTGTACCTTCTCAATCAGACAATCAGTAGTGGCTCCGTTACCTAATTCGGAAAACAAGATCATCTCCAAGTGATTCGGACCCTATAAAATCCCAGTAATAAAAAGGCCCCCTAAACTATGTTATGTCTCAACCAGAGAGAACACCCAGATATATCACATCAACTTATTCAAAGAGTGGAGAGTAGAGAGTGGGAGCACCACTGTTACTAAGGTCGCTATCCTTACAGACTCCAATAAAGAAAATGGCCTAGTCTCCCCTGACCAGTCACCCTGCCAACAGGCACACATCAAGGATTTGCCCATTCAATTCCAGGAGGTATTTGTAGAACAGCCATGTATGGTCAGTGTTTTTTTTTCATTGCTTTTGAACGGCACCAGGGGAAACTCATTCATCTGAAACCCTACAAAATCCCTGAAGCAAGAAAAAATCAAAAAGGAGTTAGACGAGATGCTTGGGGATGATATTATTGAACCCTCCGACAGTCCCTGGACCTCTCCCATTATTTTGATCACAAAGCCATATAAATCATGGTATTTTTGCATTGATTTCAGGAAGCTCAACTCTATATTGGATAACTATCCAATGCTGAAAATCGATGATCTGATTGAAATGCTGGGCTTGGCTAAATACATAACTATAGATAACCAAGTGCCATTGGCAGGTCCCATTGAATCAATAAGACAGAGAAAATCGCCTTCTCAACACCACAAGTCCTGTTTCAGTTTAAGGTTTAACCTTTTGGTCTTCATGGTGCAACAACCACGATGCAACACCGTATGGACAAAATGTTAAAACCCTATTCAAAATTAAAAGAGTCCATGTCCTCGATGACCATTGTCATGCATAATAATAGGTGGGCCGAGCACATAGATCTACATGAAATTAGCACCCACAGCCCCTGGACCTCCTGAACAAACAGAAAAAGTGGGTGTAGCAATGCAGAGGACCCCCGGTGTGACCCCTCATAACAGGCAGAAGGGGTGGGAACTTGCATAGTTATCCCTCATGTGAAGCTAGGGAGGCGAGCCTGCTCTGCAACACCGTCCCTAAGGGTAGAGGCAAGCAGGACCTCATCCAGAGAGACTCCCCATGTGAGGAAATTCCTAGGGGACGGGAGAGAGGGAGAAAGGGAGAAAGGGAGAAAGGGAGAGAGGGAGAGAGGGAGAAAGGGAGATCTTGCAGTGGACTCGCTGGAAATGTGTACCGTCCTATCTGAAACACTGAACGGCCATCCGAAAAGATGTGGAGTGCGAAGCACTGACTAATGCAAACTGGACAGGCGGAGTGAAAAAATCAAAAGCCATCCAACAAACGTTCCCACCCAAGACCATGAGGGAACTTTGCGCCTTTCTGGTCTTAACAGGCTTTAACATGCTACTACAGAAGGTTTACTACTTAAGCATAACCGCTAACCTAATGGACAAATTAAAGAATCCCAACCCCAGAAGCTCCTTTAAGATGGAGCGAGTTTTGATGTACTGAAAAATATACTCTGTAAAGATCTGGTCTTGAAGATTTCCGATTTATTTCAACAGAGAATTTACCTTTCAAACTAGGATTAGGCCCAGTACACTTGCAAGAGCACGAAAGCATCTAATATCCAGTACTGTATGCTACATGAAGCTTTTCCCCCCCTCCCAAGGAACAATATTATGCAACTGTTAAACTGGAAACTTTAACCATCAAATGGGGAGTCACAACCTGAGGATACTATTTGACTGGCAGAAAATGTAGGCATTCACTCTTAACATGGATGAACCTAAGGAAAGACAGAAATGTCAGAATCATGAGGTGATTTCCTGGATTTGAAACCTTTTTCCTTCATAGTTGAACACCGAAAGGGACAAGAAAAAGGGAATGTGGACTTCTTAAGTCACTTTCTGATCAATGGTGAAGGGGAAGCCACAGAAGAACAAGTTACTTACCAACTGTTACTTTCTTTCGACTGGATGTTCCTCCCACGTATTCCTCATCTTGTGATAAATAGTTATCTCCAGCTTCGCTGCTTCGGAAAAAGAATTTCTCGGCAGAGGGCGCTGTGCTGTCACGAACACATCGATCTGGGGTGCGCCCCACCATCGGAAGAGGCGGTCCACTAGATCCTTTCATAGTTCCCACTCGTGGCACGAGCGCAGCTCTCTGCTGAGCGAGTCGGCGATGGTGTTTTTTTGAGGTCGTGGCGTCGATTGTCCCTCGACGTACTCCATACTCTGTCGACGTCACCGATGGTATAAGTAGCTCGAGCCGCGCCCGTTGCTTCAGTTCTGTTTTTTCGACGAAATATACATAGGAACACCACCCAGGGGTGTCCCATGACCGATACATTCGTCGTGAGAGGAAAGTAAGAAAACGTAAACTGTACTGTGGGGTAGGATGGGAGGGTCGATGAGGAATACGTGGGAGGAACATCCAGTCAAAAGAACGTTACAGTTGGTAAGTAACTTGCTCTTCGAATGGATTGTGTCCTCCCACGTACTCCTCATCTTGTGATAGGCTCCCAAAGCAGTATCAATATTTTTTTTTTTTTGGAGGTGGTAGTACCATTTCAGTTATCGTGGACAGAATGCAGAACTGCCTTTGCAAATAAACCCCCGTTAGAGGAGGCAGTGTCCAAACAATAATGTTGAACAAAAGTATGTATTGTTTTCCAGGTTGCAGCTGCACAAATGTCTGCTGCCGGGACTCCCCTCTTTAGAGCCGCAGAAGTAGCCATTCCCCTTGTAGATTGGGCACGAAGCCCATCTGGTGGTTCTTTTCCTGCTAGTCTGTAGCATTCAACTATGGCTAATATGATCCAGCGGGAAATGGTCTGTTTTGTTACAGATAAGTCTAATTTTTGACCAGTGTAACCCACAAACAGTTGGTCATCTTGTCTCAATTTAGCCATCCTAGAGATGTAAAAACTAAGAGCCCTCTTGGGATCTAATCTGTGTAATCTCTCCTCTTCTTTGCCCAGATGAGGAGGAGGATAAAACGTAGGTAGTACTATTTTTTGTGACAAATTGAAGTCCGAGACTACTTTTGGCAAAAGGAACAAGTTACTTACCTGTAACTGTTGTTCTCCAGCATGGGTCTGGCATGGATTCACATGCTCATGAATATTCCCCGTCGTCAGGCTGGGAATCCTCGGTAAAGAAAAAACCAGTATCAGTTTCGTTTCTGATCTGTCTTTCGTAGTAATAACCAATCACTGGTCTCTGCGTCATACTGACCACAGCCAATGACTGCCCTCTACCTAAGCACCGCCTCTGGCAGCCATCTTCAGATTTGGAAGCACGTGAAGTGGCAGTATGACCAAGTGAAGAGCCGCAGAGGGGTAGGCGGGAGGGTTCGCATGTGAATCCATGCCAGACCCATGCTGGAGAACAACAGTTACAGGTAAGTAACTTGTTCCTTCTCCAGCATGGGGTCTGGCATGGATTCACATGCTCATGAATAAAGAATACATAGCAGTACACACATGCACAACCACGGGAGGTGGCAAAGGCTCAACATTAAGCATCACATCAACTCAACATTAAGCATCTTACCTCCTCACCAGGCTCACCTCAGGCGAACAGGTTGCGCAGCACTGCTTGGCCGACCCTGGACTCCTCCCTGGAATCCCGGTCGACGCAGTAGAATTTCGTAAAGGTGTGCGTCGACCTCCACGTAGCAGCCCTGCATATGTCCAGCAGGGGCACACCAGATAAGAACGCCGTGGTAGCTGCGATCGCTCTGGTGGAATGGGCTCTCGGACGGCCAGGCAGCGGTCGGTTTGCCAACCGGTGACAACACATGATACAGCCGGAGAGCCATCTGGAGATGGAAGCCTTCGAGAGAGCCTTCCCCTGATTGACAGGTCCAAAGTTCACAAAGAGTTGTGACGTCTTCCGAAAACCCTTCGTGCGGTCCACGTAGAACTTCAGCGCTCTAGCTACATCCAGCGAGTGCAAAGTCCTCTCAGCCGGCGACGAAGGCGACGGGAAGAACACAGGTAACACCAAGGGTTTGTTGAGATGGAAGTCCGACGGTACCTTGGGCATGAAGGAGGGGTGCGTCCTGAGCACTAACCTCGTATCGTGGAAAGTCAAGTACGGGGCCTTGCAGGAAAGGGCCTGGATCTCTCCCACTCGTCGTGCGGAGGTGATGGCCACGAGAAAAGCTGTTTTCCACGATAGAAACTTCAACGGGGCCGAGTGCAGGGGCTCGAACGGAGGTCCCATGAGCTTGGTCAGCACCACGTTGAGCTCCCACGCCGGGGCCGGGGCCTTCACCGGCGGGAACGATCTGAACAGTCCCTTCATGAACTCTTTCACCAGACGATGAGACCACAAGGACGTCCGCCCCGTGGTTCTGGTGTATCGGGAGATCGCAGCAAGATGAATCTTGGACGCGTGTGCCAGACCAGCTTTGGCCAGCGTCAGTAGGTACGGCAGTACTTGGGGAGCCGTAATCCGTAGAGGGTTAATCTTCTGTGCGTGGCACCAGACAGAGAACCTCCTCCATTTGTGTCCGTAGCATTTAAGAGTCGAGGACGCCCTGGCCTTTGCAAGAAACTCTCTGCAATCGGCCGGTATGTCGTATCCTCCAAACTCTAGCGCTGCAGGAGCCAGGCCTGCAAGTTCAGCGACTTCGGGTCGTGGTGGAGGATGGCGCCTCCTTCCCTGGAGAGTAGGTCCGCCGGCAGCTTGATCGGCGGGGACGCTGACAAGTCCAGAAGGTCCGGGAACCATATCTGCCTCGGCCACGCAGGTGCGACGAGGATCATCCTGCACCGTGACCTCTTGAGCTGGCTGACGAGCCGGATTAGCAGAGGCAAGGGAGGGAACGCGTAGAGGAACAGGCCCTCCCAGGGGAACGAGAAAGCATCGCCCATGCTCCTCGTCTGGGGAAACCTGCTGGCGAACCTCCGGCACTTGGTGTTCGTCGCCGTCGCGAACAGGTCGATCTGGGGTGTGCCCCACCGTCGGAAGAGGCGATCCACCAGATCCTGCCGTAGCTCCCACTCGTGGCACGAGCGCAGCTCCCTGCTGAGTGAGTCGGCGATGGTGTTTTTTTATCCCTGCCAGATGAAACGGCACCAGAAAAATCCCTTGGGCGACGGCCCAATGCCACAGGTCCTGCGCCTCCTTGGACAGCGCTGGGGACCTGGTTCCGCCCTGTTTCCTGATGTAAAACATGGTGGTGGTGTTGTCGGTGAAGATCCTCACCACCTTGCCCCTGAGGGACGGAAGGAAGGACCTGAGGGCCCAAAACACTGCACGGAGCTCCAGGACGTTGATATGCAGGGACTTCTCCGTCGGGAGCCAGAGTCCCCTTGCGTGCAGCTTTTCGGTGTGCGCTCCCCACCCTTCCAGGGAGGCATCCGTGGTCACAGTCTCCTGGTGGGCTGGGGTCTGGAAGTCCATGCCCGCCGTCAGGTGCGCGCGGGTGCCCCACCACCGTATCGCTCGTCGGAAACTCTCGTCGAGCTTGATCCTTTCCTCGAAGCTGCCCATCGTCTGGATCCAGCGCGCATCCAGGAATTCTTGCAACGGGCGCATCCGGAGCCTGCACATGGGAATGAGGTAGATGCAGGAAGACATCATCCCGAGGAGGGACTTGATGGACCTCACTTTGGCCGCGTCGGCCACCAACATCCATTGCACCTTGCCCAAGATGGTCCTGGTCCTCTCCTCCGACGGGGAGGCCAGAAGGGACACTGTGTCGAGCCTCGCTCCCAGAAACAGTGCGACTTGCGCGGGCACCAGGTGGGATTTGGCGTAGTTCACGGAGAATCCCAGGTCCGTGAGGAGTTGGACGGTCCTTGCCGTGTGGACCACGGCGAGCTCCCTCGTCTTGGCGCGGATGAGCCAGTCGTCCAGGTAGGGGTAGACGTGAATCCCCTCGCGGCGCAGCTGCGCCGCCACCGGTGCGAGGCACTTGGTGAATACCCTGGGTGCCGACCGTAGTCCGAAGGGAAGGGCTTTGAACTGGTAATGACGCCCTTGGACCACGAATCTGAGGAATTTTCGGTGCCCCTTTAGGATGGGAATGTGGAAGTAGGCATCCTCCAAATCCAACGACGATAGGAAGTCTCCTTCCTCCAGCTGACCCAGGACGTGCTGGAGGGTGACCATCCGGAACTTCTGCGCCTTGATGAACTTGTTCAGACGTCGCAGGTCTAGGATGGGGCGCCATCCTCCCGTCTTCTTCTTCACGAGGAAGTATCTCGAGTAGACTCCGGAGCCCCGAAGCCTCTTTGGGACGAGTTCGATGGCGCCCTTTCTGAGCATCGCCTTTACCTCCAGGAGAAGTTGAGGGACGTGAAGTTCTTTCCTGGCCACGGGGGGGACGCGCGGGCACCTTCTTTGAAACTCGAGCGCGTGGCCCCGGGCCAGGGCGTCCAGCACCCAACGGTCGGTGGAGATGGACTCCCACACGCTGACGAAGCCCGCCAGCCGGCCTCCCACCGGGGTGCTTCGGTGGGGGCCCGACCCCACGGCCGGTTCAATCCTGCTTGGACGCGGCCTTGCCGCCTTGACCTCCTTGGCGACGACGGCGGGGTCCGCTAGACTTGCCTCGTCCTCTGTAGGCCTCTTGCGACGACGAGCGGGCCGCTTGACGGTAGGAAGCGAAACCGCCGCCGGAACCTCTGGAGGCGCCCTTGCCTCCGCCGCTCCGAAAGGGCGTCCGTCGTTGCTGCAGGACTCCAAGGGCCCGGGCCGTCTCAGTATCCGCCTTGATGGCCTGAAGGGAATCATCCACTGTCTTGCCAAACAGGTTGTTCCCGTCGAAGGGCATGTCCAGGACTCTGGTCTGGACGTCCTGCCGGAAGTCCGTAGCTTTGAGCCATCCACGACGTCGAAGGCAAACGCCGTTGCCCAGCTGGCGGAACCCAGTGTCGGCGATGTCCGTCGCCACGGTGATGGCGTGGTCCGAGGCCACCTCACCTTCCTGCAGGATCTCCAGGGCCTCCGCCCTCTTGTCGTCCGGCAGAAAATCCAGCAGGGGAGCTATCTTGTACCAGAGCTCCCTGTCGTAGCGGGCCACGATAGCCAAGGCGTTGGCCGCTTTAATCGTCGTCGCCGCCGACGAGATGACTCTACGTCCCATAGCATCCAATTTCTTTCCCTCGCCGTCCGGCGGGGAAGTCGATGTGGAGGCCGCACCCCCCCCCCGCTTTCTTCCTGGCCGCCGCGGAGACGACGGAATCCGGGGTAGGCTGCGCCCGGAGGCATAGGGGGGCCGTGTCAGGGACCCGGTACTTTTTCTCGTACCGGTCTCTTCTAGCTGGCGTGGTGGAAGGGTTCTTGAGGAGGGAAAGGCCCTCATCCCAAATGTCGTCCAACAGAGGCACTGCGAGGACCGTCTTCCTCTTGGCCTCGCGCCGCTGATAAAGGAAGCCTTCCTTTTTCTTCTCCTCAGGGCAGAGTTGGAAAAGCTCGGAAGCCCTGGAGATCATGGAGTGGAAAGATCCGATCTCGTCGGGCGGAGAAGCCCTGGTGGGAGGCGACGACGGAATATCCTCGTCGTATGCCTAGTCGTCCGTACCCGTCGCTGCCGTGTCAGTCCCCGTATCATCCCCTCGGGTGGACGGGGAGGAGGGCTGGACGGGGCGCGACGGTTGAAAAGGAGGTGATGGATGGATCCTTCTTTTCTTGGTAGGGGGAACACCAGAAGGTCCCGGTTCTGGATCCCCCGACGGGAGAGGTTCCTCCGTCGGTAACGGTAGCCTCGTCCTTATCTCGGAGCATAAGGACTGTATGGCCAACAAAATGGCCGCCGAGCTGTCTTGCGGCGCTGGCAGAGGGGAATCCGACGGGCGAGCAGGGGCCCCGTCGGTATCCTCGACGATGTCGTCGTCGTCACCCGCGTCGGGGTCCATTCCGACGGGCTGGCCTTGTTCCACGCCTAGGCCGTGGCTTAAGACCTCGATCAGCTCCTCTTCTGAGGTTGAGGCCGAATCTACGATGACGCCCTGCCCCCCCTTCTTCTTCCCCACGGAGGGTTTCACGGGGGTCCTATCGATGGGCACAAAAGAAGACTCCCTCCGAGGAGGCAGGGAGATTCTGGGCCCTGAGGTCGCCACCACTGGCGCAGCCCCCACAGGCTGAGCCAGGGCCGCCGCGACCGTTTCGATAGAGGGCTTGGTCGGATGGATCAAGGCCTTCACCACCTTAGGTGCGCTCACCGCCTTATCCTTGAGGGAGGGGGCACTGCCACGCTCCTCCTCTGCCTTAGAGCTCGACCGGGGCCTCTCCAGGAGCTTCGCCGGGTGCTCGGCCTTCCTCTTACCCGACCCAGAGCGTTGGCTCGTGGTTGATGGTGCCGGGGAGGGTGCGCCCTGCCTGGCGCCCGTAGAGCCCGACCGTTCGGCGCTCCCGGTGCCAGCGGACTCGCGGTGCTTGGCCTTATGTTGGGCCCCCGTCGACGGGGCGCCCTCAAAGGTCTTAGAAGACCGCTCGGATTTCTTCTTCTTCTCACCAGACGGGCTCTTACCCTCCAGCCAGTTGGCGAGACGTTGATGACGGTCCTTCATGTTGCCGCAAAACGCACAGTCCTTCTCCACGTGCGTTTTGTCCTCATGAAGGCAGTAAAGGCAGAAAGAGTGTTCGTCTTCCTTAAAGACGTTCTGCAGCTGGCATCCAGGGCAGACCCTGAACAGCTTTCCGGGCGTCGAGCTTCCCTTCTCCTGGGCCATCTCCGAGACCGGGCCTGAGAAGCTTCTGGAGTCCTCCGAAGTGTAGCTCGACGAAATCTTCACCCTTGAGGGGCACAGACGAATCCGACACGGGTCCCCGTTGATCGGATGTAGGATCGGTGGAGCTTGAGGCTCTTTTGACCGAAAGAATTGAAGTTTTTTGTGAAAAAGCGCGAAAAATAGCACCAACGCTCGAGAGCAATAGCACGAGGATCCCAACACATGAACGTGCGGTAAAAATCTGAAGATGGCTGCCAGAGGCGGTGCTTAGGTAGAGGGCAGTCATTGGCTGTGGTCAGTATGACGCAGAGACCAGTGATTGGTTATTACTACGAAAGACAGATCAGAAACGAAACTGATACTGGTTTTTTCTTTACCGAGGATTCCCAGCCTGACGACGGGGAATATTCATGAGCATGTGAATCCATGCCAGACCCCATGCTGGAGAAATGAAGGTTTAACTTTAAAGGATAGTTCCAGGACTTTTTTTTGTATTGTCCCTACGGTTCGGCCATGTGTTTTTAAGCATAACTCGGTAGATCGTAGAAAACTTTCCTATGGACCTTACCCGACTTTTCGTACATTATCGCACTCGAAATCAGCCGCCATTTTCTGATAATCCTATCAATTCCCCCCATCGACCTGGCTCACCTGCTTTTGCGGCACTAAATCAAACCCCCGCACCTGAAAAAGACTTTATCAAAACATTCACATTCCCTGCCTCTATCCGTGACGTTACTGTGCTGCGTAGGCAAACGCGCCCAGGCGTCTTCTACGCGACTCCACACAGAACCCGGAAATCAACACAGTTTAGCTCACAACACAGCGCGCCACAATTCGGAATATGAAACTGTACTTTTAAATCAAACCGCAAGATTGTAAATTTGGTAAAGTACATTTGACATCAAATGTTTTGAGAATATTCAGCGATTTTCATTTTTATTTGCTCACGTTCCAAAAAGTTCGTTTTGAGGCACGCGATGTTCCTTTGCTGTACACAGGGTCTTAGATCATCTCACAATACAGCGCCACAATTCGGAATATGAAACTGTGGTTTAAAAGCACACGGCAAGATTGTACATTTGGCAAAGTACATTTATTGGACATCAAATGTCTAGAGAATATTCAGCAATTTGCATTTGTCTTTGCTCTCGATCCAAAATAGTTTGTCTTGAGGCAAGCGATGTTCGTGTGCAATACACAGGGTGTTGGTTTACGATAAAATAAGCTCTGATAATCGCATGGCTGTTCCAACAACGAGGCACTAGGCCACCACAGCGGTCTGTATGTTGCATCTAGCCGTTAGTACCGCGTAAGGGCATACTTGTACTTGGCGATCGTCCCATAAAATGGTCAGGGTGGTAACGTTCACGCGGAGAAGCAGCTGGCGGTTAAAAAAGCCATCCGCCGGTGTCTGGTACTCGTGACACATACAATAATGAAGGATGTACCTGTTTGAAAAACATAAAAAATGAAATTAGTCTCACCATCAGATCTTTATTAAAATTATTCATTTTATATATTAGGTTGGGAAATTATTTCATAGCTAGGACAGTGCAACTGGGTATTATACGTCATTTCCAGTAACCCACCCCCTCTCCTCTGCCTTTTTCAGAGCCGCCTGAGCACCAGTGGACCACTTAGTCACTGATATGAGATAATATGGCATTTGCAACGCGCCTATAGACAACAGGGGTTGACAGGGAGGCAGTGCAGGTGGAGAGTGGAAGGGCCCAGGACCGAGGTCGCAGACAGTGGACCAGTTGTAGCAGGGGAGAGGGAGAGAGAAAGCAGAAGCGAAGAGGAAGGTTTTGAGGTGCTTCCGTAAAAGGAGATGGTTCTCCTCAAGATAGTGCGCGGTACAAAACAATATGCCACATAGAACGAACAAGTACAACTTAACCAGTCTTTAAAGCTACTGTATAGTAATTAAATTGCGGTATCAACTCATCTAAAGAGTTACTTACATTATATTTGCATTTTCCATTGTGTCTGTGCGTAGGGCAGCCCCGAAATACCACTCCTATGCCGACGTTATTTCTTCTAATGAACGAACATTAAATGGCTATCGTTTCTGAAATTTTATTCATTATCGTTTCTTACGTTATTGCACCACACCCCCAAAAAGAAGTCTTTCGGGATGGTCCCGGCCCGTCAAGGTCAAATAACAATAGAACCTTATACTGAGTCGTGGGCCATTCCGGCACCCGAGCAAAAAATCAAAGCAGCTGACCTTCACTTTGAACAAGCACACATTCCGAGTTAGCTACATTCAGTGTAAGGCCATCTCACAGGACTTGAAATTTACACTCCATCTTTGCATTTTGTCTGCGTGCTTTGCAGCCCCAGAGAACCATAAATACGGAGACATTCTATATTTTTTGAAAAATGATTTATATTACTGTTTGGTTTAATTTAATGCGCAAATGAACAAGGTTGGATAGACACATTGCATGTACACTGAGCAATCACTTTTATTTACACTTTACATAGATACACATATTCAATGGGCCTGCAACATGAGGAGACTCGAGAGAACAGACAATCAAATTACAATCATTTAAACCGTGATGTGTATTTCTCAATGAGCTCTGCTTTAGGTGGACATGGAACAGAGGCAATGTTGGGTGCCAATGCAGTTGTCCCCTGCACAGGTTCGTTCACAACTCCATTTATGTGCCTATCTAGGACGTCAACAATAAGTCTCTCAATAAACTCATATTGCATATCCTCAAACACTGGTTTGATCACCCATTGTTTACTTCTTTTAGTGAAGGCCTTATTGTAGCGAAGCGTGCCTAAAGTTCCGGTCGTCCTACTTTGTTGACGGCCAACATTATGGTTATGTGCCAAGACCGCTAGAAGATTCCGATTTATCATGCCCTCCATGCCGAAATGCAATCATTTTGGCCTGTACTTTAGGCACATATTGTGGAACACCTCCAAATCTCCTGTGTGGCAGAATTCCGTGAGTCCCCTCAAATCTCTTGTTATAGTTTTATCAAATACAATCTTTTCAATGGCTTTGTGAGTGGGTGATGAAGGAATCAACCACTTCTTCTTCCGTGCCTCCTCTGTGGACAAATGGCCATGTTCACAATTGTGGAAATGTTGGTTTGTGGTCCAGCGGTGAACGTTGCTGCAGTGTAGCATTACTGACCGCCATTTTTCCAGTAGAATTTCCAACGACCCTCCACATGTTTTTGAGCTCCACCAAAGATGGTTGCTGATTGACTTGGACCACTGTGAAATACCTTGCATATCTTTTTTTTTACCTGCAGCCGACATTTTTTTATTGATTGTTTTTTCAAGATGCCAAACGTCAAATTGGTGATTTATATTTTTGTACTCTTCTCTCATTGTCTTGGCAATTGAAACGTGTCTGTCCGTGGCTATCAGGTCGATCACCATTCCCCGCGATTGTAGTTCTTGCAATGATGCTACAAAGCCAACTTTCTCCATGGCCACTGAGGATGTGCTTTGTGACACCTGCACGACCACCGAACTCAAAATTTTCTTACTTTCCATGTCCTGAAAGTGGTAGGTGCAGTACTTGGCTGAAAATCCTGGGCTGTCGCACTGTCCATCACCGGCTAGTCTGAACCGTTTGCCCGCGAATGTACTATCAATAGACATTTTTTCCATTCTCCAAGCTTCGCTAATGGCTGGAAATAGATAATCGGTTTGGTATTTGTAGAACTGAGTTTTCGCAATGAAATGGATTCCCACAAACTGAAAGAAAGACTAACTTTTTAAAACTTGAACCACTAAAAAGTGCAGCCGCTGCACAAAGTAGATTGCCTGCTGGCAGTTGCCCCAGCATGGGTTGTGCAGACCATGAGAAAGGATGATATTTTGTACAGGTGGCATGTATTTTAAGGTTAGTGCCTCAAATTGCACGAGTCACATTAATCAATGGCTCCCCACATACTTCCCCACCAACCGAATGCCCACATTTCATCCGAATAATAATATCAATCAAACAACTATCGAATACAATGAATTTGGCCTCTTTCCTTATACTGTCACTCTGCATCCCAGCTGGTTCGGCCTGTAACGTTGAGGACATGTCACTCACATGAAAGGTAGAATCTCTGATATCGTCTTCCGCTATGTTCAGTGATATTGATGGTGTTTCATTGTCGTCCACTTCATTCTGTTCCATTGCAACATCTGTTCCTTCTCCGGCGATGGGTGAATAAAACAATTTCTTCAAATTTCTCGCGGTCTTAGTTTTTGCGGGTGTGGATTCTGTGAATTGATCTCCGACTGCATCCGAACTACCAGGAGGACATTCACTATCAATGGCTGGTGGTGGTATAGCTCTGTTGTCAATCACTTCATATTCTTCCCATTGGCACGATGCATCTCCAGTCTCAAGTCCCTGCCAAAAGGTTTGACAAGCAACATCTCTCGTTCGCTTCACTGTCTGTGTAGATCTAGTTCGTACACCCACTCGCAACTAGAGGACAGATTGGAAAAGGGATGTTCAGTTTAAACACAACTTACAGTATTGAACTATTAACAGTGAAAAACAACATAATATAGTGACCAGGACACTAACCTTCTTTTGCTTTCTTTTCTTTGAAACTTTCTTGCCTCGAACTTCAACATCAGGACGCTGTTGCTCCGACTCGTGTGTGCATGTCTCCACTTCCTCTTGCGCTGCAACGACTATATTTTCATGATAAGCACATCCATCACGCACTGACGCTCCATCGACTCCCTGAAACATAGAACTTTCATTAGTATGTATAATAATATTGAAAACACAAAATGTACTTGGGGACCAATACCCACGTACATCTCAATAGCAAAACACGAATGAACGCTTTGTGTAGAACATTCAAACGACAATTATTCACGCATAGTTGATCTAGTTAGATGGAACTGTCAAGATCCATACCTCGGGCTCCTCATAGACTTCCATTGATGATATTATTGAAGATTATGCTTCAGTAACTCCCTGAAACACAGTAATTGCATTAGTATGGTTTTCTATTTTGTTAAAAAGAACATAAACTTTGTGCAGGCGTCAACGGCTCATCTAAATAGACCTGCACAAATGATCAGTTGTCTAAAATAAATAATGGATATCTAAATATGATTCGATTTGCTCGATCGTTGGAAGTGTCACCACCCAGAGATCTGCATCAACTAGTAGGGGTGATGTTCTTGTAGAAGAAGCTCCGTCATCTCCCAGAAACATAGTACTTGCGTTAATAAAGAAGGAAGTATAGCGGATGTAATCACGTCATATGATTTCGCTTGATCGAACTGTCAGTATCCATACCTCGAAATGCATAAGAACATCAAGGGACGATGTAACTGCGGTGCACACCTCTGCAAGCTGTTGCGCCGACCCGTAACTGCATGCTCCCCCTTCTTCTTGGACTAATGCTCCATCGACTCCCTGAAACATAGGACTTTCATTAGTAATGAACACAATATTGAAAAAAGAAGACACATAGGAGGGCGACGACAGAAGGACATATCAATGGCTAAAAACGAAAGAAACATTGTGTGTAACAATCACGCTACAAGAATGCAAGATCTGATGATCTCCATCGATGGAACTGTCCGGAAACGTACCTCGAGCATCTGAGTGACATCAACGGTAGTCGTCAATACGTTGGACTCCTCAGCATCTCCCTGAAAGACAGTACTTGCATTATTTTGGATAACAATAATTATAACTGAAAACAAAGACTAGAGGACGAGTACAAGGGTGTACCATTAGGTAAAATAATTACACGATAAATTAAAACTATTGATTTACATGCCTAAAACAAGTCAGTGGCAGAATAGCCCAGTAAGATTACCCGATAGGCGCTTGAAGTTGCTGATGACTGCAATAACGACACGGATGGAGAATCTTCCGCCTTCATATTGAGTGGATACATAAATGGGGAAATTATTGTTAGCTAAAGCTACACACTACCGCAAGGCCGAGAGATAAATACGTAAACTTGACTCACCAGTGGAGGGATGTGGACGAATAGAGTGGGAATAGCGGTGGAGAGCAATTTTCGACTCACTCGCGGTGTGTTCTTCTTTATTAGCAATGATGTGGAGTACATGTCTGAGCTAAAGTGCCTGCTGCAGATGCGGTATCGATCACCCCTCTTGTCCGCAAAGACTTCTAGGACTCTACTTTCAAGCTCAGACGGTGGATATCCGCAATATCGGACCCCTTCTCTTATCTGATCTATTGTCTTAGGGAAAACATGCATTATAGTACCTTCAGATTTATTATGGGTCTTCGAAGGGCAACCGCCAATGGAACAGGCAGGCATTGTGGAAAGTTCTGAAAAGTAAAGATCAACAATTCTCTATGAATACCAATGTGTTAAAAAATTAAATGACACATAAAAGGTTCAATGCAAGGTTCGTTTTGGTTCTTGGAACTATACACATTATTCACATGCGGATAAGTATTTGAATAACTTTAAAAAAATAGAAAAATAATTTGACTAAACTCAGAACATGTGACTAGTTACTTGCATGTACTGTCTTGAACGAAAAGAAATTGGACGCAAAATGAATATGGTACATGGCCTTACCTTGACGAACAAACAGTTAGATGCAGGGATCAGAGTAGTTTCTTGTCGTAGAACAGGGAGCAGTTCACAGGTTGCAAACTGACGAGTTTCCTCGAAGTGGTCACGGAAGTTCACAGAGACGAAGAGCAGATAACCAGCACCTTCACGGGTTGACTAGCAAAGCGCAAAGAAGTTCACATTAGAAATATGAAGTGGGTTATAAATAATTCGAAACAGGGGTGTGTTTGTGAATGAATGACGTGTATATGTCGTGGCATTATGCGGTTTGCAGGGGGCCGACCCAGCGTGAGGGGGGATGCTTGGCAGGAGACACGGGGTCTGGAGGTAGACATGGGAACAACAACCCATGCTCTATAGACCACTTTGAAGTGTACATGGTCTTTGGCACCTCTTGGCCTTTATCGCTCCCTGACAGCTCCACTTGCCAGCACAAGTACCCCGGTGCGAACTGCCTTTGATAGGGCGGTGGATGGATTGGGGCGGTGGTCGTGCAGACAAGACTCGTTTGACGCAGGGCCTCACCAAGGAGAGGCCATCTAACTGCATGTAAGAGGCAGGCTGCAGGATCTAGTACATGGAAGGCAGGGGGGTGAGTTTATAAATACCTCACCCTCCCAGGAGAATATATGGGTGCAGTTCACCCTGGAGACCCTGGATGCCTAGGCAGTTAGCCAGCAGCAGGCTGGCCTGTGGTGGCAAGGCGGCACGGGCCAGAGGGGGTCATCTCTGTACCCGGTGCCCAAAAGGATGATTTATTATGATCAACCATATTGATTATTTACCGGGTTCAACAGTTATGTGGATTGAAGGTGGGCGGCCAGCGTGAGGGAGGATGCTGGCCGGAGACATGTGGTGTGACAAGACAAGGCACAGGAAGACTATTCAATGGAGACACACTAGATTCATTCAAAAAATCAAAACAACCATTGTTAAAATATATGTTGGGTTTTATTTTAGATCTTAATTTCAATTGAACATAAATAATAAACATTACACATTGTAAAGTTCCGGTTGCAGCACATCCAGGGAAAATCCGCGGTATTGTCCACTGTCGCTGAGGAAATGTTGTCTAATGGCAAGTACCGCACAGGCAGGTATTACTCTCCGAACGCGGTGTCCGAGCCTCCCGTGAAGCCACCAAGTGAAGCAACGATAGGCCACCAGCCTGTACCACCTGTGAAAATGAAAGATGCAAACTGTATTAAAATGACAAAACTTTCTTATCACTGTCGATTCAGGTAAAAAATGTCATTCTGCTTTGAAAAAAATTCTATCTAGAAAATGCACAATATGGAACCAATTTACATGCATTCGAATGATATGTCGATGTAAATTTATATGTGGGAGACGACCATGACATAGTAGTGGCATCACTGACATCACAACCAGAGTATACTTACTCGTTACTCGGATTACGCGGACGAACAGTGCCGCGAAGTTCGTGCATAAGCACCATCATCATCCTCAACACGGTCCGTGAGAGGCAGGCTTCCCTGAACTCTGGCAGCTCGGTGATGCATTGCGGACTTGGCTCGCCTTCCGAAATGTAGGCCAATCACCCGGAATTTTCACGGCAGCAGCAGTTCTCCTCCTCAGTTAGCATTAGCTCGCACCGATTGCACGTGCACCAGGTGGAGACGCCATCCATGCGGCATGGTCCAGGCTCTTCATCCGTTGACTGGTCCTCCCAACTGCCGTCCGAATCCCCATCGTTTTTGCGTGCTTGCCTTTCCAGTAGTTCCTGCTCGGTGTACTCGGGCTCGTACATATACGGCATTATTGTAGCCATTGTGTGGTAAAGAAAGTAAAATAATTTACAGAGATGGTACAGGTGTTCACAAGGCCTAGAAGCGGCGAAGGTAGCTGACCAGAGCACAGAAACGAGTCACAGTATACTCAAAGTAACACAGAGAGAATAATGGAATCGAAAATCTGCTGCTGTTTGTTGTGAAACGGTGTGTTTATACTTATTGAGGAAAGAGGCGTCCTGCCATTTCCATGGCGACACTTCATTAGCTGAGGCGCAGCGATTGTTGACACGAAACGTGCTTTGGCGTTGGGAAATGGGCGGTACGCGTCTGCTGATGTCAGGCTCAGGGGCGGGGGATTTGATTTAGTGCCGCAAAAGCAGGTGAGCCAGGTCGATGGGGGGAAATGATAGGATTATCAGAAAATGGCGACTGATTTCGAGTGCGATAATGGACGAAAAGTCGGGTAAGGTCCATAGGAAAGTTTTCTACGATCTACCGAGTTATGCTTAAAAACACATGGCCGAACCGTAGGGACAATAAAAAAAGTCCCGGAACTATCCTTTAAGGACTACCTTATCTTTATAAAAAAATAGTATATGGTGGTTTGCATGAGAGAGCCTGAAGTTCGCTAACCCGGTGGGCTGATGATAGGGCCACAAGGAGGACAGTTTATAGAGTCAAAAGCCTCAATGGACATGAGTGCAGAGGCTCAAAAGGTATGCAAGTCAAGAATTTTAATACTAAATTTAAGTCCCAGTCTGGTACATGAAAAGGTACTGGAGGGTATACATTAGTGATCCCCTTTAAGAATTGAATTATTAACGGTATTTTGAAATATGAAACCTCTTCCGAGGAGTGCTTGAAAATGGACAGCACAGCAAGGTATCCTTTTATTGTTCCTATCTGGAGCCCCAGATTAGCTAGATGTAGCAGAAAGGAAAGCACCATTGGGGTGCCACACTGAAAAGGGTCCACATCCTTGTCTTTGCACCAGTTACTAAACCTATTCCAGCGACATCGGTACAAAGACTTTGTTGCTGGTCTTCTGGCCGAAAGCAAGATTTCCATTACGTCGTCCGGAAGATCCCAATCCTTGCATCTCAACCTCTCAGAAACCATGCGTGAAGGTTGAGTGTCTTGACCTCTGGATGGAGAACCCGACCTTCCTCTTGCGAGAGAAGATCCTCTCTTTGCGGAAGACGTATTGGAGGGCAGATGGACATGTCTAGAAGGTCCGGGTACGATGTTCTCCTGGCCCAATCCGGGGCAATTAGGATCATGGTTTTCCTGAACTTTCTCAACCTCCTGATTACTTGAGGAATCACGGGGACTGGGGGAAACGCGTACAGCAGTGGAAACTTCCACTCCACTACGAATGCGTCTCCCAGAGCTCCTCTTTGAGGAAATTCCCTTGAGCAGTACTGATCGCACTTCCGGTTGATCGCGGTGGTGAAGAGATCCACTTGAGGGGTTCCCCAAAGGGCGAAGATCTCCAGAAGGACTTCCTGAGCCAGCTCCCACTCGTGAGAGACCGTGCTTTGCCTGCTCAGAGCGTTTGCCGCCGTGTTCTTCTCTCCGGCTAGGTGAATTGCCGACAGAGATTCCTTCTCGTATTGCCCAGAACCAGAGCTGCATTGCCTCTCTGCACAGTGGCAGTGACCCTACACCTCCTCTCTTGTTGAGATACATGGCCACTGTGTTGTCCGTCATTATCAGAACATTCTTTCCCTGTACAGAGGGCAGAAAGGCCTTCAGAGCTAGTCTGATTGCCCTCAGCTCTAATAGGTTTATGTATAGTTTGGACTCCAATGGAGACCAACGACCGCTGATTGTCAGATTGTTGCTGTGTGCTCCCCACCCCGTGAGTGAGGCGTCCGTCACTACCGTTATCTCCGGCCATGGTTGCCAAAAAGACTCTCCCTTGAGAATGTTGTTGTTGCAAGCCACCATAGAAGATCCTGAGCAACTGCGCTCGGAACTTGCAGAAGATCCGACATATTCCCTGAGAACTGGGACCACTGAGCTCTGAGTGCCCATTGAAGGGATCTCATTCTCAACCTGGCCTCTGGTACTAGGAAAATGCAGGATGCCATGAGGCCGAGCAACCTGAGAAAATCGAAGGCCGGTAGACGTTGGGCATTCTGGAATTTTGTTACCATCTGCTGGATGTGGAGAGCGCTCACTTCGGGAGGCGAGGCTTTTCCCGATCAAGTGTCCAAGACTGCTCCGATAAACTGGAATTTCTGGGCTGGTATCATGTGGGACTTCTTGAAATTGAGGGAGAAGCCCAGTTTGTGCAGGAAGTGGCAGGTGATCGAAAGGTGTTCCTGAGCTTGTTCTGGAGAACTTGCTCTGATCAACCAGTCATCCAGGTAGGGATATATGTGAATACCTCCTCTCCTGAGACTTGCTGCCACAACCGCCAACAGTTTGGTGAAAACCCTCGGGGCGGAGGTCAACCGGAATGGCAGAACTCGAAACTGATAATGAGAATTGCCAATCGCGAACCTCGGGTACTTTCTGTGCTTTGGATGGATTGGCACATGAAAGTAAGCATCCTGAAGGTCCAATGATACCAACCAATCTTGGAGTTGGAGAGCCTGAAGGATCTGAGAATGAGTCACCATCTTGAACTTGTCCTTCCTGAGGAACTTGTTCAAGTTTCTCAAGTCCAAGATGGGTCTCAGTCCTCCGTCCTTTTTTGGGGATGAGAAAATATGGGGAGTACCAACCCCTGTTCCTCTCCGCTACAGGTAACAGTTCTATGGCACCTTTCTCTAGCAGGGTTAAAATTTGCTGCAACAGGAGCGGATCCGGAATTTTGGCAGAGTTGGCTCCCGGTGGATGATTCTGAGGCCTTTTTAGAAAGGGGAGACAGTAACCTTGGGCTACTGTTTCCAGTGCCCAAGCATCTGAGGTAATGCCCCGCCATTCCTTCAGATGTTGAGATCCTGCCTCCCAATGGTGTTTTGTTTAACAAGGTCTCAGAGGGATTTGGAGGCGGCTGCAGGAGTGGCTGAGGGTACAGATGCCGCTCCCAAGGCTGATTTTGCACCTCTTCCTCGTGCTCCACGAGGCAAGTTCCTTTTGCCCCATTGAGAAGCCTGTCCTCTTCCTCTACCAAAAGAGGAGTAGTATCGAAAAGAACGACCCCTCCAGGAAGATGAGCCGGAATAGGGTTTTAGAGGCTGGCGCAAAGAGGCGCCAAGTGATTTAGCTGTCGCTTTCGAGGTCTGAAGTTTTTCTAGGCTTTCATCAGTCTTTCTGCCAAAGAGCCTCGAGCCATCAAAGGGCATGTTGAGGAGTCTAGCTTGCACGTCCGGTGCAAATCCCGACTTCCTCAACCACGCAAATCTGCGTAGCACAACGCTTGCAGCCAAGGATCTGCTGATACTATCAGCAGTATCCAGTCCAGACTGGAGGCATTCCCCCATTGCCTCCTTCCCGTCTTTGACTATATTCAGGAAGCCTTCCCTTTCCTCGCCTTCCGGAATATGATCAGCCGCCGCCGAAATACAGTCCCACAGGGTATGGGTAAACCTGGCTAGGGTACAAGTGACATTTGCCGACTTAAGTGCCATACTGCCTGAGGTGAAAACTTTAGGTGCCCAGGCGTCCATTTTTTTTATCCTCTATCTGGAGGGATAGTTGGATAAGCAGTTTGTTTTGAAGAAGATGCTGCTTGAATGATTAAACTCTCTCGAGTCGGATGTTTATTCAAACATTCAGGATCCGTTCCAGCTGGTCTACATTTTCTTGGAAAAGTGCTATCTGCAGCAGCAATAGTTTCTGGTTTCTCCCAGTTTTTCTCCACAGTCCTTTGAAGGGCCCTGTGAAAAGGGAGAACAGGATCCTTCTGAGGTCCCTTGACAATAATATCCGTCATGTCATCTTGTTCAATAATGGGTGAAGTATTACCCCAACCCATGTATTCAACTACCCTGGTCATAAGACCCCTGTACCCAGCATCTGCATGCTCTGCAGGATCAGGTTTGGCGAACTCTAATTCTGGGGATGTGTCAACTCCACTGGCAGAATGTAGAGCATCACTCAGGTCTCTCATTCTAGATTCCTGGTCAATAAGTTCTTCAGGAACTTGTCTTGTACCATAATTAACTCCCAAAGGAGTAACCTCGTCTTCTTCTGAAGCAGACTCTTCATAGATTGCAGACATAGATTTGAAAAAGTCTGATCTGGGCAAAGGAGTGAATCTCCTTTCTTCCTCTTCCATCTGCTTCGAAGGAAATGGCAAATCCCTCGAAGTTTGAGGGTGTATTCAAAGTCTTCGAAGATGACTTTGATAATGGCGTCGATGACGCATTTGGCGTCGAAATTATCGACGTCGAGGGCGTCGACGAAGTTGTCTAAGTCTTCGACGACTTGTGTTTCTTGGCCGGCACTAGAGAAGTGCTCGACTCTCGAAGATTCGACGGTTTTACGTCGACTCGAGGTTTTTTGTATTCCTCAACGCTACTGGTCTTGGTCATAGTAGCCTTGGACTTCCCTTTGTCGTCCAATGGAGCGACTTTAGGGGTATGGCTTTTTCGAGGTACTTTCGAGGGGGTCGAGGCCGCATTCTCGAAAACCTCCATCATCTTTTTGCGGAATTCTTCCCACTTACTGGGAGAATCCGATTTAGTCGGACAATGAATTTCTTCGGTCCACTCTGAAGAAGAAAATGATGAGGGAGATCTATGTCTCCTCTTCATTTTTTTCGATGACGACGAAGAATGTCTCGATCTACTCCTAGATCGAGATCTCTTCGAGTGCCTATGGCGATCCGATCCCTTAGAATCAGTCGCTTTCTTATGTCTTTTTGACAAAACCTTTTTTGAGGCCTCCCTCCCCACCGAGAGTTTACTTCTCCTCTCACAAAGAGCTTTTTTCGGTCATCGATTGGCAGAACCCGCAGTCGTCTGCTCTGTGACTGGAACCGAGACACCAGAGACAAATCCGGTGGGGATCGGTGATCAACATCTTAGATCCACAATCTGCACACTTTAAACCCAGTTCTGGGTGTCGAAGGTGTCGAAGATGATGACATTTTCTTCACAGAAAATAGAAGAGCGCCGTTCTCGATAGCGAAGCGATCGGAAAAACGGAACTGAAGCAACGGGCGCAGCTCGAGCTACTTATACCATCGGTGACGTTGACAGAGTATGGAGTATGTCGAGAGACAATCGACGCCACGACCTCGAGCACAGCGCCCTCTGCCGAGAATTTTTTTTTTCCGAAGCAGCGAAGCTGGAGATAACGATTTATCACAAGATGAGGAATACGTGGGAGGACAATCCATTCAAAGAACAAGTTACTCACTTACCTGGTAACGTTCTTTCGATGGGATCCTCCGACGATGTATTCAATATCTATGACAGTAATCACAACAGCTGTGCTGCTTTCGAAAATCTTTCGGCGTCTGCGTCGATGTCGATACGCCGCCCTCGAGGACCTCCTCCGACGTCACTGGATGTTATAAGTAGGACGCACCATGCCCGTAGCCTCAGTTGTAGTTTTTTCCCAGAACGTGTGGCACCAGTCTTCTGCCAGTCTGACCACACAAAGCCTTGCGGAAACATAAGCTGCAATCGCATAAGAAATTCTGTAGCTGGGAAGGCAGGGAGGGAGTGATATGGTATACGTTGTCGGACCATCCCATCGAAAGAACGTTACCAGGTAAGAGTAACTTGTTATTCGAGGGGATTGGGTCCTCCGACGTATTCCATATCTATGACAGACTCCCAAAGCAGTACCAATGTAAGGAGGTGGGAAAAAGAATTTAGAAGATAGAAATTTAGAATGCCCAATCAAATTGCAGAGTAAAGGACCACCTTGCCAAAGGCCAGATCCTGCCCACGGATACAATCGAGGGAGTAGTGACGTACAAAAGTATGGACCGAAGCCCAGGTGGCTGCATCACAGATGTTACGAATAGGAACATCCCTCTGCAGGGCAGTATAGGCAGCCATACCCCTGGTAGAATGGGCCTGCAAGCCTATCGGAGGGTCTTTACCTGCCAAGCGGTAACAATCAGAGATTGCCAGGATAATCCATTGAGACAAAGTCTGCTTAATAACAGCTTTTCCCAAACGCCTGCCAGCGTAGCCAATAAAGAGCTGATCGTCTACTCTGACCCGGGACATGCGTGAAATATAAAAGGTTAAAGCTCTCCTAGGATCCAGCCTATGGAGCTTCTTCTCTTCCTTACCAGGATGCGGAGGAGGATAAAATGCCGGAAGAATAACCTTCTGGCTTAAATGAAATTCCGATACCACCTTCGGAAGAAAGGAAGGACGAACTCTAAGGACAACCCTGTCCTTGTGAAACACAGTGAAGGGTGGCTTAACTGAAAGTGCCTGTAACTCATTCACTCTGCGAGCGGAAGTGACCGCAACAAAAAATATAGTTTAATGAGTTAACCGTCTCAAAGGGCATGAATGCAAAGGCTCAAACGGAGCACCCTTAGAAACTTGAGAACAAGGTTCAAATCCCAACCGGGCCCCTGGAAAGGTGACGGAGGGAACACATTAGTGAGCCCTTTTAGAAACTGAGAAATTAAAGGAATTTTAAAATAACACTTTAGATGAGTGCTTAAATATGGACAGCGCCGCCAGGTAACCTTTAACGGTACCCACTTATACCTCAACCTTTCAGAAGCCAAGCGTGAAGGTTGAGGGATCTGACCTCTGGATGGAGAACCTGACCCCCCGCCCCCCCTCCCGTGAGAGCAGATCGTCTCGGTAGAGAAGACAACGTGGAGGTCAGATGGACAAGTCGAGAAGGTCCGGGTACCACGTCCTCCTGGCCCATGCCGGAGCAATGAGGATCATCCGGGAACTGAACCTCTGTAACCTCAGCACTTGCGGAATGACGGAGACTGGAGGAAACACGTACAGCAGTGGGAATGACCACTCCACCACGAACGTGTCTCCGAAGGCTCCTCTTGGAGGAAATTGCTGCGAGCAGAACCTTTCACACTTCTGGTTGACACTGGAGGCGAAGAGATCCACTTGTGGGGTCCCCCAAAGGGCAAAGATCTCGAGGAGAATCTCCTGAGCCAACTCCCACTTGTGAGAGATCGCGCTCTGCCTGCTCAGAGCGCCCGTCGTCTTGTTTTCTTCTCTGGCCAGATGAACTGCCGAGACCGACATTTTCTGCTGGATTGCCCAGAACCAGAGCTGCATCTCCTTCCTGCACAGAGGAAGTGACCCCCCCCCCCCTTTTTGTTGAGGTAGTGCATGGCCACTGTGTTGTCCATCAGAATCAGGACATTCTTTCCTCGCACAGTCGGCAAAACAGCATTCAGGGCAAGCCTGACGGCCCTCAGCTCCAACAGATTGATATGGTGTCTGGACTCTGACGGAGACCAACGACCGCTGACTGTCAACTCGTTTGCATGAGCTCCCCATCCCGTGAGGGATGAGTCTGTCACGCTCCTCATCTCTGGCCAGGGTAGCCAAAATGGAGCCCCCTTCATCAGATTACCTTCGACGGCCCACCACAGAAGGTCCTGGGCGACCAAGGGTGGCACCTGAACAGGGTCCGACATCCTGCCGGAGGACTGAGACCACTGGAGCTTGAGTGCCCATTGCAAAGTTCTCATCCGCAACCTGGCCTCTGGCACCAGAAGAATGCAGGATGCCATGAGGCCGAGCAAACTCAAGAACTCGAACGCAGGGAGACTCTGGGCATGTTGGAACTTTTGCACCATCTGCTGAATGTGATGAGCCCTCACCTGGGGAGGAAAAAACTAGCCCAGGGACGTGTCGAGCACTGCTCCGATGCACTGGAGCCTCTGAGCTGGCGTCAAGTGGGATTTCTTTAAGTTGAGGGAGAAGCCCAGCTTGTGGAGGGAGTGGCAGGTGACGGACAGATCCAGGACTTGCTCGGGAGAGCGCGCCCTGATCAACCAATCGTCCAGGTAGGGGTAGACCTGAATCCGCCCCCTTTCCTGAGAAGCGCTGCCACCACTACCATGAGCTTGGTGAAGACCCTCGGGCGGAGGTCAATCCGAACGGCAGGACCCGAAACTGAAAGTGCGAGTCGCCAACAGCGAACCTCAGGTACTTGTGCTTTGGATGGATCCGCACATGAAAATAAGCGTCCTTGAGGTCGAGAGACACCAACCAGTCCTGAAGTTGAAGGGCCTGGAGGACTTGAGAAAGAGTAACCATCTTGAACTTTTCCTTCCTGAGGAGTTTGTTCAAACCGCGCAAGTCCATGATGGGTCTCAATGCCCCGTATTTCTTTGAAATAAAAAAAATAAGGGGAATACCATCCCTGGTTACTCTCCGCTAGAGGCGCCAGTTCTATGGCGCCTGGCTCCAGCAGGGATTGAATTTCCTGCGCAAGCAGCGGATCCGGACTCTTCAAAGAGAGGTTCCCTGGTGGATTGTCATGAGGCCTCTGCCTGAAAGGAAGACAGTAGCCGTGGGCTATGATCTTCAGAACCCACACATCTGAAGTAATGGCACGCCATTCATTCGACAAGATGCTGCGCCAGCCTCCCCCAAACCGGTAAACCATGGGACATGGCCTCATGACTGAGCTGAAGCGGCTGCAGCATTGCCTGAGGGCAAAGAGGCAACAGCCCGAGCGGCCTTGGCACCTCGAGTACCTTGTTTTCCACCTCTGGCACTCCTACAGTGGCCCCTTTGACTAGCAGCTCCTTTAGCTTTATCAAAGGATGAGTAATAACGAAAGGAACCTCCCCTCCATTGCTGTCCCCTAGGACGAAAAGTCGGAGGTTGGCGAACTGCAGCGCCCAACGACTTTGCTGCAGCTTTTGAGGTCTGCAACCTCTCAAGGCTCTCGTCAGCCTTGCTGCCAAAAAGATGGACACCATCAACTGGCATGTTGAGGAGCCGGGCTTGCATATCAGGAGCAAACCGCAACTTCCGCAACCATGCAAACCTGCGTATTAAGGTGCTCGCCGCCATGGACCGGCTGACGCAATCTAACATGTCCAAAACCGACTGAACGGCCTCACACATGGCATCCTTGCTATCCTGGACCATAGCAAGAAAATCATCCCTTCGTCCCCTTTGGGAATATGTTCAGCCGCTAAGGAAACACTTCCACAGAGTGTGCGTGAAACGTGACAAGGCACATACGGAGTTGGCAGCCTGAAGAGCCATACCCCCTGAAGAAAACACTTTCTTCGCCCAACCATCAAAACGCTTGTCGTCCCTATCAGGAGGGATGGTAGGATACTACGCCTGCTTTGCTGGGGCCGTAGCCGCCTGCACCACCAACCTCTCCGGAGTGGGGTGCTTGGTCAAGTAGCAGGGGTCGCTACTGGCTGGGCGGTATTTTCGTGGCAAAGACTTGTCCACTGCCGGGAGACTCTCCGGAGCAGTCCAAGCCACCGCCACCCTCCGCTGTAGAGCCATATGGAATGGCAGTACCAAGGTCCACCAACTGACCCGGTCGATGATATCCGTGAGGTCATCCTGAAGAAAATCACATGGGGGAGCAGACCACCCCAAGTACTCTGTGACCCTTGACATAAGGCACCGGTACGTGGAGTCGACATGGATGCAAGGCTCAGGCCTACAAACCTCCACCTCTGGAGAGGTGACCAGACAACTGGTGTCATGCAGTGACTGACGTAGGTCCTCAATCTGACTATGTCCCAAGAGAATCTCATCTGGCACCGTATCAGGAACCATGCCATCATCAGAGACCTCATCCACCTCCAAAATGTAATCAAGATGGTGGAAAGTGGGCACAGAATGGGGAACAAAGCCATGCTTGGCCTTGGCCAGAGCCTTTTTAGGGGGTTCCATCTTATCCTGGGGCACCCCCGTTGAAACAGCCTCGAAAGGCGTGGAAGGCATCGGCGCCGAAAACATCGACTCAGCCAACACAGGCCTCGAGGGCGGAGCCCCGAGTGTGTCCTTCGACAGCCTGGGCGCCGATGGCGTCGACGTATTCCTCAGAGGTGGAGCCTCGAGAGAGTCCCTCGATGACCTCAGCGCCACAGGCCTCGACGTCTTGTTCAAAGACATCACAGGTGCACACAGTCTCGAGCGCGTCGAAGACCGGGACCTGGAACGGGCATGACTAGAACGATTCTCCTTGTCCGAGCGGGACCTTTCCCACGAATCGTGCCGACAACCCGAGCCCAAAGGCGTACGAGTGGTGTCTCTAGTACGGTCATGCCCGACCCCACTCGGAGGCGGGACGGACCAGTGCCCTGCGATTCAAGCATCGGCAGCATTTTCTTACCGAAGAAAGCCCATTCCTCCGGAGTCGCATACTTGGTGGGATAAACTAGCCGCCGACGAGTGGAGTCCTCGGAAGAGGACGGGGAAGGCGACCGATGACGGCGCTTCCGGGAGTACCTCGAAGAGGCAGAGGATTGGCGGGACCCACTCTGGGACCGAGACCCCCCCAGACTTAAGACGACGATGCGGAGAGTCACCCCTCGAATCGTCTGTCGAAAGCCCAGTGGACCTCTACTTCTGGGGCTTGGACACCTTACCGACCGACAATTTCTTCTTGCGTTCCCGCAAGGCTTTGGACGTAAGCGACTGGCAGTCGACACACATCTGTGTAGTGGGCCTCCCCGAGGCACCAGAGGTATGCATTGTGCGAGTCCGTCACCGACATCTTGGACCCGCAGTCCCAGCATTTCTTGAAGCCCGGACGCGGGGTGGAAGAAGAGGAAGACATCTCGAATAACTTCTTACAAATGAACAGTTTCGAAGAACCGAAGGAACAGAAACTCCAAAGAGTCGAGGCGCGCCGAGATCTCCAAAGCGAACACGTTCGTGGAAAAAACAGAACTGAGGCTACGGGCGTCGTGCATCCTACTTATAACATCCAGTGATGTCGGCCGTCGGAGGAGGTCCTCGAGGGCGGCGTATCGACGTCATCGACGGAGGAGACGAAAAATGTTCCGAAGCAGCACAGCTGTGGTGATTACTGTCATAGATATGGAATACGTTGGAGGACCCAATCCCCTCAAAATAAGGGTAGAGGAATGTTATGAATCACAGGCATTCATCCCTTCTCCCTAAGGGAGAGGGACCCCCCGCCCCATTAGGCTAGTGAGGTGAGCCCGCTCCGCAACACCATC
The DNA here is from genome assembly GCF_040938575.1 of Ambystoma mexicanum. NCBI lineage: Eukaryota > Metazoa > Chordata > Amphibia > Caudata > Ambystomatidae > Ambystoma > Ambystoma mexicanum. The sequence goes on from NC_090923.1 coordinate 648,195,761, forward strand.
CCGAAGGGTAAAAGCAAGCAGGACCTCTCCAAGAGAGCCTCCCCGTGTGGACAAGGACTCCTGTTCCTGTGAGGAAGTTGCTAAAAATTATCCCAAAGTTACCTCTTTAGGTATACCCTGCAAATAATTTTATGAAGAGAAAACAGGTATGTGTTATCAGCAAGAAACCGAATATCCCTTTAAATTGAAAACTCATTTAACTACGAGGAGGATGGAGCAACGAGAAGGGACTGTAGCAGGCAGAGAGAGAAAGACAGAGGTACGCCAGGAAAGGTCCACAGATACATAATCCCTGAGAGGAGATGAGACTGAATTTGGAAAAGCCTGCGAGTTACAAAAATGCTCGCATACTGAAACCCGAGAGCTGTACTTGTAGCGTCATTTAAGTTGGAGAAAGAGTAATGAACCACTCCGCGTCCCGGTATCTGAAGCACTGGACGGCCATCCTAAAGGAAGATACAGAGTATGAAGCATTGACAAAATAAAGGAAGCCGAAACAGGCAGAGAAGACCAATCCCGAGTGGAGGGAAACCCCAGCAAAGTTATCCTTGAGATTACCTGAGAAAATGGGAGACCCAGGAGAGAGACGGAGAATCGTTATGGGACTACTCATACCCGTGTCAGTCAAGATAATAAGTGTATAACCCTGAAAGCAAGACAACTGGATGAGCATCGTTCTAGGAATACTCGTCTCGCTCAAGTTCAAGAAAGCATAATCAAGAAAGAAAAGCCTGAAGAGATGACAGACTGATATATTTGTTATGATATGATATGCATTTGTAACGCGCCTATACACAGGTGTTTCAAGGCGCGACGAGGCAGGGAGGGGAGGAACAAGGGGAGGCAGACAACGATCCTACTAGGCCAGGTGTCATTCAGATCGCGCAAGTGCAGGGTTGGGGGAGGGGGAAAGGTGGAAGGGGAGGGGGAGGGGGGGAAGTGCAGTACAAGGTAAGTGGCGTAAAGTAATAAATAAATAGGGCCAGCTGGTGGCAAGTGCAAGGTAAGTGCAGAACAAGTGCTGGAAAAGGGGGGGGGGCTGTAGGGATACAGAGACAGTCCCGCAGTGCAGAGGGGTTCCAGGGCATCAGTGCAAGTGGAGAGTGGCTGGGCCCAGGACCGAGGCCGTTAAGAGTGGTCCAGTTGCAGAATCAGTGAAGTTTCAGTGAAGAATATTAGCTGTTCAGCAGGGGAGAGGGAGAGAGAAAGCAGAAGCAAAGAGGAAGGTTTTGAGGTGCTTCCGGAACCGGAGATGGTTCTCCTCAAGTTTCAGGGAGGCAGGAAGGCTGTTCCAGAGGGAGGCCCCTGCCGCGGAGAGAGATCTACCCCCAGCTCGTTGCTTCGAGAAGCGGCTGACCCTGAGGGAGTTGGAGGCGGATGAGCGAAGGGCTCGGAAAGGAAGATATTTGGGAAGAGAGAGTTGAAGGTATTTAGGACCAAGGCCCCAGAAGGCCTTGTGGACAATGCAGAGGGTTTTGAACTTTATCCTCGCAGCCACTGGGAGCCAGTGTAGAGATTTCAGTCCTGGAGAGATACGGTCCCTGGGCTTGAGGCCAAGGACAAGTCTCGCAGTTCTGTTCTGGATGAGTTGCAGAGGGAAGAGAGTGGAGGCAGGCAGATTAAGAGAGAGGCTGTTACAGTAATCCAGCTTCGAGAGAACTAGGGCTCGGGAGACAGTGAGCTTCTGGGGGAAGGAGAGGAAGGGAAGAATACCTCTGAGGAGGTGCAGCTGGTAGTGTGACTTCTTAGCGACGTCAGAAATATGAGGAGAGAAGGAGAGTGTGGAGTCGAAGATGACCCCAAGGTTTTTTGCATTGCAGGTAGGAGCAGGGAGGGGGCCAAGGGAGGCAGGCCAGAGAGCTGCAGGGAAGGAGGGAGTGGGTGTACCGATGAGTAGAATCTCAGTCTTACTGGCATTAAGGCAGAGGTCATTGGCGACACACCATTCCTGGATAGCAGACAGACAGTCAGAGATGAGGGAAGGAGAGGGGGAGGCTGAGGGTAGCCTGAAAATGAGCTGGGTATCGTCCGCATAGCACTGGAAATTAGGGCAGAGAGTGGCGATGCGGTGGGCAAGGAGTGCCAGATACTGGTTGAACAGACAGGGAGAGAGATTAGATCCCTGGGGGACACCACAGGTGGAGAAAAAGATGTTGGAGAGGAAGGACCCCAGTTGGACCTGGGAGGGTCGATTTGAAAGGAAAGAGGTCAGCCACGCCAGAGCCTGACCAGTGATACCCAGGTTTTCACGGAGACGGTTGAGCAGGATGGCATGGTTGACAGTGTCAAAGGCAGAGGAGAGATCGAGCAGAATGAGAACACACGGAGTGTTGGAATCGAGGTTCAAGAGCAGGTCTTCACGGATGTTCAGGAGAGCAGTTTCCGTGCTTCTGGCAGCTCTGAAACCAGATTGATGGTCATGAAGACTACCAACAGACTCAGCATGGAGGTTAAGCTGGGAGATGGCCAGTTTCTCCAGGAGCTTGCCCAGGAAGGGAGTGATGGAGATAGGGCGATAGTTAGCCGGGCAGGAAGGGTCGGAAGAGGGTTTCTTGAGAAGAGGGTGCACAAGGGAGTGCTTGAGGGGGGAAGGGATGACTCCAGAGGCGAAGGAGTGGTTGCAAAAGTCAGCCAGGGCAGGAGCCAGGGAGTCGATGTGGTCCTTGATAGTTTTGGAGGAACAGGGGTGAACCTGTTTAGACGAGACTTTCATAGATCGGACTTGTCTGGAAACCTCATCAGCAGAGAAAAGTGGAAAGGCAGAGAAAGAGGGAGGAGGGGTGACTGCAGGAGGGCCAGAGGAAGAGCCGGGAAGGGAGGGAGGGAGGTGAAAGGAGGAGAGCGAGGACAGGATGTCCTGAGTTTTAGAGATGAAGTGAGAGGCCAATGCAGTGCAGAGGGCCTGGGAGGGGACAGGAGAGGTAGAGACTGCAACAGGGTTGGCCAGCTCCTTGCAGATTTTAAAGAGTTCGGCGGAGTTGTTAGATGCCACAGAGATGCGGGCTTGGATAAGGGCTCTCTTCTTGGTGAGAACGGAGAGCCGATACTGCCTTTGGAGCAGGCGGCAGGCCAGTTTGTCAGAGGATGAACATGAAGCACGCCATTTCCTCTCTGCAACCCTGCACTTGCGTTTTAGGGTGGCGAGATCCGAGTCATACCAGGAGTTACATTTGGCTTTGGGCTTCAGGCGGATTCTCATGACGGGGGCAAGGATATCAAGAGTAACAGATATAGCAGAGTGGAGCATGGAGAGGGCTGTGTCAGGGTGGGAGTCAGCCGAAGGGGCAGGGGGGGCGAGAAGGTAGCAGCGAAAGCCTCAACTGACACACGCTTCATGGGTCGGATGACCGAGAAGGTGGGTGGCAGTGAAGAGGGTGGCTTTGCCTGTGGGGTAGGGAGGGTGAGGTGGGAGGATAGGAGAAAGTGATCACTCCAGGAGAGAGGAGTGGAGAGAGGGACGGAGAGGGGAAGGTCAGAAGAGATCAGAGCATCAAGAGTGTGCCCAGCAGAGTGAGTAGGCCCAGACGGGAGAATAGAGAGTGAGAGAGAGTCGCAGAGGTCACGAAAGAGAGCAGTGGGGGGACTGGAGGCATCAAGGTGGATGTTGAAGTCGCCAAGAAAGAGGAGTTGAGTGGTTGAGGACAGGAGTGAGGAGGAGAGGTCAGCCCCCTCAGAGAGGAAGGAGGAAATTTGACCAGGTGGCCGATAGATAGTAGCCACGGTAAGGGAATGGCTAGGAGAGAGAGAGAGAGTCGGCAGACAAGACATTCAAAAGAGGAGTAGGTCTGCGTAGGAGTGACAGTGGCAGGAATCCACTCAGGGAAGATAAGGGCAACACCACCCCCTGCACGGTTAGGCCTGGGCATGGAGAGGATCTTGTAACCGTCAGGTAGGAGTGTGTCAAAGCTGGTGGCAGAGCTGGCTGTGAACCATGTCTCAGTGAGACAGAGGACGTCGAGGTCCAGTTCCGAAAGAAGGTGACAGATATCAGAGGAGTGCTTGATGGCAGAGCGAGAATTTAGAGTGGCAATGTGGAGAAGGTTGCCCTCCTTGAAGAACTTCCGGGGAGGGGTACAGATCAGAGGTACGCCCTGCGGAGGTGTTGAAGAAGGAGGTGAAGAAGGAGCACGAGAGGGGGAAGGGAGGGTAGAGGCAAGGTAGCCAAAGATAGAGGAGGGGGGACAGCAGGAGAGGAGAGGAAGATGAGGTGTGGGAAGCGTCTATCAAAGAGGAGAAGGTTGGCCTGAGGGCCTTGGACCAAGATGGTCCCATTAGCGTAGACATTAATGATGGCCTTAGAGGAGCGGAAGGGGGCCAAGAGGACATCCCAACGGGTGCCACCATTAATGGGAGAGGAGGAGAAAGGAGAGAGCACAGAGACCATATGAAGGGTCCATAGGTCAGGCGAAGGCACGAAAGAGAGGATGTCAGTGAGAGTTTCCTTAGAGCAGGCACTAGTGTAGGTGTCAGCGATAGGGAGGCCTGGGTTGGAGACCAGGATGTCCTTTTTAAACTTTTTCCTACCACATTTAGTGAGGAGAGCAGGATAGTCAATGGAGAAGCAGTTAGAGAAGATAGGCGAGACAGAGAGCACCATGGAGTAGGAGGGAGGGGGGGGGGGAGACAGGCGAAACGAGAGCACGCAGACAGGAAGTGAGCGGCAAGCACAAGTTACCACAATTAGAGCAAACAAACAGTAAAGCGTATTAGGTACCGGGCCACCTAAGTTTGAGAATCCTGCGAGGGGAGAAAAACACCCTAGTTTACCACAGTTCAGAGCAAACAGTAATACGTATTAGGTACCGGGCCACCTAGGTTTGAGAATCCTGCGAGGGGAGAAAAACACCCTAGTTTACCGCAGTTCAGAGCAAACAGTAATGCGTATTAGGTACCGGGCCACCTAAGTTTGAGAATCCTGCGAGGGGAGAAAAACACCCTAGTTTACCACAGTTCAGAGCAAACAGTAATGCGTATTAGGTACCGGGCCACCTAAGTTTGAGAATCCTGCGAGGGGAGGATAACACCCTAGTTTACCTCAACTGTGAATACAGTGAGGCAAGGCCCCATGCGGATGTAACCAGGAGTATGAGGGGTGGGCCGGGGAACGGAGAACAGGTGGAACTGGCGCCTGGCGTCCCCTGCGGACACCTGCAGACACACAGGGAGCCGCACTGTAGGAGTCGCCCTTGGCCTGGGGCCCTTAGCCGCGGGGGCTGCCCAGGAGGGGGGAGGTTATAGGCAGAGGGAGAGGAAGGGGTGTGTGGGCGGGCAGGGAGGCGGGGAGGGAGAGGAGGACCAGGAAGTGGGAGGGGGGAGCAGGAGCAGGCCAAACACCGCTCTCAGAGCGCGAAAAGCAAATTATTCAATATTATTTTAAAAACACTCACGGAGGCCCAGGCAGGGCTTCCCAGGCCTGCTGTTCCCCTAGGGCCACCGGCGACCGCTCTCCACGCTCAGCTGAAGAAAGAAGCGAGCGGGGGGAACGGCCGTCGAGTAGGCCAGAGGGGAAGCAGGCACACAGCCAAACAGAGGGGGGGGTGGGCGGGCAGGGAGGCGGGGAGGCAGAGGAGGACCAGGAAGTGGGAGGGGGGAGCAGGAGCAGGCCAAACACTGCGCTCAGAGCGCGAAAAGCAAATTATTCAATATTATTTTAAAAACACTCACGGAGGCTCAGGCAGGGCTTCCCAGGCCTGCTGTTCCCCTAGGGCCACCGGCGACCGCTCTCCACGCTCAGCTGAAGAAGCGAGCGGGGGGAACGGCCGTCGAGTAGGCCAGAGGGGAAGCAGGCACACAGCCAATCAGAGGGAGGGGTGGGCGGGCAGGGAGGGAGGAGGAGGACCAGGAAGTGGGAGGGGGGAGCAGGAGCAGGCCAAACACCGCGCTCAGAGCGCGAAAAGCAAATTATTCAATATTATTTTAAAAACACTCACGGAGGCCCAGGCAGGGCTTCCCAGGCCTGCTGTTCCCCTAGGGCCACCGGCGACCGCTCTCCACGCTCAGCTGAAGAAAGAAGCGAGCGGGGGGAACGGCCGTCGAGTAGGCCAGAGGGGAAGCAGGCACACAGCCAAACAGAGGGGGGGGGGGGCGGGCAGGGAGGCGGGGAGGCAGAGGAGGACCAGGAAGTGGGAGGGGGGAGCAGGAGCAGGCCAAACACTGCGCTCAGAGCGCGAAAAGCAAATTATTCAATATTATTTTAAAAACACTCACGGAGGCTCAGGCAGGGCTTCCCAGGCCTGCTGTTCCCCTAGGGCCACCGGCGACCGCTCTCCACGCTCAGCTGAAGAAGCGAGCGGGGGGAACGGCCGTCGAGTAGGCCAGAGGGGAAGCAGGCACACAGCCAATCAGAGGGAGGGGTGGGCGGGCAGGGAGGGAGGAGGAGGACCAGGAAGTGGGAGGGGGGAGCAGGAGCAGGCCAAACACTGCGCTCAGAGCGCGAAAAGCAAATTATTCAATATTATTTTAAAAACACTCACGGAGGCCCAGGCAGGGCTTCCCAGGCCTGCTGTTCCCCTAGGGCCACCGGCGACCGCTCTCCACGCTCAGCTGAAGAAAGAAGCGAGCGGGGGGAACGGCCGTTGAGTAGGCCAGAGGGGAAGCAGGCACACAGCCAATCAGAGGGGGGGTGGGCGGGCAGGGAGGCGGGGAGGGAGAGGAGGACCAGGAAGTGGGAGGGGGGAGCAGGAGCAGGCCAAACACCGCGCTCTGAGCGCGAAAAGCAAATTATTCAATATTATTTTAAAAACACGGAGGCCCAGGCAGGGCTTCCCAGGCCTGCTGTTCCCCTAGGGCCACCGGCGACCGCTCTCCACGCTCAGCTGTTCAAAGACAGATTCAATAGAAGGAAACAATTACGCAGAATTGAAGAGTCTCGAGAGTGAATCATAAAAGGTGGATAAAGTTAACCTGGGAAAAGAGAATAACTTAGTAGTAAAAGGAGTGTGACAAAAACTGAAACCAGTAACAAGGGAGGGAATAATGATCGAAGGTCCAAGAGAATCAGAAGGATAACTAAGTGTTAAAAGAACTGTACGAACTGATAAAAGTAGTTGCAAGAGACTATCTGAAAATCAACTACTGAACAGAAGTTTGTGAGAAGCAAAACCGATTAGAAAGGAGTCTAAGATGTTGTTAAGATAGTATTAGGGTGAGCTAGAGTAAGTTTGGAAAGTGGCTAGATTCTTATAATTCACTGACTACTGACCAGCTAGTTTTTTTAGGTAATACACCATAGACACAGTTAGAGAGAGGAGCATTATCCTTTTCTTTAATACTTGAAATATCTTAGAAGAGTCTGCGTCCTTCCATGTCTATTATGGAGATTACCCAATGGAACCATCTGTGCCTAGACCCAGTTAATTCTACTCAGTCCTTATAAGGGTGCATTGTAAATACCTCAATCTATCCATTCTTCTGACCCGCCACAATACCAGTTTCCAATCTCCCTTTTGAGCCTGAAGGATTGTAGGAAAGTAAAGTCCCCTCCCTAGCTCCCCCTTGACTAGTTGTGACAAAAGACAACCCCCACCATCCCCAGGGTAACCCACAGTGGTGCGGAGTTGGGAGAGCATCCATAATATGCTTTACTTACCTTACATCTGGAACATTCTTTTACCTTCTGGCTTTGCCAAGGATTTGACTCTTTTGGGCACTAGGCCTACTTTCTCAGCAAGGAAGGACTTAAGAGATAGAGGCCTTCTTCTTGTAAGGCAATTTATATATTTGTTTATTTCTTTGCATTGCGTTTCTACCACTCGACTGCCTTAAGTGATACTGTTTATTGCTATAGACTGTGGGTGATATCCAGTGTGAATTAAGTATTTTTGTACGTTTGTCCATCTTAGTTTATTTGAGTGTTCTATGTAGCTCACTGTACTATTACTCCACTCCCATAACTCAGGAAGTCCTGCTTTACTGTGGTGCTACACTATCTTGTTAGAGGTAGGCTGAATCCAAGTGTCAATTGCCCCGTTATCAAATAGGGTGGCCTCTCAGACCCCTCCTATGGAGATGGTTCTGAAAATCCTCATCGTCAGCATAGCAGCCTCTTCACCTAAATCACTTCGAAGAAAGTTATAATACAGATATTTCAGCTTGGATAAGAACCATAAACTCTAAACAAAAGCATTCAGAAGAGAACCTATGCTCACTAGACCTGCAAATAGGGTGCATCAATGCAAACTAGGCAGGTACAGGAAACCCCACTGCAAGAGTGCCAAACTGAGCCAAAAAAGGGCTCCGAGTGCACAGCATTCATTCTGCATAAATTAAAACACTGGCATGTAAAGCCAGGGGGCGATAGAGAGGGGGCGAGAAAGCGCAAGAGATAGGGGGCGCGAGAAAGCGCAAGAGAGGGGGCACGAAAGAGAGGGGGCGCGAGAGAGATAAAGAGAGGGCGAGAAAGAGAGAGGGCGAGAAAGAGAGAGGGCGAGAAAGAGAGAGGGCGAGAAAGAGAGAGGGCGAGAAAGAGAGAGGGCGAGAAAGAGAGAGGGCGAGAAAGAGAGGGCGAGAAAGAGAGAGGGCGAGAAAGAGAGAGGGCGAGAAAGAGAGAGGGCGAGAAAGAGAGGGCGAGAAAGAGAGAGGGCGAGAAAGAGAGAGGGCGAGAAAGAGAGGGCGAGAAAGAGAGAGGGCGAGAAAGAGGGCGAGAAAGAGAGAGGGCGAGAAAGAGAGAGGGCGAGAAAGAGAGAGGGCGAGAAAGAGAGAGGGCGAGAAAGAGAGAGGGCGAGAAAGAGAGAGGGCGAGAAAGAGAGAGGGCGAGAAAGAGAGAGGGCGAGAAAGAGAGAGGGCGAGAAAGAGAGAGGGCGAGAAAGAGAGAGGGCGAGAAAGAGAGAGGGCGAGAAAGAGAGAGGGCGAGAAAGAGAGGGCGAGAAAGAGAGAGGGCGAGAAAGAGAGAGGGCGAGAAAGAGAGAGGGCGAGAAAGAGAGAGGGCGAGAAAGAGAGAGGGCGAGAAAGAGAGAGGGCGAGAAAGAGAGAGGGCAAGAAAGAGAGAGGGCAAGAAAGAGAGAGGGCAAGAAAGAGAGGGCAAGAAAGAGAGAGGGCAAGAAAGAGAGAGGGCAAGAAAGAGAGAGGGCAAGAAAGAGAGAGGGCAAGAAAGAGAGAGGGCAAGAAAGAGAGGGCAAGAAAGAGAGAGGGCAAGAAAGAGAGAGGGCAAGAAAGAGAGAGGGCAAGAAAGAGAGGGCAAGAAAGAGGGCAAGAAAGAGAGGGCAAGAAAGAGAGGGCAAGAAAGAGAGGGCAAGAAAGAGAGGGCAAGAAAGAGAGGGCAAGAAAGAGAGGGCAAGAAAGAGGGCAAGAAAGAGAGCAAGAAAGAGAGAGGGCAAGAAAGAGAGAGGGCAAGAAAGAGAGAGGGCAAGAAAGAGAGAGGGCAAGAAAGAGAGAGGGCAAGAAAGAGAGAGGGCAAGAAAGAGAGAGGGCAAGAAAGAGAGAGGGCAAGAAAGAGAGAGGGCAAGAAAGAGAGAGGGCAAGAAAGAGAGAGGGCAAGAAAGAGAGGGCAAGAAAGAGAGAGGGCAAGAAAGAGAGAGGGCAAGAAAGAGAGAGGGCAAGAAAGTGTCATGCGCCGCCAACGTTGGGGGGTTTGGTCGCGGTGGAGACTGGGCTGCCATTAGCCACCCATCACGTCCCACCACGCACTGTGATCAGCAGTCTAGTTGTTTCCGCGGCGTCTCCCGCGGTACGCCTATTTCTTTCCGTCATACCCGGAAGTCTGCGCGTTGCAACCCTCTCGCGTCAGGCTCCGGGTGAGACGCTATACAGTTTTCTCCGCTCCCGTTTTGTCCTTCTATTTCTCTTCCTGCCCTTTTCTTCTGTTTTTCTCCCGTTCCCTCCTTCGTTATTGCTGCTCTTCAGAGTCTCCTTTTGTTTCCTACTTAGTTTATTTTCTCTCTCCTCCGGGCTCCCATAGCTACTCATTATACACCAGCGCTTTGGACTTTCTACCTGGCAGCTCTCTATTCATCAGTCCTCCGTACCAATTCGTTGGACCTATTTACCACAGCTTCGCTAGGGGGTTTTTTATGCCATCAGGCTTTTTCCCACATTTGGCTTGCTCCGGCAGAGAAGCCCCCACTAGACCTTGTTGTACCAGGTCAGGGTGGCTTCCTCCCGGGGTAGGCCCTATCCTCCGTCAAAAAAAAAACTGCTTGGTGGAAGAAGAGATTGGAACAGCCCAAGGAAACCATCGCCACAGGTGAGGAGGTGGTCGGAGGGTTGGAGTTAGAAGAGGAAGAGGGCAATTTGGAGTTTGACTGTGACAGAAAGAGAGAGGGCGAGAAAGAGAGGGCGAGAAAGAGAGAGGGCGAGAAAGAGAGAGGGCGAGAAAGAGAGGGCGAGAAAGAGAGAGGGCGAGAAAGAGAGAGGGCGAGAAAGAGAGAGGGCGAGAAAGAGAGAGGGCGAGAAAGAGAGGGCGATTTAAGATCAATTCTAAACCTTGAAGCCATCTCCTCCATTTTTGCTTTGTTACCCCGGGCTGGGCCAAGAGACCCAAGCTACTCCTCACTGATGCCGCCCAATGAGGCCGAAACAGGTCTGGGGATGCTTGTGGTCTCGTGCAGAAGGGATGGGCCTCAGCAGTTCAGGCTGGACTGCTGCTTTGGGGGCAGGATCAAGCCTGATTTGCATATGGCCATCTCCCTTTCTGTAATCTTTTGGCTGAAGGGTTGCCCAGACCAATTGCCAAAGGTTTAAAATTAATTCTAAACCTTCTAGCCATCACCTCTTTTTTTGCCTTCACATTACTGTAATAACATTACAGGAACACATTATTTTACAAGTTACAAGTTTTATATAAAAAGAGGTGAGGTAAGAGGAAGATGGCGCTTCGGGGACCAACTATGGGCGAGTCAGGTGGTGCCAAAGAGGGGAAGGGTGGTAGCAGCATAGGGGGGCCTGTGTGTATAGACTCTCGGTAGAAGCCTCTTTGGGGGGTAGTGGGAACAGGGGCTTCCATGGGGGCCTAAGAGGATGGAGTTGAAAACATTCTGGAATGAGTAAGGGCAGGAGTGTCCCCGGGGGTGGGGGGAGGAGGCGGTCTCACCCTAAGTTGGGGATTCAGGGTGGGGGAGAGGGGGGAACGGAGAGGGTGGATGACTGGGGGTCATAACGACCGATGGAGCAGCACAGGCTCAGTTGAACGGGAGGACGGAGGTAGAGCAGGAGGGAGAGGGGTCAGTACCCCCAGAGAGAGGGGGGGGCGCCCAGGGCAGACCCGGGAAGGGGATGGCGGGATGGTCAAGGAGGGCATACGGGGCTTCAGTCCAGCCTTTAGGGTCACAATGTGAGGGGGCTAAACTCCCCCCTCAAACAAACAAAACTGGAGCAATTCACCAGGTCCCAAAACCCGGATGTGCTGGCGCTGCAGGAGACCCATTTATTAAGGCAGCACCAGAGCCGCTTGCAGCTGAAGGGCTTCCCACAGATATTGTTTGCATTGGGTCCTACGAAGAAAGGGGGGGGTTGCCCTGGAATTCGGGAGGGGGATAGATTTCAGAATCCAGGATACTCTTAGGGACACAAATGGGAGATACATTATGGTGAGGGGGGAGCTCATGGGCTCATCTTACACCATCGAAACGGTGTACGGCCCAAATGCGGGTCAGGACCAGTTCATGCGCAAAACCCTAGGCACTCGAGAACTTTGCGAGGGGACAAGTGATATTGATGGGGGATTTCAATCTTGTCTGGGATAGGCGGCGTGACCGATCTCAGCATGAGGGGGATAGTGGGGGTGGGGCGTTTTTCTCTCCCCAGCTGAAGGAGCGAGGAGGTCTGATTGCGAGATGTATGGAGGGTATTACAGGGAGAAGAGGAGGGGTCTACGTTTCTCTCTGACGTCCACAGAACCCAATCCAGAATAGACTATTTGGGTATCCGCAAGCCTGGTCGGAGGGGGTGGGGGGTGGAGGGGGCGGGGGGGGGGATCGTCTGTCGAGGCGGGTCCGATGGGGATAGCAGACCACAAGGTGGTGCAGATGAAGCTGGGGCAGCGAAGGCCGGGGGTATGGGGTTGGAAGTTCCCAGGGGAACACCTGAGGGATCAGGTGATGCGGGAGGAGATTGTAAGCGAGATCCGGGACTTTTTCAAGAGGAACAATAGCTCAGACACAAGTCTTGGCACAAGGTAGGACGCCTTCAAGGTGACTGCGGGGGGGAACTCATTGCTCTGAAGGCGGAGAGAACAGGTTAATGAGAGGGCTGGAAACTCAATTGGAAAGGGAGGAGGAGGCTGCAAAGGCGTGGGTGAGGGAGACCCCTACAAGGAAGATGTACAGGGAAGATAGGTTAGCAGAGGGCCAACTGGGGATTTTAAGGACCAAAAAGGAGGAAGAGGCAATGCTCAGGGTGAAGCAAAAATTCTATGCGAAGGCCAATAGAGCAGATTCACTCCTGGCTCGCCTTCCAAGGAGAAAAAGGGAGCAGAATGTTATAACGGCCATGAGGAACGAGTGGGGAGAGGGACTCGCCCGTACCGAAGAGAAAAAGGGGAGATTAGCTGAATTCTATGAAGCTCTGTATACTTCACAGGCCCCGCAGCTTCAGCTGTGGAGAGAATTCTTAGGGACTCTGCCCCTCCCGCGACTATCTCGGGAGGATGGTGAGGAGTTGGGCCGGGCTATCACGGAGGACGAGATAAGAGCTATCATTATGCCACTCCCCTGTAATAAGGCCCCGGGCCAAGACGGTTACCCAGCTTCCTTTTATAAAACCTACTCCCACCTATTGGTTCCGCATTTAACACAATTATTTAATACGTTTGGGTCCGTGGGCAGAATTACCCGCTCGATGGGAGGCCAAAATAACACTCATCTATAAAGCGGGAAAGGATCCGGAAGAATGTACATCTCATCGTCCTTTCGCCCTTATAAATACGGAAGCAGAAATGTCACTAAAATATTGGCGAAACCCCTGGAAAAGCACCTACCCTCGCAGATCTACCAAGACCAGGCAGAGTTTGTGATGGGGAGGCAGACCGCTGAATATCAGGCGGGTGGCCCACTTGGTGGAGAAGTCACGAAAGACGACCACTCCTGCGATCTTCCTAGCGCTAGACGCCGAAAAGGCGTTTGATCTGGTGGAGTGGTCGTTTTTGTTTCAGGTTATGAAAAAGATGGGTCTGGGGACAGGGTTCCTTAATATGGTCACAGCTAATTATAAGAATCCCACGTCGCTTATCTTAGTAAATGGAGAGATGTCTCACCTAATTAGTCTGAAGCGGGGGACGAAACAGGGGTACCTCCTCCTCTTCCCGTTGCCTTACGCAATATATTTGGAGCCCCTTCTCCTGGCTATACGAGAGGCATACGATATTCAGGGTATACCATTTGGGGGAGGCCAGAATAAAATGGCGGCATTTGCCGATGATATGCTGCTCACGTTGACGAACCCGGCGGAGTCCATCAAGGCAAGCATAGAAATACTGAACAAATTCGGGGAGCTATCGGGTTTGCGAGTCAATTTACAGAAATCAGAGCCAATGAACCTGTCCCTAGGAGAGAATGAAGTGGAGGAGATGAAGGCAATTTCCCCATTTAAGTGGAGTCCGGGTGGGTTATGATATTTTGGGATCAGTATAACCCCCTTTCTGGCAGACTGGTACAGAGGGAACTATGCTCCCACGTTAACGGCAATTAAAAAAAAGACCTATAGAAGTGGAGCGCCCTAAGGATATCGTGGTTGGGGGCGGGGGGTGGGGAGTGGGGGGGGGTACAGTCCGTAAAATGGTGGTTCTTCCCCGCGTGCTCTACCTGTTTCAGGTTATTCCCCTGCCTGTTCCAGCAAGCTTCTTTAAGGAATTAGACCGGGCGGTCAAGAAGTTTGTCTGGGAAGGCAAGAGGCTGCGCTTGTCTAGGCGACTACTGATGGCGTCCAAGGGGGTGGGGGGGCAGGGTGAAGAGGGCCTGGCTCTTCCCGACTTCAGCCGGTACCATGAAGCTGCACAGTTTAGGGTAATAAGGGAATGGTTCGCAGAGGATTACAATAAGCATTGGGTGAAAATAGACAGCAGTAGCTCGACACCATCTGGGGGAGGTACTTTGGCTTCCACGAAGGTTGAGACCACCTAACCTCTACCTGAGTGCCATTACGAAGGGAATGGTGGACATTTGGGACAGCGCGGTGGAGAGGAGGGGGATCACAACCTTCCCATTGCCGTTTACCCCCCCCATCTTCAATAACGGTGACTTCACGCCAAGGCTGGAGAAAGGGGCGTTCCTGAAGTGGCAGAGAGCGGAGGGGGGGGATGTAGGACTGAGGGACATGTTTCGCAACAAAAATAATAATAAAATAAAAAGGTGCAGGAGTTTGGGACGGGTGAGGGAGAAAGGCACCGATATTTCCAGATTAAGCATTGGGTTACGTCGACAGAGGTAAGGAAGGCCGCTATACGTGACCTAAAGCAGTTTGAACAGTTCCTTCTCACGCACGAGGGATCTAGAGGTTTAATCTCGGACCTTAACAGGCTTCTAGACAGCGGTGTCCCGAAGGTTATCTGGGCGTTCATGAAGGGATGGGCACAGCAACCGGGGACTAAAATGGAAAGAGGACTGGGAGAGGTTATGAAAGTTTATTCCGAAGGTGGCAAAAGCGGCCCAGCTGCAGGAGGCCTGGTATAAGTATATTTACGGCTGGCACTATACCCCGGCCCACCTACATGCGATGTACCCGGCAACCTCGGGGGATTGTTGGAGGGGCTGTGGGGGAGAAGGCACAGCAGCTCATATTTGGTGGGACTGCCCCATTAGTCGGCCTTTCTGGCGCGACATCGCACAAGCCTCAGGCACTAGGGGAGGGAGCCAGCCAAGATCCCCAGAAGATTTTATTGGGGAAGAGGGCATTGGGGGTCGGAGAGTAGAGGGAGCACTAAGGCGAAAGTGATTTTCACCCTGGCAGCAATGGCCCTTATTGCACAGAAGTGGAAGAGCCCAACGATCCCCACGGAGCAAGATTGGTTAAGGAAAATGTGGGACAGTCTCGATGGAATGGGCAACATATGCAGCCAACAATAAGCTGGGGAGTTTCTCAGCGGACTGGGGAGAGACGCTGGCCTATCTGAAAGGGGAATTCAGGGAACAGTGGTACCCTCAAAGACTCAAGCTGTTGGACATTTACGGTTAAGTTGCTGGAAAGGGAAGGACAGGAGGGATGGATCACTGGCGCTATGGCAGAAGTTGGGGGGAGGAGGTGTGGGGGATTTTCAGTTTGATGTTTTGATATGTTTTTATGATGAAAATAATTTTAAAAAAAATGTAAAAGTTGGTGGCATTGACCCAGCCACGGCGGCGAAGGCAAACGCCATTGCCCATCTGGCGGAAACCCACGTCTGTGAACTCCGTGGCCACCATGATGGCATGGTCCGACGTCACCTCGGCCTCGAAGAATCTCCAACACCTCTGACCTCTTATCATCGGGGAGGAAGTCCAGAAGAGATGTGAGCTTGAACCACCAGCTCCTGGTCGAAGCACTCTATGATAGCGAGGGTGTTGGCGGCCTTGATGGTCGTCGCTGCTGAGGAGATAATCCGCCTTCCCATTGCATCCAATTTCTTCCCCTCGCTGTCCGGAGGGGTGGATGCTGCCGACGACGTAGAGCCCGACGACTTCTTGGCCGCTGCAGAAATCACTGAATCCAGCGACGGTTGCGCCCGCAAGCACTTAGGCATGGAGTCCGGAACCCTGTACTACTTCTCTAAGCGGTCCCTCTTTACAGGTGCCGTAGAAGGGTTTTGCCATGAGCGCCAGTCCTTCATCCCAAATGTCAAACAAGAATGGGACTGAAAGTATGATCTTCCTCTTCGCCTTGCGGCGTTGGTATAAGAAGCCCTCCTTCTCCTCTGGAACGAGCTGGAAGAGCTCTGATGCTCTGGAGATCATCACTTGGAACCTTTCTCGTCCAGCAGAGAGCATCTGTGCGGAGGCTACAGGGGGTCCCCCATCCAGACCTAGACATTCGTGCCTGTCGCCGTGTCTGTGGGGGTAGGGGAGAAGGAGGTGATGGTGGCAAGGGGGCAGCGGGTGCGTCTTCCTCTTCTTGGATGGAGGTTCCTCTGTCAGCGGAGCGGTCGGCACCGGCGCTGCTGGGAGAGTGGGCGGCGGCATCGCCAGCATCGTCTTCTGTATCTCCGATACAAGTGTATGATGGGTAGAGAGGATGTCCATTGAAAGATCTCTAGGTGGAAGCTGCAGTGTGGGGACCGGCAGCTGGGGAGTAGGAGTAGGGCCAAGGCCCTAGTCGTCCTGAGGCCCTCCGTCGTCAGCACCCTCGTTGTGGGGCTTGACTCCAAACGTTTCTCTCTTTGCCACCCTCCTCCTGGATGGTTTGGAGGTAGACTAGTTCCTCCTCCTCAGCCAAGAAGATATCCGTGCCCTGGAGGACTAATACGCCTCCACCCCCTTTCTTCGCGTCAGAGGGGGCGGTCTCAGGGAGATGACCTGCATCATCTTCTCTGTGGTCTTCTCAACAGGTGGGAATGAAGACTCCCTCCTGGCAGGGAGGGACACTCTTGCCTTCAGAGGGGCGCCCTGCAGGTCCGCCGCCATGGCCTTCAAAAGGGATGCCACCTCGATGGAAGGGGCCGCCTTCGTCTGGTGCACCTGTGCTTTCACGGTCAGGCCTGCCTTGTCCTGCTTGGCTTTCGTGGTTGCCCCAGACACCTTGTCCTGCTTGGCCTTCTCCTTAGGGGCCGCCTCAGAGGCCCAGTCTCCTTTGGTCTTCTCTGCCGAGGGTAGGCCGGACGCTGTACCCTGTTTGGTCTTCTCCTTGGTCGCCTCCGGGGACACCTTCAGCTTGCCCGGGTGATCAGACTTCTTCTTGGATGAGGATCCGGAGCATTGATTGGAGACCAATGCAGCTGGGGATGTTGAACGCGCCCTGGCCGCCGAGGTGCCCGCCGCAACGGCACTCCTGACGGTAACGGACTTACGGTGCTTGGCCTTTTGTTGGAACACCGCGGGAGCGGCGCCCTCACAGGACTTAGAAACCCGCTTAGCTTTCCAGGAACTGGGAGAGGCATGCCCCTGGGAACCACCCGGTGCAGAGGCCTTGGCCTGAAGCTTCGCTCCCAGCCGTTTACGCCGATCCTTCAATATGCGAGTCGAGAGTTCAAGGCAAAACGCACAATCTTCCTCCTTGTGCATTGGGTACAGGCAGTACAGGCACTGGGAATGTTTGTCGTCCATAAAAACTTTCTGCAAACCTCATTCGGTGCAAAGCTTGAAAAGAGAGGTGGAATAGTCCTCCTCGTGCAACATGATCCACGCGGTGTAGGCCTGAAGAATCTTCTAGAAGTCTCCACAAAGAAACTCGATGAAATCCGCCCTTGAGGGGCGCTGAAGAATCCGAAAAAACGGATCGCTGTTAATCGGAAGAACACTGGTTGGGTGAGCTTACACTTATTGATGCGCCGCAGAATTCTCATAAAAGAAGAGAAAAGTCTTCAAAAGGTGTTTGAAATTCCTTTAATTGAATTTTTTTTGGTGTAGCCTTAGTTATAACTATTATATAACTATTATAACTAAGGCTACACCAAATAACTAATTATAACTTGCCTTTCTCAAATCCAGGCTAGATGTACATATAAGAAAAAGAAAGTGGAAAAACATAGGACATAAGTCACACGAAAATTCTTACATTGATCCTTTTTCATGTCGTCACTAGATTAATATAGGGTGCTCTGAATATTATATGGGGATATAGGTGGAGCTCAGTGATTAGTTAGCCCATGCTTGAATCAGGGTTAGATAGGGATGTGGAAAGATTGAGAGGGGAACTATCCTTTCTCTGAGACATCTTTACTAGCCAACTTAAATTTGAAAACCTTGTTCACCAACGTCTCCAGTTCCCCTCTCAATCTTTCCACATCCCTATCCAACCCTGATTCAAGCATGGGCCAACTAATCACTGAGCTCCACCTATACCCACAAAAGTTTCTAATATTCAGAGCACCCTATAATAATCTAGTGACGACATGATAAATGATCAACGTAAGAGTTTTTGTGAGTGATGTCCTATGTTTTTCCACTCTTTTTCTTTGTTTATGCTATATGTACATCTATCCTGGATTTGAGAAAGGCAAGTTATGTTTGCCGAAACACGTGTCATCCACTAAGGCTACACCTAAAAAAAATTTTTCAAGCAAAGGAATTTCAAACACCTTTTGAAGACTTTTCTCTTCTTTTATGAGAAATCTGCGGCACATCAACCAGCCAGTGTTATTTTGAACGGAGGTGAGAGTCTCTATGTCTCCGTAGAAGCTTACTTGGATGCGACGATTGAACTTAATATGCATCTCCTACAATCAAATCTTAAAAAATGCAAAGTACCAATACATAATAGGCCACGAGGTATTACAAAACAGGGGTCAACAAAAAAGTCCCTCATCAGTAGTTTATGCTGT
Source organism: Ambystoma mexicanum (assembly GCF_040938575.1). Lineage (NCBI taxonomy): Eukaryota > Metazoa > Chordata > Amphibia > Caudata > Ambystomatidae > Ambystoma > Ambystoma mexicanum. Next base: position 648,214,140 of record NC_090923.1, read on the forward strand.
TAATCGGAAGGTTGATCGATGAAGCACACTGGCTAGATTGACCGAAAAATAGAGAAACTCTTGCAAAAAGCAAAAATCGTAAGAAAAAGCTCGAGAGCTAAGCAGGACTCCCTCACCCACCCCCCCACCCCCCAACACTTGAAGGTGCAGTAAAAATCTGAAGATGGCTGCCAGAGGAGGGGCTTAGGTAGAGGGCAGTGATTGGCTGGGGGCAGTATGATCAAGAGACCAGTGATTGGTTGTTAGGAGAAAGACTGTTCAGAAGTGAAACTGAATCTGATTTTTTCTTTTACCGAAGATTCCCAGCCTGATGATGGGGAATATTCATGAGCATGTGAATCCATGCCAGAACCCATGCTGGAGAAGCCTTACTAATGCAACCCTGCTTTCTACTGGCAAGGTTTGGAGGTTCCAATTTCAACTGTTGGGCGCCAAGGATTTGGAATGCCCTACCACAGTCACATAGATAGCTTCCCTCAGTTGTAGTTTAAGAAAGCATCGAAGACTTACCTCTTTGACGGGGGAGCAGTTTCGGAAGACCAAACTCACCACACTGTGTGCTCTTCATGTTGCTTGGATCTATGTTCCAAGAGCGCCCTGAAGCCTACGGGTGTGTTGCCACTATATAAAAACCCATTAGAATATAATGGAAAAGAAAGTACGTGCCCGTGTGCATTGCGATCATATCAAATCAGTTACTTATACTACATAAATGTATACCGCGCGTTACATTTAAAGAAACAAGTGCAGAATACATTGTACTGTAGAAGTATGAAATATGTACATATATGTTATGTTAAAAAACAATTGTCATATTTCAAAATGAAATTGAACCAGTGATGTCATACATGATGCAACTGACGCCATCAGTGATGCCCCTAGTGTTGTCATCTGTGATGTCACATTGGGGTCACGCACTACCCAACAGTTTAGGTTGACTTGCTTGAAATGAGTTTGCTGAATTTCAGGGGTTTTGTTGCGTTAAATATGATCACCTTAACTCTCTCCCAACGGAACATTTTTCACTGAATTTCAAGGGTTTTGTTATACTATAGTTTCTTTGGGTGCCCACCGGCCATGGCTCTTAGACACAGATCCATTAACCCCTGCCTAGGTGGTTTGATCAATGCAGGTGTAACGTTTTTTATCTCTCTCCCCATTCCGGTATGATTCCCACGATATTGTCAAACTACACAGAGTGGCATTGAACTACCCATGCCTGTGGGATTTCTCTGGTATTCCCCCAATGATTCTCGAAAAATCCAAAGCTCTTCCGGGCCCTCAAAGGCACTGACCAATACCTCCCCTGCTCTTCCCATGGTACCCCAACTCCAATCAATTGTGTTTTTCCTCTCTCTGGCTCTCAGTTGACCATTACCCCCCATCACATTTTGGATCGTGACACACTCTTCTCGTCAGTGGACTTTGAATTTGACTGTTGAATTTCAGGGGTTTTGTTGCATTAAATCTGATAACCTTAAATCTCTCTTAAATTGTTTTTCACTTAATTTCAAGGACTTTGCTATACCTTAGATTCCTCAGGACCCACTAGCCATTGCCAAAGGCCACGGCCGAAAATGTTGCAAAGGTTCTTGAGGTCTCACTAGCTATGGCCTTCAGCTGTGGCCTCTGTGTATGTGCCACGAGACCGGGTCATTGGCCATGTGAAACCATTACATTGTTACCAAACACCAATTAACACCAATTAACCCCCTTCCCAGCAGATGTAGGCAGTGCAGATGTTAAACCTCCCACTCCACCCCCCCCCCCAACAACAACTCCTTATTTCCCATGATAATTTCACAGGAATAATTTCCAATAACAGACATTTCTGCAGTAGAGTAGCAGTCAGCAATGCCCGCAATAATGGGAAACATTGCTCAGAATTAAAGTCTTCAACATCCTCACATGCACTCAACATGTGTCCCACCTTTTTTTCCAGGTCCCCTCACTGCACTCAATTTTCCCTCCTTAACCCTCTCCTATTACCACCTATCACTCATCACTTCGTGTGACATTTTTTTCTGAGCTTTTCTTTGTGGAGTTGCTTCTATAATCTTGTGAGATTCCCTCGATTTTCCTGTGATAAACGTAACATTTTCTACCCGTAGCTGGCTCCCAAATGGTGTCTTCTTGCCAACTCCTGACCTCTAGCCTGATGTGATTGCTATGAATATATAGCACCAATGGCCAGGCCATCTAAGCGCTGTGGTTCAAAACAATCAGTTTTGACTGCATAACCAAAGAGTTTTGAGTCACTGTAATGTCATGAGGAGTGCATTTTAGGTTTGATGCCATCCTTTTTCCTCCTCCAAATAGCGTTTGGAGTCCTTTCATGTGCAGCTCCTCCTAGTAACATTGCAGGAATCACTTGCATCGAGCAAACAATAAAATAAATGTTTTTTTAAAAAGTCAGCTTTTTCTTTTTCTCAGCCTCTCTGCTGCAAAGAACCCAGGCTGATATGATACATTACTCACCATACTCCTATTTCTGATGCTACGGTGGTGATGGACTTGTAGTTCGTTGGAATTTTGGGGTCTAAGGAAGGTTTTTTGAGAAGGGAGATGACCCAGGCTTCCTTCAGGTTATCAGGGAACGATGCCAAAGCTGACAGAAGTATTTATGAGGGCCGTGATGAAAGGGGCTAGTTCAAGGTTAGCCTCTTTAATGATGGGAGCAGGGCACGCGTCACCCTGGCAGTTATAGGGTTTCAGATTGCAAATGATTGTTTTCAACCTCTAAGATAGAAAGCAGTGAGAAATTGAATGGTTGAGGAGTGTGTACCGTTCTGGGGGGGGACAGGGAGGGGGGAGGGGGTGATTCTCAGTCAGTCAAAACGTTTATTTCGGATGCAAAGATCCATAAAACGCAAAAAAGACAACATTGCATACATCCATAAAACGTCACAATTCATGAATATTTCCTTAAAATCATTTGCAAAAACCATATCATACATTGATAAATCTAACCACAATAGAATGACATTAAAAGGTAATACAAAACCACTGTTCCAATTATTCCCTTACCCAGATATTTTGAGCAATAAGACCAATTCCCACTACATTGCACCATTATATTAAAGGTCCTCTATCTCCCAGAGTCAGCACTCAAAAGAAAGGTGAGTGCTACTTTGTAATGGCGGATCTCTGCCTTCTTTAGGGCCGGTATCGGAGTTACTCTCCGAATTGCTGCATACTGAATACAAAACAGCAAAACGTGAGCCAAATCTTCATGCTGATGCCCACACAGCGGACAACTAGCGGAGTCCGGAAACCCTTTCCAGTTTGCTGTGTTCCCTTGCAAAAGGAGAAAGTCAAACCTCGCCCTGGTGATTAGCCACCAATCTATTTTATGGGAATCCCATGTTAGATAAGGTTGAATCACAAGAGGCCTACTGATCATCGTGTGTAGTTGGACAGATTTATTTCCATACTTTAGTATTCTTTTCCTCATGACAGCCTCACCCAACACAGATTTGTAGCTGTTCCCCTCAGCCTTTGTTAATAATACAGCTGACAGGGAAAAAGAGCGCTTAAGTTGGCCTCCCCAAGGGCTTTAGAAATCTAATCAAGCCATGGAATTCTATGCCACCCCACCCTGCCCAATACTGACCGAATGATGAAGTGGCAGAGGGAGGCATATTAATTTGCCCACAACCGAACCCAGAATAAGGTCGGGGCCAGCGCCCACTGGTCCTCCCAGAACTCCATTCCCAGTTCTCGATGAATTGGTATACATGCCGCAGAGTTCGGAAGCCCCAACAGTCTCCTAATAAATGTATACTCCTTTACTTGAATTTCATCAGCCCTCTGAAAGCCCCATAATGGGGCGCCGTACATTGTAAATGCCATTGTTTGGGCAACGTAGATCTTAGATATCACTTCCAGAGGCTGACCCTCACACCTTGATATGAATTGAAAAATGCCCCCCATTTGCTGACTCATTTTGGCCGATTGTTTGGCCAGGTGGGCCTTCCCAGTTAAAAATTCCAAGAAGCTTATCTCCAGATAATCAAAAACCTTTACCCTGGGGATAACTTCTCCGGCACAGAGCATCGGTCTCATTACCACTGGCCGTTTTTTGCCCACACAGGCCATCACAGCCGATTTTTTGGTGTCAATTTTTATCCCCAATTCACACAAATGCTGTATAGGCATTTATCAAGATCCGTAGTGCTCCTGGGGTTCTTGCTAGCAATACAGTATTGTCCGCATACGCCAGGACAGGAAAAGCCCGTCCCACCAGGACCAGGAAGTCAGCCAAGATCTTAATAAGATCCAGTAAAAGGCCATTAATATATAGACAGAAGCAGATAGGGGCCAACACACAACCCTGCCGCACACCACATCCGACTCTGAAGCATGCCGTACAGTTTCCCCACCCGGACCACTGCGCACGCAAACCTTGTTGTGTATGTCTGCCAACACCCTCAAAATGTCCCCCGGGCAGCCCAGAGACCCGAGCGCAGCCCAGAGCTTTGCCCTGTCTACCTTGTCAAAAGCCGTGCTCAAGTTTATGAATGCTAGGTACACCGCCTCACCCCTACAGAACACCGAGTTGGCCACAAGATGATACAGGTTAAGACTCTGCTTCATAGTTCCAACTCCTGGGCGGAAACCCAACTGGATGTCCGAAAAAACTGATTGTTACGCTAACCACATTTCAATATGTACTAACAAGACTCTCCCAAAGATTTTAAAGGGGAGTCCAACAGTGAGATTGGTCTATAGGCACTGGGGCTAGCCTTGTTCCCCTTTTTAAAAATTGGAAAAAATGATGGCCCTTTTCCACGAGGGGGGATAGTTACCAGATTTCATACAGGCATTGAACACTACCGTTAAAAGTGGTGCCCACATATATAAGGGATCCTGAAACATGTCTGATAGGATCAAATCGGGCCCGGCACCAGATTATGGGTTTGCTGATTAATGGCCTTCTTAACTTCCTCCACTTCAAATTTTAAACACTTGATCTAAATATCCCTCAGTGTTCACTGCCCAAGACAGACTCCCAAAATACTTTATCCATGACCCTTCCTCCACATAGGTCCCACTACCCACATTAGACCAACACCCGACAGAACCACCTTTCACAAACTCCCAAAATGCCTTCTGATCCCTTCTTTTGGCAGCATCCAAAAAGCCCTCCCAGGACACCTTCAATTTCCTGGTTTCTTCTCTTGAGTTCTATTTGGTAAAGTGCTCTAGCCTGGGTTATCGCTCTTCTACTGGATGTTGGGTACTCGAGTGTCTGCAGCAGAAGCTCTGTTCGCCCCTTTGCAGGCCTCATCAAACCACCCCTTCTGCGGGGCTCTCCCCTTGGCCTCAATTGCTATCGTAAATGTGCTAGTAAGAGCACCGGCTAGCTCCACAAATTTATCTACAATTGCCTTCGGGGGTTGACTATCCCCCAATATATCCACCAAAAGGGGTTAATTCTCCGTGATCGATTTATAGTGTAATTCCTCCTCTAAAATAGTCCCCCATTTAATTCTTCTACATCCGATAGTCACCCCCTTCATTGGGCAGGGTGCAATGTCCAAAGATCCCCCAACAAACCCGTAAAGGACAAACGTATGGGATGATCACGGTTTACATCAGAAACCACCTCAAAACTCAAAGTCCGTTCCCAAAGGCTCACTGAAATACAAAAATAATCAATTGTTGATGAGCCCAAACAGTTGTTCAAGGTCACATGGCTTGGAATATCCGGGGCCAGGTGACCATTGACAGTGCGTAGTCCCCATTCCGTCAACCGCAAGCACATTTGCAAGCCCTTAGAGCATACCCTCTCATCCCTCATATATGGAACCGGGATATTCACTGACAAATCCTCCAAGGGATCTAATAAATCCTTAGCCACAACAATTCCCATTTTAATGTTGAAATCACCTCCCCAAATATATAGTTCATTTCTATTCCTGCTTGCAGACAGTAGGTCCTCAATAAACCCCTTAACCTTTGTTAGTCTGTCCGCCACCGAAATATGTGGGCTATTATAAAAGTTAATAATGCAGAACGATTCCCCTTTGCTGTAGATAAGTAAACCACCTGCAAAAAAGCCATACCTGTATTAATCACCTTAGTCCTACAGTCTAAAGAAAACTTAATCAAAATAGACAGACGCCCATAACATCTGCCCCTCCATTCTTTCTTGGCCGAAATTCCATAGGAGATAAAACCATCTAATTGCGGGGTGTCCATTGCCCAAGTTTCCTGTAGAAGAATCACTTTGTTGGCTTGAACTCACTCAACAACAGGCCCACTATCCATCTTCCTCATTGAGCCTGCAATGTTCCATTAAAGCAGGTGAAACTCTACGGGTTTGCTTGCCTGAAGGCTACAGGCTGGAATGGGGACTATCGACTGCTCTCCCATACTTGTCACCGGAGTTGGCAACCCCCTGGGGCAACCAACGGTCAGTCCAGATCCTCACACGAGGTGAGGATCTCGAATTGATTGGCCAACTGCAGAGCACCAGGGGGGGCTTTTTCCTTGTCAATAAGTATGCCCTCTTCATGGGGATCAGGCTCCAGCAGGCCACTATATCGCAATCGGAAACCAGACAGACTGGAATATTTCCTTTCCCCACACCTGCCCCCCCCTCCTTCTACCCGGCTACCATGAGGCTGACCCCACACCACTTGCCCCCCCCAACCCTCACATCGAAATAGTCCAAAGGGAGAAGCTTACTGAAGAGTCTATTTCCATTTGGTTTGAGACCTCGTGCTAGGTTGGAACTTTAGAGGTAATTAGCCATAGTTGCATCCGAGAATGTCACCACTACACAATCACCTGACACATTTTTGGGCCTGCTACCAACCCAGCCCACTCTTCTAGCCATACAGATGATGGCTGGATCTACCTTGGGCCCCTATCAGGTTAGAGTTATTCCAATGCAACGTCTTATTAATTAGGGTAAGGTTGATTCAAAACTTCCCTTAGGGAGCCCAGGGGAGCCAGTGATAATCCCCACAAACGGAACCGCTTTCGGAGATCGGTTTGAAATTGTTTGCAACCCTATCCCTTGTGAAGAAGCGGTCTCCTCAATGACTATCCCTCTCTTATCTGCAAATAGACCCCTCCCCACCTTTTTGGCAACAAGCCCTTCTTCCACATCCACTACAACGGCAACAGGTGATTGCCGACTTGGCTCTTCCACAGCCATATCACAGCTGGGAGAGTGTCCACCCTTTATTGACACAAACAAAGCACAGGATATGGCAACAGCCACCCCTTCCGACCCAACTTTAGCCAGATCACACAGCTTCATTGAGATTGCTCTTATAGAGTCATCCATAATTGCTTAAGTACTTCAGTCCCCGTAGGGATTTCAGGATCAACTGGAGAGGCTTTAACTTATCATCAAGTAGGGATTCCAGCCACGCCTTATCCCCCTCACACGCTAACAAGGAGTCCAGGTCCAGACTATCATGTCCCTCAGACATTGGGCTACCCACCCTCGAGATGCCCAACATAATTAGTTCCTGCCTGAGCTCCCCTGCAACCTCCAATCCCTCTATGGCCCCATCCTCAGACCTCTTCTCACAATGCAAGGATCCAGGGCCATCAGCCCCATTATTTCCATTACAGTGGCGCTCTAACAGGGGGGGGCGACCTCTCTTGAGGCTAGCTCTGCTGCGTTCATAAAGCTCGCCATCTTATTGGCCATTACATCCATATAGGAATCAAGGAATCACCGAGAAGGAATAGTTTTGGGGGAGGTTTTCCGACTTTGGTGGTTTTAACATTCTTGGTTTTTTTTTGCCCCCTTCCCTAAACCCCTCACTGCCCCTGATCTCCTCATCCCCAGCTTTTCTTTTCTCCATAATTAAGTGCTGGCTGGTGAGTAAATATAAACCTATAAAAACACAAAATAAAAACAAAAAAATAATAAATGTACCACAATTTGGAGCAGATTGCCAGTAAAATAATGGAGCAGTGGAGCATAAAAAGGATCTAAAAGTAAAACCTTTCAGCACCTTTCATTAACTAACAATTGACTAACAATGCCCAAAAAGCATCAGTAAAACACTATGCCGAACAATATATAAAACAGTATGTAATGTGCAATAAACAATGTGCACCATGTGCAAAATGCAAAAATGCAGATACACAAGACAAAATATATATAAAAATATATGGGAGGCAGGTTAAAGAGGGAGGAGAGAGCAAACTCGCACCCCCCTATTAACTCAAAAACAGAGGGGGAGAAACGTTTCTTCGCAGCCCCCTGCAATAGCAACGTGAGTTGTGAGTAGCAATATCAAATGTCCCCCAGCCACTACTGCCGAAAGTGTTTCCAATGCCCAAAAAGAAAAACAAACTGTCAGGGTAAACACCACATCAATAGGTGTATACCATGCACAACACAGAAGGCAGGTGGACGCCCGTCAGCTTAAGGAGCTGCCTGAGTCCGACTCCACACACCCCCCTCCCGCCCTCTGATAGTTCAGAATAGGAGTATGGTCCCTTAAGGCCACTGGCAGTACCCGATACACGGTTGGTGCACAAATGTTCTCCTGAAACACACCGATCAGCTTTCAGTTCCCATGGGTCCACAGGGTCATAGGTTCTCACTGGAGAATTTCTTTGGTCTCTTTCTCCAACTACGGCTGCAGTTTCCCCCGACGACTCAAAATCTCAATCTCCACAAATAAAGAGAGGAGGGAGTCGAGATATAGCCAAGCAGGACACTGGATCCCGTCTGCTATCTGCTGCATCTTCGCACCGGATCGCAAAGGACTCTGCGGGACACCGCACGCTCAGCGCCCGGAAGGGTTTTTGTAGTAAGCACTGCCTCCACCAGCAGATTAACCCCTTACAACCACGGTGAAGAGCAAACAAAAGGCGTCCAATGCAAGGATGCCAAGGGGGGTGATTCTGTGGGTGGAGTCAGGCCGAACGTCTGTCAGTAATGTGCTTTTTTTTTTGAGGAGTGCCTTTTGAATATTGGCACACCATGTACTGTCTTTGCTGCAGGTGACGGGGAGGTAGAAGGAGATTCAAGTTCTTTTGAGAATCTTCAAGAGCTCTTTGCTGTTGGATTCAGCTTGCATAATCCGCTTATTGTATGTCTCTTTTTTAGCTTGGTAGATTGCCTCATTACAGTTAAGGGACGCTATAATGAGGCTATCTATGTTGGTATCTGATGAGTGGATTTTCCAGTGGGATTCAGAGTTCTTTTCTTTTCGAAGCACTCAGTTGTGGTGTGAACCACGAATTGAGATGTGCAGAAGGTTTGGGTTTCCGTAGTTTAATAGGGGCGATGGAATTCAGGGTTTTCAGCATGGAGTCGTTAAAAGGTATCCACTAGGACAGTCGGGCCAGTGCATGACAAAGGCATTGTTCAGCAGAGGTAAGATTAAGGGGGGGGGGGGGGTTGGGCGGGGGGGTTGGGGGGAGTAATTTCTCTATGGTAATGTCTTTGCTTTGCATACAGTTATCTGGCAACCAGCCTTGTAGTGAGGTACTTGCAAAAGCATGTTGTGTACTCTCTCGTTTGACGGGAAAGCTAGTTCCTCTTCTGTCTTTAAGATAGCTGCCAGAAATTGTTTTACTTGGATGGGAACTAGATTTCACTTTCTCGTGGATGGAGACACCCAATTGGAAAAGAAGGTTTAGCATTCTTTGGGTGTTTAGTTTGCAAATTTGAGGAGACTCCCCGGTAATTAACTATTCTTCTAGATAAGGATACGCAGGGTTTGACTCTCTGCGGAGGTGTGCTGCTACTACTGCAAGCACTTTCGTGAAAACTCTTGGGGCTGAGGCTAGGAACATTGAAATATGAAAGTATGCATCTTTCATATACAATGTTGCCATGCAATCCCCCCCGTTTCAAGAGGCCGGAGTCTAGTAAGTAAAGCATGTAGTGTAGAATGTTAGCTGGAGAAGATTCTAATGGGCTTAGTGATTGTGATGCATACCATATCACAAATCTCCATTTATTAAAATAGCAGTGTCTGATGTTGGGTTTTCATGCCTCTTTAAGGATATCTATACACCTTTGTGGAAGGTTCAAGTGGCCAAACTATGACTTCAGGAGCCAAGCTTGCAAGTTCATTGATTGTGGGAGTGGGCAGAGGGATGCCCCCTCGTGCTGTGTTAACATGTTGTATGGGCACTAGAACTTGATTAGGCCGGACATCGCCAGTTTGAGCAGATGTGGAAACCAAGGCTGTCTCGCCCACATAGGAGCAACCACGATTAGGGTTACTTGTTCCTGGTGCAACTTGTTCCTGGTGCATCTTGTGCACTATTCTGCTCAGGAGTGGTGTATGGGGGATTGGGGGGAGCGCAAGCACATTTCCCTGTCCAGTTCATCCACAGGGCGTTCCGCTTGGACCCTGGCTGGGGAAACCTGGACGTGAAGTCTGGGCATTGTGCGTTTAGCTTTGTGACAAACAAGTCTAATGGGGGGGTGACCCTCATTGTGAGAATATTCTGTCTAGGATATCTGTTGAGTTGCCACTCGTGTTCTTCTGGAAGAAGGGTGTCTGTTTAAAGTGTCTGCCAGAGAATTGAGTTCCCCTGGAACATTTTGGGATGTCAGGAAAATGTTCCACTTGAGTGGCCACTTCCATATTTTCTGGGATAGCTTAGAGAGTATGTGCCTCAAATAGAACATAGCCTTGGTGCTGTCTGTGAGGACCTGTACCGTCTGACCCTTGAGATGTTGTTGAATGGCCTGAAGAGCCTTGAGGACTGCCAAGGAAGTTGATAGGTCTCTGGGCAGTAGTGTGTGTCCACTGTCTGTGGGCTGTGTGGTGGAGGAAGTGCGCCCCCCAATCAGCAAGTGAGGCGTCTGCAGTTAGGATCGCTTGTGCAGGTGGAGCGCGAAAGGGTTTTCCTTTTACCAGGTTTTCCTTTTACCAGGTTGTCCTTGGACCACCAGCGAAGAGCCTGAACCAGGGTTAGCGAAACAACCACTAGATCATCCCACTGTGTGCTTGCCTGAGACCACTGTTCTCAGACCATTCCTGCATTGGATGCATGCGCGGGTGAGGAACCAAATGAGTGCAAGAGGCCATCATCCGTAGCAAGCACATTGCTTTGCGTACCGTTATCTGGTGACCGACCTCGTTTTGAGGTACCTGCAACAGCATAGTTTGTACTTTCTTGTTTGAGGTGAATGCCCCCAGAAATAATTTTATCTGGCTGGGGACTAGACTTTATTACTTCTCGTTGATGGAGAACCCCAGATTGAAGGAGGTTTATTGTCTTTTGCGTACTTAGCTAGAAAATTTGAGGAGTTTCACTGGCGATTAGCCGGTAGTCCCGATAAGGGTATACTGGGATGGACTTTCTGCACAGGTGTGCTGCCACTATTGCAAGCACCTTTGTGAACACTCTTGGCGCTGAGGCGATGCCGAATGGTAGTACTTTGAACTGGTAGCGTACTACTTCCATCTCGAAATGCAGGTATTTTCTGTGCGCAGGGTGTATTGAAACATGAAAATATGCATCTTTCATGTCCAATGTCCCCATGTAATCTCACTGTTTCAGGAGCGGCATCACCTCCTGGACAGTGGTCATACAAAACATTTGTGGTTTGACATATTTGTTTGCAGGGCGTAGATCTAGTACTGGGCGAATGGTGAGGTCTTTTCTGGCACAAGGAAGTACGTAGAATAAATACTCTTGTTTACCTGGTTTGCCAAGACGATTTCTATGGCGTCTTTCTCGAGCAGCGCCTTTATTACCTCCAGCAGTATAGCTTTTTCTTCAGCCGTCCCTTACTTTTGTCTTGGCAGGCGGTATAGTGGTTTCTGAAGCAACCGATGCTGTACTCGACTGCCATGGTGGAGAATTCCCACTTGTCGGAAGTTATCCCCTCCCATGCGTGGGTGAATTGAGTGATTCAGCCTCCTACTGTAGTGTCATGGGTGGGGACCTAAAATGAAGCGTCACTGTGAGCCTCTCCCAGGTGACTTTCGGCCTCTACCTCTTTTATTCCCTCTTTTAAAGTTAGACGAGTAACCTTGGTCTTTTAACTGGCCCTAGGACGTGGACTGTCCTCCCGGAGAGTAGCCCGAGGAACGTTGTGCACCCTGGCACCAAAATCTTTCTGTTTGGGGAACCATGTTGGGAATAAGGTCTGTTGGATAACTGCCCAAGGGATTTGAGGGTGTCATACACATCCTTGGCACTCTTGGGGCGTCCTGTGCAGCTTTCCCAAATAATACATTTGGCTCTAATGGCATGTTTAAGAGAGTTGCTTGAGTCTCTACTTTAAACCCTGACTGCCGAAGCCAGGCATGTCGCTTAATGAGCATCCCCTCCGCTATGATGCATCCTGCGTTATCCGCTGCATAGTGATTGTTCTTCAGGATCCAGTTGGAAGTTTGTTTGCCTTCTGAGACAGTCTTAAGCAGTTGTGTCTTTAGTGGCACTAGAATAGTTTCAAGTTGTTCCAGCTCATCCGTAACTAGCTAACAGTGTCACTGTTGGCAATTCGTGTCTAGTATGCTGCAGAGGAAACCACCTTTCTCACAAATGTATAAATGTATACAATTTTACTCTCCTTGTCTGGCAAGGCTTCCGACGACACCAGGGGAGTGCCTGCCCTTTTTCTGGTGGTGGTGACCACTAGAGAATCGCGTCTGAGCTGGGCCCTAATATATAGGGTGTCAGTGGCCATGGGTCTGAATCGTTTGTCTATCCTTGGGTAGCCTTTTGAGATTAGGGGTTAGTAGTGACGGTCGGATATGCCTCTGTACTGACTGCAGAAGAGGTATAAATTGGGTGGTGGACTTCTTGAACCCCAGTATATCCTCTACGAAGTCCTTGTCGACCCGAGACTCCCGGGTGTCGATATTGAAATGTTGCGCCACCTTTATTAGCAGTTTGTTGTATTGAAGTTTGTCGTCAACCAGCGAATCTGCTACCAGCTGGTCCTGATGGTTTGACGACTGTGCTATGTAAATGTCGTCATCATTGTTAAACCGGTCTTGGTCATAGACGTCCCCCGAGACCCTGGGTCTGCCTGGTTGTCATAATATGAGGTCCAAGAGGGGTTTATTGAGTGGTGTTTTGGAGTGCCGAGACCGGAGTGCCTAGAGCAGAGGTGCTTGGCTGTTGCTCAAGGCGAGACTTCTTGGAAGGGGGTGGCTGTGCCGATGCCCTTGGCTGCGAGGCCTCTAAGAACTGTCAATTGGTCGGGGTGTTTGTCCATGAAGTTTACGGAACAGGACATTCTCCCTAAAATGATATTATATTGTTCTGGTGTAAAATGACATGAGAGTGGGAAGCTCGAGATGACAGGGCCCTGGGAGGGGTGGGCTGGGAGGGAATGAATCCTTATGGCACATAGCCCCCAAAATGGTGTAATGGGGTTAGAACAACAAGTTACTTCTTACCTTGTAACGTTCTTTCGATGGGATGTTCCTCCGACGTATTCCTTATCTTTTATAATTCGTCTCCAGCTTGCTGGCCTCGGAAATTTTTTCTCTGTAGAGGGCGCCGACGTCACCATGCCCATAAATATCCACGCGCGGCGTCCGTTGCTCAGTTCCGTTTTGTAGCATAAGATAAGTTATGCCTGAATTGGTTATTGACCTTGAAGGAGCGTAAGCTGCAACCACAAGGGAAGTATTACTGCAGGGATGGATGGGGCGATAAGGAATACGTCGGAGGAACATCCCATCGAAAGAACGTTACAAGGTAAGAAGTAGCTTGTTCTTTGAAGGGATTGTGTCCTCCAACGTATTCCTTATCTTTGATAGACTCCCATAGAAGTGTCATGTAATTGGAGGTGGGAGTAATAATGTCATGCATCCCTTTTAGGAATGAAACAAATGTAATACGGCTTTGCCAAATCTGGTCTCTTGACTAGTGGAGGAATCCAGGTTGTAAAATCTTGTGAATGTATGACCGGACGCCCATGTGGCAGCCGCACATATGTCTCGGACCGGTACCCCTCTTTGGAGGGCCGAAGAGGCTGCGATAACCCTGGTTGAATGAGCCCTAAGATTTTGGGGTGGCTTTTTCCCTGCCAGTTTGTAACATTCCAGTATGGCCAAAATAATCCACCTAGAAATGGTCCGTTTTGTTATGGGTAGTCCCAACTTGTGACCTGAGTACCCTACAAACAGTTGGTCTGCTTGCCTAATCCTACCCAGTCTGCTGATGTAAAAGCTTAGAGCTCGCCTTGGGTCCAGCCTATGTAGCCTTTCTTCCGCTTTCCCCGGATGGGGAGAAGGGTAGAACGAAGGTAAGGTAATTTTCTGAGTGATGTGAAATTCAGAAACCACCTTTGGGAGGAAATTAGGATTCACCTGTAGGACAACTTTGTCCTTATGGAAAATTGTATGGGGTTTACAAGAAAGAGCTTGTAATTCGCTCACCCTCCGAGCAGATGTTAGTGCTAGCAATAGGACAGTTTTAAGCGTGAGAAATCTCAGCGAACAAGAGTGGAGTGGTTCGAAGGGAGTACCCATTAGGAAATTTAAGACTAAATTTAAGTCCCAACATGGAATGGTCTTGGAAGATAACATTAGTTAATTCCTTGAGAAATGTTATTACTAGGGGTAGTTTGAAATACAATGGTTCCTCTGCAGTGCGCTTGAAGATTGATATCGCTGCGAGATAGCCTTTTACAGTGCCAACTTGAAGGCCTGAGTTTGCCAAGTAGAGTAGAAACGAAAGCACTGTTGGTGTACCACATGAAAAAGGGTCGATACTCTCTTCTCTACACCAGCTGGAAAATGTGTTCCAACGGCAGCGGTATAAAGACTTTGCTGCTGGCCTTCTGGCTGAAAGCAACACCTCCGTGACGTCATCAGGGAGGTCCAAATCCTTGTACCTCACCCTTTCAGAAGCCAAGCGTGAAGGTTGAGGATTCTGATGTCTGAATGGAGAACCTCACCCTCCCTTCTGTGAGAGAAGATTCTCTTTGAGTTGAAGACGGATTGGAGGACAGATGGACATATCTAGGAGGTCTGGGTACCACGTTCTCCTGGCCCAGTCCGGGGCAATTAGGATCATGGTTTTCCGGTATCTTCTCAACCTCCTGATCATTTGAGGAATAACAGGGACTGGTGGAAACGCGTGGAGGAGTGGGAACTCCCAGTCCACTACGAACGTGTCCCCTAGAGCTCCTCTCGGGAAATTCCCTTGAACAGAACAGATTGCACTTCCTGTTGTTGCTGGTGGCGAACAGATCCACCTGAGGGGTTCCCCAAAGGGCGAAGATCTCTTGAAGGACTTCCTGGGCTAGCTCCCACTCAAGGGAGACTGTGCTCTGCCTGCTCAGAGCGTCCGCTGTCAAGTTCTTCTCTCCGGCTAGGTGGGCTGCCGATAGAGAGATTCCTTCCCGAATTGTCCAAAACCAGACCTGCATTTCCTCTCTGCACAGTGGCAGTGACCCTACGCCTCCTCTTTTGTTGAGGTAGTGCATGGCCACCGTGTTGTCTGTCATTATCAGGGCATTTCTCCCCTGTACTGATGGCAGGAAAGCTTTCAGCGCTAGTCTGATCGCTCTCAGCTCCAATAGGTTGATGTGCAGTCTGGACTCCGATGGAGACCAACGACGGCTGATGGTCAAGTCGTTGGCATGGGCTCCCCACCCCGTGAGTGAGGCGTCTGTGACTACAGTTATCTCCAGCCATGGTTGCCAAAACAGTTCTCCTTTCAAGATGTTCTCTGGATAGGCCCACTATTGAAGGTCGTGGGCTACCTTGCCCGGAATCTGGAGGAGATCTGTCATTCTTCCCGAGTATTGCGACAACTGGGTCCTTAGTGCCCACTGGAGAGATCTCATTCTCAGGTGAGCCTCTGGCACAAGGAAGATGCAGGATGCCATGAGGCCTAGCAACCTCAAAAAGTCGAAGGCTGGGAGATGTTGGGCATTTTGAAAATTGTTGACCATCTGCAGAATATCTTGAGCCCTCACCTCTGGTGGCAATGCCTTTCCCAGTGAAGTGTCCAGTACCGCTCTTATGAACTGGAGTCTCTGTGATGTGGTATCATCTGTGACTTCTTTAAATTGAGGGAGAAGCCCAGTTTATGAAGGAAGTGGCAGACATAATCTAGCTGGATCTGAGCTTGTTCCGAAGATACGGCTCATCAGCTAATCGTCCAGGTAGGGGTAGACGTGGATCCCTTCCCTCCTTAGACTTGCAGCCACTACCGACATTAGCTTGGTGAAGACCCTCGGGGCGGAGGTCAGCCCCTATGGAAGAACTCGAAATTGATAATGAGAGCCATCAATTGCGAACCTCAGGTATCTGTGTTTGAGATGGATTTGCACATGGAAATAAGCCTCCTGGAGGTCCAGAGATACCAGCCAGTCCTGGTTCTGGATTGCCTGAAGGATCTGAGACAGAGTTACCATCTTGAACTTGTCCTTCCTGAGGAACTTGTTCAATTCTCGTAAGTCCAAGATGGGTCTCAGTCCTCCGTCCTTCTTTGGTATGAGAAAGTGGGGGGGTGGGATGGGGGTCAGAGGGGGGGGGGCAGTACCAGCCCTTGTTCCTCTCCACTACAGGTACCGGTTCTATGGCACCTTTCTCTACCAGGTCTTCAAATTCCTGCAAGAGGAGCGGATCTGGAACTTTTAGAGAGCTGTGCCCCGGTGGATGACTCTGAGGGATGTGTAGAAAGGGTAGGCAGTAACCCTGGGCAACTGTCTCCAATGCCCAAGCATCTGATGTAATAGCCTGCCATTCCGTCAGATGGTGAGTTAACCTGCCCCCTACAGGTGTTTTGTGTGGAAAGACCTCAGAGTGGTTTGGGGGCGGCTGATGCAGATGCCGAGGGTAAAGAGGCACCTGCTGCGGCTTTAGTACTATTGACCCGTCCACCTCGGGTGGATCTCCTTTGGCCTCTTTGAGCCGGCTGTCCTCTGCCTTTCCCGAATGCGGAATAATAGCGAAAGGACTTTCCTCTCCCAGAGGTTCATGAGGGGCAAAAAGGAGTTTGGCGGATTGCAGCTCCTAAAGATTTTGCTGCTGCTTTAGATGTTTGCAACTTTTCCAGACTGTCATCAGCCTTTTTACCGAATATAGAAGAGCCGTCAAAGGGCATATTCAAAAGTCTGGCCTGTACATCTGGAGCAAAGCCAGACTTTCGCAACCACGCATGCCTGCGGATTGTAGTACTTGCCGCCATTGCCCTGCTGATACTGTCAGCGGAATCGATGCCAGTTTGAAGAGATTCGCACATGGCATCTTTGCCATCTTTACAATGGCGAAGATGGTACCCGATGGCACGTGGCGCTCTCAGGTGGACTCTTCCGCCGGGTGCAAAGACTCGCAGCGTTTTGATTTTTTGGGTTTTTCACCCAGGGTATCACCCTCAGCTGTCTTCGAGGGGGTCGAGGCCGCTTTTTCGAAGACGCTTAGCATTTTCTTCCTGAATTCCTCCCACTCAGCCTGAGAGCTGTGTTTTGTGGGGCAGGAGACCCTTTCTGGGGAAACAGAAGATGACGAGGAAGGGGATCTTCGACGTCTCTCCTTTGAGTGTCTAGATCTCGACGAGTGGTGGGAACTACTTCGAGACCTAGAATGGGAATGCTTTCGACGGCGAGGAGACGAATGCCTTGACCGAAGAAACTTTCGAGGAGGTTTTGACTGACTGACCTCTCCCGAGCTTCCCCTTGCGCTCCTTCAAGGCTTTCGCCGTCATGGACATGCAGTCCTCACACTCCGAACAATGGTGCTCGACTCCCAAGCACCATAAGCAGATCCTGTGAGGATCCGTTATTGACATTTTCTTTCCGCAGACTCAACATTTTTTGAAGCCGGACCGCGGAATCGTCGGTTCAGATGAAGAAGCCATCGAGAACGAGTTTGTTTTATCGAGTAAATATAAGGGGTTTACCAGACTGAACTGAGCAACGAAATTCTGAGGCCCCACGAACCGCAGAAAAACGGAACTGAGCAACGGGCGCCGCGCGTGGCTATTTATGGGCATGGTGACGTCGGCGCTGATACAGTGGCTGTCGAGGGACATCGACTCGGCGGACGTCGACGCGCAGCGCCCTCTACAGAGAAAACATTTCCAAGGTCAGCAAGCTGGAGACGAATTATCAAAGATAAGGAATACGTCGGAGGACACAATCCCTTTGAAACCTTTGTCTGGGTGTCTTTTTGGACCAAGGGTGTCAAAGCTTTGTTTTTTTTCAGCAACCTTGCCTTAAATAGTGAAGCACTAATGTGTTTTTTAATTAATGCTTGTATTTTCACCATTTTTTTTTAGGAGACGCCAGAATGCCTTTTTGCTGCCTGTTCTTCGGCACACGAGAGGAGGGCCTTTTTATATGCAGTGTCCAAACCGACCTTCGCTTTCGGCTTTTGGTAACTGCCATGAGGCAAAAGTGCGCGCAGTGGCCAGAGGACAGTGAGGAACCCGAGGCTTTATCCCCAGTCACTCCATGGGACTCGACGCTCTTCGATGTCGCGGAGTCAGCCGCGGGGTATGTCAGTGCGTTTGCATTTGTGTAGTGCTGAGGGAAAGTGTGTACTGAGCTCCATGTAGCTGCTTTGGAAATGGCGTACAGCGGGATGTTTGCAATAAAAGCCAAAATAGCTCCTGTACCCCTTGTGGAGTGAGCTCTTGGTGTGAATGGCAGGGTTTTGCTTGACAAAGAGTAACAGAGCTGTATGCATCCGACTATCCATCTGGAGATGGCATTCTTGAAAATGCAGTCTTCTTCTCTGCCTGGTGATACAGAGAAACAGTTGTTCTGTTTTTCCTGAGCAGTCTTGTCTTGTTTACATAGTAAAGGACCGCCCTCCTTACATCTAGTGTATGGAGTATTTTTCTCAGTTGAGCTAGTTCGGTTATGAAAGGAGGCCGGTAGCTCAATGGATTGGTTTATGTGAAATTTGGAAATAAACTTGGTGAAAACCTAGGGTGTCTTCTCAATACCAATTCGGTCTTGTGGATGACAAGCTTGAACCTCACCAGCTCTTCTTATGGTGGTAATAGCCACCAAGAAAGCAGTCTTGCATGTGCAGTGTTTTAGACTGGACTCATGCATAGGCTCAAAAGGGGGTCCCATGAGCATTGCAAGTACTACATTGAGGTCCCACCCTGGCGGTGGGTTAGAAATAGGAGGATTGAGTCTTTTTACTCCCTCTATAAACACCTTAATGACGGGAACTTTCCACCATGATACTTTATTGTGAGAGGTGGTGTATGCTGAGAAAGCCACCAGGTGAACATTTATAGAGTTAAAGACTAACCCCAAGTCCAGCAAGTGGAGCACGTAATGCAGAATGTGGGATGGAGTACATTCTATGGGGTTGATTTATTTAGACTGGGAAAAAATGATGAATCTCCTCCACTTGTCAAAATAACAGTGTCTGGTGTTTGGTTTACGTGCCTCCTTGAGGATAGACATATGCCTTTGTGGTAGATTAAGATGTCCAAACTCTATGACCTCAGGTGCCATGCTGCCAAGTTCATTGAGTGAGGTTGAGGATGTAATGTTCCCATGTGCTGGGATAAATTGGTCTGCCAGGGGATTTTGAGGGGATCGCACATCGCCAGTTTGCGCAGATGTGGATATCAGGGTTGTCTTGCCCACATGGGAGCAACTAGGATGAGCGTTCTGTGCTCTCAATCTTGTTCACCACCCTGTTCATTAGTGGAGTTGGGGGGGGAGGAAGCGTAGGCAAATTTCCCTGACCAACTCATCCATAGGGCGTTCCCCCTGCTGGTTGGAGGAACCTGGACGTGAAATCTGGGCATTCCTTGTTTTCTATAGTAGCAAAGTCTAGTGTGGGGTAACCCCACTGAGAAAATGTGACCTACAACGCTTGCTTCCAGTCGCCATCGCCATTCGTGATCTTCTGGTAGAGGATCTCTGCTTAGAGTGCGTGCCAGGGTGGAGCTCCTCTGGAACATGTTGGGAAGTTCCCATTTCCATAATTTCTGTGCTAGTTTGGATAGATTGTGAGAATGTGTGCCCCCTGCTTGTTGATATAGAACAATGCAGTGGTGCTGTCTATTAGGATATGTACCGAATGATTTGTCAGCTGCGTTTCGAATGCTTGGAGCGCTTTGAATACATCTAGAAGTTCCAGCAGGTTGATATGGTTTTGTGCAGTGATGTGAGTCTAAAGACCATGTGCTGTGAGATGAAGGTGATGTGGCCCCCACCCGGAGAGTGACAAGTCTGTTGTAACTACCATTTGCACTGCCGGCTCGTGGAAGGGTTTTGCCTTTAACAGATTCTCATTTGTCCAGCAGCGAAGGGCTTGTACTAGTGTTGGAGAAACAACCACTAGATTGTCCCACTGACCGCTTGCCTGAGACCACTGTTTCGCCAACCACTCCTGCATCGGGCACAAACGTGCGTGTGGGGCCAGGTAAATTCATCATGCTGAGGCAAAGCATAGCTTTGCGTATGTTTATCTGGTGACCGGCCTGATACTGAGGTATTTGCAGTAGCATGTTTTGGATTCTTTCCTTTGAAAGACTAGCCCTTCTTCCCTCTTTATGACAGCTCCTAGGAACTGTTTGGTCTTGTCTGGTACAAGGCTTGATTTATTCTCACTCATTGAGAAACCTAATTGGAAAAGAAGGTTCATTGTTCTTTGTGTATTTTGCCTGCAAATTTGGGGTAACTACTCTGTGATCAGCCAGTAGTCCAGGTAGGGGTACACCGGGATTGCCTCCCTGCGCAGGTGTGCTGCCACCACTGCCAGTACCTTGGTGAATAACCTTGGAGCAGATGCTATTCCGAAGGGTAGCACTTTGAATTCGTAGTGCTGGTTTGCCATCTTGAAACGCAAGAATTTTCTGTGTGCTGGGAACAAGATCTTTCTTTGGCACAAGGAAGTAGGTTGAATAGACCCTTGTTCACCTGTTTCGCCAGGACGATTTTGATGGCGTCCTTTAGCAGCAGCATTGCGACTTCCTCTTGAAGGATGGATGCTTTGCTCCTCTTTTGTGGTGGATCTTTGACATGGGCGATGGTTGCAGGGTTGCTGCAGTAACTCCACGCAATAGCCGCCTGTCACGGTTTATAGCACCCACTTGTCCGAGGTAATTCCCTCCCATGCGTGGGTGAAGTGTTATACGCCCTCCTACTGGAAAGGCATGGCAGGGAACCCGAAGCGGGTGGTCATTGTTTTGGAGGTGTTGCTCCACCTCTGGAAGTGGAGGACTTACCCGGCCCCAAGATCTATGCTGGACCCTTTGGAAGACTTGAGATGCTTGCCCCTGATAGGAACCCCAGGATGAGCCCTGATTTTGGCTATATCCAGAACCCCTCTGAGTTTTGTCCTCTAAAGCAACGAAAAGTGTTCTTGCCTCTTTGGCCTGATGATTTATTTGTGAGCTGGCCTAAAGAGTGTCATACTCTTCCTTAGCACAATGTAACGCATCCTCAACCACTTTGCCGAACAGGACTTTAGGTTTGATGGGCATATTGAGGAGGGTGGCCTGAGTTTCCAATTTAAACCCTGATTGGCGTAGACATTCATGGTGTTTTATGAGTGTCCCTTCAGCAATGATTCTACCAGCATTATCTGCTGCATCCAAGTGATTTTTTAGGAAGCAGTTAGACACCGCCTTTCCTTCCGCCACTGCAAGATACAGTTGAGACCTGAGGTTCTAGGGCTGAGGCCATTAAAGTTGCAGATTCCCCCCACTTGTGGCAGTTGTAACTTGTCAGCAAGGTGGTATTGTTGGCAATTCTTGTTTGAAAAGCTGCTGAGGTGGCCACGTTGCTCCCGAGAGTGTAAAGCTTCTTGCTCTCTTTATCGGGGGGTGCTTCTGATTAAGCAAGGGGTGTTCCCGCCCTTTTCCTGGTCATGGTGACTACAAGTGAATCTGGTTTCAATTGGCCCCTGATGTAACAGGGGTTTGTGGGTCGAGGGCAGAACATTTTCTCAATACGTGGGTTTACTGCCCGCATTTAATTTGGAGTTTCTAGAGAGGGTTGAATTGTTCTCTGTGTTGACTGTAGAATGGGTAGGACAATTGGGTTACAGCCTTTGTGTCCACCAATATGTCCTTTACAAAATCCTTGTCCAATTGCGTTTCCGGAGTTTCAATTTGGAAATGCTCTGCTGCTTTTATGAGTATGTCATTAAATTGAAGTAGGTTGTCCACCGGTGAGTCTGCCACCAGCAGGTCTAGGTGATCAGGAGAGGGCAAGATATAAACATCTTCATCCTCATCATAGTAATGATCTACCTCCCCTAGGGTCCTGACACTGCCCTTTTTGTTTTTATATGTTCTTTGTCTGCGTCCTAAAGCCTAAGGGTCCAAGGTTGTGCTATATAAATTAAAGTAAAGTGTATCTTGCTCCTGAGAGTCTGTATTTGGATCAGAGAGATCAATATGGACTGGGTCTTGCTGAGGGGTAACTAGAAGTGTGTCTGGACATGGCCTTTTTCCTGGGGGTTGTGAAGCCGTGGTGCCACTAGTTGGTGGTGTGTTCTATAAGCTATGAATTGCCTGGGGATTTTTCTCAAGAAAATATGCCATAAAGGACATGCGTCTCATCACTCTATCAATGTCTTCAGAGGACCATTGTGAGGAACTTGGTAAAGTTTTAGGAGTGTGAGTTATTTCTGGAGTAGGCTGCCCTTTGTGCTTCATAGCTACTGCTATAGTACACTCCACTTGGGAAACACTTTCGCCATATGTGATGCACTTACTTTCTCCCTATGGGAATGGTGACTCTTCGAAGAGTGTTATTTTTAAGTTCTGCATTTAAGGAGAGTCTCGGGGAAATTTTTTTTGGACCAGATGGGACATTTTTGTAGTCTGGATGTTTGTCGATTTCGACGTTAATGAGGACTGTCGAAATTCGGCAGACGGGAGGACCGGAGCCAGGTCTTCCAATGCTCGGCTGCTGTATTAACACAGCGTCCGCGTTGCCTTTGTCTCACAACTTTGAGGACCTGTCATGAGGTGAACGTGCTCTTGAGTGCCAAAACAACAGGGAACTAGTGGACCTATCCCTCGACGCCGTGTGCAGCCGTGTAGACTATTTTATCGTCAACTTTTGGCCTTGCAGTATGTGCTTTGTATGGGCCAACTTGTGTGCTACTGCCGCCGGGTGTCATCCCCGTAACAGCGCCGCCAGCCTTTCTGATGTGGTCGGGAGCTAGCTTATGGGAATCCCAAGGTTTCCCATCACCTTCGTCTGGAAAGACAGCGATGCTGCCGTCGCTGGATGCCCCCTCCAAGCCCATGGCTGCCCCAACGTTTAGTTTTTTGGTCTTTTAGGTTCTTTGGTTTGAAAAGCTGACAAGCTCTACAATGGCCCTCGTCGTGGTCCCTCACAAGACAGAGGTTGCACACCCGGTGCTCGTCTTTCTAGGGGAACATTTTGTCGCAACTGGGGCAAAATTTCAAAGGTGTATTTTCTACAATTGGTTTGAAAGGCAGATTAGCGAAAATAGAAGGGGAAAGGGGAAATATGCATTCTCTTAGTAGCCTAAGAAATGACCGCCCCTCACTCTCCCTACCTTCTGGGCTGAGGCCCGGTCTGGCCTTCCAAGGCCGAAAGGGTGTCGTCGAGGCAAGTTGTTTGTCTGACGATGCTTGTCCTTAAAGCCGAAGATGATCGTCGAGGTCCGGCAAATAAAGGATAGAAAGAGTAACTAGCTCTAAATATGTTAAATGCGTTAGCTGAAAAGGAACTCTGCATTAAAAACAACTGTAATACTCTGCAGCTTCCAGTATATAGATGGATAGATATGTTTTAAGGAACAAGGGGCACCCTTAGTACAGTCAAGGAAATTAAGTCAATGCTTTGTGTCCAAATTATTTATTTGGTCCAAATCTGCCCGCTGTTCAAAAACAGCACTTTTTCTCTATGGGAAAACCAACTGGTGTAGGTGGAAAGCTGCGTTTTTATGTTTGCTTAATAAAACAAATTGCTCCCAAAATGTCTAGTTTGGGGGACCATTGACAAACTGTCTGGAAAATGTCCTCCAAATTCACCCAGCAAGTTAAAAGTTATTATCCTCGCTCAGCCTCTGTGCTGTAAAATGCACCAAGGCGGAAATAAAGGTTTCAAAGAGCAGGGGCACCCCCTTCTCTGTCGAATAGTTTAAAAACTACTGGATGGATTTACCCCAAGCCAGTCACTGTTTTGTGCCCAGGTTGTTTCTTATTTGGTCCAGATATTTTTCACACTATGGCTGTTCAAAAAACACATTCTCTCCATGGGAAAATGTATGGGCTGAAAACTGTGGTGTTTGGTTTCCTTACTAACATTTTCATCCAAATCAAACTAGCATGTCAAAAAGCATTAGCAACATAATTTTGGGAAATAATGGCTGCCTTTTCATTTCTGAAAAACTGGTCAGCCTCTCTGATGCATTGTGGGACACATATAGCTATAATTTTGGGAGAAGGGGCACATCCTTCTCTGTCAAATATTTTAACAATTACTGGATGGAATAATCCCAAACCCTTCCCAGAAATCGGATCAACACTTCGTGCCCAAGGAGTTGCGTACCTGGTCCAATTCCATCCAGCAGATTTTGCTGTGTGCTGCACAGACAGTAGGCCAAAAACAGTGTTTGTTTGCTTTAATACATTTCCATTTTTTTACAATTTTTCCCAAAACATCCAGTCAGGGGGGAGGAGCGGAGGAGCAATGGAGGGCCTGTGAAAAATGATTTGCTTGCAAAATATCAGCCAAATCCTTCATGCAAGTCAAAGGTTATTAGCAATTTAATTACCGGTCTCCTATGGAACTTGATGCTCACCTTAACTATAATGTGGCGACCGCTACACTATAAATTCTAGGCTACTCATTGTAGTGACTAACCTACTCCTAGTCAGAGTCCGCTTTTCTCCATACTGCATGGGCATCCGTCGATAGGGACGGGAATGGAAAATTTCACCAGCAATAATTTATTTTCCCCTTTAAATTTAGATG
Source organism: Ambystoma mexicanum (assembly GCF_040938575.1). Classification (NCBI taxonomy): domain Eukaryota; kingdom Metazoa; phylum Chordata; class Amphibia; order Caudata; family Ambystomatidae; genus Ambystoma; species Ambystoma mexicanum. The sequence goes on from NC_090923.1 coordinate 648,238,996, forward strand.
AGCGTGTGCTCCCTGACTTCGCCCTCTGGTGCCACACCTCAGTCCCCTTTGACGCGTCGGCTAGATTAAACTGCTTAACACCGTTGCTTTATTAAGGGGAGGATGGTGGGACGTATGGTGGAAGAAAGGGGACTATGGACTAGGATTATGTTAGTCACAACAGTGACTAACATAATTGCACATTTGTCCCGTCCCCTTTCCACATACTGCATGGGCCATTACCACTGATTAAAGCCCCAGGGAGGTGAGATGTTGAAGACCTTAAGAGAACCGGTTCCTCAGGACTGCTTGCCCGAAGGCTGCATCTGATCGTTCACGGCCATCTAGAAAAAGCTTGCATAATGCTGAGAGGAAAGCCCTGGTGGCCGTTTTGCTGATTGTTTGCCATGGCACATGCCACTGGAAGGCGACAGCCGTTGTCTTGGCCCTGACCGCATGAGCGTGAAGATTTGCTGGCACCTACATAAATTGTCCCTTTTAGGCCTCCTGAATGGCCGCAACCATCCACCTAGCTATCAAGGCCTTTATGCCCAACAACCTGGCTTTGACCCACCGACAGTGATAAAGCATCTGACTTGCGGAAGCCTTTTGTCCTATCCAAGTAGAATGTCGAGGCTCTCCTGACATCAAGAAACAGTGTAATAATACCTTTTCTGCCTCAGCATTTGAAAGTTGGTAGGACTATTTTTCGTTGAGATTAAACAAAGACCCCACCTTGGGAGAAACAAATGTGGTATAGGGTTTCGAGGCCACAAGGGCCTGAATCTCGCTGATCCTGTGCGCCGAACTAAGGCCCATCAGAGCATTTTCTTGATTGAGACCAGTCTGATGTCGAGGGATGCCACTGGCTCGAACGGCTTATGCGCCATGACGCCAGAACCATGCTGAGGTCCCAGACCGGGTGTGGACGTTTGATAGGGGGGGGTACAACCTCGTCAGCATTGTTAGATGCCTCTTGACCACAGGGTTGGAAATGGAGAATCAGCCCTTGTCCGAATTTTTGTAAGCACCTATAGCCGTCAGGTAGGTACAGCATCGACCTGAACCCCTGACTCTGCCAGATGTGCCGAGAACAAATGGGTCTATACCGCTTTCCTTGGCCCAAAAGCAAAACCTGGTCCATTTGATCATGTATTGGTTCCTGTTGGAGTCGCTTCTTACCTTCTGAATTACCTTCAGGTTGTACTGAGAGGGGTGAAGGTGCTGCAGGGTTATGTGCTCACAAACCAGGCTGTTCGAGCTAATTTCTCCAAGGAGGGGGTGCACCACTGTCCCTGCCTGCTGTGAGAGGAGCGGCTTTCGCCCATTGGAAGAGGCACCGCAGCATGTTCCGAGAGCCCCAAGATTTCTGAAAACCATGGTCTGGTCGACCACTGCGGCACCATCAGGATTAGCCACAATTGACAAGCTTCTCAGATTTTGCAGATGACCTTGTGGATCAGTGGGGTCAGAGGGAATGCGTAAGCCCACATCCCGTTCTATCGCCAGCTCTGCTCTGTGGCAAATAGGTGTATCTGAGGCTGGCCCCACTTGCTGAAGATCTCCTGCAGGACCCACTTGTTCAACAGCCACTCGTAGTTGTTAACACCCAATCTGTTGAGTCAGTCCGCCTCTAGGCTGGACTGCCCCAGAAGGTGGATTGCAGAAAGCCATGTGTTGTGTTCGCTGTAGCCCATTCCCATATCTCAATGGTGTGCCTGCACAGGGGAGGCGATCTGGTGCCCCTTTATTTTTTGAGGTAGTACATGCAAGTGGAGCTGTCCGTTTGAATACAGACTGGGCTGTTCTTGATTGGTAGTAAGGCCCTGAGAGCCAGCCGTATGGCCGTCAGTTCGAGCAAGCTGATGCAACTCTTCTGGTCGTTCTCTGTCCACAGGCCATGTCCACTGTGGTTGCCCAGCGTGTCTCCCCACCCGTCCAGGGAGGAGGGTATCGGGTAATAAAATCGCAGCAAAAATGTTGCCGTTATAAAAAAAAAAAAAAAATCACATCATTTGACCCAGTAAAGGTGTACCCCATTATACCATTTCAAGGGAGCGGGGTTGTCCCCCGCTCCCTTGAAATGGTATAATGGGTCCGGGGGTTACGGGTGTGTCCCCCGCATCCTTTACATGATTGTGGCGGCAAAACCACAGCATTTGTGCCTTAATATTTTGTATCTACAGCCATTTTTGCCGCGGTTTTAAGACATGGAACTGGGAGGAGTCTGTAGTGATGGTATAAGCTAGAAGGGGATGTCTGAATAGTCTGCCCGCCATAAGATTGGGGTCTTGCCTCTGCCAAAACAAATCCTGGTGCCGTTCCAGCGGGATGGTGACTTATGCTGCTTGAGAACACATTTCCTGGTTCCATGAGGCTGAGAGGTGTAACTGCAGCCTCCTAATTTTGAGCCTTGTATGCAAACCGGCCAGGAAACATGCCGCCATAATCCCCAACAGGTGCTGGTACCAACAAGCCGAAGACCAAGGCTTGGGTAGGCTGGAGCTGAAACTGTGGTTGATGGAGAACCCCAGTTCGTAAAGAATATACATTGGTCTGGAGGCTGTATTCCGAACCTCCCCTGGTGATTCCGCTCAGATCAACCAGTCATTGAGGTATGGGTGCACATGGTGGCCCTCTGAACAGAGCAGCGCCGCCACCGCATTCATGAGCCTTGTGAATGTGGGGCTGAATTGAGCCTGAATTGAAGGACCTTGTACTGGAAGTGGGAGCCCATCACTCGGAACCGGTGGAAGGAGCGGTGGGGCTGCCATATTGGGACATGTAGGTATACATACTTCAGGTCCAGGGAGCACGTCCAGTCTCCCCCACACAGAGGCTCTGCTATCAGAGCTGGCGTTACCATCTTGAACCTTTGGAGGGGTAGGGATAGTTTTAAGAAGGATAGATCAAGACCCACTCGCACGCAGGCCAGCCTGGTTCTTCTGTATTGTGAAAACCCACAAGTAACACCCAAAGCCTCTCTGCGAGAGGGGGACTTCCTCTACTACCCCACTACCTACCACTGAGGGGATCTTTGCAAGGAGAGCTAGTGTCCAGATCTGAGGGAGGGGAGGAGAGAAGAGAACGCGGGGTGGTGAGGGGGGGTGTGGTGATGGGGGCGGAAATCTGAGGGAGGGCAGGCAGAAACCATGGAAGACCACTGATAGGAGCCATGGGTCCGTGCAGAGTGCAAGTCAGGAATGAACATGTAGAGCAAGCCTGCCTCCCACCAGAGAATTGTGGACCTTGATGACCACGTCAATGCTTCTTTCCCTCTAAGGCAGGTACTTGGGAGGGGGGACAGGAAGAAGCCTTTTTGAGAGATCCTTTATTATTTACGTCTGTGTTTGTTGGGGGACCCGTCAGGATGCCTAGCTCTCCAGTCCCGAAAGCCCCTGAATTCACCAAACTTTCTTCCTCTATCGGATCGGGATTGCCCCTGCCCGAAGGGCTTAGATGCAGGATTTGACTGAACAGCCAAGGACTTCGAACAATGGAATTACCCCAAAACCCCCTACTTCAAACGTCAGATCCAGGATGCAGTCTTGTACATTCGGGATAAACCTGGTGGCTTTAAGACACGCCGTCCGCCTCATCTGTGGCCATGTAAACGGCCATTAGGACCTGTGCCACTAGCCTAGCTTTGGCCAATCCCGCTTTGAAGGATGCTTGCTTGTGAACTGGCAGATCAGGAAAGAAATGAGCAATTTCCCTCCATGGCATCCGAGTTAACCTATTGTGGAAGGCCCTTGCTGAAGACGAGGTGTCATGGTCCTTTCGTCCGTGTCCCCCTGATCCACAGCATCCAGGTGGGAGGCAGGGACAGGGCTGCTGTGTCTCGGTATACGGTGTCTCGGTGCTGGTGTCTCGGTGCTGGTGTCTCGGTATACGGTGAAGCCACCAAGACTAAGGGTGGATCCTGCTGCAGCTGGACTATAGACAAAGGCTGTGTAGGCATAGTTGGAAGCATGTCTTTAATAATTCCCCTTAGGATGCCACCCATTTGAGGAGACTTCAGAGTGAGGAAATCCTCAAAGAAACATTCCTTGCACCCTGGAGATGTGCGTTCCAGCACAGGCACAGACGGTGTTACCAGCATGTACGGCTGCGCTCTTCCTGCGCTGTGCCTGCCCTGCGAGTAACTCGCCTTGGTGGAGCAGCCCTGCCCTGAGAGCACCAGGTAGGATGTACACCAAGTCACATGTGGCATGATCATGAGAGTCCATTCCACACTGGGAGTGAATTTGTGCCTCTGGGGTGTGCTGGAGTGGCGTGCGTCTGCATGTGCAACCATTTAGTCAGTGTGCGCCGCTATCTTGTTCTGGACCTACAAACGCGTGGTCTGCGTGTCTGTCGTGGTACTGGCTCTGGCCTTGTCTGTCTGCTTGTGTGCATAGGCTCAGACCTCCCCTGCACCTCGGGCTTGGATCTGTAGGCTGATTGCCCTCGGACATGGAGCCGGTAGTGCTACTGCGTGTCGGCCCCCCTCAGGCATATTCCCGGGGTGTCCAGACATTTGGTCGACCTAAAATTGGTCGAATGACATTTGGTCGAAAACCAAATGGTCCAATTTTTTTTAATTATATATTTATTTATTTTTCGGGTTTTCGTTTTTTACAAAAATGGGTTTTTAGAAAAAAAAGGGGATTGGGGGGGGACCCCCCCCCCCCAAAAAAAAAAAAAAGGTGAAAATAAAAAAAAAAAAATTCGACCATTTGGTTTTCGACCAAATTGGTTCGAAAATTTGTCTTGTCGACCAATTTTTTTCAACCAAATGTCTGGTAACCTATGCCCGGTACTAAGGTAGAACCTTTCTGGAGATTTCCCGGTAGAAGAGCCGCCTGGCCCCCTCAGCACTGACCGGGAGGATCTGTGGATCCCTCGGCCGTAAGCTCGTTGACCCTTGGTACCCTGGCTGGTAAGAGAGCCCGGTTGGCTCCGCCCGCATGGCTGCTTGCCGGGGAAGGAGTGACCTTTGCGGGGTGCTTTGAAGAACAGAACACTTACCTTGGCCTTAGTTTTCCTATGCACGTACTCCTTGATTTGTTCTGGTGGAGATCTGGAGAACAGTTCCCTCCACCTCGCAAGCCAGGGCATTGCACACCGAACAGTCTGGGTTTTCGCAGAGGCAGCACGTGTGCAGGTCCGACATAAAGGATCTGTTGCATGACGGGCACCTACTAAAGCCTGCTGCAGCCGACATGTGCCAGTAAGTGGCGAGGCACCATATGCCGGTGTGAATTAAAGTTCTTATGAATTTAGAAGATCTAGAAAAAAATAAAACCAGAGGGACAAATGTCGCAAGGGAAGACATGGAACTCATGGAATTGGGATGGAAAAAAAGGCCTCAACCAGAGCACAGGTGAAACACGTCCGCTACAGTTGACGCAGATAAGAGGACTGAGGTGTGGCGCCAGAGGGCAGTCAGGGGAGCGCATGCTCCTGTGGCCACGCCCTCACAGGCAACTGAATTTAAAAGAGTAAAGAAATGTTCCTGGTGAAAAAAGTTCTCTTCCCGTCCCTACCGAGGGACGACCATGCAGTATGGAGGAAATGGGACGGGACAGCAATGTATTATATATAACACATTACATACCTGTAATCATCTTTATGATGCTTGTATCTGCTTAGATTCACATGCTTTGTATAGGCCGTCATCAGTGGTTGATGCACAAAGGGACTTCGACAGGCAGGTTTATAATACCATTGCTACTATGACAAGTACTGTACCCATTGCTACTTTGCGCGTCAAGGTCCTCAGATTGTTTTATTTCTGACCGGAGGTTGCATGAGGAACAAGTTACTTACCTGTAACTGTTGTTCTCCGGCATGGGTCTGGCATGGATTCACATGCTCATGAATATTCCCCGTCGTCAGGCTGGGAATCCTCGGTAAAGAAAAAATCAGTATCAGTTTTGTTTCCGATCTGACTTTCGTAGTAGTAACCAATCACTGATTTCTGCGTCATGCTGACCACAGCCAATGACTGCCCTCTCCCTAAGCCCCGCCTCTGGCAGCCATCCTCAGATTTGGTAGCAAGTGAAGAGCCACAGAGGGGTAAGGAGGGAGGGTTCGCATGTGAATCCATGCCAGACCCATGCCGGAGAACAACAGCTACAGGTAAGTAACTTGTTCCTTCTCCAGCATGGGGTCTGGCATGGATTCACATGCTCATGAATAAGAGAATACATAGCAGTACACACATGCACAACCACGGGAGGTGCCAACAGGCTCAACATTAAGCATATCTTACCTCCTCACCAGGCTCACCTTAGGCGAACAGGTTGCGCAGCACTGCTTGGCCGACCCTGGACTCCTCCCTGGAATCCCGGTCGACGCAGTAGAATTTCGTGAAGGTGTGCGTCGACCTCCACGTAGCAGCCCTGCAGATGTCCAGCAGGGGCACACCAGATAGGAATGCTGTGGTAACTGCGGTCGCTCTGGTGGAATGGGCTCTCGGAGGGCCGGGCAGCAGTCGGTTTGCCAATCAATGACAGTACATGATACAGCCAGAGAGCCATCTGGAAATGGAAGCCTTTGAGAGAGCCTTCCCCTGATTGACAGGTCCAAAGTTCACAAAAAGTTGTGACGTCTTCCGAAAGCTCTTCTTGCAGTCCACATGGAACTTCAGCGCTCTAGCCACATCCAGCGAGTGCAAAGTCCTTTCAGCCGGCGACGAAGGCGACGGGAAGAAAACAGGCAACACCAAGGGTTCGTTGAGGTGGAAGTCCGACGGCACCTTGGGCATGAAGGAGGGGTGCGTCCTGAGCACAACCCTGGTGTCGTGAAAAGTCAAGTACGGGGGCTTGCAGGAAAGGGCCTGGATATCTCCCACTCGACGTGCGGAGGTGATGGCCACAAGGAACGCTGTTTTCCACGACATGAACTTCAAAGAAGCTGAGTGCAGAGGCTCGAACGGAGGTCCCATGAGCTTGGTCAGCACCACGTTGAGCTCCCACGCCGGGGCCGTCGCCTTCACCGGCGGGAACGATCTGAACAGTCCCTTCATGAACTCCTTCACCAGACGATGAGACCACAAGGACGTCCGTCCCGTGGTTCTGGTGTATCGGGAGATCGCAGCAAGATGAATCTTGATGGAAGCGTGCGCTAGTCCAGCCTTGGCCAGCGTCAGTAGGTACGGCAGTACTTGCGGAGCCGTAATCCGTAGAGGGTTAATCTTCTGGCGTGGCACCAGACAGAACCTCTTCCATTTGTGTCCGTAGCATTTAAGAGTTGACGACGCCCTGGCCTTTGCAAGAACCTTCGGCCGGTATGTCGTAACCTCCAAACTCTAGCGCTGCAGGAGCCAGGCCTGCAAGTACAGCGACTTCGGGTCGTGATGGAGGATGGCGCCTCCTTCCCTGGAGAGAAGATCCGCGTCCACTGGCAGCTTGATTGACGGGGACGCTGACAAGTCCAGAAAGTCCGGCAACCATATCTGCCTCGGCCACGCCGGTGCGACGAGTATCATCCTGCACCGTGACCTCTTGAGCTGGTTGATGAGACGGATCAGCAACGGCAAAGGAGGGAAAGCGTACAGAAATAGGCCCTCCCAGGGGAACGAGAAAGCATCGCCCATGCTCCTCGGCTGGGGAAACCTGCTGGCGAACCTCCGGCACTTGGAGTTCGTCGCCGTCGCGAACAGATCGATCTGGGGTGTGCCCCAGCGTCGGAAGAGGCGGTCCACTCGATCCTGTCGTAGTTCCCACTCGTGGCACGAGCGCAGCTCTCTGCTGAGCGAGTCGGCGTTGGTGTTTTTTATTCCTGCCAGATGAAACGGCACCAGGAACATCCCTTGGGCGACGGCCCAATGCCACAGATCCTGCGCCTCCTTGGACAGGGCTGGGGATCTGGTAGCGCTCTGCTTCCTGATGTAGAACATGGTGGTGGTGTTGTCGGTGAAGATCCTCACCACCTTCCCTTAAGGGACGGAAGGAAGGACCTGAGGGCCCAAAACACTGCACAGAGCTCCAGGACGTTGATATGGAGGGATTTCTCCGTCGGAAGCCAAAGGCCTCTCGCGTGCAGATTTTCGGTGTGCGCTCCCCACCCTTGCAGGGAGGCATCCGTGGTCACTGTCTTCTGGTGGCCCGGGGTCTGGAAGTCCAGATGCGCGCGGGTGCCCCACCACCGGATCGCTCGTCAGAAACTCTCGTCGAGTGTGATCCTGTCCTCGAAGCTGCCCGTCGTCTGGACCCAGCGAGCGTCCAGGAACTCCTGCAACGGGCGCATCTGAAGCTTGCACAGGCGGATGAGATAGATGCAAGAAGACATCATTCCGAGGAGGGATTTGATGGACCTCACCTTGGCCGCATCCGCAACCAGCATCCGCTGCACCTTGCCCAAGATGGCCCTCGTTCTTTCCTCCGACGGCGAGGCCAGAAGCGCCACTGTGTCGAGTTTCGCTCCCAGAAACAGTGCGTCTTGCGCGGGCACCAGGTGGGACTAGGTGTAATTTATGGAGAATCCCAGGTCCGTGAGTAGTTGGACAGTCCTCGCCGTGTGTTCTGCGGCAAGCTCCCTTGTCTTTGCTCAGATGAGCCAGTCGTCCAGGTAGGGCTAGACGTGGATCCCCTCCAGGCGCAGCCACGCCACCACCGGTGCGAGGCACTTGGTGAACACCCTGGGTGCCGACCTCAATCCGAAGGGAAGGGCTCTGAACTGGTAGTGCCGCCCTTGGACCACGAATCTGAGAAACTTTCGGTGTCCCTTTAGGATGGGGATATGGAAGTAGGCATCCTCCAAATCCAACGACGACAGGAAATCGCCCTCCTCCAGCTGACCCAGGACGTGCTGGAGGGTGACCATCCGGAACTTCTGTGCCTTGATGAATTTGTTCAGTCGTCGTAGGTCCAGGATGGGACGCCATCCTCCCGTCGTCTTCTTCACAAGGAAGTATCTTGAGTAAACTCTGGAGCCCCGAAGCCTCTTTGGGACGAGCTCGATGGCGCCTTTCTTGAGCATCGCCTTTAACTCCAAGAGAAGTTGAGGGACGTGATGTTCCTTCCTGGCCACGGGGCGGAAGCGCAGGCACTTCTTTAGAAACTCGAGCGCGTGACCCTGGGCCAGGGCGTCCAGCACCCAACTGTCGGTGGAGATGGACTCCCACACGCCGAAGTTCGCCAGCCGGCCTCCCACTGTGGTGCTTCGGTGGGGGCCTGACCCCACGGCCGGTTCAGTCCTGCTTCGACGAGGCTTTGCCGCCTTGTCCTCCCTGGCGACGACGGCGGGTCCGCCCGACTTGCCTCGTCCCCTGTAGGCTTCCTGTGACAACGAACGGGCCGCTTGACGGTAGGTGGAATATCCGCCGCCGGAATCTTTGGAGGCACCCTGCTTGCCTCCGGTGCTCCGAAAGGGCGGCCGTCGTTGCTGGAGAACATCAAGAGCCCGGGCCGTCTCCGCCTTGATGCCTTGCAGGGAATCGTCCACTGTTTTCCCAAACAGGTGTTCCCGTCGAACGGCATGTCCAAAACTCTGGTCTGCACGTCCTGCCGGAAGTCTGTTGCCTTGAGCCATCCACGCCGTCTAAGGCACACGCCATTGCCCAACTGGCGAAAACCAGTATCAGCGATGTCCGTCGCTACCGTAATGGCGTGGTCGGACGCCACTTCCCCTTCCTGAGCAGGGGGGCGATCTTGTACCACAACTCCCTGTCGTAGCGTGCTACGATAGCCAAGGCGTTGGCAGCCTTAATCGTCGTCGCTGCCGATGAGATGACTCTGCGTCCCATCGTGTCCAATTTCTTTCCCTCGCCGTCCGGGGGGAAGTTGACGTGGAGGCTGATGCCACCCCAACCCCCCCCGCTTTCTTCCTGGCCGCCGCGGAGACGACCACCGCTGGTGGCGCGTACTTCTTCTCGTACCGATCCCTTCTCGCAGGCGTTGTGGATGGGTTCTTGAGGAGGGAGAGACCCTCATCCCAGATATTGTCCAGTAGGGGTACAGCGAGGACCGTCTTCCTCTTGGTCTCGCGCCGTTGATAAAGGAAGCCTTCCTTCTTCTCTTCCAAACAGAGCTGGAAAAGCTCAGATGCCCTGGCTATCATGGCATGAAACGATCCAATCACGTCGGGCGGGGAAGCCCGGGGAGGAGGTGACGACGGAGGATCCTCGCCGTAAACTTTGTCGTCTGTACCCGTCGCGGCCGTGTCCGTCTCCGTGTCATCCCCCGGGTCGTGGACGGGGAGGAGGGCTGAGACAGGCGCGATGGTTGAAAAGGAGGTGGAGGATGAATCCTTCTCTTAGGAGGAGGGCTCCCAGAAGGGCCCGGCTCCGGGTCCCCCGTCGGGAGCAGTTCCTCCGTCGGTGGTAACGGCAATCTCGTCCTTATCTCCGAGCATAAGGACTGTATAGCCAACAAAATGACAGCCGAGTTGTCTTGCGGCACTGGTTGAGGGGGTTCCGACGGGCGGACAGGAACCTCGTCGGTACCCTCGACGTTCTCGTCGTCCCCCTCGTCAGGGTCCCTCCCAACAGGCTGGTCTTCCTCCACGCCAATGCCGTGGCTTAAGACTTCGATCAGCTCCTCTTCAGAGGTTGAGGCCGAATCCACGATGGCCTCCTGCCCCCATTTTTCTTCTCCGTCGGAGGTTTCACGGGGGTCCTGTCGATGGGCTTGAAAGAGGACTCCCTCCGTGGTGGCAGGGAGACTCTGGGCCCCCGAGGTCGCCTCCACTGGTGTAGCCTCCACAGGCTGAGCCAGGGCCGCCGCGACTGTCTCGATAGAGGCCTTGGCCGGGTGGATCAAGACTTTCGTCACCTTAGGTGCGCTCACCACCTTCTCCTTAGGGGGAGGGGTCACCACCTCGCTCCCCCTCCAAATTGGCCTTCGAGCTCGACCGGGGCCTCTCCAGAAGCTTCGCCGGGTGCTCGGACTTCCACTTACCCGAGCCAGAGCGTTGGCTCGTGGTTGATGGCGCCGGGGAGGTTGCGCCCTGCCTGGCAGCCGAAGAGCCCGACCGTTCCGCGCTCCCGGTGCCCGCGGACTCGCGGTGCTTGGCCTTCTGTTGGGCCCCTGTCGCCGGGGCACCCTCAAAGGTCTTAGAAGACCGCTCGGACGACTTCTTTTTCTCGCCTGATGGGCTCTTCCCTTCCAGCCAGTTGGCGAGACGCAGATGGCGGTCCTTTATGATCCGCTCCGTCATGTTCCCACAGTCCTTCTCCACATGCGTCTTGTCCTCATGCAGGCAGTAGAGGCAAAGGGAGTGTTCGTCCTCCTTGAAGACATTCTGAAGCTGGCATGCAGGGCAGACCCTGAACAGCTTCCCGGGCGTCGAGCTTCCCTTCTCCTGGGCCATGTCCGAGATGGGCCTGAGTAAGTTCTGGAGTCCTCCGAAAGCGTAGCTCGACGAAATCTTCACCCTTGAGAGGCGTAGAAGAATCCGACATGGGTCCCCATTGATCGGATATAGAAACGGTGGAGCTTGAGGCTCTTTGACTGAAAAAAGAGAATTTTCCTATGAAAAAGCGCGAAAACGCACTAAAGCTCGAGAGCAATAGCACGAGGATCCCAGCCCTTCAACGTGCAGCAAAAATCTGAGGATGGCTGCCAGAGGCGGGGCTTAGGGTGAGGGCAGTCATTGGCTGTGGTCAGTATGGCGCAGAAATCAGTGATTGGTTACTACTGCGAAAGTCAGATCAGAAACGAAACGGATACTGATTTTTTCTTTACAGAGGATTCCCAGCCTGACGACGGGGAATATTCATGAGCATGTGAATCCATGCCAGACCCCATGCTGGAGAAAGTGTGTAATCAAGTATAAGACATGTGAAGAAGGAGCCAACTGTCTATGTTCCTCTGCCCCCAACAAGGGGAGGAAGGGTAGGCGCACGTGAACCTAAGCAGATCCAAGCATCAGAAACACAGGTATGTAAAGTTTGTCTTCTGAAGATTGTGGAGGAGAAGGAGGTGGGTTGTTAGAAGGGACAAAGACAAAAAAGATGACTCAACACTGCTTTCCCTCCTTGAGATTCGCTCCTAGCTCAAGTGTCCACACAGTAATGTTGGGTTAATGTGTGAACTGAGCTTGATGTTGCTGCTGTACAGATTGCTTCTAGAGGCACATTTGCAATGAAGGCTAACATGGCACAAGTACCACGAGTAGAGTGTCCTGATGTACATTAAGTTCTGGGTTAAATAATTGGAAACACTGCTGTATGCATTTTATAATCCATCTGGAAATGGCTGCTTTGGAGACAGGATCCACTTCTCTTCTCGCAGCCAAGGAAACAAAGAACCGGTCTGTCTTCCTGATTGGTTTCGTTTTATCGAGTACATGACAGCTCTCCCAACATCTAGTGTATGCAGTGTGGCATTTTGCATTTCTTGCTGGCCAACAGATCAATGTCTGGGTGACCCAATGTCTAGATGGAGCTCCCATTCGAGAGTAGATCTGTATTTCTGCTTAGTGTGTCTGCTGGGCATTTGTGTTCCCCTGGAACGTGTTGGGGCAGAGGAAGATGTTTCTCTGGAGGCTCCATTTCTAGATGTGTCTGTGCTAGCCTGGACAGATTTAGAGCATATGTCCCGCCTTGTTTGTGGATATAAAAAATGGTGGTTGTGCCATCTGTGAGAATGAGTACATTCTTCCCTGCCAGGTGATGCTGGAAAACTTGTAGTGCTTTGTACACTGCTAACAACTCTAGGACATTGATGTGCTTCTTTGTTAGTGTTTGGCTCCACATGATCTGCCCTGTTTGGTGGAAATAATGAGCTCCCCTAACCCGAGAGCGATGTCTGTTATTGTGGCTTGTGTCAGCAGAGTGACAAAAGGTTTTCCATTTTCTAAGTTGTCCTTCATCCACCACTGAAGTGCTGACACCACGGTCTGCAAAACTACCACTACATCGTCCCGCTCCCCTTGAGATTGAGACCATTGTTTTGCTAGTCATTCTTGTATGGGACCATGTGAAGCCTTGCATGTGGCATAATGAATATGCATGATGCCATCATACCCAGAAGGCGCCTCACTTTCCCGACTGTTAACTGTCGACCGGCTGTATAGTAAGGTATTTGATGTAGCATCTTTTGGACGCTCTCGTTGGAGGGGAAAGATGAACTTGTTTTGTGTTTGGATTATAGCCCCTAGGAATTGTTTGGCCTTGCTGGGAACAAGGCTTTATTCCCCGTCCCTGTTATGAACCAGTCATCCAGATAAGGGTACACTGGGATTGGTTGTCTGCGCAGGTGTGCTGCTACTACAGTTATTACCTTTGTAAAAAATCAGTGGGGCTGACGAATCCCTAAGGGTAGTACCTTAAATTGGTAGTGCATGAACCCCACTTGAAATCTAAAGATACTTTCTGGGAGCCGGCAACTTTGAAATATGAAAGTATGCATCTTTCATATCTAGTGTTGCCATGTAGTTTCCCCTCTTCAGTAAATGAATATTGTCATTCTGAACTTCTAAGGTTTGACATATGTGGTGCAGGTCTTAGATATAACACTGGACGTTTGGTCTTTGATTTCTTTGGAACAAGGAAGTGCACAGAATAAATGCACTGGTTTCCCTCCAACAGGGGGGACAAGATCTATGACCTCTTTACTAAAAGTACTTCCATCTCTGTTTAGACGATCTGCTGATGTTGCAGAGACATGTTTTTGTGTCTTGGTGGAGGATTGCGCAGTATTTCCAAAAACTCTATGCAATATCCGGCTTTGACAGAAGGCAACACCCACTTTACTGTTGTGATGGCCTCCCATGTGTGGGTGCATGCAACACCCAACCGGGGTGACATGGGAGGTGGCATGGAGCACCGAGTCATTGCTTAGAGGGGGGATCTGTACCTCTAGCTGCTTGGCACCTGCCCTTACAACGCCTTCGTCTAACTTACATCTAGAAAGAGTTTGACATTTGTCCTCGATTTGCGTACCATGAACTCGTGCCAGCCCCTGATGTATAGTTTGACTGGGATGATGTTCTCGCATATCCTGGCACACAAAAAGTGCATCGATTGTCGTAGGACTCACTGTGCAAGAAAGGCTCATTAGCTATCGGATGTCTTTAGCGATTTACGCTCCTTAGCTGTCTCCGGGGCACCGCCCATCGCCTTGCCCAAGCCCAAGTTTTGTATGGGCATGTTAATAAGGGTGGCCTGTGACTCAGGTTTGAACCCTGAATGCCTAAGCCATGGCATTAGCAGTCTGCTTGCCCTCAGCTAACGTTTTTAGGATCTGAGAGGATGAATGCTGTGGGACCCCACTAACCTGCTCTTCTACCTAATCCAATTGGGCCCTATTGAAACCGCCATGAGGGTTGTATTGTTGTCAATACGCATCTGGAATGGCGCTGATATGACTCTTTTCTCCAGCGCGTATATCGGTTTGCTTTCTTTATTCAGCGGCGTCTCTGAAGTGGCTAAACGTGTGTCCTTATATTAAGAGTGGGTCTCTTATGAGCGCTTATCTATGCGTGGGTTGACCTCTAGTCTGAGCAGGTATAGAAAGGGAAGGTAGGAGACATCCAACAGACTAATAATGGTACGTACCAGCAAATCTGTTTTTTCTTGTTAAGCAGGTTATCTAGAGTCCTGATTCATGCGTCTATTAAAAAAAAATAATCTGCAGCTTTCTTAAAAGGTCATTATAGAGCAGCTTGGCGTCAATAGTTGAGGTTCAAACAGGCTCTTCTGTGACATCTGGTGAGGGGACTGTATAATCACCTGGGTCGTCAAGGTTTTCCACAGGGTCATCTTCTAAAAACGCGTTGACATCTTCGGCTACATCTAGTTTAATAACAGACTCCTCATAGGGGTCAGTCAGTTGTGTTCTAGGAATATTTGACGAGGGCTGCCATGTTTACTGGGAAATATGTTTGATGGGATGTTTTTGCGAAAAATGATCTTCAAAATGAAGCCCTCTTATTCATGGTGCTCTCAGATTTGTCTTTAGTCCTGGGCCCACTAGATGGGGTGTACTGGAGGGGACAGATTAGATCCTCTTTTTGTCTTGCATTTGACCTTCTCTGAAGCACCTCTGCAATGGGGGGAGTGTGGCTCCTGCGTAGCCTGACCTTGGAGTGTCAATAAGTGTTGAAATAGAGTTTTGACGGTTGTGACAGTTGGTTAGATGACTAAAGCAATGTTAGGCATGGAACCATTTTTTTCTCGGCATGTGTTTGTGTTTCCTAATAGGTGCCGAAATTCGAGCACCAGGCGTAGAGGTTTTATGAGGTGCCGAGCCACCTGCCAAAGGGCTAGGTTCCACATGCCGATTTGCAACTTTTCGACAGGAGGGCTGAAACAAGTGGGCAGGGTGTATTTCGTATTTATGTGGCGGCGCCGTGTGGGGTGCTACGCCCCGTGTGGTTAATGTGTGTCCATGTCCCCAGAGGATTCCTCCATAGCAGTGCAGGCGCCTGCTTTCTGGAGCTGGGAGCAGGCACTCTGGAATCCTCTGGTTCCTGGTTGGATGTCTCCCCGGTGTTACTTATTGTGCCAGGACAGTCTTCTGCCTCCGATTCCCCTGCTCCATCGGGGTGTTCCGACGATGCTTCGGGCTGCCACGTGCAGACAGCCCAGCGCTTTGACCGTGGGTCTTTAATGGTTTTTAGCTGAAAGAGTACACGCTCAGAACCTACTTATTGGTTTTTTCCCTTGTAAGTGCTGGAAGACAGACGCAAATAATACAGTAAATGTGGTATATGAATGAAGGCATTATCTAATGGATTTAAAAATGCTATCCCCCACCACTTTCCCTAAAGTGTAAGCCGAAGCCTGAGGGTAGGTCATTGACAAGGCTCCTGGATCCCCAACAGTAGGTAGGAAGGTCTGAGATTTGCCGGAGGAGTCTCGCATGAATCGTTGAAGCGATAACAATCTTTTTTTTTTTTTTTAGATAAAAGATTAATACGTCTTGGTAACTAGTAATACACTTTAACGAAGAGCTCTGACAAATGCTACCAATACCATGGCAGAAACAAAGTAATCTGAGGATCCAAACGTGTGAAGGACCATAGGGTACAGTACACATCACACTAGGGATAGTATTATAAACACGCCCTGTCGATGTCCCTTTTCAATTTTGAAAACAAGTAATTTAATACTCTGACCAACCACTAGATGTCGGCCTAAGCAAAGAATAGGATTCTAAGCAAAGCCACATGCTATATATACACAATACATTACTCACCGTAATATTATTTGTAGTGCTTGTATCTCCTTAGAGTCACATGCTCTGCATAGTGCGACATCTAGTGGTAGTCGGAGTATTACAAGATTTGTTTTTGAAAATCAAAATCGGACGTCGACAGGGCATGCTAGTAATACTATCCCTAGTGTGACGTGTACTGTCCCCTTGGTCCTTCACGCATCGTGGTACCCTAGATTTGTTTGTTTCTGACATGAGGTTGCATGAAGTGTAGCGTGAGTACAGATGTGATAACGCAGAAACAGGGAAAACCCAGAAAACATCTATGCGCCTTCTCTACAGAAGGGGAGGAAGGGTGGGCGCATGTGAACCTAAGCAGATACAAGAACCAGAAATACGATTACAGCGAGTAATGTATCCCTTCTGGAGCTTGTGGATCTGCTTAGATCACAAGCTCTGCATAGATTAGGGAGCAGTACCTGGAGAAGGAGGTGGGAAGTAAGAAGGTACAGCAGCAAAGAGATGTTTTAGGACCGCTTGTCCCATCTGTGAATCTGCTTTAGAGTGCGTGTCAATGCAATAATGCTGTGTGAACGTATGAATGGAACTCCATGTACCAGTTTTGTAAATGGCGCCCAGAGGGACGTTTGCAATGAAAGCTAAGGTAGCTCCTGTGCTCTGATAGAGTGATCCCTGGGGATGAAAGGTAAGGCTTTCTTGGATAGGGCATAGCAGAGCTGTATGCACTTAACTATCCACATGTTATCGCCCTCTCTTCCAGTTGCTATGGAAACAAAGTTGGTCTATTTTCCTTAGAGGTTTAGTTTTGTTCACATAGTACAAGACCACCATCCGCACATCAAGTGAATGGAGGCTTCTTTCTGCTATATCAGATGGATTTTGAAAGAAGGTAGGGAGTTCTATGGATTGATTAACATGGAACTTTGAAATGATCTTAGGTGAGAACCTATGATGCGGTCTGAGGACCACCTTCCGTTGGTGCATTATGAAAAAAGGGTCTTGTAGGGACAAGGCCTGTAGCTCACTGACTCATCTTATAGAGGTGATAGCTACTAGGAATGCAGTCTTGTAAGCAAGATGTTTTAGGGTGGCCTCGTGCATAGGCTCAAAGGGTGGACCCATAAGCTTGGAGAACACAACATGGAGATCCCAACCCAGGGGAAGGTTGGAAATTGGGGGTATAGGCTCTTTTATCCCTTCCATGAACACCTTGACAGGAACTTTCCACCAAGACACCTTGTTCTGTAAAGTGGTATAAGCTAACAAGGCCGCCAGATGCATTTTGATGGCATTAAATACTAGGATGGAGTCTAGTAAGTAAAGAATGTAAAGTAGAATGTTAGCTGGGGAACATTCTGTTGGGTTTAGAGTTCATGACGTGCACCACATCACAAATCTCCTCCACTTATTGAAATAGCAGTGTCTGGTGTTGGATTTTCGTGCCTCTTTTAGGATATCCATACACCTTTGTGGAAGATTGAAGTGGCCAAATTCTATAACTTCAGGAGCCAAGCTGCCAGGTTCATAGATTGAGGGCGTGGATCGAGAGATGCTCCCTTGTGTTGCGTTAGCATGTTGTACGGTCACGGGAGCTAGATTGGGTCGCACATCGCCTGTTTGAGTAGATATGGAAACCAAAGTGGTCTAGCCCACATAGGAGCACAACCAGGATTAGAGTTAATTGTTACTGCTGCATCTTTTGCACTATTATGCACAGGAGTGGTGTCGGGGTGGCGAGGTGGGGGGGGAGAGAGAGTATGTGTAAGCACACACCTGCACTGCCTCCTGGCAACCCTTGCACTTGGGTCTGCATCTGCTACCCTACAGTCCCCCTCCAGCAATTATCTGACACCCGTTGTCTAAATCTTATCCTTGCACTTGCCACTTGCTGGCCGCATAACCTGTTCTAGCAGGTGTTCAGCACTTTCCTCCTTCCTTCTCCCCTGCATGTTCTCAATGTCACTGGGCCTAGTAATATCAATGCTTTTGTCCCCCCTTGCCTCGTGCTCTGAAACACCTGTGTATTGGCGCGAGAAAAATAAAATATATCATGTCCTTTACCAGTTCATCCACAGGGCGTTACCCTTGGGCCTTGGTTGGGGAGACCTGGACGTGAAGTCTGGGCAATGTGGGTTTAGGCTTGTGGCGAACAAGTCTAACAGGGACGACCAAATTGTGAGAATATTGTATCTAGGATATCTGTCGAGTTGCCACACTTGTTCTTCTGGTAGAGGGTATCTATTTAGAGTATCTGCCAGAGAATTGAGTTTGCGCTGGAGAATTTTGCGATGTTAGGAACATATTCCGCTCGAGTGCCCACTTCCACATTTTTTGGGAAAGCTTGGACAGACTTTCGAGAGTGTGTGCCTCCTTGCTTGTTTAGGAAGAAAATGGCAATGGTGCTGTCTGTGAGGACCTGCACTGTAACCTGTAACAAGTTGCTGAAAGGCTTGAAGAGTGTTGAGGACTGCCATTAGTTTTAGGAAGTTGATATGTCTTTGGGCTGTAGCAAGTGTCCACTGGCCGTGGGCTGTGTGGTGGAGGAAGTGAGCCTCGCCCCCCGCCCCCCAATCCGGCAAGTGAGGCGTCTGTCTTTAGGATCGCTTGTGCTGGTGGAACGCAGAAGAGTTTTCCTTTTAGCAGGTTGTCCCTGTAAGACCAGCGAAGAGTCTGTACCAGGGTTAGCAAAACAACCACTAGATCGTCCCACTGACCGCTTGCCTGAGACCATTGTTTTGCTAACCATTCGGCATTGGGCGCAGACACACGTGTGGCACCAAGTTAATGCAGGAGGCCATCATCCCGAGCAAGCGCATTGCTTTGCATACAGTTATTTGGCTACGACTGGCTTTGTAGTGAGGTACTTGCAAAAGCATGTTTTGTACTCTCGTTTTAAGGGAAAGACAGCTCCACCTTTGTCTTTAGAATAGCCCCTAGAAATTGTTTTATTTGGCTGGGCACAAGGCTTCATTTCTTTTCGTAAATGGAGAAGCCCAGATTGAAAAGGGTGTCTATTGTCTCTTGAGTATTTTCTTTGCAAATTCGAGGAGATTTCCCGGTAATTAGCAGTCATCCAGTTAAGGGTATACTGGGATGGACTTTCTGCGCAGGTGTGCTGCCACTACTGCAAGTACCTTTGTGAACACTCTTGGTGCTGAGGCGATGCCAAAGGGGAGTACTTTGAACTGGTAGTGAACCACAGCTATCTTGAAACGCAGATATTTTCTGTGCGCAGGGAGCATCGAAATACGAAAGTATGCATCTTTCATATCCAATGTTGCCATGTAGTCCCTCCGTTTTAGGAGTGGGATTACCTCTTGGAGGGTGGTCATGCAAAACCCTTGGGGTTTGACCTAGTTGTTCGCAGGGGGCAGATCTAGTACTGGCTGCATGGAAAGGTCTTTCTTTGGCACAAGGAAGTACGTTGAATAAACACCCTTATTTACCTGTTTTGATGGGACAATCTCTATGGCGTCCTTCTCCAGCAGTGCTTTTATTTCTTCCAACAGTATGTGTTTTTTCTTCTATTGTCATTTTCCTCTGTCTTCCTCAGGCAGTAGGGTGTTTTTTTTAAAAACTCGATACAATACCCGCCTGCCATAGTGGACAACACCCACTTGTCCGATGTTACCCCCTCCCATGCGTGGGAGAAGTGTGGAGTTCGGTCTCCTACTGGTGTGGCACAGGAGGGGACCTGAATCGCTGCATCATTTTTTTGGAGGAGTGAAGCCTCTCACAGGAGAGGTTCTGCCCCTTCCTCTGCCCCTTTTATTTCCTCTTTGAAATTTGGAAGAGGAACTTTGTCCTTGCGATTGGTCCCAAGATAAGGACTGTCCGCCATGAGTATAGCCAGAGGAATGAGGAGCGCCATGACCCTGAAACTTTCTAGTGTTTGAGGAGCCCCACTGAACATAGGGCTCGTTTGTTAACTGGCCAAGGTATTTTAGAGTGTCGTATTCCTCCTTAGCACTCTTAAGGGTGTCTTCGACGGTCTTCCCGAACAATACATTCGGCTCAACCGGCATGTTTTGGAGGGTTGCCTGGGTTTCTAACTTAAACTCTGATTATCTGAGCCAGGTGTGGAGTTTGATGAGCACACACTCGATGAGTGTACACTGCTATGATACGTCCTTTGTTAGCTGCTGCATCAAGGTTATTTTTCAGAATGCAGTTTGATATCTGCTTGCCTTATGTAATAACAATTGAGCCCTTAGGGGTTCCAGGACGGCTTCTATTTGGCAATACAGGTCATCCCAGTTGTGGCAGCCATAACTAGCTAAACGCTTAGTGATGTTGGCTATTCTGGTTTGTTATGCCACAGAGGAGGCAACGTTTCTCCCAACTGTTTGACATCATTTCTCACCGTAATAGCATTTCTGATTGTATCTGCTTAGATTCACATGCTGTGCATATGGTTCAACATCCAGTGGTAACCACGAAGTATTGCATCTCGTCTTTCGGGGACCTAAAGGGGACGTCGGCATAGGCGTTTCTGTAACACTATCCCTATTGTGACGTGTAGCGTACCCAAAATCCCTCACGCGCCGAGGTCCTTCGGATTGTATTTTTTCTGCCATAAGGGAGCCCAAGGCTATTCTGAGTGAGTACATAAAGAGAGAAAGTAGTAAGACGTCTACGTTCCTTCCATCCGAGCTGGGAGGTAGGGTGGGCGCATTTGAATCTAAGCAGATACAATCATCAGAAATGCTATTACGGTGAGGAATGCATGTCTTCTGATGCTTGTTAATCTGCTTAGAATCACATGCTGTGCATAGACTAGCAAACAGTACCCAGAGTTGGAGGTGGGTTGTGAGAAGGAACAGTAGTGAAACGATGTCTTAATACTGCTTGTCCCACCTGAGAATCAGATCTAGAATGAGTGTCTAGGCAATAGTGTTTTGTAAAGGTGTGAACAGAACTCCAGGTTGCCGCTTTGCAAATGGACTAAAGGGGAACACTTGCAATGAATGTTATGGAAGCCCTAAGGGCAATTTTCTCTTAACAAGAGAGTAACAGTGTGATGCACTTGACAATCAACCTAGCAACAGCTGATTTAGAGACAGGATCCCCTTCTCTATCAGCTGCCACTGAAATGAAAAACTGGTGAGTCTTTCTCTGTGGTTTTGTTCTTTCCAGGTACACATCTAGTGTGTGTAGGCTTCTTTTGGTCATGCTAGTGGGACTCGGGAAGAAAGTTGGTAGTTCGATTGATTGGTTCACATGGAACTTTAGGCGCAAATCTGGGATGAGTGCGCAGAACCACCTTCTCCCTTTGGGCTGTAACAAAAGGGTCCAGAACTGAAAGGGCCTGTAGTTCGCTAACCCTTCTAAAAGAAGTGATAGCCACTAGGAAGGCTATCTTATAAGTAAGGTCTTTTAGACTTGCTTTATGCATTGGTTCAAAAGGAGACCCCATGAGTCTGGTCAAAACCACATTTAGATCCCATCCGGGAGCTGGGTTAGAAATGGGGGGGTGAATTCTCTTAACCCCTTCCATAAAAGACTTAATAACAACATGTATTTTCCACCACAACGCTCTGTTGTGACATTGTGTAGGCTGATAGAGCAGCTAGATGAACCTTTAGGGAATTAAAATCCAAACCTGAGTCGAACAAATGAGTTAGGTACAACACAATGTGTACAGGCGAGCAGTCAATGGGAATGACACTCTTAGTTTTTCACCAGATGACAAAGTGTTTCCACTTACTGGAATATGACCAACAATGGATCACATACTAACTCGCCTATTTTCATCTTTTTCCCCCCTATTTCCCCACCTACCCCTTGCCTCATTCTTTCTGGTCAATGTACCAGCCTCATAATGGATACATGCCAATAGCAATCGGTCAACTAATATCCTTTTCTAATTTGTTTTTTCTATTAATAATGCCCTCCTTTGAATTATTTTGATGACTGTTGTATTTTGATTGGCTGCTAAACTAGCCTGTACAAACCACAAACTGTGCCCTATCTCTGTGTTTGTGTTCTGGACATATCGGATGAACTAATATCAATTGTAATGTTCTGTGAATGTACAACTGCGTTGTAATTGTACAATTAACATGCAGCCTCAGAAGAAGAGCCCTCCAGCTCGAAACACGTGTCTGGCTGCCCTGCTTTACAATTAAAACCACAAACAATTGGATTTATTTGTAGTTTGTGTGCGCAGTGCGATTGCGAACAACCTTCTTGTGTACATTATACCATGTGGGCAACTTGGCAGGTTTCCCACTACATGCTTTCACCTGCAGCCCATTCAAACTAATTTAATGTAACAGCCTGTGCGCTGGTCCTCACCAGTCCCCTCCTGCCACCTCTAGTGCTTTCACTTAGTAATAGCAATAACGTGTGTTAGGTTTTCTAGCCTCCCTGAGTATGTCCATGCATCTCTGAGGGAGTTGAAGGTGACCAAACTATGACCTCAGGAGCCAGGCCGCTAAGTTCAGAGTTTGCGGGCAGGGGGCGTGGCCAAGAGGGCCATGTGAAGAGACGTGTGCTGAGGGAGCTCCTCTGATCCTGCATTGATCCTGTTATAAAAGTGCATGACTAAATGCCCGTATACGCCTACAACTCCAGGTGCGGACTTATGAACAGAGCGGCTGTGCCTGCTGAAGTTTGCAGGGATCGCAGTGGAGCCGCGACGTAGAAATTCCCAAACGAAGAAATCGTGAGCCGGACGGAAGGAGGCAAGATGGCCACCCAACAGCACGGACAAAGGAATCGGCTGACCGAAGTGCCGTGAGATGACTGCAGCGGACTGGAGGGACACGGCAGTGCTCCAGTGGAGGGCATATGCGCTCGACAGGATCCCAACACCCGCAGTGGGACAGGATGCCTTTATAACCCTTCTGAAGCGTACAACGATTAAGGAGGACCGCAAATATATGTGCATAGACTGACGGCGGTCGGAGCGTGAGAGGCCTGGAATAACCTTTCTGCGGTGGGAAACGGCTGAGTGTGGCAGGAGTTGTGAGACTTTTAGCCACAGGTTCGGCACTGTGACAGTGGAGGGGAACTGGCGGACGCCCGCGGGCAAAGAGGAACACTGGGAAGAGGAGCTGTGAGTTGGCAGTGACCGCGGTGCGGTGAAAGGCGAGACGGGCGAATAAATTTGGGAACTGTAATGTATCCACAGTAAGATACATTTAGACTCCAGGTAGCCCTTGAGACATGTGTGCAGCAGCGCTCCAGTACCACGCTGCACCGAAGCACTACAGTTTTGCGGGCGGCAGCACAAACTCCTGCAGGACAAAGCCGGAAAGGAAAAGAAGTCACCGCCGCGTGTCGGTGGACACTGTAGCAGAAAGCCCCGACACGCGATCCGACTCTACACTATCGCGGAGACGGAGGGCATGGGAGCCCTGCATACCGGCAGGAAACGAGGGAGTGATAAGGCCAACGCTGGCTGAGGTGAAAGACAGACGTGGACAAGGAAAGGTCCTTGGAGCATGCGAAGGCCACGTAACACCCGCACACAGTCAGTGTATAGATGGGAACTGCGCAATAATGACACCCGAGGTGGTGTCCCAGGATCAGGTGAAGTAGTAGGGCATTGAGTGCATAACATGCTGCATTGCAATCAGAGGGCACACTAAATAGTGCCAGTACAATCCCAAGCATAACGGGGGCACTTCCAGGGGCACAATTGCCTTGGTGACAAATGGGACTTGTCGGTGATCCGGACAGGTGACACGAAGTACCCCTGCGGAGGAATTATCTAACTACGTGGGAAAGCGCAATCCATTGCGACAAACGGGGAATAGGCCCAGGGCGCTGGGGTGAGGGTCGCCTCAGACACTAAAGACAGCAACGGACCGCCCCTCCGGAACTGCTTAACAGTAGTGCGGACGCACTGCATGAGAGGTGGCACCACCGCATCCAGGGCAAAGGCTATGGTAGATGCTCTGCACCGTGAACTGTAAGTAGGAGTAGGCGAGTCCGAGACTCCAACGGAAGGGAACTAAAGACACGTTGCATATTGGTGTGTACGAAGGCGGAGAGGGTGTTGGGCAGAGAAGGCTGGCGGAGCTTCTGAGGGTTTGTGACCCCCCCATGCTTGGATAGGGCATTGGACATTGGAACGAGGAGTGTGCCCTTCTCCCCCCGATTGTGGAGCAGTAGAAGCGGGTGGACCCACGACATACAGCTGTTGCGTCATGTCGAATAAGCCTCTCAGACAGAAGGTGAAGCAACCTACGCTGGACGATTTTGCCAGAACACCGATGGGCCCGGAAAGTGTTAGGAGCAAAGACAAGCCTCCCGCAGGTGGCATGGCCGCCGCAAGTCCAAATCAAGAGGTTCTGTCTGCAATTGCGGATTTGAAAGCAGATTTGAAAGCTGCCTGGGAGGCCAAGCTTGAAACAGTAGTGGCTTAACTGAAAACTGTGTTGGACCTTAAGGTCGGTGAAGTGCAGGAGGAGGTGAAACTACTTCGAAAGGATGTGAGGTCCCTGTCGGAGCGCACAGAGAGCCTGGAGAAAGAAGGGAGCTCGAACACAGCGGACTGCGCCACACACAAGTCAGAACTGCATGCCCTGGTGCAAAGAGTGGGCAACCTGGAGAGCAGAGCGGAGGAAGCGGAAGGGCGCGCCCGAAGGAACAACATCCGCATTGTGGGCATACCGGAGGGAAAAGAGGGCCACAACCCCACGGAGTGCATCGAAAACATGTTGTTACAGGAGATCACCGAAGGAGTTCTGTCTCAAGGATTCGCTGTGGAACGAGCGCACATGGTTTTGACGAGGAGGCCGCCGCCAGGCAATCCGCCCAGGCCAGTGATCGCCAAGATCCTTAACTATCGGGACCGGGAGAGGATTCTGGAACACTTTCGCAAAAGGTGGAACAATTAAGCGAGGGGAGGCAAATATAACAGCCTACCCGGACTACACCCTGATGGTGCAACGGAGCCGAATGAACTTCGGGGCTGTTAAGAGGAGACTGAGGGAGGCGGGGCAGAAATACATGCTACTTTACCCGGCGAAATTGAAGGTTTTTCATAAAAACAGAACTTTATTTTTCGACACCCCGGAGGATGCCATGGGATGGCTTGATACGCAGGGCTGCCCCCAGGAGCCAGATGTCCAGGCGGAAGAGATAAGTAAATAGTGATGGGAGCACAGTGAAATTGTGCGGCTTAAGACTATGCGACTTGATTATAGTCATTGAAGTGGCCTGTTCGTAGACGGGCCGGGAGTGGGATAGATAATGCATTGTTTGCACTATGGCTGTTGCTTTAGGAGGGAGCCTTTCGGGGCTAGTCCTCACACCCCCATTTAGTATTAATAGTTAAGTGGCCACTAGGGCGACTTCACCCTACTGAGCTCTGAGAGTACCAGACAGGGCTAGATGTGGGGGTGCCTGAGATGCAGGGATGGAGCTGGGCAACAGTTGGGGAGGAAGTTGTTGGGGAAGGAATGGGGGGGTGGGGGGAGGGGAGTTTGGTGTGTGTATATAGTTTTGGGGTGTTTGAGTTTAAACACGAGCCTAAAGGGAATAGCCCTAGAATTGTATCTGTATTGCGCAGTTGGATGGGGGCAGCTGGGAGGGAGGAAATGGGTATTGATGAACCATGGGGGAGCTTAAAATAGTGACATGGAATGTCAGGGGACTCAATAGCTATCTTAAACGGAACAGGGTTATGCTGTATTTGAAAAGACAAAAGATAGATATTGCATTGTTACAAGAGACGCACTTGACCCGGGAAAAACTGGAGCTGGTGAGGAGAAAGTGGAAAGGTACTGTAGTGGGGTCTTCGTACTCGGCCTATGCAAGGGGTGTGCTGGTCTGGGTGGCTCTGCACGTCCCGTTCCAACTGATGCAGGAAACGGTGGATACGGAGGGGTATTTGGCCATAGTGAGAGGGGTGGTAGAGAATAAAGAGGTGTGCATTGTAAACACGTACGCCCCTAATCAAAACACGGCGGAGTATTTCCGGACTATGTGCACCAACCTGAGCTTGTGCGTCGGTAGCCCGGTGATCTGGGGAGGGGATTTGAATTGTATGCTGAACCCCGCAGTGGACAGGTCGGTTGACAAGATGGTCAGGCCTGCCCCAGCACCTAGGGCATTGCAGTCGTTGTTAGACGACTTTGAACTGGTAGATGTGTGGAGAGCTAAGCACCCTAATGAGAGGCAGTATTCACATTACTCGGCCCCACAACAGCTACACACTAGACTTGATTATGTCTTTGCCATGTCGGATGTAATGATAGAAATTGCTCATAGAATATAAAGCGAGGGTCCTGTCGGATCACTCGCCCTTGGTCGTGGGGTGGCAATATGGCCGCCCTAGGGCACGGATTACGACGTGGCACCTCCGAGAGGAGGCGCTCAAAGACTCAGCTTTTCGGGAGGATATAAGAGAAGAAATCATTCATTATTTTGGAGGTGAATACAGGCAGCGTTGACTCGGCGGGGACACTGTGGGAGGCTTTCAAGGTGGTGGTACGGGGTGTGGCCATTGCTAAATCAAAAGGCCTGCAGGATGGGGTTCTGGCTGATTTACAAAGAGTGGAAGGCGAGTTAGAGAGAGAACTAAAACGTGAATGCATAGACACCGAGCTGGTGCTTAAACTACAGCAACAGTGCACAGAATACTGGGAAAGGCTCTGCAACCTCAATTACAGAAAGTACAGAAAGTACCCTGAGACACAACATGCGGGTGGAGATAAAACGGGCCGTCTCTTGGCGTGGCTATATAAATGTGAAACCCCGAGGCCCCCGATTAGGACAATAACCAGGGAAGATGTGGAGGTGACAGACACCCAAGAGGGAGTCAATAGGGAATTTGCGGATTACTATAGAGAGTTATATGAGTATAGAGGAGGAGGTAGCCGGGACGAAATGCTGGAAACTCTGCAAGACATTGAGTTGCCTAAGATAAGCACAGAGGAAAGAGAAGAACTAGATGCTCCAATTACGTTGGAGGAGTTTGAGGAGGTTGTTGTTAGGCAGCTACCTACTAGTAAGACTCCGGGAGCAGATGGATTAGCTAGTGAATTTTATAAAGCATATGGGGCGGAAGTGCTCCTCCCAATGTTGGAAATGCTCAATGAGGCTTTTGAGGTGGGACGGTTGCCGGAGTCGCTCAGAGAGGCGATCATAATACCGCTCCCTAAACCTAATAAACCTGGGCATAGCTGCGGATCATATAGGCAGCTGTCGATGCTGAACCAGGACAGCAAGATATTAACGGCTGTCCTGGCGAATAGACTGCAGAAAGTAATTGGCAAATTGATACACCCGGGCCAAACGGGCTATGTCCCGGACAGGAATATTACTCACAACCACAGGCGACTCCATCGGGTGATCGAATGGGGCTGTGACAATGAAGGAGAGATGGCAATCTTGTCTTTGGACGCGGTAAAAGCTTTCGACTCGGTCAGATGGGCGTGGCTGCTGGCGGCTTTGGGAGAGTATGGAATGGGGCCGGGGTACATTAGGTAGGCGGAGATGCTGTATAGTGCGCCACTGGCCAGGGTACGGACGGGTACAGTGATATCCGAGAGATGGCAACTTAGCAGGGGCACTAGACAAGGGTGCCCCTGGTCCCCGATGTTGTACATTTTGACTCTGGAGCCTCTGGCACTGTATCTGAGGCAGCAATACGATCAGATAGGTATCGAGGTTGGGGGGGGGGGGAACGGCACTTGATATCCTTGTATGCGGATGATTTGTTATTATATTTGAGATACCCGGAAGAAAACCTTCAGCATATTCTGGAGGTGATGGAAAGGTATGCGAGGTTGTCCGGTATAGCTGTGAATCCCCAAAAATCTAGCATTTTCCCTCTGGGCAGTTATAAAGGCATCCCTGTGGAAAGGTTGCCGGTGTTGCAGGTGCCGTGGACTGTGGGCTCTTTCCGCTACCTGGGAATAGATTTGTGCCATACGGCGGAGGAGGAACACAGGTGTAATACCGAGATGGCCGTTAAAATGCATGAGATTTTGGGAGAAGTTGCCCTTAGCGATGATGGGACAGGGAGTGATGCTTAAGATGGTGGTTCTGCCTAGGCTCCTGCACTATTTTAGCAATATTCCACATATGATTCCTAAGAGGTTTTTTGTTCAATTAAATGGTGTGTGTAGAGACTTTCTGTGGCATGGTACCCGAAACAGAGTAGCGCTCTGGAAGTTGCAGAACTTTCACGAAAAAGGGGGCATCAAGCTACCTAATTTTGAGGCCTATTATTTAGCAAGTCAATTACAGTTTGTGGCCAAATGGCTCTCCGATGAAGCGACCCCGGAATTTAGATTGTTCGGGCATGACTGTGCCCCGTTTTACTTGAAAGAAATGATCTGGTTGCCGGAGTCAGAAATAAGGGAGTACCCGGGGATGATGAGGCTTGGGTGGAAAATGTGGCGACGAGCATGTATAATAAAGGGGGACCCACTCCCGTGTTCCCCGCAGGTACCTCTGGTTGCTTTGGCGGGAGGAGATTAGCAACTGAGGGTGATTATCAGAACCTATTGGGAGTCAGTGGGACTGGCAACGTTGGGTGATGTATGGCAAGAGGGGGCCATCAGGGAGTTTGAAGGACTGAGAGGAGGCGGGGCTACCTGGGGGCCAATATGTTACGTATCACAGGCTGGTGCGGAAGATTCGGATAACGTGGCCTGAGACAGTTCTGGCGGAGGAACCGGACGCCATTATGGCGGTGATATATGACAACTGAGGGGGGGACATGAAATCTCTAGATTGTATGAGATGGTAATGACTAAGGTTGGAAAAGAATTGACACATTTGAGATTGGATTGGGAAACCGAGGTGGGAGCCCAAATGGAAGATGGGATGTGGGAGCGGGCCCTGGGAATGCCAGATTGCAGCAAATACAGTTGTACGTAATGCACAGAGCATATATGACCCCGCTGAGGATATCTAAATTCCAGAATGCTGGGAGACAGGCGTGCCCCAAGTGTGATGAGGAGAATGCTGATATGACATGTTCTGGGCGTGCCCAGTGATCGAGGGGTTCTGGAGAAAAGTTTCACAAAAGCTAGCAGAGAAAGGGGTCACGCTTGCCGTTGATACGGCTTGGGCCTGCTTGTTGGGAGGGTTTCCTAGGCAACGGAAGCTGAAGCATGTTGGGAAACTGAAAGATTTAGCGTACGTGCTTGCAAAACGAAGGATAGCTATGGGATGGAAAAAGTGTCGTAAGCCACAGGTGGAGGTGTGGTGGAAAGATTTACAGAAATGGGCGGAGGCTGAACCGGTGGTGTGGCAGAAGGCAAGTTGCATGTCTTGGGAGGAGAAAGTGGGTAGCCTGATGGCGTGGAAAACATTGATATCTGGCCTATTTGGAACAATGTCAGATCCAGAGGAATCTGATGATAATGCCGCCCATCCATGTGTGGCAGATACTGGGTGTGAAGGATAAACAGGCTCGCGAAGGGGGGGAGGGGGGGGTGGGAGTAGGGGGGCAGTGAATAAAGACCAATTGATGTTAAATGTAATGATGGTGGATCGCAATGCGTGTTTGGTTTGTATTGTTGGTTGTATTGAAAAATTAATAAGTTCAGAGTTTGCGGGCATGGGTGTAGTGTTTCCCCTCTGTCCTGAGACAACATGTACGGGCAGGGTAGTCTCGCAGGGGGCGAGGGGGGACGGACATTTCCATTAGATGAGCGAACCAGGGATGGTGGGCCCACATGGGGGCCACCAGAATCATGGCAACCGGTTCCTAGTGCATCTTGTGAACTATCTTGTTGAGTAGGGGGGTTGGTTTGGGGGGGGGGAGAGCTGGCTTAACGTAGACAAATTTCCCTCACCATGTTATCCAGAGTACTTTCCCCTTGGAGCGGTTCTGGGGGTTCCTGGAAGCGTAGTCTTGGCATTGGGCATTCTCCTGAGTTGCGAACAGGCAGAAATCTGGGATGCCCCATTCTGCGAAGACGCTGGAGACTATGTCTTCGTGTAGACGCCATTCGTATTCTACGGGCAGTGGGAAATCTCGGCTGAGCACGTCCGCCAGAAGAATGAGTTCTCCTGGAACGTGTTGGGACAGTAGGAACATCTTGTGTTTGAGAGCCCACATCCGAATGTTCTGGAACAGCCTGGTTAGCCCTGGAGAGTGTGTGCCCCACTGTTTGTTTAGGTAATACATGGCTGTAGTGCTGTCAGGATCAGAACTGTCCTCCCCTGTAGCTGTGTTTGAAAGGCTTTCAGTGCTTTGAACACCGTTAGCAGCTCCAACAGATTTATATGGTTGCATGCTACTTGTGGGGACCACACTCCATGCGCTGTCTGCTGAAGCAGGTGAGGGCCCCACCCCGTGAGAGATGCGCCTGTCGTGAGAGTGGCTTCTACTGCAGGGGTAGTGAAGGTTTTCCCTCAACCACCACTGCAGGGAAAGAACAAGGGCTGGCAAGACAACTATCAGATCTTCCCATTATCTGCTGGCCTGGCACCACTGGCTGTTGAGCCACTCTGGCATGGGACGCATGCACAGCCGCTGGTGGGGAACTGTAAATGCATGACGCCATTATACCTAGCAAGCCAATGGCCTTGCGTACCGTCACTTACCGACTGGCTACATATTGAGGGATCTGAGAAAGCATGTTCTGAACCCTCTCGGGGGGGAAGACTAGGATTCGAGCCCCTAGAAATTGCTTGAATTCACTGGGTCTAAGCTGGATTTCTTCTCGTTGATGGAGAATCCCAGATTGAACAGGAGGTCTATTGTCTTCTGAGTATTCGTAAGAGTTCCTTGTTATGAGCCAGTCGTCGAGGTAAGGGTAAACCAGGACAGATAGTCTGCACAGGTATGCCGCTGCTACTGCCAGCACCTTTGTAAACACCCTTGGTGCCAAAGCAATGCCGAAGGGGAGGACTTTGAATTGATAGTGCTTTTCCTCTATAACGAACCTTAGATATTTTCTGTGCGCTGGCAACATTGAAATATGAAAGTATGCATCTTTCATGTGCAGTGTTGCCATGTCATCCCCTGCTTCAACAGTGGGATTACTTCCTGCAGAGTTACCATACAAAACATTTGAGGTTTTTACAAATTTGTTTGCTGGGTGCAGGTCTAGTACAGCGCGCGTGGTGAGGTCCTTTTTAAGTACATTGAATCAATACCCTTGTTTACCTGTAGAATAGTGACGGCTTCTATGGCGTCCTTTTCCAGCAGTGCTTCCACGTCTTGTTTCAGGATACGCAGATGGTCTGGCGTCAGGCGTCTTGTCTTGGGCGGTCTGAATTGTAGGGAGTCGGGCGAATTCCACACAGTACCCGTGGGCAATCGTCTTTAAAAGCCCATGTCTGAAGTAACTCCCTCCCATGCCGAAAGGAAAGATGTTAAGCGCCCACCAACCGGAGTGACATGGGAGGGGACCGGAATCCGTAATTAATTTCTGACCAGAGGCTGTGGCTCCCCTGTAGTTGGGGCCTCTGCCTCTACCCTTCCCGCGCCGCTAAACCCTAGGTGGATAGTTGGCGGGGGTGCTGGATGCCTGCCCGGAGTTCCAGTTGTTAACCGCATTGTACATGTTCTGTGTGGAACGGGATTGGCCTCGAAAGAACCGACGGGAACTGCTTCCCCTCTGGGGGGAGGGCTTCTGAGTGATTTGTTGGAGAATTAAGAGTCTCATGCTCTTTTTTGGCAGTCTCTAGAGCCTCGTCGACTGCTTTACCAAATAGGTTTGATTCCTCGATAGGTTTATTTATAAGGGCTGCTTGGGTCTCCGGCTTGAAGCCCGGTTTCGGAGCCAAGTGTGCCGTTTGGATCAGGGTGTTCTGAGCTAGGGACATTCCTGCCGCCATTGCAGTATCCAGAGTGTTTATTACATTTGTGTTGACCTGCCTGCCCTCGGCCACGATAGCGAGTAATTTAGTTCTTGCGGGTTCAGGCACTTCCTGGAGACCTTCTTGTATAAGGTTCCACTGCGCATCGGCATAGCTGGCAAGCAATGTGGTGTTTGCTATGCGCGTGGTAAAGGCAGCTGCTGTGGTAATAGGTTTACCCAAGGCATATCATTTTTTTTGACTGCTTATCGGGAGGTGTCTCTCCCGTAGCAAGGGGTACTCCCGCCAGTTTCCAGGTGGTGGTAAACACTAGGGAATCGGGGGTGGCATGGCTTTTAATTTATTGAGGGTCAGTAGGCGATGGCTGAAATCATTTTTCCACCCTTGGATTTACCGTCCTTGTTTGGGCTGGGGTGACAAGAGAAGAAGCCAATCTCATTTCAATGGAGTTAAGGAGAGGAATGGCTTGACTGGAGGGGTGTTTTTCTTTAAGAATGTCCTCCACAGAATCTTATTCAGGTATGGCTTCTTGGGTGGCGATCCGAAAGTAATCGGCAGCCTTCCTTAAAATGGCATTAAAGGCCATCTGATCGTCTATTCGTGAAGCCTGGCGGGCCGGAAGGAGGGGAGTCCACACACAGGACCTCTGTGTCCTGATTGCAATTAGTGAGTGCCCATGGCTCCGTCTCAACTTGATGAGTGTCCTCCCAGTTGTCCGTGGCATCTGCCTGGTCATTCGCATTGTAGTCTTGTAGTAAAGTAGTATCTTCTTCCTCATCATAAATGTCTTGATTTGTGTCCATTTGAATTTCATCTTCAGGGTGGATAGAAGTGAACTGGTCCCGAGAAGATTCTAAATTTCCAGGAAACCTTAAGGTTGATACAGAAAGAGGATCCTCCCGAGGTCTCTTGGGTGTAGGGTGCTCTGAAAGTGACAATCCTTTCCAAGCAGTCCATGCACCCTTCACATTTTTCCCTGGTCCATTTAGACAAACCAGAAGGTGCAAAAGGTTAAAAAATCTTCATTTTCTTGTCTTTGGCGTCGAAATTTATTACTAATAGTGCTAGACAAAGGCTCCTGACTGTCTTCATAGTCTTCGCGAGCATTGGGGGTGCTGTGGCATGTCTTTAGACGTGTCCGTGGCATGCTCTTTGCGTTTCGTCCACTCCTTAGGAACCAACCCCACTGCCGAAGTAATCCTCGCGATGCTTTTGGCGATGTTCTGCGAATCGGGGCGTGCCATACGACTAGGAGGCCTAGCAGTAGATTTTTCTCCTACCATTTGATTAGGAGGCCTAGCAGTAGATTTTTGTCCTACCGGGGCCATAAGGGGGCGCCAGAGCATCAATTGAGTGCACTTCGATGGCCAAATGTGAATTGGAGGTAGCGCCCTTAAGTTTCGAAGGCCCAGTCGCAAGACGCTGCTGCGGATGCAGGGAAGGCTGTTGATTTTCAAGATCAGAGGATTCCGTCAAAATTTTCGGAGGTCTTGTTGGCTCTTTCACCCATTTCGACGAAACCGTCGAAACCAGGGAAGGGGTTGTGTGTTTAGTGTGTGTCTTTTGTACGCCCCTGTCGCCGGGTGTTGTCCCCGTAGTGTGACTTGCATCTGGCCAGAACTAGAGGGGAAAGAGGAGAGACACAGCGAAAGATAACACCACACCAACCCCATTCTCCCTACTGTGTAGGCCGGGGAAATAACCGACAAAGTCGGTAAACAAGGATAAAAAATTTCTCTTATGAAGAGCTTCACATTGGGGCGACCAGTCATCTGTGCGGAAAAAAACAATCTGAGGGAGCTAGGCGCATTATGTCCCCAAAAGACAAGATGCAATACTCTGCGGTAACCAATGGATGTCGGACCATAAGTACAGTGTGTGATTCTAAGTAGATTAACAAGCATCAGAAACATCGTTTTGGTTTTTTGCTTTCCTTGTCTGGCTGGGCCCCTGCCAACGCCAGCAGAGGGCCTGCTCTCTTTCTGGAAGTGGCGACTACTAAAGAATCAGGTTTAAGCTGACTCCTAATATACAGAGGGTCAGTGGGCGCTGGTCGTAATAGTTTCTATTCTGGGGTTGACAGCCCTTGAGACCACACGCTAGTAGGCATGTCTGGGTGCGTCTTTGTACGGGCTGCAGGAGCGGAATAAACTGGGTTGCAGAATTGTTTTGTCTCCCAGGATGTCTTCCACAAAGTCTTTGTCGACCTGTGCTTCCAGAGTGTTTATGTTAAAATGTTGTGCAGCCTTTAGTAGCAGTTCATTGTATTGTGGTTGAACTGGAGAATCTGCTACTGGCTGGTCCTGATGGTCCGGCGACTGGATTACGTAAATATCACCGTCATAGAATCTGTCTTGGACTGGACTACAAAGGACCCCTTGAGACCCTGGGTCTTGTGACCTTGAGCGATCATAATAGTACATGTCCTGAGAGGGGACTTGGTATGTTGAGGCCGTGGTGACTAGAGCAGAGGTGCTAGGCTGTGGCTCAAGACCAGCTTTTTTGGCAGGGGGCTGTTGTCATGGGGCCCATGCCTGTGAGGCATCTCTAAGCTGATGATACTC
Organism: Ambystoma mexicanum; assembly: GCF_040938575.1. Classification (NCBI taxonomy): domain Eukaryota; kingdom Metazoa; phylum Chordata; class Amphibia; order Caudata; family Ambystomatidae; genus Ambystoma; species Ambystoma mexicanum. Next base: position 648,273,389 of record NC_090923.1, read on the forward strand.
CGCTCTTTCTATCCTTTTCGTCTTTCATGCCCGATTTTCACCACACTACCTCAACATGTCTTTCTGCCATCAAATCCTGGACGACCTCCCGTTTCCTTACCTTAAATGCTGGAAGACTGAAGTCTTATTCTTTCCTGCTAACACTCTCCTAACACAGTCTCCTCTTCCTATTTCTTTTCCTCCCTCCAGTCTATCTCTCCCACTGCTCGTAATCTTGGTCTCTATTTCGACTCCAATCTTTTTGCTCATCATATCTTACATCTTGCTCCTGTCGATTTAATCTTTATAATATTCGTAGAGTCCGCACTTCTTACTTTTCAAGCTCCAAAAATTCTCATCTCTTCGTAATCTTCTCTCACCAATTTTACTGTTCTGTTACGTTCTTTGGTCTTCCCTGTACACTTCTCGCTCCCCTTAAATCAATTTACCCTTCTTCTATTTGTTCACTCTGTCTTCTTTCTTATCGGGAGTCGATCTCTTCGTCTCTTGCCTCACTTGGCTGACTGTCATTCTATTCCAAGCTTAAATGTAACTTTCTTTGCCTAGCTTTTAAATCTTGACAGACTTGCCCCGCTATCTTGCTTCTCTGCTTTCATTTTATAATCCTTCACGCACTCTCCGTTCTTCTGGTCTCTTCAGGCTGAATGTTCCCCGTCCCCCTTGTGCCCAGTCCCGCTTTCGTTCATTTCAGCTTCTTGCTCCTCTTCATTGGAGCATGCTCCCTCGGTCTCTCCGCGCCATCATTTCTTACTCTTTGTTCCGTTCCTCCCTAAAAACTTACCTGCTTCAGTCTTCTGATTGATTGTTGCCAGCAGTATTTGAATGTTGATTTGCATTGCTGAGTTTATGTATCGTTGATTTTCTTATTTAAAGTGCTTTGGACAAAGGCGCTATATAAAAGCACATTAAAAATACAAATAGTTGATCTGGGTGCCTGTCCATAAAGTCCAGAAAACTGGACAGCCTCCTTAAAATAGTATTAAATTATTCAGGCGCATAATCACATGAAGGTGGAAAGCCTGACGTGACAGGGGTGGCTTGGGAGGGAGTCTGCTCTTTGTGGCGCATAGCCCCTGAGAGAGAGTCTAGCAGGGATCGGGGGGTCTTTGGTTGGGGTTCATAGCCAGTGTTTTCTTGAGGGACGTCGAAAATCCTTTCGCCGCCTGTTCTTCAGCATGCAAAAGGAGGGCCTTTTTGTGTGCGGTGTCCGAACCGACCTCCAGGTCCAGTTTCGGAGGCCTGTCATGTGACGAAAGCATATGCGTATGCAATGGCCCAGAGGACAGTGAAGAACCTGAGGCTTCCTCCGTGGACACTGCATGGGCTTCGACACTCGTACTGTCGAAAGTCAGCCGTGGGGTATGGGTTTGGTGTTCTTGGGCTTGTGTGCTCTGGCCCCCGGGTGACTTCGCTGGCCTGCTTATTGGCATCAGGGGCTCGCACATGGGGTTCCGATGATCCCTGCTCACCTTCGGCAGCACTCATGATCACGATACTGCCTTCGCTGGAGTCTTCGGTCACTGTAGTGGAGGTTTCGGCCTGCATGGCATGGGCGACCCAGTGTTTGGTGCGCTGATCCTTTAAAGTTTTAGGTCGAAAAAGTTCACAAGATTGACAAACTTTTTCGGGGTGGTCCCTCAGAAGACAGTAATTGCATACTCGGTGCGTGAAACCGGGAAAGGGGGTGACAGAATATGCATTCTCTAAAGAGATTAGTATGACGACTCCCTACTGTAATGGGCCGAAACCCGAAGAGGCCTGTGTAGGCTGCGTGTGGTCGTCAATCAGTCAATTCGTCGACGATGAGGTTGTTCGTCGAAAGCCGTCGAGCAGTCTGTTGGCCGTGCGGCAAAGCGAACAATAAGGAAAGAAAGTCTACAGTTAAACTTTCAACTAATTAAAGGCATCAGCCTGGGAGAGAACTCTGCATTTACTACCGACTTCGATGGCGGGAAAAAACTGATTCTGAGGGACCTCGACGCATGAAGGACCATGGGTACAGTACATGTTACACAAGGGATAGTATTACTAACACGCCCTGTCAACGTCAGTTTTTGATTTTCAAAAACAAATCTTGTAATACTCTGCGACTACCACTAGATGTCAGACTATGCAGGGCATTTGATCTAAGCAGATCCACAATCTCCAGAAATTAAATAGATGAACAAGTTACTTCTTACCTTTTAATGTTCTTTCGATGGGATGTTCCTCCGACGTATTCCTCATCTTAGATATCTCCTTCCAGCTCTGCTGGCCTCGGAAATTTTTTTCTCTACAGGGCGCTGCGCGTCGACGTCCTCCGAATCGATGTCCCTCGACAGCCGCCGTATCGACGTCATCCTGCCTATAAAGGCCGCGCGCAGCGTCCGTTGCTCAGTTCCGTTTTGTAGCCCACAATAATACTTTCTGGACTAACTAATCACCCTGAAGGAGCGTAAGCTGCAACAACAAAGGAAGTAGAACTGCGGGGATGGATGGGAGGGTCGATGAGGAATACGTCGGAGGAACACCCCGTCGAAAGAACGTTACAAGGTAAGAAGAAACTTGTTCTTCGAAGGGATTGTGTCCTCCAATGTATTCCTCATCTTAGATAGGCTCCCATAGCAGTATTCTATTATCGGAGGAGGGAGTACTGACTTCACGCTGTCTTCTATTGATGAATAGAATGCAGTACAGCCCTTCCAAACCTAGTCTCTTGACTGGAGGAGGAATCCAGATTGTAAAAACGTGTAAAGGTATGGACAGACGACCATGTAGCGGCCGCACATATGTCTTTAACCGGCACGCCTCTTTTGAGGGCCGATGAAGCTGCAATACCTCTGGTCGAATGAGCCCTAAGGTTTTGAGGGGGCTCTTTCCCTGCCAGTTTATAACATTCCAGAATGGCTAGAATGATCCATCTGGAAATGGTCTGCCTAGTTATTGGTAACCCCAGCTTGTGACCTGTGTAACCTACAAACAGCTGGTCTGCCTGTCTTATCCTGGCTAGTCTACTAATGTAAAAACTTAAAGCCCTCCTAGGGTCTAGCCTGTGTAACCTCTCTTCCTCTTTCCCCGGGGGAGGAGGAGGATAGAAAGATGGTAGGGTAATCTTCTGAGTGATATGGAATTCAGAAACCACCTTTGGGAGGAAATTAGGCTTCACGTGCAGGACAACTTTGTCTTTGTGAAATATTGTATGAGGGGGTTTACAAGAAAGAGCTTGTAATTCGCTCACCCTTCTAGCAGATGTAAGTGCTATTAATAAAACAGTCTTAAGGGTAAGGAATCTTAACGAACAAGAATGGAGAGGTTCGAAAGGTGTACCCATCAGGAAAGTTAGTACCAAGTTTAAATCCCATAGGGGAACTTGGAATGGTCTTGGGGGATAAACATTGGTTAACCCCTTTAGAAACTGTATTACCAAGGGTAATTTGAAATAGGATGGTTCTTCCGCAGTACGCTTAAAGATGGACAGCGCTGCGAGATAGCCCTTAAAGGTGCCAACTTGAAGGCCTGAATTTGGCAAATATAGTAGGAAGGACAAAACCATTGGTGTACCACATGAAAAAGGGTCGATATTCTGTTCTCTACACCAGCTGCAAAATCTGTTCCAACGGCAGCGGTATAAAGACTTTGTTGCTGGCCTCCTTGCCGAAAGCAACACCTCCATAACATCATCAGGGAGGTCCCAATCCTTGTACCTCAGCCTTTCAGAAGCCAAGCGTGAAGGTTGAGGGTTTTGATGTCTGGATGGAGAACCTGACCTCCCTTCTGTGAGAGTAGGTTCTCTCTGAGTGGGAGTCGAATTGGAGGGCAGATGGACAAGTCTAGAAGGTCCGGGTACCACGTTCTCCTGGCCCAATCCCGGGCAATTAGGATCATGGTTCGCCGGAATCTTCTCAACCTCCTGATCATTTGAGGAATGACAGGGACCGGTGGGAACGCGTACAGAAGCGGAAACTCCCAGTCCACTATGAACGCGTCTCCCAGAGCTCCTCTCGGGGGAAATTCCCTTGAGCAGAACAGGTCGCATTTCCTGTTTAGGCTGGTGGCGAACACATCTACCTGAGGGGTTCCCCAAAGGGCGAAGATCTCTTGAAGGACTTCCTGAGCTAGCTCCCACTCGTGGGAGACTGTGTTCTGCCTGCTCAGAGCGTCCGCTGTCAAGTTCTTCTCTCCGGCTAGGTGAACTGCCGATAGAGAGATTCCTTCTTGGATTGCCCAAAACCAGAGCTGCATCGCCTCTCTGCACAGGGGTAGTGATCCTACGCCTCCTCTTTTGTTGAGGTAATGCATGGCCACCGTGTTGTCCGTCATTATCAGGACGTTCTTCCCTTGTACAGCTGGCAGGAACGCCTTCAGCGCAAGTCTGATGGCTCTCAGCTCTAACTGGTTGATGTGTAGTCTGGACTCTGATGGAGACCAACGACTGCTGATGGTCAAGTCGTTAGCGTGGGCTCCCCACCCCGTGAGTGAGGCATCCGTGACTACTGTTATCTCCGGCCAGGGTTGCCAAAACTGTTCTCCTTTCAGAATGTTCTCCTGACAGGCCCACCACTGAAGGTCTAGAGCCACCCTGCCGGGAACCTGAAGAAGATCTGTCATTCTCCCTGAGAATTGTGACCACTGAGTCCTCAGTGCCCACTGGAGGGATCTCATTCTCAGGCGAGCCTATGGCACTAGGAAAATGCAGGATGCCATGAGGCCTAGCAACCTCAAAAAGTCGAAGGCTGGGAGACGTTGGGCATGCTGGAACTTGGTAACCATCTGTAGAATATCTTGAGCCCTCAACTCTGATGGCGAGGCTTTTCCCAGGGAAGTATCCAGGATCGCTCCTATGAACTGGAGTCTCTGCGATGGTATCATTTGTGACTTCTTTAAATTGAGGGAGAAGCCCAGTCTGTGAAGGAAGTGGCACACGTGATTTAGCTGGATCTGAGCTTGTTCCGGAGAAACAGCCCTGATCAACCAATCGTCCAGGTAGGGGTAGACGTGAATCCCTTCCCTCCTTAGACTTGCAGCCACTACCGACATTAACTTGGTGAAGACCCTCGGGGCGGAGGTCAGCCCAAATGGCAGCACTCGATAGTGAGAGTTGCCAATTGCGAACCTCAGGTATTTCCTGTGTTTGAGATGGATAGGCACATGGAAATAAGCGTCCTGAAGGTCCAGAGATACCAACCAGTCCTGGAACTGAAGGGCCTGGAGGATCTGAGAAAGAGTGACCATCTTGAATTTGTCCAAGATGGGTCTCAGTCCTCCGTCTTTCTTTGGAATGAGAAAGTAAGGGGAGTACCAGCCCTTGTTCCTCTCTGCTACAGGTACCGGTTCTAAGGTCCCAAATTTCCTGCAAGAGGAGCGGATCTGGAGCTTTCTGAGAGCTGATCCCCGGTGGATGACTGAGGTATACGTAGGAAAGGCAGGCAGTAACCTTGGGCAACTGTTTCCAATGCCCAAGCATCTGACGTGACAGCCTGCCATACCGCCAGATGTTGAGTCAACCTGCCTCCTACAGGTGTCCTGTGAGGGAAGTCCTCAGAGTGGTTTTGGGGCGGCTGATGCAGATGCCGATGGTAAAGAGGCACCTGCTGTTGCTGCGGCTTTTGAATATCTACCCCGTCCACCTCGGGTAGTTCTTCTTTGACCCCTTTTAGCCGGTCGTCCTCTACCTCTTCCGAATGCGGAGTAGAAGCGAAAGGACTTGCCCCTCGCAGAGGTTCCTGTGGGACGAAAAGGAGTCTGACAGATTGCAGCTCCTAGGGATTTTGCTGCTGCTTTTGAAGTTTGCAGTTTCTCTAAACTGTCATCCGCCTTTTTCCCGAACAAAGAAGAGCCATCGAATGGCATGTTCAAGAGCCTGGCTTGCACATCTGGGGCAAAACCAGACTTTCTTAACCAAGCGAATCTCCTGGTTGATGTACTTGCCGCCATTGCTCTGCTGATACTGTCAGCCGAATCAATGCCCGTCTGGAGGGATTCGCACATAGCGTCTTTACCGTCCTGTATAATATTCAGGAACGCATCCCTTTCTTCTCCCTCCGGGATGCAGTCAGCCGCTGTAGAAGCACACTCCCAAAGTGTATGGCTGAACCTAGCAAGGGTGCAAGTAGCATTAACAGATTTTAACGCCATGCTACATGCTGAAAAGACTTTCTTTCCCATAGCATCATATTTTTTTATCGTCCCTGTCCTGTGGGACAGTAGGATAAGCCGTCTTGACATCGGTAGAGGATGCTGCCTGTACCACCAGACTTTCTGGGGATGGGTGTTTAGACAAAAACTCTGGGTCTGTAGAAGATACCCTGTACTTTGTAGACAGTTTTTTATTTACTGCTGGTACTACATCTGGGGTTTCCCAGTTTGTCATGATCTTTCTCTGAAGAGCTTTATGAAAAGGCACCACAGGATCCTCCTGTGGGCCTTTGTCAAGAATATCTGTGAGGTCATCTTGTTGGAAAGATTGTGAAGGTGCAGACCACCCCATGAACTCTGTGATCCTGGCCATTAAGGCTCTGTAGGGGGTTTCAGCATGCTCCCCTGGGTCTGGCTTAGCAAACTCCACCTCAGGGGAAGTGTCTAACCCACTTGCCTCATGTAAGGAATCATGAAGATCCTTTAACCTGCGCTCTTCAGAGGAAAATTCCTCTCTAACTGGGGTTACAGGTCCCTGTAACTCAAATGTGTCTTCCTGTTCAGACAATTCACCCTCTTCCAAAATTGAGGATATAGTTCTCAATTGTTCTGAACTCATAAAGGGAGTAAATCCCATTTCCAAGGCAGAGGGTGCCGGACTTGTCATTATCTGACTCGAAAACATCGATGTCGTCGACGCCGAAGGCTTCGAGCGTGGCGTCGAAAACAAAGGCGGAGGCCTCGAAGACCTCGACAGAATTGGAATTCTACTCGACAATCTCGAAGCCATCGACGTCGAGGACCTGGGGATAGTCACTGGATGTGTGGTAACCATGACTTTTCTTGGCGTCGAAGCTGGCGTCGAGTCAACAGACCAGTGTGTCGAAGGTCCCTTCGACAACGGCGTCGAAGACATCGACCTCGACGGAACCCTCGTCGACGGCGCCGACGGAACCTTCGAGGAAGGTTTGGAGGTCATAGTCCTACTCGAGGGTTCGAGACGCGCTCGAGAGGTTTCCTTCGCCGGGTACTGCGTTTTTTTCTTCGGGTCTTTCGGCCAGGGCATCGCTCTCGGCAGTCTTCGAGGGGGTCGAGGCCGCTTTCTCGAAGACGCTCATCATATTTTTTCGGAATTCCTCCCATTCAGCCCGGGAACTATGTTTCGTGGGGCAAGGGATTCTTTTTGGCGAAACAGAGGAAGACGGAGAAGGGGATCTTCGACGTCTCCTCTTCGAGTGCTTCGATCTCGAGGAGTGACGAGACCCACTCCGAGACTTGGAGCGCGAATGGTGACGAGGAGACGAATGTCTCGACTTCGTCGACGAAGAAGAAGCTTTAAAAGTCTTACCTTTCTCCAGCTTCTCCCTACGCTCCTTCAGGGCCTTAGCTGTCATGGACATACAGTCCTCGCATTCCGAACAATGGTGTTCAGCTCCCAAACACCACAGACAAACTCTGTGAGGATCGGTCAACGATATATTTTTCCCACAATCTCGACATTTCTTGAAGCCGGATCGAGGAGTTGTCAGTTCCGACGAGGAAGCCATCGAGTACGGATCGAATAACTCGAGGTAAATAGGATTAATCTGACTAAGAACTGAGCAACGGTATTCCGAGGCACTGAGTAAGCGCAGAAAAATGGAACTGAGAAACGGAGCGCGGCCTTTATAGGCAGGATGACGTTGACGTCGATACAGCGGCTGTCGAGGGACATCAACTCGGAGGACGTCGACGCGCAGCGCCCTCTAGAGAAAAAATTTTCCGAGGCCAGCAGAGCTGGAAGGAGATATCTAAGATGAGGAATACGTCGGAGGACACAATCCCATTTAAATATATTTTACTAGTGCCTTGTACCGAAGGAGCGGCTCCTGCTCAGTGGTTTCTGTCATATACCAAGGAAATGCATTTAGATCCTCCTCATCAGCCATTTCGATCCCTGGCACTGAACTCAAATGTTAAATTGAAACATGAAAGTGGCCAAAAATCGAACAAACTTGTAGCCAGCAAGATCACACACTTTCCTGTACAAAACGAGCATTTTAAGTCTGTGGAAATGGCCTCCAAATAAAGCACAAATAAAAAAAACCAAACTGATATCAGCATAGGGGTCAGAAAGAAAAACAAAAATTAAGCACTGTGTGGTAGTAAAGTCACTTGCTCAACATGATATAGTGAGTAGGTGGTGGTGAAAGGATGCACACCTGGGCTTCCAGGTTTCACTGCTTTGTGCGCCAAACACTGGGAAGAACTATAGGTGCTATGAAGAAGACTTTTTCATGGTCCCCACACATCATACCGAATCAGGCCTGCCGTTGGCATCTTTGAGCTCCAGATAAGGTTTCTTTTTCACTCGATTCAAATCTTCATGCAAGCCATCAAGAAGAAATGCTAAAAGCTCCTGAGAATCTTGCTGCTGATACCCAGAGAACTGAGGCGCAAATCGTCCAACATGTGTCTGAAACAAAATGAAAAATAAAAGTCACCACAACCAATCTACACAAACTGTAAGATTCTCTCATAAACCCAATGTCATTTTTCATAATTTACAAAATGAGTAATGGATCAATTGATTTCAAGTACGTTTTTTTGTTGATTGTTTAAAATCACATTCAGTTATTCATTCCCTTACCAATAATTCAGGGATAATTTAATATACATGTAGCATTTCTCTAGCATGGTACCCTGGATAAAAATCGATTTATATACATACATTTGGTAGGAATAAAGCAAGCAAAACAGCATTTCCAGGTATGATGTATGGGAACTATCATACCAGACAGACCAAAGGGCCCACCAGGAAGTCACTTAATGTTACTGTAGATTATTAGGGAATCTTTACATTGTTGGAAAAAGTAAAGGGGATGGAGTAAAACTCAGTTGTCAGGATCCATCAAATGGTCAGATCCAACAAAGTTCTAAATGAACTAAAAATTTAAGGTAATTAAAATTCTGAATGGCTTCCAGCCTTTCTGGGCTCATCCCGTGGTTCACTTCCTGGGTTCAGCCCTTACCTGCCGTCGCCTCCACACCCCCAGCAACCAGGCGGGGCATTATTCTGAGCACTGCCAGAATCTGCTGCCACAATTCCTGGCTAAAGCTCCCTAGTGCCCAAAAATTGGATTTTGGCTAAAACGAAGCCCACAACTGTGCTTTTGCACATCCCTCGCCGTGTGCTGCCATTATGACCAGCATGGTCAATGGCCGCGCCTCCCAACCCTGCCTAAGCGACAGCCACCTTCCAGCAGCAGCCTTGGCCTTGGATTGGCCACTGCCCCCTACACCCGCCCCTCGACTCCACCGACAGGCGTAAGCCGAAGGGCAAGCTAAAGGGCCTGCCTGCGGCTGTCCGCGGATGGCCGCACGGCTGCCACACCAAGGAGCCCTGAAAGTACTTTTCTGTAGTGAATGTCATTTTCTACTTCTTGATTATGCTTAGGTCCACATGACAAAACGAAGTCCTCCCGGCCAGTATTAACTTTATTGACTATCCCGTTCTACTAAGGAAATGTATGCCTTGCACTAGTACCCCCTATCCTTACTGTTTCTCCGACTGTACCGAGACCTGTTATCTACTGCCACGACCAGAGCTAAATGATTATGTTCTCAGCACTCTACTGGCCAAAGCCGCATGTGTCTCCTACCCTTTACTCCGTCCTAATCTCATGCCATTTCTACAGTATTGTGCTTATGTGCCCACCGTGTTTGAACTCTGCTACATTGAACCCAAATTCATGCTTCCCCAGGTCACTCTGCATTACTGCTTTACGATTCCCTTCCATGGGGTTACCCAGACTCATGCACCCTAGATATAGCCATCTTAGTAGGTATATATCCCCATCTGTGTACTCCTTAGCCAAAGCTGTATCTGCCTTATTTGTGTGCACCCAGCCAAAGCTGAATCTGCCTATTTCTAGGCACCTAGCCAAAGCTGAATCTGCCTATTTCTAGGCACCTAGCCAAAGCTGAATCTGCCTATTTCTAGGCACCTAGCCAAAGCTGAATATGCCTATTTCTAGGCACCTAGCCAGAGCTGAATCTGCCCGTTGGTGTGCATCCCTAGCCTTTGTCGAATCTGCCTTTCCTAGCCCTTCACCCTAGTTCTCACCTTTGCCAAGACCATGCTCACCTGGTTCACACTCATCAGGTTCCCTTTCTGTGTCATGCAAGATAGTGTACCTTGCAGCGGTAATAACTACATAGCCTTCAACAATGGCCTAGCCAAACTTGGATGCCCAAGACACTCCCACATCCCCTGCCCCACACCCTTCCTGCCAACTAGGTCACCCTTCCCACCTAGCTACCTCCAAAACCCCACCACCAAAAACAGCAACCACCCAGTTGACACCCTATCTAACATTAACTCTCATAGACCTTTGTGCCACCCTAGACCAAGTGTTCCATGTTTGACAGGGGACGCCAATCTTAGTATTAAGCCTAACCACACCAAACCTAGTACTAAGCCCGTCACAACTAAGCCCCCAGGAAACACACTCACAGTTAACCCTAACTTCACAGCCGGAACAATAGACTAGGCACCAGAGACTCCCTTATGATTAGAAAGCTTCTTGCCAAACCCCACACCAAGACTAATAAAAAGGATACAGCCTCTAACAAGCCCAAATCATACCCCCTAAAAGGAGCACCAAATGTCAGATCCCTTGTTGCCCATCCTATAGAAATTGCTGACATCATCCTAACAATCTTGACTTCCTCGCCATAATTGAAACTTGGCTACATGAGGCAGCAGGACCTTATTCAACCTTAGCTATTCCTGACAAATACTCCATCCTCAGAGCTGACAGACCCCAATGCTCGGGGAGGAGGTGTAGCTATTATCTTTAAAACCTCCCTAGACCTCAGATCAGTCACTTCCTCTCCACTAAAATCATGTGAGCACCTTACTATCAAGTTGCAAACCTCTCCCAATAGCACGATCTCCATTCACTTAATATATAGACTTCCCAGGTCATCCTGGAGCCTTTGAGGAAGACATCACCTCTCTAATAGCTGAGAACTCGAAGCCATCAGCACAAATCATCCTCCTCGGAGACTTTAACCTTGGGTACAATGACCCTAATGACTCTCCAGGCTCCTTGTTAGCTAACGCTCTAGCGGAGCATGATTTCACACAACTCAGGTCGCAACCTACTCATCAGAAAGGTAGAATCATCGATTGGATAGTTGCTCTCAATTGCAATATTACTTGCACAGCCCCTCAACCTCTTGTATGGACTGACCACCATCTCATTCCATTAGATATTAATAACAACCTACCTCCCAATAAGTGCCCTACTGCACCAGCCTGTCCGACCAGGAATAAGCGTAACATCACCGCTGAAGCACTAATACCTTTGGTCCTTCCCACTCTCAACGCACTTCCGGCCACTGCCGATTTTAACTTATTGGTCAACACCTACAACGATTCCATGACCATTGCCACTGATACCATCGCCCCATTGAAACTGTGCAAAGGAAAACCTAGAGCTCATTTGAACTCTTGGTACACCCCCGAACTCAAACTATTGAGAAAAAAGAAAGCTAAACTAGAAACACTTTGGAAAATGGCACCATATGATGAAAATAAAACCAATCTTCCTTATATAAAAATGAGATAATTTGCACCAAGAAAGAAACCTATAACATTAGGATAAATCAGGCAGGATTCTGCACCAGAGAACTTTTCGATATTCTAAAGGAATCAGAAAATCCTAATCCACCTACAGATACTTGCACGAGAAACAAACCCTGGTGCACCAGTATCCAGGACGCCCTCGCCAACAAAATCTCAGAGTTTAAAACCAAAATAGAATGTAAACGACAACTCACCAGTAGCAAATCTACCAGCCCAAGCACACCACCCCCCATTGACGCCAATTTAGGCTTCACATTCAAAAAAGTTATTATACCTGAAGTACAAACATCATAGCCTCTCTAAAACCTTCCAACTGCAAAGGGGACAGCTGCCCTGCCCAGATTGTTAAAGACGCAACCAGAGATCTATCCCCTTTTATCACCAAATTAATAAACCTGTCTTTCTCCACTAATTCAGTCCCTAGTAACTTGAAACAATCACGGGTTCTCCCACTTCGAAAAAAAAAAAAAAAAACAATCATTAGACCCGGCCATACCCACCAATTACAGACCCATTACCACGGTCCCATTTTTGCTAAAAATCCTTGACAGAGTCGCCTAACTGCAAATTCAGGACTACCTAGAGACAAACCAATTGCTAGGAATACGTCAATTTGGCTTTAGACTGCAACAAGGTTCAGAAACTGCCCTTGTTGACCTCAAAAAACAGATTGATGAAATGAAAGCTAAAGTCAACGCAGCCATCCTACTCCTTTTAGACCTCTCGGCAGCTTTCCACCTGGTTGATCACAAAATCTTCTGCAACTCACTTCTCCTCCTCTGCTGTCACATGGATACAATCCTTCCTGGATAACAGAACCATGGGGGTCTTCTCACCAGTAGCAGCTGCTGACCCCATCACATGCGGTGTACCACAAGGATCATGTGTTTCGCCCACTTTTGTACAATATATTTACAAAGCCACTCTTTGCCAAACTGGACCATCTAGGTGTCACCTACACCAATTATGCAGTTGACACCCAGATACTCCTCACCCTTTCAGGTAACTACAATGCTGACATCACCCGGATTAACAAAATATTTACCATCATTCAGGCATGGATGGCCACACACGGCCTATGCCTGAATGATGAGAAGGGTGAACTGACTAGGAGAGTTCAGTTAATAACCTACTGAAACTGAGCCCTAATTACAATAGCATGATCATCGATGGTGACACTATTCCCATCGTCAAAAGTGTGAAAACCCTTGGCCTTTATCTTGATGCCAACACTAATCTCTCCAAACAAATTAACATGACTGCCTCAGCCACTGCTTACACGGGTAAACTGATCAGGGCCTGCAGACCTCTCTTGTCCTCTAATAGCTGCCTCACCTTGGCCAGGGCTCTTATACAGTCCAAATTGGACTACTTTAACAGTCTATACCTAGGCGCAAACCAATCCATAATTAATAAACTACAGGTACTCCAAAATAACGTGTTACGAGCAGCATTAAAAATCCCGAGGCGACAGCACATCTCCTCCACAATAAGAATCGTGCAAATGGCTCTCCATACAGCAAAAAATTAAATTAAATAAATAAAATCGACCTAAAAACCATCTGTCTCACATACAAAGCCTTAAACCACCTAGCCCCCCCTTATCTCAGCAACAAATGGACCTTGAAATCTGTTGCCAGAATTACTAGATCCTCGAACATATTATGCCTAACGGTGCCCAGATTCACCTTAAAAAAAAGAGTTGGAGGATCCAGCTTCACGGTCCTTGCCTCCCAACTTTGTAACACCTTACCACTCAAGATCAAATCTATCGAGTCCTTCCAGTCATTTAGGAAACAGGTCATTAGTTGGTTACTGGACAAAAACTAGCATTTACCTTCCTCTCTCTACTATGTCCGATATGGTCTATACTGTAATTGTATTTTTTACTTACAAACTGTATAAATCTATATCTGTAAAATGTATATAATGTACTATGTAACCGTTTACCGAAGCGCCCTTTTACCTCTGGGTCTGGAGCGCTATACAAATAAATCAAACAAACGTCTGAACAAAAAGTGTCTGGCTTCTTGTGATTATCCAGGTCTTGTCTCCTTCCCAGGGATTAGGCGAGCACGCATCAATGACTGCCCTGTCTCTTTAGTTTCACTGTGCCCAGATCTCCTCCACATCTCGGCTCTTTGGAAAGCAGAGGTGCTGTACACTGATCCCATCCTTCCAATGGGATACAATTTCCTTTGGACAAGGAGTCTTTGCTTTGTCCTCTTCACCCCTCTCTCGCTTATAGGTCTGCCCACGTCGAGACCAATATGATTAGACGCCCAACAACATTACAGTAAAGAGAACTGAGCACAGCAGCTGCATTTCTTGCAAATTAATGCTTGAAGATAGTTAAGACAATGACTGTGGGCTATAGGGAAGAGTTCAAGTGTCGCGAAATTAAGGAATTCACTAGAGCACCCATCTAAAAAGGACTCCATGCCCTGCTCTTTATTTGCTGGTCAGATCCATTCAGGATTTTGACACTTAGCATGCATCTGGCATGGCAAGTGTTTCCTTGCTTCTTTGGCACAGATATTCAGACTTGCCTGACCGTGGATAACCAGCTAGGATCTCCGACGTGAAGGTAGCACACCGCTACCAGCAAGAATCCCCTTGGCCTTAGGGTATTGCTTTGATATGGGGCACGGGGGGCTGTGGGCTGCTTTATTGTAACCCAGCTGCCAGTGGGTCACTGGGCCAAGCATCTATGGCCTAGCCAAGGTGTTCAATCAGCCCACTAAAGATTCGCCTCTCCCTACCTTGATGTCTGTTCCCTGCAGGTATCTGGGATACAGCCCTCAGCATCCTCTTATGTTTCTCCCTGGGTCAGGCTTGTCCAAGGGTGTGGATCTTGGATCTCACTGTGCAAGTGATAGTGTGCCCTAGCCTCTGTATGCTCTCTGGTCTTCTCATCTCTCAAAGTCTTCCCCCTGCCTCTGGCCTTAGGTCTGCACTCGTACTTCCTTTCTCCCACACAGAGGTAATTGAGACACTTGTATAGAGTCTTCAGAACATGGGGTGAAGGGCTCCAAGGAAGCAGTTGGCATTTTCAATTCATGCCAGCAACTCTTAGTTTGAGCAGCCAGTTATCCTCTTTCCCTGGTTTGGTTGCTCCTTTGCATGTAAATGGGGTTAAACCAGGAATATTTTGAATATCTAAGACCTGCTTGCTTGCCATGTCCTTGAGGATTTAAAGTCAGCATCTTCAAAGTTTTTTAAACTTTATATATGCACGCATTCCTGCTGAATTGGGTGTTGGGCAGTGTGAGAAACCTGAAGGTGTCCCACCCCCTGGTCACCTGGGATCTGTCATCCAGGTGGCCAGGACACGGCCATCACTATTGGATCGAGATCCTGGGGGGGACCAGTACGGGAGGATCACCTGGATGAGAGGTCCTCGGGGAGTGGAAGTGGTACACCGCCAGGTGAGACGCGGTACCCCCCTCCCTACAACTCCTTTTCCCCATCCTACTCCGTAGGATAGTCAGAGGTTCTACTCCCCCCACACCACTTTTCCAACACAAACACTTTCCTACACAGTGATAGACAATGGACTAACACCACAGCCATTTACCTGACGTCCCAACACAAGGGTCAGGCAGAGTCAGGCAATTGACAGCAACTAAGCACACCTGACGGCCCTTTCCTTTCCCCACAAGGATAAAAAGGCGGAGCACAAAAGCACACTTCAAGCAAGTACGAACGCAAGAGGAAGCAGCTAATCCGGAGGCAAGACGAGGAGGGAATTACCCTTGCCCTTTTCAACCGAGACCTGAAAAGCCTCCGAAAGGGAAATCCTAAGACCGGGAAGTCCAGCTGGGGTGTGGTGCGACAGGTGTCAACGGCACATGGGGCCCTCCCACGCTGATATCCAAAGCAGGGGGAAGCACTTGCCGCTGTGGTGCCGTCCTTGACTCCCGAGACAAGAAACTCCAACAGTTTAGCACGGTGAGTCTCAGAAGACAGATAGTAAACCGAACTGTGCTGGGCCCAAGGTTGCAGGCGGCAACCTTGTAAAACAAAGAACTTGTCTAATTGAAATTTTAAAGAAACCACAGTAAAAGGTTCAGAAGCAGAGTGGTCCGGCATCACGGGGGCCCTCATTCGTAGGACTCAAGCCTTATTGGATTATATTTTGTTGAAACTATGAGAGCCAAAAGGCCGTAGAAGAGGCCGGTGGCAAATGTGCAAAGTGGTCCTACGAGGGCTGAGCAAAACCCCTCGTACACTCGAAAGTCTGACACATTGGAGCGAACTGTGAATGTGTGAAGCCTGACTGGAGGCTTAGAAAAAGTCTGACTGGAGGCTTAAGAGAAAGCCTGATTGGGGCTGGAAAACCAAGTGATGTGAATCCTGCATAGTGTTAAAACACCTATGAATAGTTAACTGGCAAATGTGAACCCGACAGAGGGATGCCTGCGAGTTGAGGGTAAACAATGCTATACCCGTGAGCATTGTGGCGACAATTGTGAACCCGGCTGAGGGATGTTCACAATGAATATGTGTTTAAAAAGGCATTGAGACTTTTGAATGATACAATTTTGAGTGAAAGGCCGTAGTGAACCCTATTCAGGGAGGCTAAAGTTGCAAAAAAGGATCAGAGCCCGGTTGAGAGGGATCCAACGGGCGAAGAGCAATCGCCCAACGTGAAAGATTACCAAAGGAAACTTTGTTTCGTTTACGGTTTATGGTTCAACAGGCCTTCTAAGGCAAGAGACTTTGCAGGAAAGAGACTTAGCCTCAGAAGGTCTGGCATTGTTTAAAGCAACTGTAACCTCGGGCTGGCAAAGGCCCAGGAGTGTGCTGTGCTCAAAGGTCCTGACTTGTTCCATGCTAAAATCATGAGGAAGGGAGACCCCAGCCATACCATCCTGACTTATTTGGTGGACACTTTTCTTGAGAACATTATCCCCCAATATTGTGTAACTTAGTTGTAAGGTGTGGCAATGTTTTTTAGTATAGGGCATTATTATTCGACTGCCTTATTATTTGATGGTCGTAGCTTGCTCCCATCTTAGACTTAGGTTTAGATTAGGCGTTTTTTTCACCCATTATACAGTTTAATAAACTCCCCATAACTGTGATCAGTTGTGTCTGTCTTTACCGTTGCCATCATGAGTTCCTTACAGCGGGGTCCGCTGTGTTCACAAAAGTAAACAGGAGGTGATGGTACCATTAAGAGTGTGAGGCAAGCACCATTTGTTCATTGTATGTTACCTTGTGTCGGGGTGTTGGCCGGTTGTTCCATTTTAAGTAACGGAAGTCACAGTTGAATATTACGGTTGTAGGCAGGGGACTTCTCCTGCTAACTTCGGAAGTCCCATCTTTAGCTTGTGCCAGGCAAAGGGCTAATGCGTTCTGAAGGGCTCTTACTAGGAAAGTGATTGGATGAAGGGAAAGTCCCTTGGTATCCAATGTGGGCATTGTCACTTATTACCCTGCACTGTACTATCCAGGCTACCCCCCACGATGTTTGATGGAATGATGTTAACGGAGGGGGCTCAGGGACTCCCCTATATAGTACCTCCGGAGGTATCATCGCTTAGCTGAAAGATTGCCCTTCCCACGAGATACCTAAAAAGGTTTTAGCAGACTGGTGTTGCCCAATATGAATCACATAAATTGCCCCTTATGCAGATGCTAAATTAGGTTTCCTGAAAATCTGGAGGTGCTAACCAGTGCCTCGGATTGAAGGAATTTTTGACATGTGGAATGTTGCCACCATGAGGAAAAAAAAGATTTCCGAATAACAGATCAAGAATGTGCTTCAATCCTTAAGAACAATGAAGAATCACGGAAAACACTTTGGCTAATTTGAACTAGGAATTTGTCTATGCACCCAAAAGCAAACTTCTGAAGTTTCAATAGGAGATCTGGGGTCACTTGTGTCGAGAAGAAACGTCCAGAGGAATCCTCACAAAAGACCATTAGCTCACAAAGGGATCAACAAATGTGCTTTAAGAACCTAGGTTTTGCTCCCTTTATCCAACGATTGAGAAATCTGTCAAGGCATAACTTTCCCTTTAACTGCTCCCACCAGGACCCACACATTCCGTTGATAGACTTTCCTAGTCAACAAATCATATACTTCCCACCCAAGCACTTGGAAAATGGTGGCTCGGAAAATTGATTCTCCCACAACTGAGCCAAACTTGCAAATCAATAGGTAAAACATTAATACTAACTCACCGTAGTGACTAACGTACTTAGTCCATAGTCCCCTTTCCTCCATACTGCATGGGCGTCCCTTGCTAGAGATTGCAGACAGAACCTTTTTCACCAGAAACCCTTTTAAATTTAGAGGCGCATGGGGGCGTGGCCCTGGGAGCATGCACTCCCTGACTCGGCCCACTGGCACCACACCTCAGTCCCCAATGATAAATCGACAATATTAAGATTGCCTGATGACACTAGTATGTTGGGAAGCAGGGAGGAACGGGGACTATGAACTAAGAGTACGTTTGTCACTACGGTGAGTAACTATTAATTACTTTTACATCCCATCCCCTTTCCTCCATACTGCATGGGTGATTACAACTAATGTAGTCCCAGGGTCGAGAGGTGGCCCTCTAAGAAACAAGCTCCTTAGAACCGCCTGTCCGAAAGCCACGTCTGACTTAGAGCCGGCATCCAAACAGCAGTGCTTGCAGAAAGCCGAAGGGGTGGCACAGGTAGCCGACCCGCTGATGACCTGCAACGGCCGTGGCTTTGACAGCATGGGCATCCATGTTAGCTGGGAGCGGCTTGTTCTGCCCCTCATAGGCCTTGATGGCCGAAACCATCCGCCTTGCTATAGAGGCCTTGGATGCCTGATAGCCGGGCCTTGACCCACCGAAGTTGACATGACCCGCCGTAGGTGACAAAGAGCGTCCGACTTGCGGAAGCTCTTCGTCTTGTCCAGATAAAATTTCAGAGCGCGTCTGACATCCAGAGAGTGCAAGACCCTTTGAGCATCGTCCTTAGGTTCGGCAAAAAACATAGGTAACAGAATCTCCTCATTTAGATGGAAGGCAGAGACTTTAGATAGGAACACAGGGTGCTTTCTCAGGACCACCTTGTCTTTGTGAAAGGTAGTATGGGGTTCTGAAGCCACCAGTGCCTGAATCTCTGACTCTACGAGCAGAGTTGAGACCACCAACAAAGCTGTTTTAAAGGTGACCAGTCTGATGTCCGGGGACGCCATTTGTTTGAAAGGCTTGTTCACCAGGGCGCCCAACATTATATTAAGATCCCACATGAAGTATGGTTTCTTGATGGGCGGATAGAGCCTGGTGAGGCCCGCCAGATGTCGTTTAACCACCGGGTTGGAAGAAGAGAAGACCTCATCCTCCAAATTCCTATAGGCCCACCAAGGCTGCCAAATAAGTGCAGCACGTCTCCATTTGAACCCCTGAGGTAGCGAAGTGTGCAGAGAAGGAGAGCACATAGTCCAATGTGCATGTATCTCCTTAAGAGTCCCAGTGACAGAACCTAGTCCATTTACTCTTGTACTGGCTCATAGTAGCCTTGCTCCTATCGCCTTGAATGTCTAGGTTAGTCTGAGACAGGCTCAGATGCTTCAGTGTGACCTGCTCAGGGACCACACTGCTAGGGCTAATTTCTGTGGAGTGGGGTGGAGGACCCTGCCCTCCTGCTGCACCAGACGACGACCTGGGCCCAGCGGCAGGTGAATGGGTGGCCTGTCCGAGAGCCTGCGAGCACCACAGTCTCGCAGGCCACCATGGAGCATCAGAATGATGCAGAGGTGACGCGATTCTCTTATTTTGCAGATCACCCTGTATACCAGGAATGTGGGAGGGAAGGCATATGCTATCATGCCGTCTGACTGTATCTGGAATGCATCGCCCAGTGAGTCGGGGGCCATGTCCCTGCCGGGATGTGAACTGATGGCACTTCTTGCTGGTCCAGGAAGCAAAAAGATCCACCTGCGGGAAACCCCCCTCACCCCCTGAATCTGCTGAAGATCCCGTGTAGGACCTGATTGTTCGATTGGCATTTGTAATTGTCCGCTCCCAGTCTGCTGAGCCTGTCCGCTTCCAGGATGGACTCGCCCGTGAGGTAGATGTTCCCCAGGGCCCATTCCCACATGCTGATCGCTAGGAGACCTGGTATCACCCTGCTTGTTGACATAGTACATGCTGGTGGAGTTGTCCGTTTGGATAAGGACAACCTTGCCCCCAGTGAGCGGAAGGAAAGGTTTGAGAGCTAGCCAGATGGCCTTCAGCTCCAGCCAGTTGATACGAGACCGCTGCTCCTGAAGGGTCCAGGCTCCATGTGCACTGTGCTTGTCCAGAGTGGTCCCCCAGGCTTCCAGGGAGGAAGGCAGGGTGGTGGTGACCTGCGGGGCAGGCTGCCGGAAGGGCCTGCCCATCCGCAGGTTACAGTCCCTGAACCACCATGT
Organism: Ambystoma mexicanum; assembly: GCF_040938575.1. NCBI lineage: Eukaryota > Metazoa > Chordata > Amphibia > Caudata > Ambystomatidae > Ambystoma > Ambystoma mexicanum. The sequence goes on from NC_090923.1 coordinate 648,293,539, forward strand.
CAGGTCCGGGTGGAGAGAACTAGGAATGCTGACAAGCTCCACTTGGGAGCCCCGCTCTGGATTCCATGAGGCTGCGAAGTGCAGCTGTAATCTCCTTATCTTGAGTCTCATGTGGGGTACGGCCAGTAAGACCGCTGCCCTGATACCCAATAAATGTTGGTACCACCAAGCCGAGGTCATTTCTCAGGTAAGAAAGCGAGTAGTGGCCCTCTTGATGACCATGATCTTGTCCTCCGAGGGGAAAAAACTCTGAGCTCGTGTTCCATATGAGGCCCAAAAAGGTCAGCCTCTATGTAGGCTGCAGCTGAGACTTATTGAGGCTGATCGAAAATCCCAGCTCGTGGAGTGTGCTCATAAGGGCGGAGGAAATGTGACGAACCACCTCCAGAGATCTCGCCCTGACGAGCCAGTCATCCAGGTACGGGTGGACGTGGTGGACCTGTGCCCTGAGGAGGGATGCCACTGCATTCATCAGTCTGGGGGCTGAGTTGAGGCCGAAGAGTAGAACCTTGTATTGGAAATGGCAGCCCATAATCCTGATCCCCAGGAAGGAGCGATGAGGCTGCCAAATTGGGATGTGTAGATCAGTGTGCTTCAGATCCAGGGAGCATATCCAGTCTCCCCTGCACAATGTCTCATCAACTAGTGCTGGTGTAACCATCTTCAATTTCTGAAGAGGAAGGGAGAGGTTGAGGGTGGAGAGGTCCAAAAACTCTCAGGCCAGCCTGGTGGTTCTTGTGTATGGCAAAAATCCTGGAGTAGAAGCCCAAGCCTTGCTGGGAGAGTGGGACTTCCACTGCCTGGCTCTCAATGAGAGACTGAATTTTCACCAACAGAGTTGCTGTCCCAATCTGTGGGAGAGGAGGGAGGAGAGTGAGAATATAACAGTACAAAACTGTGTGTGAAGGGCAAACCTGCCCCTCACCGGAGACACATGGACCCGAAGGGGAGTGTCATGCCTTCATTCCTTCTGAGGCTGTTGCGGAGAAGGGGGCGGGAAAAAGCCCTTTCGCCCACCCTTTTGCGGTTTTCCCCAGTGCTGACTCTGAGAACAGTCAGGCTGTCTAGAACTCAGTTTTTGGAAGCCACAGAACCCGCCGAACGCCTGCCCTTTGTCGGAGCGTTGATGAGACTGGGTGTACACCTTTGGCGTGGCTTTCGTAAGGATAAAGACTTTGCAGTTTGTGAACTGTTTTTCTTTTCATCTAGCTCCTCATTGGTGGTGGAGTGAAAAAGGTCACCACCCTCGTATGGAAGGTCCAATGTGTGTTCCTCGACGTCTGGATTGAATTTAGTAGCCCAAAGCCAGGTCCATCTCAGGTCTGTGGCGATGCAAATGGTCGGGCCAGAGGTGTCTATGTGGGCCACAGTGGACTCCATGATGTTGAGCACCACCAATTTAGCCTCGGCCAGCCACGCCTTGAAACCCATCTGGCTCTGTATCGGAAGCTCGGGAAGGAAGTCGGCTATTTCCCACCAAAGGCTCTGGTTAACGGCTGCCAGCATGGCATCTGCGTTGGATTGACGAAGATGCAGCGGAGAGTTGGAATAAAGCTTCTTCCCGTAAACCTCCAAGATCTTCTCCTCCTTCCCTAGCAGCACCGAGGACGAGGTGGCCGAGGATGACTAAGGCTTTGAATAGAGTGACGCCACAGCCATTACCGAAGAGTGCAGTTGAGGGTGTGCCGACAGCAAGAGTGGATCCCCCTCCATTTGCCTATACTTGGCGTCGAGGCGCCAATTGAAAAGCTGGGCCATGTGGGTCGTAGAGTGATGACCTCAGCAAGGACTCCCGCCTCCGGCTGTTCGACCTCGGGTTACAGACCTGCAAGCTGTTCATAGAAGGCCTTGCCTGACGATGGTGTTTCAGGGTCTTCTACCTCATCCGTGTCCACCAGGGCGTTCAGCAAGTCTGGAGGTCTGGAGCGGGTGGAGGAGTGCTGGGTGTCGAGGGCTGCGTTGTGGAAACCGGAGCCGCAAGCTGCAGCAGAGGCTGGTGTGGAACCACCAGAACTGTGGGAGGCAGGGGAGCGGAAGGGTAGTATTGTAAAGCACTCGAAGCCGAGTTAGACGTTTGGAAAATGGTAGGTAGTTCAATTTACTGGTTAATATGGAACTTTTATATGAATTTTGGTGAGAACCTGGGATAAGTTCTAAGAACCACCTTGTCTTTGTGGATGACAAAGGGTCTTGTACAGATAATGCATGTAGCTCACTGACTCATCTTATTGAGGTGATAGCTAATAGAAAGGCAGTTTAGTAAGTGTTTTAGGCTGGCCTTGTTCATTGGCTTGAAGGACGGACCCATGAGCTTTGCAAGTACAACATTAACATCCCACCCTGGCGGAGGGTTAGAAATTGGAGGGTAGAGTATTTCTGCTCAGGCTATCTGCTAAAGCACTGAGTTCCCCTGCAATGTGTTGAGACTAGGAACATGTTCCGCTTGTGTGTCCCCTTCCAGATTTTTTTTAGATAGCCTGAACAGACTTGGCGAGTGTGTTTCTCCCTGCTTGTTTAGGCAAAACATGGCAGCGGTGCGGTCTGTGAGGACTGGCACTGTTTGACCTACTAGATGCTGCTGAAAAGCTTGCAGAGCCTTGAGAACTGCCAGAAGTTCTAGAAGCTTTATGTGGTGTTGGGCTATGGTGTGTGTCTGGCTGTGAGCTGTGTGGTGAAGGTAATTGTCTCCACACCGGTATAGCGAGACATCCGTAGTTAGTATCGCTTGAATTGGTGGATTGCGAAAGAGCTTTCCTTTAAGCACTTTGTCCTTGACCACCAGCAAAGTGCTTGTACTAGGGTTAGTGAAAGAACCACTAGATCGTCCCACTGAACGCTTGGCTGAGACCATTGTTTTGCTAACAACTCTTCCATTGGGCGAATGCGCAGCCACATGCGAGAAACTAGGTACATGCATAAGGCCATGATCCCAAGCAGGTGCATTGCCTGGAGTATGGTTATCTGGCGACTGGCTAGATAGTGAGGTACTTGCAACAGCATGTTTTGTGCTCTCGTTTGAGGGGGAAGACTAGCTCCTATTTTGTCTTTATGATTGCTCCCAGGAATGGTTTTATTTGAATGAACACGCAACTTTCTTTTTCGTTAAGAATCCTAATTGGAACATGTTGATTGTTCTTTGTGTGTTGTATTTACATATTTGAGGTGTGTCCCCCGTTATCAGCCAGTCTATTTAAGGGTACACCGAGATTGACTCTCTGCGTAGGTGTACCGCTACCACTTCTAGTACCTTTGTGAATACCGTTGGAGCAGAGGCTATGCCGAAGGGGAGTACTTCGAATTGGTAGTGTTCTCCCACTATTTAGAACCACAGGCATCTCCTGTGCGCTAGGAACTGGCAGAGGCTCTACCTCTGTTCCTGGACCTTTTGTAGCCTCTTTGAAAATTTGAGGATGACTGTCCCTCTGAGGTGCCCGACGATGGGGATGGATTATCCTGATCGTAGTAAGAGGAACAGTGTGGGCCCTGCCCACTGAAGAATCTTCTTGTATTAAATTACCCTCTTTGGACAAAAGGTTTATTGGACAGATGTCCAAGTGACTTTAAAGTGTCATTCCTGTGGTACTCTTGTGAGCATCCTCAAATGCCTTGCCGAACAGGGTATTTGGCTCAATGGGCATGTTAAGTAACTGGGCCTTCGTTTCTACATTAAAAACAGACTGCCATAGCTAGGCATCTTGCTTAATTAAAGTGCTTTCGGCTATGATGCAGCATGCATTGTCAGCAGCATCCAAATTGTTTTTTAAAATGCGGTTAGCAGCTTATTCACCCTCTGACACAGTCTTCATGAGTTGAGACTTTAGAGGCTCTGGGACGGCGCCTCAATTTGTTGTTCCAGCTCGTCCCACTTATGGCAACCATAGCTAGCCAAAAGGGTGGCTTTGTTCGCTATTCTTCTTTGGTAGGCAGCTGAGGATGCCACCATTCTGCCAAAAGAATACATCTTTTTGCTCTTTTTATCAGGTGGAGCCACCGCGGAGGCTAGAGGCAAGCCTGCTCCCTTCCTGGTTGTGGTGACAACTAGGGAATCACGTTTTAGTTGCCCACTGATGTACAGCGGGTCGGTAGAGGCTGGCTCAAATACCCTCTCGATGCAGGGGTTGACTACTCTTGTGAGGTTTGGTGTTAGGAGGCAGGCTTTCTGTGCCTTTAGACCGACTGCAGGAGGGGGAATACATTATCTAGCAGATTCTTTGTCTCCTAAGATGTCCTCTACAAAATGATTGTTGTCTTGGGCCCCTGGAGTGACCATCTTGAAATGCTGCACGGCCCTTAAGAGCAGCTCGTTGTATTGGAGCATATTGTCAATACTTGAGTCAGCCACTGACTAATCATGATTGTCGGGGTACTGTATGACGTAGATGTCTTCATCGGCATAGCACTGGTCCATGCCCTGACTATACTGGACTCCCTGGGAACATAGATCCTGAGGGGTCTACAACATCGAGATCTGAGGGATTGTAGAACTGAGGTAGAGCTGGGCTGTGAAGTGTCCAAGCATGGCACCCTGGCAGGTGGTTCATCCCTGGCTACTCTCACTCCTTGTGTTAAGCCCTGGGGGTTTAAGCCAAGCCCTGGGTGTTTCCAAATTATTTAGGGTGGTGGTCCATGAAGTCCTCAAAACACGAGTCCACTCAGTTAACCTAGAAAATACTGGAGGGGAGTGGGTAGAAGTGACCTGCAAGGGTGTAGGCTTCTTTTGACTCAGGGCCGCTGAAAGGGTGTCTTTAGAGTGAGCACAGCCGCTATCTTGCGACAGAGAGGGCTGGGATGGCATGGCCATCGAAGATGTGGATGTTTGCCATGTCTCAGACCTTAAAGGCGTTACTGGGACATGCTTTTTAATGAGTGCCTTCATTTTGGATGCGCTTGAAGGGGGTGTCTAAATGCCTTTTGATGCGTGTCCTTAGGTGCGTGAAAGGAGGGCCTTTTTTGGCACGGTGTCTGAAACAAGCCTGATGGGCACCTGTTTCGGATAGTCGTGCGGCAAATGCAATGTCCAAGAGGACAGAAGTGACTTGGAGGACCTCTCCTTAGACACTGCGTAGCCATGAAAGTTGACAAAATGGCCGACACTCTGACGTGGGGTATGTGTTTATTGTGGTGTGATGTATGTGTGCCTTTGCTGCCAGGTAACTTCTCCCTCAAGGGATCGCTAGCCTGCTAGCTGGAGTCGGGGGCCTGCACATGGGATTCCTTCAAAACCTGATCGCCGTCAGCGTCACTTAGGGTGTTGATGCTGCCTGCCGCCGCACCTATGGAGGCCAAGGCCTGCATTGCATGTGCAGCCAGGGCTTGGTTCAAGGTTTTAGGACAGAAAAGCCTGCAGGACTTTCAGTGCTTTTCAGGGTGATCATTTGGCGGACAGCGATTGCACACTTTGCACGCGTCTTTCCAGGGGTATTTCCCGTTACAGGATGGGCAGAATTTAAATGGTATGTTTTCCATGGTGAGTGGTAAAAGCAGCACAGCGATGAAAGGGAAGATAAGGGGTCAGATGGGGCCTTCTCTAAAAGGCAAAAAAGTTTATGACCGCCCCCACTGCCCCTAGTGTAATGGGCCAAAGCCTGGATATGGCATAGTCGCTGTCCGTCGAGAAAGTTCAAGCGTCATCAATGATGTAACCGTCCGTCGAAAGCCGCTGAAACAGTTGGTAATGTAGCGGGTGGTTCTCAAAAGAATAGTAAAAAAGTCTAATATTAGACGTTTATTAATCAACAGCGTTAGCCAGAAGAACACTGCAAACTCTCGACGGACTATGATGGTGGAAGAAACACAATCTGGGTGACCGACAGGTGAAGGACCATGGGTACAGTAGACATCACACTGGGGATAGTAGTACTAACACGCCCAGTCGACCAATATATGATACATTACTCACCATAATCGTATTTCGGATTCTTGTATCTGCTTAGATTCACATGCTATGCAGAGGCCGACATCTAGTGGTAGGCACAGAGTATTACATTTTTTGTTTTCAAAACTTGAAAAGTGACATCAACAGGGCATGCCAGTAATACTATCCCTAGTGGGAGTCCCGCCGAGTCCTTCTCGTCCTGCCTGTCTGCCTGGGAGCCTGTTTGGCGTGCTACTGGCACTGAAGGAGTTAACTTTTTAAGTTTATAGAGACCCGGATGCACGGAGCGCCGCGGAGTCCCGCAGAGTCCTTCTAGTCCTCTGTGCTCCGAAAGCGCAAAGGAAGCTCCCTCCAGGCTGTGACCTTGCGTCTCCTGCAGTGGGCTTCCTGGGCTGTGAATAAGTGTCTCTGCATTGAATAACGGAAGTCTACTTTTTCCGACCTCTTGGAAACAATGAGGAATGAGGAGAACAAGGAGGGCGGATGACTAGCAGCGTTCTTCCCTTTATCATCATCTCCCATTTACTCTCCATATAACTAGGGGAGGGGGGGGAGAGTCAGACTCTGGCAGCTCCTTAAGCTGCCGGGTGTTCCTCGCCCCTTGCTATCGTATTGTTCTCCACTCCCACTCCTGCGGTACTATTAATGCGGGTGCACCGTTACGCTTGCAGATCTGTTGACATTAGAACTTGCGGACCTTTGCTTAAATCTAGGGGGCTGCGAAGTTGATCTTCTCCCCCTCTTTTATATGGATTTTTTATGAACAGTCAGCCACTCTTATTTAGTGTGTGTAAAATCATCGCTACTTTGATTTTTTGTTCATTGTGATTATCTATTACAATCTTTTTTTTTTTTCACTATTGTGTTCAGGGGGTTTTTAGGTGGCTTTCTTATCCGGTGTAACACAAGTGGTATGAGAGAGAGAGTACTGAGGCTCCTTGCTGCTCTCTGCTTTTTATAAATTTCATATACCCTCATATCTTTTTTTATTGGGTGTATTTAGGGTGTTATTCTGCTGTTTTTGCCCATTTATCTGACCCTTCTTTTAGGGGGACAGCGGCTATAGTTCCCAAAGCCAACATCAGGCTAAACTATGGGCAAAAGAAAAGCTGGTGATGAGGGGAGACCGCGGGGGAGTGGGCTGCCCTGGGAGGGGGCGAAAAAGCCCAAAAATGTGAAAAACGTTAGATCTGCCAAATCTGGAAAAGCCCCACCTAAAATGGTCCCTAACACCTCCCAAAGATCATTAGAGTCCTATATGGATGTGATGGCTAATAAAATAGTCAACTGCATGAATGCTGCGGAAGCCGCCTCTAGAGAGACAGCCCCCATGCTGGAGCTCCTGAATAAAGGAACTATGGGCACGGCTGGCATAGGGACTTTGCCTTTAGAGGGCAGGCCTGAGGCCTTGTCTGGGGCCGGGGAGGGAGGGGTCTCGACCCATGTACAATCACCACACTTGTCTCCCACAATGTCCAACCAAGGGTGTAGTGATCTATCCCGAGGGGCAGGTTTGCCCGACTCTGGACTCCTCGTCTGCTAGTGAGGGGGACAAAGAATGGTTGGAATCCTTACTGGATGAAAAGCTAAAACCCCTTCAATAGTTGTTGGCCTCCCTGTGGGGGCTAAAGGAGGGTGTACTAAATACCTTAGCAATTATGGATGACTCCATTAAAGCAATTGCCCTTAAACTGTGTGGCCAGATAAAAAGGGGGGAAGTGGTGTGGGTAGTGGCGGGGCCATGTGGTCCCGGGGTGTTCCCAAAGGGGGGGCAGCCAAATCACTGACATGGTTGTGGAAGCACAATGTAGGCAGTCCGCAGGAGGTGAAGTGGAAGTGGAGAACCTAGTAGAGGCCGGGGGCAAGGCATGTAGGTTTGCGCAGCCTATTATGATAGAGGACCCTGAGGGTGCAGCCCCAGTACTGGCACAAGGGAACCAGACAACATTGAATCTACCACCCGAAGCAGCCCCGTATGTGGGGGTAATTACAGGCCTTCTGGGGCTCCCTAAGGGTAACTATGAATCAACTCTCTCTTTAATAAAACAAGACATTGCACTGGATTAATTCCAACCTGATGGGGCCCAAGATAAACCCAATAATGATCCATATGGCTAGAAGAGTGGGCTGGGTTAGAAATCGGCATAAAGACCTTGTGGGGACTGTGTCGTGGTGACCTTTTCAGATGTACTAATAGTAAACCACCTTCTGAACTCCAACTTGGCTTGGGGATTAAAACCAAATGGAAATAGCCTTATCAGCAAGTTGCTCCCATTGGACTATTTTTATGCGAGAATGGGGGTGCAGGTACAGCATGGCCAGGTGTTTGGTAGAAGAGGGGGTGGGGGTTTTGTTCCAAAAGGAAGCACCCTTGCCCGGCCTCCCCAAAATAAAGATCTGGGGGAAAGTTGGAGTACTATCCCATTGAAGAGGGGGCCAAATTCTGGGAGAGGGAAGGTTTCATCTAGTTGTACCCTCCTGGCTAACCAGTACGAGTTCTTAACCTCATGCGAAGGCGTAGATTGACTACAGGATGTACCAGGGGGTAGTGAGCCTCAGATGACTAGCCCAGTAATTGAGCAGTTAGTCTCCACCAAGCCGCGTCGCGGCTTCGTGAGTACGACCACTGTCCTACGTCTGCTTACTTGGAACATAGTGGGTTCGTCGAACAAGTTGATGCTTGGGCCTGTGATTGACCTTTTGCAAGTTAATACCGTGGTCTTACTACAGGAAACATGGGCTTTGGTACCTCCGCAACTTGATGGCTTCACATCTTTTGATATTCCAGCCAATAAAAGGGCTAGAGGCCGATGTTTTGGGGGCCTCTGTACCCTAATCAAATCCTCACTTAAATGTAGGATCAAGGTGATACCCACAGGAATGGACTTCTTACAGGTGGTTTCTCTGTCCTCAACAAAGGATGAAACAATATGCATAATTAATTTCTACAATAGCCCGCATATCTCGGAGACAAACTACCAAAGGTTAAGGCGTTTATGGAGGACTTAATGTCCCAAGAAAGTAACACCAACACATCATACATATGGGGTGGTGATTTTAATGTCAAAATGGGAGAGGGATCCTCCAAGGATGCTTCGGACCCATGGGAGGACTGGGTAGTGAACATCCCGTCACCCTGTATGAGAGATGTGAGAGTGTGCCCTAAGGTCCTGAAGCTGAGCATGTGGTTCAATGAATGGGGCCTACGTACTGTTAACGGTCGTCTAGCTCCGGATATACCGGGGAAGGTTACCTTTAACAATCACTTGGGTTTCTCCACAATAGACTATTTCTGCATATCTGTAAGACTCTGGGAGCGCATAGTAAGCTTTGAGGTGATCGCTGATGTTCATAGCGATCACCACACAATTTGCCTGTCTTTAAATGGCCTGCTGGGGGTGGGGGTTCCTAAGGTCATTGCCCTGTGTTCATCAATGGGTACTGCCGTTGGCTCTCGTAGAATCAAATGGGGGACCATACTAGAAGAAGATCTACATGTTAAGGTAATAAGGGAAAAGGAACCCCTATTGTTGGATATATTGGGGAACAATTTACCAGCTAGGGTGGTGGTCGCCAAATTTGTAGAACTGGTGGCCGCCTTCACAGCAGAATTCACGACCACTTTTAAGTCCAAGAAGAGGTGGTTCGATTGGGCCTGTAAAGTGGCCAAACAAACTCTACTGTCGAGACTTAAGGACCCTATATCTAGCAGAAAGGCGATAGCTCTTGCAAGATCTGCATATAAAGGAGCAATAAGAAGAAAACAGGAAATTGAAGGGGCGGCCTGGGAGGGCTTCCTATTTGCTGTCAAGAGTGGAGATCAGAAAGCATTGTGGGAATTTGTAAAGGGTGATTCTGTGGGGTGTAGGACTAATCAGGGCAGAGGGACCTATGTGGAGGAGGGAGCCTGGTTAAAATATTTTGGCAGCGTGTTTGGGGCAGGTGTTATAGAAGCTGGTGCCGAACTAGCTGCATCGGGCCTAAAATTTGAGATCGAGGAGGTCAGAAAGGCTATTAAACTGCAAGCCCATAATAGGGCTCTGGGACCGGATATGATCCCCTCGGATCTGTTTAAAGACTCTTTGGACTTGTGGGCACCATTACTCATGGTAGTATTTAACACATGTATGCTATCGGGGAATTATCCACCGTCGTGCAAAAGGGCTATATCTTCCCAATCTTTAAAAAAGGAGATATGGGCAGTCCAATTGCCTATAGACCAATCTCCCTATTAGACTCTTCCTTTAAGATCTTTGGGAGAATCTTATTGGCCCGTATTGAATCTTGGTTAGGAGAGGCTACTATCCTTTCAAACATTCAATTCGGTTTCCGCCCAGGTGTCGGCACAATGGAACAGAGCCTGAATCTTTATCTTTTAGTGGCCAATTCGGTTTTTTGCAGGGGAGAGGTTGTTTATCTGGCCTTTATGGACCAGAGTACTGCCTTTGATAAGGTAGATAGGGCGAAATTGTGGGCTGTGCTCAGATCCATGGGATGCCGGGGGGACATCTTGAAGGTATTGGTCGAGCTACACACTGATAACGAGGCGTGTGTACGCATTGGCCTAGGGGGACACTGCACGGCCTGCTTTAGTGTGGGGTGTGGTGTCCGGCAGGGCTGCGTGCTAGCACCTATCTGTTTTTGGCTCTATATTAATGGTCTATCACCTGAACTCATCACTATTTTGGCAGACTTTTTTATGTTGGGGGCCTGGGGTTTCCCAGCCTTAGCTTATGCGGACGATACCGTCCTGCTAGCAAGAACCCCCAGAGCGTTACAGGCCTTGATTAACGGATACACAAACTTTATGTGTAATCTAAGTCTAAAAATCAATTCCAAAAAAAAAAAAAAAAAAAAATTAAAAAAAAAAAAAAGAAAATCGGCAGTGATGGTCTGTTCGGGTAGAAAACAGACAGTGGCGATGTAACCAATGCTTTGTGCCGGAGTAATTATACCACGTGTTAAGGCCTTTGACTACCTGGGCATCAGTTTTTCTGAAGCCCTGAATGGTAGAACCCATGTGGATAAACAAGCGGCCAAAATGAGCCAACAAATTGGGGGAATCTTTCGTTTTATGTTGAGATGTAAGGGCCAGCCCTTAGAAGTAATTACTAAGATTTATGGTGCTCAAACATTGGCCGTCACCATGTATGGTGCCTCCATATGGGGCTTTACAAAGGTTGGGGAAATACAAGTAAGGAAAATAAATTCTTCAGACAACTGCTGGGGCTCCCGAACTCAGCAGTGTGCATCTCCATACATAGAGAAATGGAGTTCTGAGAGGATCAATGGCATTGGCTCCAACCCTATTTTGGATCCGATTGTGGGCTAACCAATTTGCATCCCTGTGCCACTTTATTATTCAAACCATGGTGGGCAAAGTGGGTTGGCAAAAAATTCCTCTACTTGCATATATTCCCAATGCTCTCGGGGAGACCAACCTTAGTGATCATTTTCCACCAGTCTCACTCATAACCAAGAGTGAGGGGTCTTGTTACAAAACTGTGGTCAGAGGCCATAGTGAGGAAAAGAACACTTTGGGAATTCGGCAACAAATGTGACGAATACCACTATGATTAGTAGGCCCTCGGGGATCCAACCCTATTTAACATGGAGCCCTTATAAAAAAGGATAAGTGGCTTATTACAAGGGCACATTTTGACTCACTTCGCCTGCAAGCAATTACAGCTGGGTGGAAGTGATCCAAAGACTGGGCCGGCTGTCCGGTTTGTGGACATCAGCTGGGAGATTCAGTTTATTTTATGTTTTTTTGCCCAGGGCACGCAGGTATTCGAAGGGCAACTTTGCTACCTGCCTAAGGAAAACGAAAATACGTCACCACAAAGCTGCACTTATTTCTTTGCTTAGTGCTGACTGTTTTTACAGCATGTGCATTGCTTACATTTTTAAAAAAAAGTAACGTACTATAGGAAAAATTTGCTTAGGCCCCAGGAAGACGAAAGCAAATTATGAACCATCTATATAGTGGATATACTTTGCATATTGATTTTTATTGTGCATCTGCTTAAATAGGATCCTACGAATTAATGAATGTGAACTTGTTATTGGTCAATGTTATCCGTTTGTCTCATTTTAACCTCACAAGTATTAGTTTTTAGGAATTGCACATCTTTATTGATTGTATGTATGTTTATTAACTGATTGTTTGATGAATTTTTAAAAAAATTCGAACAAACATACTTGACTATCCCTAGTGTGAAGTCTACTGTACCCATAGTCGTTCACGTGATGAGGTCCCTCAGATTGTTTTGTTTCTGACATGAGGTAGCATGATGAGTAGCGCGAGTACAGATATAATAAAGCAGATCAGAGAAGATAAGCCAGAAAACAATCTTAATTTAAGAAGATACAAGCATCAGTAGAACAAGTTACTTCTTACCTTGTAAAGTTCTTTCGATGGGATGTTCCTCCGACGTATTCCTCATCGCCCCTCCCATCCATCCCCGCAGTAATACTTCCCTTGTGGTTGCAGCTTACTCTCCTTCAAGGTCAATAACCAATTCATGTAAAACAACTGTTAACGTCAAAACAGAACTGAACGACGGACGCTGCGCGAGTCTATTTATACGCGTGGTGACGTCGGCGCTGATACAGAGGCCATCGAGGGACATCAGCTCGAGGTACGTCAACGCGCAGCGCCCTCTACTGAAAAAAGAATTCCGAGGCCAGCAAGCTGGGAGATGATCTATTATAAAGGGATTGTGTCCTCCGACCTATATTCCTTATCTTTGATAGCCTCCCATAGCAGTGGTGTGCAATTGGAGGTGGGAGTAAAACGCCATGTTTCCTTTCAGGAATGGACCGAATGTAACACGGCTTTGCCAAACCTAATCTCATGACTAGAGGAGGAATCCAGGTTGTAAAATCTTGTGAAGGTATGTGCGGACGACCATGTGGCAGCCGCACATATGTCTCGAACCGGAACCCCTCTTTGGAGGGCCGACGAGGCTGCGATACCCCTGGTTGAAAGAGCCCTAAGATTTTGAGGAGGCTCTACCGCTGCCAGTTTGTAACATTCCAGGATGGCCAAAATAATCCATCTGGAAATGGTTCATTTTGTTATCGGTAGTCCCAACTTGTGCCCTAAGTAACCTACGAACAGTTGGTCTGCTTGCCTAATCCTAGCAAGTCTGCTGATGTAAAAGCTTAAAGCCCACCTTGGGTCCAGCCTATGTAGACTTTCTTCCTCTTTCCCCAGATGGGGAGGCGGATAGAATGAAGGTAAGGTAATTTTCTGAGTGATGTGTAATTCAGAAACCGCCTTTGGGAGGAAATTAGGCTTCACCTGTAGGACAACCTTGTCATTATGAAAAATTGTATGAGGGGGTTTACAAGATAGAGCTTGTAATTCGCTCACCCTTCTAGCAGATGTTAAAGCCACTAATAAGACAGTTTTAAGGGTGAGAAATCTTAGCGAACAAGAGTGGAGTGGTTCGAAAGGAGTATCCATCAGGAAATTTAAGACTAAATTTAAGTCCCATTAAGGAACCTGGAAAGGTCTTGGAGGGTAGACATTAGTTAATTCCTTTAGAAATTGTATTACTAAGGGTAATTTGAAATATGAAGGCTCCTCCGCAGTGCGCTTGAAGATCAATAGCGCTGCGAGATAGCCCTTGATAGTGCCAACTTGAAGGCCTGAATTTGCCAAGTAGAGTAGAAAGGATAACACCGTTGGTGTACCACATGAAAAGGGGTCGATATTCTCTTCTCTACACCAGCAGCAAAACTTGTTCCAACGGCAGCGGTATAAGGACTTTGTTGCTGGTCTTCTGGCCGAAAGCAACACTTCCATGACGTCATCAGGAAGGTCCCAATCCTTGTATCTTAACCTTTCAGAAGCCAGGCGTGAAGGTTGAGGGTTCTGATGTCTGGATGGAAAACCTGACCTCCCTTCTGTGAGAGACGATTCTCCATGAGTGGAAGACGAATTGAGGGCACATGGACATGTCCAGAAGGTCCGGGTACCACGTTCCCCTGGCCCAGTCTGGGGCAATTAGGATCATGGTTCTCCGGAATCTTCTCAACCTCCTGATCATTTGAGGAATGACAGGGACTGGTGGAAATGTGTACAGGAGTGGAAACTCACAGTCCACTACGAACGCGTCCCCTAGAGCTCCTCTCGGGGGAAATTCCCTTGAACAAAACAGATCGCACTTTCGGTTGGTACTGGTGGCAAACAGATCCACCTGAGGGGTTCCCCAAAGGGTGAAGATCTCTTGAAGGACTTCCTGAGCTAGTTCCCACTCGTGGGAGACTGTGCCCTGCCTGCTCAAAGCATCCGCTGTCAAGTTCTTCTCTCCGGCTAGGTGGACTGCCGATAGAGAGATTCCTTCTTGAATTACCCAAAACCAGAGCTGCATTGCCTCTCTGCACAGTGGTAGTGATCCTATGCCTCCTCTTTTGTTGAGGTAGTGCATGGCCACTGTGTTGTCCATCATTATCAGGACATTTTTCCCTTGTACAGATGGCAGAAAAGCTTTCAGCGCTAGTCTGATTGCTCTCAGCTGTAACAGGTTGATATAGTCTGGAATCCGATGGAGACCAATGACCGCTGATGGTCAAGTCGTTGGTATGGGTACCCCACCCCGTGAGTGAGGCATCTGTGACTACTGTCATCTCCGGCCATGGTTGCCAAAACAGTTCCCCCTTCAAGATGTTTTTCTGGCAGGCCCACCACTGAAGGTCTCAAGCCACCTTGTCCGGAATCTGAAGGAGGTCTGTCATTCTCCCTGAGAATTACAACCACTGAGTTCTCAGTGCCCACTGAAGAGATCTCATTCTCAGGCGAGCCTCTGGCACAAGGAAGATGCAGGATGCCATGAGGCCTAGCAACCTCAAAGTCGAAGGCTGGGAGACGTTGGGCATTTTGAAACTTGGTGACCATCTGCAGAATATCTTGAGCCCTCACCTCTGGTGGCTGGTGGCTTTTCCCAGGGAAGTGTCCAGGACCGCTCCAATGAACTGGAGTCTGTGATGGTATTATCTGTGACTTCTTTAAATTGAGGGAGAAGCCCAGTTTGTAAAGGCTGATCAGAGCTGTATCTTCGGAACAAGCTCAGATCCTCCAATCGTCCAGGTAGGGTAGACGTGGATCCCTTCCCTCCTTAGACTTGCAGCCACTACCGACATTAGCTTGGTGAAGACCCTCAGGTGGAGGTCAGCCCAAATGGCAGAACTCGAAATTGATCGTGAGAGCCGCCAATTGCGAACCTCAGGTATTTCCTGTGTTTGAGATGGATTGGCACATGGAAATAAGCATCCTGGAGGTCCAGAGATACCAGCCAGTCCTGGAGCTGGAGGGCCTGAAGGATCTGAGAGAGAGTTACCATCTTGAACTTGTCCTTCCTGAGGAACTTGTTCAATTCCCGTAAATCCAAGATAGTTCAGTCCTCCGTCTTTCTTTGGTATGAGAAAGTAGGGGGAGTACCAGCCCTTGTCCCTCTCCGCTACAGGTACCGGTACCGGTTCTATGGCACCTTTCTCTAGCAGGTCTACAATTTCCTGCAAGAGGAGCGTATCTGGAACTTTCAGAGAGCTGTTCCCCGGTGGATGACTGAGGGATGCGTAGAAAAGGCAGGCAGTAACCTTGGGCAACTGTCTCCAATGCCCAAGCATCTGCCATTCCGTCAGATGTTGAGTTAACCTGCCCCCTACTGGTGTTTTGCGAAGAGAGTCCTCAGAGCGGTTTGGAGGCGGCTGATGCAGATGCCGAAGGTAAACAGGCACCTGCTGCTGCTGCGGCTTTTGTGTTTTTACCCCGTCCACCTCGGGTGAATTTATTCTGACCCCTTTGAACCGGCTGTCCTCTGCCCTTTGCGAATGCGGAATAGAAGCGAAAGAACTTACTTCTCCAAGAGGTTCCTGAGGGGCGATATGGTGTCTGACGGATTGCAGCTCCCAGGGATTTTGCTGCTGCATTTGATGTTTGTAGTTTTTCTAAACTGTCATCCGCCTTCTTACCAAACAAAGAAGAGCCATCAAAGGGCATATTCAAGAGTCTGCTTTGCACATCTGGAGCAAAACCAGACTTTCGCAACCAAGCAAATCTCCTGGTTGTTGTACTTGCCGCCATGGCCCGGCTGATACTGTCAGCAGAATCGATGCCAGTCTGAAGGGATTTGCACCTTACCATCCTTAATGAGGTTGAGAAACGCTTCTCTTTCTTCTCCCTCCAGGAGGCAGTCAGCCACTGATGAAGCACACTTCCAAAGTGTGTGGCTGAACCTTGCAAGCGTACAAGTAGCATCGATGGATTTCAACGCCATGCTACATGCGGAAAATACTTTTTTGGCCATAGAGTCATATCTCCCATCATCCCTGTCCTGTGGAACAGTAGGGTAAGCCGATTTACTACCTGCTGAAGTAGCTGCCTGAACAACCAGACTCTCCGGAGTTGGGTGTTAGGATAAATATTCAGGGTCAGCAGAAAACACCCGATATTTAGCTGATAATTTTTTGTTAACTGCCAGGATTACCTCAGCTGTTTCCCAGTTTGCCAATATTCTCCTTTGTAATGCTGCATGAAATGGCACCACAGGATCCTCCTGTGAACCTTTGACCAAGATGTCTGAGGTTATCTTGCTGAAAAGCAGGTGAGGGTGTGTTCCACCCCATAAACTCCATTATCCTTGCCCTCAAGGTTCTATAAGGGGTTTCAGCATGTTCCCCTGGGTCTGGTGTGGCAAATGTCACTTCTGGGGAAGTGTCCAACCCACTTGCTTCCTGTAGGGTTTCATGGAGGTCTTTCAACCTACCTTCCTCAGAGATAAATTCCTCTGGTGCAGGAGTTGCAGATCCCTGCAACTCAAAAGGTCTTTCCTGATCCGAATCCTCCCCTTCTTCATAAATAGAAGATAAGACCCTGGAGTGATCAGCTCTTGAAAATGGTATAAATCCCATTTCCAGAGCAGAAGGAGCCAAATTTGTCATGATTGGCTGAGAAAACGTCAACGACGCGGACGTTAAAGGCTTCAAAGCCATCGAAAAAGGCGTCGAGAAAGTTGCTAGAGGCCTCGAACTCGAGAGTATTGGGATTCTACTCGAGGTTGTCGATGACATTCTCGTGCTCGAGGCTCTGGGTATGGCCACTGGCTGTGAGGTGGCCGTGGGTTTATCCTTTCTCGGCGTCGAAGAAGGTGTCGACTCGACTGAGCTGTGCGTTGAAGAACCTTTCGATAACGGCGTTGACGCCGATCTATGTGTCGAAGGGATCTTCGACGACGGAATCGAAGACGCAACTTTGCCTTTACTCGAGGGTTTGTGACGCTCTCGAGTGGTTTCTTTCGCCGGGTACTGCGACTCGCGGCTTTTGATTTTTCGGGTCTTTCACCCAGGGTATCACCCTCAGCAGTCTTCGAGGGGGTCAAGGCCGCTTTCTCGAAGACCCTTTGCACTTTTTCCTGAATTCCTCCCACTCAGCCTGAGAGCTATTTTTTGTGGGGCAGGAGACCCTTTTTGGGGAAACGGAAGACGAAGATGAGGAAGGGGATCTTCAATGACTCTTTTTTGAATTCTTAGATCTCGAATAGTGATGGGAAATGCTTCCGAGATTTAGAACGAGAATGTCTTGTGATGGCGAGGAGACGAAGGTCTCGACTCCGCCGAGGAAACTTTCGAAGAAGTTTTAACTGCCTTACCTCTCTCGAGCTTCCCCTTGCGCTCCTTCAAGGCTTTCGCCGCCGTGGACATGCAGTCCTCGCACTCCGAATAATGGTGCTCGATTCCCAGGCACCACAAACAGATCCTGTGAGGATCCGTCAACGACATTTTCTTTCCACACTCTCGACATTTTTTGAAGCCGGACCATGGAGTCGTCGGTTCGGGTGAGGAAGCCATCGAGTACGAGTCGGTATTCACGAGGAATATATTGATATATTTGACCGAAGAACTGAGCAACGATATTCCGAGGCCACACGAAGCGCGGAAAAACGGAACTGAGCAACGGACGCTGCACGAGTATTTATACGTGTGGTGACATCGGCGCCGATACGGAGGCCGTCGAGGGACATCGGCTCGAGGGACGTCGACTCACAGCGCCCTCTACTGAAAAAAAAATTCCGAGACCAGCAAGCTGGGAGATGATCTATTATCAAAGATAAGGAATACGTCGGAGAACACAATCCCTCCGAAATACAATTACAGTGACTAATGTATCCCTTCTGAGGCTTGTGGAGGTGCTTAGATCATAGGTTATGACTAGATTAGCAAGCAGTGTCTGGAGAAGGTGGTGGGTTTTCAGAAGGTACAGCAGCAAATAGATGTTTTAACACTGCTTTTCCCACCTATGAATCTGCTTTAGAATGTGTGCCAATGCAGTAATGCCGATTAAGGGTACGAATAGAGCTCCATGTAGCTGCTTTGCCAATGGCGTCCAGCGGGACGTTTGCAATAAGGGCCAAAGTAGCTCTGGTATCCTTGGTACAGTGAGCTCTTGGTGTGAAAGGCAGAGTTGTGTTTTATAGAGAGTAGCAGAGCTGTATGCATTTCACTATCCATCTGGAGATGGCATTTTTTGAAACGCAATCACCTTCTCTGCCAGGAGCTATGGAGATGGTTGGTCTGTTTTTCGTAGCGGATTTGTATTGTTTACTTAGTAAAGAACCGCCCTCCTTACATCTAGTGTATGGAGATTTTTCTCAGCTGAGCTTGAAGGGTTTTGAAAGAAACGGATAGTTCAATGGACTTGTTAACATGGAACTTGGATATGAACTTAGGTGAAAACCAAGGGTGTGTTCTTTGTAGCAACTTGTCTTTTGTGGATAGCAAAGAAAGGGTCTTGCAATGACAAAACTTGTAATTCACTGACTTCTATGGAGGTGATGGCCACCAGAAAAGCCGTTTTATATGTTAGGAGTTTAAGGCGCTATTTGTGCATAGGCTAAAAGGGGGAGCCTATGAGCGTTGAAAGTAACATATTTAGGCCCCACCCTGGAGGCGGGATTCAAAGGGGAGTATAACGCCTCTTTACTCGGTCTATGAATGCCTTAATGACAGGGACTTTCCACCAGGACACCTTGCTTTCAGAAGTGGTGTACGCAGAAAGAGCCGCCAGGTGGACCTTGATGGAGTTGAATACTAGACCAGAGTCTAATAAGTGGAGCGTGTAATGAAGAATGTGTGATGAAGTACATTCGATTGGATTTACATTTTATGACTGGCACCATATTGCAAATCGTTTACATTTGTTAAAATAACAGGGTCTGGAGTTTGGTTTGCATGCCTCCTTGAGGATTTCCATACACCTTTGAGGTTGTTTTAGATGGCCAAACTATTACTACGGTAGCCAAGCCACCAAGTTAATTGATTTAGGATGTGGACATAACGTTGTCCCCCTGTGCTGGGTGAGCATGTTGAAGGGGCACGGAAGTTTGAATGGATCGCACATCGCCAGTTTGTGCAGATGCAGAAACCAAGGTTGTCTTTTCTACATGGGAGCAACCAGGATTAGCGGCATTGGTTCCTGGTGCAGTTTGTTCACTATTCTGCTCAGTAGTGGTGTTTTGGGGGTGGGGGGGGCGAGCGTAGGCAAACTTCCCTTACCAGCTCATCCACAGGGCATTCCCCTTGGACCCGGCTTGGGGAAATCTGGAGGCAAAGTCTAGGAATTGTGTGTTTAGGCTTGGGGCGTACAAGTCTAAGGGATAACATATTGCAGATTTTTCTGCTGAGCTGCCACTCGTGCTCTTCGGGTAGGGGATCTCTGCCTAATCAGTGCCAGAGAATTGAGTTCCCCTGGAATATGTTGCGATACTAGGAACAAGTTCCGCTTGAGTGCCCACTTCCAAATTTTCTGTGCCTCCCTGCTTGTTTATGTAAAACATGGCAGTAGTGCTGTGTGAGGATTTGTACTGTTTGACCTGACAGAGGCACTTTAAAAGCTTGTAGGACTTTGAGCACTGCTAGTAGCTCTGAGATTTATGTGACTTTGGACAGTGATATGGGTCCACAGGCCTGTGTGGTGGAGGTAGTGGGTTCCACAACCAGTGAGAGATGCCATCTGTTGTGACAATCGCTTGCACTGTAGGATCGTGAAAAGGATTTCCCTATAACAGATTTTCCTTGTACACCAGCGTAGAGCTTGAACTAGGGTTAGCAAAACAACCACTGACCACTTGCCTGAGACAAGTGTGTAGAGGAGCAGTTACATGCCTCTGCAGAAAATCCTGTCCCCCTACCTCCTATATGTTGGAAGCCGGAGATTGTGCCATGTTTGACACCAACAGTTGTGCCAATACTGCAGTGGATATTCGAAAGAAGGTACCCACTGAGAAAACCCTCTAAAATGCATACCCGAATAGATGACAATCTGAGGGATGAACTCCATGAAGGAATATGAAAAAGAGCAAAGAGAAGCTAGTGACGTCACAAGAAACATGCGTGACACTGAGGATACTGGCTGAAAAAGAATCCATGGCTCTTACAAGAAACGGACACATTTTCATATGCGAAAAGTAGATTGCACAAGTGCCAAGTGCAGAAAATCAACCGTTCAATAATTGTACAGATGCTGGAACGCAAGTAGGCTAAGTCATCATAGAAGCAGGTTATAAGTAGTGATTAGACTACAGGCGAAGCCACCATTGCATAGGAGCTGGACATTGGTGTCATGAATTTAGTAAGCCGGGACCCATGGAGAGGAAAGGCAGAGAATTGTGTCGCAGCAAGAATAAGCTGAGATTGTGTAAGTGCATGGCGAGGTTGTCTGGCCTGGTATCAAAACTGAAGCAGCCAAGGTCGGTTATCAATTCTTGAAAGCAGTAAATGTGCGTAGGGTGAATCATCCCTTGTTAAGTTGCAAAGAAAGAAGACCAAGAGTGCATAGTTTTATTCATTTAAGACATTTAAATGCTGCAAAATAGACCAAATCGTTGTCTCCTGTCATGTGAATCAAGGATGGAAATAAGAGTTGAGCTTGGAGTCAGAACAGCGATAATGAGCACCTGCACTCCCATATATTCCCACAGACAAGGATACTTTGCAAGGCCAAGTTGAAAGAAAATCTTCATGGCAGAAGGCATGGGTGAGGAGTTGTTGGGCTAATTGTGTGGGGAGGTAAAGTCAAGTCCACCTCCTGGCACCTGGGTCTGAGCTTACGTGCTGCTAAGTGAATCGAATGTTCCGGGACATGGCACGAGCGTGCCAACCAATTGTAGAGAGCTGTATAATGAAGGGCCTTATAGGTTGTAGACCAATGATAACCCGTGTACTTAATGTTGAAGATGACATGTTTTTAGAGATAGGCATAAGTTGTACACCTGGCAGTGGGTAGCCAATCACAAAGTCCCAAAGCAATGTATACTTAGATGTTCGCCTTAAGTCTATGATAGTTTTTTTTATTATTTGCCACGTAGTATGACGTCACCTCTGATGTATTTTTTGCATACAAGGATATTTTTATGGTAAAATCATTGAGAGATAAGCGAACCTCTGTTGTAACATCCCTGCTTTAGATAATTGTTAATATAACAGCAACCTTTGCCATCTTCCTGAGTTGGTTTGATTATTTGGTCTCAGAATTACTCTGCTATCCCATTATTGCATGCAAGATACTAAAGAACCATAAGTTCACCAAGTAGCGGTGCAGATGGTTGAAAGAGATCCAAACTAGTTTGTCCTCAGTCTTTCGGACAATCGGGGATCATCCCCCATTAGCCGGAAGATAGCAGGGTTGTCTGTGGCAAGCGGCCAATAGAAAAACTTGCAAAAACAACTTACGGTGGGCAAGCCCCCATTTTGACGAAATCCCTGCCCGGTTTCCACGGGCGCTCTGCGGACGGAACGCAAAGTGATCAGATATTGGAGGAGTCAATACTGAAGGCTTTGAGTCCATTAAACTAATGTTGAGTAGACTTGAGGTAATGGAAAATGAAGGGGATGGGATTGTGATCATTTTTGAGTAACAGGAAATATTGTGAAGAGAAAAATGTAGCGCCTAGGAGTCCTGACTCAAGGGAGTTTCAGAAGGAGACGCTTCAAATCCCAACAGTTGTAGAGCAGAAACATATAACGCGTAATTAGAATTACACAAGGTGACGTCTCAAACCTTTTATAGGCTATAAAATAAAGGCGTGAGAGATAAGGTGATCACAGTATTTAAAAATGGGTAATGTAGACTAGTCTGAATGTTTGTTGAGTAAAAATATCAAAGAGTTAGAAGTTGTGAAACAATTAAAAAAGTTGAGGAGCGGGGGGGTGGGGGGGAGGTGGCCGGCAGAGGACCCGCTCAGATGGCTCTGTAACCCTCTTCCCCAACACAACCAGAAACCCCCCCACAAATGTGACCGTTTTTGGCCACAAAAGGAGGCAGATGTGGCGTAACATATGAGGCATTGAGAAGAAGAGAAGCAACGGGGTGCCTCCACAAAAGAGTTTGAAGCGCTTATATGTGACGACCAGCCAGCGCTACCGCCAAGATGGCGGCCCGGCGCTGAAGATCGACGAGCGCCCGACGGCGGAGGAAAGATGGCCCTGTCTCGATCCTGCATGCAAAGGACCATCAATCTTCTACCCTGAGTGAGCTCGGGGACTCAGGAGTCCAGAAGCGAGGGGTGAGTGAAAAGCCGGGGCCTCGTTATATTATCGGCAGAGATGCTGTGGAGAACTGTTCCGCACCCCAGAGACGGCAAGTAATAAAGCGAACTGACGCACATACCCGCCTGCAGAGGATCCAGCGGTGGACGTGGACCAGGGAGCAGCCGGCGGAGCGAGTGAGCTCCGGAAGGGTGGCGGACGCGAAGAGAGGACGGCGTGAGCTGGGAGAGGAGATAGCGGAAGCTCACGGTGACCGCCAGAGTCGCCTGCCTAAGCCGCACAATTGCCACGCTGGAGACATTAGGTGAGAGGGGAAAGGAGGCGCTCACAAGTAGCAACACGGTGGCAGTGTGGCGGAAGCTCTGCCCCGAACACCGAGCGCCAAACGTGTGCGCACCAGCCTTCCCTCACCTCATTAAACAACCATAGCAGGGCTGCGACTGCAGTGTGCCCCAGCCGAATGTAAGCCGGCTCCCGAACACTGAGCACCAAAGTACGCACACCAGCCTTCCCCCGCCTCAGTGGGACGTTAAAGCGGACTGGGTGTGAGCCGGGCGTTAGCTTGGCGGCACGCAAGAGGGATAAAAGAACAACCTCAGCATTTGGCAGCCTGAAAGCGGGCTGAGGCTTGCGAGAGGGGGAAGCCCAGAAAGTATTGATGCGAAGCTCACAGGAAGAAGAGAACACCAACATAATATATGCGCCACTGGAGCACATAAAAGGGAGGATTTCCTAGGCAGCACAGCAACATTTAGCACTCAAAGACCCCACAGCGTGGCCACAAGGCAATAAATCCAGCTTGCACAACTAAGGGTGTGCCTTCCCACGACTCATCCGGTGAATATGGAGCCGATGACCCTGCAACCCTGCAAGGAGAACCCAATAAGGAACAAGTTACTTACCTGTAACTGTTGTTCTCTAGCATGGGTCTGGCATGGATTCACATGCTCATGCTCATGAATATTCCCCGTCGTCAGGCTGGGAATCCTCAGTAAAGAAAAAAAATCAGTATCAGTTTCGTTTCTGATCTGTCTTTCTTAGTAGTAACCAATCACTGATCTCTGGGTCATACTGCCCCCAGCTAATGACTGTCCTCGCCCTAAGGCCCGCCTCTGGCAGCCATCCTCAGATTTGGTAGCAAGCCAAGTGGCAGTATGACCAAGTGAAGAGCCGCAGAGGGGTAGGTGGGAGGGTTTGCATGTGAATCCATGCCAGACCCATGCTGGAGAACAACAGTTACAGGTAAGTAACTTGTTCCTTCTCCAGCATGGGGTCTGGCATGGATTCACATGCTCATGAATAAAAGAATACATAGCAGTATACACATGCACAACCACGGGAGGTGGCAACAACTCAACATTAAGCATCTCTTACCTCCTCACCAGGCTCACCTTAAGCGAACAGGTTGCGCAGCACTGCTTGGCCGACCCTGGACTCCTCCCTGGAGTCCCGATCGACGCAGTAGAATCTTGTGAAGGTGTGCGTCGACCTCCACGTAGCAGCCCTGCAGATGTCCAGCAGGGGCACACCAGACAGGAACGCCGTGGTAGCAGCGATCTCTCTGGTCGAATGGGCTCTCGGACGGCCGGGCAGCCGTCGGTTTGCCAACCGGTGACGATGCATGATGCAGCTGGAGAGCCACCTGGAAATGGAAGTCTTCGAGAGAGCCTTCCCTTGTTTCACAGACCCAAATTTCAAACAGTTGTGGCATCTTCCGAAAACTCTGTGCGGTCCACGTAAAACTTCAGTGCTCTAGCTACATCCAGCAAGTGCAAAGTCCTCTCGGCCGGCATCGAAGGCGACGGGAAGACAACTGGTAACACCAAGGGCTCGTTGAGGTGGAAGTCCGACAGCACCTTGGGCATGAAGGAGGGGTGCGTCCTCAGCACCACCCTTGTGTCATGAAAATTCAAGTATGGAGGCTTGCAATATAGGGCCTGAATCTCTCCCACTCGTCGTGCAGAGGTGATGGCCACGAGGAACGCTGTCTTCCATGACAGGAACTTCAAAGGCGCCGAATGCATAGGCTCGAATGGGGCTCCCATGAGCATGGCCAGCACCACATTAAGCTCCCACGCCGGGGCAGGAGCCTTCGCCGGCGGGAAACATCGGAATAGTCCCTTCATAAATTCCTTCACCAGGCGATGAGACCACAAGGACGCCCGTCCCGTAGTCCTGTTATATCGGAGATGGCAGCCAGATGTATTTTTATGGAGGCGTGAGCCAGTCCAGCTTTGGCCAGCGACAGTAGGTACGGCAGCACTTGAGGGGCCGTAATCCGCAGAGGGTTAATCTTCTGTGCACGACACCAGACAGAGGACCTCTTCCATTTAAGAGCGTAACACCAGAGTTGAGAACGCCCTGGCCTTTGCAAGAACCTCTCTGCAATTAGCCCGTATATCGTACCCTCCAAACTCTACTGCTGCAGGAGCCAGGCCTGCAAGTTCAGCGACTGTGGGTCGTGATGGAGAATGGTGCCTCCTTCTCTGGAGAGAAGATCCGCGTCCGCCGGCAGCTTGACTGGTGGGGACGTTGACAAGTCCAGAAGGTCCGGGAACCAGATCTGGCTCGGCCACGATGGTGCGACGAGGATCATCCTGCACCTGGACTTCTTGAGCTGGTTGATGAGGCGGAGCAGCAACGGCAAGAACGCGTATAGAAACAGGCCGTCCCAAGAGAACGAGAAAGCATCGCCCATGCTCCTCGGCTGTGGGAACCTGCTGGCGAACCTCTGGCACTTGGAGTTCGTCGCGAACAGGTCGATCTGGGGTTTGCCCCATCGTTGGAGGAGTCGATCCACTTGATCCTGGCGCAGTTCCCACTCGTGGCACGAGCGCAGCTCCCTGCTGAGTGAGTTGGCGATGGTGTTTTTTATTCCTGCCAGGTGGAAGGGGACGGCCCAGTGCCACAGATCCTGGGCCTCCTTGGATAGGGCTGGGGATCTGGTGCCTCCTTGCTTCCGTATATGGAACATTGTGGTGGTGTTGTCGGTGAAGATCCTCACCACTTTGCAATTGAGGGACGGAAGGAACTACTTGAGAGCCCAGAACACTGCTCGGAGCTCCAGAATGTTGATGTGGAGAGACCTCTCCTCCGGGAGCCAAAGGCCTCTTGCGTGGAAGTCTCCGGTGTGGGCCCCCCCCCCCCAACCCTCCAGGGAGGCGTCCGTCGTCACCATCTCCTGAAACGCCGGGATTTTAAATTCCGTGCCTGTCGTGAGGTGCGCATGGATGCCCCACCATAAGATCGCCCAACGGAACTCGAGAGGGATCCTGTCCTCGAAACAGCCCCTCGCCTGAAGCCAGCGGGCATCGAGGAACTCCTGTAGCGGACGCATCCGAAGTCTGCAAAGGGGTACAAGATGGATGCATGAGGACATCATCCCGAGGAGGGACTTGATGGACCTCACCCTGGCCACGTCCATGGCTAGCAGGCGCCGCACCTTGCCCAGGATGGTCTTGGTCCTCTCCTCTGAAGGGATGGCCAATTGCCCCACTGTATCGAGCTTCGCTCCCAGAAACAGTGCTATCTGCGATGGAACTAGGTGGGATTTGGGGTAGTTGATGGCGAACCCCAGCTCCGTGAGCAACCGGACGGTCCTTGCCGTTTGTTCGACGAGTTCCCTTGTCCTTGCCCGGATTAGCCAGTCGTCCAGGTAGGGGTAAACGTGGATCCCCTGCAGGCACAGCCACGCCGCCACTGGTGCCAGGCACTTGGTGAAAACCCTGGGTGTCGACTTTAATGCGAACGGTAGGGCTCTGAATTGGTAGTGGCATCCCTGAACCACGAACATGAGGACCTTCCTGTGCCTTTTTAGAATAGGGATGTGGAAGTAAGCATCCTCCAGGTCCAAAGACGACAGGAAGTGGCATTCCTCCAGCAGTCCCAGCACGTGCTGGAGGGTGACCATCCTGAATTTCTGCACCTTGATGTCCTTGTTTAAGCAACGCAGGTCCAGGATGGGGCGCCAACCGCCTGTCTTCTTCCTGACGAGGAAGTACCTTGAGTACACTCCGGAACCCCCGGCGCCTTCTGGGGACGAGCTCGATGGCACCTTTCTTGAGCATCGCCCTTCCCTCCAACAGCAGTTGAGGGACGTGATTTTCCTTCCTGGCCACGGGAGGAATGCAAGGGCACTACTCTTGCAATTCCAGTGAGTGTCCGTTGGCCAGGGTGTCCAGCACCCAACGGTCGGTGGAGATGGACTTGCACACGAACTTCGTCAGCCGGCCTCCCACCGGGGTGCTTCGGTGGGGGCCCGACAACACGGCTGGGTCAGTCTTGCTTGGAGGCGGCCTTGCCGCCTTGGCCTCCTTGGCGACGACAGCGGGACCCCCTTGCTTGCCGCAACCTCTGTAGGCCTCCTGGGAAGAGGAGCGGGCCGCCTGGCGGTAAGTGGAGGAGCCACCGCTGGAACATTTGGAGGCACCTGTCTGCCTCCGGAGCTCCGAAAGGGCCGTCGCTGTTGAAGCACCCCTAGGGCCCGGGCCGTCTCCGAGTCGGTCTTGATGGCCTGTAGAGACTCGTCCACCGCCTTACCAAAGAGGTTGTTGCCGTCGAACGGCATGTCCAACACTCTGGCCTGGACGTCCTGGTGAAAGTCTGTCGCCTTGAGCCATCCTCGTCGTCGGAGGCAAACTCTGTTGCCCAGTTGGCGAAATCCGGCATCGGCAATGTCCGTTGCCACCGTTATGGCGTGATCCAACGCCACCTCACCTTCCTGCAGAATTTCTAGGGCCTCCGCCCTCTTGTCGTCAGGTAGAAAGTATAGCAGGGGAGCCATCTTGAACCAGAGCTCCCTGTCGTAGCGGGCCACGATCCCCAAGGCATTGGCCGCCTTAATCGTCGTCGCAGCCGACGAGATGACTCATCGTCCCATGGAGTTCAACTTCTTGCCCTCGCTGTCTGGCGGGGAAGTGGAAGTTGAAGCCGCCGCACCCGCTGCCTTCTTCTTAGCCGCTGCCGAGACGACAGAGTCC
The DNA here is from genome assembly GCF_040938575.1 of Ambystoma mexicanum. Lineage (NCBI taxonomy): Eukaryota > Metazoa > Chordata > Amphibia > Caudata > Ambystomatidae > Ambystoma > Ambystoma mexicanum. The sequence goes on from NC_090923.1 coordinate 648,320,944, forward strand.
GGCGTGGGCTGGGCCCTGAGGCACAAGGGGGCTGCATCGGGGACTCGATACTTCTTCTCGTACCCGTCCCTCTTGGCGGGTGCCGTGGAAGGGTTCTTGAGGACAGCAAGCCCCTCGTTCCAGACGTCGAGCAAAGGCACCGCGAGGACCGTCTTCCTCTTGGCCTCTCGTCGTTGGTACAGAAACCCTTCCTTTTTTTGGTTTTCAGGGCAGAGCTGGAAGAGCTTGGATGCTCTGGTTATCATGGCGTGGAAATAGCCAATTTCGTCGGCTGGGGAAGCCCGTGGGAGGGGGAGGGGGGTGGATTGACGACGGGATGTCCGCTGTGTCATCGCCGCCGTCATCGTCCGTCCCAGTTGCTGTGTCCGTCGCCGTATCCTCTCTAGGGTCCGGCGAGGACGAGGGGTCCACAGGTCTCGCAGGCACAAAGGGCAGGGCGGGGTGGGCTCTCCTCCGCTTGTTCGGAGGGCTTCCTGACGGGCCCAGTTCTGGATCCTCCGTCAGGGTCCGTGGTAATCTCGTCCATCTCGATACATAAGGATTGGATTGCCAACAAAATGGCCGTCGAGCTATCCTGGGGCTCGAGTAATGGCTGCGATGGACGGGATGGCCGTTCCACTGGGCCCTCTACGTCGCTATCTTCGATCACGTCAGCAGGGACCGCCCCCTGGTATCGAACCCTCTGAACCTCTCGTTGAGGCTCTTCTCGGTTTCCACCAGCTCCTCCTCAGAGGCTGATTCCGAGTCTGAAATGGCCACAGGCCCCCCCCCCCCTCTTTTTCCGCCAGGGGCTTCACGGGGGTCTTAACGATGGGCTGGGAAGAGGATTCCCTCCACGGTGGCAGGGATACTCTGGGCCCAGAGGTCGTTTCCACTGGCGTAGTCTCAGCCGGCTTCGCCAGGGTCGCAGCGACCACTTCGACAGAGGCCTTTGCCGGATGGATCAAAGCCCTCACCACCTTAGGTGCGTCCTGGGCCTTCGCCTTGGGGGGAGGGTCAGCGCCTCGCTCCCCCTTCGAGATCGACTGGGTCCACTCCAGCGGCTTACCCGGGTTCTCGGATGTCCTCTTCCCCGAACCAGAGCGCTGGCTCGTGGTCGAACGTGCCGGGGAAGTAGCGCCCTGCCTGGCAGCCGAAGAGCACGACCTTTCAGCGCTCCCGGTGCCCGCGGACTCGCAGTGCTTGGCCTTCTTTTGGGCCCCCGTCGCCAGGGCGCCCTCACAGGACTTAAAAGCCCGCTCAGACTTTTTCTTCGCCATCTCACCTGCTGTGCCCTTCTCCAGCCAGGCAGCGAGGCGGGAATAACGATCTTGTTTGGTCCGTTCCGAAAGGTTCTTGCAGAATGCACAGTCCTTCTCCACTTGCATCTTGTCCTCATGAAGACAGTAGAAACAACGCGAGTGCTCGTCCTCCTTGAAAACGTTCTGCAATCCGCATCCAGGACAGCACCTGAACAGCTTGGATCCGGGCGTCGAGCTTCCCTTGTCCTGGGCCATGTCCGTTGAGGTAGGCCGCAGATCTTGCAGAATCCTCCAAGAAGTGTAAACTCGACGAAAACTTCACCCTTGAGGGGCGTAGAAGAATTCTGAAACGGATACCCGTTGTCGGAAGAAGAAACGGTGGAGCTCGAGGCTCAAATAAACTGAAAAAATTAGAAAATCTCCTGAAAAAGCATGAAAAGGCAGCAAAAAAACTCAAGCTAAACATGAGGACTCCCAACACTTGAGCATGCGGTAAAAATCTGAGGATGGCTGCCAGAGGCGGGGCTTAGTGAGAGGGCAGTCATTGGCTGGGGGCAGTATGACCCAGAGATCAGTGATTGGTTACTAAGAAAGATGGATCAGAAACGAAACTGATACTGATTTTTTCTTTACCGAGGATTCCCAGCCTGACGACAGGGAATATTCATGAGCATGAGCATGTGAATCCATGCCAGACCCCATGCTGGGGAATGGTGGAATCCACTTAAATGGTTGCCCACAAGCGAATCCTATCCAACAGTGCGACCTGAAAAGCTCAGAGGAAAACAGGAAGGACAGACTCAAGGGCCCAATACTCAGGGAGATCTCCGGATACCAGACAGGAACCACAACCTACATAGAGCTCCACAGTGAGGTGGTACAAGGAAACCACCAGCGCCAACACAGCACACTCTGAAAACACACCAGAAGCAAGCCTAGACCTAGCGTGCTCCCGTCCTCCCCTCCTCCCACTCGAAATATGTTCAAACATTCTACTAAATCGAAAGGAGGAGCGTCAGGAGACATCAAGGTGATGATGCAGGCGGGTGAGACTCAAAAACAGTGCCAGATTCAAGCCACTGCCCAGGTACACCTCTCCCCAACGGAAAACCCGGTCAATATGAAGGATCCGCCGATCAGACCTCCAGGCATTGCTTCAAGAATTAAAAAAAAAGACATCAAAGAGCGCTTGAGACTTGGCTAAATCTATATCTGACCTCAACAAGGGGGTCATGGCGGTTGAAGACGAAGTGGAGACCACGATGACCGAACAGGGGCAAAGACAATAAGAATTAACCAAAAGAGTACAGGATCTCTAACAGATGGAACGGGTTCAAAATAGGCAGGAAGATGCCGAAAACAGGTCTAGAAGGAACAACATACGGACCTGAGGAATCCCAAAATCCGTGGCAGACCCCAAGCTACAACAATATGTAATAGACCTATTCCAAAACATCCTAAGCAGTGGGGAAGACAAGGACATGGTGTTAGATCGTACACATAGGGTCTGCTCAACGTACCAACTCAATAAAAAACTTAACTCCGGATGTCCATACAAGGGTACACCTATTTCAGCTAAAGGAAGACATCATGCGCGCTGCAAGGAAAAGAGAACCCATCCACTTCGGATCCGCAACTATTCAACTACACCAGGATCTAGCACAAGCGACCCTTCTTAAGAGAAAACGGCTAAGGGTTGTAACAAATTGGCTTCGGGCCAAAGGAGTGCGCTACCGATGGGCATACCCTACCGACTTTGCTTCGAATGGGAGGGCCAGCGATACACTATCACCAAAGAGGAAGAAATGGAGAGCCTTATGGGAGGCGAAGAGGGCAATCTAAACACCTGCGTGAATGGCTCCCCACTTGGAGACAAAAAGAGAATGGACTCGCCTGAAAAAGAACAATGGAAACCAGCACGCCCTCGCCCAAGGAGCCGCAATAAAGATACCAACGTCACAGACCCTACATGAGTGATGGGCCTTGGGTTCCAAAGGTTGCACCCAAAATATCGGATGCCTGACCTTGACCACGACCTATGATAGGCACCGATAAAACAGGGCATAAATACGAACAGCTGGGGACAAACATTGACATCGAGAGGGATATATCAAAGACCGAAAGCATGCAACAAACAAATCAATGTGGGGTGGGGTGGAGGGAGGGCTTGGACCAGACCCCAATTTTCCAGGGAAACCTATACCTCGTGATTAGTTGTGGTAAACCCACTATGGTTGTTTATAGGGGAAGTTGGAGTTCAAGAGTTAAGGGGTTTAAGTGAGAAAGTTCACGTTTAAGGATGACAATGATACATCATACACAAAGAATACTTGAAGACGTAGAGAGGTCTCTGGATCTTAAGAGAAGCAAAAGTGCAAGACATGAAAATGGCTGAGCTAACATTTGCTACACTAAATGTCCAGGGGCTTAATTCCCCAATTAAGCGCAAATCTATGCTATCTAGACTGACAGATATGCAAGCCTCAGTGGTTTGGATGCAAGAGACACACCTGCTTAAGGAAGACGAACAAAGACTGAGGCATAGGGCGTTCCCCATGCAATTCTTCGCTTCCAGTGGAACAAAAAAACGAGGGGCCAAAGGGGTCATCTTTGAAAAAACAATGTGAAGAAAGACCCGGAGTGCCGCTACTTATTGGTGGGGGGAAAACTGATGGGGCAACAAGTAACGCTGGTATCAATCTATGCCCCTAACGAGGGACAAGATCGGTTTCTGACGGAGGTGCTCCCAATCATTGCGCAATGGGGGAGGGGACAGATTCTAATGGGGGGGGATTTTAATGGGGTGATGGATGCCGAGATGGACAAAACTCTCCTGGCTTCCTCCAATGACCACACATTCAGACAGGCCTTAGCTAAATTCCTCAGAGAGTTACACCCGATTGAAACATGGCGCTTCTTTCACCCACAAGGAAAAGCTTACATCCATTACTCCGCAGTACATAGAGGCCACTCCTGGATTGACATGGTGCTGATCTCGGACTCGCTGGTCCCGCAAGTTAAGGGATTAGAGATTGGAGTGAGGTGCCTGTCGGACCATGCCCCAGTCCTCTTAAAGTTGGAACCCTTGAGCTCATAATATCAGCCCAGTGTCATGATGCCTACCTCTAAGGAGCCAGGTCCGACCCAGCAACCCCAGAGGCAGGCATCATTCCTCTCCCCCCCCCAGGGAAGTGCCAGAGGGCCCAAGCTGGGGCCCTTTGGAGACAGTCCTGGCGCCTTAGGTGCCAGGCTCATGTTGGACCCCTGTCCTGGCGCCTTAGGCGCCAGGCTCATAAAGCTAGACAAGTGTTCAAGTGTTTTAATGTGCACTTACCTGATGCAGACCATGCTGCTACATCCAGGCCCTCTTGAGGCCTGAATGGAACTACTTTCCCCTTGGTGTGGTCGGGGAAGGATACATACCTGATCGGTGTAAGGATACATACCTGGAACTTCTTCCAAAGCTGTTTAAACCACGCCCGATCAGCAACTCACGCTTCGCGTTGTTCTGCTCCTCGCAGCTGGATGCTCACCGTGTCAGCTCCTGCATCTGGACTTCAGCCACGCCTGTCAGCATCCTGGGTCACCTGCTAAGAGAGAATTGGAGAGAAAGAAGACCTTACCTGCTAAAGCTGCATCACAGAGACATCACTCCGACAATCCTGAAAGGGAAGACATCATTTTAAAAGCATTTTGCTTCGATCGCTGCAGCGCTGCATTTCACTCACCTTTCCTGGGCACCTCCATCTTCAGCAGCGATCATCCGGATCTGCAGCCACTTCCCAGAACCTAGAGAGAAAAAGACAAGAACACAAGGTGAGAGAAGGAAGGGAATAGGAAAAGCTCAGATTCCTTCTAAGACTTACCTGTTGGGTCATTCCCATTTCATTTCGGGTCCTGCCGCTTCCTGGCATTCCGGACCCCGGCCCCTATGGGGAAAAAAGACAGACATTGAATGAGCGAATGCAAAGACATTACCCGAACGCTCATCCAGAACTTACCTGTCATTTACTGGAACTGCACGTTTCACTTCGGGTCGGCGCCATATCTCTGGCATTCTGAACCCCGGCCCCTAAGGGGAAAAAGACATAACCGTTACCGCTTGCTGCAATAAGACAATGAACATTATTATTAAGCTTGAACTTTGAACTTGCTACAGAACTCTTACAGCGCCTTACCTGAATAGTCAAGCTTATTTGAACTCCCATCAAACCTCAATCCAGTGAAGTAACTGGGTTTCAACGCGCCCCTGCATCAGAAGCAGGATGGAGAACTCATCCTTCCAGACCCTAAGGTGAGACTTCACGGGGAATCGAGGAAGGGTATCGTGGAGGGTTGGAAGGGAGTGGGAGGCTTGAGCATTATTCCGTCAGTGGGTAATACTCCCTTTTCACGCACAGGGGAATATTCCTGCGAGCCAGAGAGTCCATCTTCAGAGCCCTGCGCTTCACCATAGAAGAAGCATCAGCACTCGAAGCCAGACCTGCGCCTCCGTGGGAATCAGGTGAGCGTGACAGAACTCGAAGCCTACCCACAATTTCCCACCCGGGCGCTATGGAGACTTCCGAGACAGATCAGCTGGCCCAGCTTTTGGGGGAATTACGGGCAGAAGTGCACTCAGCCCGCCAGGAGACTAACGCTCTCAAAAGAGAACTGATCCTATCCAAGGAAAGAACAGATGACTTGGCCAAAAGGTTATTGCAGGCCCAGGCAGGGCACACTCCTTTACCTAATTCCGGAGGTACTTCCACATCAATGGGTTTGAATAACCCGGTACAATCTACCTGGACACATGCCTTTGGCCCCGCCTGAACGTTTTGCGGGGATCCCAAGAAATATGCCGTCTTTATGAACCAATGTCGTTTACACTTTCTATGCAGACCCGGGGCCTTCCCTAACGACCAGACCAAGGTAGCCTTTATACTATCTTACCTCAGTGGCAGTGCTGCCGATTGGTCTATTCCATTGGTAAATCAGGATGATCCCATTCTCCAGAATTTTCAGGGTTTCCAGGCCAGCATGGAAAGATTGTTTGCTCAAATCTCTCAAGGACAGGCCCTTGATAATGAACTGCTATCCTTACGACAAGGTAATCAGGATCTCCTGTCCTACGTTGCCACCTTTAATAGACTGGTTGTGGAAACTGGATGGCCAGAAAACAAAAGGATCACATTGTTTCATCGAGGCCTGCGCGGAGAGCTTAAGGATGTTCTAGCTCAGATAGTAGATCCACCCCAGGTCTGCGCAGACTACATAGACTTGGTGGTTCAACTTGATCACAGACTTCAAAATAGAAAAGCAGATCGGTTCAAGCACGAAACCAGAGTACCGATCAAAACCCACGCTAACTCCAAGAGCACCAACGTATCCGAACCTATGCAAATCGGCGGTGTTAAAGGACCATTAACGCAGCAGGAATGAGAGAGAAGGCGGCAAATGCAACTTTGTCTGTATTGCGGGACTTCCGGTCACTTTCTTCGAAATTGTCCGGTTAAACCACCTAAGAAGGTGGTTGGAGCCACTGATGACGATTTTTTGACACCTGATTCGGGAAACGACCTAGCCCGACAAGCGTAGGGGTCCGCTTGCCGAGCTTGAAAACAAACTCTTTGACCTCACATTTTGTCATGCCAATGGTGCTTGTGGACCCAAAACAGCCTCAGCTGTTGCATGCTATAAAAGCATACATCGACAGTGGAGCTATTGGAAATTACATAGACCGTGAATTGGCACTGGTGGGTCAGGATGGACATCGGGAAGCAATCATGTTTGATGTGATCAAGGCCCCACAATTTCAAGTAATTCTTGGAATTCCTTGGTTAGAAACACATAATCCCAGAATTGACTGGCAAGCAAATAAGATAAGTTTTCCTGATTGTGAACGAACTTGTTACCCAAGAAATTCAGTTATGGGTCTAGCCTCAGCAACTTCCACCCCTGTACAGCTACCGTCAGAATACCAAGAATTCCAAGACGTTTTTCAGAAAGAACAGGCTAACACGTTACCTCCCCATCGGTCTTATGATTGCCAAATCGATCTGGTACCCAATGCTCAACTACCTTGTAGTAGGATTTATGCTCTTACGGAACCTGAGAACCTACATTTGCGTCAGTATTTAGACCTAGCCAATGGTTTTATTCACCCGTCCAAGTCTCCTGTCTCCTCAGCTCTGTTCTTCGTGCCGAAAAAAAGAGGGCGACCTTAGAACATGTATAGACTATCGCGACCTAAATCAAATAACGATTAAGAATCGTTATCCTCTGCCCTTGATCCCTGAGCTTATCGACCAGGTGAAAGACGCTTGTGTGTACACCAAGTTAGATCTTCGAGGAGCTTATCACCTGGTGCGTATAAAAGAAGGCGACGAATGGAAGACTGCATTCCGCACCAAATTTGGGCTCTTCGAATATCAGGTAATGCCCTTCGGTTTGTGCAATGCACCTGCCGCCTTTCAGTACTTTATGAGTGATGTTCTTCGGGAACTTATCGACGTCTGTGTCGTTGTTTATATGGACGACATCCTGGTGTACTCTTCTTCAGAATCCGATCACAGAAAACATGTTAGGGCAGTTCTTGAGAAATTGCGCCAGCACAGACTATTTGCAAAGCTCGAAAAATGTGTTTTTCATACCACAGAAGTGGAGTTTCTCGGATTCATCCTGACACCTCAAGGAGTCCGAATGGACTCGCGAAAGGTGGACGCCATCCTCAAATGGCCATCTCCTAGCTCGGTGAAGGGAGTTCAGAGCATGCTCGGCTTCGCCAATTTCTATCGAAGATTCATCCCGGAATTTTCCCGAACAGTCCAACCCATCACAGCTCTCCTAAAGAAAAACAAACGCTTTGAATGGACTCTTGAGGCCGAACAAGCCTTTCAGGACCTGAAAACCAAATTCACCTCTGCACCTATATTGAAGCACCCGCACCCAGATCTACCTTACATTGTGGAAACCGACGCATCCAGTTCGGCCATGGGAGCTGTCCTGTCGCAAAGAGACCCAGAAACTAACCAACTACACCCTGTGGCCTTTTGGTCCAGGAAATTTTCTCCTCCTGAAATCAACTACGCAATTACCGACAAAGAGTTACTGGCTATTAAATCTGCTTTCAAGGCTTGGCGTCACTACCTTCTCGGGGCAAGACACACCATCACCGTAATTACGGACCACAGAAATTTACAGTATTTAAAGACGGCCAAAGCTCAATCTTCACGACAACTCCGATGGGCTCCATTCTTTGCGGAATTTGATTTTGTAATTACCCATCGCCCTGGCTGCAAGAATGGTAAAGCGGACGCCTTATCCCGGATTGGCATGGAAGAACCCAATTCGAGTTTAGAACCTGTGCCAATCATACCTGAACAAAGAATCTTAAGCCTAACTTCATTGCAAACTATTGAGGACATCCAAACACAAGTAAAACAACTTCTAGACTCTTCAGCCTTACTGGAATGGAGTCAAAAGGGTCCTCATTACACCGTTAAGGATGACTTACCCTACTTCCAGGAGCGGTTGTTTCTGCCTAGTAAAGAATTGCAAGAACTTGTTATTGCCCATCATCATGAATCATTAATGGAAGGACACACTGGTATCACTAAAACGGAGGAGAAAATCAAACGCCACTTCTGGTGGCCTTCTTGGAGAAAAGAGTATTTTGTATTGTCTTGCGGAATTTGCGCCCAAAACAAGGGTCAAAAGAAAAGGCCAGCCGGCCTACTTCAACCCTTGGATATTCCACCGGCACCATGGCACACCTTATTAATGGACTTTATAACAGACCTGCCTCCTTGTGCTGGTTACAACACTATCCCTGTAATTGTGGATCTATTCTCCAAAATGGCCCACTTTATCCCTTTAAAAGGTTTGCCTTCAGCTTCCACCTTGGCCAAGGAATTTCTGGAGAATATAGTTCGCATACATGGTTTCCCTTCCATATTAGTCTCGGATCGTGGAAGTCAATTTATCTCCCATTTTTGGAAGAAGTGTTGCCAACTAGCACAAATAGATGTGCGGTTATCCACCAGCCACCACCCCCAGACCGACGGACAAACCGAGAGAGCCAATCAGACTCTCGAGCAATATCTTCGGTGCATGTTACACCAATCCGAGTTAAATTGGAAAGACATCCTTTGGATCACAGAATATGCATACAACAATTCAGTGCATTCTGGAACCGGACAAACTCCTTTTTATACTTTGTATGGTCCCCATCCTCGGACCTCTGATCTAGATCCACCTCTGACCCTGGAAATGCCCGCAGCAAATCATCTGCATTCCACAATAACCCGAGCCTTCAAAGAAGCTGCAACTCATCTACAGCAAGCCAAGAAAAAGTATAAAGAAAACGCTGATTTGCACCGAAGTAAAACTCCTCCTTACCAAGTAGGAGACCAGGTATGGCTAGCAACGAAACATTTACCCCTCAAGGGCCCGCGAACCTTCAATCCCAGATTCATAGGACCTTATCCCATCAAGGCTAAAATCAATCCCGTGGCTTTAAACTGGATTTACCATCTAACATGCGTATTCATCCAGTTTTTCATGCATCACTTTTGAAGCCAGTACAACCAGGGACGCGACTGTCCAAGCCTCCAGACCCAGTTCAAAATGATGGGGTATTAGAATTCGAAGTTAAAGACATTTTAGACTCCAAGGTGTTAAAGTCCAAACTCTTCCATCTTGTTGACTGGAAGGGATATGGACCTCAGGAGAGATCGTGGGAGCCTAGTAACCATGTTCACGCACCTCGATTAATACAAAGGTTCCATCCGAGATTTCCGAACAAGCCAAGACCCCCGGAGGGAACAACCTTGGGAGGGGCCTTGAGGGGGGGTACTGTCATGATGCCTACCTCTAAGGAGCCAGGTCCGACCCAGCAACCCCAGAGGCAGGCATCATTCCCCCCAGGCCCAAGCTGGGGCCCTTTGGACACAGTCCTGGCGCCTTAGGCGCCAGGCTCATGTTGGACCCCTGTCCTGGCGCCTTAGGTGCCAGGCTCATAAAGCTAGACAAGTGTTCAAGTGTTTTAATGTGCACTTACCTGATGCAGACCATGCTGCTACATCCAGGCCCTCTTGAGGCCTGAATGGAACCACTTTACCTGTGGGGCTACTTTCCCCTGGCTGTGGTCGGGGAAGGATACATACCTGATCGGTGGAAGGATACATTCCTGGAACTTCTTCCAAAGCTATTTAAACCACGCCCGATCAGCAACTCACGCTTCGCTTTGTTCTGCTCCTCGCAGCTGGACGCTCACCGTGTCAGCTCCTGCATCTGGACTTCAGCCACGCCTGTCAGCATCCTGGGTCACCTGCTAAGAGAGAATTGGAGAGAAAGAAGACCTTACCTGCTAAAGCTGCATCACGGAGACATCACTCCGACAATCCTGAAAGGGAAGACATCATTTGAAAAGCATTTTGCTTCGATCGCTGCAGCGCTGCATTTCACTCACCTTTCCTGGGCACCTCCATCTTCAGCAGCGATCATCCGGATCCGCAGCCACTTCCCAGAGCCTAGAGAGAAAAAGACAAGAACACCAGGTGAGAGAAGGAAGGGAATAGGAAGAGCTCAGTTTTTCTTCTAAGACTTACCTGTTGGGTCATTCCCATTTCATTTCGGGTCCTGCCGCTTCCTGGCATTCCGGACCCCGGCCCCTATGGGGAAAAAAAGACAAAGACATTGAATGAGCGAATGCAAAGACATTACCCGAATGCTCATCAAGAACTTACCTGTCATTTACTGGAACTGCACGTTTCACTTCGGGTCGGCGCCATATCTCTGGCATTCCGGACCCCGGCCCCTAAGGGGAAAAAGACATAAGCGTTAGCGCTTGCTGCAATAAGACAATGAACATTATTATTAAGCTTGAACTTTTGAACTTGCTATAGAACTCTTACAGCGCCTTACCTGAATAGTCAAGCTTATTTGAACTCCCATCAAACCTCAATCCAGTGAAGTAACTGGGTTTCAATGCGCCCCTGCATCAGAAGCAGGATGGAGAACTCATCCTTCCAGACCCTAAGGTGAGACTTCACGGGGAATCGAGGAAGGGTATCGTGGAGAGTTGGAAGGGAGTGGGAGGCTTGAGCATTATTCCGTCAGTGGGTAATACTCCCTTTTCACGCACAGGGGAATATTCCTGCGAGCCAGAGAGTCCATCTTCAGAGCCCTGCGCTTCACCATAGAAGAAGCATCAGCACTCGAAGCCAGACCTGCGCCTCCGTGGGAATCAGGTGAGCGTGACACCCAGCAAGCCATGGCGCTTAAATGAAGTACTTCTGAAAGATTTAGCCCTCAGAGCACACATTGAGCGAGCCCTGAAGAATTACTTCCAAGAAAATGTCACCCCTGTGGTACACTGGGATACTATTTGGGATGCAAGTTAAGCTGTTGTAAGAGGGGAATTCATAGCGCACACAACAAACAACATTAAGAGAAAAGAAAGAGTGAGACGAGACATGGAGATCCTAGTAGCAGAGGCCGACGCAGAGTATAAAAACAAGGGCTTGCAGCGAGCATGGAGGGCATTGAAAAAAGTTAGAGCAGCCTTAGATTCCCACCTGGCGGATGAAGCAGTGTTTCCACTAGTACGAACCAAACAATTCTCTTGCGGCTAAATTGACGCAGCGTAAGAACCGGAACCGCATAACTAACGCTCACCTGTAACTCTGCGGGGACGCCCTTGAAGATCTTCCCTGACTTCAGAGAAGAACAAGTTACTTCTTACCTTGTAACGTTCTTTCGATGGGATGTTCCTCCGACGTATTCCTTATCTATGATATTTTTATCTCCAGCTTGCTGGCCTTGGAAAATGTTTTCCCAGTAGAGGGCGCTGTGTGTCGACGTCCGTCGAGTAGGTGCTTCTCGACGGCCACCGTATCGACGCCGACGTCATCATGCCTATAAATGGCCACACGCAGCGTTCGTTGCTCAGTTCCGTTTTGTAGAGTAAAGTAGTTATTGTATGAATGGTTACTACCCTTGAAGGAGCGCAAGCTGCAACCACAAGGGAAATGTTACTGCGGGGATGGATGGGAGGGGCGATAAGGAATACGTCGGAGGAACATCCCATCAAAAGAATGTTACAAGGTAAGAAGTAACTTGTTCTTCGAAGGGATTGTGTCCTCTGACGTATTCCTTATCTATGATAGACTCCCATAGCAGTGGTATGTGATTGGAGGCGGGAGTAAGAGATGCCATATTACCCTTTCAGAATGAACAGAGTGTAACACAGCTTTTCCAAATCTAGTCTCTTGACTAGAGGAGGAATCCAGGCTATAAAATTTGATAGAGGTATGTGCGGACGACCATGTGGCAGCCGCACATATGTCTCTAATTGGTACCCCTCTTTGAAGAGCTGAGGATGCTGCGATACCCCTGGTCGAATGAGCCCTTAGATTTTGAGGGGGCTCTTTCCCAGCCAGTTTGTAGCATTCCAGAATGGCTAAAATATTCAATCTGGAGATGGTTTGTTTGGTTATTGGTAATCCAAACTTGTGACCCGAGTATCCTACAAACAGTTGGTCTGCTTGCCTAATCCTAGCCAGTCTGATGTAAAAGCTCAGAGCTCGCCTTGGGTCCAGCCTATGTAGCCTTTCTTCCTCTTTCCCCGGATGGGAGGAGGGTAGACCAAAGGTAAGGTAATTTTCTGAGTAATATGAAATTCAGAAACCACCTTTGGGAGAAAATTAGGCTTCACCTGTAGGGCAACTTTGTCCTTATGGAAAATTGTATGGGGGGGTTTACAAGAGAGCTTGTAGCTCGCTCACCCTCATAGCAGATGTTCGTGCTACCAATAGGACAGTTTTAAGCGTGAGAAATCTCAGCGAACAAGAGCGGAGTGGTTCGAATGGAGTACCCATTAGGAATTTTAAGACTAAATTTAAGTCCCATAAGGGAACTTGGAATGGTCTTGGAGGATAAACATTAGTTAATCCCTTGAGAAATTGTATTACTAGAGGTAGTTTGAAATACGATGGTTCCTCCGCAGTGCGCTTGAAGATTGAAAGCGCTGCGAGGTAGCCTTTTACAGTGCCAACTTGAAGGCCTGAGTTTGCCAAGTAGAGTAGAAACGATAACACCGTTGGTGTACCACATGAAAAAGGGTCGATATTCCCTTCTCTACACCAGCTGCAAAATTTGTTCCAACGGCAGTGGTATAAAGACTTTGTTGCTGGACTTCTGGCCGAGAGCAACACCTCCATGACGTCATCCGGGAGGTCCCAATCCTTGTACCTCACCCTTTCAGAAGCCAAGCACGAAGGTTGAGGGTTCCGATGTCTGGATGGAGAACCTGACCTCCCTTCTGCGAGGGAAGATTCTCTTTGAGTGGAAGACGGATTGGAGGGCAGATGGACATATCTAGAAGGTCCGGGTACCACGTTCTCCTGGCCCAGTCCGGGGCAATTAGGATCATGGTTTTCCGGAATCTTTTCAACCTCCTGATCATTTGAGGAATAACATCCTTTCCAAATCTGGTCTCTTGACTAGCGGAGGAATTTAGGTTATAAAATCTTGTGAATGTATGTACAGATCCACTTGAGGGGTTCACCAACGGCGAAGATCTCTTGAAGGACTTCCTGAGCTATCTCCCATTCGTGGGAGACTGTGTTCTGCCTGCTCAGAGCGTCCGCTGTCAAGTTCTTCTCTCCGGCTAGGTGAATTGTCGATAGAGAGATTCCTTCCTGAATTGCCCAAAACCAGAGCTGTATCGCCTCTCTGCACAGTGGCAGTGACCCTATGCCTCCTCTTTTTTTGAGGTAGTGCATGGCCACTGTATTGTCCGTCATTATCAGGACGTTTCTCCCCCGGACAGACGGCAGAAAAGCCTTCAGTGCCAGTCTGATGGCTCTCAGCTCCAACAGGTTGATGTGTAGTCTGGACTCCGATGGAGACCAACGACCGCTGATGGTCAAGTCGTTGGCATGGGCTCCCCAAACCGTGAGTGAGGCGTCTGACTACTGTTATCGCCGGCCATGGTTGCCAAAACAGTTCTCCTTTCAAGATGTTCTCTGGAGAGGCCCACCATTGAAGGTCGTGGGCTACCTTGTCCGGAATCTGGAGGAGATCTGTCATCCTCCCTGAGAATTGTGACCACTGAGTCCTCAGTGCCCACTGAAAGGTTCTCATTCTCAGGCACAAGGAATATGCAGGATGCCATCAGGCCTAGCAACCTCAAAAAGTCGAAGGCTGGGAGACGTTGGGCATTTTGAAACCTGGTGACCATCTGCAGAATATCTTGAGCCCTCACCTCTGGTGGCGAGGCTTTTCCCAGGGACGTGTCCAGGACTGCTCCAATGAACTGGAGTCTCTGTGATGGTATCATCTGTGACTTCTTTAAATTGAGGGAGAAGCCCAGCCTGTGAAGGGAGTGGCAGACATAATCTAGTTGGATCCGAGCTTGTTCCGAAGAATCTGCTCTGATCAACCAATCGTCCAGGTAGGGGTAGACCTGAATCCCTTCCCTCCTTAGACTTGCAGCCACAACCGACAATAGCTTGGTGAAGACCCTCGGGGCGGAGGTCAGCCCAAATGGCAGAACTCGAAATTGATAATGAGAGTTGCCAATTGCGAACCTCAGGTACTTCCTGTGCTTGGGATGGATAGGCACATGGAAATAAGCATCCTGAAGGTCCAGAGATACCAGCCAGTCCTGGAGCTGGAGGGCCTGAAGGATCTGAGACAGAGTTACCATCTTGAATTTGTCCTTCCCGAGGAACTTGTTCAATTCTCTTAAGTCCAGGATGGGTCTCAGTCCTCCCTCCTTCTTTGGTATGAGAAAGTAGGGAGGAGTACCAGCCCTTGTTCCTGTGCGCTACAGGTACCGGTTCTATGGCACCTTTCTCTAGCAGGTCTATAATTTCCTGCAAGAGGAGTGGGTCTGGAACTTTTAGAGAGCTGTGCCCCGATGGATGACTGAGGGCTGTGTAGAAAGGGTAGGCAGTAACCCTGGGCAACTGTCTCAAATGCCCAAGCATCTGACGTTAGTTAACCTGCCCCCTACAGGTGTTTTGTGTGGAAAGACCTCAGAGTGGTTTGGGGGCGGCTAATGCAGATGCCGCGGGTAGAGAGGCTTTAGTAGTTTTGACCCGTCCACCTCGGGTGGATCTCCTTTGGCCTCTTTGAGCCGGCTGTCCTCTGCCTTTCCCGAATGCGGAAAAATAGCGAAAGGACTTTCCTCTTCCAGAGGTTCCTGAGGGAAGAAAAGGAGTACGGCGGATTGCAGCTAATAACGATTTTGCTGCTGCTTTAGATGTCTGCAACTTTTCCAGACTGTCATCAGCCTTTTTACCGAATAAAGAGCCGTCAAAGGGCATATTCAAATGTCTGGCCTGTACATCTGGAGCAAAGCCAGACTTTCGCAACCATGCATGCATGCGGATTGTCGTACTTGCCGCCATGGCCCTGCTGATACTGTCAGCGGAATCGATGCCAGTTTGAAGTGACTCGCACATGGCATCTTTGCCATCTTTAATAATGTTAAGGAACACTTCTCTTCTCTTTCCTCTCCTTTCGGGTATGCAGTCAGCCACTGATGAAGCACATTCCCACAGTGTGTGACTGAACCTGTCGAGCGTACAGGTGGCATTGATGGACTTCAACGCCATGCTGCAAGCAGAAAAGACTTTTTTTGCCATAGAATCGTACCTCTTTTCATCTCTATTCCTGTGGGACAGTAGGGTAAGCGGACCTGCTGCTTGATGAAGTTGCCGCTTGAACCACCAGGCGCTCTGGAGTAGGGTGTTTTGATAAGTATTCAGGGTCAGCCGCAGCTACCCTATACTTGGCTGACAATCTTTTATTGACTGCAGGGATAACTCCAGGAGTTTCCCAATTAGATGAAATCTTTCTTTGTAAGGCTGCATGGAAGGGGACCACAGGATCCTCCTGTGGACCTTTGTCTAATATGTCTGTCAGGTCACCCTGTTGAAAAACAGGTGAAGGCGCAGACCAACCCATAAATTCAATAATCCTTGCCATCAGGGTTCTATAGGGTGGAAGAGGCCTCGAAGAACTCGAGAGGATCGGGATCCTACTCGAGGATGTCGACGACGGTTTCGGCGTCGTGCCGGAGGCTCTTGGTATTACCGTTGGCTGTGAAGTAGCCGTGGTTTTCTTTCATCGGCGTCAATGATGGCGTTGAGTCGATTGACCGATGCGTCGAAGAACCCTTCGACAACGGCGTCGATGGCGCTGATCCATGCGTCGAAAGGATCTTCGATGAAGGCGTCGAAGACGGTGCCTTCTTACTCGATGGCCCGTGGTGCTCTCGGGTGGAATCTTTCGCCGGGTGTAGCGATTCGCGGCGTTTCGATTTTTTGGGTTTTTTCACCCGGGGTATCACCCTCAGCTGTCTTCGAGGGGGTCGAGGCCGCTTTCTCGAAGCAGCTTAGCATTTTCTTCCTGAATTCCTCCCACTAAGCCTGAGAGCTATGTTTTGTGGGGCAGGAGACCCTTTCTGGGGAAACAGAAGATGACAAGGAAGGGGCTCTTTGACGTCTGAGTGTCTGGATCTCGACGAATGGTGGGAGCTACTTCGAGATCTAGAATGGGAATGCTTTCGACGGCAAGGAGACGAATGCCTCGACTCAGCCGAAGAACCTTTTGAGGAGGTTTTAACTGACTTACCTCTCTCGAGCTTCCCCTTGCGCTCCTTCAAGGCTTTCGCCGTCATGGACATGCGGTCCTCATACTCGAAACAATGGTGCTCGGCTCCCAAGCACCACAAGCAGATCCTATGTGGATCCGTTAGACATTTATTTACCGCAGTCTCTACATTTTTTTAAACCGGATCGCGGCGTTGTTGGTTCCGATGAAGAAGCCATTGAGAACGAGTTGGTATATTCGAGTAAATGTAGAGGGTTTATCTGACTGAACTGAGCAATGATATTCCGAGGCCCAACGAAGCACGGAAAAACGGAACTGAGCAACGGACGCCGCGCGTGGCTATTTATGGGTGGCGTCAGCGCCGATACGGTAGCTGTCGAGGGACAGCGATTTGGCGGACATCGACGCGCAGCCCCTCTACTGAGAAAAAATTTCTGAAGCCAGCAAGCTGGAGACGAATTATCAAAGATAAGGAATACGTCGGAGGACACAATCCCTTCGAAACGCATATTATAAAACATTCAGAACCACCTTGATAGGCCCTCTAACGAAACTGTTTAATTTCATCCGAGACTCCGGTAGGATCTCTGGAGACATGAGCCAGGCAACTACAGTACTATTACTAAAACCGGATAGAGACCCCAGTGAATGGGCAAGCTACGGCCGCATTTCGCTATTAAAACGAGATGCAAAAATCTACTCGGCGGTCCTGGCCCGTAGACTAGTGAGGGTACTGCCCGGGATAATCCACCCTGACCAAGCGGTTTTATACAAGGGCAAAACACGCATGACACTATTCGTAGAGCCATAGATACAATTGAATGGGGTCGTAGAACAGGACAGCGATTCTCAGTCTTGGCGTTAGACGCCTCCCGAGCATTCGACAGCATGCATTGAGGGTACCTACAACAGATCCTGGAAAAATGTGTGTAGAGTCCGATTTTCATACGCATGGTAATGGCCAATTTCGCACATCCATCCACACGACTAATGGTCAATGGACGGCTCACAGATAATATCCCAATTCAGAAGGGCACAAGACAGGGATGTCCGTTGTCACGCCTTATATTCGCCATGGCTATGGAGCCATTAGCACAAAAAGCCTGCAACGACCCAGAGATCCAAGGAGTAGAGACAAGCGCTGAAGAGCGACAAAAAATAGCTCTTTATGCGGATGATATCCTCATGTTCCTCAAAGATACAACACACTCACTACGAAAAGCATTAGACCTACTAAAGGAATATGCGAAGGTCTCCGGATTCCATATCAATTATAGTAAATCCTGTGCACTCAATATTACGGAGAGAGTAGAGCAAGTGACAGAATGGGAAAACAGACACCCGCTGAAGTGGGAACAAAGAGCAGTAAAATACTACGGAATTCAATTAATCCCCAAATACGAGAAGCTATATGGGGCCAAAATCCCAGAATTATTGAAGGAACTAGCAGGGGACCTAAACCAGTGGGAGGTGCAGGGACTATCATGGCTGTTAGGCAGAAACCTGTGCAGTTCCCTCTGGGACCACTGCAAAAGATTTAAGACTACAGGTGTTTGGCAGTAAACCCACTTGGTAGCAGTCTGTACCACCCAGATTTACTTGGTAGCTGTGGCTGAGCAGTCAGACTTCCCTCAAGAAGAGTTAGGCAGTATACAGAGCATACATAATAGGTACAGAGGCACAGTAGTACAAGCAAACACTGACCAGAGCTACGTGTAAAAGTATATAATTATTTATTTAAAAGACACACTCATAAATTACACTAGCACAGAAAAGGTAAGTAAGTCATAACACAGTCACTATTACTTATATGTACATCCCTAGTTGTTTGTTGGACAAGTCTAAGTTAACACCACTTATTTCCAAACAGAGGTGAGCGCTTAACGTTAGATGGCACTCCAACAAGTTAGTTAAAAAGGGAGGGAAAAGACAAAAGTAATGAAAACAGCAAGGCAAAACACTTTTCAGAGATTCACAGTGAGTTTAGAAAGGCAGTCTATTGAGGAGCAAGGAAGTTCAGTTGCCAGGCCCACTCTAGGGAAAGCCAGGCGAAAAGATGCCCAAGATCACACAATGTCACCAGTCTTTGCAGGTGAGTGGAAAAGGTTTTACCAAGTTTAGAAAAGTTTAGTTAGGGTGTCCCAGGCTTACCCAGGTTCGAGAGCCGAGGGCTAAATCTACCCCGTACAATCGGTGGCAAGGGAAGCCGGGCGGAACACTGTACCTTTAAAATGGAAAGGATCCTCCAGCGGTGGCAGTTGTTCCTGGTAGTGGGTGCAAGTCGCGGCGTCGTCCAGAGGAAGAGAAGATCTCGTCATGGAGGAAAGCTGAAAAGGTCGTTGCACTACCAGGGAAGAAACCAGCCGTGTAGTTTTTCCGGTTAAAAGGATGTTACCCCTCTTTCGCGGTTGAGGTAAAAAGTGGTATCCCGGTTGCCGGGGTGCTTGGCACAGGCAAGGCGGCCACGAGATGCTTCATGGCGGCGAAAAGAAGGCAGAAACTGGTTGTCCCCACCAGTCAAGGGAAGAAGACTCTCCAGGCGGGAGATCTCCTCTGTCGTTGGGAAAAGTGGTGAGACGGTTCTGCAGGGCTCCACTGGCGGTATCGTCTTGGTAGGTCGGCTCGGCTTCTCCCTCTTCGGCTTCTTAGGTCCTGTGGTGACTTCTGAAGAACCAGTCCCAAAAACCCTGCTTTTATGCAGCAAACCCCCATTCATACAGCCTAGCTGTCACTCAAACGTGCTAAGTGGTGAGCGGGGCGGCTCACCACTTGGGCCAATCACACCAGAGTGCGACATGAGTTGGCAAGGCAACTCAGTCCAGGGTGCCTAAACCCCCTCCCACGCCCCCTGTGGTACCCAGACAGAATGGCACCACTTTGGAGGGCTTCTTTGCAGAAGCCCGCCAAAAGTGGAACAAAGGCTCGACTCGGGTTCAGGGTTACTGAAGTGAACCTAGACGCCATTTTGGCGGCGAGTTCTGGCAAAAAATCCCAACCGGTGAATTTATATTAAATAAATAAACCGGTGGTATCTTTAACATTGCACCAAAAAGAGGTGCATAAAAATCAATGGGAAATCCCATTGGGAAATATTCCGGTGGAATATTTCCGCGGTATCCACTGCCACCAGCCAGAAACTCGGCGAGGGGGGACGGGACAGTACCCCCTCAACAACGGACCCAGGGGCAATCTAATTGCCCCTACCAGTACTTCCACAGTATGTTGGTTTGTACTGGTTAAGTTCCTAAATTAAGACTAGTAAAGTCAATGGTGACTTTACAGACCCAGGGAGACAGTAGTCAGTCCCAGGGTGTGGAGTCTATGTTTGGGGGTCTCTATGACACCCCTGTGTTACTGCACTGAGGGTGCTGTGTAACACACATTCAAAAACCTATGATAGCCTATGGGAAAAAAAAATACCCCATAGCCCATAAGCACATAGCAAGTCACAGAAATACTCTCAAGTCATGCCCAAGAGTGAGGGTAAAAGAGTCTCACTCTTGGCAGGAGAAAAAAAATAAACCCCAAAAATCCAGCGAAGCTGCTGGGGGACTCACTAGGTTAGGAAATTGAGCCTAAACAGAGAATTCTCCCTAACAATGGCTGGCAAGAATAATGGCCGTGAAAATGACCTTGCTGCCCAGATTCCTCTACGTGGTAAGAGCCCTACCAATACGCACCCGAGCCCCAGCAATCCAAAAATTACAAAAGCAGATAATGGCATTCGTTTGGAAAAAGAAAAAACCAAGGGTCTTGAAAAAAGTCCTGTTCAGACCGCAATTGCTGGGAGGGTTAGGAGTCCCCGAAATCTGCAGATACTTATGGGCAGCGCAAATAGCCCCAATATTACAATGGTCACCCAGAAATAACCAAACTGGTTGGACGGCCCTCGAAAGGGAAGCAACTAGAGCCCCCTTTTATAGCCTCCCCTTCCTTGCCGAGCGGCACAGAAACAAAGAAGATACGCTGCTCGATTCCACCAAGGCCACTTAGTGGTACTGGGACAAGGCGTTACAAAGTAGAAAGGTGAGGATTGGGGGGACCCCTGACACCAGTGGCCCATAACACGGACTTCACCCCTGGAATGCGGTCTGACTTCTGGGTACAATGGGGAGGAAATGAGAAAACCCTGACAATGGGAGACCTTTACAAAGAAGGTAGACCCCTAACATTTGAAAGATGTAAAGCTAAATTCAATATACCTGAAACTGAGAGGTTCCACTATGCCCAAATAAGGCATTGGATTTCTAATAGGAAGGTCCAAGATGAGGCAACCCGAGATCCGTTGGGACTAGAACTCACGATAAAAGATGCCAATCCAAAAAAAGGGGTATCAAAACTGTATAGCTTAATGGGAGCAGTAGATCCTGAAGAATCCCTCCTATATATACGCAACGGTGGGAAGCGGATATGGGGAAACCAATCTCTAGCGAAACTTGGAGCCAAATATGGCAAAGAGCCGCTAAAAGCTCTAAATGCACCTCCATTAAAGAAGCAGCATACAAAATGTGTTTATGATGGTGCACGACACCTGCACGCATGCACTCCATTAACACATACTACCCCATGCCCTGCTGGAGAGGCTGTGGACAACATGGTGATCTAATACACATGTGGTGGTCTTGCCCACTCGCTGAAATATACTGGAAGGAAATCCAAAGTCACATCAAGGAGATAACAGGGACACAACTGCCATTCGACTCAATGGTGGTCCTACTGGGGGAGGCGGTTGGGGGATGTTATGCTAACTTCGGACCGAAAGCCCACCTCATTACCCATATGTTAAGTGCTGCTAGAATAACCGTGGCTCATACTTAGAAGAACAAACAAGGACTGATAGTGGCCATGTGGTGGGTAAGACTATGGGGGGTAATGGCCATGGAAAAACCTGCTGCATTATCCCACGGCTCCTACACGAAATATTTGGACACCTGGATGCCATTACACGAATTCACAAATGATAGAGAACAAATGTACTTTAAGCCGGGACTATTGCGCAGCATCTCTTATTTAAAACCACACACTCTGAACTGGAAGAATGTGCGACCCAAGAGACTCAAATTGTTGAAACATGCTACACTGTATCCAATGTTATGTTGGGATTGTTAGGGGGTGGGGGAGGATATATTTTAAATGTTTTTATCTATACCTTTGAAAAACCAAAATAAAATAAAGTTGGTAAAAAAAAAAATTGAGGAGACATAGTGATTGAGGCGTAGTGAAGTGATTGCCACCAATCAAAAGGTATATATTGCCAGTTAATAGATATATCGAATAAGAAAATGGGTAAGCTGGTGACAGAGGCTTGAGCAGCAATTGATGGTGCATGCTCATATTTGTTGTTTTAAAACGTTGAAAGGTGGTGCTAAAAATATAAAGGTTATTTAACAGTCTGGTAAGTAGTGACAGTCAAGTGAGACTGGTCATCATGGGAGACACTCTTATGCATTTATGCAAAACATTACCAAAGCACATGCCCAAACTCAAACAGTATAGTGCGGAATGGGTGAAAGGCAGGGCAGATAAAATGTTCATGCCATGGCCACAAGGGGGACCATTGTCAAAGGCGGTATTGCAACATACGACCACATACTTGCACGCTGTGCACACGGAGAAGACAGAGATAGGATTTGTGATTTTAGAGCTCTGGAAGATGTACCAAGAAGAGAAGATCTGCCACCTGAAGAGTGGATGCTTACTGAGCGCACCAAAGAAGGTGTTGAGCCTTCAGCTCCCCTTACCTCACCCAAAGCTAAAAGGTGCTAGTACGGAAGAAATAGGGTTATATTCTTTAAACGAGTTGAAAGCGGCAACAGGGTATAGTAATCCGATATACAAACCGCCCGCTTACAGTAGTGACGATAATGCTGAGGACATTAAGAGAAAAGAAGTGATCTATAAGAGCCTACAAGACTAGAAGAAAGGAGTGAGCGTTCTCATCTGTCAACAGAAATAGACAGATTAAGAGATGGAAAGGAGAGAAGGATAAAGCTGACAAGATAGAGCTTGTGCAGAACGAATGGATGAGATGACCGATATTACCTATAATAGATGAGAAAAATATCAAGGAGCTTAGCCAAATAGCCAAAGATGGACAGAAAAAGCATAAAGAACAAAAGATTGAGAGAAGACCAACAGAAAAGAGTAGAGAGCAAAGAGAATGGATGTATCAGGAGGAGCAAGAAAGAAAAGAACAAGCAGAAGAACAAAGAAAGTATGACAGTAGACATTGATAGAAGAAAGTGATAGACAGGAAAGGGAGAAGAGGAAGCACAAAGATTAATAGACAAAAGATTATAGCAATGAAGGGAAGAAGAGGAAAGAAGGGAAGGAATAAGGAGAGAACGAAGGCAAGAAGAAAAAAAAATTAGACAGGATGCGAGAAAGCGGAGAGAAAGATGAATGAATGGAACGAAAAAGGGAGACAAGGTTTTGATACCAGTCTCACTCGTAAGGAACCAGTAGGGCCAAGCCCAGAAATACGATGGGATAGAATAGAAGAGTTCCTTCCGACAAAGAAAGCAACACACAGCGGCATCTAGAGCAGTATTCGAAGAAGAAAGATTTGATGCGGCAAGCATTGGAGAAAGGATCGACAAGGTCCATCAACAGTTAAAGGGAGGTAGCAAGTATGGGATTCAAGGGAAGGGTGATCAATCCCTAGCATTTCAATTACGAAGGGAAGAAGAACATGTGTTTAGTCATTGACCTAGAGCATTTTCTTTTTAAAGTAGACAATCTGGATAAGGATGACAGGGATGATGGTCATACTAGTTGGGGAATAGACATGTTGGATGAGGAAAGAGCCCAGACTTGGGGTAGAAGGAGGGAGCCAGTGCACACCTGAAGGAAGCCTGCATATGGATAAAGAAGTGAGATGGTCTGATCTGGAACAGCCTAAAGCTAGGATGCCAGATCCCATAGCCTATCCGGAACATCCCAGAGGACGAACGCACATTGAGAAGGGAGCGTCGCCGCCACATGTGAGCAGGATAAGGTCGTTACTCATGAGGTGACAGACAGGAATGATTGTCCCTGCCATGGATAGACTAATGATGGGATAGGACTCTGGGATGGGGTTCACTCAGTTTCCCTTATTGGAAAAAGGGGGAGCAAGACCACAGTATATTCCATGGCCACAGATGGACAAGGATAATTTAAGGTGTAAGCTCCCGAGTTTGACTTCGGGTGCAGGGAAAGGGAGATACAAATTAGAAAGAATGACAGGAGGAAATACGCTGGCCATAGGGGACATAAAAGGTCATCTGGCAGCTATTCTTCGGGAGAGGGCAGATGACACATGGAGAGGAGCAGGATATTAAAGTGTGACAGCACAGAATACAGTGCATGATGGAGTGCGATTTAATAATTGTAGCACAGATGTGAAGTAGGGCTCCCAGGGTACAGTATCCTAACATCAGATATGGGTGTAATTATGACGCGAAAGATGAAGACCCTATTGCTTATAGTCAGTATTTAGGAGAAATGACAACTTCAAACCTGCGAGCCATGGGAAAAGACAGTGGCATTATTTAACAACATTTTATGCCAGGGGTTGCCTGAGCCAGTACAGAGGCAGATGAAAAACAAATAGGGATCGGAGGATAATAAATCATTGTCGGTTATTACAAGAGAAAAATAAGAAGAAAGATGAGAATAGGAAAATCGAGGAAGCCAAGTTAGTTCAGAAACAATTGTCAAGATTTGCCATAGAGGGGGCAGTATTGACAAGCAGCGAAGGATTGGGTATGCAGGAAACAATAGGTGCATCGCAGGCGAGTAATCTGTCCCCGATGGATCAAGGTGGATATGGGTTTGTGCCACGAGGCAGAGGTACAGGCTATAGAGGAAGAGGAGAGGAGAGGAAGAGAAGGTGGATACCAGAATAATCAAGGTGGGTTTCAAGGTACGCAGAATGAGAACCAGAATACTCGAGGAGGGTTTGTCAGACGGGCACCCTCAGTATGTTGGACTTGTGGGATGACGGGGCACATTGCGCGCATATGTGGGAGCCAAGGGAATGTACAAAATGGCCTATTTTCAAGAGTGGGGACAGCTTATCCTCCACCATATAACGCACACACTAGAGAGGGTTTTGCCCAGGATCACACATTTTATCAGACACAAGCGCCCAAAGTACAACAGGTATAGCAACAAGTGGAAATTAATCCACCACAAGGGCAGTCACAACAAGCCCCCATGCAGACACAGCAGTATGAACACAGGACAAGTACTGACACCCAGAATAGGAGGTGTCACTGTGGTATGAGTAAATCCTTTCACAGGGACGGGGCTGAGAATATACCCACAATAGGACAGCTCACAGTGTGACTTCATGTGTTCAGTACCATCTGTGACACCAGACCCACCCCAAGAGGAACCAAATCTTTTCTTTTCTTGTAGAGCAACTCGTTTGAGTATACAGGGAGGAAAGTATCCAATGTTTGGAATTGCTATGAATGCTCAAGGGTTCTCGAGAGCAACGAATCGAGTTCATTTTACTAACGAATTACCAGTCTTTATAGGAGAATGTTACATCTCTGTTCCTTTATTACTTTCACGAAAGACACCGGTTAACATTTTGGGAAAAGATTTAATGACAAAACTAAACATGACAATTTCATTTACTGATCAAGGAATAGTGTGTTCTACTCCAGGAATACACAATTTAAAGGTGGGAGAACTTATACTGGTGTTCACCGGGCAAGTGACTTTGTGAGGTGATGTGTTTCAGTAGATCCAGAGATTTTTCTATATGGAGTGAGCATTTTACTGACATGGCTACCTGGCTTGGTGTGAAAAATGGTGAGGATACACAAGTGTAACGCTCACCTGGTATCCACGGGGACGTCACTCAGCCTGTTCTGACCTCTTACGACCTCGAACCCTTCCCTGGAGGCTATTCGACTGGAGACTGGGCCTAAAACACAGGATTGGTAGAGTTTAACCCCCTATTGTCTCTGTGTGCTTGAACCCCTTCTTCCCCGGGGTCCAACCCTTCCCTTTGATGCACAGCTCACCTTTTCTTGGATAGTGTGCTCTCCATCCTGCTTTCAGCACCGGGGTGCGTCGATTGATGCAGGCTCGTTGCTGCCTAGTTAATTCACTGTCAAGAGTCTGACAGGTAAGTATAATGAGTCTTTTGAACAGTTCTCTAACTTTGTTCCTTTCCTTCCTAAAAAGATGGCCGGCATCCGGGGATGGCGGCGTGCTGCTGAGATGAGTAGCGCGAGGCGTGAGATGAGTGAGCGCGATGCGCCCCTTTCGTATTTGCATTGAACTGAGTTCTTTTTCTGTGTCTTTTAGGTGCCGCAATGTTTTCAGCGTGGATGCCGGTTATGAAAAACAAATGCGGTGGGTAAGAGCAGTATGAGCGCCTCTAAATGTTTCCACGCTAACCTGGTGTGTCTTTTCCAACTTTCAGATGGATGAGAAGTTCCAGAGAAAGAGTTCCCCCAGAGCGGCTGGGATTCAGGTAAGCGTTTGAAGCTCGTACAGTATTTAAAAATAAGCGAAGATTTGCAGAATGCTTCCTAATGCCTTTTTTCTGTTCTTTTCCCATTTCCTTAGGAAGCGGCGTGCCGGGATGGGAATGACACCGCCGAAGATGCCTGCAGAACAGAAGGAGCGATGGATGGGAAGAAGGCTGTTCCTAACGGTGTTTTTGTTCTTGCAGGAGCTGAGCGCAGAAGATATGCAGGCCTACTGGAGACCGATCCGAACACAGTGAGTGTCACGCTGCAGGTGCAGAAAACGCAAAACATGTTTCTCAGCTTGGGTGCAGCTTAAATAGTCTCTGGATATCCCAGGTGTCTCTGGGCTGAACCACACCCAAAAGACTGGACCACACATGCAGTTCTGGGAACCGAAATATGTGGGGGCACCCATCTTGTCCCCATCAATGCACTACAAGTCCAATCCCCAATGTTGTACTATGGGGGTGAGTGAGTCTGGTGCCACAAGCGCCAAGTCTGACTCCAAGTGGGTCTTTGGAGGGATGGAGAGGCCCTTGAGGGCCATGTAGGTGATTGTGGCCTGGCTCCAGCCTGACATCTTGGAGGTTGTTTAGACCGCGAATACCTATGGATGAAGAAGGGGGGGACAGACTATCACTATAGAATTAGAAGCAGCCACAGTGCGAAGGAAAATGGCAATGCTTGAAGGAGTAGATGAGGGTAGACCATGGAGAACAGGAATAGCTCTCGAGGAAGGGTACAGATTGGGTGACACAACTAATGACATGTTCAGGGTAGACCGAACAGACGAAGTGGTGATGAGCATCGCATACTGGATAAGGATAGAAAAGTTAAGTTCCATCGCTAATGGCGATAATGCAGCAACGCCCAACATTTTTTCAGGAAGACTTGTACAAGGTACCAAGTGTCCTCTAGACCACAGGCCCTTACAACGTAGGTTTATTGAAGTGTATAAGGAATGTTAAAATAAAGCTTACTTCCAGCGAAACAGTACCTCATGTCTCGAGAATTGGATGAAGGTATATTTCAGACCATTTCAGCACTGATGAAATATGGGATTCTGGTTCTATCAGAATCGTCGTTTAATACTGTGGTTTATCCTATCAAAAAGGAGGGTTGTGGAGATTTATGCAAGATATGAGACCGATTAATCAGATTGTAGATGGTTCCTCCTTTAGTTCCTAATACGGTGACGATACTGTGCAGTATCCCAGTGGAAGCTCGATATTCCACAGTCATTGATTTGAAGAATGCATTCTTCTCGATCCCGTTGCACAAGGACTCACAGGGCTGGACTTCTTTTACGTTCCGTCAAACCCGACTGAAACATACTCATTTGCCCCAAGGGTACTGAGAGTCCATCAATCTTTAATATAGTTTTACAGATGGATTTAGGCAATACTGATATCAAGAGTGCAGTAATGCAGTCAAGAAGAGGTGTTAAACATAGGTCAGGTGATTTCACGTGAAGGAAAGAAAGTGTCACCTGAAAGAGTCAAGGCGATTATGAAAACCTCAAAACCTGAAACAGAAAACAGTGAAACAGATGCAACAGTTTTTGGGATTATGCAACTATGTTAGAATCTGGGTGTTTGATTACAGTACGTACACAAGACCATTTCAGCAAGATTTAGAGAAGGCACAAGTGGGCAAAATAAAAATA
The DNA here is from genome assembly GCF_040938575.1 of Ambystoma mexicanum. Classification (NCBI taxonomy): domain Eukaryota; kingdom Metazoa; phylum Chordata; class Amphibia; order Caudata; family Ambystomatidae; genus Ambystoma; species Ambystoma mexicanum. The sequence goes on from NC_090923.1 coordinate 648,348,930, forward strand.
GAATGGACTGAAGAAATGGAGGAAGGGTTTGAGGAGCTGAAAAAAGCAATTTGTACAACCCCGGATTTAGGAATTCCCAATTATGCTGAGGAATTTTCCTTGTTTTTCACACACAAATGGAACAGTCATGACAGCAGTGCTTACGTAGTGAACCACATTGGGGTATAAACCTTTGGCGTACCACAGTGGGATTTTAGAACCAGTTATGAGAAGACATTTCCTATGCGAACAATCATTGACTGCTTCTGAATTCGCGATTGAGAAGTTCACAAGTATTGGCATGGACTGCTCTATGACCCTCTTTGCGGAGCATGCTCTATTGTGACCATTTTAGAGAAATCCAAGGGCACATTAACATCCCAAAAATCTTTAGTTTATGAGGTAATTATTTCTAACCAAGCAATTAAGATTCTAAGATGTAAAATAGTGAATCCTGCCACGTTTAAAGCTGAGCCAATAGAAGGTGATCATGTGCATAACTGTGCTAATTATGTTGAATTTTATGATATACCCCGTGTGAAGGAGAATGCTTAAGCGGGAGGGGAAATTCTCTTTGACAGCTCTTCGAAAATGTATCGGACTAGTGGGGAAAGGCATTCATGTGCTGCAGTAGTGAGGAATAGATTAAATGGAGAATTTGAAGTTGTAGCAAGTGCAAGGCTACAGACTCACTTTTCAGCTCAAGCGGCAGAATTAGTAGCGCTCATCGTCGCGCTCGAGAAACACAAAAGGCAGGAATTGACTGTGTAAAGTGACTCCGCCTACATGACATCAACCATACACGCAGGGTTAGCACGTTGGAAGAGGGGCTACCTCCACATGGACGGCACTCCAGTGCAACATGCATCCTTATTGGATAGGCTTATTAAGGCACTTTGTGGCAATAAGCGGTTGTTAAATGCGCAGCACATACTAAGCAAACAGATTTCATATCTTGCAAGAACAAAGCCGCAGACGAAGAAGCCAACAGGGTTGCATATTCCCCAGATATTTCAAGTTTTTATACTGAGACTATTAAAGAAAATAGAAGTCACAACCATGTTAATGTAAAAAGGTTTTAATAAATTATCAATAAACCAACTAATGGCGATTCAAGGGAGTGCACCAGAGGAAGAGAGGGAATTAAGGAAATGAAGGGGGTGGCCTCATGACTGTATCGGAGCGGCTGCGGCAGCGCCTGAAGGCAAAGAGGAAGCTGCCTGAGCGGCTTTGGCACCTCTATTTCCCCGACCACCATGGGTACTTTTACGCTGACCCCTTTGACTGGCGGCTCCTCTCATTCTACCAAAGCAGTAGTAGTAACGAAAGAACCTGCCCTCCACTGCTGTCCCCTAGGACGAAAAAGCAGAGGTTGACGCACAGCTGCACTTAAAGATTTTGCTGCAGTTTTTGAGGTCTGTAACCTCGAAAAGGCTCCCGTCAGCCTTGCTGCCAAACAAAGGCACGCCATCAGAGAGCATCTGCATATAATGGTGCTCACAGCCATGGACCGGCTAACAGTTGGCCATGTCCAAACCAGATTGAAGGGATTCACACATGGCATCCTTGCCATCTTGCACTAGCAAGGAACCCATCCCCTTCGGGAATATGCTCAGCCGCAAGAGAAACAATTCCACAGAGCATGTGAAAATCTTGCCAAGGCACAAGTGGAGTTGGTCGATTTCAGCGCCATACTCCCTGCAGAAAATGCCTTGCGGGCCCAACCGTCGAAGCGTTTGTCGTCACTATCAGGAGGGATGGTAGGGAACGCCGCCTGCCTTGAGGTGGCCGTAACCGCCTGAACCACCAAACTCTCAGGAGTGGGGTTGGATGAAAGATAGCTGGGGTTGTTACCGGAAGGGCAGTATTTTTTAGTTAACCATTTGTTAACTGCCGAGAAGAGATTACGGGCGCTGCCAAGCAGCTGCCACCCTTTTCTGCAAGGTCAAATGAAAAGGTAACACCGGGTCAGATGACGGACCTTGATCCAGAATAACCATCAAGTCATCCTGAACAAAAGCCTCAGAGGAGTGGACCAACCAAGATGTTCCGTGACTATAGCCATCAGACTCCTGTAGGATGACTCAGCATGAGCCCCAGGCTCAGGCCTGCCAAACGCCACCTCAGGAGAAGTGTCTAAGCCACTGGAATCATGAAGAGATTGCCTTAACTCTTCCCATTGACTATCCCCAGGAAATCCATGAGCCATATCAGGGTCATAATCTAAATCTGACCTCTCTTCCTCCTCACAGATGTCATCCAGGGGAAGGTAAAGGCACCCAAGGTGTCGAGGGCGCCGAAGACTTCGGCGTCGACAAAGGCACCAAGGGCTGGTACGAAGGCAAAGCTTCGACGTCCGTATCTGACCGACACGGCGCAGACGGAGTCGACGCAGACCTCGAGCCCTTAGCAGGTTTCTGCGGTCTCGCTGGGGACGAGGACCGAGACCTGGAAGCACGTCTCTTGTGACCAGCCTGAGCCTTGTCCAAACGGGACCTCAAAGGTTCCCGATGAGGATCGCGCCAGGGACCTGAGCCAAAGGCGCACGAGCCACGGATCGACATTTCCTTGCCGGCTTCATCAGAAGGTGCGGACGGAACTGTACCCTGGGATTGGAAAAATCGCTGAAGGCAGCCTGTTCCTCCGGAGTCGAGGACTTTGTTGGACAAGCCACTTTCCTCCCGGCTCCATCCTCCAAGGAGGAGGGGGAAGGCAACTGGTGACATCGCTTCCTAGAATGCCGAGACGAGGAATGGCAGGAACCACTCCGAGACCGAGATTCCCCTGGACGCCTTCCGACGCGGAAAGTCGCCACTTGAATCATCGGTGGACATACCCTTAGACTTACGGGACTTACTGGGTTTAGAACCCCTACCTACCTGAAGCTTCCCCTTACGCTCCTGCAAGGCCTTAGAAGCCAGCGACTGGCATTTAGAACAGTTGTTGCTGTTGTGACTCTCGCCCAAGCACCACAAACAAATGTGATGCTGGTCAGTGATCAACATCTTAGACTTGCAGTCTGGGCAAGACTTGAAGCCAGACCGCGGAGTCAGATGGGTTGACGAGGAATACACGAGGTGCGCCGAGTCTCCGAGGCAAACACATTTGTGGAAAAAAAGGGAACGGAGGTGACGGGCGCTGTGCGTCCTATTTATAACATCCAGTGAGGTCGCCCTCGACAGAAGCCTTCGAGGGACATCGACCCGACACCATCGATACAGGATGCCCTCTGCCGAAAAAGTTTCCGAAGTACACAGCTGTGGACATTACATGTCAAAAATGTGGAATACGTTGGAGGACACAATCCATTCAAAATAGGTAAATATCATTGGTGGTGTGTCCCTTCTATAGGTGGATCGAGAAAGGTCCGTGTACACACCCTGATGCCACTTGTGCAGCGAAGTTTTTAGTGCGTGAATTTTTCCGAGATGGGGTGGGGGCGTGTGTGTGCGTGTGTGATGTGCTGAGATCTGACAACAGACTACATTTTGTTAATGAGCTATTCGAACAGATAGGGCTGCTATTGAGTATTAAGCACACACGTTTTCTTCTGCTTATCACCCGCAAGTGAACAGGCTATGCGAGACACTCAATGGCCTCGTTAAATAAAGGATTGCCAAGATTAATTTGACTTTGAAGAAGGGTTGGCTGTACTGCCTACTGCTAGCTTTATATACCCTTCGGAATCAGCCAGGATCGGACCATCAACTCACCCCACATGAACTAGTGGCAGGGTGCTGAAAGAGAATGCCCCTTACTCCTCAAGCTAGAAGTAAAAGTGATGCCCAGAGTGTAGCCAAAACTTTAGGTGATGAAATGCAGTTATTTGACATGTAGGACCTCAGATCAAATCAAGCGCAAGGGAATTGGTCTCAGAACACAGAAGAAGACAATTCAACAACCAACCCAATTGAACCACTATTGGCAACTAAGTTATATGTTGGAGACCTAGTTCTCATCGAGAGTTTTACTAAAAAGTGGTATGAGCCACGTTTTAATGGTCCTTTTTGTTTTGAGACTACAATCCCCTTCTGCTGTGCTGGTCGAAGCGAGACGTGCCTGGCTTCACCTGGGTGACAAAGGCCTATCAAGGTGAGACCCGCCCTCCCACCATTGCCGTTCCAGAAGCAAGACTAGAAGTATTATTGCAGAGTTTATAGAATCGATCAATAAAGCAGGAGGAGAATAAAGCAACCCGCGGTTAATACAGATTTTGTAATGGACTGAAATTCAAGTGGACACCCCTTATAGATATTTAAGCAGGAGTGCAAATACCTGCTGAGAATTTCAGGAATTTTGAAATAAATTTAGAGCTACATTGCAGCAGAGTTCTGCCTAAACGTCAGTTCTTGATTAGAAATTGGAAACAAGATCAGCATCAAGATTCATTTCTTGGAGAATACCTAATCTAAGCAGTTAAACATATGGTACTTACTGATGGTGATATTAATCAGCTTGTAATTGCAGCCTTTGTGTTTATACCTCAAGCTCATCCTGCTCTTGTCAGAAGAGATGTTGATATTCATACTTTTTCACAGGATCCTAAAAATGGCCCGGTGATGAGGCTTATTGCAATAATTGAGCAAATTTTACAGTTGAAAGTATACATTTGATGATTGTATTAAAAATGATTAAAGAATAAAGTGGCACGGTTCTAGGCGAAGAACAAGTGCAACGAGTAGTAGGATGGCACGTTAAATGGATGCCTATGTTCTAATGCATAATAAATGCTTGTATGATTAGTCCCTTTGTCTTTCTGTTTTCATCTTTCACAGTCCCTTCATGTTAGTATTCCCAGTGAGGAAGAGGTCCCTATGGTTCTCCCTACTACGAAAACTACTTCTGATTTACTCCATGATTATTACACAACCTTTGGGAGACACAAGAGAAATGCAGAGGAAGATAATGAGGGGATAAATACCTACTTAAATAATGCAGCACACTTGGGGAATAACTTGTGTTACCAGCACATGAGAAAAGTAGGGGAGAGAACATCCAAGGACAGTTACTATGTCGGCTCCCTGATAATCTATGCCATAAATACAGTTCAAACTTTAATTGCCAGAGAAGTCCCACAACACGATGCTAGGTGCGCCAGTCATCTTGCAGCATGTATGACCAGAGGACAATTTCAAGGAAGTTCGGCCACCCTATGATCGAGATCGAAATAGTAATTTCCATACAGGATGACTATATCAAGACCACACAGATTAAAAAGGAACTTGGATGGAAGAGGTATATGCTTGTGTATCCTGCAGCTGGACAGGATGAGCTGTCATTGAAGAAATTAAGAAAATTAATTAGTCTGAGGTGACAAATAGCAGGATCAACTGGATGTTGGGAGCAAACTCAAGTTTTAGTCTATGGACGAGTGAACTACAAGAAGGGATGGGAAGAAGGACTGATGTCCTGTGCAGCTCATCTACTGAAGCCAGAATATGTACAAGAGGTACAGAGAGTGAACGATGGATGTTTCAAGTCATGGGCCAAAAATGCCAAACTACTGGCATGGGTAGAAGATCAATCAGGCTCATTGGTTGTAATCCCATTGGCTAATTCGACATTGTGCTTCCGAAGAAAGAATCATGTGGGAGATAAGGACTGAACAACTACAGTTGACATTTCCAGGGTGAGAGAAAGTACAGCCGTCCTAATCAGACCTTTCAGGATGCTGCAGCATGAAATGGCAAATTTTGCGGCACAAACCTTTATTTATTGTGGTATTTTTGCGGGACATTTTTTTTTTAACTGGAGGGTTTAAGATTGCCACATTGCATGAAAGAGGCAGAGTGCAAAGCTACAAGAGAGCCAGGATATCATTATTATGTATCTTTTGGATACATTTAATAGGAAGAGTCCCAGATGTCACGGGCTTGGCAGAACAGTGTTTGATTTGGCTACATTTTTGGTTTAATGTGCATGCCTATTTAATAGTATTAACTAAATTGATCATTATCAGTTGTAATGCTGAACATATTCCCCTTCTATGTTCTCCAAACACCCACACACCTCTCACCAACACACATCTCAGCCACTCCCCATAACAACTTGCATTCCTGAACCTCTGTCATACAAATATGTGCTCTGTCACAATTTGCACTCCCTAGCCCCTGCCACACTCCAAATCATACTCCCAACTCACACCGTGCACTCAATTCCTCCAGCAATATACAGTCCTTCATTCTTTTGTGCTGCTTCTGCAACTTGCATCCTTTCTCCCATCCTAACGCACTCTTCCCTCATCCTTTTTCCCAATCTGCAGCTCACTGTCTCTTTCCGGCTAACCGCTTCCTCTATGCTTTCTGGCTCACTGATCACACGCTCCCTCTACTTAAACTACCTCTGCTCGCTCTCAGAATTCTGGCCTACCGCATCACTGCTTCCTCTGCTCTCCTGTGCAACGCTTCCTCCTCTGACCCACTGCTCTCACACACTCACTCATTCTCTCATAGTGTGATCATTTTTTTAAAATGTAGATTTTGACCCATATCCTCAAAATATGGAGTATTTAAAAATAGAGCCCAGGATATGCTATTTTTAGACAACCCATTTTTGGAAATTAACAGATCACCATATTCTCAAAGGTGACCGGCACATTTCCACTGGCTTGAGCTGTAGCGCAAATTTTACGCTGGCCAGCTGCTTTGAATAGGGCTCTGGGTTATTTGACCGAAGTGTAATTATTTGCTAGGGTAGCTTGGGTCTCCAATTTGAAACCCGTCTGACGAAGTCATGCATGGCGTTTGATGAGTGTACCCAATGCCACAATCCACCCTTGCACTGTCTGCTGTGTCCTAGTTATTTTTAAGAATGCAGCTTCCTACTCGTCTCCCCTCAGCAATAGTGGGTACTAGCTGTGTCTTTAGGGGCTCTGGAACCAAGTCCATTTGTTGTGCGTCATCGACCCACTTGTGGCAATTGTAGCTGGATAACAGTAGTGTTGCTAGCTATTCTTACATGATAGGCAGCCGAGGAAGCTGCTTTCCTGCCCAGGGTGTAGATTTTCTTACTCTCCTTGTCAGGAGGGGCTTCGGCAAAGGCTACGGGTGTTCCTGCTCCCTTTCTTATGGTGGAGACTACTAGAGAGTCAGGCTTTAGTTGCCACCTACTGTATAAAGGGTCAGATGGGGTGGTCTGAAATTTATTTTGGTGCATAGGTTGACCGCCCTTGTCAGATTGGGAGTAAGTAGAGACGGTTGAATACGCCTCTGGACAGACTGGAGCAGAGGGATGAACTGTGCTGCAGACCTCTTATCCCCAAGGATGTCCTCTACAAAGTCTTTATCGACTTGAGCTTCCTGGGTATCTAGCTTAAAGTATTCTGCAGCCTTTAAGTCATAGTACTGCAGCTGGTTGTCCACCGGAGAATCAGGCACTGGTTGGTCGGTATGATCTGGGGATTGGATGATGTATATGTCATCATCGTCATAGTATTGGTCAAAGTCCCCTGTGTCCCCTTGGTCTTCTGGGTCTGTAAATGAGCCAGGGTCTTGTGAGCTCTGTGTGTCATAATATATGTCCTGACCTAAGTCTTGATATGACGAGGTATTAGTCGGTGTTGCGTCCAGGCTGGCTCTTTTGGCATTGGGCGGTTTGCTAGCTGCTTCATCTTGAGCGGGGGCCTGGAGGTTGGGTAGTTGATCTGAGTGTTGATCAAAGAAATTTACAAAACTAGACGTCTCCTTATGACCCTATCAAATTGTTCTGGGGTCCATTGGGAGGAGCTTGTCAACACTGAGGGTGCAGGTGTAGGGAGGGGCTCTGGAGTAGGGGTCTGTTTATGATGCATTGCCCCTGAAAGGGTGTGGGTAGAATAATCCCTACTCTTAGAACCCTCTGATTGAGGATTTTGGGGAGGGGGTCGAGTATTTTGAGTTTTTCGATGTTCTGGCATTCAGTAGGGTGTCAGGGATGTGTTTTTAATTAAGTTGCTATTTTTAGAGCTTTTTGCAGAGGCTGTCAACGTGTCTTTCGATGCACTGTCACCAGAACCCAAGGACTTCCCAGATTTGAACTCAGTGTCAGAAACGGACGTTGGTGTCTGTTTCGGGGGCCTGTCATATGGTGATCGCGATGGCCAAGAGGACAGGTCATGTTCGGACCTTCCCTTGGACACCGCATGTGGCTTATCGGTCGATGACATGGTCGACTGTCGGCCATAGGGGATGTGCTTGGTGTGGCATGTAATGGAGGCGCTTGAGCTGCCGGGTGTCAACTCTGTAGCAGAACCGCAGGCTTGCCTGTTAGAGTCGGGGGCTCGCACACGGGAATCCATCAGGTTCCGATCGCCCTTAGCGTCAATTAGCGCGCTCCCTCACGTCCATGGCGGCCTCGGCCTGCATGGCGTGGTGGGGCCAGCATTTAGTCTTGCAGTCCTTTAAAGTTTTAGGCCTTAACAGTTTGCAAGACTTGCACTGTTTTTCGGCATGGTCACTAGGGAGGCAAAGGTTATACACACCCTGAATCCTTCCAGGGAAATTTCCTGTTACAGGAAGGACAGAATTTAGTAGAAAGTAGTATTTTCCATAGTGTAAAAATACAGGAGCCTAGTGGATACAAGGGAGTACAAGGGAATATGCATTCTCTATGTGAGATGGAATATGAACCTACTGTACAGGGCTGAGGCCCGTTGGGGCCTGGATGGGCCACAAAGTTCGTTGAGACGGGAGTTGTGGTCAAGTCCTCGAAAGCCGCTGCCGGAGATCTTGCAGTGTACGGTTGTCAAAAGGAAAGAAAGACCAACTATAAACCCTTTCTACGTAATGGCATCAGCAAATAAGGAACTCCAGGATATGCGTCCGACAACGAAGGTTGGAAAAATAACAATCTGAGGGACCTCGACGCGTGAAGGACCATGGGTACAGTAGACTTCACACTAGGGATAGTATTACTGGCACGCCCTTTGGACGTCCCATTTTCGAGTTTCGAAAATGTCGGCCTATGCATAGGATGTGATGTAAGCAGATCCACAAGCCTCAGAAATAAATGACATGCATTACTCACCGTAATAGCATTTATGATGATAGTATCTGCTTAGATTCACATGCTGTGCACATGGTCTGACATTCAGTGGTAACCGCAGAGTATTGCATCTCGTCTTTCGGAGACCGAAAGGGGACGTCGGCCTAGGCGTGTCTAACACTATCCCTATCATGACGTCTAGTGTACCCAAAATCCCTCACACGCCAAGGTCCCTCCGATTGTATTTTTTCTGCCATGAGGGAGACCAAGGCTATTGTGAGTGAGTACATGAAGAGAAAGTAGTAAGACGTCTATGTTCCTTCTACCCCGAGCGGGGCGGTAGGGAGGGCGCATGTGAATCCAAGCAGATACAATCATCAGAAATGCTATTACGGTGAGTAATGCATGTCTTCTGATGCTTATTAATCTGCTTAGAATCACATGCGGTGCATAAACTAGCGAGCAGTACCCGGAGTTGGAGGTGGGTTGTGAGAAGCAACAGTAGAGACAAGAGGTCTTAGTACTGCTTGTTCCACCTGAGAATCAGACCTAGAATGAGTGTCAAGGCAAAGGTGTTTTTGTAAAGGTGTGTACAGGACTCCAGGTTGCCGCTTTGCAAAATGGACTCATGGGGAACATTTGCAATGAATGCTATGGAAGCCCCAGTGCCCAGAGTAGTGTGTGCTAGGCTTGAAGGGCAGCTCTCTCTTAAGAAGAGTGTAACAGTGTGATGCATCTGACAATCCACCTTGAGATAGCGGATTTAGAGACAGGATCCCCTGCTCTACCAGCTGGCACTGAAACAAAAAATTGGTTTGTTTTTCTCAGTGGTTTAATTCTTTCCAGGTAGAACATGACTGCCCTGTGCACATCTAGTGTGTGTAGGCTTCTTTTACCATGCTAGTGGGATTCTGTAAAAAGGTAGGTAGTTCGATTGATTAGTTCACATAGAACTTTAAGATGAATTTAGGCGCAAATCTAGGGTGAGTGCGCAGAACTACCTTATCCCTGTGGACTGTCACAAAAGGGTCTAGAACAGAAAGAGCCTTTAGTTCACTACCCCTTCTAATAGAAATGAGAGCCACTAGGAAGGCCATCTTGTAAGTAAGGTCTTTTAGACTTGCTCTATGCATTGGCTCAAAGGGAGATCCCATGAGTCTGGTTAAAACCATATTTAGATCCCCTGGTTAAAACCATATTTAGATCCCATCCAGGAGCTGGGTGAGAAATGGGATGATAAATCCTCTTAACTCCTTCCATAAAAGCTTTAATCACTGGTATTTTCCACCACAACTCCTTCTGTTGCGACGTGGTGTATGCTGAAAGAGCAGCCAGATTAACTTTTACGGAATTGAAGACCAACCCTGTGTCTAACAAATGGGTTAGGTACAGCACAATGTGTGTGGGTGAGCAATCAATGGGATTGACGCCCTTGGTATTACACCAGATGACAAACCGTTTCCATTTGCTGGAATAGCAATAGGGGATGTTTGGTTTTCTAGCCCCCCTGAGAATGTCCATGCATCCCTGAGGGAGGTGAAGGTGTCCAAACTCTATGACCTCAGGAGCCAGGCCGCTAAATTCAGAGTTTGTGGGCATGGGTGTAGGGTCTCCCCCCCTGTCCTGAGACATGTTGTACGGGCAGGGTAGTTTTACTGGTGGGAAGAGGGACATTTCCATTAGATGAGCGAACCAGGGTTGGCGGGCCCACATGGGGCTACCAATATCATGGTGACTGGTTCCTGGTGCATCTTGTGTGCTATCTTGTTGAGTAGGAGAGTCGGGGGGAGGGGGCATAAACAAATTTACCTGACCATGTTAACCAGAGACCGTTCCCCTTGGAGCGGTACTGGGAGTACCTGGAGGTGTAGTCCTGGCATTGGGCGTTCTCCTGAGATGCAATCAGGTCTATATCTGGGAAGCCCCATTTTGCGAAGACATTGGACACAATGTCTTCTTATAGACGGCATTCGTATTCTACGGGCAGTGGGAAATCTCTGCTGAGCACATCTGCTAAAAGATTGAGTTCTCCAGGAATGTGTTGTGACAGTAGGAACATCTTGTGTCTGAGAGCCCACATCCAAATGTTTTGGGACAGCTTGGATAAGCCTGGAGAGTGTGTGCACCCTTGTTTGTTCAGGTAATACATGGCTGTGGTGCCGTCTGTCAAAACCAGCACTGTCTTCCCTTGTAGTTGCGTCTGAAAGGCTTTCAATGCCTTGAACATCGCTAATAGCTCCAGTAGATTTATATGGTTGGATGCTACTTATGGGGACCACACTCCATGCGCTGCCTGCTGAAGCAGGTGAGCTCCCCACCCCGTGAGAGATGAGTGGCTTCCACTGCAGGGGTGGTGAAGGTATTCCCCTTCAAGAGGTTTTCCCCCTCGACCACCACTGCAGAGAGAGAACAAGGGCTGGCAAGACAACTACCAGATCTTCCCATTGTCTGCTGGCCTGAAACACTGGCTGTTGAGCCAGTCTTGCATGGGACGCATGCGCAGCCGTGCGTGAGGAACCAAGTAGATGCATTACACCATCATCCCCTAGCAAATGCATGGCTTTGCGCACAGTCACCTCCCGACTGGCTACATATTGAGGGGATATGAAAAAGCATGTTCTGAACCCTCTCATAGGAGGAGAAGACAAGGCCGTCCTTTGTCTGGATTAGACTCCCCAGAAATTGTTTTACTTGACTGGATTTTTCTCGTTGATGGAGAATCACAGACTGAACAGAAGGTCTACGGTCTTCTGGGTGTTCAAAAAGCATGTGTCGTAAGAGTCCCAGGTAAGGGTAAACCGGGACGGACAGTCTGCGCAGGTGTGCTGCCAGGATCTTTGTAAACATCCTTGGTGCCCAGGCGAAGCCGAAGGGGAGGAATTTGAATTGGTAATGCCTGTCCTCTATCATGAACCTTAGATATTTCCTGTGCGCTGGCAACATTGAAATATGAAAGTATGCATCTTTCATGTCCAATGTTGCCATGTGGTCCCCCTGTTTCAACAGTGGAATCACCTCCTGTAGCGTTACCATACGAAACTTTTGAGGTTTTATAAATTTGTTCGCAGGGCGCAGGTCTAGATCAGGGCACATGGTGAGGTCCTTTTTGGGTACAATGAAGTACACTGTAATACCGTTGTTTACCTAAAGAAGAGTGACGGCTTCTATGGCATCCTTTCCCAGCAGCGCTTCCACCTCTTGATTCAGGATCTGCAGATGGTCTGGTGAGAGGCGCCGTAAGCGTGGTGGTCTGAACTGTGGTCGGGCGAATTCCACGCAGTACCCGTGGGCGACCGTCTTTATAACCCACTGGTCTGAAGTTATCCCCTCCCATGCCGTGAGGAAAGATGTTAAACGCCCCCCGCCCGGGGTGACATGGAAGGGGACCTGGATCTGATGTTCATTTCTGACCAGAGGCTGCGGCTCCTTTGGGATTGGGGCCTCTACCTCTGCCGCGTTGCTGACCCCTTGGTGGGGCTTCCTGATGTTTGTCTAGAGTTGCAATATCCGTGCTTTAGTTCTGATTTGCACAGGACTGCCCTCGAAAGGACTGACGAGAACCACCTCCCCTTTGGGGGGGGGGAGGTTTCCGAGTTATCTGTTGCATGGATTTAAGAGTCTCATACTCTTTCGTGGCCGTCTCCAGGGCATCATCGACCGCATTCCCGAAGAGATTGGTCTCTTCTATGGGGTTGATAAGAGCGGCCTGTGTTTCAGGCTTGAACCCCGAGTTACAAAGCCAATCGTGCCGCTTGAGTAAAGTGTCCTGGGCCAGATACCTACCTACCGTCTCAGCAGTCTCCAGAGTACTCTTGATATTCTGGTTTTCCTGCCTGCCTTCAGCCACAATAGAGAAGCCTGGACCTAACGGGTTCAGAAACCTCCAGGAGAGCTTCCTGTACCCGGTTCCATTGAACGTCTGCATAACTCGCCAGCAGCGTGGCGTTATTCTCTTATGCGTGTGGTGTATGCAGCTGCCGAGGTAACATGCTTACCTAGGGCGTACAACCTCTTGGATTCCTTATCCGGAGGGGCCTCCCCCGTAGCAAGGGGTACTCCTGCCCGTTTCCGGGTGGTAGTCACTACCAAGGAGTCAGGGTGGCGTGGCCTTCAATATATTGAGGGTCCGAAGGGGCTGGTCGAAATAGCTTTTCCACTGTTGGGTTCACTGCCCTGGTTTGAGCTGGTGACACCAGGGAGGGGGCCAATCTTCTTTTAACAGAATTTAGGAGGGGAATGGCTTAGCTTGAGGGGGGTTTCTCCTTGAGAATGTCCTCCACAAAGTCTTGTTCGGGTACCGCCTCTTGAGTAGTGATCTGAAAGTGATCTGCTGCCTTCCTTAAGATGGCATTGAAGGCCATTTGGTCGTTTACAGGCGAGGCTTGGCGATCCAGGCTGGATGGAGGAGAATCCAGGCATAGAACAGTGTCCTGATCTTGCGTGGGGAGCATCCATGGCTCCGTTTCCACTTGCTGGGTTTCCTCCCAGTTGTCCATGGCATCCGCCTGGTCCTCAGTGTTGTCCTGCAGGAAGGAAGGTTCTTCTTTGCTGTAGATGTCTTGATAAGTGTCCATCTGGACTACCTCTTCCTGATGGACAGAAACCAAGGGCTAAGATTCAAGATTTTCTTGAAGACGTGAAGCCGATCTTACAACAGGTTCCCCACGAGATCTCTTAGGGGAAGGAAGGCTGTTTAGAAAAAAATATTTTTTTCAAGACGATCCATGCACCCTTCAAATTTCTCCCTTGTCCACTTAGAGGAACCAGAAGGGCGTAAAGATGAAAAAAGAAAATAGTTTTCTGCCCTTTGGCATTGAAATTCTTCACCTAGGGTGTTGGACAGAGGCTCCCGACTGTCCTCGTAGTTTTCTTGAGTATCGGGGACACAATTGCGTGTCTTTAGACTTGCCCGCGGCCTGTCCCATGCATTTCGACGGTGTAGGTACCAGCCCAACCGCCAAAGTAATTCTCGCGATGCTGTCTTCAATCTCTGCCGAATCGGCACAAGTTAACGGGTTCGAAGGCTTATCGGACGATTTACTGCCTAACGCAGCGTTAGAGAGCCTAGTGGTAGATTTTTCGCCTGAGGCCTAGTAGTAGGTTTTAGGCCTACTAGGCCTTTAGGGACTGTCGGAGCATCGCATGAAAGCGCTTCAACGTGTAAACCCGATTTAGGGGTAGCGCCCTTGTTTTTGGAGTGCCCAGTCGCAAGACGCTGCTGCGGGTGTGGGGAAGGCTGCTGATCTACCCAATCAGAGGAATCCGCAGAAATGTTAGACGGCCCTGTTGGCGCCTTCACCTTTTTTGACTGAACTGTCGAAATTGGGGTGGGGTTGTATGCTTGGTGTGTTGCGGTTTTTGTACGCCCTCATCGCCGGGTGTTATCCCTGAAGCGTGACTTGTGTCAGGACTTAAAGGGTCGGGGACGGGCGTGGCGGACCTAGAAGTGTCCGCCTCAAGGTCTATAACATCTGATACGGATGTTTGGTCATCGCAGGTGCCCCCGTCACTTTCGGCGGGTGTGGCAGTGGAGGAGGGTTCAGCCAGCATAATACTGTATGCGGCACACCGCTTTACACAGCACTCCTTAAGGTTCTTAGGCCGAAGGAGCTTACAAGCTGTACACCGCTTTTGATTGTGATCTAAGGGGAGACCAGAATTACACGTTCTTTGCTAGTCTTTCCACGGTTATCTGACCCTACACTTAGGGCAGAACCTAAACCGAGTCCTTTCCACAGCGAAAGGTACAAACAAGGATGACCAGACTTAGAGGGCAAATCGGGGGAAAGAGGAAAGACATAACAAAAGATATGGCCACCCCGACCCCACTCTCCCTACTGTGTAGGCCGGCCAGAGGGCCCGGCCACGTGGATGCCTCAGCCGCCGGATCTTAGGTGCCAAAATCCACCACCGTAGAAACTTCACGCAGTCTTTGTCAAAGTTCTTAATCGCTGTCGAAGTGAATTATAAGGGAATAACCGACAAAGTCAGTATAAAGATAAAAAATGTCTTATGTAAGAGCTCCGCTACAGGGCGACCAGTTATCTGGGTGGAAAAAAACAATCTGAGGGACCTTGGTGCGTGAGGGATTTTGGGCAAACTACACGTCACGATGGGGATAGTGTTAGACACGCCTATGCCGACGTTCTCTTTCGGTCCCCGAAAGACAAGATGCAATACTCTGCGGTTACCACTAGGTGTCGGACCATGTGCACAGCATATGATTATAAACAGATTAACAAGCATCAGAGATATATATGATACATTACTCACCGTAATCTTTTTTCTGATGCTTGTATCTGCTTAGATTCACATGCTGTGCATAGGCTGACATCTGTGGAAGCTGCGGAGTATTAGAGTTTGTTTTTCGAAACTCGAAAATGGGCGTCGACATAGGGCGTGCCAGTAATACTATCCCTAGTGCGACGTCCACTGTACCCATCGATCCTTCACGTGTGTAGGACTCTCAGATTGTATTATTTCTGGCATGAGGTAGCATGAGGAGTAGCGAGAGTACAGATTATCTAAGCAGATAGATAAGACTACAAGGATCCATGCGCCTTCTCTCAGAGGGGAGGAAGGGCGGGCGCATGTGAATCTAAGCAGATACAAGCACCAGAAATACGATTACGGTTAGTAATGCATCCCTTGTAAGGCTTGTGGAATCCGCTTAGATCACATGCTGTGCATAGATTAGCGAGCAGTGTTAGAAGGAGGTGGGATGTGAGAAGGATCATGAGCAAATAAATGTCTTAGAACCGCTTGTCCCACTTAAGTATCTGTCTTGGAATGAGTGTCAATGCAGTAGTGCTGAGTAAAGGTGTGAATAGAGCTCCATGTAGCTGCTTTGCAAATGGTGTCAAGGGGTACATTTGCAATGAAAGCCAGAGGGGCCCCAGTGCCTCTTTTAGAGTGGGCCTTTGGCATAAAAGGCAGAGTTTTGTCTGAAAGGGAGTAACACAGCTGGATACATTTGACTATCTATTTTGAGATGGCACCTTTAGAGACGCAATCTCCTTCTCTGCCTGTAGCTACGGAGAAAAACAGTTGATCTGTTTTTCTTAGCGGTCGGGTCTTGTCTACGTAGTAGAGGACCTCTCTGTGTAGTTTCACCTCAGCAGAGCTCTTGGGGTCTTGGAAGAAGGCCGATAGCTCAATGGACTGGTTAACATGGAATTTTGAAATGAATTTAGGTGAGAACCTAGGGTGAGTTCGTAGAACCAGTTTATCCATATGAACAGTAAAGAATGGATCCTGCACTGACAGAGCCTGAATCGTGCTGACCCTTCTTATGGATGTAATGGCTACTAAGAAGGCAGTTTTATAGGTTAGGTGTTTGAGACTAGCTTTATGCATGGGTTCAAGGGGGGCGGGGGGGCTGCATGAGTTTAGGAAGCACCACATTAAGGTCCCATCCTGGTGGCGAGTTCGAAATTGGAGGGTGGAGTCTCTTTGCCCCTTCCATAAAGGCTTTAACCACTGGTACTTTCCACCACAACACCTTATTATGGGAGGTGGTGTAGGCTGACAGCGCCGCCAGGTGTACCTTGAGTGACTTAAATACCAACCCTGCGTCCAGCAGGTGGAGCATGTAGGTGACAATATTGGAAGGAGTGCAATCAACTGGGTCGATTTTTTTATCTCTGGCACCAAATAACGAATCCCTTCCATTTATCAAAGTAACAGTGTCTTGTGTTTGGTTTCCTTGATTCTTTTAGGATATACATGTATCTATGTGGTAGATTGAGATGGCCAAACTCTACGACTTCAGGAGACATGCTGCCAACTTCATCGAGCTGGGCGGAGGATGCACTGTTTGTCCTTCGTGCTGGGATAGTAGTATGTGCCAGCACAGGAGTCTGATGGGTTCGCACATTGCCAGTTTGCGAAGGTGCGGGAACCACGGTTGTCTCGCCCACATGAGAGCAAATAGGATGAGCGTCATCGATTACCTGTGCATCTTGTTGACCACCTTCCTCAACAGAGGGGTTGGTGGAAAAGTGTAGGCAAACATCCACGACCAGTTCATCCAAAGAGCGTTCCCCATGGAGCCTGGCTGGGGGAGCCTGGATGTGAATCCTGGGCATTGTCTTTTCGCTTGTGGCGAATAGGTCTATAGTGGGAGAACCCCACTGTGAGAAGGTCTCCCACGACTTCTTCGTGTAGACACCATTCGTGTTCTTCCGGGAGGGGATCTCTGCTCAAAGTGTCCGCTAGTGAATTGAGATCCCCTGGAACATGTTGAGATGACAGGTAAATGTTTCGTCCGAGTGCCCATGTCCAAATTCTCTGGGCAAGCCTGGACAGATTTGGCGAACGAGTGCCCCCTTGTTTGTTTATGTAAAACATCGCCGTCGTGCTGTCAAGATCTGCACAGATTCAACAGGTGGGGTTCGAACGCTCGAAGCGCCCTGAAGACCGCCAGAAGTTCTAGCAGATTGATGGGATTCTTGGCCACTGTGTGAGACCAGAGACCCTGAGCTGTGCGGTGAAGGAGGTGTGCTCCCCACCCCAACAGGGACGCGTCCGTAGTGACAACCGCCTGTATCTCTAGCTTGTAAAAGGGTTTCCCCTTTGACAGGTTCTCTTGTCCACCAGTGAAGACTTTGTACCAGTGTTGGCGAAACGACCACTAGATCGTCCCACTGACCACTTGCCTGAGACCACTGTTTCGCCAACCATTCCTGCATGGGTCGCATGTGCAGGCGCGCGTGGGGAACCAGGTAAATCCATGACGCCATCATGCCTAGCAAACATCGCTTTGTGCACCCTTATCTGGCAACCGGACTGATAGAGGAATTTGCAGTAGTAGATTCCGAATTCTTTCCTCTGATGGAAAGGCCATCCCCTCTTGAGTGTTTAGGACAGCTTCTAGGAACTGTTTTGGAGGTGCTTGGCACTAGGGTTGATTTTTTCTCGTTGATTGAGAAACCCAATTAGAAGAGGAGGTCGATCGTTCTTTGGATGTTGGATCTGCAAATTACTGGGGTTTCCCCCATGATGAGCCAGTCGTCCAGGTAAGGGTACACTGGGATTGCCTCCCTGCGTAGGTGTGCCGCCACCACCGCCAGTACCTTGGTGAATACTCTTGGAGCCGAGGTTATACCGAAGGGCAGCACCTTGAACTGTTAAGTGCTGACTGTCCACCTTGAAGCGCAAGAATCTTCTGTGCACTGGGAACATGGAAATATGAAAAAATATGCATCTTTCATGTCCAATGTTGCCATGTGATCATCTAATTTTAGGTTGGGGATTAACTCGGAGTATAATAATGCGAAATTTTTGGGGCTTGACATACTTGTTTGCAGGGCGTAAGTCTAATACTGGGCGCACTGTCAGATTTTTTTTGGCAGAAGGAAGTTGAATAAATACCCTTGTTTACCTGGTTGCCCGGGACGAGTTCTATTGTGCCCTTTGCGAGAAGATTGACGATTTCCCCGGGGAGGATCTTTTGGTGGTCCAGGGAGTGTATTTTTTTTTGTCTTGGAAGGTGGTTGCGGGGACGCTCCAACAGTTCGATGCAGTATCCCGCGGACACTGGACAGCACCCATCTGTCCGAGGTGATCCCTTCCCATGCCTGGGTAAAGTGGAAATGCGCCCCCTACTGGGGATGCATGGGAAGGGACCCTGAGCGGAGCGTCACTGTTTGCTGGAAGGCGTACTGCCTCTACCTGGGCTGCCTCTCCCTCTACCACGGCCCCTCTTGTTACCTCTGGTGTAACTTTGGGTAGTCTGTTGGTTGCCACCCCCATGATGTAACCTGCCCCTGTGAGTAATTAGAACCCCTCAGGGAATTTTGGCTGCGTGAGCGACTAAAATTATTATTCCCTCTTTGGTTCGTGGGTTTGTTAGTTAATTGTCCCAGGGACCTTAGGGTATCGTATTCTTCTTTGGCAGTTTTGAGTGCCTCCTCTACCGTTTTCCCAAACAAGACATTCGGTTCCACTGGCATGTCGATGAGAGTAGCCTGGGTCTCGGGTTTGAACTCTGACGGTCTCAGCCAAGCGTGTCTCTTGATGAGTGCTTTCTGCAATGAGCAGGCCTTCATTGTCTGCTGCATCAAAAGTCGCTTCCAGAATGCACCCGGACACCGATCTACCTTCCGACGCAATCTGGGCTAACAGGTCCTTTAGTGGTTCTGGTGTGAAGGCAATGAGGGCAGCTACTTGGCTCCCATTGGTGACAATTATAACTTGCCAACAAAGTGGTGGGATTTGCGATTCTTGCCGGGTAAGCGGAAGCGGAAGCCACTTTCCTTCCTAGACCATATATCCTCTTGCTCTCCTTGTCTGTGGGAACCTCAGATGATGCGTCCGCGCTCTTTTCCTGGTGGTTGTAACTACCAATGAGTTGGGCTTAAGCGGACCCCTTATGTAAAATGGGTCGGCCCTGAATAACTTTTCAATTCTGGGGTTGACAGCCCGGGTGAGATTAGGGGTGAGGGAGGGGTCAATTCTACGTTGGATAGACTTCAGAATTGGTATGGCTTGGGCAATGGACTTCTTGTCCCCCATGATATCCTCTGCAAAGTCCCTCTCTTCTTGAGCCCCTTGAGGGTCTATCTGAAAGTGCTCTGCAGCTTTAGCTAAGACCTCATTCATTAGTGGCTGATTATCCATAGGCGAGTCATTGACCGCTGGATCTTTGGGGATAGGTGAGTCTAGACTATAGGCCTCTGCCTCATCTCCCTCCTCCTCATCCTGGTCCTCGTCGTCTCCGTAATAATCGACCACTGCTTGGTCGTCCAGTATCTGTATGTCGGGGTCTTCAGCATACTGATGGAAAGGTTGAATAGAGAGTGGGTCTGAAATCAGACCCTGAGCTGGAGTCTCATTCCGAGGTCTCTTACTAGGAGGCTGAGGGTCTTTGGATCCTGAAGGAGTAGAGGTGTCAGGGGTATTCTGATGCCCCAGAAAATAGTCAGGGTTTTTCTCATAGAAATTAGCCATAAAAGATATTCTTCTCATCACCCTGTCTATGTCATCAGAGCTCCATTCCCTGGAACTGGGAATGAACACCTCTTGCTGATGTTCCTCTTCTATTCCCATATGCTGTGGAGTGGGAGGGACAACTTTGGGCCTAGTGATAGGATCAGGGGTCTTAAATTTATCTTTATCCAAAGATTTATGTTTATCCTTCTGGACCTGGGGTACAGATGTTTTCTCTGATGACTTCTGCTGTTTCTCCCCTTTTCCATGAGTAGAGGCATGTTTCCCTGAGTTTTTGGCCTTCTCTGAATCTTTCGACGCCTGGCGCCGAGATTCGGGGGTGGTTTGGCTAGGTTCTGTAGCTTTAGAGGGTGTGCGTCGAGACTCAGAGGCAGACGTGGAAAGGACTGCCGGAGCCAACTTTAAGCGTGCTGCTTGGGGATAGAGGTCGGATTAGTCTTCTGACGAGCTTACCTACGTAACCTTGGGGAGCGAGGCACCTTTGGCAATCGTGGACGGTTGCCGTGTGTTGTGCGGCGATCTCGACCTGGAACACCCAGAGGACACCGATTCTGTGGACCGCTCTCTTTGTGCCTCTTTCTTCCGATCACTCGACACACGTGTTGAGTCTCGGCTGATGCTAGTGTGTTTAGGTGCAGTAGTGTGGGTAGCGCTCTTTTCGCCGGGTGTAGTCCCCATAACTGCCCCGCCGGACAATGCTCCGAGGCCCGGGACTCACGCTTGGGTGTCTATCGACGCCCCTGTGCCCTCACTGTCAGAAATGGCGGCGTTGCTGCCAACACTGATGGAACCCACCGCCTCCATGCACTCGAGCTGCCTGGCGTAATGGGCCCAACGTTTAGTGGAGCAGTCCTTTAGTGTTTTAGCTTTAAAGAGCTTACACGCTCTGCAATTATCTTCGGGGTGATACCTAGGCAGACATAGATTACAGGTGTTATGCTTATCTACTCAAGGAAAACTTACAGTTGCACTTGGGGCAGAATTTAAATGGAGTACTCTCCATATGTTACTCTATGGCAGCGTGCGAGTATATGTAGGAAATAAACGAGAGTGAGTATGTCCACTGCCCACTCTCCCTACTTGCAGGGCAGAGGCCAGAGGCATTCCGAGGCCCGGGCCGAGGCCAGAGGCCTTCCAAGGCCCAAAGTCAGTCGTGCAGTCTAGACGGCTGTTGGTTCTTCAGACCGGCGTCGATCTTCGGAATCTCGACGTGGGATTTAAAGACCAGGGAATTTTAGATGGATGACAAAAAGGCTGAAAGCCAGGGAACTCCGCAACTATGCTTCCGACAAGTATGGTGGAAAAAAACAATCCGAGGGTCCTACACACGTGAGGGATCATGGGTACATTGGACGTCACACTAGGGATAGTATTACTGGCACGCCCTAGGTCGACGCCCATTTTCGAGTTGCGAAAAACAAACTAATACTCTGCAGCTTCCACTAGATGTCGGCCTATGCACCGCATGTGATCTAAGCAGATTGCACAAGCCTCAGAAATATATATAATCTGCTTAGATTCACATGCGGTGCATAGGCCGACTTCTATTGGAAGCTGCAGAGTATTACAGTTCTCGAAATTAGAAAAATGATATTGACAGGGCGTGCCAGTAATACTAAACCTTTCGATTTTACAGCCCCCGGCCTGATTCCAGGTTGTGGTCTTGGAGCTTCAAGTTCAGGAAGAACTGGGAGACCGCTATCACGTAGGAGATGTTATCCCCCTCTATTAAGCGGTTCCACCAGTCCTCTTCATCGCACGTTCTTGACTCCTTAAGTAAGTGACTAAAATGTGCAGTTCTCAACTTTAACAAAGAAGAACAGGCCAGTAGTAAATGTCGAAGTGACTGTCTTGTTTTCACAAAACCGACAACTAGTGTCCCGCGTTAGTTTCCTTATAGTTCTGATCTCATTCGTTGGCAGGAGATTAATTCGCACTCGTAAGAAGGTGTCTTGCAGTATCTTACTTGGGAATTCTTTTAGATAGTTTGGTAAATCATTTAAGCCTCTCGTTGTTGGTGGCAAATGGCTTATCAATTTGCTTCTCCGGTCCAGAGATTTCGTCTGTATCCAATCTTGTTCCTGAAATTTTTGTTTTACTTTGTTCGTGTTTTGAATAAGTTCTTCTTCAGAACTATTTAGTTCTGCTAACTACCATTGATTCCAGCGATTGCAGACAGAGTTCATGGCGTATGGTCTTTGTGGATGTTGATTGCGGTAAATACAGTGTGAGTTTCCAGAACACACCTTCTAGAAGTTTCCAGAAATCTTGCTGTAGGGTTGGCATCGCATCCGCACCGTAGATCAAGGACGGAACCACCTTACCCTTATAAAATTGGATCAAAGGGATTGCTGTAAATCGGCCAAATCTTCTGTCGATTACTTTCTCATGACTTGCCAATTTTCTTGCCTTTTCCAAGAGGTGGACTTGCATTGGACGCACCTGTTTGTTACTCAAGATTACCCCCAGGTATTTGAATTTCACCACTTGTTCTTTTTTCTCCCCTTCCAAGGTCCAACTAAAGTTCTCATTATGAGTGTTTTGTTTCTCTATTGTCATGACTTTAGTTTTGGCCTTATTGATCTCTAAGTTCTGCTTTATGTATAACGCCAGCTCGTTTAATTGGCGTTGAAGACCAATCGGGTATAGTCCATCAGAATGAGGTCATCCGCGTAGAGCAGTCTCAGGATCTTAACCTTCCCTACTGTAGGTGGAAAAGACCGGATCGCCTGGTCAGTTTCTTCAATGTCCCAGAGATATGAGTTAAACAGAGTTGGTGCAAGAGGGCAGCCCTGTTTCACTCCTCTTGCCGTTGGAATTAACTCAGATAACATCCCCCCTTGGTTTAAAACGCACTCTGATAGAAGTGTCTTGATGAAGGGCTCTAATGGGCCCTAAGATGCTTTCCGGGCAATTTGTTAGTTTTTCCCAAAGGATTTCACGATTGACCTGGTCAAAAGCCTGGACCAGGTGAATGAAAGCAAGATAGATCTTTGCACTACCTTCTTGGATCTTGCTTTTTAGAGTGGTTAGTAGGAGAATATTTGCTGCGGTTCCCCCATCTTTCACAAACCCAGATTGTAAAGGGTCCTCGTGTCCCATTGTCCTAGGCCATTTTTGGAAATTTTCCAGCAACAATGAACCAAACACTTTCCAAAGTACATCTAGTAGTGCGATTGGTTGGTAGTTCTTAGGTTGATCTCTGGGTCCCAATTTATAAATCGGAACAATGGTTGCTGTAGTCCATGAAGCAGATATTGATCTTATATTGATACAGTTTTTAATTACCTCATTGATGAAGATTGTCCATTCTGGGAGGTGTTCCTTCAGATCTGCGTTGGTAATCCCGACGGGCCCCGGGGCCCTTCAGTTGAGCAATTTTCTTTTAATATCCTCCTGATCCAAGGTGTACTCCCAAGATTATTTTGACAAATCTTGGTTTTGAGATGTATTTACCCGTTCTTGTTTAGGCACATAGGGGTATCCCACTTTCTGGAATAACTTTGTGAAGTGGGCCGACCAGGCTTCTTCTCCCACAAAGTTATTAAGTTGTTTTGTGAGTCTGAGATAGTTCTGATCAGTCCAAAAATCTCTAGTTTTCCTACTACACACTGTCTTCAACATGCCTGCAGCATCAGCTTGATTCATCTTCTCTTTATGCTGACTTAGCCAACTTTTATAATTCCCAGTTGCTGCTTTTAATTTACCAGTTCAGGGGTGGGTGTTTTGTTTACTTGGCGCTTTAGTTTCCTTAATTTTTTTCTTTCTTCAACAATACTTTTGTTGAATTCATGTAGATGGATTTTTAACTTATTTGGCCAAGTCTTTCTTTTAACTTCATAAACTTCTAGGAGAGGTTGGTAGTCGATGTTTTCCAAACCTACTTGCCGGTTTGTCCTGCAGATGTTTATGTAGGAATCCGTAAGTTCTACAACTGCACTGACCGACAATCATAACTTTGTGCCACCCTTACATGTCTCAATCTTCGCTGCCATTTTCGATCTGACCTTTCTTGTAGTAGTCCATCTTACCTTTAAGAGATTATAGTCACTATTAACTGTTACCACCTTATACTCAGTTATAATCTTGAGCAGCTCGTTGGAAACAAATATGTGGTCTAAATTTGCTCTTGAATTATTTCTTTCCCATGTTGGTGTTCTCAGGTTATTCTTGTGTGTTGATGTTTCTAAGCTTTCAAGGTCCCAGGAAGACATTGTCTTAATCCAAAAGGTGACCACGTATCATGTTCAGTGGCACCTTTTTGCCAATCTCATGAGTGTTTCGATTTGGGGCAGACCGCGTTGAGATCTCCACATAGGTTAATACATTTCGGCGTCCACTATGGAGTGGATTCTTTCCAGGATGTTAACTGCCATATCTAAATACTCCTCATTCTTGATCACTGCAGGATTCCAGTATGTATTCAACACAATTATTACTTCTTCCTTTGTGTTGTTAGCTCTTTTCTGACAGATACTTTGACCAATTCAGACAAGACACTTGGAAATGGATGTTTGAAATCAATGATTCTATGTGGTGTATTCCTGATCCCGATCTAATTGCGGTCAGCAAACCTGAGGAGGGTCGTCCTTTTTCCGAACAGGCAGCTGGAGCCAGGTAGGTTTCATAGCCCTCCAGAAATGGCTTCTTCTTTAGCCACGTCTCCTGGAGGCAAATGATGTCAAACTCTCCCAAGTTAACATCACTCTTTACCAGAAGGTGGCTAAACCCTCAGGTGTTCCAACATGCCATAGTAATATAGTCACTTCCCGAGGCCTTCAGACCGTTAACCCCGGCATCCATCATGCTGTCCTTCTGTGCCTTGCATGGCTAGCTTCTTTCCTCTAGGACTTTCAGAATCCTTGACCCCCTTGCTTGCGCAACTTCTTCTCCGTCTCTGGGTTTGTTATTTGCAGCTGTTCGATCGTTATCCATTTCGGTAGCTTCTTGAGCACATGTGATTTTTATGCTCCGCGGGGGGCCTTTTGGGTATCTGTCGTTCACATCTTCATGAGTGTTTCCGTCTTCTGTCAATTTATTTGGTTTCGCTCTTTGGGCGACCCTTTCTAGGGAGCTAGGCTGGTTCTTGTTCATAGTTACTTCCTTTCTTTATATCTGCCTTTTAGTTGGTCGGAATACGGTATCATCCTGACAAATAGACCGTTCCCTTTGTCTTGATCGCAGGTTGTCGTTTTGCGTCGATAATTGCTGTTCTTGTTCTGATTTAGCACCACTTGTTCGACAATCCCACAGATCGTAACCTAACATATGAAAACTTTCTTGTTCTGAAGTCATCATTAGTCTGATTATAGGTGATGGAATGTGCAAGTAGACGAACAAGTTACTCTCTTACCTGGTATTGTTCTTTTGATGGGATGGTCCGACGACGTATTCCATATCTATGACAGTAATCAGCACAGCTGTGGTGATTACCGTCATAGATATGGAATACGTCGGAGGACCCAATCCCCTCGGAACAATCTCTTACCTGTGGAGTTAAACACAATCTTGATGTCTTCCGTGTTGATCTGTCTCAGTTTTGGAATACAGTTGATTAATGCCGTAATGTTTTTCCGATTCAAGATCAAGTTGTCTCGAATATCCCCTACCCGTTCCAGCTTAAAAGTCCTTTAACTCCCTAATTTTTTGCTGTACGGGATATGGGTGGCTTTTTCTTTAACTGTAGCTTGATTTCTGTTGTCTCTTATGTTTTGTCCTCTATTTTGATCTGGTATAGATCTTGTCGTTTTCCTCTTTTTTATTATAGACTGCTGAATGAACCTTCTCACTGTTCCGGTTGTTGATCTCTCTGTTAATGCATGACGATATAGGCCTTGGTTTTATTACCAAAGGGGTCCTGCTGCTCCTTTTATAATCATGCTCGTCTCACTTTCCAGTGGATGCAGGCTCAAAGCTTTCTTTCCACCATAAGCTTTTATTGTTTTTTCCCCGTCTTTCTGCCAGAATAAGGTAAGGACTCAATTGTTGAGTGTCATGGTTTACTTCATTTCCACTGTCTTTACTATCCCTATTGCGACGTCCACTGTACCCATGGTCCCTCACGCGTCGACGTCCCTAAGATTGTTTTGTTTCTGACATGACGTAGCATGAAGTGTAGCATGAGTACAGGTGTATCCAAGCAGATCTGTAACAGACAAGATCATGATCATTCAGTCACCTTCTCTCCAAGGGGAGGAAGGGTGGGCACATGTCAATCTAAGCAGATACAAGCATCAGAAATACGATTACGGTGAGTAATATATCCCTTCTGAGGCTTGAGGAATCTGCTTAGGTCACATGCTATGCATAGATTAGCGAGCAGTGTTAGGAGAAGGTGGTGGGTTGGAAGAAGGTTCATGGGCAGATGTTTTAGAACCACTTGTCCCACCAGTCTTGGAACGTGCGTCAATGCAGTAGTGCTCCATGTAGCTGCTTTGCAAATGCTGTCTAAGGGGACATTTGCAATAAATGCCAAAGTAGCTCCTGTGCTCCTGGTGGAGTGAAAGGCAGTATCTTGTCTGACAGAGAATAGCATCATTGTATGGATCTGACTATCCATCTAGAGATAGCATTTTTGGAAATGTAGTCCCGTTCTCTGCCTTGGGCTATGGAGACAAACAGTTGATCGTTTTTCATAGCGGTCTGGTCTTGTTTACATAATAAAGGACCGCCCTCCTTGTTAGGCAGAAACCTGTGCAGTTCCCTCTGGGACCACTGCAAAATATTTAAGACTACAGGTGTTTGGAAGTAAACCCATTTGGTAGCAGTCTGTACCGCACAGATTCACTTGGTAGCTGTGGCTGAGCAGTCAGACTTCCCTCAAAAAGAGTGGGGCAGTATACAGAGTATTCACAATAGGTCAAAAGAACACAGAAGAACTAGTAAACACTGACCAGAGCTTGGTGTAAAAGAGACCTAATTATTTATTTAAAACCACAACTAGAAAAACACACAGGCACTAATAGTAAGCAATTCAAAAACATGGTCACTAAAAGATATACACTTCCTTAGAAGAATATTAGACAAGTCTTAAGTAAAGCCCCACTTATTTTCAGACAGCGGTGAGCGCTTAACGCAGATGGCACTCTAATAATTCGTTTTAAAAGGGAGAGAAAAACAGAATAAATTGAAACAGGTCCCAACACTTTTACAAGAACACAACAAGAGAGGAAGGCAGAGTAAAACAGTGAAGTTAGAGTTCAATAGGCTGAATCCACTTTAAGAGGATCAAACGAAATGTGTCCAAGGTCACACGGTTGCAGTGCACAAAAGTCTTGAAACGGTTCAAAAAGTAGTTGGACCAAAGAAAGGGACCAGTTAGAAGGTGAAGGCAGCCAGCCCAGTCCAGAAGGTTAAGGGATTATTATTACCTTGTAGCAATTTTTAGAAAGGGAGGCCTGGGGGACACGGTACCTTAAAGTGGTGAGAATACTCCTTGTTCCTGGCAGCGGTGCTTCGTCCGGGGGAAGAGAGGATCTCGTCGGGGAGGAAGACAGGAGTCCGTTGCACTGCCAGGGAAGAAACCAGCCGTGGAGTTTCTCAGGTAAAAGGAGCGGTCCAGTGGTAAGTGGCTATCCGGTTGCCGGGGTGCTTGGCACGGGCAATTCAACCACAAGCCGGTCTGGGGTGCGAAGAGAAGAAGGTAAACTGGTTGTGCCCACCAGTCAGGGGAAGAAGCCTCTCCAGCCGGGAGATCTTCTGTCATCGGGAAGTGGTGAGTCGATTCCGCAGGGCTCCACCGGTGATGTCGTCGTGATAGGTCGGCTCAGCTTCTCCCTCGTCGTATTCTCAGGTCCTGTGGCGACTTCTGAAGTTCCAGTACCCAAAGCCCTGCTTTTATGCAGCACACCCCATTCACTGAGCCTAGTCAATCAAACATGCTAAGTGGTGAACCGGCCGGCTCACCACTTGGGCCAATCACACAAGAGTGTGACTTGAGTTGCCAAGGTAACTCAGTCCAGGGTGCCTAAGCCCCCTCCCACACCCCCTGTGGTACCCAGACAGAGTGGCACCACTTTTGGAAGCTTCTGTGGAGAAGCCCGCCAAAAAATGGAACAAAGGGCTCGACTTGGGTTGGAGTCACAGAAGAGAACACAAACGCCATTTTAGAATCGAGTCCTGGCAAAAAATACCAACCGGCGAATTAATAAATAAACCAGCGGTATGTTCGAGGCTAGGAGAATTAAATAATTAAAGTTGGTAGCCTCGAACAATGGGAAAATCCCATAGGGATATATTCGCGGTCGAATATAAAATGTAGTATCCACTGCCACCAGCCAAAACTCGATCATGGGGCATGGAGACGTGCCCCCTCGACTAACAGACCCCGGGGCAATCGAATTGCCCCGACCAGTACGTCCACAATATGATGGTTTGTACCGGTTTATGTTAATAATTTGGGAATAGTTAAGCCAATGGTGACTTTACATGCCCTGGGAGACAGTAGTCAGTCCCAGGGTATGGAGTCTATGGTGGGGTGTCACTATGACACCCCTGTGTCACTGCACGGAGGGTGCTGTGTAACACACATAGTAGACCCTATGGAGTAAAGGACCCCATAGCCCATCAAACATATAACAGTCAAAGGAACACCCTAAATCATGTCCAAGAGTGGGAGAAAAAGTCTCACTCTTGGCAGGAGAAAAAAAACAAACTCCAGAAATCCAGCAAAGCTGCTGGGGGACTCACTAGGTTAGGAAATTCAGCCTAAAGAGAATTTTCCCTAACACTCCTCACATCCACTTTGTTGAATTTAAGCTGAGCTTCTTGGGTTCTGGAAGAAAGGCGGAAGCTCAATGGAGTAGTTCACATGAAATTTTTAGATTAATTTAGGCGAGAACCTAGGATGAGTACGTAAAACCAGTTTGTCCTTGTGTACGACAAAGAAAGGATCCTGCACTGACAATGCTTGCAATTCACTAACTCTTCTTATGAAAGTAATAGCCACTAAGAAGGCACTCTTGTAAATCAGGTGTTTAAGACTTGACTTGTGCATCGGCTCGAATGGGGGCCCCATGAGCTTAGCGAGATCCCATCCTGGCTGTGAGTTTGAAATTGGAGGGTGAAGTCTCTTTACTGCCTCCATGAATGCCTTGACGACCGATACCTTCCACCATGATATTCTATTGTGGGAGGGTGTGTAAGCCGCCAGGTGGACCTTCATAGAGTTGAATACTAACCCTGAGTCTAGCAACTGGAGCATATAGTTTAGAATGTGTGATGGCGTACTTTCTATGGGGCTCATTTGTTTAGACTGGCATCAAATTACAATTCGCCACCACTTGTCAAAATAACAGTGTCTAGTGTTCGGCTTTCGTGCCTACTTGAGGATATCCATACACCTTTTTGGTAGGTTAACATGTTTGAACTATGACTTCAGGAGCCATGCTTCCAAATTCATCGAATGAGGTTGCAGGTGCGAGGTTAATCCCCGTGCTGAGTAAGTTGGTCTGGCAAGGGAGCTAGATGGGGGTCGCACATCACAAGTTTACACAGATGTGGTTACAATGGCTGTCTTGCCCACATAAGAGCAATTAGTATGAGCGTCACTTGATCCTTGTGGATCTTGTCCACCACTTTGGTCATGAGAGGAGTCGGGGGTGGGGGGACGTAAGAAAATCTCCCTGACCAGTTCATTCATAGGGCGTTCCCCTTGGAGCCTGGTTGGGGAAACCTGGATGTGAAGTCTGGGCATTGTTTGCTTTCGCTTGTAGCGAACAAGTCTAGCGTGGGGAAATCCCATTGAGAGAAGATGTCTACGACCCTTGTGTGTAGTTGCCACTCATGTTCCTCTGGTAGGGGATCTCTGCTCAGTGTTCGGCTAGAGAATTGAGTTCCCCTGGAATGTGTTGTGAGGATAGGCATATTTTCTGTTTGAGTGCCCATTTCCAAATTTGTTGTGCTAGTTTGGACAGATTTGGAGGGTGTGTGCCCCTCTGTTTGTTGATGTAAAACATTGCTGTAGTGCTGTAGGTAAGGATTTGCACGGACTGGTTTGCTAGGTGTAACTCGAATGCCTGAAGGGCCTGGAACACCACCAGTAGCTCGAGCAGATTAATGTGGTTCTGCGCCGTTGCATGAGCCTACAGACCCTGTGCTGTGTGATGAAGGTGATGAGACCCCCCCCCCCCACACCCTGCGAGAGATGCGTCTGTCGTAACTATCGCCTGCACATCTGGATCATGGAAAGGTTTACCCTTCAACACATTCTCTTGTCCACCAGCGAAGTCTCTGTACCAGTGTTGGTGAAACGACCACTAGATCGTCCCACTGACCGCTGGCCAGAGACCACTTTCACCAACCACTCCTGCATGGGTCACATGCGCAGGCGTGCGTGTGGGACCAGGTAAATTCAAAATGCCATCATGCTTAGCAAACACATAGCTTTGCGTACGCTTATCTGATAGGGCGGCCTGATAATGAGGTATTTGCAGTAACATATTTCGGACTCTTTACGCTGACTGGAAGTCCAACCCCTCTTTCGAATCTATTACAGCTCCCAGGAACTGTTTGGGTGTGCTTTGCACTAGGCTTGATTGATTTTTTTTCTCATTTATTGAGAAGCCTAATTGAAAGAGAAGGTTGATAGTTCTTTGAATGTTTCATCTGCAAATATGGGGAGTCTCTGTAATCAGCCAGTCGTCCAGGTAAGGGTACAATGGGATTGCCTCAGTGCGCAGGTGCGCTGCCACCACCGCAGTACCTTTGTGAATATCCTTAGAGCTGATGCTATTCCGAAGGGTAGCACTTTCAATTGGCAGTGCTGATTCGCTATCTTGAAACGTAAGAATCTTCTGTGTGCTGGGAACATTGAAATATGAAAATAATCCTCTTTCATATCCAATGTTCTCATGTAATCTCACTGCTTTAGCAGGGGATTACTTCTTGTAGCGTGGTCATGTAGAATTTTTGTGGCTTGAAATAGGTGTTTGCAGGGCGTAGGTCTAATACTGGGCGCATTGGTCGATTTTATTTAGCACAAGGGAGTAGGTTGAATAAATACCCTTGTTTACCTGGTTTGCAGGGACGACTTCCATGGCATCCTTTTGGAGCAGCGTTGCGATTTCCTCGAGAAGGATGCATTGTTCTTCCTTCGACTGAGTCTTTTGATGTGAGGGAGTGTTCTGGGGTCGCTGGATCAGTTCCACACAATAACCGCCCGCCACGGTGGATAGCGCCGATTTGTCTGAGGCGATTCCCTCCCATGCTTGGGTGAAGTTTGAAATACGCCCTCCTACTGGAGAGGCATGGGAGGGCACCTGGAGCAGGTAGTCACTGTTTTGGAGGTGTTGCCCCACCTCTACAAGTGGAGGACCTCCCCCGGCCACGAGACCTGCGCTGTCCCCTTTGGTAAACCCGAGAGGCCTGGCCTTGATTGTTACCCCAGGACAACCATTGATTGTAGTTTGAACCTCTGAAATCTGGCTGCGAAAGCGGCAAAAATTACTATCACCCCTCTGCCCTGTGGGTTTATTGGTAAGCTGCCCCAAGGATTTTAAGGTGTCATATTCCTCCTTTGCAGACTTGAGGGCGTCTTCAGCGGCGTTTCTGAAGAGGACGTTGGGCTCAATAGGAATATTGAGAAGTGTAGCTTGAGTTTCTTGCTTGAAGCTGGAATGGTGTAACCTAGCATGTCTCTTAATAATGGTTCCCCCTGCAATAATTCTGCCTGCATTGTCAGCGGCTTCTAGGTTACTCTTCAGAATGCAGCTAGAAACTGCTCTGCCCTCCACCGCTACCAGGGACAACTGAGTCTTAAGGGGTTCAGGAGCTGAAGACAATGTGGACACTGCATCCCATTTATGGCAGTTATAACTCGCCAGAAGAGTGGTGTTCTACAGATCTGCCTCGTCATCGTCCTGTTCTCTATCCTCCTGACGTGTAAAGGTATCCTCCGTGTCAGAGTCTGGGTCACAAAGATCAATAAAGGGTGGGTACACCTCCGGTTGGATAGTCAGGGTATCAAGACTAGCACTTATATGGGGGTTGTGGAGTAGGGTCAACTACAGGTGCTTTCAGAGGCAGCTGTAGTGATAGGTGTTATTTGGAAGTTTTGGAAAGAATCTGGGTTCTTCTTGAAATAATTCACCATCAAGGTCAACCTCCCCATGACTGTCTATATCCTCACATGTCCATTGAGCCGAGCTTGGAATGGACATAGGGCCTAGTGGGAATGCCTGAGGTGTGACTGGGACTAGAGGAGAGGGCCGACCAATATTCTTTAGGGCAGATGACAAAGATTTGTCTACCTGGGGAAGTGAATCCCTTTCCTTGTGTGGCTGGGAATCCTTTTCTTCGGGCTTAGAGTGGGATTTTTCCCTATGAGGGGTCAGAGAAGAACTAGTTATTCTTACCTGGCAACGTTTTTTCGATGGGAGGGTCCGACGACGTATTCCATATCTATGACAGTAATTACTACAGCGGTGCTGCTTCGGAAAATCTTTCGCCGTCTGCGTCCTGCGTCGATGACGCTGATGACGTCGATACGCTGTCCTCGAGGGACTCAGTTGAGCCGACGTCACCGGATGTTATAAGTAGGACGCACAACGCCCGTAGCCTCAGTTGTATTTTTTTCCCCCCAGAACATGTGGCACCAAACCACTGCCAATATGATTAGAGAAAGCCTTGCGGAAACGGGAGCGATGTGGAATACGCCGTCGGACCATTCCATCGAAAGAACGTTACGTTACCGGGTAAGAGTAACTTGTTCTTCGAGGGGATTGGGTCCTCCGACGTATTACCTCATCTATGGCAGACTCCCAAAGCAGTACCAACGTATGGAGGAGGGAAAAGAATTTATAATATAGAAATTTAGAATGCCCAATCAAATTGCAGAATAAAGGACCGCCTTGCCAAAGGCCAGATCCTGCCCAAGGACAGAATCGAGGGAGTAGTGACGTACAAAAGTATGGACCGAAGCCCAATTGGCTGCATCACAGATGTTACGAATAGGAACACCCCTCTGCAGGGCAGTAGAGGCAGCCATACCCCTAGTAGAATGGGCCGTAAGCCTACTGGAGGGTCCTTACCCGCCAAGCGGTAACATTCAGAAATTGCCAAGATAATACATCTAGACAAAGTCTACTTAGTCACAGCTTGTCCCAAACGCGTTCCAGCATAACCAATAAAGAGCTGATCGTCCACTCTGACCCAGGACATGCGAGAAATGTAGAAACTTAAAGCTCTCCTAGGATCCAACCTATGGAGCCTCTCCTCTTCCTTACCGATAAAATGCCGTAAGAATAACCTTCTGGCTCAAATGAAATTCCAACACCACCTAAGGAAGAAAGGAAGGACGAACTCTAAGAAAAA
Organism: Ambystoma mexicanum; assembly: GCF_040938575.1. NCBI lineage: Eukaryota > Metazoa > Chordata > Amphibia > Caudata > Ambystomatidae > Ambystoma > Ambystoma mexicanum. Next base: position 648,382,131 of record NC_090923.1, read on the forward strand.
CCCTGTCCTTCTAAAACACAGTCAAGGGTGGCTTAACTGAAAGTGCCTGCAACTCACTCACTCAGCGAGCGGAAATGACCGCAACTAAAAACACAGTTTTAAGGGTTAACAGCCTCAAAGGACAAGAATGTAAGGGCTCAAACGGAGCACCCATAAGGAATTTCAGAACAAGGTTCAGATCTCAACCAGGCACCTGGAAAGGTGCCGGCGGAAACACATTAGTGAGTCCTTTGAGAAACTGAGATATGAAAAGGGATTTTGAAATAAGAACACTCCTCAGACGAACGCTTAAATATAGACAGCGCCGCCAGGTAACCTTTAACAGTAACCACTTGTAGGCCCCTGTGGGCTAACTAAAGCAAAAAAGACAAAACCACAGGAATGTCACATGAAAAGGGATCCACATTCTTAAGCCTGCACCAGTCGCAGAACTTCCTCCAACGGCAACGGTACAGGACTTTGTTGCAGGCCGTCTGGCCGAAAGCAACACCTCCATCACACCTTCAGGGAGGACCCAATCCTTCTACCTCAACCTTTCAGAAGCCAAGCATGAAGGTTGAGGGATCTGACCTCTTGATGGAGAACCTGACCCCCTCCCACGAGAGCAGATCGTCTCAGTAGGGAAGACGGAGTAGAGGGAAGATGGACAAGTCGAGAAGGTCCAGATACTACGTCCTCCGGGCCCATGCCGGAGCAATGAGGATCATCCGGAAAGCAAACCTCCGCAGCACTAGCGGGATGACGGGGCAGGAGGAAACGCGTACAGCAGTGGGAAGGACCACTGCAACCACGAACGCGTCTCCCAAGGCTCCTCTAGGAGGAAATTCCCACGAGCAGAACATTTCGCACTTCCGGTTGACACAGGAGGCAAAGAGATCCACTTGAGGGGTCCCCCAAAGGGCAAAGATCTCCAGGAGAATCTCTTGAGCCAACTCCCACTCGTGAGAGATCATGCTCTGCCTGCTCAGAGCGTCTGCCGTCTCGTTTTCGTATCCGGCCAGATGAACTGCCGAGATCGAAATTTCCTGCTAGATGGCCCAGAACCAGAGCTGCATCGCCTCCCTGCACAGAGGAAGTGACCCTGTCCACCCCCACTTTTTGTTGAGGTAGTGCATTGCCACTGTGATGTCCATCAGAATCAGGACATTCTTTCCTCGCACAGTCGGCAGAAAAGCCTTCAGGGCAAGCCTGACGGCCCTCAGCTCCAACAGATTGTTATGGAGTCTGGACTCTGACGGAGACCAATGACCACTGTCAACTTGTTGGCATGAGATCCCCATCCCGTGAGGGATGCGTCTGTCACGATGGTCACCTCCGGCCAGGGTAGCCAAAATGGAGGCCCCGTCACCAGATTGCCTTCGACGGCCCACCACAGAAGGTCCCGGGTGACCGAGGGAGGCACCTGAATGGGGTCCGATATCCTGCCAGAGGACTGTGACCACTGCATCTTCAGAGCCCATTGCAGAGATCTCATCCGCAACCTGGCCTCTGGCACCAGAAGAATGCAGGATGCCATGAGGCCGAACAACCTCAAGAACTCGAACGCTGGGAGACTCTGGGCATGTTGAAACTTGTGCACCATCTGCCGATTGTGATGAGCCTTCAACTGGGGAGGAAAACACTGCCCCAGGGATGTGTCGAGCACTGCTCCGATGTACTGGAGCCGCTGAGTTGGCGTCAAATGGTACTTCTTTAAGTTGAGGGAGAAGCCCAGCTTGTGAAGGGAGTGGCAGATGACTGACAGATGATCCAGGACTTGCTCGGGAGAGCGCGCTCTGATCAACCAATCGTCCAGGTAGGGGTAGATGTAAATCCCTCCCTTTCCTAAGATACGCTGCCACCACCACGAGCTTGAAGGCCCTCGGGGCGGAGGTCAATCCGAACGGCAGGACCCGAAACTGAAAGTGTGAGTCGCCAACCGCGAACCTCAGGTACTTCTTGTGCTTGGGATGGATCGGGACATAAAAATAAGCGTCCTTGAGGTCTAACGACACCAAACAGTCCTGAAGTTGAAGGGCCTGGAGGACTTGAGAAAGAGTAACCATCTTGAACTTGTCCTTCCTGAGGAGCTTGTTCAAACCGCACAAGTCCATGATGTGTCTCAATCCCCCGTCTTTCTTCGAAATCAAAAAATAAGGGTAATACCATCCCTTGTTCCTCTCCTCTACAGGCACCAGTTCAATGGCGCCTTTCTCCATCAGGGATTGTATTTCCTGCGCAAGGAGCGGATCCGGACTCTTCAAAGAGAAATTCCCCAGTGGATTGTCGAGAGGCCTCTGCCGGAAAGGAAGACAGTAGCCGTGGGCTATGATCTCCAGAACCCACACATCTGAAGTAATGGCACGCCACTCTACAAGATGCTGCACCAGCCTACCAACCAGCGAACCATGGGACATGGCCTCATAACTGAGCTGAAGCGGCTGCAGCAGTACCTGAGGGCAAAGAGGCAACTGCCCGAGCGGCCTTGGCACCTTGAGTACCCTATTTTCAACCTCTGGCACTCCTACAGTGGCCCCTTTGACTTGCAGCTCCTCTCGATTTACTAAAGGATGAGTAATATCCAAAAGAACCTCCCCTCCATTGCTGTCCCCTAGGGCGAAAAGGCGGAGGTTGGCGAACTGCAGCGCTCAACGACTTTGCTGCAACTTTGGAGGTCTGCAACCTCTCAAGGCTCTCGTCAGCCTTGCTGCCAAAAAGATGTTCACCATCAAAGGGCATGTTGAGGAGCCGGGCTTGCACATCAGGAGCAAACCCCGACTTCCGCAACCACTCAAACCTGCGTATTACCGTGCTCGCCGCCATGGACTGGCTGACGCAATCAACCATGTCCAGACCCGACTGAACGGATTCACACGTGCATCCTTGCCATCCTGCACGATAGCAAGAAAACCATCCGGTTCCTCCCCTTCGGCAATATCATCAGTCGCTAAGGTGATACAGTTCCACAGAGAGTGCATGAAACGAGACAAGGCACAAACGGAGTTGGCAGCCTGAAGCGCCATAGCCCCAGAATAAAACACCTTCGCCCAGCCGTCAAAACGTTTGTTGTCCCCATCAGGAGGGATGGTAGGGTACGACGCCTGCTTTGCAGGGGCCGTAGCTGCCTGCACCACCAAACTCTCCGGAGTAGGGTGCGTGGTCAAGTAGCAGGGGTCGCCACTGCATGGGCGATATTTCTTCGGCAAGGACTTGCTCACTGCCGGGAGACTCTCCGGAGAAGTCCAAGCCGCAGCTATCCTTCTCTGCAAGGCCATATGGAATGGCAGCACCAGGTCAGTTGGTGGACCTTCGTCGAGGATATCAGTCAGGTCATCCTGCTGAAAATTCCCAGGGGGGGGGGGGGGGGGCAGACCACCCCAGGTAATCCGTGACCCTAGACATCAGGCGCTAGTATGAGGACTCGCCATGCGTTCCAGGCTCAGGCCTACCAAACTCCACCTCCGGAGAGGTGTCTAGACCACTGGCGTTGTGCAACGACTGACGCAGGTCCACAAGTTGGCTCTGACCAGAAAGGAGGCCATCAGGAACCTCACCTTCCTCAGACCTCTCATCCAACTCAGAAATATAATCAAGAGGCTGGAAGGAGGGTACAGAAAAAGCAACAAAGACATGTTTAGCCTTGGCCAGAGCCTTTCTGGGGGGTTCCACCTTGTGACGGGATACCTCCGACAAAGCTGCCTCGAAAGGCGTTGATGGAATTGGCGTCAACGTCAAGCGCGGCGCCGACAGCTTCGACACAGGCCTTGAGAGGAGAGACCCGAGCGTGTTTCGACAGCTTGGGTGCCGATGGCGTCAACGACTTCCTCGGAGGCGGAGCCTCGAGAGAGTCTGTCGACGACCTAGGCGTCGATTGTCTTCTTCGAAGACTTCACAGGTTCTCGCGGTCTCAAGGGCGTCGAGGACCGGGACCTGGAACGGGCATGTCTAAAGCGACCATCCTTGTCCGACCGGGACCTCGAAGGCACCTGGTGGTCACGATAACCGCTCGAGCCCGAAGGCATACGAGCAGCATCTCTAGAACGGTCACGGCCGGCGTCTTTCAACGGCGTGGACGGACCAGAGCCCTGCGATTGGAAATTCACCAACATCTCCTTTCGGAAGGAATCCCATTCCTCAGGAGTGGAATGCTTTTTGGGACAGAGTCCACGGACGAGGAAGGGGACCTGTGATGGCACTTCCCGGTGTGCCTCGAAGAGGCAGAGGAATGGTGGTACCGCCTCCCAGACCGGGGACCCCCGGACTCACGACGACGATGCAGAGAGTCGCACCTTGAATCATCAGTCGAAAGACCAGTGAAACGCGACTTCCGGGGCTTGGCCACTTTACCGACAGCTTCTACTTACGCTCCTGCAAGGCCTTCGATGTGAGCGATTGGCAGTCAACAGTCATCCGTATCGTGGTCCTCCCGAGGCACCGGAGGCAAGCGTTGTGTGTGTGTCCGTCAGTGACATCTTGGACCCGCACACCCGACATTTCTTAAAACTGGACCGCGGGGTGTAAGAAGCTGAAGACATCATACAATATCGCAAGGAAGAAATAGGTTCGAAGAACCGAAATAACAGGATTCAGTAGAACCGAAGCGCGCCGAGATCTCTGAAGCGAACACGTTCGCGGAAAAAACAGAACTGAGGCTACGGGCGTCGTGCATCCTACTTATAACACCCGGTGACGTCAGCTCTACAGAGGCCCTCGAGGAGAGCGTATCGACGTCATTGACGCAGGACGCAGACGTCGAAAGATTTTCCGAAGCAGCACAGCTGTGGTGATTAATGTCAGATATGGAATACGTCGGAGGAGCCAATCCCCTCGAAGAATGTTTCTTAGACTCCTTCCCCTGCAGTAGACTCTTCAGGACAAGTTTCATTAACAGATGGGCTAATCCCAACTGTACAGAGTCTTTAGCCTTCAACGAGACATGTCGAACCTCGGCTGTGGGATGACCGGACGTCTCGTCTACCGGCGTTCAGGTGCGGATTTAGGCATGACGTCGGTTCTGTCTTTCGACAGTCAGAGCCTGTCATGATCCGATCAGGACCTCAAGTGCCCAGAGGACAGGGAATTATGGACCTTTCCCTAGACGTTGTGTGTGGGCCCTTGGATGACAAACACTGAGTCATGGCCCTTGGCGGTGTGTTAGTGGAAGGTGCTGTGTGAGCGCTGATGACAGGACCGCCGGCCTGTCTGCTGAGGTCAGGAGCTTGCGCTTGGGAAACCAAAGTATTGCCTTCGCCGTCTAAATATGCGGCATTGCTGCCGTCACTGTATATCCCTTCAATATCCATGGTGGCCTTGGCCTGTATGGGTGGTGGGCCCAGCGTTTAGTTACACAGTCCTAACGTCTTGGGTTTAAAGAGCTTACAGGCTCGACAGGTCCCTTCGACGTGATCCCGAGGGAGACAAAGGTTTCACACCAGGTGCTTGTCGACCCAGGGGAATTTTTTGTTGCACTTTGGGCAGAACTTGAAAGGGGTTCTATCCATAATTAAATGAAATGGCAGCTAGGCGAAGAGAATATGTGAAAAGGGGTAAAAACATTCTCAATATCCTCCCCCCTCTCGCCCTACTGTGTGGGCCAAAGCCTGAAGCGGCCCTCTAAGGCCAAAGGACCCGTCGATCGGACTCTTCGACGGTCGTCTTCTTCACCGCTATCGGAGATGTTGTGGATAGTCAGTGAAGGCAAGATATAAAGGATAGGAAGAGTAACTAACTAATTTGATAAATCAATGGTGTTATCTTGAAATCAGAACTCTGCAAAATAGCGTCTGTCTATGATGGTAAAACAAAAAAAAAAAATCTGAGGGACCTCGACATGTGAAGGTCCATGGGTACAGTGGACATCACACTAGGGATAGTATTACTGGCACGCCTTGTCGGCGTCCATTTTCGAATTTCGAAAACAGCTAATACTCCGCAACTTCCACTAGATGTCGGTCTATGCACAGCATGTGATATTAGCACGCAAGCCTCAGAATATATATATTTTTTCACATATATGAATAATGGTAACAATACCAGGCAACATGTTTCCATACATTGTCCATACAGTTATCAAGAAACGTGTGATCCAATCTGAGGTTAAAAGGACTCCTCCCCTATGCATGCATGCATGCAGAACTTCCATGAGGACCAGAGAAACACCAAGTCTCCTTTTCAACAACTGAATAACAACTCTGCTCCTCTGAGCACTCTTGATGCAAATGCAATTCTTCTACCCCATCTGCTTTTTACCTCCCACAGAATAACTCCCATCCATGTTCCGCTGGCATTGGTGTAAATCAATCCATCACATTTGCAATAAAATCTAACCCAAGGACAGTCGTCCAAAACTCGTACTCATTCTCACGGTCAAACAAACCGCACAGTTTGATTGTTGAGAGAAGGCAGATGTAACGTATGATCTGCAAAAATTGGAGTAAACTTGGCATAATATACAAGTGTAGCCATTAAAAATGATAAAATTACCTACATGCTAGTTCTGGATTTTCTAGTCTGTGCTTTTAATTCTTCAAAACTGGTTGGTTGGGTATACCTGCACCACTGTCTAGATAGGAAAAAGTTACTACAAAAGAGGGCGCGGTCACTAAGTTCTAGAATGAGCATTCTGCCACCAACTAACAGCTCGCAGTTCCACCATATTTACGCCTTAGGGGTTGTTACACAGAATAGGCAAGGAAGGGGATAGCTGTGGGAGGGATTTGGGAAGGAGAGAGCAAGGACTAGAAGTACCAGAAATACAATGAAGGTAATGTTGCTGCACTCTAGCATCCCTCCTTCCTAACTAGTCAGAAAACCAGACAGTGCAGATCCATTAAATGGTTGGAAGAGACAGCATATGCCTGGCCAGGGATCAAGCTAAAAGATTGCACAAAACCTGCTGGCAAAAAAAGGACTTGCAGTACAGTGTTGACAAAAGCATGAGTGGCGGCTCAGGTGGCTGCCGTACAGATGTCTTTCATTCCCTTGAGACCAGCAACCTTGTAAACCTTAGAAATACAGGAGATTATCAATCTCTATCAATGGTGCTGTAAATGATAAAAAGATGGTAAGGTGTCCTGAAACACTATTATGTCCAGTTAGAACTTCAAAGTTCTTGATACAGCAAGATGTGCAAAGTATCCACTAATGAATAAGTGTGAGGCTTAGAGTGGAAGATTGGCAAAGCAATCTCCTGATTCAAATGGAAATCAGAAGGGTCATTGGGAACAAAAGAAGGTATGGTCCAGTGAGCGACCTTATCCATATTGAAGATGATAGAAGGATTTTCCAAAGAGGGCCAGCAGCTTTTTTACTCTTCTTGCAAAACCAATACCTGCTAAAAAAGAAGCCTTCAAAGTAAGAAGATCCTAGTCACTGGAGGCGAAAGGTTCAAATGTCCTATGCAAAATCGCTGCATAAACACAATAAAGTGCCCTATGTGAAGGCATCATGAAGCAAGACACAGACAACAGATTCAAAGTTAATAAAACACATTATTAACTTAAATGTCTGGATGGAAAAAGGCCTAACTTTCCCTATGCTACGGTGTGATTTCCCCATCTAAATGAAACCAAGGAAAGTCCAAGTCAAAGAGTTCAACTTAAAAGTCGGTCTGTGACCAAAACCTATACTTGCCCTCACAATTATATGTATACAATATGTAGGGATGTCAGCAACCAACCGTGTTCAATGTAAAGTTCTGAGATTCTTCCGGCTCGCAGATTTCTTTCAGCTCGCTTCCCCAAGTGTAAACAGTTCCACAAAAAAAGTCTCAAAATTACCATTCTTGGGTTCAAGGTGATTACCTGTTAGGCAGAATCCAGGGCCTTTCACTTAGGGAGCACTACCCCAGATTAGGGCTACAGGCGAGAGCAATAAATCCCCTTTGGTATCAGTCTGTACCACAAAGATTTAGTTGGTGCCTGAGCAGTCAGACTCATCTCAAGAGGGAGATGACCAGTATTCAGGGTTTACACAATAGGCCTACAGTACTCTGGCACAAGGAAACACTGACCAAAGTTTTGTATTAAAAAGAGAATATATATTTATTTTATACACTTCTAAGTCAACACATAGATCACAGTTAATAAAGTAAGTTAAGTTTAGTCAAAAGAAAAGCATATACAGTTCCCTATTCAATTGTAGACAAGTTTGCGGTATAGTGAAAACTGAGCAAAACGGCACAGTGAAAACCAACTACAAATGGCACTCTCCCTCCCTTTTAGTTGAATTGTTAAAGTACAAGTTACGTCGAAATATCCTCAGACACCCCCTACCAACACTTCCCTGAAGTTTGGTGGACAAGTAATGCACAGTAACACTTTAACCAAAAGATAAGTGAATGAAAACTGAGCAAAATGGCACTCCACAGGTTAAAACAGTAGGAAGGAAGAGGGGTTTAGAAGATTTCAGTGCATCAACACATTTCGCATTGAAAACTAATCTAGTGAGAGCAGATCTAACAAATCAGCCAAAGTCAATAGGCCAGAGTCAGTGGTACAGGACCAAGAGCTTAGGAGCAAACATGTTCTTGTATCTGCAGTCAAGTCTTTAGTAGAAAACTTTAAGAGTTAGATGCAAGGCAAAAGACAATGTTAAAAGAGAGGGCGGCCGACCCCACAAGTAGTTAAAGGATTTCAAACACCTTTAGGGCTACCACGGAGAAAGGGTGGCCTGGCGGAACAATGTACCTTAAACGCAGAGAAGGGGCTCCTGCGGTGGCAGTTGTTCCTGGTAGTTCCTGCAGGTCGAGGGATCCAACAGAGGAAGAGAGGCTCTCGTCGAGGAGGAAGGTTCGAGTCGCTGCACTACCCAGGGATGAAACCAGCCACGGTGCTGCCAAACAAAGTTTAAAAGGTACACTCCTTTTAATCACGTTCCGGGTCGATAGCTGCCCGGCTATCCGGTCTCCAAGTGCGGGGCATTGTCGATTCGACCAAGGCAGGTCCGAGGATGCGATGGGCGAACTGGTTGACCCCACCAGCTCAAGGGAAGGAGGCATTTCGCTGAAGATCTCTCGTTGTGTGGAAGAAAAGTGGTAAGACGATCCGGCAGGGCTTCACCGGCGGTGTAGATGCTGAAGAGGTCTCTGGCTTCTCTCCCCTTCGGTTCCGTAGTTCCAGTGGCGACGTCTTGCTCTTCCAGTCCTCAGGACCCTGCTTCTATGCAGAAAGAGACCCAGTCATACAGCCTAGCTGTCGCTCACACAGTGGAGTGGTCATCTTGGCGCGAGACGCTCCAGCCTATCAGATTAGAGTGTGACCCGAGTTGCTGTGGCAACTCTGTCCAGGGGTTCTACTTCCCCTCCCAAACAACAGACCCACCCCAGACTCAGTGGTGCCGAAAGGAGGGCTTCTCGGCAGAAGCCCGCCAAAAGGACGAACAAAGGATCCCCGACCTGGGTTAGGAAAATGGAGTAAGACACGAGAAAGAAGTTTTATCAAAGTTCTGGCAAATAAAACATACCGGAGTAAAGTTAATAAAATAGACCGGCGGTATGTTAGAGGCTGTCAGTAAAAGTGGTAGCCTCGAACAATGGGAAAATCCCATAGAGATATTTGCGGTCGAATATAAAAAAGGTAGTAACCACTGCCAGCAGCCAGAAACTTTGTAGAGGGGGACTTTAAGGTACCCTCTCGAAAATGAACATAGGGGAAAAACTATTAACCCCTTCCAGTACTTCCATATTAAGATGGGGTTTACTGGTTAAGTTCATAAAAATTGACTAGTAAAGTCAATGGGGACTTTACATGCCCTGGGAGACAGTAGTCAGTCCCAGGGTATGGAGTCTATGTTTGGGGGTCGCTACGACACCCCTATGTCACGGCACGGAGGGTGCTGTGTGACATGTGCATAAAGATGGTTCCTATGGGTGAGAGAAAAGATCCCACCATAGGCATTAAACACAAAGCCTAGAACACACATAGCAAATATGCCTTAGGGGGGGGGGGGGGGGGGGGGGGGGGGGGAAGAGGGAAAAAAAAAAAAAAAAGAGTCTCGCGCTTAGCAGGTAAAAAAGAAATACACCCTTCAAATCCAGCAAAGCTGCTGGGGGACTCTCCCTAACACTACCGTTCTAAACAAACCTCGGGGCTCCATTCCCCAAGTTCCAAGCAACACAGTTCAAACGCAAAAGGGTATGAGGCTCCGTCCTCGAGACACTAAGTGTAGTTCCTAGAGTCTCAGGATTTCCTTCCCCAAGGCTTTAACTTCACCATCACAATGTCCTGGCATTCTTATGACCGTCACACTTGCGCCTTTCCCATAAACTGTTTTCATGTGGGCATCTTGAATTGACTTTTTATTTCCTTGGCCCATAAAGCTTTATTTCCTTTCTTTATATTATATGTTTAACTTCAGAGTTTCTTTTAATTCTGCTCTCAATATGCATTCATGCCGTTTGGAGCTTTCATTCAATCCGGTATTCAATGTGTCTCTTTTGCTTAATTCTAAGTTCCGTTCGAAATTCAACATGTAGTGACTTTGCTTAATTTTAAAGTTGTTCAATACAATATTCAATGTGCATCACTTTTTCTTAAGGTTCATTTTACATTCAGCCCAGTGTTCAGTAATCTTTTGTTCTACTAATTAAAATGCTCAGCACTCAACTTTAGAAAAATGTTCTTAACTGGGGACTTTCGAAAACGCTCTCCGAGACACTCGACCACTCCGATACAAAGTACACTTCAACAATTGAAATGTTCAGGTACTTGCGCAGCAATTTAAAGTGAATTTCCCATCCGTCAGAAACTCACCGGTCTCATTGATCGCTATCACCCCAACGTGGATCACACATACTTCTGCTATTAGGGGTCCAACTCCTGCCCCTAAGACACTCCTGTGTCAGCTCAATGATACAGGATAACAAGCATGAGCTGAATTACAATAGCCCATAAAGGTTGGGGAAAGGTTAGATTGGTCGTCAATAGGGAAGGGGGATACCATGTCTCGCTTGGGTGTACCCCGCTCCCAATCCCAAAAAAAATCTCCACCCAGGTGATCGTCCCCCGCTCGAACCCCAGGGTCGGGATCCAAGAGCAATGGCCTTTCTCTGGCCACCTGAGAAGAGAATCCAGGGGGTTTAAGAGCGAGAATACCCTTATGTTACTCACACCTTAAAGAACAAGTTCATTATTCAGAGAGATATATTCCTCTAAGAAATTAAGATATGCGGCGAGAGCAGTAAGTAACTGAGCACGACTGAACCGCTCCTAGAAACGTGGATTACAAAACATTGTACAATGTAGCCTTAATGTACCTAGACAGAGCCCAGTGTCAAAACCTGAGCCACTTTCTTTTATATTGGCTGCCTGTGGAATCCTTCCTTCTCAAGCTCTTCGCTCATCTGCCTCCAACTCCCTCAGGGTCAGTCGCTTCTCCAAGCAACAAGGTGGTGGTAGATCTCTATATTCTGCTGGGCCCTCCCTCTTGAACAGCCTCCCTGCCTCTCTAAAACTTGAGGAGAGCCATCTCTGGTGCAGGAAGCACCTCAAGACCCTCCTCTTTGGTTCTGCTTTCTCCCCTGCTGATCTCCTGACAAATTGCACTGGTCACCTAGCTACCCTCTGATCTCGGGTCCAGGTTTCCTTCCCTGCCAGTTGCACGCCTGCACTTGGGGGCTGTCTCTGTATCCCTACAGTCCCCTACCAGCTCTTGACATTTAATCGGCACTTACCCTTGCACTTGCCGGCCGCACGTTTTTAGCTATTGTTCCCATTTATTTTAATTTAATTTATTTTACTGTTGATCCTATGTATTGCACTGCCGCTTTGCCCCTTTCCCTCCCTACCCCTCCTGCACTTTTCCCTTTCCCCCACCCCAGCACTTGCGCGATCTCAATGTCTCCTGGCCTAGTAAGATTGTTGTCTTTGTCTTCCCTCAGTTCCCCCTCCTTTGTCTCGTCGCACCTTGAAACACTTGTGCATGGGCGTGTTATAAATGCCATATCATAAACGACCGAGATGTTAACTTCGGAGTTACCCAATTTGGAGTAAACCAGTTCCTCAAGAGCCAGATACTCAAGCGCATCGATGAAAGGCAAGAGTAAAGCGAAGAACCCAATGCGATCTAGGAGGTTCCAGACACTTTGATTTTGAAGGTCAATTTTACCTACTCCCAGACAGTCCAAAAACAACCTCTGGCGAGTTCAGTAAAGGACCACCAAAAATCAGGCTGCAATTGCAAGCCACCATGAAGGCGAAAAAGGGTATTTTAAGGTAATGCATAAAGAGTTCACCCCCACCAGTCCAAGCAGAAGAAAAAGTTACTTACCAACTGTAATGTTCTTTCGAATGGATGTTCCTCATCTTATGATATTCGTATCTCGGCAGCTTTGCTGTTTCGGAAAAAATGTCGGCAGATGGCACTGTGCACGCGGTTGTGGTGTCGATGTCCCTCGACGGGCTCCGTACCGTTTCGACGTGACCATCAGTATAAGTAGCTCGTGCCGCGCCCGTTGGCTTCAGTTCTATTTTTTCGAGGAACTATTCGAGGAACACCCAGGGGTTCCTCACGACTGAAAAACTCTTCGTGAGAGGGAAGTGCAACCAACGTAAACTGTACTGCAGGGTAGGATGGGAAGGGCAATGAGGAATAAGTGGGAGAAACATCCAGTCGAAAGAACGTTACAGTTGGTAAGTAACTTTTCCTTGAATGATTGTGTCCTCCCACGTATTCCTCATCTTATGATAGACTCCCATAGCAGTGGTAATTTTGGAGGTGGGAGAACTCATTTTTCTCATAAACGGAATGGAATCTAAGCAGTAATGCTCGATGAAGGTATGCATTGATGCCCATTTTGCAGCTGAACAAATATCCTCTACAGGGACTCCCTCTTCAGTACCGCAGAAGTAGCCCTACACCTAGTGGAATGGGCTTGAAGCCCATCTGGCAGGTCCTTTGCCAGCAATCTGTAGCACTCAACTATAGCCAAAATGATCCAGCGGGATATGGTCTGTTTCGTCACCGCTAATCCCAATTTATGGCCAGTATAACCCACAAAGAGTTGGTCATCCTGACGCAATTTTGACATTCAGTTTTATAAAAACTGAGAGCCCTTTTTGGGTCCAGTCTATGAAACCTCTCCACTTCTTTGCCCAAATGAGGAGGAGGGTAGAATGTTGCTAGTATGATTTTTCTTTATGACAAGTGAAAGTCAGAAACGACTTTTGGTAAGAAAGAAGGTTTAACCTTAAGTACCACTTTGTCTTTGTGAAAGGTAGTGTACGGAGGTTTGCATGAGAGAGCCTGCAACTCACTAACCCAGCGGGCTGATGTTAAGGCCACAAGAAGGACAGTTTTTAATGTTAAAAGCCTCAAGGGACAGGAATGCAGAGGCTCAAAAGGGACTGGAGGGTACACATTAGTGAGTCCTTTCAGGAATTGAATTATTAATGGAATTTTGAAGTAGGAAACCTCTTCTGAGGAGCGCTTGAAAATGGACAGCACAGCCAGATATCCTTTAATTGTTCCGATCTGGAACCCCAGATTGGCTAGATGCAATAGGAAAGAAAGCACCATTGGGGTGCCACATTGAAAAGGGTCCACATCCTTATACCTGCACCAGATACTGAATTTATTCCAACGACACCGATACAGGGAATTAGTTGCTGGCCTTCTAGACAAAAGCAAAATCTCCATTACGTCATCCGGAAGATCCCAATTCTTGTATCTCAACATATCAGAAACCATGTGTGAAGGTTGAGTGTCTTGACCTCTGGATGGAGAACCTGACCTTCCTCTTGCGAGAGAAGATCCACTCTTTGAGGAAGACGTGTAGGAGGGCAGATGCACATGTCCAGAAGGTCTGGGTACCACGTCCTCCTGGCCCAATCTGGGGCAATTATGATCATGGTTCACCTGAGCTTTCTCAACCTCCTGATTACGTGAGGAATCGCAGGGACTGGCAGAAAGGCGTACAGAAGTGGAAACTCCCAGTCCACCACGAACGCATCTCCTAGAGCTCCTCTCGGAGGAAATTCCCATAAGCAGTACTTTTTGCACTTTGGATTGACCCTGGTCATGAACAGATCCACTTGAGGGGTTCCCCAAAGGGTGAAGATCCCTCGAAGGACTCCCTAAGCTAGATCCGACGCGTGTGACACTGGTCTGCCTGCTCAGAGCACCTGCCGCCGTGTTCTGCTCTCCAGATAGGTGAACTGCCGATAGAGAGACTCCTTCTCGTATTGCCCAGAACCAGAGCTGCATTGCCTCTGGACAGTGGTAGTGACCCTACTCCTCCTCTCTTGTTGAGGTAGTAAATGGCCACCGTGTTGTCCGTCATTATCACAACATTCTTTTCCTGTACAGAGTACAGGAAAACCTTCAGCGCTAGTCTGATTGCCCTCAGCTCCAACACGTTGATGTGTAGTTTGGACTCCGATGGAGACCAACGACCGCTTATAGTTAGATCGTTGGTGTGGGCTCCCCACCCAGTGAGTGAGGCGCCCATCACTACAGTTATCTCCAGCCATGGTTGCCAAAAAGATTCTCTCTTGAGAATGTTGTCGTTGCAAGCCCACCAAAGAAGGTCTTGAGAAATTGTGCTTGGAACTTGCAGAAGATCCGACATATTCCCAGAGAATTGGGATCACTGAGTCCTGAGAGCCCATTAAAGGGATCTGATCCTCAATCGGGCCTCTGGCACGAGAAAAATGCAGGATGCCATGAGACCGAGCAACCTCAGAAAATCGAAGGCCGGAAGATGGTAGGCATTTTGGAACTTTGTTACCATCTGCAGAATGTGGAGAGCTCTCACCTAGGGAGGCGAGGCTTTGCCAGAGGAAGTATCCAGGACTGCTCTGATAAACTGGAGCTTTTGGGATGGTCTCATGTGGGACTTCTTGAAATCGAGGGAGAAGCCTAGTGTCATGAACCATCGGACGCGTCCCTTTTGGACTTCCTGGTCTGACACATAGGGGCTTGCACTCAGAGGTACTCCCAACATGGTCGTCAAACACGGAACGTTGTTTACCAGCTTCTGCGTCGGACGCAGCACGTTCTATAAAGAAGACCCGCCCCCGCGGCCCTGTGCGTCTCAACGCTATCGCTTGCAGTGGCTAGACGTGTGCTGCCGTAGTTCACTCTCGCTACCTTCTTTGGTTCCTGGCCCCTAATTTTCCCTCATTCATTCCCTTTCTCTTTATTACCTCTTGCATCTCGGATCTCAGTGTACCCGTCTCTGAGTACACTCCATCGTTTTCCAGGACTTCCTGGACATTCTGAACGTTCCAGGAGTCGGAACGCTGAAAGCACGTGGGAACCCATGGACGTTCGCACAGGTTTATAAAAGACCCGAACTGTGCGCAAGAAGACTCCTTCAAAGAACTCCAATAAAGAATACAGACAGGTGAGAAGGAGGGCCTTCTTGTTGGGCCTTCTTCTTTGCCCAGTACCAGTTCCAGATCCATCATGTCCCTGGAAAACATAACATAATTGTTGACGCCTTATCCCGATGTCCCGACTAGGAAACTCTTGAAGATCGGTCCTTCCCAGAGATGTTCCCTCACACAATTTTTGTAGCCCAAGCAATCAGTCTCCTGGAAGACATTCGGATGCAAACCCAGTCCTCTGAGATCTGGAAGAAATTTACAGGGAAGAATCGATGGAATCTTAGAACAAAGGACGGGTATCTGTTAAAGGATAATGGCCTTGTCATTCCCAGACTACAACAAAGGATTATAAACCTCTGTCACAATACCATTCACTCAGGACATCGTGGCATTACCAACACCCTCTGTCTAATACAAAGACATTATTGGTGGCCAAAGATGAAAGTTGACATCCAACTGTACATCCAAGCCTGTTCAGTCTGCAATCAAAACAAACATAACAAGAGACCGGCGGGTCTTCTACTTCAACCTATGCTACCGACAAGGCACTGGGAATTCATCGCTACAGACTTTATTGTGGAACTGCCACCTTCCAGTGGAAACACAACTATCATGGGCACCATTGATTTATTCACTCATATGGCTCCTTTTACACCATTGTAAAAACTACCATCTCCCTCAGAACTCGCTGGAATCTTCCTGGAACACATTTCGACTACATGGACTTCCTTCCAAGATCATATCAGACAGAGGACCTCACTACATCTCTCAATTTTGGAAACACTTATGCCGTATACTAGGAATCCAACGCGCCCTCCCCTCAGGCGATCATCCACAGACTAACGGAGCTACTGAAATTGTGAACCGAACCCTAGAGCAATATCTTTGTTGTTTCACCACCAAGGTACAGGACGATTGGTCACTCTTAATACCTGTGGCTGAATTTGCCTACAACAATTCGGATCACTCGGCCGTCAAGACCATCCCCTTTTTTTGCAGCCAAGTATTCCACCCTTCAGTTCTACCTTCCATTCTCCCACATCCTACACCAGTACCTACAGTCGACTCCTGGATTGAAACTCTCATCAACGTACACAAGGAAGCCAAAGAACACTTAGAAAGGGCCCGAACTAACACCAAGCATTATGCAGACTACAAAAGAACACCAGGACCTTCCTATGGAGTGGGTGATAAGATCTGGCTATCCTCGAAACTACTGCCTCGACATTTACGACCAAATAAGTTGGCTCCCCAGTTCTATGGCCCCTTTTCCATAGAGGAAATCATAAACCCAGTGGCCTTACGACTCAAACTACCAGACTCCTGGAAGAGGATTTTGTTGATGACCAGCTGGAATACGAAGTGTTCAGAATACGTGACTCTAGGTACAGACGTGGTCGGCTGCAGTACCTGGTTGAGTGGAAAGGGTACCCTCCTAGTGAACGCACCTGGGAACCAATCAAAAACCTAAATGCCCCCATATTACTCAGAAGGCATCATCTTATACACCCGGGCAAACCCGGAGGGACAGACCTTCGGAGGAGGCATGCTGTCATGAACCATCGGACACGTTCCTTTTGGACTTCCGGGTCCCTGACAAATAGGGGCTTGCACTCAGCAGTACTCCCAACATGGCCGTCAAACACAGAACGTTGTTTACCAGCTTCCGCGTCGGACGCAGCACGTTCTATAAAAAAAGACATCCCCGCGCGTCTCAACGCTACCGCTTGCAGTGGCTAGACGTGTGCTGCCGTAGTTCGCTCTCGCTACCTTCTATGATTCCTGGTTCCTGGCCCCTAATTTTCCCTCCTCATTCATTCCCTTCCTCTTTATTACCACTGGCATCCCGGATCTCTGTGAACCCGTCTCCGAGTACACTCTTCATCGTTTTCCAGGACATCAACTGGGCAGCAGGTTCCTTGTTTCTTGGCTCCGAACATTGCATGTCTCACAGCCTATCCCTGGATTCCTCGTCAAGATCTTCTGAAGGTACGCTTGCAGAGCAGCAAGGCCCACTCACGGTCTCAAATATTATCCAGATCCCCAGGGCCCATCAGGATTACACTGATGTGTTTTCAACTGACATAGTTCAAGCCCTATCCCCTCACAGACCTGAAGACTGCGCTAATGATACTGAACCCTCGGCAGTGATTCCCTTTGGAAGGATGTTCGTCCTATCATAACCAGAGAAAAGAGCCCTCCGAGAATACTTGCATACCAACCTAGAAAATGGCACCATATGCCCAACCAAATCCCCAGCGGGAGCTTCGTTGTTTTTCGTTCCCAAGAAAAATACAAAGGAGCTTAGGCCTTGTCTTGGTTTTAATCAATGCACCCTCAAGAACCGCTACCCACTGCCCTTAATCTCAGATATCCTGGAAGCGGTGAGAGGAGCCGTAATCTTCACGAAATTAGATCTCAGAGGTGCCTACCATCTGATCCGTATAAAGGAAAGTAATGAATGGAAAACAGCCTTTAGAACACCCTTTGGTCACTTTGAATACTTGGTCATGCCCTTCAGACTCGAAAATGCCCCAGCGGTCTTCCAACGTTTTATGGACCGGGTGTTCTACGATATGCTGTTCCTCTTTGTCATAGTTTACCTGGACGACATACTGATATACTCCAAGGACCATCTTAAGCATGAAGAGCATGTCAAGGCAGTCTTACAACGGGTACGTGAACAAACTCCTGGCTAATCCAGAGAAATGCCTTTTTCATGTCTCTACTGTTCTCTATCTCGGATTTGTCCTTAGTCTAGAAGGAATTGGAATGGACCACTCAAAAGTAAATTCCATACTATCCTGGCCTGTTCCAACTACTGTGAAACAGATTCAATCCTTCCTGGGGCTTGCCAACTTCTTCCGGAAATTCATACCTTCCTTTTCGGCGATAGTTCAACTGATCATTACATTGTTGAAGAAGGATACTCCCTTCCTCTGGACCGAAGCCCAAGACGAAGCATTCCAACGTTTGAAGTCGGAATTTACACAAGCCCCCATCTTGGCTCAACCTGACATTGATCGACCTTTTCCTAGTGGAGACTGATGCCTCCAACTACGCCATCGGAGCAGTCTTAAAGCAGGAATTTGAGGACAAGTTATAAAACCACATCGCTTATCTCTCGCGAACCCTAACTATTGAGATCCATTATTCTGTTCTGGAAAAGGAATTGTTGGCTATCCATCAAGCCTTCAGAGTGGCGTCATCTACTCCTGGGAGCTAAACATCCTGTTCAGGTCCGTACGGATCATCGGAATCTCCAAGTTCTACAATCCCTGGAATGTAGGAATAGTCGTCAAGCCCGTTGGGCCTTCTTTGCCCAGTACCAGTTCTAAATCCATCATGTACCTGGAACTCACAACATAATTGCTGACGCCTTATACCCGACTACGAAACTCTTGAAGATCGATCCTTCCCAAAGATGTTTCCCCATACAATTTTCGTAGCTCAAGCAATCACTCTCCTGGAAGACATTCGGATTCAAACCCAGTCCTCAGATCTGGAAGGAATTTACTGGGAAGAATCAATGGAATCTTAAAACCAAGGACGGGCATTCCCACGGTGCCTTACCGCCTTAAAATCCTGGACCGTGCTGCGTACCTCCAGATTCAAGATTACCTCGACACCAACAACCTATTAGGACTTAGGCATTCTGGCTTCCATCCGAGACACGGCACGGAGACAGCTCGGATCGATCTAAAAACTCAAATTAAGGATTTGAAAGACAAGGGCAAACAAGCGCTCCTACTCCTACTGGACCGCTCTGCGGCCTTTCGATTTGGTTGATCACCAAATCCTCTGCCAGCACCTTAAGATTTCCGCCCACTTTTCGGATGCAGCTACCTCTTGGATTAGCTCATTCATTGCAAACACATCCATGAGGGTCTTCTCGCCTCTTGCCGCCGCTGACCCAGCTCACATTCCCTGCGGAATCCCGCAAGGCTCGTACATATCACCCACGCTTTACAACGTATTTACTAAACCACTCTGCTATTCTTGACCATCTGGGTGTCACCTACACGAATTATGCGGACGACACCCAGATACTCATCCCTATCACTGGTGATTATGTAACCGATGTCAAAGCACTCAATGCAGTATACACTCATCCAGGTGT
Organism: Ambystoma mexicanum; assembly: GCF_040938575.1. Lineage (NCBI taxonomy): Eukaryota > Metazoa > Chordata > Amphibia > Caudata > Ambystomatidae > Ambystoma > Ambystoma mexicanum. The sequence continues at coordinate 648,401,556 of NC_090923.1, forward strand.
GGATGGCCCACCACGGGCTTTGCCTTAACGATGAGAAAACTGGGTTACTCATCTTAGGCGCTCAGTCCAAACTCTCTAAACTTGACAGTAAATATGAGGCCTTCAACATTGATGGCAATATCATCAAGGTCACTAATGTCACCAAAACCCTTGGAATTTACCTAGACTACCCTCTCTCTCTCAACAGTCAAACCAATTCAGTAGTCTCAGCATCCGCGTATGCGTGTAAACTCCTCACAGCTTGCTGCCCCTTCTTGACAATGGACAACTGCCTGATCCTCGCCAGAACCCTCATGTCAAAAATTGACTACTCCAACGCCCTTTACCTCGGAACGAGCCAAAGAAACATCGATAAACTTCAGGTTACCCAGAACACCACCATTAGAGCTGTTCTTAACGTACCCAGGCACGCCCACATCTCATCCACCAGACGCAACATACATTGGCTTCCCATTTCACAGCGTTTCGCCCTCAAAGCACTTGTAAACCATAAAGCACAGAACAATGCGCAGCACCGGCCTACTTGTCAGCGCGCTTCACTCAACACACAGCATCCAGACCTTTGAGATCTGCACAAGCGCACACCCTTATCATTCCCAGCAGAAAAGCTTCAGACAGCCAGAGTCCCAAGCTTCCCAGTCCTGGCGGCGAAGCTCTGTAACTCCCTACCCAATGATCTCAGGAATGTCCCAACCCTCCAATCCTTCAAAAACAGAAGGAAACAAAACAATGGCTCCACGATCAAGACGATGTTCTGGCCACCCCTCTATAACGCTTGCTGCCTGCTGCGCCCTTTTGATTACTTTGTGTATACTGTATCTGATTGACACCCACATTGTAAAATTAAATATATATATATATATATATATATATATATATATATAAAAAAAACACCTGTAACCACCTTTTGTAACACTTTCTTGTAACTACCTTTCCAAACATGCGCCCTGATGCCCTTGGGCAGGCTGCACAATATAAATAAACAAATACAAATGCATGGTGTCTGAAACATCTTGGATAGCTCACTTTGAAGACCTATGCAAAGCAAACGAGACATCAAGTGGCTTAGCTGAAGAACCTCTTAAATCTTGGGCATTGACCTTCCGGAAAGACGACATTGTGGCAATAATTAAGAAAGCAAAAAGCTCGAGAGCCCCTAGCCCGGACGGCCTTACAAACTTTACCATCAAACAGCATCCGGAGCTATGGGCAGAGACATGTGTGGCGCGTTTCAATAGAATAAACATGAATCGCCAGACCCTAAATTCTTGGAAGTCATCAGTCATTGTACCAGTATTTAAAAAGGGAGATAGGTAAAATCAATGCGACAATGCTGCAACAAAAACTGGTGGACTGGGCAGTAAAATCAAACCATGTGGACAAAAGACAGGCTGGGTTTGTAAAACAGGTGGGCTGCTCGCTAAACTTGTTATTATTGAACATGATCAAAATGGAGGGGGGGGGAATCAAACATGACTATCTAGCCTTCATTGATTTTTCCTATGCGTTTGACACCATTGACAGGACAATTTTGTGGTCAAAAATGCGAAAAGGCTATTTGAGAACTCCACACCGAAACCTCCATCAAAATTAATTTGGACCAAACGGATATTGTCTGCACCAATTAAAACATTCAAGGGTGTAAAACAAGGATGCCCCTTAGCTGCGGCAATATTTAGCCTGTTCATTTCGGATATAGGAGCAACATTAGATGCAGTAAAATCCTTTCCGCCGAAAGTAGTGAATTCACACCTAATTTGGCTCCTTTATGCCGATGACTTGATCTTGATGGACGTAACGCCTATTGGCTTGCAAAGAAAACTAGACGCTGTTCAACAATAGGTGGCTGCAAACTAACTATTGATCAATACAAAAAAATGTGCAATCCTTTTATTTAAGAATCTGAAATGTGGAAGCTCGAACAGTGCGGAAAAATTGAAATGGACCTGAGGTCAAGAAACAATGCAGATATCACGGAGTGTAAAATACTTCGGAATGATAAGCTCTTCAATAAATGATGGCCCATGGATCGCTGAAACAAGAAAGAAATGTAGACAACTTGCGAGCCAGGCAGCGATTATGAAAAAGAAATTCGGAAAGTTTTCGCTGAAACCATTGCTGTCCTTCTACCAACAAAAAGTAATTCCAGTCTTAATATATGGGGCAGAAAACGCCTTGGGCTGCTCTCACGAGGTATGGTCGTCATTAGAGAATACCTTTTGGTCTAAAGTATTGGCCCTCCCTAAGGGAACTATGACGTCGTGCATAAGACATGAGTTATCACTCATATCATTTCATGCCAGGATCTGTTGGAGTTTCCTATGTCCGTTTCGAAAAACATGTTTCCATGCACAAATTCCACAATTTGACATCTTTTATAGTGTTACATCTGCCAGCTCGAACATTGTGTCAATGTGGACCAACAGATGTGAAGAGATGCTGCAAGAATATGAAATTAAGCTGGAATGCTCCATGAAAATCCAAATGCGGCAAAATTAAAAATCTGGCGTGCTGATTGGGAGCAAACTTGTACACAGAGAGCACTCGCCAAAATGATGAGCGACGTGCCTCTTGAAATAAGAGTCTTTGGGTTGTTCCCAGATCCACAAGCACAAAGACTGTTAATGAGGTTTTGATTGAACACGTTTAAAACCATGGAGCGACTGTGTGCATGGAAATGCATTGTAAACCTAAAGCCAACGTGCAGATTCTGCACGAAAGTCAAGGAAACTCTTAAACACCTAGTGTTATTTTGTACTGAGCTTCGTACAGAAAGAACAATCCATTTGGGACCTTGGAGCTCAAATCAGCCCTCCCTCTGCGCAGAAGAATGGTGGGAACACATGTTTCAGGGAACAGACTTGAAATTGCTATTGCCACTAACGCGTTTTTTAGCGTTAATTGAAAATCGTTTGAAGTTGGACTTACTTAAAGGTAATCAAGCTCTCTTTCTGAGTATAAGACGTATTTCTTTAAACAAATTCCTCAGATAGCGTCCATGACCATCATTTAAAATGACAACACTAAGCATCCTCTGGTGAGCAAGTACAATGTTCAATTGCAGAATTTAAGTTAGATTATAGTTTCTTTTGCATCAAATTCCGTACGTTTTTCCTCAATAATCTTCAAGCGACCTACCAATGACGGAATTAAGGAGTTGGTTCGTCCCCCACATACAGACCACCCAGAATAATTAAAAAAAAATTTAAAAAAGGTACATTATGGCTGATGTATTTGCCCAGTATCAGAGCCCTTTGCCTTTCAAAATGACGACAAATCACCAAATGCTTCAAGGTTTCCAACTCTTGCATATAACAGAATTGACATAGCCCATCATTAGCAGTGTTCTTTTTCCAGAGTTTAGTTCGTACATTGTGTCAAATTAATTTAGTCTGAATCTCATGTACATTCACCTAGCTTGACAACATGGAAAGGCAATGAGATATGGCAATCTGGGCAATTGTTTGTGCCTAAATTTTGCATATTCTGCATATTTATTTATTTGAATTTATAAAGCGCACAAACAGCCCTCAGGCATTGTGGCGCTGCTACAGTATATTCCCTTAGTTACAGGATAAAAACAGATTATTGAGAACAGGATTGCAAGACAGTATTGTGGCGGTTTTCCATGGTTACAGGGGATAATCATTAGAGACATTCAGGTACAGTCTAGTGAAATAACTTGGTTTGAAGCGCCTTTCTGAATGCTGTGAGAGAGTTTTCTTTTCTTAGGCCGAGTGGGAGGGCGTTCCAAGCTTTAGGGGCTAACACTTCGAAGCTGGTGCCACCAGCTTTGGCTCTATTGGACGCCGGGACAGAGTAAATGGGAGAATTGGTCTCGTTTTGGTCTATGGGTGGGCATCTGATGTATCCGTTCAGCTAGGTAGGAGGGGGCGGAATGGGAGAGACATCTGTGGGTGATAGTCAGGGCCTTGAACATTATGCGCTCTTTGATCGGGAGCCAGTGGGCCTGAGAGAAGTGCACTCTCCTAGAGATACTAAGAGCAGCTCTGAGAGCGTTGTTTTACGTGGTTTGCATTTTGTTGGTTATTAGCAGCCTTGTCTAGGAGTAGGATGTTACAATAATCCAACTTTGCACCAATGGTGGTTCTTGCAATGTTGAGGCAATGTTTAGGCGACAGGTGAGGTTTCACGCCGTTGATTTTTGTGGTGAGGGCAGCAGATGATGAAATGGCGCCGACTTGTCTTTGCATTGATAATGTGGAGTCCAAGTATACACCCAGGGTTTTTACTGCAGGAGAGACTGTAATAACAGTGTTCTCAATGCCAAAGGAACTTTATTTGTTGTCTAGTTTTTTCAGGAACTCTTTAGGGCCTAAAAGAAGAATGTCTGTTTTTTCCCCATCCAGGCCATAATGCGAGCGTATGCCTGCTGGAGGGTGTTGAGGTCTTGCTCATAGTCACCTGATAGCGGGAGAAGAATTTGTGCGTCCGCATAGTTGGTAAAAGCTATGCCAAACTATTCAATGTCGCTGAACAGGGGTAGAGTGAAGAGATTATAGAGAGTGGGAGATATACAGGATCTTTGTGGGACCCTGCACCCAATGGGGGATGGAATGGCTGATGCCTGATCAGAGAAGACCCTCCTTGCTTGGCCCTCCAAGAAGGAAGTAATCCAGGTAGTTGCTTCCTGGCAAAAATGTGCAGTATCCGAGAGATGTTTGCACAGGATCTTGAGGTCCACCAGGTCAAAGGCGGCCGAGAGGTGAAGGTGTAGGAGGAATGAGTCCATGGATTCAAGTAGCTGATTCTTAAGATTAAGCAAGGCTGAAGAGGATGGAAACCAGATTGTCTTTTGCCGTGTCCAGAATTTTCAGCAAATCCGGAACGGTGGCGATTGGACGGTAGTTATTGGGAGAGTCGGGGTCAAGGGTAGGTTTCTTCAGCAGCGGCCAGACCCAGGCTTCCTTAAGGGAGGGTAGGACGGTGCTCGAGGCGAAGGAGGCATTAATGAAGGTGGTGACAAAGGGGGCCAAAGCTGCCGCACAATCTTTCACTAGACTAGCTGGGCAGATGTCACATTTGCAGAGCAATGGTTTAATACGCTTCATGATTCGCTGGACTTCAGGTATTGTTACGTCCCTAAAGGTTTAGGTTTGTTTGTGACATATGGTCCACTTGAGGCTTGTGTAGTGGCAGAGGGCTTTGGTTTAGGTGTTGCGACCTATTATAATTCATAATAGGCAATGTGATCATGGGTAGTAGCCCAATTGTGTTGTAGTAACTTTTTCTTCACGATCAAAGGGCATATGAGGAGCTCTGCAGGTTCCAGGGCAATAGTGTTGAGTGCAGATCGCATATGGTTGTTGAATAACCTGTTTCAGGGGCAACGGGGGGGGCGACTCCTTTGTAATCATTGCTGACATAGCTTCATAAAATTAGTTTGACGAAGGATAGATCATTTTTCCAAAATTGCTGAGCCTTCTCCATTGGAGCCTTGAAGACAACAAAAACAGGCCCAGCTCATGGATAAGGACAACATTGGGTAAACTTTTCGGAAGACCCAAAACTGTCTTCCATACTAAACCTTTGGTTTTATTAAGGTGGCCACTGATTTCTAATAGACAAAGATCTAACACGAATAGAATAATAACTTCTACTTTTAACAAGTAGATGTCGATAAGTGGCACAAGCGAAAATGTACAATGCTTATAGAAAGTAATTCTCATTTGCGCCACTAGAGGGGCAGTTTTTTTAAGTATGGAGTTGTACCACTTCTTAAGAGAGTTGGTGTTTGTTAAATTATAACCCAAATACGTTGTTCCCATCATAAGCTGAATGGGGTTTCTTTCTAGGCTCTAATAAGAGTTTGCTGCTTTGTTTTTATTGTTGATGACCATAATATTAGATTTTGCAGAATTTGTGACCAAATTATGCTGGATACAGTATAAAGAAAAATACTGAAGTTATTTTTGAAGAACGAAAGGTGTGCAGTCAAATAAGATCATGTCATCGGCAAAAGCAAGCCAATTAAGTCGCAGGTCTAACTTTACCGGGAAAGTATTGGTGTTGCCCCATAGTGCATCAAAGTCGGCCACATAAAGATTGAATAAAGTAGATGCCAGATTACAGCCTTGTTTTACTCCAATTTTTGTCGGGATTTTGTCTGTTAATAGCCCAGTCTGATCTATACAAATTCTGTAATTTGTTTGCTCATGCAATAGAGCAATAGTGGCAGTAATATAAGACGGAATGTTGGATTTATGAATTTTTTTCAACAGTACACTTCTAATAACGCTATCAAAAGCCGATGACAAATCTAACAGTGTCATATAAATCGGCCCAATTTTAGATTGATGAGAACCCAAAATGTGAGACAATATACTGGCATTTAGTCGAGTTCCTATCAATTTTCTAAAACCAGTTTGAAAGCATGATAGTACATGATCATTTGAAATTAAACCATTTAGATCTGTTGAGTACAAGTGAGGCAAAAATCTTTACAGCAACGTCCATCAACGCAATTGGTAGAAAATGTGCGGGCATTACAATTGAGCCTTTCTTGTGCAATGGAATAATAATTGATGTAAGCCATGAAGATGGAATCACCCTTGTGTGAAAAATTGTGTAATAGCAATGCTTTAGAATGGGTGGCCAAAAGAGTGGATCATCTTTCAAGACACAGGGCGGCAGACCATCAGGTCCCGCGGCTTTAGACTATTTCAGATTTCTGATTGCCCATACCAAATCAGCAACTTCCCAGGGGCATGTTAAAGGCATTGAATTAATAAGAGGTTGTAGGTCATATTTGGGAAATCCCTGGGGTAGGCTATATTTATTCTTAGAATATTCTGTCCAGCTGTTAGCAGAAATTGCCGCTTGGAAGTCTAAGGTTTGTCGACCAAGTGGATTCCCGGGGTATACCCCAAATTTCCCTAATATTTTTTTTGCATAAGAAATTGATCAGGATTTGATTCTTTTTCAAGTGATTTTCGTATTTGATCATTTTCACCTCACTTTTATATTTCATTATAAAACATTTTTTTTAGGTGAGTGAGAGTGGCATAGGCGAGCCCCAAAGTTTTAAGACGTCTGATTGTGCAATTTTGGTGAAGCATTCCTAGCTTGTTATTGGGATGCTAAAATACTCATCTGATTATGCATCATCCTAGTATTCCATGCGTCCACACCAATGATGCCAACTCTCAGAACATCCCGCTCCTTTACAGTCCAAAGATCACGGTTTACGAGTTAGTTCAACTGTCTACATAAAGAGGAATTCCAATGAATAGAAAGTGTGTGCGTATCCATTAATGGAAGTGCTAAGATATTATTAGATAAGAGGCGAGAAGTTGGAATTCGTATAATGCATTTTACAATCGGGTTTGGAATTGTGATGGGTCAAAGGGCTAGATTTGCTTGCCAAAACGTGCGAGAGCGCAATACGATATGCACAAATTACCAGGTTACTCACCATAGTGACCACCTTACTCCTAGTCCATAGTCCCCTTTCCTCCATACTTGTGGGGGGCATCTCTCTGTCCTGTGGGACGGGACCGGAGCACTTTGTAAAAAGCATCCAAATTTTCCCAAAAATGTGTCCATCTCTTTCCTGCGCGGGGACCGGCGTGCGGCCGTAACCCCGCCCACCTTGGCTCCGCCCCGCGCATCAGTCCTTTTCTATCGCAGGGTCAAAGACCCATTAGCAATAACAGAGGAACCTTATTAGAGGGGACGTCGGGCGGGCGTATGGAGGGAAGGGGACCATGGACTAGGAGTAAGGTAGTCACTACGGTGAGTAACCTGGTAATACTCCTACGTGCCGTCCCCTTTCCTCCATACTTGTGGGAGATTCCCAAGCACTCCTTACAGGAACTATGGGTGGATGGAAATACACCATACTGAAACAGGTTCTTCAGCACAGCCTGACCAAACTGAGCGTCAGCTCTAGAGCTCATATCGAGGCAGTAATGCTTACAGAAAGCAGATGGGGAGGCCCAAGTAGCTGCTTTAGCGATGGACTCCCAGGGAACATATTTCTGAAAAGCAACCGCGGCTGCATTGCCCCGCACCAGGTGTGCATGGATACCTTTAGGAGTTTTCAGCTTTTGGACGGTGAAAGATTGTGATGCAGGCGGCAATCCATCTGGAAATAGATGCTTTAGACGCCGGCCTGCCCTGAGGGTTACCGAAGGTCACAAAAAGTTGAGAAGAACTCCGAAGCTCGGAAGTCCTGTCCAGGTAGAACTGAAGAGCTCTTCGGACGTCAAGACAGTGTAGAACCCTTTCGGCCTCTGAGGCAGGGTTTGGAAAAAAGACCGCAAGGGAGATGGACTGATTCAGATGGAATTCGGTCACTACCTTCGGTAGGAAAGCTGGGTTTGTCCGAAGGACTACCTTGTCCTTGTGAAAGACCAAGAAAGGATGCTCCACCGACAATGCCTAGAGCTCACTCACTCTCCTCGCTGATGTAACGGCGACCAGAAAGGACACTTTCCAGGACACGTACTTGAGGTCAACCGTAGCCATTGGCTAAAGGGTCTATGGCACAGCGCCGTCAGGACTACATTTAGATCCCAAGACGGGTGCTGACTACGAACCGTCAAGCCAGTAAAATGTCTTCACCACCGGGTTAGTTAGAAAATAAGAACACAGGTCTGTAGCAAGGTAAGCGGAAACCGCTGAGAGATAAGTCCTGCAAGACAGAACATGAACCCCTGACTCTGCTAGGGAGGATACGAAGGACAACACCGTGTCAATCGTTGCCACCCTAGGATCCAACTCTTTCTCCAAACACCAATGACAGAACCTGAGCCATTTACTCTTGTATTGAGATCTGGTTGAGGGTTTCCTGGCTGCCTGGATAATGCGCATGTTATCCGCAGACAAACTCAAATGCTCTAAAGACTTGAACTCAGGCACCATGCCGCCAAGCTGAGCGATTGTGGGGAGGGGTGCCACATCTGTTGTTCCCCTTGGTGAAGAAGATTGGGAGTTACTGGTAACCTGATCAGCGGATACACCGACAGGTGTTGAAGTTCTGAGAACCAAAACCTGGTCGGCCACCATGGGGCTATCAACAGAAGAGAACAGTTCACAGAGTTATTCAACTTCCAAATTGCTCGAACTAGAGGCAGAGGCAGGAAGGCGTAAGCTCTCATGTTGTGCCATGGAATCTCGAGAGCATCCCCCAGAGAGGAGGCTCCCAGCCCCCCTCTGGAGGCGTACTGAGGAAGCTTCTTGTTTACCGCCGCGGCGAAGAGGTCCACCTCTGGTGCGCCCCAAAGCGAGAAAATCCATGAGAGGACCTCCGCCTTCAACTCCCACTCGTAGCTGACCACTGTCCGCCGGCTGAGAGCATCCGCTGTGACATTCAGCTGGCTCGGGATGTGCACTGCAAGCAGCCAGACCCCATGAAGCACGGCGCACTCCCAAATCTGGATGGACAGGTCCACGAGAGAGGGAGACTTTGTTCCCCCTTGCTCGTTTATGTAATACATTGATACCACATTGTCCGTTCTTATGCGGACCACCTTGTTGACAATGAGCGGTCTGAACGCCCTGAGCGCTAGGAAGATCGCCAGAAGCTCCAAATGATTTATGTGCAGGAGCTTGTCCTGAGGCGACCAGAGGTCCGAGACCTAAAGAAGATCTAACGTCGCACCCCACCCCAAAAGGGAGGAGTCCGTCGTGATCGTCACCATGGGGGCTGGGTCCTGAAACCCCGCGCCCACCGACAGGTTGCTGAGAGATAACCACCAGTCCAGGTACAACTCTCATGGAATCTGGAATCATTATCCGCTTGAAATCTGGGTCCACAGCCTGACGCCAGGAACTCCGAAGAGCCATCTGGGTCCGTCTCATTTTGAGACGAGCAAGATGAAGAGCAGGTACACACGAGGCCATGAGGCCCAGAAGCCTCTGGAACCACCATGCCGGCATGCTCTCCGACTGCGCAAACATCTGACATGTGGCCAACAGATCCGCCATTCTGTCCCCAGTCAGATACACTCGGCAGTCGATCGTGTTCCAACGAAAACCCAGGAAGATCAGGTCCTGTGAGACCGTCATGGAGGATTTCCGCCAGTTCACCGACAGCCCAAGATGGAACAGGAGCTGAATGAGACTGGAGGTTGCCCGCTGCTGCCAACGGACAAGGGCTGCGTAAGAGCCAGTAGTCCAAATAAGGATACACATGGATACCCTGGAGACGAAGATGGGCTGCAATCATCGACATCTTCGTGAAGACACGCGGCGCCGAGCTGAGGCCAAAAGGAAGCACCCGAAACGGGAAGTGCTCCTCTCCCAAAGAGAAGCGGACACATGTTCTGTGTGGATTCCAAATCAGGATATGCATATACGCATCCTGAAGATCCACCACACTGAGCCAATCGCCCATCTGCAAAGAGGAGCGAATCTGGCCGGGCGTGATCATCTTGAATTTCTCTTGGGGTAGGAAAAGATTGAACTGGGAAAGGTCTAGGATGGTGAGCAGGCCAGCCTGGTTGGGTTTGGGCACCGTAAACAACCGGGAGTAGAAGCCCTCCCCTCGCTCCCCAAGGGGAACGGGTTCCACAGCTCTAAGGTCCACAAGTTTCTGAAGCTCGGCCTTGAGGGAGGGTGAGCCCAACAGCTGAAAAGGAGGGTTGAGGGGAGGGGTAAAGGGGGTAAATGTAAGCAGAAGCCCGCTCGAGCGACAAGACCCATCTGTCTTCTGTGATGGTCTGCCACGCCTCCCAATGAGAAGCAATGTGTCCTCCCACCTGGGTCTCGTGCGAGTGCGGAAAACCCTCATTCGGCAGGCTTATCGGTGGCGGTGCCACCTGAACCTGATGAGGAGGCGGAGGATTGGGAGAAAAACTGCGTACGCTGTGGTCTACAGCGGTTATTCCCCGCAGGAGTATCCACTCTGCGAGATTTTAGGTTGAGGAAGCCCCTAAAACCAGAGGAAGGTCGACTTTGCGACAACGGTCTCTGGGATTTCAAAGGAGTTTTAACCAGAACAGAATGATTTAGCCATCTGAGTGCTATCCTTGGTTTTGGTGAGCTCTACATCAGTAGAAGAGTGAAAAAGCTCCTTACCATCGAATGGAAGGACCGATACCTTGTCTTGCACTTCCTTCGAAAACTTAGTGGCATGCAGCCGCGCTTGCCACGAGGTATCAACCCCAAGCATCAGGCCTCGAGCCGAGGCGTCTACGCGATGAGCCGCAGCCTCCAGGAGATCCTGGGCCAAGACCCTGGCATCGGAAAGGCCCCCTCTGAAATCTTCCAACTTCTCGACCAGAATGTGCTCCTCAAACTCCGACAGACCTTTCCACATCTGCATGTTAGCTCCCGCCAAAATCAATTCTGCATTGGCCTGCCTGAGCTGCAAGGCTGAATTGGCAAAGATTTTCCTCCCTAGGAAGTCCAGGAGCTTGCCCTCCTTTCCCAAGACCTGAGTAGCCGTCGCGGAAGAGGGTGCTGCAGGTCTGGATTGCAAAGTAGCCGCAGCCACCACTGTAGAGGAGGGAGGCGGACAAGACAAGGCCACTTCTTCCGAAGAATGCAGCCTGTACCTCGCGTCAATCTTTTTATTGACAAAAAGTCCAGAGTGTGGCTTTTCCCAAACTCTTCGGACCTCGGCCAGAACGTCCTTCTGCAGGAACAGGCCGGTATGCTCCAAGGGAGACAAGGTGAACGCCCCAGAAAGCACGCCCTCTTGCGGAGCGGGTGCCTCGGGCACCGGAACATCTAAAACTCATGTCCAGTACCTGGTCATGAAAGGCTACGATAGAGCGGGGGAGGTCCTTGTTGTCCTGCTCGCCTTGAGGGTCATCTGACAGGTCAGGACCCTGCTGAGCCGTGTCAGGCTCTGCCTTGTCCACTGGGGACAACGGTGGCAAAGGCTGAAGCGCAGGGGGTGGAACCATGGGCAAGGGAGGCTCCGGCAGAACCACCGGAGGAACAGGTGGAGCCGGAGGCGCCGGTGGACATATCTCCTTGAAAAGCCCTTTGAAATATTCCCTCATGGGGTCGGTGCGCATAAGCACTTGAAATTTACCGAAAAAGGCGTCCTCAGGAGATTGTTTCGGAACCTGAGGAGGCCTCTCATGAGGTGGACAGATCCAGGGACGTAACGGAGAAGGGTGCCACACCGGCCCCTCCGCCGACGTATCCACATATATGAAAGGAGCCACCCCCGCGGGCAACAAAACATTGTGCGGAAGAGGCATCCGGGCGTTCCAATCATTAACCGGCCGGTAAGGATGCGCACAAGGGACCTTAGGTTCAACCAAAGGACCCAACCCTACACCAGGGGCCGATGGCGTAGTTGTAGGGGTAGTACCTAAAATGGCTGCCGTGGACGTGGCGGGAACAGCCGCCATTTTGTCCTCATCTGAGGGGAACTGCGGCACGTGAGGAAGTGAGGCAGGGGTGCCCGTCGAGGAGTCAGGGGGTCTTAATTCTAGCCTTAACGCAAGGAACCTGGGCATAGCCGGTACTATGAGGCCTGGAATGTTTCTGCGACATACCAACCGCCAACTGAGCCTTCGAAGGAAGGGCCTCGGCACTGCCGGTAAAAGAAGAACCTTGCTTCTTTGCCCCCTCAACATATCTGGTGTCACCACAAGAGCGGGAACGATGAGCAACCGCTTTCACCGACAGGGCCTTGCCCGGCCCCTCAGAACTGTTGGTAGCCTTAGCCTCTGTACGAGGGACCTCGGACCTAGGCCTGGTAAAAGCCTTATCGGCACGGGCCTCGAACATCTGTTCGGTAACCACATGCCCAGCCAAGGCCTCGGGGCGCACCCCGGTTTTGTTTTTGAGGCAAGCCGAAAGAGGCCTCAGAGCAAGCTCCGGTACCCCACGACTCAGTAGAACTGGGCCTGCAAACAGCCCCCACAGGAGGGGCCTCGGAGCCTACTCCGGTGTACACAGGCCCCTAACGGAGACCCTCAGAAATCTCTGGTAGAATTATTAGGCCCGACAGGCACCTCAGGGCGAACCATGGTAACAGAGCGATCAACGCCCCTCCCGGCCAGAGAGGAACCTGGAAGGTATCCCCCGGTCGGGTGCTCTGAAACAACAATAATTGCATCTCCAAAGAGACCTCTTCAAATGTTGTTACAACAACATGGATACCATTGTCTGAGTCACTGACATTTTCCCTGTTGCCTTTTACCTGCTTTGAAGAGTGTTATGTAAGGAAGTATTATCTGGCATAATAGTTGGAGCTGGCACATGAGCACTTTTGGAGGAAAAACATTTTGTGATGTTAACAGGTGTAGACCCTACAACATTATCAGCAATGTTGATAATAGGAGTTTCAGTAAGAATGACACTTGCATCAAAAATGTTTGATACAGTGGGACAATTTTGACTTTCAAATTGAAGTAGAGTTGGAATACTATTGAGAAGTTGTTCTCAAATCCATTAGTTACCAACATGATGTAATTGGATTACTTTTTTGGAAAGAAATGAATTTGTTATAGTTATTTTGCAGCACTTTTTAGGATACCAATCCAATTTGTGATTTGTATTGAAATTTCATGTTAATTGTGGAGCTTCTTTTTTTCTTTTCTGCTTTGCTTGCTGATATTAATTATCACTGATGATTTTTTTTTAACCAAGATGGTTTTTCTTTTTGTTTTCTTCTTTTGAAATATGTTCAAATTTGAGTTGGTTTTAAACAAAATTGTTATGTTTTGTAATAAATTGTGAGATTTTGTGTAAAGAATTGATATATGTTTTGCAATAAATTGTGAAAAGTACTTCTGAGTTTGTTAGATTCCATGCTCAATGAAGTTGATAATTTGAGAAATATGGCTCAGATAAACGTATACATTTTGGGCTTACATATATGTGATGTTATTTTGAGCACAGAGAACATTAGTACACTAGCTGGGAACAGTGATTAGAACATCCAGGTCAGAGTGATCCTTTATTGGCCATTTTCGCTTTTTCTGTTTGGACAAAATGGGGGTGTAGGTAATTCATATACCGCATTAGCACTAGAGACAGATTTTGCTGGTTACTTGCATCAAGAATTGGCATTGTGACAGGGGCGTTGCTTGTGCTGGACAACTGTGCCTTGACCGAGATATTTTGTATTTTCAGTTAATTGGAAAAAATTTGACAGTTGAGTTTGTGTATGTGTGGAAGCTTCTTTAGAAAACGGCAATGTGGTAAGGAACACTAGTGTAGGGACCACTGATGTTGCCCTTTCCTCATCATTCCTTAATTGCAAATAGATTTGACTTTCAGAGTCAAACTGATTCAGGTCAATGATGACTTCGTCATGCAAGATATTACATTTTTTAACTGTCGAATTGTGCCCTTTGATTTTTTTAGCTGGCAGATTTTTAAACTTGGGTTGAGAAACAGCTAAATTGGGAATATTCGAGGTGGCAGTTTTATCCAAGTGACGTCTTTTTTGGCACTCATAAAAACATTTTTTGCTTTGCAAGACAAATTGTTTGTTATGTTGGGACTCAGTCTGCATTTTCATTTCCTCAGAAGACACCGCAAGTTTGCCAGGCATATCAGCATTCTGATCTAAAATATCAATACATGCTGATGGACTGTCTGGAGAATCTTGCTGGACTTTGTTAGGAGGGTTGACTATGTGTGTTAAAAGGGCAGAGTGCGGTTGGTCTAGAGGTAACAAGATTAGCATTGAGCAAAATATTTTCAATGACCAGAATTCTCTCAATGTAATTTGGCCACCTCCATGAAATCAGGCAGTAAAATGTCAGGGTGACCTGATGACTGGGTGTGTTGCTGCAGAGTAAACTGGGCATACATTTTAGTGAACGTGGAAGAGGGATCTATCCAGTAATGAGTTTGGGTGTACTGTGACACTGTCATTTTGGGTAAATTCACGCCATCATTTGGATAATGCTCTGGTCCTTTAGAAGCATGCAGAGGCCAAAAGGAGTGGCAATTTTCTCGTGCCAGCATAAATCCTTCTATTTTACTCAGATTAGCAAGAATATTAGATTTGGATAGGTTAAGTGCATTGATGGCAAGAGAAGTGTACTCGTGTCCCTTATCCAAGAGATTTAGTATTTGTGTGAGTACCGGAAAATGTAATCCTTGCTAGTTTCAATCTATGAGAGATTCTGCTAATGGATAGAAGGGAAGAGACGACTGGGGCTGTCGTAGATCCGATATGGGGATTTCAGAATGATTCGGGCCATGCGGAAATACAGGAGAGCGAGTATGTAATGGCTCGTGGATAGAAGCTGTTTCTGACGACGGTGAGCTAGCATTCCCCTGAGCAAGGTACTTAGTACTTGACAACACCTCATCACTGTTCTGAAACGATCCATCATGATGTATTTTATGAACCTGCTCACGAATACCAGATGTGCCAGAAAGTAGCGTGGAGGGTCCAATCGATAGGCGAACCCGCTTGTGCAGTTCTGCCATTACAGCAGGAGCAACCGGGGACGTGTCAGCGAGAGGCATGAGACTCTCTTCAATGGAGGCCCCAAGCATTGAATTATCATTAATTGGGATATTAGAGAACGATTTCATATACGGCATGGCAGTAACCGTTGTTTGTATTGGAATTTGCATATTTTTGGCCATAACATTCGTTCCTTTATCTGATGTCATCGATACAATATCTTCCGCTTCAATCAAATCAATGGGTGAATTAGAAGTGATGAACAGAGGGCAAGTCTTTGTACTTTTCCCCAGTTAGAGGAATTTCCACTGGAATTACCATGGTATGTTTCGAGGCTAGAGAGAGCGGGCGTAGTTTCTGTAGAGGATCAAGACAGCGTTTGCCACTCCTTAAACTCCTATCCATTGAAATTTAAATGATTGTCCTTTCACTTTAAATCACCAGGCCCGCAAATGCTTGTAAGAATTACATTCTGAAAGAGGATGCAGCCTGGTATTATATGTGTGTTTTATAACATAACCACTATGGATGCATACATTTATGTCCTATTTGTGAGACACCCGACCCCTCACAAGTAAAGGCAGTGAAAGTGAACAAGATGCTACAAATTAACTAAATACAAGTAATGTTAGAATATATCTGCCTCAGTCTCCCCACGTCCCACGCTGCGCACCCAACAGCCTCGCACTTACGGGGCACTTACGGGCGCGTGCACGGTGAGCGAGGAGGCCGTTAATGAAAGCAACCTGAAGGTAGGTGGGAGGCACTAGTGGGAAGAGCTGCAAAAGTAGAGGACAAAGTAGAGGACAGATCTTTGATGATAGAGAGTACCGAAGGGTCTTGAGTGAAGATTGACCGTGGGGGATTCATGGTGCCAAGTCTGAACCAGAAGAACATACAGTCTCAAGACAGTTTAGGGGCCCATTCCAGGTTGGTGGAAGACAATGCTACGGTTTTCTTTCTGCTTCTTTGCTCTCAGCCAACCAAATAATTATTCCTTGGCGTTAGGAGGAAGCAAAATCACTGAACCTTTCGAGAACCTACCAATTCGAGATGTTTTATCAGTCTTGAACAGGAGCAGCAAAACCTTGCCTGAGGGATAGTGTGGCATTTTGGTAAATACTCTTGCCTTGCATTTCGCATCATTTAGAATCCTTGTCAAGAATCAAAGAAAGATTCTGAATAGGGCACTTGCCCTATGCTGCAGAAATAAAGACTTATTGGGCTGAAACCTTCCCTATAAAGATGAAAGGCTTGTCTTTTGGGGCATTACATTTAGAATCCAATGACTTGGAAACTATGGGCTCTGAATGAGGCCTCTACCAATTTTGCACTGCCTGCTACATTATGGAGGTTCCCATAGTAAGAAAAGGTTTGCTTGGGGCGGAAGAAGAAAGCATTGGAGAAGCTTGACGTGACAGGTCTTTCTGGAGGCAGCAGATCCAGGGCTTGCATGGTGGTGTACATTACCAAGTGAAATGGTCTTGAAGAATGGACAGGAACTTCCTCCTCTCCCTCTGAGGTGTCAAAGTAATTGTCAATTCTTGGCACCTTTCGAGGTGGGGAGGGTCCACTGGTGGCACATCAGTTGGTACCAGTGGAGGGACAGGGGCAGACCGACCAGTGATTTGTAAATGTTTACCAATTGTTCCGTTACATGTTTCAAACCATTGGTCTCAGTACCTGAACATTCGTTATAATCGGGGAACCAAGACTGAGAGGCTGAAGGAAGATCTTTTGGGGAGAATGGAGGAACAGTAGAAACCTCTTATCTCGCAAAGAGGCCATAAAATAAAGCACAAGGCAGCACTGTAAACTAATATGAATTATCGAAACGATGAGCCTCTACATCAGAGACTGAAAATTAGTTCTGAAGACAAGCTTTGGCCTTTAACCCCCACCTAGGTAAGTGCTGGTGCCACGGATTCTGTTTATAAGAAGCTTCAGCCGGTACAGAAGCCATAGACCAAATTCTTTTCCACTTACCCATTTTAAGAGGATGGACTATAGACTTAGTCGGGTTATGGTTTGCCAGAACACACCCCATGTGCCAGCTTTGCAGAATCAGGACCATGGAAGGAGCTAGACAACCTCCAAATGAAGGGAACAGATCCCCACGGTGTTAGAGGTCCTCAGAGTGACTTTTGCCAGTTTGAGACAGATCTGAGACAAGAACAGTCCTCTTTTCAACCTTATCAGGAGTGACAACGCCGTCCAGTAAAGAAAATCAAGCCTTGAGACTTTTTGCTTTCCCACAAAGAGGCCATCGCAAGTGTGTGTGAGCACGGAGTGAACTCTTGAACGGGTGGTGGAAGGTTCCTTGGGATCTGAGGTAGCAGCCTTAACAGCACCAGAAGGCAATGCCAAATCAAAACCACATCCAGTACCGCTTCTCTGCAACGCGGTTTAATGCAAACACAGACTGGCAGGAACTTGCAGAATGGAAAATCCCAAGACCGATTACACAGGCTTAGTGAGGGACAGCCGCCAAGAATTGCTTTCTACATCCTATGCACTGCATGAATACTCATCAACGACATGCATAGAGAAGGAGGCAATGTTGTGAAAAGTGCGTTTTTTTGGGGTTGGAACTTGGAACCCTGTTGTACAGTGGCACTGTATCCGGTGTTCACCTGTTTCAATTTCGAGTGCTCAAGATTCATTCATCAATCAATCAATAATAGTTGACACCATTGGTGGGTTTTGTGAACAATTGTTTTTGTGAAAAGGTCAATTGCATGTTTTTGTCAGATAATAGTCGTCACTTGTGTGACTTGCATCATGATATACAATTCTACAGGCTGTTTTTAAGCTGCTTGCTTGTACCATCAGTGCCGACACGCGTTTAAACCCTAGGTTTTTCTCAAGGCGTGAATACAGTTGCTTAATGTCCCCTGTGGGTCTGTTAATTGTTACTCCAATGAGGGTAGCTGTGTAACTTCCGTGCCCAGTTGGGCGAAGAAGTGGCTGCTTGGTCTCTCCGTGATCATCTGTTGAGCAAAGTGTGACCAATTAAAAACAAAAAAAAAAAACCACACACTTGGGAGGGAAGATAGCAAACACTTGAAAACGTAAAAACGGAGGTGCAAGGCACAGCACAGAGCAGCTCTTCCTGTGTCAAACGAGTAGACGGAGAAACAAACTGGTGGGTGTTGGTTAGTAATGCACAGGGGGCAATGCGGGCATGATAGTGCCCAAGTGACAACATCCGGCTTTGGACAAGTCTTTTCACATCCAGCCTATGGTGCAAGCATGCCCAACCAACCAGTCTAGAAGGAGGGAGAGCAGAATACTTGAGAACTATCTTGAAGTCGGAAGTCCAGCCTCTCAATTCAAACAAAACATTTCTTGGCCGACCATCATGCTCAGTTCGGTCTCTTCTAAAAACAAGAATTTGTCTTTGTATCAAACGGACCCACCTCATTGACCCAATATGTGATAAAATGGCCCTCTGGAAAACACTTCTAGCGGAAAGATTATGTTTGCCGCTTTCCCTCCATAGATCTCCCTGGAATATCCCCCTGGCCCCCGCAGCCCCCAATATTTTGCTGTAATTTTGAACCCGTGCTGACTTTTGAAGGTACGCAAAGCATTTATGCTTTACTTACCCTGCTTGGCTCATCTGTGTTGGGGGCACTGATCAGTCTCTAGGATTATCAGTGAATGGGGACACCATCAAGAAATTCCTAATTTGTTTTAGACTGCACACAGCCTTAAGTGTGGTAGGGGTACTTTGTATCCCTTTTCTTGTTTTTAGTAATTCACTTCATGTGTCCAGGATGGGGTGGTGGCAGCATATATTTTTCACTCTTTTTTTGTAATTTCTTGCAATGCATTTTACCGTATAATGCCTTTTAGAGTACCATATACTCTAAAACGGTGGTACTGTTAAGATTTCACCTAGTCCTTTGGCCGGCTTGTCTTTTGGTCTTCTTCCTGCTCTCACAGGGTCAGATATGCTATAGAAGGCCAGCCTCCCCAAAGCAAACTCTTGGCTTTGCCGGGTAAAGCAGCAGTATGTGTTCTTAGTTCATATCCTGGCCAAAGTGTGTGTTGCTAGGCAGATGTGGTGGCGAGAGACTGTCAATTATTGGGCAGACGCTAACCGTTTGAAAGGTGCTGATCCTTACTATTAATGGGCTAAGGGGAACACTCCAGCTCGAATTTGGGATAGACAGCTTTTATAGCCCTACTTCAGATTGTCTGAGCCAAGACCCTTTTGAACAGGAGCAACACGCTGAAGACCAGTGGATCATCGCTGCAGCCAACCAGCATTGCCTTCAGCAACCATCCAGCCAAGATCCTGCTCCTTTGCCTGATCTCCTTTAGGTCATAGTTTGTGCTTCAACCCCTTGACTGGTGGGAACAACCAGTTTCAACCTCTGCTCGAGGATCCTGTCCTTGGAAGACTTTGAAGTGTGCCTAGACCACACTGTGGACTAACAAACTGCCACCTAGGCTATCTCGCTGCACTGGTCGCCATTCGGATTTAGGACTTCACAGACCCTCGACTAGTATAACAAGAGGCCTTACTCTTCAGTTGCAGCTCTTCAGCTCAAAGGGGGGCCTTGCTGGACAAGCGTCTTAGTTTCCACCATGAGGGTTGTCATTTGCCATCTGATTGTGAGGGCAATCACTGTTTTCTGCATGGATCATGTCCTGGGGATCAACCGAAGAATCGTGCCAGGGGTGTCCGGCTGTCCAGTGCCAAGAACAGTCTTGCCAGAGCATGGAACTGTTGACTAGCCAGACCGGATATCCAACACCAAAACTGACTACATAACACCTTCCGAAGAAACCAACACCTGAATTAAGTGGATCCAGTGGATTCAGAAGCCTCAGAAGCGGTTGCTGATAGAATCAGAGGAAAGGGGGCGAGTTAACATACCAGTTTCTACCTCCACGCCTTCCATAGGCGTTAACTGACGCAAGTCCTAACCCTAGCTGTCTTCTTGCCTAGTCGGGATCTGTGGCGTTCTGGCCAAGGAACACCCATTCAGGGTTGCCCTAAGGTGGCAGGATTGCGACTGAACCTCCTAAGGACGGTGTGCTTTTTTCTTCTGTACTTGAGACACTTACTACATGTTGGCTTTGTCAACACTTGTTCCGCCTTCATAAAAGACTCCTAGCTCCCTGCAAGGGCTAACTGGGACATGTGACTTAATGCACTATGCTCATCTCCTTTACCAAAGGAAGGACTTATAGGGCCTTATTGTTATGCAGCTGTGTATTGTGTTGGTCTCTCTTTGAATTACATTACTTAGCTGTTCTCTAACTGGTTTATTAACCTTAGTTTTTCTTCACTTGCTTTACTATATTACTGTGTTCCATCAAACTGACCTAACTGTGTGAAAAGTAAAGTGCTGGTGCTCCCTAAGGTGGATGTACATGTTAACAGGGTATGTTAAGTAATGTTAATTACCTGCCATTTTAATTGATACAGTTCATTCAAGGCCTAATAAATAGGACTATTGTATACATTGTCCAACTCTATTATTAAGTATGGTCTGTGTATGGTCTGTGTATGCTTAACTGAACCCTTCACCACCCACACACTACTAAATCTGGTAACTCCCACTTTGTTCGACTTACAAACTGCTTGAATCTACTTTGTCACATTTTAACCTCTTTTTACAGCAAAAAAATTTAGATGGTGGGTTCGTGCAAGACATATGGAAAGGCGATTGAGAGGTGATTTGTGATAGGTGGTTGAGTTTCCAACAGTCTTTCAGAGGAACAAGAGAGTTTGTGAAACAGTTTAAGTTGGCAGCGGTGCAGCTGTGAAACTATGTAAAGATGCTGCCTCACCTCTGTGTTCCACAGTGGAAATGAAGGAAGGACATTGTTACATTTTGTGTTAGGGGTGGTGGGGGGGCAGGGACACCAAGCAGAGGCACACAAGGGGGGGGGCAGGGACACCAAGCAGAGGCACACAAGGAGTGGGGTGGAGGCAGGGACACCAAGCAGAGGCACACAAGGAGTGGGGTGGAGGCAGGGACACCAAGCAGAGGCACGCAGTGGGGTGGAGGCAGGGGCACCAAGCAGAGGCACGCAGTGGGGTGGAGGCAGGGACACCAAGCAGAGGCACGCAGTGGGGTGGAGGCAGGGACACCAAGCAGAGGCACGCAGTGGGGTGGAGGCAGGGACACCAAGCAGAGGCACGCAGTGGGGTGGGGGGCAGAGACACCAAGCAAAGGACCACAAGGGGGGGAGGGACACCAAGCAGAGGCACACAGTGGGGTGGGGGGGGCACAGGGACACCAAGCAGAAGCACACAGAGGGGTGGGGGCACAGGGACACCAAGCAGAAGCACACAGAGGGGTGGAGGGCACAGGGACACCAAGCAGAAGCACACAGAGGGGTGGGGGGCACAGGGACACCAAGCAGAGGCACGCAGAGGGGTGGGGGCACAGGGACACCAAGCAGAGGCACACGGGGAGGGGGTGCAGGGACACCAAGCAGAGGCACACAAGGGAGGGGTGGGCAGGGACACCAAGCAGAGGCACACAAGGGGGGGGTGGGCAGGGACACCAAGCAGACACCCGTGCAAAGGCAGGAGGGAGGGGGACACCAAGCAGGAGTTGGAAACAATTGAAGTCCACAAAATCAGCAGATCATTGTTGCTTGCATTCTAGTAGTATGGTGCTCAGTCGTTCTAGACTTGATGTTAACTAATTTCACTGTGCCCGATTTTCGCGTTGTGTTTGTTGTACTCCTTTGGAGCGTAGCCTCAAGCGGATTGGAGCATAATCAAGCAAGATAAGAACAAGGCAACTGAACACCATTGAGAACAGCTTCAACAACAAGCAACCGCCATAGGATTGTCAATGCCAAGAAAGAGTTGCGTGTCTCAAGCTCACTTACAACTCAGTGTTGATCCTGAATGGTTAACAAGCATCCAAACAAGAAAAGTGGCATGATGTTTGCCTCTTCATAACGAACAAAGATATGAACAAGAGCCTCTTCCACCACCAATGCCTTTTCTCCAGCTTACAATCCCTAATATACGACTTGTTCTCCTCACTTCCCACTGCTTACTTTTACCCCCAAGTCTCAGCCTCCTTAACCATGGGTCACCCCATTCATATGCTCTTTTTGCATAGACGTGTATCGGCTTCTGCGCAAATGGAGAAGTACTCACTTACATGAGGACCTGCAACTCTACCTCTCTGCCCTGCACGCTCTCAAGTAAACTCTTGATAGAGGGAAAAGGGAATTCCATCTCTGCCTCACTGACTCATTCCAACCATCCTTGCCAGCTACAGGGCACCCTAAACTCACTCCTCAAGTCTACGAATACCAACTCCACTCTCACAGCTAATGACCTAGCTGAATATTTCGCTGCACAAATTTCCATAATTAGAGCCACTTTCCTGACCTTCCTGTGTCGAATCAACTTCCGGGGCACCACTGGTCCAGGGATGAATATTCGTTTCTAAACCATCAATCAACCCCACAACCCTAGTGCACCAGAAGGGATCCGAACAGATTGGAATACAAGTGAATTATAAAACCTTCTCCAATTTTGGTAATGTGGACGAAACGGCAGGCTTATCTCTGCAAGGAAGTGGATCTCTGGTCAGTTACAACACAGCGAAAATACAGTTACCCAATGATAAAAGGGACTTTCCAGTCAAGGTTGTATAAAATTATCTACTTTATTATTGCTGCAACAGACAGCTCTAGCACACTACAAAATACAACCCACCCTGTAAAGGTAGTTGGTAAAGAAATCAGTCTTACTGTTCAAGGTTATTCTGTTCCAGCACCAAGGAGGCAAAGGGTCGAACTGTCTCTAGGTACCTTCAGAGAGGGACCAGGGGGCAGATCCACGATGTACCTGGTGCTGAAGAGGTTCTTGGTGCTCCACAGCGTCAAGGCGAATGCAGAGCGCGTCCAGCTCCTGAGACAGTTAGTGGTGGGAGACAGCTGCGGGTATAAGGCGGCAGGCAGTTCGGCAAGCAAAGCTAGACAGACTGCTGTAGGCTGGCCGGCACGGCAGCTCAGAGCCAAGAATCGTTGTCTCTGTGCTGGTTGGTCGATCTGGAATCTTGGTCGAGGCATCTCGGACGGCTCTGGTGACGACGGCATGACAACAGTCTGGTGCAGCCGGATGCGGTTCAAAGGCTCGGCTATCCCAAAAATGTCCTTAAAGATGCACGCTGGATGATGCTTGTGTGGCACTCCTAGCTTCTTCGCAGGGCTGGTGTAATCCTTTCAAGGTGGGCAGCCCAAAGCTCAGGAGTGATTCCAGGCAACGGCCTTGGCCTTAGTTCAGATACTCTCCGGCACTTCCCACCTAGGAAGCTTGCTGGCAGAACCTAGCAGGGCAAGCTGTGTGCTGGCTGTGTACCGGCTGTGTAACGGTCCTGGAGCTGCTGGACCTGTCCTCAGAGTTCGGTATCTCCCTCTGTTACCTGGGAGATGTTTAGGGGTGGGATCTCGTTTCCCTCTTGGAACTCCTGGCCTTCCTTCACTGGCGGAAAATATAAGGTAGACTGTACCTTCAGCTTGGGTCCAAATGAGTCCGTGTTAATCCTTTCAAAGTTGTTGGATGATTTGTCAAGTGAGGGCTCCAGTGATTGTTGCAGGCTAGGCCCACCTTAATGAACCAATCCTGGGTCCCCAACGACAACCTTCTGGTATGCATGAGGTCAGGACCAGAGTGCTCTGCAACAGGACAGATTAACGGTGACAATATATACCGAAGTCCCACCCATCTCCCTGTCGGTTGTAGATCATAGCGTCTCTCTGGTTAACTGAGCCCTCCGACTCTTGAAGCGCAGCTCTCCCTTGAAGTTTGAGATGGGAGCAGATTTCCCGTCTGCCCTAAATCACATCCTTTGTCCCTCGGAAAGGAGGAGGGGTGTGAGGAGGGGGGGGGGGAAGGGTCTGCTCTGCAGGGACACCTGTACTGCTGAACCCAGACAGGCCATTCACTGCCTTTCATACCGAGAGGTGGGAACTAGCTTCAAGATGCCACATTGCATATCAAAGTGGTGTTCGCCCTACTTTCCTGTTGTCTTGTTCAGCAACCAAGCCACCTCAGGCTTGTCTCCATTATCTCTCGTTAGTATGCACTGCCGTCAGCCGAAATGACAGAATAGGAACGCAGATTCATGGAGCCTTAGATATTTTAATTAGGTTGCCATGACTGGAGGAAAGTGTGCCTTCCCCCTTCTTGAGATGTTTTGGTGTACCTGTGACTGTCACATTCCAGCTGAATATGACTGGGGAAGACGACGCTTGTAGGCTGTCTATTACCAGAGTACACGTGACTATGCGTTTCATGCGGGAAGCAGATGAAATGTGTTCGGAATTGCCGCTCACATATTGATCTCCCATCATTCATTTTCAATATCAAATAATCAAAAAGAGCACTTCAACGTGTGGATGGTCGAATTCCTCACACTCCATCCTCCTACAACTTACACGTCGCCTACTTTACCATCATCCTCTGCCTCTGGATCCCACTTTAGTCACACTAATAGTGACAAAGTGCTATCTCTACTGATGAAGGCTAACCACTTGTGTGCTCCTGAGCTAGGCAAGCCTATTGTCTGTCTAGTGATCTCACCTCACTGAACTCTTCAACCAGTCCTTTAATTCCGCTTGCTTTACCTCAGTTTTCAAAACAGCCACTCTCTCCTAAAAAAGCAAGGGGCTGACCCGAACCTAGCGCCTATATTTCACCCTGAGCCTCTCCTTCTGCATTACTATAAAGTGCTCAAAAGGGTTGTGTTCAACATCTTACCAATTTCTTAACACATCCACAACCTTCGAGACCCCCCACAAGCAGGTTTCCACTCCTGTCACTCCACAGAACAAGTTATTTACCACTGGTAACATTCTTTCGACTAGATGTTCCTCCCACGCATTCCATGGTAGGGAGAATTCTCTGTTTAGGCTGAATTTCCTAACCTAGTGAGTCCCCCAGCAGCTTTGCTGGATTTTTGGGGTTTATTTTTTTCTCCTGCCAAGAGTGAGACTTTTACCCTCACTCGGACATGATTTGAGTGTGTTCCTTTGACTCTAGATGTGTTTAATGGGCTATGGGGTATTTTACTCCATAGGGCTTCATGTGTTTTTGTGATGTGTGTTACACCGCACCCTCAGTGCAGTAACACCGGGGTGTCATAGTGACCCCCCAGTATAGACTATACCCTGGGACTGACTACTGTCTCCCAGGGCATGTAAAGTCACCATTGACTTTACTAGTCTTGAATTCTGAACAGAACCAGTACAAACCATCATATTGTGGACGTACTGGCTGGGGCAATTCGATTGCCCCGGGGTCTGTTAGTCGAGGGGGCACGTCTCCGTCCCCCCTGATCGAGTTTTGGCTGGTGGCAGTGGATACTACTTTTTATATTCAACCGCGAATATTTCTCTATGGGATTTCCCCATTGTTCGAGGCTACTGTCTTTATTTATTTAATTATGATAGCCTCGAACATACCGCCGGTTTGTTTATTTATTATTAATTCTCCGGTTGGTATTTTTTGCCAAAACTCGGTTCTAAAATGGCGTTTGTGTTCTCTTCTGCGACTCCAACCCAAGTCGAGCCCTTTGTTCCACTTTTTTCTCGGGCTTCTCCACAGAAGCCCTCCAAAGTGGTGCCACTCTGTCTGGGGTACTTAGGAGGGGTTGAGGGGGATTTAGGCACCCTGGACTGAGTTGCCTAGGCAACTCAAGTCGCACTCCGTCCTGATTGGCCCAAGTGGTGAGCCGGCCGGCTCACCACTTAGCATGTTTGAGTGACAGCTAGGCTGAGTGAATGGGGGTTTTCTGCATAAAAGCAGGGCTTTGGGGACTGGAACTTCAGAATCCGACGAGGGAGAAGCTGAGCCGAACTGCTACGATGACACCACCGGTGGAGCCTTGCTGAACCGTCTCACCACTTTTCCCAACGACAGAGGAGATCTCCCGCCGGAGAGTCTTCTTCCTTTGACTGGTGGGGATAACCACCAGTCAAAGATATTGATAACCACCAGATATTTCACCGTCTTTTCGCCTTCCTGACGCATCTCGTGGCCGCCTTGCCTGTGCTAAGCACCCCGGCAACCGGAATACCACGTTTTACCACGACCACGAAATAAAGGGTAATACCTTTAACCGGAAAACTCTGCGGCTGGTTTCTTCCCTGGCAGTGCAACAACCTTCATCTTTCCTCCAAGTCGAGATCTTCTCTTGCCCTGGACGACGCCAAGACTTGCACCCGCTGCCAGGAACAACTGCCACCGCTGGAGGATCCTTCCCACTTAAGGTACCGTGTTCCGCCTGGCTTCCTTGCCACCGACTGTACAGGGAAGATTTAGCCCCCGGCTTTCGAACCTGGGTTAACCTGGGACACCCTGGCTAAACTTTTCTGAGCCTCTCTAAACTCTTTCCGAACTCTCTGCAAGACTTTCTAAGCCTAGTGTAACTGTGTGATCTTGGGCGCATTTGTGCTCTGCTCGTGGGCCCAGCCTATGGACTTTGGCTCACAAGTGACTTTTGCTCTTCTGCCTTGCTAAAAAAGTGTTCCTAAATCTAAGAGTGGTGTATCTTCACATATTCTGTCTTTTTCCCTCCCTTCTTCATGAACCTATTGGAGTGCCATCTATAGTTAAGCGCTCACCTCTGTCTGGAAATAAGTGGTGTTAACTAAGACTTGTCTGATAAGGAATAAGGGTTGTATATATTATAATAGTAACTGTGTTTAGAGTGTTTTACAATAAGAGTGCTGGAGTGTTTCAAACAGTGTGTTTTTAAATAAATAATTATATACTTTGATACCAAAGCTCTGGTTAGTGTTTGCTTGTGCTATTGTATCTGAGTGCCTATCGTGTATACTTTTCATACTGCCTAACTCTTCTTGAGGGAAGTCTGACTGCTCAGCCACAGCTACCAGGTAAATCTGGGTGGTACAGACTGCAACCAAGTGGGTTTATTGCTAACACCTGTAGTCCTAAATCTTTTGCAGTGTTCCGAAAGGGAACTGCAGAGGTTTCTGCCTAACATTCCTCTTTTTTGATATTCGATATCCAGCTTCAGCTGCTCAGGAAATATATTTTTGGCAGAGGGCACGGTGTGTCGATGCAGTCAACTCAATGTCCCTCGAGGGACTCCATCTCGGGGAGGATGTCATCAAAAGGCATATATAGAACATGCAGCGCCCGTTGGCTTGAGTTCCGTTTTTCTTCCAGTAGAAATACCTGCATAACCACGGGATTGACCGTACTCAACTGAAGGAGCGAAAGCTGCAATAGCATGGGAAATTCTACTGTGGGGTAGGTTGGGAAGACTATGAGGAATACGTGGGTGGAACATACAGTCGAAAGAACGTTACCAGGGGTAAGTAACTTCTTCGAATGGATTGTGTCCTCCCACGTATTCCTCATCTTTGACCAAAGCAGTATTAGATTTGATAGAGGAAGAATTTTAGTTGCTCCCATCCTGGCCGAGGGAAGACTCCAGGCAGTAATGTTTTGTAAACGTGTGAATAGTAGACCACGTTGCTGCCTCACAAATACTGCTGTAGAGGTAATCATGCCCCTGGTGGAATGGCCCCTTAATCCTTCCGGAGGATCCTTGCTTGCCAGTCTAACATTCTGAAATTGCCAGATTGATCCACCTGGATAAGGTCTGTTTTTTTAACAGCCTGACCCAGTTTGTGGCCTGTATAGCCAATGAACAGCTGATCAGCAATGCAAAGTTTTGATAGCTTAGATAAATAAAAGCTCAGAGCTGTGCGAAGGTCCAACCTATGTAATCTCTCCTCCTCCTTGCCAGGATGAGGTGAGGGATAGAAAAAAGGTAAAACAATGTTCTGCCCTATGTGAAAATGAGAAATGATTTTGGGTAAGAATGAAGGCTTAACCCTCAGAACAACCCTATCCTTGTGGAAGATAGCAGAGGGTGGCTTGGATGAAAGTGCCCGCAATTCACTCACTCTATGGGCAGAAGTTAGAGCTACCAAGAGTGTAAAGGTTCAAAGGGTGCACACATTAGACATTTTAGTACCAGATTAAGGTTCCAAATTGGGACCTCTAAGGGAGATTGAGGGGGTGGAGGGAGGGGTCCACATTGGTGGGCCCCTTTAGAAATTGTGTCCCCAGTGGAATTTTGAAATATGAATATTCTTCTGACAAGCACTTAAAGGTGGATAGCACCACTAAATAGCCCCTAACATTTCCAACCAGCAGCCCCAGAGTGGCTAAGGATAGTAGAAAGGATAACACTTCAGGTGTTTTGCACAGAAACATGTCTACATTCTAGTGTCTGCCCCAGTTGCAGAATGTGTTCCAATGGCAACGTTACAAAGAGTTTGTTGCTGGCCTTCTGGGTGAAAGCAAAATCTCCATTACGTCATCCGCGAGGTCCCAATCCTTGTTTCTCAGCCTCTCAGAATCCATGCTTGCCTTTATAGTGCTTTTTTTTTTATTTGAAAGCGTTGTTTATAGTTTGCTCAACAAACTTTTACATTTCAATTGCATTCTCATTCCACAGTTACAAGAAAAAGGAAAAACTCATTACATATATCGCCATTCCAATAAAATACTTACACATTATGGCATCCACTTTAAAAAACAACAATATCACATAAGCCAAACCAAAAAAACACCCTAGACCATAATTCGTCCACTCTGAAAACAAGAAATACTCTTACGATATATTTCAGGTACGTCACCAAGACCATTTATGTCATGTGATTCATGTCGAAGACCACAATTCCAAAATACATTAGTTCCGGATGGAATGCAAATAGAACCACATGAATGGCCAAGTCGTCCGGAACGCTTACTGCTCAAGGAACAATCAACTTCAAGCATCAGTCAAGAATTTGTTTTTCAATTCCAAATGTAAGATGTTCAAGAACCTCGTAAGCAATAGGATGGCTTTAGTGCTATTGCCCAACGTGCATGGAAGCCAAAGCCATTCACTTTTAGCTTCAAGATCACCCACTATCAATTCCAAATACTGCAAGCCGTAATTTTTCAAAATGTGCACAATAAATGACCAAGTGCTTTATGGATTCATGCTGGCCAGCATCATTGCAGCATCTGCAACCATGCCCGATGGTAGGCAAGGTGTGCGTTGCCCAACTCTTAATTCTGTCCAATGTTAGCAATTGGTTTAATTTGAACCTCAAGTACGTATACCTTGCTTTATGACACGGAAATTTCACCAAGTATGCTTTATGCAGTAATCTGCCTGTAGAGATTTTTGCCAAATGCCTCCATGTTATTTAAGGTTTTACCCCCATCCATGTGCAAAAAGACGATGTTTTACGTGCGCCAACAGGAATTCCAAGTCCGGGAGAGAGAGAGCTATTTCAGCTAGTAATGCCACAATTTTGTTATAATATTTTGCAACAGACGGGGGCGGGGGGTTGTCACCAAATAATTTTTAAAAAAAAAAATGTTATTACATTTTTAAACAAACAATAAACCAAACAAACCAAACAAACAGTGCATGTTCAACCGTTTCATTACATTTTTTACATTCCCAAACCACTACTCCCCCTACCCCACCCCCCTTGCGAGTCTATCATCTTGAGTCATCAGATTCCACACCCTGTGGTTCGGTCTCTTGCTCAACATGTACGGTCAGGTCTTCTAATGACCCAAACAATCCGGCTATCAGTGATTTCCAGGCCATCAGGGACTCATTTTCCTCCTCCTCCCCCCCTCGTTGCTGCTCGCCTCTTGCCATGCTATGGTTTCAGCTTCTGCCCATTTTTGGAAGTCTTTCCACCACACCTCTATCCTCGGCACATGGCATGACTTCCATCCCATGGCTATCCTTCTCTTAGCAAGCACATGGGCCAGGTCCCTTAGTTTGCTTACATGCCTGAGTTTCCTTGGTCTGGGGAACCCCCCCAGCAGGCAGGCCCATACCGTGTCCACTACTATCTTGACCCCTCTTCCTTCTAGTTTCTGTTTTACACCCGTCCAAAACCTCTCTATGATCGGGTAGGACCAAAACATATGCACCATGCCTGCGTTCTCTTCGTCACACTTAGGGCACGCTTGCCGACCTGCATTCTCAAACCTCGATATCCTCCTAGGCGTCATATATGCCCTGTGTGTTATGTAAAGCTGTATCTGTTTCAATCTCGCGTTTCTAGACACCTTCTTATGGTACCTTTGCACCCGCTCCCACCTCCCATCCTCCATTTGGGCCCCAACCTCCATTTCCCAGTCCAATCTCAGCTGCGTGACCTCCTTCTCCAGTTTAGACATCAACATCTCGTACAGTCTGGAGACCTCATGGCCCCCCTCAGCTATATCATATATAACGTCTATGGTGGCGTCCAGTTCCTCCTCCAACACAGTTTCGTGCCACATCCTCTTAACCCTCTGTACCATTCTGTGGTACGTGATGTACTGGCCTTCATGTAACCCAGCCTCCTCCCGCACCCCCTCAAAGGTAACACAAGAGCCCCCCTGCCAAATATCCCCCATCGTTGCTACCCCAGCCGGCTCCCAGTGGGTCCGGAGTATCAGTCACAGCTATGCATTCGCCCCCGTCAATACCACCAGTGGCATCTGCGGCGAGCATGGGGACGGGTTCCCCATCAATTGGCATGCCCTACGCCACACCTTCCACCCCAGCAGCATCATTTTAGGGCGCCCCACCATCTCCGCCCTGGGTGCCCACAAGTTTTTAGATAAAAGGGTGCACAATCCCGCCCAAACAGCCTGAATTCGGAGGTCTCTTCATCAGATAGCCATTTGGCAACATATTGCAACTGACTCGCCACATAGTACGCCTCGTAGTTGGGCAGCTTTATACCCCCTTTGTCATGGAAGTTCTGGAGCTTCCATAACGCCACTCGGTTTCGCGTGCCATGCCACAGAAAGTCCCTACACATGCTATTCAGTTTGGCAAAAAACACTTTAGGAATCAGGTACGGAATATTCCCGAAGTAATGTAGGAGCCTCGGCAGGACCACCATCTTTAGCATTACTCCCCGCCCCATCATCGCCAAAGGCAGCTTCGCCCAAAACTGCATGCATTTTTCAATTTTTTGGATTGCCACCTCTGTATTACACCTATGCTCTTCCCCCACGGTGTGATATACATCTATCCCCAGGTACCAAAAAGTACTAAACGCCCACGGTATCTGTAAGACTGGTAACCTCTCTGCTGGAAGCCCTGTATACCCGCCCAACAGGAACAGACTAGACTTCTGGGGGGTTCACCGCTATGCCTGACAGCACAGCGTATCTCCCCAGCACTTCCAAAATGTACTGGAGGTTCTCCTCCGGATAGCGCAACTACAGCAACATGTTGTCCGCATATAGGGCGACCAAATGCCGCTCCCCGTTCACCTCGATACCTATGGTGTCATATTGCTGCCTCAAATAAATCGCGAGAGGCTCCAGGGATAAAATGTAGAGCATTGGGACTACGGGCATCCTTGTCTAGTACCCCTAAGCTGCCACCTCTCGGATATCACAGACCCCGTCTTCACTCTGGCCAGCGGTTCACTA
Organism: Ambystoma mexicanum; assembly: GCF_040938575.1. Lineage (NCBI taxonomy): Eukaryota > Metazoa > Chordata > Amphibia > Caudata > Ambystomatidae > Ambystoma > Ambystoma mexicanum. The sequence continues at coordinate 648,433,394 of NC_090923.1, forward strand.
TACAAAATCTCCGCCCACCTAACATAGCCAGGCCCCAACTCAGTGTTTCAGGGCCGCCAGCAGCCACGGCCACTTGACGGAGTCGAAGGCCTTGATCGCATCCAGGGACACGATCGCCATTTCCTCCTCACTTCCGCTGCCAACCTCAATGATCCTCTGAAGTCGCCTATGATTGTTGGTGATGTTTCTATGGTGGACATAGCCCGTTTGATCCGGATGTATTAGCTTAGCAACGACCTTTTTCAGTCTGTTCGCCAACACCGCAGTTAATATCTTGCCGTCCTGGTTCAACATTGACACAGGTCTGAAGGAACCACAGCTGCGCCCTGGTTTATTTGGTTTAGGAAGAGGTACTATAACAGCCTCCCTCAGTGACTCCGGCAGGCGACCCGTCTCGAACGCCTCATTTATCATCTCTAGCAGCGGGGGAGGAGGCGGGGGGGCCCTCTTCTGTATATACCTTGTAAAATTCGCTTGGGAGCCCGTCTGTCCCCAGGGTTTTACTAGTAAGCAACTGCCTCACCACCTCCCCCAGTTCTTCCAGGGTGATCGGGGAGTCCAATTCCTCTCTTTCCTCCTCACTTATCTTGGGCAGCCCCATATCTTCAAGCGTTTCTTCTATCATTGCCCGGCTACTATCCCCGTCCTCCCCGTATAACTCTTTATAATAGTCCACAAACGCTTCATTAACCCCTCCTGTGTGTCCTCTACGCTACCATCTTACCTCTCTATAGTTCTGTTTGTGGCTCTGGGGGTCTCGCTCTTATACAACCACGCCAAAAGTCTCCCCGGTTTGTCACCTCCCGCATGCTGTCTCTCAATGCACCTTTTATAGTTAAGGTTGCACAACCTCTCCCAGTGATCCCCACACTTTTGCCGCAGCTTAAGTATCAAATCTAGTTTCTCCGCTCTATCGTCGCCGGCTTTCAAGGCCTCTTCCAGTTTTGCTTCCGTCTCCCTCATTTCTGTTGAAACCCCACCCTGCAGGCCATTGGATTTCACCATGGCCGCCCTCCTCATTACAACTTTGAAGGCCTCCCATAGTGTCCCCGCCGAGTCCACTCTCCGAGTATTGGTTTCGAAATAATTTACTATCTCCTCCCGTAAATCTTCTCTAAAGAACGGGTCTCTCAACGCCTCCGCTTGTAGGCGCCATGTCGGGATCCTCGCCCTCGGGGGCAATATTGCCACGCAAGAATCAGGGGCGAGTGGTCCGAGAGGACCCTGGCCCTGTACTCTATGTGCACAATCTCCACTATCATTTCTGGTGATGCGAAGACATAGTCCAGCCTTGTCGATAACTGCTGTGGGGCGCAATAATGAGAATATTGCCTTTCCCCAGGGTGCCACACTCTCCATGCATCTTCCAACCCAAAGTCATCAAGCAGTGTCTGTAGCGCCCTGGCTGCAGGGGCCGGTCTATCCAATTTACCGTCCAATCTATCCACCCTTGGGTTCAATACACAGTTGAAGTCCCCTCCCCAGATCACCGCGCTTCCAACACACACGCTCAGGTTCGCACTCAGTGTCCTAATGTACGCCGCTGTGTTCTGGTTCGGGGCGTACGTATTAACAATACTTATCTCCCTATTCTCTACCAATCCCCTCAGCATAACCATCCTCCCGTCTGTCGCAGCCACCACTTGCAACCACTGAAACGGGACATGTGGCGCCACCCATATAAGTACTCCTCTTGCGTAGGCCGAGTACAAAGAGCCCACCAACACCCCCTTCCACTTTCCCGCAATCATGTCCATCCTCTCACGTGTTGGGTGGGTTTCCTGTAGCAATGCAACATCTATTTTCTGCCTGCGCAGATACAGCATAACCTTGTTCCTTTTTAATTTGCTATACAGTTTAAATATATGTAACCGCCACTATATTCAAGTCCATCAAGTCTCTCACAGTCCGCAGTATGTTACCGAATGTCAGCTTCTTACAGCCAGGCCCCTCATTCTCCGCCTTCGCCTAGGATGTTCGCTCGCCGCCATAGCAAATGCATACCGTGTCTGAGTCACTTTTCACGTCCATTTTGTGTCTCTTCCGTGTCTTGATCCGGGCAGCCCTGCAGATCCAACCACGTTGTCGCATCTTCCGGAGTGTCAAAAAAGTGCATTTTGCTCTTATACACGACCTTCAATTTCGCAGGGTACAGCAGCATATATTTTATCCCAGCCGCCCGCAGCCTCCTTTTGATGGGTACATAGCTGTACCGCTGCCTCTGGACCAGCATAGTGTAATCCGGGTATGCCGTGATAGTGCTCGAGGCCCTCTCGATCGTTCCGCCTTTCCGGAAATACTCCAATATTTTTTCCCAGTCTTTATAGTTCAGTATTTTGCCAATTATCGCTCGTGGAGGGGCCCCCGGTCTCAGCTTCCGCATGAGGGCTCTATGTGCCCGCTCCACCACAAATCCTTGCGAGTGTGTGCCGGCCCCGATGCCTTGTAGGAGTAAGTTCTCGATATAATCAGTTGGGTCCTGGCCCTCCTCGCCTTCCGGCAGACCCACCACACGAATGTTGTTTCTCCTCGCTCTCCCTTCTGCCCGAGACTCCAAGTTGGCCACCTGTTGCTTGAGGACATGGATCTATTTTGTATTGTTGGCGCTGGTGTCCGTATTAGATTTCACTGCGCCCTCCAGGCTGCTTGTGCGTTCCGCCAGTCTCCTGACATCCTGTCTCAGCAGGGAGTCTTCGATGCCCACTGCTTCAATTATAGCTTCCAGGGAAGTGCGTAGGTCCATCATCGCAACCCCCCCAAGATTCCTTCAGCTCTGTAATGGCTTCCAAAATCTGACGATTATCCGCAGTGGTCGCGCCCTCCACCTGTGCCATCGGGCCTTTGGTTGAGGTGGCCACAGGAGACAGTTGTGCTTTCGCAAAAATGTCCATCGTGGGTGTTTGGTCTTATTCTTGCCCACGGCCCCTCGCGCCACCATTTTCTGGTTACTGTTGGATCTCCCCGTCACGATTCAGCGACCAAGTGTCTCCTCAGCTGCAATTTCCACTCTTTGCCGACTGTCGCGGTGGTCTTCAGGCAGTTGCAACCTCCACCTCCTCTCGCCGCTGCTAGTTAAATGCCGAGTGAGCGCTTCTCGTGCTGGTCGTGGTGCGTTTTCACACCTCTGCTGTCCCAGGCCCCTGCCATTCGGGCCAGCATCCAAGCTTTCACGACTCAAGACCCACGGCCCCCAGGGGTTTTTGTACTCCGCCTTCACCTCGCCATTGTCGTTCTTCCCCCGTGGCCGCCACATCTATTCGTCCTCTTTGGGTACCCTGGATTAGTTTCTTTTGTTGTCGGCCATCTTGTGTGACAATGGACCTAGCCGCCGCCGTTCATCGAGCAATTCCTCCAGACTCCCGCTTACGATTTTTCTCGATCTTCATACCATGAGTGAAGCATCCATTCCCATGCGTGTGTGATCGATTCTGGAACCAGTGGCGCACTTTTAAAGGTAGTTTGTACGGATCATCTGTCGGATCTTACGGAGCTCCACAGGAAGCACGTCCTACTCCATGGCTGCTCAAGCCACGCCCCCAGCAACTATCATTCTACCCAAATCCTCGTATAACGTGTTTTTGGGAGGAAATAGCATCTTTCCTAAGTTTGACAAATGGCGCCAATTATATCGGGCAGACAGAGAGGTCAGATCCAACTCCTGTCTTAATACCACTTTAGGCAAGGACTTAGCAAGGCCCAGCACACCGTTCCACAACCACCCCTGAAGTTGATCGAGAAATTGGCCAATGTCTGCAAGGCACATGTCAAGAGAATACAAGAGTATTGACTCAACTTTAAGGGTACAAAATTCGAGTAATGGAAATATTGAAAATTTACAGTGTTTCATGTAACCCCTGCGCATTTGTGTAGCCAGAACTTTAGTTTTTTCATTTAAGACTTCCTTCCACGTGGTGACTGCAGTGGAATCGGAGATTAAATAACCTAGGTAGCTGATAGTTGCGGCTTTTGCAATAAGAATATTTTCAATTGTCCATTGCCAAGTGCACAGACGTCTCTTGAGGTTCTTAAATATAAAGATATGGGAATGTTCTGCATTGAACAATAAGTTGTGCGCACTGCAGTATGCAGCAAACTGGGACAGTTTTGTTGGCAAGCCAGAAGGTGTTCAATCAAAAATCACGATATCATCGGCAAAGGCGAGCCAGTGTATTTTCAAAAGGGCTAACCTTGCAGGATAACTGACTTGCTTTGCTCAAATTTCCTTGATGCCACATAGATACAGATTAAATAAAGTGGCCGCCAGATTACACCCCTACTTGACCCCCACCCCAATAGGGATAGCATTGGTGGTTGCGCCTGTGTGATTAACCCTGACATAGTAGGCAGTATTTTCATGCAATTTTGTAATTAGAAAAATAATGTGCGATGGAATACCCAACAGGGACATTTTTTGCCACAGCAGCCCCCGAACCACACAGTCGAAGGCGGCTGTCAGGTCAATGGATGCCATATATAATGGCCCAGAGTCAGGTACCTTTGCTTTAGCAAGTAGATGGGCTATTAATGTTGCGTTTAATGCTGTCCATATCTGAGCCCGAAACCCAATTTGGAAGCGTAAGAGAAGAACAAGTTACTTTGTTACCTGGTAATGTTCTTTCGACGGGATGTTCCTCCGACGTATTCCTTATCTTTGATATATGTTTCCAGCTTGCTGGCCTCGGAAATTTCTTCTCTGTAGAGGGTGCTGCGCGTCGACGTCCGCCGAGTCGATGTCCCTCGACGGCCACCGTATTGGCGCCGACGTCACCATGCCCAAAATATAGACACGCGCTACGTCCGTTGCTCAGTTCCGTTTTGTAGTATAAGAAAGACATGCCTGAATTGGTTAGTAACCGTGAAGGAGCGAAAGCTGCAACCACAAGGGAAGTTATCACTGCAGGGATGGATGGGAGGGGCGATAAGGAATACGTCGGAGGAACATCCCGTCGAAAGAACGTTAACAGGTAAGAAAGTAACTTGTTCTTCGAAGGGATTGTGTCCTCCGACGTATTCCTCAACTTTGATAGACTCCCATAGCAGTGGTATGTAATTGGAGGAGGGAGTGATAGTGTTATATATCCCTTTAGGGATGGACCGAGTGTAATACGGCTTTGCCAAATCTGGTCTCTTGAGCAGTGGAGGAATCCAGGTTGTAAAATTTTGTGAATGTATGTTCTGGCGACCATGTGGGAGCCGCACAGATGTCCCGGACCGGTACCCCTCTCTGGAGAGCCGAAGAAGCTGCAATACCCCTGGTTGAATGAGCCCTGAGGTTTTGGGGTGGCTCTTTCCCTGCTAGTCTATAACATTCCAGGATGGCCAAGATAATCCACCTGGAGATTGTTTGTTTTGTTATGGGTAGTCCCAACTTGTGACCTGAGTATCCTACAAACAGTTGGTCTGCTTGCCTGATTCTAGCCATTCTGCTGATGTAAAAGCTGAGAGCTCGCCTACGGTCCAGCCTGTGTAGCCTTTCCTCCTCTTTCCCCGGATGGGGAGGAGGGTAGAATGAAGGCAAGGTAATTTTCTGAGTAACATGGAATTCAGAAACTACCTTTGGGAGAAAATTAGGCTTCACCTGGAGGACAACCTTGTCCTTGTGGAAGATTGTATGTGGGGGTTTACAGGAGAGAGCTTGAAGCTCACTCACCCTTCTAGCCAATGTTAGTGCTACAAGTAAGACAGTTTTAAGTGTGAGAAATCTTAACGCGCAAGAGTGAATTGGCTCGAATGGAGTGCCCATTAAGAAGTTTAAGACTAAATTTAAGTCCCATAATGGAACCTGGAATGGTTTTGGAGGGTAAACATTAGTCAGACCCTTGAGATTTTGTACCACTAGAGGAATTTTGAAATACGATGGTTCCTCCGCAGTGCGCTTGAAAATAGAAAGCGCTGCGAGATAGCCTTTTACAGTGCCAACTTGAAGGCCTGAGTTGGCCAAGTAGAGTAGAAACGATAGCACCGTTGGTGTACCGCATGAAAAAGGGTCGATATTCTCTTCCCTACACCAGCTGCAAAACCTGTTCCAACGGCAGCGGTATAAAGACTTTGTTGCTGGTCTTCTGGCCGAAAGCAACACCTCCATGACGTCATCAGGGAGATCCCAATCCTTGTACCTCAACCTTTCAGAAGCCAAGCCTGAAGGTTGAGGGTTCTGATGTTTGGATGGAGAACCTGACCTCCCTTCTGCGATAGAAGATTCTCTTCGAGTGGAAGACGGATTGGAGGACAGATGGACATATCTAGAAGGTCCGGGTACCACGTTCTCCTGGCCCAGTCCGGGGCAATTAGGATCATGGTTTTACAGAATCTTCTCAACTTCTGGATCATTTGAGGAATAACGGACAGGTGGAAATGCGTAGAGGAGTGGAAACTCCCAGTCCACTACGAACGCGTCTCCCAGAGCTCCTCTCGGGGGAAATTCCCTTGAACAGAACAGATCGCACTTCCTGTTGGTGCTTGTGGCGAACAGATCCACCTGAGGGGTTCTCCAAAGGTGAAGATCTCTTGAAGGACTTCCTGAGCTAGCTCCCATTCGTGGGAGACTGCTCTGCCTGCTCAGAGCGTCCGCTGTCAAATTCTTCTCTCCGGCTAGATGGACTGCCGATAGAGAGATTCCGTCCGGAATTGCCCAAAACCAGAGCTGCATTGCCTCTCTGCACAGTGGTAGTGAACCTACGCCTCCTTTTGTTGAGGTAGTGCATGGCCACCGTGTTGTCCGTCATTATCAGGACATTTCTCCCCTGTACTGATGGCAGGAAAGCTGTGGGAACTGGTAAGGGAGTTTCATTAAAACAGATTGCATCATCAATAGAGTCAAAATATGAGGGGACAATCCAATCTGTGATAATGGTGGATTGAACTTTGCACACCATACAATGATTGTGAATGTGAGGAAGAGTAACCCATTCTAGGTCATCTGAATGCAGGGTGCGCAATGCAGGAATTTTTCTAAAAACTTGTAGAAGAGCAGAGAGATTCAGGCATTTAGCCTCATATATAACAGGATCAGTCTGCCATCCAATAATGGTAGAGGATGTCACTACGGGCTTCCCAATAGGTGCCGGGCCAGCAAACTATGCTCTTGGCGAGCATGGAGATGGCAATCTTGTCCCATTTGAAGATGCAGAAGTTTTTAATCTTTCCTCTATAGTTGGAATTGAGGAAGGTGCGGAGTGCAAATCCAACTTTTGCGCATTTAATTGCATACCCACAATTGGAGAGCCAATGTTGGTTCGCAACTCAGCTTGCATGGGGCCCCCCAGCTTGGGGAGCCTCACTATGGCCTTTCGCCACTTGTGCCACTTTGTTATCCACAGACTTGTAAAGGCTGATAGATGGGTTTGCACAGTACTTGGAGTTTTGTCAACAGAATGCACTCTAGCAGTTTTAGGCGAGGAGACCAGATTTTTACCCACCCAGAGCTGATGCGTTTGCGCCACTGGGTTAAACCATTTATTACCATGCAAGAGAGTGCTAGCACCTACCGCTTTGCTGGGATGTTATAGGGCTTTCTTGCTCTCTGCAGATAGTTCCTCGAGCGAGAAACCTGGTTTGCTCTCTGAGCAAGCCTGCCCCAAGGGGACAAAGTTCTCGCTCGGGTCGGGCAGCTTGCACACTTAAAAAAAAAAAAAATTCATATTTTTTATTTTTGTTTTGTTTTTGGTAAACGGCGCGGCTGCATTCGTAGGAAGTGCATCTGCTTGCTTATCAGCTTTTCTTTAGAGTAGTTTCTCTTTCTGAGAGGCACAAAAAAAAATGGGTTTCGCCAGCAAAGTACACCTCACTGGCATTAACTTTCCCCTCTGGGGAAGCATTGGCGCTTTGTGTCTCTAATTCAAAGAGCTTCTTCAGAGCAGAGGGACTGTTCGGATGGAATATTTCACATGCCTCAATATCCACAGCCAGCGCTGACTGCTCTCCGGCGGGCTCACTAGGATGCTCCTGAATAAAGAATAGCAGTTCTATCTTTTCAGCATTGCTGATAACCTTCCGACACAGTTGGGCATGAGTAAACATTGTATTAGAAATAGCTGCCTGTGGAGCAGCAACTATTTGGGCAAACGATTGTGCAAAGGAATAGGCAATTGGATGAGCCTCATGCCACCGGTCTGTGGGCACCAATTCTTCCGCCATGTCAGTTTGAGTAAAAGCGGTGGCAGTGCCCACAGGGGAACCCTTCTAAAGGGGATGGCCATCGCCCTCACGTGTGAGGGTGTCAGCGAAGATAAATCCTTCCAATTAATTGATTTCTAATAAAATTTGAGTTAATGAGGTCTTGCAGTCTCTGATTTCATAGTGAGTATAGTCATGGCCTCTATCCAATAAATTAAGAAGGCTTCGAGAGACTGCATGTCCTCAGAAGGATGAAGGAGGTCAAAACCTAAAGGGTGAACAGGAGCCTTTATAGTTGAAGAGGATGCGGCACCTGACACCGGGGCTGAGAGATCTTTATCAATGCTTGGACGTGGAGGCGGGAATAAATTAGCAGGCGGCAAAGCTAATATCTGCTTTTAGCAAGCCACAAGAACAGGTGAAATAACGGAGTCATTTAACATTCCTTTCTCTTTGCAGTGCATATGCACATCCGCCCTCCTCCCACTGGGCAAAGTAACCGGAGTAGATGGGCCAACAGAAAGACGCAACCGTTTTTCCAAGGCTGCTAAAACTACCGGAGCCAGAATAGAATTGTCAGATGGAGACAAACTAAGCCCATCACTATTGCTATCCCCAGCTATAAAGGGCTCATCCATCCTCATGCTAAGAAAACTTTTACGGGCAGAGGACGTATGAGTGTTGCCTGCTAGGGGCAAGAGGACAGCAGGAATGGGCAAGGCAGACGAAGCTGCATCACTTGGTGCGCGAGCATACGCAAACGCCACTTTGTGGCAAATTAGGTCATTAGTGAACTCTGCGTTTGCTCTGGGCAGAAAGCTTAAATCCTCGCCTGCATTTGCCATAGTGGAACTTTCAATGATCCTAGGCAAATGCAACTTTGTTCAATTTGTTAGGGCGGGTACTTTTTGCAACAGGTGTGTGCGGCGGCCGGCCACTACGCAAGGAATAAACCATTTGAGAATAAACACACTAACAAAAGTCCCCCCCCCCCCATCCATGTAGATAATAACACAACACATCTTTGGTAAGGAAATTATTTACAAACTTATCTTATGTGCATCTTCAGTCAACTGCGACTGCACTCCAACCCTCCCACCCTAACAGCGCAACAGCCACTTACGATCCACTTGCAGGTGCGCGCGCTGGGGCGCGGCCCAAAGGATTATGTAGGTGGCCTTGCTGTATGGAGTGGGCAGAGCCTATGTGTGGGCGTGGCAGAGGGTGAAGCGAAATGACGACGCTGGGAGAAAAGAAAAAATATATTAGCGTGCCTTAACGGACAGCATATCACGAGTCCAAACAGTAAAGTTCCAAAAAAGGACACAGCTTATCCACGAGCTTAATCATCAGGCCAAGTCACCTTATCAGTGTTGCGAGCGGCAGCGGGGGAGCAATCTTTCTCCTTGCCGACTCAACAAGGCGTGCACTTGTGGAAACCAGGAAGTCTAGAACGGGCGAGCAGCCCCACAGCAGCCCAACAACCACTTACGATCCACTTGCAGGTGCAAGGCCCCAGTGGATTATATAGGCGGCCTTGCCGTAAGGAGTGGGCGCAGCCTATGTGTGGGTGTGGCAGGGGGTGAAGCGAAATGATGACGCTTAGCATCAGTGTTGCGAGCTGCAGCGGGGGAGCAATCTTTCTCCTTGCCGACTCAACAAGGCATGCACTCGTGGAAACCAGGAAGTCCAGAATGGGCGAGCAGCCCCACAGCAGCCCAACAGCCACCTACGATCCACTTGCAGGTGCAGGTCCCATTCTCGTAAGCAATAGGAATAGCACTAAAACCATCCTATTGCTTATGAGAAACCATGCTTGGAGGCTGAGTGTCTTGACCTCTGGATGGAGAACCAGACCCTTCTCCCTCGACAGAAGGTCCTCTCTTTGTGGAAGACGTATTGGAGGGCAGATGGACATGTCCAGATGATCTGGGTACCACGTCCTCCTGGCACAAACCGGGGAAATTAGGATCACGTGTTTCCTGAACTTTCTCAACCACTTGATTACGTGAGGAATGACAGGGACTGGAGGAAACGCGTACAGAAGTGGAAACTCCCGGTCCACTACGAACGTGTCTCCTAGAACTCCTCTTCAGGGAAATTCCCTGGAGCAGTACAGTTCGCTTTGAAAGACTTTACCTATAAATTACTACCTATGTTAAGAATATTCAATCCGGATTGTTAAGCTCTCTTTTTGAGCTTGTGATAGTGTGCAGGGGACGGGAGTTCCTCCATTAGGAACTTTATCTGCCTTTAAATATTTTCCAACCCATATGCCAGGGTAGACTTATCGCCCCTGCACCTTAAAAGCATTTAAAACATTTTTTGTTTACAAAAATACACACAAGATTAACTATAAGAATAACCATGAATAGGAGTGCATAGTGAATGTAACTATAGAAACTGATAATGAACCGCCAACAGCAAATCTCAGCTATTTTCTGTGCTCGAGATGGATTGGCACATGAAAATAAGCATCCTGAAGGTCCAATGAAAACATCCAATCCTGGATTTGGGAGGGTCTGAAGGATCTGAGAAAGGGTAACCATCTTGAACTTGTCCAAGTATCAAGTCCAAGATGGATCTCAGTCCTCCATCCTTCTTGGTATTAGAAAATATGGAGAATACCATCCCTTGTTCCTCTCCGCTACAGGCACCAGCTCTATAGCGCCTTTCTCTAGCACAGTTAAAATTTCCTGCACAAGGAGCAGATCAGGAACCCTCAAAGTGTGGCTCCCCAGTGGATTGCTCAGAGGTCTTGAGGTATCTGAATGAAAGGAAGGCAGCACCCGTGAGCTATTGTTTCCAATGCCCAAGCATCCAAAGTAACGTCTCGCCATTCTACGAGATGCTGAGAGTATGCCCCCCCCCCACTGGTGAACGGTGACTCAAGACTTCAGATGAGGCTGCTTACGCAGTGGCAGATGGTAAAGATGCCTCAGCTTGAGCTGGTTTCACACCTCTCCCTCGTCCATGACGAGGGAATCTTCTTTGGCCTCTTTGGCCAGCCATTCCTCTCGCTCTTCCAACTGAGGAGTAGTAGCAGAAAGTTCTACCCCTTCAAGGTTATCCACTGGCGAGAAAGGGCTGAGGCTGCCTAATAGCGGCACCTAAAGATTTGGCTGCCGCCATTCAGGTCTTCAACTTTTCAATGCACCCGTCAGCCTTGCTGCTAAAAAGGTGAGACGCATCAAAGTGCATGTTAAGGAATCTGGATTGGACATCAGGTGCAAAACCAGACTTCCTCAACCACGCAAACCTGTGTATAACTGTTAGTAGCCATGGCTCTGCTGATGCAGTCATCAGAATCCAGACCCAACTGAAGAGACTCACATGTGGCTTCTTTGCCGTCTCAAACTATGGCCAAGAATTGGTCTCTTTCTTCCCCCTAAGGAATGTGCTCTGACGCCATGGAAACAGTCCCATAGCGTGAATAAGAATTTTGCAAGCGCACATGTGGAGTTGGCTGATTTGAGCGCCATACGCTGCAGAAAATACTTTGCTTGCCCATCCATCTACTCTTCTGTCGTCCTTATCTGGAGGGATAGTAGGATAAGCTGCCTGCTTGGAAGTGCAGTAGCTGCCTGTATCCCCAGACTCTCTAGAGTGGGGTTTTTAGACAGGTAGTTAGGGTCACTACTAGAAGGCCAGTATTTTTGGGTCAGATTTGTATTCACAGCCGGATTAGTTTCTGGCATCTCCCAAATTGATGCAAAGGAGGCCTACTCCACCCCAAATAATCAACCACCTTGGACATTAGCTGCCTATATGAAGCATCAGCGTGTTCCCCAGACTCTGGCCTTCCAAAATCTAGCTCAGTTGAGGGGTCTACCCCACTGGCCATCTGTAAATTATCATAAAGGTCTCTCAACCTTCATTCCTCAGATTTGAAGCTTTAAGGCACATTTGGTGTACCAAATTGGAGACCAAAGGGTGCATTCATTCTCCTCATATAAAATATTCTTTCCTTGGTCAAGGAACATATGTTTATTCAGGCATCAAGGGTTTGACAAAATGTGGATTCGATGCTCCAAGAGACACCAAAACCTTTGACTTCGATGGCGCCATAGGTTTATATGGGGCGCTCAGTGTCGACAGTACAGCTGGCGTTGAGGGCGCAACCAGCATCAATGGCGCAGCTGGCATTGGTGGCGCAGCTGGTACTGGTGGCGCAGCTTGATTAGAAGGTGACACCGATGTCTAGGGCTTGGCTGGCCTTGAGGGCGCAGCAGGCGTCTATAGAGTCAACAAACTCGACTTATGTTTAATTTTTCAGCTCGAAGGATCCTTCGGTGACTTGTTATTGCGTCAAGGCCTCTAAGGCTCTCGGTGAGGATCAGGCCTTTGTCCCGGGCTTGGGGGCGTGCAGGATTTGGCTCGAGCCCTTCCCTTACTGGATTCTTTGGAAGACGCAGTAGGAGCACGACTTTCTGTGGGTTTTTGCTTTTCAAATATTTTCAGCATTTCTGCTCTAAATGCTTCCCATTCGGTAGGTGTGGAGTTTTTTCGGGGGGACAAGATACCCTATCACGGGAGGTGTCTGACGACGAAGTCGAAGGAGGAGAACTATGGTGCCTCTTTTTGGACTTCGATGACGAGTTGTGGGAGCCACTCCTCGATCTGAATCTTTTAATTTTCTTCCTCTGAGGAGAGGCACCTCTCGACTTGTCGGTTGAAAGTTTTTTTGGTCGGGGTAGATCGAGATTTTTTGGGGTTTCGACCTACCGCCAATTTCTCCTTTGACTCCTTCAGGGCATTTCCGGTCGTTGACTAGCACTTGGAGCAGGCCGAGGTTTTACGCTCCACCCTGAGACACCACAGACATACAGTGTGGGCCGGTCAACAACATTTTCGAGTCACAATCGCAACACTTCTTGAACCCGGTCTTCGGGGTAGTCCGTGTTGACAAAGAACACATGCACACGAGTAATAAATGAGGCGCGCCGTATTTATCGAAGCAATAGAATTAGCATAAAAACAGAACTGAAGCCAATGGGCGCTGCGTGTGCTATATATGCCTTTGATGGCATTATCCTCGAGACGGAGGCCCTCGAGGGACATCGAGTTGACTGCATCGACGCACAGCACCCTCTGCTGAATGTTTTCTGAAGCAGCTGAAGCTAGATATCAATTATAAAAGAGGAGTAATACGTGGGAGGACAATCCATTTGAAACTGCTCATTAATGTGTCCAATTTTGAGGCCTCTTCTAAGCACTCCAACCAATACTCTATCCAAATTCTCCTTGACCCGTCTGCTGCCTTTGACACAGTCGATCACCTCTTTCTTCTTGGGATTTGTGATAAAGCCCTTGTCTGGACTGAATCCTACCTTGTACCTCACCAATTCTCAGTCTCTTGGAGAAACACCAACTCACAGCTTTGTTGGTGTTGCATAAGGCTCTGTCTTGTGTCTGCACCTCTTTACACTCTACAACTCTGCTCTTGGGGCACTAATCTCATCCTTTGGGTTCTCGTACCAACTCTTTGCGGATGACACCCAAATCATTAATTTTCATGAACTCTCCTCTGATCTTTATCAAAATGTCCAACTGTCGCTCGTCCGTTAAATATCGGATGGCTTTGCACTTCTGTTTTCATAGTTTTACATCAGAGGTGCTCTTCCCTGCCAAAACACTAACTCATCTCTTACTCTGCCTATCCACTTCCCACCCAACACTCTCCAATACTTTTCGTCAGCTAGAATAGTCAGCGTCATCTATGATCCTTCTAACACCTTCGCTACTTTCATTTCCAAAACTGGGATAGAAGCTTGCCTCAACCTACTAAATATTAGGAAAATCAGGCACCTCCTTACTTTCAACACTGCCATTTCTTTACCATTCCTGTCCTCTCTAAACTGGACTACTGTCCCAGCATCATTGTTGGTCTCCCGCAATGCTTTCTGTCTTCTCGACAAGATCATTAACTTCGCTACCAGGACTATCTGAACTCCCTCACTTAACACAGACTTCCTTGTATCGTCAACAGGCTGGATGGCTGATGATGCAAAACAAGGCCAGCCAGATTAAAATGTCTTCTCCTGGTTCAGAAATCTACCCACAGTAAGGGGCCAATGTATCTACCCTCCTCTATCCAACTCTACAAGCCTTCTGGTAATCTCTGCTCTGCCTCTTAGACTCCGCTTGTGGCTTCTCGCTTTCTCTGTGGTTCCTCTCACTTCTCTCTTCTTGCTCAGCTTGCATGTCATTCTCTTCTCCAAGACATCCAAGAAACAGTACACACAGAGTTGTTCAAACCAAACTAAAAGACTACCCCCTTGCCTCAGATACCCTCTTAACCTACCCATCATCTGCCTGCTAGCTGACATTTTTCCCTTGCTTCGAACCTGCCTCTGTCCCTCACTTCCGCTGCCTCCACTCTAGCACTTCGCCCATCATGGTCACATTCCGAACACAGCTGGCCATACCGCCTACCTGCACTTAAAAATGTCGAATGACGGTGGTCCTTAATCTGAATCCACATATGTATTGACCCCAGAGACTGTTCTATTTACTCCGTTCCACAACCTGGTCAGAATGTCCCTCAAACTCACCCCATTGCAAGAAGCTCACTACTTCCAGAAAAATAAATCCGATTTAAAAAAAAAAAAAAAAGATCAGCAACCTCATGGCATCTTAACCTTGTCTGGCAAGGACTATAAGCATTACGGACAGGTCAGGCAAATTAATGTATCCAAGGACCATTAACATTCTATAAAAGCTAAATGGTTGGGAATACCACTCCAGGAGGAACAGCATTATAATTCTGGGCCTGACCTAGATCAGACCCAATGATCCCCTGGCGTAGACCATTACTGACCACTATCAGAGCATTCTTTATGGTCTGCACATAAAATTTATAATCTGCTCGTCACACTTGACCCTCTGACCCAAATCTAAGATGAGGGTTCTCCGGCATTTGTTCCAACGCACTGACATTTGGGTGATGATTGTCCAGATTTATCAAGTTTCATAACCAAACCCTCAATAAAATGCCCCCGGTACACTATACAGGAGGGAATATCATTAATGTTGGCCAATAATGGGAAGACCATATTGAAAAACTGAACGTTGTCATTGGGTGCATACACCGCCATTAATATCAGGGGACTATACCCTATTCACCCTTTCACTGGGGGGGGGGAAGAAGTCTTCAGGATCAGATTGTCTCCCTGATAATTGGAAGTCCACCCATCAATCAAGATCACTACCCACTGCTTTCTAGCAACCATTGACGGAAAAGGTCTAGTTTATTGCTCTACTACAGAGCCACAACCCGTAGATGGACACTCTCACAGGAATGCCATGTGTTTTTGGGGAGAGTTTAAACCTTTCACATTTGACAAATGTGTGAGCTTTCATGGGACCCCTTTATCATAAAAACACACATCGACAAAGTTACCAATTTACCTACCTGCCACAAAAAGAACAATGCTTGGACCATGAGCCCTCCCCAACCACTGCATAATACAGCTTTTAGGGAAATAACATCTAGTGATGAAAACATTCAGTAAATGTGCATTAAAAAATAAATAAATAAAAAACCACACCCTCCTACCCAGTCCAGCACAGCATCGGCATCTCCGATCAGGGATAACCTAGCAATACAAAAAACACAACAGCACACTTTCCCAGATATTCAAACCCAGGGAAAGCCTTACCACACCAACATCAAGCAATTGAGAGATTGCACATGAACGTACACCGAAACATACGGTTATAAACGTAACTCCTCCCAAATAATCATCCCAACTGGCGAGAAAGTAGTAATGATCACTAACTTAGTCATAAAGAAGCATAAAGTACACAAAGGGAACCAAACTGTTCTGTCCCAAAATAAGTGTCTGTGTGTTATATGAAAAGAGGTACCAAACACAAGTGGAATAAAACTAAAGACCCCTCTGACAAACCTGCTGGTATACATCACTAGACAAAACCAAACCCTAATTTACCAACCCTTTAGCAGAGCTTTTTATGCATCTACAATAAACTTACGTTTGTACCCCTTTCACATATACTTTGGGTACTATGTCTAATGTAGAATGATGCTCCTAGTCCTTATCATAAATTAACAGATTGTCCTGGCAGACCAAAACCCCAAGTACCCTCTTCAGGTAGTGAGGCATAACTTCGGAAGAACACTTCTGTGGATACGAATCCAAAAATTGCCATACATGCCAAAGGGCGTGATAAAGCATGTCGGGTGTTTACAATCATTCGTCGAAGCATGGAAATTTCACTACAATAATATTCTTGTTCAAGTCTCTCAAATCCACACAAACTCAACCTTTCCATTCAACTTCTGTGCCACCAGAAATGGACTCTCAAAGTTAATGGATTCAATGGGTTAGATGATGCCCTAGCTCACCATATGTTCACCAACGACCGTATCTGAAATTGCTAAAGAAATGGCCTGTTACTAGCAGGAAAAGCCCCTTGCCCAAGACAGTTTAGGAGCACAAACTCCGATCCAGGCATGAAAGACCGAGAGAGATGCGTGAGATAGGCACAGACACCAAGGAGACGCGCAAGAGAGTAACACACACAAACTAGTGTGAGACAAGGTGCAAGACAGTGCAAGAGGGAGGAAGCGAGAGAGATTGGGGGAGGGAGAGAGGAGGGAGCGAGAGAGACCAGGCAAGCAAGAGTTTTTTTTCTATGCATTCAGATATTTGCCATTTTCTTTTTCACTTTGTATATTCAGTACTAACACTACTCTGAATGCAAAGGAAAAAGAAACAGATCAGCATCCCCCAAAAGTGGTAGTTGTGGGTGATTATGTGCTTGGCTGCTACAAGAGCTTGTGGGTGGTTTAAAACACGTTCATAAAAAATAAAAATGAACACTTACTTTGTGGCACTATGCACATCCATTATTCATATATTTAGGTCTTAGATGGAGGCAGAATCATTGTACTTTATAAATCGTCCGCTATATTAAAATTGTGTGGCTGACTTTAACGCATCGTAGAACAAAAAAGCAATGTACATTTTTTGGTGTGCCAGTCAGTAGATTAAGTGATTGGAGTTTGTGCATTTCACTAAAGAAAGTTTCTGGATCACACCAAGGAAAGTCTCATTGTAATACAACAAGCTTTTCAAAACTCACACACCCATTAATTCACTCATTAACTTGTCTGTCCAGCCAGTCACACACTCAATCATCCACACAACCACACCAACTACCTTCCATTAAATTTTCCCTCCCATCAGCAAACTGTGGCTTATAACCAATAAAAGACAAACAGATTGGCTTTTCCAATGCTGGTTTCATAATGTAGATCATGGTAAAAAAAAAAAAAAAGGATTGCTGCACTCAGCCAAGAAAAATGTAAACAAGGTTTTAGTAGCCAATGAAGAAGAGACCAAATATAGTTAATGAGCAAATACATGGAAAATTTCATCAAGTTTATAAACCAGACACCTTCCGAAATGTAAAGGCATGTGGACCTTTCAACTGAAATGGGTCCACTCACATTTAGAAGGCCCCTGCTGACTGCTAAAGAAAGCTTAATGGTGTTTCCCAAGTTCTGATTAGGGGAACAGATTGAGGATGTGGGCCTACACGTATTCACTAAGGAATCCACATTACCACATTTGCTCCTATCTCCTGGAGTGATCACTTTCTCCTATCCTCCCACCTCACCCTCCCTACTCCACAGGCAAAGCCACCCTCTTCATTGCCACCCACCTTCTCGGTCATCCGACCCATGAAGCGTGTATCAGTTGAGGCTTTCGCTGCTACCTTCTCGCCCCCCCCGCCCCTTCGGCTGACTCCCACCCTGACACAGCCCTCTCCATGCTCCACTCTGCTATATCTGTTACTCTTGATATCCTTGCCCCCGTCATGAGAATCCGCCTGAAGCCCAAAGCCAAATGTAACTCCTGGTATGACTCGGATCTCGCCACCCTAAAACGCAAGTGCAGGGTTGCAGAGAGGAAATGGCGTGCTTCATGTTCATCCTCTGACAAACTGGCCTGCCGCCTGCTCCAAAGGCAGTACCGGCTCTCCGTTCTCACCAAGAAGAGAGCCCTTATCCAAGCCCGCATCTCTGCAGCATCTAACAACTCCGCCGAACTCTTTAAAATCTGCAAGGAGCTGGCCAACCCTGTTGCAGTCTCTACCTCTCCTGTCCCCTCCCAGGCCCTCTGCACTGCACTGGCCTCTCACTTCATCTCTAAAACTCAGGACATCCTGTCCTCGCTCTCCTCCTTTCACCTCCCTCCCTCCCTTCCCGGCTCTTCCTCTGGCCCTTCTGCAGTCATCCCCTCCTCCCTCTTTCTCTGCCTTTCCACTTTTCTCTGCTGACGAGGTTTCCAGATAAGTCCGATCTATGAAAGTCTCGTCTAAACAGGTTCACCCCTGTTCCTCCAAAACTATCAAGGACCACATCGACTCCCTGGCTCCTGCCCTGGCTGACTTTTGCAACCACTCCTTCGCCTCTGGAGTCTTCCCTTCCCCCCCTCAAGAACTTCTTTGTGCACCCTCTTCTCAAGAAACCCTCTTCCGACCCCTCCTGCCCGGCTAACTATCGCCCTATCTCCATCACTCCCTTCCTGGGCAAGCTCCTGGAGAAACTGGCCATCTCCCAGCTTAACCTCCATGCTGAATCTGTTGGTAGTCTTCATGACCATCAATCTGGCTTCAGAGCTGCCAGAAGCACGGAAACTGCTCTCCTGAACATCCGTGAAGACCTGCTCTTGAACCTCGATTCCAACACTCCGTGTGTTCTCATTCTGCTCGATCTCTCCTCTGCCTTTGACACTGTCAACCATGCCATCCTGCTCAACCGTCTCCGTGAAAACCTGGGTATCACTGGTCAGGCTCTGGCGTGGCTGACCTCTTTCCTTTCAAATCGACCCTCCCAGGTCCAACTGGGGTCCTTCCTCTCCGACATATTTTTCTCCACCTGTGGTGTCCCCCAGGGATCTAATCTCTCTCCCTGGCTGTTCAACCAGTATCTGGCACTCCTTGCCCACCGCATCGCCACTCTCTGCCCTAATTTCCAGTGCTATGCGGACGATACCCAGCTCATTTTCAGGCTACCCTCAGCCTCCCCCTCTCCTTCCTTCATCTCTGACTGTGTCTGCTATCCAGGAATGGTGTGCCGCCAATGACCTCTGCCTTAATGCCAGTAAGACTGAGATTCTACTCATCGGTACACCACTCCCTCCTTCCCTGCAGCTCTCTGGCCTGCCTCCCTTGGCCCCCTCCCTGCTCCTACCTGCAAGGCAAAAAACCTTGGGGTCATCTTCGACTCCACACTCTCCTTCTCTCCTCATATTTCTGACGTCGCTAAGAAGTCATACTACCAGCTGCACCTCCTCAGAGGTATTCTTCCCTTCCTCTCCTTCCCCCAGAAACTCACCGTCTCCCGAGCCCTGGTTCTCTCGAAGCTGGATTACTGTAACAGCCTCTATCTTAATCTGCCTGCCTCCACTCTCCGCCCTCTGCAACTCATCCAGAACAGAACTGCGAGACTTGTCCTTGGCCTCAAGCCCAGGGACCGTATCTCTCCAGGACTGAAATCTCTACACTGGCTCCCAGTGGCTGCGAGGATAAAGTTCAAAACCCTCTGCGTTGTCCACAAGGCCTTCTGGGGCCTGGGTCCTAAATACCTTCAACTCTCTCTTCCCAAATATCTTCGTTCTCGAGCCCTTCGCTCATCCGCCTCCAACTCCCTCAGGGTCAGCCGCTTCTCGAAGCAACGAGCTGGGGGTAGATCTCTCTCCGCTGCAGGGGCCTCCCTCTGGAACAGCCTTCCTGCCTCCCTGAAACTTGAGGAGAACCATCTCCGGTTCCGGAAGCACCTCAAAACCTTCCTCTTTGCTTCTGCTTTCTCTCTCCCTCTCCCCTGCTGAACAGCTAATATCCGTCACTGAAACTGCACTGATTCTGCAACTGGACCACTCTTAACGGCCTCGGTCCTGGGCCCAGCCACTCTCCACTTGCACTGATGCACTGGAACCCCTCTGCACTGCGGGACTGTCTCTCTATCCCTACAGCCTCCCCCCCTTTCCCAGCACTTGTTCTGCACTTACCTTGCACTTGCCACCAGCTGGCCCTATTTATTTATTACTTTACGCCACTTACCTTGTACTGCACTTCCCCCCTCCCCCTTCCCCTTGCACTTTTCCCCCTCCCCCACCCCTGCACTTGCGCGATCTGAATGACACCTGGCCTAGTAGGATCGTTGTCTGTCTCCCCTTGTTCCTCCCCTCCCTGCCTCGTCGCGCCTTGAAACACCTGTGTATAGGCGCGTTACAAATGCCATATCATATCATACCACTAGGCCGATCTAAGATGTGTAATCCAGGAAGGAAGGTAAAAATGTTGTGATGTATGAGAAACCAAAACGGATAATTCCATATAACATACATCTTGTGTGATCAGATAAGTGTAGCAATTGAAAACGTGTGCACCAAAACATGTAATATGAAAACATGTTATGTTGCTGACACATGCAGGCCGTTTCCATAGCAGAAGTTGAATGGGCCCCCACACATCTTCAGGTGGCCCTGTAGAGCATAATAATGTGCCCCTCCTGATTCAGTCTACACAATTGCAAAGGCAGTGTGGGATATCAACACTCGGCTGATATCTTCGGGTCTGGTCCACGTTACAAATAAACAAAATAAACAAACTGTGTAAACATTCAATTGTAAAATATATTAACATTTCCTACAATGATTTGATCAAGCACAAAAATAGTTCTAAGACTTTGTCTACCTTGAACATGCGGGGGGCGACAAAAGAGTTTCTTCCGGACCAAATCTGCTTAATAAGTTCTGCATATGCCTCAGCGATCTCTCCTTTCATTCCAAGAGGGTTTTGACGATTTATCTCAGATTCGTACTTATCCGTTAAGAAGTATTCAGTCAAAGGCGGGGTGTTACTCAAACACTGAAAAATGAATACAAGGTCAGTAATTAAGCTAAAGGTGCACAAACTATTTTACTTACTAAAAATAAATTAAAACATTGTAGAGAATTGTGTGTACCTGGAGTAAATCTAGGAAAAGGAAAATGAAAATAAACTCATGACAGATTTCATCACAATCATTCTAAGATCACACAATACATCTCCCCAAGACACCGACAATTGCATTCATGAGAAAGAGGGAAGAACCGGATAACTCTCTAAATGACCCAAGATCAGAAACAGCAGCATTGAGACCTGCATGCATATCAAAGGATTATGAATTTACTTTGCTTCAGGAATATTATTTTCCTGATGTATGCACTCCTCTCCATGTGTATTAATCTTTTAAAATATTCCTAGCATCACGGGTGGACCTAGAAAACTTCCCAAGTTCACATGTGGCTCAAGATGGGATGAGAACTGCACGGTTACATCTACACATGCCCAAGATTGCAAATCCGTTCAATTTGTCTATGCCACAGAAGTACAAACAGAGTGAGCCCTGTGCACATGAGAGGCCAACCTGCTCTGGTGACCAGGTAAAGACACTAATGTCTAGCCAAGCAAGCTAGGTAGTGTGACGAAGCATCAAGGCGTATACTTGGAAGAGTGTGAGAGTGGTGAAGCTTTCAGTTAAGCACAAGTTAGGGAAACTATAAAAAAAACTTTTTTTTAGGCCTTAGACAAACTCTTGGCAAACAAACTATTACCATCACTATAGTCTCTTTGGTGTGCTCTGCTAAGAGCATGTGAACTTCACTTTTAGAATAAAATTTAGATAAGTTTCAGAATACTGTAAAAGAGTAAAGTAAGTCAATTAAAAAAAAACATACGACCAAGTACGCATGAGAGAACAAATATGATGAACATAAGTTAGACACAATATGAAAATGGCAGCACGGTATAAATCACAAGATAACAGCTATATAAAGCTTGAATGTATAAAGAGGAGGCACAGAACCGTAAGAATCACAGGTTCCGGTGTAGTTCCGATTTAGTTCTCTTCAGAAGGCTCGGAGTCTTTTAGAGTTTGAATAAGAGTGGCAAATGTTTGGGAAAATTCTCAAAAATGTGCTAATTCCCTTAGAGACCCCCCAGCAACTTTGCTGGATTTTGAGGACTTGCTTTTATTTCCTGGAGATAGTGTGACCCTTTTTCCCCACTCTCTCATTTGTTTTGAAAGGTGTTTTACTCGTGTTCTCTTTGGTTATGGAGTTTGACAACCCCATAGGCATGGCATCTTTTCATTTGTGTCACACAGCACCCTTAGTGCAGTGGCACAGGGGAACCTTTTCAGACTTTCCCAAGGTTCAAATACGTTCTCTGGGATAAACTACTGTTTCCCAGAGTAAGTAGAGTGTAATTGACTTCACTGGTCTTTTTAAACTACCATGATTTTTCCCGACCGCAAACACCAGTAGCGTTAAATCGCGGGAGCCATGTTTTTCAAGATGCTGTCTGAGCCCCCTCTAAAAACAGGTCCCAGTCTCTTTTTTTCGCCATTTCTTTGTGGAAATGGCGAAAAAGGTTTTGCTCTGCACGCCAAACCAGGTTTGGTTCCTTTGTTCATTCACCTTTGGTGGGCTTCAGGACTGAATACCGCCTCTGGCGCCCAAGTGTCTGGGGTGGGCAGGAAGTGAGGGTGGTGCCCGAAACTCCTGTGCTTAGTCTCCTAGGAGACCCAAATGCACTCTGTGGTGATTGACTGGTGATTGACTGACTGGCAAGGACAGCCACCCAGCTGGGTGAGTGAAAGCTAGGCTGGAATGAATGGGAGAGAACTGAATAGAAAGCGAGTCTTGGAAGGCAGAGTCGACCACCGGAACGAAAGAACCGGAGACTAGCTAGAAGAGGACGGTTGCTGCAACTCCTGGACCATTGGTATGCCCGGTGAAACCCTGCTGCAGGTCCGAATCGCTAAGTTCATCGCAACAGAGAAACCCTGCAAGGACGACTTCTCTCCGAGTTGGTGGGACCAATCAACTCGACGCTAAGCCACCTGGATACCAATCGCAGAGCTGTTTGTATTTTCCCCAGTGTGCAGCAGGAAACCGAATAACCAAGGAGAGGGACACCAGCTTGTGTGCTCGACTAGAGCTACGGGAATTGAAGATTCTCCAGTTGCCAGCTTTTTGACCAGTCCCAGTGCAGGAGTCCTCCGACGTCCTCCCTCTTGTCGCCACGACTGAGGCTCAGGAACAGCGAGATCTGCAGGAACTGCCAGGAACAGAGGTCACCAGCTGCATCTTTTTCTTCATTTGTAAAGGTACTGTAAAACCAGACAGAGTACTTAACTCACGCAGTGAAAGTGCTTGAAACGTTCCCAACTCACAGGCCTAATCAGCTTGTGACCCAACAATTGATTCTTCTTTTTACAAACTATTCCTGATAACTTTGGCAGAGACCTTTCCGTTTATCTACCAGAACTGCTTTATCCTATCCAAGAGTTTAGCCCATTGACTTTGGCCTAGCCTACTGAATTGAATCGACTTTTCTGGTGAACTCCAAATATCTGCACTGACTAAGAAAGAACTGTATTCTTTCTATGTTCTGATAACCTATGTCTTTTTGCTCCTCCAAAGTATTCTGAATGCCTCAGAAATTTAGTGTACAGTACTGAAGTATATTTGTGTGTGATTATATTGCCTCCTTCTTATGAAAGTTTTATAACTGACAGTTAAATTAATAAGTATTTAAGAAAGAAACCTTGAGTGTAAGTCTATTTGAACACCTGTGATTGTAGACCTCTGTGTAACATCATAACAGCTCACATTTCCTTTTGAGATGAGCCTGGCTTCTCAGTTCTACTACCAAAAACTGTAGTACAGACGTATACCAAAGGTTGGTTTTGCTTACACCTGTAGTCCTGGTTGTGTGTAGTGGTCCCAAAGGGTACTGCATACAAACTTTGCCTTATAGCAAAGCAAACAGACCATTTTTAAGTGTCTCAAAGTAAGTTAGCAATTGAAGAAAGGTTCTTAGCAGACCAGCTCCCACTCAACGATCTTATGGCAATCCCAGGTGAGGATCCTTGACCAGAACTATACTGCTCAGTCAGGGTACGAGAGATGTTGTGTAAGGACTGCACGCCTGATAAACCCTTTGGCAATCATGGGGTCGGGGGGGGGGGGGGGCAGGGGAAATCGAAGCAAGTATTTTTACTCAATGCTGAACTTAGATTGATTCAGATCACCACAGAAGCTCCCAAATTTGCTACCCCCACTTTAACATGTTCCTTGGTCCTGTTGAGGGAGTACCAACCTGCATCTCCGGTGCAAAAGTCAGTTTCGGCGTCAGGTTTTGGGTCTTGCTAGTCTGCAGTTCTGTGCTCCGATTGATCGGTTCTGGGTACTGGACACCTTGAATAGACCGAAGAATGAACCGCCATTCCTGCAACGACCTCAAAGGACACCCGGGACACAATACAGGTATGGATCAGTGATGGCCACTCAGGAGAAAATTACAGTAGTTGACATATGTGTCAGAAACAAAGGAAGTGGTTTTACAAGGCCCTTCTTCGTGGAGAGCTAAACAGCAAAGTAGGCTTCTTATTTCGTAGGTTAAGGGTCTATGGAGTCACATGGCTCAACTGTGGACAACCGATGCAGAGAGGTAACCCAGGAGGAAGCTGGTCAGCCCACATGACAGTTTCAGGACACTTCTGAAGGCTTTCAAATGCAGGACACTCAAGCAGAGCTTGGGCTGGTTCATCCCACCAGTCATGCGTGTCGAAGCGATGATGAAGGCCTTCCGGAGATCAACAAAGGAACAGGCCTTTGCCAGAACGGTTGAAGACAGTGCTGTTGGCAGGCTTCAAAGGGGAAGTTCCAGGTCCTCACCAGGATACTCCTCTTCATAGGGGTCTTGATCCAACGATCTGTTAAATAGCTGCAGGGGTGCCCCTTTTATCCAAGATTTGAAATGCTGTGGACCACAAGCCCACCAATGGTAAGTATCGGCACCATTCTAACTGGCTGGGGCTGTCCAATCCTGGAGAGCCTCTGGCCAACACATCTGCTCAACACCACACAATATGGCATGGATGTGGAGCGTGTCCAGACAAATAAGAACTCCACATCCAGCCACACACCCACAGTGTCAATTACAGCTGTACAGGAGCTGAATGGCCAAACAACAAGATGGCCAAAGGACAGGGAAAACAAAAATCAGTTTTACAGTATACGGTGGCATAAAGCAGTAAAATGCAAATGTGCATGAGACAATCAAAACCTAGTATCAAACTATCTGCTGCCAATAGCCTGTCATGGGGACGTTGTGTCAGTAACAATTAAATTAAAAATAAAGTTAAAAGGGACACACAGTGCCCAATGGCACTTCACTGAAGGGTGAGCAGGAAACGTGGAGAATGGGGTTCTCCTGCACTGATAACCATAGTGACTGATCAGTGCCCACAAAACAGATGAGCATAGCAAAGCTAGTAAAACCAAAAACAAACATGCACTGGCCTCCAAAATTTAGAACAGCATTAAAACAGCAGCAAAAAGGTGGGTGCCCCATTGAGGACTATGGAAAGAAAGCAGCAAAAAGAAAATATGTCCTACCAAACCTTGATAAAGAATTAAGATGCCCTGCAAGCATAGTGGGTAGAGGGGATGTGATGGAGGAATACCTTGGAGGAGGAATATCTACATGAACATAAAATCGATTTTTCTACGCCCACATAATTGTAAAAGCTTCTTTGCCCTGAATCAGCACACTGATGTCAAAGGTCTGAAAGATGAATTGCATGCTCTTAACCTAGAATATGATATAATATATGACATGACATTTATAACGCGCCTATACACAAGTGTTTCAAGGCGCGGCGAGGCAAGGGAGGGGAAACAAAGGGAGGACAAAGACAAGGATCTTACTAGGCCTAGTGACATTGAGATTGCGCAAGTGCAGCGAATAGCAGACGTATCACAACACTTGGTCATCTCCTACCCGGCTTGGATTTATCCTAAACAAGGTGATCAGCTTGAATTGATAAAGAAATAGCGCTGCCTATGATGTAAAAGTGCTTGGATCCCAACAGGGAAATATCTATTTTCCAAAACACATTTGAACAGAATAAAAGCGGCCGATCCAGAAATAGTCTGAGATTTCCAATCTTGAATAATTGCAGCTCCGATATTGTAGTCTGCAGACTCAAAAAACTCGAGGACCATCACACAGCTGCACAGCAAGATGACAAAGGTAATAGGAATGAATCCCACCCTACTTGCGTAGATCAAACCTTGAAACTAGTTTAATTTTTCACATTTATAAAAGGAGCAGCAATGCAACAATGAGTAATTTTCAAGGCAACAGTAACCCAAATATCAAAGGTCTACTCAGTACATCATACATAAAAACCCTGGAGTGTATTGTACGACAGACCTTGTCAGTAGACCGCAACATAGTTCATCTTGCTAATACTTTATATACAAGACAATTGCAAGGTTGAGATAAGGATAACATCTGGAATGAAAGACCATGGAGTCGGAGCACCAGGGTAGTGGGTAAAGCAGCAAAGAGGGTTGGGGGTAAGCGGGTTTCAGCGGATGGGAGTGTGGGCGTAGGCAGAGCTGGCTAGAATCCCCTAGGAATAAACAATTGGAGCAGGAAGCTACAATCGGGCAGCAGGCTGTACAAAAGCTGCATATGTTAAGATCAGGAGATTAGATTCAGATTAGCCAATTATTCAAGTGCAAATGACATAGAATCATAAGAATACTATTACAGTGAGTACCGCATCTGCTTAGATTCACATGCTGTGCATATAGTCTGACATCTAGTGTTAATCGCAGAGCATTGATCGAAAAGGGACTTTCACATGGGCGTGACCAACACTATTCCCCAACGTGATGTGTAGTGTATCCAAAATCCTTCACGCATCCAAGTCCCACCGGTTGTTTTTGTTCTGCCATGAAGGGGGCTTTACGAAGTGTGCGAGTACAGAAGAAAAAAAAAGGTTTAAGATGTCCATGTTCCTTCTAATCCAAGAGGAGAGGAAGGGTGGCCGCATGTGAATCTAAGCAAATACAATAATCAGAAATACGATTACGGTATGTCTTCTGATGCTTGTGAAACTGCTTGGAATCACATGCTTTGCATAGACTAGCGAGCAGTACAAGGAGATGGTGGTGGGAGGTGTGTGGAAACAGTAGCAAAGATGTCTTAGCACTGCCTGTCCCATCTGGGAATCGGACAAAGGGCCTAATTCATAGAGCCTTTTCCAATGTGCTTTTGCCATCATAAAATGCTTCTGTGAATTAGGCCCTTGAAATGTATGTCTAAGCAGTAATGTTGAGTGTCGCAAAAAGAATCAAGAGGAACATTTGCAATAAAGGGTATAGTAGCTCTTGTGCCCCTAGGAGAGTGAACTCTAGGTGTAAAGAGCAAGTCTCTTTCGGCTAGAGACTAACAGTGCGATACATTTAACAATCCATTTAGAAATAGCCAACTACTACAGACACAAAGGATTGGCTTGCCTTTCTTAGTGGTTTGGTTTTTTCAAGGTAGTACACTACTGCTCTCCTAACATCTAGTGTATGGGGGCTTTCAGCAGAGTAAGTGGCAAGGCTCACAAATTCTACTAGCCCACCTGCAGTGGCAAGTAGATTTTATGATGGGTGAGTTCCATTTGCATGGTACTCTACCTTGCTGGCGTGTAGGGGGATGTTTGAAACTTACTTGACATTTACTGCAAACCAACTTTGCTTGCAGTAGCTGGCAAATAACATGTTCACTGTGTATGGCTGGCAGCATTGCACCAAATCTGAAGTGTGCTTATGGTGACGTGCTCCATTTTACAGAAAACACTGGTAAATATTTTGTCACCCGTCACCATGGGGCAAGTGCATTTCTCTTAGGTTGAATATGTAAAATAAAGAACCCGCCCTGCAGGTCTAGTGAAATTTTTACAAATTTGCAAGGCCTTAGTTGGATTCTGAAAGAATGTAGGAAGTTTGATTGATTGGTTCACGTGGAACTTAGAAATTAATTAAGGCGTAAAACGTGGGTGTTTACACAGTATGACTTTATATTTCTGAATAGTCACAAATGGGTCTTGAATTGAGATGGCCTGCAGTTCACTAACCCTCCTTATGGAAGTAATGGCCACTAAAAGGGCAGTGTTATTGGTGAGGGCTTTAAGACTAGCCATGTGCATTGGCACAAAAGGAGGTCCCATTAATCTTGAGAACATTCAAGTCCCATCCGGGAGTAGGGCTAGAAATAGGAGGGTGAAGCCTTTTCACCCCTTCCATGAATGCCTTAATTACAGACATTTTCTACCATGAAACCTTGCTCTGAGATGTGGTATACGCAGATAGGACACCTTGAGAGAGTTGAAAACAAGTCCTGAGACTAAAAGGTGTGTTAGATAAAGGACTATGGGCCTCATTACGAGTTTGGAGGTCGCCATGGTGCTATTAGCACCATGGCTGCCTCCAAACCCGTGTCCGGGTAGCCGGAATGGGGATTTACCGGGTCATTCCAACCTTGGAGGACCCGGTAAGTCCCCATTCTCATTCGAGCCCCCACAGGGCTCAATGGGAATGGGGAAGGCACTAATAACAGGCCCGCAAATAGCGGGCCCGTTATTAGCTCCCTGGTTCCTTAGCGGCTCCCGCTAAGGAAGGCTGGTTTTACCAGCTGCCCTTAGTGGGACCCGCCAAGGGACCTTGGAATGCGGCGGTAGGGTGTTAACGGCACCCTTACCGGTGCCGTTAACCCCCTACCGCTGTACTCGTAATGAGGCCCTATATCTTTAGGTGAACAGTCAATAGGTGTGATAGTTTTAGGAGTAGCACCAAATGACAAAACCTTTCCACTTATTGGAGTAAATGTCTGGTGTTCGGTTTCCTTGCCTCCAAGTATGTCCATACATCTTTGAGCTAATTGGAGATGCCCAAACTCTATGGGCCTCATAGGTTTGCCGGTCCGGAAACAATGGTACCATTAAGCTTGTGGTTCCGTTGTTTCCGGACAGGCAAACTACGAGTACTGCGAGCGGGTGCCTTTCAGCCGGCCAGGTCTGACCTGGCGGGCTGAACGGTACCAACTCGCAGACCATGTCAGACGCACCGGCACCATTCACGAATGGTGCTGGGGCATCCGACCGCCCCATTCCCATCGAGTCCAATGGGACTCAAATGTGAAGTCATATTTTCCGGTGCCCGGGAATGGGCAATTAGCAGGTCCAGCGAGGCTGTAATGCCCCGGTAATTGCCCATTCCCGGGCGCCGGAAAAATCATGACTCTGGTGGCAGCCGTGCCGGTAGTTACAGGCACGGCTACCGCAAAGGTCATAAATACCCCCTATGACTTCAAGATCTAAGCTGCTAAGTTGAGTCTTTGGGGGCCCGGGTGCCGTGTCTTCCCTCAGTCCTGTGACATGTTGTATGAGCGGCGCAGTTTCCTGGAGGGGAGACAGACAACCTCATTGGATGGGAGAACCATGGCTGTCGAGCACACATTGGCGCTACCAGGATCAGCGTGACTTGTTCCTGGTGCAGCTTGTGTACTATCCTGTTGAGAAGGAAAATCGGGGGGGTGGAAGGGAGAGCATAGGCCAATCTCCAGGACTATGTTATACAAAGACCATTCCCTTTGGATCGTTTGAGGGTACATGGAGGCATAATCTGGGCATTGGGCAGTTGTGAACAAATCGATGTCTGGAGGACCCCATTCTGCAAAGACATTGAGTATAATATGTTCTTGCAAGCGTCATTCGTGTTCTACGGGTAGGTGCAAGTCTCTACTAAGCACATCTGACAGAAGATTGCGTTTCCTGGAACATGCTGTGGTAGTAGGAACATGTGGGGTTTGAGTGCCCACTTCCGAATTTTTTATGACATTTGGGATAGCCCTGGAGAGTGAGTGCCCCCTGCTCAGTCAGATAGTACATGGCTGTGGTGCTGTCTTTGAGGACAATAACCGTCTTCCCCTGTAAATGTGTTTTTAATGCTTTCACAGCTTTAAACACTGCCAGTAGTTCCAACAGATTGATATGTTTGGAAGCTACGGATTGAGACCACATACCGTGCACCGTCTGTTCTAGAAGGTGTGCTCTCCATCCTGCCAGGAATAAGTGTGGTGAGAGTGGCTTCTACTGCGGTGGTGGTAATGGATTTCCCCTTCAGAAGGTTTTCCTTTGTCCACCACTGCAGATACTGAAGGCACCATTGGCTCGAGAGCCATGCCTGCATGGGGTGCATGCACAGATGGGCGTGTGGAACCAGGAAGATGCAGGATGCCATCATCCCCAGTAGTCACATAGCTTTGCATAAGGTTATCTGGTGACTGTCTACATAGTGAGGGATCTAGAACATGTTTTGAACCCTCTCATGGGAGGGCAAGACGAAAGAGTCTTCTGCCTGAATTAGTACCACCAGAAACTGTGACTTTACTGGGGACCAGACGTCACTTTCTCGTTGATTGAGAATCCCAGATTGAAAAGGCAAACTATTGACTTTTGGGTGTTCTCTGGGCATGTTCCAAATGAGTCTCTGGTTATGAGCCAATCGTCGAGATAAGGAAACACTGGGATTGACTGCCTGCGCAGGTCAGCAGCTGCACCGCTAGTACCTTTACTTGGGGCTGAGGCAATGCTAAAGGGGAGCACCCTGAACTGATAGTGAGCGTTTTCCATCTGGAGCCTGCAGTACTTTGAGCGTTGGCAATATTTAAATATGAAAGTATGCATCTTTCATATCCAATGTGGCCATGTTATCCCCTGCTGCAACAGTGGGATTACTTCCTGAAAAGTTGTCATCCTGAAATTCTAAGGCTTGACATATTTGTTTGCAGGACGCAGATCTAAAACGGAGCGCATGGTTAAATCCTATTGGGTACAAGTATAATGAATCAATACCCTCTTTTACCTGAAGATGTGGCATGACCTCAATCGCTCCCTTTTCTAGAATGATCTGGACCTCTTTTAGCAGGATTTGCAGATGCTCTGTCAACAGTCTGCTCTTAGGTGGATGGTAGCAGAGATGTGGTTGAAGGTAATGTATGCGGTTCCCGTGATCCCCTCCCTTGCGTGGGTGAAAGATGTTACACGTCCCCCGACATGGGAGGGGACCCGTACTGCTGAGTCATTTGCTTGTTGGGGTGGGGAAGCCTCTGGCTTGTACCCTTCCTGCATCGAAATCCCTGCTGTTGTGGGGACTGGAAGCCGCTGGAGGTACCTTGACCATAAAACCAAGGGCTCCTCCTGACCCATACTGCCAATGGGTTGGAACGGGAGGATGACTGCACGCTAAAGGACCGGTGGGTATCAAACACCCCTCACTGGACAAAGGGCTTGGCTGAGATCGGTTTAAGTGATTTGAGAGTCTCGTGCACTTATTTTTTAGCAGTTTCCAGGGCATCATCGACCGCTTTACCAAAAATAGCAGTATCTTCCACGGGCTTATTGATGAAGGAAGCCTGAGTCTCTGGCTTAAATCCTGAATTTATGTGCCAGGTGTTGTACTGCAGAAGAGTCCCTTGTGCCAGGCTTTTCCCCGCTGTTTAAGCTGAATCCAGAGTGTTTTTCAGAATATTGTGCGACTTGGCGTCCATCAGCGACCAAAGCTAGAAGTTTGGTGCGGGCTAGTTCCAGGATGTTCTGAAGGCCCTCCTGTATGAGTACCCATTATACATCGTTATAGCTCGTAAGGAGCTTGGTGTTATTGGCGATTCGGTTACAAAGATCAGCAGAGCTGGTGACACGTTTTCCAAGAGCATACAGCTTTTTGCAATCCTTGTCTGGAGGAGACTGACGAAGATAGAGGTACTCCTGCTTGTTTCTTGGTGGTTGTAAGACCAGGGAGTCCAGGACAGCGTGGCCTCCGACAGAGATAGGGTCTCAGGGCACCGGACAGAACATGTTTTCAATTTGAAGGTTGACTGTCTGAGTGAGCGTGGGTGTCCGCATGAAGGGAGCCAGGCGTTTCTTCAAGTTCAAGAGCGGAACGCCTGGCTGAATGGTACCATCTCCTTAAGGATATCCTCCAAGGAGTCTCAATCATGTACGGCTTCTTGGGTGAGGATTTTTAAGTTGTCAGCCGCCCTCTTGAGAAAGTTATTAAAACGCATTTGGTTGGCGATGGGTGACGAGTCCCTGGGTTGAATGGGAGGAAAGTCCAAAAAGATGCCAAGGTCATGTGAAGGGGTAGTGTGGCAAGTGCCCCGATCATCAGCGGGATCCCGGTCTGTGTCTTGAGACATGGGGTCCTGAGATACCTGACCTGGATCAGGGACAGATATCCTTGTCATCCTGGTCGTTCACGAACACATCTACAGGAGGTTCCTGTGGAGGTTGTTCATCCGGGGATGCAAATTGTGCACCTGGTGAAAGGCGCCTCTGGGACTTGAGTGGAATATACAAGAAACCACAGGCCTGTGTCTCTTGAGTATATCATCAAACTGGCCCGTAGTTGATAAACTTGCCCATTTTATCCATACATGCCACAAATGTTTTAGTCCACCCAGAGGAGGTGGACACATCAGTGGGAGGGAAGGGATGGGCAGCTGGAAAAGGATCCTGCTCCAGTGCCTTGAAAAGAGGGGTAAAGACTGGAGAATACCCCTCGGGTAAATGGGAGGCCTTTTTAGGGCTAGAACCCAGTAAACTGGCTTTAGAGACCTTCTCCTGAAGCTTGGGGAGCATCTTAGAAGAATGGGCCAGTTTTAGCACATATTTCAACTCTACCACATCGGGGCCAAAGATTTAATGGAAGCACCCGCAGGAGAGGTTTAGTAGGCCCCGTCTAAAGTTGACACAGGCTTGCGGGCAGCTAAGGCTTTCTCGGTGGATCTGTCGAGGAAAGTATAGGTGTGTGTGTGTTTAGGTGTAAGTGTGGTGTGTGTGCCCTTGTCGCCAGGGTGTGATCTCCCCATCGCACTGCCTGCGGCATGCTTGTCGGGGACGGACTTGCAGGAATGAGAAGTCTACGGCTTCCGAATCAGAGGCGTGGCTGCCGGATGAATCCTCGTCCGATTTGACAGCGGCGGTGAGGGACTTTGCAACACTGCTCATGATCACGAGGGAGGCACCTATTGCACTGGCGATGGGCATCTTTCCAGAGAAATTTGCTGTTATAAGATGGGCAGAATTTAAACGTTGTTCGCTCCATAACGGAGAGAAACAGCAGCCAGATTGAAGGAAAAAGAGGAGGGGCAAAGAAGAGGCGTTGTGAGGAGAACGTCTAACAAAACAGGTCCCACTCTCCCTAGTGTGAGGCTGGGCTGGCGGGACAAGGCCACAAGGTAATCAGTCGCAACTCGTTGGTAGAAGGACCGTCAACGAGGCAGGATCAGTTGGCAAGTAGCCGTCGGAGCAGCCATCAAGGAAATTAAGCACAACCCGCTTAAAAGTAGACAAAGCAATATAAACTCTATACAAGCGCCGCATGTGCGACCGACTAGATCGGAGTAATGCGACTGACTAGCTAGGAGGAAAAAAACAATCTTGTGGGACCTCAATGTGTGAACGATTTTGGGTACACAGCACATAACGTTAGGGATAGTGTTACAGTCACGCCCATGTCGACGCCCCTTTTCGATCTTCGAAAGAAAGATGCAATACTCTGCAATAACCACAAGATGTTGGACAATATGCACAGCATGTGATTCTAAGCAGATTTACAAGCATCAGAAACAAATTAACTCAGTGCGGTTAAAGATTAGCAACGACCATAGAGAAAACATTCATGAATAACCTCAAAGTTGGATTCAGTTCAAATGTAAGACATTTGTAGCAATAGCATTGCTTTTTCAGCATGAAACTGAAAAACTGAAATTCATCCTTCTCAATGAAATTAAGTGAGTAATTGTTCAAATTTCAACAGACCCTAGCCAACTGTCTTAACTGCATGGTCTCCAGTATTTCAGCATGCATAGTCATGTGAAAAACCTCAACAAGCAGAAATGGTTCTGAAAAGACAGAACGAGCAGTTGTCTGATCCTTCCTTTTTTTTTTCTAGGGTTAATGCGCTAACTGGTGGGCCCACAGCATTGCTCCTAACAAAGATTTTGACTATCACCCATGAACTGCACGGATGACCTTTGCAATTATTTAGGCGCTGCAGCAAAAGGTGGTGCATTAAGGGCAAGTCCATCCTTGATTTTTAACAGTGTTTTTGTTTATTTGCTTGCCAAAAAAAGGGAAAATACCAAATCTGCCCCCTCTGCCCCATTTCGGTTAGATGCACCTTGAGCAACAGAAGAGAAAGCTACACCCCAATGAAAAGTCCATCTGATTTATACCCATAAGTAGAAAAATCACGCGTTAGATGGATGAATAGCTCTGCATGTAGTTTGTGCCTCTAATGAAACAGAAGGACAACGGTTTGTAACTATGCTATGATAAGACAGCCTCGTCCTGCCCAGGTCACAAAACGAGTACCACAACTGTGGTTAATACTGGTAAC
This sequence comes from Ambystoma mexicanum, assembly GCF_040938575.1. Taxonomy (NCBI): domain Eukaryota; kingdom Metazoa; phylum Chordata; class Amphibia; order Caudata; family Ambystomatidae; genus Ambystoma; species Ambystoma mexicanum. Next base: position 648,467,839 of record NC_090923.1, read on the forward strand.
TAAGAGCTGTTATCAAGCGCTCCGACTCAAGGAAACACTGGTATGTGGCACTATACAAAACACTGCACACTTTATTGGATAGCACTAAAAACACAGAACCTCGGTTCTTCGACAGGTCTCCTGCAAGCTGTAAATGTGAGGTAAGGCGAATATGCAGGTTTCAGTGGATTGGTAGAGTTAGTGCCAAGCAATTGAACTATTACAACAGGCATTTTACATGCATTGTAAGACTTGATCCACTTGTGAGGTTTTCATATTAAATGTAAATGGTAAATAATAACATCTCGGCTCGAATATCAGAATGAGGACAAATGTTCTTAACCAAGCGTTTTACAGAGATGAACAAAATACTTCGCCATGGTAACGTTCTTTCGACTGATGTTCCTCCCACGTATTCATCATTTTATGATATCTCCGAATGCAGCTTTAGCTGCTCCGACCCAAAATTTGCAGCAGGGGGCACAGCGCGTCTATGCCCGTCGACTCAATGTCCCTCGAGTGCCTTGGTCTTGGTGTCGACATTATCCATGTTATATAGCGAGTGCAGTGACCATACTGCGGGGTAGGCTAGGAGGGGCGATTAGGAATACATGGGAGGAACATCCAGTCGAAAGAAGTTTACCATGGGTAAGTCCCTTATTCTTCGAATGGATTGTGTTCTCCCATGTATTCCTCATTTTATGATAAACTCCCAAAACATCATGTTCTTTTGGAGGAGGGAGTCAGAATGTACAGTTTCCAATTAGAATTTAGGAGTTACTTATTGGTCTGTGTGTACATAATCTAACGCTGCCTTCCCAAAAAACACCTTCCCGGCCTGAGGAAGAGTCCAGACTATAATGCTTGGTGAAAGTGTGGACTGAGTACCATGTTGGAGCCGCGCAAATATCCTACATTGGTATTCCTCTAAGGCAGAGGAAGTAGCCATGCCCCTGGTCGAATACGCTCCGAGACCCTAAGGAGGATCTTCTCCAAATAGCCTGTAGCATTCCGTGATTCCTAGGATGATCCACCTAGATAATGTTTGCTTTGAGATCACCATACCCAATTTATGGCCTGTGAAACCAACAAAAAGTAGATTGTCTTGTCTTAGTTTAGACATTCTGGAAATATAGAAACAAAGTGCACATCTTGGGTCAAGCCTGTGTAGCCGCTCCTCTTCCTTTCCAGGATGTGGTTGGGGACAGAAAGAAAGAAGAATTATTTTTCGAGTTAAATGAAACCCAAGAAAATGTTTGGTAGAAAGGTAGGTTTAACCATCCTTAAAGAAGATTGTGTAAGGAGGCTTGCAGGACATGGCTTGATGTTCACTCACCCTATGGGCTGATGTAAGAGCCACACAAAGGATGGTCATTAAGCTTAACAATCTTAAAGGACAGGAGCGGATAGGCTCGAATGGAACACAAATTAGGAATTTCAGAACTAGGTTGAGATCCCAAACCGGGACTTGAAAAGGGACCGGAGGAAAAACATTTGTCAATCCTTTCAAAAACTGTATAACCAGTGGAATCTTGAAGAAAGATGCATCTTTATAGAAGAGCTTTAAAACAGATAGCACTGCCAGATACCCTTTAATTGTACCAACCTGGAGCCCCAGATTGGCCAGGTGTAACAAGAATGATAACACCATAGGTTTACTGCATGTAAAAGAGTTCACATTTTTAATCCCTGCACCAGCGGCAGAATTTGTTCCAACGGCAGCGGTATAAGGATTTCGTTGCTGGCCTTCAGGCTAAAAGTAAAATCTCCATTATGTTGTCTGGGAGTTGCCAATCCTTTGATCTCAACCTCTCAAACCATGCGTGAAGGTTGAGAGTCTGGACCTCTCGATGGAGAAGCCGACCCTACTCTCGCGAGAGAAGGGCCTCTCTTTGTGGAAGACGTATAGGGAGGGCAGATGCACATGTCCAGAAGGTCCAAGTACCAGGTCCTCCTGGCCCAATCTGGAGCAATTAGGATCATGGATTTCTCAAACTGTCTCAACCTCCTTATTACATGAGGAATGATGGGGACTAGAGGAAACATACAGGAGCGGAAACTTCCAATCCAATACAAACGCATCTCCTAGAACTCCTCTGAGCAGTACAGTTCTCACTTCCAGTTGACACAGGTCGCGAAAAGATCCATTTGAGGGGCTCCCCAAAGGGTGAAGATCTCTTCAAGGACTTCCTGAGCTAGTTCCCGCTCGTGAGAGACTGCTCTGCCTGCCTGCTCAGAGCGTCCGCCGTCGTATTCTCCTCACCGGCAAGGTGAACTGTTCACAGCGAGATTCCTTCTTGAATTGGCCAGAACCAGAGCTGCCTTGCTTCGCTACACAGTGGTAGTGACCCTACACCTGCGCTATGGTTGAGGTAGTACATGGACCCTGTGTTGTTCGCCATTATCAGGACATTCTTTCCCTGTACAGAGGGGAGAAAGGCCTTCAGCGCTAGACTGATTGCACTCAGCTGCGAAAGGTTGATCTTTAGTTTGGACTCCCATGGAGACCAAAGACTGTAGATTGTCAGATTGTTGGCCTGGGCTCCCCACCCCGTAAGGCGTACACCACTACGGTCATCTCCGGCAATGGTTGCCAAAAAGGGTCTCCTGACAAAATGTTGTCCTCGCAGGCCTACCACAGAGGGTCCTGTGCGACTCTGCTCGAAACCTGAAGGCGAGCTGCCATCCTGCCTGAGAATTGAGACCATTATGTCCTGAGAGCCCATTGAAGGGATCTCATTCTCAGGTGGCCGTTTGGCACCAGGAAAATGCAGGATGCTATGAGGCCGAGCAACCTCAAAAATAAAATCAAAGGCCGGAAGACGCTGGGCACTCTGGAAACTGATGACCATCTGCAGAATATTTTGAGCCCTGACCTCGGGTGGTGAAGCATTTCTCAAGGAAGTGTCTAGGACAGCTACGATGAATTGGAGCCTTTGAGATGGTATCATCATGAGGGACTTCTTGAAGTTGAGGGAAAAGCCCAGTTTGTGAAGGACAGATTCACCGACACCAACGGCATCAACTTGGTGAAAAAACCTCGGGGTGAAGGTCAGCCCAAATTGCAGAACTCGAAACTGATCAGGAAAACCGCCAATGGCGAACCTCGGGTACTTTGCGTTTGTGAGGGATTGGCACATGAAAGTAAGCACCCTGAAGTTCCAATGATACCATCCAGTCCTCAAGCCGGAGGGCCTGAAGGATCTGAGATGGGGTAACCATCTTGAACTTGTCCTTCCTGAGGAACAAGTTCAAGCATCTCAAGTCCAAGATGGGTCTCAGACCCCCCCCCCCCGTCCTTCTTGGGCATTAGAAAGTAAGGGGAGTACCAACCCTCGTTCCTCTCCACTACAGGTACCGGTTCTATAGCACCTTTCTCCAGCAGGGCCTGGTGGATGATCCTGAGGCTTCTTTATAAAGGGAAAGCAGTAACCCTGGGCAACTGTTTCCAATGCCCATGCATCTGAAGTAATACCCTGCCATTCTTTCAGATGCTGTGAGAGTCTGCCTCCCGTCTGGATTTTATGGAGTAAGGCCCGAGAGGTTTTGAAGCGGCTGAGGGTAAAGCAGTTAATGCCTGGACGGTTTTAGCAACTCTTCCCCATCACCACGGGGACTCTTGTCTGACCTCTTTGATTCGACAGTCCTCACCCGCTTTCAACTGAGTAATAGTGAAAGCACCTGTGCTCCAAGCTGTACCAGTGGGGTGAGATGGTTGTGGCTGTCTGATTGCAGCGCCAAAGGGATTTGGCTGCTGCTTTGGAGGTCTGCGGCTTTGCCAGGCTCTCGGCAGCCTTGCTGCCAAATAAATGTGTGCCATCAAAGGGCATGTGAAGTCTAGACAGCACATCTGAAGCAAAATCAGACTCTCAACCAGGCAAATCTGCGCATTACAGTCGAGATCAGTCTGGAGGAACTTGCACTTTGAACCGTAGTGACTAACTTACTCCTAGTCCATAGTCCCCTTTCCTCCATACTGTATGGGCGTCCCTCGCTAGGGATGGAAAAAGCGTAACAGAAAAAAACTGGCTTCCCCTTTTAATTTAGAGGTGCGGCCCTGGGAGCATGTGCTCCGTGACACCGCCTACCGACACAACCACTCAGTCCCCTTTGATGCGTCGATAATTTACCAGGTTACTCACCGTAGTGACCACCTTACTCCTAGTCCATAGTGCCCTTTGCATACTTGTGTGACATCTCTCCGTCCTGTGGGACGGGACCGGAGCACTTTGTAAAAAGCATCCACATTTTTTTCAAAAGTGGTTCTCTCTCTTTCCAGCGCAGGGCCCGGGACGCGGCCGTAACCCGCCCACCTTGGCTCTTCCCCGTGCATCGTCCATCAGTCCTTTTCTATCGCCGGGTCAAAGACCCATTAGCAATAACAGAGGAACCTTATTAGAAGGGACGGCGGGCGGGTGTATGGAGGCAAGGGGACTTTGGACTAGGAGTAAGGTGGTCACTATGGAGAGTAACCTGGTAATACTCCTACGTCCCGTCCACTTTCCTCCCTACTTGTGGGAGATTCCCAAGCACTCCTAACAGGAACTACGGGTGGATGGAAATACCCCTTACTGAAACAGGTTCTTCAGCACAGCCTGACCAAACTGAGCGTCAGCTCTTGAGCTCATGTCGAGACAGTAATGCTTACAGAAAGCAAATGGGGAGGCCCAAGTAGCTGCCCTAGCGATGGACTCCCAGGGGACATATTTCTGAAAAGCAACCGCGGCTGCCTTGCCCCGCACCAGGTGTGCATGGATACCCTTAGGAGGCTTCAGCCCTTGGACGGTGAAAGACTGATGCAGGCGGCGATCCACCTAGAAATAGTTGCCTTAGACGCCAGCTTGCCCTGAGGGTTACCGAAGGTCACAAAAAGTTGAGAACTCCTAAACTCAGAAGTCCTGTCCAGGTAGAACTTAAGAGCTCTTCGGACATCAAGACAGTGTAGAACCCCTTCAGCCTCTGAAGCAGGGTTCTGAAAAAAGACCGGAATGAAGATCGACTGATTCAGATGGAATTCGGTCACTACCTTCGGTAAAAAAGCCGGGTTTGTCCGAAGGACTACCTTGTCCTTGTGACAGACCAAGAAAGGATGCTCCACCGACAATGACTGGAGCTCACTCACTCTCCTCACTGACGTAACGGCAACCAGAAAGGACACTTTCCAAGACAAGTACTTGAGGTCTACCGTAGCCATTGGTTCAAAGGGTTTATGGCACAGCGCCGTCAGGACTACATTTAGATCCCATGGCGGTGTGGATTACGAACCGGAGGGTAGAGGCGTGTCAAGCCAGCAAAATGATATATGATATGATATGATATATGATATGGCATTTGTAACACGCCTATACACAGGTGTTTCAAGGCGCGACGAGGCAGGGAGGGGGAGGAACAAGGGGAGACAGACAACGATCCTACTAGGCCAGGTGTCATTCAGATCGCGCAAGTGCAGGGGTGGGGGAGGGGTAAAAGTGCAAGGGGAGGGGGGGGGGTGCAGTACAAGGTAAGTGGCGTAAAGTAATAAATAAATAGGGCCAGCTGGTGGCAAGTGCAAGGTAAGTGCAGAACAAGTGCTGGAAAGGGGGGGGCTGTAGGGATACAGAGACAGTCCCGCAGTGCAGAGGGGATTCCAGGGCATCAGTGCAAGTGGAGAGTGGCTGGGCCCAGGACCGAGGCCGTTAAGAGTGGTCCAGTTGCAGAATCAGTGCAGTTTCAGTGAAGAATATTAGCTGTTCAGCAGGGGAGAGGGAGAGAGAAAGCAGAAGCAAAGAGGAAGGTTTTGAGGTGCTTCCGGAACCGGAGATGGTTCTCCTCAAGTTTCAGGGAGGCAGGAAGGCTGTTCCAGAGGGAGGCCCCTGCCGCGGAGAGAGATCTACCCCCAGCTCGTTGCTTCGAGAAGCGGCTGACCCTGAGGGAGTTGGAGGCAGATGAGCGAAGGGCTCGGGAAGGAAGATATTTGGGAAGAGAGAGTTGAAGGTATTTAGGACCAAGGCCCCAGAAGGCCTTGTGGACAATGCAGAGGGTTTTGAACTTTATCCTCGCAGCCACTGGGAGCCAGTGTAGAGATTTCAGTCCTGGAGAGATACGGTCCCTGGGCTTGAGGCCAAGGACAAGTCTCGCAGTTCTGTTCTGGATGAGTTGCAGAGGGCGGAGAGTGGAGGCAGGCAGATTAAGATAGAGGCAGTTACAGTAATCCAGCTTCGAGAGAACCAGGGCTCGGGAGACAGTGAGCTTCTGGGGGAAGGAGAGGAAGGGAAGAATACCTCTGAGGAGGTGCAGCTGGTAGTATGACTTCTTAGCGACGTCAGAAATATGAGGAGAGAAGGAGAGTGTGGAGTCGAAGATGACCCCAAGGTTTTTTGCATTGCAGGTAGGAGCAGGGAGGGGGCCAAGAGAGGCAGGCCAGAGAGCTGCAGGGAACGAGGGAGTGGGTGTACCGATGAGTAGAATCTCAGTCTTACTGGCATTAAGGCAGAGGTCATTGGCGGCACACCATTCCTGGATAGCAGCCAGACAGTCAGAGATGAGGGAAGGAGAGGGGGAGGCTGAGGGTATCCTGAAAATGAGCTGGGTATCGTCCGCATAGCACTGGAAATTAGAGCAGAGAGCGGCGATGCGGTGGGCAAGGAGTGTCAGATACTGGTTGAATAGCCAGGGAGAGAGAATTAGATCCCTGGGGGACACCACAGGTGGAGAAAAAGATGTCGGAGAGGAAGGACCCCAGTTGGACCTAGGAGGGTCGATTTGAAAGGAAAGAGGTCAGCCACGCCAGAGCCTGACCAGTGATACCCAGTTTTTCACGGAGACGGTTGAGCAGGATGGCATGGTTGACAGTGTCAAAGGCAGAGGAGAGATCGAGCAGAATGAGAACACACGGAGTGTTGGAATCGAGGTTCAAGAGCAGGTCTTCACGGATGTTCAGGAGAGCAGTTTCCGTGCTTCTGGCAGCTCTGAAACCAGATTGATGGTCATGAAGACTACCAACAGATTCAGCATGGAGGTTAAGCTGGGAGATGGCCAGTTTCTCCAGGAGCTTGCCCAGGAAGGGAGTGATGGAGATAGGGCGATAGTTAGCCTGGCAGGAGGGGTCGGAAGAGGGTTTCTTGAGAAGAGGGTCCACAAGGGAGTGCTTGAGGGGGGAACGGAAGACTCCAGAGGCGAAGGAGTGGTTGCAAAAGTCAGCCAGGGCAGGAGCCAGGGAGTCGATGTGGTCCTTGATAGTTTTGGAGGAACAGGGGTGAACCTGTTTAGACAAGACTTTCATAGATCGGACTTGTCTGGAAACCTCGTCAGCAGAGAAAAGTGGAAAGGCAGAGAAAGAAGGGAGGAGGGGTGACTGCAGAAGGGCCAGAGGAAGAGCCTGGAAGGGAGGGAGGGAGGTGAAAGGAGGAGAGCGAGGACAGGATGTCCTGAGTTTTAGAGATGAAGTGAGAGGCCAATGCAGTGCAGAGGGCCTGGGAGGGGACAGGAGAGGTAGAGACTGCAGCAGGGTTGGCCAGCTCCTTGCAGATTTTAAAGAGTTTGGCGGAGTTGTTGGATGCCGCAAAGAGATGCGGGCTTGGATAAGGGCTCTCTTCTTGGTGAGAACGGAGAGCCGATACTGCCTTTGGAGCAGGCGGCAGGCCAGTTTGTCAGAGGATGAAAATGCCTCCTCACCACTGGGTTAGAGAATAAGAACAAAGGTCTGTAGAAAGGTAAGCGGAAACCGCTGAGAGATAAGTCCTGCATGACAGAACATGAACCCCTGACTCTGCTAGGGAGGACACGAAGGACAACACCGTGTCAATCGTGGCCACCCTCGGATCCAACTTCTTCTCCAAACACCAATAACAGAACCTGAGCCATTTACTCCTGTATTGAGATCTGGTCGAGGGTTTCCTGGCTGCCTGGATAATGTGCATGTTATCCGCAGACAAACTCAGATGCTCTAAAGACTTGAACTCGGGCACCATGCCGCCAAGCTGAGCGATTGTGGGGAGGGGTGCCACATCTGTTGATCCCCCTGGTGAAGAAGATCGGGAGTTACTGGTAACCTGATCGGCTGAGACACCGACAGGTGTTGAAGTTCTGAGAACCAAAACCTGGCCGGCCACCACGGAGCTATCAGTAGAAGGGAACAGTTCACAGAGTTCTTCAACTTCCAAATTGCACGGTGAACTAGAGGCAGAGGCGGGAAGGCGAAAGCTCTCATGTGCCACGGAATCTCGAGAGCATCCCCCAGAGAGGAGGCTCCCAGCCCCCCTCTGGAGGTATACTGAGGAATTTTCTTGTTCACCGCCGTGGCGAAGAGGTCCACCTCTGGTGTGCCCCAACGCGAGAAAATCCATGATAGGACATCCGCCTACAACTCCCACTCGTAGCGGACCACTGTCGGCCGGCTGAGGGCATCCGCTGTGACATTCAGCTGGTCCGGGATGTGCACTGCAAGCAGCCAGACACCATGAAGCACGGCCCACTCCCAAATCTGGAGGACAGGTCCACGAGGGACAGGTGGGGGAACGGAGACTTTGTTCCCCCTTGCTTGTTTATGTAATACATTGAAACCACGTTGTCTGTTCTTATGCAGACCACCTTGTTGACAATGAGCGGTCTGAACACCCTGAGCGCCAGAGAGATCGGCAGAAGCTCCAAATGATTTATGTGTAGGAGCTTGTCCTGAGGCGACCAGAGGTCCGAGACCTGAAGATGATCTAACGTCACACCCCACCCCAAAAGGGAGGAGTCCGTCGTGATCGTCACCATGGGGGCTGGGTCCTGAAACCCTGTGCCCACCGAAAGGTTGCTGAGAGATGACCACCAGTCCAGGTCCACTCATGGAATCCAGAATCATTATCCGCATGGAATCCGGATCCACTGCCTGATGCCATGAATTCCGAAGGGCCACCTCGGTCCGTCTCATTTTGAGACGAGCAAGAGGAAGAGCCAGTACACACGAGGCCCAGAAGCCTCTGGAACCACCAGGCCGACATGCTCTCCGACTGCGCAAACATCTGACACGTGGCCAACAGATCCGCCATTCTGTCCCCGGTCAGATGCACCCTGCAGTCGATCGTGTTCCAACGAAAACCCAGGAAGTTCAGGTCCTGTGAGACCGTCATGGAGGATTTCCGCCAGTTCACCGACAGCCCGGGATGGAAGAGGAGCTGAAGGAGAGACTGGAGGGTGCCCGCTGCTGCCAACGGGCAAGGGCTGCGTAAGAGCCAATCGTCCAAATAAGGGTACACATGGATACCCTGGAGACGAAGATAGGCTGCAATCACCGACATCATCTTCGTGAAGACACGCAGCGCCGAGCTGAGGCCAAAAGGAAGCACCCGAAACTGGAAGTGCTCCTCTCCCAAAGAGAAACGGAGGTATCTCCTGTGTGGATTCCAAACCAGGCTATGCATGTACGCATCCTGAAGATCCACCACGCTGAGCCAATCGCCCATCTGCAAAGAGGAGCATATCTGGCCGGGCGTGATCATCTTGAATTTCTCTTGGGGTAGGAAAAGATGAACTGGGAAAGGTCTAGGATGGTGTGCAGGCCAGCCTGGTTGGGTTTGGGCACCGTAAACAGCTGGGAGTAGAAGCCCTCCCCTCGCTCCCCAAGGGGAACGGGTTCCACAGCTTTGAGGTCCAAAAGTTTCTGAACCTTGGCCTTGAGGGAGGGTGAGCCAGACAGCTGAAAAGGATGGTTGAGGGGTATGGTAGGGGGTAAAGGTAAGCGGAAGCCCGCTCGAGCGACTGACACGACCCATCTGTCTTCTGTGATGGTCTGCCACGCCTCCCAATGAGACGCAATGCATCCTCCCACCGGGGTCTCGTGCGAGCGCAGAACACCCTCATTTGGCAGGCTTATCGGTGGCGGTGCCACCTGAACCGGATGAGGAGGCTGAGGAGCGGGAGAAAAACCGCATACGCTGTTGTCTACGGCGGTTATTCCCCGCAGGAGTGTCCACTCTGAGATTTGCGTTCGAGTAAGCCCCTAAAACCAGAGGAAGGTCGACTTTGCGACAACGGTCTCTGGGATTTGAAAGGAGCTTTAACCATAACAGACAATGATTGAGCCGTCTGAGTGCTATACTTGGTTTTGGTGAGCTCCACATCAGTAGAAGAATGAAAAAGCTCCTTACAATCGAATGGAAGGTCCAACACCTTGTCTTGCACTTCCTTAGAAAATTTAGTGGCATGCAGCCACGCCTGCCATGAGGTATCAACCCCAAGCATCAGGCCCCGAGCCGAGGTGTCTACGTGATGAGCCGCAGCCTCCAGGAGATCCTGGCCCAATACCCTGGCATCGGAAAGGCCTCCTTTGAAGTCATCCAACTTGTCGACCGGGATGTGCTCCTCAAACTCCGACAGACCTGTCCACATCTGCATGTTAGCTCCCACCAATATCCATTCGGCGTTGGCCTGCCTGAGCTGCAAGGCCAAGTTGGCGAAGATTTTCCTCCCGAGGGAGTCGAGGAGCTTGTCCTCCTTTCCCAGAACCTGAGTAGCCGTCGTGGAAGAGGATGCTGCAGGCCTGGACTGCAAAGTGGCCGCAGCCAACACAGTGGAGGAGGGAGGCGGACAAGACGACAGGGCCACCTCTTTCGAAGAATCCAGCCTGTACCTCGCGTCAATCTTTTTATTGACAAAAAGATTGAGTGTGGCTTTTCCCAGACTCTTCGGACCTCGGCCAGAACGTCCTTCTGCAGGAACAGGCCGGTACATTCCAAGGGAGACAGGGTGAACGCCCCAGAAAGCGCGCCCTCCTGCGGAGCGGGTGCCTCGGGCACCAGAACATCTAAGAAACTCATCATGTCCAGTACCCAGTCATGAAAGGCTCTGATAGAGCGGGGAAGGTCCTCGTTGTCCTGATCGCCTTGAGGGTCATCTGACAGGTCAGGATCCTGATGAGCCGTGTCAGGGTCTGCCTTGTCCACCGGGGACAATGGAGGCAAAGGTGGGACAGCAGGGGGACACCACAGGCAAGGGAGGCGCCGGCAGAACCACCGGAGGAACAGGTGGAGCCGGAGGCGCTGGTGGACATATCTCCTTGAAAAGCCCTTTGAAATATTCCCTCATGGGGTCGGTGCGCATAAGTGCTTGAAATTTACCGAAAAAGGCATCAAAGGAGATTGTTTCGGGACCTGTGGAGGTCTCTCGTGAGGTGGGCAAATCCAGGGACGTAACGGGGAAGGGTGCCACACCGGCCCCTCCACCGAGGTATCCACACCAATCAAAGGAGCCGCTCCTGCGGGCAACAAAACATTGTGCGGAAGAGGCATCCGGGTGTTCCAATCATAAACCGGCCGGGTAAGGATGCGCACAAGGGACCTTAGGTTCATCCAAGAGACCGAGCCCTACACCTGAGGCCGATGGCATAGTTGTAGGGATAGCACCTAAAATGGCCGCCGTGGTCGTGGCGGGAAGGGGCGCCATTTTGTCCTCATCTGAGGGGAACTGCGGCACGTGAGGAAGTGAGGCAGGGGTCCCCTTCGATGGATCAAGGGTCTTAATCTTAGCCTTAAGGAACAAGTTACTTACCTGTAACTGTTGTTCTCCAGCATGGGTCTGGCATGGATTCACATGCTCGTGAATATTCCCCGTCGTCAGGCCGGGAATCCTCGGTAAAGAAAAAATCAGTATCAGTTTCGTTTCTGATCTGTCTTTCTTAGTAATAACCAATCTGCCCCCAGCCAATGACTGCCCTCTCCCTAAGCCCTGCCTCTAGCAGCCATCCTCAGATTTGGTAGCACGCCAAGTGGCAGTATTACCAAGTGAAGAGCCGCAGAGGGGTAGGTGGGAGGGTTCGCATGTGAATCCATGCCAGACCCATGCTGGAGAACAACAGTTACAGATAAGTAACTTGTTCCTTCTCCAGCATGGGGTCTGGCATGAATTCATATGCTCATGAATAAAAGAATACATAGCAGTATACACATGCACAACCACGGGAAGTGGCAACAGGCTCAACATTAAGCAATACAACAAATCAACATTAAGCATCTCTTACCTCCTCACCAGGCTCACCTTAAGCGAACAGGTTGCGCAGCACTGCTTGGCTGACCCTGGACTCCTCCCTGGAGTCCGGATCGACGCCGTAGAATCTTGTGCAGGTGTGCGTAGACCTCCACGTAGCAGCCCTGCAGATGTCCAGCAGGGGCACACCAGACAAGAACGCCGTGGTAGCAGCGATCGCTCTGGTCGAATGGGCTCTTGGACAGCCCGGCAGCAGTCGGTTTGCCAACCGGTGACAATGCATGATGCAGCCAGAGAGCCACCTGGAAATGGAAGTCTTCGAGAGAGCCTTCCCTTGATTCACAGACCCAAAGTTCACAAACAGTTGTGACGTCTTCCAAAAACTCTTTGTGCGGTCCACGTAGAACTTCAGCGCTCTAGCTACACCAGGCGATGAGACCCAAGGACGCCCATCCCGTAATCCTGGTATATCGGGAGCCATGGGTATCGGTATGGCTCCCGATATACCAGGGTATGGGGTATGGGTATGGCCGCCAGATGTATTTTTATGGAGGCGTGAGCCAGTCCAACTTTGGCCAGCGACAGTAGGTACGGCAGCACTTGAGGGGCCGTAATCCGCAGAGGGTTAATCTTCTGTGCACGGCACCAGACAGAGAACCTCTTCCATTTATGACCGTAGCACTTGAGGGTAGAGGATGCCCTGGCCTTTGCAAGAACCTCTCTGCAATCAGCCGGGATATCGTACCCTCCAAACTCTAGCGCTGCAGGAGCCAGGCCTCCAAGTTCAGCGACTGCGGATCGTCAGCTTGACTGGTGGGGACGTTGACAAGTCCAGAAGGTCCGGGAACCAGATCTGCCTCGGCCACGCCGGTGCGACGAGGATCATCCTGCACCTGGACTTCTTGAGCTGGTTGATGAGGCGGAGCAGCAACGGCAATGGAGGAAACGCGTATAGAAACAGGCCATCCCAGGGGAACGAGAAAGCATCGCCCATGCTCCTCGGCTGTGGGAACCTGCTGGCGAAGCTCTGGCACTTGGAGTTCGTCGCCGTCGCGAACAGGTCGATCTGGAGTTTGCCCCATCGTTGGATGAGTCGATCCACTTGATCCTGGCGCAGTTCCAACTCGTGGCACGAGCGCAGCTCCCTGCTAAGTGAGTCGGCGATGGTGTTTTTTATTCCTGCCAGGTGGAAGGGAACCAGAAACATCCCCTGGGCGACTGCCCAGTGCCACAGATCCTGGGCCTCCTTGGATAGGGCTGGGGATCTGGTGCCTCCTTGCTTCTTTATATAGAACATGGTGGTGGTGTTGTCGGTGAAGATCCTCACCACTTTGCCCTTGAGGGACGGTAGGAACGACTTGAGAGCCCAGAACACTGCTCAGAGCTCCAAAATGTTGATGTTGAGAGACGTATCATCTGGGAGCCAAAGGCCTCTTGCGTGCTGGTCTCCGGTGTGGGCCCCCCAACCCTCCAGAGAGGCGTCCGTTGTCACAGTCTCCTGAAATGCCGGGATTTGAAATTCTGTGTCTGTCGTAAGGTGAGCACGGATGCCCCACCTTGAGATTGCCCGACGGAACTCCTCGTCGAGGGATCCTGTCCTCGAAACAGCCCCTCGCCTGAAGCCAGCGGGCGTCGAGGAACTCCTGTAGCGGACGCATCCGAAGCCTGCAAAGGGGTACAAGATAGATGCATGAGGACATCATCCCGAGTAGGGACTTGATGGACCTCACCCTGGCCACGTCCGTGGCTAGCAGAAGCCGCACCTTGCCCAGGATGGTCTTGGTCCTCTCCGCCGAAGGGGAGGCCAATTGCCCCACTGTATCGAGCTTCGCTCCCAGAAACAGCGCTATCTGCGATGGGGCCAGGTGGGATTTGGGGTAGTTGATGGTGAACCCCAGCTCCGTGAGCAACCGGACAGTCCTCGCCGTGTGCTCGACGGCGAATTCCCTTGTCTTTGCCTGGATTAGCCAGTCGTCCAGGTAGGGGTAAACGTGGATCCATTGTAGGCGCAGCTGTGCCTCCACTGGTGCCAGGCACTTGGTGAAAACCCTGGGTGCCGACTTTAATCCGAACGGTAGGGCTCTAAATTGGTAGTGGCGTCCCTGAACCACGAACCTGAGGAACTTCGTGTGCCTTTTTAGAATAGGGATGTGGAAGTAAGCATCCTCCAGGTCCAAAGACGACAGGAAGTCGCCTTCCTCCAGTTGTCCCAGCACGTGCTGGAGGGCGACCATCCTGAATTTCTGTGCCTTGATGTACTTGTTTAAGCGGCGCAGGCCCAGGATGGGGCGCCAACCGCCTGTCTTCTTCCTGACGAGGAAGTACCTTGAGTACATTCCGGAGCTCCGAGCCATCTGGGGACGAGCTCGATGGCACCTTTCTTGAGCATCGCCCTTACCTCCAACAGCAGTTGAGGGACGTGATTTTCCTTCCTGGCCACGGGAGGAATGCAAGGGCACTTCTTTTGGAATTCCAGCGAGTGCCCATTGGCCAGGGTGTCCAACACCCAATGGTCGGTGGAGATGGACTCCCACACACCGACGAACTTCGTCCGCCGGCCTTCCACCTGGGTGCTTCGGTGGGGGCCCGACAACACGGGCAGGTCAGTCTTGCTTGGAGGCGGCCTTGGCCTCCTTGGCGACGACGGCAGGATCCCCCCCGTGCTTGCCGCGACCTCTGTAGGCCTCCTGGGAAGAGGAGCGGGACACCTGGCGGTAAGTGGAGGAGCCACCGCTGGAACCTTTGGAGGCACCTCGTCTGCCTCTGGAGCTCCGAAAGGACCGTCGCTGTTGAAGCACCCTTAGGGCTCGGGCCGTCTGAGTCGGTCTTGATGGCCTGTAGAGAATCGTCCACCGCCTTACCAAAGAGGTTGTTGCCGTTGAACGGCATGTTCGACACTCTGGTCTGGACGTCCTGGCGAAAGTCTGTCGCCTTGAGCCATCCTCGTCGTCCGAGGCAAACTCCGTTGCCCAGTTGGCGAAATCCGGTATCGGCAATGTCCGTTGCTACCGTTATGGCGTGATCCGACGCCACCTCGCCATCCTGCAGAATTTCTAGGGCCTCCGCCCTCTTGTCATCAGGTAGGAAGTCTAGCAGGGGAGCTCACTTGAACCAGAGCTCCCTGTCGTAGCGGGCCACGATTGCTAAGGCATTGGCCGCCTTAACCGTCGTCGCCGCCACCAACGAGATTTCTCGTCCCATGGAATCCAACTTCTTGCCCTCGCTGTCTGGCGGGGAAGTGGAAGTTGAAGCCGCCGCGCCCTCTGCCTTTTTCTTAGCCGCTGCCGAGACGAAAGAGTCCGGCGTGGGCTGGGCCCTGAGGCACAAGGGGGCGGCATCGGGGACTCAGTACTTCTTCTCGTACCTGTCCCTCTTGGCGGGTGTATAAGGATTTGATTGCCAACAAAATGGCCGCCGAGCTATCCTGTGGCTCGGGTAATGGCTGCGACGGACGGGATGGCCGTTCCACTGGGCCCTCTACGTCGCCATCGTCGATATCCTCGATCACGTCAGTAGGGGCCACCCCCTGGGATCGAACCCTCTCGAACCTCTCGTTGAGGCCTACGAACCTCTCCTTGAGGCCTATGCTCTTGTTGAGGCCTATGGACCTCTCGTTGAGGCCTTTCTCGGTTTCTACCAGTTCCTCCTCAGAGGCTGATTCCGAGTCTGTAATGGCCACCGGCCCCACCGCCCCCTCTTTTTCCGCCGGGGGCTTCACGGGGGTCTTAACGATGGGCTGGAAAGAGGATTCCCTCCGCGGTCGAAGGGATACTCTGGGCCCAGAGGCCGTTTCCACTGGCGTAGTCTCATCCGGCTTCACCAGGGTCGCAGTGACCACTTCGGCAGAGGCCTTTGCCGGATGGATCAAAGCCCTCACCACCTTAGGTGCGTCCTGGGCTTTCGCCTTGGGGGGAGGGTCAGCACCTCGCTCCCCCTTCCAGATCGACCGGGTCCGCTCCAGCGGCTTACCCGGGTTCTCGGACTTCCTCTTCCCCGAACCAGAGCGCTGGCTCGTGGTCGAACGTGCCGGGGAAGTAGCGCCCTGCCTGGCAGCCGAAGAGCCCGACCTTTCGGTGCTCCCGGACTTGCGGTGCTTGGCCTTCTGTTGGGCCCCCGTCGCCGGGGCGCCCTCACAGGACTTAGAAGCCTGCTCAGACCTTTTCTTCGCCTTCTCACCTGCTGTGCCCTTCTCCAGCCAGGCGGCGAGGCGGGAACGACGATCTTGTTTGTCCGTTCCGAAAGGTTCTTGCAGAACGCACAGTCCTTCTCCACGTGCGTCTTGTCCTCATGAAGAAAGTAGAGACAACGCGAGTGCTCGTCCTCCTTGAAAACGTTCTGCAATCCGCATCCAGGGCAGCACCTGAACAGCTTGGATCTGGGCGTTGAGCTTCCCTTGTCCTGGGCCATGTCCGTTGAGGTAGGCCGCAGATCTTCCGGAATCCTCCAAGAAGCATAAACTCGACGAAAACTTCACCCTTGAGGGGCGTAGAAGAATTCCGAAATGGCTACCCGTTGTTGGAAGTAGAAACGGTGGAGCTTGAGGCTCGAAATAAATCGAAAAAATGAGAAAATCTCCTGAAAAAGCGTGAAAACGCAGCAAAAAAACTCGAGAGCTAAACACGAGGACTCCCAACACTTGAGCATACGGTAAAAATCTGAGGATGGCTGCCAGAGGCGTGGCTTAGGGAGAGGGCAGTCATTGGCTGGGGGCAGTATGACCCAGAGACCACTGATTGGTTACTACTAAGAAAGACAGATCAGAAATGAAACTGATACTGATATTTTCTTTACCGAGGATTCACGGCCTGACGACGGGGAATATTCATGAGCATGTGAATCCATGCCAGACTCCATGCTGGAGAACATAAGGAACCTCGGCCGAGCCGGTACTATGAGGCTTGGAATGTTTTTGTGACATACCAACTTCCAACTGAGCCTTCAAAGGAAGGACCTCGGCACTGCCGGTAAAAGAACCTTGCTTCTTTGCCCCCTCAACAGATCTGGTGTCACCACAAGAGCAGGAACGACGCGCTTTCACTGACAAAGCCTTGACCGGCCTCTCAGAACTATTGGTAGCTTTAGCCTCTGTACGAGGGACCTCGGACCCAGGTCCAGTAACAGCCTTTTCTGTGCAGGCCTCAAACCTCCGTTCGGTAACTACAAGCCCAGCCAAGGCCTTGGGGCGCACCCCGGTTTTGTTTTTGAGGGATGCCAACAGAGGCCTCAGTGCGAGCTCCGGTACCCCACGACTCCGTAGAACTGGGTCTACAAAACAGCCCCCACAGGAGGGGCCTCGGAGCATACTCCGGTGTTCACAGGCCGCTTACGGAGACCCTCAGAGAAAACTCCGGTAGAATTATTAGGCCCAACGGGCACCTCAGGGCGAACCCCGGTAACAGAACGATCAACGCCCCTCCCGGACCGAGAGGAACCCGGGAAGATATCCCCCGGTTGGGGTGCTCTGAAAAGTAAAGAACTTACCGGGCGTTTTTTCTTCTCGTCGATGAATGCCTGAAAATGCGGAGGAGTTCGTCAGAACACCTCCTCCCACCGCTCCAACCGACATTGAAGGACCTGGACCGAAAGGGAGTCACAGTAAAAACAGGAGTCCCAACAGTGTTCCGGACCCAAACACTCTAAACAAAGAGGATGGGGATCCGACCTCATGCAGCGACGGTGACACGAACAATCTGGAAAGTCTAATTTGAAAGACAGACTAGTAAACGAACGCCAGCGAGAGCCAGAGAGGAAAAAAGGGGAAGAAAACCTTTTGAGGATGCAAGTGCGTCCGGCCCCGTTCAAGCAGAGAAAAGGACTGATGGGCGATGCACGGGGCGGAGCCAAGGTGGGCAGGGTTACAGCCGCGTGCCGGGCCCTGCACAGGAAAGAGGAAGGACACATTTTTGAAAAAAATTTGTATGCTTTTTAATAAGTGCTCCGGTCCCGTCCCACAGGACGGTGAGATGTCCCACAAGTATGAAGAAAAGGGGATGGGACGTAGGAGTAATTAGGATTGCCTAATGACACTGATGTTACGGGGGAGAACAGGCGGGGGGACGTATGGAGGAAAGGGGACGACGGACTAGGTGGAGTATGTTAGTAACTAGGGTGAGTATAGGTGTGGTATAGGGCTCGGAGGCCACCAGGGTCTGAATCTTGCTGATCCAGCGTGCTAGGTAAGGCCAACCAGTAGGATATCTTAATGGTCACCAGCATGATGTCTGCTGATGCTATGGGTTCGAAGGGTTTGTGTGCCAGGGTGCCCAGTACAACCTTAAAGGTCTCAGACCAGATGTGAACGTTTGACAGGCGGATATGATCTGGTCAGACCAGCCAAGTGCCTCTTAACCACCAGATTAGAGGATGAAAAGATGTCACTGGCCTATGGCCCCCAGATACGTACAGCAGGTGTCTACATGCACACCTGAGTGAGCCAGATGTGGAGAGAAAGATAACTCATCGTCCAGTGAGCATGTCAGCACATCAATCTTGTTAGTCTTGGCCCAGTGACAGAACCTGGTCCACTTGCTCCAGTACTTAATACTAGTAGAGTCGCGTATAGCCCCTTCTACGATAGCCAGGTTGTCCTGCAACAGGTGTAGATGTTTCAGGATAAAAACACTAAGTGTGGTGTCTCACGAAAAATTACATTCATTCAAAACAGGTCTTTTGATTGGACCAAGATAGATTGGGACAGTTTTTGCAAACATTACATTTTTTTTTATAACATCATAAAACCATTATTCTTAATCAATTAAACAAACATAACAAAGTTGCTCACCATAGTGACTACCTTACTCCTAGTCCATAGTCCCCTTTCCTCCATACTTTCGTCCTATGGGACGGGACCAGAGCACTTTTCTAAAAAAGTATCAAATTGAAAATGTGTCCTATTTCTACGCGGCGTACCACACGCGGCTGGAACCACGCCCTCCTTTGCTCCGCATCGCCCTTCACACTTTTTCTATCGCCAGGTCTGAGACCATTTATGCAATAATAGACGATACTTATTAGAGGGGACGGCGGGCGTATGGAGGAAAGGGGACTATGGGCTAGGAGTAAGGTAGTCACTACCTTTGTTAAACTCTTTGTCCCGTCCGATTTCCTACATACTTTTGGGAAATTACCAAGCACTCTACCGAATAACGGGTGGATGGAACTCCTTTACTGAAAGAGGTTTTGAGAACAGCTTGCCCAAACTGAGCATCACCCCTGGAGCTCAGGTCTAAGCAGTAATGTTTCCCAAAAGCTGGTGGGAAACCCCACACAGCTGCTTTGGCAATGGTTCAATGTTTTTACAGAGCAACCAATAGGTAGGAGGCAATGAGGGGAAAAAATAAGCTTTCATGTTGACCCTCGAGCTGTAAAGAGGACCACAGAATCAGAGCTGCCAGGGACGGGGTGGAACAGGACTAAAAAGACGCTTGAAATACGTCCACATAGGGTTAGAGTGCATGAGCATCTAAAACTTCCCAAGAAACTAATCCTCAGCCAAGGGCTTAGGCAGATGGTTGCCAGGAGGGTCCACCCCCATCCGGGTCTACATAGATCAGAGGAGCAAAAGCAGGAGGGAGCAAGACAGTATGAGGCAGCGGAGCCCACGCACGCTGGTCAAAGCAGGGCGGAACGGGTTATTGCCGAAAGGAATGCTCCCAGCACCAGACATTGTGACCCCCCCCCATTTTCCCCCTCGACAGAACCATTACCACCACAACCCTGAGCGTGGGATGGTTGAGGACAATACATCACTGACAAGACCCTCGGAGAAGGCCTCTCAGATCTGTCGATATAGAATTTAGCCTCCACAAGAGGAACCTCGGGTTTAAACCTGGTTATAGCAGGGAAAGCTCCAGAGACAGACCTCAGGGCGAACCCAGTCGAACTGGGCTTCACTTTAGCACCGTGATGGTGAACCTCGCAACAATGTCCGGTACTGGCAGGTCCGTTAGGACTCTCTGAGGAATCTCCGGAATGCCTGTTAGGCCCTTGGGGCACCTCAGGGGAAACCCTGGTGGACAGAGCTACAAGAAAGGCTCTTCAAGTACTCTCTCATGGGGTCAGAGTGCATAAGTCTCTGAAACATACCGAAAAAGGCATCCTCTAGCTAAGAGGCTGCCAGGAAGCGAGACCGTATGCCGTAGTGGCATTCGAGCATGCCAGTCATGGGAAGGGCGGAATGGATTCACACTGTCGTGTGGATAAGTTTGTCGACCAAAAGAAGGTTCCCAGCACACGCCGATGACAGCGTGGGTGTGAGGGAAGAATCCAAAACGGCCACCTTAAACCATGCGGGAACGCCTGCCATTTTGTAAACATCTGAGGAAAACTGTCACATGTTTAGGTGAGGCAGTTGACTCCACAGATTCGTCAGGGGACTTGACTGAAATTGTAGCCTTAACACAATGATCCGCACAGAGCCGGTACTATGGGGCCTTGGATGTTTACTGGTCATCCTGACCCTTAAATTAGCCTCCAAAGGAGGAACCTCAGCAATGCCGGTAAGAGGGGAGTTACGGTTGACGACCTCTCCCTGTGCCCCCTCAACAGAACCGGTACCTCCGCGAGCGTGGGAAAGTTTAGGAATCCACCTCACAGACAAGACCTTTACAGGCCTCTCCGTTCTGTTGGTACAAACCTTAGCCTCGTTAAGAGGAACCTCAGAACAGAGTCTGGTCTTAATAGCTCCCTCGAGAGGGGCTTCGAATCATGGTTCGGTACAGAAAGCCTCAGAGACCTCAGGGTGCACCCCGCTGTCTGTGTGGGAAGCTCCAGGCAAGGAGACCTCGGAGCGAACTCCGGTACCCAAAGCCTCAGCAAGACTATGCTGGCTATTAGCACCTGATCGTTGAACCTCGGATCGTGATCCGGTATAGGCAGACCTCTCGGAGAAACCATCGGAGAAACCATCGAGAAACCATTGGAGAAAACCCGCCCCTGGGAAGGAGTCCCCGGCCAGGGTGCCCTGAAAAGTGAAGAACTTACTGGGCGTCTGCATCGTAAATGAAGAGTTAAAAATGCGATGGAGGAACATTCTGGAAGATTTCCACCCGCCTACGAAAACGACGTTGAAGTGCCCAGACCGAAAGGGAGTCGCAGAAGAAAAACAAGTCCCAACGCTGATCCAGACACTCCAAGCAGAGAGAATGGGAATCTGCCGTAGCGAACCAACGCTTGCAAGAAGAACAAGTGGCAAATCCCAGACGCTGCGGCATAGACTGAGGACTACCCTACCACAGAACTGGAGCAGGAGAGAAGGACAACCGAAAAGAAAAAAGGTCTTCCCGGTGATGCTACTGCGTGCAGCCCCGACTGCGTGGAGAAAAGGACTGAAGGGCGATGAGCAGGGCGGAGCGAAGGAGGGCAGGGTTACAGCCACGTGCGGTACCCCGCGTAGAAAGAGAAGGACGACACATTATAAATTTGATGCTTTTTTTTACAAAAGTGCTCCGGTCCCGTCCCACAGAACGGAATGTCCCAAAAGTATGGAGGAAAGGGGACGTAGGAGTAAAACACATACACAAATATTTATGCACAAGTCAAACAGTTCACATTAGACAGTGAGTTCAAGGCATGGGTACTGTGCACCTTTATTTTTCCTTAGTTCGTCCCCACAACACAATACTTCAACGTGAGACCCTTCAATGAGAAAGGGCCACATATCAAACGGTCACCTGTTCAGAAACCAAGCTGCAAGGGCTAACTTCTGTGGAGTGGTGTGGACCACTGTGCCCCCCTGCTGGGATAGTAAGTGGGCTGGACCCACCGGGAGGTGTACCAGGAGCTAATCCGACAGAGAAGTTCCAAGAACAAAGGTCTTGCCGGCCACCATGGTGCTATCAAGATGAGTCGCAGGCTCTGTGACTCCGTGACCTTGCAGAGGGCCCTTTGAATCAGCGCAGTGGGGGAAAAAGCATATGCATTCTTGATGTTCCAAGGAATCTGCAACGCATCCCCCAGAGATCCCCTGCCTTGCACCAGCCAGGAAGCGAACTGGTGGCATCTCCTGTTGCTCATGTGGCAAATAGGTCTACCTGAGGGTGGCACCACCTGTCGAAGATACCTCAGGACCTCTTCGTTCAACTGCCATTCTTCGTTGTCGATCCACAGCCTGTCGAGCAGGTCCACCTCCAGGGTGGATTCCCACAGAAGGTGGACTGCTGACAAGTAAATGTTGTTCGCCACTGCCTACTACCAAATGTGGATGGACAACCTGCAGAGCGGAGGGGGACCTGGTACCTCCTTGCTTGTTAATGTCATAAATGCAAGTGGAGCTCTATCTGGAAGCAGACAGACTTGCTGCTGACAATGGGGAAGAACGCATTGAGAGCAAGCCAGATGGCCATCAAGTCGAGACAGTTGATTTGTTCCAGCTGTTCCTGCCATGACCATATACCATGGATGGTGCGTTTGTCCAGTGTAGCCCCCCCATCCCTCCAGGAACAAGTCTGTGGTAATGGTGATCTCCAGAACCAGTTGCCTGAACAGCCTGCCCGCTAAAAGGTTTTCTGCACTCCACCACACCAGGTCCTGGTGTAGGTGCTTGGGTATGCTGACTAGAGATGCCTGGGAGCCATTCTCCTGATTCCAAGAGGCTGAGAAATGTAGCTGCAGCCTCCTCAATCTGAGTCGTGTGTGGAACAGCCAGGAGACAAGGCACCATTAATTACGAGCAGGTGCTGGTACCACCATGCTGAGGTCAGGGGTCTGCAGAGAAAATGCCTTGTGGCCTTCCTGAATGCAGTGATCTTGTCTGCCAAGGGGAAAAGCTTCTCCGCCCTTGTGTCGCAAATTAGCCAAGGGAATGTTAAGCACTGGGTGGGAAGTAACAGACTTCTTGAGCTTGACAGAGAACCCCAGATCGTACAGCATGTGTATAAGTGCTGAAGCTGTGCAGTGCAATGCCTCAGGCGACTCTGCTCGTATGAGAATCAGAGGTACGGATAAAGGTGGTGATCTTCCATCCTGAGCAGGGCCGCTACAGAGTTCTTTAACCTCATAAAGACCCTTGGAGCTGAGTTGAAGCAAAAGGGGAGGACCTTGTAAAAAAAATAAATGAAAGCCCATGATCATGAACCTCAGGAAAGAATGATTGGACTCCCAAATGGGAACGTGCAGGTAAGCATCCTTAAGATCCAGGGAGCACATCCAGTCTCCCCCACACAGAGCCGGAGTAACCATCTTGAACTTTTGAAGGGTTAAGGAAATGTTCAAGGAAGAAAGGTCTAGAACAAATCTCAGGCCAGCCTGGTTCTTCTGAATGGTGAATATTCTGGAATAGTAGCTCATGCCTCGTTGATAAGCTGGAACCACCTCCACCACTTGACTTGTGATGAGCGAACGGATTTCTGCCAACAAAGTTGCCGTCCCAATCCATGGGAGGGGAGGAAAGAGTAAATGGAGAAATTGGCAGGCGGAACCCCGTGGAAACTACAGAGAGGATCCATGGGTCCACAAACCTTGCCCGCCAGGAATGTAAGTGAAGAGCAAGCCTGCCCCACACCGGAGACGTATGGATCTGGATGACATCACAACTTCTTACCCTCTGAGGCTGATGCCTGGGAGGGGGACTGTAATAAATCCCTATGAGGAATTGTACTGCTTTCACCTGTGCTGGCCAGGAGACCGGTCAGGCTTTCTAGCGCACAGCTCCTGAAAATCCCGGAAGGCACCAAAGGTAGAGGCTCGGTCAGAGCGTTGCCGACTCAGGCCATATGACTTGGGCGCCGACTTCGTCAGGATTGACAAAGACTTCGCTGTCTGAGCACTATTCTTTTTGTCAAGTTCCTCGTCTGTGGTCGAGTGGAACAAGTCATCCCCCGACCACCTCAAATGGCAGGTCTAAAATGCCATCTTGCACATCAGGGTTAAACCTGGTCGCCTTGAGCCAAGCTCATAGCTGTGGTGATACAAATCTCTATCTGCAGCGTCGATGTGAGCGACTGTGGATTCCATGATATCTTGGGCCACGATCTTGGCCTTTGCCAATCCGGCCCTGAAGTGCGACTGACTGCGCGAGGAGCTCTGGGAGAAGTCCGCAATCTCCCACAACACCCTTTGATTCACTGCTGCCAGCATAGCATCAACATTGGCCTGTTGCTGATAGAGTGGCAAAGTAAATCATTTTGCCGTAGGATTCCAACAGCTTTTCCTCCTTCCCTAGGAGGTTGGTGCAGATGACAGACTGTGGCTTGGAATAAAGGTAGGCCGCAGCTAAAACTGATGAAAGCGGTTGAAGGTGCAACGACAGAATTAGGGAGTCCCCTCCGCCTGCCTATACTTGGCATCAAGGTGCTTATTGGAAGGTTGCATCGAGCATGGCTTCACCCATCCCTTCTTGGCCAGGGCTTCTATGTCCTTTTACAAAGGGATGTCAGTTCTTGTGGCAGGGCGAATGGTCAGTGCCTCGGCCAGAACCCCTGCCTCAGGTTGCTCAACTTCTGGCTGCGGAATACCGAGGCATTCTGCTACCACTGCCGCCTCTCGTGGAAGGCTTTAGCCGATGAGGGAGTATCCTGGTCGACATCCTATTCCGTGTCGCCTGCTGTGCCCTGAAGGTCGGGAGCTGTCGGAGGTGTGCTGGGTACAGGCAGCAGTGGCGTACTGACTGGAGGTGCCGGGGGCTGCTGCGAAGGCTGCGCCGGAGGTCGAGCCACCTTGACTGGCATGAGGGTGGGAACCAAGCGCTGAACTGGGGCCAGGGTCTGGACCACGGTCAGAGCCTGGGGTGGTACTGAAGGGAGCATGTCTTTGATGACACCACCAAGGATGGTGCCCATCTGCAGTGATTTCATGAGGATAAGGAACTTTCCAAGAACCTATCCTCACATGCAGAGGAAGGGTGCTGGGTGAGTAGGCGCTGTGCCCTGTGGCTGCTGCGGTCTTGGTGGTCCTTGCCGCACCGCACTGGGAGCTGCGTACCTCCCCTGTGAGGATGTGGTCGTGTATGAACTAGACCAGGTCACTGGAGTGGCCCAGTCCCATCTATAAGTGTGTTCCCATGCCTGCTATCCAGAAGGCGGCGGCTCTGGGCGAGACGCCATCTTGTCTGGCCTGACTGATTTTATCATGTCCCGCGCCACATGCCTGTGGTGCCTGAAGTGCGGGGGCCAGTCTCCGCCTGCATGCTTAAAAGCAAAGGCTCAGAACTTCCCTGCACCTCAGGTAGCGACCTGGGAGGTGGCGTGCCGTCGGCCAGGACGCAGGTAGTGCCTCCCCCCTCTGGTACTTGCCCGGTAGTAGAGCAAAGCCCATTGGGGCTTGCAACCCCTCGGCCTGTAGCTCCGAGAGCCTCGGCCTCTTTGCTGGTCTTAGAACCTGGAAGAACCCTCCCACATGGATGCTTCCCTGGAAGGGAGTCACCCTTGCGGGGTGTGGAGGAGAACAGGGCACCTACCTTGGGCCTGGTCTCCCTCCTCACGAAATTCAGGGGCAGAGTGCGCAGGGATCACACGTGGGGAAGAAACCCTTGCAGGCCAGACACCTGCTGAAGCCCACCATCGTCATGTTCCGGGGAGGAGGGAGACACCAGAGGACAGTGTTCTCTGACAATTGCTAGGAGAGAAAACATATAGAGAAAGGAAAAACAGAAATCCTTTTCGGGGAAGAGAGCACGTGGAATTACAAGGTCGGAGGCCTAACCGAGGAGCGCTGGTGAAGCAGTCAGTTACCCTCGAGGTGGAAAAGAGGACTGGGGAGTGGCACTGGTGGGTGGAGTCAGGGGAGCGCCCCTGCTCGCATGTAAATTTAAAGGGGAAGACAATTTTTTCTGGTGAAAAAGGTTCCTTTTCCCGTCACTAGCAAGGGACGCCCATACAATATGGAGGAAAGGGGATGGGATGTAGGAGTATGTTTAAGAATCCGTCATGTTCGTCCCGAGCGGGACGATGTTCAGCCGCCATCGTTATGCAATCTCACAAGGTATATGATATATTTTATTTGTATCACGCTCGTACACAGTATTTCAGAGCGCAACAGTGAACTTGGCCATTGCACACGTGGCATTTGCAAATTTAAGGGCCATACTCCCTGCAGAGAAAACCTTTCTAGCCAAAGCGTCATTACGCTTTTCATCTCTGTCCGGGGGGCAGAGGGGGTAGTTGGGTATGCATTTAGATTGAATGAATAAGTGGCAGCCTGAACTACCAAACATTCGGGAGTTAGATGCGTTAGATAGTAAGGGTCACTGCTTGATGCTCTGTACTTGCTTGTCAGCTTTTTGTTAACTGCTGGAATTCATTCCGGCATTTTCCTAATTGGCATCAACTCTCTTTTGTAAAATACATGGAAAGGATGAATAGGGTCCTTGTGGAGTCCCTTATCTAAAATATCAGTGAGGGTGTCCTGTTCAAAAAGTGGTGCAGGCCTTTTCCATCCCAGATATGCTATAACCCTAGACATCAGCTGTCTGTAAGCTCCATCGGCATCGTCCGAGGATCTGGTCTGCCAAACTATCTCTGTGGAAGTGTCCAACCCACTTGCAGATTGCAGTGTTTCACAAAGGTCTTTTATTCTAGAGTCCTCTGAGATTAAGCCTCTGGAACATTTTGTGTCCCATACTGTAACCCAAAGGGATGTGATTAGCCCGAAGATGACTCATCCTCCTTAATTGAGGAAAGAGAGTTAAAGTCTTTCTAGACTTCCTTCGAAGGTTTAGCTAATTGCGTCAACAATGGCGTTGAAATCTTGCATGCAGTCAACAAGGCTATTTTAGGCATTGACTTGGAGTCTTTCAGCGCCAATGGCGTCAATGATTTTGGCTTTCAAAAGAGTTCTCTACTTGAGGGAACCTTCGAGGGCTCCAGAGGAGTTTTCTCCTGGACACTCGGGCCCGAAGGCGCACATGTTTTGTCCTTTGCCTTTTTGTAGTTTTTGTCAACAAGGGCATGGCTCTCATCTTTCCTCGAGGGGGTCGAGGCTGCATTCTCGAATACCTTCAGCATCTTTACTCTGAACATATCACACAGCCGGTGAGGATGATTTGGTCAGGAACTCAACGACGAAGATGGAAATCTGTGGTGTCTTTTCTTCGACCGTCGTGAGGATGACGAGTGGCGAGAGCCACTGCGTGATTGAGACCTAACTTTCTTCCGACGAGCAGTCTCTCGACTCGTTGGAAAATAGCTTTTTCAACTGGGTTGCTGAAGGGAATTTATGAGACCTACCTGCAGCTAACTTCCCTCTTTTAGGGCTTTCGCTGGCATTGATAGGCAGGACCCACTCTCCGATGTTAAATGAGTGGATGCTAAGCACCACACACACCCGATGGGGATCCATAAGGAACATTTTCACCCCAGTGGTGACATTTTTTGAGTCGAAGATGCAGACGACGATGTCATCTTTTTCACTAAATACGAAAGGTTTGACAAGGAACCGAAGCACACCAATATTCCGAAGCGATAGCTCTTGCGTAAAAACAGAGATGAAGCCAATAGTCACGGCGCGCACTACATACCATCGATGTCTACACCAAGACGCACAGTGCCCCTTGCTGGAAAGGAAATTCCAGAGCAGCTAAAGCTGGATATGGAGATATACGATTAGGTCTGTAAGATCTTTATTCATTTCCAACTGCTGTAACACAGTACATTTGCCTACCTAAAGACAAAATAGAAGAACAAGTTACTTCTTACCTGGTAACGTTCTTTCGATGGGATGTTCCTCCGACGTATTCCTTATCTTGATAGATCATCTCTAGCTTGCTGGCCTCAGACTTTTTTTTTCAGTAGAGGGCGCTGCGCGTTGATGTCCCTCGAGCCGATGTCCCTCAACAGCCTCCATATCGGCGCCAACGTCATCATGCGTATAAATAGACTCGCGCAGCGTCCGTTGCTCAGTTCCGTTTTGACGTTAACCGTTGTTTTACATGAATTGGTTAGTGACACAGAAGGAGCGTAAGCTGTAACCACAAGGGAAGTTTTACTGAGGGGATGGATGGGAGGGGGGCGATAAGGAATACGTCGGAGGAACATCCCATCGAAAGAACATTGCAAGGTAAGAAGTAACTTGTTCTTCGAAGAAATTGTGTCCTCCGCGTACTCCTCATCTTGATAGACTCCCATAGCAGTGGTGTGTAACTGGAGGTGGGAGTAAAATTGCCAGGTTTCCCTTCAAGAATGAACAGAGTGCAACACAGCTTTGCCAAATCTAGTCTCTTGGCTAGAGGAGGAATCCAGGTTGTAAAATCTTGTAAAGGTATGTGCAGACGACCATGTGGAAGCCGCACATATGTCTCAAATCGGTACCCCTCTTTTGAGGGCCAAAGAGGCTGCGATACCCCTGGTTGAAAGAGCCCTAAGATTTTGAGGAAGCTCTTTCCCTGCCAGTTTGTAACATTCCAGAATGGCCAAAATAATCCATCTGGAAATGGTCTGTTTTGTTATCGGTAATCCCCATTTGTGCCCTGAGTAACCTACGAACAGTTGGTCTGCTTGCCTAATCCTAGCAAGTCTGTTGATGTAAAAGCTCAAAGCCCGCCTTGGGTCAAGCCTATGTAGCCTTTCTTCCTCTTTCCCCAGATGGGGAGGGGGATAGAATGAAGGTAAGGTAATCATCTGAGTGATGTGGAATTCAGGAACCACCTTTGGGAGGAAATTAGGCTTCAATTGGACAACTTTGTCTTTATGAAAAATTGTATGAGGGGGTTTACAAGATAGAGCTTGCAATTCGCTCACCCTCCTATCAGATGTCAATGCTACTAATAAGACAGTTTTAAGGGTGAGAAACCTTATCGAACAAGAGTGAAGTGGTTCAAAAGGAGTACCCATCAGGAAATTTAAGACTAAATTTAAGTCCCATAAGGGAACTAGGATAGACATTTGTTAATCCCTTCAGGAATTGTATTACTAAGGGTAACTTGAAATACGATGGTTCCTCTGCAGTGCGCTTGAAGATCGATAGCGCTGCGAGATAGCCCTTGATAGTGCCAACCTGAAGGCCCGAATTTGCCAAATGGAGTAGAAAAGAGAACACCGTTGGTGTACCATATGAAAAGGGGTTGATATTCTTTTCTCTACACCAGCTGAAAAATGTGTTCCAACGGCAGCGGTATAAAGTCTTTGTTGCTGGCCTTCTTGCCAAAAGCAACACCTCCATGATGTCATCAGGGAGGTCCCAATCCTTGTATCTCAACCTTTCAGATACCAAGCGTGAAGGTTGAGGGTTCTGATGTCTGTATGGAGAACCTGACCTCCCTTCTGCGAGAGAAGATTCTCCTTGAGTGGAAGGCGAATTGGAGGGCAGATGGACATGTCCAGAAGGTCCGGGTACCACGTCCTCCTGGCCCAATCCGGGGCAATTAGGATCATGGTTTTCTGGAACCTTCTCAAGCTCCTGATCATTTGAGGAATGACAGGGACTGGAGGAAACGCGTACAGAAGTGGAAACTCCCAGTCCACTACGAACGCGTCCCCTAGAGCTCCTCTCAGGGGAAATTCCCTTGAGCAAAACTGATTGCACTTCCTGTTGATGCTGGTGGCGAACAGATCCACGTAAGGGGTTCCCCAAAGGGTGATCTGTTGAAGGATTCCTGAGCTAGTTCCCACTCGTGGGAGACTGTACTCTGCCTGCTCAAAGCGTTCGCCGTCAAGTTTTTCTCTCCGGCTAATTGAACTACCGATAGAGGGATTCCTTCTTGGATTGCCCAAAACCAGAGCTGCATCGCCTCTCTGCACAGAGGCAGTGATCCTACGCCTCCTCTTTTGTTGAGGTAGTGCATGGCCCCGTGTTGTCCGTCATTATCAGGACATTTTTCCCCTGTACAGATGTAAGAAAAGCCTTCAGCGCTAGTCTGATTGCGCTCAGCTCTAACAGGTTGATATGTAGTCTGGACTCCGATGGAGACCAACGACCTCTGATGGTGAAGTCATTGGCATGGGCTCCCCACCCCGTGAATGAGGCATCTGTTACTACGGTTATCTCCGGCCATGGTTGCCAAAGCAGTTCTCCTTTCAAAATATTCTCCTGACAGGCCCACCACTGAAGGTCTCGAGCCACCTTGTCCGGAACCTGATGGAGATCGGTCATTCTCCCTGAGAATTGCGACCATTGAGTTCTTAGTGCCCGCTGAAGAGATCTCATTCTCAGGCGAGCCTCTGGCACAAGGAAGATGCAGGATGCCATGAGGCCTAGCAACCTCAAAAAGTCGAAGGCTGGGAGACGTTGGGCATTTTGAAACTTGGTGACCTTCTGCAGAATATCTTGAGCCCTCACCTCTGGTGGCAAGGCTTTTCCCAGTGAAGTGTCCAGTACCGCTCCTATGAACTGGAGTCTCTGTGATGGTATCATCTGTGACTTCTTTAAATTGAGGGAGAAGCCCAGTTTGTGAAGGAAGTGGCAGACATAATCTAGCTGGATCTGAGCTTGTTCCAGAGATAAAGCTCTGATCAGCCAATCGTCCAGGTAGGGGAAGACGTGAATCTCTTCCCTCCTTAGACTTGCAGCCACTACCGACATTAGCTTGGTGAAGAACCTCGGGGCGGAGGTCAGCCCAAATGGCAGAACTCGAAATTGATAATGAGAGATGGATTGGGACATGGAAATAAGCATCTTGAAGGTCCAGAGATACCAGCCAGTCCTGGAGCCGGAGGGCCTGAAGGATCAGAGAGAGTTACCATCTTGAACTTGTCCTTTCTGAGGAACTTGTTCAATTCTCATAAGTCCAAGATAGGTCTCAGTCCTCCGTCCTTCTTCGGTATTAGGAAGTAGGGGGGAGTACCAGCCCTTGTTCCTCTCCGCTACAGGTACCGGTTCTATGGCACCTTTCTCCAGCAGGTCTACAATTTCCAGCAAGAGGAGCGGATCTGGAACTTTCCGAGAGCTGCTCCCCGGTGGATGACTCTGAAGAATGCGTACAAAAGGCAGGCAGTAACCTTGGGCAACTGTCTCCAATGCCCAAGCATATGACGTAATAGCCTGCCATTCCATCAGATGTTGAGTTAGCCTGCCCCCTACTGGTGTCTTGTGAGGAGAGTCCTCAGTGATTTAGAGGGGGCTGATGCAGATGCCGAGGGTAAAGAGGCACCTGCTGCTGCAGCTTTTGTATTTTTACACCGTCAACCTCGGGTGAATCTTTTTTGACCTCTTTGAACAGACTGTCCACTGCCTTTTCCGAATGCGGAATAAAAGCGAAAGGACTTACCTCTCCAAGAGGTTCCTGAGGGGCGATATGGCGTTTGACTGATTGCAGCTCCCATGGATTTTGCTGCTGCTTTGGATGTCTAACTTTTCTAGGCTGTCACCCGCCTTCTTACCAAACAAAGAAGAGCCGTCAAAGGGCATATTTAAAAGTCTGGCTTGTACATCTGAAGCAAACCCAGATCGCAACCACGCAAATCTGCGGGTTGTAGTACTTGCCGCCATGGCCCTACTGATATGGTCATCAGAATCAATGCCAGTTTGAAGGGATTAGCACATTGCGTCTTTACCATCCTTAACGATGTTTAGAAACGCTTCCCTTTCTTCACCCTCTGGGAGGCAGTCAGCCACTGATGAAGCACACTCGCAAAGTGTATGGCTGAACATTGCGAGCGTACAAGTAGCGTTAATAGATTCCAACGCCATGCTACATGCAGAAAAGACTTTTAGCCATAGAGTCATATCTTTTGTCATCCCTGTCCTGTGGAACAGTAGGGTATGCCGATCTACTGCCTGATGCAGTTGCTGCTTGAACAACCAGACTCTCTGGAGTTGGATGTTTAGATAAAAATTCAGGGTCAGTAGTAGATACCCTATATTTGGCTGATAACTTTTTGTTAACCGCCGGGATAACTGTTAGACAGAAACCTGCAGTTCCCTCTGGGACCACTGCAAAAGATTTAAGGCTACAGGTGTTTGGCAGTAAACCCACCTGGTAGCAGTCTGTACCACCCAGATTTACCTGGCAGCTGTGGCTGAGCAGTCAGACTTCCCTCAAGAAGAGTTAGGCAGTATACAGAGCATACATAATAGGTACAGAGGCACAGTAGTACAAGCTAACACTGACCAGAGCTAGGTGTAAAAGTATATAATTATTTATTTAAAAGACACTCATAAATTACACTAGCACAGAAAAGGTAAGTAAGTCAAAACACAGTCACTATTACTTCTATGTACATCCCTAGTTATTTGTTGGACAAGTCTAAGTTAACACCACTTATTTCCAAACAGAGGTGAGCGCTTAACGTTAGATGGCACTCCAACAAGTTAGTTAAAAAGGGAGGGAAAAGGCAGAAATAATGAAAACACAAGGTAAAACACTTTTCAGAGATTCACATTAAGTTTAGCAAGGCAGTCTATTGAGGAGCAAGGAAGTTCGGTTGCCAGGCCCACTCTAGGGAAAGCCAGGCGAAAAGATGCCCAAGATCACACAATGTCACAAGTTTTTACAGGTGAGTAGAAAAGGGTTTCCTCAGTTAAGAAAAGTTTAGTTAGGGTGTCCCAGGCTTACCCAGGGTCGAGAGCCGAGGGTTAAATCTACCCCGTACAATCGGTGGCAAGGGAAGCCGGGTGGAACACGGTACCTTTTAAAATGGAAAGGATCCTCCAGCGGTGGCAGTTGTTCCTGGTAGTGGGTGCAAGTCACGGCGTCGTCCAGAGGAGGAGAAGATCTCGTCGTGGAGGAAAGCTGAAGGTCGTTGCACTACCAGGGAAGAAACCAGCCGTGGAGTTTTTCCGGTTAAAAGGATATTACCCCTCTTTCGCGGTTTGAGGTAAAAAGTGGTATCCCAGTTGCCGGGGTGCTTGGCACAGGCAAGGCGGCCACGAGATGCTTCAGGGCGGCGAAAAGAAGGCAGAAACTGGTTGTCCCCACCAGTCAAGGGAAGAAGACTCTCCGGCGGGAGATCTTCTCTGTCGTCGGAAAAAGTGGTGAGACGGTTCCGCAGGGCTCCACTGGTGGTGTCGTCTTGGCAGGACGGCTCGGCTTCTCCCTCTTCGGCTTCTTAGGTCCTGTGGTGACTTCTGAAGAACCAGTCCCAAAAACCCTGCTTTTATGCAGCAAACCCCCATTCATACAGCCTAGCTGTCACTCAAACATGCTAAGTGGTGAGAGGGGTGGCTCACCACCTGGGCCAATCACACCAGAGTGTGACATGAGTTGGCAAGGCAACTCAGTCCAGGGTGCCTAAACCCCCTCCCGCACCCCCTGGGGTACCCAGACAGAATGGCACCACTTTGGAGGGCTTCTGTGCAGAAGCCCGCCAAAAGTGGAACAAAGGCTCGACTCGGGTTCAGAGTTACTGAAATGAACCTAGACGCCATTTTGGCGGCGAGTTCTGGCAAAAAATCCCAACCGGTGAATTTATATTAAATAAATAAACCGGCGGTATCTTTGACATTGCACCAAAAAGTGGTGCACTAAAATCAATGGGAAATCCCATTGGGAAATATTCCGGTGGAATATTTCCGTGGTATCCACTGCCACCAGCCAGAAACTCGGCGAGGGGGGACGGGACAGTACCCCCTCGACAACGGACCCAGGGGCAATCTAATTGCCCCTACCAGCACTTCCACAGTATGATGGTTTGTACTGGTTAAGTTCCTAAGTTAAGACTAGTAAAGTCAATGGTGACTTTAGAGACCCAGGGAGACAGTAGTTAGTCCCAGGGTGTGGAGTCTATGTTTGGGGGTCTCTATGACACCCCTGTGTTACTGCACTGAGGGTGCTGTGTAACACACATTCACAAACCAATGATAGCCTATGGGAGAAAATACCCCATAGCCCATAAGCACATAGTAAGTCACAGAAACACTCTCAAATCATGTCCAAGAGTGAGGGTAAAAGAGTCTCACTCTTGGCAGGAGAAAAAAATAAACCCCAAAAATCCAGCAAAGCTGCTGGGGGACTCACTAGGTTAGGAAATTCAGCCTAAACAGAGAATTCTCCCTAACAATAACCTCAGGAGTTTCCCAGTTAGCCAATATCTTTCTTTGTAATGCAGCGTGAAATGGAACCACAGGATCCTCCAGTGGGCCTTTAACTAAAATATCTGTAAGGTCATACTGTTGGAATGCAGGTGAAGGTGTAGACCAACCCATGAATTCTATAATTCTTGCCATTAAAATTCTGTAAGGGGTCTCAGCATGTTCCCCTGGGTTTGGTCTGGCAAATTCTATTTCTAGGGAACTATCTAAACCACTTGCCTCATGTAAGGATTCTCGAAGGTCCTTCAACCTATTTTACCCAGAGGTAAATTCCTATGGTTCTGGTGTTGCAGATCTCTGCAACCCAAAGGGTCTTTCTTGATCCGAATCTTACCCTTCCTCATAAATTGAGGACAAAGGTCTGAAATTATCAGACCTTGGAAATGGCTTAAATCCCATTTCCAGAGCAGAAGGGGCTAAATTTGTCATAATTGGTTGGGAAAATGTCGACACGGACGTTAAAGTCTTCGAAAACACTGAAAAAGGTGTCAAGAAGATTGGAAGAGGCCTCGAAGAACTCGAGAGGATCGGGATCCTACTCGAGGTTGTCGATGACCTCACAGTCATGACAGAGGCCCTGGCCACTGGCTGTGAGGTAGCGACGGCCGTGGATTTCTTCTTTTTCAGCGTCGAAGACTGCGTCGATTCGATCGACCTATGTGTCGATGAGCCCTTCGATAATGGCGTCGATGACGCAGATTTATGCGTCGAAGGGACCTTTGAAGATGGCGTCGAAAGCAGAGTGCCTTTGCTCGAGGGTTTGTGACGCTCTAGAGTAGGTATTTCGCCGGGTGCAACGACACGCGGCGTTAGATTTTTCGGGTCTTTCACCCAGGGTATCACCCTCAGCTGTCTTCGAGGGGGTCGAGGACTCTTTCTGGAGAAACAGAAGAAGACGAGGAAGGGGATCTTCGACGTCTCTTACTTGAATGCTTGGATCTCGAAGAGTGGTGGGAACTGCTTCGAGACCTAGACCGAGACCGAGAATGTTTCCTGTGTCGGCGCGGAGACGAATGTCTCGACTCTGCTCATGAAACTTTCTAAGGAGTTTTAACTGTCTTACCTCTCTCTCAAGCTTCCCCTTACGCTCCTTCAAGGCTTTCGCCGTCATGGACATGCATTCCTCGCACTCCGAACATTGGTGCTCCGATCCCAGGCACCACAAACAGATCCTGTGAGGATCTGTCAATGACATTTTCTTTCCACGGTCTCAACATTTTTTGAAGCCGGACCGTGGAGTCGTCGGTTCGGATGAGGAAGCCATCGAGTAAGAGTTGGTATTCGAGGAATAAGGAAGAATATATTCTCTGACTAACGAACTGAGCAACGCGATTCCGCGGCCCCCGAAGCGCGGAAAAACGGAACTGAGCAACGGACGCTGCGAGAGTCTATTTATACGCATGATGACGTCGGCGCCGATACGGAGGCTGTCGAGGGACATCGGCTCGGGGAACATCGACGCGCAGCGCCCTCTACTGAAAAAAATGTTCCGAGGCCAGCAAGCTGGAGATCTATCAAGATAAGGAATACGTCGGAGGACACAATCCCTTCGAAATTTCTTTTGATGGCAGTAAATCTAAATATATGTCTATATCACCACATTTTGTAAATTGCAACAAACAAGCAGCAAGGAACAATTAATTTGGCAAAGAGCATTTTATAGGATTTCTTGCTCAGAGACTGCAAAAAATTAGCTTCCAAGTCAGTAAAAAACTTCAGAGTGTTTATTCAAAATGATCCACGTTGCAGGTTCTGTGTATGCAATTCATAATTTTAGGAAGTGAAAGCTCAGTACGGGGTCTGTATTAGGTTGAATGGAATGGTTCATGACCAAAGATTCCCTACTTCGGGATTGTTTAGATGGTCAAAGAGTTTGTCTTGTAAAAATAAAAAAGGAATTTAGATACAGGTTTTGACAATGCCAACATCTAAAACATATAGTGATTTAGCCTCACTAGGGGATGAAACTGTGCTCATCCAAGTTATGTAATTTAGAAGGAGTGGAGGTCTTGATCGACTTGAGCATTCCTAAATGGTCCATTACTTAAAAGTAGGATCCCTTAGCGAACATAACGGGTTGCACCCTTTTCTTCAATTGCTCAATGTCTTAATACATGGCATATCACACAATTGATAGCATTGCTACATTGTGACTCTCCATAACTGGACAGACTTTACCTGTTGAAATGGTTGAGATATTTGCCATTGGTGAGCCAGGGTAACCCCCAGTGCCAACTATGGCTAAGAAGAGGAGGCCTGCAGCAGTTGTAGATCTCATCCACTTAATACAAAAGTCTCAAGACTAAAAGCCTGATGAAGACCTGGAGGATTACTGCTGATACAATCCAGCATTGCCCAAGCCAACCACTGGGGCCTGCTGCTGCCTTCTGTGATCCTGAATCCTGCTCCAGGAGCCTGCTACCAGCGAGTGTCAGGAGGCATCGTGTGGGTTCCTGACGAGGCCCCTTCTGCTCCTACTGGAGCAGTCCTAGGCTGGAGCGTGCGACTTGCCAGATCTCAACTTGTGGCCCAAAAACAGTTTTTGCTCTGTGAAGCAGGCCTTTTTGGTGCGTGTTTCATGGTGCTGCCATGAGTCTGTAATGCAGACTGCTGTCAGGGGGTTCTTCGCTACAGTTCTACATTTGCAAACCATCGTGAGGCGAGTTGCTGTGGTTGTTGTCCTGAGGGGTCTGGCTGATCCAGCTGCAAGTCTGTAGGAGCCATCCCAGAACCAAGGATTGCTCACGTGACCCCATTTCAGGAAATGACTGAAGACCTTACTAGATTTTGCACCGGGAGACTGGTCATCCTGCCTGCACGTTCCTCGGACTATCACTGCTGAGGGTGCACTGCCCTGACAGCAATAGTGGCATTGAGCTGCTTCATCGCTGCAGGCCCTGGGCCCAGAGATTGCCCAGCCTACCCCCTGGGCCCAGAGATTGCCCAGCCTACCCCCTGACATGCAATCTGAGTCCATGATCTCTCATGTGGCCCCTTTTCTCTTGTTCCTCTCATTTCTTTGCACCTCCTAGAGCGTCCTCAAAGGGCGACCATCTAAGGGCCTCTTGCATGTTCCATCCCCGTTTGGGCCGGGTGACCTGTTTATCTTCCATTTTTGTCTTTAGTTTTTTACTATGCCCGCCTCTATGCCCACTTTCAGCTGCAGCCTTTATCTTCAGTTGGCCTTACTGTTTCATGGTAATATCGTGCTGCTATTGAAATACTCCCTTGCCCGTCATTCTCTACCTTTTATATTTTGCCTACCACAGTTATTCATGTCTTTCAACATTCCTATTCGTGTTACCTGTTCTTCCTACACTTCTCAGTACCCTATTCGGAAGCCTAATAAGTTTATTAAGGGTACACGCTCTCCTCTCTGTTAGGTAAGATTTCCACAGAGCTGGTAAATCTTCCTTTCCTGGTTCAAGCCCAGAACATTTTGCTTTTCTAGTGGGATATTTTTCATGAATACCTCAGTGAGTGGCAACCTTTTTCAACACTGAACTAATCTTTAACTCTTTATGAGTGTCATTTTTAAGACTCTCCATAGTGTGTCTTTAAAGTTATCATGTTTAACTTATTGGCAATAAGTGCCTGTTATTGCTGGGTTGCCCTAGGGCCTCCCCATTTAACTTTCTTGTGCTAACCTTGAGTGAACTACAGTTCCCAAGGGTAGAAAGGATCTTTGGATCCCTTTTACATTTTGTTAGGTGAAACCAGCACACTCCACCTTATGTGGAGTGCTGGGGAGATACAATGTATCCCCTTTCACACTAAAACTAACAATTCTGTTACAGTGACAAGCTTACCTTTAATGGCTGGCGGCAGTGATACCTTTTACTAAATTTGGTCCACCTTTTACACGGGCTGTAATCACAGCTGCAGTAAAGGCATCTATGAGTGCTCATTTTACCCAAATGGCCGTCTTCTTTTTCAGCCATTTTAGTGTGTCGTTTCTTGTTCCTTCCCCTGACATCCAGGGTGGGAAATTCCTTTGTGTGAGTTTTGTCTTTGGCGTCAGCCCCCTGGACACCCCGCCCAGGCTGCAGTCAGTCTGTAAGCACAGGAAGTGGGGTAGGAGTCCAAAACTTCCCCCTCCTTTGTCTTACACCTTGCTTCAACTGGGACAAATCCCAGTGGGGGGCTGGTTGTCCCGATTGAACAACCAGATGCCCCTTTCTTGTAAAATGCAGAGGTTGTGCTGTAGTTCCTGATAAATACTGGAAACCTGGAAGCTGAAGTCATGTCGACCACTGGAATTTAAACTGAAGAGGATGACGAAGGAAAAGCGGCATAGACGATTTCCAGCGACCGGAGAGCCTGCTGTGTAACCCGAGCTTGCTGCAGCCCTTCGTTCCATCGACCTGGGGACTCCGAAAACAACGAACAGAGCCTGGTGAGACCCAATAGACTCAAGAAGACCTGAATTTTGAGCCATCCCACGGGTTGCTCTGCCCTTGCGTTCTTGCAATACCCCAATACCCTGGGAACTCCAGTCACTTTGCGGTGCACGGTCTTCTGAATTCCGAATCTCGCTGAAACTTCGTGGGCATCTCGGTGCATCTCCAGGGACACGAAGCGAGTCAGAAAAGTCCCCTCACAACAGTGCTGGACCTTTAAAACAACGAGAATTCAACCGCGATTTTCTGTCTTCTTCTGTGCTCCTTGAAAAGGCGCCAAATCCGCACAACCGCCTTCAGCCGCGAGAGAAATCTTGGCTAGAGCCTTCTTCATCGATCCCTGCTGCAAAGTCCCTTCTGAGGTCTTGTTTTCAGTCTCCGCAATAAGGAATCCACTGACCAGGTATTTGGCTGCAGTCCCTGAAGTTCTGCTGCAAGCTCTTCTTCGTTGCTGAGGTACTGTGTTGGCTTGGGTAGATACTTACCTTAAGCCTGTTGGGATTTCTGTGTAGTCCTGGGGGGTTTTCTGGGATTGGGAGGTCCCTCATCCAGTGCACACAGTCCCACTGCTAGAATCCTGCTAGGGTGTCTACTGTGAAGCTCCTGGACCCTCTTCTAACTCTAAAGTAAAGTACTCACCTGTTTGCCAGTTTTCCCATGGAAACTGACTTTTGCTACTAAAGAACTTATTCTAACACTGCCTGTTGGTCACTAGTCCTTCTGCCACTGAGCAAACTCATGCTCCAAGAATAAGGGAAAGACTTTGAAGGGATTGGGACTTCTGCCTAGAAAAGAAATCAAGTGTTTTACTTACTTGTAAAGAGTTGGTTGGTAACTAATTCTAAGCGTGAACAGTTACAAAAGTTCTTACTGATCTTAAATGTGTGATGCACTATTCTTAAAAGTATGGTTAACATCTTTTCTTCCTTAGCCACTGTTTTGCCAGTTTAATAGAAAGTAGATGTGAAGATATTTTACTCTCCTGTGATTAGGTTGTGGCTCTTTTCAAAAGTAATGTGTTGGTTTCACCAGATTATTCCTGTAGGGTAATTGTATGAGTGTTCCCCAACTGGGTCTTGCTTCACCTGACTTGCTGCTAGCCTGTCCTTAATAAGTCTACATTCGGTTAACGACCTAGAATAATTAATTATTCAGTAAAGTAAAACATTGGGTTTTACTTTCCCCTTCATTGTGAAGTTAAAGTATGTGGGTTTTACTTACTGTGTTAGCTGTGTGCCATCCAAAATAAGATACCAGAGTTATTGCTTAACTCAATCTGGGGTTCCCGGATTTCAAAAGCATCTGTAATTGTATATTACATCCTTAGGTTTTACTCACCTGGTATAACTGTTATGACAAACGTAGTTCTAGGTTTTTACTGCACCTAGGATAAGTGTTTCACTATTCAACAAAAGTACATTGTCCAGTTGACTGACTGATTTGTTCCAAGAGTCACTGTACAACTGGAAGGCCCTACTGCCTTTGTATTACTGAATGTAATCTGAAAGTAGCCATTGGTCTTTTACTCCCAAAGAATAGGTGTGACCTATACTAAATGTGTACAACAAGGTTTGGACTTCCCTAGAACGACTGTTGGGTGTTCCAAATAAGGTTTCTACTCGGGACTGTGGATTTCAAGTACAGTGTTGTGTTTTTATATTGTGATTTTATATAATCTGTTAGTACTTACTTAACCCCTAGATTTATCTGGGCGTACCTGTATTTAAGTAAATCCTTTATTTTTACAATACATATATTGTTTCAGTGTCTTTGGATCATTTGTATTACAATTTCACTTGTACTGTATCTACTGCCCCCTCTCCCCTAAAATAAGCCTGGCTGCTCTGCCTATGCTGCCATGCACTCAGGTGGTACAGTCTTATACAGAGTGGAGTCTTGTACTGCCTCAGTTGAATGTTTTTTTCCAAGCCCTTAGTTGGACTTCAGAAAACCTGTCCTAACACTTTCCAACTATCGTACTCTACTGGTCTCCAGAACGCGTGTTCCGTTTGTAATACATTTGATCTCATCCTTGATACCTTTCTTGATCGAAACCTGCAATTTCTTTGCCTCACAGAAACAGAGGTCTCCTTACACTGTCACTGCAGCTGCCTTCAACTCTTCTGCTTTCACTCACTCATCTCATTCGTCAGGAATAGGATGTGGCACGGATATCCTCTTACACTGAGTCTTTACCCCTATTCCCTCCAATTCTTTACCTTGCCTTCATTTGAATATAATTTTTTTCACTTCAGTCACCCATCTCCCATTGCTTTTCTATTGTCCACTTAGTCCTCCCATTTAGTTTAATGAGGAAATTGATGCTCATCTCTCCTATGTGCCTCTGGACCGTTTTTTATTCTTGGGAGACTTCGGTTTGCTTCTTTCCTCTACTCACCTTTCCTGCCCATTTCTTCTTTTACTTAACACCCATCTCCTCTTGCAGTATCCCTCTCCTTCCCCACACATCTTCATGTTGTTTGATCTCAACTTTGCATCTACTGTTGTCAATCTTCCCTTCCAGTCTTCTGATCGGTCCCTTCACTTTCATTTAATTTCTCCCATTCCTCAATACCCACATGTTCCTTCGTCGCGACCTTCGCACCTTCACTCCATATGATTTTGTTCACTCACTGTCATCCATTATTTCTTCCACCTCGGACTTTGTCATTCAGTCCATCGACTCTTTCTCAGCTTTTAATTCTGCTTTTTCTACTCCGAATTGCTCCCTTCGCCCCTTTGAGCCCTCTCATAAGCCCCACCTTGGCTGTCCCCTGATTTAACAATACTCTGGTGTGCTCGGTCATTCCAAGCGAAAATGTAAAAAACATGTCAATACTCTGCCGACCTTCATGTTTTAACTCTCTCCACTCTTACTAGAGTATGGCGTTTGTTCATGCCAAAATAACTACTGTTCTACTTCATCTCCTCGTCCAGTCTCTTGTTCCCCCTGTGCACGATCCCTCACTTAATTCTCCTTTTTCCTCTTCTGACTTTGATACCTTCTTCTCTGACGGTGAATCGCCCGAGGGCTTCCCTTCAGACTGCCATTCCCTTAGACACCTCCATCGCTGCTGCCTACTCCTTCCACTTCCTTTTCTCCCCTAACTGACTCAGACAATGCTGCTCTTCTTTCCAGATTCTTTGTGGATCTCCTTTGGATCCTATTGCATTGCAACTTCTTCCTAAGGTCTTCCCTTTTCTTCCCCTACATCTTACTTCTCACTCATCCTCTACATATTCTTCCTTTAAACATGCAGTCATTCATCCACTACTAAGAAACCTACTCTTGAATACTCGCTTTCATCTAATCACCGGCCAATCTCTTCTCCCTTACTAAACTATTAAAACGTCGTGTGAGTACTCTACCTATTGACATCACAACTCTCGTCCCCCTTTTCAATCTGAATTTCGCCCACTTCATTCTACAGTCAGCTCTAATGGCAGACTACTTTCGGTTCTTCATTTTAAACTTCTCCTCTGTTCGAATTCTTTTAGATCTTTCTGCTGCCTTTGACAATGTGGATCACTCTAGTAAACACTGGTTCTGTTCTCAACTGGTTTCACTCCCATCATGTGGATCATTCTCCTCGGTTTCCTGGGATAGGAACACTTCAATTCCAACCTCTCTTAAACTCTTAAACACTGTTCCACAAAGCTCT
Source organism: Ambystoma mexicanum (assembly GCF_040938575.1). NCBI lineage: Eukaryota > Metazoa > Chordata > Amphibia > Caudata > Ambystomatidae > Ambystoma > Ambystoma mexicanum. The sequence goes on from NC_090923.1 coordinate 648,509,723, forward strand.
GTTCACAGCCTCTCCTGTTTTCCCTCTACACTGCTCAGATTGCACGTGAACCCTTTGGTCGATCATATCACTTCTACGCCGACAGTACCTAGATCTTTTTCGGCTTTCTCTGACTGCATTCATGTTTCCAATTGACTTCAAGCAGTCCAATCATGGATGCATTTCACGGTTCCTTCACATTAACTCATCTAAATCAGAAGTCATCTTATTTCCTTCTTCCATTTCATCTTCTTTCTCCATACCCAATTCTCCCCCCCGCCTCCCTCTCCGTCTTGCCTCTTATCCTCCTTGGCTTGCAATCGTGGAGTCATTTTTTACTCTGATCTATCTTTTGTGTCCCACATCGCTACTACTACTAGATCCAGTTGCTTCCAGCTTTTTAACATTCGGACAATTTGTCCTCGACATTTTCTGCCACTAAGCTTATTTCTTCTTCTTTGATTCTCTCTAGGCTCGATTACTGTTCTGCCTTCCTTCTCTGTCTTCCTGCACATTGTCTTGCTTCCCTGCGCTCTCTTTAATTCTGCTCTTATTACTCTTTTCAGACTACCCCTTCGAGCTCTCTGAGGCATTACAGTCCATTACCTGGCCAGTCTTCAACTCCTGTCTTTTATTCCACCTATTGTGTATGGTTGTTAAATGTACTCACGGTTTGGTTCCTCCCCATCTGGCTTTCCTGGTCTTATTCTATACTCCTAGCCTTCTCAGCGCTACCAATCTTTCTTCTGGTTACTCCAAAACCCTCATGTGCTTCCTTGAGATTCTCTCGCTCTGCTGGCTCACAAATATTGGAATGCTTCTTTCCATTAGTTCTTCCTCATCTATGTACACTTAATTCTTCTCAAAGCACACTTGCTGGCATTTTAATGTTTTGATATTGTAAATCTTCATTTGCTCTTTTTGTATCATTTTTCTTTATCGCTTTGGCGAAAGCACTATATAGATCCAATACATTTGTTAAATATTTCAGGAAAGGTTGCCAAGCCTGCCCTCTAAGAGGTAGAACAGAGAATATTAGACAGGAGCGGTAAAAATTGGAATAGAAGGAAAAGGGGTAGCATATAGCATTCTCAAACGTGAAAGGCCTGAATTCTCCACAGAAAAGCTCACTATTGTTGCAAGAATGTAAGCATTGTGATCTGCAAATTCTCCTAGAACAGGAAACACTTTAAAGAAGGACTAGAGAAAGAGCTAAGGGACGTTCTAGTCCTCAAAGCAATCAAAGAATGGCAGCGTAAGAATTATATTGACCAAGGAGAGGGAATTCAAGGGAATAAAAGCAATGAGAGACGAAGATAAATTGTTGCTGATCAAGGGTAAACCAAGTGATTATATACAGTGTGATCATGTTACCCACCAAACCAGGGAAAACAAAGATTCACAAAAAGTGCTAGACAAATCCTCAGAATGTGCATAAAGGAATGTAATCCTTGGAGGGGATTTTAACCAAGTACCACACCTGACTCGAGAGACAGATGGTGGGCAAGAACAGGGTCCTGCTGACCCAATATGGTTGGAGGAACACCTCGGAGGAGATGGGGGAGCAAAGGTACTCCCCAGTACACCACAGATATTCACGCCTAGATCTTATCATAAAAGAATGCCATAGACACAATCATGGAGGTAGAGATAATGCTAATAAAGTGATCTGATCATGACCTAGTCCGACTGAGTTTACCCAGAGAGGCGAAAGGTGAAGGAAGGTGGCAGCACAATTCAATCTTTAAAAGTCAGTTAAAAGAGGAAATAAAGGGCTACTTTGTTGGGAGATGGACCCGCCCAAGCTGAGAGAAGAAATCTGAACACTAGAGGAACCCTGATAGGGTTACACTGCACTGTAAGAGAAACAAAAAATAGGAATTAAAGGGGTTATTACATGAAACATACCGCAAATCGACACTCCTCAAACAAAATATTTGATGAAACTGGTGATATACTGGACAAGAGGGTTTTAATGATCCGGGATGGAGGAGGAAGCGGAAGTGGCACCCAAAGAGGTTGCTGAATCCTTTGCAGAATATTAGGAACTCTCATCTCAGAACATGTTATCATGCCATGGTCTTTCTGTAGAGGAGCGCCTGAGATAGATAGATAGATATATATCTCTATCTATAACACATTACTCACCGTAATAGTATTTCTAATGCTTGTATCTGCTTAGATTCACATGCTGTGCATAGGCCGACATCTAGTGGAAGCAGCAGAGTATAACAGTTTGTTTTTCGAAACTCTGAAAGGGGCGTCGCACTAGAGCGTGTCATTAATACTATCCCCAGTGTGACGTCCACTGCACCCATGATCCCTCACGCATGTAGGACCCTCAGATTGCATTTTTTCTGACATGAGGTAGCATGAGGAGTAGTTTGAGTACAGAGTTTCCAAGCAAACGGATAAGAATACAAGCATCCATGTGCCTTCTCTCAGAGGGGAGGAAGGGCGGGCACATGTGAATCTAAGCAGATACAAGCATCAGAAATACGATTACAGTGAGTAATGTATCCCTTCTGAGGCTTGTGGAATCTGCTTAGATCACATGCTGTGCATAGATTAGCGAACAGTGTTAGAAGAAGGAGGTGGGCTTCCAGAGTGCCGGTGATCATCAACTTGTCAGACCAAGAGCCACGACTCTGAGCACACCGGTCCCCGAGGAACTCTTTCTGCAGTCCCACAAAGACGACAGTTTCGCAGCAGCGGAATGCATGACGCCATGGCCCTCAGCAGCGACATGTAGGTCCGGACCAACACCCTTGCACCGATCTTCCACTCAGCCGCCTTTTGCAGGAGCTTCAGGACCCGCTTGCTGAAGGGCTTCATAAGTCCCAGTCGAGTCCCAAACTCCGCCCCCAGAAACACCAAGTCCTGGGAAGGCTGCAGAAATGATTTCTCGAAGTTGATGGTGAATCCTAGTCGTTGCAACAGCTGCATGGTAGCTCCGAGACTTTCCTGCGCCTCCCCTGGAGACGAACCTCTCAACAGCCCGTCATCCAGGTACGGGTATATGTGATGACCCTCCCGTCGGAGCCACGCTGCCACTGGTGCCAAACATTTTGTAAACGTCCTGAGGGACGACTTTAAACCAAACGGGAGTACCCAAAACTAGTTGTGATCATCTCCTATGACAAACCGCAGAAACTTGCGGTGCCGTGGATGCATGGGAATGTGAAGGTATGCGTCCTGTAAATCCAACGATGCCAGAAACTCATCCGGCTGTACCAAGCAGATGACTTCCTGAAGAGTGAGCATCTTGAACTTCAGGCGTTGCAGAGTCTTGTTCAACGGCCGAAGATCCAGGATGGGTCGCCACTTGCCGTTGGGTTTCTTCACCACAAAGTAGCGGGAATAAACCCTGTGGACTCTCTATGCCACCAGAACCGGTTCTATAGCCCCTTTCTGTAGTATAAGTACCACCTCCTGTCGCAGGATGTGAAGATGTGGGTGCCAGGCATACACCGGCGGAATGGAAACCGGGGAACCCTAACTCCAGTGAGTGGCCCAGACGCACCGTGACCAACACACAATGATCTGACTTAATTTTGCACCACTCGTCCACGTGCATCGCCACTCTGCCCCCCAGTAGGTTGTCCTGAAGGCAGTCATTGTGGTTTAGCCTGCCTCCCCTTAGAGGCTGAGGACTGCGAACCCCTTATCCGCTGAGACTGAAAATCCCAACTCTTCTGCGCTGACTGCGCCGATCTTCGATACCCCCGGGAGGAATAACTTGACCGACCGTAACCCCGGTCCATGGTGGAAGCAAACCGGGCATTACGCGAGGCCCCCGGAAGGGACGAAAGGATCGAAAAGAGCACCCACTCTGTAAAGCCCCGAAGGATTTAGCAGTCTGCGTCTTCCTTCATCCCTTTGGAGAGCCTCATCTATTTTGTCCCCAAACAAATGCTCCCCCTCAAAGGGCATATCGATAACTTTATAATGCACCTCTGGGCGAAAGTCAGTGCACTTTAGCCAGGCTTGGCGACAAATCACTACCCCATCGTTAACCTGCTTAAAGCTGGACTCCGCCCAGTCACGGCAATATTTATACTGTGATTGGAAGCTTCCTCCCCTTCACGCACTAATAGCATGTCATACGGTGCTCCTCCGGCAGATGCTCCAAAATAGGCGCCAGCCTATGTGACATCTCACGATCATAGCGTGCCATGATCGCTAAGGAAGAACAAGTTACTTCTTACCTTGTAACGTTCTTTCGACGGGATGTTCCTCTGACGTATTCCTCATCTTAGATATCTCCTTCCAGCTCTGCTGGCCTTGGAAAATTTTTCACTAGAGGGCGCTGCGCGTCGATGTCCTCCGAGTCGATGTCCCTCGACAGCCGCCGTATCGACGTTGCGTCATCCTGCCTATAAAGGCCGCGCGCAGCGTCCGTTGCTCAGTTCCGTTTTGTAGCCCACAGTAATACTGTCTGGACTAGACTAATCACCCTGAAGGAGCGTAAGCTGCAACAACAAGGGAAGTAGAACTGCGGGGATGGATGGGAGGGTCGATGAGGAATACGTCGGAGGAACATCCCGTCGAAAGAACGTTACAAGGTAAGAAGTAACTTGTTCTTCGAAGGGATTGTGTCCTCCGACGTATTCCTCATCTTAGATAGGCTCCCATAGCAGTATTCTATTATTGGAGGAGGGAGTACTGACTTCACGCTGTGTTCTATTGATGAATAGAGTGCAGTACAGCCCTTCCAAACCTAGTCTCTTGACTGGAGGAGAAATCCAAGTTGTACAATCGTGCAAAGGTATGGACAGACAACCATGTAGCGGCCGCACAGATGTCTTTAACCAGCACACCTCTTTTGAGGGCCGATGAAGCTGCAATACCTCTGGTCGAATGAGCCCTAAGGTTTTGAGGGGGCTCTTTCCCTGCCAGCTTATAACATTCCAGAATGGCTAGAATGATCCATCTGGAAATGGTCTGCTTAGTTATTGGTAACCCCAGCTTGTGACCTGTGTAACCTACAAACAGCTGGTCTGCCTGTCATATCCTGGCTAGTCTAGTGATGTAAAAACTTAAAGCCCTTCTAGGGTCTAGCCTGTGTAACCTCTCTTCCTCTTTCCCTCGGATGAGGAGGAGGATAGAAAGATGGTAGGGTAATCTTCTGAGTGATATGGAATTCAGAAACCACCTTTGGGAGGAAATTAGGCTTCACTTGCAGGACAACTTTGTCTTTGTGAAAGATTGTGTGAGGGGGTTTACAGGAAAGAGCTTGTAATTCGCTCACCCTTCTAGCAGATTAAGTGCTATTAATAAAACAGTTTTAAGGGTAAGGAATCTTAACGAACAAGAATGGAGTGGTTCGAAAGCTGTGCCCATCAGGAAAGTTAGGACTAAGTTTAAATCCCATAGGGGAACCTGGAATGGTCTTGGGGGATAAACATTGGTTAACCCCTTTAGAAACTGTATTACCAAGGGTAACTTGAAATAGGATGGTTCTTCCGCAGTGCGCTTAAAGATGGATAGCACTGCGAGATAGCCCTTAATGGTGCCAACTTGAAGGCCTGAATTCGCCAAATATAGTAGGAAGGACAAAACCATTGGTGTACCACATGAAAAAGGGTTGATATTCTGTTCTCTACACCAGCTGCAAAATCTGTTCCAACGGCAGCGGTATAAAGACTTTGTTGCTGGCCTCCTTGCCGAAAGCAACACCTCCATAACATCATCAGGAAGGTCCCAATCCTTGTACCTCAGCCTTTCAGAAGCCAAGCGTGAGGGTTGAGGGTTTTGATGTCTGGATGGAGAACCTGACCTCCCTTCTGTGAGAGTAGGTCCTCTCTGAGTGGAAGTCGAATTGGAGGGCAGATGGACAAGTCTAGAAGGTCCGGGTACCACATTCTCCTGGCCCAATCCGGGGCAATTAGGATCATGGTTCTCCAGAATCTTCTCAACCTCCTGATCATTTGAGGAATGACAGGGACCGGTGGGAACGCGTACAGAAGCGGAAACTCCCAGTCCACTATGAACACGTCTCCCAGATCTCCTCTCGGGGGAAATTCCCTTGAGCAGAACAGATCGCATTTCCTGTTGAGGCTGGTGGCGAACAGATCCACCTGAGGGGTTCCCCAAAGGGCGAAGATCTCTTGAAGGACTTCCTGAGCTAGTTTCCCACTCGTGGGAGACTGTGCTCTGCCTGCTCAGAGCGTCCGCTGTCAAGTTCTTCTCTCCGGCTAGGTGAACTGCCGATAGAGAGATTCCTTCTTGGATTTCCCAAAACCAGAGCTGCATCGCCTCTCTGCACAAGGGTAGTGATCCTATGCCTCCTCTTTTGTTGAGGTAATGCATGGCCACTGTGTTGTCCGTCATTTTCAGGACATTTTTCCCTTGTACAGCTGGCAGGAACGCCTTCAGCGCAAGTCTGATGGCTCTCAGCTCCAACAGGTTGATATGTAGTCTGGACTCCGATGGAGACCAACGACCGCTGGTGGTCAAGTCATTGGCGTGGGCTCCCCACCCCGTGAGTGAGGCATCCGTGACTACTGTTATCTCCGGCCCGGGTTGCCAAAAATGTTCTCCTTTCAGAATGTTCTCTTGACAGGCCCACCACTGAAGGTCTCGAGCCACCCTGTCGGGAACCTGAAGATCTGTCATTCTCCCTGAGAATTGTGACCACTGAGTCCTCAGTGCCCACTGGAGGGATCTCATTCTCAGGCGAGCCTCTGGCACTAGGAAAATGCAGGATGCCATGAGGCCTAGCAACCTCAAAAAGTCGAAGGCTGGGAGACGTTGGGCATCTTGGAACTTGGTAACCATCTGCAGAATATCTTAAGCCCTCACCTCTGGTGGCGAGGCTTTTCCCAGGGAAGTGTCCAGGATCGCTCCTATGAACTGGAGTCTCTGCGATGGTATCATTTGTGACTTCTTTAAATTGAGGGAGAAGCCCAGTCTGTGAAGGGAGTGGCAAACGTGATTTAGCTGGATCTGAGCTTGTTCCAAAGAAACAGCCCTGATCAACCAATCGTCCAGGTAGGGGTAGACGTGAATCCTTTCCCTCCTTAGACTTGCCGCCACTACCGACATTAACTTGGTGAAGACCCTCGGGGCGGAGGACAGCCCAAATGGCAGCACTCGAAATTGATAATGAGAGTTGCCAATTGCGAACCTCAGGTATTTCCTGTGTTTGAGATGGATAGGCACATGGAAATAAGCGTCCTGAAGGTCCAGAGATACCAACCAGTCCTGGAACTGAAGGGCCTGGAGGATCTGAGAAAGAGTGACCATCTTGAATTTGTCTTTCCTGAGGAATTTGTTCAATTCTCGCAAGTCCAAGATGGGTCTCAGTCCTCTGTCTTTCTTTGGAATGAGAAAGTAAGGGGAGTACCAGCCCTTGTTCCTCTCCGCTACAGGTACCGGTACCGGTTCTATGGCACCTTTCTCTAGCAGGTCCAAAATTTCCTGCAAGAGGAGCGGATCTGGAGCTTTCTGAGAGCTGATCCCCGGTGGATGACTGAGGTATGCGTAGGAAAGGCAGGCATTAACCTTGGGCAACTGTTTCCAATGCCCAAGCATCTGACGTGATAGCCTGCCATACCGCCAGATGTTGAGTCAACCTGCCTCCTACAGGTGTCCTGTGAGGTAAGTCCTCAGAGTGGTTTTGGGGCGGCTGATGCAGATGCCGATGGTAAAGAGGCACCTGCTGTTGCTGCGGCTTTTGAATATCTACCCCGTCCACCTCGGGTAGTTCTTCTTTGTCCCCTTTGAGCCGGTCGTCCTCTACCTCTTCCGAATGCGGAGTAGAAGCGAAAGGACTTGCCCCTCGCAGAGGTTCCTGTGGGACGAAAAGGAGTCTGACGGATTGCAGCTCCTAGGGATTTTGCTGCTGCTTTTGAAGTTTGCAGTTTCTCTAAACTGTCATCCGCCTTTTTCCCGAACAAAGAAGAGCCATCGAATGGCATGTTCAAGAGCCTGGCTTGCACATCTGGGGCAAAACCAGACTTTCTCAACCAAGCGAATCTCCTGGTTGTTGTACTTGCTGCCATTGCTCTACTGATACTGTCAGCCGAATCAATGCCCGTCTGGAGGGATTTGCACATAGCGTCTTTACCGTCCTGTATGATATTCAGGAACGCCTCCCTTTCTTCTCCCTCTGGGATGCAGTCAGCCGCTGTAGAAGCACACTCCCAAAGTGTATGGCTGAATCTAGCAAGTAGCATTAACAGATTTTAACGCCATGCTACATGCCGAAAAAACTTTCTTTGCCACAGAATCATATTTTTTATCATCCCTGTCCTGTGGGACGGTAGGATAAGCAGTCTTAACATCGGTAGAAGATGCTGCCTGTACCACCAGACTTTCTGGGGATGGGTGTTTTGACAAAAACTCCGGGTCTGTAGAGGATATCCTGTATTTTGTAGACAGTTTCTTATTTACTGCCGGGACGACATCTGGGGTTTCCCAGTTCGTCATAATCTTCCTCTGAAGAGCTTTATGAAAAGGCACCACAGGATCCTCCTGTGGGCCTTTGTCAAGAATATCCGTGAGGTCATCTTGTTGGAAAGATTGTGAAGGTGCAGACCACCCCATAAACTCTGTGATCCTGGCCATTAAGGCTCTATAGGGGGTTTCAGCATGCGCCCCCGGGTCTGGTCTAGCGAACTCCACCTCAGGGGAAGTGTCTAACCCACTTGCCTCATGTAAGGAATCATGAAGATCCTTTAACCTGCGTTCTTCAGAGGAAAATTCCTCTCTAATTGGGGTTACAGGTCCCTGCAACTCAAATGTGTCTTCCTGTTCAGACAATTCACCCTCTTCCATAATTGAGGACATGGTTCTCAATTGTTCTGAACCCAAAGGGTGTAAACCCCATTTCCAAGGCAGAGGGTGCCGAACTTGTCATAATCGGCCTCGAAAACGTCGAAGTCGAAGGCTTCGAGCGTGACGTCGAAAACAAAGGCGGAGGCCTCGATGACCTCGACAGAATTGGGATTCTGCTCGACAATCTCGAAGCCATCGTCATCGAGGACCTGGGGATAGTCACTGGGTGTGTCGTAACCGTGACTTTTCTTGGCGTCGACGCCGGTCTCGAAGCTGGCGTCGAGTCGACAGACCCGTGTGTCGAAGGTCCCTTCGACAACGGCGTCGAAGACACCGACCTCGGCGTCAACGGAACCTTCGTCGACAGAACCTTTGAGGAAGGTTTGGAGGTCATAGTCCTACTCGAGGGTTCGAGACGCACTCGAGAGGTTTCCTTCGCCGGGTACTGCGACTCGCGGCGTTTTTGACCTTCGGGTCTTTCGACCAGAACATCGCTCTCGGCAGTCTTCGAGGGGGTCGAGGTGCTTTCTCGAAGACGCTCATATTTTTGCGGAATTCCTCCCATTCAGCCCGGGAACTATGTTTCGTGTGGCAAGGGATTCTCTTTGGCGAAACAGAGGAAGACGGAGAAGGGGATCTTCGACGTCTCCTCTTCGAGTGCTTCGATCTCGAGGAGTGATGGGACCCACTCCGAGACCTGGAGCGCGAATGGTGACGAGGAGACAAATGTCTCGACTTCGTCGAGGAAGAAGCTTTAAAAGTCTTACCTTTCTCCAGCTTCCCCCTACGCTCCTTCAGGGCCTTAGCTGTCATGGACATACAGTCCTTGCACTCCGAACAATGGTGTTCAGCTCCCAAACACCACAGACAAACTCTGTGAGGGTCAGTCAGCGACATCTTTTTCCCACAATCTCAGCGTTTTTTGAAGCCGGATCGAGGAGTTGTCGGTTCCGACGAAGAAGCCATCGAGTACGGATCGAATAACTCGAGGTAAATAGGATTAACCTGACAAAACTGAGCAACGGTATTCCGAGGCACTGAGTAAGCGCGGAAAAACGGAACTGAGCAACGGACGCTGCGCGCGGCCTTTATAGGCAGGATGACGCGACGTCGATACGGCGGCTGTCGAGGGACATCGACTCGGAGGACGTCGACGTGCAGCGCCCTCTAGTGAAAAATTTTCCGAGGCCAGTAGAGCTGGAAGGAGATATCTAAGATGAGGAATACGTCGGAGGACACAATCCCTTCGAATTAGAGGCTTCCACCACCGTCGCCCCAACAGTCAAAATCAGCTTCCCGAAGGCATCCCGTCTCCTTGCTTGACTGTCTGCATGAGTAACACACTGCCGCTGACACCACAGACTCGGGAGTGGGCTGAGAACCTAAGCACTTCGGGGTAGATTCAGGGGCCTTGAACTTTTTCTCCAGTCTACCTTTGACAGCCGGCTCTGAAAATGTATGGCATATCGTGCGCAGACCCTCCTGCCACACGTGGTTCAGAATAGGCACGGAGAAAACAGTTTTCTGTCTCTTGCCAATGTGATCGAACAGGAAGCACTCCTGCTCTTCCTCAGGAGTCAATCCAAACTCCACACATGCCTTAGCCATCATGGCGTGGAATGCCCCAACATCATTGGGAGGGGAAGGCTGCGCCGGACTCCGAAGCTGTTCCAGCTCCCCGTCCGTGTCCCACGTGTCATCCCTCGTCGGTGACGATCAACCAGTAGACAGTGTCCCGCAAACTACGTGGAGGAACAACAGGAACTTCCATGACAGGCCCCACCGGGACCACATTCAGAGGGGTAGCCTCGCATCGAGCTGGCCAAACAATGATTGCAGCGTGGACAGAACTTGGAGCGACAACAGACTGCGGATTCGCCAGTGGATAACTAGCAGGACCAGCGCCCACTGCCACCGATGTCAAAGGCCCAACACTTTGCAGTCCCAAAGCAGATGGCCCCAACACAGGCGCCCGGTCGTCGTCCACCTCCGAGGACACTGAAAAAGCAGCCGTCTCCTGATGTAGAAGGGTATCAGGCAGAAGCGAGTCAAAGGCGGAAGACTGCCACGACCCACTCATCAGCAACAATCCTTCTGTGTCAATCCTCGTGGACGAGAAAAGCATCAGTCCTTAATCAAATTCAGTCTTTGCCCGAGCAAACGACACAACCGCTGACGACGGAACCGTAGATTGAAGAGCAACTGTCAACGACGCGACCACAGTCAACAAGGTCGCCATAGGAACCACCACTTGCGGTGTAGATTTCACCGGAGACCCGGCCTGCTTGGCAGCGCTGGACCGGTGTTTAGAGGACTCACTGCTATAGGACGACCTGTGATGGTCCCCTGAAGAGGAGCGTTTCGTCGAGGAGTCCTTCTTGGCCAAGCCCTTCTCCTGCGCAGTCGACTTCTCGGGCCTACCACCAGACCCTCGGGAATGGTTCGACCGACCATGCTTAGCCGAAGCATCCTTTGACAGGTGTTCACTCGAAGAAGACCTGCTGCTCTTCGCCACCTCCGACACTGGTGCTGGATGAGGTTTCTTAGCCGAAGGCTCGGCCGCCGCCCGCTGCTGTTCCGCAAACTGCACAGGCCGCTCTGAGGACAGGCTCCGGACCGACCCCACCTCCAAGGCCGGGTATGTGCCCTCATCAAGCTAATAGACCAACCACCGATTGCGGTCCTTAAGAGTCTTTTGCGAGAACACTTGACAGATCTTGCAAGTGTCTGCCAAGTGAAGGGGTAAAGGCAGTAGAGGCAATCCATATGCCCTTCACCCTCATTCACCTTCTTCAACCGACAAGACACACAGAGCCGAAAAAGATACTTCTTCGGAGCCCCAGAAGCCATCTCAATACCAAATAACACACGCACGTGCAAAAACACGACAAACACGCGGTGGTCCCAACAGTTTGAAGACGGTTGAAATCTGAAGGGAAGCCATCGGGGGCAGGGCCATTTATACCCTATGTCCTATTGGTGGGGACTAAAGCACCCAAAAAGGACGTTGACAGGACACTAAAGTGTCTAGGTTTTCCATAGGAAAATGCGACGTTAAAGTAACCGAGGTTCCGAGCCTGACGACGGGGAATATTCACAGCATGTGAATCCATGATAGATCCAATGCTGGAAAAATAAATGATTTTCAGTGGTTACATTGATTGTAACCCTAAGTAGGTATTTAGTTATGTTATTGTTAAGTTGTATTGATTCCTAAGTTGGTTGATTTTCTTTTACCAGTACTTGGTCTATGAGAAATTATTGTCTATTTTTGTTCTTACTCTTGTTTACATTGAGTATTAAAAAACATGCTGTCAGTTTTACAGTGTAACGGTCTCAACAATTTAAATCCCTCCCCTCTCAAACAAAAAAATGTTATTCGTGCAATATAGATTATCCTCTCATTTCTCTAATATTCTATCACCGAGTATGTGTCGTCCGCCGGCAGTTGATTCTATGGGTTGTTCTCCCCTTCTGCTTGGTGGGCCTGTGTGATTAAGTAATGTTTGTAGGGATCCAAGATATCATTAGGTTTGGCCTGTGGTGCACCAACCATCCATACTCCATTGCCATCTCGTTATAATATAGGATATCTGCTCTCCATTGCTTTATATTGGAGGCCTGGGTGCCGCCCCAAACCATTGCAACCTGTCTTTTTGCCAGGATTAGCAGTTGCCCGCTAATTTCCTAGTGTGTTTTTGGATTGTTTCTGCGTATCCCGATAGTGCAATCAGTGGTGTTTGTTCCATGTCCACCCCCACTATCGCGTTCAGTTCCTCGAAGACTTGTGACCAGAACTGCCTCACCCTTGGGAACCCCCATGCCATGTGTAGAAAATCCGCTGAGGATGCAGCGCATTGTGGGCAGTGTGCAGTAGTGTCTGGGAAGAATTTGTGCATCATCGCTGGAGTGTAGTAGCATTGATGTAGGTATTTAAAATGGATGAGTTTATACCTGGTATTAAGAGCCACCTTCCTCATTTCCTTGCAAAAGTATTCCAATTTTGCATTTGTCACGTTGTTTCCAAATATTTGTTCCCATTTGGAGCAGGACGAGGCATCTGCTCTGGCTCTGGATTCCATGCATTTATTGTACAAAGTGGAAACCACTTTATTGTCCTCATTTTCTGGAGCATATAGGCCAGTGTGTAGGAGGGAGGGCGGGGGGGGGGCATTACGGATTCAAAAGGGAGGCTGATTGTGAAATACAAGAACTTGATTTTGTTTTTCATCTCTTCTAACGTCAGGAAGTGCCCGTTTGGGAAGAGATCCCCAAAGCAAAATATGTTCAGGAGTTTCATGGGCTTGACATAACCTTTCTCACATGTCAGCAGTACTCCTGGGATAGATAGAACTGGGAGTTTTGGGGAGTATATAATTTCCCCTTTCCAACTGCGCTCTATGCAGGCCCACGCTCTGAATGTTAATTCTATCATATTTGGCGCTCTCGGGTTTCTATTAGTGGATGTCTGTATTCCTGCTCTTAAGAGATATGGGGCTGCCAGTGCCCTCTCCACCTCCACGTGTCTTCCGTCAGCTGGGCCCCTAAACCAGTATAGCAGGTATGCGGTTTGTGCTCCCTCGTAGTACACTTCGAAATCAGAAATGCTATGCCCCCTTTTTCCAGAGGAGCTACTAAGACGCACATGCTTGCTTACCGGCCCATATGAACTGCAGAATTCTGAAGCATAGATCACAATTCCCTTGGGGGCAGGAGTGGTACATTAAGAAACATAGGAAGTGTGGGAGGAGTACTATTTTGACTAGTGATGCCCTCCATTTAGATTGATTAATAGTTCCATCCATCTCTGCAGTGACACTTTAGTTTGGTCTAATACCCTACGATAGCTTTGCTTGTATAGATCCTCTGGGGAAATCGAGCCGCATTTACCCCCACATGTATCTGGTGTGGGAATCATGCCATTGAAACCCGAGGTTATCGGCGAACCGTTCGGTGCCGGCCGTGATTTTGTGGCGTTAATCTTCAGTCCAGAATATTCATCAAAGGACACTACGTCTGACATGACTGGGTCCAAGTTGGGTACCGGATCTGTGATATGAAGCACCATGTCATCTACGTAAAGGGAGATGATCACCCTGTGGGGGTGTGTGTAGATGTATCCCCCTGTGGATGTAACAGTTTCTATTTCTGTCCGCTAGCAGTTCAATGGCCAATATTAGTGATGACAGCAGGCACCCTTGTCGTGTACCTCTTCTCAGTGGTATGCTCAGGGTCCGCAAGCCGTTCTCCCGGATTCTAGCATTGGGCAATTTGTAGAGTCGCTGGACCATTGCAATATATCCCTCCCCATCACCATTCTACAAACTGAATTAGAAGGGCCACTCTACCGAATCAAATGCTTTTTTGGCGTCTAGTAGTGCCGCTAAAGTGGGTTCATATAGGACAGCTGCTATTAACCCGAACATTTTGCGGGAACCCATAGGAGGTGGACTTACCAGGAATTAACCTAGACTGGTCCGCCTTGACGCACATATGCATCAGCTGAGCCAGCCTAGACGTTAAGATTTTGGTTAACATCTGATTATCCATATTTATAAGAGATATTGGGCAATGGGAGGAGCATTCGTCTGGGGTTTTATCTTGCTTCAAGAGGATCACGTCTTCTCGCAGAGAGTCCGGCAAGAAGCCAGCTTCTAGAGCTTGTCGGTACATTTCTAATAGGTGAGGGGCTAATTTAGGTGCTAAGTGTTTGTAAAATTCAGCTGTGAAGCCCTCTTGGCCCAGGGCCTTCCCTATTGATTTGATTGCTAATAGGACATCATCCAAGGACAGGGGACAGCCAAGCCATTCCCTCTCCTCCTCCGAGCATCAGTACAGCGCCACCTGTCTAAATATTCCCCCACTCCTTGCCGTGTTACTCTGATTTGTGAGGAGTATAACGGACTATAAAAGTCACAGAATTCCTGAACTATGTCGGTGTCCCCGTTTTCATTTATGAAGGAGGGAACCCCGACCCCCCCCCCATTTCAAGTTTAACAGTTCTCGGCAAAACCATGTCAAGGTCCTGCCCTTCCCCATATTGGCGCGCCGCTGTCTTACCCTGAAAGAATTTTACTTCTCTCTGTGCCAACTAGTTAAATAGCAGCATCTGCTCCTTAATTCTGGAATGATTGGGTGGCTTTTCCCCTATTGCTTCTGTATGCAGGCGTTTTATTTGACCCTCCATTTCGGTTAATTGTCGTCTGATTAGTTTAAGTATCCTATCTCCTTGGAGATATTCTTCCCTTACAACGCATTTGAAGCTTTCTCACAGGTTTGCTCGTGAGTTCACTGGCCCAGTTTATAATTAGAGGAAGTTATCTATGGCTGTAGATATCACATCCCGAAATGCCCCCGTCAGTCAGGCTATCGCAGACCTTGACGGTTGCACCGGCACCATTCATGAATGGGACTCTAATGGGAAGAAAAATATTTCAGCGCCCGGCAATGAGGAATTACCGGGACCTCCGGGCCGTAATGCCCCGGTAAGTCCCCATTGCCGGGCGCCGGAAAAAAAAACTCCAGTGACAGCCGTGCCGTTTTCACCGGCACGGCTACTGCCGGACTCATAATAAGGCCCATTGTCTTCTGTAGATATTTTTTTTAGGAAGGGTCATCTCCTTGTCAGTTTTCACCGCGACGGGGCAACCTGGATAGTGACTCCAAGAATCCATTGGCCTCCTCAGGGGTATGAAAGAACGGCGCACTGCCATTATGCTCCAATCTCAACTTAGCTGGGAACAGCATCGCAAATATAATGTCGCCCATACAGAGTATGGTCTTGACCGTAATGAAGGTCTTCCTGGCAGACTGCACTTTGCCTGAGAAGTCCGGGAAGAGGCGTATTGGTGCGTCATAAGTTACAGACCCCAACTCTAGCTCTGATGGCCCCAGTCCCTGTCCCGGTAATTCAATAAACAAGCTATTATGGGTCTTGCTGGTACCCCTGGCACTGGGCGTTTCCCACTGCAGATATGGTGGGCTGAAAACTGCAGAGAAGCCGTCGTGACTGAAGGACTCCCCGAATAGATCTTCCACTATCATTTCCATGTTGCATTGATCTTCAGCTCTGGCACCCCAATAATCCTTAGATTGTTCCTTCGGGATTTAGATTCAAGGTCATCTTGTTTATCTACAAGTTCTTTGAGGGTTCTTGTGACCAAGGTCATGCCTTTCGTGGTGGCGCAGGATTCACCCTCTACTGTGGACACCCTGCCCTCCACCCTGTCTAGGTGGTCCCAGTGCTTGTCCAGGCACACATGCATGTGGTCCTCTTTGCAGGTTAAAGTGTCTAGTTTGCCATTGAGGGACTGTATACTTGCCTGTATTTGTCCCAACATGATCTTGATGTCGGTGTTTGCTTCTGAGAGGGTGTCAAATGGGACTTCTAGAAGTTCAGCGATAAGCCCAGCTCATGGAGGAGTTGGCAGGTCCAACGGAGATGATCCGGACACGGTTCCTGAGAAACAGCTCTGATCAGTCAGTCGTCCAGGTAGGGGTAGATGTGAATCGCCCCCCCGACCTCCATTCCATAGACTTTCTGCCACCACTGCCATAAGCTTGATGAAAACCTTCAGGGCGGAAGTGAGCCCGAATGGCAGAACTCGAAAGTGATCATGAGAACAGCGAACTGCAACCCTCAGGTACTCTGTGCTTCTGATGTATCGGCACACGATAGTAAGCATCCTGAAGGTCCAGTGACACCAACCAATCCTAGAGTCGAGGGGCCTAAAGGATCTTCGAAAGTTATCATCTTGAACAAGTCCTTCCTGAGGAACTTGTTTAAGCATCTAGTCCAAAATGGGTCACACTCCTCCGTCCTCCTTTGGTATTAAAAAGTAAGGAGAAAACCAACCTTGGTTCCTCTCTGCTACAGGCACCAATTCTATTGCAACTTTCCTCAAAAGGGTGAAAATCTCCTTTTGGAGGAGTGGATCTGAAGCCAAGGTTGATCTTGCTCTTGGGGACAGGTTTATTTTCTAAACCTTTAGAGGTTAAGCAAGGGGGCTTCAGGAAGGGAGGATCTATGTGACTCCATCGGGATAATTTTCTAGGAAAAGCCATCACAAAGCAGGGTATCACAAGGTGGATATCCTATTATCTCCTTCTGTCACGCAAAGGCCAACAGGCCACTGCAGTCAACAGCCAGGGCACATTCCACAACATGCCTCTGCAGCCGAGTGGTCTTGAGTGCCGCACACCTTCACAAGGCACTAATGCCTGCTGCAGCAGCACACGGAGGACAGGCAGTCCTTCAATGGCTGCTCCAGTAAGGTAAGCCAAGCAGCTTTGGGGGTTATCGTTACGTATGTATACTTCAGCAAGGCGATACATTCAGGGGTTCTGATCAGTTTGCCTGCCTTTCACCTCCTGTCATGTACACTGCTATAGAATCTATTCACAGCATGTGAATAAATGAAATATCCAATGCTGGAGAAGGCAGAGGTTTCTTACCTGTAACTCCTTCCAGCATTGGTATCTTTCATAGATTCATAGGCGCCCTCCAGCCTTACCCTCCTGGTAAACACCCTCTTTATGTGTTATTCCTCCAGCAAGAGTAGTTAAATTCTGAGGGGAAGCTACTGGGGTGGAGTTATACACTCAACATCCTATTGGTAGGGACCAAAAGCACCCACAACGATGTGGGCAGGACGCTCAAGGTATCTTTTCCTTAGGGAAGGTATTAACATGTAATTAACTGGAGATTCCCAGCCTGACAACAGGGAATATTCACAGCATGTGAATCTATGAAAGATACATTGCTGGAGAAATTCTTTTCATCTTTTGTAACAAAGCATAAGGGTTCCAATAACATGGCTTCCAAAACAGAATTGGTTATTGCCTTAGCCTTGTCGGACGGCTCAGAATGAGAAGTACGAGAATCCACTGTGACAGGAGAAATGAATGCATACATTTGATCATGGGCCTCCACTGACAGAAGCTGCTCAGCTCAGATTTTAAATCTGGTTAACACTACAGGTATAGGAACCTGTACATTAGTCAAACAAAATTAAGAAGTGGCCTCCTTATATAAATGTGCATCTGAGATTACTGGAAATGAAGGAGTCAAAAACACCAGGATATTGGATTTTACTGGTATACTAAAGACAAGTATCTGGGGTACAGTAAAGAACATTTAAAGTCAAAATCCTCAGTATCCAAAATTACACTAATCTCTGGTTCATACACCTTTGAACAAGCAGACGGAGCCCAATCCCTTTTTGTGTGTTTATTTCTTATGTTCCAACAACTTCGGTAACAGCCAGTCACTGGAGTTTAACTGTGTAAATCATTTAACAGCACCAGACAGTACAGAGGTTGAGAGATTTTTGGAATCCGATCACATTCTCTTAATTACTCAACAAAACAAAATCATGCTAGATGAGAGAAATTGACTACCACATGATCGTATCTAGTGTATTACATGCCTGTTCAGAAAGGGATTGAGGCTGTAGAACTCTTCAGTGCAGTGGTCACAATACCAGGCATGAACAAATCTGGCCCGGAATAGTCCAGTGATGTTCCACTGGGAGGTACAGCCATCCCCCCGCTCCACCCTCCCCCCGAGGAATTCTCACAAACAGCCATCCAGAGGGATGACCCACTGATGGGTACTGCGAAGACACAAAAACTGGGGGTGGGGAAGAGGGGTACAGCAGTCACCCTGGTACCAACAAACATCTGTGGCATGTAACTTAGGGAAAAAAAATAATAGTACTGTGGTGCTTGACATTGTCTACCATTGACTGTTACCGGAACAATCAAAGAAACAGATAAATATTCCAGAAGGACCTGGAACAAATATCATGGCACAAGTGCTCACTGCACTAAAATTCCTCACACATTGTAAAGATCGGCTTCCAAGAAATGACCCCCTGTAACCAATGCACTTCTTGAAAAGTATACCAGGGGGAGGAAGTGCTTTGAAAGAAAATATAAATATTTAGTAAAAAAAGACTACCAAATTGGTTGTGTGGTGTCATGATCTCTGCTTCCAAAAGGTCAGGGTTTTCCCAACTCCCTTGGAAGCAGATCCATAACCCAGGTTCCGAGTGCCAACCAGTCCCAATTGGGACCTTTTGGACCCAGTCCTGGCGCCAGTGGCACCAGGCTCATAAATATGCCCAGTCCCAGCGCTGGAAGCGCCGGGCTCATAATGCTTGGGTGGACTTACCTGCAGCAGACCATGCTGCTTACTTGCCTGCCAGTTGAGCCTCTGATCCTCTTCTGTTTGGAACTACTTTTCCTGTTGGGTGGGGCAGGAGCCACTCCCTCGATTCAGAACACTGGAACTCTTCTGGAAAGCAGGAACTCTTTTCTTACCTAGGCGTGGCTGTGGAAGGAGACACCTAAGCACTACAGGAGGCTATTTAAACCACACCCGATGGATGAATCTTGCTTTGCGTTATTCTGCATCCTCTGCAGCAGAACGCTCATCGTGTCTTCTGCATCTGATCCTGGGCCTAAGGAAAAAGGCTTACCATCCTGAATCCAGTCTTCAGCAACACCTATAAAGACAAGAAAGAACAGGTTAGCATTACGGTCTTCAGTGACAGCTCTTCACTTACCTGGTCCATCGGCTGTCACCAACGCCTCGCGCTGCATTCCGGCATCTGAAAGACAAAGGCTTACCTACTCTTCGTGCGCTCCGGAGGTCTTCACACTGCATTCCGGCATCTAAAAGACAAAAGCTTACCAACTCTTTGCACGCTCCGGAGGCGTTCGGCGCTGCATCCCACATCTGAAAGACAAAACAAGGTGTGTTTAAAGACATTGGGGAACTTTAATACTCACGTGCCATTACTCCTTTCCACATCTAACCCAGTGGGTATTCCGGCACCCTGCAGCCGCTCCGAACTTGTACCTGCAAGATAAAAAGACAGTTAGAGCGCATCGTGAAGCAGGCAACTAGCGCTTACTTACGTGCTTCCAGGCGCTTCTATTCATCACACGGGCTCCATCTTCAACTCACTTCAGCCCGTCATCCGCCATCGCCGGAACCCTGCAAAACAAGAAACATCATTACTAAAGACTTTAAAGACATTAGAATTACTCGAAAATTACCGTTCGTGCAGTAAACGACGGACAGCAGTCCTCTGAAGTCAAGAGGCCTGCTCCCCTTATCCAGTGAAGAAACTGGTTACAGCACCCTGCCCCGAGGCAGATGGAGAGCACGGCGTTCACTTACCTAAGGTGAGAGCGTTAACCTTTGGGGTTCTACAGGAGAAGAGAAAGGGAAGAAGAGAGAGACATTCAATAACCCAGTTCTTTAATCCCATATTTTCTATCTGCAGACATCTTACCCTTCGAGTCAAACATACAGTGCACAGAGGTCCAGCCCAAAGAGCCAGCCGTGTGTTACACATCACCTTTGAAGATACGGTATACGCCCAGTCAAGACCGGCGCCTCTACGGGAATCAGGTGAGCGTTACATGTGGACCCTTCATAAAGAGGTGCAGTGGTAAGCCAAAGTATAACACCCAGATAAAAGGCAGTATTGTAGAGCAATATCTAAACAGGAACTGGGATGTAAAGGTTGGTGACATTCAGGTACAGTGAGTGGGGCCAGTGTGCAGAGGGACATATGCACACATGAGTCACCTATACAAATGATGCCAGCAGGTCTCTTGGAACCAGCTTTCGCAGCCCATCAAGCGTACAAAGGTGATCCCAATGAGTTAGAGAGGAGAAAGTAGGTCAAAATGGATGTTCTGGCTCCCTAACATTGAATATGCCAGAAACATTTTGCTCGCCTCCATGATTTGCGTGTTTTCTTTTGTGGTCAATACTTTTACTGAAATCCCTGTGACACTGTGCCGCCCTTGGGAGCATGTATGATACTAGGGTGGAGATACTATTTAAGAACTTCATTTTGCTTCCATGGTCATTATCACCCTTTAATTGTGCTGTTGAGCAGGCCAGTTGCAGCTGTAATTTAGTTTTTGCTGCATCAGGGTTGCACCTGCTGTCACCCCACCCCCCACCCACCCCCTTAGCTCCCTGGGCAGGGTGCTAGCAAGTGGCCGAGCACCGAACACGGGCCAGATTAACTGGTATAAGCCCATGGTCAGAGCTTCCAAAGTGCTGAGCACTAGTAATCCTATACATTAAACGCTCCAACCCACCATGTACGTTAGCACAAACGAAAATACTTAATATTTTTTAAAAAATAAGTCACATTTGTTCCTGCGCATGCCACTTCAGTTTAAGGAAGCCTGCTTTCAAGGTTGATTTGGTCATCATAATCAACCTTGAAAGCAGATTCCCTCCAACGGAAGCAGCATCGCAGGTATGAAGGTATGTGTTGTGATGTGCCTGTATGTGAAGAGCCTGTGATTTGTGTATGTGTTTCGGTAAGGAGGGAGATGTGTTGTGAAGTGCTTGTCTGAGTCTGCTGTAGCTTGTCATGTGCTTGGTGATGTCATGTGAGTGTCAGATGGAATGTTGCTGTATGAGTGAGAGATGCTGTGCTGAGTGTTCTGTATTGAGTCAATTGGTCCCTCCCTCCCTCCGTGATGGGATTCCGGTGCTTTGTCTTACCTGATGTCCTAGTGTCCTGTTTGATATGTACTTTAACTGACAATAAACATAACAAGAAGCAATCTAAGCAAGTGTGGAAACAGCTTCTTTACAGTAATAGTTTTTAAAATAAATATTTTGTGTAGCTTTGGCTCCTGCATGTGCTTATTCAGGGTTGCGAATGGCAAGATTACCTTTGAAGGCTGTGACCGTGCAACATGTCAAGCCACCCGGTCAATCAACGGGACTGCTTTCCAGGACGTGCATGCGAGCAGCAGGGGCAGCCGGCAAGGAAACAACATGACCTCTGCCAACAGCCACCACAGGGTCAACAGAACACAGGTCCTCAGATGCCATGAGGCCTACGAGGAGCTGGTCATCCACCGTGCGGGCACGAGATATATTCAATAAACTACATGGCGTGCACCAAGACACCAGATGACCTCATGTCTGTACAGTATCCCTGCCGCCAGTCCCTATGTGGGCTGCAGCCGCCAACAGGACTACCGCCAACAGGACTATTTCAATAAAGAAGTCTTGCAGGACCCGGCAAGCAGAAAGACCTCATGGTGGTAACAGGGGAAAGCCAAATAAAGGGTGAGGGGCTTCACTATTATGCTTACGCAGAACGTGTGAAAGCGACAATGATTGAGCCAACCAGGATATAAAAGACCACTAGAAAGCTAGTGTTTTATTTAATTCCCTTCACTGTAGGAGCAAGATGGCGATGGATCCAGTTAAGAGGACTACAGCTCGGCTTACTAAGCAGAGAAGGAAGGATACTTGAGCAGAGAGAAGTCATGCATACAAAAGACATTTTGTTTGCATTCTTATAAAAGAATAGGACATTATTTTACTTAATTCCCTTTGGAAAGAAGACATAATTTTGATTGATTAAATGTGTTAAATTTGTGCAATGAAAGGCCTGTTTTTGCATTTGCGACCGCCTCTCGCCTCATCAATCCCACAGAGGCATGCTGGGCCTGGATTTGTGAGGCAGGCAATTACCTTCAGGGTGGCATTGCTACCTTGAGTAAAATTACCTCATTAGTAGCCCAACACTCCTACATGGTAGTCAGCAGGGTACTAAGCCCTTTGCTTATGTGTACCACAAAGCAACCCCAAAATGGCATTTTTGGTGAAGTGGGCTAATCCTGAAATCACAAAGACACCCTTTTTTAAAATGTTTATTTTTATGTATGTTTAGACTTTTCCACTAGACTTCCCAATCTATATCTGGTGCAAGTTGGTCAGTTTGTTTGGCGGTTTTCAAGGCCAGCTAAATGGCACCAAATCCTTTGTATGACAGCCTGTGATAAGATTAGTGGCTGAGTGACTGTAGATCTAGTGTAGGTCTCAAATTCTGTACCTGAATTGCTGGACGACTGCTGCTAAAGACCGTGTCACGATACTGACTGAACCCTTGAATCCTGCTCCTATTCTGCTGGTGGGGTCCCATCCTGGACTCTTCCTTCAATTCTTCGAGCCCTCCTTGCAAAGTGAAGGGCCAGCTTGATGGGTCATTCTCCTGGCCTCTGCAATGCTTCCTCCCTGGCAAATCCTTTTTGCACAAGTGCAATAAGGTGGAGAGCCTGGAAATTGTGTGGCTTGCAGAGACTCGCCTCAGCTCTGTATTGGTATGTCTGGGTCACTGCCAGTTGCCTCGTCGTGGGATTGTTTCTTCCTGGTTAGCTGCCCATTTCTATCTGAGCAATCCTGAACATTGGTTGACTCCTCAATTAGTCTGTTCATCTGCCTTGAAGGTAATCCGCTCAGGTGTCCCATCTGTTGCTCCTTTGGGTTGTCTGTATCCTTGCTAGGTCAGTGGTAAGAGTTCCGGCAATTCAGAGGTCCTAATCACAACAAGCCAGCCTAAAATTGGCACACTACATTCTGGGAGGATTCTTCCACATCCAGTGCTGTGACATCTTGCCCCAGAGTCTTGATCTATATATCAGATTCTTCGTCAGGGGTCCACCAAGTCAGAGTACAATCAGCATTTGAAGGCCCTCCCTTTATGCAAATGTTCATTGACTGGAGAGGGTTTTGCACTCCTCTCTTCAATCAGCTATTCCTGGCTTGCCGGTTGTTGAAGCTGGAACTCTTCTTGGATTTCCCTCTGGCTGTGGCCTCCTCTGGTGAGCCTGTGAGGTAAAACAAAAACCTATCTTACTTTTCCCCATAACCACAGCAAGCCTTTCTGATAGGTTTGTCCCATTCTCCATGTGAAAACGTTTGAGAACTCTCGAAGCTTACCAATAGTGAGCAATGCGTACTTACCTGGTGTAAGGAAAGATTGCTATTTTTGCAACTTTCACTCCATAGCTCCTATGTCCCCCTTGCTTTTTGCTGTTTTCTGACTGGTTCTGACTGTCTGAAGGGAAGTAGACTTCAGCTTTACTTCTCTTGCTTTTTGCTCATTTGTTATGGGGAAACTGATCAGTCCTTCAGACAATCAGTACTGGAATGACAATGCATTACTTACCGTAAAAGCATTTCTGATGGTTGTATTTGCTTAGATTCACATGCTGTGCATAGTCCGACATCCGGTGGTCACTGCAGAGTATTGCATTTTGTTTTTCATAGTTGAAAAGGGGACGTCGACAAGGTGCGTCTAACACTATCCCTATAGTGACGTGCATTGTACCCACAATCCCTCACGCATCAAGGTCCCTCCGTTTGTATTTTTTCTGCCCTGAGGGAGCACAGAAAAGAGAGATAAAGGATGTCTATGTTCCTTCCATCCGAGCGGGGAGGAAGGGTGGGCGCATGTGAATCTAAGTAGATACAACCATCAGAAATGCTTTTACGATAAGTAATGCATTGTCTTCTGAGGTTTGTTAATCTGCTAAGAATCACATGCTGTGCATAGACTAGCAAGCAGTACCTGGAGTTGGAGGTGGGTTGTGAGAAGGAACAGTAGAAAAAAGATGTCTTAATACTGCTTGTCCCACCTGGGAATCAGATCTAGAGTGGGCATCTAGACAGTGTTTGTAAAGGTGTGTACAGAACTCCAGGTTGCCGCTTTGCAAATTGACTCAAGAGGGACATTTGCAATGAATGCTATGGAAGCCCCAGTGCCACGAGTAGAATGTGCTCTTGGTTTGAAGGGTAGTTCTCCCTTAGCAAGAGAGAAACCGAGAGTGATGCATTGGACGTATCCATCTAGATATAGTGGATTTTGAAACTGCAACTCCTTCTCTTCCTGCTGCAACCAAGACAAAGAACTAATTAGTCTTTCTCAGAGGTCTAGTTCTTTCCATATAAAACATGACGGCTCTGCGCACATCTAGTGTATGCAGGCTCTTTTCTCCTAAATTTGAAGGATTTTGATAGAACGTTGGTAGTTCTATTGACTGGTTGACATGGAATTTAGAAATAAATTTTGGTGAAAACCTAGGATGTGTGCGTAGAACCACCTTATCCTTGTGAACTGTTACAAAGGGGTCTAGTATAGAGAGCGCTTGTAGTTCACTTACTCTCCTAATGGAGGTGATGGCTATTAAGAAAGCAGTTTTAAGAGAGAGGTTCTTAAGGGATGCTTTGTGCATGGGTTCAAAGGGTGAGCCCATAAGCCTGGTAAGTACCACATTTAGGTCCCATCTGGGAGCTGGGTTAGCTATAGGAGGGTGTAACCTTTTTACTCCCTCCATGAAGGCTTTAATAACTGGGACTTTCCACCTTGACACTTTGTGATGAGAAGTGGTGTATGCGGAAAGTGCAGCTAGACAGACTTTAATAGAATTAAAGACCAATCCTGAATCTAATAAGTGAGTCAGGTAAAGAACAATTTGTGTAGGAGAGCAGTCAACGGGGTTGATGCTTTTATTTCTACACCAGATGATGAATCTCTTCCACTTGCTAGAATAGCAGTAACGAGCGTTAGGTATTCTAGCTTCCCTAAGAATGTCCATGCATCTTTGAGGGAGCTGTAAATCTCCAAATTCTATGACCTCAGGAGCCAGGCTGCTAAATTCATGGTCTGCAGGCATGGGTGTATTGTCTTGCCCCTGTCCTGTGACAGCATGGTGTACCGGCAGGGTAGTTTCACCGGTGGAGATAGAGACATCTCCATCAGGTGAGCCAACCATGGCTGTCGGGCCCACATGGGGGCCACTAGTATCATGGTGACTGGTTCCTGGTGCATCTTGTGCATTATTTTGTTGAGAAGGGGAGTGAAGGGGGGGGGGGCATAAACAAATTTCCCTGACCATGTTATCCAGAGACCGTTCCCCTTGGATCGGTTCTGGGGGTACCTGGAGGCGTAATCTAGGCATTGGGAGTTTTCCCGAGTTGCGAACAGATCCATTTCTGGGAATCCCCATTGTGTGAAAACGTCGAAGACAAGGTCTTCTCTTAACCGCCATTTGTACTTTGCGGGCAGAGGGAAGTCTCTGCTGAGTTCGTCTGATAGATCGAGTTCCCCTGGTACATGTAGTGACAACAGTTCCCCTGCAGGTGTGCCTGGAACGCCTTCAGTGCTTTGAAGACCACTAGCAGTTCCAGCAAGTATATGTCTTTGGACGCTACACTCGGAGTCCAAACTCCATGTGCAGTTTGATGGGATAGGTGAGCCCCCCCATCCTGTGAGGGACGTGTCTGTGGTTAGAGTGGCTTCCACTGCGGGGGTGGCGAACGGTTTCCCTATTACAAGGTTTTCCTTCGACCACCACCGTAGCGAGAGAACCAAGGTCTGCGAGACCACCACTAGATCATCCCAGACACCACTGGCTGTTGAGCCACTCTTGCATTGGGCGAATGCGCAGGCGCACGTGAGGTACCAAATATATACATGACGCCATCATTCCTAGCAAACACATTGCTTTGCGTACCGTCACCTCTCGACTGGCCACATATTGAGGGATCTAAAACAGCATATTATGGACCCTCTCGTTGGAGGGGAAGACGAGGCCGTCCTTTGTTCGAATTAGAGCCCCTAGGAATTGTTTGATCTGGCTGGGGTCTAGGCTGGACTTCTCGTTGACGGAGAAGCCCAGTTGGAACAAAAGGTCTACAGTCTTTTGGGTATTTGAGAAGCATGTCCGTTATGAGCCAATCGTCGAAGTAAGGGTATACAGGGATGGACAACCTGCGCAGGTGGGCCGCTGCCACTGCCAGTACTTTCGTGAATACCCTTGGCGCTGACGCTACGCCGAAGGGTAGCACTCTGAACTGGTAGTGTTTGCCCTCTCATGAATCTGATGTATTTTCTGTGCGTTGGCAACATTAAAATATGAAAGTATGCATCTTTCATGCCCAGTGGTGTCATGTAATCTCCATGTGAAAGCAGGGGGATTACTTCCTGTAAAGGTCATCATGCGAAACTTTTGAGGTTTGACAAATTTGTTTGCTGGGCGCAGATCTAGTACAGGGCGCATGGTTAAGTCCTTTTTGGATACAAGGAAGTATACTGAATAAATACCTTCCGTTACCTGTGATAGAGGCACGACCTCTATTCCTCCATTTAGTAGCAGCAGTTCCACTTCTTGAAGGATGGCGAGGTACTTCGGGGATAAGAGTCGTCCCCTTGGGGGTCTGTACTTGGGGGACCGACTGAATTCTATGCAGTAACCGCGGGCTATAGTTGACAATACCCAGCGGTCTGATGTTATTCCCTTCCATGCTGGTAGGAAAGATGTTAGCCGGCCCCCCGCCGGCAATGCATGGGAGGGGACCCGAACCTTCGGGTCATTTGGTGTTGGTAGCCGGGGATCCTCTGGGAGTGGGGCCCCGACCTCTACCCTTGCGCCACTGCGTTGTCCTCTGAGTGTATTGCCCACTGGTTCCCTGAGTAGAGGACCAGTTGCCTGCAGTGTACTGCTGTTGTTGCTGTTGCGTTGGCCTCGAAAAAAGCGCTTGTTGCCAAATCCTCACTTATTGGGAGGCCTTGAGATTTGGTCTGAAGTCTTTAGGGTGTCAAAATCCTTCTTTGCGGTCTCCAGTGCGTCATCTAACGCTTTTCCAAAGAGGTTATTAATGAGCGACGACTGGGTTTCTGGCTTAAAACCTGAGTTGCGTAGCCAGACGTGACGCTTCAGAAGTATCCCCTGGCCAGCCGTTTCTGCAGCATCAAGTGATGTTTTTATGATGCTCTGGTTAACCAGAGTTCCTTCTGTTACAGTGGTTAACAATCGAGTTATTAAGGGCTCGGGGAGTTCCTCGAGGTCTTGCTGTAACTTTCCCCATTGGGCATCAGCATAACTTACCAGTAAGGTATTATTATTGGCAATTGTGGTGGAAAAAGCTGCTGAGGCTGTAATTCTCTTACCCAGGGTGTAGAGACTTTCCTTGCTTGTCCGGGGGTGCTTCGCTAGTTGATAGCGGAACCCCTGCCCTTTTCCTTGTGGTAGATACCACTAAGGACTCTGGTATTGAGTGACCCTTAATGTATAATGGGTTCGAAGGAGAGGGAGTAAACAGTTTTTCAATTCTCGGGTTGACCCCTCTAACCAACGCAGGTGTAGATGGCGATGGGATGATTCGTCCCTTAACTGAGGCGAGGAGGGGAATGGTCTGGCTAGTGGGAGGTTTTTCCTTAATGATTTTTTCTACAAAATCAATATCGGGAGTAATTTCCCCAGTCTCAATTTCAAAGTGTGCTGCTGCTTTTCGTAGTAGCGCGTTGAAAGTGGGTTGGTCATCTATAGGTAACTGGTTCCTGACCGGTGTGGTCTGAGGAGAGGAAAGGTTCAGGATCTCAGGGTCTGTATACTCTGTTGGGGACTGCCAAGGCTGTGAGCCACCTTCATCTGGTCTTCTTCAAAGCCCCCCCCACCTATGTCAGGGTTTTCCTCAAAACCTTCAAGGTTCTGTTGGTCTCCAATATTTAAGAACTCCTCATCCTCTTGGAAGTGAGAATCTTCTTCAGTGAGTTCATAAGTATTCGTCTCCATTTGAGGTGCGTCAAATAGTCTAGGATATTGTCATGATGCCTACCCCCGGGGAACCACACCAGGTCCGGCAGCCCCGGGAGCAGGCATCACGTAACCGGGAGAAGGCCCAGCAACCCCTGTTAGGGGCCATCAGGTCACATTCCTGGAGCCTTTGTCGCCAAGCTCATAAGGGGATTACCTGAACTTACCTGATGCAGACCATGCTGCAAGGGATCCAAGCCCTCATGAGGCCTAGAAGGGACTAATTTACCTTAGGGACTATTTGCCACTCGGGTGTTGCGGTGGAGGAATACTTACCTGGAACTATTTTGGCAGCTATTTAAACCACGCCCGAAGAGCAGCACACGCTTTGCGTTATTCTGCATCCAGCAGCGTAACGCTGACCGTGCCTGCAGCAGCATCCAGACTTCAGCCACGCCTGCCACGAACCCCGAGCACCTAGAAAGAAGAGAAAGAAGGGGAAAGGTTACAACAAGAACATTACCAGCTTCTTACCTGATTCCGGAGCCACCGCATCGTCGAACCAAAGGAAAGACTATTTTTAAACGCGTCGCATCGCCAGCAGCAGCGCAGCGCTACACTCACCATTCTTCGCAGCATCTTCACGCTTCACCGCAGCCTCCTGCATGTTCCCGCCGCACTCCGGCACCTAGGGGGGAGATAAAGACAACAAGGTGAGCCAAGGGAACATAGAGGAATACTGGTTACCACCCAAAGACTTACCTGATTTACCACCGGGGGAACCATTCCTCTTCTCGGGTCGGCGCAGCTCCCACTGCACCATCGCCATACCCCGCCCCTAAGGGGAAACAAAAGCACAACAGGATGAATCAAAAGGATAATCAAGGGGAGCCACCTCCCGCCATAGACTTACCTGATTTTACCGCCGGAAGTACAACTCTTCGACCCTTGTCTTCTCTCAGCACCTGAATAAGGGAGAAGACCACAGATTACGGAATCGGATAGGAGTGAAGGTCAGGCATTTGAACTCTTACGAACTGCATACTTACGGCGTCTTGCGGGGAGAGTCAAAATAGCCCTGAAACTCACCAATTCCGTCGGCCAGTGAAGCAACTGGTCCCTCACGCACCCCTGCGCTCGAAGCAGGATGGAGAGCACATCCTTTCAAACCATAAGGTGAGACTTTAGAGGGGATATCGGAGGCGGTCAGTGGAGAGAACAACAGGGGGTGGGGGGATTAACACTATACTCCACGGGTGGTTAACTCCCCTTTCTCCATTCGCAGAAGAATACTTCTACGGGCGAGAAACGAAACTAGGAGGGCCAGTCCAGTCTGTCATCTCAGTTCTATGCATTACACTGGAGCAGTCCAGACCAGATCGGCACCTCTGTGGGAGTCAGGTGAGCATAACAGATATTTAGCCCTGGGGTCCTCATGAAGTACCTCCCTTGGCCTCTTGGGTGTTTTATGTTCAGGAGTGGACATAAATCTATCCAGCTTGTCCATACATGATTGGAATCTCTCAAATGTCCAATGTGGTAACCCAGAACGGTCTGGAGGCGAAAAAGGTGGCTCCTCTGCCTGTAGCCGTCTAGATCTGTCCCATAACGTCGAGGATAAAGTCCCTTTGCCTTCTGAAAAACCTTCTCGTAGGTTTGGGCCTTCCTTCGACGGCGGGAGCAGTTCCTGCCTCCCTTCCGGCATTCTCAGCGTCTCTCTGGCCTTGTGAGCGGGTGTCGGCGTATCACTTGCCGTCCGTCTCTGGCTGTCAGTGGAAACTAGACGAGCCGAGTTCTCGACTATTAATTTCTCCGTCGAGGGTTCGTTTGGCGCCGTGCTGGGCGGTGCCGAGCCTCTTTCGGCGACGGTTGCACTCTTACGAGGCGCATCGCCTGGCGTTTTGGTGGTAGCACCCTTGTCTACTGGTAGCCCAGTCGCTAGTCGCGTCTGCGTTGGCGGGGAGGGCTTGCGACCCTTGCGGTCGGTGGAGGATGCCGGTGGGCTCGGCGTCTCAGTTGGCGCTAGGGCTCTCTTCGAACAAGTGCCGTGGGTTGTGTGTTTATGTTTGTTTTCTGGGTTCATCAGTGTCGCCGGGTTGTTCATCCCCATAAGTAGGGCGTGAGCCGAACTTGTCGGGGCCAGGGGCACACGCTGAGGAGCGGGTACTCTCCTTAGAGAGGTCTACAACTTCCGAAACGGAGGTCGGGTTATCACTGTCCTCATTACGCTCGACGGGAGAGGAATCAGCTCTAGACATAGCGTAGGCTGTCCACCTCTTGGCCCTGTGGTCCTTTAAAGTTTTTGGGCGTAGAAGTTTACACGCCGCACAGCCTTCCTCGTTGTGGTCGAGGGGTAAGCAATGGTTACACCGCTTGTGCTCATCTTTCCATGTGAATTTGCCCTTACAGCGTGGGCAAAATCTAAATGGAGTCCTCTCCATAGCTGAGGATACAATTAAGAATGATAACGTGTTCGGCAGCGAAGGATCTCCTCCGTTTAAGTCACCGCCGTCGAAGTTCTTACTCGGCGGTGAAACAGCTTCGCTGTCGAAGGAGGATCTAATGTAATGTATAATAAATAACAACCAAAGGGTCGAGTAAATGTTTTGCAATTTCTCTCAAAGGAGCTCTGCGTTAAGGCGACCAATATTTGTCCGGAAAAAAAAAATCTGAGGGACCTTGACGCACGAGGGATTGTGGGTACAATGCACGTCACTATAGAGATAGTGTAACAGACACGCCTTGTCGACGTCCCCTTTTCGACTACGAAAAACAAAATGCAATACTCTGCAGTGACCACTGGATATCGGACTATGCACAGCATGTGTTTCTAAGCAGATTAACAAACATCAGAAACTAGGTTTCCCTTTTTACATGTTTGTGATGCTTTAAATAGCTTACGATGCAGTGCAATGTGGATACTTGTGCATCACCCTAACCTTTTACACTTGACATTTTTTTGATTATTTGTATATGCCTAGACAATCCAGTGGCACAGTTACATTTTCACAATTTTTGCCGCATTGTACTTGGGTCGCCTTCCTGCCAGTCACACAATCCCTTATACGATCATGCACTTGCCAGGGGAAGGGGGGGTGGGGGGGGTTAAGAATCCCTCATGGAAGATTAGCAGACTGACAATCCGAAGACTCCTGAAGAGGCCTCGCAATCCCTTCCTGCATCTGTCCCAGTGAAGTCTACCGGATCTCAGATGACTGAGCAGTGATTCATCCCTTGGACTAATGGGACCAACTACTCTCTATGCCTTAGAAGATCCAGACGTACTGAACCTTTGGAAGTGACCCTGTATTCACACGGTGGACTGACCAGTTTGGTCGTGGGCTACCTCGCCAGAACAGTCTCCATTCAGGAGTTGTACCCAGAGCTTTGGCAGTCACCAGCTTGTGGCACAAGTCACCTTCCCAGCAAATTTCTGGATACCAGCAACAAGGGAGCTTCTGTGACTGGAAGGACTGTTGCCACCTGTGTACAGAGACCCTTACTGGAACTCAACTACCCCGACCTTTGAAGTGTCCTGAAGAGTCCTGTATCAGTGAATGTTGCATATCATCACCACCATGGGTTGAATCTTGCTGCTGTACCCGATCGAAAAAAATCCTTGCACCCGCAGCCCGTGGGTGCCTCTCACAAAACAATTGCAGGAAATGCAGCCTCCACTGACCCCCAGCAGACCCATCAAGTCATCTGGGAAAATCAGAGTCAGGGGGTTAAGTGGACGCAGGCGTCTGTCTGCTACCCCCTTCAGATTATCCCATTGGGAACAAATCCCTTTGTCTCCTAACCTTACATTCCATGGCCTTTTGGTTATCGAACCTGGTTAAGAGCAGGTCATTCTGTCACAAACACAAGTAAATTATAACGTACCTGCAAAGACTCCTTCTGGTCAGAAGCTTCGTGGCTCATGTGACTTTACAGACTGGACTGCTTAAGTTGGGGAAATCACTTGCGAATTGGTTCCATCATATACTGCACTATTTTCCTAACCTACCGTGTTGAATAAGTTATCTAAATACATGCAAGCACCTACAGTGAATATATAGGTTTATTATTGATAAGTGTGTGATGTCACCTGCTAGTTTCATTTGCCAGTGTGTGTAGAAGCCCTAGAACAAATGATATTTGTATACATACCTGGCTAAATTGAATTATTGTGTAGTATATTGTGTGGACTTATTGGAGGACCGCGGATCCCACTAAGACTCTGAGAATAGCATTGACTGCTCTCCAAGTTTACCTTGAATGGGTTTTGGCTAACCTCTTGGAGTTCCCTTTTAATTACAACTAGGGTGGCCTCCTAAAATCTGCCCACTGGGCCAGATTCTAGAAATTCATCTTAACACCTGGACAGTAACAATGTTCCTAGGAACCCCTTCAGAGTCTTCAAATTTCCAGGACAGTTCGGGAATTTCAAAAAGGGATGTAAAGAGCCTGGAATGAGAGTCTGACACAAGGGGTTCATAGTTTTGGTCAAAGACCTATTTAAAAAAAAAGGGGTTGGGAAAGGGCTCTGTCCCTTCTCTAGAGCCGTTTCCATACCTAAAACCGAAACCAGGGATCGGTCAGAATGTCCAAAATAAAGCATCCTGTGTTTAAATTTTTTTTTTTTTTTTTTTTTTTTTAAATGTACTATTCCGGCCCTCACATTCTAATAAAACTCTTGAGGTAAAAAGGTATAATGTATTTGACCTTTAGTGGCGAATAAATGTTCAAAAAGGAAATTCTCAACTTTAAAAGAAAGTTCCAAAGGATAGAGCACCTGCTCCAGAGAGTGGTTCCATTCCCCTGGATATATGTACTTCCTGGTTCGTCTTAAGGAATGTCAGTTCCTTGAATCTCTCTTGTTCAACAACACAACTAGAACAAAATAACTTTGTTTCAATCTTTGTCTTGTTAGGCCACCTAGTGTACTATCCTGCCAGGCTTTTCCCATCTTCTCTTCTATTTTCACAACCTTTTCCTGATGTACTTTTATCATCAGGACTTCTTGGCTTGTCCGTCTCTTAGACACTGTTCATCTGGACTATAACTGGCATACCTTCCTGCCAGGGCTTTTCCCACATACACAACTTGTATCCATCTGGTACACTCTCCTGCCAGGCTTTTCCTTTATGAACGTACTTGCAATTGCCTGGTATAATCTCCTGCCAAGGCTTTGTATTCATTTATACCTTTAGTGATGCGTATTTGCCCAGTGTAATCCCTGCCAGGACTATCCATTAAAACCAACACTTGCAATCTGCATTTGCCTGGTATACTCGCTTGCCAGAGCGTTTCTGACGTGGGTGTTATGCTTGAACTAAAACATGGCGTTGATGAGCTGTGCATTCTGGGGGCACTCAGAGCTATATGGTATGCAGGCCTCAGTCAGTCAAGGACACTGTGCTGGGAAAGCTGCTGGGATCCACAGGTGCCAGCTGGCACCAGATATAAAAAAAGGGTTTTGTTACGTCTTGCTCAGGATGAGTTATGGAATTGTTTTCCGTGGTGCTTTAGAAGAGGGAAGCTTTGCTCCTTGGGGGTTACTGTCGGTTGACCCGGCCGGCAACCAACGGTCACTCAGCAACGCACAAGCGCTAATGCCAGAAGGTTCGAGAAATTGCCACCCCGTTTTGATGAGGGCATATATGTGGAGCTCTGGAAAAGGTCAGGTGGAAAAAACACAAAGACCTCAGTCGGAGAGTGGGAGGGGAGGAGGGGTGAGGGGACGCCTTGTTCTGACCTGCCTGTGGGCTGTTGTGCTCTCTGCCTGGCTGTTACCGGGGTCTTCCAGCCGCCTATGGCGAGATGAGATTCATTTACGGCCATGGTGATGTATTTTCTCTTGAATTCTCTATCCTTTCTGTGATTTATTTCCGTTTTATCACTTGTTGCTTCTTAGCTATGAATAAATAGCTGTATAAGTGCTCATTATTTTGCTAACTGCGTATCTGGTTGCGAGTTATTGCTTCGTCTATCTGCGTTCAAAGTATTTGCTCTGCTCTGTAAGTGTACTGGTGATAACTGTCCGTGCACTCTTTGCGAGCAATACAGTGGGTTTTGCTCCCACCTCCAAGTTCGATATTTCACATTTTCTACTCTTCCATCTGACTGTTATATTATTCTGCCAGGGTTTTTCTTATCGGTATTTCGTATACATTTACACACTTGAAAGTTTCTTATTGTGGTTTTTTTTCCCCCTTTAAAGTGATTATTAGTGTGATGCTGGAAATGCATCGGAGGGACAGGGCCTCTTTATCCTTGTCCTTCACTGCTTTTTATTGTGTGTTCTGTCGTGTTTTCCACGCAGGAGTTTATGTGGGACTCCTGGCAGTGCAGCCCTCTTTTGGTTTGGTGTACAGACCCATGGGATACCCTTATGGCACCCATGGGTGGGGGAATACAAACCTGTGCCCCTAGTATATGTTTTTGGGCACCTGTGGGTGGCCCACAGAGCAGGGTACGCGCTGGTGGCAGCTGCGTGCTGAATTGACAGGTGCCCTGAGCGTCCTCTGTTTTTGGATGCCCAGGCCCCGTCATTGGAATCGGTAGATTCCTGATGGACAAGATGGCCCCCGTGGCCTCTTGCCTTCCATCGCCCGTTACCTTATCTTCCCGAAGTCCTGGGAAGCCCTGACACTGTCCCTTCCCACTGACTGGCTGTTGGGTGGAAGTTCCATATGTTGTGGGTACACCTGTGGGTGGGACTTGGGTGAATGGAGTGTGTGACGAATATACAATTCTTATTGTGGATGTCTGGTATCTGGTGCTTGACACAATGACTGAGACAGACCTGCCCGAAACTGGTATGAATGCAGTGTGTAGTGCTGAAGGGCGTAGTACTTGTCCGAATCCACATTCTGTGTTGTGAGTGTCTGGATGGAGAAGAATGGCCTGAATGCACTGTGCGCCTGATTGGCTGACTGACTGCTGAATGCCCTTCTGAGTGACTGGTTGCCCGAGTGTGTCCCAGAAGAATGAATGGGAGATCAACAGTATATGTGGGGGCCTCTCACTGCAAAAAATTGTTCAAAAGCTGAAGAGAAACTGGAGTTGAAACTGAAGCTTGACCTTGAAGACCTGCAGGAAGAGAAGAATTGCTGTTGCTCTACTTCGCTGATCTGAAAGCGGTTGTGTCTCCAAGAACTGATCCAAGAGATGACCTGGTAAGGAGACCTCTCCCCGAGCTACAAGGGACCATCGTGCACCAGCTGATATTTGCCAAAGCTCCCTGGTAGACAGACCTACGAAAGGCTGCCGACCGGAGACGGGGACTGGCGTGGAATCCCAAGGAGAAGCGCTCGGACTTTTGTCCATGTGTGTCGACGACCGCTGTCGACGACCAGAGCCGCAGTGCTCCCGATGGCAAAGAACATTTGATCCAAGGACGCTCTCGTCTACGTCGACCACTTTGTGTCACCATAGAAAGTCGAGGCCGCCGACGCGCCGAGGAGCATCTACCGGTGGGTTTCCCGTCACCTAAAAGACCACAGACACCGACGACTCGACGCCCTTGCTGGCCCACAGTTCTTCAAACTCTTTGCGGTCCCAAACTATCGACACTGAGGTGCCCCGCACACCTCTTCCCTGCAGGACGTCTACGCTCTGCCGTCGATGAGCACCGCTAGGAACGAAGCTGCCCCTTCAATGCTGTAGTTCATCCTGTTCATCGCCGGAAGTTCGACGACCCATGGCTCCTGCCTTAAAGGGAGTGCACTCAAGAAGGGCCGTCGATTTCCCCGACGAGGAACTCTACAACACCAGGTACTTTGAGGTTGCAGAACTATTGGAGACTTTTATTCCAAAGGTTGCCCAGGTTGGGGGTGGGGGGGGTAAATCCACACAACTGTCTAGGTAGCAGGGCCAGTATTCTGCCAAGTGTTCTAACCAATTGCTTTCCTCTTATATCTATTGTTGGTTTCCTTTACAAACTGATTTGTGTGACATTTAACCGTCCAGTTGATGCACTTTAAAAAGATCGAATAGTAATTGTGGTACCATGTAGAACTGTATTTATTTATTTATTGCATTTGTTGTACGCCCAGACCCCTGTATATCACAGCGTAGTTACAGTTAGTTAAGAAAATGGTTACAGGCAATTATAAAGGATAATTGCATAGTTACACAGATTTGAGGAGCAAGTACAATTAACATCAGATAAAACACAAAAACACTGTACAGATAGATAGGGGTCAGTAGTGGCAGGAGGTCTAATCAGATCTGGGAGATCTAGAGACAGACTATGTTAGACTGTGTTGAATAACCATGTTTTTAGTAGTTTCTTGAAGATGAGTAACTAGGGTTCATTTTTCAGATTAATGGGGAAGGTATTCCAGTGAGTGGGAACAAGAACTTGAAAACTAATTCCTCCAGCCCTGCTGTTCTTTTAGCGTGGGATGGACAGGAGAGATTTTGTATTATATCTTAGTGTTCTATTAGCAGTTTTTTTGTGATGGCATTATAAATGGGAGCTGTATTATTGATACATGTGTGTAATGCATAGGGCTTTACACAAGATTCTAACTTTAATTGGAAACCAATGGACCTCTCTTCTGATATGGGATATGTGTTCAGATTTTTTTAGTCCTAAAGCAGCTCGTAGGGCTTTGTTTTGAATGAGTTGAAGTTTGGCTATGTTTGATTTCGAAGTACCTATTAAGAGAACATTGCAATAATCTACTTTAGAAAGTATTAGGGCTCTGGCTAGTTTGATGCAATTAACTGGGGTGAGAAACCGACGGCTAAGAGCTATGAGTTTGGCTGTGTTTGAGGTGGAGGAGGCGAGAGTATTAGTATAGATTTGCCATTGTAGATAACCAAGCACAAAGTGAGTTATCGTGATATTGTATATAACTTTGAACATTATATAAAGACTGTTTTAACTAACAGTGTGTGGACATTCCTTTGTGGGTACTTGGGGACTACACTGTACTTAAGAACCAGTCCGCATCACCTCCTGAGAAGCTAGGCCTTGATTGATCGCACACGTTTACCAAATAGAGAATCTTGGCTGGGGACCACTGTGCCTCTCCTCTACCATATAGAGAGCAGGAGTACAGACACCCCCTCCAGTCTTTACAATTAGCTTGCTCACTTTCGTGTGCTTTATTAACAAATGCTTGCGCTTGGCATAACTGTCCATATGCCCCGGTGTTCTTGCTTCCCTTAGGAGGACTCACCGGTTCTTTGTGGAGTTCAGTGTCCAGCAGTAAGCCTGCAGCTTTGTTCAGAGTCTTCTCCTTGTTCGCCACCTCCGCTTCTTGGCTTCTCTTGCGATCCCCGCTGGGGTTCTAAGCGGAGTTTCTGGCTTTGGCATGGTGCAGGCTTTCCCGTAACACCTACAAACACCAAGTCTTTCGTTCGCTTCTGGCGTCCCTGCAGCGTGTTCTTGCTTCTGGACAGCTCTCCTTTCTCTCGTCTCAAGATCCCTCGATCGAGAGAGAGATCCTTCTCTCGCTAGTAAAACACTCCAGTCAACTGCTGCTTTCGTTTAAATCTCACAGTTGCAGGTGAATGTTTAGAATTAAAAAGTTGCTTGCGCTCGTGGACTACATTGCTCGACTCATCTTCCTCATCTCAGTATTTTGGCATTTACGGGAATGGAAGAGCATTCATGACGATTTGTATATAGAGTCCAGATCAATGTCTTCAATGATTTTTAAGGGCAAGTCAATTCTGGAGGATTTGTAGGTAGAGTCTGATAAGATGTTTACTTGAGTTTTAAAAGGAAAACTAGATTTTGATGGCTTGCCTTCAGCTTTTACAAAGAAGTGTACAGTACTCTTCCTAGCTGGACAAGGGGAAACATGACAATATACCATGAAGGCACTGGGCATGGACGGGGGTATCTTCTGAATAACAGGGAGAGTACCATGTCTCATTTCATGATGCCATAACACTCTCCGAGAGGTTGTTCCCGCCTCCTCCCCCATGTCATCCTCCCTCATATACCCACCCACAGAGTCAGGATCAGGTAGCAGATGCCATCCCCTGGCCACATGGGGCGAGGTCAGTGCTGGGAATGGAGTGATGACACCATCAGCGGCATCAGTGATTTTATATTCATTTCGGCATAAGTCATTAAAGCTCACTCTTTTCCATTAAGTAACATTGTGGCAATTAAACCACTTGTTTTCTTTATGTGTAGAGTGAGGCATTGTTTCTAAATACCTCACTTACTGATCTATAGACTGCCCTTGTGTTTCAACCCTTTTCCTTCCACCAGTTATATGTCAATTCAGTGTTGGGATTGTTTGGACATACTTGATGCAAGGAAAAGAACACTTGATTATATATGCTACATTACTCACCGTAATTGTATTTCTGATGGTACTATCTGCTTAGATTCACATGCTATGCATAGGCCGACATCTAGTGGTAGCCGCAGAGTATTACATTTGTTTTTTCGAAACTCAAAAAGGGGCAACAGGGCGTGCCAGTAATACCATCCCTAGTGTGATGTCCATTGTACCCATGGTCCTTCATGCGTCGAAGTCCCTCAGAATATTTTGTTTCTGACATGAGATAGCATGAAGTGTAGCCAGAGGACAGATTTAATAAAGCAGATGAGTAGATAAAGCCAGAAAACACCTATGCACCTTCTACTCCACAGGGGAGGAAGGGTGGGCACATATCAATCTAAGCAGATCCAAGCATCAGCAATAAGATTACGGTGAGTAATGTATACCTTCTGAGACTTGTGGATCTGCTTAGATCACATGCCATGCATAGATTAGCGAGCAGTGTCTGGAGAAGGTGGTGGGTTGTGAGAAGCTACAGCAGCAAATAGATATTTTAGCACCTCTTGTCCCACCTGTGAACCTGCTTGAGAATGTGCGTCAATGCAGTAATGCTGAGTAAAGGTATGTATGGAACTCCATGTAGCTGCTTTGCAAATGGTGTCCAGTGGGATATTTGCAATAAAGGCCAAAGTAGCTCCTGTACCCCTGGGTAGAGTGAGCTCTTGGTATGAAAGGCAGAGTTTTATTTGATAAAGTGTAGCAGAGCTGTATACATTTCACTATCCATCTGGAGATGGTGTTCTTTGAAACGTGACACCTTCCCTGCCAGGTGCTATGGATACAAACAGTTCTGTTTTTCTAGCGGTTTTGTCTTGTTTAGATAGTAAAGAACCACCCTCCTTACATGTAGTGTTCTCAGCTGAGTTTGAAGGGTTTTGAAAGAAAGCAGGTAGTTCAATGGACTGTTTAAAATGGAACTTGGATATGAACTTAGGTGAAAACCTAGGGTGTGTTCTTAGTACCAACTTGTCTTTGTGGATAACAAAGAAAGGGCCTTGCACTGACAAAGCTTGTAGTTCACAGACTCCTCTTAAGGAGACGATGGGCACCATAAAAGCCATTTTGTATGTTATGCGTTTAAGGCTGGATTTGTGCATAGGCTTGAAGGGAGGACCTATGAGCTTTGTCAGTATCACATTGAGATATCACACTGCGATCCCACACTGCGATCCCACACTGCGATCCCACACTGCGATCCCACACTGCGATCCCACACTGCGATCCCACACTGCGATCCCACCGTGGAGGAAGGTTTGAAATGGGGGTCAGGGAGTAGTTTATTTACTCCCTCCATGAACGTTTTAACAGGGACTTTCCACCAGGACACCTTGTTTTGAGAAGTGGTGTATGCGGATAGAGCTACTAGGTGAACTTTGATGGAGTGGAGTACTAGGCCAGAGTCTAGTAAGTGGAGCATGTAATGAAGAATATGTGAATGAGAATATTCAATAGGGTTTACAGTTTTTGACTGGCACCATATTACACATTTTTTCCATTTGTTAAAGTAACATGGTCTGGTGTTTGGTTTACGTGCCCGAAGATTTCCATACACCTTTGAGGTAGTTGTAAATGACCAAACTAGGACTTCAGGAGCCAAACTACCACGTTCATAGATTGAGGATGTGAATGCAACTTTGTCCCCCCGTGTTGGGTGAGCATGTTGAAGGGCCAAGGGGGCTTGATTGGATCACACATCGCCAGTTTACGAAGATGCAGAATCCAAGGTTGACTCGCCCACATAGGAGCAACCAGGATCAGAGTTCTTTGTTCCTGGTGCATCTTGTGCACTATCCTGCTCAGGAGCGGTGTTGGGGGGGGTGGTGTTTCAGGGTGGGAGGGGGAGGGGGAACGTAAGCAAATTTCCCTGACCAGCTCATCCACATTGCATTCCCCTTGGATCTGGGTTGGGGAAACCTGGACGTGAAGTCTATGCATCGAGTGTTTAGGCTTGTGGTGAACAAGTCTAAAGGAGGATAGCCCCAAAGGGAAAAGATATTTTTTAACATTTTTCTGCTGAGCTGCCCACTTCCAAATTATTTGGGCTAGCCTGGACAGACTTGGAGAGTGTGCGCCTACCTGCTTGTTTACGTAAAACATGGCAGTGGTGCTGTCTGTGAGGACTTTTTGACCTCTTAGATGCACATTAAATGTTTGTAGGGCTTTGAGCACTAGCAGCTCCAAAAGGTCTATGTGATCCAGGGCTGCGATCTGTGTCCACAGGCCATGTGCTGTGTGATGAAGGTAATGGGCTGCCCATTCGGAGAGTGATCCTTCTTTTGTAACAATAGCTTGCACTGTAGGGTTGTGAAATGGTTTTCCCTTTAACAGATTGTCCTTTGTACACCAGCATAGCGCTTGAACTAGGGATAACGAAACAACCACTAGATCATCCCACTGACTGCTTGCCTGAGACCACGGTTTCGCTAACCACTCTTGCATTGGGCGCATGCGCAACCGTGTGTGCGGAACCAAGTAAATGCATGAAGCCATCATCCCGAGCAAGCGCACTGCTCGATTATTTGGCGATCAGCTATATACTGAGGTATTTGCAGCAGTAGGTTTTGTATTCTTTCATTTGACGGGAAGACTAGCCCCTCTGCAGTCTTTATGAGCACTCCCAAGAACTGTTTGGTTTTGCTTGGAATGAGACTTTCTCTTTAATTGAGAATCCCAGTTGGAACAGAAGATTGATTGTTCTTTGGGTATTTTGCTTGCAAATTTGAGGGGATTCCCCTGTTATCAGCCCGTCATCTAGATAAGGGTACACTGGGATGGATTCTCTGCATAAGTGCAACGCTACTACTGCTAGTACCTTGGTGAATACCCAGCACCTTGAATTGGTAATGTTGATTCGCTATTTTGAAGCGCAGGAATTTTCTGTGCAATGGGAACATCGAAATATGAAAATAAGCATCTTTCATGTCCAAGGTTGCCATGTAGTCCCTGTTTTAGCAGTGGGATTACTTCTTGTAGCATTGTCATGTGAAATTTTAGAGGCTTGACATAAGTGTTCGCAGGGTGCAAGTCTAGTACAGGGTGCATTGTTGGGTCTCTTTGGCACAAGGAAGTACATTGAATAAATACCCTTGTTTACCTGGTTTGCCAGCACGATTTCTATGGGGTCCTTTAGCAGCAGTGCTTTGACCTCTTCCAACAGAATGAGCTGTTCCTCCTGGGTGAGGTGTGTCTTGGCGGGTGGTTGGGTGGCGTTTGTACGAGTTCCATGAAATAGCCTCCCGACACTGGAAAGTACGAACTTGTCCGACGTGATCCCCTCCCATGCGTGGGTAAAATGAGAAATTTGACCAACCAGAGAGGCATGGGAGTGGACTTGTAGCGGATGGTCATTGCTTTGTTGGGGTTGAGCCTCCTCTGGAGGAGGAGGAGGATCTGCCTCTACTTCTGGACCCCCTTTGAATATTTTGCTGGGAAGACTGCCCCTGCGAGGAACTCCAAGATGAATTTTGCCCGCCTTGGTTGTAGGTGGAGGACCGCTGGGAGTTTTATCCTCTGAAACGGCATGTATTAAACCCACCTCTCTGCTCAAAGGGGTCTGTGAGTTGTCCCAGGAATTTGAGGGCATTATACGCTTTAGCTCTTTTCAGTACGTCCTTGAGCGATTTACTAAATAACTCCTTTTGCTCAATTGGCATATTTAAAAGGGTTGCTTAGGTTTCCAGCTTGAAACCGGATTGGCGTAGCCATGCATGGCGTTTGAGGAGGATACCCTCAGCTACTTTCTGGCCTGCATTGTCTGCTGCAACCAGATTGTTTTTTACTATTTGTAAAAGCTGTGTCTTTAGAGGCTCTGGGACTGAGTATCTGGTGATAGGTCGTCCCACTTGTGTCAATTATAACTTGCCAGTAGCAATGTGTTGTTGGCTATCCTCACTTGGTAAGCAGCAGAGGGAGCTACTTTCCTGCCAAGTGTGTACATCATTTTGCTCTCCTTGCCAGGAGGCGCTACGGCAGAGGCTAAAGGTGTGCCCGCTCTTTTCCTTGTGGTGGTCACCACGGTAGAATCTGGCTTTAGCTGCCCCCTGATGTACAATGGGTCTGACCGGCCAGTCTAAACATCTTCTCAATGCAAGGGTTGACTGTCCTTGTCAGATTGGGGGTAAGTAGAGAAGGCTGAATGCGCATTTGGATAGATTGGATCAGTAGAATGTACTATGCTGCAGATCTATTATCCCAGAGTAGGTCCTCTACGATGTCTATCGACTTGTGCCTCCTGGGTATCGATTTTCAAGTGTTCTGCAGCATTTAAAAGCAGATCATTATACTGCAGCTGTTTATCCACACGGGAATCAGCCACTGGTTGGTCAATATGGTCTGGAGATTTAATGATGCATACATTGTCGTAGTATTGGTCTGTATCCTCCATGTCCCCTTGGTCTGCTAATGAGACAGGGTTTTGCTAACTTGTAGTGTCATAATAGTATAGGTCATCAGACGAGTCTTGATAGATACAGGTACTAGGTTGCGCCCTGTCCAGGCGGGCTCTTTTGGCATCAGGCTACTAATTAGCTGCTTTGCCTTGAAGGGGGGCCCTGGAGATTGGTAAGTTGATCTGGGTGTTTATCAAAAAAGTAAAATCTAGACATTCTCCTCAGAGGGTGTCAGTAGGGGCAGAATGTACCTTATCCTTTGTAACCTGTGATTTTGAGGATATGGGACATCAAAGATTTCGATTTTTTCAATGTCTTTGCTTTGAGGAGAGTGTCTGAGACGTGTTTAATGAGTTTGCTCGTTTTTGAATTTTTAGCATGGGCCATTGACGCGTCTTTCGATGCATGTTCGCCAGAACCCAAGCACGTTCCTTTTGTCGTGGTGTCGGAAACTGACTTTGGTGTCTGTTTTGGGGCCTGTCATGTGGTGGACGTGTTGGCCCAGAAGACAGGGATTTTTCGGACAATCCCTTCGACACCGCGTGTGGCTTATCAGTCAATGAAGCGGTCAACTGCCGGCCATGGAGGGTGTGTTTAGTGTTGGGTGCATTGAGTGTCCCTGAGCCGCTGAGTGTCGTCTCTGTAGCAAAGCCGCTGGCCTGCCTGTTGGAGTTGGGGGCTTGCACGCAGGAACACATCGGCTCCCAATCACCCTCAGCGTCACCTAGGAGGCTGATGCTGCCATTGCTATTCCCTCGACGTCCATGACGGCCTCGGTCTGCATGGTGTGGTGTGGTGTACCCAGAATTTCGTTTTCCGGTCATTTAAAATGTTTGTCCGAAACAGTCTGCAGGACTTGCACTTTTCTTTCAGAATGTTCCTTAGGGCGGCAAAGGTTAAACACTGAATCCTTCCAGGGTAACTTCCTGTTACAGGAAGGACAGGATTTAAATGGTGTGTTTTCCATAGTATGGAAAGATAGCAGCCTGGCGGAATAAAAAGTATAGGCTAATGGG
Organism: Ambystoma mexicanum; assembly: GCF_040938575.1. Lineage (NCBI taxonomy): Eukaryota > Metazoa > Chordata > Amphibia > Caudata > Ambystomatidae > Ambystoma > Ambystoma mexicanum. Next base: position 648,553,559 of record NC_090923.1, read on the forward strand.
CAATCTCTAAATGAGATGAATTGTGATCTCCTCCCCACTCTCTCTACCGTACAAGGCTGAGGCCCGCTGGGGCCTAGGTAGACCGCAGACAAAGTTTGTTGAGACGGGAGACGTAGTCAACTAATGGTCTTGTCCCCGAAAGCCGTTGCCGGAGATCTTGCGGTGTATGGTCGTCGAAAGGACAGAACTAACTTTTAAACTTTGGCAAGTAATGGCAATAGCCAGAAGAAGGAACTCTGCAACCTACGTCCAACTATGATGGCTGAAAAAAAGAATTAGAGGGAACTCGACGCGTGAAGGACCATGGGTACGGTAGACACTAGAGACAGTATTACTGGCATGCCCTGTCGACACTAGATGTCAGCCTATGCATAACATGTGTTCTAAGCAGAGCCACAAGCCTCAGAAATTTATATATAACAAAAAACATTGTTAAAAGGGACGTTATGGTTAAGTTGCACTACTAAAAAAAACTATGAAATTCATTGGGAAAACGTTCCTACAGGGACGTTATGATTACAGGTAAAACCGAAAACCCCCAGAAATTCGCCAGTTATGATAAGGTACGCAACCATAATTCACGCTACCAATGTGCACCAACACCCATGACCTCAAAGAGGACATCACAAATGTCATTGATGACATCACTGATGACATCACATATGAAATGAATTTTGATGAAAATCCCTATAAGGGGTTGTGTTTATAATGTTGGTAACAAGATGTCAGGTGTGATTGTTTAATGTTAAACATGAAATAACTAGCTACCAATTCAAAACGTACTACACACACTTCTGCTAGTACAAACAATACATACGAAGACCCACAATGCATACACATCAGAGGCACCTACAGGGAAACTAAAGTAAGGAAGAAAGAAACAGCGAGAAAAGAGAAAGAAATGTCAATATCAATGAAGGTTTATCTTCATTGATACAATTGTATTGTGTGTTTGAGGCCTGTATTTTGCCTCATGTATGTGTACCATAAGCTGAGACCAAATCCTAAGGAAAGTACTTTAAGAACATATGACAAGTCTAACATCTAGATATGCAGCACCTTTTTCATTTTAATATTCTGACGGTCAGTGACCAAAGCCACCTGGCCTAGATATGTCCGTGAACAAAAACAAGTGGGCCAGATATGTGATGTCTTCAGTGACATTTGTGATGTCATCTTTGAGGTTATGGGTGTTAGTCCTTGCAGTGCACAGTGGTAGCGCGAGTTATGGTTGCGTACCTTAGCATAACTGGCGAATTTCTGGGGGTTTTCCTCATAACGTCTCTATAGGGATGTTTTTACAATGAATTTCATAGGTTATTTTTTTTTAGCAGTGAAACTTAATCACAACGTCCCTTTAACAACGTTTGTTAGTGAATTTCATAGGTTTTTATCAGGGCACTGTAACGGGAACGTTACTTTAGCATAGTGTTTGCAGTAAAAGCAACATGTTTTTAGTACCCCACCTTCACTATAACGTCCCGTTACCAAAGTTTTTTTGTTAGTTATTTGCATATGTTTTTAGTAGGACATTGTAACCGGATCATTGCTTTAGCATACGGGTCTCTGTATAGGTAATATGTATTTGGTAGCGCAATTGAACCATAACGTCCCGTTAAGAACGTTTTGTCACCGATAACTTGGCTGTCCTCACAACTTTTGGAAAGGCCAAATTGCCCTGTGTATCTATCCATTTGTGCTACCCCTTCCCTTGCCTAATAGTGTCGGTGTATCTTACAAATGAAAGGTGTGCATGTTAAGTGTTCTTGACACAGAGTGCTGTTTCTTTTTGTGTTAACATAGCATGGTGAATCTGTGCCGCACATAACTAGCCGAGAGATAGCTGCAGGTACGCAATGTGGAGGTTTCCTATGCACACTGCATGTGGCTGGCATATGTGCAATCACAGTGCAGGTATCCGTATGACTGCAGTACTAGCCATATGGCCACATGTTGTAAAGCTCTTAATTACTTGTGGGAGCGCATGTCTTTCCATTTTAGAACTATGTCCATGCTTGGGGCATCTTCGGAGTGCTGGTAAGAGATCATCTGTCGCCAGTCCTACAGATTGATATGGTAGGCTACAGATTTTCAACTACTGGTTACGACGACGTGGGTTGCTCTGCAACCCTACCAATTTGTTGCTGCAACACGCCTGCCTGTATGAGGACCACTGCAAAAAAAGGAACAGCAACGTCGAATGTACAGTGGGCGTGCTAAATGTCACAATAGTTTGATGAATATGCCAATGGCCTTTCCATGACCCGTAAAACAGACACGCTGTCTCTGCACAGAGCACTGTGCCAGAAAGTGTCAAGGGTTTCCCTGCGGGTAGGAGATAACAATTTAACTGCAGGTGCAACATTTTGTAGTTAGTCTGAAATGGCAAAGCTGGTGTGGCTTCGTCACTAACATAGTACTGCATGTTAAGAAAAGTAAGCAACGGGTGCGTGGCCAGCCGAGGACCCGGACGTATGGCTTCTTGGTGAGCTCCTTGGTCCCTTCCAGAGGCCCAAATCCCCCTTTTATGGAACCGAAATCACTGCAGAAAGGACTCACACAGCCATGAACATCTGAGGCTTTGTGCCATCCGAGAACGGAGCGGTGAAGTACACTGGTGGAAACGGGAGATTAAGTTGTTTGCAGAATAGTTCCCCTGCGTCAAAATGGCGACTGCCATGCACCCGGAAGGGGGGGGGGTGCTGAGGACGCGGAGAGGAATACCGTAGCGATGGAGGACTGCACGACAGTTGGGAGAAGCATCAGGAAAGCTCCCCGACAAAGAACGGCGAGCTTGAGTGAATGTTCAAGGCGCAAAACAAGTCTCCAATTGAGATCGAAGGCGACGTACTGCTCACGCCTCACCCCCCTCACAATCCATGCTGAAGAGACTATAGCGAAGGCAATAATGGAGAGCCTGAAGTGGGTGAAGCACCCGAAGTGCAGACGCTAAACGCGGAGACAGCCCAGAGGGTAAGCGAGCGTGGCGAGTGGCAGACAGACACTGTATGAATGACACAGCGAAGTGGATGGCTGAGATCGAGGAGCACACGCAGATTCTCGTAGAAGTAATAGAACAGCAGCACGGAAATAAATGAAGAGGACAGCAGCGATTACACCGAGGTTGGGGCTCTACAAACGAAAGGCACCTGGAGCGCCTCAGAACCACCCCCACACGAGTGAAAACGACAACAGAGCGCTGCTGGTGAGGTGAGCGGCACCCCTCTAGCAAAGTGTAAACGTGGAGGGGGCGAACCACACCATAACAGGCTGCGCATAAAGGCAAAGATTGGAGATCAAATCATTAGAGCCAGAGCCGAAAAGAAGGAGGGAGAAGCAAGAAATTATTAGAATAGTGGCTAATAAGAGACCACAAGCGCCTGGAGGCTCCTTAAAGAAAACCAAAGAATGAGTTCCCGTTAATATAGCAAGAGGGGCAAGGACCTACAGAGCGCATACCAGGAGAGTGCCAGCGTCTAAAGTCCCACACTGGGGTAAACACAACCTACATACTCCCTTCAACTATGAAGCACTGAGCTGCGGAGTGACAGCCCCTACTCCTAAGAAACATCTGGGAACCCCCAGGGCTCCAAAGGACAGTGGGTCTGTGAAGACTTGACTAGCCAAACGAAGGACAAATCCCAGATACGGGGACAAATAATCAAGTCCCAGACCTCCGAATTATAACTGCATCATACATTATGGCTAAACAAAGACAGAAGCAGAAAGGATCATCTGGGGACATCAAGGGATTCATGCAGGCCGCAGACACCCAAAAACGCAACATGCAGCAACCAACCGCCCAGATACACTCTCCCACCCCAAAGGACACGGTGGCACACTAAAATCTGCCATGCTGGAGATGCTACAAGAGCTAAAAAATACAGATAGCGCTGCTAACCTAGCTAAGTCAAAAGCAGACTTTAATAAAGGAATTACAGCATTAGAAAATTGGATGGATGAAGCCGACAACACTGGCGGAACAGGGACATGAGCAGGATGTACTAGCCAGAAGAGTTCAGGAGCTGGACCAACAGATGGACTGAGTCCAGAGCAAACAAGAGGCCGAAAAAAGATCAAGGCGTAACATAAGGATCCAAGGCATCTCTAAATCAATTCCGGACTCCCAGCTCCAACAAACAGTAACAGAGCTATTTTGACAAATATTAGGCCCGGAAGACGAGCGAGAATATTGGACAGAACCCACCGGTCTATTCTACCTACCAAATTAATAGAAATCTGATCCCGGATGTGCTAACCAGAGTGCATCTGTACCAACTAAAAGAAGATTTCATGTGTGCGGCCCGCAGAGCAGGACCCATCCGATACCAAACAGCACCCATTCAGCTCTACCAAGAATTAGTGCAAGCCACCTTACATAAGAGGAAACTTCTGAGGGTGGTAAAGGACTGGCTGAGGAACAAGAAATCCAATATCGATGGATCTTCCCGAATGTACTTCGATTTGAGTGGAAAGAGCACAGGTACACCATCACGAAAGAAGAAGACCTGGAAGAACTCATGATAGAAGAGGAAGAAAATGGAGGTGAAGTGAGAAGAAATATCCCCCTCATATAATCCTAGAGAGAGCGACACGCGGTAGAATGAGCAATGGAAACCATTGAGACCGCGACCGAGAGGCAGTCCTAAAGAATACAAGGAGGAAGACTCAACGTGAAGGACTTGCACGAGAAGGTGAAAAATAAAAGAATGTCAACAATTTTGGGATATAGATATGGAAGGTCGAAGTAACAACCCCATACTGATGAACAGCCAAGAAGTGAGTAAACTGGTACTTAAGAAACTCGTCACTCAGGGTGAAATCAATGAAGGAGGGGGGGAAGTGGCAGGGAAGGGGGGGGTGGAGAGACACGGATCCCCATGATCCTGGTAGAGTTAATCCCAGTGAATTATTGTGACAATTCATGTTAACTGTTAAAGTTGAAAGTTATGGGGGAGTTAGAAACGGGGGGTGGAAGAAACTTTGCATAAAGTACAATCTTCGGTTGAGGACAAAAGACGGCATGACAGCTGCTCCCATAGATCAATGTGGGAAAGGGGATGGGCTGAAAAGATACAAGGTAAAACCCAAACCATGGCTGAGATAACGTTTGTTATAACGTTCAGGGGCTGAAATCCCCAATAAAAAGGAGAACGATCATGAGACGACTGGGAGAACTACAATCCTCAGTGGTGTGGATTCAAGAAACCCACCTGCTCCCAGAAGATGAAGACTAAGACAGAGCATTCCCAATGAAATACCTGGCCTCGAGTGGAATGAAATAGAGAGGGGTGGGAATCCTTATCGCCAGAGGGGTCAGCTTCGAGAAGCAGTATATAAAAAAAAAGACCCAGAAGGGAGATATCTAATCTTAGGGGGAACGCTTATGGACCAACTGGTGATCATGGGGGCGATTTATGCTCCCAACAAAAAGCAAGATAGGTTGCTGCTGGAGCTACTCCCATAAATTGCAGAATGGGGAAGAGGGCAGATTCTAATAGGAGAGATTTCAATTGCGTAATGGACGCCCCAATGGACAAAACTCGTCCAGCGACATCCAGCGATACCGCAAATAGGAAAGCCCTGGCCCAATTTCTCAGAGACCTACATCTAATAGAAACCTGGCATTTATTTCACCCACAGGAGAAGGCCTACACCTTTTATTCAGCAGTACATAAAGGGTTCTACCGGATTGACACGATGCTGGTCTTGGATGCGACCATGTCACAGGGTTGGAGATAGGAGTACGGTGTATATCAGACCACGCACCAGTCTCTATGACCAGGGAAATGCCGTGCCCGAGGCCGCAAACTCGCAGACCATGGCGTCTAAACGAGCTGCTACTGAAAGACTTGGCACTTAGATCAGATATAGAACCGGTACTAAAGAACTATTTCACAGAAAACACCACACCCGGGATTAACTGGGGGACAATATGGGATGCCAGCAAAGCTGTAGTTCGGGGCGAATGTATAGCACATACAGCGACCTTCCTAAAGGAGGAAAGAGAAGGAGAGGCAAGAATTAGAAAATAAGGTAAAAATGGCCGAAGCCCAATACAAAGATAAGAAGTCCCAGAAGGCCTGGCGAGAACTCAAACCAAAGCCACATTAGACGCCCACTACGCAGACAAACCCGCACAACTCCTACTCAAAACGAAACAAACATTATATAAAAAGGGGACAAAGCCAACCGATTGTTGGCAGCCAAACTGAAAAAGCAAAAAAAACGCAACCGCATTAACCAACTAAAACGCCCAGAGGTGGGAACCACAAAGGAAGCAGGGGGGATAGCAGAAATCAATCATGCACGCATTTTATGTCAGACATCTATCAGGGGATAACCTACAACAAGAGTCACAAATTAAATTTCTGGCACAAACGGAATTGCCGCAGTTCACTGAAAATAATAGACAAGAGCTAGAAGCGCCCATAACAGAAGAAGCAGTGAGGGGGGTCATTAACACATTGAAAGGAAATAAATCCCCAGGCATGGATGGCCTTTGCAATGTGTATTATAAAACGTTCCAAAACATACTAATTGGCCCATTAACACACCTGTTCAACCATATGAGGGACAGTGGCCAAGTTATCAAGGACATGAGCCCAGCCACTACGGTCCTTTTACTAAAACCAGAGAGGGACCCAACATGTTGCACAAGTTACCGGCCCATCTCACTGTTAATGGAGATGCAAAAATCTATTCCACTATTTTAGCACAAAGACTAGCTAGAGTCCTCCTGAATATAATTCATCCAGACCAGGCAGGCTTTATAAGGGGACGCCACACGTACGATAACATCCGTAGGGCAATAACTAACATCGAATGGGCGCAAAGAACGGGCCAACCGATGTCAGTAATAGCGCTAGATGCCTCCAAGGCTTTTGATAGTCTAGATTGGAACTTTCTGCAGCTGGTCCAGGGGAGATTTGGATGCTGCCATACCGTCTCCCGTATGGTATTAGCCAATTTTGTACACCCCTCCACAAGACTGATGATTAATGGCCAACTAACCGAAAGCGTCCCAATTCGCAAAGGTACCAGACAAGGGTGCCCCCTACGCTGTTAATCTTTGCAATGACCATGGAGCCTCTGGCACAGGGGATACGAGCAGAGCATACAAGGAGTTGAGACAGGAACCTGCGGGCCCCAGAAAATAGCTCTATATGCGGATGACATCCTCCAATTCTTGAGAAACACAGAATTACAATGCTAGAGAAATTCGCAGAAGCCTCAGGGTTCCATATAAACTACCCCAAATCCAAGGCACTTAACATAACAGAAGACCCGGGGCGGGTGGCAGGGTGTGAAAAGAAATATCCACTAAAATCGAGCCAAGGACCTATAGCCTACTTTGGCATTAATCTAACGCCTACCTACAGGAAACTTTATGGAGCAAACATCCCGAAGCTCCTGAAACTCTGGCAGAAGATTTGAAAAGATGGGATATGCAAGAGTTGTGCTGGTCAGCGCGGATAGCAGCAGGTAAAATGTCCCTTCTCCCAAGGATCCCATATACAGTGGGCGTTCTCCCATTGAAAATCCCCACCCTAGCGATTCAGAACCTACAAAAGACGACTATGGCCTTCATTTGGAAGGGGAAGAACCCAGAATCCCAAAGAAAGTCCTATTCCAAACTCAGAGACAATGTGGGGGGCTAGGAGTGCCAGAACTCCGAAGATATCGGTGGGCAGCACAGCTAGCACTGATGCTGCAATGGGCCCCAAGGGAGAACCAAAGTAGATGGGTAAACCCAGAGAGAGAAGCAACGAAAACCCTGTTGGAGTATCTGGGATTCTTGAGCCCAAGAAATAGAGGAAATGGAGGCACACTACTGGAAACAACAAAAGCCACCTTGTGGTATTGGGACAAAGCCCTATGCAGTAAGAAACTAAAATTAGGAGGCGGCCCACTCACACCTATGGCCAATAATCCGGACTTCACACCCGGTTCACAACCTCACTTCTGGTCCCGCTGTGAAGGAGGGAGAAACCTTACTCTGAAAGAATTCTACACAGATGGGGTCGCCTAACATTCGAAGGGTGTAAAGTAACATTGATCCCTGAAAGCGAACAATATCACTATACTCAGATCAGACACTGGGTCACGAATACAAAGGTGAAGGAAGGCGCATCTAGGCAACCAATAGGGCTGGAACTCACTTTACAAGAAGGGTTACCCGAAAAAGGGGTATCACGAATATACAAGCTACTCTGCGGGGCGAACCCAGAAGAAAGTCTCTCATACATGAAGAAATGGGAGGATGATGTGGGCAACCCTCTCTCTATAGAGACATGGGGGCAAATATGGCAGCGAGTGGCAAAGTGCTCCAAATGTGCATTTACCAAAGAAGAACAAGTTACTTACCAACTAACGTTCTTTCAATTGGATGTTCCTCCCATGTATTCCTCATCTTAGATATATCCTTACCTTCAGCTTTGCTGCTTCGGAAATTTTTTCTCTCTCCACCAGAGGGCGCTCGCCTCAAGGCTCGCGTCGATGTCCCTAGGTGGCATCCGTCGAGCACCGACGTCATCCGCTGTATAAATGCCTCGAGCGCGCCCGTTGGCTTCAGTTCTGTTTTTTCGTATATTGTAGCCAATGGATTGTAGTTAATGGCACGCCTCATTTGACCCAAGCCTTAAAAGAATTGAGTGTAAATCACGTAAACTGTACTGTGGGGTTGGCTGGGAGGGTCGATGAGGAATACATGGGAGGAACATCCAATCGAAAGAACATTACAGTTGGTAAGTAAATGTTCTTCAAATGGATTGTGTCCTCCCACTTATTCCTCGTCTTATGATTAGACTCCAAAAGCATTTATTCTAGTCATGTACAGAATGGAGTACAGATTTAGCAAACAGACCTCCTTAAGAACATTTCTAGCCTAGAGCATAATGTTTTATAAACGTATGCATGGATGACCATGTGGCTCCTGCACAAATATCTTGTACAGGGACACCCCTTTTTAGCACTGTTGAAGTTGCCATGCCCCTGGTCGAATGAGCTCTCATCCAATCTGGTGGTTCTTTACCAGCCAATCTATAACATTCTGTTATAGCCAAAATTATCCATCTAGATAAGGTTTGTTTAGTTACAGCAAGTCCCAATTTGCGGCCAGTGTACCCCACAAAAAGTTGATCACACTGATGTATTTTTGCCAATCTTGAAATATAGAAGCTAAGAGCTCTTCTGGGATCTAGTCTATGTAGCTGTTCCTCTTCCTTACTTGCAATGTTATTTTTTGGGACATGTGAAAATCAAACAATTTTTGGCAAAAATGATGGTTTAACTCCAAGTACTACTTTGTCTTTATAAAAGATGGTGTGAGGAGGACCGCTAGAAAACGCCTTTAACTCACTTACCCTGGGGGGTGATGTCAATGCTACAAGAAGTAGTGTTTTCAAGGAGCCTTAGCGGACAAGAGTGTAAAGGCTCAAATGGAATGCAAGTGAGGAATTTCAGAACTAAGTTCAAATCCCACATAGGAACTTGAAATGGTATTGGTGGAAACACATTTAGACCTTTTACAAATTGAATTATTAAAAAGGTATCTTAAAGTAAGATTCTTCCTCTGAGGAGCGCTTGAAAATAGACAGCGCTGCTAAGTTTCCCTTTATCGTACCAATCTGGAGCCCCACATTAGCTAAATGTAATAGAAAAGATACAATTGTGGGAATATTACATCGAAACGGGCCCACATTCTTTTCCCTGCACCAGTTACTGAACTTGTTCCAACAACACCGATACAGAGATTTGGTTGCTGGTCTTCTGGCCGAAAGCAAAATATCCATCACGTCATCCGGAAGGTCCCAATCCTTATAGCTCAACCTCTCAGAAGCCATGCGTGAAGGTTGAGTGTGTTGACCTCCGAATGGAGAACATGAAGATCCTCTCTTTTTAGAAGACATATTGGAGGGCAGATGGACATGTCCAGAAGGTCCAGGTACCACGTTCTCCTGGCCCAATACGGGGCAATTAGGATCATGGTTTTCCTGAACTTGAGGGATCACAGGGACTGGAGGGAATGCGTACAGAAGTGGAAACTCTCAATCCACCACAAACACGTCCTCTAGAGCTCCTCTCGGGGTAAATTCCCTTGAGCAATACAGTTCGCACTTCCAGTTGGTACCAGTCGCGAACAGATCCACTTGAGGGGTTCCCCAAAGGGTGAATATCTCTTGAATGACTTCCTGAGACAGCTCCCACTCGTGGGAGACTGCTCTGCCTGCTCAGCGCGTCCGCCGCTGTGTTTTGCTCTCCGGCTAGATGAACTGCCGATTCAAGAGATCCCCCTCTTGTATTGCCCAGAGCGAGAGCTGCATCGCCTCTTTGGACAGTGGTAGTGACCCCACCACTCCTCTCTTGTTGAGGTAGTACATGGCCACCGTGTTGTCTGTCATTATCGGGACATTCTTTTCCCGTACAGAGGGCAGGAAGGCCTTCAGCGCTAGTCTGATCGCCTTTAGCTCCAAAAGGTTGATGTGTAGTTTGGACTCTGATGAGACCAGCGACCACTGATTGTCAAGCCGCTGGTGTGAGCTCCCCACCCCGTGAGTGAGGCGTCTGTTACTACTTTCATCTCCGGCCATGGTTGCCAAAAAGATTCTCCTCTGAGGATATCTCGTCTGCAAGCCCACCATTGCAGATCCTGTGCTACTTTGGCTGGAACCTGCAACAGATCTGACATTTCCCCTGAGAATTGGGGCCATTGAGTCCTGAGAGCCCATTGAAGGGATCTCATTCTCAATATGGCTTCTGGCACCAGAAAAATGCAGGATGCCATCAGGCCGAGCAACCTGAGAAAATCGAAGGCCGGAAGATACTGGGCATTCTGGAATTTTGTTACCATCTGCAGAATGTGGTGAGCTCTCTCTTCGGGAGGCGAGGCTTTGCCCGAGCAAGTATACAGGGACTGCTCCAATAAACTGGAGTTTCTGTGATGGTATCATGTTTGACTTTTAAATTCAGAGAAAACCCTAGTTTGTGAAGGAAGTGACAAGTCTTGGACAGATGATCCTGGGCTTGTTCTGGAGAACGTGCCCTGATCATCCAATCGTCCAGATAGGGGTAGACATGAATTCCCCCCCTTCTCCTGAGACTCGCTGCCACTACCGCCATCAACTTGGTGAAAACTCTTGGGGCGGAGGTTAACCGAATGTCAGAACTCGAAACTGACACATGAAAGTAAGCATCCTGAACGTCCAATGATACCAACCAGTCTTTGAGTTGGAGATCATGAAGGATCTGAGAAAGGGTTACCATCTTGAACTTGTCCTTCCTGAGGAACTTGAACAAATTCCTCAAGTCCAAGATGGGTCTCAGTCCTCAGTCTTTCTTTGGGATGGGGAAATATGGGGAAAACCAACCCTTGATCCTCTCTGCTACAGGTACATGTTCTATTGCCTCTAAACCACTTTCCTAATGTCTAAAAGTAAGTGCACACCAATGGGGGTCAGTATCTATATTTAATGTTTTCCGCCTCCAAAGCGTGTGTCTTATCACAAAAAAAAAAAAAGGAAAATTCCTACGCTAAACGGATCACGGTACGAGAGGCGGCAGCAAGAAAAGAAATCAAGGAAGAATACTCAAGGAGAAAAGAAGGGATTGAGCGCCTTCCCCTGCCCACAGGAATAACTAGCGAAAACCGATTCCTGCTAAGAACACATACAGTTGAGTTGAAGATACACTCAGGACATAGCAGGCACAACCAAGAGATTTGGCACATAGAGGATTTAGGGATTGATCCAACAAGCCCTTTTAGGACACCTGAAGACATCCTCTAAAAAAAACTTCACAAAACTGAAGATTATTAAAAGAATACTAGATCCACAAGTATTTGCCCTGAAGAAAGCGGCCACTTATGAATCCCGCTGAAACCGGTTGACTGTTTCTAAAGTAGTACTGGTTGATAACCCAGACTCCGATACCCTCACAGATTGAGAAAAGGGCTTGTATAAAGAAATGTATTAAGTTATCACTACTCCTTTTCTCTACAGTACTGTACAGTGTAGAGAGAATGAGCCTTTTATATTGTTCAACTGATTAATTGTCATAGGAATTTTCCTTTTTTTTTAGTGATAAGACACACGCTTTGGAGGCGGAAACATTAAATATAGATACTGACCCCCATTGGTGTGCACTTACTTTTAGACATGAGGAAAGTGGTTTAGAGAGGATAAGGACAGGATCTCGACATCCCCTTGTAGGGCCAGTAACGTTTGGATACGAGATTCTTCACACATAGGGCTAATTAATTTGTACTAGGGACTTAGCGTTAGGAATAACTTTGTTAATAAATCAGCCTTCTGTCACTAATGTGCCAAAATACTGAGGTATAGACGGGAGGCGAGTGCCTTTCAACTCCATTTTTGTAGTTACATGTTCTATTGCACCTTTCTGTAGCAGGGTTAAGACTTCCTGCAACAGGAGCGGATCCGGATGTTTGACAGAGCTGTATCCCGGTGGGTGATTCTGAGGTTTCTTTTGAAAAGGAAGGCAGTAACCTTGGGATACTGTTTCCAGTGCCCAAGCATCTGAAGTAATGCCCCGCCATTCTTCTAGGTGCTGCGAGATCCTGCCTCCTACTGGGGTCTTGTGGGTCAAAACCTCAGAGTGGTTTTGCGGCAGCAGCGGCTGAAGGGACAGATGCCGCTGCTGGGGCAAGTCTAGCACCTTTTCCTTGCCCCAGAGGAAATTTTCTTTGGCCTCTGACTGGCCTGTCCTCTTCCTTTTCCAGTTGAGGATTAAAACGAAAAAGATGACCCCCCCTCCAGGAAGATGAGCCTGTGTAGGGGCGTTGTTGAGGTCGTCTTAGTGATTTTGCCGCCACTTTGGAGGTTTGCAGCTTCTCCAAACTTTCATCCGCCTTGCTGTCAAACAATCTCGAGCAGTCAAATGGCATATTAAGAAGCCTGGATTGCACATCCTGAGCAAAACCCGACTTTCTTAGCCACGCAAACCTACGTAGCATCGTGCTAGACGCCATGGACCTACTGATACGGTCAGCTGTGTCCAAACCTGATTGAAGGCATTCTCCCGAAGTCTCCTTTTCATCCTTTATTATGGCTAAAAAGCGATCACGTTCCTCACCTTCTGGGATGTGTTCAGCTGCCGCTGACATACAGTTCCACAGGGTATATGTAAACCTTGCCAGGGTACTTGTTACATTAGTGGATTTTAAAGCCATACTCCCCGACGTAAAAATCTTCCTGGACCATGCATTAACCATTTTATGGTCCATATCCGGAGGGATTGTGGGGTATGTAGCATTTCTAGTGGATGTAGCTGCTTGAACTACCAGACTTTCTGGAGATGGGCTTTTGCTTTAGTATTCTGGGTCAGAATTACAGGGTCTAATAACTTTTTATTAACTGCTGGAATGGCTTCAGGGTGTTCCCATGCACAATTAACCCTCCTTTCTAAGGCAATATGAAATGGAAGTATGGGGTCTTGCTGAGGTGCTCCTGAAGGGATATCAGTCATATCATCATCTTGATAGACTGGTGAATTTCTACCCCATCCCATAAATTCAGTGACTCTATTCATTAATTTTCTGTAGCCCGCATCAGCATGTTCTGGTGGGTTTGGTTTATCAAATTCGTCCTCTGGTGAGGTATCCAGACCACTTGCTGATTGCAAGCATTCCTGTGAATTTTGTATTTTAGATTGAGGATCAACTAACTCCTCAGGAACAGGTCTCGTGCCAAATTTAACACCAGCAGAGGTAATTTCTTCATCTGCTGATGACTCTCATAAATTGATTAGATGGTCCTAAAAAAATCATGTCTACTTTCAGGATGAAAAACCTTTTCAGGTAATGCAGGTTTTTCCCCTTGGTACAGGCGTGGGCGTCGACAAAAACGTCGATGGCGTTGATGCCGTCACAACAACCTTTGATATTATCGAGGTAGCCTTCGAAGGCATCGTCGAGGGAATAAATGGAAACCATCGACACTGTAGAAGGAGCCTTCGAAGATGTATACTCAACGCGATTTTTTTAGAATGAGTCGTCGACGCCTTGGACTCGATTGCCTTCGAGGGTGTTTTCGATGTCAACCTCGATGACGCATGAGAGCCTGGCGCCATCTTGTTTCTTGTACCTCCGGTTTATGCACCGGTAGGTTTTTTTCATGAGGTGACCCGGAAGAGTCCCTAGGTGACCCCCTCGACAACTTTTTGTCAGACTTTCTTGTTTTAGATCTTCCCCCGTCATGTTTCTTGTGAGCATGGGGATGGTCTTCTTTAGACTTTTTGAGGGGGTCTGGGCCGCAGCTCAAAATGTTTTAAACATGGAAACTCTAAATGCTTCCCTTTTACTTGGGAGTCATGTTTCGAAGGGCATGTTATCACTTCCTCAGATGACGTCGAGGGAGATCGGTGCCGTCTTTTCTTTGTCTTTTTGGAGGACGAAGAAGAAGACTTCACGGATCTGCTCCTCGATCTATATTTTTTATGGTGCTTCACCGAAGATTCAGCTGAGTCTTTCCTCCCTTTCGAAGAAGACTTCGATGAACCCTCCCCCATCACCAGTTTACCTCTACGTTCAAGGCCTCATGGGTCATCAAGTGGCACGAACCGCAGTCTTCAATACAGTGGTCGGAACCGAGGCACCAGAGGCAATTTTTGTGTGGATCAGTTAAAGACATTTTCTTTCCACATTTTTGACATTTCTTGAATCCCCGTCTTCGGTGTGGAAGGGTTCGATGAAGACGACATTTTTCTCATGAAAAACTGAAGTGCTGTTTGTACCGAAGCGAAGCTAGCGGAAAAACGGAACTGAAGCCAACGGGCACGCTTGAGGCAATCATACAGCAGATGACGTTGGTGCTCGACGGATGCCGCCGAGTGACATCGATGCTGCGGCCTCGAGGGAAGCGCCCTCTGGTGGAGAGAGAGAGAAAAAATTCCCAAAGCAGCAAAGCTGAAGGCAAGGATATATCTAAGATGAGGAATACGTGGGAGGACAATGCATTCGAAGCAGCATTTGAATTATGCCTCAGGTGGTACATGACCCTGCAGCGAATACACTCGATCAACTCCAGTTATTCTCCACTATGCTGGCGAGGTTGTGGGAAGGTGGGTGACTTGATTCATATGTGGTGGACCTGTCCTCAGACACAGACATATTGGAAAGAAATCCTGAGCCACATCAAAGAAATAACGAAAGTGCAGCTACCCGTGGATCCAACTGCGATACTGCTAGGAGAAGCAGTCGAGGGTATCTACGCAAACACAGGGAATAATGCTACGCATGTTGAGCGCAGTGAGAACTAAGGTAGCTCACGTGTGGAAAAACAAACAAGGACCAGCAGATGCCATGTGTTGGGTCAAACTATGGGGAGTTACGGTCTTAGAAAAAGTGACTGCTTTTTCATAAGGCTCATACTCAAAATACCTGAACATGTGCATGCCGCTCTATGAATTCACTAGAGACAATGAACAAATGTACTTCAAACCCAGATTATTACGTAAAGTTTCCATTTTGTGACCAAAGAAAGCAGAGATTAACTACTTCGAGAAAAACCACATTGATATGTAAATGAAATGCTTTATGAACTCAACCGAACACTATTGAAATGAGGGAATGTTAATTAATGGTTTAACTGTTACACTCAAGAACTCAATGGAAGAAAGCAATGAGAACCACAAGACATGAGATTGAATGTTATTAAATGTATCGTTTATATAGGTTTGTAACCTGAGCTCTTGAGAAAATAAAAATAAATGAAAGTTGCAAAAAAAAAAAAGAAAAGTAAGCAAACAGCTGAATCTTCGGAGAGCAAATACTAGCACTGGTGGTTAGAACAGTACTGTAGCCGCATGGGTCGCGCTTAATAAATATCTTCCTCATGCGCGTACTGAAGCTGTGTTTCTCTTGTTTTAAGCATTGTTGCATTTCACAATTCATGCATCTCCGTCCATGTTAATCCTACGGCTACTGGCATACCATGAACTGTCCACACCACAAGTGACGAGACCAGCAATGCAAGCGTAAGGGACCAGTTGGCAGGGTACTACCCTGCCAAAAATGCAGCAGGGTAATTTCATGTACAGCACTCTCCACATAGACTGAGGCCTACAACAGGGGCACTCCTGTACGGCACTGGAGCGTTAAAAGACCCTTGTACACCATATTCTGCGCTAATGACCCTTATCTGCCAAAGGGCAATGCAACCCGGTACTCTACAGAGGGAAGCTACTTTAAATGCTTGGGGAAGATTCAGTCCAGGAGCATGACAATGAGTGGCGGCTATTTAAGTGAGGGCCACCCAACATTACCCTGTCTGTGCATGTCCCCTACGATATCCCTGTAGGTGGTGACCCTTCCGAACCGGGCTTTGCCTTTTGTTCCTTCAGTGGCGCTACAAGACCAAAAGAAAAAGTAATGAAGTGGAAAATGAAAAAAGGTAAGTAAAGAAAGATCCTTTCAGAGTGCAACAATGTAAGTTGCAATGAGGGGAGGCAGGGCGCCGTGCATCATATACCCTCCACAGATTGTGTGCTAAATAAAAGGAACCGTGGTACTGTAAAAACACTGCAATCAAAACGGGTAGAAATGGGTGGCTGTTGAGATGGTTTTACGTGTTGCAGTGCGTTTTCAACAGCGCAAGTGCGCTCCACCTAGCACAAACATTCTTATACTTCCAAAAAGGGCAGCAAGGCAATTTCTGTAGGGCGTGCAGAAAACGGAAATGCAGTGATATTAAGAGGAATGCCATTTGTGGGGATAACTCTTTGTGCTGTGAAACATCAGATTCCCATTTGTAAAGTACAACATTGGCACAAGTCGTAAAAAGGCACAAATACACTTCTGCACAATGTATTGCGCTTTCTCCATTTCGAGACCAAATGAAAAATAACGCACCGACATGGGTGTTTGCCTAATGGAATAAGAAATTATGCAGGAGATCGGAAAAAGACGCATGACCTGGCCAATTGCCTCCTTCAGCGAGATCTGCCCTGAAAATCGTGTTGTGCAATTTTCCCTCCACAATGAACAACATCGTTGTGATCGCGCCTCACCAAAATTCTCACACAGACAAACCAAAATCAATCACTTCATTGTAGGTACTCCGTACGCATACAATTCCACATGATAGAATCCACAATGAGCTCCCACTGGACTCTGTTTTCCATTCACTGTGAAGTAATGCATGTAGAACTCCCCCACAAAGCATACGATGTGGGTCATGCAACACAGCCAAAAAGCGCACCCTCTGCATTTTGCTCGACAAATATACCGTGTACCACAGTGTGTATGCACTCCACACCCAGAAACCTTATTGACCAACCCTGTGTCCACTACAGGGCCAAATGTATGGTGGCCATTTGCAAAAAGGGCGTATGTCACACATGCTACCCTGCAACTGTTGCGATGTTCGCTGACTTTTCTAAGTGTGCGCGCACAGGAGTAGGGGAATAAATGTCAACGAGGGTAGGGGGTGTCATTTGTAGTGGTGGCTCTCAAAAGAGCTGTTTTGTATTTTTTTTTTGTAAACGTGCTTCCATATAAGTAATTTTTTTGCGGGTTTTTGCAAGTGTTTGTTTGTTGTACTTCGCCTCACATTTTTAAAATAGCGTCTTCAGTGCAGCCTGTAGATTGGAAAACAAAATGTCATTGCCACTGGGCGACAATGAAATGCCATTTCCATTGAGAAGGTGCACATATCGATAACCAATGGTGTCATTCCCACAGGGGTACATCCCAGCAGCACGCAAGAAGTTACACATGCTTCTGTTGATAAGACGCTGTCCGACCTCTGGCTGCCGACAACATTCATTGGAATAGTTATATACTGGACTTGGTGGTATACATGAGAAAAGCACCTTCGCAGTGGGAAAAATGCACTTCACTGCATTCAGCATCTTTTTTGAGTTGCCGGTACACACTTGAACAAGCTATGGAACCCAAAAGCAATGCTCCAAAGTGCTCGACCACAACGTGTACAGTAGCGAAAGTGGCCACTCGTCGACATTCTGCAAGCAAATGGTCGAAAGTACAGACAGTGCCACCGCACCACAAAGCCTCCACTTCCTCCAAATTGAAACTGTCATTAAAGCCGCCTTCCACGGCATACTGGAGCAGATCTAGCACAGAGGGATCACCCACTATGAAAACTGTGGGTCTCGCCATCTCTGCCAGCCTCAACACAAAGTGATGAAACAAAATATGGCCGCCCTTTCCTGTGTCGCACACTCGGACCTCCTGATTGGACAATTACCACAGTCGCATTTCCATTGGCCAGCATTCTCAGAAACGCATATTGTGGCACGTGTGCGCTCCATGTAAGACTAGCAGTTCTGTCTAACAGTCCCCTGTATACACACCACACCCAGAAACGTTGTTGCGCAATCCCTCAGTCTCCACAGTCCCATTTCCAATGGCCAGCATGGTGAGAAGCGCAGATACTTACTTGTAACTGTTGTTCTCCAGCATGGGTCTGGCATGGATTCACATGCTCATGAATATTCCCCGTCGTCAGGCTGGGAATCCTCGGTAAAGAAAAATCAATATCAGTTTCGTTTCTGATCTGTCTTTCGTAGTAGTAGCCAATCACTGATCTCTGCGTCATACTGACCACAGCCAATGACTGCCCTCTACCTAAGCCCCGCCTCTGGCAGCCATCTTCAGATTTGGTAGCACGTGAAGTGGCAGTATGACCAAGTGAAGAGCCGCAGAGGGGTAGGCGGGAGGGTTTGCATGTGAATCCATGCCAGACCCATGCTGGAGAACAACAGTTACAGGTTAGTAACTTGTTCCTTCTCCAGCATGGGGTCTGGCATGGAGTCACATGATCATGAATAAAGAATACATAGCAGTACACACATGCACACATGCACAACCACGGGAGGTGGCAAAGGCTCAACATTAAGCATTACATCAAACTCAACATTAAGCAATTCTTACCTCCTTACCAGGCTCACCTGCTTGGCCGACCCTGGACTCCTCCCTGGAATCCCAATCGACGCAGTATAATTTCGTGAAGGTGTGCGTCGACCTCCACGTAGCAGCCCTGCAGATGTCCAGCAAGGGCACACCAGATAGGAACGCCGTGGTAGCTGCGATCGCTCTGGTGGAATGGGCTCTCGGACGGCCAGGCAGCGGTCGGTTTGCCAACCGATGACAGTACATGATACAGGCGGAGAGCCATCTGGAAATAGAAGACTTCGAGAGAGCCTTCCCCTGATTGACAGGTCCAAAGTTCACAAAAAGTTGTGACGTCTTCCGAAAACCCTTCGTGCGGTCCACGTAGAACTTCAGCGCTCTAGCCACATCCAGCGAGTGCAAAGTCCTTTCGGCCGGCGATGAAGGCGACGGGAAGAAAACAGGCAACACCAAGGGTTCGTTGAGGTGGAAGTCCGACGGCACCTTGGGCATGAAGGAGGGGTGCGTCCTGAGCACCACCCTCGTGTCGTGAAAAGTCAAGTACGGCAGCTTGCAGGAAAGGGCCTGGATCTCTCCCACTCGTCGTGCGGAGGTGATGGCCACAAGGAACGCTGTTTTCCACGACAAGAACTTCAACGGAGCCGAGTGCAAAGGCTCGAACGGAGGTCCCATGAGCTTGGTAAGCACCACGTTGAGCTCCCACGCCGGGGCCGGAGACTTCACCGGCGAGAACGATCTGAACAGTCTATTCATGAATTCCTTCACCAGACGATGAGACCACAAAGACGTCCGCCCCGTGGTTCTGGTGTATCGGGAGATCGCAGCAAGATGAATCTTGATGGACGCGTGAGCCAGTCCAGCCTTGGCCAGCGTCAGAAGGTACGGCAGTACCTGGGGGGCCGTAATCCGTAGAGGGTTAATCTTCTGTGCGTGGCACCAGACAGAGAACCTCTTCCATTTGTGTCCATAGCATTTAAGAGTTGAGGATGCCCTGGCCTTTGCAAGAACCTCTCTGCTGTCGGCCGGTATGTCGTATCCTCCAAACGCCAACGCTGCAGGAGCCAGGCCTGCAAGTTCAGCGACTTCGGGTCGTGATGGAGGATGGCACCTCCTTCCCTGGAGAGAAGATCTGCGTCCACTGGCAGCTTGATTGACGAGGACGCTGACAAGTCCAGAAGGTCCGGGAACCATATCTGCCTCAGCCACGCAGGTGCAACAAGGATCATCCTGCACCGTGACCTTTTGAGCTGGTTGATGAGCCGGATCAGCAATGGCAATGGAGGGAACGCGTATAGAAACAGGCCCTCCCAGGGGAACAAGAAAGCATCGCCCATGCTCCTCGGCTGGGGAAACCTGCTGGCGAACCTCCGGCACTTGGAGTTTGTCACCGTCGCGAACAGATCGATCTGGGGAGTGCCCCACCATCGGAAGAGGCGGTCCACTAGATCCTGTCGTAGTTCCCACTCGTGGCACGAGCGCAGCGCTCTGCTGAGCGAGTCGGCGATGGTGTTTTTTATTCCTGCCAGATGAAACGGCACCAGAAACATCCCTTAGGCGACGGCCCAATGCCACAGATCCTGCGCCTCCCTGGACAGGGCTGGGCATCTGGTACCGCCCTGCTTCCTGATGTAGAACATGGTGGTAGTGTTGTCGGTGAAGATCCTCACCACCTTGCCCTCGAGGGACGGAAGGAAGGACATGAGGGCCCAAAACACTGCACGGAGCTCCAGGACGTTGATATGGAGGGACTTCTCTGTCGGGAGCCAAAGGCCTCTCGCGTGTAGATTTTCGGTGTGCGCTCCCCACCCTTCCAGGGAGGCATCCGTGGTCACTGTCTCCTGCTGGCCGGGGGTCTGGAAGTCCATGCCTGCCGTCAGATGCGCGCGGGTGCCCCACCACCGGATCGCTCGTCAGAAACTTTCGTCGAGTGTGATCCTCTCCTCGAAGCTGCCCGTCGTCTGGATCCAACGCGCGTCCAGGAATTCCTGTAACGGGCGCATCCGAAGCCTGCACAGGCGGATGAGATAAATGCAAGAAGACATCATTCCGAGGAGGGATTTGATGGACCTCACCCTGGCCGCGTCCGCAACCAGCATCCGCTGCACCTTGCCCAAGATGGTCCTCGTCCTCTCCTCCGACGGAGAGGCCAGAAGCGACACTGTCGAGCTTCGCTCCCAGAAACAGTGCGTCTTGCGAGGGCACCAGGTGGGACTTGGCGTAGTTTATGGAGAATCCCAGGTCCGTGAGTAGTTGGACGGTCCTTGCCGTGTGCTCCACGGCGAGCTCCTTCGTCTTTGCACGGATGAGCCAGTCGTCCAGGTAGAGGTAGACGTGGATCCCCTCTCGGCGCAGCTGCGCCGCCACCGGTGAGAGGCACTTGGTGAACACCCTGGGTGCCGACCTCAAACCGAAGGGAAGGGCTTTGAACTGGTAGTGACGCCCTTGGACCACGAATCTGAGAAACCTTCGGTGCCCCCTTAGGATGGCGATATGGAAGTAGGCATCCTCCAAATCCAACGACGACAGGAAATCGCCCTCCTCCAGCTGACCCAGGACGTGTTGGAGGGCGACCATCCGGAACTTCTGCGCCTTGATGAATTTGTTCAGTCGTCGTATGTCCAGGATGGGACGCCATCCTCCCGTCTTCTTCTTCACGAGGAAGTATCTTGAGTAAACTCCGGAGCCCCGAAGCCTCTTTGGGACGAGCTTGATGGCGCCCTTCTTGAGCATCGCCTTTACCGCCAAGAGAAGTTGAGGGACGTGATGTTCTTTCCTGGCCACAGGGGAACGCGCGGGTACCTCTTTAGAAACTCGAGCGCGTGACCCTGAGCTAGGGCGTCCAGCACCCAACGGTCGGTGGAGATGGACTCCCACACGCTGACGAAGCTCGCCAGCCGGCCTCCCACAGGGGTGCTTCAGTGGGGGCCCGACCCCGCGGCCGGTTCAGTCCTGCTTCGATGAGGCTTTGCCGCCTTGTCCTCCCTGGCGACGACGGCGGGGTCCGTCTGACCTGCCTCGTCCCCTATAAGCTTCCTGTGACGACGAACGGGCCGCTTGACGGCAGGTGGAAAATCCGCCGCTGGAACCTTTGGAGGCACCCTGTTTGCCTCCGCCGCTCCGAAAGGGCGGCCGCCGTTGCTGGAGAACCCCCAGAGCCCGGGTCGTCTCCGTGTCTGCCTTGATGGCTTGAAGGGAATCGTCGACTGTTTTCCCAAACAGGTTGTTTCCGTCGAACGGCATGTCCAAGACTCTGGTCTGCACGTCCTGACGGAAGTCAGTAGCCTTGAGCCATCCACGCCGCCTAAGGCACACGCCGTTGCCCAACTGGCGGAATCCAGTGTCAGCGATGTCCGTCGCAATCGTAATGGCGTGGTCCGACGCCACCTCTCCTTCCTGCAAGATCTCCAGGGCTTCCGCCCTCTTGTCATCTGGTAGGAAGTCCAGCAGGGGGGCCAGTTTGTACCACAACTCCCTGTCGTAGCGGGCTACGATAGCCAAGGCATTGGCCACCTTAATTGTCGTCGCTGCCGACGAGATGACTCTGCGTCCCACCGTGTCCAATTTCTTACCCTCGCCGTCCGGCGGGGTGGTCGACGTAGAGACTGCGCCCCCCCCCGCTTTCTTCCTGGCCGCCGCAGAGACGACCGAGTCCGGGGTCGGCTGTGCCCGAAGGCACAAGGGGGCCGCGTCCGGGACCCGGTACTTCTTCTCGTACCAATCCCTTCTAGCCGGTGTCGTGGATGGGTTCTTGAGGAGGGCGAGGCCTTCATCCCAAATATCGTCCAGTAGAGGTATAGCGAGGACCGTCTTCCTCTTGGCCTCGTGCCGTTGATAAAGGAAAACTTCCTTCTTCTCCTCCGGGCAGAGCTGGAAAAGCTCAGATGCCCTGGTGATCATGGAGTGAAACGATCCAATCTCGTCGGGCGGGGAAGCCCAGGTGGGAGGTGACGACGGGAGATCCTCGTCGTAAACCTCGTCGCGGCCGTGTCAGTCCCTGTATCATCCCCACGTGTCGTGGACGGGGAGGAGGGCTGAACAGGGCGCAATGGCTGAAAAGGAGGTGGAGGATGAATCCTTCTCTTAGGGGGAGGGCTCCCAGAAGGGCCTGGTTCCGGGTCCCCCGTCGGGAGCGGTTCCTCCGTCGGTGGTAATGGCAGTCTCGTCCTTATCTCACAGCATAGGGACTGTATAGCCAACAAAATTGCCGCCGAGTTGTCTTGCGGCACTGGTTGAGGGGAGTCCGACGGGCGGTCAGGAGCCCTGTCGGCACCCTAGACATTCTCGTCGTCTCCTACGTTGGGGTCCCTCCCGACGGGCTGGTCTTCTTCCATGCCAACGCCGTGGCTTAAGACTTCGATCAGCTCCTCCTCAGAGGTTGAGGCCGAATCCACGACGACCTCCTGCCCCCCCTTTTTCTTCTCTGTCGTAGGTTTCACGGGGGTCCTGTCGATGGGCAAGAAAGAGGACTCCCTCCGCGGTGGCAGGGAGACTCTGGGCCCCGAGGTCGCCACCACTGGTGTAGCCTCCACAGGCTGAGCCAGGACCGCCGCGACTGTCTCGATAGAGGCCTTGGCCGGATGGATTAAGGCTTTCACCACCTTAGGTGCGCTCACCGCCTTCTCCTTGGGGGGGGGGGGGGGGGTCACCGCCTCGCTCCCCCTCCGATGGGGCCTTCGAGCTCGACCGGGGTCTCTCCAGGAGCTTCGCCGGGTGCTCGGCCTTCCTCTTACCCGAGCCAGAGCTTTGGCTCGTGGTTGATGGCGCCGGGGAGGATGCGCCCTGCATGGCGCCCGTAGAGCCCGACCGTTCGGCGCTCCCAGTGCCAGCGGACTCGCGGTGCTTGGCCTTCTGTTGGACCCCCGTCGCCGGGGCACCCTCAAAGGTCTTAGAAGACCGCTCGGATTTCTTCTTCTTCTCACCTGACAGGCTCTTTCCTTCCAGCCAGTTGGCGAGACGTTGATGGCGGTCCTTCATGGTCCGCTCTGACATATTGCCGCAAAACGCACAGTCCTTCTCCACGTGCGTCTTGTCCTCATGTAGGCAGTAAAGGCAAAGGAAGTGTTCGTCCTCCTTAAAGACATTCTGAAGCTGGCATCCAGAGCAGACCCTGAACAGCTTTCCGGGCGTCGAGCTGCCCTTCTCCTGGTCCATGTCCGAGATGGGCCTGAGAAACTTCTGGAATCCTCCAAAAGCGTGGCTCGACGAAATCTTCACCCTTGAGGGGCGTAGACGAATCCAACACGGGTCCCCGTTAATCGGATGAAGAGACGGTGGAGCTTGAGGCTCTTTGACCGAAAAAAGAGAAATTTTTCTGAGAAAAAACGTGAAAAAAGCACTAACGCTCGAGAGCAATAGCACGAGGATCCCAACACTTGAACGTGCGGTAAAAATCTGAAGATGGCTGCCAGAGGCGGGGCTTAGGTAGAGGGCAGTCATTGGCTGTGGTCAGTATGACGCAGAGATAAGTGTTTGGTTACTACTACGAAAGACGGATCAGAAACGAAACTGATACTGATTTTTTCTTTACCGAGGATTCCCAGCCTGACGACGGGGAATATTCATGAGCATGTGAATCCATGCCAGACCCCATGCTGGAGAATGTATGTTAGCAACGTTAAGCAAGTGCATGCATGCAAACAGGATGCCTGCCCCTTACCTTGCACACTTTCACCATAGCCTCCTACATTTCTCTGTACAAACAGACCTTCAGCCACAGTGTTTGTGTAAACATCACAACCATCAACCACATTGTGCAATGGCTTAGCCTCCACAGTACCAATGCCATAGCTGCCATGCTGAAAAGAGCCACATCAGGCAGCACATCTAATCCTCAAAGTTCTGCGGATTCTGCTGAGTTACCATGCTAGGACGGGGTGGGGGGACTGGGAGGAATGCAAAACAGGGTACAGGATTGTGTGTTTAGTACTGTCTCTAAAAACACTTTGTCGTGTTTTTGTTATGTACGTGCGTGCGTACATTTTTTTTGTGTTCTCTTTTGCTGACTGCTTCTCCTCCTGACATTTCTCTCGACTGAAGATGAACGCTTCTCTTACATTTCTACAGGATTCTCTGCAACGCTTCGTGCAGAGTGTTAAACAAAACACTATTGCCAATTGAGGTTTAAAAAAACACAATTTCCTTGGAACCACTGGAAATCTTGCTGGTTATTAATGCTTTCATAGTCCGTGCAGAACATCCCAGCACTGCACATAAAGTCAGACATGCTTTTGTTTATCCAACATCTCCTGGCCTCTGGCTGTGGACAAATTACAGCGGCATGGTCCCATGCTGCTCTTGGTGTTATTGATGAGAAAATCACCTTGGCAGTGGGAAACATCTGCATCACTGTTGTCATCAACTTCTTTAGGTGCACAAGAAAACTTGAGCACGTCATGGACCCCATATGTAGTGCTCCAAAATGCACGACCACCACATCAACAGTACCGATAGAGGCCACACATGTGCAAAGGAAATCCATGCACCCAAAACCCCACTCCTACACTGTGCCCCAAAAAGCCTGCATTCCTTCCAACTGAAAGTCAGTATGAAAGCCCCTTTCCATGGCATATCTGTGCAGATAGCGCACAAAGATATCGCCCACTATCGGCATTCGTCATCTGTCCATCTCTGCCATCCTCACTGAATTGAAGTTTGGGTAAATATGTCACCGACCCTTCCTGTGAACCACACCCTCAACACCTCATTGGAGAATCCCCACAGTTACATTTGCGAAGGATCCGTGCTCAGAAGGCATGATGTGGCACGTACGCTTTCCCAGCTACAGCGCAGGCCACGCCCCAGTAAAGCAGACCATATTCTTCCCTTGGCACTGGCATTTTTCCAACATTCCCTTATTGGCTGGTGTGAAAGTTTCAAATACGCATGCACCAATCACACACTGAACCGCTGCACTGCACACTATCATTTCTGTAGACCACTCCATATTTACTGTTAAACACTCTCAGTGCACAGTCCCTTTGCTCCCAAAGCCCCTCCACCAGAAACATCTGCTAAAGGATGCACTATTTCAGCATTCACAAACATCCTGAGGCGCACCCAGCACACCTTTGGCCATGCACACAACAGTGCACCCTTGCCCACACCCAGCACAACACTATGTATCCATGCATGTGACCATGTGGGCAGCTAACATTATGCACAAACGTACCATACATAGGTAGCAGCACTTTACCCCAACTCTCCCACACCATAAAACACCCATTCACGAAAAAAGGTTCCAATTAGCAGAATCCACAAACCTACCACCATCCTTAC
This sequence comes from Ambystoma mexicanum, assembly GCF_040938575.1. Taxonomy (NCBI): domain Eukaryota; kingdom Metazoa; phylum Chordata; class Amphibia; order Caudata; family Ambystomatidae; genus Ambystoma; species Ambystoma mexicanum. The sequence continues at coordinate 648,579,723 of NC_090923.1, forward strand.
CAACAGCCATTCAAAAAGTATGTCACTGCCAACCTAACCACAACATTGGGCCTATTTCTACAAATCTGCACACAACATAATAACCAAACACATAGAAGCTGCACTTCAACCATACCCTCTTCCATACTGACAGTATGCAAACATTGCACCCAGAGCTCACACTGCATGACTTTTCACTTCATCTCCAACTACACATCAAAAACTTTACCATGTTGTAACAGTGACCTCACCTGCGAAACCAAACAAACGCATGCTAGCTCAATTCAGCTGCTCTATAGCGTCTGAAATCTGCTCCACAACCAATCCTTACAGGTCACCACCCTCTAACGGATGCAAAGTCAAAAATGCATTACCGTGGGTGTCCTCAAGTCCTAGGCTCTTGAGTACATGGCCTTTGGCCATGCACCCAATAGTCTAGGCCTTAAACACACCCACTGCAATGTAATGTCACCATGCATATCTACTTGTCACCAGCGTCGACAATCCACATGCACACCACTCCTACCAGCACTCCTACCCAACCTGCGCACCGCCATGGGGCTATGCAGCAACAAATTGCAACAGTTACCATAATGTAGAAAGAAAACACTCTCCTGCACCCCTGTGCACTTTCATTCACATACTATGTCTGTACCCACTTCCATTCACAAAGTATTGTGTCATTGCCAACCTACCCACATTCTGTTCGCAACACTGGCCCTACTCCCACCATTCTGCACACACACTATGCAAGCACCACCCTCTACCGGATGCAGAGTCAGACATGATTTGCTGCAGTGGGTATGCTGAAGCCCTACGATCTCGAGTGCATGCCCTATGGCCTACAGCCTTCAACCATGCACCCAATATGCTAACCCTTCCACAGACCCACCGCTACTTCATTCACCCATGCATTCCACCATGTGCCCAACTACCGCATTCCATCCGCAGAGCACAGCCACCCGCGCTCCCACCCAACCTATGTCATATGCAATTCACTCTTAAAATTCACCTGCCACCACTCATCACAAAAAGAGGTTGCTGCAGACAGGTCGCGGCAGAAGCTATCAGGCCGTTACGACAGCTGCCTCCAATCACCACACAAAGTAGTCGCCTGTCTAGGTACCTGCGATTTCGCAGTAGACCTGAATACTGCAGGCACTCCTCCGTCTTTTTCCACTTATGTACATATGTCACATGAACCACTTCTCAATCCCCCACCCGTTCCCTCCCTTCTTGCCACCAACACATGACATACGGTGCATTTTCCAGACCCTTCCGCTGCCGCACTGTCCTCCGAAACACCATCGCAGCGTTTCCCAAAAAATGTTGACGCACAGCACGCTTCCCTCCAAGGTACCACCGTCCGCGTCCAAAGTTCTTGGACAGCACACCGTACTGCAAGCCAATGACACTTCGGTCCACGGAGCGAACAGGGAAATGGATCTGCAGAGCGGACCCAGCTATTACTCATTTTCTGGGACATGCATTTCAGTCCTTTGCAACAAAAGTACTGGTCAGATTTCTCCGAAACACACAAATGCATGTTTTCTGACAAGCCCCTGCCGCAAATTTGGTGAAAATCCATCCAGCCTGTAGCCGTGCGCAAAGTTTTTCCCCCATTCAATCTATGGAGAAAAAAAAACATTTGGGAACCCCAAAAACCCCTCCACTCCACCCCCGCACGAAACCTCACCTGACTTGGCAAATTAATTCAGAGCCGGCCATATACCTTTTTTGCAAAGTTTGGTGAAGATTCCTCCAGGGAGAGCGAAGTTATAAGCTGACGAACAAGTGTTCTTCCTATGTGTTTAGCACCATAACTACACGGCCGCTAAATAAATATACGGGATACATTACTCACCGTAATGGTATTTCTGATGCTTGCATCTGCTTAGATTCACATGCTGTACCTAGGCTGACCTCTAGTGGGAGCTGTAGAGTATTACAGTTAATTTTGAAACTCGAAAAAGGGACGTCAACAGGGTGTGACCGTAATACTATCCCTAGTGTGACGCCCACTGTACCCATGATCCCTCACGCGTAGGGGTCCCTCGGATTGTTATTTTTTCTGACATTGTGTAGCATGGGTACATTTGTATCCAAGCAGATACTTATCAGACAAGCTCATAAGCATCCATGCGCCTTCTCTCCGAGGGGACGAAGGGTGGGTCGCATGTGAATCTAAGCAGATACAAGCATTAGAAATACGATTACGGTGAGTAATGTATCCCTTCTGAGGCTTGTGGAATCTGCTTTGATCACATGCTGTGCATAGATTAGCGAGCAGTGGAAGAAGGGAGGTGGGATGTGAGAAAGTTCATGAGCGAATAAATGTCTTAGAACCGCTTGTCGCACTTGTGTATCTGTCTTGGAATGGGTGCCAATGCAGTAGTGCGGAGTGAAAGTATGTCTTGAGCTCCATGTAGCTGCTTTGCAAATACTGTCTAAGGGGACATTTGCAATGAAAGCCAGAGTGGCTCCTGTCCGTCTAGTGGAGTGAGCCCTGGACGTAAAAGGCAGTGTTTTTTCTGATAAGTAATAGCACAGTTGTATACATCTGACTATCCACCTAGAGTTGGCATTTTTAGAAATGCTGTCACCTTCTTTGCCTGGCTCTATGGAGACCAACAATTGATCCGTTTTTCTTAGCGGTCTGGTCTACGTAGTAGAGGACCGCTCTCCTCACTTCTGGTGTGGGGAGTTATACCTCAGCTGAGCTGTTGGGTTCCTGGAAGAAAGCCGGCAGCTCAACTGACTAGTTTACATAAAATTTGGAGATTAATTTAGGGGAGAACCTAGGGTGAGTACGTAAAACCAGCTTGTCTTTGTGGACAACAAAGAAAGGATCCTGCACCGACAATGCTTGAATTTCACTAAGTCTTCTTATGGAAGTGATAGCCACTAAGAAGGCAGTTTTATGAGTCAGATTTTTGAGACTTGACTTGTGCATAGGCTCGAAAGGGGGTCCCATGAGCTTAGCTAATACCAAATTGAGGTCCCAACCTGACGGCGGGTTAGAAATTGGAGGGTGGAGTCTCTTTACTCCTTCCATAAATTCCTTGATGACCGGTACTTTCCACCATGAGACCTTGGGAGGTTGTGTAGGCTAATAAGGTTGCCAGGTGGACTGTTAGGGAGTTGAATGCTAACCCTGCATCTAGCAAATGGAGCATATAAGTTAGAATGTGGTATGGAGTACATTCTATGGGGTTGATCTGTCTAGAGTGGCACCAAATTACGAAGATTCTCTATTTGTCAAAGTAACAGTGCCTAGTGTTTGGTTTTCTTGATTCTTTCAAAATATCCATGCATCTTTGTGGCAGTTTGAGATGTCCAAACTCTATGACCTCAGGTGCCATGCTGCCAAATTCATTGAGTGCGGCTGCGGGTGCACTGTTAGTCCCTCGTACTGGGTGAGTAGGTGGGACTGGCACGGGCGTTTGATAGTATCATACATCGCCAGTTTGTGCAGATGTGGATACCATGGTTGTCTTGCCCACATGGAAGCAACTAGGATAAGCATCATCGGTTCCCTGTGTATTTTGTTCACCACCTTCCTCCTAAGAGGTGTTGGTGGAAAAGCGTAAGCAAATTTCCCTGACCAGTTCACCCATAGGGCGTTCCCCTTGGAGCCTGGGTGGGGGAACCTGGACGCGAAGTCTGGGCATGGACTGTTTGCTTGTGGCGAATAAGTCTATAGTAGGGAAACCCCATTGAGAGAAAATGTGTTCTACGACTCCTACGTGTAGACGCCACTCGTGTTCCTCTGGTAGGGGATCTCTGCTCAATGTGTCTGCTAGACAGTTGAGTTCCCCTGGAACATGTTGCGATGACAGGAACATCTTCCGTTTGATTGCCCATTTCCAAATTTGCTGAGCAAGTCTGGATAGATTTGGAGAACGTGTACCCCACCCGTTTGTTGATATAAAACATTGCTGTAGTGCTGGCTGTTAGGATCTGCACAGAGGGGTTTGTTAAATGGAGTTCGAATGCCTGAAGGGCTTTGAATACTGCCAGAAGTTCCAGAAGATTAATGTGGTTCTGAGCTACAGTGCGAGACCACGGACCCTGAGCTGTGAGCTGAAGGTAGTGAGCCCCCACCCCACCAGTGAGGGGTCCAATGTGACAACCGCCTGTACCTCTGGATCGTAGAAGGGTTCTCCCTTAGATTTTCCGTTGTACACCAGCAAAGATTTTGTACAAGTGTTGGCGAAATGACCACTAGATCATCCCAATGACCACTTGCCTGAGACCACTGTTTTGCCAACCACTCCTGCATGGGGCGGAGGCACGCGTGAGGAACCAGGTAAATGCAAGATGCCATCATGCCAAATAAATGCATAGCTTTGCACACCCTTATCTGGCGGCCGGCCTGAATGCGGAATTTGCAGTAAAAAATGTTGTACTCATTCCTCTAGAAACTGTTTTGAAGTACTTGGCACTAGGCTCGACTTTTTCTCGTTGATGGAGAAGCCCAATGAAAAGAGAAGATTGATTGTTCTCTGAATGTTTTGACTGCAAATTAGGGGGGATTCCCTTGTAATGAGCCAGTCGTCCAAGTAAGGGTACACTGGGATTGCCTTCCTGCGCAGGTGCGCTGCCACCACCCCCAGTACCTTTGTGAGTACCCTTGGAGCCGAGGCTATTCTGAAGGGCAGCACTTTTAATTGGTAGTGCTGGTTCGCCATCTTTAAATGCAAGAACCTTCTGTGCGCTGGGAACATTAAAATATGAAAATGGGCATCTTTCATATCCAGTGTTGCCATGTATTCCCCTTTTTTAGGGGAGCGATTACCTCATGTAGCAGTCATGCAGAACTTTTGTGGCTTTACATACTTGTTTACAGGGTGCAAATCTAATACTGGGCGCTTTGGTAGATCTTTCTTTGGCACAAGGAAGTAAGTCGAATAAATACCCCCATTTACCTGGTTGGCCGGGACAACTTCAATGGCGTCCTTTAAGTGTGGCTATCTCTTCGAGAAGGATATGCTGATGTTCTTCCGAGTGGGTCTTCTGTCGTGGTGGGTGGTCGTGGGGACTTTGGAGAAGTTCTACACAGAGCCTGCCTGCTCCTGTGGACAACACCCATCTGTCTGAGGCGATTCCCTCTCATGCGTGGGTGAAGCTGAAAATGCATCCTAGCATTGGAGGGCACCTGAAGCGGAACATCACTGCATCAGAGGTGGCGTGCCACCTCAAGCAGAGCCTCTCACCAGACCACGACCCCTGCGTTGCCCTCTAGGGTATCCTTGGGAGGACTGGTCTTGATTATAGGAGGAACCCTGGCCCTGACTGCAGTTGGATCCTCGTTGAGAGTTTTGGCCTCGAAAACACAAAAATTGGCATTACCTCTATGCGCGGAAGGCTTGTTGGTAAGTTGAGCCAAAGATTTAAGAGTGTCATACTCTTCCTTTGCAGTCTTAAGGGCGTCTTCGACAGCCTTACCGAAGAGCACATTTGGTTCAACAGGCATGTTTATTAGGGTGGTCTGTGTCTCTGGTTTGAACCCTGACTGGCGCAGCCATGCATGCCTCTTAATAATAGTCCCTTGCGCAATGACGCTCCCGACATTGTACGCCGCGTCAAAGTTGGTCTTAAGATGACCGGTAGAGACCGCCCTCCCTGCAGCCACTTGTGCTAGCTGGGACTTTAGTGGCTATGGGGCAGATGAAAGTAAAGCCAATCTCTCCCCACTTGTGGCAGTTGTAACTGGCTCAAGTGTTGCATTATTTGCTATTCTTGTTTGATAAGACGCAAAGGAGGCGACTTTCCAACCCATGACGTAGATCCTCTTGCTCTCCTTGTCGGGTTGAGCCTCAGAGGAAGCAAGGGGTATGCCCGCTCTTTTTCAAGTTGTAGTCACAACCAATGAGTCTGGCGTCAGTTGCCCTCTAATATATAATGGGTATAAAGGTGCGGTTCTGAAGAATTTCTCTACTCAAGGGTTTACACACAGTGTGAGGTTAGGTGCTTCTAAAGATGGTTTTATTCTGCGCTGCACTGACTTCGGTAGCGGTATAAATTGTGCTACTTCTTTCTTGTCGCCCAATAGTTCTGCGAAGTCTGTATCCTCCTATACCGCCTGGGTTTCAATCTGAAAGTGCTCGGCCGCCTTGGCTAGCACCTCATTAAGGAGGGGTTTATTATCAATAGGACAATCGACAATTGGAGTGTCTGTTAGGAGGGGGAGTCTATGGAGTACATATTGGCTTCTTGGTCAGCCTCCTGGTCCTCATCCCCATAATAAGGGTTTGCTGTATCCTCATCAATAAACCCTTGGTCAGCTGCCTCTACAAATGAGAGATCTTCTTGGTCTGATTCTGGGTCATACAGATCTAGGACTGTACACTGTAAAGGAACATCTGAACGAGACCTCTTAGAAGGGGGTTGAGTAGGTAGGGCAGAGGCTTGAGAACCAGAAGGAGCTATGGTGGGGGGAGTGGAGTTGAAGCTCTCAAGGTAATCGGGGTTCTTTTCGAAAACATTGGCCATGAAGGTCCTTCTTTTCATCACTCTTCAGTGTATTGTGGAGACCATTCTTTGGAATTTGGGATTACCACAGATTAAGGGGAAAGTCCTAAATCCTCATCTGTGGGAGGTAGCACTTTAGGCCTAGATTCTCTAGGTTTCTCTATGGGCCTGGATTCTCTAGGCTTTTCCTTCTGAGGTGTCTTATCCCTAATAGGGCTCTTGTCCCTATGAGGAGTTTAGTTTGAGGTTTTCTTGTGATGTTTCCCATCCCCTAAGGGCCCAGGAGAGTGTTTAACAGTTTTTTGGGGCCTGTTATTTTATCTGACGCCGAGCGTCGAATTTCGAATGCGGGTAGGGCCGAGGCCTCGTCTGTGGACGATCGACCTACGGAGGGCGTTTTGCGAGCGAAACTCTTGCCGTCTTTCGACGGTTGGGCCCGGTCGTGTGGCGATAGAGCGAGATTACCCAGAGGACCGGGACTCAGCCGACCTTTCCCTGGGTGTCGAAAGTTGTTGCTCACTCGACCCATGTGTCGAGTCTCGACTTGGGCTTATGTACTTAGTGGTGTGTGTCTTTGTAGCGCTACCGCCGCCGAGTGTAGTGCCCACAACATGGCCGCCAGCGTGTCCTACGGGGTTGGGGGGCATGTGCTTGAGTAGCTGGAGCTACTCCTTTGCCCTCGCCGTCCAAAAGGACGGCGTCACTGCCATCGCTAAAGGCTCCTTCTACGTCCATGGCCTCGAGTTGCCTGGCGTAGTGGGCCCAGCGCTTTGTGGAGCTGTCCTTTAACGTCTTTGGCTTGAAGGGCCTGCACCCTCGACAAGACGTTTTGACGTGGTCTCTTGGGAGACACAAATTGCAAACTAAATGTTTGTCTACCCACGGGAATTTCAGATTACACTTGGGGCAGAATTTTAAGGGAGTATTTTCCATAATTACAGGTTGTGGCAGCTGAGCGTAAGAAGTGTAGGAAGGGGGTTATATACATCCTAAAATGACCTCCCAACCCTCTCTCCCTACTATTTGGGCCGAGGACTGGGGCGGCCTTCCAAGGCCGAATGGTCCTTCACGGTAGTCCTTCGACGGGGAGTTTTGTCTTAACCAGCGTGATGTTTCGGAGGTCGGTGAAAGGATAGAAAGAATTACTATCAATATTTTAACTAGTCAATGGCTTTACGCCAAAGAGGAACTCTGCTTATACGCGTCCGTCTAGAATGACGAAAAAAAACAAACACTAGAATGACGGAAAAAAACAAACAATCTGAGGGACCTCGACGTGTGAGGGATCATGGGTACAGTGGACGTCACACGGGATAGTTTTACTAGCACACCCTGTCAACGTCCCTTTTTGAGTATCGAAAACAACTGTAATACTCTGCAGCTTCCACTAGATGTCGGCCTATGCACAACATGCGATCTAAGCAGATTCCACAAGCCTCAGAAATAAAGAAAATATATATATTTTTAACTATAGATTGTGTTTGTAAACGCGACTATATTGAAACCATAGAGATGATGTTAGTCCTTTTTCTGTGTTTCTTACCCTCAACGTGAACAAGCGGTTTGTTGCTGCGAAACACGTAATTTTTCGTGTTGCTATCTTTGTCCTGGACATTATATTTATTAAAGCTACTTTTCGTGCCTATAACACCCTGGCTTCCTGTTTCTGTGTTTGGAGAAGACTACTAACATCTTCCTGGAGTGCCATCCACTTTCCTTGTACCTTGTACAGAGACATTTTTGAATATTAACACGCCAAGGAGAAAACGGCATTGGAACGTGCACCCGCTCCGTCAAACAGCAGCATAGCGCAGCATCCGCTTTCTCTCTTTAATAGGAGCTGTGGGTTTTGCTCCAGTTTGCCAGGGGAATAATTTGTGAAAGTGAAGCCACAGTTCCAGTTCACAGAGACAGACTTGCCACATATATGGGAGGAGGAGCCATTACCATCGGAGGGTGGAGGGACATCCATCCATTGTGGTAAGTCCAAAACTGTTGATACTGGGTTTCTGTGTTTCCTACTGAACTGAGCGTCACTCTAACCGGGCATTCGTTTTATGAATTGTTTTCTAAGCATTCTTGCTTAAAGAAAACCCTGCATGGGAAGTGAGAATTCTTTCTCTGGAGAGACAGGCAGCTATTGACATATTATAATTTGGAATGCCTGACAACACAAAAGGACAGAGAAAGTGCACGTAAGGAGCAAGCAGTGTTCTTATTTTGTGAAAAACAAACCTGTGCCACCACAAGTAAGCCCAGCAACAAACCACCAGATGCACAATGCAATGAAGAAATAAGACTCCTTAGAACTGGAAAAGTTCCAAAGAAGGGAGATGAGCAAATGGTGGGAAGATTATTCGTTGCAGAACTATGTTGATGTGGGACGGGTTCCCAGAGGGCTACGCATACTCACAACACCGACTTTTGAAGAGCAGGACCCCCTTATGTTGCAAGAATGGGGCGAATCAAGCAACAAATGCTCAGTGACATTCCTTATTATTTTAATAAACTATGCAAAGATTGACAGCCAAAAAACATTGCTCAAAATACAAGAGATTGAAGAACAGCTAAAGAATACCCATCAAAGCGAACAAGGAAAAGCCATTCGAATAAATATGGAAAAGGGGCTCAAAACATTCGATGAAGAAATTAAGCTGCTGAAACAACGGAAATTCCTGCGAGATAAAAATGATAATGAAAAAGGGAGGGTGCTCACATTTGCGAAAAGATTTGACACCTTAAGACAAAAGCTCCCAAAAACAACATCAATTCCAGAGATGAAGCATCCAGCGCACCATCATCCTCAGATGTTGACACCACAGAGAGTGAAAACGAACAGCCCCAAAGAAAGTTGAATTTTTTTTAGAAGAGATGAGACTCTTAGTAATAGATGGCAGAAGCAGCAATATCAGCAAAAAAACAAGAGGAAGAGGACGGGGGAAACCAACCAAGTCACGAGGAACAAGAAAACAAGGATGAGCAACCATCTCAGATGCCATAGTAATGGCCAAAACAGGCAGACAAACACACTCTGGGACGAAAAATTGATGGTAACACAAAGTAAATCACCAGACATGTCCATTATTAACTTATCAAGTAATTTCTCATTGGAAGAACTAAAAGTGTTACAACTTGGTTTGAATTTCTGGCCCTCCTCTCCCTACAACTACGCAGAAACAAGGATTGATTTTGACAGCTATATGCGCAAGATACGCTTAAAGAAATTCTTTGCCTCCAATCCTTCGAAAGCCAAAGACGATGAACCACTATGTGGGTACACGCCCTTGGTTATAGAAGACATGCATGTATTGAGAGATCTCATCCATTTGGAAACTGAATGGCAAGAAAATAAAGATATAATTGACCCACAATGGGACCTTATGAACATTTCTACTGATTGGCCCTGCAAGAGCAATCTTAAACTAAAATCGCGCTTTAATCCCATGTTCAATCCGGGGGGAAATATTGAGGCTTTCCAAGAATTGGTGATCAATGACCTTAAGAAGTTCAGAAAAACAAAGACTCACATAAAAAAAAAATCTAACTCACTGAGAGGAGGAGATCCTGTCCAGATTCCGTGCATTGGAAGACTATGTTATTAAACCTGCTGATAAAGGCACTAACATAGTTATAATGAATCGGGAGGACTACATTACCGAAGCAAAAAGACAATTGAAAGATCCCAAATGCTACAAGTTACTGGACAAAGACCCCACGCCAGACATGAACGACAAACTGTTTGAATTATTCATGAGATGGAAAGAGAAAGGCTTATTGGAAGAAGATGTGTAAATATCTGCATCCTAAGTTTCCAGTGATGCAAACAAAGGGGGGTCTGGGAATCTCTCTACCAGCACGAACACAGCCCAATTACCTGTTCTTGGGTGAATAACCCCTGGGAGAGACTCTACCAAGTCTTTAGCTCACTGTCCTTTTCACAGAGAAGAAATTTCCCCGCATATCAGCCTTTGTCCTGCCCAGGGGCAGTCCAGCGCCGAAATGCTAGGCAATTCTCCTCTGAACAAGAGTACCATCAGTAACCCCATACACGTGTTTCAGCCTTGTTGGGCATCATCAGTGAGGTGAAACTGTTGCCTCTCTAAGAACAGTGAGCAAGTTTCCAGTGATGCCCACTATTTACTTCCTGCCTAGGGTTCATAAAAATAAAACTAGACCACCTGGGAGACCCATAGTGACACTATGTGGGGCACTCCTCGAAAACGTGTCAAAACTAGTAGATGAAACACTGATCAAGTTTGTGACCAGCTTACCGTCATATTTACGAGATACCAAGGATTTCCTCAACAAAATAGATGGCATACCCTGGGAAAAAAACCTATCTACTAGCAACACTAGATGTGGTGTCGCTATACACATCAATAAAACATACAGACGGCCTGAAGTCGTGTGAATATTTTCTAGAAACGAGATCATTGAATTATTTGGAACATGGAAAGATGATTTTAGAGATGATCAACCTTTGCTTAACTAACAATAGTTTTTTATTCAATAAAAACTTCTACACCCAGTTGCAAGGAACAGCCATGGGCACAACATTCGCCCCCCTCATATGCAAATTTAATGATGGGCTGGTGGGAAAAGTTTGCAGTATGGGTCCCTCCCAATAGCCACCAAATGGACAAAGTGGTCCTTTGGTTGCGCTTTATAGATGACTTATTTGTAATTTGGGATGGAACAACAGATGCATGGCTGGAGTTTAAGTCGCTCAATGTAAATGAATATAATTTGCAGTTCACCGAGTGCCACAGTAAGACTGACATTGTTTATTTAGATATTCGTGTAACTGTGGCACAGGATGGATTAGTGACTGAACTTTACCGCAAACCAACTTGCTCCAACATCCCCCTGCATGCCAAAAGCAGTCATCCCACAGCCCTTAAGTGGAGCATTCCCTATGGTGAATTTATCCGCATTAGACGGAACTGTTCGCAACTGGACACTTATAAGGAATGCAGAGATATGGCCTTGAGGTTTCAACAAAGAGGCCATCCTAAAAAAGTACTGGAAAGAGCGTATATTAAAGCACGGCAAAAGGATCGCTCCATTTTACTGATGCCTAAAATTCAAACTGAGAACGTATTGGAAGAAACAGATACACAACTCATTTTGACTTTTAGTAAAGCTTCCACGCACATTCGCCATATAATACACAAACATTGGCATGTACTTAAGCAAGATTTGGGGAGCATTTTGGGTCCTAATGTTAATATCACATATAGACGCTCGACCTCATTGAAGGAAGACCTAGTTTCCAGTTACATGAGTCTGAAAAATTCACAAACTGCCCCGAGCTGGCTAAATGCCAATCCAGAAGGCTTCCAGAAATGCGCAAAATGTAAAGTGTGTAAGTTTGCCAGAAACACTAAAAATTATCTACACCCTGTATTACAAAGAAATGGGACTATAAAATCTAGAATCGCATGTGAAACAGAATATGTTGTGTACGTGCTCACATGCCCATGTGACAAATGGTATGTGGGAAGTACGATCGGCAAACTGAAACTCAGGATATTGCAACACATAAGAGCTGTAACGCTCACCTGAATCCCTCGGAGGCGCAGGTCTGGGCTGGGGGTTCTCGGAGTCTTCTAGGGTCACGCGCAGGCCTCGAATGCCACCCTGGAAAGGCCCTCTCCTCACTGAGATCTTGATCTGAAGGGTGAGGTGTCTGCAGTTGGGAGAGCAAGGGGTTAATAGGATATATAAGCCTGACTGGGCAAGCTGACTCCCCTTCCTGGTACTCCCCACGTAGTTCGTAGGCTAAATGTGCTCACCTTATATAGGTGAAAGCGGAGCTCTCCATCCTGCGTCTGTGCAGGGGCGCCGAAGCCAGTTACTTCACTGGTTAATTGTCCAGCCTCTTGTTTGCAGAGGATGAAGATTTGGAGCTAGGCCGTCGTTAGCAGCACAAACGGCGGTTGCTTGAATGGAGAGCGATGGAAAGGCGAAGGTATTGCAGGCAAGTAAGTAGAAAATGTCAATTCGAAGTTTAAAGCACTTCTTAATGTCTCTTTTCCTTTTTCAGGTTGCAGAAGCAGCTGGGTAGAAAAATAGACGTCGAGGAATGCGCCGAGGAGTGAGAAAGATGAGAGCTGCCCAAAACACGTGCGTATGGATGGAGTTTTGTATTTCTTAATGATGTCCTTTTGTTTTGCAGATGCGAGTAGCAGCGTCGGCGGAGGCGAGAAGAATGCAGCGCAGGTAGGGAAAGTTTCACGATGGTTACTAACCAATGTCCTTGCTTCCACAGGGTGCCGAAAAATGGAAAGCTGCAGCCCGTGGCTTGAGATGCACCGATGGATTGGGTAAGTGCTGCGCTGGTTGTTATCTCGTGCAAACCTGGTGTTCTTTTCCCTTCTCAGATGCTGCAGAAGACGAAGATGGTATTTCAGAAGGTAAGATTACGGATTTCTCTTCCCTAGATGCAGAAGTTGAAGATTCTCTGGAGCTGACACGGTGAGCGTCTTGCTGCTATTGCAGAATAACGCGAAGCACGTTGCTCTGATCGGGCATGGTTTAAATAGTCCTACTGGAGTGCTTAGGTGTCTCCTTCCACAGCAGCCTCGCCCAGGTAAGAAGTCCCAGCTTCCAGAATAGTTCCAGTATCCAGTCCCAGGGAGTGGTGCTGGCCACACCCAGAAGGTAAACTAGTTCCAGCCATGGATGGATGAGGATTTCATCCTGCAGGGGAGTGAGCAGCATGGTCTGCAGCCGGTAGGTCCACCCAAGCACCATTCCTTACATCATGAGCCCGGCACGTCCTGTGCCGGGACTGGGTCCCCTTATGAGCCTGGCGCCACTGGCGCCAGGACAAGGTCCATAAGGCCCCTATGGGAGCCGATGGGTGCCGGAAAATGAAGTTGTGACCCAGCTTCCAAGGCAGTTGGGCTAAACCTGACTCCTTGGAGGCTGCGGTCATGACAAGAGCCATCAAAAATGTCGATCCCGCATATCCCATGGATTTACATTTTCAAGAGAAGCATGGAGGCAAACTAGAGGGCTTTGGATATTTTGGCATTCATGCTATTCCAAAAACAGCAAGAGGTGGTAATCGGGAACTCTCACAGAATCGGAAACCAAATATATTTTGGACCTCGAAACTAAGAATCCCATGGGCCATAACCTAGATGAAGAATTGTACACTTTTCAAGGCACTTAAATTGTCTCAGACGATACAACAGCACTGACTGCATAGACTTTACAGAAGACCCCAGATTCCCACATTTTTGTTGGGCGGTCCCGTTTTTCCTATAAGCATATATTTTTAAGAGACTTTTCTTGTTACTACAACTGTATGCCTAGGTTTCCCCCTTTCCCTCCCCCACTTTTTAAATATGTGTAAAGGCTTCTTTCTTCTTAAATTGGAGTTTACATTAATTTTTCACGGGTTAACGTTTTCCACTAGTATTCAAGGACAGACGGTCTGTCGATTTAAGAAAAACTTTTATATCTAATAAGAGAATTGAATGTATTTAAGACCTTTTTTCTATCCCTCCTTTCTTGTTTTTTTTACTTATTCTTTACTTAACACCCTTTTTTCTTTTCTCCTTTAGACGGTAAGCAACATATCTATTGTTGAAATATTGATGAAACACAGGCAAACTAACAGTCGCACACACATCACCTTTTTAGGCATGTTTGTGAATATAATTCTGATGCGATAACATGACTTAGGAGTTCTCTTTTATACATGTGTAGTAACAATATTCTGTGCAGTGAGTAATGATTGACATGTACAGCACTAAGCACTTTATTTATTTCCGTATTAGGATTATTATTATGATGCTGCTAATGCACGCTGCACTTTACCAATAGTCTGTTGGACTCCTTGGCTGCTAATGGCACAAGCACTTTATCAACAATGAGGTTGAATATTGCAGATTTGCACAGTCAATTACAATAGGCATTTTAGGAAGTAATTCCAACACATGTCAACCACAGTACATTATGGTTAGGTGCCCTAATGCACTTAATCCCTAACATTATACTCCACTGTCAGTACCAATAGTGATTACTGACACACACCACATGCTGTAAGAGCATCAGTGCACTCCAGAGAGTGCATCATTTAGCTTTGCATAAAGGAGCATATGCGTAAGATCAGGAAAGTGACACTATACGGACAAAGGGTTACTTTCTAGTTTCCCTTTGTCAACTGACATTGAACACCATTGCTCATAACCAGTGCGAGATTGAAACTTACCGGTTAGCAGCTACGCTTGTTTTGGAATCAATCCATGACAGCGATCACTGCATGAACCTTCAAAGCAGCAACAAAATATAACGTGCATTTATTTGTCTTCTGCTTTCCGGTTTTTAAATAGAAAGAACCGTGCTGCGCACAATATTTAATATTGATCCCTGCACACAGTTTACAAATGGTCATGTTTCATATGTTACAATGTCTGTTTTTGATATGCTCGATAACAAATATGATCTTCTGTATTTTAAATGTAACAAACTGTGCAAAGTACACCATTCAAACATGGCGGTTTTTTAACTATAGATTGTGTTTGTAAACGCGACTCTCTATATTGAAACCATAGAGATGATGTTATTTTATAAGTCCCTTTTCTGTGTTTCTTACCCTCAACATGAGCAAGCGGTTTGTTGCCGCGAAACGCATCGTTTTTCGTGTGGCTTCCTAGATTCTTTTAGGATGTCCATACACCTCTGAGGTAAATTGAGATGTCCGAACTCTATGACCTCAGGAGCCATGCTGCTAGGTTCATCGAGTTGGGTTGAGGATGCACTGTTTTACCTTGGTGCTGGGACAGTAGGTTGTACCAGGCCGGAAGTTTGATCGGTTCGCACACGGCTAATCTGCGTAAGTGTGGGAACCACGGTTGTCTCGCCCACATGGGAGCAACCAGGACGAGCGTCATCGACTCTGTTCATCTTGTTGACCACCTTCCTGATGAGGAGTTGGTGGAAAAGCATACGCAAACATTCCTGACCAGTTCACCCACAGGGCGTTCCCCTGAGAGTCTGGTTGGAGGAACCTGGATGCATATCCTGGGCATGGTCTGTTTTCGCTTGTGGCGAATAGGTCTACAGTAGGGAAACCCCACTGAGAGAAGATATCTTCTACGACTTCCCTGTGTAGACACCATTCGTGTTCCTCTGGGAGGGGGTCTCTGCTTAGAGCATCCGCTAGAGAATTGAGATCCCCTGCAACATCTTGCGATGACAGGAAGATGTTCCGTCTGAGTGCCCATATCCAAATTTTCTGGGCAAGCTTGGACAGATTTGGTGAACGAGTCCCTCCTTGCTTGTTCAGGTAAAACATGGCTGTAGTGCTGTCCGTCCGGATTTGCACTGACCGATTTAGCAGGTAGGGTTCGAACGCTTGAAGCGCTCTGAATACTGCCAGAAGCTCTAGCAGGTTGATGTGATTCTTGGCCACTGAGTGAGACCAGAGACCCTGAGCTGTGTGGTGGAGATGGTGAGCTCCCCACCCTGTCAGGCATGCATCGGTTGTGACTACTGCCTGTATCTCGGGATCGTAAAAGGGTTTCCCCTTGGACAGATTTTCTCTTGTCCACCAGTTTAGGCTTTGTACAAGTGTTGGCGAAACGACCACTAGATCGTCCCACTGACCACTTGCCTGAGACCACTGTTTCGCCAACCATTCCTGAATGGGACGCATGCGCAGGTGCGCGTGGGGGACCAGGTAAATACATGACACCATCATGCCTAGCAACCGCATTGCTTTGCGTACCGTTATCTGGCGACCGGACTGATATTGCGGAATTTGCAGCAGTATATACAGAATTCTTTCCTCGGAAGGAAATGTCAACCACTTTTGAGTGTCTAGGATAGCTCCTAGGAACTGTTTGGAGGTGATTGGCACCAGACTTGACTTTCTCGTTTATTGAGAAGCCGAATTCGAAGAGGAGGTCGATTGTCCTTTGAATGTTTGTTCTGCAAATTACTGGGGTCTCCCCCGTAGTGAGCCAGTCGTCCAGATAAGGGTACACCGGGGTTGCCTCCCTGCATAGGTGTGCTGCCGCCACCGCCAGTACCTTGGTGAATACCCTTGGAGCTGAAGCTATCCCGAAGGGCAGTGCCTTGAACTGGTAGTGCCGACTGTCCACCTTGAAGCGCAAGTACTTTCTGTGCGCTGGGAACATGGAAATATGAAAATAGGCATCTTTCATGTCCAATGTTGCCATGTAATCCCCTTTTTTTAGGAGGGGGATTACCTCTTGGAGAGTAGTCATGCGAAATTTTTAGGGCTTGAAATAATTGTTTGCAGGCCGTAAGTACAATACTGGGCGCATTGGCAAATTTTTTTTGGCACAAGGAAGTAAGTTGAATAAATACCCTTGTTTACCTGGTGGCCCGGGACGAGTTCTATCGCGTCCTTTGCTAGCAGATTGACGATCTCCTCGAGGAAGATCTTCTGGTGTTCCAAAGAATGTATTCTTTGTCGTGGAGGATGGTTCCGGGGACGCTCCAACAGTTCTATGCAGTACCCAGCGGATACTGTGGACAGCACCCATCTGTCTGATGTGATCCCTTCCCAAAATTGGGTGAAGTTGGAAATGCGTCCCCCTACTGGGGTTGCGTGAGAAGGGACCCTGAACGGAGCGTCACTGTTTTGGTGGAGGCGTACCGCCTCCTTTACTGGGACTGCCTCTACCCTTACCACGTCCTCTTTTGTTACCCCTGCCGTAACCCTGGGTAGACTGTTGGTTATTATTGTTCCATGGTGTACCCTGCCCCTGGGAATAGTTAGATCCTCTCTGGGAATTTTGGCTGCGTGGGTGACGAAAATTGCCATTCCCTCTCTGATTAGGGGGTTTGTTGGTTAGTTGGCCTAGGGATTTGAGTGTCATACTCGTCCTTGGCATTTTTCAGCGCGTCCTCGACCGCCTTACCAAACAGATCCGGCTCCACCGGTTTATCTAACAAAGATGCCTGGTTTCAGCTTTGAATCCAGACTGCCGTAACCAAGCGTGTCTCTTGATAACAGTTGCTTCTGCATCAATCTGCCGGCGTTATCTGCGGCATCAAAGGTTGCTTTTAAAATGCAACCGGACACGGCTCTTCCCTCCACCGCAACTCGTGCCAACTGGCTCTAAGTGTTCTGGGGCGGAGTCTATGAATGCCGCGACTTCTTCCCACTGATGGCAGTTGTAGCTGGCCAACAGGGTGGTGGAGTTGGCAATCCTTGCCTGGTAGGCAGAGGCTACTTTCTTGCCCAAACCATACAGTTTCTTGCTCTCCTTGTCGGGAGGAGCTTCGGACGATGACAAGGGTGTTCCAGCCCTCTTACGGGTGTTAGTAACAGCCAAGGAGTCCAGTTTCAGATGCCCCCTGATATACAGTGGGTCTGATTGGGCTGCCCTGAAAAGTTTCTCAATCCTGGGGTTCACTGCCCTGGTGAGGTTAGGATTTAAAAGTGAAGGGTCTATTCTTCTCTGAATAGACTTAAGGATAAGGATGGCCTGAGCAACAGGCCTCCTTTCTCCCACTAACTCTTCGGCGAAGTCCCTCTCCTCTTGAGCACCCTGGGTGTCAATGTGGAAATGTTCTGTCGCTCTGGACAGAACTTCATTCAGGAGAGGTTGATTGTCGACAGGGGAGTCGGTAATCGGGGGTTATTTCTCTACCGGGGAATCTACTCTTGGTCCTCATCATCCCGATAGTAGCCCGTACCAGTTTGCTCTTCCAACATGCCCAAATCTGGATCCTCACAAAAGGATGTCTCCCCTTGATATTGGGAGTAGGGCTGTATATAGAAGGGGTCCGAAGACCGTGTTGGGGCTTCAAACCGGGACCTCTTACTTGGAGGTATTGGATCCTTAGAGCCTGAGGGTGCTGACCCGTCGGGAGAATAGGAGAGAAAGTGTTCAGGGTTTTTTGCGTAAAAATCTGCCAATGAAGACATCCTTGACATCACCCTGTCTATGTCATCACTAGACCATTCTCTAGAACTGGGAATGATCTTTTCAGGGGCTTTCTCCGCCTTATCCCGACTAGACTTACTGGTTTTAGCAGGTGTCCTTGGGATAACAGAGGACTGGGACTTGCCTGTCTGTTTATGTGGAGTGGGACGTTTTTGAGGTGTGTGAGGAGGCTGAGACTGCTTCCTCTGTTTCCCCCCTCCCCGTGGACGGAAGAGTGTTTTCCCTGGTTTTTTGCCCCTTCGGAGCCTTCCGACGCCTGGCGTCGAGGTTCGGGGGTAGTGTCCCTATCTTTAGAACGTGGAGGTAGGGACTCGGGAGCCGCTATTACGTGCTCTGCGGGCGCCGACTCCTGGAGAGCGGTCTGGGGATGGAGGTCAGCTTCGTCTTCAGACGATCGAACTTCCATTACCTTAGGGAGTGAGGCACTCTTGGCAACAGTGGATGATTGCCTGGAGTCATGCGGCGATCTAGATCGAGAACGCCCAGAGGACACCGATTTGGACCGTTCTCTATATGCCTCTTTCCGAGAATTCGGCGTGCGTGTCGAGTCTCGGTTGGACTTCATGTGCTTTGTAGAAGTGCTGTGGGTAGCGCTTGTGTTGCCGGGGGTTTTCCCCATAGCCACCCTGCCCGACGACCTTCCGAGGTCAGGGACTTGCGCTCGACTGACTCTTGACGCCACGTTGCCCTCGCCGTCTGAAAGCACGTCGTCGCTGCCATCGCTGAAGGCACCCTCCGCTGCCATTGCCTCCTGACGCCTGGCGTGGTGGGCCCAACGCTTGATCGAACAGTCCTTGAGTGTTTTCGGTTTAAACCTACTACACGCTCTGCAGTTCGCCTCGGGGTGGTCCCTCGGCAAGCAGAGATTGCACGTGGCGTGCCAATCGACCCAAGGGTACTTGCGGTTGCACTTGGGGCAGAATTGGAAAGGGGTACCCTCCATACGCATCTTGTGGCAGTGGGCTAGTAAGTGTTGGAATATACAAGAATGTACCTATATACCAAAAGAGTGTAGAGTATGTCCACCCCCCACTCTCCCTACTTGCAGGGCCAAGGCCAGAGGCCTTCCAAGGCCCGGGCCGAGGCCGGAGGCCTTCCGAGGCCCACCTCTGTCGTGCAACTGTCGACGGTCGAATTCTTCTCCGGGCCGGCGTCAAGTGTGGAAGTTCGGTGACTCGACGTTGGGGTGGAGAAATGGGTAAATATAACAATATTTAGCAAAAGTATGGCTAAGGCCAGGGAACTCCGCGAAATGCTTCTGACCAGTATGGCGGAAAAAAACAATCTGAGGGTCCTACACGCGTGACGGATGATAGGTACAGTGGACGTCACACTAGGGATAGTATTACTGGCACGCCCTGTGTCGACGCCCATTTTCGAGTTTCAAAAAACAAACTAATACTCCACAGCTTCCACTAGATGTCGGCCTATGCACAGCATGTGATCTAAGCAGATTCCACAAGCCTCAGATAGATATATATATATATATATATATATATAGTTAAACGGACGTTATGGTTCAAAATAAAACCGAAAAACCCCTGAAATTCGCCAGTTATGGTAAGCTAAGCAACCATAACTCGCACTACAACCGTGCACTGCTAAGACTAACACCCAGGACATCAAAGATGACATCACAAATGTTGATGACATCACAAATGTTGATGACATCACAAATGTCATTGACCTCACTGATGACATCACATGTGCATTTACTTTTCATGAAACGTCTGTTCAAGGGATTCTTAGTGTAATGTTGATAAGAAAGTGTTAAGGATCATTAGAATAAATGTCATGAGGTACGTAGGAAAAAAAAGAGAAGGGGTCCCTTGATGAGTTCTTAGAACAATTTCAACTTGCCCACGAACAATACCAACAGTGTCCTCGGGACACCCCCATTTTGTTTATTTACGAACATTTCAGGACACCGCGTGTGTTCTAAGGACAGTTTCAACTTGCTTGCGAACAATACGGACAGGCATAGCGTCCTGAGGACACCCCCATTTTGCTTATTTACGAACATTTCAGGACACCGCGTGTGTTCCAAGAACAGTTTCAACTCGCCTGCGAACAATACGGACAGGTATAGCGTTCTCAGTTTAGTAGCACATAAATTCAAGAATACCCATCCCAACTAGTTGCCCAATGCACAATCACATACATCTTTATCGTCATACTCAAACACTCATGCGCACAGCACACATACATTGCAGAACACCCCAAACCATACCTTCTTTATTTTTTTCAACAGAGCCTAAAGAATGCCTACCAGAAATCCAGTCCGTAGAAAGCAACGCAGAAGTAGAGCAAATGAAAATAGAAGTGTCCACAATAAGCATCCATCTCTAGCAGAATTAGTACAAGTTAAAAAAAAAACAGCTAATGCAGTCATTTATCGAAACAAAACAAGCTTCAAGTACAGAAACTTTGCCTCCTCTATCAAAATGTAAAACGAAACAGAAAACGATTAAAAATTCAGCTACCACTACTGCTAAAACTGTTCCTATAAATCTTGATATAGTGCCAAGTAAGCATACCAAAAAAAGTATTTTAGCAAAAATGTTCCGCCAGAATCCTTCAAAATCTTATAAAACCAGGAGAAATCATGCACAACCCTTAAAACCTACTGTAGAAAATTAATCTTAGAAGCTTTGAGACATGCAATCCTTCTCAAAAGAAAGTTATTTATTTTAGTGTTAAACAAAATGAAACCACTAACAAAACTAATGACTAAATAACAAAAAAAGACTTCTCAATAAACGAAATGTCAACAAAAGTAACTTCTTAAATATCTGTGGAGGTGAGTGGAGTCACCACAAGCACAGAACCACATTTCAATGAAGAAGTATACAAACAAAAGCAAACAAATACAATTGCCATACATAGCAGTGGACGAGGTTATGAAAAAGTTAATACCATAATGGAACAAAAAATACTGCTTACAAAAATATCCCCAGAAAACTTAGAATTACCTCTCCATTCAACTGAACCAGGACGTCTAGTATACAAATGGCCATGGACGTCAATGTGTAACATTCCCAAAAAATAAGTCTTTACGCCAATTCCTCAATCAGTATGTGAAAGGCAAAGACAAAATCAAAATGAAACTACTGCAAAATATGGATACCTGTCAAGTGTGCAAGTTCACAGGACTACAAGGACATTCATTAGCCTGCATTTCAGGACCTATTTGCAAAACCACCTTCCATCATATCAAAATATCAACACATCATTCAACTATAAGAAATCTAGTCTATAAACTACTATGCTAAAAGTCCTGCTTTAGCACTAGCCAATTTAAATAACATTCTTCTACATGGTACAGCCAAAGACCTACTTGAAGAAAACGACTATATCCAGAAAAAATATTTTGCAAGTGAAAGCCACTTACAAAATGCAATAGATTTACAACAGACTAGCAACAATTCTACGCATGGCAACCTACTACACATACAAAAAAGAAATACTGAAATTTAAAAGTACATCTGCTGAAGTACCAAACCATGTGTGTGTGTGTGTATGTTGCCGCAGAACTTTCTATGAAAGTAACACAAACTGCAGACCCAACATACAAAATAGAAGACAATGAAGATTCTAAATAGTTTGAATTAGCTCTCTACCTTATAGCAGAAAACAAATACGAAATAACTGACCCCTTAATTCTTTGCAGTTACTGCACTATAAAACTTGACGACAACCAAACTCCTTCACGTTCTATCACAAATAATTTGGAATTATTCCCACTACCAAAACCCCAACAAGTCAATTTATATGAGAGCATCATAATTCAAACAGTGCACCCCTTTCAAGCAAGAATATGCCTTCAACCAAAAACAGCAAAATTACCTCCCTGTGAATTGGTGAAAGGCATTCGTGACTAAGTAGTGTATTTACCATTAGATCTAAAACAAAAATGTCCACACTCTGGGAGTGCAACGTCCAATGGAGCAATCTTTAATTATCTTAGTAAATGGTGTACCTACAAAAGACAAACAAAATTGGCAACAGTTAGACTTATATAAAGTTAGACAAGCCTTGCAATATCTAAAAGACAATGAATACTACAAAGAAATTAATATTGAAGAAAACTTCAAGGAAACCACTGAAATAATTAAAAAGTCACCAGAAACTGGTCAATTTGAGCTTCTAGATCCTGCTACAGTATCCAATACTTTAGACCATTATACAATTCATCCTTGCACTCTAATGACACCGTAGAAGATGCACTGGAAACGTACCAAATGCGACAAACAAAAGCATCACCAATCAGCATATGTGAAAAAAAGTATAGAAGCACATGCATTTCCTCTACTCTTTCCTACTGGCAAAGGAGGAAGGTACGATGATAGACCTATTCAAATAAAAGCATCAGAATACCGCTCGTTACGGGTGTATTCTGAAGATCCACATTTTTTCTAAATCTGTGAATACATATTCTAGGCGTTCTTTTTGATTCCTCTCTCACCTTCCCACCACATTTCACTCACCTCCCGCTCCTGCCGATACCACCTTCACAATATACGCAAAGTCTGTCCCTCCCTCACATTCCACGCCACCAAACTCCTAATTTCCTCTCGTATCTTTTCCCGCCTCTTCTACTGCTCTTCTCTAATCTTTGGACTTCCTGTATCACAGCTTGCCCCTCTTAAATCCATATACCACTCTGCTGTTCATACCCTCTGTCTCCTTACCCCCCGTGACTCCATCTCTTCCTCGCTCTCTCACCTTGGCTGGCTACCCTTCCACTTCCAGCTAAAATTTCACTTTCTCTCCCTTGTCTTCAAATCCCTCCATGGTCTTGCTCCTCCTGATCTCTCCTCCCTTCTCTCCTTCTACTCCCCCTACCTTCGTTCCGCTGACCATTTCCTTCTCTCTGTACCTCCTTCCCCCTGCGCTTCCTCCCATTTCCGCTCCTTCCAACTCCTTGCACCTCTCCACTGGAACTCACTCCCTCTTGCAATCCGCTCTACCACCACCTTCCCCTCATTTCGCGCTTCCCTTAAATCCCTCCTCCTCCATTCTCCCCCTTGAAAACTTCCCTGATTCCTCTCTCCTCTCTCCTACTCCTCTCTCCCTTCCATTTTCCCTCGTCCTGTCCATTTCCTACTCCCCCATACCTCTCACCACTCCCCTTTCCACCTCCCCCCTCAGTTAATTGCTCTTTGCACTGTTTTGTTGAATGATTCAAGATGTAAATTTTGTCCCATTGTTAAGTGTTATTTTGTATTCTGTTCCATTGTACAGCGCATTGGTGTAAAGCGCTCTATAAATAAATCAATCAATATTCCACCTACTCTTTGAAACTGAACTAGCAACTCTGTTACGGAGTTGCACACACATTAAAATCAGGAACCCACTTTCAAAATATGTCAGCTACACAATTATTACAAAAAGTGCAAGAAAAAGATGAGGTTTTACTATCAAGTATTACAAATCTATTAGCAAACATGCGTGGTACTAAAGAGTACTGGTTCGGACGTCATGGAGATGTACGTTGTATAAGAAACCTTGGCCCACCCACTTGATTTGTTACACTAAGTTGTGCAGAATATGCATGGGAAGATTTACATGATTTCCTACGCTTATCAAACAAAACAAACAGATATACTAACACCTGGAGAACTTTGTTCTCTAGATCCTGTTAATGTTTGAAGATATTTTCATCATCGCTTCATTGATATGCTACACTATTTCTAATAAAACTGTGCCTCCCCTCAGAGAAGTGCAACACTTATTTTGGAGAAAAGAATACCAAGCCAGAGGAGCACCACATATCCACATGCTTTTATGGATTAAAGATGCTCCTAAATTTGGTCAAGACAATGATGCCACTGTGTTACAGTTGATTGAAAAATATGTCAAATTCCATTGGAAGCAACAAATAGTGATCTTCATGCACAAATTGTACAATTTCAAAGACACAAATGTGGCAAATATTGTCGTCGCAAATACTAAAACAAAGGGAAATACTACACCAAATGCCGCTTTGGTTTCCCTAGACCAGTTACAAAAACAGGTCAAGTGAAAAACTTAATGTCTTCAGTTAGACATAGTGTTAAAGGTAAATCACCTAAAAATACATATTACATAAAAAGAACAGAGGAAAAATATATCAATGATCACAATGCAATCATTTCCCTCTTATGGAATGCAAACATAGATGTGCGGTACATTGCAGACAATTCCACTGCAGTTGCACAATATGTTACAGCATACTTAACCAAAGCAGAAAAAACAGCTTCAAGACCTCTGGAATGACCTGTCAGACAAAACACGGTCTAGGAATTGTACAGCTTGTGCATAAAACCGCTCTCCCATAGAGAATGCGGCTCCTATGAAGCAGCAGATTGTGTAACCGGTACTGCTTTGTATGGAAAATCTGAATATATAGTATGGCTAAGTCTTGGTCCTGCGAAATCTAGAAAAATGGTTCTCAAATCATACGACGACATAGAAACAATAGCCAAAAATGATCCCAACAGCCAAGACATTTTGAAAAACAATTTGCTGGACACATACTACCCAAACAGAAGTACCACTTTGGAAACCATGTGTCTATAACACATAGCCCAAAACTTCACATACAAAAATATTATAAAACCTGATGGAAAAAAAGGTAGATACAGAGTGACGAATTGTGAAGGCAGCTTAGTAAAACTCACCAAACCAAGTTTAATTAATCATGTGAAATTGTCATTAAAGACTCCTCAACATAAATAACTATATTACATGTCCCTGCTACAACTCTTTAAACCATGGAGAAAAGAAAAAGACTAGATAACTATGACTCCTACGAAGATGCTTTGAAAGGAAATGAAAGCACTATAACTGATGTAAACTTTACACACTACAAAACAAGGTTGCACAATGAACAGCAACACGAAAAAGAACTCCAGGTCCAACTAGATAAGGACACTCCTGACAGTAGTCAACCTTCTGTAACAGGAAGCCAAGAACCACTGGGACAGCCACTAATAGCAAATGAGGCAGAATTAGCTATGACAGAAGTAGAAAACACCATGTGTCAGTATGAAGATAAATACTTAACTATACTACAATCAAAATTAAACAATGAGCAGCGTAGCATTTTTCAAGAAGTAACAAGAAATTGCACATGGTGTACAACATGAAAATAAAGAATGCACCTGCAAAATTACAAACCTATACTACTGTACGTCAGTGGTGAAGCTGGTTCTGGCAAAACATTCTTAATCAAAATAATCAGCAAATTCCTTCAACAATTGACAAACAACAAACTGTCAGCTGTTGTCACTGCCCCCACAGGTTTAGCTGCCTACAACATAGGCGGTGTCACTTTACACCGATTACTACTCCTGCCAGTAGAACACCAAAACAAATTAGACTATTACAAACTTTCTACAGAAGCTGCAATGGAACTACGCAGAGTATTAAAACAATGAAAACGCTACTAATAGATGAAGTGAGCATGGTCTGCAACCTAATGTTAGCTTTGATTCACCTCAGATTACAAGAAGTACTCAAAACAACTACGAAGAGCTCTTTGGAGGAAAACACATTGTTTTCTGAGATCTTCTTCCATTGACACCAGTGAAAGGTGAGCATATTTTTAAAACCTTAGGACACAAACTCTGCCGTAAAACTGTTGGCAGCATAGGAAAAGTCAACCTTTGGCAACATTTCCAATACAAAGAATGAACAGAAAACATGTGGCAATCTGCAGATCTCACTTATGCCAACATCTTTAAAAGTATTAAGAGTTGGTATACTATTTCAAGAAGCACAAACAATATTGAAAACCCGGCAATTTCATGCACTTTATGGTGATAACGCATGTGCTACGGATGTTATGTAACAATTCGCACACAAAAATATCAATTGTATGGCCTTATTGCCAACTGTAGCAAGCTGTTCCAAATTCAATGAAACCATGTTGAAAAAAGAAATGCAACCAATAATTGAAATTAGCGCCACAGACAAACTAGACGTACATGGTATGACACTACGCATGTGAGCAAGCCACAAGACTAAATAGTTTAGAAAATTCAATCTCCAACACAGCTGGGTTGGAAAATATATTAAAATTATCAAACTGTAGAGTAATATTAAACGTAACCTTGATGTGGATCAAGGACTCGTTAACGGAGCACTGGGTACAGTTGTTGGCTTTCAAACATACCCACGTGACAACAACATTCAATTTGTCAATATTCTCTTTGACAAACTTTCAGAAGTGAAAATGATAGGACGCTCAACAGCTCGATTCCTTCTCTTCCAAGACATGTATTTACGTAGAGAATAATTTTCTCTAACTCTTGCATGCGCAGTCACCATTCATAAATCACAAGGTCTTACCCTAGAGAAAGAATTGATAGATATTGGTAACAGTCTTTAAAGAAGGCATGAGCTACGTAGCACTATCACGCTTACGTACACTTGACGGTCTATTTCTAATCAACTTTGATGCAAGTAAAGTAAACGCTGATATTCCTTGCATTTTAGAATACAATAGACTTCCTTCACTATACACCCCCCATCTAAAAACATATCCTGTTCCACAAAAAGTAAAATGTTGTAAAAGAAAACTAAATCAAACAAATGCAACAGGATGTCACTGCAAATCCTCCAAAGAGAGTAAAAGAAACTAATACTTCATCATTTACCACAACCAAAGAAGAACCTATTACTCAACGTAACTCAAGTACTTCTTCAAAGAAACAACAAACATTCCGAAAAAATGACTTGGACACAGACTTATCTGGTCCATTTAAATTTTCAAATATAACCGGTGTAAGTTGCTACGCAAATGTAGCAATGAATATTCCATTTCAATTACCACCGATTGTTGACAACATTTACTTACACAGTACAGACCAATTGTTTTTGCAAATGTTAGTACTTCATAGAAACGCAACAATCCCAAGAACACGTATAGTGTTCATGGAATAAGACAATTGGACTACTGTGCTGGAATGGTGAAATTCACTATAAACTCACAGGAAGATCCACAAGCATTTCTAATGTACCTACTACAAGTACTGGAAAACAATAACATACCTATAAATGAGATCTTCCAGATTTCATACATGTGGAAACATACATGCGCACTCTGCAACAATGTGACACAGGAACAAATCCCCAATGAGCGCTTTGTGTATGTATCCATACCCAATTGTGAATCCGTTCCATTTCAGCAACTTATACAAAATGCAAACCATGGTAGATTATGTACTACCTGCAATTCGGATAATTGCTCCACCTTACTAATACAAACACATAGTAAATACGTAATACTAATGCTTCTACGCTACAATGCATATGGTACCAAAAACAACTGCAAGCTGACTGGATTCACACAGTCAAGTATCACTTGGTAAGAAAACCTTCACAACAATAGGTATAATCTACCACACAGGAGCCACAACCAATGCAGGTCACTATGCTGCATAGATAAAACAAAATGTGGATGGTTTGAATGTAATGATAGTACCATTACTCTAAAGCTGAGATTACCAGCAAATCTTACAAACACTTATTTAATCTTCTTAAAACCAAAACTAACAATCTGTACTTAAACATTAACAAAACTTCAATAAAAAAACTATAAACTGTTAGAATATGCCAACAGGTATCTAACTGCCCCAAGATTCTACAACAGATAAATGAATACAACTAAATTATATTAAAAAAAATAAACCGTTAGAATACGCCAAAAGGTATCTAACTGCTCCAAAAATCTGCAACAAGCTAACATATACAACATAAGCCAGAAACAACAAGTGAACACTGAAAACAAACAAAGACTGTAGCATAACAAAAGGTTTTTTTTTTAATCCAACATGGATTTTTTTTCCCCACAGACAATGATTTTAACAAACACAGAAACTGAGCAAATTGCACACTACACTGGTTTGTAATCTACTAAATATGAGGGTAAAAAAAATAAAGAAAATGTCGATTATGCAAAGTTACAAGTCTTTACAAACTACCAATATTAACATGATCTTTTCTTTTATCACTGAAATTAACAAGGAATATATGTACTCCAGTTACCAAACAGTAAGGATATTATAATAAGTACAACCACCGCAGCAAATCACACCCATAGTGGCTTATAACTTCGGCACTTATAAATTTGGTCTTGGTCATGCACCCAAGACTATAGGCCCTGCCCACAACCACCACAGCATATCACTCCCATACTAGCTTATAACTTTGTTGCTTATAAATTTGTTCTTGGGTGCCAAACTTATAAGCCACTATGGGTGTGATATGCTGCGGTGGTTGTGGCCAGGTCCTAGAGTCTTGGGTGCATGGGCATACGGCCATGCGGCCATGCACCCAAGACTCTAGGCCCTGGCCACATCCACCGCAGCATATCACACCCATAGAATCAAACATTTTAACTATGCCATATGGGCACTTTTAATGTCCGCGAACAATATGAGTGTTCTTAGAACAATTTCAACTTGCCTACGAACCATACGGACAGGCGTAGTGTCCTCAGAACACCCCCCATTTAGTTTATTTACGAACATTTCAAGACACCCGTATTGTCCGCGGTCAGAACAAACAACAGGGGTGCCTGCCACCTAAATAAATACAACATTTAACCCATCTCTTACTCCCCCACCCTCCCCAAACAGTCTTACACGCCAAAACACTTCACTAAATAGTATTTTTCCACCAAGTTTCACCGCGCTGTCTGTGGATGTCCGTGAATACAAGATGGCGGGCATGCCCAGAAAATCTGACGCACAACACACACTCAACCACCCAATCAGCGAACACGTCCAATTTCCGCGGACCGAACATAGATATCACTAATTTTTTGGGACCTACTTTTTGGTCATTTAAAAAAAAAGAAACTACTGGACGGATTGTCACCAAATTTCCAAAAGTACACTTTCGGGACCGAGCCACTGCTCCTGGTCCAAATTTGGTGAAAATCCATCCAGCGGTTTGGGCTGTAGGCGTGAGCAAAGTTGTTTCCCCATTCAGTCTATGGGAAAAAAGAAGAAGTTTTGGGACCCCCCCTTATAACTTTGCCCCCCCTGGACCAAACCTCACCAGACTTTGCAAAAAGATTCAGAATGACCCTATACTTTTATTTGCAAAGTTTGGTGAGGATTCGTCCAGGGAGAGAGAAGTTATAAGCCACCCAAAAAGGGCTCTTCCTATGGAAACAGCAAGTTTATATACATTATCTAGGCATACCTTTTCTCGCCCTGAGGCCTCCTGATGGTCAATGGTTGGCAGGCTAGTTTCAGGGAGGGACTTCCAGCATATGGGTTATCGTCTCACTCTTCTGGCTACTGTCCTCGCGCCTCTGCCACACCCTTGTTCTTTAGGCCCCCACCTAAATCCATTTCCCTCCTCT
Source organism: Ambystoma mexicanum (assembly GCF_040938575.1). Lineage (NCBI taxonomy): Eukaryota > Metazoa > Chordata > Amphibia > Caudata > Ambystomatidae > Ambystoma > Ambystoma mexicanum. Next base: position 648,609,471 of record NC_090923.1, read on the forward strand.
ACTACAGTATTGTTCCTCACACTACACCAGTTTCTCGTCTTCCCACATGTCCAGGTTACTCTTCCTCTTTCTCCAATGCTGCTACCATCACCACTTCTGTCAGGTCTCACTCTTTCCTAATCACCACCCCCCTTTTCTGGGCCTCACCAGCCTCTCCCATTACCTCGCTATTGTCTCTTCCCATCACCACCCCCCTTTCTCTCACCATAATCTCCTGTTCTTTCAACATCTGCCCCATTTATCTCCACCTTTCCTGTGTCCAGCTGTTCTACACTCTTTCTCGGTTGCCAACTACCTTTCTTTCTTCTCACAGCCACCAGCTTGCCGCTAGCCACCTTCAAGCTGGCCCGTGCCCTGGGCTCTCCCTTCCTCATGGCCATCACTACTTAAGCAAAGGTACTTAAAGTGAAATTAAAAGTGGAACAGAGCTCTCCTTCACTATCCTTAAGGGAGCTGTGCGTGCTATACAAAGAAAGCAATGGGGGGACAGGGCCCTGTGCCACATTCTGGTAGCCTTGGGGAGTAATCAGTTCCACCAAAACTAAATCAGTTCATTTTCTAAGATTGAAAAAGCACCGTCATAAAAATAGGCAAGGAACAGTCTGCAGATATGTTGATGGCCCCACTGAAGGAGATGGGAAAGGTGCAAAATAAAAAAGGTATTTAACAGTCAATTCTCTGAAAATGAGTTCCCGGTTTTTTGAGTCCCCTCAACACCATTATTACAGGGCCTCCTTTCCCTCCCATATATATTTTGCAGGCATAAATGGGAACGTGGAAGGTCCTTAAAATCTTTAAGGGGTCACAGTGGTCAGTGAGACATGCAGTATATCCAAGACAAAATGCCAGTAGTGACACGCCGCTCCAACTTTTCATTCAACAAAATCATGACACCAATCACAGTTATGCAAATTCAGCCGCCTACCGCAAATTTTGCAAGCTACACTTCAATCGCCATGTTGTACTCACTCGTTACTTTTTCGGCCATTGGTGTCATTTAATAAATGCAGCATTTTAGACTTCACACAGTCGAGTTCTGCGAATGGGGCCAATACAGTTGCTCTCTACAAGTGTTCATACTTCTCCAGAGCACGTATAACAAAGTGGCAATGAGCTGGGTCAAGTGATCCCACAAGAGCCCTCTGTTGTACTCTCACTAACCACTAGTGCCCAAAGGACTTGACTCCACGATGATCTGTGAAACGGCTAAGAGCTCTACTTATATCCAAGATTTGGGCTAGGAGCTTGCCCAAAAGCTCACCAATGGTAAGGATCTGCAGCATTCAAACTGGCAGTGGCTACTAATGGGTAGCCACTCGCACCAACATCTGCCCAGCAACAAATACGTATGTGGGCTGGCACGAGAAAGTCCCAGCTTCCACATCAGGACACACACAGTCACTTTGCCTGGTAAAGAGCTTTTAATATGGGACTATTCCAGACCAGAGAGGGCAGGAAGATGGGTAAAGAACATATTGGCTTAAGGACAGGTGAAAATTAAGTGACACAGCCATTTTAGAGCGCATGGCACTTTTAATGGCATTAGGGGTGAAAAATGCAAAAGAAGAAACATTTTCCCTACCGCCAGCCCATCCTGGACAGATTGTAATTGTAACCACAAAGTTACAAGAAGTAAAGGCTGTAAGGATGCAAAGTATCCTAACCAAATTGCTCTTTCAGGTGAGGTGTGCAACTTTTAAAATCCAAGTAATTCAGAGGGAGACAGTCTTTCAGTATTGAGAATCTCAGGGACTGATCAGCTCCACATACAAATGCACTTAAAGCAAGGGAAGTACTTGCCCCAAAAAAGACAGGTCTGAGAGAAAAGCAGAAAAATGTAAATCTTTCCTAGCACACAGACCAAACAGAAATCCTAAAGTAGACTAAAAAGAAACAGTAGTTACCAAGTGAAGATTTCTAAACAATGGTCTTCTTAAGAACTGGTTCCTGAAATGTAAGCTCTTCATCACATACAATTTCTTGATCGGTGACTACTGGAATTTCATAGCTTTGTCATGATAGGATATGCACTTATAACACGCCTATACACAAGTGTTTGAAGGCGGGAAAAGGCAAGGGAGGGCAGGGGAGCAGGGTACAGAGACAAACTATCTTACTAAGCCGAGTGACACCGAGATTGCGCAAGTGCAAGGGAGAGGAGAGGGGAAAAGTGCCAGGGGAGGGCAATTGTCATACAGGGGATACAAGTAGTGCAGCCAGCAGCTGGCAGTGCAAGGGTTAAGTGAAGACACCAGGTGTCCAATAGGTGCAGGTAAGGGGACTGTGGGTTGCAGATATGGCCCCAAGTGCAAGGGTTGCCAGGAGGCAGTGCGGGTGTGCAACTGGGCGTGCAGGGAACCTGGGCCCGAATTCAGAGGGTAGCCAGGTGACCACTGTAGTATCAGACAGGAGGTCAGCAGGGGAGAGGAAGAGAGAAGGCAGAAGCAAAGAGGAAGGTCTGGAGGGGCTTCCTGAACCGCAGATGGTTCTTCTAAAGTTTGAGCGGCAGAGAGGCTGCTCCAGAGGGAGGCCCAAGCCGAAGAAAGATCTACCACCAGCTCGTTGCTTGGAGAAGCGACTGACCCAGAGGGAGTTGGAGGGGGAGGAGCAAAGAGCTCTAATCGGTAATTTTAGAATCAGACAGTGGGTTAGGTCTTTCAAAAAGTAGTAAACTAGTGTCAAGACACCAGTCCTCAATTTGGTTTACTTTGAATGCATAGGGTACTCTGGACTCCTCTTTGGCTGACATTATCAGTTTAAGGGCTGTCCTACTCCTACCTCGAAAGGCATAATGTCTTTGCTCTATAGTAGAGACCCTTGTAAGTGAGACTTCGGTCACATACACCCTGATCTGGGTGCTCATCACCTCAATCTATTCCGACCCACCCTCAGGCACAAGCTTTTCTATTAAAGGACCTACATACTTGTCCCCAACGATCTCACATTGCATAGCCAGCATGGCGCCCATGCCATATCCGCAATTTATATTTACTTCCTTCAGGACCTATTAGTATGACTCAACAGGCCTCTGCACACAGCTGTATTTTTCTTTTACAAAATTTCTGTATAAAACACACTACTTGATAAGTTACTAACAGACGTTTGTTTAGCTAAGGGAGTTCTTTCAAGAAAGATTTTATTTTTTTATAAACAAAATCAAAGCAGCAATAAGCAAATAAATATCTGGCTGACATGGACTACTGAAAGATCGATAACAAATTACTTACCTCTGGTAACCTTTCAATTGGATGTTCTTCCCACGTATTCCTCATCTAATGATAGAGACCCAAAGCAGTAATAATTTGGTGGTGGCAGTACAAATTATATTTAGTTTTAACTGTTGTCATGAACTGAATGAAGGACCGCTTTTGCAAATTGTCCTTCCTGACTGGAAGATGAATCCAGGCAGTAATGTCTCACAAATGTGTGAAAAGACGACCAAGTGGACGCTGAACAAATGTCTTTGATTGGGACACCTCTCTGAAGAGCAGCAGAGGTTGCCATCCCCCTTGTGGAATGTGCTCTCAAGCCAACCTGTAACATTCCCCAATAGCCAGGATGATCCATCTGGATAGGGTTTGTTTTGTAACCGCTACGCCCAATTTAGGGCCTGTATAGCCAAGGAATACTTGGTCACGTTAATTAACATTCTAGATATATAAAGAGAGCCCTTTTTTGGTCCAGCCTATGCAATCTTTCCTCCACCTTTCCAGAATGAGGAGGTGGATAGAAAGTTGGCAAAATTATCTTTTGAAACAAGTGGATGTTGGAGACTACTTTAGGTAGAAAAGAAGGCTTCACCCTGACAACAACTTTGTATTTATAGAAAACCCTATGTGGGGGTTTACAGGAAAGTACCTGCAACTCGCTTATCCTGCGGGCTGACGTTATTACAATTAGCGAAACAGTTTTCAAGGGTAACAGTCTTAATGGGCATGAGAGTATAGGCTCAAAAGGAATGCATGTTAGACATTCTAATACCTGTTAAAGATCCCATACAGGGACTTTGAATGGAACTGGTGGAAATACATTAGTAAGATCCTTTAGGTATTGTACAATCAGAGGGATTTTAAAATATGAATCCTCTTCTGAAGAGCACTTGAAAATAGATAGCGCCGCCGGGTAACCTTTAATTGTTCCAATCTGGAGCCCCAGATTCGCCAAATGTAACAAAAAAGAAAGCACCATAGGAGTGTCACATAGAAAGGGATCCACATACTTATACGTGCACCAGCTGCTGAACTTGTTCCAACGGCAGCGGTACAAAGATTTCGGTGCTGACCGTTTGGAAGTAAGATCTCCATTAAGTCATCCGGGAGGTCCCAATCCTTGTATCTCAACCGCTCAGAAACCATGTGTGAAGGTGAAGAGTATTGACCTCTGGATGGAGAACCCAACCCTCCTCTCGCGAGAGAAGGTCCTCTTTGTGGAAGACGTATTGGAGGGCAGATGGCCATGTCCAGAAGGTCCGCGTACCACGTCCTCCTGGCCCATTAGGATCATGGATTTCCCGAACTTTCTCAACCTCCTGATCACATGAGGAATGAAGGGGACTGGAGAAAACGCATACAGTAGTGTAAACTCCCAGTCCACTGCGAACACGTCCCGTGGAGTTCCTCTTGGGGGATATTCCCTGGAGCAAAACAGTTACCACTTACTGGTCGCGAACAGTTGAGGGGTTCCCCAAAGTGTGACGATCTCTTGAAGGACTTCCTGAGCTAGTTCCCACTCGTGGGAGACTGTGCTCTGCCTGCTCAGAGTATCCGCCGCAGTATTCTCCTCTCCGGCTAGGTGTACTGCTGATAGAGAGATTACTTGAATTCCCCAGAACCAGAGCTGCATTGCATCTCTGCACAATGGTAGTGACCCTACACCTCTATTGAGGTAGTAGATAGCCACTGTGTTTTCTGTCAATATCAGGACGTTGCTTCTCCATACAGAGGGCAGGAAGACCTTCAGCGCTAGTCTGATTACCCTCCGTTCCAAAAGGTTTATGCAAAGTTTGGACTCCGATGGAGACCAACGACCGCCGATTGTCAGGTCGTTGGCATGGGCTCCCCACCCAGTGAGTGAGGCGTCCATCACTACAGTTATATCCGGCCATGGCTGCCAAAATTATTCTCTCTTGAGAATGTTGTCCTTGCAAACCCACCACAGAAGAACGAGAGACTCTGCTTGGAACTTTCAGGTGGTCTAACATTCTGTTAGAGAATTGGGACCATTGAGTCCTGAGAGCCCATTAGAGGGATCTCATTCTGAGGCGAGCCTCTAGCACCAGAAAAATGCAGGATGCCATGAGACCCATCAACCTAAAAAATAATAACGAAAATCAAAGGCTGGAAGATGCTGGGCATCATGTGGGACTTGTAATTGAGGGAGAAGCCCAGTCTGTGAGGACAGGTTACGCTGATATGTTTCCCCGGGCCTGTTCAGGTGAACATGCCCTGATCAGCCAATCGTTCAGGTAGGGGTAGACGTGAATACCCCCTCGCCTGAGATTCGCTGCCATCAACTTGGTGAAAACATTCGGGACGGAGGTCAGCCCGAATGGCAGAACTCAAAACTGATCATGAGAACCGTCAAACGCCAACCTCAGGTACTCTGTGCTTGTGATGGATGGGCACATGAAAGTAAGGCTCCTGAAGGTCCAATGACACCATCCAGTCTTGGAGTTGAAGAGCCTGAAGGATTTGGGAAAGGGTAACCATCTTAAACTAGTCCTTCCTGAGGAACTTGTTCAAGTCCAGATTGTTCTCATTCCTCTGTCCTTTTTGGGAATTAGAAAGTAAGGGCAGTACCAATCCTTGTTCGTTTCCGCCACAGGTACTTGTTCTATAGCACCTTTTTCTAGCAGGGCCAACGTTTCCTGCACAAGGAGCGGATCCAGAACTTTGAAAGAGTTACTCCGCGTGAATGATCCGGAGGCCTTTTTTGAAATAGAAGGCAGTAACCTTGTGCTACAGTTTCCAATGCCCAAGCATATGAAGCAATGCCCTGGCATTTTTTCAGATGCTGAGTAAGTCTACCTCCCACTGGGGTCCTGCGAGTGAAGGCCTCAGTGGTTTTGAGGTGGCTGAAGCGGCGGCTGAGGGTAAAGTGGCCACTGCTTAGGTTGGCTAAGCACCAAGAGGTAATCTGCTCTGACCTCCTTGACTGACTTATCCTCTTCCAATTGAGTAGAATTGAAAGGACTTACCCCTCCAAGAAGATGAACCGGAGTAGGGGCATTTAGGCTGTCTAATGGCAGCGCTAATGGATTTAGCCGCTGCTTTTGAGGTCTGCAGCTTTACCAAACTCATTAGCCTTGCTGCCAAACAGCCTCGAGCCGTCAAAGGGCATGTTGAGGAGTCTAGACTGCACATCTGTTGCAAATCCGGACTTCCACAATCATGCAAATCTGCGTAACACTGTGCTAGTTGTCATGAATATGCCGATGCTGTCTGCAGTATCCAGACCTGACTGGAGACATCCATCCATTGCCTCCTTATCCTTGATTGCCAGGAAGCCGCCTCTTTCTTCATCTTCTGGGATGTGGTCAGCCGCCATAGCTACACAATCCCACATGGTAAACGTAAACCTTGACAAGGCACAAGTTGCGTTAGACTTTAATGCCATACAGCCAGCAGTAAATATTTTTCTAGGTCAGGCATTCACCCTCATCATCCCCATCAGGAGCGATAGAGGGGTATGCTGATTGCTTGGTAGATGTAGCAGCCTGAACCACCAAACATTCTGGTGTTGGATGTTTCGTCAAGTACTCTGGGTCGCTGCTGGACGGCCTAAATTTTCTACCAACATTTGTATTCACTGCAGTGAAGTTTCAGATGTATCCCAATTTAACGAGACCCTTTTTTGTAGTTCAGTGTGAAATTGCAAAATTCAATCTTTTGGGGACCCTGGTCCAAAATGTCAGTCATGTCATCCTGTTCAAATGGAGGAGTAGGCATGCTCCAACTTAAAAACCAACACACTGCTCATCAGCTTTCTATAGGCAGAGTCAGCGTGGTCAGCAGCAACTTTTTCGCCAAATTCCTGTTCGGGAGAGGTATCTAAACCACTGGCTGACTGAAAGTTATCATACAAGTCTTTTAACCTAGACTCTTCTGAGATGAAGTCATCTGGCACATTAGGGGTGCCATATTCTAACCCAAATGGTGGTGTGTCATCATCTGAAGGGTCATGATCTTCATAGATAAAGGTTAAAGACTGTAAAAAAAAAAAGTCTTTCTTCAACAAGGGTTTGAAAAGCTTTTCCTGGGTTAATGTTGGCTTCGACAACTCTGAAGTAATTGTCGACTTCCGACACTGGTGTCGACGCTCTGACGGTGTTAGCAAATGAGATGGCGTTGTTGACTTCATATGCTTTTTCGAAAGGAACCCTCGATGGACTGGATTCCTGATTTGTCAAAGCCCTCAACGATTTCTCATTGGATTGAGATTTTTTTCAATGCTGTACCGGTTTATGGCTCGGTTTCGAAGATTTCGTCTTCGACTTCCCTTTGTTGTCTTTATACAGATCAACAGGTGCATTGGCTGTCTGATTGTCCTTCGAGGGGGTTGGGCTGCATTCTCAAAGATTATTATCATTTCATTACAAATGCATCCCATTTAGCTGGGGAATCTGATTTAGTTGGACATTTAATTACCTCAGCCGAGGAATCACTAGAGGTCGAAGGTGAACTGTGAAGCAGTTTCTTGGCCTTCTTCGAAGAAGAATTGCGTGATCAATTTCTGTTGACGAGAATCCCTCGACTCATCGGACTTTCCCTTTGAGCTCTTCGAAGGAGAGCTCAAAGGCAACCTCCCCACCGTCAGTTTATCTTTACGCTCCGTTAGAGCCTTCTCGGTTATCGCCTGACAGGAGTTACATTTGGAGGTACGGTGACTAGTACCAAGGCACCACAGAAATGTGGTGGGAGTCAGTGGTCGACATCTTCGATCCACAGTCATGGCACTTCTTGAAGCCAGACTTAAGCATTGATGGAGCCTCTGGGGAAGCCATTTTCAATGATTGAAAATCACTAACCAAGTTCACTGAAGAACCAAAGCACACTAATCCTTCAGAGCGTTAGCTCGGAAAAACAGAACTGAAGCCAACGCGCGCTGCGTGCGCTACTTATACTGATGTAGAAAGTCGAACTGTGGCCCTCGAGGGACATCAACTCGATGAGATGGCACACAGGGCCCCCCAAAACTCAAGCACCTGAAACTGGAAGGATAATCATCATAAAATGAGCAATGCATGTGAGGACACAATCTATTCGAATGTTTGGTTGCTAGAAAAGTCGTGATGATTTGAATCTCACACACACAGTAGGCATAAGCATCGAGAAGTGCCTAGGTAGTGACAATATTAAAGTGTCTAAAACTAGAAATCTTTCATTTTCAAATAAAATATTTGCAATTTGGACTTTCCCATGACTTGGTTACCTGTAATGCCGAATTCATAAAACAGGTGTTTCCAAGGTTGCTGAGTCCACAAAACCCAGGCTGCGACTGTAAATATGGCTCCCTGGTGTTGTGATTGTTGTAAGAGGATCCATAGGTCCTGCAATTTAACCAAAATGATAATGCAAAACAGTGAAAGGTGTGTCTATGATTTTTATATCAAACAGTGAAAAGGTAAACTATAGCCATCGTCATTGTCCAAAAGTGCTAGGATAGTCCTGCAAGAACAATTGTAGACATACCAAGTATAAGAGCTTCTGTTAGCCAGCTCGCCCCATCCCAACCTCTGCACTGCATCAATTAGCAAAGCAGTGTTAGCAAACACTGTCAACTGATCTCCAAATTGCACTAGGACATGTTCAGATGAATAGAGGCCACCCTATTCTGATGAACAGGGACAAACAATATTGTCTAGCCAAAATATCTGCATAGTGTGACTGAACAGCAATGCTTAGACTAAGGAGGACATGAGCGTGGTGAACAGTTCAGTTACGCACACCCTTAAGAATACAAGTTAGGCAGAATGTATAAAAGAACAAGTTACTCTCTTACCTGGTAACGTTCTTTCGATGGGATGGTCCGACAACGTATTCCATAGCTTTGACAGTAATCGCCACAGCGGTGCTGCTTCAGAAAATTTTCGGCATCTGCGTCCTGCGTCGATGACGACAATGCGCCGTCCCCGAGGACCTCCTCCGACAGCCGACGTCACCCGATGTGATAAGTAGGACGCACGACGCCCGTAGCCTAAGTTGTAGTTTTTTCCCCCCGAACGTGTGACACCAGTCTTCTGCCAGTCAGACACATACAAGGCTTTGCGGAAACGTAAGCTGCAATCGCATAAGAAATTCTGCAGTGGGGAAGGTAGGGAGATGCGATATGGAATACGTCGGACCATCCCATTGAAAGAATGTTACCAGGTAAGAGAGTAACTTGTTCTTCGAGGGGATTGGGTCCCCCGACGTATTCCATATCTTTGACAGACTCCCAAAGCAGTACCAAAGCAAGGAGGTGGGAAAAGAATTTAGAACACAAATTTAGCATGCCCAATCAAATTGCTGAATAATGGACTGCCTTGCCAAAGGCCAGATCCTGTCCTCGGATGGAATCGAGGGAGTAGTGACGTACAAAAGTATGTACAGAAGCCCAGGTGGCTGCATCACAGATGTTACGAATAGGAACACCCCTCTGTAGGGCAGTAGATGCAGCCATACCCCTGGTAGAATGGGCCCGCAAGCCAGCCGGTGGGTCCTTACCCGCCAAGCGGTAACACTCGGAGAAAGCCAAAATAATCCAACGAGACAAAGTCTGTTTCGTCACAGCTTGTCCCAAACGCTTTCCAACGTAACCAATGAAGAGTTGATCGTCCACTCTGACCCGGGACATGCATGAAATATAAAAGCTCAACGCTCTCCTAGGATCAAGCCTATGGAGCCTCTCCTCTTCCTTACCAGGATGCGGAGGAGGATAGAATGCCGGAAGAACCACCTTCTGGCCCAAATGAAATTCTGAAACCACCTTCGGAAGAAAGGAAGGACGAACTCGAAGGACAACCCTGTCCTTCTGAAACACAGTGAAGGGTGGCTTAACTGAAAGTGCCTGTAACTCACTCACTCTGCGAGCGGAAGTAACCGCAACCAAAAACACAGTTTTAAGAGTTAAGACTCAAAGGGCAAGAATGCAAAGGCTCAAACGGAGCCCCCATAAGAAACTTAAGAACAAGGTTCAAATCCAAACAAGGCACCAGAAAAGTTGACGGAGGGAACACATTTAAACTGAAAAATTAAAGGAATCTTAAAATAGGAACATTCTTCAGACGAGCGCTTAAATATGGACAGCGCCGCCAGGTAACCTTTAAATGGTACCCACTTACAAGCCCCTGTGGGCCAAGGAAAGCAAAAAAGACAGAACCATGGGAATGTCACACTCAAAAGGATCCACATTCTTAACTCTGCACCAGTCGCAGAATTTACGCCAATGGCGCAGAGACTTTGTTGCCGGCCGTCTGGCCAGGAGCAACACCTCCAACACGTCTTCAGGGAGGTCCCAATCCTTATACCTCAACCTTTCAGAAGCCAAGCGTGAAGGTTGAGGGATCTGACCTCTGGATGGAGAACCCGACCCCCCTCCCGTGAGAGCAGATCATCTCGGTAGGGAAGGCGACGTGGAGGGCAGATGGGCAAGTCGAGAAGGTCCGGGTACCACGTCCTCCGGGCCCACACCGGAGCAATGAGGATCATCCGGGAACCGAACCTCCGTAACCTCCGCAGTACTTGAGGGATGACGGGGACTGGAGGAAACACGTACAGCAGTGGGAATGACCACTCCACCACAAATGCGTCTCCTAAGGCTCCTTTTGGAGGAAATTCCCGCAAGCAGAACCTTTCGCACTTCCGGTTGACACTGGAGGCGAACAGATCCCCTTGAGGGGTCCCTCAAAGGGCAAAGAACTCTCAGATCTCGTGAGAGATCGTGCTCTGCCTGCTCAGAGCGTCTGCCGTCTCGTCATCTTCGGCCAGATGAACAGCCGAGATCGAAACTTCCTGCTGGATGGCCCAGAACTCGAGCTGCATCGCCTCCTTGCACAGAGGAAGTGACCCTGACCCCCCTTTTTGTTGAGGTAGTGCATGGCCACCGTGTTGTCCGTTAGAATCAGGACACTCTTTCCTCGCACAGTCGGCAGAAAAGCCTTCAGGGCTAGCCTGACGGCCCTCAGCTCCAACAGATTGATATGGAGTCTGGACTCCGACGGAGACCAACGACCGATGACCGATGACTGTCAACTCGTTGGCATGAGCCCCCCATCCCGTGAGGGATGCGTCCGTCACGATCGTTTCCTCCGGCCAGGGCAGCTAAAATGGGGCCCCCTTCATCAGATTGCCTTCGACGGCCCACCACAGAAGGTCCTGAGCGACCGAGGGCGGCACCTGAGCAGGGTCCGACATCCTGCCGGAAGAGTGCGACCATTGCATCTTGAGTGCTCATTGCAAAGATCTCATCCACAGACGAGCCTCTGGCACCAGAAGAATGCAGGATGCCATGAGGCCGAGCAACCTCAAGAACTCTAACGCTGGGAGCGTCTGGGCAAGTTGAAACTTGTGCACCATCTGCTGAATGTGAAGAGCCCTCACCTGGGGAGGAAAACACAGCCCCAGGGATGTGTCGAGCACTGCTCCGATGTACTGGAGCCGCGGTGTTGGCGTCAAATGGGACTTCTTTAAATTGAGGGAGAAGCCCAGCTTGTGAAGGGAGTGGCAGGTGACGGACAGATGATCCAGGACTTGCTCGGGAGAGCTCCCCCTGATCAACCAATCGTCCAGGTAGGGGTAGACGTGAATCCCCCCCTTTCCTGAGATGCGCTGCCACCACCACCATGAGCTTGGTGAAAACCCTTGGGGCGGGGGCAAATCCGAACGGCAGGACCCGAAACTGAAAGTGCTAATTGCCAACCGCGAACCTCAGGTACTTCTTGTGCTTGGAATGGATCGGCAAATGGAAGTAGGCATCCTTGAGGTAGAGAGACACCAACCAGTCCTATAGCTGAAGGGCCTAGAGGACAAGAGAGAACAACCATCTTGAACTTGTCCTTCCTGAGTAGTTTGTTCAAACCGCGCAAGTCCATGATGGGTCTCAATCCCCAGTCTTTCTTCGACATCAGAAAATAAGCGGAATACCATCCCTTGTTCCCCTCCGCTACAGGCACCATTTCTTTGGCGCCTTTCTCCCGTAGGGCTTGAATTTCCTGTGCAAGGAGCGGATCCGGACTCTTCAAAGAGAGGTTCCCAGATGGATTGTCGTGAGGCCACTGCTGAAAGGGAAGACAGTAGCCGTGGGTTATGATCTCCAGAACCCACACATCTGAAGTAATGGCACGCCACTCTACAAGATGCTGCGCCAGCCTTCCCCCAACGGGCGAACCATGGGACCTGGCCTCATGACTTAGTGGTAGCGGCTGCGGCGTTGCCTGAGGGCAAAGAGGCAACTGCCCGAGCGGCATTGGCACCTCGAGTACCCTGTTTTCCACCTCTGGCACTCTTACGGTGGCCTCTGACTGACGGCTCCTCTCGCTTTACTGAAGGACGAGTAATAGCGAAAGGAACCTCCCCTCCATTGTTGTCCCCTAGGACGAAAAGGCGGAGGTTGTCGAACTGCAGCGCCCAACGACTTCGCTGCAGCTTTCGAGGTCTGCAACCTCTCAAAGCTCTCGTCAGCCTTGCTGCCAAAAAGATGTTCACCGTCAAAGGGCATGTTGAGGAGCTGGGACTGCACATCAGGAGCAAGCCCCGACTTGGACCGGCTGACACAATCTGCCATGTCCAAACCCGACTGAACGGCCTAACACATGGCAATCTTGCCATCCTGAACCATAGCAAGGAAACCATTCTGTTTGTCCCCTTCGGGAATATGTTCAGCCGCTAATGCCACACAGTTCCACAGATTGTATGTGAAACGAGACAATGCACATACAGAGTCGGCCACCTGAAGCGCCATACCCCCTGAAGAAAACACGTTCTTCGCCCAGCCATCAAAACGTTTGTCGTCCCTATCCAGAGGGATGGTAAGATACGACGCCTGCTTTGTGTGGGCCGTAGCCGCCTGCACCACCAAACTCTCCGGAGTGGGGTGCCTAGACAAGTAGCAAGGGTCACTACTGGCTGGAAGGTATTTTCGCGACAAAGACTTGCCCACTGCCGGGAAACTCTCCGGATCAGTCCAAGCCGCCGCCACGCTTCTCTGCAGAGCCATTTGAAACGGCAGTACCGGATCAGTGGGGGGACCAAGATCGAGGATGTCCGCGAGATCATCCTGAACAAACTCCCCTTGGGGAGCCGACCATCCCAAGTACTTGGTGACCCGAGACATAAGGCGCCGGAACGAAGAATCGGCATGAGTGCCAGGCTCAGGCCTACAAAACCACCTCCGGAGAGGTGTCCAGTCCACTGGCATCATGCAGTGACTGCCTCAGGTCATCAAATTGGCTATGGCCCGAGAGAAGCTTATCTGGCACCGTAACCGGAACCAAGCCCTCATCAGAGCCCTCATCACCCTCTGAAATGTACTCCAGGCGGTGAGAGGAAGACACCTGGGGACCAAAGCTATGCCTGACCTTAGCCAGAGCCTTTCTAGGGGTTACCCCCGTGCCACGGGGCCACTCAGACACCACCCCCTTGAAAGGCGTCGAGGGCGCCGAACGAGTCGGCGCCAATGTAGAGCGAATCGGCATCAGCCGCAGCGCCGCCAGCATCGGCGGCATCGACACAGGCCTCGAAGCCAAAGCTCTGAGCGTGTCCTTCGACGACCTAGGCGCCGACAGCGTCGACAACCGCCTCGGAGGCGGAGCCTCGAGAGGGGTCGTCAACGACCTCGGCGCCACAGGCAGACATCTTCCTCGAAGACTGCACAGGATCACGCTGTCTCGAGCGCGTCGAGGACCGGGACCTGGAACGGGCATGGCGATAGCGGTTACCCTTGTCCGAGTGGATCCTCTCCCGCGAACCGCGCCGACCACCCGAGCCCGAAGGCGTACGAGCGGTGTCTCTCGAGCGATCACGACCGACCCCACTCGGAGGCGCGGACGGACCGGTGCCCTGCGATTCGAGAATCGCTATTATCTTCTTCCCGAAGGAAGCCCATTCCTCCGGTGTCGCTTACATGGTGGGATAAGCGACCCGCCGATGGGCGAAGTCCTCGGAAGAGGACGGGGAAGGCGGCTGATGCCGGCGCTTCCGGGAATGCCTCGAAGAGGTAGAGGAGTGGCGAGACCGACTCCTGGAAGGAGACCCACTGGACCTCTGATGATAACGCGGAGAGTCGCCTCTCGAATCATCCGTCGAAAGCCCCGCAGACCTCGACTTCCGGGGCTTAGACACCCTACCTACCGACAACTTCTTGCGCTCCCGCAAGGCCTTGGCCGTGAGCGACTGACAGTCGACTCAGTCGTCCGTGTCGTGGGCCTCCCCGAGGCACCAGAGGCAGGCGTTGTGCGAGTCTGTTACCGACATCTTGGACCCACAGTCCCCCGCATTTCTTGAAGCCCGGACGCAGGGTTGAAGACTAGGTAGACATCGTCACGAACAGGCTTTTCACAAAAACCGAACAGGTTCAAAGAACCGAGAAGTATACAACAGAAACTCCAAAGAGTGGAGGCGTACCGAGATTCACGAAGCGAACACGTTCGCGGAAAAAACAGAACTGAGGCTACAGGTGTCGTGCGTCCTACTTATCACATAGGGTGACGTCGGCCGTCTGAGGAGGTCCTCGGGGACAGCACATCGTCAACGACGCAGAAAATTTTCCGAAACAGCACAGCTGTGGTGATTACTGTCAAAGATATGGAATACGTCGGAGGACCCAATCCCCTCGAAATACAGTTACTTATTTAGGCCTTTGACAAATTTATCAAAGTACCACACTAAAACATTGAATGCTAATATATATGCACATTCACCTTGGTGTGCTTGCACTAACACTTTACTGTTAAACACAATCAAATACTTCCCGGGGATGGAATTAAGATGCTGGTTGAGATAGACATGCCTGAGTGAGGCTCTGCACATAGGTGATTAATGAAAACTTTCCGCAATGAAGAACTGGAACTCTGAGAAAGTGCAAATGAAGTAAATGTCTGGCACTGAAGCAATGCAGCCACCCATAAAGACAAGAAATGAATTCCTTTCAGCTGTGAGTGAAAGGTTAGTATGGCTGTTGCAGCTCTGGGCAACATTGTGCCCAGATAGTGGCTCATGCTGAGAAGCAGAGGGAGCGACATGACTTGCAGGTAGACATGCTGTACCCAGAGCCGGGGGAATGAATGAGGAACTGCACTGAGGCACTCCATGGCTATTGGGACCGGGCTGGGGTCAGCACGACTAATTACTGATGCGGCAGTGACGAGGGAGAGTAGCTGCAGAGAAAAGTACTGCGAGGACGCAGCATTGAGCACTACATGCGAAGCTGCAAATTTAAGTCACAATAACTGCCCAGAGCATAGACGCCAGGGCCCAGATCAGACTCTCCCATTTGTTGTGGACCACAAAACTGCTCCAAAGAAAAGGCTTTAACAATTATTATGTTACTCACCGTAGTGACTAACTTACTCTTAGTCCGTGGTCCCCTTTCGTCCATACTGCATGGGCGTCCCTTCCAAGAGATGATAGACGGAACCTTTTTCACCAGAAAAAAAAAAAAAAGAGAAAAAATCTTCCCCTTAAAATTTAGAGGTGCGCGGGGGTGAGGCCCTGGGAGCTTGCGCTGCCCTGACTCCGCCCTCCAGCGCCACCTCAGTCCCCATAGACTCGTCGGCAATAAATTAACATTGCCCATTGCCACCAGTTTTATTAGGGGGTGGGGATGGTGGGACATATGGAGGAAAGGGGACTAGGGACTAAGAGTATGGTGAGTAACTTATAATTACTCTTACGTCCCGTCCCCTTTCCTCGATACTGCATGGGTGATTACAAATGAGTGTAGCCCCTGGGTGGAGAGGAGACTCTTCTTAAGCAAATAGGTTCCTAAGAACCGCCTGTCCGAAAGCCACGTCTGATCTAGAGCTGGCATCCAAACAGTAGTGTTTGCAGAAAGCCCTACGGGGTGGCCCATGTAGCCCCCTGCTTATGACTTGCCAGGGGATAGGCCGCTGGAATGCGAGGGCCGCTGCCTTGGCTCTGACCGTGTGGGCGTGCATGTTGGCCGGCAGTGGTTTATGCTATCCCTCGCAAGCTTCTTTGATGGCAGAGACCATCCAACGGCTATGGAGGCCTGATATCTCGGTCTTGCTCCGCCGAAGATGACAAAGTCTGTCTGACTTGCGGAATCCCTTGGTCCTGTCGAAGTAGAAATTCAGGGCACGCCCGACATACAGGCAGTGCAGAACTCTTTGTGCCTCGTCTTTGGTCTCAGCAAAAAAGTAGGCAGCACTATTTTTTTTCCAGATGGAATGCAGAAGGCACCTTGGTAGGAAAGCTGTGTGTCCGCAGGTCTACTTTATCAGTAGTATAGGGCACGGAGGCTACCAGCACCTGGATTTTGTGGGTAGAGTCTGGCGAGTCCCATTAGATGCATCTTGACAATTGGGTTGGAAGAGAAGACCTCTTCCTCTGAATTTCAGTAGCCCCCAATGGCTGCCAAGTAAGTGCAGAAAGTGTCTACCTGCACGCCAGAGTAGGCGAGGTGCGCCAAGAAGGAGAGCACGTCGTCCAAGGTACATGCAAAGGGGTGGATAAACCTGCTCAGAACCACACTGAGGGTTGGTTTCTGTGGCGTGGGGTGAATGACCCTGGCCCCCCTGCTGTACCAGAAGATGTGCTGGGCCAGTCGGAAAGGCGAATGGGAGGTCTGTCCAAGAGGCTGAGCAGCTCCGAAAACCATGGCCTGGCTGGCCACCATGGAGCTATCAGAATGACGCCGAGTTGATGACACTCCTTGATCTTGCAGATCACCCTGTGTATCAGCGGCGTGGGTGGGAAGGCGTATGCGGTCATGCCGTTCCACTGAATGTCAAATGCATCGCCCAGGGAGTCGATGGATAGGAGGCAAACTGTTGGCACTTCCTGTTGTCCCGGGAGGCAAAGAGGTCCACTTGGGGGTGTCCCGATCTGCTGAAGATCTCCTGCAGTACGAGGTTGTTTAGCTGCCACTCGTAACTGTCCACTCCCAGTTTGTTGAGCCCGTCAGCCTCCAGGTTGGATTCCCCCGGAAGGTTGAAGGTCGTGAGGTAGAAGTTCTCCAGTGCCTGTTCCCACATGCGGACTGCCAGTCTGCATAGTGGAGGGGACCTGGTACCTCCCTGCTTGTTGACATAGAACATGCTGGTCGAGTTGTCCGTCTAAATGAGGACTTTGCCCTTGATAGCCGGAAGGAAGGCTCTGAGCGCTAGCCAGATCGCCTTAAGTTCCAGCCAATTGATGTGGTACTCCTGCCGGGTTCAGGTGCCATGGACGCAATGGTTGTCCAGAGTGACCCCTCATCCCTCGAGAGAGGAGTATGTAGTGATGGTAACCTGTGGGGTAGATTGCTGGAAGGGCTTGCCCGTCCGCAGGTTGCAGTCCCTGGACCACCAAGTGAGGTCCGGGTGAAGAAGAACGATGATCATCTCCGCCTGAGAGCCCCGTTCCTGGTTCAATGATCCCGTGAAGTGCAGCTGTATCCTCCTCATCCTGAGCCTCGTGTGGGGGACGGCCAATAGGACCTCTGCCATGAGACCCAGTAGGTGTTGGTACCACCAGGCCAATGTCACTTTTCTGCTGAAGTGCGCAGTGGCCCTCTTGAAGGCGGTGTTCTTGTTCTCCGAAGAAAAAACTCTCAGAGTCTGTGTCCCAGATGAGCCCCAAGAAGGTCAGAGTCTGCATAGGCTGCAGCTGCGACTTCTTGAGATTGAGCGAAAAGCCCAGATTGTGAAGTGTGTTCATGAGGGCATTAGAGGTGCGGTGCACCGCTTCCAGAGATGAAGCCCTGACGAGCTAGTCGTCAAGCTACGGATAGATGTGGTGGCCCTGAGAAGAGCAGCCAAAAGAAAGCACCTTGTATTGGAAATAGTAGGCCATGATCCTGAATCGATCTAAAAGAATGAGGCTGCCAGAGTGGGACGTGCAAGTACGCATCCTTCAGATCTAGGGAGCACATCCAGTCTCCCCTGCACAATGTCTCCACTATTAAAGCTGGCATAACCATCTTGAATTTTTGTAGAGGTAGGGAGAGGTTGAGAGTGGAAAGGTCCAGCACAACTCTCAGGCCCACATGGTTCTTTTTCTGAATGGCGAAAATCCTGGAGTAAAAGCCCAAGCATCGCTGGGAGTGTGGGACTTCCTCCACTGCCTGGCTCTCGACGAGCGACCGAATCTCAGCCAAAAAAGAGTTGCCGTCCCAACCTGGAGGAGTGGAAAGGCAGAGGGAGGAGAGGGGGGGGGGGGGTAGGGGGTGGGTAGTCTTCTCGTTGTTTGGGCATTGAGAATGTTGAGCCATCCAGGCCTGGATGGTTTGAAAGATTTTGTCCAGTGAGTCAAAGTCAGTGTGGTAGGTGCACCAGGTGGGTAGTAGGATTAGGGTATCATTAGCATAGTTCATATAGGAGATATCGATGGTGTTAAGGAGGTCGAATAGAGGCTTTGGGACGGTATTGTATAGCATGGGAGAGACACAGGAGCCTTGGGGAACTCCCAGGTGACTGGAGCTGGAGGGGCTGATGCAGAAATGGAGAAGACCCTCATTGTTCTATTTGATAGGAAGGACGAGATCAAGGCTGTTGCTTTGGTGGCGGGGGCCGCCAAGGAAAGGTGTTGGCAGAGAATTTTGCGATCAACCAGCAGCGTAGGGGTCAAGCATGAGGAGGAGGGCAAATTTGCCATTTTTATTTTTTTACTCATCCATTTGGATTTTTAAGTCTACGAGTGCTGATTCCCTTTCCGTAACCTGGACAAAATCCGGATTGGCGCAGTTAGAGAGGATTGGCTTCAAGATGCTTTGGGATCTTTAGGTATGCTGATCTGTCCAGTATGTTATGTGAGAATGTGACAGTCATGATGGGGTGGTGGGGATATTAGGGTCTCATGTAGGCTTGTCCTCTGTCCCAGCTAGAAGGTGCTTTCAAAGTAAATGTTCTGCCTATTCAGTTATTCCCTTTGTGTGTGTCTAGATGGACAAGATAGTTTAATTTAAAAAAGCATATATACACTCCTGCTCTGCTCAACACTCTAGCATCTCCACTTCGGGTTTTGCACCCCTTGCTGATTTAACAATGTCAAAACAAATTGCCTTTTAGGGCCCATTGCCTGGCCTAACTGGACAGGGGTCTCGATTGTGTTCTTCAGAGTTTGATGCAGTACCTAGTTGGGGTATAGTTCTTCTGAAATTTGAATTCACTCGTCATAAATGAACCAGGAGAAACGTTCAGCGAGCGAGGTAGTACATCAGGTTTATTTGTAATGCTTAGAATGAACACGAATACCTTTGGACTGCAGCTCATCCCAGATTTACATCCCCTTCTTGAAGTTAGGCATCAAACAACGGTGTTGTCAGGATTTGGTTTCTCAAAAGGAAGGCCCTTCTTAACATTCTATTTTTTGGTCCTCCAATGCCAAATTTCATATCTTCCTGAGATGCTAATTTGGTTGCCCGAATCCCCAGAAGCCTGGAATCTTTCCAGCACCCAAGACAACTAAATAGCTGTGTAAATGAGTAACGTTTATGCCTTGAGAATGCTGGGGGGCAGGTCAGAGATTTGTACAGATCTAGGCTGGTGGGTCGAAAGCCCCAAAGGCTGGGTCAATGGCACTTAAGGACCCAAGAGCCATGAAGGAAAAAGGCCAGCTGTGCAATATTTAAAAAAAATAGGTACTGTTTCAGAAGCAGGCAAGACTATGGATTACTTTCATACTCACTAAAAAATCATGTCCGATGGATAGGAGCAAGACTATGCTCATGGAGAATAATGAGACCAATTCATACTACCTGACTCAGTTGATGTAGTAGCCATCAGAAGAGTGGTTGGTCCTGGGTAAGACAGTGGCTCTACATCTGGAAATATTTAATTTCTACTATAGCAGTTCCACTCACTTAAACATACTCTCTACAACTCCTCCTGTGCAGATCCTTGCTGACAAAAGATCTTGTAGGTAAGCCTTATTGAGAAGCGATCTAAGGGTCTTGAGTTGGTCGGAAATAGCTGGAGCCAGAGCAGAGGTAGGTGTGGAGTTCCTCCTGGTCCAGAAGTGCAGACTTGATTCAGACCAGAGGGCAACCAAGCCCAACAAGCATATTCGCCCTCTCTCAATTAGGGGTATAACGGTATACAGTTATAGATACCGTGAACGGCTTAACTGAACTATAATAAACGTCACGTTGTTTATACCAGTATACCGTTTTAGGGCCTGCAGGTATTAAGTGACCTTTCCAATCTGATTTGGAAAGGCTGTAGTAAGCAAGCGCTGTGCAGTCTGGATCTTGCGCTGTGGGGTCTGCCAAGGGGGCCTTGGTTGGCAGACAAGAGCATAGGGAAAGTGAGTCCACATTATTAAATGCAGCTTTGATGCTCCGACCACTCTTTCTCTCTGATCAGTAGAGTCAGGTTAAAGATCAACCGATTTGTAGTTTTGGCACCAATTTGAAAGATGGGGAACTACACATCCCAGAATTCAAAGGGGGGAATGAACTGGATGTCCTCCTGATGCATACCCACAAACGTTATCTCTGTGGACTTTATGAACACTGGGCCTATCAGTGCTTTGTGCTAGTATATAAACTGCCCTCCCCCACTGTCCTCCCTGTAGATTGGCACTAGAGTTGTTGCTTCGCTTAATCCTACACATGCCTTCTACATTCAATTTGAAGTATTAGGAGCAATGGGGTGAGATATTTCTCAGGTCTATCCTCGATTTGTGACACCATCCATGAAAGCATTCCTCTGTCTCAACTCACATGACAAGGGTCCTAATGCGCTCAGACCTGGGGAAAATGGTAATGATGGGGCTGTGGTGAGGTGGTGGTCTAGGCCATCTTTGTGCCAATATGTATTTTAACTTTGTCATTTTCAAAAGGTATTTGTGCCACTATCTTTAAGAAGTTAAATGAACATATATTGAAAGAAATCGACAGCGCCCACTGAACACTGTCCTGTTAGGATTACATGGTCAGTGGTGACCAACAACAGACCTTTACAATACACCAGGCAGATGGTAGACCAGCTATAGTGATTTGATCAATATGCAACCTTTCGGTGAGTGTTTGTTGGCAATGACATTTTCACAAAAGAAACACAATGACATGGACTTTCAGACCTCACATGAGTGACTTTTCTCACTTTTAATGGGATAAAGCGTTATCAAAACAAACTTATGACTGATTGCAGCGAGGGGTCATGATGCCCATGCCATGTGGTTCCAAAATAATACAGGTCGAGGTTGATTTTCAAAGCGATGACCTGTGACTGAGCAGCAAGCTCATTGCTCAAAATGTGCATTTTAACACTTCCACTAGTCATTATTTCATTCAAGGCGATCAACGAGTGCCATGAAAGACCAAATCTTCAGCCGCCTTAGATTCCTGAAGTATCAGCTACAAATATGCAGAGACCAGTTTAAAAATGCTGACAATTTATGACCTTTAAGAAAATATTTGTTAAGATTAGTTAACTCCACCTGCTATACCGCGATAACCATGATATACCGTCATTTGGCAAGAAGGTTATCATACCGCCATAAAACCAGTACCGTGACGCCCCTACTCTAAATCTGCACCAGAACCTGCAATGGCAATCCTGGAAACTCAATAAGATGGTCTTCTAGCAAAACCGTACATGCACATTGCATGCTCTTATTTAGCAATCTTATCACACTTTAAACAGGGAAAGCAAGGGGAGAAAAAAAAAGGGGTACGCTGTTGGCAAGAAGGCAAATCTAAACGAAAAAGTGGGTTCATGTCAGAAATCCTTTGGTAGAAAATTTGCTGATCTATAAGACCCCCACAAAACAATTGAAGAATAACTCAGGTTAGCTGTGTTTGGGATCCTCTAACACAAGAGGGAAAACTTACTGAAGAATAGCTGGCTCTACAGTGCATCATGGGTACACCGACGCTTTGCTTCCTAAAATGCCAATTGTCCCCCATTTTCCGCAGAGCATGAAAACAGTCCGACATATTCCGCTCATAGCCACCCCCAGCCCCCTGCAGGTCTGGTCTTAGAGTTAAAAAAAATATTTTTCTCTTTTTTTTGTAAAGAAATGAAAAGATAAATGGACTTCAAAGAATGTTTGTTTTCAAGATACAGAATATTTCATGTTAAATGTGTTCTATACTAATGCAGATATTAAAGTTGCAGATTAAAAATGAACACAAAAATTTGATTTAAAAAAACAGCACCCAAAAAAGGCAGCTACCCAAATTGATACTGCCACTGGAGACTAGATAGATAAATATTCTCAGAGAATCAAATAGCAAGAAGGTTGTATTTCGAAGAAATCCTTCAAAAACAAGAACTCATTCATTGAATGCCAAGCAAAAAACAATTGTTAAAATCAAGCTTGAAAAAATCAGGACATACGAACAAGATGCATTCTTACCCCCGGCCAGTGCTGAAGCTGTTCACTCCACAGGAGTTATTGCTTTCACCATTAGTAATGGTGGATGAGGCAGATGGGTAAAAGCTTGTTGAGGACTTTGGAGAGGTAGCACAATTTCTGCTGGTTGCTGTGCTCGGTCTGAGGAAGAGAAAAGTAAAAGCATGGTATTACTTGTTCCATAAAGAGTTGACTTTGGCTAATCTATGCTTCCAAAGTGAAAATTCAGAAAAGGAATCTCAGTTATGGCACTCCCGATTATGTTCCAATTCTGTACACCACAACAGGTTAGTGTTAAACAAAGCTAAATTCGTATAATAAAGGACTTCTTAATGAGATAGAAGTTTCAAACACCGCCTTCTAAAAGGTAATGCCCCGGGCACACAGGACAGGCCAGATTATAGAAAATTTAGAGACCAAGTAGGGACTCTAGGTACTTTAATAGGTAGGGAAATTGGATGACAAAGGGGTAGTCCATCATTACCGTATCCGAGGATGGTAGCACGTAGGCACCTCTCTAATGATATGTTCATACACAGTGCCTAATGTTCTATTCCGTTCACTTGCAAACACGAATAGGCGTTACAACCAAATTGGCAGTCTTCTGCTGCAGTGTCTGCAACGCCTTGCTACTATCATTTTCAAACTGCTGTATGTACTGCAAAGCATGGTCACTGCACACCTTCAACTTGCACTTGGGCTTGAGAGTGTAGCTTCTCAAATCTTTATCGACCATAAAAGCGAAAAGGCCTGACAAAGTCACTTCTACTGTTTCACTGTTTGCAGGGCCTGACCTCATTCTGTGTAGTATGCTTTACCAACGTTGTCTGACATACAAGGGGCATCTTTCCCATTACAAAGCATTTTAATTTCACTATAGAAATGCCTTTACGTTTACATTAAAGAAACATACCTTACACACGAGTAGGACCTTCAGGGCGTTTTTAAATAGCGGGAAATAGGTACACTTCAAGAATAATAGTACCTCAAGAATAAGCTATGCAGATATTGTAGTCACACATTGGAAACAAAAATAAGGAGGATGTGGAGTCTCAAAACATTTATAGAGTCATAGCACTTGAAAGTGTACATTTCCTCCTGGGCTAAATGGGATAAGCTCAGTGAGAGCCGAAGGAGGGTATTTTGAAAGTGATGGAAGTGGCAGTGCAGGGGGAAGAGAATTAGAAAGGGGGTTAGGTTAATCATGCTGAACAGAACAGGCTTTATAATGCAGTGTTCCGAACATACATGTGCTATCAGACAAAATGGGTTTAACAAAAAATGTCCAACATGGATGCCGTGGGGCCATCTCCATGCTATTAACCAAATCGCCATATTTGTTGGGAGGCTCATTTTACCAATAGTATTCAACAGTACTATTCTATATTTCCGGGTTTAATGCTGTCGAACGTGACCAAAGTTCAAGCACTTAACAAATCAGCAAAATACTGACATACCTAAATGTTTATAGGAACTTTACGTTCAGAAACCTCAGTCAGTTTCTGTGCCCCCAGGGGACACATTTTTAAGGTTCCTGAGTGTCAGTTGCGGCTCAAACAGTGACGATGGTCCAAGATGCTGCACTAAGCTACGGGCTACCAGTAACGGAAGAAGGTTGAAGGGGAAAAAAAGCAGCTTGTTTCTGAGCAGTTAGACCCTCTGTCCAGGTAAAACCGTTGCCCAGTAATTAAGACAGACGGAAGATGCGCAATGGAAATAGGTAAACTGACATTTTTCCAGCTACCAAAAATTCCTTTGAGCACAATTTATATTAAAGATGTAATCCAATTGAAGAGTTTCTGTGACCAATCACACACTACAAATTCTCGAAAGGTCTGAAGCAGTAGACTCACTGACTGAAGAGAACAAGGCATCAACCGCTTTTTAAAGAGGTTACCATCTCTCTTCTCCCCCGTAGGCAAGGAATTATCCTGCCTGGGCATGGATACACTCTTGGCACTTCCACGCAGACCTTCAGTCGAGGCGTTCTCTTAGAACGTCAGGATCACATTGCAGCATTAAATAAAATAGTGCAGAACGGACCCCGCTATGTATGGAAGATTTTGAGCTAAGGGGGAACTGTCTCCAATCATACGGATGAAATCATGAAAACATTTTAGCGACCACTCAAACACCAGGGGGTGCCTCACTGAAACTTCACGTGTTTATTGCCAGCTTTGAGTTGGAATGCGCATTCCCAGTCCAATCATCCTTTCATACCAGTCCTAACCATGCAAGTGAAGCAGAAAAGTCCTCAGTCAGGAAATGCCCAAATAATTCATCATCCGTGTCATCTAATTTGTCCATATAGTTCCCTGCCCATTTAACATCAATCGCAAGGTGAGGCAAGCCATCTTTCATGCATTTCACGTTCCCCACATTCCAGATCCGGATTTTCCCAGGGTGTGCTGCAAAGCCACCCCAAATTACCACCAGTAGCCAAGCTAGCATTATGTATCCTGCCACGAACCAGTACAGCATTGATACCAATTTCTGTGAGAATACTCATACAGTACAAAAATGGTACTTGGTGTACCCTGACCCCGAGATTAAGGTCTTAATAAAGCCTCACATTAGGACTCAATCGGGAAAGAGCAATGTGAAAATGAAAACAAATCTTCCCAGGTTTGTGGTTTAGGACTTCTCTTCACAGTTCTCTATTATGTGTTGCCAGATTGGTTATAAAAATAGAATACTGTAGCGTCATGAAAATCCCCATGGCGATCAGTGTTGCAAAAGGGTAAATATTCCATATCCATAAAACCCATTCATCATTACCCCCTGCACCAATAGCCTGGACCACAACTGAAATTTCATTGGCTCAACTCTGTCCTCAATTGGCCTCCAAGACCAACGTTGTCTGCACAAGTAATTCTGAGTGTGGGATTGCTTTTCACCCGTTTGTTTATTGCAAGTAGGTTGCCACACTCAATCTTAAAAGAATTAGGTGGTGGTGCATGAAGGACTTCCTCAGTGAAACAAAAAATAAGAACGGCTCACTGCTGTAGCAACACTATCGTCTCGTCTATTGTGAAACTCGGTGCCACGTATCAATCAACTAAATTATTTTCAAATAAGTCCTATCTTTCATGGCTACAAAAGATTTCAGAGCAGACCATGTTCCTTTATCAAGTGTACTGCAACAAACCCTAACATGAATTCAATTAATTTTAAACTAGGTTGTAAATCAAAAATGTTTTATCCTAACATATTCTGGATTTCCTATTACGATAAAACAAGTTCTACATCAAGGCCTAAATCAGATAGTTGATGTTTAACATAATTCACCCATAAGAGCATTGTGAACAACAGTCTGTGCTTGCAGGTACGCACAAACCATGTGAGTGTTTAGTTACAGTTGACCATCCTCCCTTAGTGAAACAATGAAAAGGAAAAACTGGCTACATCTCAGAAGTCCTGGGATTTCTAGCTTTGATGGTCATCAAGCAACTTATGTAAAAATGTTACAAGTTACTCACCGTAGTGACTAACGTACTCTTGGTCCATAGTACCCTTTCCTCCATACTGTATGGGCATCCCTTCAAAGGGACGGGAGACCAAACCTTTTTCACCAGAAAAAACCTTCCCTTTAAAATTAGTGGCGCGCCTTCCCAGGGAGCATGCTTTGCCCGACTCCTCCCTCCGGCGCCACACCCTGTACCCATTGACACGTCGACAATAGATTTAACATTGCCTAATGACACCAGTATTAGGGGGGAGGTTGGTGGGATGTATGGAGGAAAGGGGAATACGAACTAAGTACGTTAGTCACTACGGTGAGTAACTTATAATTACCCTTACGTCCCGCCCCCTTTCCTCCATACTGTATGGGCGTTTACAACTGAATGTAGCCCCAGGGTGGAGAGGAGACCCCCACTTAAGCAAATAGGTTCCTGAGAACCACCTGTCCAAAGGCTGCATCAGATTTAGAGCGGGCACCCAAACAGTAAAGCTTGCAGCGGGAGAGGCCCAAGTGGCCGCCCTGCTTATGACTTGCCAAGCGACACAGCAGTGGAATGCGATGGCCGTTGCCTTGGCCCCGACTGCGGGGGCAAGCATGTTGGCCGGGAGCGGCTTGTGCTGGCCCTCATATGCTTCTTTGATGGCAGAGACCATCCAGCGGCATATGGAAGCCTTAGAGGCCTGATAGCCTGGTCTTGAGCCTCTGAACGTGACAAACAGGTCGTCTGACTTGAGGAAGCCCTTGGTCCTGTCCAAGTAGAATTTCAGGGCATGCCTGACATCCAGGCTGTGCAGCACTCTCTGCTTCGTCCATGGGATCAGGAAAACACGTAGGAAGGACTATTTCCTCATTCAAGTGGAAAGCAGACGGAACCTTGGGCAGAAATGCCAGGTGTGTCCGCAGGACTACCTTGTCCTTGTGAAAGGTAGTATATGGTTCCAAGGCAACCAGCGCCTGGATTTCGCTGACTCTACGAGCCGAGGTCAAGCTGACTAGTAAGGCCGTCTTGATGGTGACCAGCCTGATAAACATGGACACCATTGGCTCGAACGGTTTGTGCGCTAGTGTGTCCAAGACTATGTTGAGGTCCCACACCAGGTGCAGTCTCTTGACGGGCGTGTAGAGCCTTGCGAGTCCCGCCAGATGTTCCTGGACTATAGGGTTGGAGAAGAAAATGCCTTCCTCAGAAGTCATGTAAGCCCTGATGGCTGCGAATTATGTGCGGCAGGTGTCCACCTGCACACCTGAGTGGGCGAGGTGCGCCGAGAAGGAGAGCACGTCGTCCAGGGTGCATGCTAGAGGGTCGATTCCTTTGGAGTCTGCCCAGTAGCAGAATCTAGTCCATTTGCTATTGTACTGGGCCCTGGTAGCTGGGCTCCTGGCGCCCTGTGTGATCTCCAGATTGGCCTATGAAAGGCTAAGGTGCCGAAGCGTTACCTGCTCAGGTACCACGCTGTGAGGGCTAGTTTCTCTGGCACAGGGTGGATGACCCTGGCCCCCTACTGTGCCAGCAGATGTGCTGGGTCTGTCGGGAGGTGAATCAGGGGCACTAAGAGGCTCAGGAGCTCCGAAAACCATGGCCTGGCCGGCCAACATGGAGCTATTAGAATAAGGAGTTGGCAAGACTCCTTGATTTTGCAAATCACCCTGTGAATCAGGTGAGTGGGCGGAAAGGCGTAGGCTTTCATGCCAGTCCACTGAAGGTGAAATGCATCACCCAGAGAGCCGGGGCCCCGACCTTGCCAGGATGCAAACTGGAGACATTTCTTGTTGCGCCAGGTGGCATCCACCTGGGGGAGACCCCACCTGTTGAAAATCTCCTGAACAACAAGGTTATTTAGCTGCCACTCGTAATTGTCCGCTCCCAGTCTGTTGAGCCTGTCTTCTTCCAGGTTGACTTCCCCCGGGAAGTGGACTGCTGTGAGGTAAATGTCGTTTTCCAGGGGCCACTCCCACATGCTGATCACCAGTCTGCACAGCAGAGGGGATCTGGTGCCTCCCTGCTGGTTGACTTAGTACATGCTGGTCGAGTTGTCAGTCTGGATGACGACAACCTTGCCTCTGAAAAGTGGTAGGAATGGTCTGAGCGCCAGTCAGATTGCGTTCAGCTCTAGCCAATTGATGTGGTACTCCTGCTCCCGTAGCGTCCAGGTGCCATGGCCCGAGAGATCGTCCAGGGTGGCTCCCCAGCCCTCGAGCAAGGAATCCGTGTCGATGGTGGCCTGCGGAGAGGGCGGCCGGAAGGGCTTGCCCGTCCGTAGGTTGCAATCTCTGGACCACCAAGTTAGGTGCAGGTGGAGAGATGGAGGAACGTCGAGCATCTCGGATTGAGAGCCATTCTCCTGGTCCCATGATGCCCGCAAAGTGTAGCTGAATCCTCCTCATCCTTAGTCTTCTGTGCAGAACGGTTAATAAGACCGCTGCCAGAAGACCCAGGAGATGTTGGTACCACCATGCCTAGGTAACCTCTCTGCTGAGGAAGTGGGTGGTGGCCCTCCTGATGGCTGAGATTTTGTACTCCGAAGGGAATACCTTCTCGGAGCATGTGTCCCAGATAAGGCCCAAGAATGTCACATTCTGTGTGGGCTGCAGCTGCAACGCCTTAAGATTGAGCGAGAAGCCCAGATCGCGCAGACTGTTCATAAGGGCATAGGAAGAGTGGTGAACTGCTTCCAGAGATGTAGTCCTGACAAGCCAGTCGTTGAGGTATGGGTAGATGTGGAGGCCCTGTGCTCTGAGGAGTGCCGCCACCGCATTCATGATTCTGGTAAAGACCCTGGGGGCCAAAATGAAGGACCTTGTATTGAAAAATGGGAGCCCATGATCCTGAACCATATGAAAGAACGATGGGGCTGCCAAATTGGGACGTGTAGGTAGGCGTCCTTCAGATCCAGGGAGCACATCCAGTCTCCCTTGTCCAATGTCTCCACTATAAAAGCTGGCGTAACCATCTAGAATATTTGCAGGGGTAAGGAGAGGTTAAGGGTGGAAAGGTTTAGCACAACTCTCGGGCCTGCCTGGTTCTTCTTCTGAATGACGAAAATCCTGGAGTAAAAGCTAAAGCCTCGCTGGGAGGCTGGGACTTCCTCCACTGCCTGGCTCACTACAAGCAAATGGATCTCTGTCAAAAGAGTTGCTGTCCCAACCTGTGGGAGGGGAGGGGTGGTGGCAGGAGAGGCTAAGGAAGGAGGTACCCCGTGTGGCTACTACAGATAGGATCCAGGGGTCCGCGAAATTCTGGTGCCAGAAATGTGCATGGAGAGCAAGCCTGCCCCCCCACCAGAGACACGTGGACCCGAAGGGTTGCGTCATGCCTTCTTTCCCTCGAAGGCTGTCGCTGAGGAGGGGGACTGGAAAAAGCCCTTAGCCCCCCCACCCCCTTTTGTTGCATACGCCGGTTCTGAGACGGCGAGCGGCCAGCTGCCTGGATCTGCGTTCCTGAAAGCTGCGGAACCCCCCCCGTACAGCTGTTCGTGAGCTGTTTTTCTTCTTGTCCAGCTCTTCGTCCGTAGAGGAGTGAAAGAGGGGCCCCCCCCTACTATGGGTTCCTGGACATCCGGGTTGAATTTTGTTGCCCGGAGCCAGGCTGTCCTCATGTCCATGGCAATAAAGATGGCCCGGCCTGGATGTGTCAATATGGGCCACTGTGGATTCCATGAGGTCATGCACCACCAGCTTAGCCTCGGCTAGCCCCGCCTTAAAGTGTGTTTGGCTCTGGGTGGGGAGTTCTGGGAGGAAGTCTGCAATTTCCTGCCATAATCTTTGGTTGGCAGCTGCCAGCATGGCATCAGCGTTGGCCTGACGCGGATGTAAAGAGGCGCTGGAATAGAGTTTGTCATATTCCTCAAAGATCTTCTCCTCCTTGACTAACAGCGCCGCAGAGGAGGCGGAGGACGACTGTGGCTTGTAGTATAGTGATGCCGCAGGGATCACCGAGGAGTGTGGCTGAGGATGGGCAGAAAGCAAGACTGTATCCCCCTCCATCTGCCTGTACTTGGCATCCAGGTGTCAATTGACCGGCTGAACTAAGTGGAGTTTGAGCCAACCCTTCTTGGCCAGGGAGAATACATCGGTCTGCATAGGAATCCCCGATTTGGCAGAGACGCGTTGTGTGAGGACTTCAACCAGAACCCCCTCTGCCGGCTGCTCGACCTTGGGCTGAGGAAGGCCCAGGTATTCCGGCAGACCAGCAAGACGTTTGTAGAAGGCCCTGACTGAGGATGACGTTTCTCGATCCTCCTCATATGTATCCTGCGGATCAAGAGGAGGAGAAGGAGGAGGAGCCGGAGGCTGGGGTACAGGGACCGTGGCCGGAGGCGGAGGTTGAGGAGTCGGCTGTGGAGCCGGAGGAGGCGCCTGCGCCGGGGGCGCCGATGGAGGCATCTGTGGTGCCACTAGCATGGCGGGAACTACTTCTCCTCAAAGACGCCATGTGGGAACGCCCAACCGAGGTGACTTCATGAGGCCGAGGAACCTCTCGACGAAAACCTCCTCAATTACTGAAGTGGTGGCAGGGGGTGCTGATGGGGTAGCAGGAGGCTGCTGAGACCGCTGTGTACCCTGTCCATCCGGAAGCAAAGGAAAGCTGCCCTGCGTATAAGAGGGGTAGACTGTAGGCCACGTACCTGGTTGAGGCCAGTCCCACCTTGACACTCGCTCTTCGCCGAATTCCTGGAATGGCATCAGACGAGCGTCTGTCTGGCGCAGCAGCTATTTTCTCGAGCTGCCTGCCATGTGCCTGCAACGTGTTGCTCAGCCCGCTGGGCCCAGCCTCCTCCAAGACTCTTGCATGGGGATCACAAGGCCTACCCTGCTCCTCGAGCCTATGCCCAGTAGGTGTGGCACCCTCGACCCAGGGGTTGGTAGATCTGCGTTTAGGCGCCCCCTCTGACGGATTTCTGGTATTAGGGCGTAGCCCCTCAGCCATGGAGCCGGTACAAGGGCAGAGCCCCTCGGGTGAAGACCCGGTAAAGTACCTGGGAAGGAGTCTCCCTTGTGGGGTGCAAAGGAGAATATCAGCCCTACCTTGGGCCTGGCTCTATGTTTCACAAAGTTCTTGAGGTCCTGTGGAGGAGACTTCTGGAAAAGCTCCCTCCACCTGGCTAGTTCTTCAGCGCTTTCAAGGACAGTGAGCCACACACTGAACAAGCTTGCCAACCGTGGTCTGGGCCAAGGCAAAGTAGGCAGAGGATGTGAGCGTCTGAAGTTAGGAATAGCCCGTTGCAGGCTGGACACCTGCTGAACCCTGTGGAAGTTGACATGCGCCGGGGAGGTGCGTGACGCCTGAGGAAATCTAATGGAAATAGGACAGGGGACCCACAGCAGACTACTAGTGCGGCCCATGAGGTAGCCGGAGAGCCGCAAGGGAGCCTGCAAATAGGAGGTACAGCACAGAGGGAACAGTTGGGCTATCACAGTGAACTATCGACTGAGAGCCTCCCCACCCTTGATCCTTCCCGGCAGGGGATTCGGAGGAGAGGCAGCACTGAAAGACAAGTGAGGGGAGCCTTATCCCCAATGGCCATCTCCGAAGCGTAGCATACCTGTAGCCAACCACTCCTGCGACTGCTGTGTGGGATGTTCACAGCCCTGGCCGGAAAACGATAATCCCACAGCGCCTTATCCACAACCCTGGTAACCCAATAGACCCCAGGTTAGTGGAGGGGTGGGGAATCTCTGTGTGAGAAGGCCTGGAGGGTCCGTAGCTGGAGGGCCTGCCTGAAAGACGCCAGAGCAAACCTTTCCAGAACTAACAGGGCTCCGAAAGGAGACCACCCTGACCGGGAGTCACTATGCAGTCTTTCGGCTTCACCTGGCACTCATTAAACGCAAGGGAATGTGTGATGGTTTATGGACACTTCAGGTATAAAAACCTGATCAGCGGGCCAGAAATTTCCAAAACTCCAAAGAAACCTAAACAAGAGACACTCCTAAAGGCACACAACATGGCCTAAAACAGTCACAGGTGCATGCAGATCGTTCAGAGCAACCTGAAGGTTTGGCCACGAAAGATGACCGAAGATTCCTCCTAAAAGAGGGACTAAACGAGGATATTAAGAGCAGTGCAGACGGCATAGCAAATAACGGACCCCGACAAATGTCTTGGCGACTAAGAAGCGATTGAAGAGGTTGAAAATGCCAAATATGAGCAAGCCATAGACCAATCTAAAAACAAACAGGTTGCTAATTCAGAAGAGCAAATGGAGCTCCTTATTGCAAAGCGGGAAGACACAGAACGACTCGTGCTAAAATTGCATTCGCCTGAGAGAGATACCAACTAAAATCCGGGATCAGGACTTTAAGTATACATCCAGGCTCTTTCGCCAGATCTTGGCAATCCCGCAAGATAGCAATATGATCTTGGACATAACCCATAAAGTACATAACAAATTCCAACAGAAGAGGGGTCTTCTCCTGGATGTGTCCAACTGAGGCAATTTATTGTAAACTAAAGAAGGAATAATGAAAGCAGCCAGGACACTCCAGCCCCATAACGTTTCGCAATGCTGAGATCCAAGTATTTCAAGACCCCTATCAAAGAACGTTGGTCAAGAGACGACTGAAGGCAGTTACCAGCATAGATACAGACCCCGAACCAGAAGAATGGATGGGGAGACACCAACATGCCCGAAGTCTGTTGCGGGACACTGAACAGTCGAAACAGGGAACGACAGCCAAGGGAGAGGAGACACACAAAGGGCTCAAAGAAACAGCCAGCGATGGAGGCCGCAATGGAAACCATCACCTGAACTGTAAAACAATAACTTCTCTTTAGTCAAACGGAGGACCTAAACCTGCCGAGCAATTTTTGAAGTTTTACTTAGCAATCACTTAAGAGGGCAATAGTGTTGTATTAGAATTAAGGTATGGAAGGGGGAAAATGAGTGGGCCCGAGTGCGCTCGAGATTACATCCCTGAATTGTGGTGAAGGAAATGCACAGCATTATTCATCCAATGATTATAGGTCCATCATGGTTGGATCCTCGCTGCCTGGTTAAGAAAACTGTTTTTACTTTAAGTTTCTTTGACAGCCCTATATTTTGTCACCCTTTTCTTTCAAGGTCTGGTGCACCTACTTGAGTTCGGGCAAGAATTGGGAGGGGGAAATCACAGTTTCCCGACTGCCCCAGCGATGGGGGATGTATCCAATGGGCAGAGAGTTGTGATACTTAATGTTAGAAGCCTCAACTCAATCATTAAGCACAAGGTGTTACTATTGAGGCTCCAAACTATGAAGCCATCATTATATTTCTTCAAGAAACACACTTGCTCCTAAAGCACCATGGGAGGCTTCTCAACAAGCAATTTAACATTCAATACCATATGTCCAGTGGGATGGGGAGAAGATGGGTGGCCATTCTCTTTGCGGATGAAACCCCTTTCAGAAATTGACTGTTGGGACCCAGGTGGCAGAAAACAGATGATTAAGGCGACTCTAGTTCCCTTTGCAATTGTCTCATCTATTTAGGGGCCCATAAGGATCCCTCTCAGATGTAGATATTAGAACCTGAAAGCTTCCCTATATTCAAATCTTCCAGCTGCAGTAGCAATTTAAATGCACCTCCTTTCCAGAGTTGCCCTATTCTCTGTAGCCCAGCCACAAACCATCTCTGGAACCGCAGTGGCTCTACAATATTGTTACGAATGGGGGAGGCCCACATAGTGAGGTTAGCGTGGTTACTGCTCTTCCATATTTTACACATTCGACCGAGTATGGCATGGTTTCTGATCCTTTCGGAGAGGTGGCTTGAGCGGGACCCAGAAACATGCTGTGACTGTCACAGAAGTCATCAGGTGGTTTTCCAGGTAAACCCACTGTTTATCCTCATCAAGAATTAATAAGTGGGCTATCAAGACTCAATTGGGAAGCCTTAAAATATATGTCTATGCTCAGAAGTCCCACTCTTCCATTGTCTTTGGGCAGTAGTAGGTATTATACACGATTCTCTGTCCTTCACTCTGCTAGAGAACATCATAGTATCCTGCATTTCCTCTCTGGTACAAGTATTCTCTTTTTGTTTGTAGGGCTAGCAGTTCGAGATTCAGCATCATCGCATTCAGACGTCCCAATCCAGGACAGTGAGTTTCAACCGTAAGCTTAAATCCTCACAGTTTTGTTCAAGAGCAGCAAGTAATTCGCATCATAACGTTTTAGTCAAGTGGACCCTTAGATTTAGTTTCGTTCTGTGCAGGCCTAATGGTACCTCGTCCAAATCTTCCCAATTCTCATCTCCCATAGGGGAATGGGATCCTCTTTTGTGCATTTATTTGGAAGCCAGAGAGAGCCCCATACTGGTCTATGTCCTTAAGCGTTTCTGGTGTAGAAACCATGGAATCCACAAGATATAATAGAATGTGGTCCACAAGAAGCCCCAATCGGAAATCTCATCCACCCACCCGGATGTCCTTAATACCTGGATTCTTTCCGATAGATGCCGGCAGTGGTTCAAGAGTCAATACAAATAGGGGTGAAATCAGACAGCTTTGTCTTGCACCCGTTTCTAGTTTAAACTGGTCCGATTTCTTCCCATTTACCAACACCTGCACCATGGAGCTGGAATATAGTGCACCTATTGCCCATAACATACAATCTCTGAAGTGGAGGTTTGCCAGGACTGTCATCTAGACCCAGTTAACTTGGTCAAAGGCCTTCTCTGTGTCATCAGATAGAAAACGTGGGTGTGTCATCTGATAGAAAACGTGGGTCCTCCCTCCCATCCCTCAATGAGTCCATAAGGTTACATGTGTTCTGAACTTCGAATTCTGCACGTCTACCTAGAACAAATTCCACCTGGTATGAGTCCACCAGGCCCGGTAGCAAACTCTCTAATCTGGAGGTCAGCGCCAGAGCTAGTATGTTTTTGCATCCACATTTAAGAGTGATATCACATTTATTCCTAAAGGTGGGAGGGATGCTCTAAACTGGACATAAGGGCATGTAGAAAGTACGACAGGATGCCCGCTTCCCTCCAGGATTACCGCCAGCCATGTCTACTCGGGTGTATGCCATCTTCCCCTCTAGACCCTCATTTTGTTTATTATTTTGGTTGACTATCAACAAGCATTTCACAAATATGAATTCTTACAAGAGATAATAAATGCATCAGAATACAAACATCAAAATATGCATAATCATTTCGAAAACATAAGCTACTTAACATTTGAGAGGAAGAAATTTGAAAAGATCACAAATGAAGTGCTTTCTAATTCATTCAACTCATACCTCAAAATAGTATCACCAATCTATTGGATTGCTGAGCTGGTTGGCCTTGAATTACAAAAGTTTACAAATATATCTTACTATTTAGATACAAAAAGTAGGGATCAATTTAATGGTGTACGATTACCATACAGCAATCTTGACCAAAAGGATTCTACAACCTACGAAGCACCAACCATTTCAAGAAATGGATCGTTCAAGACTCCAAAGGCTGGACAAGAGGTGACAAAGTGTTTCATATTTTCGCAGCAAATGAGAGTCTTAAAGTCTACACTTTCTCTCTGATCTAGTCAAGATAAGTACAATATTACAACGGAATCTTGTCTAATCAATTTGGGATGAAAATCTACCATCTATTTGTGATAAAAACCCTAGCACCACAATTGGCATATTCTTTATATAGTGGCAAGTGGAAACTAATTTCATTGTTACACCAACAGTCCCTTTCACATATCTATAATGTTCATTAGGGTTAGTCACGAGATAAACACTTCCATAACCAATTTCTTCCAAAATGCAGTCTGTTTTTGCAAGCTTATTCAGAGCTGGAATTATCTCAAATAAGAAGCTATATAGGGAGGAGCTAAAAGGCACACACAAATACATATTTATTTCCAAAGAACACTGGGCCCTAATGCGAGAAGACTCAATTAATGACTGAGAAATTAATAGTTACTCACTGTAGTGACTAACGTACTCTTAGTCCATAGTCCCCTTACTGTATGGGCGTCCCTTCCAAGGGACAGGAGACAGAACCTTTTCAGCAGAAAAAAACCTTCTCCTTTAAATTTAGGGGCCCGCTGGGGTGCGTCCCAGGGAGCATGGGCTGCCCCGACTCTGCCCTCCGGCGCCACACCTTAGTCCCCATTGACGCATTGACAATAGATTCAACATTGCCTAATGACACCAGTATTATTAGGGGGAGGTTGGTGGGACGTATGTAGGAAAGGGGACTATGGACTAAGTACGTTAGTCACTACGGTGAGTAACTTATAATTATTCTTACGTCCCGTCCTTTCCTCCATACTGTATGGGCGACTACAACTGAATGTATCCCTAGGGTGGAAAGGAGACCCCCCCCCACCCCCCTTAAGCAAATCGGTTCCTGAGAACTGCCTCTCAGAAGGCCGCATCAGAACTAGAGCCGGCACCCAAACATTAATGCTTACAGAAAGCCGAGGGAGATGCCCAAGTGGCCGCCCTGCTTATGATTTACCAAGAGAAATGGTGCTGGAATGCAAAGGCCATTGCCTTGGCCCTGACTGTGTGGGCAGGCATGTTGGCCGGAAGTGGCTTGTGCTGGCCCTCATACGCTTCTTTGATGGCAGAGACCATCCAGCAGGATATGGAATCCTTAAAGGCCCGATAGCCTGGTCTTCAGCCTCTGAAAGTGACAAATAGGGCGCCCGACTTATGGAAGCCCTTGGTCCTGTCCAAGTAGAATTTTAGGGCACGCCTGACATCCAGGCAGTGCAGCACCCTCTGTGCTTCATCCTTGGGATCGGGAAAAACGTAGGAAGGACAGTTTCCTCATTCAAGTGGAAAGAAGACAGAACCTTGGGCAGAAATGCCGGGTGCGTCCGCATGACTACCTTGTCCTTGTGAAAGGCGATTTATGGTTCAGAGGCGACCAGCGCCTGGATCTCGCCGACTCTGCGAGCCGAGGTAAGGCCAACTAGTAAGGCCGTCTTGATGGTGACCAGCCTGAGGTCCACCAACGCCATTGGCTTGAATGGTTAGTGCGCCAGGGCGCCCCAAGACTATGTTAAGGTTCCACACAGGGTGCGGTCTCTTGACGGGCGGGTCGAGCCTAGCGAGCCTCATCAGATGTTTGACTATAGGGTTGGAGGAGGAGAAAATGCCCTCCTCGAGTTCCTGTAAGACCCAATGGCTGCAAGGTATGTGCGGCAGGCGTCCACCTGCACGCCTGAATGAGCGAGGTGCGCCGAAAAGGAGAGCACATTGTCCAAAGTGCACACCAAGGGGTCGATAACCTTGGAGTCTGCCCAGTGGCAGAATCTGGTCCATTTGCTTGTGTACTGGGCCCTGGTGGCTTTGCTCCTGGCACCCTGTATGATCTCCTGGCGCCCTGTGTGATGTCCAGGTTAGCTTGTGAGAGGCTAAGATTCCGAAGCGTTACCTGCTCAGGTACCACGCTGTGAGGGCGAGTTTCCTTGGGGCAGGGTGGATGACTCTACCCCCTGCTGCGCCAAAAGATGTGCTGGGCCCGTCTGAAGCTGAATTGGGGGCACCTCCAAGAGGCTGATAAGCTCCGAAAACCATGGCCTGGCCAGCCACCATGGGGCTATCAGAATCATGCGGCGTCGGCGAGACTCCTTGATCTTGCAAATTACCCTGTGGATCAGGTGAGTGGGCGGAAAGGCGTAGGCGTTCATGCCTGTCCACTGGAGGTGAAATGTGTTGTCCAGCGAGCCGGGGCCCTGACCTTGACAGGATGCGAACTGGGCAAACTTCTTCTTGTGCCAGGTGGCAAAGAGATCCACATCGGGGTGACCCCACCTGCTGAAGATCTCCCGCAGAACGAGGTTGTTTAGCTACCACTCGTAATTGTCCAATCCCAGCCTACTTAGCCTGTCCGCTTCCAGGTTGGATTCCCTGGGAGGTGGACTGCCGTGAGGTAAATGTCATTTTCTAGGGCCCACTCTGATAGCCAGCCTGCACAGAGCAGGGGATCCGGTGCCTCCCTGCTTGTTGACGTAGCACATGCTGGTCAAGTTGTCTGTATGAGGACAACCTTGCCCTTGAGAAGCGGTAGGAATGCTCCAAGTGCTAGCCAGATGGCATTCAGATCCAACCAATTGATGTGGTATTCCTGCTCCTGTCGAGTCCAGATGCCGTGGACTGAGAGGCCGTCGAGGGTGGCTCCCCAGCCCTCGAGCGAGTAGTCTGGTGATGGTGGCCTGCGGGGAGAGCGGCCGAAAGTGCTTGCCCATCCGTAGGTTGCAGTCCCTGGACCACCATGTTCGGTCCTGGTGGAGAGATGGAGGGACATTGATCATCTCCGAGAGCCCCTCTCCTGGTTCCATGAGGCCGCAAAGTGCAGCTGAATCCTCCTCATCCTTCCCATGGTGCGCGTAACGGCTAATAGGATCTCTGCAAGTAGACGCAGGAGATGTTGGTACCACCATGCCAAGGTCACGTCTCTGCTGAGGAAGTGAGCAGTGGCCGACTTGTTGGCCGAGATTTTGTCCTCCAACGGGAAGACCTTCTCGGAGCACATGTCCCAGATGAGGCACAGGAAGGTCAGAGTCTGCGTGGGTTGCAGCTGTGACTTCTTGAGATTGAGCGAGAAGCCCAGATTGTGTAGTGTGTTCATAAGGGCATGGGAAGAGTGGTGAACCGGTTCCGGAGATGTAACCCCGACGAGCCAGTCATCAAGGTATGGGTAGATGTGGAGAACCTGCGCTCTGAGGGACGCCACAGCATTCATGAGTCTGGTAAAGACCCTGGGGGCAGAGTGGGGGCCAAAAGGAAGGACTTTGTATTGAAAATGGTAGCCCATGATCCTGAACTGTAGGAAAGAATGATTGGGCTGCCAAATAGGGACGTGTAGGTATGCGTCCTTCAGATCTAGAGGGCACATCCAGTCTCACTTATCCAATGTCTCTGCTATAAAAGCTGACATAACCATATTGAATTTTTGCAGGGGTAAGGAGAGGTTGAGGATGGAAAGGTCCACCACAACTCTCGGGCCCGTCTGGTTCTTCTGAATGACGAAAATGCTGGAGTAAAAGTCAAAGCCTCGCTGGGAGGCTGGGTCTTCCTCCACTGCCTTGCTCTCTACGAGCAACTGGATCTCCGCCAAAAGAGTTGCTGTCCCTACCTGTGGGCAGGAGGGGAGGAGGGAGGAGAGGCTGGGATAGGAAGACGGTACCCCATGGATACTACAGAGAGGATCCAGGGGTCCGCAAAATTCTGGCGCCAGAACTGTGTATGGACAGCAAGGCTGCACCCCACCGGAGACAGGTGGACCCGAAGGGGCGTGTCATGCCTTCTTTCCCTCGGAGGCTGTCGCTGAGGAGGGAGACTGGAAAAAGCCCTTGCTCCCCCTCCCCTTTTTGTTGCTTGTGCCGGCTCTGAGACAGGGAGCGTTCCGGCTGCCTGGATCTGCGTTCCGGGAAGCTGCGGAACCCTTCATATGTACGACCCTTTTGAATTTTTTTTGCCCGGAGCCAGGCTGTTCTTCTCATGTCCGTAGCAATACAGATTGCATGGCCTGAGGTGTCGATTCGAGCCACTGTGGGTTCCATGAGGTCATGCGCCACCAGCTTGGCTTCCGCTAGCCCCGCCTTAAAGCGTGGTTGGCTGTGGGTGGGGAGTTCTGGGAGGAAGTCAATCTCCCACCATAATCTCTGTAAAGACTGGAGGGGGTGTATGTACTCCTGTTCTATATAAAAGGCAAAGGAGAGGCACCAAGGACCCCAGCCAAGAGTCTCTATTATTGGTATCGTGGTCGGGCAATCAAGGCCTAGCTTCTCAGGAGGTGATGCGGGCTGGTTCTTAAGTTCAGTGTAGTCCCCACGCACCCACAAAGGAATGATAACTCACTTTGTACTCGGTCATCTATAATTGCAAATCTATACAGTTCTACGTGGTACCACAATTACTATTCGATCTCTTTAAAATGCATCAACTGTACGGTTAAATGTCACAAAGCAGTTTGTAAAGGAAACCAACAATGCATAGAAGAGGAAAGCAGATGGTTAGAACAATTGGCAGAATACTGGCCCCGTTTACCTAGACAGTTCTGTGTGGAGATCCCCCCCACCTGGGCAACCTGTACAATAAAGATTTATCACAAGCCCAGTCCATATATTGTTCACAAGAGTGTTTCCAATAGTTCAGCAACCCGAAAGTACCTGGCGGCGTTGCGTTCGTCAGGAAATCTACGTCCCTTCTTGAGTGCCCTCCCTTTAAGGCAGGAGTCACGGGTCGAACGTCCGTCAAAGAACAGGGTGAACTACGGCGGTGAAGTGGCAGCTTCTTTCCTACCGGTGCTAGTCAACGGGGAACCGTAAACTTCCTGCAAGGAAAAGGCATGCGGGTCATGTCGATAGTTCTGGACAGCAAAGAGTTTGAAGAACTGTGGCCCAAAAAGGGTGCCGAGTCGTTGGCGTCTGTGGTCTTTGGGTGGTGGGAAATCCACCGGCAGATGCTCCTAGGCACGCCGACGGCCTGGCCTTCTCCAGAGGGATAAGGCGGGCGGCAGTGCGGACGAGCGTGTGTGAATCGAAAGTTCTTAGGCAAGGAGAGCACTGCGGCTCTGGTCAGCAACGGCAGTCGTCGACGATGGCGGACTTCAGTCCGGGCGCTTCTCTTTGGGATTCCATGGCAGTCCCAGTCAGCAGCCTTTCGTAGGTCTGTCTATCAAGGAGCTTTGGCAAAGATCAGCAGATGCACGATGGTCCCTCGTAGCTCGGGAAGAGGGGGCCTTACCAGGTCCTCTCTGGGTCAGTTCTCAGTGAGAGCAGCTTTCAGACTGGTGAAGAAGAGCAACAGCAATTCTTCCTGCAGGGCTTCAAGGTCAAGCTTCAGTTTCACTCCAGTTACTCGTAGTCGAACTTCAGCTTCTGAACACGATTCCTAGCAGTGAGAGGTCCCCAGATATACTGTTGATCTCCCATTCATTCTGCTGGGTCACACTCAGGCAGCCAATCACTTCGAAGGGCATTCAGCAGTCAGCCAATCAGGCACACGGTGCATTCAGGCCATTCTTCGCCATAAAGACACTTACAACATAGAATGTGGATTCGGACAAGTACCACGCCATTCAACACTACACCTGCATTCTTACCAGTTTCGAGCAGGGTTGTCTCAGTCATTTTGTCAAACATCAGATACCAGACATCCACAAAAAGAAGTGTAGATTAGTCACACACTCCATTCACCTAGGTCCCACCCACAGGTGTACCCAGAACATACGGTTGTTGGGAAGGCTCCAGCCAGTCTGGTCGGCACTTCCACACACTACCATATATGGAATTTCCACCCAACAGCCAGTCTGGGCTTCCCTTGACTTCAGGAAGATCAAGGTAACAGGCGATGGAAGGCAAGAGGCCACGGGGGCCATCTTGTCTCCATCAGTAATCTACCAATTCCAATGACAGGTCCTGGGCATCCCAAAATGGAGGACACTCAGGACACCAGTCAATTCAGCACGGAGCTGCCACCAGCCCGTACCCTGCTCTGTGGGCCACCCACAGGTGCCCAAAAACATACACTAGGGGCAGTGTTGTACCCCCCAACCCAGGGGCGCCATAAGAATATCCCATGGCCTGTACACCAAACCAAAAGAGCTGCACCGCCAGGAGTCCCACATGAAATCCTGCGTGGAAAACACAACAGAACACACAATAAAAAGCAGTAAAGGACAAGGATACGGAGGCCCTGTCCCTCCGATGCATTTCTAGCATCACATTCTCTGGTTGGCGGCAGCCAGCATGGCATCGGCGTTGGCTTGACAGATGTAAAGAGGCGTTGGAATAGCTTCTTGCCATATGCCTCCAAGATTTTCTCCTTGCCTAGCAGCGCCACAGAGGAAGAGGCCGAGGACGACTGAGGCTTGGAGTATAGTGATGCTGCAGCGATCACCAAAGAGTGTTTGCCGACCGTGGTCTGGGCCAGAGCAACGTATGCAGAGGGCATGGGGGTCTGAAGTTGGGAAGAGCCCGTTGCAGGATGGACACCTGCTAAACCCTGTAGAAGTCGACATGCGCCTGGGAGGAGCGCAACGCTTGAGGGCCGAGTACCTGAATCATAGAAAAGACAAAAGAGAAGAAGTATCCGTGACTGGAATTATAAGCCAAAGCCAAACCCAGGAGCAGTGGTGAATTCAACCCGTTCCCGTTGACGCAGAAAAGGGGACTGAGGTGCGGCACCGGATGGCGGAGTCAGGGCAGCACATGCTCCCTGGGCCCCACCCCCACACGCCTCTAAATTTAAAGGGGAAGTAGGTTTTTTTCTGGTGAAAAAAGTTCTGTCTCCCATCCCTTGGAAGGGACGCCCATACAGTATGGAGGAAAGGGGGCGGGCCTAAGAGTAGTAATGCTTACAGAAAGCCAAAGGGGTGGCCCAAGTGGCCGCCCTGCCACAAACCTGCCGTTGGAATGCAATGGCCGTGGCCTTGGCTCCGACAGCATGGGCGTGCATGTTAGCCGGCAGCAGCTTGTGCTGCCCCTCGTAGTCCTCCTTGAAGGC
Source organism: Ambystoma mexicanum (assembly GCF_040938575.1). NCBI lineage: Eukaryota > Metazoa > Chordata > Amphibia > Caudata > Ambystomatidae > Ambystoma > Ambystoma mexicanum. The sequence continues at coordinate 648,651,868 of NC_090923.1, forward strand.
CGAAACCATCCACCATACAATAGAGGCCTTGGATGCTTGATTTATTTTAAAATTTATTTATTGGCATTTGTGGTTATATGCATTGCACATTTTCATTGGTCAGGTCCTTAACTCAGGTTGACTGACTTACTTGCAGGTAACATGCCATTATATTCAAAAAGGCTAACAACATTAATACAACAAAAGAACATTAACTGTCTCCTTATGGGGGGTAGCTGGAGGTTAGTCCGTCCTTGGAGGGGGGGGGGGGGTGAGCGGTTGGCCCGGCTTTTGGCCTTGGATGCTTGATACCTGGGCCTGGATCCCCCAAAGGTGAACAGTGCATCCGACTTGCGGAAGCCCTTGTCCTGTCCAGATAGAATTTCAGAGCATGCCTGACATCCAGACAGTGCAAGACTGAGCCTCATCCTTGGGGTCAACAAATAACATACCATTTCCTTGTTTAGTTGGAAAGCGCAGGGTACCTTAGGTAGGAACGCAGTGTGAGCCCGCAGGACCACCTTATCCCCGTGAAAAGTGGTATAGGGTTCTGAGGCCACCAGAGACTTGATCTCGCTGACTCTGCGAGCAGAGGTGAAGACCGCTAACTAAGCTGTTTTAATAGTGACCAGCCTGATGTCTACGGACACCAATGGCTCGAAGGGTTTGTGTGCCAAGGCACCCAACACCACGTTGAGGTCCCACACGGGGTGTGGCCTCTTGATAGGCAGTAGAGCCTGGACAGGTCCGCCAAATGTTTCCTGACTATCGGGTTGGAAGAGAAGACTTACTCTGAATTTCTGTAGGCTCCTATGGCTGCCGGATAGGTGCGGCATCTTTCCACCTGTACACCCTCAGTGCGCACGGTGTGCCGTGAAGGGGAGCACATCATCCAGCGTGCACATAAGGGGGTTGATCTCCATAGAGTCTGCCCAATGACAGAACCTAGTCCATTTACTCTTGTATTGGCTCCTGGTAGCCTTGCTCCTGGCGCCCTGAACGATCTCCAGGTTAGCCTGCGAAAGGCTCAGGTGCTTGAGGGTTACCTACTCAGGAACCATGAGGCAAGGGCCAACTTCTGTGGGGCGGGGTGGATGACCCTGCCCCCCCCCCCCATCCCTTGCTGGGACAGGAGATGGGCTGTCCCCCATCGGAAGGTGAATGGGCGGTCTGTCTGTGAGGCTGAGCAGTTTTGAGAACCACAGTCTCGCCAGCCACCATGGAGCTATCAGAACGATGCTGAGGTGGCAAGATTCCTTTATCTTGCGGATCACCCTGTGGACCAGTTGTGTGGGAGGGAAGGCATAGGCTATCGTGCCGTCCCACCGTACCTGTAATGTGTCGCCCAGGGAGCCGGGGCCCTGCTCCTGCCAGGACGCAAACTGTTGGCACTTCCTGTTCTTCCAGGAGGCAAACAGATCCACTTGAGGATGCCCCCATCTGCTGAAGATCTCCAGCAGCACCTGGTCATTCAATTGCCATTCGTAATTGTTCGCTCCCAGTCTGCTGAGCCTGTCCGCTTCCAAGTTGGCCTACCCTGGGAGCAGGACGGCCGTGAGGTAGATTTTCTCCATGGCAGATTCCCACATGCTGACCGCTAGGCTGCACAGTGGCGGGGACCTGGTACACCCCTGCTTGTTGACATAGTACATGCTGGTAGAGTTGTCGGTCTGGATGAGGATGGACTTGCCCCCAATGAGCAGAAGGAAAACTCAGAGCTAACCAGATGGCCCGGAGCACCAGCCAGTTGATGCGAGACTCGTGCTGGGTCCAGACTCCGTTGACACAGTGGCTGCCCAGAGAGGCCCCTGAGCCTTCCAGGGAGGAGTCCGAAGTGATGTGACCTGTGGGGCCAGCTGCCGGAAGGGCTTGCCCGTCCAGAGGTTGCAGTCCCTGGACCACCATGTGCGGTCTGAGTGGAGAGAAGGAGGGATGCTGACCGACTGCTTGGGAGCCCTTCTGATTCCATAAGGCTGCCAAGTGCAGCTGTAATCTCCTCCTAAGTCTGGTGTGGGGAACGGCCAGTAGGAACGCTGCCATGATACGCGGCAACTGAGACTTCTTGAGGTTGATCGTAAACCCAGGTCGTGGAGTGTGTCCATAAGTGCGGAGGAAGTATGGATAACCACCACCGGAGATCTCGCCCTGACAAGCCAGACGGCCAGGCACCGGTAGACATAGTGGCTCTGGGCCCTGAGGAGGGCTGCCACCGCATTCATGAGCATGGTAAATACCCTGGGGTCTGAGGCCAAAGGGTAGCAACTTATATTGTAAATGGCAACCCATGATCCTGAAGCGCAGGAAGGAGCGATGTGGTTGCCAAATTGTGACGTGTAGATAAGCAACCTTCAGATCTAGGGAGCACATCCAGTCTCCCTTGTCTAGTGTCTCTGCAATGAGTGCTGGCGTAACCTTCTTGAATTTCTGAAGAGGTAGGGAGAGGTTGAGGGTGGATAGGTCCAACACAACTCTCAGGCCAGCCAGGTTCTTCTTCTGCATGGCGAAAATCCTTGAATAGAAGCCCAATCCACTCTGGGAGGCAGGCACTTCTTCCATTGCCAGGCTCTCGACGAGCGACTGAATTTCTGCCAATAGAGTTGCCGTCCCAATCTGAGGGAGTGGAGGGGAGGAGAGGAGAGGAGGGGGAGGGACCGGTAGGCGGTACCCAAAGGATACTACAGAGGATCCAGGGGTCCAAAAATTTCTGGTGTCAAAATTGCATGTGAAAGGCAAACCTGCCCCCAACTGGAGACACGTGGACCCAAAGGGAGTCATGCTTTCATTCCCTCAGAGGCTGTTGCGGAGGAGAGAGACTGGAAAAAGCCCATGTACCCCCCCCCCCCACCCCACCTTTAGTTTTTTTGCGCCGGTGCTGACTCAAAGCGGTCAGGTTGCCTCGACCTCTGCTCCTGGAAGCCCTGGATCCTGCCGAATGCCTGCCCCCCGTCGGAGCGTTGATGCAACGGAGTGTACGACTTGGGTGTGGCCTTCGTTAGGATAAAGACTTCGCAGTTTGCGAGCTGTTCTTTTTATCCAATTCCTCATCTGTGGTAGAGTGAAAAAGTTCACTACCCTCGAACGGGAGGTCAAATATGCGTTCCTGGACATCAGGGTTAAACTTTGTAGCCTCAAGCCAGGCAGTCCTTCTCATGTCTGTGGCTATGCATATGGATCGGCCAGAGTTATCTAAGCGGGCCACGGTGGACTCCATGATGTCCTGCGCTACCAACTTGGCTTCTCCTAGACCCGCCTTGAAGCGTGCTTGGCTCTGCACAGGAAGTTCTGGAAGGAAGTCTATTTCCTGCCAAAGCCTCTCGTTAACGGCTGCCTGCATGGCATCCCTGTTGGATTGACGCAGGTTCAGCGAGGCGCTGGAGTACACCTTGTTCCCGTACGCCTCCAATATCGTTGTCTCCTTGCCTAGCAGCGCTGAGGACGAGGTGGCCGAGGACTGAGGCTTAGAGTAGAGTGACGCCGTAGCAATCACTGAAGAGTGCAGTTGAGGGTACGCGAAAGTGGAATCCCCCCATCCGTCTCAGCATCGAGGCGCTGATTGATAGTTGGGCCCAGTGTGGCTTGAGCCACCCTTGGCCAAGGCAACGATATCTTTCTGCATCGGGATACCCGTTCTGCTAAGGGGGGTCGTAGGGTGAGCACCTCTGCCAAAACACCCTAGTTGGGCTGCTCGACCTCTGGTTGAGGAAGGCCCAAATATTCTGGCAAACCTCCAAGCCGGTCGTGGAAGGCCTTTGCTGACAACGGCATGTCAGAATCCTCCTCCTCGTCTGTGTCCTCGGTGTGGAGACCAGAGCCGGAGGCTGGTGTGGAACTGCCTGTACTGTGAGAGGCAGGGGAGCCGGAATCGAAGGACCCAGCAGGGCCAGCGGTGGCTGCGCTGGGGCTTGTGGTGTCAGAGCCATAGGAGTAATGACTATGGGCGCCAGTGGTGTGACAGGAAGGAGCAATTCCCTGACTGCATCCAGCAGGATGGTCCCCATCTGAGGGGTTCACATCAGCGCCAGGAACCTTTTCGAAGAACCAGTCTTCGGAGGCCAACGAGGTGGCAGGTGATAATGACGGAGTGACTGGAGGCTGCTGGGGCCGGAGCGCACTGTCACGGTTGCAGGGGGAAACTGCGCTGCACTGCTGATGGATCAACTGTAAGCCACGTACCTGCTTGACACCAGTCACACCTTGAAACTCATTCTCCCGCCTGCTCCATTCCTAGGAGTGGCATCAGACTAGCGGCCATGTTGTCTGGCACGGCGGCCATTTTGTCGAGCTGGGTACCACAGTCATGGTGCTTGGCTCCCTGGGCCCAGCCTCCCCCAAGACTCTTGGCAGTGGAGCATGAGACCTACCCTGCACCTCAGGCCAGGGCCTGGAAGACATATTGCCCTCGGCAGTGTCGCCGGTAGTGTTGCATGCAGGTATCCCCTCAGACATTAGGCTGGTACTAGGGCTTTGCCCCTCGGGTGTACACCCGGTAAAAGAACCGTGCAATCCTTCAGCACTGCTTCCTGAAGGATTTAGTGAGCCCCCTCGGCCGTGAGGCCGGTAGCTGGACTATGTGCTGGTGTGTTCCTCCCGCTCGGGCGCTTCCTTGGGAAGGAGTCGCCCTTACCGGGTGCGATGGAAAACAGCGGCCCTCTCTTGGGCCTCGATCTCTGTTTGATGAAGTCCATTAAGTCCTCTGGAAGCAACTTTTCCAAGAGCTCCCTCCACCTAGCTAGCCTGTTCTTCAGTACGCGTGGAGTCAGTGTGTCGTACGCGGTACAACCTTCCCAGCTGTGGTCAAGGTCAAAGCAGCAGTGGCAAAGAGCATGGGGGGGGGGGGTTGGACGTAGGAAAGAGTCCCTCGCAGGCTGGACACCAAGCCGGCCTGCGCCGGGGAGGAGCGTGGCGCCGGAGGACCAAGTACCTGATCGACAAAAAGATAGTATCTGGGGGAGAGCGCATGGAATTACATGGCCGAAGGCAAACCCAGGAGCGCTGGTGAAATCGGCCTGTTGCCATCAACGCGGATAAGGGAACTGAAGAGTGGTGCCGGTGGACGAAGTCAGGGGAGCACATGCTCCCAGGACCGTGCCCCTGAACGCCTCTAAATTTAAAGGGGAAGAAGGTTTTTCTGGTGAAAAAGGTTCCGTCTCCCATCCCTAGCGAGGGACACCCATGCAGTATGGAGGACAGGGGAAAAGGATGTAAAAGTGAACAGTTAGGAAGGAGTAGATTTCCAGATCTTATCTTCCAGCATGCCAAAGTCCTCCAAAACTACATCAAGGCCATAGGCAAGGGCTGAGATGATTTTCACTTAAATCTCTACAAAATGTATAATAGATATGTTTCAATTAGGCAGTATTAGATTTGGCTTTTACCTTAAGCCTATGAATGTTTTCCTTGAGGTTGAGTTGATTAAATTAAAAACATAAGTACAGCTAGCTACACTAGCTCTACTGTCGCAGCCCAATTCATGACTTTTGGGGACAGCTAGCTACACTAGCTCTACTGTCGCAGCCCAATTCATGACTTTTGGGGACCTACGTTAGGAAAAACTAATTTTAGAATTTTTGGCATTTACTGTTAAATTATTTCTCTCGGCGTGAGCAGAAAAGGCAGCCAACTTCCTCTGAAGCCCTAAGGGTGTTAAGTCAAATAGTAACAAGGCGCCTGCAAAAGCCATCCAATGCAGATGGCAAGACCCAAGTTTTACCGGAAGTCAGTTCACATTTGCCCATATAGCATATTGTCCAAAAAGGTATAAATTAAAAAGAATCGTAGCAAGAAAGTATCCTTGCCAGAAACCAACCATCATATGAAAGGCGTCCGACAGGACACCATTCTGCGTAAGCCCAATCCGCATTTTTTGTATTGCAATATAGTCAGGGCTCAAGATTTTAGACCATAACATTTCCATATTGACTGTCAAATGCGCTTGAGTGATCCATGCTAGCAATATAAACAGTCATCCCAAAATAACTTGGGCTACATGCATGAATCAAAGACAAAGACATTTAATGACATTCCCATGTGACAATCTGAAATGTAGTCACTTGCCCAGATTTCTTAACACTCCTGAATTTGTTGTAAAGCAAAGATTTGAAAAGGGGGGAAATCTTGTATATCTTTCAGGTGATTAGTGGGTTTGGCACGTCCCCCGTTTTGAGATCTGGGATAATATCGGCTGTTTGGCTCAGGCGGTCAGCCCATAATTCAGGATTAGGTTTGATAGTAACTAGAGCCATCATATCCAGGCTCAATGCTCTTGAATTCGTACAGGTGTCTGATAGCTTCTTACCAAACCTCTTCATATGGGTAAGGACTTTCTGGTAATAGCATAATTGGCAGAACGCTGGAACGGTGAAGCATACATTTGCATAAAATGGGAAATCCAAGTAGCCCCATCAAGAGTACTGGCATCCAGAGTGTTCTGAGTGCCATTATCATTCAAAATGGACCAAAATGTATAAGTGTAGCTACCAGACAAAAATAAAAGATCTGGCTATCTTTGATGCTCATCCAGATTGTTAGCCAATTTGGATAATGTTAGCACACTTTTTGCTTTTGAGCTAAATATCTTTAAGAGTCACTCGTGTACTCTATGAGCAACGCTCCAAGGTAAGCACTCTTTGCTCTTTTAGCAGTCATATTTATATCAAACGCATGACTATGGAGGAGCAGAACTAGCAAGACACCATTTCATAATGAGAGAAAGTAAACATTCTTTCACAGTTGCAATGTTTCAATAGTAAAAAAAATCATTTATAGTCCATCAATTGTCAGAAGGTAACGTTTTACTAGCAAAATGTCTAAAACTGGTTTAAGATGAACAAGTTACAAGGAATTCCATTACCTACTTTATCTATGGAAAAGAAAATGTCATGTGATCGATCCATCCTAGAAACTAGAAACTCAACCTCTATTTTGCATCTCAGGTATGCATGATCACAACTCAATAAAAGTAATCGTTAGAGGGGGTAAAGTCTCAAAATGCACAGGGGAAAGAAATACATCATCTATCAAGTAACAGTATGGACCCCTACTCCAAGACCCACAGTGAACTGGTAAACTATGAACCTCTGGTTCAACTAAGACCCCAACAATACATAAGGTTGATCCATATTTGCCCTCTTTTGTTACTAGCCTTAATATCTGCCTTACCTTGTTCCTTTTCTTATAAGATGGGGCAAGTTCCACTTTAGGTGCAATTTAATCACCTGCTATTACAATAACATTAATGTGGCCACTGTTGAACCAGGCACTGACAATATTGTGCAATTCTGTAATTGGACTCATGTGAGTATTGTTATCAACATTCCAATACACAATAACCAAGAGCTCCAATACTCCATTGGCCCCATTAGAGATACATTTAACTGCTAGGTGGCCCCCACTTTTAGGTCACCAAAGTTTCTTCAGAAAGGCCCAGGTATATATCAATGGCAATCAAAAGGCCCCTCAGTCTTCCCTTCAGACCTTTAGACATTTAAAAAAAGGTAGAATAGCCATTGATCTGTAAGCTGTCGCTATCCTAGACAGGTATCATTGGGTAAGATTTATAGGGTCAGTTTGGTGCTCTGAGGTATATATCTGGTTTTTTAACTGTTCTTTTCTGCCTCATTTTATATCTGGACTGCTCCTAGAGGGCACTGTGCTTGGGGCCTAAAACCTTTGTTCGTTTCTGCTTTTTTCCCCTACCGTCTTCCAAGCACTACTCCCAGGACAGCCACTACCTGGGCAGCCAGGCCAAGGGTAGTGGTGGCAGTGGTAAAGGGTGTCTCCTGTTAGCTGTAGTGCCACCACCATTTGGGGAGAGACAACACATGCAGTTAGGGAAATATACACTTAAGGTTTCCCTTGCATTCTGTGATGAATCCTGTGGATTCCTCACCAAAACTATGCCTAAAATCTCTCAAGTGACCAGGAGAGGGCAGACGCTTCATGATCCCAATCCTGAGGGTGTACTGCGGGAGGAACACCTGGGTGGAGACCGGGACCAGGGTAGTGAAGAGAATCCGTGGGACGAGACAGTATTTTTCCTCTGAAAGGTATTTTCTTACCATTATGCCAAAAGAGATTATGGCTTATTGTCATGTTAACATCACTCAGCCTCCTGTCAAAACTGAGGTGGTAAATTCCAAGTTTGTAACATCTAACCTTAGTACATCAATAGAACAAATCCTTTTCATACATAAAAATCAAATGCCCTCCTCAATACCAAAGTTGCACTACCAGGAATAATGGAAATGTTTCCTTATCTTGATCTTCATCCTCTAATAAGGTTAAAACCTACAATCCCTCTTTTGAAAATACTAAAAAGGGAATTAAATCTACCTTTAATTCTACGAAAAATATTGAAAAACTTAATTTCACTAAAGTGAACTACATGTCCCAGAGACCCATAGAAACCGACGCGAAGAATGCAGCTGTAGATGCATGGTGAAATGAAGGACAGGCAAGCAGACCCAACAGTCTTTGTCAGGGTCAGGCCATTAGCAAGAAGGGCCTGCACCTAAAATCAATTGCGGCACTCAAGAAGCACAAAAGGCTGCAGCAGGAGGGTGAGGCAAAATGGAGCTCAAGCAGGAACCAGAAGTGGGGCAGTAGTAGCAGAAGAAGAACACAAGACTGGCAGGCCACGAGGAAGTGTGCTCACTTAAGGGACACTGGGGTAAAAGGAAAGCAGATTTCACCTGCAAGTCCTAAAAGAGTCCTGCGTTCACAAACCATGCTTTCTCGTGGTTGCACAGAGAGACGTGACTAGGTTGAAAGTCTTCCCAGTTGCGCCGAACGACTCTGGCCGCAGAGCCAAGACAGTGCTGCAACCTGAGGCCCGTTTACTGAAGCAAGCCGAGGGACAGAGGAGTGAAAGAGGCTCCCCGTGGTTGAGGCCAGACCGAAGACACCTGTGCTGCACAGAGGTGTGGGTCCCAAGAGTGCCTAAAGTAGTAGCAGAATCCAAATAAGTCGGGAAGTGGAAGCACCTTGCAAGCCTAGTGCTCCTGGAGCCGGTGAGTGAAGCTCTGTGTGCAGGTTCCCTTTAAAAACCTTGCTGGTAACAGTTACCAGCTTAACAATATCTTGCCTAAGAGTGGGAGCGAGTAAAATTTGTTCATTACTGTGAAGAGGCCGATTAACAATGAGTTAATCTTGATCTCGTCCGCCGCATGTTAAAGCTCTGCAGGCATAGCACGCGTACTTCTACTGTGGCTCCTCTCTCGGCTGTTCCGCCTCTTTCGTTCCCTTTCAGCCTGCAACTTGCCTTGCCAGAGTTGGTTCGCCACCTAGCAGCCCTTCACTGTCTGTTGCAATGTCCCGGTCTTATTTGCTGTCCACAGTCGCACTTCCCATCTCTCGTGGGCCGTCCGTGTCTCAGCTTCCCAATCTGCTCCGCTTGCAGCCTTTGTGTGCCGGCGCCTCCACAACTGCTCTCCGGGTGCCACGATTCGGCTACACACGTTTCTTGCTGTCCAGTGTGGCATATGCACTTGGGAGTTCACTCCTCAGCTGGGCAGGTTCACTTTCCGTCTCTGCAGCCGTCGCACTGCTCAATTCTCGCAGTCCCCTTTGTTTTCCACTGCTATTTTCCACCGTCTTATGCGGCTCGTTTCCAAAGCGGCTGCTCTCACCACATGGAGAATTTCGGGTCACTGTTTCTTACCATCCAGCTGCTCCAATCCTTCTGGCTGCTGTTTCTTCACAATTATTTCGCAGTATGTTAAGTACTCATAGGAAGCTTCTCTTTGTCCGGATCTTCAGGAGATGCCAGTGATCAAGTCTGCCTCACATGGCTGCTCCATGTTTTGCGTATGTGCACACCAACAGAAGTCTGGTTATGTTCTTGGTATGAAGGCAATTACAAAGATTGAAATTCAGTTATGTCTTTGGCATACAGTAAGCAGTGTGGTGGGAAGCGAAGTTATGTTTTCGAACTCTGTGGATAACAGCTTGTTATGTAGAAAGATAATGATGTGTTATTTATATAGCGCCTTAATCCAAAGCGCTTTACAGAGCACATATTTACATACAATATCACCCAACCGAAATTGGTACTCATTTATCGACCTCAGAAGGATGAAGGGCTGAGTTGGCTTTGCCGAGGATTCGAACCTGCGACCTGCAGATCACGCTCAGATCGCAGCAGCGAGCACTTAACCCGCTGAGCTATCTTACCGGCTGTACGCATGCAGCAACACAAATGCTGAACACAGATTTAGCCTAAGCAATTGCTAGCCATGCAGGCTAAGCACAGTCAAACATGTTCTGCTAGGATTTCAGGCAAAACACGACCAGTCTAGCTATTTATTATGGGGTTCACTGGTATGATGAGCTATGCAGATGCATTTTCTGCTGGGGCGATTTACTCTGGTTAATTGCTAGTCTAAACAAAGCAAGAATATATTTGAAATTTCAGGCAAAAGAGGGTCAATCTAATTTTGCTATGGGTCAGCAGTAAAGTGAGCTATATTGATGTAGTGGAGGATAAAACACAAAGATTAATTCTAGATAATTTCAAGCCATACAGTTTAATAGAGTGGGCTAGTCAAAACTGTCTATTTGCCATCCAAAAAAGGAATTTAGCTAGGGGGGTCAGCAGTACAATTAGCTCTACCAATTAAACATGGTTGTGTAGACCAATACAATTATTCTAAAAAACCTATTGTCAGATGTTCAGGGACATATATTACAAGCTCAACATTTGTGGTGTGCATACACAAACTAATGAGTCTAAAAAAGGCTATGTGTAAGGTATACAGGCAAAGAACAGTGGGCCAAACCAGTGTGTGCCAGGTGTGGGCTGCAGTGTAATTGGCCATAAACATGTGTGTCTAGCTTAATACATTATTCTAGCTATGTGCTAAGGTATTAAGGCATAGATATCCGGAGCCAAACAGATTTACTGATAGATACGCATACAGTGAGTTGATCCAGACAAGTTATGTGCTAGGAATTGTGAGAGGAAAGTAATGCAAGGCGGACAACTGCTGGTGTTTTTACCCAAATTAAACATTTTATTAAAAGTAGAAAATGCAGTTTAAACCTCACTAAACCAACTCCACCAGGGAGTTCGCTACCTAGTCTAAGGGAATAACTCCTAGCATGAGCAACACTGATCCTCACACTAAACAACAAAACATTCAAGGAAAAACAAGCATAAATAAGAAAATGACCAACAACCAGTGATTTGGATGACCTTCACCTCTCCTGGGGAAATCCTTTCCACAGGACTGCTCAAAGTCAATTTCTCCCAAATGTTCAAAAGAAATGTAAAGTCTTGAACCTCTGCAAGTTCCAAAATGAAATAAAGTTCACCAACCAACCATCTACTGGTTAACAGTTCTTCAGCCTTCTGTTGAAAGGTTCCCCTTCCAGTTCCAGCCAAGAAAACAGCACCAATGTTAATCCTCGATATCCTCCTTCCAGGATTGGTTTGTTACCGTTCATAAACAACTTCTGCTTCAACAACTTGCTTTGTCTTTCTGACCTCTGCAGTGTCTTTAGTATAATTATGTGGATGCTTCTTCTAAGGGTGTTTCTTTCCTCTTAACTCCCTTCTGTTACTTTGGGAGCCGGCTCCTTTTGCTCCAGTGGGCCACTACTTGAACATCAGGGTATGATGCAATGACAGCATTATGCACAACCACAGTTCTGTTAGGTCTACCTCAACTGGATAAATGTAATCTGCCTCCAGACTTCTCCTCTCAACTTCAACAGTCTTAGCATTACAGATGGTTCACTTAATATCCTTACAATCGCCCAGCTCCCTTCACCAGCTTCATTCACACCTTCATGGTTGCAGTAGTTGCCCTTAAGCTGTATTGCCACACCTCCAGCATTGGAGAACAGTGTCACACTTGTATCAGAATACATTGGACCTTCAACAACTTCACTCTGAGAATGTGGGTGAATACATCTTAACAGCGTTTTTCACTATACGAAGTATTTGCCTATTGGCTCGGGTAATGCTTGCTCGTCTCAGTTCACCATCTTCTATATTCTTAGAATACTTATTCTGAATGATACAAGGATCTTTCTTTGAAATAGAAACAGATTTAGGTGCATGCAACCACTTTTGAAGGAAGATTTTTAACTTTAAAGAGTTATTAGAAATTGTATTTCCCTTTTTTATAACAGATTGACTCAGACTCCAATCGGGAATCACAATAGTTCACATGCGACCACTTCGATGTGGAATATACCTTGTAACCAGTTGTGAAAGTCTGCTTTAGGTTTCCGATGTGATCTGAAAAACGTTTCCCTTCTTAATGGGAGACTCGCAACCACTCGTTGGGGGGGGCCCAGCATTCACGTTACAGACTGTGCTGGAGAGAGCTCCCCCTCGCCACCCGCTGAACATTAGAAGCAGGGAAGGTGCACCTGTGGAGGCAGTACAGCCTGCAGCAAATAAAGGGTAGCACCCGAATTGAAACGAAGCAGAAGCACTGCAAGGGGTGCCGCCCTTAAGCCCCAGTGGGTGCGGGATACTAACATTGTTATATATTAAAGCATATCAAGGAGCCCATAGACCCTGGTGACTACATAAAGGTCACATCATATAGCCCACAGAGAACACCTAGCGGGCAGATGGGGAGAGTGAACTATCAATCCCCTGAGAAACAGTACAGCAAGGTGCAAAAAGCAGGTGCGGACGAACAGGGAGGCAGTGGAGGCCTCCGTTATTGGCCGGCCTGAGACGAACAACCACAAGCCGCTAAAGAGCGGCCATGCAGCAACGGCACGGACAAGAAAGACCAGGAAGGCATCACTTCCTGAATAGGAAAGGCTGGTCCTCCCCTCAGCAACCGCCAATGGAAAATATTGTGCAGGGGTTCCGGGTACGTATACCCCATCCCCCATTTTGAGGCGCCAGCCATACAGAACACTGCAGAGACAGTGGCATGAAGGCCCCAGAGCCAAGGTGGACCACGTGAGGATATGTGAGGAAGCAGGACAAAACGACGAGGACATAAGGCGGCACATAGAAGGCCTGCACACAACATCATAGATCTGAGAAAATGTAAGCTGCTGGGTGTCGGAAGGGACAAAGAAGAGCCGCAATAGACTGAGCTCAGGGGAGATCACATGTGCCACTGCATTCATGACTGTTCCTGTGACGGGGCACTGACCTTGGACTGGCGCCGCTAACAGCATCCTGATCTTCCCCGGAGCAAGCAGAATAAGCGGTACTGCTAGACCAGTGGAACGCAATGACGACCAAGGGTGGCAAGATGAAAAACAAGCAAACCACACTGGAAACCTTTACGAAAAGGCCAGCCTAATTGCTAAGAGGACAAGAGAGTTACAGATGAGGAGCAGGCATTTCCACCAGACGACATGGCGGAATAAAGGCAGCAGCTGATCCTGCAGGCCATAGCAGCACTCCAAAAAACATTAGATCAAGATCAACGCACTGGCCATTTATGTGGCACTGTTGCGACAAGACGTCGGAGCCATAGCCGAACGCACCAGGAAACTGGAAGAGCAGGTCAAGGAGAATACAGAAGTGAGGGTGCAAACGACGAAAGACGTCGATGTCCGCCAGCAGAAAGTCAAATTGCTGGAAGACGGGGGGCCGAGGAAGCGGAAGATCGGGCACGCAGAAACATCAGGATCGTGGGGCTACCTGAGGGAACGGAAGGGTGCAACCCCACCATGTTCATTGAGAACATGTTGATCCAAGAAATATAACTCATGCAAGGTTTTACGATTGAAAGAGCACATCGTTCCCTCATCAGAAGACCACCGCCAGGTGCCCCGCCGAGGCCTGTAATAGCTAAGGTATTGAACTATAAGGACCGAGAAAAGATCCTGGCCTTCTCCAGATCAGGACAACAATGCAAAGTGCATCAGCGAAGATTTACCCCGACTCTACTTTCCAAGTCCAGAAGAGAAGAGCTCAGTAGATCACGACCAAGGCCAGACTCAGGAAGGCAGGCCTAAAGTATATGTTATACCCGGCAAAACTAAAAGGTTATACACAATGGAAAAGTTATTTTCTCCGAAACTGCGGAAGAAGCGCAGGAGTGGATGGATAGTGCCCAAATACCAGACACACAGGAATAGAGCCTACATACCTAGATGAGGGAAGGGAAACCCTGGGCAAGCGACAACAGCAGAACTAATAACGCAGAGAAAGATGCAAGCAGACACGTATAAGTTACGGAACAATTGACGTTTATAAATAACATGGAAGAGATAAGATATGGTACAGAAGAAACAGGATCGACAGAGTGGGTGCTGAAACCCAGCAGAGGGAACGCTGAGAACAGACCCACCTCCCCCTTCCACCCGAGAGAGTTTAGGGCCACAGTACAGGGCCCGCCCGCAGGGCACCAGGAGCTTGGTCTAGCAACTAGGCTGAAAGGAGCAGAAACAAGGTAGTCCCAGCATGCTTTACATAGCGGGACATGTCGAGTTTGGGGAAGCCTGGCATACACTAAGAAACGCTGCATCAAACTCTTACTGAGCCTGGCAATGGGATGGAGGCCTCATTGATATCCCGGACCCGATATTGTAATGGCTCATAAAGTCAAAATGATGACATGGAATGTCCGGGAGCTTAATTATTTGAAACGTAGGAGAGTTAACATGTATATTAAAGAGGAAGAAGGTAGGGATAACGTTGTTACAAGAGACGCACAGAAGCAGAAAAATCTGGCGGGAGCATGGGGAGGAGTGATGGTGGGCTCTACTTATTTGATGTACTCTAGAGTCGTCCTCATATGGGTGGACCCCGCCATCCCATTTAAAGTGCTAGCCACGAAAACCGATAGCGAGGGCAGAATGGCAATGCTATACGGTATACTGGAAAACCGCAAGATTTGCATAGTGAACACCTATGCCCCCAATCACAACCCTGCAGTGTTCTTTAGATCACAATATGTGAGGCTGGAACCCTACAGGGGTGGGGCACTGATTTGGGGAGGAGGAATCCAACTGTACACTGGATCAAACCGTAGATAGATCGGACGAGAAGCACAAACGGCCGTCCCCTCCAACCAAGGTGTTAAACTTGCTACTGAAGCACTTTAAATTACGAGATCTATGGTGGGTACAGCATGAGGAAGGTATGGAGTCCTCTCATTCTGCCCTGCATAAGGTACATACAAGAATAGACTACGTGTTCGCTGACGAGGAGCACAAGGTTGAATTCTCAGAGGCAGAATATCTAGCCCGGGTCTTGTCAGACCACTCCCCACTTGTAGTGAGATGTGGGTGTCAGCCCCCGAGACCACCCATACCTACATGGAAGTTGAGAAGCGAGGCACTGTTAGACAAAGCACATTCGAAGAGGACTATTAAATACATTGCAGTAAATGAGGGAAGTGTACAGAGGGTGGGAACCGTATGGAAGCATACAAAGTGGTTATCAGAGGGGAGATGATAGCTGAATCGGAGGGGGGGGATACAAAAAGTAATTGTAAATGAACTACAAAGCATGGAAGAGAAGCTGAAGGTATTAGAAGGGGAGGCAAAGGTGAACAAACAACATCTAGGGGAAGTAATAGAACTGAAACGGGCATGTCTAGCGGAGTGGGACAGGTTGGGGAAGTTTAACTATACCAAATACCTGGAAAGGAGTCATGCTCAGGGAGATAAACCAGTGAGAATGTTGGCCTGGTTGTGTAGACGCAACACCAGGTCCCCCATATGTTCCATCCAGAATAAGGACCGAGAGGAGAAACACGCTGGCGGGTATTAATGGGGTTTTCTCAGAGTATTCTAAAGCACTGTACGCCAAACCCCCAGTAGGGGATAGAGGGACCTGCAGGACGTGCTTGACCTCAATACCCTGACCCAATTAGATGTGCCTCAGGCGGAGTCACTGGAGGCACCCATAACTCCGGAGGAGGTTATAGCCACCATAAGAACACTGCCCACGGGCAAGGCCCCAGGCACAGATCGACTTCCCAGTGAATTTTATAAGGCGTACAGAGATACGCTACCGCCATTGGTGGCTAAGGTGTACAATGAGGCAAACGCAGAACACATACTCGCAGACAGGCTGAGAGAGGCCCCGATAGTGCTGTTACTAAAACCAGGCAAGATAAGTACAGACTGTGGTTCCTATAGACCGCAGTCACTGCTGAATCAGAACAGTAAGATCCTTACATCGATTTTGGCAAATAGGCTCTGCAGGGTAATACATGTGCTGATCCATCCAGATCAGACCGGATATGTACTGAGGAGGAACATCACTGAGATCCTCAGGAGGTTGCACCAAGTGATCTACACTACTGGGGATTGCACGGAAGAGTGTGCAGTGACTTCACTAGATACGACTAAAGCATTTGACTCTGTGCAATGGAATTGGTTGCACGCCACAATAACAAAGATGGGTACTGGGCCACAGTACATGAAATGGGTGTGGCTGATATACACCGAGCTGACGGCCAGAGTTAGCACTGGGAGCATATACTGCACAGGAACAGGAGTTCAATACAGTAAGGGCCAAATATGGGTTGATGAAATCTATGGAGTTCTGGAGTAAGTTACCCCCGTTAGTGATGGGTACAACAGAACTGCTGAAAATGGTGGCGCTGCCGAGACTCATGCATTGCTTCAGAAATGTCCCGTACAATATCCCGAGGCGGTTCTTCCGAGACTTGGAAAAGATGTGCAGAGGGTTCTTGGGGCAAGAGGGGAGGAGCATGGTGGCCCCAAGTACGCTGCTAAGACCGTAGGAGCAAGAAGGGTTAAAAATATCAAAGTGTGAGCTGTACTTCCTGGCATGTCAGCTGCAGTACGTTGTACCGTGGATGGCTGATGATCCCACGATAGAAAAAGGTGCCGTTACAACCAGCTGTCAAAAGCAGGTACCTAAGAGACCTGCATAGGACTCCCGCTGGGGAGCAAACCGATTATCCTTACGGGATCGGACTGAGCATCATAGTTTGGAAAAGGGCGTGTGAAATCATGGGACTGGTGGATCCGATCTCGCTGCAGGCCCCGATAGCATCCATTTTGGAGGGCAAACCAGGCAGTAGGGTGATGGTGCGAGAAAGATGGGAGGAGTGTGGTATAGCTAGTGTGGGCGATCTATGAAATGAAAAGGGGCTGATGACTTTTGCAGAGTTGCAAGAAGCCACTGGCATACATGGGGGCCAATTCCTGTTACATAACAGTGGTGAAGGTACTGCGAGATAGATGACCGAACAGTAAGGATGAGTCCATAGAGAGTCAATATATTGAGACAATACTCGCGGTGGCAGAGGGTGGGCACGCCGCCTCTAGGATTTATGCAGTACTGATACACCGGAATTCGAGTACAGAACTGAAGTGTAGGGAACGATGGGAAATGGAATTGGGGAAGACGTCTTAAAGAATGGAAGGAGGTGAAGTTGTACCACAAAAAAGCTCTCTAGGAACGCTAGACTATAATTAATACAATTGTACATCACACAAAGAGCGTAGCTCACACCTACCGCCATCGCGACTTTTAGCAGCGCGAAAAGACAAGAATGCCCAAGATGTAGGATGACCAATGCGGGGATGGTACACATGTTATGGGGATGCCCCCTAGTGCAAGGGTAGTGGAGGGAGGTGGCACACATGGCAACCCAAGTTGGTATAGAGCGAGATATTTAGACCCCCGGACGCTTGCATATACAAGAGAAATATAAAGGACAAACCACAAAATAAAATTAAAGATCTGATGTACATAATAGCTAAACGCAGTATAGCCACGAGGTGGAAGGATGCTAGAGAGCCGAGCGCAACTAGATGGTGGAAGGAGCTAGAGATGTGGGTCACAGCAGAAACCGGTGCACGGGAAAAGGCGCTGGGCAAGCAAAAAGACGAACTAGGGCTGGGCATTCAACGATGGATAGCATTTATCTGACTTTGTTTACATGCAATGGTGAGGACGAGGCCATGCAGGCCGCTACGGGAGAGGCAGATACAGAGTGATTGAAAACACATATCCTGATATGTTAGGCGCAGGCAGGGTTTTTTTTCTTTTTGGTAGATTTAGACAAAGTTGGAGAACGGATAGGTAATAATATGCTGTACACATTGAGGTTTTGGTTATTGTTTGCTGTGTTATATAAAATACAACAAAAATAATATTTTTAAAACATGGAGCTACTTTCAAGAATTACACTTTTATGCCGTTTTATGCTACAATTCTGCATATCTATCAGATAATTATATTCAACCACTACCACGCAGTTCATGGTTTTGCCTGCTACCTAGCACACAGCAAGATTGATTTGACTATTTATACAGGTGTCAAAAACAGTGCAGAGAGCAAGTGCAGTCCACTGCACAGAGTCTTTTACTGCTTGGACCTCGCTGCCTGTGGAACTCTAAAAACACAGAACCTTTAAAATCTCCATTCAGAGCAGATCACAGTGGGCGAGTGCAGTCTATTGCAGTCTGCTGTGGGCGGCGGTGGCAGGAGAAGAGAACTTCCTAGCCGAGTGGAACACCAGCGAGTGCTTTACTCAGATGTCTTCTGTATATAGCCTCATAAGTAAAGCCTCATCCTCCCTCCGTAATGTCATCATAACGGAAGGACGGGCTTTGTGAAAGATAAGGGTTCAAAAAGCACAAAGCTGCTCCTGGAACCATGCCCATAGTGTGTTTACAACAAAGGTTCCCGGACAAATGCAGCGGCAGTTCCAGTATGCAGACTCCCAGAAACCAACTTTTACCGCCAGAGTGGATTCAGCATCACAAGCTAAAAATCACTTTTCAGATTAAGAGTACTTTCCTTTCAGGATGCTGGAAACGTAAAGCCCTTGCTACTCGGTGGCGGTACCTCCGGCTCCTATAGACATATTCGACACCGATCTCCTAGGCCTGTGTCAGTCAACGCTGGAGGATTCTATCAAAAAAGTTCAAGCACTACATCCAATTGAGTGCTCACTTAAGCACTCACCTAAATTACCTTAAGAAATAAAAGATGATAAACATGCTTCGAATGTATCTAACCCACCTCTCTCTTCTCCTCATGACCAGTGCAAGTACCCTGTCGCCTCTTGAAGCAACAAGGTCGGCCCTAAATATTGTTCTAAATTCATTGGTCAAAAAGTTTATGAAAATATTAATACTAACAAATTACCAAAATGACTGCCAGTCACAATAAAATACAAAATAACAAATTACTTAACCCTGGTAATGTGCTTTCTACTGAATTCTCCTTCCATGGGTTAGTCATCTGTGATTTCACAGATATCCTGCTTGCAGTCCGGAACAGCGGGCGCTGTCGGGTCCATGTCCCTCTGCACCTTCCATCCTCACGCTCAGACGTGGTGTTGGTATAAACCGCATGCACTAAGCCCATTGCCTCAGTCCTACTTTTTCCCCCTTTCGCACAGCTCACTTGAGGATACATAACCCGCGCGGCCGTTGAAAAAGAGAGGAAAGTATATTAAATAAATTCACCCTCAATCAGAGGGGTAGGTTAGGAGGGTAGAGGAGGAACATCCAGAAGAAAGACATAACAGGGGCAAGTCATTTGTTCTTATAATGAATTGTTTCCTGTGATGAATCAGCAATGATTCCCACAGAAAACCTGGCCTGAGGCCCTGCTCATGTGGTCAGGGAAAGGCTGCCTTTCTGGAAAAGGTTATTCAGAAGGAGAGGAGCATACTTTGCAGAGGAGTATTAAAGAGCAACAATGTAAATCTTGTTTTCCCTGAACAGTTGCTAAAAGTCTAATGTTGCAAAACAATGAACACTGTGAAGCTGTTGTAAAGCTCATGTTAATCCGAACCACGGAAGCACTTGCTATTTGTAAATCGCTGTTTGAGCAGGAGAGTATACGATCATATCAAGGTAGGGGTAGGGTGGTGGAGTGGACTAAATGCCCATGGAATACGAGTGGGGCGAGGGTGGCCGAGAGTGGTAATTGGTTATCTACCACTTGTAAATGGAACTTTTCTAAGCAACCCCCACCAGAGTATTTTAAATTGCTGGGGTCACTTACTTCCGTCGTTGGTTTTGTTGTTGGAGGGCCAGGCGACACAGGAACAGTGGCCGAAGTAGTATCACGCTGAGGTCTGACCAAGCAGGTATTCCAAACTCTGGTTCTGGGACAATTCCAAATCCAGCTGTGCAGACCAGACAACACAGGACAGCAGCCAGAACAACTCCTGTGAGGAGGATGGACCGCCAGGACACAGCAGGTGAAGTTTAGTGGCATAGAAACACCAGTCAGGACTGAACTCATTTAGTGGTGGCGGCAAAGAACAGGCTCCAGGCTGGCGCCTCGTCATGCAGGAGAGCAGCGGATGCAGATATTGGTCCTGGGTTACAAGTAGCGGACCTGCGGAGTCCAAAGCTCAGGACGGCAACATTTGCAGCAGATGCCTCATCGATGGATGTTCACAATTCAGGGTCTTCCTTGGTCGGGTCAGCAGAGGTTTATCAATGGATGGCTTCAGCAGCACAGGTACAGCCACCAGCCTTTCTGAGCAGCCAGCGCTCTGATTGCACATGCAACT
This sequence comes from Ambystoma mexicanum, assembly GCF_040938575.1. Taxonomy (NCBI): domain Eukaryota; kingdom Metazoa; phylum Chordata; class Amphibia; order Caudata; family Ambystomatidae; genus Ambystoma; species Ambystoma mexicanum. The sequence goes on from NC_090923.1 coordinate 648,672,294, forward strand.
CTCACCAGCCCACCGGCTGCTTTGAATCCTTTTAACTTGCGCTTGTTGCAACAACTTGTCCTTTAGCAGTCTGTTTACAGACTCCCTTGTCTTACATTTCAGAGCCACCAGCCAGTCTACATCAGAACAACCTCCTCCAGCACACTTTGTGCACAGAGGTACCATTGGCTCCTTTTTCCCTGACTTTCACTGAGCACTTCCCAATTGTGCCTGTGTCCCCCCCACTCCAGCGCACTTCCCCCCCCCCCCCCTGTCCTTTTTTCCCCCTCCCCTCCCCTCCTTTTCACTTGCTGATAGGATTGTTTTTTAGACACCGGTGACCAGGCACCAATGATAGTTTTGTACTTTCCACCACAATTAGATTGATTTCTCACCCACATTTATCCTCTCATTTGGTGTGTAAGGTGTAGTCCATAGCCTTTGACATGGCCAGAATTCTCATGCCACTGTCTCCTCTCTCCAAACCCACCCCCCCCTTTTTTCTGTATCTCTACAGGAGTAACCTGGCCCCGTTTTCAGACATTTCTGAAACTCTCGGATTCAACTTCCCGCCTCTGAATTATGGTCCTGATGAATATGGCCCCAATTACGAGTGCCATCGAAACCGGTCGACCCCACAGGTCATGAGGGTGCTCATGACCGATACCAAATATCTATACGGAAAGGGATAAGATATTGCCACATAACAACTATTCCTGCGCGCACCCAGATGAAAAGAGTGTGCCTTTTTACTTGAGCTTCACCTCATCACCCCGGCCTTCTGGCCCTTTTATCTGTGCATTTCCAACCGCAGAAATTTCTCTGCTTTCCTGTGACCTTTGGGAACTATTATTAAAAATATTAAAAATAACAACACAGGACAACAGAATACGTACAGTTAACCTCTCCCAGGTTGAACCACCATCATACAGCCACAGAATTCAATCTCCAGTTCGGAACAGTGATGTACCTACGCCGTTGGATTTGCCGCACTTTTTTGCTATACTTTGCACTCAAGTTTGAGGATATGAACTTTTAGCTTTAACTCAGATATATCGAGTAATAAAATATTTTTTCCTATAAAACCGTTGTTTTTGTGTTACCACCCCTGGCTTCAGCAGCAGTCATTCTGGTCTTCTCTGCAGTCTTCTTGTCTGTGGATACTTTGGTGAAACGACTGACCTCCAGAACATAGACCCAGAGCCTAAGAAAAAAAGCAGCAAAGCAGGACAACCCCCAACAGAACTCAATGGGAAAAACAGTAAAACGTTCCCCTCCAAGTAATCTCTCCCCACACCAAAGGGACACCTGAGAGGGTGGGGGTGTGGGGGGGAATGGGGGAAGTACCATGAATAATCGCCCACCCCAGGAACCAAAAGGTAAGTAATCCCATCAGTAGTTTTGGCGGAAATGGCTCCAGCAAAGGGAAACAACCTGGTAAGTAAACTGCTCTATTGCTACAAGTGAGGTTTCCAGGATTAGGTTCCCAGTGACACAGGAAAGTAACAAAGGCTTTTATGGACAAAAAGGTTAAAGCAGCACAGCAGCAAATGATCCTAGGATGGGGACAATGTCTGGAGGCAACCTTGGGCATCCCAAGTGGAAGAAATGGCTCTGTGGACATCTCAGAACACAAGAACACTTCTGGACAGCAGCAGTGGTCCCTGCTAAACTGAAGATTGTGGCAGGAAACAGCAGGATGCAGCAGTAAATGGCACAAAAAAACAATTTCAGAGCAGAGGGCACGACTGGGCAGATGTAGGGGTCCAGTAGCAGTCAGTGGCCGGTAGCGCAATGGACTGGTTCATGTGGAATTTGGAAATCAACTTGGGAGAGAACCTAGGATGTGTACGTAAAACCAGTTTGTCTTTGTGTATGACAAAGAAAGGGTCCTGCACTGACAATGCTTACAATTCACTTACTCTTCTTATGGAAGTAATAGCCCCTAAGAAGGCAGTCTTCTATGTCAGGTGTTTAAGTCTTGACTTATGCATAGGCTCAAATGGGGGCCTGAAATTGGAGGGTGGAGTCGCTTTACTCCCTCCGTGAATGTCTTGATGACTGGCACTTTCCACCACAATACTTTATTGTGGGAGGTGGTGTAAGCCGATAAAGCCGCCAGGTGGACCTTTATAAAGTTGAATACTAAGCCAGAGTCTAGCAAGTGGGGCATAGAATTTAGAATTTGGCAAGGAGTACATTCTATTCTATGGGGTACATTTGTTTAGACTGACACCAAATTACAAATCTCGTCCACTTGTCGAAATAACAGTGTTTGGTTTACGTGCCTCCTTGAGGATATCCATACATTGTTGTGGTAGATTAAGATGTCTGAACTATGACCTCAGGAGCCATGCTGCCAAGTTAATTGAGTTTGGCTGAGGGTGTACGGTCATTCCCCCGTGTTGGGTCAATATATTGGTCTGGCACAGGAGTTTGATGGGATTGCACGTCGCCAGTTTGTGCAGATGTGGATACCATGGCTGCCTTGCCCACATGGGAGCAACTAGGATGAGCGTCATCTGTTCTCTGTGAATATTGCTCACTACCCTGCTCATTAAAGGAGTCAGGGGGGGAGAGGGGCAGTAGGCACATTTCCCTGACCAGCTCATCCATAGGGCGTTCCCCTTGGAGTCTGGAATTGGGGAAACTGGAAGCAAAGTCTGGGCATTGCTTGTTTTTTCTTGTAGCGAACAAGTCTAGCGTGGGCTAACCCCACAGTGAGAAGATGTGGTCTATGACAGATGGGAGGATAGGAACATCCTCTGAGTGCCCATCTCCATATTTTCTGTGCCAGCTTGGACAGATTTGGAGTGTGTGTACCCCCCTGCTTGTTGACATAGAACATTGCAGTGGTGCTGTCCGTTAGGATTTTAGCCGCCTGGTTTGACAGCTGCGCTTCAAATACTTGAAGCGCTTTGAATACTGCTAGGAGTACCAGCACGTTGATGTGGTTCTGTGCAGTGATGTGAGTCCACAGACCATGTGCTGTGTGGTGAAGGTAATGTGCCCTCCACCCAGAGAGTGAAGAGTCTGTTGCAACAATCATTTGCGCTTCTGGGTTCTGGAAAGGTTTTCCCTCTAACAGGTTCTCCTTTGTCCACAAGCATAGGTTTTGTACTAGTGTTGGCGAAACGACTGTTAGATCATACCACTGACCGCTTGCCTGAGACCATTGTTTCGCCAACCACTCCTGCATGGTGCGCATGCGCAGACGTGCGTGTGGGACCAAATAAATGCACAACGCCATCATGCCTAGTCATCGTAGAGCTTTGCATACGCTCATCTGGTGACCGGCTTCATACAGAAGTGTTTTCCGTAGCATGTTTTGAACCCTTTCCATATATGGAAAGACTAACCCTGCTTCCGTGTTTAAGACAGCTCCTAGGAACTGTTGTGTTTGGCACAAGGCTTGACTTTTTCTAGTTTATTGAGAAGCCCAATTGGAAGAGAAGGTTTATGGTTCTTTGCGCGTTTTGCTTGCAAAGATGGGGTGATTCCCCTGTGATCAGCCAGTTGTCCAGGTAGGGGTACACTGGTATTGCCTACCTGAGCAGGAGCACTGCCACCACTGCCAGTACCTTGGTGAATACCCTTGGAGCAGATGCTATTCCGAAGGGTTAGCACCTTGAATTGGTAGTTCTGGTTTGCCATTTTGAAATGCAAGAGTTTTCTGTGCACTGGGAACATTGAAATATGAAAATAGTCAACTTTCATATCCAGTGTTGCCATGTAGTCTCCATGCTTTAGCAGGAGGGTGGGGGGTGGGGGGGTACCTCATGTAGCGTGGTCATGCAGAATTTGTGTGGCTTCACATAAGTGTTTGCAGGGCGTAAGTCTAACTCTGGGCGCATAGATGGATTTTTTTTTGGTACAAGGAAGTAGGTTGAATAGATGCCCTTGTTTACCTCGCTCGCTGGTACGATCTCTATGGCGTACTTGCGTAGCAGCGCATTGACTTCTTCGAGAAGGATGAGTTCTTCTCTCGTTGATCTTTGACACTGGGGATGGTTTGATGGTTTTTGGATAAGCTCCACACAATAACCTCCCGCTACTGACAATAGCACCCACTTGTCCGTGCCGATTCCCTCCCATGCGTGGGTGAAGTGTGAGAAGCACCCTCCTACTGGAGAGGCATGGGAGGGTACCTGTAGTGGGCCGTCATTGCTTAGGAGGTGTACCTCTAGACGTGGAGGACCTCCCCGGCCACGAGATCGGCGCTAGCCTCTTTGGTATTCCTGTGAGGCTTGGCCCTGGTTGTTATTCCAGGAAGAGCCCTGACCCTGTCCATAACCGGCGCCTCTCAGAGTTTTGGCCACGAAATCGATGAATATTGCGTCTGCCTCTATGGCCTGGTGGTTTGTTCGTCAGCTGGCCTAGAGATTTTAGGGTGTCATTCTTCCTTGGCAGACTTTAATGCTTCGACTACAGCTTTGCCAAATAAGACTGCAGGTTCCACCGGCATATTAAGTGGTGTAGCATGGGTCTCAAGTTTAAAGCCAGACTTGCGTAGCTACGCATGGCGCTCGATTGTGGTCCCTTCAGCAATAATCCTGCCCGCATTGTCTGCGGTATCTAGATTGTTTTTAAGAATGCAGCTGGATGTTGCTTTGCCTACCAGGGCTAGCTGTGACTAGAGGCTAGCGAGCAGATGCTGTAGGGGTAGTTATCTCGTCCCATTTGTGGCAATTAGAACTTGCCAACAGCGAATTATTGGCGACCCTGGTTTGGAAAGCTGCAGAAGGCGCCATCTTTCTCCCCATTGTTTAGAGCTTTTTGCGCTCCTCATCTAGGGGTGCCTCTGAAGAGGCTAACTGTGTCCCTGCCCTTTTACGGGTTATGGTAACCCCGAGTGAATCTGGCTTGAGCTGGCCCATGATGCAGAGTGGGTCAGATGGCGCTGGGCGGAAATCTTTTTCAACCCACTGGTTGACTGCCTGTGTCTGGTTCGGTGTCTCTATGGAAGGTTGAATCCTTCTTTGGACAGATTGATTAACATGTCAATATGGTGAGGCTGGTTGTCCGCTGGCGAATCCTGCTGAATTGGTGAGGCAAGGTTATACACCACCTCATCATCATAATAATAATAAGTCTCTTGATAGGTTTCATTGTTATTCGTGTCTGTGTGAACATCCTACAGATCACTTTGTATTGGTTGGACTGGACTTGGAATAGGGAAAGAGTATCAGGTCGAGCTTTCTTAGCTTGGGGCTGGAAGCCTCAGCTGTAGGAGGTGTTCTGTGAAAATTCTGGCATGCCTGTGGTTACTTTCCGAAGAAATTGGCCATAAAGGTCAACCTAGTCATGACCCTGTCTGTCTTCCGCAGTCCATGTGGCTGAACTGGGAATGACACCAGGGTACTGAGGGGTAGAGTCTTGTCCTAAGTGTGTACGCTGGGCCGGAGCGAGAAATGAAATGGACGGGAGAATGCATTCTACAATGACCATCCCCCACTCTCCCCTCTGATAGGGCCTAGGCCCCGTGTGGCCTTCCAAGGCCAAAATGGTTGTTAGATTCTGGAATTATTTTCGACGGATGTCCTTTCCACAGCGTCAAAGTAGTCGAAGTCAGTTCGGAAAAGGACAGAAAGATTAACTAGTCTTAATTTTTCATACGAAAAAGGCGTTATCTGAAATTAACTCTGCGATATGAGTGTCACGATGGCGGAAAAAACAATCCAAGGGACCTCGACGCATGAAGGTCCATGGGTACAGTGGAAGTTACACTAGGGATAGTATTACAGGCATGCCTCGTCAACGTCCCTTTTATTGAGTTTCGAAAACAACAACTGTAATACTCTGCAGCTTCCATTAGATGCAAGCCTATGCATAGCATGTGATCTAAGCAGATTCCACAAGCCTCAGAAACATGTCTACATTCAGGCTTCCCTTGTCATGCTTTGGCCTTTGTTGTCGCCCTGTACAATAAAAAAAATGTTTCCTCCACTACTAGGTCATATTTTGCCTTACTTTTGAAAACTCTACAGCAGCTTCAGCCATCCTCACTGTGGGTCCACACCCAGTCCGCTTTAGCCTGTACGGACAAAACCAGTTAGAACCAATATGGAGGTGGCCACTGTGCACCCACACAGCCCACATGGTAAGAATGACTATTTAAGGCTACCGCGTAGTCACCTGAATGAAGAAAAGGCCCAAAACACAAAAAGGCTGAGAGCAGGATTTAGTAAAATGCACTGGTGCCCCAATAGCTACTAAAAAAGGTACATTGGTCAACCAATGCGGTAAAATGGCACACACCTCAGTGAACCTACTTCCTAAAATCCATGTAGGATGAGATCATCGCAACCCAAAACTGGCAAAGCTAAGATGTGACCCTGGAACGACCCATTAGCATATACCCTAGTAAGGTATTTATAACTGTTTTAGTCAGAGAGGCCTTCAGAAGTTCTTCTGGCCACCAAAAAGAAGTCAATGATACAGAAACCACCAGGGAAAAAAAACATTTAAGGGCCAGAGGTGGTCCAAGAAACCCAAAAATAGAATTTCTAACTTAATACCTTATTTCCATCCCCTCAGTTTGCCAGGATACAGTTGGATGGAGCCACATCACTGCCCCACTACTCCCGAAGTGACAAGAAAGTCCTGCAGAAGCCAAAGTATCCAAGCGTGCTCCTGGGGGCATCAGTATCCCAGGGAATGTTGCAAACCGAATTTTAGAGTGTTTGCAAACTAAAGTGAAACAGTAAATTAAACATGTAGATGGTTAGTCAGTTTCCCATAAACATTCTAGGGGACGTGGGGGAGATAATGGACCATTACATTGCAGTCCAAGAACATTTCGGGAAACTGATTTTTTTGAGCCCTAGGTATACAGCAACATGAAGTTCCTTTGGAACTTAAGCATGAACACTGCAGTGTGGAACCATAAGTTACTCAACGTAGTAACTAATGCACTCTTAGTCCATAGTCCCCTTTCCTCCATACTGAAGGGTGTCCTACGCTTGGGATGGGAAACTGGACCCTTTTACTAGAAATAATTATTTTCCCTTTAAATGTAGATGCGTGTGGGAGCATGAGCTCCCCTGACTCCGCCCACCAGCACCACTCCTCAGTCCCCTTTGACACATCGACAATATTACAATTGCCTAATGACATTAGACGTTACGGGGGAGGACGCATGGAGGAAAGGGCACTATGGACTAGGAGTACATTAGTAACTACAGTGAGTAACCTATAATTACTCCTACATCTCGTCCCCTTTCCTACATACTGTATGGGCGATTACAACTGAATGCAGCCCTGGGGATGAGAGTTGCACCTCTAAGAAAACAAGTTCTTCAAAACTGCCTGGACGAATGCTACGTCCGACCTGGTGTTGGCCTCTAAGCAGTAATGTTTGCAAAAGGCCGATTGGGTAGCCCAAGTAGCCGCTTTTGCTGATAGTCTGCCATGGGACATGTCTTTGGAAAGCCACATCCGTGGCCTTTGCTCTGATGGCGTGGGCATACATATTTGCTGGCAAAGGATTGTGCTGCCACTCTTATGCCTCCTGGATGGTCCTCACCATCCACCTTGCTAAGAATGGCTTGGAGGCTTGACAGCCTGGTTTTGACCCGCCAAACAAGGCATCCGATTTACGGTAGCCCTTTGTCCTGTTCAGGTAGAATTTTAGAGCGTGCCTAACATCAAGGCAATGCAATACCTTCTGAGCCTCGCTCTTTGGATCAGCAAAGAACGTAGGGCGTACCTTCTCCACGTAGTTGGGGGATAAGCATATGCATTCATGTTCCATGGAATCTGCAATGCATCCCCCACCGACCCTCTGCCTTGCTCCAGTCATGAAGCGATCTGATAGCATCTCCTGTTGCTCATGGTCATGAATAGGTTCACTTGATATTGACACCACCTGTCAAAGATCCCGCTCAGGACCTCCTTGGTCAACTGCCACTCGTAGTTGTCGATCCCCAGCCTGCTGAGCCTGTCCGCTTCCAAGTTGGATTCCCCCGGAAGGTGTACTGCTGACAAATAAATGCTGTTTGTCGGTGCCTATTCCCAAATTCCAATGGACAGCCTGCAGAGGGCAGGGGACCTGGTACCTCCCTGCTTGTTGATGTAATACAAACAGGTGGAGCTGTCTGTATGCAGACAGACTTGCTGCTGATAATGGGGAGGAACGCCCCTTGAGAGCCAGCCAGATGGCCATCAACTCGAGCCAGCTGATGTGTTCCAGCTGTTCCTGCCTTGACCACACACCATGGATACCGATTGCCCAGCATAGCCCCCCCCCCAATCTCTCCAGGGACGAGTCTGTGGTAATGGTGATCTCCAGAGAGGGCTGCCTGAACTGTCTGCCCACTACCAGGTTGGTCTCTGTACTCCTCCACTCCAGGTCTGGATGTAGGTAGTGTGGTAAACTGACTAGGGCTGCCTGGGTGCCCATCTCCTGATTCCAAGAGCCTGAGAAATACTGCTGCAGCCTCATCATTTTGAGTCTTGTGTGTGGCACAGCCAGGAGACAAGCTGCCATTCTTCTGAGCATGTGCAGGTACCACCATGCTGAGGTCGATGGTCTGCTGAGAAAATACTTTGTGGCCCTCTTGATCGCTGTGGTCTTGTCTGCTGAAGGGAACATCCTCTTTGCACCTTGTATCCCAAATAAGCCCCAGAAATGTTAAAGACTGGGTGGAGAGTAACTTCGACTTGAGGTGGATAAAGAACCCCAGATTGTATAGCTTGTGCATGAGAGCTGAAGCTGTGCGACGTACTGCCTCTGGAGACTGCTCGGATAAGCCACTCGTCGAGGTATGGATAAATGTGGTGTCCCTCTGCCATGAGCAGGGCTGCTACCATATTCATTAACCTTGTAAATGCACTTGGGGGCGAGTTGAAGCCATAGGGAAGGAGCTTGTACTGAAAATGGAAGCCCATGATCCTGAACCTCAGGAAGGACCGATAGGGCTTCCAAATGGGGGCGTGCAGGTAAGCATCCATCAGATCCAGAGAGCGGATCCAATCTCCCCCACACAGTTTCCGCAATAAGAGCTGGAGTAACAGCTTTAACTTTTGAAAGGGTAGGGAAAGGTTCAAGGAAGAACGATCTAGAACAACTTGCAGGCCAGCCCGATTCTTCTTCGGAATGGCTAATATTCGGGAATAGAAGCCCATTACTCGTTGCAAAGCTGGAACCTCTTCCACCACCCGACTCGTGAAGAGCGAGCGGATTTACGCCAAAGGAGTTGCCGTCCCAATCTGTGGGAGTGGAGGGGAGGAAAGAGAATGGAGGGATTGGCAGGCGGAAGCCTGTGTAGACAACACAGGATCCATGGGTCCGCGAACCTTGCCTGCCATGAACGGAAGTGCAGGGCAAGCTTGCCCCCACCGGACACTTGTGGATCTGGATGCCATTGTCACAACTTTTTGAACTATGAGGCTGGTGCCTGGGAGGGGGACTGGAAAAAACCCTTGTGGGAGGATTTGTGCTGCATGCGCCTGTGCTGGCTAGGAGACCGGTCTGGCTGCATGGCGCGTCACTCCTGAAACTCCCTGAAGCCAGCGAAAGTATGTACTCGATCCGAGCGCTGGCGACTCTGGATATAGGCTTTGGGAGAAGACCGTCAGGATAGACAATGATTTAGCTGTCTGAGTTGCTATTCTTTTTGTCAAGTTCCTCGTCCATGGTCTTCTCACCCCCCTCCCCCCAATGGCAGGTCTAGAATGCGCTCCTGCACTTCAGGGTTAAATTTTGTCGCCTTAAGCCAAGCCGTCATCCTCATATCGGTAGCGATACAGATCGCGCTACCTGCTGTGTCGAAGTGAGCTACTGTAGACTCCATGATAACTTTGCCTGTGCCAATCCTGCCTTCAAGCGCGCCAGACTCTGCGTGTTGAGCTCTGGGAGGAAGTCCACAATCTCCCTCCATAGCTTATGATTCACTGCTGCCAGCATACCGTCAGCATTGGCCTGGCATAGATGGAGTGTGGCATTAGAGTAAATCTTTTTGCTGTATGTTTCCAATACCTTTTCCTCCTGCCTAAGGAGCGCTGATGTTGGAGCAGCTGACGAAGACTGTGGCTTGGAGTAGAGGGAGGCTGCAGCTATAACTGAGGAATGTGGTTGACGATGCAGACAGAATGAGGGAGTCTCCCTCCGCCTGCCTATACTTGGCATCCAGGCATTGTTGGGTAGGCTGGGTAGCGTGATGCATCACCCATCCCTTCTTGGCAAGGGATTCTACATCCTTTTGCAGAGGGATGCCAGTTCTCATGGCCGGATGAATGGTCAGCACTTCAGCCAGAACCCACCCCGCCACAGGTTGCTCGAATTGAGGCTGCAGAATCCCCAGGTATTCTGCTACACTCGCCAGCCTCTCGTGGAAAGCTTCAGCTGACGAAGTATCCTGGTCCTCCACCTCGTCGGCCTCTGTGTCCTGCTGGTCCGGAGCTGACTGGGCATGCTGGGTGCGGGCAGCTGTGGTGTTCTGACCTGCAGTGCCAGCGGCTGCTGTGCGAGAGGTAGAGCCTGCATGACTGGGATGAACGTAGGGACCGAGGGTTGAACCAGTACCGGGGCTGCAACACCATCAGAGCCTGAGGTGGAACCATCCTCAGGGATCCCCCCTCACCACGGCACCCCGAGGATGGTGCCCATCTGCGGTGACTTCATAAGGGTAAGAACTTTTTCAAAGAACCTATCCTCGCAAGCAGGGGAAAGAGCCTGGAGGAGTGGGAGCCGTGTCCTGTAGTTGCTGGGGTGTTAGGGAGAATTCTCCGTTTAGGCTGAATTTCCTAACCTAGTGAGTCCCCAACAGCTTTGCTGGATTTTTGGGGTTTATTTTTTTCTCCTGCCAAGAGTGAGACTCTTTTTACCCTCACTCTTGGACATGATTTGAGTGTGTTCCTTTGACTCTAGATGTGTTTAATGGGCTATGGGGTCTTTTACTCCATAGGGCTTCATGTGTTTTTGTGATGTGCGTTACACAGCATCCTCAGTGCAGTACCACAGGGGTGGCATAGTGACCCCCCCAGTATAGACTCTATACCCTGGGACTGACTACTGTTTCCTAGGGCATGTAAAGTCACTATTGACTTCACTAGTCTTGAATTCTGAACAGAACCAGTACAAACCATACTATTGTGGACTTACTGGCTGGGGCAACTCGATTGCCCCGCGGGTCTGTTAGTCGAGGGGGCACGTCTCCGTCCCCCCTGATCGAGTTTTGGCTGGTGGCAGTGGATACTACTTTTTATATTCAACCGCAAATATTTCTCTATGGGATTTTCCCATTGTTCGAGGCTACTATCTTTATTTATTCAATTACGATAGCCTCGAACATACCCCTGGTTTATTTATTTATTATTAATTCTCCGGTTGGTATTTTTTTTGCCAAAACTCGGTTCTAAAATGACGTTTGTGTTCTCTTCTGTGACTCCAACCCAAGTCGAGCCCTCTGTTCCACTTTTTGGCGGGCTTCTCCACAGAAGCCCGCCAAAGTGGTGCCACTCTGTCTGGGGTACTTAGGAGGGGTGGAGGGGGATTTAGGCACCCTGAACTGAGTTGCCAGGGTTTATTTATTTATTATTAATTCTCCGGTTGGTATTTTTTTTGCCAAAACTCGGTTCTAAAATGGCATTTGTGTTCTCTTCTGTGACTCCAACCCAAGTCGAGCCCTTTGTTCCACTTTTTGGCGGGCTTCTCCACAGAAGCCCTCCAAAGTGGTGCCACTCTGTCTGGGGTACTTAGGAGGGGTGGAGGGGGATTTAGGCACCCTGGACTGAGTTGCCTAGGCAATTCAGGTCGCACTCCGTCCTGATTGGCCCAAGTGGTGAGCCGGCCGGCTCACCACTTAGCATGTTTGAGTGACAGCTAGGCTGAGTGAATGGGGGTTTTCTGCATAAAAGCAGGGCTTTGGGGACTGGAACTTGAGAAGTCGCCACAGGACCTAAGAATCCGACGAGGGAGAAGCTGAGCCGACTTGCTACGACGACACCACCGGTGGAGCCCTGCGGAACCGTCTCACCACTTTTCCCAACGACAGAGGAGATCTCCTGCCGGAGAGTCTTCTTCCTTTGACTGGTGGGGATAACCAGTTTCACCGTCTTTTCGCCTTCCCGACGCATCTCGTGGCCGCCTTGCCTGTCCAAGCACCCCGGCAACCGGAATACCATGTTTTACCACGACCGGAAAACTTTGTGGTTGGTTTCTTCCCTGGCAGTGCAACGACCTTCATCTTTCCTCCAAGTCGAGATCTTCTCTTCCCCTGGACGACGAGACTTGCACCAGCTGCCAGGAACAACTGCCACCGCTGGAGGATCCTTCCCACTTAAGGTACCGTGTTCCGCCTGGCTTCCCTTGCCACCGACTGTACGGGGTAGATTTAGCCCCCGGCTTTCGAACCTGGGTTAGCCTGGGACACCGTGGCTAAACTTTTCTGAGCCTCTTTAAACTCTTTTCGAACTCTCTGCAAGACTTTCAAAGCCTAGTGTAACTGTGATCTTGGGCACATTTGTGCTCTGCTCTAAGAGTGGGCCGAACCTATGGGCTTTGGCTCACAAGTGACTTTTGCTCTTCTGCCTTGCTAAAAGTGTTCCTAAATCTTAGAGTGGTGTATCTTCACATATTCTGTCTTTTTCCCTCCCTTTTTCATGAACTTATTGGAGTGCCATCTATAGTTAAGCGCTCACCTCTGTCTGGAAATAAGTGGTGTTAACTAAGACTTGTCTGATAAGGAATAAGCGTTGTATATATTATAATAGTAACTGTGTTTAGAGTGTTTTACAATAAGAGTGCTGGAGTGTTTCAGACAGTGTTTTTAAATAAATAATTATATACTTTGATACCAAAGCTCTGGTCAGTGTTTGCTTGTGCTATTGTGTCCGAGTGTCTATTGTGTATACTTTGCATACTGCCTAACTCGTCTTGAGAGAAGTCTGACTGCTCAGCCACAGCTACCAGGTAAATCTGGGTGGTACAGACTGCTACCAAGTGGGTTTACTGCTAACACCTGTAGTCCTAAATCTTTTGCAGTGTTCCCAAAGGGAACTGCACAGGTTTCTGCCTAACATGGGGTCTTGGCGGTCCTTGCCGCAACCCACTGGGCGTGGCATACCTACCCTGTTGCAGGTGTGCCCGGGTTCCCATGCCTGATCCCCAGAAGGAGGCGGCTGCAGGCAAACTGTCATCTGTCATCTTGTCTGCTACAGGGTGCTTGAAGAGCCAGGCCCAGTCTCCGCCTGCACATTTGGAAGCGAAGGCTCAGACCTTCCCTGCACCTCAGGTATAGACCTGGGAGGTGGAGTGCTCTCAGCAATGACGGTGGTAGTACTGCATGTAGGCGCCCCTCGTGAGTGTTCCAGGTAGTAGAACAAAGCCCCTTGGGAGGTCCCCAGTACAAGAGCATTGCGGCTCCTCAGAGGTGGGACTCTCAGTCTTCCGGCCCCTCAGCCTGTTGGCCGGTAGCTCTGGGAGCCTCAGTCTCCTTGCTGGTCTTAAGACCTAGACGGCCGCCACCACTCGGGTGCTTCCCTGGGAAGGAGTCACTCTTGAGGAATGCAAAGGAGAACAGGGCACCCACCTTGGGCCTGGTCTTACTCCTCACGTAGGGTCTTGAGGTCCTCTGGAGATGATCTCTCGAACAGCTCCCACCTGACCAAGCAATTCTTGCAAGCTTGCAGGGTCAATGCGTTGCACGCGGAACAGCCGTCCCAGCCGTGGTCGGGGCCAAAGCACCGGAGGCAGATTGCGCAGGGATCCGATGTGGGGAAGGAACCTTACAGGCCGGACACCTAAAATTGGCCGTTATCGACTTGCACTGGGAAGGAGTGTGGCACCAGAAGACAGTCTTATCTGACAATATAGAAGAAAACAGAGAGGAGAAAAAAATAGAATGTTTTCGGGGAAGAGCGCTTGGAATAACAAGGCTAACCCAGGAGCGCTGGTGAAGTGGTACATTCCTGTCGACGCGAAAAAAAGCGGACTGGGGAAGAGGCGCTGGTGGGCGGAGTCAGGGGAGCATATGCTCCCAGTGCCGCGCACATCTTAATTTAAAGGGGAACACAATTTCTTCTGGTGAAAAGGGTTTTGCTTCCCGTCACTAGCGAGGGACGCCCTTCCAGTATGGAGGAAAGGGGACAGGATGTAGGAGTACATCCAAGTATATTTTTTACATTTTGGAGGTGTATTTGCCAGCAAAAATTGTTGCATGTATGACTGCACGGAGACCGCACCGTCCAATCTGGATTGCCATTCCTCTGAAATTTAATCAACATTTAAAAAAAAAAAAAGACAAGCCTTGGTAACTTACTTTGACTGAAGTGTCTGTCGTGGCCACGTACCATCTTCATTTTTCTGTTCAATTACTAACACCTATTAAGAGAATACTGAATGTAAGTAACCATTTCATTTACAAGTCCATTTGACAATGAGCAACATTTGTACAAATGTGCTAAACCCTCCCCCCCCCCAATCCAGCAATCGACCAGCACTGAAAAGCAATTATGAAAAGCTGAATACCAAAACAATAACCAGCCTACAATTACTGCCACAGAAAATAGCTTTAAGTTATTTATTTCTAACAGGAATCATTGGCACAAGCCATCTTACCAAATGTGTTATTATCTGATCGACTTGAGAATACAGTAACGTGCAATGCAATTTGAAATTACATGAAACCTGTAAATCAGCAGTGCAAAGTTCAAAATTCACAGCTGCCCCTTAATCAGAAGAACAAGTTACTTCTTACCTTGTAACGTTCTTTCGATGGGATGTTCCTCCGACGTATTCCTTATCTTTGATAATTCGTCTCCAGCCTGCTGGCCTTGGGAATTATTTCTCTGTAGAGGGCGCTGCACGTCGACGGCCACCGTATCGGCGCTGACGTCACCATGCCCATAAATAGCCACGCGTGGCGTCCGTTGCTCAGTTCCGTTTTGTAGCATAAGATAAGTCATGCCTGAATTGGTATGGACCTTGAAGGAGCGTAACCTGCAAACACAAGGGAAGTATTACTGCGGGGATGGATGGGAGGGGCGATAAGGAATACGTCAGAGGAACATCCCATCGAAAGAACGTTACAAGGTAAGAAGTAACTTGTTCTTCGAAGGGATTGTGTCCTCCGACGTATTCTTTATCTTTGATAGACTCCCATAGCAGTGGCATGTAATTGGAGGTGGGAGTAATAATGTCATGTATCCCTTTAGGAATGGACCAAATGTAATACGGCTTTGCTAAGTCTGGTCTCTTGACTAGTGCAGGAATCCAGGTTGTAAAATTTTGTTAATGTATGTGCGGACGACCATGTGGCAGCCGCACATATGTCTCGGACCGGAACCCCTCTTTGGAGGGCCGAAGAGGCTGCGATACCCCTGGTTGAGTGAGCCCTAAGATTTTGGGGTGGCTCTTTCCCTGCCAGTTTGTAACATTCCAGAATGGCCAAAATAATCCACCTGGAAAGGGTCTGTTTTGTTATGGGTAGTCCCAACTTGTGACCCGAGTATCCTACAAACAGTTGGTCTGCTTGCCTAATCCTAGCCAGTCTGCTGATGTAAAAGCTTAGAGCTCGCGTTGGGTCCAGCCTATGAAGCCTTTCTTCCTCTTTCCCCGGATGGGGAGGAAGATAGAATGAAGGTAAGGTAATTTTCTGAGTGATGTGAAATTCAGAAACCACCTTTGGGAGGAAATTAGGCTTCACCTGTAGGACAACTGTCTTTATGAAAATTTGCATGAGGGGGTTTACAAGATAGAGCTTGTAATTTGTTCACCCTCCTAGCAGATGTTAATGCTACCAATAGGATAGTTTTAAGAGCGAGAAATCTCAGCGAACAAGAGGAGTGGTTCGAATGGAGTACCCATTAGGAATTTTAAGACTAAATTTAAGTCCCATAAGGGAACTTGGAATGGTCTTGGAGGATAAAAATTAATTAATCCCTTGAGAAATTGTATTACTAGCGGTAGTTTGAAATACAATGGTTCCTCCGCAGTGCGCTTGAAGATTGAAAGCGCTGCGAGATAGCCTTTTACAGTGCCGACTTGAAGGCCTGAGTTTGCCAAGTAGAGTAGAAATGATAACACAGTTGGTGTACCACATGAAAAAGGGTTGATATTCTCTTCTCTACACCAGCTGCAAAATTTGTTCCAACAGCAGCGGTATAAAGACTTTGTTGCTGACCTTCTGGCCAAAAGCAACACCTCCATGACGTCATCAGGGAGGTCCCAATCCTTGTACCTCACCCTTTCAGAAGCCAAGCGTGAAGGTTGAGGGTTCTGATGTCTGGATAGAGAACCTGACCTCCCTTCTGTGAGAGAAGATTTTCTTTGAGTGGAAGACGGATTGGAGGACAGATGGGCATATCTAGAAGGTCCGGGTACCACGTTCTCCTGGCCCAGTCCGGGGAAATTAGGATCATGGTTTTCCGGAATCTTCTCAACCTCCTGATCATTTCAGGAATAACAGGGACTGGTGGAAACGCATAAAGGAGTGGGAAAGCGCAGTCCACTACAAACGCATCCCCTAGAGCTCCTCTCGGGGGAAATTCCCTTGAACAGAACAGATCGCACTTCCTTTTGGTGCTGGCGGCGAACAGATCCACCTGAGGGGTTCCCCAAAGGGTGAAGATCTCTTGAAGGACTTCCTGAGCTAGCTCCCACTCGTGGGAGACTGTGCTCTGCCTGCTCAGAGCGTCCGCTGTCAAGTTCTTCTCTCCGGCTAGGTGGACTGCCGATACACTCCTTCCTGAATTGCCCAAAACAAGAGCTGCATTGCCTCTGCACAGTGGCAGTGACCATACGCCTCCTCTTTTGTTGAGGTAGTGCATGGCCACCGTGTTGTCCATTATCAGGACTTTTCTCCCCTGTACTGATGGCAGGAAAGCTTTCAGCGCTAGTCTGATCACTCTCAGCTCCAATAGGTTGATGTGTAGTCTGGACTCCGATGGAGACCAACGACCGCTGATGGTCAAGTCGTTGGCATGGGCTCCCCACCCCGTGAGTGAGGCGTCTGACTACTGTCATCTCCGGCCATGGTTGCCAAAACAGTTCTCCTTTCAATATGTTCTCTGGATAGGCCCACCATTGAAGGTCGTGGGCTAGCTTGTCCGGAATCCGGAGGAGATCTGTCATTCTCCTGAGAATTGCGACCACTGAGTTCTCAGTGCCCACTGAAGAGATCTCATTCTCAGGCAAGCCTCTGGCGCAAGGAAGATGCAGGATGCCATGAGGCCTAGCAACCTCAAAAGGCTGGGAGGCGTTTGGCATTTTGAAACTTGGTGAACATCTGCAGAATATCTTGAGCCCTCACCTCTGGTGGCGAGGCTTTTCCCAGGGAAGTGTCCAGGACCGCTCCAATAAACTGGAGTCTCTGTGATGTATCATCTGTGACTTCTTTGAATTGAGGGAGAAGCCCAGTTTGTAAAGGAAGTGGCAGACATAATCTAGCTGGATCTGAGCTTGTTCCGAAGATACAGCTCTGATCAGTCAATCGCCTAGGTAGGGGTAGACGTGGATCCCTTCCCTCCTTAGACTCGCAGCCACTACCGACATTAGCTTGGTGAAGACCCTCGGGCGGAGGTCAGCCCAAATGGCAGAACTCGAAATTGATCATGAGAGTCACCAATTGCAAACCTCAGGTATTTCCTGTGTTTGAGATGGATTGGCACATGGAAATAAGCATCCTGAAGGTCCAGAGATACCAGCCAGTCCTGGAGCTGGAGGGCCTGAAGGATCAGAGAGAGTTACCATCTTGAACTTGTCCTTTCTGAGGAACTTTTTCAATTCTCGTAAGTCCAAGATAGGTCTCAGTCCTCCGTCCTTCTTCGGTATTAGGAAGTAGGGGGAGTACCAGCCCTTGTTCCTCTCCGCTACAGGTACCTGTTCCATGGCACCTTTCTCCAGCAGGTCTACAATATCCTGCAAAAGGATGCCGATCTGGAACTTTCCGAGAGCTGTTCCCCAGTGGATGAGACTGAAGAATGCATAGAAAAGGCAGGCAGTAACCTTGGGCAACTGTCTCCAATGCCCAAGCATCTGACGTAATAGCCTGCCATTCCGTCAGATGTTGAGTTAGCCTGCCTCCTACTGGTGTCTTGTGCGGAGAGTCCTCAGAGTGATTTAGAGGCGGCTGATGCAGATGTCGAGGGTAAAGAGACACCTGCTGCTGCGGCTTTTGTATTTTTACCCCGTCCACCTCGGGTGAATCTTTTTTTACCTCTTTGAACCGACTGTCCTCTGCCTTTTCCGAATGCGGAATAAAAGCGAAAGGACTTACCTCTCCAAGAGGTTCCTGAGGGCGATATGGCGTTCGACGGATTGCAGCTCCCAGGGACTTTGCTGCTGCTTTGGATGTCTAACTTTTCTAGGCTGCCATCCGCCTTCTTACCGAACAAAGAAGAGCCGTCAAAGGGCATATTTAAAAGTCTGGCTTGTACATCTGAAGCAAACCCAGATCGCAACCACGCAAATCTGCGGGTTGTAGTACTTGCCGCCATGGCCTTACTGATACTGTCAGCAGAATCAATGCCAGTTTGAAGGGATTTGCACAGTGCGTCTTTGCCATTCATAACGATTTTTAGAAATGCTTCCCTTTCTTCTCCCTCCGAGAGGCAGTCAGCCGCTGATGAAGCACACTCCCAAAGTGTATGGCTGAACCTTGCGCCGAGCGTACAAGTAGCGTTAATAGATTTCAATGACATGCTACATGCAGAAAAGACTTTCTTAGCCAAACAGTCGTATCTTTTGTCATCCCTGTCCTGTGGAACAGTAGGGTATGCCGATCTACTGCCTGATGCAGTTGCTGCTTGAACAACCAGACTCTCTGGAGTTGGAGATTTAGACAAAAATTCAGGGTCAGTAGCAGATACCCTATATTTGGCTGATAACTTCTTGTTAACCGCCGGGATAACCTCAGGAGTTTCCAGTTAGCCAATATTTTTCTTTGCAATGTAGCATGAAATGGAGCCACAGGATCCTCCTGTGGGCCTTTAACTAAAATATCTGTAAGGTCATCCTGTTGGAATGCAGGTGAAGGTGTAGACCAACCCATGAATTCTATAATCCTTGCCATGAAAATTCTGTAAGGGGTCTCGGCATGTTCCCCTGGGTCTGGTTTGGCAAATTCTATTTCTGGGGAAGTATCTAACCCACTTGCCTCATGTAAGGATTCTCGAAGACCCTTTAACCTATTTTCCTCAGAGGTAAATTCCTCTGGTTCAGGTGTTGCAGATCTCTGCAACCCTAATGGTCTTTCTTTATCTGAATCCTCACCTTCTTCATAAATTGAAGACAAAGGTCTGAAATGATCAGACCTTGGAAATGGTTTAAATCCCATTTCCAGAGCAGAAGGGGCTAAATTTGTCATAATTGTTTGAGAAAACATCGACGCAGACGTTAAAGGCTTTGAAAACACCAAAAAAGGTGTTGCGAAGTTCGGAAGAGGCCTCGAAGAGCTCGAGAGGATCGAAATCCTACTCGAGGTTGTCAATGACATTCTCGAAATCGTGTTCGAGGCCCTGGGTATGACCACTGGCTGTGAGGTAGTGACGGCTGTGGGTTTGTTCTTTTTCGGCGTCGAAGACTGCGTCGATGCGATCGACCTGTGTGTCGATGAGCCCTTCGAGAATGGCGTTGATGACGCAGATTTATGCGTCAAAGGGACTTTCGACGATGGCGTTGATGGCACAGTGCCTTTGCTCGAGGGTTTGTGACGCTCTCGAGTAGTTTCTTTCGCCGGGTGCAACGACTCGCAGCATTTCGATTTTTCGGGTCTTTCACCCAGGGTATCAACCTCAGCTGTCTTCGAGGGGGTCGAGGCTGCTTTCTCGAAGACGCCAAGCATCCTTTTACGGAATTCCTCCCACTCAGCCTGAGAGCTATGTTTTGTGGGGCAGCGGACTCTTTCCGGAGAAAAAGACGAGGAAGGGGATCTTCGACGTCTCTTACTTGAATGCTTGGATCTCGAAGAGTGGTGGGAACTGCTTCGAGACCTAGAACAAGAATGTTTCCTGTGTCGGCGAGGAGACGAATGTCTCGACTCTGCCGATGAAACTTTCGAAGGAGTTTTAACCGTCTTACCTCTCTCAAGCTTCCCCTTACGCTCCTTCAAGGCTTTCGCCGTCATGGACATGCAGTCCTCGCACTATGAACATTGGTGCTCTGATCCCAGGCACCACAAACAGATCCTGTGAGGATCGGTCGACAACATTTTCTTTCCACAGTCTCAAAATTTTTTGAAGCCGGACCGTGGAGTCGACAGTTCGGATGAGTAAGCCATTCAGTAAGAGTTGGTATGCTCGGTTTGGAATAATGAAGGATATATATCCGACTAACAAACTGAGCAACGCGATTCCGAGGCCGACGAAGCGCGGAAAAACGGAACTGAGCATCGGACGCTGCGCGAGTCTATTTATACGCATGATGACGTCGGCGCCGATACGGAGGCTGGCGAGGGACATCGGCTCGAGGGACGTCGACGCGCAGCGCATTCTACTGAAAAAAAAATTCCGAGGCCAGCAAGCTGGAGATGATCTATCAAGGTAAGGAATATGTCGGAGGACACAATCCCTTCGGAATATATGCTGAGAACTCTTCTATACTACAGTTAGCCCCCCTTCAATTTGCAACTAAGAAACCAGCACAAAAATAAATAAGTCTCCGCAATAACTTCTCACTCCCATGATTCTCTGTTTAAACAACAATTTTAAATCTCAAATGTCCAACAACCCCAGCGCGCTCAACCTTGTTGGACATGTGAAATCTCTATTGCAAGTTCACATGCTGCAAGAAAGGTTGCCACATTGCATAATATGTGGCTACGTCACCTTTCATTGAAGATCACAATTTCTCATTAACGAAGATGGAAGAGATCCTCTGATACAATACCATTCCATAAATCCAGGAATAGCTCTATGCCTTCAATGTTTAGGTACAAGCAGCCTAGTTGGTAGCAATGCCTCAGTAATACAATTTGCAGCCATGTTATGAAGTGGATACATTTTATTGGTTTGGACTACAGACGGAGGGCATGGTCGCTCAGTAACTGAATATGCATAATGCTCAACATTTCAATATGAACTCCCAAAACAGAACCAGTTTAGGACAATGCCACCATGGTTCGAAATTGAGGGGAGCTGGGTGCTATTTAGCTCCTGCTTGTAGGCAAGAAGAGCCTGGTTAGCTTAAAACCAACAGCTAACAGGAGATCCGTTTGGCTCCTAATGCTTAAACACATCTATTTGAATTTAACTCTGCATTTGGGACAATCTATAAATAAACATTAGGGCACATCTCTGATCCATTCAAAGCTTAAGGGGTAATATATAATTGGCAAACTAACGTTTGCAGCTTATGTTCATGTCAGATTTGCTGAATGCTATGTACTAGCTCCTGCTCGCTGGTTAATGCTGGATATCCAGGAACTGCTTCTAGCTCCTCCTTTTCCAGTCTAAATTTCGAAACCTGTGCCACCATATGTGGATGAAGGACTGCCAACATAGCCTTAAGAACCACTCTGAAAAATATTTAAACAAACCCAGGGTACCTATGCACCTAGATAACATTTTCTAACACTGTTCAAGTTGAATACATGTTGGTGCTTTCGGAGCACGCTTTCCATTTTTTCCCACTCCTTGTTGGATACATTCCCCCTAGATCCCTATTCCAAGCAGTTGCATGATATCCCCACTGCCTTAACGCAGGGCTGGATAATAAGATTGTATATTCTGCAAAGTAAGTACTTGTTTGAAGGAACAGGAAAAAAAAAATTATATCAACTTTTCTTATTTTATAAAGGGTTTCGTTAATTTAATCTTAATTTTTTTGTGCAATGGCCAGTACCTCAACTGACAGTACCGGAGTCTTTCCACTAGTCCAACATCTCTCAAACTCTGGAAGCCGAATCTGGGCTACACAGGCACCGAAGCTTTGGGAGCCCGGAGGCCAAAGGCAGCCAGAAGCAACGACAACGGCCTTCTCCCCCCCGCCCCCATCCCCAGGGCACAGTGAAACATACGGCCATCCAGAACTGAGGGGGCGGTGTTCCTAGAACCAGGGGCACATGCGCCTCGTGGCAAGGCGGAGGAGGGTAGAGATGGGAGGACCGTACCTCGGGGGAGATCCCAGCACCATCTTGCCTGCGCTGCGAACTACATCGGCGACCCGAGCATCAGAAGAGGGTGACGGGGTGCACTACTCCTCACATCACACCGAACCAGGGGCGGAGGCGAGGCCGACAGAACCGTTACCAACCCTCCCCAACACAGAGAGACCCCATCCTGGACAGCAACGCCGGGGAGGATTCTACCCGCAGGCACACCAGCACCCGCAGCAGATGCACCCTGAGCCAAAACTCTGGTGTACCCGAACTCGAGCATCTATAGGCTTGAAGTGGGAGACCGCACATTCTCCTCCACCAGCTGGCACCTCGATGATGCACCAATACACCGGCGGCAAGCACCGTGCAAGCCGGTAAGAAGGAGTGACAACACAGGAATCCAGGGGCAAACCGGATCAAGGAGCCTGTCACAGCACAGAAATTACAAGGTACATCCACAGAGTGGCAACTCTAAGTCAGAGCACGACGCTGCAGGGGGGATGCGGAGCAGACCCAAGAACAGGGTAAACTGGTCACACCACTGGCAGCCCCTCACTGTGAACGGATGTAAGCACAGCATTGACCATTGTCCAAACACTGGCCACCCAGGAGCCTGGGCCCACATATACAAGCTTCTAACCCACCTCCAAGAAGAGGAACTACCCGGTGCAGCCCCTCCACCCAAGAACATAACCACGCAGCGACAACCAGCAAGTGACCCACAAAAAGAGAAGAGTGGGGTTACTCCCAGCCACCAAGCGTAGATCCTATAAGAAGCAAACTAGGGACACGAACCACCTGTCCTCTTCCCCGCCCTTAATGAATCGAATGCTGGGAACGCGAGGCCACACAGAGTCGAACACTCTCGCAACCGTAACCCGCACAGGTTAACCCTAAGGAACGACCTTTGTCACAGAGGGATCTGCACACCAGAGAACTACAATCTGGCAGCGTCGCACCATTTACTGAGCCGGGGCAGCGCAATGGGAAAAGACAAAGTCAAAAGACAGAACCACCAGAGCAAGATGGATAACTTCACGGTCGGACCCCTCCAGGGCCCCCGCCCTCATCCACAACTCCCGAAAAAGAGGGAATGGGAGAGGATGAACTGAACATCTCGCTAACAGACGTCATGAATGCAATCAAGGAGTCGCGTACGTCCCTCGAGGGGAAAACAGTGAGCCTAGCTACGGAGGTGTCCTTTCTACGGCAGGACCTAAACAACCTGTCCTCGAGGGTGGGAGAAGCAGAACAGAGGATCTCCAACAGGGAAGACACCATGGGACAGATGAGCAAACAACTCATCACCATAACCCAGAAAGTAACAACTTGAATACAGAGCTGAGGACAGCGAGAGGCGTGCGAGGAGGAACAATATTCGGATTCTCGGAATTCCCGAAAGAGAAGAGGGCCCCAGCACCAAGCTCTTTCTCGAAGACTGGTTGGCGTATTCGCACCCAAAAAATTCTCTCCATTGAACGTGTCCACAGAGTTCCAACCGGACGGCCCACGCCAGGCGCACAGCCACGTACAATAATTGCCAAGCTCATGAACCTCCGGGATAGAGACACAATCCTCCAGATGGCCCGCGCCACTGGCCCCATCACATACACAAGCCATCGGGTTGGTTTTTATCCGGACTATACCAGGGAGGTCCAGAAGGCACGACAATCCTTCGACTCAGTCAAGAAGAAACTACAATCCCGCTCAATGAAATATGCCCTGTTCTTCCCAGCACTACTCAAAGTGCACCATGAAGGCACCACTCATTTGTTCCAGTCACCAAAAGAAGCATGCGATTGGTTGGAAACCCAAATCCTAAACACACCGGAACACCAAAGATCCCCAAGAGAATCCCCGAGTCAGATGCCGGGCAAGGCTGGCTCTCCGCCACAGCAAAACCCACAGGGCCACGACCACCCTGCACTGTCACAAGACAGCCTGGTCAGAGAAGGGACTGGATGAGGACTTTGGCAAGGACTCCGCTCTCTCGTACATCGCAGATTTAAGGGGACCAAGCACTGGCGGCCGCCATGGGAAGATGGAAACTCACTTGCGGTTGGCGTAACCTCCCTGCTACCTCCAATAATGTTATGGTTTCAATTTATGCGCCTGGTTGGCGTGCAGTTCGAGCTACAGGTGCTTCTAGTTGCGGGGGGTGAGTGCGGGGGGTACGGGGACAGACAAAGGGAGGGTGAGCTTGTCACAAGGCAGCGAGCACAGAGAGTAACCCGGATAGGCATCTTAGTATTCGACCAACCAAGGCACAGGTTTGAACTCGCAGGCACATTGACAACACCCAAATATTGTTCACTTAGCAGGAACACCAGATATAGTCAGAACCAATGGCCTAATACAGTGCAACAAACACTAGGGCACCTCAGAATGAACGCTGCAACACCCAACACTCCCGCCACGCCTGATCATGGCCACACGTAATGCTACCACCAGGAACCTTAGGTTCCTGACTTGGAATGTTAATGGGCTAGGTAACAGTATTAAACGGCGACTAGTTGTGCAACTTCTGAATAGGGACATGCCAGACATAGCATTCTTGACTTAGACGAACCTAGCAGGCACAAACTGCACTTTCTTCAAACGCACAAATTACCGAATTACAATCCACGCTGGCTTCACTATGGGTTCCCGTGGCGTACTAACACTAATTAAGAAGAAACTCCCCCTCCACCTAACCACGGTCACCAAGGACAATTGGGGCGGATACATGTACATAACTGGGACACTATGGGAACAAACTATTTCACTGCTAGCAGTCTATGCGCCACCAACCCTACTAACCGCGCTGCTTACTGACATCTCCCCCCTGATCACCCGGGACACATCGGATGTCATGGTCATAGGAGTCGACCTCAAGGAAGTCATGAACGTGGAAGTGGACCGGACATATCTACGAGGTAGAAACCCTTCCACAAATACAAAACTGGCCACATCCATAAGCGCCCTAAGACTGCAGGATGCTTGGCGTACTGTGCAACCTCACCGCAGAGAATACTCCTACCAGTCCGGGGCCCACACCTCACTCTTGAGACTAGATTACTTCATCCCATCTATAGATACACATAAAATATGCGAGGCATACCTACTCTGCAGAAGAATCTCTGATCACTCCCCTCTGGTATTAGAAATCAGCACCTCCAGACCAAACTCCCCTCCCCCATGCTGGCGCCTAAACAATTACCTGGGTTTCCCGGAACTGGTAGAAAAGATCCAAGATACCACCAAAACATACTTTGAACTAAATACAGACCGCAGCCAACCTGGGAATACTGTGGGAAGCCTACAAAACAGTACTAAGGGGTGACATATCTTGGACCTTGGACAACTGCGGGGGAAAAAAAAAAAAAAAAAGTATATGGCCACGCTGAACGAAGCCGAACAAAAGGTCAAACACAAGGAAGAGTCTCACCTGTCTCAGGCCATGCCCAAAACAGACCGGGCACTAATATTGGCGCAGAAACGCCTCCAGAAACGCAGCCCTGGACAATGGCAGGCGCACAGAGCTCTACGCGCCAGAGTGTATGTGTAACGCTCACCTGATTCCCACGGAGGCGCCGACCCGTTCTGGGCTGCTAAAACTTCTTCCACGGTAAAGCGTAGTGCTTGGAAGATGGACTGGACTGGACCCCCAAACCTCGTCTGTCTGGCCCGTAGAATAATCCTTCTGTAGATGGGAAAAGGGAGTTAACTGTCTGCTAGATTGTGTGTGAGATTCCCCCCTTTTTTCCCCCCTTCTCACCCTCCTCGAACCCTAGCTGTGCCTTTCGCAGACTCTCACCTTAATTTCTGTATGGACGAGCTCTCCATCCTGCTTCTGACACAGGGGCACGTAGATTTCCAGTTACTTCACTGGATCTCGGATTTGGCGAGGGTTCGATGTCTGCTTGCCTTTACCAAAATGCTGCCGTAAGTATATAGTTCAAAAGATCAAGTCTTATTTGTCCCTTGGCCTTTGTTTAATTTTCAGGGACTAGGTGAGGAATCCGTGTGGAGAAATGGATTCGCCGAGGTAAGCTAGGTGAGTACTTTTAATGAAGGTGTGCCGTAGTGGTTTGCTCCGACACCTTAATAAGTGTGTCTTATTTCCCCTTAGGGGCCGGGGTACGGAAAAGCCAGAAAAGCCGCTACGACCCGAAAAGGGAACTGAGGTCCCAACAAAATTCAGGTAAGACTTAAGGTGAGTAATCTGTCCTTTTTCAATTAGTTTGTTCACCTTGTTTTGTCCTTTTTCTCTGTTGGTCTTGAATGCGACCAATGTCGCCTATGGGCGCTGAAAAGGTTGCCGGCGCCACGTGAAGGTAAGTGGAAGCGGCGCGGCAGTGTGAGAAGCGGAGCGCTTCTAACTATTGTCTTTCTTTTCCGTAGGTGCTGGGATGCGGCCGATGTCGCCTATGACCGCTGAAGAGCTAGACAGCGCCACGTGAAGGTAAGTGGAAGCGGCGCTGCCGCGAGCGATGAGATGCGTTTCTAACCCTTGACTTTCTTTTGCAGGATCGACGGAGTGAAGAATCCGGATGCTGAATGAAGGTAGGTAATGTCCTAATGCTTGCCTTTCTCTCCTTGCAGGTGTTCTAGGTGCTGGCGGGCATTGCAGGAGCCAGGATGCAGGAGCCGACTCGGTGAGCGTCCTGCTGCAGATGCAGAATAACGCGAACCACGTGTGGCCATCCGGGCGTGGTTTAAATAGCCTTGGAAGAGCTTCAGGTGAGTGTTCTTCCACTGGCCCCACCTGAGTAAGAAAAGAGTTCCTGAAAGAAAATAGTTCCTCCCCAGCCTTAGTTGGCTTGGAGCTTCAGACAGCATGGTCTGCCTCAGGTGAGTTCACCCAAGCATTACCATATGTTCTGCCATGATGAGCCTGGCGCCTATGGCGCCAGGACAGATGCCTTTTATGAGCCTGGCGCCAAAGGCGCCAGGACAAGGTCCAAAGAGCCCCTATAGGGGTTTGCTGGGTCCTGCTTCGTGAGTATGAAGTCTGCTTCCGGGGACGCTGGGCCTGACCTGGCTCCTCGGGAGCAGGGATGACAGTATGAGACTGGGGACAAAGCCAGCAAAATGTTAGCATGTCTAGAACGCTGGGATGAAGGGTACAACCATGTTAGACTCAGCAATGGTGATTCTGACCCACTAACAACGGACAGAGACATAACGGAGGGCATTGCCACATACTATGCGGATCTATAAGGAGCACCACGTTGCCCCACAGACAAATCGATCAAGGAAGAAATTATCCTCACCACAGAGCAGCAGACCCTTCTAGAGAAGGAGATCACTGAAGAGGAAGTGATAGCGGCCATGTCGGGACTCCAATCCGGGAAATCCCCAGGCCCAAATGGCTTCCCAACAGAACTATGGCAGAAGATGGGGCGAAAGAAATTGCCCCACATCTACTGTTCATGTACCGGAATGCACGAGACCAGGGCTCCCTGTCACCAAACCTCAGAGAAGCCACGATAATAGTGCTACCCAAGGTGGACAAACCCTCCAAAAACTGCGGGTCGTACATACCCATATCCCTCAAATGGCGAAACAAAAATCCGTGAAGGTATTAGCCGATCGACTGCAATTGGTAATTTCATCCCTGATCCTCCCGGACCAATGTGGCTTTATGCCACAGAGGTCAACCCGGATGAATATATACAGATTACTATCAGCTCTAGAAAGAGGGGACAGACTTTGGGGTCCCATGGCATTGCTCGCCATCGACTTTGAAAAAGCTTTCGACTCTGGGAGGCCATATGGGAAATAATGCATTGCATGAGCTTCGGTTACCAATTCATGACATGGGTGAAACTCCTTTACAATTGTCCAAGGGCGAGAACCAGGGTCAATGGCTGGCGGTCAGAACCCTTCACCTTAGGGAGGGGCACGAGACAAGGCTGTAACTTATCAGCCATGATCTTCGCACTAGCTATAGAACCCTTCACAACACTGCTGAGGGGAGTCAGAGCTGTGTGAGGGCTTGCGATAGTCGAATACTTGGGAAGACAGGGTCTCATTGTATGCAGAATACCTATTAATCTACCTGAAGGACCCGGCCAGCTCAAGCCCTGCAATCACAGACTTGTTAGAGAGGTATGAAGCTTACAGTGGACTACGAATCAACTGGTCTAAATCTATATTATTCTTAATAGGGAGGGCGAACAACATAACCCCTGCAAACTGCCCATAACGCATGGAAACAACGCGATTCAAGTACCTAGGCATACAAATCACAAACAGTCTCACAGACTACATACCCAAAAACCTACATCCCATCACGAGATTCGTAGAGGATACGCGTCACTGGGCTTCGCTACCGCTAACTCTACTGGGCAGAGAAGCCCTCTTCAAAATGATTGCCCTCCCCCATTTCCTGTACATCCTACAGAACGCCCCACTACATATCCCAATGCACGAGTTCCAGAAAATTGATTGTGCTCTCCGGAAACTGCTATAGTGCGGTGGTCGTCAGCGTATAGCACTTGCAACACTCCAAAAATCTATCTGGAAGAGAGCAATTTGACTGCCCAGACAAAAAACATACTACTGGGCCAGCCAGGTGGGGGTTGTGAATGACATGCTACATGGAGATGCAACACTGCCTCATATAGGAGCAATAAACACCAGCAGGGGGAACACCCCCCATCGAACTCCTATACCGCACCCTGAACAGAGCTGCCCCACCGTCCATGCTATCGCATCTGCCACGAAACTGGGTACAGACACATAAGTACATGGACTGGGACATGAAACTGACACCTGAGCAACCACTATGGAACAATAGATATCGCCCAGAAATTAACAAGCTCCCAAGATGGTCCAACTGGGTAACACAGGGGACGACGAGGATCAAAGATGTCATACTACAGGGCAAGATGGCCACATTTGAAACTTTGCAGTCCAGTTTCCCTCTCCCACCAACAGAACATTACCACTACACTCAAATAAAACACGCACAAAGATCCCATCTCCCAGACAAGAACAATATGCCTGAATACACCCCGATTATACGCAACATAATCCCGGAACTGATCAAACACATAGTCACCTCAACCATGTACAATGCAATCACCTCCTTTGCCACAGAGGAATTAGCCAGCCTCAAGGCCAAATGGGAACAGGATATAGGAGCACTACAACCAGAAGACTGGATTGCTTCGTTAATGTACCCCGGGGAGGCCGCAAACTCATCCAGACATCATCTCATCCAGCTTAAGATCCTACACTGTACTTACTACCCGAGAGTGGACCTCTTCCAGTGGGGTAAAGTCTCAGATCCATGGTGCTTGCTCTGTAAGCACGAGGAAGGCACTTTCTTTCACATTTTATGGGAATGCGACCACATACAGCAATATTGACAGGCATGTTGCGACGAGCATTCTAGGGTCATAGGCAAAACAATACCAAGAGAACCAAAGCAGCTATTGCTGGGGGTGAATGACTAAAGCGATTTGTCAAGATATGAAAGGTTACTTCTGTCTACTGCCACAGCAGTACTCAGAAGGAACATTGCGCAAATATGGGGCTCGGAGGCCACTCCCGGAGCGGACGAGTGTGTGTCCGACACACACATCCGCTAGTTTTATAGTTTTATAAGTTAGCAACCTTACAGGGCAGGAATGAAGAGGCTCGAAAGGAGCACATATCAAAAACTTTAAAACCAAATTAAGGTCCCAAGTTGGGATTTGAAAAGGTGTAGGAGGAAACCCATTTGTGAGTAACTGAGTTAAGGATATTTTGAAGTAGGATGCCTCTTCCAAGGTGCTCTTGAATATGGAAAGCGCTGCTAGATAACCCTTGATTGTTGCAATCTGGAGCTCCAGATTTTCCAAATGTAGTAGAAATTATAACACCATAGGTGTATCACAATGAAAAGGGTCCACATCTTTCTCCCTACACCAGCTGCAGAACTTGTTCCAACGGCAGCAGTGAACAAGTTACTTTCTTACCTGGTAACGTTCTTTCGATGGGATGGTCCGACGACGTATTCCATATCTACGACATGTAATCACCACAGCTGTGCTGCTGGTTCGGAAACTTTTTTCGGCGTCTGCGTCGAGGACGTCGATGCGCCGTTGTCGAGGACCTCGTCCGACGTCATCCGATGTGATAAGTAGGACGCACGACGCCCGTAGCCTCAGTTGTAGTTTTTTCCCCCAGAACGTGTGATATTAGTCAACTGCCAGTCAGACACAAAGCCTTGCGGAACGTAAGCTGCAATCGCAAAAGAAACTCTGCAGCGAGGAAGGCAGGGAGGGAGCGATATGGAATACGTCGGACCATCCCATCGAAAGAACGTTACCAGGTAAGAAACTAACTTGTTCTTAGAGGGGATTGGGTCCTCCGACTTATTCCATATCTATGACAGACTCCCAAAGCAGTACCAGAGCAAGGAGGAGGGAAAGAATTTAGAATCAAAATTTAGAATTGCCAATCAAATAGCAGAGGAAAGGACCGCCTTGCCAAAGGCCAGATCCTGTCCTCGGATGGAATCGAGGGAATAGTGACGTACAAATGTATGTACTGAAGCCCAGGTGACTGCATCACAGATGTTGCGAATAGGAACACCCCTCTGCAGGGCAGTAGATGCAGCCATACTCCTGGTAGAATGGGCCCGCAAGCCAGCCGGCGGGTCCTTACCCGCCAAGCGGTAACACTCCGAGATGGCCAAAATAATCCAGCGAGACAAAGTCTGTTTCGTCACAGCCTGTCCCAAACGCTTTCCAGCGTAACCAATAAAGAGTTGATCGTCCACTCTAACCAGGGACATGCATGAAACATAAAAGCTTAAAGCTCTCCTAGGATCAAGCCTATGGAGCTTCTCCTCCTTACCAGGATGCGGAGGAGGATAGAATGCCGCAAGAACAACCTTCTGGGCCAAATGAAATTCCGAAACCACCTTCGGAAGAAAAGAAGGACGAACTCTAAGGACAACCCTGTCCTTGTGAAATACAGTAAAGGGTGGCTTAACTGAAAGTGCCTGTAACTCACTGCGAGTGGAAGTAACCGCAAATAAAAACACAGTTTTCAGAGTTAACAGCCTCAAAGGGCAAGAATGTAAAGGCTCAAACGGAGCACCCATAAGAAACTTAAGAACAAGGTTTAAATCCCAACCGGGCACCAGGAAAGGTGACGGAGGGAACACATTAGTGAGCCCTTTCAGAAACTTGAAATTAAAGGGATTTTAAAGTAGGAACACTCTTCAGACGAGCGCTTAAAGATGGACAGCGCCTCCAGGTAACTTTTAATGGTACCCACTTGCAAGCCCCTGTGGGCCAAAGAAAGTAAAAAGGACAGAACCATGGGGATGTCGCATGCAAAAGGATCCACATTCTGAACTCTGCTCCAGTCGCAGAACTTACGCCAACGGTACAGAGACTTTGTTGCTGGCCGTCGGGCCGAGAGCAACACCTCCATCACGTCTTCAGGGAGGTCCCAATCCTTATACCTCAACCTTTCAGAAGCCAAGCGTGAAGGTTGAGGTATCTGACCTCCCTCCCGTGAGAGCAGATCGTCTCGGTAGGGAAGACGACGTGGAGGGCAGATGGACAAGTCGAGAAGGTCCGGGTACCACGTCCACTGAGCCGACGCCGGAGCAATGAGGATCATCCGGGAACCGAACTTCCGTAACCTCCGCAGCACTTGCGGGATGACGGGGACTGGAGGAAACGCGTACAGCAGTGGGACTGACCACTCCACCACGAACGCGTCTCCTAAGGCTCCTTTTGGAGGAAATTCCCGCGAGCAGAACCTCTCGCACTTCCGGTTGACACTGGAGGCGAAGAGATCCACTTGAGGGGTCCCCCAAAGGGCGAAGATCTCCAGGAGAATCTCCTGAGCCAACTCCCACTCATGAGAGATCGTGCTCTGCCTGCTCAGAGCGTCCGTCATGTTTTCGTCTCCGGCCAGATGAACTGCCGAGATCGAAACTTCCTGCTGGATGGCCCAGAACTCGAGCTGCATCGCCTCCCTGCACAGAGGAAGTGACCCTGCCCCCTCCCCTTTTTGTTGAGGTAGTGCATGGCCACTGTGTTGTCCGTCAGGATCAGGACATTCTTTCCTCCCACAGTCGGCAGAAAAGCCTTCAGGGCTAGCCTGACGGCCCTCAGCTCCAACAGATTGATATGGAGTCTGGACTCCGACGGAGACCAACGACCGCTGACTGTCCGCTCATTGGCATGAGCTCCCCATCCCGTGAGGGATGCATCCGTCACGATCGTCACCTCCGGCCAGGGAAGCCAAAATGGAGCCCCCTTCATCAAGTTGCCTTCGACGACCCACCAAAGAAGGTCCTGGGCGACCGATGGCGGCACCTGAACCGGGTCCGACATCCTGACGGAGGACTGCGACCAATGCATCTTGAGTGCCCACTGCAAAGATCTCATCCGCAGGCGAGCCTCTGGCACCAGAAGAATGCAGGATGCCATGAGGCCGAGCAACCTCAAGAACTAGAACGCTGGGAGCGTCTGGGCATGCTGAAACTTGCGCACCATCTGCTGAATGTGAACAGCCCTCACCTGGGGAGGAAAACCCTGCCACAGGGAAGTGTCGAGCACTGCGCCGATGTACTGGAGCCGCTGTGTTGGCGTCAAATGGGACTTCTTTAAATTGACTGAGAAGCCCAGCCTGTGAAGGGAGTGGCAGGTGACGGACCATCTTGAACCTGTCCTTCCTGAGGAGTTTGTTCAAACCGCGCAAGTCCATGATGGGTCTCAATCCCCCGTCTTTCTTCGAAATCAAAAAATAAGGGGAATACCATCCCTTGTTCCTCTCCGCTACAGGCACCAGTTCTATGGCGCCCTTCTCCAGCAGGGCTTGCATTTCCTGCGCAAGGAGCGGATCCGGACTGTTCAAAGAGAGGTTCCCTGGTGGATTGTCGTGAGGGCTCTGCCGAAAGGGAAGACAGTAGCCATGGGTTATGATCTCCAGAACCCACACATCTGAAGTAATGGCACGCCACTCTACAAGATGCTGCGCCAGCCTTCCACCAACCGGCGAACCATGGGACATGGCCTCATGACTGAGTGGTAGCGGCTGCAGCGTTACCTGACGGCAAAGAGGCAACTGCCCGAGCGGCCTTGGCACCACGGGTACCCCGTCGTCCACCTCTGGTACCCCTGCGTTGGCCTCTTTGACTGCCAGCCCCTCTCGCTTTACTGAAGGACGAGTAATAGCGAAAGGAACCACCCCTCCATTGCTGTCCCCTAGGACGAAAAGGCAGAGGTTGGCGAACTGCAGCGCCCAACGACTTCGCTGCAGCTTTGGAGGTCTGCAACCTCTCAAGGCTCTCGTCAGCCTTGCTGCCAAAAAAGTGTTCACCGTCAAAGGGCATGTTGAGGAGCCGGGACTGCACATCAGGAGCAAACCCCGACTTCCGCAACCACGCAAACCTGCGTATCACGGTGCTCGCCGCCATGGACCTGCTGACACATTCAGCCATGTCCAAACCCGACTGAATGGACTCACACATGGCATCCTTACCATCCTGGACCATAGCAAGGAAACCATCCCGTTCGTCCCCTTTGGGAATATGTTCAGCCGCTAACGCAACACAGTTCCACAGAGTGTGTGTGAAACGAGACAAGGCACAAATGGAGTTGGCCGCCTGAAGCGCCATACCACCAGAAGAAAACACTTTCTTCGCCCAGCCATCAAAATGTTTGTCGTCCCTATCAGGAGGGATGGTAGGGTACGACGCCTGCTTTGCCGGGGCCGCCTGCACCACCAAACTCTCCAGAGTGGGATGCCTGGTCAAGTAACAGGGGTCGCTACTGGCTGGACGGTATTTTCGCGACAAGGACCTGCCCACCGCCGGGAGATTCTCCGTAGCAGTCCAAGCCGCTGCCACCCTTCTCTGCAGAGCCATATGAAATGGCAGTACCGGGTCAGTTGGGGGACCAACATCAAGGATGTCCGTGAAATCATCCTGCACAAACTCCCCTTGGGGAGCAGACCATCCCAAGTACTCGGAAACCCTAGCCATAAGGCGCCGGTACGAGGAATCGGCATGAGAGCCAGGCTCAGGCCTACAAAACTCTACCTCCGGAGAGGTGTCCAGTCCACTGGCATCATGCAATGACTGCCTCAAATCGTCAAATTGGCT
This sequence comes from Ambystoma mexicanum, assembly GCF_040938575.1. Classification (NCBI taxonomy): domain Eukaryota; kingdom Metazoa; phylum Chordata; class Amphibia; order Caudata; family Ambystomatidae; genus Ambystoma; species Ambystoma mexicanum. The sequence goes on from NC_090923.1 coordinate 648,706,413, forward strand.
ATGGCCCGAGACCATCTCATCTGGAACCTGACTAGGAACCAGGCCATCAGAAGCCTCATCCACCTCCGAAATATATTCCAGGTGGTGAAAAGAATGCACCCGAGAGTGCTTGCTCTTAACCAGAGCCTTTCTAGGAGGGTTCCCCCCTGCCACGGGGTACCTCCGACACCCCAGCCTCGAAAGGCGTTGAGGGTGCCGAGTGAATCGGCGCCGGCGTCGAGAGAACAGACATCAGCGCCGAGAGAATCGGCGTCGAGTAAATCGGCGTTGACGTCAGATGCAGCATCGACAGCGTCGACACACTCCTCGAAGCCAGAGCTCTGAGCGTGTCCTTTGACGACCTGAGCGTCGACGGCTTCGATGACTTCCTCGGAGCTGGAGCCTTGAGAAAGCCTATCGACGCCTCAGGCGTCGATGTCTTCTTCGAAGACACCACAGGTGCACACGGTCTCGAACGCGTCGAGGACCGGGACCTGGAACAGGTACGTCGAGAACGAGTCCCCTTGTCCGAACGGGACCTCTCCCGTGACTCGTGCCGACCACTCATGCGAGCGGTGTCTCTCGACCTCTCACGGCCAACGCCACTCGGGGGCGCGGACGGCTTAGTACCCTGCGACTCGAGAATCGCCAGCATTTTCTTCCAGAAGGAAGCCCATTCCTCCGGCGTCGCATGGCTGGTGGGGTAAGCGACGTTCCAGGCAGAGTCCTCAGAAGAGGACCTGGAAGACGGCCGCTGTCGGCGCTTACGAGAATGCCTCGAAGAGGCCGAGGAGTGGCGAGACCGACTCCTAGAAGGAGACCCACAAGACTTCCAATGACGACGCGGAGAGTCACCTCTCGAATCATCCGTCGAAAGCCCCGCAGACTTAGACTTCCGGGGCTTGGACACCCGACATACCGACAACTTCTTACGTTCCCGTAAGGCTTTGGACGTGAGTGACTGGCAGTCGATACAGTCATCCGTGTCGTGGGCCTCCCCGAGGCACCAGAGGCAGGCATCGTGCGAGTCCGTCACCGACATCTTGGACCCACACTCCCCGCAGTTCTTGAAGCCCGGACGCGGGGTCGAAGACTAAATAGAAGACATCTTCTTACAAAGGATTTTCTCACAAAAAGGAACAGGTTCGAAGAACCGAGAAGAACAGAACTCCAAAGAGTCGAGGCGTAACCGAGATTCACGAAGCAACACGTTCGCGGAAAATACAGAACTGAGGCTACGGGCGTCATGCGTCCTACTTATCACTTCGGATGACGTCGGAGGAGGTCCTCGACGACGGCGCATCTAAGTCATCGATGCAGGAGCCGAAAAAAGTTTCCGAAGCAGCACAGCTGTGGTGATTACATGTCAGATATGGAATACGTCGGAGAACCCAATCCCCTCAAAATAAGGATTTTGTTGCTGGCCTTCTGGCCGAAAGCAAAATCTCCATTACGTCATTCAGGAGGTCCCAATCCTTGCATCCCAGCTTCTCAGAAACCATGTGTGAAGGTTGAGTGCCTTGACATCTGGATGGAGAACTCAACCCTCCACTTGCGAGAGAAGGTCCTCTTTGTCGCAGATTAATTGCGATGGCCATGTCCTCCTGGCCCAATCAGGACCATGGATTTTCTGAACTTTCTCAAGCTCCTGATCACGTGAGGAGACGGGGACTGGAGGAAACACGTACAGGAGTGGAAACTCCCAGTCCACTACGAATGCATCCCCTAAAGCTCCTCTTGGAGGAAATTCACTGGTACAAAACAGTTCGTACTTCTGATGGATACTGGTTGCGAACAGATGCACTTGAGGGGTTCTTCAAAGGGTGAATATCTGTTTAAGGACTTCCAGAGCTAGTTCCCATTTGTGGGGGTGTCTGCCACCGTGTTCTCCTCTCTGTGCAGGTGAACTGCCAAATGGGAGATTCCTTCAGGAATTGCCCAGACCAGAGCTGCATTGTCTCTCTGCACAGTGGTAGTGACCCTATGCCTCATCTCTTGTTGAGGTAGTACATGACCACTGTATTGGCCATCATTATCGGGACATTCTTCCCCTGTACAGAGTGCAGAAAGGCCTTCAGCACTAGTCTGATTGCTCTCAGCTCCAAAAGATTGTTATTTAGTTTGGACTCCGTTGAAAACCAATGACCGCTGATTGTCAGATAGTTGGCGTGGGGTCCCCACACCGTGAGTAGTCCGTCACAACTGGTCACCAAAAGGGCTCTCCCTTCAGAATGGTTTTCCTCGCAGGCCCACCAAAGAAGGTCCTGTGCGACTGCTTGGAAATTGAAGGTCTGACATCCTGCCTGAGAATTGGGACCATTGAACCCTGAGAGCCCATTGGAGAGATCTCATTCTCAGGCGAGCCTCTGGCACAAGGAAAATGCAGGATGCCAGGAGGCTGAGCAACCTCAAATAAATTTATAAGCAAATTCAAAGGCCAGAAGGCTCCGGACATTCTGGAATTTGGTGACCATCTGCAGAATGTTTTGAGCCCTCACCTCGGGTGGGGAAGCTATCCCCGTGGTTGCATCCAAGTCTGCTCCGATCAACTCGAGTCTTTGTGATGGTATCCTGTGCAACTTGTTGAAATTGAGGGAGAAGCCCAGTCTGTGGAGAATGGCAGGTGATGTTGAGATGTTCCAGGGTCTGTTCAGGAAAACAGGCCCTGATCAGTCAATCGTCCAGGGACGGGTAGAAGTGAATCCCTCCTCTCCCGAGACTCGCTGCCACTATTGCCATTAACTTGTTGAAAACCCTCCGGGCGGAGGTCAGCCTTGGAGTTGTGGGCTAAAGAAAGCAAAAAAGACAAAACCAAAGGAATGGAACACTGGAAAGGATCCACATTCTGTACCCTGCACTAGTCACAGAACTTTCTCCAACGGCAACGGTACAGGGATTTCGTTGCGGGCCTTCTGGCAAAAAGTAACACCTCGATCACGTCTTCGGGGAGGTCCCAATCCTTATACCTCAACCTTTCAGATACCAAGCATGAAGGCTGAGAGACTTGACCTCTGGATGGAGAGCCCGACTCCCCTCCCGTGAGAGCAGATCGTCTCGGTAGGGAAGACGGTGTGGAGGGCAGATGAACATGTCTAGAGGGTCGGGGTACCACGCTCTCCTGGCTGAAGCCGGAGCAATGAGGGTCATTCGGGAACCGAACTTCCGTAACCTCTGCAACACTTGCGGAATGACAGGGACTGGAGGAAACGCGTACAGCAGCGGGAAAGAACACCACACTATGTACGCGTCCCCCAAGGCTCCTCTTGGGGGAAATTCCTGCGAGAAGAATCTCTCGCACTTCCGGTTGACACTGGTGGCGAAGAGATCCACTTGTGGGGTTTCCCAGAGGACAAAGATCGCCAAAAGAACTTCCTGAGCCAGCTCCAACTTGTGAGAGACCGTGCTCTGCCTGCTCAGAGCAACCGCCGCCACGTTTCCGTCTCCGGCCAGATGAACTGCTGAGATCGAACTTTCCTGCTGGATGACCCAGAACCAGAGCTGCATCACCTCCCTGGCACAACGGGAGTGACCCTGCCCCCCCTTTTTTGTTGAGGTAGTGCATGGCCACTGTATTGTCTGTCATAATCAGGACATTCTTCCCCCACACAGATGGCAGAAAAGCCTTCCGGGCTAGCCCGACGGCCCTCAGCTCTAACAGATTGATGTGGAGTCGGCGGACGACGGAGACCAACATCCGCTGGCTGTCAACTCGTTGGCAGGAGCGCCCCAACCTGTGAGGAAAGCGTCAATCACGATAGTCACCTCTGGCCATGGTTGCCAAAATGGTGCTCCCTTCATCAGATTTCCTTCGTCGGCCCACCACAGAAGATTCTGGTCGACAGAGGTCGGAATCTGAACGGGATCAGACATCCTGCCGTAGAACTGCGACCACTGCATCTTGAGAGCCCACTCGAGGGATCTGTTACGCTCACCTGACTCCCACGGAGGCGCTGGCCTGGTTCGCGCTGCTGTGACCTCTTCTAAGGTGATGCGCAGGGTTCGGAAGACGGACTGGACCGGGCCCCCAAATCTGGCTTGCCTGGCTCGCAGAAGTATCCTTCCGTAGGCGAAAATAGGGGATTACTGTCTGCAGGGTAATGCAATTGGCCTCCCACTTTCCCCCCTCACCCTCCTCGAAACCCTTCTGTGATTTCTCGTAGCGTCTCACCTTAGGGTCTGGAAGGACGAGCTCTCCATCCTGCTTCTGATGCAGGGGCGCGTTGGTATCCAGTTACTTCACTGGATTTTCGGATTGGTGAGAACCAAACTTGCTTGGCTTCCAGGTAAGTTTTTTGATAAGAGGTTCCCCTTGTGTCCATGCATTAATGTACTAATGCTAGTGTCTTTTTCCCCATAGGGGCCGGGGTACGGAATGCCGGGGAACAGGCACCGACCCGAGACGAGAGGTGAAATCCTTGTAGAAATCAGGTAAGTCTTTAATGAGCGTTTTTTGGTAATGTCTTTTCATTCGCTCATTAACGCTGATGTCTCTTTTTCCCCTTAGGGGCCGGGGTCCGGAAATGCCAGGATGCGGCGCGGACCTGAAATGAAGAGGGAATGAATCAAACCCCGACTTCCGCAACCACGCAAACCTGCGTATCACAGTGCTCGCAGCCATGGACCGACTGACAGTCTGCTGTGTCCAAACCCGACTGAAGGGATTTGCACATGGCGTCCTTGCCGTCTTGCACGAGGGCTAGAAACCCATCCCTTTCAGGAATATGCTCAGGTGCCAAAGACCCACATTTCCACAGAGTGTGTGTGAATCTCGCTAAGGCACAAGTGGAGTTGACAGACTTCCATGCTATACCCCCAGCCGAAAATACCTTCTTTGCCCAACCATCAAAGCACTTATCGTCATTATCAGGAGGGATGATAGGGTATGCAGTCTGCTTCGAGGAGGCCGTAGCCACCTGCACCACCAAACTCTCCGAAGTAGGGTGCATCGATAAGTAACAGGGGTCACTACTGCATGGGCGGTATTTCTTCGGAAGCGACTTACTAACTGCCGGTAGACTCTTCGAGCAGTCCAAGCCGCCGCCACCCTCCGTTACAAAGCCATGTGAAACAGCAACACCGGGTCAGTGGGCGGACCTTGATCCAGGATGTCTGTCAAATCATCCCGAGCAAAATTAACAGGTGGAGCAGACCACCCCAAGTATTCCGTCACCCTTGCCATGAGACGCCGATAGGAGGAATCTGCATGCGCCCCAGGCTCAGGTCGGCCAAACTCCACCTCCGGAGAAGTGTCAAGGCCACTAGCGTCGTGCAATGACTGACAGAGTTCCTCCATCCGACTATGCCCAGACAAAAGGTCATCAGGGACATCAGGAGGCACAGGCAAGGCCATCTCCTCAGACAGGTCCTCAACCTCTGAAATATCCTGTAAATGTTGGAAAAACTTCAATCTAGGAGGAACAGAAGAGGGCTCAAAAACAGGCCTCAGACTTATTGGTAGCCTTCCTCAGAGGTTCCACAGCCCTCAGGGGCACCTCGGTCAAATCCTCCACAAACGGTGTTGAGGACGCCGAAGGAATCGACGACTGAGGAGCTGCAGACTTTTGAGGCTGGAGCCTTGAGAGAGCCCCTGGACGGACACAGCGCCGATTGCATTCGACGCCTCCTTGGAAGGCTTCACAGGTTCCGACAGTCTCTATGGCGGCAAGGACTGGGACCTGGATCTGGCACGGCTATGGCGATATCCCTTGTCCGAGCAGGAACTCGACGGCTCATGATGATCGCGCCGACCACCCGAGCCTGAAGGCTTGTGAGTGGTGGACCGAGCCCGTTCCCCGACGGCTCCTTTCGAAGGCACAGCTGGAACTGTGCCTTGCGACTTGAAAATCGCCATCATCTGCTGGCGGAATGCATCCCATTCGGCCGGCGACGAAGACTTGGTGGGACAAGTCAACTGTCTAGCGGAGCCCTCCTCCGACGAGGAAGGCGACCGGTGACGCCGCTTCCTAGAATGCCTTGACGAGGCAGAGGAATGGTGGGAACCACTCCTAGACTGAGACCCCCTGGATTTTTGCCGACGCGTAGAGTCGCCCCTCGAGTCATCGGTCAAAAGCCCAGCGGATTTCCATTTACGGGGCTTAGACACCCTACCTACCTTCAATTTCCCCTTACGTTCCCGCAAGGCCTTAGACATAAGGGACTGGCACTCCTCGAAGTCGGTGGCGTGGCTTTCGCCGAGGCACCAGAGGCAGATGTCGTGCGGGTCCGTGATGGACATCTTTTGACCCTCGACGGAGGCCCTCGAGGGACAACGGATCGACGCCATCGACACAGGACGCCCTCTGCCGAAAATGTTCCGAAGCAGCACAGCTGTGGACATTACCTGTCGGATGTGGAATACGTTGGAGGACACAATCCCCTCGAAACTATTTACAATACTAGGATGTAATGTTTCTTTTTTTTTAGGATTGGAGTGATGAATACATTTTTCAGAATGGATGGCACTACTGTTGAGAATGAGAGATTAACAATCTTAGTGATGAAAGGAGCCAGACAATAGATTGTACCTTTAATGATACTGGCTGGCCATACATCCCCAGGGCAACAACACTATTTTAGGATTATAACCAACTTTATTAGATCTTTTAAACAAATGTAACTGAAATAAAACTCAGTCTTAGAATAAATTCGCAAGGGGAAAAGAAAAAATAAAGAAATCACATGCTATGGTGGAGGGATTTGTTCCATCTCAGAAGAAAAAATAAAAAGGGGGTGTGGCTTGGTGGTGCACCTAGAGTGGCATAGCTGCGATCACACAAACCAAACAAACATAAGGGATTTTTCAAATGCTAAAGAAAATAGCTCCAATCCAATCTCCAGGCACAAAAACTCCAGTAAGTATGCAGGAGCAGGAACGCACTTTTGTCAACTAAGGCCCAAACACAAGTACAAGAAAAGGAAACAGTACGAGTGCCACACTCAGAGTGCACAAAGAGCGCAAGAGATCTCTCCCCTGCTCAGCGAGAAAGGAAAAGCGTGAAAGGGGAATAAGCAGCATTATAATGAAACCGAGGGGTGCTGTGCCGAAAGCGCCAAGTAGCACTTGGAAGTCTTACACCCCACTCCCACTTAAAAGAAAAATGCTGGCGATTTTCGGCAACAAATAAAACAGCGGAGCAGCACTGCCGACTCACCCTGGGCACCCAGAGGACAAGTACTTGGCTCTGAATGGACATGCTGAGATTTCCAGAACAGCTGGGTACGATTAGGTTCACATTGGAGCAACTAGTAGTATGGTCTGGGTAATTTGATGCCTGTAAGCAACAGGATCAGTTGGCTGTTAAAAAATTATTTTGTGCCCATGGGGTGGATTGCGTATGACTAGACCCTTCTGTTTGTGAATCACAGAAGTGGGCATTGTTGTGGGGGCATGCTCTGATTACAGAGTGGCTCCCAAGGGCCACAGGACACCAGATGCGTGTTAGTGGGACAAGCGTCCATGCATGATCGTGTCCCCTATTTATTTTGCCTGTGTGCTAGACGTTCCCGGATGACAGCGACATTGCGTGTCTTAACATAACCGTTGAACCTCAAACGCAGAACAACTTCGTGGCCCAGGTTACAGGACCTGAACGCCAGCTGCAGTGTTCTACCTCTGGTCAGTCCATGATGTAGTCGTAGAGCTTCCCTGATGGCTTCCTCCCTGGACGCCAGGGGTACCTTTTTTCAACCATCACTGACTCCTTCAAACCACTGATCCGTTGGACTATTGGTCATCCTGTTCCTTGCCACTAGCTGTTCCTGAAAGTTCCACCTCTTCAAGTTTCTGGCATTGCTACCCAACGTTCCATGGAATCTGCAGAACCAGCTGCAGATTCTTGAGAGACTCATGTCTTTGTTCCACCATGACCATCAATCCTTGATTCCTAGTGACCACCCATGGGCTTGTTTTGTGGGGAAGGCACAGCTTGGTCCAGGGATTCTTGGTGCGGGATAGTACTTTGTCCCCACATCCAGTGTGTCCGTCAGGCATCTCTGGGCCGATTCCTTTGAATAATTCCTTTGAATAATCAAACACTACTAAAATTACTGTGACTGATGGACACATGTCTGCCACTGACATGTGGGTACGGCAGCTCTTGTGACCATGCCAACCAGGTGTTCCACATCCTCCACAACCTCAGCAGTCCTTCGTAAGCAGCAGATGTCGAAACAAGAAGTCGGCCGGATTGTCTGCCCCAGCCGTGAATACTAGTGTCATGCTGTATTCTTGTAGCTGCAATTCCAGAAAGATGGGCGGCCGAGACACAGACCACTTCATGTTGGGATCCAGTGGTTTGTGATCCGCGATTACCGTTACGAGGTGAAAGCAATATGTACAGGTAGAAGTGCCTGCACCCCCACAGTACCGGCAGGGCCTCCCTCTTGATCTGAGAATACTGGCTGCGAGAGCTTTACTGTCAAATGTCACAGGGTGCCTTTCGCCTACCAGATATACCTGCAGTAACAGCTCCTAGCCCAACTGGACTGGGAGTGGCATCAACAACCAGCTCCCTGGTATGCGATGGGTGAAAAAACACCACTGGTGTTTCAGCCACCAGTGTCTTTTTGGTGTTGTCGAACGCCTCTTGCTCCATCCTGCCCAATTTCCAGTCCTGGTCCTCTTTCGTGAGTATACAGGTAAGATCTGTCAGGGTGGCCAGGATCAGGGTAGACCGTCTGCAGAAGTTCACTATTCCCAGAAACCTCCCAAGCTCTGTCTGGGACCCTGAGGCTGTGGCCATCTTGATGTCCTTCACCTTTGTATGGTATTCAGAGAGGCATTGGTCGTGAAAAACAAACTCAAACAAGTTGACACTGGACTACAGGAATTGTGAGCCCATGTTGTGCGGTTGAGCGTCAGCTCGTGTTTTGCTAAACATCGCAGTACGTCAGCCAGCCTCACCATGTGCTCCTTCTGGGATGTCGCAAAGATCAGAAAGTAGTCACCGACGTTGAATGCGCCTGGGAGCCCTGCCAGCACACCCCTGATCATGTGCAGGAACTCCTCAGCTGCTGACGACACCCCACAAAACAGCCTCTTGTATCGAAAGTGGCCGACGTGTGAGAAGGTTGTGATGAGACAAGTGTCCTTGTGCAGTACCTCGTGGCAACCAGCCGTCAGGTCAATCCTAGAGAACACCTTTGCCCCTTGCAAGGAGGTCGTTGACAGTGGGTGTTGGGCAGCACTGCCTTTTGATTGCGCTGTTGGGTAGCCGCATGGCCACACAAATCCACACCTCCTCTGGGCTTGTGGCCTTACATGACAAAGGCAAAGACCCATGGTGTGGGGTCCTCCATCCTCTCTATTATGTCTGCTTCTTCGAGCTTGACAAGCTCCTCCTCCACCTTCTACCTCGGTTGAAATGGAATCCTTCTGCGGCATAGGGCAACTGGTTGGACAGACTGGCACCACATGTAATCTTACTCTTGTCCCCTGAGGCAACCTACCCCTTTAAATAGTGTCTGAACTCCTACAGGAAGCCCATCAATGTCTGCGTTATAGACTTGGCAGGCGAAACGTACCAGGCCCAGGTCCTCGGCCTTGGGGCAGCTTAGGAGAGTGTCTGTGGGACGTAGCAGGAACAGACGCATACTCGTGTAGTACTTGTTTGTGAAGAGCATCATCCAGCAGTAGCAGGGAGGATCCTCTGTATGTGAAGATCCTGAAACACGGTGTGGCCAGCTTCAGGAGGGGGGCACAGCTTGCAATACTGCGACAACGGAATTATGTTCATGGATGCTCCGGCATCAATTAGGACTGGTACCCTTGCTAGGCCCTGAAGACCCTCGCGCATGGAAACAAGGCATAATCACCATACACAAACTGATACGACAGACACAAGTTTCAATTCCCAAAATCTAGGGTTTATTGCAAAGCAAATATTCTCATTCGGCCGACCGCATCTCATGTGTCGCAACGTGTGTCACCCAGACCTCGTGAGACGCAAGAGAGCGAGCATTCTACAACAGTATCATATATACAAAAAGACAATTGTACAATCTGTGACACATCAAAAACCGCCCATAATGTAACTTCTTGAGCTATGCTTCGGTGATTGACAGTTATGACAAATATGACAGTATTTCTTAATCTATTACTTGGTTTAGCAACAGTTGCAATTTGCAGGGAGCAGACAGGTTTCTTTGTTATGAAGAACATAAAGCACTTGTTTAGCGAGCAAACTGTGTTCGTAGGAGAGACACATTCCAAGCATGCTATTGTCTAGTTTCTATTCGTGAACTAGGGGTCAGTCTGATCCGAGACGGGCCCAAAAGGGGGGCCGCTAGAAAAGTATAATTCTTGCCTTTAACGGCATGTTTCTGCAGTTTCAGCAAGACCGGCTGGCACCTGGCTTGGTGATTAAATGCCTCTCTGCTAACCTTCAAGGACTTGAGGGAGGAAAACAATGTATTTCTCTATGGCTTGGCATCTCGGTCTGGGCCGGTCACAAACATGTAACTGGTGGCCTTGCTTCCAGTTAAGCAGAACGAAATGAAATACATTTTGCAAAGCGTTTGAACAGAAAGACAAGGAAAGCAAATGGCGGATCTAGAGACAAAATGGACGCTCTATGGTTATGCTGACTATTCTGTATTGGCGATGTAGGGCATATGATGCAATTGGTTTTCGGCCATCATAATATACCATCTATGCTTTGGTAGGGTAATTTCTAGACTTACACCCTCTCAGAACGGTTACTGAGCACCTGGGTTGCCTTCATTTTTCTGAGGTTCCCGGGCAGTCAGCTCAGTTGCAGAACACGTTCTCAATATCCGCAGCAGCTTTGTCTCTAGACAAACCAACCCTCAGCCATCTTCCAGAGCCGCTACACGTGTCTGCATCAGGCGTGGTCGCGCAGGAGGACAACAGAACAAGAGCAACAAGTTGACCAGCCAGGACGCCTGGCACAACCTGGCAAAGTGGTTCGGCTTCACCCAACATCGGCACGTTTGCCCAACATGCCCAATCGTGAGGTACGGCTGACATGCAGCAGGAACTCAACAATTTATGAAAGCCTTCATAGTTCATATAACCTTTTATAGTGCACAGTGTATTCGCAGCACCATGACAAAACATGTTGAGGCAGGGCCTTGAAACTTGCAGAGTTTGTACATTCTCTAGCTTAGCTAAGAGCAAGGAAATGGTAGGTTTCCTGCCAGCTAAGCACACAAAGTCAGGTGACCGCTTTTAGCAACACACAGTTAATTCTTATCGGATAGACAGAAATTGCCAGTTGACACAAATACATTTGAAAATGATAATTTCTCACATTTACAGATTCAAGACCCATAGGGTACAATGACATGCTCTGGGTAAAAGTTGAAAATATGTCACTGCAGATAACAGAAAGCCTTCTAGTATAGCTTGCAGGGGATGATCATGCAAGGTTACAGATCTCCACCTCAGATAAGAAAATGACACGACTGCTGAAAAAAGCAGATCGGACAAATCCACACTTGCAGGGCAGAAATGTTTCTGCCCTAATGATTATAGTTCCATTCCAAAAGGGGAGTACCAAATGGATTGTCCCGCTGCCATAAAGTACATTGAGAACGTGTCGAGCTCAGCAGGATATACAAGTTTACTCTGTTATTAAACTAAACATCAATTGTTTCATCATTTGAATATTCACTATGCTTTTTGCTTACATGATAATCTTATTCATAGGTTTGATAGCTTATGTTGTATATGCTTTCGTTAAATTAAGTCTTGTTAAGTGTATATTTATTTGGAACTAGTCAGAAGTTTACCTCAAAGTGAGACAAGAACTTTAATTTACCTGAAAGTGTAGGTTTAGTCATGTTCACAACACCACAGACTAGGACAGCCTGTCTTTAAACGCTAAGGACAGGGCCTAGGGTGTTTTAAACGTAAATGACCAATGGCCAACTATCAATTTACACAACCTTGCAAGAGGTGGAAATAAGGGGCTCCTGGTCACGCCTGCACCACAGGCAATGTTGTCAGGTGGCGCCCATCAAAAACGTGCGACTTCGAGATGGCAGTAGCGTTGCTAATAGCCTCATGCCCTAGTCACGATAAACAGGCTGGTCAAAAATATTTTTCTAAAAAAGCTTTTTTGATAATAAAGAGGTTAGGTGGGCACAGAAGATTGAACATCAGGAAATCAACATTCCTATTCATTGCAGAACAGCCGTTTAGGATTGGCTCGGATTACCACAAATGAGGGAACAAATATAAACTTTACAGTAGTAATTGGCCATTGGGAGGTCTGTCCACCGAATCGCTCTCAACTTGAAGACCCAAGCCAACAAAGTAATAATGTATATGCCACTCTCCTGATAAGGAGAGACTTAAATGCCATCTAATATCGCCCATACCAGTTTCGAGAATTGGCTTTGACACAATCAACTAATTTGGAGGTAACCTAGTTTGTCTACAAACAAAAGCTATGCACGGACCGTTAGCCACATCCAACTTGTCACTAGCATTCTTATCCCGTTTCCATCCAAATTGCACAGGTCCCTTGATGCAAGAAGACTATGAACTCCTGGCTGCACACTTTAACACTATACGTAACCTTGCATTATACTATGCTGCGCAGCACAGCATAACACAAGCCCAGCAACCACAAGGACAGACACAGGAGAAGTGCAGCTAAAGACATTGAGAATATTAGGGTCATGTCCTTTCAAAAATGAGGACATACACAAATGGCAAGCTGCCGATCCACAAGTTACAACAAAGCACAAGCCCCGGCCCAAGCCAGGTTTCTTCCCTCTGGCTACACAGCTCCCTTAACAAGCAGTGACAGCTGAATTGCAATGAATAGATGGCTTTATTTACAGCTGTCAACCACTCCATCTATCACGTCTTTAGCATCAATACTTGCAGACATTATGGGAACACAGGGTGCTGCTGCAGCCATGAACTTAGTCTTGTCAATAGCATCCAATAATTATAGAATGTTTGAGAACCTAATTCTCCCTTTATTGAGAGGAGAGCCTGCAAGATTAGAAGTTAATCCAGAATTGTCCCAATTAAATGAGCAACAAAAAAGGCAGCAATTTGGGGACATAGTGACATCCACTTATCAATTACTGGGCAGAGATCACCTAGGCAGGAGACCTGCAGAAGCAACGAAAAAGGCTAACAAGGATAGTAAACCAGACAAAGACATACCACCAAGGGAGACCACAGAGAGGCAGGGCATCCTTCCAAGGGAAAAGGGGTGGCAAATCTCACTGCCAGCAGCTTCCACCTATAGAGGAAGAGAAAGTCCCAGAACATGAACCTAAAAATGATAAAGCTACAGGAGATAGGTATGCCCCACTACAGTGGCAAGGCCGTCACAGTGGTAGACCACCTTTGGTTAAGGCAAGAGGGAAATCTCACTTTAGATGGACTATGAGGGCTCATTTTATTCCCAGACACCAGACCGTTCTAAAACAGAGGGGGAAGGACGTGAAAGTTGAGACAAGACACACCAGAGCCCTGCAGGGTTTACAAAATGCAGAGTCCACACACTCATCAAATCATTCCTAAGACTAAGCGGCACACTGACTTGACAGAGATCCTTTTAGAATCTGAGTCTGATATTTCTATAGTTGAATCTAGCCACAAGGCACTTTTGGAGCATACAAAAAGGCATAGAAATGCACAAATAACTACGCCCACTGGGCAGACATTAGCAAATAATGAAGTGTATTTTGTAACCATTCAGCTGGAAGGTGAACATACCAAAGAGATTGAAGCATTGTTTTGGCCACAATTACACATTCAATATAAAAGACTTAGCATTTCAAGAACGACCAGCATTGTATGCAACTGTTTAAAAACCATGTAGTACATGATCTGGAATGTCCAGTGGCTGTGATTTCAGGGCTAAAACCACCACCACAGCAGAGGCAGTATCCAATTAAGTCACAAGCAATTGCCCACATGCAAACTATAGTGGACCAATTAATGAACTAAGGGGTAATATTAAGCAATGGTTTTGCGTTGGGTGAATGAGACTAATCCATGCGCTCTAGCCCCTGTTTTTTTTGTTTTTGACCTTCATAGTTTGTTATTTGCTTTCTGACTTACCCAGGTTATGTGGTGGTCAGAGACTGCACGTCTACATGGAGACCAACATCCACCTGTTGGTCGGTTAGTTAGGCAATGGATAATGTTTTTTCTATGTAGACCTTTGCGCATTCGTCTACACGTTAATCATAAGTGAATTTTTTGCAATAACTTTTACACTGTTTAGTGAATAACCGGTAATTGATTTTAATTCAAGTCTTAACAGTGTTTAAACATTAGTGAAAAGACTTTAAATTTACGAAAACTAGTGCCAACATAACTCCGCTAGGAGGCACGTGAATGTGTTTCGCCATTTCTTGGGCTTTGCCAAGGCACTTCATACATTCTTTTAAGCGAATTCATTGAAGTACAAGATCATATTCCATTCTTTGGTATAATAACAAAAATGGATTTTCTTCTCAATAATTCATTAGTTATTTGTTGCCATGTCTTTGATTGTGGTTCGTTAGTGAACACATTTCGGTGGTCCTTAATACGGTGAGTGTTTTCCACTGTCCTATGGTTCTGTTTATTCATGAAAACTGCGCCAATGTGCAGTCCATCTTCTACGGTGTCATACTTGGTTTATATTCCTCGTTTGTGGTTGCATGTGTTATACCCTATTGGGGTTCAAATGCTCAGCACCTCGTGCTGCCTGCGCTCCTTTCAGATGTTTGTTCTGCATTATAAAGCAAGCCCACATATTAGCCTTGTATCGCCAGCATTGAGACCAGATGGTACTTATTTTATTGTGGATTATCACATTTTTAATTCCCATTGCAAGACAGAGGCAGTACAAAAGCAACACAGACTCCTAGTCAACTTACACAGATGCAAATACAAAAAAACCTTGATTAAGCCATGGTTATTTTACACAAGTGTAGAAAACCAGCTATATACGGATTTTACTTTCAAGGGAATGCATTTTCAAGTCACTAAAATAATGCATGGGTACAACAGTTCGCCCAGCACATTCTTAAGTAAAATACAGAGTTTGATGGCAGACATGCTAACTGTTGGTGATATGTAGATGACATTTACATCACCCATAACAATCTCAATGAGCATTTGCAACAAGTAGATTTAGCCATTCACACATTGGCTACAAAAGGGTACCTGATCAATTTCAAGAAATTGATAACAGCTCATCGTGAGATTACCGTCCTAGGTTTTACTCTTACAGATTAGGGCAGAGGCTGGTCAGCATATTTTGTCACAAAGTGTGTCAGTATACGACAGACAATTTCAGAATATTTTAGGGCTTTTAAATTTTGGCAGATCTTACGAGTCTAATTTTGCAGAGCTTGTGAAATCATTGTATGCTTTGATAAAACTAAAATGTCAAAGCAGCTTAATGGTTGCCATAGCACACTCACATTGTGCACCATGTGAACTCACTGATGACTCAAACTGGTCCTCTGCAAGACAGGAATACAGAAAAAGATCTAGATACACATCTTTTAGTGAGAGATAAAGCTTTCACATGTACAGTTTGTAATTTAGGGGAGACTAAACCAATTGCTTATAAGTCACATGTGTACTACACACCTAAGGAACACATTCTCTTACTAAATGATCATCTGAACGGAAGAAAGGCCCCTAGTGGTGAATAGAACTATACACATAATTACACTTTTAGTGCAACTGGAGGCTGCCACAAGAGCTAGCATACCTAATGCAAAAACATTCAATAGTCATCGTCTCAACATGCTCGAGATGCAAAATATCATTATAAAGCAGGATTGTAAAAACTGAGTGGTTTGACTTGGACAATGGCTACAGAAACTGATTTCCCCCCGCCCCCGTGTAATTTATTGGGATGCTCTGCAACGCCAGCTGTTGGAACTTGTTCCAAGTATGCAGCTACATGTGCAGCCGTGGTAGGACATTTCACACATGAAGAAACATTTATACATACGGATACCGCAACAAAGCACCTGAGACATGTCCTCCCAGACTGCTGATTTGCATGGATTGATTACGTTGCGCCAAGCAGACTCAGAAGCCCACACATAGGACACTGATTTGCATTGGTGGATTCAAAATTACTTTAGAGACATTAGGCATACAACTATTGCTTCCAGGAAGCTCTGGAAACATGTTTGGGACATTAAACAGACACACCCTTTGCTATGGGTGATGCACATAAGAGCACATACCAAAGGGAACGCTCATAGCATTGGCAATGCACTGGCAGGCACATTTGCCAAAGAGCACACAGTGAGAAAAACAGTAGCAGTCATAACTTGCTCAGCAACTGCAATGCATGAGGAAATAAAAAGTCTGTTAGGGTGTTCTACTCAGGCCAAAGGCTTTCCAAGTAATTACATGCATGATATTGAGAATAAAGCAGTAGTCACAATTCCTATGAAAAAAGGGGACCCTATTCAAAAATTAATCCCCAATGGAGCAGACCGTGACAAGCCAATAGCTCCCACGCATGCTGGACCTGCAGCTCCCCAGTTTGAGGTTACTGCAACTACACAGATGCTTCTTGATAGGTATACGTAGCAACCTGAAGACTACTGGACCACAGCAGAAAACCTAAAGAGGCGTCTTTACGAAAGGCAACCTCGCCTTTAGAGATTCAATATCTAGATAATAGGCCCACTACCAGAAAGTACAAATAATTCCAGTAATAGTGGATTCTTGCACTAGGATGATTCCTCGGAGAGCCTTTCAGCTATCAGAAACGGATATGTTTCCCTATTTGCAATTGCGACCCTGGTGCTCTCATCAACCAGTCAAGCTGCGCTCCATACCCCTAGTCCCCTTGAACTTAGCTTAAAGGAACTCCCGCTGCAAAAGAAAATCTCCACGCTCTACAAACTATTGCAGGAAAATATTCTTACTACAAGGGCCCCCTATATGGCACAGTGGGAACCAGACATAGGGCACCCTGTGGAAGAGCAAGCGTGGGTGGACATTTGGTCACGGATGCACTATTCATCCTTTTGCATCACCAATTGGGAATGCGCCCATAAACTGCTGCTGCAGTGGTACTACCCCTCACTTTGTCTGCATCATTTTAACTGAGCCCTGGATCCCCAATGCTGGTGCAGATGTGGTCAGCCGGGATCATACATCCGTATGTGGTGGTCCTGCCCAATTGTAAAAGATTTCTGGACACAATGTGTCGCCATGATAAAAGACATTACCCAAGTGGCGATCCCCATGGAACCGGAATCCATCCTACTGGGGGCCCCCCCGATACCAGGGATCTACCCGAGATCCAGGTAAATGGCCAAACTGTTGACACAACTCCTTCTGGCAGAGAGAATTACAGTGGCCCCCACATGGAAGACAGCCAAAGGCTCCTTAATGATTTTTTGGTAGATAAAAATCTGGGAAATATTGATCGCAGAGAGTCACGGCAGCTAAAGCAACACTTTTACTTTGCTTTTTGAACATATGGGCGCCATTCCTAGACTACGACCAAAACTTTCCAGTGTTGATCCACACAACTCATCTGGCCATGAGGGCCCTTCATGTGGGTGGCGACCCACTTGCGGCTTCGCTCACCCGGTCCAGGAGGAAGGCTGACTCATGAGGGAGAGGGGATAGGAAGGGGTGGGATGGGGCTCTGTTGAATTTGAACTCTGCTTACTTAGTTACATCTTCTTGAAATGAGGTTATGATAGGTCTCTGACTTGCTTGTATCGCTTCATCTGTGCTCTGGTTCTAAAATAAACATGTAAAAAAAAAAAGGAAGTTGGCCACCAGGGGGCGCACAGATGTTCTCTTTCGTGTGAGCTCTGCGCCTCGGGTCCAGAAAAGCAGTGAGAGCCCCCACTGTTTGACCCCCTCCCTAAAGCTGGAAAGTGCACGAAACAACTTTTGAAGGGCTCCCCCCCCCCCACCATCAACTGTGCGAAAGCTGGAAGAAAATCTGACCAGATCTCATGAAGAAATTTGTTTTTTAAGAGCAGACTCGCGACTACGCACGTGAGCTCCTGTCTCTGGCAAGATAGACTGCGGCCCCCTCCCGCGGAGCGCCAAACCCTGCGGTGGATCTGCGGGCCCCCACAGTGCGACCCACATGCAAGGAGGCAGATTTGAATCGGAGGAGGAGGAACGTGCTGGAACCGACGGTGAGTGCATCGCTCTCATAAGAGCATGAACGAGGTAGAGGCCTGGACACGACCGCCCTGTGTCCCGTGCGCCCTGCCAGCCTCCGGCACTGCTTCCCTTAGAACGGTCCACACATCAACGCGGTCCAGTGGGCCCCCGCCAGGGTGGAAAACGGCACCTCGCTAGACCAGGGAGGAGGAAGACAACGGGAGCGGGGGCTGGGCCCGGACAAAGCATAATGCGCATAAAGATTCCAACAGCGTGTAGGAAGGCACATCCCACCACTAGCAGGAACGAACAGTGACTCTCACTGCTAACTCATGTGCTCCCATGTGACCCCAATGACCACACGCATCTGAACAAATACAGGAGCACACTTAACCTGATCACAAGACATAAGCTTGACAGTGGGGCCCGAGGGGTGGGGAGTGATGCGGGGGTGGGGTCATTGCAAGAGAGCCCATACTCACCAAATTAATGGTTATCTAATAGGACTCCAGTATCCCAGCGACCCGAAACAGGCGCCTCCGAGTCGCCCCCCCCCCCAGAGGGCAACTGAACACGGCTCTGCTCTCCACACAAGCTGCGCAAACAAAGAAGCGAAAAAGACAGCACTCAAGAGAGCACCGGGTTATTACGGGCGGCATTGCATATCCTAGACAGGCAAAGGCACCACACTTGGCCTGCAGTGCCTAATAAATATGCCCCCATCTCCTGGAATCATACTGAGGTCATCGGGATTGAGGTCACATTTGTGGAGCACTGGACTGGCTAATGCTGGTGCACAAGGGGTAGAGGAATCAATAAGAATCCAATATAACATGTGGAGAGTGTGCAGACTAAGTACCAGAGCTAATGCTACAGAGGCACCATCCACTTCGCTCCTAACCCAGCGACCATGCAATTATTAGGCACCATTTCTCACCACAACATCATAAGAAGACTGTCACATTGAGACAGGAAAGACCGCCTGAACCCAGAAAGCACTGGGCGCACAAGTTAGCCCCACTGAAAGACCCTGGCACGCCAGCTTCTAATCCTGACGTATTCAGAATTTCTAGGAGACGCCATAGAGTGATATCTTGGGTATATGAACGCACAACAAAAGCTGTCTATCTTTGCTTATGCTCCGTCATGTCACTGCACCAACTACTCCAAAATGGCAACCACAGCAATCACAAATGGTGAAACGGCTGCCACAAAAGGGGACATTGCTGCCCTACTAAGTGAAATAAAGCACATGGGGGCCAATATAGGCGGGAAAATTGATAAGATTATACAACGCCTAGACAAAATCGAAGACAGGTTAGACGGAGTCAAGAACCACCAAGTCTCGATAGACAACCTAGAAACACAGCTGGAACATAGAATAACTGACCTGGAACGGAGGGAAGAAGATGTTAAGCTCAAAATGGGCGATTTGGAAAATCGAGAAAGACGCAACAACTTCCGCTTCTTTGGAATTCCGGAACAAGTGGGTGAAACGGAGGAAGATCTTAAGAAAATACTTCACGACATCAGTAAGCTTCTAGTTGCCCATGATGCAATCGACAAACCCAAAACTGAACAAATTCACAGAGCTGGAGGCCCCCCCGGTGGCCTAAGGTCGGTCCTTGCCCGATTCCACCATCATCAGGACAAGTCCAGGGTGCTGGAGAAAGCGAGGAGTGCAGGTGCGAACACTCTCGGAGCAGCACAGACAATATACCAAGACCTATCCTCCCAGACGCTAGTTCTCAGGAGAATGTGTGGACCCCTCACGAAATGGCTGAAGGAACGAGATACTCACTATAGATGGGGATACCCCTTCTCCCTCTCCTTTGAATACAGTGGCTCAAAGATGAGGCTAAGATCTGAGAAACATAAAAGTGTGCAATCACACGGACAAAGGGATGATCGGGAGGACTCAACAAGGGATGGAAGAGAATGGCGTATTCAAGGTCCAAGGAGAAAGCGGGTGAAAGGCTTGACAAAATATCGAAGAGGCAACATCTCTCCAGAGGGGGGACAATTAGGCCTTAGCAGACTCGGCGTATCCAGGTTAAATTTGCCACAAAGCTCAAGGTTTGATTTCTGGTCATTAGACTGACATTGTGACTCATGTTTTGTTTCGAATTATAAGCTTGGAATGGGAGAGGCAGTGGTGGCTCATTTATATTTCAAATTACTTTTGCAAGAGACCGTGAGGGTCTCCGCAGGTGGTTCGTTGTCGGGTCAGTGCTTTAAACTGGACTCGATCGGATGCCACAAAATGGGGAGAGGGTGGGTGGGGGGCAGGGACACAAGGGGAAAGGCAAAAGTAACTATCTTCAGAGACAGAAGATGAAGGAAATGAAGTGTGGTTTGTTGAACAGATGCCATGTTGGTGGTTGCGGTTAAAGATCTTGTACACTCTGATATTGCACAACGATGAGAACCGCTGAATCAGGCATAAGGGACTCCTTAAGGGTGGCAACGCTCAACGTCAAAAGGATCAACTCACCAACCAAGAGATCTAGTATTCAGAGAGTTTCGTAGAGCAAAAATTGATGTCCTCCTTCTGCAGGAGACCAAATACATGAAGGGAGATGCGAGGCCAGTTCTTGGTATAGTATAGAATTGGCATAGAATTCTGGGGATCTGGACTGCTGAGAAGGGGGGTGGGAATTCAAATCAGGAAGCGAATAGACTTTAAGGTCACCAAAACTTGGTCAGATACAGAAGGTCGAGCCCCATTGGCAACAGGATCCATTGGAAATGTGAAGGTGACAATTGCCACGATTTACTCTCCCAACGCAAGCCAACTTAGATTCCTGTCTAAAACTATCCCCAAAATAATGCTCGAAGCCACAGGGCACATCATTCTAGGCAGGGATTTCAATCTATGGGCAGATCCTATCATGGATCGGAAGGCTGGTAACCATGCCACAGTTGATAAAATTAAAGGTGAACGTAATGAGTTTGCAGAAATGAAGCCAAGTGGATGCGATGAATGATGTGTGGCGAGGGATGCACCCAGATAAACGAGGTTACACCTTTTACTCAGCTCTGTACAACACCTTCCCACAGATTGATTATATTTGCTTTTCAAAAGAGCTATACAACATCACAACACACACACACACACACACAGATTATTCCAATTACATGGCCAGATCACAATATGGTCATCGCTGACAGACAGTGGGAACACCTACCAGTTAGGGGAGGTAAATGGAGATATAATGAGGCCCTATGGAAAGACCCCGTCTTCAAGACCAAAATAGAAACGGATTGTTGAATACTTTAAAATGAACAACACAGGGGTGGGTCTCCAAAACAGGGGGTGTGGGAAGCGGGGAAAGCAACCTGGAGGGGTGTCCTCATAAGGGAAAAGGGCCTGTAAGAAAAGGGAAAGATCCCCGATTGTAAATAAACTCCGGGGGGGGGTGGCGATCTGCCAGCTGGATAAGGAGGTGACACGATAGACCCCGGCAAAATTATCGAGGCGAAAAGGGAAGAACTTCGCCTATTAGAAAACAGACAGTGCGTAAATTACACCTGCTGAAACAAAAATGTTATGAAAAAGGGGACAAAGCTGATGCACTGCTAGCTGCCAGGCTTAGGGAACAGGCAGAGTGCAGGGTGCTACAAATAATTGATGAAAGGCCTAATCCAGTGACTAGCAAACCCACCATTCCCAAAGCCTTCGCTGCCTTCTACGAAACATTGTATACCCCAGAGGCAGTCCCAGACTCGACATTCCCAAGGTAGCAGACATGGACTTGGCTCACTTAGAATCTTCCATAACAAGAGGAGATACAGAATGCGATAAAAAGGTTGACACTAGGCAAATCCCCAGGAGAAGACTGATATACAGCTGACTTCTACAAATCTTTTAGTACCCACCTCATACTATTCTTGGTTGAACGATTTAATGAGATTCTAGAATCAGGAAGAGTCCCAGACTCCTTTGTTAGAGCGCTCGCAACGGTAATCCCAAAGAGGGAAGGGACCCCAAAAGCTGTGGATCGCATCGCCTCAAATCTTTACTTAATGTAGATGTGAAAATGTACACACGGGTGCTAGCCTCTAGACTGGAGACACTTATGCCCCATCTCATCCATTCTGACCAAGTGGACTTCATAATCGGGTGACAAGGAGCCGATACCATGTGTAAAACCCTGTACTTGGTCAATGCCTCCCAAAGTATGAACAATGAGCCCGCCCTGCTCTCCATAGACGCGGAAAAGGCCTTTGACAGGGTGGAATGGGATTTCCTGACAGCAGTCCTCCGCACGGTGGGGATAGGGTATAAATTTAGAAGGGGGATTCTGGCAGTTAATACAGCACCCAAAGCCTCTGCATTTGTAAATGGGGAATACTCAAGATGGTTTGAATTAAAGCGAGGTACCAGGCAAAGATGGCCCCTCTCAGCTATCCTCTTTGCTCCCTCATTGGAACCACTGGCTCAGAAGATGAGGCAAGATATCCGGGTTGAGGGGAATGCAACTGGGTCAGACGGAGAACCAAGTGGCACTGTATGCCGACGACCTACTCCTTCATGTGGCCAACCCGAGAACATCCATTCCCAGAGCCCTGCACCTCCTTGAGGAATACGGCTGAATACGTGGTTTCAAAGTTAATAAAACCAAGTCCATTTTGTTCCCCCTATAGGGGTCGGCAGAGAAACAAAGAAATACTCCCCACTAGGTCTCACGATTGAGCATAGTAAGCTGCATCATTTAGGAATACAAATCACAAGAAAAATAGAAGACCTGTACGAAGCCAATTTCCCAATACTCATTCAAAACTTTCATGCAAACCTTGCTAGGTGGGACAAACTGACAATATCCTGGCTAGGACACCTCAATGCGATAAAAATGATCCTTCTCCCGCGGTCCTTGTATCCCTTTCAAATGCTCCCCATTAAGATGCCAGGACACTTCTTGGAAGTCAAGAAGGCGATTGTAAGATTTGCATGGCAAGGGAAAAGAATTAGAATTGCATTAGATACCCTGACATTACGCAAGTACAAGGGCGGCGTAGGTCTTCCAGACGTTAGAAAATACTATGAGACGGCCCAATTACGGGTGCTTATTCCCCACCTGCGGAATCAAAAAGAGCCCCAGTGGATTTCAATAGATAACCACTATCTATCCCCAGACACGGTCTCTGAATGGTTGTGGGCCGCAAGGAGGAAACTACGAAATAGGTTGAAAGCAAATCCGATATTAGAGACCATATGGGAAATCTGGAAGGAAGGTACAGAGAGGAGGAACATTTCCACATGGCCATCACTGCTGAGCCATCTGTGGTCCCCAGGTATTAATGAACATATCCCCAACGTAGACAGATTACAAACTTGGTACGAGGCGGGTCTAGAGAGAGCACAGCTTTTGAAAAATGACTCCATCACGCTTCCAGAGCTAGCAGAGGCCTTGGGGATAGGGGTATTGTCTACATTTCAATTCCTGCAGATTAAGGGTGTCTTTACAAGACCCGAGTGGAAAGACAAATTGAGGAGACAGTGCGTAAATTACACCTGCTGAAACAAAAATGTGAGTGGAAAGACAAATTGAGGAGAGAACTTACCCCCTTTGAGATGCTATTGAACTCCAGGACAGAGATGAAGGGACCGATATTGGCTATGTACAAAACCCTGATAGAGGCAGGTAGAGGAACTACAGAGCCTCTCAGACTGAAAGGGAAAGGGACTGGGGGGAGGGGTTATACTGACCCAGACACATGGGGGAAATGTGCCGAGCGGCGCCTAGAACATCGATATCATGTCAATATAAACTACATGTGATCAAACTATTACATCAGTGGCAGTATGATCCACATAGACTCTCCAAAGTATCAGTCAGCAGTTCGACTATGTTGGCGAGAATGTGAGGACATCACACACTACTGGCACATGTGGTGGGGATGCCCCTGAACAAAGTGTACTGGGATGATGTCTTGGGGTGGATCAGAGACTTCGATGGGGTTCAATGAACGGCAGACCCGTTCCTCATTTTGTTTGGATTTGAAAAGTATGAGGATGAGTGGAGAAGAGTCAAGGGCCTGGTCGCACAGCTGTTGCTAGCTGCCCAGGTCCTGTTGGCTATGAAATGGAAATCCACAACAATCCCGACAGAGAAAGAATGGGTCAACG
Organism: Ambystoma mexicanum; assembly: GCF_040938575.1. Taxonomy (NCBI): domain Eukaryota; kingdom Metazoa; phylum Chordata; class Amphibia; order Caudata; family Ambystomatidae; genus Ambystoma; species Ambystoma mexicanum. The sequence goes on from NC_090923.1 coordinate 648,730,610, forward strand.
TAGCATCAAACATATGCACCATGGAAAACATAACGTCATCCCTACATGGAAGGGCCACGCAATGTGATACTTTGTGGAGGGATGTCTTGAAAAAAAAAATACATACCAGGAACAATACATTAATGTGTAGAAACATGTCTGGCAGCTGAATCAGCCACTGGCTTGTCACATAACACCATACCAATGTTTGACACCGTCTAATATGTGACCCAAAATGTGATGAAAAAACAGTGGTGTCCCCCAGAGCCTGGAAGGAGACCACTTAAATTTAAAACCACACAACTCTTATAAGACTAAAGCCTAGTCCTGGGGGGGTGGGAAGGGAGGAGGGAGGCGGTAGGGGGATCGGGAACAGAAACCATCACTTCAAAGGCTTACAGACTGAAGTTGGGAAAGTTTATCAAGTTTATGTTAAAGGTTGATTCTTGACCTCAAAATTCTCAACTCTGTCTTGCAATCAAATGCTTACCTTTATTTTTCTTCTTATCCTTTGTGTGACCTCTTTGCATTAAAACCTAATAAAATCAATTTGAAAAAAAAAGAAAAAAGGAGAGCAGACTGCAAGTCAGTCATATAGGCACTCCACAGTGTAGTAGCCATGACAGCAACTCAGATGTCCCATGCTGATAATGGTCCTTTGCAGGGGGAGCCCTGAGAAAACCATTAGAGGCTTGGGGATCAGAGCTGCATTTTTCAAACCCTTTTTGGCACGCGTCAAATGGGGTTATAGAAAGGGCAAACTACTCAAATGTGTGTGTGACTAAATTCATCCTTTCAAATGCGGGGCGGGGAGGCAGCACCATGTGTCTTTAATGATCAGAAGTTTAAACAATTTATCACAGCAGTAAGACTCCATTTGAACTCATGTTTGGAAGGAAACATGTTATGCCTGATCAGCACATGCTCCCAAGCCCTCTCTCTAGATTAGAGCAACTCCTGGCAACAACGCTGCTGAGGGAATCCCTCCATTTGGAAGCTGATGAGGCCAGTCCTAAGACCACTTTCGAAGCAGTAGAATGGGTCCTTGACAAGACTCTGTTTGGTCCTTCCTATAGACCTTCAGTGCAAGTAATCAGACTGAAAGGTTCCCAAACTGCTGTCATGCCCGTAATACAACCACAGAGGCGACAGACAAGTTTCTGTGGATCACCTGAAACCTGCTCCAGATGGTTACTGCAATGTTTCCATGCAATCATCCTCTTCCAATTGAGGAGCCTGAAGAAGAAGCAATAAATAAGATGATTGGCGTACAAGATAATGCAGAATATGCCACCATTGACTACAACTCCCCAATTTGGGGAAGTACTTCAGATGGCATTTGTTTAGGCCTTTTGGTGTACTTTTTGCACAACCCCAGGCCTTCCTGCCCTCATCGCCTTGTGGGCCATCCTCGATGCCGACAGTTTATGTGATCTCGCTGTCTAAAAAACATTGAGACGCTTGAACCACATGTCCCCATCGTGGTCCTAACGCCACAGGGGCTCCTATGATATCAAATTCAGCCACTGGGTTGCCAGCAAATACACAGGAACGGCCTTGGGTGTGTGCTCTGGGAGCAGGCACTTTGTGGGGTAGGAGGGTCCCGAATGACATCTCCTCCCAGTCATCACTCACAATTAACATTTTACTGGTGGGCCGTGGCACGGGCACCCTGTGGATATCCACAATGCCAAGACACTCCTCAGTTTGTCTTGGTTTTGTTTCTGTCATGAGGCAGCATGAAGTGTAGCATGAGTACAGATTTAAGAAAGCACATAAGAGTAGGTAAAGCCAGAAAGCATTTATGCACCTTCCACTCCACAGGGGAGGAAGGGTGGGCGCATGTGAATCTAAGCAGATACAAGCATCAGGAATACGATTATGGTGAATAATGTATCAATTTTGAGGCTTGTGGATCTGCTTAGATCACATGCTATGCATAGACTCACCAGCAGTGTCTAAAGGAGGTGGTTTGTGAAGTACAGCAGCAAATCGATGTTTGAGCACCGCTTGTCCCACCTGGAAATCTGCTTTAGAATGTGTGTCAATATGTATGGGACTGAATGTAGCTGCTTTGCAAATGTCGTCTAGAGGGACGTTTGCAAATAAAGGCCAAAATAGCTCCTGTACCTCAAGTAGAATGAGCTCTTGGTGTGAAAGGCAGAGTCTTTTTTGATAGGGAGTAGCAAAGCTGTATGCATTTCACTATCCATATGGAGATGGATTTATTTGTTTATTTATTTAAAACGTGATCATCTTCCCTGCCAAGTGCTATGGAGACAAACAGTTGATCTGTTTTTTTAGCGATTTTGTCTTGTTTGCATAGTAAAGATCTGCTCTCCTTACATCCAGTGTATGGAGGTTTTTCTCAGGTGAGTTGCAAGGATTTTGATAGAAAGCGGGTAGTTCAATGTATTGGTTAACATGGAACTTGGATATAAATTTAGGTGAAAACCTAGGGTGTGTTCTTAGTACCAACTTGTCTTTGTGGAAAACAAAGAAAGGGTCTTGCACTGAAAAAGCTTGAAGCTCACTAACCCTTCTTATGGAGGCGATGGCTACCAGAAAAGCTGTCTTGTAAGTAAGGTGTTTAAGGGTGGATTTGTGTATAGGCTCGAAGGGAGGACCCATGAGCTTTGCAAGTACCATATTTAGATCCCACCCTCGAGGAGGGTTGGAAAAGGGGGCCAAGTCTCTTTACTCGCTCCATGAAAGACTTAACAGGGACCAGAACCAAGACCTGGTCCAAGACCAGGACCAGGACCACCAGGACACCTTGTTTTGTGAAGTGGTGTATGCGGACAGGGCTGCTATGTGAACCTTTTTTCTTTTTTTTTTTAAACCTTTTTATTGGCATTTAATATTAACCATTTAACAAGAAGCAGCTCCTTACCCCCCGCCCCCTCTCCCCCCTCAACACAAGTGGGGATACATTTTCCTATTTCATAGAGTGTGCGTGGTTGCCCAGTGGATTGTTGTCTATTGCATCTCTGGCTCTGTGGGTTATTCGTTTATGGCAGGGCCTTGTGGACCATTCCAGGCCTCAGTTCTGAGTCCTTGTGCCTTGATCGGGTTATGTTTCTGGAGAGTAGCAGGGTCATAGATTGTCATCTGGGTCCGATTAGCCTACTTGTTCAAGCTCACAACTGTAGATTGATGAGTATTGTTCCTTGCTGTAAGTATCCTTGTGTTCGGTGATTGGCGATCGTGTTTCGACCTCCTAATTTCCAGATTGCCTGATCAGGTATTGTGTGTCTGCATTCCACATTTGTCTGCTCCACCCCCCCCCACCCCCCACCCCAGCGAGTGCCCTGCATGTTGCCCCATCTGGTCTCCATATTGTTGCAGTACAGAATGTCTGAGGCCCATTGAGCAACCTTCGGATATAGCATTCCCCCCTACACCATACCCGCCCCCCACACCATTGCCACCCTCCATTTAGCCAAAAGGAGGAGAACCGCCAATTTCCTCACCCCTTTGGGTATTATTTTGGTGTAACATAGCAGGGGCATCATCAGATCGGGTACCAGTGTTTGTCTGGCGATGTCCCCGATCACCTCAAAAACCTGTCCCCAGAATAGCTCTAGTCCCATGCACTCCCATGCCATATAGAGAAACCCTGCTGCCTCATGCCTGCACCGGTTTAATTTCCCTGAAGATCGTGGATAGAATTTCTGTAGTTGGGCAGGAGTGTAGTAGTATTGATGTAGAAATCTAAAGTAAATAAGCTTATAGCTGGTGCAAACCACCCCTTTCCTGGTCATCGTGCAGCAGTATCCCCACTCTGCCTCCGATATTTCCCTATCCAGCGCTTTCTCCCAGACCTCTCATGGTGAGGCTGTGGCTGTGGGTCTATTAGTTAAGGCCACAGTGTACAGCCCGGACATCACACTGCACCCCAGATGCCCCCGTACTACTTTATCCAGTGTGTTGTTTGTATGGGGTAGCTCGGGGAAGGACGGGAACAACTGCTGCAAGTTCACGCCACGGAGCCTGTAGTACAGGAACACATCTAATGCCGATCGTGCCCCCTTCTCCCTTAGTTGTTCTAACGTTATGAACGTTGCATGGGGGAACAGCTGTCCAAAGTTTGTTACCCTCCCAAAGTCTCTTAATCAGGGACACCAATTTTGGTTCGCGCGACAAGGGAATATCTGGAATGTATATCACTGGGAGTTCAGGTGTGTGAAGTATGTCCGCTTTGGCTTTCCATTCAATGTGGGACCATGCCTTGCATGTCAGTTCCACCATATTACCTGCTTTGTGAGTCCGGCTCGTGGCAGCGAGTATGACCGATCTTAGCATTGCGGGGGCCACAATCGCCCCTTCAACCTCTACGTGTTGCCGGTCGCCCCATACTAATATAGAAGAAAGCCGGCCTGAGCTGCGTTATAGTACGATTTGAAATCCAGCAGTGCTAGTCCCCACCCCCCCACCCTCCCTTACCGGCGCCATGAGCTTGTCCCAGGACACCCTTGCTTGCTTACCTGCCCATATGAACTGTATTACTGCGGATCTCAACTTGCGGAAGTATCCCCGGGGCACCGCCATGGGTGCATTCAGAAATATGTAGAGGAATCTGGGGAGCAAGGTCATTTTGACCACCAATATTCTGCCGTAGAGATTAAGTGGGAGAGTGTTCCATTTGGCCTTAGCAGCTTCTAGCACTCGTAGGTAGTTCCTGCGGAATAACTCCACCCCCACCCCCGGTCTCTGGCAATTGTGATCCCCAAGTAGCGAGTTTGGAGCATATCCCATTGAAACCCCCAGCTGTCCTGGAACTGCTCTACCGTTTCCGTCAGAGGGAATATGATGGACTTACTTGTGTTGACTTTTAACCCTGATAAAGCCCCAAATTGTTGAACTTCTAGCATAACCGGGTTTAGGTTAACGCTGGGGTTGTTTATCAATATTACCATATCGTCAGCATATACCGATATCACTACCTTGTGGGTGTGTAGTTGAACCCCTCTATGTAAGTGCAACTCCCGTATCCATTCCGCCAGTGGTTCTATCGGCAAGGCGAATAATAGAGGGGACAATGGCAGCCTTAGCATGTCCCTCGCTCTAACGCTATGAGCCCCGTCACCTGCTCGTTTACTCTCACCTTTGCTGTTGAGTCCATGTAGAGCACGGATATTAGGGATATAAACAGCTCCCCCAATGGCCCTTCGACTGTATCGAAGGCCTTGGTGGCATCGAGTAAAGCCGCTACCGCTGGTTCTTCCCGAGGTAGCGCCTCTATGAGACCAAACATCCTCCGAAGCCCATAGGACGTGGAGTGTCCCGGATAAAGCCAGCCTGGTCCGCTCTGACCATGGTCCTCATCAGAATTTTGGCTAATATTTTATTGTTGAGGTTGATGAGCGATATCATGCGGTAGGATGAGCAGCTGTTGCTGGTCGGGCTCCAGCAGCACCACCACAGCCTCCCTGAGGGAGTCTGGCAATCGTCCCACACTCACTGCCTGTTGATACAACTGCAGTAGGTGGGGGCCAGTTTATCAGAGTAATGTTTTATAAAACTCTGCGGTAAGCCCATCTGGGCCGGGGGATTTACCGGTTGGTAGGGCTTTGATAGCCCCTAGCACCTCCTCCAATGCCAGTGGTCGATTCAGTCATCCCCTTTGCTCCTCCATGCACCAGCATAGTCCCACCTGATCTAAATACGAATTCATGTCTGTCTGGGAGGCCTGTGTTTGGGTAGAGTACAGTTGTGTATAGAATATTTGTGTATTATTTTCAGGTCTTCAAACTGATCTGCTCCACCCTCATCAGCTATTGCAGTTATCCTGCCCTCGTTGCTGCTCATCGTGGTAGCTCGGGCTAGCGAGCGGCCTGGGGCTTGTACCTCCCCATACAGTCGGGGGTGCCGCCCTGTCCCACAGGTACTTAATCTCCCTCTGTGCCAAATCGTGGAATTCCTGAAGTTTCTGCAATATGTCTGTTGGGCGTGTGTAGGTGTAGGCTTGGTGTGCTGTAAGAGGTGGATAGCTGCTTCCTTAGTGGCCAGTTGTCTGCTGATCTGTTTTACGATCCCTAGCCCCAACTCTTCAGCTCTCAATCAGCCCTTAACACAGTGAACTTGTGCTTCCGCTCACGGGATATCTAAGAGGCCGACCCTCTATTGCACTTTCTGTGGACTCATGACTTTCTCGGTTCTGGATTCAGAATATAGTCATACTCGTTTTGCTGCTGTACTTTGTCCGAGAAGTCGGGGAAAAAACTTAATTGTGTCACCTTTGTATGAGACCGTTCCCTTCTCCCTGGCTTTGCGGAGTGCATCGGTCTCGGGCCTGAAAGTAGCGCCTCTATGAGACCAAACATCCTCCGAAGCCCATAGGACGTGGAGTGTCCCGGGATAAAGCGAGCCTGGTCCGCTCTGACCATGGTCATCATCAGAATTTTGGCTAATATTTTATTGTTGAGGTTGATGAGCGATATCAGGTGGTAGGATGAGCAGCTGTTGCTGGATTTGGACATCGCTCTTGATCTGGGTCGTGAATGAGAGCGTGGCCCTGTGATGGCTGGGGTTCAATCTCAGTCTGGATTTTTATGCGGGTTTCCAATGTGTCTTGGGAGAAAGGTATTGGTGGTTTCAGTGTTGACCCTTACTGGGTCATCCAGCCGGCACCCCCCCTGCGAGGTGCGGGCCAGCGTTGGCGGGTTGTTTCTGTGTGATGACTGTGCTGTTGTGGCCCTTGCAGTTTGTGAGCCATGCCCTCCCCATTCCCCCGCAGGATTGCGGAGTGAGGGCCGGGCAAGCCTGCTGCTATGGCACCCGCCTGGTCAGGCGCAGTGGATGAGTCCAATGCGTCTTAGTTTCCCTCTAGTGATCCCTGTCCATGTTCTTAGCAGGGGCGTGTCCTGGGCGCCTCCGAGCCTTTCCCCGTCTTTGTATGCCCTTGGGCAGCCCTGCCCTCACAGGGTTCTGCAGCACCGTGGAGTACCGGATGGTTTGTACCACGAGATCCGGTGCTGATGGCAAGGTTGCGCGTGGAAGCAGTGCCTGCCAGAGTGCCCTGGTCTACAGATTCCTGATAGGTCCGTGATCAAGTAGCTGGTGTACTCCTCCCCCGCCCCCCTCCCGCATGGACAGGACTCGGGGCACAGTCTCGGGAGGGCCTCCCACCCTCCCCCCAACTTCCGAGCCTCGGGCATAGTTGGCCTGGCTTGCCGTCAGCTTGTATTCTGGTCGTCCTCGAGCCCCTCGCTGCCTTGATGTGTTCCTCTCCCAGGTCCTGATAGTTCACGGGTCATCAAGGGCTCCAGTGCGTAGTGCTCAAGTGGCAACGGCGGTGGTGATGCCCTTCGTGGGCCAGTGTCCTCTGGCGAGTACACCAGTCCGTTCAACTCTAGGGTGTTCTGGACTGTTTCTGAAGTCAGCTCGCCCCTCCAGTGGGGCTGGCCCCAGGGGGTCAGGGATTCCGAAGGATGCATCTCTGCTGCTGCCCTTAGTTTGGGTCATTAGGAGCAGGCCTCTCCTCCTTCCCCAAAGCCTGCGTTGCCACCACCACAATGCTGCGTGCCGGGGCTATGGGCAGGTCTGAATGGGTCCAGTAGGCCGACCCACGGCCAGCTCCCCCGGATGTCACTGCCTCTGTCACTGTAGAAGCTCCCTCACCGTGCCTCTCGCCTGGTTGGTCCTCTGGATACGGGCTCCGGCTTGCGGGGGGTACAATGCTTGCCCCACAGTGTCCGGTTGTTCCACTGCAGCACCTCGCTCCAACCACTCCTCAGTCAGTGCAGGCAGGCGACAGCGCATAGTGGCAGTCTGGGCTGTTCCTCCACGCGTTTCTCCACTGGTGGTTTGTGGTCCGGTGCCCACTGGCAGCCCCCGGTGTTACTCCGGAGGGCTCTCCCCAACCGATACTCCTTCGGCGGGGGCGTTTATGCTCTCTGTGAATGATTTGTACACAAAGGGCTGGGGTTCCGTATTCCGTATTAGCTCTCCAAGCGGCCGTGCCATGAACCGCTGCCTTGGACCCCGTTATGCGCTGCTCCCTCGGGATAGCTAGGGAAGGCGACTGCCAAGTTAGTTCTCTGTTGGGCAGGCTCTGGCGCAGTGTCCAGCTAGATTGGCGCATCCCCCTTGCTCCTGTTCCTCTGGGTTTTCACTGCGCTCTGCACCACCGCCGATATTTAGGTCCCTGCTGTCAGATTCTCTTCGGGAGCAACTATTAGATACTGCAAGTGTTCCCCGTGCAGCGCAGCCACTTTCTTAGGGAGTTTATTTTGAGAAAGTCATCAGATCTCTGGACAGATATTTGGGTGCAGAGGTGCTTCACAGACCTGCAGCCTTCTTGGCGGGCACTCTAGTGCCCCCCATGTGAACCTTGATGCAGTTGAATACTAGGCCAGAGTCTAGTAAGTGAAACATGTAGTGAAGAATGTGTGATTGAGTACATTCAATAGGGTTTACTTTTGACTAGCACCATATTACAAATCTTTTCCATTTGTTGAAGTAACAGTGTCTGGTGTTAGGTCTACATGCCTCCTTAAGGATGTCCATACACCTTTGAGGTAGTTTTAAATCACCGAACTATGGCCTCAGGAGCCAAGCTGCCAAGTTAACAAATTGAGGCTGTGGGTGTAAATGTGTCCCTCCGTGTTCAGTGAGCATGTTGAAGGGGCATGGGAGCTTGATTGGGTCAGACATCGCCAGTTTGAGCAGATGCGGAAACCAAGGTTGTCTCGCTTACATTGGAGACAACCGGGATTAGAGTTACTTGTTCCTGGTGCATCTTGTGCACTATCCTGCTCAGAAGGAAAAACGCAAGCAAATTTCCCCGACTAGCTCATCCATAGGGCATTCCCCTTGGATCTGGGTTTGGGAAACCTGAATGTGAAGTCTGGGCATTGTGCGTTTAGGCTTGTGGCAAACAAGTCTAAAGGAGGATAGCCGCAGAGGGAAAAGATTTGGTCTAACATTTCTCTGTTGAACTGCCACTCATGTTCTTTGGATAGGGGATCTCTGCTTAGAGAGTCTGCTAGACAATCTAGTTCCCCTCGTACGTGTTGAGATACTAGAACATGTTCCGCTTGAGTGCCCACGTCCACATTTTTGGGCTAACCTGGACAGACTGAGAGTATGTGCCTTCTTGCTTGTTTATGTCAAATATGGCAGTGGTGCCGTCTGTGAGGACCTGCACTGTTTGACCAGTTAGATGCACCTGAAAGCCTTTTAGGGCCTGGAATACAGCTAGTAGCTCCAAAAGGTTGATGTGATTTTGGGGTGTGATTTGTGTCCACAAGTCATGCGCTGTATGGTGAAGGTTATGGGCTCCACATCCGGAGAGTGACTAGTCTTTTGTAACTATTGCTTACACTGGAGGATTGTGAAAGGGTTTTCCTTTTAACAGATTTTCCTTTGACCACCAGCATAGTGCTAGTACTACGGTTAGCAAACCAACCACTAGATCATCCCACTGACTGCTTGCCTGAGACCACTGTTCGCTAACCACTCTTGCATTGGGCACATGCGCAACCTTGCGTGTGGAACCAAGTAAATGCATGAAGTGATCATCCTGAGCAAGCACATTGCTTTGCGTACGGTTATTTGGTGACCAGCGAGATGTTAATGTTAAAGGATATTTGTACCGTGCATTACCACCACTAGAGTGGTCTCCTGGCACTCTGGCGGCTTTGAAAAAAAGAGGGAGCGGGGGTGAGTTAGTGGGAATAAGCTGGAAAAGTGCAAGAGAGCAGTGATGTGCTGTTGGCGGCCTCAATCCGGTTAACGCCTTTGGCTGGGCTTGGGGTGTTTTTCGGTCAGTAGTCATGTGCTGCTGTGCGAGTCTACGTGTGGTTTGTTTTGTAGTTGAAGTGAAGTTTGTGCGGATTGTTGTGCTACAGGCTTGTGGTTGTGTTTGGTTAGAGTTTGAGAGGTGTGTGCAGAGGGGTGAAATGGTTAGTGGATTACTGCGGTAATTACAGATACTGAGGTATTTGCAGCAGTAGGTTTGGGGCTCTTGTTTGAAGAGAAGACTAGCCCCTCTTCCGTCTTCATGATAGTTCCCAGGAGCGGTTTGGTTTTGCTTGGAACAAGACATTTTCTCGTTGATTGAGAATCCCAATTGGAACAGAAGGTTGATTGTCCTTTGAATAGTTTGCTTGCAAATTTGAAGGGAATCCCATGTTATCAGCCAGTCATCCAGATAAGGGTACACTGGAATTGATTGTCTGCCCAAGTGTGCCGCCACTACCGCCAATACTGCTAATACCCTAGTGGAGACCCTTGGAGCGGAGGCTATGCAAAGGGTAGCACCTTGAATTGATAATGCTGATTTGATACCTTGAAGCGCAGGAATTTTATGTGCACTGGGAACTTTGAAATATGAAAGTATGCATATTTTGTGTCAAATGTTGCCATGTAGTCCCCTTGTTTTAGCACTGGGATTACTTCTTAAAACGTAATGCGAAAGTTCTGTGGCTTGACACGTGTTTGCAGGGCGCAGGTCTAAGACGGGGCGCATTGTAAAGTCTTTCTTTGGCACAAGGAAGTACATTGAATCAATACCCTGGTTTACTGGGACGATTTCTATGGCATCCTTTAGTAGCAGTGCTTTGACCTCTTCCAGCAGAATGAGCTGTTCCTCCAGCGTCGTTTGTCTTTGCGGGTGGCTGTGTGGCGTTTGTAAGAGTTCTATGCAATAGCCTCCGCCACGGTGGAAAGTACCCACTTGTCTGACGTGATCCCCCTCCCATGCGTGGGTAAAATGAGAAATGGGACCTAGTGGAGAAGCATGCAAGGGGACATTGAGCGGGTGGTCATTGGTTTGGTGGGGTGGAGCCTCTGGTGGAGGAGGAAATGCCTCTACTGCTCGATCTTTTGTGGCCCCTTTGAACATTTTGTTGGAAGGATTGCCCCTATGGGGAACCCCAATATGAACTGTGTCTGCCCTGGTTACTGTTGGAGGACATCTGGGAGTTTTGTCCTCTAAAACGGTGTGCATTTAATACACCTCTCTGCACAAAGGGTTTGTATGTGTGCTGTCCCAGAGATTTGAGGGTGTCTTACTCCTCTTTAGCACTTTTCAGAGTGTCCTTGAACGCCCAAATAATGCATCAGGCTCAATTGGCATATTTAAAAGGGTGGCTTGAGTTTCCAGCTTCAGCTACTATCCGGCCTGCATTATCTGCTCGATCCACATTATTTTTCATGATGCAGCTTGCCACCTGTTTCTTCAGCTACTGTTTAAGAGCTGTGTCTTTAGGGGTTCTGGGGTAGAGTCTTATTAGTTGTGAGATCTCGTCCCACTTGTGGTAATTATAAGTCAAGACAGTAGTGCTGTTGCTATACATATTTGGTAGCAGCCGAGGAAGCTCTTTCCTGCCCAGTGTACACATGGTTTTGCTCTCCTTGTCAGGAGAGGCTTTGCCAGAGGCTAAAAGTGTGCCCGCTCTCTTTCTAGTGGTCATCACAACGAGAGAGTCAGGCTTTAGTTGTCTCCTGATGTACAATGGGCCTGACAGGGCTGGTCTAAACATTTTTTCAATGCGAGGATTGACTGACCTCGTCAGGTTGGGGGTAAGTAAAACAGGCTGAATGCACCTTTGGATAAATTGGAGCAGTGGAATGAACTGTGCCCCAGATCTTATCCCAGTCGATGACCTCTACAAAATTCCTTGTCGACTTGTGCCTCCTGGGTATCGATTTTAAAATGTTCTGCAGATTTTAAAAGAAGATTATACTGCAGCTGGTTATCCACAGGGGAATCAGCCACAGATTGGTCAAGATGGTCTGGAGATTGAATAATGTATACATCATCGTCGTCGTCGTTGTTGTCATAGTATTGGTCTGCATCATCTATGTCCCCTTGGTCTGCTACTGAGGCTGGGTCCTGCAAACCTAAGATGTTGAAATGGGTAGCTCGTCAAGCATGTTTTGAGAGGTAGAGGCACTACGCCGTTTAGTGTCTAGGCGGGGTCTTTTAGCATTGGGCTGCTTGTTAGCTGTTTCGCCTTGAGAGGGACCTTTGAGGTTGGACAGTTAATCAGGATGTTGATCAAAAAAATTTAAAGCTAGACATTCTCCTCTTAACTATAACATTGTTCAGGGGTCCATTGTGTGGAGCTTGGTAAAACTGTGGGAACAGGGGTAGGGAATTCTCTGATGTGGAGGGTTGTTTGTGGTGTATTGCCCCGAGAGGTGGTCACTGGGGCAGAGTGCTCTTTATCCTTTGAAACAGGAGATTGGTGACAGGGGCATCGAAGATTGAGCTTTTCGACATCTTAGACTTGAGGAGAGTGTTGGGGGACATGTTTTTAATGAGTTTTCTCGTTTTTGAATTATTAGAAAAGGCTTTTGCCCAGTCTTTTGACACAGTCGCCGGTACCAGAGGACTTTCTGATTTGCATGCAGTGTCGGGAACAGACTTCAACGTCTGTTTTGAGGGCCTGTCATGTGGTGAATGCGATGGCCCAGAGGACAGGAACTTTTCGGACTTTCCCTTGAACACGTGTGGCTCATCGGTCAACAAAACGGTTGACTGTCGGCCATGGGGGTGTGGCATGCAGTGTTGGTGCTTGAGCCGGCCTACCTGTTGGAGGTGGGTGCTCGCACGCAGTTAACAGTCAGCCCAGATTGCCCTCTGCGTCACTTATGACATTGATGCTGCCGTTGCTGGAGGTTCCCTCAACGTCCATGGCGGACTCTGCCTGCATGGCATGGTGGGCCCAGCATTTTGTTTTCCAGTCCTTTAATGTGTTGGGGCAAAACAGTTTGCAGGACTTGCGCGGTCTTTCAGAATGGTCCGTAGGAAGGCAGAAATTACACACCCTGTGCGAGTCCTTCTAGGGAAACTTCTTATTACAGGAAGGGCAGCATTTAAACAGCTTTTTTCTATAGTATGATGGTATGGAAAAATGGCAGCTTAGCGGTGTAAGAGGAAGAAGAGGTAAATAGGCATTCTCTAGATTGATTAGGACCTCCACCCCATTCTCCCTACTGTGCAGGGCTGAGGCCCGTCAAGGCCTAGGTAGGCCGCAGTCAAAGTTCATCGACACGGATGAGTAGTTGTCGAACGATCTGGTCGGCGAAAGCCATCGCCGGGGATCTTGCAGTGTACGGCCGACGAAAGGCTAGAAAGAAAGTTTAATTTTGAACTTTTTATAAGTAAAGGCGTTGGCCAGAAGAAGGAACTCTGCAACTTGCGTCCGACTATGATGGTGGAAAAAAACAATCTGAAGGCCTTAGATGCGTCGAGGACCATGGGTAAAGGAGATGTTACACTAGGGATGGTATTACTGGCACGCCCAGACGACGTCCCTTTTTGAGTTTCGAAAACAAAAAAATTGAATACTCTACGGCTAGATGTCGGCCTATGCATAGCATGTGATCTAAGCAGATCAACAAGCCTCACCCACGCTGTATCCTCCCTCCAGAGTGTTGGAGCAGTGCGACGGCTCCAGCCAGGTCTGGAAATTTCCCAGCATTTGTTTGACTCTCTCGTGGAGACAAATTCCATGCAGCACGTTCCGCAGCGTTGAATCCCAGATGCATGGAGCATGCAGTGGGGGCATAAGTACTTCCAACACTGTCGCCAGTTGTTGTTGGGACCCGACAGTGGCTCCCAAGGACCACAGGACACCAGATGTGGGTTAGTGGGACAGGATGACGTGTCCCTTATAAATTGTGCCTATGACGCTTGACGTTCCCCCGATGACAGGGATGTGGCATATCAAAAGAGCCATGTTGCTGGGTGTTAGGCAGAAACCTGTGCAGTTCCCTCTGGGACCACTGCAAAAGATTTAAGACTACAGGTGTTTGGCAGTAAACCCACTTGGTAGCAGTCTGTAGCACCCAGATTTACCTGGTAGCTGTGGCTGAGCAGTCAAGACTTCCCTCAAGAAGAGTTAGGCAGTATACAGAGCATACATAATAGGTACAGAGGCACAGTAGTACAAGCAAACACTGACCAGAGCTAGGTGTAAAAGTATATAATTATTTATTTAAAAGACACTCATAAATTACACTAGCACAGAAAAGGTAAGTAAGTCAAAACACAGTCACTTACTTCTATGTACATCCCTAGTTATTTGTTGGACAAGTCTAAGTTAACACCACTTATTTCCAAACAGAGGTGAGCGCTTAACGTTAGATGGCACTCCAACAAGTTAGTTAAAAAGGGAGGGAAAAGACAAAAGTAATGAAAACAGCAAGGCAAAACACTTTTCAGAGATTCACAGTGAGTTTAGAAAGGCAGTCTATTGAGGAGCAATGAAGTTCGGTTGCCAGGCCCACTCTAGGGAAAGCCAGGCGAAAAGATGCCCAAGATCACACAATGTCACAAATCTTTACAGGTGAGTAGAAAAGGTTTTACCAAGTTTAGAAAAGTTTAGTTAGGGTGTCCCAGGCTTACCCAGGTTCGAGAGCCGAGGGCTAAATCTACCCCGTACAATCGGTGGCAAGGGAAGCCGGGCGGAACACGGTACCTTTAAAATGGAAAGGATCCTCCAGTGGTGGCAGTTGTTCCTGGTAGTGGGTGCAAGTCGCGGCGGCGTCCAGAGGAAGAGAAGATCTCGTCGTGGAGGAAAGCTGAAGGTCGTTGCACTACCAGGGAAGAAACCAGCCGTGGAGTTTTTCCGGTTAAAAGGATGTTACCCCTCTTTCGCGGTTGAGGTAAAAAGTGGTATCCCGGGTTGCCAGGGTGCTTGGCACAGGCAAGGCGGCCACGAGATGCTTCAGGGCGGCGAAAAGAAGGCAGAAACTGGTTGTCCCCACCAGTCAAGGGAAGAAGACACTCCAGGCGGGAGATCTCTGTCGTTGGGAAAAGTGGTGAGACGGTTCTGCAGGGCTCCACCGGTGGTGTCGTCTTGGCAGGTCGGCTCGGCTTCTCCCTCTTCGGCTTCTTAGGTCCTGTGGCGACTTCTGAAGAACCAGTCCCAAAAACCCTACTTTTATGCAGCAAACCCCCATTCATACAGCCTAGCTGTCACTCAAACATGCTAAGTGGTGAGCGGGGCGGCTCACCACTTGGGCCAATCACACCAGAGTGCGACATGAGTTGGCAAGGCAACTCAGTCCAGGGTGCCTAAACCCCCTCCCACACCCCCTGTGGTTCCCAGACAGAATGGCACCACTTTGGAGGGCTTCTGTGCAGAAGCCCGCCAAAATTGGAACAAAGGCTCGACTCGGGTTCAGGGTTACTGAAGTGAACCTAGACGCCATTTTGGCGGCGAGTTCTGGCAAAAAATCCCAACCGCTGAATTTATATTAAATAAATAAACCGGCGGTATCTTTAACATTGCACCAAAAAGTGGTGCATTAAAATCAATGGGAAATATTCTGGTGGAATATTTCCGTGGTATCCACTGCCACCAGCCAGAAACTCGGCGAGGGGGGACGGGACAGTACCCCCTCAACAACAGACCCAGGGGCAATCTAATTGCCCCTACCAGTACTTCCACAGTATGATGGTTTGTACTGGTTAAGTTCCTAAGTTAAGACTAGTAAAGTCAATGGTGACTTTACAGACCCAGGGAGACAGTAGTCAGTCCCAGGGTGTGGAGTCTATGTTTGGGGGTCTCTATGACACCCCTGTGTTACTGCACTTAGGGTGCTGTGTAACACACATTCAAAAACCAATGATAGCCTATGGGGAAAAGATACCCCATAGCCCATAAGCACATAGCAAGTCACAGAAACACTCTCAAGTCATGCCCAAGAGTGAGGGTAAAAGTCTCACTCTTGGCAGGAGAAAAAAATAAACCCCAAAAATCCAGCAAAGCTGCTGGGGGACTCACTAGGTTAGGAAATTCAGCCTAAACAGAGAATTCTCCCTAACACTGGGATGAAGAGGATGTTTTTTTCGGAGAGATGTTTCCCCCTTCCACTCAAGTTTCCGAAAGCAGGAATATGTTTGAGGCAGCAACTTGCAATTAAGTGACTTCACTGTCACAGAAAGCGGTGTATTTCCAATAAGGCCATCTATGCCGTGGCCTGGGGCGGCATATTACATATGGGGCAGCATGTTTGCTCCAAGTGTGTTCACCTTTATTTTCAAACGGATCCAAGTCAGTTTAAATTGAAGTGACAAATGATAGTCACTTTTCGGAGGGGGGGGGGGGGCAAGCTGCTGCAGCCTCTGCCTTGTCAGGGGGTGATGTCACAATGTGAGACGTCCTCTTCTCCAACTGAGTGCAGGCTGCAGGATAAACCAGGAACAAAGCACCGGAGGCTAGCGCTCTCTGCTCCAGGAGAGGTGTGTGCAGTTTCTGCCCTGGATTGGGCTTCCTTTCAGCCCCAATTGTAGAGGACTATCTCTGGGTGAGCAAATATCAGAGGGGACGAGGGAGACCAGTACACATTTGTGAATGATTGGGTGGGATTTCAAGTCTTGTGTGTTGCGCGAGTTTTACAACACCCCTGACCAGCAGCATGTCCTGCATGACGACTTGCTATACTTAAGAATGAAAACATGGTTTTCTAGATATGGATAGCCCTGTGAAAGGACACAGCCCTTATTACTAACTTGGAAGGAACACAGTTTAAATTCATTGGAACAGTTGCTTTCTACCCAGGGTCGGCAGATGTGTCGGTGCCCATGGCGGCCCATTTCAAATGGTGTTTGAGGGAATCTTTGCTTACAGGTGGGAAAAGCAAAGTGGGGCACATGTGTTGTGCAAAGATCATACTGGGGTGATAAAGGAATGTAGGGAGGGGATAAATAGCTGCTGATTATCACAGCATTACAGCCAGGAGGTAGCTGAAATACTAAATGTCCACTGAAAAGCATGAGGGCTGCTGCTCCCCCTCCCTGAAGCTCTAGATCAATGGCAACTGAAAAAGTGAAAAGGCCATGGAACTCTATCCACTTCTACCTTCCCCTCTGTTCACGAGAGGTCAGCTTCTATAGTGTATGATGGCTAGCTGCTAGAAATCAGTGTTTCATACTAGAGAGAAAACTATGATTGCAGTATGGTGTGTCGCATTGCCATGGTGCTCTGCCCAGGTGCCTTACATAACTTACCACCACCCTGTCAGTTGCATTCCCCAGCGATAGACTTGCCCCTTTCAAAGTGTCTGC
This sequence comes from Ambystoma mexicanum, assembly GCF_040938575.1. Taxonomy (NCBI): domain Eukaryota; kingdom Metazoa; phylum Chordata; class Amphibia; order Caudata; family Ambystomatidae; genus Ambystoma; species Ambystoma mexicanum. Next base: position 648,747,618 of record NC_090923.1, read on the forward strand.
ATAATGTACTCCAAACTTCAACATATCCTTTTTCAATATGCTGGGGGAGGCACAACGTGAAAAGGACTCCCCATTTGATACTCACAAATAAAGCACAGTGAGTGAATGATTTCCTCAGGTGCACACACTTAAATTATGAATGCAGGGTTTGTTGTCTGAGATTTCAGCTTTTGTCCGCATATCTGCTCAGCTTTGGCTGGTACAAATATGCATTGCCGTTTGGGTTTCAAGAGCCAATTAAAAAGTATACAAAACACATAATAAAACAAACTGACAAATACATATAACCAGGATGTAGCATTAGTCCCAAATAGTGTACTCTTCAGTTGATTCATGTGATCTGCATTCTTTAAAAGCCAGGCTTACAAAGCAGAGAATTCCTTAAGTTCTTGAAAGTGAGACATTCAGAAATGTGTAACTTGCTGCAAGAACAGAGTACTAATGTGTTGAAGAACAAGTTCCAAAATTGCTGACTGGGCTCCATTCCCAGCTTTACCACTTGACTAAAATGTGATTCTGGTTTGTTGCAAGCAACTTCCATGAAAAACATTGATGCATGACATACGTATGATGCAATTGGCTTATGAGACGGTGCATGAAATATGAAAGCTGTGTGAATGTCCAATAAAAAAGTCTTGGTGTAATATTACTGCTGATATGGGCGTCATCACGGATGTGATATTTTAACAAATTTGTGCACCTGCAAATTTCACCGATTTAATTACATGTTTCTTTAGAAATCTTGGGGAACTCCCAGTTTAGAGAACCAAATCAATTAAATGACACTTAAAAACTCAAAACTTTTAGTACATTGGTGAGAAGAGTTTATACAGAAACAGTGATAAGGAATCAAATGTTTTCCCCACTCAAATTTATTATATTTATGCTTAAATGTCTTTAAGGTGGGTATGGGCAGAGCCTGGCAAAGGTGCAGTGTCTGGCCCGGGGTGTTGAGGAAAGTAATGAGGTTTGAATACACTGTTGGGCCTAGGGCAGCAGAAAGCCTTGATACGCAACTGGTCACCAAATACATCAGACAATTGGAGAGCAGGTCACAGGGCGCTGAAGTAGACAGGCAGAGGTAGAGTTACCCATTACCCAGGGAAGCAAGATTTCACTGACAAAGTTAGAATACAGTGACTGAGCACAGAATGATTCAAAATCACACATCACTCACTCAGGGACCGATTCACCTTAGGCATACACAGAACATAAGTTATAACATAAACAAGTGCAGGATCAGGCTACTGGAAGGTAATCTAAACTGCAACTCCAAATAAACAAACATTGCCATATGGACAATTGATAGTTGGCATAACAAAGGAAAAGTGCGTAACAGAGGAACATTAGAAGGTGGAGGAGGCTGGCATTACACAGAACGAACTAACTATGGATACCTATCCTCATATTCCCGCATTACTTTGCTGAAACCATCCAATGGAAGAAAGAGTATGGCTACATATTTGGAGAAATCGTCCATACTGCAAAGAGGCTTACCGTAGACCAACCCAGCAGACTATTCCAAGGACTTTATTCAATCATTTAGCACACATATTCACCCTACCAACAAACTACTAATCCCCCGGGGACTTCAGGAGTCTACATAAACTGCACAAAAAAGTCTTCCTTACAAAGTGACAAAGATTGCTTTTACAGCCAAAAAAAATACGTTAATAGCACTCTGAAGTAGCTTCACAGGTCTAATATTTAAAAGAAAAACAAATAAAAAAGGGATCACTTGCTGCTTTTTTTGACTTACCTGCCCCGGATAAAGGCCAGCATCTTGCACAGTGCTATCTGGTTTGCTTAGCTGTTCAAAGGTGTTACTCATGTATCTGTTCCATAACCGGGTTTCCTTTTCATTGGGTATATTGAAAAGATTTCTCATCTCCTTTTCAATGGTTTCTGTTCAGAAAATATTAACAAAACGTCAGTGTTTGCAAGGTGATGCATCTACCTATTACATTTGCAATATTTTAGAGAAGACAACCTTCTTGTTTCTAATATGGATTTCTTTTTCCAATTCATGCCCTATGAAAAATCGCCCCAATGCTAGAGCGATCCTCAGAAGACAAAGAAAAGCACAACACCGCAATTTAACTTATCTGGCCATAAACCTTTGCTGAAGGGGGATTGCTTCGCTCAGGCCCATCATGTCCAACATGCAGGCAATAATTATTTATGTGTAAACATCTACCCCAACACAATCCTCTGACTCCCAGAAGGCAGACACGAACTCTAAAATAATTTTGTTTTAAGTCCCGACTGCTTTTCGCTAGCTAAATCATTGTCAGGCGCCCTTTTGTCACAGGACACAAAATTGATTAACCGAGGATAGCCTGGGTGAACATCCATGCACATGGGGTCCTGCATAAAGGGTGAAGCAGCACAAAGGCGTAATGAACAACGAGGCATAGCTGCTCCAGTGGCTGCAAAATCATGCCGGGGGAAAAAAATTGGAGAGGTCACACGGAATAGCACAGGCGTCTTTGAAGTGAAGTCCACTGGGGAGGCCAAATAAAAACCAGAGGCCAACTGAATGACCAGTTTGTAAGGAAATATAGCGGATCACTAAAGATGGAAAGATGTGCACTAACAGAAGCATAGAGGTTGACACAGTGTGCCTTGCAGGGTGTAATCACACCTTATATACTGAACCCCGACTACAGTACGCTATGCTTAAAGCAACTTTTACAGTACTTAAGGAAAACCGTACCAAAATAGAAGGCATAGGTGAATGCAAAAAGTAGTGCCAAGTGGCAGCTATTATCTATAGCTCACATTGGTTGGCTGGGGATGGAATCTGCACACCAGTAGATAAGTTACTGATGTTCTTACTGCTTGGCTCACAACCAGTTACGATGTTGGCATTGTTTTAAAAACTTTTTTTTTTTTTTTTTAAGTAAGATGAATGGTCATTTTGAGGGCCCAAGCTTGGGAGTTCGTGGACGCGTGCCAAAAGTTCCACATGGCTACCAATCTCATGTCAACCACCATCCCAGATTTTTCATACTTTTGCTAATTGTGCAGTTGAAACATCAAGAGGGAAAGAAAATGATTTATCTAAGGGAGAGTGGATACATAGTATTAAAATCTATAAACCGAATTTGCCAATGCAACCCAAAAACATCGAATATGCAGAGTAAAAAAAACATTGCAATAGAAGAAAAAGTTACTTACCAACTGTAACGTTCTTTCGACTGGATGTTCCTCTCACGTATTCCGCATCTTAGATTCGCCAGCTTGCTGCTTCTTTGGAAAAAAAATTCGCCAGAGGGCGCTGTGCTAGAGGCTGCGTAGCTTGGTCCCTCGAAGGCCCCTGTCGAGCGTCATCGTCATCCATCGTATAAAGGGCTCGAGCTGTGCCCACTGGGTTCAGTTCTGTTTTTTTCGATGTTAATGGTCGCATCAGTAGTATTAGGTGTCGACAGATTTCAGATTTAAGGAAATCCATGTGCAAAAAGCGTAAAAACTGTACAGAGGGGTAGGTTGGGAGGGTCGATGAGGAACACGTGGGAAGAACATCCATTCGAAAGTACATTACAGTTGGTAAGTAACTTGTTCTTCGAATGGATTGTGTCCTCCCATATATTCCTCATCTTAGATAGACTCCCACAGCAGTAGTAATTTGGAGGAGGGAGTACCAGAGTTTTTAATTATGTACCAAAGAAGGACGGCTTTTACAAAAAGGCCCCCTTGGTAAGAAGTGGTGTCTAAACAATGTTTTACAAGGAACAAGTTACTTACCTCTAACTGTCCAGCATGGGTCTGGCATGGATTCACATGCTCATGAATATAAGATTACATAGCAGTACACACATGCACAACCACGGGAGGTGGCAAAAGGCTCAACATTGAGCAATACATGAACTCAACATTAAGCAACTCTTACCTCCTCACCAGGTCCTTCAGGTGAACAGGTTGTGCAGCACTGCTTGGCGACCCTGGACTCCTCCCCGGAATCCCGATCGACGCAGTAGAATTTCGTGAAGGTGTGCGTCGACCTCCATGTAGCAGCCCTGCAGATGTCCAGCAGGGGCACACCAGACAAGAACGCTGTGGTAGCAGCGATCGCTCTGGTCGAATGGTGTCTCGGACGCCGGGTAGCGGTCGGTTTGCCAACCGGTGACAGTGCATGATACAGACGCAGAGCCATCTGGAAATGCAAGCCTTCGAGAGAGCCTTCCCTTGATTCACAGGTCCAAAGTTCACAAAAAGCTGTGACGTCTTCCGAAAAACTCTGTGCGGTCCACGTAGAACTTCAGCGCTCTAGCTACATCCAGCGAGTGCAAAGTCCTCTCGGCCAGCGACAAAGGCGACAGGAAGAAAACTGGTAACACCAAGGGCTCGTTGAGGTGGAAGTCCGACAACACCTTGGGCATGAAGGAGGGATACGTCCCGAGCACCACCCTCGTGTCGTGAAAAGTCAAATATGGAGGCTTGCAAGATAGAGCCTCAATCTCTCCCACGCGCCGTGGAGGGGATGGCCACAAGAAAAGCTGTTTTCCACGATACGAACTTCAACGGTGCCGTATACATAGGCTCGAAAGGGGTCCCCATGAGCCTAGTCAGCACCACGTTGAGCTCCCACGCCAGGGCTGGGGCCTTCACCGACGGGACCGAGCGGAATAGTCCCTTCATAAATTCCTTCACCAGGCGATGAGACCACAAGGACACCCGTCCTGTTGTCCTGGTATATCTGGAGATGGCAGCCAGATGTATCTTGATGGAGGCGTGAGCTAGTCTGGCCTTGGCCAACAACAGTAGGTACGGCAGTACTTGAGGGGCTGTAATCCGTAGAGGGTTAATCTTATGTGCCTGGCACCAGACAGAGAACCTCTTCCATTTGTGTCCGTAACACTTGAGTTGAGGACGCCCTGGCCTTTGCAAGAACCTCTCTGCAGTCGGCCGGTAGATCGTATCCTCCAAACTCTAGTGCTGCAGGAGCCAGGCCTGCAAGTTCAGCGACTTCGGGTCGTGATGAAGAATGGCGCCTCCTTCTCTGGAGAGAAGATCCGTGTCCACGGGCAGTTTGACTGGTGGGGACGCCGATAAGTCCAGAAGGTCCGGGAACCAGATCTGTCTCGGCCACGCCGGTGCGACGAGGATCATCTTGCACCGGGACCTCTTGAGCTGGTTGACGAGCCAGAGTAGCAGTGGCAATGGCGGGAAAGCATAGAGGAACAGGTTGTCCCAGGGGAACGAGACAGCATCGCCCATGCTCCTCGGTTGGGGGAACCTGCTGGCAAACCACTGGCACTTGGAGTTCGTCGCGAAGAGATCGACCTGGGGTCTGCCCCACAGCCTGAAGAGTTGATCAACTTGATCCTGGCATAGCTCCCACTCGTGGCACGAGCGCAGCTCCCTGCTGAGTGAGTCGGCGATGGTGTTCTTTATCCCTGCCAGATGAAGGTACCAGAAACATCCCCTGGTCGACGGCCCAGTGCCACAGATCCTGGGATTCCTTGGCAGGGCTGGGGATCTGGTTCCACCCTGCTTCCTGATGTAGAACATCGTGGTGGTGTTGTCGGTGAAGATCCTCACCACCTTGCCCTTGAGGGCAAGAAGAAAGGACCTGAGGGCCCAAAACACTGCACGGAGCTCCAGAATGTTGATATGAAGCTGTTTTTCCTCCGGGAGCCCAAGGCCTCTCGTGTGGAGATTTCCAGTATGCGCTCCCCACCCTTCCAGGGAGGTATCCGTCGTCACCGTTACCTGGTGAGCTGGGGTCTGAAAGTCTGCGCCCGCCATCAGATGAGTGCGGGTGCCCAGCACCGGATTGCTCATCGGAAGGTCTTGTTGAGCAGTATCCTGTCCTCGAAGCTGCCCGTCGCCTGGATCCAGAGTGTGTCGAGGAACTCTTGCAGTGGACGCATTCGAAGTCTGCACAGGCGTACCAGATAGATGCAGGAGGACATCATCCCGAGAAGGGATTTGATGGATCTTACCCTGGCTACGTCCGTGGCTTGAGGGCGTTGCACCTTGCCCGAGATGGCTTTCATCCTTTCGTCGGACGGCGAGGCCAGCCGTGCCACTGTCGAGCTTGGCTCCCAAAAACAGGGCGACCTGCGAAGGGACCAGGTGGGATTTGGGGAAGTTGATGGTTGAACCCCAGATCCGTGAGTAGCTGGACTGTCTTCGCTGTGTGTTCTACGGCAAGCTCCCTTGTCTTTGCTCGGATGAGCCAGTCGTCCAGGTAGGGATAGACGTGGGTCCCTTGCAGGCTTAGCCACGCCACCACCGGTGCTAGGCACTTGGTGAATACCTTGGGTGCTGACTTTAATCGGAACGGGAGGGCCTTGAACTGGTAGTGCCGTCCTTGGACCACGAACCTGAGGAACTTCCGGTGTCCCTTTAGAATGGGGATGTGGAAGTAGGCATCCTCCAACGACAGGAAATCGTCCTCCTCCAGCTGTCCCAGCACGTGCTGGAGGGTGACCATCCGGAACTTCTGAGCCTTGATATACTTGTTCAGTCGCCGCAGGTCCAGGATGGGACGCTAGCCTCCTGTCTTCTTCTTTAGGAGAAAGTATCTTGAGTAGACCCGGGAGCCCCGAAGTCTTTGGGACGAGCTCGATGGCACCTTTCTTGAGCATCACCCTTACCTGCAGCAGCAGCTGAGGTACGTGGTTCTTCTTCCTGGCCACGGGTGGCACGCGAGGGCACTTCTTTAGAAACTCGAGGGCGTGCCCCTGGTCCAGGGTATCACGCACCCAACTGTCAGTGGATATGGACTCCCACACGCTGACGAACTTCGCCAGCCGGCCTCCCACCGGGGAGCTTCGGTGGGGGCCCGACGCCACGGTCGGTTCAGTCCTGTTTCGAGGCCGCCTTGAGCTCCCTGGCGACGATGGCGGGAACCTCCAGACTTGCCCCGTCCTCTATAGGCCTCCTGCGATGAGGAACGGGCCACTTGACGGTAGGTAGAGGAGCCGCTGCCGGAACCTTTGGAGGCCCCTTGCTTGCCTCCGGTGTTTTCCGAAAGGACGGCCGTCATTGCTGGAGAACTCCCAGGGCCCGGGCTGTCTCCGTGTCCGTTTTGATGGCTTGCAGGGACTCATCGACTGTCTTCCCAAACAGGTTGTTCCCGTCGAAGGGTATGTCCAACACTTTGGCTTGTACGTCCTGGCGGAAATCCGTCGCCTTAAACCATCTGCGCCGTCTGAGGCAAACACCGTTGCCCAACTGGCGGAAACCGGTGTCAGCGATGTTCCTTAGCCACCTTTATGGGGCGGTCCGATGCCACCTCGCCTTCTTGCATGATTTCCAGGGCTTCTGCCCTCTTGTCGTCCGGCAGGAAGTCCAACAAGGGAGCAATTTTATACCAAAGTTCCCTGTCATAACAGGCAACGATAGCGAGGGCGTTGGCCGCCTTAATCTTCGTCGCCGCCGACGTGATGACTCGTCCCATCGAGCTTCTTTCCCTCGCCGTCCGGCGGCAAAGTCGACGTAGATGCCGATGCCCCACCGCCTTCTTCCTGGCTGCCGCCGAGATGACTGAATCCGGGGTTGGCTTTGCTCTAAGGCATAGAGGGGCCGCGTCAGGGACCCGGTACTTCTTTTTGAATTGGTTCCTTTTTGCCGGTGTCGTGGACGGGTTCGTGAGGAGGGAGAGCCCCTCGTCCCAGATGTCATCCAGTAGAGGTACCGCGAGGACCGTCTTCCTTTTGGTCTCTCGACGTTGATAGAGGAACCCCCTCCTTTTTCTTTTCTTTGGGGCAGAGCTGGAAAAGCTTGGATGCCCTGGAGTTCATCGCATGGAAGGATCAAATCTCATCGGGCGGGGAAGCCCGGGGGAGGGTGGGGGGGGTGGGGTGTGCTTTGAGGTCCACCCCGCCCTCGTTGTCCATGCCCGTCGTGGCCGTGGCCGTGTCCGTGCCATCCCCGCGGACGGGGAGGAGGGTTGAGCAGGCCTAGAGGGCTGGAAGGGTGCAGGAGGATGTGGTGTTCTCCTCTTGGGTGGTGGACTTCCGGACAGCCCTGCCCCAGGCTCCTCCGTCGGGCCTGGCTCCAGCTCCTCCGTCGGGGGTAACGGCAATCTAGTCCTTTTTTCACAGCATAAGGATTGAATTGCCATGAAAATGGCCGCCGAGTTGTCCTGCGGCACTGGCTGCAACGGTTGGTCTGGGGTCCCGTCGGCGTCACCATCGCTTCAGTCGTCCCCCTCGTTGGGATGCCTCTCGACGGGCTGGTCCCCCTCCATGCCCGCGTCGTGGCTCTCAGAGACTTCAACAAGTTCCTCTTTGGAGGTTGTGTGAATCCACGACGGCCACTGGCCCCCCCCCCCCCGCTTTCCCCACCGGGGGCTTCATGGGGGTTCTTTCGATGGGCTTGAAAGATGCCTCCCTCCAAGGTGGCAGGGAGACTCTGGGCCCTGAGGCCGCTACCACAGGTGTAACCTCCGCAGGCTGCGCCAGGGTTGCCGCGACCTCCTCAATGGAGGCTTTGGCTGGCTGAATCAAGGCCTTAGTCACCGACTGCGTGCTTGTGGCCTTCACCTTGGGGGAGGGCTCCCTGCCTCGCGCTCCCCCTCAGCCGAAATCTTCGAGATCGACCGGGGCCTCTCCAGAAGCTTGGCAAGGTTCTCGGATTTCCCCTTACCCGAGCCAGAGCATTGGCTCGTGGTCGATGGCGCCGGGGAAGATGCGCCCTGCCTGGCAGCCGAGGAGCCCGACCGTTCGGCACTCCCGGTGCCAGTGGACTCGCGGTGCTTAACCTTCTGTTGGGCCCCCGTCACCAGGGCGGCCTCACAGGACTTAGAAGACCGCTTGGATTTCTTCTTTTTCTTCTCACCTGACAGGCTCTTTCCCTCCAGCCAGTTGGCGAGACGAAGATGGCGGTCCCTCATGGTCCACTCCTGCAAAAACGCACAGTCCTCCTCCACGTGCGTTTTGTCCTCGTGAAGACAGTAGAGGCATAAGGAATGTTCGTCTTCCTTGAACACGTTCTGCAGCTGGCATCCAGGGCAGGCCCTGAACAGCTTCCCGGGCGTCGAGCTCCCTTTCTCCTGGGCCATGTCCGGGGTAGGCCTCAAACTTCTCGAATCCTCCAAAAGCGTACGACTAAATCTTCACCCTTGAGGGGCGTAGAAACTTCCGAAACTGTTCCCCGTTGATCAGATGTAAAAACGGTGGAGCTTGAGGCTCAATTTAACCGAAAAAGAGTTCTCCTTGAAAAAGCGCAAAAACGCAGCAAAATCTCGAGAGTTATAGCACGAGGACTCCAAACACTTGAACATGCGGTAAAAATCAGAGGGATGGCTGCCGGAGGCGGGGCTTAGGGAGAGGGCAGTCATTGGCTGTGGGCAGTATGACCAAGAGATCAGTGATTGGTTACTACTAGGAAAGAGATCAGAAACGAAACTGATACAGATTTTTTTCTATACCGAGGATTCCCAGCCTGACGGGGAATATTCGTGAGCATGTGAATCCATGCCAGACCCCATGCTGGAGAAAAGTTGTGCATAGATTACCAAGTGGCCGCAGCACAAATGTCCTGCACTGGGACACCCCTCTGAAGAAGAGCCGTGGAAGTTGCTATGCTCCTGGTTGAATTAACCCTTAAACCATCTGGAGGCTCTTTCCCAGCCAATTTGTAATATTCAGTTATTGCTAGAATTATCCATCGGGATAAGGTTTGTTTGAACACACCCAGGCCCAATTTGGGTCTGGTGTAACCGACAAATAACTGATCAGTTTGAATTTCTTCAAACGACACTGGTATAAGGATTTTGTTGCTGGCCTTCTGGCCGAAAGCAAAATCTCCATAACGTCATCTGGGAGATCCCAATCCTTATATCTCAACCTCTCAAAAGCCAAGCGTGAAGGTCGAGTGTCTTGACCTCTGGATGGAGAACCCGACCTTCCTCTTGCGAGAGAAGATCCTCTCTTTGTGGAAGACGTATTGGAGGGCAGATGGACATGTCCAGAAGGTCCGGGTACCACGTCCTCCTGGCCCAGCCCGGGGCAATTAAGATCATTGTTCTCCTGAACTTTCTCAACCTCCTGATTACATGAGGAATCACGGGGACTGGAGGAAACGCGTAAAGGAGTAGAAATACACAGTCCACTACGAACGTGTCCCCTAGAGCTCCTCTCGGGGGAAATTCCCTTGAGCAATACTGTTCACAATTCCGGTTTGCCTCGGTCGCGAACAGATCTACTTGAGGGGTTCCCCAAAGGGTGAAGATCTCTTGAAGGACTTCCTGAGCTAGCTCCCACTCGTGGGAGATTGTGCTCTGCCTGCTCAGAGCGTCCGCTGCCGTGTTCGGCTCTCCGGCAAGATGAACTGCCGATAGAGAGATTCCTTCTTGCATTGCCCAGAACCAGAGCTGCATTGCCCTGAACCAGAGCTGCATATTCTCTCTGCACAGTGGAAGTGATCCTACGCCTCCTCTTTTGTTGAGGTAGTACACGGCCACTGTGTTGTCCGTCATCAGGACATTCTTTCCCTATGCAGAGGGCAGAAAAGCCTTCAGCGCTAGTCTGGTTGCTTTCAGCTCCAAAAGGTTGATGTGTAGTTTGGACTCCAATGGAGACCAACGACCGCTGATTGTCAGATCGTTGGTGTGGGCTCCCCAAACCGTGAGTGAGACATCCGTCACTACAGTTATGCCGGCCATGGCTGCCAAAAAAGGTTCCCCCTTGAGGATATTCTCCTTGCGAGCCCACCATAGGAGATCTTGAGCCACCTTGGACGGGAATTGTAGAAGATCTGACATCTCCCCCGAAAACTGGGACCATTGAGTCCTGGGGGCCCATTGCAGGGATCTCACCCTCAGTCGAGCCTCTGGCACCAGAAAAATGCAGGATGCCATGAGGCCTAGCAACCTTAGGAAGTCGAACGCCGGTAGATGTTGGGCATTTTGAAACTTTGCTACCATCTGCAGAATGTGGTGAGCTCTCTCCTCGGGAGGCGAGGCTTTCCCTGAGGTGGTGTCCAGGACAGCTCCGATGAATTGGAGTCTTTGGCTCAGAATCATTTATGACTTCTTGTAATTGACGGAGACGCCCAGTTTGTGTAGGAAGTGACAGGTCATGGCTAGATGTTCCTGGGCCCGTTCGGGTGAACCTGCCCAGATTAGCCTTCTCAAAAATGTTTAGCATTGAAACACTAAAGGCCTCCCATTTTTTGGGGGAATCATGCTTAGGACAAGAAATTAACCTTCTGTCGGGCGAGGAGGACGAAGATCTGACGTCGCTTTTTGATTTTTTAGATGAAGACGAAGAAGACTGCCTCGAGCGACTTTTTCGACCTCGACTGCCTCGACTCATGACGAGATTTGTTTCTCGACTCTCCTGAGTCTTTTAGTCTTTTTTCTGACTTGAAAGACTCCTCTTCCACCGCTAGCTTACCTTGGCATTCCTTAAGAGCCATGCTTGACATCACCTGACACGACCCACACTAGTCGACTCGGTGATTCAGGACTAAGGCACCATAGGCAGTTGTGGTGGGGATCCATAATGGAAATCTTCCTTCCACATTTCAGACACTTTTAGAAACCCGTCTTGGGTGTTGTCGGAGTTGAGGTAGAAGCCATTTTTGATGAGAAAACTGACACCGTTTCGAAACACGAAGCAGAAGCTCAGAAAAACGGAACTGAATCCAACAGACGCGGCTCAAGCCCTTTATACGACGGATGATCTCGACGGCGGCCTTCGAGGGACCAAGCTACGCGGCCTTGAGCACAGCGCCCTCTGGCGAATACTCCCCCACCCCCCAAAGAAGTAGCAAGCTGGCGAATATATATCCAAGATGAGGAATACGTGGGAGGACACAATCTATTCGAAGAGTCAGTGGGGAGGTTTAGAAGCAGAGGATGCTAATCCAGTTATTGAAAACAGACATGGCTTAAAAGACCTGAAGCTAACATAGTAAGATTGCTTGGAAGAGCTTGAGCTCAACGAAGTAGCAGCTGCAAAATGTTTGCTTTATGTTTCTGCAACACCTCATTATGTTCATTGGTCAAACACTTACGGTAAGGTCAGTACTTTTTCTTTCTTTTATGTTCTGACAAAGGGAGGTTGCCGAGAGGTCAGCATGAAGCTGAATGCATATAGCAGCATTCATAGCCCTTGCTGTGGTTATCAGTCATGTTTTTTTTATGACCTGAAGCAGAGCTTCTGTACCTGTTAAAATCCAGAAAACGTACTAGCCTACAACACCTTGGACAAGGAAAGTGAACCTTTAAAAATCTTGCCAATTTAGAATGTAAAAAACGTACACTACAGTAGTTGCATTGATTAACCCTTAACTTCACGGCTGTATTCAAATACGGCTTCTACCCTCAATTGTCCAATGCCTTCGCATTTCCATTTTATACAGGTGCCGAGGGAAATAAAGACCTGTTCCCTCAGTACCTAAAGCTACCAAAACTACTTCTGATGGAGAAGGGAGATTACATATTAGCACACGGAATCTTAAAAACTTTTAATCAACTGAGATCACCGAATCAGACTGTGGCCTGGTCCAATGACTCGGGGGCCTGCTATAAGACAGACGTTATGGGCAGCTGTCAGGAGGGTTTTTCAAAGTCCATCTGGGATAAGACTTGAAAAATCCAACCTAGGGTTATAGCAATGTTTCTTACAACCCCAACTGAGCAAAGTCACTCACTGCATTAGCATGACCAAGCAGCAAGGCTTAACTAAGGAAGAAGGAGGCACTGGTGTAGTATAGTTAACACTTGGCAGAACAAGTAAAAGACGCACATGGGCAAATTATAAAAAGAACACTCATATTACAGGTCTACCAAAAGGAGCACTTTAGATGGTATAAGGAGAGTACAAATTCAGTAATGCATCCATATAACTCACAATGGGTTACGTTACACTTTAAAATATCTTGGCATGAAACACAGATATTAAACACTATCTTTTAGTAGGGAGCAGTTGAGGTTATCTCACAGCATAGTCCAAAAATCATAAAAAGCTTTAGAAGTCCAGCTCTAACCTAGCCCAAGTCTCCAAGTCTTTGAACAGTTTCAAAAGTTTCCTGAGGATGGAGTTGAGGAGCAAGGACTACACACACAGCTACTGCAGGTACAGTACTTTAATTTAGTCATCATCAAAAACTTTATTCGGCTGTGTGGCCATCAAAGTGCACAAATTACATTAGCCAAACATTGCCCAACTACACATTAAAGAATGACATAAGATGAGAGAAGGGAGGCCATCAGGGGAGCCCCACCACTTTCAGGCTCGCTCCGGCACCCCAAGCACGCTCTCATTTGACCCCACTAGGCCCCCTTCGCAATGGTGTGAGGAGGGGGTAATTGCTCTGCGTTTGCCTGGTTAGGCAAAGTAGACTAATGCATAGGTGCAGGCCGATTAGGATCCCCACTCTTAGGAGGCCGACCATCGCACCCCGCCTCTTCCTCAGATCGCCTCAGCCTCTCTCTGCTCCCAAAAAGTCAGTTCGACAGTGCTGAGGGCGGTCTGCCCATTTCTTGAAAGTCTGCAGCATCGCGCCATGGTTTCTCTTGAAACAAAGTCGCAACCATCTACTGTCCATTTGCAGGGCAAGCTTTTGTTGAACAGGGTATCCCTTGGTTCTGGTTTGTTCATTAGTTTTGCAACCCCATGGATATAAATTACAGTACTTCATTTAGTCAATTAAGGACACATGTAGCAATGCAGAATAGGGACTTCAGAGGCCTTAAATCTAGTTCCTCCATGAAAAGGAGCAACTACCACCCCAGGAATCTTGATGAGGACCCACAGAAGTTGGCATCAGACTGAGCAGAATACTACGGTTTGGTTTCATGACACAACGGCCCTTGAGGAGATCTCCACACCTGTATTTCTTGCATTACCCCGAACACGGACAGGAAGCACTCTGCAGTTGAACCTTGGTCATCCTGCAGGTACATCTGCTGGTGGAGGGCAACATCAGATTTCCAGAGTCCCACCAGAGCCTTGAAGATGCCAACGTCAAGTTCCAGCCATTTGGGCAGCCACAAGTCCTTGCAACAGAAGTAGTCTGGTTTCAGGCCGTGCAGAGGAAATGCAATGGAGCATGCTCCAGCGACGGAAAACTGGCGACAACCCTCAAGCAGGATGGGCGACTGGTTGGTCCCAGCAATTTTACAGCAGAAGGCAACTTGCAGCAGTCGTCCCCGTCGATGAGTAGGTCAAGGTGCACGACACCATGATTTTTACAGGTGGGGAACACTGGTGCGGTCCTCCGGGTCTCTTCTAGTCCAGTAGTCGACAACGTTACTGGGTCCAGCTCGTCACCTATCCAGAAAAGGGGCCGGGGTGACCCTCACCCCCAACACCCAAATATGGACACTGAAACATTCAAACTTGGCGATAGCTGTCCCCAATTGGACAGCTAGTCTCCCAGATTTTCCCCAGCAACAGACAAGTTATGTTATTTAGCTTGTATAGTGCACTAGTCACCACCGTAGTGGTCTTCAAGCACAAAGTCCTTGTCTGTGCGTGAGCAAACTGCACCCCCGACCAGATCACAAGGAGGAATATTTATTGTCTGGGGGCGACACACAGACACAGACACGGGAGCATTAGTGGGCTGCATGCAATGAAAGGGAAGGAAGAAGACCACCAACACAGGACATCACATCTTGATCAGGATTTGAAGGGGAGCCATTTTGATTATATGGTCAGTTACAGTGCATTATCGTGCCTTGTCAGCCTTGAGCAATGCACTTGCAAAAATAAAGCAAAAAAGGACTGCCATCAGCCTGTTTATATGATGCCTGGAAAATAGCAATATGGCCATTTGTAACAATGCTTAGGGGATACAAAGTATCCCCAAAGCACTCCACTGAAGATGGATTGTGCTGCAATTGGTAAAAAAATACTAGTAACAAAAATTAGGCGACTACTCCTGGAAGGGCAGGGGGGCAGTGAAGTCAAAACTACATTGCAATAGGGTTCCCTGTCAGCATACAATATATGGTGAGGGATGCTGTTGCAGGAAAGCATGAGGCTAAATAAACTAGGGGCAGAGGTCTCCCCCATCACTGGGTCCCTGTAAGAGGGGTCCAGTGAACCAAAACCAAAGTACATGCCTAAGGTGGGTGAGGCAAAAAGGTCCTAATCACCTCTGGAGTCAGAAGAATATCCCAGAGAGTCCAGCAGTAGTGCTGGGAGGCTCAGGATAGAGGGGGTAAGATTTCCCTAACGCAGCAAAGACTGATTGATGCATGGTCATTTTCCCAAAACTCCAGAGGCTTCTGGTTTGTCTATTGGAAAGATCTCCAGTACCCGCATGGATTTGAAACAGTTTCACCAAAATATGTTTGAAGGCAATTGTGACTGGTGGTAAGAGGGGTTTTAGAATCTGGCCTGGTAGACAGATTTTAGGAGGCCACCCTAGAACACGATTATAGAGATTAGCCAAAACCCAATCAAGGTAGCAATGGAGAGCAGTCAAGGCTATTCTCAGGAGACAATGAGTGATAAGGGGTCCACAATGAAGCACACAATTCAATTTAGACAGTAATGTATACAAATACAGTATTTATTCTAGGCCTTAAAAACACTACAAAAAAACAAGTCACAATAGGTTTAAAAAGCAATGTGCGAGAAACCTGAAGGGGCATCACCTGCTGGTCCCTGGGGATCTGTCATCCAGGGGGCCAGGACACGGCCATCGCTATTGGATCCAGTTATTGGCTGTGGACCAGTACGGGAGGATCACCTGGATGAGGGGGTCTTTGTGGAGTGGAAGTGGGACACCGAAGGGTGAGGCGCGGTATCCGCTTCCCTGTAACACCTTCTCTCCAGCCTAGGTAGGATACCTAGGTCAACCCCTCCCCCACCCCCCAAACCCCCAAACCACTTATCCAACACCAACACTTTCTCATGGACAGTTCATCGTGAGCGACACTAGACTTAAACCAGAGCTATATAACTGACATGTTCCCAACACAAGGGTCAGGCAATTACTGATAATTACAACACCTGACTTCCATCACACTTCCCCACACAGATAAAAGGCAGAGCACGAAAGCACACTCTGAGAAAGGCAAAACACATGAGGAAGCATCAATTCCGAGATGGCAGGTTAAACAGAGGAAAAAGGTGGTAAGACCAGAGAGGGCTGCAAGGAAGGAACTACCTTTGCCCTTTTCGGCGAAGGACAGCGACTTTCAAGAGGCCTTGAGGAAAAGAAACATAAGACTGGGAATTGCAGCTGGCGAACAGTGCAGTGAGTGTCAAAATATACACAGGGCCCTCCTGCATTGATAGCCAAGGAGGGGAGAAGTGATTGTGGCAATGGCACTGTCCTTGTCTCCGACAGCAAAGCAACGCCAGAGAGTTCAGCTCAGCCAGTGAGTCGGAGAGACTGATAATAGACCGGACTGTTAGGCTCAAGGCTGCAAGGAGCAACATTGTATGAGGAAAGATAACTTGTATGCGATTGAACTTTATGAAACCCAAATAGGTACCAGATACAGAGTGGTCCGGCTCCACATTGGTGCTCACTCCAAGGTCTCTGTTTGGTATCCAACGGACTGTGTGAGAATTATTGAACTGTGAAATCAAAGTGGTCCTGCAGCGGGTAAAGTTAAATCCGGTACACATTTGAAAGTCTTTGATTGTCTATGAACTGAAATTGGTCTGAGCCCAGGTGAGAGGCTAATTGAATAAAAAAGGATCCGAGCCTGGCTGAGGAGGATCCAGGATGACTAGTGAATCACACGACTTAACTATTTGGAAAGGAACTTTTGTCCATCATGGTTTCTGGTACATCAGGCCCTCTGAATCAAGAGATATGTGAACAGAAGGCACTGATGTTGGTAAAAGGAACTGTGACCTAGTACCCAAGAAGCCCAAGAGTGTGCTATGTTCGAGTGACCCGGCTTGTCGCGTGCTAAAAACATGGGGCTTGTCCCATGCTAAATACATGGGGCTTGTCCCGTGCTAAATACATGGGGCTTGTCCCGTGCTAAATACATGGGGCTTGTCTCGTGCTAAATACATGGGGCTTGTCCCGTGCTAAATACATGGGGCTTGTCCCGTGCTAAATACATGGGGCAGGGAGGTCAACACTTCTTTTTCGTGATGTTTACCCCATACTATTTGTAGCATAGCGGTAAGGATTGGCAATTGTAAGTATAGGGCCTTTTTATTTGACGAGACTCCACTAGGGCTGTATTATTTGATGGTCGTAGCTTCTTCCCATCTCTGATTTAGGTTTAGATGGGAGTTTTACACCCTTGATAACATTTAATAAACACACTTGAACTGTGGTCTCTTGCGTCTGTCTTACTTGGATCACTCACTCACTCCATTCACTCACTCACTGACTCCACTCACAGGAGTCAATGCACCATCTAATCCACAACTGAAAAACAAGAAGGGTGCTCCAAAACCAGCTCCACGGATTACCTCTTTCCTCAAAACCAAAGGTTGGGTTGAACAAGAATGTACCCTCATGCACCCCACCCAAAGCACCTAGATCCATGGGTGGGAACACCACTGGGGTGATAAGCCTGTCATTGCAAATCCTGCTGGATTTTACAACATACTCCATCGGCAATTCACACATTAGCAGTGATGATTCACAAGATCTAACAGCGCCCCCCGCGACTCCCACAGAAACGGAATCCTTACCAAGCCTCCGTTGTTGAGCTCTTCGTCACCGCCCTTACTTACTATGGCTAAAAAAGGAAAAAGATGCCTACGTGGTTCTACCCACGAAGAGCTGTTTGATGGGAATGCACAGAGGGGCACACACTTAAAAACACCTTTTGTTGCTCACCCATAAAGTTGGTAAGCCGAGGACTGCATCTACTTTACAGAAGCAGCGTCCCCCAGCTTATCTGGGAGTTTTGTGAACCAGCCTGTAAGCTCAGCCTTCAGCACCCTCCATCTTCAAACTAATGGTTGTGAAAGAGTCTACCAATAGAGCGATTAGGCGACAGGGTGAAGGTCACACAAATGGAATTGAAAGCCCCCGGGTGCAAGATCCAAAATATCGAACATTGAAACTTGAGTGTATTTTAGATAAAGAAGACAACTTAATTCTTAATTGGAGGGTAGTGTTGGATCTTTTCCACTGCATTCCCAACTTAAGGCAACTTCGCTCTCCGGATGTAAGAATAATTGAATTTGTGGATGATCAGAGAACTGACCAAATTCACTTGCATCTGACATCACCAGTGATTAAGAACATGTTACTTGATGCTGCAGAAAACATGTTGATGCTTGTATTTGATCCAACAACATTAAAGGATTCAGAGAGTAAGCCCTCCGTCGTTGCCACCTCAATATGTACAAACCGTGAACACGAAGGTTGTGTGTCTGAAATAGTTACTAAAGAGATGAAGCACGATAAACTATTGGATCCCCTACACCCTGGCCGTGCTCCGATTGGACTAGGATCAAAGTTAAAAGTAACATTTGAAACACAAAAGGCTTCACGACAAGTAAGAAACATCAATCACTCACCATCTGAATTGAAAGCCTCAACTAAAAAGGTCTCTTTTGGGTCTCTAATAAAATCTGTCGGACCTCAGGTGAATGACGACCAGACAAATCCCATCATGAAATCTGTTTGGATAGAACATTTCACAAACTTGTACGCTTCCACTTCAGATGCTACTATAATTTGCACTTTGTAAATCAATCTTTTGATGAATCTTATGTACGTAACAACATCAAAGAGGCTTGGATCACTCTTCTTTTAAAGAAAGATAATCTTGATCCCTCAATACCTGGCAACTTTAGACTCATTACCAACGTACCGTTTCTATTAAAGATTTATCTATGTACAGTATCAAAAACGTGTTGAAAGTAATAACATTCTTGCAGAGGAACAATCTGGCTTTCGTGCCAATCATGGCACAGAGACAGCTCTTCTAGATCTTCAAAATAATAATGGCAATCCTGCATTACTTCTTTTGTTAGATCTTTCCTCAGCATTTGATTTGATCAACCATGAACTTCTCGTCGAAAGACTTACTACTGTTGGTAGATGCTCCCTGTCTGCTGCAGACTGGTTTACATCTTTTTTAGGTCCCAGATCTACAACAGTCGTAAAGGGGAATTTCTCCTCCTTAATAATTCCACTATTATGTGGAGTTACACAGGGGTCATGTTTGTCGCTTTTATTCAATATTTTCTCAAAATTACTATGCAATATGCTACGAACCATGGGCGTCAGGTATACAAACTACGCCAATAACACCCAGTTGGTATTTACTCTATCTGGAGACTACGAACAAGATGCACACAGAGTAAGAGGTTCTCAGCCATACAAGTCTGGATGGCTTTAAATTCGTTAGCTCTTAACGAAGCCAAAACCGAGCTAATGATAATTGGTTCTTCCCAGAGATTAAAAAAATCTTGAAGACAAATATCGAAGCTTTAAAATTAACAGCAATATTATGGTCTCTGACCATGTAAAAACACTAGGCTTTTTTATTGATTCCATCTCTGTTTCAAAAGGCACACTTCACGATTGGCTCAATTCACAAATTTACAGCCAACCACAAGCCGGCAGGCAGGGAGCCGGCCCACAACAGGGTAATCGTGCCGCTCTCCCCCACAACTTTGCCATCCACCTGTAAACAGTGACCTGAACTGCTCCCCAACTATCACGGAACCGCTGCTCATGCACCACCTAACATTGCCACCCCTGAGGTCCATTCTGCACCGTTGTGCTTAGAATCTACTACATAATGACTCGCAACTACTCAACTTTGCAAACCATTACCTTTGTGTGACCGTTACCATTACCTACTGAGCTAGGCTCTTGCTCTGCATTAGCAGAAGTATCAAGCCCACTCTTGTCCCATATCAGCAATTTCGATTCTAGTCCTTGCCTGCCTTGATGTTACACAATTGAAACTGTCTTGCTGTCGCCTAACTGAAATTTCCCATTTTCTGCACCTTGTTAGCAATTTCGAATCTAGCCTATGCATGCCTTGCTGTAGCCCAACTGAAATAGCCCATTTTCTGCACCTTGTTAGCAATTTCAAATCTAGTCTTTGCCTGCCTTGATGTTACACATTTGAACTGTCTTGCTGTAGCCTAACTGAAATTGCCCATTTTCTGCACCTGGTTAGCAATTTCGAATCTAGCCTAATTCCTGCCTTGCTGTAGCCTAACTGAAATTGCCCATTTTCTGCACCTCTTAGCAACTTCGAATCTTGCCTATGCCTGCCTTGCTGTAGCCTAACTGAAATTGCCCATTCTCTGCATAATAACTAAGCAGCTTAGCCAATGCTGCATTCCCAACTATGCTCCCTTGGCTCATTCTCACCCTGTTCCCTTTTTGCATCATGAACAGCATTCCATGTAGCAGCAACGGCTACATACCATACAATAATGGACTAGCTAAACTCAGTTGCCCTAGACACCATCCCATCCCCTGTCCCACACCCTTCCTGCCCAACATCCCACCATTCCCACACATCGCTCACCAACACCACACTGCTAAAGTTAGTGCCACACCAGCTAACACCCCACCCAACCTCACTAAAGATGACCACACTACTACCAACCCCAACCCTCCCAATCCATTAGGATACCGCCCCACAACCAACCCTACCCTCCTTGACCGCAACAGACTTGGCGCTAGGCTCCATACCACATCCAGCAAGTTGCCTGCCATACCCATGACCAAGGCCACCATCAAGAATAGTGCTAATGCCACTAACACGGCATCCCCAAAAGGAGCACTACTCAATGTCAGATCCCTAGTAGCTCACCCTAGCGAAATTGCTGACATCCTTTCAGCAGACCTCGACTTCCTTGCTACTACAGAAACATGGCTACATGAAGCTGCAGGACCATACCTTACTCTTGCTATTCCCGAGAACTACTGCATCCTCAGAGCAGACAGACCCAATGCTCGCGGAGGAGGTGTAGCAGTCATATTCAAAACCTCACTCGACCTCAGACCCATCACTCCCCCCCCCCCCGCTAAAATCCTGCAAGCATCTCACCATTAAATTACAAACTACCCCTAAGAGCACAATTACTCTGCAACTAATATACAGAGCCCCAGGCCCCACAGGCTCCTTCGAGGAAGACATTACCGCCCTCATAGCAGAGAACTCTAAGCCCCATGCCCAGAACATCATTCTAGGAGACTTTAATCTAGGGTATAACAGCCCCAATGACACTCCAGCTGCCTCCTTGGCTAACGCCCTCTCTGAGCATGACGTTACTCAAGTCATTACACTACCTACCCACCAGAAAGGTAGAACTATCGTTTGGGTCGCAGCCCATAACTGCAATATCACCTGCATAGCCCCACAACCTCTTCCGTGGACTGACCATTCCCTCATACTATTCGACATTAACCATAAGAACCCTAACCCCAAGCAGCGCCCCCACGCACCAGCCTGCCTGACTAGAAAGAAGCGCAACATCACTGCAGAGACCCCCACACCACTGATTCTCCCCCTCCTAAAAACACTCACAGCCACCGCTGATCTTAACCTCCTAATCAACACCTATAATGATGCCCTAACTAATGCCAGTGATGCCGTTGCCCCACTAAAGCTATGCAAAGGTAAACCCAGAGCTCATCTGAACTCTTGGTACACACCGGAACTCAAAACTCTTAGAAAAAAGAAAGCCGAGATGGAAACCCTATTGAAAACCAATCCCTCAGCAGAAAATAAATCCATCCTCATGACCATCTCCTCCCACTACAAGAAAGAGATAATCCGCACCAAAAAGGAAGCCTACAATGTTAGAATAAACAATGCACAATCCTCTGCTAAAGAACTCTTCACCATTCTGAAGGAATTAGAAAATCCCAACCCTCCGACCGACACTTGCGTGAAAGACAAGCCAGGGTGCACTAGCATCCAAAGTGCCCTGGCCAACAAAATCACTGGTCTTCAAACTAAAATAGAGGCCAAACATCTACAACTTTCCAACAGCAACGCCTTCATACCTAGCACATCCACCCCAACCAACAACACTTCCGGCTTCACATTCAAAATGGTCACTATACCCAAAGTCCAAAAAATTATAGCATTCCTCAAACCCTCTAATTGCAAAGGGGATAGCTGCCCCGCCCAGATCATCAAAGATGCTGCGAGAGACCTAGCCCCCTTCATCTCCAAACTAATAAACCTATCCTTCGACTAATTCTGTACCCAACAACCTGAAATAGTCATGGGTTCTCCCTCTTCTAAAAAACAACCCCTTGACCCTTCCATTCCCACCCTTCCTGCTAAAAATCCTCGACAAAGTTGCCCACCTGTAAATTCAAGACTACTTCGAGTCCAATCAACTGCTAGGCCTACGTAAATCTGGCTTTCGTCCTCAACTTGGAACAGAAACTGCCCTTGTTGACCTCAAAAGTCAGATTGATGACATCAAGGAAAAAAACAAAGCAGCTATCCTACTCCTCCTAGACCTCTCAGCAGCCTTCGACCTGGTTGACCACAAAATACTCTGCAACCACTTCTCATCTGCTGCCCACTTCTCCCCCTCTGCTGTCATGTGGATACAATCCTTCTTAGCCA
Organism: Ambystoma mexicanum; assembly: GCF_040938575.1. NCBI lineage: Eukaryota > Metazoa > Chordata > Amphibia > Caudata > Ambystomatidae > Ambystoma > Ambystoma mexicanum. The sequence goes on from NC_090923.1 coordinate 648,770,080, forward strand.
ACAGAACCATGAGGTTTTCTCACCTGTGGCTGCAGCAGACCCCATCACCTGCGGTGTCCCACAAGGGTCCTGCATCTCCCGCACCCTCTACAATATATTTACAAAACCCCTCTTTGATAAGCTGGACCATCTGGGTGTCACCTACACTAACTACGCAGATGACACCCAGATACTCCTCACCATCACTGGCAACTACAATACAGAAGCCACTAGGATTAACAAAATATTCATCATTCAGGCATGGATGGCCACACACGGCCTCTGCCTGAATGATGAGAAGACCGAGCTCCTCCTAGTTGGATCCCCCAACAACCTACAGAAACTTAGCCCCGATTATTCCAACTTCATCATAGATGGTTACATCATCCCAGTCGTTAAAAACGTGAAAACCTTAGGCTTCTACCTTGACGCTAACACCAACCTCTCCAAACAAGTCAACATGACAGCCTCAGCCACCGCCTACACTGGTAAACTAATTAGGGCCTGCAGACCTTTTCTATCTACGAATAGCTGCCTCACTCTGGCCAGGGCCCTCATACAATCGAAGCTTGACTACTGCAACAGCCTCTACCTAGGTGCCAACCAAGCTATAATCAATAAACTTCAGATCCTAGAAAACAATGCGTTGTGAGCAGCACTAAATATTCCTAGGAGAGAGCACATCTCCCACATAAGAATATCTTGCAAATGGCTATCCATTCAACAAAAAATGACTTAAAAACCCTCTGCCTTACCTACAAAGCCCTAAACCACCTAGCCCCCCCCCCCATCTCACCAAGAAACTCACTCTGAAAACATGTACGAGAATCACTAGATCCTCCAATACTCTCTGCCTCACTGTGCCCAGATTCACCTCCAAAAGAGCTGCTGGCTCGAGTTTCACTGTCCTTGCCCCACAACTCTGGAACACCCTGCCGCTGAACATCAAATCGACCAAATCCTTCCAAATGTTCAGGAAATTAGTCATTAGCTGGCTTCTGGAGAAACCAACCCTAAGATAGACTAAGCACACTACTAACTGTATATATTGTACACACCTTAGAAATGTTTAACTGCGCGATCTAACTACCCTGCCTGTATATATTGTATATTACCTTTACAATTGTATAACTGCGAAATCTATATATATATATATGATACATTACTCACCGTAATCGTATTTCTGATGCTTGTATCTGCTTAGATTCACATGCTGTGCATAGGCCGACATCTAGTGGAAGCTGCGGAGTATTACAGTTTGTTTTTTCGAAACTCGAAAATGGGCGTCGACACAGGCGTGCCAGTAATACTATCCCTAGTGTGACGTCCACTGTACCCAAGATCCCTCACGCGTCTAGGATCCTCAGATTGTATTTTTTCTGACATGAGGAAGCATGAGGAGTAGCGCGAGTACAGATAATCCAAGCAGATAGACAGAAAGGTAAGACTACAAGCAATCATGCGCCTTCTCTCGGAGGGGAGGAAGGGTGGGTCGCATGTGAATCTAAGCAGATACAAGCATCAGAAATACGATTACGGTGAGTAATGTATCCCTTCTGAGGCTTGTGTAATCTGCTTAGATCACATGCTGTGCATAGATTAGCGAGCAGTACCAGAAGGAGGTGGGATGTGAGAAGGGTCATGAGCAAACAGGTGTCTTAGAACCGCTTGTCCCACTTGTGTATCTGTCTTGGAATGAGTGTCAATGCAGTAATGCTGAGTAAAAGTGTGAATAGAGCTCCAAGTAGCTGCTTTGCAAATGGTGTCGAGGGGAACATTTGCAATGAAAGCCAGAGTGGCCCCAATGCCTCTAGTAGAATGGGCCCTTGGCGTAAAAGGCAGAGTTTTTTCAGAAAGAGAGTAACACAGCTGTATACAGTTGATAATCCACTTCGAGATCGCGCCTTTAGAGACGCGATCCCCTTCTCTGCCTGTAGCTACAGAGACAAACAGTTGATCTGTTTTCCTTAGCTGTCTGGTTTTATTTACATAGAGGACCGCCCTACGCACATCAAGGGTGTGTAGTTTCACCTCAGCTGAGCTTTGCGGGTTCTGGAAGAAAGCCGGAAGCTCGATGGACTGGTTTACATGGAACTTAGATATAAATTTAGGTGAGAACCTAGGGTGTGTGCGTAAAACCAGTTTGTCTTTGTGGATAGTAAAGAAAGGATCCTGCACTGACAGAGCCTGAATTTCACTGACCCTTCTTATAGAGGTAATGGCTACTAAGAAGGCCGTTTTATAAGTCAGGTGTTTGAGACTACTTTTATGCATGGGTTCGAAAGGGGGGCCCATGAGCTTAGCTAGCACCACATTGAGGTCCCATCCTGGCGGTGGGTTCGAAATAGGAGGGTGAAGTCTCTTTACTCCTTCCATGAAGGCTTTAACTACTGGTACTTTCCACCACGATACGTTATGGGATGTGGTGTAAGCCGAGAGGGCTGCCAGGTGTACTTTCAGAGAGTTAAAAACCAAACCTGCGTCCAGCAGGTGGAGCATGTATGTTACAACGTTGGAAGGAGTGCAATCAACTGGGTTGATTTGTTTATTCTGGCACCAAATAACGAATCTCTTCCACTTGTCAAAGTAACAGTGCCTTGTGTTTGGTTTCCTGGATTCTTTTAGGATGTCCATACACCTCTGTGGTAAATTGAGATGGCCAAACTCTATGACCTCAGGAGCCATGCTGCCAGGTTCATTGAGTTGGGTTCCTGGTGCACTGTTTGACCTTGTTGCTGGGACAGTAGGTTGTACCAGGCTGGGAGTTTGAATGGCTCGCACTCCGCCATCCTGCGTAGGTGTGGAAACCATGGTTGTCTCGCCCACATGGGAGCAACTAGGATGAGCGTCATCGATTCCTTGTTCATCTTGTACACCACCTTCCTGATTAGAGGAGTTGGTGGAAAAGCGTACGCAAACATCCCTGACCAGTTCATCCACAGGGCGTTCCCTTGGGAGTCTGGCTGGGGGAACCTGGATGCAAATCCTGGGCACTGTTTGTTTTCGCTTGTGGCGAATAGGTCTATAGTGGGGAAACCCCACTGAGAGAAGAGATCTTATACGATATCTCTGTGAAGGACCCATTCGTGTTCTTCTGGGAGGGAGTCTCTGCTTAGAGCATCCGCTAGGGAATTGAGCTCCCCTGGAACATGTTGTGATGACAGGAAGATGTTCCGTCTGAGTGCCCATATCCAGATTTTCTGGGCAAGCTTGGACAGATTTGGCGACCGAGTCCCTCCTTGTTTGTTCAGATAGAACATGGCTGTCGTGCTGTCCGTCCGGATCTGCACCGACAAGTTTAGCAGATGGGGCTCGAACGCCCGAAGCGCTCGGAATACTGCCAGAAGCTCTAGCAGATTGATGTGGTTCTTGGCTACTGAGTGAGACCAGAGACCCTGAGCTGTGTGGTGGAGATGGTGAGCTCCCCACCCAGTCAGGCATGCATCTGTAGTCACCACTGCCTGTACTTCTGGATCGTAAAAGGGTTTTCCCCTTGCGAGATTCTCTCTTGTCCACCAGTGTAAGCTCTGTACGAGTGTTGGCGAAACGACCACTAGATCGTCCCACTGACCACTTGCCTGAGACCACTGTTTCGCCAACCATTCCTGCATGGGACGCATGCGCAGACGCGCGTGGGGGACCAGGTAAATGCATGACGCCATCATGCCCAGTAACCGCATTGCTTTGCGTACCGTTATTTGTTGACCTGACTAATAATGTGGAATTTGCAGTAGTATATTCCGAATTCTCTCTTCCGAAGGGAAGGTCAACCCTTTCTGAGTATCTAGGATTGCTCCTAGGAACTGTTTTGAGGTGCTTGACACCAGACTTGACTTCTTCTCGTTGATAGAGAAGCCTAATTCGTGGAGGAGGTCGATAGTCCTCTGAATGTTTGACCTGCAAATCCCTGGGGTTTCCCCCGTTATGAGCCTGCGTAGGTGTGCAGCTGCCACCGCCAGTACCTTGGTGAATACCCTTGGTGCTGAAGCTATCCCGAAGGGCAGTACCTTGAATTGGTAGTGGCGACTGTCCACCTTGAAGCGCAAGTATTTTCTGTGCGCTGGGAGCATGGAAATATGAAAATAAGCATCTTTCATATCCAAGGTTGCCATGTAATCCCCCTTTTTTAGGAGGGGGATTACCTCTTGTAGCGTGGTCATACGGAATTTTCGGGGCTTGACATACTTGTTGGCAGGCCGTAAGTCCAATACTGGGCGCATTGTCAAATCTTTCTTTGGCACAAGGAAGTAAGTTGAATAGATACCCTTGTTTACCTGGTGTCCTGGGACGAGTTCTATCGCGTCCTTTTCTAGCAGAATGGCGATCTCCTCGAGAAGGATCTTCTGATGTTCTAAGGAGTGTATTCTTTGTCGTGGAGGGTGGTTCCGGGGACGCTGCAGTAATTCTATACAATATCCTGTGGACACTGTTGACAGCACCCATCTGTCTGAGGTGATCCCTTCCCAAGCCTGGGTGAAGTTGGAAATGCGTCCCCCTACTGGGGTTGCGTGAGAAGGGACCCTGAACTGAGCGTCACTGCTTTGGTGGAGGCGTGCCACCTCCCTTGTTGGGGCTGCCTCTGCCTCTTCCACGACCTCTCTTGTTACCCCTGCCGTAACTTTGGGTAGACTGCTGGTTGTTCCATTTTGTACCCTGTCCTTGGGCATAGTTGCCTCTTTGTGAATTTTGGCCGCGTGGGCGACGAAAATTACTGTTCCCCCTCTGGTTAGGGGGTTTGTTGGTAAGCTGGCCAAGGGACTTGAGAGTCTCGTATTTGTCCTTGGCATTCTTAAGTGCGTCTTCGACCGCTTTCCCAAACAATAGATCGGGTTCCACCGGCTTGTCCATTAATGAAGCCTGGGTTTCTGTTTTGAACCCCGACTGCCGTAACCACGCATGTCTCTTGATAACAGTCGGGAGGAGCTTCTGACGACGATAAGGGTGTCCCAGCCCTCTTCCGAGTGTTGGTAACCACTAGGGAGTCTGGTTTAAGATGTCCTCTTATATAAAGAGGGTCAGACTGGGCTGCCCGAAAAAGTTTTTCGACTCTGGGGTTGACGGCTCTGGTGAGGTTAGGATTCACCAGGGATGGATCTATTCTACGTTGGATGGATTTAAGGATAGGGATGGTCTGAGCGACCGGCCTCCTCTCTCCCACCAACTCTTCTGCGAAGTCCCTTTCCTCCTGTACACCGTGGGTGTCGATGTGAAAATGTTCTGCTGCGCGAGCGAGAACTTCATTAAGGAGGGGCTGGTTATCAACTGGCGAGTCGGTAACTGGGGCTTCGCTCTCTACCGGGGAATCTACTCTGTAAATTTCCTGCTCATCTTCTACCTCCTCCAGGTCCTCATCATCCGCATAGTATTCAGTCCCGGTTTGTTCCTCCATAATTTCAAACTCCTGGTCCCCTTCAGGGAAAGGTTGTCCTTGGTATCTGGGGTGTGGAGTAGAGTATGGAGTAGAGTAAGGCTGCACCTCGAAGGGTTCAGGTCTTTCGAACCGGGCCTTTTTACTTAGGGGGATAGGATCAGAGGAGCCTGAGGGTGTGGCCCCTTGAGGGTCATACGAAAGGAAATGTTCTGGGTTTTTGTCATAAAAATCAGCTAAGGAAGACATCCTTGACATGACCCTGTCTATGTCTTCACTGGACCATTCTTTGGAACAGGGTATGACTTTAGTAGGCAACTTAGAGGACTTATCAAGGGTACCCTTGCTGGATGTTGATGTCCCAGTAGATTTGTGTTTGTCTGTTTGCTTAGGGTGGAAGGATGGTCTTACAGGAGTGGAAGGCTGTGCTTTCCGCTGTTTCCCCCCCTCCCCGTGCGTGGAAAAATGTTTTCCCTGCCCCTTGGAGGCCCCAGAGACTTTCGACGCCTGGCGTCGAGGGTCTGGAGAGGTATCTGTGTGTTTCGAGCGTGGGGCCTCGCTGGTGTTAACTGCGGCCTCGGTCTCCTGGAGCGCGGCCTGGGGGTGGAAGTCGTCTTCGTCTTCCGACGATCGAACTTCCGTTAATCTAGGGAGCGAGGCACTCTTGGCAAGAGTGGATGATTGCCTTGCGTCATGAGGCGATCTCGATTGAGAGCGCCCAGAGGACACCGAGTCGGACCGTTCTATCTGTGCCTCTTTCCGAGAAGTCGACATCGTCGAGGTTCGGTTGGACTTAGTGTGCTTAGTGTGTGTAGGGTGTGTAGCGCTTGCGTCGCCGGGGGTCTTCCCCATAGCCGCCCTGCCGGACAACCTTCCGAGGTCGGGGACCTGCGCTCGGCAGTCTTTCGACGCCGTAATGCCCTCGCCGTCCGAAAGTACGGCGTCGCTGCCATCGCTGAAGGCGCCCTCCGCTGCCATGGCCGCCTGCCTGGCGTGGTGGGCCCAACGCTTTGTCGAACGGTCCTTAAGTGTCTTAGGCTTAAACCTACTACACGCTCTGCAGTTCGCTTCGGGGTGGTCCCTCGGCAAGCAGAGATTGCACGTGGCGTGCCTGTCGACCCAACGGTATTTGCGGTTGCACTTGGGGCAAAATTGGAAAGGGGTACCCTCCATACGCACCTTGAGGCAGCGGGCTGGTAAGTGTAGGAAATATATAAGGTGTACCTATATACCAAGAGTGAAGAGTATGTACCACCCCCCACTCTCCCTACTTGCAGGGCCGAGGCCAGCGGCCTACTAGGCCCGGGCCGAGGCCAGCGGCCTTCCGAGGCCCAGATCCGTCATGCAGCAGCCGACGGTCGATGTCTTCTCCAGCCGTCGTCGAGTGTCGAGGGTCGACGTTGGGGTGGGGAAGGATGTTAATAAATAATTTTAAACTTCAATAATTAGCAAAAGTATGGCTAAGGCCAGGGAACTCCGCAAGATGCTTCCGACCAGTATGGCGGAAAAAAACAATCTGAGGATCCTAGACGCGTGAGGGATCTTGGGTACAGTGGACGTCACTCTAGGGATAGTATTACTGGCACGCCTGTGTCGACGCCCATTTTCGAGTTTCGAAAAAACAAACTGTAATACTCCGCAGCTTCCACTAGATGTCGGCCTATGCACAGCATGTGATCTAAGCAGATTCCACAAGCCTCAGAAATATATATATATATATTGTATATATGTAACCTGTCCTTTAAGCGCCCATTTACCCCCGGGTCTGGAGCGCTATATAAAACAAATAAACACTTCATATCTCAAATCTACCGGTGCCTTTTTCTCTAACCTTCTCTGGCAATTTGCCCTTATCTAAATAAGGCCAACCTAGCCATAATAGCTGGCACGATTGTTAATTCTAAACTCGATTAATATAACAGTTTGCTGATGGGCACCTCAAAATCGAACATAAGAAAATTGCAATCCATCCAGAATGGAGCTGTTAGAGCAGCAAATGGCCTAAGTGAACATTCGATGATATCGGTTGAGAGGAGGAATCTTCACTGGCTTCCAGTTGGTCAAAGAATCAAATTTAATAGTGCTGTAATAGTTTTTAAATGCCTATCAGGTATTGCAGCCAAATATCTTACGGATAAAATACAGAAAGCACCTCTTAGGAGAAACTTGCGCTCCAACATTAATCAGGATCTACTTAAATCTCGCCAACTCCTAAAAAGAGTGGGTAGCATCCATTTTAGCTTCTGCACTCCCCCCCAGCCCCCCCCCCAGATTTGGAATTCACTGTCTATAAAAAAACTGGATCCATAAGCATTTTTAAAAAGCAGCTCAAGATGTGGTTGTTTGATGATGGCACTGAGTAATATCTCTTTACATCACGCTCTGGTTTCCTGATTTTCTGTCTGCTTTCTTTTTATGTTTCTATGTTCTGCTCTTGTCCTTGTGAGCGTTCTGAGGCTCTTGGGTGATTTAGCGCTATATACAAAACCAATATGGATAGATAATTGACCACACTTCTGCTGAAATCATTCCTTGGGTTTCCCCACTGTCTATTGATGATTTTGAGAGTCGAATCATAAAGTTAAACAATTCACGAGCTCTTGGACCAGATTGACTAACATCTTAAACTCAAGGAATATCAGGATACATGTGCACCTTTAATCCACATGCTGCTGCTACAGATTTCAAACTCCCGCGGAATCCCGAATTCTTAGAAAAGGGCGATCGTGGTTCCCATTTTTAAAAGTAACCAGGTTGCTCACCGTAGTGTCCACGTTACTCCTAGTCCATTGTCCCCTTTCCTCCATAATTATGGGACATCTCTCCGTCCTGGGGGATGGACCGGAGCACTTTGTAAAAAGCATCCAAAGAATGTTTGAAAAAATGAGTCCTTCCTCTCTTTCTTGCGCGTTCCCTGGCACGCTGCCGCAGCCCCACCCACCTTGGCTCCGCATCGCCCATCAGTCCTTCTCTATCGGCAGGTCAAAGACCTATTAGCAATAACAGAGGAACCTTATTAGAGGGGGCAGCGGGCGGTCTTATGGAGGAAAGGGGACTATGGACTAGGAGTAAGGTGGTCACTACGGTGAGTAACCTGGTTATACCCTAAGTCCCGTCCCCTTTCCTCCATACTTATGGGAGATTCCCAAGCACTCCTAACAGGAACTACGGGTGGATGGAAATACCCCTACTGAAAAAGGTTCTTCAGCACAGCCTGACCAAACTGAGCATCAGCTCTTGAGCTCATGTCAAGACAATAATGCTTACAAAAAGCAGATGGGGAGGCCCAAGTAGCTGCCCTAGCGATGGACTCCCAGGGGACATACTTCTGAAAAGCAACCGTGGCTGCCTTGCCCCGCACCAGATGTGCATGAATACCCTTAGGAGGTTTCAGCCCTTGGACGGTGCAAGACTCCGTAATGCAGGTGGCGATCCACCGAGAAATAGTCACCTTAGACGCCTGCTTAGCCTGAGAGATACCAAAAGTCACAAACAGTTGAGAAGAAATCCTAAGCTCGGAAGTTCTGTCCAGATAGAACTTAAAAGCCCTTCTGACATCAAGACAATGCAGAACCCTTTCTGCCTCAGAGGTAGGGTTCGGAAAAAAGACCGGCATGGAGATCGACTGATTCAGATGGATTTCAGATACCACCTTCGGCAGGAAAGCAGGATTTGTCCGTAGGACTACCTTATCCTTGTGAAAGACCAAAAAGGGACGCTCCACCAACAAGGCCTGGAGCTCACTCACCCGCCTCGCAGACGTAACAGGGACCAAAAAGGACACTTTCCAGGATAGGTACTTGAGATCCACCGTAGCCATTGGTTCAAAAGTCTTGTGGCACAACGCCGTCAGGACTACATTTAGGTCCCACGGCTGGTGCGGACTACGACTTGGAGGGTAGAGGAGTGTCAAGCCCGAAAAATGCCTAACTACTAGATAGCCCACAGAGTAAGAACATTGGTCGATAGAAATATAAGCGGAGACCGCTGAAAGGAAAGTTCTGCATGACAGAACGTGAACACCCGACTCTGCTAGGAAGGATACGAAGGACAGCACCGCGTGGCAATCGTAGCCCCCCTTGGGTCCAACTGTTTTTCCAAACACCAATGACAGAACCAGAGCCATTTACTTCTGTATTGGGATCTAGTCGATGGTTTCCTGGATGCCTGGATAATACGCATGTTATCCGCAGACAAGTTAAGATGTTCTAAAGACTTGAACTCAGGCACCATGCCGCCAAGCTGAGCGATTGTGGGTAGGGGTGCCACATCTGCTGTTCCCCTTGGTAAAGAAGATCGGGGGTCACTGGTAACCTGATCGGCAGATACACAGACAGGTGCTGAAGTTCTGAGAACCAAAACCTGGCCGGCCACCACGGGGCTATGAGCAGAAGGGAACAGTTCACAGAGTTCTTTAGCTTCCAAATCGCTCAATGGACTAGAGGCAGGGGCGGGAAGGCGCAAGCCCTCATGTTGTGCCATGGAATCTCGAGAGCATCTCCCAGAGAGGAGGCTCCCAGCCCCCCTCTGCAGGCATACTGAAGAAGCTTCTTCTTTACCACCATAGCGCAGAGGTCCACCTCTGGTGTGCCCCAACGCAAGAAAATCCATGAGAGGACCTCCGCCTTCAACTCCCACTCGTAGCTGACCACTGTCCGCCGGCTGAGGGCATCCACTGTGACATTCGGCTGGCCCGGGATGTGCACTGCAAGCAGCCAAACACCATGAAGCACAGCCCACTCCCAAATCCGGATGGACACATTGTCCGTGCATATGCGGACCACTTTGTTGGCTATGGCCGGTCTGAACGCCCTGAGCGCTAGGAAGATCGCCAGAAGCTCTAAATGATTTATGTGGAGGATCTTTTCCTGAGGCAACCAGAGATCCGAGACCTGAAGAGGATCTAACGTTGCACCCCACCCGAGGAGGGAGGAGTCCGTTGTGATCGTCACCGTAGGGACTGGGTCCTGAAACCCCGCACCCGACAGGTTGCTGAGAGAGGACCACCATTCCAGGTCCACTCATGGAAGCCAGAATTATCAGCTTGGAATCCGGGTCCACAGCCTGACGCCAAGAGCTCAGAAGAGCCATCTGGGGTTTATAGTCATAATATAAACTGAAAAAATGTCAAAAGTCATAAAATCGAAAAAATGTTGGAAAAAAAAAACAAATTTCTTTTTTAATACGTTTTATAATTTTATAATCAAAATGGGGTTTTCCCCCAACCCCCCTTTTTTTATATTTTTTACCTTTTTTTACATCCTGAACCCCAAAAAATATATATAAATAAAAAAAGAAAGAATTCGATTTTTTTTCCAGACATTTTTTTCCAAATTTATTGTAATTCAGCATTTTATTTTCAATATTATGACTGACCACCGCCATCTGGGTCCGCCTCATCTTGAGACGAGCAAGAGGAAGAGCCAACACACACACGAGGCCATGAGGCCCATAAGCCTCTGGAACCACCAGGCCGACATGCTCTCCGACTGCGCAAACATCAGATGCGTGGCTAACGGATCCGCTATCCTGTCCCCGGACAGGTACACTCTGCAGTCGATCGTGTTCCAGCAAAAACCCAGGAAAATCAAGTCCTGCGAGACCTTCATGGAAGATATGCGCCAGTTCACCGACAGCCCAAGATGGAACAGGAGCTGAAGGAGAGACTGAAGATTGCCCGCTGCTTTCAACGGACGAGGGCTGCGTAAGAGCCAGTCGTCCAAATACGGATACACATGGATACCCTGCAGACGAAGATAGGCCGCAAACACTGACATCTTCGTGAACACACGCGGCGCCGAACTGAGGCCAAAAGGAAGCACTCGAAACTGGAAGTGCTCCTCTCCCAAAGAGAAACGGAGATATCTCCAGTGTAGATTCCAAATCAGAATATGCATGCACGCATCCTGAAGATCCACCACACTGAGCCAATCGCCCATCTGCAAGGAGGACCGTATCTGGCCAGACGTGATCATCTTGAATTTCTCTTGGGGTAGGAAAAGATTGAACTGGGAAAGGTCTAGGATGGTGCGCAGGCCAGCCTGGTTGGTTTGGGCACCGTAAACAGCTGGGAGTAGAAGACCGCCCCTCTTTCCCAGAGGGTAACGGGTTCCACAGCTGTGAGGTGCAGAAGTTTCTGAACCTCGACTTTGAGGGAGGGCAAGCCCGACAGCTGAAAACGAGGGTTGAAGGGTGGGGTAGGGGTAAGTGGAAGCCCACCCGAGCGACTGACCAGACCCATCTGTCTTCGGTGATGGTCTGCCACGCCTCCAAATGAGACGCGATGCATCCTCACACCGGGGTCTCGTGCAAGCGCATAAAACCCTCATTTTGCAGGTTTTGGTGGTGTTGCCACCTGAACCTGAAGAGGAGGTTGAGGAGCGGGAGAAAAACCGAGTCCGTTGTTGTCTGTGGCGGTTATTCCCCGAGGGGGTATCCACTCGGGAGATTTCCGGTCAAGGAAGCCCCTAAAGCCAGAGGAGGATCAGCTTTGCGACAGAGGTCTCTGCGTTTTGAAGGGGGTCTTAACAAGGACCGACAAGGACTTAGCCGTTTCAGTGCCATCCTTTGTCTTGGTGAGCTCTTCATCTGTTGAGGAATGAAAGAGCTCCTTACCATCGAACGGAAAGTCCAACACCTTTCCCTGTACCTCTTTCGAGAATTTAGTGGCATGCAGCCACGCCTGCCGTGAGGTATCAACCCCCAGCATAAGGCCCCGAGCCGAGGTGTCCACGTGATGAGCCGCAGCCTCCAGGAGATCCTGGGCCAGGACCCTGGCATTCGACAATCCCCCCTTAAAGTCTTCCAGCTTCTCGACCGAGATGAACTCCTCAAACTCCGACAGACCTTTCCACATCCGCATATTAGCCCCCACTAACACCAGTTCGGCATTGGCCTGCATGAGCTGCAAGGCCGAGTTGGCGAAAATCTTCCTCCCAAGAGAGTCAAGGAGGTTATCCTCCTTTCCCAGAACCGGAGTAGCCGTCGTGGAAGAGGATGATGCAGGCCTGGACTGCAAAGTGGCCGCAGCCACTACTGTGGGGGGGGGGGCGGACAAGACGACAGGGCCACCTCTTCCGAAGAATGCAGCCTGTATCGCGCATCAATTTTCTGATTGACGAATATTCCAGAGTGTGGCTTCTCCCAGACCCCACGGACCTCGGCCAGAATGTCCTTCTGCAAGAACAGGCTGGTACGCTCCAAGGGAGGCAGGGTGAACGCCCCAGAAAGCACACCCTCCTGCGGAGCGGGTGCCTCAGGCACCGGAACATCCAAGAAAGCCATCATGTCCAGTACCCGGTCATGGAGAGCTCTGATAGAGCGGGGCAGGTCCTTGTTGTCCTGATCGCCTTGCGCGTCATCCGACAGGTCAGGATCTTGCTGAGTCACGTCGGGTGCTGCCTTGTCCACGGGGGACAATGTGGCAAAGGCGGAAGAGTCGGGGAAGGCACCGTGGGCAAAGGAGGCGCCTGCGGAACCACCGGAGGAACAGGTGGAGCTGTAGGCACTGGCAGACATATCTCCCTAAAAGGCCCTTTGAAATATTCCCTCATGGGGGTCGGTACGCATGAGCATCTGAAATTTACCGAAAAAGGCTTCCTCAGGGGACTGCTTTGGAACCTGAGGCGGCCTCTCATGAGGAGGATAATTCCAGGGACGTAACGGGGAAGGGTTCCACACCGGCCCCTCCACCGACGAATCCACATAAATCAACGGTGCCGACCCCACAGGGAACGAAACAGAGTGCAGAAGGGGCATCCGGCCGTTCCAATCATAAACTGGCCGATAAGGATGTGCACAAGGGACTGTTCACCCACGGAACCAAGCCCTACACCTGAAGCCGATGGCGTAGTTGTAGGGGCAGCACCCAAAACGGCTGCCGCGGGCGTGGCAGGAACATGCGCCATTTTGTCATCAACTGAGGGGAACTGCGGCACGTGAGGAAGTGAGGCAGGGGTCCCAGTCGATGGATCAGGGGTCTTAACTTTAGCCTTAACATAAGGGACCTCGGCAGAGCCGGTACTGTGAGGCCTGGAATGTTTGTGTGACATACCAACTGCCAAATTAGCCTTCGAAGGAAGGACCTCGGCACTGCTGGTAAAAGAAGAACTTTGCTTCTTTGACCCCTCAACAGGTCTGGTGTCGTCGCAAGAGTGGGAACGGTGAGAAACAGCTTTCACCGACAAGGCCTTGACAGGCCTCTCAGAACTGTTGGTAGCTTTAGCCGTTGGACGAGGGAGCTCGGACCCAGGCCCGGTAACAGCCTTATCTGCGCAGGCCTTGAACATCCGTTCGGTGACAGCAAGCCCACCCAAGGCCTCAGGGCGAACCCTGGTCTTATTTTTGAGGGAAGCCGACAGAGGCCTCAGAGTAAGCTCTGGTACCCTACGACTCAGTAGAACTGGGTCCATAAACAGCCCCCACAGGAGTGGCCTTGGAGCATGCTCCGGTATCCACAGGCCCCTTACAGAGACCCTTGGAGAAAACTGTGGTACAATTATTAGGCCCAACAGGCATCTCAGGGCAATCCCCGGTGACAGAATGATCAACGCCCCTCCCGGTCCAGGAGGAACCCGGAAAGGTTGCCCCCGGCCGGGGTGCTCTGAAAAGTAAAGAACTTACCGGACATTTCTTCTTTTTGTCGATGAACACCTGAAAATGCGAAGGAGTAGTTCGCTGGAACACCTCCTCCCACCGTTCCAACCAACGTTGAAGTGCCCGGACTGAGAGGGAGTCGCAGTAAAAACAGGCACCCAAACGGTGAATAGGACCCAAACACTCTAGGCAAAGAGGATGAGGCTCCGCCCTCGCGAAGCGATGGTGACACGAACAGCAATCTGGAAAGTCTAGTTTGAACGAGGGACAGACTAGTAAACGATCGCTAGCGAGAGCCAGAGAGGAAAAAAGGGAAGAATATCTTCCGAGGATGCAAATGCGACCAGTCCCGAATGAGCAGAGAAAAGGACTGATGGCCCCGCGCAAGAAAGAGAGGAAGGACACATTTTTGAAAAAATGTTTGGCTGCTTTTTACAAAGTGCGCCGGTCCCGTCCCACAGGACGGCGAGATGTCCCGTAAGTATGGAGGAAAGGGGACGGGACGTAGGAGTATGGAGAGCGTAATAATCCAAAGTACTATTGTACCATCACCTTTCTCGATGTGATCCGAAAGCTGCATGGTACAATCGTACTAGATCATTTTAGCAGCTGGTGCAAGGATTCAGGAGTTAACGACCCAATACAAACAGGATTGGTTAAAGGAATGGAGACTACTGAAAACATCTTTGTCCTCAATATGTTAAACGATCGAGTGAAACAAGGCAAGCAAAAAGATCTTTATGGCTTTAGTCGATCTGGTACAAGCATTCAACCAGATCGACCGTCAGAAGCAGAGTAAACTGGAGGCAAAGAATTGTCCGGAGTCTCTTTTGAAACCCATAAAAGCTCTGCGCCGATCAACAACCTTAAGAGTGCGACTGAATAAATCTGGCCTTCTTTCGAAAGAAATTCCAACTGCCAAAGGAGTCAAACAGGGGTGCTAAATGGCTGCTACCCTATTCAACATTTTCTAGCCAACATCAAGAAATCAGACCCTGAATCAAGAGATTTTCCACCTACAGTCGGCAGAGTTTTGTTAGCACGCATACTCTATGCCGATGATCTAGTCTTTATAGACTTCAACGGCAACTGAATGGTCTAGCAAGCTTCAACTAATTACTTGGAGATCAATAAATCTAAAATAAAGATCCTAAGCCTGGGGAACTCTAATAAAGGAAAACACAAGTACTCCTGGTCATAAGAGGGTCGAGCTATCGAACAAGTAAGTACCTTTATGTATCTGGGAGTTTGCCTTAGCGACACCATAACAAACACCTATGGTGTCTCATTTAAGAGCCAAAATCAAAGCCTTGTCCACGCCACAAACCAAAAGTATGGGCAATTTTCCATTCATCCTGTGCTCTTCTTCTATATATCCAAGGCTGTTCCGACTATCACCTACAGATCCGAAGCAATGCCTAATATTCCATCAACCGTTTGGTCACAATTAGTGAGCCTTTTTTGGAAAAGGGTATTGGGTCTCCCTTCAGCAACACCAATTCAAATGATACGGCGGGCGCTAGGATTGTCTTGATTAAAATCAATTGTTGATTGGAAGAGCCTTGTTTTTCTGAGAAAGTGTTTTTACCTGCGTGCCTGAAAACTCTAGAAATGCAACATAAGGAGATTGTAGTTTCCGACACCCTCATGTTACCGAATTGGAGAAGGAAAACATGTGCCCCGTTAGAAGAGACTGGATGCTCAATTAAGGTCTTTCTTACTAATCCCATGATGATCAAACTTAAACTGATAGAGTTAGACTGGATAAACACCTTCAATTCATCAGGGAAATACAAACTGACTGCCCATATCCCACCAGAATCAAGGAAGCTTGATGTAGTGTGTGGATATCTAAATCAATCACCAGACCAAAAACTGAAGGAGCAATTCCTCCGTATCCGCCTTAATCTCTATCCTATGCATGAGATTCAAGCAATATGTGTGCCGACACCAGTAAATGCTGGTTCTGTAAAGATATTTTGGTTGTGGAATCAATTAAGCATCTAGTATCTTCTTGCCCAGCTTTAGTGGAGAGGCACCCAAACGTTTCAGATGAACGAGTTACTTTCTTACCTGGTAACATTCTTTCGATGGGATGGTCCGACGACGTATTCCATATCTATGACAGGTAATCACCACAGCTGTGCTGCTTCGGAGATTTTTTTGGCGTCTGCGTCCTGCGTCGATGAGCCCTCATCGAGGACCTCCTCTGACGTCCGACGTCATCCGATGTGATAAGTAGAACGCACGACGCCCGTAGCCTCAGTTGTAGTTTTCTCCCCCAGAACGTGCGACATTAGTCAACTGCCAGTCAGACACAAAGCCTTGCGGAACGTAAGCTGCAATCGCAAAAGAAATTCTGCAGCGGGGAAGGCAGGGAGGGAGCGATATGGAATACGTCGTCGGACCATCCCATCGAAAGAACGTTACCAGGTAAGAAAGTAACTTTTTCTTCGAGGGGATTGGGTCCTCCGACGTATTCCATATCTATGACAGACTCCCAAAGCAGTACCAGAGCAAGGAGGAGGGAAAGAATTTAGAATCAAAATTTAGAATTGCCAATCAAATAGCATAGCAAAGGACCGCCTTGCCAAAGGCCAGATCCTGTCCCCGGATGGAATCGAGGGTATAGCGACGTACAAATGTATGTACAGAAGCCCGGGTGGCTGCATCACAGATGTTGCGAATAGGAACACCCCTCTACAGGGCAGTAGATGCAGCCATACCCCTGGTAGAATGGGCCCGCAAGCCAGCCGGCGGGTCCTTACCCGCCAAGCGGTAACACTCCGAGATGGCCAAAATAATCCAGCGAGACAAAGTCTGTTTCGTCACAGCCTGTCCCAAACGCTTTCCAGCGTAACCAATAAATGAGTTGATCGTCCACTCTGACCCGGGACCTGCGTGAAACATAAAAGCTTAAAGCTCTCCTAGGATCAAGCCTATGGAGCCTCTCCTCTTCCTTACCAGGATGCGGAGGAGGATAGAATGCCGGAAGAACAACCTTCTGGCCCAAATGAAATTCCGAAACCACCTTCGGAAGAAAAAAAAGGCGAACTCTAAGGACAACCCTGTCCTTATGAAATACAGTGAAGGGTGGCTTAACTGAAAGTGCCTGTAACTCACTCACTCTGCGAGCGGAAGTAACCGCAACCAGAAACACAGTTTTCGTGTTAACAGCCTCAAAGGGCAAGAATGCAAAAACTCAAACGGAGCACCCATAAGAAACTTTAGAACAAGGTTCAAATCCCAACCGGGCACCAGGAAAGGTGACGGAGGGAACACATTAGTGAGCCCTTTCAGAAACTGAAATTAAAGGGATTTTAAAGTAGGAACACTTCAGACGAGCGCTTAAAGATGGACAGCGCCGCCAGGTAACCTTTAAGGGTACCCACTTGCAAGCCCCTGTGGGCCAAAGAAAGTAAAAAGGACAGAACCATGGGGATGTCACATGCAAAAGGACCACATTCTGAACTCTGCACCAGTCGCAAAACTTACGGCAACGGTACAGAGACTTTGTTGCTGGCCTTCGGGCCGAGAGCAACACCTCCATCACGTCTTCAGGGAGGTCCCAATCCTTATACCTCAACCTTTCAGAAGCCAAGCGTGAAGGTTGAGGGATCTGACCTCTGGATGGAGAACCTGACCCCCCTCCCGTGAGAGCAGATCATCTCGGTAGGGAAGATGACTTGGAGGGCAGATGGACAAGTCGAGAAGGTCCGGGTACCACGTCCTCCGAGCCCACGCCGGAGCAATGAGGATCATCCGGGAACCGAACTTCCGTAACCTCCGCAGCACTTGCGGGATGACGGGGACTGGAGGAGCGGGAATGACCACTCCACCATGAACACGTCTCCTAAGGCTCCTTTTGGAGGAAATTCCCGTGAGCAGAACCTCTTGCACTTCCGGTTGACACTGGAGGCGAAGAGATCCACTTGAGGGGTCCCCCAAAGGGCAAAGATCTCCAGGAGAATCTCCTGAGCCAACTCCCACTCGTGAGAGATTGTGCTCTGCCTGCTCAGAGCGTCCGCCGTCACGTTTTCGTCTCCGGCCAGATGAACTGCTGAGATCGAAACTTCCTGCTGGATGGCCCAGAACTTGAGCTGCATTGCCTCCCTGCACAGAGGAAGTGACCCTGCCCCCCCCCTTTTGTTGAGGTAGTGCATGGCCACTGTGTTGTCAGTCAGGATCAGGACATTCTTTCCTCGCACAGTCGGCAGAAAAGCCTTCAGGGCTAGCCTGACGGCCCTCAAGTCCAACAGATTGATATGGAGTCTGGACTCCGACGGAGACCAACGACCGCTGACTGTCAACTCGTTGGCATGAGCCCCCCATCCCGTGAGGGATGCATCTGTCACGATCGTCACCTCCGGCCAGGGAAGCCAAAATGGAGCCCCCTTCATCAAGTTGCCTTCGACGGCCCACCACAGAAGGTACCGGGCGACCGAGGGCGGCACCTGAACCAGATCCGACATCCTGCTGGAGGACTGCGACCAATGCATCTTGAGTGCCCACTGCAAAGATCTCATCTGCAGGCGAGCCTCTGGCACCAGAAGAATGCAGGATGCCATGAGGCCGAGCAACCTCAAGAACTCTAACGATGGGAGCGCCTGGGCATGCTGAAACTTGTGCGCCATCTGCTGAATGTGAAGAGCCCTCACCTGGCGAGGAAAACACTGCCCCAGGGAAGTGTCGAGCACTGCTCCGATGTACTACAGCCGCTGTGTTGGCATCAAATGGGTCTTTAAATTGAGGGAGAAGCCCAGCCTGTGAAGGGAGTGGCAGGTGATGGGCAGGTGATCCCGGACTTGCTCGGGAGAGCTCCCCCTGATCAAACAATCGTCCAGGTAGGGGTAGACGTGAATCCCCCCTTGCCTGAGATGCGCTGCCACCACCACCATGAGCTTGGTGAAAACCCTCGGGGCGGAGGTCAATCTGAACGGCAGGACCCGAAACTGAAAGTGCAAGTCGCCAACCGCGAACCTCAGGTACTTCTTGTGCTTGGGATGGATCGGCACATGGAAGTAAGCATCCTTGAGGTCAAGAGACACCAACCAGTCCTGAAGCTGAAGGGCCTGGAGGACTTGAGAGAGAGTAACCATCCTGAACTTGTCCTTCCTGAGGAGTTTGTTCAAACCGCGCAAGTCCATGATGGGTCTCAATCTCCCGTCTTTCTTCGAAATCAAAAAATAAGGGGAATACCATCCCTTGTTCCTCTCCGCTACAGGCACCAGTTCTATGGCGCCTTTCTCCAGCAGGGCTTGAATTTCCTGCGCAAGGAGCGGATCCGGACTCTGCAAAGAGGTTCCCCGGTGGATTGCCGCGAGGCCTGTGCCGAAAGGGAAGACAGTAGCCGTGGGTTATGATCTCCAGAACCCACACATCTGAAGTAATGGCATGCCACTCTACAAGATGCTGCGCCAGCCTTCCCCCAACCGACGAACCATGGGACATGGCCTCATGACTGAGTGGTAGCGGCTGCGGTGTTACCTGAGGGCAAAGAGGCAACTGCCCGAGCGGCCTTGGCACCACGGGTATCTTGTTGTCCACCTCTGATACCCCTGCAATGGCCTCTTTGACTGCCAGCTCCTCTCGCTTTACTGAAGGACGAGTAATAGCGAAAGGAACCACCCCTCCATTGCACTCCCCTAGGACGAAAAGGCGGAGGTTGGCGAACTGCAGCGCCCAACGACTTCGCTGCAGCTTTTGAGGTCTGCAACCTCTCAAGGTTCTCATCAGCCTTGCTGCCAAAAAGGTGTTCACCGTCAAAGGGCATGTGGAGGAGCCGGGACTGCACATCAGGAGCAAACCCGACTTCCGCAACCACGCAAACCTGCGTATCACGGTGCTCGCCGCCATGGACCTGCTGACACATTCAGCCATGTCCAAACCCGACTGAACGGACTCACACATGGCATCCTTACCATCCTGGACCATAGCAAGGAAACCATCCCGTTCGTCCCCTTCGGGAATATGTTCAGCCACTAACGCAACACAGTTCCACAGAGTGTGTGTGAAACGAGACACGGCACAAATGGAGTTAGCTGCCTGAAGCGCCATACCACCAGAAGAAAACACTTTCTTCGCCCAGCCATCAAAACGTTTGTCGTCCCCATCAGGAGGGATGGTAGGGTACGACGCCTGCTTTGCCGGGGCCATGGCCGCCTGTACCACCAAACTCTCCGGAGTGGGGTGCCTGGTCAAGTAGCAGGGGTCGCTACTGGCTGGACGGTATTTTCGCGACAAGGACCTGCCCACCGCCGGGACACTCTCCGGAGCAGACCAAGCCGCCGCCACCCTTCTCTGTAGAGCCATATGGAACAGCAGCACCGGGTCAGTTGGGGGACCAACATCAAGGATGTCCGTGAGATTATCCTGCACAAACTCCCCTGGGGGAGCAGACCATCCCAAGTACTTGGAAACCCTAGCCATAAGGCACCGGTACGAGGAATAGGCATGAGAGCCAGGCTCAGGCCTACAAAACTCCACCTCCGGAGAGGTGTCCAGTCCACTGGCATCATGCAGTGACTGCCTCAAATCGTCAAACTGACTATGGCCCGAGACAATTTCATCTGGAACCTGACTAGGAACCAGGCCATCAGAATCCTCATCCACCTCTGAAATATATTCCAGGTGGCGAAAAGAAGGCACCCGAGAGTGCTTGCTCTTAACCAGAGCCTTCCTACGGGGTTCCCCCGTGCCACGGGGTACCTCCGACACCCCGGCCTCGAAAGGCGTTGAGTGAATCGGCGCCGGCGTCGAGAGAACAGACATCGGCGCCGAAAGGATCGGCGTCGAGTAAATCGGCGTCGACGTCAGATGCAGCGCCGCCAGCATCGACGGCGTTGACACAGTCCTCAAAGCTGGAGCTCCGAGTGTGTCCTTCGACGACCTGAGCGTCGATGGCTTCGACGACTTCCTCGGAGCCTCGAGAAAGCCTGTCGACGCCCTCGACGCCTCAGACGTCGATGTCTTCCTCGAAGACATCACAGGTGCACAGGGTCTCGAACGCGTCGAGGACCAGGACTTGGAATGGGTACGTCGAGAACGAGTCCCCTTGTCCGAACGGGACCTCTCCCGTGACTCGTGCCGACCACCCTTGCGAGCGGTGTCCCTCGACCTCTCACGACCGACCCCACTCGGGGGCGCGGACGGCTTAGTACCCTGCGACTCCAGAATCGCCAGCATTTTCTTCCCAAAGGAAGCCCATTCCTCCGGCGTCACACGGCTGGTGGGGTAAGCGACGTGCGGGGCAGAGCCCTCCGAAGAGGACCTGGAAGACTACCGCTGTCGGCGCTTCAGAGAATGCCTCGAAGAGGCCGAGGAGTGACGAGACGACTCCTAGAAGGAGACCCCACGAGACTTCCGACGACGCGGAGAGTCCCCTCTCGAATCATCCGTCGAAAGCCCCGCAGACTTCGACTTCCGGGGCTTGGACACCGGACCTACCGACAATTTCTTCTTACGTTCATGTAAGGCTTTGGACGTAAGCGACTGGCAGTCAATACAGTCATCCGTGTCGTGGGCCTCCCCGTGACACCAGAGGCAGGCATCGTGCGAGTCCGTCACCGACATATTGGACCCACACTCCCCGCACTTCTTGAAGCACGGACGCGGGGTCGAAGACGAAGTAGACGACATCTTCACATGAAGGTAGATTCTCACAAAAACGAACAGGTTCAAAGAACCGAGTAGAACAGAACTCCAAAGAGCCGAGGCGTTAACCGAGATTCACGAAGCAACACGTTCGCGGAAAAAACGGAACTGAGGCTACGGGCGTCGGGCATCCTACTTATCACATCGGATGACGTCGGAGGAGGTCCTCGACGAGGGCGCATCGACGCAGGACGCAGACAAAAGTTTCCGAAGCAGCACAGCTGTGGTGATTACCCGTCAGATATGGAATACGTCGGAGGACCCAATCCCCCTCGAAATTTAAGATCAGAATCCCAGCGCAAAGAGAATGACACTTGGTGGTCATTGTTGATAGCAAGCCATGTTTTGCAATTGCCCTGACTAAATTCTTGGAGCCTTTGCTCCCCATGTGAAGAATTGTAGACATGCCTTCTTACTTGTTTTTTGCTTTTCTTTCTTCTGTTAATTAGGAATGGACTTTTTGGATCTGCACCATTCAGTCAGGGACAACTATTCATTTCAATCATGCCCTACACCTAGACTCTGGCTCTAGGACTGCGGAATGGTACCAGACAGTCCCACCTCTTCCTAAGCCACACACACAAACACAGCAAGGCATTACTAGCCCACGAAAGATGCAACTTTCCTGGGCAAGTGTATGACCTTATATGCAATTGCTTGACCTGGAAAGGCAGGAAAGCGGCCAAACAACAAGCAAAGAGTGGCCGTTTCAGAGCATCAGCCAAGTTTAGTAGCCATATGCAGTATGCGCGAAAGCGCACACTAGTAACATAAAAATAGTTTTAAAAAATCGTAACCAAAAATCCAAAGTGTAGCAGACTAGTGTGATACAAAGATGTCCCCATACCACAATTTTGGCAACGAGCGCCCACCAGCCCGAGCCACGCATGACCATGACTTCCAGTGTCAGCCTTCCAATCTAGTCAGGTGGAAGAGCTTGACATGCCAAGCTCAACTGGCAAGAGCACATCATCCCTCAAATTAAGTTACTGTTTCCGGTATATCAGCGGGAGCCGCATTCAAACAGAGAAAGTCAACTTTAAAATGATAGCACATCTGTTACACCTGAACGCTTGTGTGCGAGTGATAGGACAGTTTTTCTAAAGTCCAATTTAGGGCTTCATAACACCATACAACTTGGGCAATACAGAATCTCCAACTCTTAGTATAGTCTGTACCGCCTGAGATGGGGGTAACACGGGCAGAGCAGCCAGGTTTATGTTAGGAGAGAGGACTGTAGGTCAGTAGAAATATTTTGTGTAATACATATGGTTCAAGGAAACACTTATACACTAAGCATTGTAAAAATTGAGTTTTTCAAAGAAAATAAATGCAGGTAGGCCAAGATAGATCTTGAGTAAGTAAGTACTATTCACATAAGTTATAAATATATGAAAACCAACACAATACTTATGGTTTACAAACCTAAGTATAACCTTATTTTGAAAAGCAATAAGCAAGTCAAAGTGAGTCAGACCTAATGGTTATACATTCAGAATAGCAATCTGCTGTTCTTGGGGAGTAAGACCGGTTAGTTATTTATATTGCAAAGCAGGATTCAAGGGTAGTACACCCTATGGGTCAGATCATGCAGTGTTATTCAATTACAAAATCTCTTAATAAACCAAACCTGCTACAGCAGCTTGCAATGTGTGTAGCTTTCTTCTTTCCTGAATGGATACAGTTACACCAGAGTATTACGTTTAACAACACAGTTCACAGCTAGTAAAGTAACTCCTACTTTCTGGAAGGGCCTCAAGCTACTCGATGATGGGTACGAACACTCAAACTATTTTAGAATGCACTAAGCAATTCAGGGGAAGGAAAACCCAATTACAGTCTAAGAAAGAGACACAGTATTTCTAGTTAACTATTCAACCTACTGGTACATAACTATCCACTATCTAACAGCCAGTTATACACAGTATATTTTTCAGAAGTGTATAATACAGTTTAAGGTAACTAAGACCTTTTTGACAGTTTTAGAAATGCTCTGAAGCAGTTCAGGGAAAGCAAAACTCAACTATACATGTTTAGAATGGCAAAGCTATTCAAGGAAAGTAAATAACCTGTTATACTTTTAAGAATGGCCTAAACAATTCACAGGTAAGAACTCGATACTTTTTAGGGGGGCTAAAAGCAACTCAAAGACGAGTATTAACTTCAAGACTGTTTTAGAAATGCCCTACAGCAGATCAGGTAAAGCAAACCCCAATGATACACTTTAAGAATGACAATATGTTATTCAAGGTAGGTAAAGCCTATTGGTAAGCTTTTGCACTCAATCACTTTAGAAATTATCAAAAAGTAGCAACACTTACGACTTGTTAGAAGTGGTGGGGCAGTTTAAGGGATATTATTCACCGTAATCGTATTTCTGGTGCTTGCATCTGCTTAGATTTACATTCTCTGCATAGTCCGACATCTAGTGGAAGTCGCAGAGTATTACAAGATTGGTTTTCAATAATCGAAAACTGACATCGACGGGGTAATAATATCCCGAATGTGAAGTGTACTGTACCCATGGTCCTTCAGGCATTGAGGTCCCTCAGATCGTTTGTTTCTGACATGAGGTTGCATCAAGTATAGCGTTGAGGACAAATGTAAAGCAGAAACAGAAGACCCATAAAACATCTACGTGCCTCTACTCCAGTAGGGGAGGCATGGTGGGTGCATGTGAATCTAAGCAGATACAAGCACCAGAAATACAATTACAGTAGTAATGTATCCCTTCTTGAGCTTGTGACTATGCTTATATCGCATGCTCTGCATAGATTAGCGAGCAGTGTCTGGAGAAGTTGGGAAGTTAAAAGGTACAGAAGTAAAGATGTTTGAGGACCGCTTGTCCCACCTGTGAATCTGCTTTAGAATGTGTCAATGCAGTAATCTTTGAACGTAGGACGGGAACTCAATGTAGCAGCTTTGCATATGGTGTCTAAAGGGATGTTTGCAATGAAAGCGAAGGTTGCCACTGTACCTCTGGTAGAGTATGCCATCGGGCGACTTTCTGGTTGCATGAGAGCTGCTTTGTTTTGCTGAGCTGACGGAGAGATTGTCGGAAGCTGCCAGTGCGAGAGAATTCTGACGTGAGAGGAGTAGAGAGCAATACTAGTGCAGCTTGACGATCCATTGGAATCCGTTTGGGTCCTTTTTTCTAACAGTACGACGGCAGCAGTGCGGACAGTGTTTGAGCTGACGAAGCGAAGCGGGGGAGCTGGGAGCCAGTGTGCCGGTTCCACGGTAACCCGCTAGTATTGATAGCTGCAGCAGTGGACGCATTTGGACTCGTTGTGAGGTGCCGCACATCGAGCACATCAAGTAACAGAGCTGCAACACACTGCGCCGATTTGCTGAATTGCGGTGGGTAAACTCATGATGAGAGGCTGAAAGTTTGCGAGGAGACGAGCGAGCTGTGCCCTAGGCAAACACTTTGTTGTTGGGCGTGTTGTTGGCCGTGTTTTTGTCCCGACCTTCGATAACCGGGGTCCTCCGGCCTTTGGCAAATACAAATACTGCAGTTAAAGAGTGTGCCTACCCCCTACTCACTACTATCATGGCTCATTATATAATGCATATAAGCCCTTAATTAATCTGCTAAAGCGTAGGATTGTAGCAGCACTATTATCGCTATTTTGCAGGAGCTACTTTCATTGACAGCAGCAGGAAACACACCGAGGGGCTGACGGAAGTATCTATCAGGTACTTGCATCGGTAACCCGGCAAGAGAGCGCAGTAATTAACACCTAAGATTGGGCTCACCCCACTGCAAACATCCCTTGGACATAAGTGATACAAGAGCTGTGTGCATTTAGGTCTGCATATAGGGCTAAGGTGAAAGACCGAGCTGAGGCCAATGGGCGCTGCGCTTGCTGTGCGTGTCTTCGGTGACATCATCCTCGGGACGGAGGCCCTCGAGGGACATAGCTTCCCTCTGCCGAAGGATAAATTCTCAGGCAGTTGAAGTTGGATGTCGTATATCAAAGATGAGGAATACGTGGGAGGGACATCAAGTCAAAAGAACTAAGTAACTTGTTCATCTCCAATAGAGAATAATATTCTTAAAAAGCTACTGTTAACGAAACAATGCCTCAACTTCACTGGTCCTTATGGACCTTAAAAGGTGGCCTATAGCCGACCATATTGCTCTGAACCCACTATTATATTGGGTAAGACTTTGTTCTTTGACGAGCCTAGCTCCCTATTGAGAGGCACTGACATTTTTTTACAAATGGAAGGTGACAAAAGTTGTGGATGGGAAGTTTGTGAAACAAGTGTTAATTAAGCTGAATGCCAAATTGGTTTGAAAATCCCCATGAGTGCCTAAGGACACTAACAATTGAACTTAAAGGATAGTTCCGGGACTTTTTTTTTTATTGTTCCTATGGTTCGGCCATGTGTTTTTAAGCATAAATCGGTAGATCGTAGAAAACTTTCCTATGGACCTTACCCGACTTTTCGTCCATTAACGCACTCGAAAACAGCCGCCATTTTATGATAATCCTATCATTTCCCCCCATCGCCCTGGCTCACCTGCTTTTGCGGCACTAAATCAAATCCCCCGCCCCTGAGCCTGACATCAGCAGACGCGTACCGCCCATTTCCCAACGCCAAAGCACGTTTCGTGTCAACAATCGCTGCGCCTCAGCTAATGAAGTGTCGCCATGGAAATGGCAGGACGCCTCTTTCCTCTATAAGTATAAACACACCGTTTCACAACACAGCAGCAGATTTTCGATTCCATTCCTCTCTCTGTGTTACTTTGAGTATTCTGTGACTCGTTTCTGTGCTCTGGTCAGCTACCTTCGCCGCTTCTAGGCCTTGTGAACACCTGTAGCATCTCTGTAAATTATTTTACTTTCTTTACCACACAATGGCTACAATAATGCCGTATATGTACGAGCCCGAGTACACAGAGGAAGAACTACTGGAAAGGCAAGCACGCGAAAACGATGGGGATTCGGACGGCAGTTAGGAGGACCAGTCAACGGATGAAGAGCCTGGACCATGTCGCATGGACGGCGTCTCCACCTGGTGCACGTGCAATCGGTGCGAGCTAATGCCAACTGAGGAGGAGAACTGCTGCCGTGAAAATTCCGGGTGCTTGGCCTACATTTCGGAAGGCGAGCCAAGTCCGCAATGCATCACCGAGCTGCCAGAGTTCAGGGAAGCCTGCCTCTCACGGACCGTGTTGAGGATGATGATGGTGCTTATGCACGAACTTCGCGGCACTGTTCGTCCGCGTAATCCGAGTAACGAGTAAGTATACTCTGGTTGTGATGTCAGTGATGCCACTATGTCATGGTCGTCTCCCACATATAAATTTACATCTACATATCATTCGAATGCATGTAAATTGGTTCCATATTGTGCATTTTCTAGATAGAATTTTTTTCAAAGCAGAATGACATTTTTTACCTGAATCGACAGTGATAAGAAAGTTTTGTCATTTTAATACAGTTTGCATCTTTCATTTTCACAGGTGGTACAGGCTGGTGGCCTATCGTTGCTTCACTTGGTGGCTTCACGGGAGGCTCGGACACCGCGTTCGGAGAGTAATACCTGCCTGTGCGGTACTTGCCATTAGACATTTCCCCAGCGACAGTGGACAATACCGCGGATTTTCCCTGGATGTGCTGCAACCGGAACTTTACAATGTGTAATGTTTATTATTTATGTTCAATTGAAATTAAGATCTAAAATAAAACCCAACATATATTTTAACAATGGTTGTTTTGATTTTTTAAATGAATCTAGTGTGTCTCCATTGAATACTCTTCCTGTGCCTTGTCTTGTCACACCACATGTCTCCGGCCAGCATCCTCCCTCACGCAGGCCGCCCAATAAATCATCCTTTTGGGCACCGGGTACAGAGATGACCCCCTCTGGCCCGTGCCGCCTTGCCACCACAGGCCAGCCTGCTGCTGACTAACTGCATAGGCATCCAGGGTCTCCAGGGTGAACTGCACCCATATATTCTCCTGGGAGGGTGAGGTATTCATAAACTCACCCCCTGCCTTCCATGTACTAGATCCTGCAGCCTGCCTCTTACATGCAGTTAGATGGCCTCTCCTTGGTGAGGCCCTGCGGCAAACGAGTCAGTTCGCACCGGGGTACTTGCGCTGGCGTGCCAAAGACCATGTACACTTCAAAGTGGTCTATAGAGCATGGGTTGTTGTTCCCATGTCTACCTCCAGACCCCATGTCTCCTGCCAAGCACCCCCCTTCACGCTGGACGCCCCCCTGCAATCCACATAAGTGTGTCTCCATTCACAAGTCTTCCTGTGTCTTGTCTGCACGACCACCGCCCCAATCCACCCCCGCCCTATCAAAGGCAGTTCGCACCGGGGTACTTGCGCTGGCAAGTGGAGCTGTCAGGGAGCGATAAAGGCCAAGAGGTGCCAAAGACCATGTACACTTCAAAGTGGTCTATAGAGCATGGGTTGTTGTTCCCATGTCTACCTCCAGACCCCGTGTCTCCTGCCAAGCATCCCCCCTCACGCTGGACGCCCCCCTGCAAACCGCATAATGCCACGACATATACACGTCATTCATTCACAAACACATCCCAGTTTCGAATCCTTTATAACCCACTTCATATTTCTAATGAGCACTTCTTTGCGCTTTGCTAGTCAACCCGTGAAGGTGCTGGTTATCTGCTCTTCGTCTCTGTGAACTTCCGTGACCACTTCGAGGAAACTCCTCAGTTTGCAACCTGTGAACTGCTCCCTGTTCTACGACAAGAAACTACTCTGATCCCTGCATCTGTTTGTTCGTCAAGGTAAGGCCATGTACCATAATCATTTTGCGTCCAATTTCTTTTCGTTCAAGACAGTACATGCAAGGAACTAGTCACATGTTCTGAGTTTACATTGGTATTCATAGAGAATTGTTGAAGTCTTTGCGGACAAGAGGGGTGATCGATACCGCATCTGCAGCAGGCACTTTAGCTCAGACATGTACTCCACATCATTGCTAATAAAGAAGAACACACCGCGAGCGAGGCGAAAATTGCTCTCAACCGCTATTCCCACTCTATTCGTCCACATCCCTCCACTGGTGAGTCAAGTTTACGTATTTATCTCTCGGCCTTGCGGTAGTGTGTAGCATTAGCTAACAATAATTTCCCCATTTATGTATCCACTCAATATGAAGGCGGAAGATTCTCCATCCGTGTCGTTATTGCAGTCATCAGCCACTTCAAGCGCCTATCGGGTAATCTTACTTGGCTATTCTGCCACTGACTTGTTTTAGGCATGTAAATCAATAGTTTTAATTTATCGTGTAATTATTTTACCTAATGGTACACCCTTGTACTCGTCCTCTAGTCTTTGTTTTCAGTTATAATTATTGTTATCCAAAATAATGCAAGTACTGTCTTTCAGGGAGATGCTGAGGAGTCCAACGTATTGACGACTACCGTTGATGTCACTCAGATGCTCGAGGTACGTTTCCGGACAGTTCCATCGATGGAGATCATCAGATCTTGCATTCTTGTAGCGTGATTGTTACACACAATGTTTCTTTCGTTTTTAGCCATTGATATGTCCGTCTGTCGTCGCCCTCCTATGTGTCTTCTTTTTTCAATATTGTGTTCATTACTAATGAAAGTCCTATGTTTCAGGGAGTCGATGGAGCATTAGCCCAAGAAGAAGGGGGAGCATGCAGTTACGGGTCGGCGCAACAGCTTGCAGAAGTGTGCAGCGCAGTTACATCGTCCCTTGATGTTCTTATGCATTTCGAGGTATGGATACTGACAGTTCGATCAAGCGAAATCATATGACGTGATTACATCCGCTATACTTCCTTCTTTATTAACGCAAGTACTATGTTTCAGAGAGATGACGGACCTTCTTCTACAAGAACATCACCCCTAGTAGTTGATGCAGATCTCTGGGTGGTGATACTTCCAACGATCGAGAAAATCGAATCATATTTACATATCCATTATTTATTTTAGACAACTGATCATTTGTGCAGGTCTATTTAGATGAGCCGTTGACGCCTGCACAAAGTTTCTGTTCTTTTTATCAAAATAGAAAACCATACTAATGCAATTACTGTGTTTCAGGGAGTTACTGAAGCATCATCTTCAATAATATCATCAATGGAAGTCTATGAGGAGCCCGAGGTATGGATCTTGACAGTTCCATCTAACTAGATCAACAATGCGTGAATAATTGTCGTTTGAATGTTCTACACAAAGCGTTCATTTGTGTTTTGCTATTGAGATGTACGTGGGTATTGGTCCCCAAGTACATTTTGTGTTTTCGATATTATTATACATACTAATGAAAGTTCTATGTTTCAGAGAGTCGATGGAGCGTCAGTGCGTGACGGATGTGCTTATCATGAAAATATAGTCGTTGCAGCGCAAGAGGAAGTGGAGACATGCACACACGAGTCGGAGCAACAGCGTCCTGATGTTGAAGTTCGAGGCAAGAAAGTTTCAAAGAAAAGAAAGCAAAAGAAGGTTAGTGTCCTGGTCACTATATTATGTTGTTTTTCACTGTTAATAGTTCAATACTGTAAGTTGTGTTTAAACTGAACATCCCTTTTCCAATCTGTCCTCTAGTTGCGAGTGGGTGTACGAACTAAATCTACACAGTGAAGCGAACGAGAGATGTTGCTTGTCAAACCTTTTGGCAGGGACTTGAGACTGGAGATGCATCGTGCCAATGGGAAGAATATGAAGTGATTGACAACGGAGCTATACCACCACCAGCCATTGATAGTGAATGTCCTCCTAGTAGTTCGGATGCAGTCGGAGATCAATTCACAGAATCCACACCCGCAAAAGCTAAGACCGCGAGAAAGTTGAAGAAATTGTCTTATTCACCCATCGCCGGAGAAGGAACAGATGTTGCCATGGAAGAGAATGAAGTGGATTACAATGAAACACCATCAATATCACTGAACATAGCGGAAGACTATATCAGAGATTCTACCTTTCATGTGAGTGACATGTCCTCAACGTTACAGGCTGAACCAGCTGGGATGCAGAGTGACAGTATAAGGAAAGAGACCAAATTCATTGTATTCGATAGTTGTTTGATTGATATTATTATTCGGTTGAAATGTGGGCATTCGGTAGGTGGGGAAGTATGTGGGGAGCCATTGATTAATGTGACTCGTGCAATTCGAGGCACTAACCTTAAAATACATGCCACCTGTACAAAATATCATCCTTTCTCATGGTCTGCACAACCCATGCTGGGGCAACTGCCAGCAGGCAATCTACTTTGTGCAGCGGCTGCACTTTTTAGTGGTTCAAGTTTTAAAAAGTTAGAGTCTTTCTTTCAGTTTGTGGGAATCCATTTCATTGCGAAAACTCAGTTCTACAAATACCAAACCGATTATCTATTTCCAGCCATTAGCGAAGCTTGGAGAATGGAAAAAATGTCTATTGATAGTACATTCGCGGGCAAACGGTTCAGGCTAGCCGGTGATGGACAGTGCGACAGCCCAGGATTTTCAGCCAAGTACTGCACCTACCACTTTCAGGACATGGAAAGTAAGAAAATTGTGAGTTCGGTGGTCGTGCAGGTGTCACAAAGTACATCCTCAGTGGCCATGGAGAAAGTTGGCTTTGTAGCATCATTGCAAGAACTACAATCGCGGGGAATGGTGATCGACCTGATAGCCACGGACAGACACGTTTCAATTGCCAAGACAATGAGAGAAGAGTACAAAAATATAAATCACCAATTTGACGTTTGGCATCTTGCAAAAACAATCAATAAAAAAATGTCGGCTGCAGGTAAAAAAAAAAGAAATGCAAGGTATTTCACAGTGGTCCAAGTCAATCAGCAACCATCTTTGGTGGAGCTCAAAAACATGTGGAGGGTCGTTGGAAATTCTACTGGAAAAATGGCGGTCAGTAATGCTACACTGTACCAACGTTCACCATTGGAACACAAACCAACATTTCCACAATTGTGAACATGGCCATTTGTCCACAGAGGGGGCACGGAAGAAGAAGAAGTGGTTGATTCCTTCATCACCCACTCACAAAGGCATTGAAAAGATTGTATTTGATAAAACTATAACAAGAGATTTGAGGGGACTCAAGGAATTCTGCCACACAGGAGATTTGGAGGTGTTCCACAATATGTGCCTAAAGTACAGGCCAAAACGATTGCATTTTGGCATGGAGGGCATGATAAATCGGACTCTTCTAGCGGTCTTGGCACATAACCATAATTGTTGGCCGTCAACAAAGTAGGACGACCGGAACTTTAGGGACGCTTCGCTACAATAAGGCCTTCACTAAAAGAAGTAAACAATGGGTGATCAAACCAGTGTTTGAGGATATGCAATATGAGTTTATTGAGAGACTTATTGTTGACGTCCTAGATAGGCACATAAATGGAGTTGTGAACAAACCTGTGCAGGGGACAACTGCATTGCCACCCAACATTGCCTCTGTTCCATGTCCACCTAAAGAAGAGCTCATTGAGAAATACACATCACGGTTTAAATGATTGTAATTTGATTGTCTGTTCTCTCGAGTCTCCTCATGTCGCAGGCCCATTGAATATGTGTATCTATGTAATGTGTAAATAAAAGTGATTGCTCAGTGTACATGCAATGTGTCTATCCAACCTTGTTCATTTGCGCATTAAATTAAACCAAACAGTATTATAAATAATCTTTCAAAAAATATAGAATGTCTCCGTATTTATGGTTCTCTGGGGCTGCAAAGCACGCAGACAAAATGCAAAGATGGAGTGTAAATTTCAAGTCCTGTGAGATGGCCTTACACTGAATGTAGCTAACTAGGAATGTGTGCTCGTTCAAAGTGAAGGTCAGCTGCTTTGATTTTTTGCTCGGGTGCCGGAATGGCCCACGACTCAGTACAAGGTTCTATTGTTATTTGACCTTGACAGGCCGGGACCATCCCGAAAGACTTCTTTTTGGGGGTGTGGGGCAATAACGTAAGAAACGATAATGAATATAATTTCAGAAACGAAAGCCATTTCATGTTCGTTCATTAGAAGAAATAACGTCGGCATAGAAGGAGTGGTATTTCGGGGCTGCCCTACGCACAGACACAATGGAAAATGCAAATATAATGTAAGTAACTCTTTAGATGAGTTTATACCGCAATTTAATTACTATACAGTAGCTTTAAAGACGGGTTAAGTTGTACTTGTTCGTTCTATGTGGCATATTGTTTTGTTCCGCGCACTATCTTGAGGAGAACCATCTCCTTTTACGGAAGCACCTCAAAACCTTCCTCTTTGCTTCTGCTTTCTCTCTCCCTCTCCCCTGCTACAACTGGTCCACTGTCTGCGACCTCGGTCCTGGGCCCTTCCACTCTCCACCTGCAGTGCCTCCCTGTCAACCCCTGCACTGGGGGACTGTCTCAGTATCCTACAGCCCCCCCTTGACGTATAATACCCAGTTGCACTGTCCTAGCTATGAAATAATTTCCTGACCTAATATATAAAATGAATAATTTTAATAAAGATCTGATGGTGAGACTAATTTCATTTTTTATGTTTTTCAAACAGGTACATCATCCATTATTGTCTGTGTCACGAGTACCAGACACCGGCGGATGGGTTTTTCAACCGCCAGTTGCTTCTCCGCGTGAACAACGTTACCACCCTGACCATTTTATAGGATGATCGCCAAGTACAAGTATGCCCTTACGCGGTACTAACGGCTAGATGCAACATACAGACCGTTGAAGTGGCCTAGTGCCTCGTTGTTGGAACAGCCATGCGATTATCAGTGCGACTGAAGAGCTTATTTTATCGTAAACCAACACCCTGTGTACTGCACACGAACATCGCTTGCCTCAAGACGAACT
The DNA here is from genome assembly GCF_040938575.1 of Ambystoma mexicanum. Classification (NCBI taxonomy): domain Eukaryota; kingdom Metazoa; phylum Chordata; class Amphibia; order Caudata; family Ambystomatidae; genus Ambystoma; species Ambystoma mexicanum. The sequence continues at coordinate 648,803,490 of NC_090923.1, forward strand.
ATTTTGGATCGAGAGCAAATAAAAATGCAAATCGCTGAATATTCTCAAAACATTTGATGTCAAATAAATGTACTTTGCCAAATGTACAATCTTGCGGTTTGCTTTTAAACCACAGTTTCATATTCCGAATTGTGGCGCTGTATTGCGAGATGATTTAAGACCCTGTGTACAGCAAAGGAACATCGTGTGCCTCGAATCGAACTTTTTGGAACGTGAGCAAATAAAAATGCAAATCGCTGAATATTCTCAAAACATTTGATGTCAAATAAATGTACTTTCCCAAATTTACAATCTTGCGGTTTAATTTAAAAGTACAGTTTCATATTCCCAATTGTGGCGCGCTGTGTTGTGTGAGCTCATCTTTGTTGATTTCCTGGTTCTGTGTGGAGTCGCGTAGAAGACGCCTGGGCGCGTTTGCCTACGCAGCTCAGTCACGTCACGGATAGAGGCGGGGAATATGAATGTTTTGATCAAGTCTGTTTCAGGGGCGGGGGATTTGATTTAGTGCCGCAAAAGCAGGTGAGCCAGGGCGATGGGGGGAAATGATAGGATTATCATAAAATGGCGGCTGTTTTCAAGTGCGTTAATGGACGAAAAGTCGGGTAAGGTCCATATGAAAGTTTTCTACGATCTACCGATTTATGCTTAAAAACACATGGCCGAACCATAGGAACAATAAAAAAAAAAGTCCCGGAACTATCCTTTAAAGTGCAAAGAGACAATCTATAGTAAAACTAGAGGCAATAAGGTTCTCGCTGAAGAATGGCCCAGAATGTCTACCTTGTATTATGGTGGGAAATGTAAAAACATCTTAGATGAAATTTATCCACCGTATAAACACTCTTTATACTTTAGTTTTAGGTTGGGCATACGGCACACAGCATGGTACTTGTTTGTGGTCATCCTCGTGATCTGATGCATGCCCCCTTGGTAAATCAGCAAATGAAACATTGACCCACATTATTTTAACTTGCCCTGCCTCGTTATCCCTAAGGCAAAGGTACTTAAAAGTTTTACTGATCAATTCAAGGATTAGAAACACAAGAAGCCATGCAGTTCTTAACTTGTACAATGGAGTGGAAAGTGGTGTTTGCCTATGCTAGATATGTGCACTGTGCCTAGTTATTAAGAAGGAGGCTGTTGGGTAATATTTAATCTAATATTCTGGTAGTATTCTGAGGCTGCGAGCTTGCTCTCCTCACGTGGGGGGAACCGGATTGAAAGGTAACCATTGTATAAGGTTTCATTTTAATTGTCTTTAAGGTTTTATGTGAAAAAGCGCTTTGAAACACATTGCGTATAGGCGCTATATAAATAAACTATCATATCATAAGGTTGCTGTCGCTCCTGATTCATATTGAATCACTCACAGTTAAACCTTAATAAGCAAAATGAAGCTGCGAAGTAAGGTTTTGCAGGATGACCTCAGATTCCCAGAATCGGATGGATCTTATTCAGAGGACTTAGAAATCCAAGACCTAGAGTCAACATCATGCAGCACTTTTATTCCAACAATGGCACCAGCCAAAATAGTTACAGCGCAGGTGCATGCGGGGCAGTTAACAGTAACTAGCACACCATCTGACATTGTACATCTTTGGAAGCGTGGGCTGGAATATACCACCACTACCAAAAAAATTCAAAGGAAACTTGAACACTTTGGTGAAAAAAAACGAAGCCAAAGCCTAAATGGACATTCAAAGCAAGACGTGAGACTCTGGTGACAATGAAGAAAAGGCATCCTCACCTAGTAAAGACCTTCCTTTTTCAGGGGCTGTATAAAAAGATAACTCTATTGAAAGTGATGTTGTGGTTGTCACAATGGAGAAAGCAGCTGGAGGGGGGACGCCTATATGAGTACAAAATACTAAAAGTCAATGGAACAACAAAAGCATGGAAGTACGACAAGACTAAACACACATCAGAGGATGAGATACAAAACAAGCTGGTGCTGCCACTCTCACAGCCCTAAACTTCGTATTAAATTCTCTGGTGACAGTATTTGAGCAGTTGAAATCTGAGGCACAATTGCAAGCCGGAACCTTGTTGAAGCGGACCAGAGAAACGACTAGCATAAAATCAACAATAGTGGGGCCGACCTCAACAATCAATGCAGTTGTGACACCATCTTTGAAAGAGCAGAGAGTGGAGTTAGCAAAACAAGGCCTGGACATATCAGCAATCAATAGGGCCCTCACATAGAACAAAGAAGAAGAAGATAGGCAAAATTGCTTACTTCTAGAAATCTTGAAGACAATAAAAATTGGGGCCTTAGAAGCCCCCAAAGGAGATGGAAACGTTAACTATTTTGATGACACCCACCTCTCAGTCTGTTCCAGAAGAATTTAGAAGGCTTGCGCAGGTTTTGGAAGAAGAAGAGGTTGGAGTAACTGAGCCCCAAACTACTAAGCAAGGGGATTTCTTAAACAAGCAGGAAGAATAGTCCTCAGAGTGGACAGAAGCCGGCAGACAGCTCTCAAAGGGGAGAATGAAAGCCAAGAAAAAAAAGAGGTCCAAATAATAAGTACAACTGCATTTTCAGTTACCCTAGAAAACATCAAAAGAAAGGTCCATGAGACAAGCAAAAGGGGAAAAGCACGAAAAGTGGTGAGAAAATAAAAAATAAAGAGAATGTAATCATAATACAGGAAGTCATTCAAGAAGAGGAGCAGAGCAATAAAAGGTTGGATACAGGTAATGAGAAGTCAAAACGTACGACAAAAGAAAAGTGGGAAGATCAGGGTGGGTGCAGAAGAAAAAAGAAAAGTGGGAATAAAAGACAGACTTGGTTCACAAAAAGGGAGATTCGAATTATACAAAGAAAAACTGTGCAAATGTAGGTCTGCAGACAGACCCACCACCAGGAATCCAAATAGAAGATATGCAGAACATGGGTCCAGAGAGAGTCCCCCAAGTTCGCCAGCGAAAACAGAAGACAAAAGAGGGAAGATTACCATATAAAGCTGTCCATCACTAAAGGGACCCCCGTGGGCTCCAATATTTTTGGGGAACGGGAGTACATGTTTTCCCAAAAATAAATGCTGCTGCCACAATGGAACCAACTAGGAAAATTGCACCGATCTTTCTCCAACGAGCACCACATGCTAATAAAATTGTGCCACTGATGATTGAAACCAAAAATGGACAAGGTAAAACAAAAGAAATAGAGGGCGATCACAAAGAACAAGATGAAGTTTTTCCAAGGAAGGCTTCCTCTGAAGAGAACCCCCAGCCTCAGCCTTCGGTGGGTGACTTGGAAGATCAGGAATATTCAGTTCCAAAATTATGGCTTAAGGCAACAAGTAAAATCCCACAACATACCTCACTTTGCAGGGGGGCTATACTGGGCTATTTCAATAAGGTATAAAATCTTTCTTTTTGGCTCAGGAGAAATGGAATATGTAAAGATCCCGAGTAAAGCAACCCAAAAGTGGAAGAGGTGGGATTTACGTCATTAAAAGCAATACAAAACAATAAAGAACTAGAAAAAGTCAATTTGCAGATTTTTGAAAAACTACCGGAAGAAGTGAAAAGTGAAACAAAGTGAGCTCTTTTTCTGAAGGGCTGAATTTAAGAGCTGAGGGTTTCCCAAAGCAGAAGGCATGCATGAACCCACAAGGGAATATTGGGGACCCAAAAGCTAGCATGTTAGTTGCACTTCCCAAGATCCTCACACAGGTACTCCAGAAATTAGGCTTGGGGCAACAGAACCTTTAGGCATGGTGAATTGAATATTACAAGCTGGAATACCTGCGGCCCAAATTCTTTTACAGCAAGTTTTAAGAAAAAAGCTCTTTTTCATAACTCCGATGTCATCCTGCTTCAAGAGACTTGGCATACGCACCCAATAGAAATAGAAGGATTTACTATATTTACAATACCAGCATGCCAAAAAGCAAAGGGTCGACCTTCAGGAGGGCTACTACTTGGGGTTAATAATTTGCTAAGCAAAGATGTTATACTTTTACATAGTGAAAAGGAGGGTATCCTTGCATGTAAAGTAGGAGAACACACAGCAGAGGGATATTCGCAGCTTGTAATAGTGAATTTATACTGGAATCAAGTACAAATCTATCTTCAAAATTTTCACCAGTTGCTATCTACGATGTTGGAAAAGATTGTACTATCTCAAGGTGAGGCTAGTGGGATTTTAGGAGGAGACTTGAATGCCGAATGCATAACTACACAGAACAACAATAAAAATCTAAATTGGGCAACAAAAATCAAAGACAGGAAGGCAATGAGTAAATTACCTGAAGTCATGGCGATTCAACATGCTAAATGGCTCTGTACACGGTGACAACCCATTAAGACCTACCTGGTTTCGAGGTAATTCCTTCTCTACATTGGACTATTTGTCTCTGAAGATATTCAATCAAAGGAAATATCGATGGAGATTATGTGGGGAAAAGTGAGTTATCATGCTCGCATTAAAATAAACATTTCAGATTTCAAGAAAATACAACTGAAAAAGTATTCTCAGGATCTAGCCCTGAGAAATGATAAAGTGACTCTAGTAAAATATAAGAGAGGGGAAGAAACTAAACGACAAGCTGAATCATATCTCCCCAAAAGAACAAAAAGAAAATTGCAAACCCGAATGCTTTAAGACATTTATTTGGTCCGTGCATCCGCCAAATGCAGGGGTTCTACGGCAGGTAACTCATCATCAACATTCATTCGATGAAGAAACTTGGATACAGAAAAAGACCTTAAGGAGAGAAAGCAGAAGACTAAAAAAAGAATTATAATAGACCAAACAAAATTACGAGGAGAGCTAGAAAAGCTCAGAAGTAGTTATAAGCAAGGTCACAAGCAAGAAAAATTCTGCGACACCGATAAGATAATGAGCGGATGCTCTCAGCCCTATGTGAAAAAAGCACTCGTAATTATTAGTCAATTATAAATAACTCAGGAAAGAAATCAATTACTAATAGCATTCAATGTAATCTAGTGTCTGAAAAGCTGGACAAAAAACTTTAAAAACACATGCGAGTTCGAGGGAGGAGAGAAGAAAATTGCGCAATGGGAACTCAAATTTGATATAACATTAATAGAAGAGCTCATCCTGAATGCCTCATCTTCGAAGGCGGCGGTCCCAAACGGGCTAACCTACTAGGTCTTAAAAAATAATGCTAAAACATGGGCAAATCTTCTCTTCAACCTCTAATGAAATACTAGAGACACAGATTTCCATCTTCCTGGAAACAAGCATTTGTTATTCCATTCTATAAGGCGATCGGTTGCAACCCGAGAACTATAGGCCAATCGCCCTCCAGGACATTAAAAGCAAAATATTTATGAGAATTCTTCTGATAGAGCTAGAGGACTGGGTAAAGAGAACAAATATCTTATCTAAATTTCAAACAGGGTTCAGACGTGGTATGTCCACGACATTAAATTGCTTGGTCTTGAATCTTTTAGTAGACCACTATGAAGAGTATGGAGAGGGCCTGGTATATGGAGCCTGGATAGATTTCTCCAGGGCTTTTGATCTAGTGATAAGAGAGGAACTGTGGGCTAAATTGAGAGACTGGGGACTACTGAGAAGGTTTTTTATTTTTAAAACAATTTGTATTGGTTTTTTTCAACAAACAAATTTCAAATCAACATTCCCGACCGTTCGGTTGCAAGCTTTACATCATGTGTTTACGTTACTTTGTTACCGTCTTCACCCTCCCCTCCTTAGTTCAAGCTTATTTCCATTTTCTCTAGTTATCCTGTTTCCCGTTCCAGGCTCCCAGCCGTGTCATATACGCTTAGGCTGGAGTGGGTGGGTCCCAACAGTGCTACCACCAGTTGTCGCCAGGCTACCAGAGGTCCCACTTCCTGTTCCTCCCCTCTGCTGGTTGCTTCATACCAAACCATGGTTTCTGCCTCGGCCAATTTGAGGAGGTCCTTCCACCATACTCCTATTCTTGGTCTATGGCCTGATTTCCAACTCATGGCTATTCTGCTTTTGGCCAGGATGTAGGCCAGGTCCCTAAGCTTGCTCACATGCCTCAGGTTTCGTGGTCTAGTGAATTCTCCCAGCATGCATGCCCATATGGACTCAACCTCCAGTTTTACCCCCCCTCCAAGTTAGTAGTTGGTTGACCCCCCCACCCCTGAATTTTTCCTCCTCCGGGCATGCCCAGAACATGTGGATCATCCCCGCATTCACCTCCCCGCACCTGGGGCATGTCTGTACACTCGTGTTCTCAAATCTAGCAATCATCTGGGGGGTCATATATGCCCTATGGGTTATGTATAATTGGATCTGCTGTAGTTTAGCGTTCCTGGACAACTCTTTGTGGTACCTCTGTGCCATTTCCCATTGTCCATCTTGCATAGGTGTCCCAGCTTCCTCCTCTCAATCCAGTCTCAACTGAGTCAAGTCCTTACCCACTATAGACATCAACAGTTCGTAGATCCGGGAGATCTCATGCCCTCCTTCCGAGATATCATTTTGTTTTCCACTGCCATTTCAGGCTGCTCTGCTAGCGCTATTTCTGACCACGTTTCCTTCACTCTTTTAACCACTCTGGTGTAAGCAATATATTGCCCCGGGTGTAACCCAGTTTCATCGACTATTGTTTGAAATTCCAGTGCCTTCTCCTCCTGCCATATGTTCCCCGGGGTTGCCAGGCCTACCTGTTCCCAGTATCTGTGGATCCCCTTACGTAATTGTTCATCCACCCCATGTAGAGTCACTAATGGTGCCTGGGGGGGGGGTGCACGGGGTCGGGTTGCCCATGACTCGGCACACTTTGTGCCACGCCTCCCTGCCCAACTGCAATAGTCTGGAGTGCCCTTTTAGCTCCGATTTGGGTAGCCATATTAGTTCTTTCAGGAAATACGGGTGGCATTCATCTCGTAACAGTCTGGATATTGCAGCTGCCCTGCCAGATGGTACACCTTGTAGTTTGGCAGGTTTATTACACCTCAACCCCCCCCCCCCGTCGTATGAGTTTTGCAATTTCCATAAGGTGATTCTATTCCTAGTGTCCTAGTGTTGTGCCACAGGAAGCCCCTGCACAGGCTCTGGAGCTTGGCGAAAAAGCGTTTGGGCGGCATATATGGGATGTTTACAAAGAAATGCAATAGCCTGGGCAAGACCATCATCTTCAGCAACACAGCCCTCCCCACCATAGCCAGGGGGAGCTTTTTGCAGAACCCCATACCGTTTTTGATATTTTCTATTGCTTTTTCAGTGTTATATTTGTGCTTGTTTTCTATTGTATGGTGATGTTGATCCCCCAGATAACGGAACGTGCTGGAATCCCATGCCATTTGGAAGGTCGGTAGGTTTTCCCGTTGGGTTCCTTTGTACCTTCCCAGAGGGAACATGCATGATTTCTTGGGGTTTACCGGTATGCCGGAGAGCGTCGCATAGCGATCCATCACCTCTAGGATGTATTGCAAGTTTTCCTCTGGGTGCTGCAGGTACAGCAACATGTCATCAGCATATAATGATATCAGATGGGGCCCCCGCCCTTAGTGTGCATACCTATTTCATCGTATTGTTCCCTCAGATATATTGCTAGGGGTTCAAGTGCTAGGATATACAACATCGGGGACCACGGTCAACTAAGTCTAGTGCCTCTGCTGAGTTGCCATTTATCTGAGATGACGGCTCCAGTCTTGACCCTGGCCAGAGGGGAGCTACACACAAGGTTCGCCCACCTCAAGTACCCAGGCCCCATCCCATACTCTCATCACTGCCATCAACCAGGGCCATCTCACAGAATCAAAGGCCTTCATCGCATCCAACGAGGCTATTGCGGCTTCCCCTGGGTCGCCTTCCATCTGTTCTATTATATGGTGAAGCCTTCTGTGGTTGTCCGATATATTCCTGCCTGGGACATATCCTGTCTGATCGGGGTGTAGGAGCTTATTTATCACCAGTATGAGTCTATTGGCCATCACCGCTGTAAAAATTTTGCTGTCCTGATTTAGCATGGACAGAGGTCTGTATGACCCACATTCGGTACTTGGCTTGTTGGGTTGGAGTAGCGGAATTATTGTTGCCTCCCTTAGGTATTCCGGCAGGCTTCCCCTTTCAAAGGCCTCATTTAGCATTGCTAATAACGCAGGGGTCACCTCCTGTCTGTATGCTTTGTAAAATTTGCTGGGGAGCCCGTCCGCCCCGGGGGCCTTGCCTTTGGGCAAGTGTTTAATCACCATCTCCAGCTCCTCTGTTGTGATTGGGGCTTCCAGGTTCTCCCCATCTTCTGCGCTCAATTTTGGTAATCCTATAACATCTCCCGAATCTCCTGCTCTGCTTGCTCCCCGGTGTCCTCATATAGGTGCTGATAGGTGAGGAAAGCCTCATTTATGCTGTCACATAGGAGCCCTGTCTCCGCTTTCATCTCTCTGATAGCGGGTCGAGGTGTCTCATTTTTATATAGCCATGCTAGCAATCTCCCTGGTTTATCCCCTCCCGTGTCTTTCGATATACTTTCTGTAATTTAAGTTGCATAACCTGTCCCAGAGCCCGCTGCTTTCTTGTTGTAATTGACTCGTAGTCTCAGCATCCTCTTGAGAGGTATTACCTTTATGTATTATTGTTTCGATCCTCTTTTCAGTCTCTTGCAACTCTCGCGTGGGGGGGGGGGGGGGGGGGGGGGGTTGGTGTCGCCACGTCAGAATCAAAGGGGAGTGGTCTGACAGTATTCTTGCTTTATGTTCCGAGCTCACGTTTTCCCGGATGAGTTCCGGTGTGACAAATATAGTCTAGTCTTGTGTATAGCCCCTGCAAATAAGGTCTATCGTGGGGGTGTTGTTGCCCCCATACGTCCTCCAGCTGAAAGTCTCCCAGCAGGGCCTGTAGGGTTCTAGCCGCGGGGGTGGGTCTGTCTAATTTCGTATCTGATCTATCTATTGTGGGATTCAGCGCACAGTTAGTCACCCTCCCCTCCCCCATATGACGGTGCCTCCCAAATGCGGGCTGATTTTGCTATATAGCGCCTTGAAGTAGGCAACCGTATTCTGTTTAGGGGCATATGTGTTAATGATGCTCAGCTCTCCATTTTCGAGCATCCCTCTCATCCCGTCCTGCTCTTCTGTGGTCTGTAACACCTGGAAGGGCACATGTGGCACTATCCAAGTGAGCATTCCCCTGGCGTATGCCGAATGTTGCCCCCACAGTGGTTCCTCTCCACTTTTTTTTTTTTAAAAACCTCTAGTCTCCATTTAGTAAGATGGGTTTCCTGCAGCAGGGCAATATCTATCCATTGTCTTCTCAGGTACATCATGACCTTGTTTCTCTTCATATAGCTGTTGAGTTCCACGAACATTCCTGGTTACTATTCTGAGGTCCTCCATCTGTAACCAATCCCATCTCCACCCCATTTTGTCCTGCGCCCCCTATATTCATTTGAGTGGGTGTAAGCTCGTTCTCCAACTATGTTCACTACAAACTTCCCAACTCTGCACCCCCACCCTCCCAGTCCCCAACTGTTCCCAATCCCACAACTTCCAACCATCACCCTCCCCTTCCCTCCCTCCAACTCCCCCAAGCTGTTGCCCAGCTCCATAACTGGATCTCAGGCTACCCGCATCTAGCCCTCCTCTCGGTGCTACTGATATTTGGTACTCTGCAAGGGGATGCCGCTCTAGCAGTGTCCCAACTATGCCTCCTATAGAGGGATGGTAGTGCGTTTCCCAGTGCTTCTTCCTGCCCAGCGCTATAAGCGCATGTTATTACCGATCTAGTTGCGCATCTATTTGTTTCTAGTGCCAGTAACTATATTCCAGTCCCAATGTCACATGCAGGCAATACTTCTCTCTTGTATGTCAAGCATGTGCGCCCGTCCCGGCATGGCGAGCCCCTGGCTCACTTCTCAGTCGACTTCTCTTTTTGGGCTTCCGTTCCGGTCAGGCAATTCTTCGAATCTAGCCAGGCCATCACATCCTCGGGTGTTCGAAAAATAACGCTTTGGTCCCATGGAGCACTGTCATTTTTGCTGGGTAAAGTAGCATGTACTTGTAGTTTGCTTTGTGCAACCTTCTTTTTACTGCAGTGTAGTTCATGCGTTGCCTTTGCACCCTGAGAGTGTAGTCAGGGTATGCAGTTATGGAGGCCGATGCCCCGATTATGGTTCCCCCTTTACGGAAGTGCTCTAGAACCTCCTCCCTATCTTTGTAATTCAGGATATTGGCTATGATGGGTCTTGGTGGGGCTCCCGGTGATGGTCTCCTGGATAGAGCTCTGTGCGCCCTCAACTGGAAATCCCTGGCTCAGGGCGCCTCCCGGAATCTCCTGTAGTAGCATTTTTTCCACACAGTTTGTTGGATCTGCTCCTTCCTCTCCTTCAGGGAGTCCTATGATGCGTACGTTGTTCCGTCGGGCCCGTCCCTCCGCCCCCTCGGCTCTGTCTTCAAGGTTGCACATCTGCTGTTGTAGCAAATGGATGTCATTCTTATTGGTCGTGCTGGTGGTTGTATTGGTTTTCAATTCCTTCTCAAGTGTCTATGTGCGCTCCGCCAATGCTCGCACATCTTGCCGCAGTAGATTGACATCTATGCTTACTGCATCTATTTTAGTTTCTAGTGCTGTTCTCAGGTCCGTGATGGCGGTGTTCATTTTACTCTCCCATACTCCTTTCAGCTCGGAGATAGCGTCTAGTATTTGCTGGTTGCAGGCTGTTAATTTTCTTGTGTATCCTGCCCCTTTCCACTGGCCCCCGGTATGTGGACTGCTTCCCCTTGCTTTTGGGCTGTTTGGATGCCATCTTCAATTTGGCCACCTCCAGGTAATGGGGATTATAATGGGGCTGCAGGCCTCACTCGAATAGGCCTCTATGTGTGAGTGATCTGCCTTTTTGGTCTCATCAACTACAGCACTCGCCGCTTCCCTTGCGGCGTGCTGTAGGCCTTCCTACTCTTCGGCACACTGGCTGGAAGATCTGTGGCTGCCTTTCAGTGTGCGCTCCGGTCGACTCCGCCTCGTGTCCACGAGTCCCTCTCAATGAGCCCACCTGTTCCCTGGCTTGTCCAGCCACACCCCCTTCAGGCTCTTCTCTCACACTTTCCCATGGTCCCAGTATGTGTGCAGAGACCATGTGTGCGTGTACTGTTCATTAGTGGCCCTGCCAGTGCCCTGTTGTGGTCCCCTTCTCTGTGCCCGTGTCCAGGCGACGTCTCGTTTGTGTTCGCAGGTGCCTCTTGTGGGGCCCACCTATTCTCTGGTTCAGCTGGCCACAACTCCTTCAAGCTCTTATGACTCTTCTCATGGTCCCAGTATACATACAGGGGCTTGTGTGTGCTTCCTTCGTTGGTGGCCCACCTGTGTTCTGCTGCGCCCCCCCCCCCCCTGCACTCTTGTAAAGTGGCTTATGTATTTATGGCATTTCCTCTGGCCTGCCCAACGTATGCCCTGCTGTTGCCTGGGGGGACACGTTTGCGATATCTGCAGTTCGTGCAGTGCCACAATGTAACTTTCGGCTCACCTCATGCGCTAGTTACATTAGTCCTTGTTTACAAGCATGTCACTGCCGTCTCCTCCACAACGGGTGAGCCCCTCCAGTTCGCCGCGGGTCTCGCGCTACGGGCCGACTTCAATATGGTATCAGCCCGCAACACAGCCCCCGCCCCGATTTTGATTGCGGCACCTCCGGGGCAGAGCTCACGGGCGCACGCCAAGGCTCCTCGCCAGGTCGCGCTCCCCAGTCCACTTCCGCTCATTCCTCTTGCCACATATGTCTCCCGATCCAGGGCCATGGCACACTGCCTTATTACCGCATCCATATGGGTTCACTGTGGATGGGCTGCAGCTTGACTCCGGCTCACTCTTCAACTGACCTCGTCGCTCCGCCTCGGGTTTCCTTTGTCCTAAGCTGCCATTTTTTGTATCCCACGGCAAAGGGTCGCAGAACTTCAGATGTGCATGGTCGGCTTCCAGCTCCTCGGGTGTCCGTGGGCTTGCATGCGCTGCATGCACGATGCATTCATACATCCATTGATATTGCTTAAAGCTTCCCTGCTAGAATCCATATAGACTTAATTCCAGGATAGGGGCCGGATCTGCAGGAGCACTCGGGAGATGCAACCTCCTACGTGGCTATAAGATATCTTGTTTTCCATATGACCCTGAAACATTTATTGTTATACTTAGAAGGAATACCCAACACATATGGAATTATTTCCCAATTAGGACATCTTTTAGAAACTGGGGTGACTTTATAGCCACTTTGATCTTTGGATTTACCACAAAGCATTTTTGTGTTCACACAAGTGTGTATATTTACTGTGCTAACGAAATAACTTTAGAGATTGTATATTGAATATACAGTGTTTTTTTTATCATTTTATTGTATATGTCATATCTTTCACTCGTCATTTGAAGTCATTGTTAATTGTTACTCTTCTCATGTATGTCGCAATTCGTAAACATAGTATTTTAAATGTTTTTTTCTTTTCTGCACTGTATGTATTCATGCAACTAGCAAATAAACTATTGCTTTCTAATTTTTGCATATTTCTAACACAGTGAGCGTCGAGTATTTACAGACTCTTTGTTTGGATCTCCTACTTAGGAGACCATACCTTTGAAAAAACGTGGACAGGCCCTAAATTTTGCATCTGTCCATATAAACAAATTACTTGAAGCATTTATCACCAGTAAGGGTACATTCATTTGTTTACATGCAATCCTTTGTGGCTCAGTACCCTTTCTGAATTGAGCCCTACCCTATTACCCTTCGGGGTTATGTTAGCAACCTCCTACATGGCCATGTAGCCATGCCCCCAGACTACCGAGAAGGTTGTCAATATTAATTGAATTACACAAAGATACTTCATTGATGGTAAGATTAGACAAGGCTGGTCATCTTACTAATTCAATTAATGTTGAGCAAGCCGTGAGACAAGGGTGCCTGGGTGCGCCATTTTTCTTTAATTTGTATTTGTCAGACCTGGGGGCCTTTTTGCAATCCTGGACAATGGAGAGCTCAAAACTAAATTGAACCAAGGTTTTTTGGCTCGCCTATGTCGATGACATGGTCTTGATTACAGGACACCATTAGGGATGCAACGCTTATTGAATGGTTTAAATGCATACACTAAAATGAATGGTCTTCAAGTCAATCCAAAAAAGTCCAAAATTCTAGTGTTGAAACACCCAAAAAAGCATATTAATTATGGAAAATGGTTTTTTGAAGATCAGGCAATCGAGATAACAGAAGAACTAGTCTACTTGGGTTACACAGTGCATTCTTTTCCATCAGCCAGTAAAGCAGAAGCAGAAATAAGGTTAAAGGTCGAGAAAGCGGTGCCACAGATGAAAATAATTCTTCAGGAACTGTGTAAATTCTCAATCATGCCGCTATTAAAGTTTTACATTGCAAAAATAATTCCAGTGATACTATATGGACTGGAGGCCAAACCAACTCTCTGGGATATAGACTGGCAAAAAGACGAAGGTCAGTGACAGGAAAGATCACTAGGCCTACCCAACTGCCTTCCTATGTACGTCTTAAGGTTTGAACTTGGACTAAAATCACTGCAGCAACAAGTGGGTTGGAGATTGCTTACAGTGTATAGGCTGATAGTAACCCCACAAAAAAAAAAATAAATAAATAAATAAATCGCTTTGAGGATATAAAGACGCAGCTTCAAAACGGACAGGTCAAAGATAATTCATCAGTTGGAAGTTAGAGTTGTAAGAATTCTGACAGAGGCAGACTCTTGGCCAGAAACTTTGAAAGTCAATCATCTGAAAGCGAAGAAAGAAACTAAACAATAGATTGGATTAGGAGAGGAGTGGAAATGCAGCGCTGAGAACCAAAAAATAGCTTTTTAACTCTGGATAAAAAAATGGGAGAGCTACCAAAGTATCTACAAAAGCATCCACTAGGGAATCACAAAACATACTCCGTAGGGCACGCCTAAATCTAATCCACACAGGAGAAATTTTAAACAGAGGACAAAATCCCAGCACCATCACTCTGTGCAATTCGTGTGCGGACTCCAACAAGCAAAATTTGTAGCATTTACTTTGAGACTGAAGGGACTTGGGATATTAGAACAATTTATTTTTATAAGTTTGTAGACAAAATGGAATATCTATTATCGGAAAGTTTCTGGAACCTCTTGATATCAGGGTTTAAAACTGCCCTAACAATTGCGGTGGGACAGGTCTTAACGAAGATTGGTCTGCTATCTACGGAAGCTTGGCAGAATGAAGACAGTAGCACTAAACAAATTCAGGAGTAGAGTGTGGGGCAGTGCTCGATTGTCTTTATGTACTTTTTGTTCGAGGCTCTGTAAGTATGTCTTCAGTAGAACTTTCTTCTCAAAGGAGTGAAAAAGTGATTGTGTTTATTGCGTAGGTTATATTTTAATGATTGGTAAAACATTTTTTGTAAAGGTCAAATTTGATTAAAACAAATAAAAAAAATAAAAAAGAATAGCAGAGTGGTATGCATCTGACTATCCATCTGGAAATGGCGCCCTTCGATATGTAATCGCCTTCTCTACCAGGCACTATGGAAACAAAGATTTGGTCTGTTTTCCTTGGGGGGTTTGTTCTCATAGTACAAGACTGCCCTCTGTACATCAAGTGTATGGAGGCTTCTGCTGAGTTTGAAGGATTCTGAAAGAAGGTGGTGAGTTCTATGTACTGGTTTACATAGAACTTTGAAATGAACTTGGGTGAAAACCTAGGATGTGTTCGGAGGACAACCTTGTCCTTGTGTATGATGAAAAAGGGGTCTTGTACTGATGAAGCCTGTAGCTCACTGACTCGTTATATGGAGGTGATAGCTACCAGGAATGCATTTTTATAGTGAAGGTGCTTTAGGCTGGCCTTGTGCATAGGCTCAAAGGGTGGCCCCATGAGCTTTGAAAGCTTTGAGAGCGCGACATTGAGATCCCAACACGGGGGAGGTTTGGAAATTGGGCTTCTAGCCTCGTTACCCCTTCCATGAATGCCTTTATGACAGGAACTTTCCACCAGGACAACTTGTTTTGTAAAGTGGTGTAAGCAGATAGGGCCCCCAGATGTACCTTTAAGGAATTGAATACTAGGCCGCAGTCTAGTAATTTAAGCATGTAGTATATAGAATGTTAGCTGGAGAACATTTTCTGAAGCGTAAGCACATTGTGGGCTTTCTGTCGCTGTCTGTGGGCTTTCTGGTGGAGGTAGTGTGCCCCACCCAACCGGCGAGTGAGGAGTTTGTGATTAGGACCACTCGGACTGGAGGAGCGCGAAAATGTTTTCCTTTTAACAGGTTGTCCTTGGACCACCAGTGAAGAGCCTGAACCAGTGTTAGCGAAACAACCACTAGATCGTCACACTGTCCGCTTGCCTAAGACCACTGTTCTCTAACCATTCCAGCATTGGACGCATGCAGAGGCGCTCGTGGGGAACTAAAACGCAAGAGGGCATCATCCCTAGCAAGCGCATTGCTTTGCGTACCGTTATCTGGCGATTTACCTTGTATTGAGGTACCTGTACCAGCATATTTCGTACTCGCTCGCTTGAGGAAAAGGCTAGCTCCTCTGAGTCTACAATAGTCCCCAAAATTGTTTTGTTTGGTTAGGGATAAGACTTGATTTTTTTTCTCATTGATGGAGAAACCCAGATTGAAGCGGTCTACAATCTTTTGCGTATTTAGTCTGCAAATTTGAGGAGATTCCCCGGTGATCAGCCAGTCATTCAGATAAGGGTATACTGGGATGGACTTTCTGTGCAGGTGTGCTGCCACTACTGCAAACACTTTGGTGAATGCTCTTGGTGCTGAGGCGATGACCAATGGGAGTACTTTGAACTGGTAGTGTACTCCAGCCATTTTGAAACAGGTATTTTCTGTGCACAGGGTGCATTGAAATATGAAAGTATGCATCTTTCATGTCCAATCTAGCAATGTAGTCCCCGCGTTTCAGGAGTGGAATCACCTCCTGAAGCGTGATCATGCAAACCTTCTGTGGTTTGACATGCTTATTTGCGGGGCACAGGTCTAATACTAGGCGCATGGTAAGGTCTTTTTTGGGAACAAGGAAGTAGGTTGAACAGATATCCTGGTTTACTCGGTTCGCCGGGATGATTTCTATTGCACCCTTCTCAAGCAACGCCTTTATCTCCTCCAGCAGTATGGCTGTTTCTTCTGCTGTTAGTTTCCTCTCTCTTGGCAGGTAATAAGGTGGTTTCTGAATCAAATCGATGCAGTACTTGCCTGCTGCAGTGGACAAAACCCATTTGTCTGATGTTATCCCCTCCCATGCGTGGGTGGAATTCAGAGATTCGCCCTCCTACTGGAGATGCATGTGAGGGGACCTGAAGCAGTGTGTCATTGTTTGGGAGGGGCTGAGCATCTCCCAGGTGAGTGTCTACCTCTGCCTCTGCCTCCTTTATTCCCTCTTTGAAAGGCAACTGAGGAACCCTGGGCTTGAGACTGGTTCCAAGATGAGGATTGTCCTCCCCGAGAGTAGTTTGAGGAGCGTTGTCCGCTCCGTCCTCGAAATAATTTTGAATTTGGGGAACCCCATTTGGAAGAAGGTTGGTCAGTTCCCCAGGGGACTTTAGAGTGTTGTACTCGTCCTTGGCACTCTTTAAGGCACCCTCTACAGCCATACCGAATAGGACGTTTGTTCTATTGGCATATTCAGGGGGTAGCTTGGGTCTCCAGCTTAAACTCTGACTGCCTAAACCAGGCATGCCGCTTAATAAGGGTCCCTTCAGCTAAGATGTGTCCCGTGTTGTCAGCCGCATCAAGATTGTTTTTCAGGATGCAATTCAAGACTTGCATGCCTTCTGAAACCGTGTTAAGTAGTTGGGTCTTAAATGGTTCTGGGACGGCCTGTAGTTCAAGTTCACCCCATTTGTGGCAACCATAACTTGGCAATTCTTGTTTGGTACGCTGCAGAGGAAACTACCTTTCTTCCAAATGTATACATCTTTTTACTCTCCTTATCTGGCAGGGCCACTGCCAACACTAGTAGAATGCATGCTCTCTTTCAGTTGGTAGTAACTGGTCCCACCCAATGTACAGGGGGTGGGGGTGGGAGTCAGTGTGTTGCGGCCTGAATACCTTTTACATTCTAGGATTGACCGGTCTACTAAGGCTGGGTGTTAATAGGGATGGTTGAATCTGTCTCTTTATTGATTGCAAAGGAGGTATGAATTGCGTGGCTGCCTTTTTGTCCCCCAGGATGTTTTCCACAAAGTCATTATTGGCTTGCGTTTCCTCAGTGTCAATATTGAAATGTTGCGCCACCTTCAGTAACAGTTTGTTATACTGCAGATGGTTGTCAACTGGTGTGTCTGCAACAGGCTGGTCCTGATGGTCGGGGGATTGTACTACATAAATGTCATCATAGTACTGGTCCTGATCCTGGCTATAGAGATGCCCCTGAGAGCCTGCTTAGTCACAAGTGTCTTGCAACCGGGTCTGGATACAGAGCGCAGTTTTGGTGCGACGAGGACAGAGTTCCTAGAGCAGAGGTGCTGTGCCTTAAGGCAGGTTTTCTTGGCAGGGGGTGTCTCTGCTGATGCCCCCGACTGTGAGGCCATTAACTGATCTGGGTGTCTGTCCATAAGGTCCACGAAGTGGGACCTTGTTGAATTGTTCAGGTCTAAACTGACATTCTGGTGGGATGCCCGAGATGACAGGGCCCTGGGAAGCGGTGACATCCTTAGTAGGGGTGGATTTTGTGGGAAGGCTGTCCTTGTCGTGCATAGCCCCAGAGAGGGTGACTAAGGGGGCGGAGAACTGTCTGGGTGGCCTCAGGAGTAAACGGAATTGAAATTGTGCCTTTTCTGCGACCTTGCCATTAGGACAGATGCGCCAACATGTTTTTGAATTAGCGCTTGTATTTTCGGTGCTTTTTTTAGGAGACGCCGAGATGCCTTTCGACGCCTGTTCTTCGGTGCGCAAAAGAAGGTATTTTTTCATATACAGTGTCCAAACCGACCTTTTCTTTTGGTTTTCGGGAGCCGGCGATAGGCGAAAGGGAGTGCGACAGCACAGAGGACAGTGAGGAACCTAGGGTTTTATCCCTGGTCACCGAATGGGCCTAGACGCTCGCTGTGATCTTCGAGGGTCGGCAGCAGGGTATGTCTTTAGCGTGTTTATGCTTGTGTGCCATGGCCGCCTGTGTCGTCTCCATCACAGGAACGCAGACTTTTAGCAGTCGGGGGCCTGCACTTGGGGTCCTGACAGATCCCGATCGCTCTCTACGTCAGTCATGATTCCGTAACTGCCCTTGCTGGAGTCTTCCATCACGTCTATGGAAGCATCGGCCTGCATAGCGCAAGCTGCCTAGCGTTTCGTCTGCCGATCTTTTAGGGTTTTCGGCTTGAAAAGATGACAAAATTTACAGTGCTTTTTGGGGTGATCCCTCGGTAGAGGGTGGTTACACACGCGGTGAGTGTCTCTCCACAGAAATAGTTGACGGCAAGAAGGACAACATTTTAAAAGGGGGGTTTGTCCATTATGTATAAACAGGGCAGTTGGGCAAAAAGAGAAGACAGGGGCGGTTAGGATAAACATTCTGTAAAAGGAGTCAGTATAGAGAACCTCCAACCTCGCTCGCTACTGTACTTGGTCGAAGGCCAAAGAGGCCTGTAAGGCTGCGTCTGGGCGACGAAAGATCAGCCTTCGATGCTGTGTTGTTTCGCCAGGAGCCGTCGAATGGATGAGCAGTCGTCTGGCGAGGCAAACAAAGGAAAGGAAGAAATGCTACCAATATAACTTTAGCAAATGAAAGGCATCAGCCTAGAGGGAACTCTGTATTTGCGACAGATTTTGATGTGGAAAAAAAACTATCTGAGGGACCTAGATACGTCAAGGATCTATGGGTACTGTACACATCACACTATGGATAGTATTGCTAATCATGCCCTGCATACGTCAGTTTGAGTTTTGAAAACAAATACTCTGCAATCTAAGCAGATCCACAAGCTCCAGAAATGTAATTACACTTTGTAACGTCTTTTACAGAGATACAGGTACCATACTAACTTCTTTAGAAAGTAAGTACTGGTTATCATTTTCCAGACAGAAGCCGTTTGTCTTAAAGTTCTTCCCTAGTCTGTAGCATGAGTTTTCTCAGAGGTAGAAGAGGGACCATAGTGCTCTAGGAGCCAGCTGTAGGCAGGTCAGTATAGGCTCAGCTGCAGGAAAATCAGAGTTCCAGAGGCCTTCTCTTCACACAAGTAAATATTATTGTCCGAGTTAGTTCAAAGTGCTCAAACTGGACGAAATAGACACTGAAGGAAAACTGGCAGCAGTCATCAACAGGGAAGTCATCCAAAAAATGATTATTCTCAGACTCCCAGGCTCCGGATTTGGCACTTTATACAGGAGCCAGATGAAGGCCTAAGATCGCTGATTGGATTTTATTCACTCTCTCGGTCCAGCACTCGGGTGAGGGGACTTCAGGGATTTCAATCGTGCCTCTGGAGGTCCAGCAGGAGTCCACCAAAGTTTCAGCACGATTCGGACTTCGGAACACCATGCACTGCGCTCAGGCTCGAGGTCCCCTGCTATTGGCGGTATGCAATCCAGCAAGGCCAGAGCACATTGAGGGATGGCTTGTTTTGCACGTCTTCTCAACACTAGTGGATCTCACCAGCCTCTGGTTAGGAGTCGCATTTGGGACCGCCCCCTCAGCCACCCCCCCCCCCACCCCAGGTTGCTTACACTGCAGGCTCTTCAGTAGCAGGAAATGGTTACAGCCGTCGTTTCTTCATCTCCCTCTTCAGATTTGGGTCCAGTGGTCGACTTGTCAGCAGCTTCCAGGATCAGAGTATTAATCAGGTACTACAGCACAACTTCTGCAAATTCTCAGTGCAGTTTACAGAAGGGGCAGTCTGGTTATCCACTCAGGCAAAGTTAAAGACAAAGGGCTGCAGAGTTTTGGGCTCCTCCCTCGCTTCCTGCCTTCTCAGACACTCTGGAGCCTCTCCAGAGAATACAAAGGATTGACGAAGACAAAACTTCAACCAGAGTCTTTCCAACCTAGGGCGACAGAAGAAAACGCAAGAAATAAGCAAACAAGAAATGGCGATAAAAGAGGGAGCCCACCATTCTAGAAATATTAGCCCTCCTGTGCATTACCGTGGCAGATTTGACAGCCTGCGAGTAATAATGACAAAGTCACAATAACATCACTGCCACCAGCCATTCAAGTAAAAGCAATTCTAACAAAACTGTTACCAGGTAAGTAAGCAAGGGGATACATTATATCTCTGTAGCACTGCACACAAGGTGGGTGTGCTGGTTCACTATATAAAAAGTAACGATCCCTTGGGAACAGTAGTTCACCCAAGTACAATAAAGAGAAATTAAAAAGGAAGCCACTGCATTTAAAATGCTGTGTGTTGCATTAGTACTTTAGTCAGTACAAAGTTACAGGAAACTTCAATCACACACTATGGGAAGACATAAAATGGTCACCCATAAAAAAAGAAAAAAAAAGTAAAAGACTAGCTGAGAGGGGGAAAAAAAAGATTCCTCTTCACCAAGGGACAAATAAAAATAATTACCAAGTCCAAGAAAAACGTTCTGGGGTCGACAGGTCAGTAACATTGATATTTATGAAAATCTTCATCAATAGCAAGGACCACAGCATTAGAAAAAAGGGCATAGCAACATTCCGTAAACCGCCGGCATCTTAGAGAGTTGCTTAGCAACTGTAATTATAGGACACAAACTTGACTAAATTGTCACTACGTGGTCTGCTTATGAATTGCAACCTATATGTAGTGCAAACTTGTATTGGGGCGAGACATTTCACAGCACAGAACAAACCGCAACATCTGAAATCCCAAAAAATTAAAAAATTAAATAAAAGAGTAAAGGGCAAGTACAGTAGAACTAAGACTCACTATTGGCTACAAGAGACATTGATTGATGGGAATCAGCAATAACAGATTACTGTGATTGTTTGAAATTTCTGACAAGCACAATACCTGAATTTAGTGAAGCTATATTGACTTTCCTGCAAGTACAATTCAGTTGGACAATCCCAACACCACAAATAAGACAATTGCTTCTGCCATACTCCCACCGATCACATTTCTACCAAGCCCAGGTAAGCCACACGCTCCGTGGAAACGCTTGAAAAGGTAGTTTGCGCTGCCATTTTTGAAGCAGAACGGGGGAAGTCTTTGTTGATGCATTGTCTTGGTAAACCTGAGCAGGATTTGAGGATTTGAGAGAGCCACCTGGAGAATAAGCAGGGAACCTCAATGAATATGAAAAATGCATCGCAAAACTAGACAAACATGAATGCAAGATCAGTATCATATTGGGAATATAGAAATTTGGAAAACGGACGCAAAAGTAAGGAGAATCCGTTAAAGCATTCATCAAACTATGAGGGGTTTAACTTTGGCCAGATGATGGAGGGATCAGTTAATTCTGGAATGTAGAGATGGCAAGATAAGAACAGCTGTGGTCTAAAGGTGACCCGCCTCTGGATGAACCATTACGCATTGCAAAGGAAGTCGAGCATACCAATAAATGTGTTCAAAGACTGGAAAAGAAGGTCTAGCAACATAGGCTGCCCAAAGTAAAAAGTGCCAACGTATAGTATCCCGTACTACACAGTGTTCCTGGTGTCCATGAAGTGGATTCCAGAATGGGAATGAAGAGAATGGAATGGAGAGGCTGAGATTGAGCCGGCGGTTGGAGGAGGAGGCTTCATACACATGCTGTTTCATACCCTTCAATATTTATACAATAACTTAATAAATTAATTATAAAACATAACTCCGTGTCGTGGGATACTTCACTTGGCGATGAGGATCCTCGTTCGGTCTGTCGTATATCAACAGACCAGGGATCAAGGAAACCAGAGCAACCTCATCAGCACAGCAAAATACGTACAGTGACTACGAAGGGCTCCACGTTTGAAAAATAAAAAGGTAAAGGAAAATAGATACATATATACGGATGTAAAGACTTACATGTGTAATCGGGCCACGTTCGCATCTCACGAAAAATAAACTGCGAGCCACTTTAGAGCAAAGGACCCTAGGAAGCGTCATTTAAGTGCATTTTGTGTACAACTAGTGTTTCCAGGGCAACCGCAACAACGATAACGACGGAGACTCTGCTAAAGATGAGCGTAGGTCTGCAACCTGTCAATCAGGCACGCAGAAGTCCAACAGAGCAAATTAATGAGGATTACCAGTGAAGAGTGAGCTCCTCTTCCTCGTCCCAGTTATTTTGTTAAAGAGGAGATTATATGTACATGTCCTCACCAGTCCTTAAAGCCTAGGGGCAACACGTAACACATGAACACTTCAGTGAACATACTGGTGAACATACCGGTGATATAGGAGTATAAATATTGAGCAGCCACTAAACTGACAAGAGATACAGTCAGCACATTCAAATACAGCACAATAGAAATATTGAGTTGAGTGGAGCGGGAGACTACACGTGTATAAGAAACATGTCTATACATAGCGTTCCACCGCCAGGTATGTTCCTGCCGGAAGCAGGTGAACCAATTCTACCGTGGAAGAGGTGGTTGAAGTCATTCGAACACTATGCTACAGTAGTGTGTGGCACGAACTATAATGCAGAAAGAAAAAAGAAAAAAAATCTCTACTGCTACATTGTTTGGGCCGAGCTGGCCAAGAGAAATATGAAGATTTACCAGATCTGCCAACAGAAGGAGGGGACATGAACAAATATGAAAAGTGCATCGCCAAAATGAACAAACACTATGAAAAGAAGTTGAGTACTGTACTGGAGAGATATAGATTTGGTAAAAGTCTGCAAGAAATGGGAGAAAGTGTTGAGCAGTACATTATAGTTTTGAGGAAACTGGCCAAGAACTGTAAATTTGGGCAAGAAAGATTGAGAGATCAATTTATGTTAGAATGTAGCAGTTCCACAATTAGGGAGAAGTTGTGGGCTGAAGATGATCCTCCCCTAGATGTAGTTTTGCGCATTGCCAAAGAAGTGGAACGCATGGACAATTGTGTCAAGACATTAGAAAATAGGGTGAAAGATAGCTCGATAAATGCAAGCTCGACAAAAGCAGAATCAGCTGTCAACATGCTTCAGGCTACATAGACTGATAATGTGAACAGTCACAACAATTCCACGATGAGGAAGACAGATGATAATGCAGAGCACACCCAAGTACAGTGGGGATGTTAGGAGTTGTGGATCCAGACGTGGTTACAGTGGATATAATCGAGGACAATTAATGGGAAGTCGTCTACCCCAAATCGGTCAAAGAGGCAGAGGTAGGATCAGAGTCCGTTTCAAATGCGACAGACCATCACACCGGGCCAATAGTCCCGAATATCCTGCCCTACATATTATATGTAGAAATTGTAATGGGAAAGGTCATCTGGCTAAATGCTGCAGAATAGGAAAGCGCAACATCAATTGGATTGGCAACGAAGGAAGTGATAAAGGAGTGGAATGGGTTTTTGCAATTTGTGACAAAGATAATGAAATAGAACTGGAAAGTCTTAAGACCATGATCATGGTGAATGGTAATCCGATCAGAATGATGACAAATTCTGGAGCAAAATACACACTATTACCAGAAGCAGTATGGAAGAAAATAGGTCCCAAGTGGTTAAATGAAGCCGACATCAATCCCAGTGCCTACGGAGGAGTGAAGATTGATATTATAGGATGGTTTAAGGCTACATTGGGCTTCAAAGATAGAACAGCAATAGGAAAAGTCTATGTTTCAACGAAGGGTGCATCGCCACTACTAAGTTGGACACATCAGGCATGGCTCAAAGTGTGCATAGATGCCAGTGCAGAAGAATCAATATATGCTGTTGAGTCCATGGAAAATGATGCAGAAAAGATAAGGATGGAAGTATTCAGAGATGGTATAGGATGCGTTAAAGGCATTACACATTGCATACAACTTAAAGAAAGTTGCAAACCAGTTGCTCAGAAGTTGAGAAGTGTTCCATTGGCTATGAAAGAAGAGGTTAAAAAGGAACTAAAGAACTTAGAAGAACAAGGGATCATAAAAAAAAAAACTGATGCTGCAGAATGGGTCTCACCACTGGTGATTGTGAGGAAGAGTTCTGGAAAAGTCAGGGAATGCATTGACCTAAGGGAGCTGAACAAATGTATCATTCCAGAGACATATCCCTTACCGAACATCCAAGAACTGCTTTCAACTATGGGATCAGCTAAAGTATTTTCAACATTAGACCTTACTTCTGCCCATCATCAAGTGCAGTTACATAAAGATTCAAGACACCCGACAGCATTTATCACACCGGAGGGATTGCATCAGTATCGAAGGATGGCATTTGAACTCATCTCGGCAGCCTCAGTATTTCAGAAAATTATGCATCGCATATTCAATGGAGATGAAGGTGCGATTCTCTTTCAAGAGGACATACTTATATATACAGATACGGAGCAAGAACACAATAGAAGATTAGAGAAAGTTCTGATAAGTTGTATAAAGTGGGAATGACTCTTAGCAAGGAAAAATCGAAGATTAATAGGAAAGAAATTGAGTACCTGGGTCATGTCATATCTAAGGAGGTCATTGCACCTAGACCTGAATTAACGTCTGCTATAGAAGAGATGGCCACTCCAAACAGAGAACTACCGAGGACATTTTTGGGCATGGCCGAATATTATTCTAATTATGTGAGAACATTTTCAGATCACACAGCAGTGTTGAGACCTCACCAAGTTGAACAGGAAGTTTGAATGGAACGAAGAATGTGAGGAAGAATCCAAGTATATCAAAAATGCTTTAGGAACGGCACCTGCCTTGAAGAACTATGTTCGAGGACGACGCACAATGATCACGACTGATGCAAGCAATTTTGGGTTTGGGGGGCAGAGTTGACACAAGTATATGAAGGAAAGGAACAAATCATAGCATTTGCCTCACGGTTATTAAAAGGAGCAGAGAAAGCATACGCTACCATAGAAAAGGAAGCACTGGCTATTTTGTGGGCAGTTAATACATTTATAAGTTTCATATGGAGAACAAGATTTGAAATCCACACTGACCACAAACCACTAGTGGAAGTATTCATGACCTAAGGATTAGATAAAGTGTCCGGAAGAATAAGGAGATAGGTTTCCAGGATGCAAGAATTTGATCTAGTAATAAAGTATATTCCTGGTGTAAAGAATTATGCTGCAGATTGTCTTTCAAGGATGACAAATCTTCAAGAAGAGGGTGAAGTAGAGTAACAACAAGAAATGATGTGTGCTTCGAGATACAGCTATCTCCAGAGAGGAATGGGCATAAGAGAAAGGATGCAAAAATGAGGTTTGTAATGGAACATATCAATAGATAACCAAACCAAAGTTCAAGAAGCTAAAGGATTTTGGAGTGTCAGGGATGAATTAAGCTGTCAGAATAACTATTTACTAAGAGGAGACAAGTTAATTCCTCCTGTTGGCATCAGAGAGAAGATTATACAGCTGGGACACGAAGGACATCAGGGAATCTCCAAAACAAAGAACAGAATACGAAACACATATTGGTGGCCTGGTTGTGATGTACAAATTGAAAGGAGCGTCAGGAATTGTATCCTTTGCAATAAGTTTGACAAAAATTGTATGGCTGAGAAGTATCCAATGGTAATGACTGATGTACCGGATAGACCATGGAAGAAATCGGGTATAGACATTTTAGGTCCGGTTTGGAGTGAGGGGTATCAGACATTTTGTGTTGTGGTAATTGATATGCTGACAAGGTGGGCAGAGGTCAAGATGTTGTCAAGTGTTACAACCAAGAGTATTTTTTTTTGGAAGAAGTGTGTGGCTGTGAGGGTTATCCGGAGGTGATATTGTCTGAGAATGGTTTGCAATTTAAGTCCAAAAGCGATGGAGGAGTATTTAAGGGAGAAGTCTATCACTCATGTAACCAGTGCTATCACCCACAGACGAATGGTGTTGTTGAGAGATATAACAGGATAATTAAAGAAGCGATTAGATGGGCTTGGACGAATGGTAAGAATTGAAAGGAAGTGTTGAGAATGACTGTCATTGCACATAGGTTTACTCCGCACAGTACGACATGAGTGTCACCTTTTGAGTTGAGTAGAGGCAGAAGAGCCAACACTAAATTGTTTCCAGGGTGGACGAGTGATGTGCTAGGCATGGAAGTGCCGGTAAGTGATGTTGAAGCAAAGATTAGGAATAAATTAATATTAATAAAACATGACAACAGGAGATTTAGAGTTAGTAAGGGTCCATATGTAGGCTGTTGTGTAAGGATGAAATTATCAGAGGCTCTCAGGACGAATGGTAGCAAATGGTCAAAACCCATTAAAGTGATTGAAGTTTTCAAACATGCTGTGAGAACTTGCGATCGAAGAGTGTGGAATAATGGTCGTGTGATGTTTATGTCTAGTGTTGAAAAAGATAAATGGGATGATGATGAGGAAGTAAATGTAGATAAGAATATAATGAGTCAAAAGTTATCCTTATCAAATCAACACATATACCGAGTGTGGTGCTGGCTCCAACATCGCAATTTGGAAGGAGTCATCAGAGACCAGTTCACTTGATGGATTTTGGAGAGTGAGGAAGGTCTTGTGGAAGAAGAGGGATGTGTAGTATCCCGTACTACACACAGTGTTCCTGGTGTCCATGAAGCGCATTCCAGAATGGGAATGCAAAGAATGGAATGGAGAGGCTGAGTGTGAGCCGGCAGTTGGAGAAGGAGGCTTCATACAGATGTCATATCCCCTAATATTTATACAATAAATTAATAAATTAATTATGAAGTGTATTTCTGTGTCGTGGGATATTTCACAACGATACATCTGAAGTGACTGCCGCAGTATCTGTATATTGTAAAATCCAATCCAAACTTGAAGTAATTCCCTCCCAGAGGGTTTAGCTCCCAGAAAGAGATGTTTTCAGTTTGATTCGGTGGTGGGACAGTCCTGCTCTTGAAGTCAGGTGTTCCAAATGCAAAAAGAAAGGACATTTGACTGAATGCATCAGGTTTGGAACAATTCACATGGTGGATGATTGCCATGACCAATCAGAGGAATTAGTCTTTGCCATTGGAGAAGGAGAGGAAGAATTGGACGGTCCGATTGGCATGGTGGGTTGGAATTTAAACGGCAAATGGCTCCTGGAAACATGTTACTAAGAAGGGATCCATTCCACTTTTGAGTTGGCTGCAACAAAAGAAAAAAATCAAATTGAATCCTAATGAGGATGAATGTGTGTTGCAAATCACATCAGATTTGTTTGGTGCAGAATGCCAAAACAATAACACAAAGTAAGGACCGTTCCCCTAGCAATAAGAGAAGGAGTAAAGAAATAATTGCTGAAGTTGGAAGGAGGAATTATCGAAAGAGTAGAATCTTCTCAGTGAGCGTCTCCTTTGGTCGTAGTCGCCAAACCAAATGGGAAATCGAGGCTGTGCACAGAGCTTCATGCTTTGAACAGGAGGTGCAATTCCAGATTGTCATCCCTTTCCCAACATCAAGGAGACTTTCAATGATGAATGGTGCCTGTGCATTCCCATTTTTGTATCCAACATTGACATATCAGCAAATTAAGCTCCATCAGGAATCCAAACAGCTCACAGCTTTTATAACACCGGAAGGTATATTGCAATTTGTACGTATGCCCTCCAGTCTGGTGTCAGCAGCCTCTATTCTTCAGAGATTATTGCATGAGATTTTCAGGAATGAGACTGGTGTGGTTTCAAAGAAGACATTCTAGGTCCGGACTAGCAAACACGAGAGACTTAACAAGGTGATGGGCATGCCGGTGAGGTGAGGTCTAACGTTAAGTAGAGACAAGTGTAAGTTCAACCAAAGTAAAATAGAATCTCTAGGACATACAGTGACAGCCGAATCAGTTAATGTGAAGGAGAAACTTGCCAACATCAAGAATGGTGTGGAGCCAAAAAAACAAGGAATTCTTGCGCTCCTTTCTTGGTATGGCCGAATAGTATTCATGTTTTCATACCAAATTTTGCGGACAAGACAGTGAACATGAGATCATTGTTGAAGAATCACGCTCTCTATAAATGGAATACAGAGTGGGCGGAAGAGTTTAAATCCATTAAGATTGCCTTTGAATACACCTTATCTTAAAGATTTCAAGTTAGGCAGGAAATTGATCATCTCCACTGATGCAAGCAACACCGGATTGGGTGCGGTGTTACGCAAGTGGAGGAAGACAAAGAAATTGTCATAGCATTTGCATCTCGACTGCTTAGGGGAGCCGAAACATACTACTCTACAATTGAGAAGGAATTACTAGCTGTCGAATGGGCGATAGAAACATTCAGGACATTTCTGTGCGGAAGTAACAACTTTATTGTCCGCACGGATCACAAGCCCTTGAGGGAGAGACTGAAGAAAAAAGCATCCAGATGGGAGTATCATCAAGAATAAGAAGATGGGTTGTGGTGCTAAAAGAGTACCAATTAGATGTGGAATATGTTCCCGGGAAGAGGAATATTCCAGCCGATTGTCTGACATGTGTTGTCAACGAAGAAGAAATGAGGATTAGGAGGATTGTGTGATGTGTGTGAAGCAGAAAATGTTGACAAAAGAGAAGTGGGAGAGTGGGATGAATGAAGGCGAGACTCTCTGGAAAGTTAAATATGAATTTGCAAGTGGTGGATTGTTAAAGAAGAAAATGTTGATGGGAACTGTAAGGACGGCGTGGTATCAAAGCAAGACAGACAAGTGATCAGAGTTCAAGATTGTTTATTAAGCTAACCCTAAATCTACGATGGGAGCAAGCTACGACCATCAAAAAATAATGATGATAATGATAATAAAAGTCCTAGTGGAGTCTAGTCAAATAAAAAGGGCCTATACTAAGAAAAACCTATTGCCAGTCCTTACCTCTAAATATAAAGTAGTGTGCGATAAAATTCACAAAGAAAGAAGTGTTCTCAGAAATAGGTCAGGATGTTATAGCCGGGGTCTCCCGTCCCTGCATTTTTAGTACAGGACAAGGCGGGACTCTGGAAGGGCCCGATACATCACAAACAAGCAGAAATTCCTTCCATTTATTTTCACCTAAGACAATTACTCTTCACCCGAGGATCCCCCCCCCCCGGCCATGCTCCGAACCCTTTCACGTCGTCAGCCTCCCGGCTCAGACCAACAACTCACTGTGGATATCCCTCAGTCGGGTTCACGTTTGCCACCACAATGCAGTTCACTTAGCTTTTCAATTCACCACGTGTCAAAGACTTTCGACTGTACAAGGGGTTTTGACTCGGCCCATGTATGACTACCAACATCTCTCGCGGGCCTCCCCTGGGGCCTCTTGGTACTTGCAGTTTTCTCAGTTCAACATATCTTTCAAATGAGCACCCATGCAGCGCTGGACCACTCTAACCCTAATACCTCAGTTGCTCAGACAAGACCTTTGTCTATTATCTTCTTTTCTTTACACAAATGTTGACACTGCAGGGAAGGCCTGGCTAGGTAGCACGCCAAGGAGCCGTGCCTGCCGTGAGCTCAGCGACGGGGCGCCCATTGCAAAAGCATAACTCCAGGAATATGTACCCAATCTTCTGAGGCAGGCTCCACTTAAGCCCCCAAAGCTTGGTGTGTGAACGGAGGGTGGAACCGCAATACACAAAGCAAGGCGCACCGCCCTGGTTGCACGACCAGTGCCGAGGGAAGATGGCGGCCGACGCGCCCAGGCTGGGGGTGCGGTGATCCCGTACTGCAGAGCACCTTTAATGTGAAGTGGCAGGTGCTCCTGCCTGGTTTGCTAACCCGCTAAGCGAGTCAGCCGTCCATGCTGAGCTGGGGCATATGAAGGAACCATCCTGCGCTCCTATCCAGGGCACTTAACAGCTGTGCCTCAGGGCTTAGGAACGTTGCACCTCTAGAGCCTCGCTAGGCATTAAGGTGAGGAGCGGTGGGAGGTGATGCAGCGCTGAACCAGAGTAGAGCACCGGCATAGTGGAGACACCAGGCGCAGCCCGTTGACATCCCGCATTCGCGGACTGCCTGGATGTGCAGTGGCGACGCCAGGGCCGGGGTGCAGTGCGAGACTGATAGTTGGCCCACAAGCTTCTACAGCCGGACCGGGGGAGATACAAATAAATCCAGGGAGCTGACCCCCCCCCCCGCCCCACTCACCCATATCCCTGGAACAGCCTTACATGGGCCCCTACTTGCGCTTCTCTGATCACAGAGATTTTATGAGCATTAAACAGGCCCGAAGGAGGCCGACCCCCACCACCCCTTAGACACGTGCAGTATATTCCCCCCTCCCTTACAGCCAAACACCAGCCTGAAGGGCACTCTGGAGTCAGGGAGAGACCACGCACAGAAGGACAGGATAAGGACCGGTTCTCCTGCACCGGCATCTGACACAGCCCGTTGCCCCTCCAAGATAGTCTCAGACCTCCTCCCCGGCACAGGTAGGGCCTTTGTTGCGACAATGGGCATTTGATAACGGCACTGAAGCCCAGAGGGGAATGCAGTCGCCGGTGCAACCCCTCCTTCAATAGCTCTGGAATCAATTGGCCCTGGTTTACAAAGCACTAGGGGGCGAAAGGGAAGCCGGTGGACAACACAACGTTCTTAACCCTTAAGACTCAGTGAAGCCAGGGATGCAGGTGGTGAGAGCTGAGGTTCACTCGCCCCCGCTGGAGCCAATGCCCTGATCCCACGCTCCCCAGAAGGGATCTCAAGGACATGCTGAAAGCATTAAAGTAGGACATCACGCAGGAAATAAAACAAGAAATAAAAACCTCCAAGGACTCTCAGGCCCGATCAATTGCGGACCGGAATTCTCATCTAGTGGGCCTAGAATCTCACCTAAATGACCTCGAAAACACAGCATGCGAACAGGCACACTACCATGCGGAGCTGGCGAAGAGAGTAGATGGGATCGAGGAACATTTCGAAAACATCTGAGCGAAACAAGCGGATCTAGATAATAGATCAAGAAGGAATAACGTCCGCCTACGAGGGGTTGCACACCATATTTCAGACCAGGATTTGGCAGCATATGTGAGTGCTTTAAGTCATGGCTTGACCTTCCGGATACTGAGGAACTCATTTTAGACAGGATCCAATCAGGTCTACTCCACTGCCCAACAGAGTACTGCCCACTGCTGCCAGATGTTTCTCGAGTACACTTCTACCACCAAAAAGAGGCAATCATGGCCGCAGCCTGTTCGGAGCCAGTGACGTTCCGGGGGTCTCCCTCACTTCATTCCAGGATCCCTCGCTTTCCACCCTGGCTAATCGCCGGCATCTGCAAAAGATTACGTCATAGCTGCAGTAAAAAATAAAATAAAAAACTGCCATTGATGGGGGTTCATTCCCCTGCAAAGTGATCTTTGATTATTGCAATCATCACTACACTATATACACTTATATATGCGCTGCCTGTGCACAATGTTGACCCAGCTCGGCATATTCTTTACTAATTTCGTCGATGACACCCAATTAGTCTTCGAACTCAGTGGAAACTTACATCCATATACAACATCATTAAAGGTTGGATGAAGGCAAATTGGATGTGCCTTAATGGTACCAAAACTGAGCGAATGATTTTTGGATCTCCATATGTTAGAAAAAAACTGAGCTCAGCATATTCCTCATTTAACATCAAAAAGGCACAAATTGCAATATCAGAAAAGGTAAAGACGCTAGGGGTCTACCTACAGGCATCACTGGGAGCAGAGGCTCACACAGCCTATCTGAAAAGAAACTGCCAATACCATCAAAAATTACTTTAAAAAAATAAATAAATAAATCAGACCTTTGCTAAAGCACCACTATAGCTAGAGCAACAATTCTCTCCCGATTGGATTATGCTAACTCCCTACTTCTAGGCGCTAATAAATGCTTGAAGCAATGCCAAGTGATCCAGAACAACGCCATAAGAGCCATCACAGGCAAATCAAGAAAGGAACACATTACAAATGACAGAAGAGACCTGCACTGGTTGGCCATTGAGGAGAGAATTCTCCATCAATCTCTTACACTGGTCCATCGACGCTTGTATGGTAAAGCCCCCACATACCTTAAAAAGCAATTTAAATGGCACGAGCCAAGCCGTAATCTAAGATCAACTAATAAAGGACTCCTTCAAATAATACCAGCAAAAAAGGTAAAAGGGACTAGGCAGGGCCTTCAGGTAAAGGGTCTAGGCAGGGCCTTCACAAGCATAAGTGTCCTAAAATGGAACGAACGGCCTGTGACTTTGAGGCTGGTTAAACTATCTATGCTTCAGAAAACAACTTAAGACCCTCTTGTTTAAATAACACCCTGCTAGGCACCTATATACCTACGCCTTAAGCCTGATCTAACCTACATGTGTTCTACCACTGTCCCGTCCTCTGGATCCTTTTGTCCTGTCTCTATGGAACGTACCCTGATGCCCACGGTTGCAGCGCTATATAAATAAATAAAAATACACTATCAGCTCAGAAAGAGGCAGCTAAAGAACTTATGGAAGAAGAGAACAATACCAGCTGTTCAGAAGTCAGGGAGCCAGATGATCTCCAGAGATAAGATGAGGAGTCCCAGGGTGTGACATACTTCAGCATCTCAGCCAGCGACAGAGGACTGAACCAGAATCCCTGCGACCCCCAGATTGAGCCTCTTATCAACTGTTCCCTAGGAGCAATGGTTTCAAAATTGAGTGGGTAATTGAGAGGGTAATTGCCTTTGTTGGTTCTGCCGGAAGCTTACCTAGTATTGGGCCCTATGGCCCTGGCAGGGATCATTAACCTAGGGGATCTTGTACCCTTTGCTTTCTTTGTTAATACATGAAGATGTGGGATCCGGCGCCCTATGTGCATAACGGCCGCTACTGTTGACATCAAGTCATTGTTGAAAAGGTTTCCGCAAGTTCCTAAATGCCTAAGTATTTTATTTATGTTTAAATTTGGTAGTCCTGATTTTGTACTGTAACACACTGCCTGGGAGAATGAATTCATCAACAAGCGGGCCTCTTGGCCACCCCTGCAGGGGAAATCAGCCATTCAGCGCATCATAGGCTTGCCCGATTACGCTCAGGATGACGACTCCCGATGATGTGTCTCCCCCTGAACATTCAGGGAATAAATGCTCCAGAAAAACGCAAGGCACTCTTCCATAGAATGTCAACCCTCGACTGCTTGCACCGGTTTCTCCAGGAGACTCACCTCCTGTCTGCAGATGAACCCCACCTCAATAATACCTTTCACCCTACTATATTTTGTGCCTCCAGTGGCTCAAAGAGGCAGAAAGTCGCCATCCTGGTACATAAAGGTACCCAGCTGAAAATGTTGAAAACCCTGCAGGACGGGGAGTGAAGATATATCCTGGTAGTTGGCCTATTATATGGACGGAAAGTGACCCTGGCATCGATTTACAGCCCCAATACCCACCAGGAAGCATTTTACACAACTCTCTCAAAAGACGATGAGGGGGTTCACTGAAGGGGACATCATTATGGCCGGGGACTTCAATGCAGTGATTAATCCTCCGGTCGACAAGTCTCTACCACCGATGGCTCATGACAAGAAAAACTTCATAGCCCTCACCACGCCACTATGCAAACACTCACTGAGGCATGGCGCTTTTTCCACCCGGATGAGCGCGACTGCACCTTTTTCTCAGCAGCCAATAAGGGATTCTCTAGGCTGGATATGTTCCTCCTCTCCAACACCCTAATCCCACAAGTAGTTAATATTGAGATTCTCCCAAAAGCCTCAACAGATCATGCCCCCGTAATGCTTGTGATGGCCCCACCCCTCCCAGACTCCCAACACAAACCCCTATGGTGCACAAATGATTTTCTATTGGGGAACCCCTTGGTTCGCTCCCACATCTCTGAAGCAATCAAGCTCTACTTTTCTGAAAAGTAGACACTGGTGATGTGGGAGTCGACACCTTGTGGGACGCCAGGAAGGCTGTTATTCGGGGGTGTATCATAAATCTATCAGCGGCACGGGAGAACAAGGAAGTTATTCCAGTCTTACCAGAAGGAGTAGCTCCGGGGTAAAGATAACGCGCACAGGGAGAAGGGGTCCTGGCGCTCACTTTGGGACTTGCGTGTAGCGCGGAAAGACCTAGAAGCGCATCACATGGGTTGCGCAGCACATTCTGTGCTGCTTACAAAATACTTTTACACTAAAGGGAATAAGGCCAACAAACGTAGCAGCAGAACTGAAAAAGAGGGCTAGGTGCAATTATATAGATGCTGTGCGAGACATTAATGGTCAGTGCGTGACTTCAGAAGAGGGCAAGCGCCAAATCATGCAAGACCTTTACCGATGGCACTCGGCCGCACTTCAGGGAGACCTGCAGGCAACTTGCGACTTCATACAAAACTCTCCCAGACCCTACGGGAGCTCTTAGAAGCGCCCATTACCGACCAAGAGGTTCCACTGGCCATTCACTCACTCCCACAGGCAGGGCCCCGGGGCCCGACGGCTTCACTAACAAATTCTATAAAACATTTAACTCTGACCTGGTCCCTCACTTGACCAAACTGTTTAACTCCTTTGTCTCCTCTGGAGCTGTAATGCACACCATGGCGGAATCAGCCACCACGCTACTCTTGAAACCGGGGAAGAACCCAGTGGAGTGTAAATCTTATCGCCCAATAGCTTTGCTCAACACAGACACAAAACTCTTCAGTAAAATTGTGGCGTGGTGGCTTGGGGAAGTCCTCCCGCTACTAATTAATAAGGACCAGACAGGCTTCATACAAAATCGGTCGGCCCACGATAATACCTGCAGAGTGATTGATCTCATAGCCTTGGCCCCTCAAATTCCAGGAAAGCCATCACTATTGTCCCTGGATGCCCATAGAGCATTCAATAGTATGTCCTGGGGCTATCTGGGAATGGTACTCCAGGGCTTCAGGCTTGGTCCGCACTTCATCAAACTAGTGTTTGCAAACTTTCCAACTACTCTCATTCGGGGCAACTCCCGGAGGTCCTCCTTCATTTCTGTGGGTAGGGGGGGCGGGGGGGGACTAGACAGGGTTGCCCCATTTCTCCCCCAGTATTCGCTTTAGCTATGGAACCCCGAGCCTTTGTCTCCACCCTTGTGTCCAAGGCTTTAGCTATGGGGGAGGGGCGAATGTCATAAACTGGCATTGTACGCAGACAATGTGCTATGGTTTCTAAATGACTCGCTCAACTCACTGCCGGTTCTCATGGATCTGCTAGCTCAGTTTACAGCAGTCTCTGGGTTTGCAATAAACCAGGGGAAATCTATAGGCATGGGACTGACCGGAACACTGGCAGCCCTGGTAACCCTGCAGGCAAGATTCCCATTCCGATGGTCAGACACTGATATCTCCTATCTGAGAGGACACACAACCCCCACCTTCACCGGCCTATTGAAGGCTAATGGCCCAAAGCTATGGAGAGAAGCCAAAAAACTACTTCAAAAAGGAAATCTTGTGGCTAGGCTGAATTTGCACGGTCAAGATGACACTCCTCCCAAAACTGCTGTACATCTTTCAGGCGCTACAGGTGGCCTAGGCTTGCCATCAATTCCACAGTATCACCGAGCTGCTCAAGTAGCGGCAATGCTGGGCGGGGCCAGGGAGGGGGAACCTCCCAAATGGAGACATTGAACAATCCGCGTCTCCCTTCCTACTGGGTCATCTTCCGTTCCTCCCCAAGAAGGCACGGCATCAGCGCAACAGCAAGCTGATTACCACTCTAGCAACGCTTCAGAACTGGAACAAAGCCTGCACTCAGAAGGGTTTTAAATCAGACTTGGGCCCTTTCTCGCTGATTACCCAAAACCGGGCATTCACCCTGGGTCTGCAAGTTGGAGCCTTCCAGCTCTGAAACTCTGGTGAACTCCTGAGATTGCGGGACCTCTACAGTGATTCAGGGCCCCTGACCTTTATCAAGTGCAAGAAGAAGTGCAACCTGCCGGAATGGGAGCGGTTCTGGTATGGCCAATTGCGTCATTGGGTGTCTAACGCAACGGTTCGACAGGCTGGAACCCGCCTCCCAACATGCATAGAAATTAAAGTATTAGACGGGCAAAAACACAGAATATCGGCTTGTTACAAGCGACTGGAAAATGACAACCCAGAAGAAAGGTTCCCTTACATGTCGGTATGGGAAAGGAAATTGAGCCTGGAATTTTCAGGGGAGTCCTGGGCGAGGTTATGGACCAGAGCTCATAAAAGCTTGCGCTGCACTGTGGTGAAGGAAGGGGCGCTCAAGTTGTGCTTCCATTGGCATCTCTCTCTGCAGCGCTGGCACGCAATGCACCCCACCTACTCCGATAGATGCTGGCAGGATGCAGGCAGCTGGGTGACCTGGCTCACATGTGGTGGCATTGCCCCGTAATAGAGTCATTTTGCCTGGAGGTTCGCTCTAAAATAAAATATCAGGCACCCAGCTACCCGTGGATCCGTTGGTCCTATTGCTAGGTGACGCACCGAGCATGGCTCCTTCCCTATGACGGGAGCTAGGGCCGACCTAATCACCCAACTACTGATGGCAGCCTGAATCACCTGTCCACTTTTTTTGAAGGTAGCCGAGGGACCATGCATTACCTATTGGTGGGTGAAAGTGTGGGAATTGATGGGGATGGAGAAACTATCAGAGCCAGCGGTGGAAAGGATGCCTAAATCCTCGCGTATATGGGGGGCCTTTCCTAGAACATGTGGCTGATAAAGATCAAATATTTTTCCAGCCGTTACACTTGAAGCACCTTATCAAGCCATTAACAAAGTCTAAATTCACTGCAGGGGATTGACAGAGCGGTCAAGCCTAGGCACCATGTTGAAGGCATAAGTAACTCACTGTAGTGACTAAAGTACTCTTAGTCCATAGTCCCCTTTTCTCCATACTGTATGGGTGTCCCTCACTAGGGACGGGAGACAGAACCTTTTTCACCAGATTTTCTTCCCCTTTAAATTTAGAGGCGTGCGGGGGCGCAGCCCTGGAAGCATGCGCTCCCCCGCCTCTGCCCACCGGCACCACTCCTCAGTCCCCATTGGCGCGTCAATATTACCATTGACTAATGACCAGTTTTATTAGGGGGGAGGATGGTGAGACGTATGGAGGAAGGTTTATAGTGATTTTTTCAAATGGCATTTTTTTAATGCCATTATTTCGAAAACATTTCCCTGAAATTTTTTTTCGAATGTCTTTAAAAGGGGGGGGGGGGTTTCTCCCCAGCCCCGCCCCCCCCCGTTTTTTTTAAAACCCTTTTTTTTACTTACGAAACAAAAAATAAACTATAAACTAAAAAATAATACATTCGAAAAAAATAAGAATTCGGCAAAATGTTTGACAATTGTATTTCGAAAAAATGTTTGATAAAATAACTGGATACCATGGAGTAAAGGGACTAGGTATACGTTAGTCACTACAGTGAGTAACTTATAATTACTCCTACGTCCTATCCCCTTTCCTCCATACTGTATGGGTGATTACAACTGAATGTAGCCCCAGGGTGGAGAGGTAACAAGTTCCTTAATACTGCCTGCCTGAATGCCGCCTCTGACCTGGAGCCGGCATCCCAAGTAGTGCTTGCAGAAGGGCGAAGGAGTGGCCCAAGTGGCCGCCCTGCTGATGACCCGTCAGAGAACGTACCTCTGGAATAGGACTGCCGTGGCCTTGGCTCGGATAGCATGGGCATACATATTTAACAGAAGTGACCTATGCTGTACCTCATAGGCCTCCTTAATGGCTGCAACATCCACCTTGCTATGGAGGTCTTAGAAGCCCGATATCCTGGCCTTTTCCCACCGAAGGTGACAAAGAGCCTCAGTTTTGCCAAAGCTCTTGGTTCCATCAAGGTAGAATTTCAGAGCGCGCCCCAACATCTAAACAGTGCAGGACCCTCTGAGCACCGTCGTTAAGGTCCGCGAAAAAAAGGTGGGTAGCAAGATCTCCTCAATTAGGTCAAACAAAGACTACTTTAGGTAAGAATGCAGGATGCGTTCCAAGGAGCACCTTGTCCCTATGAAAGGTAGTGGAA
Source organism: Ambystoma mexicanum (assembly GCF_040938575.1). Lineage (NCBI taxonomy): Eukaryota > Metazoa > Chordata > Amphibia > Caudata > Ambystomatidae > Ambystoma > Ambystoma mexicanum. Next base: position 648,841,354 of record NC_090923.1, read on the forward strand.
GGCTCGGAAGCCACAAGAGCTTGGATCTCGCTGACCGGTGTGCAGATTAAGTTCCAAGAGGGCTGCCTTAATGGTGACCATCCGATGGTCGGGTACAGCATTGGCTCAAAAGGTTTATGCACCAAGGCACCCAACACTATGTTGAGGTCCCACACGGGGTGTGGCTTCTTGATGGGTGGGTAGAGCCTGGTGAGGCCCGCCAAATGCCTTTCAACCACTGGGGTGGAGGAAGGGAAAGGTTCCTTTTCCGAGTTCCGGTAGGCTCCATTGGCCACCAGTTAAGTGCAGCAGGTGTCTATTTGCACCCCGAGTGGGCGAGGTGTGCAGAGAAGGATAGCACGTTGTCCAGCGTACAAGTGGATCGACCACCTTAGACTCAGCCCAGTGACAATACCTAGACCACTTGCTTTTGTACTGACTCCAATTAGCATCACTCCTACCCCCCCTGCCTGATGTCTCGGTTAGCCTGCGACAGATTGAGATGCTTCAGTGTGAACTGTTCAGGAACCACGCTGCAAGGGCTAACTTGTGGGGAGCGGGGTGGATGACCCTGCCTCCGTGTGGGATAGCAGATGAGCTGGGCCCAATGGAAGGTGAATATGACGCTGGTCCAACAGGCTGAGCAGCTCCGAGAACCACGGTTTCGCCAGCCACCAGGGTGCTATCAGAAAGCACACCCTGATCTTGCAGATCACCCTGTGCACCAGGGGAGTGGGCGGAAAGGCATATGCGTTCATGCTGTTCCACTAACTGAAAGGTGTCACCCAGGGACCCTAGGCCCTGTCCCTACCAGGACACAAACTGAGGGCACTTTCTGTTGTACCAGGTGGCGAAGAGATCCACCTGGGCCTCCCCCCTCCCCCCCCCCCCCCATCGGCTGAAGATCCCCTGAAGGACTTGATCAGGGAGTTGCCATTCGTAATTATCCGCAACAAACCTGCTGAGTCTGTCCACCTCCAGGGTGGACTCCCCCGGGAGGTGGATTGCCCTCAGGTGAATGTTGTTCTCCAGAGCCACTCCCACATACTGGCTGCCAGACTAAATAGGGGAGGGGACCTGGTGCCACCCTGCTTGTTTATGTAATACATGTTGGTGGAATTGTCCGTTTGAATGAGTATTGTCTTGCCACTGATGAGCGGCAGGAATGCTTTGAGAGCGAGCCAGATCGCCTTGAGCTCTAGAAAATTGATATGGGCCTCCTGTTCCTGAATTGACCAGTCTCCTTGTATGCCGTGGTTGTCCAGGAAGGGTCTGCCTTGCCGCAAGTTGCAGTCCGTGCTCCACCAGACAAGGTCCTGGTGGAGAAAGGGAGGAAAGCTGACTAGTTCCGCCTGGGAACCCCGCTCCCGACTCCATGGGGCTGCGAAGTGCAACTGTAATTTTCTCATTTTGAGCCTAGTGTAAGGCACTGCCAGTAGACATGCCGCCATGATACCCAAGAGGTATCATGGCGGCATGGTACCACCATGCTAAGGTCACTGCTCTGCTGAGAAAATAACCCGTGACCCTCTTGATGGCTGTGATCTTGTCCTCGTTGGGGAAAAGCTCTTGGAGCTAGTGTCCCATCCCAGCTGAGGCCCAGGAACACTAGATACTGCGTTGGCTACAGCTGTGACCTCTTGAGATTGAAGGAAAATCCCAATCGTGTAGCGTATTCATGAGGGCGGAGGAAGTGTGATGAACTGCCTCCGGGGATCTCACCCTGACGAGTCAGTCGTCTAGGTACGGGTTGACATGGTGACCTTGGGCCCTGAGAAGGCATGCCATTGCATTCATAAGCCTGGTAAAAACCCTGGGGGGTGAATTGAGGCCAAAGGGTAGAACCTTGTATTGGAAATGGAAGCCTATAATCCTGAACCTCAGGAAGGAGCGATGAGGCTGCCAAATCAGGACGTGTAGGTACGCGTCCTTCAGATCCAGGGAGCATATCCCGTCTCCCATACACAATGTCTCTGCTATAAGCGCTGGGGTAATCATCTTGAACCTTTGAAGAGGGAGTGAAAGGTTCAGGATGGAAAGGTCCAAACAACTCTGGCCAGCCTGGTTCTTCTTGTGTATGGTGAAAATCCTGGAGTAGAAGCACGTACCTCGCTGGGAGGCTGGAACTTCTTCCATTGCCTGGCTTTTACGAGCGATCAAATTTCTGCCAACAGAGTTGTTGTCCCGAGAGGGAGGAGATAGCCAGTGGACACTACAGATAGAATCCAGGGCTCCTCGCGCACCAATATTGTGCGTGAAGGGAAAGCCTGAAATAAACCACCCCCACCATGCCCTCCCCTGACCGGAGACACGTGGATCCGTAGGGGAATGTCATGCCTTCTTTCCCTCTGAGGCTGAGGAGGGGGACTGAAAGAATCCCTTACTCCCGCCTTGCGTTTGCAGCGGTGCTGACACGAAGATCGGTCCAGCTGCCCAGACCTGCGATCCTGGAACCGCTGAAAACCCAAACCTTTGTCAGGACCATGGTGCGTCTGGATGTACGTCTTGGGCATGGCCTTCATGAGGAGAGAAGGATTTCGCAGTCTGGGAACTGTTCTTATCATCAATTTCCTCATCGGTGGTGGAATGGACGAGGTTGTTACCTCGAATGGAAGGTCCAAGATGCACTCCTGGACATCCAGGTTGAGCTTGGTAGCCCGTAGCCAGGCAGTCGTTCTCATGTCCATGGCGATGCAGATGGCACAGCCTGAGGTGTCTATATGCACCACTGTGGACTCTGATTTCTTGGACCGCCAACTTTGCTACTGCCAGCCCTGCTTTAAAGCGCGCCTAATTGTGTACCGGAAGTTCCAGAAGGAAATCGACTATATCCCGCCAAAGCCTCTGGTTAACGGCTGTGACCATGGCATCCACGTTAGACTGACGAAGGTGCAGTGAGACGGAGTAGCCCTTCTTTCCATACACCTGCGAGCTCTTCTCTTCCTTGCGTAACTGGGCCTAAGATGAGACGGCCGAGGAAGACTGGGGTTTCAAGTAGATGGAGGCTGCGGCAATCACCGAAGAGTACGGTTGAGAGTGTGCCGACAGCAAGAGTGTATCCTCTTCCAATTGCCTGTACTTGGTGTTGAGGCGCCAAAGTGACAACACCCTTCTGCATCAGAATTCCCATTCTAGCTGCAGGACGCAGAGTGAGGACTTCGGCCAGGTCCCCCACCTCAGGTTGGTCAACCTCGGGTTGTGGAAGCTCCAAGTATTCAGCCAGACCTGCAAGTCAATCATGGAAAGCCTTGGCTGAAGACGGTGTGTCGTGGTCCTCCTCAGTGTCCACCAGGGTGTCAGTTGGTCAGAGACAGGTGGAGGAGTACTTACGGGCGCCACAGGTTGAGGTGTGGAGACCGGGGCCGGAGGCTGCAGTGGAGGCTGATATGGAACAGCCTGTGGAGCAGGAAGCAGAGGAGCCAGAATGACAGGGGCCGGCCTGTGCAGCAGAGGCTGCGCAGGGGCCTGAGGCACTGCAGCTATAGGAGGAATTAAGCCAGGGGCAGGACAGGAGGTAGCCTGTCCTCGATCACATCCCGAAGGATGTTGCCTATCTGAGGGGATCTCATAAGCGTGAGGAAAGTTTCAAAGAATCTGTCCTCACAGGCCGGTGGGGCGCTAGGTGGCGTAGGAGTAGGGCCCCCCAAGGTTGCCGAGGTCAGGGCGTACTCTGCCTTGTCACCTGCGGAGTGCATCTGCCCTGCGAGGTTGAAGGATATGCAGTAGTCCACGTACCTGGTGAAGACCAGTCCCACCTTGAAACTTGTTCTCCCACCTGCTCCGCGCCCGGGGGTGGTATAGGACGAGTGGCCATTTTGTCTGGCACGGAGGCCATCTAGTTGGGCTGCATGCCACATGCTTACGCCGTGGTGATTGCCGCGCTGGGCCCGGCCTCCTCCAGGACTCTTGGCAGTGGAGCTTGAGGCCTACCATGCACCTCAGGACAAGTAGGCATTGTGCCCTCGGCTGTGCTGCCGGTAGTGCTGCGCAAAGGCGCCACCTCAGACATGTGTCCGGTATTAGGGCATAGTCCCTCGGGTGGACACCCAGTAAAAGAACCTTGCGGTCCCTCAGCAACGTTCCCGGGAGGATCTAGTGACCCCCCTCGGCAGCCAGTAGCTGAAGCAGCCTCGGTGCCCGTGCTGGTGGTAGCACCTGAGCGGTCCCGCCTGCTCAGACGGCTCCTTGGGAAGGAGTCACCTTTGAGGGGTGCAGATGAAAAAAGCAGCCCTACATTGGGCCTTGACTTGTGCTTGAAGGACAGGTTAACTCAACGATCTCATTAGCAGCCTACACTGCCAAGCTCATCAACGCTTGCAGACCCTACTTATCACCCGACAGCTGCCTAACCTTAAGAGCCCTCATTCTGTCGAAACTCGACTATTGTAATGTTCTCTTGGCTGGTTGGGTGGCATAGTGACCAGCAGTATCAAAAAATGTCAGGTCACTCAAAACATTACCTTACGGGTGGCCTTAAACATACGAAGAAGAGAGCACATCTCTGAAAACCAGACGCAAAGTGCGCTGGCTGCCGATTCAGGACCGAATCAAATTCAAAACAATTCACCCACAAATGCCTTACCAATATAGCTCCCAAATATCACAAACTTGCTTCCTCCAACCCAAACCACCAAGCCCACACGCTGCGCCTCAGCCTTCCTTCTTACGGGTACTAAATTCAAAAGAACCAAGGGAGGGGGATGCAGCTTCCCAGTTGTGGCAGCCAAAGGTTGGAACACTACCTCTAGCCATTAGAGCTAACCCCTCCCATGCCTCATTCCGCAGAAAACCTATGACCTGGCTCCTCACATCAAAGCTAGTCCTCCTTCAGCAAGAGTATTCACCAGACCCTGCCTACTTTCGTCAGCACTATCACTATATTATAATACTGTATCTGCAAATACGCTTAATCTGGATACTTGTAAATATTAGGTCTTTCATTGTTGCCTGTCGTAACACCTGTAAATTGTATTAACTGATTTCCAGTACCCAGATATCCACGGGTTAGGCATGCTTTACCAAAGCTAAATATATTTCTCCTTTGAAGCTTTTTTCACAGATCCCGATCGAGATTGAAACTTGCCTCTTTTGAAGTAGTAGTGGTGGTGGTAACCGCCTTGGGTACTAATGATGCCGCTGTAACCAGGAATTCCGGCAAATACTGAATCAACCCTGCTGGAGCAACAGTCTCCACCGCTGTGCTCGACTGTCAGACAAAGACTGAGGTAGCACAGCTCTCCTTGTTACAGTGATGACTGTATCTGGCTTGAACAGATCTTCCGGTGCTGAGTCACAAGAATTAGATCTCTGGCTACTTTCTTTCTGGGGGTACTTGCGCTTTCCAGGAGGTACTGACCTTTTACCACTAAGAGCTAGCCTCATGTGTAATCCTAAACAGACAGCTGAAGACCACGAAACTGGGAGGTGCAATCTTCGCCTCGCAACCAAAGGCTGTTGCCGAAACACAGACCGCCCCCCCCCCCACCATTTTAACGATATTGGCATCCTGCCTGATGTCGCATTCGGTACTGGTCCCATCTTGGTCATGGAAAGCAGCCAGCATTGCATTTCCAAACGGCAGACACATGGATGATTAAGATCAGCCACTGGGAATGGATTCCTGCACCTCATGCACTGCATGGAGACAATATTATAAAAAGGTATATGCATCTCAGGTGGGCACCTCGCAAAAGGAAGCAAACTAAAAATCACCAATCAAAATTAAAAAGGTGTGACCAGCTACAATGAATGCCCAAAAAAGAGAGGGTGCCACGGAGCACAGCGATCCCAACCTGCCTAGGAGGTGGAAAAACAGGAATTGGACTGGACAGTTGATGACAAGAAGGTAGAGGTTGGCTAGTAAATAAGACAAACGTGCATAGATCCTTCCAAAACATTCCTACATTTTTTCTTAAACTGACGCTATATTTTAGCCAAATTTTCCGACCTGCCTGTGGAAGCAGGCTGCCCCAACCGGTTAGGTAAAAGGGAGTGCAGGACGACAGAAAAATTCTCTCATAGCACCCAAGTCACAATAGTCTTCTAGATTCTCCAATCTAGAGTCTTCAGCAGCATCACTGCATATATGCAACTTTGTATTTTCCACAATTTGCTTTCCTTTCAGGAGACCCTTAAAATTCCTTTCTTCAGATAACCTTATTTTAATGCTGGTGCTTGAACCAGCTAGTTGTTCAGAATAATGCTTGCTTTATAAAGTATACCTACTTTTTTCCTGCCCCCGTTATAGGTTTTTTATTTTATTTGTATTTATTCAATTTAGGACGTTTTTGTAATCCTCACTTACCTATGGCTACTTAAAGGATAGTTCCGGGACTTATTTTTTATTGTCTCTACGGTTCGGCCATGTGTTTTTAAGCATAACTCGGTAGATCGTAGAAAACTTTCCTATGGACCTTACCCGACTTTTCGTCCATTAACGCACTCGAAATCAGCCGCCATTTTCTGATAATCCTATCATTTCCCCCCATCGCCCTGGCTCACCTGCTTTTGCGGCACTAAATCAAATCCCCCGTCCCTGAAACAGACTTGATCAAAACATTCATATTCCCCGCCTCTATCCGTGACGTGACTGAGCTGCGTAGGCAAACGCGCCCAGGCGTCTTCTACGCGACTCCACACAGAACCCGGAAATCAACACAGATGAGCTCACACAACACAGCGCGCCACAATTGGGAATATGAAACTGTACTATTAAATTAAACCGCAAGATTGTAAATTTGGTAAAGTACATTTATTTGACATCAAATGTTTTGAGAATATTCAGCGATTTTCATTTTTATTTGCTCACGTTCCAAAAAGTTCGTTTTGAGGCACGCGATGTTCCTTTGCTGTACACAGGGTCTTAGATCATCTCACAATACAGCGCCACAATTCGGAATATGAAACTGTGGTTTAAAAGCAAACGGCAAGATTGTACATTTGGCAAAGTACATTTATTGGACATCAAATGTTTAGAGAATATTCAGCGATTTGCATTTATCTTTGCTCTCGATCCAAAATAGTTCGTCTTGAGGCAAGCGATGTTCGTGTGCAGTACACAGGGTGTTGGTTTACGATAAAATAAGCTCTTCGGTCGCACTGATAATCGCATGGCTGTTCCAACAACGAGGCACTAGGCCACCACAACGGTCTGTATGTTGCATCTAGCCGTTAGTACCGCGTAAGGGCATACTTGTACTTGGCGATCGTCCCATAAAATGGTCAGGGTGGTAACGTTGTTCACGCGGAGAAGCAGCTGGCGGTTAAAAAAGCCATCCGCCGGTGTCTGGTACTCGTGACACATACAATAATGAAGGATGTTCCTGTTTTAAAAACATAAAAAATGAAATTAGTCTCACCATCAGATCTTTATTAAAATTATTCATTTTATATATTAGGTCGGGAAATTATTTCATAGCTAGGACAGTGCAACTGGGTATTATACGTCATGGGGGGGCTGTAGGATACTGAGACAGTCCCCCAGTGCAGGGGTTGACAGGGAGGCAGTGCAGGTGGAGAGTGGAAGGGCCCAGGACCGAGGTCGCAGACAGTGGACCAGTTGTAGCAGGGGAGAGGGAGAGAGAAAGCAGAAGCAAAGAGGAAGGTTTTGAGGTGCTTACGTAAAAGGAGATGGTTCTCCTCAAGATAGTGCGCGGTACAAAACAATATGCCACATAGAACGAACAAGTACAACTTAACCCGTCTTTAAAGCTACTGTATAGTAATTAAATTGCGGTATAAACTCATCTAAAGAGTTACTTACATTATATTTGCATTTTCCATTGTATCTGTGCGTAGGGCAGCCCCGAAATAGCACTCCATCTATGCCGACGTTATTTCTTCTAATGAACGACCATTAAATGGCTTTAGTTTCTGAAATTATATTCATTATCGTTTCTTACGTTATTGCCCCACACCCCCAAAAAGAAGTCTTTCGGGATGGTCCCGGCCTGTCAAGGTCAAATAACAATAGAACCTTATACTGAGTCGTGGGCCATTCCGGCACCCGAGCAAAAAATCAAAGCAGCTGACCTTCACTTTGAACGAGCACACATTCCTAGTTAGCTACATTCAGTGTAAGGTCATCTCACAGGACTTGAAATTTACACTCCATCTTTGCATTTTGTCTGCGTGCATTTGCAGCCCCAGAGAACCATAAATACGGAGACATTCTATATTTTTTGAAAAATGATTTATATTACTGTTTGGTTTAATTTAATGCGCAAATGAACAAGGTTGGATAGACACATTGCATGTACATTGAGCAATCACTTTTATTTACACAATACATAGTTACACATATTCAATAGGCCTGCAACATGAGGAGACTCCAGAGCAAAGTCACAGGTGACACCCGGGTGGTTCGCACAACTGCACGGTGAAGGGAGGGGCAACGGTGGAGAGACACATTGCATGTACACTGAGCAATCACTTTTATTTACACATTACATAGATACACATATTCAATGGGCCTGCGACATGAGGAGACTCGAGAGAACAGACAATCAAATTACAATCATTTAAACCGTGATGTGTATTTCTCAATGAGCTCTTCTTTAGGTGGACATGGAACAGAGGCAATGTTGGGTGGCAATGCAGTTGTCCCCTGCACAGGTTCGTTCACAACTCCATGTATGTGCCTATCTAGGACATCACCAATAAGTCTCTCAATAAAGTCATATTGCATATCCTCAAACACTGGTTTGATAATCCATTGTTTCCTTCTTTTAGTGAAGGCCTTATTGTAGCGAAGCGTCCCTAAAGTTCCGGTCGTCCTACTTTGTTGACGGCCAACATTATGGTTATGTGCCAAGACCGCTAGAAGAGTCCGATTTATCATGCCCTCCATGCCAAAATGCAATCGTTTTGGCCTGTACTTTAGGCACATATTGTGGAACACCTCCAAATCTCCTGTGTGGCAGAATTCCGTGAGTCCCCTCAAATCTCTTGTTATAGTTTTATCAAATACAATCTTTTCAATGGCTTTGTGAGTGGGTGATGAAGGAATCAACCACTTCTTCTTCTTCCGTGCCTCCTCTGTGGACAAATGGCCATGTTCACAATTGTGGAAATGTTGGTTTGTGTTCCAGCGGTGAACGTTGGTACAGTGTAGCATTACTGACCGCCATTTTTCCAGTAGAATTTCCAACGACCCTCCACATGTTTTTGAGCTCCACCAAAGATGGTTGCTGATTGACTTGGACCACTGTGAAATACCTTGCATTTCTTTTTTTTTACCTGCAGCCGACATTTTTTTATTGATTGTTTTTGCAAGATGCCAAACGTCAAATTGGTGATTTATATTTTTGTACTCTTCTCTCATGGTCTTGGCAATTGAAACGTGTCTGTCCGTGGCTATCAGGTCGATCACCATTCCCCGCGATTGTAGTTCTTGCAATGATGCTACAAAGCCAACTTTCTCCATGGCCACTGAGGATGTACTTTGTGACACCTGCACGACCACCGAACTCACAATTTTCTTACTTTCCATGTCCTGAAAGTGGTAGGTGCAGTACTTGGCTGAAAATCCTGGGCTGTCGCACTGTCCATCACCGGCTAGCCTGAACCGTTTGCCCGCGAATGTACTATCAATAGACATTTTTTCCATTCTCCAAGCTTCGCTAATGGCTGGAAATAGATAATCGGTTTGGTATTTGTAGAACTGAGTTTTCGCAATGAAATGGATTCCCACAAACTGAAAGAAAGACTCTAACTTTTTAAAACTTGAACCACTAAAAAGTGCAGCCGCTGCACAAAGTAGATTGCCTGCTGGCAGTTGCCCCAGCATGGGTTGTGCAGACCATGAGAAAGGATGTTATTTTGTACAGGTGGCATGTATTTTAAGGTTAGTGCCTCGAATTGCACGAGTCACATTAATCAATGGCTCCCCACATACTTCCCCACCAACCGAATGCCCACATTTCATCCGAATAATAATATCAAACAACTATCGAATACAATGAATTTGGCCTCTTTCCTTATACTGTCACTCTGCATCCCAGCTGGTTCTGCCTATAACGTTGAGGACATGTCACTCACATGAAAGGTAGAATCTCTGATATCGTCTTCCGCTATGTTCAGTGATATTGATGGTGTTTCATTGTCGTCCACTTCATTCTCTTCCATTGCAACATCTGTTCCTTCTCCGGCGATGGGTGAATAAAACAATTTCTTCAACTTTCTTGCGGTCTTAGTTTTTGCGGGTGTGGATTCTGTGAATTGATCTCCGACTGCATCCGAACAACCAGGAGGACATTCACTATCAATGGCTGGTGGTGGTATAGCTCCGTTGTCAATCACTTCATATTCTTCCCATTGGCACGATGCATCTCCAGTCTCAAGTCCCTGCCAAAAGGTTTGACAAGCAACATCTCTCGTTCGCTTCACTGTCTGTGTAGATCTAGTTCGTACACCCACTCGCAACTAGAGGACAGATTGGAAAAGGGATGTTCAGTTTAAACACAACTTACAGTATTGAACTATTAACAGTGAAAAACAACATAATATAGTGACCAGGACACTAACCTTCTTTTGCTTTCTTTTCTTTGAAACTTTCTTGCCTCGAACTTCAACATCAGGACGCTGTTGCTCCGACTCGTGTGTGCATGTCTCCACTTCCTCTTGTGCTGCAACGGCTATATTTTCATGATAAGCACATCCATCACGCACTGACGCTCCATCGACTCCCTGAAACATAGAACTTTCATTAGTATGTATAATAATATCGAAAACACAAAATGTACTTGGGGACCAATACCCACGTACATCTCAATAGCAAAACACGAATGAACGCTTTGTGTAGAACATTCAAACGACAATTATTCACGCATTGTTGATCTAGTTAGATGGAACTGTCAAGATCCATACCTCGGGCTCCTCATAGACTTCCATTGATGATATTATTGAAGATGATGCTTCAGTAACTCCCTGAAACACAGTAATTGCATTAGTATGGTTTTCTATTTTGTTAAAAAGAACAAACTTTGTGCAGGCGTCAACGGCTCATCTAAATAGACCTGCACAAATGATCAGTTGTCTAAAATAAATAATGGATATGTAAATATGATTCGATTTGCTCGATCGTTGGAAGTGTCACCACCCAGAGATCTGCATCAACTACTAGCGGTGATGTTCTTGTAGAAGAAGCTCCGTCATCTCCCTGAAACATAGTACTTGCGTTAATAAAGAAGGAAGTATAGCGGATGTAATCACGTCATATGATTTCGCTTGATCGAACTGTCAGTATCCATACCTCGAAATGCATAACATCATCAAGGGACGATGTAACTGCGGTGCACACTTCTGCAAGCTGTTGCGCCGACCCGTAACTGCATGCTCCCCCTTCTTCTTGGATTAATGCTCCATCGACTCCCTGAAACATAGGACTTTCATTAGTAATGAACACAATATTGAAAAAAGAAGACACATAGGAGGGCGACGACAGAAGGACATATCAATGGCTAAAAACGAAAGAAACATTGTGTGTAACAATCACGCTACAAGAATGCAAGATCTGATGATCTCCATCGATGGAACTGTCCGGAAACGTACCTCGAGCATCTGAGTGACATCAACGGTTGTCGTCAATACGTTGGACTCCTCAGCATCTCCCTGAAAGACAGTACTTGCATTATTTTGGATAACAATAATTATAACTGAAAACAAAGACTAGAGGACGAGTACAAGGGTGTACCATTAGGTAAAATAATTACACGATAAATTAAAACTATTGATTTACATGCCTAAAACAAGTCAGTGGCAGAATAGCCAAGTAAGATTACCCGATAGGCGCTTGAAGTGGCTGATGACTGCAATAACGACACGGATGGAGAATCTTCCGCCTTCATATTGAGTGGATACATAAATGGGGAAATTATTGTTAGCTAATGCTACACACTAACGCAAGGCCGAGAGATAAATACGTAAACTTGACTCACCAGTGGAGGGATGTGGACGAATAGAGTGGGAATAGCATTTGAGAGCAATTTTCGCCTCGCTCGCGGTGTGTTCTTCTTTATTAGCAATGATGTGGAGTACATGTCTGAGCTAAAGTGCCTGCTGCAGATGCGGCATCGATCACCCCTCTTGTCCGCAAAGACTTCTAGGACTCTACTTTCAAGCTCAGACGGTGGATATCCGCAATATCGGACCCATTCTCTTATCTGATCTATTGTTTTAGGGAAAACATGTATTATAGTACCTTCAGATTTATTATGGGTCTTCGAAGGGCAACCGCCAATGGAACAGGCAGGCATTGTGGAAAGTTCTGAAAAATAAAGATCAACAATTCTCTATGAATACCAATGTAAACTCAGAACATGTGACTAGTTCCTTGCATGTACTGTCTTGAACGAAAAGAAATTGGACGCAAAATGATTATGGTACATGGCCTTACCTTGACGAACAAACAGTTAGATGCAGGGATCAGAGTAGTTAGTAGTAGAACAGGGAGCAGTTCACAGGTTGCAAACTGAGGAGTTTCCTCGAAGTGGTCACGGAAGTTCACAGAGACGAAGAGCAGATAACCAGCACCTTCACGGGTTGACTAGCAAAGCGCAAAGAAGTTCTCATTAGAAATATGAAGTGGGTTATAAAGAATTCGAAACAGGGGTGTGTTTGTGAATGAATGACGTGTATATGTCGTGGCATTATGCGGTTTGCAGGGGGCCGTCCAGCGTGAGGGGGGATGCTTGGCAAGAGACACGGGGTCTGGAGGTAGACATGGGAACAACCCATGCTCTATAGACCACTTTGAAGTGTACATGGTCTTTGGCACCTCTTGGCCTTTATCGCTCCCTGACAGCTCCACTTGCCAGCACAAGTACCCCGGTGCGAACTGCCTTTGATAGGGCGGGGGGGTGTGGATTCGGGCGCTGGTCGTGCAGACAAGACTCGTTTGCCGCAGGGCCTCACCAAGGAGAGGCCATCTAACTGCATGTAAGAGGCAGGCTGAAGGATCTAGTACATGGAAGGCAGGGGGGTGAGTTTATAAATACCTCAGCCTCCCAGGAGAATATATGGTTGCAGTTCACCCTGGAGACCCTGGATGCCTAGGCAGTTAGTCAGCAGCAGGCTGGCCTGTGGTGGCAAGGCGGCACGGGCCAGAGGGGGTCATCTCTGTACCCGGTGCCCAAAAGGATGATTTATTATGATCAACCATATTGATTATTTACCTATAACCATGTTTTGTATCAATAAAATCCAACGGCCTTCCTTTTATTGCCAACGCTTGAACAAAGTGGTGTGGTAAGTATTTTTGGGGGAGGAGGCAAGGCCGGGAGGCTTGATGACAACCCGCAAAATAACATATGTATGTCTGCTGCATATGGGTTCAACGGTTATGTGGATTGAAGGTGGGCGGCCAGCGTGAGGGAGGATGCTTGGCAGGAGACATGTGGTGTGACAAGACAAGGCACAGGAAGACTATTCAATGGAGACACACTAGATTCATTTAAAAAATCAAAACAACCATTGTTAAAATATATGTTGGGTTTTATTTTAGATCTTAATTTCAATTGAACAAATAATAAACATTACACATTGTAAAGTTCCGGTTGCAGCACATCCAGGGAAAATCCGCGGTATTGTCCACTGTCGCTGGGGAAATGTTGTCTAATGGCAAGTACCGCACAGGCAGGTATTACTCTCCGAACGCGGTGTCCGAGCCTCCCGTGAAGCCACCAAGTGAAGCAACGATAGGCCACCAGCCTGTACCACCTGTGAAAATGAAAGATGCAAACTGTATTAAAATGACAAAACTTTATCACTGTCGATTCAGGTAAAAAATGTCATTCTGCTTTGAAAAAAATTCTATCTAGAAAATGCACAATATGGAACCAATTTACATGCATTCGAATTATATGTAGATGTAATTTTATATGTGGGAGACGACCATGACATAGTAGTGGCATCACTGACATCAAAACCAGAGTATACTAACTCGTTACTCGGATTACGCGGACGAACAGTGCCGCGAAGTTCGTGCATAAGCACCATCATCATCCTCAACACGGTCCGTGAGAGGCAGGCTTCCCTGAACTCTGGCAGCTCGGTGATGCATTGCGGACTTGGCTCGCCTTCCGAAATGTAGGCCAAGCACCCGGAATTTTCACGGCAGCAGCAGTTCTCCTCCTCAGTTGGCATTAGCTCGCACCGATTGCACGTGCACCAGGTGGAGACGCCGTCCATGCGACATGGTCCAGGCTCTTCATCCGTTGACTGGTCCTCCCAACTGCCGTCCGAATCCCCATCGTTTTCGCGTCCTTGCCTTTCCAGTAGTTCCTCTTCGGTGTACTCGGGCTCGTACATATACGGCATTATTGTAGCCATTGTGTGGTAAAGAAAGTAAAATAATTTACAGAGATGGTACAGGTGTTCACAAGGCCTAGAAGCGGCGAAGGTAGCTGACCAGAGCACAGAAACGATTCACAGAATACTCAAAGTAACACAGAGAGTAATGGAATCGAAAATCTGCTGCTGTGTGTTGTGAAACGGTGTGTTTATACTTATTGAGGAAAGAGGCGTCCTGCCATTTCCATGGCGACACTTCATTAGCTGAGGCGCAGCGATTGTTGACACGAAACGTGCTTTGGCGTTGGGAAATGGGCGGTATGCGTCTGCTGAGGTCAGGCTCAGGGGCGGGGGATTTGATTTAGTGCCGCAAAAGCAGGTGAGCCAGGGCGATGGGGGGAAATGATAGGATTATCAGAAAATGGCGGCTGATTTCGAGTGCGTTAATGGACGAAAAGTCGGGTAAGGTCCATAGGAAAGTTTTCTACGATCTACCGAGTTATGCTTAAAAACACATGGCCGAACCGTAGAGACAATAAAAAAAAAGTCCCGGAACTATCCTTTAAGGTTGAAGTGCACTATACTACATATCTAAACACAAAAATAAATTATTTTCATTAACTAAATTTAGACCAAACTGATCTCGTTATAATGTACCAGGTTCCACCACACATCAATCCTAAAGATGTCTTTGTCCTGGATTGCGCCAACCTGGGTACCTTAGGTAGGGCAAGGAAACCAGAGTCCTGTTCAAATATGTGCAGCGTATCTATAGGAAGCTCTAGCTATGCTTGTTCATAGGTGTTCCTGCCACTCTCTCCTATGACCAAGATCTGGATAAAAGCCACACTTGCATGACATGGCTACTAGGTAGCCTGAAAATAGGGTTTGAAGTAAGTGGATGAGAGATATTGAAGCACAGAGGACATTGATTTATGAGGGGAGTTTAGAAAAGTCTTTAAGTTAAATATGCTTTTTATCATTTTCATACAAATCAATTTTAATAATTACACATCTAGAACATTCTCGTTTACCACTTTGTGCACAATATAAAATAAGGGAAATTCACAAACGAGAGGGAAACATTCCAGCTGGGATGAGCGACACACTTATGCAAGATAGAAGCTAAAGTCTGGTTGGCAGGCCTTTTTCTTCAACAATGGGATAAGGCCAGCATTACTTTGCCATCTAAAAGCCCAGCATACATTATCCCTCCCCTTATGCAAATTAGACACTGCTATGAAAAATGAAACGATACTGCTTTTAAAAAGCAACTCTTCATTGGTCTTTCTTGCACTTATTTTCTTATTGACACCCAATACATAGTATGTAAGAATGTCAAGAATATGCATTATGTACGACTTAAAAATGGAAACGTGAGGTAGTCAAAATGACAGTTTGCCCCTCAAGGTTTCACAACAGCTCTTTATACACTTGAAACCTCTGCCAAGCGTATACAGTGATCAAACAATTATTACCTATGCTTTTGGATTTGTGCATCTTCGGTTTCATAAAGTCAACATAACTTTTTTTATTATTATGTTTATGGTTAACAAATGGAAAGCTTTTACGTACATCATATCCACATTCTTTTCTCTACAACACAAAAATAGTAAACCCTATATCCAATACATCACATTTCATACCCAAATATTCAAGTTAATCCACCTCTTTTAAACTATGTTCTACAAATGTCATTACTGTTAAATCAAGCTTACATTCTCACCAATTAAAAATTAAAAATCTTTCCCACCATTCCAATGCTGTTAATAGGAGCGTATGCTCTAAATTTCCCTCAAAATATGGTGTTCTCTTTTCGGTCAGTGTTTTACTGGTAGTTACTAAATGAAACGAATACTCCGGAGACGCATCATCCCCACAATATACACAGTGCAAATCACACTCTATGGTATGTTTCCTAACTAGTTGAACTTCTCTTGTTGGGAGGATATTAAGGGGCAACGTATAAACAGATCTCTTTAACGGACGGACATTTTTGAAATTACATAGGGATTTGGTTTATACCCCTACAATCCCCTGCCGATTGGTAGTGTCAGTCTCTTTACTTCTCAACTCCACAGTAGAGATCCAGTATAGATACCAGAGTTTTTTTTTTTTTACCTTAACTGGGTTTGAAGAACAAGTTACTTATCAACTGTAACGTTCTTTCGACTGGATCTTCCTCCCACGTAATCCTCATCTTATGATATTCGTATCTCGCCAGCTTCGCTTCTTCGGAAAAAGATTTCTCGGCAGAGGGCGTGTGCACGAGGTCGTGGCATCGATGTCTCCTTGACGGGCTCCGTACCGTGTCACCCTCACTATCAGTATAAGTAGCTTGTGCCGCGCCCGTTGGCTTCAGTTCCCTTTTTTTCGAGGAAATATTCAAGGAACACCCAGGCGTGCCTCATGACTGAAAAACTCTTTGTGAGAGAGAAGTGTAGCTAATGTAAACTGTACTGCGGGGTAGGATGGGAGGGGCGATGAGTAATACGTGTGAGGAACATCCAGTCGAAAGAACAGTTGGTAAGTAACTTATTCTTCGAATGGATTGTGTACTCCCACGTATTCCTCATCTTATGATAGACTGCCATAGCAGTGGTCATTTTGGAGGTGGGAGTACCAATTATTATTCTCATGGACGGAATGGAGTACCGCCTTTGCAAATAAACCTTCATTGGAAGAAGCATTTAAGCAGTAAGGCTTGATGAAGGTATGCATTAGCGGTGCCAATCTGTAGCACTAACTATAGCCAAAATGATCCAGCACAATATGGTTTGTTTGGTCACCGCTAATCCCAATTTATGGCTAGTATAACCCACAAAAAGTTGGTCATCCTGACGCAATTTTGACATCCTTGATATATAAAAACAGAGCCCTTTTTGGGTCCAGTCTATGAAACCTCTCCTCTTTGCCCAAATGAGGAGGAGGGTAGAACGCTGGTAGTATGATTTTTTTGTGACAAGTGAAAGTCAAACTAATTTTGGTAAGAAAGAAAGTTTCTTACGTACCACCTTGTCTTCGCGAAAAGTAGTGTGCAGAGGTTTGCAAGAGAGCCTGCAACTCACTAACCCTGCGGGCTGATGTTAAGGCCACAAGGAGGACAGTTTTTAATGTTAGAAGCCTCAAGGGACAGGAATGCTCAAAAAAGGTATACAAGTTAGAAACTTAAGTACTTAAATCCCAAGTCGGCACATGAAAAAGGACTGGCGGGTACACATTAGTGAGCCCTTTCAGGAATTTAATGATTAATGGAATTTTGAAGTAGGAAACCTCTTCTGAGGAGTGCTTGAAAATGGACAGCGCAGGCAGATATCCTTTAATTGTTCCGATCTGGAGCCCCAGATTGGCTAGATGCAATGGGAAAGAACGCACCATTGTGGTGCCACATTGAAAAGGGTCCACATTCTTATCCCTGCACCAGATAGTGAATTTATTCCAACACCACCGGTACAGGGATTTAGTTGCAGGCCTTCTGGCCGAAAGCAAAATTTCCATTACGTCATCCGGAAGATCCCAGTCCTTGCATCTCAACCTCTCAGAAACCATGCGTGAAGGTTGAATGTCTTGATGGATGGATAGCCCGACCTTCCTCTTGCGACAGAAGATCCGCTCTTTGCGGAAGACATATTGGAGGGCAGATGGACATGTCCATAAGGTCCGGGTACCACGTCTTCCTGGCCCAATCAGGGGTAATTAGGATCATGGTTCTCCTGAACTTTCTCAGCCTCCTGATTACGTGAGGAATCATGGGGACTGGCAGCAACTCGTACAGAAGTGGAAACTCCCAGTCCACCACGAACGCATCTCTTAGAGCTTCTCTCGGAGGAAATTCCCTTGAGGAGTACAGTTCGCACTTCTAATTGACCCTGGTCGCGAACAAATCCACTTGAGGGGGTTCCCAAAAGGGTGAAGATCTCTCCAAGGACTTTTTGAGCTAGTTACCACTCATGGGACACTGTTCTGCCTGCTCAGAGCGTCTGCCTCCGTGTTCTGCTCTCCAGCTAGGTGAACTGCGATGGAGATTGCTTCTCGAATTGCCCAGAACCAGCTGCATTGCCTCTCTGCACAGTGGTAGTGACCCTGCTCCTCTCTTGTTGAGGTAGTACATGGCCACTGTGTTGTCCATCATTATCAAGACATTCTTTCCCTGTACAGGGGGCAAAAAAGGCCTTCAGCGCTAGTCCAATTGCCCTCAGCTGCAACAGGTTGATGTGTAGTTTGGACTCTGATGGATGGAGACCAACAACCGCTTATAGTCGGATCATTGGTGTGGGCTCCCCACCCAGTGAGTGAGGCATCCGCCACTACAGTTATCTCCGACTATGGTTGCCAAAAACATTCTCACTTGAGAATGTTGTTGCAAGCCCACCAAAGAAAGACCTGAGCAACTGTGCTTGGAACTTGCAGAAGATCCGACATATTCGCCCAGAATTGGGACGACTGGGTCCTGAGAGCCCATTGAATGGATCTCAACCTCAATCGGGCCTCTGGCACGAGAAAGATGCAGGATGCCTTGAGACCAAGCAACCTCAAAAAATCGAAGGCTGGAAGATGTTGGGCATTTTGGAACTTTGTTACCATCTGCAGAATGTGGAGAGCTCTCGCTTCGGGAGGCGAGGATATGCCCGGGGAAGGATCCAGGACTGCTCAGATAAACCAGAGCTTTTGGGATGGTATCATGTGTGACTTCTTGAAAATGAGGGAGAAGCCCAGTTTGTGAAGGGAGTGACAGGTGATTGACCGATGTTCCTGAGCTTGTTCGGGAGAACGCGCTCTGATCAACCAATCGTCCAGGTAGGGGTAGACGTGAATCCCCCCCCTCTCCTGAGACTCGCTGCCACAAGCGCCATCAGTTTTGTGAAAACCCTCGGGCGGAGGTCAGCCCAAATGGCAGAACTCGAAACGGATAGAGAACCGCGAACCTCAGGTACTTTCATGTGCCAATCCATCTCAAGCACAGAAAGTAGGCATCCTGAAGGTCCAATGATACCAACCAGTCTTGGAGTTGGAGAGCCTGAAGGATCTGAGAAAGGGTTACCATTTTGAACTTGTCCTTCCTGAGGAACTTGTTCAAGATGGGATCTCAATCCTCAGTCCTTCTTTGGGATGAGAAAGTATGGGGAATACCAACCCTTATACCTCTCCGCTACAGGTACATGTTCTATTGTACCTTTCTCTAGCAGGGTTAAAATTTCCTGCACAAGGAGCGGATCCGGAATTTTAACAGAGTTGGTCCCCGGTGGATGGTCCTGAGGCCTTTTTATGAAGGGAAGGCAGTAACCTTTAGCTACTATCTCCAGTGCCCAAGCATCTGAAGTAATGCCCCGCCATTCTTTCAGATGCTGTGAGATTCTGCCTCCCACCGGGGTCTTGTCTGGTAAGGCCTCAGAGTGACTTGGAGACGACTGCAGGAGCGGCTGAGGGCAAAGATGCCGCTCGAGGCTGGTTTCGCACCTTTTCCTCATCCACCACAAGGGACATTTCTTTTACCTCTTTGTATGGTCTGTCCGCTTCCTCTACCAAAAGCGGAGTAGTATCGAAAAGAACTACCTCTCTAGGAAGATTAGCACGAATAAGGTTTCTGAGGCTGTCGCATAGAGGCGCTAAGAAATTTAGCCGCTGCTTTTGAGGTCTGCAGTTTTTCTAAGCTTTCCTCAGCTTTACTGCCAAAAAGCTTCAAGCCATCAAAAGGCATGTTGAGTAGCCTGGCCTGCACATCAGGTGCAAACCCAGACTTCCTCAAACACGCAATTCTGCGTAGCACTGTGCTTGCAGCCATGGATCTGCTGATGCCATTAGCAGTATCCAGTCCAGATTGGAGACTGTGATGCCGGAAATGCATCTGAGGGACAGGGCCTCTGAATCCTTGTCCTTTTTCTGTTTTTACCGTGTGTTCTGTCATGTTTTCTGCCCAGGAGTCCATGAGGGACTCCTGGCAGTGCAGCTCTCTTTTGGTTTGGTGAACAGACCCATGGGATACCCTTATGGCACCCATGGGTAGGGGTACAACCCTGTGCCCCTAGTGTATGTTTTTGGGCACCTGTGGGTGGCCCACAGAGCAGGGTATGGGCTGGTGGCAGCTCCATGCTAAACTTGACAGGTGCTCTGGGTGTCCTCCATTTTGGGATACCCAGGCCCTGCCATTGGGATCAGTTGATTCCTGATAGGGAACAAGATGGCCCCTGTGGCCTCTTGCTTTCTATTGCCTGTTGTCTTGTTTTTCCCAAAGTCCTGGGAAGCCCTGGCTCTGTCCCTTCCCCCTGGCTGGCTGTTGGGTGGAAGTTCCATATATGGTGTTGTTGTGAAGGCCCAGCTAGACTGACTGGAGCCTTCCCAGTGACTGTATGTTATGGGTACCTCCTGTGGGTGGGACCTGGGTGAATGGAGTGTGTGACCAATATACACTCCTTGTTGTGGTTGTCTGGTTTCTGGCATGAGAGACAAAGACTGAGACAGCCCTGCCCGAAACTGGCCTGAATGCAGTGTGTAGTGTTGAATGGCTGGGTACTTGTCCCAATCCACATTCCTTGTTGTGAGTGTCTGAAAGGGAGGAGTGTGGCCTGAATGCACTGTGTGCCTGATTGGCTGACTGACTGCATGAATGCCCTTCTGTGTGATTGGCTGCTGTGTGTGTGCCAGCAGTGTGGATGAGAGACAGAATAGTATATCTGGGGACCTCTCACCACTGGAAATTGTTCAGAAGCATTCAGAAGCTGAGTCTCCACTCAAGAGTAACTGGATTTGCTGATCCTCGACGTCCAGCTGGAAGAAGAAGACTTGCTGTGGCATTTGCTTCGACAGAAACTGAAGGTTGTCGAAATCGTCGAGGACTGACCCGAGAGAGGACCTGGTAAGGCGCCCTCTTCCCGTGCTCCGAGGGACCATCGAGCACCGCTGAATCTTCGCCGAAGCGCCCTGGAAGTCAGACCCTCGAAAGGCTGCCGACCCGAGACGGGACCGCCGAGGAGATCGAAGTGAAGCACCCGGACATCGACGCTGTCGAAGTCCATTGCCGTCGACCAGGGTTCGCAGGTCTGTGTAACCGCTGAAGGCCCGTCGAAGTTGTGTTGCCCAGCCGTGGGAACCACTTGACGCCGTGCCGCCGACGACCGGAGCCGTCCGCTCCTTGCCTAAGAACATTTGAATCGAAGGACTCTCTCGTCCGCACCGTCGACCGCTTTTGTCCTGCCGGAGAAAGTCGAGGACGACCAACGCGCCGAGGAGAATCCGCCGGTGGGTTTCCCGCCACCTCACGACCCCAAAGACTCGAGCGACTCGACGCCCTTGCTGGGCTCCCGTCTCTACAATCTTTGCGGTCCAGAACTATTGTCATCGAGGTGCCCCGCACACCTCCGCCTTGCAGGACGCCGACGCCCCGACGCCGACGAGCACCGCTCGGACGAAGCTGCCGCCTCTTCGACATCGTTCTACCTCGTTTGTCGACGGACGTTCGACGCCCCGTGCCTCCCGCTTGAAAGGGAAGGCATTCAAGAAGGGCCGTCGATTCCCCGTCGCCGAACCCCGAGGTCTTCGACGTTTCTCGACGCCTCTCGACGATCCGTGACTCCTGCTTTAAAGGGGGTCATTCAAGAAGGATCTGTCGACGCCTCTTCGAAGAACTCGACTCCACCAGGTACATTGGGGGGGTAAAAACATTGTAGGAGAGAATAAGACTGTTGAACAATATATGGACTGGGCTTGTGTTATATCTCTTTATTTTACAGGTTGCCCAGGTGGGGGGATCTCCACACAGAACTGTGTCCAGTGGTAGGGGCCAGTATTCTGCCTATTGTTTCAACCCTCTGTTATCTCTCCTCTCTCTATTTGCTGGTTTCCTGCTTATTGATCTGCGTGCCATTGCTACAGTATTTTTAATGCACTGTTATGAGGTCTAATATTAGTGGTACCACTTTAGAATTGTAGATATTTATCATTATTGGTTTTCCTGAGCACAAAGTGCGTTGTTGTGATAAGTGTACATAACCCTTGAATATTAATTATATAAAGACTGTGTTTTCAGTAATACAGTGTGTGGACATTCCTTTGTGGGGGCTTGGGGATACACTGTACTTAAGAACCAGCCTGCATCACCTCCTGAGAAGCTAGGCCTTGATTGCTCGTCCATAGCTACCGTAATCGAGAATCTTGGCTGGGGTCTTCTGTGCCTCTCCTCTACCATATAGAGAGCGGAAGTACAGACCCCCCCACCGGTCTTGACAGAGACATTCCCCCATTGCCTCGTTGCCATCTTTTATAATATTCAGGAAGCCTTCCCTTTCCTCACCTTCCAGAATATGATCAGCTGCCCCCGTGATGCAGACCCACATGTTATGGGTGAACCTGGACAAGGTACAGGTGACATTTGCTGACTTGAGAGCCATGCTACCCGAGGTAAAGACCCAACGGGCCCAAGCATCCACCTTCTTACCCTCTCTATCCGGGAGGATAGATGGATAGGCAGTTTCACTTGACAAAGTTGCAGCCTGAATAACCAGACTTTCAGGCGTGGGATGCCTCTAAGTAATCAGGGTCACTACTACTAGAAGCTCTGTATTGCTTAGGAAAATTACTGTTAACTGCAGAAGCAGTCTCAGAAACCTCCCAGGTTTTTTTTCCACTGTCCTCTGAAGTGCCCTATGTAAGGGGAGAACTGGGTCCTTCTGGGGTCCCTGGTCCAGGATATCAGTCATATCATCCTGATCAAATGTGGGTGAGTATCTACCCCACCCATGTAATCAACAACCCTATTCATCAAACTCCTGCACCCTGAATCTGCATGTTCTGCAGGGTCAGGTTTTGTAAATTCTAGCTCGTGACGTATCAATACCACTAGCAGAGTGAAGGGTGTCACACGTCTCATTTTCGATTCTGGATCGATTAACTCCTCTGGCACCCCTCTGGTACCAAACTGTACCCCAAAAGGAGAAACTACTTCTTCTGAGGCACTCTCCTCTTCAAAGATAGAAGAGGACAAACTTAAAATCTGATTTAGGTAAAGGAGCATATCTCCTTTACTGTGTCCGAATTTGCTACGAAGGAGTCTTCAAAAGGCATCGATGACGTCTTCGAAGAAGGTGTCAAACACTCCTTATGTTTCTTTGTCGGTGTCGGGCAATCACTAGATTCTCGAAGAACCTTCGACGATTTGACGTTGGGTCGAGATTTGAGGTTCACCCTTACTACTGGATCTTCCCACAGTAGTTACTGACTCTCCTGCGTCGTCCAACTGAGCAACCAGGGTCTGGCTCTTTCGAGGTTTGAGGGGGGGGTCGAGGCCACATTCTCAAAGACCTGCATCATCGGCCTTCTAAATTCATCCCATTTCAGAGGAAGAGGAGGGAGATCCATGTCTCCTCTTCATCTTCTTTGAAGATGAAGAACGTCTCGATCTACTACGTGATCGAGACCTCTTCGAATGTTTACGCCGACCGAATCCTTCGATTCCCCGACTGTTTTTTTGACAAGGCCTTTGAGGCCTTGGAAGCTTCCCGCCCCACCGCCAGTTTACCTTTTCTCTCACAAAGATCCTTCTCTGTCATCGACTGACAGGAGCCACAGACGCCGGTTCGATGGTCCGAACCCAGGCACCAAAGACAAACGCGGTGAGGGTCTGTAATTGACATTTTCGATCCACAGTCAATACATTTTTTGAACCCCGTCTTGGGAGTAGAAGGGGTAGAAGACATTTTCTCAAAGAGAATTTTGAAGCGCGCTGTTAACTCGAGAGCGAAGCAATCGGAAAAACAGAACTGAAGCCAACGGGTGCGGCACAAGCTACTTATGGTGATGGTGATTTCGACACGGTACGGAGCCCATCGAGGGACATCGACGCCACAACCTCGTTCACAGCGCCCTCTGCTGAGAACATTTTTTGCAGAGCTGGCGAGATACAAATATCATAAGATGAGGAATACGCGGGAGGACACAATCCATTCGAAATAAGTAGATTATTCGGAATGTCACACAATCACGGATAATTGTCACATTTATCCTTCTATGCTATCAATCCCTTCTCAACGCACTTTGCCTCATATTCGTTAAGGATATTAAAGGCAGGTGGACTATCCAGGGCAATACATTTCCCATACAAGGAAATAGTTTTCCATGGCGCTATTGATTCTGAAGATTGTAGCCCCAACTCAAATTGAATGGCTTCCATCGAGGGTGAGCTTGAGTCTAAGAATCTTCCTCCAAAAGATTCAGCATGGTTTCATCTCCATAGGTTATGATTTGTATCACCTTTTTTGTAGAAGGTGATTAGAGGGATAGCGGAGTACACTGCATACTTCCTATGTAGCGCTGCTCCCCAGATGTTAGTCCCATTTTCACTCTTTGCGAAACAAGGTATGCACTCTCATCCAAATTCTTATTAACTATTGCCCCCAAATAAGTAAATTCCACCATTTCCAATCTTTTCTCCATTCACCATCCATGAATACAACCCTTTATGTTTCCTGAGTGCCAATGACAAAACCAGGACTTTAGATTTTTTTCCCCCATTCACCCTCAGGCCATTTTTTTTTTTGTTAATTGTCTTTTATTGAGTTTAAACAGGGTCAAGCATTGAATAAACTGAACATGAGGGATCAACCCTCTACAAGCACATCAGTCAACATGACTTCCTATCCCATTAATTTCCTGCCTTCCCCCACCCCCACCCCTATGTGTTTCCGTTAACAACCTCCTTCGACAGCCTAGTATCTTAACTGTGCCCATATATTTTAGTCCAAAACCAAGTGGGCTCTAAACATTTAATTATTTTCTCATCAAGTTCTGTGGTGCACCTTCCGTGCATATTATATTGGGCCGGGCCTGTTCCCTCATCCTGAGCCATCTGCCCCCTCTCCCCCTCATCCAAATGTGTTGCAAAACTGCAACCATTCAGTTTCCGCTGACGAGTTCCCCCCATGGATCGCTGCAGTGATCTTTTCCATTAAATATATATCTTTTGCCGTGCTCGACCACTCTTTCACTGTGGGGAGGGTCCCCCTTTTCCAGTATCTGGCACGACACGTGCGCGCCGCCAGGAGGAGAAAATGCACCAAAGGCAAGGGTCCTCCTGCTTCTTCAAACCAAACAATACTAACATAGGGTCCAACCTGTACAGCCCCGTCCTGCAGCCTTGATCTACCCCAAGACTTCGGACCAGAACACTTGCACCCAGGGGCAGACCCACCACATGTGCCAGTAATCCGCACTAGCATCTATGCCAACAATGGGGGTCCACCGTGGGGAACATTTTGGACAAGCGCATCGGATCATATTGCCAGTGATGTAGCAGTTTTATAGCATGTGTCATGGAGCTTGTACTGGCATGATATGGACATCTTAAAAGCCCTCCTACACATCAACTGCCATAGACTCCCCCCCCCCCCTCAATGACCTCTCCAGATCTCTCTTCCATCTTGCCCGGAGTCCCTGTGTAACCCCATTCCTGGGTTCCAACAGTGCCCCGTAGAGGTGTGAAATGAGGCCCTTCATATCCGCAGGTCCATCCAGAACCTTCTCGACCGGCATAAGGTCCCTCTAAATAAGCCCCTTCCACTTTTCTGCCATGAATATTCCTTTTAGCCTAAGGTATAGCACTACCAACGATTTGCATATACCCAATGCGGCCTCCAAGTCCTGTATACCCATGAACTCTCCTTTCACCAACTGGCACACCCCAGCCAGCCGGCCCTCAAACCACGATTGGTAATGTCCAACCTCGGGTATCACAGCTCTAACTGGTGGTGCCCAAATGTGGCTCATCGGGGAGGGCCAAGTGGTAATCCCTTCCCGCCCTCGCATCGTATGCCTACTACCTCCCAGTGAACTCTCAGGATTGGGCGATCCCTAATTTGCCTCAGGAGTCTACTCTTTGGGACCGAAAGCAGTTCCCCCACCGTTGCAGGGAGCAAATGTTGATTTTCCAGAATTACCCACTGCTTACCTGGGTCCTCCCACAGGTGTGGGAGCAATGCCCTAAGTTGCGCTGCCCTGCAATACATCATCAGGTCTGGAAGTCCTACTCCTCCCAGTTCTTTCGGTAATATTAGCATCCCGTATCCCACCCTGGATTTCTGACCCTGCCAGACGAACCTCAGGATGGGTCACATAGCCTCTTTCAGGAGTGTTTCCAGTGCATGGATTGGCAACATTTGAAACAGATAATACCCTCGGGAGGAGGTTCATATTTATTGCATTGAGCCTCCCCATCCACGACAGCTGTCCCTTTCCCCATGAATCAATTTCTGAGAACAACTTATCAAACAAAGGGGGGTAGTTAGCCTGGCCCAGGTCCTCTCCAGGTCTAACAACGTTGACCCCCCCCCCCCCCAACCCCTGTTATTTCACCCCATTCAGCTGAACCTGCAATCCCAGCGGCTTCAGCTCCTCCTAACGCCATCTAATGCAAACAGGAATACCACTGACCTTCCTTTATTCATCCTGAATCCCGAGAACCTCCCATACTCTTCAATTATCGCCAGGGCCGGGGGGGGGATGGACTGGACCGGGTTCACCAGTTGTAACATGGCATCTGCGTACAGCCCGAATTTAAACTATTACCAACCCTGATACCCTCGACCTGTGGGGCCCTCAGGTGCACCGCTAATATCTCCACCGTTAGAGTGAACAGGAGAGGTGACAGAGGATATCCCAGCCTCATCCCCTTCGTAACAGAAAGGCCTGCAACATTCTCCCATTGACTGTGACCCTGGCCGTAGGAGCTGCGTATAGTGCCTGAATTCCCTTCTGGATCCCCTCGCCAAATCCACATTTCTTGAGTACCCCATAAATGAAGCCTGAGTCCACCCGATCAAAAGCCTTCTCGGCATCTAAGGCCACCAGAACTGGGTGCCCCTGACCCCTGCAGCAAACCCCGCCTAAGATGTAGAGTTTTGCGCAGGGTGTCTGTCCTTTTCCGGCCTTAAATAAATCCCACCTGATCTGAGTGGACTAGTTTCAGCATAAGGCCCTCAATTTGTGTAGTGAGCACCCTGGTAAAGATTTTTGCATCCACATTAAGTAGCGAGATGGGTCAGCATGATTTGCAGTTCTCCGGATCTTTGCCCTCCTTCGGTATAACCGTAACTAATGCCTTTCCAAAGGACGTGGGGGCCCTCCCAGTGGCCATATTAGTGAATAGGCCTGCCATGTGTCACGCCAGGGACCCCGCAAAGGTCTTCTAGAACCCTGCTGTATATCTGTCCTCTCCCAGTGCCTTCCCCAGCTTTAGCCCTGCTATAGCGTTCAACACTTCCTCCTGGGTGATTGGCTTGTCCAGTTCAATGATCTCCCCACTCTGGAGGCTTGACAGGGATACTTCCACCAGATATGCATCTAGGGCTTCCTGGTCTGCCCCCGCCACCCCTCTCCTGTACACATGCTCAAAGAATGTGGCGAATTCACGAGTCACTTCCCCTGGCCGGGGAGCGTACCTGCCCTCCGTCATCCCGAATCGCTGATAAGCTCTCAGCCCTCTGGCCCCGAAGTCTCGCCGCCAATAGTGTGTCAGCCTTATCTCCTTTATCATAGTATCTTTGTTTCAGGTATTGTAAACTAGCCAGCACCTTACCCATCTCTATATCTTTTGACTCCTGGCGCTTTTCCCTTGCCGACCTGAGATTTTCCTCCCTCTTTCCCCCTTACCTTCTGCCCTTTCTAGGTGACAAATCTCTCGCCCGAGGTTTCGGGCCAATAAGGCGCTAATTCTGTTTTTAGAGGCACTCTCCCTAATAAGTAGGCCCCTGCATGTTGCTTTTGCCGCATCCCATACCATGCCCTTTTCAACTTCCCCTGTGTCGAGTCGAAAGAATTCCTCAAATCGCACCTTTAATTTCCTCTGCAAAGAGGACGTCCTTCAGGAGGAGATTGTTGACCGCCAAAGGGATTCCCAGGGTCTCAAACCTGTCCGGGTGATGCCCATCTCTACCATGTCATGATCCGAGCAACTAATCAGGAGATGTTCGCAGTTAGTAACCCTACCAGCATGGTGCTGGTGCACAAACAAAGTAATCAATCCTCGTTCTAGATTCGTGAGCTGATAAGAAAAAGGGGTAGCCCCTCAGCGGGTTGACAATGCCGCCACACGTCTATCAACCCCTGGTCCCACATGTAATCACCAATCCTCCTTCTGAAGGTCTACCCCCGCCGCCCGGAAGGATTTGCCCACCGCTATGGTCCATTTCTATGTCAGCCCACATGTTAAAATCACCCCCTACAACGAATAAGCCCTCCGTCCTGTCAAGTATCTCCCCCATGGTTTCTCTCAAGGACTGCATTTTGCCCACATTCGGCAATATATGGATGCTATGTCAACCATTAATTCTCTACGATCCCTGAAACCACCAGAGCCCTCCCATCAGCTCGGTGCCAGACCACTGGGTCCA
The DNA here is from genome assembly GCF_040938575.1 of Ambystoma mexicanum. Taxonomy (NCBI): domain Eukaryota; kingdom Metazoa; phylum Chordata; class Amphibia; order Caudata; family Ambystomatidae; genus Ambystoma; species Ambystoma mexicanum. The sequence goes on from NC_090923.1 coordinate 648,869,997, forward strand.
CCATTCTCAGATTAAGTATGACCCCCCACCCCTCCCTTCTTAAGAGGCCCAGAAAACCTGTCCAATATGCGCTCATGGGATGAGACTTTCTTCCCTATATACCATCCAATCTCCTGTACGAGGAGCACATCGAGGTCACAGCTCTGCATCGCTCTCCACAGCAGAGAACATTTCGTGGGGGAGGTTCAGGTCTTTAACAAAGATCCCATCTTGAGACCCTCCACCCGGCCCCTTTCCCCTTTTCTCACGGTGCACCATTCGGAACGATGATTTCCCTTCCTGGCCGCTCTGTTTTAACCAATACAGAACTTTCATATCTACTTCAGATCTGACTTCTCATGGAAATTCGTGTGTCCACCCTACCCCGCCACCCACCCCCACCCCACTGAAGATTGTCATGCACGAGACGCCCACCCTAAGGTGTGCCACTAAGCATGAAGTCTCGTCTCCCCTGATGTCCCCAAAATCGCCCCCCATCCCTACCGGTGGTAGTCTTGCAAACTTAGCTTCCCCCATTCTCCAGCTGGTCTGCGCCTCCCCTTTCTTCATCTCTGGTCTTTGGTCTCCTTCTGTGGGGGCTAGGGAGAGTTCTGGGGATGTTCAGCTTCTTGAATTTCCTGCGCAGTGCATCTTTTTTGCAGTCTGCGTACCCAGGGGACCTCACGGTTCCAGTGATGTCACCTCTGTCCCGTCCTTTCCCCAGGTCAGATCTCTGCCATTGAGAACCTGGAGCACCTGCTGTGCCTCCTGGCCACTGGTCACTCAGTAATCCACTTCTCCACGTTCAAATGTCAAAACAAAGGGAAAGGACCAACGGTATTGGATGCCTTTATCGGTCAGCCATTGCGTGAGAGGGCAGCAGTCTCTGTGGCGGGTAACAGCCAGTCCCGAAGGGTCCTGGAACACCTTCATCGTGTCACCTTCATATAGGAAGCTCCCCAGGCGCTTAGCTTTTTCAAGAACTTCCATCTTCTCCCTATATCTGAGGAAGCAAACTACTATGGACCTTGGGCCTTTACCACCACCGCCGCCTCCGCCACTATGGGCTCTTTCCAGCTGTACCTCTTACCCACTTTTAGGGCACACAGTTGGTTTATCAGGCCTTGTACCTTCCGTCCCACTTCCGTTGCTGACTCCCCTTTCTGTTCTCTTACTCCCAGATGTGTGGATTGTTTCACCTTTCTGTTCTCTAAATCATCCAGCTTCAACAACGTTTCTTCCTCCCGCATTTCAAGATCTGCCAAACGTGCTTCATATTTCATGTCGAGGATGTCCACTTATAAATGATTGTTCTCCATCTCTTCCATCTTATCCTCTAATTTATCAACCCTGCCCCTGAGGTCACAAATGGATGCCTGGATGTCCGTCCTAATTGCTTTGATCTCCTGAAATATGTCCCTCAGGTCCTCTCTGGTCAAGATCGGAGCAGAAGTGCCCTCTCCGGTCACCATCTCATGTAGGTCGGAAGGGGTTCCCTCCTGCACCCTCCCCAACCGTCTCTGGAAGCATTGCAACAACAGGACCCATGTAGGGACCCCCCCCTTGTAGTTTCAATCTGTTCTCGTGCTTCCTCCAGGACGACCACCTGATCCATCAGCTGGATGCAGCCTCCTTTCTTCCTTCTGGGGTTAGGGATGGTATTGATTTGTGACCGTCCACTGCCTTCCCGGCTCCAAGTTTGCAGTTGGCTTCTCAGGCTACACCAGCTTTGTTCTGTGGGTCTGCGCCCCAATAATTCAGGGCTACTGCCTTTGGCCGTGACCCCCGGGAGCACCAAATGCCACTTCACACTGTATGTTGCTTTGCAGGTTCTGGCCACTTAACAAGCCCTTTTGCCTCCCCACTGGGGGCTTCTCCCTCCTGTGAGGGTATGCTTGTGTCCAGGCCCTTGTTGTGTCCTGGTGTGGGGTCTGGCCCAGTCCTCCCTGGTCGCCTCTACTTATGCCTCCCCAGCTGGGTTTCACCTCTGTGGCCCGGGCTGGGGTAGTTCCACTGCCCTTTGTGTCCTACCCTCCTCTGGTGCCTGTTTGCATCACCTTGAGTGTTCCATGATGCTCTCTCCGTATGATATCATGCAAGATATTATCCCCAAAGTACTTCTGGGCCCAGATTTTACCCTGTGGGCCCAGGTTGCAGCAGTGCTATGGGTCAACCCCTCCAATCCCCTCCGCGGGTATCCCCACGTAGTGCTGTAATCCCCCAGGGGCCCCAACCTCCTGGTGCCACGTGGGCACGTTCCAGCAAATTCCATGGCGGTTTCCTTGATCCTTTGTCTGGTGTCCCATAGCTCTCTGATCCCAGCAGCTCCTCCTCTGCGAGCCCATATACCATCCTAGGTGGCTGCTCCTCTCTCCGCAGGCCCCCAGCCCCTGGGGGTTCCGCCGGTGCTCCTCCACCAGCTCTCCTGCTGGCTTTAATTCCAGGCGTCACCTGTTTTCAGTCGTTCTACCTGCATCCAGTAACTCTGGCTCTCCACACTGCCACAAGTCGGGGGGGCAGAGGGGTGGGGGGGCAAATCAGCACGGCCTGACCCGTGTCCCTCTAACACCTCGTCCACACCACCGCAGGTTTGCTTCCCGCTTCCACGTGCAAAGGTCCCCTAGCCATACGTTTGCAGTCATCCGCTTCTTTCATGCAGCACTTCGGCTGACCGGTTCACAGCTTGTCTTTCTGCCGGAAACTGCGCATAGTCCCGCTACATGCTCTGGGGGGTCCCTGGTCGTTGCTCCAACCCTTTCCTCTGCTTGTACACCCCTCTCGGATGTCAGTGGGGTGGGGGCTCTCTGCACCTCTCTTAGTGTGGCCCAGACTTCATCACAGCTTCGGCTCCCCGGGACCTCGCGGCCTCCTGCTGCCTTTTGTAGGCATTTATTTTAGATGGAAAGGCCCGAACCTTTACTTGGAGTTCCCTAAATCCAACATGTAAAAATTGAATAATATTGGGGGCCATGGAGCAACGCTATGTAAGCCCACGGTACGTAGAAATGTTTTTCAAGTGCTCCATTTGGGGTTAACCGCACCTGGATTGATGTAACCATATATAGTGCTCGTATTGCATCGATCGAGCAAGGGGACAATTACAGTCCGCCGATTTATTCCACAGCTGCTCCCGGCTAACTCCATCAAAAGCCTGTTCTAGGTCCAATCAAGGTTTTCAACATTGTGCACGTGGTAATTCCATAATGGCCGCTGAATTTTTCATCCTATGAAGGCGGCCCGAGTGCTTCCCGGCATGCCCATTTGTCATTGGGCTCCATAAAGTATCCGTATTGGTGGCAGACAGGCTTTAACCGGCCCCCTAAATCCAAGGCCCACTTTTAAGGCCTCTGTCCGCTTCCTGTCCGCTTTAAGGCCGCTACAAGAGTGTTCTGCCACAGCCCAACGCTCACTGAGGCTGCTACCGCTGGACCATTAGACGACCATGACTCTAATATCTTATTCTGCATGGGTTAGTTTCCCCCCCCTTCTTGATTTCCCTGCACTTCCTTTATCAGCGGGTACTCTCAGCTCTCTCGGTTATGCATCATTTTGAAGCTTTTCTGTATTCACCTTTACCATCTGATGCCCACTATCAATTCGTTAACTACTTGGCCCTCATTAATGAAAGTGAAACTTGGGTGTATTCTGCATTTAACTTTGTCCATTGATTGTAACCTGCTAGACCAGTGACTTTTCTGTACCGCTGTACTTGCTTTCGCCTCCCTCTGTCCCATCTCTCCACACTCGTGGCGCTTTCTCTTTCTCCCATCTATTCCAACTGCTTCTCTATCAACTATCCTTCCCTTCTCACTAAGTTGGAAAAGAAGAAATTTAAAAAGGATATCTTGGCTTCCAACCCTGGTCTCCCTATTGCCGATACCTATACCAGCGCCTCTTCCAGCCAGACCCTCACCAACATCCTCTGTTCCTTCGCCGGAACTATGGACCCCCATATGATCTCTGTGCTCGGTCCGGTCGCCTACTCTCCCATAAATGGTGGCACTCGCTGGAATGTCTTAATGGCTCTTTCGACTCTTCCAGAATCATCCTTAATGTCTACCTAAATGGCACTGTCATGGTCCAAGCACCTCAGGCCAATCTCCTCTTCGATAGGCGGTTCCCACACCTCATCAATTTCCCTTCATCTCTGGCTGTCCTCCTCCCCCAATTACTCAGCTACCTTGCCCACTCCTCCATCCACTGCCCCTCTTCAGGCTACTGCACTACTCCGCAGGGCGTACCTCTGATTTGTACCCCTCCCCAGAAAGTCTAAGACCGGCAACCTTCATCTTGCCACTCTCAACTCCTGCTCTGCCGTCAAACACTCTTCTGCCACCTCCTTGAAGAACTGAACCTTGATGTCCTTGGTCTTATGGAGACATGGTTCACGGCCAGCTCCGTCACAAGCTTCGACCCGCTCCGCACCCAGAGCCACTCGGCCTGGAGGGGGTGTAGCCGCAATCTTTCCTGAGTGGATTCCTGCCACTATCATTCCCACTCAGATCTACGCCTCTTTCGAATGCCTTGTCTGCAGGCTCTCAATCTCCCCATGTCACTATTACTGTTGCCACCCTCTACCGGGCCCCTGGTCAAATCACCTCTTTTCTCTCCGAGTGGGCCGACCTCCCCTCATCCCTCCTGGGCTCAACCACTAAACTTCTCCTCGATTCTCCCTGTCCCTCATCTCTGCTCTTTTGCAACCTCTGCAATTCCCTTTCCCTCTCTATCCTACAGGACACTCTTGATAACTAACACACACACACACACGCGGTCGGACCCAGACTGCTGCGGCCTCCACCAACGTGATGCGTAGTGCAGCGATGACTGACTGGATCTGCCCTCCTAATCTTGTCTGCTTGACCCGTAGAAATATTCTCCTACAAGTGGAGTGATGGATTTAGCCACTTGTGGATTCAAATGTTAGCTCCCCCACTGCCCTCCCCCCTAATCACCTCTGTGCCCTCTCAGCAATCTCACCTTATATTCTTGAAGGATGAGCCCTCCATCCTGCGAAGCACGCAGGGGTGCGTTGATGACCAGTTACTTCACTGGCCTGAAGATATTGGAAGAGTTGTAGACGAATCTTGACTCCAAAAGTGCCTGGCGAAGAGCCGTAAGTATATAGTTCGTAAGAGTTCAAAATGTCTGGAATTCACTCCTGCCAAATTCCTCTTTTATCTTGCAACTTTGACCCAATAAGAAGATTGACTGCTGAAAGCGCTCCGGTAAAAGTCTGTTACCCAACTCGTGCTGATGAATAATGCCTCTGGCAGTAAAATCAGGTAAGCATATGGCAGCTAAAGAGATTGTCTCTGTCTGTTCTCTCTGCTCACCTTGTTGTTTCTTGTCCCCCTTAGGTGCCGAGATTCGGCGATGTAAAGATTGAGACAGCTTCTGCTGCGATGCGACGCTATTAAAACAAAGTCTTTCCTCTGGTTTGAAGATGCGATGAATCCGGAATCAGGTAAGAAATCAGGTAGTACTCTTGTTCTAACCTTTGCTTCTTTCCTTCTTTCTAGGTGCTCCAGGATCGAGGCGGGCGTGGCAGAAGGCTGGATGCTGCTGCTGGCACGGTGAACGTTACGCTGCTGGATGCAGAATAATGCAAAGCATGTGCCGCTCTTCAGGCGTGGTTTAAATAGCCTCCAAAGTAGTCCCAGGAAGGTATTCCTCCCCGACCACACCCGAGTAACAAAATAGTCCCCAAGGTAAAGTAGTCCCTTCTAGGCCTCACATGGGTTTGGATCTTCTTGCAGCATGGTCTGCATCAGGTAAGTGTGTACCTATGAGCCTGGCGCCTAAGGCGCCAGGACTGAACCCAGACAGCCCCTAACAGGGGTTGCTGGGTTTTCTCAAGGCAACATGATGCCTGCTCCCGAGTCTGATGGACGTGGTATGGATTCCCGGGGGTATGCATCATGACTCTCTCTCTCTCTTTCTCACCTAGCCAAGTCCACCCAACACTGCCACCTACCTTCTCGGACATCCGGCCTATGAAGCGTGCGTCAGTTGAGGCTTTCGCTACCACCTTCTCTCCCCCACCCCCTCCTTCTCTGGCTGACTCACAGCAGGACATAGCCCTGTCCCTACTATACTCTTCTATTTCTGATACTCTTGATGCTCTTGCCCCGGTCATGAGGATCCGCTTGAAGTCCAAAGCCAAGTGCAATTCCTGGTATGACTCAGACCTAGCTACACTAACGCAAATGTAGGGTGGCTGAGAGGAAATGGAGGGCTTCTTGCTCATCCTCTGACAAACTGACCGGTCGCCTGCTCCAAAGGCAATACCGACTCTCTGCCTGCACCAAGAAGAGAGACCGCATTCAAGCCCGTGTGTCTGCAGCATCTAACAACTCGGCCGAACTCTTTAAAATCTGCAAGGAGCTGGCCAACCCTGCTGCAGTCTCTACCCCTCCTCTTGCCTCCCAGGTCCCCTGGAATGCCTTTACCTCCTGTCCACCCTGTCCTCCCCTCCCCCTCCCTCTCCTATTCCCATTGATTCTGCGCTAGCTGACCGCCGCCCTTCACCATCCTCCTCGTCCTTTCCTCTTTTCTCCCCTGATGAGGTCGCTAGACCAGTCCGATCTATGAAATATCAAAACCGGATCATCCCTGTTCCTCCAAAACCATCAAGGACCACATTGACACCCGCGCTCCGGCCCTTGCCGATTTTTGCAACCACTCCTTTGCCTCAGGATCCGATTCCTCCCCTCTGAAGCACTCCCTTGTGCATCCTCTTCTCAAGAAACCCACAGCTGATCCTTCCTGTCCTGATAACCATTGCCCAATTTCCATTACTCCCTTTCTCGGCAAACTCCTAGAACAGCTGGCCATCTCTCAGCTCAACCTTCATTCCGATTCTGTTGGCTGTCTCCATGACCATCAGTCTGGCTTCAGAGCTGCCAGAAGCATGTAAACTGCTCTCCTGAACATCCGTGAACCTTGCTCTCCAACCTTGACTCCAACGTTCCCTCTGTCCTCATCCTACTCGATCTCTTCCTCCTTCAACACAGTCAACCATACCATCCTGCTCAACTGTCTCCGTGATAACCTGGGTATCACTGATCAGGCTCTGGCCTGGCTAACCTCTTTCCTCTCCGATCGACCCTCCCAGGTCCAACTTGGGTCATTCCCATCATCCATCTACCGGTGGTGTTCCCCAGGGGTCTAACCTCTCGCCCTAGCTTTTTAACCAATACCTGGCAACTCTCGCCCACTGCATTGCCATTTTCTGCTCATATTTCTAGTGCTATGCTGACGACAACTCATTTTCAGGCTGCCCTCGGCCACCTCCTCTCCCTCATCTCGATTGCCTTACTGCCATTCAGGATTGGGGTGCCGCCAATGATCTTTGTCTGAAAGCCAGCAAGACAGAGATCCTTCTCATCGGCACAACTTCACCATCCTTTCCCCACTCTCTGGCCAGCCTCCCTTGGCCCTCCTCCAACCCCCACCTGCGAGGCTAAGTATCCCGGGGTCATCTTTGACTCCACACGTTCCTTCTCTGCCCACATCTGTGAGGTCTCTAAAAAGTCAAACTTCCTACTGCACCTCCTCAGAGGGTCTCGCCTTTCCTCTCCTTCCTCCAGAAGCTCACCGTCTCCCAAGCTCTGGTTCTCTCTAAGTTGGACTATTCTAACAGCCGCTTTCTAAACCTACCTGCTTCTACGCTCCGCCCACTGCAACTAATCCAGAACAGGACCACAAGACTTGTCCTTATCCTCAAGCCCTGGGATCATATCTACCCAGCACTGAAATCTCTCCATTGGTTCCCAGTGGATGCAAGAATAACATTCAAAACACTCTGCATTGTCCACAAGGTTAACTGGGGCCTGGGTCCAAAATATCTTCAGCTATCCCTCCGCAAATGCCTCCCCTTGCGAGCTCTTTGCTCCTCTAACTCCCTCAGGGTCAGTTGTTTTTCAAAGAAACAAGCAGAGGGTAGATCTCGGTCCTCGGCTAGGGCCTCCCTCTGGAATAGCCTCCCTGCCACGCTAAAATTTGAGGAGGACCACCTCCGATTCAGGAAGCACCTCAAGACTCCTCTTTGCTTCTGCCTTCGCGCCCCTTCTCCCCCTACTGATCTGTTCTCTTGGCACTGTGCACCAGGCCATCCTCTGTTCCCTGGGCCCAGGTTTCTGCTCACCCTGCCACCCTCCTGTACTGCCTCCTGGCCACCCCTCGCACTGGGGTCTGTATCTGTACCCATACAGTCCCCTACCCCCATTTCTTCTTTTTCTGACTTATCAGACTTACCCAGTCTGCTGCCTAAACACAGCACTTGCCGCATGCTGGCTGCACTACCACTATTTATTGCCTTAATTATATATTTATTTTTATTTATTATTATTTATCTGTTTCTCCTCTGCCCCACACTCTCCCCCTTCCATGTACTTTTCCCCTTTCCCATGCACTTGCGCGTTCTCAAGGTCACTGGGCCTAGTAAGATCGTTTTGTTCTCCACTGTTCCCCTCCCTTGCCTTGTCGCGCTCTGAAACACGTGTATGAGCGCGATACAAATAAAATGTATCATATCATGAAAGCCAGAAAGATGTTTGTTACGGATTCCAAGGACCTCGGCTTCAATAGGTTCAGCAGCAACATGTTAAGTGAAGTGCCCACTCCCTTTACAAAGCACATCTGGCAGGCGGTCAAGACAGCCCAAGTCGACTGCCCATGCATTTAGGTCTCTTAGCAAGATCGAGGCAAAAAGCTTGCCCAAAGTATCAAGGACGGCGATCGGCAACAGTTCTTCGTTCCTCTCAATCACCCTTCTTCAAAATTGGTACCACGAGCGCCGCCCTCCAAGTTGAAGGTATCTTGTTTTGAATTTAAAATCTGATTAACCCTTTAAGTGCCAAGGGCGAGGTATCTCGTCCTTGACAGTGCACACACAGTGCCAAGGACGAGATAGCTTGTCCTTTACGGCACCTTGTTTTGAGCGATCCCTGCAAAGCAGGGATCGATAAAAACTGTAATCCAAACCCCAGGCTATGTGAGGGGGAGGGCCCCCCTCACTGCCAGGGGGCTGGATTACCTTCAGTTTTACGTTGGCGTGAAACTGAAAGTAAATTCCCTGCAGCATCCATTTCCGGCTGCTGCGGGGAAGACCGAAGGTAAGAGACCTTTGTCCACCTCGATCCCTGGCTGTATTTCAAGCCGGAGATCGAGGCGGGTATCGTTGGAAAGGGGAGATTCTCCCCTTTACAACGATACCCATTGTGTGGCATTGCTGCTCGCGGATCAGGCACAGGGCACGCGATCCGCAGGCAGCAATGCCACCAGATCAATACAGATCCTTTTGTGATGCAGGGGGAGGGGGGGGCTGCTTACTAGTTAAGCGGCCCCCTCCCCCCGTGGCCCCAAGGCATGGGGCCACAGCAGCAGAGACCCCTGGGGGCAGATCACTGCCCCCAGGGGTGAAAAGGGAAAGAAAAAGAAAACCAAAGAAAATTGAGGAAAGGGGGAGGTGGGAGGGGGTTTGGGGCCCTGGGGCCCACTAGACCACCAGGGATTTGCCAAAAAGTGGTGTCCTTGGAAAGGGGAGGTTCTCAAGGACACCACATATATGAGGCATTGCTGGTCACGGATCGGCGCAGAGCACTCGATCCGTGACCAGCAACCCACTAGACCACCATGGATCCGTTTGTGAGGTGGGGGGTGGGGCTGCTTCAAGTAAGCAGCCCCCTCTCCCCCCTCCCGGCCCCCAAAGCCCCCAGGGAGGGTTGCATGAGGTGGGGCCTATGAATGTGTATGATTTTTTTTGTTTACCCAACTTCGCCTGGTGCAGATGGCCACATTAGTCTGGCAATCTGCCCCCAGGGTGCCCAAACCCTACTCCCCCCATCTATTGTGTGTCATGCCCCACCTTTTGTGGTGGCCCTCTCCCCCCCACCCCAAGGAAGGGCTGCATGATGTGCCCCCCCCCCCTCCGTTCGGTGTGGGTGAGGAGAGGGCCGGCACAAATGGTGGGACTGGCCCCCCAGTGGGTGGGGCAGTAAGGTTTGGGCATCCTGGGGGCAGATTGCCACACTAATGTGGCCATCTGCACCAAGCGAAGTTGGGTAAACAAAAAAAAAAACTCATACACATTCATAGGCTGCTTTTTAGGGGGGGGCTGAGGGGCACCCTAAATTGGCAGCAAATGATGTTCTGCAACGGGGGGTGGCCCTCACCCCCCCCACCCCAAATGGAGGGCCCCACCTCATGCAACCCTCCCTGGGGGCAGATAGGGGGGGCCCACCTCATGCATCCCTCCCTGGGGGCAGATGCCCCAACAGGAAAACAGGGAACCCCATGCATTTCCCAAAAGAGGACGCCCGTGGGAATGCACAGAGGTCTGACTTGCGCGAAGCGGCCAAGAATTTATTACCCAGAACCCTAGACAAAGTGAACATTGTGTTTCTTCCCCACCAAATATCACACTTTGTCGGGGATTGTGGCTAATAAAAACTGGGGCAATTTGCGCAAGGCAGACCTCTGTGGATTCCCAGGGGTGTCCTCTTTTGAAAAATGCATGGGGTTCCCCGTTTTACTTGCTGGCTTCGACACCCTAAGCCCAAATCTGTAGGTTGCCCACATGAACACAATGGGCAGTGGCGAAAGGCTTGGGGTGACCAGTGGGTTACCCCTTTCCTTTTGTGCCCCCGGTAGGTGCACCCACACATGTGAGGTACCGTTTTCATCGGGACACATGTGGGAACGCGGGACGGTAGGCCATGTGCTGTTGGGGGCGTGTTTCAATGGGTGAGCTGAGCGGAAAATGCATTTTTTTTTCCTCACATTTCGGACTTTGCAGGGGTGTCTGGGTAATAAATTCTGGGGCAATGTGCGCAAATCATACCTCTGCGGATTCCCACGGGTGTCCTCTTTTCGGAAAAGCATGGGGTTCCCCGTTTTCCCCGGTGGCTTAGACACCCGAGGCCCATATCTGTATGTTGTGCCGGTCGGCACAATGTCTTAGATTCCGCTCTGAAAACAGACTTGGGGTTACTTGTGTTTTAGGCTTTCCCCTTGGCAGCCAGGTAGGTGCACCCACACATGTGAGGTACCGTTTTCATCGGGACACCTGTGGGAACGCGGGACGGTAGGCCATGTGTTTTGTGGTTTTCATAACGTTTTGACCTATTTGCTGGTGCACTTTGTCTCACAACCCTTTCATTTCCCAAATGTGACCCACATTTAGCCGCTGCTTTGGCCACCATACACTTTTGTAACCTGCACAAGTCACCTACCCTTGAAAAGGTCTGCCTGTGCTCTTTCACAAAATGTATGCTTGCCGTTCCTCACCACATTGGTTTTCCCGATTTACACATGCTAAGTGCGTCTGGTCAGGCCGTGAGCGTAAAACTCCTGTGTACCAAGGCTCAGTGTTTGGCTTGTGGTATTGCTTGTTTTGTAAAACACTACAAAAAATGTATGCCCTAACTGCAAGAGTCGGGGGAATGTAGCGGAGCATTGCTTTTCTCAAAACTCATAGAAGCCATTGCCGTACCAAGCCAACCATGTCCAACACACCTTTTTTCGGTCATTTTCCCGCTTTTCCCCCAATCGATGGCAGTTTCCCCTACCTAGTTGTTGCCCGACCTATGCAAATCACCCCTTCCTAAACTTGGAATTTTGTCTACTTTTCAGAAATATATGCCTTTCTGTCCTCCAATTCGGCTTTCCTCCCCTTTTCTTCCATTCCGTCCATGCATGTCCAATTAGCAAAAATGGTCAAAATCGCCTACCTCTCACAAAACGGTTGATAACCAAATCAAAATATTTTTTTTCCATTTTCACTCAACCTGTTCTTGAAAGCCAGGAAATTGGGGAACTCAGCACAGCAAACCAATTGTTCCTAGCTCTTACAAGGAAAAAAAACAGGCTTCTTTGTACATCATTTTATTGGCATTTTTTGAAAAAACCCAAAATTCGCCCTTTTTGCTTATGTTCTCTCACCCCCCTACAGCAACCTAGGATTCCTGGGTGGCGTTACGACCGCCTACATGTGGGAAAAAAAGGAGCCAAATTTGGCAGAGATCTCATGTAACAAAAAAGTTACAAGCCATTGAATGGCCACATACCGAAATCACCAAAAAAGCCCCTGGCACTGGAGAGAAATACCCATGGCACTTAAAGGGTTAAAAAGCTTGACCACAAAATCCACCGAGGTAACCGGGTTTCCTTTGAGCACAAAGTACGCTATACCATCAGGGCCAGCTACTTTAGACAAACTCAACCTAGCGATCATCCCTACAATTTCTTCTTTGTCAAAAGCAGGCCTCCAGATAAGGTGCATAGCAGGCATTTTTACACATGAAAATCTTGTAAATATGACAGCTTTATTATTTTCCTGTGTACATTTACACACACGTTTAGAGCAGAGGGCAGTGCAAAGGTCAGGTTACTTGACAGAAACCAGAAAGCTTCTTTCGATTTTATCTACATGGATGTAATTGCAAGCCATGTATAAATGCCTCTAAAACAGAATGTATTTCTCTGAAGCATTTCAAAAAATGAAACTGCACACTGTGATAAAAAAGGAATGGTTTATTACCGTTAAGGTTCTGCTGTGTTGCTGCTCATGATGCAAACAGAAGCACTGTGCACATTTTCCTAGCATTTTAGGATTGTAAAATTAATAAGATGGAAAACTAAGTTGCAATTGAGAATTAATATTTTGTAACAAATGATGCTCTTTTTTTCCCCAGTGAAAGCAAACCAGTATTGCACAATTGTATTTTTCAGAGTTCCTGTGCTGTGTGCATAATCATGCGGAGGCATATCATTTTTACACTAATAATTTTATTTCCAGTCAAATTATAAAAATGGTGTGTAAAATGATGACTATGCAAAGTCTAGTTTTCATCAATTTAACCTTGCAGTCAATGGGGTACATTACTATAAATGGTCAGCGACAACTTAGATCAAGGGTGATTGATTGTCATTACACCAATAACAGGTGTTCTAGACCCTCGAATCTTCAAGACCACAATTAAAAACACCAAAAACCTGACTCTCCAGGAAGTGCAAGCGCTGTTTAAAAAAAAAAAAAAAAAAGCGAAGTTACATTTCTAATTAAAATAGAAACTCAGCAAAACCTGTACCTGTGAAAATCCAGATACGTATTTAACTTTATGTAGCGCTTCATACAAGGTTCGTCCAAGATCTAGGCACTGTGATTATTGTACCTTAGTCGATACTCCGTTAGCTGACCTTTGAAGCACGTTAACCAATAAGATAGCTCAGCCGATTGAGCACTCTTTGCCGCGATCTGTAGGTTGTAGGTTCGAATCCTGGCAAGGCCAACTCAGACTTTCATCCTTTCAAGGTCAATAAAAGAGTATCAACTTAGATTTGGTGATAATTGTTATAAATATGTTCTAGGGACAGTGCTTTGCCAAAAGCGCTATATAAATGACCATTTGACCATGAGAATAGATATACAATTTAGCATGGAGTCCTTGCCTCTGCACTGTTGTATCATAACATTGGCATACCATTAGGTAGTAATAGCTCCAGGAAACAGGGATTTTCATATAAAAAAAAAGACAATCCTGCTATCAAACCTCAAAACACACAATACAATTCATGCTTGCTTTACTATGTAATTGGCTACATTTTTGTTTTTGTCAACATTTAAATTTATACAGGAGAGATCAAGTGCCCAGAGAAATGATGAAAGGTGTATTCTGTCAATGTTCCAGTCATCCTCTTCCTCTTCCCTGGCCATTGTTTCTAACAGTTCGCTCAGACAAGACTCAGATCAGCTCAGTATAATTACTAGATGTCTCGGTTTCTTCTGAAACCCACATCTCCTTGGAAAGCCTCGGCACTTCCACAGTTCCGACTATTTCTTTCCTCTGTCGTTTAGGGATCTTTGAGGGGTCAGGAGATGGAGGGGTCCTCAAATTTCGCAAGAAGGCTCTTGACGCATTTGACTTAAGTTTTAGGCCCTGCTTCATAATTGTTTTTTTTTTTGTCAGTTCCGAACGATTGGTCCCATTTGGCCTGACCCATTTTCTCTCCCACAAAGCCTTTCGAAATGAGAACATATTTGCCTCTCTGGCAGTTTTCTGTCCGTCATGGTTTACATTCCTTGATTCAGTTTGCTGCTGGGTTCTTATTTCTGGGGATATTACGCAGACTGCATTTCCCACCTCCAAAGGCAGCTCATCCTGCATCATCGTTTCCAGCACAGCCCTATTTTTAGGGTCAGGATTATTGTTTTCCACTGGGTTTAGAGCCTCAGAGGGCCTAGCCAGCTTTCCTCTCTCCCTCGTTGCCAAGGTCTCCAAGTTCTGGGTTTTGTAGTGGCTTCTCATCCACTTGTATTGCTCCAAAACTGATTCCATGAGATGGGATGTGTCTGTTGAATCTCTTCTGGGTAGATTACACAGTCCGTTTTGCCAGTTAAGACAATTCTGCTTCCCTGGCTAGTCAGTCTTGAACTTTGTTCACAAGGCCTTCAAGGTAGGTCGTTTTTTGCATGTACCATTGCAATTAATGTTGCCCGATCTTTCACCGAATCATTTAGGGTTTCATATAGTTTACAGATGGGGGCCAGAGAGATTAAGCCGACCGCATAATGTGCTGCAAGTGTGTCATTGCATCTATTGGCAAGCCCCCTAACTCAAATTGGATCATCCATTTAGAATAGAGTCTTCTCTCAGGGAGCCCAAGGAAGCTCACACTCGAGGTCAACAACTATACTACAACTCCGCTCTCCTTCTGTCTGGCGACAGGATCCTGTTTTCCCATTGGGCATCAAGTGGAAAGCATTCCTCATCAGGTATTTCAACTCCCACCACTTTGGGAGGATTTTTATTTCTCGGGTCAGCATTTGAGCATAAAGGAAGTGGATCCATTCCCCAAAGGCCCATTTCCATAGGTTAGGCTCTTATTAATACTTGTCCCCAGTTTCCCATTCAACTAGGAAAAACAGCCTTTTTTGAGAAGCAATTTGGTTGTAATATCCAAGATTTCAGTTGAGCTGCAAGCTCAGAATCTTTATTTTCTTTCGGCCTGTCAAAGACTGCATTTTCCCTTTCTGTGGGCTGTGATTCATTGGAGCAGATGCTTAACGGGTTCCAGGGGGAGGGGGGATTGAGGCATTAGATTTTGCAGTGTCTTAAAGTCATTATCGCTCCAGCTGGATTCACCAGGCCAAAGCAAGCACAGATAAGCCCTCACACCCTGTAAATCAGTCTCCTTGCACAGCACTACCGCCTGGGATGCAGGCTTCTGCAAAGGGGATACAGGCTGTTGAACTGCTTTCATTTCCTCAAACTGACCGCCATCTTTATTTTTTTATTCCTTCCACCAAGGCACAGTTTATAGAGGTTTGACTGATAGGCCAAATTCCACCACCATCTGTCTCACCTCCTCACCAGAAAAACAAACACAGCAACACTAATCTTCACTCTGCTTCTCCAGCAACTCACAACTGGGTGAGATTTTGTTTTTGTTTTTCAATGGCTACTCGCTCCTTGTACGGCAGGGGCTACTCGCTCCTTGTATAGCAGTGATGGCAATAAGGGGGGAGAAAAGGATTGCTCACAGTACCCACAGCACCCCAGAAGAAGTTTCAGTCACCCACAAGTCTGCCAGAACCACAAGGGAGCACACCTGAGGGGTACAGTTTGTACTCGCCGCAGGGCCACCAAGCTGCAAGCAAGGAGAGCTGCAGAGTAAAGCCTTGCTTGAAGAGGGGTGTGCCTCACACCTCGCTTCTCACCTCACTCCAGATCTTATTCCCCCCATCCCCTCTCCCCGCCGCCGGTCTGCTTTTCCCACGTCCCGGGCCGCCTCAGGCAGACAGGCAGGGTCGGCTGCCAGGGATACAGACCACCTCTGGCTTCGGCTCTCAGATGTACTCCAGCTCAAGTTTGAACTAGAGGCAAGGCCCTAGGGTTGTCTTGTCAAGCTGCACTGCGCCTGCACACAGACAGGGCCAGCCACTTCTGACAAGTAAACTCACAATCGGATCAACATAACATGCACACCATTACCAGCTTACCTATCGTGTCTGCTTTACTGAACTGGTGAGTCTTGAGATTATCCAGATCACTGTTCTCACACAGGTTAAGCTCTAGCAAATAGACTTCTACCTTGCAGTGTTTCACAAAAAGTCCGTGCTCTATAACCTGGAAATATAAAATGCAGTTTACATGAATACAGAAATAACATTAAATGTTTATTTAACAATGTAGTCAATAAATGCTTCAACAGATACATCTATAGTTCTGGATTCCAAATGCATCTTTATGGTGTAAGCAGGCTGACTATCTGACCTACCCTCAGTACTCACTAGCAAAAGGGAAGTGAAACATTTCAAGTGTTACTCATTAACAATAAAGATCATGTCAAATTGAACCACTTCATTAACAAGACAACCAATGTACGCACATGTCACTGCTAGAAAACATACCGCAAGCTCAGTTCTCAATTCCTTGGTTCTCCAAAACAAAAAAAAAAGAAATGGTTGTGAAACGGAAAAGCGTGGTAGTTGCAAAGGGATCTATGTGATAACTGCGGGCGCATGCAATTGTGATGGCCGAAAATGCAGACTTTTTTTATTTTTATTTTTTTTAAATTGAACACCATTTATACCACATACATATGCGGGGGGAAGACGCCCCCCC
The DNA here is from genome assembly GCF_040938575.1 of Ambystoma mexicanum. Lineage (NCBI taxonomy): Eukaryota > Metazoa > Chordata > Amphibia > Caudata > Ambystomatidae > Ambystoma > Ambystoma mexicanum. The sequence continues at coordinate 648,886,604 of NC_090923.1, forward strand.
CCCCATAGTTCTATAATATCCCATTCCCCCTACATATATATGTGGTGTAAAGGGGGTGTTTAAGAATTTTAAAAAAGTCGGGCATTTCGGCCGTCGCAATTGTGAGGGCGACATTTTGGTCCATTTCCACTGTAAGGCAGGTCACGATCCCTAGACTGAGCTCTCGAATTCTTCTCTGCTGCCGACAAGGATACCAAAGACTTTCAAAATATTTCAACTGAGATACCTAGTGCAAAAGGAATATATACACAGACAAATACACATTTGATTTTTGGGGGAAGCTTTACTATTGCTCAACCTGGGAACAAAAAGCGACACCAACTGAGAAACCATGCCTGGTACCAAATGTCTCTTACGACAACAGGATAGCTTGTGCCACTTGATGAAAACAAGTAGTGTGTACCATGGGATTCGTACATGTTAAGTAACTAGATCTACAACAATGTCAGGGTTATTAAAACTGTTACATAAGCAATAGCCAAAATAATGTTTATGGAGACCTAGGCATATGGGTCATTATGAAAAAGCAGTAGACCAACTTGTTTTTGTTTAAAGCCTTCAGATAGTGCATACAACATTTGAGAGGCGAAAGAAAATTACCTCCAAAATATGAAATGGAGATTCAGACAAAAATAATTAAAGCAGTTAAATGGCAGGGGAACCTAGCCAGAAGAAAAAAATAATAAACATTAACGTCAAGACTAAAAAAACAGTACTCAATGTATGGGAAAACCTCGTAGGTAGGTCATGTGCTTCTGGAAACACTTTGGGCTAGAAGAATGCCTCTAGTTCAATTATAACAGCACTTCACAAGACAGGTGCCTTAGCTAAATGGCAAATATTACTTACCAGTGACATGCTTTCTGGAGCTAGTAACTTCGTGGATGCACATGCTTTGAATAGGTCACCATCTAGTGGTTGGTGTAGAGTATTACACGAAAAGGGACGTCCGACATGCCAAGTTTGTAATACCATCCCTACTGTGACGTGCACTGTACCCATGGTCCTTAATAGGCCGAGGTCCTCAGATCGTTTTCTGACCAGAGGTTGTAGGACATGTAGAGTAAATGTATAAAAAGTGTGAAAAAGTGTAGGTTGTCTATGTACCTTCTAGTCTCAATGAGGGGGAGGAAGGGTCGGGCACATGTGAATCTAAGCAGATACAAGCATCAGAAAAACAATTGCAGGTATAAAATGTTTGTCTTCTGAGGCTTGTGGATCTGCTTAGAATCACATGCTTGGCATACACTAGTGGAGTAGCAATGCCTGGTGTTAGGTTTCCGAGCTTCTTTGAGTAGGTCCATGCATCTTTGAGGGAGCTGGAGGTGCCCGAACTCCATGACCTCAGGAGCCAGGCTGCCAAGTTGAGTTTGCGGGCAAGGATGTAGTGTTTCCCCCCCAGTCTTGAGAAAGCATGTTATATGGGCATGGCAGCTTACTGGGAGGGGAGACTGATATTTCCATGAGATGGGAGAACCAAGGCTGGTGGGCCCACTTAGGGTTCACCAGAATCATTCTGACTGGTTCTTTGTGCATCTTCTGCAATATTCTGTTGAGCAAGGGAGGTGGGTGGGGGGTTACGGGGTTGTTCGTGGAGGTATGGGGGGGTGTGGCCGCAGACACATTTCCCAGACCTGGAAGCATAATCTGGGCATTGTTCATTCTCCACAGTGGCAAACAAGTCGATATCTGGGAAGCTCCATTCTGTAAAGAGGTTGAATACAATGTCTTCTTGTAGCCGCCACTCGTGCTCTATGGGTAGGGGTGGGGGGAGGATCTCTGCCGAGTACGTCTGCCAGAAGATGGAGTTCCCCTGGAACATGTTGTGAAAGGAGGAACATGTGTTTGAGAGCCCACTTCCATATGTTCTGGGACAGTTTGGACAGCCCTAGAGAGTGAGTGCCCCCTTGTTGTTTAATACATGGCCGCAGTACTGTCTGTGAGGACTAGAACTGTCTTCCCCTGGAGGTGAGTCTGGAAGGCCTTCAGGTCATTGAACACTGCTAGCAATTCCAACAAGTTGATGTGATTGGATGCTACTGCTGGAGACCACACGCTGTGCACCATCTGTTGTAGGAGGTGAGGGCCCCCAACCCCGCCAGATGCACCTGGTGAGAGTGGCTTCTACTGCAGGGTGGTGAAGGTTTTCCCTTGACTACCACTGCAGAGACTGAACGAGGGCTGCCGAGACAACCACTAGATCGTCCCATAGGCTGCTGGCCCGACACCATTGGCTCACCAGCCACTCTTGCATGGGCCACATGCATAGACGAGCATGTGGAACTAGGTAGGCACAGAAAGCCATCATCCCCAACAGTCGCATGGCCTTGCATACGGTCACCTGGCGACTGGCTACATAGTGAGGGATCTGGAACAGCATGTTTTGGACACTCTCGTTGGAGGGAAAGAAGAGGCCGTCTTTGGTCCGAATTAGAGCCCCCAGAAACGGTTTGAATTGATTGGGGTCTAGGCTAGATTTATTCTCGTTGATGGTAAACCTTCTCTTCGACCTTGGTTTCTCTGTCTTCTGGGTATTTGCTTGGCATGTTCCGTACAAATCCCCGGTAATGAGCCAGTAATAGAGGTAAGGATGGACTGGGATGGACTGCCTGCGGAGGTGAGCAGCTACTACCGCCAGTACCTTTGTGAATACCCGTGGTGCTGAGGCAATTCCAACGGGGAGAACCTTCAACTAATAGTCGGTATTCTCTATCATGAACATGAGGTACTTTCTGTGCGCTGGCAACATTGAAATAAGAAAGCATGCATCTTTCATGTCCAATGTGGCCATGTTATCCCCTGCTGCAGCAGTGGGATGACCTCCTGCAGTCTGGCCATCCTGGAATTTTGAGGTTTGTCATACTTATTCACTGGGCGCAGGTCTAACACAGGGAGCATGGTGAGATCCTTTTGGATACAAGGAAATACACTGAATAAATACCCTTGTTTACCTGGTGAATGTGGACGACTTCTATGGCGCCCTTTTCCAGAAGGGCCTGAACCTCTTCCAGCAGGATACGCGGGTGTTATGGCAACAGGCATCTGCTCTTCGGTGGGTGGTATTGAGGTGGTCGGTGAAACTCACTACAGCAGCCGTGGGCAACGGTCTTTATCACCCACTAGTCTGATGTGATCCCCTCCCAGGCGTGAATGAATGATAACTGACTCCCGACCGTGGGAGTGCGGCAGGGGACCTGAACCGGTTAGTCACTTTGAGGTGGAGGCCGGAGAGCATCTAGGAGTAGAGTATGTGCCGCTACCATTGCCTCTACTAGGACCTCTCTGGTGATATTGGTTGTTAGAAGAGCCTTGGCGGGAGGACCTGAGCCATATTGTCCAGTGGGAAAGTGGGAAAGAGATTGTCCACGAAAGGACTAGCAGGAGTTTAGAGCCTCCACGCTGGTGGAAGGGCTTAACCGTGATCTGGCTGAGAGATTTTAACATTTAGTGCTCTTTCATTGCAGTCTCCAGGGAGTCATGAACAGCTTTACCAAAAAGGTGTGAGTCCTCAACCAGTTTGTTTATAAGGGAGGCCTGAGTTTCAGGTTTAAAGCCAGAGTTCTTCAACCAGGCGCGTCTCTTATGTAAAGTCTCCTGGGCTAGGGTGTATCCAGCAATCTCAGAATCCAGAGTCTTCAATATGTGAGCTACTTATCTGCAATCAGCCACGACTGCCAGCAGGCGTGATGGGTGGGCTCTGGGACATCTTCAAGGCCATCCTGGACTAGGCCCCATTGGACATCGCTGTAGCTTGCCAGGAGAGAAGTGTTTGCAATCCTAGTAGAGTAGGCCGCAGAGGCAGTGACCCGTTTACCAAGGGCATAACGTTTCTTACAATCTTCATCTGGAGGGGCTTTTCCTGTGGACAGTGGTACCCTTAGCCTTTTCCGAGCTGTAGTAACCACCAGGGAGGCTGGCCCCACTCCATGTGTGTTTTATGTGTATGCACTGGTCACCAGAGGATATCTCCACAGCAGGGGGAGAGGTACGCCTGCTCTTTGGAGTTGGGGACTGGTACCCAGAAACCTTCCGATTCCCAATCAATGTCTCCTCAGCATCACTAATCAAGCCAAGACTGTCCTGTTCTGCCTCAGATTCCTCTGCGCCCACGGGTCTGTCGATGCCTCAGCGGCACCACGTAGACTGCCCAGCGCTTTGAGAGGGATCTTTTAGCATCTTTGGTTTGAAGAGCTTACACGCTCAACATTTATTCTCCTGGTGGTCTCTCGGAAGACAATGGTTACACAAGCTACGTGTCTCCTTCCAGGAACATTTTCTATCACAAGATGGGAAGAAGGGAGTTTTCTTCATTATAAGCACCAGGGGCCAGTGAGACAAAGCGTATTTTGAGTGAAATATGGGGAGACAGTCTCTAAAATGTACCCCCCACCCGCTGTGTAGGCCGAAGCCTGAAGAGTTGTCAGCCATCGGAGGAACAAGGATACCGGACGCAATAAAGACGGCATCGATGTTCGCAGGCCGCGTCGAGTCAAGCGTGGTCGACAAAGACGGCAATATTATTGATATGATAGTTTATTTATATAGCACCTATACACAATGTGTTTCAAAGCGCTTCACGGCAAGGGAGGGACCAAGGGAAACGATAAGGGAGAAGGGAAGAAGAGAGCTGGCAAGCAGGGGGGACGACATAAGGGGCAAGAAAAGGGTGGGGGGGAGGGCATAAGGACATCACAGAGGACAGGGGAGGCGGCGCACAACAACATCATGGGGGGACCAGGAAGGGGGTGGGCCACGGATCACCTGTCCTCACCCCAGCGCCGGAGAAGGAGAAGTTGAGTTGATGTTACCGTTGCCTGATGGTGGGGATCATCAGGCAACGGATATTGAAAAATATATCTATATACATGGCATACATTGCTCACCGTAATCTTATTTCGAATGCTTGCATCTGCTCGATTCACATTCTGTGCATAGGCTGTCATCTAGTGGTAGGTGCAGAGTATTGCATTCTTGTTGGAGTTTCGAAAAAGGGACATTGACTGGGCGTGCTTGTAATACTATCCCTGTGTGATGTGTTTTGCATCTGTGATCCCTCATGCACTAATGTCCCTCCGATTGTTTTTTTCTGACAAGATGGGGCATGAAATGATGCGCAAGGACAGAAGTTAAGTTGTGAGAAGTCCATGTACCTTCAACTCCAAGAGAGGAGGAAAGGTGGGCGCATGAGAATCCAAGCAGATATAAGCATCGGTAAGCAATATATGCCTTGTGAGGCTTGTGGATCTGCTTAGAATCACATGCTATGCAAAGATTAGCAAGCAATACCAGGAGATGGCTATGGGATGCTAGAAGATACAGCACCAAAGAGATGTCTTGCCACTGCCTGACGTACCCGTCAATCACTCTTAGAATGTGCATCTAAGCAGTAATGCTGTGTAGAGGTGTGGAGAGAACTCCAGGTAGCTGCTTTGAACATGGCATCTAAAGGTGCATTTGCAACGAAAGGTAAAACTAGGTCCAGTGCCTCGAGTTGAACGTGCTCTGGGCGTAAAGCGTAAAGTTCTCTTTGAAAGAGAATAACACAATTGGATGCAATTCACAATCCATTTTGAAATAGCCGACAGACAGGATCTTCTTCTCTTCCAATGGCTATGTAAACAAAGAACTGGTCTGTTTTGCGTAGTGGTTTAGTTTTATTTAGATGATACATTACAGCTCTTCTGACATCTAATGGATGGAGGCTTCTCTCCGCTGAATTTGTAATCGTTTTGGAAGTAAGATGAAGTTCCATAGACTCTGACATGTAACTGCGAAGTGAATTTAGGAGAGAGGCGTGGAAGTTTGCGTAAAACCACTTTGTCCTTGTCAATGGTTACAGATTGATCTTGAACTGAGAGCGCCTGCAGTTCACTCACCCCACTTACAGATTGAAAGGCCACGAGAAAAGTAGTCATAAGTGAGACACTTAAGACTGGTTTTATGCATTGGCTCAAAAGGAGGGCCCATACATTTAGTTAGGACTACATTCAACCTGTAACCAGGAGTTGGATTTGAAATTGGAAGGTGTAATATTTTGACCCCTTCCATAAAGGCATTCATGACAGGGAGTTTTCACCAAGAGACTTTCTTCAGAGAGGTGCTGTAAGCATAAAGAGCAGCTAGATGCACTCTAAACAAATTTAAGACGAGCCCTGAAACCAAAAGGTAAAGTAGGTATAGAACAATGTGAGAAGGCGTGCCGTCGATAGGATTGATGCTAAGTGATCTACACCAAATGTCAAAGCGTTTCTTTTTTTTTCCCTTTTTTAAATAGCAGTCTCTAGTATTATGTTTACTTGCCTCCTTAAGAATGTCCATACATCTTTCAGGCAGATTTAAATGAGTTGCTCTTGGATCCTGTTTGGAGGTACCTGGAGGCGAAGTCTGGGCATGACGCGTTCTCCAGTGCTGCGAAGAGGTCAATATGTGGATGACCTCATTCTGTGAAGACGCTGCGTAAAATGTTGGTGTGAAACTGTTATTCATGTTCTATGGTAAGATTTACCTTTCTGCTAAGGACATCTGCTAGAAGATCCCCTGGAATATGTTGGGACAGGGGTAACATGTGTCTCAGCACCCAGTTCCATATGTTCTGAGCTAGTTTGGACAGACCTGGAGAGTGTCCCGCCCTATTTGTTAATATAAAACATGACTGTAGTGCTGTCTGTTAGGAATAGAACAGTCTTCCCTCGTAACTGGTCTCGAAAGGCTTTCAGAGCTTTGAACACTGTTAGACGCTTGAACCAGTTTATGTGTTTGTTTGCTAGTGTCTGAGTCCACACGCTGTGCACTATATGATGGAGATAATGTGCTCCCCACCCTGAGAGGGAAGAGTCTGTGGTAAGAGAGGCCTCTATTGCTGGTGTGGTGAATGATTTACCCGTGAGAAGGTTTTCCTCTGACCACCACTGCAGAGGCAGAACTAGAGACAGACAACCACTGGATCGTCCCACTGACCGCTTGCTTGAGACCATTGTCTTGCGAGCCACTCTTGCATCAGACACATGGGCAGGCGGCGTGAAGTACGAGGTAAATGCAGGGAGCCATCTGAGCAGGCGCACTGCCTGGCGTACGGTTATGGGACAACAATTTGAAATAGCATGTTTTGGACCCTCTAGTTGGAGGGGAAGACAAGACTGTCTTCTGTCCGAATCAACAATCCAAGAAATAGTTTTACTTGATTGGGCAAGGGACTTGATTTTTTCACATTGATTGCAGAACCCTAACTGGAACAGCAGGTTGATAGCATCTTGGGTGTTTGAGACATGCTTGAGGTGCGTCTCCTGTTATTAGCCAGTTGTCCAGATAAGGATACACAGGAATGGATGTTCTGTGAAGGTGTGCCGTCACCACTGCTAGAACCTTGATGAACACTCTTGGTGCCAAGGCTATGCCAAATAGTAGCACTTTGAACCATAAGAACTTCCTGTGTGCTAGCAACATTGCAATATGATAGTATACATCTTTCATGTGTAGTATTGTCCGGTAATCCCCGTATGATAAGAGGGATTAGCTCCTGCAAAGTAGTCATCCTGAATTTATGTGGCTTGACATAATTGTTTGGAGGACGCATGGTTAAGTCCTTTTTGGGTGCAAGGAAGTACACTGAATAAATACCCTGGTTTACCTCTAGAAAGGGGACGAGTTATATGGTTCCTTTCTGCAGTAATGTCTCAACCTCTGCTTGCAGAATGAGTTGATGTTCTTGCAACATCCTTCTTCGGATGATAACAGGGTTTTAGAAGAAATTTGATTGAGTGTCTGCGACAATAGTCCGTACACACTGGTCGGAGGTCATTTCCTCCCAAGCGTTCCTGAATGATGATATTCAACCTCTTACTGGCGATGCATGGGAGGGAACTTTGATGTCAAAGTCACTTGTTGGCAGGGGAACCCCTACAGGCTGCACGCCTACCTCTACCCTTGCCTCATCTAAAACCTTGCTGTTGTGATGTTCGGTAGGTGGATTATGTACCATACCAGGAAGAAAACCCTGATGAAAACCCTAAATGAGTATGTAAGCGAAGGTTTGGTTACAAAAGGAACCACGGGTGTTGAAAACTCAGTGTTGGACAAACATCTTATTAAAAATGTGTCATGTTCCTTCTTAATGTTTTACAAAGTCTCATCCATAGCCTTGCCAAACAAGACTGATTTTTCAATGGGATGGTTAATTAAAGTGGTCAGTCTCTGGTTTGAATCCAGAGTAGCGCCGCCAAGAGTAAGTGCAAGTGCAAGGACTGCCTGCTGTTTCTGCTGATTCCGGGCTATTCTTTAAGATATTGTTGGTAACTTGCCTACCCACTTTAATGATAAGTGGTTGATACAGGTATGTCAGTCATGTTATTTTGGAGCAACCCCCACTGAACATTGCTCTAGCTTGCCAAATGCATAGTATTATTGGCAATGAGTGTTGAGTAAGCAGCTGAAGCAGTGACCCCCGCCCTCCCTTTCCTAAAGCTCCTTACATTCTTTGTCTGGAGATGCCTCTGTGCTGGATAGTGGCACTCCAGCACGCAAGTGTTACATGGCTCCGGATATATAGCAGGTTCGTTGGAGCAGATTTAAACATTTTCTCCACACGTGGATTAACTGCCTGTGTGAAGTAAGGTGTAAGAAGCAAAGATGCAATCATTGTCTTAAAAGACAGGGGATGGACTGACTGGCTAACTGCCTATTTCTCTTTTAGGATGTTATCTACAAAGTCAGGATCAGAGTGTGTATCTGAAAATGTTCTGCTGCCCTTTTCAGTAAAGGGGAGTTGATCGTCGATGGGAGACGATTCTCTGGACTGCTCTAGAGGGTCATTGTCAAACATCTGGGTCATCTAGAGCATGGGTGCACAACATACAGCCCCCGCGTGTCAGTTTACTGCCCACCATGGCATTTTGTCCGGCAAGCAGCATCGGCCGCCCTCCATTAGGAAAGTCTTTGAAACTCTTCTCTTCCGGGCCAGACAAAACACTGGCCCTCATTGGCTCAGGGCACACGCACCACATAGCTCCTATGAGCCACGTAGTGCGTGTGTGCTGCACCAATGGAGGGCCAGCACTCTGGCTGGCCTGGCCAGTAAGGCTTGATGCCGGAAGGCATTTCAGCCTTGCCACGCCCACACCAGCCGTAGTGCCAGAGACCTTGCCAGCATTCCAGCTAGCCTGCCTTCCAGCACGTCCGGTAAGTGGTCCGTTTGTGGGTCGGGTCTGTTCTGGTGTATGTTTGTGTGTATGTTTGTGTTGAGATGTGGGTGTCGGGTGTGTACGAATGTTTGTTTTTGTATGTTTGTGTTGTGTATGTTGAGATGCGGGGGTGGGGGGGTGTCAGATGTACATGAATGTTTGTTTTGGAGTGTAAGTGCGGTGTATGTTGAGATGCAGAGTCTGTATGGGTGCATGCTTGAGTTTGTATGCTGTGTTGGGGGTGCGGGGGTTTGGGTCCGTATGAGTGCATAAGAGTGTGCGTGCCGAGTTGGGGGTGGGGGTTCGGGTCTGTATGGGTGCATGCTTGAGAGTGTGGGGGTTCGGGTCTGTATGGGTATTGTTTGGAGGTGGGAGCCATGGGGCATAGTGTTTGGTTGGGGGTGAGGGACATGGGGCATAGTGTTTGCTTGAGGGGTGGGAGCCATGGGACGCAGTGTTTGGTTGGGGTGAGGGACATGGGGCATAGTGTTTGCTTGAGGGGTGGCGCCATGGGGCATAGTGTTTGCTTGAGGGGTGGGGGCCATGGGACAGTGTTTGGTTGGAGGTGGGGGCCATGGGACATAGTGTTTGGTTGGCGGCCATGGGACAGTGTTTGGTTGGGTGTGAGGGGGCCATGGGGCATAGTGTTTGGTTGGGGGTGAGGGGGCCATGGGGCATAGTGTCTGGTTGGGTGTGAGGGGGCCATGGGGCATAGTGTCTGGTTGGGTGTGAGGGGGCCATGGGGCATAGTGTCTGGTTGGGTGTGAGGGGGCCATGGGGCATAGTGTTTGGTTAGGGGGGGCCATGGGGCATAGTGTTTGGTTAGGGGTGAGGGGGCCATGGGTCATAGTGTTGCCCTCCAAGAGTGAACCCAATAATAAAGCTAAAGCTAAAACGGGTACCATTAGGAGATGTACATCCTTTGCTTTATGAGGAAACCTGACTCAACGAAGGCCATACTCCTCTTGGGAAACCCAAACTCTAAACTATAGCAGTCCAAAATAACGGAATGTCCAATCAAGGGTCAATAAAATATATATAATTTAATTAAACAGACGATATACAATAACTAAATAGAAATAAATTATAACAATGGAAAATGTGTAGTACAAAATGTAAGTTTGAAATACAAATAAAAATAGTTACCCCTCAAAAACAATTCTTTTTCCATGAGTTTAATACAAATTGGGGGTTGATGCGCTCCCCTGACGCCGCCCTCCGGCGCCACACCTCAGCCCCTTTTCCGCATCGACGGGATCGGGCCGAATTCACCAGCGCTCCTGGGTTTGGCTTCGGCCAAGTAATTCCGCGCACGGATACTACTACTTTGTCTTTCTTTCTATCTTTTAGGTTCTCTGTCCTCAGGCATCACACTCCTCCCCGGCACATGTCGATTTCCACAGGGCTCAGCAGGTTTCCATCCTGCAACGGGCTCTTCCCAACTTCAGACCCCCACACCCTCTGCCTACGTTGCCTTGGCCCAGACCATGGTTGGCAAGATTGTTCAGCGTGTGGCTCGCTGTCCTTGAAAGCACTGAGAACAGACTAGCCATGTGCAGGGAGCTCTTCCAGAAGTCGCCTCCAGAGGACCTGCAGAAATTTGTCAAACATCGAACCAAGCCCAAGGTAGGGATGTAACGGTATTACGGTATACCGTTAAAGATACCGTGAACCACTTAACTGAACAATAATAACCGTCACATTGTTTATACCGGTATACCGTTCATACCGTTAAGGCTGCAGTAAGCAAGTGCTGTGCAGTCTTGGTCTTGCACTGTTGGATGTGCCGTCTGCCAAGTAGTTTCAGTTGGAGCAGTTTTTAATGCCATTCCATAAACCACACATGGCTGACACAAAATCAATATGTTAGCAATAGGAAGAATAAATACAGTGCCAAGAAGGAAAAGGGTTTACTTTGGGTTGGCGGTTTGAGGTTTATATACTTATAATGGATAATGTTTCCTAAACATATGACAATGGGGGATTTCCTTGGTTCCATCATTGAACTTACATATAATAAGTCACAGTGCGAAATTTACTCATCTCTGTGGGTATTCCCTGCTGCCATACCAAAGTGTAACATGTCCGTGATTACTGAACACCTTTTGGCCCTCAAGTAAACTAAAAGCTGTAACGTAAAGAGAGAGTGCGTGTGTGCGTATGCGCACAAGCGTATGCTAACATCAGACTCCATTGATCTGTGGCATGCAGGTTATCAAGATGGCAACATGTTCATCTTCACCAGTAGCCAGTGGGGGGGCTAAAAGCTGAAATGACCCCTTAAGAAAAGCTATTCAGTTTGCTTTGCCAGGCACAGCAGGGCTCCCCCCCGCCCCTCCTCCTCCTCCTCCTCCTCCTCTCCACACGTGTGTGTGTTTGGTGGAAGCAAGGGGTGGCATTTCAGTGGAAAGTATGTTGAAAAGCCCAATTCTGGCCCTGGGTGCCTGGTTTCGTTTGTGATGATAAATCTGACAATTTATGACCTTTTAGAAAATATTTGTGAAGATTAGTTAACTCCACCTGCTATACCGCGATAACCATGATATACCGTCATTTGGCAAGAAGGTTATTGTACCGTCATAAAACTAATACTGTGACACCCCTAGCCCAAGGTAGGGCCAATATTCTCCATCGCACCCCGCAAGCGAGACTCCTTCCCAGGGACTCTCCCGCGTGGGAGGGACGAGTCAGGTCCTTCTACCAGCACGTGCACCGAGGCTGCTACAGCTACCGGAAGAAAGGGGACGGGACGCAAGAGTAGTAGAGGTTACTGATGTAGTAACAGGAGATCTAGATGGCTGTGTAGGTGCCTGTGGTGTTGGTTTGGTGTGTTCTCCCCACTCCCCCCCACACACCCCATGTATGTGTATGGACGTATGTTCCAATGGCCGTTTAGGTGTATCTGAATTGAAGGGGGGGGGGGGGGCAAATCGATGGGAGTTTATGGAAGGCAACAGATTTCGCAAACAAATGCAGGTGCAAATGCGCAGCAGGCTTTAAACACGAGGGTTCAATTGCTTTCGATGACACTCAAACGTTGGTTGTCGTTGAAGTTCCTTTCAAAGATTCCTTCAACATTTGGCTTGGGGTTGTGTGCTTTTGTGAATACATGTGTGCCTTTTTCGCCAACGGACTTCCCAATAGCACAGCTTTCAGCCTGCCTATTGGGGCTGGGGACAGTCATGCGGGAGTCTACTGACTCCTTCAGTAAGTCTTCGCCCTCCGAAACAGGGCCGTAGCTGCTAAAATATTCCTCTTCCGATTCAAGGGGGGGGTGGGGGAAGGGTGGATTCGACCTGCATGGCGTTGGCAGCCTACTGGGTCGGTGCGCCTGTCTAGCATTTTCGGCTTAAAAGGTTTGCAGTAATCGCAACACCATTCAGCTTGATCTCGTGGAAGACAACTGAAAAACTCTGCGTGCATCATATCAAGCACATTTTCTATTGCAGGAAGGACAGAATTTAAAGGGCATCCGTTCCACAATTGTATAATTTTAGTGGCAGCTAGACAAAAACCAGAGAGAAGAAAGCAGAAAGTCATTCTATAAAAGGATGTAAATGGAGAGCACCAGCTCTGCCGACTGCAAGGCCAAAAATTGGTGAAGGCCGCTGCCAGCCGTCGAGAGGAGATATTGGTCAAAGCTTCAGATGGTAGTCGTCGGACATAGGAAGATCGATCGTGAATATGATTGTCAAAATATAACAATATTAATTATTCTTAAATTGCAATCTATCACAGTAGCAAGGCTATGAACTTCACATATGCGACCAACCACGACAGCGAGAAAAAAAAAAAAAAGAAACGGAGGTACCTTGAAGCGTGAAGGATCATGGGTACAATACACGTCACACAGGGAAAGTATTACAAGCACTCACACCCAGTCAACAACCCTTTTCGAAACTCAAAATGAGGAATGCAATACTAGATGTCGGCCTGTGCACAGAATGCGATTCTAAGCAGATCCACAAGCCTCAAAAATATATACATGCTTGATAATTAGCAGCAACTCCTAAAGGTAGAACTCCACAAAATGCAACCAGGAGGATGGCAGAAAAAAAATTAGCTGATGATCGATGCGTGTGAAGGGCCACGGGTACAGTACACGTCACAGTAGGGACAGTATTACAAACCTGCCCTATCGACGTCATGTAATACTGTGCACCAACCACTAAATGTGATTTTAAGCAGATCCACAAGCCTCAGATCTAAATAAAAAAACATTTTCACTAACAAAAACATTGTTAAAAGGGACGTTATTGTTAAGTTGCACTAGCAAAAACCAATGAAATTCAATGGAAAAATGTTGTTACAGGGACGTTATGGTCACAGGTAAAACCGAAAACCCCACAAAATTTGACTGTTATGGTAACCTAAGAAACCACAACTCGTGCCACCAGTGTGCACTGCAAGGACTTACACCTATGACATCAAAGATGGCATCACAGATCTCATTCATGACATCACATGTGAATTTACTTTTCATAGGAAGCCTCCTCAAGGTATTGTAATGGTGGCAGAAAACTATAAAAGAATATTGGAAGAACCATCATGAGAGAAGTAGGTCATGGAGGAATGCATTGCTATACACACACCATAGTATTACACACTTTTTCAGTGTATATGAAGGAACTCATGTGCAAACGTAGCCATTGTCTGCATCATGGCTCATGGAAGTGTAACCTTCAAAATCTTTCCATGTTACATCGTGACAATTTTAATGCATTCGTTTTAGAGTGTCGGGTACTGTGAAACATGTAAGAAGTAGCTACTGTTACCTTTATAACTACATATTTGCCCTACTGCACATAAACCATAAAGACAGCATAATGCATACAAACATGACCCTTTGCAAGGGACTTAAAGTAAGCTAAACCAGCAGTATTACCTTAAACGGTTCATAACATGCACAGAAACCAGTGCTGCGTTTTACGCTTTCCTCTTTCCCTACATGTACATGTATCATATAACGCGAGTGAACCGTTAAGAAAGGTGTGTAAGAACATATGAGAAGTTTGCCGTACACAAATATAGGATCTTTTCAATTGTTTGTTCATGACCGTTAGTGAAGAAAAGCACCTGCCCTACTTAGGGTAGTGAACAAAACAGAGGGAGCCAAACATGTGATGTCATGAGTGATGGCATGAAAGAGATTTGTGATGTCATGGGCGTTAGTCCTTGCAGTGCACACTGGTGGCACAAGTTAAGGTTGCTTAGGTTACCATAACAGTCAAATTTTGTGGGGTTTTCGGTTTTACCTGTAACAATAATGATAAACGTGTGGAAATGGCAAATTGTCTGGTGTATTTATCCATTTGCGCTACCCCTTACTTTTCCGAATGGAGTTGGTGCATCGTACCAATTACAGATGTACATAGGAAATTTTGTTTAATGTGTCAGGAGGATCTCTTTCTGTTAACAGTGCATGATAGATCTGTACTGCACACTACTGGCCGAGATAACTACAGATTAGTAATCTGGACGTTTCCTAGTGTCAGTCTGGAAATCGAATATCGAGACCGCAAACGTATTTTGGTGGCCGTGGGCCAACCACTCATGCACGATACGACAGAATATAGGTTTTCGAGTGTTCTAATGAACAGCCATTTTGATGTAACAAGAATCGCCATTTTGTTTTCTAACCATTGCTCATTACTTTCTGTTCCTATTGCTTCGCAGTATATTTTTTCGCTTACACTGCTTGACTGAGGAACAATGGTGTCTGTATATGAAAAGGACAAGGCCACAGGGCCGAGAGGATAACAAGAGTTTCACTGAAACACAAATGTAGGCAGCGCCAGGAAGAATGCCCGGCTCCCTCCTTAACGTAGCCTTGAAGCAGAGCCGCAGGGCATTTAATCATTTCACAGCTGCCTGCCAGTCTCGTTACATGGTAGAATATGTTAGTATAATACTGCTAAAGGCTTGAATTATGCTTTTCTAACGGCCCCCATTTGTTGAGCCCGCTAAGAGCATGTAGGCTCCCAGGACGCGAATAGCACCTGATAAATAGCAAGGTCCGGAATGTAACCCCCCTCTGCATGTAGCTCGCTTCCAAGAACAGAAGCGCCATGTTCTATTCAATAACCGAAAGATGCCTACGCACTCACAAATGTTACTAGAATAGATGTTTGAAGGTGTCATAGTGGCCGGAGATGTCCATCGTCACACCAAGTTCAAAGAAACCCAATGAAGAAGGGTGTTAACCATGACATAGCTGATTGTTTGATATGCATTTTGTATATATGTAACTGATGTACGTAATTTGCTCTCTTGCGTCCCACGAGGTCTAGAGATACACGTCGCGGGGCGTTGAGACCGAGTTGGCCAACAGACTTTTGCTTTGCAATAAAACCCTAGCTTTGGGAATACAACCTCGTGTCTGGCGTCTCTATCGTGTGTGGTGACTCGCCTTGTTTCCATAGACGTCAGGTCCCCTAGGGGCCCTAGTTGTTGTATGTGCAATCATACTGCAGCCATCCGTAGGACTCCATTAGTGGCCGCATGTTAAGTAGTTGGGGGAAGGGTACAGGTTTCCGTTCCACACAAAGACCCATGCATAGGTCATCCACTGTATGCTGGTAACACCACCCCCATCACTAGCCCTACGGATTCATCCAGTAGGCTACCGCATTTAAAGTACTGCTGCCGACTTCCTGGGTGGCTCTGCAAACCTACCAATGTGTGGCTAAAGTACTCCTAACTGTATAACAGCCACTGGTAAACAAGGAACAGCAACCTGCAATATCACGTGGGTGTGGTAAATGTCGCATTACTTTGATTTATCTGCTGCTTGCCTTTCCATGACCCGTTAAACAGATAGTGTGTGTGCACTCAGCAGTGGGACTGAAAATATCAATAGGTCGCTTGCCGGTCGTGCAGTTGAATAAAACATGTAACTGCAGGTGGGACTATTTGTACCAAGTCTGCAAAATGGCAAAGCTTGTGCACCTTCCTCATTCACATACAAGTGCATGCAAAGGCAAATTAAAAAAACAGCAGAATATGCAAAGCGCAAACAACCTTACTGGTGGTTAGAAAAGAGTTAGCTGCGTGGGTCGCACACAATAAATGGCTTCCTGCTGCATGTAATGAAGCTGTGTTTTCCGTTTTTGTAAACATTCTGGTATTCCACAATGTATGCGTATCCGTGAAAGCTACCCCGAACACTAATGGCGTAGCATAAAGTGGTTTTACTGCATGTGACGACAACTGAAATAAAGCACAGGGGACCAGTGGGCAGGCTACCGCCCTTCCAACAATTACGTATCCTACTTTCATGTACAGCTTTGCCCACAACTGCTACGGGCAACAAGAGGGGCACTACTGTAGGGTAGCAGAGCTCTAAAACAACCTTTGCAAACCATGTACCACACTACAGACCCTTACCGGGCAAAGGGCATTGTATTGTGCATGTACTGGAATACGCTACTATACAGAGGGAACGTACTTCGATGTGTGTGGGAACGTTTCTTACGGGAGTATTACAATGACTGCCGCCTACGTACATGAGGGCCACCCAATAATTCTGTCTCCTGGCACGTCCCCTAAAGTATCCAGGTAGGTGTGCTCTGCCCTTTCTGTACCCGACCTTTGCTGTTCCTTTTGTGGCGTGTGTGAGAACAGCACGATAAATAAAAATGAACTGTGAAAGGAACAAAAGGTAAATCAAGAAAGCACCTTTCACATAACGAAATTTCCAATGCACAAATGCACGGCTAGACGTGTGGCAGTGTGGGAAACACTGTAGTGGAATCTGTTACAAAGGGGGGGCGTTGCTGTACAGGTAGGTTTGTTTACATGTTACAGAGCGTTTTCAAGACAGTCAGTGCGCAACACTAACTACAAATAAGTATAAATAATTTCAAGAAGGGCACCAAACCAATGTAGAGCCGGAGTACAAAAATCGGGATTGCTGGCATACTAAGATGAACGTTACAGCAGACGAAAAGTATTCGTCCTGTGAAACGTCATGTTCCCAAGGGCAAAGTATGTCATTGGCCCATGTCAATGAAAGGCAGAAATGCACTTCTTTCAATGTACCACACTGTCTGCATTCACTGACCAAACAGAAAATGATGCTCCCACATCCGTGACTGCATAATGCGGTAAAAACGTATGGAAAAGATCGGAAACACACGCATGAACTGAGCAAGTGCCTCCTTCATTGCAAACGGCACTGAAACATGTGTAACATGCTGTGCAATTTTGCCTGCACAATGAACAATATCATCGGCATGATTGCTTGCCACCAAAGTGTCACACAGAGAAACCAGATTCAGGAACTTCATTGTAGTTACTCCATAGCACTATACAGTCACATCATAGATAAAAATGAGTAGCCACTGCACAGTGTTTTTCCATTGACTTTCAGTCAACGTATGTCGGATCGCCTAAAACCCGCACGCTGTACCTCGTGAAACACAAAGCCATAGCTGCACCCTCTGCATTTCTGTCCACAAATACACTGTGTAGCACAGTCTGTCCGTACACACCACACCCACAAACTTCGTTACCCAATACCGTAGTGTCTGCATGCCCATTTCTATGAGCGTCATCTGCAAAAGGGGCCTATGTAACATGTGCCACCCTGCAACTATTGTGATAGTTGCAGACTTTTCGTGCTGGGGGCACACGGGAGTTGGGGGGTGGGGGGGAAATTAACTCTGAACCAGGGGAGCGGACGTCGTTAGTTGTGCTGGCTCTGAAAAGAACCTTTGAGGTCTTTGTGTTTTTTAAAGGTGCTTCCCTAGAAACACTTTTTGCTCTTTTTATACGTAAATGTGTTTTCAACGTTAGCTCACATTATTACAATATGCTCTTCAGTGCAGTGTGTAGATTGCGAAACACTTAATTCCCACTGTACGACAAAGACATGCCATTTGTCGTCAAAAGATGTATGTATCGCAAACCAATGTTCTCATTCTCACAGTAGAACATCCCAGCAGCACTTAAGAAGTCACACATGCTTCTGTTGATGAGACCCCTTCCGACCTCTGGCTGGCGACGAGAATCACTGAAATACTTCCACACTATTCTCGGGAGTATACATGAGAAAAGCAACTTGGTGTCATGATCTCTGCTTCCAAAAGATCAGGACTTGCCCGACTCCCTTGGAAGCAGACCCATAACCCCGGTTCAGAGTGCCAGCCAGTCCCAATTGGGACCTTTTGGACCCTGTCCTGGCGCCAGTGGCACCAGGCTCATAAAGATGCCCAGTCCCAGCGCTGGAAGCGCCGGGCTCATAATGCTTGGGTGGACTTACCTGCAGCAGACCATACTGCTTACTTACCTGCCAGTTGAACCCCTGATCCTCTTCTGTTTGGGACTACTTTTCCTGTTGGGTGGGGCAGGAGCCACTCCCTAGGTTCAGAACACTGGAACTCTTCTGGAAAGCAGGAAGTCTTTTCTTACCTAGGCGTGGCTGTGGAAGGAGACACCTAAGCACTACAGGAGGCTATTTAAACCACACCCGATGGATGAATCTTGCTTTGCGTTATTCTGCATTCTCTGCAGCAGAATGCTCATCGTGTCTTCTGCTTCTGATCCTGGGCCTAAGGAAACAAAGGCTTACCATCCTGGAATCCAGTCTTCAGCAGCACCTGTAAAGACAAAGAAAGAACAGGTTAGCACTACGGTCTTCAGTGGCAGCGCATCTCTTACCTGGTCCATCGGCTGTCACCAACGCCTCGCGCTGCATTCCGGCATCTGAAAGACAAAGGCTTACCCTACTCTTCGCATGTTCCGGAGGTCTTCGCACTGCATTCCGGCATCTGAAAGACAAAAGCTTACCAGCTCTTCGCACGCTCCGGAGGCCTTCGGCGCTGCATCCCGCATCTGAAAGACAAAAGAAGGTGCGTTTAAAGACATTGGGCAACTTTATTACTCACGTGCCATTACTCCTTCCCACGCCGAATCCAGTGGGTATTCCAGCACCCTTCAGCTTCTCTAAAGCTCCGAACTTGTACCTGCAAGATAAAAGGGACAGTTAGTGCGCATCGTGAAGCAGGCTACAAGCGCTTACTTACGTGCTTCCAGGCGCTTCTATTCCTCACGCGAGTTCGATCCTCAACTCTCATCAGCCCGCCATCCGCCATCGCCGGAACTCTGCAAAACAAGAGATATCATTACAAAAGACTTTTAAGACATTTGAAGCACCCAGAACTTACCGTTCGTGCAGTTAACGACGGATAGCAGTCCTCTGAGATCAAGAGGCCTGCACCCTTATCCAGTGAAGGAACTGGTTTCTGCACCCTGCCCCGAGGCAGATGGAGAGCTTGGTGTTCACTTACCTAAGGTGAGGGCGTTAACCTTTGGGGTTCTACAGGAGAAGAGAAAGGGAAGAGGAGAGAGGCACCCAACAACCCCAGTTCATTAATCCCATATTTTCTATCTGCAGACATCTTACTCTTCGAGTCAGACATACAGTGCACAGAGGTCCAGCCCAAAGAGCCAACAGTGTGTTACACATCACCTTTGAAGATACGGCATTCACCCAGTCAAGACCGGCGCCTCTGCGGGAATAAGGTGAGCGTTACACTTGGCAGTAGGAACAAAGCGCTGCACTGCTTTCATCATAATCTTCTGTTGACGGAACACACGGGAACAAAGCATGTAACCCATAAAGAAGGCTCCAAAGTGCACGATCACTACATGTACAGTTGACGAAGAGGCTACGCGTCGACATGCTAGAAGCTGTCCGCCGAAACAGCACGATTCGACACTACTCCACAAAGCGTCCACTGCCTCATAATCGAAATTGCCAGACATGTCTTCTTGGAGGTCATACATGCACAGATCTTCCACAAAGCCATCAACCACGACCAAAAGTGTATGTCTTACCATGTTTGCCAGCTGCAGTACAGAAAGTAATTGGGAAAGTTAATGCCTCCCTTTCCTGTGACGCACACCCAAAGCACCCGATTGGCCAAAGTCCACAGTCCAATTTCTATTGGCCAGAATGCTCACAAACGCAGAATGTGACATGTGCCCTTCTCCAAGTACCGCGCCCCAGTAAAGCAGGATGAGTCCTTCCTATTGGCGCGCTTTCCTCGGACGCACACCCTGAGCAGCACGATAGGACAATCGCTACAGTCCCATTTACATAGGCCAGCATGGTGAGGAGCGACGAACGTGGCACGTGCAGGTCCCCAAGTACGTCAATGGCCGGTCCCCAGTGCAGCAGGAGTCCCTCTTCCTATTGCCGCACATCCTAAGCAACTCATTGGCAATCCCCACAGTTCCATTTTCGTGGCCGCCGCCCGCAAAATCCCTGCATATGACGCGTGCTGCGTGCGGCCGTGGAGGAATAACTTGCAACCAGGGCAGGGGGCGTTCGTAGTAAGGGGCGACTCTTAAGAGTTTTTTATTTATGTAGATCCAACTACAAAAACATCTGTTTTAGTAGCTTTTGTGTTTTCTTCTATGCACACTGGTTCAGTAAACTCGTCACCGCATCCTGTAGACGAGCAAACAAAACTCCATTGCCAATGGATGACACCAAAATGGCATTTTCTTGGGAAAACTCAGCATTTCCACAAGTAATAAAGATCATTGTTGCAGAAGAACATTCCACGAGCAGACAAAAAAGTGTACATGCTTCCGTTGATGAGACACCTTCCTTCGGCTGGCTCGGAACAACATCTGTGAGCAGTGGGCCATACTCTTCGCGGTATTATAGATTAGGAAATCACCTTGGCGGTGGGAAAAAGCGCCCTCACGACATCCAGCAACCTCCTCAGCCTACAGAACAAATGTAAGCAAGGTAGGTAAACCCATATACATGCTGACGTAATGAATTACGATAACATCGACTACTGGAAACGTGGCGAGGTCTTTGCAAGGTGCATGCATATTGAAGAAATGGCACTTGTACACAGCGTCCCACAATGCGTCCACTCCTTCCAAACCAAAATTGCCGTCAAAGTTTCTTTGCAGGGCATCATTGTGCAGCTCTATTACAAAAGGGATCACCTACAGTCAACCCAATACGTTTCACCATGTCAGCCACCCTCAGTACGCAGAGTATAATGTGCAACCGTTTCACCTCCCCTTCCTGTTAACCACACCAACACTACTTGATTGGCTAATCCCCACACTGCCATGGCACATGGGCAGGGTGGTGTAAAGGGCAGATTTTGGCACGTGCGCCTCCCAAAGTAGAGCGTGGGCCGCACCCCTTTAAAACTGGAACAGTCCTTCCCTTTGCACTATCTTCTCTGCAGCTCTACTTCATTGGGTTACTGGTAAATAGGCACACACATCCACCAATCGCATTAAAGCCGCCATCATCGAAAGACTGTCACTGCTGTACAACACTTGAAATGTACTGTTACACATTTACGGTACAAATGTCGTGCCATTCCAAAGCACGTCCACTGCAAAGTTCATTGAAAATATGCACGATTTTTCCATCTGCATGCATCCACATAGCGACCCAGGATGTGGCACGTGCAATCCTGAAAGTACAGTGTAATGCACTACCTTTTCGTGATGGTGAAGGTGGGGGCAGGGGTGATATGAAACTGGGCAGGGGATTCAGTCTTCCAGCGTTTATGTATAACTTTTTTTCTATTTGTATATACAAGACCGCCTTTCTGGTGGCGATCACCTCTATAAAGAGAGTTGGTGAACTGCATGCCCTTTCAGTTCAGGACCCGTTCGTCATGAATCACAAAGGTGGTTAGAAGGTGGTTTTGCGCACACACCCTCGCTTTGCGCCCACATTATCTCTAAGTTCTATGTAAACTAGTCCATAGAACTGACCACCTTTTTACAGAGCCCCACTAAAGTGGCGGAAAGAAGCCTCCACACACTGGATGGAAGGAGAGCGCTTATCTACTATCTGGAAAAGACAGACACTAAGAAAAACAAACCAGTTCTTTGTCTCAGTGGCAGCTGGTAGAGAAGGGGACCCTGTCTCTAAATCAGCTATTTCTAAGTGGATCCTAAATTGCATCACACCGTGTTGCACTTTTGCCAAGAGAGATCTACCCGTCACGCCTAAAAGTACACTACTTGGGGCACATGGGCTTCCATAGCATTCATTGCAAATGTTCCTGTAGATTCCATTTGCAAAGCAGCAACACAAGAGTTCTGTACACACTTTTACACAACACTACTGCCTGGATACACACTCCAGGTCCGATTGATTCTGAGGTGGGACAAGCGGACTTTAATAAAAATTAAATCAATTGTTGATTCCTTTTATACTCCTGCTTTTGTGACCCTCTAAATGACCCTAGATATTGTGCTCTGCAAAATAAAAAGCTTCAATCCTAAACCTGAAAACCATCATAGTCGAGCTCTGGGAGGTGGCCGATGCAGTCTTTTCCATGTTCAGAGGCGGTCTAAAAGATGGTGTAGCACGTACCCATCTGCAGAGTAGAAGGTTGGCACTCCCAGTACCTCTGAATGATGGTAGATGTGGATGTCACTAACATGAGGAGCTTGGACTGCCATACTACTAGTAAAAACTCCTATGACATAACTGAATCCAAAGAAGACAACTCAGTGGTGTTATGCATGTTGGAGCAAGAAGCAGATTGCACAGATGTAGTTCCCCGACAAAAGGCTGACAGAACATGGAGTGGAGTGGAGCGATCATCTTGATTTAATCCTTCTGAGGGGAGGTGAAGATTGACTTGGGTAAGGTCTAGGATGGGGATCAGGCCTACCTGGTTAGGCGTTGCTGCAAAAAAGGGAAAAAAAAAAGGCAGAGTCCCTCATATTTCAAGGAAAGAGGGGAACCTATTCTACCGCTCATTTCCAGTAACATGGATACTTCCTGAAATAGGGGAGTGGACAATGTTAGGTTATGTTATTACAACTTATAAAGTGCACGGTCGCCCAAAGGCATCATGGTGCTAGAAAGGAAGCTGCTCGGTCGAAGAAAGACCAATGGAGAGGCCGGAAATTAAAACTGGTAAGTTTTCAAAGCTCTTCTAAAACAAAGGTGGTTCACAGTGGCTTTAAGTAGCGGGGGAGGCTGTTCCAAAGTTTGGGAGCGGCAATAGAAAACGCTCTGCCGCCAAGGCTTTCCCGATTAGCTCTAGGAACAGTAAGACGGTTAGAGGTCGCGGAGCGGAGATCCCGATCCGGTATGTATCTAAGAAATTTAGACTAAAAATTCGGCACCCTGGGCGTGAATAACCAGGTGGACGATGCACAAAGACTTGAAATGAATTTGCTGCTTCACCGGCAGCCAGTGAAGTTGGCGTTAACACTGGCGTGATGTGAGCCCCATAGGTAGAGCCAGTGGCTAACCTGGCTGCAAGGTTCTGCATACGCTGAAGGCGATGGATAAGTCCAATCAGTTGTGACAAGTACAGCGAATTACAATAGTCCAGCCGTGAGAGAACTAGCGCAGCCACCACAGGAGGGCGGAGGGCTTCGGGGATCATAGGCATGACCCTCTTAAGAACCCGGATCTGATGATGAGTGGACGGACAAACAGCCGTAACCTGGTTAGCCATAGACCAAAGCGGAGAGGATAACCCCTAGGTTCTTTACTGACTGGGCCAGGTAGGGGGCCAAGGGAGAGAGGCCAAAAAGCAGGGGTCCACAGTAGGGGGTTGGGAGGGCATCCTACCAACAGTACCTCTGCCTTGTCCCCATTTAACTTTAACCAATTCTGATCCATCCATATCCTGACTGCCTTTAGACAGTCAAGGAAGCAGGCTGAAACCTCAGATTGATCCTGATCCAAACGGATCAGGATTTGTGTGTCATCCGCGTATGAGTAACAATTAAGCCCATAAGAACGGATGAGGCAGATCAGAGCCCAGATATATATGTTGAACAAAATCGGTGATAGAGAGGATCCCTGGGGGACCCCACAGGTGAGGGGACAGGAAGCAGATAGAAAAGGTGGCATAGCGAGGGTCTGTGTGCGATCAGAAAGAAAAGAAGTAAACCAGGCAAGAACAGGACCAGAGTTCCTAATCTGTGAGAGGAGGATGGAATGGTCCACCGTGTCAAATGCGGCGGAGAGATCTAATAAGATCAAAGCCCCAGCTCCGACAGCATCGACGAGTCTGGACATGTCATCCTGTACAGAGACAAGGACACTTTCAGTACCTCTGCCTGGCCTGAAACCAGCCTGAGCGCGATTAAAGATTTTAGAGGATTCCAGAAAAGAAGACAATAGAGGAGTGACCAAAGATTCCAAAAGTTAAGATAGGAAAGGAAGGAGAGAGATAGGGCGGAAGTTAGTCGGGATAGTAGGGTCCAGGGAAGGCTTCTTAAGGAGTGGAATTACCCTCACTGATTGCAACTCCGGTGTAACCAGGCCAGTCTGGCATGAGTTATTTATCGCCATCGTGATATCAGTTAAGATGTCAGGGGCAATCGTCTTCATCATAGCAGCAGGAATAGCATCCTCAGGAGAAGAGGATTTGATCTTTAAAATGGCAGCCAGAACTTCTGTTTTGGTGAACAGGGGGAAAGAGGACCAACTAGCAAGAGTGTCAGTGGGGGGGAGGGGGGCACAAAACAGGTGGTGTCAGGAGGCAGTAGAGCAATAGCTCGAACAACATCAATTTTTGTAGTGAAGGAGGCCGGTTCATTGCACAATTTCTGGGAGGGTTTAACCATAGAGGTAAGAGTCTGAGGAAGCCAACGAGTGCAATATGGAGAAAAAAATAAATAAAAAAAATGTTAAAAAAACTTAAAAACATTAAACAAAAAAAAAAAGAGTTTTAGGTTTGCACAGCGCATGTTCAATTCTCTGGCCACAAAAGGTGGATTTTGCCAGTTTTACACTGGCCAGATAAGTGGACAGGTTAAGTTTATATAGGTCTCTAAGCGTGGGGCTATAACATGAACGCCATTTACGCTCAGCTTGTCTGAGTTGGAGGCGGGCCATTCTGAGCTGGTCCGTGAACCAGGGTTGAGAGGGTAGCCTGCGAACTTGGGTCAGCTTCAATGGGGCATAGTAATCAGCTGCAGTCATCAGAGAATGGGAAAGTGAAGTCAAGGATAATGGCTTCAAAGAGGCACAATTAGAGGTAATATGGGCACCAAGTGCCTTCGGGTCGACTGAGCGCCAAGAGCGTAGTAGCATCTTGGGGGGTGGCAGAGGGAGATAGTGGGTAGAAAAGAGCAAGAGACCAGATAACGGTCAGACCATGTCACTGGCTCATTCAGACCAGGGCACAGCAAGGAGTCTTTAGCAAATACTAAGTCAGGGATGTTGCCATGTATATGAGTTGGATCTTGAACCAATTGGTGAAGGTGTAAGTCCGAAAAACTATCAAAGACAGACATAATTTGGGATGACAATCACCTGAATGAAGGGGTAAAAAAAGATTTTGGGGAAAGTTGCAAAAGGCACAGCCAGTCAGACAAGATAAACCAAGCACCCCATAGGCGCTGTTCTTAGCAGCTTTCCGACAGAGAACTTGGGGGCATGTTGGGATGACAATTCAGTCTCTTGGAAGCCCCAGAAACCTCAAAATTAGGATTAGTGAAACGGACCATTTTGATGTCCCGTGAAGAGGTTTGGAGGAAGACTTGGCAGCTCATTATCTGGAAAAGTGTGGACAGTAACATAACTTTTCTGCATTTCTAACTTAAACCTCATTGCCCGCATCGTTGCTTGCCTTCGAACATCTGTTACAAGCAACATTCAACTGGCAGCTGTATTGAGAGTGTGTCCAGGATATTCTGTACCACAAGACAGTACTGCAAGAGCCTACAGTTAAATAGTGGTCAGCTATTATTCTGCGGTTAAGCAAAACAAAAACCACAGACTGTGCATCATACTGGCCCATTTATCTTCATAACTTCTTATTCATTCTCATCAATCAGGCTTTCTAACAAAACTTGCTACCCATGATGATATCTGAAGTTTGATCTAGTGGGTTGGGATAAGAGCACAGGGCAGAAAATCACCTTATTAACATTCAATGCACAAAGCTTTTGACATCATTCAGCGGATATATGCTCAACTACTTTATAAGTTGTTTTGAGTCGGCCTTGAGTTCTCCAAAATGGTTATGAGTCACACAAATGTTAGAGACAATTCTGCTTCACAATGTTAATCACCATTACTAGCGAAGTATCCGGCAGGACTGCTCCATCGCACACCGAGAGGTAGTGGTATGTACATGGCAGAGGTTCCATACCAGTGCTAAAGCACAGGGAGTGAATTGTCATGGATCTTCTTGGAAGGCAACTTTTTAAGAGGATTAGGTTTTTCTTCTCCTCCGGATTCATCCCCCCCCTCCTGCTGTGATGAAGGCACTTGAAGCTTTTTGGGGGTGTTTCCACCAACACGTTGCTTGAAGAAGCGAGTGACCCTGAGGGAATTGGAGGCGGATGAGCGAAGAGCTCGAGAAGGAAGATATTTAGGAATAAAGTTGAAGGTATTGAGCACCCATGCCCCAGAAGGCCTTGTGGGCAATGCAGAGGGCTTTGAACTTAATCCTCGCAGCCACTGGGAGCCAGTGCAGAGATTTCAGTACTGGAGAGATACGATACCTGGGCTTGAGGCCAAGGGCAAGTCTCGCAGTCCTGTTCTGGATGAGTTGCAGAGGGCGGAGAGTAGAAGCAGGCAGATTTGGAAAGAGGCTGTTGCAGTAGTCCAGCCTAGAGAGAACCAGAGCTCGAGACAGTAAGCTTCTGGGGGAAGGAGAGAAAAGGAAGAATACCTCTGAGGAGGTCAAGCTGGTAGTGTGACTTCTTGGAGACTGCGATGTGAGGAGAGAAGGAGTCTGGAGTCGAAGATGACCCTGATGTTTTTAGCCTCACAGGTGGGAGCAGGAAGAGGCTGTTAGGGAGAATTATCTTATAAGGCTAATTTCCCAAACCTAGTGAGTCCCCCAGCAGCTTTGCTGGATTTTTGGGGTTTGTTTTTTCTCTTGCTAAGAGTGAGACTCTTTTACTCACACTCTTAGGCATGATTTGAGGTATGTCTTTGACTTATGTGCTTATGGACTATGGGGTTCCTTTTTACTCCATATGGTATCATGTTTTTCTGTATGTGTGGTACACAGCACCCTCAGTGCAGTACCACAGGGGTGTCACATTGACTCCCAAACAGACTCCATACCCTGGGACTGACTACTGTCTCCCAGGGCCTCTAAAGTCACCATTGGCTTTACTAGTCCAAAATTGTAAACAGAACCAGTACAAACCATCATATTGTGGAAGCACTGGTAAGGGGTAATTCAATTGCCCCTGGGTCTGTTTTCGAGGGGGCACTGTCCCGTCCCCCCCTCGTCGAGTTTCTGGCTGGTGGCAGTGGTTACCACGCAAAATATTCCACCGGAATATTCTGTATGGGATTTTCCATTTCAATTTAAACGCACCACTTTTTGGTGCAATATTAAAGATACCGCCGGTTTATTTAATATTAAATCACCGGTTGGGTCTTTTTGCCAGAACTCTATTCTAAAATGGCGTTTGTGTCCGTCTCTGTAACTCTGACCAAGGTCGAGCCCTTTGTTCCACTATTTTGGCGGGCTTTTCCACAGAAGCCCTCCAAGTGGTGCCACTCTGGGTTCCACAGGAAGGGTGGGGGGGGGGGGGAATTGGCACCCTGGACTGCTTTGCCTTAGCAACCCAAGTCGCACTCTACTCAGAATGGCCCAGTGGTGAGCCGCCCGGCTCGCCACTTAGCATGTGTGATTGACAGCTAGGCTGATGAATGGGGGGTTTTCTGCATAAAAGCAGGGCCTTTGGGACTGGAACTTCAGAAGTCGCCACAGGACCCAAGAATCCGAAGAGGGACGAAGCTGAACAATCTGCAACGACGACACCACCGGTGAAGCCCTGCTGCAGCTACCTCACCACTTTCCCGACAACAAGAGAAGATCTTCTGCTGGACAAGTCTTCTTCCTCTGAGCTGGTGGGACCAACCAGTTCACCCTGTTCGCCTTCCAAAGACGGCCCTTGGTCGAATCGCCCGTGCCAAGCACCCCGGCAGCCGGATAGCCAAGCTCACCACTTTTGACCGCAAATAAAATGACTGCACCTTTTAAATCGGGAACTTCGTGCCTGGTTTCATCCCTGTGCAATGCAACGACTCCAAATTTCCTCCTCGGCGAGATCCTCTGTTCCCCTGGTCGGAACAACGAACTGCAACCACTGCCAGGAACAACTGCCCCCGCTGGAGCTTCCTTTCTCTTTAAGGTACTGTGTCCTGCCTGGCCTCCCTTTCTACAGATTGCTAAAGGTGACCCTTAAATCCTTGGCTTCTAAACTGGGTTGGCTCCAGGCCCTCTAACTATATCTTTTGAATCACCCCAACCTCTTTTGAACACTCCGCAAAGACTTTCAGTGCACTTTAAACCGTGTGATCCTGGGCCCATTTCGCTTTGCTCCATTTAAAGTGGGCCTGGCCTATGAACCTTGGCTCTACACTAGAACCTGCCTTTCTCCCCTTGCTCTGAACTCTTAAGTGTTGGGAACTGTTATTTTATGCTCTGCCTTTTCTCTCACTTTTTAACCTAAACTATTGGAGTGCCATCTAGGTTAAGTGCTCGCTTCTATCTTAAATAGTTGTGCTTTAACCCTGACTTGTCTGATAGTTACTAAGGGAGGTGTGTATACTTACCTGACTGTTTTAAATTACTTTACATTGAGAGTGCTAGTGTGTTACCTAAAGTATGTTTTATATACATAACTATATACTCTTTATACAAAGCTCTGGTCAGTGTTTGTTTGCTCTACTGTATTTTGGCCCTATTGTGTATACTCTGCATACTGCCCTACTCTTCTTGATAGAAGTCTGACTGCTCAGCCACAGCTACCAGGTAAATCTGGGTGGTGCAGACTGCTACCAATTGGGTTTACTGATGCTCCTGTAGTCTTGATCTTTTTGCAGTGTTCCCCAAGGGAACTGCACAGGATTCTGCCTAACAGAGGCCCAAGACAGGCCACCCGGAGAGTGACAGGAAAAGGGGAGCAGGAGTGCCAATGAGTAGAATCTCGGTTTTACTGGCATTAAGGCAAAAATAATTGGCGGCACACCACTCCCGGATACCAGACAGTCAGAGATGAGAGAAGGAGAAGAGGTGGCAGAGCAGAGCCTGAAAACAAAAGTCATCCACATAGCAGTGAAAGTTGGAGCAGAGATCAGCAATGCGGTGGGCAAGAGGTGCCAGGTATTGGTTAAACAGCCAGGGAGAGATTAGACCCCTGGGGAACACCACAGGTAGAGATAGAGAGGAAGGACCCAAGTTGGACCTGGGAGGGTCGATTAGAGAGGAAAGAGGTCAGCCAAGCCAGTGCCTTATCAGTGATACCCAGGTTATTACGAATACGGTAGAGCAGAATGGCATGGTTGACCGGCTCAATGGCAGAAGAGAGATCACATAAGATGAGGACACGGGCGTGTTGGAATCGAGGTTGGAGAGCACATCTTCACGGATGTTCTGGAGAGCGGTTTCCGTGCTTCTGGCAGCTCTGAAGTCAGACTGATGGTCATGGAGACAACTAACAGATTCAGTGTGAAGATTAAGCTGGGAGATAGCCAGCTTTTCTAGGAGTTTGCCCAGGAAAGGAGCGATGGAGATAAGAGCGATAGATGGCAGGACGGGTGCCAGAGGGATTTCTTAAGAAGAGGGTGCACAAGGGAGTGCTTCAAAAGGGGAAGGGAATACTCCAGTGGCGAAGGAGTGGTTGCAGAAGTCAGCCAGAGCAGGAGCTAAGGTGGCAACGTGGTCCTTCATGGTTTTGGAAGAACAGAGGTGAACCCGTTTTGACTTTCATAGATCAGACTTGTCTAGAAACCTCATCTGGGGAGAACAGAGGAAAGGCAGAGAAGGAGGGAGGAGAGCGGGGTGTAGAGTGGGCACGGGTAGAGGAAGAGAGAGAGAGGACAGGATGTCCTGAGTTTGAGATGAAATGTGAAGCCAGGGCCATGCAGAGGGCCTGTGAGGGGACAGGAGAGGTAGAGACTGTAGAAGGATTGGCCAGCTCCTTGCAGATTTTAAAGAGTTCGGCCGAGTTGTTGGATGCCGAAGGGATGCAGGTTGGATGAGGGCTCACTTCTTGGTGCGCAGAGAGAGCCGGTATTGCCTATGGAGCAGACGGCAGGCCAGTTTGTCAGGGGATGTACCAGAATCCTGCCATTTTCTCTCAGCCACCCTGCACTTGCATTTAAGGGTGGCGAGGTCCGAGTCATACCAGGAATTGCACTTGGCTTTGGGGTTCAAGTGGATCCTCATGACAGGGGCAAGAACATCGAGATATCAGATATAGCTGAGTGGAGCATGGATAGGGCTGTGTAAGGGTATGAGCAGCCGAGGGGGGGGGGGGGGGGAGAGACAGAGCTGGCGAAAGCCTCATCTGACACGCATCATGGGTCGGATGACCAAGAAGATGGGTGGCAGTGCTGGAGTTGACTTGGCCTGAGGGGTGGAGAGAGCGAGCTGGGAGGAGAGGAGAAAGTGATCACTCTAGGAGAGAGGCGTGGTGAGAGGGATAGAAAGGGGAAGGTCTGTAGAGATCAGAACATCCAGAGTGAGTCGGGCCAGAGGGGAGAGGGGGAGCGATGCAGAGGTCGCAAAAGAGTCCAGAGGAAGGACAGGAAGTATATCCAGGTGGATGTTAAAGTCTCCAAGAAGGAGTTGAGTGGCCGAGCCAAGGAGGGATGAGGAGAGGTCCGCCCACTCAGAGTAACAAGGACATTTGACCAGGTGGCCGATAGATGGTAGCCACAGTAAGGCAGTGGCCGAGCGAGGGAGACTGCAGACGAGGCATTCGAAAGCGGAGTAGGCGTGCATATGAGTGACGGGCAGGAATCCACTCAGGGAAGATCACGGCTACACCTCCTCCGGTACGGTTGGACCTAGGCGCCAAGAGGATCTTGTAGCCGTCAGGGAGGAGAGTGTCAAAGCTTGTGACAGAGCTGGCCCTGAAGCATGTCTCGGTGAGACCAAGGTCAAGTTCTTCAAGGAGGCGGCAGATGTCAGAGGAGTGTTTGACAGCTGAGCAAGAGTTTAGAGAGTCAATACAGAGACGATTGCGGTCCTTGGGAGACATCCGGGGAAGGGTACATATCAGCGGTATGCCCTGTAGAAGTGTAGAAGAAGCCTGAGGGGGTGGGGGGTGCAGAAGAGGAGAGGGCAAGGTAGCCAGGGAGGAGACAGCAGGGGAGGACGGGAGCTGTGGAGGAAGAGGGGACAGCAGGAGAAGGAAGGAAATTGATGAGGCATGGGAAGAGTCTATGAAAGAGGTGATCGGCCTGAGGGCTTGAACCAAAATGGTACCATTCAGGTAAACATTAATGATGACCTTAGAGGAGTCGAAGGATGCCAAGAGAGCCTCCCACCAGGTGCCACCATTAATAGGGGAAGAGAAAGGAGAACGCACAAAGATTATATGAAGAGTCCATAGGTCTGGGGGGGGAACAACAAAGAGAATGCCGGTAGGGTTTGCCTAGAGGAAGCACTGGTATATGTGTAAGCGATAGGGAGGTCTGGGTTGAAGACCAGGATGTCCTGCTCTCCTTCCTGAATCTGGTAGGAAGAAGTTTAAAAAGGATAGTCGATAGAGAAGCAGTTAGAAAAGATAGGAGAGACCAATAGCACCATAGAATAGGTAGGGAGAGGAGGGATGAGGAAAGGGGGGGTAGAGGCAGGGAGAACACTAGGGAAGGACGCTGGGAGGGGTTCAAGCAGACAAGACCAGGAGAGACTAGACAATAGTAGACAACTGAACAAAAACGACAAGGGCTCAGACAGTAGTAGAACAGTTAGCTAGGTGAACGCTTTGGTAAGAAGGCAAAATCAAAGACAGCACTACTTTCACAATGTAGTTTAACAACAGAGACAGCACACCTAGATCCAAGAGTCCTGTATAGCGGGAGAAAGGCCTAGGTTTAACAATGTAGTTAAAATACAGCAGACGCCACAATTATTCAAGTGTAGTTAAGGTTGCTATGTGGCAGGGTTGCAGGGTAGAGCGATGGCTCTACTCCTCACCCGGGCCACTCCTATCTTCCTAGTTGCTGATGGTTGACGGCTGGCCACTGGCTTCCCCTGCTGACACCTGTAGACACTAGTTGCCACAGGGGCTGCACAGGCAGAGAGCTGCCCTGGGAGGGTCAATTATGTTCGTCAACTAGCCAATCCGGGAAGGATGTGTGGTCGAGGAGGCGGGGGAAATGCACAGGGAAGTGGATGGTGTGGGAGGGAGCGGGATGGAAGGGGTGCGAAACGGGGCGGCGGCCTCTGCTAGGGGGACAAATGTAAAGTAACAAAGGCCCAGGAGGGTTTCAGAGACACTTCCACTCACCAGCTTCGAGATTCCACAAAGCAGCAGGCCCAGAGCACTGCGGGTCGGGCGACCTGGCAGTACACGTTCAGATAACCAATCAGGGAAGGTGGACGGTCTGGGAGGCGAAAGGGAAAAGGAACAGGGAAGTTGATGGCGTGGGAGGGAGCAGGATGGAAAGGGTGCGAAACAAGGCTGCAGCCTCAGCAAGGGGGACACATTTACAGTAACAAAGTCCCAGGAGGGTCTCAGACATTTCCACTCACCAGCAGGTCGGGATGACATTTGTAGACTGTGCAGTCTTTCCAACTGGGATGAGCAATTTAATTATGCTGTTTTGTCACAGGATCTCTCACTGGGACTGCACTATAGCACTATTAGGTCTTGAGTTATCATTTCTACAGTATATCCGTAGAGGCAGGATCTCTTAAACCTAGATGTTCCTTTTGCATTCCCAACCGTAAATGCAAAGATGTGAACAAGAGCTGTGAACCCACAACCAAGGGTCCTAGAAGAACATCTGGGAAAGGGCGCACCTGTCCTCCAGATGCACTTCAATAAACAAGGGCACATAGGATCTGCTTTTGGTGGTACAGGAGCTTCACAAGATCTTTCCTAGTTCAACCCCAATGTCCTGGACAGGTTGTGGAGAAGGACGTTAGCACCAGATGAGATGGAAATGTCCCCAAGTGTTACAGAACAAAATCTTGTCACAAGAGATTTTGGGCCTTCAGTTTCCTATGGACTCGCGGATCTTATCCTGAACGACAGGGAAAGACGCAAACCCAATGTCTGATTCTGCAGCTACATTTCACATCTACTCAATGCTTTCAGGGTCACCCTGGCGCAAGCTTGTAAATCTGTGGGTGAGCGGATTTGGCATGCTGGTGGGCGAGTGCAGGAGGCAGCGGCCTTGGAAAAAGGTCTCCTCTAATCAACAAGTTCCAGATGCAGCTCAGAACGTGGTATCCATGGCTTGAATATTTAAAAGAAAACGAGTATGTGCCATAGGCCTCGTCACCTAAAAAAAGGTTTCACTCATTTAGTCATTTGGAACTGGAGCAGGTTAATGTGTTTAATAGTTATCTTAGCATCTACTGATAGGGGGCATTGAGGCTCACCGATCCATTCAGGGGACATTTTAGTTGCATTTCTTCTGCTCCATCTAAGTAAGGTAGTTCATTTTGATATTAAATTGTGTTTGGTAATGTTAATTTGCATGCAAAAGTGATTATGATTTGTATGCTTTAAGCAGCGTTTTGTTGGTTCATCACTTATAAAGTTCAGATTAGATAGCTTTAAAATTGTAAATAAAGCTTAAACAAAAAATGTAAAGGCAAGAAACCTCATGGATTGAGCAATGCAGGTTCCTCTCTACACTACTCCACCTTCAATTCCCCATCAAGTCTGAGAGAAATCGTTAGGGTATTCTCACAACCACCAGGCTGCTGAAGAGGCCATATTAGTCCAGGGTAGCTATCTCGCCCTGCCCCTCTGATTCCCTAACAGTTCTACTTTGGTAAAAGTGGTATTTTTCTCTTCAATTATAAATTTACAAACATTTTATAAATACTTACTTTGCGTACAATGGGTCGCTGCCCCTCCATAGAGTCATACCACCTTACTAACTTCTCCCAGGCTTCCATAGGAACCAACATGTAATCCAGTTCATCAATGAGATGCTCCTTTAATGCTTGACTTTCAGGATCTGAAATGGAGAACATTCATGAGTCTACAACAAATAATGTGGATAGTCCTTGCTAGCCCACAGTGGCTACAAACCTCCTGCTACAGTAGAGCAAAATCACATTTCAAACATACAAGGCATCCATACATTTCCTACCCCTCTTTGAGAGTTTTACCCAATATAAAGAACAGAATAAAAATTAAAAAAAAAAAATTATATATATACATACATATACATATACACAATCTTGTGTAATGTCAGACTGCACTTACAATTTATTTTTCAGTAAAGTTCTTGGTTTGTCCTTTATGTTTCAGACTGTTCTTAATGTTTTTCTCTGGGGGCATTTTGGAGTTGAGGTAGTTTTATTTTGTTAGGTTTTGCCTTTTCTGAGCACTCTTGCGAAATAGATGGGTTTTCCAAATGGGAATGGGATGGGGTTCGTTTGTCCCCGACCATTGTTCAACTTCTGAAGCCTTAAGCTGGCCTTCTGTTAGATATTGTTCTCATCGTCGGGACAAGTGGCAGGAGGCACCACCTGCAAATTTGATTTTGAACCACTTTCTCCTTCCAATAAATCCAGCGCCATCTCGTGAGGCTGTTGTGTGCTGGGGGGGGGGGGTCGCAAAGAGCATCCAAAGTAGACTCATTGTCCGATTGTTCCATTAATGAAAAGTCAGTTGATAATCTGGTGCTGCGCATGGTTACGCCAGTTTTAGACTTCAAGTGTCTCTTCGCCAGAGCTGCCATAGACTGCTAAAGACTGCAGTAACTCCGATGCCAACATCGCGGCCGCTCTGCGGCGGAATGGAGTATTTGAAGAGGCAGGTCAGAGACAGCAGCCCAGTAGAGGTGGTGGAAAGACCTCCATGTAGAATTTTCCAAAGAAAGACTGCTAAAGACTGCAGCAACTCTGCTGCCAACTCCCTCTTACAATTTAAGAAGAAAGTCACTACAAGTATACAGACTGTGAATATGGCATCACATGAAAGGTTGGACACCCCCCTGGTGAATGACACTAGCACACAGAGAAGAGGTGGTGAAGAAAGGAAGACGTTTCTGTACTCCAGAGAAAGTTACAGGTTTGTTTAGACCCATCAAGAAGGAGCTTGTGGTGGTCTAGTAGTGAGTGTGGCAAGGTTATGCTGGTTGAAGAGCCTTCAATGCACAATGATCCACCCCATGACAGCGACTCTAAATCTGACCCTTTAAGTGATCTCCTCTGAAGCGAATCCTATAGATCTCAGTTTTGGCCCGAATATCATGAAGCAAGAGCTATTCATTATATTAGGTAACCAAGCTAAGGACTTCTTGAAGGAGGCAGGATTTCAAAAAGTTTAAAAATTCCGGCTCCACAAACATTCAAAGCAGTACATAAATGTTCTGGGCTTGCTGGTAGCCCCACAGGAAAACACAAAGGGAATTGGAGGTGAACTCAGCTGTGCAGCAAAAGAAAATTGCTTGCTCTTGCAGTGCAGGATAAAGAAACATCTTTCAGGGAGTGGATAATGTGTTAAGTAAATTAAGACAGACGGCTAAATATTAAAAATGAGCTGAAGAGAGAATTATGCAACAAAAGAAATGAAATGCAGCTATCACCAAAATTAAGTGGAACAATTATATTACTGGATGAGCCAAGAGCACTGTTCAAGTTAGAAAGAGAGATCAGATTTCTGCAATGCACTATACTCCTATAAAAATGGCAGGATTGCTTCAATGCAAAGTAAAGGAAAAAAGAAAAAAAACATAAGCCGATGCCGGGTAGGAGAAACAAAAAGTCCAAGAAAGGGAAAAGGAAAAAAACTCCTTCAAGCTCGGGAGACCAATTCAATACCTGTTCATCGATTTGATGCTGGGGCACTGGAAGAGATTCCAGAGCTTATAAAAGATGGAGATGCAGGATTTACCTAAAGCAGAAGTGGAGAAAAGGGGGAGAAAATAAAAAAATAAAAAATAAAGAAAAGAAGAGAATGATAACTATGTACAGGAAGAGATCAGGTCTTATTCTTCAGCATGTCAACCAAAGTCGCATTGGGGGGGGATCGAAAGGAGTTCGGGGGGGGGTGTTCAGAGAGAAGAACCATTAACAGCAAAAAATATAGATGAAGATCCTGTGATGGAGCATTGGCTGACAAACAGTATGAGAACTTGCCAAGTATCTTGAAGATGTGTGAATGACTAATAATGGAATGAAGAGGAAGCTAACAAAATGCTGGGAAAGGTTTTGCAGGAATTTTTCCAGAATGAAGTGTAGAAAGCAAACTCCTCAGGTCTTCATATTGAATCAGTATTTCACAATCAATCTGTTGTGCTGAATAGGTCAAAAAGGTTGATCATTTGAGGAAATTACTAAAAAGAAAAAAAAGAAACAAAAAAGAAAAGAATTGAGGGTTGGTAATTCAGATATTCAATGGGTACAATTCGATGTTGAGGGGAAAGGATTTGGTCATTCTACACTTAAGAAATACAGAAGAAAAACAGTTTATTTTAGATGAATTAAAATGATTAATTTTAAGTTCTGATGTTGTCCTAATACCAGTGATCGAGCTAAAGTTGAGACAAAAAGGGGGTCAAGGAGGAAACTGATGAACCAGGTGAAAACAGTCGTGAACAAGGAAATGGGTAATCTGCAACCCAATAGTGGTATAAAATGCAAAGGTTGCAATTCACGGGAACTCGAGAAGGGAAGCATCAATGACAGGTCCGAGTAGATCTGAATATGGCTGATCATGTTTATCAAGTATGCTACAAACTACCTCAGGATGAAGACCATACACAATTATAGCCAACCGGAGATTCAATTTTGACTAGTATATCCTGGAACTCAAGGGGGTTTAATAATTTCAATTTTTTTTTTTTTTTTTTTTTTACAGAATTTGGAATTGGCCCACCATTTAAGTGAAGCTGAGATAAATTTTTTTACAGGAGGTATGGTTAAAAGAGAATGTATTCATTGAAGGCTATACATGCCACCTTAATCCAGCAACTTGGGGCCTAGAAAGGGCATCCATCAGGAGGTCTGGGAATTTTAATTGAAAGGTAGGTGGCCATTAAACTGAAGGAAATTCTTGTGGTGGAGATCTCCAGATTAGAAGAATCCAGTGAAGCTGAGAGGCTGCCTTAATGAATATTTTAAATAATTTTAAAACAGTGGTAGCCCTTTAACGTTACGATTATGGGGAATGTTAATGCAGAGATATGGATATAGCAAGTCAAAGGCGTTGTTATACAGTTGATTAATCTTATTAATCTTTAGAGGATTGCCAGATAGATCCACAAAAGATTACTCGGAAAGGGAGAATTTGGGTAAATTATTGTTCATTCATGGAATTTGACTAGGTTGATTATGCTGGGAGACATTTCAAGTTTATAGATTGGAGGGGTTAACGAGGTGAAAACCATGGAGTAAAATGGTCAGAAAAGAAAGTGATGTAATTCAGTTCTTTGGTACAGCAAGCACTAGGCGATGGGAAGGAAGTGTTATGAGAAATGAACCAATCCAAGATTGTTCTAAATTGAGTGAATAAAGAGTATTTGTTAAGTTTCAAAACCGTGAGGAAGGCAGAAAGTTGCGTATGACTAATGTGTAAAACGGTCAATATTGAGGACATATAGAAATTGGATGATACCATAACAAAATCAATTCTACGAATAGTATGAAGTTTCTGAAATGATCATACGTAGGACACTACGTTTTGGAAGATAGATCATTTCCTAATAGTACCTACTGAGGGGAAGAGAATGGGTTAATTTCTAGAAGGAGAAGTACAGTGAAAAGAACACAAGTACGCATAAATTGGATATTAAAAGTATACCTTCTACCAAGGTTCGTTTTACAGGAGGAAAAAGTAAATTATACAATTGAGCGATTCAATGGTTCCAGGGTGGCTGGTGCAGATGGAATTCCTGCCCCGATTTTCAAATCTTGCCCATTGGTTTGGATATCTGTCTTTTATGCTCTTTCCATAATTTAAAAGAAATGGCACTATCCCAGAGTCCTGGCAAAGAAGTGTAATAGTCACCATATATAAAAAGGAGTTGCTTAAATGCCTCCATAACTACAGACCTCTCCCTTTATTTTATACGGTAGGAACATTTTTTCTTTCCGTTTATTGCATAGATTTCAGGCATGGGCAAAATAAAATGATGGGTATCACTACAAAATATCGAAGACAATTACTGTGAGGTAGACAACCTTGAATATGACCTTTTATATGAAAAAAGATGGGGGTTGCGTTGGGGTATTTACTAAAGTGGGGGATATGAAGGGCAGCTGCGGGGAGTGCCCCCCGCATTTAAAATAAACATTGTTTTACATTCAAGGTTTTCAACCTTGCAGTAAAAACTTTGATGTTTTAACATGGATCCAAATGATGAGCCCACTTCAGATAGCTTCAGGAAAGGACAAGTTACCCATTTATTAATGGTTTCTTATTTCATTGCGTCGGAGAATATATATATATAAGTTTAGAAGGGCATTGCAGACATAGGTTGTGGAACAAGCTATCAAAAAAAACTATGCAACGGACTGGGAGGAAATTATGGAATTTCTCAAGGACGACTTTCAGATTGGGTGGCGCCCCGTTTGCGGCTCCTGGACCTGCAGTAGACTCTTGCGTGTTACCCCTGGAGGTATTGGGTCTAGGGTAAACAATGGGGGGGGGCAAGTTTGGGGTTGCTTCAATGTTATGATCTTATTCGATTGACTCAGGGCGCAGGGCCCAAGGACTGGCTCACGCTGCTTGAGGGAGGGAAGGGGGGAGTTGGGACTTGTTTTTTACTTACGTTCTAGTTGCTGAAAATAAATAAACCAAGTTTTTTTTAAAAAAAGGAGCAAAATCAAGTTGAGACCCTCCTTGACTAGATTATTAATGAAGTAAAACTGAATTTAAGTCCGTTGTTAGGTTATGTGTCCCAAATAATGATTTGAAATGCATTAACATTATGTAATTTGAAAGTACAGAATGCCATGTTAAAAAAAAGACCTTACAGCGAATCATACAGGGTTTATGGGGGTCTCACGCGTTAATATTTTCACAAAGCAAAAAAGACTGAATTCTCAAAAAACCTGTTACTAATTAGTGGAAAATAGAACATTGAATTATTAAGTAATTTAATAAATAGGCAAGCCTAGAATA
Source organism: Ambystoma mexicanum (assembly GCF_040938575.1). Taxonomy (NCBI): domain Eukaryota; kingdom Metazoa; phylum Chordata; class Amphibia; order Caudata; family Ambystomatidae; genus Ambystoma; species Ambystoma mexicanum. The sequence goes on from NC_090923.1 coordinate 648,925,825, forward strand.
AAATTAAAATATTCACAACTGTCAAAAAACAAACATGTGGCCTCTAGCTTATCAATCACGCTAAGAGTAATGACACTATTGGTGGTGTGGCACTACTTATTATATGACAGGTTTACTATGGTCTGGACCACGATGTGACGTATTTAGGCCTGATATGTATGCAGTAGCGATATTCCAGCCTAGGCTGGAATATCGCTACTGTATGTTTATCCTTTGAAAGTGATGAGAACCTTGAATAAAGTTTTAAAAATACATAAAAAAAAGAACTATAGTGTTAGTCATGCTTCAGCATTAAAATAATAACATTCAAATTAGACAATGTGAAGGGTCCCTCTCTGAGAAAATGCCACTTAATAGAGGTGTGGAACAAGGATGTATTCTGGACCCTTTTCTTTTTAATCATTACCTCATAGATTTAGAATTAGTATTGATGAAATGATCCTCTGAAGCCAGGCTCTTTGAACATACAGTGGCTATTCCATACCAATCATGGCTTTTTCAACACCACCGGACCAGGGACTTATTCCAATGGACGACTATGCCGATGCACAGACCAGCGCACAGTACTGTACTACTGTTAAAAGATGCCAGCCCAAACACTAGCTACCCACACGCTGTACAGCGCTCCGTTGCTCTCGAGTTAGGCCCACGCTTGAAACAATAAAATAAAAAGTCATTTTATTAGATACAACTCCTACTGGACTTCAGCATAGTCTAGCCATGGTAAAGAAATATTCAAATGAAAACTCATTTGAATTACATTTAGAGAAAACAAAAGTGATGGTTATGCACTGACAATCGGGAGTATTCGGTCCTTTGCCCCAAAGGTGAGCCAACCCATGAGGCTAGGGCTGTGAGCCCGCTCATCAAGACCCTCCCTAAGTGTCTGGGCAAGTGGGACTTTACTGGGAGTGACTCCCCCTTAGGGGACAAGGACTCCCATTCCCAAAGGGAACTGCCTATGCAGGACACTGCATATATGGAACTGCCTTCCAATAAAAACACTGTGCCCTCCTACTGTTTGACTAAAGGCAGTGTTGAATCCAATCGGTAGGAAAAGGGAATACCCCTTTAAGGAGAATCTAATGTAAAAATGGGACGAGTAAAGCAGAACAGCGGAGAGAGAATGGTATGCAGGGTAAATCCCCTGGCGTCAGAACGCTGTGGAGATGGAGCAGAGTTGAGCTGCAAAGCCTACGGATATGCCTTCTGAAGAAGACAACAGCAAATCTGTTATCAGGACGGAGTTCGAGGAACCATCTGACATGGTGGTGTGACCATGAAGTACTATGGTGGGCCAGGCACCCGTCAATAAACGCAGAAACCTGGATGATAGGGATAGGGAGTGTTAGCTCCCATACGCTTAAATAGGCCAGCTGCAGAGATGCAAGACAGGTACGCGTCTCAAGCTCAAAGAGAAGCGAGAAAGCAAAGCAACGTACCAGAGCGAGCACCGACCACCACAAGGTCACCCACAGCAAACCAAGGTACACGGGTGAACTGCAGAAGCAGGTGTCCGCCAGGGCAACATGGAATAAAAAGACAGTACTGTCTGCAAGAAGACCGATAACTAAGCATAAAAGCAGTATAGCCTGATATCTGAGGAACTATTCAAGAACCTAATAAAAAATTATTGTGAATCATTAAGTGAAAAGAACTGAGGGATCCAAGGGAAAGAGAAACGTCACAAGATATATTCCCAGAGAGATAATTGTTGGAAGAGTAGGGATACCACTCAATGAGAAACTGTCAAAAGGATGAGTTAAGAGTGCAGAGTGGACACCAAGCAAGGAAAGAAAGTGAATGTAAATGACACCAAAATTATTAACTCTCACCCCTGCTAAAACAAAGAAACAAAATAAAAGGAAGCCGTCTCAAAGAGAACAAGGACAAGCGTCATATGGTCAGGAAGACAAGGTCTTTGAAAAGTTGGGAGAAGCTACAAAATCACATGAATAAAACCAGAGACAAGTATTCGAAGAGATTACCGTAAGGAGCATTTTAACTTCGAGTCATTTGCATTTTGAAGATTGTGTTGAACAAGGAAACAATGAATGAAAGCCTAAAGAAAAATGGCCAAGGCGAGATAGCTAGAGGACAAACCACCTTTTGGCCACTTTTAGTAGTTACTGTTAGTGGTAGGGTCACAAACTTGAGTTCGGAGGACATTGTGTTTGGACTTCATGACGACATACAGGGGACCGTTAGTTTAATTTATTTAAGAAGGGAATTCCATTTAGCAAAAGGGTGAGATTGGCCTTTTTCCCCATTTAAATTAAATACTAGTTCTATGCGAAAAGGCCTCATTTTAAAAGTCTCAAGAGAAAAAGACATATTACAATGCCGATTTTCTTTACAAACAGCATTGTAAAGTTATTTTTCTCTTGAGACCAGTAAAACACATTTTTATTTAATATACATGGGTTTCACCCTGCCCTCCCCCCCCCCCCCCCCGACACCCTGCCCCCCCCCTGACACCCTCTATTGTTCCCCCCCGCCCCACCCACACCCTCTCCCATGGGAATTCAGCCCCAGCCCCCTCACCCAAACTAAAACACACACACACACACACACACACACACACACATTTATCCGATCTCCTCGTCCTCCGCTTCCGGGTGCCCCAGAGCCCGTCAGCCTCTGCGTGCACTCGTGTGAGTCAGGGGCGTGACAGTTTGATTTAGAAAGACCGCTCTGTGCGAGCACAGACGGTTCTGTCTAAATCAGTCATTTTGTGAAAAGTTGTTAATAAAAAGATCTTTTCACTTAGGACCGTCCAACTCCTTCCGACCCAACAAATATGGTGTCCTACCTGGGATGTGGATGACCCGATAGTCTGGCTCATTCTAAGTTTGCCTGTCTGTGGAAAAAGTGTCAGTAATCACATTTACTGAGACCTTTCTTGACCGGCAAACGACAAGTTCACACTACAAGGTCACTCGTCAGGGACAGGAAGATGAGCCCGCTCTGCAAGACCCTCCCCAGGGGTCTGGGAAAGTGGGACATCACTGGGAGCTACTCCCTCTTAGGGGCCAAGGACTCCAATTCCCAAAGAGTACTCCTTAGGCAGGACTATCTGCATATATGGGACTGCCTACCATCATAAATGCAGTGTACTCCATTTTTAACTAAACGCAGGAGGAACTCGTATGAAAATGGAAGGAGTAAACTCGAACAGAGGAGAAAGAGAGGTAGGCAGGGAAAACCCCTTGACGTCAGAACGCCATGGAGAGGTGGAGCGCAGTTGAGCCACAGAGCATGCAGAACTGTGAGGAGCTATAAATGCCAAGCACAGATACTGAAGGCCTAGCAAAGTAGACAACAGCAAAGCCGTCATCGGGACAGAGTTCAAGGCACTGTCAAAAGTGGTGGCATGACCACGGAAGTGTAGTGGTGGGCCAGGCGCCCGCCAAACAATGGCCAAACCTGATTGATAGAATGTTGAAAGCTTCCATACGCCATTGTTCATTGAGCACAGCTAGCTACAGAGGAGCCAAGACCGGAACCCGTCTGAAGCTGGAAGAGAAGCAGCAGGGAAGCAAAGCAATGCACCCGAGCGAGCACCATGCCCAGCAAAGTCACCCACGGCAAAGAAAGGTACAAAGGTGAACTGCAGAAGCAAACGGCCACCAGGGCAATATGGAATAAAGAGACGAGACTGATTGCTAAAAGAGCTATAAGTAAGCATTAAAGCGGTATAACCTGCTATTTGAGCAACTATTCAAGAACCTAAAGAATAAGAATGATTGCGAATCATTAAGCAAGTGAGAAGAACTGAGGGAACCAAGGGAAAGAAAAGTCACAAGAGATGATTCCCCGAGAGGCAATTGTTGAAGAATGGGTAGACCACTTAGGGAGAAACTGTCGAACGTGTTACCAATAAATAGGAACCAAGAGAATTAAAAAGGGAAAACCACAAGAAATAATTCCTTGCGAAATAATCGGAATGGTGAGACCACTTAAAGAGAAACTGTCAAAACAATGTTAAAGACAAAAGGGGTTCCTCTCAACCCCGATTAAAAAAAAAAAAAAAAAGGAAGGTGTCTAAGAGAGCCACAAAAAGAACAATGATAAATGTCATATGGTCAGGAAGACAATGCCTTTGAAGAGCTGGGAGGAGCTACAAAAGTTCATGAATAAAACCAGAGAACAGTGTCAGAAGAAATTACCATAAGGAACATTTTCTAAAAGACATTTGCCTATTGAAGATGTGTTGGACAAGGAAAGATGACCAGAGGAGAAACCTTTTCGCCACTTTTAGTTACATTTAATGGTAGGCTCAGTTAGACCGGAGGACATTGAGTTTGGGTTCATGCCAACAGACATTTAGTTTAAGTAGGGAATCCCCTATATAGCAATAGGGTGAGATAGGCCTTTTTCTTTCTTTAAATAAAAGAATACTAGAATTTCCACCATGTGTCCGACTCCTGCTTCCGACCCACCACAGCAGCCAGCAAGAAGCAAAATAAGATTTTGTGTAGAAAATGGAGGATGAGAAGTTGGAGACAATAGAAGAATGTACTTGCATGGTAAGATTGGAGAAGGAGCTACTAGCAGCTCCTGGGTATCCAGCAGTAATCAGTCACCAGGAGCTACCACTGGGGAACGAGGAGCTAGAAGAACGTTATGAACCACATAAAATAAAAACATAACTGTATAACAATTTTATGACTGCTTATGCTTTAAATGTCATACAAAATGTGTCCTAATATTTATTTATAGATTGCCCCAAATGCAAAGAGTTAAATTCACATAGCTTTGTTTGTTCGGTATCAGTTGGACTGGGAAGCCAAAAGTATCTCCTGGTAACTGATGGTTTCAAGCCAACCAGGCTCTTCTAGGCTATGAACAGGAGCTAAACAGCTCCCAGATCCCCTCAATTTCGAACCCTGTTACTTGGATTTTAGGGTGAATGAAAACATGGGTAATAAATGCTCGATGAAAGCAATAAAACTAAAGAATTATCCAAAGTATCCCATTTTGAAAAGATTTAAGGGAAATACACCTGGTTACCACCAATAAATCTAAAACAGTTTTCCATAATAACGTATGGAATTAGATCCTCGTTTTGCGGGATTGGGATCGTTTAGATGTACTGGAGGGATTTGTTTTAAGTTATTTATAGGGTTTATCACCTGGAAACCCATTACAGGCCATTAGGTTAGAATTTCTGCATTCATTGAAAGCAAACGATATGAAAAGGAGATTAATGATATAAAAATAAAAACAGAAATAAGGAACAAGTTACTTACCTGTAACTGTTGTTCTCCAGCATGGGTCTGGCATGGATTCACATGCTCATGAATATTCCCCGTCAGGCTGGGAATCCTCGGTAAAGAAAAATCAGTATCAGTCTGATCTGTCTTTCGTAGTAGTAACCAATCACTGATCTCTGCGTCATACTGACCACAGCCAATGACTGCCCTCTACCTAAGCCCCGTCTCTGGCAGCCATCTTCAGATTTGGTAGCACGTGAAGTGGCAGTATGACCAAGTGAAGAGCCGCAGAGGGGTAGGCGGGAGGGTTCGCATGTGAATCCATGCCAGACCCATGCTGGAGAACAACAGTTACAGGTAAGTAACTTGTTCCTTCTCCAGCATGGGGTCTGGCATGGATTCACATGCTCATGAATATAAGAATAAATAGCAGTACACACATGCACAACCACGGGGGGTGGCAAAAGGCTCAACATTAAGCAATACAAAAAACTCAACATTAAGCATCTCTTACCTCCTCACCAGGCTCACTTTAAGCGAACAGGTTGCGCAGCACTGCTTGGCCGACCCTGGACTCCTCCCTGGAATCCCGATCGACGCAGTAGAATCTCGTGAAGGTGTGCGTCGACCTCCACGTAGCAGCCCTGCAGATGTCGAGCAGGGGCACACCAGATAAGAACGCCGTAGCAGCGATCGCTCTGGTCGAATGGGCTCTCGGACGGGCTGGCAGCGGTTGGTTAGCCAACCGGTGGCAGTGCATGATGCAGCCGGAGAGCCATCTGGAAATAGAAGACTTTGAGACAGCCTTCCCTTGATTCGCAGGTCCAAAGTTCACGAACAGCTGTGATGTCCTCCGAAAACTCTTTGTGCGGTCCACGTAGAACTTCAGCGCTCTAGCCACATCCAGCGAGTGCAAAGTCCTCTCGGCCGGTGACCAAGGACGGGAAGAAAACAGGTAACACCAGGGGCTCGTTAAGATGGAAGTCCGACAGCACCCTGGGCATAAAGGAGGGGTGTGACCTAAGCACCACCCTCGAGGCATGGAAAGTCAAGTACGGTGCTTTGCAGGGTAGGGCCTGGATCTTTCCCACTCGTCGTGCGGAGGTAATGGCCACCAGGAATGCAGTCTTCCACGACACAAACTTCATCGGTGCGGAGTGCATCGGCTCGAATGGGGGCCCCATGAGCCTGATCAGCACCACGTTAAGTTCCCACGCCGGGGCCGGGGCCTTCACCCGCGGGAACGACCGGAACAGTCCTTTCATAAACTCTTTTACCAGCCGATGGGACCACAGGGACGTCCGTCCTGTGGTTCTGGTATATATATGGAGATCTGGGAATTCGACGTCGAGGCTCCTGACCCCGCCGCTTTCTTCTTCGCCACCGCCGAGACGACCGAGTCTGGCGTTGGCTGGGCCCTGAGGCACAGGGGAGCGGTTTCGGGGACCCGGTACTTCTTCTCGTACCGGTCCCGTTTGGCTGGTGCCATGGAGGGGTTCTTGAGAACCGACAGGCCCTCCTCCCAGATGTCATCTATTAGAGGCACCGCGATGACAGTCTTCCTCTTCGCCTCCCGGCGCTGATAGAGGAAACCTTCCTTTTCTGCTCCTCAGGGCAGAGCTGGAACAATTCGGACGCCCTGGCGATCATGGAGTGGAATGAGCCAATCTCGTCGGGCGGCGAGGCCTGTGCGACGGGAGACCCGTTCCGTCATCGCCGTCGCCCTCAGAACCCGTCGTCGAGCCCATCGCACTGTCATCTCCCGACTCGTGGGAGGATGAGGAGGGAACTGTAGGCCTTACGGGGGCGAGTGGAGGAGAGGGTTGGGTCCTCTGTCGTTTGTTCTGAGGACTTCCCGACGGGCCAGGTTGCGGGTCCTCCGGCCTGGGCCGTGGGAATCTCGTCCTTCTCTCAGAGCATAAGGACTGGATCGCAGACAGAATGGCCGCCGAGCTATCCTGAGGCCTAGGTTTCGGCTGCGCCGGAAGGGAAGGCTGCTCTTCCTCGCCATCGTCGTCTTCCTCGGTTATCTCCCGAGGATCTTCCTTACGGGATCGAACCTTCTCGAATTGGACTTTGAGGTTCCTCACGGCCTCTGTCAGTTCCTCCTCCGAGGCTGACTCCAAGCTCGAGGAGGCTACCGTGCCTCCCCTCGCTTCTTCCATCATGGTGGCCATGACGATGGGCTGAAAAGAGGATTCCCTCCTTGGCGGCAGGGAAACTCTAGTCCCGGAGGCAGTCTCCGCTGGCAGGGTCTCTGCCGGCTTGGCCAGAGTCACCGCGATCGCCTCGATAGAGGCCTTTGCCTGCTGGGTAGGGGCCTTCACCACATTAGGTGCGTCCCGGGCCTTCTCCTTAGGGGGAGGGGCGTCGCCTCGCTCCCCTTCTTCCGAGATCGGACGGGGCTTCTCCCGAAGCTTACCCGGGGTCTCGGACTTCCTCTTCCCCGAACCGGAGCGCTGGCTCGTGGTTGACGGTGTCGGGGAAGGCGCGCCCTGCCTGGTGACCGAAGAGCCCGACCTTTCGGCGCTCCCGGAGCTAGCGGACTAGCTGCGCTTGGCCTGGTGTTGGGTCGCCGGGGCGCCCGCACAGGACTTAAAAGCCCGCTCGGACCCTTTCTTCTTCTCACCCATTGAGCCCTTCTCCAACCAGCTGGCGAGACGGGATCGACGGTCCCTCATGGTCCGCTCCGACAAGTTCTTGCAGAACTGGCAGTCCTTCTCTACATGAGTCTTGTCCCCATGAAGACAGTAGAGGCATTGCAAATGTTCGTCTTCCTTGAACACATTCTGCAGCCCGCATCCAGGGCAGCTGCGAAACAGCTTGGGTCCGGATGACAAACACGCGTCCTGGGCCATCTCAAAGTAGGCCGCAAATCTTCTGGAATCCTCCAAGAAGTTGATTCGAGGAAATCTTCACCCTTGAGGGGCGTAGGGAAATCCTGTAATGGGTAGCCGTTAACGGGAGTAGAAACGGTGGAGCTTATGGCTCGATTTACCGAACAAATGTGAAAATTCACCTGAAAAAGCGTGAAACACGCAGTAAAAGCTCGAGAGCTAAGCACGAGGACTCCCAACACTTGAACGTGCGGTACAAATCTGAAGATGGCTGCCAGAGGCGGGGCTTAGGTAGAGGGCAGTCATTGGCTGTGGTCAGTATGACGCAGAGATCAGTGATTGGTTACTACTACGAAAGACAGATCAGAAACGAAACTGATACTGATTTTTCTTTACCGAGGATTCCCAGCCTGACGACGGGGAATATTCATGAGCATGTGAATCCATGCCAGACCCCATGCTGGAGAATGGCTTGAATAACTTGAGAACTGAAACTCCGTATGATGGGCAATGGTGAAATAATTTCCAAGTTTAATAGGGGTTGCAAGAGTATATAAAAAATATGGAATACAAATTAATTAACCAATATTGGAGAATTTGAAAATATGGTTGTGCAGGGAAGAAGAAAAAAAAAGATTTGAAATAGAGAAAAGAAATAATGCCATCTAGTAAGTAAAATATGTTTTAGGGATCTTCTAGCTTTGTGCCCAAAGTACAGGGAAATGCAAACATTGTAAAAACTGCCTTGGTAAGAGGGTGACAAGGACATTCATGTGTATCAGCCCGAGCTTGCTGCCCACAATGGAAGAGTCAAGAAGAAAATACTGACATACGAGATTATGTAGGGCTTGTAATAAAGAAAAATTAGTTTCCGGAACGATTGTTTAAAGGAGAAATTTAAACTTTTGGAATACAAATGAATGGATATATTTAAAATTGTATTTAAAGGTTGAAGATGATCAATTGTGAGGATTTTTATTAAAATTGTCTTTATCTGCTATAGAAATGGGTTACTTTCTTTTTTATATTAAAACAGTAGGTTTGATGTACACCAGAATGCTAAGAAAAATAAAAGTAAACAATTCAAAAAATACTTCACCTGCAAGAATAGAAGTAGTATATTAACTAGTCATCAGTTTCAAAACAAGTTTGGCTCAAGTAAATTCAAATGCCTAAACAGACAGGTAAAAAGTTATTGATGCCAGAAGGTCAGTTCTACCAACAAAAAAATATATTTATACTTATAACTTGTTCCTAAATTGGAGGAGTATCATCACAATATTGGTTGGTGAAAATTCATTCAATTCTAGAAAGCAGTTGCATTAATGTGTTGCTTCTGGAAAATTGCAATAGCCAACACCCAACCCACCAATTGATAGAAAACATGCACAGAATCGCTCAACCTTTTAAAGGAAAAGTGCGCTCAAAAATATTATTGTCCCGAGAGTTCGGCCATGTGTTTTTAAGCATACGTTGATCGATCGTACAAAAATTTCCTATGCACCTTACAGTATTTTTCCTCTTTTTTAACACATGCAAAATCTGGCAGCAGGGCGCTGCCATCTTGTTCCAATCTTATCCGTTGCTGCATCGCACTAAGGTGAACTGCCCTGGCGGCACTAAATCATATCCCCCCACCGCCCCTGAGGCTGACATCACTAGACGCGTACTGCCCATTTCACAACGCCAATGCACGTCTCGCATCAACATTCTCTGCGCTTCAGCTAATGACGTGTCTCCATGGAAATGGCAGGACGCCTCTTTCCTCAATAAGTATAAACTGACCACTTCTCAGACATCAGATTTGCTTTCCAATCGTTTTACTGTTTTTGTGTATCCTGTGCCTCGTTTCTGCTCTGTTCAGCTATCTTCGTTGCTCTTAGTCCGTGCGAACAGATACTAGTACTAGCATTACTATCGATTTTTATTTTGTCGCATAATGGCAACAATACAACCCTACCAGTATGAGCCAGAGTATTCCGAGGCGGAATTACTGGAAAGAGAAAGATGCAGAAACGATGGAGCTTCGGACAACAGTTTGTAGGACGAATCACCAGATCAAGAGCCTGAGCCTAGTCGCCAAGGACAACGTCTCCACCTGGTGTACCTCCAATCGGTGCGCAGTAATGCCAACCGAGGAGGAGAACTGCTGCTGCCGAGAAAACTCTGGATGCTTGTCCTACATATCGGAAGACGAGACACAGCCGCAATGCGTTACCAAGCTGCATGACTTCAGGGCAGCCTGCCTCACATGGTCCGTGTTGAGGATTATGATGGTGCTTATGCACGAACTTCACGCAACAGTTCGCCCTTGCAATCCAAGTAACGAGTAAGTGTACTCTATATGTGAGGTCACTTAGGCCACTAACATTTCATGGTTGTCTCCTATATTGTCGTAACTTTGATCTATTACTGCCAAATTAATGTAGTCTTGCAATTCTATACATCACTCACAATTTGTGGAAATCGTAGTGGTCATCTTATGACTACATGTACAACCATGAAACAATATTTTTATGTACCAAATGAAATGGAATGCATAGTCATTCAATATTGAAACGTGTCTACACTTTAAAGCCCAAGTGGTTTGATCTGTGAAGTAACATTTGTACTGACATGCCATAGGATACAAGATTGCATTTTCAACTAAGGTTTAATACACTTATCTTGTTCATTTGATAACAGTTTGCATCTTTCTATTCCATAGGTGGTACAGGCTATGTACCACGCCTCCCATGGCTTCATGGGAGGCTTGGTACAGGCTATGTACCAAGCCTCCCATGGCTTCATGGGAGGCTGTGTCCAAGCCTCCCATGGGTTCATGGGAGGCTTGGACACAGCGTTCGACGAGTAATACCCACCTGTGTCGTTGGTGCCATTAGACAGATTCCCCAGTGACAGCAGTCAGTACAGAGGATTTTGCCACACTGTGCTGCAACCCGAAGTATATATAATGTGTAGTACATTTGTGCCATCAACATCAGCAACAAAATAGAACAGAACTTTTATGAATGGTTGTTTAAATTTTGCAGTGAATCAAGTGTGTATCCATTCAGCAGTGTTCCAGGCCTTGTCTGCACGCCTCATTCCCATCCATCCTCCCATTATCATCATCAACGGCAGTGCGCACCAGTGGATGTGCGCTGCAAAAAAAGGGGGCTGGCAGGGGTGGGAACGGCCAAGGTGCCAAACACCATGTACACTTCAAAAGGTAACTTACACGCAGGGGCCATTGTTCACATGGCCTCCCCGGACCCAGTGTCTCCAGGCAGGCTCCCCTGAAGCAGGCCACACCCCTGCTATCCACATAAGATCACGCCATATACAGGTCACTCATTCACTTACACACCCACTTTTCTAACTCTTTATAAACCCCTTGATATTCATTATGAGAACATCTGTGAGCACTGCAAGTCAACTCATGAATGTGCTACCTGTGAAGATCTCCCTGTTCTCCTGCTACTAACTACCCTGCTTGCTGAATCTAACTGTTTGTCAAGTTAAGGGCAGGTCACCGAATCGGATCTTCTTGATCTCCAAATTTCTATCCATTTTGAATGAATGTACCCAGTAGTGTAATTTTCATTCATCTCATTGTCTTTACCATTGACTTGAGTTTAATTGGTTCTGTTCTCGATATATAGCAATTGTCATCAGTGTCAATTGGGATAGAATTGCATCCTTCGCGGACCGCGTCTATAGGCATGTTTTCTTTTGATGCAGGATAGTACATTCAAGGGATGAGTAACATGTTACGATCTGCATCACATCAATCAATTGTGTATGAAAGTTATCCTAGAATACAGTTGGCTACGCTACACAGGTTTTGCTTCTGTGACCAAAACATACATTGCATAGAAAAACGTCTGATATAATTCCATCTTTCTCACGCATTCATGCAAAATAATTTTTTTTAACAATTGGGGACCTTTTTTAAAATTGTTTTGACAGAATTTCTAACAATGCCTGCTTGTATGGTTTATGATTGCCATTCTAAGACCCATACCAAACCGAAAGGCACAATAATTAATATATTCCCAAGGACTATAGATCTAATAAGAGAATGGGTCAGATATTGCGGATTTGCACCTGAATAGCTTGAAAGTAAAGCCCAAGATGTCATGGGGGGCTTGATGGGTGATTGATTACACATCTGCAGCCTGCACTTTACCATGAATATGTACGACCAATCGCAGTACACAAAGAAGCATCGACTCAGAACGTCTCGTAAATTACTTCCAAATGCAATTCCAACTCTATTCATGCACACGCTGCCTCAGGTGAGTCACAGTTCATGATTTAGCTGTAGGCCTTGGGGTAGTGAACAGGTAACTTCATGGACGATTGGAGTTTTTGGTTTAAATGTTCTTTATAATACTTTGCATATTGACAAGATTGTATAGCTTTATAACTACACCCCATTTTGCTATACATCTGTTCCTGGTTTTAGGAGCATCATAGAAAACTATTTATGGACACTGTAAACTATGCTATAGTGCCCTTGGAAATGAGCATAATCTTTTCATAATTGGTTGCTTTACATGTCCATTTTTTTAGTTTTAGGTTAGCATGTCGACTGAAGCACAGACTATCGGTAGTGACGACATCACCAACACGTCCAGTATACTAATGGTGGCCCATACAGACTTGCTTCAAGTTCATATTGTCCAGAGTTGGATCTTCCCACATTTCTAATTCAAATCTAATTTTCTCTTTTCAACTCCATGACAATGCACTGAAATTGAAGGAGCAAGATTCTGCATCCATTTCTTTCCCGGAGTCAACAACAACTTTGAGCGCTTATCAGGTAGTTTTATTTCGCCATTCAATTCCGGAAATGTATTAATCATGTAATTATAGATAATATGAAAAAGTTTACGTAGCCTGTCGTTTGTTTACATAATGTTTAATTTATGGGTTTTTGTTGATCTGTACCATTGTCTGCATCTCATCGTGTGTTCCATTTCACTTTTTTCATCCATACTAAAATAAGTAGTGTGTTACAGGGTGATGCTGGTACTTAGATTACAATTACATCGTCCTTTGGAGCTGATCCATAGCCAGAGGTATGCGTACTGACAGTTCCCTTGAATGAAAGAAAGTATATCCGACATCTGATACTATTAGACAGTGAAATTATTACTAACTAGCATCTTTTGCAAAATGCTTGAGTGCAACATTACTATCAGTGGGTTCGCACGGTGATCTCTGGTCGAGTACACTAGCCATCAATCAGGTGAAATTCTAAATGTATATTTTGACATACACAGTGTACGAGGGTATCTATGTAAGCCATGTGTGCGAGGAAAGAATTTGATTTCAAATACGATTTACTTTTTTTAAAATTAATATTCTATTCTAGGGATGTCTACAAAATCAGGAAATAGAAGAAGAGGAGGCACATGGATCCGAGGTCGTTACAGTGAAGAACACTTTCACAAAAAAAAAACCAAGAAAGCAAAGGTAACTAACAAACAATTTTGATTACAAAAAGTGTTTTGGGCTGGTGTCTTCATAACATGCGTTTTTTTAAATCTAAAGTGCTATATACTGTATGTTGGTTTTACATTGAACATGTTTTTACAACCCATCTCCTAGAGGCCCAGATGTAAACGAACTATGAAGACACAGACAGCCACTGAAACCAGAGATGCTGCTTGCCAAACTGATTTTACCATGGAGCTACTATTGAGGCGCAGCATGTTCAAATCAATAAGCAGACTCGAGATGCTTATGCCCAATGGCCAGAAAATGAATTGAATGTGACCAGTGAAGCCAGCAAAGTGTTGTTGGACCATTGCTACAATGCGAGAACTCCACAAGATGAAGATGAAACTGAATATAATGAAGATGCTTTCAAATTACTCGCAGACCACTTGACACAATCGACACCCGGAACAAAAGGGCCACCCAACAATCGACATTGACGGTTTCTCCGATTCATGTTCAATTAACGAGCTGAAATAACAGACTGAAGCCGCAACACAATTGACCGAGCTACTAGCCAAAGATCTTAACTACACTTTGTCCTGTTCGGCCGATATGCCCACCACAGTTGAGTCACGAACCACATTCATGCAGGACGATACTCTAATAAAGGAGCCCAAATGCATTGTATTCGACAGCTGCCTGGTAGAGATATGGGGGAGTATGCGGGAAGCCATTGCTGAATGTTACTCGTGTATCACAAGGCACCAACCTGAAAATACAAGCCACCTGTGATCTGTTCCATGCTATATTCTGATGGTCCACTCAACCCATGCTTGGGAAAGTGCAAGCTGGAATTCTACTGTGTGCATCTGCTTTACTTAGTGGCTCTACTTTTTGTAAGTTGTCGAGTTTGTCAATTTGTGGGAATTCAGTTCCTTGCTAAAACGCAGAACTGTAAATATCAGAGACATTTTTATTCCCAGCTATTAGCGAAGCCTAGAAAATTGAACTAATTTCAATTGAAAAAGACATTCTCTGACAAACGGTTCAGGCTAACTGGCAATGGACAGTGTGACAGCCCCGGATTTTCAGCAAAGTACTGCACATACCACTTTCAGGGCATGGAAACTAAAAAAATAAAAGAATAAAAAAAGAGAAAATTGTGTTTGGTGGTTGTGCAGGTGTCCGAATGTAAATCCTCAGTGGCCATTGAGAAACATGGTTTTATCAAATCCCTGGAAGATCTCAAAATTGAGGGGAATGCAAATAGACCTCATAGCCAACAACAGACACGTTTCAATAGCCAAGACCATGAGAGAGCAGTTCCAAATATTCGCCATCAATTTGATGTATGGCACATTGCCAAATCAATCAAAAATATCTCGCCTGCTGGAAAAAAAAAATATATAAAGTTCTGAAAATATTACAGTGGTCCCAATCTTTCAGCTCACTAATGCACCACTGTTCCAACATTCACTCTTTGACAGAAAACCAACATTTTCACCAATGTGCACATGGTCAGAGGAGCAGGAACGCAAGAAGAAGTGGTTGATTCCATCTTCACCTCCACACAAAGCTCTTGAGAAGATCATGTTTGATAAAACTATCAAGAGATCTGAAGGGACTCACAGAATTCTGTCACGCAGGAGACTTGGAGGTGTTCCACAATATGTGCCTAAAGTACAGGCCCAAGAGATTGCATTTCGGCATAGACAGGATGCAATATAGGACATTAGCGGTATTAGCGCATAAGAACGTAGGGCGTGAACGGTATCTGGTCATTGCATCGAATAAATAGCATCAAAAGCCATACCAGAGAGAAAAAAAGCATTAGGGAAAAAAAAAAAAAAAAAAACATCAAATGCTTTTTTTTTTTAAAGGTAAAGCGTTTAATTAAAATGGGTTTTAAAAAAGGTTAAAAAAATGGGGTTAAAGAAAAATATGGAAAATAATGCATTCAATGCTTTTTTTCCTCTGGTTTGGCATTCACTGCTATTGCATTCGATGCAATGACTATAAACCGCCTTGAACAATCGAAGACTGCAGGAAACTTTGGGATGTTTCATTACACAAACGCCTTTACGAAAAGAAGCAAAAAAAGGGTGGTCAAGCCAATATACCAGGAAATGGAATTCGATTTTGTGAAAGATCTAATTTTGACTGTGTTGGACATACATACTCATGGAATTGTGCATGATTTTGTTCCTAGGACACATACATTGCCACTAAACATTGCAAACGTGCCCTGTCCACCGAAAGCAGACCTCATGAAACAGTTCACTTCCCGGTTTAAATGATTAGCTGCTATTCATTCGTTCAACAATGTTTATATAAAGTGTTCAAATAAAGCATCCAATTTGTCTTTTGAAATGTATCCCCTGTCAATTCTTTTTGCAAGAAGTGCCTTTTGGAGAATGCCATACAGTGCAACGCTGTGCTTTCACACTTCCCGGTTTCGTCGAGCTCTTGTAGGTCCTTCACTGATTGAGGGTAGGTCAGATGGATAACCGCATGAAAGCAACTTTGGGGTTCTGCAGTTGCCTTACCAAACACTTGTCCAAATAGCTGAATAACTACACGTCCCACAAAAGGAATGAGACCTAGGCTAGATAAGATATTTGGCATGCAAGAACTATGGACTGCAAGCAAAACAGCGCATCAAAGGGGGGGTTGTTGGTGAGAAATAGGTGCATTCTGATCTATATTCTTATGCGGGCATGCGTTAGGGGGTCGTTGCTAATGTAAGGAAGGGGGGCGGTTGAGCCCTCCACCCCCATACATTCTACGCGAAAGGGACCACTTGCTCTTGCACTAGTGGTGGACGCCTCCTTTGCCCTTCTGCAGCCATGGGGAATAAGGCCCCGACATAAGCAGAGGTGGCGCTATTGCAAGACACAAATGGATTTCATTTTGTGTACTCTACATCTTTGGACTAGGCCGCATTCTGGCATTGCAAAGTCTCCACTCCCCCCAACAGCGCCGCACACAGCGAGCACCGACAGCCCCCACCTTTTTCCTCCTGTGCCTCCCAAGTCCCTTTCTCACGGATGCGCTGAGACAAGATGTTGCATGCAAACAATATATTAATTTCATTCTTCCTCTGAGATCACTGTCCTGTGTGTGGCCGGACCAGGTCTTGTAGTTCATCCATCTCAACAAACCTGCTCCTGCACCTCTCACCCCCGCTGTTGGAAAATGACTGTGTTCAACATTGTGCGCCTCCAAACACAATTCTTTTAATGTACCAGAAGTGTGACCCTTCCTTGCGGACCGTCCCAGAGTCCACCAATAAAACCGGACCCCTGTCACAGTATATTCCGTCCTAAACTAACATGTGTCACTCCACCCCCTTCTCGCTCTGATGTGCCAGACCTGACCTCCATCAATCCCGACTCCCGCAGGTTACCTCTGAGGCAAGTCCCCCACAGCCTTCACCTAGCTAGTGACCCAAAGTGGGATAGTACAAACACATGTGTGCAATTGAAAGGGCCTCCAATATACACTAAAAGGTATAGTGATGATCATTATTGAATGCATGTCTAGGATAAGTGTGTAGATCAGTTTAGCCAGAACCAGCCACCTCTCCAGACCTGACCCAACCTTCACCTCGCACGGATTGGCTAAGCTGAATCACATGATGTCCAACCCACCGCCAAGTCAGCCAATCCCTTGGAGCCGACCCTTACAGAACTATGTGCACCCCTCCCCAACCAATGGATCTGTAACTTGTAGACTGCATAGACAGTCACTGATGACACTAACTCAGTAAAACCTATTGTTTCTGTATTGTTAGCCAGAGCGCTCAAGGCATCAGAGTTCACTGGATGCCGAATGTTACATAAAACCTTTGCAGAATCTCCATACCAATCTCTTGGTCTCATTCCCTACTGGGATGGGTCCTTTATTCTGAGTTTTGTTGTTGATGTGGGGAGTGAGCACCTTCACTGTTGGATTAAGTATCACAGGGGACGATCTTTGATTTGCAGCCCTCAGAGTCTTTCGATTTCAAACGCAGTGGGGGTAGGTGTTAGCGTTTGCAGAATAGATGACCAATCCAGAATAGGTATATGGGAGGGGAGGTTGAGGCGGTGCAGGGTTAGGGTCTGGTGACCAGATGCGTTAAAAGGGAACTGGGGTCATGGGTTCAGGGGACCGCGGCCTGGCAGGACGGGGTTGCAGCAGGGCTTGCTCCAACATTCTCGTACAAACACATTTTGTCAGGGCTTCAGACTAGCTCCTTGCGAAAAGATTTTACGTGTTTTGCTGTGTGAACAGGAGATGGGCTGAGCTGACATGTGGTCTGGGCTGGCTGTGGAAGTTGCTGGGTGCGAAGTTCTCCAGAGGAACATTATAAATAAGGCATTTGGAAGTAAACTAACTGTTTTCATTTTAAAAAAAAGTAAATCAGTAGAAATTGTACACGGCATTGGTGGATGGCAGCAAACAATTCATTTGTTTTTCTAAAATATTTCTAATGCCACTATGCTTTGAAGGGCTATTCGCTCCCATTCGGAGTGAGGGTCAGCGCCTTTGAATTTTGCTTTTGAGTTGAGCCAAACCCATGCATCGTACACAGTATAAGGTTCAATTGTTTTTTGACCTTGGAAGAAAGGGAGGATTCCGAAAGGAATGAATGAAGGGGTGTAATACCATCAAATATGATAAGGTTCACCATTCCAAAACTGGACAAAGGAACATGAAATTTCATTTTATGAAAATGTGTTGATCTGAACTGAGTCTCTGCGTTATGCAGAGAAAATGGAAATGCTGAATATTATGCAATTTTTACTGTAGACGATTTTATAGACGAACGAGTCAAAGTTTCATTATCCAACCATTGTTTCGGGCTTACATTATAATGGGATGTTTGTGGCATATTGCAACAACACGCAAAAACAGCCCGTGTATACTTGTCTTTGTCCCGGGCACATGGGTAGTCCAGCATCGAAATGCATGTAGTCCACATCTGGGTTCCCCCAGGTTCCACCAACGCCAAATTCTACGCTAATATTTACTTAAAATGCCATCTATGTGTTCTCCGAATTGTAGCGTCAGCTTCCGCATCCCATTGCGAGCTAAACTTACTCCATAGCACTAACCTCTCAAGCAAATTGTAGACTATTTTCCACAATGTTTTTGCTGTGTTGTTCATTAGTTTTGACACAGTGCAGAATTAATGGGTAAATTGATCAATTATAAGAAAGAACGGCTACTGAGACACATTTCTGTTATGTTTTCCAAACAGCTACATCCTGCCTTTCTGCGATTGTCATCGATTCCATATACCAATTGATGGCTTCTTTAACAGGCAGCTGCATGTACACTTTAATGGCTGGATCACTAGGACGCTGTTTTCGGACGATCGCCACGGGCCAATATGCCCTTACTCGGTACCAGCGATAAGGAGCAACCAGACATGGTTTACGGTGGCCTAGCGTCAAGCTCATGCCGAAGCCTTGTGATTCACAGTGCATCCAATGCGCTTCTTATACCCACAAGGAACACCGTGTGACTCACGATAAACATTTGTGGATCGAGAACAAGAAAAGAATTACCCACTTGCTTGAATATGGCAATCGCCGGATGTTCTCGGAGCAGTTATTGTGAAATAAAAGTACATTACAAATTGTAGAGTTTTGCCATTTCCTTTAAAGGTATAGTTTTAGATTCAAAATTGGGATGCGCCGTGTTGTGAGATGTGTTGATATTCCAGGTTCTGCGTCAACTGACGTTAACACGTAGGTGGTGACTGGGCGCATTTGGCTACGCTGCCCAGTAATGTCATGGAGATGGGCAGAGAATATCACTAGGTTTGGTGATGTCATCCTCCAGGGCGGGGGATATGATTTAGTGCCGCCAGGGCAGTTCACCTTAGGCCGATGCAGCCACAGATAAGATTAGCACAAGATGGCTGCGCCCTGCTGCCAGATTTTGCATGTGTAAAAATGAGGAAAACTACGGTAAGGTGCATAGGAAATGTTTGTACGATGGATCAACGTATGCTTAAAAACACATGCCCGGAGATTCCAAGATGGCTGCGCTGCTCTAAGGTCCGGGACTCCCGGGCTCCCGACCTGCAAACGCTCATCTCCACTCTTTAAGCAGCGCCTGCCCTCCGCGGCACCCGCAGCATTCAGGGAACATCGTCGGAGTGCAGCGGGAGCAAGTGGAGCATCCCTCAGTTTCGCTGTGGAGAGGTCTGGCATTTCGGCCCCGGCGCACCACAGCCCGTGTCGGACTGCCCTTGGATCGAGTGGCTGGCAGAACAGCGAGTCCGACGCGGGTTCCTGTGACTTCCGGCGCTCCTCCAGCTTCAGCAGAGCAGACCCGGCAAGCCTGGCGAGGACAGGCACTTGGGGGCCTCATATTTGCCCCTAATATCCCCCCCAGAGGAACTGATGAGCCGCTATCCCTCCGGGGACCGAAGGTACAGGAGTGTGGTGAGGGAGGTTGAGTGGGGTGCTTGTGTCGGGGCCTGCCCCCCCCCCCCTCGCCCTGGTGGGGAGCCTGCGGGGGTTGGAGGGGACCCACTACCTAGGTCTCAGGGCCTGCGCCGCAGCAAAAAAGTGCGCCACCACATCAGAACTGTCTGAGACGGTGGGAGCGCTCGGTTCCCGTCTCATGCTGCACACCCTGGGTGCTTCCGCATGGGGGGGGGGGCCGGTAAAGGCACAAGAAGGTTGACCACTGGGGAGGTTTCCACAGCACGCCCCCTGGTGCACCATAGAACTATCTGAACATACCCCCCGGGCGTTCTTCGGGATATGCTGTAATATCCACACTGGATGCTTGGCATTGGCCCCCGGCGTATTTGGGGAGGGGCGGAGTCTGACATTTTGGCCCCGGTGCGCCACAGCCCACGTCAGACTGCCCTTGGATCGAGTGGCTGGCAGAGCAGCGAGTCCGACCCGGGTTCCTGTGACTTCTGGCGCTCCTCCAGCTTTAGCGGAACCTGTGGGCCTGGCGAGGACGGACACTTGGGGGGCCTCATATTCCCCCTTAATATCCCCCCCAGAGGACCTTTGATGAGCCGCTATCCCTCCGGGGACCGAAGGTACAGAGAGTGTGGGGAGCCAGCGGGGTCGGAGAGGATCCACTACCTAGGTCTCAGGGCACCACCACATCAGAACTGTCCGTGAGACGGTGAGAGCATACTCCCCGGGCGTTCTCCGAGATATGCTGTAATCTCCACACTGGACGCTTGACATTGGCCCCCGGCGCATTTGGGGCGGGGCAGAGTCCAGAGGGAGGGGGGGGCACAGGCCATCGGTCTGGCAGCTGGCTGGTCCTCCTACAAGATCTTACGCAGCTGGAGGCGGCGTGGGCCGGTCACTGAGTGCACATTGATTTAGCTTGAGTGTCACTACATCGGTTCCTCCCGCCCCCCCCCCTTGGCCCCCTCCAGCAACAGCAAAAGCCCTCTCCCCATCCCTACGGCCTTGCTGCTAGATAGACCATACACCCAAAGGACAGCCACCAGCACATAGAACGAGGCAGCAGGTAATGTCAAGGAACAGAGGTACAGAGGGAAAGACGCGTATGCCCCCTTGAAGATATCTAAAAAGGGGAATGGATAGCCCCCTTTCGAAGATGTGGGCGAAAGATCGAGACAACTGAGGCCCAAGAGACTGGGGAATGGTCCCATGAGCATCCAGTTTTGTCCGGCCAGTGTGAGCAGGACAGGCCTGTGTACCAGGCAGTGCTCACCCAATTTATGGGCGAGTTGGTCGACAAGATCACCGCTGCGGGGCAGATTCAGATGGACAAGCTGCGAGAAGATCTGGCGGAAGGTCTAAGGGAAATTAAACGGGATATTAAAGTGGAGGAGAGAGTCGACACGAATGAGAAGGCTATCCAAGAGCTCACAGAAGATGCAAGGAAAGTCAACAATCTCTTGGAAACCCTGGCCGCCGCTACACAGAATCTCGAGTTACAGGCTGAAGACTTGGAGAATAGGGCGTGGAGAGCGAATCGAATATCAGAGTCAAATTTCTGCCCGAGGACATTCCGGACCAGGAGCTAACTAACCCTTAGATCAATTTTTGCGGACCTCCTCGAGTCTGATGCCGAACCAGAGTTGCAATTTGACAGAATTCACAGGGTGGGCCCGTGCAGATTGGAACCAGGGGCGAGGTCGAGAGATGTTCTGATGGCCTTCCATAATTACACTATGAAAGAAAAAGTCCTGGAAAAGGTGAGAAAGGCCGCCCACATCGCCTACAACGGCCACGAAATGTTCCTGTATCGAGATTTAGCGCAAATAACTAATTAAAAGGCGGCGAATGGGTCCGGTCTTTAACTATTTACGTTCTCACCAAATCCACTACAGATGGTCCCATCCGTTTGGGCTGACCTTCACCTGGCAGGGTTCCCTTCATAAGATTACAACCTGCGATCAAAGGCTGGCCCTGTTGGGCTTGGAAGAGCAGCCATCAGTTTCCCCTGATGGGCTGGAGACTCACCCGAGAGTGCGAAAACCTTGGGAGTGGTCTACGGTCAGGTCTAAGAGCAAGGAATAGCGAAAAGGGTTCTACACCCAGGAAAATTGTTAACAATACGTTTGAAGGCCCCACCGAGGTGGCTAGGGGCGCCTTCAAGGTACTTGATAAAGCGAGATGTCCTGGTGGTCTAAGACGGAGTCCGGGGAGGGCACTCGCCAAAGCAGTTTGTGTTATAGTTTGAGTGGTTTAGTAGGGTTTGTACTAAGTGGCAGGGAGGGGGGCGGGGAGTGGGTTGGTGTCTTGGAATGGGATTGGGAAATCCTGCGTGGGGGGTTCTGGGTTACATATAGGGTCCGGCTCTCGTCCTAGTGCTACAAGGGGGGTCTTGTACCAGTCGGATACGCCTGGATGGAGGAGGGGGGGGGGGCAGAGATGTGGGGAAAGGAGTGGGGATGGGAGGATCCAAGAGCCCCAAATCAGGGGGTATTCAGTAGGGTGGGCGACCAGAAGCAACGACCTCCCAGGACTGCGGAGACAGGGGGGTGGGGTCACCACGCAGTGAGGCTAAAAGGATAATTTTAATCCGTCTGAATCTCTAATGCAGATTCCCTGAAACTGCTTTCTTTAAACGTAAACGGGCTTCACTTCAAAATCAAAAAGGAAAAAGGTGGAGAGGTTTCTGAGGAAGGAACCGCCCCATATACTAACGCTACAAGAGACCCATGTTCACTCCAAAGACACGCAGAGGATAAAATTCTGGGGGGGTACTCAAGATTGGCTCAAGCTACACAAGCAAGCAAAAAGTGGGGAGTTTTGATTGCTCTGAAGGATGGGTTAGACTTGGCTATTACGGGGACGCAGAAAGACGACCGGGGGGAGATATCTAGCGGTGATCCTGGAGGGAAGGGGGGAGACCTTTACGGTGGCAACCCTCTACGCACCAAACCAGGCCCAAGACTCCTTCATTCAAAAAGTTCTCTCCCGCTTAGGGAAATTTGCCCGGGCTAACATTCTGCTAACGGGGGATTTTAATCTGGTATAGGACCCTTCGAAAGATAGGATCACAACTTCATGGGTTACTCATGGGAGACCCTCCGGGGACCTGGTTAAGAAGATGCAGGATTTGACCTTGGTTGACGCTTGGCGGGAACTTCATGGAAATAGGGAGGGGTATACTTTTTACTTGCATGCACATATGGTACACTCACGTATTGACTATATATGGTTATCAAAAACGCTTTTGGGGAGAGTCACTGACTAGGAGATAGGTGCCATTTGTCTGGCAGATCACGCACCACTTAGGTTATTACTAACTAGGGCACGGGGTACCCCGGGTCTATGGAGGTGGAGGTATCTGATCTCGCTCTTCAAGGATCCTATTTTGGTCAAGGAGATTGAGGAGAAAATAGTTGAGTTTACTAACCACAACAACTGGGACGACCCCGCTGATATGGTGGGATGCCTTCAAGGCAACGATCAGAGGGAGAATCATAGCCATTAAGGCCAGAAGAGAGCGGGAATTGAGACTAGAAGAGCAACAATTGGAAGTCAAACTCAAAGAAATTATGGTGCAGATGGGTTCCAAACAATCGGCAGCAATAAAAAGGGAATACAGGGTAGTCAGAGGGCAGTTGAATCTCATACATACAAGAGCGGCAGAGCGCAGTCTCCTTAGGTTGCGCCAAAGATATTATATTAAAGCAAATAAATCTGATAGTCTTCTGGCCAGACTGCTACGAAAGGAGTCGGGTGACAAATCCATTAAAAAAATCAAGGGGGTGGGAGGGCAAGTATACACTAATAATTTGGATATAGTAAGTGAATTCTGTAGATTTTACGCTGGCCTGTATACCTCTGAAGACCCGCCTCTCCCTGAGCAGGTGATATGGGATACATTACTCACCGTAATCGTATTTCTGATGCTTGTATCTGCTTAGATTCACATGCTGTGCATAGGCCGACATCTAGTGGAAGCTGTGGAGTATTACAGTTTGTTTTTCGAAACTCGAAAATGGGCGTCGACACAGGGCGTGCCAGTAATACTATCCCTAGTGTGACGTCCACTGTACCCAAGATCCCTCACGCGCCTAGGATCCTCAGATTGTATTTTTTCTGACATGAGGTAGCATGAGGAGTAGCGCGAGTACAGATAATCCAAGCAGATAGACAGAAAGGTAAGACTACAAGCAATCATGCACCTTCTCTCAGAGGGGAGGAAGGGTGGGTCGCATGTGAATCTAAGCAGATACAAGCATCAGAAATACGATTACGGTGAGTAATGTATCCCTTCTGAGGCTTGTGGAATCTGCTTCGATCACATGCTGTGCATAGATTAGCGAGCAGTACCTGAAGGAGGTGGGATGTGAGAAGGGTCATGAGCAAATAAGTGTCTTAGAACCGCTTGTCCCACTTGTGTATCTGCCTTGGAATGGGTGTCAATGCAGTAATGCTGAGTAAAAGTGTGAATAGAGCTCCAAGTAGCTGCTTTGCAAATGGTGTCAAGTGGTACATTTGCAATGAAAGCCAGAGTGGCCCCAATGCCTCTAGTAGAGTGGCCTCTTGGCGTGAAAGGCAGAGTTCTTTCAGAGAGTGAGTAACACAGCTGGATACAGTTAATAATCCACTTCCAGATGGCACCTTTAGAGACGCGATCCCCTCTCTGCCTGTAGCTACGGAGACAAACAGTTGATCTGTTTTTCTTAGCGGTCTGGTTTTATTTACATAGTAGAGGACCGCCCTACGCACATCTAGGGTGTGTAGTTTCACCTCAGCCGAGCTTTGCGGGTCCCGGAAGAAAGACGGAAGCTCGATGGACTGGTTTACATGGAATTTTGATATAAACTTAGGTGAGAACCTAGGGTGTGTGCGTAAAACCAGTTTGTCTTTATGGACAGTAAAGAAGGGATCCTGCACTGACAGAGCCTGAATTTCACTGACACTTCTATAGAAGTAATAGCTACTAAGAAGGCCGTTTTATAAGTCAGGTGTTTGAGACTGCTTTTATGCATGGGTTCGAAGGGGGGTCCCATGAGCTTGGCTAGCACCACATTAAGGTCCCACCCTGGTGGTGGGTTTGAAATAGGAGGGTGAAGTCTCTTTACTCCTTCCATGAAGGCTTTAACTACTGGTACTTTCCACCACAAGATCTTGCTATGGGAAGTGGTGTATGCCGACAGGGCTGCCAGGTGTACTTCCAGTGAGTTAAAAACCAGTCCTGCATCTAGCAGGTGAGGCATGTATGTAACAATAGTGGAAGAAGTGCAATCAACAGGGTTGATTTGTCTACTCTGGCACCAGATAACAAACCTCTTCCACTTGTCAAAGTAACAGTGCCTTGTGTTTGGTTTCCTAGATTCCTTTAGGATGTCCATACACCTCTGAGGCAAATTGAGATGCCCAAACTGACCTCAGGAGCCATGCTGCCAGGTTCATTGAGTTGGGTTGCTGATGCACTGTTTGACCTTGGTGCTGGGACAGTAGGTTGTACCAGGCTGGAAGTTTGATGGGCTCGCACACCACCATCCTGCATAGGTGTGGCAACCACGGTTGTCTTGCCCACATGGGAGCAACTAGGATGAGCGTCATCGACTCTCTGTTCATCTTGTTCACCACTTTCCTGATGAGGAGTTGGTGGAAAAGCGTACACAAACATCCCTGACCAGTTCATCCACAGGGCGTTCCCCCCTGGGAGTCTGGTTGGGGGAACCTGGATGTAAATCCTGGGCATTGTTTGTTTTCGCTTGTGGCGAATAAGTCTATAGTGGGGAAACCCCACTGAGAGAAGATATCTTCTACGACCTCTCTGTGTAGAACCCATTCGTGTTCCTCTGGGAGAGAGTCTCTGCTCAGAGCATCCGCTAGGGAATTGAGCTCCCCTGGAACATGTTGTGATGACAGGAAGATGTTCCGTCTGAGTGCCCATATCCATATTTTCTGGGCAAGCTTGGACAGATTTGGCGAACGAGTCCCTCCTTGCTCGTTCAGGTAGAACATGGCTGTTGTGCTGTCCGTCCGGATTTGCACTGACAGGTTTAGTAGGTGGGGCCCGAACGCTTGAAGCGCTCTGAATACTGCCAGAAGCTCTAGCAGATTGATGTGGTTCTTGACCACTGAGGGAGACCAGAGACCCTGAGCTGTGTGGTGGAGATGGTGAGCTCCCCATCCCGTCAGACATGCATCGGTAGTGACTACTGCCTGTACTTCGGGATCGTAAAAGGGTTTCCCCTGTGCGAGATTCTCTTGTCCACCAGTGAAGGCTTTGTACTAGTGTTGGCGAAACGACCACTAGATCGTCCCACTGACCACTTGCCTGAGACCACTGTTTCGCCAACCATTCCTGCATGCGACGCATGCGCGCGTGGGGGACCAGGTAAATACTGGACGCCATCATGCCCAGTAAACGCATTGCTTTGCGTACCATTATTTGTTGACCGGACTGATAATGCGGAATTTGCAGTAGTATATTCCGAATTCTTTCTTCTGAAGGAAAGGTCAACCCCTCTTGAGTATCTAGGATTGCTCCTAGGAACTGTTTGACTTTTTCTCGTTGATTGAGAAGCCTAACTCGTGGAGGAGGTCGATAATCCTTTGAATGTTTTTCCTGCAAATTCCTGGGGTTTCCGTCATTATGAGCCAGTCGTCCAGATAAGGGTACACTGGGATTGCCTCCCTGCGTAGGTGTGCAGCCGCCACCGCCAATACCTTGGTGAAAACCCTTGGTGCTGAAGCTATCCCGAAGGGCAGTACCTTGAATTGGTAGTGCCGACTGTCCACCTTGAAGCGCAAGTACTTTCTGTGCGCTGGGAACATGGAAATATGAAACCAAGCATCTTTCATATCCAAGGTTGCCATGTAATCCCCTTTTTTAGGAGGGGGATTACCTCTTGTAGCGTAGTCATACGAAACTTTTGGGGCTTGACATACTTGTTGGCAGGCTGTAAATCCAATACTGGGAGCATTGTCAAATCTTTCTTTGGCACAAGGAAGTAAGTTGAATAAATACCCTTGTTTACCTGGTGTCCCGGGACGAGTTCTATCACGTCCTTTTCTAGCAGAATGGCGATCTCCTCGAGGAGAATCTTCTGATGTTCTAAAGAGAGTACTCTTTGTCGTGGAGGATGGTTCCGGGGACGCTGCAGTAGTTCTATACAATATCCTGTGGATACTGTTGACAGCACCCATATGTCTGATGTGATCCCTTCCCAAGCCTTGGTGAAGTTGGAAATGCATCCCCCTACTGGGGTTGCGCGAGAAGGGACCTTGAACTGAGTGTCACTGCTTTGGTGGAGGCGTGCCGCCTCCCTTGCTGGGGCTGCCTCTGCCTTTACCACAACCTCTCCTATTACCCCTGCCGTAACCCTGGGTAGACTGTTGGCTGTTGTTCCACTGTGTACCCTGCCCCTGGGAATAGTTAGATCCTCTCTGGGAATTTTGGCCGCGTGGGCGACGAAAATTGCTATTCCCTCTGGTTAGGGGGTTTATTGGTTAACTGGCCAAGGGACTTGAGTGTCTCGTATTCGTCCTTGGCATTCTTCAGTGAGTCTTCAGCCGCCTTACCAAACAGATCGGCTTCCAGGGACGGTCTATTCTTCGCTGAATGGACTTAAGGATAGGGATGGTCTGGGCAACAGGCCTCCTTTCTCCCACTAACTCCTCTGCAAAGTCCCTCTCCTCCTGGACACTGTGGGTGCCAATATGGAAATGTTCTGCTGCACGTGCGAGAACCTCGTTTAGGAGGGGTTGGTTATCGACAGGGGAGTCGGTTACCGGGGCTTCGTTTTCTACCGGTGAATCTACTCTGTATGTTTCCGGGTCTTCCTCTTCCTGGTCCTCATCATCCCCATAGTAGCCCATCCCGGTTTGCTCTTCTACCATGCCGAATTCTTGGTCCTCACCAAAGGAAGCCTCTCCTTGATACAGTGAGTATGGTCTTGAGTATGGTTGTACCTCAAAGGGGTCTGTAGACCTCATCAGTGTTTCAAACCGGGGCTTCTTACTCGGGGGGGGGGGGGGGGGAATAGGATCATTAGAGCCTGAGGGTGTCGCCCCTTGTGGATCATACGAAAGGAAATGTTCTGGATTTTTATCGTAAAAATCAGCCAAAGAAGGCATCCTTGACATGACCCTATGTCTTCACTCGACCATTTTTTGGAACTGGGAATGACTCTCAGCAGGTCTCTGGGATTTACCTTGAGAAGATTTGCTGGTTTTAGACATATCAGCAGACCTGGCTTTGTCTGTCTGTTTAGGGGGAGTGGAGTGTTTCACAGGTGTGGAAGAGTGCAAAGGCTGCTTCTTCTGCTGTTTTCCCCTTTCCCCGTGAGTGGAAAAATGTTTTCCCTGTCCTTTTGTGGCTGCGGAGGTTTTCGACGCCTGGCGTCCAGGATCGGGGGTAGGGTCCCTGTCCTTCGAGCGTGGGGCCTCGCTGATTTTGACTGCGGGCTCTGACTCCTGGAGCGCGGCCTGGGGGTGGAAGTCGTCTTCCGACGATCGAACTTCTGTTAGCCTAGGGAGCGAGGCACTCTTGGCAAGAGTGGATGATTGCCTGGAGTCATGCGGCGATCTCGATCGAGCGCGCCCAGAGGACATCGAATCGGACCGTTCTGTTTGTGCCTCTTTCCGAGAACTCGACGTCGTCGAGTCTCGGTTGGACTTCGTGTGTTTAGTGTGTGTGGTGTGTGAAGCGCTTGTGTCGCCGGGGGTCTTCCCCATAGCCGCCCTGCCGGACGACCTTCCGAGGTCGGGGACTTGCGCTCGGCTTTCTTTCGACGCCATAATGCCCTCGCCGTCCGAAAGTACGGCGTCGCTGCCGTCGCTGAAGGTGCCCTCCGCTGCCATGGCCGCCTGCCTGGCGCGGTGGGCCCAACGCTTCGTTGAACTGTCCTTCAGTGTCTTAGGTTTAAACCTACTACACGCTCTGCAGTTCGCTTCGGGGTGGTCCCTCGGCAAGCAGAGATTGCACGTGGACACACCTTGAGGCAGCGGGCTGTTAAGTGTAGGAAATGTATAAGGTGTACCTATATACCAAGAGTGTAGAGTATGTACAACCCCCCACTCTCCCTACTTGCAGGGCCGAGGCCAGAGGCCTTCCAAGGCCCGGGCCAAGGCCAGAGGCCTTCCGAGGCCCAAATCTGTCGTGCAGCAGCCGACGGTCGATTTCTTCTCCAGCCGGCATCGAGTGTCGAAGTTACACGTTGGGAAGGGGAAGGATGTAAATAAATTAATATTTTAGCAAATGTATGGCTAAGGCCAGGGGACTCCGCAAAATGCTTCCGACCAGTATGGCGGAAAAAAACCATCTGAGGATCCTAGACGCATGAGGGATCTAGGGTACAGTGGACGTCACACTAGGGATAATATTACTGGCACGCCCTGTGTCGAAGCCCATTTTCGAGTTTCGAAAAACAAACTAATACTCTGCAGCTTCCACTAGATGTCGGCCTATGCACAGCAGGTGATCTAAGCAGATTCCACAAGCCTCAGAAATCTAGATACAGTAGACTTACCTCAGAACTCATTGGAAGATAGAGAGCTTTTGGAAGGTGAGATTACTTCAGACGAAGTTAGGAGGGTCATCAATAACTTGCCGCCCAACAAGGCCCCTGGCCCAGATAGGTTCATGTCAGAGTTTTATAAAGTACACAAAGAGGTCCCAATTCCCCTCCTCACTAAATTTTTTAATTTTATAGGTTCTGCCAGGGCCCTCCCAAAATCAATGGACGAAGCCAAAGTGATCCTAATTCATAAGCAGGGTAAAGAGCCGACAGATTGTGGATCCTATCGCCCCATAGCTTTAATTAATGCAGATGCTAAAATTCACACCAAAGTCCTAGCGAATCATATGGTCAATATCCTTCCCAAATTAATCCACACAGACTAGTCCGGGTTCTTTAGCGGCAGACAAACATCAGATAATGTAAGACTGGCCCATCTTATTGAAAAGACCCAGATGAGGGAAATACCGGCTCTCCTGCTAGCAATCGATGCCGAGAAGGCATTTGATCGGGTTGAGTCGGGATTCCTTTTTGCCGCTATGGCTAAGATGGGCTTCGGCCCTGGATGTGTCGCCCACATCAGGGCGAGCTACCAACAGCCAGTTATCAGACTAGCAATCAATGGCCAAATCTCACCCCCTATCTCGATAGGGTGGGGCACTAAACAAGGCTGCCCAATGTCACCTCTTGATGCGCTTCATCTGGAACCTTTTCTAGCAGCAGTTAGGGCAGCCGAGGATATAGAGGGAATACCGTTTGAAGGCTCAGTCCATAAGGTGGCAGCCTTTGCGGACGACATGATTCTTACGCTCACTCATCCCAACTCATCCCTACCGTGTCTAGGGAGCTGGTTTGGTTTGGTCAGGTGGCGGGGTTAAAAGTCAACATCCATAAATCCGAAATCTATAACTATAGATGGGTCGGTAGGTCCTTAAAGTACTTGGGTATGTATCTGACTAAAACGGAAGAGGACCTTTGCAAGGTAAATTATCCTCCTCTCCTTCTGAAGCTCAAATCGAAATTGGTGGACTGGGGCCTCCTGGCGATATCCTGGATGGACGAGTTAACGTCCCAAATATGGCAATCTTACATTTTTATTTTTCGGCTCTTCCTGCACCCGTCCCAGCATCCTTCTTTAAAGCTGTCCAGAAAATAACCAAGAGGTTTGTCTGTTCCCAGAAAAGACTGAGGGTGGCAGCTTCACTAATGAGGGCTCACCCAGCAAGGGGCGGCTTGGGCAAGCCAGACTTCAGGGCTTACTACTTGGTGGCACAGCTCTGTGTCATTAGGGATTGGCAGAGAAATGACAGGGAAAAAGTGTGGAGGCCGATGGACAGGGTAGTGGCGGGGAAAATTTGGAGGGGATACTGTGGTTGCCGAGGCCCGATAGACCTATTCAAATGTACTGTAGTGTAATAACCGTGACAACGGGACACGCTTTGGACCAAGCGATAAAAAGGGCGCGCATCACCTCCTTTCCCTCCCCCTACACGGCAACCCGCAGTTTACTCCAGCATTCACTGGAGAGTAGGCCTTTAACATCTGGCATCAAGGGGGTTGCAGAATGGTCAGAGATATGGTCAGAGACGAGGTCAAACACTTTGAGCAGTGTAAAATAGATTTTGGTATAGGTGAGACGCAGAGGTTTTCCTATCTCCAGTTGAGACACTGGCTCTCTCACCTGTTGATTAAGCTGGCTGGGTCTCGCCCCCTCACTCCTTTAAAAAAAAAAAATACAACTCAGGGGACAAATGGGTTCTGGCTTCCATCTATAAACACATCAAGCAAGGAAAAGCCCTGTCGAGTAGAAGGTATATGAAGAAATGGGAGGGTGACACAGGAACGATACAGATTCGGGAAATGTGGCTGAAATTGATGCTCCAATGATAGGGAGGAAGGGCTTTGTTGGTTTTTGTATTCTGATCAAAATTGCCAATAAAAACTTTTATTTTTTTTAAAGTAAAACACATGCCCGAACCCTCGGACAATAATATTTTTGAGCGCACTATTCCTTTAAGGGCCACCTTCAACTCAAATTTTGCAAGAGACATTATCAGAATGCTAAAAGCTGGGGCTGGGCCCATCAGGCCTCAGGGACAGCTCCACTCCTGAGCTTTCCTCGTCGCCCAAAGGGATGTCAGATCTCTGACCTAGTACAATAACAAACTTACAACAGAAGGCTACTGTATTTCTTGTCCAAAATCCTCTTTCCTACTTGGCCATTCGCCTAATCGGATCCAAGGGCTATTTAGTAGAAGAAATGTTTTTAACTTCAGTTTTTATTGACACTTATCATGTATTCATCTACAATACAACTTAAGCACTGCTGGCCGAACTACTGCTTCAGCCATGATCCAAGGCTGGAAATAATTGCAAAACCACATCAGAGGAGGTCAGCCTCTGTTGTCGACAATCCCAAGGACCCCATGCGTCTGTACTTTGTTAAACATTCTACTGGAGAAGGATTGCAATGTTTGAAACCCCAGAAGGCGTGAACTATGTTAATTAAACTCAAGAGGGCTCCCCCTATACCTGTGGTTTACTAGATCCACACTTCAAAATGAACAGACCCCATACAGTCATTAACCAAGCAGTCAGTTTCTCAATTATAAATATGCCCCACATCTTATCTATCCATTCAGCTTTAGTTGGAGTGTGCTTATCTAGGCTACTGTCAATCTCCCGGCTCAAAACATACCAGTCTATGGAGACTGCTCTTCCCTGTCTCCCCCAACCCCCGCAGGAATACAAAACAGAACTTAAGTGGATCCACAACAAGAACTTAAGTGGATCCACAATAAACCATCCCAACTGCATCCTTAATCTAGCTCAGGAGCTCGGACCAGAAAAATCTCAATTCTTGGGCATAACCACCACATAATCAACAAGGATTCCAATTGCCTACATGCTCTGGGACAGAGCGGTGACACCCCACTATACATTTTAGACAGGGAGTCCAGGTGCCAGCTATGCAACATCTTAAAGTAATGCTCCATGGTTGTGATGTAGAGATTGCAGTGGAACATGACTTCATATATTTTGTCCCAGGTCTCCTCAGAAACATCTATCCCCGTCTGCGTTGCCCACAAGTCACCAAAATCCTATAAAGCCTAGAGGGTATCTCTTTCCTAGTTACTGCACCATCCATGGCTTTTTAAAAGAGATATTAGGGGGCGAGCTAGCTCAACGTTCCATCTGGAATCCGCCACGAAACCAATGCATGTCTTCGAAGAAATCGATTGCCTCCCAGCCAAGCAGCTCTGCTACCTCCTCGTAGCCCTTAAACTCCCCCTCCATGTACAGTTGCTCCAATCTCTGACCATTTTGGAGTATGTCGGAATCCACGCTTTCCCAGACCCAAGGTCATCCCTCACACTGAGCTCATTAGTGACGGCTAGCAGGAGAGTTGATTGTTCCTGCCACCCCTCTTCCATGGGGACCACAACACCCCCACGCTCGGATGCGCTCAACTTCTCCGTGATTCCTTTGATCGAGGACCAAAAGAGGTCTCTAACCGTTTTAGGTTGGGTATACATGTCCTCCAAGTAAGACGAATACATGCCTAGATCATCCCGCATGTGCTCCAATAGCACCCTCAATATGGCCGCTTTGTACTACAGTTGAAAGTATGGGACACCAAATCCACCAAAGTCTCTCAGCAGTGTCTTTGTGGTTCTCTTAACAGTAGGACTCTTACCCTGCCAGACAAACCTAGCCACCAAGGCATTCAAGGATTTGAAAAAGGACTGACAGCTTTGTCGGGAGGGCCAAGAACAATTACCACGTATGCAGAAGAATATTCCTTCTCACTGATGTCATTGCACGACAGGTTAAGGGGTGCCCACTGGGTAACATCTGTTTTAATTGCTTCTAACATGGGGACAAAATTAACATCTGCCAGTGTCTATAAGTGACGAGGGAGGCAAATTCCCAGATAAGTAATCGAGTCTCTCTCAACTCTTGTACCCCAAAAATGTCTTGTGATTTGGCATGCTCAAGTTTGTTAAACGGAGAGGCATGACACTAGATTTCGCCACATTAATCTTTGGACCCGAAAAGGAACCCAAGGAATCTATATGCGCCAAGAGCCGGGAGGGAATGCTATACATCCAGGTAACTCAAGAATTTAAAGTGAACCTCCCTGCACTCCATACCCCTATTGCCAGATTCTCCCGAATAGATATCGCCAAAGGCTTAATGTTAAGAACGTATAAATCGCAGGGAGAGGTGGGACAGGGGGAGTGAGTACCTCTAGTAAGAGAAAAGGGAGTAGATCGAATCTCATTCACAAACACCCTGGCCGTCGGGGCTCTGTATAGTGACCGTTATGCCTCATTTTCTGCAACACCTTATCCATATACATCCATTCCACCAGGTCAAAGGCCTTTTCAAAATCGATAGCAGACACGCCTCTAAATCCTGCTCCTGGGCATAATGGATCAGTTCAATCGTCTTGCATACATTATCGGACCCCTGGCAACCTTTGATAAACCCACTCTGTTCTCCTTGAATGAGGGTCGGCAAAACCCTGTCTAGTCTTTTTACCTGGTTCACGGTATGCCAACAATTTTTGTATTATACAATGTGTTGTGGTATGTTTGCTTTGCTCTAATTTCAATCGCCATCTTTTGTTTATGCGATGTTGTTAATGTGTGTATCTAATTTGATTTGTAACTCCTTTTTTGTTGTGGTTATATCATGATCTACTAATTACTCAGCCTTGAGAACGACCAGCGTGTCGAAACACGTGTCGGCTGTTTCTGCTACAATTAAAACATCAACTATATTATTTGTGTGCCTTATTGCTGTAGTGTCTAGCGCGTCTCCACCTCACCCTCTTTTCTACTAGTCTTTTTCCCCCCCAACAGTTTCGCCTAAGTGTTTCCATCTGTGTTCACCAAAGAGATCGGCCTATATGACATACATAGGGTTGGGTCTTTACCTTCCTTAGGAATCACCACTATGATGGCTCAGAGCATAGAATTCAAAAGACCCCACGTTCTAAAACCCGGTTGAGCATTTTAGTCAAAAACAGGGCTATGGTGGAGCGGAACGACTCAAAAACCAACTGCGAAGCCATCGTGGCTTGGGGAAGTTCCCCCTTTCATGTTTAAATGGTATGGATCATCTCCACCTCAGTTACCGGGGGCACCATCTCCCGTGAAACTTCCGGAATGGGCAAGGAGTCTAATAAGTGGTCTATGTGCGACCCCTGCCCCTCGTATTCTGTTCTATAAAGGCCTTCATAGTAACTTCTAAATTCGTCCCAGATTTCCTTGTCGGTCAGAACGCACACCTTACCGTCTGGCTGCCATACTGTTAGCCCCATTGTTGTTCCCACAGCTTCTAGGCCAATATGTTGTCCGAGTCCCCCCCCTTCTCATGATATTTTTGTTCAAGAAACATCAGTTTCCTTTCCATCTGATGAACCAGAAGGGCTGTCAACTGATCTCCGTACTTTCAAAGTTTGGCAACACTGCCGGAGAGCTCTGCAAATTAGGATTACCCCCCTGTCGCAATACCTCAATTTTGCCTCTTCAGTCCGCCTACCGTTCTCTCTTCATTCATGACCCTAACCCTATGAGTTCACCACTAATCTTGGCCTTAAAGTCTTCCCAAACACTTGGATACCAACCTCCCAATTAGCTTTGAATTGAAGGGGCCCCTAGGGGACCCTCGCGTATGGAAACAAGGCACAATCACCACACACAAACTGATACGCCAGACACGAGGTTGCATTCCCAAAAGCTAGGGTTTATTGCAAAGCAAATAGTCTCAGTTGGCCAACTGGGTCCCACGCCCCGCAACGTGTTTCCAGACCCCGGGGGTTTGCAAGAGAATCGTACAACAGTTATATATATACAAAAACAGGCATCTTACAATCAGTGGTGACACATTCAATACCGCCCATAATGTATTTCCTTTGAATTGGGTACGATGATTGACTATTGTGACGAGTATGACAACTTCAGATATTTATTTAGCAACAGTTTGCAATTTCATGAGCCTGCAGACAATTCTTTGTTATAAGAGCACACTGCTTCTGTTCTCTGCAAGCAAGCTGCGTGCAGGGGAGAGACACATTCCAGGCCTCGCTATCTCCTAGTTTCTAGTTTCTATTCATGTACTCGGGGTCAACTTGCTCTCCAGGGCTCAGGAAATGGGGGGGGGCCGTAAAGGAGAGCATAATTCAAGCCATTAATTGTTTGTTTCTAACATTTCTACTGTATTAACGAGACTAGCTGGCACTGGTGTACTGATTAAAATGCCTTGCTGCTTACTTCCAAGGACTTGTGAGGGAGGAGACGGGCATTTCTGTCTGGGTTGCTGCGTTATGTTTCAACAAGTCTCTCGTGGCCTTGCGTCATGTATGAACAATAATGTACTAGTGGAGCAGAATAAGTTTTCAGCAAAGCAGTTTTAACAGAAAGCAAAAGGCAAACGTTAGAAAACAAAATGGCGATTTCAGTCACGTCAAAATGGCCGCACTTTAGTCAAGCTTATGGCTATATATTTCTAATACTAAACACATGAGGCGGTTGGTCTTCGGCCAACAAAGTACATTGCCTCATGATTGAGGGGCGTCTACTTTTTCTGGACTGACAGAATTGGAAATATCCTGGTAATGAGCCCCTGTGCGATCTGCCCGTCCTTCAAGAGGTCATTACACATCCATCTTCCCCTGCGTTCCCCCACTGCCCAATTGTCAATTTTAACAAGATAATGGTTCTACCAAGGTAGAAGTGTCGTAGCCGAGTCCGTAACATGCCTTTTCAAGCTAGCATCAAAAAGAATATAGTCTATTCTCGAAAAAAAAGTCCTGTACCCTCAAATAGAATGAACAGTGGGTCGTCATCATCCCCATCCCGATGGAGGGAGTCAACTATACAACTATACCCAACTCACCGTTAACCTGCTGAAAACCTGTGTCTATGTTACAATCTGAAAAACAATTTCTTTCCATCTGATGCTGGGTGGGAGGACCGTGTTAAGGTCTCCCGCTCGACCATTAGCAGCCCCTCAACAAATAGCTGGACTTCCCCTTTACCGACTCGCAAAACGAAGCGTGACCTTGTTGGGGCAATAAACAGACAACTGTTAATCTGTTCCCCTTTAAGGAAGATAACGCTCCTCTCTTGGCCCCAAGGTTCACTTTACACAAACATACCAAGTTAGCTACCACAATTGCTACCCCCTTTTTGTGGACGAGTCAGATGCCGATACGTTGTGTCTATGGTTCTCCCTTTCAACGATGGCTCCCTTTCTTTTAACCAATGGGTCTCCTGTAGGAATAGCAAGTAGCGTTTGTCGATTAAACTCTCTACTCGTCAGGGACCTCTTATATGAGGGGGGAGTTCAAGCCCCGCACATTCATGGATCCCCACTTTAAGGACCGAGCTCAATTCAATCATTTGGGACTCTCCATGGTATCAGAAGCACCCCAAGTATAGGGACACGGTGAAACCCAACCATTCGCTCCCGCTGACTTGGCTTCCCATTGTCAAACGACCATACAGTGCTGAAAAACAGTTAAACAGCCTCTTACCCCCCTAAAACAAATTCCCACAAAATCCCCCCCCCCCCCCACCCCCATCCGTTAGCACCCAGCCCTGTGATGGACACACCATTTACCATCGGCGCACTGGGTCAAAAACATAAATAAAAAAATAACTCATCCTGAGTCCCCCCTGACCCCTCCCCCCATTACACACCTCAAAGTTCACCCAACTCCCCTCCACAGCATCCCCAACCCTTGTCCCCAGACGGCAACTAGAGCCCTCCCACCCCCCTTCAACAGAGACTTCCAGAAAGCAACACAGGATTAGCTCAACTCCCCCCACCCAAAACAACCTCTTAGGGACCTGCCCCATCAACAGTCAAGGCATATTGAATTGCCCATCACCAGGCTGATCAGACAAAGTACAACAGCTCACATTACGAGCCTGATAGCCAAGTGGTAGGGTGTTCAATGTCTTACATTTTCATGAGCCAGGGACCCACCGCCCATCCCTTGGTCCCTTGACACGGATGTTCATATCTCCTTCGCTTGAGGTCAAGGCCTTATGCCGTGCATCACCAGACCTCAAGAAGCTCACCCCCCCTCCCCCATCTATATATCGCAACTCCTTTGGAGTGAAGTCATTTAGTCAAAGGACCGCACTGTCGACGCCTAGACAACATGAATGAGGACAGGTCTTGAAAAATGGCATTCCACTGGGCCCTCTCTCCTAGCCTTCAAGGATCCCGCAACCGCTTAAACATGACCACTGGAAGGCGTCACCCATCCACCCTACTCTGAAGTTATAAAGCAAGGACGACAGCCCCTGCCGTGATGAAATATTCCAGGGGCTCCTCCACCCTCGCAATGACAGGCCAGGGATCGCTGGGCATACCCCACCACCCGACGGCACACTGCTCCTCAATCAGGTCAATGCCGAAGGCCCGCAAAAGGGGGGAGGGAACCAGCACTCAGCAACCTCAAATAGAGTTTCCAGCAGCAAATGGTGGGGGGGAATTTGGCAACTGTGCCCCCCAACCCCAAGGTTGCTAGTACGCCTGAAGTCAGCGCGTACCTCACAGCCATGGTGTAGGACACAATCCATTCATGTGACCCCTGATCCAGGGGTATGGTTGCAGTGAGCCCCTTCAGGTCCACCGCTCCTAGAACTGAGTATCCTCCCCACAGTGCGGGACACAATCCGATATGCTACACGTGGCAGGGAAGGGTGGCGGGGTTGCCATCTTCCTCCCCTGCGACTGCCAATCCACCTGTATACAGTCTGCGCTGCAAAGCCACAGTGCGGGACACAATCTGCTCCTCTGACCCCCCCCCCCCTCCACCCTCCCTAAATCCAAGTGTATGCTCACTGGGAGGCCCCCTTCAGGGCCATAGCTCCAAAAACATAAGGGCCGAAAATCATTTTGTAAAGCAAATATAATAGAGGCATAGCGTGACTCGCCAGTACCAACCTACATTTTGATTCAATTGCTAGGGGTCTTTATGGGCAGACCCTGTGGTACTGGTGATGCAGCTTACTGTTACATCGATTCAAGTGGTCATAACGCACTCTGAAGTGGTTGTACCCACACACCCTTCATTCTTCTCATATCTTTAACTGCCATCTATGCAGTTAAGTTTAAAAAAAGAAGCTGGAGAAAGATCTGAGGAAAGAAACACCTACTCAAGGGCTCCGACAGGTTTTCAGGATACAAGGAAGGGTTAGAAAAGAAGTTGCCCCAAATAAAGTGAAAATCCAACAAGATCTCGTGGACAAAGCAGGGGTGGGATGGTGGACAACCTTGCATGTGCGGAATATCATGAATGATTAGCCCACTGAGTGCCTGAACCTTACCCCAGGCAGTTACTAAAAGGGAGGTCTTCCATGACAATCTAATATCCAACTAAGCCATGGGCTCAAAGGTTTAACAGAGGTGAGGAACACGTTAGGATCACATTGGAGATTAGCTGGTTTCCTTGGAGAAAAAGGTGGCACAGACCATTAAAAAAGATGCGTGTATCTCCCAGAGATCGCACACCTCTGAAAAGCGACAGGTAAAGGAAAGTGTCTGCTGAAGTGTGTGGCTAAAGTATAAACTAGAGGATGACCCAATTGATGAAGCAAGGACGCCGGAGCTCCATCTGGATGCGCTTTTCTGTTCTGCCACTCAACGGCATGGGTACTGATGGAAGGACAACAAATGGGCCTTTCCGTTAGGTCAACTATCCTGTTAGCTCAGGCAGAGGTTTAGTAAGATTTTTTTCAAACTATACATTTCAGATTGTGGTTTCAATCTTTTGTTTGAGACATGTGCAATATTCTTGTGCCTGCTCCTTCTTGTCTCTTCCTCCTCTAACACCATGATGCTTTGCTAAATATTCGTAGCTTCCACACTCAACCTTCTTCCTCACTCTTTGTATCAAGTGTTGTCTCGGTTTCAACCCTCTCCTTTGCAAACTGTGCTCCATCCGACTACTAAAATGTTTCCAGATTTGAGGTTACTCCCAATTGCCTCCCTTTCCTCACTCCCTTAAGGAACAAGTTACTTACCTGTAACTGTTGTTCTCCAGCATGGGTCTGGCATGGATTCACATGCTCATGAATATTCCCCGTCTTCAGGCCGGGAATCCTCGGTATAGAAAAAAATCAGTATCAGTTTCGTTTCTGATCTGTCTTTCTCAGTAGTAAGCAATCACTGGTCTCTGGGTCATACTGCCCCCATCCCATGACTGCCCTCTCCCTAAGCCCCGCCCCTGGCAGCCATCCTCAGATTTGGTAGCACGTGAAGTGGCAGTATGACCCAGTGAAGAGCCGCAGAGGGGTAGGCGGGAGGGTTCGCATGTGAATCCATGCCAGACCCATGCTGGAGAACAACAGTTACAGGTAAGTAGCTTGTTCCTTCTCCAGCATGGGGTCTGGCATGGATTCACATGCTCATGAATATAAGAATACATAGCAGTATACACATGCACAACCACGGGAGGTGGCAAAAGGCTCAATATCAAGCAATACAACAACTCAACATTAAGCAACTCTTACCTCCTCACCAGGCTCACCTTAGGCGAACAGGTTGCGCAGCACTGCCTGGCCGACTCTGGACTCCTCCTGGAATCCCGGTTGACGCAGTAGAATCTCGTGAAGGTGTGCGTCGACCTCCACGTAGCAGCCCTGCAGATGTCGAGCAGGGGCACACCAGACAGGAACGCCATATTAGCAGCGATTGCTCTGGTCGAATGGGCCCTCGGACGGCCTGGCAATGGTCGGTTTGCCAACCGGTGACAGTGCATGATGCAGCCGGAGAGCCATCTGGAAATGGAAGTCTTTGAGAGAGCCTTCCCTCGATTCACAGGTCCAAAGTTCACAAACAGTTGTGATGTCTTCCGAAAACTCTTTGTGTGGTCCACGTAGAACTTAAGCGCTCTAGCTACATCCAGCGAGTGCAGAGTCCTCTCAGCCGGCGACGAAGGCGACGGGAAGAAAACTGGCAACACCAAGGGCTCGTTGAGGTGGAAGTCCGACGGCACCTTGGGCATAAAGGAGGGGTGCATGCTCAGCACCACCCTCGTGTCGTGAAAAGTCAAGTATGGAGGCTTGCAAGACAGGGCCTGGATCTCTCCCACTCGTCGTGCAGAGGTGATGGCCACGAGGAATGCAGTCTTCCACGACAGAAACTTCAACGGCACTGAATGCATAGGATCGAATGGGCCCCCCCGCCCCCCAATGAGCCTAGTCAGCACCACGTTCAGCTCCCACGCCGGGGCAGGGGCCTTCACCGGCGGGAATGATCGGAACAGTCCTTTCATAAGTTCCTTCACCAGTCGTTGAGACCACAAGGACGCCCGTCCTGTAGTTCTGGTGTAACGCGAGACGGCAGCCAGATGTACCTTGATGGAAGCGTGAGATAGGCCAGCCTTGGCCAAAAACAATAGGTACGGCAATACTTGAGGGGCCGTAATCCGCAGAGGGTTAATCTTCTGTGCACGGCACCAGACAGAGAACCTCTCCCATTTGTGTCCGTAGCACGAGAGTTGAGAATGCCCTGGCCTTCACAAGAACCTCTCTGCAGTCAGCCGCAATGTCGTATCCTCCAAACTCTAGTGCTGCAGGAGCCAGGCCTGCAAGTTCAGCGACTCTGGTTCGTGATGAAGAATGGCGCCTCCTTCTCTGAAGAGAAGATCCGCGTCCGTCGGCAGCTTGACTGGTGTGGACGCTGACAAGCCCAGAAGGTCCGGGAACCAGATCTGCCTCGGCCACACCGGTGCAACGAGGATCATCCTGCACCGGGACCTCTTGAGCTGGTTGACGAGCCGGAGTAGCAACGGCAGCGACGGGAACGCATAAAGGAACAGGCCGTCCCAGGGGAACGAGAAAGCATTGCCCATGCTCCTCGGTTGGGGAAACCTGCTGGCGAACCTCCGGCACTTGGAGTTCGCCGCCGTTGCGAAGAGATCGATCTGGGGTTCGCCCCATCGTCGGAAGAGTCGGTCCACTTGATCCTGGCGCAGTTCCCACTCGTGGCACGAGCGCAGCTCTCTTCTGAGTGAGTTGGCGATGGTGTGTTTTATCCCTGCCAGATGAAAGGGTACCAGAAACATCCCTTGGGCGACGGCCCAATGCCACAGATCCTGGGCTTCCTTGGATAGGGCAGGGGATCTGGTTCCGCCCTGCTTCCGAATGTAAAACATCGTGGTGGTGTTGTCGGTGAAGATCCTCACCACCTTGCCCTTGGGGGACGGAAGGAAGGACCTGAGGGCACAGAACACTGCACGGAGCGCCAAGATGTTGATGTGGAGAGTCTTCTCCTCTGGGAGCCAAAGGCCTCTCGCGTGGAGACCCCCGGTGTGCGCTCCCCAACCTTCCAGGGAGGCATCGTCGTCACCGTCACCTGGTGGGCTGGGGCTAGGAAACCTGTTCCCGCCGTCAGATGAGAGCGGACACCCCACCATCGTATCGCCTGACGGAACGCTTTGTCGAGCAGGATCATGTCCTGGAAGCTGCCCGTCGTCTGGATCCAGTGGGCGTCGAGGAATTCTTGCAAGGGTCGCATCCGAAGTCTGCAGTGGCGCACCAGATAAATGCAGGAGGACATCATTCCGAAGAGGGACTTGATAGACCTCACTCTGGCCACGTCCGTGGCCAGCAGACGTTGCGCCTTTCCCAGCATAGTCCTTATCCTTTCCTCCGACGGTGAGGCCCGCCGCGCCACTGTGTCGAGCTGTGCTCCCAGAAACAGGGAGACTTGCGACGGGACCAGGTGGGATTTGGGAAAGTTGATGGAGAACCCCTAGTCCGTGAGCAGCTGGACGGTCTTCGCAGTGTGTTCCACGGCGAGCTCCCTTGTCCTTGCCCGTATGAGCCAGTCGTCCAGGTAGGGGTAGACGTGGATCCCCTGCAGGCGCAGCCTCGCCGCCACCGGTGCGAGGCACTTGGTGAACACCCTGGGCGCCAATTTTAATGCGAACGGGAGGGCCTTGAACTGGTAGTGCCGCCCTTTGACCACGAATCTGAGGAACTTTCGGTGTCTCTTTAGACTAGGGATGTGGAAGTATGCATCCTCCAAGTCCAACGACGACAGGAAATCGCCCTCCTCCAGCTGTCCCAGCACGTGCTGGAGGGTGACCATCCGGAACTTGTGCCTTGATGTATTTGTTCAGTCGCCGCAGGTCCAGGATGGGACGCCATCCTCCTGTCTTCTTTACGAGAAGTATCTCGAGTAAACTCCGGAGCCCCGAAGCTTCTTTGGAACGAGCTCGATGGCACCTTTCCTGAGCATCGCCCTTACTTCCAACAGCAGTTGAGGGATGTGATTTTCTTTCCTGGCCACGGGAGGAATGCGGGGGCACTTATTCTGGAACTCGAGGGCGTGCCCCAGGGCCAGGGCCAGGGAGATGGACTCCCACACGCCGACGAACTTCGTCAGCCGGCCTCCCACCGGGGTGCTTCGGCGGGGGCCCGACCCGACGGTCGGTTCAATCTTGCTTGGAGGCCACTTTGCCTCCTTGACCACCTTGGCGACGACGGCGGGATCCACCTGACTTGCCGCGTCCCCTGTAGGCCTCCTGCGACGAAGAATTTGCCGCTTGACGGTACATAGAGGAGCTACTGCCGGCTCCCTTGGAGGCACCCAGTCTTCCTCC
Source organism: Ambystoma mexicanum (assembly GCF_040938575.1). NCBI lineage: Eukaryota > Metazoa > Chordata > Amphibia > Caudata > Ambystomatidae > Ambystoma > Ambystoma mexicanum. The sequence goes on from NC_090923.1 coordinate 648,968,878, forward strand.
GGAGTTCCGAAAGGACAGCCGTCGCTGTTGGAGCACACCCAGTGCACGGGCCGTCTCTGTGTCCGTCTTGATCGCCTGAAGGGACTCATCAACCGCCTTGCCAAAAAGGTTGTTCCCATCGAAGGGCATGTCCAAAACCTTGGTCTGTACGTCCTGGCGGAAATCCGTCGCCTTGAGCCATCCTCGTCGTCTCAGGCAAACGCCGTTGCCCAACTGACGGAAACCGGTGTCGGCGATGTCCGTAGCCACCGTAATGGCGTGGTCCGAGGCAATCTCACCTTCCTGTAAGATTTCCAGGGCCTCAGCCCTCTTGGCGTACAGAAGGAAGTCCAACAGAGGGGCGATCTTGAACCACAACTCCCTGTCGTAGCGGGCTACGATGGCCAGGCCGTTGGCCGTCTTGATGGTCGTCGCTGCAGATGAGATGACCCGTCGTCCAATCGCATCCAGCTTTCTACCCTCGCCGTCCGGCGGGGAGGTCGAGGCCGATGGGCGCCCCCCCCCCCTTTCTTTTTGGCCGCCGCCGAAATGACCGAATCCGGGGTAGGTTGCGCCCTAAGGCACAAGGGGGCAGCGTCAGGGACCCGGTACTTCTTCTCGTACCGGTCCCTCTTCGCAGGAGCCGTGGCAGGGTTCTTGAGGAGGGCGAGCCCCTCATCCCAGATGTCATCAAGAAGCGGTACGGCGAGGACCGTCTTCCTTTTAGCCTCACGCCGTTGGTAAAGGAACCCTTCCTCCTTTTCCTCGGGGCAGAGCTGGAAGAGCTCGGATGCCCTGGAAATCATACCATGGAAGGATCCAATCTCGTCGGGCGGGGATGCCCGGGCAGGGGGCGACGGGGGACACGTCCCATCGTCGCCTCCGTCGTCATCCGTACCCGTCGTATTCGTGTCCATGCCTGTATCATCCCCGTGGGTAGCGGACCGGTGGGGAAGGCAGAGAAGGCCGTAGAGGCGGGAGAGGAGGCCTAGGATGCGTCCTCTTAAGTGGTGGGCTCTCCGAAGGTCCTGGCTTCGGTTCCCCCGTCGGGTCTGGCTCAGGTACCTCCGTCGGGGGAAGGGGCAACCTAGTCCTTATCTCCGAGCAGAAGGACTGGATGGCTGACAAAATGGCCGCCGAGGTGTCCTGCAATGCCGGAAACGACGGGAGCAAGGGCTCTTGAGGAGCCTCGTCTGCGACACCGTCACCCTCGTCGTCGCCCTCGTCAGGATCCCTCCCGATGGGCTGGGCCTCCTCCACGCCTTGGATAAGCTCCTCTTCAGAGGTTGTGTCCGTATCCACGATGGCCACCAGCCCCTCCCCCACCCTTTCCAACGAGGACTTCGTGGGGGTCTTCTCGATGGGCCTGAAAGACGACTCCCTCCGCGGTGGCAGGGAGCCTCTGGTACCTGAGGGCGCCTCCACTGGTGTAGCCTCCACAGGCTGAGCCAGGGCCGCGGCGACATCCTCAATCAAGGTCTTAGCAGGGTGAATTAAGGCCAACGTCACCTTCTGTACGCCTGGGGCTTTCACCTTGGGGGGGGGGGGGGGGGAGGTCCGAGCCTTGCTCCCCCTCTGCCGGAATCTTCGAGATCGACCTGGGCCTCGGACTTCCTCTTTCCCGAGCCAGAGCGTTGGCTCGTGGTTGATGGCGCCGGGGAGAATGCGCCCTGCCTGGCAGCCAAGGAGCCTGACCGTTCGGAGCTCCCGGTGGCCGCGGACTCGCGGTGCTTAGCCTTTTGTTGGGCCCCAGTCGCCGGGGCACCCTCACAGGAATTAGAAGACCGCTCAGACTTTCTTCTTCTCTCCTGGCGGGCTCTTACCTTCCAGCCAGTTGGCGAGACGGAGGTGGCGATCCTTCATGGTCCGCTCGGACATGTTTCCACAAAACGCGCAGTCCTTTTCCTTGTGCGTCATGTCCTCATGGAGACAGAGGCATAACGAATGCTCGTCCTCCTTGAAAACGTTCTGAAGCTGGCATCCAGGGCAGGTCCAGCTTCCCGGGCGTCGAGCTCCCTATCTCCTGGGCCATGTCCGGGGTAGGCCTCGGAACTTCTGGAATCCTCCAAAAGCGTAACTCGACGAAATCTTCACCCTTGAGGGGCGCAGAAACTCCGAAACGGATCCCCGTTGATCGGATGAAGAAGCGGTGGAGCTTGAGGCTCTATTTAACCGAAAAAATGAGAAAATCTCCTGAAAAAAAGCGCGAAAACGCAGCAAAAGCTCGAGAGCTACAGCACGAGGACTCCCAACACTTGAACGTGCGGTAAAAATCTGAGGATGGCTGCCAGGGGCGGGGCTTAGGGAGAGGGCAGTCATTGGCTGGGGGCAGTATGACCCAGAGACCAGTGATTGGTTACTACTGAGAAAGACAGATCAGAAACGAAACAGATACTGATTTTTTCTATACCGAAGATTCCCGGCCTGACGACGGAATATTCATGAGCATGTGAATCCATACCAGACCCCATGCTGGAGAACCTTATCTACCTGCCTACTGCTCCTCCAACCTCTCTCTGACCTATTCCTGATATTACCTTACCAATCTTCTTAACTGATGACCTAAACTCAAACGCCAAACTCTCCCCGCTCTGGGCAAAGTCCTAACCTAGGTCACACACACAAAAGTATTATCACGAAAAGGTGCATTTTACTCGGCTAGATCTGTGTGCGTCTCCATCACGTTCCCTCCAAGGTCCTCCTTTCTTCTCCTATGCTATGTTGCTCTCTGTCAGTACTCTCCACTTTCCCCACTTCAGCAAATGAGTGTAGGAGAAAGGGGGGGGAGGAGGGCATTGGAGGGAACGTGGAGATGCACACAGATCTGGCAGAGTAAAAGGCAACTCACTTCTACTTTCCTCCACGCTACCACTAACCCCTCAACACTACCACTCTCCCCTCACCACCTACACCTTCCAATCACCCCTCTTTTCACTCTCCTAGTCACCACCTACTCTTCCTCTTGATAATCGCACACACTCTCCTTGCACACGCTCACAATCAAGTACAACTTTCTCCCACCAACCAATCCCTCACCTTGAAGCACATGCTTTCAGTAATCCTTTTCCATGCTACACTGAACCATCCTTCCTCTGTTTGGTCCTCTTCTTTCTTGACGCCACCCAAACATAGCCCACACTGCCTTGGCTCACAGGTAGAGCTATCGATCCGAGGCTAGCAATGCCACTAGACCACCAGGGAATCCTTTTAGAAGCGGGGAGAAGGGGGGCTGTTTACTAGGCAAGCGGCCCCCTCCCCCAGAGGCCCCAAAGCATGGGGGCTTCACTCTGTCCACTCACTGAAACAAGTCGCCAACAACAGATGTCATACCTTCCCGCGTTCCCATAGGTGTCCCGACGAAAGCGGTACCTCACGTATGGGTGCATATACCGGAGCGCAAAGGGCAGAGCCGAAAACACGGGTAACCCCAACTCTTTTCGCACTGCAGGATTGCAGGATTTTGACTCATGTGAACACCATACAGATTTGGGCCTAGGGTGTCCAAGCCACCAAGGAAAACTGGGAACCCCATGCATTTCTGAAAAGAGGACACCCGTGGGACTGCACAGAGGTCTGACTTGCGCGAAGCGGCCCAGAATGTATTACCCAGAACCCCCGGCAAAGTCCGAATTCTGGGGTGGGGGGACAATTTCTGCACATTTCACTCTGCTCACCCACCGAAATACGCCGCCAACACACTGCCTACCGTACCGCGTTCCCACAAGTGCCCCGATCTGGGTCAAGTGGATTCTCAAGTGGCTTGGCTGTTTGACTGCCGTGCTACCACATTTTCTGCCTTGCTGCCTCGCTGACTACTCTCCAATTGTCACGCGGATTCTACTAGTCGGAAAGAGGAAGCGACCGATTCCGCAACGCGGACTGTTGCTGTGCTTTAGGACATAAGTAATTCACTTCTCTTTCTTGTGCATGCGCTTATGTATTAACATACCACTTTTCACTCATGGACATAGGGATAATTGTATTTCCTACTTTTGAGGTCCTTATTCTTTAATTAGTTGACTTTTGTTTCACTTTTTAGTCTGGAGACACCCGCTACCAGATCCCACCCACCACTCCTTCCAGCCAGCCCATCTGCCACGCCTACTGTCACACCCCATCAGGAACTGGAAAAGCCTTCAAAACCACTGCATGTGCATCACGCACGCATCGCAAGTGGATTCGCAAGTGGCTTGGCTGTTTGGGTGGTGGGCGAGTGGTCGGTCTCCCCATTATCCTGTAATATTGTGTGTACAGGCAGTGTACTTTGGTATTACATTTCTCAATGGTGTCTGGCCTGTGTAGCAGCTGCTTGAATGATATGCCTGGTATTAAAAATGTTAATGTTGATGCTTTGATATGCAGCGGGAACACTGCTTATCCATTATCAGCTTCTATGGGTGGGGGGGAACCATCTGTGTCCAATGATGGCAATGTAACATTTAAAGAATCTCCAACTATTTATTTAGCATCAGAAAATTGTATATTCCAGCGTGATCATGATGAGCAGCTTATGAACGCTGAAGTTGCAGGAACCACTGGCCCGCTTATCGGACCTGAAGGTAGCAACACTGCAACTGCTGCAAATCCTGCACCAAGCACAGTAAATATAGTATTCCATATGGCCTAAATTCGGCATCTAGTAGTATAAATGAGGCAATGGCTAACTCCAGCTCCGATGGCGATTCGGCCACTTAACTTGCGTGAGGGATCAGTCCCGATCTATGAATTAAACAAACGCATTAAGGCTTCCATTGGTGTACTAACTCCTCTAATCGATAAGAAATTACTGTTAGACCGAAATGCAAGCTCAATTTCTCCTATGTTTCCTTGCCCCCCTGCCATGCAATTTAAAGATTCATTGTGTGATGTTAACTTGTATCCTTCCTCTAATAAAAAGAAAGGAGCATTGTCCTCGGCATCATTACAGCAATTCTACCCTAAAGCCACTGAGGCCAACACTAATTACACCCACCATGATGTACAGACAGAGGAGGGCAATGATACACTTGGTAACACTCTGCCCGCTAGCCCATTTTCTTTCCCGGTTATCAAAGGTCATGATTTCACACATATGGAGCTGCGGGAAATGAAATCTACATCGAATGAGATACTGCTGAAACTTAATCAACTCGAGGGATTTATGTTGGCAAAAGAGACATTCTCTTCTGTGCTTTGCCCTTGTGCCGGCAGTGCACATCAGCCATCCAATGCCATTGGTAGACTTCTTTCTGTAGATAAACAGACCCAATGCCATATCATATCTCCAATGCAAATGAGAAGATGCAGGGAAACGATGAGCAGTCATGTCTTCCACATGCTGATTTTGCTGCGAGTCCAGTTAATGATGGCAAAGATATCGACTCCATCAAGCAGGATATCAGAGAGATTAAACTTGCTCTAAATATAAAATCACTTTTCCCTTAGCCTGACATTATGCCAGGACCTCCTGATAGTCCATCTATCTTGATAAAAATTATTGAAGTCCACTCTGGATGAGGCTAATGAATGTGCTAAAAATGAAAAATGTTTATTTCAAGGCATATAAGAAAAATACATCTGAAAGCCAAACAATGCACTGAAAAACGTAGGAAGGACAAACTGTTGTCAAAAAAAGATGGTAATCTGGTGAGGAAAAGGATGCTGATCAATGTGCAAAAAGTGAATCGGTCCTCTCCCACCCCACCCAGGAAGATGACACTATTGATGTTGATCAACTTTGGAAAGAAAGTCGTGCACTTCTACTGCATCCTTTATCTCCGAAAATAATAATAAAAAAGAAAAAAAATAACACCAATGACCCTCTTAGCACTCATCACAATAGTATGCAGTCCAAGAACATTGGCACTCCCAATCTGACATTTAAAGGTAAATCATAGACTAAGATAACGATATCTGAAGCTCAGGATGATTTAGTTCCATTATACAAACAAAAAGCCATGAAAACTCAAAATGGATTAGGAAACCATTCCCCCCTCAACTGGTATAATATTTACCTCCAAGTTAGGTAACAAAGCACCTGATCAACACACTGGCAAGGGGAAAGCTAACCCCATTGAACTCAAGAGTCCAAGCAAAGAGACACTATTACTTTAGGGTCTCATGTTGGTCCATCATACGCGGAGGCCTGCTGCAAGGACCTCGATGGGTCAAAGTCATTCCATCCTCTTACTAAGAATGATTATGCGATTATCTGTGGCCCTGGCAAACACAGAGGCCTTCCCCTTCCTACAAAGACTAAGGCCCCATTAATGCCATTTGTCACACCAATTGTGATGTCTCACAAGAACGAGCAGGGGGATAAGAGCAGTGCCCAATATAACTCAACTAATATAGGTCACGAGTTAGGACAGTGTCCTTAACACCAACTGGTCCTTTGAAGAATGATCAAATACAGGGAAATGCATCACATCCTCACTAGTATGATTAAGATCATAAATAAAGCAGTACAAAAGTGGTAACCTCTTCTAAAATATTAGCAAGAGAATTTAACTTACCTGAGATTAAACATTCCCAGCTGCAGACCGTGAGGGAACACGACAATGCAGTTCCAGTGGGTGTCTAACTTGAATCATTTGGTTCCCCTTAGACCTTAATATAGGAATTGAAGGAAATCCTGAAATCTTAAAGGGTGAACAGATCATTAGGACATTCCTTTTGGAAATACTAGCAAGGATACCCTCATTAGGCATCTTAACTACTGAGGACTTTGATCCAATTGCCCTGGCACTTCAGAATAATTACAGAATGTTAGGATATGTATGTAATTCAATGGTGTTGAAACTAATCTGGAGCTATAGAACAGAATTGAGGGATATGGGCTTTAGTCTTCATACCTTTAATTGTGAACTTGAGGCCCAGGAATTTCTGCAGAAGCCAATCCCAAGGCTATCCGAGGTTGCACTCCATGTGGCGCCGACTGGTACGTCTATAAAACAATTTTTCATATCCCAGCTCATTACCATGACTGCAGGTAATCAAAATTTAGTGTGGATTGAGCCCTTAATGTGCTCCATTACTTCTTGTAAAAGATTTTCCAATTTCAACTGAGCAAAAAAAGAAACCAGGCCTAATTCTTATTTCATGGAATTCCTGTGGCTATCATGCACTTCGTGGGTGGCTTGCCTCCTTCTTTGAAGATTATCCTGATATTGTTTTACAGGAAACAATGTCTACTACTTATTTGTGCTTAGAAGGGTATTATACGGTCTGTAAGCATGCAACTAAGGGGCTACTTGGCCGTCCGATGGGAGGGCTTGCAATTGCATTTAGCAACAAGTTTAAGTGTAAATCATCCCAGACATATGTCTTCCAATGTGGTAGCGATCGAAATTGATATGCAGAAAAAGGATATGGACCAGCTATGTGTGTTATCTCTATACTGGAATCTAACCAGGTTACTCACCGTAGTGACCACCTTACTCCTAAGTCCATAGTCCCCTTTCCTCCATGCTTCTGGGACATTCCTCTGTCCTGTGAGACGGGACTGGAGCACTTTGTAAAAGCATAAAAAAAAATTGCGAAAAGGTTTAGTCCTTCCACTCAGCACACTGCAGTAACCCCGCCCATCTCGACTCCGCCCCGCGCGTCGCCCATCAGTCCTTTTCTATCGCGAGGTCAGAGACCTCTAAGCAATAACAGAGGAACCTTATTAGAGGGGACGGCGGGCGGGCGTATGGAGGAAAGGGGACCAGGGACTAGGAGTAAGGTGGTCACTACGGTGAGTAACCTGCTTATACTCTTACGTCCTGTCCCCTTTCCTCCATACTTATGGGAGATTCCCAAGCACTCCTCACAGGAGCTACGGGTGGATGGAAAACCCCTTACTGAAAAAGGTTCTTCAGTACAGCCTGGCTAAACTGAGCATCAGATCTGGAACTCAGGTCTATACAATAATGTCTACAAAAAGCTGATGGGGAGGCCCAAGTAGCCGCCTTTGCGATGGCCTCCCAGGGGAGAGATTTCTGAAAGGCAACTGCGGCTGCCTTGCTCCGCACCAGGTGCGCATGAATACCTTTAGGAGGCTGCAGTCCTTGGACAGTGTAAGACTCTGTAATACAGGCAGCGATCCATTTGGAGATGGTCGCCTTAGAAGCCTGCTTACCTTGTGGATTACTAAAGGTCACCAACAGTTAAGAGCTCCTAAATTCGGATGTTCTGTCCGAATAGAACTTAAGAGCCCTTCTAATATCCAAACAATGCAGAACCCTTTCCGCTTCTGAAGCAGGGTTCGGAAAAAAGACTGGCAGGGAGATTAACTGGTTCAGATGGAAATCTGAAATCACCTTCGGCAGGAAAGCAGGGTTTGTCCGTAGGACCACCTTGTCCTTGTGAAAAACCAAGAAGGGATGCTCCACCGACAAAGCCTGGAGCTCACTCACACGCCTTGCTGAAATAACGGCAACCAAAAAGTACACCATTCACAACAGGTGTTTAAGGTCAACCGTGGCCATTGGTTCGAAGGGTTTATGGCACTACGTCGTAAGGACCACATTGAGATCCCACGATGGATGCGGTTTACGAACCGGGGAATAATGGCGGATCAAACCTGCTAAATGTTCCTTAACCACTGCATTGGACAGGGAGTAAGAGCATTGGTCCGTACATAGGTAGGCGGATACCGCCGAAAGATAAGTTCTGCATGACAGAACGTGAATGCCAGAATCTGCTAGGTGGGATACGAAGGACAGCATAGTGTCAATCGTAGCCGCCCTTGGGTAACAGCGGTTTGTCTAAGCACCAATGACAGAACCTGAGCCCTTTGCTCCTACACTGAGACCTAGGCAAGGGTTTCCTGGCTGCTTCAATAATGCACATGTTATCCGCAGACAGTTTGAGGTGTTCCAAGGACCTGAACTCAGGCACCATGCCGCCAAGCTGAACGATTGTGGGGAGGGGTGCCACAGCTGTTGATTCTCCCCCCCCCCCCTGGTGAAGAAGATCGGAGTCACCGGCAGTCTGATCGGTGCACACTCCGACAGGTGTTGAAGTTCTGAGAACCAGAGCCTGGCCGGCCACCACGGGGCTATAAGCAGAAGAGAACAGTTCACTGTGTTCTTCAGCTTGCAAATCGTCCAATGAATCAGAGGCAGAGGCGGGAAAGCATAGGCCCTCCTGTTGTGCCAAGGAATCTCGAGCGCATACCCCAGCGAGGAGGCTCCCAGACCATTCCTGTAGTTATACAGAGGAAGTTGTTTGCCGCTGTTGTGAAAAGGTCCACCTACAGGGTGCCCCAACGCAGGAAAATCCCTGAGAGGATCTCCACCTGCAGTTGCCACTCGAAGCGGACCATGCCGACTGAGGGCATCTGCCGTGACGTTCAGCTGGCCCGGAATGTGTACCGCCACTAGCCAGACACCGTGACGAACTGCCCACTCCCAAATCTGGATGGACATGTCCACAAGAGGGGGAGACTTGGTGCCCCCTCCTACTTGTTGATGTAATACATTGACACCGCATCGTACGTGATACAGACCACCTTGTTGGCAATGATCGGTCTGAATGCCTTGAGCGCTAGGAAAATCGCCAGAAGCTCCAGATGATTTAGGTGGAGGAGCTTGTCCTGAGGCGACCAAAGGTCCGAGACCAGAAGAAGATCCAACATCGCACCCCACCCCAGAAGGGAGGAGTCCGTCGTGACCGTTACCATCGGGGCTAGGTCCTGAAACCCCGCTCCCACCGACAGGTTGCTGAGAGACGACCACCACTCCAGGTCCGCTCTCATGGAAACCGGAATCAATAGCAACTTGGAGTCCGGATCCACGGCTTGACGCCAAGAACGCCGCAGAGCCATCCGAGTCTGCCTCATCTTGCGATGTGCTAGAGGTAGAGCCAAAACACACAAGGCCATGAGGCCCAGAAGCCACTGGAACCACCAGGCCAACATGCTCTCCGACGGCGCAAACATCTGCCACGTGGCCAACAGATCTGCCATTCTGTCCCCGGTCAGGTAACTCCGCAGTCGATCGTGTGCCAGCGAAAACCCAGGAAAATCAAGTCCTGAGAGACCGTCATGGAAGATTTCTGCCAGTTCACCGACAGCCCAAGGTTGAACAAGAGCTGGAGGAGAGACTGAAGATTGCAGGTGGCTTTCAACGGGCAACTGCTGCGCAAGAGCCAGTCATCCAAATACGGATACACATGGACACCCTGCAGACTAAGAAAGGCCGCGATCACCAACATCTTCGTAAAGACACGCGGTGCCGAGCTAAGGCCAAAAGGAAGCACTCGAAACTGGAAGTGCTCATCTCCCACAGAGAAACAAAGATATCTCCTGTGTGGATTCCAGATCAGTATATGCATATATGCATCCTGAAGGTCCACCACGCTGAGCCAATCGCCCATCTGCAAAGAGGACCATATCTGGCCGGGCGTGATCTTGAATTTCTATTGGGGTAGGAAAAGATTGAACTGGGAAAGGTCTAGGATGGTGCGCAGGCCAGCCTGGTTGGGTTTGGGCACCGTCAACAGCCGGGAGTAGAAGCCCTACCCTCGCTCCCCCAGGGGAATGGGTTCAACAGCTCTGAGATCCAGCAGTTTCTGAACCTCGGCTTTTAGGGAGGACGACCTCGACTGCTGGAAAGGAGGGTTGAAGGGTGCGGTAGGGGGGTAAGGGTAAGCGAATGCCCGCCCGAGTGACAAGACCCACCAGTCCTCAGTGATGGTCTGCCACGCCTCCCAATGAGACGCAATGCACCCTCCCACCGGGGTCGCGTGCGAGCGCAGAGAACCCTCATTTGGCAGGTTTATCGGTGGTGTTACCACCTGAACCCAAAGAGGAGGCTGAGAGAAAAACCGAGTCTGCTGCTGCCTCCGGCGGGAATTTCCCAAAAGAGTATCCACTCTGCGGGATTTCCGATCAAGGAAACCTCTGAAACCAGAGGAGGGCCAGCTTTGCGACAACGGTCTCTGGGTTCTGAAACAGGTTTTAACCAGGACAGACAAGGACTTAGCTGTCTGGGTGCTGTCCTTGGTTTTGGTCAGCTCCACATCCGTTGTGGAATGAAAAAGCTCCTTACCGTCAAACGGCAGGTCCAACACCTTGCCCTGCACCTCCTTTGAGAACTCGGTGGCATGCAACCAAGCCCGTCGAGAGGTATCAACTCCCAGCATAAGACCCTGAGCCGAAGTGTCGACGTGATGAGCTGCGGCCTCCAGCAGATCTTGGGCAAAGACCCTGGCATCGGACAATCCCGCCTTAAAATCTTCCAGCTTCTCGACCAGAAGGAACTCCTCGAACTCCGACAGACCTTTCCACATCTTCATATCCGCCCCCACTAACACCAGTTCCGCATTGGCCTGCCGGAGCTGCAGGGCCGAGTTAGCAAAAATCTTCCTCCCAAGGGAGTCGAGGAGCTTGTCTTCTTTCCCCAGGACCTGAGTAGCCGTCGTAGAAGAGGATGCTGCAGTCCTGGACTGTAAAGTAACCGCAGCCACCACCGTGGAGGAAGGGGGCGGACAAGATGCTAGGGCCACCTCTTCCAAAGAATGCAGCCTGTATCGAGCGTCAATTTTCTTATTGACGAAAAGTCCAGAGTGTGGTTTTTCCCAGACTCTACGGACCTCGGCCAAAACGTCCTTTTGCAAGAACAGACCGGTACGCTCCGAAGGAGACAAGGTGAACGCCCCGAAAGCACACCCTCCTGCGGAGCGGGTGCCTCAGGTACTGGAACATCCAATAGGCACATCATGTCCAATACCCGGTCGTGAAAGGCTCTAATAGAGCGGGGCTGGTCTGCGCATCATCCGACAGGTCAGGGTCCCCGCTGAACCGCCTCAGGCACCGCCTTGTCCACGGGGACAACAAAGGCAAGGGCGAAAGGGTCAGCGGAGGCACCGTAGGTAACAGTGGCGCCAGCAGAACCACCAGAGGCGCGGGTGGAGCCGGAGGCGGGCATACCTCCCTAAAAAGACCCATGAAATAACTCCCTCATGGGGTCAGTACGCACAAGCACCTGAAATTTGCCAAAAAAGACGTCCTCCGGACAAAGCTTTGGAGCTGACCGAGAAGGCCTCTCATGGAGGGGGATAATTCCACGGACGCAGAGGGGAGAGTTGCCAAGCCGGCCCATCTCCCGAGGTGTCTACATAAATCAAGGGTACCGAACCCACAGGCACAAGATGTTATACGGAAGAGGCACCCGCGCGTTCGTCGTAAACTGGACAGAACGGGTGCGCAAAAGGAACCTTGTGTTCACCTATGGAACCGCTCCCCACACCCGAGGACGATGGCGTAGTTGTGTGAGAAGCACCCAAAACGGCCACCATGGTCGTAGCGGGAACGGCCACAATATTGCCATCACCTAAGGGGGAACTGCAGCACGTGTGGAAGTGAGGCAGGGGTCCCCGTCGGTGGATCAGGGGTCTTCATTTTAGCCTTTAGACAAGGAACCTCGGCTGAGCCAGTACTATGTGGCCTGGAATGTTTCTGTGACATACCAATGGCCAAACTAGCCTTCACAGGAAGGACCTCGGAACTGCCGGTAAAGGAGGAACTTCCACTCCTTGCCCCCTCAACAGTTCTGGCGTCGCCACAAGAGCAGGAACGGTGAGAAACAGCTTTCACCGATAAGGCCTCCTCAGGCCTCTCAGAAATGTTGGTTTCCTTAGCCTCTATACGAGGGACCTCGGACCCAAGGCGGTCACATCCTTTCCACTACGGGCCTCGAACATGCGTTCGGTAACACCAAGCCCAGCCGAGGCCTCGGGGCACACCCCGGTACTTTTGAGGGAAGCTGATAAAAAAGCCTCAGAGCGAGCTCTGGTACCCCACGACTAAGTAGAAGAACAAGTTACTCTCTTATCTGGTAAAGTTTTTTCGATAGGATGGTCCGACAATGTATTCCATATCTATGACAGTAATCACCACAGCTGTGCTGTTTCGGAAATTCTTCGGCGTCTGCATCCTGCGTCGATGACGTCGACATGCCGCCCTCGAGGACCTCCTCCAACGGCCGACATCACTTGATGTTATAAGTAGGACGCACAACGCCCGTAGCCTCAGTTGTAGTTTTTTCCCCCAGAACGAGTGGCGCCAGTCTTCTACCAGTCTGACATACAAAGCCTTGCGGAAACGTAAGCTGCATTCGCATAAGAAATTCTGTAGTGGGGAAGGCAGGAAGGGAGCGATATGGAATACATCGGACCATCCCATCGAAAGAACGTTACCAGGTAAGAGAGTAACTTGTTCTACGAGGGGATTCGGTCCTCCGACGTATTCCATATCTATGACAGACTCCAAAAGCAGTACCAATGCAAGGAGGTGGGAAAAGAATTTAGTAAACAGAAATTTAGAATGCCCAATGAAATTGTGGAGTAAAGGACCGCCTCGCCAAAGGCCAGATCCTGCCCCAGATGGAATCGAGGGAGTAGTGACATACAAAAGTATGTACCGAAGCCCGGGTGGCTGCATCACAGATGTTACGAATAGGAATACCCCCGTGTAGGCCAGAGGAGGAAGCCATACCCCTGGTAGAATGGGCCCGTAAGCCGACCGGTGGGTCCTTACCCGCCAAGCGGTTACACTCGGAGATAGTCAAAATAATCCAGCGAGACAAAGTCTGTTTCGTCACAGCTTGTCCCAAACGCTTTCCAGCGTAACCAATGAAGAGTTGATCGTCCACTCTGACCCGGGACATGCGTGAAATATAAAAGCTTAACGCTCTCCTAGGATCAAGCCTATGGAGCTTCTCCTCTTCCTTACCAGGATGTGGAGGAGGATAAAACGCCGGAAGAACCTTCTGAACTAAATGAAACTCCGACACCACCTTCGGAAGAAAGGAAGGACGAACTCCAAGGACAACCCTGACCTTATTAAACACAGTGAAGGGTGGCTTAACTAAAAGTGCCTGTAACTCACTCAGTGAGCAGAAGTGACCACAACCAAAAATACAGTTTTAAGAGTTAACAGTCTCAAATGGCATGAATGCAAAGGCTCAAACGGAGCACCCATCATAAACTTGATAACAAGGTGCAAATCCCAACCGGGCACCTGGAAAGGTGACGGAGGGAACACATTAGTGAGCCCTTTCAGAAACTGAGAAATTAAAGGAATCTTAAAATAAGAACACTCCTCAGACGAGAGCTTAAATATGGACAGCGCCGCTAGGTAACCTTTAACGGTACCCACTTACAAACACCCCTGTGGGCCAAAGAAAGCAAAAAAGACAGAACCATGGGAATGTCACATGCAAAAGGATCCACATTCTTAACCCTGCACCAGTCGCAGAACTTACGGCAACAGTACAGGGACTTTGTTGCTGGCCGTCTGGCCGAGAGCAACACCTCCATCACGTCTTCAGGGAGGTCCCAATCCTCATACCTCAACCTTTCAGAAACCAAGCGTGAAGGTTGAGGGATCTGACCTCTGGATGGAGAACCTGACCCCCCTCCCGTGAGAGCAGATCGTCTCGGTAGGGAAGACGACGTGGAGGGCAGATGGACAAGTCGAGAAGGTCCGGGTACCATGTTCTCCGGGCCCACGCCGGAGCAATGAGGATCATCCGGGAACAAAACCTCCGTAACCTCCGCAGTACGTGCGGGATGATGGGGACTGGAGGAAACGCGTACAGCAGTACGTGCGGGATGATGGGGACTGGAGGAAACGCGTACAGCAGTGGGAATGACCACTCCACCACGAACGCGTCTAAGGTTCCTTTTAGAGGAAATTCCCGCGAGCAGAATCTCTCGCACTTCCGGTTGACACTGGGGGCGAAAAGATCCACTTGAGGGGTCCCCCAAACGGCAAGATCTCCAGGAGAATCGCCTGAGCCAACTCCCACTCGCGAGAGATCGCGCTCTGCCTGCTCAGAGCGTCCGTCTCGTTTTCGTCTCCGGCCAGATGAACTGCCGAGATCGAAACTTCCTGCTGGATTGCCCAGAACCAGAGCTGCATCGCCTCCCTGCACAGAGGAAGTGACCCGCCTCCCCCCCCTTTTTGTTGAGGTAGTGCATGGCCGTGTTGTCCGTCAGGATCAGGACATTCTTCCCTCGCACAGTCGGCAGAAAAGCCTTCAGCGCTAGCCCGACGGCCCTCAGCTCCAACAGATTGATAGAGTCTGGACTCTGACGGAGACCAACGACCACTGACTGAACTCGTTGGCATGAGCTCCCGTCACGATCGTCACCTCCGGCCAGGGTAGCCAAAATGGAGCCCCCTTCATCAGATTGTCTTTGGCGGCCCACCACAGAAGGTCCTGGGCGACCGAGGACAGCACCTGAACAGGGTCCGACATCCTGCCGGAGGACTGAGACCACTGGAGCTTGAGTGCCCATTGCAAAGAACCCATGCGCAACCTGGCCTCTGGCACCAGAAGAATGCAGGATGCCATGAGGCCGAGCAATCTCAAGAACTCGAACGCTGGGAGACTCTGGGCAAGCTGAAACTTGTGCACCATCTGCTGAATGTGATGAGCCCTCACCTGGGGAGGAAAACCCTGCCCCAGGGACATGTTGAGCACTGCTCCGATGTACTGAAGCCTCCGAGTTGGTGTTAAATGGGACTTCAAGTTGAGGGAGAAGCCCAGCTTGTGGTGGGAGAGGCAAGTGACTGACAGATGATCCAGGACTTGCTCGGGAGAGCGCGCCCTGATCAACCAATCGTACAGGTAGGGGTAGACGTGAATCCCCCCTTTCCTGAGGTGCGCTGCCACCACTACCATGAGCTTGGTGAAGATCCTCGGGCGGAGGTCAATCCGAACGGCAGGACCCAAAACTGAAAGTGCGAGTCGCCAACCGCGAACCTCAGGTACTTCCTGTGCTTTGGATGTATCGGCACATGAAAATAAGCTTCCTTGAGGTCGAGAGACACCAACCAGTCCTGAAGTTGAAGGGCCTGGAGGACTTGAGAGAGAGTAACCATCTGCAACTTGTCCTTCCTGAGGAGTTTGTTCAAACCGCGCAAGTCCATGATGGGTCTCAATCCCCCGTCTTTCTTGGAAATCAGAAAATAAGGGGAAATCGGATCCCTTGTTCCTCTCCGCTACAGGCACCAGTTCTATGGCGCCTTTCTCCAGCAGGGATTAAATTTCCTGCGCAAGGAGCGGATCCGGACTCTTCAAAGAGAGATTCCCCGGTGGATTGTCTTGAGGCCTCTGCCGGAAAGGAAGACAGTAGCCATGGGTAATGATCTCCAGAACCCACACATCTGAAGTAATGGCACGCCACTCTGCAAGATGCTGCGCCAGCCTTCCCCCAACCGGCGAACCATGGGACATGGCCTCATGACTGAGCTGAAGCGGCTGCGGCGTTGCCCGAGGGCAAAGAGGCAACAGCCCGAGCGGCCTTGGCACCTCGAGTACCTTGTTTTCCACCTCTGGCACTCCTACGGTGGCCCCTTTGACTGGCAGCTCCTCTCGCTTTACCAAAGGATGAGTAATAACGAAAGGAACCTCCCCTCCATTGCTGTCCCCTAGGACGAAAAGGCAGAGGTTGGTGAACTGCAGCGGCCAACGACTTCGCTGCAGCTTTGGAGGTCTGCAACCTCTCAAGGCCCTCGTCAGCCTTGCTGCCAAAAAGATGTTCACCGTCAAAGGGAATGTTGAGGAGCCGGGACTGCACTTCAGGAGCAAACCCCGACTTACGCATCCACGTAAACCTGCCTATCACGACGCTCGCCGCCATGGACCGGGTGACGCAATCTGCCATGTCCAAAACCGACTGAACGGCCTCACACATGGCATCCTTACCATCCTGAACCATAGCAAGGAAACCATCCCGTTCGTCCCCTTCGGGAATATGTTCAGCCGCTAAGGAAACAGTTTCACAGAGTGCGTGAAACGTGACAAGGCACAAACGGAGTTGGCCGCCTGAAGCGCCATACCCCCCTAAAGAAAACGCTTTCTTCGCCCAGCCGTCAAAACGCTTGTCGTCCCTATCAGGAGGGATGGTAGGATACGACGCCTGCTTTGCCGGGGCTGTAGCTGCCTGCAACCACCAAACTCAGAGGAGTGGGGTGCTTGGTCAAGTAGCAGGGGTCACTACTGGCTGGGCGGTATTTTTGCGGCAAAGACTTGCCCACTGCCGGGAGACTCCACTCTGACATGCTCTCCGGAGCAGTCCACGCCGCCGCCGCCACCCTCCTCTGTAGAGCCATATGGAACGGCAGTACCGGGTCAGTTGGTGGACCTTGGTTGAGGATATCCATAAGGTCATCCTGAAGAAAATCCCCTGGGGGAGCAGACCATCCCAAGTACTAGGTGACCCTGGACATAAGGCGCCGGTACGAGGAGTCGGCATGAGTGCCAGGCCTACAAAACTCCACCTCTGGAGAGGTGTCCAGCCCACTGGCATCGTGCAGCGACTGCCGCAGGTCCTCAATTTGACTATGGCCCGAGAGAATCTCGTCCGGCACCGTATCCGGAACCATGCCATCATCAGAGCCCTCATCCACCTCTGAAATAAACTCAAGCTGACGGTAAGAACGCACAGAATGTGGAACAAAGCCATGCTTGACCTTTGCCAGAGCCTTTCTAGGTGGTTCCACCGAGCCCGGGGAACCCCTGTCGAAACAGCCTCAAAAGGTGTCGACGCCGAACGCGGCGACCACAGCATCGATGGCGTTGACACAGTCCTCAAGGCTGGAGCCCCAAGCATGTCCCTCGAATGCCTGGACGCGGATGGCATTGACGACTTCTTCGGAGGCGGGGCCTCGAAAGAGTCCGTCGACGACCTCGACGTCTTCCTCGAAGACACCACAGGTGCACACTGTCTCGAGCTCGTCGAGGACCGGGACCTGGAACGGGCATGACGAGAACGATTCCCCTTGTCCGAGCGGGACCTCTTCGGCACGTTGTGCCGACCACCGGGAGCCCGAAGGCGTGCGAGCGGTGTCTCTCGACCGACCCCACTCGGAAGCACGGGCGGACCAGTGCCCTGCAATTCGAGAATCGCCAACATTTTCTTCCCAAGGGAAAGCCCATTCCTCCGGTATCTCATGCTTGGTGGGGTAAGCGACCTGCCGACGGGCGGAGTCCTCGGATGAAGACGGGGAAGGCGACCGATGACGGCACTTCTGGGAGTTCCTCGAAGAAGCAGAGGAGTGGCGGGACCGAGTCCGGGACCGAGACCCACTGGACTTCCGACGACAACGCGGAGAGTCGCCCCTCGAATCGTCCGTCGAAAGCCCCGCAGACCTCAACTTCCGTGGCTTGGACACCTTACCTACCGAAAACTTCTTATTGCGCTCCTGCAAGGCTTTGGACGTGAGCGACTGGCAGTCGACAGTCATCTGTGTCATGGGCCTCCCCAAGGCACCAGAGGCAGGCGTCGTGCGAGTCCGTTACCGACATCTTGGACCCACAGTCCCCGCACTTCTTAAAGCCCGGACACGGTGTGGAAGAAGAGGTAGACATCTTCATGAAGAAAGACTTCACAATACGAACAGGTTCAAAGAACCGGAGAAAGAACAGGAACTCCAAAGAGTCTAGGCGCGCCGAGATCTCCGATGCAAACACGTTCGCGGAAAAAACGGAACTGAGGCTACGGGCGTCGTGCGTCCTACTTATAACATCCGGTGACGTCGGGCGTCAGAGGATGTCCGAGGGCGGCGTATCGACGCAGGACACAGACGCCGAAGATTTTCCGAAGCAGCACAGCTGTGGTGATTACTGTCCTAGATATGGAATACGTTGGAGGACCCAATCCCCTCGAACTAGGTCTACAAGCGGCCCCCACAGGAGGGGCCTCGGAGCATGCTCCGGTATCCACAGGCCTCTTCCGGAGTTTTCTCCAAAGGTCTCCGTTACACTTATTAGGCCCAGAAGGCACCTCAGGGCAAGCCCCGGTGATAGAGCGGTCAACGCTCCTCCCGGACCGGGAAGAACCCAGGAAGGCGTCTCCTGGCCGTGGTGCTCTGAAATGTAAAGTACTTACCGGGCGTTTCTTCTTTTCATCGATGAAAGATTGAAAATGCCAAGGAGGAGTGCGCTGAACACCTCCCACCGCTCTAAGCGACGCTGAAGTGCCTGGACCGAAAGAATAGAAACATGAGTCCCAACGGTGATCCGGACCAAACACTCTAAACAAAGAGGATGGGGATCCGCCATCGCCAATCGTCGATGACACGAACAATCTCGAAAGTCTAGTTTGAACGACAGACTAGTACACGATCGCTAGCGGGAGCCCGAGAGGAGGAAAAAAAAAAGGAAGAAATTCTTCCGCAGATGCAAGTGCGTCCAGTCTCGAACGAGTGGAGAAGAGGACTAATGGGCGGTGCGCGGGACGGAGCTAAGATGGGCAGGGTTCCGGCCGCGTGCTGTACCCAGCGTAGAAAGAGTAAGGACTAAACATGTTTGCACATTTTTTTGATGCCTTTACAAAGTGCTCCGGTCCCATCCGACAGGACGGGGGAATGTCCCATAAGTATGGAGGAAAGGGGACGGGACGTAGGAGTATGGGTTTTTAGTACTTTTCTACACTGGGCGAGCAAGGGAAGCTGACTGATGGAAAGATCATTGCAGACTCGTGGTCCCCAGGCAATAAAGCTCAGATCTGCAGTTCTGAGAGAAGCAGCTTATTATTTGACCGCAAAATTTGCTGTTGAGGCAATCTTCTGATCCTTGATTCAAGGTAGCTAGGAGCAGAACCTGCGAGGCATTTGTACACCAGGCAGGATGCTTTGAAGAGAATCCTTTGCTGAACCGGCAGCTAATGCAGTTTCCTCCGGGCGTCAGACATGAACCCTACATCTAATGCCATATACAGCTCCGACAGCCCCATTCTGTATAGTTTGCAGGTTTTTTTTCATTCGCCTGTGTGGTGCCTACCAGAAGCCCATTGCAATAATCAAGCTTGGAGTTAATTGTTGCAGTAGCGATTAGAGGCCGGTTTCCTTCAGACAAATATAGCAGAATCTGCCACAAAAACTGAGTCATATAGGTACGGTTAGAGGTTAGGTATGAAACATGTTTCTTGACGTCAAGATTGCGATCAAAGACCACACCCAAGCTTTTAACCTGGCTAGAGACCTGGACACCACCCCCGCCCCCCCCCCCCCCCAATCAGGAAAGTCTTGTATTGAGGACCCAGTGTCTAAAGTTTGGCAGCACTGCCAAGGATTAAAACCTTGGTTTTCTTGTCGTTCAATGACAAAGTTTGGATGGGAAACCACTCCATGGCATTGAAGACCCCCACCAACCAGCCGTGAGTCTGCTTCATAAGAGGCTGATAGTTCCAGGATAATCTGGGCGTCAGCATAATTTGCATATCTAACACCCATGCTATTCAAGACGTCAAATAGAGGCTTAGAATAGATGTTGTATAGCAGTGGGGACACACTGGAACCTTGCAGAACCCACAACAGAGAAGGACCTCCTTAGACTTAAAAAGTCCTCCTCCGGCCACTTTGGTTCTCCTTGGTCCAAGAAAGGATCTAAACCAGTTGGCTGCTGACTTGGAGCAGCTGCCAACCTCAACCTGTCATGAACAACAAGATCAAAGGTGGCGGACAACATGGCCAGATTGCCAGTAAGGCAGACTGGACTTCCACCACAGCAGTTTCTGTTCTGTGGTTTTTCCTAAAACCAGACTGGCCGGAAAACAGAAGGTCCCTCTCTTCCACAAAAGCGCTGCATGCAGAAGACTGTCGATAATTTTCAACAAGAAAGGGACAATAATTATCGGACGGTAGTTCAGAGGTTCCTGGGGGTCTAGGCCTTCCTTTTTGTAATCACTGGGTGATCGAAGCTTCCTTGATACACTCTGGAACACTCCCCTCCTGGAAGGACCGATTTATCAAGGACGTGACTGATTTGGCAATACTGGGAAAGAAAGTAATCTTTAAACAATGTTGCAGGAAAAATATCCCCTTTAGATTGAGTAGGTTTCAAGTTGGGGACTACTGCCGACAACTCAAACCGAGACCGGCTTAAACAAAACACATCAATACCTCTTGACCAGCTTAGAGGTCCCAGTGCCCAGATCATCCGCATGAGGCATGTGGGGGTTTGTTGGTATATTTCCTTGATGCGGTCGGACCTTTTGTACAAAGCTATCAAGGATCTTCTGACACCATACATCGTGCACAGCTAACTAGTGTTTTTCCCTTTAGCTCATTAAAAAATGTTAACAGCTCTTCGGTATTGATTTTGCTCTAAGGATGTGCTCTTCCAGCGTAGCTTTTTTTTAGCAGTCAGGATAGAGTCTTTATAATGTTACGCTGTTTCGTTGTATAGGGCTAAAGAATTTTTATAACAGTTTTTCCACCATCCTCTTTCTGCAGCTCGTTTGAGCTGCCTGGCTGCCAAGATATCAGGGGAGAACCACCGATTGGCCCTAGAGTGCCTTTCTTTCCTAGAAGGTGAGAGTTTTAATGGCACTAATTTGTCAAATGCAAAATTTAGAATATCTCGCAGCTGAGCCATGGATGATTCCAAAAAGCCCTTGCCCTCAATGGTCAACAATTGGTGAGCAATGATAGACTTGAAGGCCTCCCTCCTGAGAGATGTTAAGTATAAGTCTGCATAGAGTATGTTTAGGGCATGTACCTATATTATCTGCGGCATAGCTAGATAGAATGATTGAGAAAGGCATAAAGTAATGTTCTGACAAAGCAGCAAGTATGTATGTTTATTGGCATAAGCGGATTTCTGGATAAAATCCAGTCCAGTATATTACCTCCTTGGTGCGTGGGGACGGTGACCTGCCGTTTTAGCCCTTTACCCTCCAATAGGGTCAGTAAAGTGCCTGCTTCTGAGTCCAATCGATCATGGGCCCAACAATTAAAATCAACAACCACTAATCATGGGATTTTCAATTTTGTATGGGAACCCAGGAAGGCCAAAAACTGTTCCTGGAAATCTGGCAGAGTGGCAGGGGACGATAAAGGCTAAGAAAACTAAGGAGGGCGCTAAAGAGCCCAACTAAGATAGCAGATCTTTCGTGAGCTCCGCACAGAGCTCCGATTAATCCTGCGTAATCGAAGGCCTGAGGTAAGAAATACTTGTCACTGGAGAAAACTTAGTCAAGCTTAGCTGGGTGCAACGTGGTGCTGTAGTGAGCCCTGCAGGAGTGGAACCCAGACAGCGGCTGCCGGGCGCGTGGTGAACCCTGTCCCCGCGAGCTATCAATCAGCCTGCATTCTAGAATGAGTGCTCGCAGCCACTAGAAGATCGCAAGAGGATGATCCTTGACAACATCCCGGCGAACGACGGGGGCGCCCCCCAGACCAGAACACCAGCTTCACAGGGCTGCAGAGGCCTTCTCGCCCGCAGCGCCCCCTGCACCTGAAGCCGAGGTCCTACCAAACTGTACAATAACTGGGGGCCTGCAGCGGGGGCGGCGCAGAGCCCGCGCCGGGTCTAGACCCGCTCACATTTCAGCCCGCCACACGTGGTGTCTGAGCCCCGCTTGCCCACGGAGCCATCCCCCGGTTCACAGAGACAGCAGCTGTCCTTTAACAGCAACATCAGAAAACAGCTTTACAGCAGCAGCCTGGGCAGCACGTGGGATCAACGGCCCAAGGGGCGGGGGGGGGGGGGGGGTTTCCTCTGCTGCATCATCCGGTCAAGACTACACACACCCAAGAGAGGGACAAGCAGGTAGAGCACAGCAGCTCCTAGGCCCTGGCCAAACCAACTCGGTCTCGGATTGACGAACCCGTTCACCCCGCGCCCGACACACCAAACATCCAGCCGCTCTGAGCCCAGTACTGTGCCCGGAATATAACCGCAGCACGCTGTTGGAGCAACAGCGGCCCAAGGCTACAAGTAACTTGAGCCGCTCGTAGGCGGTGAAGGCGACCTCTCGTCCGACCCTGGTCCTTCCCCCCCCTCCCAGTGTTGCTCCACTATTCGCATTCCGGCGGGCCCGGGACGGGCTCCGGAACAAAACCTTGGACAACACATCCGGCAGGTACTGCGGTAGCCGCCTCCCCAGGCAACACTCAGAGGGCTGCCTGGTCGAGGAGCACCGTTTGTCCCGGCCTGGTCGAGCCACACATTCAGGGGAGGAAGAAACGCCTGCGCACCACGGCCCTCAGGCCTTAGGCTCCGGTCGGGCGGCAGAACCTGTTCAACCATCCCACCTGCTCCCCCACATACCAGTCTGTCAACCCCGGACTTGAGACTAGACTGGGGATTTGCCCAGATCACAGGGCCCAGCCATAGATTATACACAACGCAGCTAGAGCACTGCCCACGCAGTCCTGGAGCGCCCCCCCACCCCCGCCTGCAAAGCACGGAGGTCACCCGATATGTGCTATTGTCAAGAACTGCCAAAGGCTAACATACGCACTGCCACACTGAGCACGTCCGAACCAGCAGAGCAGGACATACACCAACGAGTACCCCGACGACTGAAGGGGGAGCACAGTGGAAAAACAGACCTTGCCATCCTTAACACCTCCAGCACCCCAAGGCCTGTTCCTCAGCCTGACGGCCCAGAATCAGACGCACTGGGCCGCCGCAGTCACTCAACGAAGTAGGTAGGGGGGAAACTCCCACTTCCACCGAGTGTGTGGCGGGAGACCCCCCCCCCAGCTCTCCTCGTGAACCAGGCCCCGGGGGCGAGTCCTCGACCCAGCATCCACGTTCAAAAGGCAAGACACTTTCAGCGATAACCCCCAAGGCGCCCTAGCTCTCCGACAAGGACAACTAATCGTGGCGCGAAGCACTCAGACCCATCATACCACCAACGAGAGGTCCTCTGATCCCGACGCGGCCTCTGCGCTACTGCCTGTGCCCCAAACGCCCAGCCAGACTGCCCTCTTAACCTACATCTTTAACTGCAAAGAACCCAGCATGGGCAAGTCAGACAAAACCCAGAGGAAGCTGAAATTCGAGCCCAGAACCATAGTCAAGACCCCCAGGCATCTTTCGCAGGCAGACTCCCAGTCACCGACAATGAATCAAGATGAAGAGTCCACTCAGACTCCACCCATTGACATTCGAGAAATCCTGCTTGATCTCAAAGCCGGCATGGGCAATCTTGACACCCTCTCATCCAAAATTGACCTCTTGCAGCACCGGCTCGACAAGCACAGCGATACTCTACTGGGTGGAGCAGAGTCTCAGATCTAGATGACAGCAACGCCTCCGACAACCAGGGTGTCAGCTCTTGAGGTCCTAATGAAGGCGGTGGCTGCGAAGAATGAGAAACTCGAGGGAAAGAGCTTGCCGTAATATCAGACTAGTGGGAGTGAGGGAGAAACAGATCCCACAAAAAATGGAAGACTACGTTGAGACCATCTGTAAGGAATTGTTTGGTGAATCTGCCCTGTCCCAGCTATTTGTGGTAGAATAATAAGGTTACTCGCCGTTGTGACCACCTTACTCCTAGTCCATAGTCCCCTTTCCTCCATACTTATAGGACATTCCTCCGTCCTGTGGGACGGGACCGGAGCACTTTGTAAAAAGCATCACATTTTACAAAAATGTGTCCTTCCTCTCTACGTGGGGTACCGCACGCACCCGTAAACCGTGCCCTCCTTGGCTCCGCCCAGCGCATCACCCATTAGTCCTTTTCGATTGCCTCTAAGCAATAACAGAGGAGCCTTATTAGAGGGGATGGTG
Organism: Ambystoma mexicanum; assembly: GCF_040938575.1. Classification (NCBI taxonomy): domain Eukaryota; kingdom Metazoa; phylum Chordata; class Amphibia; order Caudata; family Ambystomatidae; genus Ambystoma; species Ambystoma mexicanum. The sequence goes on from NC_090923.1 coordinate 648,993,360, forward strand.
GGCGGGCATATGGAGGAAAGGGGACTAGGAGTAAGGTAGTCGCTACGGTGAATAACTTTATTATACTCCCACGTCCCGTCCCATTTCCTCCATACTTATGGGAGATTACCAAGCACTCCTCACAGGAATTACAGGTGGATGGAACCTCCTTACTGAAAAAGGTTTTTAAGCACAGCCTGGCCAAACTGAGCATCAGGTTTGGAGCTCAGATGCAAACAGTAGGGTTTACAAAATGCTGATGAGGAGGCCCATGTAACCGCTTTCGCAATGGTCTCCCAGGTGACATACTTTTGAAAGACAACAGCAGCTGCCTTGCCCCGTATCAGGTGTGCGTGAATCCCTTTAGGAGGTTGGAGGCCCTGAACAGTGTAAGACTTCATAATACAGACAGTAACCCATCTGGAGATGGTCGCTTTGGAGGCCTGTTTACCCTGCGTATTACCAAAGGTCACCAATTGTTGAGAAGAACTCCTAAATTCAGATGTTCTGTCTAGATAGAACTTAAGAGCTCCTCTAACATCCAGGCAATGAGAAACCCTGTCAGCTTCCGAAGCCGGGTTTGGGAAGAAGACAGGCAAGGAGATTGACTGATTTAGATGAAAATCAGAGCTCACTTTTGGCAGGAAAGAAGGATTCATCCTCAGGACAACCTTTTCTTTGTGGAAGACCAAAAAGGGATGCTCCACCGATAAAGCCTGGAGCTCACTCACACATCTTGCCGAAGTCACAGTGACCAAGAAGTCACACTTTCCACAAAAGGTGCTTAAGATCTACCGTAGCTATTGGTTCGAAGGGCTTATGGCACAATGCCGTAACGACCACGTTCAGAACCCACATCGGATGCGGTTTGCGAACAGGAGGGTAAAGACGCATTAGACCCACAAAGTGCCTTTTGACCACTGGATTTGATAGTGAAAAAGAGCACTGGTCCGTGGATAAGTAGGCAGCAACAACCGAAAGATAAGTCCTGCATGAGAGGCCATGAATGTCCGACTCTGCTGGGTGAGAGACGAAGGACAGCACCGTGCCAATCGTAGCCACCCCGGGGTCTAATTGTTTGGCTAAGCACCCGTGGCAGAATCAAAGCCATTTGCTCCTGTATCGAGATCTCGTTGAGGGCTTCCTGGCTGCCTGAATAATGCGCATGTTATCAGCAGACAGGTTGAGATGTTCTAAAGATCTGAACTCCGGTACCATGCCGCCAAGCTGAATGATTGTGGGGAGGGGTGCCACAGCTGCCAATCTCTCTGGTGAAGCAGGTCGGGAACCAACGGAAGCCTGATCGGTGCACACACAGAGATGCTGAAGCTCTGAAAACCAGAACCTGGCCGGCCACCATGGAGCTATGAGCAGAAGAGAACAGTCCACTGTGTTCCTCAGTTTGCAAATTGTCCGATGAATCAGAGGCAGAGGCGGAAAAGCATAGGCCCTCATTGTGCCAGGGAATCTCGAGAGCATCCCCCAGAGAGGAGGCTCCTAGTCGGTTTCTGGAGGCATACAGAGGAAGTTTCCTTTTGGCCGACTGAGAGACGGGCCTCAACGACCGGTGGGGGGTGTCTGTACTTCCGCTCCCTATATGGTGGAGGAGAGGCACAGGAGACCCCAGCCAAGATTCTCTATTCGGTAGCAATGGTCGAGCAATCAAGGCCTAGCTTCTCAGGAGGTGATGCAGGCTGGTTCTTAAGTACAGTGTATCCCCCAAGCCCCCACAAAGGAGTATCCACACTCTGTATTGGTTAGAACACAGTCTTTATATAATCAAAAGTTAAGGTTATGTACATTTATCATGATAACTCACTTTGTACTCTGGCAAAATCTACAATGACAAATATTTACAACCCTAAAGTGGTACCACCCTAGATCTCATTGAAGTGCATGAACAATACTGTACAATATCACACAGACCAATAGAGTGAAACCAGCAATAGAGAGAGGAGAGAAAATAAGATGGTTGAGCAATAGGCAGAATACTGACCCCTACCACTAGGCACAGTTCTGTGTGGAGATCCCCCACCTGGGCAACCTGTAAAGAAAGATATAGCACCAGCCCAGTCCATATATTGCTCTGCAAGTCTTTTTCTCTCCTATAATGTTTTTACCCCCCCAATGTACCTGGTGGAGTCGAGCTCCTCGAAGAGGCGTCGACAAACGTCGAGGGACTCGCTGTTCGGCGACGGGGAATCGACGGCCCTTCTTGAATGCCTTCCCTTTCAAGCGGGAGGCACGGGGCGTCGAACATCCGTCGACAAACGAGGTAGAACGATGTCGAAGAGGCGGCAGCTTCGTCCGAGCGGTGCTCGTCGGGGCGTCGGCGTCCTGCAAGGCGGAGGTGTGCGGGGCACCTCGATGACAATAGTTCTGGACCGCAAAGATTGTAGAGACGGAAGCCCAGCAAGGGCGTCGAGTCGTCCGAGTCTTTGAGGTCGTCGGGTGGCGGGAAACCCACCAGCAGGTTTCTCCTCGGCGCGTTGGTCGGCCTCGACTTTCTCCGGCAGGATAAGCGGTCGACGATGCGGTCGAGAGAGTCCTTCGATTGAATGTTCTTAGGCAAAGGAGCGGACGGCTCCGGTCGTCGGCGGCACGGCGTCAAGTGGTTCCCACGGCTGGGCAGCAACTTCGACGGGCCTCCAGCGGTTTCACAAACCTGCGAACCCTGGTCGACGGCGTCGATGTCCGGGTGCTTCACTTCGATCTCCTCAGCGGTCCCGTCTCGGGTCGACAGCCTTTCGAGGGTCTGTCTTCCAGGGCGCTTCGGCGAAGATGGAGCGGTGCTCGATGGTCCCTCGGAGCATGGGAAGAGGGCGCCTTACCAGGTCCTCTCTCGGGTCAGCCCTCGACGATCTCGTCAGCCTTCAGATCGGTCGAAGCCAATGCCACAGCAAGTCGTCTTCTTCCAGCTGGACGTCGAGGATCAGCAGTTCCAGTTACTCGTAGAGTGGAGACTCAGCTCCCTGGCTGCTTCAGGAGCACAATGGTCGCTTCTCAACCAAAGGTCCCTTCTGAACACTTTTCCAGTGGTGAGAGGTCCCCAGATATACTATCCTCTCTCTCATCCACGCTGCTGGCACACACGCAGCAGCCAATCATACTGCAGGGCATTCATGCAGTCAGTCAGCCAATCAGGCACACAGTGCATTCAGGCCACACTCCTCCCTTCCAGACACTCACAACAGGGAATGTGGATTGGGACAAGTACCCAGCCATTCAACACTACACACTGCATTCAGGCCAGTTTCGGGCAGGGCTGTCTCAGTCTTTGTCTCTCATGCCAGAAACCAGACAACCACAACAAGAAGTGTATATTGGTCACACACTCCATTCACCCAGGTCCCACCCACAGGAGGTACCCACAACATACAGTCACTGGGAAGGCTCCAGCCAGTCTAGCTGGGCCTTCACAACAATACCATACATGGAACTTCCACCCAACAGCCAGTCAGGGGGAAGGGACAGAGACAGGGCTTCCCAGGACTTTGGGAAAACAAGATAACAGGCAATAGAAAGCAAGAGGCCACAGGGGCCATCTTGTTTTCTATTAGGAATCAACAGATCCCAATGGCAGGGCCAGGGTATCCCAAAATGGAGGACACCCGGAGCACCTGTCGAATTCAGCACAGAGCTGCCACCAGCCCATACCCTGCTCTGGGGCCACCCACAGGTGCCCAAAAACATACACTAGGGGCACAGGGTTGTACCCCTACCCATGGGTGCCATAAGGGTATCCCAAGGGTCTGTTCACCAAACCAAAAGAGAGCTGCACTGCCAGGAGTCCCACATGGACTCCGGGGCAGAAAACATAACAGAACACACGGTAAAAACAGAAAAAGGACAAGGATTCAGAGGCCCTGTCCCTCAGATGCATCTCCAGCATCACACCGACATCGCGAAGCGGTCCATTTCTGGAGTGCCCCAACACTGGAAGATTTGTAAGAGGAACTCCACTTTCAACTCCCACTCGTAGCCGACCATCGTTCGTCGGCTAAGGGCATCCACAGTAACATTCAGCTGGCCCGGGATGTGTACAGCCACCAGATGCCATGCTGCACCGCCCATGCCCAAATCTGAATGGCAAGATCCACAAGAGGAGGGGGCCTTAGTACCGCCCCCCCCTGCTTGATGTAAAAGATAGACACCACATTGTCCGTGCAGACACGGACCACTTGGTTGACAATGACCGGCCTGAACACCTTGAGCACCAGGAAGATCGCCAACAGCTCCAGGTGATTTATATGAAGGAGCTTGCCTTGGGGCGACCAGAGATCGGAAACTTGAAGGTCTAACGTCGCACCCCACTCCAGAAGGGAAAGGTCCGTTAGGACCGTCACCAGCGGAGCGGGGTCCTGAAAGGCCGTGCCCACCGACAGATTGCAGAGAGACAACCACGACAAAAGGTCCGCTCTCATGAAAGCTGGAATCAGTATCATTTTGGAGTCCAGATCCACAGCTTGACGCCAAGAAGCCGAAGAGCCATCTGCGTCCACCTCATCTTCAGCAGAGCAGAAGGAAGAGCCAGAAAACACACGAGACCATGAGGCCCAGAAGCATCTGGAACCACCAGGCCGACATGCTCCCCGACTGCGTAAAGACCTGGCACGTGGCCACCAAATCCGCCATTCTGTCCCCGGTCAGGTATACTCTGCAGTCGATCGTGTTCCAACGAAAACCCAGGAAAATCAGGTCCTGAGAGACCGTCATGGAGGATTTCCGCCAGTTCACCGACAGCCCAAGGTGGAACAGGAGCTGAAGTAGAGACTGAAGGTTGCTCGAGGCTTTCAAAAGGACAAGGACTGCACAGCAGCCAATCAACCAAATACAGATACACGTGGATACCGTGAAGCCGAAGATAAGCAGCGATAACTGACACCTTCTTAAAGACATGGGTTGCGGAGCTGAGGCCAAAAGGGAGCACTCGGAACTGGAAGTTCTCCTTTCCCATAGAAAACCGTAGGTATCTCCGATGTGGATTCCAGATCAGGATATGCAAATACGCATCCTGGAGGTCCACCACACTGAGCCAATCGGCCTTCTGCAAAGAGGACTTTATCTGACAGGGCGTGATCTTGAATTTCTCTTGGGGTAGAGAGAGATTGAACTTGGAAAGGTGTAGGATGGTACGCAGGTCAGCCTGGTTAGATTTGGGCACCGTAAACAGCCAGGAATAGAAGCCCTCCCCTCGCTCCCCTAGGGGAACGGGTTCCACCGCCCTGAGATCCAGCAACTTCTGAATCTCGGCTCTGAGGGAGGGCGACCCCGACTGCTGGAAGGGAGGAGTGATGGGTGGGGGTAGAGGTGGAAGGGGTAAGCAGAAGCCCGCCCGAGCGACTGACCAGACCCACCAGTCCTCAGTGATGGTCTGCCACGCCTCCCAATGAGACGCAATGAGTCCTCCCACTGGGGTCTCGTGCGAGTGCAGAGAAACTTCTTTAGCTGGTTTTTCGGTGGCGGCACCACCTGAACCTGAAGGAGGCTGAGGAACGGGAGAAAAACCGGCTCCGTTGCTGCATTCGGCGGGAATTTCCCCATGGGGTATCAACCCTGCGGGACTTTCGGTCCAGAAAACCCCTGAAACCAGAAGAATGCCAAGGCTGCAAGGAAGTTCTGTGCCCTGAAAGGCAGTTTCACCAGGACCAACAGACTTGGCGGTCTGAGCGCTATCCTTAGTTGGTCAGTTCAACGTCCGTTGAGGAATGAAAAAGTTCCTTGCCTTCAAAGGGCAGGTCCAAAATCTTATCCTGCACCTCCTTGGAGAACTTTGTGGAGTGCAGCCAAGCCCGACGAGGTGTCCACGCCAACATTAGGCCACGGGCCAAGGTTTCGACATGAAGCCAGGACCCTAGCATCTGACAAACCCGCTCTGAAATCCTCTAGCTTTTCGGCGGGAATAAATTCCTCAAATTCCGACAGACCTTTCCAAATTCACCCCCACCTACACCAGTTCTGCGTTCGCTTTACATAACTGCAGAGCTGAATTAGCAAAAATCCTCCTTCCCAGGGAGTCAAGAACCTGGTCCTCTTTAGCCAGAACCTGTGTAGCCATTGCGGAAGACGATGCAGCAGGTCTGGATTGTAAAGTTGCTGCAGCCACTACGGTGGAGGAGGGGGGGGGGGCGAACAGTACGCTAAAGCCACCTCTTCCAAAGAATGGAGCCTATAACACGCATCAATCTTGTTGACAGAGTGTGGGTTTTCCCAAACTTTACGGACCTCGGCCAAAACGTCCTTCTGCAAGAACAAGCCGGTACGCTCCGAAGGAGACAAGGTTAACGCCCCCAAAAGCACGCCCTCCTGCAGAGCGGTTGCCTCAGGTACTGGAACATCCAATAAATGCATCATGTCCAGCACCCGGTCGTGAAAGGCTCGGACAGAGCGGGGCTGGTCATCGCTGTCCTGATTCTCTTGTGCGTCGTCCAGCAGATCCGGTTCAGGCTGAGTTGCATCAGGCACCACTGTAGACTCGTCCAATGGGGACAACGGAGGCAAGGGAGGAAGAGTCAGGGGGGGTGGGGTGGATGGGGCGGGGGTGTTTCCAGCTGGTAAAGATGCCGCCGGCGGAACCACAGGTGTCGCAGCTGGGACCGTCGGAGCAGGCGGGCATATCTCCCTAAAACAAGCCTCGAAAATACTCCTTCATGGGGTCGGAATGCATTAGTCTTTGAAACTTGCCGAAAAAGACGTCTTCCGCCGATGATTTAGGCGCGACTGGAGGAGTCCTCTCATGAGCGGAGTAATTACAGGGATGCAAGGGAGAGGGGTGCCAAGAGGGCCCTTCTCCACTGGAGTCCACATAGATCAAGGGCGCTGATGTCGCAGGAAGCAAAACACAGTGCGGAAGGGGCATCCGAGTGTTCCAGTCATAAACTGGACGAAAATGATGTGCACAAGGAAAATGATGTTCAACTGAAAACCCACTCCCCACACCTTGGGCCGATGGCGCAGTTGTAAGGGCGGTATCCAAAATGGCCACCATAGTCTTGGTGGGAGCGGCCGCCATTTTGTCAGCACCTGAGGAGAACTGCGACGCGTGTTGAAGTGAGACAGGGGTCTCCACAGGTGGGTCAGGGGTCTTCATTTTAGCCTTGATACAAGGAACCTCGGCCGAACCGGTGCTGCAAGGCCTAGAATGTTTGAGACATGCTATCAGCCAGAGAAGCCTTCAACGGAAGGACCTAGGTACTGCCGGTAAATGAGGAATTACGGTCTAAGACCTCACTCCATGCCCCCTCAACAGGTCTGGTGTCACCACTTCAACGGGAGCGATGCTGAATGCACCTCAACCAACAAAACCTACACAGGCCTCTCAGAACTGTTGGTCACCCTAGCCACCAAACGAGGGGCCTCGGACCAGAGCCCGGTATCGAAAGCCCTTTCACCACGGGCCTCGAACTTTTGTTTGGTACCAACAGCCTCAACTGAGGTCACAGGGCGTACCCCAGTGTTTTCACAGGAAGCTCCAGCCAGGGAGACCTCGAAGCAAACTCCGGTACCCGCCGTCACAGTTGAGCTGGGCCCACAAATAGTCCCCACAGGAGGGGCCTCGGATAGTAATCCGGTGTCGATAGGCCCCTTACAGAGACCCTCAGAGGAAACTCTGGTACACCTTTTAGCCCTAGAAGGCACCTCCAGGCAAACCCCGGTAGTAGAGCTTTTGATGCTCCTTCCGGACCAGGAAGACCCCGGAAGGATTCCCCCGGCCGGGGTGCACTAAAAAGTAAAGAACTCACCGGGCATTTCTTTTTTTTCCTCGATGAAAGTAAGAAAATGCAATGGGGGAGCGCGCTGGAACACCACCTCCCATTGATCCAAACGACATTGAAGCACCCGTACCGAAAGGGAGTCGCAGTAAAATCACGAGTCCCAGCGGTGGTTCAGACCCAAGCACTCTAAACAAAGAGGATGGGGGGTCCGCCCTAGTGAAGCGTCGCTGACAAGAAGAACAAGTAGGAAAATCTAACTGAAACGGCATAGATGGACTCGCGACCGCTAAGCCGGAGCGGGAGAGGAGGACACCAGAAGGAAAAAAATCTTCTGAAGATGCAAGTGCGTCCAGTCCCGATCATGCAGAGAAAAGGACTGATGGGCGATGCGCTGGGCAGAGCTAAGGAGAGCGGGGTTACGGCCAGATGCGGTACCCCACGTAAAAAGAGAGGAAGGGCACATTTTTGAAAAATGTGATATTTTACAAAGTGTTCCGGTCCCGTCACACGGAGGAATGTCCGATAAGTATGGAGGAAAGGGGACGGGACATAGGAGTAAGGGCTCACAGAGTACCATCCAATCGTCCGACCCCTTGGGCTGTCCCATGCCCCATAATCGCAAAACTACTCATCTTCAAGGACCGCAACACGATCCTGAGACTTGCAAGAGACAAAGGTGAGCTTCACTACGACGGCAACAGCATTCAGTTCTGCCCAGACTTCTCGCCAGCAGTGCAGGCATCACGTCGCTCCTTCACGGGATCGAAACGCTGCCTATGAGACAGTCAAATGCAGTACTCAATACTGTTCCCAGCAAAGCTGAGGGTTCAACACGCCGGGAAGACAGTTCTTCAATACACCCCAAGGAAGCAAACGCCTTCTTGGACGAACTTGGCTGCCGGCCCTTAAACAATAACCTGGGTCAAGCGAGAAGCGACTGTGACAGAAGGAACCCATGCTGACAGTGCACAATACAGGGGATGCCGCATGCACCCCCACATCTCCTAGGCCAGGGGTCCACGCTCAAAGCCACCAGTACAGGTACATTGTAAATCTGCTCTTTACCTGCCAGCCAGATGCCAGTACCAGGCTACCTCATAGTCAGGCACGGCTAACTTATCTAGTAAAGGGAGCTACTGACTTGGATGGGCACGAGCGCCTGATCTCAGAACTATTTGTTCGCTACAAGTGGGGGAGAGGGAAAAAAAGAAAAAAAAAAAGAAAAAAAAAAAAAAACACATGACGGGCAGCTTGGGGGTTGCTTGTGGGGCAGGCGGAGGGAAAGAACCCTCAAGCAAACTTTAAAGAAGGAAGCAGCACACTGGGAGGAGGCTGCTGGCTCGTCATCTACCAGGGAAGGGGGGTTACTTGATGGGCAAATTGGGGGTTGCCCAAGAGAGGGAGAGAAGGGGGAGAACCTGGCTCCTGACTATACTAGACAAGCAGCGACACTTGGGGTACAGGAACTCACCAAGGGAACACGCCACGTGCAAGCCCATCCACCACCGACCGTCCCCTTGGTCGTCCATTCACTGTCGGCACACAAGCATACGAATAACTATGGCACCTGCCATGAATGCTACCTACATCCACTACAGTAATAACTCGCCACCGGATTCAAGCTAGCAACTTGGAATATTAGAGGGGACAACTACCCGTCCACAACCCGTAAAGTGTCCCAGTATTAATATTGATGTAGTCCGCATACCGGAAACACACCTCCCAACCTCAGAGCTGCTGAGTACCCGACTGGGGGTGCCACAGATACTTCTCTTATTCCTCTTATGCTAGAGGGGTGGCCATACTAAATCAACAAGGAAACGAAGTTCAGGTTACTGTCAACAATCGGCGACAGATAAGGCAGATCACTCTTGGTCTGGAGGGGTACTTACCTTTTGTGAAATTGTCCTGGTGAACTCCTACGTCCCAAACACAGATGGGCAAACATCTTTGATTGGGTAATGACACACCTAGCTGGGACGGACACCGCCACGATCATATGGGGAGGGAAATCTGAATACCACACTAGACCCCAAACGAGACAAATCGCGCACAACCACCAACACCCTCTCCAAGGCGAGTCTCCAGGATCACAGGATTTGCAGGGCTTACAACCTAGTAGATGCATGGAGACTAAGCCACTAAGACTCACGCGACTACTCCTTCCACTCATGGGTCCACAATGCCAGTTCACGACTTGACTACCTGTTGGTTTCTAAAAACCACTGACTCCATTGAAGAACATGCCAGATACTCCCAAGAACACTCTCCGACCACTCTCCCGTCACCCTTGACTGCATCCCAGTGGATAATAGGCAGGGTAGGCCCCACTGGAGATTCAAATCTGGTGCACTGCAGGATCAGGTGTTTGCCCAGGAACTCCGATCCAAAATCACCTGCTTTATATCCACTAATCAAGACCAACATCTGACGGGACCCTCTGGGAAACATTAAAGTGTTATGAATGGCCAAAGAGAACGGGATACTGAAAACGATTAGGAGAGAACTCGCTACCAGCGAGACAAGGCTGAAAGAGCTGGAACGTACGTACACCACGCACGCTAAACGACCCTCACTCCCTTGCCCACCTCAAAGAGGAGTTCGATAAATACAGGTCCACTGCAGACCGCAAAACCAGATTCCTAACACAAGGCCATCGCATCTGCCAATACGGGGAAGGCCAAAAACCAGGGGCCCTTCTAGCACGGTTGCTGGCTGCGGACAGAAAACCCCCACAGGTAGAGTATCAAAAACCTTCAAGGAGCGATAGTCTACGCAGGAGGAGAAAACAGAGTCCTTCCGTGCCTTTTACCAAGACCTATATAGCTCTAAATACACGAGCAGCCCAGAATCTCTCCAGCAATATTTAGAAGATTTAGAACTGTACTGGGTTAACGACACACTGAGGGAACCTCTAAATAAACCACTGACGATTGAAGAAATCTTGGGAGCGATAAAAGAACTCCAGAGCCAAACGGGTTAAGAGGGGAATTCTATAAAGGCATTTGCTCCGCTCCTTGCATCAATCCTATTGCGGGTTTTCGAGGAGGCACTAGAAACAGGTTGCTGACCCCCCCCCACACTCGCAAAGCGGACGTGATCCTTCTCTATAAAACAGGGAAGCCTCCTGAAGATTGTGCCTTGTACAGGCCAATTTCATTAATTCATGTAGACAACAAAATCCTAGCAAAGGTAGTCACCTCCAGACTGCTCCCCCTGATGCTGGGGTTGGTGCTTGCCAACCAGGCAGGTTTTATACCAGGTCCCAATACAACATTTGGTATCAGACGCCTATTCAGAATTATCAAAGCTCTCGACCCATCATCTCAAGCCGTGGCAATTCTGTTCGACGCAGAAAAAGCCTTTGACTCTTGAATGGTCATATCTCTTTGCGGTTCTGAGGAAAATGGGCCTGGCCGACCACTAGCTAGACCTCATCTCTGTCCTTTCCAAACACCCCTCTGTCCAGTATTGTACTTGGGAAAGTAAAATCCACAAGCATTGAACTCCAAACAGGGACTAGGCAGGCATGCCCTCTGTCAGACCTATTGTTCGCACTGGCGATGGAGCCTTTGGCTGCCGGCCTCAGAGCCAGACAAACAGAGAAGGGTCTCTCCCTGGGCCCCCCAAACTAATACTAGCTCTATATGCCAATGACATAGCCCTCTTCATCAACAACCCAACCAAGAACCTGAACCCAGCAATGCGCAAGTAATCCAATTCGGTGCTCTCTCAGGTTTAAGAGTCAACCACACCAAATCAGTCATATTTCCTCTAACTCACGAAACTAAAGTTCACAAAGATGATTACGGGTTTAGATGGGAATACATAGGGGTTAAATACTTGTGGATCCTGATGTCCAGAAATCCGACCTTTTTCGGGATAACTACGTGAGGGTAGTTGAGAGTCTGCGTGACAAAATATCCAGGTGGAAACCTCTCCCACTCACACGGCGGGGGCGGGTTTCCATTGTAAAAATGGTAATTTTACCAAAACTCCTACCTGTTCACAAATATCCCCCCTACTACTGTCACGGAAGTTCCTACAATCGCTCTGAAGCTTAATTTGAGCTCATTTGGGCTGGGAAGCCCATGCTATACTTATCCAACGTATAGCAAAAGGAGACCTGACTTTACCAGACCTGGAGCGTTACTACTGGGCTGCCCAGGTCCAATTTCTCGGACACTGGTACACAATCAAGTTAGTTAGGCCCCTTTTCCAAGTCAAACGAGCCTTAATATCACCCAATCTGCTGCGGGCCGCTATTATAAGCGCCATCCAGGTCCCACCTACAACCCTGAACATAGTATACTCCACCTACACACTCCACCTACACGAAAGGGAGGAAAATTGCGCCGAAATGCAAGGTCCCAGTCAGGTTTTCTCCCCTCATGCCGGTGAGGTTTATTCTAGGGATCCCACTCACCGCAGAAAAGGGGTTACCTCCAGTGGGTCAGCAAGCTTCAGATTGTCACACAAAACCTATTTATTGACAGAACCTTCTTAATGCTGCAACAATCACAGGATCGGGGTGCTGACTCTGCCCTAGACACATTTATATATTTCTGACCGCATCACACACTTCGATCGCTTTTCCCTACATTCCCGATACAGCCGCATTTGTGGCAACTCCTCCACAGGGTGATCCAATCCCAAAGGGAAGGTAGGCTAGTGTCCTCAATTTACAAAAATCTTCTGTCCGACACTACTACCCAATCAACGTCCCTGAAAGAGATGGGAAAAATCATTAGGGATCACGTTCCGGACAAAGATTGGTCATACATCCTGTGGCAAACCCAGAGGGTGTCCCTAAACTCATGCTATAAATTAATACATTTCAATTTCCTGCACCAGGTCTACCACACCCCTGTCAAGCTCCACAGTCAACGCTGCACCATACCTCCAACATGCGACCGCTGTGGCGCACCCGCAGCAGAATTCATACACCTGGCTTGGAAAAGCCTGTCAATAAAATCGCTTCTGGAGGGAAGTGCTGGATCGAACCTCTGCAATAGTGGGCGAACAGATCGAGCACAGCCCTAAAGTTGCAATGCTGGGTTACACAAAAGACATACCGATTTCGGTAAGGAGGCTGACTGGCTTGTTGCTGGTTCTGGCCTGACGGAGAGTCGTTATGACCTGGGGGAGAGATCACCCCCCCACTGTACAACTATGGCTACAGGATATAGCATACTGCCAAGACACTGAATCGAATTTCAACAAGACTCTTCCCCTTCACGCAAGGCCTCCAGACATATGTGGTCCCTACATCAACTATCTGATTTCCGCACCAGACTGAAACAGTCTGTATAGCTCACATCACCAGCTAACATAGCATTAAATGTTCCGTCTTCTTGGCTGGAGGTATATACTGAACGTGCTGCACAAATGTATGACTGTGCACAAATGTATGACTGTTCAATATCCTTCTAATTTCACCATCGGGGGGGGGAGAGGGAGGAGGGATCGGGTAACACGTGGCACAATGTTGAGACTGGTTGTTGTGTTATGATTTAAAATAACCAAAAATAAAGTTAAAAAATCTAAGGGTAAATGTAGAGCTCAGACTAAGTTCAACCAGCATATCTCGCATGCATCAAGTGCCAAAGTGCGAGAAAAAAATAGGTTGTTTTCCATAAAGATTATTGCAACCCCACCACCCCTCTGCCCTAAACGGTCCGAGTGCAGAATTTTGCAGTCTTTAGCGGTGGCCAGTTAGTACAAGTGTAGATTGGCCTCACTGAGCCATGTTTCTGTTAAGAACATAATGTCCAAATTGTTAGACAAGATATAATCTGCTACCTGCATAAAGTGGCCGGCCAGTGAGCGGATATTTAATAGGACCGCTTTAAGAGACGCACTTACACTGGGAAAAGTAATGAACAATACAGAGGTTTTATGGTGATCTGTAACAACCTCCGCAGTAACTAGTTTGGGCAGCTCAGCTGTATGTGCATTGCTGAGAGGCTTACCTACCTTGGGTGCGGAGTAATCCGAATTGGCGGTTAAGGTGAAGCCACCTAATTAAGACGTTGCGCGACATAGGTGGATAAGTATCAGGCTTGGGTACTTACAGCAATAGAAGTACAGATGGGGAGGACACAAAGTTAAGAGTCCCTCCAACACTCTCCATACACGAAACGGCACAAACCGGCTTGCTTGTTGGCGCCTGGGCTGTAAAACAAGTAGGATCACGAAACTACAAAAAATATGGGATGTACAGTCCCAAGGCTGCGCGCAGAATCAAAGATTTGTTTTAAATCGCACCAGGAACGTCAATGAGGTAAACTAAGAAGCGTTCCACGAGTTCCTGAAGAGGTTGATATCATTTCCAACAGATATTAACACAGAGGATAAACTATATAAAACCACAAATTAAAACTACTAAAAGAAATAAAAGTAGCGAGCAGCAGTATTGCAACAATCAAATTGGGCAGGTAGTCTTGCACGTTGAAGCTAGACTGGTCCCCGAAGAACGAAAATACGATCATATCGACCTCACACTTATTACAGGGTGCAGAAAGTTGCAAGCTACTAGCCAGCCACAAAAAAGTCAGTGCTTATTCAGTGCACCTCAATTTTTGTTTAAACCTATTGGATGTAGTAGTATGTTCTTTATCGCTACCTGGAATAACCATGCAGAAGCCTTCAGGTTTACGTTTGCTCAGTTGATTGATCAATTCCGGTTCAAAGTTACTACGATTCACACTCTATTTGCCACCCTTAAGAAACATGCACTTACTGGCATACTTACTAAGTATGACCAACTGTACCTTTACTCCAAAAATCCTACAGCACGTCACAGGATACACACAGGGCACAGCATCTCTTACTGACACGAAGGACAGTACATTACATTTATCTTAACTGTCATGAAAAACAGAAACCACAGTTGGTTTAAGAGGCAGCAATACTACAAAAAGATGCAGCCCGTTTAAACATTGCGAGGTGTACGAAGGGAAGGTGAAGCAAGCCATTTCAGCCAATGGGTCATTGAAAATGACTGTCCAGTTCCATGGAGTTTTTTTTTACCTCATTCTAAGACAAAATAAAAATACACATTGTATCTGTTAATGCTTTCGAAATCTGCCAAATATTCTTGTCCAATGTATACATTTGTCCCTCTAAATAGAGGATTGTCTAGTGTCCATTGTGTAGTTGTAAAGTGCACTGGTGCCTTTCAACTAGTTTTAAGCTATATATTTGTATAAAAGGTCACATGAAACACATCATGTTTGAAAAAAAGCTTATACCAGTCTACCCATCCAGCTTTTAAATGGGCCTAACAATGCTCCTGGCACAAGCCGAGGAAAGGTCTACTCTGGGTTACTGAAAGCAAGCAATCCTACATGAGACCACTAGTATCAAAGGGGCCCAAAAATGCAGCTACAGCAAATCGCCATTTAACATTGCAGAAACCCAGTGCCCAAGATGTAAAAGCGCCAACATTAAATGTAGAGAAGCATCTCAAACATGCTACATAGCCACAGTTCCTTTTTACATATTCACAATTTGAGGCATAGGAAAACAAAGTAATTTGTCCATAATCAGATGCATTTTGTACACTCACAAGCCAGGATTAGAAACTTCACTAAACTAAATCTCCCCAACCTAAATCATCTTCTCAATCGATGCTCACATGCTTTTATTATTATTTTTTTAATAATGTCCCTACGTAACTGATTCACTCTTTTACTGTACCTTCCACCAGATCCAAATTAAAAACATGGTATTCTGCTTCGGTCCTCATGTCCCGCTCAAAGTATAATGTGATGTTTTAGTACTTTTAAGTGGAATCATGTAAATGCTTCATTTAGGCATCACGGAAATGATACAGGACACCAAGGATATAATATACCAAAAAAAACTTGAAGGAAACAAAACAGAAAATAAGACATCATAGGTTACCCAAATACTACACCATACCTGAAAAGAGTCCAGAGTTGTCAATGGGACCTGGATAGAGGTTGCCTTCACCCTTATTATACATATCCCAACTGTCAAAGCCAACATATTTTTTCCACTGTTTGAACCAACGGCTATCAATTAAATACCTAGAAGGAAAAAAATATGGGATTAAAAGATTAACTGAAAAAAGAAACCTACATTTTATTGTCTAGAAAAGCTCAGTATTTTAAAGATTGGTGAGGAATTATGCCATTTTATAACCACCTACAAAATACATTTTAAAAAATACAGAGGATCTGGCTCTTGGAGGGTACAGCAAAACCATTAAACCAATTCAAGTTAACTCACTCCAGTGAGGCGTTTGTCAAATGTAATCTCCAATAGGTCATCAATGAAATTCAAATGGTTTCTTGAAGCTGTTGAAGACCCTAAACAGTGAAGGTGTGGCCACAGGGATAATTGAAACTCTCCAAAGGTGGTGGCCGTGCTGCGGTGCACAGGGCTCAAACCATCTTTATTAGACAAAATGGTTTCCAAGGCCTAGCTAAATTCAGCAGGTTTGGTCAATGTCTTCGGCCAGTGACCCATCCACCACCTGGGCCCTGGTGGTAGGGGGGGGGGGCCCTGACGAGCCATGGGCCTCACCGGGGGTGAAGATGCAGAGGGGGAGAGGGGGGGGTTCTTTTGGACCAATCCTCCCCTACAACAGTCATGGGCCAATTTTCATTTGATCCATCACTACCAGGCCATCATATATTTAATTCAAATGAAGGTATTGATAAGCTTCCAAAGAAAACAAATGAACTTGGGGTAATACCAGGTTGAGCTAACTCCCACTACCATAAATTCAATATTGACACAGGAAATTCTTAAAATATTATCGGGGCTGGCCAGCACGATCCTAGGTTGGTTTGTGACTTAAGCCAAACGTCACACACAATAGTGTAATTCAAGGTGAACCTAGGCTGCCTGTGCCCATGCACCCTTCTTAACCACCTTTAAATCAAATTAAATACTGTAATCTGTCGAGAACTCCTGTGCTTTACAATAGTAATTTTATATATTCATCCGTTACTCAGACAATCCAAACACAGCCAACATGTTTCGGCTACTTCCTGGCCTTCCATTGGGCTGCATCAAACATTTTCCAGCATTACACGATAATCACATCAAACATTATTTCCCAATTCACAAAATACCAAGCACATAAAACAAAATGTGTATTGTCAAAACATATGGTCATGTACCATCATTTTCACATAGTATAAATGTATCAAATAATATCTGTCTTAGATAACCCAATAAACCATCTCAAGTGCAACAATAAAAAGAATATCAATTCAAATGATCATGCGTCATGATTTCAACATGCAGATGATCCAATATTCACATTAATAGGAATATCAAATGTCCATATGCACATCAAAAAAGGGTATTCAGAGGGCAGGAAAGGGGAAAGGGGGGACAAAAGGACAACTAAATTAAAAACAGACTATGTATTGCACTATTGTACAAACAAAAATTTAGCATGATTTCAACAATATGATTATACATTTTAACTATTCACATGTGCATGTCCACATGTGTGCAGTGGTGCAAGCAAAAAAAGTAAATGGTGCTTCGGATGCAATGGCCCCCAAGTGACCCATAAATCATGCCACTGTGTCCACACCCTCAAAATGATTCCGATGTGCAGACAAGGTCACCCTTACTATCCACACCTAAAGTAGTAGTAAGTAAATATGGAAACCTGAAGCTGAGGAAAGAAAACACCACATTTAATAACCGTGTAGAATGAAGTGGATGGTAACATTAAAAAAAAAATAATAATAATTAAAAAAGATGCCTCCAGCGTATTCACTTCACAGAAACTCGGCAGCCTGGAACGACAGTGGACGGACGCAGTAGGACGAAGGGAGATTACAGGAAAATAGTGGTGCAGAAATAATTTCCTTCTGTTGTTTTGACTCAGAAATGGCTAGTACTTGGAGCGGCTGGAGGAGTATTTCCAGCATGGGGAAATGTCTGAAGACAGCGACAATAATGGTACACATTTCACTGCATATGGAAAATAGTGACCAGTATTTTATAGGCATTTAACTTATGTATTTATTTTTTCAACAGACCAGGGAAAAAAAAGAGGAAAGGGCAACAAACGAAACAGAAGAAGACAGGATAAAAAGGATAGAGCAGAATATGGACATATTGAATGAGAATTTTAAAGGTTTACAGGAGATTGTGGAGGACTGTGTGAGAGGAAAAGTTTGTTACCATTGCACCACATGCACCTGCCCTGCTTCTCCATTCCCTAGTGACCCATCCCCAAACCCTCAAGAGGAAAAAATACGTTGATGAAATATCCATCCCTTCTTCCCCTCACAAAGCTCCTCATAACCAGCCCGTGTTGAATCCTAATTCCCCCATATTTGTTTCAGTGCCCGCTTTCCCCGCTATTTCTTTAGAATGGTGGTGGGGGGGGGTGTGTGTGTGTGTGTGGTGTGTGTGTGGTGTGTGTGTGGTGTGTGTGTGGTGTGTGTGTGGTGTGTGTGTGGTGTGTGTGTGGGTGTGGTGTGGGGTGTGCGTTTTTAAAAAGAAGTAAAATGTTCGCGAGCCTGTTCGACCAATATGCAAGGAATGGAATGTGGGTGCTGTAAAGGCAGTACACCTACCCTTACTAATGTCAAGTAAGATGGATTTGATGTTTGACTGCAGAATCTGTTCAAATTGTGCTTACATAAACAGAAAGGGGTGTCCAAAGGATATTATACCTCGCCGTACCGCTTGAAACGAGATGATACATGTTCGTAGAACACACCAGATGTCCGGAATGGGTGTAAATGAGGAAAATGGGAGCGTGTGAGACAGTATAGCTGTCCGTATCAGGCGCAGCCAAAATGGTGCCTGCCGTCCGTAGAACAGGCGCAGTGGCCGGCAAGTTCGTAGGCAAACAAAATGGAGTGGACCTAAGGACACTGGAACTGTCCATACAGTGAACATAGAATGCGTGCACATGCGCAGTACAAACGTAAGTATAGCGAACATTGCGCCTGTCCCTAACTGTCCGTCTCACTTGTGTCGCACTTTGAAGTACTTTGAGAACCCGAACACTGTCCATAGGACACTTGCACGCATGCGCACGTTTGATTCTTTGCATTTGCTGTCCAGGGGACTTTCTTTAGTGGCCCGGATGAGGTGAGGATGTCCTCATGTGACTGCACCCACGCTGAGCGTGGGGACTAATTTGCGCGGTTGGTGTGCTTCCGCAACAGTACAAAAGAACTTGTAGACACAAGACAAAGTATTGTAGAGTGTAAAAATGTAATTTCACAATAGCTGACCTCAGGACTTGCTGTGTAAAATTTTTGTACCGCTGTGTAGGGATGAAGACGGTCACGAGGCACACCCCTACAAATGCCCATACCCCCGAGTGCATCTTCATTGTCCTTCTAGATATAGCAGATTGAGGTGTACTGCCTTTACTGCTGTAGTGACCAAAAGAAAAGTAATCAGTATGGCTTCCATGGCTGCTGTTGGGTCATTAGCCTATGCACCATCCCAAACCCGCCACCACCACCACCACCTCCCCAAGGGCCTGCAGAGAGATATATGGGTAAGGATGTAGAGAGCGAGGAAGATGATGAGGAAGAGAATGAAGTGGAGGAACTCCACACTAGGAGCACCCGGCTGGAGTCGTGTGTGTGGCGGCTGTTTTACGTTTATGGGAACGTACCAAAAGCACGTGCGAACCTGGTGAAGTGTAGCCAGTGCGAGGTGGGAGGTTTGGTGCGTACAGTTTTGGTACGACAACCATGAAGCGACACTTCACTTCGTTCCACACTGCGGACATTCGCAAGGTGGTGCCATGTGAAGAGCGTAGTTGATATAGTTCGCGAGTCCTTCCTTCATTGCAAATTGCAAAGAAATTCCAGATACATGGCCTAAACTGTTTCATCCGCAATGAATGATCAGTATATCTGGAGAACGCTCCGTCAGTAAAGTAACACAGAGAGGTACCAAGTCCAGCCATCTCATGCCACGCACGCCATGCCAGTGCACTTCCACATGAGGAAATCCGAGATTTGTAGATAAACTGTAGCTTTCTGTATGCACCTTCAACCACTGTATCCATGAGTCTCCCAAAATCCAGATAATCTTTTTTCGAGCATGGAAAGCCATGGCTGTGTGGTCTCCTGTGAGGGAGAAGACGGTCTTACTAAAGTACGTCGGTCAGAACACACCTACTGAACTTTATGGACCAATCCCTAACTCCGCTCATTCTCATTTACATGCGTCTCCACCCCTGAATCCCCGTTGGTGATGTGTGCTGGCTGCAAACTACCGCAAGGTTTGCGGACATGTACAGGATCAGAGCGTGACGACGGTACATTAAAGTACTATTCCCCTTCAAAAGGTAGGCTCTGAAAAGAGCCGTTTTTTTCATTTTTGGCCAGATACCGTACAGACATCTGGTATTTTATGTATTTTTTGTCCTTGCTTTACTCTTGCAAACATTACAGAACCTTCTCTAAAGCAAGCCTTACGTTCCAAAAGAACATCGCATTTCCCAAAGAAGGTAGCGCAACACCATCTCCTTCAAAGTAATCCGCATTGCTTGGAGCAATGTCATCGCGGCAGCAAAAAAAGACATACCAGCTCGTAGCATGAATACACGCATGCCACGATTGAGGATACACCTCCCGATGCTTTGATCTGGACAGAAAACAGAATTGTTGTTCCATTGTACTCTAGGGAGTGAAGCAGAAAAAATGACTTTCGTTGTTGGGAAGATGGTAATTAGTGCTTCAACCAACTGCGCCAAATCTGCCAAAGTATGTGAAGTCGCGTATCCCAAATGGCAAGCAGCGTAGTGCAAAATTACCACATGAGGAGTGGTCATTGTACGAATGTCTCTACAAACTTGCAGAATTGCCGCAGCATTGGCATCAGTGTCAGCGCTCCACACCACCTCCACTCACATCGAAATGGTGTGCCACATTCCTACTCTTGGCATAATGTTGTAAGCCTTGCACAAAAATGTCTCCACGCATCACCTGACCCTCTCCACCTCTGCCATCTTCAGTGTGCGCACCGTCTTTCGACACAAAAGAGTAATGTGAACATCTGATTGGCTGATGCCTAGTCGCCTTTCCATGCAGGATTTGCTGTAGAAACCCGTGTGTGACACGCCCTACCAGCGGACAAGCATTGCCTACGTGCGGCACGCAACTCTTACCCAGTCCTTCCACCCTTTCTACAGCGGTGCGAGTCCCTCATTGGACACAACTAAGCAGTCGCACAATCATCCACCAATCACATTGAACATCGCTAATTTTAACTCCGTCATCAACATTGCGCACTTCAAAATTACTGTCGATGATTCTGAATGGAAGTCGCATATCATTGCAAAGCACCTACTTCACAAGCTACTGTGCAAATATTGCGAATTTCTACGTACAGCTCCATGCATGTGCACATGCATGAGTATAGAGAACAGGTATGTATATTTTAATCAGAGAACATGTGGAACCCTTATGATTTAGACAAAATAATGCCGCTAAATGTCCATAGGGAATACATAACAACGCTCCGCCTTTAAAGTGCAAGATGTCCGATTTGTCATTCACAAATCGCACGACTGCTTTCTGTCGTGCGCATAACCTGTACATACGTTGCAAGCATGCCTATTTAGGGCAGAACTCAATTTTGTATGTGAAAATGTCAGAGTTGTGTTCTCTGTACGGCCTACAGTAATGCTACTTGCAATGTGATCGTATGAGAATAGAAAGCGCTCCCGATTGCGGTGGTGACATTTCCTTCAGAGGGTCTCCCGATTTTTCGGCATCGTGCTTTTAATTTACACGTAGAAAATGTTTCCCCATCTAGTACTATGCCCTATCGCTTACAAACCTCTCTCCTATGGATAGTACACTTTGTAAACAACAAGGCGTTTCCTTACCCTTAAAAGTTTTAGCTATTTTGAAGGACTTTCAAGTACCATATTGCAAGTACCATGCAAAGACTGCACAGAGTGAAGTGAAATGTACACGTGCACTGGGTTGAAATATGAAAGTTGAATGCTCTGACGAAAGAAGCACAATTAATGTGTGCAGTATCATCACTGCTGCAAACACACAAAGTAATTGAGTTTGTTTTTTTGAATCGCAGTGAAGACTACTCTTCTGAGAATCAACAGCATCTACATTGCAGACGACATATCCGAAGAAACATGCTCATCTTACACAAAAAAGTAAGTACAGTACAACCTTTATATTGTAACTACTCCTCAAAGAGGCTGTGCGTGTAATTTGTTTTTTTTGGGCACCAATGCAAGCATTGATTTGTAAACCATTCTACCTACAAATATCCATTTATTGAACAAAGAATAACAGGCAGAATGGCTGACAAATCCCTGTGTGTTTGGTACTCAAATAACATACGGAATCCTTAGGTTAGATTATAAACAGAGGTTGCTGTAGCAAGTTATTGGCATTTCGGTTATTAATAATGGTTCTCGTCACAAGTAGGCCTTACCAAATCATTGCAAGAGTTCAATGCACATTGACACCATGACAAAGAGCTTCCCCATCAGACTCAGGCACACATGCACACTGCACACATACATTGGACAACAGACCAAAGTATATTTTTTTCTCAACAGACACCAAAGAATGCCTACCAAAAAGCAACTGCGTAGAAAGGAACGCAGAAGTAGATCAAATAAAAATAAAGGTGCCCAATGTAAGCATCCAACTGTTGTAGAGTTTGTAGAGAATGTTGGTACAAACCAGCGAATGCAGTTGGGTAACAAAATGAAGGAAGTCTCAACTACCGAAACTGTACCTCCTCCATCGAAAAGTGTCCCAAAACACAAAAATCTTGGCAAAAAAACGCCTACCAGTACAGCTAACAATGTAGTCCTTCAGAATCTACTAAGAAGAGGACCGAAATCATCCTCACCCCTTAAAACCTACCGTAGAAAGTTAATCCTACAAGCTCTCGTGGACAGTGCAACCCTTCTCAAAAGGAAGTTGTTCATATTAGTGTTAAGTAGGATGGAAGCACTAACAAAACTAAGTACCAAACTACAAAAGAAACTCAGCAATAAACGACGTGTGAACAAAAATCATTTCTTACATGTTTGTGGTGGTGAATGGAGTCACAAAACAACCACATAGCCACATTTTAATGAAGAAGCATACAAACAAAAAACAATTGCCATCCATAGCAGTGGACAAGGTTATGAGAAAATCAATACTACCATTATGGAACAAGAAACGCTGCTTACAAAACCATCCCCTGAAAACTCAGAATTACCTCTCGATTCAGCAGAACCACACCGTCCAGTATACAAATGGCCGTGCACATCAATGTGTGCCATTCCAAACAAAGCTTTTAAATCTTGACGTCAGTTCCGCAATTAATATGTAAAAGGTAAAGACAAAAGTAAAATGAAAGTGCTGCAAAATATGGATATTTGTCCAGTGCGGAAAGACACAGGACTAAAAGAACATTCATTAGCCTGCATTTCTGGGCATATTTGCAAAAGTACCTTCCATGATATCAAAAATCATTCCAATGTAAGAAATTTAGTGTATAAAATATACTATGCAAAAAGTCCAGCTTCAGAATTAGGCAATTTAAATACCACTCTTCTGCATGGTACACCCAAATACTTACAAGAAGAAATTGACCGTATTTCAGAAAAAGTATTTTGGAAGTGAGAGACACTTACAAAATGCAACAGTTTTAGAACATCGTAGCAACAATTCTGCACATAGCAACGTTCTATTACACACACATAGAAAAGAAATAGTAACATTTAAAAAGGTCATCGGCTGAAGTACCAAACCATGTGTGTGTGTGTTGCCCCAGAACGTTTTACAAGAGGAACACAAAAAACGTGGACATATCATACAAAATAGAAGACAATGAAGACTCTAAATGGTTTGAATTAGCTTTGTACCTTTTAGCTGAAAACAAATATGAACTAACTGAACGCCTGATATGTTGCAGTTACTGTACTGCAAAATTAGACAACCACACTCCTTCAAGTGCTTTTACAAATAATTTGGAATTGTTTCCATTACCAAAAATCCTGCAACAGCTCAATTTGTATGAGAGCATAATAATTCAAACAGTTCACCCATTTCAAGCAATTATACGCCTTAATCCAAAAAACAGCAAAATTACCTTCCTCTGAATTGGTGGAAGGCATTTGTGGCAAAGTAGTTTATTTGCCATTAGATCTAACGGAAAATGTACACTCTAAGAGTGGAACGTTCGATAGAACATTCTTTAATAGTCTTGGCAAATGGAGTACCAACAAAGGACAAAAAAATGTGGCAACAATTAGTGGACTTACACAAAGTTAGACAAGCATTGCAATATCTGAAAGACAATGAGTACTACAAGGAAATAAATATTGATGAAAGTTTAAGGGAAACAACTGAAATAATTCAAGAGCCATCAGAAACTGGACAATTTAAACTTCTGGATCCAGCTACAGTATCCACTCTTTTGGAACATTACACAATTCATCCATTGCATTCCAATGAAAGCATAGATGATGCACTAGAAACTTACCAAATGCGACAAACTAAAGGGTCACCAATGAGTATATGGGAAAAAAAGTATAGAAGCATGTGATTTTACACTGCTATTTCCTACTGGCAAAGGTGGAAGATACAATGATAGACCCACACAGATTGGGGCATCAGAATACCGCTCATTACGAATGTATTTGCAAGATCCACATTTTGTCTAAATCTGGGAATACATATTCCACCTACTCTATGAAAATGAATTAGCAACACTATGTTATGTAGTTGCACACATTCTTAAATCTGGAACCCACTTCCAAAATATGTCAGCTGCGCAGTTAATACAAAAAGTACAGGAAAAAGATGAGGTTTTACAATCAAGTATAACAAATTTGTTTGCAAACATGCGTGGTACAAAGGAATACTGGTTCAGACGGCACAGAGCCGTGCGCTGCATGATCAGAAACCTTGGACCACCGACTTGGTTTGTTACGCTAAGTTGTGCAGAATATGCATGTGAAGATTTACATGAGTTCCTACACATAGCAAACTGCAACAAAAACAACAGCTATATTAACACCTGGAGAACTTTGCTCTCTAGATCCAGTTAATGTCTCAAGATATTTCCATCATCGTTTCATTGCCATGCTACACTTATTTGTAATACAACTGTTCCTCTCCTTGGAGAAGTGCAGCACTTCTTTTGGGGAAAAGATTATCAAGCGAGAGGAGCACCACATATTCACATGCTGTTATGGCCAAAGGTGCACCGAAATTTGGGCACGACAGTGATAGCACCGTTTTGCAGTTTATCCAAAAATATGTCACATGTGAAATCCCTTCACAACAGACACAAACTGAGCTGCATGGGCAGATTTTACAATTTCAAAGACACAAATGTGGCAAATATTGTCGCCGCAAATACAAAAACAAAAAGGTAAATACTACACCAAATGTCGCTTTGGTTTCCCTAGACCAGTTACAGAAACAGGTGAAATAAACAACTTCATGTCTTCAGTTCGACATAGTGTTAAAAGGTAAATCACCTAAAAACACTTATTACATAAAAAGAAGGGAAGAATCAAAATATATCAATGATTACAAAGCAATCATTGCCCTCTTATGGAATGCAAACTAGATGTGCAATACATTGCAGACAATTCAACTGCTGTTGCACGATATGTTACAGCCTACTTAAAAGCAGAAAAAAAACAGAGCTCCAAAACCTCTGGGATGACCTAGCATCAGACAAAACATTATCACAGAAAATGTACAGCCTAGGCATAAAAATGCTCTCTCCTAGAGAATGTGGGGCCTATGAAGCAGCAGATCGTTAAACCGGCACTGCTTTGTATGGAAAATCAGACAACATAGTATGGCTCAGTCTTGGTCCTGCAAAATCTAGAAAAAGAGTGCTAAAATCATACGAGGTCATAGAAACAATTGCCAGAAATGATCCCAACAGCCAAGACATTCTAAAAAACTATTTACTGGACACATACTATCCGAACAGGAGTACCACTCTGGAAAGCATGTGTCTATTCCAGATAGCTCAAAACTTTGCATATAAAATAAATGTAAAACCCGATGAAAGCAAACGTGGATATAGAGTGACCGATTGTGAAGGGAGCTTAGTGAAACTTAAGCAAAGCTTAATCATGTAAAATTGTAATTAAAAACTCAACAGAAAGAACTATATTACATGTCTCTGTTACAACTTTTCAAACCATGGAGAAAAGAGGAAGACATACTAGATAATTATGACTGCTATGAAGATGCTTTCAAAGTAAATGAAAGCACTATCACCGATGTGAACTTTACGCAGTACAAAACAATGTAACACAATGAGCAGCAACAGGAAGAATAACTTCAGGCCCAACTAGATAAAGACTCTTCCGACAGTAGTCAACCTTCTTTAACAGGAAGTCAAGAACCACTAGGACAACCACTAATAGCAAATGAGGCTGAAGTAGCTATGGCAGAAGTAGAAAACACCATGTATCATTATCAAGAAGATACTGAAGACTTAACTGTACAACAAGCAAAACATATCGATCAGCGCACCATTTTTGAAGACGTAACAAAACAAATTGTACATGGTGTACAACACGAAAATAAAGAATGTACCTGTCAAAATTACAAACCTATACTGCTGTACGTCAGTGGTGAAGCTGGATCAGGGAAAACATTCTTATCAAAATCATCAGCAAGTTCCTTCAACAATTGACAAACAAACTGTCAGCTGTTGTATTGGCCCCCACAGGTTTAACTGCATACCACATAGGCAGTGTGACTTCACAACGATTACTACTGCTTCCAGTAGAGCATCAAAATAAATTAAATCAGACTACTACAAACTTTCTGCAGAAGCTGCAATGGAATTACGTAGAGTATTGAAACAAATGAAAATGCTAATAGATGAAGTGAGCATGGTCTCCAACCTAATGTTGGCTTTGATTCATCTCAGATTGCAAGAAGTACTTAAAAATAA
The DNA here is from genome assembly GCF_040938575.1 of Ambystoma mexicanum. Lineage (NCBI taxonomy): Eukaryota > Metazoa > Chordata > Amphibia > Caudata > Ambystomatidae > Ambystoma > Ambystoma mexicanum. The sequence continues at coordinate 649,019,993 of NC_090923.1, forward strand.
TAACGAAGAATTCTTTGCAGAGAAACACATTATCGTTTTCGGTAATTTTCTACAATTGACACCAGTGAAAGGTGAACCGATCTTTAAAACCTTAGGCCACAAACTCTGCCTGAAAACTGTTGGTAGCATAGGTAATGTTATCCTTTGGCAACATTTCCAACACAGAATTAACTGAGAACATGCAGCAATCTGCAGATCTCAATTATGCCAACATTTTAAAAAGTATTAGAGTTGGTGTATTATCGCAAGAAGCACAAATTGTATTGAAAAACCGGCATATACATGCACTTTATGGCGATAATGCATGTGCAACTGATGTTGTGTAACAAATAGCGCACATAAATGTCAATTGTATGGCCTTAATGCCAACTCTTGCAAGCTGTTTCAAATTCAATGAAACAATGTTAAAGAAAGAAATGCAACCAATAATAGAAATTAGCGCCACAGAAACTAGACTTACATGGTATGACAGTACCCATGTGTGGGCAAGCCACAACAAGACTAAATAGTTTAGAAAATTCAATCTCCAACACAGCTGGGTTGGAAAAAATATTGAAATTATCCTTAAATTGTAACCTTGACATAGAGCAAGGGCTAGTTAATGGAGCACTGGGCACAGTTGTTGGCTTTCAATCATACCCACGTGATAGCAACATTGTAAATATTCGCTTTGACAAACTTTCAGAAGTGAAAAGGATAGGGCGCTCAATTGCTCGATTCCTTCTCTTCAAAGACATGTATGTACGTAGAGAGCAATTTTCTCCAACTCTTGCATATGCAGTTACCATTCATAAATCCCAAGGTCTTACCCTAGACAAAGCATTGATGGATATAGGAAACAGTGTTTAAGGAAGGCATGAGCTACGTAACATTATCACACTTACGTACACTGGATGGTCTATTGCTAATAAACTTTGATCCAAGTAAAGTCAAAGCTAATATTCCTTGCATTCTTGAATACAATAGATTGCGTTCACTGTACACCCCTCATCTGAAACAATATGTCCTGTTTGGCCGATTCCGCTAACTCCCGTTCCTCCCCACTCTCCTCACCCGATTCCAAGTCTTCAGGTTGCAGTTGCCTGTGAGAGATAGTCCTTCTCCTTTTTGTGTTGAAAGTATCTGTCTCGAGAGGAAGCCACAGTGAGTGCTAAAGTATAGCAAACCTGGGGCCCCCTTCCCGAGGCCAGACAGTACGAAGGGAAAAGGCCTGTTCAGGCAGAAAAAACCCTCCGAGGAGTGCAGCGGTTTGAGAGGATCTGGAGCAAGCAGTTGTAGTGGAGTTCTTGAGGCAGTTAGCTGATGGGAACAGGCGAAGCCGGACATCCAAAGCAAAGAAGGATCCGGAGAGAAAGTCACCGGAAAGGGTACCAGCAGAGAAAACAACTCCGGAGCAACAGGAACCAGGGCGGCTGAAAGACAGCGCAGCCGAAGGGTAAGGCAGAGAAGGCGGGCGTGGAGAACAGCGCACCGTAGAGCTGAGAGGCGAGACGAGGGAAGGAAGAGAGAGAGAGAGAGAGAGAGAGAGAGAGAGAGAGAGATAGTCCGGAGAAGGCGGACCGAAAGTACAGTTAGTGACCGAGGTCGTCAAGGCTGGAAAACTAGCGTGTAAACCCAAAGGAGCGAGCTAGCGCAGTGAAGGGGGTTGCAACGCCGCGATCGCTGGGAGAGGAGGAAAGAAATACTACCAGCGACGCCATGTTGGAAAACCACTAGACCGTAGGGTGAGTAACAGAGAAATCACGTAGCGGAACCTCCGCAAGCCCTTCCAGCGCGTAACCGCCAACGCGGATACAAACGCCAAACAGGACGGCGAATGACAGTATGCCCCCTCCTAGAGCATAGGACCCCCGGCTTAAAGGGGAAGCGGGCATGAAACTGAGCCAACAACCGAGGGGCATAAATGTTGGAAACCGGTTCCCACGAGTCCTCCGACCTAGGGTAACCCTTCCAGGATACCAAATACTCCAACCTACCACGGTAGTGGCGGGAGTCACGTAAAGTAGAGACCTCATATTCCCTAGAGGAATCCACCTGAGGAAAAGGCTGGTCGGGAACAGCTCTCTGGTGGACGTCCGGAATGAAAGGTTTGAGAAGAGAGGCATGGAAGACAGGATGAATGCGGCAGAGGTAAGGAGGTAGTTTAAGTCGAAAGGTAACAGGATTTATTTGGGAAAGAATGGGAAAAGGACCCAAAAAGCGAGGAGAGAGTTTAGAAGGGTGAACCCATCGCGGCAAGAACCTGGTGGACAACCAGACCTTGTCCCCTTCCTTCCATTCAGGGCAAGGCCTACGATGTTTGTCCGCTTGGGTTTTGTTGTATTGACGACTCTTCTCCAAACACCTTCTGGCAGTGACGTGTGCATCAGAAATAGACTGCAGTACCTCTTCAGCCGTCGGGGAATTGGTGGGCGACGGAATGTAGGGAAGAAGAGATCTTGGGTGTACCCCATAGGTGCAAAAGAAAGGAGAGAGTCCAATGGCTGTATGAAATTAGTTATTATAAGTAAACTCTGCCGTAGGAAGCAAAGAAACCCAATTGTCCTGAAGACGATTGCTGTAGCATCTAAGGTACTGTTCCAATGTGGCGTTAAGGCGCTCAGTTTGACCGTTGGTCTGAGGGTGGAAGCCAGACGACAGAGCACGTTCCATACCAAGGCGAGAACAAAGAGCCTTCCAAAACTTCGAAACGAATTGGCTGCCACGATCCGAGATGATCTTGTCAGGGAGACCATGAAGACGGAAGATATCCTGGGCGAAAACCTCAGCCATTTCGGTAGCAGTAGGAAGACCAGGCAATGGGGAAAAATGAGCCAGTTTGGTCATGGTGTCAACTGTAACCATAATACAGGAGCAGGAGTTGGAAACAGGAAGTTCTACAATGAAATCCGTAGAAAGCAAACCCCAAGGGCGAGAGGGTACCTCAGGTTGGGTGAGAAGACCCAAGGGCTTGCCGGTAATGGACTTAGTCATGGCACAAACCGGGCAACTGAGTGTGTATTCCTCCACATCCTTTTTGAGTTCCGGCCAAAAAAAAGAACGAGTGATAGATTCTGTGGTATTTAGCTTCCCACGATGACCTGCAGTGAGTGAATCATGACACCAATTTATGATCTTCAGACGTAGTGGACCGGAAGGTATGTATAAACGATGGTTGAGTAATAGCAAACCCTCTTTGTTGGTGTCGGAAGTCTCTCCTCTGAGTAGCGGAACAGTACCTTCCGAAGCAACACCAGCTCGAACCTCTTCCAAAAAGGTATTAGCAACTGTTAAGATCCTATTCCTGTGGAACATCGGCTCTGGGGTCTGTCTTTTCTCCTCACATTTTGGGACCCTTCCGAGAGAGAGCATCCGCAAGAGTATTGTTGGTACCAGGCAGATCATATTGGGCAAAGAAATATGCCCAGCGAGCCTGCCTGGAGTTGACACACTCCATATTCTGAAGGACCTTAAGATTCTTATGGTCCGTTCTGATGATAACGGTCTGCCTTGCTCCCATCAATAGAGGTCGCCAGGTCTCACATGCGTGTTTTATAGCCAGCAATTCTTTTTCCAGTAAGGAGTAGTTGAGTTGGCTGGGAGTCAACGTCTTGGAAAGGTAACAAATGGGGTGCTCTCGTTCCTCGAACACTTGTAGCAGAACAGCTCCAATGGCCATGGCCGAGGCGTCTGTTTCGACGATGAACTGTCTATTCTGGTCAGGATGGCGCAAAATGGGAGCAGTACAAAAGAGATTCTTGAGATTGTGAAAACTCTGTTCTGCTTCGGAAGTCCAGCTAAAGGGCTTGTTGGCTTTGAGTAAAGAAGTAATAGGAAGAACTGCTTTAGAGAAGTTTGGGATGAATGAGCGATAGAAATTAGAGAGCCCAAGAAACCTTTGGACCTCTTTGATCGAAGTCGGAGAAGGCCAGTCCAGAATAGCTGATACTTTGCTGGGATCCATGGCGATACCTCTTTCAGAAAGATGATACCCTAGATAGGGCACTGAGGTAGCAGCAAAAACACACTTCTCTGGTTTGACAAGAAGTTGGTTGTTTTTAAGTCTTTCCAGAACTTTTTGGACATGGGTTTTGTGATCCTCTAGGGTGCTGGAATATATAAGGATGTCGTCCAGGTATATGATCATGGAGACAGACAATAAGTCTGAAAACATCCGATCCATAAACCGTTGAAATACAGCAGGAGCATTCACCAAACCAAAGGGCATTACTCGGTACTCAAATAAACCGAAAGGAGTGCGAAAAGCGGTCTTCCATTCATCTCCTTTGGCGATGCGTAACAAATGGTAGGCATTTCTGAGGTCTAATTTGGTGAACCAACATGCACCTTGAACAGCTTCAATGATCTCATGTATTAATGGCATAGGATACAGCGCAGCCGAAGGGTAAGGCAGAGAAGGCGGGCGTGGAGAAGAGCGCACCGTAGAGCTGAGAGGCGAGACGAGGGAAGGAAGAGAGAGAGAGAGATAGTCCGGAGAAGGCGGACCGAAAGTACAGTTAGTGATCGAGGTGGTCAAGGCTGGAAAACTAGCGTGTAAACCCAAAGGAGCGAGCTAGCGCAGTGAAGGGGGTTGCAACGCCGCGATCGCTGGGAGAGGAGGAAAGAAATACTACCAGCGACGCCATGTTGGAAAACCACTAAACCATAGGGTGAGTAACAGAGAAATCACGTAGCGGAACCTCCGCACGCCCTTCCAGCACGTAACCGCCAACGCGGATACAAACGCCAAACAGGATGGCGAATGACAATACCCTGTTCCAGATAAAGTGAAATGTGGTAAAAGATAAGTAAATGAAACAGAAATGCAACAGAGTTCAACGGCAAATTCCGCAAAGAAAAGAAGCTAAAGTTTCATCAATTGCCGCAAACATAGAACAACCCATTAGGGAATGTAAACCAGGGACGTCGGCAAAGACTCAACAGAAAAACCGAAAAATGCACTCAGATACAGAACTTGCTGTCCATTCAGATTTGCAAACGAAAGTGGGGTAAATTGCTATGCAAATGTAGCAATGAATATTCTATTTCAATTGTCACCAATTGTTAACAATATTTACTTGCAGAGTACAGACCAATTGTGTTTGCAAATGTTAGTGCTGCATAGAAATGCAACAAGCAATCCTGACAACACATAGGGTTTGTGGAGTAAGGGGACAATTGGACGACTGTGCTGGAATGGTGAGATTCACTATGAACTCACAAGAAGATCCACAAGAATTTCTAATGTACATACTATTAGTATTGGAAAACAAAAGCATACCTGTAAATGAAATCTTCCGAATTTCGTACATATGGAAACATACATGCATTCTCTGTATCAAAGTGATACAGGAAGAAATCCCAAATGAGCGATTTGTGTTTGTTTCCATACCAAATTGTGAGAGCATTCCATTTCAGCAACTTGTACAAAATGCAAACCATGGCAGATTATGTAGTATTTGCAATTCAGACAAATCGCTCCACCTTACTGATACAATCACATAGTGCCTACATAATACTCATGCTTCTACGTTATAATACAGATGGCACCAAAAACAACTGCAAACTGACTGGATTCACACAGGCTCAAGTGTCACTTGGAAAGAAAACCTTTACAACAGTAGGAATAATCTACCATGTAGGAGCTACAACCAATGCAGGTCACTACATTGCATACATTAAAAAGAATTCTGGATGGTTCGAATGTAATGATAGCACCATTACTCTAAAGCAGAGATTGCCAGCTAACCTAACAAATGCGTATTTAATGTTCTTAAAGCCAAAATCTACGAAATAAGGTGTACTTCAAGATTGTCAACAAATTATGTGAAAGACTACAAACAGAATACGCCCACAGGTATCCAACTACCCAACAGGATAGAAGAATGACACAAATAAATGATCATCACAGATAGTTGGAAACAAATGCACAGGTAGAATACGCCTACAGGTATCCAACTGTTAAAAATGGGCAGGAAGGAAACAAACATAACATTGATCAGAAAGATGAAGGAAACACTCAAAGGAAACAAGGAAGTACTTAGTACCATAGGAAACTAAGGTTTATTTTTAATCCGACAAGGATTTTCTTTCCCCAGACCCAAGGATTAGAAAACCAAACACAGAAACTGAGCGCAATGCACAGTACACTGGTTTGTAAACTAAATACGAGGGTAAAAAATAAATTAAAAAAAAAAAGGGTTAACTGTCTATTATGCAATGTAGTAAATTTTCTAAAAATGCAAACACTAACACACCTTTTTCTTTCATCACAGAAATGGAAAAAGTGATACTTCCGCCAAGTACGATAGCCACTTAAAAAACGTATGTGGATTCTGAACTAAGTAAGGAGTAAGTATATTGGCAATCATTTTCTACACATGGGAATCTACACGTCTAATCTATGGTACTAATATGCTGCAGTGCCTGTAGGCTGGCCCTTGCATCTTCGGTGAGTAGCCTACCACCTACGCCTTACAACCAAGGTACAAGGAGTATAGTTCCTATCCACAACCATCGCTGCATATCAAAACCATGGTCATTGTAAATTAGCTACTTATAAATGTACTTTTCGGACCATCGTCTGCAGCCATGAAGCTAAGGCACTAGGGCGTCAACACAACTAGCGCCTTACACATCACCCATATTGACTTGTAACTTCACTGCTTATGACTAAAGTCTTGGGTGCATGGGCTTTGGCCATGCACCCAAGAATGCAGGGTCTCCAAAAACACCTCAGTGATGTGTGGTAGTGGCGTTTTTTTCTATAGGTGCGATATCCTTCAGTGCTTCTGGCCAGAGGCTTCACTCCTAGCTGTATGTCCATAGATCTTACATGGGATGGGTGTGCAGTGGCTTCCACGTCGAGTACTTCTAACTTTGTTCTTGGGTGGATGGTCTTTGGCCATGCACCCAAGACTGGACGTACTCCCCACTACTTGCCAATCGAAACGCAATACTATGGGTGTATGCATGGGTGGCACATGCTACGGTGGTTGTGGCCTGGGCCTAGAGTTTTGGAAGTAAGGCCTTTGGCCGACGGCCATGAATCCAAGACTCTAGGCCCTGGCCACAACCACCGTAGCATGTGCCACCCATAGCGACGTACTGATGAATTCAATAACCTTACGAAAAAGTATAGCCTTTGGCCATGCACCCAAGAGTGCAGGGTCTCCCCACAACCACCTCAGTGATGTGTGGTAGTGGGGGTTATTCTATAGGTGCGTAATCCTTCAGTGCTTCTGCCCAGAGGCTTCACTGCTAGCTGTAGGTCTGTAGATTTTACATGGGATGGGTGTGCGTCTAGTACTTGTCACTTTGTTCTTGGGTGCTTGGCCTTCGGCCATGTATCCAAGGCTGCACGCACTCCCCACAACTTGACAATCAAACCGTAACACTACGGGTGTATGCATGGGTGGCACATGCGGCTGTGGTTGTGGCCAGGGCCTACAATCTTGGAAGTAAGGCCTTCGGCCAACGGCAATGCATCCAAGACTCTAGGCACTGGCCACAACCACTGTAGCATTTGACACCCATGGCGGCATACTAATGAATATAATAGCCATTGGAAAAAAAAATGCATTCACGGCATTTTGTCAATTTCAATGTTGCCTACCAATACGCGTGTGCTTTCAACAGTTACAAGTTTCCTGTCCACTGCATGGACTGAAGTGATATCGTTATTACACCCTAAATGTACTGTGCGTACAAGGTGTCCATAGAAATTACATCATGAAGACCGACCCCCAGAACAAATGCATTGATCACCCATGTCTTACTGTCTGAACCTTTTCCAATGCTCTGTGACACAGCAAAAGTATTTCATGAATAGAGCATGTGTTCGCTGGTTGTTGCTCTGCTTTCGGCGGATCCAAGATGTCGGGCACATCCAAACAATCTGACGCAGAACACGTCTCGCAGCAGCCAATGGGCAGAGACGTTGCATGTCCGCGGTCAGGACACTAGCCCCTTAGCCAATCGGTATCTTGTTCGTCAACCGAACAGGGAAGTGTGACCGCGGAGCGGACCTAGATATCACTAATTTTTCAGACCTACTTTTTGATAATTATAAAGAAAAATACTGCACGGATGGTCACCAAATTTACAAAAGCATGCTTTCTGGACCAAGCACCTGTACCTGCCGCAGATTGTCAAAATCCGTCCAGCGGTTTGACCTGTAGCCGTGCCCAAAGTTTTCCCCATTCAGACTATGGGGGGGGAAAAAAAAGGACGTTTGGGACCCCCCTATAACTTTTGCCCCCCTGCACCAAACATCTCCAAACTTTGCAAACAAATTCAGAGTGGCCCATATACTTTTTTTGCAAAGCTTGGTGAGGATTCGTCCAGGGGGAGCAAAGTTATAAGCCGCCTAAAAAGTGCTTTTCCTACGGAAACAGCAGCTTAACCATAACTACACGACCACTACTGTAGCTGTGAAATATATATATATATATATATATATATATACATACATATATACATATATATACACATATATATACACACACACACACGCACACACACACACACGTACACGTGTGAATGGAGGGTTGTAATACTAAAAAAATAAAAAAATGTTTTAATAAAACCACAAAACATGCCCCAAAAATTCCCAGCACTCCAGACCAAAACACCTTCTTACAAAAATACATCATCCCCCGTATAAGAGCCTCGAGAGCGCCCGTTGGCTTCAGTTCCGTTTTTCCGTTAGCTTCGGATCGAGTGAAACGGCGCTTCAGTATTTTGTGAGAAAAAGCGATGTAGTCGTAGTCTTCGAACCCTTCCACACAGAAGACAGGCTTTAAAAAATGCCTAAAATGTGGAATGAAAATGTCCCCGACGGATCCACACAAGAACTGTATGGTGCCTCGGTCCTGACCACCGTACGGAAGACTGGTTCGTGCCAGTTAATCACCCACAAAGCCTTAAGAGCGTAGAGGTAAACTGGCGATGGGGGAGGGTGTTTAAAAGTCCACTTTAAAAAAGAGACTTGGACGAGTCTTCAAAGCGATGCATAAAATCGAAGGCAGAGGGAAATAAAATGGCGTCGAAAGATCATACGCCATCGAAGTCGACAAAAACTTCGAAGCTCCACGAGTCGACAACTCCCTCGGTTTCCACGGCTTCCTCGACGATTACATCGAGGTCGTCAAAAGGTCCTTCGACGATGTCGAAGGGAGTGATTAAAACTTTGATACCATCGACACTTTCGTTGACGCCCAAGCATTTAATAAAGGAAAAACCTGTAATGCCTGAAAAGGTTTTTCATCCCGAGAGTCGACATGATTTTTTCAGGACCATGTCATCCATCTATGAGGGAGATTCATCAGAAGAGGAGGTAGTAACCTCTGCTGGTATTAAATTTGGTACAAGATCTCTCCCAGAGGAATTAATTAATCCTCAATCAAGAATTCAAGATCTGCAAGAATGTTTGCAAACAGTAAGTGGCTTGGATACTTCTCCAGAGTATGAATTTAACAAACCAGACCCATCAGAATAGGTTGATACGAGTTATAGAAGACTCATGAGCAGAGTTACAGAATTTACGGGGTGGGGTAGGAGTTCACCAGTCAGTCATGATGACATGACGGATATATTATCTGGAACACCCCAACAAGACCCCATTCTACCATTTCATATTGCCTTACAAAGAAGGGTTATTTCTGCATGGGAACATCCTGAAGCCATAGGGGCAGTAAATAGAAAGTTTGTGGCAAAATATAGAGCTTGTACATCTGATCCGGAATACCTCAGCAAACATCCAACTCTGGAAAGTTTAGTAGTACAGGTAGCCACTTCCACAAAGAATGTGGCATACCCTATAATCCCTCCAGATAGGGACGATAAAAAGGTGGATGCATGGTCTAGGAAAATCTTCACATCTGGCAGTATGGCTCTGAAGTCTACTAATGTAACCTGTACCTTGGCAAGGTTCACATATACCATGTGGGACTGCATGTCGGCAGCAGCTGAACACATCCCAGAAGGTGAAGAACGTGATGGCTTTCTAGCTATTATAAGGGATGGAAAGGAGGCTTCGAGAGAATGCCTTCAATCAGGATTGGACACAGCTGACAGTATCAGCCGGTCCATGGCGACTAGCACAGTGCTACGTAGATTTGCGTGGCTAAGAAAGTCTGGGTTTGCTCCTAATGTGCAATCCAGACTTCTTAATATGCCCTTTGATGGCTCGAGGTTGTTCGGTAGCAAGGCAGATGAAAGTTAAGAGAAGCTACAGCGCTCCAAAGCGGCGGAAAATTCTCTCAGTGCCGCTATAAAACAACCTCAGCAACGCCCCTACACAGGCTCATCTTCCTGGAGGGGTCGCCCTTTTCAGCATTATTCCTCAATTGGAAGAGGGCAGGCCAAGCAGGGGTCAAAGAAAATTTCCTCGGGGACGAGGAAAAGGTGCTAGAAATCCCCAGCAACGGCATCTGTACCAGCAGCCGCTGCTGCAGCAAAACCACTTTGAGGTTTTGACCCACAAGACCCCAGTGGGAGGCAGAATCTCACAGCATCTAGAAGAATGGCAGGGCATTACTTCAGATGCTTGGGCACTGGAAACAGTATCCCAAGGTTACTGCCTTCCTTTTCTTAAGAAACCGCAGAATCATCCACCGGAATACAACTCTGCCAAACATCCGGATCCGCTCCTGTTGCAGGAAGTTTTAACCCTGCTACAGAAAGGTGCAATAGACCATGTACCTGTAGCGGAGAGGAACAAGGGTTGGTATTCCCCATACTTCCTTATTCCAAAGAAAGACGGAGGACTGAGACCCATCTTGGATATAAGAAACTTGAATAAGTTCCTAAGGAAGGACAAATTCAAGATGGTCACAATTTCTCAGATTTCAGGCTCTCCAACTCCAGGACTGGTTAGTATCATTGGACCTTCAGGATGCTTACTTTCATGTGCCAATCCATCTCAAGCACAGAAAGTACCTGAGGTTTGCGATTGGCAATTCTCACTATCAGTTTCGAGTTCTGCCATTCGGGTTGACCTCCGCCCCAAGAGTTTTCACCAAGTTGATGGCGGTGGCGACAGCGAGTCTCAGGAGAGGGGGGATTCATGCCTACCCCTATCTGGACGATTGGATGATCAGCGCACGTTCTCCAGAACAAGCCCTGGATCACCTGTCAAAGACTTGTCACTTCCTTCACAAACTACGTTTTTCTCTGAATTTAAAAAAGTCAAACATGATACCATCACAGAAGCTCCAGTTTATAGGAGCAGTCCTGGATACCCGTTCGGGCAAAGCCTCGCCTCCCGAAGAGAGCTGACCACATTCTGCAGATGGTAACAAAATTCCAGAATGCCCAGCATCTTCCGGCCTTCGATTGTCTCAGGTTACTCGGTCTGATGGCATCCTGCATTTTTCTGGTGCCAGAAGCCAGATTGAGAAGGAGATCTCTTCAATGGGCTCTCAGAACTCAATGGTGCCAATTCTCAGGGGAAATGTCAGATCTACTGCAGGTCCCAGCCCAAGTAGCACAGGATCTACAATGGTGGGCTTGCAGACATATCCTCAGAGGAGAATCTTTTTGGCAGCAATGGCCAGAGATAACAGTAGTGACGGACGCCTCACTTACGGGGTGGGGAGTCCATATCAACGATCTGACAATCAGCGGACGTTGGTCTCCATCGGAGTCCAAACTACAGATCAATCTTTTGGAGTTGAGGGCAATCAGACTAGCACTGAAGGCCTTCCTGCCCTCTGTACGGGGAAAGAATGTTCTGATAATGATGGACAAAACAGTGGCCATGTACTACCTCAACAAGAGAGGAGGAGTGGGGTCACTACCATTGTGCAGAGAGCCGATGCAACTCTGGTTCTGGGCAACACAAGAAGGGATCTTTCTATCGGCAATTCATCTAGCTGGAGAGCAAAACACAACAGCAGACGCTCTGAGCAGGCAGAGCACAGTCTCTCACGAGTGGGAGATAGCTCAGGAAGTCATTCAAGAGATCTTCGCCCTTTGGGGAACCCCTCAAGTGGATCTGTTCGCGACCGGGCCCAACCGGAAGTGCGAACTGTACTGCTCAAGGGAATTCCCTCAGAGAGGCGCTCTAGGAGACGCGTTCGTGGTGGAATGGGAGTTTCCACTTCTGTATGCGTTTCCTCCAATCCCTGGGATCCCTCAAGTAATCAGGAGGTTGAGGAAGTTCGGAAAACCATGATCCTAATTGCCCCGTTTTGGGCCAGGAGAACGTGGTACCCGGACCTTCTCGACATGTCCATCTGCCCTCCAATACGTCTTCCAAGAAGAGAGGGTCCTTCTCTCGCGACAGGAAGGTCATGTTCTCCATCCAGAGGTCAACACAATCAACCTTCACGCATGGCTTCTGAAAGGCTGAGATACAAGGATTGGGATCTTCCGGATGATGTGATAGAGATTTTGCTTTCGGCTAGAAGGCCAGTAACCAAGTCTCTATCGGTGTCGTTGGAACAAGTTCAGTAGCTGGCGCAGAGAAAAGAATGTGGAACCATTTCAATGCAAAATCCCCACAATTTTATCTTTTCTGTTACATTTAGCCAATCTGGGGCTCGAGGTTGGGACGATAAAGGGATACTTAGCAGCGCTATCCATCTTTAAGCGCTCTTCCGAAGAAGAATCCTACTTTAAAATATCCTTGATAATTCAATTCCTAAAAGGTTTAAATAATGTTTTTCCCCCAATACCTTTCCAGGTTCCGGTGTGGGATCTAAACTTGGTTCTAAAATTTCTCACATGTGTTCCATTTAAGCCTTTACATTCTTGTCCACTAAGGATCCTTACGTTGAAAACAATACTCCTTGTAGCATTGACATCAGCCCGCAGGGTAAGTGAGTTGCAGGCGCTTTCGAGCGTTCCTCCTCACACCATCTTAGTTCTTAGGGTTAAACCTTTTTTGCCAAAGATTGTTTCGGATTTTTATCTGTCAAAGAAAATAACTACCTACGTTTTACCCTCCTCCTCATGCAAGCAAGGAAGGAGCGACTTCATAGACTAGATCCCAGGAGAGCTCTTAGTTTTTACATCTCAAGATTAGCAAAAATGTGTCAGTGTGATCAGCTTTTCGTGGGATACACTGGACGTAAACTGTGCCTTCCGGTAACTAAACAAACATTATCCAGATGGATCATTTTAGCCATAGCAGAATGTTACAGATTGGCGGGGAAAGAACCACCTGATGGAATAAGAGCTCATTCGACCAGGGGCATGGCAACTTCAACAGCACTAAAAAGGGGTGTCCCTGTGCAAGATTTGTGCAGCAGCCACATGGTCATCTATGCACACCTTTATAAAACATTATGCATTGGACTCGACTTCTTCTCAAGGAGGTCTGTTTGCGAAATCTGTACTACATTCTGTACACGATTAAAAAAAAAAAAAAGATACTGTACTCCCACCTCCAATACAAAACTGCTTTGGGAGTCTAAGATGAGGAATACGTGAGAGGGGACAATCCATTCGAAGAACAAGTTACTTACCAACTGTAACGTTCTTTCGATTGGATGTTCCTCCCATGTATTCCTCATCGACCCTCCCATCCTAACCCCACAGTACAGTTTACGTGAATTACACTCTAAACTCTTTTAGGGCTTGGGTCAAAAGAGGCATGTCATTGACTATCAAAATCCATGGACGATAATATACCAAAAAACAGAACTGAAGCCAAGGGCGTGCTCGAGGCTCTTATACGGGGGAGGACGTTGGTGCTCGACGGATGCCGCCGAGGGACATCGACGCGGCCTCGAGTGGAGCGCCCCCTGCTGGAGAGAGAAAAAACATTTGAGGCGAAACCTAAAGGTAAGGATATATCTAAGATGATGAATGTGTGGGAAGAACACCCAATCGAAAGAACATTACAGTTGGTAAGTAACTTGTTCATCTAGCATAGTTCAGTATCTAGCACAATACTAAGGCATACTTGGAATAATTTCCCTTTAAAAATTACACTAAAACAGCATTTACCTATAAAGTGCATTTCAATTAAAAATATTTTCCTTTTTATGCAAAATGCATCTGTTCACTGCAGCAGACATGGTCCCATGATGCAACTTATGCATTCTAGTGGAGACAAAATGTCCATGTATTTATGTTTTGCATGTTTTTCCATCAACATTCAACCTGTCCATGTGATCAATAATATCTCGCTTAAATGAGAGTGAACGCAAAGGACAGACAGCATAACAACCACAAAAATTTGTAAAGTGCAAGTGCTTCAGGTTTTCAAATTTCAACCTTATATTGGATAATAAAGTGCTAGTGCAACAAATGTGGTCTTCACTGTCCGTTGATATTAACCACTAACTCATTAAAAAGACAACACCAATAGGATGAAAGAATGCCATCCATGTTCCTCATGTCTCATACAGATTAATAGACATAGAACAAATCTATTGGAGAAATACAAACATCTATGGATCAATGTTGAGTCCATTTGGTCTTAGAGTATCAAATTTACAAATTAGAGACGCCTCTAATTGTCTGAGTTGGTTCTCTGTTCCCCAATCTCTTGTGTTGTGGGACATGAGCAAGACCTAAAAATGACATTTCCCCTCACATTACAACCATGTTTCTCTATAAAGTGTCCTGTTAAAGGGTTGATCACATCTCCATTCTTCATGGCTCTATACTGTTGAAGGATCCTTAGCTTGAGCATTCCTATAGTCGATCAAATATAGTGAAGAACACAGGTACAGGTAATAGCATATGCTGTGAATTTTGCCATGCATGTCATTTTGTGTTTGTATCTCCATCTTAAACCATTAGAGCTGGCAAACAGGGTTTTAGATACAAAATTGCACATTTTACAAATCGCGCATTATGAAAACCTGGCAGGTCTCGTTTCATAAAGTGGCCTGACTTTGTGGCTTCCGTAACTACCATACTTGGTGATAGTATACTCTTTAAAGTGGGCGCTTTGCGGTATGTCAAATTAGGGACTTCATCTAACACCCTTTTAAAATCAGAATCTGTCAGGAGCACATTCCAATATTTCTTCATGATTAATTTAACATTATTGGCTTGATGGTTATACCCAGTTATGAATCTTATTTTCTCCTTTTTCTTGCTGGTATGTGCCCTAAACGGTTGCGATCTTTTGTTGACTTCTGCTTTATTAAAGCAGCCTGTGACTACATTCTTGTTATAACCTCATGTGACAAATCTCTTACCAATCTGCTTTGCTTCTGCCCGATTGTCTAGGTCTTTACTACATGCTCTTTTTGCTCTCAGAAACCCTCCATAGGGAATCAAGTTTTTCAATGGAATAGGGTGACGGCTCATAGCATGCAGAGTAGAATACGAGCTGGTTTCTTTCCTAAATAACGTAGATGTTAGACTATTATTCTCCACACTGAACAGCCCATCCAGAAATACCAATTATTTTCTACTGTGTACACATTAGTTCCAAATTTAGATTAACATTGAGAGTGTGGACATTGTTGTGTAGCTTGGTCTCGGTGCCGTCCCATATGATGAAAAGGTAATCTATAAACGGTACCAGACAACTTTGTGTTTAGTGAACTCTTCCATCTCCTCTCTCCAAGCTATCTGCGTCTGCCATCAGCCCATATAGAGATTGGCATATGTTGGGGCCATACATGACCCCATGGCCGTTCCCTGGGTTTCTTTGTAAATGGAGGTTCCATGTAAGAAGTAATTGTGCTCCAAACAAAACTGAAGCATTTCCAATAGCATTTTGTTGTGCTGTCAATGACTTATGGATCTAAATTCTAAATAGAATTTACACGCTTCAATCCCCGCTCCATGTATAATAGAAGTATATAACAAGACAACATCAAGGGAAACCAGGATGTATTCTGGTTCCCATTTGACATTGTCTACTTTTGTAACCAGATCAGAAGTGTCTCGTATATGTGAGCTAAGGCTGATGACAAACGGTTGTAGAAAATGATCCAAACATTTAGAAGCATTTTCAAGAAGACTCCCCATAGAGGAGACTATCGGGCGACCAGGTGGGTCAGTCAGACTCTTGTGGATCTTGGAGTTAAAGAAAATAAGTGGCGTGACTGGAAAAGGATTTTTTGGAAACCAATATTCTTCATCACTGATCAGTTCCATGTCACAACATTCGCGTAACATTGGATAATATAATGTTTTTATTATAGACGCAGCTAGCTTTGAGAGAGGAGATGGAAGAGTTCACTAAACACAAAGTTGTCTCGTACCGTTTCATAGATAACCTTTTCATCATATGGGACGTCACACTGATACACAGCTACACAACTATGTCCACACTCTCAATGTTAACAATCTAAATTTGGAACCAACATGTGTGCACAGTAGAAAGGAATTGGTACTTCTGGATGGGCTGGTCAGTGTGGAGAATAATAGTCTAACATCTAAGTTATTTAGGAAAGAAACAAGCTTGTATTCTACTCTGCATACTATGAGCCATCACCCTATTCCATTGAAAAACTTGATTCCCTATGGAGAGTTTCTGAGAGCAAAAAGAGCATGTAGTAAAGACCTCGACAATCGGGCAGAAGCCAAGCAGATTGGTAAGAGATTTGTCACAAGAGGTTATAACAAGAGTGTAGTCACAGACTGCTTTAATAAAGCAGAAGTCAACAAAAGAGATTGGGGAACAGAGAACAAACTCCGTCAAGGAGATGAGGTCCATCCATGTTATAGAAAGGCGCACTTGCGCTATTAAACACACGATTGTGGATTCTGAATATGATGTTTTTTAATTAAAGAAATGCAGCATTGAGCGAATAACTAATTTCCCTAAATCTCTCGTATCACGCTGGCATCTAATTTATGGCCTGCGCACTGTGTTCATAGTCAACACACTGACTAACTAGTGTTCTACAATGCGGCATAACATGATCACCTGATCGGATATGATGAGAAGGGGGCGGAGCTGCTCGCTCAACCCGCTTTCCTTTTATTTTAAATTTAATGTGTTTTCACGAATGTGGAGTTTGATCAGCCTGAGGAAGCTTAGTATATCCAGGCGGAACGCATGGTGATATTCCACCCTGGGGGGTGAGTGTTGTTTAACCTGTATGCCAGGGGGAGGGTTTTGACTTATATCTACCATATATTGCGTATTTGCAATGTTGTTTTTTTGTTTTTATGATGAATAAAAACTTATTTTTGTAAGAAGGTGTTTTGGTCTGGAGTGCTGGGAATTTTGGTGGCATGTTTTGCGGGTTTTTTTATGTAGTGTTACAACCCTCCATACGCATGTGTTTTTCTATATATTAAGGAATTTAGCCATAGTTTCCTTTCCTAGCACCAGCGACGAGTTAGGCAGAGCACTATTTTGGCTACCTTGTTTTTTTATTATATATATTAGGGTGTGCGCTTTAAAGTGCCACCTAACATCTGAATGGTACAGCTTTCTAAGGGAGGGGGTATATTTGGTTTATAATTCATCAAAATATGTAGATAGGGACTCAAACTTGCTTAAATATAAAGATCCTGGCCACATGAGTCCAGTACCATCTCTCTCTGCAAAAATGTTTCAATAATTGATACCACGGAGTAGATGAAGGTGGCACATTGACCTAGCAGGCTCCAACAACGCCCGAGCAGGACAGAGCTAATCCTTTTACCTTACACTCAGGGTTCATTCTCTTCCATTTTGTAAAGAGGGGTACAAAAGCCTACACATTCTAGCTTTCAATCTTACAAAGACTACTTCCGAAAAAAAAAGTGATTTTTGAAAGAGTTAGAAACGTTTGCATTTTGTCTGCAGTTTTGAATTTTACTTTTGGATAGGCATTTATATCGCTAGGTCTCCTAGGTATTTAAATACATGGATGACTATGTCATTATGTGCAACCAACTTGACGCAGCCCATAATTCACCACCAGACAGGAATTGTGTCACCTATAAACCTTGCCCTATAAACATTAATGTACCTTAGCCTGAAACACAGGGCTGCTATTTCTTAATGGAAGGGTCCCCCTCCAACGTAGATTACATATAAAACAATTACATTTTTGGGATAGAAATGGTCCTCCTACCCATGTACTCTCAAAAGATAAGTTCTGCACCCCTGCGGCAGAGTGTGCATTTTTCCATTCTTATTCACAAAACCACTTATCTGTAGCGTGGAAGAAAAATGCACATATATGCAGATACATGTCGAAAGAAATATTGGAAAAAATAATTGTAAGTAAATTAACAAGTGGAAGTTTCATATGGATTTAACAAATGAGTGCAAATTGAGGCCAGTTAAAACAATTACAATTAGGTCGAAATTCCAAATGACTAAATTACTAATGTTAGCAGGGTCCAGGTGGTTTCCTTATATTTGTGCATAGGCTTGCAGTAGCGTCAAACATATTTTTTTTAAGTACTTAAGGGGAGCAAGGCAGAAAACCCAGGGTATTGTCAAATTATACTAAAATCTTACCATTTCGTACCAAATCACATCCATCAACATATTGACTTTGAACTTCAATGTGCTAAAATTGGGAATGTCGCCATTGACAGTCATGGTGATGCTCACACGAGAGTGATCAGAGTCTGCAGGGCAGAATATTACGGCAGGACGGGACATGCAGAATGACAGCAGTGGTGAGAAAATGTTTGGGGCATGTGTGGAAATATCACCAGAATATACAACCTATGTTAGATCCAACACTTTATTCATTACATTAGGAAGCGTGCATACAACCATTGGGTCTAGCCGAAGCAATCTAGAAACAGAGACTACTACAAAAATCCTTAGAAGGGGTTTCCTCAAAATGTCAATAGGTGGTCCATGTAATTAATTAATGCACCTGGTGCACTTCAAGTTGCAGTCACCGCAGTACCGTACACCACAGGTCTCTTGAACTTGTCTCATTGTTGTAATGCCCAGCCCTCTACTAGCAGAAAGTACTTCACCCCCTGCCACCCCCATTCTTTAAGGTTCAGATACATTTTGGGTTGTCACTGGACTTCTGTTACCTTTTAAAACAGTCTTACAAGAAACTCCTTACCCCTTCTTTAAGGTACAGTTCAGCCTTTGGATACAGCCCCCCCCCCACCACCAGGCACTCGAACAAGTAGTCGCACTCAGTTAACATGCAATTCAATATATATGTTCAACAATTTTGTACTTGAAGTTGCCTGTTCAGGTTTTTCATAAGTAAATATCAAAAAGGTTTAGGGCTTGTCATCTTGTTGGGCAGGTCTGCATGCACATCTCATCCCCATGCAAATATTATGAATATTAATAATCTTCTGATAAATGAGTTTTTGTCATGAATAGATGCCATCTTTTCCGTGTCCCAATTCGCTGCCTCACCCCGCCCGCCCCTCCCCTCCTGCTTTAAATGGAGGGGGAGAGGGCCGAGAGGCGAAGCCGAGCAGGGAAGGCCGTAAGGAAAGGTCTCCGGTGCTCTTTGCAGCTCCGCTGCGAGCACGAACCATCCTCGACCAGCTGTGTGCCCGATCAGCTGATTTGATCCACTTCGGAGCAGCCGCGTGTTGCATTCCGCCCACGCTGCAGGCCGCGTGCACCGAAGCCCCAGACAAGATGGCCCCCGTCTCCATGGAAGCACAATCAACAAAATGTGCTCCTGAAATCACTGCCGCGGGCCCGTGTCCCGATTCGCTGCCTCACCCCGCCCGCCCCTCCCCTCCTGCTTTAAATGGAGGGGGAGAGGGCCGAGAGGCGAAGCCGAGCAGGGAAGGCCGTAAGGAAAGGTCTCCGGTGCTCTTTGCAGCTCCGCTGCGAGCACGAAGCATCCTCGACCAGCTGTGTGCCCGATCAGCTGATTTGATCCACTTCGGAGCAGCCGCGTGTTGCATTCCGCCCACGCTGCAGGCCGCGTGCACCGAAGCCCCAGACAAGATGGCCCCCGTCTCCATGGAAGCACAATCAACAAAATGTGCTCCTGAAATCACTGCCGCGGGCCCGTGTCCCGATTCGCTGCCTCACCCCGCCCGCCCCTCCCCTCCTGCTTTAAATGGAGGGGGAGAGGGCCGAGAGGCGAAGCCGAGAAGGGAAGGCCGTAAGGAAAGGCCTCCGGTGCTCTTTGCAGCTCTTCGCTGATCGAAGTCTGCCGTTTGCCGCGGACACCTGCTGGAACCACAAGGTAAGCAGTCCCGC
Source organism: Ambystoma mexicanum (assembly GCF_040938575.1). NCBI lineage: Eukaryota > Metazoa > Chordata > Amphibia > Caudata > Ambystomatidae > Ambystoma > Ambystoma mexicanum. Next base: position 649,040,037 of record NC_090923.1, read on the forward strand.
ACTCCGGAACTACCCCACACACTCGCAAAAAGGCGAGACCGTCTACGCACACGTACTCTACCTAGCGTATTGGTCACTCTGCCCATCCCCACAAGTGCACGCAATGCACGACTTCAGTCGAGAACCTTAGCTACAACTAACCGAAAGGCCACCTCCCCAGTACTGCATCTATACCATAAACTAAGCCACACATCGAAGCTGAGCCCACTTATCAAGCACCACCGTGAGCCATTTGCATTGGCTACAATGTCTAAGACTCTTGTTAATGTGTCACTCACACGTATGAATGAAATTACCGCTATTTGCAATTCTTCTACCACTGCCTTGCTACCTAATGATGCAAATGCCACTTTATCGGTGTCTATGACCCCAGAAAACATGCCCCCCACCGGTTTGAATGAAATTACAGCTATTTGCAATTCTTCTACCACTGCCTTGCTACCTAATGATGCAAATGCCACTTTATCTGTGTCTATGACCCCAGAAAACATGCCCCCCACCGGTTTGAATGAAATTACCGCTATTTGCAATTCTTCTACCACTGCCTTGCTACTTAATGATGCAAATGCCACTTTATCTGTGTCTATGACCCCAGAAAACATGCCCCCCACTGGTTTGGATGTGCCACCCTCGACCATCAATGTCACCCCTGAACCACACCTCAAATGTGCCCTCATCAACGCCCGCTCCATCAATGCGCATGCACTAGACATCCACGACCTTACCACCACCCTAGATCTAGATCTTCTAATGGTCACCGAAACTTGGCTACATGAAGCCTCAGGCCCCGCCCTATCCCTCGCTCTCCCACCTGGCTATGCCATCACGAGACAAGATCGCATGACCACTGGAGGCGGTGTCGCACTCATAGCCAAAGACTCAATCACCATCAGAAAGGCTGACAAAACTATCAACAATAACAGCGACTACCTTCAATTAAAACTCACCGTCTCGCACCAATGCACCATCACCCTACACCTCATCTATCGACCACCAGGCCCCCTAGGAGACTTCCAGGCCTCCATCACCCACCTCCTGGCGGACAACCTCAAAAAGTCATCCAAAGCCATTCTCCTTGGAGACATCAACCTTGGCCTGAATGACGCCAAAGACCCTACAGCCAAAGCACTTGACACAGCTCTAGCCACCCTAGGATTCGTCAACACCATCAATAACCCCACACACGCCCTAGGCAGATCACTAGACTGGATCGCCCACCACAATTGCCCCATCACAGTCACGGGCAACACCCCCACCCCATGGTCCGACCACCACACCATCACCTTTAACATCCCCACCACTACAACCACATCCCACCCCCCTCCTCCCTTGCCTCCTGCCCTTACAAGGAGTGCCCATCAACTGACCAAAGAAAGACTCCTACCCTTCTTACTGGGACCTGCCTTCACAGCCCCATTCTCCAACGACCCAGAAACTCTGGCAAAAAATTATGATACGGCCATCACAGCAGCAATCAATACTATCGCCCCACTTAAACCTCGGAAAACCAAACCCACTAGACACGCTAATGCGTGGTTCACCCAAGACCTTCTAAAACTACGCTCCGACAAACGGGCAGCACTAGCTCTTTGGCAAACATCCCGGGAGGAGAAAGACAAACTCAACTTCAAATCCCTTGCAACTAATTACAAGAAAGCCATCATTAAAGCCAAAGCTAAATCCTTCGAAGAGAGAATTACTGAGGCCAAGTCAAACACCAAGGAAATGTTCGCCATTTTCAGGGAACTTGAGAACCCCACACCCACCCCCCAAAACTTCACTAAGGACAAAGAATGGTGTGACAACATCCAAACAGCCATGCGCAATAAGATCAGCTCTCTCCAAGCCAAAATCTTGAACACCAAACTAACACTATCCACCCACACCACACCCTCCCCACCACCACTGCCCCAATCACCCACTGAGGCCCCACCCACCTTCTCGTTTAAAACCATCCAAGAAAACGACATGATCAACATTATGAAAAACATAAAACCCTCCAATTGCAAAGGCGGCCCCTGTCCTGCCTCCATCATCAAAGACTGCGCAGACACCCTGGCCCCTTTCCTAACAGCCTTCGTCAACGCCTCTTTCACCACAGGGAGAGTCCCCGCCTGCCTAAAGGAAGCATGGGTCCGACCACTCAAAGAAACCCACACTTGACCCCACCTCCCCTAATAACTACCGCCCCATCACCACTGTCCCTTTCCTCCTCAAGATTCTAGACAAAGCAGCTTACCTGCAGGTCCAGCACTTCCTCGAAGAACAGAACCTCCTTGGACTGAGACAATCCGGCTTTCGCCCTAGGCATGGGACAGAGACCGCCCTACTCGACCTAAAAAACCAAATGGACGACGCAAGGGACCAAGGCAAACCTGCCTTGCTCCTTCTCCTGGATCTGTCGGCAGCTTTTGATCTTGTAGACCACGACATCCTCTGCCACCACCTCTCCTCCACAGCCAACTTCTCTCAAGAAGCCATTACATGGATCACCTCCTTCCTCCAAGGCAGGACCATGCAGGTCTTCTCTGACCTAGCCACTGCATCACCCTCTATCATGCTATGTGGGGTGCCCCAAGGCTCCTGCCTCTCCCCCACCCTCAACAACATCTTCACCCGCCCCCTCTTCCTCATCCTTGACGCCATGGGCATCTCTTACACCAACTACGCCGACGACACACAGATCCTTCTCACTCTGACAGGCGACTATGACACGGACTCCGCTACCCTCAACAACATCTACAACACAATTCAAATGTGGATGGCTATCAACGGCCTCTGCCTTAACTCTGACAAAACTGAGCTCCTACTCGTAGGCTCCCCTGACACCATCAAGAAACTTGACGCTCAGTTCAGTCATTTCACCATTGACTCAATCACGATACCAGTACTTGACACGGTAAAAACATTAGGCGTCTACTTAAGACTCCAATCTATCCATGACCAGACAAGTAAACGCCATTGCCTCCTCGGCCACTTACCATGCAAAACTCCTTAACGCAATCAGACCTTATCTGTCAAAAGACACTTGCACTAACATAGCCAGGGCCATAACCGGCTCCAGACTTGATTACTGCAATATTCTTTTCCTTGGGACCTCCAACAAAAATCTTGAGAAGCTCCAAGTAATACAGAATAATGCCCTACGCGCTGCACAAGGCATTGCCAAGAAAGAGCACATCACCGCTGCCAGAAAAGCATCCCACTGGCTCCCCGTAAAGGAGAGGATCCTATTCAAGGCTCTAAGCATCACCCACAAATGTGTCCATCTTGCCGCCCCAATGTACCTTTCCCAGAGGATCCACCTGGTCTCCTCCACAAGACCCACTAGATCACCCTATGCCAGCATGCTCTCAGTACCTAGGGTAAAAAGGACCAGAGCAGGGGGCTCCAGTTTCCCGTACCTCGCCGCCGTACACTGGAACACCCTCCCTAGCTCCCTGCGCTCTGAACCCTCACTGACCGCCTTTCGGAAAACCCTGAAAACGACCCTGTTCATCTAACAATTACATGGCCTAGCCCTCATAATTGTATTGTATGATGTATTATGTGGTATATCTGATCACAGGTCACTGCCTCACTGTAACCCAAGGCACAACCTGCACACATTGTAACTAAGTCTTCCTTGCAAGTAACAGTGTCACAATGCCCCTGGGCTGCCTGCGCGCTATATAAATTTAATAAATAAATACATTTAATAAATAAATAAAATGGCATTAAAGTGCCAAATTTGTGTTGTCCGCAGTGAAAGTGGCAGGGATTCCACCTAGCTCCACCTCAGTGTTCCAGCTTGTTTAGCAGCGATTAGCAGTATTCAAGGTAAACCATGAATCTGTTGCACTGGTTGCATCGACTTCCAACCTAAAAGGATATGGGTAGGATCGTCCAGGACTTAGCTTCCCAAAATGAGTTTAATTTTGGAACGTACTTCCAGACAGAAATGTTTGTTTGGGACATGACCAAAAGATATGCATTAGGGTTCCCTGTTGGCCACGCTTTCTCCAACATAAGTCATTTCCTTTTTTTATTAATTTGGTTTATACAAACCTTTTAAATTAATATCACATAACATCTAGTCATCGACTCCAGTCATCATGCAAGTGATCAAGTAAACAAAAATGAAATTAAAGTAATCTGGTGTCCGGTACCATCAATACAGAATTTTCAATGGAGTACCCACTATATCTGGGCTTAGTGGATGTCCAGGCGTTTCCAAGCAGGTTTACTCAGCATCCTTCTTCAAAAAATACATCCAACTTTTTACGTCATCTTTCTTTACATTGCCAATTGATGTCAGACTTCTGGGCTGGCAACATTGCATCTAATTTGAAGATCAATTGTTTAGCAGATTCCACCCTCTGAAAAATCTTTCCTAATTAGGTGAAGGGTCTGGTGACTCCAGATTTTACCAGTGGGAATAGCCAATGTCTGTTAACAGTACTGAAAATTATAATGTGTTATTCATTTAGCGCCTTAATCCTGTGCAGGAATTTGCCAACCACGGATGGGACCATACACACTTCCGAGACACTTTTCAATAAATATCCATTTTTGTCAGAGAATTGCATCCATTCTGGGATGATGCAAATGTGTGCTGCTAAATAGTATATTGGAGCATCCAATGCCTCCGGAAGCTATTGGCGCCAATAGATATGTTTTACTTATTCACGAATGATGAAGAATGAATTTTGATTGGTGCGTATGAATGCTGTATACATGAAGAATGCGGATGTGGGTGGGTGTGTGAAAAATGGAACAGGAATGAAGAATGATCACTCATGAATGTGGATGCGTGTGCCATCAGGCTACTTATTGCGTGTGAGAGTGTGCGAATTTAAATACTTGCATGTATTGTGTGCAAAGGCATTACGAAAATGGTTCCTGTGAAACGTTGATGACATGCATCCATTTGATTATTTTATGTTAAACTACAAACCCATCTGCAAAACTGTCTTTTTACCCAACTTTTCACAGAAAGTGTACTGAAAATGAAGGAATTTAAAACCAATATTTGTACAGGTTTCCGAGGGTGGGGATTGGGGGCCCTCTGAATCACCCTTGCTTGGTTTGGGCTCTTCCGCTACGCTCCAGCATATTTGGGATAAGCATTTACACTCATCCTTGAAAAAAAAGGAAAAAAAAACACATTTCAAACCCCCCACAAATAGAAAAAATCATTAACCGCCGCTGTACTGGAAGGCAGTCTTAAGTTGGACCCACACTTTTATTCATTTTTTATTTCGTAATTGCCCTAACAACTTTTTCGCCCATCAGAGCTTCCATTTGTATCTGTGAGGGGTTTAAAGGGTATCTCTCGTAAGTATTGCATTTTCCGCTTTACATCACCCGGTTCTGCTTTTTATAATGGCTTGTAAAATCTTTAAAGGCTTCACATTTATGAGCCTCTAGTTTCTTCCCTTTCGTTTTCCCCCTATAATGGATTTGATATAGGCCTTCCCCCTCATCCCTCTAAGTCTCAGTGCTAGCAATTTACCAGCTGGGTAGCCTCTTTCAAGAAGGTTTTTTTTTTTTTTAATCTGAGCCCTTTTTCCGCCTGGTTTATACGTAGCAGATTTAGCCGATAGAGACTCTAAGATCGCTTAAAATATTTCAAAGGGGATTTTCTTGCGTTTCTCTAGTCTTCACATCATTCACTTCCATACTGTTTTAGTTTCCTCAAATAGACTGATCCAGAGACGGGTCTTCCCTCACATTATCGCCTTTAAGTGCCTTCCACCTTATTCCAGGTATAGTGTCATGTTCTGTATTATTTAAGTATTCATTTATTCCTTCTTCAATTTGTTTGTTTTCTGTATACTATAGATCTTATCACTCGCTCATGCATTATCCATTTGACCCTCACCCTTTCGCCCAGATTGGTCAATAGGCACCTCTGAAATATTGTTATTATACGTACATGGTAGAATTACACTATTTTGAAGCAGGACCAATGTTTTTTTCCAGAAACAAGGATATAATCCACCCTTGAGTGAACGTGGTGAACCCGTGAAAAGAACATGAATTCTTTTGTATCACCATGTGTAGTCTCCAGGGGTTGACCACCTGTTTGCCTGACAGTGCTCCACTGACGCGGCTGGAAACAACCTACGTTCCATCGTCTTGCCGTGGCCAGATCGATCTAGCTATGGATTCCTTGTCATAGTCATATCCTATGCTATAATGCATTCCCCCTCTGCAAATCCCTTGAATGCTGGATTTCTGGGAAGCATTGGTTTGTTTTGGTTGATTTTTGCAGCATAAAAAGGATGTAAATGTATAGGTGTGTGCTCTAATTTTGCAATTTACCATAATACATCTACCTTCCCCTTTTTTCCATGTGTTCATCCTATATTGCACATTTTTATGGAATAGAAGTCGTCTTAGTCACAGCAGAGGAATGGAATTACTGTGGGTAGAGATTATGTCAGCCTGCTTTGGTCTTGCACTAGGAGCGTTTCTTGTGGCCCAACTTTGTGTTCTTTCTAAAGGTTTCTGAACATCTGGGCTGTTTAGTTAAGGGTTTGTGCACTTGATGTTAAGAGGCCAGATTTGTAGGTCCTACATGAATATTGAGTTCCTCCATTGGCAACAGTGTTCTCCACACCCTCCGAGAAGCTCCTGCACAGGGGGGTTCTCCTTTCCTTAATGGAAGCTTCGGTCTGAACTATTGTTCCAACAATTCTGCTCGTCCAATCCAAGAGTGAAAAAAAGTTAACTTAAATTCTTCCCCCGCCCCCCCCTCCCTCCCTCCCAAAATCAACTTTCCCTTCCTCCATTGAGGAAGCCTCGCCTCCCCCGCTCACCCCTTCTGAGTGCCAGCTAAATTTGCATCCTCCACACAAAAAGGACTCTGGTCAAATCAATCTTACTTTTTTCAGTGCTAGTATGTACATTAGTCGGGTCAGTGATTTGGGCTTTGTTAGACAGGGCAGGCTCTTCAGAAGAAGGCCGTTGGTTTAACAATGTTGCTTTTAGACCCTTTTTGCTGTGCCATTATTAAAAAAGTGGGTCTTTTCTTCGATTGTTATTCAGGATTCAAAGTATTTTATTTGCATGCCTTTCCCCCCCACAACTTAGTTTGCCACAGCAAGTGTGGGGTCAGTCCCCTTTCTGGGCCCTTCGTTAAGAGTGTTTCCCCCACCTCGCTGATCATTATTCCAAGTGGATGTGCTCCTCCTTTAAGATTATTCAATCTTCAACTGATCTTCAATTTGAAAATTGAATGCCAAATGGGTATGCCCTTTTATACTTTATATATCTTCCGTTTAATTCTTGTGTGAGCAGTTCCAAATAGCATCTTGCTAGGGTCGTGGGAGCCAAGTCTTTGACTACTTCACTACCACAAAATTCGAGTTCTTTCGACTTCTCTGCACTGTATTCAGCACTTACTCTTTGGTGTGCAAGCCATGGAACGTAACCACTAGGCCTCTTGAAAGGGTCGGTCATGCTTCTTCGTGGAAGGGGTTTTCGATTAGCATCTTCTAGTCTGATCTCTTTGAATTGATCATATTTGATAATCGGACAGATTAGGGATTGCACGCATTCAAACATATTTCACATCTCAGTTCCTTCCTTTAGGAAGCGTATTCTATAGCTCTCTGTATTCTATTTTCCATGTTTTCAATCTACAGCTTCACATCATGTCCCTGGAGCTCCTCAAATGGCTCAGTACTTAATGAGTTATTAATTTCCAGGTGTGTAATGAGTTTTCAATGAGGTCAACCCTTTATCCAGTGTGTAGATCTCTTTTTTGTTGCGAGCTAGAAGAGCATGCATTTGTTACGTAGTGACGCCATTTCAGTTTACATATTTTTTGATCTCTTCCTTTAGAGCAAAGGGATCCAAATGTCAGGTTGGTGGTATGGAAACTGAGAGCCACATTGGAAGAGTGATCGCTAGTTTTCCCTTCTTTTGGCATCAGATTGTTTTTTCGTCTGTTTTTAATATGCCTGCTTTCCTGACCTGGCAATTTTGTTTTTGGGGTTAGTAGTTAGACCAACACAGAAATCGATGAATGGAAAAATCGCTCTCTCAAAGCTGGTGGTATATATAAAGCTGCGTTTCTCTTGTACTCCATGTTCATAGGCACAGATGTGCGACCTCGCTACATGGATTTGCTTTCTAGCTCAGATTTCCTCACCATCATCATCAACTGTCCTCACCCACCAATGTCTTGCCGCTGCTGTAGAGTCAGATGGCCCTTCTGCGTCAGGGACGGGGCAGCACCATGCGGGACCAGCGTTTTATGGTTGTGGCCAGAGTGCATCATACACCTCCCATCTCCCCACTCCATATGAAAAGCAAACCGCGTGCTCATTCACCAAATTTTGTCTCGTCCATGCTCAGAGTGCTCCGTCCTACTCCAGAAACCTCAAACTCCCTTGCTCCTCCACCCGTCCAGCTGCCAGGGGATGCACTGGTGCACTAAAGTGCACCAGTGCATCCCAGGGGGTACCCCCAGAACCGCAACTGCACCTCCCTAAAGGGCATTACCCCCTCCCGCTTTCATCATTGGCCCCACCCTTCAGGTGGGCATTGATGATCTTCAGACCGCAATCTTGTGTCGGTCACGGTTTCACACTATGGCTGGCACAGTTGTATTTCCTTTTGTTAAACAGATGATTTTGTCAGTCTCAGCGAGTGTGCTCTGCCAGCCAGTGTTCAAGTGAAGGAACCGAGCTGTATCAGGGCGCGTCTGAACACTCCGCCATCTTGGCCGAAGCTATACCTTTTGACACATGTCTACCATCAAGTCCTGCTTCCCTCTTGCTTACGTTTTTGTTTTTATCAGGATGTGTCAGCCAGTGATTTCCCTACTGGGCAGGCCAAGGTCTGCATAGGTTTCTTCTGCCAGCATCTGTAATACAGACCCCGAAGTCGCTAGTTTCGCTCCTTAATAGAGTCTGCTCGCCGCCAGTGTCAGAAGTTTGTTGTTCCCACCAAAGGCCCGGTACAGGATGGGTTATGCGGTCTTGCCCGATAGGGGCTGGGCTCTCTGTAACAAAGATGGGATTGCCACATCATTCTTATCTTGCTGACAGTTTTGTCAGTCAATCAATGTTTATTCAGCATATACCATTAGCATCTATTATAAAACAATACATACTACAAAATTAAACTAAACAGTCCCATCAAGAAAGTTCACATCTTACCCCACCCCCATATAGTCCTTTACATATGATGCAACATCAAAACAGAATAGTCTTATCTTTTGAGTGAATCAATATAAACACAGCCGCTGCACAATTTCTAACATTACAATTTTTAACATTACTCCTTAGGAAATGCGGTCTTATTTCTTCTTGGTTCAATATTAGCTTTACAGACCAGCAAAAAATGTAAAAGTTTCCCGGGCATTCCCATCCCACACAGGCATTTCCTCTACACCGAACTATGGGGTCCTGGAGCGCACTGACAAAAGATTTAATCCGATCATTAAAACATTCTAAAACCAGGCTTCTCCTTTGCCCTTTCGACAGAGTGCTTAAAAACTATGCATTACCCAACCCCCATTTCTCCAGCACAGCCAACCCCTGAGAGCCAGGGATATTTGCAGTTTACAGTACAATTTAACATTTACATCAGGGCGTTCTTTACGTTGGGGTTCATAGAGGCATCGAGATGTACGGTCAGGAAAAACTGGGCAAGTCAGCTGCTGGCCAGTCATCCCATGCTAAGAACCCCAGCTTACATCGCAGCACATCGTGCAGGGTTGCCGGTGCAAGTCCTACCGAAAACATTCTGCACCACATTGTTTTGCACAGGAGGAATATCCCCACAATTCAGTTCCATACATTGCAGCCGCAATTGTCTTGAGGTTCAGCACTTACAAACACTTATCCAGCTCCCCCCCGCCCCCAATACAGATAGAAATAAGCTTCAGGGGGATTGAAAGGTTTTACTATCCGTTTAGCCCTCCCCCCGAATCACATGGGTGGACCATCATCCCTCCATCGCAGAGACCACCCCAAGGTATCTGTACGATGGCACTGTTGTATTATTTCTTGATTAATGCACCACTTACCCCGCAATTTGCCTCTGCCGAACACTACAATCTTATTTTTAGATAGTTCTGCGTCAGCTGAAGATTCTTCAAAAATGTGTCTGCAGACTCTGCAGTTTTGATCGGTCAGTGGTTTCGTTGGATATCAAGGCTCAGCCTCATTACTCCAATTTCTCGGGGTGAAAGTGTAGTCTCAGTTTGGATTGCTTCTTGACCCGTTTCATCTGGTCAGAGTAGAGATGGTGTCACAGGTACCGGTGAAAAGGATTTGCAGTAAAAACACTGTATAGGTGCATTATAAATAACCAATAAATAAATAATACCAATAAGTTTCTTGATCAGAAGATTTGCTTTCTGATACAGTCCCCTGCTGAAATTCTGGTTTAGCTTCGCTCAATGTTAATCCAACATCTCAATGCTCAGATCCCTGTGCAGGTCTAGTAAAACGTGAGATTCCAACAGACTTTCTCGGGGCTTTGTTTTGCACCTTTTGAAGAGTTCTCCGGTGGGTGTCTGCACAGGTGACATATCAGAGAGGCATACGTACGGGTGGGTCTAATCATCTTGTAGATGTTGACTTTACTCCGGATGGGCAAGAATCTTGACTTCAAGAGGGGGGGAGAGGGGTACAGTAGTGCAAGCTTGCTGAAAGCTTTCTGTTGGGTGTTTTCACAGTGGCCCCTCCAGGTGAGCTTGCTGTCCAGGATTACTGCCAGGTAACGGCTGCTGCTCTTTCACTTGATGTTCTCTCAGGTGAGGGCGATTCGCAGGTGCACCCTGGTGATATTTTTGGTGAACAGCGTAGCAGTATTTTTGCTCGTGTTCAGTGCAATTTGCCAATCACTCTACCATGTCCATCCTGTCTGAAACACTTTAGTATGAGCGCAATATAAATAAAATATATATCCATTTGTGTAGGTTCTTCGCCACTTCCCTTTGTCTGAAAGACAGGATTGCAACATCATCTGTAAACAGTGCCAGGTCTGTTTTGTGAAGACCTGTGGGGATATCATTGGTGAAGATGTAACAAGAATGGTCCAAGAATTGATCCCTGTGGCACACCTGTTCAGATAGGGCATGTTGCAGTGTGCTCTGCCCGCATGAACAAATGGAAGGAGTGGTTGTCCAAGTAACTTGAAATCAAGCCCACCAAATAGTTTGGAAATCCTAGGTGAATCATCTTGCGCAGCAGTCTTGTGCCATGTCGGGATTGCTGCATTGCGAGACATTATGTCAACCAATAAGCTTAGGGTTACTACCCCCGCTCCCCCATTACTGATTCGGGGGCGGCGGGGGGCTGAGGGGTGTGACATTAGAAGGTCTGTTATATTAGAGGAGAGGACTGCATGGGGTATGATGGGCCCCAACGATCTTCCACTGAAAGGGAAAGACCCAGAGAGGAGAGCCATTCTACCGGCAGAGGAGGCAGGCTGGTAAAACTGATGTGAAAGTCAGGCCAACCGGAAAGGTGCGGAAGTGAGGAGCCTGCTCGGTGCTGGAGAATGGAGTGGGCCCCGCAATCATCAGGGGGGGCCAGGTGGGATAACTGGCCCTCCCACAGCATCACCTGATCTGTAGGGGAGTGAGAGCAGACCAGCTGCAGTCCGAAGGTTTTGTCGATAGCAATAAAGCGCATTCCCAATGTTGACAGTAGGAGCTAAAAAGGGGGCCGTCTTATACCTTGCAGGCTGGAAACTGACGTATGGAGCCCTGCATATTAACATACTGGTGTGCAACAGACATGTTAGGTGTACCCTTGAAAAGCAGACATGTTGCTGGACACCCAGTAGAATATAAGAACTGAATCCCACATGATATATTTCTACAGCCCACTTTGCCGCCTCCATACCGCCTGAGCCTGTATACCAGGAAGTGTAACTACATAAGGGGGTGGAGCAAAAGAAAAATGTCAACTTGTCTAAAAAAATTATAATAAATGGATCCAGATGTGTTCTCTCCATGCAGTAGACAACCACACCAGGGTATCTCCCGAGCCTTCTCACCTCCGAAAAGATTGCTGGTCAAACAGACTTAAAAAATCCATGCTCACTTGGAGAAAAAAACAAAATGAATAAACTTAAAAAGTAGCAAAACTGGGACACACACACACACACACACACACACACGCGCACACACACACACGCGCACACACACACGCACACACACACGCACAGAAAGACGAATTTGCCCTGAGACAAATATAAAATGTGGCTAATCAAAGGCTTTAAGGTTTACTGAAGGCCCAAGAATGTTTATTAGGATCTCATGTGGAACTTCCTTTTGCACTGTTGGGGGATTGAGAAGTGGCACTGAGAAATAAAAGACTTTTGCCCAGTGGGTAAATCGCGACTTAAGATGGTGGATTATCAGCATTTATTAATTAGTAATGGCACATGGAGTCGTTTACAATAGAAATGTGTAGTGCGAAAGGAAAAAGTTACTCACCGTTATGACCAACATACCCCTTTCCTTCATATTTTTACACAAGGACCAGCGCATGTGCGGTTTTAGCCCTGCCCCGCCCTTCAATTCTTCGATAGCCAAATTAGGTAGATAATTTGCAACTAAGGATATTTTAGAGGGGGAAGGTGGACAGGAGTGTGGAGGAAAGGCAACTCTGGACTAGGAGTAGTTTATTCCCTATGGCGAGTAGCTTTTTTTACTCCTATGTCCCGTCGCCTTTCCTCCATACTTGTGGGAGATTTCCAAGCACTTAATTGCTGGGTTGATGAATAACACTCAACCCATTTAAAAAGATTCCCAAGAACAGTTTGGCCAAACTGAGCTTCAGTCCTAGATCTGAGATCAAGGCAGAAGTATTTACAGAAGGCTGATGAGGCCCCAAATCACTGCATTAGCCATGGACTTCCACGGGACATGTTTCTGCCACTGAGGCTACTTTTGCATGCACCAGTTGGGCATGGAGTACCTTGGGTAAAGGTACGCCTTCAACAGAGTGAGCTTCCACTATGTGGAAGATCATCCATCTCGAGATGGTAGCTTTAGATGATTGAACTCAGAATTTCCAAATGTTACCAATAAAATTGAACGTTCTAAAGTCCTTTGTCTTGTCTTAGTAGAGCTTTAGCACCCGCCACACATCCAGGTGATGGCGAACCCTTTCCATATCCGAAGGGTTAGGCAAGAAGATTTGTAAATCAATTGTTTGGTAAATATGAAAATCAGTCACCACTACGGCAGGAAAGAGTGGCAAGTGCGAAGAATAAAATCCTTATGGAAGGAAGCAAAACGTTCTTCTGCCTAGAGGGCCTGTATTTTGCCGACACTTCTTGCTGAAGTGATGGTGACTAGAAAGGCCACCTTCCAAGAAAGCCATCTAAGGTCGATGGTTGCCACGTGCCCAAAGCATCCGGGATAATGCATGAAGCATGACGTCAAGCTAACATTTAGCATAAGGAACTTTAATAGATGGATAGAGATGGAGAAGCCCATCAAAATCACCACTGACTTGACAGGGTGCAAGAGCAAGAATCAGAATTCAAATACACACGAAATTCTGAAGGAAGTCCTGCAGGAATATATCTGAATCCATGTGGCTGCCAGTTGGGAGATGAAGGACAGAACATTATCAAATGGAGGATGCAAGAGGGTTGATACCCTTGTACAAACACCAGTAGCAAAAACAGCCATTTGCTTTTATTTAGGTAGTAACGGTATACTGATATAAATACTGTGATCAATGGCATTCTTATTTAAATTACCATTACTTCGTTTGCAACGGTTTACCAAATTGAGGCTGTGAAGGCTTCCTTTTAATACATGTGCGAAGTGCACACAGTGTGCTGTGTAGTCTGTGCACAATGCGTGGCATGCAACGCTGTGAGCACAGGCAGGCAGCAGCTCTCTGTGTAGTGCCCTCTTCAAAAAGAGGGTGTCATTTTAAATAAAAGTTAATACTGGCCAGTGTGCCCACTGCCAGCCAGTAGTACCCCACCAGTGGGGAGCCATCACCGCCCACTAAAATTAGGTTAATATGGGATGCTTTTAAAGGATACGATGAAGGGGGTTTTGATAGTGGAAGAGGCCACCTGACGCAAACAGAAGATGGTATTGGAAGCTGAACTAGGAGGAGGATCTCAGGCGGGTACTTAAGAAAACGGAAACGGACAAGTCTGATGCTACAAAAATAGTTCAGGGCTACTTCCGGGAGGCTTAATCTCTGTCAAAGAAGCTGGAGAAAGAGTTGCTCTTACTTAAGCAAAAATATGATATCAAAGCTAATAAGTGTATCGACTTAGCAGCTCAGCCTTGCCAGAGTGTGACTTCCCATATTATACAACGGATCCAGCTTCAGTCTGGTGAGGAGGTTACAGAGACCACGCTCATTCACGCACAATTCCATGCATTCTATACGAGTCGGAACTCCGGACCCACAACTGTAGGGGGAATATTTGGAGTTGGTTGCCCATTCCCGTCTAGCGCAGATAGATAGTCAACAGCTGGAAGCCGATATTACTCCGGAAGAGGTTACGTGGGTAGTTTGTGATCGGTCTCTAAATAAGTCGCCAGGTCCAGAGTGGTACCCTGCGTTTTATTTTTATATTTTTTTATAAAACAGATTAAAATATTCTAGCGCCTAAATTAACACAGTCATATAATTCATTTGAAATTTCCGGGGCTATCTCCCCGAACATGGAGGAGGCAAAAACAGTTTTGTTTCCCAAATCCGGCAAGAAGCTGACCAAGTGTGGGTCTTAACGTCCTATTGCCTTAATGAATCTAGATGCAAAGATGTAGATCAAATTCTTAGCTAATTGGATGGAAGACCTACTCCCATCTTTAATCAGACCAGATAGGATTTATTAAGTCCCGACAAACACATAACATATGCAGAACATGCCATATAGTAGAAAAAGAAATTCTGGCGGTCCTGGTTTCCATTGATACAGAAAAAGCTTTCAAGCGGGTGGAGTGATCGTTTCTTTGTCTCACTGTGGCAAATTGGGTTTGGACACAAAATAATAATAAAAATCGGGGATAACGGAGATTATTAATTAACAGCCAGTTATCCTCCCCCATTTGCCAACAACGCGGGACTAAACAAGGGTGCCCCCAGCCACAGCTTTTATATGCTATACATTTGGAACCGCTAATCGCCAAAGTTAGGCAGGCAGAGGTGATCAAGGGGTTTCCTCACATAAAATGGCATATGCGGATGACATGCTTTTGGTGGCTTCTGATCTATTAAATACTTTGCAAGCGGCAACCCAGGAATTTGTGAAAGGAAAGGTGGCGGGGTTAAGATTAAACAAAATTAAATCAGAGATTTTGAATGTATGCCTCCCCCACCTGGAGTTGCAGACTTTACAGTCAGGTACACATTTTGGGTGGGCACAGGAAGCAGTCACACTGTGGGGTATAACATAGCTCCTACAATAAGAGGACTTTTCAATTCCAACTATCCCCCTATGCTGAAGGCAATTCAATCTCAACTATCGGATTGGGGCCGCCTCACGATATTTTGGCTGGGTAGGATTAACTCGATAAGGGAATAGTTTCTTACCTGCAACTCCATTTCTCCAGCATTGGTATCTTTCATGGATTCACATGCTTAGAATATTCCCCGTCGTCAGACTGGGACCCCTCGGAACACATATATAGCCTTTTCCTATAGGAAAACTTCCGACACTTTTGTGTCCTATCTACGTCCTTTTGGGGCCCGCATACGCATGCCCCGTAGGACGTCGCGGTATAACAGCCCTGCCCCCGCGGCTCCCTTCAGATTTCAGCCCCTCCAAAGTAGGAAGGGTTAAACCTATCAAGCATATACATTGCATCCTGGGGAGGCTGGCGGGCGCATGTGAATCCATGAAAGATACCAATGCTGGAGAAATGGAGTTACAGGTAAGAAACTATTCTCTTCTCCAGCATTGGATCTTTCATGGATTCACATGCTTAGAATAGATTGTATAGCAGTAAACTGGAAGACGGCGGTGAGAATGCAATGCAACATACATCCACAAAAAATACATAATGCATAGGTACACAAGAAATACGTTTACCCATATACCTGTACCTCCATAAAGCATACGGTTACCAACAGGTAGAAAAAAACTCCACAGTGCAGAGCTTACCTTATTGAAACAGATGGCGCAGGACTGCTCTTCCCATCTGCATCTCGTCCTCATGCTGCCTCGCAAGGCAGTAATAGCGGGTAAACGTGTGGGGCACCGAACATGCCGCAGCCTGGCATATGTCCGTTAGCGGAATTCCTGCCCATAATGCTGCTGAAGAGGACGTTGATCTTGTAGAATGGGCTCTAGGATGCCCTTGCAGCGGCCTTCCGGCCTTGGAGTGGCAAAACGCAATCGTCGACTAGTCCCACCGAGCCACTCCTTGCTTAGAAATTGCATTTCCTCTCGTCAACGGACCATACGCGATGAACAGTTGTCGAGTAGACCCGAGTTCTTGTGTACGATGTAGGTAAAATTTTAGGGCCCTCTTAACGTCCAAGGTATGAAGAGCTTTTTCCGCTGCCGATGATGGGGTCGCAAAGAAAGTAGGGAGGACAATGGACGAGTGCTTGTGATACACTGTAGGAACTTTCGGACCGAAAGTAGGATTAGTTGCCAGAACCACCATGTCTTTAAAGAATCTTAGGTACGGAGTGTCTATGACCAACGCTTGCAGTTCTGAGATTCTTCTAGCTGACGTGATAGCAATTAAGAACGCCAACTTCCACAATATGAATTTCATGGCCGAGGTGGCCATAGGCTCAAAGGGTGGTTTCATTAAGCCTGCCAGCACTACGTTGAGACTCCATGTTGGTGGAAAACGTTTTATTGGGGGAAAAGTTTGAAATAAACCCCTCATGAAGGGTTTCACTAACCTGTAGCTGAATAAAGGCGACGACTGTCTCTTCCTCATGAACCTAGAGATGGCCGCCAGGTGCACCTTTATGGATGTCAAAGATAAACCCCCCTCTGACAAGTGAAGCAGATAAGGCAGAACTTGCTCCGGAGTCACCCTTAACGGGTGTAGTCCTTGTTGTCCTCGATACTACTCACAGAACCTTCGCCACTTATAGGTGTAAGATTTGTTGGTAGAAGGGGCCCGAGCCGCTTGCAGAATTTTCTGGCAATCCTCCGAAACGTCTAAGGTACCAAATTCCGAAAAGTCAGGAGCCAGGCTGTGAGGTTGAGACTATCCAGGTCGTGATGCCACACTGTACCTTTTTCCCGGGACAGTGGGTTCGGGACCCTCGGAAACGCTATTGATTGTTACAGCAACAAGTGAAGCCGGTCGGAAAACCGCAGTTGCCATGGCCATTACAGTGCCACTAGAATTATCCGGCAACTGTACCTGCGTATCCACTGCACCGTCCTCTGTATGAGGGGGAACGGAGGAAAAGCGTAAAGGAACTTGTCCGTCCATGGGAAGGAGAACGCCTCCCCCATGGAACCCTACTGAGGCCATCTGCTTGCGAATTGCTCGCATTTCTTGTTTCCCTTCGTTGCGAAGACGTCCAGTGGGGGGTGACCCCATTTCTCGAAAACTTTCGTCAGCTGAACTGTGTCCATTTCCCATTCGTGTATCTGGCCAATCCTTCTGCTGAGGGAGTCCACTTGAGAGTTCCTCACTCCCGGGAGATGGTGAGCCACGGCGGATATTTCGTGCTTTAAATGCCACACTTTCTGGGCCTCCATGGAAAGGGTCCTGGATCGCGTCCCCCCCTTGTTTTCTCACATAAAACATGGCCGTCGTATTGTCCGTCAGCACTCGTACTCTCGATCCCTTGATGTGTGGTAGGAACGCCTTCAAGGCCCATCGCACTGCTCTGAGCTCTAACACGTTGATGTGTAGGAGTGACTCTGTTTGAGACCAACGACTTTGCGTTTGAAGAGTGCCCATGTGAGCTCCCCAGCCGGTTAGAGACGCATCCGTGATTATGGTTAGCTGGAACTCCGGCTCCTGTAGGGGTACACCACTGTTCAGGTTGTGGAAACTGCCACCACTGAAGAGTCGGAAGCAGTTTGTTGTCGTCGATGATTATCTTGTCTGACCACGATCCTTGGGCCTGTGTCCAGCAGTCCGCCAGGAACTCCTGAACTGGCCTCATGAATAGGTGACAATTGGCCACGAGATGGATGCAAGATGCCATGGCCCCTAGGACCGAAACTTATTTTCTCACTGAAAGCTTGGTGTTTCGCCGTAGTCGACCCGCCAGTTGATTGAGTTTTGAGATTCTGTCGAGGGAAGGCTTCACTAGCCCTGACTGGGTTTCGAACTGTGCCCCCAGTAATACCAACGTTCTCAATGGCATCAACGAGGATTTCTTGAAGTTTATGGCGAATCCCAGCTGTTGTAGAAGCTGCATGGTGGCTTGCAAACTTGTGTTGGTCGACGCTGGGGAGGATCTCCTTACCAGCCAGTCGTCGAGATATGGGTATACATGGTGGCCCTGCCTTCTTAGCCAGGCCGCTACTGGGGCCAGGCATTTCATGAACGTTCTGGGGGAGGTTTTGAGCCCAAAGAGAAGAACCGTGAACTGGTAGTGAGTCCGTCCTATCACAAACCTCAGGAACTTCCTGTGCTTCCGACACATTGGAATATGGAAGTACGCGTCCTGCAAATCCAGGGACGCCAGAAAATCTCCTTCTTGAACGGCTCGGATCACTTCCTGGAGCGTGAGCATTTTGAATTTTAGGCTCTTTAAAGGACTTGTTGAGATTGCGTAAGTCTAGAATGGGACGCCATTTTCCGTTTGGCTTTTTCACGATGAAGTATCTTGAGTAAGCCCCTTGACCTTTCTGTGATGCTGGAACTAATTCTATCGCACCTTTTGCTAACATGAGCGTTACCTCCTGTTGCAGTACCCTCAGATGGGAATGAGCAACGAACGCAGGTGGAATGTGCGGAGGGCTGCGCTTGAATTGTAGAGAATGTCCGTTCCTTATTGTGTCCAGCACCCATTGATCTGTCGTTATTCGTTCCCATTCGTCGACATAGGCTGATACTCTTCCTCCCAGAACGGTGTGTTGCTCGTCATTGCTGATCTTCGTTTTGCTTCTCTGTCGACGACGGATAGGACGGTCTCTTCCTGGAGGTCTGGAAGTTCCGGCGTCGGTTTGCTGCTTGAGAAGCACGCCTGTATCTCTGGGAGGGGTTCGCCAACCTACTGAAGGATCTGTCTCCTGACGCAGAGAATCTGGAATTACCTGAAGCCCCTCTAAAGGGACGAAAAGACTTGTAGCTTCGGCCACTCTGGAGGGCACCCAATGAACGTGCCGCGTCAGAGTCCTCTTTCATTCCCTTCAGGGCCTCATCTACTTTCTCTCCGAATAGAAGGTCTCCCTCAAAGGGCATATCTAATACTTTGTATTGTACCTCCGGTCTGAAGTAGGTACACTTAAGCCATGACTGTCGTCGTAACACGACCCCATTATTGACTTGCTTGAAGCCCGATTCAGCGAGGTCCACCGCAATGTTTATTGCGTGATTGGAGGCTTCCTCACCCTCTCGGACGAGTAATATCGCCGCCTTCCTATGCTCTTCCGGAAGATGATCCAGCAACGGAGCCAGCCTGTGCCACATTTCTCTGTCGTATCTGGCTACAATAGTTTGCGATTCAGGGGTTGGTTGGGAGGATAAGCACTTGGGGGTAGACTCTGGAGCCTTAAATTCTTTCTCAAGGCAACCTTTTACCGCCGGTTCCGAAAAAAGGGGTGACACATTGTCTGCAAACCCTCTTTCCACACATGATCTAGGATGGGTATTGAAAGCACTGACCTTCTCTTACCCATGTGGTCGAAAAGAAAACAGTCCTTTTTCTGTTCCTCCTGGGACAAACCGAATTCCTTACACACCTTCATCATAGAATGATGCAATATCATCCAGGTGGGGGTGGAGGCGGTTACGGCTGAGCCGGGCTCCTTGGGTCCTTGGGGTTTCTAATTCCACCTCTGACTCCCAGGCTGGATCCTTGGAGGGGGATGAGGAGATATCCGACATGGCTCCTCTGTCAGACTCCGAATCGGGCAGCTCACCTTCCTCTTGAGGTGCCAGTGGTGCTGAGACTGGCGTGCGTAAGTGAGTCAGTGGACGGGATGGGCCCGGCTCGTCGACGGGTGACTGTGGCAGGTTTACCTGAGGTAGCCTCTGGTCCAACGATTTTAATAAAGACTGAAGCGTGGACAGAACCTCCAACGACAAAACAGATTGAGGATTGAGAAGAGGGGCAGACACCGGAACTCCGGACCCCCTTGTCGACGACTTGTCAACCACGCGTAGCCCGAGGTCTGCCGGGCCAGCTATTCCCCCGCTCTCGTCCTCTCCCGAGGACAGCAACACTGCCTGTTCCTGCAGTAAAGTATCCGGAGGGATCGGAAACTTCAGGCCTCCAGGCTTCCTGTAGAACCTCCGTCGGCAAGGCCACCGTCGCTGTCGTCGGCGGGACGGTAGATACCACGTGCGTCAGTGGTAGGGAGGAGGCCGATGACTGGACCGCCGTCGACGGTGGTTTAGCAGGTGGTTTAGTCGGTCCCGCCTTTTCTGCACTTGGCCTGCTTTTACCCGACTCTCCACTCGTGGTCGATCTATGGTGATCGCCCGAGGAGTATTTCGGCCTTTCCTGGTCATGCTTTTTTGACGAAGATGACGATTTTCTCGCCAAGATTCTTTAGCTGAATGACTCCGAGATGACTCTTTCTCCGCCAGTCGAGATTTCTTCGCCGGGGGTTCCGACGATACAGCGCAGGGTGATGTTTTTGCCGATTGTGTGGAGCCTACGTCCAAAGGGGGGTATGCCCACGCTCCATCATTCAACCATGCCACCAGCTGTCGATTTCAGTCTTTGAGGGTCTTTTGAGAAAACCCCTTGAATATGTCACAGTTATCAGCCGAATGATGAGGGTGGAGACAGTATATACAATCCATATGTCCATCCCCCTCGTCAACTTTTTTCAAGCCGCACGTCGCGCACGGACGGAACAGCGCCTTTCCCGACATGAAGGAAAAATTCATCTAACTCCAACTTCAAGTACACAACCTTGTACAAAATAGTAAGACGACGCGAGGAGATCCCACTACTTTGGAGACAGTTGAAATCTGAAGGGAGCCGCGGGGTCGGGGCTTTTATACCGCAACATCCTACTGGGCATGCGTATGCGGGCCCCAAAAGGACGTAGATAGGACACAAAAGTGTGGGAAGTTTTCCTATAGGAAAAGGCTATATATGTGTACCGAGGGGTCCCAGTCTGACGACGGGGAATATTCTAAGCATGTGAATCCATGAA
The DNA here is from genome assembly GCF_040938575.1 of Ambystoma mexicanum. Lineage (NCBI taxonomy): Eukaryota > Metazoa > Chordata > Amphibia > Caudata > Ambystomatidae > Ambystoma > Ambystoma mexicanum. The sequence continues at coordinate 649,061,295 of NC_090923.1, forward strand.
AGATCCAATGCTGGAGAAAAATGGTTACGCTTCCAACAAATCCCATATTTGTTTCAAGCTCTACCTACCCGGGCCCCAGCTTGTTTTCGTTAACTTGCACAAAGCGGTCTCCGCCTTCATACGGAGGGGTAAATCTCCAAGGATAGCACTAGGTATGTTAATGGCCCCTACTGAAAGCGGCGGGTTAGGTCTACCAAACTTTAGGAAATCCCATCAAGCAGCCCATTAAAAATCCAGTACAAATGCATGCCGGTGCAATCACAAGCTTGTTGGAGGTGGTCTGGGATACAGTTTTGAAAAAGTATCAAATGACGTGGTTTCCCCTCTTCTCTGACTCCATTATTTTTTTATCCCCATGTCACCATAGCGCTTGGACCGAATGATTTCGAACGTGGAAGAGGGTGGGGTGTGTAAAAATAAGACATGTTTCAGGGCAGGGATCTTAAATCATTCACGCAATTTAAGCAGGAGCTTGCCTTGCAGAAAGCCAGTCGCTTCCAATACTTTCAAGTGAGACCCTGGATGTTTCAGGGCAGGGATCTTAAATCATTCACGCAATTTAAGCAGGAGCTTGCCTTGCAGAAAGCCAGTCGCTTCCAATACTTTCAAGTGAGACCCTGGATGTTTCAGGGCAGGGATCTTAAATCATTCACGCAATTTAAGCAGGAGCTTGCCTTGCAGAAAGCCAGTCGCTTCCAATACTTTCAAGTGAGACCCTGGATGTTTCAGGGCAGGGATCTTAAATCATTCACGCAATTTAAGCAGGAGCTTGCCTTGCAGAAAGCCAGTCGCTTCCAATACTTTCAAGTGAGACCCTGGATGTTTCAGGGCAGGGATCTTAAATCATTCACGCAATTTAAGCGGGAGCTTGCCTTGCAGAAAGCCAGTCGCTTCCAATACTTTCAAGTGAGACCCTGGATTCTCGCCCCACCGGTATGGAATGCTGCAATCAGACGTGACTCCTTTTGAAAAATGTGTGACGTCTAGTCCTGCTAATAAGCCCCAATATCAAACTGATGGTGAATTTCACCCCCGAAAACCTCCATGAGATACAAACAACGTTGGCACAGCCGTCTTTGGGGGAGGCGGTTTGGGAGGCCTTGTGGCGTAAAATGCCTAAACTCACCAGGACACTTCAAATTAGAGAGTTTTGGTACAGGCTAATAATACAGTGGCATTATACTCCAGATGTAGTAAGAAAAATGGACCCTTCTATCTCAGATTTATGCTAGAGAGAATGTGGTATGGTGGGGGATTAGAAGCATATTTGGTGGAGTTGCCCAGGGCCGATACAATACTGGGGAGAAGTTAATAAATGTATGGTCCAAATATTCTATCTACAGGAACCTAGGTCTTGGAAATCATGTCTTTTGGTTATAGAAGAAAAATTTAGGCAGAGACCAAAACCAACTGTGAAGGCATTTGTGATACTTCAGTTAGCGACTACGCTGGTGATAACACAGAAATGGAAATCCAAGGATGCCCCCTGCCCGCCCCCGATTGGTATTCCAAGGTCTGGAACTTTTTGGCTTTGGAATGGGTAACCTATTCCATGCCGGGGGAACATTTCAAAAGGACTGGAGTATGGTTTTGAAATGTCTGCATGAGGATTTTAATGTTAGGTTCGAACTCTGGGAATCATGCAATTAGATTTTTTAAAAGCTTGCAATTGCACTGCGATATATTCTACTGTACTATATTCTCAACTCTGCACAGTGGGGTTAAATGGGTAGAGTGTGTGTGCGGGAGGGAGGCATGTTCTTGTGATGTTTATGCAAAATGCAAATAAAGAAAAAAAAAACCCCGAATCATATTCTCTTTATTTCACTTTGTTCAAACTTCTTGTTGGCCACGGTATCAAAAAGTAGTCACTGCTGCAACACCGGAAGACAGCTTGGAAAAGCCTTATGTACTGTTCACGCACTGCAAGAATGCGTGGATGCCTTTATTTTGTTTAATACATTTTTTTCTGTTGAAACCTAAACATGAGTTACTAGACAGATGGTATTCTAGCAAGATGGTATTCTGACAGTATCTTTAAACACCTTTTCTGTAACAACTTACCCATACCTTTTCATGAGCTATGTGCCCACGATGTTCTCAATAATAAGGACCTCAAATCTTATACTAACATTATTAATTTGATCACCAAAGCTTTTACCGCCAACATGTTCCCTCTAAACGTGTCCAATTGGGAATTGGTTCCCTTTCTACTAAAGCCTCCAAAAATTGTACTCCATGCTCAACCAATCCAAAGATAATAGCGATTCCATCTCTAAAACAATCATGTTATGGGAACTGGAATGGAACATACAGATCCCCTTAACCCCCCCCGCCCCACCCCTTGGAATAACATTTGGTATCAATGTTTCTCCACTTCTGTTGCTGCCAATTTAACACAATCACATCATTGTATATTGCTTCTAACCCGGTTGAGATTTCTAAAATCTCCAATTCAGTTCAAAATGTGTGTTGGTCCTGCCAATCCCCCTCCGCTGATTTTATTCTTTCTATATTTAAGTGTACATTTGTTTTTTCTTTTTGGCAACAAATTTGGAAATGCTTGCACAATATTTTCTCATTTCCGGAACCTTCGTCGCTGTGTAACTTATTGATTGTGTTCTAGTTAACCCATGTTTGTCATCAATTTTGATCATTCCCTATTGAGAAGACATTTTCGGTGTTGATGGCATAGCATAATATGGGAGGTCCCCATCTTTTAGTTTCACAACACAGTAAGTCCCACTGCTGACGAGTACATCAGACCTGTGTGGGAGTAATCCTCTTGAACCGCTCTTGGGGAAGGTGGAGATTGAAATCCCACAGGTCTATTATTGTGCACAGGCCAGCCTAGTTGCAATTGGGGACTGTAAAAAGGCGGCGAGAATAAAAACCTTCACCTTTCTCGCTCGGTAGCATTTGCTCGATTGCTTTCATAGAGTTTGAGATGGGGAACCTTTTAGGAGTCAGAGGGGAACTTGAGGGATAACATTTAAGGAGGGGGAAATAGGAGTACCCAGGCATCCGATGTGAAGGTCCACCATGCTTCCAGGTGGAGAGAAATCAGTCCTCTCTGCAGTTCCATGGGACAATATTTTACCATCATTTAGGTGCTTTATCAATGGGGGTAGAAGACGCAACTGTGGAAGATGAGATCTCTGGACCTGATGCTCTAGACCTTGAATGCTGGAGGAGCAGCCTTGCTGCTGAGATGTATGTCCTGAAAATCAGATGTCTGCAAGTAAATTGACTTTTGGCTAGTGAGCTTGGTGAGTATGGCAAGTAACTTTGGTATTATAGTAATTGCTTTTCTCTCCGTAAGCGCCTCATCTGTTGAGCTATGAAAATGTGCCTTGCCTCCCAAGGGTCTACCTTATTCTTAAAATCCTTCACGGACACAGGCATCCACCCCTACGGTCATTCCTCTAACACGTGTTTATATGGTGAGCCACGGATTCTATCAAGTCTTGTGCCAGAACTCCAGCGTCCGTGAGACCAGATATAAAATGTTTGTTTATCCTGCCCAAACTCTGAGAGCTCCTTCCATAGCTTTAAACTGGCAGGATCAAGAATGCCTCTGTTAGCCTGCCTAAGTTGCAGCGCTGAGTTAGAGAATATTTTTCCCCCCTGCCTCTTCAAGGATTTTATCCTATTTTGCCAAGAGCTGGGAAAGCAGCACAGGTAGAGGAGGCGGCTTTAGAATACAGCATCATAGTGGCTACCCCAGTGGAGGATGGCTGTGGGCAAAAGGTCAAGGGAATTTCCTCTGAAGACAGAAGCCTGTAACAGGAATATATCTTTATTTATGTTTGGACCGGCTTGTCCCACACGGTTTTGGCCTCTGCCAGGACATTCTTTTGCAATGTAAGGCCTGAGCAGTGTTATGTCTTGAGGGATAAGCCCCCCAAAAATACACCTGTTTGTCAGTGGGAGTAGGAATGGGACCTGGTCGTAAAAGGCCCGAAGTGAAGAAAACATGGTTCCTTTTGTTCCTCCTGTGCATCAGCAGCACCCGCATCAGTGGGAGCTTCAGTAACAACCAAAAGGTGCTTGGATTAGTGGGTGCTCCATCAGTGTAGGAAGCAATAGCGTGAGAGAAGGGGGTCCAAACACCTCCTTGGTCTGTGGTAACATTTCCCTGAAGAGATATTTACAATTGTTCTTCATGGGGGTCCAAATACAGCATGTGAAAAAGAACTGCCTTATCTAAGGGATTCACATCTGTCTGGCATATGGATTTTGCCTCCAAGACTCTGTTAGTACTGGTTGCCATGAAGGGCCCCCCACTCCAGATCAACGTAATGTAACAGAGATGAGGTGGGAGGGACGATGAAAAAGGCAAGGACATTCTGGTGTGGGGTCCATTTGACTCTGGGAGCAACTGAATCACTTCCCGAAGAGATGCTAGGCACCAACATTGGGAGCTGAATGATTGGACAAGACGGCAGACATCGTCACCTTCTTCGGAGCTGCCATTTTGGGGGCGACTTTGGTAAAGTGCGTCACAGATTTTCCTGAGGCAGAGGTTTTGGCTGTTACTTTGGAGGCTTTTTGAATAATCTTCAGGCTTTTTTGAATAGATCTTCGGCTTCTTTGCCAGATTTGTCATTCTTCGGGGCAAGCCTCCGACCGTTTAGTACTTGCAGGACCCTCAGACTGGGAAGTGTTTTTGGCCCCTTTTCGGGAATCCTCGATTTTACACTGGTACTCCTGGCCCCAGGAAAGGGAACCCCGGCTTTGTCGGTGAACATTTTAGACCATATTTGGGGAACCTCAAGATGTCCCCAGTAGTCTTTGCTCCAGAGAGGGGACCCTCGGAGGAATATTCAGTATCCAGTTTAGTCCCCTCAAAGGGGACCTCAGGGCAGAACCCAATGGAGCTAGAGTAAATGTGAACCCTTCCTAACCCAGATGCCCCTGGGAATAATTTACCTGTCCGTGGAGCCATAAAAAGAAAAGTACTCAGCCGTGTTTTTGTGCAATAGATTCCCCAAGCTGGGCGTGAGGAATCCGATGGAAAAGGTCCTCCCATCGGAAAATTCTTCTTTCAAGTACTAAACCGCCATGGAGTCACACTAGAAACAGGAACCCCACCGGTGTTCGGGTGCCAAGCATTCAAGACAATGTTGTGTGGATACGCCAGCATGAACCGACACCCACACAGGACGTCAATCCTTTATATGCCGAGGAAAGAGACCCATTGCAGGAAATCAAATGTAAGTACGTGGGACAGCGTGCGAGATCCTGACTGCACAGAGGAAAGGACTGAAGGGCAAGGCAGTGCTAAAGACACATGCGCTGGCCCTCACATAAAGAAAATCAATAAAAAGGATAGCTTTTTTGGTGCCACAAAAAAGTGCACCAGTCCCGTCCCAATGGATGGAAGTTTCCACATGTATGTAGGCAGGGGGGACGGGACGCAAGTTTTAGTAAGCTGGGATAGATCATATGTTTGGATAAGCAGGAGCTAACAGTAGCTCCCATTTATCCAGCATTAGCATGTGACCAGTAGCTACCACTAGGGAATGATGATATGGTATGAAATGGCATTTATAACACGCTGATACACAAGTGTTTTAAGGAGCAATGAGGCAAGGGATGGGGAACACACGGAAGACAGAGACAATGATCCTACAAGGCCAGGTCACATTGAGATCGCGCAAGTGCAGGGGCGGGAGGAGTACATAGTGTTTCGCAAATCCAACTTCAACATAAGATACAAACGTATCATTCCGTCCATTATTTATTATCCCATAACATTTCAAATGTGTCCTAATGTTTATGTTGGTATCTAGCTAACCAGGCTCTTCTAGGCAATAAGCATGAGCTAAATGGCTCTCAGCTCCCCTAAATTTCAAAACCTGAGTAAGAGTAATTAATAATGACGGCTATACCATGCAAGGTCTCTTTTGGGGTTGGAAAGATTTACCCGGTTATAAAAGGAGTACAAAAATCTATAATGGCAGTATCACCCCAGGACATAGTGAATAATTAGAATTGCCCCAAAACATGTAAGCTTAGTGGCTAGGTTGGATAAATATAAAAATGTTGTGGACTTCAGTGAGTTTCATAAGTTAGGCTTTGTTTTTAGGAAAAATTAATTTAAAGTAGCAAGGATATTGGAGAAGTTACTTGGTTACAGTATTCATAGGGCGCACATACGCATCTTTGAATGCTTAAAGTTGGAGATCTGCATCACATGGCACCAATCATAGGAGCAACAGGCACAGATCATGGCGGCAACAACAGCCATCTTTCCGCAGTATGTAGCTGCGATGAAAGGACTACCGCTTTGCAAGAGTACAGGGATTCCTTATCAGCCCCACACTACCAGTAAACCAGCAGTTATCCAAATCAAGAGGTAGAACAGGCACAGCTGTGGGGTATACCTTCATCACCTCTTGTAGCAGCGTGGGCTGAGGGCAGGCTATGTAAGCTAGCACAGAAGCAGTCGGAAAAACATTACTGCAGTACCAAAATAAAAGGCATGTCAAACAAATGTTACATAAAAACAGGAGGCTTTAATTTTACTAAGAATTACATAACACACTTATCAAAAACACTGTAAACCCACCCCTGCAAGAGAATAGCCAGAATATGTAGACTTCGTAATGGAAGGGGCTCCCTCAGTCTTTAGAGGGTGCATAGCCAATCATTCAGTAGCAAAGCCAAGTTCAATGATAAAGGTCTTAAAAAGGTAGAGAGTGGAGTCTTACAATGTTACTACAGTGCTGCAAGTCAGGCCAGTGGGACAAACACTTCAAATACCACTTAGGCTTGGTCTCAACACATTGCAACAGGCCTCTAGGTGCTTTGCAACGGGCCATGTCGGAAATGAGACGCTTCAAATCTGATTTGCAATGGATGATGTGTGTTAAAAGAAGATAGAGGCATTCCAGCGATCGGATGAGGTGTGATCCTGAAGCGGTGATAGGCTCTATTCAGGTGACCAGACAGGGAATAGGGGAGTGGTCTCAAATTGATAGAGTCAGCTCAGAGGTACAACGATGCAATCGATTCAAAATACAGGTGAGTACAGGTAAGTAACAGTGAAGACAGAAGCTCTTCGCCGGATTGAAAAAGCAGTAGTCTCAGCTTGAAAATGGATTGAAGCGGTACCCACAGCTTGTGTTCGACATCTGGTTTCTGAGGGGCCCGTCCAGGGTCTCAAAGGGCAAGATTAATTCTTTCTGCACTTCCCTGCCAGAAAGGTTATCAGAGTGCTCTTGCAGGGGCCATCACCTCCAGTGAGCATGTTCCTGGGGACCATAGGTCTCAGCATGCAGCAAGTGGTGTCAAGTCAGCAGATCATCCCAAATGTTACCCTGTGATGACTGGAGGAAAAGGGCTTGCTCATTTGCCAGCCATAAACTCTATCGCCCCACTCAAACTTAGAGAGAAAGAACGCAAGGAGAAACGCAGTGCAGAGGCACACTGGAAAAGTCACCCTTCTGACACCCACAAGGGATGTCTCCCACTAGCCACTCTTAACTATAAAGAAGCTCTAGGCCAGGCCAAAAAAGATTCATACAACAACCGCAGCACGTCAGCACAATCAAATACGAAGGAATTATTCACAATTCTCAAGGAACTTGACACCTGCAGCTCCCCCCCCCCCCCCCCCGATTCCTGTCCTAAAGGCAGTAACTGGTGCATGAATATTCAGACAGCACTCCTAGGCAAAATTGCCACCCTGCAAACCAAAATCAAAGATACACAAAAGTCCTTACAGTCTAATCTGCCATTGCCCACCTCCTCACCTAGCACCCAACACCAAGCCAACCCGGCCGTTAAACCATTCGCCTTCTCCCCTCTTACCATCCTTGAAGTAGAAGGTATCATAAACAACCTCAAACCATCTAACTGCCAAGGTGACCCTTGCCCAGCGCCCATCATTAAGGAAGCCTCTCACCACCTTGCCCCCTTCATCACATCCTTTATAAATGCCTCCTTCAAATCGGGTACAGTCCCTGACAACCTCAAGGACGCGTTGGTAATCCCACTACTCAAAAAACCGACCCTGGACCCCCAACATCCCCACTAACTTCAGACCAATCACTACGGTCCCGTTCCCGCTTAAGAATCTTGATCGCGCAGCTCACCTGCAGATCCAAGTTTACCTCGAGTCCAACAAACTCTTGGGGCTAAGACAATCAGGCTTCAGTCCCAAACACGGCACCGAATCTGCCCTGATTGATCTGAAAACCCAGATGAGACATTAAAGGACAATGGGAAGCTAGCGCTACTCCTTCTACTCGACCTCTCAGCGGCATTCGACTTGGTCAACCACCAAATACTTTGCCAACATCTCAAATCCGCTGCCTATTTCTCTGACTCTGCCAATGCCTAGATCCACTCGTTCCTCAGTAACAGATCTATGCGGGTCTTCTCACCCTCCGCATCGGCAGACCCCTCTCCCATTCTCTGCGGCGTCCATCAAGGCTCTTGTGTATCGCCTACATTGTACAATGTATTCACCAAGCCACTTTTCGATATGCTTGACTATCTGGGTGTATCTTATACCAACTACGTGGATGACACCTAGATACTCATTCCCATAACTGGTGATTACACAGTCGATACCAAAGCCTTGAATGATGCCTACTTGGTCATCCAGGCCTGGATGGCGCAACATGAGCTTTGCCTCAACGACGATAAGACGGAGCTCCTATTACTAGGATCCGCCTATCGCCTTAAACTTGACCAAACCTATAAGGCTTTCACTATTGACGGCAACGTCATCAAGGTCTCCAAAGATACCAAAACCTTGGGCGTTTATCTGGACGCCGCCCTCTCCCTGAACAGACAAACAAATGCCATTAGGTCAGCCTCAGTATATACATGCAAACTTATCACCGCCTGCAGACCATTCCTGAACCTTCACAACTGCACTACTCTGGCTAGAACACTTATGTCCAAAATAGATTACTGCAGCGCCCTTTACCTAGGGACTAGTCAGTCAAACCTCAATAAACTTCAAACTATTCAGAATAATGCCATAAGGGCTGTTCTCAACATCCCTAGAAGGTCCCATATCTCCACATTCAGATCTGACTTACGCTGGCTCCTGGTAAAACAAAGAATTGCTCTGAAAACATTAGCTCTGACTCACAAATGCCTGAACAACAATGCCCCTCCTTACCTCTCTTCGCGCCTCTCACTTCACTCCTCTTCCTGCCCTACGAGATCAGCCCAAACTCACAACCTAACCCTCCCCATATTTAAACTACAAAAAGCGGGTGGTGCGAGCTTCCCCGTCCTCGCTTCCAAACTGTGGAATACTCCGCCAACCCACATAAGAATTGAGCCTTCGTTCCCAACGTTCAAGAACAACGCCAAAGCTTGGCTGTTCACCCAGATAGCATGAGGTTCCTCACACTAGCCTAGCTCTCTACCTGTAATATTTCCCATCTGAGTACACATGCTACACTGTATCAATCATATCCTGTAAATTCGTTCTTGAATATAACATGTAAATTTGTATTTGTGTACAACTTGTAAATGTGTTATTCTTGTACACTCTTGTTGTAACCTTTACCTAAGATTATGCGCCCGGTTGCCCATAGGCCTGGTGCGCTTTACACATAAACTAAACCTCAAGCCTCATTTCTGGAACTCTTCATCTCTATGGAAGATGAATTTGGGGCAGACTGAACCCCGCCAATAAAGTCCTAGGCGACAACCTACTGTAGTTCTAAGAGGATTCAGAGGGTGTGGCTTCACCTCCTTAAATAGACAATCTGCCACAGTGGGTTGGATCCAGTCTAACCTCCTCCAAGGGGACCAATGCAGGCGGTTATGGTCAGTGCATTTTGAACTGGGCATGGGGCATAGACATGTGGGAGCCCGCAGAGACTCAAAGACATTGGGACCCTTCTGTGAACTGGTTCTTTTCTACTGGCCACTCTTAACTGTTTTCTCTCCTGCCTGAACTGCATCAGAGTCTCTGGTAATTACCAGCCTGGTGAGAGCATGCCATTGTCGTGGCAGGGCTCACCTCAAGCAGTGGTTCTCAGCTAATCATCTGGGAGCTAGCCTGTCGGCTGGTAAAGGTGACAAGCCTTCATCAAGAGATTAAGGTGGTGCAGGAAAGGGCGGCAGTTTCCTGGCCCGAGCTCAAATAGTTGTTTTGGGTGAAACCCAGTCCTAGACACTGTCAGTTAAATGAATCACTAGCAACCGACAATAAACATGACCCCAGTAGGTTTTGGCCCATATAATAATTGAAGTTTCCAAAAGGCCATCATGTCAAAACTAGACATGGCTTATATTTAGATTCAATCTACTACCAGGATCAGGGAGCACAATTATAGAATTTCGGATCAGGACAGCCAACAGTTAAAGGCAGACCATGGATGTCAAAACTTGAAGTTCTATCAGACTGTTGGAGGGAATGCACAGGTTACTTGGAAACTGCCATGTTGCCAAACTCAAAGCCGTTGCTTGGAGAATTCAGTAGGCATTAAGTAAATTGGATCTGGTTAGCAGATCTCAATTCCAAATACCAATCTAAATGCATAGTTTTGTTACTAAAATAAATATAAAAACAAAAACAGGCTATAACGCTCCGACAGACGGCATTCTGTCAAAGTAGTAGGTACCGCCTTCAATAGTTTAGGGACCAGTGTCTTACAGTTCCAAGGCAGGCTTGCACAGCCTGCAACACCATGCACCTTCGCGGTAAATGGGCATGATTGTCAGGTACAGTAGTGCTGGAATCTCCACAACTAGACTACTCAGAACAGCACCAGTTCAGTATGAACCATTTCACTTTGTGCCAAATTGCTGTGTCACATGTATGATTATGCTGCCCATCAGGCAACCTTACTTAACAGGCACACACAGGGAACAACCAATAAGCAGTGTTCTTCGAAGAATATGGCTGCCGCTCCCAGCCTACCCCCCCCCAATGTCATCTCAGTGGTCAACCTAGTCCAAACATTTGCCTCCGGTCATAAGTGTTCTGGCAGCCAGTTCCAGCAAAAATGCAGAGCAATCCAGATTGGAATATGCGTGGCTATGGCACCGGTCAACAGTCTGCACATGACACCAGAAAACTGGCACTCAAATTAACAAAACATTCTCATTGCTGACCCAAGGGTCAGCTGGTTCCCCAACACTCTCCATCAGAATTACCGGCGACGACAACAAAAGGCTCCAGTCACCACAAAATGGTGGATCTACACTGTGCATCATCGCCAGCTTCAGTTTGGGTTATTTTAGGCATTTAATGTCAGCGGGTTTATGTCCAGACAGACACTGTTGTGCCCAACAAGAGACAACCTTCAAAGGTAAATTCAAAAGGGTTTCATTAAGCAGATACAGGACAGGATGGTCTGTGCTTCAGAGCCTTCAGCTAGAAAGCAGACATTTTAAACCACTGGTCTTTGGTACACACCACCTCCCTTGATTGTGTTTTTAACTATTTTGAATGCAATACAAAACTTGACTTAAATCTAGTTGGTACCACAATGTAAATGTAGTTATCTAGGTTTACTATGTAAAGCTCTTTTGTCTTCTCAAAGACAGATATTGCTTAAAGCAAGTTAACTCATACAGCAATAAATGCAAATTATATTGCCATGCTCAGCATGTAATTGGTTTACCTAGGAACAAAGAAAGAGCTATTGCTTTTACCACTGCCTACACTATTTTGCATTGCCTCAAATGAGATCTGTAGATTAACGTACAGTGCAGCTCTGCACGCTTCATTTCTAGAAGAAAGATATGGTAAAGGTAATTGATTTTTTCTGAAAGTGACTGCCGTAATAACATACTGATGTGGGTGGGGCATCAGACCAAAGGCCCCATCTTTGGCAAATGGCTGCAGACTATTTTGCATTTTGAACTGTTCCCGAGAGAACACAGAATTAAACGAACTTTGGCACGAAGGCAATACAGCTGATCTGTCTAGTACGAACTTTGGCACGAAGGCAATACAGCTGATCTGTCTAGTCAAGCAATTTCTACATTGATCAAAATCACAGCCAAATATATGCATCCCTGTTCTTGGACTTGGAGCACAAACATTTCAGCTCCGCATTCACGTCTGGCATTTCCTACATCCACCAGCACACTATTCACCCCAAGGACAGTGCAGTCCAATTCTTTAAGGAGCTATTATAAAACAAGGCGTTTGGTCATGGAAGTAAGGGCATGCAAAAGTGACCACATAAGGCAAACTAACAGATTGTAAGTAAAGGATACTTTTTTTTAGAAGAATTAATTATTAAGTATTAACACACACACACACACACACACGCAATGTAACATTGTACCGAAGAAGCGCTACAATAGAACCACTCTTGCCACGTAACTAAGATATTAGTAGCTATGAAAACAAACGTTTAAAGCTCAATGAGTCAATCATTGCCAGGAAATTCAATATCAATTGTGCAACATTAAAGATAAGGGGTGTATCAGCCATTTTTGCTCCCTTAAAGTAGGCAAATACTCCCAAAAAATAAAGACCAGCAGTAAAAATACTAACAAAAAGTAGGATACAGACATGTAGGACGGTGTGCCCCTGCTTTGACCCAAATAGCTCCATGGGCATGTTGGGATCAGTAGTGACTGCAGTACCAAATGAAGAAACTGCTATTACTTCCTGATCAGAAGTAAAAAGGTATCATTTAATGTGCACGAATAACTGAGTGAAATGAAATTACAAAACATTTCCGTTTTCCAGTGAAGATATATTTGTACTTGCTTATAAAATACTCCCACTGGGGAACAGACCACATTTTTACTCCCGAAAAATAATTTTACTCCTAATTTTAAAAAATATAAGTAAAATACTCCCACCTCAAATGCTTACCTGGAGCACTGCAATTGCGAGTATCTACGTGTATTTGCTTCTCTAAGTTCAGTTAATCAGGAAGATAGAGTCCCTTAAACTGCATTCCAATCAAGCTGCTTCTATGTGAGCAGCGATCTGTCTATTAACACTAGAGAGAGCACTGCCAGTTTTTAAATGTCCTACTTAAAACTCAAGATGAGCAACGCACAGTGTTGCCCCAAAAATAATTGGCGTAGTTCAGGGGTCTGCAGCTCTCCAGATGTTTTGGACTACAACCCCCATGATCTTTCATCATGTATTTGCTATGCTGGCAGGCTGATGGTAGTTTTAGTCACACCCGGAGAGCCGAAGATTTCAGACCCCTGTTATTCCATAGTGAACCGCAACCACATTGAATAATATGATGCATTAGCAGCACAAACAAACCTCTAGTCAAAAAGCAGTGGCAGTGTGGTTAAATCTCAGCTGCCCAAAATTAAAAAAAAGAAAATTCAAAAGTGCTGTAGCGTCACAGGTAGGAAATGTGGCTGGACTGTATCGCCATGTAGAGTCGTGAAAATAAATTAAATAAATGAGAATTTAGCAGTCTCCATTGTGCAGCCTGCAATTGAATACAAATGTACATAATGTTGAAAAGGTTTATGGTGCTGGTAGTGCTCGTTTGTAACCTAGTAACATCAAGTTGCCCGTCTAGTCTGACAGCTCATATTCATTTGTAACAAAGGGTCTGTAGAGGCCAGATGGGCTAAATCGGCCAAACCGATGTATTTCTTAAAGTACTTTTATTTAAAACTTAATTCAAATTCATAATTACGAGATCTCATATCTTCACATTAGATCAAATATTAACAAAAAAAAAACAAAAAAAAAAGACCCAAAAGTAATACCTCAAAAAAATAAAGGATTTAAACTGCTGGTGCGACGAGTCGGTGTGTAAAGAGAATTCCCAGAACAAGCGTTTACTGGTGGAATACACTCAAGGCTGTGATCTGTGCAACTGCAGCCTATTGGTTTCTTTTCTAACTGGCACTGCGAGCCGCCCGAGGCTCTTGCCGCGACGAACTGTCTACGCGCTTCCTGGAGGAGGCGTGTTCTCAACTGCACGTGACTGTATCACGTGTCGGGCTGGACCTTCAAAGCCCGAAAGCTACCGCCCTTGTGGCTGTAAGCCCGGTGGACATAAGCCTATTGGCTGTTATACGCCTGTTGGGCGCTGGTGGTGCGGTCAGTGGACGGGAGACTGTGGAGGTGTTCCCTCTTTGATCCCGAACCGTGAGTTAAAGCTTATGCTTATTTATAATCAATCCTAGGAGTCCCCCTAAGTATGAGAGGTGGTATATTCAGCTAAGTGTAAAGCAATACCTGCAAAGTGACTCCCCTGCAGGCACATCCAGCATAAGATCGAAAAATACTTCATCGCTCGTTATATTTGAGGAACTTGAATATCGAGTTGTGTTGCCCTGTGAGTTGATTAGTAACTAAAGCACCCTATAATTATATATTGAGCGTTATGTTATCTACATCTAAGTCAGTAACACCTCCCATACTGGATGCAGCAAACAGCCCAATGGTCGCTGCTGCTACGCGATCAAAACATAACAATTTGCTGAAAACACAGTCAACAACTTCTATAACTTTGACACCGCGTGCAAAAACACGACAAAAAACTCAAATGGCAAACAGAGATATAAGACAATTTTGTCCAACAGTTAAAAACCTCTCTTCGTCTTATGCTCTACCTGTTACGTTACAAGAACCTAATGTCGAACCTAATGATCAAACCTTGTCCAAAACTACTTCATTATCACAAACGGAGACTGTTATAAACGTGCCTCCCCGCTCCCACGATAAATCTAATGAAATGAGCGCAAACATATTGATTCACATACCAGATTCAAATCAATCAGACTCGGTGATAAGTGAAGTCTTGCTCGCACATAGCAATGGGGATGATCAAAATAATATGCCAATTTCCGATAACACCATGATCCAGTCAACTACCCAGTTGGAACACAAAAAAGATCCAAAAATACATCTGGACCAAATCTCTGAAATCCCAGAGGAGGAAAGCATTGCAATCAACGAAGATGTTTTTCTAGATAGACAAAAGCAGAATATGCAGAGACCGGAAAATATATCTCCAAACAAATTTAATGTCGACTACTACAAATGTGGCTCTATGGATTCAACCATTTCGGAAGCTGCATCTTATATACTCCCCACACCAAGACAACGTGAATCTTCTTGTGAAAAAGGACACGTCCCTCCAAATATAGGTCTATTGGAAGTCACTCTTATGGCAGTTAACACGACGACGCAAAGTTTGCTCAAATTATTCGAAACTCTCGAAAATAAAATAACCATACAATCTGCCAAAATTGACCAAATCTCGGCTTGGATTCAAGTTCAAGCGAAAGAGAAGGAGACTCTGTGTCAGTATATTGAACCTGTTAACGATCTGTCTAAAGATATCGAGATCATGACCATCCCTGCAACTCAGTTTACCACCCTGCCTTTGTTCAATGAAATTATATACCCAATTGAAGAGGCGGCCAATGAAAATTCACACAAAGATACTTCTTGGATAAGTGTTGAAAGTTCGCCCAAAGCATCAAAACATCAACACGATAAAGCTCAATATGACCTTTTTAATAAACATCAACGAAATAAGGGTCGATCTAAGCATTTGGCAACTAAACCACTTCAATCCACAAAACGAACCACCAAAACAAATAATCGCATCATGCGACCACATACAGTGGATTTGACCGAAAATGCAACCTTGAACAAGTAGGCGAAAATGACATCGAGACACAAGTCCCCTGCCTCAAATCCAATAAATCCAACATTTAATGCGCAAAATACACTTCCTAATCAGTCACCGCTAAGCCAACTCGTCGCAGCACTGGAAAATCGGAAATTAAATGTCCCTTTATCGACCAACAAAAACACGACTCTTGACACTAACTCAAAAACAAAATCAAATAATGTCAGTGAAAGTGTGGATCATGCATCGTCGCAGTTAGTGGGATCGCAAATCGATCAAATTAAAGCAGCAGTAGATTTATATATCTTGCGACGCACGTCTGAATTAAGTGAACTGACAGCTAAAACAAATTTGCAGAATTGTGAGGGACAAAGTTATGCGAATAATGCCCATCACATTGAACAGGCTGCTGATCTTGATAAGCTGATCTGTCCAGAATTCAGAGAACATACCTCTCAACGGTCAGCGGAGATTCATGACGTAGAAGTTAAAAAAAGCATACAGAATAGTGTGATAAAATGTTCCGCGGATAATGCCCATCTCACCGAACATGATGTCAAACATGAAAACAGAAACTTCTCAGAACATAGAAACCAAACTCCATCAAGGCGTAGCGGGGGACCTCCGCAAGTACTTGCATCACAAATGGAGGACCCTTGGAACACTCAAAATGAGAAGATCAAATTAATGGTCGATTCCTACTTGGCAACTCACCTGGGCTTAGTGCCCGTCCCACAAGGCTCCATGGAAAAGTTGACAAGAGTTAGGTTCTCTGATGAGGGTAAGGCGGTCAACGACATTAATTTATGCCGAAAAGAAAAAGAAGCAAACAGTGACTTGAACCGCAACTAAATCCTTAAAAAACAAGGTTCAGTGAGCAAACAAAAAAAACATGATCTCATAAGAAAAAAAGAATTAGCAAGCTACCATACACTAATCCTGAAATGTCGCGCGGCTCCTCATCCTCAATATGACTTGTCCCGTGCGAGTGTCTTAAACATCTTTAGTGACGTGCCTGAGCTAGGTGATCTCACATCCACTGATATTAATCAAGTAGAATTTATCTGTGACACCAACCTTGATATAGTCCGATTATGGATGAAATCAGGATTAGTAATGAACTATCTATGGCAGGCTCGAATGAAGCTCTTTGCAATGGGATTTTTACTTGCTCAAGATCCCGAAAGAAGAAATTATGATTATATCGTTGAAAAAGACACAACTACAAGGTCATCATCAAATATATGTCAGTGTGCAAGATGTAACAGCATTGATTTGACTCCCAAGACTCTGGCCATCTCTCAGTCATAACCACTACTGACGCCAGAATTTCATGATAAAAAAATGGCTTGGTAACCTTGGTTAGCTGGAATATCAGAGGTTTCCTCCATCTACTCACAAACGTACATCCCGTGCTGGTTGATGCAGATATCATAGTTCTCCAAGAAACCTGGTTAAATAAGCC
Source organism: Ambystoma mexicanum (assembly GCF_040938575.1). Lineage (NCBI taxonomy): Eukaryota > Metazoa > Chordata > Amphibia > Caudata > Ambystomatidae > Ambystoma > Ambystoma mexicanum. The sequence continues at coordinate 649,078,326 of NC_090923.1, forward strand.
TCCCTTATGGGATCATCATGATATTTTAATTAACCCGGCGATTACACCCCAAAAAGGGAGACCCATGGCAGGATTATTAGTCGCTGCTAAACTGGGATCCAAATTAAAACTACAGGCATGGGACAATCCAAATAAGTTTATACAGTTGGTCAAACTTTGGAATGAAGTCCAAAAACTGGCATTAATCAATGTTTACAGAAATCCAGCTGCTATTACAGATGAACGATTCTATAAAGATCTGTCCAAAATGTTTGTCTTAATTGCACAAACTCCAGGAATAACATATCATTCTGGCTAGCGATCTCAACCTTGATCTGGTCAAAAGTGCATCGAAGAGTAAAACAGCTGATCATGTTAGGTGGAATCACATTATGGACCAATTTAACATGAGAATGGCCAATGGATCACTCCCGGGTGATATACCTCATCAAGTTACATGGTATAGAGGAAAGACTACAAGTACCATTGATTATGTATATTTATCCGCAGGGTTATTCATGGCGTCTAAAGAATTCAAGGTTATAACCCAATCCAAAAGTGACCACCACATGCTAAGATTGACATGGTCAAGAATTAATCAACAAGTACATGTCAAATCTGAATGGATGCCACAAAATCTATCAATTAACAATGCTAAATCTCGCTTTAGGTGGACTTCGCTTAAACTTGCTGCACTGAACGAAAGCGTATTACAACAAAATGATCTCCAGACATCACAGTCCTATGTGGACACTTTGTCTATATACAGAACTTTTTACCTTCCTTCAAATCGATCTCACCAGCATACATTTGATCAACAATTATCACAGAAAAAAAATGAGTACCATAGAAGTTTGAGACAAGCCAAACAGCTTTCATGGCCTGAACGACTTCTAGCTTGCAAAAGGTTAAAACTACAGTACAGATCTTGGGTACGTATGTATAAAGGCAAACTATTCCAACAGGATGGAGAAATCTTTCTTTCAACTATAGCAAGCAAGAACTCTGCTCAAATTTGGCAGTTACTCAATCTTAACTCAAATTTGAACAATTTAAAGTCACAATTGAATGGAGTTTCAGAAAATCTATGGATTTCACACTTTGCTGAATTATATTCGGATAAAGCCTTTCATATACATAACTATGGATCTAACTCTTCAGGCTCATGGAACTTAGAATGCTCTGAAAACCTAATTGAGGCACTCATTCTTAAATCGTCTTCCTCCCGTCCGGCAGGCCCAGATGGTATCACCAACTTTATGCTTAAGCAACATCCTCAGATATGGGCCAAAATCCTGAATAACATCTTTCAAAGTATATTAAAAACTCGCAACATTCCCGATTCATGGTGTTCATCGGTCATTGTGCCAATCTTTAAGAAAGGGGATCGCTGCGTACCAGCAAACTATCGTCCGATTGCACTTTTAGATGCTCCAGGCAAAATCTTTAAATCGCTTAGTGCTATCGGCCTTTAACATATGGACAAGTAAACACAAGCATCGTGATAGCAATCAAACTGGATTTGTTTGTGGCCTGGGGACTTCAGTAAACCTTATGATTCTCAACACATTGAAAGCTCAAGCTCACCAAACTAAAACATCATTGTTTTTTGCATTTATAGATTTAAATGCTGCATTTGACTCAGTTTCTCGTATAAAACTTTTTCAAAAACTAATGAAAGCTCAGTGCCCTCAAGACATCATGGACATTATTATTGCTCTTCATACAGGCACTTCCATACGTGTTCGCCTATCTACTGCTGGCCTGTTATCTACTGTCATTAAAACATCAAGAGGATTAAAACAAGGGTGTATTTTGGCATCAGCGCTATTTAATTTTTTCATTCATGATGTACAAGAAATCTTTTTCAACCTATCCTCCGATTCACCAAAAATGAATGGCTCCGCAATCCAAGCGCTCTGGTATGCTGATGACTTAGTTCTAATATCTAAGACACCGACAGGCCTTCAAAAACTAATTGATGCACTTTCAATGTATTTCGATGATAATGAACTATCCATGAATATCAAAAGGTCGCAAATTGTAGCCTGCGTTGCGAAACGATCTCAGAGAACAAGATTTGTGTGGAGGGTAAAAAACATCGCCCTTGACACTGTGTCGAGCTATAAATACCTAGGAACTCAATTTGAAGCCAGCTCGGTGACAACAGAGCATTTTCAATTACTGCAAAGTAAAGTGACAACTGCGATATCACAATCCAAATTGATATTATACAAATACGGTAAATTTTCTGTGGAGTCTGTTCTACATTATTGGCAGCAGAAAGTAATACCAATAATACTTTATGGCCTGGAATCACGAGTCATTTCAGATGCAAAGGAACTTGATAAAATCGAAGCCAAAAATTGGAGAACCCTTTTTCATCTGCCACAATCTGTCCCCATTGCGTGTATCAGATACGAACTTGGTCTCATCTCTCTTAGGGCTAGATATTACTGGCAGCTCTGCGCCCTGCTCAGAAAATATCTAACGAATATTGAATCTGAGACCATAATTGCTGTACTGGCAAAACACCTGCTTCAATCACCTCAGAAATTTACAGTGAAATGGACTACTTATGTATACGATATTATGGCATCAGCAGATGTTGACGTTGAAACCTTGATCCTAAATCCTAATCGTGCAAGAAAGAAAGTGTACATTCACGATTGGCGGACAAATCGTGAACTCTGCTTGAAATATAAACATTTCGATACGCATCTCTACCCTGATAAGAACATGAGATGTCCAGAAAAATACTTGCTAAAGTCACCATCTCCATACATACGCAGTGCATATATGCGAATACGATTCAATTTATGGTTGACTAAAGATATCCTGGCTCAGCGTAAGCTAATACCCATGTCGGAGAATTTTTGCCGGTTCTGTCTTGTTGTGACTCAAAAAGAAACTCTAGAACACCTATTAGTAGATTGCACGGCACTTTGCTCAATCAGAAACAATACATTTGGAAAAAATGTGTGTGGTTGCTTCGGTCCAGCCATCCTTGAGATGGTCTTGTCTCTTAAACTCAGCCAACATGAGTTTAGTTATTGCATCAGTTCACTTTTTTAATAAATTGCGCTTAGATACCCCTGAACATATCTAAAATTGTTATAGAATTAAAACACGTGGAAATGATCACACAAAAATTGATGAACATGCATATATTATGTACACAGATAATGTAAACCTGTACATCTAAAATAATACCAACATCAATTTTATTTTAACTATTGTTAAATCGAAAATGTTTGAAATCTTCTTACAAAAATGTTCTTGTAAAAATCTTATGGTTAAAACAAGAAATAAAAAAAAATAAATAAATAAATAAAAAAAAAAGAATTCCCAGAATATATCATTTTGACGTCAGAATTCATGAAAAGGGGCTACCCTCAAACACAAATCTGACATTTGAAAAAAAATGAACAAAAATCCAAGCCCCTGAGCAAAATTTGTTGGTGAATTACAACAGTGTGAATGACTAAACATATGGGATTGAAAATGCCACACCCAATGACACTTCTGACTAACCCAAAACCTGGCCCCCATAATTGAAGTTAACAGAATAGAATAGCTACTGGACGAGCATGGCTAGGTCTATTCACGTCCAAAATATGTATGTGTTCCTACTTAGCAGCTGACTAACAAGCAGTTTAGCGCCTGGATTATCTAGCAATCATTTCACTAAATTATTTTCTTTCTTTTATGGTGCTCATATAGTACATCAATTCTCCCATTAGTTTAATTTGTGATTCTCAGTTCAATATTTATGAATTTGAACCATCCTCAATTAAATCAATTGTACTGTTCATTGGACACTTTACCAGAAAGTCCAGTTCATCAATATTCAATTTTCTATATCCATCCTTTTTCAGCAAAGTGTTTTACCTGTTACATCTCAATGCTTGGTTCTCTCGATTAGTTTCCGACCACCTTAATTTTCAATCATCTGAAACCACTGATTAACTCCATAGTGCATTCTCTTCATTACTTTCACATTGTCTTAATCCTCTATCATCTGAGTCCTTTTATTTCAATCCGAGGTTCACCCCAGAATGTTTAATCCTAATCGATTTAAACTATGCGAAGAAGGGTCTTGTTGTATACTTTAAGTTTGAAGATAAGAGGAATGCTTTAGTAAAAGCACACAAACCACCCACCCACCATGGAAAGCCAATCCAAGCAGTAGATGTTCATGAAAATGAAACCATCATCTACTAGAAAAAGATAAAAGGATATTCTAAGGTGGAAGTTAAAGACAGGAATGACCAGGCAGTCCATCTCGCAAAGACTGGTGCTTAATGTGGACCACACATGTCCACTGGCCCACTCTTTGGGGTAAATAGGAATTTCTATGAGCACCAGACCATAAAACATTGCAAGCGGAATACCCGTAGTGCACTAGAGTTAGGAAAAGACATTTGGAATTCTAGATGAACACTTACTGGACTGAACCTGGAAACCAACTGAAAAGAACAGATCGTATTAGAGAAAAAGGGAACTCCCTCTTAAGCGCTCACACAATTCCATATTTTCAAGGGTTTGCCACTATGAAACACCGGTCAGACAAGTTCAGTAAGTAATGCCTACTTCAATCTGTGGTTTAATGATAAACCAATGCAAAAGATAGGATTTATGTTTTGTCATTGAGGACCTCAAAACATTCATAGAGAATTCACCTACTCTACCCTTCTGGAACCAAGATGTTATACTGCATACAAGAAGGTGTTTGCTGTGCATCCAATGTGAACAGAGGTCGCCATAGAGCCCCTTTACTGGACCAGTACAGGGACATTTCCAAAGAAAGAAATACTTTCTGCCCATCATTTCTTTAATGTCAAAATGAGTCTAATGTTTACCAGCCAACAAGGTGCAAATCGGAAACTACAGCTTTATTTCTGATCAACCACATCTATGTATACTAAGACTCTCCCCAATATGGAGTCTGATAAGTTAAGTCACTTTATTAGTGAAAGGGCAAGTTTGGCACATCTCAGATGTCAAAAGGAAACTATATTTCCCCAACCATCCAGCTGTCAGCAGGGATTCTAAAAGTTACAAAAATAAGATTGTAAGCATATTACAAAAAATGTGTGCAACAGGCAGGCCCATCATGGAAGAAAGACGATTCACAACTTACTCTATTCCTAATGGCCTTTACAGAAACACCTTCCATGGCAACCAAACTCTCACCCCATGAGCTAGTCACTGGCTAAAAGATGGTCATTTCCCCATAACACTTACTAAATCACAGCCATGAACAGAATCGGGGTAATGCCTCAATTCATGAATATTTCATTAAAAGAAGTAATCTACAGAATACTTTTGCATTTGGACAGAAATACCAGTCGACTGTGTTACTCCACCCCAAAAGTATTTTCAAAGAATATCGGAGACAGACGCTGCAAAAATGACATTTTGAAGTGATGCAGCTGGAAAATGCAAATAATTTGTAAGACATCAGAACAAAAATAAGAACATAACATGTTCAGTGCTCGAGTAATTTCTTAATCTTACAGTTTGCACTCTCCACTAGCTATTGGCTAGATATAACACTTGGAGATTAAGAAATGGTGTGCTGGGTGTGTATATATGATATATTTTATTATATCGGGCTCATACACAAGTGTTTCAGAGCGCAAACAGGGAAAGGGAGGGGAACAAGGGAGAACAAAACCAATAATCTTACTAGGCCCAGTGACATTTAGAATGCACAAGTGCATGGAAAAGGGGGAAGTGTGTGGAAGGGGGAGAAGTGGAAAGTGCGGAACAGAGGAGAGAACAGAATAAATAAGTGCAATAAGAATTGTGGAGAGCGAGAAACTTTATGCCCGTCTAGTAGCTTTCAAGTTGAAAATATTTACTCTTGGGTGCGAGATTGTGGTCTCACTGCCAGGAGTAAAAGACTGGTTTTCAAATGTGTCTGCTTCTCAAAGAACTATGGCGAATGAAAGAAAAATGGCAACTATTCACGAACTACAATAAAAACGATGACTAAAACTAACCAAGCCAGTCATAAGGGCACAAGCTCTTTACACATGTCCGAGGAACGAAGAAGTCATCAAAATGTACGACTTCCATCTGTACAGCAGCAGATGCAGTCGTAGAAATCTGGCGCTCCACGAGGCCGAATTTATCCTGATAAAATCCTTGGCGAGGCTTGCTTTTAATCGTCTCAAACATGGCATTATTGTAGCGGAAGGTGCTGGTAGCCCCTGCAACACACCTGGTGCCATCTGAGACAGGAAAGCGGAGGACTAAGCCGTCTTCTGGTTCGGCTTGTGGCCTTGGCGGTGTGGCCATACATACCGTTGGAGGAGCCGGGGTACTGTGAGCCCTCTGGCATTCCGCAGCCCCACATAGTAAATCACAGGTGCAGGTGGCATCAGAGAGACAGATGCGAACCGGAGGGCCAGAGTGCTGCGGCGAGTGCCAACCACTACAGGAGCAGCGACAGGGAGACAAGCCCGGAACCCTGAGGTGGGTGCCTGCAGTGCAAGCTGCTTTGCCGCCTCAGTATCAGTGTGGTGGCAGGGGCTGGCAGCCATATAACAAGCAGAGGCACAGCCACGTGAAGAGCAGCATTGATTTTATGGACTCCTTCCCCCCTTCCGTAACGATAGAGCTCCTGGGCGCAATTCCCCCGGGCGGCACCGACAAGGAGGAAGTGTGCGCCCGGGGCCACGAGATCAGCCCAATCAATGGAGGCGTACCTGGCAAAGAGCAGGGGCATGCTCAGGTAGTAGTGGGGGGGTCCTTGGAGTGCAATCTTGGACTGATGAAACTGCTGCAGGGGAGTGACCCACTGCCGGCTGGGTGGGGCGAGCCCTCCCCCAGAGATGGAGCCGCTTGCTCACGGGCACCCACAATCAGCATTGAGGCAGGGGCCCCTACCAAGGATCACGGAGAGGCGGAGGCGAGGGGCAGTGGGCCCCGGTGCAGAGAACAGTGGTGGTGTGGAGAGGGACCCCCCGAGGGGACAAGTGGGGTGAGGAAGGCATCAGTGGGGAGTCTGGTGAAGGTCTGACAGCAGGGGAGAGAGATGCCAGCTTAAAGACTGCTACACCCCTCCACCCCCAGACTCTCCTCCCCCCCATACAGTTGGGGAAACACAGTGTGGGTCAAGAAGTACAAGGGGAACTATAAAGGTAAAGCAGACAGAGACCCCTGCTAGTGGATGGGGAGGCCAATAGACGAGTGTTCTACCCCTCCCCATCACACCATGGTGAAGGAGAAGAGCAAAAAGGACACACAGTAAAGCAAGTGAGCAATTTACTTCTAATCCAGTCATGGCGCAGACCACCACGCATTGACCCATTAGCATTGAAAATCCTGCCACGGTCCCGGTCATTTTGCTTAGTGATATCAAGGTGGCAAATGCAGAGTCTCTGACCTTGGTCGAGGAGAAGATTGGTGTGTTGGCTTCTGATGACTTCTTTCTTCGGCAGGATGTCCGCAAGCTGTCTTCGAGGGAGGGTGATGCTGAGCAGCGGATATGGGACACGGAAGACGCAAATGGAAAAATAATTGACAGTGGTCTCCCAGAAGCTCAGAGTCGTGGATAGCAGAGGATAGTGAAGGGCGGTTGAGGAGAAACAACGTCCACATCCTGGGGTTTTCGGAAAGGGTGGAGGGACCCAGAATGGAACTTTTCCTCAAAAACTGGCTTATGGACCTAATGGCATCTAAGAAACACTCCAATTTCTTTTCAGTTTAGAAGGCCCACAGGGTGCCCATGAGCAGGCCAGTGCCGGGAAGCTCACATGGACGCCCCGTTGCAGATAGCCAGGGGGACCAGCACGATTACTTACAATGGTTCCCGCATCAGATTCTTCCCAGACTATACAAGGGAAGTGCAACAATCGCTTGATTGCATCAAACGAAAGCTGGTCTCCAGCAGCATCAAGTATGCCCTCGTCTTCCGTTCACAACTTAAAGTGTATTACGTGCCAAAGGCACTCCACACCACGAGAGGCATGGGATTGGTATGAAACAGACATTCAACAGACAGTGATCTGCACGCTGCAGAATGGGGCACAGCTCCCAGTGCCAGATCCGAACCAGTGCCTTAGTCGACCCCCGCTGTATTCGCAGGCTCCGAGGTCCCCAGAGGATGTCGACAGCACCACGGACCGAGGGGAATAAGGATGAACTTGGGGCGTGAAGTGGCGCCGGACACAAGCATAGCTGCAAAAGTTGTACTCTGATGTTCCGTACCAGTCTCTGGATTGTAGGAGGTCTGGGGACAGGCCTGGTTGGAGAAGGCCGGTGGGAAGACATGTGGGGAATTGTGGCAGTTTATGCACCTCCGACCCTCACACAAGAATTACCTAATGATGATCTTCAGAAGCTTGTAGCGCTGGGAGAGGCAGAGGTGGATCTTGGGTGGAGATTTTAACGATGTGATGGACACCAGCTTCAACAGATCACATGGGTACTAGGAGTCTGGCGCATCCCATTAAATTATGCACTTTGCTGGGGCAATGGGTTGGCTGGATACATGGAGAACCATGCCTGCAGGAGAGACCGGGTACTCCTTTTTTCCTTTGGTCCATTCTTCTTTCCCCAGGTTGGATCATCTCTTCATGCCGTTAGGCGAAAGCCATCGGCTGCTCGCCACAACATTTCTTGCCAGGGGAATCGCAGATCACTCTCCATTATTAACAGCATACAAAACAATTGGGGCACAATAAAAAAAAAGCCATCGCTCTAGCAAAATCAACATCATAACACGCAAGGGTCTCTAACGCTACATCAGAATCTAAAGAGCTATTTGCCATCTACAAAGAATTGGCCACTGCAGTCAGAACACTCAGGATGTTGTGAAAGATGAATCTTGGTGCACTCATGTACAAACAGCCATGATTAGTAAAATTGAACTCCTACAAATGAAGATCAACGCCCAGCACATGGCCATATCCAATGACAAGACTTCTGCCTCCCATACAACCAGCACAGAACCCAAAGAGAAAACACTTTTCTAATTCAGCCAAGTAAATGAGACAAGTACTTGACATCATTCGGCAAATCAAACTACTGCAAAGGCGATGTCGGTCCAGCCAAGCTTGTTAAAAAGTGTGCAGGTATTCTAGCCCCTTTCCTGACATTCATCAATGCCTAGTTTAAATCCAATACCATCCCCACTTGCCTCAAAGAGGATTGGTCTTCGCACTTTAAAAAAACCTTCCCTAGACCCGGAGACACCCAATAACTACATGCCCATCACCACAGACCCATTCCTACTAAAAATTCGGGACAAGGTTGCCTGTACCCAAATCCAGCAATTTTTAGAAGCAAACAATACAGTGGGCAAAAGGCAATCTGGTTTCTGCTCAGGCCACGGGACAGAGTCTGCCTTCCTTGATCTCAAGATTCAACTCGGCGACATTATGGACAAGGGGAAGCCAGCTCTTCTAGACTTGTCAGCTGCATTTGATCTCGTTGACCATGAAACCTTATGTAAACAACTCAAGAACACCACCCACTTTTCCCAAGATACCACATCATGGATCGCCTCCTTCCTGAAGGGGAAGCCGATGAGTCTTCTCAGACCATGCATGCGCAGCACCCACCACCATCCACTGTGGTGTCCCTCAAGGTTCCTGCACCACTCCCACATGCTACAATATTTTCACCCTACCTCTCTTCAACGACCTGGATGATCGCGGCATAGCCTACACTAACTATGCCGACAACACACAAGTCCTACTCCCGCTCACGGGCTCCTACGAACAGGATGCGGCTACCCTAGCCAACATATACTCCGCCATACAAGCATGGATGGCAGCTAATGACCTTTGTCTCAACGGAGGTAAAACAGGGATCCTCCTGGTAGGCTCCAAAGACACTCTTGACAAGCCAGGCCCACAATACAATACCTTTAACATTGATAACACAGTTATCACCGTATCGCCAGCAGTCAAAACACGAGGGGTCTTCCTTGACTCCTCGCTGTCCATGACGCGCCAAGTCAGCGCCATTGCGTCCTCGGCAGCACTCGCAACTAAAACCATCAACGCCGTCAAACCCTACCTTACAACCAAAAACTCCCTCACAGTAGCCAGGGCTACCATCGGGGCCAAGCTGGATTACTAGAACGCCCTTTTCATGGGCATTTCTGCCAAAAACCTTAATAGGTTACAAGTCACGCAAAGCAACGCCCTCAGAGCAGCGCGGAGCATCCCTAAAAGGTAACATCTCACAGGCAAGAAGAGAGGCGCACTGGCTGCCAGTCAAAGAGCACATTCTATTTAAATCCATGGCCATCACACACAAATTCCATGCTCGCAGTGCCCCCCTCTACTTATCTGAAAGAATAACAGTAGTCACCTCCACCAGACCCCATCTGAGCCCACCTCACGAACCAGATCTACGTCCCCTTCTTCAATAGAGCTAAAGCGGAAGGTTCTAGCTTCAAAAATCTAGCACCGAAAAATTGGAATGCCTTGCCCACTCCTCTTAGAAACTAATCATCATATACGGTCTTCCGTAAGGCTCTCAAGAGCAATTCTTTAACTAATACAGGTTAGCTAGTCCCTCATCACCAGACCTGCCGGCAATCCTTCTGAACTGTAGTTTAGCACTTACCTTAGAGTTGCCTTTGCGCTTGACTTGATTCCTCTGTAACCACAGAACCATTTCTGCCAAAAGCACTTTTACTGTCATAGTAATACTGCAATTTGACTGTCTCTGATTCTCTTAACCCTCCCCTGGCATTGCAGTCCAGCAACCACGTTCTGCGCCCACTGTAACCAAGGGACACTTGGCTAACACCACCTTGTAATTGTAACTCTCATTCCATTGTCTTGTTCGTCATCACTATCATTTGTCTGTATTCCTCTTGCAACTAAGTAAGTCTACTGTAACAGCGCCATGCCGCCTAAGGGCTGTTTTGTGCCCTTCATACGTGTAAATAAATTCTTATTTACGCTCAAGGGCGGGCGTGAGTCACCTACATCCACCTGGAGGCTAAACTCCTATTATCTGCATGAAGAAAAGGTATCTCTATATGCGAATGCCCTGCTGATTTACATGTGAGACCCGGCTGTTACCTGTCAGGTGGTATCAAGGATACTATGAGATTATAGGGCGCCAGTGCCCTCAAGGTTAACTGCGAGAAGTCTGTTCTTTTTCCCCATCCAGGGTGGAGATGCAGCGCTCCAACGGGACTGCCCATTTCGGATATCTCGAATGGGTTTCCAGTATTTAGGCATTCAACTGGAATAACAACCCTCGAAGTTTGTGGACCTAAACCACCTCATGACAATTGAAAGGTTCAAAGCAAATGTTGTACATTGGCAATCCCTTCCACCGAGTCTGCTGGGCAAGACAGCCCTTTTCAAAATGATATCCCTACCCAGGTTCTCCATGTACTGCAGAACGCTCCACTCCCGGTAACGGAGGGTATTCAGGGAAATAGATGGGGTCCTTAGAGAGCTTTTATGGTGGGGGGGTGGAGTCAACAAGCCTGGATCACCCTTAAAACTTTCCAACTGTCAGTTTGGGAAGGAGGGATAGTTCTACCTTGTTACAACAATACTAATGGGCAGCGCAACTCGGAGTCGTTAACAACTGGCTACACAGGGACCCAGGGTTACCCCACATGGAGTTGGGATGGGGGAAAGAGGACCCTGGTACAGGTCTTATATGGTAGGCGGAGGGGAGGTGGCCGCTACCGCTAATGACAGAGTGCAGCGGACATGGGACGAGGCATAGGCGCATATCGGACGGACGAGGAGGCAGACTATAAGCCAGCCTCTATGGGCTAATACCCTTCTTCCAAAGCTTAAGATGGGTCACTTCAGGCAGGCAGAGAGAAACAGAATTTTGAACTTGGTGGATGTGATCCAGGGAGACAGTCTTCTTCCCTATGCATCCTTGCAGGAAAGGTTTGCCTTGGGCAGGGGTGAGCGCTTCAGGTACATTCAGCTGTTGCATGCGGTTACAGCAATATTCCGAGTGAGCTCCTGCAGTGCTCTGTTTGATGTGAACCTACTAGCAAAAATTGAGTCAAAAGGTCACATCAACGCTGTATCAAGTAATATCGGCTTTTGGCGCTCAGGAACTAGCCAGCCTCAAGGATAGATGGGGAAAAAGACAATTGCCCCATAGAACCCGAAAAATGGGTGGAAGTGCCGATGTCTGAGGGGAAACTGGTATATCTGCCAGACTGCGCCTTACACATTACAAGTTTGTACATCAAGTTTATTACTAACAGATCAAGCCATATAGGTGGGTCGCCAGTGATTGTTGCCTATGGTGCGGGATGTCCAGAAGCTTGTTCTATCATCTTGTGGGAATGTTTTCTGTAGGCTGTTTAATGTACTGAAGATGAGGTCCCCTTTGAACCGAAATGTAGGCTTCTCAGGGTATTGGGGGGGGGAGGGGGCAGGGGGAGGTAGGACTTACAAAACATGAGAAAACATTCCTGGCGGTGGCCTTGGGAATGATTAAGAGAGTCATCGTCTAGCTGCGGGGATCTCAGGATCGCCCCAAGTGGCTAACTGGATGGCCTAAATGGACATGTGCATGGCCTTGGAAAGACAAGAGTATACAACCAGGGGATGTACTGCAAAGTTTTGGAAGATATCGGGCAAATGGGAGGATGGGGTTAATGGGTAAAGGAAGTTTTTGGAATGGATGGCAATGTCGAGTACTGCAGTGATCGATAGGCTTTCCGGACTCCCACGGGATGCCTTGAAATTACACATTATTCAATGTCTGTTTGTCCGCACTACAATGTCAAGCAACGTCGGGTATGGGCATTGTGCTCTTTTCAAGTACTGCTGAGAAAACGAATTAAAAAAAGTATATATTTAGAAAAAGCAGTTGTGCAACACATAATACATGAAATTTGCTTATTGTAACCCCCCCAAAAAAACAAAATACTCAATGCTCTCATCCTACAAAAGAGACAGCACATGTAATATTTGACACCAATTTTAAAGTTGCACCAGATGTAGTGAGAAACATGGGCAATTTAAACAAAATCTAACTGCACAAAAAAGCAAGTTATGGTATAGCCCAGTGCTATAAGATTCAAAATTCTTGAATGCCAGACACTCATTCGAGCGATTGATTTGGTTGCACTTATTTCATCAACATATCAAGACCAGTGTTCACTAACCAGACATGCTTGAGGTGTAAACCACTGTTTTCTGGGTGGTGAGACTATAGGCGAGAAAGTGATTTAAAGTCCAGAGACACAATATGCATTTGAAGGTATATTCAGAGTTGTATTCAATGGCATGTACAACCAAAAGCTTCCATTTTGCCAAGATATAATCCACATCACACAACACCTTGCAGTGATTTTCCAAAATGTAATGTTCACACAAACCAATGCCCTTGAAAATGATTCTATACAAATGGAATGCATTTCTGACATGTTGTGCCATGTACATTAGCCCTTGGAAAGGTAAAGTAGAAGCAACATTTTTCCCGATACTCTCAAGTCAAACTAGGTTCAGATTACTTCTCCTGAACAGAAATACATGATATTTTTCTCCATTTCATGAAGAAGATTGGTAGCCAAGGCGGTGCATAACTGTTGCAAGATTGGCTTTTGCAACACATTTGTTTACTAGCTTGGCTGAAGCAAGAACTGGCCATGAGACTGGAATATCTAATGAAAGTACTAGCTCTCGGACATTCTTAGCTCCCTTGGCTTTATTCCATTTCTGGAAGGTTATTTATGCAGTCGCCAGAAAATGACAGCATTGCCATAAGAGTACATTTTACTAACTTTGTATAACATTAGGAGGCATTCTCTATTCACGCAACCAGCGGGTTTGCCCTGGAGTCCAAGATACAATGTTGCCTGGTAGACTTTATTCGCCTTTTTGAATGAAAGAATGAGATTAATGCCGGATAAGCCGGTTTGCTGCCTGCTCCAGATATCGGGATTGTCTTCTGTCCAAGCTTTCATGCTGTCCTCTTGAATCCCAACTCTTGGAAGAAAGACACTGCCCAAGATTAAAAGCTGCATATTTAGAGAGAGAGACCAGGGCAAGCCTGTGCCAGGAGGTAAAATCTGTTAAAATAAAAAAATAAAACTATTTTAAATAAAATGTGGGCTGTCCAGCTGCTAGGAAGATTTTTCCCAAAAATATTCACATCTGGACTGAGATGATGGATTTCATACGAGAGATCCATCTCCTTGTAAGTTATAAAGATGGCAGCTCCAAGATTCAATACAAATAAGGTGGTTCTACCTTATTAGAACTTACGCTCACAGTTAGTCCCCAATCCAGGGAGCTGCAAAAGTTCCAATGACTTGTTAAGTAATAATTCTTCATACATATATACCATTGGTACTTTGATGTGCATCAAAAAATGTTTTATTCACATGTTTGTTAAGTGCATTTGAAAAAGCACTTTTACATATATACAGCTGAGCAATCATCATAGTCTGCCGTGGATGTACATTAGCCAAAGCATTTACACAAAGTACCAATGGTATATATGCATGAAGAATTATTACTTAACAAGTCAATAGAACTTTTGCATCTCCCTGGATTGGGGCTAACTGTGAGCGCAAGTTCTAATGAGGTAGAACCACCTTATTTGTAGTGTCCGTTTTGCATTTTTCGATTGGTCCTTGTGCCATAGGAACATTTTTTGGGCTTGCAGCTCCAGGTTAAAATGAAGAAGAATTTTTTTCTAGCTAAAATATTTTCTAAAGAAAATCGAATATTTCATTGAAGGAATAACGACGTGGTGCCCACCTCTCCTTTAACCTTTTTCGTAGCTCCAAGATTCAAGCCACTTCCCCCCCATTTTATATATCATCATTCATGAATCTCACACTGATGAACGAAGGTTTGAGATGATGGAGAACAAGAGACCATGCGATGGAAAGAGAGCAAAAGAGCGTGGAGCAGTTATTGAAGGGGTGTGCAAAGTGGGGTATTGGTTGGTGGGAGAGAGTGGTACTTATGTTGGAGTGCGCGTGAAAGGTAAATGAGGAAGTGAAAGAAGCAGCGACTGGGGAAGTGAAAGTGGGTGACTTGAGGGCAAATGTGTGGACGGAGTGGTTAGTAGTGTGGAGAGATAATAGGTGTGTAGAGAAGGGGGAGAAGTACAGATGAAGAGTAGAACATACAAATTGCAGTAGAGGGGGAGGAGCAAGATCAGAGGTTGTAGGCAGAGAATATAGAGAGCGACATTGGAGGGACAGATGAGTCATGGAAAGCAAAAAGAAACTGCAATAGTGAGGAGAAAGTGACAGAAAATTGTAAAGAGGAACACAGTGTGAAAAGATCAGAGCCAGTCGGGATCCTAGTGTCTGGAAGGCACAAACCCTTATGTTGTGCCATCTGTTGGGAACATAAGAATATGGACCACCCGGATTGTTCCCATAGTTTAGGTGGGGAAGGAGTTCTGCGTTAGGCCAATACACTTTGATAAGACAGAACTGAGATACCAGGGGTCACTGATCTCTAATGACCACCCTGGGGTTAAGGGTCGCCTGGGTTAGGGACAGAAACACCATTCTCTAGACAGATAGGGATGGCTCTTAAAGATCCCTTTTTCAACAAAAACAATGAAAACCCTTGTACTGTCAATGAATTGGTGTGTTCTTGAGGCCATCTGCGAAATTAGAACAAGCCAGCACAAACTGCCCAAAAGGTAGCAGCTGGCGAGTTTGTTCAGGTACTTCTGCCAAAAGCACTGCAGCAGCAATTGAAAGGGATTCGTGTTGGGCTGCAAACAAAGCCATTAACGGAATTGCTGACAGTAGCAAATTCTTGTGTCTCATCAGGAATATAAAAGGTTATATAAATAATTGTAAATTAAAAAAGGTACTTCAATTGCAGACATTCCAAGGTAGTGGCAGAGGTGCAAGTGTAAACGCAAATGCAACAGGAGGAAATGGTCAGGGAAGGCTTTGGGCCAGAGTGAGGTAGTAGTTAGGGGCGGAACGGTATACCGTTATAGATACCGTGAACAGCTTCATTGAACTATAATAACCGTCACGTTTATACCGGTATACCGTTTTAGGGCCTGCAGCTATTAGGTGAGCTTTTCAATCTGATTTGGAAAGGCTGCAGGAAGCAAGTGCTGAGCATTCTGGATATTGCACTGTGGAATGTGGCATTTGGCAGACAAGAGCATAGGGAAAGTGAGGCCACATTAGTAAATATAGCTTTGATGCTGTGACCGTTCTTTCTCTGTGATCAGTAGAGTCGGGTTAAAGATCAGCCGATTTGCAGTTTTCCCACCAATATGAAAGATTGGTAACTACACATCCCGGAATTCAAAGGGGGAAATGAACTGGATGCTTTTCCGATGCAGGTCCACAAAAAAGGTGAGCTCTGTAGACTGTATGATCACTGGGCCCATCAGTGCCTTGTGCTAGTATATAAACTGCCCCCCCCCCCCCCCCACTGTCCTCTGTGTAGATTTACACATTGGCACTAGTGTTGTTGCTTTGTTTGATCCTTCACCTGCCATCTGCATATGGCACTGGACTCAAGCAGGCAGGACAGATTATACATTCAATTTGAAGTATCCAGAGCAATGAGTTGGGGCTGTGGTGATGTGGTGGTCTAGGCCATATTTGTGCCGATATGTATTTTAACTTTGTCATTTCCAAAAAGTTTGCGCCACTATCTTTAAGAAGGTAAATGAACATGTATTGCAAGAATCAAGAAAGAAAATCAACCGCGCCCACTGAACGCTGTCCTGTTAGGATTACATGGTCAGTGGCGAGTCCAATATCAGACCTTTATAATACACCAGGCCGATGGTAAACAAGCTATAGTGATTTGATCAATATGCAATCTTTCGGTGAGTGTGTGTTTGCTATGACATTTTGACAAAAGAAACATTGATATGGGCTTTCAGACCTCACATGAGTGACTTTTCTCCCTTTAATGGGATAAGGCGTTATCAAAACAAACTTATAGCAGCAAGGGGTCATGATGCCCATGCCATGTAGTGCCAAAAGAATGCAGGTTGAGGCCGATTTTCAAAGCGATGACCTGTTACTGAGCAGCAAGCTCATTGCTCAAA
Source organism: Ambystoma mexicanum (assembly GCF_040938575.1). Taxonomy (NCBI): domain Eukaryota; kingdom Metazoa; phylum Chordata; class Amphibia; order Caudata; family Ambystomatidae; genus Ambystoma; species Ambystoma mexicanum. Next base: position 649,095,324 of record NC_090923.1, read on the forward strand.
ATGCATTTTAACACTTTCACTAGTCACTCTTTCATTCAAGGCGATCAACCAGTGAGCGCCAAATCTGCCGCCGCCTTAGATTCCTGGAAGATAATCTAAAACATGTGCAGAGAAAAGTTTGAAAATGCGGACAATTTATGACCATTAATAAAATATTTGTTAAGATTAGTTAACTCCACCTGCTATATATACTGTGATAACCATGATATACCGTCATTTGGCAAGAAGGTTATCATACCACCATAAAACCAATACTGTGACACCCCTAGTAGTAGTAGTAGTACGGTTGACTTTCAGAACTCATATGCTTATCATAGCGAATCTGCAAGAAGCAACACAGTTTGTCATTACTGCATGCAGGAAGGGCACATTAAGTTAGATTGCACCAGCAGACCAAACGTTATTCTCTCGGACACATAGTGCTCCCTTTCCCGAATGCAGAGGTCTGCAACCTGCGACTCTCCAGAGGTTTTGGACTACAACTCCCATCACCCCAGGCCAATGACTTTGGCATCTATGAATAATAGCAGTTGTAGTCCAAAACATCTGGAGAGCCAAAAGGTGCCCCCCAGCCTACCCCTATCCCAATGCGAATGCTCAGTAGTTTTCAACCAAAAGCATCATGAAATGAAGGTCAGGACTACCTGTTTTTTTTTTTATTGCTATCCTTTTTAAAAGGAGCGACCATAAGTCATTGGTCTCCACCTTGTAACAAGGTTGCGATATGGCTGCTGGTCATCAGTCATTCATTCCTAAAGCAGGCCAAGCATGGCACTAGCACTATGCATCTTGGGGCCTAGTTTACTGTGCTTTTAGCATGATAAAGACAAACAGCCAGGGTGTTTTATTGAGTTTGAAAATACCTTTCGGGGGCACGGGGGTATGGGCATAGGACAGCTCAGTCATTGCAGAACTGAAAATGACACTGGGTTGTATAGAAAGGTATTTTAATGTAACCCATTATTTCATAAAAGCAAGCAGCAAGAATAGAGAAGGTAACATAACATGCCATCAATGCTAACAGTAAAACTATCATAAACAATTAACATATTGAGTAAGAACAATGAAAAAGTAATTCTCGTTTAAAATGCACAGAAAAAGAGGGTCCAAGATGGTCCCCAGCGTGTAGCGACGTGCTTTCCCTTGCTGCAACCCTGTCCGAGAATAAGCAGGCCCATCTATGAGACTTATGGATGGGCTGGGCACCAGTGAAGAAGGCAGAAGGAAGCGCATATTGTGGGCAATAGATGGTGGCAGAACGGCCCTCCCTCCCTCCCTCCTTAAATTCGTGGTAGAGTGGGAACGTAGGTGTGGCTGTATCAGCGAGGGCTTTGCCCGTAATAGAAGTGACCAGAGTTGAAGCAACGTGTAGCCAATGTAGCGGTCTACTAAGGCTACAAATCTTTAAAGTGCACCCCCTGAATATCATCAGCGGAGAAGTTACGGTGGCGAGAGCCAGCATGCTGTGGACACGGTGGTGGGAAAAAGTGAACAGCAGCTGCCTTTTGAGACTAGCAGTGACCATAGGAGTAAGGGTGACTTGGATTGATACCGCTGCCAAGGATACACACGTGGCGACTGTCCAGTCAGAGGGGGGGCGGGGGGAGACGTAGCAGGTAACAGGCTGTGGCACTGAGATAAACCCCCCCACCCCCCCAAATGGCAGGCCACATCACATCGGATGTCCAACGGGCTGAGCGAGGCGCTGCAGCATCAAGGGGCAGGTAATTTCCATCACCCCTCCGGATTGGTAGGGAGTTTTGAACTTGCCTAGTGGAAGGCGCCCCTGTGGCAGGCAAATGATAAGTGGCGGCCCGACAAGGTGAGGAGCAGCACAAGGCACGTTTTTTATTTTTTTTTTCAAAAAGGACAGAGCTCCACTATAACAGTGGGAGAGGCAGAAGCGCAGCTGAGAAAGCAATATTGAATCTTGCGCTGCATTAAAGCTGAAGGGTGCCAGATAACTACGGCCAGAACTTTCAGCCGGGTAACGTGCAGAAACGGCTGTAAATACCGTTGGTAATAAAAGGACCGCATACCGCAAGCTGGTTGGAAGGCTGGATGTGGTGCGGACGTTCCGGGCATCATCTTATCAGATTGTTGAAACAGCAACAGTAAGTGCCCTCTGGTGTTTCCAAGACTTCTGTTAAGGATACAGACATAGCTCTGTGGCAGGTGGCAGGTGTTAAATAGCATAGCTGGGTGCAAGACTCAGTTGTACACAGTTGAACATGTGGCAGTGGTCAACGAAAGGATTGGTAGCACAAGATCAATGAATGGACAGCAACAAGGGTGGATTGGGGTAAATCAGACCTCGGTAAGTGGCACTGTGCGACACAGGGGCTGCACAAGTGACACCTGCAGTGGGATTGGCTTTCTCTGGGTAGAAGGTGTAATACTGAGGAAGAAAAAGAAAGAGGAGTGGGGCTTGCTGCAATAGTAGAGCAGAGGGACCTGGAACTTTATAATCTGAACACGGGAGAGAGGTGGAAAGGTGGCCTATAATCTCCGACAGAAATAGAAAAAAAGTAGAAGAGTTGACATCACAGAACAAATGCTCGACAGACTTCGGAGACGGTCCAACAAAACGGTGAACTGCTGGAACAGCTGGCAAGCGTTTTCCATAACTTGGAATTACAAGCTGAAGATTTAGATAACCGATCAAGAAGAGCTAACAACGGTATTATTCCCTGCTTTGGCACAAAATGAAGCAGACCCAAGCACACACACTGGTTGTGATTTCGACCACATGAATATTAATAAAACCTCCACATATGTTGTGTATTTTGCAGTTAAACTGCTGCTAAAGTTGTGTGGCAGAATACTTGAAGGCTTGCAAATACTAGGTACTCTTGAAGAGAGAACAAAAACATGGGGACGCATAAACCCTCCACCGGATCGCACAGAAGCAGATCAGTCAGAACCATGCCCGCCTGATGTCTATACACCAAAAAGACAATGAAAACAGAGCAGGTCTGAAGCATAAGCATCGGTCTTAATGGAGGTTTTGCCAGAAGCATCAATTTACAAGACATGGAGGGAACGAAGTCTGGCTAAACATGCAAAAGCCAGAAACTTGGTGAGCCGAAAGGCCATTGCCCCAGTACTAATTAAAAAGACTGTCCCTGGCGCCCTCAAACTGAACTATCATCTCTTCTGATGCATGGAACAGAAGGAAAGTAAAGAGGAAAGCCGCCAGGAAACAAAAGTGGCCAAGTGCATGGCAGTCTGGTAAACTGTCACTGATGCTCGGAGGGGTCTGGAAGTGAGAAGTTCATTTCAGGATACAAACACTTTTACCTGCTGCTGCTGCTGCTGCTGCTGCTGCTGCTGTGGGTTAAATCACCGCTGGGAGTTTCTCTGAACTCGCGCCGACTGAACGTTCGCTTCCAGGAGGATGCGGAGCATTGCGGCGGTCAGGTGACTGGTCACGTGACGCTCTCTGCTCATAAGGACAGGGCCAGTCCACCCTTGCAGCGTTAAGCCCGTCAGGAGTAAAGCCCAGTGACTGTTGAGCGACTGTTAGGCGCTGGTGGCTCGAAATAGTTTGGGAGACTGCAGAGTTTATCTCTTTGATCCCAATCGATCTCATTTATTTTACTCGTGGCACGGCGATTATACAGCAAGCACGAATGTCCAGGATTGACCCGGGAACCTCAGGGCTTTTATTGACTGAAGTCGCTACTCGGTGTCAATCTAGTAGTGTAGATTGGGTGGGGGGGAGAGGGGGGGGGGGGGGGTTTGGAGTACATCCGCTCACCAGACGGCAGCGTCGCTTTCTGGCCGCTGGAGGAATCGAGCCTGTCGAACTACTCACAACATCCCTGGTAAGTGATTACAGATCTCGTAAAAGAACATGTACCTCAATATCATCATCCAGTTCTGAAAATTTCTTTGATTGCCAAGTAAATAACTCGCCCCCACATGATATCACTAGAACACCGAAGACAGTCCATACCCCCTGTTTTGCCTATGGCACAATCCTAGAAGAAGATACTGTAAGGACTATAAATCAAACTGCGTTCGAGATGCATCCGGAGGTTCATCCGGTAGCATTCTCAGAATTTGCTTCCGCTGTCACGGAGTGTGACATAGATCCAAATATCCATCAAATGGTTGCCACAATAGAAGTTCACCCATATGAAGATGTAGAGCAGACGGCGACAAGATCTTTATCAGTCACAGGGAGCTGCACGCGGGATCAGGACAAAGATCAAACAAAAGCGAAGGAGTGCAATGAAGCTGAAAATGTTGGCACTGTAGGACAGTTACTTAGTAGCCATGAGCTACAGTTGCATAATCCTAGCCCTCCAACTCGAGCCGAGAAAAGCGATCTGGCAGAAGATAATAGTAATATGGCAGCTGATCTTGAAACCGACATTGGTAATAAGGTAGTTGAAACACAAACACAGGAATTACCAGGTACCACTGACAATACTAACAAGGAAGCAAGGAGCCCAACCGGCAAAGCTCGATAGCTACAGCTGATAAAATACCCAAGGACTTAATCGAAATAAACACGAGATTGACAAGCCAGCAAACCTCTCATAATGAGGTAAAAACATCATCAACGGGATTTCCAACAGCGCCCGAGAAAGTTGTAGAGGCAAATAGGTCTTTTCCGAGGAATATGCCAAAGCAGTTACCGAGTACATGGGAAGATGTTGAAAAACGGCACCCGTGGCTAAAACCCATGACAGAAAGAAAAAGATCCAACTCTTCAAATGATGATCTAACTGATCTACTGTTTTTCTTCAGTATGTCGCTTCTGGGATACAGACATCTAACTGGTCGAGACGAACTTGGGGACGAGCCATATTTAACATCAGTCCTGACAGCTGGTCCTAATATAGATAAAATCTCTACCAAAGGAAGCGATCTCTGGAAGCCAAAGTCAAAAACACTCAGTATGAAACCAAAGACTGCAAGGAAAAAAAAAACCTCAGATTCAAAACTTGGCAGAATGCCTAACTAGAGAAATTACCAAAGAATTAAACACATTAATAATGGCTGCGCATACGATATCGATGTCACCATACAAGAAGCTATACGAACAATTGAATGACAATATAAAGGACCAAACAACACTCCTGGCCATGGTGAACACCAAAATGCGAACCGTAGAGCAGGAACTGACGAGAACCCAACAAATGCTATCAAATGAAAATATAAAATCTGAGGCAAATGTGAAGATTATACTAGAACATACAAAGAACAGCACAACTGATAAGACTGTTTGCAGAAGTAGCACGAGAAGCGATTGCCTTACTCAAACAGCAAAAAATAAATCCCATTTTTATGGAGCAGACAGTGAAACAGAAGGGCGAATGTATTGACGTGCTCGAGGAGATAACATCTGTACTTAATATACTAGAAGAGGTCAAACAAACTGTGGAAATTGAGACTGATAAAGACAAACAAATACACAAAAGACACGTCAGGCCAATAGATGCATTAATGAGCCTCTGTCCAAATGTAAACAAAAATTAAAAAGAACCAAAGAAATCGAGAAAGGATTTATCACTACTGATACTACAGATCTAGTCCATTCTCCGGCAGCCTCTTTGAAAAAAGTCCAGGAGGCTTCACTGGAGCAACATGTCAGGGAAAGCCTCATTGAGGAAATAGATCTGACCCAGTCCAATAAAGACCTGCCATCAATAAAACAGCAAGACTTTAAAGCTATCTCGCCGGATCAGGTACATCCCAATCCAGCTCCTGGCAGGGTCCTGAAAGATGCTGAAGCAGCCTTACAAAAGCAGCCCATATTGACGGAACAGGACCTCTGGAATCCAGCTCCTGGCAGCGACTTGAAAGATACTGAAGCAGCCCCACAAAAACAGTCCTTAACTAGTGCTAAAGCTGCATTTCCAATCTTCGAGCCGAGAAAATCAGAGATTCAAAAAAAAAAAAACAGAGGAGATGATAGCTGTGAAAAAAACAAAGAACAGGAGAAATCGTAAAAACCAACAACGATCCAGCGTGCTTCTTTTCTAAGAAATATAAAAGGCTTCAGTATTACAACAACTAAACAACTCTCTGGAGCCGTCACTAATGATCACCCTAGCACACAAAAGCCAAATCCACCTGCTGAGCAACAGATGAGTCATGAAGGTGAAAAAAGCACAGTGACAGAGAAGGAAAATTCTCTAGAAAATCTACTAGATCTCTCGACAAACGAGCAGGGCGAAAGTGATAGCTGGGTTGAGACTCCTAATTCAATCCCACATGAAGATTCTATAACAGTAGAAGCTGTAACTAGCATTGACCTCAGATCAACATCGCATGAAGAGAAATTATCTGAGGGCAAGAAAAATTGCAAGAAGCCCCATATCCCCCAAGATATTCCAACTGGTATAATCGGTGAGGCGATAATGAATGAATCTGAGCATCAGCAAAAATGTGTCATAAGGCAACTAGTAAAGCAAGATAGTTCCCTTCGAAAATGTACAGCGAAAGCTCCAGCAGCATGCATAACGCTAGAGGAGAAAAGAGCGATAACCATAGCAAGCAACAACCGAGAACACTCCACCTCAAAACGTCCATCCCGAAATCAGGATCTGTGGAAGTATGAACAAGAATTTGAGGCTCTGGAAGCCAAGATGGCCCTAATGGATGCCAGACTTATCGCCCCTAAGATTATTACGGAAATACACTCCAGAGATAAAGATGCTAACTTAACTGAGTCAATTCCGTCGCCACAGTCGCAGATACTGATGTTGGAATTACAGATACCTTTTGACTTACGCCAAGCAATGTCTGAGAAAACCCAGACCAACGCAAAAAGAAATAAAATGCCCAAGAAGGAGCCCCGTCCTCAAAATGAGCACCCCACGAAACCAGGGAAATATCTTCTACGAGTGGAGCGAATAGTGAGAGAAAAAGATGGTCTCTTACTAAATAGGAAAAATGTGATGAGACTAATACATCACATCCCGCAACTTAGAACAGTGACCTCTGAAGATATACTCCACATAGCCTCTAAACTCATTCGAGATTCCCTCTTACAGACTAGTGATATCTTCAACTCCCTAGGGTTTGACATAAATGAGATTGGTGACCTAAAGGAGAGAATTATCAATGAGAAAAAGATCCTTCTCTGACAACAAACAAGCGGAACACAAAAGATCTGCAACCGAGGTAGAAGAAAATGTCCCAAAAAACAAACATGTCTCTTGATGAGAACGAAGAATTGAAGATTGTGCCAATTAGAACAAGAGGTAGATACTCGGATGGCCAAAGTCAGAGGAAATTTGATTTGAGAACTGAGGAACTCGACTGGACATGGGTTGCGAAAACCATCAATAACCATGATATCAGTTAATGCCAAAAGTCATACGAGTCAGGAAAGATATGCATAGCATCATGGAATACAAGAGGCTATATGCATTTGCTGAGTGAAATCCCAAGTGAACTAAAAGATATTGATTTATTATGCCTACAAGAGACATGGCTAACTGATATTCCTATTGCAGATGGTTTTGAGATTGCTTTCAATCAGGCAATAAAAAAAAAAAAGAACAAGGGACATCCCATGTCAGGAATGTTGACATTAGCAAAAATTAAAAGTGGCATACGTATCTTATCCACAACTAATGTTTCATCGTACATACAAATATCCAGGATCAAACTACCGATGAGTGCAACGAAAAACGAGAATTTACCTATGCTGATAAATATCTATTGGCAACATGCCGCAAACAAAGCGGAGGCATTCATCGAATCTGTTCCGGAAATTATCAGCAACATTAAGAGGACGGAAAAAGAAATATCTTAATATGTGGAGACCTCAACATAAATTGCCTGCCAAGTGGACGAGACGGGAAGGAAACAGACAGATTATGCGACCGATCTGTGGGTAAACTAAATGAAATCATGGAACCTACAGATGTTGAATGGAGAAGTGGTGGGAGATATTCCGCCTCGTCCAACTTGGCGAAGAAATGAGCAAAGCTCCACAATAGATTACATGTTTGTAAACGAAAGATTGAAAAGTGAAGTCGCACAGTTAAAAATCATTGAAATAAAACATAGTGACCGTAGCCTAGTAAAAATATACTGGGAGACTCACCATCTAAGAAATCTCCCTGATACTGCCAAAAATGATCTAGCGGTTGAACCGGGCCGTAAACGTTTACGACTAAACGCGACCAAAGTGAACTCACTGCTAAAATCATTAGAAGACACAACAGTGGCAGAGAAAATTGAATATACAAACTTTCTAGAGAAATATCGAGAGAAGAAATTGTCCAAAACCAGATCAAACTTCAGGAACCAACATGTATGGGATGAAGAACTCAATGACAAGAAAAAAAAAAACTGAAGAAAGAACTAAGACGGCTCAAAAAGAAACCGGATCTGAGCAATGGAAGCACAGCAAAAACTCTGAAACAAACCTACAAGAACTGGCTTCTCAGTCATAAACGCATCATGCTGCAACGCGATGCGGAAAGCATGATGAAAACATTAGCGAATAGAAATACAAGTGAATTTTGGTCCTACCTGAACAACATCTCGACTCCACAGGGTGCCATTATAAAAAACACAATACCAGAAGAACTATGGGTGAAGCATAATGCGAGAATATTTTTTAATAATGAAATCAAGATAAAAGAAACCACCACATCGGAGAACGAGTGGTCAATTACAATAACTAAAGAAGATATCTCTAGAAACATCAACAGATTAAGTACATCAAGAGCCCCAGGACCCGATGGGTTAACGAATCAGATGCTAAAACAACAGCCCGAGTTATGGACGGAGGTTTGTTTTACGTTGTTTGCAGCCATTCTAAAGAACCGAAAGATTCCTACATCTTGGAAAAGTGCTACAGTCATAACGATTTTTAAAAAGGGGGAGCGCACTAACCCAATCAATTACCGTCTCATAGCGCTCCTTGATGTGGTGGGGAAAATATTTGCCTCGCAGCTTCAAATCCAACTAACAAACTGGATATACGATTCCAAACAATATGATCCACATCAATCAGGATTTGTTAAAGGGGTTGGATGCGGTCTGAACTTGACGATTCTGAATTTCTTAAAAATGGAAGCGATCCGCCAAAATAAAAAAATCTATGTAGCGTTTGTGGATCTATCAAGTGCCTTCGATACAATTGATCGAGCGCTACTATGGAGTAAGATGAAGAATGGAAATGTCCCGAAAATCTCTCGAACCCATAAAAGCACTCCACACAGACACACAAATTAAGGTCAGACTAGACTCCAATGGAACATTGAGCAAGGCTATAGGAACTAATCAGGGCGTGAAACAAGGCTGCCCTTTAGCAGCCACGTTGTTCGCCCTATTCTTATCCGATATTGGAGAAAGTTTAGAGTCTACAATCTCCGATCCACCAAAAATCAATGGATTACGGATAAACTGGATGCTCTACGCTGATGACATCGTCATATTAGATCTAACGCCAATTGGTCTGACAAGAAAATTGAGAGCTCTAGAAAGCTATGTGGAGAAAAACAAACTAAAGATTAATTCTGCGAAGTCAGAAATAATAATCCTGCAAGACTTAAGAAACAACAAACAAAACAAAAATCGAATATCTAAATGGAGTTTACATAATGACAGCTTGAGATGTGTGAAACAAGCAAAATATTTAGGAATGTGGATCAAGAGCAACATAAACGATGCCCCTTGGGTAGAGAATGTAAAACAGAAATGCAAACAACTATCAAGTCAAGGAGTGATTATAAATAAAAGATTTGGGAAATTCTCTCTTCTACCTGTTCTGGCCCACTACAACCAGAAAGCGCTACCAACATTGATATATAGCGCAGAAAGCGCACTGGGTGTATCTGCAACCCAATGGCCAGAACTGGAAAATCAATATTGGAGGCGAGTATTACATCTACAAAAGGGAAACTCGAGTGCCTGCATTAGATATGAACTCAATCTAATATCTATGCAAGCCTGAATACTATGGGACATGCTATCTGTATACAGGAAGATAACCATACCCGATTGCTCCCCCCAGTTTAAAATACTACAGGATGCCCTTATGGGAAACTCGGAATCAGTTCTGTGCAAATGGTTAACTGGATGCAGAAATAAGATAGCGGAGTTGGGCATTGATCAAAAAACCTTGGAAACCAATCCAGACTTCGTTAAGAAAAAATTATGGGAATTGGATTGGTGTAAAACAGTGGATGATCGAAATCGACATAATCTGATGAAAGATGCCACAACTGAAGCCAAAGATCGGAACATAATGTTGCAATATCTGATGAAATCACCAAGTGCTAGACATCGTTTTCTGTACATGAAATTTCAAATGAATCTATTCAATACAAGGGTAAGCTATGCAATAAGAACTCGGAACGTGGTAGCAGTATTAAGCTGCCGCTTCTGCAATAAAGAGCAGGAGACACTTAAACATCTTACATTGTATTGCAAAAGCCTGAAAAATATGAGATCTGTGCATTTAGGAAATTTAGTAAAACAATATCCTATCTTGTGTGGAGAAGAACTGTGGCGAAAGTTGTTCAACCCGCGAGAAAAGGACATTTTTGGGTTGACTAATTTTCTACAAAACTTGGAGTCAGTGTTATAAACTTATATTAACGTGAGTAGCACTACAGAGAAACACGCCATAGATGTGTCATGGAAGCAGAGACTGAACAAGGGAGAATAATAAAACCTGGAGGATTTTAACATCTCAAGAAACAAACTGATAAACCAAACAAGGACTGGAAAATTGAACCAGGAAGGCTAACAACAAAGGACATTAAAATTGCTGCATAAGCCATTGAAATTAAGATGTACCCTAATTTATCTCTGCTTTTCTGGCACCAAGTAACTGTAAGCTGGGAACTCTTTTTCAAAAGTTTATATAAACTAAATGAAGGAAAAAAAAACTGTCACTGAACTCCTTTAAACCATTGCCTTCACAGTGCTATGTAATTATTAATATTGCATGACTATTACGAAATGTGTCCCTAGCCAACACCACCAATCCTGCTCCTTGTCCGGTCTCTTACGGTTGGCAACACTGAAGGCATTCCACCTGGTCCATATCGCCCTACCCCTTACTAACCATGCCGACTTAGTGACCTTATTACACGGCTTTCTATCCCGCATATAATCTGTCCCGTCTTATTTCTCAACCTACGGTTTACACTCCTGATTTTTGACTATGTTACTCATTGCTCTGAATGAACTTCAGCAAGTAATGTTGGCGTTAACATGCCTAGCCATATATTAGCCTTGTGTATACATTTATTAGCATAACTTCGATTTGAACCCATTCACCCTGGTGTTTCTACTATTGTTAGATTGTGTATTTAAGCATGTCAGCCACATCCCTGCCTTGATTATGTACTTATGGGTTTAATTCTGACTCCAATCGCCCCAAACATATGTACTTAGCCAGGATTAAAAACGTGGGTTCTAGTAGGCCTAGGAACATAGTAGCCTATGGCTTGCAGTTATAAGTACAATTCCGTCTTATTAGCCTACTTAAAACTTGTGTAGAAATATGGATCCTAGCAAGCCCATATACATGTTAGCCTTCTGTGTGCATCTCCAAGTCTAGCTCAACGTACCTCATCAGTTAGTTCCCTATAGCTACATAAATGTATTTATCCTATGCAACTTGAACTTGCCTATCCTACATACCTCAGATGTGGATCTCTACTCAGTTTAAAGAGCTTGTTCGCCCGTGCAATTCGTGCCATGCCAGGAAGCCATCTTACTTGCTTAAACCGATTTAGCCGATTAATGAGGAACATGATATGCCTCAATTTGATTTAGCCCTATTCTACCAGCCGGAAACTTAGCCCTAACTGTCCATGCTCGGTGCTCCTCTTACACTTAAAATGTTCGCGTTCATCAATCTCCTGCCCCTGCTTAACATACTAATGAACATATCTGGTATATTTACCACTTTCCCAGCATACCATATCTATACTATCCCTGACTGTAATACATTTCAATATACTACCAACATAAAAAGTCCAACTCATACCACATAACTAGTTATTGTCAATATGGACCCTCAACTACCACTTACGTTAAACTCCCACCCTCGGGACGTTGGACGCCAGGCGTGCCCCAAGTGTGACGAGGAGAATGCAGACATGATACACATGTTCTGGGCGTGCCCAGTAATTGCAGGCTACTGGGGTGAAGTGGCGCAGAAACTGGCAGGGAAGGGTATCACGCTCAAAGTGGATTCAGCCTGGGCCTGCTTACTGGGGGGATATCCCAGAGCGCGTAAACTCAGACATGTTGAGAAATTGAAAGATCTGGCTTATGTGCTTGCTAAACGTAGGATTGCAATGGGATGGAAGGAGTGTCATAAGCCACGAGTGGAGGTCTGGTGGAGGGATCTCCAAAAATGGGCGGAGGCCGAGACGGCGGTGTGGCGGGATACCAGTATTGCAGGGGAGGAGGAGGAGGAGGAAATGTGCTCCCTCGCGGCATGGAAATTGATGATAGCCGAACTGTTTGGAACGGGGTCGGCTCCAATTGAATCTGAGAGCGATGACGCCCCTCCGTTCACAGCGGATACCGATGGCGGACACCATACAGGCTCATAGGGGGGGAGGGATGGGGATTGCAGTGCTTTTGTTGTTAAATGTGTTTATTTATGTTCTGTTGTATTGTTGTTTGGTTTATATATAAAAATAAAAATATATTTTAAAAAAAATAATAAAAAAAAAAATACGTTAAACTCCCACCCATGCACCACACCTGACTATGCTCGAGGCTCGCTAAAATATTTGAACCTCTAACTAGAATCCTTACCTGCCTCAATAATAGATCCAATCTTCACTCTGAAGCATCCAATCCCACAAAAAAGACCACAGGAAGTCATGTTCCGCATATGACTCATTTAACCACAATACACCTAACACTCAAAAGCCTAAAACTCTGCCAATACCCACACCAGCGAACCCTTGTCTAAAAGGCGCATTGTTAAATGCCAGATCACTGGTAGCACATGCCTCTGAGATAGGGGACATCATCCAATCAGAAAACCTTGATTTCTTGGCTACTACCGAATCTTGGCTTTATGCTGTAGCAGGCCCAGCCCTCTCTCTAGCCATACCCAATGGTTACACCATCCTAGGATCTGACAGAAATGACTCACGTGGAGGAGGCATTGCCCTCATTACCAAAGCGAATCTACCTATCAGACTAGTAACGCCGACCGACATTAAAGCGTGCAAACTCCTTACAGCCAAGCTTGCCATTAACAATACCAGACCCTAACGATTCATCTGATTTATAGACCTCCAGGCCATATCAGTACCTTTGAGGAAGACATCTCTAACATTGTGTCTAATAACCTTAAAAATACCTCTCAAGTATTAATACTAGGAGATATGAATTTGGGACTTAATGACCATAAAGATCCACAGGCAGCTCATGTGACAAATACCTTAACTGAATTAGGATTTACTCAGAGTGTTTGACCCCACCCATATTAAAGGGAGAATGCTAGATTGGGTGGTAGTCCACAATTGCAATACCATATCTCCTCAGATTTGGACTGACCACTATATGATCTCCTTAGGCACTGAAAGACCTACTGCTACGCCCGCACCACTTGCCCCTTCTATCCTAACTAGGAATAAAAAGAATGTTACCCATGACAACTTAATTCCCCTTATTTTCCCTACACTCAATGCTCTCCCAGCCGACTTGAATCCAGACGCTTTAGTCAAAGAATTTAATTAAATTATGTCCACATCCTTAGATTTAATAGCTCCTCAAAAAAAAAACACAAATTAAACCTAAGGCACACACTTTAATTCTTGGTACACACCTCATTTGAAAATTCTGCGAAAAAAAGGCAATGTGAGGTATCCTGGAGATTACCTCCATCTGATGAAAACAAACCTCTGTACGATAACTGTTCTCTATAAAAAAGGAAATACTCCAAGCTAAGCGTGAAACCTACAACACTAGAATAGCCCAGGCTAAGTCAAGTACGAAGGAACTCTTTGTTATATTAAAAGAGCTTGAAGCACCGATCCCTATACCGGATACTAAAGACAAACTTTGGTGCTCTAACATTCAGCATGAACTAGCTAACAAAGTCATGACCTTACAAACGAAAATCCCCAAGAAGAAAGTTTCACTAACCAGTACATCCTCTCCCTCCACTGCTGACAATACCTAGTAAACACAACCACCCCCATGCTTTAAGTTCACTAAAGTTACTACTTGACACGGAAAAAATAATCTTATCAGTCAAAACTTACAACTGCAAGGGAGATCTCTGCTTGGCACAACTTACAAAGGATGCCGCTAGAGACCTGGCCCCGTTCATCACCAAACTGATTAATGCTTCATTCTCATTGGGTACAATTCCAGCCAACCTTAAGGAATCGTGGGTGCTCCCAAAAAACAAAAAACAAAAAAACAGACGTTGGACCCAACGATCCCCACTAATTACCGACCTATCACCACAGTGTCATTGAACATATTAGACAAAATGGCTTACTCAAAAATCCAAAAACATCTGGAATCTAACTCCTTATTGGGCTCATGTCAGTCTTGTTTTCGGCCCCAGCATGGAACTGAAACAGCCTTACTGGACCTGAAGGCACAGATTGACGAACTTAGAGACAAAGGGATCTCTGCCCTCCTTTCCTTATTGGACTTATCTGCGGCATTCAACTTAGTTGACCATGGGGTCCTATGTAGTCCCCTCAACTCAGCCGCTACTTCTCAGAAGAAGCCATAGTCTGGATACAATCTTTTCTTAGCAATAGGACCATGGGAGTTTTCTCTCCAACCGCAGCTGCGGACCCCATCACCTGTGGAGTGCCTCAGGGGTCCTGTGTCTCCCCTACCCTCTAATATCTTGACTAAGCCCCTTTTCGATGATCTGGATCATCTTGGTGTCACCTACACTAACTATGCAGATGGCACCCAGATCCTCCTACCTCTTTCTGGCGATTATGACAAAGATTTGGCCTTAGTGAACAGGATATACATCATCCAGGCATGGATGCCTACCCGTGGTCTATGCCTGAATGATGACAAGACCGAGATCATCATCCTGGGCACTACTGCATCCCTTAATAAATTAAGCTCTAACTACGGAGCCTTCAATATCGACAATAACATCATCTCTGTGGCCAAAGAGGTGAAGACCTTAGGTTTTTACCTAGACAAAACCTTATCCTTTAACAAGCAAGTCAACGCTGTGGCCTCATCTACAGCCTACATGTGTAGATTGATTAGAGCTAGCAAACCTTTTCTATCAAATGGCAGCTGCATCACCTTAGCCGAGCACTTATTTTGTCAAAGTTGGATTAGTGCAATGCGTTGTTCGTAGGTGCTAATAAACAAATCAAGAAAATCCAGACCCTGCAAAACAACGCTCTTAGAGCTGCATTAGGAATTGCTAAAAGAGAACACATTTCCACGACTAGAAGAGCTAATAACTGCCATTCCACATATGACAAAATCAAGTTGAAGGTTGCGACCTTGACTTACAAATACTTGAACAATGCGGCACCTAGCTACCCGTCAGAAAGATTCACTAAGAAATCTTCGACTAGAATTTCTAGACTCTCCAACACTAACTACCTGGCCGTTCACAGATTCAAGTTATCTAGAATCGGAGGCTGTAGCTACCCGGTCAAGGCAGCCCAACTGTGGAACTCATTACCTCCCACATTAAGAGCTGATCAGTCCTTCCATAATTTCCTCCCGAGTAACATTAAATGGCTTAAGGGTTCAGACCTCTAGCTATGTACTGCTACTGTATGTAATGCTACTGTATCGCACTGCGACCAAAAATACTGACTAACTGTAAATACCTGCTTCCAATTTGTACAGCCCATTCCTCTCGTCACTGCTAGGTTCATTCATGTGTCTTTTATATTGTACCTCCCCATGCCAACCACTGCCTGCCCCATTTGTCATTGCCTTGTGTTATATCCCCATATGTGTTCAACTTGTTATTTCTGTAATGTTTTTGTGTAACTAAGTTTTGAATTATCTTATGCTCTGTGCCCCGATACCTACGGGTCCAGTGCGCAATACAAATAATAAACTAAGTACATCAGCAGGCACACTAACAATTTGGTTGGTGGGTGATTGACAAAACAATGCAGAATCTGCTGGAACTAAAGAGCCAAGGATAGTATCACCTCCTCACACCACTAGTAAATTGGTGCAGACACAACCCACCATGGATGAAGTTAGTCAACTTCAGCCCCCACTGACCCAGCGTTGTTGTGCCCCGATGCTGGCCTCAGAAACAGAGGTAGTGGGGGGCAGAAAGCCTACGACCCTGGAAAAAAAAGACTTCCACCCTGGGATGGGCCCCTCAACTTGCACTGAAAAAGAAAAAAAAAAAAATATATAGGTCAGACCTATTATCAATCTGTATACAGGTTTTGGTGCTACGAGTATCATCATCATCATCTGCAGACTTCAGTTTTGTGGAACCAGTGGCATTGAAGGGCGGAAACTACAAAGTGTCGGCCCTAATTGGATCACATCATGAATGTATCCTGCAGGTTGGCTACAAGGTGGACTGTCCATCAAATGTCCCACTCAGGAAACAAGTAGCCACACAGTCCTTTATGCAGGTCCTAAAAAGTGGCATGGCAGGTCCACCCTCCGGTGGAGGTGGAGGTGGAGAACAGCCGAAACCAGCCGTAACAGAGGACGCGCAGGGCTGGGAATGCTTCAAAGTTTTCGAAAGAAAAAAACTGACGCAGAGCAAATGAACTGTGAAATTGGAATACCTAAAGGCACAATCCCTTCTTGGGAAAAGATGACGCGTTAACCCTACTGTGCTAGTATGATATATTATTTTTGCAGGAGACATGGCTAACAAAGGCCATACAGTTAGAGGGGTATATGCTGTTCCAGAGGTTGGTGGTAAAGGGCCCTCGTGGCTGCCCCTTTGGTGGCCCAATTGTAGGTATAAGGCAAAATCTCCTAGCAGACAGCATAAATCCGCTCGCTGACTCGAAAAATATACTGGCTATAGAGATAGGGGCGAATAAAGGGAATATTCAATCTACTATGCTCTTGGTTAATATCTATGTGTCTCCTGCTACAGTAACCCTGGAACCAATGTTTGACACAATTGACGCTATGTGTGTTGATTGGCCCTCCATAAACGGGAATAAATGTGTTATCATTGGTGGGGATCTACACATGCGTTGTAGAGATTCAGACAGGAATGGAGCGTTTAAATCAGTGTACACATTGATCCTGGACTACTACTTCCTAAGTAATTAGTGTGCTGAGAGAGTGGAGTCCTTGCAGATCACAAATACACCATACAGTGACTACTCCATTCGGGCTCCGACCTTAAACATGGCAGTATACGGACCAATGCAAACCGGGGGTGGTGGGCTAAATGTAAACCACGGCCGAAATCGGATCGGCTGGACCCAAAAAAATAATGATAGAGCTGCTAGGCCTGCATTACAGCTCTATAGATACAAGCTAGAGTATCACGGAGTCTGGCAGAGTCTGAGGAGTGTAAGGAGTGGAGTCTGCTTTCCTGAATACCTTGCCTCAACTCTTCTATGCTTATCAAACTGTGTTGCTACTAAAACTGTCCCCCCCCCCCGGAGTCTGGCAGCAGAGTCTGAGGAGTCTGAGGAGTCCGTGGAAGTCCGTGGAAGTACTGGACAGTTGTGCTCTCCTCCTCCTCTGAAGTGCCTTGATTGGCTTACACGTGGATCACAGCCCTTTGTCCCTTTTTCCTCTCCCCATCCACCAGAAATTCTCATTTTACTTTTTTTCCTTTTCCACTCCCCCCACCCACTTTTTCTCCTTTTCTTTTTCGTTCCCTCCCTTTGCTTTCTCCCCTCCCCCTCTCCTCCTCTCCTCTCCTCTCCTCTCCTCTCCTCTCCCCCACCCCTCTATTCCCTCTAACCCCTCCCCCCTTTCTTTCCCCTTCTTCCCTCCTCTGCTGTCCCGAGTACCTGTGTGCTCTGTTACAGGTGGCCGGCTTTCCCTTCCGACTCGCCTTTTGCGCCTCTGGCGTGATCCTTGGAGGAATGAGAGACGCTTCCAAACTGGCGTCATTTTCTAAAACACGCGCCCAGCGGAAACTTGAAGCCGCCTCTTTGGGAAGCCAGAGAACTTTATCCGAGTGCGTTTCGGAATGCACCGTTTTGGTGCCCACCACACCGCAGCTGCTTCAAGTAAGTGATTTTACGGAGTGCGCGCCTCAAGAGGATGACATTGTTTTTATTGATACGGTGGCTGCAGTTGAAAACAATTTGTGCGAGCCTCTCCGAGCTAATGATTTTGTTAATGTGGGTTGCACGCTCATTCAGACGTCGGCTGACAGTATTCATTCAGCACTGTCTGCAGGTTTTGTTGGCAACGAGTCGGTGACTCTTCCAACCTCGCCTGTGCTCGAGTTCCGTGACGCTGCTCCCCTGCCTATCATGTTTGGGATTCGTTAAACAGACATGTTGATATTGGGGATGTGCACGGTTCTCCTAACAACGTGAGGGGTGAGGAGGAAAGGGGAGTTTCACTCATGGCGAGTGTTTCAGACGTATGTCTGAGTACGAACTGTTGTCTGAATTCAGGCTCCCCGCACGCTCGTTTCTTTAGCAAGGTGGAAAATCCTTACTACAGAGCTGCACAGGAGGTGTGATGGCTCTGGAGGATGTAGACAATGTGTTTTGCCCCTCGCATGACCAGCTGGAAATAAGGGTGCTCAAATCACCAAGTGCTGCTCATACACAGCTGCCATTAGTTGTTACAGATTGCAAAGTGCCTCATGCACAGAAAGCAGAAGAAACTCATTGGATGTGGTAAATAAAGTTCTGTTTGACCTTACACGGTTAAACAAAGAAAGGACGCCATCTAATTTTAATAAAAGCACTGCTGATGTGTAAGAGTCACCCATTGAACTACCCGCAACCTTAAACCTGACTGTGGAAAAGTGCCAACAAGTGAAAATCACGGACACAATGCCTTTCCTTAAACGAAGGAGAGCCGATTCGAGCATTTCTCCCAATATCAGATGCTCACAGAAAAAAAAAGTTAAAATGGTGAACTCAAAGTCGACAGACTCAGCAAACTCTTTAAGTGAAGAAATGACGCATGACAGAAATGCACCTGCCGTTACGTCATCGGAGTTATCTTCTGACTCATCCATTATGGAACGGCCTTTTCCAAAGATCAGACACCCGGCTTACCACCCGAGACGTCGCATCCACTATGAGACTATACAGGATGACTTTACAAGAAAAGCGCAACACTCAAAGACTTGCAAGACACCATAATTTCATCCATGTCAATCTCAATGGCACCTTTCATTAAGATGTATGAACGGCTTAATGAGATTATAGACCTTTCTAGTGTGGTCTCTTTTATGAACACTATAAATTTCTGTCTTTTGAAAACACATATAGGAGGAGGCCCTTCACCGGATGACCAAGAAGACGGATTGGGCCTTGGATACAATGGCGGAGTTTACTAAAAACGCTAACTTGGATAAAAAATTGCTAGCAGAAGTAGCTAAAGAAGCACTGAACGTCTTTCAACAAAAAAAGAAAAAAGAAGAGGAAAAGGTTTTGTGTGCCAAATGTATAGGCACTGATTCTCTCTTCTTCATCGCAGACCGCGAGCCAATCCTGCTAAGAAAACCCTACCAGCAGTTACATCGAACAAAGATTTGGAGGAGTCAGGGAAGTTTCCCTTGAAACAGGTCTCAAATAAAGACATTAGTTAAGCCTGAGTGCTCGCCAACAGACAAAGTAATCTTGATCCAAGATAGGTCACTGCCAACGGAAGCCACCATACAACTAGTTGACAGTGTGAGACCGGTTGCTTAAAAAGAAGTGAGAGCCTCTACGTCACTGAAAGTTCACATACAGCTGAATGAAAATCAGCAACCTTCGCAATTCAGCACAATCCTAAAAGTGAGCCAAGCGGCAGGGAATTTGGCCCTGCAAGATCCTTAAATGGCCTCAACATCCGACTCCTTCCTAAATCCTCAGAGCGCTAATACATCTAATTTACCTGCTATGACTGATGGCAATGATCAGATACCTGATCTATATGACATTCAAAAAACAAACAAATACTCAAGACCAGCAATTAACAAAACCTCAAGTGCTGAGTGCGAGTCTGAAAAAAATCTAAAAAAAAACAACCTCTAAAGAGAAGAAAACGAGGAATTGACTCACGCAAACGTAATATTAAAACAGTAAATGTGACACTAAATAAAACAGTCGTAAATGGAAAAAGTGAGAATTTGAAAACGGCTGGAAAGGAAGGCCCTTCAGTGGACTTCGAAGCTCCAACTGTCATCCAAAGTGCAAGCGACACTTCTGCAGACCTGTTGAATATGTCAACTTATGAGGATGTTAATATTGTTGATCCAACTGAAAACGAATCATCGATACAAATTACCATACCTGAACCTCAAGATAAACTAAGACTTAAGGGAGTAAGTGCTGATAATGGGCTAATTCCTGACAATTTAGGCGCAAATCCTGTAGACGTGCAACAATCCAAGCCCAAGAGCATGGATGATAAAATTGAAGCAGCGACCTCGAACCAACCTGAGAAGGTCATTCCGAGAGATATAATGAGCCTACCTCCATCTAATATACCAAGAAGAGTATGTCAAGTTATACATCATCCATCCACCGCACATGATGAACGTCCCCAACTACCCTCAACGTTCATGACGCTTGATGAGAAAAGAAAGAAGTTGACTATCTCTTCATTGAAGTCTATAGCCACTGGTGTTACAAACGATCACCCGAAGGATTCCAATATCAGAAAGGCACAAGGGAGTGAAGGCTCATGGTGGAACGCTCGACAAGATATACGTTAACTAGTCGACACCACACAAACATCTGCGTACAACCAAGTCAACTCAACTGAACCTACAATAATCACACCCCAGGCAACTGTAGGAACAAAGGCTAATTTGGCTGCTCAAAAATCACAACAACTGCACCGAGTGCTTTTAGAACGTATTGAATCCTCTGATGATCTAATCTTGAATCGCCAAAATGTACTGTGGCTATGTCATCTAGTGCCCACACTCGGGGCGAATGAATCAGAGGATTTGAAAGTGGTGGAATTTTTCAACAAAAACGACGCTGTGATTCTACACATCCAATCTAAATTGATTGTGGAAACCCTGTTGGAGGCTGGCCCAGTGTTGATGTCACTGGGATTTGACATCTCTAAAGTGGCAGACCGTTCTGTGTCTGGAGCCACATGGAACGCATGTGAAGCCGAAAGGGCAAAAAGTGCAGCTGTTAAAGAGCCAGTTAATGTACAAATTTCGTTGACAGTTCTGATCTCCGACAGTAAAAACTCTGTCTTATCTACAAACTTACAGTTGGAAGATCTCATAAGGATAACAATACAAGGGGCTCAAAGACCAAGCTTTGAACGTGAAGGAACTGAGCTGGCCGCCAACTCAGAAATGCAAGCTAACGACTGGACCTGGGTAGCCGGAGCACTGAACTCAAATCAGGATAAGTAATGCCAGGCCCACTGTGGGTTGAAGTATTTCACAATGGGCTCCTGAAACACGAGAGGCTAAGTGCACCTTTTCTCAGCTGCTTGGATAGAAGATCTGGACATAATCTTCTTACAAGAAACGTGGCTATCCTAAGTGCCTGGTATTGAAGGCTTCGAGATTGCTATCACTCCAGCCATAAAACAGGCAAAGGGCAGACCCATGGCGGGCCTACTATTGGCAGTGAAGAAAGCTTCCGGATTTAGGATCGAGAGAGATAGGTGAATATCTCTCCATATATTCAGGTTTCTGTGGTGAGCTCAACTTCCTCAGACAATCTTCAGGTCCCTTTTCTTTACATCAGAAATCTATACTGGAACCACTTGGCAACAGGCGGCACGACTTTTATTGATCAAGTCTCAGCCAGGATTGATGACTTGATTGACAAAGAAAATCCGCAGGAGCTAAATCATATGTGGTGATCTGAACATTGACTGTATTTGATTGCAAAATCATGCCAGTGATAACAGAAAATTAACCATTCGACAAGTCCAGCTAGCAAATCAATTGTGTCTTGAAGTGGACTTGTGTGGCCTAACGATGCTGAATGGGAACACAACTGGTGACATCCCAGCCCAAGCGACCTGGTGCAGAACTGGACAAAGTTCGATATTGGACTACATATTTGTATCAGAATCTATCCACACAAAGACCCTCAATCTTGAAGTCATACCCAGCGTGTTCAAGAGTCTTGGCCACATGCTGTCAGAACCAACGCGTGTAGGCTTCGTCTACATCTTCAAGATGGCGAAGTAAACACAATCACCTCAGAGTTTCAATCGACACAGAGTTGTCGAATATGAACACCTGTTGTCCCAATTCAAAGACCATAAAAACATTTGTAAACGCGTGGACTTCAAGCCAAAGCATACATTTGATCTTGAAATATTACAACGGAAAAGACTGATGCGACATGATCTAAAAAAGCTCAAAAAACGCACAGTGAGAATACTCGAGTGCAAAAGACTAATTATACAAACTTACAAGAATTTGATAAAGTCGCACAAGATCATTATGCTCCAAAATGCCTCAGAACTTATGTTATTGAAAATGGCTAATAAAAACACTGCTGATTTTTGGAGGCTGATAAATAACAGCTTAGCCCCACAAGATGCACTACAGTCAAATTCAGTTGCGGAGACTGAATGGGCGTCATTCTATAATAACCTCTTCTGCAGGGACGAAGCAATAGAGGCATGGAAAGCGCCCACATGAGCACCGGGGCCGGACGGCCTCACAAATTACACCATTAAGCGACATCCTGAACAATGGGCCGACTTCTTTGTTACACTGTTTGACAGAATATCTAAGTCTTGTACCACTCAGAAATCATGGAAGAGCGCCGCGATTGTTCCAATTTTCAAAAGAGGAGACAGAACCAACCCTAAAAAGTATAGACCGATTGCCTTGCTTGACGTGCTTAGGGAAATCTACCCAACCCTTCTGCAACAAAAATTATTTCACTGGGCCAAAGAATCGAATCACGTGGACCCTAGACAAACAGGTTTTGTAAAGGGGGTAGGCTGTGGAGAGAACCGGTTATTACTAAATCTATTGACAATGGAAGCTCACAGATCCAACACTAAAGTGCACTTAGCCCTAATTGATCTTTCACATGCTTTCGACAGCATAGAGAAGTGCTGTGGAAAAAACTGAAAGCATGGAATTGTCCTCCCTGCCTGCTATCTGCCATTCGAGAGTTACACTCAAACACCACTATTAAGATCAGACTTGACAGAAAAGGCACGTTATCTGCTCCAATTAACACCTTTAAAAGGTGTCAAACAGGGATGCCCTTTGGCAGCTATAATTTTAAAACTTGTTTATATCGGACATTATTGACATCTTTAATGGTGCAAATGTGTTTCTGGCAAAAATACATAGCACCTATATTAACTATCTGGCATACGCAGATGACTATCTTAATTGACCTCACACCTATAGGCCTCCAACGGAAGCTCACGATTCTTGAAACCTATTTAACAACAAATGGGCTGATTATAAACAAACAGGAATGTGAGATAGTAATTCTTGAAAAACTGACAAATACCAGAATGAATAGGAATAAATTCAATGGGTATCTTGCCAATGAACAAGTCAGGATTGTGAAAAATACCACCTATTTGGGTATGAAATTCAGTGCAAGTCGAAATGATGCACCATGGGCCGAGGTCGCGAAAAGCAAATGTCGTCAGCTAGCATGCCAAGCTAGTCTGATAAACAAACATATGGCAAATTTTCATTGAAGCCAACTATCACTTTTTTCCAACAAAAAGCTATTCCAGTCCTTATTTACGGCGGAGAAAATGCTTTTGGATGTTCAGGCTTACTATGGAAATCCCTTGAAAATATCTTCTGGACAAAAGTGCTGCGTTTGCCAAAGAGTATTTAAACCGTCTGCATAAGATACGAACTGGATTATATTTCTATGCAGGCCCGAGTATCATGGAATCTGTTGAGCGTGTACAGAAAAACAGTGTTATTGGTTGCAGCGCCCCAAATTCACACTCTACATAAACCGTATCTGGACAAAACGTACACGATTTTTGCAAAATGAAATGCACTCTTTCTTGATGTCTTGAAGCAGTATGACATTACCTCACAAATTCTTAGTGACAATCCAGAGCAGGCCAAGAAGAAACTATGGCGAGCCGATTGGATTAACACCTGTGATTGAAGGATGAAAGCAAAATTAATGGTTGATGTACCTGGGGAAGCAAGAGCCTATGGCAAGCTGCAAACTTATCTGACTTGTTTTCCTGATCAGCATTCGAGAACGCTCTACATGCAATTCAGGCTTAACATAATGCCAATTAAAGAGCGCTTAGGCACCTGGACGCAATTTGCTGAGATGCCACTAATATGCAGATTCTGTGGTGCCTCGAAAGAGACACTTGACAATGTTCTGCCCTGGTTTCCTCCAACTCAGAAAAACCACCTTCGACCCAATCATCAGTAAACAACAAACTTTAACTTGAGAAGAATGGTGGAAAGCTCCGTTTGATGGTTCACACAGATCGTTGATGTGTGCATTGGTGATGTTCCTCCGAGTCTTAAACGATAGATTAGACGCGGACAAAAAAAAAAATATATATGACAAGTATCTGAGGATTTGATATTGATGGGACAGGGACTTTTTGATTGTAATGTATTCTTTTTAAAGGTGTAATTAAACCAATAAAGAAAATTTTAAAAAATAAAATAAAGATACAAGCTATCAGCCTTTTCTCGGCACAGTGTGTCCTAAATGAGTGAACATTTGAGTGCATTGGCCTTCGAGTCTGGATCCATGCGCACTAGAATACTGGTAGTACACTCCTATAAGCATAGAAATCTATGCAATAAAGAAGTGCAAAAAGGAAAAATGCAGACTTTCGTGGCACTAATAGACATACAGAAGACTTGTGGGGCAATCAGAAATACTGAGGTCTCTATAAAGAAATGTAAAAATGCCGATAAGAAAAGCACATGTAAAGAATAGCCCGTGGCAACAAATTAGCAGTATTGTGTACCAAAAACAACAGAGGTATTTGGTTACAGCTAGCGAAAATTAAGGGCGACAGCCAGCTAGACCTAGTAAATCCTGGCCTGGCCACGAAATGGACAGAGTATATTCTGTCTAAATATAAGAATGGACACAGGGATTTATTTTTGAGTACACAGCTCAGGTCAATTGGCCTTTGGGTGCTACAATCGAAGAAATACAAAATTAAAATTATGAAACTAAAGGTCTCGCGGGTGAAAGGTCCAAATGGCCCGTCTAATGCCGTCCTAACAGGCAAACCCTGCGGAATGGTCTAAAATCCTGAAGATATTTTTCAACAAGGTATGTAGGGAGAGGGCGATACCAGAGACATGGCAAACCGTGATTATGCTTCCAGTCTACAAGAAAGGCGACAGAGAGCCGCCAGAGAATTACCGACTGCTCTCGCTCCTGGACGTCGTCGGGAAGCTGTTCGCATCGATGGTACCGACTAAAATACAGAAGGGGGGAGACGATGCTGATATACTGAACGATACACAGATGGGCTCTAGACCAGGATCAAACACAACACACAATAATAGGCTATTGCATTATGCGATCCAGGAGGCGACTAAAAAGGGAAACCCTGTGATATATCTTGTATTTCCTCTGCCTTTGATCCTGGAAACCGTGTGATACTGTGGTAAAAACTATACAAGCTGGGATGTCCCAACTGGCTGTTAGAAGTTATCATTTGCTGCCACTCTGATACAAAAAGGTACAGGTTAGGCTGGATGACTCGGGTACACTATCAACCGAGGGGAAATTTAACAGGGTGGAGGGGGGTGTCAAACGGGGGTGTATTTTGGGTCCCTAGTTTAACTTGTACCTTTCCGATACTCGGAAAGCGATTCCGAGTGAGATAGGCTGCCCGATAAAGATCAGTACTAGCTTAGTTGCATGTGCACTTTACGCCGACAATCTGGTCCTTATTGACCGGACCATCAATGGCGCTTAAGCTAAATTTAGAGCCCTGCTGAACTATCGAGAAACGATCTCGCTACAAATATGAATAAAACAAAGAGGATGGTAGTAGATGGTGGCAAGGTGCAGCGGGAGAAACTCGAATTTGAAGTGGGAAATTGGAATATGTCAGCACATATATCTACTTTGGGCTTGAACTGGCCACTAGAGGCAGCTAAAATACCATCGTAGAAACCAAGAAATGAAAAGCCAGTCAACTAACGTATGCCATAAATAAATGTGCAACACAATATGCAGGCTACACGCTTAAAGGAATTATAAAACTGTATTAAACAGAGTTTTTAAGGATTGGAAGCATTAGCCAGGAGGGACTTTATGTGGCTTGACGTATTAGAGGGCCTCCTTTGGGGAAAATTCTAAGGCTCCCACCGGCGACTTCCATGGCTTACTTGAGACTTGAGCTGGGCTTGGTGTCCAAAGGCCCAGGCACTGATTTGCAGGGGCTCATTGTACCTGAAGCTCAGAAGCAACCCAACGTGTCCATTACTGAGGATTCTGGGGCAAGGCCATGAGACAGACAGTAGAGGGAGAAAGAGTAAAAACCACTGATCTAAGTAAGGATTGTTTCCATTTGTTAGTTTGGGTGCCTGACTTTGGACACGTCAGTGGTGTAACACACACAAACAAATATTTAATGACGCAGGCTACCTCGTTAAAGCCTCCGCCCATTAGTCTGAGATGTTAGACTGCGCTTATGCATAATCAAACTTCTGCTGCCAACGATCCAGGGTGTTTGAACGCCAGTCCCATAGGCCAACAAACTAGTCATATTTGTAAAAACCCGGAAATGCCAGAGACAGCCAGGCATGTCCTCAGCCAATGTGCTGCAGTGAGCGCATGATAAATGTGCTCCATGGGCGACTGAGCCAATATGACTCAATTAAAACTGATGCTTTTTGGCATTACTGCTTAAATTCAGATACAGAGTCAGTCCAGATAGCACCGTACCGTCTATGGGTTCAGATCAAAAAACAACTGGGTGACTGGGACTTGGGCTAGCAAATGAACGTGGCACTCCATGAAGTAAAGAAAACTAACCAAATCTCAACATCTATTTTGGTTTTGAAGAGTCGAAAACAAAAGTCACTGAGCTATTGTACCGTATGGGATACTGTGTGTTCCATTAGGCACTCTGTAGTGCGCTTCGTCTAAGTCGTAAATAAAACAGCACTTTAATCGGACTGCGGCTACGTGTATATAAACATCTAGTAAAAATAAAATAAAATATAAAAAACAACGTCAACGAATGAATCAGAGGACACTACTATTTTTAAAGCGCTTTGAAGTGTCTGAAATGTTCGGACAACAAAGTCGTTTTTATTATTGCGTTTTTAATACGACGTTCTTAACACTGGATGATGATGACGTAGTAGAAGTAATCTGCATTAGTATGTGTAGTCGTATCTGTAATTGTACTTACACCTATATTAGTATCTGTATTTTGAGAACCTGAAACCAAACATGAAATTTGTCTTGATCCAAATTTGTTTTGTACGATAAAGAAAATGTTTTCTATCTATAAAAGCTCATTACTTGAGCTAAAAACAAAAGCATTACTAGAATTAAGAAAGATCAGTACAACAGAGCCATCTTTAATGCAAGTTTAAACCTGGCAAATGATTGACAAGCCCTCAGGTTGGGAAGGGGTGGTGGGGGTGTTTGACTGGGGCATTCCAGATTCTTGAGGCTGCAAAGGGGAAAAGACCCCTCATTGAGCATGGTAAGCTTGTTCCTGGGCACATGTGGAGGGAAGAATTATTAGATCTCTACACTCTTCGTGTGGGCTGCCAGGAGAGTCCGCTCAATAAATATGCAGGACTACTGCCACAGAGGCACCTCTGGGTAATACAAAGCAGGTAGCCAGTGTATAGCATTCCTGGCCTCGGATATGATCTTTTCTGCGTAAGCCCTCCACGGCCCATACAGCATTATTTTGCACTGTCTAACAGGACGATTTCTCCTTTGCCAATATCTTGCAGTATGCTGGAGCAATAGTCCAGTTTGGTGCCAATTATAGCAGGGGCAATGGTGGCACAATTATTGCAGTTCAAAAAAGGTCTTAACTGAGATAACAGTTTAAGATAATAAGAGGCGGAAGAAACAAGGCTATGCACATGTGCCTTCATGTTAAGTTCTTTATCTAGAATTAAACCCAAAGTGAAATTCATGAAAGTGTGGACTCATTTTTCTCAACTGGGCTGAAGTGCCAGTTATCAGCTCATTTTTGTTATTTAGGGCTAAACCATTGTCTGCCATCAAGTCTGTTGATGGTTTTAGTATCTCTGGTATGATCGCCCGAAAGAGGTATGAATCGCTGAGTGTCATCAGCATAATTTGTGTATATTACGTCAGTTCAAATACAGGCTTCGTGATGAGGTTATACAGTGATGTGGACAAGCACGAGCCCTGAGGGACTCAGCATATCAGCCTTGGCGTCGCCATGAAATACCCTAGCTGAGTGGTTTGCCAGGAAGGATCTCAAAGCAGTAGGCCGCATCTGGCGAGAGAGTGTAAAAGCCTAGAAACCAGCCTAACATGGTCAAATGCGGCATACGGATATGAGAACATAAGGAGAGCTGTACCTCCCTTCTCAATGAGTTCAATAATGTTGGCCTTAGAAGTCATGTAGGGTTGATTCTATGCCATGCGCGCTTCGAAATCATGTCGTTAGCCCAAGACGTTATATTTAGATAGAAAGTCCTGTACTTGAATATAGGCAGCCCGATCCAGCAGGAACGGGACGTTGGCAATAGGACTATAGTTTAATTGAGCGTTGGGATCAAGAGGTGGTTTCTTGAGTAATGGTGATATCCATGCCTGCTTAATGCATGGTTGAACAAAGCTTTCACTAAAGTAAGTATTAATAAATTCAGATTAAAAGGATTAAGCTGCACTGCAAAAGCCTTTACAACCAGCTTGCAGTGGGTAGGTTTCAATTGTTGTAACAATTGAGAGATTTCATGTTCTGTAACCAATTCAAATGCAGGGATGGTACTCTCAGGTCCGATTAAACCAGAGAGTGCCTCGCCTACTAATCCCAGGGGATCTCGCCCTCCCAGGGCACAACCATCGCCTTTGGATCCAGATCCTGGGGGTGGACGAGTGCGGGAGGATCACCTAGGTGAGCAGTCTTCAGGGAGTGGGGGTGAGACAACTGTAGTGATACACGAAATTGCAACCTTGCCAATCAGGGCTTTAGATGACAGCATTAGCCGCTGAAAGCCAATAGTGTATTCAAAGTATGTGCTAAAAATGCTGACAGTAGTCTGTTGTAGCACTTCCATTATGCAGTAGTGAGCTACAAGGAATATGCAGGCATAGTATGAGTGATAGGTCACATTATGCATTGTTGATAGACAGGCAGGGAGAGGGCCCTAGCTCTGTAGCTAATAGGTATTTTTGGAGTGTTTGGAACATTATGGCACCTATATAGCGCTTAGATAGCCAGTCTTAAGCGCTATAAACACTAAGCTATGAGTGCATGCAGATGGGGTTAATACATCCCTGCTTCCCTTAGAATATTCAGCCTCACTAACGGTAGCCCTGGCCCCAAGCTAATCTTCCTTTTCTCTGGGAAGGCACTGATAAGACATTCCTGAGCTTTCGCAGATGGGAGCCAGGGTGGGGCTCAGACGGAGCAGTGGAAATTAACAGAGTTGGGTTTTTTCCATGAGCCAGCCTATATTTTGCACAGGGAAAGTTCTGGAACTGTGCGTCATGGACGGGCAGCACGAGATTATGAAATATCCATGCTCCCATGACTCGGGGGGAGATCGTCCTGTGGACTTGGTTCGTGCAAGGTCAAGTGCCCGGAATTGGCTCCGACGGCGTCCTGCAGCACTGTTCTCTGAGCGGGGCTTGTTTATAGCTAGCTTATGAGGGCCAGGGTCTCCCAGTGCTGATTAAAGGGACGCAAGACTGTGTTTCTCTATGTTTCTCTATATTTCTCTATGTTTCTCTATGTTTATCTAAGTTCCATGTTTCACTATATTTTGCATTTCTCTAAGTTTTATGCTTTGTAATATTCTCTAACTTGAATCCCAAATGTATATGAAATTCACTGCTTAGAATAAATATGCTAAAACTTATTTGAAGGTGTCATTTGTCACTAGCATGAGATCACTGCTCAGCACAATAGAACCCTTTATTTTGGGCTGAATTGGGTATTTTTTGCTCTCAAAGGGCTGGCCCCGAGGAAGATTTTGCCCAGATCACGACATTTGGTGGCAGCTTGGGGATTTGTGCAGAGCAGTGCCTTGCTGTGAAATGACAAATTGTGTGAGAGAACACCGTGTAGAGTGAAGAGCAGGCTGTCGCATTTCCTTGGGGGTCTCACTGCAGCTCTGAGACTTCAAAAGACAGCAGCGTTGTGTCGGCTTGCCGTGGCCGATAGCTTGTGTGGTTAAGTCTCCCTTCAGTAAATCAGTCGTGACTGACTTATTGCTTGGGAATGGAGCCAAGGGAGTACAAGGCGATAAACAAGCGGGAAATGGCTTTGTTTAAAGCGCGCCGATGAATGGTCAAGAAAGATATATGTTCAATTAGGAAAGAAGTTTATCATGCGGTTTCCCCAGTTTAAAGTTGTAATTTGAAATGCAAAGTGAGACGGAGTTCTCAACTCTATTCTGTCATGAGGGCAGGGAAAAATAATTGCGAGGATTTGACATGCAAATTGTGAATAGTAATTTAACCATTGACTCAGCCCCAGTGTGCTAGCGAGTGGGGGGCTGTAATGTTCGGAGGCGAAGGTTTGCTTTTTTTGATGTATGCTTTTGAAGTGTTGGCATTCCTGAAAAATAACGTGGGGAATGAGCAGTGCTTAGGAGAAAGAGTAACATCTGTGCTGAGAGCCTAAAGGGTTTGTTTTTTTCTTTTGGCAACTGTAAATTCCATGTGCTAGTGGTGGCGAATTCTGTTTTTAAGGAAACACACTAAAATGGTTATATTGCATTTTAAGCTGTGCCATGCTTATAATGGGTGAGAGACTCACTTAAAAAAGAAAGTGAGTGAATGTTATTTGGATTTTCGATTTTTGTGTATTGATTTGAAATTGCAGAATCAGTTTGCAATGGTTTGGGGGGAGAAAAAACAATTTATATTTTTCTAAATTGCCTCTAAATTGCCCCTGGAATATTTTTGACTGTTCCCACGCTAGGCCATGGATTTGTACTGTTGCCTTATAAGTGATGCATGTTTGGAAATAGTGACCTGTTGACTGTGATACATGGTGAAAAATGTTGTTGACACATTTAACAGCCCACAAGCAATACAGAGTGTGGGTTGTTCTTGCAGGAAAAAAACGTGCAGGGAGCTGCACTAAACATGGCATTTTTATTTTTAAATGCACTGAAATAAGTGGTTATATTCTGGCAATGGTACAACAGAATGAAAAATCTGTGTGTGATAAGATAGCACAAAGATTTAGTAGGTTGTGGGTTCTCTTGAAAAATCGCACATTGCATTGGATTGAGCTTGTGAAGCAAAACTACAAGGTTACGAGGAAAAAAAAACGTATGCCTTTTAAATGAGACATTAATCAGTTTAAAACAGGCTAAAGACGCTTTGACATTTTGCAAAATTACATGGAGTAGAATCTGATGAAGAGAAAGTGCCTCTTTTGAAAATAAGAGTCTTGCCGTGTGCAAAGCTTGTGCCTTGAAGCTGTCTTGGGCGAGGTGCGCGAAAGGAAGGCAGACAAAAGCAGAATACTGCACTTCTGTTTAGTGAAATGACGCTTCAGATATGAGAGCTTTTCTGAGTTGTTGGACAAGAGCAGTGCAAGAAAGAGTTAATCTGTATGAACTGTCTGAAACGAGTGCCTTTCCATTGAAGCCGCCACAGTGTAAGAGTTATAGAGCAAAGAGATAAGGTTGCTGCGTGCTCATGGCGCTGCCAGGTGCACACGAAAGATAAACAATGACATTCCTGCATTCCTTCCCCTGTGAAAAGACCGTCAGTGAGCAGAAAACTGAGGAAGGGGGTGCAAAGGCAGAAAAGAGACTAACGGCATGCAATAACAGAACTGATCAGAAGTAAAGAATTTGCCCAGTAACACTGGTAGGAAAACAAAGGCTGCATGCAGGATGGCAGATGGGCACATCACATCTGAACATTGGGGAACCTGTGCATCTGTGAATGGGCTAAGAAAAGACAGCTGCCCATTCCAACAGACATTGCCATGCAAACCGCATTCCCATGCACCATGTGATGTGAACTGAAGTAAAGCGCTGTGCACTGGAGAAGAAACCTCTAGGCGCTTTGAGAAGAGAGAATACACAGCTGGCAAACTGCAAGCTACATTGCCAGGGATGGAGTAACTGACAAAGATATTATGGCATTCCAGATGGAAGCAAAACTCACAAAAGTGCTTAGCCGTTTTGCAAGAGACAACATGCAGAGCGGGGCTTTGGAGTACAACATGAACACTGCACATTAGCCATGATCCAGAAGCCTCACGGCTTAGTGCAAGAATGAATGATTTGTTGAAGCAACAAAAGAAACTGACTTAGACTATTGCGCTCAAAGGGGTGGTCCAAGAAACAGCAAACACCCTTTGAGAAAATGACAAGTGAAAAACCAGAGGCTTGAAAGACACTAGCTGTATGGAGAAAAATAAACAAAGCTGCTTGTGCAACTGCAGGCGGTATTGGACTGAAAGACTTTACCTTTGAAATATGGAGTGATGCCAGCAGGGCAAACTAAATCAAGATCATGAGACACTGGAAGCAAGTTGGCGCCTGGCATTCGTGATTGCTTTGGTGAAAAAGAAAAGCATTGTGCGACCTGGGTACTTATTATATGGCTTTTGTAAAAGCACAGATCAGTCTGAGGTACCATTGACCAACTATGATCGCATTGCACAAATGAGTTTGTGATTAGGCAGTTACACCCCGTATGGTTGAGTGCAAATAAGCCCCCAGAAACATGCAGAAGGGTGATAAATAATTGCAGTAGCAATGATAAAGTGTGTAGTTACCTGATGAGACTTTCTGAAGATGGGGGTGGTGTTATGGGAAGGGGTGGATAACGCCGATATTGAAGAATAATGATATTGAAGTTTTGATGAAATCCTAACATTTCTGTTTGTATTTTGCCTAGGCAAAAAAGCAAGACAATAGCGTGTCCTTATTGGCGTAAATGTGTGCAGTATATGGGTGACACTGATCTCAGAGAATATGCGAGTTACTGCGAGATGCGAGTCAACTTTAAACGTGTCCTGCACCGCACTCAATGCTGCTATTTGTTCTGCAACCTGCGAAAGGTGTCCAACAGAGTAATAACTTTTGCTGAACTGGCACGGTGCAGACTTGGCTAATTATCAAATATTTGATGCTACACATTCAAATGATTCAGTTGCTGGAAATAACTTAATTGACATGTCTTGCCTTTCTTGTTTAAAGGACTATGGACAATGAGTTGTGGACTGTAAGATCATGCACCACAATGCTAACACATTGAAAAATGTTTTTTAAATGCACTTTTTCAGATGAATCTGAAAAAAAACAAAATGGTTTTGCTCTTCCAACTGAATTGCTTTAACCAGAGACGTTTTGCTTTTTGAAAAAAAAAAAAAACTTCTACGTTGCACGTAGGCAGGAAAATGATTTATGAATTGTTGGGGCAGCAGGATTGTGCAAGCAGGAGCTTAATTTATTTTGAGATAAGATGAGTGCGCACATCAAAGTCACCTGTGCGTAGGTTAAGATTCTTAATTGAAGTAATGCTGCCAAGTGTGTGAGCTCTAATTTGAGATGCTAACCTTTGAAACACTGGATACTTTTACAGCCAGCTTAAGGCAGGTAAATGAAACCATGACTGACTTGATGTTTGATTTTATGACACATAGTGTGACACGGTTTTTTGTTAAACCAACCAGTTTCATGTTTTTTTGTGGGGACAGCTGTCTCCAGCACACTAATGCAAAGAGTCACCTTTTGATAGTAGACATTTGGAATAATTCTTTGGAAAAGCTCTACAAATGAGTATCCACATGGAATTGCTAGCGTACTGGCCTGGCACATTGTCAAACATCTTTTGTCACTGACTCATATGACTGGTGTCTATGAAGTCATAGGCCCAAATGTTTCAGTGAATGGATACAACGATTTGTTTAAATTTGTTTAATGTGATGTTTTTCTGACCAAGAACTGCAGCGAGTGCTCTCGCCAAGATTTTATGGACTATAACTTGACTAAATGCATTTTACACAATGGTGTGATGAAACAGCCACTGCCGGAGGGTAGTATGGTGTTTGTGGCTAAAACTAATATTGTATATGGT
The DNA here is from genome assembly GCF_040938575.1 of Ambystoma mexicanum. Taxonomy (NCBI): domain Eukaryota; kingdom Metazoa; phylum Chordata; class Amphibia; order Caudata; family Ambystomatidae; genus Ambystoma; species Ambystoma mexicanum. The sequence continues at coordinate 649,129,619 of NC_090923.1, forward strand.
AGATATCCCACTTGAAGAAGGGTATTCTCCAAGTCACAATAGGTAGACACTGTGAACATGTTAGATTTTCCAGTAGTAACGCAACATGTAAATTGTAGGCTGGTAATGCACACCTCCATAATTACAGTGATACACTTAGACATAGATTTATCATGAGGCAATGTTTCCTTAGTACTACCAAGCTGCTACAAATGGAGTCCATTTCTATGGCCCATCACTAGAGTGCGCGTAGCTAGGGAGCTAGATCCATTAATTGCAGGAGCTTTATATGCTTGTGACATAGAAACTGTGCACAATAAGCTAGCCACTATGGGTTCTGATGCCAGCTCTGCTATAGAACTTCTGGCCTAGTGGGGCCCATTGATGCGCCCAACACTGCTACAAGTATTGGCAACCACTGGAGATGGCAGAATTTTAGGTATGAAGACATTTTTTCTGCCATAGTGCAGGTCAACAAGACTGCTAAATACACACGATGCATTGTATGGCAAACATTGTTTAATCAGCAGGTGTTGACTTTTTTTACTGAGTGGGGGCGACCATCCTCCACACACTGGCACGCAGAGCTACAGTTACCAGCATACATATGGATTGAATTGCTTGCTTTTGATTGCATGAATAACACATGCCATGCTTTGATGCAAATTAGGAGAATTGTTTTTATTTAGACAACCTGGTGCCCATGGGTTCACCTTGTTCACGAAATTAGATGGTTTCTGGTTGGGTTCCACATACATGGGGGAAGTGTCTAGTCACACAGCCCATAGTCACGTTTGAATGCCCTGGGATCAGGGGGAGGGTAGGCCCTTAGAGTGAAAGGCTGCCAGGTTTTAGAATTGGTAACCATACATAAATGCAATAGTGCATTGTAGATTAGACTACACTGGATTGCCTTGACATTTTAACTGCATGCTGCTTTTTAACTGACAATCAGTTATACAATAATTATTTAGGTATTTTTGTGTAGGCCAGGTTTTGGCTAGAGTAAATGTCCATGTTCACTTTGTGTAGGTATTTTTGTGTAGGCCAGGTTTTGGCAAGGGTATATGTCACTGTTCACTTTGTGTACATTTTTGTTTAGGTAGTGTTTTACCTTGCATGCCACGCTAACTAACCGCTAGAAGGTAGTTTGCTTAAACCTCTTGCAAAGCCCCAAGGCCTTTATCACTGCACTAAATACTATATTGATAGGTATTAGTCAGCATTTGTCGCACACACGTTGAATAGGGGTGGAATGTAGTGATACACGAAATTGCAACCTTGCCAATCAGGGCTTTAGATGACAGCATTAGCCGCTGAAAGCCAATAGTGTATTCAAGGTATGTGCTAAAAATGCTGACAGTAGTCTGTTGTAGCACTTCCATTATGCAGTAGTGAGCTACAAGGAATATGCAGGCCTAGTATGAGTGATAGGTCACATTATGCATTGTTGATAGACAGGCAGGGAGAGGGCCCTAGCTCTGTAGCTAATAGGTATTTTTGGAGTGTTTGGAACATTATGGCACCTATATAGCGCTTAGATAGCCAGTCTTAAGCGCTATAAACACTAAGCTATGAGTGCATGCCTTTTAGAGCTTGCAGATGGGGTTAATACATCCCTGCTTCCCTTAGAATATTCAGCCTCACTAACGGTAGCCCTGGCCCCAAGCTAATCTTCCTTTTCTCTGGGAAGGCACTGATAAGACATTCCCGAGCTTTCGCAGATGGGAGCCAGGGTGGGGCTCAGACGGAGCAGTGGAAATTAACAGAGTTGGGTTTTTTCCATGAGCCAGCCTATATTTTGCACAGGGAAAGTTCTGGAACTGTGCGTCATGGACGGGCAGCACGAGATTATAAAATATCCATGCTCCCATGACTCGGGGGGAGATCGTCCTGTGGACTTGGTTCGTGCAAGGTCAAGTGCCCGGAATTGGCTCTGACGGCGTCCTGCAGCACTGTTCTCTGAGCGGGGCTTGTTTACAGCAAGCTTATGAGGGCCAGGGTCTCCCAGTGCTGATTAAAGGGACGTAAGACTGTGTTTCTCTATGTTTCTCTATATTTCTCTATGTTTATCTAAGTTCCATGTTTCACTATATTTTGCATTTCTCTAAGTTTTATGCTTTGTAATATTCTCTAACTTGAATCCCAAATGTATATGAAATTCACTGCTTAGAATAAATATGCTAAAACTTATTTGAAGGTGTCATTTGTCACTAGCATGAGATCACTGCTCAGCACAATAGAACCCTTTATTTTGGGCTGAATTGGGTATTTTTTGCTCTCAAAGGGCTGGCCCCGAGGAGGATTTTGCCCAGATCACGACAACAACCGATGACAAGACGTGGTATTCCCCTTTCCCCTCCTATTTTATAGGATCCTCCAAAGTCCCAACTCCCCCCCCCCTTTCTACACAAACACTGGGCTGAGGAAGAGGGCGACAGAGTAAAGAGGCTAACCCTTACATATCATTGGACATGTCCCGGTATTCGGGTCAGGCACATGACTTTAATTACATACAACAGATACCCATAAACTCACCCCACACGGATAAAAGGCAGCACATGGAGGCACACTCTGAGCAAGGTGGAACACGAGATGGAGTAGAACGTCCGGGGCAAAGGTGAACCTATTGGAGGGACGAAAGTAAAAGGGTAGAGAAACCTAGGAGATGCCTGCAGGAGGTGGTTGCCACTCAAGAGCTGTGAAAGATACATGGAGAAGACCAAATCCCAGACAAGAAGACTGCATTGTGTTTCAAGGGTGCCAGCGACCCTCCCGGGTGAACAACAGAGTAGGCGAGGCGAGGCCAAGCCTGTGGTATTAACCTTGACTTGTGAATTAAAACCACAAAGACAAGAAAGGAACGCAAACAGCTGGCGAGTTGGCCAGTGGGTGTTAAGGAAAGAATAAAAAGGTGCAACAATAGATCTCACAATTGAAGGAAGGCCGACCTGTGGGGAACAATTACCGATAACTGAAGACAGTGATACAGAGTACCGGATCGGTCCAGTGAAAGGAAGCAGCCCACTTGAAAGTCTCTGCGAACAAAGGTGTCATGTTTGGTTATAAAGCAACAAAGTGAATGAACTCAAACGCGTAATGATCAAGATTAACCCCGACAAAAGGGGAAGTAAAAAGGTGAACATTTAAATTTTGTGCTTGTGATACTGAACTACAGACACCAAGAGACATTGGGGCAAATAACACAAGAGTCTGAGCTAAAGGGAAAGTCGAAATGGTCCTGCGGAGGTCTATAGAAAACACCCTGCACATTTGAAAGTCTTACACCTCAGAAAAAGGTCCAAGCCCGACTGTGGGAGACCTGTGAAAGAACTTTTGAAAGCTGGAATAAGTGACTTCAACGCAGAAGGCCAAGCAGGCTTCGGTCCACGTTTTGAACGGCCTTTGTTTTAAGAACCTGAGCCAGAGTATCATCCTGTGTATGGGGACCACCTTACTGTGTGCTGTCCAAAGTGGGAAGAAGAGTAGACTCGCACACATTGATTAGGTTATGACACCGATTTTCCTTTGCATACATATTCCCCTTTAGACCCTTTTGTATAAGAGATAAGGCAGGCATTAGGTTAGTATAGGCAATCTTTGATTTGATATAGACTGACTAGAACTGTGTTTCTATATTATTTTGATGGTAGAGACTACCTCCCATCATAGCTATAGGGCAAAGCAGGAGTTTTTCCAAACCCAGACAAGGCTTCCTCAGAGGTCTGATTTTAATTCTGCACTTTTCCCGGGTTTAAATAAAAAAGAAAATGTAGGCTATAATGTATGTCCAGGTAAATCGTATTTGTACAGTACATGGAGGACTTTGGTGAGTAATAAATGGTGTGCTGTGTATGTAGAGAACTCAGGTGGTGAATGACTATTTATGGCTGGCTAGTAGATTGCAACTTTAATTTTTGCCCCCTGCTTATTGCATAATCTTTTTATGAAGCATCTGAACAACACACTAGTCCTCCCTGCTTTATCTGAAGGGCACAATTCACTCTAAAGTTGGAACTATGCAAGCCCAGGAGTTAATTATTAAGGGAACAAGATTTCAGCAGCTGCATGCCGTGAAAGGTTTTCCGAGTGGCAGCAATATTCACATGGATTCTACTGTAGCGATTGAATGGTCTCTCGAAGGGGAGCAGGCATTTACAATATTAAATCTTTGCTTGCTAGTGCAACCGCGCTGTCTTCCAACTGCAAAAGCCTTTTACGGGCTTCGGTCAAGTGAAGGATGGCTATGCCTAAGCAGTATTTACAGAAACAAAACAGTGACCACAGCAGTCCTATAGCTTACTATAGTGCAGAGATTGACTTTTGTGCAGCTGGACTACTGCCTTGCTTTAATTCTCAATGACTGCAGCATTAGTAGTCCAGTATTCTGAAAATATGGTCCTTGGTTCGCCCCTTGTTGAGGAAGTGGGGCCCTATAACATAACAGCCTTATTGTGAACACCCAAGACACAGCATGTCTCTTCACCTCGTCTCACAAAGAAGGAGCTATTTTATGGAATTCTGTGCAAATGTCACACCGATTCAGTGCCCAGTTCTGAACCCGGCTGGCTCCCTTACTACAGAGCCCGGCAGAAGGCAAAGCTCAGGATTGCTATAGTCCTTACAAGTCGCCAGAAATATATTATGCACCCTGTCCAAACCCTCACTTCATGCATTATGCGTATAAATTGTGTTTAGAAAACAAGCAAGGTAGGCTAACTGCTGGTATGCAGTTTGTCCAACATGATGTAATTGCGAACACAGCCTTGACGTCTGCTCTTCTCGGGTTGCTGAACTCCTTGTGATACCTAGAGCCTAAACCCTTTTGCAAAGACCAAAAGCATCACCATCTATACCGACTTAGTTAGTCCTTCGGGGTTGGTCAAGATCATAGCACCCTGCACATTAATGCACTGTCCAACACACTATTGCTAGCATGTGAACTTGGCAGTGGAAAAGTGTGCTGATCAAGCTCTTAAAGACAACGTTGCTGAGGTTAAACACTCTTGCTGACAATGCAACAAGGAAGGCTGCCATTTGCCCAAGCTGTGAATATGTTTCCTCAAACTGAAGTGCAGTTACCATCCTATTCATCCTCTCCCCAGTGATCTTCAATCTATACATGGACCCGCCGGGAGCACCCCCTAGCCACACAACATTCACCAATACGCATATGACAGCTCTCATCTCTCCTCTCCACCCCTCAGGTCTAGCCTACCCCTACACTGCCACCCACCTTCCCAGTCAAAGAAGTGTGTCGGTTGAGGCCTTCACTGCCCCCCTCCTGCACCTCTGGCGGACTCGCACCCTGACACAGCCCTCTCCATGCTACACGCTGCTATCTCTGACACTCTTGATGCACTTGCCCCAGTCATGAGGATCTGCATGAAGCCTAAAGCCAAGTACAACTCTTGGTATGACTCAGATCTTGTCACGCTTAAACGCAAGTGTAGGGTGGCTGAGAGTAAATGGTTGGCTTGCTGTATATCCTCTGACAGACTGGCCCGTCGCCTGCTCCAAAGGCAATACCGACTGTCCTCACCAAAATGAGAGCTCACATGCAAGCCTGCATTTCTGCGGCATCTAACAATTCAGCCACACACTTTAAAATCTGCAAGGAGCTGGCCAATCCTGCTGCAGTCTCTACCTCTCCTGTTCCTTCCCAGGCCCTCTGTAAGGCCCTGGCTTTTCACTTCATCTCTTAAACCCAGGACATTCTGTCCACCCACTCAGCTTCTCCCTCCAGTCCCTCATCTTCCTGTGCCCCCAACCCTGCTACCGCCCACTCTTCTCTTCCTTTCTGCTCTTCTCCCCAGATGAGATTTCTAGACACGTCCGATCTATGAAACCCTCATCAAAACACAGGTTCTTCCAAAACCTTCAAGAACCACATAGACACCCTCACTCCAGCCTTGCCCGACTTCTGCAATCTCTCTTTCACTGATGGAACCTTCCCCTCCCCCTGAAGCACTCTTGTGCACCCTCTGCTGACCCCTCCCTTCCGGCTAATTATCACCCGATCTCTAGCACTCCCTACCTGGGCAAACTCCTCGGAAACTCCTCTCCTGAACATCCGTGCTCAACCTGGGTCGGTCTCTGTGTAGGAGTCTGTGTGTGCGTGTGTCTGTCTCGCTCTCCTCTCCTGCGGTGTTCCCCAGGGGTATAATCTCTCTCCCTGGTTCAACTAATAACTGACACCTCTCGCCCACCGCATTGCTGCTCTCTGCTCCACCTTCCAGTGTTATGCGTATAACACCCAGCTCTCTTTCAGGCTCCCCTCTACCACCTCTTCTCCTCATCCCGCATTGTCTGTCTGCAATCCAATCACCTCCTGCACCATGTCCCTCAGGTTCCACATCGACAAACACCTCTCCTTCAAGACACACATATCTATGTAAACTCACAGCTTTGTATCAGCTCTTCCTCCTGCAAATCATCAAGCCATTCCAGCCTCCAGACAGCTTTAGATCCACCTTTCAAGCACTGGTCCCATCCCACCTGGATGGGCGCAATGCACTCCTCGAAGGCCTTGCGTTGTCCTCCTTCCTGCCCCCGAGAAGTGTCCTACACGCAGCTGCACGCCTTAAAGTATAGGTTAGTCAGAGTTCTAAGACGGGGGTGCGGGGGGGACTCCGACATGTCATATTAATACAAACAGTATGAATGCATTAATTGCCTCTCTGACTAAATATAAAGTTCAACTAAAAGCAGACATTCATCAAATCATGGGATCTGGGGTCTACATAAAGCTCAGTTCCGATCACTATCAACTGTGCAGCCACATCGCTGTGTCCATTAATGCTTCACAGGGGGCTATGTGTTTCAGCGGCAAGAGTGGGCATGTTCTGCCTTCCTCAGGACCAAAGAGAATGGGGGACCACCAAGGACCGAAGGATAAAATCACATTTGTAAAAATGAAATAAATAAACGACCACATGGCTTGACTAAAATACCAAATCACTGTGACTTGCGATAGTTCCTGCACCTTAATTCGGCACTAATGAAAACACCCTGGTGACACCAACACAAAAAAAAAAAAAAAAAAAAAAAAAAAAAAAAAAAAGAAGACCACCACCATATCCAAAGTCAAATCCTTATTTTAGTTAAAGGTTTCTCCAAGTAGGAGAATAATCACCCCTGTAGTCGGACACACCGTTGTTTGTTAAGGGGAAGTATCTCCAGCGTAGTCTTGGGGTGATGGGAGAAAGGCCTTCTCCCAAAGTTCTCATGCAGGGTTGGGAGGAAGAAGACGTTCCAAAGAGCGAGCAGTCACAGACTGTGCTCCTAAAGTGGAAGAAGTATATTAAGCATGCTGATGGATTACATTCTCAACTGTTGCCCTTAGAGAGATTAGACAGAGCTGAACATACCCATTTTAAGGGTGGGCCCAATATGTAGAGGGGAAAGGGGCTACACTCATCGGAGGTGCGGGGACCTCTGTCATTCCGGTAACCAATGCAGGAGTGCCCAAGTAGGCTGGGAAATGGTTCTAACAAAAGGGGAAGAGGGTAGGGCAAAAAACAGGAGGTTAAATACAAGTATATCCACTTTGTGTTGTGGGTATGGCAAACTCACTTCTAGTATTATATCCAACTCGATGCTTGGATTCGATGGCAGCCAGCTTAACCCTTGAGATTGGGAGCTTCCAGACTTGTGTTGTCTCAAACGTAGTCGTTTTTCCCACTATTCAGGTGTCTGAAGCTTGGTTGCTTACTATCTACTGCTGTTGTCTTGGACTTGGGAGTTTTCTTACTTATCTAGTTGTTTATTACCTACAGCTGTTGTGTCCAATGTGGGTGCTCCCTCCTACTGACCAGACATCTCAATTCATCTACTCACCTGCTATTGTGTCCTAGATTTGGGCGTTCTCTCCCGCTAACCAAATAGCCCAGATTTAGCAGTTTGCTTGCTTACTGCTGTTACTTAAAGTTGGGGCGTCTTCTCCCACCGACCAGGTGACTTGAGCATGGCTGTCTCTACTTGCTGCTGTTTCTTGGGTTGGGACATCACCTCCCACTGGACGGGTACCTCAGGTCCAAGTGTTTTACCTACTGCTGCTGTCTCAGACTTGAGCGTTTCCCCTCACACAACCATGACTGCCAACCTCAACTTGCGCTGGACACCACCACAACCAAGACTACTCCTCCTCCTCCTCCAAACATCAGGAAGATTAACACCTTATCACTTCCACTCAGCTTCCAACTCCCCGACCAGAGGATCCCTTGTGCACTCTAAACACAACTACCCGACCTCACCAGTACCCCAGCACCACGGTTCATAAACCGTCCCTCCACCTCAGTCACCACGCCCCTATCCCTCTCTGCCATAACCTGAACCCCAAGAACCTCTGCACATCTACGCTCATCAAACATTCATAAGAGGGCAGCTCCAATCCATACCGATTACCTCTGCTCCTCTCATCCACCCCAAACACTTTGCCTCTCTCCCATGCATCCGACATGTCCCACTCCCGTCCCAACCCCATGTCCAAGAAATCCTGGCGATGTAAGGACAGCCTTAACCCACACGCACCACTCCCCTCCTCTACCCCCAACCAACCGATCATCCATCTCAGTAGCCCCGCCCACACCCCTCCTTCAAACATGCCCCTTCCACTCATCCTCCACACCCCCCTGACTGACCCGAAATTAGCCCTGTCCACCTCGCTCAATGTGGCACATCTTGTCTGATCCAGAACCATTGCTTCCACCCCCTTCCCATCAGATCCCACCCCGCACTCAACCTACTGGGGCGACTAATATCTGGTTTGAAGTGCCTAGCAACTCCAGGACTGAACCCCTGGTCGACAGTCGAGAGGCACTCGACCTTACCCAGCATACCACAGAACCCACCCACATTGCAGGCTACATCCTTGATGCAATATTCAGCTCCACCAACCTCATTTCGGCATCCAAACCACTCGTCTGGACAGACCACTCAGCCTTACCTTTACGCCTCTGCACACCGCCCCAGCCTCCCAATACCCATCCTGTCCCTCCACATGTTTTCAAATGCTGGAACAAGGTGAAGGTACTATCTCACCTGGCTGAAGCCCTGCTACACACCCTCCCAGCATTCCCAGACAGACCTGTACCCATCAAGTCCTATGACTCCTGGCTAAACGACTCACTCCTTCCTCACAACTCCTCCAAACCTGTTCCCTCCTGCAAAGGACCAGCCACCCCACCCCACCCCCACCATTAAAAAGAGATTTACATACAACATCCTGGATATACAACCATAGGTTCAGAAGTTCTCGTTCCCTCTCTCTAGCCCCCCCTTCAATTGTTTTACTGACATTATGGTCAAACAAAACAGGAGTATGTTCTGCAGTGTGAATACTGGTATGTTTTGGTGTTGGCAGCATGGACATATACCAACACAGTCAGTCAGCCTGAAAATACTTTTTACACTGGCAGAATATTGCCTTACAGTGGGCAAATGCATTATGAAAATGTTTTGGAAAATGCTCCTGGGCGCTGTTGGTATCTAATGGATTTGTTTCATGCCTTATCCTGCAAAACCGATTGTAAACTACGTCGCTTTTCACCCATTTTTCCCCCAAAATGCACCGTTTAACCGTTTGGTTGATTCGGGCTATCTTTTTCGTCGTGGCAAATGCTTATATTCCACCCAATTAAAAAAAAATCCACCAGCCTCTGGTGGCAACCAATGCCCGAGTCTGCGGTTGCACTCCTTTGACCACTGCCCACATGGTGGGGCAGAGAAATGAAGAATATGGAAGTAGAAGTAACGAGTACTGCAGTTCCAGACTGATTAGAGCTTTGCAGGCAGAGGCATCAACTAAAGACTAGGGTAATGAGACCAAGACACAAAACGGCAGAGGATACACCCGGGCCCACCTGGATGGGAGGCCCAGGGCCGTAAGCTGGGAGGTGGGGTGGGGCAGTATGGTGGGGCAGTGCCTTTTGGCGCTGCCCCACTTAGCATGTACATGGTGGGGTCGGGCTGCTGGGTCCCTTAACAATGGGAACCCAGACAGCGCGTCTCCAAGACAGGAGGGTGAGGTGAGAGGGGCAGGTGACAACCGGCAGCCGCTGCCCCCTGTCACCTTGCCCTCCATACTTCAAAGGCCCCCCTTCCCATACTGCGGATGCTGAGCGGGGGCCTTTTGAAGTTCAAAGAAGGGGCTGCCTTGCCCCCAGGCCGAATTTTGCCTTTATCTGGCGGGGGCAAGGTGGCCCTTCTCATGCTTCCTCCCCGTCAGCCACGAACAGCAGCAGGACGGCTGCAGGTCTAAAAAACCATCCCTCCCACCCTACAAATAACCGTAAGGAAAAGCTATAGCGAGGGCCAGGTAGAAAATGGAACACAATCATAGCAGTAGGGGAGGCTAAAACGCCTCACTTCAAAAAATAAACATAAAAATTCAACTCCAAGAAGGGCCTTCTTAAAATACCGGGGGGTCTTTTTGTCTATTAGTTAATATTCCAAGAAAATACAGTTATAGAAGACCCAGGCGCTCAGAATCCCCCAGAGATCATCAATACAGGTGGGAGCTCTAGGGGTATTACAAAACTGAAAAGGAGAGAGGAACTTGAGCAGAAACATGTACTAGTAAGCCTCAAATATCCACCTCCATGCATGCAGAAGGGGGGTCTCACAACAAGTGGATCAGGAGCTGGGTAAGTTCCTAGTAAGGCTCTGGAACCCACCCCCTCACAATTTTGTTTATGCAAGATAAGCGCACTGGGGTACGCAAGTGGATCGTGGGCGGGGGAAGTTCCCAGCTAAGCCCTTAGAACCCACCCCAGCAGCGAAATAGTACAACACAAGCACTGAAGGGGTCTCACAACACAAGTGGTTCGGGAGCAAGGAACATTCTAGTAAGGCTCTCCTTTTGAACCCATTCCAGCTGTAAAAACAGGCAGCCTTAAGCGCTGAGGGGGTTTCACAACGCAAGTGGATCAGGAGCAGGGTAAAAACCTAGTAAGGCTCTTTGAACCCACCCCGGCTGTAAAAACAAGCAGCTTCAAGCGCTGAGGGGGTTTCATAATGCAAGTGGATCGGGAGTTGGGTAAAAACCCAGTAAGGCTCTTTGAACCCACCCCTGCTGTAAAAACAAGCAGCGCTAAGCGCTGAGGGGGTCTCACAAGGCAAGTGGATCGGGAGCAGGGTATAAACCTAGTAAGGCTCTTTGAACCCACCCCGGCGGTAAAAACAAGCAGCTTCAAGCGCTGAGGGGGTCTCACAAGGCAAGTGGATCGGGAGCAGGGTATAAACCTAGTAAGGCTCTTTGAACCCACCCCGGCGGTAAAATCAAGCAGCTTCAAGCGCTGAGGGGGTCTCACAAGGCAAGTGGATCAGGAGCAAGGTAAAAACCTAGTAAGGCTCTTTGAACCCACCCCGGCTGTAAAAACAAGCAGCTTCAAGCGCTGAGGGGGTTTCATAATGCAAGTGGATCGGGAGTTGGGTAAAAACCCAGTAAGGCTCTTTGAACCCACCCCTGCTGTAAAAACAAGCAGCGCTAAGCGCTGAGGGGGTCTCACAAGGCAAGTGGATCGGGAGCAGGGTATAAACCTAGTAAGGCTCTTTGAACCCACCCCGGCGGTAAAAACAAGCAGCTTTAAGCGCTGAGGGGGTTTCACAATGCAAGTGGATCGGGAGCTGGGTAAAAACCCAGTAAGGCTCTTTGAACCCACCCCGGCTGTAAAAACAAACAAGCAGCTTTAAGCGCTGAGGGGTCTCACAATGCAAGTGGAGCGGGAGCAGGGAAAAAACCCAGTAAGGCTCGTTGAACCCATCCCGGCAGTAAAAACAAGCAGCGCTAAGTGCTGAGGGGGTCTCACAATGCAAGTGGATTGGGAGCAGGGAAAAAACCCAGTAAGGCTCTTTGAACCCACCCCGGCTGTAAAACAAGCAGCCTAATGCGCAGAAGGGGTCTCGTAGCACAAGTGGATCTGGAGCAGGGAAGACCCTAGTAAGGCTCCTAGAACCCACCCCCGAGGAAACAACTAGCCGCAAACGGAGCGTGGGGGCTTCAAAAACTCAAGTGGATCATGTGTGGAGAAAGTGCCAAATTCATCTCCAAAGAGTGGACCAAGAGGCTAAAACGCCTCCATCCGTGGAAAAGTACAAAACACATGACCGAAAAATCAAAATGGCTCCAAGAACACATCCCGCGGAGGATCAAGTGAAAGGCATCACAACGCGGGGTTTTGTTCTATCAAGAAATACGGACCAAGAGCCATAACTTCAGCGAAAATCACCCTGTGAGCAAGAGAGGGCGCAAGTGCTAAACCTGGTCAGGTTGGACATCAGTAAAAGGCACACAAGCGCACACCTACCCACCTCACTTGGAAAGGACAAGAGAAAGCAGGATGAACCTGCTCCAAAGACAAGCAATTATGAACATGTCACAGCGCACACGCTGTGGCCAAACAATTGTCACAAGCTTTCATATGAATGGCGGCGGGGATCAGCCTCGAGCGGGCCCCTAATTGGGATTAGGGCCCCCCGCTCACCTGTTCCCTCTGTCCCCAAAATATAGTATTGTTATCCTTATGTGATGTTATGGCTGGTTTTTCTTTGCACCATGGCTGGTACTAAAATAAAGCTTGTGGCCAAAGTTTTTTCCACCTCACATCCTGGTCGTCAGTCTCCTCATTCCTGCAATTGTCATTCTGTATTGCCTGTCTTGTCACACTTGTCATCCATCCGTGTCACCAGCATGCCACTCCCCAGCACAAAAACACTTCCAGGCTTATAGAGCAGTGAAATCAACATAGAGAAGCAACTTCTCCTTCCGACTCCTGCTTCTCTATTCTTGCACTCTGAGGTCACCAATGACAGGGAGGCGTAAAACGAACGCATAAGTAGGTTTCTACTCGTATCAGATGACAGATGAAATCGTACCAGAGGTACACCATGGACTGGCAGTCACACGTAGAAGCGCAGGAGGTTAAACATTCCAGTTTTCTAACCATCCCAACCCTGTAACTAACAGTGAGTAAAGGGGTCTACTACATAGTGTGTTCTGCATGGGGGGGGGGGCAGTAAACCCAAACATGAATGCAAGCTACAAGTCTCTGATGGGGGTGGGGGGGAGAGAGAGCCGGTCCCCCCTGGCATGTAGGTCGCCCAGACTAGAGTGGGCGAGTAAAGCAAGGGGCGGGACTTTGCGGAGTATAGGGAAGGGCGTGGCCCGGACTGTGTCCCAAGGAGTTGCTCCTCCCTCAGGACGCTGGACCCCAAACCCCATAGTCAGGCCCATGACACAGCACTCCCTAGTCTCTTACCATTCCTCGCCTCGGCGCAGGGGCGCCTTCAGCAGATGTACCAGCTCCGCTTTCTGAACTTCCGCCGATGGTTCTCTAGTCTCCGCCACTACGGTCGGGAGTCTGTTAGCTACCGGCTCGCTGCCTCCTTCCGCCATGCTTAGGTTTGAGGCTGTACTCTGGCAGCGCTGTCAGTTATTGCGCCTGCGCGCGCTACAACCATACACAACAGCAGCAACTCTCGGAACAGGAACGAAAGAGTTACTTTCAACGGACGACACTGGGACCTCACCTAACAAGGAAGGAGTGCGCAGAATGTTCTAACACTAGACCGCGTTCAGAAGTGGCGGCTTAGTCCCCCACCGTTCGTCTTTCTAATTATTTTATAACTCCGCCCTTCCTATCTCATTTAAGTGTTTATCCACACCTAACATGGTCCCTGAGCGGGCGGTACCACGCCTCTTGCGCAGTTCTAGCGTTTAATATGCGGTTACAGAGTTCTGACATTACATATGGTGAGCAGAAAGCCAAATGTAGAACTTGACTAGGCGGCGGCCATGTTGGGGGTAGACGAATATTCATTGGTAACCACATAACTCGCGGGCAAGTAGAGGGGTCTGTTTCGTGCTGAATCGTGCAATGGCTTGCCTATTCTAGCGTATTTCATCTTTCCTTTAGGTTCTCGTTCGGTGATATCTGTCACTGGGGTTTAACCTGGCACCTTAAAAAAAGGCTGCTTTATTTTTTTAAATTATATATTGTATTTAGTTTTTATAGAAAACGTTTACAATTTCATCTTTTAAATTAATATTTAAAACTAATTTACAATAAAAATTCAACATGGAATACAATATGTGTTAACAGTGTAAAATCACATCAGTAATTTGGTTCAATAACTTCGTTTCAGTACAGTGCAATTCAATTTATTTCAAGCAGCATGAAGACGTTCCTGGACTCCTTTCCAGCCCCTATAAAGTGGCATGTGCGTCACCCCGGACACAGTATTTAAACAGTAAGCCCAAAACTCAGTAGATTGAATAGCCTCATACTCATACACAATATCACCCAAGGCCCCTCCCTAATCGAGGGCATTCAGTAAGTAGACGTATAACAGTCTCACGATTTTCTGGGATTTTTCAAAATCTGGCTTCCTCCATAACGTATAGCACGAACAGGAAGCTGAGTTTGTACGCATTTTGTAGGCGAAAACTGCGACCGGCAGGGTCAGGGCAAAGTAACATAGCGTTGTGGTTTCAGATATCTGTAAGTTACCTGGGCCACCTGCGGGTATCCATGTAACTGCGATAGGTGATTGTAGTTGTTAAACCCAACACACATCGCCAAAAATAACCTTCAACCACACCCAGCCACTTCAAGTCCTGAAGGGCTTGAGCATCTAACCCGTACAGGATCAAGGGGGCAAAACTACTGTTTGTAGGCGAGAACACTCCCCCCAAAGAGAACCCGGCGAGTTTAGTTGCAAACCTGCAGGTTCTGTGGGTAATTTGCTTGGCCCTTCAAGTTCTAGATTCAATAATTACATTTTATTTGCTACTGTTGGACATTTCCAGACCCAAGTATTTATAGGTGTCAGTATAGTTTATATTCCCCAGATAGGTATTCAATAGATGTCTGTTAACTTTCTTTGCAGAGACCAGCATGGTTTTAGTTTTGTTTAAATTAACAGACAATCAATGTTCATTGGCGTAACAACCCTGCTCGTTCAATATCGACTTCATGTCTGTCAAGAGATGGTCAAATACCACTAGGTCATCCGCATACAACATAGCTGGGACAGTGATTTTCCCCAATTTTCGAGGGACATTTTGCCAAGCGGGCCGGTAAAGCAGAAACATAAATGTTGAAAAGCAAGAGCACAAGCATGCACCCCTGCTTTACACCCTTGTTTATTCTCACATATGTGGACAGCCCTCCATTACTATCCAAACGAATCTGGACAGTACTATAAATGTAAACCTAGGGGTCGTCGGGAGACAGTGCGCTTGCTAATACCGCCAATGGTTAATTGAACAAAGTATCTTTTGAAAGATTGGATCTGCTGTGTCAGTGTACTTCCACTGGTGCCCCCTAGTAAGTACCAGGACACATGACATGCAAATTACAAAATGAAGGGGAGTCCAACGTGCAAATCCTGAATATTGTTGTTAACATCAATCCAAGTATTTGTGAAAAAATATTGTCTTGCACATCAACTCTTGTGGTATAGCAAATGAAGTCTTTATATTCATATCATATATTGAGTGGAACCAGCCAACACGTGTTTTGACCATCAAGGTCGTTGTCAAGGCTGTACAAATGGTCAAAATTAATATAATAAAATAAAATGAAAATATGGTCAAAACATTGGAAACAATGTTAACATAAGTGCCATTAGAAACGCATGGCATTGTGAAAGAAATTAATCAAACAGTAAAAAAGAAATTATATAAGTATAACATATTGTGATGCTGGAAATGCATCGGAGGGACAGGGCCTTCGTATCCTTGTTTACTGCTTTTTATCGTGTGTTCTGTCGTATTTTCCGCGCAGGAGTTCATGTGGGACTCCTGGCGGTGCAGCTCTCTCTCCTTCAGTTTGGTGAACGGACCCGTGGGATACCCTTATGGCACCCATGGGTGGGGGTACAACCCTGTGCCCCAAATGTATGTTTTTGGGCACCTGTGGGTGGCCCGCAGAGCAGGGTATGGGCTGGTGGCAACTCCATGCTGACTTTGACAGGTGCATTGAGCATCCTGCATTTTGGGGATCCCCATGCCCTGCCATTGGAATCAGTTGATTCCTGATGGAAAACAAGATGGCCCCTGTGGCCTCTTGCTTTCTATTACCTATTACCTTGTTTTCCCAAAGTCCTGGGAAGCCCTGACTCTGTCCCTTCCCCCTGACTGGCTGTTGGGTGGAAGTTCCATATATGGTGTTGTTGTGAAGTCCAGTCCAGACTGACTGGAGCCTTCCCAGTGACTGTATGTTGTGGGTACCTCCTGTGGGTGGGACCTGGGTGAATGGAGTGTGTGACCAATATGCACTTCTTGTTGTGGTTGTCTGGTTTCTGGCATGAGAGACAAAGACTGAGACAGCCCTACCCGAAACTGGCCTGAATGCAGTGTGTAGTGTTGAATGGCTGGGTACTTGTCCCAATCCACATTCCTTGTTGTGAGTGTCTGAGAGGGAGGAGGAAGGCCTGAATGCTCGGTGTGCCTGATTGGCTGGCTGACTGCATGAATGCCCTTCTGTATGATTGGCTGCTGAGAGTGACCCAGCAGTGTGGATGAGTGACAAGATAGTATATCCGGGGACCTCTCACCACAGGAAATTGTTCAAAAGCGTTCAGAAGCTGTGTCTACACTTGAAGAGTAACTGGAACTGCTGATCCTCGACGCCCAGCTGGAAGACAAAGACTTGCTGTTGCATTTGCTTTGACCTGATCTGAAAGCTGCTGAATCTGTCGAAGACTGATCCGAGAGAGGACCTGGTAAGGCGCCCTCTTCCCGTGCTCCGAGGGACCATCGAGCACCACTAACCTTCGCCAAAGCTCCCTGGAAGTCAGACCCTCGAAAGGCTGCCGACCCGAGACGGGACCGCTGAGGAGAACAAAGCAAAGCACCCGGACTTCGCCGCTATCTAAATCCATTGCCGTCGACCAGGGTTCGCAGGTTTGTGTAACCGCTGGAGGCCCATTGAAGTTGTGTTGCCCAGCCTTGGGAACCGCTTGATGCCGTGCCGCCGACGACCGTAGCCGCCCGCTCCTTTGCCTAAGAACATTTGAATCCAAGGACTCCCTTGCCCGCAACTTCGACCACGTTGTCCCGCCGGAGAAAGTCGAGGACGACCAACGCGCCAAGGAGAATCCACCGGTGGGTTTCCCGCCACCTGAAGGCCACAAAGACTTTGACGACTCAACGCCCTTGTTGGGCCGCAGTTCTTCCGAAACTCTTTGCGGTCCTGAACAATCTATCGCCGAGGGGTCCCGCACACCTGTAGTGATAAACAGTACCCGCACCTCCCTGGGATCCAGCCCTTTGTGCAAAGTAAATCACTCCTAATTACCTTCCCACACAAATAAGGTTTAAGACGCACGATGAACTCAGTCTGGAAAAAAGCCAATCACACAGAATATATGATGCTTGCATTTATTATCTACAGTGTCTAATGAGAACTAAGCAGCAATTTACAATAATGTGGAAATAGAAAAGTGCAAGCTATATAATGCCAATTATCAATCACAGATGAATATGCAATTATTTGGTCTTACGCTCCTAATGAAATGTAGATGAAGGTACAATCTGATCACACCCTGGACCCTCGCTGCTACAGGTGCCCGGCACTCCTCGAAAGAGGAGGGGAGGACTGGCAAAGCCCCCACAGTTCTACACCAGAGCGGGGATGTGATGCTAGGAGTCTCGGCCCAGATAGTGCACAGCTGGTCGTCCAGGCACTGTTCTTCTTGATACGTGCGTCTTTCCAACAGCCCAGGATGAGTCCTCCCTTCCCTGGTCCAAGTATAGTTCTCTTATTAGGAGCTGCACGTCAATCATCATGACGTGTCAGCTCTTCGAGAAGCTTCTGGGCTCACCCTTCCGGGCAGTAAACATGTTTTCGCTTGGAAAGTTACAAGACTGGAAACAGCCAGTCTTGGCTCCCAGGCTTCGGGCACTGTGTTTTGAGAAGATCTGACATTCTTGCCTTATCAGTGCACCTGACTCGCAGAGCGAAGACGAGCAAAGCTGTGCCTGGCTCCCAAGGGCTGCATAGAGCCTCTTGCAAATGCTAGATGTTTTATGTCTTCAGAAAAGGCCTTCGCAATTAACCCCTTGCAAGCATGCAGGCTCACCCAGTTCGAGAGGCCTGGTTGATGTCAGCATTTTCCTCCACGCTTCGAATAGGCTCTAATACACACAAGATAGCTCAGTGGGTTAGTGCAAATGCAGGTTACTGCAAGCGCCTAGCAGCTTATCACGACATTCCACCGCTTTCGAAGTGAGGCCTGAAAATGCTGACTCAGTTCCACGATTTGGAAGCATGTACAGTGTGCTGTAGGCCGATAAAGCGTTTCTCTAGCGCAGTCATTCTAGTATAAAGGAAAGACATTCTGCGCAAGAGCCCAATGAAGACGATAAGTATGAATATTAGGGAAATCAGCAACCACAGCAATGGGTGCAGTATTATATTAAGCAGCTTAGTGGAGGAGGGAGACCATCCAGTGAATATATCCCACCAGTGTTGAGTAGTAACTGATTGCAGATGGTCAGCAGTTTTGATTAATTGGTTTCTGTCTATTATCAGCTTGTACTCTGCAGAAATAACCGAGGTAGCTAGCGTCTGGAAATCTTTCCAAGCAGTTTGAGCAAACTATCTAATAGCTTGAAGCCGGGCAGTAATCACCCCATAGGATAGAGTCCAGTTAAGCTAATGCGTGAGCTCAGCATGCAGAGTAGTGTGAGACCACTGGGTTAAAGAATATAAGGTATGAGTAACAATGTCTAAGATAGTCACAACTTGATCTACGCAAAATACTTGAGGATTCCCTAATAACCTATAATTGTTAATAAGCAAGGAATGATTAGTAACTACGCAAGCTTTATGCTGATCTATCTGGAAGATGTCAGTCCCATTAATGTGGTATTGCATCCAGGTGCACTCCCCTGCTACGGGATGTTTGCATGGGTCCGGAACCCTCCCAGTTAGGGGACACACCCACCCCTGATCCCAGGGCATGCAGGTGTGACTGTGGATGGTGTAGTTTTGGCTGTCTAACCATTCCCCTCGTATTTGCGGAACCTACCAGGAACCATTGATTTTCATAGGCAATACTATAAAAGGGCACCATATTTCTAGAGCATAAGCAGTCCTACTAACTTGCATTAACGCATGGCAGGTGTTATTCATGCAATCAAAAGCAAGCGGCTTAATCCATATGTTTGCTGGTAACTGTAGCTCTGTGTGCCAGTGGGTTGAAGATAGTCGCCCCCATTCGGAGCGGAAAGCCAACACCTGCTGATTTAGCAAAGTTTGCCATAGAATGCATCGTGTGTCTTTAGCAGTTTTGTTGACCTGTCCTATGGCAGAGAAAATATCTTCATAGCTGAAATTCTGCCACTTCCAATGGTCGCCAATACTTGTAGCAGTGTTGCGCAGGGTAGGACTTATCAATGGGCCCCACTGGGCCAGAAGTTTTATAGCGCCGCTGGCATCAGAACCCATAGTGGCTAACTTGTTCCGCACAGTTTCTATGTCAAAAGCATTTAAAGGCCCCGTTCCCACTCCTGCTGCACCCGCAATCAATGAATCTAAACCCCTAGCTACGCGCAATTTGGTGATGGGCCATAGAAATTGACTCCATTTATAGCAGCTTGGTAGTACTAAGGAAACATTGCCCCGTGACAAGTCTATGTCTAAGTGTACCTCTGAAATGATGGAAGCGTGCATTACATGTCTGCAATTTAAATGTTGTCTTACTACTGGAAAATGTAGCATGTTCACAGTTTCTACTTTGTGTGATTTGAAAAACACCATCCTCCAAGTGGGATGCCTACCATATACAATATTGGTTTTTGATATAAACAACATACTACCATCTGGTAGAGGCTGTTTCAACGTACAATTGTATGAAAGGCATTTGGTCAAGTTATAGTCCAGAAAATCTTGGCGAGTACACTCGTTGCAGTTCTTGGGGCAAAAGAAACATGAAACAGCAAATACATTATTTGATCCATTCACTGAAACGTTTGGGCCTGAGATTTCATAAGCACCAGTCATATGAGTTAGTGATAAAAGGTGTCCGACAATGTGCCAATCTAGAACTCTTGCAGTTCCATGTAGATACTCATTTGTAACGCTTTTCTCACAGGTTACGGAGCGGTTGTAGTTATCACGCAGGACTGGAGCATCAGGTGTAGTGCATGCGATTCTCAGAGTCCATGTAGTGTCTTGCATCAACCCACTCTTTACAGAGAAAGCGTTGGTTTGGCAAGCCAGGAGCACCCACAGCAAGGCAAGTCTCATCCCCTTCATACTGCTCTACGTTTGTGGTGTGAGCCTATTAGCGGGAATATAAACAGGTACGTCAGAATTATGCAAAAGTAAAACATAAGTGTCATGATCTCTGCTTCCAAAAGATCAGGACTTGCCCGACTCCCTTGGAAGCAGACCCATAACCCCGGTTCCGAGTGCCAGCCAGTCCCAATTGGGACCTTTTGGACCCTGTCCTGGCGCCAGTGGCACCAGGCTCATAAAGATGCCCAGTCCCAGCGCTGGAAGCGCCGGGCTCATAATGCTTGGGTGGACTTACCTGCAGAAGACCATGCTGCTTACTTACCTGCCAGTTGAACCCCTGATCCTCTTCTGTTTGGGACTACTTTTCCTGTTGGGTGGGGCAGGAGCCACTCCCTAGGTTCAGAACACTGGAACTCTTCTGGAAAGCAGGAACTCTTTTCTTACCTAGGCGTGGCTGTGGAAGGAGACACCTAAGCACTACAGGAGGCTATTTAAACCACACCCGATGGATGAATCTTGCTTTGTGTTATTCTGCATTCTCTGCAGCAGAACGCTCGTCGTGTCTTCTGCTTCTGATCCTGGGCCTAAGGGAACAAAGGCTTACCATCCTGGAATCCAGTCTTCAGCAGCACCTGTAAAGAAAAAGAAAGAACAGGTTAGCACTACGGTCTTCAGTGGCAGCGCATCTCTTACCTGGTCCATCGGCTGTCACCAACGCCTCGCGCTGCATTCCGGCATCTGAAAGACAAAGGCTTACCTACTCTTCGCATGCTCCGGAGGTCTTCGCACTGCATTCCGGCATCTGAAAGACAAAAGCTTACCAGCTCTTCGCACGCTCCGGAGGCCTTCGGCGCTGCATCCCGCATCTGAAAGACAAAAGAAGGTGCGTTTAAAGACATTGGGCAACTTTATTACTCACGTGCCATTACTCCTTGCCACGCCGAATCCAGTGGGTATTCCAGCACCCTTCAGCTTCTCTAAAGCTCCGAACTTGTACCTGCAAGATAAAAGGGACAGTTAGTGCGCATCGTGAAGCAGGCTACAAGCGCTTACTTACATGCTTCCAGGCGCTTCTATTCCTCACGCGGGTTCGATCCTCAACTCTCATCAGCCCGCCATCCGCCATCGCCGGAACCCTGCAAAACAAGAGATATCACTACAAAAGACTTTTAAGACATGTGAAGTGCCCAGAACTTGCCGTTCGTGCAGTTAACGACGGACAGCAGTCCTCTGAGGTCAAGAGGCCTGCACACTTATCCAGTGAAGAAACTAGTTACGGCACCCTGCCCCGAGGCAGATGGAGAGCTCGGCGTTCACTTACCTAAGGTGAGGGTGTTAACCTTTGGGGTTCTACAGGAGAAGAGAAAGGGAAGAGGAGAGAGGCACCCAATAACCCCAGTTCATTAATCCCATATTTTCTATCTGCAGACATCTTACTCTTCGAGTCAGACATACAGTGCACAGAGGTCCAGCCCAAAGAGCCAACCGTGTGTTACACATCACCTTTGAAGATACGGCATTCACCCAGTCAAGACCGGCGCCTCTGCAGGAATCAGGTGAGCGTTACAGAACGCAAAGCCTATCGCAAAACTCCCACCCAGGCGCTATGGAAAACTCGGATACCGACCAGCTAGCCCAGTTACTTGGGGAACTAAGAGCAGAAGTGCATGCAGCCCGTCAGGAAACGAATGCTCTAAGAAGGGAACTGATTATTTCCAAGGCGCGAACAGACGATCTCGCTAGACAATTGCTACAGTCACAAGCCGGACAAACTCCGTTACCCGCATCAGGGGCAAATCTTCCTTCAACATCCTCTACGAACCCAGTGCAGATCAACCTACCTGGGAATGTACCTCTGGCTCCGCCCGAACGATTTTCTGGTGACCCAAAGAGGTTTGCAGTATTTATTAATCAGTGCCGGTTGCACTTCTTATGCCGGCCAGCAGCCTTTCCAACTGATCAAGCTAAGGTAGCTTTCGTACCTTAGTGGCAATGCGGCAAACTGGTCTATCCCTCTAGTTAATCAAGATGATCCGGTTCTCCATGATTTTCAAGCTTTTCAGCTCAGTATGGAAAAACTGTTTGCAAGACATTCACAGGGGCAGGCCTTGGACAATGAGCTCCTTTCATTGCGACAGGGTAATCAAGACCTTTTGGCTTATATTGCGTCTTTCAACAGACTGATAGTGGAAACTCGATGGCCTGAGGACAAAAGGATTACGCTGTTTTATAGAGGTCTACGTGGAGAGCTCAAAGATGTGTTAGCCCAAGTAGTGAATCCCCCGCAAGACTGTTTGGACTATATTGACTTAGTCGTTCAAATTGACCACAGACTGCAGAACAGGAAGGCCGATCGTTCCAAGTTTGATGCTCGAGTATTTTCCAAACCACCAACTCCTACCAAAGGAGTAGACTCCGGGGAACCCATGCAAATAGGGGGCCTGAAAGGACCACTAACACAAAAGGAGCGGGAAAGGAGAAAACAGCTGCAATTATGCCTCTATTGCGGAAACTCGGGGCACTTTCTTCGAGACTGTCCGGTGAAACCAGCCAAGAAGGCAGTAGGAGCTGCAGTTACCAGGGTCACAAACTCTGAGCAGGGAAACAACCTCGCCCGACAAGAATAGAGGTCCTCTTGCCGAGCGTTAAAACCAGTTCCGTGACCTCGCATTTCGTGATACCTATGGTCCTCATTAGCCCTGAACATCCGGATCGATTACATGCGATTGAAGCTTACCTCGACAGCGGTACCATCGGCAATTATGTGGATCATGAAATGGTTTTAAGGGTGAATCTGACTCTTTGTCCAAAGGCTGTAAAGGACGTCATTACTACGGTGGATGGTACGGAGATAGCCTCCGGACCAGTAACGCATACCACCCAAGAAGTGACGCTAGTAAGTCAAGATGGACACCATGAGAAGATCGTGTTCGATGTGATCAAGGCCCCTCAGTTCCAGATTATTCTAGGAATTCCTTGGTTAGAGAAGCACAATCCTCAGATCGATTGGCGAGCAAGAACGGTTCAGTTTCCAGAATGTGTCTCTACTTGTCACCCTCGACCTGGTGTTGCACTGGCAGCAATTTCCTCGGAGGCTCCCCAGTTACCTCCTGAATACCTAGAATTCCAAGATGTTTTCCGGAAGGATCAGGCTAACTCTCTACCTCCTCATAGGTCTTATGACTGCCAGATAGACCTGATACCTGGATCTACTCCTCCTTGTAGTAGAATTTATGCCCTCACCGAGCCTGAGAATCTTCACCTCCGACAATACCTGGATCAATACCTAGCGAATGGGTTTATTCGTCCTTCCAAGTCCCCTGCTTCCTCAGCTTTGTTCTTCGTTCCAAAAAAAGAAGGGGACCTTAGAACTTGTATAGATTATCGCACCCTGAACCAGATCACCGTTAAGAATAGATATCCGTTACCTTTGATCCCTGAACTCCTGGACCAAGTCAGAAAAGCATGCATATATACAAAGCTGGATCTTAGAGGAGCCTACCACTTGGTACGAGTAAAAGAGGGCGATGAATGGAAGACGGCCTTCCGCACCAAGTATGGGCTATTTGAATATCAGGTCATGCCCTTCGGACTTTGCAATGCCCCGGCCGCCTTTCAATATTTTATGAACGATGTCCTCAGAGAGCTCATAGATGTGTGTGTTGTTGTTTACATTGACGACATCCTCGTTTATTCTTCATCGGAAACTGAACATCGGAAACACGTGAAAATGGTCCTCGAGAGATTGCGTCAACACAAACTTTTCGCTAAGTTGGAAAAATGTGTTTTCAACGTGACTGAAGTTGAATTCTTGGGATTCATATTATCACCTAGCGGAGTGCGTATGGATTCAAAGAAGGTCGATGCAATTCTCAAATGGCCATCGCCATCCTCCGTAAAAGGTGTTCAAAGCATGTTAGGCTTCGCTAACTTTTACCGCAGGTTTATCCCCGAATTCTCTCGAATAGTCCAGCCCATCACCGCCTTGTTAAAGAAAAACAAACGTTTTGAATGGTCTACCGAGGCGGAACAAGCTTTCCAGAATTTGAAGACTAGATTTATCTCTGCACCGATCTTAAAACATCCTCGCCCAGAACTCCCCTACATCGTTGAAACTGATGCTTCGAGCCTTGCCATGGGGGCAGTTCTATCACAAAAGGACCCAGTAACCAATCAGTTGCATCCTGTGGCATTTTGGTCCCGCAAATTCTCGCCTCCTGAAATCAATTACACTATTACTGATAAGGAACTTCTAGCTATCAAGTCCGCCTTTAAGGCTTGGCGGCATTATCTTCTGGGGGCCCGACACACCGTTACTGTGATTACAGATCACCGAAACCTGCAATATTTGAAAACCGCAAAAGCTCAATCCTCTAGGCAACTCCGTTGGGCACTATTCTTTGCCGAGTTTGACTTCATAATTACCTATCGACCTGGTACAAAAAACGGTAAAGCTGATGCCCTTTCTCGGATGGGAGTGGAAGAACATTTGATCAATCCTAAACCTGTACCTATCATTCCCGAACAAAGAATTCTAGGTGTAATCGCCACACAATCCATAGAGGAAGTTAAGGATAAAGCCAGGCTACTGGTAACTCCAGCAGACATACAGAATTGGCATCTGTAGGAAAAGGACTTTACGGTGAAGGACAACCTATTATATTTCCAAGAACGGTTATACCTGCCCAGCACAGATTTACAGAAAAAGGTAATCTCTTGTTATCACGATTCTTTAATGGAAGGACATCCCGGTATGACCAAGACCTCGGAAAAGATCAAGCGCTACTTCTGGTGGCCGTCTTGGAAAAAAGATATCAGAGACTTTATAATGTCCTGTGGAGTATGCGCCCAAAACAAGAGTCAAAAGGAAAAACCAGCCGGCTTCTTACGCCCTATTGACATCCCGCCTCGCCCTTGGCATACGCTTTCTATGGACTTCATCACCGATCTACCTCCATGCTTCGGATACAATACGATCCTAGTAATCGTGGACCTATTCTCATTCCACTCAAAGGCCTACCAAGAGCAGCAACTCTGGCCCGAGAATTTCTCGAAAACATCGTCCGACTGCACGGTTTTCCTTCAGTTCTAATTTCGGATCGAGGTAGTCAATTTATTTCTCATTTTTGGCGAAGTTGCTGTCGGTCGGCTCAAATTGATGTGAGACTTTCGACCAGCCACCACCCTCAAACCGACGGACAAACCGAGAGGACCAATCAAACTCTGGAACAGTATTTGCGCTGCATGCTACAACAAACTGAAAAAACTTGGAAAGATATCCTTTGGATAGCCGAATATGCCTACAATAACTCTGTCCACTCGGGAACTGGGAAGACCCCGTTTTTTCTTTTATACGGTAGTCACCCTCGAACCTTGGAGTTGGATCCACTCCAAGATCTTGGAACACCAGCAGTAGACCACCTGCATTCTACAATCACCCAAGCCTTTAAGGAAGCCGTTTCTCACCTTCAAAGGGCTAAAGAACAATACAAGAAAGGAGCAGACCAACATCGGAAGGAAGCCCCCCAATATCAAGTAGGAGATCAAGTCTGGTTATCCACCAAATATCTACCTCTAAAAGGACCATGCACATTCAACCCAAGAAACCTTGGTCCCTATTCCATCACTACCATAGTAAATCCAGTAGCGGTCAAGTTGGACTTGCCCCCTCACATGAAGATACATCCGGTCTTCCACGTCTCTCTATTAAAACCCGTGCAACCTCAAACCCGACTAACTACATCTCCAAAACCTATTCTAGTTGATGGAGAACTCGAGTTTGAAGTCAAAAGCATCCTGGATTCCAAGATCTCCAAATCTAAACTATTTTACCTAATTGACTGGAAAGGCTACGGTCCCCAAGAAAGATCCTGGGAACCTGCAGAATATGTCCACGCGCCTCGTCTAATCAAAAGATTTCATCGAACATTTCCTAACAAGCCCAAACCCCCAGAGAAGCCCGGTTTGGGAGGGGCCTTGAGGGGGGGTGCTGTCATGATCTCTGCTTCCAAAAGATCAGGACTTGCCCGACTCCCTTGGAAGCAGACCCATAACCCCGGTTCTGAGTGCCAGCCAGTCCCAATTGGGACCTTTTGGACCCTGTCCTGGCGCCAGTGGCACCAGGCTCATAAAGATGCCCAGTCCCAGCGCTGGAAGCGCCGGGCTCATAATGCTTGGGTGGACTTACCTGCAGCAGACCATGCTGCTTACTTACCTGCCAGTTGAATCCCTGATCCTCTTCTGTTTGGGACTACTTTTCCTGTTGGGTGGGGCAGGAGCCACTCCCTAGGTTCAGAACACTGGAACTCTTCTGGAAAGCAGGAACTCTTTTCTTACCTAGGCGTGGCTGTGGAAGGAGACACCTAAGCACTACAGGAGGCTATTTAAACCACACCCGATGGATGAATCTTGCTTTGCGTTATTCTACATTCTCTGCAGCAGAACGCTCATCGTGTCTTCTGCTTCTGATCCTGGGCCTAAGGGAACAAAGGCTTACCATCCTGGAATCCAGTCTTCAGCAGCACCTGTAAAGACAAAGAAAGAACAGGTTAGCACTACGGTCTTCAGTGGCAGCGCATCTCTTACCTGGTCCATCGGCTGTCACCAACGCCTCGCGCTGCATTCCGGCATCTGAAAGACAAAGGCTTACCTACTCTTCGCATGCTCCGGAGGTCTTCGCACTGCATTCCGGCATCTGAAAGACAAAAGCTTACCAGCTCTTCGCACGCTCCGGAGGCCTTCGGCGCTGCATCCCGCATCTGAAAGACAAAAGAAGGTGCGTTTAAAGAAATTGGGCAACTTTATTACTCACGTGCCATTACTCCTTGCCACGCCGAATCCAGTGGGTATTCCAGCACCCTTCAGCTTCTCTAAAGCTCCGAACTTGTACCTGCAAGATAAAAGGGACAGTTAGTGCGCATCGTGAAGCAGGCTACAAGCGCTTACTTACGTGCTTCCAGGCGCTTCTATTCCTCACGCGGGTTCGATCCTCAACTCTCATCAGCCCGCCATCCGCCATCGCCGGAACCCTGCAAAACAAGAGATATCATTACAAAAGACTTTTAAGACATTTGAAGTGCCCAGAACATACCGTTCGTGCAGTTAACGACAGACAGCAGTCCTCTGAGGTCAAGAGGCCTGCACCCTTATCCAGTGAAGAAACTGGTTACGGCACCCTGCCCCGAGGCAGATGGAGAGCTCGGCGTTCACTTACCTAAGGTGAGGGTGTTAACCTTTGGGGTTCTACAGGAGAAGAGAAAGGGAAGAGGAGAGAGGCACCCAATAACCCCAGTTCATTAATCCCATATTTTCTATCTGCAGACATCTTACTCTTCGAGTCAGACATACAGTGCACAGAGGTCCAGCCCAAAGAGCCAACCGTGTGTTACACATCACCTTTGAAGATATGGCATTCACCCAGTCAAGACCGGCGCCTCTGCGGGAATCAGGTGAGCGTTACAATAAGTACTTCTAACACCTTGACTTAACACTTCCCCAGCCTCAGGCTTTTTGTTAGGATGGTGCACCCACACCTTTTTTCCCGTGCTACCGAAGCCTCCTTCCCCTCTCAATGTAGTGTCTGGGGATTGCTTGCTCTCTACTACTAGAGGGACAACTGCTCGTTCACAAATCAATTGTGCAATTCGGTCATATTTGGTTAATGGTACTGCAGATGCACCAGCATTATGTAAAAGTACCGAAACAGTCCCTCTATAATCAGGATCAATCACACCTCCCAATATGTCAATGCCTTGTTTTGCCAGGCTGGATCGTGCAGCAATGCGTCCATAAGTACCAGCCGGCAATTTGATGCCAATACCCAGCGAGATAGATTTGGTTTGCCCCGCCGTTATAACATCATCTTCACAGGTAGATAGATCAAGTCCAATGCTGCCTGCAGTGGCTTGCACAAGCAGCTTAGCTTCTTTGTTGGTTTTCCACACAACAAGAGTCTTTGTAGATTCCACTTTCTCACTTGTCAGTCTCACAAAGGGTGTCTGGCGATTTCCCATTGGACGATTGTTCAGCTCAAACAGTGCTTGTGCCAGATGTTAGGACCACCCCTTGAGAGTGTGAGTCTTAGTCAGCTTCTTTATTTGTTGCTTGAGCAGCCCATTGCTACGTTCCACCAGAGCAGAGGATTCTGGGTATCGGCTGATGTGCAGTGTCCATTTTATGCCTTGCTCTAGTGCCCAGTCTTGCACATTGTGTCCAGCAAAATGGCTGCCTTGGTCTGATTGGATTTCATCCGGGATGCCATAGTGTCTGATGAGGTATACCATGCCTTGCAAGGTAGCCCGTTGATCTGCATGGGCGGCTGGATAAGCTAATAACAGTCCAGAGTATGTGTCTACCATGGTCAACACAAAATGCTTTCCATTCTCGGGCGGTAAAGGGCCAATGTAGTCAACTTGCCATACGCTAGCAGCTCTTTCACCTCTTCTCAAAGGGCCTTGAGGCTTCCTCTCCAGAGGGTAGTGCTTCACTTCACAGCACACGGAACATTGGGAGGCAGCTTGTCTGGCTTGATCCATGGTAATGGGCAATTGTCTAATTTTTGCCCAATGTTAACTTCCTGTTTGCCCTAGATGCCTTGAGGTTTGGTGTGCCCAATCCGCCATCCCTTGCAGCACCTCAGCTTCTTGCGGTGTTGTCACTGGGCGAATCATTGCCATTTGGTTCACTTCATTGTTGAACAGGGCAGCCAGTGAGGTGTCAGGGGGCATGTGTGCATCGACATGCCCAATGCAGATTTTGCACCTCTCACCTTTGCACCACATCTCTTCCCAGATGTCTGGCCCTCCCCAGATCGGCGTGTTCTTGATCTGCCAACCATCTCTTCTCCATGCCGGTGCCCAATGTGTCAGGCCTTGATATGTGGCCCAACTGTCGGTGTATATGTATGCAGTCTCTGTTTCCTTCACCTGTTCAATCACGGAGGCCACTGCCTGCGGTTCAGCATACTGACTTGATCCTCCCACATCTTCTCTCATTAGCAGTGTTTCTCGGTGGGGCTGGAATGCGACAGTTTACCAGTGTCTTTGCCCTTTATCATACTTTGCGGTGCCATCCGTGAACCATGCAGACTTTTGTTCTTCCTCTGTCAATGTATCATAGGCGGGTGCGACTTTGAAGGGAGATTCTGGCAACGCCACAGGGATGTTTGGTTCAGGCATCGCTTCCAGATCTATTGCCTCCAGCATTTGTTCTTGCAGTTTGGAAACCCCTGTGCGGACAGGTTTCGCACGTTGCTGGAAATACTATTTCCATTTGACATGAGTGGCGTCTTGTGCTCTGCCACTTTTCCCGCTTGCAGCAGTGTCACGCACCCAGCCCATGATTGGAATTTCTGTGCAAATTGTCACTGGTTGCTCGCCTGTGATTCTTTCAGTTTCAACTAGAGCCCAGTACACTGCAGCAACTTGTTTCTCAAGCAGAGTGTATCTTGTCATAGGATCTGTGAGCTTCCTTGACCAGAACCCCTGTGGCACTCTTTTCTGTCCTTGCTTTTGCCACAAGCTCCACACAGCCACGTCATTGTAGACAAGAATTTCCAATTCAAAAGGATCAGTTTTTGTCAGGGGTCCCAGCGTGATGTAATTTTGCAATGCGTCTTTAGCCTGTTGGAAGGAAGTCGGTTGCTCTAGGCCCCATGTAAAGTCATGTTTCTTTCTGGTGACTTTGTAAATGGCTTTCAGTATCAGGCTTAAATGAGGTATGTGATTTCTCCAAAAACCCATTAACCCAATGAGTCTTTGTGCCTCTTTTTTAGATGGTGGAGCCATCTGCTGAACCACATCAATTACCGGGTCGGGAATTTTCTTAACTGACCCAGACCAGATTGCACCTAGAAATTTCACCTCTTGAGCAGGCCTATGTACCTTTTTGGGATTTATGGCCTACCCCCGATTTTGCATGTGTGTGATCAACTTTTCAGCAGCGTATTCTACATGTTCTTTCTCAGCACTGGTCAGCATGATGTCATCAATGTAATGAGCAATAAATACATCATCCAACTGCACCATCTTTAAGTCTCTGGCAATCAATCCAATACACAGAGTGGCACTATGCACATACCCCTGGGGCAATTTAGTAAAGGTAAATTGTCTGTCTCCCCAAGTGATAGCAAATTGGTCTTGTGATTCAGTGTCAATATCAATGGAGAAAAATGCATTGGCCAGGTCAAGGACCACATGTCATTCACCCACTTCTCTCGTAAGGTTTTCAATCAGGGTGATGATGTCTGGCACCGCCGCAGCTAAGGGCGGCACCTTCTTGTTCAAAATGCGGTAATCAATCGTCAGACGCCACGCCCCATCCGGGCGGCAGACAGGCCAGATCGGCGAGTTGAATGGACTGACTGCCGGCCTCATTATGCCAGCTTTCACCAATGACTCAATAGTTTCACCAATCTCTTTATGTCCTCCTGGCAACCGGTACTGTTTCACGCACACTGGGTCAGCAGGAGGAGGTAAATGCAAGGGAGACCATTTGGCATGCCCAACCACAACGGGGTTAACAACTCTCACATGGATTTTTCGATTGCCAAAAACAAATTTGCCTAAATCTGTAGTCACACTTTTGCCCAACAACACATCCATGCCAAGGATGTACTCCGGTATATCTGCAATCAAAACATTTGCTGTGAAAGGCAATCCCTCGCCAATTGACATTTTTACATTAAAGGCTTTTGCAACAGTTTCTGCTCCCCCATAACCATTGACCAAAACTCTGGGACCAGATAATTTACTGCGATTGCCATTCAGAATGCTTACCCCAGCTCCTGTGTCTAATAGAGCCAAAACATGTTTTACTTTCTCATCCAAGTACAATGTAAGTGGCACAAAAGGGCGTCTGTCTCTGGGACTAGTTCTCTTTATTAACCGTACCTCAAAGACAGAACCAGCCCTTCAATCAAAAATGGGGTCTGGGACCTCCCACTTGTCCTTTGCCAAATCAGGGTAACCTTTTGCTCGCACTTTGGGCTTCAACACCTCCTCTTCAGAGGGTGCAGAGGGCTTAGTTTTTCCCAATCCCTGTCTTTTTAATTTCTTCCATTTCTCAAGCAGCACAGATGTGGGTTTACCGTCTATCTCTTCCCTTGGAATTCCCGCTTTTAACAGGTCCACCCACATTTGTCTGCGTGTGATCTCGACAGTATCAGTTTTCTCTTTAGACTTTACATTTTTGCCACGCTTTTTCTCTGAATCATTGTTTGCAGCCACTAGGCGCGCTGCTTTACGCACATCCATCCCTTCTAATTGCCCTAACAGAAGTGCCACTTCACCAATGGCTTTGCCTTGCGCTGGACCCAGCAATGAAAGCAATGCGCCCTTCATGTGACTCGGTGCATTTCTTAACAAACGTGCGCGCATGCCAGCTGTAAACAACTCCATGTCAGGCCCTGCAAAATTTGCACTCTACAGTGCACACTGTAAACCCATCTCTCTAAGCTGATCTGTTGCTTCAGTTAGTGATTGCCAACCGCCCCAACTCTCTTCCATATCCATTGGACTCCCATACAGAGTCATTAGGGCAGTCTGAAGCCAATTAAACAAGGAATGAGAGCCTTGCTGCCCGAGCACACCGCGCACTATCTGTCCCAACATCACATTAGTAGTGAGTGAACCCATCTTTAACAGTTCTTCTGGGGTTAAGAAGATACTATCGGCACCCGTGTCCCAGAGGCGAAGGAACCACCTCAGAAGTTCAATCTCAGAAGTGCAATCTCTAAAAGCTCTGTCTGTGTATAATCACGGACAATCCTTGTATTCTGAATATTTGCACCGCCAGCTTGGCCTTTTGACTTGTTAGTGATTAATGGCCGCGCTGGATAAACACATTTCTTTGGAGCACATTCCAGCTCCTCTTCATCAGAACAATCTAATTCAGCAAGCCTAATTTCAACAGACTCATTCCAGTCATATGCTTGCTCAGTTTCGCTATCACTGACTTCACCCGACCATAAATTTGGGTCCCAGTTATCTTTCCTAATTAACGCGCGAATCCTTATCTTTGACGGATTGCCCCGCCGCTGTCTGCACTTGTGCGTGGCTACACGCACAGCTAAAGAGGCACACCTGTCCTCCATCTGATCAGCCCGCTTAACGGATGATTCAAGGGTCTCTCTTATAATGATTTATTGCTCTTAGAGCAGGTAAATCTCATCTGTTAGTTTGCGAATTTGTACATCTTTAAGTAATTCATTCTCATGCACCTTTCTGAGCGCCTGCAGGAATAACCAGCCTATGTTTCCTACTGCCTTTAGCTCCCTTCTGCATTTCTCAAGCGGTAAACTCTCCAAGCACTTACTAATTACCGCCGGGGAAAAATCATTTTCAAGCATGTCCCATGCCCTCGGTGCCGAGTACCGATGCAAAATATCTGCCACACCCGACCAAGCATTTGATGCCGGCCATCCTGGAATGTGACAGAGTGCACTATCTTCCCCATTCCATTCATCTTTTGCATGTTTTTTCCAGAATGGCATCGTGCTCGTAAACCCTGCTCACAGCGCCAAATGTAGTGATAAACAGTACCCGCACCTCCCTGGGATCCAGTCCTTTGTGCAAAGTAAATCACTCCTAATTACCTTCCCATACAAATAAGGTTTAAGACGCACGATGAACTCAGTCTGGAAAAAAGCCAATCACACAGAATATATGATGCTTGCATTTATTATCTACAGTGTCTAATGAGAACTAAGCAGCAATTTACAATAATGTGGAAATAGAAAAGTGCAAACTATATAATGCCAATTATCAATCACAGATGAATATGCAATTATTTGGTCTTACGCTCCTAATGAAATGTAGATGAAGGTACGATCTGATCACACCCTGGACCCTCGCCGCTACAGGTGCCCGGCACTCCTCGGAAGAGGAGGGGAGGACTGGCCAAGCCCCCACAGTCCTACACCAGAGCGGGAATGTGATGCTAGGAGTCTCGGCCCAGATAGTGCACAGCTGGTCGTCCAGGCACTGTTCTTCTTGATACGTGCGTCTTTCCAACAGACCAGGATGAGTCCTCCCTTCCCTGGTCCAAGTATAGTTCTCTTATTAGGAGCTGCATGTCAATCATCATGACGTGTCAGCTCTTCGAGAAGCTTCTAGGCTCACCCTTCCGGGCAGTAAACATGTTTTCGCTTGGAAAGTTAGAAGACTGGAAACAGCCAGTCTTGGCTCCCAGGCTTCGGGCACTGTGTTTTGAGAAGATCTGACATTCTTGCCTTATCAGTGCACCTGACTCGCAGAGCGAAGACAAGTAAAGCTGTGCCTGGCTCCCAAGAGCTGCATAGAGCCTCTTGCAAATGCTAGATGTTTTATGTCTTCAGAAAAGGCCTTCGCAATTAACCCCTTGCAAGCATGCAGGTTCACCCAGTTCGAGAGGTCTGGCTGATGTCAGCATTTTCCTCCATGCTTCGAATAGGCTCTAATACACACAAGATAGCTCAGTGGGTTAGTGCAAATGCAGGTTACTGCAAGCGCCTAGCAGCTTATCACGACAACACCTCATCCTCGCAGGACGTCGCTGACAAGCACCGCCTGGATCGACACCGGGGTCTCGGCACCCTTGAACTTCTCATCGCCGCTGTCGATGACAAGTTCACCATCTTCGACGCCTCTCGACGATCCGTGGCTCCTGCTTTAAAGGGAGTCACTCAAGAAGGATCCTTTGACGCGTCTTCGAAGAACTCAACTCCACCAGGTACATTGGGGGGGGTAAAACCTTAATAGGAGGAAATAAGACTAGTGAACAATATATGGATTGGGCTTGCGCTATATATCTTTATTTTACAGGTTGCCCAGGTGGAGGGACCTCCACACAGAACTGTTAGGGGATGCAAATGATGCCAAAATGGAGTCATGACAGCAATCATCCAAACAGAGAAATAAAGACAATATTGGTAAGCACCATAGTCCAATTAGAACAATTCACTACTTCACAATGTATATAGTACCATGAGTGCTTGAAAATCACGGAAAAGCGTGGCAAATTAAAGTCAGATAATGCGAGTGGGAACATCTCATAGGCAGAGAAATGTGCATTGCTGATATTTAACGAAAGTGAAGGGCCAATAGTGATAAACCTTAATGGAATGTGTCACCTGTGTAGAATTGGCATCATTGGTGAAGCCAATGGTGAGTGGAGTGATAGAAAATAAAGTGAGTGTATAAGCAAGCATACCAAAAATCCAGATATGCACATCAGCATGTTGTGGAGGGATGGCTGAATTTAGGCAAAATAGGAGGCCACCTTGGGAGAAAAGAGATAACCCTTTCAGAAAGGAGGCAAAACAATGCTATTTATAATAAATAGTGTACTGAAGGCGCAGGCCAAAATAAAATTCAAAAAAGACTTATCCTGTTGCTATATGGTAGATGATACGATTACTGGACTTCATTTTCTATACCACAAGAGTTGATGTGCAAGACAATATTTTTTCACAAATACTTGGATTGATGTTAACAACAATATTCAGGATTTGCGCGTTGGACTCCCCTTCATTTAGTAATTTGCAGAATCTGGACAGTAGTCTCCGAGTGCAATGCCACAATTATTATTGTTATTTTTTTTTCTTTTGCGTTTTTAAAGTGCTCACACGGCCTGCTCAAGTAACCAACTGGGGCATCCCCACCCTCTGAGCTTTTTCCATAGGATGTTACGATTCACTTCATCAAAAGCCGACCTGAAATCAACATATGTTACATACATTGAGGTGGCTTGCCACCGTTTTACCTGTGTAATTATTGTGTCTAGTAACTGAATTTTGTGTACTGTACGGGTCCCCGGACGGAAGCCTCTCTGAAAAGGATATATGATTTTATTATCAAAAACCCAGGTCTGTAGATGTTCTAATGCATATGTTGAGAAATCTTTGCCAGTTATGATATGTCATTTATATGGTACCTGTACACAAGTGTTTCTAGGCGCGACAAGACAAGGAAGGGAGGACAGAGGGAGGACAAAACAACGATCTTACTAGGCCTTGTGTGATTCAGATCGCACAAGTCCAGGGTCGGAGGGGGAGAAGTGCCAGGGAGTGGGGGGTGAGAGAAAGTGCAGGTAACTCACTAGTGCTGCTGGTAAGTGGCTCATAAGTCCAGATAATCAGGGGATTGAAGGGTTGCAGAAACAGGCCCGTAAGTGCAGAGAGGCCCGGCAACTGACCATGTAGGAGCCTGGAGGCAAGGGCAACTTAACATGTAGGAGCCTGGACCCGAAGTTCAGTGGGTGGCCAGGTGACCAGTGTTACGGAGCAGTCAGGGAATCGGCAAGGGAGAGAGAAAGCAGAAGTGAAAAGGAAGGTCTTGATTTGCTTCCGGAACCAGAGGTGGTCCTGCTCAAGTTTGAGAGGCAGGGAGGCTGTTCCAGAAGGAGGCACCAGCCAAGGAAAGGGATCTACCCCCCACTCTGCCGGGAGAAGTGTCTGACCCTCAGTGAGTTGGAGGTGGATGAGCAGAGGGCTCGAGAAGGTAGATGCTTAGGAAGAGAACATTGGAGGTAGTGCGGTCCCCAACCCCATAAAGCCTTGTGGACAATGCAAAGGGTCTTGAACTTGATCCTTGCAGCCACAGCAGAGATTTCAGAGCTGGAGAGATACGATCTCTGGGCTTGAGGCCAAGAACAAGTCTTGCAGTCCTGTTCTAGATAAGCTGTAAAGGTCGACGAGTAGAGGCAATTAGATTTAAAAGAGGCTGTTACAGTAGTCCAGCCTACAGAGGACCAGGGCTCTGGAGACCGTGAGCTTCTGCGAAAAAGTGAGAAAAAGAAGAATACCTCTGAGGAGGTGCCGCTGATAGTGTGACTTCTTAGAGACCTCAGAATTGTGACGAGAGAAGAAGAGGGTGGAGTCGAAGACGACCCCAAGGTTCTTGGCACAACAGGAAGAAGCAGGTAGATGGCTCAGGCTGGGCGGCCAGAGTGCGAGAGTAAAGGAGGGAGCAGCTGTCCCAATGAGGAGGATCTCAGTCTTACTGGCATTAAGGCAGAGATCGCTGGAGACACACCATTCCTGAATTGCGGACAGGCAGTCTGGTATGAGAGAAGGAGCAGAAGTGGCTGAGGGGAGCCTGAAGGAGAGCAGGGTGACATCTGCAAAACACTGAACGTTAGAGCAGAAGGTTGAGATGCAGTGGGCAAGAGGTGCCCAATAGTGGTTGAAAAGTGAAGGAGAGAGGTTAGGCTCCTGACGAACACCACAAGTAGAAAGGGAAATAGAAGAGAAGAAGGACCCAAGTTGGACCTGGGAGGTTCAATCAGTGAGAAAGGAGGTTAACCAGGCCAGGGCCTGACCAGAGATAACCAGGTTGTCACAGAAGCGATTGAGCAGCATGGCGTGGTTGACCGTGTCATAAACAGAGGATAGATCAAGGAGAATGAGGACAGAAAGAAGGTTAGAGTCAAGATTAGAGAACAAGTCTTCACAGGTGTTCAAGAGAGCATTTTCCATGCTTTTGGCTCCTCTGAAGCCAGATTGGTAGTCATGGAGAAAACGAACAGATTCACTATGTAGATTAAGCTGGGCGATGGTCAGCTTTTCCAGGAGTTTGCCCAGGAAAGGAGTGATGGAGATTGGGCGATAGTTTGCTGGAGAGGAAGGATCGGCAGAGGGCTTCTTAAGAAGGGCCTCACAAGGGAGTGCTTAAGAGGGGAAGGGAAGGTTCCAGTGGCAAAAGAGTGATTTCAGAAATCGGCCAAAGCTGGAGCAATGGTGTCAACGTGGTCCTTAATGGTTCTGTAAGAGCAGGGGAGCACCTGCTTTGACGAGACTTTCATAGATCGGACTTGTCTAGAAACCTTGTCAGAGGTGAACAGGGGAATGGAGTAGGAGAAAAGGCCAAAGGGGCCCTGGGGTAGTAGAGGGAGAGGAAGAGGAGGTAGAGGAAGAGAGAGTGGACAGGGCCTGGGAAGGAACAGGAAAGGTAGAGACTGCAACAGGATTGGCCAGCTCCTTGCAGATTGTGAAAAGTTCGGTCAAGTTATTAGAGGTCGCCGAGTCGCCGGCTTGGATGTAGGCTCTCTTCTTCGAGAGGACATAGAATCTGTAATGCCTTTGGAGCATGCGGTAGGCCAGTTTGTCCGAGGGTGCGCTTGATGCCCTACACTTCCTCTCAGCCACCCTACACTTGCGCTTAAAGCTGGCGATGTTGGAATCATACCAAGAGTTGCACTTGGATGCAGGCTTCCACCAGATCCTCATGGCTGTGGCAAGGACATCAAGGGTGTTAGAGATAGAGAGATGAAGGTTGGAGAGGGTTCTGTCATTGTGAGTCAGCCAAAGGTGTAGGAGAAGGAGAGAAAATAGCGTCAGAAGCCTCCACTGACACACGCTTCATGGGCCGGATGACCAAAAAGGTGGGTGGCAGTGCTGGGGTCAGCTTAACCTGAGGGGGAGGGAAGAATAAAGTGGTCAGCGGAGTGGTGAGAGGGTTAGAGAGGGGAAGTCTGAGGGGATCAGAATATCCAGGGTGTGCCCTGCAGAGTGAGTCGGGGCAGAGGGAAGAATAGAGAGAGAGAATTGCAGAGGTTGTGAAAGAGCCCCCAAAGGGGCTAGTAGCATCCATGTGGATGTTCAGGTCTCAGAGGAGGAGAAATTGAGAGGTAGAGGCAAGGAGGGAGGAGGAGAGGGCAGTATTAAATCCACAGATTATCAATACACGACGGTGAGGTTTTCCAACAGTCTTTATTGG
Source organism: Ambystoma mexicanum (assembly GCF_040938575.1). Classification (NCBI taxonomy): domain Eukaryota; kingdom Metazoa; phylum Chordata; class Amphibia; order Caudata; family Ambystomatidae; genus Ambystoma; species Ambystoma mexicanum. The sequence continues at coordinate 649,167,540 of NC_090923.1, forward strand.
GATAGAGCCACAGCAGCCCCAAACCTCTTCAACAAGTCAGCTTAACATTCTTCCCTTTTAAAACATAACATTCTACCCAGAACTGGATGATGTACGTGGCTGGGTTCCACCATAGAACAGAAATGCAAACCCAAGCACAGAAGCAAGTAACATTACAATAACAGTTAGAATATATAAACATACATCCCACCTAACTATGTACACTTCCACCCCTATTGCATAGGTGCTGAACCACCCTATTGGTCGCCCACCCTAAGATAAGTAACACTATTGAAAACACCAAGCTTGTGATCACATACACAACAGGTGGCCTGGTCAGGTGGTCTGTAGAAAGTGGCTACTGTGAGAGAGAGGCCAGGAGAGATGAGTAGTCCTGCGTTGGAATGACAGAAGCAGGGATCCACTCTGGGAAAATCAAGGCTACACCCCTGCCGGGATGGTTGGTTCTGAATTTGGAGAGGATCTTGTAGCTATCATGAAGGAGAGTGTCAAAACTTGTGACAGAGCTGGCCGTGAACCAAGTCTCGGTGAGACCGAGTACATTCAAATTAAGCTCTTCCAGGAGACGGCAAATGTCTGTGGAGTGTTTGACAGCGGAGCGAGAGTTAAGAGCGATGTGGAACAAATTGCCACCTTTGCACGACTTCGTGGAGGGGTACAGGCATGAGATAAGCCCTGCGGAAGTGTTGGAGGTGCCCGAGAATGGGCAGAGGAGGAAGGAAAAGATGACAGGGTAGTCAGGGAAGAAGAGAGTGCCAGAGAGGTGGCTGAGGAAGGAGGCAACAGGGTGGCCGAAGAAGCAGCAGAGGATGCCAGAGAGGTGGCAGAGGAAGGAGGCAACAGGGTGGCCAAAAAAGCATCAGAGGGTGCCGTAGAGGTGGCAGAGTAAGGAGACGGCGGAGAAGCCAGAGAGGGGTAAGTAGCGGTAGCAGGAGAAGAAAGGAAGTTGTTAAGTTGGGGGAAGCATCTATCGAAAAGGGGGAGACTGGCCTGAGGGCCCTGGACCAAGACACTACCATTTAAGTACAAATTAATGATGGTCTTAGAAGAGTGGAAGGGAGCCAGGAGGGCCTCCTACCGGGTGCCACCATTAATGGGAGAGGAGGAAAAAGGAGAGAGAACAGAGACCATATCGGGGTCCATAGACCTGGAGAGGGAACGACAAAGAGGATGTCGGTAAGGCTCTGTCTGGAGGAAGCACTGGTGTAGGTATCAGCGATAGGAAAGCCTGAGTTGGAGACCAAATGTCCCTTTTGAGCTTCTTCCTGCCAAACTTAGTGAGAGTGATATGATAATCAATAGAATAGCAGTTAGAGGGGGGGCGCTCTTCCAGGAGACGGCAAATGTCTGTGGAGTGTTTGACAGCGGAGCGAGAGTTAAGAGCGATGTGGAACCGCAAGGAACCCAGCTTTTGCTGGGGTCCTCTAGGATCCACCTATACCCTGATTTTTCAATTGCGGTTCAACAGGAACGCAAAACCTTCCTGGCAGTTAAGAAAAGACTGCGTGACCTGCAGGTCAAATATTCCATGCTGTATGCTGCCAAGCTGCGAATTGAACACTCTAACCAGGTTTTCTTTTTCACAATCCTGGAGGGGGCCTCCAAATTGATAGACGAGCAACTTCCCTGGTTGAATTTTCATGGCCACATCATTCTGTTGACGTTTGTTACATGTTTGGACACCTATCGGGAGGGGGTACCCCGACCCATGGGCGTAGGAGATCCATCCGTCAGTTACGCGCTCACAGCTGACTCTTGCCTTATGACGTTTTGATCTCCCCAACATAAGATCCTATGTATTCTTTAGGTTAATGATTCCAATGCATCTTATCTATCCTTAATGTGCCCCCATCCTGGATCATCACTGCCAGGCCAGCACACAGGCCCCCAGGCGTTGATGCCATTGGTTTGGATCTGGTTATTTGGTTACAGGGTTGTCATTACTCTGATTGGGGGAGGAATGTGGGTGGGAATGGGTTGGGGCAGGTGTTATGTTAAAAAAGGCTTGATGTTCACAAAGAGGGCGGAATGCGAGACAATGCCAGGTCGACTGCACGTTAAGAGGGGTCTTTCTTCCCTATCTGGGGCTCTAGGCCCTAGGTTGCTATCCCGCCGAGGTTCAAAGTCTATCCAGTGCTCCTACTGTAATGGGTGACGATAATGTAATGCTCATGAGCTGGAATGTATGGGGGCTGGATAATTATAAGAAATTATTTAATTATAAGAAAATGCGGCAGTTACAATTGCATGCTGAACGCCATGGTGTTAAAATCCTACTTCTTCAAGAAACGCACGCAGGGGCTGAACACAGTGAAAAATGTGCCGAAGGGTTGGGACCCCAAAGATATTACACCAACTATTCTACACAGAGTTGGAGGGTAATGACCCAGATCCACAGAAGCCTCAAATGTTCTTGTAAATCCTTACAGACAGACCCACTAGGTAGATATGCACTGGTCCATGGTGTCCTACAAAATAAAGAGCCGGTTTTATTGAACATCTATGGTCCCAATGTGGATGACCCCGAATTCTACCTTCACTTAGCCTCTCTCTTAGCCAGCTTCCCTATGGTACTGATACTGTGGGGGGGTGACTTCAACATTATAATAGATGTGGACCTTGACAGATCGGGCTCCAGACCCCGTCAACTCTCTAGAGCAGCCTATACCTTTCTGTCATCCCTTCCCCGACTGGCTATTGTAGGCACATGGAGACTGTTATACCCTGAGTCCCAAACATACTCCTTCTACTCTTCAGTTCACGACTCACATTCTAGAATCGACAGGTGGCTTATATCAGACATACTGATAAGAAAAGTCTCACAGCAGTCGATCACAGCAGTCGATCCTACCTAGAACCCTTTCCGACCACTCCCCTGTAACTATCTCTCTTTGCTGGGCCCCAGACTACGAAAGAACTCGAAGATGGAAAATGAAACCACACTCCCTGCTCAACACAGCCTTTCCCTCAGAACTAGAGACTGCCATTGAATACTTCTTCGAAATCAACACTAATTCGGTCTCTACACAATCCACCCTGTGGGAGACATTTAAAGCCTACATCAGGGGTATTGTCATCTCTAAGGAAAGCGGTATCCTGAGAGTGATCCGAGGAGACATCCGAAAAAGCAAGTCGACTCTTGCATCCCTCGAGTCTCAATACGCTCTTCTTCAATCCCCCGAGATCCTAGCGTCCTTGGGTGTGGAACTAGATATGTTTCGAGCTCATGCAGAAGGCGAGGTGACATTTGTCGACAATCCCCAGCTTCAGAGAAAATACGGGGAGAGCGAGGGACCAGGCCGAATCTTAGCCAGACTCATTCGCCGTGAGTTTGGATCCCCCAATATTCCTGCTATTGAGAGAGCCGACGGCACCCTAGCCACACTCCCGCAGGATATCAACACTGAGTTCCTGACTTTTTATGAAGCCCTTTATGCAGAAGATGAGGATACCCCCACAGCCGAGTTCAACACCTACCTAGACAGCCTTCCCCTGTCGGTCCTCTCTCATGAGACCAATAGTTCTCGTGAGAGGCCGTTCACTACTGAGGAACTCTCAAAGGCTATCGACTCGCTGTCATCTGGCAAGTCCCCAGGCTCGGACGGCCTCCCAGTAGAATTTTACAAGCGCTTTAAGATACTCCTAATTCCTCACTTGATGGACCTCTGGGACGAAGCCTGCAAAGTAGGCAGGCTCCCCCTTCTCTTCGGGAAGCTATAATAACGATCCTTCTTAAACCTTGCAAGCCCCCTACCCAATGCGGCTCATACGTCCCCTATCGCTAATCAACTGTGACGTAAAAATATTTGCCAAGTTGCTAGCCTCATGCTTAGCCCCCTTCATGTCACATATCATTCATCCCGATCAAGCAGGATTTATTCCAGGGTGTTCAACCTCCCTGAACCTGAGGCGACTATTTAATATTATCAGTAGAATTAACCAGAACGTGCAAGCGGTGGCTGCTACACTAGACATGCAAAAAGCTTTCGACTCTGTGTCATGGAAGTACATCTGGCGGGTCCTCGAAAAATGTAAATTCGGACCCAGGTTCCATTTGTGGGTTTGACTACCCTACTCTAATCCGGTGGCCAGAGTCCGTACCGAGGACAGATGCTCAACCGTATTTCGAGTTTCCAGAGGCACAAGGCAGGGCTGCCCCTTCTCTCCCTTAATCTTTCCTATAGCCATTGAACCGTTTGTCGATAGGATGCGCCAGGGCCATGCACGCAGAGGGTTACGAACAGCAGGCAAAGCGGATATCATCTCCCTATATGCAGATGATGCCCTGCTCTATATCCAGTCCCCCTCTATCAACCTAGCTCCGATACTGGAAGATGATGTCCACTTTGGGTGCATCTCTGGCCTTAAGGTAAACTGTTGCAAATCTACCCGGTTCCTACTTACTGAATGCACACATCGGACTCCTGATCTAATGGGGTTCACTTGGTCCCAGTCAAAACTTACCTCGGTATAGAAGTGGCTCGCCATCCTTAGACATTGTTTGAGGAGAACTTGCGAAACTCACTGAAAAGGCCCCCAGCTGGGTAGACTTCCAATTTCCCTGGCTGGCTGGATTCGGATTCTAAAGATGGTCGTACTCTCCCAACTATTATATAAGTTAATCAACTTACCCCTATGGCCAGGAAATGGCTTCTTTCAAGCGTTAACCCGTACTGTTAACAACTTTCTATGGCATTCTGGGGCAGTTTGACTAAAACTTGCGACATTGACCACCCCCATGGAGGGTGGCGGATTCAACGTCCCGAATTTTCTCAAATACTGGTTGGTAGCGCAGGCTCAGTTTGCCTCGCACTGGTTTAACACACAGGACCCCCCCACATGTTAGACTGGAGAGGATGGCAGTCAGTGAACGAGATGTCTGCTCCTTGATTCTCTCTCCTCTGCCGATCATGTTAGAGTCGCTGGACACTGTCGTTAGCACATCTCTTGCCCTCTCCAAAATGTAGAAACTATCAGATATCCCCCATCCATTCCACAGCGATTTACCACTATGGAAGTTCCTCCCAGGGGTCCCATACGTATCACCATCCATCATACACCGGTGGGCTGAAACAGGCTACGAAACAATCGGAGACATCTTCGAGAATGCTAATTTCATTGAGTGGCTAGATCTTCCACCCACCCTCAGACAGAAACCTTCCGCGTGGCTCCAATACTCATCCCTCCGAAACGTTCTGAAAATCAGATAACCGGATTTCCCCACGATACCTCCCGACGACCCAATTGTCACGGAGTTTTGCAGCTTCAACTCCTTCAGGGGAAAGGTATCCAGACTATACGCCCTGTTGCAAATGACCCCCTCCTTTGATAAATTGAAACACAAATGGGCAGGGGACTTGGAGGTGGAAATGTCCGACGAACGCTGGAAACTCATGTGTGCACGCACCCATAAAGTGTCCTTTAAATCCCGATCCAAATTGATCCAGTTCAAAGTCCTACACAGGTACCATCTTACTCCAATTCGGCTACACCACATGTCAAAGAACTACTCCCCCATATGCCCCAGGTGTGGAACTGACAGTGCCACATACATACACATGATCTGGTCTTGTCCTAAACGGGCGCAGTACTGGGAGGAAGTATGCGCTACAGTGGCTGCTATCCTGGACTGTACAAGCGCCCCGTCCCCATTATTATGTCTCTTTCACGACTTCCCTGATCTGGGTCGCGATTCCAAAATGCTGGCTGGTCTCTGTTTGCTACTTGCTGTCCGTTGCATCTTACAATGCTGGCTCCGCCCTGGTCAACCCTCACATATGCAAAGGCTTAGGGTGGTAACCTGGGTATCAGACATGGAAGAGGCCTGGTCTAACCAACAACCGTCACATTCTAGGCCCAGGAATATCGGGCTGAAGTTTCACTCTTATATGGCACCCACAGATACAGACTCTGATGTTGCATCCATGGCTTCGTCTTCTCCCACTTTCACCACGCCTTGAACTCTCGATGGCCCAGATCTCTCCTCTCTTGCTGTACCCTCTCACACTTATAACTGGAGAGCTAACTGTGTGAACTGCAATTGTCGATGCTTGCCCCGGTTGGGCATCCGCCTGTACTCTTCTGAAACACTGGGGCCTAGCGAGTCCTAACGAGGGTGGAGGGACAATGCAAGCAACAGTGTCAAGGGACACTACAGAAACCCGCTGGTGATCAGAGGGGCCATCACTGGGAAGAAGAGAAAGCAAGCGATAAAGCATGAGTGGAATAACAGTAGTAATCAAACAAAGCACAAAACACAACCACCAGTAGTCTAAGGTAAACTAGAGTAAGGAAGTAAGGAAATACAGCACATGTGGGGTAACAGTAGTAACCCAACAAAGCACAATACACAAACACTGGCAGTCCAAGGAACCTAGAAGTGGAGGATATGCAGGCAATGCAATGGAATGACAATACAACACGATGTAATGACCGGGGAACCCCATTAGAATGACAATACAAAACAAAACAAAGGTCAGAGAATGAAGGGGCATAAGGATGCGAGAAACAGGTAGGGAACAATGCGCAGGACGTGGCTCAGGAAGCCTGAGTGGAAGGAGAGGAGGGGCTGGGTCAGGAATGCAGAAAATGTCCTCTTTTCTTCTGCCTTCGCTCCCCCTCTTCCATGCTGATCTGTTCTCTCTTGGCACCATGCAACTGGACACCCTCTGTCCTTCGGGCCCAGGTACCTGCTCACCCTACCACCCTCCCGCACTGCCTCCAGGCCACCCCTTGCACTGGGATCCGTATCTGTATCCATACAGCCCCCCCTTTTTCTTGCTGCACTTATCAGACCTACCCTGTCTGCTGCCTTAAACCTAGCACTTGCAAATTGCTGGCTGCATTACCACTGTTTATTGCCTTTATTATTTATCTATTGTTATTTATCTGTTTCTCCTCTGCTTCGCACTTTCCACTTCTCCCCCTTCCATGCACTTTTCCCCACCCCCTCTCCCATGCACTTGCACATTCTCAATGTCACTGGGCCTAGTAAGATCGCTGTTTTGTTCTCCCCTGCTCCCTTCCCTTGCCTTGTTGCGCTCTGAAACACTTGTGTACGAGCGCCATAGAAATAAAATATCAATCAAAGCAACGCTGAGAAGTGTGCGCTAGGACGCGGAAGCAGGGACACGTTGTGTGGGGAGCCAAGAAGGGACAGATCACTAGGCCAGTGCTTTGTGTAGTCGGGCAGCGTCTCCTGCGCACCTGTGTCGCTCAACACCGCTGCCTAGTCCTGCGAGGGCTTTGCCGAAGGGGGTCTGAACCTCTGTTATTAAAGGCTCAGAAGCATGGACATAGCGTTGCGTGCTATGTGTAGTCGGGCAGAGTCTCCTGCGCACCTGCGTCGCTCAACACTGCAACCTTGTCCTGCGAGGGCTTTGCTGCAGAGGGTCGGAACCTTGGTTCTTAAAGGCTTGGAAGCGAGAACATAGCATTGCGTGCAGTTGTGTAGTCGGGCAGCATCTGTTGTGCAACTACCTTTTAAACATTACTTCTGTAAAATGTCTGTTTCATTTGTACATATTTATTGCCTCTGTAAGATATCTGCATCATTTGCACATACCCCTCTTGTATCCTACACTGTAAATAGATTCCATCTGTATATACCCTCTTAATGACATGTATGTAGATTTGTACCTTTTCTCTGTAACTAAGCCTGGCATATTCTTGTAACTGCTGCGCACTGTTACCCCTGGGTATGATGCACATTATAAATAATAAAACAAACAAACAAACTGCTCCACACCGCGGTTTTGTCCTGCAAGGGCTTTGCCGCAGAGGGTCCGAAACTCGGTTCTTAAAGGCTCAGAAATGTGGACATAGCGTTGCAGGCTACGTGTAGTCAGGCAGCGTCTCCTGCGTACCTTCGTGGCTCAACACTGCAGCCTTGTCCTGCGAGGGCTTTGCCGCAGAGGGTCCGAACATCGGTTCTTAAAGGCTCAGAAGCATGGATGTAGTGTTGCGTGCTACGTGTAGTCGGACAGTGTCTCCTCTGCACCTGCATCGCTCAACACAGCGGCCTTATCCTGTGTGGGCTTTGCCGCAGAGGGTCTGAATTCCGGTTCTTGAAGGCTCGGAAGCGTGGACGTAGCGTTGCCTGCTACGTGTAGTAAGAGACATCATCACATGCGCACCTGCGTCACTCAACGCTGCAGCCTGGTCCTGCGAGGACTTATATCAAGAAGGGACCATAAATGGTAGTTTTCAGGGAGTAAACGGTTTCTTGCTTTAAATACTGGGACTAATCCTTTACAGGACCTAGGGGTCCTACATTCCCTACAGACCTTTTGGAATAGAGTGCAAAGTAAGCCTGACCAAAGACGGCTATCCCTCTTCAAAACAGCAGCTGACAAACCATCAGGCAAAGGAGACCTAGAATAGACATAGAAGTTCGTTATTTGACATGTGATACACCTGAAGGTGTCTCCCTAGCTAGTAAAATGGGGGGGGGTTTATCGAATTTTCAGGGGACAGGACTGTGATGCTGGAAATGCATCGAGGGACAGGGCCTCTCTATCCTTGTCCTTTACTGCCTTTTTATCGTGTGTTCTGTCGTATTTTCCGCACAGGACTCCTGGCGGTGCAGCTCTCTCTCTTTTGGTTTGGTGAACAGACCTGTGGGATACCCTTATGGCATCCATGGGTGGGGGTACAACCCTGTGCCCCTAGTGTATGTTGTTGGGCACCTGCTGGTGGCCCGTAGAGCAGGGTATGGGCTGGTGGCAGCTCCATGCTGAATTTGACAGGTGCGCTGAGTATCCTCCATTTTGGGATCACCAGGCCCTGCCATTGGAATCAGTTGATTCCTGATGGGAAACAAGATGGCCCCTGTGGCCTCTTGCTTTCTATTACCTATTACCTTGATTTCCCAAAGTCCTGGGAAGCCCTGACTCTGTCCCTTCCCCCTGATTGGCTGTTGGGTGGAAGTTCCATATATGGTGTTGTTGTGAAGTCCAGTCCAGACTGACTGGAGCCTTCCCAGTGACTGTATGTTGTGGGTACGCCCTGTGGGTGGGACCTGGGTGAATGGAGTGTGTGACCAATATGCACCTCTTGTTGTGGCTGTCTGGTTTCTGGTATGAGAGAAAAAGACTGAGACAGCCCTGCCCGAAACTGGCTTGAATGCAGTGTGTAGTGTTGAATGGCTGGGTACTCGTCCCAATCCACATTCCTTGTTGTGAGTGTCTGAGAGGGAGGAGGATGGCCTGAATGCACTGTGTGCCTGATTGGCTGGCTGACTGACTGCATGAATGCCCTTCTGTATGATTGGCTGCTGAGAGAGACCCAGCAGTGTGGATGAGAGACAAGATAGTATATCTGGGGTCCTCTCACCACTGGAAAGTGTTCAGAAGTGGTGTCTACACTTGAAGAGTACCTGGAACTGCTGATCCTCGATGCCCAGCTGGAAGACGAAGACTTGTTGTTGCATTTGCTTCGACCTGATCTGAAAGCTGCCAAACTCGTCAAGGACTGATCTGAGAGAGGACCTGGTAAGGCGCCCTCTTCCCGTGCTCCGAGGGACCATCGAGCACTACTAAGCTTCGCCGAAGCTCCCTGGAAGTCAGACCCTCGAAAGGCTGCCGACCCGAGACAGGACCGCTGAGGAGAACGAAGCAAAGCACCCGGACTTCGCTGCTGTCGAAGCCTATTGCCGTCGACCAGGGTTCGCAGGTTTGTGTAACGCCGTGCCGCCGACGACCGGAGCCGCCCGCTCCTTTGCCTAAGTACATTTGAATCCAAGGACTCCCTTGTCCGCAACGTCGACCGCTTTGTCCCGCCGGAGAAAGTCGAGGATGACCATCGCGCCAAGGAGAATCCGCCAGTGGGTTTCCCGCCACCTGAAGGCCACAAAGACTTTGACGACTCAACGCCCTTATTGGGCCACAGTTCTTCTGAAACTCTTCGCGGTCCTGAACAATCCATCGCCGAGGTGCCCCGAACACCTCATCCTCGCAGGACGTCGCTGACGAGCACCGCCTGGATCGACATCGGGGTCTCAGCACCCTTGAACTTCTCATCGCCGCCGTCAACGCCAAGTTCACCATCTTCGATGCCTCTTGACGATCCGTGGCTCCTGCTTTAAAGGGAGTCACTCAAAAAGGATCCTTCTTATTTCTACAGGTTGCCCAGGTGGGGGGATCTCCACACAGAACTGTGTCGATTGGTAGGGGCCAGTATTCTGCCTATTGTTTCAACCATCTTACGTTCCTTCCTATCTCTATTGCTGGTTTCCTCGTTATTGATCTGTGTGACATTTTAACCGTACAGTTGATGCACTTTAATGAGATTTGATAACCTTGGTGGTACCACTTTAGAATTGTATATATTTATCATTGTTGATTTCCGAGTACAAAGTGCGTTATTGTGATCGTGTACATACCTTTGAATATTAATGATATAAAGACTGTGTTTTCAGTAATACAGTGTGTGGACATTCCTTTGTGGGGGTTCGGGGACTAAACTGTACTTAAGAACCAGCCTGCATCTCCTCCTGGAAGCTAGGCCTTGATTGCTCGACTACGTTACCAATATTAGAGAATCTTGGCTGGGTCTTCTGTGCCTCTCCTCTACCATATAGAGAGCGGAAGTACAGACACCCCCCTCCAGTCTTTATAGCACCCTTTGTCAAAGAAATTGCCTGTTTGCGTTGAATCACAATCAGAGGACATTAAACATTGTATAATTTTTTAATCACTAAACAAAGCAGGCTGGTTAAGGTGAATGTTTCTGTGACTTGGAATCACAAAGTAGCATGTGGTTAAAAATATTAAATTTAGGTGTCCTGTTGCATTGTGAGAGGACTGTGCGTAGACCCACTACTCTCTTCAGATAAGCAAAAAAGTGACTTGCCACTATACAGGTTGCGCCAGAAAAGATTTTAATCAATAGTACTTCCTATGGTTTAGACGTGTTTCAGCCCTTAGCTTTTTTCAAAACTGGACATTGGCAAGGGAACCACCAGATGCAAAACAAAAATCAGATCAAATGTATTGGTCTGAAAAGAATTTCTATGAACATAAGAGGTGGCAATCAGGAGCGTTTGCTGAGACAAACGGAAGCTAAATTAACATGCCATTTCAGGGAAACAGAAATTGGACTCAACTTTGATGTTAATGTTAATGGACATTTGTACCGCGCACTATCACCACCAAAGTGGTCCCCTGGCGCTCTGGCGGCTCTGAAAAAGGGGAGGAAAGGGGGTGGGTTAGTGGGAATAAGCTGGAAAAGTGCAAGAGAGCAGTGATGTGCTGTTGACAGCCTCAACCCGGTGGGTCCATTGGCTGGGCTTGGGGTGTTTTGTGGTCCGTAGTCGTCGTGTGCTGTTGTGCAAGTCTATGTGTGGTTTGTTTTGTTGTTGCACTGTTGTGAAGTTTGTGCGGATTGCTGCGTTTTAGGTTTGTGGTTGTGTTTGGTTATAGTTTGAGAGGTGTATGCAGAGGGATGGAATTGTTAGTTGGTTGGTTAGTTGGCATTGCTGTCCTTGCAATTGTGGGATTCCATCTAGGTGTGGCACATGCTAACAGTCACATTTCTATCTAGATGCAACGCAAACTAGGTTCAGAATTTTAAGTGTGGTGCATGCTGAGAATCATATATGCTTACAGTCACATTTCAGAAATTCCATCTAAGTGTGGCATATGCTAACAATCACATTTCTGTCTAGATGCGACGCAGGCTAAACTTGAGAAATTCCATCTAAGTGTGGCACATGCTAACAATCACATTTCTGTCTAGATCTGGCGCAGACTACACTTGAGAAATTCCATCTAAGTGTGGCATATGCTAACAATCACATTTCTGTCTAAATCTGGCGCAGACTAGGCTTGAGAAATTCCATCTAAGTGTGGCACATGCTAACAGTCACGTTTCTATCTAGATGCGGCGCAGGCTAAAGGCAAGAGTCCCGAGTGTGGCAAATGCTAGCAATCACACTTCTATCTAGATGCGACGCAAGCTAGGGTTCAGTTCCTTAGATGTGTGGCACTAGCATATTCATCTCATGGCAACATTTACATTCCATTTACAGAGGTCACAAATCTTCATAAGTATATATTAAAGTCTATGGCAGTCTACGCTACAGAAGGTAAGGTAGAGTGACAGGGGCTTTCTGGAGTAGAGTGATTGCTCTACACCCCACCCCTGCCACACTCACAGTTTTGTTGGTGTCTGCTGGCTTCCTTGGCTTCCCCTGCGGACACCTGCAGACACTTTGTGTATCCGTCCTTCGCCTCGGGGTCCTTAGCTGTAGGGGCTGCCGGGCAGGGGCTGCCCTGGGAAGGTGGCTTAAGAGCCTTGATGGACCAATAGGGTTGAGGGGGTGGGCAGGGAGGCGGGAGGAGGGAGGGAAGGGGAGCCGCAGGAGGGGGACGCTTTGTGGCATGGCCAAAATGGAGGCAGCCCATGCCCAGCCTTACCTGGAGTGCCGCACTCACCTGCAACGCCTAGATGGAATCAGGCGTGCAGGGAGCACTGGCAACTCCATATTGAAAACATAGGCCTCAGCCTGGCCAATCACTGGATGGGGGCGGGCAGGGAGGCGGGAGGAGGGAGGGAAGGGGAGCCACAGGAGAGGGACGCTTCGGGGCATGGCGGGGGCTTGCCGGGGCCACTGCTGGCCAAAATGGAGGCAGCCCATGCCCAGCCTTACCTGAAGTGCTGCACTCACCTGCAACACCGAGACGGAATCAGGCGTGCAGGGAGCGCTGGCAACTCCATATTGAAAACATAGGCCTCAGCCTGGCCAATCACTGGCACGAGAAGGAAACATGCTTACATTACAGACTGGACCCCCGAAGGATGCAATTCGATGACAATTGACACAGATGAAAATAAATAGATCTATTGATAGCATAACAATTGAAACTCAAGTCAATAGCAATGAGACCAATGACCATAGCACTATTGGGTACTGTAATCGCAAATAGATAGAAATGTAAAAATGACCGAAATATGACTAGGATACATGGCCTTACCTTGACCAACAAACTGTTGGATACAGCAGGCCGAGCAGTATGTTGCAGGAGAACAGGTAGATGGCCACAGGTAGCACACTGACGAGTTTGCTCGAAGCGGTCACAGATAGCATGACAACGAGCAGATTAGCATAGATCTCAGTGCTTCTCGGGTAGAAGGTTCAGGAGTTGATTTGCAAAGCACAAAGATGTTCTCATGAGACATATCAAGTGGTTTATAAAGTATTAGAAACAGGGGTGTGTTTGTGAATGAATGACGTGTGTATGTCGTGGTATTATGTGGATTGCAGGGGGGCGGCCTGCCTGGAGACACGGGGTCTGAGGAGGCCATGTGAGCGATGGCCCCTGGGCGTGGGATACCTTTTGAAGCGTACATGCTGTTTGGCACCTTGGCAGTTTGCGCCCGTGACAGCACCCCATGCCAGCGCTCATCCCTGTGTGCGAACCGCCTTTGATAGAGGGGGGTGGGATGGATGGGCCGGTGGGCGTGCAGGCAAGTGTGTGGGAGCGAGGGGCCATCAGGCCCCTCTCATCCTTTACTTCTCAGTAGAAACTCGGTCCAAGTGCCTCCAGTAGTGGGTTCGCCCCTTGCCTTTATGTGATGTTAACTTTGGTTGACATTCGCGTAGATGGAACCACTGAGCAGGACACGGGGCATCCATTTTTGTACCCCCTTTCCACTCCATCTTGGTGACCAGGCCTCACTGCGCAGAGCACATGGCCCCCACCCTTGTTCCCACTCTGACTGGAAAACTCCAGAGGTATTTGCAACAGCTCATAAATGTAACACATCACTCTTCCTCTGAGATCACTGTCCTGCATGTGAACCAGCCTGAACTAAGCACATAGTTTGTTCATCTCCACAAACGTGTCCTTGCCCACGCACCCTCGCCAGTGGAAACTTACTGCCATTCTGACCCTGTGTCCCTGCAAGCTATTCTCTTCATGTGCCAGACCACTGACCACGCCATGATGCCCACCTAGCAGATCCCCAACTAACATTAGACCCCTACTGCAGTATATCGTTGCCTATCAATAACAAATGCCACATACCGGAGATTCTTGTGAGCACAGACCCACACTTCAAACAGTGTATTATAGTGGTCAAGACCCTTAACCTAAGACCTGTATAATCCAATGTTGATTGATAGTATAGATATATCTGTGACTTTTATAGAGACATAACCGACTGAAAGACTTTGAACAAGTGTTATTTAGTGCATGCATTATTGAGAATATATTATGTTAGCTTAGATAGTGACCACCCTGCTTCACAGCGACCTGACCTTCACCCATTCGGAGCACAGATGTCTGACGTCCATCCTTGAATGGAGACACTTGAACCATTTAAAAAAAATCAAAACAACCGTTGTTAAAATATATGTGGTGTTTTATTTTGTATCTTATTTTGATGACACAAAAATACAAGACTTTACACATTGTACAGGTCAGGTTGCAGCACAGCGAGAGAAAATCCCCTGTACTGACCGCTGTCACTTGGGAAAGTTTCTCTTATGGCACGAACGGCACAGGCGGGTATTACTCTTCGAACGCGGTGTCCAAGCCTCCCGTGAAGCCACCATTTAAAGGAACGATAGGCCACCAGCCTGTACCACCTGTGAAAAGGAATGAAACAATCTGTTTCTAAATGAACAAGATTAAGTTTAATAAACGTTTGTTGTCAATGACAATTCTTGTAACTAATGGCATTCTGCTTGGACAAATGCTATCTAGACACTGCACACTGTTGAACGACTTTCATGCGTTACAATGATATGTATATGTAACTTTGGATATAGTAGAAGACCATGAAATAGGAGTGGCATGACAAGCAGAGTATACTTACTCGTTACTCGGATTACGAGGACGAACAGTTGCGCGAAGTTCGTGCATAAGCACCATCATTATCCTCAACACTGCCCTGAAGTCTGGCAGCTCGGTGATGCATTGCGGTCGTTGCTCGCCTTCCGAAATGTAGGCCATGCGTCCCGAGTTTTCACAGCAGCAGCAGTTCTCGTCCTCGGTTGGCATTAGCTCGCACCAACTGCATGTGCACCAGGTGGAAACACCTGGTCCATGCGACTAGGTCCAAGCTCTTCAGCTGTTGAATCGTCCTCCCAACTGCCGTCCGAAGACCCATCGTTTTCTCGTGTTTCCCTTTCCAGTAGTTCCTCCTCGGTATACTCGGGCTCGTACATGTAGGGCATTATTGTAGCCATTGTGTGTTAAACAAACTATAATAATTTATAGTGGTGGTACTGGTATCTGTTCACACGGGCTACAAGCAACGAAGGTAGCTGAGCTGACCAGAGCACAGAAACGAGTCACAGAAGACTCAAAGTAACAGAGAGAGGAATGGAATCGAAAATCTGCTGCTGTGTGTTGTGAAACGGTCTGTTTAAACTTATTGAGGAAAGAGGCGTCCTGCCATTTCCATGGCGACACGTCATTAGCTGAAGCGCAGCGAATGTTGACACGAGAGGTGCTTTGACGTTGTGAAATGGGCGGTACGCGTCTGCTGATGACAGGCTCAGGGGCGGGGGATACGATTTAGTGCCGCAAAAGCAGGTCAGCCAGGGCGATGGGGCAACTGATAGGATTATCACAAAATGGCAGCGCCCTGATGCCTGTTTTCGCGTGCGTTTAATGGACGAAAACTCGGGTAAGGTCCATAGGAAATTTAGCGACTTAGGCTTAAAAACACATGGCCGACCCGTAGGGACAATAAAACATTTTGACCGAACCATTCCTTTAAGAACAAGGTTCAAATCCCAACCGGGCAGCAGAAAAGGTGACGGAGCGAACACATTAGTGAGCCCTTTCAAAAACTGAGAAATTAAAGGAATCTTAAAATAGGAACATTCTTCAGACGAGCGCTTGAATATGGACAGCGCCACCAGGTAACCTTTAATGGTCCCCACTTGCAAGCCCCTGTGGAGCAAGGAAAGCAAAAAAAGACAGAACCATGGGAATGTCACACTCAAAAGGATCCACATTCTTAACTCTGCACCAGTCGCAGAACTTTCTCCAACGGCAACGGTACAGAGACTTTGTTACCGGCAGCCTGGCCCGAGAGCAACACCTCCATCACGTCTTCAGGGAGGTCCCAATCCTTATACCTAACCTTTCAGAAGCTAAGCGTGAAGGTTGAGGGATCTGACCTCTGGATGGAGAACCTGACCCCCCCCCTCCCGTGAGAGCAGATCGTCTTGGTAGGGAAGACGACGTGGAGGGCAGATGGACAAGTCGAGAAGGTCCGGGTACCACGTTCTCCAGGCCCACGCCGGAGCAATGAGGATCATACGGGAACCGAACCTCTGTAACCTCCGCAGTACTTGCGGGATGACGGGGACTGGAGGAAACGCGTACAGCAGTGGGAATGACCACTCCACCACGAACGGAATGACGAAATGGGCTCCCTTTTTGTAAAGAATACTTGTTTATATATCTAAGAAATGTGATAAGATGCTTATTCTGTAACATCAGTGTTTCCATTTGACTGTAAAGTTAGCATTTTGTAATTAGGACTAGGTTAAAGTGGAGTCTTTATATATCTTATGTTTTCTTTACTTTAGTTCTACTAAAGACTCTAAGCTAAAATACTCAATAGCTAATTGCAGAACATGTCATTGCAGGATAGCAAAAAGTGGACCTAACTCTCATTAGGCAATGGTTTCTATAAAGAAACATGTTTCGTAAGATGTAAAATGTGTAAGAAGTTGGATTTGCAAGCACTAATCTGTTGACTTGACTCTACAGCAGTTAATCTGCACTGAGGACATGGTAAAGGTTAAATCGTCACATTTTGTATTTTTTTCTAACTTTTTTGACCTAATTAAAGGACACAGGTTAACATTCCAATGTTTAAATATGGAAAATGTAAGGATGCCATGCAGACAATGTTTTCCAGCAGAATGGCAGCATCCCCGCGAATTGGATTGAACTGCGAGGGGGCAGGGCTTAATACTGTGAGGGGGCAGAGCTTAATACCTCGAGGCTGCCATAAAAATGGCAGCCACGTTTGTTTGTAACAATACGGCCGCAAGGAGATTTTATCTCCAGGTATAAAGGTAAGTGCTTACAAATGGAGCCTGTGATCTTTTAGCAGAATATTTGTTATTGGGTAGCTCTACAAACATTTGCTATTAAGGGGGAGCTGTGCTTTTTCTTAGGTAAAATGTATGTAGATATATCACTGCATTGGTAAAATATGCAGGTGACAAATGGGAGCCACGGGTTCTCTGCTAAGTGGATGTTGTCATGTCCAATCTTTACACAAATGACAGCACTTTTGCTGTTTAGTTGGGGAGAACTACTATCTATGAATCGTGCAATTCTTGCACATTAATCGCGCACAATACGGATTGTACTAAGAATGATAGGATTAAGAGGTTTCAAAGGTAAAAACATTTTGTTTGTATTTCACACGGTGCTCTAATAATTGAATCAATATTCATGGATTGCTTAGACTCTGGCTGAATGTGTTTGTGTGCAAGTGCAATGTATGTTGAGATGCTGGGGGGAGGGGGTGTCGGGTATGATATGATATGATATGGCATTTGTAACGCGCCTATACACAAGTGTTTCAAGTCTGCCTCCACATTTACTTATGGCATTTGCAAATTAGCTATATATTGTTGAAATGAAATCTCTGTCCCACAGGACATGCATGTGACGAATTTGGTCCTGGAAACATGCGCTCACCTCACTGTTTGGTGTTCCGACTCCTGAGGTGAGTGCATATGTTCTCTGCATTTAAATTTGAGAGACGACTTTTGTTTGAACTGTGGTCAAAGCGTGTGACCCAGCGATATACTCTAGCAACTGGTCCCAAGCTTGACCACACAAATGTCTTCTGCCACCCAGAACAAGTAGATTAATCAAAGCTCTCCCCCCTTTTCCTTCCTAGTTACTACCCAACACGGTGAAAGGCATCTTCAACCAAGTAGGATTGATATTGAAATTGTACTCCTTTTTGCTGGCACTCCGTGAACATATAGGCTAGTTGTCAACACCCACAGGTCATTTAGAATGAGTCACTTTTAAACAATGAATACCTTTACTTACACATTGTTATTTACATTCACAGAAACAGATACCCTTTACCTGAAGAAGGGCATTATTGCCAGAAACACCTGATATTAAATAGGAGAAGACACGCTGGGCTAAACCATCTTGTCTAAGCACAATAATCTTCTCAATAGGGATACCTGTCCCTACAACTTTGTTAATTTTGAATGTTTCAATCAAATGGGTTAAATGTGATTACATTCCACAATTTGAACTTATTGCGTCATCGCTTATAACTATGCATGCAATTAAATATTATTTTGGGTCAAGATTCACCATTACTGAAATATTATGCTCCGCAACAATTCTTTATGATTAAAAAAGGGTACAATGTTTAATGTCCTCCGATTGTGATTAAACTCAAACAGGCAATTTCTTTGACAAAGAGTGACTAGGTCCTGTCCCCCGAAAATTCGAGGACCCCCCCTTTTGTACGATATCTTTGACCTGGAGCACCTAAACCACCCTTAACTATCTTTAAGTATTTTTTCCACAATCTCTTGAAATCCAATAACCTAAGGTGTGCACCTCTACACACACTTTGCTGTCTCCCTAGCTAGTCCTCGGGGATCTGTCATCCAGGTGGCTAGGACACAGCCATTGGTATTGCATCCAGTTCCTGGGGGTGGACCAGTGAGGGAGGATCACCTGGATGGTGGGTCCAAGGGGAGTGGGACACCGACGGGTGAGACGCAAAATCCCGTCTTCCTTCAACACATTTTGCCCATCCTACCATGTAGGAAATTCAAAACCACTGCCCCCTCCCTTTTCTGACACAAACACTTTCACTCTATATACCAGAGAACGGACTAACACCAGAGCTGTATACCTGACATGTCCCAAAACACAAGGGTCAGGCAAAGTCAGGCAGTTGATTAGAATCACACACACCTGACACCCCTTTCCCTTCCTCACAGGGATAAAAGGTGGAGCAAGAGTGCACAGTCTGAGCAAGGCGAGGACGGCAGACAGCACGATGAGACAGCTAAACCGGCACAGCAGTTCAAGAGAAGGAGAAAGGCATCAGGAATCGAAAGGATGGCGAGAGAAGCGACCTTGCACTTTTCATCCCAAGCCTGCAGACCCTTCGTGGAGGAGAACATAAGACTGCGAACAATAGCTCAAGTGTCATGCAGCAGATGTCAACGGTACACAGGGCAAGTCTATGCCGATAAGCAGGAGCAAGGGAAGCTCCTGCGACCGTGGTACCAGACTCGACTCTAGTGAAGCTGAAAGCCAAGCGGTTCATCATAGCCGGTTAGTCGAGGAGAGAAACAATAAGAACTGGGCTGTTTTGAATTAGAAGCGCAAGGTGGCAAGTTTGAACCAAGGTTAATGAACTGTGTAACAAACTGTAAAGAGTGTTAAGGGGTGACCAGCTGAGGAGAGAAAACCAGCACCACGTAAGTGCTAACTCAAGAGACTCGGGTCGATCCCCATCAGAGAGCAACTACGGGTACCAAAAGGCTGTAGGAGAGTCGCTGAAAGAGGTCAAAGTAGTCATACAGGAGGTCTAGTAAAATCCCTGTACAATCGAAAGACTTTGATCTACACCAGTGTGAAAGCAAGGAAAGTGAATCCCGCAAATACAAGCGAATGTGAAGATGGTAAGAGTCCGAGCCAGACAGAGGTAGACCCAGGGGTGAAGCCATCACCCAAAAACTGCCAGTCAAGAGGGATGCAAGCTTGACAGAGGGAAATCCAGGGGTGAAGCCCTCACCCAAATATTGGCAATCAAGAGTGGTTCGAGCCCAACCGAGGAAAATCCAGGGGGTGAAGCTTTTGCCCGAAAGTTCATTGAAAAGGGTCAGCGCCCAGAAGAGCGGGACCCAGGGGTGAACCTATCACCCGGTGAACATTGAAAACAAACTTTCATTGTTAAAGGAACTTTATTTTGGAACCAGAGAGGCCCTCAAAAGCAAGAGAACATAGCTATCCTGGGTCTTGATATCATTAAGGAACTTACAAAGGATTTGCGCCCAAAAGAGGGGAATCGCAGGGTGAAAGTTGTCACCAAAAGCCCAAGGAAAAGAGACCGTTTATTTGTTTTGTTATTTAAATACGTCAGGTCCTCAAAGGCAAGAGACTTTCAAGGAAACGGGACTTGGCCATCGACGATCTTGAAAGCTGCCATTAGAACTGTCGTCTCGTGCTGGAGAAAACTGAGACTGTACTGTGCTCCAAGATCCCACTTCACCCTGTGCACAAAACGTGGGAAAGGGAGACCCAGGTTACCGAATCCTGACACCTTATTTGAGAAAATGTCTATCTTTTCTTGAGAACTATCCCACGCCCCTTTTTGTATTAGCTGTAAGGTTTGGCAATAGGTTCCTTAGTATAGGCTGTTTTATTTGACGCAACGCCACTAGGATTGCCTTATTTTTCATTTGATGGTTGATGCTTGCTCCCATCTTAGATTTAGGTTTAGATTAGGCGCTTTTCTAATCTTCATACAATATTCATTGTTCAATACATATCCTTGAACTGTGATTACTTGTGTCTTTTTTACTTGTTGCCACCATGAGTTCTTCACAGACTACTCAAATTTTCAGGGCTAAAATGAATTTGCCATTCATGATTACTAATGATCGGCACCCCTCTGCTACAAGCTATTTCATACATACGATCCGCAGTAAAGTTAACCCACGTGCCCCTAGTAATGGAATTTAAAATAGACAGTTCTGCAGACCCCCTTGCTAAGGTTAGCACTCTGCATATTTCTAGGATTTCCACTATTTAATGCTTCAATCATACACTGCCAGTTTGCAGTAAAGCCCATTTGTCTTCTCCTCTTTAGCCAATTTCTATATTGATTTTTCAAGCGTCTCCACCCCCTGTGGAACATATATACAGAGTTGGGTTTATTTTTTAAATCTTGCAACTCTTTGTGTAGTAAACGTTTAGCTTTATGGATTTCAATATCAAAAGAGTGTACAACTTCCTTTGTCAGTTGTTGTTATAGGTTTTTCCCTGACCCTACTATACTACGAGCAAATATGGCCAACCATGCTTCGTCAGTTGATGAATAGATTAGAACAGAGTGGACAAAATCAAACTTCACCTGCAAGCTAGAACAGGTTTTGTCTATGTTATGTTCCGAGCAGGCCAGTGTGTTTCCCGCCTGATTCGGAATCAAGGCACATGGGACTCCAGACGCCTTTTCCAGTCGTACTGTATACTGTGTGATCACTGGAGGCCCTTTTGCAGATTTTTAAGTTGCTCACTCTTTTTATCAGGGACATGTTTCCACAGAGATAGTCCAGGGTTGCTCTCTTTTGTCCCCGAAACCAAGTGGGCTTACACGTAATATCTCTGTTTGTTTCTTTTTATCAGGGACATGTTTCCACAGAGATAGTCCAGGGTCACTCTCTTTTGTCCCCGAAACCAAGTGGGCTTACACGTAATATCTCTGTTTGTTCTTCAATTCAGAACTTCCAGTTTCCAGTCCCTTAAAACCCCTAACCACCTACAGCCTCTCGGGTTTGCTTAGTTTAGTACCATTTTTCTATCAGATTTGATGTTTGAATATTTACCAGCAGAGCAATGGTCTCCACATCTAGCGTTTAAGTCACCTCCCAAAAGATCTTCTAGGGTCTTCTGCCCAATTCGTTATAATGGTATCTATATAGGCAAAAATGTCCCCAGTACCTGAGCCAGCCGCAGGGGTCATATATGTTCATCACTAACAGACGGTTCAGCTTGGTGTAGGCTTTTCCCACATTATATCAACTGCCAATACATTGCTGTCAAAAGCAATAGGGGTTAACAGGGTAGATTTTAGTTCTTGTTTTTCCCCTATGATTAAGCCGCCGAACGGTCACCCTTTGGGTCCCTTTTTTGTCAGAGACTGGTGTATCACGAATCCATCAACATGAACATTGGCTGTTAGCCACGTTTCCTGTAGCATAAACACAGTTTGGACAAGTAGATAACCTAAAGAAGGACCTTTCTTGAGAAAGTGGGAATGGCCTCTTGTGTTCCATGAGGCCAGGGCACTATTCACTTTTTCAAACCTTCAGAGCCTGGCAACATACTTTTCAACCATCGCCACCCTATCGCATTATTGAAAACAGTGGGGGCAGTTTAAATTTTAGATTTAACAGATGGCGCAGTGTTTTGCAAAATGGTTTTACAGTGGTCACACCATGTCCCAACCTCAACAGTTTGGAACACCTTATATAGTTCGTGACCCAAAAGTTCAAGCGATTCAGACTGAGTTCTAATAAGGGAGGCAGTCATAGGTAGACAGCAATGCACATGTGCCATTCCCTCTGAAGCTGACTTCACAGGTTCTATAAACTCAAAATCACAAGAATTTAAAATTCGCAATGAAGGAATTTTGTCAAAGTTTCTCAAAGGTTACGATCTATTAACATGCCCTTTGTTACTGATTGTTAATATACACATATCCAGTACAAGGGCAGAAACAGGGTCATATTGTAGATGTACTTCATTGCGCTCCTAGTGATCTATGTTAGTAACTACCGTAGTTATCACCGGGACCCCTTGGGGCATATTTTGCCTCATTTGGTTTTGCTCACCTACTTTGTCATGTGGAACATTCAGACTAGCGATGAAACATCCAAATCAGTCACCCTTGCTTCATTGTCCTTCATAAACCAGCTAGTCAGCATCCCACCATGTTGTTGTTGTCATTTCCTTTTACGTATTGTCTTTTTCCAAATGTTGCTGTTCTTTAGTTTCTGGTTTTTAACTGTAGCAATCGTTGAGTTCAACTGTCGAATAGAATTGTCACTGGGGGCTAGTTGGGATAAAGCTTTAGCAGCCGCAACTCTTGTTTTATTTTGCATTCTTTCGACTTTGTTTATGGGTTAAATAGTTAAGTGGGGGGTTATAATGGTCCTGCTGCTTGGTCTCTTAGATCATTCGGATCTTGGGACTGGATAATAGTAGGTGTAATGTCACAAGGCTGTGCAGGTTGCTCACATGTGCTACTTCCCTCTCTGGCACGCACACTGCTGCGCTTAAGAGAAGATTGTAATTCCTGCATGTGCATACTTTGTTTATGGACGTCTTCATGGATACGGCCTCACAGCTTTAACACATTTTTTATTGCAAAATGCAACACATAGCTTTAGGCTACAGCACCCGAATGAGTTGACTGGTCTCTATAGGTCAAACTGGTTTTATTAACCAAATGGTCCCCACCGGCTTAGTGGTGTGTGTACTCGAAGTTGGTCACTAGATCACCATTTTGGGGGGACGGAAGAGAGGAAAACAACTTGGGAGACACCGTCAAATGCTATGTTACTGCGTCTTCAGACGGTATGTTTTGGGTTGTAGGTCCCTCACCCTCCTTTGCAGTCAGAGGGCCTGATGAGATCGGACCAGTTTCACTTTGTGTGTGTGTATCGTGTTGCATAGCGAGTAACATAGTTTCAACACAGAATTATCATTGATATCTCTGAAGGAGGTGTTTAAATCAGTATTTGACTCCACCACTGGTATCTGTGCCCCGACTGAGGTATTCGATTTGTTGCCCGAAGAGCTTACAGCCCTGGTTACCCTCCAAGGGTTGTTTTTGTTAGGTTTGAAGAAGTTAGTTATTTGGCCTGCCACAACTGCAGTCACTTGAGGGAGAGCGCATTGGTTTTCGACCTCTGAGTTGCTTTCACCTTCTCGTGGGCTTGTTTCGTGTATCTCACACGGCTCTTTTGCCGGCTCTTTTGTATCCATTAGACTTCCTGCACCGCTTCCCCTTACGAAGGTTATCATTTGAAGGTTATATTTTCTGGTTTTACAAGGGACATTTCCCGGCATTTTGAAATGAAGAGCGAGACAACTCTCCCTCAAAGATTATAGGTGGAATAGTTAAATCTATCAGTACCTGCTTAGACATATTGCCTCGCTCTCACATCAGGCGCAGACACTCTGTAGACAGCTGCTTCAATGCCACTGGCCGCAAATGAGTCGGCCTTAATAATCCGTTCACAGTAGCGCACAAGAAGCACGAAAAAAACACACTCCTTGCCACACGCCGCGACGCCCCACGTCCGGCTATGGCTTTTATGCAGCAGCCCTCTGCAACAGCATAAAAAGGGAGAACAGCCTCTGGTACACGAAAAATATACTCCTTGCCACACTCTGTCTGCGATGCTCCACATCCGGCTATGGCTTTTAGGCAGTAGCTCTCGGCAACAATGTAGAAAGGGAGAACAGACTCTCCGGCAGCCTCTGGTACACGAAAAACACACTCCTCGCCCCACTCCGCCTGCTTTAGTCATATTGACAGTTTGCCCGACTCCAGCAGGAGTTTGAAATGCGGAAAGGGGGGTCTGAATAAGAAAACAATACTGATTTTCCATACTAACGCTATAGAAAGTCAAGATTCTACTCTTTCCTTTACTTCTCGAGCAGCATTTAGAACATTTATAATAATAATACAAACTTCTAAAAAAAACTACATTTCCTTGTAAATTACAGTCGTTTGTAGTTTACTATGATTGGCTGAAACCTTTCTCACATGTCATTCCGGGCCAATCCTCTCCTTCCCAGTCCATAACCTTGTCTGCTTTCCTCATTTCCTCCTCTTTATTTTGGTGCACTTGTTTAACTGTAACGTATGCGCCCCAACCGGTCAACGATGTAATATGTATTACCTGCATGTCCCTCATCCATGTCCCAGTACTTACCTCTGAAACCCCCCCTTTTATCCAGGAACACTGCTTCACTTTCTCTTCTTCAGAAGTATACTACCTCCAACGTACCCATGAGCCCCAGTTTATAATTGTCAGCCCATTGGCCAGGATTATAACAGGTGCGGGACACCCGGGATCTACTTTGGTTGCTGGGCCCCTAGAGGATACCTTGGCGGGGCATCAGTATTTCCTATGGGGCATGCTCCTGGTCTCCCCTGTGGGGCTGGGTGGGCTGGTTGATTGTACATTTGTATAGCTCACCGAACCCGGGGGCATCTGGGTCAGGCCTCCTTGGCGGCCTTCAAGAAAGAACTGAAGACGTTGCTGTTTTCATAATCAGCTTCTTTGGCGGCTCTTGAGCTCATTGCTCATCTGGCTACCTTGTCTTCTTGAACTTGTGTTTCTTGTTTTGTTTCTGTCTTTGTCTGCGCTCCCACGCCCAAGGGTCCAAGGCTGCGCAGTACAAATATTCTAAACTAAACTTACATGGGGGCAGTGGTTGCCCTAGGTTGGAAGAGTGTCACAGTCATGGGTAATACATTAGTTACAGGTAATGGTTACAATGGTTCAGAGCTTGAGCGATACGTACAAGTTATATCGAGCTAGATATCTAACAGGTAGGGTTACAATGGTTCAGAGAATATGTGATACGTACAATTTATAGAAAGCTAGAAATCTAACAAGGTGGAGTTAGCGGTGTCGAGAATTGTAGGGTTTGGTGTCTTCAGCTAAATGTGTGGGTCTTGTGAGAATAACCAAGTTTTGAGGCCTTTGCAGAAAGACCAGAAGGATTTTTCAGATTTTAGGACTAGAGGGAGTGCATTCCAGAGTTTGGCCGCGATCTCCGGGAAGCTGCTTCCTCCTGCTTTCTGGCGCCTGTATCTAGAGATGTCAAGTAAATGCGAGTAGGCAGTTCGGGTTGGTCTGGACTGGAGGATTGCGCCTTGGAGATTTTTCTGGACAGGTAGGTGGGGGCAGCCTTAAAGATACATTTGTGGGTCAATGTTAGCGTTTTAAACCTGATGCGTTCTTGGGGCAGTGGATGTTTCGTCTGGCTGTGGAAAGGAGGATTTTTTTAGAGATGTTTAGAGTTGCTCTTGCAGTTTTATTTTGAATGACCTGGAGTTATTTTATGTTGCGGACATTGGTACCTGGAAAGAGGGAGTTGCAGTAGTCGATCCTGGATAGTATGAGGGCTCTAGTGAGTGTGATGCATCTGTCCGTGGATAGGAATGTCCTACAGGCATTAATCATTTTCGCAGTGTCTGCTGCTGCTGATGTGATAGCGTTGATCGGTCTAGTTAGCAGTATTGTGGAGTCTAGATATACACCCAAGGTCTTTACCTCTTTGGCAACGGTGATTGAATTCCGGTCGATGGAAAAGGTTTTGTATGAGTCATTGAGTGTGTTTAACCAATGAAGTGTACCGGAGTAGTTCGGTTTTCTGATCATTTAGGCATATTCCGTGTTGTGCCATCCAGGCCTGGATGGTTGGTATGGTTTGTTTAGCGCATTGGAATCTGTGTCGTAGTTGCCGGAGATGTGCAAGAGGATTTGGGTATCATCCGCGTAGTTAGTGTAAGTGACACCCTGGACATCAAGGAGATCAGATAGGGGTTTGGTGAAGGTATTATACAGTGTCGGTGAGACACATGAGCCTTGAGGCACTCCACCGATGACTGGTGCAGGGGGGCTTTGCCCCTACGATGGCAAACACTCTCATTGTGCAGTTAGTCAGGAAGGACTCTATCCAGGCTTTGGCCGATAAACGGGCAGGTGAGGAGAGATGTTGGCAGAGAATTTTGTGATTGACCGAGTCAAAGGCTGCAGAGAGATTAAGTAGTAGGAGGGTGGCCATGTTGCCATTGTCTTTGATTTCGTCCATTTGGATTTTTAGGTCCAAGAGGGCGGATTCCGTACTGTGACCTGGCCAGAAGCCTGATTGGCGGAAGCCGGGGAGCTTTTGGGTTTCCAGATAGTTTTGGATTTGCAGATAGGCTGCTCTGTCGAGTATTTTGAGGAGAAAGGGCACAGTCGTGATGGGGCAGTAGTTGGTGGGAATGTTGGCGTCTAGTGTGGGCTTCTTGAGGAGTGGGAGTACCCAGGCTTCTTTTAGATTAGCTGGGACATTGCCAGTTGAGAAAGAGTTATTGATTAGCATTGTGATGAACTGAGCTAGTTCTTCAGCACAATCGTTTATGAAGGTAGCGGGACAGATATCACCTTTGCATTTTGAGGGTTTCAGTCCTATATAATCGGTGTGAACTCAAACCTGGGAGTGGAGGGAGGGGCCGCTGGTCTACGGTCTGGTCGGTTATCGGAAGTTTCATTTTCTTTGCTGTGATTTTGATCTAGAGTAGGGAGATTTTATCAAGGAGAGCATTTTGGATGTCCTTGCACCAGCGTGTTTGGTGGATTTATCAGGTGGGAGAGCTGGTGTTTCAAGCTTGCGCAAGATGGCGAAGGGATCTTTTGTGCCTGAGCTTGCTTCTTCAATTCTCCTGTTGTAGGTGGTGCTTTTGGTTTGCAGAATATCTAGTTTGTACTTTTTGGAGAGGGCTGTGAAATGCTGTTTGTTTTCGTCTGAAGGTGTTTTCCAGGTTGTTTCATAGGGTTTTGAGAATGGGGGTGAACCAGGAATTAAGGTGGGCAGTTGGTTTAGGTTTGCGGATGCTCAGCGGTGCTACTTTGTAGATGGCTTAATGGAGGGTTTGATTGTATAGTTCGACCATGGCGGTGGGGTCTGTGTTTGCGTATAGGTGAGCTGATAGAGGTAGCAGCAGGGGGAGTAGATTGGCTGGAGATATGTTCCATGAGTTTCTCGGGAGGGTGGCCGGTGCTGGTTGGGATAAGACCTCGGAATGAGCTATCTCAGTGATATTGAAGGTGATAACATTGTGGTCTGACCAGGTGCAAGGGGCGTTGGTTAGGATGTTGGTGTTGCAATTGAGGTATCCAGTCTAGTGTGCAACTCTTATCGAGGGCGGGGCTTCAGATCTGGTGGGAGAATTCTAGGGATTCAATGGTATTGGCTAGGGCGTGTGCATGGGGGCTAGATGGGTCGTTTAGACCTAAATTAGTATCTCCCAAGAGCATGATTTCTGAGGAGGGCTTTTTGTTAGTGGAGAGGAGTTGCGTAATGTCTTCCTCAAGGGAGAGCTGTGGGCCTAGGGGTCTGTAAATTAGATGGATTATTAGGGTAGCTGTAACGGATAAGGCGATTTTGACCGAGAGCAGTTCGCCTGAGCTAGCAGTTTGGTTTGGGATTTCTCTAATGAGTAATAGATTTTTAGCAGTGAAGGCTACTCCGCCGCTTTTGGAAACCTGTCTATCTTTCCTGAGGATGGTGTAACTGTCCGGGATGACTACGGAAAGGGAGAGGCCAGAAGCTGAGTGCAGCCATGTTTCTGTGATTGCTAAGAAGTCCAGTTCGTTGGTGGTGATGAGGTCGGAAATGTCAAGGGCGAGGAGGCATCTGCATTGATGGCAAATATAAGCTACTGTGTGTTTCTCTTTGATGTTTCATTGTGCACTGCCTGCCTGTACCACGGGGAAATGTGTGGAGAAGCATCATCACCTGGATTCCTCGTCTTCTGACTCCCTTGAGCCTTGGCGGCGGCATGCAGCTAAGAGGACATTGCCTGAACGTTTGTCGTTGTCCCAGAAGGACATTTAAGAATTGCTATGGCTGGCTGCTCGCTAAACATAGGAGCGGGGTCTGAGAGGATATCAAGTGTGTGCATGCACTAGGCCAGGCAAGGCGGGGCCCTGGATCTGTGTGAACCAAACATGCCAGTGGAAATAAAGCCCCCTGTGAGAAGTGCCCCGGTCCACCAGCCAAAAAAGAGTATTCTGCTGCCTGTCAGTCCTGCACTTGTATTGAAGGGACTGGAGGAAACAACTGAATGTTAGGAGGATAGTATGCCAGGTATGAGTGGATATCTAGTGTGTGCATGCATGAGGCATGTCCAGGCTGGGCTTGAGCCTGTGTGAACCAACCATGCCTGCAGAAATAAGAGCCCATATGGGAAGGGCCCTGGTGCACCACGCTCCTACGAGCCCAAAAGGGGGGGGGTGTTGTTGGTTTGTTTTGGTGGTTCTATATTCATAGATCGGCCAAAAAAAACTCATCGAATTTTTACAAAAAATAAAAAACCCTTGCCTATTTTTTAGTCCCTATACTCCACACCGCCTACCCCTTAAATGCCCTTACCCACTGTAGTGATACACAAAATTGCAAATTTGCCAATCAGGGCTTTAGATGACAGCATTAGCCGCTGAAAGCCAATAGTTTATTCAAAGTATGTGCCAACAATGCTGACAGTAGTCTGTTGTAGCACTTCCATTACGCAGTAGTGAGCTACAAGGAATATGCAGGCCTAGTAGGGGTGGTAGGTCACATTATGCATTGTAGATAGATAGGCAGGGCGAAGGCCCCAGCTCTGTAGCTAATAGACATTATTGGAGTGTTTGGAACATTATGGCACCTATATAGCGCTTAGATAGCCAGTCTTAAGCGCTATGAACACTAAGCTATGAGTGCATGCCTTTTAGAGCTTGCTCACATAGGCTTAATTCATCTTGACTTTCTAACTGTAGCCCTGCATGGTTTTGTAAATTAATCTTCTTTTCTCTGGGAAGGCACTGATAAGACATTCCTGAGCTTTCGCGCAGATGTGCTCCAAGTAGGCAGGGGCACAGGAAATGAGCACAGTGGAAATTCACAGAGTTGGGTTTTTCCATGAGCAAGCCTATATTTTTTTTATATATAAAAATGCATGCCCACATGACTCAGGTGGGAGATCGATCTGTGGACTTGGTTCAAGCAAAATCGAGTGTCCGGAACCTGTTGCTCTGTCGGCACCCTGCATCGCTGTCCTCTGAGCGGGGATTGTTACAGTTAGCTTATGAGGGCCAGGGTCTCCCAGTGCTGATTGAAGGGGCGTAAGACTGTGTTTCGCTATGTTTCTCTAAGTTCTATGTTTCTCTATATTTTGCATTTCTCTAAGTTTTGTGTTTTGTAATCTTCTCTAACTTGAATCCCAAAATGTTGCTGAAATTCACTGTTTAGAATTGAAGGTGTCATTTGTCACTAGCATGAGTTCACTGCTCGGCACAATAGAACCTGTATTTTGGGCTGAATTGAGTAATTTTTGCTCTCAAGGGCTGGTCCCGAGGAAGATTTTCCCAATATCAAGACACCCACCCACCCCCTATATTTTTCAATTAGTTTTTCGGCCAAAAACTTTCAGCGAAAAAAAGCCTGGCGATATAATAACATCTTACCGTTTTGGTTCCATACGGTACTCATGATAAATAGAACAAGAGAGACTAGGGGCAGCCTGCATAAACAGTGTCCTCACACCTGTGCTTAAAAGGACCTGACACCTTGCCCAATACAAAAGCAAAAGTTGGAGGGAATCCAATAGAGCCAAGAGGGTGCCATTCCTCTCTGTCATTGAGGCAGTGTACATTGCTCTGTAAAGTATAGAGACAATTTTGCTCTCTTCTTGCCAGTTGTATTTCTCTGATGTTTTTGTCCCCTGTCTGAATCTTGTCAGGGATCCACCATTGTAGATCATCCAGACTGTGTTCTTTTTCCAAACAGTGCTCTACTAACAGGGCTGTGATGTCTTTCTTAGTCCTGATTTTAGAGCGTTTTTTGATAATTCTGGTTTTAGCCTGTCTGCTAGTTTTCCCCACATACTGCTTGTTACAGGGCATTGGATCACATATATGACATGCATGCTTTTACAAGTGCTGTGGAAATTCAACAACCAGTCCTTCCCATTGACCTCAAAGGAAGTTCTTTTGACCGCAACTTCCACAGGGTAAAGGGTCCTGTTATCTTAGGTAACTCAAAATATGTTCTTAAGTTGCAGGTGGGTTTACTGGCCAATCTGTCAGATTTAACCAAATGTTGTTTAATGTTGCGCTCCCATTTAACCCCTTGGGTGCCAAGGACGAGGTATCTCGTCTTTAGCAGTACGTTTGCAGTGCTAAGGACGAGATACCTCGTCCTTTCTGGCACTTCTGTTTGTGTGATCGCTGCATAGCAGCAATCACACAAATCTGTAGTCCAACCCCCGGGCTGTGTAAGGAGGAGGTTCCTCCTCCCGGCCCAGTGTTTGGATTTCTATTCAGTACATGTCAGCGTGCGTAATGCACGCTGACGTGACATTGAATGTAAATTTCACCTGGGGCTGCGGCGGTGAAATGGAAGGTGAGTTCCTCCTTTCATCTCCTGCATTTCTCTGCCGTTTTGATAGAGGGAGGTGTCATTGGAAAGGGGAGACCCTCACCTTTCCAATTACACCTTCCTTGAAGCATTGCTGGGCGCGGATCGCTCGTTTCGCACCCAGCAATGCCACTAGACCACCAGGGATCTGTTTTTGAAGTGGAGGTTGGAGGGGCCACCTTCTATGTAAGCAGCCCTCTCCCCCTCTGGCCCCTAAAGCATGGGGGAGAATGTTCTGCCCACCCTGGGTCAGATCAAGCCCATCTCTCAAGGCAATTAAGACTCCCCCTTTCTTGCTCGCTTGTGTAGCCTGTACCACCCAAGAGTATCCCCTGAATCTTATTCTACGGGTATCCCTGGTGTGCACGTGGGTCTCTTGCAATGCTACTACGTGGGGGTGTTCCCGCTTTAGTGAAAGCACCTTCAGAGCTTCTGAGCTAGCCATATGGACCGATTGTGTGAGATCTACTTAACCCCATTGGAACCCCTGAGCCCCTCGCCGTACGTTTTGTGATGTGTGCACTTAAATCGTGGGCTACTGAATGGTGCCTCTAGACCTGTATCTTGGATCTTCCCCACCCCGCCCCATTCCCTCCCACCCCCAGACCCCCCTTCCAAGTGAATCCGGCTGGCACCAACCCCCCTCGTGACTCAACTACAAGAGCCGAACTCAATAACAAACCTAGAAACTCCCCTTGCGGAATTTGCGGGAAAACCCCTTCCCATTCCATGATGTCGGATCCCAACCTCTGACCCATTGCCTCCCGCCCTTGTGTAAGTGCTAGAGTCTGATAGCCATATACGCACGCTGAGTAACTCTACTATATGCCCTCCCCAGGGTTGACATAGAAGTATGGTTTGTGGTCCTTAATTTTCTTGTAGGTCGCTCTTCCTAGGTTGGTCTCCCTGCTCCGAAACCTGGTCCCGTGACTGGGATCTGCGCTGGGCTCGTTTTCGCTCCCTCCTTGAATTCTTTTGGCTTGCTTCTGACCATTCCTATGGCTTCCGGGAGACCGCTCGCCCAGCCGGGGACGCTTGAGGCGGTGGCGTGTCGTCCTCAAGGCCCAGTAGAGCTATTCCCTGATCACAGGTCCTAATTTTATGGTTCTTCCCCTGCCACTGAAAGCTGAGGGTGAATGGGTGGAGCCACCTGTAACGCACTTGTTTTCCTCTTAGATGGGCCAGGATCGGGGCCATGCGCCGTCTTCTGTTCAAGGCTATTTGGGATAAATCTTGATACAGCTAAATTTCCGTACCATTATGGGTTATCTGACCCGCCTTCCTGGCTGTTTGCAGGTCCTCTCTTTCTGTGTGTAGCTATGAAACACCACCAAAACATCCCATCGTCTCACTCCCGGTTCCAGGCGCTTCGGCCCGGCCCTGTGGATCCTGTCAAACTTAATGTCGTCGATCTGGTCAGCTTCCATGAGGTCTCTGAAAATTGATTTCATTGTTTCGGCCAGATCGATGATCCTGGACTGCTTCTGGCAGGGATTTAACCCATATATTGGACCTTCTGGACTTGTTCTCCAAGTCCTTAGCCCTCAATTCGAGGTTGTGAGTTGCTGCAGCTAGGGTTTCCAATAGGGAGTGTGTTTTTCCATGCGTCTTCCATCAGCTCCTGTATGGCCCTCTCATTTGTGTCCACCCTCTCTTCCATTTTGTTGAGGTCCCTTTTTATGTCTTGTAGGCCCTTGGCCAAGTCTTCACTTAGCGCATCCGTCTGTTTCTGTCCTGGTTCCGTGATTTTCTCTACGATTTCCCCAAGGAGGGTCCTGAGCAGTGATTGGGTAACAGGCTGGTCTTGAGGTTCTTGGGTGGTGACCAGAGCAGACTGCTTGGACCCGTCGCTGGGATCCTGGGGTCTCTGCTCTCCAAGTTCCTTGGCCCAAATATGGGCTAGTGACCCATCTTGGGGCTTTTTCACCATCCTTGATGATGCTGGGGTCTCCTTGGACTTACTTCTGGACATCCTGCCGGGGCCTGGAGGGCCTCCGGGAAGGCACCGCTTTTCTCTGCTCTACTGTGTGGATTGCGACGTTGATTTCATTAGTACAGGCTCCCCCTCCTTTATAAGTGAGCGAATGCATCTGCCAAGCTGCCTAGCCGAGCGCTGGCTAATCTGGGCCTTCCCCCTCTTCCATGTAGGCCCAGCCTTGGTGTAAGGCTACCTTACTGGTTCCCTGTGTCCAAGATGGCCCTGGGCTGTATGCCTCTGTTGTTTGGGGCGGGGTGCCAGATCTCAGGGCCCCCCTCCAGCTCTCCCTGAGGAGGGGAGAACTACCCCAACCACTGTTCAGGGTCCAAAAAGTCCCGGGGGCCCCACCTTCTCTAGTGCCCGTCCGTGGCCCCCCGCTTACTTGGATTCTGGAGTTGATTTGCTGGTCTGGGGCTAGACCTCGACCCCCGGATGGGGGGGTATCCTCTGGCTGTGGGTTGCCCCCCCGCTGCCGCACAGGAGCATTCCTTTGCCGCGTTCCCTCTGGTGCCCGCACCCCCAACTCGCCTTCCCGGCTCTGGGCACGCAGGGTCCCGGCAGCTTCCTCTCAGTCCGTGGGTGGGTGCAGCCCGGCAAGTGTCTGCCGTGGCACCCTGGGTCCCGCACCACCGATCTCCCGGTACAGTGGCCGCGGCTCGCCGACTTCGCCCTGGGGGCACTGAAGAATCCGGATCGGCTTTGGCTGGCGGCCGACCCTCGGATTGGAGCCTGCCTCTTCCGCCCCACGCGGCAGGCCCATGGTGTTGCTGTATTCGTGGCAGAGTGCAGTGGCTACGGCAGGGCTGCGTCTTCCGGGTGATTGCTCCACACCAGACGGGTCCCGGAGAGGGCTGCTTCACCGTAGTAGCTGTTTCTGCGCACACTTTACTGCTTGCGGTGCGGGAGCCCGGGGCGACGCGTCTTCACTCACACGCCGCCATCTTTGAATCGACATTTAGATTCTTGAATGTTACAAGTTGCTGATCTTTTGACTGAAAGGCTGTAGTGAACCCGACTGAGGCAGGCCAACGTTGCAAAAAGGATCTGAGGCCGGTGGAGGGGAATCCATGGGTGAAATCACCTGATGGGAAGATTACTGAAAGGAACATTTTGTTTGTTGTTAATAGTACATCAGGCCATCTGAGGCAAGAGACTTGGTGTAAAAGAGACTTGGCCACAGAAGGCCCTGATATTTTGGAAACAAACTGTAAGCTTGTGCTGGAGAAGCCCAGGAGTGTGATGTGCTCGAGAGTTCTGCCTTGTCCTGTGCTACAAAAACGTGGGGAAGGGAGATCCCAGTTATACCATTATGACTTATCATTTTGTGAATACTTCTTTCTTTTCTGATGAACATTACCCCACACTTTTTTGTAACTTAGCAGTAAGGATTGGCAATAGTTTTCTTTTGTATAGGCCCTTTTTATTTGACAAGACGCCTCTAGGACGGCCTTATTATTATTTGATGGTCGTAGCTTGCTTCCATCATAGAGTTAGGTTTAGATTAGGCATTATTCTCACCCATTTATACAGTTTAATAAACACCCTTGAACTGTGATCACTTGTGTCTGTCTTTACTGTTGCCACCATGAGTTCCTTACACATGGCTCTGTCGGCAGAACGTGGTCACACATACTAAAGTTGTATCCTTTGTCAGGTGGGGCTCTTTGCTCTCAGAGTCCGTGGAGGTGGACGATTTTCTTGCCAGTCTGGTGGGGCGGTCCTCCATCTCTGCTAAGGAGGTGGGTGTCCGGGAGCAGGTGGATCGTAAGTCAACTCTGGCCTTAAGAAGGTGTACTCTGTGGCTCTTCTGGCCCTTCGGGCTAATGTCTATGGCTCCTAGATGGCAGATACTGTCCTTGGGGGTTTTAAGAAGGTTTGTTGGGCTGTGGAGGTTGGTTCTGACTATGCTCCTCTTCTCTATGACATACAGTGGCAGGTGGAGTTGTTGTCAGACCTGGCCTATGATGTTGTGCGTGGTTCTGTCAACGTGCATTGTTAAGATGTATTTCTGAAATCTGACCTGGTGGGCAGAGGTTCAGAAGGCCAGCCTAGTTTCTGGGAACAGGGTAACCTTCTGGACAAGCCAGAACAATCAAGGTAGCATTGGCGGCGGTCAAGACTAAGTCTCAGGAGGGGTGAGGGTGATCGAAAGCCCACAATGAGTACACACAGTAAAGGACACTACAAATTACTCTGTCAGGTGTATATAAACAATACATATACATTTATTGAAGGCCTTTTAAATCAAACACAATCAAAGATCAGCAGTAATACTTAAACCAACACAACACTACTATTGAACATATAGACAGATACCACTGGCCTAAAGGAATGGCACACAGTAAGGGTCCACAACCTTTAAGGAAAGGGAGCAAACAGTGCGAATATACTTTAGGCAGTCCTTCACTTATGAAACCCTAACTGAGAGACAGTCCAATCCCTAAGAAGAGCGGAGCCTTGCGCGCAAAAGTACTTTCAGTGTAGACACAGGCGATCGTGCGGTAGAGCGAAAAACTGGGACTCTTGTAGGGGCTGTAGCGACTCAGGAAGGTGGGAGAGGCAGTGAAGAATAAGTTCCCACTATTCAAGGAGGATCTCCCCAAGAGGGCAGAACAGGATCCAAGAGTTGGAAATAGGACGGTAGCACAGGCTACCACAATAAAGAAGAGTGGCCCTCAGGAGACACGTGTGTAAAAATTGATGGATGTGCCAGGGGCCACTGGTAAGGGTTACAAGTACTCACTGACCCAAGGCGCAATCCGGACCAAACTTCAGCAGTCGAGGCAATTTCGGTTCTTGGTTCAAATGATGCAATTGTGCGGTTCTGCAGCTTTCAGCGGCTGAGTTCCAGGGATGATTCTGTGGCGGGACAGTGGTGATTTCTCCTCTCCTGGTGAAGGGATCAACTCGATTTCACTAAAGCTTGTCTCGGGGCACAGGGCGGTACAGCAGCAGCACACCCACCAAGTTCGTCACCACGGCTGGGTGACACAGTGACTGCGTGCACTCGAGTTCAGGGGTACTCTCCTAATTCCAGACTTAGGGCGCCTCAGTGTACGAAACTCGGCTGGAGAGTGCCTTAGGCCCAGGAACTGCTTACGATCTCCAAAGTCTCAAGTGTCAACTCGAGACAGTGGCGGTCCCAGAGCAAAGGTCCTGCGCAAGCTGGTTAGTTCACTGGTTGGCCCAGGAACACTTCCGAGAAGGCTTGCTCGCAGGTTAAGGTGGAGGTGCCGTGAATAGTTAGTCTCACTATTCAAATGGGTCGAAGCACCTTTGCAGACATTCTATGTTCGATCATAAGCAGGGGGGTCCTGTGGGACAACAGCGGGCTGAGGGTGCAAAACCTTCGAGCGGGTCAACAGCGGTTACTCGACTTGGATTCTTATTTTCAGGCTGCTTGGATCCTATCCTAGGTTCGTTGTGAACTCAAGAGATTGACCTGATATGAGTGTTTGGGCCCTTCTCTTATCCAGAATCTCTGCGCCAAAATGAAGAGGACACAATTGAGAGACTTGCTCACATGCAGCCATGCCGGACATGGACCAATCACGGAACACAGTGGTCCCAGTCATTCCCAGCACACCAGACTCTCTGGCACCCAGGATGTGTATTGGAACGGTATCAGGTAATAATATTGCCATATATATGGTCACCGTAAATAATATCGCCGGGAAAATGTTGTGGCGATATTATTTGGGTGACCATATATATGGGGACAGGGGCAAAAAAAAAAAGTTTGGGGGTTGCGGGGGTGACCCCGCATGTTCCATGCAATAATGTCACCACAAAAAACTGCCATTTTTCGGCGATATTTTTGCATGACGAGATTTCTGTGGCAACATTATTACATGGAACCATTGGAACTAGACAGTCCAGCCCACAACCTGGGGCCACACACACAAGGCATGCAGGAGCCCACGAAAGCTTCGCTTTGTGCGGGGAGCTGCATGACCAAATAAGGGTTTTTCTGGGTCTGCTCGACCTGGGGAAGGCAAAGGGACAAGATGGCCAAAGGACAGAACAAAAGACCTTGTGGAATGGCCATCTTGGGGCCAAGCCACTATCCTGGTCCAAACGTGGTAAAAGCAATATGAACCAAAAGAAAGGGTTAAAAATATATGAACAATAACAGCTGCCACC
Organism: Ambystoma mexicanum; assembly: GCF_040938575.1. NCBI lineage: Eukaryota > Metazoa > Chordata > Amphibia > Caudata > Ambystomatidae > Ambystoma > Ambystoma mexicanum. The sequence goes on from NC_090923.1 coordinate 649,204,602, forward strand.
AGCTCTGTTCAAAGCACATTTGTACTTCTACCAAAAAATCCTTTGAGGGTGTGTAGGGCCTTAAAAATTAAAGGAAGATCCCAGCGCGCTGTACTGTAAGGTATTTTGTGCATTGGTAACATGTTGCTAAAAACTAGCAACAAAGTGAAAGACTAAGGGAAACAAAGTCTCTCAGTACTGACTGTCTTTAAAGGCATGTCAGTTTCTCCATGAGCGAAAACCCAGCGGAGTGCAGCAAAAGGGGCTGTGCTCCACTGGCAAATATCAGGCTTGGATGGTCAGACAACAACAAAAAGTTGGGGGGGGATTCACAACTGGAGGGAAAATTACACATAAATGGAAATCTTTCCTAACATGCGCCCCCCCCAGACCAAGGACCGGGGTAACTAATCCACCCCTGGATGAGCTTCTTTTTCAGGTCGGTTAAACATTCTGGACAACCCATCAGCATTGCTATGCTGAAGACCTGGCGTATTATCAATAGTGAAGTAAAACCATTGCAGGCTTATGGACCACAAGAGCAATTTAGTATTCTCTCCCTTCATGTTCATCAGCCACTTTAAGGGCTTATGGTCAGTTTGCACAGTGAAGTGGTTCCCATAGAGGTAGGGCCTCAGCTTCCTTAGGCCCCACACAACAGAGACACATTCTTTCTCTACTGTGGACCATCTGAGCACTCTGTCCTTAAGATGGTGACTGATGAAACTGATAGGGTGTTCCCTACCTTTCTTCCTTCTGGTATTGGGAAAGCTGTCTTCTCCTTGGCATGTTCTGCTAGGGCTATTTGCCAATACCCTGCAGTGAGGTCAAATGTGCTGAGTTACTTGGAGGCACCCAAAGTATCCACCAGCTCATCAGTTCTGGGCAAGGGGTGTACATTTGTCTTGGTGACAGCATTCAGAGCCCTGTAATCCACACAGAACCTCAGCACAGAGGTACCTGCTTTGGGAACCAAACCCACAGGGCTGGACCAAGGACTACTGGAGGGTTCAATCACCCCAAGATCTAACATCTTGTTGACCTCTGTCTTGATGTAAAATCTCACCTTATTTGAAATTCTATATCCCCTATTTTTGGTAGGCACATTCTCTCCTGTGTCAATGTCATTTTTGCACCAAGGTTTCAAACCAGGCGCTTATGAAAACAAGGGGGAGAATTGCCTCAGCAAATGTCTCACCTCATCTTGTTGAACAGGAGTCAGGTGAGGGGCCACATGGACACCCTCAATGGAGCTGTCTGAAGGACTGCTCTGGAACAGATCAGGAAAAGGTTCTGACTCTTCTTCCTCTATATCTGAAGACAACAGCAGTGCAGCTATTTCAACTCTTGGGATGAAAGCTTTCAGCCTATTTAAATGGAACACCTGTGAAACCTATCCAGCCCTTCCAAGGTCCACTAAATAGTTAACCACACACAGTGACTCCACCACTTTGTAAGGGCCTGACCATTTATCCTGCGAAACTCTAGGCCATATAGGGTTCATGATCAGGACTTGTTGGCCTGGTGTGAAGTTGATCAGGGAAGCCTTCTGTTCATACCAGTGTTTCACTAGAGCTTGCCCAGCCTTCAACTTCTCACTAGCCTGACCCATCAGGAGTACCATTCTTTTTCTGAGTCCTAGCACACAGTCCCCTAAATTGGTGGTGATAGGGGGTGTAGGCATCTTCCACCCTTCCTTGACTGTAGTCAAGGGCCCCCTCACAGGGTGACCAAAAAGAAGCTCGAAGGGGCTTTAGTGTTCTCATGCTTTTGAGAATTCTATTAAACCTCTCAACTAGACCAGTGGTTTGGAGGTGGTACTCTGAGGAAAACTTGTAAGTAACCCCACACTCCTTCCACATGGCCTGCATATACTTTGACATTAAGTTGCTGCCCTTATCAGGCACAACTTCTTTAGGGAAGCCAACCCTAGTAAATATGACAAGTAAAGCTTTTGCAAGTGACTTGGCAGTCACAGTCTTCAATGGGATGGCCTCAGGATACCTTGTGGCTTGGTCGACCAGCACCAGGATAAACCTATTGCCTGAGGATGTTTGTGGGTTAAGAGGACCAACAATGTCAATCGCTACCCTTTCAAATGGTACCTCACAACTCGGGAGGGTACCAAAGGAGCTTGGATTGTTGTGCCACTTTTCTCAGATAACTGGCATGTGGCACAACTCCTGCAGTGACTTTCTACTTGCACCCCCATCTTGGGCCAGTGGACGTGCATGGCTAACCTTTGCTTAGTTCTCTTTTTTTTTAAATTCTTTATTTACATTTTAATAACCAGTACATAGATGGGCGATAACCCACAAATTATAATATAACCTGAAGCAAGAAAGACAAGAATAAACAGAAAAAGAAAAAGAAAAAAACAACACACCCATATATTCAACATCAAAGCAGAACTAGTACATACTCAAAAAAGCACCCCAGACCTTTGCATGTATATTCAATTTTCAATTTTTCTGTAAATAACTCTCTCAGTGTTCGCCAAGCAGTTCATTTCTGCAATCCAGTCCTCCGTTACTGGCAAAATGCGGGATTTCCAGCTCCTCAAAATCTTTTTTTTTTCAAATGGAAGCACTTCTGAACAGAAATGTCTTCTCTGATAATGAAAGGTCTTCAAGTAGATCACTACCTCCTAAAAGCATTGTTTTGAAATCTAAGTTAACATTTTGATTCAAAACCCGGAGGCACATAATGCACACCTTGTGCCAAAAGCCACGGACCCTTATGCAATCCCACAGCAGATGTTCCATACTACCTTTCTCACTTATGCAACACCAGCAAACATCAGAGTTTGATTAACCTCTATTTTTAAGCCTTTCCTGGCTCCAATAAACTCCATTGAGAATTTTAATTTGTTGCGAACGTTCACTCAAACTTATCGAGCAAAGCTTCACATTTGCACACATCTCAAGCCATAGGACAGAAGTGATTTCACAACTCAGTCTTCTACTCCATTCATTCAGCAAACCAGTATTTTCTTTATAGTTCGCAACAATTTGGTGATAGACCCTACTTGCAAGTGACTGATCGCCAGTAGTGAAAAGTTCAGATTTCGCATTCCCATCACAGTGCACTTCACCAATACATCTCTTCAGTTTCCTGAAGTCTGAGATAGAGAAATTATCAGCAGTAAAATTTGCACACATCTCATCAAAGTCAATCCATTTCCCATTTTTATAAACATCGCCAATCCATTGAATTCCTCCAAGAAACCACTCCGGGCAAAACAACACCTTGCCATTATCTGTAATAGCTTTATTCTGGCAAATAGATGCATCAGGCGATTTCATAGCCACCGAACCACACATATTATAGATATTCTTCCAAACATCTCTAAGAAACTCAGTCAAGGGACACCTTTTACCGTGTTTGCTAACAGTCGTGCTCACCTCTGCCACCGCCCACTCAATAGGAGATTCCCTCAGAAAGGGAAGGAAAATTTGGCATGAGAAAGCCAAATGATACGCCTTAAAATTTGGAACACCAAGTCCCCCCTTCTCGACAGGAAGCTGGAGTTTCCAAAGCCCAAGTCTTGGAGGTTTCCCATCCCAAATGAAGGATTGGAGTGTGTTATCAATCAATTTCCAATAACACTGGCCAATTCTCAGGGGAAGCATATTCAGAATATAAGTAATTTTTGGCGCAGCATTCATCTTTAGAGCATTCACTTTACCCCACAGAGATAGATGCAAAACCGACCACCTTTGGAGGCTCAATTTCAGTTCCCTGCAGACCACGCCCATATTCTCTTCAACCATATCACCTATAACTGGAGTTAACCAAACTCCCAAGTACTTCATTTTTTTCTCGCACCATTGAAATCCAAAACCCACCACCAAAGATTTATCACAACGCGCAGTTACTGGCATCACCTCCGATTTGGACCAGTTCATTTTGTACCCAGCCACCTCATGAAACCAATTGAGTGTGTTCATGAACGAATGTAATGACAATTCCAAATCCCTCGTAACTAATAAAAGATCATCCGCGTAGAACCAAGTCTTTTGTTCAATACCGTTAAAGGAGACACCTCTCAAATTCAGGTCACACCTTAGAGCAATAGCAAGCGGTTCAATGGCTAAGACAAACAAAAGTGGTGACAGTGGACAGCCTTGCCTAGTACCCCTTTGTAGGCCAAAAGATTGAGGCAAGAAGCCATTCGTTTTAACATCCGCCATGGGATGAGCATTTAAAAGGGCAACCCACGAGATATATTCTTCTCCCATATTCATAGCTCGTAAAACCATAAACGGATATTGGCAGTTAACTCGATCAAATGCTTTTTCAGCATCTAGGGAGAATACAGCCACGTCTTCATCCAAATTCTGTGCATGCGACATGGTCAGTAGTAAATTCCTGATATTACTAGAAGTCCTACGACCTTTAACAAAACCTGATTGATTAGTGTGAATAAGTGTCTGCATGAATTGTTCAATGCGCAAAGCAAGTATTTAGCCAGTATTGTCAGTGTTTATCAGACTTATCGGCCGATAACTTGACGGTAAGTTACTATCTTTACCCTTCTTCAAAAAGACTGAAATAGTAGCATGGTTTGTAGATGACGGGAGAAGGCCCACTTCCTTAGATTCAATAAACATATCCTTCAAGAGACCCAGCACCTTCTCAGGAAGAATCTTATAGAACTCAGCCGGTAATCCATCAGGTCCAGGAGTCTTCCCAGAATTCAGTTTACTAATGGCAATCCTGATTTCATCAGTAGTCACCTGCCTGTTCAAAACCTCTTTCTCATCACTAGTGAGTTTTGGAATATTCAACCTGCTCAAGAAATGTTCACCTTGACCTGTAATATCAGACTCATTCCTATATAGATCAGCATAAAAGTTCTTAAAGACCGCATTAATCTCACGCGGGTCAAAAGTGGTCACACCATTCCCATCCTTGATTAAAGTAATAGCTCCCTCGGAGTGTTGCTGTCTCAGCTTGTAGGCAAGCCATTTATCACACTTTTCACCCTGTTCGAAATAAGCACATTTGATCTTATACAAGTCTCTACTAGCTTTCATACACAAAATGTTATCAATTTCTTTCTTCAATTTCTTCAGCTCATTTTCTCTTACCAATATCATTCGGATCACACACCAATTCTTTCGTTACCTCAATAATACGAGTATCAATATCAGAATTCAGCTTATCCATCTTCTTCCTTTTACTACTAGACAAACCTAAAGCAAGACCTCTCATCGTACATTTGAAAGCCTCCCATATAGTTTCCTTACTAAATTCATCCGACGTATTTTCCAACACAAAATATTCAGCTTCAGACCTAAGTTTCTCCAACAGGACGTCGTCATATAAAATCGAGGTGTTCATTTTCCATTGAAATGATCTACAACGTTCAAAGTTCAAAGCTTCATTCATAAAGATAGGTGCACGATCAGTGACTGCAATAGAGCCAATTCTGCTGTCCAACACATTTGCGGTCATTCCTCCCGCCGTGAATAACATATCAATCCTTGAGAAAGTAGCGTCTGAGCCGGAGTAAAAGGTAAATTCCCTGACATCAGGGTGTTGCAGCCTCCAGCAATCTTTCAAGTCAAAATCTTCAATAAGAGCCCTAAAGAGCAATAATGTGCATCTCTCCTCTGAAACGTCTTTTGTGTAGAACGATCAACTGAAGAAACATTAACCAAATTAAAATAGCCGCCAAGTACAGCATTAAAACAGTCCAAGTCAAGCAAGATTTGTGACACATCCCATCATCCATAGACAGTGCATATATATTGCACAGTACATTCCTAACTCCCTGAATATCCACAAGGAGAGCAACCACCCTACCTTCTTTATCATTACTAGTTTTCAATATCTTAATCGGAGATCCCTTTCGCACTAGAATTGCAACACCCCTGCTGTTACAGGAATAACATGAAGTAAAGGTATTGCCAACCCACCTCTTCTGCAAGACACTCACATCCTCTTTCAATAGATGAGTTTCCTGCAGAAAAGATACGTCACATTTCATTTCCTCAATACAATTAATAATTTTCTGCTGTTTCACAGGATTATTCATACCATTAATATTCCATGAGGTGACCAGTAAACATGATCCCCTACTTGTAGACATTGTGATAGGTCCGAGATGATTCAAAAGAGTAAGCACTAGTTCAAAAACAACAAAAACCAAAGAAACTCACACCCTACACCCCCTGAAACCGAAATATGACGCCAACGTTAACAAGCGCTCAAAAAACCCAATACCCCTGGCACCCCTCCCAAATAAGATCTTCCCTATAAGTATTGGAACACAAATATCAACCCTAAAAATCAGTAACCAAACAGAAACCCCCATATCTAAACACATGGCCAAGCAAGAAAAATATTGGCCAAAAATCAACTACAAGCCAAATAGTCAAAACATTTGCTTGGTTCTCTTGATGCCAAGGTGACCAGCAAGGGGGACTTCATGTGCCAGCTGCAAGAGGAAGGGTCTTACATGAAGGGAGCCACCAACCTCTTATGGTCTCCTTCTGTAGACTCTGTGGACTCACTGTAGAGGGGCCCACCTTCCGAATACATCCTGTGCTTCACAGGAGGTTCATCCTCAAGCTGGGAGCAGGCCTGTCTTCTTAGGCCTTCCAAAGATGGGCACTCACATTGGCCCTTACTGAACTCAACCCTATCAGGACCAGCTTCCACCAACTAACTCTGGAGTTCAGGATGGTCATGTGGATTGAGAATTTCAGGCAACACCTCATCCTAGTCAGGTTCAGTTGTTTGACAACTACCTCCACCTCAGTGGTAGGTGAGTTAGGGGAAATATTTGCTTTCCCTCTTCTGTCTTGTTTGACTCCTTTAGTCTTGAGTTTCCCCTTTGGCTTGGGCTTGGCTTTGGTCTTGGCCAATGCAGCCCTTGGTTGTGACCTTGTGCATGGTCTCTCTGCTGTGTCACCCACAAGACCTAAGTCTCTGAGATCATTCCCCAGCAAGACCTTACCTAGGAATTGCCTCTGAATGTTCACTGGAATCTTGACCATAGTACCATCGATAGTAAGATTTACAGGCATTACTGGGAACTTGGGAGGGGGACATCAGCTAACTTGGGCATGAAAGGAGCTCAGGCATGTTCCTCTGAATCTACCAATGGAGAATCCACCACTGTTCTGCTGGCCCACTATCCCTAAGGGCGGGAGTGTCAACTCCATTGATCAGCACACTGACCTTAAAGTGGTGCTTGGTGTTATCTGGAATGCTAGCATAAGCCTCTGAGACTTTAGGCTCCCAGGAACCCAGAGTAAATAGAACTACCTCAGATTCTATCCCACTGGGGAAGGAGTGTGAGGATAAGGATGCCCCTGTGATATCTTCCTCCTCATATGAGGGAAAGGCCAGACTCACAGAGTGGACCCCAAGGTTTCGACCTTACATCTGGGGCCCCCTCACATTGTCATTTGCTCCACAAGCCACAAAAGATCCACTGGGTCTTGGGACATAGGAAGGCTTATTATAACCAGAGTTCTGCTTGGAAGGATAACTTCCACTACCCTGAACATTCTCTTGGGACTTACCCTTACATTTCTTTTTGTGGCTCTTTTGGGAAGATGTTTTATCAGATCCCCCACCCTCTTTTTCTTTGTACTTTTCCCGCTCCTCCTGCTTACCAGGAGTAGTCTTGTCCTTATGGGACACTATGTGTGACACCCATACATCTGCTGTCATGGCCAACGTCTTAGGATCTAACTCCTTTGAATCAGCCAAGTGCTGCTTAAGTTCAGGGGAACAAGATGCAAAAATATTTCCAAGTATAACTAAAGAAATCAAACCCTCAAAGGTGGAGACCTTATAGCCTTTAACCCAGTTAGTCAAGTTCTTTAATGAATCAGTAACATATGACACCCACGTGTTACCTTCTTTCTTTTTGTACTCTCTAAACCTCTTCAAGTATTGGGCAGGAGTCTTTCCAAACTTTAGGATGAGAATCTGCTTCAATTTTGCAAATTCTACTATTTCAGCCTTTGACATTTCCATAATAGCACTGCAGCCAGAATGGGTAGTTGACTGATCAACAATGCAATCTTGTCAGCATCCACAACCTCTTGAACTTTGCATACATACTCACATGCAGTCAATCAGTCCATAATGTCATTCTTCTCATCATATACACTGAGCAGATCCTTAGGAAACCTTGGATGAGTGGAGGACCCAGACCCATGTCCAGATCTCTTGGATGAGCCATTTGAAACCTGAAGCTTGGCTAGTTCCAGCTGGTGATCCCTGTCCTTCTGTTTTTCTGCCTGCTCCACCTTCAGCTTTGCCATGTGGAACTCAAGCTCATTCTGCTTAAACAGTTCTTGCTTCTTGAATTCCAGCATGGCATCAGAATCAGACCTGGCAGAGGAAACGTGGAACAACGCATCATCTGCCATCATGGGTACCATGGACAAGTGCAGTGACAGATCTGTCAGTGAGAGCAGCCCCACTACCTTCTGCACTTTCATCTGTGGTAATGGTTTACAGTTACAACTCTTGCCAATCCATGATCCTTTGGATGATTTCACTCTTTGTACCTTGAGCAGACAAGCCTCTCTCAGTACATAGTATTCTCAATGTTTCTGACCTAGAAGCATTTAAGGTTATGTTGGTAACTGTTTCCATATTATAAGATAGGTGGTTTAGCTTTTACAGTACTTTACTACTAAGGTCACTATGTGTCCTGGGTAAGTGTAATCTGAGTATCTTTACCAGTGCACAACACTTCGTACCTACGATCATCCTATCCTACTGCTGTACACAAATTTGTTAAAATGGATTTCTGTATGCTGACCTGGTGGGCAGAGGTTCAGAAGGCCAGCCTAGTTTCTTGGAACAGGGTAAACTTCTGGACAAGCCAGACCAATCAAGGTAGCATTGGCGGCGGTCAAGACGAGGTCTCAGGAGGGGTGAGGGTGATCGAAAGCCCACAATGAGCACACACAGTAAAGGACACTACAAATTACTGCCTGAGCTCCTTTCATGTCCAAGTTAGCTGATGTCCCCCTCCCAAGTTCCCAGTAATGCCTGTAAATCTTACTATCGATGGTACTATGGTCAAGATTCCAGTGAACATTCAGAGGCAATTCCTAGGTATATATCAAAAAACATAAATACTTATTAAAGGCCTTTTAAATCCAACACAATCAAAGATCAGTAGTAATACTTAAACCAACACAACACTACTATTAAACATATATACAAATACCGCTGGCCTAAAGGAATGACACACAGTAAGGGTCCACAACCTTTAAGGAAAGGGAGCAAGCAGTGCGAATATACTTTAGGCAGTCCTTCACTTATCAAACCCTAACTGAGAGGCAGTCCAATCCCTAAGAAGTTGGAACCTTGCGCACAAGAGTACTTTCAGTGTAGACACACGTGATTGTGTGGTAGTGCAACAAACAGGATCTCTTACAGGGGCTATAGCAACTCAGGAAGGTGAGTGAGACAGGGAAGAATAAGTTCCCACTATTCAAGGAGGGTCTCCCCAAGCGGGCAGAGCATGATCCAAGAGTTGGGAATAGGACGCTACCTCAATAAAGAAGAGTGGCCCTCAGGGGACACTCGTGCATAAAAATGGATGGATGCGCCAGGGGCCACCGGTAAAGGTTGCAAGTACTCACCGTCCCAAGGCGCACTGCGAACCAAACTTCGTCAGTCGAGCCCACTTCGGTTGGGGGTTAAAAAACTGCAAATGTGCGCTTCTGCAACTTTCAGCGGCTCAGTGCCAGGGATGATTCTATGATGGGACAGTGGCGATTTCTCCTCTCATTGTGAAGGGATCAACTCGATTTCATTGCAGCTCATCCCAGGGCACAGGGGGGCACAGCAGCAGCACACCCACGAAGTTCATCACTTCGGCTGGGCGACACAGTGACCGCGTGCACTCGTGTTCAAGCGTACTCTCCTAATTCCAGACCTAGGGCGCCTAGATGTACGAATCTCGCCTGGAGAGTGCCTCAGGCCCAGCGCTTATGTTCTTTCAAGTGTCAACACGAGACGGCAATGTTTCCAGAGCAAATGTGCTGCGCAAGCTGGTCAGTTCACTGGTTGGCCCAGGAACACTTCCTAGAAGGCTTGCTTGCAGGTTAAGGTGGAGGTGCCGTGAATAGTTGGTCCCACTATTCAAATGGGTCGAATCGCCTTTGCAGACCTTCGATGTTCGATCAGAAGCAGGGGGGTCCTGCGGGACAACAGCAGGCTCAGGGTACCAAACCTTACAGCGGGTCACCAGCGGTTCCTCAACTTGGCTTCTTCGTTTCAGGATGCTTGGATCCTATCCTAGGTTTGTTGTGAACTCAAGAGGTCGACCTGGTATGGGTGTTTGGGCTCTTCTCTTATCCAGAATCTCATTTGCGCCAAAACGAAGAGGACCCAATGAGAGACCTGCTCACATACAGCCATGCTAGATGTGGACCAATCACAGACCACAGTGGTCCCAGTCATTCCCACCACACCAGACTCTCTTGCACCAAGTATGTGTATAGGAAGTAGACTGTCCAGCCCACATCCTGGGGGCACACACAAAAGGTATGCAGAAGCCCGCAAAAGCTTCGGTTTGCGCTGGGAGCGGCACGACCAAATAAGGGTTTTCCCGGGTCTGCTCGATCTGGGGAAGGCAAAGGACATGATGGCCAAATGACAGAACAAAGGACCTCGTGGAATTGCCATTTCGGGGCCAAGCCACTGCGCTGGTCCAAACGCGGTAAACGCGATATGAACCAAAAGAAAGGGTTAAAAATATATGAGAAATAACAGCCACTACCAGCTCTGTCCAAGGCACTTCTACCGAAAAATCCTCTGAGGGTGTCTAGGGCCTTAAAAATTAAAGGAAGACTCACTCCAGCGCACTATACTGTAATGTACTTTGTGCACTTGTAACATGTTGCTAAAAACTAGCAACAAAGTGAAAGACTAGCGGAAAGAAACAAAGTCTCCCAGTACTGACTGTCTTTAAGGGCATGTCCGTTTCCCCATAACAAAGTGAGTGAAAGCACAGCGAGTGCAGCAGAAGGCTGTGCTCCACTGGCAAAAGTCACGCTAGGATGGTCAGACAACAGCAAAAAGTTGAAGGGTTCACAACTGGAGGGAAAATTACACATAAATGGAAATCTTTCCTAACATCCATGGGTGCTGGCATTTCAGCTCAGAGGCATGTTCCTTATCGGGATTGGAAGTAGGAGGGTTCAAAGAAGATGGCGGCTCTTAAATTTCCTTTTGAAGGTGTGAAACGTTTTAGTGATTCTTTTGAGAACAAAATTAACAAGGTGTTCCATGCAGAAAAACATGCGGACAAACTGCGTAGAAAGCCTCCCTCTCCGTCAAGATGTCCTCTAGCAGGTCGCGCCCTGCTTTTTCTGGTTTCTGGTTTCAAGTCCCCCTTCTTTTGTTGGCCTCAAGGAGGGATCGTGCTCCTCCTAGCACCTCTCAGCCTTTGGGCCCTTTGCAGAAGTCCTGACCGTGCCGAGGGGCCAGTGGGTGGTCGTCTCTGGTGGTTTTTTCCAGTGTGGGCCTTGTGTTGTTCCGAAGCCTGAGCTCTTTTGACAGATAGGGATGGGTATCAAGTGGACTTTCCTGTCCCCCCGGTTCAGCCCTTCTTGGTCTGGACATCTCTTCCTCGAAAACTGCCCAAGCGGTCAGCGATGTCTACAGCCCTGTCTGAGTTGTTGCTGATGAATGCTCTTGTGCCGGTCCCTCAGCCCCAGCGGTGTCAAGGGTTTTACTCCAGGATTTTTCTTGTTCCAAAACCTTCTCGGAAGTTCGATCTCAAGCACTTAAACTGTTTCGCGAGGAGGAAACGGTTCAAGATGGAGACTCTACAGAATGTTCTCCCTCTAGTTCAGAAAGGGGATTGGTTGGTGTCCCTGGACCTCCGGAACGCTTACTACCATGTGTCTCTGCTGCCCTCCCTGTTCAAGGTCTTCCGTTTTGCTGTCGGACATCGACATTTTCAGTACCTTGTTCTCCCCTTTGGGTTGCGGTCGCCTCCTGGTGTTCACCAAGTTGGTGGCTCCCTTAATGGCTCATATCCAACTCCTGGGTGTTCCGTTTTCCCCCTGTCTGGACGACTGGTTTGTCAAGGCCGACCGGCAGGGGACGGTCCTGGTGCATCTCCATTTGGTCTGCCTGGCTCTGCGAGACTGGGGGTTTCTGATCAACTGGCCCAAATCCCACCGTGTCCGTCCCAGGATCTGCTTTTCATTGAGGTCCAGTTTTGCACCAGGGTGGGGAAGGTCTTCTTGCCTTTGTTGAGGGCTTGGCGGCTTCAATCTTTTCTCCTCAGGGTTCTCTGGCAGATGAGGGCCCATACTCACCTGTTGCTTGCTCTGCAGAGGCTCATGGCCTCTTGTATTTTTCTGGTGCCATGGGCCCACCTCCATCTGCATCCCCTGCACTCCTACATTCTGACCCACTGGCTACTGGCCTCTCAGGCATACAAGGCCTCTGTCCTAATCTCTTGTGCTGTGAAGGGGTATCTGCTGTGGTGGTTACAGGTCCAGAATCTCTAGGTAGCTGGGGACCTGGTTTGTCCTGTGTGGACAACTCTTACTACCAATGCCAGTGGCAGGGGTGGGGAGCCACTCTGGGGTCCCGTTCCGTGCAGGGCCTGTGGGAGCCGGAAGAGCTTCATCACTCATCCAACTGGAAGGAGTTGTGTGCCATTAACCAGGCACTGTTGGTTTTCCGGGAGACCCTGGTGGGCCAGGCATTGGCGGTCAGAATGGACAACACAACAGCCTTGGCCTATATCAATCATCAGGGGGGCTCGAGTCACTCCTTGAATGCCCTGGGATTGCTGCTTGGGGGGAGAAACATCCGGTGTCTCTGGAGGCCACACACATATTCTTCAACTTCTACTCTATTACCCATCCCTCTCAATAAGTCGGTAAGGAAGAAGTTCAATAGGGACATCCTGGTCTCCAACCCAGGCCTCCCTATCGCTGATACCCATATCAGTGCTTCCTCCAGACAGACTCTTACCGACATCCTTTATGTTGTTCCCTCTCCAGTCCTATGGACCCCTCATATGGTCTCTGTTCTCTTGCCTTTTTCCACCTCTCCCATTAATGGTGGCACTTGGTGGGAGGTCCACTTGGCCCCCTTCCACTCCTTTAAAACCATCATTAAGGTCTATCTGAATGGCACAGTCTTGGTCCAGGGCCCTCAGCCCAATCTTCACCTTTTTGATAGTGTGAGAAACCAAAGTGTGTCTCACCTACTAGTCCCGAGGGACCTCTCGCTGAGGTGGCCAAGGCCCAACCATCACCTTTGGATCCAGAGCCTGGGAGTGGACCATTGCGGGAGGATCACCTGGGTAAGGGGTCTTCGGGGAGTGGGGGTGAGTCGACCGATGGTGAGACGCAGTATTCCCCCTTTTCCCGTCCCCATAACCCCTCCTATTTTATAGGATTCTCTGATGTCCCAACTCCCACCCCCCCTTTCTACACAAACACTGGGCCGACTGAGAGTAACAAGGCTATCCCTTACATATATACAAAAAAGGTAGCAGGCGCCCCTCTCTCAAACGAACATGGCATGATAACCTGTTCAGTGGTTATTAACCACTTTGAGAGTTCGCAGCCATCTGCTTTTTGCTCACTGTACCTTTCACAGATGGGAAATCCATTTGCATTTCAGTCTTTGTCCCACCCACAAGGGCAGTCCAGCACCCAAATGCTATGGCAATTCGTCTCTGAACAAGAGTACCACCAGCAACCCCATACATGTGTTTAAGGCTTGTTGGGCCTCATCAGTGAGGTGAAGCTGTGCTCTACAAAAAAGGTAGCAGGCGCCCCTCTCTCGAAAGAACACGGCATGATAACCTGTTCAGTGGTTATTTACCACTTTGAGAGTTCGCAGCCATCTGCTTTTTGCTCACGTTACCTTTCACAGATGGGGAATATCCATTTGCATATCAGTCTTTGTCCCGCCCACATGGACAGTCCAGCACCGAAATGCTATGGCAATTCCTCTCTGAACAAGAGTACCAACAGCAACCCCATACACATGTTTCAGCCTTGTTTGGCCTCATCAGTGAGGTGAAGCTGTGCCTCTCTGAGCACAGTGAGCAGGGAGTCCACGTCTGGTTGCCCCCAGGTAACTTAGGGTGACCAACCCAAAGTTCCTTCCAAAAATACAAAAAAGGTAGCAGGCGCCCCTCTCTCAAAAGAACATGGCATGATAACCTGTTCAGTGGTTATTAACCACTTTGAGAGTTTGCAGCCATCTGCTTTTTGCTCACTGTACCTTTCACAGATGGGAAGTATCCAATAGCATATCAGTCTTTGTCCCACCCACATGGGCAGTCCAGCACCGAAATGCTATGGCAATTCCTCTCTGAACAAGAGTACCAACAGCAACCCCATACAGGTGTTTCAGCCTTGTTGGGCCTCATCAGTGAGGTGAAGCTGTGCCTCTCTGAGCACAGTGAGCAGGGAGTCCACGTCTGGTTGCACCCAGGTAGCTTAGGGTGACCAACCCCAAGTTCCTTCCAAAAATACAAAAAAGTTAGCAGGTGCCCCTCTCTCAAAACCCTTACATATCTCATTGGACATATTGTGCTAATGTCGTGATGCCTACCCCGGGGACCCAGACCAAGACCAGCAACCCCGGAAACAGGCATCAAGTTACCCCAAGCAAGCCCAACAACCCCCGCTAGGGGCTATTTGGGTGCAGTCCTGGCGCCTATGGCACCAGGCTCATATGGAGGGTCAGTCCTGGCGCCATAGGCGCCAGGCTCATTGATTAAAACTTACCTGATGCAGACCATTCTGCAAACTTACCTGATGCAGACCATGCTGCAAGAGCTCCAAGCCAAACGAGGCTTAGAAGGGACTATTTTACCTAGGGAATATTTTTTTACTCGGGTGGGGCTGGGGAGGAATACTTACCTGGGACTACTTTGGAGGCTATTTAAACTACGCCCGAAGAGCAGCACACGCTTCACCTTATTCTGCCTCCAGCAGCGTAAAGCTCACCGTGCCTGCAAGTCTGCATCCAGTCATCTGCCACGCCCGCCTCGAGTTTGGAGCTCCTAGAAAAAGGGAGAAAGAGGGAGAAAAGGTTAGAACAAGAGCAATACCTTTGATCCTTACCTGAATTCCTGATCCATCGCGCCTTCGAGCTGGAAGAAAGAAGTTATTTTATGCGCGTCGCCTCCCCCGCTGCAGCACCGCACTGAACTCGCCGGCCTTCGCAGCATCTTCACATTTCACCGCATCCTCCTGCATGTTACCGCCGCACTCCGGCACCTAAGGAGAAGACAAGAACAGCAAGGTGAGCCAAGGGAATACACAGAGGAATACCCCCCATAGACTGACCTGTTTTTACCACCGGGGATACTATTCTTCTTCACGGGTCGGCGCAGCTTCCACTGCATCCTAGCTGAACCCCGGCCCCTAAGGGGAAACAAAAGGACAGCAAGGTGAAATAAGGGACTAACAAGGGGAACCCTCCTCACCACAAAAGACTTACCTGATTTTACCGCCGGAGGCATTATTCCCCGAGACTTCATACTTTCTCTCAGCGCCTGAATAAGGGAGAAAGCAACAGGTTACATATGGACATTATTTTATCGAACTGTGTTGGATAATACAAATCCTTACCAGAACATTACCGGTTGCCACAAGGAACTCTTCAGTAGGGTCAAGCTGCAACCTGCAAGGAATCAGACAAGAGTGAAAGTCAGGCATTTGAACTCTTACGAACTACATACTTACAGCGTCTTGCCGGGAATATCGGGGTCAATATTGTCCTGGAACTCACCAATTCCTTCGAGCCAGTGAAGCAACTGGTTATCTACGTGCCCCTGCGCTCAATGCAGGATGGAGAGCTCATCTTTTCAAATCATCAGGTGAGACCATAAGAGGGAACATCCAAGGTGATCAGTGGGGAGAGCAGCAGGGTGGGGGATTTACGCTCAACTCCACGGGTGGTTAATTCCCTTTCTCCACTTGCAGAAGAATATTCCTACGGGCCAAACAAACGAAGCTAGATGGGCCAGTCCAGTCCGTCATCACGGCCCTACACGTCACATTGGTGGAGACCGCAGCAGTCCAATCCAGATCGACGCCTCTGTGGGAGCCAGGTGAGCGTAACAGCTAATCGGGTCAGGCAAAGCCAGGCACTTGACTTTAATCACATACATCTGATACCCATTAGCTCTCCCCACATGGATAAAAGGCGGAACATAGAGACACACTCTGAGCAAGGTGGAACACGAAAAGCAGCAGAACTTCTGTGGCAAAGGCGAACCTACTGGAGCAGAGCGACGAATAGAGGGACGTGAACCAAGGGTAAAGGAACCCAGGAGTTCCCTGCAGGAGGTTGTTGCCTCTAAAGAACCGTAAGAGATAAATGGAGAAGGACAAATCCCAGACAAGAAGACTGCATTGTGTTTCAAAGGCGCTCGCATCCCTCCCAGATGAACGACAGAGTTGGGGAGGCGAGGCCAAGCCTGTGGTATTAACCTTGAAAGGAATGCACACAGCCGATGAGTTGGCGAGCGAGATGAAAGACTGGTGTGTGTTAAGGGAAGATTGAATTGGCAACAATATATCTTACAATTGAAGGCTGCACGCGTATCGATGAGACGATGAGACCCGAAGAAAGGCAGACCAGTGGTAAACTTTAAATTACTGATAACTGTGAAGCCAGTGATACAGAGTAGCAGAGTAGTCCGGCAAAAGGAATTAGCCCACTCGAAAGTCTCAGCAAAAGGTGAAATGTTTTGTTATAAAGCAACAAAGTGAATGAACCTTTAAAAGCGTGATGATCAAGATTTACCTTGGCAAAAGGGGAAGTGGAAAGTGCATATTGAACTCTTGTGCTTATGATATGGAACTACATAGACCAAGAAACACTGGGGCAAATAACACAAGTGCAGGTTGAAGGGAAAGTTGAAGTGGTCCTATGGTGGTCTATAGTAAAAGCCCTGCACATTCGAAAGTCTTCAACGTCAGGAAAAAGTCTGAGTCCGACTAAGGGAAACTGGAAGTGTGAGAAGTTAGGGGAAGGGAAACGCTAACGAATGTGAATACAGCTTGGGGGAAGGGAACCCCTACAAGTGCTGTGATTGAGAGGTCCAAGCCCGATCAAGGGAGACCTGCGTGAACTTTTTGGTTGAACTGTGAACCCATTTGTTGAACTGTAAAATAACTTTTGGAACGCTGGAACGGTGACTTTAACGTGGAAGGCCAGGACCTCGATACACGTTTTGAACTGCTTTATTTTGAGAACCTGAGCCAGAGTGTGTCATCCTGTCTACGGGGACCGCCTTACTCCGTGCTGTCCAACGTGGGGAGGAGCGCTGACTCAGCCACTTTGATTCTTTATATTCTAACAATGATTTTCCTTTACATACATATTCCCCTTTGCACACTTTTTGCATAAGAGGTAGGGCAGGCATTAGGTTTTGATAGTATAGGCCATTTTGATTTGACAGAGACTGACTAGGACTGTGTTTTCTTTATTATTTGATGGTAGAGACTACTCCCATCTTAGCTATAGGGTAAAGTAGGAGTTTTTCCAAACCCAGAGAATTGAATAAAGGTTTTACAAATTGTACCTTTTGTGTCAGTTGGCCTCATTACGAATGTGGCGGTAAGGCAACAACAGCGCCAGTAGTGCTACCGGCGCCGTTGTTACCATACTGCCACATTATGAGTTGTGCTTGCGGGTGCCGCTCTGCACGCCTGGTCAGACCAGGCGTGCAGACCGGCACCCGCGAGCAGAACTCGTGATTGCACCGGTGCAACCATGCTCCCCACCCCCATTCTGCCCTATGGGGTAGAATGTTGATCGGGAGCCTGGCCATACCAGCACCCGTGAATGGGCAATTACCGGCCCATTCAACTCGTAATGGGCCGGTAATGGCCCATTTGCGGGTGCCGGTAGCGAGTTTGGCGCTAGCCGTGCCCTTATTAAAGGCACGGCTCCCACCAAACTCGTAATGAGGCCCAGCGTCATACTTGTGATACCATGCCTCCCTTACAATAGGCGTCTCCCGCTTCTTATCAACTTCCTTCCTTCTCCTGCTCCTCCTTCCAGTACCTTTCTGGCTCTTTCACCGTCTCTCTGGCCCCCTCTTCCTCTCTCTACTTTGCCACCTTCTTCTACCACCTCTGCCCCCTCTTGGGCACCACCACCACTTCCGCTTGGTGTACCGTGAGCTTGTACCCCTCCACAGAAGTCTTTCAAATGTGGCAACCTGCTCCATGTCACTACTCTAAACTCTCGCTCTGCTGTCAAACGCTCCTCTGATATCTGCCACCTCCTTGAAGAACTTGACCTTGATGTCCTAACTCTCACTGAGACATGGTTCACGGCCAGCTCTGTCACAGGTTTTGACACTCTCCTCCTTGATGGCTACAAGATCCTCTCCGGGCCCAGAACTGACCGAACCGGAGGAGGAGTAGCTCTCATCTTTCCAGAGTGGGTCCCGGCCGCTGTCATCCTTACACAGGCCTACTCCTTTGAATGCCTGGTCTGCAGGCTCTTTATCTCTCCTGACCTCTCTTGGTCTGTGACCACCATCTATAGACCACCTGGACAGGCTGTCCTCTTCCTCTCAGAGTGGGCTGACCTCCCCACATCTCTCCTTGCCACTACCTCTCAACTTCTCCTCCTTGGAGACCTCAACATCCACTCCCCTGGGCTCTTCTGATCCCTCCCCTGGGCTCTTCCGCAAACTCTGTGACTCTCTCTCTCCACTATACCCTCTGGTCCAACACATACAGCCAGACACACCTTGGATGTCTCCTTGTACATCCCACTCTCTAACCCTCTCACTACTCCTCTCTCTTGGACTTACTACTTTCTTCTTTCCTCTCACTTGATACTCTCTGTCCCCCAGGCAAAGCCAACCCCTGCACTGCCACCTACCTTCTCAGTCATTCAACCTATGAAGTGTGTGTCAGTTGATGCCTTTGCCTCTACCTTCTCTGCTCCTCCTACTCCTGTGGCTGACTCACACCCTCACAGAGCCCTCTCTAATCTGCATCTTGCCATTTCCAACACTCTGGACATCCTTGCCCCTGTCATGAGAATCCGTCTGAAGCCTACCTCCAAGTGCAACTAATGGTATGACTCTGACCTCGCCGCCCTGAAACGCAAGTGCAGGGTGGCTGAGAGGAAGTGGAGGGCTTCGGGTGCATCCTCTGACAAACTGGCCTGCTGCCTGCTCAGAGGCAATACAGACTCTCTGTCCTGTCCAAGAAGAGAGTCCACATCCAAGCCTGCATCTCTGCGGCCTCTAACAATACAGCCAAACTCTTTAAAATCTACAAGGAGCTGGCCAATCCTTCTGCAGTCTCCACCTCTCCTGTTCCCTCCCAGGCCCTTTGTACGGCCTTGCCATCTCACTTTACTACTAAAACTCAGGATATCCTGTCTTCACTCTCCTCTTCCTGTCCCTCTACTGCTCTCGGCCCCCCTCTGGCCGCCTCTCCCTCTCCTCCTACTTTCACCTCTTCCTCTCTGATAACACCTGACAATGTTGCTAAACAAGTCCAATCTATGAAAGTGTTGTGCATCAAAGACCACATTGACACCCTCGCTCCAGCCTTGGACGATTTCTGCAATTACTCTTTTGCCAATGGTGCTTCCCTCTCTCTCCTCAAGCACTCCCCTCCTTGAAAAGCCTTCTGCCAATCCTACTTGTCCGGCTAACTATCACCCGATCTCTATCACCCCTTTCCTGGGCTAACTCCTGGAAAAACTGGCCATCGCCCAGCTTACTTTCCACACTGAAACTGTTGGTTGTCTCCATAACCACCAGTCTGGCTTCAGAGAAGCCAGAGGCACGGAAACTGCTCTCCTGAGCACCCGTGAAGATCTACTCTCAAATCCCGACACCAGCACCCCTCCTGTCATCATCCTCCTTGACCTTTCCTCTGCTTTCTACACGGTTAATCACACTAGCCTGGTCAATCGAGTCCGTGAGAACCTGGGCATCACAGCTCAGGCCCTGGAGTGGTTGGCCTCTTTCCTCCTGGACTGACCCTCCCAGGCCAAACTTGGGTCCTTTCTCTCAACCACCTCTCTCGCCACATGTGGTGTTCCCCAGGGCTCTAACCTCTCATCCTAGCTCTTAAATTTCTACGTGGCCCCCTTGGCCAACCTAATCTCTACCTTCTGCGCGCTAACTTTCAGTGTTATGCGGATGACACACAGCTCTCTTTCAGGGATTCCATGTGACAATGTCCCAGCAAAAAGGCTGTGTGGTAAACAAAAGTTGCAGCAAAAAGGTTAATGGAGGGTAGCCAGAGTGAGAGGGAAAGCAGGAGCAGGAGTCCCAATGTGAAGGATCTCCGTCTTACCGGCATTAAGGGTGGATCGTTGCAGGTGCACCAATCATGAATCCCAGATGGACAGTCTGGAATATGCGAGAGAGGAGAGGAGGCTTTAGGTAGCCTGAAAGGATATCTGATAATATTACCCCCTCCACACAAATGGTCGCCATACATATAGCTGCCGGGAAAAGGCAGTGGCGACATTATGTATGGTGACCATTTGTAAGGGGAACGGGGCTGTCCCCTGCTCGCCTTGGTAAAAAGAAAAAAATACATTTTGAAAGAGGGTTTGTGGGGATTTCCCCCACAGGTTCACAGTGATAATGTCGCTGCATCCTCCCCCATCTCCTCTTTTTAATGCTTTCACTTCTCCCCATCCACCTGTTCTAAACCCTTCATTTGATTCAACTCTCGTTTCTTAGCCCCTCTATACAATTCTTTGGTGGTATGTTCAGACGGCGCAATTCATGAGTCCTTAGAAGCTTCATTTGGCTCCTCTTCGGTTCTTTTTGCAGCTTCTGTCGGATAAGAGCCATCTGCGTCAGTTGTTCTCCATTTGCATTCCGTTGCTCCACCAGCATTCTAGTGCCTTCTACTGTCTCTCTTCCCTGTCACTCAGCACATAGGAATCCTCTTTTAATTCAAAGATTAGTGCAAATGGGTATCCCCATCGCAACTTGATGCCCTTGTCTCGTAGCCATGTCGTCAGAGTTTTGCACTCCCTCCTTCTGGCCAAAGTCCATTTGGACAGATCCATCATAATCCATCTGACCGTTATACTCCACTCCTTGCAGGATTATGGTCTTATTGAGGATTCAGACTTTGTCCTCATGATAGTGGCATTGGATTACTATTGATCTCTCCCCTGACCCTTGCTTTCCTCCTCTGTGTGCACGATCAGTTTTGACAGTTAGGCCCCCTTAGTCTGCAAAGAGGATATTGACCATCTCTTGGACAATTTTCTCCACTTGCTTAGGGGCTCCCACTCGGCCTCATTCCGAGTGCGGCGGTCTGGAAACAAGCGTGCTGGTAAGCTTACCGGGACCCTTGTTTCCAGACTGCCACACTACGAGTCTGCCTGCAGGGGCCGTTGCACCGACAGGGTCAGACCTGCCGGGCTCAATGGCTCCTGCAGGCAGACTTTTCTCAGAAACACCTCCAGCAAGGTTAGCACTGGGAATGGGGAGTTGCCGAATCCGCTGACTTCCCTCAAGGCCGGGACTTGCAATGTCCCGGTGGCACCGGAATGTCAGGTGGCGGATTCAGTGTTTTACGGATCGGCAGCAACCGGCCTGTGGGCCCATTGATATTGTTGACTTTTCTCTCCATTTCAATGTTTCTTTCTCTAGTTCAGCCAATCTTGTGCCTTACTTCAGCTCTTGGATGTCTGCTAATAGTTGATTGTTTTCGACCGCCTTGATTCTATTTTCAATTTTTCCACTTTTCCTTTTATTTACATTATCGAGCCGTTGATGTCTGAGCACATCTCCTTTATTTCTTTCAGTTTATTGATTATGGGCCTCATTACAAGTGTGCCTGGCACACTACGAGTCTGCGGGCGGGTGCTGTCCCGCCTGGCAGGGTCAGACCTGGCGGGTGGAATGGCACCCGTCCGCAGACTTGCACGGAAGCACCAGCACCGTTATTAACTGTGCCAGTGCTTTCGTGCTCCCCATTCCCATTGAGTCCAATGTGACTCAAATGGGAATGGGGATTTACATTTTCCGGCGCCTGACTGCACAGACCGCTGGGGCTGTAATGCCCCAGTGTTTCCGGGAAGTCAGGCGCCGGAAAAATTCACAGGTCCGGCGGCAACCTGTCGATTTTACCGGCACGGTTACCGTCGGACTTGTAATGAGGCCCTATGTCTTGTTGTTGCGTCTAGCAGCTCCTGCGCCTTCTCTTCTGCCACATTGGAAGTGTTCAACTCTACACTGATGTCTCTGACAAATGCACATTTCTGCAGGTTCTCTGACCAGCCTGGGCATTTTCCTGTCTTGTACATTCAACGGTTGTTCTGCACCTCTAGCTTAGGCCATTGGTAGGGTTCTGCGGAGACCTCTGACTCCTATTTTCCTTGCATGGTCTTCCGCTCAGGCGCCTCTGTGCTTAAGGACGCCTGGGTTTGGGGAGGAATTGCTACACCTAGAAGAAACAGTGAGGGATGGTCCTTAGCACACTGATGAACATTACAATAAAAACTCTTGGACCATCTCTGGGAGTTGGCATGTTCTTTGGGCAACCTGTGAAACTGGCCATAGAAGATGCACCCTTTAACATGTAATATTACAGTCTGTTTGAGTAATTAATGGAAGTTGGAAGTCTGATTTTATGGATACCAGAATGTAAGCAAAACATATATAAGTTACTGATTTCGATTTCTATTATTGATTTTTGTGCTTTTGTACTGTACAAGTGGTAAAGTTGGGAAAAATAGAAATTAGATTTCTTTGCCCGTTCCTGGATTTGTGGGGTGAAAGAAAGTTTTTGTCAGCTATGACAAGGGTAGTTTGAGCCAGTAGGGATGTGGTCCAAACAAACAGAAGAGCAGACGGAATGGAGTTGCAGAAGTAGATGATCTCTGTTTTCAAAGAGTGCAGATAAAGAGTATTTTTTTCTCATCCAGTCCTGAATCTGGATTACAAAACCTGAAATATGATGAGAAGGTCCTAATTGACCTTCTGCACAATTGACCTTTATATTATTTTAGTTATTTTATATATGTATTGGGTTGGATTTGGATAATAAATAATATAAGGGGATTGAGTAGGGGGTTGCAGGGTTTTTTGGATTGGGCGGGGGGCTGCGGGGGGTTTTCCCCCGCTTATATGTCCTAATTGACCTTCTAAATTAGGTCAATTCTCCCGAGGTCAATTGTGAAAAGGTCAATTAGTATACAACCACCTCTCCGGGTCGTATCTTTCCGGGAAGGAAGCCCATTCCATTTCCCTTGAGGGAGTTTGGCCATGTATCTGTCTGGTGAGTTGTTCCATTCTGTATATGTCCAAGGCCTTGGCTGCCCATTGCTTTTTGCTGGGAAGTTCCATCCCTTTCCACCCCCCTGCAATGGAAGCCCTGGCAGCCAATAGCAAGAAATGCGGCATATGCGGTAGCTTAACCCAGTCCCCTTCTATCACCTCTATCCCAAATAACACCAGGAGAGGGTCCAACCGCCTATGCACCCAATCTAGGTTCCTTATCCAGCCCAGGATTTCCTTCCAATAGCTCTGCACCTTTTCACAGACCCACCACATACGCCAGTAGTCCGCCCTTAGCCCACATTTCCTCCAGCAGTGGGGGTCGGCCCCCGGGTACATCAGTGATAGTCTCGCTGGGTCTTATTGCCATCTGTACAAGAGTTTTAACCCGTGTAGTTTATATTGGCAGGCCACTGAGGTACGATGGGCGTTCCCACATAGTCTTTGCCATTGATCATCCTCCATATCTATTTCCATGTCCCTCTCCCACTTCCTCCTGTATACCTCTTTGTCTACCCCCCTGTGCTTCCAGTATGGCCTGGTATAGTCCGAAGATGGGCCCTTTTGTCCCTTTCCCTGTGTCCAACACCCTCTCTGTATGTGTCGGTTCCCTTTGCAGGTCTTTTTTCCAGTCTTCGGACATCAGCGCCCCTTTCAGTTGCAAATATTTGAATACTGAGAGCTGTCCCCCTCCCAGTCTTCCTCGAGCTCACTTAACTCTTTAAACACATCTTTATTCATGACTTGCCCCCACTCTTTCCCACCACACAAATATGACTTAGGGGGAAGGGCCAGGTTGTTACTTCTGCCATTTTCCTCTTGACCCTCCAGAGGGACCACAGCGGGCCAAAGATTCTATGCCTCTGGTTTCTCGGGGCCGCCTCTCGTGGTGCCCACAACCATTCTCCAAGCATCACTGGGCGGAATAGGTGGTTCTCAGTGCCCACCCATTGCTTCTGTTTATCTCCCCGCAGGTGAGGGACCAGAGCTTTAAACTGGGCTGCCGTATAGTATGTACGCATTTCCGGGAGCCCTACCCCTCCTTTCTCCTTGGGTTGTACCAGTAACCTTTAGGCTACTCTGTGTTTTTTCCCCTCCCAGAGGAATCTTATCATTTTCCTTTTCAATTCTCCAAAGTGTGCCTCTGGCAGTTTTATTGGGAGTGCCTGATAAAGATATAATAGCCTAGGGAGGAGAACCATTTTGAGCTCATTCAGGCGACCTAGCCATGAGATGGTTAACTTCAACCAGTTGTCTAGATCCCCAAAGAGCCAATACAATAGGGGGGAAGTTAACCTTATGTAACTTGTCCAGTTCTCTAGGGATCCTTACCCCTAGGTATTTTAAGCTGCCTTTCGCTATCTGTATCCCAAGCCTTTTCCTCTCCATTCTTCGCTCTCCCGTTACTTCTCCTAGTGGGAGGAGGGTTGATTTATTCACGTTTACCTTGAAATCCGACAGGTGCACATATCTTTGTACAACCCGGAGTACTCTTGGCACTGACTTTGCCACTTCTGAAAGATATACCATAACGTCATCTGCATGCATGCTTAAATTATGGGACTTGTCCCCTACCCTTATTCCCCTTAACTGCCCATCTTTCCTGATCTCCTCGCCCAGGGGTTCCAGTACGAGGGAAAATAGGAGGGGGACAGTGGGCAGCCCTGTCTGGTGCCCCTGCTTAGACCAAATTCCTTGGATTTTGCTCCATTCACCACTACTGTGGCCTTGGGACCGGAGTAGGTAGCTTGGATAGCTCTACACATTTTATCTCCCACCCCGATTTTCCTCAGTACTGCAAACAAAACCTCCCATTCTACCCGGTCAAATGTTTTTTCCGCATATAGGCTTAGGAGTGCATGGTCCCCCTGGGTTTCTTCGACATGTTCCATGAGATTGAGGGTCTTTCCCACCGAATGGGTGCCCTGTCTTCCCACTATAAACCCCATCCGATCTGAGTGTATTGTGTGGCAATTCTTCCTCGAAGCTCGTTGCTAGTATGCGTGTAAACATCTTCTCATCGACATTCAGTAGTGAGATAGGGCGATAAGATGCACATTGCCTAGGATCCCTCCCCTCTTTAGGGATCAGCGATATTAGTGCTTTGCTAAAGGTGTCCTGGGCCTCCCCTGTTTCTAGAATGTGATTGTACACCTGCACCATGTGCCGAGCCAGCGTTCCAGAAAATTTCTTGTAGAATCTTATGGTGTATCCATCTTCCCCCGGGGCTTTACCGTTGGGGAGACGGGATATTGCTTCTTGTACCTCTTCTAATGTTATGGGTCTCTCCAGGTGCTCCACCTCTAGGTTATTAAGTGTGTTCATATCTATCCTATCCAGGTATTCCCTTATCGCTGTTTCTACCTACTGTACTTTGGCTTTGTAGAGGGTTTCGTAGTACTGGGCAAATCCCTCTGCTATCTCTCTGGGTGAGTCCTTCGTGTCTCCCCCGGAGCTCGTAAGGGAATATACCCCCCTTTCCATCCTCTGTGCCTCGCTGCGAGCAGCACGTCCACCTTGTCCCCTTTCTCATAGTGTTTTTGTTTGAGGTATCTCAACTTCCACACGGTTTCCCCCATTCCTAGTGCTTTCAGGTCGCTCTTTTGGAGAATATCTGTTCCTTGGCTTCCTGTTTCACCATTCATCGCGTGCATCCTCTCCCCCCTCCACTATCTCTGTCCTCAGCTTCTCCTCCCTGAGGTTCCTTTCCCTTTTAAGTCTCGCCCCCTCTCTGATAAGTAGTCCCCTCCAAGTTGGCGTTCTTGCATCCCAGAGTACCCCTCTATTCACTTCCCCGTTATCGTTCAGTTCAAAGTACTCATGTGGGACCGAGTAAAATGTATATCCCTCTTCCCCTGGGTGTTGTTCCCTCCAAACATTTATTAGGCAGCGGGCCACTATTGTGCGTCCCAGGTGCCCGAGTTTGGCCCCCATTTCCCCCGTGTTGTGGTCCCAATGGTCTTCCTATCTCTGGCCTCGTCTGCCCAGGAGTTAAAGTCCCCCCCTATTATGTAGAGGTCTGCCTCCTGTTCCTGTATCGCGTCAAGCGCGGTCGATATGAACTGTGCCTTCCCCTGGTTGGGGGCATATAGTGCTGCCTGAAGTATCCTAGCCCCTTCCAAAATCCCCTTGAGTATCAGTAGTCTCCCTTCCAAATGACAGGTAGTCGTGCAATCCCGCAGTTTACATTGTTTGTGTATCACTATGCCGACTCCCGCCTTTTTAACAGTCCCTGATACGCAGTGAACTTGACCAATCTCTGTCCCTTGTATCCTTTGTTCCTCTCCGTGTATTAGACGTGTCTCATGTAGGAAGAGTACGCCAAGGTGCGCTTTGCGTAATTCTCTATCAACTAATGATCTCTTAGTCAGAGGGTCTCATCACAAGTTGGGCGGTAACCCTTAAATCCGTCGGTAACAGTATTAGCGTCGCCAATACCGCTCCACCAGATCACAAGTACAAAAACCGCTGGCGCTATTACAGCCAGCGCAGGTACAGCCAGCTGTAATAGCACCGGCTTTAATAGCGCCGGTATCCATTCGCACTATTACAGAGCCATCACGAGTCCGGCGTAGGCTCTATTAGCACCAGAAAACCGTCCGAAAATAACTCTAGCCAAATGCTGGAGGTAAAAGAACACAGGAGACAGCAAAAAGTGCCCAGGTGAAACCATTGCAAATCAGAGGCCTACAAAGGACCCACCCATGCGCAACACACCCTCCCCAACACCAGAACACCAGCAGGAGCAGGGAGGAGACAGCAAAAAGTGCCCAGGTAAACCCAATGAAAATTAGAGGCCTACAAAGGAACCACCCATACGCAACACACACTTTCAAACACCATGCTGCCATTTTGAGCCGGGAGCCTTGATGTGGACATCTACCTGCTGCGCCTGGAGCTACAGAGGCCAGCCAACCAGCCCAGGGGGTGGTGGGGATGAGGAGAAGGAGGAGGAGGAGGAGAGCAGCAACAGCAAGGCAGCCATCCATCCCCAGGGTCAGGCCAACACCATGGTCCCTGACTGATGGGCAGTTCGTGACCAAGTATAGGCCGGACAGGGTAACCATCACCGCTGGACGCAATCCAGGCTGACATAGGCAGCCGTATAGCTATCAGTACTGCAATGCCCCCACTCGTGAAGCTTGTGTCCGTGCTACAATACCTCGGGACTGGCAGCTACCCACACACTGTTGCCATGATGCATGGCATGGCCCAGTCCACCTTCAGTGCCGTGCAGGGACAGGTGCTGGATGCACTGTTGCTCCATGTGAATGAGCACATTGCATTGCCAGCCACACAGGAACAGGTGAACCAGCTGAAGGGCCAGTTTCATGCCATTGTCCAAGTTCCAAACGTCATAGCAGCTCTGGAATGCACACATGTAGCACTAGTACCACCCCGGGCACATGAGGCAGCCTACAGAAACCGTAAGAATTTCCATTCTATGAATGTGCAGATGACATGTAGACCTGACCTTACCTTCAGCCACTGCTTTTCCCGGTATCCAGGATCCACCCACCACTCCATGGTCCTGCGCAACAGTACCCTGCCAGCGTACATGGAAAGGCACCAAGGCCAAAACACATGGATGCTGGGTGAGTACAAATGTAGTCCGAAATGCATGTGTAATGACATCTGATGGGGGGGGGGACATACACAGTGAAACCCCTGTACTTTGCACGAGAACCCTTGGACATGTGCAACACAGCAGAACACACCCAGTCCGAATGGCAAAGACATGTGGGAGCACAGTCACATATGGAAGCCGAGCTACCACAAAGCCTCCTGTGTGTGTCGTAGTGTTGCCTCTCACCCTGACACAGCAGAGACATCCCACCCTGGCCACCCGACAGTCATGCCAATGGTGCCCGAAAGTAGGCACATCCACAAAAGTACTACACACGAGTAGTTTGATTCACAACAATATACATCCCTGAAACACCGACCCCTGAATGGCCAATCACATGCCTGGAGAACTGTACATAATTGTGCCAATCAGCAAACGCAACAGCAGCCAAAGGGAATGCCAATGACACATGGGCTAACAACATGTTGCAAGCACAAGCAGATACAAGGGTCCCCTCATCCAGTGACAAGGGACAGAGTACTGTTACTTTTAGCCACAGGGGTGGTGCTAGTAGTAAGTAGTCAATTGAATCAATGCTGCCCCTAGCACAGCACACACCACA
This sequence comes from Ambystoma mexicanum, assembly GCF_040938575.1. Classification (NCBI taxonomy): domain Eukaryota; kingdom Metazoa; phylum Chordata; class Amphibia; order Caudata; family Ambystomatidae; genus Ambystoma; species Ambystoma mexicanum. The sequence continues at coordinate 649,233,042 of NC_090923.1, forward strand.
ATGTAGGTGACCATATGATAACTAGTGCACATGTAGTACATGAGTGTGATTCACATAAGCACTTGCATATACATTGATACACAGCTGCATGGCCACCTCAGACCATGCATGTTCCGGAAGGCGAAGGGTGTATGCCAATATTGCAATGAGATAGCATGACCTCTTCAACACAAATTTGATTCTGCTGCCAATGTCACTGACGATTGAGCCTTGTGCACCCACTGAACCAACCTTGTCCTCATACCTACATTCTCTCCCCTGCAGGTGATTCTGGATATCCCCAATACACATGGCTCATGACCCCTGTGTGTCATGCACACACTCCAGCTGAGCGGGGATACAACATTGCCTATGGACGTACATGCATCTGCGTGAAGAGGGCATTTGGACTGCTGAAGGCCTAGACCGTACGGGAGGGGCATTGATGTATGCACCAGAAAAAGTTGCCAAAATCATACTTACATGTGCCATGCTGCACAACATTTTCTGTCGCAGGAATGTGCCACTGCCCTCCGATAATGATGTGCAGGCACCTGGGGATGGGAGAGAAGATGATGATGTGACAGAAGCTGGTGCACGTGTACACAGGGATGGGGTGAGGGAGGGGATGTTGGCCATACAGGGCTTGATTGAGAATTATTTTTGATACAGGTGATGGGTACATTTGACACATATCACTTGAACATTAAAGAGCACTTGATCACAATCATGACTGTCCATGCTTTGTATGAATTTTGAACGTGATTTATTATAAGTTTGACAATCCCCCGTGCCCCCAGTGAACTCCCCAGCACACAATCCCCGCTCCTCCCAGTGAACTGCCCAGCACACAATCCCCTCTGCCCCTAGTCAACTCCCCAGCACACAATCCTCCCTCCCTCAGTACACTGCCCAGCACACAATCCCCACTCCCCCTGAGAACTCCCCCAAACAGTGCAGGTAGGTGCATGTGGCCGAGGCCCACCACTACTGTGCCATGTCCATATACGATGGTCGGGGGCGCTTCCCAAGTCCGGGATCCTCTCGTGAGCGGTGTATAATATTGCACATGGAACGGCACCTAGGTGAAGGCTTCAGGGAGAGTTGCAGATGAAGTGGTCCCCGGCCCCCGACAGCCTTGTGGATGATACAGAGGGATTTAAATTTAATCCGTGAAGCCACCGAGAGCCAGTGAAGACTTTTTAGGGCAGGAGAGATGCAGTCCCTGCGCTTGAGGCCAAGCATAAGTCTTGCTGCCCTATTGTGGATTAGCTGGAGGGGGTTGCAGAGTGGAAGAAGGTAGATTCAGGAGTAGGTTATTGCAATAGTCAAGCCTAAAGAGAACCAGGGCTCTGGTAACATTGAGCGCCTGGGGGAAGGTGAGAAAAGGAAGAATTCCTTTGAGAAGGAAGAGCTGAAAGTGGGACTTCTTGGCAATGTCCTGTGTGTGAGGGAGGAGGGAGAGAGAGGATTTCAAGGTTGCAAAGCACATCGTAGACCCCCGCCAAGTGTTGAAATAATGACAAGGTGAGCAGGTGTGTTTGTCGTTGGGGGTCACAGACTGATGGTGGCAGGAAGTGGCCTTATGGTGGACACGTGGGCCCGGGAGGGGAGTGTAGTGAGCAAGAGCAGTTGATGGAAACAAGCTCCCCCTGAAGAACTGGTGCCCCGGGTCGGGGAGATGCACTTTGGTATTTGTGGGAGCGCAACTGAGTGGTGGCACCACAAAGAAGCACTGTACAAGAAGGGAGAGCACTCTATGATCTGTTTTGAGATTGATGACACTGAGACTGCACCTGCAGAGGGCCCAGGTTGTGTGAGAATATGGACGAGTAAGCACGGACTGTGGGACAGGGCCGCAGGTACGAAACACCAGCAAAACCCCAGAGAAGCACAGTGAGGATCCATGCCATGTGCCCCCGAGGGTAAGATAGTGCTCAGGTCTGCTGAGAAGTCAAAGAGTGCAGTGACACTGCTCAAGGCAATCATGTCGTCCAAAGGCAACAAAAGCAAAGGGAAACAATCCTCCATAGATACATTTGCTAAGCCTGCTCAAGTCTTGGAAAGCATGAAGATGGCGACTGCAGTGACACAAGGAGCAGAAGCCCCCGTGAGTAGGGATCGGAAGATTTTGGAAGCCATAGCAGCTTTAAAGTCCTCATTGGAATTCAAGATAGATGCGATAAGTATTGATGTAAACCTCCTGAGACAAGATGTGAGGGCGTTGGCGGAACGCACAGCGACATTTGAAAAGGAGGTGCAAATAATTAAGAATAACTACAACGAGAATACCAAAGAAGTCTCCGTGTTGCAACAACAAATACAGAAGCTGGAAAACAGAGCAGAGGAAGCAGAATTATGAGCCAGGAGGAATAATGTGCAAACTATTGGGCTCCCGGAAGGAGAGGAGGGCGCTAACCCAACAGACTTCATTGAGACTATGCTGCTGCAGGAAATAAGCCTGGGGCCCTCACACAGGGCTTCACGCTGGAGCGAGCGCACAGGGCTCTGACAAGAAGGCCGCTACCCGGAGCTTAACCGTGGATGATAATAGCCCGGATACTCAACTATAAAGATAAAGAGAAAATCCTTGAACATTTTCGCAAGGGCGGCACGATCAGAAGAGCGTCGACTATCATCACGGCATACCCGGACTATACATTCCTGGTGCATAAACAGAGGATTAACTATATGGCAGTCAAGAGGAGGTTGCAGGATGCAAACATTAAGTACATGCTGCTGTACCCGCCAAATTGAAAGTCCTATACAAAAGCCGAGCTATCTTCTTCGAGACTCTGGAAGAGATGAGTAAATGGATGGATGAAGTGAACTTGATGGACGAGGCGGATGATCAGCCGAGATGTGTGAATGACAAACGGGAGGGTAACGCCTAACCAATGTGTAATTATGCGTATATACGTCCATAAGACATTATTGAGCATGTTTGTAAAAAAGGAAAGCTATAAATGCTGTTGTAGGAATGTCTAACAAGCAGGAACCACTGGTGTCGGGCCTCACGAGGACCGCACGAGGAGGAATCAGCCCATACCCCATACTAGATTAGATTAGTTAGGATACTAGTAGTTACGTATCCTCCTGCTGCACCCCGAACTCTGACACTAGTATCTGGGATAGGGGTGCGATGCGGGGATGCCTGAGCTCCGAATATGGAGCTGGGCAATTGTTGGGAAGGGGGGCGGGGCAGGCTTTGGGATAGTTAGAGGGGAGTAGCCTACAGATACGCACAATGGTGGATTAGCGACTGTAACGGGTGGAGAATGAGAGCGGGAACCACTAGATGGGATGGGGGAACTTAAAATATGCAACCTGGAATGTCAGGGACCCGAACAGCTACATTAAGAGAAACAGGATTTTGGCATATTTGAGACGTCAGAAAATAGATATAGCCCTCCTGCAGGAAACTCATTTTACTAAGGAAAGGCACGATACCTTGGCACGGAAATGGGGGTGGGGGAGTGACCATGGGCTCAACATATTCAGCATATGCCAGAGGGGTCCTAATATGGGTGGCACCGACAGTCCCATTCAAGGACCTTCAGACCTTCCTGGACAAGGATGGTAGGATGATAGCACTACGGTAAATGGTGGAAAATAGGGAAATATGTGTTATTAATATCTATGCTCCAAATCATGACACAGCAACCTACTTTAGATCCATATACCCCAAGATAGGCTTGTACAGGGATAGTGCGTTCATATGGGGGGTGATTTTAACTCTATGCTGGACCCGGCAATGGATAGATTGGATGGCAAATTCACACATCCAGCCCCTCAGCTAAAGCTCTAAACACGCTATTACACGCATTTCAGTTGGCTGTCTCATGGAGGACAATGTGCCCGCAGGGCAGAGTATTCTCTCATTACACGGCTCCCAAGAACCTCTACACAAGGTTAGATTATGTGTTTGCGGGAAAAGAAGCTCTGGGAGATCTCATAAGGGCTGAATATAAAGCAAGAGTCCTCTCAGACCATGCCCCTCTGTTAGTTACTTAGCAGTTCCTTTCCCCCCCGAGCTAGGATCCCGACATGGAGACTTAGGGTCGAGGCACTTAAGGATGCAGGGTTTCGGAAACACCTGAGGAAAGAGGTGAAGGAGTATTTCGAGCACAATATAGGCAGTGTGGAACCTGCAGGTACACTGCGGCAGGCCTTTCAAGTAGTGGTGAGAGGGGCAGCTATTGCGAAACCGAAAGGGATACAAGATGTCATTACACAGGATCTACAAAAAGCAGAAGACAGAGTAGAAGCCATAGAGCAAGCAGGAGATAGGTCCTTAGAGGAGGCTAAGGAGTTGTCCCGCCTGCAGCAAGAATGTTGAGAAAACTGGAACAGGCTAGGCAAATCAAGCTACATGAAATATGTGGAGGGACAGCATGCAGAAGGGGACAAGCCTTGGCGCCTGCTAGCCTGGCTTTAGAAATGAGAGTAAACGAGAGACAATTGGAGCGATTGTGGGAAGGGACAGTGAATTGTGCATGATGCAGGATGGGGTGAACAAATGTTTTTATGATTATTACAAGCAGCTGTATGGGGAAACCTCAGAGTGTGACATGTCAGAGATAGAAGAAGCACTGTTAGAGATTAGTGTCCCCGGGCTAAACACGGAGGAGAAAGACAGGCTAGAAGGCCCCATCACCATAGAAGAACTGGAGTATGTGATAAAGGGACTACCGACGGGCAAAGTCCCAGGAGCGGATGGGCTTCCCAGTGAATTCTATAAAGAATATAGGGAGGAAGTCCTAGTTCCACTGCTAGCAATGCTGAACGAAGCGCTGAACATGGGCAGCCTGCCCAGGTCTTTGAGAGAGTCGATAATTGTTCACCTTCTTAAACCAAACAAGCCGGTTACGGACTGTGGCTCATATAGACCCCTTTCATTACTGAATCAAGATGGGAAGGTTCTTACGGCTTTAATGGTAAACAGGCTTAAGCCGGCCATCGGCAAGCTTATACATTGGGACCAAACAGGATATGTCCCACACAGAAATATTACGAATAACCTGAGAAGATTACACCACATAATATATTGTACCCAAGGAGATACACAACAGTTGGCAGTGGCGTCGCTCGATGCAGTCAAGGTGTTTGACTCAGTCAGAGGGCCTTGGCTATTAGCGGGGCTAGAGAGGTTCAGTATTGGACTCATGTACATCAAGTGGTTGCGGTTGCTAATGAACTGATAGCGAGGGTCAAAATGGGCACAATCATCTCAGAACAATGGTAGTTAAGCAAGGGCACGAGGCAGGGATGTCGGCGGTCCACAATGCTTTTCATTTTAGCGTTGGAGACATTAGCAGTCTATTTACAGGAGGAATATGGGGAGGCTGGCATAGTCACACCGGGAGGGCGGCATTTGATTTCATTGTACACGGATGCCATGCTCCTGTACTTGCAGCACTCCGAGACAAATTTGCAATACATCCTGGATTTGATGGAGCGCTATGCAGCCTTGTCAGGCATAACAATGAACTCACAGAAGTCAAGTCTGTTCCCTTTGGGGGGATATGCTGGGAGGCCCGTGCACCTCTTGCCGGTGCTACCAATTAAATGGGAGGTAGACACTTTTAGGTACTTGGGTGTGGACATTTATCATGATACTAAGACAGAACGCACACAGAACACGATGAGAGCAGTAGACAAAATTGAGAACTCCATGTCTTTCTGGGCCAGATTGCTGTTGTCTATGATGGGGTGAGTGGCATGGCTGAAGATGGTGTTGCTACCGAGGCTCCTTCTCTATTTTGCAAATGTCACGTTTGTGATACCGAAAATGTTTTTTTAAGAGGCTGAATGCTATATGTAGGAGCTTCCTATGGCATAACTCAAGGTGCAGAGTGGCACTGTGGAAGCTTCAGAACTAGTATGAACAGAGGGGAATAAAGGTGCCTAATTTTGAGGTATATTTTGTTGCTAGCCAGTTGCAATTTGTGGTCAAATGGCTGTCTGATGAACAAACACCGGAATCACGGTTACTGCAGGCAGTTAATGCTCTGTTCTTTCTGAAATAAGTGATATGGATAGTGTATGGGGTGTGTAATGTGCAGTAGGGCCTGCCAATTGCTGGGTCACACCACACCGTATTCCCCACAGATCCTGCTAGTTGCGCTGGAAGGGGTGGATAAGCAATTGAGGTTAAATGAGAGGAAGTACTGGGAACTGAAGGGAGTGGCGGCAGTGGGAGATGTGCTAAAGGAAGGGTTACCCAAGGAGTTTGGGGAACTGACAGAAGACACTGGGGTGAACCGGGGGCAACACCTCACATATCCCTGCCTTCTAAGGAATCTTAGATGCAGATGGCCAGAGGCTGAGGCGCCATTGCAGTCAGATGAGAGAATAGAGACATTTTATGATGGATCAGAAGGAGGTCATGAAGTCTCAAGGATATATGAGCTACTGATGTCCAAGATGGGAGATGCGTTAGTGCAGACGAGGCAAAGTTGGGAGGCAGACCTGCAGGAACCAATGTCAGAGTCGATGTGGATTAGAGCTATGGCGTACCACAAAAAGGTGTCTAGAAAGGCACTTTTACAACTGATTCAATTATATGTGACCCATAGAGCATATCTGACCCCGAACAGAATAGCTAGGTTTAGCCAGGCAGCAGCACAATCATGCCTGAAGTGCGGAGAGATTAACGCAGATCTGATTCATATGTTCTGGGCCTGCACAGAGATTAGAAGATTTTGGCGAGAGGTAGCCCAAGCGATAGCAGAGGCGGATGTTACCCTGGATATTGGATCCCCCCTAGCATGTCTGCTGGGAGGCTTCACGAGGCCCAAAAGAGCGAGACATATGAGTAAGCTTAAGGATCTGGCATATATATTTGCAAAATGCAGGATAGTGATGGGATGGAAGGCACATACGAGGCCAGTAGTGCAGATGTGGTGGATGGACCTGATAAAATGGGCAAACACAGAGACCGTGGTGTGGCAAGAAGCAGTGGGTCGGAACACAGAACAAGGCGATAGGGTGGGGTGGATGCTCAGAGGCAGTTGATACCAGAGCTGGCCACTTCTGAGCAGGGCGCTATAGACTTGGAGAATACACCCGTACAGGAGGAGACAGATGCAAGGGTGGTCGCTAAGGAATACAGTTGTGAGGCAGCAGTGGAACGATTGTGTGCGACGTAGGCCGGGGAGTTGGGGGGAGTGTGGGGAGCAATCGGTCAAGACTTGATGTGAAATGTGATGTACATGTTTATGCAAGTCTGTAAGTTACTGTGTTTATATAAAATAATAAAAACTTTTTTTTAAAGCGGGATCGAATTTTCGGGTTCCCAGCCCTAATGGCTTGTGCAACATGATGTTAAAACACGAGGCAGGAGTATGGGCAAAGGTTCTTCACATTCTCTTCCAAAATGTTCTTCATTATAAAATTATTTCACAAGCCTGGACTGTATCAATAATAGTCCCTATATACAAAAAAAGGAGATCGAAGCGACCCAACAAATGATCAGCCAATAGCCTTGATGGATATTGAGAGTAGAATCTTCGCAAGATATGTCCTGATAGAGTCAGAGGCATGATGTAAAGATAAAGAAATACTCTCAAAATTCCAGACAGGCTTTATGTGAGGCATAGGTACCTATGCAAGTGGGCTCCTCATTCAATCATTTATTGATCAGACGTGCAATGCAGACTGCAATCCCCTATATGTGACCAGTATAGATTTGAGCCTGGCATTTGATTCTGTAGACAGGCTACGACTTTGAGAAAAAACTCACAGATTGGAATATACCTCTATATATTTTATACTGATACAATTGCATAGAGATATGACGATCAAAGTAAGACTAAATCAAAAAGGTGATGTTTGTAAATCTATACATGGCCGATTTATGGGACTTCCTAAAAAGTGCAGCCTTTATATCACCAAAGTTCAATGGCGAGAAATGCTTCTGTGTAACGTATGATGGTGACATCTTGTTATTAGAGCGAACCCCAGTAGGTCTTCGGAGACTATTGTTGAGATTTGAGGCCTATGCGAAACAGAATGGTCTAACAATGAATCCTAAAAAATCCAATACTATGGGCCTCATAACACATCAGCCGGTCCGGTAACAACGGTGGCAGTAAATCCGCTGCCACTGTTGTTTCCGGACCGGCCGATTCCGGGTCCTGCAGGCGGGAGGTGTCACTCCCGCCAGGTCTGGGATGGTGGGAGTGACACCACCTGCCTGCAGGCAGACATGGAAACACCGGCTCTGTCATAGACGGAACAGTGTTTCCATGGTTCCCATCCCATCCCCATGGAGTCCTATTGGACTCCATGGGAATGGGGATTTACAGAATTCCGCCTCCAGAATTACAGAGTCACCGGGGTTGTAATGCCCCGGTGATTCTGGCAATCACGGAGGCAGAATGGTATTATGGGTCCGGCGGCAGCCTGCCGGTTTTTCCGGCACGGCTACTGCTGGACTCGTAATGAGGCCCTATGTCTTATAAAGGACCAAGACACAAAATAATGGGATACAAATGGTCATTGGAGGGACAGAACGTTCAAGAAGTGGCTAATACTAAATACATGGTTTTGGTAAATTTGTATTTATTTATTTAATTGTATTTAGCCAATTATCAGCTTTATACAAAATAAAACATAATCATATTGAAATGTAAAAATCATTACAAAATTGAAGTCCATACTATTCAACACATTATACATATATACATAATTACACTTAAAAGAAGAAAGGAAGAAAGGGCAAGACAATCCACTAAATACATTCTATGCTCTTCAACAATTTCAAGAACCCCAAGGTTAGTTTGGTCTCACAGCCGGAAACTGCACTCTCCCAGAACGCAGCCGTCTGCAGCCAATCTTCACAGTGAACAAATTGGGAGAGATATCTCACTCTCCTTTCTTGCAGGGCTAACATTCAATAACAATATCTTTGAGAGTTTGTAGTTCCCTTTTCCCACACAGTGAATAGAGACCATCTTCAATTCCCAATCTATCTCTAGAGGCCCTTATTTCTCCAGTCAGAATTACATTAAGTCGAAACCTGAGAAAATCATTCCTCTCTCTGGGATCCAGAAATGTAATCAAATATCCCGGAAGTAAACCCCTAGCTTTATCTACAATGGAAAGTGGTTTGGCAAGTTTGACGTTTCAAACAGAATCAATTGTTTGAATCCAATCCCAATCCAAAAAAGCCTTTTTAATGCCCTCCTGATTACTCACCAAACCTTTTGGCAACGTATCAAAACAGGCGATACTATTCATTGCAAAATCTTTCAATCTTGTCAGTTGGAGCGAGTTACCCTGGTTAATATGGGTAGCGACATCTTCATACAAGGAGCCCACCTTTGGAACCAGAACAATGCTTCCAAGGAACTCAATTCCAGTTTGTATCTTAAACTTGAGACAGGCAGGGACTGAGGAAGATTTAAAACACCCTTCCAGAGTCTCCCCTCTAGTCTCATCCAGTTAACTGACCAGGCCTGAAAGTTTGAGTCCAAGCCATAGAGAACTTTAGGAATCACCTTACCTTTGTAATGGTGAATCAAGGGCACCAATGAGAATTTGCAATACTTCATTAAGAGCTTTCTCATCTGACAAGTTAACTGACCTATTACACCTTCCAAAAGTACTGCCTCTTTCAGAATTGATCGATTAGCATACAGCGTCAAGCCCAGATATCTTACCTCCACCTTCATAAATACCATTTATGATTTAGGATACGCCGTCCCAAACTACAGAAACTGACAATATTTGTTTTTGCAGGGTTGATTATTAAATTATTAATCGCTGCATACTTCCCAAACCCACTTACGAGGCATTGAAGGCGAACTGGCGTGTAGTCCACTAGGACCACATCATCCGCATATGCTAGCCAACTCAAGGATTGACTCCCTATCTTTGGAGCAGCAAGTGCACAGGGAATCAATGCATTATTCTGATCTGCAAAATAGAGGTTAAATAGACAGGGAGCCAGAATGCATCCCTGCCTAACTCCTCTACCTGTTAAAATTGGACAGGGGAGGTTACCGCTACCATCCAGTCTGACCGGAATCTTGGTATCTGTGTGCAAATGGTTATGATAATAGCCAATAAGCCCGGTCGAAGGTGCCCTTGATGTAGTTTAAACCAAAGCCTATTTCTGTTGATGGTACCAAAGGCCAATGACAAGTCGATCCAGGCACCATGAAGGACCGGACCACCCCTTGACCATGATTTACCTATCAGTGTGTGCATTATCACCCCATTCAATGAGGCGGAGAGGCTTCTCCTAAACCCTGTCTGATGTTTCTGCAGGATTCCACTACCCTATGCCCAAGCTTCCAATTCACCCAAAATTACTGAGGCGAAAATCTTACTATCTGCTTCAAGAAGAGCGATCGGGCGATAATTAACAGCTTCTGCTCGATCGCCCCTCTTTGAAGATTGGAACGAAAATGGCAGATCTCCACGAAGAGGCAGTCTCCTCAAACTGAAGAATGTTTTCAAACAGATTGTAGAGGATCCTTGACCATGCAGGAGCGTTCGATTTCAAAATTTAATTGGAAAGGCCATTCGGCCAAGGGGCTCTGGAGGAAGATGCCTTTACTATCAAATCTTCAATACAATCCCTAGAAATAGTCAGGGACCACTGGGCCTGGTAAAGACAAATACTACGCTCAGACCTCAACATACCATACAGCTTCAGAAAGTGGGAAAACCACGTCTCCTTCGAGACAGCATTACCCTGCAACCCCAATTGTGATCTCTTGCTTTGGTTTACAATCTCCCAAAAATTCTTAGAATTATTCTTAGATAATGCCCTTAACATGGTTTCCTCATCCCGTTGGAATCTCAGAGCCTGTTGGGCTTTGGACCAATTCTTGCAGCCATTTAATAGAGATTTACGAGATAGATTTTTTTATTAACAACACCAAAAGAACTGATAATATACAAAGAAGCATTGAGGCTTAAAGGCCGGAAATTAATTGCTCAAAAGTCTTTCATCTCAAAAAAATATTATCGGTTTTCACTTAAGCCTCTTGTTCTGGTTTACAGCTTAGATATATTCTCACTTATAAATACATTAGAACTAGATAAACCTGAAGGCCTAATTTGGAGGAAAGACTTAAGATTACCTAACTGTATCCCTTTGATGTTTGTTTGCTTTGAGTTGGGGTTGAACTCCCTCCCGGCTATTGTACAGTTGAGGACTATTCTACTATTCTGCAAATTGCTGGTTGGTGGAGGGAATTCAGTATATGCACTATGAGGTATCTTTAGAATTATTGCTACAAAATCAAGTCCAAGTAAAAATGTAGATGATGGAAAAAGATTGGATATGGATTGGAGAAAAAAAAACCGAGTACATTGTGTGTAATGAAATAAGTGCTATTAGCAACAGGAGAGATGAGATCTGTACGTGGCCTGCAAGACACAGTACTGTACCGTCTTTGTGGTTCTCAGGTAGAATCTCTTAAGCACTTATTCATTGTGTGTGGGGCTTTACAGAAATTGAGGGAAGAGCTTTTCGGTGGCTTTGTTCATGCAACCGCCTCTCTGAATACAAACATTATTTGGGAATACCTAAATAAAGGGTCAACATCCTCACTTCTGATTAGGGTAGTTAAGTTTATGAAGATTATTGATATCTCATGAACATGTAAAGAAGGTTTGTCAGATAATTGAATGGATGGAATGTTGAGAATGAATGTCTGAGAATGAAAGTGATAATTAATTTTTTGCGTTTTTGTGATGGTATTTTAAAATTGTATACAAAAGGATGATGATTAGTATTAATACGGGAGTTGTAATTGTTACTCACCAGTCGGGGGAGCACGAAAGCCAGCGAGCCAGGACTTCTAAGACGACAAGGTGTTGATTGAAGAACTCGGTTTGGAGCCTCCAACCGAGCCTCCTCTCTATGAGGGATATTAGACCTTTTCAATGATATGACCCCTTGCTGTATACTTATAGCAGCCAAGGTGACTGATCACTTAAAAGAGTGGGGAGAACGCACCGCCACGGACCCAGTTGAAAGGATAAGGACAGCAGGTAAGTAACACAGACACCAATATGGACCGCCCTATAAACCCACACTAGATGAATACCTTAATCAAACTGTCCCGAATCTCACAGAATAAACTGGAGGAAAACCCTATAATTTACAGACAGGTGGTTAGGTTTTGATTGTAGATAGGAGAGAAGAATAGAATACTCAAGTACTAAATGATTCTTTTACCCTTACCAGTGATGTGAAGAAGGATGTCCAAAGTCAAATTATCAGAAAACAATGATAGTGTAAAACAAAAAATAGGGAAGGTTAGTATAGGGTACTATACCCGGGTGACACGAGGAGCGCACTAGTTACGGGAAGGTGCACCTACCACAGAGCGTCGTGTGGCACTTGTTGCCAGTAAACAATCCAAAGGTGAGAAGCAGAAGTCTAATAGGAAGTATTCAGATGGGGTAGCCCACAGAGTACAAAGTCATGCAGTCCGTAGCAAGTGGATCAGTATCTTACCAGATGGATGCTGGGATCAGTAGGTTCAAACTGCGAGAGAAAATGCAGTTTAAAAACGGCAGCAGGCGGAATGCTGTGTTTTCGGCAGGAGTGTTTTACTCGTTCCAAATGGAATGCAGGTAAGAAAAGTTCCGTGAATGGGAAGTCTTCTAGCAGGCCAGCGGGTTTGGTACACAGGCAGGCGGCAATGAGGCAGAAACAGTAAACAGGCAGCCTGGGAGCAGGCAATAAGGTCGGGTTGAGTGGCGGGCGGTAGCTGAACAAACGATATCCAAATCAGTCCTTTTACAAAAACCAGGGTCCTGGTACACGAGCTTGACACAGTAATAAGGAATAGACAAGAAGAAAGTCTGTAATGACAAAAACAGGGTCTGATACACGGGAAAAGTAGTTAGAGGAATAAGAAGACTTCAAAAGATGCCAACGTAACGGTAATCAGAAGCAGCGAGCAGCAGGCTACTGCGCTCATATTCACAAAAGGGGCGTGCCCGAGTGAAAGTGAGGCACCATGCTTGGATTCCGGACTACATTGAGGGGGTAGGTTTTCTGGGTAATGTAGTCCACTTTGCGTCCCGTAGATACTGCTGCAGCAATCTTCCAGGGCAGCTGCCAGCGTGAATAGAAAGGAGCCACAAAACACCTCACACCCTTAGGGAGAGCTATAACCTTTCTGATAGACCTATCCCCATGCCCTTATTGAATGGAAGAGCACAAGGGGCATGTGGTGGTGAACTAGGCAGGCCCTTAGGTGTGACAGTATCCACCGCAAAGGGGGCGTGGACCCCCTATGGGCATGGAAGCAACGCAGGAGCACCAGGGAGTGTATATTGCATAGAGGTTCCCAAGACCGATCCTCGGGACCGTAGCCTTTCCAATCTACTTGATAGTACGGACGACCCTTGCGGGACTGAAAATCAAGGATATCGGCTACCTCGTATTCATCACTGCCATCCACCGAACGGAGGGGGCCAGGCGGGCAGACGGGTAGAGGGTGGGCAAGGCTTCAACAGACAACCATGAAATATCGGATGCTGCTTCCAGGAAGAAGGCAAAGACAGATGCATTGCCACAGGATTCACAACCTCGGAAATAGCAAAGGGACCCACGAATCTTGGTAACAACAATCGCTTTCCAGGAATCCTCAAATTGCGTGTGGAAAGCCAGACCTTCATGCCCACCTTGTAACGGGGAGCAGGGAGCCGACGACGATCCGCATATTTCTTAGCTCTTGCTTGAGCATGCACCAGGTGAGCATGGACGGACCTGCAAATGGTCCTGAGATCCCTTACACATGCCCGAGCAACCAGGTTGTCTATGGGAAGAACAGGGTCCAGGCGTAAAGACCTCGGATGAAATCCGCATAAAACAAAAAAGGGTGACACACCCGCCGCAGTATGCAATGAATTGTTATATGCAAATTCAGCGGGCAGAAGCATCGCCAACCAGGACAACTGGAAACGAAGGCAGAGGCAAAGAAGGTACTGTTCGAGGTACTGTTCGAGGGTAGCGTTGACTCTTTCAGTCTGTCCATCAGTCTGAGGATGGTAGGCAGAACTATACCTGTCGTCAATGCAGAGAGCCGCCGTCAATGCTTTCCAGAAGCGAGAGGTGAACTGGGGACCGCGGTCAGAAACCATTATAGAAGGCAATCCAAAAAAACGAAACACATTTTTAGGAAGAGTGAAGGCAAGACCGATGCCGAAGGCAGTCCTACACAAGGCATGAATAGTGCCATTTTGGAAAAATAGTCAATAACTACCCATATGGTGTCAAACCCGCTCACAGGAGGCAGATCTACGATAACATTGATGGACACCATATACCATGGTTTATGAGGCACAGGAAGGGGCTGTAAGAGACCCACTGGTTTGGATCTGAAAACCTTGCATGGGGAACACACAGAACAAGATGCCAAATAATCGATCATGTCTCTGGACATGGAAGGCCACCAAGCCCACCAACGCAATGCCTCCAGGGCCTTCTGTTGCCCGGGATGGGCTGCCATCAAAGAGTCATGAGACCAGGCCAAAGCCCGAAGACGTGCCTCGCTTGGTGGGAGAAACAAACGACCCTGGATGTAGGGTAGTCCATGTACCACATCCAGGTTAAGGGACTCGCACTCCTCAGTATGCGAGATAACTCAACTAGAAACTTGGGAACGGAGCGAAGGCTGGTGCACAAAAGAGGGCATTCTGACATGGCAGGGTATGGATTGGTAGACAGACGCGACAAAGCATCCGCACAGGTGTTGAGACGAGCTGGATGGTATGTTATGGAGAAATTGAATTGCGAAAAGAAAAGATGCGAATGAGCCTGTCTGGCCGTAAGGCATTTCATTGATTTGAATGCCAAAAGACACCCAGCAAATGATGCCGCCACTCGGTAAAAGCATCTTTGATAGCCAGCAATTCTCTTTCCGTGATAGGGTAGTTGCATTCGTACTGAGTCAGTTTCCTTGAAAAGTGTGCCACAGGGTGGTCCCTAAAAAAATTAAAAAATAGTCCATAGGCGCCCCTCTGCGAGAATGAACACGGCTAAATGACCTGTTCTTTTGTAAGGTACCCACTCGAGAGTCTGCAGCCACACTTTGGCTCACTGTACCTTTTGTACACTGTACATTTTGGTGCTGGACTGCCCATGTGGGTGGGACAAAGACTGATATGCAAATGAATATTTCCCATCTGTGAAAGGTACAGTGAGCTCAAATGTGGCTGCAGACTCTAGAGTGGGTACTATCCCATAGAACAGGCCATTTTTGCTGTGTTCGTTCTCATAGAGGGGCGCCCATGACACATTTTTTTAGTTTATTTATATAGCGCTTATACACAATGTGTTTCAAAGCACTTCAAGGCAAGGGAGGGAACAAATATATGACCAGTAAGGATGTGAAATTAACTATCGTACTCGGCCTGACGACATTTCAGATAGTGCAAGAGCTAAGACATAGATAAGAAAGGGAGGGGGAGAGTGGGAAGGAAATGGAAACAGACAGGTGACTACCGTACTAGGCCTGACAACATTTCTGGTAGACCCGGAGAAAAACAAAAGGTGAGGGAGAGGAGTGCAGAAAGGGAGGGGAGGAACAAAACAAGCGACTATCGCACTAGGCCTGACAACATTTCAGATAGTGCTGGAGGGGGGAACCGTGAGACCAGGAGTTGGTAGGAAGAAGATACCAGTTATGAGTTTGGGAACCAGAAGAAAGCACCAAGGACAAGTGAGGCAGTAGCTTGCTTGAGCAGAGCAGAAGTTAGGGGCTATGGGTGAGAACCCAATCAGAGGGGTTAAATTCACAGTGGGAGGAAGAACGTGCATGTGGCATGGTGTTGAGGAAGAGATGGTGTAGAGGAGAAATATACAGGTTGTGGAGAGGAAAGGGAGTTGGCCCCTGGGAAAGGGAAGTGATAAAGAACTTTTAAACTGTTTTGTGGAAACAGACAGCCAATGCACATTTTCTCTTCAAGTGGAAGAGATGCTCATTGGCAGAGACAAAACAATGTATACAATGTCTATAGGAGCTGCAGATAGTCTTGGAGGTTGTTGTTCCCCACTATCAACAGGGAACAAGCCAGAGGGCCGTTGGTTGCCAGAGCTCCTCTGAAACCCACTAAATTGGCTGATGGCCCACCTTTCAAGTTCCCAGTTATGCCTGTAAATCTTACAATACATGGTAGTGGTCAGGATTCCAGTGAGCATTCAGAGAGATGTCCCAGGAAAGGTCCTTTTGGGGAATGATCCCAGAGCTCTAGGGCTTGTGGATGATACAGCAGAGACACCACACACAAGGTCACAAACAAGGGCTGCATCGGCCAAGTCCAATGCCAAGCCCAAGCCAAAGGGAAAACCCAAGGCTAAAGGAGTCAAGAAAGATAAAAGAGGGAACGAGAATATTCCCCTAACTGACCTACCACTGAGGTGGAGGTAGTTGGTCAAACACCTGAACCTGACGAGGAAGAGGTGTTACCTGAAATCTTTGATCTCAATGACCATCCTGAATTACAAGGTTTGTTAGTAGAAGGTGGTCCTGACAGGGTTGAGTTCAGTAAGGACCAATGTGAGTGCCCATTTTTGGAAGGCCTAGGGAGACAGGCCTGCTCCCCGCTTGAGTGTGAACCTCCTCGGAAGCATAGGATTTATTGGGAAGGTGGGCTCCTCTACAGTGAGCCTACAGAGTCTACATAAGGAGACCATGGGAGGTTGGTGGTTGCCCTTGCTGTAAGACCCTTCCTCTTGCAGTAGGTTCTCGAAGTGCCACTTGCTGGTCACCTTGGCATCAAGAGAACCAAGCAAAGGTTATCCATGCATTTCTACGGGCCCAAAATGGGGGTGCAAGTAGGAAGTCGCTGCAGGAGTTGTGCCACATGCCAGTTATCTGGAAAAAGTGGCACAACAATCCACGCTCCATTGGTACCACTCCCAATTGTGGGGGTACCATTTGAGCGGGTAGGGATCGACATTGTTGGTCCCCTTGACCTCCAAACATCCTCATGCAATAGGTTTATCCTGGTGCTTGTTGACCATGCTACCAGGTATCCTGAGGCCATCCGATTGAAGACTGTGAATGCCAAGACAGTTGCAAAAGCTTTACTTGGCATAGTTACTAGGTTTGGCTTCCCTAAAGAAGTTGTGTCTGATAGGGGCAGCAACTTTATGTCAAAGTATGTGCAGGCCATGTGGAAGGAATGTTGTGTCACCGATAATTTTTCATCCGCATACCGCATAGGTTTAACAGCACCTTAAAAGCATGATTGGGGCTCTGGAAGAGCCCCTAAGAAGAAAATGGGATCTGCTTACTGTTTGCCTACAGAGAGGTACATCAGGAAGGTGTTGGCTTCAGCCCTTTCGAATTTATGTTTGGTCACCCTGTGAGAGGACCCTTAGCAATAGTAAAGGAGGGAAGGGAGATGCCAGATTATGTGCTAAGACTCAGAAAGAGAGTGGTACTCCTGATGGGTCTGGCTAGTGAGAAACTGAAGGCAGGGCAAGCACTGGTGAAAGATTGGTATGACCAGAAGGCTGCCCTTATCCATTTCACAGCAGGTCAGCAAGTCCTGATCATGAGTCCTATAAGGCCTAGAGCTTTACAGAACAAATGGTCAGGTCCTTATACTGTGGTGGAGTCACTGGGTGAGGTCAACTATTTAGTGGACCTTGGAAGAGCTGAACAAGCTCCAAAAGGGTTCCATGTAAATAGACTGAAGGCTTTCATCCCAAGAGTTGAAATCGGTGCACTGATGCTGGCTTCAGATGTTAAGGCGGAGGAGTCAGAACCTCTCCCTGACCTGCTCCAGGGCAGTCCTTTAGATAGTTCCATTGAGGGTGTCAAAGTGGCCCCTTGCCTGACTTCTGATCAACAAGCTGAGGTGAAAGTTTTGCTAAGGCAGTTTTCCCCCTTGTTCTCACAAACTCCTGGTTTGACACCTTGGTGCAAACGTGACATTGTCACAGGAGATAGTGTACCTACAATAAGTAGGGGATGCAGGATGTCAGACAAAGTAAGGTTTTACATTAAGACAGAGGTCACCAAAATGTTGGATCTTGGGGTGATTAAACCCTCTAGTAGTCCTTGGTCCAGCCCAATGGTTTTGGTTCCAAAGACAGGCACCTCTGAGTGGAGGTTCTGTGCAGATTGCAGGGCTCTGAATGCTGTCACCAAGACAGATGCACACCCCTTGCCTAGAACAGATGAGCTGGTGGATACTTTGGGTGCCTCAAAATATCTCAGCACATTTAACCTCACTGCAGGCTATTGGCAAATAGCTCTTGCAGAACATGCCAAGGAGAAGACAGCTTTCTCAACACCAGAGGGTCTTAACCAGTTCAGGTTAATGCCTTTTGAGTTGAATGCACCTGCCACTTTCCAGAGGCTTGTGAATCATGTCCTTAATGGGTCGGATGAATTCTGTCTAGCATATCTGGATGATATAGCAGTTTTTAGTGCCACCTGGGAGAATCATGTGAAACACCTTAGGATTGTGTTGCAGGCTCTTCACAAGGTCCACTTGATCGTAAAGGCCAGCAAGGGCCAGATTCGACAAGGTTCAGTGGTCTACCTTGGGCATGAAGTAGGTGGAGGGAGGATACATCCTCTACCGAGTAAAGTACAAGCAGTACAAGACTGGCCTACCCACACTACTCAAACCCAGGTGAGAGCCTTTTTAGGACTCACTGAGTACTACAGAAATTTCATGGCAGACTATCGCACCATAGCTGCTCCTCTGACTGCTCTCACAACTCCTAAGAAACCCAAGAAGGTAATGTGGTCTGAAGAGTGTGGGAAGGCCTTCAATGCCTTAAAAGACTCCTTGTGCCAGGCCACTGTTCTCTGGGCCCCTGATTACCAAAGACCTTTTATTGTGCAGACAGATGCCTCTGACACTGGAATAGGAGCTGTACTATCACAAGTAGATGAGAACGGTAAGGAGCACCCTATTGGCTTCAGGACGAGAGCTCAGGTGGTCCACAGTAGAGAAAGAATGTTTCTCTGTTGTGGGGGCCCTAAGGAAGCTGAGGACGTACCTCTATGGGACCCGGTGTGCAGTGAAAATATCAAAAAAAATGTCGAATGACAAAAATGTCAAAAAAAAGTTAAAAAAAAAAATAAGTCGAATAATTTTTTTTTATTTCATTTTTTTTGGCTCTCGCATGTAAAAAAAAAGGTAAAAAAAAAAGGGAGGTTTGGGGGGAAACCCCCCATTTCGAATAAAAAACGTTATAAAAAAATGCTACTTTTTTTTCGACCTTTTTTTTCTCGATATTTTGACTTTCGACATTTTGATTTTCGAGGTTTTGACTATGAACCATGGGACCCACTTCACTGTGCAAACTGACCATAAACCCTTAAAGTGGATAATGAACATGAAGGGAGAGAATCCAAAGTTGCTTAGGTGGTCCATAAGCCTTCAAGGCTTTGATTTCACTATTGAGCATAGGCCAGGTGTCCATCATAGTAATGCTGATGGGTTATCCAGAATGTTCAACCGACCTGAACATGAGACCCATCCAGGGGTGGATTAATTCCCCCTCCCTGTCCTTGGTCTGGGAGGGGCGAGTGTTAGGATAGATTTCCATTTCATGTGTCATTTTCCCTCCAGTTGTGTACCCCCTAAATTTTTGCTGCTGTTATACAACATAGTCTGACTTTGCCAGAGGAGCCCAGCCTTCTGATGCACTCCCCTGGGCTTTTTGCTCACTTTATTATGGGGAAACTGACATGCCCTTACCGACAGTCAGTACTGAGAAACCTTGTTTCCCTTAGTCCTTGTCAATGTTGCAACTTTCTGCAACATGTTGCAAGTGCTCAATGTACCTTCCAGTATAGTGCACTTGGGTCTTCCTGTCATTTCTAAATACCCTAGATACTCTCAAATGATTCTTTAGGAGAAGTGCAGGTGTGTCTTGGACAGGACTGTTGGCAGCATATATTTTCATGTATTTCTAACCCTTTCCTTCCAGGTAAACTGTGTTTACTGCATTTGGCGCAAATAGGTGGCCTGGCTCCAAAATGGCCATGCCACGAGGTTCTTTGTCCTATCCTTTGGCCATCTTGGCCCTTCACCTTCCCCAGGTCGAGCCGACCGGGTCATTCCTTATTTGGGCATGGATTCTCCCGCAAAACGCCGAGCATTCGCTGGCTTCTGCATGCCTTGTGTGTGTGCTTCCAGGATTTGGGCTGGACTGTCTGCCTCCAATACACATCCTGGGTGCCAGAAAGTCTGGTGCGCTGTGAATGCCTGGAACTACCATGGTCCATGATTGTTTTTGGCACGAAGGAGATTCTGAATAAGAGAGGGCTCCAAACAACCATACCATGTCGATCTCTTGAGTTCTCACCGAACGAAGGATAGGATCCATGTATCCTGAAACTAAGAAGCCGAGTCGAGGAACCGCTGGTGACCCGCTGGAAGGTTTGGCATCCTGAGCCCGCTGCTGTTCCGCTGAACCCCCCTGCATCTGATGGAACTAGAAGGTCTGCAAAGATGCTTAGACCCATTGGAATAGTGGAACCAACTATTCTTGGCACCTTCATCAAACCCTGCAAGTAAGCCTTCTTAGAAGTGTCCCTTGGCCAACCAGTGGGCTGACCAGCTTGTGCTGGACCTTTGCCCTGATACCGCCGCCATTTGAAGGAGACCCTTGAAACATGGTACATCGCTAGCTCTGTGTTCACGGCACTCTCACACTGAATTTCGTACACTTGGCGTTCCCAGATCTGGAGTAAATAGAGAGAGCCTGATCCGGAGTGACCACGGTTTCCGTGTCGCCCAGCCGTGGTGATGAATGTTGAGATGGGCAAAGTGCACAGCACTGTTATGTATTCGTATATGCTTGTTAAGGGTTCATGTGGTTAAACTCTGATGCGTGCATTCTTACAGAGCAGCTCTACTATGAGCTCAAAGGGTTCTGAGAATGTTTTTTGTATGTGCCTGACTTGTGTTGTGTTCTGAGTCAGTTGGGGCTGCTGCTCGGTAAAGTGCCTGCTGTCGTGTTTATCTTAATCAATAAACTCCCGTTGGAGTCCTGTTTGCCTGGAGTCTTTATTTTACAATGAACTTTGCAAGTGCATTGCAACTGTGACCCTCTGTGCCCTGAAGCTTGCCACAGTGAAACTGGCTTGATCCATCCACCAAGAGCGGAGAAATCGCCACTGTCCTATTTGGGAATCAACACTGTAACTTTGCTGCTGAAACCCGCAGAGCAGCGAGATTGCCGCATTTGAACGTGCAACCGAATTGGGCTCAACTGCCGAAGTTTGGCCCGGAGTGCACCCGGGGTTGGTGGGTAATTGCAACCCTTACTGGGGGCCCCTAGCACATCCATCCATTTTTACACACAAGTGGCCTCTGAGGGCCCCTCTCTTTTTCACAGATAGCCTGAGCTATCACACTATTCCCAACTCTTGGAACCTGCTCTGCCCTGTTGGGGAGACCCTCCTCGAATAGTGGCAACCTATTCTGCATCACCTCACCTGCCTTCCTGAGCTGCTACAGACCTTACAAAAGACCCTGTTTTGTCCATCTGCACTATCGCGTGCACCAGCATTGCAAGTACATTTGAGCAATAGGCTCCTCTCATCGTAGGGACTGGACTGCCTTTCAGTTAGGATTACGAATAATGCAGAATAGCCTAAAGACTCTTGGCACTACCTGCTTCCTTCCCTTTCTAGGTTATCTTTAGGCCACTTGGTCTTGTATATATGTATTTTAGTAGGATTGTGTTGGTTTAAAAGTGTTACTGTTAATAACTATTGTGTTGAGACTCAAAGGCCTTGAATACATGTATTTGTATTTTTAATATATACACACCTGACTGGGAGTGATTTGTAAGTGTCTTTTACTCTGTGTGCTCATTGAGGTCTTTCAGTCACCCTCACGAGACCTTGGGCCTCATTACGAAAATGGAGGTAATGAAAATAGGAAGGCGGAATGGTATTACCGGCATCGTTAACGGGTCTGGGCCATTACGACCCGACAACCCGCCAATGCTGCCACCGCCCGTACCGTGCCCCTTAATGCCCGCACGTGCGTGTACACGCGCCCCTTCGCGGAGTAAATACCAGGATTCCGGTAATAGGAGGACATCACAACTCACGTGGGCATGCAATTGCCAGCATCCCGAAGGCAGTAATTAGGGCCTGCACTATGGCAGCCATACAGGCATTGCGGACCACCCGTAAACAGCAACCTGCAGTCAAGGCAACTGCCACAGGTGCACACAATCACCACAGGTGGAGTCAATGGCGCCTGTCCCAGTATAAAAGGAGTACACCCACGCACCACACCCCTTCCAACACCAAAATGATACCACTAGCTGTTGCAATCATGGGGCTGGAGGACATGCCTATACTGCTACAACTACAGCAACAACACCAACTACAACAACAACTACAGCTACAGCAAGAGGCAGCACAGAGGAGACGCAGGAGGAAAATGAGGGTGAGACATGCCCAGCAATTACCACCAGTGCAGACAGTAGTACCTCGTAGGCAGCCACCAATCCCTCGCATCAGACCTAGTCCATTCAATCTAATCCCTGAGCAGATCCACACCTTGTACCGGTTGGACCGGGACACCATTACCACCGTTGTGGACATGATACATGACGACGTAGTCAGCCTCATAGAAATACGCACTGCCATGCCCCCGCTAATAAAGGTGGTGTCTGTGCTCCACTTCCTGGCCACAGGCACCTACCAGCACACAGTGGGCCAGCTGCATGGCATTTCACAACCACTATTTTCACGCATGCTGACCCAAGTGCTGGATGCACTCCTTAAGCACGCTAGCACCCACATATCCCTAACACGGACTGCCCAGGAGATAGCCGACACCAAAGTAGGCTTCCATGCACTGGCAGGCATGCCCAATTGTGTTGGTGCCCTCGACGGCACCCATGTAGAATTGGTAGTCCCCCATGCCCTAGAGGCAGTGTACCGCAATTACAAGCAATACCACTCCATCAATGTGCCTATGGTATGTGATTCCAGCAAGATCATCACACATTGTTGCGCCCAATATCCCAGATCTACACATGATGCCATGGTGCTGCGTAACTCCACGCTACCCCGCAACATGGAGCAACATGTTGGACGACGTGCATCGGGGTTGTGAGGTGGGGGGATGCATACTGCACCAGGGTGGAAATGAGCGGCGAGTGGAGAATGCACACATAGCTAAACACTCCTGACCTGAACCTCCCAACCCGAACATGACACACCACTGCCACACATTGGACCAATGCCGTATATCAATGACAACATGTAAGACGCACAACCTGGCCACCATGGGTATTTCAAGCAATGCATGACTAAACATGATTGTAACTGTGCCAATGTGGCTAGTGTGATCATGCACAGTGTAGTATACACAGCAATAATGGGAGGCAAAACATCGTCCTGCATCCACAGTACATCCGCATCAGTATGCAAGTAATCACCCTGCATCAACTGTACAACGCCATCCAGACTACCACACCACATTGCAGTATACAATGCATCTAAATAATATTTGTGCATACGTACAGGGACATGTGCATGTCAACACCAAATTGATGTGGCCATGGCTGTGAATCCTGAAGGTGGCAGCTCAGAGTGACTCACACAGACCTATTTGTATTCGCTTGCAGGTGATGGAGGATATCCCTTGAAGCCGTGGCTACTTACCCCTGTGTGGAACCCACAGAACAGCCATGAAGAGGAGTACAATCTGGTTCATACCCGTACCCAATATTGTGATTGAGCAGACCTTTGGCCTGTTGAAGGCGCGGTTCCGCTGCCTAAGCAGGTCTGGTGGAGCACTCTTTCATAGGCCTGAGAAGGTGGCAAAGATCACCATGGCCTGTGTCATGCTGCACAATATGTGCGTCCGGAGAAATGTACCACTGCCACCTGACATTGACATGCATGCACTGGGTGTGGATGATGAGGATGATGATGGAGGAGAAGCAGCACCCCTGCCAGTACGTGATGCACACAATGGCCGTGCTGTACGCCAATCACTGATTGACGAATACTTCTGACCCACAGGGACGTTGATGGATATGTGTCAGAGCTACACTGGGCACTGGTTCCATGTGGACATGCACACATGGTATGTGAGGAGTTGGGCACTGTGCACTGTCATGAATAAAATGGATACACACGAAATGAACAATGTCCAGGCATGAAATTATTTTTTACACAACGGGTGTATTAAAGTAAACTACAGTAAAGTGCTACCTCCCGCCCCACACCAAAACACCAAAGCTCCCCATACCCCAATGAACGCCCCACCCCCCAAAGTACTCCCCACAACCCCCAAAGAACTCCCCACACCCCCCACAGAACACCCCCTTAAACACCTATACACCACAGACACCATCTCCCTCACTCCCATTGTTGTCCAGCACTATTTCCTAGCTTTCTTGGTGTCCGGGGGAAGCATTTCTGACTGCCTCGCACTCCGTCTTGTCTGACGCACAGGGCTGGAGGGTGCAGAGGAAGTGGGTGTGGAGGATGGGCGTGTGGTGGATGAGGGGGAAGCCGTGGTGGTTGGCACGGCTGGTGCGGGTTGTTGCTGCTACATGATAGAGGCCAGGACCTGAGTGACGGCCCCCAGACAGTCTCGCATCATCACCGCAGAGGCATTGATGGCGGCTGTGTTCCCCGCTAGGGCCTGCGATATCTCTCGCCTCGTGTCCTCTCCCTCCGCCACGTATTGTCGGACAAGCTCCAGCATGGTGTCCTGTCTTGCCTCCACCCTTGCTAGCCGTGCCTCAAGGTTGGTGGGAGCAGCAGTGGTTGAGGGTGCTGCGACCGGGCGTGCATTGGCTGGGCTGGCCTCGGCGGTGGTGCTGAGGTCTGAATCGTGGAGTGCCGGATCCGCAATGCTGCTGGTGGGTGTGGCCTGAGTGTGGGGTTGGGGGGAAGACAGTGGGCTTGGGGAGTATGGACATGCCACATGGATTAGTCCATCCTCGTCCACATACTCCTCCACTCCAGTTTCAATGACGCTCAGTGGGGCAGTGGCTGCTGCCTCGCCCAAGGAACTTTTTTTCGCCGAATGGGTGCCACTGGCCTCGTCTTCCGCTGGTGTTGCCAGCTCTGTGGTCCTGGTCTCAGGCGTAGCTGTGGGGCCCTCATGTGCGGCCATGGTCTCCTTCCGATTGCTGGCCAGGATGTTTCATACCCTCAGGCGGAGGTCATCCCACCTTTTCTTACAGTCTTTGTCCGTGGGATGGTGCCGACAGCAGATACTTTGCGGGCTACCTCCTCCCAAATCTCCTTTTTCCGCTGCTGTGCCTCCCTCTTGAGGTTATGGGTATTTATGTCCTCAGCATGGGCAGCGAGGGTGTCCGCCAACATGTTTAGTTCTTCATCAGAAAAACACTGCTTGCGCAGGCGGGGGTCAGATTTTCTGCTTGCCTTGGGCATGGTGATTTGGCTGGACTCTCCTGTAAAACACTGGTGGTTTGGGAGGATTGCAATGGATTGTGTTTTTAAAGATGGCCGCCGGCGCATTTCCCATTCCGACGCAATGACGTTACTTCCAGGTCCAGTATTGCGAGCCCGGTATTAGCATGTTGTTATTACTGGGTCGGTATTAAGGGGTTCCTCCTAGACGGAGGCGGTATCAGCGGGTCCCATGATGGCGCTGTCGGGGGGTTGGAGGGCCTTTAGCGGCATGCCGGTATGGCCATTACCGGCATAGGGGTTCGTGCGTGCTTGCGCACTCGTAATCAGCCGCTATTAGTGGCATCATACGAGCACGGACCCGCTAGTTCCTCCATGCCGGTAATGACCCCGTTTTTAGCTCACTTCTCGTAATGAGGCCCCTAGTCTTGACCGCTGCCAATGCTACCTTGATTGGTCTGGCTTGTCCAGAAGGTTACCCTGTTCCAAGAAGCTAAGCTGGCCTTCTGAACATCTGCCCACCAGGTCAACGTTCAGAAATCCATCTTAACAGTTGAGGAGCTGCATTTTCCCACGCCTTGCCCATCCTATAACTATCGCTAATAAACCTGTTCGGCACACATCTGCATTTTCTTCCCATTTATCCATTGGGCTTCATGACAGACAGTGTCACAGCATACAACTCATGCCTATTAGTGACCCCGAGATGGCATGAGCTTGGGCTGTGAAGTCCTTTTAGCCAATGTCAGAAGCGTTCAGACAAGCCCCAGGTCTGCCGTTTACAGGTGATGCTATTGAACTTTTCGGGACTTCTACAGAAAACTAAGGATAGGTAATTGCTTGTTTTAATTACAAGAATATTTGGTTGACAGAAGATTGGATTGAACCCATAAACTCTGAAATTCGATGTCCCGGACAGGAGAAACTTGAGATCATTCTCAAGGGGCATACAGAAAAATAGAAAGAGGCTGATTCCCCTGTGGCAGACGTAGAGGTCATCCTTGTACCTCAAATACAACAGAGCATTGAGTCCCTGTACTTTGTCTTGCAAAACTCCAGAGGACAAGTTGATGCTGTACTCACATGTGGCTCAACTACAGAGTCCAGCTTTTGCTCACATAGAGTTTTCGCTGGGAGTATGCATTTGGAAACCTGAAGACTGGGAGGCAAAATGACATTTGTGAGTGGACATACCACTCAGCCTCTTTCAACCCAGCCCAGCTGGAAAGCACAAGGGCAAATAAAGGCAAGGATGGATGAGAAGACAGGTCCTTCAATCCAGAGGAAGTTAATCTCATTATTACAATCAATCAATAAAAGCTTTATTTTGGAAATGTCCCTAAAGGTACATAATCGCATTTCAAAATGACTTCTTCAGGTGGTGTGGCAAGATCCCAGGTCCCATGTCCTGGGAATGCCACATGATATCTACTATGATCCCCCTTTGAGCCCCTGAGTCTTAGAACATCCGCAACACCCGTTTTCAAGCATTCACGGGTTTTGCCGATCTGCTCCATCCCGGGTTTGTAGAGTTTTTCAGGCCCGCAGACCTGCAGAAAAAGTTTGCAAGTTTGTGGTAAAAGTCTTCACACACGCAGGAAAGTAGAAAAATGATACAACACCATGAGAAAAGTAATTAAAACGACCCTGGTCCAATAGACAAGCACTTACCACATTACAAACATTGGGCAGCATGGGCAGACAGGCAGGCATTCCAACTATGCAAAAAGCAAACAGCAAAAGTGTTAAGATGGATTTCTTAACGCTGACATGGTGGACACAGGTTTAGGAGGCCACCCTAGTTTAGTGGAACAGGGGAACCTTCTGGACAAGCCAGACCAATCTAGGTAGCTTGGCAGGCGGTCAAGACGAAGCCTCAGGAGGGGTGAGAATGATCGGAAACCCACAATGAGCATACACAGTAAAGAACTACAGATTACAAGTGTATGTCAAACATATCTATACATGTATTGTTGGCTGGATCAATTGACACAAGTAAACTTCAGTTATATAAAAACAATTACCACACAATTCCTATACTAAAATATATATATACAGTACTTCTTTTAATGCGACAAAAGAGTAAAACACAGCCACAACCTGTAAGGAAAAGGGTGAGTTAAAACACTAGGAGCATTAAACAATTCTTCAGAGTTGTTCCCTAACTTTCGCAGTCCAGTCCTAACAAGTGGGGAGCGTTGTGCTCAACGGTACAGTTGTGAGTAAAATGCACGACTGTGCAAGTGGAACAAAAAGCGGGTCTCCTTGAGGGAGCTATAGAGAGTCAGGAAGGGGTTTGAGGTGATGAAGAATTGGTTCCCACTATTCAAGTAGGGTCTGCCCTTGACGGCAGAGCAATATCCAAGAGGTGGGAATATCTAGGGAGCACAGGCTAACCCAGCCAAAAGTGAGCATCTTTTCAGGCATGTTCGTGCGTAAAAGAGATTGGTTGTGCCTGGGGACACCGGTAAGTGATGCAAGTACTTACCAACCCTCAGCACAGTGCAGACCAAACTTTGCCAGTTTAGTTGTGGTCGCTAGTAGGTTCGAGTCCTGCAGTTTCACGGCACTCCAGCTCTCAGCGGCTGCAGGGCAGGATGATCGCCCATGACGGGACAGTGGCCTTTTCTCAGCTTCCGAAACAGATGCCAAGAACGTTCTGGTGCAGCAGGCTTCAGGGCCCAGGAGGGCATGTCAGCAAGACACCTACAGCACCATCACCAACAGGTAGTGACGCAGGAATCACAGACGTGTGCAGCGTTATGCACTCTCCTAATTGGCGACCCAGAGGAGCTACACCTATAAAATTTGGTAAGAGAGGGCAGAGGACCACAAGCAAGCAATGTCCCAAGTCTCGCATTTCAAGACGGCAGTGGTTCTACGGAACACCCCGAGGTAGAGCTGGAATGTTCACTGGATGGCCCAGTAACACTTCCAAAAGGGCTCCTTCAGTAGGTAAACTGGGGGTGATGAGAGTAGTTGTTCCCACTACTGCAGGCCTTCTTGATAGATGATGAAAACAGGGGTTCGACAGGACAGCAGAGGACTCAGGGTACCAAACCTTCCAATGCGTCTCCAGCAGTTTCACAAGTCTGTTTCTTCGTTGCAGGATACTTGGCTCCTTCTGTAGTTCCAAGAGAACTCAGGTGATTGACCTGGAATGGATGCAGAGACCCTTCTCTTATCCAAGATTAGCTTGTGCCAAAATCAAGGACTTCCAATCAAAGATCTGCTCTCATGCAGGCATCCCAGTCGTGGACCAATCACAGCTCACGGTGGTCTCAGTCATTCAGGCACTCCAGACATCCTGGCACTAGTAGTGTGGATTGGGACCAGGCAATCCCAACCCACTTCCTGGGCACACACATGCAGGGCCGGTTCAAGGAATTTTTCCACCCTATGCAAACTCAGATTTGCGCCCACCCACTCCAGATCCTAACCGTTCTCAACCAACTGTCCTCATTTTGTTACTGATTGCTGTAAACCTATTACCTCCATTGCACCAGAATGAGGAAACAAGGAGGGGCTTGTTTGGAAATCTAAAACACCTTTCAAACACTTTAGTGTGCAACAAAAATTCAGATCATGTTGAGTGAGAGGCAAGCCTGCCTGCACAGCCCCTGGCACCGGCCGCATCTGATGACACATGGCTCCCCAGGTGGAGATGCTGGTGTCATGGCTTCCCATGGGCCTGTCTACTCAGAGCAATAAACCTTGGTGCTACTGTACCATCGCCCACCCCTGTTTATAAATGATGCTTCATGAATACGCCAAAGATGCATCGGGCTGTGGCGTAGTGGTACCTGCCCCTGCCATGCTGTAACGACAGGCCCTGCCTGGAGTTCAGGAAACGGCAGTCAGAGGTGACCTGCTCCCAGCAGCCTGGAGGACGGGAACATCCAGTACAGCTGGTGTGACAGCCTCTGCCCCGGTGTATGGTCAATGCATCAAATTCCTTGCATCGACATGCATTTGTATCAAATGTTTTCCATCTAAAAAATGCGCATCGAATGCATTTTCTTTTTCATTTTTTGTTTTCATTTTTTTGTGGGGGGCACCCCAACCCCTGTTTTTTACCTTTTATAATGCACCTAAACAAAAAATAACCCTTTAGCCCCCCCCCAGAAATATGCATTCGATGTACAATTTTTATAAGGAAAAATTTCGATGGAATGGCATTAGATGCAATGGCATTAGATACAATGACCTGATACCCCCTGTGCCCCATATCTGCACCCCCCATACTGCCTCATCTCCAAGGCGTTGCTACCCAAACACACCAGCGCTACTCAGACTTATCCACTCCTAACCACCCTGCTCTATCTGCTGAGGTGAAGGTCAAAATGCTCGTGCCCATGAGGGGTTAATTTATACTCATCGGAGTAGGCTCTCTCAGTCAGACTACCCTACAAATTGCGGTGTATACCACAGACCTCTTCTACAGATTGCAGCCTGCCCTCAGCCTAGGTTTCATAGTGCAGCCTACCCTCACACCTGCTCTACAGAGTGCAGCATGCCCTCACACCTGCTCTACATAAGACAGGCAGCCCCGCCCCTGACCTACAAAGTGATGCTGAGTGCAGTCTATCCCGTAGACCTGTTCTACAGAGTGCAGTCTGTCCTCCACCCTACACTACATAGTGCAGTCTGCCCCAAACCTGCTTTAGAGTCCAATCGGTTACTCAAAACTGCTGTACGGCGTGTATCCTACCCTCATACCTGCTCTACAGAGTATAATCAGCCTTTCATACCTGCTCTACTCTACACACTGCAGTCTGTCATCATACCTGTTCTACAGAGTGCAGCCTGTCCTCGTGCCTGATCCCCAGAAGTTGTCTGCCCCTAACATCTGCAATACAAAGTGCAGTCTAGCCCCCAAATGTGTTCTATGTGGTGTGGACATCAGTGCAGTCTATCCACCTACAACTGTTCTACACAATGCAGTCAGTCCCCAACGTGTGCAATTTCACTTCAGAGTGCAGTGTTCCCAAACACCTGCTTCACACAGTGCAGTCTGCCCTCACAAATACTCTGCAGCCTAGTTTGCTCCTTAAACAGGTTCTTGTGAGTGCAGTCTTCTCTTCTTTCACACCGGCTTTACATAGTGCAGTATACCCCAACCTTTTACCCTATAGATTGCCGTCTACTCTCCCCCCTACTCTACTGAATTTGACGTGTTCTCTCTCTCTCTCTCTCTTGCTCTGCAGTGTGGTCAGTGTGATGCTGGAAATGCATCGGAGGGACAGGGCCTCCGTATCCTTGTCCTTTACTGCCTTTTTATCGTTTGTTCTGTCATATTTTCCGCGCAGGAGTTCATGTGGGACTCCTGGCGGTGCAGCTCTCTCTCTTTTGGTTTGGTGAACAGACCCGTGGGATACCCTTACGGCACCCATGGGTGGGGGCACAACCCTGTGCCCCTAGTGTATGTTTTTGGGCACCTGTGGGTGGCCCGCAGAGCAGGGTATGGGCTGGTAGCAGCTCCATGCTGAATTTGACAGGTGCTCTGGGTATCCTCCATTTTGGGATACCCAGGCCCTGCCATTGGAATCAGTTGATTCCTGATAGGAAACAAGATGGCCCCTGTGGCCCCTTGCTTTCTATTGCCTGTTACCTTGTTTTCCCAAAGTCCTGGGAAGCCCTGAATCTCTCCCTTCCCCCTGACTGGCTGTTGGGTGGAAGTGCCATATATGGTGTTGTTGTGAAGGCCCGGCCAGACTAGCTGGAGCCTTCCCAGTGACTGGATGTTGTGGGTAACTCCTGTGGGGGGGACCTGGGTGAATGGAGTGTGTGACCAATATGCACTTCTTGTTGTGGTTGTCTGAGTTCTGTCATGAGAGACAAAGACTGAGACAGCCCCGCCCGAAACTGGCCTGAATGCAGTGTGTAGTGTTGAATGTAGTGTTGAATGACTGGGTACTTGTCCCAATCCACATTCCTTGTTGTGAGTGTCTGAGAGGGAGGAGGATGGCCTGAATGCACTGTGTGCCTGATTGGCTGACTGACTGCATGAATGCCCTTCTGTATGATTGGCTGCTGAGAGTGACCCAGCAACCCAGCAGTGTGGATGAGAGACAGAATAGTATATCTGGGGACCTCTCACCACTGGAAATTGTTCAGAAGCGTTCAGAAGCTGTATCTACACTTTAAGAGTAACTGGAACTGCTGATCCCCGACGCCCAGCTGGAAGAAGAAGACTTGCTGTTGCATTTGCTTCGACCGATCTGAAGGCTGCCGAATCCGTCGAAGACTGATCCGAGAGAGGACCTGGTAAGGCGCCCTCTTCCCGTGCTCCGAGGGACCATCGAGCACCGCTAAACCTTCGCCGAAGCTCCCTGGACACCAGACCCTCGAAAGGCTGCCGACCGGAGACGGGGCCGCCGAGGAGATCGAAGTGAAGCACCCGGACTTCACTGCCGTCGAAGTCCATTGACGTCGATCAGGGTTCGCAGGTTTGTGTAACCGCTGGAGGTCCATCGAAGTTGTGTTGCCCAGATGCGGGGACCGCTTGACGCCGTGCCGCCGACGACTGGAGCCGCCCGCTCCTTTGCCTAAGAACATTTGAATTGAAGGGCTCCCTTGTCCGCACCGTCGACCACTTTATCCTGCCGGAGAAAGTCGAGGACGACCAACGCGCCGAGGAGAATCCGCCGGTGGGTTTCCCGTCACCTCATGACCACAAAGACTTCGACGACTCGACGCCCTTGCTGGGCCACAGTTCTTTACACTCTTTGCAGTCCAGAACTATCGTCACCGAGGTGCCCCGCACGCCTCTTCCTTGCAGGACACCAACGCTCCGTCATCGACGAGCACCGCTCGGATCGAAGCTGCCGCCTCATTGACACCGTTCTACCCTGTTCACAGTCAGACGTTCGAAGACCCGTGACTCCTGCTTTAAAGAGAGGGCACTCAAGAACGGTCATCGATTCCCTGACGCCGAACGCCAAGTTCGCCTTTCTCGACACCTTTTGACGATCCGTGACTCCTGCTTTAAAGGGGGTCACTCAAGAAGGATCTGTCGACACCTGTTCGAAGAACTCTACTCCACCAGGTACATTGGGGGGGGTAAAAACATTATAGGAGGGAATAAGACTATTGAACAATATACGGACTGGGCTTGTGCTATATATCTTATTTTACAGGTTGCCCAGGTGGGGGGATCTCCACACAGAACTGTAGTTAAGTAGCTGACTATTGCTGGTTTCCTCTTTATTGATCTGTTTGACATTTTTACATTGCTATGGATGCACTTTAATGAGATCTAATAATATTGGTGGTACCACTTTAGAATTGTAGATATTTACCATTGTTGATTTTCCTGAGCACAAAGTGAGTTATTGTGACAGTGTACATACCTTTGAATATTAATTATATAAAGACTATGGGCCTCATTACACGGATGGCGGTAGGGATTTACCGTTACCGGTAATGGAATACCGGTAACGTTAAATCCCCATGCGGATCACGACCCGCCACACCGCTATTAGCGGCATCGCAAATTACGGTGCCACTAATAGCGGGCAGGCCGTGTGCGCGCGACCCTCCATCCCGTAAATTACGCCATGCCGCTATTAGCACAGCATCACAAGGCCAGTGGACATGCTAATAGCGGCATGGTAAATCCACCCAAACCCCTTACCGCCATGGTGCTAATACCGGCATCGCGGAGCACCCGTTAAGAGGAATGAGCAGTGTTCCCACCTACCACAGGTGGACACAATCAGCACAGGTGGAGGCAATGGAGACTGTGGCAGCTCAAAAGGAGCACACCACACCCCTTCCCACACCCCTTCCCACACAATGATGGTACCAATACTGGCAGCAGTACATGGCCTGGGGGACCTCATTGCAGTGCAGCTGCTACTACAACAGGCAGCACAAAGGAGACGCAGGAGGAGGAGGAGGAGGAGGAGGAGGAGGAGGAGGATGAGGAGGGCAAGACAGGCACAGCAAGCACCACAACGGCACCTATTCATACCACAGAGGCACCCACCAATCCCCAGGGTCAGAGCCAGTCCATGCAACCTAACCCCTGAGCAGATACACACCCTGTACCGTCTGGACAGGGTTACCATCACCAGCATCGTGGACATGATCCACGACGACATTGTGAGCCTCATAGACATCAGAACTGCCATCCCCCCGCTACTGAAGGTGGTGAGTGTGCTCCACTTTCTGGCCACAGGCACCTACCAGCATACAGTGGGACAGATGCATGGCATCTCACAACCAGTATTCACACGCACGGTGAACCAGGTACTCGATGCCCTCCTGAAGCATGCACCTGAACACATATCCATGCCACGGACTGCCCAGGAGATAGCAAACACAAAAGTTGGCTCCTATTCACTGGCAGGCATCCCAAGTTGCATTGGGGCCATCGACTGTACACATGTGGAATTGGTGGTCCCACATCACAATGAAGTAGTCTACCGGAACAGGAAGCAATTCCACTCTATCAATGTCCAAATGGTATGTGACGCCAACAAGATAATCACACATTGCTGTGCCCGATTTCCAGGATCAACACATGATTCCATGGTCCTGCGGAACTCAACTCTCCCACGCTACATGGAGCGAAACCCTGGACAACGTGTGTGGCTACTCGGTGAGTAGCAGGGCAAGCACATGGCAACGTGATTGGGGGGGGGGGAACATACTGCAACTGGGAGTGAATGGGGGGGAGATACATACTGCAACTGGGAGTGATTGGGGGGGGGAGAGATGGGGGGGGAGAGATACATACTGCAACTGGGTGTTGACTGTCGTCCGTAGGAGAAATGGACATACAGATGTACACCAATGTGCATCCGGGAAGGCCACGATGTACTTGGAATGAACCCACATGCAATTTGAAGCTGCACAACATCAATCCAGCAATGCGCCCTTGAATGCATGCAAAGGGATCACCCCTAGACATAGCACTGAACCACACACCTATAGCACCACTGAAGTGATGCCTCACAGCATGGCCACATTGGTGTCAGAATGACAGTACACTCGCAGTGTGGTACCAAATTTGCCTGGGACAGGGACACCTAAGACCTGGCCTCACCCAGGACATGTCAAATGCTGTTGGAGGCATTAATGTTGCATTACTACTTGCAGGGTCAACCTCCCCCTTGCACGTTGCTGCCACACAGACCATCTGCATGTATGCTGTCAATTCAGTACTTGGATCACAATGCAATGTCAATTAGTGTGATGTGAACAGGCCGCTCATGAGGTGAACAGTAACAGGACCCTGTTCATTCCCCCATACAGGTGATGCGGGCTATCCCCTGAAGACCTGGCTCCTCACACCTGTACGGAACCCACAGAACAGGCACGAGGAGGAATACAATCGTGCACATACCCGTACCCGCATCGTGATCGAGCAGACATTTGGACTTTGGAAGTCACGTTTTAGGTGCATTAGCAGGTCTGGTGGTGCTCTCCTGTATGGACATGACAAGGTGGCCAAGATCACCATGGCATGTGTCATGCAGCACAATATGTGTATCAGACGGAATGTGCCACTGCCCCCTGACGTTGAAATAGAAGCACCTGATGAGGACGATGATGGTGATGAGGACGGAGGTGAAGGGGATGCAGGTCTTGCAAGAGGGGATGGGCAGGAGGGACGTGCTGTGAGACAGCATCTGATCAACCAAATATTCTGAGGAACATGTTTTCGTACTGTCACATGGTAATGGGGAGTCATGCACTGGTGTATGTTTACGAGCACACAATGGACCCTGTCCCCAATAAAGTACACACACACAATGAAGTTGTCCAAGCCAGTGTTTAGATCAGAAACCAGTGTATTGAGTAACATTAAGGTGTGAAAGTGCAAGTCAAAAAATATCCCACCACCCTTCCCCCCCCACAACAGACCCATAACACCCTTCCCCCCCACAACAGACCCATGACACCCTTCCCCCCCCACAACAGACCCATGACACCCTTCCCCCCCCCACAACAGACCCATGACACCCTTCCCCCCCCACAACAGACCCATGACACCCTTCCCCCCCCAACAGACCCATGACACCCTTCCCCCCCCCCACAACAGACCCATAACACCCTTCCCACCACCCCCCACAACAGTCCCTCATGTGTTTGCCAGGTTTGCCCTGGCCTATGCACACATAGGGATCCCTATCGACCCCCTATTTTCAATTGTCCTCAGGGGGATTCAGAGGGTTGGCAGATGTGCGCCTGGTGGTGCGCGATGAGCGCCGGAGGGGGCTTGTTTGCCTCGACCCAGAAGATGAGGATGGGGCAGACTGGCCTTGTTGGGAAATGTGGCGGTCCATAGTGTCAGCCATGCGTACCAGGACCTCCCTGAGCCTCCCTATCTCATCGCACAGCCTGTTGGTGTTGGTGTCCATCCGCTCTGTGGAGTGCCTCAACGCCTCCACGATGTTCTCACTGCGATTGGCAGCCTCCTCAACATGCTGCCCAACCAGCACAGACAGCTCTTGTTGGCGCTGCAGGATGGTGGTCAATTGGTGGGCAGTGCTGGGTGAGTGTGCACCTGAGCCTGTGCCCTTGGATGCATCCACCACAGCAGGTGATGGCAACATGGGGGACATGATTGCAGGGACGGTGTCCTCAACTGTGGTATCAGACGCAGGGGTGTGGAATGGCACTGGCTCTGGTGATCCAGGGGGGCTTGGGGTGTGCATCTCCATGGCGTGGTCTAGGGTGTCCTCCAGATCGGATAGGGGGGCAGTGGCGGCTGCCTCACCAGTGGAGCTTGCCGCAGCTGATGGTGGGCCCTCGGTGGCTGGCATCGGTGCTGGTGGGTTCACCAGCGGTGGTGGGGCCGCAGTTGGTGGTGCAGCCATTACTGCCGTGGCAGTGGCACTCAGACGAAGTTTGGCACTCGTCTGGTGCGGCCTGCCCCCCTTGCCCCTTGATGTTGTTGGGGTATCCGCCGGCTCCTGTGCCCTTGGCCTCTTGCATGTAGCTGTTGCCTGTGTTGCATCAGCGGCATCCTCCCCATCTGTATGTGAGCCTGTCAGGGGCGAGACGGGGGATGGCATTGGTTGCGTTTCAATTTACTTAATGCAGATTACATTAATAATGCAGTTGTGGCAATTGGGACTTAGTGGTTGTGGATGCAGGTGATGTGCCAGTTCAGTGCCTCATCCATCCATGGTAGTGTTTGGGACTTGTCTGTGGTGTTGTGTGCATGTGTGTGTGTGTGTGGGTCTGACACAGGCATGTTGAGGGATGGATGCATGTGTGGATGTGTGTCCATGCATGAGAGGAGTCTGTGCTCGCATATGGGGGGTACAGTACATTCACAGCGCATCCTGTCATGTGTACACTCACCTCCATCAGAAGTGGTTCCCACGCCGAGCTCCATGCTGCCTACTCCCTCTATTGACTCGACGGCAATCATGTTGGCGCACGTCTCCTCCCATTCCTTCATCAGGATTGGGAATCCATCTCCACCAGCACTGGCAATGCGGTGGTTCTCCGCCAGGAGGCCTCTCACCCGCAGCCTGAGGTCGTCCCACCTCTTCCTGCATTTGCGCACAGTGCGCGTGCTGGTGCCCACTGCACTGACTTTGGCTGCGACCTCCTCCCAGATGGCTTTCTTCCTCAACAGGGTTGGCCGGCGCATGTCATTTGCGAAGACCACCTCAGCATTCTCCGCAAGGGTCTGTGTCAACATCACCAATTCCTCATTGGTGTATTTTTCTTTGCGCAGCCTGTCAGTCGATTTCTTGAGTGCCTTGGGCATGATGCAGGTGTCCACAATTGTTTGGCACGGCTCACGAATCAAAACAGGTCCAGGGGGCAGAGGATGGCAATGGATTGTGTTTTTAAAGATGGCCGCCGGGCTCTTTCCCGTTCCGGCGCGATGACGCTATTTCCGCTTCCGCTATTTTACGGTCACCGCTAATAACGATGACCGCTAATAGCGGTGACCGCTAGTAGCGGTGACCGCAATTTGCATGTAGCGTGAGGGCGGAGGTGCTATCTGCACTTTCGTCAAAGCCGATAAGGGAGTTTTTTGGGACTTTTGCGGCATGGCGGTAGGGTCATTACCGGCATGGCGCTATGCTCGTGTCCGCGTACTCGTAATGGTGCGTAATTAGCGCCCTCTTACGAGGGCGGACACGTTAATAGCGCCATGCCGCTAATATGCGGTTTTTAGCGCACAACGTGTAATGAGGCCCTATGTTTTCAGTAATACAGTGTGTGGACATTCCTTTGTAGGGGCTTGGGGACTACACTGTACTTAAGAACCAGCCCGCATCACCTCCCGAGAAGCTAGGCCTTGATTGCTCGTCCATTGCTACCATAATAGAGAATCTTGGCCGGGGTCTTCTGTGCCTCTCCTCTACCATATAGAGAGCAGAAGTACAGACACCCCCCTCCAGTCTTTACAGTCAGCCCTTCACACCCACGCAATATAGTGTAGTGTGTCATCCAACTCTTCTACACAAAAGTCAGCTTGCCCCTCACATGTGTAGTACAAAGTGCAGTTTATCCCTCAGACATATTCTACGGCGTGCAGTCTGCCTCCACACTTGCTCTACAGAGTGCAATGTGTTCCCAAACCTGCTCCACAAAGTACAGTCTACCCCCATGCTCTGCAGGTTGCAGTCCACCCTCACACCTACTCTAAAGAGAGCAGACTGCCCTCACATCTGCTCTACAGTCCAAAGTGTCACACGCACCTGCTGTGCAGAGTGCAGTCTACTATTCACACCTGCTCTTCCGAGTGCATCTGCCCTCACATCTATTCTACAGAGTGCAGCATGTCCCCAAACCTGCTCTACAGAGTAGTCTACCACTCACATCCGCTCTTCATAGTATATGTGCCTCTGACACCCGCTCTTTGAGCCGGTTGCACTCACGCCTACTCTATAGAGTGCTGTCTGTCCACTCTATGGGGCAAAATCTGCTCCTGACTCTACTCCTGAGTGCAGTCTGCCCTTACAAATGCTATGCGGTGTGGTCTGGGCCTCACACCTGAGCTACAATGTGCAGTCTAGCCCAAAACTCATTTTGCAGAGTGCAGTCTACACCTACACCCGCACTACAAGTGTAGTCTATCCCCTAAACCGGTTGAGCCTACAACTGCTCTACAAAGTGTAATCTGCCCCTCACACCTGCGCTAAATGTGACACTCTGCCCCTCACACCTCCTCCTCGGAATGCAGATTGCCCCTTATACCACTGTACAGCATGCAGTCTGCACTGCCCTCACACCTGCTCTAGAGAGTACAGTTTTTTCTAGCAACTATGGTATAGCGTGGAGTCTGACCCCCACACCTGAGCTACACAGACTGCAGTGCACTTCCTCACACTTCCGCAACAGGGCACAGTGCGCATTCACAAGTGCAGTCCGCAGTGCCCCTCACACCTGCAATACAGGGTGCATGCAGCCCGTCCTTTACACCTGCACCACAGAGTGCAGCCTGCCCCCACAAAATGCCCTGTCACCTAACACACCCTTGATACACACTGCACTCTGCCCTTCGTATCTGTGCCACAGAGTGCAGCCTGCTCCTGGGACTCTGCTCTTCCACGGAGTGCAGCCCCTTGTGCAGAGCGCCATCTTCTACTCTGTTCTAATGAATGCAACACTGCTATTAAACCATAACCACAATTGTTCTCTTTACCCCCACCCCCCGCCCATGCTCCCTGGGGGCGCAGGGTCCACGCTGGCTGCCACCACACTACATAGAGTAGCCCCACTCCCGCTCAGCCCCAGGGCCCGTGTGAAGCCACTGCGTCCCCGGCCATGGAGAGATCGGTTTTAGCAGGAGGCTGCTTGCCCAAATAAGGACAACCAGGGTCACTCAATCTGGGGGAAGGTAAGGGACAAAATGACCATCGGACAGAACAAAAGACTTTGTGGCTCAGCCATTTTCGGACCTGGCCACAGTCTTGAACCAAAACGCAGTAAATGAGATATGATCCTGAAAAAAGAAGTAAAACACTTATAAAAAGTAACTGCTGCCACCAGTTCATCCTATGCACACTTCTACAAACACCAAAAAATCCTTCAAGGGTTTCTAGGGCCATAAAACAAAAGGACCCCAGTGCACGGTACTGGAAGGTACATTGTGCACTGTTAAAAAGTTACCAAGAAATGGCAACATAGTCGAAGACTGTACTGACAGTCTGAAGGATGTGTCGGTTTCCCCATAACAAGTGAGCAAAAGCCCAGGGGAGCGTAGCTGAAGGCTGTGCTCCACTGGCAAAAGTCAGGAAAGGATAGCCAAACAAAAGCAAAAAGT
The DNA here is from genome assembly GCF_040938575.1 of Ambystoma mexicanum. NCBI lineage: Eukaryota > Metazoa > Chordata > Amphibia > Caudata > Ambystomatidae > Ambystoma > Ambystoma mexicanum. Next base: position 649,272,636 of record NC_090923.1, read on the forward strand.
TTGGGGGGTCCACAAATGGAGGGAAAATGTACACATTAATGAAATCTTTCCTAACAAAAAGGAGATACCAGCCTCAATATGGCTTTAGACCAGCCCGCTGATGCACCACATGAATCCAAGCACATGGCCCAAACCGACAGGAGCCCCTTCAGCCCAGACACAATCAATCTGCTCAAACCACCTTCAAAGGGAGGGGAAACTGGTCTTAAAAGATAGCGGTGCCAGAACACGATTGTCAGTCTGTGGGAGAGCTGCAAGTAGGAAACAGTCAGATCCTGGGAGACACGTTGGCAAACCGAAAGGGAGAGAATTGTGCAGAACGTTATATGCACAGAATAGAAATGTATTACCATGTGAGTTGTGGGTCAGAGGGAACAGGTTAGGTAATAGAAAAGATATTGAAGTGGAGCCAGAAGGGGCGTTAGATAGGAATATTGTTGAGCAGTTATTTGGTGACAGATTTGAGTGGAAATAAGTATTTGGGTGACAGATTTGAGTGGGAATAAATATACAGAACTGGAACATATTACGCAAGGTTCATTGAAGTTTAGCGAGGGAGGTTGTTTGGACTATGGGACTATGGGACGATTCACTAGGTGTCATCACTGATCCCCAGGGAGGGGCCCCTGCTCATGAGGCTAGGGAGGGGAGGCTGCTACCCTATATTCCCCCTAGGGTGGTTTAATGTGGGAGGACCTCATGGGAGGGTATCCCCTAATGTACACTTGTGTACGAGCACGATATAAATAAAATATAATTTCATTTCACTTCATTTCAAGGACGACCACCTGGGTGATAGATGGCACAACACCCAAACCCACACCTACCCAAAACCTCAAGCACCTTTTCACCCACTCCCTCTGACTGACATAACCATATGCTATTGTAACATCAAACCAGTTTCACCAACTGAGATGAAGATCATCCAAGATGTAAAATGTATGTAACATCATGTCAGTTTCATCAACTGAGATGAAGAAGATCGTCCTAGAATCAAAGGTTAACCCCATTGCAAGTACTGAGAAGAGGAGGCCTCAAGGAGTTATGAAGAGTGAGTGACTCATGGAACAAGAGAACATTTTCTAGTGCTCAGCGGTGGAGTGGTCACCAAAACAATGTAAACACTGGCGAAGGACTGAGTGAAGGAGGGAACCGTCCTGGATGCAGGCCAGCCACGAAGAAAGCAGCATCGGAGACAACCCAGGAAAATCAAAGGCCGAGCAGGGAATGGTCCGGGGAAGCTGAAAACAGACATACACTGGAGACGAGAAGCACACAGTGAGAGTCCTTTGCCCAATGATGTGGAGCTGGTCGAGAACGTGGCAGAAGACTGAGGAGCAGAGACGCAACCTTGAGAAGGTTGACCGCACGGTACTGCAACAGCACCTACACCGCCGACCCAGAAAGCTGTGACGAAGAACGTGGAGCAGGAGCCGCGGAAACAAGAAAGGCCTGTGCAACGTTCCCGAACGAAGAAAGATCCCAGGAAGAACTGGCAGAGCGTCCCAAAGCCAGAGAAAATAACAGGTGTAACGCGGGAACCGGTAGGGGCGGAAAGCTTGAGAATAAATACAAGGTAATTGTAAATACTGAATGCCAGTTAATCAAACGTGATGATACGAGTAATCTTCCTCGTAGCAGTACTTGGCAGGAGAGTGAACCAAGTGGGCCTAGCGAAAAGGGGATGAAAGTAATGGTTTGGATTCCAAACAAGATAAGGGTCTGGCACCAGAAGCAAAACAAGATAAGGGACTGGCAACCGAAGCAAAACAAGATAAGGGTCTGGGTCCGAAACTAAAATCAAGTAAATACGAGAGGGTTTCGTCTTCAAGACATTGGTAGAGATAGGTCCACTGGGCACCGGGGATCGGTCTGGGACCTTGAAGTAAATACCAGAGGGAGTTGCCTTCAAGACAGTGGCAGAGATAAGTCCATTGGACACCAGGGAAGGGTCTGGGACCCTGAAGTAAATACCAGAGGGAGTCGCCTGCAAGACATTGGCAGAGAAGTCCACTGGCCACCAGGGAAGGGTCTGGGACCCTGAAGCAAACACCAGAGGGAGCTGCACTCATGACAGTGGCAGTTATAAGTCCACTGGCCACCAGGGAAGGGCCTGGGAAGCTGTCCACAATCACAGTGGGAGAGAAGAGCCCACTGGCCACCAGGGAAAGGTCTGGGACCCTGTCCATCACAGACAGTGAGGAAGAGGAAACCACTGGTGAGGTAAAAAGGGTCTGGGACCCCAACAAAGAGACACTGGAGCAGAGAGGATATCTTCCTCACTATAGTGGCAGAGATAAGTCATCTAATCATAAGAGAAGGATCTGGGAGCCTAAAAAGATTTGGGACATTGTTGGCATAAAGCTACAAAGGCAAAGCGTTTGGCAATCTGAAATCACTGAATATCAAGTAATACCAGGAGCAGACCAAGAGAAAGGAGGCATTCTCTTGATCCTGAAATAAAAGTCAACTTGGTGATGCCAGGAGAATGGGTGTCACTCCCCCTGGCCTTGTTGGGTATTGTATCAAGACATACCAGGGCAAGGGAGTCATTCCCCCTGGTTCTATTGGAACTTGTACAGAATCTTACCAGGAGAAGGGAACCATTCTCCTGGAGAGAACATTGTATAAAGACTGTTTTGAAACCTGCAAATCAGGGGAAGGGGTTTGTTCCCCCTGGTGTTTATACTTGAAGGACCATTTTGGTTAAGCAGCAATCCAGAAGCAGGAGAAGAAAGCAACTTCATTAAAGAAGGAACTTTATGTTTTTTTACTCTTTAGTTTTAGAGTGTGAGGAATAGAACTAAGTTCATGGCACAGGACGGTGGTTTATACTATGACGGACATCATGACAGACCCTTTTAGTATTGGTTTTGAGGCAGGGAAATCCCTCTTAAAAGTTAAGGATAGAGAGGACCTCTTTTCCATTTTCCCTAATTAATGTCTATAGCCAAAATCATGCCACCTTTGTGTCAGTCTCCTTCTTCGACACCCTTAGAAAAGACAGGAACAGAATTGGTTGAAAAAGAAAGATACCGAGTTAGGATTAGAGATAGAGTCTGACATAAGCAGAGACGTTTTTATGAAAGGGCAAAAGGGGCACTTGCCCAGGGCCCCCATCTTGGAGGGGGGCCCCACAGGGATGCCTGATCTGAAGAAGTAAGATTCCATTGTTCACCAGTATTGAATAGCACAAGTCAGGATATTTTATGGGGTGCTGCTGAGGATCTAAACTCATTGACTTTCGGTTTTGACAAGTACATTCTGCCTTGATCAATTCATCATGTATTGCTTTCTGTGTTCACTGTGGTATACATAGTTTGTGTTCCTTACGGCACAACTTTGTAGCATTCTTTCGTTCCTGTGGGAATTATGTTCATCATGTGCAATAGGCAACAGTGAAATGCATATTGATACATTAAGTGCCACCATGGTTCAGAAGTTAGCTCAGTGTGTGACGCACCCCTTGCAGAGATGTGTTCATACGCAACATTAGAATATGACATTCCAGCAAGGCTGGCAGAGCCTTTCCTATGTCTGAAGTTTATAAACCTGCATGCATATCTACTTGGTTTTGCAGAACACCATCTGCTATTATCAGCAGTGTACCTGCACCAGATAGGGGTTGCTATAAAAACTGACATATCATCTGTATGGTGAAGGTTGGTTTGTTCAGATGGGGTGGCAATCGCCTCCGACGATGGTATAAACTGTTAGTCCAAGAGGTGAATACGTTTCCAAATTCAAGACTATGGGCCTCATTACAAGTAGCGTGGTAAAAACGGGGTCATTACTGGCATGGCGGAACGAGCGGGTCCGTGCTCGTATGACCCCACTAATAGCGGGTGATTACGAGTGCGCGAGCAGGCGCGAACTCCATGCCGGTAATGGCCATACCGGCATGCCACTAAAGGCCCTCCAACTCCCCGATATCGCCATCACGGGACCCGCCGATACCGGCACAGCCTAGGAGGAACCCCTAAATACCGACCTGGTAATACCAACATGCTAATACCGGGCTCTTAAAACCAGACCTGAAAATAACGTCATTGCGTCGGAACGGGAAATGGGCCGGTGCCCATCTTTAAAAACACAATCCATTGCCATCCTCCCTAACCACCAGTTGATACCTGTTGAGCTCTGTGGCAATAGTCTGAGGATGTCCAAGGCTACCCGGAAGACCACCCCCTGGCTGCAGAAACAGCGTTTCTCCGACGCTGAATTGAACATGTTAGCGGACACTCTTGCTGCACATGCAGACCTAATTAAATCCCATGACATGAAGCGTGAGGTCCAGCAGAAGAAAAAGGACATCTGGCAGGAGGTAGCCCGCAAGGTGTCAGCTGTGGGGAGCACACCACGTACTGTCAGGGACTGCCATAAGAGGTGGGACGACCTCTGCTTGAGGGTCCGCAACATCATGGCAAGCAACAGGAGGGCGGCCATGGCCACAGGCGGGGGTCCCCACTCTCCTGCAAAAATGATGCCCTGGGAGGAGACAGCAAGCCGCTTCATCGATCCAGAGTCGATCGAGGGATTCGGGGAGATGGAGATGGGTGCGGCATCATCCCCAGAAGGAGGTGAGTGACCCTGCACATCCCTGTAGGTGAAACCATGACGTAGCACAAGTGATGTGGAAGAGAGTCTAGGCAAGGCAATGCACGTCCCTACACCCACATTAACATATCCAAGTCCAGATTGCGGCCCAAACCCTGCCACACAGAAATGCATGTTGAGTGCCAATCCCATAACCAACACACGGCCAACACACCTGGACCGTGCCCATGTAACACATCACACAAACCCCAAATCAACAGCATTCCACCTGCCATTCAGTGAATGCCAAAATGCCCCCTCAGAACACCCTGTGTGACACACCTGTAAAACATGAATGCATGAATGAATGAATATTGAACAGCACAATTGTATGCTCTGGCATGTAACACCATCACTGATGCCCTGCATCTCTTCTACCCCCCCCCCCGGCACCGCTGAGGAAGATGCCAGGCAAGAGAACACCGCAAGTGCATCCACGTCCCACCAAAAGAAAAGGGCTACCGCCACCACCACCTCCATGGCAGACAAACAGGCCACACCCCCAGGCAGTGTGCCTGACCGAGCAGAAACACAGCCGACAACACCTGCTGCCAGTGTGCCGGACACACTTCAGACCCAGCAGCCCACACCCACACCAGTTGGAGGGGCGTCCCCACATGTGCCGGCCACCACCGAGGAGGACTTGGATGGCAATGTGGACCAGGAGGCAGTCACAGAAGTGACATGTCTGCCCAACCCAAGCCCCCGGTCCACCCCCAGACCCATATCGAGCCCTCACCCACCTACAGCAGTGCTGATCCCTGCCTCCATGACTCGGACCTGAGCACCATCGAGGAGGACAGCACCCAGAATGCAGGCCCCGTCAGTGCACCACCCACCACTCCAGCTCCCACCAACACCCTCGAGACACGTCTGTCGAGGGTGGAGGCCCGACAGGAGGCCATGTTGGACAAATTGCAGATGGAGAGGAGACCAGATGGGAAATCGCCACTGCCATTGAGGGGACCACAGCGGCCATTGCAGCAAACACAGCCGCTGTGAATGCGTCGGCTGTGCTCATGAGGGACTGTCTGGGGGCAGTGACACAAGTACTCTCTTCGATCCTGCTCCACATGCAGCGGCCACACCTTGGAGCAGGCGTGGAACCTGCATCCGACTCATCAACAGCCACCACACCTTTATCCTCAGTCCCCACCAGCCCTGTGCGCCAGACCCAAAGGAGTGCACGGCACTCTGAGATGCTACCCCCGGAAAGCAAAAAGTCCCGGAAGTAGTGTGGCCAGACAATGGGAGTAGGACACATGGCTGGGGATAAGGGGAGCAGTTTATGGAGTACATTTGGGTGTTTTTGGGGTTTGTGGGGTGGGTTTGGGAGTTAACTGGAGGTATTTGGGGGTTTGTTGGGTGGGTTAGGGAGTTCACTGAGGGTTGGGGGGGAGTGGTCACATTTTTGCTGTTTGAACTAATACATAGGTTTGTGTAAAAACATACAATGGCTGGACATTGTTCATTTTGTGTGTATCCATTTAATGTGTGACGGTGTTCAGTGGCCAACTCCCAACAATCCCTGTGTGCATGTCCACATGGATCCAGTGTGTCACTGACACATGTCTATCATAGTCCCTGTGGTTCAGAAGTATACGTGATTCAGTGCTTGGTGTACTGCATGGCCATCCCGTGCATCACGTACTGGCAGGGGGTCTACTTCATCTCCGTCTCCATCCTCATCATCCTCACCCGGTGCATGCATGTCAATGTCAGGTGCCAGTGATACATCTCTCCGGACGCACATGTTGTGCAGCATGTCACAGGCCATGGTGATCTTTGCGACCTTCTCAGGCCTATAAAGGGGTGCCCCAGCAGACCTGCTTAGGCAGCGGAAACGCGCCTTCAACAGGCCAAAGTTCTGCTCAATCACAACACGGGTACGGGTGTGAACACGATTGTACTCCTCCTCATGGCTGTTCTGCGGGTTCCGCAGAGGGCTAAGTAGCCACGGCCTCAAGGGATATCCTCCATCACCTGCAAGCAAATACAAATAGGTGTGTGTCACTCCGAGCTGCCACCTTCAGGGGGCACAGTCATGGCTGCAGCTATTTGGTGTGGACATGCACATGTCCCTGTACGTATGCAAGAATGTTCACTAGATGCATACTATACTGCTATGAGGTGTGGTAGTCTGGATGGCGTTCAATAGACGATGAAGGGTGAAATAATGCATGCTGAGGCGGATGTACTGTGGTTGTACAACAATGCTTAGCCTTCCATTTATTTATTTGCCAAAGTTGCAATCCTGTTTAGTCATGCATTGTTCGACATACCCCATGGTGGTGTGGTTGTGCCTCTTACTTGTTGTCATCTATATGCATAATTGGTAAAATGTTTGCCAGTGATGTGTCATTTTGGGTTTGGGAGATTCAGGTCAAGAGTGTCTAGCTCTGCATGCCTTCTCCAATCACCATCAATTGCCACCCAGGTGGAATATGCACCCCCCCTTTCCCACCCAGGTGGAGTAAGCATCCCCCCTTTCCCACCCTGGTGGAGTATGCATCCCCCCCTTTCCCACCCTGGTGGAGTATGCATCCCTACACATCAGTAGCCCATTGCACTGCCATGGCCCACTCAGGCAACTCACCAAGCAGCCAGGCACGTGGTCCAGCATGTCACTCCATGTGACGGGGTCGTGTGGAGTTACGCAGCACCATGCATCATGTGTTTATCCGGGAAATTGGGTGCAGCATTGTGCGATGATTTTGCCGGAGCCACATGCCATTTGCACATTGATGGAATGGTATTGCTTGCAATTGCAGTACACCACCTCTATGGCTGCAGTCCAGGGCACCAACATAATTGGGCATGCCTGCCAGTGCATGGAAAGCTACTTTGGTATTGGCTATCTCCTGGGCAGTCCATGGTAGGGATATGTGGGTGCCTGCGTGCTTCAGGAGGGAATCCGGCACTTGGTTCAGCATTCGTGATAATAGTGGTTGCGAAATGCCATGCAGCTGCCTCACTGTGTGTTGATAGGTGCCTGTGGCCAGGAAGTGGAGCACAGACACTACCTTTAGTAGCGGGGGGATGGCAGTGCATATTTCTATGAGGCTGCCAATGTCGTTGTGTATCACGTCCACTATGGTGGTGATGGTGTCCCGGTCCAACCGGTACAGGGTGTGGATCTGCTCAGGGGTTAGGTTGAATGGACTGGGTCTGATGCGAGGGATTGGTGGCTGCCTACGAGGCACTGCTGGCTGCGCTGGTGGTAATTGCTGGTCCTGTCTCGCCCTCCTTCTCCTGCGTCTCCTCTGTGCTGACTGTGGCTGCTGCTGTAGTTGTTGTTGTAGTTGGTGTTGTTGCTGTAGTTGTAGCAGTATAGACCTGTCCTCCAGCGCCATGATTGCAACAGCTAGTGGTAGCATTTTGGTGTAGGAAGGGGTGTGGTGTGTGGGTGTACTCATTTTATACTGGGACAGGCTCCATTGACTGCGCCTGTTGTGATTGTGTGCACCTGTGGCAGTTGGCTTGATTGCTGATTGCTGTTTGCGGGTGGTCCGCGATGCCTGTATGGCCGGCATCGTGCAGCCCCTGATTACCGGCTTCGGGGTGCCAGTATTTGCATGTCCGCGTGGGCTGTGATGTCCTCCTATTACCGGCATGCTGATATTTGCTCCCCGAAAGGACGTGTGTACGCGCCCATGCCGCTATTAGAGGCACCATTATTTAGGGTGCCGCTAATAGCGGGTTGGCAGGTCAAATAACACCGGAGCGGTAAGCGATGCTGGTAATCCTTTACCGGCATCGTTTTTCCCTTACCTCCAACCTCGTAATGAGGCCATATGTGACAAAAGCGTTCATGCTTGTATCCTGGATTTGCCAGCAGACGATACAGTGATCCTGGTCAAATCATCTAATATATCTTACATTACTGTGCTGTTTTATGTGAGGTTTGCATTTTTGCATGCTGCTGGTATTGTTTAGCCCATTACTTGATCTTTCTTCTTATGTAGCCCATTTGGGTGCACAAGTTGGTAGACAGAAGAGAGCGGACCAGATGTCGCAGGCCTTATGCAAGCATATTTTAAGGTCTGCTTGTTTGACACAAAAAACGGTTTGCTTTTTGGTAAAAGTCAAAGGTTTTTATGCATGTTTTATGAAGGAAAATGACACGTCATTGTTTTGGAAGTATTTAAAGCTTTAAAATACAAAATATAAACCCAGATTAAATTTGTTAAATCACATTGATTGGTATGGTGGTACTTATATACTTCCCTTGATGATGGAGAGAATGAAGCTAGAATCATTCCAATTTTGCAAAACACCCTTCTATAATATTTTCTTTAAAATATTGTCATGTTTGGTAATGTGATTTGTGTACTTTCCAAGTGCGTTTTTATATAATGAGATTGTTTTAGTTCATGGTAAGAACTGGAAAAGAAAGTTTTCAAATACAGAAATTGCAGAGTTGGCACAAATCCCCGCGTCCACCCCTCACCAATGTGTGATCCTGGGCATCTCATTTAATCTTGTATAACCTAACCTCTCAATATTGCCAGTCCCTAAACCTTTCAAAATTGTCAGCCCTTTAGAGTGATTTCGTTCTCATGGTATAATCTTTATAAAAGCCTTATTCATGGTTTCACTGCCTATAGGGTTGCTTCCACTTTAATAGTGAGCATATTTATATCACAGCCACAGGCATTTGTTCCTTTGATATCTAATGGCAACACTATTTGAAAACCATATCCCACTTCTAATCTCAGTCTGTCGGAATACAGACACCTTTCTGGTAGCTTCTAATCTGCATCCACTATCGATGCTACGGTATGTGTAGCTTTCTCCTTCCTCCAATTGGTCCCCTCTATCGATGCCTGAGAACTTTTGCATTCTGTGAGGCAGATAATGCGAGTTCTGTCTATTATGGGTTACATGTACCTTGTATATATGGTCCTGCATTAATACTACAGGCTGCATACCTTCCTGTATGCTATTGATAAAAAGTATCCTGTATGTACTAGAACAGTAATCTCTTCGTAGACTGCTAATGTTGGTCTTCAAATGCTACTTGATTATCATTCTGATTAGAGCAAGAATGAAGAGGGTAAGGGGACTTAGAGGGAGTAAACATGCTTATTATGCTGCCAGACAGCATATCGACCTATGGGTGGTGAGCGGGACGGTTGGGGGACAAGGGGGGGGGATCAGTATTCTTCATACCTTAATTCCTTTGGTTTGGTAGAGGGGGCCCCAAAGAGGTCCATGCCCAGGGCCCCAAAAGTGCTTAAGATGGCCCTGGACATAAGGATTTTGTAACAAAAAGAACAGCATACGACCTTCGAGAGAGAGGTGAGGGGTACCCTCTGGGGAGTGGAAGAGAGCACACCAGTATGGGATGGAGGGGAGGAAGGAAAGGATCTCTCTTCTCAACATCCTGTCACTTTACCTTCCCTAAGTGAGCAGATAAAAATCAAAATTTCTAAAGCGTTGGAAAGGATGGGGATCTGCAAACAAGAATTGGACTTGCTGGTCCACCACAGGATTCCATACCTCAAGTCACACACAAATGAACAGCAGTCCCCCGGGCACCCAATAGTATCCTGTATTGACTCGGTTTTAGAACCCCTTTCCAACTTTGCAGACCATTATTTGAAACCTTTGGTCAGTCAAATGCACTCATATAATAAAGACACTGGTGAGGCCATCAGAATGATTGCAAATACTCAATTTGGGCCGAATTCAGATCTATTGATCAGTCTGGACACTGGGCCTCATTACGACCCTTGCGGTCCCGTAAAGAAGGGTGCCGGTAGGGGACCGGCACCCTTCATTACGGGAGTGCTGATTACGAGGTTCCCTTTGCGGGACCCGGAACAGACGTCTGGTAAAAGACGTCCTTTCCGGGTCCAGCGAGGGGAAGAGGGAGCTAATAACTTGCCATTTGTAATGTGCCCGTTATTACCTCCCTCCCCATTCCCATTGAGCCCTATGGGGGCTCAAATGAGAATTGGGAATGGTTCCTTCAAGGAGGAATTACTGGCAGAGACGTTGCTAGGGGGTGGCTAAGGGGGCTATAGCCCCTGGTCTTTTGGGTGTAGCCCCAGATAGAAGCTCAGGGGCTACAACCAAAAGGCTAGCTAGCCCAGAGTCCCGACATTGGCGTAGCCCCATATCTTTTCCAGACCTAGCAATGCCCCTGATTACTGGGTCCTCCAATGTTGGAATGACCCGGTTATTCCTCATTGAAGGAACCCGGTAATGGAGCCTAGTTTGGAGGAAGCCATGGTGCTAATAGCACCATGGCTACCTCCAAATTCATAATGAGGTCCACTGTCTCTCTGTACACTATGGGCCTCATTACGACCCTGGCGGTAAGCGAAAAACGATGCCGGTAAATGATTACCGGCATCGTTTTCCGCTAGGTCCGATCATGACCCGTGACCGTTAACTACGATGCCATTAGCGGCATCGTAGTTAACGCTCCCGCTAACTGCACCAAGGTCGCGCGCACGCGACCTGCCACGCCGTAAATTGCGGCATGGCGCAAAGCTAAGCGGATCACGACCCAGGCGGACATACACCTAACGCCATCACAAAGGCCGTTAAGTACCTTACCGCCATGGTGCTAATTACGCCATCGTGAACCAACCGTAAATGGCCATGTAAAGTGAACCCAGCTGCCACAGGTGCACAGAATCAGCACAGGTGGAGGCAATACAGACTCAGGAAGTACAAAAAGAGCACACCCCACCCCTTCCCACACCCAGTCACACTCCACAATGATACCAATAGGACTAGCAATGTTGGGGCTGGAGGACCTGATAGCAATGCAAGTGCTACAACAACAACAACAACAACAACAACAGGCAGCACAGAGGGGACGCAGGAGGAGAAGGAGGGCAAGGCAGGGCCAGCAAGCCCCACCAGCACAGCCAGTGCCACTACGCAGGCAGCCCCCAATCCCACGCATCAGAGCCAGTCCATTCAACCTCACTGGTGAGCAGATCCACACCCTGTACCGTTTGGACCGGGACACCATCACTGCCATCATAGACATGACACACAACGACATCGTCAGCATTATAGAAACACCAACCGCCATCCCACCCCTACTGAAGGTAGTGTCTGTACTCCACTTCCTGGCCACAGGCACCTACCAGCACACAGTGGGGCACTTGCATGGCATTTCACAACCATTATTTTCACGTACACTGATCCAAGTGCTCGATGCCCTCCTCAAGCACACAGACGACCACATCCCATTACCACGGACTGCCAAGGAGATTGCAAACACCAAAGTGGGTTTCCATGCACTAGCCGGCATACCTGGTTGCATTGGTGCCATCGACTGCACCCATGTGGAATTGGTGGTCCACATGCCATGGAGGTACCGTACCGCAACGGTAAACTAATTCACTCAATCAACATGCAAATGGTCTGTGACTCCAACAGGATCATCACACATTGTTGTGCCCGATTCCCCGGAGCAACCCATGATTCAATGGTCTTGAGGATCTCCACAATACCACGCTACATGGAGCGACATGCAGGCCCAAGATCCTGGCTACTCGGTGAGTCTAATGTCATGACCATGGAAATGTGAAGTGGGTAGGTGAACGACGTACCAATGCATACTCCACCTGGCTGAAAGGGGGGAGGGGGGAATGATGCATACTCCACCTGGCTGAAAGGGGGGGGGAATGATGCACACTCCACCTGGCTATGAGTAGCAGAGACAACAGAGCCAGATCATATCCTAAAGCAAAACAAACTTCACCCAACACCAGTAAACCCAATGCCTGATGTATGCAGCCCTACCATGTGAATGAGGTTGTGTCCCAACCATGACACAAACATCTGCAAGTGCATTGTACCAATTCTGACCAAATTGACTACAACGAAATGCACCTACATGCACGTCACCAAACACCATCAACCGAAAGGCCTGTCCCCCATAACTGCGCACGAAGGAGGCACATGACGGACAGAAACATCAACACACCATCACACAGACAGCAGGGCCCCCAAAATGTCCCTATAAACATCAGTATTGCTCACTGGGGTCATGATGAGGCCGACAGCAATGTTGCAATGATGTGAGTATTGACATCACAGGACACGTGCCAGGCCACCAAAACAAACGGCATGAACAAACACAGTGGATGGGCACTCACAAGGCACTTGACCCCCCTGCATACATTGGTTGATGGCATGAAAAACAGGCCATGAGAGCCATGAGCATATACCGGTCGCATAGTGTGAATCAATTAGTGCATTTAGAAGTGGTCCAAAGTAACAGTTGGATGCAAGCCATGGTGGCACATCAAGTTTCGAATTAGACGTCATGACTGACACATACATTCTCGCCCACATACAGGTGATGCAGGCTATCCCCTGAAGAGGTGGCTCCTTACACCAGTCCGGAACCCACAGAACCAGCACGAGGAGGACTTCAACCGTGCACATACACGTACCCGTGTGGTCATTGAGCAGGCATTCGGCCTATTGAAGGCACGGTTTCGCTGCCTCAGCAGGTCTGGTGGGGCACTCCTGTACCGCCATGAGAAAGTGGCAAAGATCGTCATGGCATGTGTCATGCTACACAATATGTGCGTCAGACGAAATGTGCCCCTGCCCCCTGACGCAGAACTGCAACCACCTGACGATGAGGATGAGGAGGGTGCAGATGGGGCCGCACCTCATGGAGGAGGGGCGTGAAATGCGTCAAAATATCATCAACCAATGCTTCTAGCACACACGGCTGGTGTGTATGACATGGAGACGGCACTTGGGGCACTGTGTGTGTCGGGGACATGCACACTGTGGACTGTACACCAATAAAGCACACATACGCAATGAACAATGTCCACACATTTGATTTGTGAAAAAGGAAAATGTGTATTTCAAATGTGATTTGTTGTGACACAACCACTCCCCCCTCCCCCCTCCCCCTGAACACCCCAACACACACACTCCCCCCTCCCCCTGAACACCCCAACACACCCACTCCCCCCTCCCCCCTCCCCCCTGAACACCCCAACACACCTACTCCCCCCTCCCCCCTGCCCCTGAACACCCCAACACACCCACTCCTCCCTCCCCCCTCCCCTCTGAACACCCCAACACACCCTGTGACTAAGTGGCTAATATTGCATGATAACGGTGGGCAGCCGCTATTGCAAGCCCCCTCTCCCGGCCCCCGGAGCATCCTTGCCTGTGCAGCGCAGGTTCCTCCGCGATCGGCGGATGGGGCTGCTTTGGGTGGAACTGGCAGCGGAGGTGGTCCCTGCCTGCTCATGTGCACACATGTCCCGAATGGAGCTGGCTAGCTCTGAGAGCACGCGCCGCACGGCGGCAAGTTCCGCACACATGTCCTTTGAGGAGGACTGCATTTGAGCCCTCAGGGTCTCAGTGCTCCGCTCCATTTCAGCCCTCAGGGTCTCAGTGCTCCGCTCCATTTCAGCCCTCAGGGTCTCTGTACATTGTTCCATAGCTGCCCTTGCCCCCCCACATTCTGCAGCATGCTCATTCATAAGCGAGGAGAGTTGTTGCTGGCGCGTGATTATCTCCTCCAGGGAATGTTGGCTCTGCTGGCCCATGCCTATTGCAGATGGTGTCACGAAGGGGCTGCTCCCCCCCTGCTGATTTTCGACAGGGCATGGGGGGATGGCCAGTCCTCATCTTCTGAATGCCCCTGTGTGGGATCCTCATGGGGGCTGCTCTGGGACATACAGGGGGAATGATGGTGGTCAGTGGGGGGTCCGACATCAGGCTCCTCTGTGTCACTTTCAGAGCATGCTGCAATGGCAGCAGTTTCGCCAATGGTACTGCTTCCTGCAGAACCTGTGTCTCCTGTGGCGAACATTGTGGGGATGTGTGGTGCTGCTGCTGCTGCCATGCTGCCTGCTGTGGTGCCTGTCAGTGGCCCGGCCTGTGTACTGGCAACGGATTTCGGCTGCTGCGGTGTCTTGATCACTCCAGCTGAGGTGGAGGGTGTTGGCACAGTGGTCTTGGCCCTCTTGGCTGGTGTTGTGGCAGGGGTGTCCTCATCCTTGGGGTTGGAATTTGAGCCTGTGGTGGAGCAAAGGAGGGAGAGTGTTATTGATGGGTCGCGATGACTGACATCATTTTGGTTACTAGATGCAGCACATTTGAGGCAGGGGCATGCAGGTTGTCTCCTTTTTGTGTGGCTTTAGCATGGAGGTATGTGGGTGCCTGCAGTTAGTGCATACTACATGTGTACAGGGTGGAGGTCGGATGTGGCGGTGGGCAGTCTCCTGCTGATGTGTTGCATTTACATTGCATCATTATGCTACACATGAATGGACTTCAGTGACTATTGCATGGCTTGATTTGAGGCACCTACCTGCATCGCCTGATGTCGGTGCTCCTCTCTCCATCCCTCCTACACCTTCTATGCTCTCCATGCCGATTGTGGAGGCACAGATTTCCTCCCATGGCTGGAGTTTGATTGGGGAATCCGATCCTCCCCCGGTTGCCAGGCCCAGGTTGCGGTTTGCAGAGAGGATGCTCCTGACGCGGAGCCTCAGGTCGTCCCACCGCTTTCGACATTGCTGTGCGTTGCGGGGTACGGTTCCCACTGCACTGACCCGCTGTGCCACCAGGGCCCATATGGCCTTCTTCTTGGCAATTGCCGCCTGGTCATTTGTGTGGAGAAGACCACCGCCGCATTCTCCTGGAGGGTCTCCGCCAGCATAGTGAGTTCCTCCCGAGTGAAGCGGTCCTGCCGCTGCCGATCGCAAGCTTTTTTGACAGCTTTTGGCATTTTATAGTGGGAAAATGGGTGGGTAATGGGTTTTGACAGGTCTCAGGGTCGGATGTAGAGTGGTTGGGGAGGATGGCAATGGATTGTGTTTTTAAATATGGCCGCCGTGCTCTTTCCCGTTCCTGTGCGATGACGCTACTTCCGGTTCCGCTTATTTACGGTGACCGCTAATTACGGTGACCGCTAATTACGGTCGCCGCTGTGATGGATGGCGGTAGTGCACCTTGCGGGGCATACGATGCCAGTAGGGGTCGTTTTGGGGTCTTTTACGGCATGGCGTAGTTTACATTACCGCCATGGCGTAATGCTTGTGCGCGATGGGTCGGAATGTACCGGACTTTACGGCATCGCACCAGGGCGTAAACGTTAATTACGCCATGGCGGTAATGTTGTAAACTTACCGCCTGGGTCGTAATGAGGGCCTATAACTTCCCAAAGAGACACTCTAAAAGTAATTGAAGAAATGCTGTGGAACAGAACAGACACTGATACTGTACCAAATTATTTCCTATTATAGCTCATTGAATTAGCTCTCACAAAGTACTATTTTGAGTTCATGGGAACCTTGTTCCATCAAGCGGAAGGTACGGCAATTGGAGCAACTATGGTGCTTAGCCTTACCAACCTCTATGTGGAGAGTTTGGAAAAAGCAAAAATGTATCAAGCTTCCAATCTGTACAATAAAAATTTCAGTGTGTGGAAGCGCTACATTGACAACATTATTATCATCTGGTCGGGCACGGATGTGGAAGCTGGAAAATTCATACAATGGCTAAATGAGCAGAATGCACACCTGAAGTTTGTCTATAAACTCAGTGTGGAAATTATATACTTTTTGGATATTGCAATATATCATCATCATGGTAAACTGCTCATTAAACCATTTCATAAAGACACAGAAAACAATTCCTTATTGCACGATAAAAGCCATTGGGCCTCATTACAAGCTTGCCGGTCCGGTAACAACGGTACCGGTAAGCTTGCTGGTACCGTTTACCGGACCGGCAAACTACGAGTTCTGCTCACGGGTGCCTTCCCTCCCGCCATGTCTGACTTGGTGGGCGTACCGGCACCCACGTGCAGAGCATCGCGGATGCACCGGCACCATTCACGAATGATGTCGGTGCATCCGACCTCCCCATCCAACCTCCCCTTTTCCATTGAGCCCTGTGGGGCTCAACTGGGGATGGGGAGCATTTTTTCCAGTGCCCGGGAATGGGCAATTACCGGATCCGCCGGGGTTGTAATACCCCAGTAATTGCCCATTCACGGGCGCCGTAAAAATTTGCAAGTTTGGCAGCAGCCTGCCGGTTTTACTGGCAAGGATACCGCCGAACTTGTAATGGGGACCATTATGTCAAATATCTAAGAGATAAACTACCCTTTGAGCAGTTCCTCAGACTCAAGAGGAACAGTAGTACTACATAATCATTTGAGACAGGAGCCACTTCTCTAACCCAAAATCTCAGCAACAGGGGATACCCCAGAAATATATAAAAACAGCAGCCAAAAGAACCTCCAACATTCATACGGAGCCACTCTAAAAAAAAGTTTTACCTAAAAGTTACACTATTTCGATTATTCAGAGCTTGTGAATCTCTCATTGATCATTCTTTTGTCTTAAGGGTGCAATAGAGAAAAAACTGACTTTGGTACCTAAAGTCAGTAACATACATGAGAACTCTGAGACTTGACGAGCTGCATTGTGTGGTCTTGGGAACGAAGCCTCATGATCTTTTCATTTTCTATGGCCAACACGCATGGAGTGCGGAAGCTTCTCTCCCGAGCTCCTGCCTGATCCTTCCATCGATCCTTTAAACACATGGCAAAACCCAAGAAACCTCAACAAAAAGGGACCACGGGCTGAGATGAACTGATCTGGCACACATTAGCAGCAATTCCGCCAAAAAACAGAGCTGTCATCCTGCAAAACGCAGCTCCCGAACTCGAGCCCCTGGGAACCAAGATGGCGGCCGCAAGGGCGTCCTGATTTCACAGAGGGGGAAGATCCGAGCGCGGTTTCTGGGCTCTGGCTGGAACCATTAGGCGCAGAGTGGCGGCGACACACCCTTACCTCAGACTGCCATCCGCATCTGGGTACCCACGGTCCGGCCCATCGCCAGCTGTCCCCGACTGCATGGCCAGCTCAAGCAAGCGCTGGAGCGGGACTGGCGGCTCCTTCAACGGGCTGAATAAAGAGGCAGAGGTGCGTCCTGCAGAGACCGGGCACTAGCTGGCCCCTCCGCGCCAACCCAGCACATCGAGGGCGGGCTGCCAACCACCCGACAGCTAAGATCCACTGCGGGGAGCTTGACGAGGGCATGGCCCCTCCAGTGGATCAAACAATCAACAGCGCCCCGCGCTTCAATAAGCAAACATACCCCCCGGGACACAGGGAGCCGTGGATCCACCCAGACCCCCCAAGGCACCGCATCTGCAGCGACTAGCGGCCCCCAGGCACGGACTGCTCCTCACACCTAGCAGGCACCAGACAAGGCTGGGCGGGCCTGACAAAGGAGCTGAGGCAGCGGGCCGCAACCCTGTGGGCGGCTCACAGAGACGAGCAAAGGAGCACGCACCCGGCAGGCAGAAAGCACACAGCACGCTGCCGGCGACATCCAGCACCCATCAGGGCACAAGTAAGGGGTGAAAGGCCACCTTCATCCGCATCTAGTAGGAGGCACCTGGCACATATCATTAACTGTAACCCTAAACGTGGGGGGACCCCTATACACATTATTTGTATACAGCCCAGTTAACCCAGTCACAGAGCCTGAGGCCAACATATAAATGTGGTGGCGTGGGATTGCGCTACCCCTGAACATTCAAGCCAACAGACCTACGCGGCGACCCCAAGCCTGCACTGGGTAAGGCCCGGCAGAGGTCCACCCAATCACGCAGCAACACCAGACCCCCTGGGACTGGCAGAGGCAGTTCTGCAGTAAATCTTTACAGTGGCAGAACGCTGCAGCCCCTTGAAGCTGCTGAACACAAACCAAAGTCAGCCCTGTTCCCCTGGACAACCCCCACCCTGGACCCAGCTGACATTCTACGCTAACTCCCCCACGCACAGAAGAGCCGCCCCAGCCTCAGCTAATGGAGAAACATACCAGCGGACGGTCCCCCATCCCACAACCCGACAAATTCACTGCAGCCAGCTATGGCGAACTCCAAAAGCAAAGCTAAAACCATTATCATGGAGTCATTTAACGCAGGCAAGTCCAAAGAACCAAGCCAGAAGTGCAAAGGGTCCGGCACAGAGTCACCTACAACGGAAGAGAATGACAAAGACAATCAAACACTTGAGGCCATTAATGGGCTCCGATCCTTCATAGGCACTAATATCGGACTGGGGAACTTCTTTATCAAACTGATTTTGTTGCTTTACACCGACCCTCACTCCTATATCACCCTAGGGAACACAAGATCCCAAAGTAATAATTTAGAATGTGGAACCCTACAGGGCTGCCCCCTGTTGGCTCTCATCTTCGCCCTAGTGATGGAACCTCTGGCCTCAAGGCTAAGATCCTACCAACTGCACAGAGGTCTAACGTTGGGCCCCCATAAACTAGTGATCTCCCTATATGCTGACAACGTTATGTTATTCGTTCAAGACCCTCGAACTAACCTCAATCCCATAATGCGGGAGGTGATAAAGTTTAGCCATATCTCAGGCCTCAAAACCAATCATTCAAAATCAGTAATATTCCCACTAACCCCGGGTACCACTAAGTTCACAGACGATCGCGGCTTTACATGGGAAAACACAAAAGTCCGATACCTGGGTATCTACATGTCCCTCAACTATATCGATATATATAAAGATAACTATGGGACAACACTAAGCTCCCTGCAGGAGAGGGTTCACAGAAAGAAGTCTCTCCCACTAACACTCTGGGGCAGAACCTCACCGACGAAAATGGTAATTCTCCCCAAGCTCCTTTATCTATTCACTAACATACCATTACTCCTACCAAGTTCCTTTTTCCAAAAAATCAAAAGCCTCATTCTAGAATTACTGTGGGCGGGGAATCCAGCTCGAGTAGCCTACGCAACACTGACACTGCCAACAACAAACGGCGGCCTCGTACTCCCCGATATAGAGAAATATTACTGGGCGGCCCAGGCACAATTTTTAAGTCATTGGTACACATTACACTTCATCTACCCACATGTACAGGTGGAGCTAGCTCTTGCTTCCCCCAACCTGCTGAGAGCTGTCATCATAAGCCACATCCCAGTACCTCACAACACAGTCCTATCCACCTATGTAATCTGGAAGAAGATCGCGCGAAAATACGATATTACCATAAGGTTCTCACCCCTGCTGCCAATTAAATTCATCCCAGGCATCCCCCTAACGGCCAAAAAAGTATTTCTTGTATGGCTAGACAAACTCAACGTCCATTCCTTTGGAGACCTCTTCCCCGAGGGCACCTTCATAACCCCACAGATGGCTAAGGAGAGGGGAGGCACTACTTCACTCGAGACCTTCCTCTATTTTAGGCTACGTTACACCCTGCAGGCCCTGTTCCCTTCGTTTCCCAAACCACCAGCGACATGGGACCTACTACATAACGTAATTCAAGCGAAAGGCGAGGGGAGACTAGTGTCATTGTTATATAAGTCCTTACTAACAGACACCATATCTACAGATCCCCGAGTAAAGCTAAGATGGGAAACTGCCATTTAAAACAGGATATCCGATGAGGATTGGGCCTACATCCTCCAGCAAACACAGAAAGTTGCTATAAACTCCTGCCTTAAGCAAATTAATTTTAATTTTATGCATCAAACCTATTACACTGCAGCCAAAAAACACAAGCACCATCCAGAACTCTTGGCACAATGTGAAAGATGCGATGCTCCAAACGCTGACTTCTTCCATCTCGCCTGGGTCTGTCCCAGGGTACACCAATTCTGGACTACTGTCTTACAAGCAACAGCCGCCATGCTCGGGGAGGAGGTGCCCCCACTCCCGATGGTGGCCCACTTGGGGTTGACCAAATATCTGCAGCCTGCTTCTAGGAAACTAGCAGCCCTCCTCCTGGTGCTAGCGCGTAGAAGGATTGCTATGACATGGTGCCGCGGTCCAGCTCCCACGATCGCAGCGTGGAAAAAAGACATTTTGTACTGTCAAGATATGGACACTGAATTTATTAGGACATTACCACTGCATGCACGACTACCAGACATTTGGGGCCCTTACATTACATACTTGCTAAACATTGACGAGACCTCCACGTCTCAAACGTGCAATGCGGAAACGAGATGAATAGACAAGTAATAGCGTGCAGAGCCGCAGGTGGCAGACTAAATTTCTGGGGACAAGCTTATAATGAATATCTACTAGACTGAGCGTCTGAGATGGGGGGAAACTGAGCAGTATAGTATATTAGTTGAACCTGTTATGACTGCACCCGGTTGGTGCAAATGTGTATGTTTGTATGTGTAAATCCCAAAAATAAAGTATTAAAAAAAATAGACACTGAAATCGGGGAGGTGAAAGCAGATGTGATGTTGATGCGCCAATATCTATGTAATCTCACAGCCCGCGTGCCCACCACGGAGGCAGCACAAAAGGAATTGACTGAGACCCTCAAAGATATGCAAAGCAGAGTCCAAGAACTCGAGAAGCGCATCAAATTCTTAGAGGAAAGTGCCGAAGACGCCGAAGGGCACTCCGACGCAACAAGGTGCGCCTACTCAGAATTCCCAAAGGGATGGAGGGATCCAACCCTACCAGCTTCATAGAGACTCTCATACAACAGGAAATTGCGGCTACCCACCTTTCACAGGGCTTTGCGGTTGAACAAGCACACAGGTCCCTACAGAAGAAACCACCACCGGGATCCTACCCGCGATGATAGCCAGAATTCTGAACTTCCAGGATAGGGAAGTCATCCTACGCTTCTCACGGGAACGAGGGGAGATCGAAAGGGATAACGCCAAGATCGCGATTTACCCGGACTATACACCCCTAGTACAAAGAGCGAGGAACTCCTTTGTCCCAATTAAGGCCAGACTACGTCAGCTTAACATTAAATATATGCTAATGTACCCCTCGAGGATCAAGATAATATATAAAGGGAGAGAAATCTTCCTGGAATCACCAGCGGCAGCTACCATGTGGCTAGAGCACAACAACCTGGCGGATGGCGAGGAGAAGACAGCACGACCCACCAGACAGGACCACCCAACCGCAAACAGACAACTTCGACTGAGCCATGGATTGCAAAAAAGGCAGGAGGAAAGCGACCCACCTGATCGACCTAAAGCCCCCCCTTACCCACGAATGGACTTGCGACAGTACAAGGCTGATGCATCACACTCGCTCAAGAAGACCTGAAAAGGCCTTGACGGAGCGGGGCTACCCGAGCAACACAGAATCTGCATACATGCTGGGTGCAGTTGGTCCACTTGGACATGTTTGATTTATACTGTTTATCGTTTATGGTTGAAAGGTCCCACAGTCCTCAATATAATCATCCTACTGAGTCGGGAGGCACACTACATCGGGCCAGGGGTCCAATCCTACGAATATGGCTAATGGCATCAAAGTGCTGACATGGAACGTCAGAGGGATGGGCACCTACATGCGCAGAAACAGGATGAAATCCTATCTGAGAGGAAAGCAAGTCTCCATTGCTATGCTCCAAGAAACACACCTTATTGCAGAAGTTGACTCTCGAATCGCAGAATGGTGGGGCGGACAGGGCTTTGGGGCAACATACTCCAAATATGCCCGTGGAGTCTATACATGGATAAGTGGTAGCATACCTTTTAAACTCTGGTCCAAGGAAGCAGAACCTGAGGGCAGATACCTTATACTCCGGGGAAACATCGAACAGACAGAAGTGTGCCTAATCAACACGTATCTCCCAAATTGTGGAACCTCAGTGTACCTCACCAAACCGCAGCCAAAGCTAGTACCCTACACAGACTGCTTCTTCATATGGTTAGGCGACTTCAACTGTGTTTGTGATCCTGCCCTTGACAGATCCGCCCCTCCCACGCTACCGACCAATCAGCTTTCTTCCGCCCTACGGAGAACCATACAAGAAATTGACTTGTCGGAGGTGTGGAGAGACCTGCATCCTGAAGGTAGCAAATTCTCGTTCTATTCATCCCTGCATGAGGTATACACCTGCATAGACTACCTACTAATAGATAAAGCGCACCTCCCTCAAATAGAATCCGCCTCCTACTTAGGCATAACCATATCAGACCATTCCCCGCTCCTAATGGTATGGAAAGCAAGACGCCCTAGACCACCCATACCGATGTAGCGGATGCCAACGGACTCCCTAACGGATAGAGCATTTGAATAGGAGCTCTGGGACAAAATAACGGAATACATAGAAAACAACTTGGGAAGTGTTAAAAGATGGAGCACTATCTGGGAAGTATTGAAGGTAGTAACAAGAGGGGAGGTTATAGCCAGAGCTGGTGGGATCCGGAAAACACTCAGGAAAGAACTGGAGAGTGGGGAGGAGAGGATCAGACGATTGGAGGCCATGGCCAACAAGTCTAAAGAACACGAAAAGGACATGTCTGCAGCGAGGAAAGATTGCCAAGAGGCCTGGGCCTGACTAGCTAAATTTGGCTACATCGTGAAAACTGATAAGGCCAATTCAGAGGGGGACAAACCAGACAGGTTACTTTCATGGCTATGCAAAAAAGAAAGACCGAAACTTCCCATCCTTGAAATCCAAGATCAGTCAGGCACCATACATACCACGCAAACAGGGATCAATGAGACCTTCAAAGGCTTTAACTTCCACCTGTATAGCCACAACTCCATCGTGCCCCAGAAAGACATTTATGACACGCTAGAAGAGATAGGCCTCCCCACACTAGAAGAAACCCAGAGAGATGCACTAAATCAAGAGCTAACAACTGAAGATATACAGGAGGCGATTAAAACACTGTCCACTTGCAAAACCACTGGGAGCGACGGGCTACCTCCGGAGTTCTATAAAGCATTCACAGCTGAGCTGACACCAGTCTTACACGAGGTCTACAAGGAGGCCTTTGAGTCCGGGACACTTCCAAGCAGCATTAATGAGACCTTAGTGATACCCATTCCCAAACCCGGGAAACCTACAGCTGAATGTGGCTCTTACAGACCAATTGCCATCCTTAATTATGACATAAAAATCCTTACAACCATACTAGCCAATAGGCTATCGAATGTTATTGGGACTCGAGTGCACAGCGATCAGAATGAGTTTGTCCCCGGCCGCAGCACAATAGAAAACCTACGAAGACTACAACATATTATAGCACAAACAACTAGCTCAAAGGAACCCTACGCAGTTGTCTCCCTAGACGCTATCAAAGCGTTCAATTCCATATATTGGGAGTGGCTCCTAGCCACCCTGAAACAATTTGGTCTTGGTGGATATTTCATCCACTGGATCGAGATCCTATATAGGACACCAAGGGCCAGGGTAAAAACTGGGAGAATGGTGTCAGCACCATGGGATATACAAAAAGGCACCAGGCAAGGACGCCCCCTCTCCCCAATGTTATATATACTCGGGCTAGAACCACTGGCCATTTATATCAGGAAACAGTTCTTCGACGCAGGCATCAAAATGGGGGGTGCATACCACGTGATCTCGTTACATGCGGACGACGTTCTACTCTATTTAAGGGACCCACAACTGAACATACCCACAATCCTGGAGGTACTAAGGAACTTCACAAGAGTATCAAGGATATTGTTTAATCCAGAGAAATCCTGCATTTTCCCACTGGCAGGACTGGTTGGGACCAGTAAACCAATGCTCCCAGAGGTTGGAATAAATTGGGAACCACATACATTTCGATACCTAGGTATCAACATCTGGCACACCCTGACCAGACACATGGGGGCAATACCCTGGTGGCAGTGCAAGGCTAAGAAACTCCGTGAGGTTCTGGACCAAACTCCAATTGTCGATGATAGGCCGAGTGGCCATCGCCAAGATGATAGTGTTACCACGCTTCCTGTACTTCTTTCAAAATATCCACTACTACATACCGGCCGCCTTCTTACAGCTGCTGGGCGCACTACTGAAGGACCTGGTGTGGAGGAGCTCTAGACATAAGCTTGCCCTAAGCACACTAATGCTACCATACAAAGCAGGCGGAGTTCAGCTCGCTGATCTGGAAAGGTATTTCCTGGCCGCCCAACTTACATTCATGGCCAAATGGCTCGCAGATGACCACACCTCAGAAACCGATCTCCTGAGCCAGTTAATAGCACTGGTGCGACTGAAAGAAGTCCTATGGGTCCGATGGAAGCACCCAGCAACAGCCCCCCAACTTATCCAGCTGTGCCGGAAAATATGGGACAGAACACTGAAGTTGCAGGGGATGGAGAATCCATACTCCTCGGAAACTCCATTGATCGCAAATGCCTGCTCCAATAAAGACGAACTGGCACTTATACTGTAACGCTCACCTGATTCCCGTAGAGGCGCCGGTCTTGACTGGGCGTATACCGTATCTTCAAAGGTGATGTGTATCACACGGCTGGCTCTTTGGGCTGGACCTCTGTGCACTGTATGTCTGACTTGAAGGGTAAGATGTCTGCAGATAGAAAATATGGGATTAAGGAACTGGGTTATTGAATGTCTCTCTCTTCTTCCCTTTCTCTTCTCCTGTAGAACCCCAAAGGTTAACGCTCTCACCTTAGGTAAGTGAACGCCGTGCTCTCCATCTGCCTCGGGGCAGGGTGCTGTAACCAGTTTCTTCACTGGATAAGGGGAGCAGGCCTCTTGACTTCAGAGGACTGCTGTCCGTCGTTTACTGCACGAACGGTAAGTTTCGAGTAATTCTAATGTCTTTAAAGTCTTTAGTAATGATGTTTCTTGTTTTGCAGGGTTCCGGCGATGGCGGATGACGGGCTGAAGTGAGTTGAAGATGGAGCTCGTGTGATGAATAGAAGCGCCTGGAAGCACGTAAGTAAGCGCTTGTTGCCTGCTTCACGATGCGCTCTAACTGTCTTTTTATTTTGCAGGTACAAGTTCGGAGCGGCTGCAGGGTGCCGGAATACCCACTGGGTTAGATGTGGAAATGAGTAATGGCACGTGAGTATTAAAGTTTCCCAATGTCTTTAAACGCACCTTGTTTTGTCTTTCAGATGCGGGATGCAGCGCCGAAGGCCTCCGGAGCGTGCGAAGAGTTGGTAAGCTTTTGTCTTCCAGATGCCGGAATGCAGTGTGAAGACCTCCGGAGCGCACGAAGAGTAGGTAAGCCTTTGTCTTTCAGATGCCGGAATGCAGCGCGAGGCGTTGGTGACAGCCGATGAACCAGGTAAGTGAAGAGCTGTCACTGAAGACCGTAATGCTAACCTGTTCTTTCTTGTCTTTATAGGTGTTGCTGAAGACTGGATTCAGGATGGTAAGCCTTTTTCCTTAGGCCCAGTATCAGATGCAGAAGACACGATGAGCGTTCTGCTGCAGAGGATGCAGAATAACGCAAAGCAAGATTCATCCATCGGGTGTGGTTTAAATAGCCTCCTGTAGTGCTTAGGTGTCTCCTTCCACAGCCACGCCTAGGTAAGAAAAGAGTTCCTGCTTTCCAGAAGAGTTCCAGTGTTCTGAATCTAGGGAGTGGCTCCTGCCCCACCCAACAGGAAAAGTAGTTCCAAACAGAAGAGGATCAGAGGCTCAACTGGCAGGCAAGTAAGCAGCATGGTCTGCTGCAGGTAAGTCCACCCAAGCATTATGAGCCCGGCGCTTCCAGCGCTGGGACTGGGCATATTTATGAGCCTGGTGCCACTGGCGCCAGGACTGGGTCCAAAAGGTCCCAATTGGGACTGGTTGGCACTCGGAACCTGGGTTATGGATCTGCTTCCAAGGGAGTTGGGAAAACCCTGACCTTTTGGAAGCAGAGATCATGACATATACGACTATGGGAAGGGTGTGGCATCTACACTTGGGGAGACATGTACAAAGATGGCTCCTTCCGAGGGTTTGACTCCTTCGAAATGAACGAGGGACTCCCTAGAGGCCAACACCTTTGTTACCGATATATCAGGGAAGTGGCTAGGCGGGTATGGAGGGAATAGCCGGAGGAACCAGAACCAAACCTGACCTTAACCCTAATGCACAATCTGGGTGATGGCTGGAAACCAACCTCCAGGATATATGCTCAATTTACGGACAGACCTAATCCCAAGAGCGACGCCCTGAAGAGCTCATGGGACACAGACTTGGGATCAAGCATCAGAGAACAGGAATGGCAAAGGATCCTACAGTATCCCAGAGAAGTATTGAGAAATGCGAGATTCAGACTAATTCAGCTGAACGTTCTCCATAGAACATACATGACTCCCAGCAGACTCGCTAAATTCAGCAAACCCCCAGCCCCGCTCTGCCCCCGATGCAACTCGGAGGATGCAGGAATGGCTCACATGTTCTGGAGCTGCCCAAAAATACATAATTTCTGGACCAAAATCGAACAAGCGTGCAGGAAAGCTGGCCTGACCCGCTATGAGTGGACACCGATAGAATGCCTGCTGGGGTCCGAACCGCGGATAAGCAAGCTCAGGCATATTGTCAAGTTTATGGACATGGCCTGTATATTGGCCAAGAGAGCAATCGCCATGACGTGGACATCCTCTACCGGCCCCCGCTACGCCAAATGGCTGAAGGAACTAGAACACTGGTCAGAAGCGGAAACCAGGCTATGGGGAGAAGGAATAGCTAAGAAAGGAGAAGGCCCGGTCATGACATACGAAGCCTCGAAAGCCCTGATATGGGACATGCTCCATCCATCCGATGACAAACCCCCATGAACAAGCCTAATTCCACCCACAAAAGCTGAAAAAGTATCCGGATCTAAACCCTAGATGGCCTGGAATGCCCCACCAAGGACACCTAACACCCCCCTGAGGCAGACCACACAATTGCTATGCTATATTGCCTAACTGACTCTAAAAGCAGATGCAAGACTGTGACGACCTTCGTTGTTTGTTTAAAGTTATGTTATCCCCCATGCATTTCCGTCTCCCTCCCTCCCTTTTCCCCCTACCCCCCCTTCGCCTCCGCACTATCCGTATATGTTATTCGCAATTTGTGTCTTAACTGTAATTGTAAATGTCAATAAAAACATTACAAAATAAATTATCTTTTTATTTTCTATGAACCGTGTTGCTTGGAACTTGGTGAAAGGAACCCCAAGAATTGGTTTGGAAATATGGGCCTCATTACACGGATGGCGGTGGACCAAGGTGCTATTAGCACCTTGGTCCATGCCGGTAAAATACCGGCACCGCCTTGGTGGAAAGGGGAATTACCGCCCTATTCCAAGGTTGGCGGGGCGGTAATTCCCCTTTCCCCCGTTGCCCTTCCCCATTCCCATTTTTGCCCCATAGGGCTCTATGGGGATGGGGAAGGCGCTAATTACGGTGCCGCAAATTGCGGTACCGTAATTAGCACCCTGGTCCCTTTGCGGGTTGGTTTTTAACGCCTGCTAAAAGCAGGCGTTTAATTCACCAACCCGCAAAGGGACCTCGTAGTAAGGCGGTAAGGGTTTCCCGGTACCAGTAAAATACCGGTACCGGTAAACCCCTACCGCTTACCTTGTAATGAGGCCCTATATCTCTTTGAACTGAAGAAAGGTAGTTTTGAGACATTTTTGAACTTTCTTATTCTTGAGGAAGGGGAGCTGAAAGAAAGCTGCGAGCTGGAAGAAGCTCAGAACTTTGAGTTGAACAGTATTTCTTTTCATTTTGACATCCCTACACGTTGGTTAGCTGTAGTTGTGAGGGAAAGTATAGGTTTGAGACACAAATAGACTTTTAAGTTGAACTCTTGGATTCAGACTTCCATTAGTTTCGTTCAGATAGGGAAATCCCACCTTCCAATAGGGCAAGTTAGGCTTTCTACAATTCTGACATTTCATTTAATAACGTTTCTTACTAATGACTGTAGCGGCCAGGAAACATTGCAGCCTTCCACATGCCTGGTATATAGACATGGTCAAACTGGAGGTTGTTGACTCATATCTCTATTTGGGCTGCCCGATTTACATTTATCCGACGGCATCCCTGCATAGAGAAACGTTGTCCATTAAAGTGCTCAGACACTGGCAGGGGATGAAAAATGACATACAATCAAAATGTGGATGCTCAGTGCAGGCCCTTATAGAGGTATACACAAAACGTATGATAGCCTGTATCCTATATGCCCTTGAAACTGTATCAGAAAAGGATATAGGCTGGCTTAAGTTATTGGAAGGGAAAGTACTTTGATCCATACTGGGCTTACCAACTCCAGTCCCCGTGGAGGCTATTCGCCTAGAACCAGGCCTAACCTCATTGCACATGCTTTGGAAAAATGCCTGTAGCAAGCTGCACATTAAGCTTATACACGGGGGCCTGCAAGGGGACACTCTGATGTCTATTATGTCGGATCACGTACATTGGGCCTCATTCCGAGGTTGGAGGTAAGGGTTAACGGTCACCGTTACTGGCAACGGTGACCGTTAACACTTACCACCATATTCCGAGTTCCCTTTTGCGGGTTGGCATTTAACGCCTGCTTTTAGCAGGCGTTAAAAATCCAACCCGCAAAGGGACCTTGGAGTAAATTACGGCACCGTAATTTACGGTGCCGTAATTTACTCCTTCCCCATTCCCATTGAGCCCTATGGGGGCAGGAATGGGGATGGGGAACCGGTATGGTGAATGGGGAATTACCGGTCCCTCCAACCTTGGAATGGACCGGTAATTACTCCATTCACCATGCCGGATTTCCATGGAGTAAATAGCTCCATGGTTGCCAACCATGGAGCTATTTACTCCATGGTTACCTCCAACCTCGGAATGAGGCACATTATCTGGATGGCGGAAAGAGTGAAAGGGGGAACAATACATCAATTGAGGATCTCAAATGGGTTACTTCCCAGCAATTTACTGACTTGGGTATTGTTATTCCACAAATAAATGCAGTTGGTATTTTTGAAAAGCTACTAAAAAGAAGTCCGTGATTTGGGATAGAATTAATAACACAGACACCTTATCTAATAAGAAGCAATACAAGGACTATTCCACTCAGGGTCACATGCTGGGAGTCCCACAGAGCTACCTAGCAAAACTCTGTTGCCCAAAGCTCTGCCGCTTTATTCTCTATATGTGTCTGAATATTCTCCCGGTTCTGGAATTCACAGCACCTGGAATTAGAAAAACATTAATGTCTCCTGTGCAATTCCCGAGGTGGAAACATCCAGACACATCCTGACAAGTTGTCCTAAATTAATGAAGAATTATAAACAAGGGTATGGAGATTTCTGCATAATTGGTTGTGGTCTGGAAAATGACCAATGTCTGCAATATATGTGCAGAGTCATTGGTTATCACGGCAATGGCAGGGACATCATTTCACCAAAATGCCAGGGGTAGCGGTAGTGCCATCACACGACTCTTGACCTCTGATGACATCACATGACGTGATGCCATTTGACCCCACCCTGAAGTGACATCACTGGAAGCGATGCAACACAACCTTTCACCCCACGACAACACAGGAAGGGGCATCACATAGCATTGTTTCGGAATACACTACGAAAAATATGGTTACATTTCATACAAGAATGGATCACCATATGTATCGTTAATATCAGTGCTTATAGGCCCATATTACCAAATCACTGTGAATGCAAGCAGACATCCAAGGCCAAACGATAATGATGTGTTACACTTAAGCGCTTCATATAGAACAAATATACATACAATATCACCCAACCTGTGTTGATACTCATTTATCAACCTCAGCAGGATGAAAGGCTGAGTTGCCTTGCTGGGAGTCGAACCTGCAACCTGCAGATCACACACACGTTGCAGCAGCCAGTGCTCAACCCACTGAGCTATCTTACCGACTATAGCCATCAGAAAACCAGCCACTCAAGAAACAAAGAGCCACATGCTGCCGGCCGCCCATGAGCCTCAATGTAAAAAAAGAAATTAGATTTTCTTTTTTAGGGGTAGCAAGGGAGAGCCTGGGGGTCGCAGTTCCGACCCGTAAATGACGTCCATGGGCAACAGCTTATCATGTTTAGCTGGCAGCTCAAAAACCTGGTTGTAATGGTATTATGTAGCTATAATTTAATAGTGAAAATTTGGCAAACTGTTTCTGTTGAGATGTCTATTGGATGTGTCATGTGATTTTTTTTCATGAATATGTAATTTGTTTGCCAAGTATGTAATTTTAAAGATTTGTAACCTTGTTTTTATTATTTATGTCATGTTTTTAAGTGGTGCAAAAAGCTATTTGGCTACAAGCACAAATAAAATAAAAAAAAATAAAAAGTATCTTACTTTGAACATTAAGTCTGTTGTCTGTGTCTTGATTCACGATGCCTTCACAGTACCTTACATCCATTTGTGGACTGGCACAAATCACAGGACATCACCCCTGTGATGCATGTGGGGTGTGTTAAAAAGAGCTCTGAGATAGATATTGGACTGGGTAAGCTTTGGGTCCAAAAATATTTTACGAACTGTAATTCAGAAAACGTGATCTATTCAATCACTTGTCCCTGTGGGCTCAAACACCTATGCAAAAGATTGTAGAAATAGAAAGACACACATTTTTGAACATATGAGTTGCATTAAAAATAAAGTAGAGAATGCTCCTCTTGTTAAACATTTTATTGAGAAACAACATAGTTTTGAGGATTTCAATTGGACAGTGGTCCAAAAATAACAGTCAAAAAGAGAGACGGAAGCCAGACTTTTCAAAAGAGAACAAGAACTCATTTCCTTGACCAACAGTTGGAGACATGGGCTCAACGAAGAGGTTGAGCGGCACAAAATAAAACTCTGAATATATTATTAAGAATGTATGCCTTCACGAATGCAACTATAAGATAAAATATATACCAATCAATAATGTTTTAATGGCACATTCATCATTGTAGGGCCGGAGACGTGTCAGTAAATAAGTATCAGTACATCTTGCTTAATGTTCTAGTACAATCCAAACTTATTCCAACGTGGCGCCCACGTTAACCATGTATGTCGTAACTCCAGATGACCGAACCACTGCATCACGTAATGACGCAGCATGCAGTAAAGCATCCCAACTTCAAAATGCCTCCCTGTACCATGTACGCCATCTGTAGATGAGCGGTCTCCTACTGCAGCGGAGGAGAATGAAGGTTCTCCTTTGGAAAATTAAGCATGGCCAGAGAGGGCATTTACATTCTCCTTTGTTCCATCAGGTACTCAAGCTAGCCTGGTGTCACATAAAACCCGAGTTTCATGTAATTGAGTGCAGGATTTTTTGCTGCTGCCCAGGGTGTTATTTCGGGCATGGGAATCTTTAAAAAATAAGGTTTGATTCACTCTTTGGAAAAATTGTTTTGGATGTACAGCATGGATACCTGTGCCGACCACATATTTTTCATCTGTGTCCACAGGTGAATGAGATCTACACAACTTTTGCTAATCCAATATTATTTTGAGGAACGAACACTGAGGCCTAACAATAAGGTATTTTACACATTAATAACAGACGTAAATCCCCCAAACTAATGTCCTGAATTAATACATTTGCAGGGCAAGAATTCACTAATAGCAGAACTCTTCTGGCCTCTTGCAGATTGAGCTTATCATGTAATCCATTTGGGAACACAACAAACAAACCCTTATTTAGTGAGAATATGCTCCTAACGAATGTTCAGTATTTAGTACACCAGAACAGAAACATGACATGTTGAGCGTTTTTTGCTATAAATCATATATGCAAAGGAAATTGGTGAACACTTGCTGATAAAATGGCATGTTTCATGGGATGTTAGTATTGTGGACAGTGTGTTAACAATTCAATAGGATGGCTCATTGAGATGCCTGCAAAGTATGCTTTGCAGGCACATACACCTGCTGAGCTAACCACAATGCATATCAGGCATATAGCTTGCTGCATTGAGTAGTAGAGCTGATAACTTATTAGAGGAGTGTACTGAATGCTGGCAATCCTAGATTTGATTATCTATATGGTGGTTTAGTAGTGCTTAGGTACCTATTTTAGTGAGCTATATTTAAACAGAAAAGTACAAAGATCCAAGCAAGCTAAAAGTACAGGCTGACACGGGCACTGATAAGGTGCATTCCAGAGAGGCGCTTCCCAGCTACAACTGGGCTCTGAGAGAGGAGGGGGGAAAGAGTGATTTGGATCAATACAGCTTTGGGTTTTTCGATAATAAAACATGTTTTTGCACTGAAGGTTCGAAAAAAGTTATGTCACCTTGAGTGACAGGCCCACCTGATAAAAGGTTTGCACCCAAGGGTGGCGGTACGGATTCTTCTGTGGTCTTTGCATTGTGCACATGTGGGGGTGCCCAGAATCAACAGCATACTCCTTGCAGAGGTTCCTAGCCTGCCATATCTCACCTACGCGCTGGCCAAGCAGAGGGAGAAAGGCCAACCCAGTGCGTTCCAGAGAGAGGACCAGGGGACATGCGCTAGGCTGACACGGGTCCTTGATGTGGTGCTTGAACTTGATTATCTAGGAATGTAAGCCCCTGTGCTCTGTGTACTTATGATTAATAACTTGTATTCTTTCCATTTTACTAAAATTGCTACTCATTTATATTATCTGCTCATTGTCAAATAAATGCAAGTATATCATATTCTGGCTTGGCTTTTTCCAGATTGAGAACATCATGTGTTGCATAAGGTTTGAACTTGCAGGGGAGGGGAGGGTGTTATTTTTTTTTTCCAAACATCTTTTTATTGATTTTATACAAGCAAATTATACATTGTGGTTTGTAAATTGAGATCACTGCGAGCAGCGTTACAATGCTTGTAAATACAGGTGATAAAAAGAAAACATAAACAACAACAGGTCAGAGAAATGTCCATGGGGAAGGCAGGGTGGGGGAGGAGTGAGCAGATAGAAACCCATAGTTGGGGTAAGAGCTCAGGGAGGCTGTTCATACTTCAGGATCCTGTTTGGGAGGGGAGAAGGATATACAAAGTCCTAGGCCTTCGTTATTTCATCTCTGATCTTGCGAGCGGGAAAGGAACTCCCCAGGTCAATACCTCTGTTTTGCCCTTCCACCCTCCTTTTCAGTCATATTTGTCCATCCATCTTAGAGAGGGAGGTTGTCGGGCCAGGCCTGGGTATTTCTGTGTGTAGTTCAGGAAAGGGGAAGCATCTGTCTCTGTTTCCAAACCGGAGGGCAGTTATTTTTTCCGCCGCTATTATGTCCCAACATTTAGTCCACCACATTTGGACTGCCAGACCCTCTGGGTTTTTCCAAAGCCTTGCCACTGAGATTTTAGCGTCTGTCAACAGGTGGGCACATAGATCTGCTCTGTGACCTGATAGGGGGAATTGGCCCTTGCCGCTTGCTCCTAGTAGTACAATACCCGGATCCCATGGGATTGTCAAGCCCGTTATCGTGTTGACTTGATCTAACACGGATTTCCAAAATTGGGTGGCCTTGGGACATGTCCAGAACAGATGGTATAGTGTGCCTTTGTCTGGGCATCCTCTCCAGCACGACGGTGGGATTGCCGGGTTGCATTTATTGAGCGTTTCTGGGGTTTGGTACCACCTGTAGCATACCTTGAATGCCCCCTCCTTGTTGGATACGCATTTCGAGCTTCTATGTGCTCTCGTCCAGATGTGGTCCCATTCCTCCGGTTCAATGGGCCTCCCAATGTCTTTCTCCCATTTGAGCATGTATGGCTCCTTGCGGGTAGGGTCAGTTCTGTCGAGGAACTTGTAGAGGGTTGATATTCTGCCCTTTGGGGGAGTCGCTGTGAGGGTTTGCTCCAGGGCTGTAAGGTCTCTGCTTCAGAGGTTTTTCATGACCCTGTTAGAAAGCCAGTGCCGTAGCTGTGTGTATCTGAATCTCTCATTTTCTGGAACATTGAATTTCACTTTGCAGGCCTCAAAGTCCAGGGGGTTTCCCTCCTCGAAAAAGTCTTGCACCCTCTCCAGTCCTCCTTCTTTCCACCTCATAAAGTTCTTGGGATTTTCGCCCGGTGAAAATTCCGGATTCATCCAGATCGGGGTGAGTGGGCCTGTTATACTGCGGACTTTCCACAGCCGCGCCGCCTTCCTCCAGCTCGCCACCGTGTTTTCGGTTGCCTTCAGAGGCCCCATGCCCGCACGGTCGCTGGGGAATTTCATGTGTGGTAGTGAGTTTATCGGAACTGGACTCCAGGCCTCCTCCAGCTCCAGCCAGCGGGGTTTCGGAGTGGTGGGTGGCCAGGCGAACGCATGCGAGAGCTGCGCAGCCAGGATATACCTGGCAGCATCAGGCGCTCCCAATCCTCCCATCGCCCGTCCTCGGAGCATGAGTTTCCTTGGGATTCGTGCCTGTTTTCCTTCCCAAATGTATCTCTTAATGCTCCTTTGCAGTTTCTGTACAGCTTGCTTCGGGATGGTAGTTGGTAAGGCTGAGCAGTGATAAAGTAGTCTAGGAATTAGGTTCATTTTCAGGGCTGTAATTCTCCGAACCAGGAGATTTCCTGTTTCTGCCAGAGTAGCAGAGCAGATCACTCTTGAGTTCTTTGAGAAGCGGGGGAAAGTTAGCTTTGTATAGTCTATTGGGTGTGCTTGGCAGCTGGACCCCTAAGTATGGTAATTGCTTTTTCACCCAGGGTATCAGATATTCGTTTTCCAAATCTGTAGTTAGAGATCGAGGCAGGTTGATGCTCAGCGCTGTTGACTTGGAAAGGTTGACCTTGAATCCTGATGCTTCCCCAAATTCCTTCAGTTCCATCCACAGAGCTTTCATGGATTCCCTGGGATTGGTCAATGTTAAGAGGACATCGTCGGTGTACAGGGCAGCTTTATATATTTGGTCTTTGATTGCCAGGCCTTGGATCGCTGCATTTTCACGTACCCTGTTCGCAAACGGCTCCATGGAGAGGGCAAAGATAAGGGGGGAAAGGGGACATCCTTGCCTTGTGCCTCTTGAAATGTTAATTATGTGGGACCTGGTCCCGTTCATTCTAAGTCTGGTGGATGGGTGCTGGTAGTTCGCTAGTGTCCATTTTATGAAATTAGGACCGAATCCGTAGTGCCTTAATGTATTTTGGATATAGCCCCAATCTAGCATGTCAAAAGCTTTATGAGCGTCGAGCGATAGCACCATCAATTCCAAACACTTCCTGCTTGCTGATTCGATAATGTTTATGGTTCTCCTTATACTGTCGTGAGTACTACGGCCAGGAATGAATCCGGTTTGGTCCGGGTGTATGATGTCTGGTAGTAAGGGGGCCAGCCTGTTCGCTAGGATTTTGGCAAAGATTTTGGCGTCATAGTTCAGGAGGGTGATGGGTCTGTAAGAGGCACAGTGACTCTGGTCCCTTCCAGGTTTCAGTAGCAACACAGTTAGTGACTCTTCCATCGGGGGGGTGGTAGTTCCTGATGATAGGAAAGAGTTGAAGAGGGCCGCCAGATGGGGCGCGAGTATATATGAGAACTTCATATAAAATTGGGCTGTGAGCCCGTCCGGCCCTGGAGTTGAGTTTTTCAGTTTTGCTGTGACCTCGCTCACTTCTTCTGCCGAGATAGGGTTTTCTAGGACTGTCAGTTGAGGGTGTGGGTCGTCCGGCTGTACTCCTGCTAGGTATTTAGAGTGTGCGTGTGTGGCCGTAGGGGAATCCGACATGATTCCCTTGTGGTGTGCTGTCATGATTTCTATTTTCTCCGTGTTAGAGTAGCGTGGAGTCCCCTGTGCATCCTGGAGACATTGGATAGTATTTCTCGAGTGCAGCTTTTTAAGTTTGTGGACCAAAAGCCGGTTTGCTTTGTTGCTGTGCACATAGTAGAACTGTTTGGTGTATGTTAGTGCTCTGGCTGCGTTGTCTGCTAAGTGCATTTCTAGAGATTTTTTCGCTTTTTGAAGCGCGCGGCTCGCTTTCCTGTTCTGGCCTTGTTTGAGGATGCGTTCCGCTTCTGTCACCTCCGCCTCGAGTTTATCCTGTTGTAGCTTGTGTAGACGTTGGAGCCAGGCAGTGCAGTCATTTGCCATACCCCTGATGACAGCTTTCATGGCGTCCCAGATCGTAGATATTGATGTGTCCTTGGTAGTGTTCTCCTTGAAGTAGTTCTTGAGGGCTTCTGCCATTTACGTTCTGATCGCTATGTCTGTCAAGATATGGTCTTGTAGTTTCCATTGTCGCTGAATTGGTTCAGGAAAGCTCTGTACCCTCAGTTTCATTATGACCGGTGCGTGGTCTGACAGGGCTCTGTGTCCTATTTGCATGGTTTCAACACAGGGAATGAGAGCACTGGAGAGAAGCAGCAAGTCGATCCTCGAATGCCCCAGGTGGGCGTGGGAGAAAAATGTGTAATCCCTAGCCCCCATGTTGGCCAATCTCCATACATCTATGGTGTCGGTTTCCCTCAGGAATTCTGCCATGGCGAGAGCCTTGCCAAAGTCCTCCTTAGATGGAGGGAGCGTTTTATCCAGGGTTGGGTCTGGAGTCAAGTTGAAATCGCCCCCTATGAACAGCTGACCTTCAGTAAAGGTTATGAGGGTGGGAAGGAGGTTACAAAGGAATAGGCTTTGCGCTGTATTCGGGCAATATATGGCTTCTATGGTAATGGGGAGCTCCACTAGTAGGCCTTTCAGCAGTATGTACCGCCCATCTGGATCTCTTTTGATAGTCATGTTCGTTAGCGGTAAGTCTCGGCTTATCAAGATGGCAACCCCTCTTTTCTTGAGGCCCGCAGAGGCAAAGTAGCGTTTTGTGTAGCGCTGGAAGGAGATGCGGTGCTCGTCTATCCCGAGGAGGTGTGTCTCCTGCAAGCATATGATATCGGGTGCCAGTTGGGAGTGCCTGTGCTCTACGGACTTCCTTTTCCTAGGGGAATTCAGACCCTGGACGTTCCAGGTCAACATTGATAGCTCTCTATCCGGCAGGGCCATTTGTAATTAGGTTGGTTGGCGGATTTACCCTGCCTTTATCCGATTGCAAGACTGTAGTCTCCCCTTCCCTGGTGGGCTGAGCTGCCATTGTTGCGGCGGTTCCGTGTAGAGGGACGAGCCCCCTTGCAGCTTGCATCCTGATACCCGGTTCCCCCCTTCTTTCAGCCATCTCCTTGGCTCCAACTCCCCCCCTTCTCTCTGACCATGGTAAACAAACAAAAGGAACGAGAACAGAACCTGAAACAATAAAGAAATATCAGTATCCAGACCAGCCTTCTACCAACGGGGCTGTCGGCTGGGCCGTAGCTACCAGCTAGGTGGGAGACCCGAGGGTCTCGTGCTGTGTCGGTGAAAATATTGCAGTGCGGGATAGAGCACAGTTGGTTACTCTGGCTAATGAGATTGTTGCTTTGGGATTATTCCGGCTGGGCCCTGGGGGGCCAGTTCGATTACACAGATCTGGACTCCAGGCCAGTGCTCCAGAGGAAATTGGTCGTCCGTCCAGGAGCTCTGACCCAGGAAGTCCTAGGCCGCTTAGTTCGATGAATACAACCCACCGAGGGAGAGTTTCCAGGATGTGAGAGGGGGGGCCTTCAGCGGTTGATGATGTTCTTCCCCCTGGAGGATGGGCCGCGTACCCTACGTCGACCCCCCACCCGGGACCAGGAGCTGAGAGACACCCTACTAGCCCCCTCGGGAGAGTGGTTCGAGCTTCCGGCCCTCCTCCTCTGTGTCCGGGTTCATGAATAGTTCCGCTTCTCTCGGGGAAGGGATTTGCTGTGTTTTCCCCTCCCAAGTGTAGGCGAGGCCTGCAGGAAAGCTCCAACGGTAGGTTATCTTACGTTCACGCAGCCAATCAGCCATGGGTTTGAGAGCTCTTCGTTTTGCTAGTGCGATGCTGCTAAATCTTGGAAAAGGGATATCTCTGAATCCCAGAAGTGAATGTGTTCCATGGCCCTGGCTTCTTGCATTATCTCCTCCTTGAGCTTGTAGAAGTGGACTCTCACCAGTACGTCAGCAGCACCATTGGAATTTTGTCTGGGTCTCGCCCTATGCACTCTGTTGAGCTCCAGGGGGGCGTCATCTGGAAGGGTGATAATAAGGCGGAAGAGATCGGAAATGTAGGATGGGAGGTCTTTCTCCGAGATCGCCATTGGAATTCCCCGCATCCTGATATTATTCCGTCTCGAGCGGTTTTCAGCGTCTTCTTGTTTGGCTTCGAGTGCCTCACATCTGCCCTCCAGGGCCCTAATTCTGTCCGCTCCTTCTCCAATCTCAAAGTTCTGTTCACAAAGTGTAGTTTTGATTTCCTCGGTTCTTGATTCGATCTCCCCCACTCTCTTATCCAGTCGAGCAATTTGACTCTTTACTTCTTCCGTGCCCTTCTGGAATTCCCTGGTAAGAGCTGATAGGAGGTCATGCAAGTCAGCTTTTGTGACAGATTGGGATGCCATGGCTGCCTGGCATCCCAATTTCCCGCCCCACCCTTGTTGCGCTCACTCTTCTTGTTTTTTTCCCCCACAGGCATATTTAGTAGCGTTGAAATGTCCGTTTGCTTAGTGGATTTAGTGGATTTGGCCATGTCGATGCCGTGCGTCCCCGTGCAGATAGGATAGGAGGGGGAAGCCCGTGCCGGTCCGATTCTTGCGGTTCCTCCCAAGGTACTTCAATCAGCTTTGAACCTCGAGGGGAGGGGACTCGTTAGCTCAGGTAGTGTGGGTTGATCAATAGACCCTTGCT
This sequence comes from Ambystoma mexicanum, assembly GCF_040938575.1. Classification (NCBI taxonomy): domain Eukaryota; kingdom Metazoa; phylum Chordata; class Amphibia; order Caudata; family Ambystomatidae; genus Ambystoma; species Ambystoma mexicanum. The sequence continues at coordinate 649,311,601 of NC_090923.1, forward strand.
ATCAGGGATTTATCGGAGTCAGTTTCAGGCACCCAAGCCCAGGCCAGTCACAGGAGGCTGCGGAGCATCCAGGGGCGCCGGGGGCCCAAACAGGGGCCAGGCCGGTATTTAGCCGCTGCACGCAGCCCAGGACCAAGCCAGTGATATGCTCCGGCGGGAGCTGATTTGGCCCCGGGAGGGGGGATCCGCAGGTGGTTCAACAGTTCTTGGTCCACTGGGGTGGTGCCCACTGAGTATAGTGCGGCAGGTGCCGCCTTACCTTATTCTGAGTTAGTGGTGGGAACCGAAGTCCACCCCAGGGAAGGTTTATGTGGGCTGGCGCAGATTCAGTTCGTTGCCGGCCCCAAGCAGGAAGTCCCCAGGCAGTCTCTCCTCCAGCGCGTTTCTCAGCCCGATCAACCCCCCGGGAGGCGAAGGTAAGCTGTCGCAGGATCCCCGCAGTGTAGCTGTGGCTGGTTTGGGTGCCGTGGAGGGCCCCGGGCGCCAATGGCTGAGATCTCCCTGGTCGCGGTCCTGCAAGCCTGCAGTATCTCAGTCTGGGGGGCCGGGAGGAATGCAGAGGCCTCCGAGGCAGGCACGTTAGAGGCCGCAGATTATCCGAGTTGAGGTGTCCTGGACTGGCAGCAGTGTCCAGTTGCTGGGAGAAGTGTTCGGGGGGGACTCACCAGGACTCCAGAGGGCTGCTTATACTGCCCGCCAAGGGGCCACGTTGCTGGGTGAGTGGGCCTTGCTCCACTAGGCCCCCGCCAGAGGACGACCACCGCCCGACGGGAAGGCACGGAGAGATGGAGAGCGCTATCGGGGGGGCCCTCACTCGGCCCGCTGAGGAGGACGGCAATCCCCCAGGACGTCTCGCTTGCCGGAGATGGCGCAGGAGCCTGCGCGGCTGCCGAACTCCGTGACCCGGACTGGAATGTAAACAGGGCCGTTCAGACCCAAGCGACTCCGGTCGCCGCCCCCCCCTCCACGTCTGTGTCCCAGAAGGGGGGAGGATTATGTCTTGGGTTGAGCTCTGGCAGGGCTCCCCGCGAGTGGATCCGTGGGCTTGCAGTGACCCAGGCAAAGCTCTCCGAGGCGAGCCGAGGTGCTCCGGTGGAGGATCGTAGGTTCTCGGCAGGGGGGGAGCAGGCCCACCACGGCCAGAGGAGAGATGATTCGGAGGTGGCCCCACGTCCGAGGCTGTCGACCGCTGAGGCTCACCGGGGAACTCAATGCTGGAGGGCGTCCCCCGCTGCCTGTATCCAAGGAATGATGCCCCACATCCTCTGGCAGCCCTCAGATGACTAGTACAGCGGGAAGGGGGGGAGAGAGCAAGGCGCAGGAAGGGTGGGGAGTGCCGCCTGCCGGGGGCTCCTCACTCGGTCTGTTGGGGTCAGCGGATTCTCCACTGTGCCGTGGCCAGGTCCCGGCGCCCCTCAGCACCCCACATGGGTCATGAGCTCCTCTCGGGCTGCTCCTCCAACGGCTGTATCGGGTCTAGGCTGAGTCCCCCATTTTGTGCTCGCTCTTCGGGTGGGCTCTTTGTGACTCTGGACCAGGAGGATCAGCCGTTAAACATGACGGATTCGAGTCGGGAGACTTTCAGGACGTGCTCCTTCATCAGCTCCGCATTGCCTCGCCTTTCAGAAGCTCAGAATTCAGTATACACCGGACATTGTGGCTGGTAGCGTGGCGCCAGGCGGGAGCTCTCACAGAGCCAAACTGACCGCCATGACTCGAAGCCACGCCCCCCCCGGAGGGTGTTATTTTGTGTTTGGGCTGGTCCCAGGAACGAGCTCACACCCTTGACGTTATACTTGGGGTAGTCGTAGCAGATTTGTGTACACAATGCCATTCTGAAAAAAGCAGGGAAAGGCTGAGAACAAATATGCACAAGGAGTTCTCTGTCACATCCCCGGATGGCCGGCTACTAATACATGGTCATCAGTGGCAGATCCTTTGCATTGGCTTTCTGCACTGATGGCTTGGGACATGCTGGGAAATTAGGTTTGCCGTGCAGTAATCAGTGAATTATTGGCTGATTTACCGCTTGGGAAAAGTAAAAGGGAGCAGATCGCAGCAGGCAGCGTGGAATGGCTGTTCCTGCATGCACTCTGAAAAATGCATGAGAATGAATTGCTCAAAGATGCGCAAGTTCAGAAGTTTAATGGTGAGGTTTCCCTATTAAAAGAACAGCAAATTATTATGAAAGAGATGCTCAAATCTGCGGTACATAAGTAGGTAGAGGAAAAGTACTCCTTCTAAAATAAGAATTCGAGCACTGATTAAGAAAGATAATTGGGATACAAATTTATGGTCAGTGATGTAAGTGACAGTGAGATAGAACAGACTTTTGACTGGGATGAACCGCTAGAGTTGAGATTAGCGGAAATTGAGAATTCTGAGGGAGAAGAGTAGGAGAGTTCACAGAGACAATGTGCTTATTCAGCGTGGCCGTTAATCACAAAACAAATTAAAAGGCCAAGCTGGGGGTGCTAACATTCAGAATACTCAAATCGTCTGAGATGACACTATTAGACATTTCTAAGTTATTTGGGAGAAAGCAGGGGAATCGATTATTCGTTGGTTCCTAAGAACATAGGATACAGGGGATGATGAAATATTCTTATCACAGAATAATTGTTAAAAACGATGGGATCAATTACCACCAATGTCATGCTGGGGCAAATACTCAGAGGAGCGTTAGGACAGCAAGGAACACATTCATTGTTTAAATGGCTACAGATAGCTTTGACAACAGTATATGTAAGTTCAGTGGACATGGAGGAGACTTTGGTTGATACAAACCTTTACAAAACTTTAAATCAAAATTTAATAACAACTCAGAAATTTTAAAACAAATTTGCAATTACATTCTTGCATTTATTTATGTGATTTTACTGTAACGAATATACTAACTGAGTTCTTCACCAAAGCATAACATATGGTAGTTCAGAGATATTGTATATCGTTAGTACAGATTATTCTACACATTTGTCCTGAATAATTTGACCACTTATATTGCAACCAATCATAGAACTTTTCGCTCAAAGTAAGTTTGTGGTTGAGCTCATATTTCAAAATTTGCAATATTACTTTACTTTCTTAGAAAATGGTTCATACTACCAGACATACATTTTGTAGAAATGCATTAACTCTTATTTTTAGGGCTACAGAAGACCCGTGGAGCATCTCACAGAGCATCTCACACCAAAGCTTCTCTCTATCAACATTTGAGATATCACTTATACATTTTGAAAAATATTCTATTCTTTGTTGCAGTACGTTCGGACACACCAAAAGCACATGCATTAAGGATTCTGTTATACCCACTTACAAAATCTGCGTGGTCATATTCCAGAAAGACCTCTAGGGATATTTTACTATGTAATCCTCTGGTCTAGGGGCCCATTTCCAGAACGAAATTGCATGACAATAGAGATTAGAATTCAACACCACTGCATTATTTTCAAGCCAGTTGTATGCTTTTAAAATATCTGTCACCTTTACTGGGTTGCTAACCAACGTCTTTAAGGAGAGGCCCATGTTCTGCAATATTGTTTCACTTGTGAATTTCAATGAACACATAACATTTCCCTACACTTCATCTTTCATGAGGTAATATAATAATTCTTTCTCTGCCACCATGCATTTTCTTAACAGAGCAAGTTTTTTTTCGTGCATAGTGCTCAAAGCTGATTGGAGTCTCAATTCATATCGGATACGTTCTAATGGTATACACTTGGGGACAAAAAATAGAATTTTGCGCCATATCAATGTTTCCAATTGCCTCAGAAATGGTGATAGAACTTCTGGAAGAAACTCCAAGCCATATGTTAACCTCGGAATAACTTTTAGGCAGTAGAATTGTATGCAAGGTGCCAGAGTGAATTTCCTATATTTACGTTCTATCGCCCTAATTTGATTAGCAGACTCTTTGGCTTTCTTTAGTAGGTTGTTTTTTAACACAGTATGGAATCAAGCACTGGTGAATACATAGCCTAGGAAACATAAAACCATTTTACTTTTTAATCTCGTACCATTGCACCCCCACGATGTCGAGGATGCATTCACACTTTTACTGCCCATGTGAAATATTATTGTTTTACTGGGGTTGATTGTCAATTTTCTTTCGGCTATAAACTTTCCAAATGCTGTAATCAAATGTTGCAGACCTACCTTTGTGCAATCAAATAGAAGAAATTCATCTGCATAGGCAAACCATTTTACAGTTATCCCTTCTAGTTTATGACCAATGAGACCACTCGTGTTTAAGATCTTACCTGCCTGTGAGACATAAAGGTTAAACAGTGTGGCCGCCAGCCTACACCCTTGCTTCAGACCATTTTGAGTTGTAATCACATTTGATAATAAACCTTTGTTGTTCAGTCTCACTCTCATGACGGTTTCTGAGTACAGGTAGATTATTATATCTAGTAGCCCACTATCGATTGCTAAAGCTGTTAATGTTTTCCACAGGGTTGACCTGTCAACTAGATCAAACGCCATTGTTAGATCCATAGATGCAATATATAGATGTTCCATAGATTTAAGTTCAACATGGCTCATTAGCTGTGACACAAGTAGGCCTCAACACACAAGTAGGCCTCCTGCATCAGTCCCCATTTGTCTGCGAAAGCCGATCTGTCTACAATCGAGGATGGAGAAATCTTCCATCCATGTTGTAAATTTCTCTAATACTATGGCTGCAAAAAATTTCGATTCTATATTTAGCAAAGTAATCGGTCGATACTTTTACTTGGACTAAGTCAATCTCCTTTTTTGTAGATCAGTAGTACATAAGACATCGTCCAGGATTCTGGTGTCGCTTTTTTACTACATATGTCCCCAAACAATATGTGTAACAGGTTAGACCACATTTTAACATTGCTCTTTAAATTTACAAATGACAAGTGATTGGGACCAGGAGTAGAGGTAGATTTAGCCTTCATAGTTAACCCTGTGATGTTGGAGACTGATATATCTAGGGAGCATATGACATCCTTATCATAGCCAGATACTCATTCGACTGATGACTTCTTGTACAGGGCGCCAAAATAATCAGACCATAACAGTGATCCAATTGGGGTTGTCTGTATTTGGGACTGGGAAGTATGTAGAAATTAGATTCGCTCATAGCTTGGATAATTTTATTTCCGTCATTTTGTGCAATTAGGGCTCTATGACTATTGAGCCAGTTTTTAAAGGCTTGTTTGCTTTGCTTAATCTTGTATTTTGTGATTCCAGACCATGTTTCATTGTGTGTTAGCTCTCGAATGTCTCTCCTAAGTTTGAGTTTTGCATTTTTTATAGCTTCGTCAAATGCATGTTTGTGTCCTTTGCTCACACCCTGTTGTGTTGTTCTGAAAGCATTGCTGCGATTTAGTGTTGAATCTATGTATTCTTAGAACGAATTAACAGAGTACACTACTGATTTTGTTTCATATGGAAGACATTCATAGTCCTGTGATAAGATATAGTTGGAATGTGCAAGTTTACCAGGAGTTCATTTCACTCTGTTACTATTACTACTGACATCAATTTGCATGGGAAAATATGTTTCTGCTTCGAGACAAAGCATGGCATGATCGCTGACCACAGAATGCATTACTGTGAGATTATTGCACATTGACATAACATGATCGTTCACAAAGATACAGAGGGTCATTACGACCTTGGAGGTTATCATGCTGCAATTTGCGGCATGGTTACCCCCTTACCGGGTACCGGGTCCGGGTTCCTTAAATGAGGAATTACCAGGCCATTCCAACCTTGGAGGACCCGGTAATTCCTCATTTGAGGAACCCGGAGCCGGTACATCCCCATTCCCATTCGAGCCCCCATAGGGCTCAATGGGAATGGGTAGGGAGCTAACAACGGGCCTGTTAATAACGGGCTGTTGTTAGCTCCCTGGTCTGCAAGTGGGACCCGCTAAAGGACACCTGGTTTTACCAGGCGCCCTTTGCCGGTCCTGCAAGCAGCACCGTAATGGGGCGGTAAGGGGTTGACGGCTCCGGCACCATTCCCGGTGCTTTTAGCCCCTTACCGCCCACCTCGTAATCAGGCCCATAATCTATGATTAAACTGGCACCTCTGGCTTGCCAAGTGGGAGTAATATTGAACATGGGTTTCAGACCCTAACTTTCACCAAATTCTCGCTATAAACACCCTCTATGCATTTTGTTTAAATCCGATATGGAAGCCGATTTATAGGTTGTCAAAGCTAATTGCTTTTCTGCTTTTGATAAATTACAATAGGTGTTTAAGTTGCCTGCAATTAGTACATGCCCCTGAGGATTAATATCAAGCCAGCTACCAATCCTATCATTTAGACACGCAAATAGGTCATCTAGTTGAGCATCATTCAATACACCTGTATTCCAACAGATATTGAACATTAGGACATATGGGTCTACCCCTACTTCGTTTTTTAGCTGGTAAAGAAATAAAACTATAGCCATCCAATGACAGATTACCTATAGCCTGGGTCTCTCGTAGCAGGATAAAATCAAAATCATCAAGTGTCTTACATTTATTTGCATTTTGAGTTAGTTGCTTATGTCCCCTGGAATTCCATGATACCAGATGGAAATAAGACTTTGCTAAAGTGGTTTCTGTGCCAATTTAAGCTGTTCTATTGAGTCTCTCAGGGATAACGCCAACAACCTCAATTCCTGCATGTCCTTTAGGTGAGATTTGGCTTCATTCATCACGTGGGACCGCTCTGTTTGCAAAAATGTTACTTCGTTTTGATTGTCATACCTTTCCTCTCTGCACATAGTTCTATATTCTATGGATTTTTATGTGTTAAGTCAATGAATGGTACAATGTCAAACCCTTTTTTTGGAGAGACCCTGCCTCTTTTAAGAACAAAGCTCTAACCAAGGGGGAAATGATTATTAGTCTTAAATAGTCAAAACGGTAGTTATGGATAAAGTCCACCAATTGTATATCTGATTTAGTTATCAAGCTGAGTTCTTTGATGTCATTGAACAAGTTCAATATAAACGGTCTGTTGAGTGCTCTGGGGCCTCTTTCATTGAATACATAGTAGAGAACTAAACTGGGTACATTTGGAAAGGCAGGGGCCCTAAGGGATCATGCTGTGATTTCATTAAGACTAGAGCGGCTAGGGTTCGAATGTGTTCTGTATATCGCATTTGTAACTTGTACACTCTCTGTCATGACCTCTCAGACTGATCAATAGGTACCTGTATATGGACATCATTTATTCTTTTATCTTGACTAGGCTGAGGAGGATTAACTGCGGCTTTCATCATGGCTGGTTTTATCATTTCCTTACTTAACGTGTATCCAGCTCGCATTTGTCTGTTCACAATGTTTTCAATCATTCGACTTAGGGTGGTTTCAGTTAGCCCCATCATTGGGTCACCAGTGTCTGTCTGCCCTTGCTTTTTGATTGCTTAAACTTTCTTGCTATTATTACTCTGACTTTGGACATCGGCTACAGACTCAGACTGGCCAAGACCGGCGCTGATGCCCACATTGCCATTAACATTGTTGTTTATAGCAGACGATTTGAAATCATCCAGACAAATTATGGATTGTTTGTTTAGATTTATAGGCCTTTCTACAGGTGTACAATTAGCCGATGTAGGGGTATTTATATGTGATGGTGTATCGGGATTCTTAAATATATCGAAGCTGTCCAACACTCCTCGTTCCATCATTTTTATATTCCTGTCAATACTGGCAAGTGTCTCTTTCTGTTTAAGTGCATCCGACAGCCTAAGTATACCATCTGACTACCCAGTTTGATTCGTGGGTCCATTATATATTAGTTGGGATTCCACAAAACTGGGCTCTTTTTGGGCTACAGGTTTGCTTTGCCTCACTCCAATCTTTGACCCAGAAGATACCTCTGTCTCTTTTTGGTAGTCCTCCATGTCGTTGCGTAGATCCATACTCCTCATGAACTTACGTGATGACATGTTAGCAGCTCTGTTTAGGCCATATTTTCTTTTCGTTTCGTTTTGTTTTCTTTTTTCTTGAATATTAAAACTCATACAGCGTCAGGGGCTTTGCTCTTAATGGCTGCCTCATCCACTTTTTGTGGTGGACTCACTATGATATTCGGTAAACTCGATACTTCACTCTGTTGATTCCGGGCATCTAGAACAATCACCTCCTTCTCCTTAGGGTCTACCGGTTCATCTCCTTTCTACAGGGGGCTCTTGTCCTGACAATTTTGCTTATCCTTAATAATGGCCTTTAGTGTGGAGTCACTACGCCATTCTGTCATCATAGTGCGACATAAGTCTGGCAATGATGTTAAAGCCAGCACTATTTCGTTTAAGAGCCTCAAATGTTTTTTTAATTCCACAAACATCATGCTATGTATGGTCGAATGACTAGCATCCGTCATTACATTCGTATTCTCTACAATACCAACAGTTGGGAGTATGTTTGAGGCTTTTGTGTGATTATCAAGGTGTTGTGTTAGACCAAGCATTGTGATTTCCCCCATGCCAAAAATTGGAGGCGTATCAGCAAACATGTAGCTTGAGTTCAAATCACAGTTCAAATCACAGTTTTCAGAGTTATTATTAACCTGTTTTCACTTCATCTACACATAGGGATTGTGACGATTCTGAAAAATCATCAGTGCATAGCGTCAGATTCTCATGCACAACCATGGAACCTTTTGGAGCGCATTCGAGAAGATCTTCATCCATGTCGGATGAGCCAGACAATGACTGTGCAGCCACCATTGCCATACCATTTACGACTTTCGTTCTCACCAGCTTCACACTCTGTTACCTAGCGCTACTGATATACAATACATCTGCTTTTGCTGTTTATCTGCACTTTTCCACCATACCCTGTTTGCACACCACTAACAAGGGTGATTCTACGCTGGAGTGTCCAAATACAAGTGTGTGGGCTCCATCCCACCAATGCCACCAAGGCCAAACAGGCATAACAGGCCACTTGAAAAGTCCACTTGCTGAGGCGCGCACGCTAATGGCGCGCGGCCTCGCCGTTATATTCGAACATCCTCCAAAATTGGGCGTGGCCAGTTTTAAAGGTCCATAAACACGTCTGTTGAGAGTCTTCTTAGCACAAGCACAAATGGGCTTTCAAGCAGCTGGGGTCTTTCACAGCGGACCAGCGGGTCAGGCATAACAGGCCACTTGAAAAGGCCACTTGCTGAGACATGACTTTGGGGCATTGCTATCATTACTAGGTCCGGTGCAGGGCAGAGCTATCAGCAAAGTAGCATTGCCGCTCGGGCAATTGGAAGGTTTAGATGAGCGAAAAGCACTGCATCTAGTTGCATTAGGAGTAGATTCAGAGAAGAAATGGGGCAAAAATGTAAAAAGTAATGATAAAGCTGACACAATTAGAGTAACGTGCAGGCATATGTGGGTGGACTTGCTTAACGCAGAGATACCAAAAGAAGAAATAGATGGCAAACCAAAACATGTGTTGCTTGATAAATGTAAGAAAATGAAGAAAGGGGGGCAGGAAAAGACTAGTCCCAGTGCACCCCCCTGAAGAAGTGTTTAAACCTAAAGTGCAATCGAAAGTTTATCCTGATTTGAAAAAAGCAAAATGGGAAGTCCCTGATCCCATCTTCAATTGAAGGGGTGGCACTGTCTCAGAGACAGACGCCCTTTTGTACCACTCATGTTGTATTCGAATGACAACGTGAATCAGGTTATAACCCTATTATACACAGGGGCAGAAGTGACCATTTTGAATGTTAATCCAAATAAGTTATCTGGCCCCAGAATTCTGGTGAATGGCTATGGGGGAGCTGAAACCGTGACAAAAACATTTAAGGTGAAATTGTCGATTTACAAGGGTTCTCCATTTACTGCTGAAGTTTTGATTGCTGACATTCCATAGTACGTCTTAGGGATAGACGTGTTGCTAAGGAAAACTGAATTTAGGAGAATTTGTTTTTGGCAACTGTAAATTTAGCATGCCCAACCAAAACACAATTCCCCACTCTAACATGGATTATACATCCATGTTAGAGTGGTGAATTCTGTTTTGGTTGGGCATGCTAAATGAACTCCATTACATTTACCTCTGCCTGCAGACAGAGCCAGTGTGCCTGAAACAGTAGAAGTTTCCAGGAGGGCACAAAGAGATTGGTGAAACTATTGAGTCAATAGTGAAAGCTGACATAATGAGACATGCAGTCAGTCCATATAACTCACCTTTGTGGCCCCTGCGCAAACCTGATGGCTCTTGGAGGATGGTGGTTGACTAACTGAAAAGAGATTTGAACAAAAAGCTGCCTCTTTGTGTCATGGATTGGTTGCCAGATACTTGGAAATGGTGCAGTTGAATAATGTGCGCATGTCGCACTGCATTGATGATATCATGCCAACAGGAGATAATAAAAGTATATGTTGAAAATGCTGCAGAAAAACTGATCACCCATATGCAGAACAGAGGGTGGGCAACTAAACCCAAGAAAGTGCAGGGACCTGCTCAAGAGGTAAAATGTTTGGGTGCAATATGGTTTGGCTCAGTAAAGGAAATACCTGAGCCCGTAACTAAAATGGTGCAACAGATGACACATCCTGTGAATAAAAAGGAAGCACAGAGATGCCTTGGGTTGATGGGATTTTGGAGAAATCACATACCTCACCTGAGTCTGATTTTAAAACCAATTTACAAAGTTAACAGAAAGAAGTATGCCTTTGAATGTGGCATTGATCAGCAGACAGCCTTTCAACAGGCCCAAGACGCTTTGCAGATTTAGATCGAATTTGGTTTGTTGACAGCAGTTGACCCTTTTGAATTAGAAGTGCATGTATATAATGACATTGCTGTGTGGAGTCTGTGACAAAGGCAAGGACAGAAAAGAGTGCCACACGGAATCTGGTCAAGAATGTTTACAGATGACATGAGTAGGTACACTCTCTTGAGAAGCAAATTGCTGCAGTGAATTGGGCTTTGGTTAAAACTGAACACATTACAGGCGAGCAGCCAGTGACAATCTACACACAAATACCTATCATGAGCTGGGTGTGAGAAGCCGCTGCAGGAGGAAAGAGTGGCAGGGCGCAAGATGTCACGCACTTCAAATGGAAATGGTATTTACAAAAGCGGGCAAAGGCTGGACGTACAGGAGTGTCCTAATTGCAAGAGAAAATAAGTTGTGAATTTAGGAGAAATGCCTGAACTGAGCACCCGTGCAGCTCTGCCAGAATCTCCCTTTAAAGTTGCACCTGCTTATGATACGTTGTCAGAAGAAGCACAGAAAACCGCCTTGTCCACAGATGGCACTGCCAAGTATGAACAAGCATTGGCAATGCCAACAGTTTGGGCTTTTGTGGGCATCTAATAGCAGAGCCTGTGAAATGCCTAATACTTTATACACATGGTCAATCAATGGGTGGGCAAATAACCAAACACCTAGAAGCTTTGTATCACCTCCAACAAACGGTACTCACCCAATCCGAAGAGATGCAACAAAATGCACCAAAATGGAAGCGCCAGCAACTTCAAATAATCAGTTCTGGGCTCTGCTTGGCTGCAATATAAGCTAGCAACCAAAAGAGCATTTGCCAATGCGCCTGCAAGAAAAACAGGTTTCAGCTCTGCACTACTAAAAAGAAGAAAAATATCCCGAAACGTGGTTGTCCTAATTCTGGTCCATCACAGATGGATGAAATCCTGATTCTACCTCAGTGGGATTCAAACATGTGACCTATAGATTGCATTCGCTGCTCAGTCAGCAGCATTCGCTCAACCTAGCCATCTATCCTAGCTAGCAAAGCTATAATTTGTCCCTAGCCTCTAACCTGCCTCTGTCCCTCACTACCTCTGCCTGCACTCTAGCACTTCGCCCATCATGGGCACATCCCAAGAGCAGCTGGCCATACTCCCTACCTGCACTTAAAAATGTCCAATGTTGGTTCTCCTTTATTTATCTATTTCCACTTATCGGGGTGCAGCCTTGGAGGAGCAGCGGAGGTGCAGAGATAGTGTGGGGCATGCCTGTGCTGGTGTTAAGTGGGTTGGATATGAGCCTAAAATGCTGGCAAGCTTCCAGATTGGCCAGCAATGCCTACTGACTGGTACAAAAGTAACCATGAGATCCTGAGTGCTCTCCTGCCAAGGAGAAAATAAGATGCATGTAGTGCCTGCTGTGAGAGTGTCCCTTCCAGGAAAGCGCAACACCAGAGACCACTGCTGCACAAGCAAGCCAATAAGATTGGGGGCAGGGGGCACTGGGAGACACACAAGTCTCGCTGCAGTTTGTTAATGCAGGTAACTGGCACAAGACCTAGCTTCATCACAGAATGGCCAAGTAACCACCTTTGGTTGACCCAGAAATACCTTCCGGGAGCTGAGCCCGCACACTTAATGGCATTCTGTTGCACTGTCTGGTGGAGGGTATTGTAGGAGAGTTCAAGTCTCCTGTGTCTTCAGGTGACGACACAACAAGAGTTCAACCTCATGTCTTTGTCGGGTTCTCAGAATCACCCGGGGGGGGACACACTTTGGTCACGAGGTGGTGAGGGCAAGATGAACATTTAAGCTCTGTTATGTTTCAATCAAGGAGGTGGCTATACTCACCAGCAACGCCTTGCATTTCTTTTATGTTGTCTTTATGCTTCAGAACAGGTGAAAAGCACCCCTAGCTGACAGACTCGCTAGCTGAGAAAAGGGGAGCCACCCAGCAAGGTCAACATTGCCCAAAGGAAACAGAAATGCTTGCTTACCATTTCTCAAGCAGGTGGAATGTTTAAATGACAGTTCCCGAGCAGTAAGTAGCCACTTCTACAAGCAGTTTATTGATTCTGGAACCATTGACATGGATTTTGCCATGGAAAAACTATTTTTTAAATCAGGCCCATAATGTTTACTAACAGATAGCATTGCCACACAGTTTTGTTTTTGTGCGTCTTTATGACTTGACTGAAAAGCTGCATAATGCATAGAAGATTTCTTTAGGCTGACATCATTTTGCATTCAATTACTTGTATTCTTCCATTCCAAATAGGGAAAACAAAGTTACTGTCATACTATTTTTCGTTCACATAAGTATTTATATATTTGTCATTTCAGTTTACAATGTGATTTGTGTACAAAATCCTGCAAGCACAGGGTACAGCGCTCATAATCCGTGAGCACTGTCCTCTAATCCTCTAATCCGTGAGCACTGTCCTCTAGTAAGTGTGTTCGTGGGATTTTGCTTGCACTTCAGATTTCTAGGTGACCGCTGCCAACATGCGCCACGTTGCCGGCAGAGGGGAACTACAAATCCGAAGTGCAAGCAAAATCCCACAAACACAAAGAGGACAGTGCTCACATCGGAGAGGATCACAGGTCTAGAGACCCTGAGATCCTCTCTGACATGAGCACTGTTGGGTTTCATGTCCTGTTGCAAGTTTCTTATTTGAACACTTTACAGTTGGTTTAAAAGCAAAAGGGAAGGAAAACAACAGAAAGGGAATGCATCGAAGGACAAAAGTAGAGATGGGGTGAGCCAGACAATTTATGTGTGAAGACGATCACAACCATTCGAATTCCGGGACCATGCGGGGCAACCACCTGCATGAGCCTTCTCAGCTAACAGAGGCAATGATTGAGTCAGTAAGGGTTCAAGCACTTCATGACATGTATCACAATATTGCCAATTTTGTGTTGTAAGACATTGTTACATATTAAAACTGATTTAAAAAGGACAAGCAATAGCCCTAGTTATATTTAAAAAAACATAGAACTGAAATGCAGAAAGGACAGAAATAATTACTGCAGTCGAACACATTGTAAATTACTTAAGCTTTTTTAAAAAAAATTATACTCACTAACATGATTCAATGTATCATTTTATTTGGAAGATGCATGGTATCTTTCCTATTCAAAGATGGGTGCTAGTTTTTTTGGCTTGTTTCCAGTCAGTCATCCAAGATGGCTGCCTCCATGGAAGATCTCAAAGAGTTCTGAGATGGACAGGAATGGGTGGGATTAGCCATAGGGACTAACATGGTTATGGGTAGGGAATGTAAGGGATTCTATAACCTAAGCACTGTATATCCCTGCTCAAATGTCATCTGCATTGGAAAGGCATCACAGACTCTCATTCAAAGCCCATATTTGAAGCTCTTATGTTAAAGCTCTACTTTTAATGACAATAGTTTTGGCTTAAAGGGAGCGCTTTCAGTGCCACCTAATATCGAAAACTAAAAAGGACAGAAACGCTGGCAAGCAGTTGCTTTTCAACCCCATCGAGAGACTTTGCTAATGAGGGAAGGGGTGGGAGACACAAGCAGTATGCCAAGCTGCAAGCGGTAGCACAGTGATTCAACAGGTGAAAGACACAGAGGTCTGACTGATTGGGCGCCGGCAAGGTGGCAAGACTAGTGGAAAATCGAGAACACTGCAATTTGGGGACGGCCAGAAGTCTCAGAAGAAATGTGGTGCAAGGGGGAAAAGAGCAAGATCTTTGTTGGACATGTAGATGCACACAGGCCCTCTGACACCTCACTGTCTTCACTGTTTAATATTGAAGCAGATCAAATGGCAAAGATACACCCAGTGACAACTCCCGAAGAAAATATGGCAGACTTGGCACATCAAGCATTGAGCCATTTGAGGCAACTAGCAACCTATGAGTGGGCAAAGACGAGACATCTGCCCATCACAATGGACAATGCCAAGCAAGCTGCAGCCCAATGCCCTGTGTGCTGTGAGGTAAAGCGCTACCTGCTGGAAAGAAAATCTCAATGCGCTTTGAAGAGAGGTGAAAAAGCAGCCAGCATCTGGCAAGCCGATTACATTGGCCTTCTTCCACCTGAAAATGGAAAATATTATGTGCTAACAATGGTAGACACATGTTCAGGACTGCTTTTGGTGCATCCAGCTGCCCATGCTGAGCTGCATGCTAGATTTCAAGGAACAGAGTATCTGATAAGAAATTATGGCATTCCAGATGAAATCCAATCTGATCAAGGCAGCCATTTGGCAGGACACAATGTGCAAAACTGGGCTTTGGAATAAGGAATAAAGTAGACACTGCACATTAGCCATTATCCAGAAGCCTCATGACTTACTGAAAGAATTAATGGCTTACTGAAGCAACAAATAAAAAAATTGATTCAGACTCACAATCAAAAGGGGTGACCCAAGCATCTACCACAAGCCTTGTTTGAACTGAATAATCATCCTTTAGGAAACAAGCAGACACCCTTTGTGAGACTGACAAGTCAAAAGCAAGAGACTTTAAAGGTTCTTGTATGGAAGACTGAAAAAAGGCAAAACTGCCTGTACAATTGACAACAGGCAGTATTAGACTGGACCTCTTTACATTCGAAGATGATGGAATCCCAGCAGGACAGACCAAGTCTTTATCGTTAGGCATTGGAATTAAGTTGCCAGCTGGCATTTATGGACACATTGCTGCATGATCCAGTCCAGCACAGAAAGGCATTGAAGTACAGGGAGGTGTAATTGATCCTGATTACCGGGGAACAGTGCATGTGCTATTGCACAACAGGTGCATCTGAGGTACCATTGACCAAATATGACCGCATTGCACAATTCATTTCTGAGCAGGCAGTTGCTCCCCAAGTGATTGAAAGCAAACAAACAAGCCCCTGATGTCATACAGAGGGGTGACGGTGGTTATGATAGCACTGGGCAAAAAGTGTGGGTCCACCATCCCAACAAGAAACCAGAAGCAGGGGCAGTTTTGAGCAAAGGGGTGGGAAGTAACTATGTTGTACTTTTGCTAAATTCTGACATTCCTGTTTATATTCCTGCAACTAGGTTGACACCAAGAACACAATGTTCCAAGATGGAGGTTCTGATAATCACGCTATGGGTGTTTCCGATTGGCCAAGTGAGCTAATTTTCAGTAAAATGTGGCCTTTTACAGCATGCTACGTGGAAACTGAAAATTGCCTGCACCACACCCAATGCTACTGTCTTGCATGATGACAATCGTACCACAACCTGTGAGAAGTTTACCAAGAATCAGTGCCCATACGGATCTGCCAGGGTGCTGACTTGGCATATTGTTGCACATTTGATGTCACTGACTCACATTCCAAGTCTTTATGAAATCCTGGGCCCGAATGTTTCCGTTAATGGTTCTGATAATTTGTTTGAGGTTTCATGTAATTTTTTGACCAAAGGATTGTGGCGAATGCAATCGCCAAGCATTTGTGGACTATAACATGACTAAATGTAAAAAATATGATTGTACATATCAAAAGCGACTGCTGGATAGCAGTCTGGTCTTTGTTTTAAAACCAACATTGCATATGACAGGCATGCCACTTGGAAAATGTTTTTTCTTTAAATCATTTAAAACTGAAACAGTTAGATTTTCCAGTAGTAAGACAGCACTTAAATTGCAAGAATGTCATGCATGCTTCTATTATCAGCGAATTGCAACTAGACATTGATTTGTCAAAAGGCAATGTTTCACATTTTCAACCTAGCTGCTTCAAATGAAGTCATTTCTTGTTGCCAATTACTAAGTTGTGCGTAGCCAGGGGACTTGATTCATTAATTGCTGAGGCAGCGGGGGTGGGGGCGGGGCCATTAAATGCTTTTGATATAGAGATGGTGCACAATAAGTGATCTGCTATGGGTTCTGACGCCAGTGCTGCGATAGAATTGCTGGCTCAATGGGCCCTATAGTGAATCCTGCTTTGAGAAATGCTTGGCAATAATTGGAGATGGCAGAATTTCAGTTATGAAGACATTTCTGCAGCCTTATGGCAGGTAAATAAAACCGCCATGTAGACTAGATGCATTTTGTAGCAAACCCTGTTAAATCAAGTGCTAGCTTTCCATTCTGAACGGGAACGGCTGTCTCCAGCCCACTGGCACAAAGAGTTGTGTTTACCTGCAGATATATGGATTAAGCCACTTGCTTTGATTGTCAAAACAATAATTGCCAAGCCTTAATGCAAATCAGCAGAACTGCACATGCTTTAGAGATATGTTGCCCTTTTATCAGAGGCGTTGCTGGAGGGGGGCTGAGGGGGCTATAGCCCCAGGTCTTTTGGTTGTAGCCCTGGATAGAAGCTCAGGTGCTACAAGAAAAATGCTAGCTAGCCCTGAGTGCCGCCAGTCCCTATATTAGCTTCGCCCCTGATCTTTTCCAGACCTAGCAACACCCCAGACATTTATAATCTTGCCAATTAGATTAAATGGTCCTGGTGGGTTCCACAAATACGAGGGGAGTGGCTGCACAGCCAGAATTACACAAACCATAGTCACACTTGTATGCCCTGGGATCAGGGGTGGGTGTGCCCTCAAACTGGAAGGATACCAGACCCATGTATATATCCTATATCTGGTAAACGCACATGGACGCAATATCACATTCACAGGACTGACATTTTTCAGATTGACCAACACCAGGCTTGCATTGTTATTAACCACACGCTGCTTATTAACAATTAACAGTTAGAAGGTAATCCTCAGGTATTTTGTGTAGACCAGGTGGTGACAATTTTAGATGCCACTACCCACACTTTATACTCTTTGACCATGTGGTTTCACACCACCTTGCATGCAGAGCCTACTAGTATGCTGAACTGAACCCTTCATCATGACCTCACGGCTTCAAGCCATGAAACAGTTTGCTCAGACTTCTTGGAAAGCTTTCAGGTCCTTAGCTACCTCAGTTGTCACAGCCAAATTAAAAATAATAATAGACAGAGACCAGCTGATTAAGACAGCTGACCATTTCAAATCAGTCACTGTTAATCACTGGTGGGACATATTCACCAGCTGGTCTCCCACTTCCACAAAGCTGCTAAACATAGTACTGCACCCCTTGTTGTGGTGTTTGTAGCCCTTATACTAATTGCTATAACATTTATAGGGTTGTCGCAAAAAATGACCCACCTCTATACTAGAATGGCTGAACAGAGAAGTGTTTGATAGGCTTACAGTACACCATATATGCTTCAAAACCGTGTAGATAAACCAGCATTCCGCCCACACTTTGAAAAGGGGTGGAATGTAATGTAATGAGCAAAGTATGCTTTGCAGGTGCATAAACCCGCTGAGCTAACCACACTGCATATCAGGCATATAGCCTGTTGTTTTAGGTAATAGAGGGGATAGCTTATTCGAGGAGTGTACTGAATGCTGGCAATCTTAGACTTGATTATCTGTATGGAGGCTTGCTAGTGCTTAGGCACCTATTTTATTGAGCTACATTTGATATGATATGATATGGCATTTATAGCCCGCCTATAAACCAGTGTTTCAAGGCGCGACGAGACAAGGGAGGGGGACAGAGGGAGGAAAAAGACAATGATCTTACTAGGCCACATGACATTGAGATTGTGCAAGTTCAGGGGAGGGTAAAAGTGTCAGGGGCGTGGGCGGAGGGACAAGTGCTGTACACAGGATCAAAACAACAACAGTAGAGCACCCAGCAGGTGGCAGGTGCAGGGGTTAAGTGCAGACAGTGGGTGTCCAATAAGTACAGGTAAGGGGGCTGTAGGGTTGCAGATACAGATCCAAGTACAAGGGTTGCCAGGAGGCAGTGTGGGAGTGCAACTGGGCTTGCAGGGACCTGGGCCTGAATTCAGAGGGTAGCCAGGTGACCAGTGCAGTCTCAGGCAGGTGAATCGCAGGGGAGAGGAAGAGAGAAGGCAGGAGCAAAGATGAACGTCTTGAGGTGCTTCCGGAACCGGAGATGGTTCACCTCAAGTTTCAGAGAGGCAGGGAGGCTGTTGCAGATGGAGGCCCCAGCCGAAGAAAGAGATCTACCACCAATGTGTTGCTTGGAGAAGCGACTGACCCTGAGGGAGTTGGAGGTGGAGGAGCAAAGAGCTCGAGAAGGTAGGTATTTCCGAAGAGAGAGTTGAAGGTATTGAGGTCCCAGGCTCCAGAAGGCCTTGTGGACAATGCAGGTCTTGAACTTGATCCTTGCAGCCACTGGGAGCCTATGAAGAGATTTCAGGGCTGGAGAGGTACGATCCCTGGGCTTGAGACCAAGAACAAGTCTTGCAGTCCTGTTCTGGATGAGTTGCAGAGGGAGAAAAATAGAAGCAGGCAGATTTATCAGGATGCAGTTACAGTAGTCCAGCCTAGAGAGAACCAGAGCTCTGGAGACAGTGAGCTTTTGGGGGAAGGAGACGTAAGGAAGAATACCTCTGAGGAGGTGCAGTTGATAGTTTGACTTCTTAGAGACGTCAGAGAATTGGGGAGAAAATGTGAATGTGGAATCGAAGATGACCCCAAGATTCTTAGCCCCACATGTGGGAGCAGGAAGAGGGCCTAGTGAGACCAGCCAGAGAGTGACAGGAAAGGAAGATGCAGGTGTGCCGATGAGGAGGATCTCAGTCTTAATGGTATTAAGGCAGAGATCATTGGTGGCACACCACTGCTGGATTGCAGACAGACGGTCGGAGATGAGAGAGGGAGAAGAGGTGGCAGAGGGGAGCTTGAAAACGAGCTGTGTGTCATCTGCATAGCACTGAAAGTTGGAGCAGAGAGCAGCAATACAGTGGGCGAGAGGTGCCAGGTATTGGTTGGAAAGCCAGGGAGAGAGGTTAGACCCCTGGGGAACACCACAGGTAGAGAGTGAAATAGAGGAAAGGAAGGACCCAAGTTGGACCTGGGAGGGTCAGTCGGAGAGGAAAGAGGTCAGCCAGGCCAGGGCCTGATCAGTGATACCCAGGTTATTACGGAGAAGGTTGAGCAGGATGGCATGGTTGACCGTGTCAAAGGCATAAGAGAGATTGAGTAGGATGAGGACAGAGGGGAGATTAGAATCGAGGTTAGAGAGCAGGCCTTCACGGATGTTCAGGAGAGCAGTTTCCCTGCTTCTGGCTGCTCTGAAGCCAGACTGATGGTTGTGGAGACAACCAACAGATTCAGTGTGACGATTAAACTGGGAGATGGCCAGCTTTTACAGGAGTTTGCTCAGGGAAGGAGTGATGGAGATCGGGCGATGATTAGCCCAGCAGGAGGGGTCGGCTGAGGGTTTCTTGAGAAGGGGGTGCACAAGAGATTGCTTCAGGGCGAAGGGGAAGGCTCTGGTGGCAAAGGAGTGATTGCAGAAGTCGGCCAAGACAGGAGCAAGAGTGTCAATGTGGTCCTTGATGGTTTTGGAAGAACAGGGAAGAACATGTTTTGACAAGACTTTCATAGATTGGACTTGCCTAGAAACCTTGTCAGGGGAGAAAAGAGGAAAGTAAGAGAAAGAGGGAGGAGAGGTGGCTGCAGGGGGGCCGGAGGTAGCAGAATAAGTAGAGAGAGGAGCAAGGGTGGAAGAGAGGGTGGACAGGATGTCCTGGTTTTTTTAGATGAAATGAGAGGCCAGGGCTATGCAGAGGAACTGGGAGGGGACAGGAGAAGTAGAGACTGCAGCAGGATTGGCCTACTTGGAGATTTTAAAGAGTTTGGTTGAGTTGTTAGATGCTGCAATGACGCAGGCTTGTATGTGAGATCTCTTCTTAGTGCAGACAGAGAGCCGGTATTGCCTTTGGAGCAGGCAGCAGGCCAGTTTGTCAGAGGATGCAAGAGATGCCAGCCATTTCCTCTGAGCCACCCTACACTTGCTTTTAAGGGTGACAAGGTCAGTGTTGTACGAGGAGTTGCACTTGGCTTTGAGCTTCAAGCGGATCCTCATGACAGGGGCAAGAACATAGAGAGTATCAGAGATAGAAGAGTGGAGCATGGAAAGGGCTGTGTCAGGATGTGAGTCAACCAGAGGTGGAGGAGGGGGAGAGAAAGTGGCAGCGAAAGCCTCAGCAGACACACACTTCATGGATCGAATGACCGAGAAGGTAGGTGGCAGTGCTGAAGTTGGCTTGGCCTGAGGGGTAGAGAGGGAGAAATGGGAGGAAAGGAGGAAGTGGTCACTCTAGGAGAGAGCAGTGGTGAGAGGGCTAGAAAGGGGAGGTCTGAGGAGATCAGAACATCCAGAGTGTGCCCTGTGGAGTGAGTCAGGCCAGAGGGAAGAATAGAAAGAGAGAGAGTGTCGCAGAGGTCAAGAAGGAGTCCAGAGGAGGGACTGGAAGCATCCAGGTGGATGTTGAAGCCTGCAAGGAGGAGGAGAAGAGTGGGTGAGGCCAGGAGGAAGGAGGAGAGGTCCACCCACTCAGAAAGGAAGGAGGTGATCTAACCAGGTGGCCGATAGATAGTAACCACAGTTAGAGAGTTTGAGAAAACATCCTGACTGACACCTTATCTTTAATTGAGGCAGGGAACCGACGCCCGGCTTCCCCCCGTCCACCTCCCCCCGTTTAGCAACAGGAATAGACAGGTTTTTCTCTTGCTTTCTTCATTAATAAAAGTCTTTAAGCCCAAATGTGCCACCTTTGTGACAGTCTCCTTCTTCTGCACCTTTACAGAAGCTATTTCATTACTAACCACTAAGACTGGCCACCTGGATATAACTGAGTTGGGCTTACTTATGACATCACTTCCAGTATTATCACCCCTAAGTTCCCATGATTGAGTCCCCACATTTCTGATTTTCTCAGGCATCAAATCTAGCTAGAACACATTTCCACAGCATTGAGTGATGATTTAAAATCCAATTTGGTATATCATGAGATCTAGCTAGTCATGTTAAAACTAAAGGCAAAGCATTGATTGCTGGAGTCTGCACATCCCAATCAGAATCATTCATCCCACTAGGATATATATGAGCCAAGAAATGCAACTTCTACTCATCAGATACTGGTAGCGGAAGCAGGTTATTACCACAATATCCCTAAGGTTGGAGATTGTCAATTGAACTTGCCGACTCTTCAGGCTACCATAAAAAGATGAATGAGGGGAGAGCTACACTGAAGGCTTTAATGGCCAATAGTCAGAGGGGACAAGTGTTCCAAGAAAATCAATCTAGTATTTCTGGATTGATGGTGGAAACTTGCAATGTGGAATAAGTTACTTACCTGTACCTCCTGCTCTACAGCACCCATAGATTCACATGCTGTGAATATTCCCCGTCATCAGGCTGGGAATCCTCACTAACCTCAGTCACTTTAGTGCTCTATTATAGTCATTTTGGGTCATACCCCTTAATTGCACTGTTAAAGCAGCACAATCGTCATCAGGCCTATTTGCTGTATCTCAACTGTTAAATGTATTATATGCACTTTAAAGAGGGAAAATCTGAGAGTACCTTCCCTCTAGATGGGACCCCCAACTGGAAGAAGCACCCCTGACAAAATAATCACCAACCATATGAAACTGCACCTGGTCCCACCGCTCCCAACATAAGCTCACACCACGAACGATATCCAGCCATCCGTCCATACAATCCTGAGGTGGCACGAGCCCTATCCAGTTCAAGCAACGACAACCAAGACCGAGCTGGAGACGATTATATGGACCAAATCGATTGACGTTCCCGCAACCATGCTGCAAGTCGTTAGAGACTTCATGATGACATAGCTGTGTTAGACAGGAAGCACACGTGCAGTCGGCACACTCGGGACACTCACATACCAATCTACACAAAGAACATAGGCGTACAGTTCTATGAGCTAGATGACAGCGACACACATATTGTCTGCACATTTGTTATTTTTCATATAGGGTCGCAAACACACAGCAGAAACGCAAGAGGCCAGAAGAGCTTGTGTACATGCTTGCAGATGCTATCCGCTATTAACCCTATGGGTGGACAGGAGCACTCAAGGGACCTGACCACCCATTACATGCTTTTAACTTATGAACAATAATGTTGAATGTATAACCAGAATTGAAGTAGGCCTCAGACAAATCCAGCGTACTCGAATCGTCTCACAGAGATCCTGATGCTGCAAGCTGCTGAGAGAGCAGAATAGCTCTGACAAGGACTGCCACCATCAAGGTCACGATGTTGCAAGTGACATTCCTCAGTCACTGTGCCATGATGAGCCCAGCTACAGAAGAGAATACCCCAAGCTAAAATACAAATAAAATCGAGATAATTCAGCCTCACCAGCGGTCTCCTCACACGTGATCCGGCCGATCTGACATTATGCCAAGGCCTGGAAGCTGGGAAGATGCAGCTGTCTCACATCTGGGACTGAACCTCGCAACATAATTGTAACAATCCATCTACAACATGCGCTGGGACTGGACTGCTCTCATGGCATTAGCAAAGACCCCATTGTTACACACTGTCACATAGTCACACCTTGTTGATACACATTGTACGAGAGTAAGTTTCTTGCGGGCTGGGAACAACAGTGGTCCCAGGCTTGGGGGCTCGCGGCCTGACCAATGAGGAAACGGGGGGACAGGGGCTGGCAGCCGGAATTTCCAGCCAATCATCAGGGTCTCTAACATTTCTCAGGTAACAATTTTTAGGGCCGAACCAAGTACACCACCAGACACTGGCCACCAATAATCGTGCATCCTATATGTCCCTATACTGAACCTACCACTCCGGGAGCCAACCCAGAGTGGCGTTAGGTTCAGGGATGGATTTTGGTAAGTGACACTAAATGAGACGTCAGAAAGATACAAAACGGGCCTGGGAGCCCAAAATCGATGAGATGTGCCTGGACTGGATTTTGTTCCGTGTACGTTATCCCTGCTCGTTTGATATAATAAAACGGTAGTTACCCTTTGCTCTTTGTGTGGACCTCGACTTCTTTGGGACTTGGAAGGGGTTAGGGCCTCCCGTGAGCTGGAGGTCCGCGGACCCTAGGTACGGCTCTGCCGACCCCAGAATTTACCTTAACAAGTTGGAGGCTTTGCTGAGATGTGCTCCTGAGACCCCAGCAAGATCAGTTGTGACGTCAGTTCGGCAAGGTGCGGCCCCCCTCCGCCATCGGACCTCGGAGGATTGCAGGACCCTCGCGAAATTGTGACACCACTGGACAGCGCAACCGGAGATTGGCCGTCAGGAGCCGACTTTAAAAATGTATCCCGCCCTAAGTTGGTGAGTGTCCACAAGCGGTGCAGAAGAGGCGAGGCGAGCCAAGTGGGAGGGGAGCCAGCAGCCGAGCGGCGCCAGCAGACCTGCATCTAAAGTAAGTGTGGTCCGCACAACGAGCAACAACTTATTGTGTTGGTGGG
Source organism: Ambystoma mexicanum (assembly GCF_040938575.1). Taxonomy (NCBI): domain Eukaryota; kingdom Metazoa; phylum Chordata; class Amphibia; order Caudata; family Ambystomatidae; genus Ambystoma; species Ambystoma mexicanum. Next base: position 649,335,571 of record NC_090923.1, read on the forward strand.
GGGAGGATGTGTAAGTAGGGTGGAGGGTGGTGTAACATTGTCATAACGTTCGGTACCAAGGTGGTGGTTGGCAAGTGTATCAGTATAGGGAACGGAGCAGAGGTAGTTCCTTCTTGTGCTGGTGAGCGTTTCGGGGGCGGGAAAAGCGGGTCCCTAGGTGATGGAAGGATTGTTGCGCCAATAGATCTGGACACTGAACATATGTGTGGGGGAATGGTTTTCCTATGTATAAACGTTGTAGTTCGGTGAATAGATGTGGTTTTCCTATTAATTGAGCTCTTTAGCTCGGTAAATAGATGTCGGATTCCCGTATAAGTTAGCTGTGGCTATCTTAAGATTGCGGAAGGTAGTTGACTGGTTAAGTTTCCGTGGTAGGAAGCGTATCACACGTCAGGCGACGCAGCGGGTGCAGTTCAATTACAAAAGAGTTGGTTGATGACGTATACTCCACTCCGGGGAAGGTGGGAAGACAGCTGTGGGAATTGTGGATTTTACATGTGGAATTAAAACGGCCGGGGTCTGTGTATAATACATGCACAAAGTTTTGATTGTGAAGAGTTAGCTTGGTGACGTCACCCATAGGTCATTGCATAGGACATTGTGTGATCAGCGGGCACAGAGCTCGCAACTCGGTGCTGAAACTACAAAATAAGTGAATTAGCGGCCGTGCACGGACAGCGCCAGCACGTGATTAAAGGGCATGCAGAGCGGCGACAGCCCAGTAAAGGCAGGGCGGTACCAGAGTATGCTGTACTGGTGTACCGTCGCAGCAGGCTGGACACATTGAAGGGGCATGCCGAGAGGCGACAGCCCAGTAAAGGCAGGGCGGTACCAGAGTACGCCGCACTGGTGTACAGTCGCAAGGGGCGGGACACATGGAAGGGGCGTGCCGGGAGGTGGCAACACCAGTGGAGACGGGATTCGCCGCGTAAAGCATAAGGCCGCAGGGGACCATAGACATTGGGGGAGCGTGTCGGAATCGCGGCAGCCCATTAAAGGTGGGCGGTACGAGAGCATGCCTCGCAAGAAGTGTGGCTGTTAAGGGCTGCATGTATTGATAATTGAACGTTGAGCTGCATAACCAATACATTTTCTTGTCCTGACAGCGGAAAGTCGAAATCCTCAATTTGAGGTCAGGTAAGATCTACGAATATAAAGCAATGATGTACCACAGGGGCGGGGGAGGAGCACCATACGGGGCACATGGGACGGTTCTGACCCCAATCCAACACATCTGTAAGACACTGTCTACTTATCGAGACAAAATAGTAAAATATAGTGTAGAGTGGACTAAGGGTACAGATAGGAAAATAACAGTACCAAGCCACCTAACGGCGGTTTCTCAAAGGATGTACTGTAGTCACTACTCATTTACCTACACAATACATACAAGGGGAAGAAATTAGCAAACCGCTTGGAAATATTTGAGTTATGGAGAATGTTCCAGGGATATTACCCTGGGATGTTGAGTTTACAGGAGGTAAAGGAAGAGGTAGGGGACTCATGTGCTCAACCCCCTGCACCTCCCAGCGTTGTCTTGGATGGCATGGATGAGGAGGAAGAACAGGGATTATATGCGATTAGAGAGCTAAAAGAAGCTGCGGAGCCCCAGGAATTAACTGCAGCCGAGTGCTCCTCAAACCCCACATACAAACCACCCCCGTTTGCCCCAAAAGCACATGCCCCATGGGCTAAGGTAGGTAACCCAGACGCTTATGAGGGAGGGCTGAGGGAGGTGAAGAACGAAATTAAAGGAATAGGCGAAGATGAATGGATAACAGCACAAGTACTATTGAAGTTACAAGGGACCACCACAAAAGAAACAGAAGGGGCAACAAAAGCAATAGAGGAATTGGAGTTAGGGAAATGATGCAGAGGCAAACAGATGAACGATGCGAAAGAGGAGCAGTTACGGGAGGAGGAGGAGGTAAAGCTAGAGGCAATGATCACAGAGTTGAAGGAGAAGAGGAACGCGTTAGTGAAACAACTAGAACAGAAGGAACGGGAAGTGCAGTTAGAACTAGAAAGACAGGCACAGCGAGAAAACAGGGAACGGGGGAATTAATGGAAAGGGAGCGGAGATAGATGATGGGGGGATAACAAGTCGAGAAAGGAGTAAAGTGAGTACGGAAGTGAAGGGACGCAGAACTCAAGAAAAGGAAAGGGTTGAAGCTGAGAGAGAAATGGCATTTTGGAGACGAAAGATACTGTTGGAAAGCACCCGTAAGTACGAGGAAAGCAGGCTAAAAGAGTTACGGTTAGCACTAACAGGGGAAGCGCGGAATAAGAGAGACGAAGACGAAGAAGCGCTACGGAAGGTAAGCGAGGAAATAATGGAAGAAATAGATCGGAGAAATAGGGATGAGGCAGAACGAGAAGAGCAGCAGTCCCGACAAGTACTGACGGGACACACAGAGAGTAGCATGGGAACGGCCGGGATGCACCAGCCAGAGTCCGTACAGCAGAGCGCAACAAGTCACGAATGCAGCACAATTTACAAACATTGATCTCGAAAGCGTAACAGTGCCTTACCCACTCCCAAGTAAATTGACATTCTCAGACAGATTCTGTAGTGAGGAAGACGAGGATACCAATGATGCAGGAAAGGAAGGGCTAAGTAAGCTTTATATTACACGAACAGGCAAGGGGATGTAGTGGGAATGTAGGACTCAAGGTTAAAAGAGTGGAGGACAGCATACTGGCAAAACGACTGAGGACACGGCAACAGCAGTAGCACCGCACACACCCTACACGAATAGGCTCCGAGACCTCCCCGGGTGCAGAAGGGATGGGAAAGCGGTAACACACAACAGGGGGACACATGTCAGCGGGGCGGGCACATGGGAACACGGGATGCCCCACGCGGGTCACACAATATAGACATCACAGACATCGGAACAGACATGGAAGATGAGAGGGGACCTATCCAGATACAGCAGTATAGACGGTCACCGGAAGAAAGGACTGAATATTCGCAAATGCCATTATTGGAGAGGGGGAGAGAAGTGCCACAATATATACCCTGGAAGCATGTAAACAGGGAAAACATTAAGAACAGGTTGCCATCTCTCATTGGAGGGTCAGGGAAGTGGATATATGAAATGGAAAAACAGACAGCGTGGCACAGGCTGGCAGTGGGGGATGTGAAAGGGCTGCTAGTATCAATAATGGGTGACGCAGCAGATGACATATGGAAGAGGGCGGGGTTCCCAGGGGTAACAACACAAAACACAGTGCATGATGGGTCTCCATTTGAGAATTGCAGGCATGCACTAAGGACACAATACAATACCCTGACACTTCAGGCGTAAGGGCAATTATGTCACGCAAGATGCGTGATGATGAAGATCCTCTTAACTACATTGAAGAGATTCAAGAGCTTTGGCGCCTCGAAACTCGAGAGCCGTGGGACAAAACAATAGCTATCTTCTACCACATCTTAATATAAGGGTTGCCAGAACGTGTGCAGAAACAACTGAATAAATTAGTGGGAATGGAGGCTAAAGCATGGTCAGAAATACAACTAACAATAGTGCACCATTGTAGACTATGGCAGGAAAAGATGAAACAGAAGGCGCAGGATAGAAAAGTAGATGAAGCTAAATGAGTGCAGAAGAAGTTGTCAAAATATGCCGTAGAGGGAGCACTAATAACAAGCCCTGCACCACCAACTGAGATAGCAGTGTCCCAACCCCAACCACTACTCCAACAACAGCTTCCACAACAGCTGCCACAATACAACACAGCCCAGCAGTATCATCCACCAATGGGGCGTTACAAGAGTATGGGTGGGTACCAGCAATATTTTAGAGCAAGGGGACGGTATACAAGGGGACAGGGCTTTGGCCCACCAGCACACCGTCCCGGAGGGGGATTCCGGGGCTATCCGCAACAGGGATTGCAAGGCCAAAGGGAGGGAAGAGGAGGATTTCCATGGCAGGCGCGAGAACCGCCTCAATGTTGGACTTGCGGACTAGTGGGACACATCTCCCACACGTGCAGATACAGAGCAGCACACCAAGGGTAGGGCGAGCAAGGGCAATAAAGCTACCCAGGGGGCCAGAACGGGTATTTTCAACAGGCAAGACAACCACCCACAGGGCAACAACAAGTCATACCCCAACTACCGGCGCAGCACCAAACAATATCAGGGACATTACAACCTCAACAACAGCAAGCCCAACAACAACAACAACACACACAGATGGCACAACTGACCAATTACAAGACAATTTACAACAGCCAATGCACACAGCGGCGGTAGTGCCAGTCACAAGAATGGGAGGGGTGACAATAATGGGGCACATCCCTTACAGTGGCAACGGAAAATCCCTGTACCCGCAATAGGACAGCCCACAGACTACCTTATTGTGTCCCATCCTATCGGTAACACCTAACCCTACAGAGGAACCTCGCATAAAGGTGGCGATAGGTGACAAGACATTTTGCTTTCTGGTTGATACGAGGGCCACAAGGTCATGCGTACGGGAGGGGAAATACACTCTGTCAGGTGATGCCATGAACACTCAAGGATTTGCTGGGGCTCGAGAAGTGGTTCCATTCACTGATAACATCTCCCTATCTTTTGGGGATCATGACCTATCACTACCCCTACTATACTCTAAACATGCACCTGTACATTTCTTGGGGCGCGACATAATGAGTAGATTGAACATGGCCATCTCCTTCACAGACAAGGGTATAGTGTGCTCCACACCAGGCATACACATGCTCACGGCAAGGCAGATACTTCAGGCATATTGCGGTAAAAGCGTGCAGAGGGGGGAGCTGGTAGACCCCAAAGTATTTCAGTATGGGACAGACATGGCATTGGCATGGCTATCAGGGATCGCAGGGAAGGTGTGGAGAAGACCAGGTGAGTACCTTTTTAGGCCAGAAACACCCACAGATGAGAAGGAGGGAACGTTTGTGTCAATAGACATAGAGGGAATAGTGGCACAAGAAGATTGGATTGCAGCACATGCTCTAGACGATGAAGGAAAGGCATGGAGGGCAGTAATAGCACTATCTGAAGGGTGTAGATTGACGCAAGTATCTGATGAGGAACTCTTCTCACAAAAAAGGGAACAAGTGAGATTATGTTGGGAATGAGTGTGTACCTTTGGCTACGTCTAATATATAGAGAGGTGGCCCAGAAAATGGCAATGGCATTAGCAGCACCACTCCCAGCACAAACCCCATTCTGAGAGGAGGACTTAGCAAAGGTACCAACTTCATTATGGACAACAAGTCCCTATGATGTAGGGTGCATCAAAGGCATAGGGGGAGTGAATATAAAACTTAAGAAAGGAGTAATTCTCCCCAGAGTAAGACAATACCCACTGTCGAAGGAAGCAGACGAGGGCATTTATGAGACAATAAGCGCCCTCATCGAAAGAGGCATCCTGGTCCCATCAGAAACCCCTTGCAATACTGCTGTGTACCCCGTCTGCAAGGCAACCGGGGGTTCATGGTGTTTTATACAAGATTTGAGACCCCTAAACCACATTGTGGAAGCAGAGGACCCAGTAGCGGCTAATCCGGCCACTATACTCTGCGGCATTCCAGCTAAATTCACTGTGATTGACCTCAAAAATGCCTTTTTCTCGATACCACTACACCCAGATTCCCAAGACTTAACAAGCTTCATGTATCGCAATACCAAATGGAAACACACAAGACTACCCCAAGGATACTGCGAGTGACCATCTATTTTCAACAGAGTGATCCAGATGGATGGATCTAGGGAACATTGAGACAGAGAGTAAAATCCTACAATGTGTAGACGACATCCTCATCTGTTGACCACAAAAGTGATGGGTGGAAGGTTTTGAATGAATCTAAACCACTGACATCCTCATCTGAAGCACAACAGAAGTTGAGTGTAGGAGGGACTCAGTTAAAATGCTCACTGTATTAGAAGAGAAAGGATACAAGGTAGATAAGGCAAAATTGCAATACTATCAGGAGGAGGTTCTGTACATAGGTCAACTGATATCTCAAAAGGGCAGACACAAAGCGCCACAAAGGGCACAGACAACACTAAACACAGCATAACCACAGACAGTACGAGAATTACAACAGTTCCTTGGTCTTTGCAACTATTGCAGAGAATGGGTGTTTGATTACAGCACATACACAAGACCCCTGCTCACAGACCTCAGGGAAGCACAAAGGGAAGAAAAAAAGCTGGGGTGGACACGGGAAATGATGGATGCATTCAATGAATTAAAAGAAGTGATATCAACAGCACTGGTACTGGGTATCCCTGATTATAAGAAGGAGTTTTTTTATATTCTCACACTGTGTTGGGGTGGTAATGAAAGCAGTACTTACACAAAAAACAAGCATGGGCCACAAACCAATTGCATACTACAGCAGGCATTTAGACCCAGTTATGACAGGGCATTTTCCGTGCAAGCAACATTTGACTGCTGCGGCTTTCGCTGTAGAAAAAGCATTATCAATAACAATGGGATGTTCCACAGCGCTTTATGTGGAACACGCCCTCTTCGCGATCCTGTACAAGCCAAAAAAGTACACTGACAACACAGAGAGCAACAGGGTATGAAATAATCCTCTCACGACCAGAGCTAAAAATAGTGAGGTGCAAAAATGTCAACCCAGCACACTTCCTGGCAGAAGAAGTTGAAGAAGGGGAATATGTTCACGATTGTACTAAAGCAATCGAATACTATTCAGAAACACGCAAAGTAGAGGAAGATACACTTGAGGGGGGAGAAGTACTGTACATTGACGGGTTATCAACAATTGACCAAGGGGATGGGGTGACGAGAACAGGGGCAGTAGTGGTAAGACTAAGAGAGGACTGGACAGGGGAAGCAATAAAGTGTGTCAAACTGCCTCCCCAATATTCGGCCCAAGCAGCAGAACTAGTAGCCTTAATATTAGCTCTCAGGGAAAGTGAAGGAAAACGAGTAACTATCTATTCAGATTACATTACATTACATTACATTTGTTACATTACATTACATTTGTTATGCGCACTATTGACCCTCAGGCATAAAGGCGCGGACTACAGAAAAGGACAAAAAGAAAACCGACAGCGTAAGTCAACAAAAAAGGAGAGGTCCAGGAGGGCTTAAGGAGATTTTGTAAGATCCCCAGTCAGAAGACAGTACCGTAGGGAGTATCCGAGTTTTTAAAAAAATGTCAGGCAAATAAGAGGGTCTTCAATTCCTTCTTGAACGTGAGAAGAGAGGAGTGCCTCCACAAGCTTATGGGAAGATTATTCCAAAGCGAGGGGGCCTTCACATTAAAGGCTCCCTTTTAGATACGCTGGCATTATTTGAAGCCGGCATTTAAATACTATAACTAGCACTCTAAAATTAATCCGGGATTCAACAGGGAGCCAGTGCAAGGAGCGTCTAGCCTCGGTTACATGGCTGTGCCTGGGGAGTCTGAGTACTACTCTGACCGCCCAATTCTGGGCGACCTGAAGTCTATGCAATTCTCGTTGACTGATACACTGCAACAATAATCCAATTTAGCACACATTATTGCCCTGGCTATTGTCTCGGCGCTTTCTTGGGAAATCAAGGGCCTCAAATGAGCCAACAATTTAGTGTAATAAACTACCCCCGCCACCACAGACGAAACATGTGCCTTCATACTTAATGTCGGGTCCAGTATTACTGTTTTTGATAATGGGGAGATAATATCATTTCCCAAGTTAAATGCACTAGAGGCTTGATCTAAGTTGTTGAGCGCCTTAGAACTGCCTACAATCAACAGCTCTGTCTTGCTGCGGTTCTGACCTAGGAAATTGTAAAGCATCCACTTTTCAATCAGTGCAAATGCTCTATTAACCTCCTCCTCATCATTAGGGCCTATGCGCCTATGTAACATCAACGGTTCATTCTGGCTTAGCAAGATGGTTGAGAAGCGGGTTTAGACGGGCAGATGGCACACCAGTACAGCACGCTCTCCTCTTAGGGGAATTAATAGAGGTTGTAACATACCCAACAGAACTAGAATTAGTGAAATGCCAAGCACATACTAATGGGGAAGACCCAATATCAAAAGGAAATGAAGCAGCAGATTTCTATGCAAAGCATGCCTCATATTTTGGGGAATTATGGGACCTCCAAGAAAAACAAAAAGAGAGGGGAGGAGCAAGACAGATACTAATGAAAGAGGTTTATAGCCACCTACCACAGACACAGGTAATGGGACTGCAGGCAGCAGCCACAATGACGGAAAAGGAACTTTGGGTGAAAAGAGGGTGCTCAATGTCCCCCACAAAACAACACGGGTAAAGTAGTCATGCCCCTTGCATTGTTAAAAATAGCATTAACACAACTACACCTTCCTGCAAACAGAGAGAAAGAGGTCATTCCGGCACGCATTAAGCAATCATGGTTCTGCCCTGAATTAAATGCCCATGTTTCAAATTTGATCAGTAATTGCCTCACCTGCCAACAATTTACCACCGGCCACACGCTTAAGGTGATCAAAAGAGTAATACCCCGGCCCGAAGGCCTTTTCCTACACCTTCATATTGACTATGTCGATATGATAAACACATGGCAAGGCTACCGCTACATGATTGTGGTGGTATGCCCCTTTTCAAGGTGGATAGAGGCAGGCCCGTGCTCCCATGCTGACGCTTTAAGGGCAGCCAAGTTCCTGGCTAGCGAGGTGTTTCCAAGGTGGGGTGTCTGCGAGGTCCTACGGTCGGACAATGTACCCCACTTTGTCAATGAGTTGTTCCAGCACATCACCACATTACTAGGAATAAAGCACAAGTTCACTTGTGCATACCACCCACAGGCCAACAGCGTTTGTTAATGCTTTAACGGCCTCCTGAAGGAAACAATAGCAAAAACACAACAGAGAACTAAAAAGAACTGGCTCTATTTGCTGCCCCTGGCTCTATTTGAGCTGCGGAATAAACCCGGGTCGGACCACCACCTCACGCCCCATGAGGTGGTGTCAGTCGCCAAATACACCTCCCATTAGCCCCACCTACAAGGGCCATCCATGATTGTGAGGGGGCTGCTGAAATATTTGGACGTGAAATGCATGAATATGTTATTTCACTGGTTACTAGTGCCTCATTTATCTCTCAACAGATCCGACGGACACAGGGGAGGTCGGAGAACGATCTACAAGAAACCAGCCACCCCCAGGAACCAGCAAAAGCATTACCCATCAAGGAAGGAGATAGCGTCCTCTTACGCAATTATTGTAGAGAGTGGAATACCCCCAGATCCACAGGGCCGCACACTGTCGAAGCGGTCGCAGACAGAGCAGTGAAACTGAAGGGTAAAAGCATCTGGCATCATTCCCACGACGTCAAGCCCTACAAAGCACCAACCTCTCCTCAGCTCAGTAGCGAAAGGGCCAACGCTACAGCAACGACAGATACACAGGATAGCAACAGTGCCCTATTAGCAATAACATTAAATACAGACAGTCCTATGAACTCAAATGAACACGAACATGTACATCACACGATGACCAGACGCTCGCAAGCACTTGATCCCTTTAACTGAGTAAATAAACTGAATATCATTTATTAAACGATACAGAATTGCACAAGAACTATCCATCGGAAAATGTATGATGCATTGATGTAGATACGCCAATACAGCACGCACACACTCATTAGGAATACACTGTGTTAACACTGGCTTAGCATAGTCTCTTTTTCTCGCTCTGCGTCTATGTAAAATGCGTATGACTAAATGTTAAAAGTAGGTTGGAACAATTGATTCGGATGTTACCCCCCATTGAACACCCTGAAGCACTGTCTCACCAATATATTCATGCGATACAAAGGCCCACACACTCCCGACCAAGACCACCACATGTTTACTATATTGCTTTTATAGAGTACGTAGAACAAACGTACCCACAGCTTCACAACACCCCGCCCATACTTAGAAATAGATCAATACGAAAAATCTGCGAACAGTTATTTGCATGGGCATTGAATTACTATTTGATAAATCGGGCTTGCACACTCACAAATACTAACTTTTTATCACGATTTTCAGACGGGCAACTTTGCCAGCTCATCAAACAACTTCACAAAAGGTGGTAAGAAAGGTATAGATATACTTACTTATGGCTAGGCTAATAAAACTGGTTCTGACAACCGTGTGGCTCATGTTATCCACTGGACTGTTAGCTGCTGTCATTTGGCAGCTATACTCAGCACTGCTTGTATCTGCAACTCGCAATACCAACGTTCCCCCTATCCAAGCTGCAAGGAGCACAGTGTCAGGTGGTATGACATGCACGTACAGGAAGGTAAGGAGAGGTAAGTGTAGTGTTGGTACTGATGTTAATGGGGTTGACACATATCTCACTGATACAGCACACATCACAAACAACATGCGGTACAAGCACATGTCAAATATTGGTAGGGACACAACACGAGACAGCTGCTAGACCTGCTCATTTATCCCATATGCCATGAGCGCTTCCAGAACCTTCGTAGCTACAGAAGTATCAGCAACAACTGCACAATGCCTCCTATACCTCGCATTCTTCCAGACGCGAGGGAGATTCCAAGGGAAAACAGCAACCCTCCGGTGGAGATCAAAGGCAACATACCCATACGAGGATAGCTTCATTAAGACATTACCTATGTTTGACAACTACTGGCAACACACTCAAGCACTCCGGTATATAACTGATGCACCAGAGAAAGGAGAAACATAGGAAGTGACGCTAGACTATCTGCCATGCAAATGGAACGCCGGAGAAACAGGCGGAGAACTCGGTTGCTGGGAATGTCCTCAGATGTTGGTGTTTGGGAAAGTATATACAAAAGAAGGATGGGTGTATGGAGTGGTGGGAAGCAAGCCACTAACATTAACAAAGGCTGCAGTGAACAAGGTACAGGAAGAAAATGACAAATGTCTCAAAGAATGAGCAAAGAGTGCACATTTGCTGACATGGCTGGATAAGGAAGATGGACCACTAACAATCATCCCTCTTACAACATCAACTCTATGTTACCAGCACGACAGGGATATTGAAGTGGGGACAAACGAAGGATGCAGGAGGATAGAGAAGATGGGAAATATGGGATCAGGTACACCGGTACTGATGTACCATTTTTGGGCATGTGGGTCGAAAGCATATGATAAACTACCACCTAACTGGGGAGGGATTTGCTCCCTGGTGCATGTTAGCATACCCTCGCTAGTAGTGCCATAAAAACATGTCAAGGTGGACGACTTCCCGTAAATGGATGAATGCAATAAGCGAAGGAAAAGATCGCTATCACCTACCACACAACCTGGTCATGACATCACCAAAGATGCCACGTTACAGAGAGTAAAACAACAAGCAAACTACCTATGGGGCAAATCAGAAACTGCACTCGACCAAGTACCACCATCACACCGGCTGTTCAGCAGGACTGCCATGTTCTTCTCAGCAATAATACACCCAGGGTTCCAGACAAATGCAAATACAAAATGGCTCCATATAACATGATGGGAGCTAATGATGACAATAAACTCAACAGTCAACGGGTTCAACGCAATCAAAGAAGAGCTCCAAGCTATACGATTGTGGCCTTACAGAACATGTATGTCCGGGGCCTGCTCACAGCTATGGAAGGAGGAGTATGCGCAAAGATAGGGAGTTCCTGCTGCACGTTCATACCAGCAAACGTTGAGAATAACAGGACATTCTCAGAAGCAGTATCGCAGTTAGCAAAAATGCACGCTAAAATGGAGGAGGAATCAAAAGGCATGGAGAAAGACGGAAGCTTGTTCTCATATCTTTGGTCATGGGTGCCGTCCTGGCTAGCAGATGGCCTAAAAATACTAGCAGGAGGCCTGATCCTGGGGTTGGCCTCACTACTTGGGATAAAAGCGTGCATGGCAAAATCCAAGATGACTGCAGAAGGAATGAACGGGATGAAGCTACTTCTACCTGCAGAGGACGACCAACACACAGACCTAATACGTATGGAACGAGAGAGACTAAGACAACATCTAATGGAATCAGACATGTACCCACCATCAATGAAATTAGAAAATCCAAGAAATCCCAAGATTTATGTTGGAAAATGGATCTACTGCAAGCCTGGAAGGGGGATATGTGCACATGTATTGGTCGTTTGAAGATCATGTGAATCACTACGGACATCTAGCGGGAATAACAAAGGTATGGCGCCTGAGAGATGACAAGAGAAGCAATAATTATGTGGTCGATAAATCGTCCAGAAGGGGACTCAAAAGGGAAAATCCGAGAGTCCCTTCCCTCTAGATGGGACCCTCAACCGGAAGAAGCACCCCGACAATATAATCACAGACCATATGAAACTGCACCTGGTGCCACCGCTCCCAACATAAGCTCACATCACAAACGACATCCAGCTATCCATCCATACGATCCCGCGATGGCACGAGCCCTAGCCAATTCAAGCAACGTCAACCAAGACCGAGCTGGAGATGATTATATGGACCAAATCGATTGACGTTCCCGCAAGCCATGCTGCAAGTCGTTAGAGACTTCATGACGACATAGCTACGTTAGACGGGAAGCACACGTGCAGTCAGCACATTCGACACACACACAACAATCTACATGAAGAACATACACGTACAGTTCTATGAGCTAGATGCAGCGACACACATATTGTCTGCACGCTTGTTATTTTTCATATAGGCTCGCTACCGCACCGCAGAAACGCAAGATGCCAGAAGAGCTTGTGTACATGCTTGCAGATGGTATCCGCTATTAATCCTATGGATGGACAGGAGCACTCAAGGGACCTGACCACCCATTACATACTCTTAACCTATGAACAATTATTTTGAATGTCTAACCAGAATTGAAGTAGGCCTCAGACAAATCCAGCACACTCGAATCGTCTCACAGAGATCCCGACGCTGCAAGCTGCTGAGCGAGCATTATAGCCGTGGCAGGGTCTGCCACCGCCAAGGCCACGATGTTGCAAGTGACATTCCTCATTCACTGTGCCATGATGAGCCCAACTACAGAAGAGAATACCCCAAGCTAAAATACAAATCAAATCGAGGTAATTCGGCCTCACCAGCGGCCTCCTCACACGTGATCTAGCCCATCTGACATTATGCCAAGGCTGGGAAGATACAGTCGTCTCACATCTGGGACTGAACCTCGCAACATAATTGTAACAATCCATCTACAACATGCGCTGGGACTGGACTGCTCTCATGGCATTAGCAAAGACACCATTTTTACACACTGTCAGATAGTCACACATTGTTGATACACATTGTACGAGAAAAGGTGTCTTGCGGGATGGGAACAACGGTGGTCCCAGGCTTGGGGGCTCGCGGCCTGACCAATGAGAAAACGGGGGGACAGGGGCTGGTGGCCGGAATCTCCAGCCAATCATCAGGTTTCTAATGTAACATTTCTCAGGTAGCAATTTTTAGGGACGAACCAAGTACACCACCTGACACAGTGGCCACCAATAACCGTGCATCCTATATGTCCCTATACTGAACCTATCACTCTGTGAGCCAACCCTTAGGCCTTAGGTTTAGGGACGGATTTTGGTAAGTGACGCTAAATGAGACATCACAAAGATACAGAAAGGGCCTGGGAGCCCAAAATCGATGAGATGTGCCTGGACTGGATTTTGTTCCGTGTACGTTATCCCTGCTCGTTTGATATAATAAAATGTTAGTTACCCTTTGCTCTTTGTGTGGACCTCGACTTCTTTGGGACTTGGAAGGAGTTAGGGCCTTCCGTGAGCTGGAGGTCTGTGGATCCTAGGTACAGCTCTGCCAACCCCAGAATTTACCCTAACAACGTACTCTGCCTGTGCAGACTATTATCGTCACCGAATTTTAAGGGCTCCGAGCGACTGTTGTTTTTCCCCATGTTCCCACCCCCCTTCAGCGCTTTGAAACACTTGCCTGTGTATAGGCGCTTTATAAATAAACATTACCATTACCATACTGCAACCATCCAATAGGAAAGGCTCCCTTAGCTCCACCCCTGGTAGCCATCTACAGATGTTGGCAAGCGCATGTAAAGTGGCAGTATGAGCCAAACACGCTAAGACGAACTAGAGGTGTAGGCGGCAAGGTCGCATGTGAATCTATGAAATATACCAATACTGAAGAACAGGATTTACAGGTAAGCAACTTAATCCTTCTCCAGCATTGGACCTTTCATAGATTCACATGCTGTGAATAGATTACAAAGCAGTACCATATAACCAAACTGGGCGGCGGCAAGCTCCTTGTAGCAACACTTACCACAGGAGACACTGGGCCTCATTACAACTATGCTGGTATCCTGACGGTATACCATTACCGGCACTCACTCTGGCATCATTACCACCAGATTATGAGCGCCGGTAACGGCAGTAAATCCCCATTCCATGGAGTCCCATTGGACTCCATATTTTTTCCAGTTAGGGTGGCGGAATAGCTTATAGCTGGAGGTCATTCGAGCCACCCCATCAGCAAACTTGTATTTTGCTGGTGTGGAAACATGCCAGTATATGTCAATACCGGCACAGTATTTCCGCCCCAGAAAAGTTGTAATGAGGCCCACTGACCTTATACTAACAGGTTATGTAGAACCATCTGGCTGACTCTGGACTCTGCTGCAAAATCCATGCCGACACAGTAAAAACCTGTAAAAGGGTGGACGGAACTCCAGGTTGCTGCCCTGAAGATGTCTAGCAAGGGGGCCCCTGAAAGGATTGCCGTAATGGCAGCGACCATTCTATGGAATGTGCCCTAGGCTTTCCTGGGAGAGACCTGCCCGCTTGTTGATGACAGAAAGAAATGTAGGATGAAATCCACCTGGCAATGGAACTCTTGGAAAGTGCCTTCCCTACACCAGAGGGTCCAAATGCCACAAAGAGTTGAGAGTTCTTTCCGAACGACTTTGTGCGAGCAACATAGTACTTTTAAGCACCTATGACAACCAGGGAATGTAATGATCGCACTGCCGGAGATCCCATAGATGGTGGGGATCCGAAGAAAACAGGTAACACCACTGGTTCATTGAGGTGGAATGCTGAAGGGACCTTGGACACAAAGGATGGATTAGTGCGTAGGACCACCTTGGACTTGTGGAAGGTAAGGTATGATGCCTTGCAAGAGAAAGCTTGGATTTCGCCAACTCTTCATGGTGAAGTAATGGCAACCAGGAAGATGGGTTTCCCTGAGAGAAACTTGAATGAAGCTTAATGTTGTGGCTCAACCGGAGGACGCATGAGCCTTGACAGAACCACATTCAGTTCCCACGCCGGTGCCAGGTGCTTGGTAGGGGGAACGAATGAAAGAGACATCTAAGGAACGCCTTGACAAGCCAACTACACCAAAGAAAAGACATGGAAGAAGAACGGGTGTACCGAGACACCGCTGCGAGATGCACCTTTATGGATGAATGTGCCAACCCTGCTTGTGCCAGGGACAGGTAAGGCAAGATGTCCTTTGGTTGAACAGTAAAATGGTCCACCCCCTGTGGTGCAAACCACATAGCAAAACGTTTCCATTTGGTCTTGTAGCAGTCAAGGGTAGTCTGGAGCTTGGACTTGCGCCAGAATGTCTCTGCAGTCCTAAGGAAATGGGATGGATTCAAATTCTAGGAGCACAGGAGCCAGTTCGTCTGGTTGAGCGAAGCTGGGCTGTAGTGGAGGACCTCACTCCTGTCTCGTGTTAGCAGATCCTGTAAAGGAGGATGTATCATTGGAGGGGAAGACACTAGGGACCGGAGGTCGGAGTACCAGAACTGTCTTGGCCATGCAGGGGACACTAAGATCAGTCTGCACCAATGCTGTCTGAACATGGCTAGCACTTGTGCCACTAAATGTATGAGGGGGAACATGTATAGGAAATCCCCCCCAACAGGGGAGTGAGAAGGGATCCCCCCGGCTCTCCGGATGCAGGAACTTGCTGGCAAAATTCACGCACCTCTTGTTCTGGAACGTAGCAAAAAGGTAGAGCAATGATATATGGAGAAGCTGAGACTCCTGCAGTTCTCACTAGTGACAGTAGCTGAGTTACCTGCTAAGGGAATCCGCCATGGTGTTCTGAACACCTGGGAGGTGCAACGGAATGAGAAATATTTGGTGTTTCAGTGCCCAGTGCCACAGGGCTTGTGCCTCTGTAGAGAGAGAAATGGATCTGGTTCCTCCCTGTTTGCCGACATAAAACATTGTGGTGGTGTTGTCCTTAAATATCTGCAGCACCTGCCTGAGAGAGGAGCAACTTGAGTGCCCAATAAAACAGCTCAGAGTTCCAGAAGGTTGATATGGCATTTTTTACCTCTTCTCTCCATAACGCCCTGGTATGGTTTCCTGTATGCGCACCCCAACCCTCTACAGAGGCATCTGTCGAGACATTGACTCTGTGAGGGCGTAGACAAAATGGAGTGCCTTGTATCAGGTGACAGCGGGACTGACCACCATTCCAGTGGCTTTTTGAAGAGCTGTGTAAGTGAATTTGTGTCCTCCCAGGAACCTGACACCTGTCACTAGCGTGCATCTGGAAACTCTTGCAGCGGACACATGCAAAGCCTGTAGTGCTGGAGTATGGGGATGCAAGATGACATCATCCCCAGTAGGGACTTCAGGAGGCGGACTGATGCAGCTGTTAAGTGGGAGAGCTCTTGTACCTTGCAGAGAAGGGCTTACACCCTCTCCTCTGACGGTGTTGCCCTGCAAGATCGTGTGTCTAGGCGTACATCCAAGTAGAGAGCCTGCTGCGATGGGGTCAGACAGGATTTTGGACAGGTCACAAAGAACCAGGGAGACTGCAGGTATTGAATGTTGAGAGTGTTATGCTTGGCTGCCATGTCGCACCAGCCAGCCATCCAGATAGGGATAGACTTGTGCACCCACACTGCACAGATGGGCCACTACAGGAGCCAGGCCCTTGGTGAGAAGACAAGGGTAGGGCCTTGAATTGGTAGTGGCAACCTGCGACTTCAAAGCATACATAGTGGCGGTGCTTCCGATGGATTGGAATTTGGAAATAAGTGTCCTCTAGGTCTAAAGACGCCAAAAATCCTGTTCTTGTAACTGTGTCAGTACATGCTGCAGCGTTACCATCTTGAAAGTTTGGGCTTTCATTCGGAGGTCCAGTATGAGCCTCCAACCCCCTGACTTTTTCCTTACCAACACATACCTTGAGTAGACTTCTTATCCTTGTTGGCTTTATGGCACCTTCTCGATGGCACCTTTGGATAGCAGCGCTTGGATCTCCTGTTGTAGCAGCTGTATCTATTTCTCCGCCTTTTGCCGCCGAGGGATGGTTGGAGGCCATTTGAACTCAAGCGTGTGGCCCTGCTGCAGAAGGGTTACCACCCACTTGTCAGTGGTGATGTTGTGCCACCCGTGGACGAACTGAGACAGCCCCCGTCCCCACCGGGGTGCGAAAGTGGGATGGCTAGACCTGAGGCGGGTCAGGCTTTTTTCACTGGTGGGCCCTTGGTGTGTGAAAGCCTTGTCGGATACTGCTGTAAGCTGGTGACTTGTGCCTATAAGCGTCTGACGTTGCATAGGAAGGAGACTTGTAAGAGGATGATGTGGACTGGTAGGAAGATCGATACTCCTGTGTAGTTCTTGCTATACAAGATTTTCTAGAACAAAAGGACCTATGCCTTTGCCGCAATATGCCCAAGGAGCTTGCAGTGTCCGTATCTCTCCAGGACTGAAATTTCTGCACTTGCTCCCAGTGGCTGCAGGGATTAAGTTCAAAACCCTCTACATTTGTAACGCTCACCTGGTTCCCACGGGGACGCTGGTCTAGTCTGGATTGCTGTGGCCTCTTCTAGCGTGATGCGCAGGACCCGGAACACCGATTGGACAGGACCTCAAATCGTGCTTGCCTGTCCCGTAGGAATATCCTTCTGCAGATGAGAAAGGGGATTAACAGTCTGCAGAATAGTGTGCTAGCTCCCCCCTTTCCCCCTTCGTTCCTCTCTAACTTCCTCCAAACCCCGGTTTAAGCTCACCTTATGGTTTGGAAGGATGAACTCTCCATCCTGCTTCTGGTGCAGGGGCGCGCGTTCGTCCAGTTACTTCACTGGTTTTCAGAATGGCGCTGGCAAAATCCACTTGACTTTCCCTTTATGTTGTCTTTCTAACCTGTGATCTGTCCTTTATTTCAGGTGCAGAATGAAGGCGATGCGTCGAGGGGTTAAACTGCCGAGGTGAGTAGTGATGAGGGCGATCCCTCTAAATGTCCTTATCATTCCCCAGAAATGTCTCTTGTCCTTTTCCCATAGGGGCCAGGGGTACGGTACCTGCCAACGGGGCGGCGCCGACCCGAAATGTGGAAGAAAAGCCGGTAAGTATTATGGATGTTAATCAGGCTTTCCTTCTGTGTTCCTTCTGCTCACCTTTTGTTTCTTCCTCTCTCCCCTAGGTGCAGAGATGTGGCGTCCGATGCTGACAGCCTTGATGGAGCCGGGAGATGTCTCGAGGACAGGTGAGTGAAGCGTGGCGCTGCAGCGAGCAACGCGATGCTTTTAAATGGAAGTCTTTCTTCAGGGATGCTGGCGAGAAGATTCCGGATGCAGGTAAGAAGTTTGAAATAGTCCTTGGTTTTCACCTTTCTCTTCTCTTCCTTCCTTGCAGGTCTTCCAGGTTCGAGGCGGGCGTGGCTGGAGTCCAGGAGCAGGAGCAGACACGGTGAGCGTTAAGCTGCAGGAAGCAGAACAACGCGAAGCATGAGCTGCTGTCTGGGCGTGGCTTAAATAGCCTCCAAAGAAGTCCCAGGTATGTATCCTTCCCCAACTAGGTATGTATCCTTCCCTGGCCACGCCCGAGTGAAAAAATAGTCCCTATGAAAAAATAGTCCCTTTCAGGTCTCAGGGAGGCCTGAAGCGTGCAGCATGGTCTGCATCAGGTAAGTGCACAAAACACCTCCCTTTATGAGCCTGGCGCCTATGGCGCCAGGACTGATGTCCAACATGAGTCTGGCGCCAAAGGCGCCAGGACTGAGTCCAAAGAGCGCCTATAAGGGGCTGCTGGGCTTTTACCCGAGGGCATGATGCCTGCTGCCGGGGGTGCTGGGCCTGGCCTGGTGCTCCGGGGGTAGGCATCATGACAACATTGTCCACAAGGCCTTCTGGGGCCTCAATACCTTCAACTCTCTCTTCCTAAATATCTTCCTTCTCAAGCTCTTCGCTCATCCCCCTCCAACTCCCTCGTGGTCAGTCACTTCTCCAAGCAACGAGTTGGTGGTAGATCTCTTTCTCCGGCTGGGCCCCCCTCTGGAACAGCCTCCCTGAAACTTGAGGAGAACCATCTCCGTTTCCGGAAGCACCTCAAAACCTTCCTCTTTGCTTCTGCTTTCTCTCCACCTCTCCCCTGCTGAAATCATGGCTGAAACTGCACTGCTTACCTGGTCACCCTCTGATCTAGGGCCCAGGTCCCATACCCCGCTAGTTGCACACCTGCCCTGCCTCCCTGGTTACCCCCGCACTTGGGGACTGTTTTCTGTATCCCTACAGTCCCCTATCAGCACCTGACACCTGATGTCTGCACTTACCCTTGCACTTGCCAACAGCTGGCTGCACTTTTTACTTATTGCTTTTATTTATTCTTTTTGTTTTTTACTGTCGATCCCATGTACTGCCCTGTCCCCTCCCCATCCCCCCGCCCTTCTCCCCTTCCTCCTTTCCCCTGCACCTGCGTGATCTCAATGACACCTGGCCTAGTAAGATCGTTGTCTCTGTCTTCCCTCTGTCCCCCTCCCTTGCCTCGTTGCGCCTTGAAACACTTGTGTATAGGCACGTTATAAATGCCATATCATATCTGTGTTAACGGCCTGTAATGTTTCACCAATCTTCTTGCAAAAGAGATCACTGTAATTGAACAGCATGCCAACCACCTTTGCCTGCACCTCAGGACTGGAGTTTGTGTGTCTGCGAAGTACTGTGCCATTCCCCAGCTGGCAGAATCCGGTGTTTACAATGTTCACAGAAACAGATATCGCATGATCAGATGCTGCCTGCCCTTCCCGAAGAAGGGTGAAGGCCTCCTGATTTTTGTCATCTGGGAGGAACTCTAGGGTGGGGCCCATCCTGAACCAGTGCCATAACCATACTATACTGGTGCCATACCCACCGTGTCATTGTAATGCGCTTGTTTCTCCACCCTGCAGAATACGATACCATACCTGACTTGACCATGTAATGTAACTGTCCCCTTTCTGCAGAATATGTCATTGTATCGTTTTATCTCCTGTAATGTATTTATGTATGTAACTGTAACCTTCTAAGATTCTTATTTATGTATGTAACTGTAACCTCTAAGCTTCGTGTAATGCGCCCAGATACCTTAGGGTGTGGTGCGCTATATAAATAAATAAAATTTTAAAAAAACAAGAGCGCCCGGTCTTATCTGGAGAGAATAGCCATGGCATTGGCCGTCTTGATGGTTGTGGTGACTGTCTCAATCACCCTCTTCCCAAATGCGTCAATGTTTCCTTTCTTAGTCTAGGGGGAATGAACAACAAGAAGAGGGGTTGTTGAAACGTTTGTGAGCCGCTGCTGATTACAACAGAGTCTGGAGTAGGTTGCGACCTAAGCCATGTAGGGGCCGAGTCCGGCACCTTATATTTCTTGTTGAATCTCTCCTTCTTGGGAGGAGCAGAGGAAGGGTTGGTCATATTTATTAAGGTGTATTCCTAGACGACGTCCAGCAAGGGTATGACTACAAGCGACTATCAGTGTTGTTCCTGCCGCTGGTACAGCAAGCTGCCCTTTTTCTGTTCATCTGGTGCTTAGCCGAACATCTCGTAGGGGGACCTCATCTGGTTTGCCGTCTGCATGTAGGATGTCATTTAATTCATCTGTGCCCATATTCATCGTGTGTATGGATACATCGTCATCTTGGTTGTCTGGGACATCATCATCATCTGACTCTGTGTCAGTGAGTTGTGCTGGCAATGGTGGGTGGTGTTTGCTCATAGGATGGGGGGGCAGGTAGGCCACTTCCATCAGGTTGAGGTATAGCAGGTTTGGGCAATCTGTACTGCAGCTCTGACACTAGTGATTTCAGACTGTCTAGATTATCCAAGGAGATGTCCATAGGGGTTTATAGACATAATTTCGAATACAAAAATCTCGAAAGTCAAAAAGTCGAAAAAAAAAGTCGAAAAAAAAATTTCTAATATTTTTTTAATTACTTTTTTTTTCGAAATGGGGGGGTTCCCCCCAACCCTCCTTTTTTATTTATTTTTTACCTATTTTTTTTATATAAACTAGAGGCAAAAAAAAAATATCGAAAAAAAAAAATATTCGACTTTTTTTTTCGACATTTTTGATTCGACTTTTTTGTCTTTCGAAATTTTTCATTCGAAATTATGACTGGACACCGTCCATAGGCGGTGCAAGGAGTGCAGGGGGGGGCTCCCCCGGTGATTTAGGTAGAGGAGCCTGAGTAGGAACTGCACTAGGTAGAGGAGCCTGAGCAAGAGCTATGGGGTGTTCCTCCACAGCCGCTTCATCATGGCCAGAAAAGATTGCCATTGGATCTTCTAGATCTGCACTGGGCCGGTGGATATCTTGCGGCAGAGCCGTTGTCAAACATTGTTTCTCTAGGGTGATCCCAAGTGCCAGTGGAAGAGGGCGAGCAGGTCGTGGCAGCACAGCCAAAGCGTATTTCTGGGACAATTGAGTAGTAGTGCCAGATTTAATTGAGCTTGTCGACGGGGTTGTCAACGAGGTCAATGATGGCCTAGCAATGGATTGTCTTTGAATGGTCATTGACGGGATCAATTTTGCAGTTCTCAACAGTGTCATGACTTTTACTGTGGTTGCCATAGTTCTTGTCGTAGCCATTGAGGGCGTTGCAGTCAACGACTTTGTGTGTGTCAATGGGGACATTGACTGGTCTTTAGTTTTCAAAGACAACTTTGACACGGTCATCTATGGACAATATGCCGTTTTCTGTGAGGAAGACCGAGATGTAGGTGTCATATGTGCAATCTAGACCTCTTACTAGATATGGTACAATGCGTTTTTCTGCCTTTTGCTTGAGTGAGGCTTGACTACGGACCAAAGCCGAGTCAGAGACCTTGCCGGCATCATCGAGCCATGCTACTAACATTTGGTGGTGGTCTCGATTGTTTTGTTCAAGAACGTTTGCACCCGACGCATGTCATACAGGAGAGTGACATCTGCCAAACAGTAAAGGCACTTGTCTTGGAGATCCTCCACGCAGACATTCTTCAGCCCACAGCAGGCGCAGACCTTGAAGAGACTATTCCATTTTGGTTCAGCCATGATGTAGGCCTCAACGGCAGAGAAGAGTCGGGGATGAGAATCTGCTCACGGAAACAGAGGGTGACCAACCGGAGAAAAAAACTTAGGTGTCGCCGGAGCACAGGATCCTCGAACTGTCATTGGAATGGAAAGCTTTGACAAATACTATGAAAAACTATTGAAGAGAGATTTTTATGAGCAGTCCCAACACGAAACGTGTGGTAAAAAATCTGAAGATGGCAACCAGGGGTGGAGCTAAGGGAGCCTTTCCTATAGAATGGGGTCCGTTTGACCTAAAGTGACTATAATAGAGCACTAAAGTGAGTGAATTTTTCAGTTTAAAAATACTCTGTTACCAATGATCCCCACCCTGATGATGGGGAATATTCACAGCATGTGAATCTATGAAAGATCAAATGCTGGAGAAAGGCGGGTCCTTTGTTATGGCATATTCTATGGAGCTGTTGAGCATAATATTTTTCTTCTCGACCTGGATCATTATAAGTTTGGCAAAATTGCCTGTGTTAATATTAATACTGCAAATCTGAATTACAGTTACCACATACGTTAATGGTGATTTGCCACCTCATTTAGAGGTTTGGTTAGTTCCTATTAAAAATAGCTAATAGTTTGAGGGATTCAGCAGGCCTCAGAAGGCTGTAGCAGAGGGATACTGTAGGCAACATCTTACCCTCCAAAGTGCTCCAAAAAGCTCACCATTGCCACAAACAGCTACTCTCAGGAGCCGCTCACAATCTGCACTCACATTAACACCCATGCCTGCTTCCAATGTCAATGCGTTCTGGGGCTCTAAGGCAACTGCTCCCCCTACAGGCCACAGATAAGCACACCACGCCATGTCCAGTGCACACCATGGCTAGTCCACCCAGACCACTGACTGTGCAATAGCCCTGCTGCTGATCACTTTTGCAATGAGTCATGGCCATGTTACTTAGTTATGCACACGTTCAAACGTTTTCAAGCTGCTTCAGAGACTTCCAATTTTACCTCCTGAATGCTTGTTCTTTAGGTTCCTTTCCACCTACTATACTACTTGGCAGTCCAGCACATTCCTGGACAGTTGTGTTGAGGTGTTACTGGATTTTTGCTTTAGCTGCCTCTAGCTCCCTTTAGACTGTATCAGTTTACATTAAATGCTTCTTCTGTGACTGTGAAGTTGGGTTTTCAGCCTTATGTTTGAGCTGTGTAGCCAAATATTTCTACATACATAATGCTGTTGTGGACGATATGTGGGAAAATGCTGAAGGGTGTTTGTTGAAGACTGGCCACTGTTTTGAAAGCCTTCATCAGGTAGCTGTTTTAGGGAGGAAGTGGGATGAAGATGTAATGCTGATTATTATTCGTAATGTTCATTAGATTTAGTCCTACACTTTCTTGCAGGCCTGAAATGTCTCTCTTATCTCTTTTATTGTTTGTGTCCTCGGTCATATTGGTACGGCTGGAGTATAGCAAATAGGGTTTCAAAATGAGATATGAGTTATGAAATACATTCAGAGAAAAAGTAGGGTCTTAAAAAATGACTATTACAGTTGGCTGTTTCATGGAACGGTGTCTACCCTCCTAAAGTATGGCCTGTGGCGAGGAATAGTAGAACTCGGAGTAATGAAGATTACCTGTAAACTATCAGAGAAATCAACCTGTAGCGGGAAACTGTGTCAAAGGCCTAAACTACATCAGGCATTTAATTTCAGCAGGGTCTCATTGTCCAAAATGATGGAATGAAATTTGCTTGGCCCCATAGAAAATGGTGACTTTTCCCATTGTGTTAGTGCATGCCCATACTGTATGGCAGGGATGAAAAAATGACTTGATCCTGGTAATATACTTTCTACTGGATGTTCCTCCCACGGATTCCACATCTTTGATATCATTGATATCCTGCTTGCAGTTCTGACACTTTTTCGACAGCAGAGGACACTGTGCATCGTTGGGTCGATGTCCCTCGGCAGCTCCATCCTAGAGCTTGGATATGACATTGATGTTGATATAAATAGCACGCACTGTGCCTGTTGCCTCAGTTCTAGCTTTTCCCTCTTTCACACAGCCAACTTAAGGATATGTAACCCACATGGGCCTTGAAAGAAAGGAAAGTAAATTAAAACATTTACCCAGTCAGATGGGTAGGGTGGGAGGGTGATGAGAAATCTGTGGGAGGAACATCCAGTAGAAAGAACATTACCAGGGCAAAAGTAATTTGTTCTTATAATCGATTGTGTCCTCCCACGGATTCCTCATCTTTGATAGACTCACATAGAAGGTAGATAGAAGGAGATGGCACCTTGGATTTTGTTACAGTATCCAGACAGTAATGTTTTGAGAAGGTGTGTATCGAGGACCAAGTTGAAGCATTACAAATGTCCTGCACTGGTACACCTCTTTGCAGAGCCGAAGTGGATGCCACTCCTCTGGTGGAATGTGCCCTTAGGTTTTCAGGGACATCTCTCACAGCTAAAGAATAACATTCTGAAATACACATCCAGCGTAACAAGGCTTCTTTGGTTATGGCCTGTCCTATTCTGTGTCCAGTGTAACCAACAAAGAGTTGAGCGTGTTGCCTGACATTTGCCAATCTGGCAATATAAAAATGTAGAGCCCTTCTCGGGTCAAGTCTGTGCAAGCTCTCTCCCTCCTTAAAAGGATGAAGAGGTGGATACATTTCTGGCAAGGTACTCTTTTGTGTCAGATGAAATTCAGGCACCACCTTGGGAAGGATGGAGGGTCGAACCCTCAAAACTACCTTCTCCTTGGAAAATGTAGTGAAAGGAGGTTTACGTAATAGAGCCTGTAGCTTACTCAATCTGCGAGCAGAAGTGATGGCCACTAGGAAGATTGGCTTGGAGGTTAGTAACCTGAGTGGACAGGAATGGAGAGGTTCCAATGGAGCTCCCATCAAAAATGTTAATACCAAACTCAGATGCAAAACATGGACTATGAAAGGGACCGGTGGGAATATATTAGTCAGTACCCTTGAGGAACTGTATGACAATGGGTATTTTAAAAGAAGAGCCTTGTTCTGCGTGCGTTTGAAGATGGATAACGCTGCCAGGTAGCCTTTAGCTGTAGACACCTGCAGCTCCTGGTGGGCCAGGTGCAGCAAAAAAGAAAGCACTGCAGGTGTATCACAAGTGATAGGATCAATATCTTTAGCTTTACACCAGCTGCAAAATGTATTCCACCGGCAGCAGTATAGTGCTTTTGTTGCTGGTCTTCTGGCCGAAAGCAACATCACGTCTTCCATGAAGTCCCAATATTTGTATCTCAACCTCTCAGAAACCAGGCATGAAGATTCAGAGTTCTGGTTTTTGGGTGAAGAAGATGACCTCCCTCTTGTGAGAGTAGGTCCGCTATCTGGGGAAGAAAGGAGACGGCAGATGGACATGTCCAGAAGTTCCTTTTACCACATCCTCCTGGCCCAATCCGGAGCAATCAGGATCATGGACTTTCTGAACTTCCTCAACCTCCTGCTGACATGAGGAACAGTGGGACTGGTGGGAACACGTACAAGAGTGGAAATTCCGCATCCACTATGGACGCGTCCCCTAGAGCTGGACTTGAACATATCCACTTCATGGGTTCCCCAAATGGCAAACATCTCTAAAAGGACTTCCTGAGTTTAGTCCCACTCGTGGGAGACTGTGCTCTGCCTGCTCACAGTGTCCACCACTGTTTTCTCTTCTGCGGGTAGGTGAACTGCTGATAGAGGGATTCCATTTTGCAGTGCCCAAAACCAGATCTGCATTGCCTCCCTACACAGTGGTAGTGACCCTACACCTCCTCGCCTGTTGAGGTAATGCATGGCCACTGTGTTGTCCATCATTATCAGGACATTCTTACCCGGTATGGATGACAAAAAGACTATCAGCGCCAGTCTGATTGCCCTCGGTTTGCTGATCTTAAGATCAGTCATGTGAGCTCACCATCCCGGGGGAAGAATCTGTGACTACTTTTATCTCCAGCTAGTGTTGCCAAAAGGGTTCTCCTATCATCATATTCAGTTTGCAGGCCCACCACAGGAGATCCTGTGCGACCTTGCTCAGGACCTGAAGAAGGTCCATCATCTTGCCTGAGAATTGTGACCATTGGTATCTGAGAGCCCACTGGAGGAACCTCATCCATAGACGAGCCTCTGGCACCAGGAAAATTCAGGATATCATGAGGCCCAGCAACCCTAGAAAGACGAAAGCCGGTAGATGTTGGGTGCTCTGAAATGTTGACACCAGCTGCAAGATATGTTGACCCCCTAACTCAGGAGGCAAAGCCCTCGCTTAGGAAGAGTCCAGGACAGCTTCAATGAATTGAAGGTGTCATGTGGGACTTCTTGAAGTTGAGGGAGAAGCTCAGTTTGTGGAGAAAGTGGCAGATGCTCTTTAGATGTTCCAGAGCCTGCTCAGGAGAACAAGCTCTGATCAGCCATTCGTCTGGGTAGGGAAATATGTGAATCCCTCCTTAGACTCGCTGCCACCACCACCATCAACTTGTTGAAAACCTGTGGGGCGGAGGTCAGCCCAAAAGACAGTACTCAAAACTGAAAGTGAGAAGTGCCAAAAGCGAACCTCAGGTACTTTCTGTGTTTGGGATGTATAGGCACATGAAAGTAAGCATCCTGAAGATCGAGTGACACCATCCAATCCTGGAGCGGAACGTCCTGGAGGATCCGTGAAAGAGAGACCATCTTGAATCTGTCCTTATTGAGGAACTTGTTCAAGAGTCTCAGGTCCAAGATGGGTCGCAGTCCTCCATCTATCTTAATAACCAGAAAATAAATGGAGCACCAACCGTGGCACTACTCCGCCACATGTACCCTTTCCATGGCACCTTTCTCCAGCGAGTAGAGAATCTCTTGCAGAAGGAGCGGATCTGGTTCCTGAAGAGATTGCTTGCTCGGGGGACAATCTGGGGGCCTTTTAAAAAATGGGAGACAGTACCCTTGAGCTACTGTCTGCAGCCCCCATCCGAAGTAATATATTGCCATTATTTCAGATGCTGAGTTAACCTGCCTTCCACCGGGGTCCTGTGAGCAAAGTGCTCAGAGTGGTTTTTGGGCTGCGGCTGCTGTGGCAGAGGGTAATTAGGAGGTGACTGGCTGAGCTGTTCTTCCTCCACGGCCTATAGCGCCACGTGGAAATCTCCTTTGACCTCTTTGGGCAGACTGGCCTCTGCCTCTCTGTCTGAACGAGGTGCAGCAGTAAAAACAATGCCCTCTTCAACCCTGGGAAGGTGGATGTTGCTGTTGAGGTTGATGGATGGCTGCACCTAAGGATTTTGCACCCGCCTTAGAAGCTTGCAGCTTCTCTTAGCACTCGTCAGCCTTTGCCCCAAAAAGATTTGACCCACCGAAGAGAATGTCCAAATGTTTTGACTGGACAAGTCCATATTTGCGCAGCCATGCTTACCGTCTTATGCTTTGCCCCCATAGAGCGACCAACACAGTCAGACGCATCCAAGCCCAATCGGAGAGACTGACATGCAGCCTCCTTAACATCACTGATGTTGATAAAGCCATCCCTCATTTCCTCTTTAAGCCACACAGGAGACTGCATCCCACAAAGTCAATGTGTATTTGGCTAATACACAAATGCCTCTAAACGCAATGTTCCCAGTAGAGAACACCCTTTTCCCTGGCAGGTCACATTTTTTGTCATCCTTATCAGGTAGGCCGGATGTATAAGAAGCTGCTGTACCACCACGCTCTCAGGGGTAGGGTGCCTGGAGAACAAATCAGGATCAACCGCTGAAGGTTATTTTCTTACTAACTCCTTGTTGACAGCAGGAGTGGTATCAGGCTTCTGCCAATTTTCCAATATAGTATTTCTAAGTGCCGAATGAAAAGACAGTACACGCTCCTTGGGAGGACTTTTGTCCAGAATATCTGTTAGATCGTCCTGAACTATATCCTTTGCAGGACGTCCCCACCCAAAATACTCTGTGACCTTGTTCAACACTGTTCTGTACACTGAACTTGGATGAACCGCTGAGCTTGGAGAAGCACATTCCACTTCTGGAAAAGTGGCTAAGCCACTGGCTTCCTTAAGGCAAGTAGCCAAGTCGTCTATTTGAGATTCCTTCATCCTCTTCTTTCTACTCAAAAATCGATCCAAAGAACTTAAAGAAATCCTTCTTCGATAATGATTTAAACCTGAAGCTGGATCGGAGGAGGATGTTGATGGCTTTGACGTCAAAGAGCTCGTCAATGAAGATGTGGAAGCCTTTGGCTTCGATGTTTCCCTGCGGTCGACACTGCCACTCGAGTAGACATCTCAGAACGCCTTTGACCTGGGGTCTTGGGTGCGCAAGTTGGAGACTTGGTTAACTCCCTGTCGGCTTTAGAAGGTGCCGTGGGATCGTTAGCCTTCTTTGGTTCTTTCAAGGGATCAGGAGGGGCCGCCTTCGATAAAACGTCCACCATCTTCTGACAGAACTCTTCTCAATCTGCTGCTGAGGCAGACTTGTCTGGGAAACGTATCCGGGAAACATACCTTTCTGTCAGGTGAGGAGTTGGATGACGAAGAATGATGATGTCTCTTCTCAGATTGTCTTTGAGAAGACGCAGATGAAGAGTGACGCAAATCGCTCCTTGACCTCAGCCGCTTAGAATATTTGGAGCGTTTCATAGGCTTTTGAGGTGACTTATCACTTAAACTCTTATCTTCATAGGATTTCCTAGTCGAGGGAGTAGAGGAGGGGGATTTCGATAGACTGACCTACAGCAAGAATAGACTTCCTCTCCTTCAAGGCCTTGCTAGTTATGAACTGACTAAAACCATAGTTGGTGACTGTGTGCTCTTAGATGGATCTATGTGATTACTGCGCCCGTTTTACTGCACTGGCTGAAAATGCCATCTTTTTTTTACCCCTTTTTCACAGCATATATATGCAGGGAGACCCCCACAATCCCTGCAACATTAATTATTGACTGTAACCTATCCCCCACAAATATATGCTGAGAAATGGGGGTCTGAATTTATTTTTGCCATTTTCGCCCCCGGCGCAGTAAACACTTGCGCAGTAATTCAGACACCAGAGGCATATACTGCGCAGATCTTTGATCGACATCTTCGATTCACAGTCCGCACACCTCTTGAAACATGTCTACAGAGTAGACATGCTCAAAGAAAACGTACCACAAGTCACATCCGAGCACGGGGATGGAAGCTGCAGAGGGACATCGAGCCGACGACACAAGGTGCTCTCTGCTGTTGAAAAAGTTTCCAAACGCCAAGGAGGATATCAATGACATCAAAGATGAGGAATCTGTGGGAGGACACAATCCACTAGAAAGGGAGATTCCTTTTGGGTGTTCTCTAGGCTTATGGTAATTTGTTGTATAATAAATAAAATGAGAAGTCAACACAGTCTACATTACACAAAGATTTCACAGGGAAAATCCCTTCCTCTGCTGTGCTTTTTGATAGCTGGCTTGGTCTTTACAATTGAAAACGCCAAAAAATGTTTCTCATGCAGTAATTTCCCAATCCTTTAATCGACAGGGATGAGACCCAAAGCATCCCATGCTTATATCAAGTCGTTTTTATTCTTCTGCCACAGAAATACCTTGGAGAGGTAAAATTATCATTTATGAACCACAATACATGATGCTGGAACACTGAAATACTACACAATAGTACAGAGCACAGCAGGACATACACACAATTTACAATGCTCATATATAGAAATTAGGTCATTGCACTTACAACTGTAAACATGTTTTTTTAGACGTTCCTTAATGTTTTATAGAGAAACCATTCCTTTCTTTCACAACCCTTTAAAAATAAAATAACAACAAAATAATCATGAAAGCCATATGAACATAATAAACATTTTTCTCATTTACATACACAACATGTAATGAACTTTACAAGACTGCAAAGTTTCCAAACTGAAGATATTTTCTTTAAATTCAGCAGTCTAGACTAATCAGCCACAAACATATTTTTTTTCTCAAATAGATACATGAAAAGCAGGAGTTGGCAGATGAACTGGTAGATGAGATGAAAACCCCAATACCAGTCTTTTTTTAAAATGTTTTTAAAATTTTTATTATATATGAGATTTATATTCTGTACACATACAGTATTTACAGCACACTTTGGGGACACGTTTGAAAGGGCAACAACCATAAAAATGCTGGCAATGTCCCCCTCCCCTACCTCCCCATTGCTTTCTAAGGAAAAGGGATAATCACAGACAACATTCGGTTGCACCATGCATACTCCTCCATCTGAACCTTTCATTTAAGTGGATATACATGTCATGTACTCTTGTGAGCAGATGATGAATTTTCATTGTTTGCAGGCATGAAATGGCATCTTTAAGGGTGGGGTGGCGGCCAGGACGATGAGGGCGTTGGGCGGGGGCATGCTTGGACTTGTAAGTATGGAACACCCTAGCTCCCACATGCCCAGGCCGTTTGCTTTGAAATGACCATGACTGGCATCTACCTAATCTGCACATAGCTGGAAAGTATCGTGGCTGTTTATTAGCACAACACAGAGTTTCAGGCAAATTACATTCAAATGTTATTCATTTATGTAAACATATTCTTCCTCTTAAAATGAAATCCTTATTTTTAAAACTGAATTGCAGGACAGTATATACAATTGAGAGAATGGGTCTCATTACGACTTTGGCGGTAGCCATGCCCTTAATAAGGGCATGGCTGCCACCAAAACCGGGGCCGGGTTCCCTGAATGGGGTTTTACCAGGCGTCCTTACCGGGTCCCGCGATGGAACTTCGTAATGAGGCGGAATGGGTTTAACGGGTCCGCCTCCATTAGCGGCACCCGTTAACCCATTCTGCCAGGGTTGTAATGTGGCCCAATGTCTGCCTAAATCTGTTTATTGAGTGTTATTTGAAATAATTGCTCTTGAGACAATGGACCTGATTTACAAAACCTTTTTCCATGAGGGTTTCCCATTAAAAAGTGTTTTGGTGAATCAGGCTCAACGTGTGTATGTACAAAATAGATACTGCGTTCTGTTTTGTTTTTATAAGTATGGTTTGCTGTTGGAAGTCCAGGGTAATCCACAGTTTTCATTTTCCACACAGGAGGACATCCCTTATTTTCTAGGAACATACACAATTATTGCTTGTAATAAACATGGGTTATTGAGTTCTGTCCCGATGGAATTCAGCAACACTTATTCGCAATATATATTTTTGTGTGTGCAGAATTTGTATCCTGTGCACACCGCAGCAATTTTACTTTGCAATATGCGGAGCCAATACGTTTTCAGCATTAAAAATAAATGTACAATTATTGCATTTTGGCAAAGAAAAGTTGAAAGTTGCATTTTGTAAATGAGGTGCACGTTTCTACCAATGTGCAGATTTTATTTTTAGAAGTGTGAAAAAAAATCATACATGAATAAGCACTATTAACTCCAGCATGATTTAGCCTGTAGCAGATATTATGGGTGTCTGGCAGTGCTGATCATTTTCTCCTGGTCCCTCTTGCTTATTACAGTTGTTAATTTATGAGGTCTAAGCCTGCTACTTTCTGTTTCCTTTTTTCATATATGGGTGTCATGGTGTTTCAGTGAAGTTGTTACTGGCTTCCATCGAAAGGCTGTGGTGAAGGGCGTGGCATTTTAGTCACAGCCAGCGTCTGTGGAGGTATTTCTCAGCATTTTGAAAACTAAGCTCGGCTCTGGTTTATGCTTAATCAGAACAAATGTGCCAATCTGTAGATTACCTTGTGCTTGAATTGGCACCCCCCCCCAGTTCCATTTTGGGAGGAAGAGTGAGGGAAGGCTACGGCTTAGGCTCGATTGTCACCCTCCATAAAAATATGAAGCCTGTCTAGTGTACTGTGTTTCTAATCACTAGATAGCTCGCCCACACTGTACTTTATTGCCAACTCAATCCTAGTTGTTGTGTAGCAGGAAGCGGCTCAGTGGGCACACTTGCTGCACGGGGTGGAGGGCTGTACAAAGCCCACATAAAGGCACAAAGAATTTGTATGGACTATGCGAGTCTATTTTCAGCAAGAACCTTGGGGTCCACCAAATTTATTTTGCAGGGGGTCCCCTTCATTTTGTGCAACACTAATGGTAATGGGCCTAGGCTGCTTCATTTTTGGAACGCTGTAACCTAGCTGTAGCTCACCCTATCACCCTATTCATGACCACCCTGCAATTGGAAGACTGAGCTGGGACTTTTTTTTTTTTAAGACATCTTTATGTAAGGAGTGTGCGCATAGCATTTCCAACCAGGGCCTTGCTGTTTGAATGCTTGTTAATCTCTGTTAAAAAGTCTGAGGCCCTGGCTTTTTTTTCTATTCTTGAAGCTGTCCTATAGTTTTCATTCATCTTGTATGTGCCTGGGCGTACCTTGAACAGTGTACATGTTGTCTCCATGACCCATTTCCTCCCAACATCAGCTAAGTGACTGTTTCTGTGACAACAAGGGCGATTTTGAGTTGATTGGTGCCATGTGAGTAGAGCCTCCTCGCAAGGTGGAAAGAAGAGGAAGACCCTGTTGATTTTAGGCAGCCGAGTTAATCAAAAGACCACGGCTGCCTGGGAGAGGCCGTATGTGACACAGATGCAGTGTGATGTCAACATGTTACACCTAGACATGCGCAGATGGCTTGATTTGGTAGTTGATGACTGCACTGGCCTGAGATTCACCCTTTAATGAGGCGTATGAACTTCCTTATTTATTGTGGTGCTCCTGTGTCAGTAGCAGGCAGATATGGTTTAAGAATCTTTTCCCCTTCAACTTCCCACAAGGAACGCAAGGGCTACTTCCATAGTGGAGCCCCAGCCTTCGTCTTCTTCCTGGAGCTTCTTTTTCAAATTCGGTATGTTCTGACGTGACAACACAGTGCCATGTCCAATTTCTGGTCGATTATATGTGTCCTGAGTTCAAAGATAGCTCAGGTGATAATAGCTCAATGAACTGAGTGCTATTGATGACAACTGAGGACCAAATCCGGGCAGACTGGTTGGATCACGGTTGGTCACTGGGCTCATTATTTATCTTAGGTCGATATACTGTTTAATGTACAATACTAGTAATCTTCATTTTGTAGCATGCATTATACAAACGATCAAGACATACTACTGGGAGACAATTTTTCATCTATTTCTTTTGGTAGTCGCTGATAAGTGAATGGGCCTAAAGGACAGGTTTGCCAAACATATCCCTGGAAAAGGGAAGTTGTTTCATTTTTCCCAATTGATTGAATTGTGTTTAAAGAATACAGACGATGCATTCTAGACTGGTACATGCTTATGTAATTCTTTTGGATGGGCTTGGATGGTAAGTCACTAATTCATATCTTGGATGTCTTATATCAAAGTCGATAAAATGAGTACCATTTGGAAGTGGTAAATTGGAAATGTCCTATTATCATTTTATGTTCATATACAAACATGTGGGGATCCTTCAACTGAGAATGAACACGTCCAACCAACCCGTTCTATGGGTTGGTTCCCACTCAGGGGGATCCACAACCAGGGATTATCTCACTTTACCTTTAATAGAAGGAAATAACCATTTGCCTATTAGTCTGGTCCCATCCACAAAGACAGTCCAGCACCAAAATATCAGACAATTCTCTTCCAAACAAGAGAAGCAACAGCAACCCTGGACAGGTGTTTCGGCCTGGTTGGCCATCATCAGCGAGGCAAAGCTGTGTCTCTCTAAGCACAGTGAGCAAGGGGTGCATGGCTGGATTACCCATAGCAACCTAGCAGTGAACCCCAGGTTTTTCAAAATATGCAACAATGTGGAAGCCCTTCAACTGAGAATGAGCCTGGCCAAATAACTGGTTCTAACTCTGAAAGGTACAGTGAGCTAAATTGTGTTTGCAGACCCTCCGAATTGTATACCATCCCATAGTATGGAGGAAAGGGGGCTACTGTCTTGGAATACAGTAGTCAGTGCAGTTTGTAACGTTTTCTTAGTTTAACATCCCATTCCCTTTTTGCCCAACTGTATGGGCGATTTCACAGTACGTAAACACTCGAGAGAAGGAACCTGAACAACCTTAGGAGAAAAGATTTGCAAACACTTCCTGGCTGAAAGCTACATCAGATCGAGAGCTAACTTTTATGCAGTGAGCCAAGCAGAATTTAAGACCTTACCTCACATTAAGACGTGCAATATTTCATTCATTCTCATAGTTGGTGAAGAAATCAAAGTAGGAAGGGAAACCTCCCAATTGATATGGAAAGATGAAAATACTTTGGGTAGAAAGGAAGGCTGTGTCCGCAATATGGAATACTATGAAAGTCTCGGATGATGAAAATGAATGGATCTTGCTTACCCTACGACCCAAGTGGAAGCTACCAGAAGAGCGGTCATCCATGCAACTAGGCTGTTGTCAACAGATGCCACTGCCTTAAATTTTTGAGTCAGGGTTGTCAGCACCACATTGAGGTCACAGACCTGTTAACGCCTCCTGATTGGAGGAAACAGTTTAACCAAACCCTCAAATTGCCTATTGACAAAAGGATTTTCTGGAGCCAAAATCGTATTTCTGAATTTCTGTATGCTCCTATAGTGACCAGGCAAGAGCTGCAGTTTTCGACCTATACACCACCCTGATCCGGGGCAGTGAATTCTCCTGTTCAGATTCTAGTAGCATAAGTCTGCCTTCTACTTTGATACTGAGAACAAGTGGATGATTTCCTAGCCACTTTAAATTTCCTCAGGTTTTCCTTCGAAAGATCCAAGTGGCCCGTTTTCAATTCCATAGGAACTAAGTTGCTAAGGCTAGATTAAGGGTAGAGAACCATCTGCCCTCCGGGAGTAGAAGGCCCTTGTGAAACAATAGAGAGCCCATGTTAAAGAATATCAGACTCTATGGATTTGATTGATTTACATTTTGTGTATTTCTTAAGCGCACCAGGCAGAATCAACTGCATTTGGGCGCAGATGTTCGGTATAGTTTGCACTTTAACTGAGGAAGCTGCTGTGGTCGGTATCGCTTTGGCTCACTTGAATAGAAAGGTTTTTAGTGCTTTTCTGAAGCCTTCTAACGATAGGCATGACCAGATGGTCAGTGATAGCTGATTCCATAGCTTCGGGCCATACACCAAGAACCTCCTATCACCCTTCGAAGTCTATTTAAACCGGGGGATGTTCATCAACAATTTATCTCCCGAAATTAGATTTCTAGTTGGTTGATGGCGGTGCATCCTGGCACTCAGATATTTTGGTGCCAGGTCATAAAAACATTTGAACATGAGACATGCCACCTTGAATTTGACCCGATCCTCCACCATCAGCCAATGAAGTGATCTACGGGGGATAGAGACATGGTCCCTTTTTCCCAGATGGGCAATTAAGCTAACTGCCGTGTTCTGGGCCCTCTGAAGTCTCATCATCTGTTTTGCTGGAATCACTGCCAGTAGACAATTGCAGTAGTCTAGATGAGTGTTAGTTAACGGCCCTATGACTACTGGTTGATCTTCAATTGTTCCAAAAGGAAGTATGTTCCTGAGCATCCGTTGTGAGTAGTACACAGCCTTCACTTTAGCACCTACCTGGGCTTCACTGCCCAGGTTTTCCTGCCATATACATCCCATATTCCTTACTTCCTTTGAGAACTGTAGTTCTTCACCCACACCCAGAATCTGCTGGCTTATATTTTGTTTTTCAGCCCTCATCTTACTCCTTGGTCCAAATAGTATTACCTCAGTTTTGGCTGCATTGAGCTGTAACTGGTTACATGCCATCCATCTTTTGATCTCTTGCATGCACTGATCAATCTTCTCAAATGCCTCAGCTACATTCTCCGTTTCCACTCAGATCTGGGTATCATCACCATAGGAATGGAATCTCAATCCATGCTTTCTCAATATGTCAAATAATGGGCAAATGTACAAATTAAAAATCAATGGCGAGAGTGCTGAGCCTTGTGGGACTCCACATCTTAACCATAGTAACTCTGAAAGGAAGCCCCCCAGTCTTACCCGCTGGGACCTATCCCTCTGGAAGGAGCTAAACCTGTCTACCAAAACTTTTGAGGCTTTTCCGATTTTCCCAATACGTTGCTGAGAATAATTTTATGGTTGATCATATCGAAAGCCACAGATAGGTCCAGCATCAACAAAATTGTAGATCCTCCCCCATCTGCAGCTTCCAATGGAACAGAGACCGCCAATAAGGCGGTCTCTGTTCCATGATTGGGTCGAAAACCTGACTGACATTCGTCCCTGAGGCTCTTGCTGACTACAAAATCCTGAATTTGACCGCAAACCCCTTTCTCTAGGATTTTAGTAGGCCAGCATTGATTGGCTACTGGGCGATAGTTTTTTAGACTAGTGGGGTCTCAATTAGTCTTCTTCAGTAGGGGCTTCACCAGTGCTCCCTTCAGGGCACTAGGGACATACCCCTCCACTAAAGATTTGTTTACAAACCTAGTTATAAATGGAGTGAGGTTTACTGCCAGGCGAATAGCTTGCATTGGAAATGCTAGATCCTTTGTAGGTTTAAGTTGGAGTATCAGGGATAGAGCAGTTTCCTTCTTTGTGGTTTTAAAGCAAAAGCTCTTATTTTCTCCCTGAAGTTCTTCAGTCTTCATCTCTTCTGGGGATTCATCCCATTTTTCAGCCATCCTCACTTCAGTAATACTTTTCTGAATATCCACAATTTTTTCTTTAAAAAAATGGTTGAACTTATTAGCTTGTTTTTGGGTGGCTGTAGTGGAATGGACAGGTGAAGACGGCCCTAAAGCCATATCCTCGCTGGCCAATAAGCTGAGTAACAGGTGCAGGCCCTAAATTTGTTGATCATCACCTCCCACAGACCTGGTCCTGAGGCCTATCCAGAATGTGAAGGAGGGGCATTTGAAATGTGCCTTTGTGGCAAACAGGTCCTCTGGCACAGAGACACAAAGACGGAGCCCAGCTTAGACAGATTGAGCTGCTATTCGTGGTTCCCACGATTGAGTCTGCTTGCCTATTCTGTGTGCCTGTGTTTTCAAATAGCCTGGCTAAGGTGTGTCGCTCTGAGGAAGCTGTATTGCCTATTTCCATAAAGCTACGGCCAAGTAACAAAGGTCTACAGATTGTTTCCCCTGCTTGCTGATGTAAAACATTAAGGTGGGGCTGTCTGTGTGGATCAGCACTACCTTGTCTTGGATCCGTGGGTGAAACAAGCTGATCACGTTGAAAATCGTCTTGAGTTCCAGAACGTTTTTATGCTGAGGAAGGTCCATCCCTGACAATACCATTGCCCGGGTTCCCCTCTAGAGTAGCCCCCCAACCCTCCAGAAAGAAGTTGGTAGTGATCACTGTGGTGTAAGAGGGCAGCTTTGGACTGTCCGCCTGTCTCCTATGGCCAGTGTTATGCCAGGTGCAATTGTATTAGTCTCATTCGGAGTCTGATGAAAGGCACAGAGAGTAATCATTATACCAAACATATCAGCAGTCTCTTATACCACTGTGTTGAGCTTCCAAGTTTGAAGAGGTAATAAGTAGCTGTAGCATGTATGTCCGCCTCCCATTCCTGCATAGGGAAAACCATTGCTAACACACTGTCCCACCTGAAGCCTCTAAGTCAAGATCTGAGTCGCAGAGAGCTCTGACTTTGATAGGCAGATCATCCACCTCAGTTTGACCACCAAGTTGAGCCGTGGCTGTAGAGTCCTGGATTCTTACTCTGGGTATGGAGTAGACATGCATACCCCTCAATCTCAGGGTGCCTGTAACAGGAGTCATGATTTTGGTGAATAACCTCCTGGAAGAATTGAGGCTGTGTATTGGAAATGTTGATCCGTGATTGATAGTCACATGTTTTTGTGGTGCGGTTTCCATGTATGTCCCCTTTAAATCCACGGATCAGAGCCAATCCCCCCAGACAGGGATTCTGCAATCTCTACTGGTGTCACTGTCTTGAACATTTTTTGAGGGAGAAAATGACTGAAGTAAGAAAGCACAACAACCCTCATGCCTGCCTATTTCTTCTCGGGAACTTAAACTATGCAGGAGAAAAAACACAAATCCCCTTCTTGGCCTGGGACCCGCTCCATAGATCTCATCTGAATGAGCTTTGTGAGTTCCAGTAGAAGAGCTGGAGAGAGTATATGTAACAGAGCGTGAGAAAAAGTAGTAGGGAATGGAAGGAGAAGCTGGAACCCCACCTAAAACCACAAAGAGAATCTATGGATCTGAAAAACAGTGACACCAAACTCAGATGTGCCAAAGTCTGCCTCCAACCAGCACCTGGTGTACCTGGATGCTTGTTGCTTCTTTTCCTCTGATGCTAAGAAATAGGAGGGGGTAAGTAAAAGGGGACGAGAACAGCCACTTGGTGGGCGGCATGGATTCCTTGCAGCAATGTTTGGAGACCTATTTGCCTGCTGCGCATGCCTATGTTGATAGCCACAGAAGCCAGCAACTGTCCTTGACTTACAGTTCTGACTAGAGTAACTTTGCAGGCAGGACTTGCCTATCAGGTTGGTCAAGAGCACCCAAGACTTTGAGCAAGAAAAGGACATGTTTTTTGGCAGCAATTCTTCATCACTAGACAAGTATGTACATGAGAGTAAATAGCTCGCAGGACATTATTCGTCTCTGCGATTACCCATCCATCATCCAGTCCTGGATGTCGAATGCCTACCTCAAACTAAAGCCATCCAAGACAGAATTTGTCCTCAACAGTGCGCCTGCTAAAAAAACAACTTGTCCAACAATGGCTCAATGATATGCACCTTGAAGGATATGATACACAACTCTCAGACTCAGCAAAACCCTTACGGTTCACCATTGACAGCAATCTGTCCTTCCAGACACACATAGCCAAGAATGCCCAAATAGTGTAAGGTAGATTGCAGACAGTGATCAACCAGATGGCGAATCCTCATTAGATATCTTAATATTGTATAGTTGTCAGCAAAGTGGATGTCCTTATTTTGTGGCTGCATCAAATAGCATGCCCAAATAGGCTGCCTCAGAATCTCTACCCTTCGAAAAATCAACCCCTTCATCCCGCCACCGAAAATCCGGACTGTAGTGCAGGCCCTTGTAGTCTCGCACTTCGAGGGGGGGAAATGCTCTCCTAACAGGCCTCCCAGCTGGTCACTTGGCTCCCCTAAAAGCAGTCCACCACAACGCAGCACGTCCTATAACGGGAGCAGGGAAACGTGACTGATTTACCCCCATCCTACGCTAACTACATTGGCTTCCACTCCAAGCCAGGATACTGTTCAAAACTGCATGTACCATCTACAAAGCAGTCACGAGTAGCACACCAGAGTACCTGGTGGCTAAACTCCACTTATCTGCTGGCACACACTCCTTGTGCAGCAAATCGACCAACCAGCTTGAATCACAACTCTTCCGCGAAGGGAGAACCCGCAAACAATCCTTCTCGTGTCATGCACCCACCCTCTGGAACTCGATCCCAGTAGTCGGCTCGGAAAGCCCCCATAATTCACCAATTTTGCAAATCTCTCTAAACATGGCTCATTCAACATCTGACCAAGGACTAATTCCAATGGACGCACATACTGACGCACAGACCTCACAGTACTGCGCTACTGTTAAAGGATGCCAGTTACCCATACTCTGTACAGTGCTCCACTGCTTTCGAGCTAGGTCCGCGTTTTAAACAATAAAATCATTTTTACAAAATTAAGTGGAAAAGGTTGGTGGTGTTGAAAGAAAGGTCGAGGTTATGTTCTTGCATATACACAGCCAATTGCGTGGAAGGCATCCAATTTCTTCGCCTCGTATTTGCACCAATAAATGTACCACGACACAGCAATTTCAAAGTGATGAACTGTGGATTGCTCCTTGCTCAAAATGGATGCTGATATGGAAGAATAAGAAAGCCGCCACCACTACTGACGATAAGCGTTGTGGGTGTACGTACAGCTGCAAAGAGTCTGTGGCATCCTTGCAGTATCTGGCTTCTACTTTTTTATTTTGTGGCATGACAAGAATTAGGCTGCATCCAAAACTTGGCCACTATTCCATACATCTTTCTGTCAGACGAATTCGAACAATATTTGTTTCCACTATACCTTCATCCACCTGAGCTTTTGATGGCCCAGGATTGTGGTGTGCGATCATTGAACGATTTGGCTAATGCGGGGAAGTCTTTCTCTTCTTCATCATTATCCGTATCGTCTTATTTATTTATTTTAATTTGTATATGGCGCCATAGGCCTCTTGGTCCTTGTTAGGATGAGGTTCGTTGTTTGCTGCAGGGCCAGAATCCACATCATCTGGGGAACCTGCTGACTTCTCAGGTGCTGGTTTCAGAGCTTCGGGTGCTGGGCCAGTGGGCTGCTCTCCCAGGGCTGGGGCTGAGAGAGGGGCCTAGAAGGCAGCGTTTGTGAAAGAGTAGCTGAACATGTTAATGGAGAAGGTCTGTCAGCTGGTGTGATTTCTTCGGTGCCATAAAGCAATAAAATAAATCTGTCCCCCACACCTGTCCCTAGGCCAGCCTCTAATTGGTAGGTGGCACGGAGTCTGAAGTTGTAGTGTTTAGCAAGACCAGAAACAAGTGTGGCAATTGAACCTGATCCGTCCAAGTATCAGAGTACCTCAGGGCTGAGGTAGATTGCGGGTAGGCATAGCACCAGATGAACATTGCCCATGGGCTCAAAATCATATCGGGTCACAGTTGGGGGCCACCTGATAGTCCTGATAACTCCTAGGACATGCCGCCAGATAAGACTGATGCAGCCTCAGCACCACGTCTGGCCACTATTTTGTTTAGGCCACTGTGAAGAGCGTGATTCCACAAGAATGTGTGGGAAACTACTGTCTGCAATAGCACCCTTCAGCTCAGGTTCTACGGGACCATTACAAATAATCCCAGTACTCATGCTGAACCCGACCTCGATTTGCTAATTAGTAGGCCTTAGTCACCCGGAGCAAGATCCTCCAGTAGTCAACTCACATATAGGCGCCCCCTGAAGCCAAGACACAGTAACAGAATAAACAAGCCCCTTGGTGGGGGCACCAGTAAAAGTAGCCCTATGGGCCACAGGATACTATCTGGTAGAA
The DNA here is from genome assembly GCF_040938575.1 of Ambystoma mexicanum. Taxonomy (NCBI): domain Eukaryota; kingdom Metazoa; phylum Chordata; class Amphibia; order Caudata; family Ambystomatidae; genus Ambystoma; species Ambystoma mexicanum. The sequence goes on from NC_090923.1 coordinate 649,376,779, forward strand.
GAGCGTGTACGCTTCTAGGCTCATGTGCTGGTAGAAAATGCTTTACTGACCTCAGGGAATAGTGATCCTTCCCAGCTACGGCACCCTAGAACGTAGTCACACTGCTGAGGTGCATAGGAAAACAAAGGGGTACTCACCTTGCCCAGTTTGATCTTCTACATGGAAAACTCCTTCTAAAGGGCTGGAGGAGATATGGAAAAAATTGCCCTCCAGTGCTGTAAGCCTGTTTTAGAGTCCTCGGCTTAAATGCCTCATTGGTGACACAAGCACCCCACTGACGATTGGGCCTTCGGCACTCTAGATATAGTGCGTGTGCGTCAGACGCTGAAAGGGGCTTTCACAGAACGTGCACCAGGAGAACCCAGCATGAACCAACATGTGCTGGGGTACCAGGTGAAAAAATATTTGATGAACTGCTGCAGTGAAGGCAACCTTTTCCGTCCACATGAAAAATGGGACTGAGGAGTGCCGCTGGCGGGCAGCGTTTGCAGGACAGAGTGCCACTGTAGAGCCGCATCTCTGAGCGCATTCACAGTTAAAGGGGAAAGCACTCTTGATGTGGAAAATGCTCAAGTCCCATCTCCCATCGTAGACACCCATACAGTATGGAGGAACTGGAATGGGACAAAGGAATATAGAAAGCTTTTGAAGAACTTGATTTGGTAATGGTATGATTATATATGAGAATTCCCCAAACTGCAGGAGCAAGTGAAGATGTTAGAGGCGGCACGAAGCTATGCTGCCGGAGTATGATATAATAACTACAAGTGCTCTATAGTTAGCTAACATATTACCTCAAGAAGCTCAGTCTGCATAGTGATGAGCCTCAACAATGTTCCAAATGGAAAGTTAATCAAATCCGCTCCTCCCAACCTCACACAGTCAAGTTACATAATGGACAGTGACTGGGTTCAGTGAAGGGAAAGAATACTTGTATTCAATCCACGCATACTTGTGCAAAGATATAGATCTTCACTTTACCCAAAATATTGTATTATTCCATGCTGGCCTCTCAGGTTCATGCTTACAATGTCCTATATCACGATATGATTTAAGCACAAAATGCATGTATACTAGTCTGACCTGGATGGCGAAGACAATAAATGTTTGATTACTACAGGTTTCAACTCCAAGTAGTGGGCGATTTGAATAGTGAACAACTTGCATTCCACGTACAGAAAATGAACCCCACTTTCTCTCAGAGTGGATCATTAATGGGAAACCTGAGCAGCGCAGTCTCAACAGGAAGCGCATGTGCATCCCTATCATGGAGGAAGCCAGTAATACTGGTAAAGCAAGCACCACATTCTCAAAGCAGCACCCACAAACACTAAGCTTGTTCCTCTATAGTCGAGAGGGTGTTATAAACGTATGAACCACAAGACCCCTTATCCTCAAATGTCAAGAGACTGCCCAAGTTGTGATACTCAAGAAAGACGCCACAGGCTTTACCCTTAAAGTGATACACTGTGATGGAATTACTGGATTGTAATTGGTTATTTATAACGTGCTTAATACACAGAGGTTTCTAAGCAGGACCCAGGGATCAAACCCGCGTTGCATTGCATCCTCTTGCTTCCAAGGTGAGCGTGTTGCCCCTGAGTTATCCTCTGGAGAGATTATTTTTAACTATCCCCCAGTCATAAAGCATACTGGGGGGATATTTTTTAAATTTCATGAAAGTGTTACACTTGGTTTTCCCACTCCATCCTCTTGCACTTGCAAGGACTTTATTCGTTTTGGCAGGTGCAGTACGGGCACGGAACTGGATTACCATTGCAGTCTGCCATTCCTGCGCCACCTGCCGAAACCCAATAGATATCTGCAAGCATTTCATTTTCATGCTGGTGGAAAACTGGATTCCACAGGAATCAATTGTAAAAGTCGCAAGCGTACATTGTGGGAAGCATTTACACCTCTTTGCATTATAAATTGCAAAACAGGCATGTCAATCGTTTTTGACAGGTGTAACTTGCATTTTCTGCACTTCCTAGTGCAAACGAGCTGCACAGTGGGGCGCAAAGTGCAGGAAAGTGCACCCATTGGCAGTCCCATCTGTGCATTTTAGACATTTTTGAAAATGATCCTTTATTGTGTTAACTAAAGTCCAATTAAAAAATTCGATAGCTACTAGATGGTCATTTTGGGCTAATTGCCCCACTTCAGGGTAATTTTCGGTGCCAGCCTAAGCAACATTTAGTTTTGTATAGCTTTTGGACAATGCAGGCCGGGAAATGTTGTACAGTCGCACATTATATATAATACTTATATCTAAAAGAAAACCTGATGTGTCCATCTTCCCTGTATGTTTGTGAATCGAAGCTCAACCTTAAAAAATAGGAGGCCTTCATACACTAAAGAACAACCTTGCTTGGTGTTAAGAGTTTGGCTCGAGCTTTAAGAATGTCTTTCACTGTGGATTTGCGCCATTTAGCTGAGGGTGTGTTTATTACATGTTGGTGGTGTAGATTTAGAATTATGTTCTAGCTACAGTCTGGATACATGCACGCACACCACTGTGCTTCGTAAACTATTGCAAAATGCCTGCCTTCTAAAGGTAAAAAGTTCATGCTAATGTGAAAACAGGCACCACGATACACACAGCTGCATACCACGCTCAGCACTGGATGTATAGGTATTATTCAGATGTAATCGAGACACCGCTGCTGCCACTGGTCTGTGCCACTAGTCTATGCCAATTCACAAGCCTGGCTGCAACAGACATGCTATTTGCCTTACTATCTATAATGAGCGGATATTAAGATCAGTAAAGTAGATGCTTGGCTAGGTCAGTAAGTTAGTGACATGTATGTGAATACTAACGGAACTGGACAATTGGTCCACGAGAATCCGTGTCATTTACAGAGTGTTTTCGTGAAATCCTGTTTTAGAGCACCAGCTTGCAGAGTGGAGAAAAGGGAAGATATCTTGTGTAATGGTGGGACACAGTTACTAAACACAGTGGCAATGAATTGAACTATTCCTCCACACAAAGAACCTAGGGGAAGGCTAGAAGGAGTACATTTCTGCCATCTGCTGGGCACAGGGACACGGACTTGCAATTCTGTTCACTCCCACTGGAACATTTATTTTGGTTAGCAGACCTTCAATTCTATGAATCTCTGACTTAAATAAAGTGTTTATCCATATACATATATTTACATATATCTGATGTTTTTATCGTTACCAGTAGTGCAAAGATTTAGAAACCCCGTTCTCTAAATGGTACACTTTAAACAGCCCATCCCTGACATGTGTTCGATGGCTTTTCAGTAATCAGTTAGAGTGAACGAGCATGAATGGCAGCTATACAGGAAACCCATTGTACTCATTCTGCACTGCTCCTAGGTTTGCACTGCATGGATGTATGGGTCAGGAAATAGCGGTCATCCAGCCACACTATGTTTCATGCGATGCACCTAAAGGGCACACTGTCAACGTTATGCTTCTTTGCATCTACAATATCTAAAAGGAGCATGCGACTAGCGAATTGCTTTATCACTCTTTAGGTTCATTGGTGTATCAGTACGTGTTTGTTTTTGGTGGTGCTTCATGGAGGTGTTGTATGCCAGCCATTTTTGGGTAATGCCAGCCAAATGCAGAAAAGGAACTCACAATCAAGGGCAACAATTGCTGACTTTCTGGAGGAGAAATGCATTTGTCGTTATTATTAATCACGTGCCTGTGTACACACGATATTTATTGAGCTTACATCGCAAGTGCAGAAATCAGCATACATCTGCAAACAGCATGATGAGCAACTGAAATGGAAACAACAGAACAAATTCCCAGCAGTGAAATTGTAAGCATCAAAAGTAGATGAAACCATGCAAAAAAGTTGCAAGTCATGCTTCATTACAGTAGGACAGGAGACATGTCAGTAACAGGCTATATGGCTACCCTTTGGCAAAGTTTCCCTCAGGTGGGTCAAACATGCCACTAATTTGAAAGCTCCCTACACACAGGTATGATATATAAACATATCTATCCAATCTCTTCATAGCACATTTCAATTAAATCCATGTACATGACATTGAACATTGTTAAATATTAACACAGTATTTTTGAATTGTTTTTCATTGCATAGACAAGTAGACATGAGAACTGGTTGATGTTACCCAAGGTGAATGGAAGCTCCAATAGACAGACCAATGAGACGTCATTCTTCGAGTATGCTCAGCATTAAAGAGAGACTGGCAGAAAACTGACACAACCACTGATGTACAAAAAATAACATTGTTTTCCACTTGGTTCAAGTGAAAATATTTGTTCACGTTGCTTTGCTCATGCTCTCACGCCATCCATCGCAGGGAGAAGCCTGACACTGGGGACTGGCAAGCGAGGCCACTTCTTGATGCGTGTTGTTCTCACTTGGCTCGAAGAGCAGGCCCATTGTTAATGGCTTAAGACTTTATTTGCACAGTCACAGGAATGGTAGAGGCAAAATCTCCTGATCTTCTCACAATAAATTGTGCTTTTATACAGCCTACTCCACTCTATTGCTTCGGCAGACACCACATTTGCTAACCAATTACAAGGCAAAGAAAAAGGATAGTAGGGTTTAAAAAAATAAAAAATATGAATAAATATGAGGTATACAAGTAAATAAAAATGGAATGATTAAGTTTGTTTTGGAAAAATTACAATACTCAGGCAAACACAAAACGACCGTGAGATGTTTGTCAGTGGACAGCACTGCCATCGGAATGTCGTTAAATGGCTTAATGATGGCTTTTCAACGTCAACTGACATGCCTAGCCAGCATTTGTATCCATGACTGCTTGCTGGCTAACTCATGCATTCTTTAGTCACATGGCCTTGTATTTTAGTAGCAAGAACAGTGTTAGGTCCTTTATTTCGGTCTCTTTACTTTGATTGTTTCTGTCCCCTTTCTTAAATATCTTTTAAATTGAATTTCCAAACCAAGGGAAAACTTAAAGAATAATGGGAAGTTTACAGGGGGCAATGGGTCAAAGTTGAATATCCAGTAAAAACGAAGCACCCTGCTCCCAGCCCTCAACTCAATCGCCGTTCAACAGGATTCAGTCTATGAACATGGCAACTGTGTATTATCAGACGAAAGGGTCCATACTCCACCAGCAGCACACGGATCAGTTGGCTAAATGTCTTCTGAACATCCTAATGTGCCTGATAATCTGGGACATTCACTCCACTGGTGTCATCATGTGTAAGACTTCTTTTGCACAACCTCTTAGAAGTCCTTGCAAAACGTGTTCCTTATGGCTCATCCTTTGTGTATTTTGTTAAAAAACGCAACTGAAATCAGACAGGGGTTTTCTGGAGGTCCATCATTTACAGCTGAAAAACAACCCACATCTTTGAACATTTTCTGAGGATTTGTTCCGGTCCTGCAGTCACATTGTGACGTTTCCCCTACTCCCACCTTTGGATCCACGTGTTGAAGTACTATTGCCTCCATAGGAATTTACAGTGTCAAACATTCCATCATTAGTTCCTTAAACAGCTAGTGGTTTCCATATTTTCTGATACTAGTGCAAAAAGAAAGAGAGAAAGACATATTATTGCTTGTTTCTTGCAGAGCTGTCACAACTAGTTACTCTTATATATAATTTGTCTTCCTTAGGTTTGTTAGACAGTATATTTCACAATACTTCTTCCCCTTCTCACACTGCAGCAATCATGCAAGACCCACTGACTTCTGTTCCAATGGTGACACCAAAGCAAGTTACATCCCATTTGCTTTCTCAGTGAGAGCATACGGTGATCTCCTTCTCCTTTTCCTATGATGGTAAAAGAATATTGCAGGGCGCCTTTCAATATCCTCTTTGAGTAAAAACATTGCTCTGTATGCACCATTTTATGTGTTAGACTGCAAAGCCCCTGTGATAAAGCAGTAACAATTTGCCCCACCCTTCACAATATAATTTCAAATAATGTATTTTCAATTCCCTTATGCAACAGACACAAAAATAGGTACTGTTGGACATGGCGCTCTTTTTATCACCCCAAACACTCCATTTGATCGTAACAAATTGTCTGTTGGTTCAACAGTAGGTGTCTCCTTGTCAATCAAGGGGACTCTGTGAGACCTTTCATTCAACATGGCCTGCAGTTGCATGCTCCGCCCAGAATGTGCACAGGAACCTGGGAATGAAAGTAGATTTGTATGCGCCCAGTTAACAGACAACGTTCATGCCAGATGGTTGGATCACGAATTTGAACACTCGCTTTTATGGCAAAATGTTTGTGGAGCAATAGGTTGATCCTCCCCACCAACAACCTCATAATAATATGTTTCCTCTCCCACTATTAACTATAAAAACTATTTACGCAATCTACACAGCTATTTGCTTCTTCAGTTATTAGTACTCCTAGGGAAAATGGCTGAGGCCTAACTTAAATATCTACCAAGTGTAGCCTCTCCCAGTGGATCAATGCTCGTTAAGTGAACTGGTAAATCAGGCACTAGAGCCACTTCAGTATTCAAAATAGTGCTTCACTCAAAGGTCAAAGTGGCCGACCACCTGTCATGAGCTCTCCCTAGATGACCAGATGACCAAAGCACCTTTCCTTTGCTGTAGTGGAGCTCTGCCTCTCTGCACAATAATATTAAAATCCCTTTTATGTACGCAGCATTCTATTTTACGGTCTCCTCCTGTTAATTCTCCCAGTCTCTTGATTTTATTTCCATCTTTATCACCCCTCCTGTTAATTCTCCAGTCTCTTGATTTTATTTCCATCTTTATCATCCCTCATGTTAATTCTCCCAGTCTCTTGATTTTATTTCTATCTTTATCACCACCACCTGCTCTTCAGTGCCACCCAGAAGTAGCTTGTCCAAATGCTGCTCTTTATACCCTCCTCCACAGCAACCATCACAGGAACTTTATAGTTGCATTGCATGAAGCCCGCGGGTGAAAGGGCGCGGGAGTTAGCGCCTGCAGGGATTTTGCGACCAGCAGGCACCTGAAGATCCCCCAGGTCTGCTGCAAGGAGGGAGCAGTTTTTTTTATTTATTAAGCACCTCCTGCTGATGCCGCTGAAGACCCCGAGTAGGCTGAGTAGTCTCTGGAGGTCGCACAAGAGCGAAGTGGAACCGGAACAGGTTAAGCATTCAAACAGCAGACCAGATTAGGTGAGAGACAAGGTGGCGGGGGGATGAGGGGGGGTGGCACTGTTATTAGAGGTAAACTGGGACTAACAGGAGAAAGGGGCCCAATGGAATGTTGCTGAACCCTTCGTGGATTCACGCGGAACCAGATACGTGCAGTGTGCTTGTGCCCATGTATAATCTCCAAAAGGCAATTTGCTTATTCCCCCACTAAGTTTCGCATTGTCAACTCCTGCTATACCTTTTATGCTGGCAACACCAGAACCCGCTATGGCACCCATATCCAAACAAAAATGGTTGACAGTGAAAAGGAAAATCCCAGCCCCACCATTCTCATCATATACTTCCGAGACCAGTTTACTTAAGCATCCAAGGCCCTTGGAGGAAGCCAATTCTCTTATCAGCAAAATTCATCAGTTTTTGGGCTCATCCAACATCCTCTTCAGTTTGGACCCCTGGGAATGGGGCTCACTGCTTACAACACTGAGACCCTCAACCAAAATTGACAAGCCCACATGCCCCTCTGGGGGTCCAGCTTGGGGAACAGCCTATGGAATACAGGAGAACGAGTGGCATTGACCATCCACCCCCGCCTACGTCGGAATTTTATTTATTTGAACATTTATATAGCGCTCACAACCCAGAGGTATCTAGGCGCTTGATCTTACGAAGGTGGTTACAGGCATTTAGTTCACTTATTGAATAAGTGACAAGATTACTGGCAATCTTATCAACATCCTTACTATTGCCACTACCGCTGCTCCTGTTGTCTCACCCCCCAGCCAGTGCTGATTGGAGTATTCCCATTTACTGACCGTCATTGGGGGAGGGGGGAGGGGGGGGGAACCACCGCCCCTCATGACGGCCAACCTTGACGAGCAAGCAGTAAAACATCCCTTTAAGCAGTCTGACGAGGGGGGCCAAGTGATCAAAGACTGCCAATGCAACATTATCCATGCCAAACTTTTAATTCTAAAGAAATTGTTTCCATCACTGGTGGAGCTTTTGGGAAGTGATTGAATAAGGGGGAGAGGGGCCTCAAATAACTCGGTGGAAGCCGGATCGTCCTCACCAGAAACCTGTCCCAGTAACACTAGAGTCACCAAAGTTAGCAAAGTTTCCAAAGGCGGGAGGGGTCTGATCAATGTGAACAAATCAAGCACCAGCACTACAACTTCACCAGTAGGCAAAGGGCCACCGCTTAAAACGGACACAATCAGTTGTAATCGCTGCTGGAGTGACCAAGATTCAGCCTCCCGCCCACCCTTACAGATCACTAGTTCGCAGGCCAACAGGGCACCCAGGTCAAAAGCTGCATGCCACTAAGTAGCAAGCAGATTGGACCATGCTTCCATCACCCCGTTGTAAAAAATAGAAGGCAAACGGTACCTCTGGCAGGGGGTACACTGTACTTGCATAGGGTCCCCAAATTGGCACCAATGACTCTGAACCCATGGAAGCACGTGTTAATAAATGTATACATTGGATCCGGGTAGTGAGGGGATGCTTATTTGCAACCCGAGAGCACGTTTTTTGTTGTACCAGGATCCGCTAGCAATGGAGTAATACTCTTAATTCTATTAGAATCAATTTTAGGGACCTAGGTATAGCTGAGGGCATACTGAGTTTTCTTGGAAGATGTCACCCCCTGGCAAACAGTGGAATCGAACCCAGTACACATGGTTTGGAAAGTATGCCAAGGTTGCCTGTGCTTTCGTCATCGAACACCATCCGACTTGGGAAAAGGCCCATAGCTGACACTTTCTGGCCTAGACCTCCATAGAATATGATTACATAATGCCACTGTGACCTTACTCTTGGCTGTTCCCGCCACAATTGTAACTCCTTGACCAAACCCAACTCCCTATAGTTCAAATCTGGGCCTGGGGTTATTGCATGCAACTTAATTTCAAATTTGAATGAAATGTTTTTGTTAAATGTATTGTGTTTTTTTTATATTTGCTGTGCAATACTTTTATGGCTTAACACAGAAATAAAGTTATTGACTGACTGGCGTTCAAAATACACAGGAATGGCTGCCCTGGAAGATGTCAATCCAGGTTTGATGTGAACCCCACCCAGAGCATGAGGTCACTGGACAAGGCCTTGCATAATCACATCTTAACATCAGCTTCATTAAAAGTTGCTGCTCTGCCCCAGTTCTCCTCTTGTTTCCCTTGCACCAGTTTTGGTGCCTGTGGCTTTATGCTCAGCCATAGTATTTTAACACCATCAAGGGTACTTTGCACGTGTGCTGCATCACAAATAGAAAGCAAAGGCTGCCCAGAAGATTTTAATCTATGCCTTCAAAGTGTAGCCTCTTATAACATGCTCTCACTGGATGTTCGCCTTGCATAAGCATCCCTCGACAGCAGCTTTAGTAAAGGTCACCACGCACCTTGAGCTCCTCTCCTTCTTCCCTGACACCAAAAGGCACCGTCGAGAGCTTTGGGCACTGCTATAGTTTCAGGGGCATCAAAAGTACTTGCACCTCTATTGCATGCCAAATAAACAGGAATGTCTCGCAAGCTGGGTGTTAATCAGCATCCTCAGGGTGAACTTTCATAGCAGGGCGGCACTTTCAAAAGAAAGAAGCAATTCATTTGCATGATAGAATGTCTGTTGACATGTCAATGGTCCGCACAGCACATCAAGTCAAGGGAGAGATAGGAAGTGCTACCGCTATTGAAGGTTCAAGTCTGGAAAGTATTTGTCAAGAACCATTCTGCTAAAGACACTGATCTCTGGATGGAGATCAAAAGGTTTCACACAAGACAATGGCATGCAAACAGATCAAGTTCGTCGACAAACTAGTGTGCCGATGTGGTTGCATGTGATATCATTTTTAAAACATTTGCCATTGAATAAATAAAGAGTGCTTAAGTTTTGTGCTCTGATAAAAAAATAATGGCACACGCCACGAGCAGCCGGAGCATCGCCTCCGCGGGATGCAGAGACCTTCCCTTGCATCACGAGGCCCTACGGTGATCCACATCCTATTGCCACCGTACATAGCAGGTATGCCACTCGCAGCCGAATTATGTCCGCGCAACAGATGAATATACGAGATTTAAATTGAAATTGCACTGCACTCTACTTCGTCTGCCACAGTGAGAGTGCAGTGTGAACAAAGCAAATTAATCTGTATTTGCCGTCTGCTTTTCAACTTGTTCTGCACCTTTAAAGATGGCCCCCTGATCCACCTACAATAAACTTACACCCAAAGCAGCCTAATGCTGCGCTGATTCTAGAGCCTTCATCAAACAGGCCAATGGTGTAGCCGGCAGGCGAACGCCGGCCCCCTTAGCAAAGGCCCCATTCCTAGGCTCCTGAGCCCCTCATCGCTACGATAAGCCAGAGCATCGCCTCTGCGGGATGCAGAGAGCCTCCCTTGCATCACAAGGCCCTACGGTGATCCACATCCTATTTCCCTGCGTACACAGCAGGTATGCTACCCGCTGATTGGCTGGAGCCTTCGGCTCTTGTGAGAGCGTGGAGGAGCGCTACGCGCGACGCTACAAGCTCCCTCCCTCATCACTGCCGACACCTCAGTGCTATTCCTCCGGCAAACAACGGCAAGGTCTTCCTAAGACCGGAACTGCACTACACATCTCAAGTAAGACAACAGACACCGAGTTGTGCCTAATAGTAGCACCACCTCCCAAACGCCCAACTACGGCTCCCTCCCACAGCCACCACTGGTGCACAGACTTGTACAACCGATTCTCCACACTACCTATTGTTAAAGTCAAGACACACACACACACTGTCTACAGTGTCTTCTGAGACATTTCTAATGAACACTCTGAGTCCTGCTTGCTTCCTACAAACCACCGGCTACTATATCCCAAATCACTCACCCGGTCAGCCAACGCTCCCGCTAACCCAAGTTTACTCTCATTGGATTCCAAAAGCTTACTGAAGATCCTGTATTTTCAGACATGCCGTTATACACTTTACAAACCCACAGTCTATCCTGTATATCTAGTTGTGCTTTCTAGGGTGCTATATCTAGAGAGCTTCTCTATGTATTACAAGCCCTATAGCTACCAATCATATCTAGATGTGCTTTTCTATGCGTTTTCCTATGGCTACCAATCAAATCTAGGTGTGCCTTTCCATGTGTTACAAGCCCTAGGGCTACCAATCAATTCTAGGTGTGCTTTTCTATGTGTTACAAGCCCAAGGGCTACCAATCACATATAGGCGTGCTTTTCTAGAGCTACCAATCAATTCCAGGTGTGCCTTCTATGTGTTACAAGCCCCTTGACTACCAGTCAATTGTAGACAAGCTTCTCGATACATGTTACAGGCCTCTGTGGCCCCTCCTACAAACTCAGACATGACTCTCAAGCACCAGCTGACTCTCTGACGGCCATCTGACGGCCATCCCACGCACATGCACATCTAGGTATAATCATTACTTGTCAGATAGGCCGTAGCCTGCAATCCTAATATAAATAATCATAGATCTGCTACTTGCTCGGCTTACCCCCTATCTGCCCTCCAAACCTAGGTAGGATCCCCATATTAGAAGCATACAACCACCCCTGCACATGCTATAGAGAAGAGCACTCACTTTGACCAGTTCTGCTCCCCCTTGGGCGCCCCAAACCAGAGACCTTGGTCCGAATAGTTGGCTTCAACAGCTACCCTCCACACCTTACACCCCAGTCTAAACAACCACGCCCACTGCAAATGGTGCATGTGCTACCCAACGCACATGACATACCACCATCACACTTCCTAAGGCGCCTCCTTTCCCCCGGCCTACTAACCTTCTAACCACTACACACATCGGAAAACTCCTGACCCCGGGAGTTCAGGAACAAGCCTCCAGCTCCCAGCTTCTCCTCCCACACGTTACCATGCTCCCTTGAACACAGAAACAAACACGTAGCCTCCCGCCGAAACTCAATTCCTAGAAACCCATCAATCACCACCTTACCCTCCACCGGGAGTAATGATCTACTCACCTCCAGAACAAAGACCCTCTCGTCATCTAGAAGTCCTCACTCTTCTATGCAAATTTGCTCATCCCCAAATGGTGTCACTCATACTAGCCCACTGGCGAATACTAACTCTTTCAGAGAACCACGCACAACTAGAAAACCTAATTCACCTCCAACCACTAAACCTACATCTGAAAAAAAAACGAATAAAACCCAACTCACTGACAACCAATTCTGTGGATAACATGCAAACAGATACCACAACCCACATTAAGGGTGCCCTTATCAATGCTAGATCCCTCTTGGCACATGGTTTGGACATCGCTGACCTTATTACCAATAACGAGTTAGACCTCCTTGCAATCACAGAAACTTGGCTGCACCCAACAGATGGACCCATCCTCTCTATGGCCATCCATGAGGAGTACACCATCCTTAGGAAAGACAGAACGGTCTCCAAAGGAGGTGGAGTGGCGCTCATCGCCAAAAATAACCCCAGATTGAGAGAAACCACAAATCAAGCCTTCCCTTTGGGAGAACTGATCTTGTTCAAACTAATCCCCTCTGCCACATCCACCCTCACTCTTCACCTTATCTATAGACCCCCATACCCTGTAACATCTTTTGAGGAAGACACTGCATCACTCCTCGCAAGCAACACCAAACCTTTGTCAAAAATCGTCATTCTGGGAGACTTCACTATATGTTTAAATGACACCCAGGCTACTGCTCTTGCCAATTCTATTGAAGCACAAGGCTTCACCCACTGAATCCCCAACCCTATGCATGATAAAGGACGTACAATGGACTAGTTAGCAGACCGCAACTACCTCACCAACATACTAGCTAACAACCCATGCCAGTGGTCAGACCACAATGTCATTCTATTCTCTATTAGCGTGGCAATCAAGCACAACGCTCCACCTCAACTCACCCCGGCGATACTCCCAAGAAACCATCGGAACATCACCCCAGACAACATGCTCCCTTTACTACTACCGCTAACTACTCACATAAACACCACCTCAGACCTCAACGCTATGGTGACTCTCTACAACCAAACCTTCCAGGCGGCCATTAACAAAGTTGCTCCCTTGGGCAACTGCAAAGCCAAACCTATAGCCCATACAAATTCTTGGTACACCGCTAGCCTCAAAGACCTACGCACTGCTAAAAGAACTGCCGAGCGCGCTTGGAAAAAAGCACCTAGCCATGCAAACAAATTGCACTTCAACACTCTAGACTCGGAATACAAGGAAGCCACCATCCAATCGAAGGGAAACTCATACAATATAAGAATTGAAAACGCCAACTCAGGCACAAGAGAGCTCCTCACTATACTATGGGAGCTTAAATCACCAGCCCCATTCCCAGACCATTGTAACAAGGATCTTCCTTGGTGCACAAACATCCAAAATGCCCTCTTTGATAAAACCACCCTACTCCACAACAAAATCAAAGCTAAAACAACTAAACTCGCCCAGTCACCCTGCCCCCAGACCCACCCCCCAAATCCCCAACTTCCATTCCTAGATACAAATTCACCCCTATCACCACTGCCAAAACCACTAAAATCATCGATGGACTGAAGCTGTCAAGATGTCAAGGAGATATCTGCAAAGCCTCCCTCATCAAAGACTGTGCAGAAAAGCTTGCGCCGTTCATTACAACCATGATTAACAGCTCCTTCTCCTCAAGCAATGTACCAGAACTTTTCTCCACCTCTGCTGCAGCCCTCCCTGCCCCAGTTACCTGTGGAGTCCTCCAAGGATCCTGTGTCTCTCCAACACTGTACAACGTGTTCACTAAGCTTCTATTCAACCTCAGACAAATTGGGAGTCACGTATACCAATTATGCGGACGGCACCCAAATACACCTACTGATCACAGGAAACCACGACACAGATTCCAAATCACTGAATAAAATGTACCTGACCATCCAAGCCTGGATGGTCCAACACAAGCTTAAACAATCTACCTCAGCCTTACAAAGTCTTCAATACTGACGGCAACTTTATCACGGTTGCAAATGAGGTAAAAACTATAGGAGTTTACCTGGACTCATCACTCTACCTAACAACGCAAGTCCATGACATTGCCTCAGCAGCAGCCTACACCTCCAAACTGATCATCGCCAGTAGACCTTTTTTTTTAAACAATTTTATTTGTTAATCGAAGGCATACGTCATCAAAACAGCGACACAAATTCATTACCCCTTGTTGAGTCTTTATAGTCTGGTAGAATAAGGCATACAACATCAAAACAGCGAAACAGATACATTACCCCTTGTTGAGTTTTTATAGTCTGGTAGACTAATGCACGCCACCTGTTGTATACTCTTCGGGGTGACATTTGTCTATTAGCCTCTGAGTGTTTTCCATTTTCTCCCCTCTTCCCCCCCCCTTTATACCCTCTTAAACCTGTAACATTTGAACACCAACTTTTGGGTTGTAGGGAACTCACCGGGAGGTTTTCCCGGTGAGAAAATGAGTCTTGAGTGTAACACATTAAAGAATCAAATAACGTGTATGTTCCTGAGTAGGCGTGGCTTGAAGTAATGGGCTTCTCTGTCTTTCACTAGGTCGTGGAAGGGCGACCATATTGTTAGGAACCTTGTGTATTTTCCGGCATTGAGGGCGCATATCTTCTCCATAACCATTACATTCCAGATCTTAACCCACCACCATGCAGTCGGTGGGCCTGACTCGTCCTTCCAATTCTGTGCTAGGGAAATTCTCGCCGCTGATAGCAGATGGGTTATCAAAGTGGCTCTGGGCCCTGTCATTGCATATATTCCCTCTATAGGCACTCCCAGCAGTATCAATTTGGGGGACATCGGCAACTCCACCCCTGTAATGTTTTTAATATGGCCCAATATTTCTTTCCAAAAGACATTTGCTTTGGGGCACGTCCACCACATGTGGTACAAGTCGCCTTTCGCACTGCATTACCTCCAACAGTTGGGTGAATAGGACCTGTTGATTTTGTGGATGCGGTGGGGGGTCAGGTACCATCTAAGGCATAATTTATATGCCTATTCCTTGATTGTGGTGCATCTGGATTTGCCGTGTGCTCGTGCCCAAATTTGGCTCGATTCTTGCTCTCTAAGTCTTTGTCCCAACGCTCTTGGTACGGTAGCACCTCCTCCGCTTGGGCCTTAGAGAGTAGTCTGTAAAGTCTAGTCACTCCTTTCGTTGTTTGCCCTTCCCGTAAGGTCACTTCTAGGCCTGTTGGTGTCCTTGTGCCCGCCTGTTTCACTGTTGGGTGAGTTATCCAATGTCTGACCTGTGTGTATCTAAATCGCTCATTTTCATCTAGGCCAAATTTCTGCTGGCATTCCGTGAAGCACACTGGGGTGCCGTTAATGTATAAATCGTGTAGGATCAATTCTTCTGCTCCTGTCCACCCGTCCCAGAACCTCTTCTGGAGGCCCGGTGAGAAATCCGGGTTGTGCATTAATGGAGAGTTAGGACCTAGCCCTCTTGGGATTCCCTTCCTTTTCCGGGCAGTATCCCAATTAAGCAGGGACCACCTTGTTGCTTCGAGGAGAAGGCCCCCTTTCTCTCTGCCCCTTGTTTTCAGGAATATTAGGGCTTTTAGAGGTGTTGCTGTGGCCGCTTGCTCCATTTGACACCAGCCTTTATGATTTTCGGGGTTAGCGCACCGTAACATTGGGGCTAGCTGAGCTGCCAATATGTAGCCTTTCATGTCCGGCACGCCTAGGCCTCCGAGCAGCGGTGGGAGCGACATGATTTGTTTCTGGACCCTAGGTTTCTTCCCCTGCCATATGAATTTGGATATCGTGTTTTGCAGTTCTTTGATTTTGGCCTGAGGAATGGTCATTGGGATGGCTCCCACCACGTAGAGAAGACGGGGAAGGATAGTCATTTTTACTGCCGTGATTCGGGCGAACCACGACAGTTCCTGGTTTTCCCACCTGAGCATATCGTCCTGCATCTGTTTCCATAGGGGGGGTATGTTCGTTTTGTATAGTTTATGCGGGTCGCTCGTTAGGCGAATCCCCAGATATTCCAGTGAGTCTTTCACCCACGGCACCGGGAAGGCCTTCTCTAGGTGCTCGATCACCTCTCTGTTCTCCGTAATGTTCATTGCTTTGGATTCCGAGAGATTAATGGCGAATCCAGAAACCTCCCGAAATTCCTGTAGTTGTGACATTGCTCGGGGCATCGTTACTTCTGGATCTTTCATAAAGAGCATAATGTCATCGGCGTATAGCGCAATTTTGTGAGTTGTCTGACCAAATTTCAGGCCCCTGATTTCGGCATCCTGCCTAACCAGTGTGGCAAATGGCTCCATTGCCATTGCAAATATCAACGAGGATAGTGGACACCCCTGCCGTGTGCCTCTGCGAATTGTGATGTATTTTGTGCTTTGTCCGTTGACCATGAAGCTAGTTGCCGGAATTTGGTAGTTAGCTAGCACCATATTTATGAATTTCGGTCCACATCCGAAGGCCTCCATCACCATTTCCAGGTAGCTCCAATCTATACTGTCGAATGCACGTTTTGCATCCAGGGCAGCCACCGCAATTGCTTGTTGCGTTCTTCTCCCTATATCTATTACATCTATTGCCCTTCTTACATTGTCCTGTGTGAGTCTGCCTGCGATGAAACCTGCCTGATCTTCGTGGATCATGTTCGGAAGGATCCTCATCAGTCTTGTTGCCAAGATTTTGGTGTATATTTTCACATCAGTATTTAGCAATGCGATTGGCCGATAGCTGGAGCACTCACAGGGGTCTCTCCCTGGCTTTAATAGCAGTATGGTTGTGGATCAAGCCATGTCTGCCGTCACTCGACCCTCTTCCCTGATCGTGTTGTAGAGCTTGGTCAATGGGGCCAGAAGTTGAGAGCGAAATGTTTTGTAGAAGCCATTGCTGAAGCCGTCCGGGCCGAGAGCTTTCCTCGTCGGAAGTGCTGTAATTGCATCACTGATCTCCTGTGTTGTGATCGGGCTTCCCAGGTCACTCCTTTCTTGCTCCGTGATTCGTGGCCAGATGGTTGAGTGACTGTAGGAGTATTGTATCGCCCTGTCAAGGTTCTCTCTACACAGTAGGTCACCATGGAATTTCAATATTATTTCTATCTTTTTGGCTTCCGCTGTGTGGGGGGTGCCGTGCTTATCGTACCGTTGCGTAATGTAGTTTCGGGCCTTCCTTTTCCTCAATTTAGCGGCCAAGAATCTGTTTGCCTTGCCCCCATGTGTGTAATAGGACTGTTTCGCATTTAATAGTGTATGGCCACGCGCTCTGCCATGTGGTTCTCGAGTTGGGCTCGGATTTTCCTGAGTTCGCGTAGGGACTTACTTGTTTGCCGGGCCTTGTGTTGAACTTCAGCATTCTTCACCTCTCTCTCTAGTTGTTGTTGTGTTATGAGGGATCTGTTCCTATAGTACGTTGCCGCCTGAGATATGAACTCCCCTCTAATCACTGCCTTCCCCGTATCCCATATTCCCCCAGCTCACTTCCCCGTTGTCATTTTCTTTAAAGTAATTATTGATTGTGCTTTCAATATGGGCCCGTAGTGCTATATCCTTCAGGAGGAGTTCGTTTAGTTTCCAAGGTGGCTTCTGTTTCCGCGCTCCCTCTCCCCAGTCCACCCCCACCATGACAGGAGCATGATCCGAACAGTATTCCACCCCTATTTCTACTGACGTTATTTGGGGGATTAGCGTAGCCGATACTAGGATCATATCAATCCTGGAATAACCCAAGTGAACCGCCAAATAGTGGATGTACTCCCTGGTTTCCTCATGAAAGAATCGCCACGTCTCTTTGACCCCTAGTTCTCTAAAGAGACGTCCCAGTGCCTGCCTATTCTTTTGGTCCGCCGCTGTGGGGGGGGCGGGGGGGGGTTATCTAGTGCCGGGTTCATGACACAGTTAAAGTCCCCGCCTATTATCAGCTGGCCTTCACACCAGCTGCCCAACTGGTTTAGTAAGTTCAAGAGGAATTCGTCCTGCCGTTCATTGGGGGCATAAACAGCTAGGATTGTATACAAACAGCCCTTTTTTCTCCCCTTGACCCCAAGATATCTTCCCCCACTATCCTTTCGGAGTTGTAGCTTTTTCAACTCTAAGTCCCGTCCTATCAGGATAGCCACTCCCCTCTTCTTTTCCCCGCTGGAGGCGTAAAACTGCTGTGGGAAAGCTCAGTGGGACATCCTCCTCTCATCTTTCGGGAGGAGGTGGGTCTCCTGCAGGATCCCAATAGACGCCCTCATAGCCCTTAAACTTTCCAGTATGGCTCTCCTCTTTGACGGAGAGTTTAACCCCTGTGCGTTCAGGGAAACTACATAAGATTCTGCCATCCTTCCTCTAAGGGGGGTCCCCTCTGTCTGTGGCCCGCTCCCAATTCACTTCAATGACGCCCGTCCCTGCTCTTTGCATTTTTATTCTATTCTGTTTCATACTGTCGCTATTTGCACTGTGTTTTGTTTCTCTACTCCCCCCAAACACCCCCCCTCCCATGTGGCCCTTGTGACCGGGATTTCCCATAATCCCCCCTTCCAAAAAAACTGGGGCTTAGGGTCACTATATAGGGCTTTACTCCCGAGCGGTCTCAGAGATCCCTGTCTCGGTTTGGATTCCAAGGTTCGGTATCTCCCCGCTCCGCCCCTGCAGGCCTGTAAATACGTGTGCTTTTATTTTAGGTTGTTGCTGTAGACATCTTAGGCCGCAGACCCAGGGGCTTCCCGGGTTATTAACCTTAAGCTTCCTGACGTGGCGAGGTGTTAGTTGGGCCTCTAAGGTGTGGTTCTCTCCTAGGTCTGCTCCTGCGAGGTCTAGACCATTCCCATGCATTGGCCTCAGTCTGCTGTTTGTTTTGAATCCGAAGACCCTCCTCTCTGTTTTGGTTCTCTTCCACTCCCAGAACTCGAGGCCTTCGTCACAGCTGCTGATTTTCTTCTGTCTACCCTCCCAACTGAATGTAAGGCCAAACGGGTGCGACCATCCATAGGGGATTTGTTTATCCCGCAGAATTCTCGTCACTGGGCGCATCAGGCACCGCTTATGTAAGGTAGAGAGTACCAGATCCTGGAACAGCTGAATCGAACTCCCATTGATTGTCAGATCTGTGGTGGCTCTGGCTGATTTCAGGATAGTTTCTTTTATGGCGTAGGATGTTAGTGCCACCAGCACGTCTCTGGGGCGAGCTCCTGGTTCCATTCTGCAGGGCCCAACTCGGTGGATCCTATCAAACTCTATTGATTCCGGCTTAATGTCTAGTAGCAGGCTACCGAAGGCCTGCTGCAATGTGTCCCGCAGATCTCCACCTGGAACCGATTCTGGTTGGCCCTTAACTCGAATGTTGGATCGGCGTGATCTGTTTTCCAGATCCTCCACTTGCAGCTCGAGGTTGTTCGTAGCTACCGTTATCTGGTCCAGCAACTGGCCGGCTTGTTTTGCTTCTTCTGATAGGTTGGAGAGGCCATTCTCCGTTGTGTCCACTCTCTCTCCCAGCTCGTTGATCTCCTTACGGACTTCCTGTAGTGAAGTTCTAAGGTCGTCCCGTAATTGCCCTATTTGAGTCTGGAGTGCATTCGTCATTCTTAACTCCCTTCCCTTCAAGCAGGTCAGCAGGTCCTCCTTATTCGGGTCTGCGGCGCTAGGGAATGTATCCGACATTGTCTCTGCAAGCCGTTGTGGCTGTGACGGTGTGTTTAGGTCCTGTGGTTGTTGACGACTCCACCACTTGACCAGATGATTATCCTGGATTTGGGGGGACCTTTTCACCTTTGGGGGTGCACTTTTCGTCCTGGCGCCAGGCATTTAGGCTAATCACAGATATCTCTACTCTTTTGTGCCCTCCGCCAATGCGTTGCTTCTGCTGAGGCGGGTCTTGGCTGGCCGTGCGTCCCGGCTACTGGGATTGTGTATTATTTGGGGTTGCTGCGTTATCCCCCGAGGGGGATTGTCCTTTAAGTCCCCTTTAACTTCCCGGAGTCCAGCCGGGCCCGAAGGAGCGTCCGCTAGGCCTCTGCCCTGCTCCTCCTCGCCTCCGTCGGGCCTGTTCCGGACCAGTGCCTGCTGTTGGGCCTTCCTCTCTGGTTGTGTGTTAGTTAAGGGACACAAGCCTCCTACCTTGCTCTGGCGGCTGCCACTGATGCCGATCCCATTTGCTCCGCTTTGAGCAAGGGTTTATTAAGTCCTCTGTAGGCCCTCTGTTCCCTTTCTTGTATTGCGGCGGGGCTTGACGTGCCCCCGATGGGGTAAGTCTGCTGTCAGATAGTGTTCCCCTTTCCCTGTTGGGCAATACGCTAAGCTTTTCCAGTATCTAATACGGCCCAGGAACCACTTCTGGTAACCCGGCCACGTAGCCTGTGTTGCACTGTTTAATGGTGGAATCAGGCTGTGTAATGTAATGTCCCTTCGGTCCTTCCCCAGCTGCTGTTGTCACCTCACCCCCGCCGAGGGGTCTCCTATCGCTGCTGGTGCTGTTCCCTCTGCGTCTGATCCTGACGCCCGGGCCGACTCCCTCCAAGGTACGGGCAGCACCGCGGGGCTCACCGCTTGTTTCCAGCCCCTTCTCCCACCTCCACACGGCAGCGCCTGGGCTGCTCCAACGGGGAGCTGCTTCTCTGCTCCCGATCCGCCCACCGATGCCGATTCCCTCTGCGTCTGATCCTGCCGCCCGGGCCGAATCCCTCCAAGGTCCGGGCAGCACCGCGGGGCACACCGCTTGTTTCCAGCCCCTTCTCCCACCTCCATGCGGTCGCGCCCGGGGAGCTGCTTCTCTGCTCCTGATCCGCCCACCGATGCCGGCGGACGGCCTTCTTGTGCTTTGTTCTCCGGGGGGCGGGGGAGGGGCCGCAGATCACTCCCAGGCGGTAACGGCCGTGGCTCTCTCCCTCGGCGGGGCCTCCACTGTCTCTCCCACGCAGGACGTTGCACCAACCCCCCTGGCAATAACCGCCACCAGAACACTCGGCGGGGGGTATTCGGGCTCTCTTTCACTTCTCCCGGTGTTACGCTCAACTGACTGCCACGGAGGCGCAGGTCTGGTTTGGAGTGTTGTTGCTTCTTCTATGGTGAAGCGCAGGACCCGGAAGATGGACTGGACCGGACCTTCGAATCTGGCTTGTCTGGCTCGCAGGAATATCTTTCTTAGGGTTTGAAAGGTTGAGCTCTCCATCCTGCTTCTCATGCAGGGGCGCGTTGTATCCAGTTACTTCACTGGGATTTTGATTGTAGAGGGTTCAAGTTTTGTTTTCCCGGTATAGTACCGTAAGGATTCTGTTAATGAGTATGATTCCGCAATAATAATTGTTCGTTGTCTCTTTTTCAGGTGCGGAAACTATTCCGAGAAGAGCTGTGGAACCGAAGAATGAGACTCTGGTGAGCTTGATGAGAGTTCTCTCAGTGTCCTTGTATCAATGCGCTCACTAACGCTGGGGTCCGGAAATGCCTGGATGCGGCACCGACCCGAAACGAAGCTCAATCCAGAAGAAATCAGGTAAGTCTTTAATGGGCGTTTGGGTAATGTCTTTTCATGCGCCCACTAACGCTGATGTCTTTTTTCCCCATAGGGGCCGGGGTCTGGAAATGCCTGGATGCGGCACCGACCCGAAACAAAGATCAATCCAGAAGAAATCAGGTAAGTCTTTAATGGGCGTTGGGTAATGTCTTTTCATGCGCCCACTAACGCTGATGTCTCTTTTTCCCCTTAGGGGGCGGGGTCCGGAAATGCCAGGATGCGGCACCGACCTGAAATGAAGTTGGAATAACCCAACAGGTAAGCTTTGTAATGGAAATTAAGGTTTTCTTTCCCCTCTCACCTTTATTCTTGTCTTTTTCTCCCTAGGCGCGGTGATGTGGCTGCGAGTCCAGATGTTGCCGTAGAACGTGGTGGTACCTTGTACAGGTGAGTGAGATGCGGCGCTGCAGCGATCGATGCGATGTGCTTTTAAATGGATGTCTTCCTTTTCAGGACCGTCGGCGAGATGTCTCCGGAATGCGGATTTAGCAGGTAAGGACTCTTCTTTACCCTTTTCTCTTCTCTTCTCTCTTTGCAGGTGTTCCAGGATGCTGGTAGGAGTGGCAGAAGACAGAATGCAGGAGCAAACACGGTGAGCGTCCAGCTGCTAGATGCAGAACAACGCGAAGCGTGAGTTGCTGCTTGGGTGTGGCTTAAATAGCCTTCAAAGTAGTTCCAGGTATGTATCCTTCCTCTCAGGTATGTATTCCTCCCCTGACCACACCCGTGTGGTTAAGTAGTTCCAAAGATAAAGTAGTCCCATTCAGGCCTCAGAAGGCCTGGATGTTGCAGCATGGTCTGCATCAGGTAAGTTAATACTAAGCACCTTTAACACAAAGTCCCCTTTTATGAGCCTGGCGCCAAAGGCGCCAGGACTGTGGCCCGATATGAGCCTGGCGCCAAAGGCGCCAGGACTGAGTCCAAAGAGCCCCTACTTGAGGCTGTTGTGACTTCCCTTGAAGACATGATGTCTGCCTCTGGGGTAGCTGGGTCTTGTCTGGCACCTTGTAGGTAGGCATCATGACAGTACCCCCTCCCAAGGCCCCTCCCAAGGTCGTCCTTTCCGGGGGTTTCGGCTTGCTTGGGAATTTTCGGTGGAATCTTTGCACTAATCGCGGGGCGTGTACATGGTCACTTGGTTCCCAAGATCTTTCATGAGGTCCGTACCCCTTCCAATCAACTAGATAGAAGAGTTTTGATTTTAACATTTTGGAATCCAATATGTCCTTAACTTCAAATTCTAATTCCCCATCGATTTGAATTGGTTCAGGTGGTTTGCTTAGTCTGGTTCCAGGCTGCACCGGTTTTAACAGTGATGCATGAAAAACGGGATGAATTCGCATGTTGGCTGGTAGATCGAGTTTAAAGGCCACCGGGTTAATTATAGCTTTGATGGGATAGGGTCCAATGTATCTGGTATTAAAAGTCCGCGGTCCTTTGAGAGGCAAATGCTTGGTTGCCAGCCACACCTGGTCTCCAATCTGGTACGAAGGTGCTTCACTCCGATGTAGATCAGCATTTTCTTTGTATTTTTTCTTGGCTTGTTGCAAATGAGTTGTAGCTTCCTTGAAGGCTCGGGTTATAGTAGAATGCAAATGATCAACTGCAGGCATTTCCAGGTTTTGAGGAGGGTCTAGGTCTGAGGTTCTACGATGATGACCATACAAGGTGTAAAAAGGGGTTTGTCCTGTTCCAGAATGTACAGAATTGTTATTTGCATACTCTGCGATCCATAGAATATCTTTCCAGCTGTTTTCAGATTGATGCAACATGCACCGAAGATATTGTTCAAGGGTTTGGTTAGTCCTCTCGGTTTGACCATCGGTCTGGGGGTGGTGACTAGTGGATAAGCGTACATCAATTTGTGCCAGTTGGCAACATTTCCTCCAAAAATGGGAAATAAATTGGCTTCCTCGGTCTGAGATTAATATGGATGGAAAACCATGCATACAAACTATGTTTTCCAGAAATTCCTTGGCCAAGATGGAGGCTGAAGGTACCCCTTTTAAAGGGATAAAGTGGGCCATCTTGGAGAAAAGATCCACGATTACAAAGATAGTGTTATATCCATAGCAAGGAGGCAGGTCGGTAATAATGTCCATTGACAAGGTGTGCCAAGGGGCCGGTGGAATATCCAAGGGTTGTAGGAGACCGGCTGGTCTCTTCTTTTGACCTTTATTTTGGGCGCAAACTCCGCAAGGCATCACAAAAGATTTTATGTCTTTTCTCCAGGATGGCCACCAGAATTGTCGTTTGATCTTTTCCTCAGTTTTTGCGATACCAGGATGTCCTTGCATTAATGTATCATGATAGTGAGCAATGACCAATTCTTGCAGTTCTTTGTTGGGCAGAAATAACCGCCCCTGGAAGTACGGTAAATCGTTATTAACGGAAAAGTGTGACCCCTTTTGAGTCCATTCTTGCAAGGCTGTGGAATTTAAAAGTTGTTTAACTCGAGTTTGAACGTCCTCTATAGTTTGTAAAGAGGTCAAGCCTAAAATTCTTTGTTCGGGTATAATTGGTACTGGTTCTAAGTTTGAATTTGTTTCATCCATTCCAATCCGGGATAAAGCGTCCGCTTTGCCATTCTTGCAACCAGGGCGGTAGGTGATTATGAAATCAAATTCTGCAAAGAATAAAGCCCATCGGAGTTGGCGGGATGATTGGGCTTTGGCCGTTTTTAGATATTGCAAATTCCTGTGATCTGTAATCACCGTAATGGTGTGTCTTGCGCCGAGGAGGTAATGACGCCAAGCCTTGAAGGCGGACTTAATAGCTAGTAATTCTTTGTCCGTGATTGCGTAATTGATTTCAGGAGCCGTGAATTTCCTGGACCAAAAGGCTACAGGGTGCATCTGGTTAGTTTCTGGATCCCTTTGAGACAACACAGCACCCATGGCCAAACTGGATGCATCGGTTTCAACAATGTAAGGGAGATCTGGGCGCGGATGCTTCAATACAGGGGCGGAGGTGAATTTGGTCTTTAGGTCTTGAAAGGCCTGTTCTGCCTCAGGAGTGCATTCGAAACGTTTATTCTTCCGTAAGAGGGCTGTTATGGGTTGAACCACTCGAGAAAATTCCGGGATGAATCTTCGATAGAAATTGGCAAAGCCAAGCATACTCTGAACCCCCTTAACAGAGTTAGGAGATGGCCATTTGAGGATGGCGTCCACCTTTCGCGAGTCCATTCGGACTCCTTTAGGTGTCAGGATGAATCCGAGAAACTCGACCTCTGTGGTATGAAAAACACATTTTTCGAGTTTCGCAAACAGGTTGTGCTGGCTCAATTTCTCAAGAACTGCCCTGACATGTTTTCTGTGTTCGGATTCCGAGGAGGAGTATACCAGGATGTCATCGATATATACGATGACACAAACATCGATAAGTTCCCGAAGAACATCATTCATAAAGTATTGAAAGGCGGCAGGTGCGTTGCATAATCCGAAGGGCATCACCTGATATTCAAAGAGCCCATATTTGGTGCGGAATGCAGTCTTCCATTTGTCGCCTTCTTTTATACGTACCAGGTGATAAGCTCCTCGGAGATCTAACTTGGTGTAAATACAAGCATCTTTTACCTGGTCAAGAAGTTCAGGGATCAGAGGCAGAGGATAACGATTCTTAATCGTTATTTGATTTAGGGCGAGGTAGTCAAACATGTTCTAAGGTTGCCTTCTTTTTTCGGCACGAAGAACAGAGCTGAGGAAACAGGAGACTTTGACGGGCGAATAAAACCGTTGGCAAGATACTGATCTAAATACTGACGCAAATGAACGTTCTCAGGTTCAGTAAGAGCATAAATCCTACTACAGGGCGGTTGAGCATTGGGTACCAGGTCGATTTGACAATCGTACGACCGGTGGGGAGGTAACGTGTTCGCCTGTTCTTTTTGAAAAATGTCTTGCAACTCTTGGTATTCAACCGGTAGTTGTATCGTGGTGGAAGTTACTGTGGCCAGACCCATATCTGGATTTCTTGGATAACAAGTCAGTTCACAATCAGGAAAGGTTATTCTCTTTGCTCGCCAGTCAATTCGAGGATTATGTGTTTCTAACCAAGGGATTCCTAGAATTACTTGAAATTGTGGGGCCTTGATAACATCGAACACAATTGCTTCCCAATGTCCACCCTGTCCCACTAGTGTCATTTCTGTAGTGGAATGTGTTACCGGCCCTGAGGCTATTTCGGTTCCATCTACTGTAGTAATGACATCCTTGTTAACTTTCGGACGGAGAGGAAGATTAATCCTGGAGGCCAATTCACGATCTACGTAGTTTCCAATAGCTCCACTGTCGATGTATGCTTTTATAGCATGCAACCACTGAGGCTGTTTCGGGTCCACGAGCACCATTGGCATGACAAAATGCGAGGTCAAAGAGTCTGTTTTCAAGCTCGGCAAGCGGACCTCTACGCTTGTCGGGCTTGACCGTTTCCGGAATCAGGTTCTATTAAATTGTTGTCCGTGGCTCCAACCACCTTCTTAGGTGGCTTTACCGGGCAGTCTCGTAGAAAGTGACCAGAAGCCCCGCAATAGAGACATAGTTGCTTTTGCCGTCTTCTCTCTCGTTCCTTCTGCGTCAATGGTCCTTTAACACCGCCGATCTGCATAGGTTCTGAAACGTCAGTACTCTTAGGGTTAGCGTGAGTTTTGATCAGCACTCGAGTTTCGAACTTGGACCGATCTGCTTTTCTAGTTTGCAGTCTGTGGTCAAGTTGGACCACTAAGTCTATGTATTCTGCGCAGGCTTGAGGTGGATTTACTATTTGAGCTAGAACATCCTTAAGTTCTCCGCGCAGGCCTCGATGAAATAGTGTGATCCTTTTATTTTCGGACCACCCCGTTTCTACAACCAGCCTATTAAAGGTGGCAATATAAGATAAAAGATCTTGGTTACCTTGTCGTAAGGATAGTAGTTCGTTGTCAAGGGCCTGTCCCTGAGAGTGTCGAGCGAATAATCTGTCCATGCTCGCCTGGAAGCTTTGAAAATCCTGGAGAATTGGGTCATCCTGACTTACCAGCGGAACAGACCAATCGGCAGCACAGCCACTGAGATAATACAAGGGCTACCTTGGTTTGATCATTAGGGAAGGCCCCAGGTCTGCATAGAAAGTGTAGGCGACATTGGTTCATAAAAATGGCATATTTCTTGGGGTCCCCCGCAAAACGTTCAGGCGGGGCCAAAGGCATGTTTCCAGGTAGATTGATTTGTACCGGGTTATTCGAAACCATTGACGAGGCATTACCCCCAGAACTAGCTAAAGGTGTTTGTCCTGCTTGACCCTGCAACAATCGTTTGGCCAGGTCATCAGTTCTTTCCTTGGATAAGATTAATTCTCTTTTGAGAGCATTAGTTTCCTGGCGGGCGGAGTGTACTTCTGTCCTTAATTCCCCCAAAAGCTGAGCCAGCTGGTCTGTCTCGGAAGTTTCCATAGCGCCCGGGTGGGAAATTGTAGGTAGGCTTTGCGTTCTGTTAGGCTCACCTGACTCCCACGGAGGCGCAGGTCTGGTTTGGAGTGTTGTTGCTTCTTCTATGGTGAAGCGCAGGACCCGGAAGATGGACTGGACCGGACCTTCGAATCTGGCTTGTCTGGCTCGCAGGAATATATTTCTTAGGGTTTGAAAGGTTGAGCTCTCCATCCTGCTTCTCATGCAGGGGCGCGTTGTATCCAGTTACTTCACTGGGATTTTGACTGTAGAGGGTTCAAGTTTTGTTTTCCCGATATAGTACCGTAAGGATTCTGTTAATGAGTATGATTCCGCAATAATAATTGTTCGTTGTCTCTTTTTCAGGTGCAGAAACTATTCCGAGAAGAGCTATGGAACCGAAGAATGAGACTCTGGTGAGCTTGATGAGAGTTCTCTCAGTGTCCTTGTATCAATGCGCTCACTAACGCTGATGTCTTTTTTCCCCATAGGGGCCGGGGTCCGGAAATGCCTGGATGCGGCACCGACCCGAAACGAAGCTCAATCCAGAAGAAATCAGGTAAGTCTTTAATGGGCGTTTGGGTAATGTCTTTTCATGCGCCCACTAACGCTGATGTCTTTTTTCCCCATAGGGGCCGGGGTCCGGAAATGCCTGGATGCGGCACCGACCCAAAACAAAGATCAATCCAGAAGAAATCAGGTAAGTCTTTAATGGGCGTTGGGTAACGTCTTTTCATGCGCCCACTAACGCTGATGTCTCTTTTTCCCCTTAGGGGCCGGGGTCCGGAAATGCCAGGATGCGGCACCGACCCGAAATGAAGTTGGAATAACCCAACAGGTAAGCTTTGTAATGGAAATTAAGGTTTCCTTGTTTTCTTTCCCCTCTCACCTTTATTCTTGTCTTTTTCTCCCTAGGCGCGGTGATGTGGCTGCGAGTCCAGATGTCGCTGTAGAACGTGGTGGTACCTTGTACAGGTGAGTGAGATGCGGCGCTGCAGCGATCGATGCGATGTGCTTTTAAATGGATGTCTTCCTTTTCAGGACCGTCGGCGAGATGTCTCCGGAATGCGGATTTAGCAGGTAAGGACTCTTCTTTACCCTTTTCTCTTCTCTTCTCTCTTTGCAGGTGTTCCAGGATGCTGGCAGGAGTGGCAGAAGACAGAATGCAGGAGCAAACACGGTGAGCGTCCAGCTGCTAGATGCAGAACAACGCGAAGCGTGAGTTGCTGCTTGGGCGTGGCTTAAATAGCCTTCAAAGTAGTTCCAATTATGTATCCTTCCTCTCAGGTATGTATTCCTCCCCTGACCATACCCGTGTGGTTAAGTAGTTCCAAAGATAAAGTAGTCCCATTTAGGCCTCAGAAGGCCTGGATGTTGCAGCATGGTCTGCATCAGGTAAGTTAAGACTAAGCACCTTTAACACAAAGTCCCCTTTTATGAGCCTGGCGCCTATGGTGCCAGGACTGTGGCCCGATATGAGCCTGGCGCCAAAGGCGCCAGGACTGAGTCCAAAGAGCCCCTACTTGAGGCTGTTGTGACTTCCCTTGAAGACATGATGTCTGCCTCTGGGGTAGCTGGGTCTTGTCTGGCACCTTGGAGGTAGGCATCATGACACCCGGGGCTCCGACAGCGGGGCACTTCACTCGCCCATCTCTCCTCGAGGATCCCGCCCGACTCGGACAGTTGGGGCACCGCTGTCCATCGGGGCTCCTTATCCTCCGTGCTGAGGGAGCCTCCCCCGGACCGCAGTCAGACGTTATTAGTGCCTGTATCCCGTGCGCTTTCTGCGCCTTTTCTTTTTAGCTCTTGCTTTCTGCTTTATACACCTTTTGAATCCTGCAGGCGCGGAGCTCGGAGACGTGTGTCTTCACCTGCGGGCGGCCATCTTGGAATCCCAGTAGACCTTTTTTAACCACTGACAACTGTATCACCCTTGCCCGAGCAATCATCTTATCAAGAATTGACTACTGTAACTCCCTCTTTGCGGGCTCCACCGCCCCTCAACATCAGTAAGCTACAAATAGTTCAGAACAATGCAATCAGAGCCACCCTCAACATCCCTAAAAAAGAACATATCTCCTCAGCCATACTTAATATCCACTGGCTGCCAGTTCGGGATCGCATCAAATTCAAAACCTTATCATTAACTCACAAATGCCTCTCCAACAGCGCCCGATCTATCTTGCCAGACAAATACCCAAAGCCCAGTCCAACAGACCGACCCATTCAGTCTACTCTTGTCTCCTTACCATCGCCAGATTTAGACAGGAAAAAGCTGGAGGCTGCAGCTTCCCTGTGATTGCGGCCAAACAATGGAACTCCATGCCATTGGCAGTAAGATCGAGCCCCTCCCCGTGGTCCTTCAACAAAGGCCTCAAAACCTGGCTCTTTGCCCAAAACTCCTACAAGCTTTCACCTACCTGTACCTGTTCCACCCTCCTACCACCACCATCTCTAAAAGCCTTCTCCCAACCAATCTGCAACCTACACAGAACCGATCCATCACTAGACAATGGCCCTCATTACGACCCTGGCGGAAAGCGACTGACCGGAGCGCCACAGCGTAAATAGCGTTTCCGCCATTGCACGAAGGAGCAAAGTGCGGCCCATTCCGACCCATCGGGCACGAGCACCACGGCATGGCGGAAGTGCAAAGTCCGCGATGGCGGAAATGACCCCAAAACGGCCCACACCGCCGCCGTACGTCGCCCCAGGTACAATACCGCCACCCCTCTTAGCGGTCACCGCAGTGTGCGCCTACCGGAAAGTACGGTGGCCGGAAATATACGGAAACGGAAGTTAAAACATGGGCCCGGAACGGGAAACAACCCGGCGTACACCTATAAATACACTAAAACCACACAACCACTAAAATCACTACCCTGAAACACACCCCAACCCGTCAACCACCCTAGCGAAACCACGAATAATGGGAAAAGCAGCGAAGAAAGCGTGCGACCGCAAGCGGCAGGTCCACTTCTCCCGTGAGGAACTCACCGTGCTAACAGAGACCCTCCAGGAGAATGCTGCCGTCGTCTTCTGCACGCAAATGACCAGGACGGCACTTGTAAACAAGAAGGCCATATGGGCTCTGGTGGCACAGCGGGTAAGTGCGGTGGGGACCGCACCCCGCACCCCACAGCAATGCCGCAAGCGATGGGACGACCTGCGGATACGCGTCCGCAGCATACTCTCTGCCAACCGCAACATTGCCACAGCCACCGGGGGAGGTCCTGAATCACCCATCAAGTTGACCCCCTGGGAAGAAATCTGTGCCTCCACCATCGGAATGGAGAGCATAGAGGGAGTCGGAGGGATGGAGAAAGGAGTGCAGACATCCGAAGATACAGGTAGGTGGGCCAGGAAAAACAATGCCAAATCGACACAGTCCATCCATGTGAAGTACCATGCGTCCACATAGTGCAACAGAAACACATGTCCAGGAGAACGTCCACACACATCGGCCTGATAGCGCACGTTAAAACCCACAATAAATACATAAATAATTAAAAACCCCCAATACACGCACTACACGTGCAGCAGGCACACCCTAACTGCAGGCTGCCAAACAACTGCACCCTCACTCCACACACAAATCAAAGCACCTCCAAGGGCCCGGCCCAAATCACCCTCAGGTACCACCCCAATGCATGTGAAACAATGCCATTCCAATTCCCACAGACCCACCAATAACCCTCGCCCTCCTCTACTCCACCACAGGGTCCGATCCAAACGACGAGCTACAGGACACCCCTACCAGCACACCTGCAAAGAGGGCCAAGACCAACGGCCAGAGACCCTCCACCTCAGCTGCACGCATCAAGACACGCCAGCAGCACAAATCAGGTGGCAGCACAGAGGAGGGAACATCAACAGGCACCCCAGTAGCCAGCATGCCCACAACACCACCACCACAGGTCCCCCCAATGGATGCCACAGAAGGCACTGCCTCCGGTGGCAGCAGCACCATAGGTGACACCCCATTGATGGCAGCATGCTCCGACACAGAAAACGGGGATGCCGAAGTCAGATCCATCCATGACCTGTCCCAATCCCCCTGTCTGTCCCATCCCGTACAACATGAGGATACCACGCAGGGGCACCCACAAGACGACGACTGGCCATCCCCCACAAGCCCTGTGGCAATGCAACATGAGGACAACATCCCCTCTGTGACACCCCCGCAAATGGCCTTGGCCCAGCAGAGGCAACAGTCCCTCGACCAGTTGATCGAACAACAGCAGCAACTGGCCACGCTCCTCAAGGACCATGCTGATGAATGTGGGGGCACTAAGGCAGACATAGAAACATCAACTGAGACACTTAGGGCACAAATCGAGAGTAGCACAGAGAGCCTGAGAGTCCAAATGGAGAGAAGCACCGAGAGCCTCAGGGGGGAACTGCATGCGACGGCCAAGGACGTATGTGCCGAACTTGCCGCAGTGCGCCGTGTGCTCACTGAGCTCTCGCAAACCCTTAGGGACATGCATGGACGTGAGCAGGCAGACACATCATCCGTTGCAAGCTCCGTCCAGGGCAGCCCCCAACGTAGATCTGGAAGGAACCTGCGCTCCACAGGCAGGGGTGCCCCTGATACCCGCAGAGGGGGCTTGCAATAGCGACAGCCCACTGACAATGAGCATCTTTGGACACTGGTGTTCGGGGGGGAGGTAGGGGGGGTGGAGGGGGTGTGTTGGGCTCACTTGGGTGGCGGGTCGATAGGGTGTTCAACATGACATCACATATGCCATAAAAAGTGCACGATCAACCAATGAGATGTGTGGACATTGATCTTTGTGTACTAGGCCATCATAGGCGTACAGTCCATATTGTGCATGTCCCAGACACACGCAGTGCCACGAGTCCCGTGTCCATGTATCAGCCACCAGGCGTGAGTGCTAGAAGCATACATCAATGAGATGCTGACGAATGTCACGGGCCTCCGGTGCCTCGCAGACTCCATGAGGTGCTGCCACATCCCCACCCTCATCATGACCATCATCAGGTGCTTGCAGTTCTGCGTCAGGGGGCATGGGCACATTTCTACGTACGCACATGTTGTGGAGCATGACACATGCCATCACCATCTTTGCAACCTTCTCATGGCGGTACAGGAGTGCCCCGCCAGACCTGCTGAGGCAGCGGAAACGGCCCTTCAGTAGGCCGAATGCCTGTTCTATGACTACACGGGTACGTGAGTGGGCATGGTTGTAGTCCTCCTCATGCTGGTCCCGTGGGTTCCGGACTGGTGTGAGGAGCCATCTCTTCAGTGGATATCCAGCATCACCTGTATGTGGACGAGAAACGTATGATGTGGAATGCCATTGATACGTACGCACACCCCCCCCCCTTCCTGCCAGGTCATTGCCAATTCACATACCCCACATCATCATGCATGTAATGAGACTCACCGAGTAGCCAGGATCTGTTCCCTGCGTGTCGCTCCATGTAGCGTGGTATTGTAGAGTTCCTCAAGACCATAGAATCATGGGTTGATCCAGGGAATCGGGCACAACAATGTGTAATGATCCTGTTGGAGTCACACACCATTTGTACATTCAGGGAATGAAATTGTTTTCGGTTGCGGTACTGGGCCTCCATGGCATGTGGAACGACCAATTCCACATGGGTGCAGTCGATGGCACCAATGCAACCCGGTATGCCGCCAAGTGCATGGAATCCCACTTTCGTGTTTGTAATTTCCTGCTCCGAGCGTGGTAGGGAGATGTAGTCGTCTGCGTGCTGCAGGAGGGCATCGAGCACTTGCAATAGTGTCCGTGAGAACAGTGGCTGAGAAATGCCATGCAACTGTCCGACTGTGTGCTGGTAGGTGCCTGTGGCCAGGAAGTGGAGTACAGACACCACCTTCAGTAGGGGTGGGATGGCGGTTGGGCTATCTATCATGCTGACAAGGTCAGCCTGTGTCATGTCCACAATGGCGGCTATGGTGTCCCGGTCCAAACGGTAGAGGGTGTGGATCTGCTCATCAGTGAGGTTGAACGGATGTGCTCGGAGGCGTGGGATTGCGGGCTGCCTGCGTGGTGGTAGTGGCTGTGCTGGTGGGCCTTGCTGGCCCTGCCTTGCCCTCCTCCTCCTCCTGCGTCTCCTCCGTGCGGCCGGTTGTAGTTGGTGTTCGTCTTCCTCTTGGAGTCGGAGCACTTGCAGTGCTATCAGGTCCCCCAGGGCCAACATCGCGAGTCCTGCCGGTAGCATTTCGGTGTGGTTGTGGGAGGAGACTGGCTGTGCAATTCATGTGTTTTCAGGCTGTATGGCCTCCACCTGTGGTGATTCATTCCACCTGTGCAAACTGCTCTCCCCTTTGGCCGAGCACGTCACGCGCACAACGCTGCAATTCGGGGAATGGTATCTTGCTATTGCTATCATGTATTTGTACCCGATGGGCGTGTTGGATTGGTTGTTATGTTCATTCGGCTATGGTCCCATTGTTTCCCATTCTATCTGTGCAGTCGCGAACAGACTTGTGAAGGGTCAGTGGAACGTAGTACTCGAGTAACGGTGGGCCCTCATGCATCACTGTACCGAGTTGCAACGACGGGCGGGGCGTCCCATTCGTGGGTGAAGGCAGTTGCCATTTTCACACACAGCCGCACTCGATGGAATAATTAGTGATTTCAAACGGCCACAGATGCCTTTTCGACGTGATGTTGCAAATGAGGAATTCGAAGGGCGGCGCTTTCGGTTATCAGCTGGCGGCGAGGAGATGCCCACAGGTCTGACTGCAAATATAACGTTCTATTGTTCAATGTCCTTGAGACAGGGCCCATGGCGAGGGAGCAATGACTGATATGAATAGTTTGGGATGCGCATTAGCTACGTGGCCGATGAGGCCGGCCGTTCCCAAATACATGTTACTTCACAACACTTGAATTACGGGCTGGGGCACTGTGGATTTTGCAGGCTGCATAACGCACAGACTCAATGGATGTTTCTAATGTCATGTGAGTAAATATTCAGGCGTTTTGATCCCGGGATGAGGGAATGATGAATGGATGCATGGGCAGGTGATTTGATACAGAGTTTGCCATGTACAGGGCTTCTTGGGATCTATCCGCCTCCCCTACGCTATGTGATGCAGGGCTGCCATAGTGGGACCATCGTCTATCTGGCCTTGTTGAGCCCTCCCTGTCTCGAGGCGCCCTCAGACACTTGTGTCCATGCACGTTGACATTCCCATCTGATGGATTCTGTTTTGACAGACGCATGCACAGGTACACTCGTTTGTGATGGTGTTTGCACCTCGATATAGATGGTTATGAGTCGCAAGTGGTTTTGGGGTGGTGATGATCCTTTTGAGTGGGCTAGCATGCATATGGCTGTGGATTTCGTGTGATCATTGAAGTGAGTTGTTGGAATGTAGTTCTGATGGCCATTCTGTTCTTTTTCTTTTCTTTTGGTTGACAGGTATCTCCTCCCCTTTTGCCACTGCCATCTGTATGCCACTCCTGCAGATGGATTTTACTCCCGACACCTGCTGCTTCGTGTTAATCGGTGGAGCAGCATTACGATCTTATGGGACGATCGCCAATGGCCCACATGCCCTTACGCAGTACTGGTGTCTCGGAGCAACATTTCGGCCTTTCAGCTGGACTAGTGCCTCCCCATTGGGACAGCCCTGCGGTTCTGTGCGCTTCCATGTTGCCTTTTCGTACGTGAATGTGGCTCTGTGTACCATGGGGGTACAGGGCGACACACAAGTAGTGGCTGGTCATTTCTTGCGGATGCAGCCCACAATGGTGATTAGTGTTTTGGAGTTCATGGCCTGATGGCTGTATGGGCTTGGTGTCTTTGATGTGCATTAATTGCTATTCTGATTTGGCCCGTGTAGCGTTTTTCTTTGCAAGTGATGTGGCATATGCCTATTTGGGGGGCGATGTATTGTGAGGGGATCTGCATTGGGTTCCAGCTTCGGGGTTTAGTTGCGTGGTACTGTACTGGGCGCGTTTGCCTACTAAGCCCGTGAGGTCAGGGATGGGGGCTGCCTATATGACTGTTTGGATGTTGTCATGCTCAGGGGCGGGGGATTGGGTTTTGTGTAACAGATGCCGGTCAGCCAGGTGGACTGGTGGAATGATGTGATTTTCGGAATGTTGCTGGGCACAGGTGCCTGTGTTTGCGTGCGTTTCTTGGTGGGGGACTGTGGTCATGTCCATTGGGATGGCTTCTGTATTCGTGCCATCTGTGACCTGCAGCTCCCATTGGCCCCTCTTGTGTTGCTTTTGTTCGTTGGCATGCATGGGTGCTTTGTACATTTCAATGGTTGCATTGTGACTTCATTGCACCTACCGGGAGTTGTACTTTGTGGGCAGGGAGAGGTGTACAGGCACTCAGTGGGGCCGTTTACGGTTGATTCGCGATGCCGTACTTCTCGCCATGGCGGAATGGTACATTCCGCCATGCCTGATGGCGTTAGGTACATGTCCGCTAGGGTCGGAATTGGCGTACCGTTGCACCATGGTGGTGTTTGCGGTTTGGCATGGCGCGCGCGCGCGTGCTTGGTGCAGTTAGCGTTGGCGTTCACTACGGTGTCGCTAATGGCTTCGTACTTTGCGGTGACGGGTCATAGTCGCACCGAGCGCTATTCGATGGCGGTATTGCATTTCCGCCATCGTTTTTCGATTTCCGCCAGGGTCGTAATGAGGGCCAATGTAACTAATGCAATGTAACAACCTAATCTTGGATGTATTCAAGATAAACACGGTAACTCAATGCACTTTTATATAGACCACAGCCTAATGCATGCTGTAATCAATGTAACTACCGCCTGTAATTTATGCAAACATCTGCAACCTATGTAAGCAATGTCTGTAATCAAATACCTATGCAAGCTAATAATGTAACGTTTGTAACCTATCACCACTGCAAACAACTACTGTAACCAACTCTCTTAAGAAAAGAGCTTAGATTCCTTCGGGCTTGGTGCGTAATACAAATGATAAATAAATAATAATATGACTACTAAAACTTCGATGTGCTGCAGATGGGGAAAGCAAATTTTGGTTACTATTGTAAGCCCTTAAAGGAACAGCGAAATGACATACATTGATTAACCAAGCGATGCAGCTGAAAAACGGGTGGAAATGTGTAACTGCTAACACATGCCAGATAAGAATCACGCCACCTCAGCTTGAGGCAAGTCTGCTCTGGGATCTGAGATTCATGAGCATAGAAGCCCGTCCTGAGAGAGCTTTACAGCCACATTTCCAAAGGTAAGAAGTGGTTAGCTTACATGAAATACTGAGTTTCGGGCTAGTGAAATAAAGCGAGCCACATTGCGCTTTAAACTGTGAAGTAATTCTTTAACATTGTTAACAGATTTCATGACAGCAGAAAACAGAATTGAATACATACACTCACAGAAAGTAAGGAAGCAATTGGTCCAATAATCCTTTCAGGGGGACAGCCCCTGGACCTCCGCCCTCCCCTCGTAGACCTCCCCCACCACTCCATGGCCACAATATTCCTTTTTTAAACAGAATGTAGAATGACATTTTGTACCACTATTATTACATTCCTGCATACTTTTTTTGCTTCTGTTTCTGTGAACAATGTTGTGGGGAACGAATATATCACTGGCTACTGCAGATATGAGGTGCCTACAATGGAAACAATAAGGAGGACATACCCCCCTAAATCCATGAAAGTTTCAGTGACTCAAAGAAAGGGCCTTTGAGAAGTATGTTTGGGGTATAGTGCTGTACGTATGCGTTCTTCACGCAAAGCAATTACCGCTAAGGATGTTGTTTCACAAGCCACCCTCATTTTCAAGGGTTTCACCTGCTTTGTTTTCATTTCTCATTTCCAAAATTCCCATGCCTTTTAGTGGAATCACTCTCACAGCAAACCTTTATCCACCTTCAAAGGAATGTTAATCTTTGTTGACTAAACATGGATCCCAACATTCTTTGCCCATGACATTAAAATGCTTTATGTTTGTTTTCTTTAGCAACAACACTTCAGCTGTCTGAAGCAGGGCTTCACCTTATACCAAATATGTCTTGCAGGCTCCTCTGCACGCTATACAACTGGATGGCACCATCAAGTGGGAGAAAGTGCAGAACAACCTGTCAACCAACTCTATGATGGAGTAGCAGTGTAGGAAGTCCAGAAGGAGGAAGCATTGAAGACACACTACTAAGTGGAAGAAGGCACAGTGGTCATAACAACCCACCTATAAACACTACTAAGGAGCAGAAGTGCAGTAGGCTGTAGGAATTGAGTGAGAGTCCTTCAAACGAAGGACACAGGCTGTTGGGTGTACGTGAAAGAGCCAATGCGCCTCCCCTTATCAGCCACATTCATTCATAGTGTCTCTCACACCACCACTGCCCTGTGTATTGGACATGAACACATGAGTAGCTTCCAGTCCCAGGTGCGGTTCACGGTAGTTTACACCATCACCTCCAAACCGTGGCTCCAAATAAGAACACATATGTATTGTGGCCTAAGTACTCTTTACTAATCATTACTGTGGAGGATGAGCAGATCATGTTTGGCTCATACAAAAACTCTCTGGGTGAAGTGGTCAGCATTCTGTTCAAAGATTTGGTCAGTTTCAAAGAATATGAGGAATGGTTTAAAAATTAATAGCTTCAAAAGGTGGGAAACCAACCTTCTTAGTCTGAGGGTTACAATTCAGTCCTTTGTCCACTCAAGGTTCAGGGCATCATACCCATCACTTCAAGAATACAATGAATGGCTCCCTTAGGGTTGAATGATGGAATGGTTGCCTTCCCTCACCAGTTATCACTGTTAGCCAGGCAACGCTCTGTCACATCCACCTCCACCCAGCACCCATGCCTTTAACCTTCAACACCTCTCCAAATTACAGCCGCACCACAGAACAGCATTGCCCTGAAATAACACTGATTGATGTAAATACATATATTTTTTCATTTACTTAAGTCTTTATAATTAAATTCTTGTTGTGTCAATAGAGGTAAAAAACATAAAAAGTACAATTATTACAATTCTTTGTGTTTTCTCTCTTTCACACTATGGACCTCATTATGAGATGTGCGGAATGCGTTTAACGGCGCCGTTAAATGCATTCTGCACTATTACGAGGTCCCCTCGCGGGACCCGCTCTGGACGTCTGGTTTGTCCAGACGTCCAGAGCGGGTCCCGCGAGGGGACCAGGGAGCTAACAACGGACCCTCCCCATTCCCATTGAGCCCTATGGGGGCTCGAATGGGAATGGGGAAGGGCCGGGCCCGGGTTCCCTGAAGGAGGAAATACCGGGCCCTCCATACTCGGAATGGCCCGGTATTTCCCCATTCAGGGAACCCGGACCCGATTTTGGAGGCAGCCATGCCCTTATTAACGGCATGGCTACCTCCAAAGTCGTAATGAGGCCCAATGCCTCTAAGCAGGAGTGCCAAGGGTCAGACCTATGTAAAATCAAAAAGGGCTAGGCACTTGGCATTAGTAAGATGCATTGGATGGAAGAGGCATAACACTTTGGCTAGGTACCAATGTTAACACGCACTGACATGGCCAATAGTTTTGGTGTTTGCAGTTTATTGTATTTTACCTTTATAGGTAATAATGTAGTAAATGCTTGGGCTCTACCAGTAATTCCAAGCAAGTTAGTGTTAGCAGACAAATCACATTAGTAATAATAATAATAATACGTTTATTGTGAATTAGTTCATATTGAACTTTACACAAACCATACAAATACATATAACTTAATACATATATATGTACTTAATGCATACATACTTACAATCAGAACATTAAATATAAAACTTATATGAAAATCGTATACAATTATTTAAAATATATCTTTCATATGAATACATAAATACAATCTCGATACATATCCAGGTATCAATCATAGTCATCGTACTCGTAATCATAATCATAATCGTAAAGGGCCATGCCACAGGGTTCCAATTTAGGAGCAGGTTCCGTGAGGCCCCCTCATAATGCCGATGTAACTGGCTGGTTTTGGAATAAGCTTTTAACTTTAACCCAAACCCTGTAGAGGGCCAACTGAGTCCTAATTGAGTCTGAGTTTAAACAGTAATCCCAGAAGGCCTCTCCCTTAATAGTCTCGTAATTATTTACCAGTTTTCCCAGCAGACACATATACAACGAACCCAAACGAGGGCACAAGGTCAGGACGTGCCTAGTAGTTTCTAGAAGTTCTTCCTTCTCACAGATACGGCAACACCTATCCTTTAATGAAATGCCCAACTGTGGCCCAGTGAACGGCTAACACCTGAAGCTGCTTCGTCCGCAGCCTTAGCATGAATTGACGCACCTCAGGATCTGGACATAATAACAAATATTGCTGGGGCTTTCTATATCTATGTATTACATGCGTTACCGCGTCATACCCCTTCAAAGTAGCCAGATAGATGTAGTTCTGAGTCCAATCCCATCTGTTCATTTTTTGTATAAAAGATGTTTTTTGATGGATAAATGGCATTAACTGCTTCTTATCGTGGGACCAGTCTATGCAGCAAAGAGTGACTCATTTAATTGTTTATAACTGTTCCCTTGACTTTTCGTTATCGAAGTTAATACCGACCAATCTGAGCAGTTTACACAGTGGGGAGGACATAGCTTTCAGATAAAACACACCTTCAACTCGCAATGCCATGCCTTTCAATGATGTTAAACCCAGTTCTAACCTAAGGTACTGAACTGAACAAGCCGGGCCCATGCCCAGTACCGCACGCCAAAACTGCCCCTCTATTATATTAAGCCAGTTCAGATCTTGTATGGCGAGTGCCTCCAGGCCATACAGAATTGCGGGGACAAAACACTGTTGGTAAAGTCTAATGGTCCCCGTAATGCTAAACCCTGCTGTTCCTTTGGCGAATTTACATGCCTGCATTATAAGAAGTTTTGCCCGTCTCTTTTTTTGCGTGATAATCAAATTATAGTTGGGTTGAGTATCAAATTCTAATCCTAAATATGTGTATGAATGTTCAATGCTTATTCTACCCAGTCTTGTCCCGACCCCTGAACGACTCGGGCCACTTTTAGCTAATGCCAGTATCTTTGTTTTCCTTAAATTAATGGAAAGCCCCAATTGCTTTGAATATAGGGAAAGCTCCTCGAGCATGCTCTTTATTCCAGACAACGTACGATCAAACAATATTAAGTCGTCTGCGTAGAGCATGCCTACAATAGGAGTGTCCCCTAATTCTGGGGGGCAATTAGCTTTAGCGGCCATGCGGGGTACCAAGTCAGCTATGTACAAATTATAACACATGGGTGCACCAGAGCAGCCCTGTTTAACTCCCATATTAATAGGAATTGGGTCGGTGGCCGCTCCCTCGTTGTTAAGTCTGACCCTGGTAGTGTTATTACTATGTAAGCTCGACAATACATGTAATATCCAACCTGGACACTTTAAATCGTGTAATTTGTCCCATAGGATCTCCCTCTTAACTTGGTTGAATGCGCTACAAAAATCTACAAAAATGATATGCAAGGTGGCATTTTTGTTGCTCAAAGTGTTATTAATCAAAAAGTCTAGGACCCTGATGTTATGTACGGTCCCAGAGCCTGGTCTAAATCCCGTCTGTGCATAATTCAAGATGTTATTCGTTGTAACCCAAGTTTCAAGTTCCTTAAGGACAAGTGTCATAAAGATTTTGCTAGTTGCGTCGAGCATAGAGAGGAGTCGGTAATTACCAGCGTCACATCGATCTCCCTTTTTATGTACTGGTATAAGTACCGACCCTCTCCATGAGGACGGAATCACCGGCAACCTACAGATACGTGAAAAAAGAGTCAGTAATACATGTGCCCAGTTGTCCGGGTCGCATTTCAGTACAACATTTGCCAACCCGTTCGGGCCCGGGGCTTTAGAGGGCTTAAGTGCTACGATAACCTGCTTTATCGCATTATGACTTAAGGGCAAGGGCCAAGGGTTTGTGCTTTGTACAGTGGCTGGAGCGGGTATATTTGCATCAAAAAACGTATGCTTAATATGGGCTACCCACTCCTCTTCACCAATGGGATTCACTATTCTTAGACCCTGGTCCCCTCCAGCCTCTCCTAATATTTGCCAGATTCTTCGGGAGTTTCTACTCATGAGAATCTGAATAAAACTCTCCCATTTTTCGGGTTGTAAGAATTTACGATAGTGATGGAGCCATGTGCAGTACTGACGTTTTATATACTTAATCTCAGTCAGTCTCTCCTGCTGGCTCCTGTTGCTAGTGGAGGCCAATCTGCAGAGTCAAATTTCTCGCCACATTAGCCTATTACGGTCCCGGATCTTAATATCAAACTTGCCACTTTCGACTGCTTTCCATTTAGTTTTAGTAACTTGAGTAGGCTTAAAGAGGGACTGAGTGAGAGAATGTATCCATATCTCAATCTCATCAGGGGATTTCCCCCTTAGATCACTCTTCAAACAACAGCCCTCAGGGAAGATCAAGGCCCTAATTCTTTCAATATTAAGCTGGGACCACCGTATCCGAATCCCTTGATTGTTTGTGATCACATCACTACAGACCTTCCCGAGACCCTCACCCGCTCACCCACTTAGGATCAAAGTAACAGGAGCATGGTCACTATAGGGATTAGGGGCAATATGGATACCAATGACATTACCCAGAACACATTCATAGACCACCATATAGTCCAAGACAGCCCTCTTGGTGCCCATTGCCCAGGTTGGTTGGCCAGGGTTATCACCAATTGTACGACCATTCAATATTGTACACCTCCATTCCTTCAGGTAATCTACCCATAACTTGCCTTTGGCATTAGATGTTGTTTGAGGCATTTGGCTGTAATCATAAACATTATCTTATTTACCACATCCTACCAAGTCTACACATCTAGCATTCAGATCCCCACACAGAATAATGGGATTACTTTCATGATCAGCATCCCAGTCCATTAGTATGGCATACAATTGCTCGTAGATAGACTCAGTCTTCAGTGTGCCCGGGGGATCATATATATCAGTGATTAATAAATCTTGATGCTTTCCTCCATTCTTGGCTATAGTCAATGCCACAGCTAGCACATTGCTACCAGGTTTGGGATCATTTACCAGTCTCGGGCTGTATGTCGACTTTGTTCCTATTAGGAGGCCACCCTTTGGGCGTCCACAATCCCCCTTGGTGGCCTCTGCTTGGAAAGTCACATAACCATCAAATTCCACCTTGAACGTGATCCATGTCTCTTGCAACACAAAAATTTAATGGGAGAACAATACTTCCTGCGCGCTGCCCCCGTTAAGCTAGTGGTTGAACCCCCTAGTATTCCAACTAACAACTGACCAATTTCAAGCCGAGCAGCTGTTTGCCGCAATCATGTTTTTTAGCCACTCCCAGCCTTGCTTGTCATTACATATGTCTGCTGGCTTCGATGCACTTGTAGCGCCTGGTGTGTTAGTTTTTGAACAGTTACATTTGAGACATCCTTCTTCAGGGATATCCAATCTTAGCGGTATATCTAAGTCATATCCCAGGTATCCCAAGGATGCAGAATGGGATCTAATAAGGGCTATGGTCTCAGGCAAACTGCAGTGTACTCTAATAGTCATGTTATTCAGGTTTCTCCTCAGAGGTTCAACAAAGTCAAAGTCTCCACTGTTGAGTATCCTAAGGGAGGGGACCTTGTTAAACAATGACAAAAGTGAGGCACGATTCAGCTGCCGCCCCTTTGCGACCACCTTAGGAGCGATGGTCAGAGTTCTCTGGGGTAACACCGCAATGGAAGAAAGGGCAGGTTGTACAGGAGAAGGGTCAGGGGGGAAGCGGCAGAATGATTGGGAGCCATGTTATTAACTGCCAGTCGACACTGAGGCTCATATAGAGGGGCATTTGATCCAGCAACATGGTTATAATCCGTGTAAGCCTGTTTTGTAGCTGTGGCCGCCTCCCGGGGGGACGTTACATCAGCCGGTCCTTCCTCTATAAGCCAACTAGTGAGTGTACCAACGGTCTGTGCCGACCGTCTTTTATGCCTTGCTGCTCTTTTTCTTTGCTTTTTTGTCATATTGGCACTACAAGGCAGTAATGTTGAATTTAATGCAGGGCGGTTCGCTTCCCGATTGTCCGGCAGTTCAGGGGAAATCTTTCTTTGTGTCATTGTAGTTTTCTGTTTAGTCTGTCTCCCCTGGCATTTAGCTACACCCGCCTTGTCCGATGCACCCTTTATTAGACCTGCAAGGGACGGAGGAGGGGTCACGTCCAAGTTCCCAACCCGCGGCTCCACAATTGCACAATCTTGTGACTGACCTTTTGCCGCGGATGATTTTTGAGGGACATCCTCCCACAGGTCGATGATTGCCCTTTCTTTAGATGGATTTGGGGTCTTTAAGTGGTCTCGTATACTTGCGTTCGCAACCCCATGAAGCTTCAAGTCTTCTTGTATTGTACCACACAGTTTTAATAGTATTTTTACTGTATTTTCTCCCTCTATTATTATTGTGATTTACAGAAATCTCATGGGTACTATACTCCTCTTCAGTAAGAGTGCTTGAAGGTAGCGCGGTGCCATAGAACATGTTTGGGCTAGGAGATAATCTAGCTGCCCCCCCTACATTTCACTGGGGGGTTTCCTTTATCTCAGTGGCTATAGAAGTGCCCTCCGCCAATGCTGCATGGGGTGTGGGTCCCAGGGTTATCTCGCTCCTGGGAGGTGAAAGAACTTGGACCTCCTTCATTGATGGGGCTCAGGTAAGGGAGGCTGCGACTGTGAGAGTACTTTTTCTGTAGCCTCTCCTTTCCTCCCCCCTACAATAGGGGACGTACGATCTTGTAAGGCATAACATAGTTGTAATAGTGAGTCGTTGTCCAGATCCAACGGTATGTAGCTACTTTCAGCCTCAGCCAGTGGGGGAATTGAATCATGCGAAGGTAAAGAAATTGCCTGGGCTAAGACTTTGGCAGGAAAGAAGGAATCCAAT
The DNA here is from genome assembly GCF_040938575.1 of Ambystoma mexicanum. NCBI lineage: Eukaryota > Metazoa > Chordata > Amphibia > Caudata > Ambystomatidae > Ambystoma > Ambystoma mexicanum. Next base: position 649,420,655 of record NC_090923.1, read on the forward strand.
GGGCCTTTCTTTTTACCCAACTCCTCTTTTGCTTTCATGCCTAACTCCCCCTCCTTGCTGTATTTCTGTATTTCAACACTAACTTCCTGGTTCTGTTTAGTGGAGCGCAGGCCATATGGTTTCTTACCCCTGTTGCTCACTGCTTTACCGCAACTTGCGGCTTTGCCCGGCATTACCGTTAGAGAGGTAATGGGGGCAAGAGAAGGGGAGGGCGGAGGTGGGGAGGGGGATTGAGGGAGTGGGAGGGAGTGTCTGAGGAAAAGGAAAAGGGAAGCTGTATGAAGGTAGGTTCAGGCGTAAGGGCCAAAGCAAATGTCTCCCCCTCTGCGGCTCGCTTACTTCTTTGATGCCACTACTTTCAACCAGGTCTAAGGTATGTGACAATACAGATAAATAAATAACCAGGTCAGCCCTTTCTAACAGGGTAACAGGCTTCCCTTGCTGGGATTAGGTAAGGTTAAAAAATTTGCCCATGGAGTGCCAGTGCCTGTAAACGCTGTTACCCCAAGTCACGGACCAAGCCGTGTTCTGGGACCGGTCCACAATAAAGTGGAGCACTGCCTTGAACTCACCCGCAGCCTCGTGTGCCCTGTACGTCTCAGTGCCACTCTTCTTGCACCGTCACGCCAGTCAACCTGCTGGGGGGTATGTGGAGTATCTCCCGGGCCGGCTTCACCCGGATAGTCTCCCTCTATTTAGGGCACTCAAGGTCCAGCGGTGATCTGCTTCTGCTCGCTCGTCGCTCCTGCTCGCTCGTCGCAGGGTCGTAGAGTTAGAGTAAAGGACCCAGCGGTACAGCGAGAATGCAGTTCTAGCGTGTCCGTCAAGCTGCACTGTCTCGTTTACCAGCAGTTACCATGGAATCACAGACAGCCGCTTCCGACAGACTCCTGGAAAAACAGAGTAGTAATAAACATAGTAGATCTCCATATTAGATAAACTTTTTACTAGGTGTGTATTGCGGCAAACACTAACTTGCAGAAATGTCTGGAACTTTTAAGATAATCATGGTGATTTTAAGGGTGAACGAGGGTAGAAGGGAGATGAGATGAGATGAGCTATGGTGGGAGGAAATGCAGAGAAGGGAGCTAGGGTGGGTGTGTTGGTGGGGACAGACACTGGGGTGGGATTGAGTGGTATGGTGAGATGTGGGGTGATATGGGAGTTGTGTGAAGTGGTGTGTTGTAGAGTCTATGGGGTGGGGTGGTATGCGACAGTGATTAATGGTGTGGGGTGAAGTGGTGCAGAATGGCATGGAGTGGGGTTTAGTGTATTGGTACGAACTGGGGTGGGGCGCGACCACTCTGATACAAAGTATTCTTCAACAATGGCAATGTTCAGGCATTCGTGCACCAGGTTTCTCATCTGAAAGATACTCGCTGGTCGCTTTGATAGCTTTCCTAGCAGCGCGGAGCACACCGACTTCTGCTTCTTCTCTCAGGGGTCCAACTCCTGCCCCTCAGTCACTCCTGTGTAGGCTCCTTGACACAGGGGGACGAGCACTTCCGATACAAGGGAAAGGGACAACTTCTGCACAAGGCTCCCTTCTCTGCCCTCAGTCTGTTCCACGGAGCCCTAGCTCCCACACCACGTTTCCTGAGATGACCTCTCTCTGCAGTCCCCAGCGTCTTGACGAGGTGTAGCGTTTGATGGCATGATGTGGGGCAAAATGCGGGTTTTGTGGTGTGGTATGATGGTGAGTGTGGTGGAGTGCTGTAGAGTGGTGTGTGGTGTGGAATTGTCTGGAGTGATGTGAGGTGGTATAAGAGGTGTAGGGTGGCATGGTGTAGAGCGGTGAGGGACAGTGTGAGGGGTGGGGTGGGGGTAGGTTGTGATGGAGTCGTGTAGAGTGCCATCGCGTCGGTTGGATTAGCATGCTGTGGAATTTTCTGCAGTTGTGTGGGGTGGCATAAGGGGTGTGAAGTGGTGAGGGAAGGTGTGGGGGAAGGGTGTGGTGGACTCATGTAGTGTGATGTAGAGTGCTATGGAACAATGTGACATGGTTGAAGTGATGTTGAGTCGGATGAAGTCGGTGTAGTGGTGTGAGGTGCACTGGAGTGGTGTGGGGTACAGTGGTATGGGGTGGAGTGGTTTGGAGTAGTGTGAAGTGTGGTGGTGTGGTCTAGAGTGGTGTGTGGTGCATTGAAGTGGTGTGAGGTTGTGGGGGGAAACGTGTCGAGTGATCTGGGCTGGGGTTGCATGGGGTAGAGGAGTGGTATGGTGTGGGGCAGTGTCTCTGAAGTGGTGTAGAATGGCGTAGGGTGGTGTGGAGTAGTATGGGCTAGGGAGGTGTGTAAGGGTCTGGATTGGTGTGGGGTGGAGGGAAGTAGATAGATGTGGAAGGGTGGAATAGTGAGGAACGATGAGGAAGATGTATGGGTAAGGTGTGGTGGTGTTAGGTGAAGTGGTGTGTTGTGGGATGGTGTGATGAGATATAGGATTGGGTGGAGTTTTGTGATATGGGTTGGCATGGTGGTATGTGTTGGTGCAGTGGTGTAGGGTGATATAGGGAGGGATGGAGTGGTGTGGGCCAGTGGTATGGTACGGTGTGGAGTGGATCAGTGTAGGGTGAGGTGGAGTAGTCCGGGATGGAGTGGTGTGGGGGAGTGGTATGGAGCAGTGTGGGGTGAGGTGGAGTACTGTGTATGGAGTAGTGTGGAGTGTGGTATTCTGTGGTTTGGCGTGGAGTGGTGTAGAATTGGGTGGAGAGAGGTTGAGTCATGACAAGTTGTCTGGGATGGGCAGGGTAGAGTGATGTGGGATGGTTGTGTTGGAATAGAGTGGAATGGTGTGGAGTTCACTGGTGTGGTGTGCACTGGTGCAACGTCGAGGGAAGTAATGTGGAATAGTCTGGAGTGGTGTGAGGTGGAGTGGGATGGAGGGGCTAGTGTGGAATCAGGTGTTGTGGGGATGAGTGGAGTGATGGTGGTGGAGTAGGGTGGTGTGGAGTGGAGGTGAGAGGAATGGTGTGGGATTAAGTGGTGTAGAGTGGTGTGGGCATGAAGTGGGATGGAATCAAGTAGGGTGGTGTAGCAGTGTCTAGAGTGGTTTGTCGGGGGTAAGGGGTGTATAGTGGTGAGGGAAGGTGTGGGGGTAGGAAGTTGTGAAGCATGGTGTAGAGTGCTATGGAGCAGTGTGGCATTGTGTGGAGTGGGGTTGTACAGAGAGGGGTGGGGTGGTGTGTGGTGCTCTGGGATGGTGTGGGTGGAGTGGTATGCAGTGTTTTGGGGTTGTGTGGGGTGGAATAGGGTGGAGTGATGGTGGGTAGGTCTTGAGGGGTGGAGTGGTGTGGGGGAGTGGTATGGTGTGGAGCCATGTCTACGAAGTGGTGTGGAATGGTATGGGGTGGTGTGGGCTGAAGTGGTGTGGGTTGGAATGGTGAGGAGTGATGAGGAAGATGTATGGGTAGGGTGTGGGGTGAAGTGGTACGAGTGGATGCAGTAGTGTGATATGAGGTGGGGTGGAGTCGGGTCATGTGGCATTAGAGTGGCATCGAGTGGTGTTGGATGTGGTGGAGTGGTGTATCAGCCGAAGGTATTGCAATAGACCAACGCAAGGCTGCTGTAAGCATGGACTGGTTGGTACCACAGTCTGTAAAGGAGTGGCAATGTTTTCTAGGGGTTTCAAACTTCTATAGGATGTTCATAATCAACTATTCTGACAAAATCGTTCCATTAACCAGCTTGCAAAAGAAAGGGGAACCTTGGTTTTCATTGGGATTCCACCACAGACAAGGCCTTTCAGGTACTCAAGGAAGTATTTACGTTAGCACCTATCTTCTGTCAGCCCGAGTGTGACGTCACCTATGAAGCTATAGGTGCAGTCGTGGTAAAATTACAGGACGATGGAATACAACAACCTATGGCCTATCTCTCACATACCCTAACTGCCACAGAATGCTATTGTACTGTTCTCGCAAAACAACTACTCACAATTAAACAATTTGGAAAGTGGTGAGAGCACCAGGAATAGTTGGTTACTGCGCCTCACTCATTATTAGATGTTTGACATTTGGTACATGCAGCCGGTTGCAAGAACCAAAGGGGCCCTGCTCTTGTGTCCCAAATGAAGATTACATATGTTTGTGTTGGATTCCTAACCAATTACGCTATACGTATCTCATATGTGCTTCCTTAGTTTGTTAGTAGTAATGGAAGGTATAGTCCACTTGTTTATGCTTGATACGATTTAGAACTTTATTTATCACTGTGGGTGCCGACACGTGTTTCGACCATTACAAGGTCTTTATTAAGGCTACAATAATTATTCATTTGTTTGTTCAGATATTAGTCATCATATCCAAACACATTTGTGAGAAGTGCATAGTGACAGAGTGAATAGTGATCGTTGTGACATATGGGATATGTTTACAACGAGCAAAGATTTGTGTCGTGACTTCATAAAAAACATCATTAATACCATTATCAGTATTTAGCAATATATTTACAAGTTTCATATTGTCGCTATGTGTATCACATTCCAATTGGAAAGACAGTATCATACACCAGGAGAGATATTAATGCACAAGGGAAAGAGAAGAGAAGGGAGATTCATGTTAGATGGATCATTTATTGTGTTTGATCATAGAGATGAATCAAGTATTTGAGTAGTAGGTAAGGTGCTGAGCTCACCTAGAATATGGTGTCTCTTCTGTATTGAGTTTAAGAAAGCAGGTAGCCAATGGTGATTAATATCACTGATTGAGTGCATCTGGGAAAAAGTAAGCAATAGAGTTGGCACTGTTTGGTTCAGATATAAATTGTAACATTCAAACAAGTTTATTATTGTAATTGGTAAGAGAGAAAGGCGCGTTTAGCTGATGGATGGCAGTGCCCACCGTCCCGCCCAACTGCCTTGTGAGGTTTGACATGTAGTGCTAGCCACCACGTGCCAGTATGAGAATAAACCCTTACATTAAATAAATTGACTGGTCACCATGATTATATTTCTGTGGTCTTGCATGACCGAGAGTGGGTTAGGCCTAGCCATATTGTCTCCGAGACGGTGCCTGTGGTGCAGCAAGGGCCTTCATGTGTTGTTTTACGTCGTGATGGCGCAGGGAGTGAGTTGAGTATATATTAGCATTGGTTCCCTGATGGTGGCTGCTGCCTTGTGTTAAGTTGTCAAAGCAAACATTTATTGCATGCTGGTATATTCATTTCCTGAAGAGGTTGATTTAGTGAGGGGGTCAGAAATTCCTTGAGTGATTAGCTGTTAACCTAATGCTGGTACACTCGTGATCAGCTTGAGACTATGAGGGTCATTCCGAGTTGGGCGGTAAGGGGTTACCGGCACCGGTAAGGGTGCCGGTAACCCCTTACCGCCCTAATCTGAGGTTCCCTAGCGGGACCCGCTGAGAACGTCTGCTCAGACCAGACGTCCTTAGCGGGTCCCGTTAGGGCACCAGTGCGCAAATAACGGGACCGCTATTTGCGGGCCCGTTATTAGCGCCTTCCCCATTCGCATTGAGCCCTATGGGGGCTCAAATGGGAATGGGGAATGGTTTTCTGAATGGGGATTTACCGGTTCCTCCACGGTTGGAATGACCCGGTAAGTACCCATTCAGAGACACCGGACCCGGACCCGGGTTTGGAGGCAGCCATGGTGCTCGGAAAGATCCCCTATGTCTCAATAATTTTGAAACTAAACAAAACTTTTAAAGTATATATCGTCTCCTTAGATACAGGCGAAAAACTATCCAAAGGGCTAAATTGACATGCAATACAGTTCCAATCATAGGACAAACATAGCGTAAGCAGCAAGAAAGGATTCACACAGCGCGAGAAGAAAGTGAGTGCCCTTAATATCATGACACACAATCCATCCAAAGAATGATATGACTGCACAGATTAGAATCTGACCATTTCGAATTATAGTGACAGAATGCATGTTTGTCTCTTGTTTTAACTTTAACTATTTAAGAGTGACAACCAGAAAACAACATTTATTTTTAAAATTCCCTCCTGAAGAACCATTACACACAATGGGGAAACACGTGTTGAGGGACTAAAAATACGTTAATACCAAAAAATATGTGAATAGCAAAACAACACTTATGCACAAAGCATTATAAGAATGGCAAACTATTGATATCTGCATAGAAATCACAAATTGTAGCACATAATAAAGATTACCCCTGCTAGCTGCGCAGGGAGTATTAATTCTATTAAAGACTAGGAGGCAAGCATTATGCTTCAACTTCTTTAATTTACTACTCTTCAGCAGTTTCAACAAACTCAAAAAACCATAACAAAACACTGAAAAACAGTCTGAACAGACTTTTCTTCTTTTGAACTACAATCCCCATAGTCTCTGTAGTCCATCTCACTCCTTGCTCAGATATGACCACATCCTGTCCCTGAGCTCCTCCTCTCTTTTACTCGCTCTGAAAGTCACACTGAGAACTCCACACTAAGTCCTGCAACCGGCAATGACTTGAACCACTCCAAACGAATGTCAAACTTTCTCGACCCAGGCGACTACCTCTGCTAGTCTCCTACTTCAATTATTCTTCTGCTCCTCTCCTAGGAATAACAGAGAGCAGAGAAATCAGGGTGGTGTCCATGTATTGACGACATCATTATATTATTATCACATACAATCATCCAATATTATGCTCAATACATTACTTGGGTGGGAATTTAATGCTCGCCTCCTAGTCTTTAATAGCATTAATACTCCCTGCGCAGCTAGCAGGGGTAATCTTTATTCTATGACAAGACTGGAGGTGAGCATTATGCTTGTTCAAAGCTTCCTAACACAGCGACCGCTAAACCCTCGATCGGCTTGAAATAGAATTCCTTAAAAGTTCGATCATTCGACCAATCTGCTACTAGCATGATATCTCTAAGAGAAACACCTGTCCTAAAAGCTTTAGAAGCTATAGCTCCGCGCACAGAATGCGCTCCATATTTCCCCAAATCTATGCCTGCCGCCTGCATGATTTCTTTCACCCATCTGGCGATGGTCGCCGTGGATACCCCTTTGAAAGGCTTCCTGCGCGCTATAAGCAATTGCCTAGCATTCGCTGCTCTGCATTCTGCCGTCCTGCTCTCGTACTCCTTCACGCAGCTTGCTACACACCACTTAGGCCTACTCGGAAAATATGGGTAGTGCACTGAGGGTGTCCCTGTCTTAGTTCTCCCCACTATTGTAAAGGTTACGCCCTCTGGTCCAAAAGCCTTCCGATCCACCTCTAGGGCTCTCACGTCTGACACGCGTTTACAAGATACTAGACACAGTAGCATCGCTAACTTTCCCGACAGTTGCTTCAGCGACAAATATCTGTTGCTTGGCCAACTCTCCAACAGTTTAAGAACCGACATCACATCCCAGATTGTCTTATATCGAGGCTCTGGGGGTACCGGAAATTTGACTCCCCTAATAAGCCGAACATCTGCCGGGTGCTCCCCTGCTAGAGCGCCCTCGATAGGGAGATGCCCCGCAAATATGGCGGACCTGTACACCCCTATGGTGCGAAACGCTTTGCCACCTTGCAACAACTGAGCTAAAAAGTTCAAAATCATCACTACAGGAGCCGAAACGGGATGAACACCTCTCCCTCTGCACCAGGCAGTCCACTTGGCCCAAGCCGCGTCGTAGCTCCTTCTCGTAGATGGGGCCCAGGATTCAACGATAAGCTGCGCAGCCTGAGCCGAAATGCCTGGCAATGCCCAGCATCTCCCGATATCCTGCACGCGATGAGCGTCCCCTTCACTCTCAGAGGATGATACGACCCAGCTGGGTCCGTGAGCAGGTGTTCTCCTTCTGGGAGAATCCTCGGGTAATCCACTGCTAGCTCCATCAGCGTCGGGAACCACACTTGTGACTTCCAGCATGGTGCTACTAACAGCAACTCCGCTGCCTCCCTCCGACACTTTGCTAACACTCTGCTCAGCATCATGAACGGAGGAAACGCGTAGTGTGGGGCTCCGCTCCACTCTTGCAAGAACGCATCTGTCCCTTGCGCTCCCGGGTCTAGCCTCCAGCTGAAATAGTCTGCTGTTTGGGCGTTCAACCGGGATGCAAACAGGTCTATGTGTACTGGCCCCCATCTCTCGGTCATCCTCTGAAACACCGCCGGATCCAGCCTCCAATCGCTGGAATCCGTGAGGTAGCGCGAGTTCCAGTCCGCTATCACGTTCAGCGTCCCGGGGAGGTACTCGGCTGTGACCGACGTCTCGGACTGTAGACAGAGGTGCCAAAAGTCCTTCGCCAGCTCCGCTAGCATTCTGGATTTGGTGCAGCCTAGGTGGTGTATGTATCGCACTGCTGAAATGTTGTCCATCTTCAGCAGGACACATGACCTCATCTTCCCTTTCGTGAAGGCTCTGATCGCAAAGGATCCTGCCAACAGCTCTAGGCAATTTATGTGCAACTGGAGCTCCTCCTCGCTCCACTTTCCCCCTGTCTGCAGGTCTCCACACCGAGCGCCCCAGCCCAGGCGGCTGGCATTGGATTCTATAATCAGATCTGGCTTGTCTCCGAAAATGGCACGACCATTCCAGGCGTCCATATTCTTCAACCACCATTCCAGCTCCGTTTGGATTCCTGATCCAACGGTACTAATTGATGGTATCGCAGGCCTTGCCGCAGATGTCTTATCTTTAACCTCTGCAGAGCTCGGTAATGTAACGGCCCTGGAAATATGGCCTGAATAGAAGCTGCTAACAGCCCCACAATCCTCGCTAGAGTTCGGAGGGACACAGCCTGCTTCTGTAGGCATATTCTCAATTCTCTTTTGATGTCTCGGATCTTCCGGGTTGGGAGCTCGAGCGTCGCCTTCCTGGTATCTAGTATAAAGCCTAGAAAATCCAGTCTCTGAGCCGGCTCGGTATCTGACTTCTCTATGTTCACCAGGAATCCTAGGGAAGCTAGCAGTTCCTGGACCCAACGCGTCTGGTAATTGAGGGACTCTCGATCCTCGGCCAGGAGCAGAAGGTCGTCTAGATAAATGATCAGTCTTATTCCCTTCTCTCTTATCGCTGCGCTACCGGCTTCATTACCTTGGTAAAGGCCCAAGGCGCCGAGGCAAGCCCGAAGGGCATAGTCCTGAACTGCCAAAGCTGTCCTCTCCAGCGAAAAACTAGGAAAGGTCTGAATTCTTCTGCTATTGGTATCGTTAGGTAGGCATCCTTCAGATCCAGTCTCGTCAGCCAATCCTTTTCTCTGAGCGAATCCCAGAGCTGATGGATGCCCTCCATCTTGAAGTGACGGTAAACTTTCCAACCGTTCAGTTCTTTCAAGTTTATAACTGGGCGCACCTTCTCTTTTCTGTTCACCAGAAACATATTGCTTATAAACATGGGGTCTTCCCAGCACCTCTCCATGGCGTTTTTTGCTGCTAGTAGGCCTAGCTCCTGGTCTAGAAGCTTCTGCTCTGCGCGCCACAGACGCTGCTAATGCGGCCTGCGCTCTTGCACGGGCGGGTGGATGAAGTCTAAGCTCATACCCGCAACCGTTTGTAACACCTAAGCATCGCTGGAAAGCTTGCGCCAGTTTCTCAAGAACATGCCAGTTCTTCCCCCTACTGGAGGATAATACGCTGCTCTCACCTTGGGTGAATCCTTGTCCACGACCAGCTCCTCTTCCTCTGTGGCCCCTTGGGAAGCGCCCCCTGGACGGGAAGAAGGAGTCCTGCTGCCTATTCTCCCAGTATTGTGCTCTGGGATTCTGGGATCTTCTAACTCCTCGATTGCGCCCAGTCGAACGACCCCTGAAGCGACTGGTCCCTCCAAAAACTCAGTTGGGAAAGATTTTCCTGATGGAAGCCTGCGCCTTCTCTAGAGACGTGTAGGTGCCCAAGAAGCGACCCATCTCTTTGCCGAAGGTCTCTCCAAAGAGGAGTCCTTGAGCTGCTTCTCCGGCCTCGTAAGAGGCTAAATCACTGAGCTTCTCGTCTATTTTCAATAACAGGCCTCTCCGGCGCTCGGAAGCGATGGCGCAATTTGCATTCCCCAGAAGGCATACAGCCCTCTGAGCCCAGCCTGCCAGGGCGTCAGGGTCAACCTCTTCCCCCGTATCTCTGGCGCTCTCCGCCAGGTCCATGATCTTTGCGAGTGGCCCGGCCAGGTCCAGCACCTTCTCCTGGCAGCTCCTCCAAGATCTATCAATACCCTTACGGGGGTCCTTGCTCGTCTTTGAAACAAAAGTCAGCATTTTGGGGTCTAACTCCGGCATCTCGGCCTCTTTCCATGGAAGGTCTGGCCTCGGGCACTCCGCTCGAAGTCTCTGGCGGACCTCCTTGTCCAGCGCTTTTCTTAATCTCTTGGTCATATACTGCGCCACTCTCGGCGAGGGCTGCCAGTCTGACGACCTCGGATTCTGGATGCTGTCCGGATCAAACATCCCTTCCTCCTCTTCTTCGAGGTGCTTCTCCTTGCGGAGTCTCTTTCCTCCGCTGGGCTTGCACTCCTCTTCTTCTCTCGATTCCTCCTCCTCTTGCGAGGGAGGCTCCCCATCTTCCGGCTCCTCTTCCGAGCCTGGGTCATCATCTCCATCATACTCTTCCCCTGGAGAGGGGGTCGTGAGGTCCGGCACTGCCTGGCGCTGCAAATATGCTTCACCGAGCTTTGCGAAGGCGTCGACGACCTCCGGGGCCTTGTCTTTTGCCCCTTCCAACGGGCCCTGGGGGTCGAGAGGTGCTCTCCTCTTTCGGGCCTTGAAACTCCCCTGTGACCCTTTCTCTGAGGGTTCTGCGGGCGTGCGATCAGTCCGTATGGTGCTGTCTATTGGCTGTTGCAGTCTCGCCTCTAAGGACTCCAGCCTATCTTGTAGAGGTTTAACCCCTAGAGACACTGCATCTATTAGTGAGTTACCCAGCACCTCCTTGAAGCTGGCAGCCAGGTCTGAAGGCTGCTCTTCTTCACTCCACTCGAATTCCGACATTCTCGAGGATGCTGTGTGCCTTAAATACCTGGAAAAGGTGTTGCAGCACGCCCCTTTCACTATAGATGCCACTGACGGGCCAGAGATATTGTAACCTCTTCCTTCTTCCTCCCGTCTATTTTATACAATGTTATTGAAATTCTTTTTTTTTTTTAATAATTCGCGTGGCTGCACCGGACTGTAACGTTTCCTTGGTTGCCTGGGATGGGCGTGTGTCACTTAGCGGCCCTCCTGTGCTGGGCCCCGTGTATTAGGCAGCAGATCGCCTGCTTCAGATCCCAGCTGCTCCTCCGCACTTCGCGTGCTGCAGCCTGCTCACCAGCGGACAGCGCGTGTATCTGAGCGCTCCGCTAACGTTCAGCAATGGTGAAACCTCTGCCTTCGCAAAGACCGTAGCACGTTCCTTTTCACTGCTGGGCCCAGCTCTCAATACATGGACCGCTCCGTTCTGCGTCGCGAAGAAACACGTGACGCGGAAGCGAGCGGGGATAAGGCCCCTCCTACCCAAAGGAGTGGGCTGGGAGATTCCTCAGCTCCCGAGAGCGGAAGACCACGCCTCCGCAAAGGAGGGGCCTGCTACTGCGTAGCGGCTCCGGCTGCTCTCCTATGCTGCCGCCTCGGCTACCCCGAAGGGTGCCCAGCGGCTCCCTGCCTACGCGCCTGAAACACTGCAGGCCCTCACGGCGGCGGCTCACACCCCTGCAGTGCTGGTCATATGGCACGGGGTGTCCGCGCCGTGAGCAGTGCTCGCCGCGAAAGCGAAAGTAAAGCACATACGATCTGAAAAGAAACGAACACGTTCGGACGCCTACGCGCTGAAAATCTAAACCTCGCGATCTAAGCCAGCATTAGAATCACATTTGTAATGAAGTCCCTGCCCGCATTTGCGGTATTCTTCCTCAATTAAGAGCTCAATCCCCAAACAATACGTCTAAATACTACATTACAGTAGGGAGCTGAATGAAATGGCACTTATCTGCTTGAAGAGCAGTAAAAGAAGAGGAGCTCAGGGACAGGATGTGGTCATATCTGAGCAAGGAGTGAGATGGACTACAGAGACTATGGGGATTGTAGTTCAAAAGAAGAAAAGTCTGTTCAGACTGTTTTTCAGTGTTTTGTTATGGTTTTTTGAGTTTGTTGAAACTGCTGAAGAGTAGTAAATTAAAGAAGTTGAAGCATAATGCTCGCCTCCAGTCTTGTCATAGAATTTGAAGAATCAGAAGTGAATGTGAATAATGTATGCAGACGCATCATAATATGGAACATCATTGAAATAAATTGCAAAATAAAAAATTGGAGGAGTGCACAATCGATGATACTTGTAATCTGTCTTCATTATGTAACATATCATTTGGTAGCCTCAATGATAACAAGTATAAAAAGTGTGCAGCACCATAACAGTAAAAAACAAAAATACTAGGGTAACTCGCCATCAGTTGTTTAAAGGCTACAACAATACAATTTATTTTTTGTTTTTTATTTACTTGTGTTTAATCTATAAGATTTTTACGAGACCGCAGACAAAAAGAAAGAAGAAAAAGAAGAAAAAGAAAAGGAGTAGAAGATGTGCAAGTCTGTGAAGATGAAAAACGATGCAACAAGTTGTAAAGGAAAGAGCATTCAAGGCAGGCAGTATGGTACACGATGTTACAGCGAAGCCGTTCGCTATTTGATGTCTAGCAGCTTAACAATTGCCAATGTCGTTCTTGTGGTCTGGCCCGCGATCAAGCGGTTCCACACTATGGGCCTCATTACGAGTACGGCGTTAGGGGGTTAACGGCACCGGTAAGGATGCCGGTGCCGTTAACCTCCTACCGCCGCATTCCGAGGTCCCTTAGCGGGTCCCACTAAGGCCGGCTGGTTTTACCAGCCGCCCTTAGAGCGAGCCGCTAAGGAACCAGGGAGCTAATAACAGGCCCGCTATTTGCGGGCCCGTTATTAGCTCCTTCCCCATTCCCATTGAGCCCGATGGGGGCTTGAATGGAATGTTATTTCTTCTTCGGAGATGTACAAATGTATATGTCGCTGAATTTATCACTGTTCTCAATAATGGCGGTTATCCCGCCTTGGCCGTGTCGCATAATGTTGCATCCGTCATTTACATCAAAGAAGACAGTTAATTTGATAATGTCGACGCGGTATGGCACAGGTCCCCTTATTAGTACATGAGAATCCTGCGAAAGTGATGTATCGTAAATTGCACTGTTCATTCAAAACCGATAATCCCCCTTGCGTCCAAAGTTCATGCTTATACTCACATCACTGCATTACATTTAGGGTTCTTACTGTAAATACCATACTATCTCTATTCATGTCAAGTAACCACAAAACAGCACTCTCCCCAGTGTCCCGCTTACCTATATTGCACAGTGCCTCTAACGACTCATATGGTAGTCCGCCGGTCAATCGGTCCTGACTGGTCTGAAGCCGAGTGTTACTTAGTGTAATAGGGGTTCCTATTGGCCCGTTGCCTGGCACCTGGATAGGTCAATGCAAAAGGTTCCCTGATTCGTCTAGCTGGTCATATGCTCTCCGTACTTTATTAGTTCTGTGATTGTTACAGAGCATTTAACTACGTTTGTCTATCGATGAAGGGCGTAACCTTTTTAGATGGTATAGTGCATCTCCATGTTTACACTACGTTTTGACTTAACAATATTGCCGCAATTCAGAGACCGCTTCTTAAAAGGGAAAACATGGCTCTAGCTGTATGTGTATACGCCAGAGTGATGCAGCAGTTTTATTTTGTATATACTAATGTTGAAAAAGCCAGGATTACACTTTGCAGGCCAATATTTGGCTGATAAATTAGCTATTATATGCACTAGCGGGTTTGCAGGAAGGGTTATTCCTAATGTTGCTGGCATTAAATTGTATGATATGATTCAGTAATTCACTTGGGTCATTGTTTATTTTACGTACTATGTGAGTAACATATGCAAAGGTATTGGATGTGGAACATTCCTATCCACTAGAACAGTGGGGGTCATTACGAGTTTGGAGGCAGCCATGGTGATATTAGCACCATGGCTGCCTCCAAAATCATGTCCGGGTCGGGGTTCTCTGAATGGGGACTTACCGGGTCATTCCAACCTTGGAGGACCCGGTAAGTCCCCATTCAGAAAACCATTCCCCATTCTCATTCGAGCCCCCAAAGGGCTCAATGGGAATGGGGAGGGAGCTAATAACGGGCCCGCAAATAGCGGGCCCGTTCTAAGCTCCCTGGTCCCTTAGCGGCTCCCGCTAAGAACGGCTGGTTTTACCAGCCGGCCTTAGAGGGACCCGATAAGGGACCTCGGAATGTGGCGGTAAGGGGTTAACGGCACCGGCATCCTTACCGGTGCCGTTAACCCCTTACTGCCGCACTCGTAATGAGGCCCATTGTCTTTTCTGCCAGTAAACTTCCAAGTGAACATTCCTTATTCAAATTATCATTTGCTTCATGTGCTTTTGATCAGTGACTGAAGAACAAGTTACTTCTTACCTTGTAACGTTCATTCGATGGGATGTTCCTCCGACGTATTCCTTATCTTTGATAGATCATCTCCCAGCTTGCTGGCCCCGGAATTTTTTTTTCAGTAGAGGGCGCTGCGCGTCGACGTCCCTACAGCCGATGTCCCTCGACGGCCTCCGTATCTGCGCTGACATCACCACGCGTATAAATAGACTCGCGCAGCGTCCGTTGCTCAGTTCTGTATTGACGTTAACAGTTGTTTTACATGAATTGGTTATTGACCTTGAAGGAGCGTAAGCTGCAACCACAAGGGAAGTATTACTGCGGGGATGGATGGGAGGGGCGATAAGGAATACGTCGGAGGAACATCCCATTGAAAGAACGTTACAAGGTAAGAAGTAACTTGTTTTTCGAAGGCATTGTGTCCTCCGACGTATTCCTTATCTTTGATAGACTCCCATAGCAGTGGTGTGCAATTGGAGGTGGGAGTAAAACGCCATGTTTCCTTTTAGGAATGAACCGAATGTAATACGGCTTTGCCAAACCTAGTCTCTTGACTAGAGGAGGAATCCAGGTTGTAAAATCTTGTGAAGGTATGTGTGGACGACCATGTGGCAGCCGCACATATGTCTCGAACCGGAACCCCTCTTTGGAGGGCCGAGGAGGCTGCGATACCCCTGGTTGAATGAGCCCTAAGATTTTGAGGAGGCTCTTTCCCTGCCAGTTTGTAACATTCCAGGATGGCCAAAATAATCCATCTGGAAATGGTTTGTTTTGTTATCGGTAGTCCCAACTTGTGCCCTGAGTAACCCACAAACAGTTGGTCTGCTTGCCTAATCCTAGCAAGTCTGCTGATGTAAAAGCTTAAAGCCTGCCTTGGGTCCAGCCTATGTAGCCTTTCTTCCTCTTTCCCCGGATGGGGAGGCGGATAGAATGAAGGTAAAGTAATTTTCTGAGTGATGTGGAATTCAGAAACCACCTTTGGGAGGAAATTAGGCTTCACCTGTAGGACAACCTTGTCTTTATGAAAAATTGTATGAGGGGGTTTACAAGATAGAGCGTGTAATTCGCTCACCCTTCTAGCAGATGTTGTAGCCACTAATAAGACAGTTTTAAGGGTGAGAAATCTTACCGAACAAGAGTGCAGTGGTTCGAAAGGAGTACCCATCAGGAAATTTAAGACTAAATTTAAGTCCCATAAAGGAATCTGGAAAGGTCTTGGAGGGTAGACATTAGTTAATCCCTTTAGAAATTGTATTACTAAGGGTAATTTGAAATACGAAGACTCCTCCGCAGTGCGCTTGAAGATCGATAGCGCTGTGAGATAGCCCTTGATAGTGCCAACTTGAAGGCCTGAATTTGCCAAGTAGAGTAGAAAGGATAACACCGTTGGTGTACCACATGAAAAGGGGTCGATATTCTCTTCTCTACACCAGCTGCAAAATTTGTTCCAACGGCAGCTGTATAAAGACTTTGTTGCTGACCTTCTGGCCGAAAGCAACACTTCTATGACGTCATCAGGGAGGTCCCAATCCTTGTATCTCAACCTTTCAGAAACCAGGCGTGAAGGTTGAGGGTTCTGATGTCTGGATGGAGAACCTGACCTCCCTTCTGTGAGAGAAGATTCTCCTTGAGTGGAAGACGAATTGGAGGGCAGATGGACATGTCCAGAAGGTCCGGGTACCACGTTCTCCTGGCCCAGTCTGGGGCAATTAGGATCATGGTCCTCTGGAATCTTCTCAACCTCCTGATCATTTGAGGAATTACAGGAACTGGTGGAAACGCATACAGGAGTGGAAACTCCCAGTCCACTACGAACGCATCCCCTAGAGCTCCTCTCGGGGGAAATTCCCTTGAACAAAACAGATCGCACTTTCTGTTGGTACTGGTGGCAAACAGATCCACTTGAGGGGTTCCCCAAAGGGCGAAGATCTCCTAAAGGACTTCCTGAGCTAGTTGCCACTCGTGGGAGACTGTGCCCTGCCTGCTCAAAGCGTCCGCCGTCAGGTTCTTCTCTCCGTCTAGGTGAACTGCCGATAGAGAGATTCCTTCTTCAATTGCCCAAAACAAGAGCTGCATTGCCTCTCTGCATAGTGGCAGTGATCCTACGCCTCCTCTTTTGTTGAGGTAGTGCATGGCCACTGCGTTGTCCGTCATTATCAGGACATTTTTCCCCTGTACAGATGGCAGAAAAGCTTTCATAGCTAGTCTGATTGCTCTCAGCTCTAACAGGTTGATATGTAGTCTGGACTCTGATGGAGACCAACGACCACTGATGGTCAAGTCGTTGGTATGGGCTCCCCACCCCATGAGTGAGGCATCTGTGACTACTGTTATCTCCGGCCATGGTTGCCAAAAAGGTCCCCCTTCAAGATGTTTTCCTGGCAGGCCCACCACTGAAGGTCTCGAGCCACCTTGTTCGGAACCTGAAGGAGGTCTGTCATTCTCCCTGAGAACTGCGACCACTGAGTTCTCAGTGCCCACTGAAGAGATCTCATTCTCAGGCGAGCCTCTGGCACAAGGAAGATGCAGGATGCCATGAAGCCTAGCAACCTCAAAAAGTCGAAGGCTGGGAGACGTTGGGCATTTTGAAACTTGGTGACCATCTGCAGAATATCTTGAGCCCTCACCTTTGGTGCCGAGGCTTTTCCCAGGGAAGTGTCCAGGACCACTCCAATGAACTGGAGTCTCTGTGATGGTATCATCTGTGACTTCTTTAAATTGGGGGAGAAGCCCAGTTTGTGAAGGAAGTGGCCGACATAATCTAGCTGGGTCTGAGCTTGTTCCGAAGATACAGCTCTGATCAGCCAATCGTCCAGGTAGGGGTAGACGTGGATCCCTTCCCTCCTTAGACTTGCAGCCACTACCGACATTAGTTTGGTGAAGACCCTCGGGGCGGAGGTCAGCCCAAATGGCAGAACTCGAAATTGATAATGAGAGCCGCCAAATGCGAACATCGGGTATTTCCTGTGTTTGAGATGGACTGGCACATGGAAATAAGCATCCTGGAGGTCCAGAGATACCAGCCAGTCCTGGAGCTGGAGGGCCGGAAGGATCTGAGAGAGAGTTACCATCTTGAACTTGTCCTTCCTGAGGAACTTGTTCAATTCTCGGGATAGGTCTCAGTCCCCTGTCTTTCTTCGGTATGAGAAAGTAGGGGGAGTACCTGCCCTTGTTACTCTCCGCTACAGGTACCGGTTCTATGGCACCTTTCTCTAGCAGGTCTACAATTTCCTGCAAGAGGAGCGGATCTGGAACTTTGAGAGAGCTGTTCCCCAGTGGATGACTCCGAGGGATGCGTAGAAAGGGCAGGCAGTAACTTTGGGCAACTGTCTCCAATGCCCAAGCATCTGACGTAATAGCCTGCCATTCCGTCAGATGTTGAGTTAACCTGCCCCCTACTGGTGTCTTGTGAGGCGAGTCCTCAGAGCGGTTTGGAGGCGGCTGATGCAGATGCTGAGGGTAAAGAGGCACCTGCTGCTGCTGCGGCTTTTGTATTTTTACCCCGTCCACCACGGGTGAATTTATTCTGACCCCTTTGAACCGGCTGTCCTCTGCCTTTTCCGAATGCAGAATAAAAGCGAAAGGACTTACCTCTCCAAGAGGTTCCTGAGGGGCGATATGGTGTCTGACGGATTGCAGCTCCTAGGGATTTTGCTGCTGCCTTTGATGTTTGTAGTTTTTCTAAACTGTCATCCGCCTTCTTACCAAACAAAGAAGAGCCGTCAAAGGGCATATTCAAGAGTCTGCTTTGCACATCTGGAGCAAAACCAGACTTTCGCAACCAAGCAAATCTCCTGGTCGTTGTACTTGCCAACATGGCCCTGCGGATGCTGTCAGCAGAATCGATGCCAGTCTGAAGGGATTCTCACATTGCGTCCTTACCATCCTTAATGATGTTGAGAAACGCTTCCCTTTCTTCTCCCTCCGGGAGGCAGTCAGCCGCTGATGAAGCACACTCCCAAAGTGTGTGGCTGAACCTTGCGAGCGTACAAGTAGCATTGATGGATTTCAACGCCATGCTACATGTGGAAAAGACTTTTTTGGCCATAGAGTCATATCTCTTATCATCCCTGTCCTGTGGAACAGTAGGGTAAGTCGATTTACTACCTGCTGAAGTAGCTGCCTGAACAACCAGACTCTCCAGAGTTGGGTGATTGGATAAATATTCAGGGTCAGCAGAAGACACCCGATATTTAGCTGATCATTTTTTGTTAACCGCCGGGATTACCTCAGGTGTTTCCCAGTTTGCCAATATTCTCCTTTGTAATGCCGCATGAAATGGCACCACAGGATCCTCCTGTGGACCGCTGACCAAGATGTTTGTGAGGTCGTCTTGCTGAAAAGCAGGTGAGGGTGTGGACCATCCCATAAACTCCATTATCCTTGCCATCAAGGTTCTATAAGGGGTTTCAGCATGTTCCCCTGGGTCTGGTGTGGCAAATTCCACTTCTGGGGAAGTGTCCAACCCACTTGCTTCCTGTAGGGATTCATGGAGGTCTTTCAACCTACCTTCCTCAGAGGTAAATTCCTCTGGTGCAGGAGTTCCAGATCCCTGCAACTCAAAAGGTCTTTCCTGATCCGAATCCTCCCCCTCTTCATAAATAGAAGATAAGACTCTGGAGTTATCAGGTCTTGAAAATGGTATAAATCCCATTTCCAGAGCAGGAGGGGCCGAATTCGTCATGATTGGCTGATAAAACGTCGACGACGTGGACGTTAAAGGCTTCGAAGCCATCGAAGCCATCGAAAAAGGCGTCGAGAAAGGTGGTAGAGGCCTCGATTAACTCGAGAGTATCAGGATTCTACTCGAGGTTGTCAATGACATTCTCGTGCTCGAGGCTCTGGGTATGGCCACTGGCTGTGAGGTGGCCGTGGGTTTATCCTTTCTCGGCGTCGAAGTCGGCGTCGACTCGACTGACCTGTGCGTCGAAGAACCCTTCAATAACGGCGTCGACGACGCCGATCTATGTGTCGAAGGGATCTTCGACGACGGCGTCGAAGACGCAACTTTGCCTTTACTCGAGGGTTTGTGACGCTCTCGAGTGGCTTCTTTCGCTGGGTACTGCGACTCGCGGCTTTTTAATTTTTCGGGTCTTTCACCCAGGGTATCACCCTCAGCAGTCTTCGAGGGGGTCGAGGCTGCTTTCTCGAAGACGCTTAGCATCTTTTTCCTGAATTCCTCCCACTCAGCCTGAGAGCTATGTTTTGTGGGGCAGGAGACCCTTTATGGGGAAACGGAAGAAGACGAAAACGAGGAAGGGGATCTTCGACGTCTCTTTTTTGAATGCTTAGATCTCGAAGAGTGATGGGAACTGCTTCAAGACCTAGAACGAAAATGTTTTTTGTGATGGCGAGGAGACGAATGTCTCGACTCCGACAAGGAAACTTTCGAATAAGTTTTAACTGCCTTACCTCTCTCGAGCTTCCCCTTACGCTCCTTCAAGGCTTTTGCCGTCATGGACATGCAGTCCTCGCAATCCGAATAATGGTGCTCGATTCCCAGGCACCACAAACAGATCCTGTGAGGATCCGTCAACGACATTTTCTTTCCACAGTCTCGACATTTTTTGAAGCCGGACTGTGGAGTCGTCGGTTCGGGTGAGGAAGCCATCGAGTACGACTCGGTATTCATGAAGAATAATTGATATATTTGACTGAAGAACTGAGCAATGATATTCCGAGGCCCCACGAAGCGTGGAAAAACGGAACTGAGCAACGGACGCTGCGCAAGTCTATTTATACGCGTGATGACGTCGGCGCCGAAACAGAGGCCGTCGAGGGACATCGGCTCGAGGGACGTCGACGCGCAGCACCCTCTACTGAAAAATGTTTTCCGAGGCCAGCAAGCTGGGAGATGATCTATCAAAGATAAGGAATACGTCGGAGGACACAATCCCTTCGAAATATATGTCACAATTTTTATTAGCCAAAAAGCTGTGGGGTACATTACGATGTTGAGGCTCGAAGGTACAGTATTGCGCACTGGTAAAGGTACTCAGATTACACTTACCCAGGACACATAGTGACCTTAGTAGTAAAGTAATAGTTGTAACGCTCACCTGATTCCCACGGAGGCGCTGATCCCGGCTGGGCTGCTATCGTTTCTTCAATTGAGAAGCGTAGAGCTCGGACGACTCTCAGGACTGGGCTTCCTCTTATCGAATGTCTGACTTGCAGGGTAAGTTTTCTGCAGGTGGAAGAAAAAGGGTTAATCACCGTTTGATGGGATTCCTTCTCCCACCAATCGCCAGTTTCTCCCACAGCCTAGCTTTCTACTTGTCTCAGCGAGCTCTCACCTTAGGCGTATAAATGTTGAGCTCTCCATCCTGCGTCTGGTGCAGGGGTGCGTGGATTCCAGTTACGTCACTGGATGAGTTCAGTGTTGAGGCTCAAGTCTTTTGCGGCCTTAGTTGTTGCACTGGTGCTGGGATGCCGAAGAGCGATGCCGCAGTTACTGCACGAGCGGATGCCTGTAAGTATACTGTAGTCTTTAGGCTTTAAAAGATGGGCACCTCAATAATGTCCCTTTTCCTTTGTTTCAGGCCTCGGGATGCTGTGGGCGTAGTTTTCCGTTGCCGCTGCACGTGCCGATGCACGTAAGTATAATGTTCGTTGGCCGCTTTTAATGGCACCTCTAATAATGTCCTTTTTCTAGTTTTCAGGTGCCGGGATGCTGTGGGCTTTATATCCGTTGCCACTGCACGTGCCGATGCACGTAAGTATAATGATCGTTGGCCGCTTTTAATGGCACCTCAAATAATGTCTTTTTCCTGTTTTTCAGGTGCCGGGATGCTGAGGTTGATGCGGCCGCTACTGCGCGTGCAAAAACTGGTAAGTTAAGATGAATGCGACTGCCTTCACCCGAACCCCTTTTTAATTATGTCCTTTGCCTTTCAGGTGCAGAGAAGCTGCCGAAGAGAAGGCCGCGGTTAGCTCCGTTGCAATCACGGATGGATCAGGTAAGCGGGCGCGTCTGCGAGCGAGGTACACTTTTCTAACCTTATGTTTATTCTTTGCAGGTTTTGCCGGTGACTGGATTCCGGGATCTGGTAAGTATTGTTCTGTGTCTTTCTTCATCCACAGGTTGCTGCGCGGAAGCTGAAGATGACTCTGGACCTGGAATGCAGGAGCCGACTCGGTGAGCGTCCTGCTGCTGCTGCAGAATAACGCGAAGCACGTGTTTTCCATCGGGCGTGGTTTGAATAGCAGAGAAGTGCTTCCAGTGTGTGTTCTTCCACCGGTTCCACCCAGGTAAGAAAAGAGTTCCTGAATGGAGGGAATAGTTCCTCCCAACCCTGATAGCTGGGGACTTCAACCAGACTGGTTTGTTCTGGGTAAATATGCAGCATGGTCTGCCTCAGGTAAGTCCACCCAAGCATTATTACACTGTTTATCAATATGAGCCGGGCGCCTATGGCGCCGGGACTGAAACCCTTCATGAGCTTTGGCGCCAGGACACGGTCCAAAGGGCCCTGTAGGGGTCTGCTGGGTCTGGAGTAGTGGAAGACGGGTCTGCTTCCGAGGGCGCTGGGCCAGTCCTGGCCCCTCGAGAGTAGCGCCCATGACAGCACCCCCCCTCAAGGCCCCTCCCAAACTTGTCCTCCCCGGGGGTTTTGGTTTATCGGGAAAGGTTCGGTGAAATTTCTGGACTAGACGAGGAGCATGGACGTGGTCATAGGGTTCCCATGACCTTTCCTGAGGTCCGTAGCCTTTCCAGTCGATTAGGTAGAATAGCTTCGATCTGATGATTTTAGAGTCCAAAATGTCTTTTACTTCAAATTCGGGCTCCCCATTCACTTGAATGGGCTCTGGAGGATTGGTCAATCTGGTTCCAGGTTGCATGGGTTTCAAAAGAGATACGTGAAATACAGGATGTATTCTCATATGGGTTGGCAATTCTAATTTAACGGCCACTGGATTAATTATGGCCGTAATTGGATATGGTCCCAGGTATTTGGGGTTGAAGGTGCGAGGCCCTTTAAGCGATAAATGTTTGGTGGACAGCCAGACTTGATCCCCAACCTGGTATTGAGGGGCATTGCTTCGGTGTTGATCTGCTCCTTTTTTGTACCTCTCTTTAGCTTGTTGTAGATGTGCAGTCGCTTCCTTAAAAGCTTGGGTAATAACGGTGTGCAATTGATCCACGGCGGGTGTTCCAAGATCTTGAGGTGGATCAAGGTTGGAGGTTCGAGGATGAATCCCATACAAGATGTAGAAGGCTCTTCCCGGTACCCGAATGAATTCAATTGTTGTAAGCATATTCAGCTATCCAAAGGATGTCCTTCCAGTTACTCTCCGACTGTTGTAGCATGCATCGTAAATATTGCTCGAGCGTCTGGTTTGTTCTCTCGGTTTGCCCGTCGGTCTGGGGTTGATGGCTGGTCGAAAGTCTTACATCGATTTGAGCTAATCGACAACAGCTACGCCAAAAGTGGGAAATAAACTGGCTCCCCCTATCTAAGATTAGTACTGACGGGAAGCCGTGTAGCCGGACGATGTTCTCAAGAAATACTTTGGCTAGGACTGATGCTGAAGGTAAGCCTTTTAGCGGAATGAAGTGGGCCATTTTAGAAAACAGGTCCACAATAACAAGAATGGTGTTGTACCCGGAACAGGAGGGTAAGTCTGTGATGAAGTCCATGGAAAGGGTATGCCAGGGACACGGTGGGATGTCTAATGGTTGCAGAAGACCAGCCGGCCTCTTCTTCTGACCCTTGTTTTGAGCCACACACCGCAGGACATCACAAATTCCTTTATGTCTTTTCTCCACGAAGGCCACCAAAAGTGTCTCTTCACCTTTTCTGTGGTTTTGGCAATGCCAGGGTGACCCTCAATTAATGAATCATGATAGCAGGAGATTACCTGTCTTTGTAAATCGGCGTGTGGTAGGAACAATCGTCCTTGGAAATAAGGCAAGTCATTGCTTACGGTGAAATCTTTTCCTTTTTGTAACCAGTTCAGTAAGTCTGGTGAGGTTACAAGTTGTTTAGTTTTTTCTTCAATATCCTCAATGGATTGTGAAGAAATCAGACCCACGATCCTTTGTTCAGGAATTATTGGTACAGGTTCTGGATTGGCAACGTTATCTCCCATTCCAATTCGGAAAAAAGCATCCGCTTTGCCGTTCTTGTTGCCGGGGCGATAAGTGATCACGAAGTCAAATTCAGCAAAGAATAGAGCCCAGCGAAGCTGTCTGGAGGATTGAGCCTTGGCGCTTTTCAGATACTGCAGATTTCGATGATCGGTGATCACTGTGACGGTGTGTCTGGCCCTGAGGAGATAATGCCGCCATGCCTTAAAGGCTGATTTAATCGCTAGAAGCTCTTTGTCTGTGATGGTGTAGTTGATCTCAGGCGCCGAGAACTTCCGAGACCAGAATGCCACAGGATGCAGTTGGTTAGTCTCTGGATCTCTTTGTGATAGGACTGCTCCCATTGCTAAGCTGGAGGCGTCGGTTTCAACGATGTAAGGGAGGTCCGGGCGTGGGTGTTTCAGTATTGGTGCCGAGGTGAATTTAGCCTTTAGCTCTTGGAAGGCTTGTTCTGCTTCTGCGGACCATTCAAAGCGTTTATTTTTTCTTAAGAGGGCGGTGATGGGTTGTACCACTCGTGAAACCCCTGGAATAAATTTACGGTAAAAATTGGCAAAGCCTAGCATGCTTTGAACGCCTTTCACGGAAGTAGGGGACGGCCATTTGGGGATAGCGTCTACTTTTCTCGAGTCCATGTGGACTCCTTTGGGTGTCAGAATAAATCCCAAAAATTCGACCTCAGTGACATGAAAAACACATTTTTCGAGCTTGGCAAAAAGTTTATGTTGGCGAAGTTTTTCAAGGACCGCCCTAACATGATTTCGATGGTCAGCTTCTGAAGATGAGTACACAAGAATGTCATCTATGTAGACGACAACGCAGACATCAATGAGCTCTTTGAGGACATCATTCACAAAATATTGGAAGGCGGCCGGTGCATTGCATAGTCCAAAGGGCATCACTTGGTATTCAA
Organism: Ambystoma mexicanum; assembly: GCF_040938575.1. Classification (NCBI taxonomy): domain Eukaryota; kingdom Metazoa; phylum Chordata; class Amphibia; order Caudata; family Ambystomatidae; genus Ambystoma; species Ambystoma mexicanum. The sequence goes on from NC_090923.1 coordinate 649,445,003, forward strand.
ATAGCCCATACTTAGTGCGAAAGGCTGTCTTCCATTCATCTCCTTCCTTGACCCGTACCAAGTGATAAGCTCCCCGGAGATCAAGCTTAGTATAAATACAGGCGTTTTTTACCTGGTCAAGGAGTTCCGGGATCAGAGGTAAGGGGTACCGGTTTTTTACTGTTATCTGGTTCAGAGCACGATAATCTATACAGGTTCTGAGGTCACCTTCTTTTTTTGGTACGAAGAACAGAGCCGAGGATGCAGGGGACTTCGACGGACGGATAAAGCCATTGGCCAGGTACTGGTCTAAATACTGTTGCAGATGAAGGTTCTCAGGCTCGGTAAGGGCGTAAATCCTACTGCAAGGGGGAGTTGCACCGGGTAGCAAATCTATCTGACAATCGTATGATCTGTGGGGTGGCAAGGTGTTAGCCTGTTCCTTTTGAAAAACATCTTGGAACTCTCGATACTCTAGAGGTAATTGTGGACCGTCAGCCGTTACTGACGCTAGGCCAATGTTGGGTCGTGGATAACAAGTTGGTGTGCACTCTGGGAACTTTATCGTCTTTGCTCGCCAATCAATCTGAGGATTGTGTTTCTCCAACCAAGGAATCCCTAGAATTACTTGGAATTGAGGAGCCTTCATCACGTCGAACACAATTACCTCCTGATGCCCGTCTTGGCCTAGTATCGTCACTTCAGTAGTGGTATGGGTCACTGGTCCGGAGGCGATTTCCGTCCCATCCACCGTGGTAATGACGTCTTTAGCCACCTTTGGACAAAGAGGTAAGTTCATCCTGGAAGCCAATTCGCGGTCCACATAATTTCCAACTGCTCCGCTATCAATGTATGCTTTAATTGCATGCAAACGATCCGGTTGCTCTGGGTTTACGAGGACCATTGGCATTATGAAGTGCGAGGTCAAAGAACTGGTTTTTACGCTCGGCAAGCGGACCTCTACACTTGTCGGGCAAGGTCGTTTCCCGGCTCAGGCTTTTCAGAACTCTTATCAGAAGCTCCCACTGTCTTCTTAGGTGGTTTCACCGGGCAATCTCGAAGAAAATGTCCTGAATTTCCACAATAGAGACATAGTTGCATTTGTCGTCTCCTGTCGCGTTCTTTCTGGGTTAGGGGACCCTTTACAACCCCAATTTGCATAGGTTCGACGGCTTCAACTACTTTGGTGTGACTTTGAGGCTTAGGGAACACTCGTGTTTCAAACCTGGATCGATCCGCCTTTCTGTTTTGTAGTCTGTGATCCAATCGGACCACCAAATCAATGTACTCTGAACAATCCTGAGGAGGATTCACTACCTGGGCAAGGACGTCTTTGAGTTCGCCACGCAAACCCCAGTGAAAAAGCGTGATTCTTTTGTCCTCAGGCCATCTGGTTTCCACGATTAGCCTATTGAATGATGCAATGTAGGCCAAAAGATCTTGATTGCCCTGTCGTAGGGAAGGAGTTCGTTGTCCAGGGCCTGCCCCTGGGAATGCCTTGCAAAAAGTCTTTCCATATTTGCCTGGAAGGTCGGGAAATCACGAAGGATCGGGTCATCCTGTGTAACCAGAGGGATCGACCAATCAGCGGCACTGCCGCTAAGATACGAAAGCACAAAGGCTACCTTAGTCTGGTCAGTCGGAAAGGCTGCAGGTCTACAAAGAAAGTGCAATCGGCATTGATTTATAAACACCGCAAACCTTTTAGGGTCACCAGAGAAGCGTTCAGGCGGTGCCAATGGCACATTTCTGGGTAGGTTGATTTGAACAGGATTGGCTGAAGCCGCTGGGATATAGCTCCCTCCTGAATTAGGTAGCGGGGTTTGCCCCGCTTGTGTCTGTAATAACTGTCTGGCGAGATCATCAGTTCGTTCTTTTGATATTATCAATTCCCTCCTAAGGGCATTCGTTTCCTGGCGGGCAGCATGAATTTCAGCTCTTAATTCCCCTAATAACTGGGCCAGTTGGTCTGTGTCGGAAGTTTCCATAGCGCCTGGGTAGGAGGTTATTGGTGGGCTTCGCATTCTGTAACGCTCACCTGATTCCCACGGAGGCGCTGATCCCGGCTGGGCTGCTATCGTTTCTTCAATTGAGAAGCGTAGAGCTCGGACGACTCTCAGGACTGGACTTCCTCTTATCGAATGTCTGACTTGCAGGGTAAGTTTTCTGCAGGTGGAAGAAAAAGGGTTAATCACCGTTTGATGGGATTCCTTCTCCCACCAATCGGCCAGTTTCTCCCACAGCCTAGCTTGCTACTTGTCTCGGCGAGCTCTCACCTTAGGCGTATAAATGCTGCGCTCTCCATCCTGCGTCTGGTGCAGGGGTGCGTGGATTCCAGTTACGTCACTGGATGAGTTCAGTGTTGAGGCTCAAGTCTTTTGCGGCCTTAGTTGTGGCACTGGTGCTGGGATGCCGAAGAGCGATGCCGCCGTTACTGCACGAGCGGATGCCTGTAAGTATACTGTAGTCTTTAGGCTTTAAAAGATGGGCACCTCAATAATGTCCCTTTTCCTTTGTTTCAGGCCTCGGGATGCTGTGGGCGTAGTTTTCAGTTGCCGCTGCACGTGCCGATGCACGTAAGTATAATGTTCGTTGGCCGCTTTTAATGGCACCTCTAATAATGTCCTTTTTCTAGTTTTCAGGTGCCGGGATGCTGCGGGCTTTATATCCGTTGCCACTGCACGTGCCGATGCACGTAAGTATAATGATCGTTGGCCGCTTTTAATGGCACCTCTAATAATGTCCTTTTCCTAGTTTTCAGGTGCCGGGATGCTGCGGGCTTTATATCCGTTGCCACTGCACGTGCCGATCCACGTAAGTATAATGATCGTTGGCCGCTTTTAATGGCACCTCAAATAATGTCTTTTTCCTGTTTTTCAGGTGCCGGTATGCTGAGGTTGATGCGGCCGCTACTGCGCGTGCAAAAACTGGTAAGTTAAAATGAATGCGACTGCCTTCACCCGAACCCCTTTTTAATTATGTCCTTTGCCTTTCAGGTGCAGAGAAGCTGCCGAAGAAAAGGCCGCGGTTAGCTCCGTTGCAATCACGGATGGATCAGGTAAGCGGGCGCGGCTGCGAGCGAGTTGCACTTTTCTAACCTTATGTTTATTCTTTGCAGGTTTTGCCGGTGACTGGATTCCGGGATCTGGTAAGTATTGTTCTGTGTCTTTCTTCATCCACAGGTTGCTGTGCGGAAGCTGAAGATGACTCTGGACCTGGAATGCAGGAGCCGACTCAGTGAGCGTCCTGCTGCTGCTGCAGAATAACGCGAAGCACGTGTTTTCCATCGGGTGTGGTTTAAATAGCAGAGAAGTGCTTCCAGTGTGTGTTCTTCCACCGGTTCCACCCAGGTAAGAAAAGAGTTCCTGAATGAAGGGAATAGTTCCTCCCAGCCCTGATGGCTGGGGACTTCAACCAGACTGGTTTGTTCTGGGTAAATATGCAGCATGGTCTGCCTCAGGTAAGTCCACCCAAGCATTATTACACTGTTTATCAATATGAGCCCGGCGCCTATGGCGCCGGGACTGAAACCCTTCATGAGCCTGGCGCCAAAGGCGCCAGGACACGGTCCAAAGGGCCCCTGTAGGGGTCTGCTGGGTCCGGAGTAGTGGAAGACGGGTCTGCTTCCGAGGGCGCTGGGCCAGCCCTGGCCCCTCAGGAGTAGCGCCCATGACAATAGTAAAGGCTAACAACCTATCTTAAAACATGGAACAATTACCAATATAACCTTGCATGCTCCCAAGTCAGAAAAATTGAGAAAGATGTGTACTGAGAGAGGCTTGCCTGCTCAAGGTACAAAGAGTGAAATGATCCAAAGAATCATGGATTGGCAAGAGTTGAAACACGATGCGATTACGACAGACGAAAGTGCAGAAAGTGGTGGGGCTGCTTTCACTGACATGTCTGACAGATCATTCACTGCACTTGTCCATGGTGCCCATGATGACAGGGATGATGTGTTGTCCCAAGTTTCCTCTGCCAGCTCTGATGCTGATGCCATGCTTGAATTCAAGAGGCAAGAACTGCTGTTTAAGCAGAAGGAGCTTGAGTTCAACATGGCAAGCTGAAAGTTGAGCAGGCAGAAAAACAGGACAGGGATCACCAGTTGGAATTGTCCAAGCCTCAGGTTTCAAATGGCTCCTCCAAAGGATCTGGACATGGGTCTGGGTCCTCCTCTCATCCACGGTTTCCCAAAGATCTGCTCAGTGTATATGATGAAAAGAATGACATTATGAACTAGTCGACTTCATTTGAGCATGCATGTGAAGTTCAAGAGGTTGTGGATGCTGACAAGATTACATGGCTGCTCAGTCGACTGCCCCATTCTGGCTGCAGTTCTAATATGGAAATGTCAAAGGATGAAAGAGTTGACATTGCAAAATTAAAGCAAACTCTCATCTTAAGGTTTGGGAAGACTCCTGCCCAATACTTAAATAGATTTAGAGAGTACAAAAAGAAAGAAGGTAACACTTGGGTGTCCTATGTTACTGACTCCTTGAAGAACTTGACTGGCTGGGTTGAAGGCTATAAGGTCTCCGCCTTTGAGGGTATGATATGCTGAGTCATGCTTGAACATATTTTTGCATCTTGTTCCCCTGAGCTTAAGCAGCACTTGGCTGATTCAAAGGAGGTAGATCCTAAGAAGCTGGCCATGGCAGCAGATTTACGGGTGTCACACAGAGTATCACATAAGGACAAGACTACTCCTGGTAAGCAGGAGGAGGGGAAAAAGCACAAAGATAAGGAGGGTGGGGGATCTGATAAAACGTCTCCACTAAAGAGTCACAAAAATAAATTCAAGGGTAAGTCCCAAGCGAATGTTCAGGGTAGTGGGAGTTATACTCTCAAGTAAAACTCTGGTCATGGTAAGCCTCCCTATGTCGCAAGACCCAGTTGATCTTGTGTGGTTTGTGTAGCAAATGACCATGTGAAGGGGGATCCCGGATGTAAGGTCAAACCATTGGGAGTCCACTCTGTGAGTCTGTCCTTCCCCTCCTATGAGGAGGAGGAGATCACAGGGGCATCATTCTCCTCAGACTCCTTCCCCAGTGGGTGTTAGGCTCACCTGGTTCCCACAGGGGCGTCGATCGGACCCGGACAGCTGCGGTCTCCACCAACGTGATGTGTAGTCAAGAGATGACAGTCTGGACTGGCCCGCCTAATCTTGTCTGCTGGACTCGTAGAAGTATTCTCATGCAAGTGGAGAAAGGGATTTAGCCACCCGTGGACTTTAGTGATAGCCCCCCAACAGTTCTCGTTCTCCCCACTAATCACCTCTCATATCCCCTTTTGGTAATCTCACCTTATGTTTTTAAATGATGAGCTCTCCATCCTGCATGGCATGTAGGGGCGCGTAGATACCAGTTACTTCACTGGGTTGAAGGTACTGAAGGAGTACCGGAGGAATATTAACTCCAGTGTCTATAAAGTTCAAAGAGTTCAATATGTCAGATGTTCACTCTTGTTCCATTCCCTCGTTAGGTTGCAGCTGGGCCCAAAAGAATATTGCCTGGAGGCAGCTGATGGAGTCTGTATTACCAAACACTGTCCGGTAAAAGTTGCATGAGTTTAACTTGCTGTTTTCTCTCCCTTTATAGGTGCGGCATAGGAAGATGCGGCGAATTAAAGAATAATACCTCCGGTGGCAAAGCAAGTAAGCCTATGGTGGCAAAGAGATTGTCTTTGTTGGTTTCCTCGGCTCACCTTGTTATTCCTTTTGTTTTCCCCCCAGGTGCTGGATTTCGACAAAGAAAATGATGGAGGCAGCGCAGAGTCGAAAGATGCAGTGGACGAGTGAGTATAACGCGGCGCTGCTGCTGGCGCAGCGACGCGTGCTGAAATAATGTCCTTTCCAGGCTCGGAGATGTGCTGGGTCCGGAATCAGGTAAGGAATCAAATAATGTCCGTGATCTAACCTGTTCTCCTTTCTTTTCCTTTTGTCTAGGAGCTCCGGATTCGAGGTGGGCGTGGCATAAGACTGGATGCTGACTTGCAGACACGGTGAGCGTCACGCTGCTTGATGCACAATAACGCAAAGCATGGGCTGCTGTTCGGGCGTGGTTTAAATAGCCTGCAAAGTAGTCCCAGGTAAGAAGATCCCCAGAATCACACCCGAGTGAAAAATAGTCCCTGTAATAAAATAGTCCCATCCAGGCCTCATGTTGGCTTGGACTAATTTGTAGTATGGTCTGCACAAGGTAAGTAAAGTCTATGAGCCTGGCGCCTATGGCGCAGGACTGTTTTCTATGATGAGACTGGCGCCTAAGGCGCCAGGACTGAATCCAAACAGCCCCCAGCCAGGGCTGTTTCGGTTTTAATGAGTATCTGGATGCCTGCTCCCGGGGCTGATGGACACGATCTGGATGCCCGGGGTAGGCATCATGACAGTGGGATAGAATCTGAGGTAGTCCTAGTTTCCCTGGTTTCCTGGGAGCCTGAAGTCTCAGAGGCTTATGCTAACATTTCAGATAACATCAAGCACTACTTTAAATACAGTGTGCTGATAAATGGAGTAGACATTCCTGCCCTTAAGGATAGTGGGGCCAGAACTGTGGTGGATTCTACCTTGGTAGATCCAGAGGAACTTGCCAGAGCTCCTTTGATGCCCACCAAGTTAGCTGATGGCCCCCATCTCAAGTTCCCAGCAATGCCTACACATCTTGCTATAAATGGTACAATGGTCAGGATTCCAGTGAGCATATAGAGGCAGATCCCAATTAAAGTCCTGCTGGGGAATGATCTCAGAGACCTAGGTCTTGTGGGTGACACAGCAAAGAGACCATGCACAAGGTCACAAACAAGGGATGCATTGGCCAAGACCAAAGCCAAGCCCAAGCAAAAGGGGAAACACAAGGAGTCAAGAAAGACAAGAGAGGGAAAGAGAACATTCCCCCTAACTCACCAACCACTGAGGTGGAGGTAGTTGGCCAAACACCTGAGCTTTACGAGTAAAAGGTGTTGCCTGAAGTTCTCAATCCACATGACCATCCTGAACCTCTTAGTTTATTGGTTGAAGGTGGTCCTGATAGGGTTGAGTTCAGTAAGGGCCAATGTAAGTGCCCATCTTTGGAAGGCCTAAGGAGACAGGCCTGCTCCCAGCTTGAGGCTGAACCTCCTGGGAAGCACAGGATTTATTGGGAAGGTGGATTCCTCTACAGTGAGCCCACAGAGTCTACAGAAGGAGATCATAGGATGTTGGTGGTTCCCCTTCCTGTAAAACCCTTCCTCTTGCAGCTGGCGCATCAAGTCCCCCTTGCTGGTCACCTTGGCCTCCAAAGAACCAAGCAAAGGTTAGCCATGCACTTCTACTGGCCCAAGATGGGGGTGCAAGTAGAAAGTACCTGCAGGATTTGTGCCACATGGCAGTTATCTGGGAAAAGTGGCACAACAATCCAAGCTCCTTTGGTACAACTGCTAGTGGTGGGGGTACCATTTGAAAGGGTAGGGATTGACATTGTTGGTCCTCTTGACCCACAAACATCCTCAGGCTATATGCTTATCCCGATGTTGGTCGACCAGGCAACCAGGTATCCTGAGGCCATCCCATTGAAGACTGTGACTGCCACGTCAGTTGCAAAAGCTTTGCTTGGCATATTTACTAGGGTTGGCTTCTCTAAGGAAGTTGTGTCTGATAGGGGCAGCAACTTTATGTCCAAGTACATGCAAGCCATGTGGAAGGAGTGTGGGGTTACTTACAAGTTTTCTTCAGCACATCACTCCCAAACCAATGGCTTGGTTGAGAGGTTTAAAGGAAGTCTCAAAGGGACGATTGGGATCTCCTTTTACCACGCGCGTTGTTTGCCTACAGAGAGGTACCTCAAGAGGGGTTGAATTCACCCCCTTCGAGCTTCTTTTTAAGGGGACCCTAGGCTATAGTCAAGGAGGGGTGGGAGATGCCTACTCCCTCTCTCACTATCAATGTAGTGCAATATGTGCTATGTCTAAGGAAGAGGATGGTCCTCCTGATGGGTCAGGCTAGTGAGAAGTTGAAGACTGGACAAGCTCTGGTGAAACATTGGTATGACCAAAGGCTTCCCTGATCAACCTCACACTGGGCCAGCAAGTCCTGATCATGAACCCCATAAGGCCTAGAGCTTTACAGGATACATGGTCAGGCCCTTACACAGTGGTGGTTTCACTGGGTAAGGTTAACTATTTAGTGGACCTTGGAAGGGCTGGACAGCTTCCAGAAGGCTTTCATCCCAAGAGTTGAAATAGCTGCACTGCTGTTGGCTTTAGATGTAGAGGAGGAAGAGTCAGAACCTCTTCCTGATATGTTCCAGGGCAGCCCTTCAGACAGTTCCATTGAGGGTGTCCATGTGGCCCCTCACCTGACTTCTGTTCAACAAGATGAGGTGAGAAGTTTGCTGAGGAAATGCTCTCCCTTGTTTTTCCTAGCTCCTGGTTTGACACCTTGGTGAAAACATGACATTGACACAGGAGATAGTGTACCTACTAAAAGTAGGGGATACAGGATGTCAGATAAGGTGAGATCTTACATCAAGACATAGGTCAACAAGATGTTAGATCTTGGGGTGATTGAACCATCCAGTAGTCCTTGGTTCAGACCTGTGGTTTGGGTTCCAAAAGCAGATTCCTCTGAGTTGAGGTTTTTTGTGGACTACAGGGCTCTGAATGCTGTCACCAAGACAGATGCACACCCCTTGCTTAGAACCGATGAGCTGGTGCATACTTTGGGTGCCTCCAAGCACCTTAGCACATTTGACCTCACTGCAGGGTATTGGAAAGTAGTCCTAGCAGAACATGCTAAGGAGAAGACAGCATTTTCAACTCCAGAGGGCCTTTACCAGTTCAGGGTAATGCTTTTGGGTTAAAGAGGCTTGTGAATCATGTCCTTAATGGGTTTGATGAATTCCGTCGTGCATATCTTGATGATATAGCAGTTTTCAGTGCCACCTGGGAGGATCATGTGAAACACCTCAGAATTGTGTTGCAGGGTCTTCAGTAGGCCCACTTAACTATAAAGGCCAGTAAGTGCCATATTGGTCAAGGTTCAGTGGTCTACCTTGGGCATGAAGTAGATGGAGGGAGGATACAGCCTCTACCCAGTAAAGTACAAGCAGTACAAGACTGGCCTACCCCCACTACACAAACCCAGGTGAGAGCCTTTGTAGGTCTCACAGGGTACTACAGAAACATTACGGCACCATAGCTTCCCCTCTGACTGCTCTCACAACTCCAAAGAAACCCAAGAAGGTCGCTTGGTCTGAGGATTGTGAGAAGGCCTTCAATGGCTTGAAAGACTCCTTGTGCCAGGCCCCTGTTCTCAGGGCCCCTGATTTTATTGTGCAGACAGATGTCTCTGACACTGGGATAGGAGCTGTACTATCATAATATATATATATGGCAAAGTTAAGGAACACCGTATTGGTTTCATAAGTCACCAGCTTAAGGACTGAGAGCTCAGGTGGTCCACAGCAGGGAAAGAATGTTTCTCTGCTGTGTGGTCCCTAAGGAAGATCAGGCCCTACCTCTACGGGACCCACTTCACTGTGCATACTGACCATAAACCCTTAAAGTAGCTCATGAACATGAAGGGAGAGAATCCTAAATTGCTCAGGTGGTCCATACGCCTGCAAGGGTTTGACTTCACGATTGAGCATAGGCCAGGTGTTCAACATGCTGGTGTGTTGTCCAGAATGTTTAACCGACCTGAACAAGAAGCTCATCCAGGGGTAGATTAGTTCCCCCTGTCCTTGGTCTGGGCGGGGTGAGTGTTAGGAAAGATTTCCATTTATGTGTAATTTTCCCTCCAGTTGTGAACCCCCCAACATTTTGCTGTTTTCTGACCATCCTAGCCTGACTTTTGCCAGTGCTGTACTCCGCTGGGTTTTCGCTCACTTTGTTATGGGGAAACTGACATGCCCTTAAAGACAGTCAGTACTGGGAGACTTTGTTTCCCTTAGTCTTTGACGTTGTTGCTAGTTTTTAGCAGCATGTTACCAGTGCACAAAGTACCTTAGAGTACAGTGCGCTGCAGTCTTCCTTTCATTTTTAAGGCCCATGACACCCTCAAAGGAATGTGCCTTGAACAGAGCTGGTGCCAGCTGTTATTTTTCATATATTTTTAACCCTTTCGTGTGGTCCATATCGCGTTTTTCGCGTTTGGCCCAGGACAGTGGCTTGGCCACAAAATGACCATTCCGCAAGGTCCTTTGTTTTGTCCTTTGGCCATCTTGTCCCTTTGCCTTCCCCAGGTCGAGGAGACCCGGGAAAGCCCTTATTTGGTCATGCAGATCCCTGCGCAAAGTGAAGCTTTCACAGGCTTCTGTATGCCTTGTGTGTGTGCCTCCAGGATGTGGGATGGACTGTCTAGTTCCAATATACATCCTGGGTGCCAGGATGTCTGGTATGCTGGGAATGACTGGGACCACTGTGGTCCACATCTGGGATGGCTGTATGTGATTAGATCTCTCATTGGGTCCTTGTTAGGGAGAATTCTCTCTTTAGGCTGAATTTCCTAACCTAGTGAGTCCCCCAGCAGCTTTGCTGGATTTCTGGAGTTTGTTTTTGTTCTCCTGCCAAGAGTGAGACTCTTTTTCTCCCACTCATGGACATGATTTATGGTGTTCCTTTGACTGTTAATGTGTTTCATAGGCTATGGGGTCCTTTACTCCATAGGGTCTCATGTGTTTTTACTATGTGTGTTACACAGCACCATCCGTGCAGTGACACACAGGGGTGTCATAGTGACACCCCACCATAGACTCCATACCCTGGTACTGACTACTGTCTCCCAGGGCATGTAAAGTCACCATTGGCTTAACTAGTCCCAAATTATTAACAGAAACCGGTACAAACCATCATATTGTGGACGTACTGGTCAGGGCAATTCGATTGCCCCGGGGTCTGTTAGTCGAGGGGGCACGTCTCCGTCCCCCCTGATCGAGTTTTGGCTGGTGGCAGTGTATACTACTTTTTATATTCGACCGCGAATATATCCCTAGGGGATTTTCCCATTGTTCGAGGCTACCAACTTTAATTATTTAATTCTCATAGCCTCGAACGTGTCATATGGGTGGGGCCATTAACACATCCCCATAGCTCACCATGCCCCTTACTCCATTTATGCAATCACTTGTGCATAGCGAGCGACTAGCACTATACCATGGGGAGATCGGAATAGAGGCAATTAATTTGTAGGGTTGCTTTTTGTCTTGTGCAGAATGGATGTGACCAAGCAGTTCAGACTTAATTGTCCCTTTTGGGTGGAACCAAGCCTGATTGAACTATAGTCTTCTTTCCCCTTTCTGTAATGTCTTAGCAGGCTGAAGAACAATGGTTTGGAGCGTTTTCCAGAGCTATGGCAGACGTTAAGATTAATTCTAAACTTTTCAGCCATCACTTATTTATTTTGCATTGGTTTCTCTTTAGACATATCAATGGGAGGGGAAGAGACAAATTAACGAGGGGTCATTCGTCGCGCCAATAGTGCTTTACTTATTGGCTAATATTACATCTCAATGACAAGTACTGTATGTTGTTACTGACAAAGTTGACCATGTTTTGTTCCTACTTGTGTAAATACAAATCGTTTTTTCAGTTCTTACTAACCCGAGTTGAGCTACATGCTCTTAGCAAACGTGTTCAGTTTCCATTCAAACTGTGGTTTATTTACTAATCTCTGTTTTCTATTATGCATTAACGTCTTTGGTCAGTAGTGTCTGGTAGTTTGTAATGTCATCTTACTAGCTTCATTTGCTAATAATGCTGTAACCTTCTAGGCCTCAATGGACTGCATATCATTGTGGGCATTGTTGATGTGGCACGCATGTGAAGCTGATTCTGTAAATATACGTAACTATGTCGTTATTTTTATTGTTGTTTTTAGTGTAGGACAATTTTACTAACATTGCTAAGGAATGCTATTTACAGTTTTTATGTATTCCTTATAAGTATATAACAGTGCAGGTTTTTATTATTTATGAAGGTAAGGTCTTGTCAAAGGCGATGTTGTCACGATGCCTGCCCCCGGGAAACCAGGTTTGGCCCAGCTACCCCGGAAGCAGGCATCATGCCATTTAATGCAAGCCCATGAACCCCAATTAGGGGCTATTTGGGTGCAGTCCTGGCGCCTATGGCGCCATGCTCATAAGTTCAGAATCAGTCCTGGCGCCATGGGCGCCAGGCTCATGGTCAAGGACTTACCTGAAGCAGACCATGCTGCTAACTTACCTGAGGCAGACCATGCTGCCAGTGACCAGAAGTCAAATGAGGCCTAGGAGGGACTATTTTTCCCTAGGAACTATTTTTTACTCGGGTGGGGCCGCGGAAGGATACTTACCTGGAACTAGTTCCAAGGCTATTTAAACCACGCCCTGACAGCAACCCATGCTTCGCGTTATTCTGCACCTGCAGCGTAACGCTCACCGTGCCTGCAGCAGCTTCCAGTCTTCAGCCACGCCCGCCTGGATGCCGGAGCTCCTGAAAACCTGAAAGAAAGCAGAGGGAAGGTTAGAACCAGAGTTTTTACCTGCAATCCTTACCTGAATCCTGAATCTTCTTGGCTCTGACCTAGAAGGAAGAAATCATCAGACGCGCGCCGCTTCGCATCCTGCAGCGCCGCGCGGGAACTCACCTGAAGTAATCCTCCGCATTCCATCGGGCTTTTCTGCATCCAGCGGCCGCTCTCCAACACCTGTGGAAATAAAAACAATAAGGTGAGCAAGGGAGCATTCCCAGACAATAAAGGCAATCCCCAGGACTTACCTGATACCACAGGGGGTACTTACCTCATCTCGGGTCGGCGCGGCCTCCACAGCTTCTCCGCTGTACCCCGGCCCCAAAGGGGAAACAAAAGCAACACAAAAGTGCAAGTAGGGGAAACCGAATTCCGCTACAGACTTACCTGGTTTCTGCCTGAGGCCGCAATCACCGGAACCTCCACCGATTCAGCCCCTGCAAAAGGAAAGGGTCACAGGTTAGACCAGGTCCTCATTATCGAACTGAACAGAATCCATAAACACTTACCTGCATCTTACTGGTTGCCACTTGGAACTCTTCTCAAGAACTATTAAGGCAACCTAGGGAATTTGGACAGATTGAAGGCCAGGCGTTTTTGAACTCTTTTTCAAACGGAGTCAATACCGTTCTGCAACTCTCCAACATCCCACACCAGTGAAGTAACTGGTCATCGACGCGCCCCTGCGCTCGAGGCAGGATGGAGAGCTCATCTTTCCAAACTATCAGGTGAGAACATAGCAAGAGTTCGGAAGTAATTTGTGGGAAGAGATCGCAGGAGTGGGGGAATGTGGGGTTGGCGCCCAGTCCCCGCAGGTGGCTAATTCCCTTTTCTCCATTACAGAAGAATATTCATACGGGCAAAACAAGCTAAGCTGGGTGGTCCGGTCCAGTCCACCATTTCGGCACCCCGTGTGTCGCTGGAAGAGGTAACAACAGCCCAGTTCATATCGACGCCCCCGTGGACACCAGGTGAGCGTAACAGAACGCGAAGCCTACCCACAAAAGGCCACCTGGGCGTTATGGAGACCTCAGAGACGGATCAGTTAGCCCAATTATTAGGGGAGCTAAGAGCTGAAGTGCACTCCGCCCGCCAGGAAACTAATGCCCTTAGAAGGGAACTGATAGTTTCAAAGGAACGGACAGATGATTTGGCCAGACAGTTATTGCAAAACCAGGCGGGGCAAACACCACTACCTGGACTCGGGGTTAGTCCAGCTCCTGTACCATCAAGTAATCCAGTACAAATAAATTTGCCAGGAACTGTTCTATTGGCTCCGCCCGAACGTTTTGCCGGAGACCCTAAAAGGTTTGCCGTATTCATGAATCAGTGCCGCTTACACTTTGTATGCAGACCTGCAGCATTCCCAAGTGATCAAGCCAAGGTAGCCTTTGTACTGTCCTATCTCAGCGGCAGTGCAGCAGATTGGTCCATTCCTCTAGTTAATCAGGATGACCCAATTCTTCGGGATTTCCAGGGGTTTCAAACAAGCATGGAAAGACTTTTTGCCCGACACTCCCATGGTCAGGCCGTGGATAACAAACTTTTGTCCCTACGACAGGGGAATCAGGATCTTCTTTCTTACATTGCAACCTTTAATAGACTAATAGTAGAAACCGAATGGCCTGAAGTTAAACGAATCACATTGTTCCATCGAGGGCTTCGAGGAGAACTCAAAGATGTCTTGGCCCAAATTGTGAACCCGCCTTAAGATTGTGCGGAATACATCGACCTAGTGGTCCAACTAGATCACAGACTTCAAAATAGGAAGGCCGATCGAGCCAAGTTTGAGAATCGAGTGTTGGTCAAGACCCACGTCAGTTCCAAGGGAGCAGAAGCCTCAAAACCTATGCAAATCGGTGGGGTGAGAGGACCCTTGACTCAAAAAGAGAGAGAAAGGAGACGGCAAATGCAGCTATGCTTTTATTGCGGGAATACTGGTCATTTTCTGCAGAACTGTCCTATAAAACCGCCTAAGAAGGTCGTGGGGGCAGCAGATAAAAACTCTGACTCGGGAAACGATCTCGCCCGGCAAGCGTAGAGGTCCGCTTGCCGAGCTTAAAGAAGGACACTCAGACCTCGCATTTCATCATTCCAATGGTCCTCGTAGATCCAGAACAGCCATCTCGGGTGCATGCGGTAAAAGCATACGTTGATAGCGGAGCCATAGGAAACTACGTGGACCGTGAATTGGCTTCCAGGATGAACCTACCTCTCGCCCAAAAAACCACCTTAGATGTCATCACCACAGTTGATGGAACGGAAATTGCCTCTGGTCCCGTAACTCACTCCACCACAGAGATGACATTGCTGGCGCAGGATGGGTACCGAGAGGCTTTGGTGTTTGATTTAATCAAGGCCCTGCAGTTCCAAGTAATACTGGGGATACCTTGGTTGGAAAAACATAATCCCTGCATTGATTGGCAAGAGAAGAGAATCACCTTCCCAGAATGTGCGCACACCTGTTACCCCAGAAAATCTCAGAACACAGCCTTGGCTTCTGTAACCCCAGCTGCCATGCAATTACCTGCGCAATATCAAGAGTTTCAAGATGTCTTCCAAAAAGAACAGGCAAACACCTTACCTCCGCACAGATCGTATGATTGCCAAATAGATCTCATCCCAGGCGCACAACCCCCTTGCAGCAGAATCTATGCCCTTACGGAGCCCGAAAACCTTCACCTACGCCAATACCTGGACCAGTACTTTGCTAATGGTTTTATTCGCCCGTCTAAGTCCCCTGCATCATTCGCTTTGTTCTTCGTGCCCAAAAAAGAAGGTGACCTCAGAACATGCATAGACTATCGCGCACTGAACCAGATAACCATTAAAAATCGGTACCCGTTGCCTTTGATCCCAGAATTACTAGACCAAGTGAAAGAAGCTTGCATTTATACTAAACTCGACCTCCGGGGGGCATATCATTTGGTACGTGTCAAAGACGGCGACGAATGGAAAACAGCTTTTCGCACTAAGTACGGACTATTTGAGTACCAGGTGATGCCTTTCGGACTGTGCAATGCACCAGCAGCCTTCCAGTTCTTCATGAACTATGTCCTTAGAGAACTCATCGATGTTTGCGTTGTCGTTTATATTGATGACATCCTAGTATATTCTTCATCAGAATCTGATCATATCAAACACGTCCGAGCAGTTTTAGAAAAATTACGCCAGTACAAACTTTATGCCAAATTGGAAAAATGCGTTTTTCACACCACCCAAGTGGAATACCTAGGATTTATCCTAACGCCAAGAGGAATCAGGATGGATACACGAAAGGTGGATGCAATTCTCAAATGGCCTTCGCCAAGTTCTGTCAAAGGTGTGCAAAGCATGCTCGGCTTTGCCAACTTTTACCGCTGGTTTATTCCAGACTTTTCGCATATTGTTCATCCCATTACGGCGCTCTTACGAAAAAACAAACGCTTTATGTGGACAGACGAAGCGGAAAGCGCCTTTCAAGAGTTAAAGGCTAAATTCACATCTGCACCAGTCCTAAGGCACCCACATCCTGAACTCCCGTACATTGTGGAGACTGATGCATCCAGCTTGGCAATGGGAGCCGTCCTCTCTCAAAAGGACCCCGAAACTAACCAGATTCACCCAGTGGCCTTTTGGTCAAAAAAGTTCTCGATTCCTGAATTAAACTATGCCATTACTGATAAGGAGCTGTTAGCTATCAAGTCCGCCTTCAAGGCTTGGCGGCATTATCTACTCGGAGCCAGACATACCATTACAGTCATCACTGATCACCGAAATTTACAATATCTGAAGACAGCTAAGGCCCAGTCTTCTCGCCAACTCCATTGGGCACTATTCTTCGCCGAATTTGATTTTGTAATAACCTATCGGCCCGGTTGTAAGAATGGTAAAGCAGACGCCTTATCCCGAATAGGGATGGGAGAAGCAGAAGTGACCCTGGAACCCGTACCTATAATTCCTGAACAGCGAATTCTTGGCATAACATCTGTACAGACGCTGGAAGACATTCAAGGAATTATCCGACAACTCTTTGATCCTCTTGCCTTACAAGACTGGGCTAAGAAAGGCCCAGACTTCTCCGTCACCAATGAGCTACCATATTACTGAGGACGTCTATTTCTGCCACAAAAGGAACTACAAGAGCTAGTCGTCTCTCGTTACCATGATACGTTAATGGAGGGGCATCCTGGTATTACAAAAACGGAAGCTAAAATCAAGAAACAATTTTGGGGGCCCACCTGGCGAAAGGACATTAAGTCGTTTGTCCTATCTTGTGGCATTTGTGCCCAAAACAAGAGTCAAAAAAGAAGACCAGCTGGTCTATTACAACCTATGGACATCCCACCGATTCCTTGGCACACCTTCTCATTAGACTTTATCACGGACTTACCCCCGTGCTATGGTTTAAACACTATCCTAGTTATTGTGGATCTTTTTTTCTAAAATGGCCCACTTTATTCCATTAAAAGGGATACCTTCAGCTGCAGCCCTGGCCAAGGAGTTCCTTGAAAACATTGTTCGCCTACACGGCTTCCCATCCGTGTTAATTTCCGACCAAGGGGGTCAATTCATCTCACACTTCTGGAGAAAATGTTGCCAACTGGCACAAATAGATGTTAGGCTTTCAACTAGTCACCACCCCCAGACCGATGGTCAAACTGAGAGGACCAATCAGACTCTTGAACAGTACCTGCGTTGTATGCTACATCAGTCTGAGAGCAATTGGAAAGACATCTTATGGATCGCTGAATATGCGTACAATAATTCAGTACACTCAGGAACTGGACACAGCCCCTTTTATACTATATATGGACATCATCCTCGAACCTCGGACTTGGATTCGCCCCAACGTTTGGAGATGCCTGCAGTAGACCATCTCCACACCGTCATTACACAAACCTTCAAGGAAGCAACAGAACATTTACAGAGAGCTAAGGATAAATACAAGAAAAACGCTGATCAACTTAGGAGAGAAGCACCACAATACCAGATAGGAGACCAAGTATGGCTATCTACTAAACACATCCCACTCAAGGGAACACAAACCTTTAATCCTAGATATTTGGGACCCTACTCGATCAAGACCATTATCAACCCAGTGGCTGTTAAGTTGGACCTGCCCGCCCATATGCGAATTCATCCCGTCTTCCATGTCTCTCTCTTGAAACCAGTCCAACCAGGAACTAGATTAACCAAACCACCAGATCCCATCCTCATTGACGGGGAACCTGAATTTGAAGTTAAAGACATGGACTCCAAGAGGGTTAGGTCAAAACTCTTTTACCTAATCGATTGGAAAGGAAACGGACCCCGAGAAAGGTCCTGGGAAAGTAGTGACCATGTGCACGCACCCCAATTGGTGAAGAAATTCCACCGGGAGTTCCCTATCAAACCAAAGCCCAGAGGAAGAACGGCTTTAGGAGGGGCCTTGAGGGGGAGTGCTGTCACGATGCCTGCCCCCGGGAAACCAGGTTTGGCCCAGCTACCCCGGAAGCAGGCATCATGCCATTTAATGCAAGCCCATGAACCCCAATTAGGGGCTATTTGGGTGTAGTCCTGGCGCCAATGGCGCCAGGCTGATAAGTACAGAATCAGTCCTGGCGCCAAGGGCGCCAGGCTCATGGTCAAAGACTTACCTGAAGCAGACCAGGCTGCTAACTTACCTGAGGCAGACCATGCTGCCAGTGACCAGAAGTCAAATGAGGCCTAGGAGGGACTATTTTTCCCTAGGAACTATTTTTTACTCGGGTGGGGCCGCGGAAGGATACTAACCTGGAACTACTTCCAAGGCTATTTAAACCACGCCCTGACAGCAACCCATGCTTCGCGTTATTCTGCACCTGCAGCGTAATGCTCACCGTGCCTGCAGCAGCTTCCAGTCTTCAGCCACGCCCGCCTGGATGCCGGAGCTCCTGAAAACCTGAAAGAAAGCAGAGGGAAGATTAGAACCGGAGTTTTTACCTGCAATCCTTACCTGAATCCTGAATCTTCTTGGCTCTGACCTAGAAGGAAGAAATCATCAGATGCGCGCCGCTTCGCATCCTGCAGCGCCGCGCGGGAACTCACCGGAAGCAATCCTCTGCATTCCATCGCACTTTTCAGCATCCAGCGGCCGCTCTCCAACACCTGTGGAAATAAAGGCAATAAGGTGAGCAAGGGAGCATTCTCAGACAATAAAGGCAATCCCCAGGACTTACCTGATACCACAGGGGGTACTTACCTCATCTCGGGTCGGCGTGGCCTCCACAGCTTCTCCGCCGTACCCCGGCCCCAAAGGGGAAACAAAAGCAACACAAAAGCGCAAGTAGGGGAAACCGAATTCCGCTACAGACTTACCTGGTTTCTGCCTGAGGCCGCAATCACCGGAACCTCCACCGATTCAGCGCCTGCAAAAGGAAAGGGTCACAGGTTAGACCAGGTCCTCATTATCGAACTGAACAGAATCCATAAACACTTACCTGCATCTTACTGGTTGCCACTTGGAACTCTTCTCAAGAACTATTAAGGTAACCTAGGGAATTTGTACAGAGTGAAGGCCAGACGTTTTTGAACTCTTTTTCAAACGGAGTCAATACCATTCTGCAACTCTCCAACATCACACACCAGTGAAGTAACTGGTCATCTACACGCCCCTGCGCTCGAGGCAGGATGGAGAGCTCATCTTTCCAAACTATCAGGTGAGAACATAGCAACAGTTCGGAAGTAATTTGTGGGAAGAGATCGCAGGAGTGGGGGAAGGTGGGCTTGGCGCCCAGTCCCCGCAGGTGGCTAATTCCCTTTTCTCCATTACAGAAGAATATTCATACGGGCAAAACAAGCTAAGCTGGGTGGTCCGGTCCAGTCCATCATTTCGGCGCCCCGTGTGTCGCTGGAAGAGGTAACAACAGCCCAGTTCAGATCGACGCCCCCGTGGACACCAGGTGAGCGTAACAGATGTTTGGAAAGTAGTCAAATGTTTAACTCACTTGACTGATTGCTGTTGTGCTTGTTTGTCTTATGACTTTGGTGTCTCTAATGTACTTGCTCCCATGGCTTTTATCTTTACTGGGGGTGGCTTTTATCAAAGGGCCTGCAATAAATGTAAAAGGGTGTTGTTAGTTGCTGATGTCTTTGTTTTGTGTTGTTATTGCATCTTATCATTTTGTTTACGTACCACAAATTGCAATCTCCATAGCTATGAAATATATTCCGACAGGGCATTGGTAGGTTGTGTTCTGTTTGTTTTTAAGGCATTACTGGCTTCTCATGGTGTTTACCGGATGTTTCTAGTTTCTCCCTTTCGTAATCGGCTGTTCTCAGGTTCAGTTGGTGGTCTACATGTATTTTCTTGTAGCATACCAGGTAAGACTCTATGGTGACTACAATGACTAGCACCTGTTAATACATGTATGTTGACTTTATAGTTGGGAATAAAACATTTCTACATGTACTAATTTCAATAGTGTTTGTTTTACTAATAATATACATTTGCTATACTACTAAGTTTATGTTATTAATTAGTAAGTTATGCTTATGCTGATCTTACAACCACTGTTTCCTAGTATTGTAGGTTTTTCGTAGCATTTGTTTATAATAAATTGTTGGACCAATTTCTCATTTGTACTGACTAAGATGATGATGTTATTTATGTCTTCTTGGTCTTCTTATGATGTTTCCTGATACTCTTCTTCTGTGGTCATTGTAATGAAATACAAAATGTATATTTTTACAATTGCATTTAGTGCTGATCATGTTGACTCTCTATTTGCAAATGGATACTAATAATATACATTTGCTATACTACTAAGTTTATGTTATCAATTAGTAAATTATGCTTATTCTGATGTTACAACCACTGTTTCCTAGTATTGCACTTTTTCGTAGCATTTGTTTCTAATACATTGTTGGACCAATTTCTCATTTGTACTGACTGAGATGATGATGATACTGTTATTTATATCTTCTTGCTCTTCATATGGTGTTTCCTGATACTCTCCTTCTGTGGTCATTGTAATGAAATACAAACTGTGTATTTTTACAATTGCCTTTAGTGCTGATCATGTTGACCCTCTATTTGCAAATTGACACATTAGTGGATGGTTGCAGCACTCAGTGGTGCGTTGGGCCTTTTCTCAGTGGTGTGGTGGGGGTCTCGCTTGGGGTGGTAAAGGTGCAGTGTCTGTAAATATATGTATGTTAGTTACTGAATATGTGTTATGGCATTTTCTTTCTTTTTCGTTTGGTGGTGGTCACCTAGGTGAATGATTGTGCTGAGGTTGATGTTGGGGCAGTGTTGTTGGTGTAGTCTGTAGTCTGTGGGCAGCATTTGTATAGCTGAGTCAATTTTTGTTTCAGTTAATACATTAATGTTGTTTTAACATGTGACACCTTTAGTGGTATTCTCCTGATTCTGCATATCAACCCCTTGGCTGGGGTGGTGTGACAATGTCTGCAGCTTGAAAATGTACCTAAGACTGAAGCAGAAAACTGTCACCATCTACACAACAATTTGGGGGCCACTGCATTGTTCATCATACTACACACTGTGATGAAGTCTCAGGTGTTAGACTGTTAAGTTGGGTGATGAGACTGGAGTCAACGTCGGGATCTTATTTCACCTCCCGCTCTGCTTCTTAGATTTCAAATGGGGGGACATGGAAGAACCCAAAAATGCCCCAGTTCATCATCAGTCTTACGTAACATACTCCATGCCTAGACTGCAACAGTTCCTGGCCATGTATTTCCTCCCCGGAAGCTAACCGACACCCTTGTTTCCGGGCCACCACACTACAAGTCTGCCTGCAGGGGCCGTTGCGCCCGGCAGTTCTGACCCTGCCGGGCGCAGTTGCCCGGGTAGGCCGATGTCATGGAAGCACGGTTAGCAATGGTGCCGGTGCTTCCGAGTCCCCATGCCACGGGAATGGGGACTTACCAAATCCGAGTCCTAGACTTCCACACTCTAGTTCAGTGGTGGGTTTCCAAAGTGCAAATTACTTGTAATGTCCCGGTGGCACCGGGAAGTAAGGTGCCGGAAACAAGTGTTTCGGGGTCGGTGGCAACCCACCGGTGGCCCCGTCGGATTACTGCCGACCTCGTAATGAGGCCCCTTGGGAGCAAATGGTGGAGGTGAAAACCCCCTTTATCCTCTATCTAGAGAGGGAGGAGAAAGTTGTGTCCTGAGGCTTCCTGCATTGTACACTGTTGACCTGAAGACCCCACAAGGCTTAAAACATGCAACATCGGAGACCACAAGGGGGCGCGGACGCTATGGCTGCCTGAGCCAACATCTCTCTCTCCAGGCACTGGGAAATGGTGTGATATCCCGTAACTATTAAACTTCACAACATTCCGACCGAACATTATGAATCCGGAACGGTTGGTGCATGCAGAGGTGAAAACTGAAGAGGAATCGTGCCTTGCATTCTGGTGAACGGGCCAACTAGACTGTAGCGGTTTGCTGCCACGCGAGGCGTTCAAAATGGCGTGCGCAGCTTGATGGTTCGGGGACCTCCAAACGCATGATACTTGGTAACAGAAACGGGTGTCACAAGAGAAACAGAAGAACCCTTAGCTCACCCGAAGGGTAGCAACGGACGACCAGCCTGAAGAAGCGCATCGGAGTGGAGAGCTGGAGGGACACGCAGAGTAATATTGCCGGTAAGCGAGGCAGACTTCCTCATCAGCGTGACTCCCGGCTAAATGCTGGGCTGCACCCTTCACAGCCCCCCGTCCGTAGGGCCAGAACGCGCAGCACAGAAGAGGGGCAATCAGCCGTGCAAAGGGGAGACACTGGGTCTGGAGCATCAGCCCGACGTTACACAAAGTATTACGCTGATTCGCGCTGCCTCCCCGCTGTCTCCTAAGCAGCTGCAAGCATCAAGGGAACAGCATAGAGATAACCAAGTGCAAATAATCACACAAGCAGCCTCCTGCCGCTAGAGAACAGCACAGAGTGCATGGGAAGATAGAAAGCTTCTCCAGGCTAACATTATGACAGTAGTGATTTCATTTTCGGGCACTGAGGCTCTTCAACATGTCCTCTCTCTGATGGATAAGTAGACAACACTCTTACATGGCGCTGGCTTGGGCTGATTTAAGTGTTCAAGCATTTGAAAACAAATACTCCCTATACACAAGGTCCTCCACAAGAGGTATTGTCAGCAGAGAAGCGCTGGGAGTGTGCTAGCGCTCCTATGTGTAGAGAACACACAGGAAAAAGGGTAAAGCCACAGGAAGCATACGAACTAATGCACAGGTTCTACCCATAAAGAGCCCCTCAGTGTCCCCACATTAGTAGAAGAACCCAGCATTGGGCAATGCAAAGTAGAGTGACCACCCTAGTGGTCACTTAGACAGATGAGCACTGATCCCTGTGCCTATAAGAACCCTGGGTCCGAGCACAGCCTTGAAGTTAAGAAAATTTAGCTACGCCTCGACGAGTATGGAGCAAAATGAGGAGCAGCCTTCACCAAGATATCCAAGGGAATGACTGTGACAGTGCCACCAAAGCAGACATTAGACTCTCACTAAGGGAAATCTGCTCGATAAAGTCCAGCCTCACAGAAAGAGTCACCGATTTGCAGGACAGAATGGTAAAAGTGGAAGACCGGATGGAGGCGGTGGAGAACAACCAGCTGTCGAGCGACCTGGCCGTCATGAATTGCGAAGCCAGGTTCCAGGATCTGGAACAAAAAGAGAGAGACATTGAATTGAAGCTTGACGATCTCAAAGACCGGGAGAGGAGAACAAGCATACATACATATCCTTGGCCTCAGCGAAAGACAAGGTGAAACACCTGCAGGGTTAGAAAGTCAAGTGAAGGCTCTGGTGATATTGCTTTTTGACTCAGCGGCTCCCCCGGACATTGAATTTGACAGAATACATAGGGCTGCAGACTCCCCAAAAGGACCAAGATCGGGTCTCGCTAAGTGTCACCACTATAAGCAAAGACAGGACATCCTAAAAAAGGCAAGAGAGAGAGAACCTATCGAATTCGAGTGTTAAAATATTTCAGGACCTCTCTGCACTCGCTCTGATTAAGCAGAGAAGCTGCCGCCCATTGACAACTTGGCTGCAGGAAAAGGAAATCCGTTATCGATGGGGATTTCCTTTCTCAATGAGTTTCGAATACAGAGGTGAGGGCTACTGCGTTACTTCAGAGGAGGAAGCTCGGGGGGTGCTGGAGAGCCTACAAGCGGGCACATCGGGGGTCGACAGCGATGCAGCCAGGAATTCCAGGGGGCCACTCTACAAAAGCACACCCTCTTCGCCAAGGAGAGGTCGAGCCCCAGGAACTAGAAAGTACAAGCGATATAACATGACATGAAAGCCCAGTCCCCTAGGGAAGGATCAAAGCTAACAGTAAATACTCAGCTCGAGGTGATGCACTCTCTGAGCCAGAAGGGAAGGATTGTCCATTTAATGTGATCAAAACAGCTCAGAATGTTTGTCACAATGGTCAATAGGCTTGTAGCCTCTGAACAGCTACGAGAGGTCGGATGCTGTCAAAGTTAAGTTATGTTGCAGAAGGTTTCCGCCATTAAATCTTTTAAATCGTTATAGTTCATGATATTTGCCTGGAGAGGGTTCCCTGGAGTGAGGCCCTTCTTTTGTAGGGGCGTCTCATGTATAGAGAAGTACCAAGGATGACATTTTTCTTGGCCGAGGGGAGGGGGATCGTGGGTGGGTCTCGCCACGGAGGAGTGGAGAGAAACATTTAGACACAGTTAATGCTGTACGAATTCAACCTAACACACTAGTCAACCTCAGATATTCTGCGCACATGATAGTACCTTGCATAACAACACCCTACCGTAAAGGAGTTGAAGCACGAAAATTAGCACACCAACATGGAGCTACTTGATGGGATAAGATTTGAGTCCCTCAATGTCGAGGGTGTAAACTCCCAGCAAAAGCTCTCTATGTTAGCTAGGGAATTTAGGCTTTCCAAACTGGATGTGTTATTTGTGCAGGAAACAATGTATTTGCAAGGGAAGGAATTCATGATTGAAAGTAGGGAAATAGGAGGAACATTGTGGGCTTCGGGTGGTCAGAAGAAGCGAGGGGTCGGATTTATATACAGGAAATCGGTGAGCCTGCAAACAGAGCAGACACATAGGGAGTGGGAAGGGAGGTACCTAGTAGTAAAAGGGGAATAAGATTGTGTACAGTCACACTTTGTTCAGTTTATGCACCTAACCAGAACCAGCTACATTTCTGCAAGTCCCTTTTCCACTTCTTAGATAGTTGGAAAGTGGGAACACTAGCGTGTGGCAGTGATCTGAATATTATAGTGGACCCCAGCTTAGATTGGGATTCCATGAGACAGGGGGCAAAGGCGCAGTGTGGCTCAACGGGGGAGAGATTTTGAGGCTTACTACAGGCAAACCATCTGATAGACACCTGGTGCACAGCGCACCCTAAGGTCAGAGCATTCTCTTTTTATCCCCCCTACCTCACCAATTCTCGTATAGATTACCTCTTGATAGAAGCCGAGAATGAAGGCCCGAAAATAACCACAACCATTTAGATAGTAGACTGGTCGGATCACAAACTATGTGTGTTAGAATTAGACCTAGGCCCATGAGTCTACACGGAGCGTAGATGGTTCTACAATGATACCCTCTATAAGGACCCATTATTCAAAGTCACTTTGTCAGACGCCATAAAAGACTACTTTACTATAAATGACACAAGTGAATTGCCACTTAACACGTTATGGGAGGTGGCGAAAACCACAATTCGGGGTATCCTGATCGCGGAGGCATCACATAGAAACAAGACCAGGTGGAAAAGGGAGAAAGAATTGAAAACTGAAATTACGCGCAGGGAACTAGAACTCTGCACTCAGCCTGTAAACGGGGGGGAAATGACCACGCAAATTGGGGCGCTTCGAACAGAATTAAGGGATATTTGGCAATGCAAAGCACTTACACAATTGAGATATTTAAAGCAGAAATATTATGAAAAAGGCGAAAAAGCCCACACCATCCTGGCTAATCGTTTGCAGCCAGAGCGATCCCTAAAATTTAAAATGAAGCAGGAATTGAGTTATTGGACCCTTGTGAAATTACGAAGCACTTCTCAAGGTTCTACGCCACCGTATATAAGGCTGAGGGGGAGGTGACAGAGATCGATATAGCACGCTATTTAACAAAATTCCCCCTTAAACCGCCACTACAGGCTACTCGAGACAGGTTAAATGCCCCAATCACAGCCGAAGAAATTCAAACTGCTATTTCCAAGATGAAAGCAGGTTCGGCCCCGGATGGGTATACACCAGCGTTTTATAAAGCAAAAAGCAATTTGCTAACTCCCTTCCTGGTTAAACTCTTCAACTCTATTTTAGATACCAGCCAGGCCCCGCAGTCATTTACAGAATCGAGAATCATAGTAATACCCAAAGAAGGCAAAGATATTACCAAATGTGCGTCCTACCGCCCCATATCCTTGATAAACGTAGATGCAAAGATCTACGCAAGCATTCTTGCCAACCGATTAGTTCAGATTCTGCCCCAGTTAGTTCACACAGACCAGGTCGGCTATTTAAGAGGCAGGCAGGGCGCGTACATGGTTTGCAGTACTCTCGACCTCATGGCTGCAATTGACGAGAGGGAAGACTGCCCCATTTTGATGTCTATCGATGCGTAGAAGGCATTCGACAGAGTCGAGTGGCCTTTTCTGCGCGCAGTAATGAAGTGGGCAGGATTGGGCGAGCTATGGACATCGGTGGCGTTGGCCCTAGAAACGAAACACCACTGCAAATGCTTTGGTCAATGGTGCAGCATAAGAGCTTTTCGACCTGACACGGGGCACGCAACAGGGCTGTCCCTTGTCCCCTCTCTTGTATGCCCTGGCGGCAGAGCCTTTGGCGCAAGCAATTACAACAAATGCTCAAATCCACAGGGTCGAGAGAGGGGGGGACTGAACATAAGTTGGCGCTATTCGCCGATGACGATATTTTGGTCTATATTTCCCGACCATTGGAATCGGTCCCTGCCCTTTTTACAACCTTGAGGGAATACGGCAGTCTATCGGGATTTCGAGCAAACTAAAATAAAACAGTTGCACTAACGCTTCAGCCGAACGCTGCCCTCCCAGCACAACTAGTTGCAGAGTGGGGCTTCCAAATAAAGACAAAGGGTATAAAATATCCAGGCATAGAGATAACCAAATATTTAACTAGCCTATTTGATGCAAACTATAGGCCTCTTTGCAATACCATCAAAGCTGATCTAGAGAGATGTCTAAATTGGAGCTCTCCAGGCCTGCTAGGTTCACATCCATTAAGATGAATATTCTCCCCAGATTCCTGTTCCTTTTTCAGACTCTCCCAGTGATTATTCTGGAAGTTTTCTTTGCAGAAGTTCAGCAGGCCCTCCTGACATATTTGTTGGCTGACATGAAGCCCAGAGTAGCGTATTCGACCTTGATCACTACAAAAGATAAAGGGGGTATGGGATACCCCGATCTCTCTGAATATTATAGGGACTCTCAATTTTGCATCCTAGCAGATCACCTGTGGGAAAACACTGAGAAACAATGGGTGGATCTGGAAAATGAGTTATTTAAGCCAGTAATTCTGGGTGAATGGTTATGGGTCCCATACCGAACCATGCCAGGTAAGATCCACGAGCACCCGATTTTAGCGGTCCTGTGCTCTCTCTGGCGTCCCACACAAGTCATGAATGGGGTGACATCCTGGCTATCTCCCCTCACTTGCATTTGGGCCCTGCCTATTAGGGACCAATTAATAGATGTCAGTCATTATCAGTCCCAATACGAAGAAGGCTTGGTAAGAGTAGGGCATATGTGGAGGAAAGGTTCCTATATGTCGAAGGCAGAATTGAGGAGACACAACACGGTACCACAATAACACCACTACACTATCTGCAGTTGAGGAGTGTTCTGCATAATGCATAATCCGCACTGGGGAGACTCCCTTCGGAGGCCACTTACGGTCTTTGAGCATATCTTGAGTGAAGGTCGGGGCACACAGGGCTTAATAGCCAAATTATACAGCGCTCTGCTTACTAGGGGCCACCTTGCACGACCCAATACACAAACCAAGTGGGAGGAGGATCTAGTGCTGCAGGAACAGCCAGACACATGGGCAGTAATATATAGGATGGTATGGAACACATCTATATCTATGCAATATAAGATGCACAATGGAAGGCTACTGATGAGATGGCAACTGACTCCGCAACGGCTATCAAAAATGTTCCCAGGGGTAACACTGCATTGCTGGAGGGGTTGTAGAGAAATAAGTGATTATTGGCATCAATGGTGGGGGTATGTAAAGGTGCAGATGTTCTGGAAGGAAGTCCTGGGCTGGATACAGGCTATAGATGGTATTCTTAGGAAGTGGATCCCTCTATTGGTCTTGTTCGGTATAGAGACGGAGAGGGAGGGGGCAAATTCAATTCTTTCCCACATGCGAAGCTGGAGATAACGAATTATCATAAGATGAGGAATACGTGGGAGGACACAATCCATTCGAAATTTGTTGTTAGCAGCACGAGTATGTTTAATAGTTAAATGGAAATGTGGTACTCTACCAACAAATGAGAATGGCTCACGAAGGCGCATGCCATATAACAAATGGAAAGTATTACAGCAGCCCTGCTAGAATCCCATTCCCACATAGACATGATTTGGCTTTCCTTTTTGGAATACTACACTGAATATAGGAATGCATTGAAATAAAGTAAACAAGAGGGAGCCCATCGGCAGTTCGACTGCTCTGCAAAGTGTCTGTTGGTGTTTTTACTTTAACCTTTGCTTCCTTTGCGACCCGGCCTGGGAGGGGTGGAACAATGAGAAGTCGAAGTCGTACATGATGGCTACTCAAGGGCGTAGATCGGTTGGTACTAAGAGGTGTTGAGGTTGACAATGTGAATAGTGTACTTTTGGATATTACTCCGATGTGCGAGTGGTGGTGGGAGGGGAAAGGGCAGGTAAAAAGGTAGAAGACTGTCGAGCCAGAACAACACCTGTTCAGGGATACCACTGGTCGTTTCCGTCAATGGAATTATATCTCTTGGAGAGAGCCCAATGTGGAATATGTTGAAGCAAGACGGAATGAAAGGGAAAGTACTATGGGCCTCATTACACGGTAGGCGGTGGACCAAGGTGCTATTAGCACCTTGGTCCATGCCGGTAAATTACCGGCACCGCCTTGGAGGAAAGGGGAATTACCGCCCTATTCCAAGGTAAGTTGTAAGGGTATGTGTCAACAAAAGTGGATGCAAAGCATAATCTATCAGCGACTATTAGGAAATGTTTCTCTTTTTGAAACCTTCCCTGCATAGTTCTTATGGACCCTGAATCTTTTTGCTATGTTAGAACTGGTTCTGACTTTTTGAAGGGAAGTAAAGCCTTCCGCTTCACTTCCCTCCCCTTCTGCTCATTTGTTATGGGGAAACTTATCAGTCCTTCAGACTATTAGTGCTGGGAAACTATAACTTTTACATTCTGTGGATTCTTTATCATGCACACAGCAACTTAAAATGCAGTGGAAGGGAGATATTTTAATATCACCCTAGCTTTTAATGCTTGGCATTTTTGGTTACTTTTACATGTGCCTATACAGCAAGCTGGTAGCAGCAGATACATTTTGTACAGTTTTTCCATAATTTTGAATGTGCACATTCGCGTTTACGGCATAATGCTACTAAACGTGGCTAGTGCCCTAAAATGGCTGTATAAATAAAAGAGTTTAGGTGTGGGGCATGAGTGAAACCAGTAGTTGTCCCCAATTGGACAACTACTGCCTGTTTGGTGGACCTGGACTTGTTTCCTAGATTTTGGATAATAGGTGGCCGCCTGCAGCCATTTCTTCAGATCAGCGTTGGAGCCAATAATCCCTTAGTGAAGAACAGCTGACTGAAGATACAAAGAAGACCCAGAAGATGACTCCTGAAGAGGCCTGTCATCCCTTCTTTGGTCAGGCTAGGTGAAGCCCTGTTGGACTACAAAGAACCTGAGAGGTGTTTCAGCCCTTGGACTAGTGGAATCAACTAGTCTTGAAGCCTTCTCAAGGATCCAGCTGTCCTGAGCTTTGGAAGTGTCCCTGGGCCACCTGGTGGACTAACCAACCCTCTAGTGGGCTACCTCGCCAGAACCCTTGCTGTTCCAAGTTGCACACAGAACAAGTCATCTTCCCTCCGAATGTCAGCATTCCAGCATCAAAGGATCCTGTCATACAGGAGGTTCTGTGACCTCCACTGGAAGGACACCTGTAGTCGCCTGTGTGTGGAAACCGTCGCTGGAATTCACCTTCACCCGTCCTGTGAAGTGTTCTGAAGAGGCCTGCATCAGTGAATCTTGCATATATTCATTGACAAGGGTTGCATCTTGCAGTTGTATCTGATCGGAAGAATCATTGCAACCGCAGCTCCTGAGGATTGCTCAGTGAAACTTTAAATGGCTAATCCAACCTCCAGAGACCCTCAGCAGACCCAAAAAGTCATCTGGGAAAATAGGAGTCAGGTCAGTAAGTAAATGCAGTACATCTGTTTACCCCCGTCCTGCATACGATAACATTGTGAACAAGTCCTTTTGTCTCCTAGCCTTCCATTTCACTGCCTTTTGTTCATCGAACCTGGGTAGTAACTACTGAAATAAGAATAACTATTTGCTTACCTTAGTAAAATTGTTGAAGAGTATTTTATCCCCTCACCAACACAAGTAAATTATAACTTACCTGCCAAGACTGCTTCTGCTGAGAAGCATTGTGGCTCCTGTGACTTTTTGGGCACAAAGCACCATTCTTCTTAGGGTTTGGACTGCTTAAGTCAGGGAAATGATTTGTGGTCTGATACCATCATATACTGTAATACTGTACACTTACCTCCTGTGGTGAATACGCCAGTTGAATGCATTTATGAATCTATGGTGAATGTATATATGTTCATGATTGAGTATTGTGCGATAAGATTGCCTGTTAATTATTCTGTGTGTGTAAAAGGCCTAGAATAAATAGTATTTTTATACATACCTGTCTAAATTTAATTATTGTGTGATATATTGTGTGGATTGAGGGCCTCTGACCCCACTCACACTCTCATGAGAATAGCCTTGACTGCTCTCCAATCCAATCTTGATTGGGTTTTGGCTAACCTCTTAGTTCCATGTTCACTATATCTATGGTGGCCTACTAAAATGTGTCCACCATGCCAGATTCTAGAAATCCATCTTAATAGAAACAAACCCTGAAGGCATTCTTGTCTGGAAGGGGTTTGCTTTACCCACTACAGGACCAAGGTGATAGATTGTGCTGCAAGAGAGACCTGGCGGTTGCCATGGCGCCTGCATACTGGAATCTGCAATGGACCACGAGTCCCAGGGTTCCTTGCATCGCGGTGCATACTGCGTTGTGGCGTCACGCCATGCAATCAGGAAGCGTGACTCACATTACCCGCTCCCGGAACCATGCAGGTGCATGTACCACAGAAATTGGCGCTTCTCAATTTGCAAATGTGAGTAGCTTCAAGTCCTGTACATTTGTTTGGATTCTATGTTTTCTTGATCTTGGCTTGTTTCTCAGAACACACACTCCTGACCCTTGTCTGTCTGATGATTGGATTCTGTATTGCTTACCAGGCTATTGAAACTTGCTTGTCCCTAGAACTTCTTGTTGAATTGTCCTTGCCTGTTTATCTGTTGTGGTGTCACCTGCTTTTTCTTGGGTTTTTATTGGATTTTTCTTATGGATTTTGCTACCGTTTTCTCTTGGAACACTGCTGCTGCTGTATTCTGAACTTCTGGACTCGAGGGAACTTTGTGTCTTAAACTGTGCCCTCATTGTGCCAGGGTTAGTCCCATTTCCTTGCCCTTACTTTCACATCGCCCTCGTTCCGTCCTGGGTAGTCGCTTCCCCACTCTCTTTCCTTTCCGTTTCCCTTCCTTCCTGGAGTATCTCGAAACATCTGGAATTTGTCACAGCTACTTATGGCTCTTAGGTTTCCTTCCTGTGACAAAGAAAGTTAAGGTAAGATTTCCTCATCTCCCGTAAAGTGGTGGGTGTTTGTCCTTGTTTCTTGGCCTGGTCTAACTTGTTGCCCTTCCTTTTCCTACAGCTGGGAGAGAGCCCCCCAGCGCTCCCCCTATCCTCTCATCTGAACCTTGGTATTACGTGTGGTTATCAGACCACAGGTGCAGAGCTCTCAGAGGGATCGTTATGCTATCATTGAAACCTACAAGGGACCCTAGACCCAGGACATGACACAAGGAAACAAGTGTACAGGACCTTAGTTTGCTTCTAGGCTGAGGAGTGCAGTCTAAGCCTTCCGCTTGGCCTCACCCAAAATATTACCTGGCAGCTTCTGATCATACAGAATAACAATGCTGCCGACTAACTCTAGACCTTAAACCTTTGCCCATTACACATCACATCTACTCACCTTACATTTGCTCCCGGTGAAGGCTTGTTTCAGCATCAGGGTATTTTCCTCATGTACCAAAATGATTGTAACAAGGGTCCTATTTACCTGAGGCACACGATTAATACATGCCTATCATCTAGGCCCTTGAGATCTGCAGGCTCCTTGTTGGCGGAGACAGTGACTTTCAGAAAAAAGAAGCTAGGCTATACCTTCAGCCACTGATGGCGTCTCCTCCTGGAATGATCTCCCTGTCCAAATCAAATTGCTTGCCATCCACATCTTCAGTTCCGAAGAAAAAAATGTAAAACATTTCAATTCAGGAATGTGTATGTCCTTCATTACTGATCATGAATAAAGTTTCATGTTTGCCTCCATCGGAACTGAAATATCTAATCAGGAGCCATCCCTGAACTTTGTTTGCACTTGTATCTTCAATGTCACTGTAGAACCTAAGAGTATACTCTTTCTCATGCCCCTCACAGTGGGTTATTTATGCCTGACATATTTGTTCGTTGTTGTCCGTTGCATTGTTCTTTACCCTTACCTTTTTTGCACTTCTATTGTGCCCTTTCCTTCACTCTTAAGTGATCTGACTGTCCTCAAAGCCTTTTAAGTTCAGTCTTCCCCACACCTCTTCCTTTTTTGGTTCAGCGGCACTACAAAGTGACTGTGCTTGGTTGGCACCCTTCACATAAATAAATAAGTGAATCAAAAAAGGTGTTGTATGTTGTCAGGTTATGCTGATTTTCCTGCACCATCACCTTGTCCTTATTGTAAAGGTTAATAGTAGACAGGGGTGGGGGCCTACATCAGTGCAAGTTAGTTTATTACTGGGATTTTATAGGAGTAGGTGTCATCAAGCCAGGTTCTACGTTCATAATGCAAAATATTTAAAAGTGAAAAAAATTAAAGCCATTTTAATGTGAGTGGACTTGGTACTCAATATCTTTTCATTATGAGAGTCTCAAGATTCGATCTTAGGATATGCTCTTAAATTTGTATTTGCCCTTTTTAGGGTCAAACTATGGAAGGGTAGACTATTTAGTGGCTTGCACTGCCCACTTTAAAAAGGGGAATGTTTTGATGTTACTAGGATACATATATCAATAACAGATTTAGGAAAAATATACTCAATAACAAAACAACTACTTTTCACCAAAATTCAAGGATTACAATTACGAGAGGAGTGCCATAAAACACATGGCTGCCCTCACAACCCCACTAGTCTAAAGAGTGACAAAGTCAAGACCAAAGACATTTCTGCCAGGTTCACACTTTCCATATAAAGGCTAAAATGGCAAAAATCGCAACCGGCCTTGCAGTCGAATATGTGCCCAAACAAGAGCTCCTTGCAAATGTATCATATTCACATATCTCAAGAGGTGCCCAACTGATGCCTATCTAACATTGTGATAATGCTTACACAGGAAATGAAAATGGGCCCTGGATTCCTGACGTGAAGCTGAAGCAGAGGTGCATAAACACTTGTGGGGTTCAAGCTTGGCACACTTACCAACAGTCAAATCTGAAGGCAAAATGCAAAGGTAACACATGAGCTGCAAGGTCCCCATCTATAGCAGTCAAATATCATCAAGGTTTGGCACATGTCCCTCATAATGCTTTAGGCCGGTAATTCCGGTGGGATACTGGGAAACTGCCCCTACCATCGACAGTATTACAGGGATATTGCGGGCAGCGGAGATAGCGGTACGTTCCCATTCCATGGAGTCCTATAGGACTCAATGGGAAGGGATTGCCAGAATGACCAGCACTGGTAGTACCAGTGCCAGTGATTCTGGCATTTCTTTGCTGGTAGGAACCTGATCTACTGGCAGTTCAGGTCTGTCGGTAGATCACATCCCCCACTGGCAAACTCTGGTTTCCCCGGTCCGGTAAAAATGCTGGTGCTGGTATTACCAGTAATCATACTGCCATTTTTACTGGACCGGGCACCACATAATGAGGCCTTTTCTAATCTGCAAGGAAATCCTAAAGGTCCTGATATTTTCTCCTCTGGGACTTCCTAACGGATACTTTGGTCTGTTTTGACTGCCAGAAGTCCAGAGGGTTTCTCTTCCAGTTTCTCCCTTTTACACTCTATCTCTCCCTCTATCTTTGTTGCCTCAACTCCCTCTCTCTGTAGCTGTATACCTTTCCTTCTCCTCCCAATTCTCTCCTCTCCCCATCTCGCCTTCTCCTCTCCCTCTCTCCCACCATCCTCTCACTATCTATCCCTCTCAAAACTCTATCATCTCTCTCTCTCTTACTACCGGCACCCTTCTCCACTCAAATATTTTCCTCGGTGACCCGTCTGCTTCTCTGTCTCCTGCTATAACTCACTCTCCCCACTACCTTCCTCTCCCCTCTGCACTCGCCACTACTATTACTACTACCACCTTTCACTCTCTCCCACTCTCCTTCCACACACTGTTTGTCACTTATTCGTACCCTTTCTAAATCCCCTATGCTGCTTCTCTTTGCTATCATTCTCTTTTTCTCACTCACCTTTTGTTCTCCACTCACCACAATATATTCAACTGGCACCACTCGCTCCCACACACAATACCTTAGCTGCACTCTTTCAGAACTCTGCCACAGAACACCCCAATACAGTCAGCCCTCCACCTGGTCGCTTGACCCACCACAACTCCAACTGATCTCACATGAACACTGTTTAATCTCCTCTGTGCTGGCTGGGCTTTTATAGCTGAGTGTTCCCCTTCCAACATTCGTCCTGACTCCCCTTGGTCTCCCTAGCCACCCCCTGTGGGGGCTGGGACTACAGTTGGAAGTCTTTAAGAAGGTTTTACCTCACCCCTT
Organism: Ambystoma mexicanum; assembly: GCF_040938575.1. NCBI lineage: Eukaryota > Metazoa > Chordata > Amphibia > Caudata > Ambystomatidae > Ambystoma > Ambystoma mexicanum. Next base: position 649,479,632 of record NC_090923.1, read on the forward strand.
TTCAATCTCCATTTGCAGGATGGCAATATGTGGTGAGGCAGCTCATTGTAATTGTGGTTGCGCTGGTTAGATTTGTTTCCAATTGGGTTGACAAGAATTTGTGTGTCTCCCAAGCTCCCCTGCAGTCTCTTTTCACTCCCCACCATTCCGTTGGGACCTATCTGGGGTTGGTAGGTCGAGTTTTCGGTGTCTCATTTCTGTTTAGCAGGAAAAATCCCAGTCCATTCCCTTCTTGTTCTCAATTTCCTTCCCCTGGCTTCAGTCCAGGGTTTCTTAGTTGCAAGCAAGTGCATGTTGGCGGTTGTGGTTCTAAAAAAGACAAAAAAGAGCTCTGGCCAAAATAGAGGCTGGCAGACATTGTGTATGGTACAGTGGTACCAGCAGTCATATACAAAGCACACTCAGGGGGTGTAGGGAGTGCCACCACTCCCAACTCGGTCTCCCCACTTCTGGGAGGGGTACCTGTCACGCCTTGACAGAGTTAAGACCCTGCCCCTGTCATGGGGCAGAAACTGATTGCCCCTCAAATATTTGGATGAAGCACAAGGTGCCAATCCTAACCACTCTTTGAGCAGAAACTAGCAGGTGTCAGAGGCAGAAAGATGGATTGGCAGGTAATCGTGTCATCCCCTATGACTATCTTTTGCCTAGAAGGATACAACAAACCCAACACCATCACTTTGGTTTTGCACATGTTGATCGGAAGCCCCTTCGCGGGACAGTAGGTCTTGAAACTCCTCTGTGAGTAAATTAAGTGAAATAGAAAGCTGCCATAACCGTTAGAGTGTTTGTTAATATGTAAATCTATTTGCAATGAAAGCTAATTTACGAGAATACCTGCAAACACACCCTCATTAGAAGTCAAAAGCAGCCATGTGGTATCTTTGGGATTTAAGTGAGGTCAACCTTCCAACAGATCTTCGCAACTATGGTCAAGTGCCCTCTGTGACATTAAAGCCAACACAGAATGTGAGTTTTCTTTCATTAGCCAGAGCCATGTGACATGCTTATAGCACCATTAGACAGAAAAGGACCATGAACCAGAGAGGGGACGGTCCTGATGAAGCTTCAGTGCATGACACACAGGGAAAGCCATGGCAGGCCGAGCAGGGAAAGGAGGTGGATGTATCAGCCCATGGCAATGCAGTGCACTTTAAAAGAGAGCTCAATAGTTATCAATGTTAAATCTGCATTTAAGTAATAAAGCATCAGGTTTGAACTTCCGCTAAGCTAGGATTTGCATTTAAGCCTGATTGTCATTTCACATTTTGCTATGGATCCTCCATCACACCCAAAACGGAACCCTTAAATCCCCAGAAAAAAGGCGCTGTAAACAGGCCTTCTGAGTTAATGAGCAGTCCATTTAAGAAGGGGATATTCTTACAAAATACAAACTAAAATACCAATATAATGAAAGGTGTGGTCTTCACAGAGATTAAGATATGGAGAAACGAGCTGGTCGGGTTTATAGCATAACTTCAACAAAAAAAAATCCTATTAATGTGATACCTTTTGAAGTCCATTAGGGCAGAAAGGTGGTCCAGGCATAATGGAAGGAGAACAAAGGGGCTTGTCATAGTGCCACAACCAATCATTGACTAATGGCTTCACAGAGAGACCTCTGAAGAGCTACTGCATGACTCATTTTGGAACGCATGTGACCTTGTTTACAATTTAAATTCATCTATTATTTGCAATTATAACTTTTACACACAGAAACAAATGTGGCTGATAACTTTTCAGCCATACGAAAATGTTACCATGCATTGTTACTATGATATGATGTGGAAAGATGTGACGTAAGAGTGGGAATATGGTACATTTGAAAACAGCAGACACTGACAGGGAAGGGGATTCTGAACTTGGAATTAAAAGCTGCAAGGAAGGAAAACAGCTGTTCTAAATAGGTGAGTGCAGAACCTGGACATGAACTGGAAAATTGGGCTTTATCCATGAGGATAAGATTACCTGGAGCAGATTGGCTTTCCAAGAGTGAAGTTCTTTTGTGAAAACTCATAGGGCTCCTTTTGACTCAGCACCATCAAATAACTATTCAAAATTGAGCACGAAAACTCCCCAAATATAATTAGATAAACCCCCTAGATTTGTTGTCCTGCTCAATCTCTGGGGTGGAAGGGAAATTGGAGGTAATTTGCACTAGGGTGCACACCTTACAAATACAATACCTTAATATGTTGTGTGAAATTCAACAGTGCCTAACTGCTAAAGATAAATAAGTGTTGACTGTTTGTAGAAAAAATAGATTTTTTGCATGCAGAGCACAGAGGCAGATAGATCATTGTTCACAGAAAGAGAATAAAACATAGTAGATGCTGGTTGAGTTGTAGCCTGTATTCAGGCAGAGGGAGATCTGTTTAATAAATACAAAATATGTTTTCACTGTGATGTTTGCGCTGTAGAACATAGCCCAGCTCTGACAGTGTCGCATTTTGTAACCGAAAGTGAAATAATACCCAAAGTGTTTTCCCAGGCATAGTTACATTAAGCTGTGATATTAATACATCTGTAACAAAGCCTAATGAAGAAATGTTTCATTGTGTGTGATCTGGTGGTACATTTATGTAGATATATGTAATTTTATATGAAACCTTTCTCTGGCACCATTATTTGTTTTTGATATGGAGAAAAGAATATGTGTTGAACTGGTCATTTATTGATTGAATCTGATTTTGAAAATGTATACTGAAAAGAGCTTTACTCTGCTGGCCAACACGCAGTATTGCTGTCACAGACAAAGTACTGTTTAGAGATGGCCCTGTTTTATTAAGGGTTAGACTTGTTAGAAGTCTTTTTAATAGTGCTGTTGTGTGATTGAATGTGTATATTGTATTCAGCAAGATTGTCACAAGCAGGCCAGGTTTAACTGAGTAATTAAGTCCATATAATGCATAACTGAGGTCTTGTGGTGACTTTCCCTGAATAAAGTTAGGGGGCACCGCCTTTGCTTTGATTGTAATAAAACAAAATATTGATTCCTAAAGGAGCCTGTTTATTTTCTCCAGAACTGTGGGCGTGGCATTGTATGTCAGGGGGCATTATACAAGTTCAAATATATATAGCACTTAATATCTGCTGCAGAAATGGGGGTTCATGCAGGGACAAAAGTTAAATGACATCACTGATGTCAGCACACTCATGCATTGAGTAACACAACATGGTCCCAAGATCACAGATGTGTGTAAATTAGTGTGTGGAATGATATGGTCCCTGCTGTATAGCCTCATTAGAGTAGAGTCTAATAGTCACATAGTCCATGTTGTATAGTCTCATTAGAGTAGAGCCTAATAGTCTCATGGAGGAGCTAATGCATAGCTTTCTGCAACATAAGATTCATACCATTGTGCCCATTATTTATCACCCCTTGTCGTAGAGATGTGTCCTGATGTTTATTTAGAGATTGCCCCAAACGCAGAGAGTCATATTCCTGTAGGTGTGTTTGTTTGGCATCAGTTAAGGAGCCAAAAGTAGCTCCTTCTAGTTGCTAATGTAAAGCTAACAAGGCTCTTCTAGGCTACAAGCCAGAGCTAAATAGCTCCCAGCTCCCCTCAATTTTGAACCCTGATTTGTCACAGGACGTCAGGGCTGATTTGAATGTGGCTCTTGATAATACACTGAAAAGATATTTCCTGAAAGGGCAATGCAGGATCTCCAGGCACGGAAAGATAAAATTAAGAATATTGATAAAAATGTTGGCACATATATGTAGGTACAAGAAGGCTTTCTAGATGAAGCATTACAAAAGCTATACCTCACCTCCACAGCTAGAGAGGAAAAACAAATGACTGTAAACACAAGGCGTTGCTAGGGGAGGTGGCTGAGGGGGCTATAGCCCCAGTTATTTTGGTTGTAGCCCCGGATAGAAGCTCAGAGGTGACAAAGGGTAGCTATCCCCGAGACATGACAGTCCTGACATTAGTGTAGCCCCAGATCTTTTCCAGACCCAGCAACACCCTTGCGTCTGTACATCTCTTTTTGACATTGTTTGCACCAATGTACAGAAAACACTCAAAAGACCTCAGCAGAATGTATCCTTATGCAACAAACTAGTGATCAGAACGAGCAGGAGATAAAACAATTGAATGAGTTTCTGGGTGACAAGCAAATGTTGATATATAATAACAATGCAGTATAATAGAGGCAATACAAGACTAACTGAAAATGTGCAGAGAAGCCAAACAAAGCCTAGAAAGAAAACTGAATAATGTTAATAATATACATAGTTAGTGCCTACAGAAACATAAAGTAAATGAAAAAATAACTGACCAAGCCACCAATACCAATGTATTACTAGATTACAGTGGAAATATAAAAAGCAAGATGAAAGAGAGTAAAGAGATTGCCGCAAAACCTGTTGTGAAAGAGGTTGATTTATAGGTTGATTCAAAAGCCAAATTTGTTCACCTATATAATGATTTAAATGAGTACTGACAACATTATTTAAACATGATCCACCTTTTAGGACAGGTATTTTCTATTCACTGTTTAACACTATGCTTGAGAATACATTTCTGAGCTCCTGGAAGGATGCCCTCTTGCTCCCAATTTATAAAAAAGGCAATAACACCTCACTGGCATTGTATTGTCCTACATCCTTATTGGACAGCTGGTCTAAACTTTTCTCAGCAACTTTGCTACTTTACCTCGCTGACTAGGTCAACTCACATAACACACTATCGGACACCCAATTGGTTTTCTGGCACGGACTAGGTACTCCAAATAAAGCCTTCAATTTATATTTAATTCTCACCAATTCCCTATATATTTAGGAGGAACTGGTATCTTGCATTTATGGACCTCTCCAAAGCCTTTGACTCTGTTATCAGAGCAAGGCTTTGGCAGGTCCTTTTGCAGTAGGAAATACTGGATAATATGATTAGGGTCCTGGTATAGCCACACAGAGATAACAGGGCCACTGTCCAACTAGGGAACTTGGGCTTGCACCCTGTGGTTTAAAATTAAAAGCGTTGTTCAGTAATACATTTACAGAGCGCACCAGATGACCCTGAGGCTTATGGGCGCAACAGAACATACAACAAAAGAGATACAGGAGGTGGCACATCCAGCCTAAAAATACATGGTGCCATGCCAAGCAACACATTTTGAGCTATAGCAATTGAATTCATAGCAATAAAACAGATGAGTGATCTTATCAGAAAAAGGTTTTAGCTTTTTTAGAAACATAGCAGTGGACCAAATTTACCTAAGATCGGGAGGGATGTCATTCCAAGCCATAGGAGCAGCCAAAGAAAAATCACATTTCTACACTAAAGTCAGTTTACAAGTAGGGATTTTGAGCTGATTCGTATTGTTTGATCTCAAGAACCTGGTACTGGATTTTCTTACCAGTACTTCACTCAAATATAAAGGACTCGGTCCCATCAGACATTTCAGAGTGATCAATAAGAGACGGAATTTGATTCTCGCCTCTATTGGTAGCTAGGGTAAATTGCGTCTCGCCTCAGACACGTGATCTCTCCTCTTGAGACCTAGAATTATTCGAATCGCACTATTTTGCAAGGTTTGTAATCTGGCACATTCTGATTTAGCTATGCCCACTAGCAGGCTACTACAGTAGTACATTTTTGACCCTATAATAGCTCTTCCTACAGTCTCGAAATTGACTTAGAAGACATATGGCCAGAGCTGTGCCAACAACTTAATATAATAGGCAGTGGAGGAGACTAAACCACTCACGTGAGCCTTCATATTCAAATTTTTGTCTGAATAGACCCCTGAGGTTTTAACTATTTATTTGGTCTTGATATCACAACCTGCCACTCGCAAGTGAGAAAAGTCTGTTCCCAATTTACGTAATCTGACCTCAGTACCAATCACCATCAACTCTGTCTTTTCCTTATTCAGAGCCAGACCATTTTTACCATCTAGTTTTGTATGAGTTCATAGATTCACATTGTGTGTCATCTGCAAAGTTTGTGAAGCTGACACCATTTTCTTCCAGAAGATCAAAGAAAGGCACTGTAAATATATCATATAAGGACGGAGATAAGCAGGCCCACTGACGCACACCATAAGCCAATAGAGTTGGTTGTCTGTTCCTGATGCTGCGAATCTATGGGGCACCAGCTTTACATTCAAAAAGAGAGAAATAAAACAGACAATGATGAAGCTTAGAGCAGCTAACAGACAGAATATGGGGGTTGGTAACTTGTGGGAAATCATGGAGAGTTCCTACCTATTTTCATTAAAGGTATACAGCCTTACATAAATTTCACTGTCTGCCAGCGTGAATGTTGGGCAGTGACCAGTGTGGCAGGTCAGAAGAAGGAGACAGACCAGTTTTTGTCATTCTTAAAACTCTTTTTATTAAAATAATAAGTAGACAAGGCCTCGCTATCCCTAATCTATGGATTTCCTTGCCTAACCAAAATAACTAAGATGGTCGTCGTCTGTTGTGAAGTCCAAAATAAACAGTCTGTCCTCTCTCCAAAGCTAAGCTGATATGTCCCTACCACTAAGACACAAATAACAAAAGACCAGGACAATGACTCCATTCTCCTGGGTAGGCTTCGTCAGACTTAGCAGACAATTTTGAGATAACTTTTGGATAGATCTGAGATTCACTTATTTAGTTCCTCTATGGGACTTTTCTATTTGTTCTCTTTGTAGACTTATCTGCACCATTATGGACATTCTTGTACAATGTCTTTCTTACGTGTCTCTAAAAGTATTTCGTTCTCTGGAATTACTAGGGATACTGTATCCCCCCTTTATGCTTCTCTGCATTTTTGTAGTTTTTTAACTCCCTATGAATATAAGACATTTGATATCATGATCCGCCTCCTCTGATTCACTGTCTTTCTTCTTGAGATAATTATAGCAGACCCAGCAGTTATTCCTATTCTCCAGTTTTTATATCACTGAGATGAGTAAAAGAAGTTTCATACTGGTTCTCATTCTTCTTAACTTCTGACCATTCACTGGGACAAGTAGATTCAATCTCTGATTGTGTCTTACAACTCTTCTTAACTTCTGGCCACTCACTGAGTGTCTTTCACTCCTCCTCCTGTTTGACCCCTCACTGGAAGTCCAGAGTGTTTCTCACCCTTCTTAGTCCCGGGTCACTCACTGGGACGAATAGGGTGAGTCCCAGAGTGTTTCTCACTCTTCTTAGTTTTGGGCCACTCACTGGGAGGAGTAAGCTGAGTCCCACAGTGTTTCTCACTCTTCTTTATGCCAGGCCGCTCACTGTGATGAGTAGGATGAATCCCAGAGTGTTACTTACTCTTCTTAGTTTCTGGCCACTCACTGAGACGAGTAGGCTGAGTCCCAGAGTGTTTCTTACGGTTCCATGTGATGTAATCGAAAATTGTTATAACGAAAACCTTATTACTGAAAAAACATTGATTTTTGTTTTTTAAATTTGGGGCCGTCCTCCCAAGCCCCCTGTTTCCTTATGTGTGTAACCCCACCCCAACTCCTTCCCCATACGTTTTTACCCTTTTCGCCACCCCACATACATTTTTATAAAAAAAATGTGTTGTTTTTTCGTTAATAATGTTTTGTTGTAAAATGCATTTATTATTACATTTTCTGTAAAATCACTGTATACCGTTTCTTACTCTTCTTAGTTTCAAGCCACTCCCTGGGACAAGTAGGCCGATTATACTCTTTATCCCTTTGTTCCCTCACGGGTCCCCATTACTTTGCTTTCCACAGGTTGGTGTCACTGGGCTTGCTTGCAGGATAGGGACTTCCCCTGTAGTTAGGGACAGCTTTGCTTCTCGCTCTGACTCTTTCTGTTTCTTCTCGGCGCCTCCGCAGCACTAGTGCTCCAGCGGTCTCAGTGTTGTTGCCAGACTTAACAGTCCACCTCTCCCGGGTAACGCCACCACCCTCGACTGGTTCTCTCTCTTAGGGTTTTCTTGCCCTTCTATCTTCTGCCTTTGGCTTTCCCTGTGTTTCTTGCCCACAGCACCTTATGGCTTCCTCCCGACAGAGAATCTCCAGGTCTTCCTCAGGACTCCCGACTCAGATGATTTGAATCTCCTGGGTTTTACTTCTTACGGACAGTAGTCCATCTTCCCTTTTATTCTAGGTTGATGGGTCCTCTCCAACGCAGGATTATAGTCTAAAAACATGAGTGAGATTTGGCAGCCGATCAATGGTTTGAGTGCCCCTCAGGAGGCCTTACTGACCATTACAGTTTCGGCCAGTGGCTGGGCTGGTCACTTTGCTTCACTGTTTCAAACCAAGGAGATGGTACCTTGTGACACTTGAATACCAAGTAGCAAAGGATGGACCTTTGAGACCACAAGAGATGACATCCTCACCCTGATCCACAAGGTAAGCAACTCCAGAGCCCCCGGGCCGGACGGGATGTCGAACGCCATGCTCAAGAAAGATCCAGAGCTGTGGACATTGTTTTTGTGGACCTTATGTGATCATACGAAAAAGGTTGGAAAGTCCGGCCCTCGTGGAAAACCTCAGTTGTGGTCCCTTTCTTTAAAAAGGGGGACAGGTCAGATGCTGCAAATGATAGGCCCATAGCACTGCTGGATGTGGCAGGCAAGATCTCCGCAGCACTTATTTTGGAGGACCATTGCAAAATGGAGCACAACTTTTGGGATCTATGACATAAGACAATCTGGATTTGTCAAAGGAGTGGGCACGGCCCTGACCGTCTGCCTGATCAACATCTTAAAGGGATGCATTAAAGAAAAGAATGCCTTTCTCTCCAATCGGGCCATGAGAGTCTTCTCAGATCCTTCTGCAGCCTCCCCTGTCTCTGTGCCTTGCAGCGTCTCACAAGGATCCTGTGTGTCACCAACAATATATAATGCATTCACTAAGTTATTATTCGACAAGCTCGACAAAATGGGAATCACGTATACAAATTATGCGGATGGCGCTTAATGAATTGTGTCTCAATGACCGTCACAACGATGTTTCGGCATGTGTTCTTTTTATTGCGCCTTCATCAGGAGCCTTCAAAGTCTCATATTAATGTAAAGCTGTTATCCGTGAATAAATACGGACGTCTTCCATGAAGGTTGTTCACTCATACAAGGATATTTGAATTTGAAGAGAGATCGCATTAGTCTCTCTATGTAGTGATTCTAATCCTTTATATCTAGGACTCCGACTGCCTAAATACAACTTAACATATAGGCAGACAAGTTGTGTCACCATGTTAACTCACCAAAGTTGAGAGGACAACATAGTAACATCTATGGTCCGCATCACACAGATAAGCCGATCGTAGCTGAGTTTCACAGTCTCTGTATAAAATGCAGAGAACAAACAGTATAAGTAGTGTATCCGAGAGAATATGTATAATATATAATCTCTAGATGTGATAATGCTTCATATATCTAGAATGAGAGTTACATACCTCCAAAGTGATGCAATATTGGATCTTTTGCGGTCAACACTCTCATTACATTAATATTCCCTGTAACAAGAGAGGGTGTAGGTGCTTACTAAGTACATCTCTCATTTTAATGGTTTTAACATTTTAAATAGTATAGATAATATATACTCCCTTTAATGCTCACCTCTGAAATTAGATTCATTCAGAATCTTCAAAAGAGCTTAATGGCGATCTGTATATCCCTCATAGCCTTGCCAATCTGAAAAAAGGAATAAATGCGCGAAGGGGATCTATTTTATGTATATGTCACATTTGTAGGCACTTACATAGCTGGAAGCACCAGTTGACAAATTAATGTCCATTTCTTACCTATATTAGTCTATACATCAAAATGTTCTCACAACTCAGAAATGGGACCGTATTATCGTGTCTCTCTCCCAACGCGAGTACATTTCCTCACTAGGTTTGGCATGTGACATTTCAGCACTGCGTTGACGTGCCGCACTTTGCGAGAAATGAAATTACTACGGAGCCCTCAAAAGCATTTGTAAAGGCGGGTAAATCAAAACGCCATACGGAAAAAGTAAAAAATAAAGCTTTAAACACAGCACTGGATTTGAATAATTAATTTTCTCCACAGTAAAAATATATCCTTTGAAAAGAGTGTAAAGTTAAATATAAAATTCTGATCTTTAAACATTGTTACAAGATATTAATAAACAATCATGTAAACAAGAACAGTTTAAAAAAAAATAAGGAACAAAGTTTCCAAATAATTTTCAAACATATTACAGCAACAGTGACATATACAATTACAATTAAAGTAAAAAGTACATGCATAAGTCACTTATAATCTCTGTTACAAATATAGCTGTATATAGGATCACATTGGTTGGAAGGACTCCGTCAGGCCCCATATGTGCGTCTGGAGCCTATACATCCATTGTGATTCCTTATGTAACAGTTCTCCTTCAATGTTATTTGAACTCATTACGGTATCAATCACCCACCAAAATATTTGATCATGTGTGTGTTGTTTTTCTATGTAATATTGGACCACAGGGGCTCCACATTTCTTACATTTCATTCTGACCTGTGTTCTGCCATTCTATTCTGTACCTCTCTGCTGGTCTGGCCCACATACAATAAATCACAGGGGCACTTAAAACAATACACAACTTTATTTGTTCTGCAGTTGGTCATAGTTCTTAAACACCAATCCTTATTACCAACTTTAAAGGAAATTACTTTTCCTGTAAACTTACATGCACCACATGAGCCACAGGGAAATTGGCTCACCAGGGGCCACAAATTCCACAGTCGGTTTTATGACATATCTGGAATGTACCAGATGGTCCTTGAGGTTTTTGCCTCTTTTGAGTGCAAACCTAGGCGCCTGTAATTTCCGGTAAGTGAAATCTCACCAAAGGCCAACATTTATTGATGACTTTCTTTAAGCTGTTAGTGTGTGGTCAAAAGGTATAGATCCTGTCTTTCTTAGCACTCTGAAAGCAGTACTTCCCTTATGGTATTACAAGCTCTCTTTTGTAAATGTGCAATCAATCTTTTAGGATAGCCACTTGTTCTCAATCTAATTGTAATGCTTGATTTTAAAAACCCTCCATTAGTGTATAATTCTTTCTGAGCTCCAGGTATTGACTATACGACAAATTAGCTTTCAAATGATAGTGTGAAAGCTTTCAAAATGCAATAATATGTTGCGATCAGAAGGCTTACCATATAGATCACATATAAGACTGCCTATTTCTACTCTGATCACCAAATCCAGAAAATGAATCTTAGAACAAGAATACTTGTTTGTGAACTGCATTTGTTCTTCGCATGCATTTAGACAAATACAAAAAGTTTTGCGAGGCTCCGCATCTCCCACCTAGATCATAATCCCGTTGGCTATGTATCAACACCATTCTTTTCTTCTATTTGACTCTTAAATGTGCTTAGATTAGAGACAATGTAATCTTCTTCATACCTTGCCATTTAGAGTGTTGCCATAGCAGTTCCACTCACTTGTAAATAGAATGTATCTTTGAAAGTCAAATAATATTTTTCTCTATGGTCAGAGTGAGTAATCCAATGACCAATTATTGAGAAATCAATTGAGGATGTTCACTAGTCTTTACATTTATTGGTTTTAAGAACAAATCAATACATTGACAAAGTGGTACTAACACTGAACTGCAACTTGCCGCAAATGGCCGGTCTGGTGGATCTGACATAGATGTATGCACTTGGTTATTGTTGGACATGATGGAGTCCTAGATTGGATCAGTGGTTTGTGGATGGTGGGGGCTGTGAGTTTCTACTCAAGGAATATCATTAAAAGTTTGTTATATTATCACCAGATTCTGCATGTTTGTACAAGCTTCACTGGCAATGTGGGATGTGATCCCACAAGAGCAATTGCACTACATGAGATAGACATGTACGTGAGAGCAGGGAGCAGTAAGCTGGCATAACGGATCTAGGATGCTGCCGCTGCGGAAAAGTCTGATGAATGTGTCTGAAAGAATAAAAAAATAAAAATTCAGCTGTGGTGGGCGCTGTTGCACAGCGTGATGGAGTAGTCAAGCTCCGACCACGCTCTGCTCTGGCAGGATACTGGTGGGGCCTTGGTGAGCCCCCATATCATGACCCACTGTGCCAAAAGGTGGGGGGGCGTCAGAGCAGTGGGGCCAGCGAGTGAACCCAGCGCAAGGAGCTGAATCTGCTCCCGTGCTGCGGGGACTCTACTGATGGCCACAGCGGTTATTACAATGGCAGAGTGAGCCGGGCCTGGCGGCGGTGGAGGCAGCATCAGGGGGGTGCCGAGCACGGGGCAAGGAGTGCGCATGTCCAGGGGCCCCAGCAAAGATGGAGACAGAGACCCCCTGCACTAATTAACAGAGAGCACCAAGACGGGTGCGGCGGGTACATGTGGCCCCACACAGCGAGGCTGGGAAGAGGCTGGCATCAGTGCCCCGCCGGAACCCGCAGAGAAGAACTGCAGAGGAGCGCCCTGACATGGAGGAAGGAGGACTGCCGGTCCTACTGCCGTGATCCGGACTTGATTCTGAGAAGTGGGGGAGGCCCTGCTCTGGAGCAGCACTGAGCGCAGGCATGTGGAATGGCTCCCTCCGACCCCCATGGAGGCTACTAGTTGGAAAACACTTATTTTAAAACACCTGGGCATATCTACAGAGTGGCGGGGCAGAGGTGTCAGCCGGGGGGGGCTCCACCCCAGAAAGAATGATGGTCACAGCTCGCCCTAAACACCCTCCCCAGGGGAATTCAGCCAGGGAGCATCTGGAAGTACACTTAGCCCACACACAGTGGTAGAAGGGCACCCTCACCAGAAGATACATCAGCGCATAGCACAAAGCGACAACAGCAGACAGGGAAGGAGAGTGGCGGATAACGCAGAAGGCCTGCCAGCTCACACCGGACGGGGTTACAGGAATCATCCGGATGGCAGACAGGAGGCCCCGTAATGGAGGACAGAGTCTGGGGCCCACGGGGCAGTCCAGGCAGATCAGCAAGGGCCACTGAAGGCCAGTTGGAAGGAAGAGAACCCTGCACACCTAGGGCACGACATGTGGGCCGGTGTCACCAGCACAGCCTTAGGGGAGCATAGGCCATCCAGAGAGTGTGGGTCCACCAAAATGGCCAAATAGAAGGACAATTTACAGGGGAAGACAGATGGGGGGGAAGCAAAACAACAGCGCAGGTGGAGGGTCAACCGATCCACTCAGCCCAGGACATCCTCCGGGAGATCCGTGAATCCAAAAGAGTGCTCGGGCAGTAAATTGACAGCATTGGGGAAGATGTAAACCTGCTGAGACAAGACTTTCGCAACATGTCAGCCAGACTGGGGGAAGCAGAGCAAAGGATCTCCGACATGGAAGACGCAATGGGTCCGGTCAAGAAAGATACTAAAGAGCTGAGGAACAGAACAACGAGTCTAGGCAAGCCTGCCACAATAACATATGCATAGTGGGCCTCCCCGAGAACAGTGTGGGACCCTCCATGGAGTTATACAAAGGAGTGGATGGAACCACATGGACTATCACACTTCTGCTCAGTGGAGCGAGCCCACAGAATCCCTAGCAGGGGCCCCCCTCTGGTGGCCCAACCCAGACAAATCATCACCAAACTCCTTAACTACAGGGACCGGGACGTGATGTTGCAGGCCTCAAGAAAGCTGGGTCCCATCGAACTGAACAGCACAAAAGTACGCATTTTCCCAGATTTCACGAGAGCCGTCCAGAAGGCAAAGCAATCATTTGATGCAGTGAAGAGAAGGTTGCGACTAGCAACATATAAGTATGCCATGCTCTTCCAGCGACCCTGAGGGTAGTGGGGCCCAGAGGCACACTGTTTTTTACAGACGCGTAAGAAGCACAGGACTGGCTGGATAGGGAGGTCCAACCCATCGAAGGGCAACGTCGCAAAGAAAAAAGATACCCCCATGGGGTGAGACTCCTCCGCCCCATTGGAATAGACAGCAAGAGATACAGAGGCGAAGGAGGTGGTGGAAGGTCAGGGGATACAGACTCAGCAAGGTGGTCACAAGCAGTGGATTTGTGGCATTGCACACCCCCTCTCCTTGACGTGTACCCTTGGGGGAAAGCATGGGGAGAGGGTGGTGGGGGAGGCTGCAGGGGAAGTTAGCGGGGTTACGTTTAGATGTTAAGGTATAACCAGACATCGCAATCAGAGTGCACCCGGGGTGGGGGCACTCCCCATGGCTAAGAGCTGGGATTGCCTGTAGATGGCTGACGTAGCCGCAGGGCCGGGGAGGGCATACCATCTTACGTGCATGTATTGGAGCGTCAATGGGCTGCTGGATGAAGTCCAACAGGGGCTGATCTCTAACTTCCTCAATGCCCATAAAACAGGCATAGCATTTTTTACAGGAAACACATCTACTGGGGTTCAAGGGCGCCTTCCTAGGTAGGGCGAAGTTCACAGTGGTCGAGCATGCAGGGTTCTCCCAGGATGCAGGGGGGGGGGGGTCGCAGTTCTGGCGAGAAGGTCCCTCCCTTTGATTGTGGAATGGGTGGTCAGGGATGAGGGAGGTAGATGCCTGATGGTCAAAGGCTCACTATGAGGGAAGACAGTGTTTCTGGTCTCTGTCTACGCTCCTCCGTCGCTGTAGGTCGACAAATACGTGAACATTCAATCCATACTGGCGGCCCATACAGGGGACCTCACTCTAGTGGGTGGAGACTTCAATGACACAATCACTCCAGAGATGCACAGGTCGTCATAAACGGGGGGACAGGGAAGGCCACACACAAAGCTTTACACCCTCGCAGACGCCTTGGTACTGCAGGACGCTTGGGGGGAGCGGCACCCCAATGGCAAAGGGTTTCTCCTCCTTCTCCAATGCACACAAGCCCCTTTTCAGAATCAACTATTTCTTGGTGCCTGCCACGAACATAGACAGGGTCACTAGGGCTGCCTTTCTGCCAATGGGTATCTCGTACCAATCCCCTCTGGTCATCACGTTAGAGGGGAAGGGGAACGGCCCTAGAGGGTTAGAGAGTAAAGGCCTACTACCTATGTAACCCAGAGATAGTGGAGCGGATATCCCACACTTCTGAGTATGACATGCTCAATTAGGGCTCTGTAGATAGTCAACCGTGCTGTGGGAGGCGTATAAGGTGGTGATGAGGTGGAGGTATCAGCGGCAGTGGGGCACCACAAACGGCTCACATTAGTGGTCATCCATAAGAAAGGTACGCTCCTAGAGTGTTTCGGAGCATACTGACCCATATCCCAATTGAACACAGACACCAAAATATATGTATTGGCTAACAGGCTCCTGTGGTTCTTGGGCAGGTTGATCCATAGTGATCAGTGCGGCTTTCTGCCAGGTAGGGCTACGAGAATGAGCTTGTGCAGGGTGCAGAATGCCTTGGGCATGGCAGCCACCCTGGAGAGGTTTCTTGCCCTGGTGGCCATAAATTCAGGAAAAGCCTCTGACTCGATCTGGTGGGGGTTCTTGTGGGCTGTGCTGAACAAGATGTGATTCAGCCCTAACCTCCAGAGTTGGGTGTAACTGTTTGTTTGTTTGTTTGTTTGTTTTATTAATTTGTAATGTGCACCAAACCCGAGGGTAACAGGGCGCAGCAGCATAGAATATGCGAAGCTTCAGGTAGCATAGTTACAGATAATAATATACAGGCAATAGCAGTTAAACAGATAATAATATACAGGCAATAGCATTTATATAAATAAACATGAATGGATATGTACAGATAGATAGGGATGGGGATTATAAACAAGCAGGTGGTATGAAGAACTGATAGGCCCTGACTAGTTGTTAGAGGACTTCAGCAGGTGATATAGGTGGATCTAAATTTGAGGTAAGATTGCTCGATGCGTAAAGGGTGTGGCAATGAGTTCCATACTTGTGCCGCTCAGACGGGGAAGCTGGCACCCCCGGCCTTGGTCAATTTGAATCTCGGAATGATGAGGCTGTTAAAATTAGAGATTCTTGAGGGTCTGTAGGAGCTTCTCTTTACAAATCTATCAGTAAGATAGGGGGGTGCAGCATTATGCAAGGCTTTATAGGTGAGGGATGTAACTTTTAAGAGGATTTTATCTTGGATGGACAGCCAGTTGTTATTGTGCCTTATCTTCGAGATATGTGATCTTTTAGATATACCGAGAGCTGCTCTCAAGGCATTATTTCGAAGGATATGGATTCTATGTGGGATAGATTTGTTAGCACCAATATATAAGGCATTGCAGTAATCGAGCCTGGACAAAATAAGGGCTCTAGCCAAAATAATGCAGTTGTCGTCTTAGATAAACTGTTTACCTGCTCTAATGAGCTTACATGTGTAAGCTGTAGATGACGCTAAGGAGTTCACCTGTTTATCGAAGGAGAGGGTGGCATCCAGATAAAAGCCAAGTGTCTTCACCTCCTTGGCTACCTTGATAACATTCCCATCGATCTTGAAAGAGGAGTAGTCCTGGACTAATTTCCTGAGATTGGAGTGGGTATCCAGAATGATTAATTCAGTTTTATCATCATTCAGGCATAGACCATGAGTTGCCATCCATGCCTGGATGATGAGATACACCCTATTTACCAAGGCCAAATCCTTGTTGTAATCCCTTGAAAGTGGGAGGAGAATCTGGCTATCATCTGCATACTTAGTGTAGGTGATACCAAGAAGGTCCAGATCATCAAAAAGGGGCTTAGTAAATATGTTGTATAGGGTAGGGGATACGCAGGAGCCCTGGGGAACACCGCACAGAATGGGGATCGGGTCTGCCGCAGCTGTCGGGGAGAATACCCTCATGGTCCTGTCAATTGAGGAAGGATTCGACCCAGGTTATGGCTTCTTTAGAGAAGTGGGCAGCGGAGTTGAGGTGACGGCAAAAGACCTTGTGATCAACGAGATAGAATGCAGCCGATAGATCCAATAATAGGAGGAGGGCTGTTTTACCTTTATCTTGTAGCTCGTCTATTTGCACCTTCAAATCGATGAGGGCAGTCTCGGTGCCATGTTGGGGTTGGAAGCCTGATTGCCGTGCTCCCAAAAGTTTATGGTGTTCCAGGAATTTTTGAATTTGGGTGTAGGAAATCCTATCGAGGATTTTTAACAAAAAAGGGACTGTCGTTATAGGGCGGTAGTTAGCGGGGATGAGAGGGTCTAGGGTTTGCTTTTTCAACAGAGGCAGTACCCAGGATTGTTTCAAGTTGATCGGCACTGTGCCCGAGGTAAATGAGGCATTAACAAGTTCAGATATGAAGGGGGAGAGTTCTGTTGCGGCATCTTTTATGAGTTGGGCTGGGCAAAGGTCACCTTGACAATTAGAGGGCGTGAGGGAGAGGATGACTTTCTCTACCTCCAGGATGGAAGTTTTGGCGAACCTGAATTGAACAGCTGAATTGTGTTTTTTAGGAAATGGGTTGGTATTGGCTTTGGGTGGTTGATTAAATGAGGCTTTCTTGGTATCTATTTTCTTTTGGAGCATGGCTACTTTGTTAGATAGTGCTTGTTGTATCTCTGTACACCACGTTTTATCTTTTGAACATGTGTCTGGGACAGGAGTAGGTGACTCTAATTCCTTAAGGATGGAGAACAGTTCCCTCATACTCGAGTTAGCCTTAGAAATGCGCTTATTGTATGAATTGCGCTTGGCCAGGTAGATTTCCTTTTTGTAATGCAAGGAGATTTCTAAGAGTTTCTTTTTATGATCTTCAGAAGGGGTTAGCCTCCATGTGGATTTGCAGCTTCTCTTAAGTTGTTGTAGATCCTTTAGTTCAGGAGTGAACCATTTATTGAGATGGGACTTAGGTTTACTCGGTCTGAGTTTTAACGGGCGATAAGGTCTAGGTGTTCCTCTAGTTGGTTTAGAGTGGGTAGGATAGCAGGAATCACTTTATCCTTCGTGATACTCTTTTTGTTCCTGGTTGGACATGGTGGGCCCATGATGGAGAATGGAGGGAGTGGTCTAGAGGTGGAGAGTTCGAAAGTCACAAGGAAGTGGTCCGTCCACAATTGCGGGGAGATGGATGTGATGTTGGCAGTGCAGTTGTAATCCACTAGCCAATCAAGAATTCTCCCTTTGCTATGGGTAGGTTCTAGAATTTTTTGAGTTAGACCTAATTCAGCAAGGGATTTGGCCATAGTAATGGCATATTTGTCTAGTGGGTCTTTGCAGCACAGATTAAAATCCCCCAGAATGAGCAGTTGTGTAGACAATTTAAGATTATTGGAAAGTAGACTGTTGATGTCTTCCTCAAATGTTTCCAGAGGGCCGGGGGTCTGTAGATGAGGTGGATAGTCAGTGTCTGGGAATTGTGGAGAGGGAGTTTGATTGAGAGCACTTCACAAGAATTGGAGACTAAGGTGGGTGTGGTTCTCATGCCTAGGCTGATTTTGGCGATAGTGGCAATACCACCACCTCGCATGTTGCTTCTATCTTGTCTCAGAATGGTATAACCATCCGGGATTGCTAAAGACAATAGAAGTCCTGCTTCATCATGCAGTCAGGACTCTGTGATGGCAAGGAAGTCCAGTTTATTAGTCAATATAAGGTCACAAATGTATGTTGCATGCGCAGTCAGGGACCTGGCATTTATTAGTCCTCCTTTGATGGTGAGAGCCGCTATAGTCGGTTTGGTCCATTTAATTTTGGTGAGTGAGGTTTGTGGTAACTGGAAACTTCGGTTGGCAGTGTATACTTTCTGGTTATTGGTTCTTTTGTTAATGGCGGGGAGGGATCTTATCAGAGACTCGTGGAGCCTCGAGAGTCTTGCTCTGAGTCTGGAATTTCTGGCGGGTAGGCTGCATGGTGTGTTTGGAGGCCAACTAGGTGGGTTAGGGCATGGTGATCCATGGTGGTGGAGATAGCTACAGATACAAAGGTTAAGATATGTAGGACTCTCTTGGTGGTTATGTGGAGGCTAATGTCAGGCGTTTGGTAAGTAGTGAGCAGCAGATATGTGATGGGCCAAAGGTAGTGGGTTATGATGCTCATGGTGTGATGCTGCTAAGGCTATAGCTAGAGTGTGCTGGATGCACTTGCTATGTGGTGGGCAAGGTAGAGCTAGTCTGGGTTTATGGATGGGTGTTTAGGTGTACGCACGGTTTGAGGGTAGATTGAATGCAGTTAAAGTGGATGCCCTTGTCCCTGCAGTAAGATACAAGAAGGCTAGGTCACCTTCTGTCCCAGGTAATACTAACATGAATGCAGTTAGGGTACCCTAGTCACTAAGGCCAGATACTAAAAGGCTTGGTCGCATTCTGGCCAAGTGCATACTAAACGTGAATGCAGATCAGCGAAAAGCATAGAGAGAGTCACAAGATAATCAGGTTCACTTAACAGATAGGAAGACAACATTTCACAAATTAAGGTGGGCATTCATTAAATGATTAAGCAAGTTGTACAGGACCTACCAATATGTGAGACTTGTAGGGTATCATGTTGGCAAAACAGAACGTTAGGTAGTCAGTCTAGGTGCAATATACATATCAACTATGCCTAGTAGCGACAGGTGTAAGCTGGTGACAGGCCGGTGATACAGGCTTAACAATCAGGTTCATGTGAGAGCACCCAGCCTAGTGATAGTGATTCAAAGCGTAGTCAAGGCAAGAGATTGTGTGACTCAAGTGGTAGGTGTCAGGTATAGGATTGGCGCCTATGAGAGATGCATATAATATCAGCAGTATATTTGTGTGTAAGGTATGCAATGTATCACAAGATTGTAACATAAGTCAAAAATGGCACACTTGAAATTAGACGATTATGCAGTGTAATAGGATAAATAACAGATAAATAAGAGGCTCAGGTATGAACTCTTGTGGCATAAAGAAGAAATCATGTAGGCCGTGGTGCCGGCTACTGGCATATGGGCAAATAGCGAACAGACCGCCAGAGCGGTTAAATACAGGGGAAAACCAGATGCATAGACAGTCATTAGCACGGTACGTATGTGATTGGCAAAGATTGCTCGAGTGGGTCGGTGGACTCTCACGAGGGAGGTGAACACAGTACCTTGTGTAAAGTTCTCGGCTGTGTCTTCCGCGGTCGGGCAGAGTTTCTGGCAGACAGCAGAGCAAGCTCCGGACAGGAATGAGCCTTTGTACAAGTGTCTTTGTACAAAGAGCCGGCGAGCGCCTGCCGGCGCGGGATTGGCCTGTAAAAGGGCGTGTGTAGCCAATCCACGGCAAGGGATGATCACAACAAGGAAGTTAGGCTGGTGTGATCGTTACGACGATCGGAGCAGCCATCTTTGTGGGAGGTTGGCCTCGTGGGTTCCAATGGAGGCGCTGCACGCTGGCAATGGCAGTGTAGGTTGCTGCCTGATTACAGGGAGTATACGGGCGAGGTGAAAGCACACAATGCCTGTGTAAGGAAAGTGAGCACGAACATCCGCGCTGCGAATGGAATTTACAGCTGCTCCCAGCTATTACTGAGGTGTAGCCCTCCGGCTTACCTCTTGGTATGAGAAGGATCCGGTTGCTGGGGCACTGCTCCTGCAGTGCTGAAGGGAGCTCCTGCTCCTTCGGGGGCTGATTATATGTGGCTCCGGACAGGAATGAGCCTTTGTACGAGTGCCTTCGTACGAAGAGCCGGCGAGCGCCTGCCGGCGCGGGATTGGCCTGTAAAAGGGTGTGTGTAGCCAATCCACAGCAAGGGATGATCACAACAAGGAAGTTAGGCTGGTATGATCGTTGCGACAATCGGAGCTGCCATCTTTGTGGGAGGTCTGCCTTGTGGGTTCCAATGGAGGCGCTGCACGCTGGCAAGTGCAGTGTAGGTTGCTGCCTGATTACAGGTTCCACAGCGAGAGTAAGACTGAATGGGGCATGCTCCATGGAATTCCCACCAATGGCGGTGGAGCCTCTAGCTGCCAAAATTCGGGGTGACCCCTGAATTCAGGTGGGCGGGAGTGGGGTGTGGGGGCGGGAGGACCGAGTATCCCTCTATGCGGACAACATACTAATAAACCAGGTCTTCTAGCCCGGTGGTGATGGAGTTGATCTAGGAATTTGGGGATTACAGCGGCCTGCGGGTCAACTGGGAAAAGTCGGTGTTGTTGCCGGTGAAGGGAGGGATGGAGGCTTTATCGTTGGAGTGCCCCTTGAAGGTGGCACATGGGACAATTAAGTATTTGAGGATCACTATAGGAACAGACGGTCAAACCTTCCTCCAGACCAACCTAGACCCAGGCAAGGGCCAAGGCTGACGTCCAGCACTGAAACACACTCCCGGTGTCGCTGCTGGGGCGTACTAACTTGTTTAAGATGCTGACACTCCCTAGGCTGCTCTTCCTCCTTCAGAACACGTCAGTGGGAATCCCAGTAAGGATTCTCCGGGTCATCAAGGGGTTGCAGAGGGAAGCGATCTGGGGTAAAAAGATTCAGAGAGTTGCGCTGTCTAGACTGGTCAGGTCAGTGTGGGAACGGGTCCTGTGGCTCCCGTAAATTAGGAAATACTGTTGGGCCTCTCAGCTGGTGGGCATGAACGAGTGGGTGTATGAGGACAAGCGGGCCTCCGATATCCATCTGGAAATGCTCATGATGGGGAACTGCCCGTCTGCGCTACGGTTATATGGAGACCTACGAAAGACTGCCCTGCCACCACCAAGTCGCCCACTATCGA
The DNA here is from genome assembly GCF_040938575.1 of Ambystoma mexicanum. Taxonomy (NCBI): domain Eukaryota; kingdom Metazoa; phylum Chordata; class Amphibia; order Caudata; family Ambystomatidae; genus Ambystoma; species Ambystoma mexicanum. The sequence goes on from NC_090923.1 coordinate 649,501,113, forward strand.
GGCATGGTCAGCGGTCTTTGCGGGGATGGGGTGGGGTGGTGACAAGGGAGGCATATATTCGGGGGAACAGAGACCTCCCTGAAGTGGGGAAGTTAGGATTCCAATCCAGATGGGTTGCAACAGGGTACAACAAATGAAGCACATCATAGAGCACAAACAACTGGCCCCTTTCGGCCAGGCACAAGCTACTTATGAGCTGGGCAATAACGACTGCTTTACTTACACAGTGTTGCAACATGCCATGGGTCATGAGGGCAGGGCAGAGTGGGACTTCCCTGAGCATTCCCCACTGGAGGGCAACCTGCTGGCTGGAAGGCTGCCCAGGAAGGTGGACACGACACTCTACCAGGTGATCAATACTTTTGCTACCCATACCCTGAACAAACTGAAGGAACACCGGGAAAGGGACCTGGGGGCCATCGAAGAGGGGGACTGAGTGAGGGTACTGGGATCAGCAAGGGAGGCTGGGGTATCCAGAACACTATGGCTCATTCAGTTCAAAGTTCTACACAGGGTTTATTACACCAGGGTCAGGCTGTACAAGATGGGAAGAGTAACAAACCCCAACTGTCTGAGGTGTGGAGCGGAGGAAGGCACTTTCATTCACACCATGTCGGCCTGCCCACAGATACTGTGCTTCTGGGGGGAAGTGCGGGAAGCTGTGACCAGGGTTCTGGGGAAACCAGTGCCAGACTGCCCTAAATTTTGTTTGCTCCATGTATGGGAAAACTCTGACTTCTCTTGTAAGGAACTATGCTTGATGAAGACGGCGCTGATTGTGGTCAAGAGAACATAGCAGCGAACTGGGGAAGGGTGGTGACCCTGGGATGTCCGTATGGCTAGAGGGAATGGACCACTGCTGTTAACTAGAAATGCGGGTTTATAGAGACAGAGGGTGCCCCCAGAAACATGTGTGAATTTGGGGGAAATGGCAGGAGATGAATGGATGATGTGGTGGGGTTGGGGGCGGGCCCCAGATGATTAGGGGTGGTGGTGTATCTCTGGGAGTTGTCTGGTACCTTTTATTGATTTATTTACTGGTCATTTTTATGGCGCCTATACACAGGTGTTTCAAGGCGCCACAAGAGAAGGTGTGGGGGGCAAGGGAAATCATAAGAATGGTTATATTGGCCTTGTGACAATCCTACCATGCAAGCACATGACAAGGTGATTAGTGCAAGGGTGGGGTGGGTAGAATTAGAAGTGCAGAAGTGGGCGGCAAAGATGGGTCAGGGTGGGCAAGTGCTGGTCAGGCCAAGGTGGCAAGTGCCAGGGGAAAGAGGGGTGAGGGGATGAGGAGTGAAGTGGACAGGAAGGACTAAGTTGGGATAGTCTGGGAGAGGAAGCCCGAGGGCAAGTGCTGGCAAGTGATGCCGGGGGGAAAGGTGGGGGGTGGTCTGGTCCCTGTATGACTCTGAAGGGACCAGGCCCCAGTTGCAGCGGCAGATCCGGCTCAAGTCTGGGGGGGGGGGGCTGTTGCAGAGGGAAGTGCCAGCTAAGAAAAGGGATCTACCTCCCAACCTCTGCTTGGAGAAATGTTTGACCCAAAGAGAGTTGGAGCCAGAAGACTGATTGGCTCTGGCTCAGAGGTATTTCGGGAGAAAAAAATGAGAGGTTCCAGGCCTCAGACAGCCTTGTGGATGATGCAAAGGGTTTTGAATTTGATCCTTGCAGTCCCTGCGAGCCAATGGAGGGATTTTAGGGCTGGAGAGATGCAGTCCCTGGGCTTGAGGCCAAGGATAAGTCTTGCAGTCCTATTCTGGATTCGTTGGAGGGGGCGAAGGGAGGAAAGAGGGAAATTGAGGAATAGGTTATTACATTTATTGCATTAGTCAAGCTTAGAGAGAACCATGGCTCTGGAGACAAGAAGCTTCTGGGGAAGGTGAGCAAAGGTAGAATGCCTCTGAGGAGATAAAGCTGAAAATTGTAGTGGGTGAGGGGAAGGGACCCAACGAATCTGGCCACAGAGTGAGGTGGAAACTAGGAGCAGGCGTCCCAATGAGAAGGATCTCTGTCTTGCTGGCGTTGAGGCAGAGATCACTGGAAGAGCACTGTGCCTGATTAGAAGTCAGGTATGAGGGGGGAAGAGGAGGTGGAGGAGGTAAGGGAAGACAGCCGGAAAGAGAGCTGTGTGTCATCTCCGTAACACTGGAAATAAGGGGAATAGGTGGAGATCAGGTGGGCCAGAGGGCCCAATTAGATGTTGAAGAGCCATGGCGATAGGGTAGATAACTGAGGAATGCCACATGTAGAGAGTGAGGCGGAGGAGAGAAAAGGACCCAGATGCACTTGGGAGGGTCTGTTAGAAAGGAAAGAGGTAGGCTACGCCAGTGCCCTGTCAGTGATGCCTAGGGTACTTGCACAGAGATGATTTCTCCAGCTGAGCGTGTTCCCCACGCTCGCTTCTTTTCTCCAGCTGAGCGTGGAGAGCGTTCGCCGGTGGCCTGAGGGGATCAGCAGGCCTGGAAAGCCCTGCCTGGGCCTCCGTGAGTGTTGGGTTTTTTTGTGCATTTCCAAAAAAGAAAAAGAAAGTAGAATTGTTTCCTCGCGCTCCTAGCGCGGTGTCTGGCCTGCTCCTGCTCCCCCCTCCCACTTCCTGGTCTTCCTCTCCCTCACCGCCTCCCTGCCCGCCCACCCCCCCCCCTCTGATTGGCTGTGTGCCTGCCTCCCCTCTGGCCTACTCGACGGCCGTTCCCCACGCTCGCTTCTTTTCTCCAGCTGAGCGTGGAGAGCGTTCGCCGGTGGCCTGAGGGGATCAGCAGGCCTGGAAAGCCCTGCCTGGGCCTCCGTGAGTGTTGGTTTTTTTTGTGCATTTCCAAAAAAGAAAAAGAAAGTAGAATTGTTTCCTCGCGCTCCTAGCGCGGTGTTTGGCCTGCTCCTGCTCCCCCCTCCCACTTCCTGGTCTTCCTCTCCCTCCCCGCCTCCCTGCCCGCCCACACCCCCCCCCTCCTCTCCCTCTGCCTATAACCTCCCCCCTCCTGGGCAGCCCTCTGCCCGGCAGCCCCCGCGGCTAAGGGCCCCAGGCCAAGGGCGACTCCTATAGTGCGGCTCCCTGTGTGTCTGCAGGTGTCCGCAGGGGACGCCAGGTGCCAGCTCCTCCGCTCCCCGGCCCACACCTGCTCACCTCATCTGCATGATGCCTCGCCCCCCTATTCCAATTTATTGGTAAACTAGGGTGCTTTTCTCCCCTCGCAGGATTCTCAAACTTAGGTGGCCCTGACCTACTACGCATTACTGTTTGCTCTGCATTGTGTTAAACTAGGGTGCCTTTTCTCCCCTCGCAGGATTCTCAAACTTAGGTGGCCCTGTCCTACTACGCATTACTGTTTGCTCTGCATTGTGTTAAACTAGGGTGCCTTTTCTCCCCTCGCAGGATTCTCAAACTTAGGTGGCCCTGACCTACTATGCATTACTGTTTGCTCTGCATTGTGTTAAACTAGGGTGCTTTTTCTCCCCTCGCAGGATTCTCAAACTTAGGTGGCCCTGACCTACTACGCATTACTGTTTGCTCTGCATTGTGTTAAACTAGGGTGCTTTTCTCCCCTCGCGGGATTCTCAAACTTAGGTGGCCCTGACCTACTACGCATTACTGTTTGCTCTGCATTGTGGTAAACCAGTGCCCTCCACTCACTTCCTGTCTGCATACTCGTGTCGTCCGCCTCCCCTCCTACTCCATGGTGCTCTCTATCTCGCCTATCTACTCTAACTGCTTCTCTATTGACTATCCTGCTCTCCTCACTAAATCCGGTAGGAAAAAGTTTAAAAAGGACATCCTGGTCTCCAACCCAGGCCTCCCTATCGCTGACACCTACACGAGCGCCTGCTCCAAGGAAACTCTCACTGACATTCTCTTTTTCGTGCCTTCACCTGACCTATGGACCCTTCACATGGTCGCTGTGCTCTCTCCTTTCTCCTCCTCTCCCATTAATGGTGGCACCCGTTGGGATGTCCTCTTGGCCCCTTTCCACTCCTCTAAGGCCATCATTAATGTCTATGCTAACGGGACCGTCTTGGTCCAAGGCCCTCAGGCCAACCTTCACCTCTTTGATAGACGCTTCCCATGCCTCATCAACTTCCTCTCCGCTCCCGCTGTCCCCCCTCCTCTGTCCTCGGCTACCTTGCCTTCCCCCTCCCTCCCTGCCCCTTCTCTTGCTCCCTCTTCAACTCCTTCTCTAACACCTCCGCAGGGCGTACCTCTGATCTGTACCCCTCCCCGGAAGTCTTTCAAGGGTGGCAACCTTCTCCACATTGCCACTCTAAATTCTCGCTCTGCCATCAAGCACTCCTCTGATATCTGTCGCCTTCTTGAGGAACTGGACCTCGACGTCCTCGGTCTCACTGAGACATGGTTCACTGCCAGCTCTGCCACCAGCTTCGACACACTCCAGGCAAGATCCTCTCCGTGCCCAGGCCCAACCGTTCAGGGGGTGGTGTTGCCCTTATCTTCCCTGAGTGGATTCCCGCCTCTGTCACTCCTACGCAGACCTACTCCTCTTTTGAATGTCTTGTCTGCCGACTCTCTCTCTCTCCTAGCCATTCCCTTACCGTGGCTACTATCTATCGGCCACCTGGTCAAATTTCCTCCTTCCTCTCTGAGTGGGCTGACCTCTCCTCCTCACTCCTGTCCTCAACCATCCAACTCCTCTTTCTCGGTGACTTCAACATCCACCTCGATGCCTCCTGTCCCCCCACTGGTCTCTTTCGCGAACTCTGCAACTCTCTCTCACTCTCTATTCTCCCGTCTGGGCCTACTCACTCTGCAGGGCACACTCTTGATGCTCTGATCTCATCTGACCTTCCCCTCTCCCTCCCTCTCTCCACTCCTCTCTCCTGGAGCGATCACTTTCTCCTATCCTCCCACCTCTCCCTCCCCACCCCACAGGCAAAGCCACCCTCTTCACTGCCACCCACCTTCTCGGTCATCCGACCCATGAAGCGCGTGTCAGTTGAGGCTTTCGCTGCTACCTTCTCGCCCCCTCCTCCCCCCTCGGCTGACTCCCACCCCGACACAGCCCTCTCCATGCTCTATTCCTCTATATCTGATACTCTCAATATCCTTGCCCCCGTCATGAGAATCCGCCTGAAGCCCAAAGCCAAATGTAACTCCTGGTATGACTCGGATCTCGTCACCCTAAAACGCAAGTGCAGGGTGGCAGAGAGGAAATGGCGTGCTTCATGTTCATCCTCTGACAAACTGGCCTGCCGCCTGCTCCAAAGGCAATACCGGCTCTCCGTTCTCACCAAGAAGAGAGCCCTTATCCAAGCCCGCATCTCTGAGGCATCTAACAACTCGGCCGAACTCTTTAAAATCTGCAAGGAGCTGGCCAACCCTGCTGCAGTCTCTACCTCTCCTGTCCCCTCCCAGGCCCTCTGCACTGCACTAGCCTCGCACTTCATCTCAAAAACTCAGGACATCCTGTCCTCGCTCTCCTCCTCTCTCCTCCCTCCCTCTCTTCCCGGCTCTTCCTCTTGCTCTCTTGCAGCCGCCCCTCCGCCCTCCTTCTCTGCTTTTCCACCTTTTTCTGCTGATGAGGTTTCCAGACAAGTCCGATCTATGAAAGCCTCGTCTAAACAGGTTCACCCCTGTTCCTCCAAAACCATCAAGGACCACATCGACTCCCTGGCTCCTGCCCTGGCTGACTTTTGCAACCACTCATTCGCCTCTGGAGTCTTCCCATCCCCCCTCAAGCACTCCCTTGTGCACCCCCTCCTCAAGAAACCCTCTTCCGACCCCTCCTGCCCGGCCAACTATCGCCCAATCTCCATTACTCCCTTCCTGGGCAAGCTCCTGGAGAAACTGGCCATCTCCCAGCTTAACCTCCATGCTGAATCTGTTGGTAATCTTCATGACCATCAATCCGGCTTCAGAGCGGCCAGAAGCACGGAAACTGCTCTCCTGAACATCCGTGAGGACTTGCTCCTGAACCTCGATTCCAACACTCCCTGTGTTCTCATTCTGCTCGATTCCAACACTCCCTGTGTTCTCATTCTGCTCGATCTCTCCTCTGCCTTTGACACTGTCAACCATGCCATCCTGCTCAACCGTCTCCGTGATAACCTGGGTATCACTGGTCAGGCTCTGGCATGGCTGACCTCTTTCCTTTCCGGTCGACCCTCCCAGGTCCAAATGGGCTCCTTCCTCTCTGACATCTTTTTCTCCACCTGTGGTGTCCCCCAGGGATCCAACCTCTCTCCCTGGCTTTTCAACCAGTATCTGGCACTCCTTGCCCACCGCATCGCCGCTCTCTGCCCCTACTTCCAGTGCTATGCGGACGATACCCAGCTCATTTTCAGGCTACCCTCGGCCTCCTCCTCTCCTTCCCTCATCTCCGACTGTCTGTCTGCTATCCAGGAATGGTGTGCCGCCAATGACCTCTGCCTTAACGCCAGTAAGACCGAGATTCTACTCATCGGCACACCCACTCCCTCCTTCCCTGCAGCTCTCTGGCCGGCCTCCCTTGGCCCCCTTCCTGCCCCTACCTGCAAGGCTAAAAACCTCGGGGTCATCTTCGACTCCACACTCTCCTTCTCTCCTCATATATCTGACGTCTCTAAGAAGTCACACTACCAGCTGCACCTCCTCAGAGGTATTCTTCCCTTCCTCTCCTTCCCCCAGAAGCTCACTGTCTCCCGAGCCCTGGTTCTCTCAAGGCTGGACTACTGTAACAGCCTCTATCTTAATCTGCCTGCCTCCACTCTCCGCCCTCTGCAACTTATCCAGAACAGAACTGCGAGACTTGTCCTTGGCCTCAAGCCCAGGGACCGTATCTCTCCAGGACTGAAATCTCTTCACTGGCTCCCAGTGGCTGCGAGGATTAAGTTCAAAACCCTCTGCATTGTCCACAAGGCCTTCTGGGGCCTGGGGCCTAAATACCTTCAACTCTCTCTTCCTAAATATCTTCCTTCACGAGCCCTTCGCTCATCCGTCTCCAACTCCCTCATGGTCAGCCGCTTCTTGAAGCAACGAGCTGGGGGTAGATCTCTCTCCGCAGCAGGGGCCTCCCTCTGGAACAGCCTTCCTGCCTCCCTGAAACTTGAGGAGAACCATCTCCGGTTCCGGAAGCACCTCAAAACCTTCCTCTTCGCTTCTGCCTTCTCTCTCCCTCTCCCCTGCTAAACCTGCTTAACTCCCCACTGAATTTCTGCACTAAACCTGCATCTGGGCCACTCTCAGCGACCTCGGTCAGGGCCCAGCCACTCTCCACTTGCACTGCCTCCCTGGCTCCCCCTGCACTGTGGGACTGTCACTGTATCCCTACAGCCCCCCCTCCCAGCACTTGCTCTGCACTTACCTCGCACTTGCCACCAGCTGGCCCTTTTATTTATTATTTATTATTTATTATTTTTTTACGCTACTTACCTTGTACTGCACTTTCCCCCCCCCACCTCCCCCCCCCAGCACTTTCTCCTTTTCCCCTTACCTCTGCACTTGCGCGATCTGAATGACACCTGGCCTAGTAGGATCGTTTGTCTGTCTTCCCCTTGTTTCCCTCCCTCCCTGCCTCGTCGCGCCTTGAAACACTTGTGTATAGGCGCGTTACAAATACCATATCATATCATATCATATCATATGAGGATGGAATGGTTGACATTGTCAAAAGCAGAGGAAAGATCAAGGAGGATCAGAACAGACGAGCGTTAGAGTCCAGATTAGAGAGTATGTCTTCTCGGATATTCAGAAGAGCGGTTTCAGTGCCTCTGGCTGCCCTGAAACCGGACTGATAGTCATGGAGGCAGTCAGCCATCTACGTGTGGAGGGTCAATTGGGGGATGGCCAGCTGCTCCATGAGTTTGCCCAAGAAAGAGGTGATAGAGATAGGTTGATAGCCAGGCATGAGGGGTCAGCAGACAGCCTTTTTAGGAGAGGGTTCTCAAGAGAGTACTTGAGGGATTGAGGGAAAGAACCTGTGGCAAAAGAGTGGTTGCAGAGGTCAGCCAAGGCAGGGGCAAGAGTGTCGATGTTGTCCTTGATGGTTCTGGAGGAGCAGGGTAGCACCTGTTTAGAGGAGACTTTCACAGAGCGGACAATTCTGGAGCTCTCATCTGATGCAATGGGAGAGAGGAGGAGAGTATGGGGGAGAGGTGGGCCAAAAGAGGAGAGAGAAGGAGGGAGGTGGGGGAGAGTAGATGACAGAGAGGGCAGGAAGTCAAGAGTTTTGGATGAAAGGTGCAAGGGTGTGCAGAGCATTAGGCCTGGGATGGAGGAGGAGAAGAGGACAGAGGTAGGATTGGCGAGTTCCTTGCAGACTTTAAAGAGTTCAGCCGTGTTATTTGTGGCTCCAAAGATGTGAGATAGGACATGAGCTCTTTTCTTGGAGCAGATGGAAAGACGGTATTGCCTTTGGAGTAGACGGAATGCCATTTTGTCAGGGGATGAGCTAGATGTCTGCCACTTCCGCTCTGCCGCTTTGCACTTTAATTTCAAAGCAGCTAAATCAGAGTCATAACAAGAGTTGCATGTGAAGGCAGGCGTCATGCGGATCCTCATGACAGTTGCAAGGATGTCCAGGGTGTTGGTGATAGAGAGATGGAGGTTAGTTAGGACAGAGTCTGAAGGAGAGTCCAAAGAAGGGAGCAGGGGAGGGATGAAGGAGGAAGCAAATACAGCGACTGACACACGCTTCATCGGTCGAATGACAGAGAAGAAGACTGGCAGTGCGGGTGGAGGAGACTGGGTTAGGCGAGGTCAAGGAAAGAGGAAGAGAGAGTGATCGGACCAGGAGAGACGGGTAGTGAGGCGTTGGAAATAGGGATGTCTGTTGAGATGAGAACATCCAAGATGTGTCCTGCAGAGTGTGTTGGGCCAGAGGGGAGGATAGTGAGAGAGAGAGTGTTGCAGAGGTCACAGAAGAGAACGGTGGCCACATCAGGGGAGTCGAGATGGGTGTTGAAGTACCCAAGGAAGATACGTTTGGGGGAGGAGGCAAGAAGAGAGGAGGAGAGGTTGGCCCATTCAGAGAGGAAGAGGGAGGAAGGACCATCTGTAGATGGAAGTGAGAGTTACAGAGGAAGAAGGGGAGATAGACAGCCTTCAGACAAGGCTTTCAAAGAAAGAGTACGATTGAGTGGGGATGATGGAGGCAGGAACCCACTCAGGGAAGATCAGAGCCACTCCACTACCAGATTGGGAGGGTCTGGTGTTGGACACGATCTTGTAGCCCTCAGGAAGAAGAGTGTTGAAAGCAGTTACAGAGCTGGTCTTGAACTATGTCTCAGTGAGGGCGAGGACGTCAAGGTCTTCAAGGAGGTGACAGATGTCAGAGGAGCATTTAACAGCAGAGCGAGAATTTGCCGGTAGCTTAGTGTCCCTCTTCAAAAGATTTGCGAGCAGGGGTACAGAGGTGCAGTGCTCCCCCTGGGGGGGAAGGTATGGATGGGGATCAGGGAAGGAGGGGTGGAAGAAGAGGGTGGGAAGTTGGAGAGGGAAGGAAGACACCTGTCCAAAAGGAGATGGTTGGGCAGAAAGCCCTGGGCCATGATAGTGCCATTGTGATAGACATTAATGGTGCATTTGGAAGATGTGAAGTGAGCCACAAGCACTTCCCATTTAGTGCCACCAGTAAAGGCTGAAGAGGAGACAGGGGAGAGGACAGGGACCATATAGAGGGTCCATAGGTTAGTTGAAGGAACAGCAAAGAGTATGTCAGTGATAGTGTGTCTGGAGGAAGCATTGATGTAGGTTTCTGCGATGGGCAGACCAGGGTTGGATCTTAGGTGTGCCTTTTTTAGTTTCTTCCTTCCAGACTTTGTGAGAGAGGGAGGTTAGGAGATGGAGAAACAATTAGAAAAGATAGGGGAGATGGATAGCAAAATGGGGGCAGGGAACAAAGATGGGGAGGGTGGTCAGAGGCTAGAGGGTCAGAGGCACTATGCAACAATAGAATCAAACAAGGCAGCAAGCAGACAGAAAACAATGGGTGCGCCGGAGGTGGCCAGATTTACAGTTCACTGACAAGTTTGGAAATGTATCTAAATTCGAATTTTGCAGAAACACTCTAAAGCATACAAAACGAAAATGCTGCACAGATGGAAAGTAAACCTAATTCCGAATTTTGCAGAAAGCACTGTAAAGCATACAAAACAAAATGGGTGCACAGATGGAAAGTAAACCTAATTTAGAATTTTGCAGAAAGCATTCTAAAGCATACAAATCGAAAATGTACAAAAATGTAATTAAAATGGTTTATAGAAAAAAGAAATCAGCTGCAAAGTAGTTTTAGTGCGCGTGCACAGCCGTTGCCTGTCAAGTCTACGGGTGAGTGAACAAGGCATTAGAAGAGAGGGCCTAGCAATGCGGTGTGCGCATGTTTCCCTGACAACAATCACCTAAAGTGACCAAAATAATCAGACGTCCACGCTCCATTGAGGTTGCCCAGTAACCATAGTAAACAAAGTCGTGCATTGCACCTGTACTGTCCAAAGGAACAGTTGTCAAGGAAAAGTGATGAAAGGCTACAATGTGTGAACATTAGAGGAATGGGGTGAACTTTGACAATATAAGTTTACAACGTGTTTTAAAAGTACAAAGTGAACAATCCAAATAGTACAGAATAAGTAGACTTTACTTTGCCAGAGAAATAACGCACCATGCAAGGCATTCCTCCCCCGAGGTTCTTTTTTGCCCATACAAAGTGAACCCCAAATATCCTGGAAAAGGTGGAAAGAAAGGGTTTGAACATTACGTGCAAGTAGTTCAAGGTGCCAACTATGCCACATAGCAGAAAAGATCTCTTTTAATTCTCTGTTTAGGCAACTATGGACAACTATCGACAATATAGCAATTTGAAAATCTACCTCCACACAACCAAGAGGAAGCACAAGGATTACATGAATAGTGTATTAAAATGTTGGACAAGCATTTTTTTAAAATGTGTTTACGGTTCATACACAAACTTTTACAAACATATAATATCTAAACAATACCACTTTACTTTAAATTCATCTAAAGAATTTTCTTTTATTTTTATTTTTTAAATCTTAAAATCCTAAAACATATATTCAATCACAGATTAATCTCCAAATGCGTTTGTGCAAGATTGCTAAAGTGCAAAACCTACAAAGAGCAATAAACAAATGCCCAATTGAGGATACATGTTAGGTCATCTTGGTAAAGTTCCAGTCCAAATGTGCAAATATGGCATTGTGCAAAACGTACATTAAACATTTGACATTGCACCCAATCAGATAAATGAAATATACATTTGAAAAAAGGGTGAATTTTGTAGATAAGAGATTATTGGAGTTACATCATTAAAAAACACAATAGCGTTGAGAAATAAAACCGATCTGTAAACATATCTGCGAGGTGAATCCTAAACACCATAATATTGCCTGAAAGAATGTTGTTTTTATCCAGCAATGTTAAAGTTAAAATCACTACACATTCCCAAATGGGGACAATTGATCATCAATTACATACAAAAGACGAGTGAGTGATAAAACCAATAAAATATTCTCCCCCCACATACAACGTATCCATGAAGAGTCCCTTGAGTAACTAGTTACTCCAATATTGAGTTTGCCAAAGGCTGCTATTCTAGCAGTTTCAAAGTGCAAGCAAGAGGTGACAAGATGTTTTAGAGTTTCGGGAGCATTGCTACAGAAGCAGAAGCGGCACATATCAACAGTGTTAATGACATTTTTGGAGTGCCAATGTTGATTTCGATCATTCGTATGAAATTGATTCAATTTAAATCTTATATACAAAGATCGAGCTGGATTGCAGGGAAAGAAGAGTCAATACAATGAACACGATTTTGTCTTTTTCACAAAGCGTGCATATTCCTTATATGAACTGTATCCGCTGATTGTCTCAATCGTGCATGCCCAATCATACTCAAACAGTGTTTTTTCTTAACATGTGCTGGACGCGAAGAGAGGTCTTGAGTATTTACCTCTACATTGTTCTAAAGTGCTTCATTTTCGCATTAAACCGTACGAGTGATGCAGGATGGGCATTAGTAAGCATCGCATCTGGGACAGATCTACATACATTGAATTGCAGGGAGGAGTACTCATTTTCAAATAGTTGGTCATCATTCTCCATTGATATTTAGCTGAAAGAGAATTTAGCCCCAATTAATGTCTTAAAATAGAATTTGGTAGTGCATTTGAAAGTCCTAGAGTTTTTTTCCCTATACTACTCTGTAATTGATCTAAGAGCTTATATATTTCTAACAAACACATGTCAAGGCGATATAATAAAATTGCTTCAACCTTCAGGGTATAGAACTCAATGAACGGCATAAATGAGAATTTGCAGTATTTACTATATATGATTTTCATCTGCTTTAGATTTAGATTCAAAGAAGTCCTCCACATAAGTATTGAAGACGTGTCACATAAATTGTAACCTAGGTATCGTGTTGCTAATGTACGTTCAATTTGAATTCCTCCTATAGACCATTTAAAGGAGCAAATCTGCTTCCTATTTGCAAAAATTACGATAGTAGATTTGCTTGCATTGAACTGTAAATTGTATTTTTGCGCATAGGTCGAGAATAGTTGGAGTTTGTTTTGTAATCCAAAGGGTGTTTTATCGAAAAAAAGCAAATCATCGGCAAAGGCCATCCAGTGAAGATGGAGTTTGCCTAATCTGACTGCAAAGATGTTGTCATGTTTCCATATCTGATTCAGGTCGCACAAGTAAAGATTGAAGAGAATAGATGACATATTGCAATCTTGTTTCACCCCAGTAAAAGTAGGAATGGCACCAGGGAGCGGGCCTTCCTGATTGATCTGCACCTTATAATTTGTGTTACAATGAAGCATAGCAATTATAAGAATTATGTGTGAAGGGATACCAAGTGCTGTCATTTAATTCCACAGATGATTGTGTATAACTCTGTCAAAGGCTGAGGTCATATCTAACGTAGCCATGTAAACCGGGCCGCCATCTGTATGCTTGGATGTTTTAAGAATGTGCTTGAGAATGGTAGCATTCAATGCAGTTCCCATGTGTTTCCGAAAACCAGCTTGAAATCGAGAAAGAATGTCATGATCTTTTATAAACCTTCAAGTTCGTTAAAGATCAGGATCAAAAACACCTTCGATGAAGCATCCATAAGCGCAATAGGTGTAAAATTAGAGGACTCTGAAGGAGTTCCTTTTTTATAAATGGGTATGATAATGGAGGTTAAGCAAGACTCAGGGATTATTTTGGTGGAAGATGAAATCAAACTTCAATTTAAGAATAGAAGCCCAAATGTGAGGGTCATCTTTAAGCACACAATATGGTATGCCATCAGGGCCTGCAGCTTTTGAGTAATTAAGTTTTCAGATAGCCCACTGGACATCCCCCAATGACCATGTACATTGCCCCATCAGTGAAGTGTCAAGATGTTTAACTGAGACTTCCATGTGTTCCGTAGGAATTTGGTTTTTAAGTGTCATGTAATTTTCCCACACCTCAGCTGAAATAGATGAGTGAAAATTGGAAGTACCTGTTCTGACAGAGCTTCTTAAAACCGCTCATACATTTTTGGTGTTATGTTTACATAAAGTAACCCATCTTCGCCCTGTAGTCATAGAGTTGGACTTGGTAGTCCCATTTGTTTTGCAAAGTTGATTACGATCAGAATCATTGCAAGTTGAATTAAAGTCACCTCCTATTATTACTTCATAATTCTGATTACGAAGAAAAGGATCTTCTAATATTATATCCAGATTTGAGAAGAGCCTAGATTGTGATTACCTTGCTGTATTCCAATATATGCATATTATCAAGAAGCAAGCATTATCCTCGCTGTTTGTAATTAGCTCTATTACCAACAGGTCTACAATAGCCGAAATTAACCTTGTGCACACTTTCATGTTGTTATCCACTAGGATGGCTAAGCCCCCAAATGGTCTGCCTGTATGGCCAATATTTGCTGGTTGCATGTAGGTAGTGTAGCCATTCAAATAAAAATGTTGCAATTTCATAATCTCTTGCAGTAAAATGATCGATGGTTTGCTGCCAATAGGCAACGATTTAAACCAGGACACCAAGTTGTTAAAGCCACAAGAATTCCAAGATTTAAATGTAATTGCGTACTGGCTATGACTGTATTATGGGTTTTTTGCTTGCGAGATAGCTTTTCATGAAGGGTTCTACCCACAAAAGATCTTTCACTGCGTGGCAAGTAAGGAGAGCTGATCCATCAACTCATCATTAGATAGTTTCAGATTGTCACAATTGAATGTAACTCCATTGCCACCATCAATGGTTATCTCCTCAGTCTCTATATATATAAGTGAGTCTTCCTTTGTTTTAAAAATATAGGCACTAAGCCCAAGGTGGGCCAAGTTAGCTCGCAGTTCCAAGACCAATTTGGTAATAATGTATGAGTGAAATTAACAAATCATTTGATTATTATTGATTGTGGATAAGGTCACCCAATCTATGTCATCAGAATTTAAAATTCTGAGAGAGGGAATCTGTTTGAAGACGTTAAGCATATATGTACGATTGAGTCTGAACCACCCATTGCTTTTTGCGTCACTCACCCACCCAATGATGTTTGGCATTTCAGGCGTGAGCTCAATCAGGTCTAATTCAACTGGTACAACAACATTCAGTTTGTTATGTACATCAATGGTCGGAGAAGTATTGGACTCGTTGAAAGTGCTACTGACATTTTCCTTAACAGTTGGCGCAGATGTAATGAGTGAGACTTCCTCTGGCTGTGAGAGAGTTTCTTTTGCGCTTTCTGAATTAGAGAGGTTATTAGGTTGAGGTGGATTGAATAATTCAGCAGCCCAACCTTTTTTATTGGCTATAATTGGAAAAAAACTAGATAAGTGTGTTTGTTTGATATTGTTGGAGGAGGTCAAACTATGGTAGGGAACCTTGATTGAATCAATTGACTTATTGTTAATCAGGCCCTCCGCTACTCTAACTGCCACAGGACTCAATCTTTTCGAATCACTTTTTATTGTTTTGTTTGAGTTGCGATTGGGCTTTAGAGGAGACTCAACTTCTTTTAATTGTAGGAGCGATTTACCCTCATTATTTAGTTGGCTTAGGTCCAATATCCTCGTTAGAGATGTTGCTAAGATTTTTTAAGTTTGAGTTGTGGGCGTTAATTTTGTTTACTGTTTGATTCTTGTTTTTTTACCAAGGAATCTCGTTTGTCTTTTCTGTTGAGTCTTCTTTTCCGCGCTCTAAGCTCTAAACTCTAAACGCTTAGCTCTTCATGAAAGATACTGAATGGGTGAACTACAAGCCTCTGTTTCCAATGAAAATCCAGGAGTTTCATGTGCAACTACACTAGCATTGTTGGTTTGTTCAATTAAGTCAGTCAGTGGGGTTGGGTTGTTGGGGCATCATAATAAGATGCAATGTCCATGCCATTCATCTGAGTGGGCATGTGAGAGTTCCTGTAATTGGTAGAAGAGACTTCCTGTACATTTTTTAATTGGATCTCAATTTCAGTAATTCTTTCTATGTTAATTTTGACAGCTTGCGATAGGTCTTTATTAGAGTCTTCATAAGGACTGTCACGACTTGATGTGGAGTTACCCACTGCATCAGCATAAGCCTTAATTTTAGAATCATGTAGGTTGAGGTCACCAGCTGTTTGTGTGGAACTGGTACAGACACCTACCATGGCGGTTTGTGTCGAGTTTGACATTGTGGTGATTAGGGGAAATGGTTGGAGAGCTGGCTATATGTAAATGTGTAGTCCTATTGCTCAGCTTTCCACATGACAGGAGCTGTTCCATTAAAAAAGGAATTTAAATTAGTTTTATTGAACAGGCGCACTTCCTCAATATTACTTGGTAAAGTGAACGTAGGTGAAAATCTACCAAGCGATAATCTAATGCGTTTGCCCAATTCAGCGATCAAGGCTGGAGCCAGCATAGATACATCTGATATAGAGCTGTTAAAGCATTCAGCCAGAATTAATGGCAGAGAGGTGTTGGACGGGGTGACTACACAGTTTAGAGGAGGAGATGAGTCCATATAATCTACCTCATGTAAAGCAAATGTGGTGGATTCACTTTGAAAGTGGGGAGCGGGATCCTCCTGTGCGCGTACATTCGTGGATCCAGCATCTTGACAAATCGAGCAGGCAGCGGAGCCACCATATTGAACATCATGCAATCCCTTATCTTCAGTGCACAAAGCAGTTAGAACTTCCTGCTGAGGTACATGTCCTTCTACATATTCTCTGGGCTCAGCTGATTGAGACATGGTATCAGTATTGACCAAGCTATTTCTTGGGGACTCCTTGATGCCTCTACCGCTTCTTAGTTCCCCAACCATCCTCTAAGAGTGTGAACAAACAGTACGTTTTAAGACTCAAAGCAACCTGACTGAGCTCCGGTGTTATAATACTACATATACTGGTGCTTATATTGTCCCCAAAGTTGCCAGTTTGACAGCACTCAGTGTCAGCAAGACCTTCAGGGGTGATTGATAACCACGAGTTAAAGATTTAACAATAGAAATGCGTGGAATGGTCGAGTAGCCCCAAGTATCATCAAGCTGTAAATACAAGAGACATCTCGTAACCTAATCAAAACAAGCTGGGAGCAAAAGGGCGAAACACAAACTCAGCTGCTAACTGTGTGCCCCACTCATACACGCACGCAGCATACACACTGTTACCGAATGTTGACAGGCAGTATGAAGTAGCAGCACGCTGTATACACAGCGCACCTCTCGCAACCTAATCAAAGTGAGATGAGAGCAAAAGGGCTCGGCAACAAACTAAGCTGCTGACAGTGTGCCCCATTCGAACGCGCACGCAGCATACACACCGTTACCGAATGTTGACAGGCAGTATGAGGTAGCAGCATGCAGTATACACAGCGCACCTCTCGCGACCTTATCAAAGCGAGATAAGAGCAAAAGGGCTCAGCACAAGCTTAACTGCTAACAGTGTGCTCCAAACAGTTACAGATGAATGACAAACAGTGTAAAGTCACAGATTATAGGGCCCACTGAGAGACCACAAGACTGCAATTAGCACCCTAGAACAACACTCTTGCCTCAACAAGTGCCTTACCACAGGGCCATATGGTCAGAAATGGAAAGAACCCATCATTTTTTTCACAAAGCCAGTAAGAGCGGCAGCTTACACGCACCCAGCCACCACGGCCAAACAGGCAAAACAGGCACTTCTCAGTGCGCACGCGCTGCTACGCGTGCACATGCCTATTTATGGTGGTGGTGGGCTGCGGGGCGTGGCTAGAGGCCGCTAGACTAAATAAACAAAGTATATTTATATTAGACAATGGCTAAGTGCTATTTGCAAAAGATCATATACTTCATGAGTCCCATGTATCATAAAAACACACTGTGGAAGTAGAATTGAAAGTAATTTTGCACACAACGAGCTGGCATTAACAGGAGGTTGCAGAAACAGCACGGCAGGCAAAACAGGCACTTTTTTCTTTTTGGGGGGATTTGTAAAGCGCACTAGCAGCTAAGGACATTGAGTCGTTGAGTTCTGGGCACTTCTGGACAAGCATTATTTTTAAAAAGTGAGCATAGTACTTGAACACTATCATTTTGGAAAGAAGGTACAAGAAGAGGGGAGAAAGTAGAGCAATATATAACCGTGCTCCGTGGTCCGGTCCTTTTGTGTGAATTTGGAACGACTTTAGAGGAGTGTTTTAGAGAGCAATCTGTGCTAACATGCAAGGACACTAAAGTCAGGGAATCTTTGTGCATTAAAGGAAATTCCACATTGGAAGAAGTTCTATGTGTAGCAAAAGAAGTTGAACCCAAGAACAAATGTGTCAAAGAACTGGAGAACAAATGTGTATCAGACAAGACAGAAAATGGGCCCACACCACTGGCCAATGTCATGGTAAGGCAAAAAGACAGATAGGAGGAAACCATTATCAAAAAACATTATGATGAATAAAGGGGAATGTCTGAACAGAACTGAGAGAAAGAAGTGCTATTGTGATAGTCCTTCCACATTGGGAGGAGTGACACATGCTGGAAGTGCAGTAGGAGAGGGCATTTTGCCAATTGCTATAGGAATGTAATGGATTCCACAGACTGTGTAGATGAACTCTGAAATAAATCAGATAAATCCACATTTGCTGTAGAAGAAGATGGATTGGGTTTGAACAATATATATCAACAACACAAATCAAAAATTGAGAATGATGATGCTGATAATGAAAAACCAATGGCTCCAATTACTGTAAAAGACGTGGACATAAATATGTTGCTGGAATCTTGTACTAAATACATCTTACTGCCACAAAGGTTGTTTAAAATCATGTTTGGGGATAAAGTTAAGTTGAAGGGTATTGATTTTAAACCCGTAGCATGAGGTGGTGTAAGGAATGAATTAATAGTGTGGTTTTGAGCAGAACTCAAATTCAAAGACTGTGCTGCTGAAGGAAAGATGTATGTGCCGCTCAAAGGAAGTGATCCCTTATGGAGTTGGTTTCATCAAAGAAGATTGAAGAGTAATCTAGATCCAAATGCAGAGGAATCTGTGTTTGCCTGTGAAGATTCAAGTACACAAGGGATTCAGGATAGCAAACTCAAAGTAGAACATGAGATGTTTTTGGAGAAACGTTAGATTGCTTAAGAGGATTTAAGCACCAGATTAGAAGCAGAGCAGGAACAAAACCATTAGTACAAAAAATAAGGAATATTCTGAAGGAAGAAGTCTAAAGTGAGCTGGTGATGGAAATACATGGGGTAATAGAGAGAGTAGAGTCTGCAGAATGTGTTTCGCCATTAGTAATCGTTTGAAAAGCAAACAGAAAATAGAAACTTTGCATTGATTTAATGGCATTAAACAAAATATAGTTCCTGACAAACACCAACTTTCTTTTTTTTCTCCAAAACTTTTACTTAACATACTGTGGAAGACAGCAAATGAATGAATATGAATAGCAAGTACAGTTTAAGGATTTCTGATGAAAAAGTCTTCTACGATACAGGTATGACACATAGGAAAGATAAACCCCAACAACCACCGCCCACCACCCCATAAACTGTGGCAACCCACTCGCAATCCCAAAATCAAATAACATTACAACAGCACAAAGTGCCACATCAGAGGAGGCTTAGCAACCACCACAAAATAGCTCTCCTGAAAACCAATAAACAGCTTCAAAACAGTGATATATTTACTATACCGCCCTTCACACAGCACCGTAATTTTCTCAGCAACCAGGGTGTCCCCTATTTTTATTCACCAGCCGGTCCATCCTCAGACCTCCAATTTCACGCAATAGTCAGTTGCGCAGCAAGGAGAAGATACCCAATCAGTGTGGCCATGGGACCCGTCAGAGGGAATGACCCAGCACTTGTGTCACCCAGCACTACCACCCATGTGTCCATCAGAAGTGACAACCCTGTGATATCCTTAATTTTAAGGAGCACCTCCTTCCAGAATAGGCTCACCTACCCACACCAAATGAAAGAGAGAGCCTACAGCATCACAAGTAGTCCGTCGACATATGGTGCAACCTCTTCATGGTGAGGTAGCATCTGTAACAGAATTTATAGGAATATTCCCTATTCGCTAGGTGAAACACCTACAAGATTTTATCATCCGACTACAGATTTTCAACCATGCCTCATCTTCTATGGGCACTCGCAGGCCGGGCTCCCATTTGACCATGTATGGTAAGCGCACAACAGGGACCCCCATGTCCAGCAAGTTATACGAGACCCAGCCCTGCAACAACCCCCCCCTTGTAACGTCAGCTTGAGAGCATTCAATGGCCTGTTGACTCCCTCCTTTGGGAGTGGATGAGAGACCCAATGCTGCCATTGAGTGTACCGAAATCGCTCAGTTTCGGGTAGCGTAAAAGCAAACTTGCACTCATTAAAAGTCATTGAACAGTTATCCTTGTACAGCTAATGCAGGTTCATCAAAGCACCCGCTACCCACTTCCCAAAACTCACCCAGTCGCGTCCAGGCTGGAAACGGGTTGTCAGGTGTCAGAGGGCCCCATCCCCAAAGTGACACCCCATCTATGGAGAGCCCTCCCCATATTCTAAAGTGTGCACTTAGTTGTGGCTAACAGCGAGAATCCCCACTCCTGCGCCAGATATCTCTTTTCCACATAAGGCAGGTGGGTAAGGTTGACCGCTGATTGGGCCTGTTCAATTATTTTCCACTTCAACTGCAAACTAGTGTCCCCCGAAGTGACCATGTGAGAGATCTGCACAGCTAGATTATAGCAAAAGACATCAGGGACCTCCAGGCCACCTACCCCGATTGGTCTCAACAGCACCTTTTTAGAGATCCTAGCTCGCCATTCCCCCATATCAATTAGAAAATCTTCCCCTGAAGTGTGTGGAGATCCGAATCAGGGATCCACCACAGCAGCGCTGTGCAGAGGTAAAGCAGATGCGGGATCTCCTGCTGCCCCCACCTAGTTAAGTCTTCAGAGAGCTCTTGGAAAAGTAGCAGGGAGTTAGACCGAAGGACTTATGAGTTGTTGCTATGAATGCCCAAATAGGGGATAGATTCCCAAGTCCATTGTATCGGGGCAAGAGCGCCAATCTTGCTCCTATCTTGAAGTCTCAGGAGATGTCCAGCCCATGCGATTTGCCATAATTTACCTTAAATCCAGAGACACGGCCAAATCCATCTAACTCTCGCAACACCTCAGGTAAAGAAGAGCGAGAGTTACTCAGGGAGAGCAACACATCATCTGTGTAAAGGGAAACCTTATAATCCACCCACCAACACGGATCTCATCTATAGCCATATTAGCCCTGATTCGTCTGGCAAGCGGCTCCATACTGAAGGCAAAAATCAGCAGTGCCCCACTGACTCGGAAGGAAGTAGATTGGTTCTGGTAGATTGCCATCAACCAGCTTGGTTCTGGTAGATTGCCATCAACCAGCTGACAAACCCCAGACCAAACCCAAACCGCTCCAGGACCCCACGGAGATGCCCCTAGTCCACTCTGTCGAAAGGCTTGTGGGCATCTAATGCAATAATCCCGAAGTCTAACCTGAACGCCGCCCCATTTCGGATAGGGTCAGAACCCACAGCACATTATTGTGGGTGCTGCATCCCACAATAAATCCTGTCTGATCACTGTCTATTAGCCTGGGGAGAACCTCCATCCTACGGCGGGCCCGGATTTTAGAAAAAAGCTTTAAGTCTATGTTAGTGAGTTTAAAGGGCAATAGGAGTCACAAAGTACGGGATTCTTACCTAGATTGGGAATCAAGACAGTTGTTGAGACCATAAAAGAATTAAAGAGATCCACAATGCGCAAATCCTCTTGTTCTTATTCTTTAAGGTCTTAATAACCCACTCCACTACCCCTGGTAAAATCGGCACCTCTAGAGATTGCCAAACCTCACCTGACAGACTAGGCAGATTTGCACCCTGCAAATAGTGATGTCTAAGCTTCCATTGGGTAAGGCTCCCCCGAAATACCATCCTGAAATGGACCTAAAGAATCCCCAACTTATGGGCCTCGCCCGCTGCACCACACCCTCACTATCGTGTAAGGCTAACACTGTGTTCAGGTTTTGGAATTTACACAGCTTGGCTACCAGGAGGCGGTTGGCTCTATTTTCATTAGCATAATGATACTGCCTGGTCTTACATTGCCTGAGCCATCCTCTCAGCAAGGTGCGCCTCCAGCTTTTTACATGTCATTCTAAGCATGTGCAGTGCTTTACGGGATCGCAGCATTTGTGCTCCTGTTCTGCCCGACTGACCTCACCTTCCAACCGCAGTCTAACCAATTGACGTTCTCTGGTATAAGCCACGGACTTGCTGATAAGCTCACCCCTAACAACAGCTTTCATGTTGTCCCACACAATTTCCTGTGGAGGAACCAAGTTATTATTTTCCTGAAAATAGTTGGAGATAACCTCACCCTCAGGATAACCTCCATGGGCGTCTGGGTCTCTCGGGCCTACCAACAATTACCAAGGACAACGACACTGGGGCATGGTCATACAGGGTTGGCGTGCCTATAGCCACCCCTCGGACACTAGGTATAAGTATGAGGCCTAATCTAGAGAAGCCCCCGTGAATGTGTGAGTGAAAAGAGAAGTCCTTTTCCTTCCCGTAGGCCAATCTACAAGCACCAACCAGCCCCAGTTCTCAGAGAAACAGCCCAAATGGGTTAGCCTGCTTAAAATCTAGTTTGGTAGGAGGCAAAGTCTTGTCCACCAGGGGGTTGGGTACCAGGGAGAAATCATCCACGATAATGAGCTGTCCCTCAGCGAAAGGGAGTACCTCAAGGAGAACATTTTTCAAAAATACGTCTTGGCCAACATTAGGGGCATACAGGGAAACCAGCGTAAACATACAATCCCACAAGCACTTAACATAGACTTCGTGTCCTCCAGGTACCGAAGTACCTTAACCTTTGTGATTGGATTTGCTCACCCACCTGGATAGCCACACCCTGCTTCTTTTCCCCACAGAGGCAAACAATTGTGGTGTGTGCCCTTTGGCCTTCATTTGTTTCTCATCCTGCGCAAGCAGGTGGGTCTCTTGTAAAAACACCATGGAGAAAGACATGCTCCTTAGTTTGCTCAACACAGATTTCCTTTTCATTGGAGAAGTCAATCCCAGTACGCTCCATTTGCACATCAATACAAAGTCCTCGCTCTCCCCCCTCGGCTGCTACATTAGCCAACATTTACCCACAAATCAGGCTGCCATCCCCCTAACTAACCTCACACCAGATCCACAGGTCAAATGCCCATACCACAGCAAATATTTATTTTAAAATAAAACGCTCCCATGTCCCCACCAACCCAACCACAAACCATGCTCAAACGTGAGCAAATTCCAGGCACCTGGAAAACCCTCAGGGACCCCGACTTGGAAGGTGGAAAAGACCGCCACCCCAGGGGACCCTCCTCTCTCAGCTCACCCACAGTAGCTAAGAACCATTCCCCAGGACCACAACATCCTAGGCCCCAAGATCAACCCAGCAGGCTTAGCTCCGGAAGAGACTCCACCACAGCCCAGAAGACACCACAAAGAACCCCATACTATTCAAACCTTTCTGACTGGCCCCTTTACCCTCCTCCATCTGTCCACTTTCTGCCATTTTTGCAAGGGCACCGGCCCAAGACCCAGGCTCAGCTCCCTCCCACCCGACCCATCCAAACTCAGCAGACTCTCTGTGTCCTTTAGCATTCGGACCACCCAGCAGTGAGAGAAGTGGAGCGCAGTAGGAAAACACCATCTGTAAGGCACTTGCTTGGTGCATGGCCACTCTGTTAGCGGCTGCAGTGCCTTCCAATCGCCAAAGTCGTCGATGCCAGATCCTGGTATAAAGAGAGTGACATGTGGGAGGCATGTCCGGCTGTCGGAGCATGAACACGTAGTTCTCCGGAGTTCCCAGGCTGACCGACGGAATCCTGGTGAAATCCTGCTGTTAGGAAAAAAAGGACTGCAATCACGGTCGAGCCCCAACCTGGTGACCTCAGAGAGCACGCACCGGCCAGAGCTTGTGGGGCCAATTGCCTCAGATGAGCCCCCAGGGAGTCGAGGGACGGATCCCGCAGAGCGGGGGACCCAAAAATAATGTTGCTGCCAGAGTTTGCCAGTACTGAGCGACCCACTGCCTGGTGCTCGCGGAGCGGGGGAAAAAGTGCTTGCCAGCCGACGAAGGAGGAAAGCGCTCCCGACGAGTGTGCAGGTGGGGAGTGCGGGTAGAACTAATTGAGGTGAATGCTGAGGCCCCTATGAGAGATACCGATCTGCCGAACTCAGTGAGGGACGCAGAGCAGCAAGCTCAGAGCTGGCAGTTATGGGGAAAGACTGCCTGCTGGCGGGGGTGTCCTGGAGTGGAGACACATTTAACAGCTTAGGTGTCAGGAGTGCTGGTCCACCCCCCAGTTACAGCAGAGGCGCTGGCAAGAGGAAGGGGGCCTACGGAAGCAATAAGGTATGGAGACAAGCTGGGAGGAGTGAGCGAGGGGGACATTATGAGTGGCGCCCTGGTTGGAACTGTGGGGAAGAGCAGGAGAACTGCGGCCGCGTGGGCTGCTTGAACTCGTGGGTGCAGTTGGAAACTTGGACTGTGGAGGAGGATACACCTTGGGTCTGCAGTAAGGTGAGGCTGTGCAGTGGAGTGAGGTCTCCTCCACCCCCGGTGAAGGAAAATGGGGTTGGAATGGGTTGGAAGGAGCAACAGACTCGGTGAAGCCGCTACAACGAATGCAAGCCGCCAAAAGGGTGTGTGAGGGGGATACAGGAAAGAACCAGTGCCAATGGAGAATGGAAGTGAAGGCCCCCCAGGTAGTTGAGAGGCTGCCACGATGGTGAAGGGCCAGCAATAAATAGACAACTTTACTGACCCCAAACACCAACAATGCAATAACAGGAGGGTCAGATCCGGTGCCTGAAGGGGCAGCTGCTGCAGGGACTAGAGGAGTGACGTTAGAGGCCCTAATGGAGGCCATTCAAGCTCCAAAGACCTCCCTGGACAAGAGCATGAAGGAAGTAGGGGTGGATCTGTCCTTGGTGAGGGTGGACCTAAGGAAAGTGTGTGAGAGGGTCACAGAGATGGAACAAAGAGTGAGCACAATGGAAGATGACCTACAGCATCTTAAAAACCAGATGGCTGGCCTGGTGGGGGGCCACGAGAACACTCGAAACAAGAGCGGAGGATGCAGAAGGACAGTCCTGGCATTGTAACATCCGGCTGGTAGGGGTTCCTGAAAGAGAAGAGGGACCGAGTGTGGAGCTCTTTGTGGAAAATCTCATCCTGAGAACCCTGGGGGTGAAGGGCCTCTCCAAACTCTTTACAGTTGAGCGGGCGCACAGGGTGCCAGGGAGAGACCCACCACCTGGAGGACCGCCGAGAGTGATAGTGGCCAAGATCCTGAATTTTCGAGACAGGAATCTCTGAAGGTGGGCTACTATGAGATAGGTAACACCAGGCTGCGTATTTGCCCTGACTTTACACTGACTTTACACTGGAGGTGCAGAGGCAACAGAGAACCTACAATGCAGTAAGATGTCGCCTTCGAGAACTTAACATCAGATCCATGATATTTTTCCCAGCTAAACTCCAGATCATGGTGGATGGGAAATCCTGGTTCTTCGCATCCCCCCAGGAGGTGTGGGACTGGCTGGAGTCTCAGCCACACCTTCCAACTTCAAGGGAGGAAGGAGTAGAAGGAAAGCCACAACCAGGGGGCTGAACATTTACTTGATGGGAGAAGGAGAGATGGAGGCATTGGCCGGTGGTGCGAATGCTGATAATGGGGGTGTAGGAGGCAGAAAGGCAGGGAGGAGGGGGACATTTTTTTCCTACATTTCTTTTTGGGACGGGTGGAATGGGAGGAATGGAGGTATCCCCCGGTACTCCTGGTCGTTTGTCCACGGGGGAGAAAAGGAGCATGGACAGAGTGACTGAAGGCGTACGGGGAGGGCAGGGGTGAAGGTGGGGTTGGGAGACAAGGTAGGGGGGGCAGGGAGAAAAAGGGGTCGGGGGAGTTGGGGCACCAGTTGGGGAAGTTGACTTGGGGGGGAGTTAGTTTAGTACATAGTTAGGGCGGGTTCACTCTGTTGGTTGAAATACATGGCTGGGTTGACGAGGCAGAGCGGGATGATACACCAAGATCAGCGGGTGAGTGAAGGTTGAAGGGGCATGTGGAAGGATATTGATTGTTACGCCCACGATGGGAGATGATGGGTTAAAAATTGGGACCTGGAATGTTCGAGGACTAGGAAAGAAATTGAAATGCCGGTGGTTAGGGGGGATTCCTGAAACGACATGGAATACAATTGGCCCTGCTGCAAGAAACCCATATGGTGAAGAAGGATTCAGAGATTCTTAAGATGTGGTGGGTAGGGACAGTAGTGTGTACTACCTACTCAAAATACATCAGGGGGGGTTTGATCTGGGTGGCGGCGGGGGTCCCCATCCAGGTGAACAAAGTACTGACTGACGAGGTCAGGAGGACGGTGGTACTCCTTGGTACAAGGGGAGGCAGGAATCTCTGTGCAATAAATGTGTATGCTCCCAATGTAGAAGGCAGGGAATATTTCCCGTCAGTGATGCAGTTGGTGGGGGGATACCGGGAAGGACTATTTGTATTGGGAGGAGCTTTTAACTGTCTTTTGGATTCAGAATTGGATGGTATGGGGAAATCGGGCCTAACAAACCAGCAGGCCGCATCATCTCTGCAGAGGGCTGTTAGGGATCTAGATTTGGTGGAACTATGGCCTGAGACACATGGACAGGAAAGAGGTTATTCCTATTTCTGTGGGGTACATGGGTATTGCACACTCCTAGATTATATTTTTGTGGGGGCGGTACATTCTCACAGATTTGGGAAAATTGTATATTTGGGGAGGGTTCTCTCAGATAACTCGCCCTTGGTAACGCATTTGTAGAGAGTGCAGCAGAGATTGCGAACAAGTTTGTGGTGCCTGTCGGCTACAACGCTGGAGGATGTGGCATTTGGGGTGACGCTGTGGAAGGAAATAGTATGATTCTTTGGGGAGAATGATGGCTCGGTGGAAAGACAGGGAACGCTTAAGGCGACGATATGGCGGGATTTGTATATCTAAAACGACAGGAGTAAGGAGAGTATTGCAGGACAAGCTACTCAAATTAGATGGGGTGGTATCCACTCTGGAGAATGGTGCTGGAGGGGAAGCGAGGGGGGCAGACTTAGCAGTGGCTTTGGTTTCTCATCGGGAGACGCTGGAATCACTGACCGAATTACGCTGGAATAACTATCCAAATTTGATGGGAGCAAACAGAATGTACGGTTCCATGGGGAAGGGGATAAGGCAGGACGTTTATTGGCTTGGCTGATTCGTCGGGAACAGCCCTGATACACCATAACACAAATCAGGCGGGAATCCGGGGAATTAGCCGCTACCCAGGAGGGGATTAACAAGACCTTTCAGAGTTATTACCAATCCCTCTATACGAGTGAGGGCATGTATTCGGTCGAAGATGCAGAACATTTCTTGGACTTGGTACAGCTACTGGTCCTGGCGGGATTTAAGGGACAGGTTGGAGGAACCCATTGACGTATCCGAGAAAAGCAGGGCATTGCGATCTATTAATAAGGGTAGATCCCCAGGAAGTGATGGTTTCCCAGTAGAATTTTATTGTAAATATGAGGATCTCTTGGTTCCCCTGCTTAAGATGGTTTATGATGAGGCCTTTGAGATGGGATCTCTTTTCAGAGTCCATGAGAGAGGCAGTAATAACAGTCTTATTGAAGGAGCATAAGGACCTGTTAGATTGCGCATCCTACCATCCGATTGCATTATTAAATGTTGATGCAAAGATCTTGGGTAAGGTATTGGCTATCGAGCTATCGGGGGTGGCACCACTATTGGTGCATCCGGATCAGTGAGGATTTATAGAGGGACGTAGTATCACAATGAACTTATACCACATACACCACGTGATGGATCAGGTCAAAGACTCTGATGAAGACATGATATTGGCCTCCTTCGATGCCATGAAAGCTTTCGACTCAGTGGATGCGAAGGGTTGCTTAAGGTGCTTGGAGCCTATAGACTTGGGGACAACATCTGGCACTGGTTGCGACTTCTCTATAATCAGCCAATGGCAAGGGTGAAGATGAATGACTGGGTATCACTGCAATGGACATTGGGCAGGGGGATGGGACTGTGGTGTCCAGTGTCTCCGATATTATTTTCACTAGTACTGGAGCCACTGCCACGATACCTCAGGAAAGAAATGAGGGAGGCAGGGATACTGGCGGGTGGAGAGAGACATGTAGGGCCTCATCACAAGGTCAGCGGTAACCCGCTGGTGCGACCAGCGGGTTGCTGCCGACGACGTAACTTCGTCTCTGGCACCTAGCTTCCCAGTGCCACCGGGACATTACAAGTCCCGGTGGACCGGGAAGCTAGGTGCCGGAAAATATTAGTCCCCATTCCCGTGAAGTCCCATAGGACTCCACGGGAATGGGTTCACAGAAGCACCAGTACTGTTGCTAATGGTGCCTGTGCTTCTGTGAAGACTCTGCCTACCGGGGCCAATGCACCCGGCAGGGTCAGACCCGCTTTGTGAAGTGGCCCCGGCAGGCAGACTCGTAGTGTGACGGTCCAGAAACAAAGGTGCCGGTGAGCTTACCGGCACCCTAGTTTCCGGACCACCACACTTGTAATGAGGCCCATAGTCTGCCTACACGCGGATGACTTGTTGCTATATGTGAGTAACCCGTTGGAGAACCTACCGATATTGTTGGAGGTATTGAGTAATTTCCAGAAACTGTCAGGTTTCCGTATAAACAAGGAAAAGTCCTTGCTATTCCCGTTCGGGGGCCTTCGCAGTCGGGACTTTACCATGCTCCCGGACTGGGGGATTGGATTGGAAAGATGGGATGAGGAGTCATTTCGATATCTGGGCATTCAAATCTTCCACAGTATGGATGACACTTTTGGGTCCAATTCTGCAAAAAATTACAGATATCATTGATGGGGAGGGTAGCGTTGTGTAAAATGGTCATTCTCCCAAGGCTTCTCTACTATTTTACAAATATCCCTTATGGTATTAAGAAGGTATTTTTCATACTTTAGATGTACAGGTTGGGGAATTGTTGTGAAACACTGGGAGAAGGAGGGTTTTGTTGGCAACCCTGTTGCACCCGTGCTCGGAAGGGGGCCTCTATTTACCGAACTACGAATGGTATTTCATGGCGGCGCAGCTGCAAGTGTTGATGGCATGGGCTGAAACGAATTTGGAACTGCTGCCGAGCCTGCTGGGGGATCTCACGACAGGAGTAGAACTATGTGGGGTGCGGTCAGAGGGAAGGGACTAGTAATATATTCCGAGTGGTGCGGGAGATCTGGAGGAAACGTCTGGGGAAAATAGGGATGCCAGGGCTATATTGTGTTGATTTGCCATGGAATGCGGACCGGAAGCTCTGGTCAGCGATACAGCGAATGGGGTTCTCGGGCTGATGGACAAGGGATGTCGGGCGATGGGGGGGGGGCTGTTTGAGGGGGAAAGTTGATGCCGTTTGAGGAATAGGGGGTATGGTATGGAGTCTCCAGAGGACAGTTCCTCACTAACGGAGCAGTGACAAGGCGGCTAGCTGCCATATGGACAGGTATCCCGGAGGAGCCCACCGCTAATCCACTGATGCAGGTGCTACTCACGCAGGGGGAAGGGAAGGCAAGGGTTTCTCCACTTTATCAGGGCCTGCGAGGGCTGTTTCCCCTGCGGGAGTTGACGGTTAAGACCAAGTAGTAAAGGGATATAGGGGACCAAATCTCAGGGGCGGACTGGGGGTCCATGTGGGATCAAGTCAGGAAAGTCTCAAGAAGTGATTGATTCCAACGTAAAAGGCTGCAGCGCCGTTAAACCCTTAACGCCAGATTCACACTTTAACGCCTGCTTTCTGCAGGCGTTAAAGTCCAACCCGCTAAGGGACCTTGGTGCTAATTACGGCACCGTAATTTACGGTGCCGTAATTAGCGCCTTCCCCATTCACATTGAGCCCTATGGGCCAAAAATGGGAATGGGGAAGGGGCCATGGTGAATGGGGATTTACCGCCCTGCCAACCCTGGAATGGGGCGGTAAATCCGCCATCCACCATGGCGGAATCCGGCATGGACCATGGTGCTAATAGCACCATGGTCCAACGCCAGGGTTGTAATGAGGCCTATTCAGTTTAACAACTTACATAGAGTATATGTAACCCTTGTCAAATTGCACATAATGAATAACACCCTGAGTAGTGCTTGTCCAAGGTGTGGGGTGGATCCGGCAGGGATTTGGCACATGTTGTGGGGATGCTCAATGATTGAATGTTATTGGCAGGCAATGATTTCTAAGATAAATGAGCTGCTTCATTCCAGTTGTGAATGTTGCCAGAGAATATACCTATGAGTATTAGTACCAGGGGGGAGGAGGCACAAAGTGAGAAGACGACTGGCTCAGTTCATGTTGATACTAGCAAAAAGAAGGGTGGCCATTGCCTGGAAGAAACCTCAGGGCCCGTCTGTAATGAAATGGAAGGAGGATATCCGTAGGTGGGGAATGGTAGAGGTAGACATTTTGCAATGGAACCGAGACCCGGGATTGAAGGAAGGGGTGGTGGTGGATTGGAGCCAGCTGTTGAACGAACTGAACGCCTTGGTGGACTTGAAACCTCCTTGAGTGGCAGACTTGGGGAGGTTAAAGGGAGCGGAATGGAAAGGGGAGGGAGAAGGGGGTAGAGGGAGTAATGGCAGTGTTGGTTGGAAGGGATCAGGGTCCTCATAACTGGGCAGTGCTATCAGATATGCCATCTGCTTTCCTTGGTTTATATTGAAGAAACTGATAATTGTTAACCATGTATTCTAATTTCTATGCTTATAAAATATTGAATGAACAGATGTTAAAAAAAATAACAAAGAGAGTGACATGTTGAGAAAAGAGATGCTCGACAAGGGTCTGGCTGCGGCCATTATACGTTCCTTTAATTTAAAGAAGTGGACCCAGGACAGCACGACAGCAGATCTGCCCTGGGTCAGGAAAGCACAGGTTCTGACACGATGAGCCCTGTCCAGTTGAATCTCTAAATCCTCAGGCAGGTCAAGAATCTTGCACCGCTGAAGAGATGCCTCGGATCGGAATGTTATTTCTGCGGGAGCGATCCTCCCCATCCTCCTGTTTGCCCTCCAAGGTATCACAGCGGGCCTCCAAGGCCTCAAGTCGATTGGAACCCTCACCCACCTCATAGGACTGCTCACAGAGTATGTCCTCCACCCCGACACCCTGTTATCAGCCTCCAAAACTCTTTTATCTAATGCCAGGATCTTGTGGGAGAGTTCCTCCATGCTTTTGTGGATTTCTTTGCGGATTTCGGGCTAACAGTTCTTGCAGGCCAAGCTTGGTAGATTTTGTTATGCCAGTTTTGATCCAGAATATGAAGGTAAAACCTCAGTGGTAAGGACCAAAGGACAAAGGAGTACAAGGCTTTGGCGAAGAACAAAAAGGATAGAGCAAAGGTCTACCTATCCCTGCCTATCCCAGAGATGTCCACTAGGTCACGATGATGTGCCGCCTATTTAACAGAGATAGAAAAAGAGGTAAACTATCAACTTCTAGGTGTACGAGATACATTTAGCCTTGTTTGGTCCTTAACCACACTCTTCCACTATGTGTATGAATTTGGAAGAGACATGTACAATTAAAACAGCACACCCGGGATCAAACCACAAGACATCAAATAGGGTGCTTTCTTCTTTAATAGACTACAGATTGTCTTCCTGGCCCTGGGGGGCTCGAGGTTTTTTAAAAGAGACAAAAAGGGGAAGGGTGAGAACAATCAACAAGAAGACACTGCAAACCCCACTCCCCGCCTTGCGCCCCCCCCTCCCGATTAACTATCTGCAATCCGACTCTAGCAGGGACCTAGTCCCTCTGCGAGCCACCTGACCCTAGCACTTTGCTTCCTTCCTGGTAGCGAGCAGGTGAGCCCCCCCGTGCCCATCTTGCATTTTTGCGAATTCCGTTGCGCATTTGCATTGAAAGCGAACTGGAGCCTCGCTGCGTTCCCCTGTTCCCCTTTCATGTTCTCTTCCCGCCTTACGTCCTGCCCCCTCCCCTGATTGGCTATCTGCAATCCGACTCAAGCAGGGAACTACTCCCTCTGTGAGCCACCTGACCTACCACTTTGCTTCCTGGTAGCGAGCAGGTTGGGCCACCTTGTGCCCCTCTTGCATTTTTTGCAAATTTTGGTGTACATTTGCCTTGAAAGCGCTCCGGCACCTCATGTTCCCCTGTGCCCATTCCGTGTTCTCTCCTCGCCTTGCGTCCTGCCCCCTCCCCTGATTGGCTATTTGCAATCCGACTCGAGCAGGGATCTAGTCCCTCTGCGAGTCACCTGACCCTACCACTTTGCTTTCTGGTAGCGAGCAGGTGAGCCCCCCCTATGCCCCTCTTGTATTTTTTGCTAATTTCAGTGTAAATTTGCCTTGAAAGCGCTCTGGCGCCTGGTATTCCCCTGTGCCCCTTCTGTGTTCTCTCCCCGCCTTGGTTCCTGCCCCTCCCCTGATTGACTATCTGCAATCCGATTCGAGCAGGGACCTAGTCTCTCTGCGAGCCACCTGACCATACCGATTTGCATCCTGGTAGCGAGTAGGTGAGCCCCCCTGTGCCCCTGTTGCATTTTTTGCTAATTACGGTGTAAATTTGCCTTGAAAGCGCTCTGGTGCCTCGTTGTGTTCCCCTGTGTCCCGCCCCTTCCCCTGATTGGATATCTGCAATCTGACTCAAGCAGGGACCTAGTCCCTCTGCAAGCCACCTGACCTACCACTTTGCTTCCTGGTAGTGAGTAGGTGAGCCCCCCTGTGCCCCTGTTGCATTTCTTGCTAATTTCGGTGTATATTTGCCTTGGAAGTGCTCTGGCACCTCGGTGTGTTCCCCTGTGCCCCTTCCGTGTTCTCTCCCCGCCTTGCGTCCCCCCCTCCCCTGATAGGCTATCTGCAATCCGACTGGGGCTGGGACCTAGTTCCTCTGCGAGCCACCTGACCCTAGCACTTTGCTTCCTTCCTGGTAGCGAGCAGGTGATGCCCACCTGTGCCCCTATTGCATTTTCTGCTAATTCTGGTGTAAATTTGCCTTGAAAGCACACCGGCGCTTCGTTGTGTTCCCCTGTGTCCCTTCCGTGTTCCCTCCCCGCCTTGCGTCCCGGCCCCTCCCCTGACTGGCTATCTGCAATCCGACTTGAGCAGGGACCTAGTCCCTCTGCGAGCCACCTGAATCTACCACTTTGCTTCCTGGTAGCGAGCGGGTTAGGCCCCACTGTGCCCCTCTTGCATTTTTGCTAATTTCTGTGTAAATTTGCCTTGAAAGCACACCAGCGCTTCGTTGTGTTCCCCTGTGTCCCTTCCGTGTTCTCTCCCCATCTTGCGTCCTGCCCCCTCCCCTTACTGGCTATCTGCAATCCGACTTGAGCAGGGACCTAGTCCCTCTGTGAGCCACCTGAACCCACCACTTTGCTTCCTGGTAGCGAGCAGGTTAGGCCCCCCTGTGCCCCTCTTGCATTTTTTGCAAATGTCTCTGTAAATTTGCCTTGAAAACGCTGCAGCGCCTCGTTGTGTTCCCCTGTGCCCCTTCTGTGTTCTCTACCCGCCTTGCGTCCCACCCTTCCCCTGATTGACTATCGGCAATCCGACTCGAGCAGGGACCTAGTCCCTCTGCGAGCCACCTGACCCTACCACTTTGCTTCCTGGTAGTGAGCAGGTGAGGCCCCCCTGTGCCCCTCTTGCATTTATTGCTAATTTCTATGTACATTTTCCTTGAAAGCTCTCTGGCGCCTCGTTGTGTTCCCCTGTGCCCCTTACGTGTTCTCTCCACGCCTTGCTTCCCGTCCCCTCCCCTGATTGGTCGTCTGCAATCCGACTCGAGCAGGGAACTAGTCCCTCTGTCAGCCACCTAACCCTACCACTTTCCTTCCTGGTAGCAAGCAGGTGAGGCCCCCCTGTGCCCCTCTTGCACATTTTCTGCTAATTTCGTTGTAAATTTGCCTTGAAAGTGCTCCAGCGCCTTGTTGTGTTCCCCTGTGCCCCTTCCGTTGACGGTGGTTGTGACACTTGAGAGGCATCAGCCAGGCACGGAAGGGGCAGAGGGGAACACAACGAGGCGCCAGAACGCTTTCAAGGCAAATTTACACCGAAATTAGAAAGGCAAAGGTAGTGCATAAAAATAGTCATTAAATAATTAAAAGTTAAAAGAAAACCAACGCATGCTAAAAGCCTATGGCATCACCATCATAGAACAATTTTCAACAGTATAGGCGATCGTAGTTTCAAAATTAAATCAGTCTATACTTAACCTGGTTCCATATGTGGAAAGCAGCCGCCGTAATCACGAGTGATTCAGCACCATATATGGCGCTCCAAGATTGGTCAGAAGCATAATTCTGAAATTCCCCGTAACCTTTTTTGTAGTGATTAACCATTATTCAACAGTTGGTGAGAACATGTCTCACTGTTTCAATTTCCCTTTTGCATATTCTGCAGACCCGATCCACTTGAGATCCCGGCCCAGGCCCCCGTATTTTTAAATACAGGTAGGAGTTTGAGTCCCAAATATACAATAAAGCGTACAAGGGGTTGGGGGGGAATGATACTTGGTTAGATAGTTACGTGGGCTATCTGTAAATCCACCCTGGTGTGTCTATCTCTCATATTTAGATGTCCCCGAGAACTTTGAACTTTGATACAGACTATATTCGGTCACATTCCATGTTTTTTTAACCAGGCCGGATAGGTGAAACTCATTGACATTAGTTGGGAGTTGCAAAACCCAAATGCCGAAAAAGTGATTACCAACCATATGGTCAAGGTCTGTGAACCAAGTACTTTGTGAGCGCCTTGTCTGATGTGACATGGCAAACTTCAACAACTGATTGCTTGTTTCCTCTGAGAACGTTATACTGGCCCAAAGTCTACATGCCGCCATTTTCCAATAGGCAGTTGGAGATGTTAGATAAGTTCCAATGTGATCGCCTCGACCGGCGTTGCACATGGTAGACCAAGTAGCGTGGGTAGTATTTTGCCTTCAAGAGGCGTTAGCCATTTGATGGCGTCTTCAAGATACACCTCTAAAGCATATGGAATGGCTGGGACAATGCCAATCTTGTAGGCTCGCACCATTGCTTCAATTGAACCTCCACCAGCAATGTGGAGATACGCCCTTGCTTCGGACACAGGAGGCAGCAGCAGACCAACCTCATACCCGCTGCAAAGCTTTGGCCACCAGGGGTCTGAGATTATGCTTGAAAGGTGGCGGCCACCCAAGCTGCCGCTATGCTAGATCTTCCAGAGTTCTTGGAAGGCGCAAAGTGAAGCACACCTCGCACAGGCAGACGATCAACCGTGGGTACAGGCAAACCCTGGTCTCAACACTCCCCCCACCACTTAGCCAGTACCTCAGTAGCTAGTACCTCAGTAGCTAGAGGATGATTGATGATGCATTGAGAGAGGCTGTGCATAGAACATCCTCAGCAGACGGGAATTAGCAAGCTCGGAGGTAACACTATTGACATCTTGTGATAGCATCATACCCCAAAAGGGGTCTGTCACAGGGTGCTCTGACAGGGCTACTCTGGGAGCAGTATCAGCAAGCCTTATCTTAAATCCAGCCACCATATCAACTGGCCATGGGGATTCCAATATGGTACACATCTAGGCCTGGGTCACACCAACCATTCTGGGCCCAATACTGTGGAAGATCTAGGTACTGTGAAAAGCACCAATTATGATGCAGAAGGAGCAGTGCTGCTGACTATTTTATAGTGGTAGTAGGTGACTCACCACCATACCACATCCACCTATGTCCAAGGCTGTTCAAATGAGATCCACAGCCAAGCTGGCAGCCCACACAGGGCTACAAACACCCTCCAGCAATGTCCAGCATTCTAAAGTCTTCAGGCGCCCGATACCGGGACCACAGGCTCTTCAATGACATTGCCAGTGAGTTCCCCAGGGGGTTGGAGACTGCCCCCAACTCACTGCAGACTCAGTGGGAGTCCCAGACTCACTGCTGCTTTGGCCCGAAGTTCACTCTAGGCAGGGGGTACACAATGCTGAATGCGCCACCCACAGGCACCTGTCTCTCCAAGGTCATGTGCACCGCGGACCTCTCTCCTCCGTCACCGCTACCCCCACTGTATGGTGCGCATCGAGGGGGCGACGATCCTTTGCACCGCCTGGATGTTCCAAATGCGGCTCTGACTCAGGTCACCAGTCAGAGCCACACTGTAGACGCTGCACACAACTTCATGCTCGGGCCCAGCCCAGAGCCGTCATCTTCCTGCAAGGCGAGGCGTCCATCATCCAGCCTGATCCCCGGGACACCGGCACCCAAGGAGCACCAAAGCCCATACAACGGTAACCACAGGCCCCAAGATGATCACTGGTCCATTTTTACTCCAGTTTGGAGTGCCAGGGAAGGGGTACAACTCATTTTCTGCCCTCTGGCCGCCGGAGACACTTATATAGCCATCTTCTTGATGACGTACCTAGCCATGCCTCCTCCCCCAGACACCCACTTTCTAACACTGCAGAATTACTAAGCACTTTAGGAGAAGCAAAATATGTTTCTACTTTGCATCATCAAAGAATGTGACCTCATTCATCATGCCAGAAAGTGTGTTTGAATGTGTGAGAATGCCATTTTGTTTATTTTCGGCCACAGTCGTGTTTCAATGGGTGATGTACCAGTTATTTAAATGGGAAAGTGGTATTGTTTGTTTCCAAGATGATGTTTGAATATATGGGAGTAATCCAAGTGAACATGACAGACGTCTAAGACATGCACTAGACATCATACATAGAGCTGGGATGGTACTAAGCAAAGAAAAATGTAGGCTAGGCAGGAAACAGATTGAATACCTGGGTCATTAAATCTTGGAAAGGGGTATCAGACGAAAGAAAGATTTACTATACAATATGAAGAATTCTCACAGTCTCTGAAATAGAGAACAGGTTATGTCATTATTGGGAATGGAAGACTATTATTCTAAGTGCATACCACATTTTTCCACCATTACAACCAATATGAGGATATGTATTAAGACGGGTACTACTTTTATATGGGATGATGTCTGTGAAGCAAAATACAGTAAGGTGCAAGGAAGCACCTTTCTTGAAGAATGATGCCACATATAGGAGAAATGTGAGTTTAACAGATGAACAGATGCCAGTAACGAAGGGTTGGGAGCAGTATTCACACAGACAGAAGGAAAGTATGAACATACCATAGCTTTTGCATCTAGAGTGTTGAACGCAGCTGAGAGAAATTATTCCAATACAGAAAAAGAATTGTTAGCAATTAAATGGGCTGTGGAGAAATTCAGATCATTTTTGTGGGGTACAGATTTTGTTTGAGGTCAGATCAAAAACCACAAAAGGAACCTTTAACGACAAAGGGTTTGGACAAGGAGTTGTTCCGTATAAGGAAGTGGGTCACCAGTTTGCACGGATATACTTAGGACTTTGAGTAAGTACTGGGAATCAAAAATAAGGCAGCTGAAAATAGGGTGGAGCTGTGGTGCATGACAAAGTTCTTTCAGAAATTAAAAGTGGGTTAGAAGACAAATAAAATGGATAAAGAGATATGCAAGAAGTTAAATAGTTAGGCAATATGGAGAGTATGTGGTGAATTACTTGTAACAAATGAGTTCATATTAAGAGGTAATTTAAATCATTTCCCCAGAGGGAGTTAGGAGTAGAATTATTTTTGAGGGAGCACATGAAGATCACCAAGGGATAACACAAACTAAACAATTAATTTGTCGAGATTATTGGTGGCCAAACTATGACACACGTGAATAGAGAGTAGTAAGAAATGAGAACAGTGAGAAGGCATGCTCTATCAGATGCAATCCTATGGCATTGATGACAATACCGACCCTACCATAGAAGAGAGTAGGGTTTGATATAGTAGGTCCAGTGAGAAAGTTAGGAATGCAAACAAATTGCATGGTGTTACTGAATTTTTTATCTAGATGGGCAGAAGTTAGATATGTGCAGAATATGTGCACCAAGGATGTGATAGAATTCTAGAAGCCACGTTCAGCAGAGCATGGTATGCAACTAGGTTAATAACAGGTGTTTGCTGAACGACTCTACCTTGAGTCAGAAACATTTAAAAAATTATCCTTGCCGCCAAGCGCTGGCGTGGAGTTCAGCGATGAGTTTGGCGATCAGTTCAGTCGCTCAAACTCTTATAAGGGGAAGGCCGTGCCTGGCTCTGTGTGTTTACTGAGCGCTGACTGCAACTTTACCTTGAGTCTAATGCCGCTTTAAGAAACATTTAAAAAGTGATCCTTGGCGCGGAGCGCAGGCGCGTAGTTCGGCAACGAGTTCAGTCGCTCTTCAGTCAGCCGGTTGGAGAGCCGGGGGAAGCCGGCAGATGGAAGGTCGGAATCTGAGAAGCACAATACTGAGGTGCCCTGCAACGTACCAACTTAGCCCGAGACTTCAGATAGCGGGTAAGCATAACTCACAAGCCGCCCCCGCGAACACAAGTTTGCTCTCTAATAACGATTGCATAGGAGAACTTGCTCATTCACATACCGAAGCAATCCTAGACCTTTCAGATTCTTTAGCCTCTGCGAAACAGCATGTGACTTCTCTGACTCTTCTGTCGAACTCTGGGACGGCATTCCATCTGCCGAGCACATACCCTGAGTCCTTAACAAATTTCAGTGTAATTTCACCTGAGAGTCTTTCTATGCGTGCTCTAAAGGGGACCTTGGGCTCTTTCGTGATGCTGTGTGTGACATCAGCCACACCAAAACAACTGGAAGCTGCAGCTATGCCTAAAGAGCACCCTCCACTGTCCCCACCAAGTCAGCGAGACAGAGTGGAAAGAACACAGGGCACACCAACGCTGTTTACAACGGCCACCGACAAAGCGGATGGTGGAAGTGCGAAGAAAAGAGTCCCTGGCGGACGACTTCTGCTTAAATTCATCTAGGACAAAGCTGCCAGTGCTAGTAGCTCTCGATGTCTGTCTCCAGACACAGGACCAAACTAATCTTTTGCTCCCTTCCTTCTTATTAAACCCCCTCTCCAAGAGCAAGTAATCGCTCAAGTGCACAATACAAGGCGTACACATTTTTGACACTTGCCCCTCAGAAGGCCTCCGCACCACGGATTGAATTGACGTCCCCTGGAAGCAAAGCTGCAGAGGGTTTGAGCTCCTTCTCTAATCTTTTATGTTTAAAACCCCCTTGCAGCGTGAGGCAAGATGAATTTATTTATTTATTCAAATTTGTTGAGCGCACATCAGCCCAGAAGCATCGTGGCGCTTGTTACAGAAATCTTAGTTGCAAAGGAGACCGTAGTTACAATCAATACATAAATTACATAGGAAATATATACAATAGCAAGGCAGTATATTTACATGGCTTCCTGAAATTTACTAGTTATTTAGCAAGGAACAAGGTTTTCAATTTCCTGCGAAAGATGGGAAGTGAGTTTTCCGTTCGGATGTCTGAAGGGAGAGCGTTCCATGTCTGTGCTGCAATGTAGGGAAAACCTAGACCTCCGGCTTTGGTTTTTTTGATGCGTGGGGTGCAGAGTAGGTTGGCGTATTGCGTCCTGGTGGGACGTGTGGAGGAAGGTTTGAGGATGGTGTCTGAAAGATAGGACGGGGTGGAGAAGGAGAGGCATTTGTGAGTGAGGGTGAGGATTTTGAGGGTGATCCGTTCTTTGACTGGGAGCCATTTGGCTGAGAGCCTGGCCTGGGTGATATGCTCTCTTCTTGGGATACTGAGAGCGGCCCGGAGAGCGTTGTTCTGTGTGATTTGTAGTCTATTTATGTTTTTGGCTGATGTGCCTGCTAGGAGAGCATTGCAGTAGTCCAATTTGGCTCCTATGGTTGCCCTCGCTATGAAGAGGCAGTTAGGTTTAGAGAGGTAAGGCTTAATGGCGTTTATAAGTTTGGTAGTGTGTGCAGATGCGGAAGTGATAGCGCTGATTTGTCTGGTCATGGATAGTGAGGAGTCAAGGTATACTCCCAGTGTCTTGACGGCTGTGGACACGGGAATGATGGAGTTGTCAATTGAGAAGTTGGTGTACAGTTTGTCCAATTTGTCCAGGGTGTTCTGTTGGCCTAGTATCAAGATTTCGGTCTTATCCCCATTGAGGCAGAGGCCATTAATTGCCATCCAAGCCTTGATGATGGAATAGATGGTGTGGAGTGCCTTTGCGTCTTCGTTGTATGAGCCTGAGAGGGGAAGAAGTACTTGTGTGTCGTCCGCGTAGTTCGTGTAGGTGATGCCGTGTGAGTCAAGTTTGTCAAAGAGGGGCTTGGTGAACAAGTTATAGAGTGTGGGTGCAGTGCAGGAACCTTGAGGGACCCCGCAGTGGATTGTTGTGGGTGTGGCGTTAGCGATGTCCGAGAAAACTTTCATGGCCCTACCTTCGAGGAAGGAAGTGATCCAGGCGGCTGCTTTTTTGGAGAAGTTGGCTGAGTGTGTGAGATGGGAGGTGAGAATCTTGTGATCAACCAGGTCAAACGCGGCTGAGAGATCTAGAAGAAGCAGAAGAGCCGGTTTGCCTTTGTCCATGATTTGGGTGATCTGACTCTTCAGGTCTACCAGGGCTGTTTCTGTGCCATGTCCTTTCCGGAAACCCGATTGTCTCGTCCCGAGGATGGAGTGGGTTTCCAGAAAGTGTTGGATTTGGCAGTGTGCGGCTTTGTCCAGTAATTTCAGCAAGAATGGCACGGTGGTTATGGGTCTATAGTTGTTGGGTTGTGAGGGGTCAAGAGTCGGTTTTTTTAGGAGAGGCCGGACCCAAGCCTCTTTGAGGTTGGCTGGGATGATGCCTGTTTTGAAGGACGCATTGATAAATGCCGTGAGGAGCGGCGCAAGGCAGTCTGCGCAGTCTTTGACTAGTTTAGGTGGGCAGATGTCGCCTTTGCATGGGGAGGGTTTGAGGTTTATTAGAAGATTAATAACTTCTGTTTCAGTGACATCTCTGAAGGAGAAGTCAGGTATGGTGGGCTTGAAGGAGGTGGGTGGGGTGTTGGTCGGTTTGGTTCCTGTCTGGTGTGGAAGTGCTTTGCAGTGGTCTTTGATTTTCCTTTGGAGAAGGTCAATTTTGTGAAGCATGGCAGCTTGAATGCTGGTACACCACGCTTCATCTTTGATTATTTCATCTGGAGTATTAGGGGGGGAGATGAGCTCATTAAAGATTGCGAAAATCTCTTTGGAGTGTGACTTGGCATTGGCGATGCGAGTGTTGAAGGCGTTGGCTTTGGCATTGGAGATAGCTCTCTTGTATTGGCGGGAGATTAAATTGAATATGTTTTTGGTATTGGTGCAGGGGTCAGATTGCCAGTTTTTTAGGGCTGCTCTTTTGTGGGATCGCATTGAGTGCAGTTCTTCAGTAAACCAGGAGTTGGAGTGTAGGGATTTCTTATCTTTTTTCCATTCAAGTGGCGCTATTTCATCAATGGCTTTGGTGAGGACATCTTTGTATATGTCGGCTAGGATATTGGGATCGCTCGCGAATGGGGGGGCTAACACTGGGGTATTGAGGTATGGGCGTAGGTTCTCCTCTGTGAGTTTTTTATTGCTTCTGACTTTTGCAGCGCTGGCAGGGGTCAGGGTCTTAAGGTTCTTGGTGATAGGAATAGAGAACTCTATGCAGTTGTGGTCAGTCCAGGGCAGTGAGGAGTTGGAGGTGATAGTGGAGAGGCAGTTGTGGTCTGCGATCCAGTCAAGTATGCGGCCTTTGATGTGAGTAGGACTTTCTACTTTTTGGATGAAGCCCAGGTCATTGAGTTCCTTGGTGAGAGTGGCTGCGGATTTGTCCTTGGGATCATTAAATCCGAGGTTGAGGTCACCTAGTAGGATGGTTTTGGTGGAGCTTTTGATATTGTTGCTAAGGATGTGCAGGATGTTGTCCTGGGAGTCTGTGGAATTGCCTTGGGGGCGGTATAGTAGGTGAATGTTGATGGTGCTGTTGGGAGACAGTGTGAGTTTGGTCGATAAGAGGTCAGAGTTGTTAGTCGGGGGGTGACTGATAGGTCGGAGCTGTAGGTTCTCTTTGTAGATGAGGGCTACTCCGCCTCCTATTCGATCTGGCCTATCTTGTCTGAGTATGGAGAAGCCCGGTGGTAGCGCAAGTGTAACGGCAGGGCCTGATGCTTCGTGTAACCATGTTTCGGTAATTGCTAACAGGTCAATGTTATTACTGGTTATAATGTCATGGATATCAGAGGCATGAGCTGAGAGTGATCGGACATTGAGGAGGGCACATTTGATGTGAGGTGTGTGATGTTTGCTTGTGGATGTGTGAGTGATAGTCGTGTCTGGTATGTTCTGTGAGGTAGTATTGCAGGGTGTGGCTAGGCTAATGGATGGTGGACTGTGGATGTGTGGGTATACTGTGCGGGGGCAGGGTGTGGAGGTGGTGCGAGAGCTCAGTCTATAGTTTCTGAATTCCGTGGGAAGGGCTAGTGTGCTAAGTTCTGGGGTCTGTGTGCGCGCTCTAAGTCTTTCTAGTCTGTGCAGAGTTACTACA
The DNA here is from genome assembly GCF_040938575.1 of Ambystoma mexicanum. Classification (NCBI taxonomy): domain Eukaryota; kingdom Metazoa; phylum Chordata; class Amphibia; order Caudata; family Ambystomatidae; genus Ambystoma; species Ambystoma mexicanum. The sequence goes on from NC_090923.1 coordinate 649,543,059, forward strand.
CAGGGTGCACGATCTGTCATGGTAGGTGTGATATCCTTAATAGCGAAATGCTTGAGGCAGAAGAGTGAGCTGGGTGGTGTGTGGATGAGGGGATGAATGGGAGGATATAGTTTGAGAGTGGTGAGTGTGGAGAGGAGAGTGAGCAGCGTGGTGGCGGTAGCTGTGAGCTTGCAGGACGCTAAGGGCATGATTGTGTACTTGGTAGAGGTGTGAGTGGGGGACTCAGTACAGCTACAAAAATGGTCTGTAGGCGACCATGGGCACAACACAACTTCGAAAGTGGTCTGTAGGCGACCATAGGGCACAACACAACTTTAAAAGTGGTCTGTAGGCGACCATAGGGCACAACACAACTTTAAAAGTGGTCTGTAGGCGACCATAGGGCACAATACAACTTTAAAAGTGGTCTGTACTTGGGTATGTACACTAAAGGACGCTGCCAACTCAAACCACCTCCTAAGAGCAGGTGGGCTGGTTGGGGTGAGTAATGTCAACATCCAGGGGGGGGGGGCAGGGAGAGAGGGCTTCTGGAATGGAGGCATTGCCCAAAACTTCGACCACGATGGGGAACGTATTGACAGCTCATAATCAATCAAATATAAATTACAAAGCGAAGGGTGACCTGCCGAGCAGGAAATCAACAACTGGTTACTACTTTTCAGCAAAGACAATGAAAACTAACTGTATCCAGGAAGGAGTAGAAGAAATGTCTGATGATGAAATCTTGGAAGACGCATGTGAGGGGCAACCTAGCAGCCATATGCCAACACCAGCGATCTTTAAGCCCATCAAGGAGCCTGTTGTCAGGGGCAAGGGCCCTGCACCCGTGAGTCACTGTGGTTCACACAGGCAAGACAGGAACCTGAGAAATTATCTTCAGAAAACAACATCAAAGGCACTAAATGCTGACTCAACTGACTCCTTGGGAGGGTGGACCTTGCTACCTAAACCGAAGCTCAAACGTAAGGGGACATCTGGCCTAAGCGCTAAGCCTACAACCAACAGGAACCTTCTTTTCGGCCCTTCGCCAGTGTACAGGGGCAACAGCCTAGCTACAGAAAGTGTAAGGAACCCGAGAAAAGATGAAGAAGCGGTAGAGACAGACCCTCTTTTGGAGAAACAAAAAATGCCCACTGTAACAGCAAACATTGAGGCGTCGGTGGTGGGTTCGCAAACCTTGGAAAACAACTCTTCGTTACACCTCTCCCAGGAAATCGCTAACCACTCATCCAGCTCAGAATCCTCCACTAAGCGCTCAACGTGCCACAGAGGGCATGAATGAGAAAGATCACATTTCATGAGACAGACAGTTCCGACACCAAAGCCTGACCTGCCAACTATCATGTCCTCGATAACAATAGCTTCGGCCCCATTTACTAAGCTATATGAAGCGCTCAATAACACCTTGAAGGACCAAACCACGATGATGACTTTGGTCCATTCTAAATTGTTGTTTATAGAGGGATTCGTAACAGCTTCAGAACTCCATCAGGCAAAAATGCCAGCAAGCGAAAATACAGCAGAGATGCTGCCAACATCAGGGAAGAAAGTGGAGGTGACCACCCAGGACCAGCTAGTGCAGACATGCCCGGATGGAAACGTACTTCATGAGATTGAACTGACAGAAGACGCTCTGCTGGCAACTGCCAGCATGGACATAGATGTCTATGTAGGAAAAGAGGTCCTGGTGGTCGCGACTGTGCTCAGAGATGAGTGCAATGTGGATGACCTAGGAACCCAAGCGGAGCCAGTACTTACAAAAAGAGTTGGGATTTCAAACAATGAATACCCGATCTTCTGTCAAAAGCGGAAGACGAGTAAAGAACTAGCACCGTCAAATCAACCAATGCAAAAATGCTGCCGCAGTACTAAATCTAGGGACTCCCAGAAACGTCCAAAAACACTCTAACCCTTGCAACTAACTTACAAGAAGACGGTCAAAGAGATACTTCCACATGTGGGAATAGTGGACCGTTCCCACTAATGATCGTTGGTGGTCAAGAAAGTGCTGTGGGAGTGGGAAGAGGAGAGACCGATAAAAGTACCTCTAAGGAGCTTGTGGACCTTTCAGTATACTCAATTAATGAGTCAGACTCCCAGCTGGACCCCCCACCACCTCATCTGCAACAGTGTCGACTTTGACCATAGGCCCAAGACCCAGGCCGGACCAAAAGAAAATCGAGGTGGCAACTGACTCTCCAAGATTTCTAAAACTAGAGGAAAAAAGATGCAGAATCATTAACAGACATCAACCTGCGGAAGGAAAGGTGGGGCCTGAACACTTACCCGCTAATAACCTGAGATCAGCCGCTCAGTGCTCAGATTTACTAGAAGGAACCTTATAAACTGGTCAGGCTTTGGGGCAGTCTGCGCAGATATTTTTTAACATTAGAGGAAAAAAGACTTGAAACAACCAATAGACATAAAGCGGTAGGAAGAATGGTGGGGTCTGACCATTTACCAGTTTACGATGCAAGATCATCCGCTCAATGCATAGACTTAGCAGAAGGCGACCCTGAAAGTAACCAAGCCTCAGGGAATCCTGCGTGGAGCCTGGAACAAGAAAAACTGCATCAGGGCACAAGTATGGTTGGGAACACCACGGAACCGACAACAATAAAAAACGTTCCTGTCCAGTGCACCAACGAATAACTATAAGAAGTTACCATGCACTCATAAAGTACTCAATTTCTTAGACAGTCATTTAATGTGCACTGTATATAGTTTGGGTGCAGGGGAGAAATAACTTCCCTGACACAGAGCTGTAAACATGAATACATAGAAAAAGGGCCCAGTCTATGAGCCCTCCCGTCCCCTGCACACTGTAATACTAGATAACTGGCTGAATGAGATTATCTGAACAATATTCTAAAGAATACATATACTTTGATCCACTTAAACAAACATATATCTTTATTGTTATTCTTAATGATTAAAACAGCGGAATGTAGTTCATACAATCCTGTAGATGATGCTCAATGCGTTTCGGGGAGTAAATCCCCTTCTTCAGGAGCTAAATTAAATGTAAAGAGAAAAACTTTACTTATCTGTTGTATTATTCACAAAAACCTCGATAGCCCACCTGCGCAATTTGAGAATAAATAGGGCAACAAAACAGGGCAAAATGCGAAGCGTTCACAATATAGTCTGCCTTCACCAGAGTCACTACCCAGTTCATCAGACAACCGCATCTCAATCGGATATTTATCATCAGTGACCCCCAACATGATAAGGGTGCTCACCAGTGACACCATGTATTAACATAGCTGCATCCGAGACCCACCCGTGGTACTTTGCAAACAAACAATGTAGGTCCCAATGACCTCCATTAAACCATACCTATTTCCATTTAATATGGATGAATACACGTCAATTTGACCCATCGGCCAACTACTGCATAAAGTGCAGACTTCCTCTTATTAGGATACTGTAAAGCAAAAACAAATCTATATAACTATGCATTGCCAACTCATAATGTATTACACATAATGTATTATGAATGCCTACCTTCAATTGTATTTCAATGGACAATACAACAGGAAACTATCGGTCCACGGCTGAATTCCCTAAATTCGGGAAAATCTATTGAACATCCGTATGGTGAGTCTGGAATTAAGAAGGAGGAGTCTGTGTGAGAGGAATTACACACACAGGCAGAGACCCACATTTTCTAATTGGCCATCTACCAGAATGTATATACCTCTATTACCTTAGAGAAATCGATTTAGCTTCTCTGCTGTAAACAGACATTTCCACTGGCATCAAGCCTCCAGTACGAGTGATGCCAAAGGATACGTTTACTTGGAGCGGCGAGCTAATCACGTGATTATCCAATGACGAGCAATCAGAGATCTTACATGGGGTGGAAAGCCATGCAGCCATCTTAGACAGGGCCCTATATCCTAGCCTTGTATACGTTTGCCAAGGTTACAATTCAGGGGTTATGTTTAACACAAGGAAATCTCGAACCATGAATGCACACACAGTTGTGGAATTGCCTAAGAATCAATGGGCCTCAATACGACCCTGTCGGTCCGGAAAGAACGGTGGCAGTTTGTTTGTTTTTTGTTTTATTCGTATTTATATAGCGCACAACAGCCCGAGGACATCGTGGGACTTGTTACAGTACAAAGCTTAGTTACTTAGTTACATGGTCATTAGCAATATATATACAGGTTGCATTATAGTTACATAGTCATTAGCAGTATATATACAGTTTACAATACATTTATATTACATTTGTGTTATAAACCGCTGCCACTGTTCTTTCCAGACCGGCTGATTCAGAGTCCTGCAGGTGGGAGCGGTCACTCCCGGCAGGTCTGACCTGCCGGGATTAACACCACCCGCCTGCAGACGGACATGGAAACACCGGCTCTGTCATAGACGGAACCAATGTTTCCATGGTCCCCATCCCCATGGAGTCCTATGGGAATGGGGATTTACAGAATTCCGCCTCCGGTATTCCTCAGTCACCGGGGTCGTAATACCCTGGTGATTCTGGGAATCACGGAGGCGGAATGGTAATATAGGTCTGGCGGTAATCTGCCGTTTTTTCCAGCACGGTTTCCGCCGGACTCGTAATGAGGCCAAATGGTTCCTATATTTATATCTTCATTGTGAAGTCTCCTTACGGATGTATAAATACTAGAACAGTACACCGCTACTTCAGGGGGCATCCATAAATTAGATTGATGATGCCTACACAGACCAATGGGCATGCTCCATCATCTTGTACAGAGATCTGAACGTAACATGTCTTTTAAAGAATATAAAGACAAAAGACCCCCTCCAACTAAACAACTCATCAAGGAGAGGAGAGGCTTGGTTGTCCTTAATGGCATCAAGAGACATGCATATGTTAAATGGCCACACGCCGGGAGCCATTCCACCTAGTATGACTTGCTCAAGAGACAATCAATCAGCACTCATAGACTACATTTTTGTGTCCCAGGACTTCTTACCATCTGTCTCTTCTTTTCAAAATCACCCCGGAAGACATACAGCAACCATGATCTTTTAGCAAGGAACTGGACAATGAATGAAAAAACTATTCAATCGAAAAGGCCAGTTCCTGTGTCTGAATACAATGGAGGGCCGAGACTGGGAATGTCGAGAGAGGCCATTGATATATTGATCACACGAATTAGGCATGGACTCCAATTAAGCTTGGGGATGAGGGGTGCTTGATAGATTATGTACCGCTACTCAAATGCTTTCATAAAGGGGTCAAGGCCACCCACGACCAGAAAGGCAAGCACTTCACTTTTATGACGAGGCCTTGGTCACCAAGAGATCAGAGGAGTGCTCCGAAGAGCCAAGAACTCAACCAAGACGGACGCCCTCCTGCAAGGTAATATCGCAGCCAAACATTACAAGAACTGGCTACGAACCCGCAGACTAAAAATGTATCAGAAGGACTCAGAGTCCATGCTGAAAATGTTTTACGGGCGGAAATCACATGAATTCTGGACTTTGATAAACAATCGCCTTGGGAATGCAACTCTAATGCAGAATAATAGCGTTTCGCAGGAAGCCTGGGTGTCACACTGCTGGTCCCTCTATGGAAACCAAGAGGGATTTGGCTCCTGTCGAACTATGCAACATATGTGTGCCATGGGATGTTTCTCACGGTACAGAGGATATTTTTTGGAGAAATTAAAAAATAATTACGTCTCACAAGCCCCTGGGCCAGATGGCCTTACAAACGACCTGCTAAAACAAGATCTGATGCATTGGGCCAGATTTCTTCATCTTTTATTTGAGCGGATTGTTCAAACTCTCAGCCTCCCTGTGTCTTGGAGAAAGTCAATTGTAGTGTCAATTCTCAAAAAGGGCAATAGGGAGGACCCCAGGAGCTATTGCCCGATCCCTCTCCTGGATGTCATTGGCAAAGTATTTGGTTCCCTACTTCTTACAAGACTGAATGAGTGGTCCCATCGACAGGGCTGCAATGATCCGTTTCAAACTGGTTTTGTAAGCGGGACAGGGACAAGTGTCAACCTATTGCTCTTAAAGATCTTGAGGGGAGAGTTTGGGACAAGAGGCTTAAGATATATTCGGCCTTTGTGAACATTATCCAGGCCTTCGACCAGGTGGGACATGCCCACCTGTGAAATAAACTGTAAATGTGTAACTGCCAGAGGTCCATCTTGGAACCACTAATCTCGCTCCACTCTACCACTAGTATGCGGGTAACAATAAACAAGTGTGGCCAGTTGTTTCAAGAGATAAAATCATCCAGAGGTCTGAAGCAAGGGTGCCCATTGGCACCTACACTTTTCAATTTCTTCTTAGCTGACCTGGACCAAACATTAGACACAGCCAGAAGTTTCCCTCCTTGTATAGGCGGAGTGCCTTCGACTCGCCTTCTTTATGCAGATGATTTGGTTTAATAGACCAAATGCCTGTTGGCCTTCAGCGACAGCTTGACAAATTGAAAGAGTATGTGGAGAGGAACAACCTGCAGATAAATAGTGACAAGACAAAGATTTTGGTACTAGAAAAACAAAGAACAAGAAACCAAAATGTGTATAGAGCCTGTGGGAATCCCAAATTGAACAAGTCGATTCGTTCAGATATCTGGGAATAGTGATAAATAGCAGTGGTACTGAAACCCCAATGGTGGCACTCCTGCATCAAAAGGCAAGAACATTGATGACTCAAGCAAATATTCAAAATATCAAATGTGATCGCTTCTCAATGATTCCGGTATTGGATTTTTCTAAATTTAACTTGTCCCAATTCTGCCCTATGGCTCAGTGGCAATACTCCTCATCTCTAATAAACTATGGCCATTATTGGAAGGCATTTTCTGCAAGAGCGTTTTGAAAGACCCAATTCAGATCGTATGAAGAGAATTGGCTATTCTATCATTAACGGCAAAGGTGGACTGGAAGCAACAGACACTATACAGGAAGTGCTCCTGGGCTGCAGAGTAACAACCACAGAGATTATACATAACAAAATGATGAAGGGATCAAACAGGGCTTTGAAGGCATGGACAGTGGATAATCAGTACAAACTGAAAGAGACAGGATGTACAGAGGAGGAACTAAATCTGAACCTGTGCCAGGTGAAAACCAAGTTGAGGGAGCTTGATTGGATAACTACGAACAAAGAAGCATACAGTTACAATCTGTTTTATCAACTAAAACAGGAAGCCAGTGCCCTGGGTGAATTGCCAGGCTGCTTGGCTAAATTCCTGAATAGAAGTCACCGGGATACATTTTTATGGATTTGGCTGAACTTGCTCTTGAAAAAAGAGATAACTGCAGCAAGAACGGTAGTTACAGCACCAAAAGACTACCAATGTTGATTCTGTGGAATAGAGAAAATGTTGGAAACCCTAAAACACCTTTTTATATCATGCCTGGGGGGGGTTGACTTAAATACGGACAAAGCACTTTGGGCATTTGATAACAGATTTAAGATCTTTGACCCCAGAGGAGTGATGGGCCTTGGTTCTGAGTGGAGAAAGGATACCACTGGTATTGACTGCAGTATCATTCACAGAGGAGATTATGGTCGAGATAGCCTGAAAAGAAAGATGATGGAAGTATTTTTCTTTCAATATCTTAGCTATGTATTTTAAGTGTTTAAGGGATTACCTGTTTTAAGGTCATTTAGATGGGACAAAGTGGGATTTCTCATTCCCTTTCCTTTTTTCTCTTTTCTTCATGGTGTCTTTGGTTTTTTTCTCTTTTTTTCTTTTTCGTGTTTGCTAAAAAATGGTAATAAATTAAAGCAATAAAAAAACAAAAACAAATAACAGATGACAAAGTCCATTTAATCTCCAAGGAAATGGAAATATATTTAAAGAATAATGGAATTACCCTTCACACTGGCTCAGTGTATCACCCATAAACTAATGGTATTGTTGAGAGATTCAATAGAGTTATTAAAGAAACTCAAAGTGCAATTTTGGATGGTGTAGTCATCTATTCACACCAAACTCGACTACCTCGGTCTCTCAAATTGAGATGTTAAGGGGGAGGAAGCCCAACACGAATGTGTGTCCGGTGTGGTTGGGTAGAGCTCATGAGTCCAAGCTGAAGTGGGAACAAATCACAGATACGATAAAGGAAAACAAAAACATAACAAGACAGTGTATGATGTACGTGAAGCAGTTTTAGATATAGGAATTATAAGGTTGGTGAATGGGTCCGATTTAGACTACCATGCAACTTACAGTATTAAAAACAAAGATGGTCTAGGCCACTCAAGGTGACGGGAATTATCGATGGTGCTGTCAAGACTACTACTAGTGGTATGGTGTGGAACACAAATATAGAGGGCCTCATCATGAATTGGGCCTTAGCCCTTAAATACGGTGGTAACAATATTACCAGCTAATTTAAGGGTTGGCCCAATCATGAGTCAGGCGGTAAGTGGGAGTTTTACCTCCAGCTTTTTGCTGGAGGTAAAAATGTCCCCTTACCACCCATTGTTGGTGCTATTACCACCAGCGGTAATAGCGCCCCCCAACCAATGGGGAATGGGAACTTACCACTGTACTGCTACTCGTGATCCGGCGCTAATAGTGGTAACGAGTAGCAGTAACACTATTTGCACTGGCGGTACCCCGGCGATATAACCACCAGGATACCGCTAGACTCCTGTTGAGGCCCAGAGTGTGCAAGTGGCATGAACCATGTTAAGAGGTAAATGATGATAATGCAACAACGTGCCAATCAAAATCAGGATACCAGATCAGTGCTTACAAAGTAAGGAGTCAGGAAATTGTATCACAGAATTATGTAAGAACTATTCGGAGTACACGTGAGCAAGTCAGCGGAATGATACATGGAGATTATAAAAATCACAGATGAAAAGCAAATGGAGGGGTACGTAAGCGAGAAGAGACACAAAAAGTTGTTCTCAAAACTGAGAATGGTCACAAAGACTATAAGAATGGTAGGAGAAAAAGGATCAGCTATGAACCTACATATTTGAAAGAAAAGACGAAAGAGTATACTAATGCAGTATATGAATATTCGGGTCTACATGTATATATACTAAAACAATAATAAAAAAATAAGAGATCAAGATGTTATAACAAAATGTACATAGTTGGTCCTACCTAGAACCACACTTTTATGTCATCCACAGCCATGGTTTGTCAAGTTACCACATCACAATTGAGTATGTTATTGCTATTGTTAGTCAAGTGCTCTCAGTAGTGCTCTGTTTTCCTATTATATTAATTAGAGTGCATCAATCTCATGTTTTGTTAAGTGTTTTACCGAGAGGAGAGCTGTAGTAATAGTGCGTAGAAAGTATACACAAAATGACACCTTTTCTCCAAATGTGTTTGTTTAAGTGCTACAAGGGGAGATGTGTAGCATTCACCTTAATGCATTTTACATAAGCAACCTTTCTTGTAGAGCGTTGTACGTGAGGGAGTTCTAGATTGGATGAGTGGTTTGTGGATGATGGTGGGGTTTATATATTTCTACTCAAGGAATATAATTAAAAGTTTGTTATACTCTCATCAGTGTCCGTAAGTGTGCACACACTTCAGCAACTTAAAAGGGGCATTTTAAAGACCCCTATCTATGCCGAGAATTATGAGGACACAGCAGAACCCCTGGCTAGATGGGAAAATATTGATTCTGTGTGACAATATAAAAGATATAACATACTAGCCAGCCCCTCAGAAAAGATTTGAGACTCAAAACACAGAAGACCAATGGGATAGAGAGAAAAGAAAAGATTCCCTGTACCATACACATAGGAAACCCCCTTACACTAATTATGACTACAGGGGTGATATCCAAGAAGGGAAGGAGATTCTGATGAGGGAACTTGAACCCTAGTAAAGACATATAAAACCAAAACCACAATCAAAGTTTTGAAAGATGTAATCAAGCAGATTAAGGCCACAAAACGCTTTATGACCACTTACCAACACAAATTAGAATGAATACAATTGAAGTTCTCACCCGATGTTTCTTTTTTTGCTTGGCTGGAAGATCAAAATCAGTACAAACGGTCCCCTCACAAAGGAGGCCATTTTGAAATATTTTTCAATTCAAAGAAATCCCCAAAAAGCCTGCAAAGCAGCTTATAATTTAATGTGTGCTGAGAATCAATCTCTTCGGTTTGCTCAAGAGTTCTAGTTCGCATTTGCCCATATACAGAAATCGAGATTTAAAAACTACATTGTTTCATGCCCTTTCACGATCTGTAGTGACTCAGTTTATTGTGTTATGTTGATTTATACCACACCCCGCTACCATTTGCATGGTCGCCAGGGGCTCATGTGGCACTGCAAGAATATGGGTGAGATAGGTTAGGTTAGTGAGCGAAGAGAGATAGGATTGAGTTTGTGCTCTTCTGTTGGAGCTTGCAGAACCAGGGGAAACTGGTTTTGTGCGTGTCAGTTTTCTAAGTGTGCTTGGATTGTGTGCACTGGGGTTATGGTGTCTTGAGGGCAGCGTCCAGTGTCTGGGTTGTTTGTTTGCGGCAGTTTGTTCTTTTGGCAGATGTATGGGTTTTGTGTTTTGTGTGTAGAAAGGCTGGCCCATAAGGGAGTGTGTGATATGAAGATGTATGTTGGTGTGGAGAGAGGAGAAGGGGTGGCTAGTAGTTAGTAGAGTGTGGTTGTTTTATTGTTGGTTCCAGCATCCGTACTGTACCCAGATTCCCTTGTGTTTGAGGTAAAAGTTGTGGGAGGTGCCTGTTTTTATGCTAATCTTGGTGAGTTGCCATGTTTTCAGTCGTTGATCTTCAGTTGTTCTTATTTGCTTTGGGACTGAGTTCCATAGTTTGCTTATTAAAAGAGAAAATGTGGTTCCTCCGAATGTCCTTTTCTTGTAGTGTTTCATTTCAATTTGGAGGCCATTGCTCGAACTTAGGTTTCTTCCGGTTGATTTTGGCTTGGATGAATTTGGCTCCTTGTCCGTGTAGTGATTTGTGAGCAATGCACAGGACTTTGAAATTCATTCATTTGTTATTGGAAGGCAGAGTAGGCTTCTCAAGGCTGGTGTGATGTGGTCTCTTCGTTTAGTGTAAGGAGTAGTCTTGCTGCAGTATTTTGAATGCATTGGAGTTTTTTTGTTAGCCGTTCCGGCATTCCAAGGTAGAGGCTGTTTGCGTAGTCTAGTCTTGATAATAGCAAGGAGATGATTGTGTGGGTTCTCTGTAATTAGTCGCAGGTGGTAGAAGCATTTCTTGGCTATTGCATTGACTTGTGGTTCTAGTGAGAGTCCATTGTCCATGAGTATTCCCAGGTTTTTTATCAGGGCGGATGCCTCTGGTTGGGTTTCCATGCATGGTGGCCAGTTTAGGCATGTGTGTTTTTCGTTATTCTCAGCTGGCAGGAGAAGGACGATCATTATTTCTGTTTGGTTGGATTTAGTTTGAGATTGTTTTTTTTTAATAAACATATTTTATTGGATATTTCAACACTTTCATATAACATACCAATAGTTTACCCCCCCTGACCCCCCTCCGCCCCCCATCCCGGGTTGATTCCTTAGGGTGGTTCCTGTCCATGACTCCATGCTTCACCTCCAGTAGTATATTGCTTATAATGTTCCCAATAATGCCCCTGTGCTCCCGACCACTTTCCCCCCAATAAGCCTCAGGTGTCACGTTCTTCCCATTTTCCCCAAAGTTTAATAGCTTTGGCAGGGCACCCCCGTGCCGTGTATATTCTGTGTTCTTTCATCGCGCAGATGTCCATTTTATTGACCCATTGGTCGATTGGTGGGCATTCCGTGGCCCCTCATTTCTGTGCTATGTCCCTCTTTATCAGGCCCATTGCCGTGGAGAGAAAGACACCCTCCCATTTGTTCGAAACGTTCTCATCCGGAGCACCCAGTAGCATTATTGCGGGTTCTAGTGCTATTATCCGGCCCAGAGTCCTTGTGAGTATTTGTGAGCATTGTGTCCAGAAATCCCTGACTTTAGGGCATTCCCAGAGGAGATGAAAAAAGTGCCCTCCTCCCCACGGCATCTCAGACAGTTGGGATCTGTTGCCCTTCCCCAACCGAAAAGGGCCACCCGGGGGTAGTAAACCCTGTGAAGTATCTTGAGCTGTACCAGTTTTATTCTAGAGTCTATTGCGATCTCACAAGGGTGCATGAGGTCCTGTATCCAGTCCTCAGGGTCAATATTCCCAACATCCCGCTCCCATCTAGTTTTGAGGTTGGACAACTCCGGCGTGGCGAATGCATTGATGGCTTTATACAGTATAGTTGTTACTTTGGTGGGGATATGTTGTGTAAGCAAGTTACGTTCCAAGGGTGTATAATCTGGTGCATCAGCAAGTTCTTGCATGTGACCCCTGAGAGCGTGTGTTAGTTGTGTATAGTGATACTGTTCCGTTGTCGGAAGTCCAAATTTCTGTTGGAGCGTTTCAAACGATTGGATGGCGCCATTCGCTATAACATCGTCAACTGTTGTTATCCCGGCCCTCACCCACCGGGTCCATATGGTCAGCTTTTTGACCTCTGCCAGCATATGATTACCCCATAGTGATTGCGCCGTGGTAACCCTGTTCTCCCAGCCTATGTGCCTATAGTTTGAGATTGTGGATTGTCATCTAGGTGTATATGTCCTTGAGGGAGTTGTTGAGGGTGTTGTTTGGGTCTTGGGATGAGGTTATCTTGAAGATGAGTTGGGTATACACAGCAGGAAGAGGCAGCTGGGCTGAGGGAGCACCAAACACTCAGGCATGGGATAACAATTGCAGGATTAGGCAGCCACCATGACAGGCTTGCCTCATGCCAAGGTAGCCTATATACCTGATATAGGTTGGGCCCACAGTGATTAGCCAGACTGCGATGTGATGTACTGTTGTGAGTGGTGAAGGGGTTGAGATGGCGATACCAAAGGAGAGTGTTTTCTCCTTCCAGGTGGGATAACACCAGAGACTGACTACACACCGGAATGAGTCTTACAAGAATGACTTAATTTTGTGCAGTAATGCTGGTTTGTATAAAGGCGTCCAGGCATTTTTAGCAACTTGGAGTTCGAAGGAGAGACTGAAATCGATAGTGAGGCTCACTGATTTGGTGCTTTTAGCTTGCTGTGGCATGAGCCCTTTGAGTTTTGTTTTATTAGCTTGCCACAATTGGACATGTGTTTGACTGGTCTGATTCCAAGGACCAAAAATCTGCTTTTGTAAATTAAGTTTAAGATCTAAGTTTGTCATGCAGGCTTGAATGAGTGCAACACCGTGTTTTAGTTGTGGGATGATTTCCATGCTAATATCACTTGTGCCTGGGTGTTAGCTGCATACCCATGCAGTGAGATATCTTGATTATAAACAAGAGCTCATAGAGGCTTCATGTAGAGATAGATGGTGATTGCTGATGAACGTTACTTGGGCAATCCTTCAGGTAACTGGGAAGCGCAATGATCTATGGTTGTTTCCCATCTGAACCTTCTAGTGCACATCTGACAGATGGGAGGCAAACAAAGCCAGCAAAGACTCTGCAGCGCCCCCCCTATGTAGCAAGGGGTTTGAGGTGAGCACTATCAAGATATCAAGTTGGACAAAGAGGCAGGGATCTGCTTTGACCAGAATATGCAAAGCATAATCAAAAACCTGTATGGTTGATGTCTCTGTACTGCATCTGGGCCTGAACTTGGACTGGTTATCCTTTCATAGGCTATGCTGGCTATATGCTCATGAAACTATAAAACTATAGAGCAACAGTTTTTCAATAATACTTTCCAGAAAAGGAAAGTTGTTCATTGGGTAGTACTTTGATAAGTCACCTGCTTCCAGCAGGCCAACTGCTTTCAGGCTACCTTGTTTGAGAAGCTGGTGTAAGTCTGTTTTCAGAGTGGCATAAAGGGTCCCTTGTACGATGGAGGCCTGTACTACATGGGGGAGGAGCAGGAGTGTTAGTCCAAGGAGGAGCTTGATGATGGAGAAGGGTAGGATGTAACCCTCATAGGTGGCATATCAGTGAGATGTAAGGATAACAGCTTCTGCACTCAAGATGGGTATCAGTATAAACACTGTTGTACCTTCCAGGTTTGATCTGCAAAGTTGCTGGTTTGGAAAGGGTAATATCAGCAATAAGAGTTCTGATTCTTGAGATTTTATTGATAAAGTTAAGTGAGCAGGTAACAGAAATATTGTATTACCTGAAAGAGGTCTCTGCTTTTTGTTGGTCACTGTGGCGATTTTACATGTATAGTACGACGGATGGCTGTTTTGTGGGGATGCTAAGGGCTTTTCTAGTGCTTTGCAATTGCTTGAGCTCGTTAAGATCCAGTTGCAATTTCTTTTGGAGCCGGGCATTTTCTGTCCAGTAGATGGCCAGTTTATTATCTGCAAATTGCGAATACCAGGGAAGCGCATGGATTTGTCCTTTAAGGACACAGTTTTACTGGTACCGCATGACAGTGAATGTTTATATTTTATGGCTCAAGGTCGTGAGGAGCAAATAGAATTGGGATGCTTGTCATGTGGCAGTTGACAGGGGATGTTGGATGAGCTCCAGAGCATCTATGTGAAAGTCCTTAAACGGGCTGGAAGGGCTGAATATCGGCAGCTGCAGACCTTAGTTTTTGGGTATCACAGAGATGAGCTGAACTGAAATAGTAGCGTGATCCTACCAATCCAGTTTGATGGATGCCAGACAAAGGACAAGCACATAGGGTGATAGGAAAAGGTGTAATATGTTGCTCTTTCTTCTTTTTTTAAAAACTTTATTTTAACCTGCACAGTCACAACATTTTTCCTTTTACTTTACATCGTTAGCATTACCATTATTCCACATTTTACATATTGGGATCACTTTCCTTCAATGATTACAATCCACCTGAGTCTTCTTCTCTTTCACTTTTGTCGGATAGATATTGCTTATGCTTTCCCCATATATCCCTGGGTTGGTTTTGCATGGGTAATAGTCCAGTATGTACCTCCTTGCAGTCATTCGCCCATGTCATGTTACTCTCCCAATCACTCTTCGTTGGTGGTTTCCTACATTTCCACTGCATCAGAATCACGCGCTTCGCTAGAAATAAACTGAGATTGAGCTTTTTGTGTCATGTGGGGTTAATTTTGCCCACCATTCCTAGCAGGCACACCTCTGGTTTCCACTCAATAGGCTGGTCTGACATCTCATCCAGTGCGCCACACACTTCAGTCCAGTACTCAGTCAACGGCACGGACGCCCATAGCATGTGTAGTATGTCTGCCTCTTCGCTCCCGCACCTTGGGCACCTCCCGTCTGCGGTGGGATATATGCTCTTAAGTCTAGCCGGAGTGTAATGGGTTCTGTGTGGTATCTTCTAATGTAACAGACGATACCGTGAATTACAAGATATACTCTTCGTCAATCCACACAGTTGTGTCCATTGTATGTCCGTGAAGGTGTGGCCCAGATCGTGTTTCCATTTCTCTCTAGTATCTGTGATCGGAGTGTCCCTGGTAGCTAATGTTATTTTATACAGCATGGAGGCAGATGTCTTTGTTGCGTTTGCCGTGAATATGTACCCCAAGCCCAAGTGTGCCTGTGGTTCTGCAGGGAATGTCTCCCATATGTTTGCCATAGCAGAGCGTAGATGGAGGTATTGTAACTTCCGTAGAGGGCTTTCCCCTATAGTGGTTTTGATCTCCTCCCAACTGACACATTGTTTATCCGAAAACAGGTCCCCAAATCAAATTATTCCCCTGTCTTTCCAGTGTGTGGCAAGTGATTTATCTTGTGTTGGGGGGAGATATAGAACGTCCCACAGTACCACATTCGGGTTGTACAACACAGAGTGTCCAGGTCGCCTTGCCAGTCTTGCCCAGACAGAGCACGTCACCAGCGCCGGGTTAATGGTGTTATCATTCCTAATCTTCGCTTCTGCTGCTCTGTGTAAGAGTTTTGTTGGCCCATAAGCGTGTGTCTCAATGGTTGTATGGGGTGCGGTAGGGTTTCCTTCTATCCAGTATGTCACGTAGCGTGCCTGTGCTGCGAGGTAATATAATTCAAATTCCGGGGCAGCGAGCCCCCCTTGTGGTTATGTTTTGGTAAATCTCTGCCAGCTTACTCAGGGCTGGCGGTTCCATACGAATGCCGTGCATGCTCCCTGAATTTTGGTAAAGAGTGCTCTACCTGGCCATACTGGGAATAGGTAAAACAGCTTAGGTAGGACAATCATTTTGATCAATGCAAGTCTGCCCATCAGCGAGTTCAGGAGTGATCTCCAACGCTTGAGCTTAACGCATAGCGCCTCTATTAGCGTCCCGTAGTTTAGAGGGCGAACCATTGGCACCGTACATGCTATTTCCACCCCTAGATATCTTACCTTGTTGAGGGCCCATTTGAGTCCATGTAAGTTTGCGGGTTGTGGGGTGGCTTCTGTGAGAGGGAACATCTCGGATTTGGCTGAGTTGAGTTTCAGACCGGAGTATTCCCCAAATTCCGTAACCGCATGTAGTACCTTCCTCAAGTTAGTGCCTGGGTTCCTTAGGTATAGCATAATGTCGTCTGCATATAGAGTGATAATCTCTATTTTACCAGCCAGCGGGATCCTCGCCCCATAATGTCTGGCCCACAGGAGGTCCGCAAGCGGCTCTATGACCAGCGCAAAAAGAAGAGGTGATAGCGGGCATCCCTGACGTGTGCCTCCCGCCAAGTTGAGGATCGCCAAGAGGGACCCATTGACGCATATTCTGGCATAGGGTTGCATATACAGTATCCGCACCCAGCTTATAAAGTTTGGCCCAAACCCATAGTTATGCAGGAATGGCCAGTGTACAGTGTCAAAGGCCTTCTGCATATCTAGAGCTAGTGCCACTCCCTGCATGTTTTTCGGGATCGTGATGAGGATGTTGTAGCGCCGTTGTATGTTTGTCGCCGTGGATCTGCCAAGCACAAAGTCCGCCTGGTCCTCATGGACCATGTGTGGCATCAGAGGCCAGTGGGCAATATTTTTGCAAATATTTTTGCATCAGTATTTATCAATGATAGTGGTCTATAGGATCTGCATTCCTCAAGGCTTTTCCCTTTTTGAGGAGCAGGGTTATGATTGCCTCTCGAGTTGTTTCCGGAAGTCTGCCCATTTCCAGGGCTTCGGTCGAGACCTTGTATAGTCAGGGTACCAATATCTCAGCAAACTCTTTATAGAATTCAGCTCCCAACCCATCAGAGCCCAGTGCCTTCCCGTTCGGCAGTGGCAGAGGGTTTTCTAAGGCAATTTTAGTTTCATTGGTTAAGAGTGTAGTGGGTATTTGTGCCAAGTCCTTCTTCCGTGGCTTCGCTCTGTGGTGTGTAGAGGCCAGCGTAGAAGTCATAAAAGACTTTCCCTATTTCTTTCTGATCTGTCACGACTACCCCATCCGCCCATGTTATGCATGGGATGTTTGCGGTCCCCCTTTCCCCTCTGACCATCTTTGCTAAGAGCTTGCCTGGCCGTTCTTGCTCCCCGTATCTCAATGAAGCTGCAGGCCTGTCAAAGTAACGTATTTCTCCATCAGACACTGCCCTGAATTCTTCTAATTAGGTTTTGATATCTAGTTTAGTCTGTGCCGTTGGGGTGGAAGCATATAGTTCCTACAGTTTGGCTATACTCTCCTCCCGCCTCTCCAGTTCTCTACTGATGTTCTTGAGTACCCCGAATTCTGTTGACATGGCTACACCTCTGATATACACTTTAAATGCTTGCCATAGTATCGCCTGGCTCACTACCGAGCCTACGTTGTTCTCAAAATTCATGGTAATGTGCAGGGTCATACTGGTTTTGTATACGTGGTCTGATAGGGAAAGGGCAGCCGGCTTAAACCTCCATGGGGGCCTTTGTGGGGAGACCTCGGGAATGGACATAGTTATCAATACATGCGAGTGGTCTGAGAATGTTCTAGGTAGAATTGTTGCCTCCGTTACCCACCCAATCACCCTCTGTGACACAAGCCAGATGTCTATCCTGGAGTGCATGTCATGCACTGAGGAATAGAAGGTATAATTCCGCTGTGCACCATGCAATGACCGCCAAACATCTGGCAAGTTTAGGTTTATCATGTGTGTATCACGTAAGCAGCATTGGTAGGTGCCCTGGGGGTGCTGGACGCACGATCCAGTACTGTATCAAAAATTGTGTTGATGTCCCCTCCACTAATTATGTGTGCTGTAGGATACCTTGCACATTTCTGAAAGACTGCGGTGTAGTAGTCAGGGTCATCTACATTTGGGCCGTACATATTGAGAAATAGGCCTTCCATTCCAGCAAGTCTCCCATGGGCCATTACATAGCGTCCCTCCGGGTCGCGCTCTGTCGCATGATTTGTAAATGGGAGCAGTCTGTGTATCAGTATCATCACCCCCGGGCTCTGTTTGAGTAGGAAGTGTAAAAACATTGGTTCCCCCCACCCCGCCGCAATCTTGTCAGCTTGGTGTCCCAGTAAGTGTGTTTCTTGGAGAAATACTATTCACGCTCCCAATCTATTGATGTATGCAATTATCTTCCTCGTCTTCACCGGCTTTCCAAGCCCCCTCACATTCCAGCTAAATAGTTTAATCTCATCCAAGCTTCTTCCAGTCATGCTCAGGTGTATTTCTGCTAGGACCTGTTGTCCTCAAGTGTGCCATACATTCCATGTATTCCTGATCAATGTGTGACTGTGCGGTTTTAACTTTAACTCCCGAAACATATCTACCGCCTCCCTCTCCCACCCTCATAGTTCCCCAAACTTCAACTATGCATTCGCACCCCTCTCTCACACCTTTACCTTTCCTTCCCCAATTAACAAGTTTGTGCACACGCATTGGGGGGCTGCTACGGTGGCTGCCGAGGTCAGAGCCCTCATCAGTGCTGCCCCGCATGGTTTCCAGATTTACTTGCGTGTTCAGTGCTTATTATAAACAGAGGCGTTCGACAATATAACAAATTCTCTGCTAGAGAGCAGTTAGCCGCAAGCCGCATTCGGCCAAGCGTCGCCTCCTGTCCATTGTTCTATTGTTTCTGCATCAAGTCAGCTGCTATCGCCCATCCTGTCCTTGCATTGGTGATGTATTTGTGCCGTTCTCAGCACCACCAGCTTTCTGTTTAGCAGGCGTTGGTATGTTTGCCTCCACAAAGATAGCGGCTTCCTCTGGGAAGGTGAAGAAGTATGTTTTATTGTTATACTGTAAACACAGTCTAGCACGGTATAGCATGGCGTATGGTATCATTCGATATCTTGACACCTGTGAACGATCGTCGTTCTTGTTGGACTGCTAGGGTGTAGTCAGGGAACACCCAGATCACATAGGTGTCCTGCGTTCAACTCATGCTTATCTCTTGCAGCGCATAGCACCAGGTCCCTGTCCCGATAGTTGATTAGCCTAGCTATGATTGACCTGGGATAAGCGCCTGGTTTGGGACGGGGTGCCAGTGATCTGTGCACTCGTTCGATGAAAACATGGGTGACCAGCCTGGGTCCCCAAGTAGTTCTTTAAATATGTTGCTCTTTCAATGAGTAGGGTATTTGATGTGCTGTGAAATCAAGGGTCCCAAACTGGAGGAATGTATGGATGTACTGAATGGAAGGTTAAAGCGGACTAGAAAGATATTGTTGGCACTAGAGACAGTGGCTGACGATATGGGGTATATTATGTCATCTATAAACTCTGTGGCCGTACCAGTGGGATGGTAGATTATTTATAATGTTGTGGTTAGGCCATGGGAAAGGGGGAAGTACCTGGAGTGTGGCTGTTTCTTTCAGTGTGCAGGGACATATGCACAGAGGATGTAGTAAACCAGGTCTCTGTGATAAAAAGGCATTGAGGTTTTGCATTGTTATCCGATCTGCGATGTTGGTTGCATAACGAACAGTAGAGTGGGTGCTTATGAGGAGCATATTGCTTGTTTGTGGAGGGGGTAGTGCTTGGGCTCTGAACAGGGCTTTCAATAGTAGGTTTGTGGGATTTGAATACTAGCAAGAGTGTTGGTGGCTGGACGGTCTACAACTAAAAGTGATTATGAGGATGGTTTAGCTTGTGAATGACACATGGTACAAGCCTAATCATGAGTCTGCCTTGTATCATCTGCCCTTAAGTAGGGATGCATGGCCGAGTCATGCCATTAGAAGTTGATATATTCGTGGAGGGCTGATCATGGGGTCTCGAAGGTAGGTATAGGTGGGCCTCTTTGAGGGCCTTGGGGCTGAGATACTGTGATGAGGAGGAGCAAACTACTAACTCTGGGCCTGGCATTATAAGAGCAGTTGGAGAGAGCAGAGACAGCTGGAGGCAGGGAAAGTCAGCCTCAATAAGCAGAGGATGGCAGGGAGGGGGAGAGGGTGGTAACCTGGAGGGACACCACACAACTGGAGGTTGATTGAAGGAGGTGGCAGGTGAGAAACTAGAGGAAAGAAAGTGAAAATGTATTGCTGGCAATGGGGAAAGGCAGTGAAGGATGAGCAGGGACGTGCGTGAGAGATAGGCAGAAGGTGAGTGGCAGAAAAAGTGTATGGTCAGGGGCGATGCCTTTGCGCTGTGAACGATGGCCGCCTGAGACCGACGCTCCAACCCATATAATCATTATTTACGGCATTTATCTGCACTTAACTGCTTTTTCTTCGGTGTGTCCTTGCCTCCGCGTGGTAGCTGATTGCAGACATCCTCGCAGTGAACTTTTCTGTCCTTTCTCGTGTTCCTTGGTATGCGCTTATCACCTCACAACATAAACGCCTGCTGCTCCCGACAACAGCCGCCTCGTATGAGGAAACATCCAGCGTTGTTCAGGACGCAACGCGCAGGCTCTGGCCTTGTCGCCCTTCATCCATAATACAGCCTTTATTTATAAAACCTCTCTTGACTTAAGAATTATCAACAACCAAACCATGCCCTGAATTATTATCCATCAAACTACCAACCTCACCATCACGTACTATTATCATCCATTTACTCTATAGACCCCCTGCCCCGACTACTACTTTTGAAGACGATATCTCGCTCATCCTATCGACTAACACTAAAACCAAATTGCAAGCTATCCTCCTAGGCGACCTCAACTTCTGTGTTCAGGACCCCAAAGACCTATGGGCAGGTGCCATTGCTAACACCATCACTGAATTAGGATTCTTACACTGCATAACTGAACCAACACACAATAAAAGCAGAACCTTAGATTAGATAGCTGACCTTAATTGCAACATACATATCCAGTCCAACACACCCTGTGCTGGGTCTGACCATCATCTAATCTCTTTTCACCATAAAAGAAGACGTTCAACCTAATCAACAAATCCAGGAACCAGCTATGAGGATTAGAAACAAACGCAACATAACTATGGAGAAAATACTGCCTTTGCTTCAGCCAATTATCAACCCCACTACGACACTCTCAGATCCTACGGCCCTAGTTGACCTCTATAATCATACCCATCTCAATGCCATCAATACATTAGTACCACTTAAATTACACAAATCTAAACCACAAGCACACCTTAACTCTTGGTATACCCCAGACCTCAGATCCCTATGGAAACTGAAAAGAAACTCAAGAGACCTTCTGGAAAAACATCCCATCATTAGCCAACAAGGACAACTTCTTATTAGCCTCCTTCAACTATAAAGAAGCCATTGTCCAAGCCAAAAGATACAATTATAATGACGGTATTATGAAGGATAAGTACAGTACAAAGGAACTTTTCGATATCTTGAAAGAAATAGAATCTTCGGCCCCACCACCAGATACATGCACCAACGACATCTCCTGGTGCACTAACATTCAGAAAGCTCTACAAGATAAAATGACTATGCTCCGAAGTAAAACAGAAACTAAAAAACGTCACATCTCCGATGCCTCTTCCAATCCCAACCCCCCTACTCTACTCGAATCAATTCAACTTCGCCCCTCTCTCTATCAAAGAGGTTGAGGCCATCATCACGAAACTAAAACCCTTGAACTGTCGGGGATATATATGTCCTGCTCCTATTGTCAAAGAGGCGGTTAAGGAACTCACCCCCTTCATCACATCCTTTATCAATGCCTCATTTGAATCCAGCACGGTACGCAATAACCTAAAAGATGCTTGGGTACTTCCGCTCTTAAAAAAGCCAACCCTAGACACAAATAATCCCTCCAACTATAGACCTATCACGACAGTACCTTTTTTGTTGAAAATCCTGGACCGGACGGCCTAGCTGCAGATCCAGCAACACCTCGAATCCAATAATCTGCTTGATCACAGGCACTCAGGATTCAGACCCAGAACCAGGTCTGAAACAGTGCTGATTGACCTCAAGACACACATTCAAGTCCTTAAAGACAATCAAAATCTGGAAGGACGTAAAAACCTTAGACATTTATATTGACTCTGCTCTCTCATTAACAAGACCGACCAATGATATTGCTTCCTCATCTGCCTATACATGCAAACTAATCACTCCCTGCAGACCATTCTTAACCTCGGCCAACTGTATCACAATAGCAAGAACCTTAGTACTCTCCAAACTTGACTATTGAAATGCACTTTATCTAGGCACTACACAACGGAAACTTAACAAGATGCAAATTATTTAAAACAACGCCATCGGGCGTGGCTAGGCAGCACGCCATGCGGTCGTGCTTCTCCTGAGCTCCTCTCTGCAGCGCCCAAGTCAAATGATTTCCCCCCGAATAATGGAAGAATTTTCGCCCAATCTGCATCCGGAACAAAGATAAAATGCTGCAGCGGCTTTTTACGGGCTCAGAGGCGTGAAACCCACTATATGGAGCATCTTTACGGGCGGCGGAATCTATCAACAAGAAAGCCCAAAATGGCGGTGCGTGCCATTTCATACAGCCTCTGAGATGGAGAACCCCTGTGCGGGCTGTGCTGGAGTTGGGGGCCCCTGGGCTGGCCTCGGGGGCAGCAAAGTGCAAGAATAACGGATCGGGTGATCCGACAAGGGTTTGCCCCGCAGGAACGGAAAGACTGGCCCGAGGGGGGGTTGAACCTACAGTAGCGGAGCCCCCGGCAAAGAGGAGGAGCGGCGCCGGGGACGGGACAAGCCGGGCTCGGCCCCTTATCTGGTGGACCCCCCGGCTGACGTGAGAAGAATGCCGGAAGAAAGGTGAGCTCCCGCTGCCCCCCGGGCCATAGCTGCGGCACCTCTCCTGACTGTTTTGGGAGCCCCGCACGGGGAGTGTAACGGCGGCAGAAGAGTCCTCGACGAGGAGGGGGAGCTGGGCCGATCATCAGGAGAAGAAAGCCGGGGGGGAGAGTGGGTTCTGTGACCCCTCCGACTTCGGCAGCGGCGCAGCGCCGGCCCTGCCTGCCCTTGGGAGCTTTGCTCGGGGCGGCGCAGGTAGTGGCGTCCCTCCCTGATGAGAGGGGTGGTCCCCGCTGCGGCGCCAGCCTTGGAACCTGGTTGGCGGCCTGCTTTGCAGCGGGTGGACCCCCTGCTAGCTTTGGTCGGAGCGCCGGAGGAAGGGAGGGTATCCGCTGCCTCACCGGCCCGGTCACTCCACAGCACCAGCTCTTGGTGGCAGCGAACTGTGGCTGGGAGTGCCGGGGGATATTCCCCTGTAACACGGGGTCTGTAAAGAGGCCCATAAAGCCCCCGAACGCAGAGACGAGGACCACAAACCAGCAAAACCCGGGTGAGTGTGGGAACCCCGGGATGTGGAGCAGGGATTCTGGCTGGTAACTGTGGCGACCCTCGCCGCCAGGAAGAAAGCCCTAGAGGGGGAGTTCAACAGCGGGTAACGGGTCTTCCGCAACATCACAATTGAAGCCTCTCACATTCTATAGGGCTCATTTGAACAGTAAAATACATGTTGTGTGCCCCTTCATGCCTCTCCCCTCGAATACTTCTGGCTGCCCAGAGAGATCAAGCAGACGACATCGGCAGCCCCGCCGGTGGATGTCCAAAACAGTGGCTAAAAAGAAAACACACAGCATTCAGACCTACCTAACACCACGGCCTGGAGTACCACCCCTTACAAGCACCGCCACAGCTGAAATTCTCCCGGCCCCGTCTCTGAAGCCGACCGCTAACGTGGCTGTGTCCAGGGAAGATTTGGAGGAAATGTTCAAGTCCTTTAAACAAGATATCACCCAGGAAATCAAAAAGGAGATCAAGACCTCCAAGGACTCCCTGGCCCAGTCACTTGCAGACATTACATCCCATCTTGGGGGATTGGAATCTAGTGTTAACCGCCTGGAGAATGTAACCTACATGCAATCCCATGACAGCAAAGCCCTGGCGGGAAGAGTAAAGGCTATCGAGGAGCACCTGGAGGACATTTGGGCGAAACAGGCTGATCTGGAAAATAGGTCGAGACGAAACAACGTCCGCCTCCGTGGGGTCCCCCGGAAGGTTCCCGACCGAGACTTGGCAGATTACGTAGAGTCGCTGTTTAGGGCCCTCTTGGAACTGCCCAGATGAAGAAAAACTTACCCCCGGACGTGCTCACCAGGGTCCAGTTTTACCGCCAGAAGGAGGATATCATGGCCGCAGCCAGGGATTCAGATTCAATTTGATTTCAGGGCACAGAGATCCAACTGTTTCAGGACCTGGCCCCATACACTTTAGCGCGCAGACGGCGTCTGCAGAGAGTGATAGCCTGGCTGAGGGACCGCAAGATCCGTTATCGCTGGGGGTTCCCATGTAAGTTGATGTTCGAACTTCACAATCGACACCATATAATCTCCTCGGAAGCAGAAGCGAAAAGCCTGATGGGTGAAACACCAGTCGACGCGGACCATAACCCACGATCCAAAGAGGAGAAGGGCTCTGTCTTGCACCCGCCGTCGAAGGCTGGGCGAGGGAGATCCCAGCGCAGGCCGCAACCCACAGCAGTCCCGAGAGGAGAACCCGATCCAGGGAAAACAACCAAAGCCTCAGAAGAAGCTTCACCTCCAGCATTATCGGAGAAAGAAAGCTGGGCTGCGAGCTGAAAAGGCTGGGGGCAGGAGGTTGAATTTTCATTCAGGTGGAAAGCCTACCGCTGGAACCGCCGTTTGGTCCCCGCTGTCCCCCGCCCGGGGAGCGAGACATCTTGGTGGGATGGGGGATCTTGGACACCACCGGACGACTCCTTCTCTGCGCCTGAAGGGCGTCTAGGAACGCTCCACCCAAAGCTTATAATGACAAGCAGTAAGGGACCAATCCATCTCTACTGAAGCCTGAAAAGTTATGGCACTCCTTTGCCGCCTTTGAACCCATGTTTAGCTCGATTTCGGGCATTGAAAATTCTGTTTAATAAGTTGACTTGGGCGCCGGAATGGATGGCGCCCGACATATTTCGTACCTGGTTTGAATTACCTTGGGGACTAAGAATACTGCAATTTGTGATGGAAATAGCTTGCTTAATTGGTATTATCTGCTTCTATTATAATTTTCTATTTGTTCTTTTTGTGTATAACCCCACCCCGACGCTGGGAGGGAGGGGTTATGTTTGCTTCACCACAGTCACCACTCCGGTTGCATCGCAATGTCCAATCTAAGAAGTTATCTCACTCTTGTCCTGATTGGGAGAGTTAATTTAGGACAGAAGCCTGAGCGACCATACAATGGCAACCCCTAGTTATAAATTCATCTCGCTCAATGTGCAAGGTCTGAACTCCCCCTTGAAACGTAAAGCACTCCTCCATAGACTGAAGTCCTTAGATGCATCATTTCTGTTCCTCCAAGAGACTCACTTAAAACCGGATGACGAATTCCGCCTAAATGACAGGCTCTATCCCACCAGATTCTTTGCCTCAAGCGGGCTGAAGAAACGAGGGGTTGCCATCTTGGTGCGTAAGGGGATCTCCTTTAAGACCCACGAAGTGGTTCGAGATGAGGAAGGAAGGTTTTTATTGAATAATGCCACCCAAGATGGCCGCAGGGTCACTCTGGTCTCCATCTATGCCCCAAACTCTAACAAAAACCAGTTCTTCATGAAAGTGTCAAAAGCTTTATTCGATCATGCTGAAGTGATTCTAATGGGGATTTTAATGCAGTAATCAACCCCTTAGATGATAAAACATTACCGCCACCAGTAAATGATGGGAACAACTTCAAGGCTCTCACCTCCCTGTTGAAAGACCATTCCCTGATCGAGGTGTGGAGATACAAAACATATTGGAAGTGGACATACTCCCAGAGGCATTATTGGATCACTCCCCGGTCTTATTGTCCATAACCCCCCTCCGAACAATCCCCCCACGAAACCCCCCTGGGGGCTAAATGACTTCCTGCTAGACGATCCAATGATCCGTGTCCACATTAGAGAAACCATGGAGCTATACTATACTTGGGAAGCAAGCAAAGCGGTACTCAGGGGCCATTTAATAGAACAGGCAGCACAACGTGGGAGAGCCACGAGATTATTGCGGGAGCAGTTAGAGGGGGAAGTTCTCAGGCTTGAAGAAGCACACAAGAAGAAACCCTGCCGGCATTCATTAAGAGACCTGAGGATGGTCAAAAAGGCGCTGGAGGCACATCACATGGGGAGGGCAGCCTATGGTATGATGCGCACCAAACAATTTTTATATACAAAAGAAATAAAGCTAACAAATTACTGGCGGCCAAATTAGGCAAGCAGACTAAACAAAACAGAATAGACTTCCTACGAGATGAATCAGGCAAAGGCACATACTCCGAGGAGGGCAAATGTCGCATTATAGAAGAATTTTTAAGGATCATGCGACCCCACATGAGGGAGACCCACAGTATGCTAAAGAATTTATAGCCAAGGCAGACCTCCCACAGCTGCCACAATCCTCATTAGAATCCTTAGAGGTCCAAATATCGGCGGATGAAGTGGAACTCGCCATCAGATCCCTCCCTGTTGGCAAGGCTCCGGGCCCAGACGGATTCACAAACAAATTTTACAAAACTTTTGCAAAAGAACTCACACCGCACCTCACAAAACTATTCAACATCCTATGGGAAACGGGTTCTGTTACACAATCTATGGCTGAATCAAACACTACCCTGCTCCTAAAACCCGGAAAAGATCCAGCAGATTGTGCTTCCTACTGGCCCATAGCCTTGCTCAATACGGACGCCAAGTTCTTTAGTAATACCTATACTAATAGACAGGGATCAGACAGGCTTTATTCAGGGCCGAGCGACCCATGATAATATTCGAAGAGCAATAGATCTAATAGCCCTGGCCCCCACCATACCAGGCCCCCTCTCCTTGCTATCTTTAGACGCCCATCGGGCCTTTGATAGCATGTCATGGGACTACCTGCGCTTGGTCTTGAAGGGCTTTGGTTTCGGCCCACAATTCTATAAACTGGTCCTGGCCAACTTCCGGATCCCCTCTACCCAAATACGAGTCAACGCCCACTGGACACCACAGATACCCCTCGGCAGAGGGACCAGGCAGGGGTGCCCCCTATCGCCTTTGGTCTTTGCCCTAGCAATGGAACCACTAGCCCAACACATCCGCCTTCACCCCGAAATCCAAGGGTTCGAGGTAAAAGACCAGAACCACAAAGTAGCGTTATACGTGGATTATGTACTCTGTTTCCTGAGAGAGGCTCAGACCTCGGTCTCCCCGCTCATGAACCTGCTTGATAGCTTTGAGCAGATATCGGACTTCTCAATAAATATGGCCAAATCAAAGGGTCTGAATCTATCCGAAACACCAGAGGTGCTAAACGCCTTACAGAACACCTACCCCCTTAACTGAGTAAGCTCCAAAATAACATACCTAGGGGTGCACCTAACTCCAAATTACTCTGGACTGGTGAGAGCCAATATCCCTCCGCTAATAAAAGACACGAAGGAATCGCTACTAAAATGGGCTCCCCAGGAGATATCATGGCTGGGGCGCATAACAGCCATCAAAATGACCTTGCTACCCTGGCTTCTTTATGCCTTCCAGGCACTCCCAGTCCATATTCCAGAGCGCGACCTACAAGACTTGCAGAAAGAGATATGCCGATTCATCTGGCAGCGTAAAACACCCAGAATCCAGCTCAAGATCCTCATTAGAAGCAGGCAGCTTGGAGGCTTGGGGCTCCCCTCAATCCTAAGATACTAGCGAGCATCTCAAGTCGCCCCCATCCTGGGTTGGGCTATTCAAGAGGACCCCCCCAAATGGCAGGACATCGAGCAACTGTTCGCCGGGGCTCCCCTCTCTCACCTCCCCTTCCTGCCGCGGAAGGTGCGGGCCTTCCGGAAGCCCCTTCTTCCAACTACGAGCTCCACGCTCAGATGCTGGGACAGGCAGATCCCCCTGAGGGGGATCGCCCCAGGACTAGGTCCTCTAACCCCAATCACACAGAACCCAGCCTTCACTCCAGGGCTTCAGCCTAAATCATACCAGAATTGGTCAAGAACGGAGACCTTGAGGCTGCAGGAGATATACGCTGACAACAACCCCTTGACCTTCATTCAGTGTAAGGAGAAATTCAACCTCCCAGAAACGGAGAGATTTAGATATACACAATTCAGGCACTGGGTCACCAACCCGTCCGTTAAAAAGGCTGCCACCAGACCTCCCACAGGCCTAGCGATAACTGCATCAGAGGGACAACGCTCACACAAAGTGGCAACATGCTACCGATTTCTAGAAAACGCCCCAGAGGGGGAAAAACTCACTTACATGCTAGCATGGGAGAAGGAGCTGGGGAGGGAGATAGCTCCAGAATCATGGCAGAGAATCTGGGACAGAACACATAGGTCTTCTAGATGCACAACAGTTAAGGAATGCACAGTTAAAATATGCTATCGATGGTACTTCACGTCGCAGAGGCTGCACGCAATGAATGCAGATTACCCTGATGTATGTTGGGATGGGTGTGGGGCAAAGGGAGACTTGGGGCACATGTGGTGGCATTGCTCGATCATTCAATCTTTCTGGTTGGAGATCAGGTCCAAAATTAAGGACATTTGTGGAACCCTCCTCCCCATGGACCCATTATTGATGGTGTTGGGCGACGCCCCAGATGATGGATCCTATCCGCAATCTGGCCCCAGAGCGCGGCTAATCACTCAACTACTGATGGCGGCTCACCTCACGTGCGCGCGATTCTGGAAAGAACTGGAGGGTCCCCACATTGCACACTGGTGGGTTAAGGTTTGGGAGCTTTTGGGAATGGAGAAGCTAACGGCCGCAATAGAAAACCGGACAGACAAATTCCAGAATATCTGGGGCCATTCCTAGATCATGTGGAGGAAAAAGAACACATGTGCTTCCAACCAAGACTGGTTAAATACCTTCTCCAGCCCTGAATAGCTTGGGATTTAAGGAAGCACCTACTGAATTGAAAGCGGAATGGGCAGACGCTGCAGGGCACTGGGGGAAAGACCTGGAACTTAGGGTGATTCTAGTGATCGGTTTTTTTTGTTTGTTTTTTTTTCTCTCTTTTCCTTTCTTTTTCTCCTTCTCTCTCGTACTCTCTCTTCTCTTTCCTCTTATTCCTTTTCTCTCCTCAATGAAGAATGCTACAGAACACAAAGCGACAATACTACACCCCTAAGGGTACTCATGAAATACATTTACCAATAGAATTACAAAGATGTTAAAATGAAACGTTTACGCATGGTTTTAAATTGATCGAAGTTGGAAGAACAGTGACAAATGCCGATGTTTATGCAATGTATGAATTTCGACAGACGACTCAATGGATGAGCGTCATTGGGTTGGTTACCGCCGAATTGTAATCAAGTAAGATTGACACTGACTTGTTTCGCTAATGAATTCAATGTGTATTGATGTTTCAATAAAAAGATTTTGACCAAAAAAAAAAAAAAAAAAAACGCCATCAGGGCAGCTCTGAATATCTCAAGAACACAACATATCTCTGAAACCAGATGTAACCTGAATTGGCTTTACATCAAGCAAAGAATCATACTTTAATCACTGTCCCTCACCCACAAGTGCCTATCCAACCTGGCACCGAAATACCTGTCCAATAGCCTCATACGCAACACGTCAACCCGTCCAACTAGAACTGCTCAGACTCACTGCATCAAGATCCCACGATTTAAGCAACAAAGAGCAGGAGGAGTTAGATTCCTGGTCCTAGCAGAAAAAATTGGAACGCCCTTCCAATAACACTAAGAGCCGAACCGTCCTACCACTTATTTAGGAAAAATGTCAAGCTATGGCTCCAGGAGCAAGATCATAGCATTGTCTCATAACACTGCCCACCGGTACAATCACAGTCTGACACTGTATCTACAATATGTATAGTTCTCTACACAACATAACTATTGTCATGATGCCTATTCTGATGTCAATGCTGACCTTGTCACTCCCACTGTACCTTCAACACGCCTGTCATAACCTTGATGTATATTTGCAATTTTCTTTTATGTAAGATGTATGTTGAATTTTTGTAACCTGTAAGCTTAGCGCCCAGATGCCTACGGGCTTGGCGCACTATACAAATAAATAAACAAAACTAAACAGCGCCACCATATGAAGACTCACTGAACTTTACAATCTGTATCTGCTGACTGAGCCCAAGTTAAGTTTATTTTTCATTTTATTCTATATCTGGTGGATACTTCTGACGTTTGGCTACATTCCCCACAACATTTGGTGCTGCTTTCTACTGTACATCCTCCCACCTGCCTAAGGGAAGGAATAAGAACAGACAAAGAAAAGGAGGGTGTGGGGATGTAGTACGGGAGAGTGAAGTGTGACGGGAAGAACTAAAGGAGTACATTACTGTGGAAGGGAGAGAACGAGAAAGAAAACAATATAAAGGGGATAACAAAGACTACATAATAAGGAGAAAGCAATCAACTACACCTATATTAAGAAAAAAGGAAAGAAGATAGAGGAGAAAGAGAATGTTTTTCTTTTTATTTCTCTGTCATTATCCCATTCTGAAGTACTTTCAGCCTGGAGGTGCTGCTTTTCCTTTGTTTTTTGGGCACCCTCAGATTCTTTGGGGATTACCTTTGACTACTGTGCAGTATTTGCTGTTGTCTTCTGCATTACTGAATGTGCAAACCTCTTTTTGAATTACCGTTCTGCCTTCGTCTCACCACGTAATTTTCTGAATTTGTTGTCTTCAATCTTGCTGTCTTGCTGATTCCTATCTGGTGCCTTGGAATACGATGGCCACTGCTAAGAATAATCCTAAAACGCTGACTGTCAATAAGGAATCTAACCCTTCTTCACCCAACCTGAAAAGGCCTGAAAGTGACTCACCTCCGCCGCTCGCTGTTGCGGATCCAACCATTGAGACTATTTTGCAAGAAATCAGAGCACTGAAACCTTTCATTGAAACTACTAATCAGAAACTTCAGCAACTGGATGATAGGTGGAAGGGCTTTGAAAATAGAATGGATAAAATGGAAAGAATGGTTGGTTGTGTTGAAGATGTCTCTCCAAAGGTTGCGCTACTAGAAAAAAACAGTCAAAGACCTTCAGAAACACAATGAGGAGTTGGAAAACAGGAGTAGGCGAAATAACCTGCGCATTTCTGGCCTGCCGGAGGGATGTGAAGGCACACACCCCATTGCGTTTATACAGAAGCTGTTGCCTGTCATGCTGCATCTACCTCATCATTCAACATACAACATGCTCATCGTATTGGCCCCCGAGAAACTCTACATCTCCTCGCCTTTCTCCCTGTACGCTCATTTTCTATTTGCTTGAATTTACTCAGGTACAATTTATAATCTCAAGAGTCAAGGAGAAAAATTCCCTAATTTGGCATGGAAGTAAACTTCATATTTCAAACGATGTGGCTAGGAATACGGCTCAACACAGAAAATAATTCTTATCCTACCGCCCTGCTTTGAAACAGCTTAACGTCCGATATGCTTTATACCCTCCCTGCTCCTTCAAAGTTACTCATGAGGGATGTACCGCCATTTTCAAAGATCCTGCTGATCTTAAGTCCTTTATTTGTTCCATAAAAACTGAGGGCATGGATACATCGTTGACCTTAAATTCCCCCTCCTCTTCCGGAACATGATGTTCTTGACGGTTCACCCGTGTGGGCTCCGTATATTGCAGTTTCTAACTCTGTTCTGGTGGGTCAGGCGCAGTTGTGGCATCCTTCTCCTGCTGTGGGTCGTCTCTTTCCTTTTGATGGCTCGGTATTTGTCACCTACCTACCCCTATCACTTTTTCTCCCTTTTCCCCCCATTTCCCAGCCTGAATATCTTATTGTTCTTATGTCATATGTGTTGATGCATTTTCTTTCTGGATCTGTGTTTTTTTCCTCACTTTCTGTCTCCTAATATGCTATTCTTGTTTAGACTTCCCTTTCCTTTCCTCTCATCCTTGTGCGTTTTTTTTCCGTTTATGTTTTATCCCTGTCTTGGGCTGTCCTGCTCCTGTCTTTACTTCATCGATTCATTTTGGTCAGGCATTACACATATTATTCTGGTATGCTCTTTTTCTGTGCTTCTTACAGGTCCATATCTTGCTCTGATATTTGCTCAAGTGTCGTTATGGTATTTAAATGCGTACCTTGGAACATTAAGGGATGCAATAATCCAATTAAGCGTCACAAAATGATATCCCATCTAAATAAATGTAAGCCATCAGTGGCTTGTATACAAGAAACTCACCTATCATGTGCTGAAGCGATGAAATTCAAATAATTTTGGGTCAAAGATGTCATTGCAAGTCCTGCTGTGGGTAAGAAAAATGGAGTTGCTATACTTCTCAACAAAAAATAGTAATTCAGGATTTTAGACCAAGATGCTGACACTAATGGGCGTTAGGTATGGGTCAAACTTCTGATTGGGTCGGATCATATTTCCATTTTTAACGTCTATGGTCCGACCCTACCTGAGCCAGATTTTTGGCTTTCCATGAAACAAATGATTCGAAACAATGGTCTCACTAATCTTATTAGGTGCAGGGACGTTAGTCAGGTTCTTGTCCCTTTTTTAGATAGGAAATATAAATGTGTGTTCAAAAGTTTCAAGACCCATAAATCCTTTGCGAGCTGTCTCTCTGAAACTGGCCTAGTGGATTCATGGAGACTTTCTCATCCAACGCAATCAGAATACACCTTTCACTCGCCTCTACATAACACTCTCTAACGCCTATATTACATTTTCTCCTCTAAATCTCTCATTGGCACAATCATAGATTCTAATATCTCTAATATCATTATTTCTGATCATGCCCCAGTCTGCACCTCTTTTAATTTTACTGACATTAGAAAGCCGTCGTCTAGATGGAGGTTCAATAACTTTTTGCTGCAAGATCAGCAATTTATCCAATACATTCAATCTTTTGAACAACAATTCTTTGCTGTAAACCTGGATTGTGACACTTCAGTGGTCACCAATTGGATGCTTTTAAAGCTGTGCTTAGAGGTCATATTATTGCTTACTCAAGCAGAAAAAAGAACCAGCATAAAAAACATCTCGATGATCTCTATCTCCAACTTTCTAATGCTGAAAAACAGTTCTATCAAGCCTCCACTCAAACAAACCTCTGTTCCGTCATGGCCTTACGTTTCCAAATTAATAATGAGTTCACTGAATTAGCTGCTGGATCTCTATTAAAATATAAAACCAAGATTTATCAGACTTCCAACAAAGCTGGGAAGTCGCTTGCCTCTTATCTTAAGACTAAGAAGGAAAAACATATCTCACACATTAAAGACAAATCAGGCACCTCCCCTAATCATCCTGATGATATTTTGAATTGCTTTAAACAATTTTATTCTGATTTATATATTCCTGAAACCACAGTTCCCTCTGCGAACATTAAATCCTTTCTCAGTAGCATTAATAGACATTCCTATCCCCAGATTGATCTCACTCATTTAGATGGCGATATTTCACTTCCTTAAATCACTCATGCCATTAAGGGGCTGGGTAAACAAAAGGCCCCCTGCCCAGATGGTCTCTCTATTGAATTCTTTGATAGTTTTACACATTCCTTAACCCCTAGACTTAAATCGTTATATACTCCTACTTTGTCTTCCAGAAATCCTCTTCTGGCTCCTTTTCTGAGGCTTTACTTATCCTATTTCCCAAAGCAGATAAAGATCCCACTCTTCCCAGCAATTATATACCAATATCCCTCATTAATGTTGAAAGTAAGATCTTTGCTAAAATTCTCGCTAACATAATCAAATCTTCTCTACTTGCTCTGATCAAACCAGATCAAGTTGCTATGTTAAAGGTTGGAACATCTCTGCAAAAGCTAGATTACTGCTTGATGTCCTTCATGTAGTTTCTAGGGATAAGAAAGATAAACATGGCTATGCTGCAGTTGCGCTTGATGCGGAGAAAGCCTTAGATCGGGTCGACTGGGACTTTATGTTTCAATCTCTCCGTTGGTATGGTTGTGGCGACCATTTCATTTCCCTTATTAAACTTCTTTACTCTTGTCCCAAATCGTCTATTAGTATTTACGGCCAATCCTCACCCTTTTCTTTACGCAGAAGAACTAAACAGGGCTGTCCTCTCTCTCCTATTCTTTACTTTCTCTCTCTAGAACCTTTATTAGAACTCAGCAGATGTTGCTGACTGTACCTATGTTTTTAGCCACTCCTCAGCGGCCTTGTCAGACCCATTAAGGCCTTTATCTTTGCTCTAAGATTGTTTCTCTTTCCCCACACAAAGACCCCTTCCAAGAGCCTCTCTCCGTTTCTTTAGCACAATAAACATATTACTATTAACAATAGAGACTTATATCGTAAATCCTGGTTAAACTGAGGCATCCGATTTATTCAGCAAATTGTCAATGGTCCCTCCATTCTCTCCTTCCAACAACTGTGAATTCTCTTTCCATCCCTATTTCAGATTTCAACTTTTATAATAATTTGGTCAATGCGTGCTTAGATGCACTCCATCGTCTCTCCAGCAACATCCTATCGCCTGATGCCTCCAGACTTCTACTGCCGACCATGGTTTCCGATATCAAGGCTTCCAAATGTTATAATGTATTGACCTCTGTGATTGTTAAATGGCCTGTGTGCTTGAAATGGGAACATGAACTTGGCCGTGTCCTTGGTGGCCATACTTGGTCTCTTTTGTATACCAGGATCAGGGGCATCTCTGCTTCTGCCAACATAACACAACATCTGTACTTCTTCATTCACAGAGAATTTACGACCCCCTTGTAATTATCGAAATCCACAGACGTCGCAGATGATAAATGTTGGTCATGTGGCAGTGCCCCTGCCTCCTTTAAACATATGTTTTTCGATTGTCTATATGTATTTAAGTACTGGCAGGAGGTTTGGAAATGTCTTAAACTTATCTTTAATGTTAATATTCCACTAACTTTTTTGAATATATTCTTGGGCAGCCTGGCTGTCAACGACAATGACTTACATGCTTCTGAACAGCTATATGGCCTGTTCATTGCTCTTGCCCTTAAGCTCATCACTTCCAACTGGAACAATTCACACAATATTTCCACTAAAGGTTGGTGGAACAACATCTGTCATGTGCAAAGAATTTAACTATGTATGGCCACATGCCTTGATACTATACCCAAGTATAATGCCAAATGGGCTCATTTTATTAATTAGCTAGACTGTTTCAATATGTCATCACATGGTTCCTGAGTTTTTGAAACTTGATTTATTCTTATTTTATCTGCTATAGTGCTTTGTGCATTGCCTGATCCCCTTTAATTTGTTCATCAGCTTCTGCCTATGTTTTGAATCAGACAGTCCAAGGATTATATTATATTGTCTGTCACCGTTAGTCCGATACTCATAAATTTGTTTCGCTTGCAGAAAGTAGTGTACAAGAATTCCCTCACTAATTAGTGTTCTAGTCT
The DNA here is from genome assembly GCF_040938575.1 of Ambystoma mexicanum. Classification (NCBI taxonomy): domain Eukaryota; kingdom Metazoa; phylum Chordata; class Amphibia; order Caudata; family Ambystomatidae; genus Ambystoma; species Ambystoma mexicanum. The sequence goes on from NC_090923.1 coordinate 649,578,651, forward strand.
CCCTCATTTGGCTGTTAATTTATTTGACTGTTTTACCTGGTGCCTTTGACTATATTTGGATCACTATTATCCTTCATGAATATCTGCATATTTATTACTATTTATTGTTCTTAACCTCATATAATCTCAATAAAGATTATTAAACATAAGAAAAGTGTATGGTCGACAGGTGAGGGCTTTAATTGTCGGCTGCCCTGGTAACGTGGCTTTGAGATGATCAGTGTCAGTGGGTCAGGTGTGGGCGAGCCACCTTGAGGGGTTAGGTGTGGAGATGAGATGCTGTGATTTGGGGTAGCAGACTCAAGGACAAGCCTGGCAGGGACATCAATTTACCAATATTCCAGGGGTAGCCGAAGCGACAACACACATCATATATAATTGTAGGAAGTGATGCCACATGACCTTTGACATCACAGTAAGTGACGCCTGATGGAACAACCTTAAGTGACAATCAGGTAAGGTGGTACGGGCGGGGAACAAAGTCATCACTGTGATCTGGTAAAACCCTGCCACTCCTAATTCCCTACCACCTGCTATTTACACAGTTTTCGATCTTCACTGCACTCTCTATTTTGTCATGGTACCGCCAATATAGTGCACCTGCAGGAATTAATTGCTAGGGTAGCCGAGCTGTGGCACTTGGGGGAACTGTGAGGGTAGATAATGGTCACGCTTAGCGTTAGTGTTTCATTGAATCTAGGCGTCATTCACATACTGAGTATCTTGAATCTACGAGCACCTAACACCAGCCCTACAGATAAGGGGTGTATCGGACACTTTTACTCCCTATAAATAGGCAAATACGCCCAAAAATGCAAATAGGGAGTACAAATACTCCCAACAAAAAATGGGAAACAGACACATATGACTTTGTGTTCCTGCTTTCACTCACAAATCTCAATGGATATGTTTGGACCAGTAGTGCACGTAGTACCACAGGAAGAAATTGCTATTGTTACTGCCTGATCTGAAGAAGTAAGCATGTATCTTTTAATGTGTATGAATAACTAGGTACAAAGAAATAATGATTACAAAAACATTTCCCTTTCCCAGTTAAAACATTTTTACTCGCTTATAAAATACTCTCATTGTTAATTGGATTTACATTCTTAGTCCCTAAAAAATCATTTTACTCCTAACTTTTAAAAATAGGGAGTAACATACTCTCACTTCAAAATCTTATCTGAAGCCCTGGCAAACACTCTCCGATCCTTGAATCTAGGTACAGCAAATGTTCTTGAATCAAAGGGGCCTTTAGCACACAGAGAACATTTTTGAATCTTCCACACAGCAAGTTTTGAGTCCAGGCGCCCCAGCACGCAGCAAATGTTTAGAATCTAAGTGCATTTGCGCACTACAGCCGTTATTAATCTAGGGCTCTAGTACACAGAGTTTCAGTTTAATCTGGGGGATTATCATTTAGCGACTGTTTAAATGAAGGGGCTTTAGCACACAGCAAATGTTTTAATTCTAGGGGCTTTAGCACACAGCAAATGTTTAATTCCAAGTGGACCTTGGACTCAGTAATCGTCCTCTTTGAGTCTTGAAGTATGTAACCAGTTACGGAATCTATAATTATTTTGTACATTGTTACCTAGCTTGAATCCAAGCACGTGTATAATTAGCCAATGATTCAACCTGGAGTGACTTGGAGTGTAGTCAATGTGTCTAGTCTATGTAACTGTTAGAATTAGCCAATGCTTTGAACCTTGTTGCACTGCACGCATATGCAACTCTTGACGAAGGCACAGCCACTGACTGCACGCATCTGCCATCATCCACCACTCGAAGACTTGTCGCACAACACCACTGCCATAAGAATGTAGCTTCTGTTCACTACTAAAATTCGATAATTAGCTCCACACATAAAGTCTATCTCGCTCTCGCATACCCTCTCTAGATTACTTCTCGCCACCCATCCATATGCCAGCTCGACATGGGTGGCTAGCAGGGACTTGGCCACCACTTCATACCTTCGTATTGACCAATATGCACAAACGCATACTAGCCCCTCCTCGAACTTCCCATACCTAAACTCCGGTCCCAGAGGGATTTTAGCCCACAGCGCATTGTGACCATAGAAATGGTGACAGGGGCTATACAAATGACCTACTACTACTACAACCAAACTAAATATCAAATATAGTCATTAATCGTAATCTAGACTCCAAAATGCCAAGTGCAGTAGTAAAATGCCAATTGTAGCAATTGGCATTTTAGTACTGCACCTGGGGTTCTGGAGTCTCGATTATGCTAGATTACACAGATACTGCTATCATATTCCTATTATAGCAAAACATGTCAGGTATGTAAGGTACAGCCGGACATGTCATGCTGCTGCCGTTATATAGACAAAGCAGCCTCCTATCCCATAGACATTCCATCGTATGCCACTTGTGCAAGTGCTGCCATCATATACCCAGTGCATCCTCACAAGCAGTTTCAGAAATGCCATGACTCAAAGGTATTGTGTAGTCTTCATATGCAAAGTACAGTCACTCATGCCTAGGTGTTCCCATTATATGCCAAGGCCACAGCCATGCAATCCAATGACGGTCAATACTTCATAGGCCAGGAAAACTCACCAAACTTAAGGCACAGTCTTAAACACAACCAGCACAGTCTAAAATGCTTCTGAAATGCTATCAAATGCAAGTTAATGTCTAGTATAGTCATCATATGTAGGACACAGCCTCACATGTCCGGTTCATGATAGCACATAAAAGTGAAGCCTGAATGTCCTCCTGTAATACAATACAATCAAAACAATATCGGGATTATTTGCAGTGTTTGATAATGGTTATTTCTGCTGTAAGTGCTGTTATTATTCTCCAAATTAATGGTACTGAATTTATCAACCTCAGAAAGATGAAGGACTGAGTCTGTCCTGCCGAGTTTCCAACTTGGAAAGTGCAGGCTGGACCAATGTTAGAGGCGACAGCTTAATTCATTGAGCTGTCCACTCTAATAATATGCATTATAAAATCACCAAAAGCAAGGTGTAGTCTCCCAATCATATTTCCACCATTATGTTCCAAAGTGCAATACCACATGCCTCATGCTATATTACCAAAATAGCATTTCCTGTGTAATTATTTTGCAAATTAACAAATATGCATCAATCACCAGAGAATGCATACTTCAGTTCATCATTCATCCCATGCATGATATGTGCTCTAGGCTGCTAGGAACTAGTTTAATTAAAGAACAATCTCAACGGTGAGGTTTAGATAGTCGTTGAAAACGAAATGGAGAAAAAAACAATGTCTAAATGTTCCTCACTTACTTAAAAGCAGCAGTAGTGGGACACAATAGGATTGCAAGAGCTCAGTGGCCTAGGCCATATATGACACGCAAGAGCCCTGGCAAGCACAAAGAGGATCCCTGGTGAAGCCAAAAGACATGATGTATGTGATTTATTACTTACACTTCAGAAGTGTATAAGTGCTGCAGTGAAAATTTACTTCTGAGCCCTCTGTGACTGGGCTGGTAGAACGTCCTCATGCTTCAGGGGGAATCACAGAATACATGAGAGCCGTGTCTGCCTTCTGTCCTTTGCATAGCCAGTGCCAAGGGCAACACAAGTTAAACCAAAGTAGTTTAGCGTAGGGTGCTGAGGGTGCCTAATGCAGTCCCTAATGATGCAATTTGGTATGAATTAGGCATAACCTCCTTGACAGCACGTGTAGACTGGGCAGTTTTGTCACTCTTGAGGAAAATATTGACACCAGGGAGTGACTCCTTGTTTGAAGATCTAAAAAGTATCCTGGAGAGGAGGACCAGCACTTGGGTTAATGAGATACACTACCACTATGTCTTGCTACTGGGGAATGTGACTAGTTCACTGAGGGACTTGTGCGAGAATCCAGAGCTTGTTAAGAAACACTTATTTGAACAAGACCGGACTCGTACTTTGGAAAAATTGCATGCATACCCTTCTTTCTCTCACCTAAAGTATGATCACAAGAAATTGGTAATTTTGGCCCCCTTTTGGCAGTATATCCTGGAAAAAGGGTCTGCCGTTCATTTTTAAGTTTTAGATGGAACCTGTGTCTGACTAAGGAAATCCTGTTCAGAAGGGGTCATATGAGTGTTGATCAGTTGGGGTGTTGTTTCTGTAAAAAACAAAATTATGTCTAAAACCCTGAAACGCGTATTTGTCACTTGTCCAGCATTGGGCCCTCAAAGAATGAAATATTTAGAAAATGTTTTGTTCTCCTTGACTGTAGGCGAAAGTGAGGGGATGAGGTCATCCTGTTTATCATGTCACATAACCTCCACTGTAATAGCTGTGGTTACCTATTTAAGAGCCCTTAGGTTGGAGGAAAATGGAGAGGGGGATTAACTAGATGAAGTTCTTGTGGGTTATGGGTTCACTCACTTTGTTGTTGTCTGGGTTATCTTTCATCTGATTTAATTGGAGTGGGCCCTGAGTTACTTAAAGAGCCTTCTTTTTTCTTTTTTGTGCCTATGATAATTCTTTTAATATTGTCTTTTAAATTATGTATCATCTATTTTAATGTACTGTTTTATTTTCTGCATTATCTTCTTTTTTTCTAACCTACTTTGTTTGTTAAAGGTTAACTTTCTTTAGCCATAAAAACAATTAAAAAAATCTTTTTGTTTTTAAAGTGGAAGCCAGTGATAGCACTCATGTGGATAGTGACAGCCTATACAAAGAGAGTGTCAAGGAAGGCATGAAGCAAGCTAGGGCGATTTTCCTTAAAGATATGCATGACAACACCCAATCAATGGTCAGCATTAGGACAAACAGTGCAGCAACTAAGGATGTGTACATTGTACAAGGTGGAAGGGCCACATCCTGCTCCCTGCTTCTTGCCTACTGTGCCATGTTAAAAGAAATAGCTTAGAGACAGCAGAACATGTGTTTTTAAAAACAGTTTAGGGTATCTTATGGCTAATTCCTCTGTGTTGGTAGACACGGAGCTAGTCATAAATGATATTGAAAGGAATGCAAGCCTCAACCCCCTACTATAGATAAAGCTGACTACAGTTTTTGAAATCAATTAGGCCGAGACAGGAGCCTGGACGAGGGAAGGTGGCTTAGGAGATGGGGGGTAGGCAGGCTGCCGTGGTTTCAAAACATAAAGAAAGGTCTTGAGCTAATTGAGCAAGCTCTTCTTTGAGAAATGGCAGAGAGCATTATGAAGCAGAAGCAAACATATTGGTATTTAGTGAATCATGATGTATTAGAGTCAGTCTCACCGTCATTATAGTACATAGTTTGTTGTACGTTATACATGAACTGTTTCTAAGCTACATTGAGCAATCAAGAAACAAAGCAAGACATCAATGCTTTCATTTCATTAAGCCTGTGCTTGTTTTGGACAGTTCATTTCAAAGTAGATTATGTTCGTTTATACTATATGGCAGGGGTACTCACAAAAATTTTCAGGGGAGCAAATAATTTGGTTTCGTCTTTGTTCATGTGCCACATTGATTGATGGCCACTGCAACACTCAAAGTCCCCCAAAATGTATACTTCAGTTTCAATAACGATGGTGTTTCCAAGTTCCCAAAAATAATTAGCTATGCTTAAAAGCACATTTGATGGCTATAACATGTATATGAGACAGTACCTTGCTTTACTCAGGTGTTGGGTGGCAGTGCTTGCATACGATTGCAGCACTAGCACACGTAAAAAAAAACTCACTGTGTACAAACAAAAACGATTCAAATCAACAGCCAAACCATACAGCTTTATCAATGCTAATTGCTTCCAATATTTAGATTCCTCTTGCATGGAATGTTTTATTTTAATCTTGGTAGCAGCTCCCCATTATTATTCCTCATTTGGGCAGAACATGGTATTTATGACCACCTGCCTTCATCCCAAATTGATGGGAAAAACTACACTTCAAATTTTCAGCAAGTGCTAAACTCGGCAGGCAGTCCCCTTATCTGTTCCATTTGAATGACTTTTAGAATGTATCTCTGCTCTCTGGCCTAGTTAGGATCCGATTATCGGGGATTCATTCTTAAATAAGAACCGTCTCTGGGAAAACCTGGGTATCACTGGTCAGGCTCTGGCGTGGTTGACCTCTTTCCTTTCAAATCGACCCTCCCAGGTCCAACTGGGGTCCTTCCTCTCCGACATCTTTTTCTCCACCTGTGGTGTCCCCCAGGGATCTAATCTCTCTCCCTGGCTGTTCAACCAGTATCTGGCACTCCTTGCCCACCGCATCGCCGCTCTCTGCCCTAATTTCCAGTGCTATGCGGACGATACCCAGCTAATTTTCAGGCTACCCTCAGCCTCCCCCTCTCCTTCCCTCATCTCTGACTGTCTGTCTGCTATCCAAGAATGGTGTGCCGCCAATGACCTCTGCCTTAATGCCAGTAAGACTGAGATTCTACTCATCGGTACTCCCACTCCCTCCTTCCCTGTAGCTCTCTGGCCTGCCTCCCTTGGCCCCCTCCCTGCTCCTACCTGCAAGGCAAAAAACCTTGGGGTCATCTTCGACTCCACACTCTCCTTCTCTCCTCATATTTCTGACGTCGCCAAGAGGTCACACTACCAGCTGCACCTCCTCAGAGGTATTCTTCCCTTCCTCTCCTTCCCCCAAAAGCTCACTGTCTCCCGAGCCCTGGTTCTCTCGAAGCTGGACTACTGTAACAGCCTCTATCTTAATCTGCCTGCCTCCACTCTCCGCCCTATGCAACTCATCCAGAACAGAACTGCGAGACTTGTCCTTGGCCTCAAGCCCAGGGACCGTATCTCTCCAGGACTGAAATCTCTACACTGGCTCCCAGTGGCTGCGAGGATAAAGTTCAAAACCCTTTGCATTGTCCACAAGGCCTTCTGGGGCCTGGGTCCTAAATACCTTCAACTCTCTCTTCCCAAATATCTTCCTTCCCGAGCCCTTCGCTCATCCGCCTCCAACTCCCTCAGGGTTAGCCGCTTCTCGAAGCAACGAGCTGGGGGTAGATCTCTCTCCGCGGCAGGGGCCTCCCTCTGGAACAGCCTTCCTGCCTCCCTGAAACTTGAGGAGAACCATCTCCGGTTCCGGAAGCACCTCAAAACCTTCCTCTTTGCTTCTGCTTTCCCTCTCCCTCTCCCCTGCTGAGCGGCTAATTAATTTTCACTGAAGCTGCACTGATCCTGCAATTGGACCACTCTAAACGGCCTCGGTCCTGGGCCCTGCCACTCTCCACTTGCACTGATGCCCTGGAACCCCTTTGCACTGCGGGTCTGTCTCTGTATCCCTACAGCCCCCCCTCCCCCAGCACTTGTTCTGCACTTACCTCACACTTGCCACCAGCTGGCCCTATTTATTTATTTATTACGTACGCCTCTTACCTTGTACTGCACTTCCCCCCCTCCCCTTCCCCTTGCACTTTTCCCCTCCCCTACCCCTGCACTTGCGCGATCTGAATGACACCTGGCCTAGTAGGATCGTTTTCTGTCTCCCCTTGTACCCCCCTCCCTGCCTCGTCGCGCCTTGAAACACTTGTGTATAGGCGCGTTACAAATACGATATCATATCATATCATATCATATCATAACCAAGCCATACATACGCCAAAAGAAAGTATTGTCTGGAAAAGATCAAATGTCCAAACATTACAAGAACAGGTTTAGCTGATATGCACAGGTTTGGTTCAGCATGTGCAGTTGGTTAACACGCGTAATCTCCAAAGCACATAAGAAAAAGCAATTTTATAACCAGGAAATAAGCGAGAAAATGCTTCAACCATAGGATGACTACTTTTATAAATGTTATCAAATAATTAAATATACCATGCAACATCTTGGGAGATTAGTTCTACATACCTATAATCGTAGTTAATATCAATACATATAAAACGTTATCAGTTGAAGTAGTAACCATTGCATGACAATAAAATATATTTGTTAACCGACGAAAACTTACCCCATGCCGTTTTGTTACCATAATGAAGAAAATTTCTTGCCAAAAGCAGACACCGCTGTAAGTGAAAAAGAAAAACAAGTAAGCGACAAATAGAGTTTTGAATATAACCGAAATTGCATTTTGTGTGTTGAGGCATCCCAAACATAAAAAATGTGTGTGAGTATTTGCATCTGCTTCATGGTTTGCATTGTAATGTATGTAAATGAAAAACTTCAACATATAATCGTCACACAGTACCCTCCTGTAGAAGATAAAACCCTACCTTACACCCAATGACTTCAGAACCACAGTCCATGCCCTGGTAGTGTCCCACATCAGTGGAGTAAACAGCCCACTCACCAAATTTCTGGCGATGCCCGGGACCTCACTTAGCATCGACCAACACACTGTGGACAATTTATAACATGACACAAGAACATTTAGCATATTTCTGCCATTCTACGGGAGATGTACTGACTTCCCATTGCAGACAGAGTACTCTCGAAGACTTCCTGCATCAACCATAAGGCAACCACTGCATGCACAACTGCATACCTAGTTGTGCTCTTCTAAGAGCCAGGCCATCGCTGGGCTTGCAAGTAATAAACAGGAAACAGGCTTCCTCTTGCTAGGACTCTCGAGCCCCCTCTTGGTGCAAATCCAGACTGTGCCAATTCTCATGTAGTTAAGGAAGGAACTCAAGACCTTACTCTTCAGTCAATACCTTCCCTGGGCTCCTTGTGTTCTTGCATCACATTCCACCCCCATGGCAGAAACAAATTGTGCCACATATTATAACGCCCCTTCCATACATCATATGTTACCCTCAAAGGGTGTCCAGTCTTTTCATTGAAACATTTTTCATCAAAACATTTTCCATCAAATATTTTCTAACGAAAAAATGTTCATCAAATGCATTTTTGTGTGGGGTAAAGGGTTAATTTTGTTTGCAAAATGTTTGGGGTAAGTTTTTAAGGGTCCTAAACAAGGGGTTTGAGGTGGACCCTCAAAAAAATAAATGCATTCGATGAACATTTTTTCGTTACAAAATATTCGATGGAAAAATGTTTCGATTAAACATTTGCGATGAAAAGACATCTAGCTATGTTTGTGCTATATAAAACCCAAATGCAAATAAAAAGACCTAACTCAAAATAACAATTTTTCTGATCCAGGACTTTTTACAGATGCAAACATTGACAAACTAGATTAGTTGAAATAGCCCAATGGCAAACTGCAGTTTTGTGTGAGAGCTAAAAGGCCTCTTAGTGTGGCTCTTCGGTATCCTACAAATCATTGCTTAGTGTCCCCGCCACTAATACGATTTGTCCATTATGCATCTTCTTTCTTTCAAAGCAAAAATGAAGCTCTCTCTGTCAGCTCTCTCTGGTTGCATATTTCCTTTTGGCATTCAGCATGCCCTCGTAACGATTTCTAATAAGAATGAATTCACATGAGTGTTTCTGCTTGCTGCACTTTCATACTTCAAACTCTGCCCGCAGGGGGTAATTCATGGATTATTTGCGCCGATAAAAACGGTATTTGTGGGCCATTCTGCCCGCAAATCCCTGTTTAACAAATGGGGATTTGCGGGCAGAATGGCGCACAAATCCCATTTTTTTCAGCGCAAATATTCCATGAATTACCCCCTGTGGGCAGAGTTTGAAGTATGAAAGTGCTTCCAGTGGAGGCCTTGATATAACCTCACGCCTGGAACAAGACAGCCCACATGACACAAGGCACAATGTCCAAACACCAACTAGCCCAATCCACCCAGCAAATCGTGAGGTGCAACTAATTCCCCTATGCTCCAACTCAGGCGAAGAGGAACCAGATTATAAAAGCAGGTGTAGATAGTTTTCAGGTGCGAGGTGCTTGAGTAGGAGCAGAGGAAGATCTTTTGGAGGAGAGTTGCGAGCAAGGGAAATAATGAGAAGGAAGGAGGTTGGAGGAGTTAGTTGGAGATTGGAAGGGTAGTTTGCTTTGGAGGAGGAGGTTTACCATCTAGGAAGAAATGTTTGTTGAGAAGGAGGATGCCATTTTGAAGGAGGGGGGCGAGTTCTGAGGAGGATTACCATCTGAGAAGGCAGTTTCTGTGTAGGAGGCAGACAGTGCAAGTTGGAGTCAACCGTCAGGGGAAGGCTGAGTGAGAGACTGAATAGCTAAATGGAGAGATACTCACCTTAAACCTGAGAAGGAGAGTGGACAGCAGGCTAACCTCATGCCCCTAGTAAGTAACAAGGGTTTCGTGGGCAAAAATGGTGCAGGACAGACTCTAGATTCGAGTGTAGGAACAAGTCGGTGCAACCCTACTGAGGGACAGTGAGTGTATGTTAGGTCCTTCCAGAATTGGGCTATCCCAGGGACCAAACCCTTAATGCAGGAGGCCGCCCAATAACAGATTCATTACAACTGTCTTCCTAGACCATGGGAGAGTACATGGAACTGTGCAACCTTTTTTATTTATTTTTTTATTAAAATGTTTTGTTTGGTTTTACAAACTTTTAAATTATGATTCTCTCTCAATTTCATTTTTTACACATTTCATTACTTTTAGTCAATTAAGTCTCTTTTATAATCTCCATCCAGAATTTAGTTACTGTAATGATGAGCCATTTGTCCTTTCCTTCTAGCAAATTTGCCCATCTTTCTTCTGTCGTCATCAGTTTTTTCGAAATCTTGAAGAAATCTCTGTACAGTTCTCTTTTTTCTTTCAACGCTGGGGAGACCATGATCAGGTGAAATAAGGTTTCTATTACTTTCACTTCTTTGCAGAATCTACAGACCGGGGATACGTTGGCTGTTTTGTCTATCATTGATAAATAGTCTCGAGTTGGTAAGATATTAAATCGAAATCGCAGAAATAGATCGTGAATTGTACTGTCCGGAAATTGAATTAAATAGTGGGGTAATTCATTGAGGGCTCTTACCTCGGTTTCACATTTAAGGTAGCGTTTGTAACTTGTTTGGACCTCTGTCGTTTTTATCCGGTCGCTAGTTTTTAGTTTTCGTTTCGCCTGCTGAGGTCTCAACATTTATTCTTTGATTTCTTCTATTTGAATTTTTCTTTTAATCTCTGTAGTCTATTTCAAAAGAGCTGAAATTTGAAAGGCTAGTTCTTTTTCTTTTAGTATTTCCAATGACGGTATCTTGTCGTCTGAGATTATTTTTCTATAAAGATCCATCTGCTTCCATGACACTATAGATTGTATGGACTGTAGTCCCAGTTCTCAAATCGAATTCTTGCTATTGGAAATGAGTTTGGGAGAGCTAGCGTCTTCCGCCAATATAACCCTTCTAGGTAAGACCAATTGATTGCCTTCTGATTGATTAAGGTTTCCCTGGCGTAGGTTAATATCGGAATTACCTTTTGCTTATATAACAGGGTTGTTGCTTTTGCCGAGTATGTTCCCTATTTTAGGTGAGAAAACCTCCCTTGTTTTGCCAAGGATCTTACCTTTCCCTTAATGTGTTAGTTCCATTCTTTTTCGTTTTTTGAGGGGTTAATCAAAGCACCCAAGTATTTTATTGTCTTTGTTGTAGAAATTTCTTGGCTTTCTAGCAGAATTTTTGTGGGATGTTGGATTTTTCTGTCCTGCGTAAAATGTTTCATAACCTTTGTTTTGCAAGTGTTAATTTGCAAATCGTTTTCTAACATGTATTCTTGTGCTTTGTCCAGTGTTTCTTGTAAGCCTTTTGGAGTTTTATCGAGTATGATGATATCGTCAGCATAAAAGAAAGTTTGAATTGATTCACTGTTAATCATCATTGGTATACAAGTTGTATAAACAAGCGGCTAAAGGGCATCCTTGTTTCAACCCATTCCAAGTAGGGATGGGTTCCGTGACCATACCATCGTTTGTTAACCGTACTCGAAAAGATGTGTTTGAATACAGTTGTTTTATTGGGTTTAGAAGACAAGAAAGGCAACCCCATGAAGTAAATTTGGTCCAAAGTGTATGCCTGTTTACGGAATCAAATGCCATTTTCAGATCTATGAAGAGAGCATGGACTTGTTGGTTTCTGGCAATTGCTTCTGCTTTTACAATATTCAATAACAAAAGATTTACATTAGTTCCAATCTTGGTGACAAAGCCTGTTTGTCTTTTTGCTTGTTTTCCGTTATTTGCTGGCCAGTTGTTAAGTTTTTTTTGGAGATAACTTGCAAATAGTTTTCCCAGCGGGTCTAAGAGGGCTATTGGTCTATAATTACCCGGGTTCTTTTGGTCTCCTGCCTTGTAGATCGGAATCAAAATAGCAACTGTCCATGTGTATGGGATCTCCTTTCTTTTTTCTATGAGTTGAAGCAAATGAAGAAAAAACTTTGCCCATTCTTCTGGAGCTGCTTTAAGAATTGTGTTTGACAGTCCACCTGGACCTAGTGCTCGGGATGAATTTAGGGTTTTAATTGTGTTTGTTATATCATCTACATCCCAATTGAGGTTCCAAGGACATACGTCATTTTCTCTGTCTTTAGTCGAGTTCTGCGATTTGATCTTGTACACATCTGAGAAATGTTTGACCCATATATGAGACTCTACTTCTTGGATCATTCTTTGTTGTTTTGAAACATCGTTCATCATTGATGAATCTTTTTCAAAGTTCAGTGTATGTGTGTGGATCTTTGTATGTATAAATATTCTACTTGGTGTGTAGCCTAGTAAGTGAGCTGGGCCTTTTATAGAGCCTCGAACTTCCATTTGACTGTTTGGGGCTATATAAAAGTTTCAACCGCACCCTTGAGAATTTGTGGCGTCAGTCTTGTCTCATCAGGTTGATTCTACCCTCAAATAGGTGTGGGTCCTGCAAACCAAGTTTTAGGCAGTTTGTGCAGGCTTCCTTTCAAATCACCCAATTACAGCTTCACAAATAGACACCTATTTATTTATTAGCATTTATAAATCTCGTGTTTTTCCTTTGTAATCCCGCCAGAATTACTTCAGCATCATTTTGTTTCATCATAGCCTTATTTGCCTTTCTTTTTTCAGTTGCTGTAGTTTCTTTTGATGTTCCTGTTTTTTTTCTTTAATTTCTGTATTATATTGATGGCCATGAAGATGCTTAGATTTGTACTTGGATCTTGATTGAGCATATTTGTATTTTTCTAGGATTCATCCATAATTCAATTTTGCATGGTCTTTAAGAGGCGCTTCTTCAAAGGAAGAAAGTATTTCTGATTCTTGATGTCGTTGAATTCTTAGCTTATTCAGCCCATTAGTCACTTCAAGTTCTGGTAAATTTAAGCGATGGGTTTTTGTTTTTTGAGCGATCCATGAGATTGATATTGGGTGGTGATCGCTTGCGCAGTGTGGCATGTTGTTGGTTGAAATTATCAGTTTCTGTAAACTTTCTGAGATAAATATGTAATCAATGATTGAGGTGGAATTTTCGGATGTCCAGGCCGGGTGTGGTAAGCCTTTATCGTTCGTAGGTTGGTCACTTACAATTCTCATTTCTTTAATCCATTTTCTTGCACGACTCGACATTTCTTGGATGTTACATTTATGTCCTTCTTTGTTGAATAGATGTATATTAAAATCTCCTACTATGATAAATTCACTTCCACTGTTAGAAAGAGCGATAGTGTTGATTTCCTCACATATCGAGTCTATTAATTTGTTGTCGCTAATAGCAGTAGAGTTCCAATAGATGTTAAAAATTGAAATACAACAGGAATCCAAACACTATGTCGCACTGTTGTCATTATAAGGGTTCGACGTTATTTCGCCGAACGATTTTACATCGTGGGACTTTTCATCGCCACCCTTTCATCGCCAAAAACTACTTTTTTTTATTTATGGGGGGGGGGGCATTGCCCCCCCAAACCCCTCTTACTTAAATAATCATACCCCAAACTGCACCAAACACCCACCCAATAAAAAGTTTTAAAAAAAAGTTTTTGGCGATGAAAGGGTTGGCGATGAAAAGTCCCACAATGTATAATCATTTGACGAAATGCGTGTATACTCATTATAAGTAGGCATACGAATGGTGATATATTGAGCCCATGGATGGATGTTCTTTTTTGCTATTATTGAACCTGTAGGCATGATTTTCGTTAGAATCATCATTCCAGAAGCCGGTCTACCCAGATTCGAAGTTATTGCAGGATTCAGCCAAGTTATATATCCCTCACATAGTACCTCTTCAGTCAACCAAGTTTCTTGTAAACAGATTATTTCTGATTCTGCAAGATTTATTGAAGGATCTTCAAGAAGATGTTTGTGACCCCTCGTGTTCCATGAGGTTAAGGATATTTTATTTGAGTGGACTTCTTTACTCTTTGGTTGTTATAGGTATGTTTTCCTACTCCCTTGGCTTTGATTATCTGTTTTAGGTTTGTATCTTTGTTTTGGGGTACATGTGGACTCTCGACAACTTTTACGTCTGTTTGTCTCGTCCCTTTTTTTATTAGTTTTATTTTGGTCCGATAGCGCTATGTTCTTGGATTTTTTTTCAGCCATGCTTCTGGTTACAAAAATGTCTTCTGTTTTAAATCCTAGTTTTTCTAGTTGATAGTTTGTCGCTAGGACACACTGCATGATCTCCTCTGTGTAGAAATCAATGTGAGCTTCTTCCATGTGACTTTTATTTGGGAATATAATTACTTCGATATCGTCCGATCCTATTGTCTTCAGTCGGGGTATGGCTTTGAATAAACGCAAAATATTGGTTCTATTGAGCATTACCGGCTTGTCGTTGTTTGGAACAATGCTATTCTGTAGGCGTGCGTAGTACTCGGTGGATTCTGAAACTTTGGTCTCATGATGGGAGGACTTCCACAGGACACTGGTGTATCATTTCTTTCCCACTCTGCTGCATTTTCTGAAGATAACCATGTTTCCTCATTTGATACCGAGTATGTAAGTGAGATGTTGTTTGATCGTTCATCAGAGCTTTGCGTATTTATTGCACTAGCCGTGGACGTATCATAGCATTCATCTATAACTATCAATGCCACATCTTGTGAATTTATAGAGATTGGATTGCCTTCCGACGATTCATCAGTTGTCAATATCTCTAGTGTCGGAAACTGGTTTACTGACATGTTTATTGCATCACGGTTGATTTCTGCTATTAGCTCATCCAATGGTTCATGCAGTAGTTGATTAACTGTTTGAGGTATAGGTCTCGATGTATTAGGTGTTGCCGAGTTTGTGTTCAAACCCTTTTGCACTATGTTCTTGGTTGCATCTCGTTGCTTAATTGGCTGAGTTTTATCGCTTAGTGATTTTTGTACTGTTTGCATTTTTCTAAGGAACGCACGCGATCCTGTTTGTGTTTTCTTAAGAACTTTTTTATGCATTTGTTTGTTCAAGGCGTCTTGCCCTATAGTTCCTCGTTTGGTTAAGTCAAAGATGTCAAAATGTATGCACATCGGTGGTTCATTAGTGCCTGGGATTGTCAGGAATGAGGGATTACTTGTTTCAATCGTAATTGTTTGCATTTCGTACTGTGTTGTCTGGTCAGTGTTGATGACATTAGTATCAGTTTTTTCCTCAGTTTGTGTTTCTTTTGTAATTAATTGCAGTTGCGGAAGCGTGTCTAGATTTTTTTTGCTTTTTCATCTATTAATTTTTTTGTTATTGTTGACACCGTTTCCATTAAATTCTGTTTGTCTATGCGATCTACTCTTGCCATGTCCGCT
The DNA here is from genome assembly GCF_040938575.1 of Ambystoma mexicanum. Classification (NCBI taxonomy): domain Eukaryota; kingdom Metazoa; phylum Chordata; class Amphibia; order Caudata; family Ambystomatidae; genus Ambystoma; species Ambystoma mexicanum. The sequence continues at coordinate 649,594,170 of NC_090923.1, forward strand.
AGACGTGATTGCCATATCCTGGACTTTTACGCTTCATATTTCATTCGCTCTTGTACGGTATTTGTGAAGGATTCAAGCTGGGTTTGTTTCGTCATGTTCATTGCTAAGAGAGTCGCTTGATCTTTTGTTGCATCGACCATGAATTCCTGGGTTTTTAAAAATGGGTTCATTGCATTTGACAGTACTGCTACCAAGGTGTTTTGCAGATCTAACATCGTAGTAGGCAGTCTATTTGGAGATTTAGACGAATCCCTCAGTGGTTCAGATTTCATACTTGTGGATTAAGATTCAAGATGCTCTGTTCTTTGGTTCTTTGGAAGGTTGTGTAGTCTTTCCAAATTGTTTTTTGATGGTATGTGGCTTTCTTTCGGTACTATCGGGGTAGAAGTATTAATCTGTTTGATTTGTGCTGTTGTAAGGACTCCACTAAAAACTTCAGTTCTTTTCTCTTGGGAGTCCATTATTGCATCTACCTCTGTGATGTCGAGCGACAGCCGTGCTATACGGACAGGCAAGGATTTTGCATAGTCATCGTTAATGGAGTCGGTAGGATAATATGTTGACTGGCAATGTTGTTTAGCTATCCTTGCTCTCTCTTGCAGTGATGGTGTAAGGCAAGAATCTTCAGATATTATTTTTTGTAGTTTATTGATTGTGGCTTTACCTTGACCTGACATCAGTGTAACTGGTGTAAAATCATCATCTGGTAATCTATCCTGATGTCCTTTTCCTATAGCTGGTATCTCTGGTATCGGGATGCTGGTTTTAGAGGTTTTAATGGCAGCCTGTTTCTGAATTGGGGTCATGCAGACCTCCCTATTAAGATATAGGGGTGCAGTTTCAGTGGGTAACTTATTTGTCAACTCTACCAGACTTCTGATTGTAGAAGGGACTTGTTATCGTCCGTTAGCAAGGGTGCCTTTGTTCTCGATTCACTCCTTATTTATTTGTGCTCCAGTCCTCACATCTGTAAGTGTAGTGTTTATCGGCTGTTTCACATTTAAATCTGATGTAATTCTATTACCCAAGGCTACAGATTCTTCTAATTTCTCTTGTAGTCTTGTGCGAGGTTTGGAAGGTTCCCGTTTTTAATTATTTAAGAAGGTAATTGATCAAGCAAATAGAGATGTAACTATATATGTCAGTAATTTTGCTTTTTTGTGGGTACTTACCACTCAAACTCGCCGACTCCAGCCGTAAACAGCAGTCAACAGTGCGCCCTTATCTCCATGCGGGCTTCTCGCCGCATGGGTCGCGCTGTCCTGCTTTTATGCAGCACTTCCTGAGGGTGTGTCACAAGTGTCACGTGATCGTATGCGCGGCCTGCTCGCGTCAACTGCTGTCAGCTCCAGCTGACAGTCTTACGCGAATAGGAGCGGGTCTAGTATGCAGATGATGCAGATGAAAGTAAGATGAAATAAGTTCTCCACATGAAAACAACAACAGTAGACAGTGCTCCCAGCCGAACAGCAGTCAACAGCGCATCCTTATCTCCACGCGGGCTTCTCGCCGCAAGGGTCGCGCTGTCCTGCTTTTATGCAGCACTTCCTGGGGGTGTGTCACAAGTGTCAAGTGACGGATGTCACCTGAATGATTGTATGTGTGGCCCGCTTGCGTCAACTGCTGTCAGCTCCAGCTGACAGTCTTACGCGAATAGGAGCGGGTCTAGTATGCAGATGATGCAGATGAAAGTAAGATGAAGTAAGTTCTCCAAATGGAAACAACAACAACAGTAGACAGTGCTCCCAGCCGAACAGCAGTCAACAGCGCGCCCCTATCTCCACGCGATCTTCTCGCTGCAAGGGTCGCGCTGTCCAGCTTTTATGCAGCACTTCCTGGAGGTGTGTCACAAGTGTCACGTAAGGAATGTCATGTGAATTATCGTATGCGCGGCCCACTCGCGTCAACTGCTGTCAGCTCCAGCTGACAGTTTTACGCGAATAGGAGCGGGTCTAGTATGCAGACGATGCAGATGAAAGTAAGATGAAGTACGTTTTCCAAATGGAAACAACAACAGTAGACAGTGCGCCCAGCCGAACAGCAGTCAACAGCGCGCCCTTATCTCCACGCGGGCTTCTCTCTGTTAGGCCAAGGACTTTGTTAAATCGGTCGTCAATCTTCGTATTATCGAGACTCTGTGTAGAAGCACAGTGCCCCCGGTGGCAACGACAGTCCCGGGAGGATAGCTCAGCGGCAGCGTGCGCATCTTGGAAGCAAGACGACACGAAGCTACAACAGGTTCGATCCCCGGGTCCGCGCTTAGAAACCTCTGGGTGTTTAAGCGCATTAAAAATACGTAACTAAGACAAAAAAACAAAAAAAACCCACAATTACGCAACTAAGAAAAACAAACAATTCCTGTAACAGCGCCTCGATGCCTGCGGGCTGTGTGAGCGCTTTATAAATGTTAAATAAATAAAATAAATAAATAAAAGTATCTATGTGCAACTTTCACTGCTGGTTGAGGAAACCAAGATAGAGACCGGGACCCCTCCCGACTAAAACAAACTTGGGAGACCTATCGTCGCCAACCAGAAGCATGTGATTGGTACCTGACATTGGGTGAGGGAAGCTCAGATCCAGAGCAGCGACCAGTATAACCACCTAAGAGGATGAAAAGGAGATTCCAGGAATTCGGACTGTGGAACGTGTGATCACGAGGACAAGTGGTGAGGGTTGGAAAAGAGTGTGGGGGAGATGAAGTAGTAGCGGATTCTGGCCGCAGGTTTGGACTTACTAAATAAATCTTAAAATTTATCATTGAGTCTTCTGGTTCCTGAACGACTCAAGGGAACATACTTAATTTGACCAGGAACGTTTGAGGACACGAATCCGCAAAGAACAAAGGACACAAGCAGTGTTGAAGAAGGTCAGCGCTGACACCCACACGCACCGCAAGACTTCCGAAAGGGACCTGCCTCAGAAGTTACAGGTAGGAGAAGCGCTGACTAATACTGAAAGCAAAGCCAACCAGCGTGAGCATGTACAGAAGGACACACCCGCACGTGTTAGAAAAAAGAACTTTGCAGCATCAAGCATCACAGCTCCCTTTTGCTTAGTAGCTCCGGTAACGAGCAAAACACAGGTGCTCGAGGAGTGGAAGACACGGGAAAGATATCAACAGTAGTTTGCACATAAGCAAAAAAGACTAGGCAATAACAAGTAACTCTCACAAGTGTAATGCACTCACAACAGTAAATGGATACACAAAACACTGAAAATTAAGGAACCAATTAAAATCAATAAAGATGCAATCCATCACAATTCACCCCCCTGCAAATTTCCTAGTTAGCCCTGGACAACCACCTACAACTTGGTGTGAAAGGAAAGAATTGAAAACAATTGAGCATGATGGGCTTACGCCCCAAAAGAAGAGTTCATTGCTATTGCACGCGTTGGGTCCAGAAGGACAACACAAATAGAGATAATTGCTGACACTCTCCGAAGCTGAAGCAGGACACATGGACTACCATGGAAAAATTACTACACAATTAGATAAATATTATATTCCAGATACTAATGTGGTTATACACAGATGTAATTTTCACTCCAGGACACAACATGAAGAGTAGAAAATAGAGGAATATGGGCCTCATTACAAGATTGCCGGTCTGGAATAGCTGTACCGGTGGCACTGAACGGGCACCCTATTCCGGACTGGCACGCTACGAGTCGCGATGCCGCAAATGCCGGCATCGCAAGTGACACCCACGGTGCTACTGTAGGAGGCAGCACCATGAATGTAAACAGCAGATTGACCCATAGGCCGTGCCTGAAACACTGGCACGGCGGCAGCATGGGCACATTACGAGTTCCGACTTCACAGAAACACTGCCATGAAAATGTCGGAGGCACCGCAATGACTGTGCCGGAAAGACCAGGCGTTAAACAGTGTCAGGTGTGCAGCAACAGGCCACAGGTGGCCCAAATCAGCTAAGCTGCACACCATAAGCACTGTGAATGTACAAAAGGACCACTCCCACACCGCTTCCAACACAACCATGCTGGCAGCTGCAGCAGCAAACATGAAGCTGGAGGCCCTGCATGCAGGGATACAACATGTGAATAAGCTGGAAGAGACAGAGAGGCAGAGGAGGCGGCGGAGAATGGGGAACATGATGGCTATGCACAACAACAATGCCCAGCAGGTAGCACCCTGCAGGCCGCCACCCGTACCCCGCTTAAGGGCCACACCCTGGAACCTCACCCAGACACAGATCCACACCCTCTACCGCGACAGCCCAACAGCGATCACATGCACCCCAGAGTGAATGGAAAAAAGAAAATAGAGGAATATGGAGGTTAGTATCCCACCCAGCTGTGCGATCAGCTACACGTTATCTCGAGTGGGGAGTGGCATGGAGGATTTGGCCCAGCTGAGCGCAACGTAGTACGAGGATCCAGGGACGGCAGAGCACTTGCCCCCTCATTGGGAAGCTTCACATACTCAGCAGATAAAGATCCCGCAGGTGGATTGAGGGATGAAAGAGACCCCACTCCTCCGCCAGGAAGCTTCAGTTCACCATTTGAATGCAACGTTGCAGGCGGATTGAGAGACGGGAACATTTTCACCACTCCCACCGGGAAATCTCATATCAGCACTTGCTACACAGTGGAGAGCCCGAAGTAAGAAGGAGACTACGGGCGTCGCAGGGCATATACATTTATGGAGAGGGATCGGGAGGGCTGCTGACCGGCATTAATTGACAAGTAGTATTAACGGCAGGCCCTGCAGCTAGGGGAGGTATTACAAGCTTCACCATGCTCATCCCCTGATTGCAACTCAGCGTCCTCAGATTGCCTGATTGGGGTACTGTTTCAACCCGATTTTGTGGCACATGAAAGTAAAACAGGGGCACAGGAAACTAGGAGGAAGATATAATCCCTGCCGGGGCCCATAAGGATGACAATTGCAATACCCAGTATCCTCTCACAGCACACTGGAAGGGTGCATACTAGAGTACACAATTAATTCCAGTTGAGAGCTGGGCAGAACAATAAAAAGGAAAAACGCTGTTCTGGGGCTAATAACTAGAGGCAATATTCACCTTGGAAACGCTTAACAGAAAGTTTTACAGTACCAGGCGATTCCCAGTAAATGTTTACGCTATAGACTACCTTCTCCCTCTCTAGGCCAGGAGCCTTACATGAGACAGAATATGGGATACAGAGACAAATCTCCTCTTATCTTATGCCGAGGGGGGAAAAGAAGTCTTCCCAAACGGGACCTCTCAAAGATGAGCCCCCTAAATTGAACCCTCTACAGTCATTGTGGGCTACTGGCCATGCGGTATCCTTTTTTAGATAACATTTCAACACTTCCTCTAGAGCCAGTACCAGGCAACCTTGACAAGGACATGACGGCATCGAAAAGGTTACTTTGCCACAAGCTTTCAGGAGTTTCCAGATAAGTTTAAGGTATCTTTTCAGTAACAGTTTACTTCTTTTAATACAGAAATAAGGCAATCACTCTCAAGCTTTGGCAAAAAGATCGCATCCCTGGGTAACGTGTTGGATAGCAATGAATGAAAGGGCTATCCAGGAACTATCGCGGGGCTGCACACAATCTGCCATCGCCTTGGAAGAACTGGCTAGTGTTGGTAATTTGGACAGCTAGCTTTACATGTTTAGCTTTATACACTGTGACAATGTCATAAGTGCTGGCCCTTCTTTGTGATCAAACTACTTGAGTGTCTTAACACAATGGCCTTAAAGGAATGTGGTTAGGGAGACCCAATGGCAGGGCTCCTAATGTAGTACCTGTTCTGCTAACAAAAAGATGTTGTTAGTGGGGATAAGAGATGTACTGGAAATCCTTTATCTACAGTTATGCTATCTGAAAGTTCAGCTTGGCTGAGGACCCATGCTAAAAAAAGGGACAATTATTGACCATAGAGAAGTAAATCCAAAAGAGCAGAAAGCAATATACCTAACAGTGGTATCCCTGCTGTTTATGTCCCAGTCAGGCAGAATCCAGGGCGTGAGCGATGGGGGAGTGCCAGGGAGCAAAACGAGGCATAACTTAAAGGGTTAAGAGGGGCTGCGGGTGACTTGGCCGCCAACTGGTAGTCAGGCGGTTGTTGTGACAGACTGCATGACTTAAAGATGGTGGCCTCCGTATTTATAATCCTGCCCTGCTAACCACTGAAAAGGAAGACGATGGGGAGGGGTATACAAATGAATAACAGGAGAGAGATTGGAAAGAAGAAGAGATGGGGAAAGGAGGACAGAAAGAAGGCAGAAGAGAAGGAGTTATAAACTGGAACAAAGGAGAAGAAGTCTGAAGCCACTCTGAGAGGAAACGAGAGAAGTGGCAAGCCTAGTACTAAAAGGGCTGTCCCACCTGCAAAGGGAATGAGAGACAGAAGGAGTACGCATAGTCAGGACAGATCCAGGAAGAAATGAGAGAAGGCTATCAGGAGGCCCCCAATGGATGCACAAAGACTGTCCTCAGGAAGTATGGTTCACATGAGTTTCTTACGCCAAGAATATTAACAATGAACCAAGAGTGTACTAATGTACCACTTTCACCTCCTCCTGTTAGCACCTCCTCATTGGCTATACTATCACCTCCTCCTGTTGTTAGCACCTCCGTTTCCACGCTCTCTTCTGTGTGAGCATCTCGCTGGGGCTTGTAACACTATCAGCACTAATTCCAATAATATTGTGTCAATAAAACGGACTCTGTTGAAAGTTAAGTGCTTGTTTTTCCTCTCTAGGACTCTGGGTCTTCCCAGAGAGTGCTTCTGGCTCTCTAAGTTAGGGGCGGGGGGGGAGGGCACGGTGTACTTTGAATGTGCCTTGGCTTGCAGCAGTAACCAATGAGGGTGGCCAGGGTGTGCGCATTCTCCCTTAGACACATTATCCTCTGGCTAGGGGACGCATCCTGCATCTTGGGTAACTCCCCAGGTACTTCTGAGAGCTAGGCTTGAGAACTTCGCATAATGCAGAAAGGGAGATAGTAGAAAAAGAGGGAGTGAAGTAAAGGATATTGGAAGGGAAACCTCAGCTGGAAAAGAGAAGTGGGTCCCGCGAACGCCCGTAACGTAGGCCGGGACATGGACCGGTGCCTTGTAATGAGAGACAATGGGAAAAGAGAGCAGAGGAATGAAAAAAGGAACACTAGAAGTGAAAAGTCTAAGACCAAAGAAGAAGAAAGACAAAACAAAGGTTAAGAAAAGAATGCAGCAGACAGAGCTATGTGGTGGGTGGGATGGGCCTATATAACAAGGTTGTCAATGAGTCACGTGGCAATGTACATACATTTTCAACTTTTATTATCAAAATGTGTACAAAAAAAGGCAATTCAGAGTTGCAGCCAACAAATGTTCTCTGTACACTATTCCTCAACCTCGAAAGGGGCTCCCTATTCCAAGTCAAGTAAGACGCTATGTAGCCTGAAATATATTCAAATTCAAATTCTTATGTGCATACATGTGTTGTATATGTAAGATTAGTGTGTAGCAAGACCCTCTTTAATACGATGGAAGCTGTTGCCAGCCATTTCCACAAACACCAGGATCAGCAGCCCACATAGCTGCAAGCTCATTTGCCAGTGCCCTTATCCCTAGTGACAGTCACCCCAGATATTACAGCATAGATCATGTTTGGTAAAGCAGAAGAAACTTGCATATTGTTGACTTTGCAACCTAATTGGAACATTTTGTTGACTGTTGAAATGCAGCTAGCATAGGTAAGGCTAATGTCACTAAAAACAGTAAGCCTTTGTTTACCTATCCCTGCCTGAAGTTCTATACTTTTCGTTTCTATTTTAGAGTGCCTTAGAGCTCCTACACAGAGGCCAATTATGGAAAATGTTATAAAAGCCCTGCTTATCAAGAGAAGGCTGCTGGCATGGGACACAGTTGGACACACACACACACACACACACAACTGTGTGAATTGCATATTCTGAGCACCAAGCTCTGTGCATGAATTTGGGTCCCACACATAGATTGTGTGCTTGATTGATCAGAGCATTAGGCTCTAATGCTTCCAATAATTGATTTTAAGCTTTTATGCTCTGCTTCGAGGTGTATGCCATGCAAATGCGATTCATGACATAGCCCTACTTGCCTAGGAGTAGGTAGGTGTAAGAAGGGATCTAGTTATCCAATGAGGTATATGTGCCTTGTCACACGAAATTGTCTCATGAAGTATTGGTTTATTGAGGTGCTTTGAATTGAATTAGAGTGAGCCCTGCACACTGCAGGTGTTTAGGGGTTGAAGTTGAGCTATTGAGGATAGGAATTGTGATATGGTGATATTATAACCAACAAGTGGTGATCTATGTTTTGAGGTGGTGTATGTCCATCTGTGGATTGAGGGAACCCACGGCAAGTGGTTGTTTGAGATTTGGTATTGGTGAATTGTAAAATTATGAAAGTATACACTCTAGCGAGACTAATCAAGGAGATTATGTTAATAAAATATATATGTGTACACTTTGACTTGTTCTTCCTGCCATGAGAAAAATGCATACCTCAGGGACTTGATTTGGACCACCAAGGGAGAACAAAAGAGATATCCTTACTTATTAAAACTGGGCATCCAAATTTGGGAGAAGAACCTGCTAAATCATGGGACTTGTGGACCCGATCTCGCCGCAGAACCCCATAGCGGCAATAATGGCAGATATGCCAGGGAGTGGTACCAGGGTGCAAACTAAATGGGAAACATGCAGCATTGCCACGATCGGTGACTTACGTAATCAAAAAGGGTTGATGACATTCGCTGAGTTACAGGAGTTTACGGGTATACACACGTGGCAATTCCTGCTACATAGTGCAGTGTTAAGGATAATGAAGGGCAGATGGCCGAGCGTCAACGACGAGACCATAGGAAATGAGGAAATAGAGGCCCTGCTCAGCATATCAGAGGGTGGGCATGCCATTTCAAGGATCTATGAGGTACTGATAGAGCGAGACTTGAGGGCAGAATTGAAGTGCAAGGAGAGATGGGAAACTGAATTGGGCAAAAGGTTTGAAGATAAAGGATGGAATGACATATTATTATATCATAAAAGGGTCTCCAGAAATGACAGACCTCATCTAATACAACTCTACATCCCACATAGGGGACACCTCACACCAGCGGCAATACAAAATTCAGGCGAGCGGGTAAATAAGAATGTCCAAGATGCAGGGAAGAGGGGGCAGGGTTGATACACATGTTCTGGGGATGTTCTGGGGATACGCAGTAGTGCAGGGGTTCTGGGAGGGAGTGGCACATAGAGCACCCAAGAAGGTATAGATCTGGACATAAAATCCCCAGAGGCATGCATGCTCGGCCGATACAAGAGGAGTGCGAAGAATAAATCATTGAACAAGATTAAAGATTTAATGTATATATACTAGCCAAACACAGCATAGCCATGAGGTGGGAGGATTCAAAGGTACCAAGTATGGCCAGATGGTGGGAAGACTTGAAAAAGTGGTCAAACGCAGAAACTGGAGTATGGGAAAGGGCGCTAAGGGAACAAAAACAAGAATTAGGCACGGACATCCAGCAATGGATTGCTTTGACTGTGACCCTGTTCAATTCAGACATAGGCAAAATCACTATGCAAGATACAGCATGAGAGGCAGATTGCAGTGTAATTGTAACAGCAGACATCTAGAATGTATGCACAGGCAGGTTTGGCAGGGGAGTTTGGATGTTTACAGAGTATGTTAAATACAGGATACCGAAATGTGATGTTGTATTTTATTGTGTTGTTTTGTTGTTGTTTGATACAAAATAATAAATATATACAAAATACAAAAATAAATTCTTCCTGCCCTGAGGGGACAGTGAAGGGGGTACCCCATTCCTTCGGTAAATCCTTACATACATTTACTTATCTGCAGGAGGGAATCATGTTACGGTTATCAGAGTATAGTTTGCCTTACACTCATGCATTGGCCGATTAGGTAATGTCCTACCATCTGGTAATGCAGTGTTTCTATTCTGTGCATAATTAAGTGCTTAAACAAAGTATTATGACTCCTAGACTAACAGCAATATTACTGTTTCTTGCCCTTCACAAAAAATACCATTTGGATGTAATTCAATACATTCATCACCACTGATGACGTGGAATCTGGCTTACCATTGATTGATTGATTGATTGATTTATTTATAAAGCGCTTTACACCAAGGCGCTGATTTATAGAGCGCTTTACACCAAGGCGCTGACCATGATGAAGACTGGGTACCAAATCCCATTGCCTGACATGTTCTGTACTGAAAAGTTGTAAAAAGGAATGTTTAAGAGATACTTCTATAAAATAAGGGAATATATTACACTTTAAAAACTATTCTGTTTGTAATGTCTACAAATATGTTAATGGATGTCTATGTGAAGTACACTTTCAAGTATGAATAGATTTTGTGCAATTAAAAATATATGAATGTACAGTATATGTAGCGTTTATTTACACTGGTCACGGGGTGTTATATTCTAGCATTTTAAAAACTTGTGTGAGGAGTCAGGAATGAAACTCGATCACAAGTTAGCCATGATTTTGGTTAAATACTTTTATTGAAGAATAAATGACTCCAACACAAAAGATCTTCAAGGATAAAGGTCTTTGCTCCAGAGGGTGGTTCCCTTCCCCCGGATTCCTCTTTACTCTCTGGTGTTTCGCAAACAACAGTTCCTTGTGTCTTCCATGGCCAACAACAACACTGACACACAAAACTGCCTGGCTTTGTAATTTTGTCTCTTTCAGGACACCTGGTATACTTCTCTGCTAGGAGTTTGCTCCTTCTTTCCAGGTCAACGCAATCCCTTTTCTTAGTCCTGATGTTTCTTCTGAGGACCTCATTTACTGCTTGATTAACACAATACTTTTCCTAGTCCTGATGCTTCTTCTCAGGACTTCTTTAACTCTTGTACATTTCTTACAACTGCCTGGTATGCTACCCAGCCAGGGCTTTGTAATCACACACTTGTAATTGCCTGGTATACTCTCCTGCCAGGGCTACTTAGGAGCTTACAGTTTAAATGGACGGTCCCACTTTATTGGAAGTATGGTTTAAACAAGCGTGCAGGGGCCATAACGTTCTTTTTCATGTAATCAAAATAAAACAAAGCTTTGGGTCCAATCACAATATTTGAAAAAGGCCTGGCACTTGAGAGAAGGAAATATATTGCCCATTAACTTTGAAATGGACTGTTTACAGCCATATTGTTTTATATTTATTTATTACTGTTATTTAGAACTGATAACAGAGAATGAGCCGACTTAGGTCTAATAGTTATGTCTGATTTATATGATATATTGGGGTTTAAGGCTGTTTTCATGTTGAATTTAGATAAGAAATTTGTGTTTTGCTTTAATTATGTAGTGTTTTACTGTTATTATTTCATTGTTGCTTTTATGGCTATGTGCCGAAATAAAGTTTATCACTACTAATACTCCTTCTAGTCACACAGTTGTAGTTGTCTGCTATACTCTCCTGCCAGGGCTTCTTGTATTCACACTCTTGTAGTTGCATGGTACTCTCCTGCCAGGGCTTCTTGTATTCTCACACTTGTACTTGCCTGGTATACTCTTTTTCCAGGATGTCTCTTCATAGGGAGTCTCTGCCCTCTCGCAGAGCTGCACTTAGACTTTGTCTGACAATGTATCTTCTTGATATATTATCCTATTCGGGCTTCCCATATACTTGCACTGTATACATTCACACATTTGTAAGGGTTCTGCTCGTAGTTCAATTCCCCCTGTAACAATAAGTCCTTTTGGTCTTTTTCGCCTGGTGGCTTTATTTATAATTACTTGCATTTGGCATGGCCATCGATATGCCCCAGTGTCCCTGCTGTCTCTGGGTGGACTCACTGGCTCTTGTTGGCGTTCCTGGATTCTCCCGCGGTCAGCCGGTGAAACGTTTCTGTCTGCTACCTTCTTGCAACTGCTTTCTCTTGGTTTTCCCATCTCTTGTGGCTTCCACTTGACATGTCTGCTTCCAGTATGTGAAGCACTGCTTTCTGTCAACTGCAAACACCCAGAAGTCTCTCGCTGGCTCCTGGCCTTCCCGCAGCAGTCTGTGTCATGCAGCAGCTTCGTTCTCCTTGGTCAGCGAGCCGCCTAGCTCCACATGCCGGTGTCAACCTTTCAGTCTCTCGATCCTCACGGACAGACACAACTCTCTCCCACCAGCAGCAGCCGCACTCGACTCTCTGCCTCTGCTCTTTAAATTTCCCATGAACTGGTGTATGCGATCAACAACTAGAGCGCTTGCTGGGCTTATGGTCTCCTTCGCTCTGCATTGCTCGATCCTTCTTCCTCATCCCAGTATTTTGGTAATTCTGGGAAAGGCAGTCCATTTTTGACAATTGGCTAAAAAAACTTGGATAAACATTCTCAATGGTTTTTCAGTAACAGGGTTAGTCCTGGATGATTGATAGGTGGAACTGGAGAAGGTAGTTCCATAAGTTTCACAAGGCAGACCAAAGTTGGAAGGTTGGCCAATGCATCTTGGGGAAAGGTTTTCCCTATTCGTCATAAGAGGATGAGTAGATGTATGACAATAGGCCATGAGGATATTAGATATGGGAGGGTTATCTTCAGGGGGAAAAGGGTGGATACCATGTCTCATCTGATGACACCATGACATCTCCCCAGAGGATGTCTTCCCCAATGTGATCCTCCCTCATATAGCCACCCTCATGGTCAGGATCAGGTAGCTGCTGCCATCCCCTTGGCCACATGGGAGCAGGTCACCACCGGGAAATCAGTGATGACTCCATCGGATTCATCACACTTGTGAAATTGATAATAAACTCATAATTTCCAATGTATGATTGACCTTGTTAGGTGTTCCCTTATTAGTGGTGCATATCACTGTGCTGTTTTGCATACACTACTTGTTTTAAATTGTATATACTGTCTGGTTTAAATGTTTTTTCTTGCCAAAAAGGACAATCGGAAAGTCAAAGAAATAACACCAGGTTAACAAGAAGGACTAACTAAAAGGAGAAAGGAGTGAGAATAGGGAAATAAAATAGAGAGCAGGAGAGAACAGACAGACTAGTTAGGAGATTTCCAAAAGTGGGAAAAACCATGTTGAGGGGACAGAGAATTCTATTTGGAAAACAGTCCCTTGACAGGAAACACACAAGAAAACTCAAGAGAAGAGCTAGGCCCTAAATGAAGAGCGAGAGAGGAAAGACACCCTGGGAAAGAGACAATGAAGACTGGAACATTCTGACTAAAGACCACATTGGCAAGGAAAATGTTTTTCAAGACCAGAAAGTTATGACGTCCAAGTCTGGGAAGGCCTCAGGCTTGAGATGCTGACAGATTAACATTGTGTAAGTACATGATGAAGGAGTGGTATTAGAAGGGAATTAAACTTTCTTTGAGGAGCCCAGGATTATATGATTTCTGTGGAGCGAGGAACAAACAGGGAAAGGAATTGAGGAGTACAGAGAAACTATTGGCTGGCAGAAAGACCCCAAACCCCTGGGTTTCAATAATACATAGGCTTTGAAGTTGTTTAAGAGGCTGTGACCCTGAAAAGGAATACCCTCGTATTAAAACCCCAAACTGATGATCACTGAAATATGAGAATACGACAATCAATGCTAGTCCAAAGTTAAGTTGTCAAGGGAAGGAGAGTGACAAGAGAAACAATATCTGTAGAAGGGACAAACTGTATGGAGAGAACCAAAACCCTGTAAAGTAAACATTAATGGACGATGTTGAAGCGTAAATGCGGCTTAGAGGGTGCTTGGACAAAAAAGCAATATCTTGGCAAAATAGGTTTATATAACACTACACTTTCTGACCAGTAACTGGCCACAAGGAAAATCATCAAAAGTGATCCAATTGCAATTTGTAAAGATGCACATAATGAATCTCTTGTTTAACCTTTTGAGCTCACTTAGGACTTATAGATGAACACAAAAAAGTAGTTTCATTTTTCTACAATGCACAAACAAACATCCCAATTTGGAAATTAGGATATTAAGCCCTGTACACCAGTTCATATCCTGGGGACCACCGGCAGACTAATTTCTTTGTAACACTCAACTAATCTGAAAAGGAAAAATGCAGACAAAAGTTTAATAATTCCTAGGAGTGGGAAAATTTGCACATTTCTTAGTTGAACATATGGTTTCATAAACAGCCCACTGTGTTTTCCAAACCAATGCATTTTGCAAGATCTAGTCCTAGTTAACAATGAAATCAACCGAACTTAAATTGTCAGAATTCGATGCTTAATATTAGGAAATCCTATACTTGGAAATGTGATTCCCTAGTGAAATATTTGAACAGAATTGATGCATAAAACCTTTCATCGAGGCGCAAAGTATATCGTGGATCAATATAATCAACACCCTGACGAGGCCTGCTCAAGACAGAATAGACAACTGTTGTTATCCAAGACCACCCAAGGAAATACCACAGGTGTCTAGATTATCAATAATTATTAAATGGTACATGCTCAGTTCACTTACAGGTAGCACTCTTCAAAGACCATGTAACGTTAGAGTTTAATTCAGGTTTTATTCCAGAGTTTCTCCAAATGCCCAGAAGTGATCAAATTCGGATTCGCCGTGGTTTATTTCAATTTACTAATGTGAAACCATATCATTATTTACTGGAGTCATACTGAGGGCTCAGATAAGTGCCTGCTCATCTCACAGATTCATTAAGACTCGAAGAAAGTGTCCAACCAAAGCAGACAAATATTATTTATCCTTACCATCAGTTAGCTTGCCCGCTTGCTCAGCTGCTCCCCCTGGTAGAATTTTAGAGAGCATACTCTCACCGTCTGTGCCTGGCTGAATTGTTGGTGCCCCAGCTGTTGTTGCTCCGCCAGCAGAAGTTCCAATACCTACTGGTTTCTGGGCAACTTTAATACCTGTTAAAGGAATGCATAACATTTTATTTATGGACAAAAATAACTGAACATCTTTTATAATATGCACACATATTTATTAAAATGTACACTACTTAATTTGTCATACTTTTCGGTCCTCCAAAAAACAGACATTAAATATTAGGCACTTATTTGAAAGCCTAATTACATTACAGCTGCTGCTACTGACTGACAAAAGGCTTTGTGATATCTTCTGATTACCTAAGTAAGTCAAAATAAAAACGGATCCCTCAATAAAATAACATTGGTGAGACATGTATCCTTAATTACCAGGTTCTCTTACTGTTTAGCCACAATCCATCCAAGTGGAGATATTATTTTAGACAGTATCGTTATCGTATTGAAAACACAAAACTTCCCACTGTTCCTTCATAATAAGGACTCTCTGCTTCTTCTGACTAAAACTAGGAATGTCCTATGGGTGTGTGCAGACTGCATGTAACTTGCCTAGGGACTCTGAGGCATGTTCCGAGTGCAGCAGTGCAGTTTGAGTATCAGAGCTGCTGAAGCCCACGTCTTTGCCACTGCTTACTGTTCTTCGCCTACTTCCTATACCTTCTCACACTGCCTTGCTCGAGTCCACTGCCGTCTGTTGTAGCTGTGAAGACGAGAGGATAGGGATGTGGGGCAGCTACCAAAGGCTACAGAGGGCAGCACACGGTTTTACTCACAAGACAACGAGCTACGGCAAGGAGGCACAGAGGGTATGGTGCCCAGCTGGAGATCTATATTATAGCTGGAGGGGCAGACAAGTGGCAGAATCTAGCATGTGTTCAACTAGTATGCTGTACCTGTTGCTGAAATGCTAGAGATAATTCGCTCTGGTTAGAGAAATATGGTGTAGTTAAACTTTTATGAGAGAGTGGAACATTTAACAATGACCGCTGTGGAAGAACAAGAAATTTGCTATGTTATGTGATTAGCATGGTTCATATGACGTTATAGGCTACGTGAAAAGTTTTCTTTTATATTATACTAGCACAGGAAGGGAGGCTGTTTTCACAGCCGTCTGCCACTTCCTGTGTCGAGCATGAACAATCTAACAGTGATAAGCAAGCACTACAAAAAATAGGCGAGCATTGGTATGGTGAATAGGACAGACTGAAATATTGAACTATAATTGGGACAACATGTCCTTTTCATTTGAGATGAGATCAATCAATTGAATGAGGCTGACTTATTGTTACCATAGTGATTAAGTGCAACATACATTAATGGAACAAATGAGAGAGAAACAAGGTCAGTTTTTTCAATATAGACACTTCTTAATACAACCATCTAGTTGATGCTTAGAATGAGAAGAATTAGAATACATGGCAATATATATTCTCTTTTCAGCTCCCGCTTTGGAGTATTGATTAGGATACATAAAAGACTAGACAGGTTAGTACCTCTCCCATTCAATTTTCTCTAGAACATGGAATACAGAGATTGGTTTAAGTTTGAAATCTGATTAATAACAAATATTTTTTTTTTTTTAGATATTGGAAAAGTATAACATTCACACCTGAAAAAGGGGCGTTTGCCCCAAAACGCGCAGTGTATAGCTTAAACAAGAGTTCTTCAATCACTGATATACCATCTTTGTTGATGCGTTATTACTCCGAGAGAAGTTCTGCATTGTTATCTGACAAGATGTAAAAGGATATGGTGATTGATGACAATATCAATTGAGTACCTAAATATTGAAGAATTTTTCTGATCTTTATTATTTTTTCTGTGTTTCTTCCTCCTTCTTCTTGGAAATGAAATGTTTGGTCTAAAATAGGACTTTTACTAATGTGATGTAATGGAAATATCTTGATTTGCACAAATTGGTGACATGAGCACACATGATAAACACAATTCTGAGTATAAATAAAATTCCTTGTGTGGATTGTAACAGGGGTATTTTATCATTTGCCCCGCTTGAGTGACTGGCTAACTTCTCAATTCTTTGACAGGCAAGTGTTTGTACCTGTTGCTGTTGCCATACAGGCCTGTAAGAGGAGTGCCTTCCTCACATATGCATCCTTTATGAGCTGCCAATGGCATAACATCCCTGCCGGCACTTGTGACTGGCATATTATGGGGAGGCAGCAGTACATGCTTATATCTGCACTGTTAGTTGGCTCATAGTATTTCAACAGTGCGGGAAAATGAGCTTTAAACCCTCCTAAGAAGTATTGTCAGCTAGAAAGATAGTCTAGTGGCCAATTGACCTTATAATGGTCCAAAGGAAGGCAGCTCAAGGAATTGTTAGAGTCCTTGGCGAAGAAGAAGATGGGCAGCAGAGCCAATGTTCTCCAAGCATCCCTGAAAGAACATGAAGAAAGTGGTATAGAGGATAGTGAGGCGAGGACAGCCTAGGAGTGTGCTGAGCCAGTGAAGACACAAAAGTCATCCAACCCATAGGAGAAAGTGCTAATTACTAAGTACATTTGTTCATAAGCAGAACAGATTTGATGATTTAAGCTCGCCTCCCTCTTGTCTCCATTGTGCGGGCAAGTTCAGATGACTACTCCTTCCCTTTGTTATCTACTATGTCAGATCCAGCAACCTCGCTAGGGTGAAGGATTTGGAGCATCCCCTGAAAACAAGTTGTCTTACTCCGAGTAGTTCTGAAAGCTGATCCATGTGTGCACAACAACTCACTCTGATGCGAACAGTGACTGACCTGTTAAATACTGTCTTGGATATCACAAATGGCAACATTATGTCTCTCAGGAGGGAGATGGATGAGCTCAGAGCTGCAAAGGCATCAACAGTGTTGAAGACACCTGAGCCCCACTCTTTTCTTCCAACAGGCATCACATTGACCACTTCATTGGCTTTTGTGAAACCTGGGGGCTTTGTGTCTAAGTTAACACCAAGTGAAAGGACCCTAAATCCTCTAGGTTCTATGATAAGCATTGGCTAATTAAACCACCTACTCAATGGGCCTCATTACGAATATGGAGGTAGCCATGGTGCTATTCGCGCCATGGCTGCCTCCATACCGGGCTCCAATACCGGGTTCCTGCAATGAGGACTTACCGGGTCATTTCGATATAGGAGGACCCAGTAATTCCTCCTTGCAGGAACCCATCCCCATTCACATTTGAGCCCCCATAAGGCTCAATGGGAATGGAAAGGGAGGTAATAACGGGCACATTACAACTGGCCCGTTATTACCTCCCTCTTCCCCTCGCGGGACCCGGAAAGGATGCCTGGTTTTACCAGGTGTCCTTACAGGGTCCCGCAAAGGGAACCTCGTAATCGGCGCTCCCGTAATGAAGGAGCCCCACCCTTGTAATGAGACCCAATGTGTTTAGTTAGCAGTGCCTGCGAGCTAAGGGTGCATGATAAACAGACACCTGACCAGCCACCAGATGGGGATGGAAGGGGATTAGTTTATGATAGCCAGAGTACCAAGCGGAAAAGACCCATTAGTTTTGATGACACGCAAGGTTTACAAAGTGGGAGGGACCCACATCAACCTTCTTTGACAACCCAGTCTCAGATCTAGTATCATCCCCAGGGTTTATAGTTACTTTTTCGACAGTCATAGTGTCGAAATACAACAGTTTAGACACAAAAGCATGGAAAAAAATGTTTTTGAATGCATGTTTTTTTTTTTTGGGTGGTCCCCACACAAACCCCCGTTTTTTTGGGAAAAACCAGTAATTTTACTTACTATACGAAACAAAAACAAAAAAACATTTACATTAAAAAAATGCTTTAGAATTCTTTTTTTCGATACTTTTGTTTCAAAATTATTGTATTTCAAAACTATTTTTTCGAAACTTTGACGGGACACCATCCCCAGTTCTCTTACATGTATCTTTCTTCTTCTCCACA
Source organism: Ambystoma mexicanum (assembly GCF_040938575.1). Taxonomy (NCBI): domain Eukaryota; kingdom Metazoa; phylum Chordata; class Amphibia; order Caudata; family Ambystomatidae; genus Ambystoma; species Ambystoma mexicanum. The sequence goes on from NC_090923.1 coordinate 649,612,860, forward strand.
TCCTTTCTCTCCCTACTTATTTCTTGATAATATTTCTTCTGTTGTAGCCCTTCCGAGATGAGAAAATGGAGCATCTCTGGTATAAAAGGTCCAGCTCTGGTTAAGAGGAAAAGGGAAGCGCCTGTCAATTATCCAAAGAAATATCTCAGCAGATAGGCTACAGTCAATGGGATCCTCTTCGGGTACCGATTATATAAAGGTGAGGCTGAAAGTTTGCTTTGGTGGAGAACTTGCTATCCATGGAGCAGAGAGGCTTGCCTCCAGTTTCCTTCGGCATTTCAATCAGATGTGTCCTAAGGGTGAAATGCTAACCTCTCAAGTCTAATGCTGGACACATGATCTCACACTGAGAACCGCATACCAAGCCTTCGACTCAGTTAGACGAGAAAGACTGGCAGGTGGTTTCCTCATCAGGTCTTGAATCAGCTAGATTGACACTAATAGTCTCCGCTTTGTGCAAGTTCTCCAAGAGATTATGCTCCTAATCAAGTTCCATTTTGTGGGTCCTCCACTCTGTCTTTAATTTGCTGGAATGTTTCAAGAGTGAATTTGGGTGACATGATTTGGCACTCGTTCATCCCACAGGGAGATATAATTGTCCTTCAAGAGATCTGGGCAGAGGATCCATGTGTGATGCTGGAAATGCATCGGAGGGACAGGGCCTCCGTATCCTTGTCCTTTACTGCCTTTTTATTGTGTGTTCTGTCGTATTTTCCATGCAGGAGTTCATGTGGGACTCCTGGCGGTGCAGCTCTCTTTTGGTTTGGTGAACAGACCCGCGGGATACCCTTACGGCACCCATGGGTGGGGGTACAACCCTGTGCCCCTAGTGTATGTTTTTGGGCACCGGTGGGTGGCCCGCAGAGCAGGGTATGGGCTGGTGGCAGCTCCATGCTGACTTTGACAGGTGCGCTGAGTATCCTCCATTTTGGGGATCCCCAGGCCCTGCCATTGGAATCAGTTGATTCCTGATGGAAAACAAGATGGCCCCTGTGGCCTCTTGCTTTCTATTACCTATTACCTTGTTTTCCCAAAGTCCTGGGAAGCCCTGACTCTGTCCCTTCTCCCTGACTGGCTGTTGGGTGAAAGTTCCATATATGGTGTTGTTGTGAAGGCCCGGCCAGACTAGCTGGAGCCTTCCCAGTGACTGTATGTTGTGGGTACCTCCTGTGGGTGGGACCTGGGTGAATGGAGTGTGTGACCAATATGCACTTCTTGTTGTGGTTGTCGGGTTTCTGGTATGAGAGACAAAGACTGAGACAGCCCTGCCCGAAACTGGCCTGAATGCAGTGTGTAGTGTTGAATGGCTGAGTACTCGTCCCAATCCACATTCCTTGTTGTGAGTGTTTGAGAGGGAGGAGGATGGCCCGAATGCACCGTGTGCCTGATTGGCTGACTGACTGCATGAATGCCCTTCTGTATGATTGGCTGCTGAGAGTGACCCACCAGTGTGGATGAGAGACAAGGTAGTATATCTGGGGACCTCTCACCACTGGAAATTGTTCAGAAGCGTTCAGAAGCTGTGTCTTCACGTTAAGAGTAACTGGAACTGCTGATCCTCGACGCCCAGCTGAAAGAGGAAGACTTGCTGTTGCATTTGCTTCGACCTGATCTGAAAGCTGCCGAATCCGTCGAAGACTGATCCGAGAGAGGACCTGGTAAGGCGCCCTCTTACTGTGCTCCAAGGGACCATCGAGCACCGCTAACCTTCAGCCGAAGCTCCCTGGAAGTCAGACCCTCGAAAGGCTGCCGACCCGAGACGGGACCGCTGAGGAGAATGAAGCAAAGCACCCAGACTTTGCCGCTGTCGAAGTCCATTGCCGTCGACCAGGGTTTGCAGGTTTGTGTAACCGCTGGAGGCCCGTCGAAGTTGTGTTGCCCAGCCGTGGGGACCACTTGACGCCGTGCCGCCGATGACCGGAGCAGCCCGCTCCTTTGCCTAAGAACATTTGAATCCAAGGACTCCATTGTCTGCAGCCTCGACCGCTTTGTCCCACCGGAGAAAGTCGAGGACGACCAACGCGCCAAGGAGAATCCACCGGTGGGTTTCCCGCCACCTGAAGGCCACAGAGACTTCGATGACTCGACGCCCTTGTTGGGCAACAGTTCTTCCGAAACTCTTTGCGGTCCTGAACAATCTATCGCCGAGGTGCCCCGCTTACCTCATCCTCGCAGGACGTCGCTGATGAGCACCGCCTGGATAGACATCGGTGTCTCGGCACCCTTGAACTTCTCATCGCCGCCGACGACAAGTTCAACATCTTTGACGCCTCTCGACGATCCGTGGCTCCTGCTTTAAAGGGAGTCACTCAAGAAGGAGCCTTTGACGCGTCTTCGAAGAACTCTACACCACCAGGTACATTGAGGGGGGGGTAAAACTTTAATAGGAGGAAATAAGACTAGTGAACAATATATGGACTAGGCTTGTGCTATATATCTTTATTTTACAGGTTGCCCAGGTGGGGGGATCCCCACACAGAACTGTGTCTAACGGTAGAGGCCAGTAGTCTGCCTATTGTTTCAACCATCTTGCGTTCCTTCCTATCTCTATTGCTGGTTTCCTCATTATTGATCTGTGTGACATTTTAACCGTACAGTTGATGCCCTTTAATGAGATTTGATAACATTGGTGGTACCACTTTAGAATTGTATATATTTATCATTGTTGATTTCCGAGTACAAAGTGTGTTATTGTGATCGTGTACATACCTTTGAATATTAATTATATAAAGACTGTGTTTTCAGTAATACAGTGTGTGGACATTCCTTTGTGGGGGTTCGGGGACTATACTGTACTTAAGAACCAGCCTGCATCACCTCCTGAGAAGCTAGGCCTTGATTGCTCGTCCATTGCTACCACTTGAGAATCTTGGCTGGGGTCCTCTGTGCCTCTCCTCTACCATATAGAGAGCGGATGTACAGACACCCCCCACCAGTATCTTCACACCATGCCATAAAGAGGGTTATGCGTCATTTTCCGTTACTGTCACCTCTGCAAGCAGAGGACGTTCTCAAAGTGGGCTGTTAATATGGGTTTCCAAAAAATTGGAAGTGGTGGTACACCAGCTTGATTCAGGCTCCCTTAACATCCCATGCCTACTTACTAACAGGGAAGGAGGAGCTAATTAATAATGTGTACAACTCTGGGGGGGGCGTGGCTATCCAGCCATGGTGTAGGACGTGGTTTCTTGTGAGCTCTTGCAAATCCGAGAACAGATCCGTATTTAAAGATGTTAGATGTCACCCGCAATCCCTAAAACCATAGGCATGGGTGCCTAAGTGTATGCTGCACACTAGCTGGAAGTTGTGCTAGCAGCGAGACGAGGATTAAGCAGAACGAAGCCGGCCAAGAAGAGGTTGACGGATAACAAAGGAAACAAGATGGCGGATCCAGACATCAGGGCTAAACAAATTTGCAGCGGGCCCACGACCCATCCACTTGTGTACTGGAACTGACATGTGAGTGCAGTTCAATAAACAGATCCCTTCAAGCTCGTGTTGCGGGCCGCAGCAAATATGATGTATACAGCTGGGGGCTGCCGCGCGGAGTGAACGCGGCTCACCCACGAGCGAGGGGCGCCCGCCAGGAGCACCCACAACTAACCCGGTGCACCGGCGGAGGTTTGAAGGAGGAAGGCACTTGAATGTGCGACCTGTGTAGACCACTACAGACGGTAGCCGCGCTAGTAAAACCGATAAGGGCAATTCGTCGGAAAGCCCATGCTAATAGTAGCCGGCGTGCTTGGAGGCTACACGGCAGATAGTCACCCAGCTGGTTGTATGCTGGGTGCAACGACGCAGACATCCGACGAGATTGGATATGAGCCAGAGATGGGGCGAAAAAGAGGAGATGATCGGAATGATAACTGACCAGCCCCCACTGGATATAAAGTAGCAACGCGCATCGGATGGAAAAGATAAGTGAGCAGCCTGGCTTGTACATGTTGCTACGTTGGCAGAAGAACGTGAAGGAGCCTAAGAGGAGCGGCGCTTATAAGCCTTCAAAACAAACTCATTCGGATACTTGATAAGGGGCACTTTAAGTGAGCGGTCTGAGCTCACGTATCCCAGACACGGGATAGGGTTAAAAATGTGGTACCAAAAGTGCAGAAACCATGTTTGATGCGGCTGCTGAGTGCACAAGACGCTTCTTTCAATAAAGACCTATAGAGGTTGGAACTGGGGGCGTAGCAATCTCACTTATAATTGGGACACATAAAACAGGCATGTGACGCCATACCCTCCTGTGAGGCACCCAGTGCTCAACATAGGCGCTGCACTGGCACCCTGAATGGGGTTACCGGAGTCTGGGCGGGATTGAGACACGCACCAACTAAGGACTTGGAGTCTGGTTCAGCAGGCACCTGGGTCGGTGTGTACCACTGACGACAAGGACACTTTATAGATAAGAAAAGCCAGAGTAACACCTGTGGGCCTTGAGGGGCTGGACAGTAGTGAAAGTCCCCTGAACAAGAAAGGAAGGTCCCAGTGGACAGTGAACACGTGGGCGCACCCAGACACACAGCCCGTTCACCAGCAAAATGACCACCAAATTGGCCAAAGGCAAGGGGAAGCAATCCACCATGGAAGAATGAAACCAAAACGCTGCAGATGACAGAAGGGACAAGCGGGAAAGGACAGAGCGCCCGCGACAGTGAGAAGGTAGCGCTGAACGGTCAACAGATACTGGACGCCATTTCGGCACTGAAGTTTCGGTGGATGTAGCCATTTCGGATTTGAGGACCGCGTTGGAGTCCAAAATCCATGCTGTTAGCATAGATGTGAATCTATTACGGCAAGATGTTCGGGCACTGGCTGAGCGCACAGGAACTCTGGGAAAGGTGGTGAAAGATAACACAAGCACGTGCAAGACAAATGCAACAGACGTCCACGTGCTGCAACAACAGATGTGCAATCTCGAAAGCAGGGCTGAGGAAGCAGAGGGGCAGGCTCGAAGGAACAACGTGCGCATTGTGGGACTGTCGTAGGGAGAAGAGGGATCGGACCCGACGAACTATGTGGAGAGCATGCTGCTGCAGGAGATAACAGGCGGAGCACTAAGTGAAGGGTTCGCAGTAGAAAAAGCGCATAGGGCTCAGGCAAGGAGACTGCCACCGGGAGCCCCACAGCGACCCATTATTGCAAAGATCCTGAACTATAGAGACAGGGAGAAGGCCCTGGAGCACTCCCGGAAGGGAGGGACGATAAGTAGAGCATCAGCAACCATCACTGCGTACCCGCACTACACACTCATGGTGCAGAGGCAATGTTTAAACTATGTAACAGTGAAGAGAAGGATGCGCAAAGCAGGATATAGACATATGCTGTTATATCCGGCAAAAATGAAGGTGCTCTTAAAGAATAAAGCTCTATTCTTCGAATCACCAGAGGATGTAATGGCATGGCTAGACTCGAGAAACTGTCCCACGACGATGGAAGACCAGGCAGAAAATGCGACAGAGAAATGAGCAAGATCCGTGTTATTACCGCACTGACGCGCGAGAGGACTTTTTTGAGAGATAAGTACTGTACATATGATGAAACTGGGACTAGATTATAGCAGATGGCACATGGGATTGACGCCTTGGTTTACACGATCCTATACAACTAAATGTTGTCAGTGTATAGCAGGAGGCAATGGCCCTCATTACGACCTGGGCGCTAGTCATTACCGGCATGGCGCAATGACCGTGTCCGTGCTGGCAATAGACAGCTAAAAGCGGCCCATTACAAGTTTGCGGGCACAAGCTTTGCGCCATGCCGGTAAAGACCTCACCGCCATGCTGTAAGACTCTGAAAAATTCCCCTTTCCGGCACCGTCTGTAGTGGAAATAGCTCCTCCGACATCCAAGCCTTCGGCATTAGCGGTGACCGTTAATAAGCGGAACCGGAAGTAGCGTCATTGCACAGGAACGGGAAAGAGCATGGCGGCCATGTTTAAAAACACAATCCATTGCCATCCACCACAACCAGAAGTCATCCGACCCCCGGAACTCTTACACACCTCCACCACTACCTTTTGTATTTAACCATGCCAAAAGCTGTGAAGAAAATGGGAGATCACCTGCGCAAGGAGCGCTTCTCCAGAGAGGAGCTGACAATGCTAGCGGAGACACTGCAGGAGCATGCAGATGAGGTCTTCTCAAACGAGATGTCCCTTCCAGCACTGCAGCGCAAAAAGCAGATTTGGGCAGAGGTCGGCCAGAAAGTCAGCACCGTTGGCACCACACCCCGCACACCAGAAGAATGCTGTAAGCGCTGGGATGACCTGCGTTTACGCGTACGCAGCATACTCTCCGCAAACCGCAACATGGGGATGGCGACAGGTGGAGGTGCGGAGTCCCCCATCAAATTACAACCGTGTGAGGAGATATGCGCCACCACCATAGGGGCAGAGTCAATTCACAGAGTCAGGGAAATGGAGCGAGGAGCACCGTCATCGGCCGATGCAGGTAGGTGTCCCAAATGATGCAATGCTAATACCACCACGATGATGTCCACCTGAACTGACAGTGCAATGATGTAGAGCAGGGTCCACCAGACACATGAGTACAAGACTGCCTACAGGCAGTGCAGAGCATCACCTTGTCCACATGCAGAATGCATCCCATATGTGTAAGGCCAGACGCCTCCATGCATCACCCACCCAAAAGCCAAGCAACCCGTATGTCACTCCCCCAATGTCAATCATCTGCCATTCCATATGGATGCAGCCACCCCAATGCATGCCCGATGCCTGTAGACCCATCATTAACCCTCTCCCTCTATTGGTCCCCCACAGGCACGCATTCAGACAGTGCTGACGAGGACAGCAGGGAGGAAGATGGCACACCAAGTAAGAAGGCCAGGTCCGAGGAGGGACAACACCACCCCTCCACTTCAAGGGGCATAGGCCAACCGGCACCACATCGGAAGGCCAAGACAACAACACAGGCCACAGCACCAATGTGCTCTACGGCCCCCACTACAGCGCCCACAACAGCCACCAGCACCCAAGTGGCAGCGGCAGAAGGGACTGCATCGGCTGCAAGCAGCACAGTGGGAGAGACAGCTGCCACAGCAGCAGTCTCTGATGATGAGGAAGAAGATCAGCTGCATGTTGCAACTCCAGCCGTCCCCATGCAGCATGCGCGACACCAGCATGCACAGGCTGTCTCCGTATCATTCATGGCCTGCAACTCCCAGCACCGTGCCAACTGTGCCTGAGGAACATAGTATTTTGGACACCCCTCAAAGATCCACAGCAGCCCCAACCACCCAAGAGGGGATCCAGGACATTCAGAGGCGCCAGCAGGAGCTCACTGGCCTGTTGACGCAGCACATAACTGAATGTGGGAGTGTAAGGGATGACATCCAGGAATGTGCTGCATCCTTGAAATCAGCCATAGAGTCATCCTCGAAGGACATTTGTGCCGAATTGGCAGCAGCGCGGCACGTCCTCTCTGAGATGGTGGCAGCGATGCAGGCCATGCGTCCACCACACTTTTCAGAACAACCGGGTGCATCTTCAACTGCTAGTTCAACCAGGACCAGCCCCGTGCGTAGGTCTGGCAGGAACCTTCGCAGAGCGGACAGGGGGGCACCTGGTGCTGGAAGAGGGGGAGGCCAGTAGGCACAGCCATGCATACTGGTGCCATGCGGACCACTGGTGCACGCTACTGTACACCATGTGTGGGGGAGTTGAGGGGGGAGGGGAGAGGGTGTGTGGGGGAGTTTAGAGGGGAGAGGGTGTGTGGGGGAGTTAGGGGGGGAGGGTGTGTGGGGGAGTTTAGGGGAGGGGGAGAGGGTGTGTGGGGGAGTTGAGGGGGAGGGGAGAGAGGGTGTGTGGGGTGGAGGGCTTGTTCACTTTGTTATAATTCTTCAATATACATTTTGGTAACTCATAATTCACATGTGTGGACATTGCTTATTGCGTATGTGTGCTTTATTGGTGAATAGTCTACAGTGTCCATGTCCCTGAAACACCCAGTGCCCCGAGTGCCATCTCCATGTCACTATCCTCGTCCATGCGTGCTAGAAACATTGGTTGATCAGAGTCTGACGCATGCCACGTCCCTCCTGTGCATCGCTGCCTCCCTGAGGTGCTGCCCCATCCCCACCCTCCTCATCCTCATCGTCAGGCAGTTGCAGTTCTGCGTCAGGGGGCAGGGGCACATTCCGTCTGATGCACATATTGTGTAGCATGACACATGCCATGACGATCTTTGCCACCTTCTCATGGCAGTACAGGAGTGCCCCACCAGACGTTCTGAGGCAGCGAAACCGTGCCTTCAAGAGGCCAAATGTCTGCTCAATCACCACACGGGTACGTGTATGTGAACGATTATAGTCCTCCTCGTGCCTGTTCTGTGGGTTCCGGATTGGGCTAAGGAGCCACCTCTTCAAGGGATAGCCTGCATCACCTGCATGTGGGCAACAATGTATGTGTAAGTCATCACATCATAAGGGACCTCATTCAATGACACCATAGCATGCATTAATTTCTTGATTTCAACCACATTCCCATGCATGAATGGAGACACACAATGTGACTGCTATGTGCGTATTCCTCTTATAGACTGGTGTGCGTGCCATCAACCAGTGGGCGCAGGGGGGTCCAGTTCCTTGTGAGTGCTCATGCACTGTGTTAGTCCACGGCGGTTGTTTCTATGATCTGGCTGATGCCCAGTAATTTATATGCTTTCATCCTGGCACCGTTGATGTCAGCCTCATGATGATCGCACTATGCACAACAAATGGTGACATGCAATTCAGTTGGACCTCTGTGTCAGTGTAGTGGTTTATTGATGTATTTGACCCTCATGTGACTCCTTTGTACGCAGTGATGGGGGACTGTCCTTTCAGTTGATGGTATTTGGTGCTGTGTATTGGCCATGGTAATTGCTTGAAGCTGCATTGTGTTGAGGGGGATACGGTCTGATTTGGTACAGTGCACATGCAGATGGCTATGGAATGGTTGTGACACTGCATCATTTACATGGTAGGGCTGCTTACATCTTGCATTATGTGGTCAGGTGTCAGGTCCAGTCTGGGCTGCTTTGGGGTATGAGCATGGTCCATTCCCTCAGGCACTCGCAGCAAGGTGAAGTATACATCTCCGGCCCCCCCCATCTCAGCCAGGTGAAGTATGCATCTCCCCCCCCTTCTCAGCCAGGTGAAGTATGCATCTCTCCCCCCCCCATCTCAGCCAGGTGAAGTATGCATCTCTCCCCCCCCATCTCAGCCAGGTGAAATATGCATCCCCCCACCCCATTTCAGCCAGGTGAAGTATGCATCTCTCCCCCCCATCTCAGCCAGGTGAAGTATGCATCCCCCCCCCATCTCAGCCAGGTGAAGTATGCCTCTCTCCCCCCCATCTCAGCCAGGTGAAGTATGCATCTCTCCCCCCCCCATCTCAGGCAGGTGAAGTATGCATCTCTCCCCCCCCCATCTCAGCCAGGTGAAGTATGCATCTCCCCCCCCCATCTCAGCCAGGTGAAGTATGCATCTCGCCCCCCACCTCCCATCTCAGCCAGGTGAAGTATGCATCTCTCCCCCCCGATCTCAGCCAGGTGAAGTATGCATCTCTACCTCAATCACCTACCCACATCACATTTCCATGAGCCTAACATGCGACTCACAGAGAAGCCAGGATCTCTGCCCTGCATGTCGCTCCATGTAGCGTGGTATCGTGGAGTTCCGCAGGACCATTGAATCATGGGTTGATCCGGGGAATCGGGCACAACAATGTGTGATGATCTTGTTTGAGTCATATACCATTTGCACGTTGATTGAGTGGTATAGCTTACGGTTGCGGTACGCTACCTCCATGGCATCTGGGACCACCAATTCCACATGGGTGAAGTCGATGGCGCCAATGCAACCAGGGATGCCGGCCAGTGAATGGAAACCAACTTTGGTGTTTGAGATCTCCTGGGCAGACCTTGGTAAGGAAATGTGGTCGTCTGTGTGCTTGAGGAGGGCATCAAGCACTTGGTTCAGCGTACGTGAGAATAATGGTTGTGAAATGCCATGCATGTGCCCCACTGTGTGCTGGTAGGTGCCTGTGGCCAGGAAGTGGAGCACAGACACTTCCTTCAGTAGGGGTGGGATGGCGGTGCGTGTTTCAATCAGGCTGACAATGTCGTCATGTATCATGTCCACATTGGTGGTGATGGTGTCCCGGTCCAGACGGTACAGGGTGTGGATCTGCTCAGGGGTTAGGTTGAATGGACTGGCTCTGATGCGAGGGATTGGGGGCGGCCTGCGTGGTGCCACTGGCTGCAATGGTGGGGCATGCTGGCCCTGCCTTGCCCTCCTTCTCCTCCTGCGTCTCCTCTGTGCTGCCTGTTGTTGTTGTTGTAGCACTTCCACTGCAATCATGTCCTCCAGCCCCAGCATTGCTAGTAGTATTGGAATCATTGTGGAGTGTGACTGGGTGTGGGAAGGGGTGGGGTGTGCTCCTTTTGTGCTGGCCCAGTCTGTATTGCCTCCACCTGTGCTGATTGTGTGCACCTGTGGCAGTTGGGAACACTGAACATGGCCGTTTACGGGTGGTCCGCGATGGCGGAATTAGCGCCATGCCGGTAAGGTATTTTTCGGGCTTCAGTAGGGCGTTATTTGCATGTCCGCCTGACTTGTGATGATCCCTTGTTTGTGCCATGCCGGTATTTCCGGCATGGGTGGTCGCGTGCCCGCGCACTTGGCACTTTTAACGGCACCGTTAATTACGGTGCCGCTAATAGCGGTTTATCAGGTCCTAATCGGCCGGAGCGGTAAGCGATGCCGGTAATCCTTTACCGGCATCGTTATTCACTTACCGCTGCGGTCATAATGAGGCCCAATATCAATAGACACACTACCAACCCCCGGAGGTAGTTTAGTTGGGATACTGATAGGGCGGTATGCCCCTACTAAGTACTGAGTATCAGAAATACCGAGAAAAGTGCTAGATGTGGGGTAGCCTGAGATCCAGGGATGGAGATGGGCACCAGTTTTGGGGAGTTAATGGGGGTTGGGGGAAGAGCAATGGTTGGGGTCGGGTAAGGTGGAGGGTGGGGAAGGGTGGGGGGAGTTAGGAGGGTTGTTACTGTTACAAGCTTACACCTACACGCCATTATGTAAAGAGCAGAGGACGAGGGGGACAAAAGGTGGACTAGGCTACGGTAAGGATGGGAGACCTGAAGATAGTCACCTGGAATGTCAGGGCGCTTAATAGTTATTTGAAGAGAAATAAAGTAATGATGTATTTAAAACGACAGAGAATTGATATAGCCTTGTTGCAAGAGACCCACCTTACAAAAGAGAAGCAGGAAACAGTTAGGAAGAAATGGAGGGTCACTACCTTTGGAGCCACGTACTCAGCATACGCTAGAGGGGTTATCACATGGATAGCACCACCTGTCCCCTTTAAGCTGTTACAGAACACCATAGAGCCTGATGGGAGGATGGTATTCGTTAGAGGCCTGGTAGAAAATAGAGAGCTGAGTATTATTAACACGTATGCCCATACAGGTACAGCGGGCTACTTTAAGACCTTATATAGTAAGATCGGCTCATACATGGGAGGAGAAGTCATATAGGGAGGGGGGGGGTGATTTCAACTACATCACCCGCTGGATCCCAAAGTGGACAGATCAGACAATAGGATGATGAGGCCTGCCCCAGCAGCCAGGGCCCTTGGGACCCTATTGAAGGACTTTCATCTAATAGATATATGGAGGATGCAACATGCGTCAGACAGGCAATACTCACACTACGCAGCACCACAGGATCTGCACACACGTCTAGACTATATATTTACCACATAGGAACTAACAGGAGAGCTTAAGAGCTCGGAATATAAGGTGAGAGTCGTGTTAGACCCCTCGCCATTGATTGTAGAATGGCAATACTCCCCGCTTAGGGCGAGGATACCGACATGGAGACTAAGGGCGGAGGCCTTAAGAGACAATAGGTTTAGAGAAGACCTAAAGAATGACATCGTGGAATACTTTGAATACAATACGGGTAGTGTGAAGTCAGCCGGCATGCTATGGGAGGCATTTAAAGTGGTTATGATGGGAGCAGCGATCTCTAAATCTAAAGGGCTACAGGACGAGATCACTAGAGAATTACAAGCAGCAGAGAAGAAACTGGAAGATGCCATACACGGTGGGTGGGGGGGCACTCCCAGGGAGAGATGGAGGGCATGGGCAGATTAAAACAAGAATGTGAGGGACTCTGGGGAAGATTATGCAACCTGAGTTATAAAAAGTATGTGAAAACGCAGCATGCAGGGGGGGACAAACCGGGCAGGCTGCTGGCCTGGCTGTACAAATGTGAGACGCCTAAACAGCCAATTAGGGCAATAAGAGACAGGAATGGGCAGACGCAAGATACGCAAGGGGCTGTGAATGATGGCTTCGTGGAGTTTTACCAGCAATTGTACGCTGACACGGGTGGGGAGACAGAGGAAGATATATTAGACACACTAGAAGAAATCGATCTGCCTAAACTAGAGACGGAAAGGGAGAACCTGGAGGTCCCGATCACCCTTGAGGTATTAGAAGCAGTGATTAAGCTCCGACCTACTTGTGAGGCCCCAGGGGCGGACGGACTCCCTAGTGAATTTTATAAAACATACAAGGCGCAGCTACTCCCCCCGATACTAGAAATGTTTAATAAAGCATTAGAAAAGGGAGTACTGCCGGAATCTCTGAGGGAGGCAATCATTATCCCGTTCCTTAAGCCAAATAAATCGAGCATGGACTGCAGATCATACAGACCGCTGTCCCTGCTGAACCAAGACAGCAAGATATTAACTGCAGTGTTGGCAAATAGGCTAAGACCAGTTATTGGCAAACTCATACATCTGGATCAGACGGGGTATGTACCGCACAGGAACATATCCGATAACCTCAGGAGGCTTAATCACATCATAGACCAAACGGAGGTGGACACACAAGAGGAGGCAATAATATCCTTGGACGCGGTGAAGGCCTTCGATCCGTCAAATGGCCGTGGCTGACAGCAGCCCTGAAAGGTTACGGGATAGGGCCAATATGCATGAAGTGGGTGCACCTGCTGTATAGCGCGCCATTGGCTCGGGTCAAGATGGGCGCGGTCATATCGGACCGATGGCGACTGGGTAGAGGCACCAGACAAGGATGCCTGTGGTCCCCGATGCTATTTATCCTGGCGTTAGAGCCCCAGGTGATTTACCTGAGATGTCACTATGGGAAGTAGGGATCCCCACGAAGGGTGGGCGGCACTTGATCTCTATCTATGCTGATGATATGTTATTATACCTAAGATAACCGGAAGAGAACCTAGAATATATACTGGAAGTGATGGATAGATATGCTCCGTTCTCTGGAATCACAGTGAACCCTAAGAAGTCATGTATGTTTCCCTATGGTAGATATAGAGGGCTGCCACGAGGGAAGTTACCGATACTTCATATACAGTGGGCGACCTAGAACTTTAGATACCTGGGAATCGATGTATACCATACACCGGAGAGTGAACATATACACAATACAGAGAAAGCGGTGGCTAATATTGAACTCAGTATGAACTTCTGAGGCAAACTCCTATTGCCAATGCTGGGGAGAGTGGCATTACTGAAAATGGTGGTGCTATCCAGGTTGTTGCACTTTTTCGGGAACATACCTTACATGATACCCAAGCGATTTTTGGCAAGCTCCACAGCCTGTGAAGACGATTTATATGGCACAACACTAGAAAAAGGATAGCATTGTGGAAACTACTTAACATATACGATAAAGGCGGCATTAGATTACCAAACTTTGAGACCTATCACTTAGCCAGTCAACTACAATATGTCGCTAGGTGGCTATCAGATGAACCGACAACAGAGTCTAGACTATTGAAGAATGAATGTGCCCCGTTCTTTCTGAAAGAATACATTTGGTTGACGAACGCACACTTGCAAGTGAAGGCGAGAATGCTGAGATTGGGAAGGAGGATATGGCAGAAAGCCTGGCAGGCCATAGAGAAACCAACTCTATACTGCCCGCAGGTACCGTTAGTTGCATTGAAAGGGGTTGATCAACAACTGCGGGAGATAATTCAGAGACGCTGGGAACCGAATGGTATTGCAGCGGTGGGGGACATGTGGCAAGACGGATTGGTTTTGGGATTCGATACGCTGGTGCAGAACACCGGTCTACACCGAGGACAATATATCACCTACACTAGGTTAGTGCGAATGGTTAAGAATACGTGGGCGGACACAGTGATGTGGGGGGGAGCCAGACACGGTTATTGAAACAATCTATGATGTGTCGGAGGGAGGACATGAGGTCTCCCAAATTTATGAACTTCTTATGTCGAGGTGCTTCAGTTGAGACGGGACTGGGAAGAGGAAGCTGGGGAACCTATGAGTGAAGGGTTATGGGTGAGAGCCCAGAGGTATCATAAGAAAGTGTCCAGAAATGCGAGATTGCAGCAAATTCAGTTGTACATCACCCACAGGGGCGTATATGACCCCACACAGAATTGCGCGCTTTAAGAACGCTGGGATACAAACATGTCCTAAATGAGGGGAAGTAAATGTGGGTATGATACACATGTTTTGGGGATGCCCCGAAATAGAAAGGTTATGGCGGAAGGTGGCGGTTTACCTGCACGAAAAATGAATTATACTGGAGGTGGAATCTTTGTGGGCGTGTATGATGGGTGGGTTTCCCAGGCCGAGTAAATTGAAACATGTTTGCAAGCTCAAGGACCTGGCATACATACTGGCCAAGTGCAGGATTGCCATGGGCTGGAAAGCTAATAATAGACCAAAGGTGGAGGTAGGGTGGCAAGACCTTCAAAAATGGGTGGAGGCTGAGACTGTGGTGTGGGGGGAAGCGGTTAACAGGGGGAAGACGACCCTGGAGAGGCACTCATGGCTTGGAGGCATCTCGTAGCAATACTATTTGAATCTGCTCAGACCGATGAAGAAGAGCGTAACCCTTCGACTAGTGAAGTACAGATTATGACTGAAGAAGAGGTAATAGAGAATGAGGAATTTGAGTAAGCTCAGGCGGGGAGGCGGGATGAAGTGCGTAGCATGATATTGTGGCTTGATACAATGGTTTGTTTGTTTGTTTGGTTGTTTTAAGGTTGAAAAATTAATAAAAACGTTTACATTTTTTTTTTTTACAACTCTGCATTCTCAAGACAAGCCAGCTCTGAGCTGCTTACCTGCTATAATAACCTCTAATAAGGAACTGTTCTCCGCATCAAAAGAGGGCGTGGAGGTTATCATCAGGGAATTGCATGGGTGGGGAGAATGATGAAAAGTACATCCTGGCAAATGATGAGTGTAGGGGTACTGTGGCTATGATTTGCTCTGATGAGGTGGCTCATCAAATGGGGAAATAGGTCCTAAGTATAGATGTTAAACACTGAAGGGCATATTCTCCCTCAGTTACCACATTTTATGGCCATCAGTGTCTTCCAGAATTGATGATTATTTTATAGAAGGCAAGGATTACGAGCACCTGATTGATTCCTGGGTAAACGCATGAGTGGCGAGTGATAATCCTTGGTGCAGAAATAGAGAGAATTTGCAAGGCACAGGTTTTTCCTAGTAATGTTCTCAGAAACTTGTAAGGCATAAAGCAAATAGTGGATCAAAAGCAGAAGCTCTATATTAAAATACAGGACATGACTTATTTATTTTTTGCAAATATGCTTTATTGGTTTTCTATGCATAAGATCTAATAAACCAGCTGAACTGTTAAGTATAAAAGAAAAGTGATTCACCCTCCCTTCCCTCCTACTCCGCCCCTCAGCCGAGACAATATAGAAGTCAAAAGGTTTCAGACACAACCCATTTAAATAATATTACCACTATCAATATTGTGTAACAATGTTTTTGCAGCTAGCAGCAGGTGAGGCGCAGGTTTACCTCATTAGAAAATTAAAAGCTACAAATACCTTTTATTTGCTTCCAATATTATCTATAGCGGGTCTTCTGGTATATGAAGCCACACAATGTCTTATATTCAAACAAATCTCAACCCAAAATATTTCAATAAGTGGGCAGCTCCAAAGGATGTGCACTAAAGAGTCCTTATAACTGCAGCCTCTCCAACATCAATACGAATGTGTGTGATAGCATTGAGATAGCTGCTCGGTTTCAAATACCATCTGAAGGCAACTTGAGCCTAATGTTTGATAATTGAACCGCTAATTGAAGTTTTACTTAGCCTTTTATTAATATCATTCCAAAGAGATTCCTCGATATAGATGCCCAATTCCGATTGTATCTGTTCTTATCTGTCCAGGCAGTTGAGGCTCCCAGATTTTTGAATGTTTCAGAAAGTTTGGATATGAGCCACTTGGGAGTGTCTGTATTTTGTAGAGGCAGTTCCAAAGCTGTGAGATTTCATATTGCTCCTACTTTATTAGGTGGCTGCAAAACCAAACAACGTGATTGACCATTTGTAAATCTCTCTGTTTCTTTGAGACCAGTATATATTTTACATATGTCAAACAATTTAATATCGCCCTGGACAAACCGGTCCCAAATCGTCACGACTAAAGGTCTAATGTAAATCCAGACAGAGCCAAACCAACTATCTATGATTCAGAGATTTCCTTGGTTTGATGATGAGGGCAAGTATAAATAGAACTATCATGAGCGCTTCGAAAATGAAGCGAGAAAGAGAACCGCTTACCAGCTCGTTTGATTATTAGCTTGTGCCCCCTAGGAGTGCACTGTGATTATTAGCGTGTGCCCCTTAGGACTACACTGTGATCATTAGCTTGTGCCCCCAAGGATTGCACCGTGGTTGTTAGCTTGTGCCCCCTAGGATTGCACTGTGATTATTAGACTGTGCCCTACCCTTAGAGATTAGCACAATTTAACCAGATTCACATCTAGAAAGCACCACTATAAAATAGTACTGTGAATATTAAAGTGTACCTTCTAGGATAGTACTGGGATTATTAGCTTGTACCCTCTAGGACCACACTGTGATTATTAGCTCGTGACCTCCAGGATTGCACTGCGATTATTATCTTATGCCCTCTAGGACTGCACTGTGATTATTAGCTTGTGCCCTCTAGGACCACACTGTGATTATTAGCTCGTGTCCTCCAGGATTGCACTGCGATTATTATCTTATGCCCTCTAGGACTGCACTGTGATTATTAGCCAGTGCCCTCTAGGATTGCACTGTGATTATTAGACTGTGCCCCACCCTTAGAGATTAGCACAACCTGACCAGATTCACATCTAGAAAGCACCACTATAAAATAGTACTGTGAATATTAATGTGAACCTTCTAGGCGAGTAGTGCGATTAGATGCATTGCGATCATCAGCGTGTGCCGTCTAGGACTGCACTGTGTTTATTAACTTGTGTCCTCTAGGACCGCACTGTGTTCATTAGCTTGTGACCTCTAGGACGGCCCTGTGATTATTAGCTTGTGCCCTCTGGGATAATACTGTGATTGTTAGACCGTGCCCCGCCCATAGAGTTTAGCACATATTGACCTGATTCACATCTAGAAAGCAACACAATAGAATAGTACTATGAATATTAACGCGCACCTTCTAGGTTAATACTGTGATTATTAGCTTGTGCCCTCTAGGATTATTACCTTGAACACCTCGAGGATAGCACTGTGATTATTAGTTTGCGCCCTCTAGGATAGTACTGTAATTATCAGCTTGTGACCGCCAGGATTGCACTGTGATTATTAGCTTGTGCCCTCAAGGATTATTAGCTACAACACCACGAGGATAGCACTGTGATTATCAGCTTGCACCCTCTACGATAGTACTGTAATTATCAGCTTGTGACCTCCAGGATTGCACTGTGATTATTAGCTTGTGCCCCTAGGACTACACTATGATTATTAGCTTGTCCCCTCTAGGATTATACTGTGATTATTATCTTTCCCCTTCGAGGATAGCACAGCAATCATTAGCTTATGCCCTCTAGGATAACAATCTGATGGTTAGACTGCGTTCTACCCAATAGAGATTAGCACAAATTGACCTGAATCACATCTAGAAAGCACTGCTATAGAAAAGTACTCTGAATATGAACATGCATCCTCTAGGATAATACTGTGATTATCAGCTTGTGCCTCTCGGATGGTACCGTGATTATTACGCACCCATAGAGTTTACCACTTACCAACTTGATTCACACCTAGAAAGTAACGCAATGGAATAGTACTACACTTATTGACCTGTGCCGTTCGATGACAGCACTGTGATTATTATCCTGTGCCTTCTAGATTAGTACTGAGATTATCACCTTGTTCCTTTAGGACAGTACAGTGATTATTAGCTTGCTCCTCCTAGGATAGTACTGTGATAATTACCTTGTTCCTTGGAATAATACTGTGATTATTGGCACACAGACTGTACTGTGACTACTAACTTGGAACATTGGCCTACGTCGCAACATCAGTGAGTTGGCTAGAAGACCTTTTAACCACTTCTAGAGGTTGCCGCACTGAGACAGTACTGTGATCATTGACCCTGACATTCTGAGATGGTGCTGTGAACAGTTCTCTGCTTCACACCACAGAGATTTGTCTGCTGCTATAAGTCTCTAACAGGCAAAACTACATTAGGGGCATGAACTAAAACACCCTAGCGATATAACCCTAGTAGACCTCCCAACCGGACAGCTCAAACCCGAGACAGCGACTGAACTACCCTAGCGATATCACCTGACTATACCACCCCAACAGACAGATCCCAAGCTTGGATCGGACAATCCCCCACACCCAGAACACCACCACAAGACACCCGGACCAAAAAAGCACAAAGACCAACTTTGCAACAACAAACTGAACAAAACCAACCAAAAAACACTCAAAACTCAAAATGCCACGGATACGAATTGACCAAAGGAAAGACAAAGAGCACAAACCCAACTGAACACCACTGAAGACTCACAACTGCAGAACACACTCCCATAGACCAGAACGATAACAGAACCAGCGCAGAAAGAAGAGAGAAATCCCTATACCTAACTCCATACCTCACAAATAACCACTCACCTGAACAAACCATCCCAACGAATAAATCAAGAACGACTAACAACCGAACACAACCACGCAGAAGAACTGACAAAACTAGAGATAACATGAATATCAACGCCCTAACCCTTTACATCACCAAAACAATATGACCCTATGCTCGACAGCCACAAAATTTAGAAGACGAGCTTGATGAAAACAAAAACCCAAGACTGAACCTAGAAGAGCTTTTCGATGACACAGACACAACTGTAACAACACCTCAACTAGAGATCCACTTGGAAGGAAACCTTAACACCAGTCAGAAGACAAAGTAGCCAACAAAAAAGCACAAACCAAACTATACCTTCAAAATCCACTGCAACCTAATAAACGCAAGATCCATGTCAACACACTCAACTGCAATCTTCGACCTCCTCTGCGACAACGGCATCAACATCCTATTCATCACAGAAACATGGCTGGATGACAACTGCAAAATCACACTCCAAACCTGCCTCCCCACCAACTTCAAATGCCTTCAGTTAAACAGGAAAAATAAAAAAGGAGGAGGCCTCGCAATAGCATTCAAAGAACACCTGAATGTAAAAACAGACAAACCTCTTAACATCATAAACTGCGAATCAATGGTCATACACCTATCGGCAAATCCAAAAACAAACATTAAATTCATACTGGTTTACAGACCACCGACATACGATGCAACCTTTGTCGACAACTTCATAGAAGCCATCACCAACATAGCCATCAAACATGAACATCTAATGATCCTGGTGGACTTCAACGTTTGGTTCGAAGAAAAACACGGCAACTCTCAAAATTCACTAATTGGGTAGTTAATAACCATGAAACTACACCGGTGTCATGACCACTGTTAGGGGGCACAAGCTGTGCCACAAGCAGGCTCGCACCAGAACTCTGAGGACCTTAAAACCAATGCAAAAAGGGTCCTGGAGCCAGTCCTGGCGCCTTTGGCACCAGGCTCATATGTGGCAAGTAGGGACTGTTCAAACTAGGTCCCATTTATGTACATGGGCCTTTAAATCTAACATGGAAGCAACTGCATGGCTCAGTTCCTGTGAACCAAACCATGCGGTCTACTATCTTGGGTGTGGCTGGGGCCTGGAACTGCTTTACCTGGTACTATTTTACATGGGCTATATAAACCACACCCAGGCTGCAGAACACGCTTCGAGTGATTCTGCATCTAGCAGCGTGACACTCACCGTGTCCAGCTCCTGGTTTTCAGCATCCTGTAAACCTGCAAGAACAAGAACAAGATTACTTGTCTTACCTGCCTCCTGTGGAAACCGAGAGAAGAAGAACATCACCTGTGAGTAATAGCTTGAGGAATCATAGCATCCGGCGGCCACAGCTCCAGTTCGAACTTCGCGACCTGCAAAGCAAGAAAGGGAAAAACAATATAGAACGCGCATGCTTTCAAAACATCGAATGCCATCATTCTTACCTGAATTCCATCACGCTACGCAGCGCTTCCATCCGGAACTCCACGGCAACACCCTGCAAGAGAAAGTTCAGGTTCGCCTTCAATATTGAACATCCGCAAAGCGCTTAGCTTACCTTGACGGATACCTGGGGTCAGTTTTCATCGTGCTCTCATCCACTCGAGCACCGCAGCAGCCTCTGAGGAGATGAAGAGGAGAACACAGCTTAGCTTCAAAAGACAATAAAGAATGCCGCGCTTCGCGCTTTTCCTTACCTTAAAACGTGCCTCTTCATCCAGAATGACAGCATCAAGTCTTCGCACCTGAAAAGAAGACGATAAACACATTAAGGGGATTCCACCATAAAACAGAACTAAGACTTACAAATTCAACAGCTGAAAGGAAAGAAGGGATCGAACTATATCTCAAAAGAATCTTCCACTCTGCTCAGAGGGATACCGGATGAGAATCGACTGTTTAGCTCAGCAGAGACTTTCTTTTCATCTTTCTTGGCTCCTGGGGAACAGGAAGCTGCTGTACCTTTATACCCCTGGAGGATCCGAGAATGCGTCACTATCCCACATCATGGAGGCAGTCACAATCTAGGTGTTCAGATGAAGAAAGAAGGTGGAGTTCAGAACGCAGATTGGCTATCACTTGCCTTTGATTGGGTCCGTCATGGCTGGAGGCAGCAGTAAATATACAGGTGCCTGTTATGTTCTTCTTGGTTATCTTCTGCTTGTGCCAATTGGGTCTGTGATGTTGTGTCAATGTAGTACCTAGTAGTGCAAAGATGATGGTATCAATTGGGGGTTCTAATGCACCTTGCCATACAATAAACAGCAAAACTCACGCTGACACTTTTGGGGTTGTAGTTATGTCGGATTGGGATGAGTTTGCTACTGCAGAAGTAACGAAAGGGGGGAATGTTGGGATGGAACCAGGGTCCTCCCGAACCCCCAAGCACTTTAGAGTTATGGAAGACATCGTTAAGGCACTATAATGGACTAAGCGGGAGGAGGGGCACTGGGAAGGCTCTCTCATGCAAGCATAATCAGATACACATAGACATAGGCAAGCACCGAAGAAGGTAGTTATTGTCTATATATAAGGTGCAATTAACTATTACCTGATAGATTTGTAATGTCAGATCTCAGGCCTTTTAAAAGCTTAGTTAGTTCTGTAGAGGAGTCGAACTCCCCCTTGTCCCCAGAAGGAATGTGGCCCTACTATGGAAAAAGGACGGATTTGGCTGAAGTAATGATCCAGTTCCAGTGACATCACCATGGCAAGCCAGGACCTATATAAACCCCTGCTTGAAACCACTTTGGCAGGAAGGAATGGGAAGAGGGACAGGAGAAGGCCGTTCAGGCAGCAGAGTCATTTGCTACCATCCTCATTTATAAGATTAAACTTGTTATCCTTACAAGATCGCCTTTGGCCTTACTTCCCTAGCAGGGTTTATTGATTCTGGTGTAAGCGTAATTAGGGACACCCTTACAAAATTGTAGTCCTTGCAATTAGCAGGAGCCAATATACATATTTTAGGGCTGCAGCGATACAATCCCTGGGCTTGAGGCCAGGGATAAGTTTTGCAGCCCTATACTAGATGGGTTTGGCCAATTTGATCAAATATATTTGATTGCATGGAAGTTTTTAGCTACTTTTACATGTACCATTTGACCTACAAGACATTTTGACAATTTGACCTACTATACATTTTGACCTATTAACATATAAACACATATGAAATATAAACATGAGTTGTAATATTATATTTGTCCATTGGGTATCGCCAGCATCTATGAGGTTTTTCATTGTGACGTAAACGGAAGTTCTTATCTGTTTTTTTCTTCTTTTTCCATGGATCTATCTTGGTGGACTCTCTTGCTGGAATTTATTTAATGGATTTTTTGTGCTTCTCTCATGGATTATTTGGTTTTAATGCATTTTCCTTGGGGTTTTGATTGTCGTTGCGTAACTAATTACACTAGATTTGTAAAGGCATGAAGACTACATTGGTAAGTTATGTCCCTGTCATTCGTTTTCATTCTTTATTTCATTTTCGATTTAATCACATGTAATCACAAGTTGTAGAGACTTACCGTCAAATGCCCGAAAACGGTCTTTATTTAATCACTCTGACAATTTAACAGTCGATTTCTGTTCCACAAAAATCTGTTAAATTATTAATTAAACAATAGGTACCTTTTTATACATTTTTTTACTAAACAATTCATCAGTTAATTTCAAATATTTGCTCCAGGTTATGGTATGTTTTGTTTCTAATATCTATAAACACGGCAATGTTTTTAGTATTTCCTATAATGTAACAAAGATCATTTGTTCCAGTCTGTTTATTTCATCTATCCAGGTATTGTTTTTTTACATATATATATATGAATTTCCACTCTGCCACAGTCATGAAAATAAATGTTTAATGGCACTGCATTCCATGCAATCAAGTTGTATATACAAACATTTATCCTACTGTAATTTCCGTTGCGGTCAATGACATCGTGGTAAAATCACCAGTCCTTCTAGATTAGCCGAAAGGCAGTATAGACAATGAAGGGGGATGTTAAGCAGGAGGCTGTTGCAGTAGGCCAGCCTACACAGGACCAGGGCTCTACAGATGGTGAGCATCTGGATGAAGGTGAGGAACGGTACAATGCCTGTAAGGAGGTCAATCTGATAGCACAGTCTAAGGATTTGGTCTTATCCTATATCCTAATAGAATCTGGAGTGAGTGTTATGATTGACAATGGAATGTTAATGGTTAGAATGTTTATGTGTGACTGGTGTTCTCTTGAAGGCAGTTGAGAGATGTAGCCTGAAAGAGAGGATGCCGGTGCTTGTCTATGAGACCTGGACTTTACCATCTGATGAATAATGACTCTCGAAACTGGATGTTATGCTTGGAAACTGATTAAAGATGTTACTCATCCACACCCTGAGGTCAGAGTCATTTTGCTAAAGCATATAACTCCACACACTTTCTTTACAAGCTCCAAAATGCAAGGAGTAAAGGAGAGAGAGGACATAAAGATAACCCATGGGTTGTTGTCCTCGCAGAATGGTGAGAGTAGAGGGCCCAAAAACAGCAGCCAGAGGGTAGAAGAAAAACAGGGCACAGGTGTCACACAGAGGCATTGCTAGGGTGGGGCTTAGGGGGCTATAGCCCAGGGTCTTTTCGTTCTAGCCCCAGATAAAAGCTTAGGTGCTACAACAAAAAGGCTAACTAGCCCTGAGCCCTGACAGTCCTGACATTAGCTTAGCCCCAGATCCTTTCCAGACCTAGCAACACCCATGTGTCACAGTAAAAAATATCTCCATCTTAAAATATCTCCACCTTACTGGCATTGAGACACAATGCCTAAATGGCAGTCAGACAATTAGAGATTAAAAAACGAGGATAACAAATCAGTTCAGGGAAGTTAAAGGAAACATATCTCTCCTTAGCATAATACTGGAAATGAGAAAAGAAGAAGGACATCAGGTGAGCCAGAGGGACAAAATAGATATGGAAGTACCACATTTATAGGATAAAACCCTAGGGTACTCTGCAGGTACACAATGAGGCGGTGGAGTACAAACAGCCCAGTTGCAGCTGGTAAGGGTGGTTAGTGAGGAAAACAAATCAGCCAGTCCAGCTCCATGATGCTAATGGTATCATGTAACTGTTTAATGAGGATACCATTGTCGTGTGAAAGGTGGAGGAGAATTCAACAAGCACTGTCCTCATTTGTACTACAACCATAAATACCATATACACTTTAGTTATAACATTCCATCATATTACAAATACTGTATACTCCCACTACATTACATATAATTACTATATACACATCACTATTTTGGTGGGTCAGTGGGCAGATTCTTGGGAGCAAGGCCTATGGCCTATGGCCATGCTCCCAAGAATCTGCACACTGGCCACAACCACCACAGTAAAATTAAACCATATAAGAAGTACGTACAATACACCTTCAAATAACAAAACTCACCCTGAGCCCCCTGCAACTGAAATTATGTTAGTGGACACCAATACTGACTCTGGACTCTGCAGCATCTGCAAACCATTTTTTCATCTATAAAAACAGCTCCATATCATCTTTATTCCACTCCCCTACCCTTTCTATGCCTCTTTCAGCTATCAAATAACCCCAAATGTGTTTCCCAAGCTCTTTTCTCATGGCGCTGTCCGCAGAGTACCGCAGTGTCCGTGGACTGGGAGGCACCGCGCTCACTTTTTTCACTTATAAAAACAGCTCTATATTATCATTATTCCAGCCCCACCCTTTCCAGCCCATCATTCAACCACCAAATAACCCCAAAGGTGTTTTCCAGACTTTTCACCACTGTGCTATCGGCGGGCCCGGACGGCTGTCTGCGGATCCAACATGGCGACCGTTTTAGAAAATATGACGCACCTCACACTATTTACCATCCAATCAGCAAGCGCGTACAATGTCCACAGACATCACGCCGTCCTCCGATTGATCCAGGAGGATGTTCGCAGACCTAATAGGGAAGTGAGTCCGTGGACCGGGCCCAGATATCACACATTTTTTGTACCTACTTTTTGGCTGTTTTAAAAAAAACAACTGGGCGGATTTGCACCAAATCTACAAATGCACGCTTTCAGGACCAAGCCGCTGCTCCTGTCGCAAATTTGATGAAACTCAGTACAGCAGTTTTGGCTGTAGGCACGAGAAAAGGTTTCTTTCCATTGAATCTATCTGGATTTCCACACATTTTGGGCCCCACCCACAAAACTTTGCCCCCCCCGTGGAAGAAACTGCACCAAATTTCGCAGAAAAATTGTAAGGGGGCCATATACTATTATTGAAAAGTTTTGTGAGTAGTCGTCCAGGGGGGCGAAGTTATAAGCTGCCGAAAAAGTGCTCTTCTATGAGTTGAGCAACTTGACCATAACTACACGGCCGCTACCACAAGCCGTGTATTTTGTTAAAGTGTGTTTTTATGTTTGGGGTTGGTTCCAACCCCATAACAGTTGGTGGGCTGACATTTTGCCCAAAGTCGGCATACCAGTCTGGGGTGTTCCTGCAATGGTGAGATTTGACCAACCCCACCCATTTGCCCTGCACAGGGTGGGGTCGGTCTGGCCCTCTGCTATCAGTATATGTGATTTCGGGAGATTGGCGATTTTGCGATTGTTGGCTTCAGCCCCACAAAAGTTGGCGGGCTGAAATTATGGCCCACGGTCATCATACCAGTCTGGGGTGTACTGGCATTAGTGAAATCTGACCAACCCCACCAATTCGCCGCTGCACAGAGCGGGGTCCAGTCCTGTGCTATCAGTATAGGCGATTTCGGGAGATTGACGATTTTGCAAATTTTCCAAAAATAGGAAGTTAGGACACAGGGTCGGCATACCAGTCTGTAGTGTACTGGCGATGGTGAAATTTAACCAACCCCATCCATTCGCCCTGCGGAGGGGTGGAGCGGAGTCCGGCCTTGTGCCAGAAGTATAGGCGGATTCAGGAGATTGACAAATTTGTGATTTTTCAAAAATAGGAAGTTATGACACAATAAAACATACACAGACCGCCATGTACATGTCAGCTACAGACCCGGGCAACGGCAGGTGGTACCGCTAGTTCATTAATAATAATGGGACTAAAACATTGTTTAAGTAGCTTGATTGAATATTGAGGCAAGGGAAAACCATTCTGGGCCCAATACGAGAATTTTCTTTTTAAACATTTGACAACTATCAACTTTATTAACCAAAACCGCCCAATCAGTAACCTCCATCCTATCCCATACTAAGAAAAAGTGTGGGATTCAATTTACAAAAAGAGAAGTTCTTAAACTGGAGCCCACTGCTCACACTCCTATACGGCAGAATGCCCATCTATTGATTGACAAGAACCACTTACACTGGTCTAGTTGGAATTCTTTGGGAATTGACCAGAAACATCAATGCTTCACAGATGGAACCTTTGATTCCTTTAATCATCTCTCATATCAAA
Source organism: Ambystoma mexicanum (assembly GCF_040938575.1). Taxonomy (NCBI): domain Eukaryota; kingdom Metazoa; phylum Chordata; class Amphibia; order Caudata; family Ambystomatidae; genus Ambystoma; species Ambystoma mexicanum. The sequence continues at coordinate 649,639,281 of NC_090923.1, forward strand.
ACTTAATCTCCTTAAATGTGATTTCTAGAAATATCTCCAACTCCAACAATGTTTAAAACCATTTTTACAACATGAATTAGGGGGTGTCCTAAATCTTCCCCGTATGATGCTTACCTGACAAGGTATGGCTAAAAGGGTGATAGGGTGATATCTGTTTCATATGCAATACCATAGGTAAACTCAGATACAGACATTTCTGATGAAGAATTGGTTGAAACCAAGGGGTATTGGTCGGTGTACTCCAGTGATGCAAACACTAGTTTGATTTCCTATGAGACACTGCATAGGGCTCATTAGTACCACACCTGCATAAAAAGGGCAGATAAAACCTTTTTCTGATTTATGTTGCAGTGGCTGCTTTCAGAGTGATGCCTTCATGCATATTTCATGGGCTTGCCCTGTTAAGAGATTATCGATCTAGATTGTTGCCATAACTGATTTAGTTTTGGCTCGAGTGTTTGGTTGAGTGGTGTCGGCCGAGGAGGTGCTATCCTTTCGCTGGAGAAATGCTCTTGTTTTCCTGTGTTCACCTGCAACGAACACTGTGAAGTGCTGCCATTGGCTGTAGGCACAGAGTTCATTCAACTGATTGGCTGCTAAGAGCCTCCCGCCTACCATCCCGAAAATCCTTTAAAAGCCCTGGTGCACACCCATTGGCGCACACGCATTGGCTCGAGTGCTTGGTAGAGTGCTGTCGGCTGTCAGTAGGTGTGGGTGTGTGGGCCGGCTCTTATTAGAACTTAAACGAAAGGTAAGATTGGTCACTACATAACCGATACCACTCCATCTTGAAGTCCTTTGTTCTTAAAACATGCAGGGGAAGGCCGTTTGTATAGCTTCAAAATACAACCTGCGCAACAACAAGCCATATGGGAAAACAAATGGTTACCGAAGGGCGGCGAGAAGCGGTGGTGGTTCAGAAAGTCCACACAAGGGGTAACGGGTGCAGGAAATGACTATCGCTGCTGTAGTTCCGCCCCCACTGGCTTTAGCCAGGGGTCAGATTACAACATACTTCAAGCTGAGTAAACGCGTAAAAGCCACTGTAGTACCTAGTGACAAAATTATAGAGGCTCATGAAGGGGATGCAGGGGTGGTTCTGTCTTACCCCCGTCTCTGTCTGAATCGTTTGAGACATAGATGACAATTCCTTGCTGAAATTATGTTACCCCATGTGCAATACCACTTGCCCTTCCATTTTTTGAAGTGAATCCTAATGGAAATAACTTTCCTGTAGCCGGCGAACCAAATGCATCGGCATAAAATCATCTATTACAATGTCTGTCTGTTTCCCTGAATTGTTCCCCTTTTTCTGTGTCCCTCGGGACATCTCTGTGCATGATGGTTGAATAAAAGTGTCTGAAGCAGAGGCCGAAAAGGTGACTTTTTCACACTCCGAATGCTCATCTGACATGGGAGTGGCCCCCTCGCCAGGTGTGCTTCACTTTGATATAAAAGGTTTGTTGAAACTATGTGGTTACATCCACAAATATACTCAAAGGCACAGCAACCAGTTGGACCTCATATGTTCTCACTTGCGGCTGGAAGCTGGTGTGGACATAGGGGCTTGCACCTCAAAACACTGCTTGGAAAACCAGGACAGTACGAAGCTCATAGTGATCGATTCGCAGGGCATAGCACAGGAAGCAACGGAACCAGAGTTGCCTGTCTCCTCACCACTTTCATATCCAACGCATAAAGATAATCAAAGGAAAAAGAAGCAACAAAAAATATTATTCTAATGATAGCACCAGACCTAATCTCTATAAATGGAGGAATAGACCAGCCTATGACCTCAACAATTGCGCCTGTGGCCCCTCTGCATCAAAAAACAAAGCAGGCCAAGAAAATAGAGGTACGCCGCAGCAAACATGTCCAACGGGAGTCTGGCAAGGTGGCCAGCTGGCTTCTGAGGGAAAATCTGAATGCTGGAGTAGAATCTAGCATGGTCAACTTAAGTTTCTCTCTTGAGTCGCCAATTGGAGGGGGGCAAACGAGGTAGAAGCAGCGCAATCTGTTCTGCCCACGAACAAAGCTGTTCCTATAACATCAGGAAAGGCTCTGGTAGCCATTGAAACAGTGAATGCTTCTTCTACTCTGAATGCCTGGATACTGACTATGAGGGAAAAACCAGACATCTGTACAACAAGGCATATTAACCGTTCAAAACATCTTGGTTTATTCGCAAAAATACCTGCTTTACGGATACTGACATCGTGTGACTTCGGACTTATAGAAACCCTGAAGCTAGGCTTCAGCGGAACGTCTTGCATTCACTGCATTTTACCATCAACAGCTGCATTAATTAGAGAGCAGCATGAATTCCTTAGCTATTTGGGCTACGATCTGGACAGAGCAGTCCCCACATCCCCTTCCGCAGTGGGTGAGTGTACACACTGCAAACAATGCAATAACGTTGGTAGCAGTAGCAGTGTGACAACACCCGACCACGTGTCATTTGAGTTCTTCGATAACGCAAAGGGATTGCATTGGCTGAAGAGCTTGTTACTAGGTATACACAGCAAGCAAACATGAGAATTTACATTGGCCTCTTGGAACACCAGAGGCCATTCACATTTCATAAAAGAGGGGTGTTCTTTGGGTTTGCTAACTAAGTGTTCAGTGTTTATGCTGTAGGAAACATGGCTATGTGCGAATCTCCACATGGATGGCTATGTTTTAAACTAAATGTTGGCAGAAAAGGTCCAAAAGGTTGCCCGCATGGACGTTTGGTTATGGGGGTGCGAAATGAGTTATGCTCCTCTATGATATTACCTACTGATCCCTGTGGGAACGTGTTTGCAGTTGAAGTGCAGGTTAACGTCTTGGCTAGAGTCCATCGTATGCTGATAGTCAATGTTTATGATCCACCAGACTGGCATTGTACCAATATCGACTATGTGGATACAATTGGGGTAGTGACGAGAAAAACGATATGATACTGTTGGGGGGATTTGAACGCACAATGCGGTGAATCCTCCTTCAAGGGTCAATTTAAATCGGTTGCCTCCAAAAGCAGCTTTGGTCAAAACAATGTGAATAACAGGGGAAAATGGTGGAAGAGGTTCCTAGAGGAGTGGGATCTATCAACAATAAACGGGAGGACCCTAAGTGATACACATGATAAGGTAACTTGGAAATCCGGAAGAAAACAGGCCACTCTTGATTATCTGTGTTGCAATCCGGCCTTACTGGAGGTGGTAAAAGACCTACATGTGTGGGATATCCTGTCTAGTGACTACTCATTGATAAAATTACAATTGTTACTCCCTGAGATGATACTGGGTGAAAGTGGTCCAGGTATGCTGTGTACCAACCAGGCAGGAAACAGGATTAGATGGTCAGAAGCTAACATACGTAAGATTTGTAGGGCACTGCGTAGTAAAGTGGAAGACGTGATGGATACCACATGTTTCTTAACAGCTGAAGAAATAGAGTCGTGCATGGCTTAAACTGCACATAAAATAGGAATTGTTAAAGTCAGCCAGCTTGCTTCTTTGGACAAGAAGGTTGCTCATTCCTATGACCCAGTTATCCGGAAATTGCATAGAGACTTTAGAAACATAAGTAAAAATGACGTTCTGGAATCATTAAAAGTAGCTGAGGGAAAGAGAATAAAAAATAAATACCGAAACTGGGTGAAAAGAAGACACACGCAGGGCCTCAATGCAAAATGGCAGCGTATGATAAGGGCTATGAGTAGCAGGAACTCTAGATCCATGTGGAAAGTATCAAAGCTGGCCAGGGGTGAACCTTCACCCAGGGTACTAAATCCAATTACTGATGAGACCTGGGTGTCATATATATAGAGTCTAGAATGTTTGAGCCACGTAGGGAGGAGATAAAGAAGGCCTAACTATCACATGCACAGCCGTTGCAATTTAGCATACAAAGTGAGAGGCTACTCATTACAAAGTTGAAGAATTCCAGGGCACCTGGGCCAGATGGGTTGGCCTCCGCGGTGCTGAAAGAGAACCCAATTAAGAGTTCTAGTAACACTATTCAGTAAAGTGTGTGAAACCGGCCGGGTCTCTGCATCATGGAGAGGGTCTATTTTGGTACTTGTGCAGAAAGGGGGCGGGCGATCGTCTCCTCCTGGAAAATTACTGACTGTTGTCATTATTAGACACCACAGGTAAGATATTTGCCTCCTGCGTCCTGGAGCATCTTCAATCCTGGGTCACTCAAAGTAACATTCTTTACCCATTTCAAACCCATTTTACAATGGGACATGGTCCATCTCTCAACCACTCTGCTTCTCTTAGGGCCTCATTACACGGAAGGCGGTATTGATTTAACGTTACCGGTAATGTATTACCGGTAATGTTAAATCCCCATGTGGATCACGACCCGGCACACCGCTATTAGCGGCACCGCTAATTACGGTGCCACTAATAGCGGGCAGGCCGCGTGTGCGCGACCCTCCATTCCGTTAATTACGCCATGCCGCTATTAGCACAGCATCACAAGGCCAGTGCACATGCTAATAGCGGCATGGTAAATCCCCCCAAACCCCTTACCGCCATGGTGCAAATACCGGCATCGCGGACCACCCGTTAAGGGAAATGGGCAGTGTTCCCACCTGCCACAGGTGGACCAAATCAGCACAGGTGAAGGCAATGGAGACTGTGGCAGCTCAAAAGGAGCACACCACACCCCTCCCCACACCAAGATGGTTCTGATACTGGCAGCATTACATGGCCTGGAGGACCTCATTGCAGCGCAGCTGCTACAACAACAGGCAGCACAAAGGAGACGCAGGAGGAGGAGGAGGAGGAGAAGGGCAAGACAGGCACAGCAGGCACCACAACGGCACCTAATCATACCACAGAGGCACCCACCAGTACCCATGATCAGAGCCAGTCCATTCAACCTGACCCCTGAGCAGATACACACCCTGTACCGTCTGGACAGGGCTCCCATCACCAGCATCGTGGACATGATCCATGACGACATTGCGAGCCTCATAGACATCAGAACTGCCATCCCCCCGCTACTGAAGGTGGTGAGTGTGCTCCACTTCCTGCCCACAGGCACCTATCAGCATACAGTGGGACAGATGCATGGCATCTCACAACCAGTATCCTCACGCACGCTGAACCAGGTACTCGATGCACTCCTGAAGCATGCACCTGAACACATATCCATGCCACAGACTGCCCAGGAGATTGCAAACACAAAAGTTGGCTTCTATTCACTGGCAGGCATTCCAAGTTGCATCGGGGCCATTGACTGTACCCATGCGGAATTGGTGGTCCCACATCACAATGAAGCAGTGTACCGAAACAGGAAGCAATTCCACTCTATCAATGTCCAAATGGTATGTGACGCCAGCAAGAGAATCACACATTGCTGTGCCAGATTCCCAGGATCAACACATGATTCCATGGTTCTGCGGGACTCAAGTATGCCATGCTACATGGAGCGACACACCGGACAACGTTCGTGGCTACTTGGTGAGTAGCAGGGCAAGCACATGGCAGCGTGATTTGGGGGGGGAGAGATACATACTCCAACTGGGTGTGAATGGGGGGGGGGGAGAGATACATACTCCAACTGGGTGTGAATGGGGGGGGGAGATACATACTCCAACTGGGTGTGAATGGGGGGGGGAGAGATACATACTCCAACTGGGTGTGAATGGGGGGGATACATACTCCAACTGGGTGTGAATGGGGGGGGGAGAGATACATACTCCAACTGGGTGTGAATGGGGGGGGAGAGATACATACTCCAACTGGGTGTGAATGGGGGGGGGAGATACATACTCCAACTGGGTGTGAATGGGGGGGGGGAGATACATACTCCAACTGGGTGTGAATGGGGGGGGGGAGATACATACTCCAACTGGGTATGAATGGGGGGGGAGAGATGCATACTCCAACTGGGTGTGAATGGGGGGGGAGAGATACATACTCCAACTGGGAGTGAATGGGGGGGGAGATACATACTCCAACTGGGTGTGAATGGGGGGGGGATACATACTCCAACTGGGTGTGAATGGGGGGGAGAGATACATACTCCAACTGGGTGTTGACTGGCGTCCGTAGGGAAAATGGACATACAGATGTACGCCAATGTCCTTCAGGGAAGGCCACGATGTACCTGAGAAGAATCCACATGCAATTTGAAGGTGCACGACTATGAGCACAATGCAGGCTGCAAAATATTACACATCCATCCCCATTGCACATCATGCCACGCCACATATTACACAAATCAGCAACATGGCGTCAAGATGGTAATACAGAATCAGCGCATCACAGCATCAATCCAGCAATGTACCCTTGAATGCATGCAAAGGGAACACCCCTAGACATAGCACTGAACCACACACCTATAGCACCACGGAAGTGATGCTTCACAGCATGGCAACATTGGTGTCAGAATGTCAGTACACAAGCAGTGTGCTACAAAATTTGCCTGGGCCAGGGACACCTAAGACCTGGCCACACCCAGGACATGTGAAAATTACTGTTGTAGGCATTATTGTGCCATTTCTACTTGCAGGGTCGGCCACACACTTGCACGTTGCTGTCACACAGACCATCTGCATGTATGCGCTCATTTTAGCACTTGCATCACAATGCTATGTCAATTTGTGTGATGTGAACAGGCCGCCCTTGAGGTGAACAGTAACAGGACCCCATTCATCCCCCCATACAGGTGATGCGGCCTATCCCCTGAAAACCTGGCTCCTCACACCTGTACGGAGACCACAGAACAGGCACGAGGAGGTAATTAATCGTGCACATACCCGTACCCGCATCGTGACTGAGCAGGCCTTTGGACTTTTGAAGTCACGTTGAATGTGCATTACCAGGTCTGGTGCTGCTCTCCTGTATGGACATGAGAAGGTGGCCAAGATCACCATGGCATGTGTCATGCTGCACAATATGTGTGACAGACGGAATGGCCCACTGCCCCCTGACGTTGGAATAGAAGCACATGATGAGGATGATGATGTTGATGTGGACAGAGGTGAAAGGGATGCAGGTGTTGCAAGAGGGGATGGCCAGGAGGCACGTGCTGTGAGACAGCATCTGATCAGCCAATCAATCTGCGGAACATGTTTTCGTACTGTCACATGGATATGGGGAGGAATGCACTGGTGTATGCCTCAGAGCACGCAATGGACCCTGTCGCCAATGAAGTACACACACACACAATAAAGATGTCCAAGGCTGTGTTTTCATCAGAAACCAGTGTATTGACTAACATAAAGGTGAAGAAGTGCAATCCCCACAACACCCCCCCCAACAGACCCATAACACCCTTCCCACCACCCCCCACAACAGACCCATAACACCCTTCCCACCACCCCCCACAACAGACCCATAACACCCTTCCCACCACCCCCCACAACAGACCCATAACACCCTTCCCACCACCCCCCACAACAGACCCATAACACCCTTCCCACCACCCCCCACAACAGTCCCTCATGTCTCTGCCATTTTTGCCATGGCCAATGCACACCGAGGTATCCCCATCAACCCCCTAATTTCAATTGTCCTTGGAAGGATCTTGAGGGTTGCCAGACGTGCGCCTGGTGGTTCGCATCGAGCGGCTGAGGGGGCTTGTTTGTGTCGACCCGGAAGACGAGGATGGGGCAGACTGGCCTTGTTGGTGAAAGTGGCGGTCCATTGTGTCTGCCATGCGGACAAGCACCTCCCTAAGACTTGCAATTTCATTGCATATCCTGTCCGTGTTGGCGTCCATGCGCTCAGTGGAGTGCCTCACCGTCTGGACTATGTTCTCACTGAGATTGGCAGTCTCAGCGACATGCTGGCCAACCAGCAAGGTCAGCTCCTGTTGGCGCTGCAGGATGTTGGAAATTTGGAGGTCAGTGCCGGGTGACCGTGCACTGGATGCTGTGCCCTCAGATGGCTCCAATGCAACAGGTGATGGTAGCATGGGTGACATGATTGCAGGGTTGGTGTCCTCGAAAGTCCCATCAGAACCAGGGGTCTGGGATGCCACTGCCTCTGGGCTTCCTGGGGGGCTTGGGGTGTGCATCTCCATGTGCTGGAGTAGGGTGTCCTCTGGATCGGACAGGGGGCCAGTGGCGGCTGCCTCACCAGCAGAGCTTGCCGCAGCTGATGGTGGGCCCTGGATGTCTGGCATTGTTGACAGTGGGTTTGCCTCCGGTGGTGGGGCCACAGTAGGTGGTGCAGCTACTGCTGCCCTGGCAGTGACACTATGACGTAGGCTGCCACTCTTCAGGTGTGGCCTTCCCCCCTTGCCCCTGGATGTTGCAGGGGTATCCTCCGGCTCCTGTGCCCTTGGCCTCTTGGATGTAGGTGGTGCCTTTGATGCATCAGCGGCATCCTCCCCATCTGTATGTGAGCCTGTCAGGGACGAGAAGGGGGATGGCATTGGTTGCGTTTCAATATACTCAATGTAAATTACAGGAATGATGCAGTTGTGGCCATTGGGACTTAGCAGTTGTGGATGCAGGTGATGTGCCAGTTCAGTGCCTCATCCATGCATGGTTGAGTTTGGGACTTGTCTCTGGTGATGTGTGCATGTGTGTGTGTTTGGGTCTGACACTGACATGGTGATGGATGGATGCATGTGTGGATGTGTGTCCATGCATGAGTGGGGTCTGTGCTCACATATGGGGGTGACTGTACATTCACACCGCATCCTGTCATGTGTACACTCACCTCCATCGGAAGTGGTAGCCACGCCGACCTCCATGCTGCCCACTCCCTCGATGCTTTCGGTGGCAATCATGTTGGCGCATGTCTCCTCCCATTCCTTCAGGCGTATTGGGGAGCCATCTCCACCGGCACTGGCAATGCGGTGGTTCTCCGCCAGGATGCCCCTCACCCGCAGCCTGAGGTCGTCCCACCTCTTCCTGCATTCGCGCAGAGTGCGCGTGCTGCTGCCCACGGCACTGACTTTGACAGCCACCTCCTCCCAGATGGCTTTCTTCTTCAGCAAGGTGGCGCGGCGCATGTCATTGGCAAAGACTACCTCTGCATGCTCTGCAAGGGTCTGTGTCAACATGACCAGTTCCTCGTTAGTATACTTTTCCTTCCGCTGCCTGTCACAGGTTTTCTTCAAGGCCTTGGGCATGATGCAGGTGTCACGGATGATTTCACACAGCTCCCAACTCCAAAATGGTCCAGGGGGCAGAGGATGGCAGTGGATTGTGTTTTTAAAGACGGCCGCCGTGCTCTTTCCCGTTCCGGTGCGATGACGCTATTTCCGGTTCCGCAATTTAACGGTCGATGCTAATAGCATGTACAGTGAGGGCGGAGGTGCTATCAGCACTTTGGGCGGCCCCGGTAAGGTGCTTTTGCGGCATGGCGGTAGGGTCATTTACCGGCATGGCCCTATGCGCGTGTCCGCTTACTCGTAATGGTACGCTATTGGCGGTCTCCTGTGAGGGCGGACACGCTAATAGCGCCATGCCGGTAAATCCCGTTTTTTAGCACCTACCGTGTAATGAGGTCTCCCTCGTTCATGCCCTTGTGTTCCTGCCCCTGATGTTCTCTCCTTCTCTTTCCCTCCTTCTACTATTTCACTCCCACCTACTACTACTCTCTACTTTCTTTTGGATCCATGTGATAATGAAAAAATCATTGCGAATCCCAAAATAACTAATGTATTATCTTTTGTATCCCATTTTATCATATATATATATATATATATACCACCACAGCCTCCCACATACAAATGGGGCTCTCGGAATACAGTATTCTGGGCCTTGCAGTGATGGGCTGCAGTATTTCGGTATGATACGCTTTCTTTCCATCTCTCTCACTCCTTCTGTCCCTTTGATGTTCACAGCCTACTCTCTTAATTTCTCTCTCCTTCTCTCCTCCCCCCCAAATGTCTCTCCTCACTACTCTGTACTCTCCTTTCCTCTCTCTACTTTGCACTCCGTTCTCTACATTGCTCTCAACTCCCCCCTGTTCTGTACTCTCGATCTCCCATTTCCTCTCTCGTCTCCAATCATTTCTACTATCCACTCCTCTTCACTCTCTACTCTCCACCCCTCTCCACTCCCCTCGCCTCTCCACTATCTACTCTTCTACCCTCCTTTCTTCCTAGTTACATTCAGCCCCCTGTCACTCTCTCATCCACCCTTCTGACCCTCACTCACTTATTCTCCTTTTTCATGAAGCTTCACTCAGCCCTCTCACTCACCTTCCACGCACTCTCACACATGAGTACTAAACTCTCACAAACCAATACCACACCTGGAACACACTCTCTTTCAATCTCCTCCACATTCCACATTCAACTCCACCGTCCTTCCTTTGCCTGGTATCTTGGTTCGCTTCCTTTCTCCTTGACCTCAATCGAACAACCCACACTCTGTTTGTTCTCTTATAAACTACCTCTTGTATGGGTTGCCCCCTCCTTCCCCGTCCATTGGATATCGTGCTCACCTGGCTCCTTGCGCAAATCTCTACCTGACCTTTCCTCAGGATCCCGGTTACTTAGTTGTGAGGTTAAAAAATGCCCCTTAACGCCCCACCTCCTTCTCAATGTGGATCGGCTTTATGATGGTGATTCCCAGATTTCAATTTCCACAGCGTTTGAGTGTCTTTGCTGCCTGTATGCAGTGCTTGATATTCTCCCAGCTGTGCATTCCTTACTGCATCTCTATTTCATGGGTTGGGTGCTTCATCTTTCATTGCATGGTTGTCTGGGCTTCGGAGTTCTATAAAGGAAAAGAGGGAGCACTGGCCAGAATGGTTTAAGGCAGCCACTGGGTGATTGGCAATGGTATTCTTCAAATGTAACCAGGCACATAAAGCGGGCAGAGACTGAGGCCCTGCCAACTCCCTCACCCCACCTCTGAGGCAAGACTGACTGTTAGGCCTCTTGTCTCAGGTTAATAGGGATCCCCCATTCTTTACTTGACAGAGTGAGATCCCTTACCCTGTCGGAGTACACAGCTTCAAAGAAATGGGCTAGTTGTCTGCCAAAAAACACTTTCGGAAAAAAACAAAGCCCTCGGAGAAAGGGCGAGTTGTTTCTGTTGTGCTGAGAAGCGGAGAAGCGAGGACTGTGTAAAGACTCCAGTCCAAGAGGCGCGTGTGCCTTTAAGGAGCAGAGTCAGTACAGGCAGTTGAATCTCCAGCTGTCCTTATTAAGGCCGCCTCGATGCCCTTGCGGCGTAAGCCCTCGGAGAAAGGGCGAGTTATTTCTGTTGTGCTGAGAAGCAGAGAAGCAAGGACTGTGTAAAGACTGCAGTCCAAGAGGTGTGTGTGCCTTTAAGGAGCAGAGTCAGTACAGGCAGCTGACTCTCCAGCTGTCCTTATTAAGGCCGCCTTGACGCCCTTGCGGCGTAAGCCCTCGGAGAAAGGGCGAGTTGTTTCTGTTGTGCTGAGAAGCGGAGAAGCTAGGACTGTGTAAAGACTGCAGTCCAAGAGGTGCGTGTGCCTTTAAGGAGCAGAGTCAGTACAGGCAGCTGACTCTCCAGCTGTCCTTATTAAGGCCGTTTCGACGCCCTAGCGGCGTAAGCCCTCGGAGAAAGGGCAAGTTGTTTCTGTTGTGCTGAGAAGCGGAGAAGTGAGGTCTGTGCAAAGACTGCAGTCCAAGAGGTGCATGTGCCTTTAAGGAGCAGAGTCAGTACAGGCAGCTGACTCTCCAGCTTTCCTTATTAAGGCCGCCTCGACGCCCTTGCGGCGTAAGCCCTCGGAGAAAGGGCGAGTTGTTTCTGTTGTGCTGAGAAGCGGAGAAGCGAGGACTGTGTAAAGACTGCAGTCCAAGAGGTGCGTGTGACTTTAAGGAGCAGAGTCAGTACAGGCAGCTGACTCTCCAGCTGTCCTTATTAAGGCCGCCTCGACACCCTTGCAGCGTAAGTCCTCTGAGAAAGGGCGAGTTGTTTCTGTTGTGCTGTTGTGCGCAGTGGGCGTGGTGTGCGTCCTGGACTTCGACTGATTTCCCTGTGCTGTTCAGTGGATCTGCAAAAGTTCGGAAAATGAACAATCGAGCCGAAATGGCTGCCATGAAAATATCGAAAAACCCGAAGACGTGCGCTCAAACCAAGAACTGGACCCCTTCTGAAGTGCTGTCTGATGCCGTGGAAACCTGTGACAAACATCCTGAAATGGCACCAAGTACTGTAAGTCCCGTGAATCCAATTGTACTTACATTTATTGAGTCCGCCGTGTGTGGTACGAACGAAGATGGCATTACAGGGTCTGAGGAGAGCAATACAGGATTATGTGTGCCTTCGCCTCATAAAACGATCAGTAGGCACTTGATGTCAAATGCGGAAACTGCATCACCTGTCGAAATGGACAGATTGTCTTTTTTTGATCAGTCAACGCAAATAACAGCGGGTGGCCCAAAGGTAATGGCGGCCACGATGATTGGCCCTCCTAGGTCACTTGAGGGAGAGTGTGGGCGCGAAAAGGCCCTGCCATTCAATATTCAGATGCTCTCTCAACCACGGTACGACGTGAGTAACGCCAGTGTGATCACGGCTCCGCAACCTGGTGCAGCAGAGGTGCGGGATCAGACTAAATATTGCGAAAGCAATCACTTAACTAAAGAGGTTAACATCAGACGTGCTCTGACTGCAACACACGGTCTAGGATCACGCCAGGTGTCATTTCTACAGGAACTTGCATGGCCTTGATTTAAAACTCTAGCTGGTAGGAGTTCTATGCCCCGTAATATCCACCTCACTGTTCCACCTCAAGATCCCGAAAAACTGTTTTGGCACATACCCTTCTCTGACTCGTTTCCTCAAGAAACCGTGCGGACGAGATATTCTTACTACAGTGTAACTGAGACCTTGCTAGATAGTGCGGATGCAAATCAGGCATTAAGCGTCCTCGCAACAGTCCCGGTTACTGAGGAAGTTTTTTTACCACCCGACTCTGCTTTTTTTAAAGACACTATAAATGTAGACCGCCGCAATTCTTTGGACTTGATTAACAAAATAGCGTCTCATTTAACGTGCATTAATAAAGCTTGTGCTTCGAGGTCTGATTCTAATGTCCCTAATGTGACACTGGCCAATAATACACAGCGTGCACATAGGAAAAGTATTGACAAATTAATAAGTAAGGATACCTCGTTGCAGAACAGGATTTAACGCACGGTTCCTCCCAAACGCAGAAGACCCCATGTAAGTAGCTCAGACAGTCTATGCTGTTCACAAAGGAAGAAACTGAAACAGGTTGACATTACAAACTCGCCAATTTCTACAGATGACAGGCCATATGTAAACGAGAGAGACTGCAACAAGCCCAGCATGAAAGAGCTGACATCGGCATCATCATCTACATCATCCTCCGATCATTCTTTTGATGGACATCCACAAATAGAGCCCCTTCAATTTAAGGCTGAGTCTGGTCATATACATACGCAAGTAAGGCGTACTCAGAGCCACAAAAGAGCGTCTTCTGCAATCACGGCCAACGAGCCTACAGATATTTCATCTAACATTACATCAGCTATGACTATCTCCCTCGCTCCTTTCACGAAGTTGTACGAGCACTTAAACGAAAACATGAAAGATCTCTCTACGCTAGTGGCCTTGCTAAATACAAAATTTGTGGATCTTGAAAAAAATTGTTATGCTCTTACAGATAATCAGCAGACTTTACTACTTAAACAGGACTCCATAGCGGATTCTGTACTAACCCAGCTAAACAAACAACACAGATAAAAAAACTCCTGGCAGAAGTGGCAAGGGAGGCTTTGAGTCTCTTCAAACAAAAAAACTCTAAAGAAGATGTGACGTACAAGTTCTCTACAATTAGTACGGGCTGTCAAGTTGATCAACTGCCTGATGAGAGTTCGAGCCCTTACCAAAGCAACCTTAGCAAGATGGAAGGTCTTACCAGCATTGTAAGCGGAATGCAGCAGACGGGGGAAGCAGGGGATCAACCGCGAAAAGCTCCTGAGATTGAAGACATTTCCGCTCAATGCTTGGAATCTTCTTCAAGAACGATCATGGAAGTTGGTTCTTTTGCGGAAGCCGTGACAGTCTGTCAGGCGACATCAAATCCGGCTCTAGGTAATCCTCAGACAGCCTCATCATCATTGGACCTAGTGGTTGGACCTCAACCTCTCAATGATGGGCTCCATCCCCCGAACTCCATGGGTGCATCGCATTCGGCGGTCTCTACGGCGATGGCCAAAGTCGTCACAGAGCACCGCCCTTTATTTGAAATTTTCAAGAGGGTATCGGATAGCCTAGCCTAGCGCCTCTAATATCCACCAGTGTGATGACTAAAAAGCCAAAAAATCAACCACTGAAAAAATCTAGACAAACAAATAACTCGAGAAAATTTCTATGGAATTTAAAAACTGTACATGTTACAGTGAATACAAACAACTGGAAAGGAAATGCTACAGCGTCTACCCACACAAATAATTCCACGAATGAAGATGCCACAGCTGTAGTAACTGGTGATGATTCGATTGACCTAACAAATTTATCCACATATGATGACGAGGAACCTACAGAGGTAGCAGATTTCGTAGAGGCTGAGAATACCAACATCACAACATCTGAAGTCTCCTTGGAGACTGAGAAGACATCTAACTTCCATCGTACTTGTACGCTGATCAAAAAGGTGACCATCGCTACTGAAAATGAGGGGCCAAGTTCTCCCACATTTCTATCAATGGAAGACAAACGGAAGCAGTTAATCAAGTCCAGTTTAACGAGAAACTTTACTGTGGGATCAACAACTACACCATCTTTAAAGGTTGACAAGAACTTTAAGAGAGACAATCCTCAAACAACAGACAGCCCAAATAAGCACTGTGAGTCGGTGTCACCAAAAACACAGTTGCAAGTAAAGATTCCTAACATGACAGTAAGCGGCAACATAAGGAGCCCAGTGCGATCCTTGACGAATACAGCAACGTCTTATTCAAACAAAAAAGAGTTGCCTACACTCTTTAAAGTGACTTTAGAAAGAATAGACAATGCTGACAATTTGATTCTAAATCGACACAATGTACTACGTTTGTTCCATCTAATTCCAAGTCTACGATCTATTGAATCGGATGATCTTCGAATCGTGGAATTTTGCGATAGTAAAAGAGACGACATAGTGAATTTACATATGAAATCGAAAATATTTTTTGATATTGTACTAGAAGCAGCCCCTGTTCTGTTATCTCTCGGGTTTGATACCTACAAGAGTATCGACCAACTTCAAGAAGAAAAGCACCTTAGTAAGTCGATTCAAATTTGGGAGGCAACTTTTCGACCATCAAATATCTGAACAGAACCACCAAACAATTCAGTCGATCTGTTTACTCCAAACAAGAGCTAAAAGATATATCCTGTGATACGGACAAAGATGGTGCTCCTACCAGAATTGGAGATAAAATCCAAATAACTATTGACGGTTTAGCATCTTCAACAAGGACCCTAGACGCAGAAGCGGACAAACGCACTTTATTAAACGATTGGGCTTGGATTGCTGCAACCCTAAGTATCTCGCCACAATAATGCCAGGTCCCCACCAAAGAAATTACAATCAAACTGGGTTCGTGGAATACAAGAGGCTTCGGTCACCTTTTTCACACACCTTGGCTACAAGATTTGGATCTGGTATGTCTACAAGCGACTTGGCTATTGAGTAGTCCAATTCTGCAAGACTTTGAAACTGTTCTCAATCCTGCCATTAAACATTCTAAAGGGAGACCTATAGCAGGGTTGATGATTGCAGTAAGGAAATCCACTGGCTTTAGAATTGTTTCATCCACAAATGTGTCTCCCTTTATTCAGACAGCACGGGTTCGCGCTCTTAATGCAATAAATGGAAACCCTGATGATCTGAACATCATCAATATTTATTGGAATCATTCTGCAATAGCAACTATGACGTTTATTGATCAAATAACTACTCTATTAGATACCTTGCTTGAAGAGGGGGATTCTTCTAATGTGATCATCTGTGGCGACCTCAACATTGACTGCATAAAGAATGTAAATAAAAAAGGGGTGGGGAAAGCTACACCCTTGAGTCGCAAAATAGCTACCTCTAAATGGTGTTTGGAAATGGAAGCCAGAAGTATGTCTATGCTGAATGGCAAAGTGACAGGAGACATTCCGGCCAAGTCCACATGGAGAAGAACGAACCAACATTCCACTTTGGATTACATGTTTGTGTCCGATGAGATACACGCCCGAGCAATTCGATTTGAGGTCGAACCTATGACCCATAGTGACCATGACATGGTGATAATGAGTCTAAAAGCAGCTGGTGTGGTACGGCCTACATCTTGGTCACACAACGTGTCTGTTCGATCAAGCAGAATTCGTCTTGAGCTCGCAGATGCTGACGTAAGGAAAATTGTGTGCAATTTAAATGATTAAAACAACAAAGTTGAATACTGCCATCTATTGTCTGACTTAACATAACAGAATCAAGGCTTAAAACACAAAAAATGTACTCATAAACATAGTTTTGACTTACAGATGCAACAGCGGAAAAGACAGATGCGGCACGAACTGCGAATGCTAGTGTTAGGGAAAGCAAACTGCGCTTCCTTAGCCTTAAAAAAAAGATCAATTAAACAAACATTCAAGAATTGGTGTAAGAGCCACAAAGCCATCATGTTACAGAATGATTCAGAGATGATGTTGTCCAAATTACGGAACAAAAAGGCTGCAGAATTTTGGAAAATTATCAACAATAAATTTGCCCCACAAGACTCTTTACAGGCAAATCCAATCTCCGAAGATACATGGATTGCGTTCTTTACCAGAATGTATAGTGATGAAGGAATCTCAGAGGATCGCTTTAACCCTTCTCTGGATAAATGGGACTTAAAGTTTGACCACAAGAACATTTTGACCGCAATTCTGAGAGCGAATGCATCTAGAGCACTGGGCCCTGACGGCCTTACGAACTACATTTTAAAACGCAACCCATATGCTTGGTCAAATTTCTCAATGACACTCTTCCAAAGAATAATAGATAAACGAATGACTCCAATACCCTGGAATAGTGCCATTGCTGTGCCAATCTTTAAGAAAGGGAATAGAACAAATCCAGGTGACTACAGACCAATTGCTTTACTAGATGTTATAGGCAAGATTTACGCCACACATTTACAACAGATGCTGTATAGCTGGGCGAACGAAAATCACCATATAGATCCTAGACAGGCTGGTTTCACGAAGGGTGTGGGGTGTCGACTCAACCTCATAATGCTGAATCTCTTTAAGATTGAAGCCATAAAACTAAATCCAAAAATACATCTAGCTCTTATAGACTTCTCTCATGCTTTTGACAGCGTTGATCGGGGAATCCTGTGGAACAAATTGAGAGAATGGAATTGCCCCCAAAGTCTTGTCGAAGCGATAAGAGAATTACACTTAAACACAAGCTTCAGGATTAGGCTGGATCGTCAAGGAACCTTATCAAAGCCCATACTAACTTTTAAGGGCGTAAAACAGGGCTGCCCGCTAGCAGCGATTATTTTCAATCTGTTTTTATCTGATGTGGGCGAAGCCCTTTGTGAAGTCTCTTCCTTTCCACCAAAAATAAACGGAAATCATGTTAGTTGGCTTGTTTATGCAGACGACCTTATACTTTTAGATATGACAACAATTGGTCTGCAACGTAAACTAGATGCCCTAGAAGCATATGTGCACCGAAATGGCCTTGAAGTCAACAAACGAAAATGTGAGATACTAACCCTTCAAAATTTAAGGTCTGTGAAAATAAATCAAAAGAAGCAAACATGGTTCCTTGAAAAGACAAGGCTACATCAGGTTGACGACACAAGATACTTAGGTATGAGGATAAGCTCAAATCTTGATGATGCCCCATGGGCAGACTCAGCGAAATCCAAATGCCGACAACTAGCTTGTCAAACAGTGATAATCAACAGGCAATTCGGTACATTTTCATTAAAACCGAGTATTGCTTTGTAACAAAAACAAAATTCCAGCGATTATTTATGGTGCGGAAAATGCGCTAGGTTGTTCTCATGAGCTTTGGAATACCCTTGAAAATATTTTTGGGGTAAGAGTATTGAACTTGCCCCGTGGAACGCCTACCGCCTGCATCCGATATGAACTGGGGCTTATATCTATGCATGCCAGAGTGAGCTGGAATTTATTAAGTCTTTTCAGGAAATGTAACTCAACCATACCTGTATTGCAGTTTGTGTTACTAAAACAAAAAAATCGATCTAATTGTGTTACATTGACAATGTGGTATAAGTACTGCACTGAGATTTTAAAATTCTACGACATCAGTCAAGAAATGTTGTTTGAAAATCCTGATCAAGCAAAAAAAAAAAGTATGGAGTGGTGACTGGTACTTAACTTGTGAACAAAGAGGTAAAGCTAGAATGATGGTGGAAGTGCCAGGAGAGGCAAGAGCATATGTGAACTCTTTAGCGCACTTGACCCAATTCCCCGACTTTTCAACCAGATCTATATACCTGAGATTCAGATTAGATTTGATGGACACAAAAGAACGTAGAAACCTACATAACTCAAATACAGAGTCAATGTGTCGCTTCTGCAAATCTTGTAAAGAAACACTAAAACACTTAACTGTTTTGTCCGAACTTACGCACATTGAGAACTCACAAACTTGGCCCTGTATTCGAGAAAGTACAGTCAGCCTGTGCGGAGGATTGGTGGCATTGTATGTTTCAAGGTTCCAATCGTACACTTTTGTTCGCTTTAGTAACATTTCTTGAAGATCTGAAAAATCGTTTGAAAGAAGGCGAACCTGATTAAACACAATACCCCCCTGGTTTGAAATTTATAATACTACTGACCTCAAGAAAGAAGGTGATGTGTATATGTGGGCGAAGGGGTGTCTAACAAGTTCGGAAGGGGGATATTAGCACTAGTATCAATATCAGTACAATTAACTTTATTACTTTTATTGTTGGGACTAAGTGGAATTGGTCTTGTGTTGTGATTTTATTTTGAAAGGTTTATAAAAACCGTATAATAAAATTTTTTTTTAAAAAAAGGTAAACCCTGGAAGGTTTTGAATCAATCATAACCACAAGCTGTTCTGGGCAACCTTTGAGACCATTGTTTTCAAGCCTGCCATTCCATTACAGTAAGGGAAAGATCATATGCATATCAGCCTTAGTCCCACCTCCAAAGCCCAAACATTTTGGGTGGCACCAAGCCAGATTGCAGATGACCTTTACCTTTTCTGTAATGGCTTGGCAGGCTGAAGAATGATGGTCTGTATGGTTGCCCATAGCTATTCCAGAGGTTAAGATTAATTCTAAATCTTCCAGTGATCACCTCTTTTGTTTTGCCTTAGTCACCCTGAGTGGGATGGGTATGCCCAGGTTCTCTGATGTTTCTTTGTAGGCTGATATTGCTGAAACTCGTTTTGCCAAGTCCGTTTTCGGTGCTGTGGGGAAACACCATTCCCTCTCAGCATCCCCTCCCCTGTTATCTCCCAATGTGAGGGACAATTCTGCAACCCCTTTCTCCCTCATGCCCTCCCCCCCTCCACACCATGCACCAGGTCTGAGGTGGACAGCCCCACCACCACCAGACTCCCCACCCATCCTCCCGTTCGCCACATGTAACACATTCATACACACACACACACTTACATACAGAAACCCAAACACATACCCTTACCCCTCCACAAACCCTACCGCTACTACTGTCACCACTGCCGCCAGCGCCACTTCTTGGATGGGCTGCAAGCACATGCTTTGTTCCCTGACAGGCCGCTGTTCAGCAAAGGCGGACTGTATGGGAATAGTATGCAGTAAAAGTGCGTAATACCTATGCCCAGACATGGGACCCGAGCCTGCTGTGCCTAGAGACCCAAGCTACTCTTCACTGATGACAACCAATGAGGCTGAAACTTGTCTGGGGATGCTTGTGAACTCCTGTAGAAGGGATGTGACCTAGCAGTTCGGGCTGTACTGCCCCTTTTGAGATGTGACCAAGCCTGATTTTCATATGGTCTTTCCCCTTTCTGTAATGGCGTGGCAGGCTGAAGAACGATTAACTGAAGGTTAGTACAGAGCTATGCCAGAGGTGAAGATTAATTCTAAACCTTCCAGCCACACCTCTTTTGTTTTGCAATAGATTTGCATTGTTTTTCTGCATGAAACGTTACCACGAGTATTCGGAGGCGGCCAAACGAGATGCTTACCAAATTCAGTCAACTAACATTGACGAGGTCAAACGTTAGAGGAAGATTTTTTCTCTATTTTGTTTTTATACATAACACTTTTTAACAGTGTATTGATCACAGCCTTCGTTAACATTCTCTCTCTGTACCTCTCCTCAATACAGTCCCCATTACCGTTCTTAAACATCTTCTCTCTGTGACCCTCCTTTCTACATCTCAGTACTCCTCTATCCATCCTCAATAATCTTTTTAATAATCAACACACACCACTTCTACAGCTTCGATATCACTCCCACGGTTTCCCATTTGATCACATACATATACCTTTGAAAAACATGCATGTACAAAAGATTATGTTCTACAAATCTGTCTCTCATTCAAAACGTTACTCAGATCCTACTTAGATTTGATAACTCTACAACTCACTCAAATGCATTATGTATTGCTTTGGAATGGACATGTTGTCTTAAAAAAGATTCAACTTACCCCTATAGAAAAAAAGAACAGGTTAGTCTCTTTTGAAGACAGTTAAGTAATATCAACAAATATATGTGAGTGTGATATTACTCACAACTTCCATGCTCTAGGATTATGATTAAAATGATTTTGCATGATATAAAAGGAGGTACAAGTTAAATGGTGGAGTTTCAATGTATGAGGTAGAAGAGTTCTTAATCATCAATACAACACAACTAATGTCACTATATATATAAATACCTAGAGTCACTAACCTGCTGCTGTTGCTTGTGGCTGTGCTTGCGGTGCTCTACCCATCTGCAGAGTTTTCACTGCTGCCTTTGAAGTATCAATCTGCTCAGCTTTCTGGAATGTTAAACCACAAACTGTAAGGTTCTAGCAGCATACACATATATGATTATCAGCTGTCACAGCTGTGATGTCAGATAGTTGGTGAACAATATTTAAAAGCTGTTGCCCATCATTTTTGTTTAAACCAGCTGTCATTCTTTTATAGGGTTAACACCATTTAAGGACACACAGCAACAAACTACAGGGCACACTGCAAATAGTGATTGAAAATGGGATCTATTGAATTGAGTAGAAATAACATGTTTTGAGCACCAACAGATGATTCAATGTGCATAGAGTTCAGGTTACAAGGGCTACAAAAGTGTGAAAACTGCAGTAGTATATGAAAACAATATATTATTATAGAATCTTTTGTGAACTTGTGGATTTTCTGTCTTTTATAATACGTATTTATATATTAAGGTTACTAAATTGTTTCTTTCCATTTGTATATTTAGAAATATGGTGGTATATGTTCGGTTTGCTTTATACTGTTCCAATTCTATGTCAAGACCGGAGGCTCCCATTATGCTTCTCTTTCTTTAATTTAAAATAACTATAGAAGCGCAGCAGCAAGATTTTAGCACTGAAATTCGGTAACATTAATAACTTGCATGAGTGCTGAAATCCCACAATTAAGCAAGTTCTGGAAACATCTGCCCAAACAGTCCAAAGGGTGATAGGCTTCCTACAAGAAACTCAGTTTCCCAAGAGTCTTTGAAACAGTCCATCCTCTATCATTGTATTTGCCTTTTTATATTTGAACTTTGCCTAACATACACTTTCGGGGATCGTAGAATCTGGCCCTGTCCCCACAGCAGTTGCCAGCAGTAGTGTGACACGCCGTGGCTGCGTTTCCTGCCTCCGGCGCCCCCATAATCATCTGGTGCCGGAGCCCAGAGACAACACAGCTGTGACGGCCTGATTGCCAACATACTTCCGCAGTGGGAGTCTTTCCAGCTGCGCACCTTCATTGTTCCCGGAACCCGATAGCAACATTGGGTGTTGGTTCAGTAGAGGCCGCGCATGGCCCAACTAGAAAAGAGTTACCTATCTCAGGACCGCGTCGCAATCCAGCAGGGCGAGCCCTCCTGCGCACAGTCCTTTTCCTCATTCAAAGGAGAAACAACGTTCACTTAGAGCCGTAGGCACTGCAAGAAAGGAGATTTCTTTGTTTCTTCATTCACAGGAACCTTTAAAAAAAAAAAAAGGGCGTGGATAGGCAGCGCGCCATGCTGCAGCAGCTGCTGTAAGCTCCGTGCCAGGGCGTCTATTCCTACCCTTTATGGCACCTTAAAGGTTTGAAATTCGGCTGAAATGGTGGTCGAAGGATGCAACAACAACACAGCGCTGAACTAGTGGCGGACTTATCATGTTTTCGGGTTATGCTGGCAGGTTTCGGCGCTGATACTCAGAGCCACGGTGAACAAAATGGCGGCCGGCCCCGCTTATCGGTGTAATTAAAGAAGCGTGAGCGGAGCTGGATCTGTCCGGCGTGGGAGCGCCCCTGGATCGGGTGCTCCCAAGAACAAGGAAGAGGCAGAAGGCTCCCGGGGCTGTGAAAACCCTGAATGAGAAGCGTTGAGAGGCCAGAGTGGTGAGCGCAGCGACTCCTCTGGGAGCGGCGGTTTGTGGGGCCGCGACCCGCTGTCGGTAGCGGAGCGCGGCACACAGCGGGGCGACTCCAGAGGTTCGAGACTTTACATGGAAACGCAGCCAACCCCACACCTCACCTAGCACGACGAGTAGGCTCCTCGAAGGACAGGCTGGTGGAGGAGTACTCAACTTAGCGGGCGTATGTATTCAGCCCCTCGCCTGGCTATGAGAGTCAACACGTGGCTGAGGCGGGCCGGAGTGGAGGACCGTCGGAGATGAGGAGCGGGTGCAGCATGTCCTCTCCTCCCTCTCTAGAGGACTGACGACTGTGTAGTGGGTGCAGCCCAGTCCTACCCCCTATGCATATATCATTAAGTGCATCTGGAAGGAGGCGGGAGGAGACCCCTTTATAATGCTCCAGGAAGCAACGAGAGACAATAAGCATTAATGCTCTTTGGGGACAGCGATTGGTGAGGGCTGCCAGTAACTGCAGCCATTCCAGTACATTTGGTTGCCTCTGAGGCACCACCTCCATCACTTGTCTGGGAGTGCACCCGCTCTACTGAGGCATTACTTACAGCACTTGTTTGGGAACTCAGTGAAGATTGGCTTGATCGTCTGACACAGTGATGCCCAAATCCGCGCTAAAGAACAAGAAGGGTGGAATCACTGCATATTTGACATCTGGTGGCCCCGGGGAGCAGACAATGCAAACAACAAAGGCGGGTTATACACTCCCCACCCAGGATAGATTCCCCGATGGAGCCTGCACTTTCCAAGCAATATTTCGAGGAGGTCATGAGAACTCTAAAAATGAACATCACGCAGGAAATAAAGTCAGAAATCAAGTGTTCTAGAGATTCCTTGGCACAATCCATCGCAGTAATAGATTCTCATTTGAAAGGTCTAGAAGATAGAGTTAACGAATTGGAAAACATGACCTGCGAACAAGGACATTATTATGAGGAACTCTCCAGGAGAACACAAAACATGGAAGAATGCCTGGAGGAATTATGGACAAGACAAGTCGATCAGGAAAATTGATCCAGAAGGAACAATATCCGGCTGTGTGGAATTCCTAGGCAAATATCCGACCATGATCTCAAAGTACGTTGGGGCTCTTTTCAGATCCCTCCTGGTTTTGGAGGAAACAGATGAGCTAATTATGGATAGGACTCATCGAGTCTACTCTACTATTCAACAAAGGAAAGACCTTCTCCCAGACGTTCTCACAAGAGTTAATTGTTTTCATCAAAAGGAGAAAATCATGGCGGCGGCACAGAAATCCACACTGAGCCTCTTACAGGATCTCTCCCCTTCTACTCTGGCGGATCGCAGGCGACTTCAGAAGGTCACAAGGTCACAACATGGCTTCAAGAGAGGAAGATCAGCTACCGATGGGGTTTCCATGCAAGCTGCTGTTCGAATATCATAATCGCGCCCATGTAATTAGTTCTGAAGAAGAGGCCAAGGAACTAATGCGTGGAGGGGAGGAGGGAGACCCCGCCTCTGGGATGAAAAATTCTTCTCTGGATGATCGGTCAAGGAGTCCTACGCCAAAGGATGTAAGAAGGAAACCCAAAGGTTGGCAGACGGTGAAGGGGGCTGCGAGGGCTTTGAAAGGGGTAACAGACCCCATTGGATTTGCCCCTGGCTATCCCCGGTTCCACCTACAGTGAAAAATCCTAAGGGAGCTCACATAAAAGCTCAGAAACTGTCCACTTAATGTTAACAGACGGTTCGAGTTGAATGTTGCACACCACTATTTCAAGTTATACTTTGCAACTGAGACATAAGCATAAACAGAACCGGGTATGGACGGGTGCCCACCACGCGGATTGCGCCCACTATAACGTTCTGGTACAAGTTATTGATTACAACATTAGAAATCTTGTAATTACTGGTTAATAATTCTGGTATTTATGTTTTTTCTTTTTCCTGTTATTGATAAGTTTGTTTCTATATGGGTCTTTACTGCTAAGTCTGGTCGGAGGAATGGTCTACGGGATTGGAAATGCTTGCATCTCATTGCTGGCATCGCAGAAATGTCTCATTGGTCAACTTAGGTAATCCGGAATAGGTTACATACTGGGAGCTTTAGTAAACTCAGAGTTATGCTCCCCGTGCTGAAGGGAGGGAACAATGGTACTGCCTGGTTGGAGGTATGCATGAGGAACCCATTGGGTTTGAAAGGTAATCGTAGTAGGCCACCACTGGAATGGCTACTCCGAATGTAATATGCCTTACCCTGAATGTACAGGGTTTAAACTCTCCGCTAAAGCGGAAGGCCCTATTTCACTGCTTAGCCACACTCAACCCCACTATATCACTTCTACAAGAAACCCACTTATTACCCACTAATGAATTTCGACTTAATTACAGGCTATATACTGTCAAATTTTCTGCCTCCTCGGGGCTAAAGAAATGCGGCGTAGCCATTCTGGTGCGTAAGAGGGCATCATTAAAGGTTCATAAGACCTTGCAGGATAAAGAGGGGAGATACCTTTTAGTGGTAGCCACATTTCAGGGGAGAAGAGTGACACTGGTATTGTTATATGCACCGAATGCTCGTCAAGACTTGTTCTTTGCATCTGTGTCAAAGATGTTACATGAGCATTCAGAGGGAGACCTCATAATAGGGGGAGATTTTAACGCAGTGATAAATCCGTTGGAGGACAAATCCCTTCCCCCGACCCTGATCGACAAAAAATATTTTGCAGCACTTCCCACACTCCTTTGGGAGCATTCGTTAATAGAGGCTTGATGTTTCTTTCACCAAGGGGAACGGGACTACACTTTCTATTCGGCGGTACACAGAGGGTTCTCAAGGCTAGATATGTTCTTCCTCTCAGATAATCTTATCCCTCACACAATGGACATACAGATCTTCCCAAAGCCCCTGTCAGATCATGCCCCAGTACTGGTAACCATGGCTTTGGTTACTGATAAGGTATACCCCCCGTACACCTGGCGCTTGAATGAGCTAATTTTGGGAGACCATCAGTTCTGCTCCTGCATCTCAGACAATATAACCCAATACTTTACAGAAAATAACACTGAGGAGATGGATTATGCAGTAGTATGGGACGCGGCAAAGGCAGTGATTAGGGGACTAATCATAGCCCAGACAGTAGAAAAGGGGAAAGTCAAAAAGCAAGCCCAAACCCAGCTGGAACTAGAGCTCCAAAGGAGAGAGGAGATACATAAGAATAGGCCCTCGCGGTGGGTCCTCAGAGACATTTGTGTGGCTCATAAGGCACTTGAGGCTCATCACATGAGCTGGGCGGCATATGGGTTAATGCGCACTAAACAATACTACTATTCAAAAGGGAACAAGGCCAATCGGCTGCTTGCACGCAAAACTCATAAAACAAGCAAAGTATAATCGTATACACTCCTTGAGAGGGGCGGACGGGAGGCAGGTCTATGCGGAACCAGAGAAACTCCAGATAGTAGAACATTTCTTCAGGGTCCAATCAGCCCCCATGGAACAGACCTTCAGTTGGCCTGAGATTTCGTACAAAAGGCGCTCCTCCCACAGATCTCAACAGAAATTAGAAGCTCCAATCACAGCGGAGGAGACGGACATAGCGATCGGCTCCCTTCCGCTGGGTAAAGCCCCAGTGCCAAATTATTTTACAAATAGATTTTACAAGACCTTTAGAGCGGTCCTGACCCCTTACTTAATTAAGCTTTTTAATACCGTCTGGAAAGCTGGAGTAGTAACTGAATCAATGGCTGAGTCGACTACGACGCTGCTTTTGAAACCTGGAAAGGACCCCACAGATTGTGTCTCTTACAGGCCAATCGCACTATTAAACACAGACACAAGGCTGTTGGGGAAAATAATCGCGGGGCGACTGGGCGGGATTCTCCCTTCCCTGATAATGAATGACCAAACAGGGTTTATACGTAATCGATCAACATATGACAATGTCCATCGAGCTATTGACCTGATTGCTCTCGCACCGAAGATCCCAGGGCGGTTATCATTGTTATCCCTAGATGCTCACAGGGCATTTGATAGTATGTCCTGGGGGTACTTACAAGTGGTTTTAAAGGGGTTTTGGTTTGGCCCAATATTCTCTAAATTTGTACTTTCAAACTTTCAAATCCCTTCAACCAAAGTCAAAGTTAATAGAAATTGGACCCCGCAGATTGCGCTAGGCAAAGGTACCAGGCAGGGCTGCCCCCTGTTACCTTTAGTTTTCGCCCTGGCAATGGAACCCCTGGCCCAACATATTAGATTGTAACCAGATATCCTGGGCTTTGAGGTAGCGGGGCAATGCCATAAGGTAGCCTTATACGCGGACGATTTACTTTGTTTTCTGAATGATGCTCCTAATTCACTTCCGCCCCTCTTAGATCTTTTGACGCGGTTTGCCTTTATTTCTGTCTTCAAGGTCAATCCAAATAAATCCATATGGATGGCGATAACCGAAGACCCCAATAGGTTAAAAGACTAACAGGCAATATCCCACATCTCATGGTCCTCAACAGAAATTCCGTACTTGGGGATAAAATTCACCCCGACTTATGCTGGCCCATATGAAGCGAATATCCCACTTTGTTTAAAGAGGCAAAAGAATGGTTGCACCGGTGGGAGTCCCAAGAAATCTCATGGATAGGGCGCATCATTGCGGTTAAGATGGCACTTCTCCCGAGACTGCTTTATGCGTTCCACTCATTACCAATCTCCATTCCTGAATCCCAGCTCATAAACGTGCAGAAGGAGATAGGTCGGTTTATTTGGAAGGGGAAGAGACCAAGGGTTCTCTGCAGGCTCTTGAAGTGGGGGAGGGAGATGGGTGGCCTGGGCCTCCCTCGGAGTCCAGGTACTTCAGGGCGGCTCAGGTGGCGGGGATGCTTTCATGGAGTAATCTACAGGATCCCCCTAGATGCAGGAGATAGAGCAGGCGGTTACTCCACTTCCCTTGGCTTATTTTCCGTTTCCTCCTAGGGATGCGCGT
Organism: Ambystoma mexicanum; assembly: GCF_040938575.1. Classification (NCBI taxonomy): domain Eukaryota; kingdom Metazoa; phylum Chordata; class Amphibia; order Caudata; family Ambystomatidae; genus Ambystoma; species Ambystoma mexicanum. Next base: position 649,666,741 of record NC_090923.1, read on the forward strand.
AATTGCAGAGGTGAGATGCTTTCACCCCGGGATTGGATGCTAAGTCATACCAAAACTGGAGTCAACACAAACCCTTAAGGCTGAGGGACTTGTTCTCCAATCAAGGACCCATGACTTTCCAAGAATGTAAAGAGAAGTTTTGGATCTCAGAGACAGAATGCTTTAAATATATCCAACTCCAACATTGGTTGACCAATGGGGGCACTCGTCAAGCTGCCCCGGTTCGCATTGAACTTAAAATTCTCGAGGGGCAGCAATCGCACAGGATAGCCTCATGTTACCAATTATTAGAGAATGCATCAATAGAGGAGAAACTCCCTTACATGCTAGCTTGGGAGAGGGAATTGGGGCTGGAAATCTCAGAAGAGTGGATTTGGCATAGGGCCCAGAAAAGTTCACTTTGTGTGATAGTGTCATGATGCCTACCTCCAAGGAGCCAGGTCCGACCCAGCAACCCCCGAGGCAGGCATCATTCCCCCCAGGGAAGGGCCAGCGGGCCCAAGCTGGGGCCCTTTGGACACAGTCCTGGCGCCTTAGGCGCCAGGCTCATGTTGGACCCCTGTCCTGGCGCCTTAGGTGCCAGGCTCATAAAGCTAGACATGTGTTCAAGTGTTTTAATGTGCACTTACCTGATGCAGACCATGCTGCTACATCCAGGCCCTCTTGAGGCCTGAATGGAACTACTTTACCTGTGGGACTACTTTCCACCTGGGTGTGGTCGGGGAAGGATACATACCTGATCGGTGGAAGGATACATACCTGGAACTTCTTCCAAAGCTATTTAAACCACGCCCGATCAGCAACTCACGCTTCGCGTTGTTCTGCTCCTCGCAGCTGGACGCTCACTGTGTCAGCTCCTGCATCTGGACTTCAGCCACGCCTGTCAGCATCCTGGGTCACCTGCAAAGGGAGATAAGAGAGAATTGGAGAGAAAGAAGACCTTACCTGCTAAAGCTGCATCACGGAGACATCACACCGACGATCCTGAAAGGGAAGACATCATTTTTAAAAGCATTTCGCTTCGATCGCTGCAGCGCTGCATTTCACTCACCTTTCCTGGGCACCTCCATCTTCAGCAGCGATCATCCGGATCCGCAGCCACTTCCCAGAGCCTAGAGAGAAAAAGACAAGAACACAAGGTGAGAGAAGGAAGGGAATAGGAAAAGCTCAGTTTTCCTTCTAAGACTTACCTGTTGGGTCATTCCCATTTCATTTCGGGTCCTGCCGCTTCCTGGCATTCCGGACCCCGGCCCCTATGGGGAAAAAAGACAAAGACATTGAATGAGCGAATGCAAAGACATTACCCGAACGCTCATCCAGAACTTACCTGTCATTTACTGGAACTGCACGTTTCACTTCGGGTCAGCGCCATATCTCCGGCATTCCGAACCCCGGCCCCTAAGGGGAAAAAGACATAAGCGTTAGCGCTTGCTGCAATAAGACAATGAACATTATTATTAAGCTTGAACTTTTGAACTTGCAACAGAACTCTTACAGCGCCTCACCTGAATAGTCAAGCTTATTTTGAACTCCCATCAAACCTCAATCCAGTGAAGTAACTGGGTTTCAACGCGCCCCTGCATCAGAAGCAGGATGGAGAACTCATCCTTCCAGACCCTAAGGTGAGACTTCACGGGGAATCGTGGAAGGGTATCGTGGAGGGTTGGAAGGGAGTGGGAGGCTTGAGCATTATTCCGTCAGTAGGTAATACTCCCTTTTCACGCACAGGGGAATATTCCTGAGAGCCAGAAAAGCCAGAGAAGAGGGGCCCTTCCTGTCCATCTTCAGAGTCCTGCGCTTCACCATTGAAGAAGCATCAGCACTCGAAGCCAGACCTGTGCCTCCGTGGGAATCAGGTGTGCGTGACAGAACGCGAAGCCTACCCACAATTTCCCACCCGGGCGCTATGGAGACTTCCGAGACAGATCAGCTGGCCCAGCTTTTAGGGGAATTACGGGCAGAAGTGCACTCAGCCTGCCAGGAGACTAACGCTCTCAAAAGAGAACTGATCCTATCCAAGGAAAGAACAGATGACCTGGCCAAAAGGTTATTGCAGGCCCAGGCAGGGCACACTCCTTTACCTAATTCCGGAGGTACTTCCACATCAATGGGTTTGAATAACCCGGTACAAATCAATCTACGTGGACACATGCCTTTGGCCCCGCCTGAACGTTTTGCGGGGGATCCCAAGAAATATGCCGTCTTTATGAACCAATGTCGTTTACACTTTCTATGCAGACCCGGGGCCTTCCCTAACGACCAGACCAAGGTAGCCTTTATACTATCTTACCTCAGTGGCAGTGCTGCCGATTGGTCTATTCCATTGGTAAATCAGGATGATCCCATTCTCCAGGATTTTCAGGGCTTCCAGGCCAGCATGGAAAGATTGTTTGCTCGACACTCTCAAGGACAAGCCCTTGATAACGAACTGCTATCTTTACGACAAGGTAATCAGGATCTCCTGTCCTACGTTGCCACCTTTAATAGACTGGTTGTGGAAACTGGATGGCCAGAAAACAAAAGGATCACATTGTTTCATCGAGGCCTGCGCGGAGAGCATAAGGATGTTCTAGCTCAGATAGTAGATCCACCCCAGGTCTGCGCAGACTACATAGACTTGGTGGTTCAACTTAATTACAGACTTCAAAATAGAAAAGCAGATCAGTTCAAGTACGAAACCCGAGTACCGATCAAAACCCACGCTAACTCCAAGAGTACCGACGTATCCGAACCTATGCAAATCGGCGGTGTTAAAGGACCATTAACGCAGAAGGAACGAGAGAGAAGGCGGCAAATGCAACTTTGTCTGTATTGCGGGACTTCCGGTCACTTTCTTCGAAATTGTCCGGTTAAACCACCTAAGAAGGTGGTTGGAGCCACTGATAACGATTTATTGACACCTGATTCGGGAAACGACCTAGCCCGACAAGCGTAGGGGTCCGCTTGCCGAGCTTGAAAACAAACTCTTTCACCTCGCATTTTGTCATGCCAATGGTGCTCGTGGATCCAAAACAGCCTCAGCAGTTGCATGCTATAAAAGCGTACATCGACAGTGGAGCTATTGGAAATTACATAGACCGTGAATTGGCTTCCAGAATTAAGCTCCCTCTCCGCCCGAAAGTAACCCAAGATGTCATTACTACAGTAGATGGAACCGAAATAGCCTCAGGGCCTGTAACGCATTCCACTGTTGAAATGACACTGGTGGGTCAGGATGGACATCGGGAAGCAATCGTGTTTGATGTGATCAAGGCCCCACAATTTCAAGTAATTCTTGGAATTCCTTGGTTAGAAACACATAATCCCAGAATTGACTGGCGAGCAAAGAAGATACGTTTTCCTGATTGTGAACCAACTTGTTATCCAAGAAATCCAGTTATGGGTCTAGCCTCAGCAACTTCCACCCCTGTACAGATACCGTCAGAATACCAAGAATTCCAAGACGTTTTTCAGAAGGAACAGGCAAACACGTTACCTCCCCATCGGTCTTATGATTGCCAAATCGATCTGGTACCCAATGCTCAACTACCTTGTAGTAGGATTTATGCTCTTACGGAACCTGAGAACCTGCATTTGCGTCAGTATTTAGATCAGTACATAGCAAATGGTTTTATTCGCCCGTCCAAGTCTCCTGTCTCCTCAGCTCTGTTCTTCGTGCCGAAAAAAGAGGGCGACCTTAGAACATGTATAGACTATCGCGCCCTAAATCAAATAACGATTAAGAATCGTTATCCTCTGCCCCTGATCCCTGAGCTTATCGACCAGGTGAAAGACACTTGTGTGTACACCAAGTTAGATCTCCGAGGAGCTTATCACCTGGTGCGTATAAAAGAAGGCGACGAATGAAAGACTGCATTCTGCACAAAATTTGGGCTCTTCGAATATCAGGTGATGCCCTTCGGTTTGTGCAATGCACCTGCCGCCTTTCAGTACTTTATGAATGATGTTCTTCGGGAACATATCGATGTCTGTGTCATTGTTTACATTGACGACATCCTGGTGTACTCTTCTTCAGAATCCGATCACAGAAAACATGTTAGGGCAGTTCTTGAGAAATTGCGCCAGCACAGACTATTTGCAAAGCTCGAAAAATGCGTTTTTCATACCACAGAAGTTGAGTTTCTCGGATTCATCCTGACACCTCAAGGAGTCCAAATGGACTCGCGAAAGGTGGACGCCATCCTCAAATGGCCATCTCCTAGCTCGGTGAAGGGAGTTCAGAGCATGCTCGGCTTTGCCAATTTCTATCTAAGATTCATCCCGGAATTTTCCCGAACAGTCCAACCCATCACAGCTCTCCTAAAGAAAAACAAACGCTTTGAATGGACTCTTGAGGCCGAACAAGCCTTTCAGGACCTGAAAACCAAATTCACCTCTGCACCTGTATTGAAGCACCCGCACCCAGATCTCCCTTACATTGTGGAAACCGACGCATCCAGTTCAGCCATGGGAGCTGTCCTGTCGCAAAGAGACCCAGAAACTAACCAACTACACCCTTTGGCCTTTTGGTCCAGGAAATTTTCTCCTCCTGAAATCAACTACGCAATTACCGACAAAGAGTTACTGGCTATCAAATCTGCTTTCAAGGCTTGGCGTCACTACCTTCTCGGGGCAAGACACACCATAACCGTAATTACGGACCACAGAAATGTACAGTATTTAAAGACGGCCAAAGCTCAATCTTCACGACAACTCCGATGGGCTCTATTCTTTGCGGAATTTGATTTTGTAATTACCTATCGCCCTGGCTGCAAGAATGGTAAAGCGGACGCCTTATCCCGGATTCTCATGGAAGAACCCAATTCGAGTTTAGAACCTGTGCCAATCATATCTGAACAAAGAATCTTAGGCCTAACTTCATTGCAAACTATTGAGGACATCCAAACGCAAGTAAAACAACTTCTAGACTCTTCAGCCTTACTGGAATGGAGTCAAAAGGGTCCTCATTACACCGTTAAGGATGATTTACCCTACTTCCAGGAGCGGTTGTTTCTGCCAAGTAAAGAATTGCAAGAACTTGTTATTGCCCATCATCATAAATCATTAATGGAAGGACACCCTGGTATCGCTAAAACGGAGGAAAAAATCAAACGCCACTTCTGGTGGCCTTCTTGGAGAAAAGACATAAAGTCTTTTGTATTGTCTTGCGGAATTTGCGCCCAAAACAAGGGTCAAAAGAAAAGGCCAGCCGGCCTACTTCAACCCTTGGATATTCCACCGGCACCATGGCACACCTTGTCAATGGACTTTATAACTGACCTGCCTCCTTGTGCTGGTTACAACACTATCCTTGTAATTGTGGATCTATTCTCCAAAATGGCCCACTTTATCCCTTTAAAAGGTTTGCCTTCAGCTTCCACCTTGGCCAAGGAATTTCTGGAGAATATAGTTCGCATACATGGTTTCCCTTCCATATTAGTCTTGGATCGTGGAAGTCAATTTATCTCCCATTTTTGGAAGAAGTGTTGCCAACTGGCACAAATAGATGTGCGGTTATCCACCAGCCACCACCCTCAGACCGACGGACAAACCGAGAGAACCAATCAGACTCTCGAGCAATATCTTCGGTGCATATTACACCAATCCGAGTTAAATTGGAAAGACATCCTTTGGATCGCAGAATATGCATACAACAATTCAGTGCATTCTGGAACCGGACAAACTCCTTTTTATACTTTGTATGGTCACCATCCTCGGACCTCTGACCTAGATCCACCTCTGACCCTGGAAATGCCCGCAGTAAATGATCTGCATTCCACAATAACCCGAGCCTTCAAAGAAGCTGCAACTCATTTACAGCAAGCCAAGAAAAGGTATAAAGAAAACGCTGATTTGCACCGAAGAAAAACTCCTCCTTACCAAGTAGGAGACCAGGTATGGCTAGCAACGAAACATTTACCCCTCAAGGGCCCGCGAACCTTCAATCCCAGATTCATAGGACCTTATCCCATCAAGGCTATAATCAATCCCGTGGCCTTTAAACTGGATTTACCGTCTAACATGCGTATTCATCCAGTTTTTCATGCATCACTTTTGAAGCCAGTACAACCAGGGACCGGACTGTCCAAGCCTCCAGACCCAGTTCAAATTGAAGGGGAATTAGAATTTGAAGTTAAAGACATTTTAGACTCCAAGGTGTTAAAGTCAAAACTCTTCTATCTTGTTGACTGGAAGGGATATGGACCTCAGGAGAGATCGTGGGAGCCTAGTAACCATGTTCACGCACCTCGATTAATACAAAGGTTCCACCAGAGATTTCCGAACAAGCCAAAACCCTCGGAGGGAACAACCTTGGGAGGGGCCTTGAGGGGGGGTACTGTCATGAGGCCTACCTCCAAGGAGCCAGGTCCGACGCAGCAACCCCAGAGGCAGGCATCATTCCCCCCAGGGAAGTGCCAGCGGGCCCAAGCTGGGGCCCTTTGGACACAGTCCTGGCGCCATAGGCGCCAGGCTCATGTTGGACCCCTGTCCTGGCGCCTTAGGTGCCAGGCTCATAAAGCTAGACATGTGTTCAAGTGTTTTAATGTGCACTTACCTGATGCAGACCATGCTGCTACATCCAGGCCCTCTTGAGGCCTGAATGGAACTACTTTACCTGTGGGACTACTTTCCACCTGGGTGTGGTCGGGGAAGGATACATACCTGGTTGGTGGAAGGATACATACCTGGAACTTCTTCCAAAGCTATTTAAACCACACCCGATCAGCAACTCACGCTTCGCGTTGTTCTGCTCCTCGCAGCTGGACGCTCACCGTGTCAGCTCCTGCATCTGGACTTCAGCCACGCCGGTCAGCATCCTGGGTCACCTGCAAAGGGAGATAAGAGAGAATTGGAGAGAAAGAAGACCTTACCTGCTAAAGCTGCATCACGGAGACATCACACCGACGATCCTGAAAGGGAAGACATCATTTTTAAAAGCATTTCGCTTCGATCGCTGCAGCGCTGCATTTCACTCACCTTTCCTGGGCACCTCCATCTTCAGCAGCGATCATCCGGATCCGCAGCCACTTCCCAGAGCCTAGAGAGAAAAAGACAAGAACACAAGGTGAGAGAAGGAAGGGAATAGGAAAAGCTCAGTTTTCCTTCTAAGACTTACCTGTTTGGTCATTCCCATTTCAATTCGGGTCCTGCCGCTTCCTGGCATTCCGGACCCCGGCCCCTATGGGGAGAAAAGACATTGAATGAGCGAATGCAAAGACATTACTCGAACGCTCATCCAGAACTTACCTGTCATTTACTGGAACTGCACGTTTCACTTCGGGTCGGCGCCATATCTCCGGCATTCCGAACCCCGGCCCCTAAGGGGAAAAAGACATAAGCGTTAGCGCTTGCTGCAATAAGACAATGAACATTATTATTAAGCTTGAACTTTTGAACTTGCAACAGAACTTTTACAGCGCCTCTCCTGAATAGTCAAGCTTATTTTGAACTCCCATCAAACCTCAATCCAGTGAAGTAACTGGGTTTCAACGCCCCCTTGCATCAGAAGCAGGATGGAGAACTCATCCTTCCAGACCCTAAAGTGAGACTTCACGGGGAATCGTGGAAGGGTATCGTGGAGGGTTGGAAGGGAGTGGGAGGCTTGAGCATTATTCCGTCAGTAGGTAATACTCCCTTTTCACGCACAGGGGAATATTCCTGCGAGCCAGAAAAGCCAGAGTAGAGGGGCCCTTCCTGTCCATCTTCAGAGTCCTGCGCTTCACCATTGAAGAAGCATCAGCACTCGAAGCCAGACCTGCGCCTCCGTGGGAATCAGGTGAGCGTGACAGATAGTGAAAGAAAATGCTGTCAACATTTGTTTTAGGTGGTATTTCCCTCCAACTAGACTCCACTCAATGAATGCGGCACATCCAGATACATGCTGGCACGGATGCTAAGATCGAGGGGACATGGCCCACATGTGGTGGCACTGCCCGCTTATCAAACGTTCTGGCTGGAGGTGAGGTCAAAAATTAAAGAAACTACGGGCTCTCTGCTCCCCCTGGACCCCAGAGTGCTACTACTGGGAGATGCCCCAGAAAACAGGGTCTTCCCAATGACTGGACACAAGGTGGGTTTGATCTCACAGCTACTTAGTGCCGCTCGCATTATAAGAGCCCGATTTTAGAAAACGATAGATGGCCCGCAAATAGCCTACTGGTGGATAAAAGTATGGGAGCTGCTGGTCTTGAGAAGCTCACAGCCATGTTGGAAGGGAAACTCCCAAAATGTGAGAAAATTTGGAGGCCGTTTTTGGACTATGTCTCAGACAAGGAACATATGTTTTTTCAACCGCAACTTATGAAGCACTTTATGATGCCCCGACACCCGATGCAGACCTAGCACATTCATGAATTGATACTCTTGACAATCTGTTGACCAGACCCCAGACCCAATTTGTGCTTTCCTTTTTTTTTTCTCTCCTCTTTTCCTCCATCCTCTTTGCGTTTGATCCTTAAATTAACCTCCCTTAATGGGCTGACGATGGAAAAAGAATTGAGGAAGGGAAGTTGATTGTTATGTTTACTATATGACATTTAAAGTTAGCTGGTTTTGAAGGGGGAATGAACTGGACAATGAGAAAAGTGGCGGAGGGGGGGCTGCAGAGGGGTGGCTAGGGAGGGGGGGAGGGAAATTAAATTGTATTGTTATGAATTGCCGTTCTTTATGCATTTACATGTTGAAAAACCAATACAAATAATTGAGAAGGCTTTTGCATGTACACTGCCCCAACTGGTAGGCAGGGAGACTGCTCATACCATAAAAAAAAAGAAAGGAGTAATAATGAGTATAAGACTATCAGCTTATCATGGCGGAGGAATACACCCCTCAAACTGATCAGAAGTGGTCGGAGGACGAGGAGGAATATCAAGAACAAGACGTGGCATTAGCAGATAGCTTTAAGAGAGTGCTTGGCTCCTCTGTGGAAACCACCATAAAGAAAGTGGTGGCAGACATGCTTGTACCAATTCAGCTGCGTCTTCATGACATGGACGTGCACCTTAGGGGAGTCCCCGCGCAGGTAAATGAGAAAGCTAACAAAAGGAAGAGCTCTCCTGAAGGGGGAAGTATACTGGCTCTAAAGAGAAAACAGGACGCTGACCCCCCCTTCCAAGCCAGACAGAGCCAGCCTCGACCCCAGCCACGTCCGCCATTACAGATGCCTTCTCAAGGCTCAAGAAAGCCTTTTAGCTAGGAAGGAGACCCCTTCTGTACCAAGACCCTCTGACCCGGAGGAGGATAAAACAGGTTGCAGACCATCGAGCCCGGAGGAATGTCAGCAGGGCACAGACGATGACGATCAAGATGATGATCGATCCCCTCATTCAACTGAGGACGAGGATGACCATAATGGAGGGTCAAAGGCCAGCAAATCTGGGATTGTGGCAGACCCCATTCCCAAATGACGATCTAGCGAGCAACCCGCTATCGAAGGAATGTTTGTCCCTGAGGACCTAATTCACCCCAGATCGTCAGACTGGGACCCGTCTTCCAGACCCATGGATTACATCAGAAAAAGAGGTTTGGGCTAAGTTAAGGGCGGAATGTCCATTGCCGGGAAGGTAGCCCTCACCCCAGACCTTGACGTTAAAATGATCAACTTCCTGGGCAAAAACAGCAATGGTCCTAAGAGAGGGATCGACAGGGCCTGGAGGTTATAACAAGTTATTAATATTACCACATTTCAGTGCTAAAATCTTGCTGCTGAGCTTCTATAGTTATTTTAAATCAAAGAAAGAGAAGCATAATGCTAGCCTCTGTGTCTTTAATAGAATCAAGACTTTTCTTAGTTATTCCGGAAAATCTTTATTGTAAAAATCTCACAGATCGGAAAATACACGTATGATGAGGACATATTAAGAGGTGCCCTATTTCCTTCATATCTTCTCTACTCATTTACTGTTATGAGTAGAGAAAGGAAGAGCCATAATTTGTAACACAACTTGAGATTACAAACAAACGAGGGACCAGATTCTCCAATTTACCTCAAGTTATGGATGTGTAGTGTTTCCTCTTCGCATGTGGTAAAGCAAGTTACAGAGAATTGACGAAGGAACTCTGAATATGCCCACATGGCACTGTGGTCATTATTATTATGTACTCACCCGAAAACAAAGTCTTCACATATAGACACCTCCACACAATCTATAGGATCTAAGTAAGAGACGAGAAACTGGGATCATACAACTTACAAAAATGTGAAGCAAGGGGACATGCAGATGTGCAGACATCTGCATGTCCCTCTTCCTTCTTCTTTGTGTTCCCCTGAACGATTTTTTCACGGTTTCCCAATCTGGTATGAAAAGGACCCGGCATTTTGTAAGTGGGCTTCGTTGGAGAAAGGCATGACTGAACATCACAGTAATAATAATTTGTTATATAAAGAGCGCTTTCACCAAAGCACCACACATAGGACAGTATAATACACAATGATTATTACACCCAACTGAATTGGTACTTCTTTTACGACCTCAGAAAGATGCAAGGAGGATTTAGGCTTGCCAGGTTTCGAACCTGCAGATCACACAGACATTATCAGCAAGTGCTTAACCCGCTGAACTATCCCAGTGGCTTATCATTCTCTATTAAATGTGTTGGTTGAAATCCTATGCCAGGATTATTTATTTATGTAAAACATTCACAACTCTCAGATTCCTGTTCTTTGATCCACACATCCCAGAAATATTCCAACAACACTGAAGCCAATTTCTCTTCTCGGATGGACTCCCCCATCACTGCTCATTCTATCTATCCCAGCCCGACACCACTGTCAACCTGAAGGGAAGCGTAACGCTCGACGGCATCTTCCAGCTGATCCCAACAGAATAAGCAGGTACCCTGTGCTGGCACCCCGCTCTGACCCTGGAAAGGGCTGTGGCTTGCTGATTTGTTTGTTTTGTTTGTTTGTTTATTTATTTGTATGGCGCACCTTACCCAGGGGCAACAGGGCGCAGGCAAAAGATAATTCGAAGCTTACAGTGTTGCAGAAATATACACTTTGAAGTAGTAATAAAAATAATCAGAATTACAGGAATAAAAAATATACAAATCTTCATACATACAAAGTCAATATCTATGCAGGGGTAAATATACAGATATGTACAGGGCTGTTAGAGGCGGGTAATCCTGAAAAAATATTCAGGATTACAGGGATAGGAGGTATACAAGTCTTGAAACATAAAAAGTCAATATCTATACAGGAGGTAAGTTTACAGAAGTATGCAGGGCTGTTAGAGGCGAGGGCAGAATCACGAACAAAAGTATCACTATCTATGCATAAGTGTAGAAAGTGCAGCTAAATGCAAGGGTTATTGGAGTTAAGGTGACTGATGAGGTGTCTTCTAAAGTGCAAGTATGGTTGGTCAGCTCTTAGGTTGTGTGGCAAAGAGTTCCAGAGCGTGGCAGCTTTCACCGGGAAACTGTTCCCACCAATGGTGGAGAGTTTGAATCTGGGAATTATCAGACGGTTGGAATTGATAGTTCTTGTTTGTCGGATGGAGGACTTTCTCTTTACCTTGTCCATCAGATAACTGGGGGCGGCATTGTTGAGGGCTTTATGGGTTAGGGAGGCCAACTTTAGTTTGATTTTGTTGTCTGTAGAGAGCCATTTCTGTTGGCGTCTAGTGGTAGAGATATGATCTCTCTTATTAATGCCGAGAGCAGCTCTCAAGGCATTGTTTTGTAAGATTTGGAGCCTGTGGATAATGGCTTTGTTGGCACCGCTATAGAGGGCATTACAATAATCAAGCCTAGATAGTATGAGTGCTCTTGCCAGGATCAGGCAGCTGTCATTGGATAGGAATGGATAGGATTTATGCCAGATTCGTCTAATTTCACTGACCAATCCTCGAGCCATTCACGAAGAGCCATCCGAAATGGCCGCTGTGAGTTTTGTTTACAGGTTGCCTAGTAACCTTATCTGAAAGAGGCCGCCGCTCATAGGCCCAGCCGCCGTATTTCCTGCAGCCTACCCCGCCGGAAGGCACGAGCTGGCACCCCCACCGAAGGCACCACACATAAGGCACGGACCCTGCCTAATTTGATTTCCTTTGCCCTGTAGCACCTTCTCTTCCCCTTCCGTCGTCAGCCCGCTGCAGCTCCAGTACACCGCCAAAACACATTTGGCCGGACTACAGAACCAGGTAAGACCCATCCAGGCAAAAAAACTTTATAACTGTACTTGCCAACCTACGAACGACTTCCACTATGCACTATGTATAATGTCAAGCCTTATTACGCATTGTGCACCCAAGACCTGAAATCGACCCTGAATCGATCATCTGCTCCTATCATGGGTCCACATGCAACATTGCTCTTACGTCTGCTTGATTAACCAGCTCAGCCCAGTACTAGCCACCCACGAACAATCGCTCAAGGAGCTTCCACAACAGTCCTGTGTTACAACATCTTTACTGTTATGAACAACTGATTCACTCCCCAACTGCTAGCGTTAGCCGCGCTATTACGTGCGCATTCAATCTGCTCTTCGGGCCCCCAACAAGCTATCGATCCCAATCTGCGTTATGGTATTTGCATAATGCACAGTAAGCAGCATATGATCCATCACGTTCCATCGTATTCATACTTTGCCTGTTGTCTGCATTATACTGTTTCACCACTGTTCTGCTTTGTGCCCACACTCCCCATATTAATGCTTTGCTATTGGCAGTATCTGTTCACTAGTTACTCCGTGCTACTGGTGAATTTGCAGTGCCTGTTGACCTAGTGATTTGATGTGCCTTTGCTTATTTCATACTATGCATCACCTATGTGTTTGTTAGCATGCTTAGTTCTCAGTACTATATAGGATTTTGTCTTGCCCCTCCTTCACCGAAGAGATTGATATCTATGATATTCATACTACATCCAGCATGTTGTACTCCTCGATTATCATGTGTGCCTTGTTTCTCCACCAAAATGTGCAACTTGCATAGTGTTCCTTTTAACTTCCCACAGCTTTGGGCATACCTGTGGCCTTCGGCACTATGCATAGTCTACACAAACTTGTTGTTGCTAAACACCCTGCTGCTCTGTGCTTCCTCCTTGAATTAACTGCTCTGACTGTGGCACTCCCCATTATAGGAGAACCATCTCCGGTTCAGGAAGCACCTCAAAACCTTCCTCTTTGCCTCCGCTTTCTCTCCCTCTCTCCCCTGCTAAAAACACTGAACCTGGACTGAATCTGCTACCGGGCCACTCTCCGATCTCTGTCCTTGGCCCAGCCACTCTTCCCTCAATTGCCTACCTGCACTACGGGACTGTCTCTGTATCCTACAGCCCCTTCTCCCGGCACTTACCTTGCACCTGCCACCAGCTGGCCCAATTATTTATCTTGTATTCTACTAACCATGTCCTGCACTTTTCCTTGCACTTGCCACCAGCTGGCCCTATTATTTATCTTGTATTCTACTAACCATGTACAGCACTTTCCCCCTCTCCCTTCCCCTTGCACTTTTTCCCAGTCCCCTCTACCCTTGCGCGATCTGAATGACACCTGGCCTAGTAGGATCGTCGTCTGTCTCCCCTTGTCGCGCCTTGAAACACTTGTGTATAGGCGTGTTACAAATGCCATATCATATCATATTATAGCAACACCACTCTAGCAGTTTCCCCACATAATAGACCTTGATCACATTCCTTGTTACTCAGCACGCAACCCAGTAGCATTATGCCCCCTATCCCATCTGGTCAAAGCACCAGGACGCTCTGCACAACACCACACATCAACACCTCTTCTCAGCTTTGGGTCCCCCTACACATGTCTTTAACCCTTACCTCAATTCGCCTGCCCTCTGGATTGATCATTTTGCCACTAATCCTACACCTAACCAACCTTGCGCTACACCTCTGAGGAACTATAGACTGGGCTCGAGACTCCCGCATACTTCCTACCACCACGCCAACACTATTAGGCACACCAACATGTCTCCACCCACTGCAACAGCCCCCGCCACTTCATCACACTCACCCACTACGAACACCAACCCTTCCACTAACACGGCACTTGCCCCTATGACCCTGATCAAGGGGGCCCTGATTAAGGCCAGGTCACTTACTGTACATGCACTCGACATGGCTGACCTTATTCTTACACACAATCTCGACTTTATTGCCATTACAGAAACTTGGATCCACCCTACCTCCGGACCACTCCTATCTCTAGCTATCCCTACAGGCTATACCATCATTAGAAACAATCGCAATACCAATCAAACTACAGGAGGTAATACTGCATTCATTCATAAAAACTCTATCAATCTCTGCATCGCCAACGTAATGCAAATCACGCCAGCTGAAATACTCATAGTCAAATTAACTCTAACCCCTAGTCAGACTATCACACTCCATTTAATCTACAGGTCTCCTGGCTCCATCTCCACATTTGCTGAAGACCTCACATTCTCGCCACCAGCACTAAAACCAAATCTCAAATCATAGTACTAGGTGATCTCAATCTGGGTCTATATGACCCCAATGATTCACCAGCACGCGACATTAATAACTTGCTTACCAACATAGGCTTTACACAACATATTAATGAGCCAACACATTCTAAGGGCAGAATCCACGACTGGGTATCTGGCCTTAACTGCAAAATAAATGTTGATTCCAATCAACCGTGCGTCTGGACAGACCACCATCTAATTACCTTTAGCATCTCTGCCCAAATTACCCGTACCAAACCTGACATTGCACCTGCTATCTCCACTAGAAATAAGAGAGACATAACATGTGCTAAACTGCTCCCACTTATCCTCCCCATTCTCAATGATCATGTCTCTAGTTATAGTGACCCCACTGTCATGGTAGATCTGTTTAACCAGACTATACTAAAAGCGCTAGACCAAATTGCACCCATCAAACTTAGAAAACTGAAACCACGGGCCGACCTCAACTTTTGGTTCACACCTCAGTTGAGAGTCCTACGCAAAGACAAACGTAAAATAAAAGCACGCTGGAAAAGCAACCTCACCGAAATGAACAAAGCAAGTTTAGCTTTAGCAACCTTGAATTACAAAGAGTCTATACTTCAGGCGAAAAAAGATACTTATAACAAGCGTATTGAACAAGCTAAATCTAACACCAAAGAGCTTTTCACAATACTGTTACGCTCACCTGGTCTCTGCGGAGGCATTGGGGCACGGTTGCAGCCCTCCTGAACTTGAATCACCCCCTTCAGGCCTCTCCCTCAGTAGAAAAGCTGTGAGCGGTAGTACGTGGTGATACTGCTCCTGCGTGGAGATAAGTGTGTGGGTGCACCAAACTGTGATTGTTGTACCTCCCGAACCCTTCACCCCAAAGTACGCTTTCTGTGAGCATACGCCGGCCCATAAAGCTCACGTGTGAATTATGGAAGATAAGCTCTCTGTTCTGTTACTTCTGGCAGGGGCGCGTCGAATGGGATCTAGTTCCTTCACTGATCCCTGATAAGGATTAGTCCAGTCCAGCTGCGACTATGCTTCTCCTTATGATTGTAAGTCTTTCTTGAGCTCTTGTGATGCTGTTTGTTCTGTTTAATGTCTTTATATGTTGGTCCTGCTTATGCCCGCAATAATGTCTCTCTTCTGTTTTCTTCCCTTAGATGGAAATGCAGCCTCAATGCAGCTGTGAGACGCGAGACGCGGCCGGATGGAAGACGGATGCTACCGCAATGTTCGACAGCAGGTAAGGGATGGTTTAAGGAAAAGCGCCAAGAATGGCGAAGCGCAACCTTAAACTGACTGTTTTTTCAATTTCTAACCTTGTCTTCTGTTTTTCCTTGCAGGCGCTGCTGTCGACGATGGAGCGTGTCGTGCTGCGGTGCCAAGATGAAGATTTCGGAATTCTGGAAAGTGTAAAGATGAATACTTGGTTCGCCGAAGAGATGTACAGGTAAGAACAGCTTCCCCCAGTTGGTAAGTTGTGCTGGCAGGAAGCCGGATGCCCAGGAAGTAGGATCTTCAAAGGTAAGTCTGACCTCAGGCGACGGTGAGCGTTATGCTGCTTGCAAGTGCAGAATAACGCGAAGCGTCTGTAATGAGGATCGGGCAGCTTATATAGCTGAGATCGTGGGCATGCCCATTAAGGCCGGCTTACCAGCCACACCCTGCCACTACTAGAAAGTGAGCACATGCAAAGGCAATCCATTAGCAGCCACACCCAAGAATATACTTGGGGCTGCTTAATGGATGGAATGTTCAAGGTTCATGCATCTGAAGTTCATACTACAAGCCTTTTGGTGTTAAATGGATGTTCTTGCTTACTTTTGTTCATGAGCCTGGCGCCAAAGGCGCCAGGACAGTGTCCACCCAGGCCTCCTGTGCATGCGACCCCTGCATACCTGTGCCCCTGACTTCATGACCATGACAAATACTAAAAGAATTGGAATCGCCGGTCCCTCCTCCTGACACCTGTATCAAAGACAGCTCCTGGGGTGCCAATATACAAAAGGTACTCCTTGGTAAAATCAACAACAAAACAATTAGCCTGCAGTTCGACCCACTAGACAAATCTCACCAGATTAGCACAAACATCCACCTCCACTCCTAGAAACCATTTAACTTCTCGCCCCTCACTATCTCTGAAGTCGAAAACATTATCAACAATCTTAAACCCTCTAATTGTCAAGGAGATGCTTGTCCGGCCACTATTATCAAGGAGGCTTCTCATAATCTAGCACCTTTCATCACTGCATTTATAAACTCCTTCTTCAGCTCTGGGACTGTCCCTGACAACCTTAAGGACGCCTGGGTCATCCCGCTCCTTAAAAAACCATAATTGAATGCCAACATACCCACCAATTACAGGCCTATCATTACTGTGCCTTAACCTGCTAAAAATCCTGGATCGAGCTGCCTATCTGCAGATCCAAGACTACTTGGAAACTAACAAACTCTTGGGACTCAGACAATCGGGGTTCCGGCCACGTCATGGTACCGAAACCTCCCTGATTGATCTTAAAACACAGATCGAGGATCTAAAAGATAAGGGTAAACTCGCCCTCTTACTCCTACTCGATTTATCCACGGCGTTTGACCTAGTAAATCACCAAATCCTTTGTCGACACCTTAAACTAACAGTCCATTTCTCTAACAAAGCTACGGCCTGGATTAGCTCCTTTCTGGACAACAGGCCTATGAGGGACTTTTCCCCGTCCGCTTCTGCTGAACCTTCATCTGTCACATGTGGAGTACCACACGGATCGTGCGTTTCACCTACACTTTATAATGTGTTTAGGAAGCCACTGTTCGATATCTTGGATCAACTGGGTGTCAACTATATCAACTATGCGGATGACATCCAGATACTCATACCCATTACTGGAGACCATACAGCTGACTCTTTCGCCGTTAACTCGATCTACCAAGTCATCCAAGCCTGGATGGCGCAACACGAACTCTGTCTAAATGACGAAAAGACAGAGCTTCTCATCCTAGGCACTCATCAAAGGCTCAACAAACTCGACTCTTCCTTCAACTCCTTCACCACTGATGGTAATATCATTAAAGTTACAAAGGACACTAAAACTCTAGGCATTTATATCGATTCCACTCTCTCTCTCTCCAGGTAAACCAACACAGTATCTTCCACTTCAGCCTACACATGCAAGCTCATTACAGCCTGCCGCCCCTTTTTATCTCCAGCCAACTGTACCACATTAGCCACGACGTTGGTAATGTCCAAAATGGACTTTTGCAACGCTCTCTATCTTGCCACTAACCAATGTAACCTCAACAAGTTACGGGTTATTCAGAACAATGCCATTAGAGCTGCATTAAACATCCCTAGGAATCACCACATCTCTGACACTAGACAAAGTCTCCGCTGGTTATCAGTAACACAAAGAATATGCCTAAAAACCCTTGCTCTAACTCATAAATGCATCACTAATCAAGCTCCTAGCTACCTCGCCAATAGATTTATTATCCATACCTCTAACAGGTCCCTCAGAAGCGCCCAGTCCAATTGTCTAGCCATTCCCCACTTCAACCTCCAGAGATCTGGGGGGACCAGTTTCCCTGTCCTGGTGGCAAAACTCTGGAACTCACTACCGAACCCCCTCAGAGTGGAACCCTCCTTCCCAGCGTTCAAGAGGCAAGCCAAAGCCTGGCTATCTGCCAGGAACCTCCACTGAGCTAGACTACTCACAACCACATGCCTAGACAAACCGTTGTACATTTGGAATTGTTGATGTATGTCTATTTTATTGTATAACTATTGTTTATTTGTCATTTGACGACCTCTTCTGTATATTATATGTAAATGCCTAATGCATATTATTTGCAACGTCTATCTTGTCTGTATCCCAAGTTACGTGCCTGGATGCCTCTGGGCCAGGTGCGCTTTATAAATAAATGAAATACAAATACAAATATCCTGTCCCTTTACTCTCTTTGATCAGGGACTACAAGCTCCTCAATGTTATTTCTCCTGGGTAACAACCCTCCTCTCCACTTGTGCTATGTCCCTCGAAAAAACATGCCTTCGCCAGACAACAAGGCCAATCAACTCTTCTTTAGCTAGTTGTCTCCTCTGCCCTTAAATCAGCGTCGATAACACTGCTTCTAAAGAGAAAACTGGCCTTCACACTCCCCACCCTTCAAACCACATACAATCATAAACCCTGATTGTAAGAGCAAATATTATTAAAACAAATAAGGATTCATTCAACTTTCAAGCAAAATGGAAACCTCAATACATTTTTTATCAAAATCATTCTTGCTTATGTTGTTGTAGGGTTACAGACAACACGTGCGTTCATAGCAATCTTCTAAGAATCGGGGACAGTGGAGCCTTGGTCACCCTAATATTGCTAAACAGGCCTCCCGCATTACACACTATGAGTCGCCTAATTCTCCTTGAAAAACCTTAAATAATAAAACTTCTCTCATAGACCCAGATCAGTCTGGGTTTATCTGGGGAAGGTGCACAGTGGATAATATTAGGAGAGTCCTACACTTGGTAGACAAATCAGGCAGAAACCAAGCACACTCACTCTTGCTGGCTCTCGACAGCGAAATAATTTTCAACAACGGTTGCGTGGGGATTTTTACGGGAGGTGCTAGTGAAATTCAATATAGGCCTTAAAATGCACCATTTGATCTTAGCCAATTATGTTGACCCGACAGCACGTCTGCTAGTCAACGGGGCTCTTACCCCGCTAATGGGTTTGGGTAGGGGCATGAGTGGCCTCTGTCGCCCCTACTTTTTGAGATGGTCATGCAACCCCTGGCAGCGCGTTCAAGGGCTAATAGTCACATAGTGGGCATACATTTTGGAGGGGCTCAACATAAGATTCATTTGGTTGCGGACAATGGCATCCTGCCTCTTACTGACCCATCGCAATCCTTGACTCACGTTGAGGACGAAAACAGTGGCATGGCTTGTCTCAGGGTTTAAAGAAATAGTTCCAAGTCAAAAATACTACGGCTCTGAAGTCTGAACTGGAGCAAACATTTCCTTACGCCTGGGCAACCAAAACACTGATATATTTAGGGATTAATATACCCACCTATATAGATTTAACTATCCCGACCTTATGACCACTGTCAAGAAGGATCTGGATTGGTGAAACTCCCTCCACCTGTCTTGGTTCGGCAAAATGGCCGTGATTAAAATGAATACTCTCCCAAGATTTTTGTATCTCTTTCCATCAGTATCTGACCTTAAAAACATACTGGGGGGCGTGGCTTGAGGCTCCGGCAATGCGGACGCCTCTTTGAAAGCTCTGTGGGACGCCCGGGCCTTGCCACTATATACCCGCTCTATAAGCACAATTCCCGACATGGAGACATAGGGGAAGTCAGCGGAACATTACCTGCGGCTGCTGACGTAGTTGGGAGGGAAATCGGAGCGAGGAAACTGGAAAACGCCTAACTGACGGGGTCCGCATTAGGACCGTGCTCCGACGGTCCACATGGAGACATTGAGCCGGGGGGGCTGAGCTGGCCTAGCCTCACCGGTCTCCCACCCGACATACAGCGGAGCAGTCGGCAGATCCCGCAGCGGATGGTCAGCCGAGGAACGGTGGGATACACTGCCAACGGGACGGAGCCCAGGCTAGAATCACCCGATGGCCCCGGCGTGGAGCGCCCTGAGTGACAACCTGGTGTTCTGGGGTCTGCCGGCGTGGCGGCTTCGTGCCATCCGCGGCGCTGCGGCAGCCTGGGGGGGGGCTCCCTAATTCCAGCACCTGACACGGCGTGCTCATATCAAAGGTCTCCCTGCGCCCCCACCCCGCGGGACGGAACCGGAGAGGTAGCTGAGGGGCACCACGGGATGGGACCCGGACAACCTGCCGCTACCCACTGGAGCAGCTCCTAGCCTCGACCCCACTACACATCTCCCTGCTGCATAGTCCGGGGGACTGGGCTTGGTCCTTCTCGCTGGTCGGCCCTGGCCCGCCAAGAGCCTGCAACGGATTCCGGCTGCCGGAGACCTCAGCGGGTCAGTGCGCCCGGAGCAGGACATACACGCAGGCCTATGCGCTAGGGCGCCCTGTGCGTGGTAACCAGTGATCCCGGCGAACATCACTCCGGGCTGCGGCGAGGACTCTGCCTGGCCCCTCCACGCCCCTCCACGCCGATAGCCTGTGCAGCGGGGTGCTCCAGCTCTCATAAGCCATGGAACATACCCTCTCTTCACGAGACTGGCCAGAAGACTGCCTATTGTACGCGTCCCTGTGGACCTGACGCGTTGTCCCAGTGCCCCCGGGGTGCTGTTGGGGGCCCACAGCTGGTGTGACCCCCTGGCCCAGACCCTGCGCCGGCCAGTGCCGACCCACCTGCGGATCTGGACTGCCTCTCACCACTGGCCCCGCAACTAGCCAACAGGCCCTGACAATTGCCTGGGGAGCCCCGAGACACCTCCTCCTCCTCGGCCCCCCCACCCTAGTCGGCAGCCCCTCGGGGCCACCTCACCTCGTGCTCCGAGGGCCAGATAGACTGCCTTGGGGGCCTTCTCCCCAACCCCCTTATCTGCACGCCACCTGAGGACTGCGGAGACACAGCACCAGCCCATCCTCTATGCACCAGGCTGCCTGGTGTGGGGATTCCGCCCACGCACCGGACACAGGTGGTCCCCCACCAGCATAGACAACATCGGGCAGCCCCATTGCTCCACAGGCAACATTGGGTACAACTGGCGTCCAGCAGGCCTGACGAATATGGCTAAGCAGCCGAAATCTCCCAGGCAGTGCTATAAGTGGCACCGAATGCTCACCCTGGGACCCCACTCTGGGCGTCAACGACCCTCTTTGCTGTCCTGCAGTGGGCGCCAGCAGTTTTCGGTAGTTCCTAGCCTTAACCCGGCACCCTAATCTGGGCCAATCGGATCTGAAAGAGTGAAGAGGAGCTGGACCCCAGCGCTCACCTGGCAGCCTGACGGAGGGTAACCTGGCACACACTGTTGGAGACACGCACACCCAACGGAGGCGGGGAAGAGGTCGCACCCAGAATCACCCCCCCCTATCACCAACCGGCAGATACCACGCACCTACGTAGTCGGCGACCGGGACACCATGATGTCTAAGCAAAGGGGCCCGAAGTCAGCGGACACAGCCAATTTATTTCACCCGAAGGAGACACCCAAGCAGCCGTGCCCCCCCACCCAACCTTCTTTGCCCACAAGAGCCCAAGGCCAATGGGCTACAAAGGACGATATCCAGGGCCTCTTAGCCGATATCAAATCGGAATTCCACAACTGCATGGCAGAAGTCGCAGCCAAGATAGATGGCCTGGACAACTGCGTGGTTGAGGTGGAGCATAGGGTCGGGGACACGGAGGACCAAGTCCTGGAGCATTCAGTGCAGATTGTGGAGCTGCGACAGAAAATCCAGATGCTAGAGGGCAACGCTGAAACTAATCATCGCAAGCAGGAGGACCTGGAAAACAGGACCCGCAGAAACAACATCCGTATCAAAGGGGTTCCCGCCTCGATCCTGGACCAGGCCCTCCCGGCCTACATCGGAGACCTCTTCCAGGCTCTCCTGCCAGACTGCGATAAATCACTACTCCTACTTGATCTCACCCATAGACTGCGAGGCCGTAGGAACTCCCCATCGACGGCTAGCCCAGAAGTAATCACCAGAGTCCACTTTTTCTCGACAAAACAGGAGATCATGACAGCAAGCCACTCGCAAGGCGACCTGACATGCCAGGGAGCCCCCAGTTGTTCCAGGACCTAGCCGCTTCCACAGTCCAGCGACGGAGAGCCCATCGGCCTCTAACAACCTTCCTACAGGAACGGAAAATCAAGTACCGGTGGCTCTACCCGGCCTCGCTTCAGTTCTCTCTTGAAGGTCAGACGAGGGTAATCCATCCCCTAGAGGAGGCAAGCAGCATTATGGGTTGTGAGCCCTCGACTCCCGAGGAAGATACATCTACCTCCCCGACGGATAAACCGCACAGCTCAACACCGAAGCCCCAGCATAGCTGCTGGAAGAAGGTTCCTAAAGGAGGGAAAACTCCTGCTGCACATGACCAGTAACTGACCTCCAGTTCTCCATGCCGGAACCTGCACTCTTGGCACCTGGGCGTCCCACGCAATGCCCCAGCTGAGTGGATGGACAGTCACTCTGGCCGGTGGCCCATCTGGGCCAGTTTGGTTAAGCTTTGTTTCTTTGTTTTGTTAGCCGGGCGGGGACCTCCCCCAGCCCCTTTGGTTACCTAGGCATGGTTGGCCCCGAGTTCTGCGAAATTAAAACTCGGTTGCAGCTGATATGTGCAGACTCTGGCCCCTCATTGGGTCCCCCTAAGCATAGGATCACCCACCATCGATCTGAACCATAACGGCCACCCGCCGACCGCCCCCCCCCGGAGCATATAAACTCTGCTACATCTCACTTAACGTCGGGTGCCTAAACTCTCCCACGAAACAGAAATCCATCCTCCGACACCTGCAGGACCTTCAGGCCTTGATTGGATTCCTCCAGGAGACTCACCTCATAGCAGAGGACTTCACTAGACTGTGTTCCCGAGCATACCCAACACAATATCTGGCCTCCGGCCGCAGCAAGAGGGGCGGCACAGTGATTCTATTAGCAAAAGGCATCCCCTTTAGAGAGAGGGGGACCCTGCATAGCCCAGATGGCCGATTTGTGGCAGCTAAAGGGGAGCTCTACGGGCAGCTCCACCCGCTGATTGCGGTCTATGCTCCAAACGACGGCCAGGCGGCCTTCTACGTTTCCTTGGAGTCTTCTCTCCTCCCCTTCCTCAAAGGCCAGGTGGTCCTGAGCGGGGACTTCAATGGGGTTCCCAACCCCTCATTGGACAGGTCGGGGAGGATGTGGTGGACACCTGGATAGTCCTTCACCCAGACACTGTGGACTATTCTTTCTTCTCACATGTCCACTGCTCCTCATCCCGAATCGATCTCATCTTGGCCAGCCCTCAGCTCCTGCAGTTCACAGACGACGTGGAGATCGTTGCGAGGGTTCTGTCGGATCACGCCCCATTTCTCCTCACTGCTAGGGTCTTTGACCCGGACCCCCCGGAATGGCGTGGATGGTCCCTATACGAACCAATGCTGCACAATATGACGGTGCGTGATGCTATAGCCAAGGCGATTGGCAATTATTTCAAGGAAACCCCCCTCGATCTCACCTCGACAGCGACAAGATGGGAAGACATGAAGGCTGTAATCAGAGGGGAACTGATAGCCCAGGCTGCCGCATATACGAGGAGCCACATCATGAACAGAGACCAACTAGAGAGGGACATGAGGGAGGCTGACACGGCCCTAAAGCGGAAGTGGTCACCTAAAGCAGCCAAAAGGGTCAGACTGGTCCGCACAAAGCTGGAAGACCACTACGCTGAGGACACAGCCCAGACCCTGCTCTGGACCAAACAGAGCTACTACGTACATGGCAATAAAGCCAATAAATATCTACTGAACAAACTAGCCAAGATCCGCCGACGGAAACACATCACCGTATTGAGAGATTCGAAGGGCAGAACCCTGTACGGGGAAGCAGCGAAACTGCGGGTGGTGACAGCTCATCTGACCGACACCCTGACCTCAGCCCCCCGCCCCCAGTCCCTTCAGGAATGGTATATAGCAGACGCCCGGCTCCCACATATCTCAGAAGCGGACAGAGTTTCCCTGGAGGCCCCGATCACGCCTGAAGAGGTGGAGGAGGTACTCAAAAATCTGAAACCCAGGGCCCCAGGCCCAGACACCTTTCCACCAAAATTTTACAAACTCTTCCGCCCCATGTTGCTGCACCCACTGACAAAGCTATTTAACTCCTTCCGGGAATCAGGCACTATCGCGCCTTCTATGCAAGAATCCATCACAATTATGCTTCTGAAACCCGGCAAAGATCCAAAGGAGTGTGCGTCATATAAACCGATATCCCTGCTCAATGTGGACGCCAATGCATACTCGAAGGTACTGGCGAACAGGCTGGCACAAATCCTCCCGACCATCAAAGACCAAGACCAGGCCGGGTTCATCAGAGGGAGAAGCACCATGGACAACATCCGTCGAGCGCTCAATCTCATCGAGGTCGCGGCCCAACAACAGCGGGGTCTGGTGGTCTTGACCCTGGATGCCACCAAAGCATTTGACAGGGTGGACTGGAACTTCATGCGCCTCACCATGGAGGCGTTCCGGTTCGGCCCGATATTCCAGAAAATGGTGCTAGCGAATTACAAAGCCCCGAGAACATCACTCTGCCTGAACCAGAAGACCTCAGCCCCGATCTGGCTCTCTTGTGGGACAAGGCAGGGCTGCCCGCTCTCCCCGTTGATCTTTGCTATGGTCATGGAACCATTCGCCTAAAGGACACGAGCCAACGAAAACATTACTGGGCTAGAAATAAATGGCGAACAATTCAAGATCTCTCTATACGCCGACGACGTGATGATCTCCATCACCAACTGCCAATACTCCTTACCCGCTACCTTGGCTGAGCTGGAGGCCTTCCAAGGGGTGGCAGGTTTCCAGGTGAACTACTCCAAACCAGAGGCATTGAGCGTCCATCTGGGGGCGCCTCTCATAAACAACCTCCAGGCCCTCTGCCCACTAGCATGGAGCGCCTCCTCAACGACATACTTGGGTATACGCCTCACAGCCGACCCGAAACAGCTCTAGACCGCTAACTTCCCCCCGCTTCTCAAGGAACTGGAGGAGGACCTCCAATGATGGGACAGCCAAGAGATCTCCCTACTGGGCTGGGTCACAGCGTGCAAAATGAACCTCCTCCCTAGACTGCTGTACCTGTGCTCCGCTCTCCCGGTCTCCCCCCCAAAACAGGCCTTGGAACATCAACAGAGGAAGCTGGCAAAATTCGTGTGGAGGGGACGCAGAGCTAGGATACCTAGGAGGGTCAAGACAGGAGCCGCAAAATGGGGTGGCCTCGGGCTCCCCAACCTGTTGAACTATTTCCTGGCAGCCCAATTGGCGAGTGCTGCAGCCTGGGCGAATCCAGAAGCCCCCCCGAAATGGTCCTGCATTGAACAATCCAGGTGCCAGCCACAATTACATTCCCTGCTACACATCCCGGGATCCCCCCGGCGCCTTGGACCTCAGATGCTATCGTCCACCAAAGCGACCCTGGAAGCATGGGTGTGGGCCTGACGGAAGAGGAAGGTGCCCAGGGATCTGGGCCCGCTCTCCCCAGTTATCTGGAACCCTGATTTTGGGCAAAGAATGGAGGCAGTTCGATTCAACCGATGGACCAAAGGAGGCCTGCGTACCCTCTCCCAACTTTACGTAGCTAACAACCCACTCAGCTTCGAGGAATACAAAACCCGCTTTCAGCTGACAGAAGGAGAGAGGTTCGCTTGATATCGAACTTTCACCGGAGCAGCGTGGACTAAAGGGGCGGCAGAGGAGGGACCGGGGGAGGTGGGAATGAGCCTACTGCATGCATACTTACTGCTAAGAGTGTCACAAGACCTCATGTAATGCTAAGTTCAAGCTGTAACCGTAATAAATAAAGTTGTTAAAAAAAAAAACATACTGGGGAGCTGGGAAGCAATGTTACCGCAGTTTCTGTGGAGGGCGGGGGGACTGTGGTGGGGGAGGACTCACCTAGAGTCA
This sequence comes from Ambystoma mexicanum, assembly GCF_040938575.1. Lineage (NCBI taxonomy): Eukaryota > Metazoa > Chordata > Amphibia > Caudata > Ambystomatidae > Ambystoma > Ambystoma mexicanum. Next base: position 649,692,745 of record NC_090923.1, read on the forward strand.
ATAAGCACAAACTGTACACTCCCAAGAGCCTGGGAGGCCTGTCCTTCCCTAAACCTTGGAACTACTATCAGGCAGCACAGGTCAGACCATTAATTGACTGGGTGCAAAGGGACTGTGGGAAAATATGTGTGTCTATGGAGCCTGCAGTGGCGGGGTGCCACTTGTGGACCCCGCCGTGGTTAGCAAGACATATAGAGCGCATAGACTATATATTAATCTCATTACTAAAACCGCACGTGAGGTATGGGATAACCTCAGCAAATTCGCTGGGGTGTGCTCCATCCCATCTCCTTTCACTACACTAATCCACAACAATGAGCCTCATTATAAGCTTGGAAGTCCAGTAACTACGGTACCGGTAAGCTTGCCGGTATCATAGTTACCGGACTGGCAAACTACGAGTTCTTCTAGCAGGTGCCTTTTCACCTGCCAAGTCCTAGCGAGCGGAACGGCACCCGCGAGAAGAGCATGTCGTCGGATATACCGGCACCATTCAGAATGGTGCTGGTTCTGGGCAGAAGTGGCACTGGAATCACCAGGCTCCATGTAGAGCGGGTTGCCTATCAGCAGGCTTGGAACAAGAGCTGAACGGCCTTGTACAGTAAAAAGAAGACCGATCTGGGATAGAGTTATCATGTCTGCTAGGATGGCACATTCCAATCCCTGCTCTCCATTCTTGGTTTTCCTTACAGCGAGGGTCTCAGGTCTGCCTAGGTCCATAGGGAGAAGATGGTAATCTATTTGTTGAATAGCGGCTTCTCTGACCTCCAGTATCTAATAGGTTCACCGTGGGGAATGCTTGTAGATGGTCTTCATATGGTCTGTTTTAAGGCAATCTGTTTTGAGATGTTATGAAGAAGAACTCTTTTCATTCACCTACTTCCCTTGGTATAAGCAGAAGGTTGATTGGCTGAGAAACCTATACTTATGAGACACGAGAGGTGGGTTGGCATGGGAGATCGCGAAAGGAGCCCCACATACTTCACTCGATTGGAGCACATTGCAAATCTTGTGAGGATCCCTGGCCCTCTGAGCCCCGTCGCCTCAGCAAGTGGGACCTCTAGAGGGACACTGTCACATAGGTGAGAGTGGGACATCTTGTGGGCCACTGTCACGTAGATGAGAATTGTTTCTTAGTGCATGTGGCTCTTCAGCTCTAGTGGCGCAGAGTATGTGTAGAGAGACAAATATTTTTGCTGATCAGTTGTGAGGGGTGCACTTGAGCGGTGACCTTTATCCAAAATGTAATATTGACCTTACAATATGCAGTGCCAGATAGCTGACTATAAAGGGATAATGTGAACTAATTGGTTAGAGTTACTCACCATAGTGACTACTGTACTCCTACTCCAAAGTCCCCTTTCCTTCATACCAATGAGCCACATAAAAGAAATGGGACTGGAACATTTACATGCACAGCAAAAACCCAGAGGTGTGGAGGATGTAGGGCCTGATCGAGCAAGGCCCATCCACAGTCTCAGTAAATACATACTCATCAGTGCTGCGTGGGCATGTCAGAAGCCAGGAAGCTCTCCCAGCTTCTGCTTCCCATCTGCAGTGAAACATGTGATCCAGAGGCCTACAGAGCAGCTGAAGAGGCTGGAGGACAACCGGTAAGGAAATAAACATTTTCTTGTGTATAAATGTATGTATGCATGCATGCAAAGGGTTGGGGAAGTGCGATTTTGTATTTATGTGCGGGGGTGTTTGTTAGTGCACACATATGAATGAATACAGTGTGAATAGGAATGCCGTGTGAATGTTCTGGTTGCTCATGTGAATGGCAGAGAATGTGTATGAGTGCGTGACTGGGGGGTGAATGTATATGAATGCGTGTGTGTGTCTGTCCATGTGAGGATCGGCCCAAGGGGAACATTGCAGCATGAATTATTTTTTGACAGGGCCTTGACATGTTTTACTGGCATTCTTGGGAAAGCAAAGTCAAATTGAGTGTTATTAAGTGCCGAATGAACTGGGGGTGGAAGAGGGATACTACAATGGGGCTGGCTGGGAACTACTGTGGCATGCAATTGCATTAAAGGGAAAAGGCAACATGATGAGTGTTCTTACATGTGGCACTTTTGTGCAAGCCTCAGGGCTATGTTTTCTTAATGTGGCATGGTTTTATTCTTACTGGCATTAAGGTAAAAAACAACATGAGTATTTTCATATGTGGGGATACTGGCATATATTGGTAGAGCCAGCATGAACATGTTTTGTTATTGTATCATTACTGGCCTTAATGGCAAAGTAAAACACAAGTATGTTCTTATGTGGGAATACTACAAAAGAACTGTATAGAGGGTAGTACGCACACATGATTCAAAGAGAGCTCATGAGGTAGTATTTTAGGACTCAGTTTGAAAATGTTTATGTGATTAAATGGTGCAGGGGAGAAAATAACGGCTTTGACACCACAAGTCGTTTAGTTAAACGTTAGAGAAATTAAAGTGTCCTCAATTGACAGACACTCCCGTCCCCTGCACTCATATATAATGAAAAATCAGTCAGTGTTTAAAGAAAAAAGAAAGAGATTCAAATTGTTAATTCAAGTATTCATTTAATCAACATTCATAAATTCACAATAATTCAACATATAAAAATACTTTTTAATCATACAGTAATGTGTGTACTATTTAGAATTTGTCATAGTACAGTAAGCTCAACGCATTTCGGGAATTTCAAATTGCTTCTTCAGGAGCAAGATACAGATCAGTGAGTTGCATTCATAAATGTCATCATTTCAAGCTTTATCCACAAAGAAGGGACGGACAACTTCCATCCCTGGATGAGCTCGCTCTCAATTCCCTTGTCGGGTTCCAATCAACTTTAGGACTAATTAGTTCTTCTTTAGGTAGTTATATTTCAAATCATCAATCCACAGTTCTTTATACGGTTTTATCAAATATTCATATTTATTCCTGACCAGTCAGTTTCACAATAACATTGCCAATGCATTTCTGACCTCCGTCCATCATCAGGGCTGTTAACACTACTATTAATAAATCAGTGACAATACCATCATTGTAATCCATTCCCAATTATTCACCATGAAGTGAAATCCGTAAAGAAAATTGCACATACCAGATTATAGTTGTGATCCAAAGTGAAATTCACAGAGAGCAGCAATACAAGAGACACAAATAAATTCATTGTAGATCATTGTTATTAAGCACTGTCTGTTATTAAATTTGTTGTAAGTATACACTTAAAGATCTCTACCTGTTTATCTTCTATTCCCCAGAGTGTATGTTCACTTCTGTTGTATCTACTTCTGTGCAGCATGTGTTCTGTAAATTTAAATATCCATGTTTAACTCTCCCATATGATTAAATTATATCCCTTCTGCAAACCAACGTTTTGTCCTCCTCACCCTCATCCTTACATTGTGCTTACTTCGCTACACTGACGCGCTGGCTGCCCAAAAGGAGCTGCCGCCGTCTGAAATGGCGTTTATAAACGCTACTCACAAACGCGCATGCGCGCGATGTCCTGTTCCCTGCTGCTACTCACTTTCGTGTGTGCGTGTGATGTACAGTCCCGTGCTGCCGATCCTCATATTACAGAAGCTGCTTACAGTTGGTAGATTTGTGTACCCAATCGCATGTACATTACTTGTTAACTATTCTTTGGGGATTAAAGATTCCGAAGATATTGTTTTGTGTGTAAATGTTTCATGTATATATGTTTTTACGCGCGTGCGCGCACGTTATCCACTATAGTAATGGGATCCCAAGCGTGCGCATGGTTCCCGAGTGTAGTGTCACTCCTATGTTCCACAAAAAGGGAGAACCTTTATGAAAATCACCTGTTTATCTATATTGCAGTACCCATTCTCCTAATTTATGTATGTGCAGTTACAGGGTAGTATACATTCAAAGATGGATTAACAATCTGTTCTAATCGTAAAAGGACTGAGTCTAGTGTTGTTCACATACCAATCTCTTAGTCTCGAACTCACTGATCCTAATCTAAGTTGTACACTTGGATGTACTATAGCTCTCCCCATTCCCCCTGTAAATACAACAGTGCACATCTTTCTCCCCCATTGACTTAAACAATTATATCCATAGTTAAATTATGAGCATCCACTACCTGGCAGTGGGACACTGCCTTACATCCCACAGGGGGTTGATTCCCTGCGGGATATAACGTGGATCCACTAAAGGTACTTTATTGGGCACACTGTATTACCAAACTACTGCAAACTCTCCTTCAAATTGTTCATTTTGTCTAAAATTTCACAGAAAACACATGAAGTTCAACTCCTCATTTATACCCCCTGGTCTCAGGGAGTCAAGTCGATCTATCCAAAACGACTCTTGTTGATTCAATCTTCTTCCCAAATCTTCATGTGCATTTTGTTGTCGAATGACTTCAAGAACCTGTATCCTTATCTAGCTGATACTGTGCTTCATTGAGTTCCAGTGTCTAGCCACCGCTGAGTTCACATTATTGTTCCGAAAGCACGATCTGTGCTCATTCCATCGTAGCTTTCCTGGTCTCCTTGATTGACCTACATAATAGATGCCACACGGGCATTTGATGCCATATATTATGTTGGGTGTGTCACATGTAGCATATCCTCTTAGTTTTATCTTTTCGCCCGTACGGGGGTGAGCTACGGTATCTCCTTTTGTTATGAAGTTACAGTTGCTACAATATAAACAAGGATATGTCCCTTTTCTTGTTGTCTCTAGTGATTTCTTCCCAGGTCTTGTTTTCACCAATCTATCTCTTAGGTTCACACTCCTTTTGTACGCAAAGGTGGGTGGTTCTCTAAACAAATGTTCAACTCTCATGTCATTTGTCAATGTGCTCCAATTTTTCTTGATTGCACTCTTAATCCTGTTACTCTGTACTGAGTAACATGAGACGTGCACCATTTTCGGGACTTTCTTTTCTTTCTTCGTATCACTGTTTGGGGGTTCCCTCAAATCTCTGCAGGTTTATACCCTCTTGGCTCAAATCTTTTCCCCATGTTCTCAATTTCTGTTTCAAATGTCCTTGGGTCATTGACAATCTGCTTTTCTCTCATCATCTGGCTGAAGCGTAGATTCCTGATTAGACTTGGTTGATGAAAGCTGAGACGGTGGAGTAGATTATTGCAATCTGTCTCTTTCCTGTAAATGTTGGTCAAGAAACTGTTATCTTGAATTTGTATGGCCACGTCCAGGCAATTAATTTGAGTTTTCGACGTTTCATTTGTAAATTGTATACGCTCGTCAATATTGTTGAGGTATGCAAAAAAGTCATTAAGAGATTCCTCTGTGCCGATCCATATTCAAAAATGTCGTCAATAAACCTGAACCACATTGAAATCTAATTTCTCCATATTGCATGGTCAAGGACATAGTCCTTTTCAAATTTATGCATAAAGGTGTTTGCATACGTTGGGGCCATTGAGGCCCCCATAGCTGTGCCGGATGTTTGAATAAAGAATGTATTCCTGTATTGGAAATACAAATTTTCAGAGATAAATTGTAATAATACTAAGATTAATTCCTTAATTGCCTTCAAATCTCCTTCCTTGAGGAATAGCCATTCTATTGCTTCCATGCCCAGATTGTGCAGGATAGACGTGTAAAGGCTCTTTACATCAATGGTGAACATAATCGAATTGGCTGTATATTTATTCTTTCTCAATAACTCCAAAAAGTGAGTGGTGTCGTTGATATAGGTATCTGTTTTATGTATCAATGGTTGTAAGAATTGGTCGATATATTGTCCTAATGGTTGTAACACGCTATCCACACCGGAAACTATGGGTCTGCCTGGTGGTTTGATCAGACTCTTATGTATTTTAGGCAGTGTATAGAAGTTCGCTATTCGTGGATGTTTGTTAGTAAGAAAAGATATTGTTTTTCACTTATCCACCCTAGTTCTTCTGCCTTCTCTAAAAGTTCTTCCAGGTTCTTCAGTATTTCACTTGTGGGATCATTATCCCGCTCTGAGTACACATCAGTATTCTTGAGTTGGTCCATACATTCGTTGTGGTAATCCTGACGGTTCATAATTACAAGTGCTCCCCCTTTGTCCGCTGGACGTATGGTTATGTCATCATCTCCATACAAACCTTTAAGCAAGTTGAATTCATTTGGTTTCAAATTCCCATATTTCGTTCGATTAAATGAAACTTTTTTCAAATCTTTGAGTACTTGTCTATGAAAAATGTCTATACATGGAACACTAATCGGTGGCATGAAGTTGCTTTTCTATCTAAATTCTTGTAATTCTTCTGGATCTTGCTCTTTAAATTGGGTCGTTGCAAGTTCATCAAAAAACACTTTTAATTTCAGTTTTCTGACCAATTTAAATAAGTCAATCTTAGTCTCAAACAAAGTTGTGCTGTGTGTGGGGACATAACTTAGGCCCTTCTGGAGTAACATTTCCTCATTCTTGGTTAGTATTCTTGATGATATATTCACAACTAAGTTTTCTTCTGTCTTGCTCCCCTGGTCTCCACTCTTTGATTTTCTTTTCCCACGTCTCGTTCTTTTCTTCCTGTCTCTCGTCCTAAAAAAATTGGTGCTGCCCTAGATTCTCTTCCCGCTGATCTCGTGGGTTCTGCTTGTCGCTCTGTTGTTCTTCTTTCTCCTGATGTGCTCCGTTTATCTCTAGGGTCTTCAGAGTCTGTGCTTGAAGTATTGTCTGTACTCCCCTGGTGTTGTTTCTTCTGGAATGGAGTGGGATATTTGTGCATCCAAGTGTACACCTCTCCGTTTAAATAATTGTAGGTGTCTCTACGAAATTTCCTCACCTTTTTTGATTCAATTTCACTCTCATACGTTTCTAGTTTTTGATTGATGTCTACCAGTATTGCCCCTATTTCTTCCTTGCCAACTAATGTCAACAGTTCTTTTTTAAGTTCTCCAATTTCTTCGTTCAGAGATTTAACATTTTTAGTAAGCTCTTGAATAGTCAGAAGAATCAAGTCTAACGATCATTTGTTTAAAATCGCCTCCCATTTGCACACAAATTCCTTTTTCTCCTTACATAAGGTGGGTCTCAAATTGATTCTCAGTCCTCTTGGAATTCTTTGGTTTTTATAGTATCGACCTAGAGTTATTGCATGTAATTTTCTGTTTATTTCTTTACGAATTAGATATTCTAGTTGTTTTATTCTCCTCATGGGATTACGGTCGTCGATTTTTGTTTTCCATGCTGGATCACTGATTTGTGTCAGGATTGCCTCGGCTTCCGCCGATGTGAAACCTAGGGTTTCTGCTCTTACATTTGTAAGTTGTTCGATGTCTTCAAATGACGTTATTGCGTGCCTCTGCCCAATGTGTGTGCCACAAGGAGCAAATACAGGATTAGGAGGTAGGGTGGGCACCGCGTAATTATAAGATAATTCAGCAATTTCACTCTTTGTTCCTCAATTATTTATGGGGGCTCACCCTTTAACCTAGGCACCAGGTTGCAGCAATATCCACAAAGGAGGGACGGACAACTTCCATCCCTGGATGAGCTTGCTCTCAATTCCCTTGTCGGGTTCCAATCAACTTTAGAACTAATTAGTTCTTCTTTAGGTATGTATATTTCAAATCATCAATCCACAGTTCTTTGTACGGTTTTATCAAATATTCTTATTTATTCCTGTCAGTCAGTGTCACAATATCATTGCCAATGCATTTCGGTCCTCCGTCCATCATCAAAGCTGTTAACACTACTATTAATAAATCAGTGACAATACCATCATTGTAATCCATTCCCAATTATTCACCATGAAGTGAAATCTGTAAAGAAAATTGCACATACCAGATTATAGTTGTGATCCAAAGTGAAATTCACAGAGAGCAGCAATACAAGAGACACAAAGAAATTCATTATAGATCATTGTTATTAAGCGCTGTCTGTTATTATATTTGTTGTAAGAATACACTTAAAGATCTCTACCTGTTTATCTTCTATTCCCCAGAGTGTATGTTCACCTCTGTTGTATCTACTTCTGTGCAGCACGTGTTCTGTAAATTTAAATGTCCATGTTTAGCTCTCCCATATGATTGAATTATATCCCTTCTGCAACCCATCGTTTTGTCCTCCTCACCCTCATCCTTACCTTGTGCTTGCTTCACTACACCGACGCGCTGGCTGCTCAAAAGGAGCTGCCACCGTCAGAATTGGCGTTTATAAATGATACTCACTAACGTGCATGCCTTCGGCAGCACGGGACTGTACATCACGCAAACGCGCGAAAGTGAGTAGCAGCAGGGAACAGGACATCACGCACATGCACGTTAGTGAGTAGCATTTATAAACGCCACTTCAGACGGCGATCAGTTTGTCTACATGATCAAGGTAGGAGTTACTTACTAAAAAGACTTCCCGGTGTAAGGTCAAGTCATCTACGTAGATCGCCGTTGCGGCTGCTCTCGCAGCAGGTTGTAAGTAAGTAACCATATTGTTTGGTTGCTACAACTGCACGCAGTGTCTACTGGATTGCCTGAAGGACCCCAACGAATGAAATATGTCGCAATGATGAAATAGGTTGTCTGATTTAACTGTCTTTGAATGTGCATTTCAAGACTACATGATCTACTCAAAATTTTCTATGTGATAGAATTTCAACTAATCTCATTCTGAGGTCAGATGCATCCTGGTCTATGTAGCTACGCGTTGTATCAGTTCAAAAGTAGCATAAGAGTCTATTCCCCTATCCTGTACCCCATTTTCCTTAGATTTATATCAAGTGTTTTGATGACTACCTTTCTATATGTCAGATAGTTAATGTAACTACATGATGGTCTGTGACACATTACACTTTCTTTTTTATATATACAGTTCCAATTAAAATGTTAGTACTTCATACAAATCACATATGTTTATGTCTGCTTGCATTCAAAAGTATGGTCTTTCCTAAACTATGCAGATAGTTGAAGATAGCAACAAATGAACAATAAACACATCTGGAGACATGTTAGCCTAGACTCGTCAAGATATATTACAAACATACTTCGTTCAAATGTTCAATCAGTATGTTGGTAGAAAAGACTTTAACTAATGGGCGGATAGATGTAAGACTCTCTATCTCTATAGGAAAACTGTCAGTGAATAATCATCGTTGAGGCCCAGGGGGGCCATAGCATCTAATTTATGAATACAGATTAGTTCCCATGTTGTCAGTATGGATTGTGTGTCACCGCCTCTTGGTGGCGGTCTCATGGTTTCCAATACTAGGAATTTTATTTGTGCGATTGAATGTCGCATTTGATTTATGTTTCTTGCTACAGGGGATGTTTGATTGTTTGTCTGCGTGTTCGACTAATCTTCTGTCACCATTTCTTTGATTTTGCGTGCTGTCTGACCCAGGTAGTACTTGCCAGATGGGTAAATTAGCCTGTAAATCACAAATAATTCTGAACTGCAAGTGGAAATTTGTTTAAACAGGGAAATGTTCCAAATTTAGGTTTGCCCAAAAAAGTGGGTTTGGGTTCTATCGTCCTTTCTGCTTTGACCAAATAGACTTTAAAGTTTCTGCCTCTTGAAAAGCAATTATTGGAGGAATAGGAAATAATTTGCAGAGTTGTGGGTCCAGCCTTTCCAATTTTTCTTCATCAAGCGTTTGATTTGGTGACTTTTGTCTTGAATATCTCATGATGTGGACGAATGGTGAATCTACCTCATGGATTTTGGGTGCCAGGAGCTCCACTCTTGATTTTTCGGCACTTCTATTTCTTGCCTTCTCAAGTGTTCTGTTTGGATATCCTCTTTTTTTAAATCCGTCCGTCATTTGATGTATCTTGGTCTGGTATGTCTGATCATCTGTGTTCAATCTTCTATCTTCTTAACCTCAAGAATTGGCTTAAAGGTAAGTTGTATTTGAGGTGATCTGGATGGAAACTAGAGTAGTGTATAGTGTTTTTCACATCTGTAGGTTTCTGGTACAGTGAGGTGTCAAGTTTTTTGCCAACTGGCATGATCATGACATCAAGGAAGTGGATATTAGGAATCCTAATATGCGTGGTGAATTTAATACGTTGATGTTGATTATTTAGGTAATTCAAAAACATCTCGAGTTCCTCTTTGCTTCCTTTCCAAACACTGAAGATGTCATCTATGTACCGTTTCCATAAATGTAATTTAGTTTTCCATGTTGGATGTTCTAAGATGTATTTTGTTTCCAATTCAAACAAACAGATTAGCGTATGTCAGGGCCATGGATGAGCTCATAGAGGTTCCTGAGAATTGTAGATAATGGGCCTCATTATAACTCGGCCGGTATGGAAACAACGGTGGCGGTAAACACGCCGCCACCGTTGTTTCCATGCCGGGCGATCACAACTCCTGCAGGCGGAGGCGTCAAACCCGCCAGGTCTGACCTGGCGGGTTTAACACCGCCCGCCTGCAGGCGGACGAGGAAACACCGGCACCATCACAAGATCACAAGATGGTGCCGGTGTTTCCATGATCCCCATCCCCATTGAGTCCTATGGGATTCAATGGGAATGGGGATTAACACCATTCTGCCTCCGGAATTCCCAGGACACCGGGGTTGTAATGCCCCGGTAATTCCGGGAGTCATGGAGGCGGAATGGTAATACCAGTCCGGCGGTAACCAGGCGATTTTACCACCTCGGTTACCGCCAGACGCGTAATGAGGCCCATACTGTCTTTTGAAATCTGAAATAATTATTATAAATAATCATTTTAGCCAGCTCAATCACAAACATGTTGTTAGATTGCATGTGATCTTCTTTTAGGAGTGCCCATTCCAGGGCATGTAATCCGTCACGGTGTGATATTGAGGTATATAAACTCTGGACCTTAAGAGTAAGTATGATCCACCCTTCTTCGAATTCATTCAAAAAATGTGTTGTATCTTGCAAGCATGGTGTGTTTTTTTTGTACTAATGGTTGTAGGATCATATCTACATATTTGGCCAGAGGGTCAAAAATGCTGTTGGTTGTTGCCAGTATTGGGTGAAGTGGTGGAGAGTTTAGATTTTTGTGGATTTTAGGTAATCCATAAAATACTGTCATTATTGGATATTTGTTGGTTAAATACTCTTTAGTTTAGTCATTAATCCATTCTTCTTGTAGTACATTGTTAAGTACTTGTGCGATCAGTGTTTTAATATCATTAGTTGGATCTTGTTTAAGTATAAGATAGGTGTACTTGTCATTTAGAAAGGACAAACAGCTCTGATTGTAAACAGTACTGTCCATAATTACTGTTTGTGTCTCCTTTATCGACGATTCGATCGTCCAAGTACTGTCATTCGCCAATCTATGTGGGTGTTTCCTTGGATTCGGAGTGCCTCCATCTAAATATTTGATGCGTTTCAAATCTTTCAACTTAGCATTCTCGAAGAAAACCAGTCCTGAATTGTGCATTTTTGGATTAAAAGTGCTTTTAGGTTTCATTTCAAGAAAATCGTAGGTGTTGGATCTTCCTTCAAAAGGTGGAACTGAATCAAAGAAGATTTTAAGGCGCCTTTTTCTCGTAGGTTTAAACATGTTCACATGCTCCTCAAACATTGTTGTGTTATTTTTAGGTACGAAGGAGAGGCCTAATGCAAGTAGGTCTAGTTCCTGTTTCGAAAATATTTTATTCGAGATGTTGATGAAAAATTGGTTGTTTTCTTTTTGTTTCCCAGCCTTCTTATGTCCTCTCCTTGTTTTTCTGTGCCTAAAAAAACAGGTCCGCCAGAAGATGAGGGTACTGTGGTGTACGAAGACCTGAGTCCCTGTTTCCTGCTCTCGATTCAATGTTAGGTAGTGGATCGTTGCTCCCTGACGTATCACTCGAAGGGTCAGTTTCTGTTTTTGGTGTGTTTGGTTGTCTGGGTTGGAAATGTTGTTGGTTCGGCAGTTGGTTTTGAAGGTAGAAGTCAAGCCACATAAATACTATGTATCGCGAATAGTCTAGGGTGTCTCTCCTAAATTTCCTCATCTTTCTTTGTTCAATTTCTTCTTTATATGAATCTACCTTCCTGTTAGTGTCTTCTCATATTTTGGTCAGATCTTCAGTAGTAGGTAATTTGCCCAGTTGTTCTTTGAGCTCCGTAATATCTTCATCTATCTTTGACAGTGATTTGGCCAATTCTTCAGTGGTTAGCAGAATTAAATCCAATGAGCATTTAAGATCTGTTCCCGCCATTTTACAAATTCGCTATTTTCTTTGCAAAGAGTTGGTCGTATTATTGAGCTAAAGTTGAAGTGTGCAATTTCTGGGAGATCTCTCTCCTAATCAGTCTCTCTAAATTATAAGTACGCTTTTCTGGGCTTTTAGATGATGTGGTTGTCCGCTCTGTATCTTTTATGAGATCTAAAATTGGTGCTGCTTCATCTTCACTAAATGCTAAGGTAGTTGCATGTTTATTTGTTAGCAAATTTATCTTGGAAAATGACATAGTGTAGGATAGGGTGCGTCCCTCGGCAAAGTGTCACCCCACTTAGGTTTGGCCTTTCTAAATGACAAGGACACCTATCTTGTACTTGAACAAGATCCAACTAATGATATGGAAAAACGCCCAAATGCAAATAACATTTAATTTGCAGCAGGTCGCAGAAAGATCAATAACCATACAATAAAACAGTACATAGCCCACATTCAGAGATGAAAATTGGGGTGGCTGGTTGGAACTTTAAAAGCTAATAAAAAATGTTAGAGAATGGCGCTCCTCGACAAAGGGCGAGTAAAGCTTGGGCCATGGAACACGAGGGGCTTCAATCAAATCTTTAATATGAACGGAAGTGAGCTTCAGAAGTATGATATTTTGGGGCCGATTCATGGAACAAACGTGCGCCGAAAATCTACGCGCAAGCAGGCGCAAGCGGAAAAAAAGAGGCGCACGCGCACGCGTGCGATTCATGGAAGTCCCTGCGCGTGTCTTCCTCGGGATGTGCGCCAAACCCGTGCATGGCGCACACATCACTGCAACATCGCGAAAGGCGTGCGCGACGCGCACAGTGAAAGCGCACAACCGCAGCGCACACACCAGAAAGTGGGCGGGACATGGGGCGTAACGCGCGGAATGGGGAACAACACGCGAAAATAAGGGCGTAACTGGGGATGTACTGCAGGGAAGCAGACGGAACGCCCACACGCACTCGAACCACACGTATTCATGGAATCGAATAGGGCAAAGCCACGCACAGCCAAAGACACGCACAAGCTGAAACACGGCCGCCACACGAAGGCAGGCGGTAGAGTCCCAGCGCATCCAAAAAGTGGCGCGCGGGAAGTTAAATACGCGATTGAGCGGGTACGTGGATTTCAGGGGTGCGCGAGAAATTCTACACGCGATTGGCCTGGGTACGTGGATTTCAGGGGTGCACGAGAAATGCTACACGCGATTGGCCTGGGTACGTGTATTACAGGGGTGCGCGAGAAAATCTACACGCGATTGGCCTGGGTACGTGGATTTCAGGGGTGCGCGAGAAAATCTACACGCGATTGGCCTGGGTACGTGTATTACAGGGGTGCACGAGAAATGCTACACGCGATTGGCCTGGGTGCGTGTATTACAGGGGTGCGCGAGAAAATCTACACGCGATTGGCCTGGGTACGTGGATTTCAGGGGTGCGCGAGAAATGCTACACGCGATTGGCCTGGGTACGTGGATTTCAGGGGTGCACGAGAAATGCTACACGCGATTGGGCCTGTGCGAGTGGGGCAGTGTATTACGTGGGTGTGCGGGAAGTTGAAGAGGTGAATTGCCAGTGTGGGTCCTCCCAGGTCTCCCCTCTCCCCCCTCCACGACCTCTGCAGGCAGCCCACACCACAGGGGACTACCCTGCACCCCTGGTCATGTCCCGCAGGCAGCCCATCCACCATGGGCATGCCCCCCAGCCAAGCCACATGTCCCCTTGCACCTCCACCCCCCAGCACCGTGGGGCACCTGCCAGCAGGCCCCCAACCATGTCCCACTCATGTCCCCTTGCACCCCCACCCCCCAGCACTGTGGGGCACCTGCCAGCAGGCCCCCAACCATGTCCCACTCATGTCCCCTTGCACCCCCACCCCCCAGCACTGTGGGGCACCTGCCAGCAGGCCCCCAACCATGTCCCACTCATGTCCCCTTGCACCCCCACCCCCCAGCACTGTGGGGCACCTGCCAGCAGGCCCCCAACCATGTCCCACTCATGTCCCCTTGCACCCCCACCCCCCAGCAGGCCCCCACTCATGTCCCCTTGCACCCCCACCCCCCAGCACTGTGGGGCACCTGCCACCAGGCCCCCAACCATGTCCCACTCATGTCCCCTTGCACCCCCACCCCCCAGCACTGTGGGGCACCTGCCACCAGGCCCCCAACCATGTCCCCTTGCACCCCCACCCCCCAGCAGGCCCCCACTCATGTCCCCTTGCACCCCCACCCCCCAGCACTGTGGGGCACCTGCCACCAGGCCCCCAACCATGTCCCACTCATGTCCCCTTGCATCCCCACCCCCCAGCAGGCCCCCACTCATGTCCCCTTGCACCCCCACCCCCCAGCACTGTGGGGCACCTGCCACCAGGCCCCCAACCATGTCCCACTCATGTCCCCTTGCACCCCCACCCCCCAGCACTGTGGGGCACCTGCCAGCAGGCCCCCAACCATGTCCCACTCATGTCCCCTTGCACCCCCACCCCCCAGCAGGCCCCCACTCATGTCCCCCTGCCCCCAGGTCCTGACGAAACGCAATCATGGCAGTAATGGGCAGCATACCCAGCACAAACACCCAGGCAAGGATTGCATCCACCCACATAGTAGATGCAATTACATGATACAACCCCAATGGCAAGTATGTAAATTAACACATGTCCCTCACACACACATACACAATGGGTGCAAGTGAATGTCAAAACCCATATCATGACATGCATGAAACCAATGAGAAAATACCACAAATGTAAGTAATAAATATATGTATTAAAGATGAAAATGAAGTAAAGAAATAAAACACACAACAATGGGGATGACAAAACAAATGGTCCATGTCCGAGAACAAATAGAAAAAATCAAAAAACAAAGGAATCCAAAAAATAATGTAGTCCAAAGCAAAATAATGGGGGGAAAAATAAGGAAAAACCATTGCCTCATGGTGAACACAAATATAAATCCAACAAATGTTTTCCAAACATCAAACTATGTACAAGAATATCCCAGGGTCCATGAGCCCAACACCATAAATTAAACCTACTACTACTAACTAATAATAAAAATATATACAGAAAAGTGGCCATTGTCCGAGCGGTCCAAAAAATACTTAAAAAATAAAGGAAACCTAACACTAACTAACTAAAGAACTATATACAATGGCAGCGGGCAAGTCCTGCGGCTCACTCGGTGATGTTGCCGGCCAGGGCATCCTCGAACTCCATGTCGATGTCCCGGAGGCGGGACTCTGTCCTGGCCCCGAGGTCTCGCAGGGACAACCCCGTGTCCACCACAAACTCCCTGCGAGCTTCCTCGAGGCACTCAGCCCGCCTCAACGCCCGACGCATGGAGAACTCCGCCCTGACCATGGTGAGCCGCTCCTCTTCCGCCCGCTGCCGCTCCGCACCTATCCGCTGGACCAACTGTTCCCACACGGAAGACACTGCCATCCCAGGGTTCCCCTGCCCTCCGGCCGATGCCTGCCCCTCTGATCTTGATGGCCCCGAGCCATGATGCCTCCCACGTCGAGCCTGCTGCTGCCTCCGACGCCACTGCCTCTGCCAGCACGACGGCATCCAGGCTGATGGAATCCACCGATGCCGTCGTGCACGTGCCCTGCCAGATGATGCCGGCACATCCTCCATCTGCAGGGGGACAGTTGCTGGTGTGTCCACCCCTGCTGGACCTTCGACTCCCGACTGTGGCAGGGATGGGGTCCCCACCGAGCTGGCTGCGTTGGTCGGGGCAGGTCCACAGGGGGCCCTGGTGGCATCTGGGCCGGAAGACGGCATGGAGCACGACTGGCGCATAGCCTCCACAGAGGAGGAGAGGGTCGCCAGAAGGCCACACACATGTAGGAAACCCCCGACCATGGCGGCTCCCAAATGGTTCACGTACGCACGGTGCTCTTCGTGATGATGTGCATGCTCCTCCCGGGAAGCATGCACCTCATCACGAATGCCAGCCGTGCGCAACGCGACACCAATCAGGACCCTCTCCACACGGCCAGGGGTCCCCTCGTCCGCAGGTAGAGGAGTGTCAGATGACATGGACATCTCCCCTACCTGCGGACGGGCCTGGGATGGGGCATCCCTGCTGGTGCATGGTGGTGCAGTCACAGTGTCAGGGACAGTGACATGCACAGGCACCTCCACGGCGACCTGTGCTGCCTCCTGCCCCTGGCCCTGGACTGCACCACTTGCACCAGCGGGGATGCCCCCACCAGGCCCCATGTGTGGCTCAGTAGCGGCCTCCTCCCCCTCTGTGGAAACCACCAACCTGGATGTCTCCACGCCGTCTTCCGCCGGTGCAAGCCCCTGTGGGGGCTCACCCACCCCTTCCGCTGCAGCCGTGGTGGCATCCCCGCCGCTCTGCTCCACAGCGCCTTCTCCGCCCTCTTCTTCACTTGCCACTGTGTAGAGGGAGACATAGAACACAAGCATCAGGGTACTGTACAATGGTCCCCTAGACAGGAAGCAACAGCAGATGAGTGGCACTGTCATACATCACTTCCATCATGTCCCGCCACAACACATGGGTCAGTGCAGGCAAAACACATACAGTAACAGGCATGGCGCATGCCATGGACATTGGCATACATGACCAAGGGACTCATGATTCATACAATGTTGGTTTCAAACTCACATGCATCATGGGTCTTGCCATCACATGCACACACCTCACCGTAGTTCCATCCATCTGGCCTCGTACACCACAGACGCAGTGGATACAAGGATGACTAGGCTGCATCAGTGAATCTGAACATTGTCACAGACATGTGTCATGCATCCATGGCAGTTACAAGTCACAGACACGCAGTTCAGACACACACACATGGGCACCATACGTGTACATGGGACCAGCACCCATCCCTCACCCCCACCCATGTCCAGGAACAGAGACTGCCATGCTTCCATGTGTCCATTCCGCACAGAGCCCCCCATGTTGCAATAGAACACATGCACCAACCATGTGGTTCACACATCACTGTACTCACATGCCTGACCATGATGTCCCTGCACACACACATACGTACATGGCCTATGTCACACATACAGGCAGGTATCAGACAACCAGCACACTGCAACATGCCCTGTCTCACACAGTAATGCTTGGCCACTTACCGGCCAACTCCAGATGGATCTGCCTCCGAAGGATCTGGGCGTGGAGCGCTGGGTCTACGCGTTCCAGGACCCTCATCTCGATGTCACTCAGGCGTGCCCGGCCCCCCTCCGCGAGGCGCCGGGCCTTATTGAGGGTCCTGGACCTCAAGTCCTCCCAGCGCTTCTTGATGTGCTTGATGTCGCGGGTTGCCACCCCCTCCGCATTGATGGCAACCACTACATCGTCCCAGATCCTCTCCCGTCCTTCCTTGTTGGCGCGTGGTCTTCCGAAGAGGGCATCATAATGCCCCAGGACATGCTCCACCAGGACACCAACTTCCTTCTCACTGAAGCTGGTGGCCCTCTGCCTCTCTGGCTGGGGGTCGCCACTGGTCTCAGATGGTGCTTGCCCCGACATGGCGACCCCCGAGGCAGGCGTGGGTGGGCAACTGGGTCCTGGGGCTGGGCTGTGGAGCGATGGTATCCCAGTCGGGAGTCTACTGTTCCAGCAGGGGTCGACACAGCAACTGGACCCCTGCAGATGGCTGATGTGCAGGCACCAAATGGCAGGGCACGGTGGCAGCAGGCAGGCAGGCAGGCAGGCAGCAGCAGATGGCACGTGGGAGGCTGCTCGGGGCACTGGGGGGCAGTGATTCGGCCTACTGGGCAGGAGCGTGGTCTTCCGTGTGTATTCGTGGCCAGCTTGATACGGAGTGATTTAGCACGTGAAAAATCTGCATGTCAGCGTGTAATTCGAGGAAAGGCCCGTAGCGCGTAAGCGCGTCTGCACGCATACGCATTTTCATTGGACCAAAGGCCCTCAGCGCGTGAGCGCGTCTGTGACGTGTCGTGCGAGGGTGTATCCCTCATTGCACGTGATGACAGAACACACGTGGATTACAATCAATCGCGTGTGAAAGTTCACGCCACCCCGGAACACACGTACCCAGGCTAATCGCGTGTGGAAAACTGCACGTCCGCGTGTAATGCGCGTAATCGCGCGTGAAAAACTGCACGTCCGCGTGTAATGCGCGTAATCGCGCATGAAAAAATGCACGTCCGCATGTGACGTGACGCGCGCGTGCGTTTCCCTCAGCACGGGTTAAAGGTGAGCGGGCCCAGCAGTTCGCTGTACGTGCCTTCCGTGGAGACCGACGTGTGTTGCTGCTTCCAGTTGTTTCGCGCGCCATCTACTTCACAGCTCTCAAGGACGTATCTCTTCTTTTGGCGGGGGTATTGGCTACGCGTGTTTTTCTGCATCGCGCTAGTCAGACGGTGAGTCGCAAACGCTCCTTTTCCCACTGCGGGTGCCCCTGTGTATTGCACCCATTTTCGATGTCATCGTAGCCTGCGTGTCCCACGCGTACGCGTTATTCGTGTTACTGGGTGCCACCGCGTACTGCGGGAGGTCAAATCCACGCACGTAGGCTGCAGGGTTGCGTGCACGGTTTTACTGCAGTTTTGGGGTGCCTGAGCGTTGCGTGACCCGTCACCACATCACCGGGGTCACATACAGCCTTGCAGGTGCAGGGGGGCTGTTAACATCTTGCTTCCCACCCCCTTCACCCCAATTGCCCAGGACAATTGTGGTGTACACCTCCCATTGGCACCACTCCATCTGTGCCAGCACTATTACATCTGTGCCATTGTTGGGAGGCCACCAAAGGTGAGGGGCGCCTCAGCTGGGCGTACTCCTCGTGGCGGGCGTGGTCGGGGACGTGGCCGTGGTGACCAGGGAGTAGGGGGACTCCAGGGTGTCCAGGGCAGCCACAGAGGGGGAAGAGGCAGGGGTGCGCCACTTGAGCACAATGTTGTGCCATGTGTCGGTGCAGCCATGCCACCACCCCCTGTGGTTCCGGGGGATGCAGCTCCTGCATCTGGCACTGGCACCCGTATGACCCAGCAGTCCGTTCCATCGACTGCCACGGGCCCAAGGGTAGCGGTAGCTGCAGGTGCAGCTGTGGACACCGCCACCCAGGCTCAGGGTCTGCCAGCGCAGGCTGCGTTGGCACTTGAAGAGCCCTTGGTAGATCTCCAACAGGCCAGGGGGGAAACCATAGGGGCACGCCGGGCTGCTCAGACCAAGACACGTGTCCCTGGGGCAGTCATGTCATCTGCTGCCCCGAACAGCCGGGTGTTGGCAAGTGCAGGGGCAGATGCACCCAACAGCACCCCGGTTGTGAGTCTGCCAACCAGGACCGTTGCGGTCAATGACCCTGCCACAGCTGATGTTGCTGCGCAGGGTCCATTAGTGGGCACCCAGCTGCCACTGACACAAGTCAGGCCTTTGGTCATCCCTCCACCTGCCACTCCCTCGGCTCAATCCACCGAACCCACTGGCCATACTGGTCAGGGCGGCATTAGCCAGCCAGGGTCTGCGCCACAGTCCAAGAGGAGGAAGGTTGCACCTGCAGCACAGGCTGGAACCCCACACACAGCCACGACCTCCTGCACGTCGAGGAAGAAGCCTTTCTGTAAGCAGGAACTGGACTTCCTCGTGGACTACGTGCGGGGACACAGCCGTGACATGCTAGTGGGTGCCAATAGTCAGACTACGGCTGCCCAACGTGACACCCACTGGAAGCATGTTGCGGAACATGTCAGTTCATTCGGCCATGAGGTGCGCACAGCGCAGGAGTGCAAAAAGCGCTGGAATGACATCAAGCGCAGCACTAAGGCTAAGCGTGCCTCAAATTACAACTTGACTCTGGTGACTGGCGGTGGGCCTGCACCAGAGGAGGAAGAACTCACTCCGCATGAGGCTCTCGTTGCGGAGTTCATACCACCAGAATTGGTCGAAGGTGTGGGAGAGATGCTGGACTTTGATGCCCAGTCCAGTGAGTGTTAAAGCGTAGTTGTTGAGGACGTGTGTGTTTCACTTGTGGGATGTGTTGTGCATGATTGCTGCTACATGTGACGTGTACATGGTTCTGAGGTGTAAGTAATGCAATGCTACCGTCATGCATGTCTCCTCTGCCTGCATGTGGGACTCCATGTGGGCATGCTCCCTTGCCCCTCCTCCGCCACTCTGCACCCCAGTTCCACCTTTGCACTGGTCTGCTACATTCTTGCCAATGTGTAGTTTCTTGTTCATGTGTCCTGTGTAGATGCTAACTTCCTGCTTAGAAACTGCCAGACATATGCCGTGTGGTACAGCCTTAGTACTCGATGCAGGGTATCCCACTTGTACTGTGCATGGGTCAGATGTCCCGCAGGGACATGAGTGCCCATTCATGCTCCATGTGCATTGCACGCATGCCCCTATGTGTCCTTGACTGGATGAGCACTGTAATATGAGTCCTTGGTTACATACATTGCCTGCCATATTATCGGCCTCCCCATGTCAACTGTGGCTCAGTCCTGCGTTGCACACATGTTTAGGCAATGACAATCTGTGTGGCTCACAGGCCTCAGCCTGTTCAATGGCCAATGACTCTGTCCAACTCTTGTCGTGTCTTCTTCACACGTGGCTGGCCTCCGGATCTTCCATCATGTGTCCTGCCCACTGTCCCAGCATCATTAGCAGTGTTGTAATTTGATTCACATTAAGCTGTTGATGCCAGTCAACACTGCTTGTCAATACACAGGTGTATGGGCAGCCTTTTGATACCATGCTAGGCATCCCTGCTTTGGTACTGGGGTGGAGGGGTGCTTGGCTGCTAGACATGGTACACATTGAATACACAATGCACGTGATGTCTGAATTTGACATTGCACTGCCTTCACATTTCCTGGCACACACCATGGAGTGCTTGTACATGTAGGTAGTGAGTGGCGTACACATTTTCAGCACTGCATAGACCCACTTCCATGCAAACTGCCACCTTTCAACAGGTCTGATCATAGTGGCTATTCTAAGTAGACCCAGCATGCATGCCAGGTCATATGTTGTGTGTCACATGTCTGCCGGATGCCTTTGCTGTCGGTGTGTGTGTGTGTTGTGTGCTTCTGACATGTGTAGTTACATTTTCCTCTCTATTTTTCAGGTGATGACGCAATGGATGCAGAGGATGGTGTTGTCACGCCAGACACAGGGTTGGTAAGACCACATCAACCCGGCACTAGTGGGGGTCGTGGGGTGGTAGGCCACGAAAACCCCCAAGTGCTGCAGTCCATCCTGTCTCTGGCTGCCTATGAGTCCAGCCTTGATGACGACTCTGACGTCCATGTTGAGTTGGATGACCATCAAGTCCATGTGTCAGGGGTGAGTGATTCTGATGTGGACACTCCTCTGTCTGCGACACCTGCACTGAGGGATCAGACAGTCTTGGTTCCTCCGCCCGTGGTGGATCGGGACGCAGGGTCACCCTCCACACCAGTCACTGATGTGCCTGGGACATCACGTCGACGGGGGCATGTAGTCGTGCAGCCGCAGGCGGTGCCAACACAGCGAGGACCTCCGGTCCTTGGGTCCCGCAGGGGTCAAGCCCGGCAACGCGGTCGCCGCGCGCAACCGCTGTATACTGAGTGGGAGCAAGACATGACTGCCAATTCCGAACGGCAGGGGGCAGCAATGGAGAACATCGCTGACAGCATGGAGCGTGTGGCCCGATCTGTGCTCCCCCCTGCTAGGCAGGTGCTTCTCCAGCAGCAGGCGGCACGGTCCACGGCCCGCTCGCTCAGGCTGGGCATGGCGGCCTCAGACAGGGCACGCCAGGCTGAAATGTCGTCTCTGCGTCAAGCAATTGCTGCTCACGCAGAGGCGCACATGGATGCCCTGAGGGAGGAGTATGCCTCCCTCAGATCCACTCTGGGTGTCCTTATGATGTCCCAGAGGCAGCAGGCAGAGGAGAGGTTTGCACAGCTTGAGCGCACCATCTCGGCTGAGCTACAGGCTTGCCGGGAGGTGCAGCGGTTGTCCAGCCAGGCCTTGCAGGAGGAACTCCGTGTTACACGTGCTACCTTGCAAGAGGAAGCACGTGTATCACGTGAGGTTCTGCATGCAGACCTATGTAACATCGCCACACAGAACCAGGCTCACCTGTCCGGCAGACTTGCTGCCGACGAGGGGCAAGCTGCGGCAAGGCGTGGCCAGGCTACTGTGCCACGTCCTCCTTTCCAGGATGAGCCAGACTCGGACGACCATCTATCTCCCACATAGGTCGTGCTGTGCAGGCGTTGAGCCCATGGAGGTATTTTTTTTTGGCTCGGCATCATCGCATGTGGATGTTGAGCAGCACCCTGTACCTCCCCCCTCCTGGGTGCCTCCCCTCCCCCCCGGGTCGTATGTGGCCATTTTTGATTTTTCGTTTAGTTTAGTTAGTTAAGTTTCTGTTTGATAGTTAGTTTAAATAGGTAATGTAGGTTTTCCATAGTTAGTGTAATTAGTTAATAGTTGAGTTAGTTTAAAATTTGTAGTCTATTGTGCTTTCATGTGACAGTGCGGTGCCTTGTGGTTTTTGAAGGCATCCACTGTCTGTTCCAGCTGGGCCCTTCATGGTTGTCTTGTGTATGTGTTTGCTGCTTGGGTTCCTTGACTCACATATGCCACTCCTGCCTCCCTTATCCATGGGCTCGCAAGGATGGTTCGGTGTTACAGAATTTTACACAAGGGCTTTGGACTGTCATATCTGTGGCATGTCTGGTGCTTTGTGACTTGTGTTGACACCCCTAGTGGGGATGATTTAGGTGTAATTGTCCACTGTTCAGCTTTTGCTAGGGGTGTGTCATGATTAATGTGGACATTGATTGCTATGCATTGTGTATTATGTCTCATTTCTTTCCTGTACACGTGCCTGTTGCAATTCATGCTGTAGATAGTGTTCCACACTTTGGAAGTCAAAGACGGACTGATGGTGTGATTTGTGATGTGACTCTCTGACATGGTCAAGTAATGAGATGCCTGATGAGACACACACAGATCACTTCGATGCATTAATCATTTGTTCCATGCACTTTCTGCAGGGGGATGAGGCACCAGAGCACCTTTGGCAGCAGACATGGCCCATTGGACGACGGAATGCCTGACCCGTTTGTTGGTGCCCACATGCACATGTGTGCACGAGCAGAGCCACAGTGATTGCAGACCCACATCCTAGAACTGCTGACATGTTCCAAGGAACCCCAGGCAAGGTGAGCATCACAGGGGGGCCACGACACAGCAAAGCTTGCACCAGGCGAGTTGCACATGCAGGCTTAGTCACAGCACTGAGGGTGAGCTTAGACGAATATTGGTGTTGAAGCACACAATGCAGCTCAGATGTGTTTGTGGACTGATGGCTGTTGATAGTAGGGTTGTCTGGGACACATGCAGGGGCAGTGGCACATACCCTGCGGTACACCAAGGTTCATTGAGGCACTTGTATCAACCATGTAGCCTTCAGAGACATGGAAAGGGGCAGCTCACAGGGACATACAGCAAGGGACATACTTGGGTGCAGTGCATGTCTATTCCACGTACTTCATGATAAATGCACTGCCAACTTTGTTTTGGTCATGGTGGTACGCAACTTGCTCTGTAGTCATGGCTTGCCATATGGGTCTGTCTGCTTACCCAGGGAACATTGCATGTTGTGTGAATTGTGACACATTGGTGTTCCATTTGCCACGCACCCACCAGCGCCTGACTCACTGCATTGACTGTGTATGACCCGTCACAGGGGTGATGTTATATATGGGTACGAAGCATCGAGCACTGATTGTCTGTTTGTAGAGTAGTTTGTTGCTATGGGGCATGTTTTGTGTTGTGTTTTCGTGTAATTGGCACATACAGGTTGTTGACTGTGTCTCTCTTTGCAGCATTGGAGTGCTCCTGTAACCGGCCTGAGAGTGCGCAGGCAGGAGGCCAGCACTCAAAACCAGAGCTAAGTGTCTTGTTGTTTTCCTTACAAACTGCCCTGCATAGGCTTGCTGGGGAGTGTACTGATGCATGGATGTATGTGTGGTCCTATTTAGTATGTTTTTTTCCCTAATCACCCGTGATCCTATGCAATTATGAAACCTGTACCCTCTACCCGGTGTTCCTGCTTCCCGTGCCTATCCAAGCAACGTTCCCTGACCCTCTTTCCCCACTGGGGTTGCGGATGCCTGTGTAAGCCCCGAACTTGCAGGCGCCAAAACCCTAGAGGGGGTGGTTGGTTCGTACCACTCCTGAGCCTGGACTACAGAATGTCATGACAATGATGTCCAAGTTTGTTTGGATTGTGTATGTGTTCATGCAGGTTGTACATTTTTGTGCATTCCCTAGTTTCATGTGTCATTCCTCCTCCCCTCACCTGCCACTCATTCCAGTCATCCAGTGTGTCTACACCTGTCCCGACTGCATATCCCTGAACCTCATTCCCCACCATGATCTCAGGGGCCTGTGTGAGTTTGACCTTGCAGGCACCCGGGACATGGTGTGGGTGGTTGTTTCATGAGACTCCCGCGCCTGTACAGGGGACCTGTGACAGTACACATCCATTCATTGTGCATCATCCTATGTCATGTACCACACATGTCTCACATCCTGTCGTGACATTGTTCTGCTGTGCTACCTTGGTTGTTGCATCATTGTGGTAGTACTTGGCGTTTGTGAGGTACTGCTACGTCAAGTCATCTACTGGAGGGTGTTTGGGTTCGTTTTCATGCCTTGGATTTTATGATTTTGTAAATGAGTGTGGATTCTGAGGGTTCAGGCATCTTTTTACACACAAGGTGGGAGATGGACACGAAGGGTAAAGGTGATCCTGTGGCCAGGTGGAAATGAGGGTTTGAGGCTCCATGACCCAGGTGCAGTTGTTCAGCGGGTCATGGTCATTTGCGCGGGAGGGGGGGGTTGTTGTTGATAGTTGCATTGCCCTGCAGTGTGATGGGTACTCTGACATTGTAATGTTGTTGTCCTATGTACATGTTGTGTTCTGCTGATCAATGCCTGTTCATGTGTTGTGTTTTCCTTTCAGGTGCGAGGGGATAGTTGTGGTTTGACATGCTGGGGTGTACACATGGTGGATGTTCACATGTGATGTGTAGGGAACACTGATGGTCACTTGAGTGCACATGCATATGTGGAGTGCATGTCCCTGCAGAACCACACACTTGCACTCGGATGCACTCCATGTACTCCCACCCTTGCATATCCACGTGTACACTGTTTGCCTTCTGGTGCCCACTGTGTCCCGGCAGCACATGTTCTGTGACCGATTATGGTTCCAGTACATGCCAAAAATTTGATGTTTGATGTAGTCTGTCACTTAGATGTGATGCTCAGGGTGTGCATCACACGCAATGGCTGTTCACTGTGCTGTGCGCTGAGCAGTGTGATGCAGGAGTGGGACACTGCACACATGAGCTGCAGTGTTGATTTTGCAATGCATAATGTGCATATAGACAGGCATTCATTGTGATGTTACGTCTACGACTGTTGCAATGCATTTGGAAACGACTTATTTTGGGTGGGACATTTTGTTGGTCTGTCATTTCATCTGATTCCGGGTCAGGCATCATTGTCCGATGCCACTGTACATTTAGGACATGGCAATGTGTACCTTATTGTTACTGCGTCAGTGTATGGGTATTGCTTGCCATGTCATGTTGATGTTTGGGAGGGTTTGAGTGACATGACAGTGATGGCCATGGCCTGTTTTGCAGGTGTGTGTGATGCACACCTTGCATGTCCAGGTCATCCGCTTCTCAGAGCAACTAGCTGGGGGTATGTTTCTCTCCGCAGCAGGTCCCTCCCCCTGGAACAGACTTCCTGGCTGACTTGAACTTGAGGGGAACCATCTCCAGTTCTGGAAGCACCTCAAGACCTTCCTCTTTGCTTCTGCTTACTCTCTGCCTCTCCCTTGCAGAATTC
Source organism: Ambystoma mexicanum (assembly GCF_040938575.1). Taxonomy (NCBI): domain Eukaryota; kingdom Metazoa; phylum Chordata; class Amphibia; order Caudata; family Ambystomatidae; genus Ambystoma; species Ambystoma mexicanum. The sequence continues at coordinate 649,718,709 of NC_090923.1, forward strand.
TTCACTGGAACTGCACAGGAGCTGCTACTGGGACACTCTCACCAACCTCGGTCCCTGGCCCAGCCACTGTCCACTTGCACTGCCATCCTGGCAACCCCTGCACTGCAGTACTGTCTCTCTATCCCTACAGCCCTCCCTTCCCAGCACTTGTCTGCACTTATCTTTGCAGTTGCCACCAGGCGACCTATGTATTATTCTTTTGGCCTACTTCCCCTGTACTGGACTCCCCCCCACCCTTCCCCTTGCATTTTTCCCTTCCCCCTACCCCTGCACTTGCACAATCTCAATGACACCTGGCCTAGTAGTACCGTTCTCTGTGTTCCCTTGTTCCCCCCCCCCTGCCTCATTGGGCCTTGGAATACTTGTGTATGGCCCATGTCATGTCACATGTCATTTGTGTGCATTTTGGTTGCACAGGATAGCTTGTGTTTAAGTAGCTAGGGATGCAGACGATGTGGCACTTCCATGGCAACTATCTCAGGGTGGTAGGGTTGTGACAGTTGACTGTCACTTTGTCATCATCGATTGTCACCTGGTATGTGCCAGGCCTGTGTGCACTCCGCAGGGGTGGGAGTTTAGGTGAAAAATGTGGCCACAAGCTGGGTCCGGGCTTCCTCGCCACGTGCCCTGTCCCCTCCCATGGGCAGCGCCTGTGCCTGTGGTTGGGGATGTGGGGGCACCACCATGTCCACCGGGACGCCCTGCCGTGTTGCAACATTGTGCAGGACACATGCTGCCACAATGATCCTGCACACTACTGGTGGTGCATAGAGTAGTTGCCCACCAGAGCGGTCAAGGGAGCGGAAACGTGACTTGAGCACTCCGAATGTGCGCTCCACTATGCCCCTGGTTGCAATATGGGCGGCGTTGTATCTTACTTGGGGTGGTGTGGTGGGGTTCCGGATTGGCGTCATCATGTGGTTGCTCAGAGGGTAGGCACTGTCCCCTGGGGAGGTGATAATAATTGAGATTATTAGGGTTGGGATATTTGTCTGTGTGTGACTTGCATGCATGTGCAAGGGCATTTGTACTGACCTAGGAGCCATGTGTCGCCATGCTGCCCAGCTTCCAGGGCCCGGCTCAGGGCGGACATTCTGTATATGAAACTGTCATGGGTGGAGCCAGGGTAGTTTGCATAGACAGAGGTGATGATTCCCTTTGCATCGCATACCACCTGTACATTGATGGAATGCCAGTGCTTGCGGTTTCGGTAGATGTGCTCAGTGGCCCTAGGTGGACGTAGGGCCACATGGGTGCAATCTATGGCACCGAGCACTTTGGGGAAGTGTGCCACCCTGAAAAAATCCAGGACAACGGCCTGCCTTTCTGCGGGTGTTCTGGGCATGTATATGTGCCTGCGGACTGAGGGGCGCGCTGTCATGATTGCCAGTACCTGGTGTAGGCAGCGTGACTGCGTGGCCTGTGAGACCCCCCCCACTATGGCAGTGGTCCGCTGAAACGACCCAGTGGCCAAAAAATGCAAGACATTGAGCAGCTTCTCCAAGGGGCTCAATGCTTGGGAGCAAAGGGTGGGAGATGTGAGGTCATCTTCCCACTCCCTGACCAGGTCTAGGATGATATGGGGTGGAAACCTATACCTGCCGTAGACCTGGTCGTCAGTGTGATGCTGGAAATGCATCAGAGGGACAGGGCCTCTGAATCCTTGTCCTTTTCTGCCTTTTATCGTGTGTTCTGTTATGTTTTCTGCCCAGGAGTCCATTTGGGACTCCTGGCAGTGCAGCTCTCTCTTTTGGTTTGGTGAACAGACCCATGGGATACCCTTATGGCACCCATGGGTAGGGGTACAACCCTGTGCCCCTAGTGTATGTTTTTGGGCACCTGTGGGTGGCCCACAGAGCAGGGTATGGGCTGGTGGCAGCTCCATGCTGAATTAGACAGGTGCTCTGGGCGTCCTCCATTTTGGGATACCCAGGCCCTGCCATTGGGATCAGTTGATTCCTGATAGAAAACAAGATGGCCCCTGTGGCCTCTTGCTTTCTATTGCCTGTTGTCTTGTTTTTCCCAAAGTCCTGGGAAGCCCTGACTCTGTCCCTTCCCCCTGACTGGCTGTTGGGTGGAAGTTCCATATATGGTGTTGTTGTGAAGGCCCAGCTAGACTGACTGGAGCCTTCCCTTTGACTGTATGTTGTGGGTACCTCCTGTGGGTGGGACCTGGGTGAATGGAGTGTGTGACCAATATACACTTCTTGTTGTGGTTGTCTGGTTTCTGGCATGTGAGACAAAGACTGAGACAGCCCTGCCCGAAACTGGCCTGAATGCAGTGTGTAGTGTTGAATGGCTGGGTACTTGTCCCAATCCACATTCCTTGTTGTGAGTGTCTGAAAGGGAGGAGTGTGGCCTGAATGCACTGTGTGCCTGATTGGCTGACTGACTGCATGAATGCCCTTCTGTGTGATTGGCTGCTGTGTGTGTGCCAGCAGTGTGGATGAGAGACAGGATAGTATATCTGGGGACCTCTCACCACTGGAAATTGTTCAGAAGCATTCAGAAGCTGAGTCTCCACTCAAGAGTAACTGGATTTGCTGATCCTCGACGTCCAGCTGGAAGAAGAAGACTTGCTGTGGCATTTGCTTCGACGGAACTGAAGGTTGTCGAAATCGTCGAGGACTGACCCGAGAGAGGACCTGGCTAGGCGCCCTCTTCCCGTGCTCCGAGGGACCATCGAGCACCGCTGAATCTTCGCCGAAGCGCCCTGGAAGTCAGACCCTCGAAAGGCTGCCGACCCGAGACGGGACCGCCGAGGAGATCGAAGTGAAGCACCCGGACATCGACGCTGTCGAAGTCCATTGCCGTCGACCAGGGTTCGCAGGTCTGTGTAACCGCTGGAGGCCCGTCGAAGTTGTGTTGCCCCGCCGTGGGAACCACTTGACGCCGTGCCGCCGACGACCGGAGCCGTCCGCTCCTTGCCTAAGAACATTTGCCTTGAAGGACTCCCTCGTCCGCATCGTCGGCCGCTTTGTCCCGCCGGAGAAAGTCGAGGACGACCAACGCGCCGAGGAGAATCCGCCGGTGGGTTTCCCGCCACCTCACGACCCCAAAGACTCGAGCGACTCGACGCCCTTGCTGGGCCACCGTCACCCACAATCTTTGCGGTCCAGAACTAGTGTCGCCGAGGTGCCCCGCACGCCTCTTCCTCGCAGGACGCCGACGTCTCGACGCCGACGAGCACCGCTCGGATCGAAGCCTGCCGCCTCATCGACGCCGTTCTACCTTGTTTGTTGTCGGACGTTCGACGCCCCGTGTCTCCCGCTTGAAAGGGAAGGCATTCAAGAAGGGCCGTCGATTCCCCGACACCGAACACCGAGTTCCTCGACGCTTCTCGACGCCTCTCGACGATCCGTGACTCCTGCTTTAAAGGGGGTCATTCAAGAAGGATCTGTCGACGCCTCTTCGAAGAACTCGACTCCACCAGGTACATTGGGGGGGTAAAAACATTATAGGAGAGAAATAGACTATTGAACAATATATGGACTGGGCTGGTGTTATATCTCTTTATTTTACAGGTTGCCCAGGTGGGGGGATCTCCACACAGAACTGTGTCCAGTGGTAGGGGCCAGTATTCTGCCTATTGTTTCAACCCTCTGTTATCTCTCCTCTCTCTATTGCTGGTTTCCTTCTTATTGATCTGTGTGCCATTTTAACAGTATTGTGAATGCACTTTAATGAGGTCTAATATTAGTGGTACCACTTTAGAATTGTAGATATTTACCATTGCTGATTTTCCTGAGCACAAAGTGCGTTATTGTGATAAGTGTACATAACCCTTGAATATTAATTATATAAAGACTGTGTTTTCAGTAATACAGTGTGTGGACATTCCTTTGTGGGGGCTTGGGGATACACTGTACTTAAGAACCAGCCTGCATCACCTCCTGAGAAGCTAGGCCTTGATTGCTCGTCCATCGTTACCATATTAGAGAATCTTGGCTGGGGTCCTCTGTGCCTCCCCTCTACCATATAGAGAGCGGAAGTACAGACCCCCCTACCAGTCTTTACAGTCAGGCATCCCAAAAAGGCTTGTCCGTGGTGCAAAAATGCGTGCCCTGGCTATTCTCCTCCTCCTGCGGTGTCCCACAATCAGTGCAGCAACAAATGGGGCATTCATCGTCGCTGTATATACCCATTTGTTTTTTGCGCGCACTTTTATGCTGTGCGCGGGCGCGGGACGCCTCCGTGTGGGCGGACTCGTTGGTTTCCCGTATTCGGGTGTCATCGCGTGTGATCGGAGGGGAGCGAGCGTACACGCGATTGGCCTGGGTACGTGTGTTTTCGGGGTGCGCGGGTAGTTCCACACACCATTGGCCTGGGTACGTGTGTTTCGGGGTGCGCGGGTAGTTCCACACGCCATTGGCCTGGGTACGTGTGTTTCGGGGTGCGCGGGTAGTTCCACACGCCATTGGCCTGGGTACGTGTGTTTCGGGGTGCGCGGGTAGTTCCACACGCCATTGGCCTGGGTACGTGTGTTTCGGGGTGCGCGGGTAGTTCCACACGCCATTGGCCTGGGTACGTGACGCCATTGGCCTGGGTACGTGTGTTCCGGGGTGCCGTGAACTTTCACACGCGATTGGCTGAAATCCACGTGTGTTCTGTCATCACGTGCAATGAGGGATACTCCCTCGCACGTCACGTCACAGACGCGCTCACGCGCTGAGGGCCTTTGGTCCAATGAAAATGCGTATGCGTGCAGACGCGCTTACGCGCTAAGGGCCTTTCCTCGAATTACACGCTGACGTGCAGAATTTTCACGTGCCAAATCACTCCGTATCAAGCTGGCCACGCGTAAGCACACGGAAGACCACGCTCCTGCCCAGAAGGCCGAACTACTGCCCCCCAGAGCCCCGAGCACGCTCCCACCTGCCATCTGCTGCTGCCTGACTGCCTGCTGCCCACGTGCCCTGCCATTTGCTGCCTGCACATCAGCCAGGGGTGCTGTTGGTGTGACCACCCCTGCTGGAACCAAAGACTCCCGACTGGGATTCCATCGCTCCACAGCCCAGCCCCAGGACCCAGTTGCCCACCCACTCCTGCCTCTGGGGTTGTCATGTCGGGGCAAACTCCATCTGTGACCACTGACAACCCCCGGCCAGAGAGGCAGAGGGGCACCAGCTTCAGTGCCACCGAAGTTGGTGTCCTGGTGGAGCAAGTCCTGGGGCAGTATGATGCCCTCTTCGGAAGTTCCCGCGCCGACAAGGAAGGACGGACTCGGATCTGGACTGACATTGTGACTGCCATCAACGCGGAGGGGGTGGCAGTCCGCGACTTCCAACATGTCAAGAAGCGCTGGGAGGACTTCAGGTCCAGGACCCTGAACAAGGCCCGGCGCCTCTTGAAGGCAGCGGATGCCAAGGGCCGCCGGGGCCACTTGTCGGAAGAACAGATGGGGGTCCTGGAACACATATCCCCAGCGCTCCACGTCCAGGTCCTTGAGAGGCAGACCCGTCTGGAGTCGAGCGGTGAGTGTCCTGATTGTGAGCAGTGCGTGTGGTGATTGTTCAGTAGTGTGCAGGTTGCACATCTGTTTGTATGGGGTCGAGTATGGGTGCGGGTGTACAGGTCCGTGGGGCTGACACATGCGAGGGCTGTAATGTGTGAGACATGGATGGTGCCTGTGTGTGTGGGCTTGCATGCCAAATGCAGTTGTGTGGGCACACAAGTTTGTATGAATGTGTATGTGAGTAGACATGTCCGTGATGTCACGCATGTATGTTGTTTTCAGCTGCATGTATCAGCGCTGTGTACATGTGCATGTGTGTGTATTTGACAAGGGTGCAACAGTGATGCAACATGGATGCATGTGACAGCGGTATGTGGAAGCCTGATGGGCAAATGTGACATGGATGCCCGTCTGAACACTGCGACACTTGGCAGAGGTGTACACATGCATGCAAGTGTGGTGGTGTGTGTACATGTGTGGTGCACTTCCTGTGTTGCATGTGATGTCTGGCTCACCTTTGGCTGCTCATGCTGTTGTATGTGTATGGATGGTGTTGGCAGTTGCGATGTGGCTGTGGTATGGCTCGTGTGTGCGAGTTGTAATGACATGTGTGTTGGGGATCGTGATGACATGTCTGAGGTTTGCCAATGCCACTCATGTACAACTGTCATGTGTGTATGTGTCCATTGTACATTGCCCTGATGCGTGTGTTTTGTTTCTCCCTGTCTGCAGCGTCAACTGATAAAGAGGGCGGAGAAGGTGCTGTGGAGCACAGCAGCGGGGATCCCACCGCCAGCCGGAGACGCAAGGCCCGGCTCCCCTCCCATGTTGTCATCTCGTCGGGGAGTGAGGAGTCCGGTGCCGCGTCCCAGGCCGCAGCTGCCGGGGGGAGGTCCAAGAGGCGGAGGTTGCAGTTGGACTCCTCGGCAGCAGAAGGGGCAGCTGGGACCCCACAGGGCCCAACGGGGGAAGATGGCACAGAGTCATCCAGGTTGGTGGGGGGTTTGGTGGAGGAGGAGGCCGTGCAAGCACCAGAGACGGGGTCTGGGGGTGGGGATCCCACTGGTGCTAGTGGTGCAGTGCAGGACCAGGGACAGGAGGCAGCACAGGCCGCCACGGAGGTGCCTGTGTGCAATCCTGTCCCTGATCCTGTCCCTGCATCATCTTGCACCAGCAGGGATGCCTATGTCCAGACCAGTTTTCAGGCAGGGGATGAGCTGACGTCAACTGGCCTTCCTCTGCCTGCGGACGTGGCTATCCAGGCCCGGGTTGAGCCTGTCCTGGCTGGTGTGGCGTTGCGTCAACGGGCCATGCGAGGTGACCTGCAGTCTTTTCATGAAGAGACTGCACGTCATCTCGAATGGCTCGTTGACCACGTCAGCCTGCTGGGACAGGTCACCCAGGCCGGATTCCTCCGTCTGATGGGGCTTGCCACGACCCCCTCCTCAGCTGGACCCCCTACGCGCCAGTCGTCCTCTGTGCCATCTTCCCACCCATCAGTCACCTGGGTGCCCTGTGGAGCTGCCTCTGACGGTGCGGCCAGGCTGGTGGAGGAGGCATCCCTGCCACAGTCGGGAGTCGGACGTCCAGCAGGGGTGGCCACGTCAACGACTGCACCCCAGCCGGCGGAGGATGTGCAGGCAGCAGGAGGCAGTGCAGGGGCAGAGGCACAGCAGCAGCAGCACCATGGTGGGAGCCATGAAGGCTCGGGGCCTTCGACATCGGAGGGGCAGGCATCGGCCGGAGGGCAGGAGGACCCAGGACAAAAAGTGTCTTCCGTGTGGCAGCGGTTGGGCCACGCCATAGATGCGGAGCGGCAGCGGGCGGAAGAGGCACGGCTCTCAATGGTCAGGGCGGAGAACTCCATGCAGAGGGCCCTGAGGCGGGCCGAGTGCCTCGAGGCAATCCGCAGGGGTTTGGAGGTGGACACGTCGACGGCCCTGCGGACCCTCGGGCCATGGAGGAGGACCGCCTCCGGGACATTGAGAAGGAGTTCGATGATGCCCTGGCCCGGCACATCCAGAAGTGAGCCGTGGAACTAGCCCGCTGCCCTTGTACATAGTTATGTAGGTAGTGTTAGGTTTCATTTTTGTTTTTGTTTCATTTGGACCTTTTGGACATTGGCCACATTTTTGTATATATTTTTTTTATTAGTTAGTGTAGTTAGATAGGTTTCCTTTATTTTGTTGGGATAATGGACCCTGGCTTCTTGCATTGTACATAGTTGTAGACTTGTACATACTTTCTTTTTTAACATTCTCCATGGATCAATGGCTTTTATTTTTATTTCCCATTGGATTTTGTTTTGTGGACATTGACTTTGTACAACATTACTTTGGATTTCAATATATTTTTATTTTTTTTATTTTGAACGGACATGCTTCTTTTCATTTTTTTACATTCACATTTCTGTTTCTTCATTTTTGATTCTATTCATGTTTCCTTTAATACATTATTTTTTTGTTGAACTTCAATGTGTGGTATCTCATTGTTTTCATGCATTTCATGTTATGTGTTTTGAGATTCACTGACACCCATTGGGTGTATGTGAGGGACATGTGTTTGTTTCGGAACTTCCAATTGGTGTTCTGTGATGTGATTGCAAATTATGAGTGGGTGGATGCAATACTCGGGTGGGTGTTTTGCATTTGGGGGCTGACCATAGAGACCAGGGTTCTGGATTGTGATGACATGTTGGGTGGGGAACATGAGTTGGACATGGGTGGGGGCCTGGTGGAGGCTGCCCCTGCACTGCTGGGGGGTGGGGGTGCAAGGGGACATGAGTGGGACATGGTTGGGGGCCTGCTGGCAGGTGCCCCACAGTGCTGGGGGGTGGGGGTGCAGGGGGACATGAGTGGGGGCCTGCTGGGGGGTGGGGGTGCAAGGGGACATGAGTGGGACATGGTTGGGGGCCTGCTGGCAGGTGCCCCACAGTGCTGGGGGGTGGGGGTGCAGGGGGACATGAGTGGGGGCCTGCTGGGGGGTAGGGGTGCAAGGGGACATGGTTGGGGGCCTGCTGGCAGGTGCCCCACAGTGCTGGGGGGTGGGGGTGCAGGGGCACATGAGTGGGGGCCTGCTGGGGGGTGGGGGTGCAAGGGGACATGAGTGGGACATGGTTGGGGGCCTGGTGGCAGGTGCCCCACAGTGCTGGGGGGTGGGGGTGCAAGGGGACATGAGTGGGGGCCTGCTGGGGGGTGGGGGTGCAAGGGGACATGGTTGGGGGCCTGGTGGCAGGTGCCCCACAGTGCTGGGGGGTGGGGGTGCAAGGGGACATGAGTGGGGGCCTGCTGGGGGGTGGGGGTGCAAGGGGACATGAGTGGGACATGGTTGGGGGCCTGGTGGAGGCTGCCCCTGGTGACTGGAGGGGTGGGGGTGGTGGGAGACATGGGTGGGGGCCTTGTGGAGGCTGCCCCTGGTGACTGGAGGGGTGGGGGTGGTGGGAGACATGGGTGGGGGCCTGGTGGAGGCTGCCCCTGGTGACTGGAGGGGTGGGGGTGGTGGGAGACATGGGTGGGGGCCTGGTGGAGGCTGCCCCTGGTGACTGGGGGGGTGGGGGTGGTGTGAGACATGGGTGGGGGCCTGGTGGAGGCTGCCCCTGGTGACTGGAGGGGTGGGGGTGGTGGGAGACATGGGTGGGGGCCTTGTGGAGGCTGCCCCTGGTGACTGGAGGGGTGGGGGTGCTGGGAGACATGGGTGGGGGCCTGCTGGGGGGTGGGGGTGCAAGGGGACATGTGGCTTGGCTGGGGGGCATGCCCATGGTGGATGGGCTGCCTGCGGGACATGACCAGGGGTGCAGGGTAGTCCCCTGTGGTGTGGGCTGCCTGCAGAAGTCGTGGAGGGGGTAGAGGGGAGACCTGGGAGGACCCACACTGGCAATTCACCTCTTCAACTTCCCGCACACCTCCGTAATACACTGCCCCACTCGCACAGGGCCAATCGCGTGTAGGATTTCTCGCGCACCCCTGAAATCCACGTACCCAGGCCAATCGCGTGTAGAATTTCTCGCGCACCGCTGAAATCCACGTACCCAGGCCAATCGCGTGTAGATTTTCTCGCGCACCCCTGAAATCCACGTACCCAGGCCAATCGCGTGTAGAATTTCTCGCGCACCCCTGAAATCCACGTACCCAGGCCAATCGCGTGTAGATTTTCTCGCGCACCCCTGAAATCCACGTACCCAGGCCAATCGCGTGTAGAATTTCTCGCGCACCCCTGAAATCCACGTACCCAGGCCAATCGCGTGTAGAATTTCTCGCGCACCCCTGAAATCCACGTACCAGCCCAATCGCGTGTAGAATTTCTTGCGCACCCCTGAAATCCACGTACCCAGCCCAATCGCGTGTAGATTTTCTCGCGCACCCCTGAAATCCACGTACCCAGCCCAATCGCGTGTAGAATTTCTCGCGCACCCCTGAAATCCACGTACCCAGCCCAATCGCGTGTAGAATTTCTCGCGCACCCCTGAAATCCACGTACCCAGGCCAATCGCATGTAGAATTTCTCGCGCACCCCTGAAATCCACGTACCCAGCCCAATCGCGTGTAGATTTTCTCGCGCACCCCTGAAATCCACGTACCCAGCCCAATCGCGTGTAGAATTTCTCGCGCACCCCTGAAATCCACGTACCCAGCCCAATCGCGTGTAGAATTTCTCGCGCACCCCTGAAATCCACGTACCCAGGCCAATCGCGTGTAGTATTTCTCGCGCACCCCTGAAGTTCACGTACCCAGGCCAATCGCGTGTAGAATTTCTCGCGCACCCCTGAAATCCACGTACCCAGCCCAATCGCGTGTAGAATTTCTCGCGCACCCCTGTAATACACGTACCCAGGCCAATTGTGTGTAGAATTTCTCGCGCACCCCTGAAATCCACGTACCCAGCCCAATCGCGTGTAGATTTTCTCGCGCACCCCTGTAATACACGTACCCAGGCCAATCGCGTGTAGAATTTCTCGCACACCCCTGAAATACACGCTCCCCGCTCTGCGTTTGCTGCTGCCCTTTGCGCTGGATTGGGGATTTTGATGGCTTTTCCCTGCGCAAGGGGCGTTCTTGGGGGCGTAACTGACGCTGCTGCAGGGTCGCTGCGCCACTCTGCGCCACGGCTGGTTGTGGATGTTGGAATCCATGAATACGCTGTGCGCCTGAATGTGTTTCGGCGCACGCGGCTGGCGCAGACTACCGCACGCGCACACTGTGCGCCAGCCGCGTGCTCCACTTGTGCGCCGAATTCTATGAATTGGCCCCTAAATGTTTCCAAGAGACCTGGCTCTTGGATGCCCTGGTAGGTGAAGACTTCAATTTGATAATAAATCCAGCACTAAAAGGAAAGAAAGGGAGACGTTCATCTGGCCTCCTAACATAGATCAAAAAAGACTTGGGAACTAAAATCATGACTTCATCAAACCCATACATCCAGATAATATTTCTGGAATGGTCGTCTGGGAAGCTGCATAATCAAGGAACCATGATCATTATAAATGTTTATTGGAATGCTATAATTTGGAAAGAAAAATGTTTTGTTGATATGGTCATGAGACAGATAGATGAATGCCTTGTAAAATATAGCGACCCAATGATCATAGTTTGTGGGGATCTTAACATAAACTGTATAGAGTCTGTGAAAAAAGAGCTAGCCAAAATAAGAAACCATGTCAGATCGAGAGAGGGGATCAAGGGCTGAAGTATGGCTTAGGGAAATGGATGAACGTAACTTCCATATGCTCAATGGATCCACCCTGGGAGATATCCCAGCTGCCCCTACTTGGGGCAGAGGTAGCCAGTCTTCAACCTTTGACTACTTCTTTGCCACAGCAAAGGCTATCCCTTTTCTTGAAATACTTGAGGTAGTTAGTAAGCAGAATAGCAATCATGACTTGGTTACACTGTCTTGGCTGTTAGGGAAAAATAAAACAAGAACCAAATGGCAATTTGAAACAGATGTAGTTCCAGGCAGAAATTGCCTGCGCTTTAAGTGAGCGGATGTAGCTCATTTGTGTGATCGCTATGTAACATCTCGAAACTCCAACTCTATGGGATGCGATTATGTACCTCTCTTGAGAGACTTTTGGGAAGTCGAGGGAGGAAACCTCATTTTGACCCCAAACATATCTATGATGAAGAAATAATGAGAAAAAACTGTGAGTTAAGAAGAGACATCAAAGTGCTACAGGTAGCAGGAAAAATGGACAGTGTACTATTAATAAAAAAACAAAGGCAAAGATATAGAAATTGGATGAAAATGCATAGGGCAATCATGGCTCAAAATGATGCAGAACGAATCTTAGGGGCACTTTCGAATAAAGACTCTCGAAGTTTATGGTCTCTAATAAACAAAAACAAGTGGGCCACAGGAGGCCCTAAGTGGAAGTGCAGTCACAGAGGAGGCATGGATATCCTTTTTTGGTGTCCTGTATAAGAGTATCCCAAATCAAGTCCTACGTGTTGCCACTCCTCAGAAACAAAAGCATGGGACCTAAACATAACAAGAGCAGAAATTATAGATCTAATAAAAAAGGCCAGTAATACGAGAGCCCCAGGGCCTGATGGCCTCACAAATGTCATGCTTAAACAGGCCCCTGGAGAATGAGGACATTTTGCATGAGCCATGTTACTGTGATTGGGGCCCATAGAGAGATTCCTGATTCTTGGAAAAAGTCAGTGATCATTTCCATTTTGAAGAAGGGTTCTCATGCAGACCCAACGAACTAGCGCCCGATTGCCTGAAATGATTCTTTATAATAATTATTTCAGATTTCAAAAGACACATTATCTACAAATCTCAGGAACCTCTACGGGCTCATCCATGGCTCTAGCAAACGCTAATCTGTTTATGATTGAATTTGAAACAAAACACATCTTGGAACACCCAACATGCAAAACTAAATTACATTTATGGAAACGGTACATAGATACATCTTCGGCATTTGGAAAGGAAGCAAAGAGTAACTCGAGATGTTTTTGAATGACCTAAATAATCAACATCAACATATTAAATTCAGCATGGATATTGGGATTCCTAATATCCACTTACTTGATGCCATGATCACACCAGTTGGCAAGAAACTTGACACCTCACCGTACCAGAAACCTACAGATGTGAATTACACTCTGCACTACTCTAGTTTCCATCCATATCACCTCAAAGGCAACTTACCTTCAAGTCAATTCTTGTGGTTAAGAGTATTGAACACAGATGATCAGACATACCAGACCAATATACATCAAATGGCGGACAGAATTTTCTTTTACATTTTTTTTTTATTACGCGTTTTAATCACCGAAGTGATTTTTACAAGTGAGTAAATAAATCCAAATGAAGAGCTAGCGAAGAAGAAAGAGAATAAGAAAAGTAGAAGTAGAGATAAGAATAAGCACCAATTTGAGACACGGTAAATCAAATCAATCAAAAACATCAGAGACAAGCACCCTCTAGATTGTAGAATTAATAGATTGTAAAGGGCTCTGAGTCTCTGGCAAGAGCTCTGTTACTTTGTCCTTAAAAATTAAATCCAAAATTTTGGTAGCTGCTATCGCCCATGGAGGTCTGAGGCCCCCTATTAATCGCTCCCACCACAGCTCTTCTTCTGTCAAATAAGCTTTCTCCAAGTGGTGTAACAAGTATGTGGTTCTGTATAGACTTGTGCCCGGGCATGATAGTAAGAGATGCCGTAGTGTTTCAATAGTTTGCTTTGAGTTGCAAAACCGACAACTGTTAGTAATAGAGGCCCCTCTTATCTGCAAGATCTCATTTGTAGGCAATAGACTGAGCCTGGCTCGGAGAAGTGTTGATCTTGTTTTCCTATTTGGATGCTTTATAAGGAATGGTTGAACTTCGTTCAGTTTTCTGACCGTTGTGGGCAGATGCTGGGTCAATTTATAGGTGGATGCTTTCTCTAGCATGTCAATCCAGTCTATTTCGTCTAAGCGTTATTTTGTTTTAGTTAGATTTCAAACTAGTTCTTCAATTGAACTGCCACAGACTTCTAGATTTAGTTTGCATCTGTTCTCCCAAATGGCCAGCATTTTACACTTGCCTGAGTTCAGATCTTCTTGGACCATGGAAAAAATTGTTGGAGTAGATGGATCCTTAATCTTCCGATATAGCATTATAGTAGCTCTAGTTACTATTGCCGCCAAAGACGATAGTGAAAGTTCCGACTGATCAACGCTATCAGTGTGGAATTCGGAAGATTAAGAACTGATCGCCAGAAAAGACTCTCCAGTCTAGGCCATAATAGATCGGGTAGGGATGGCATTGCATCAGCTCCATAAGTGATTGTGGGTATCACTTTCCCCCGGTACAACTTGAGTAGTGGCATCAGTGAAAAGCGACCGTATTGCCTGTCGAGCATTTTGGCCTGTGAAATGAGATTTCCCATTTTATTGAAAATTTTCAGATCAATCTTTTTAGTAGTAAGGTGAGAAGGAATGCCATGCAAGTTACGAGTTGGTACTCCTCGCTTGGCGCCCTCTTTCCCAATCAGACTCAGAGTGTGGGCTGCTTCCATACCCTCTGAGCAAGGTAGAGGGGCATAAATGGCTGGATTCTGGACATGTGTTGAATTACGATCCTTAGGAGCCAGTCCCGAGCTTTCTAAACCAGCATGAGAAGTGGGTGCCAGCTGTGCAGGCTGTGCGGCACATGATGCTGAAGGTGGCTCATGAACCTGAGCAGGTACAATTAGGTCCACCGTCACGCTAGCCTCATTGACCACCAGGTGCCGCTGTGGATGTGCAGCTTCCAGCGAGTTCAAGACTGCTGCTTCCCCAGATTTGCTTGTCTGACTAACGATTTGTCGTTAGGAGCTTGGATCTGATCCTGCTCCTCTGAGACCATGTTGTCCACGATGGAGGGACCTCTCTGGGCCTCAGGCTGCGCTGCCGTAGCTCGCTCCTTCACAGCTTTGCCCGTAGATCCACGTGCCCCCGTCTGCGCACCCCCGTCCGTCAACATGGGCGGCTCCCCCTCCTCCGAGGGACGGCCCCTCCATGCCATCGACGAGCAGGGGAAGGGCTGCCGCGAGCCCGCTCTCCCTTGGGTCCCTGTGCTCCCTTGGATCTTGGGCTGACTCTCCAGCGGCCTCACGTGGCAAAACCGCCATCAAGCCCAAAGTGGTGGCCATGTCTGCTGGCTTGGTAAGTCCAAGTGTTGCCTGAGTCCAGCTAGTTGGCAGTTGTTTTTGCTTTTGTTTATGATTGTCATGCTTACAGACTAGCGCCCTTTTAGTAGGGAGATTTTGCAGCATACCCCCTGGCCGTTTTAAGGAGACGGAAGGGCCGGCTTGGGGTGTTGTAAGCATAATTGTGGATGTTATTGCTGTAGCAGCTTCAGTGGGAGCAATGTCTATGCGAGAGCTGAGCAGCCTACGTGGCTCCTCATCATGGCCAGGCGTATTTACTCGAGAATCCAGGTGTTCACCGCCATCCGCCCTAGCCGCCATTAGACTGCCACAGGCTGTCCACTCTCACACCACTCCGCTCTGCTTCGCTTGCTAACTGCAGTACTTGTAGAAATGGCGCCAAAAAAGAACCATTGTAGAAAGACTGAGAGGGACTGCCACAGACTGCCCACTCTCACACCACTCCGCTCCGCTTCGCTTGCTGACTGCAGTACTTGTAGAAATCAGCGGTGGGGGAGGGGCATGGAGGCTGCCCACGTAGTGCGAGCTCTGCATCCCAGCGGGGCTCTCAAGCAGAGAGTGGGGGAATATTCTGCCTACCATCTGCTTGGAGCTGCTAAGCCCGCTGGATTGTCCGGGTGGAGTCGTGTACCTGGTGATCCGGGGTGGCCTGCCTGCAAACGCGCGACTCTCTGGAGTGGGTGAGGGTTACCCTGGGCGGCACCTCGGTGGTGTGCGCTCTCCCCGGGGTCCACAATCTGGACCTGGAAACATCCACGTGGGAGCCGTGCGCCCACACAAGCATCACATTTTGGTTCAGATGAGGGACACCCTACGTTGAGGAGGCGCACTGGCACCCGGGTTGTCCTGTGGCGACCCGAGCTCGGGCGGGAGGGGCCCCCTGTCTACTCTTGGCGCCTGCACCTGATTTCTGTCCCGGCACCCGGGGGCCTACTGGAGGGAGCGCGCTGTGCGGCTTGGCGGCGCTGGACCCTGGGTTCTGGGGCTTCCGCCGTGGTTGGTGTTGTGCAGCCGGGACATCTCTGCCTAACTGTTGATGGACTTTTTCCGCCTCTGCAGCATATACTCTCAGTGGCATAGAGTATCTCGCCCTGGTCTTCGCAGATCTACATTAGCTGGAGAGCAGTAACTAGGGTTGGGCAACCATTGTGTGGCTCTGCTATTGGCTGGACAAGAGCAGTTGGGTGAAGGGGTTGGGGGATAGCCCTGGGGCCCGGGCTGCAGCTGGGGTGCTGTTGGATAGTCCCACAACATATTTTCTGCCCTTCTGAAGTACGGGGGCGATCCAGGCTTCGAGGGGCTTGCCCCAGGCCTCATGACTGTGTAGCGTGGGTCCCTGGGCCTTCATCGCAGCTTTCACCTGGCTTGTCCCTATGAGGCCTCTGCGTCTGGGCAGACCCTCTATGTGTTTGTGCAGCATTTCTATTGGGTGTCTTATTAGAGGGTCCAGCCCGAGATTAGTAGAGTGGTGTGAGTCCGTGAGCTGGTCGGAAACCTTGGAGAAGTTTCGCCGTTTAACCCCTGACCGCTCACCCGACTCTGCAATGGCATCCCCTGCTCTCCCGGAAGTGGCGGATGCTAACTCTGTCGCCAAGGGTATGGCTTCCCTCCTGGAGGAAATTCGGGGCTTCAGAGCGGTTATTGCAGTGTGGCTGGACACGCTTGATAAAAAGGTTGACACTATTGACGACAGGGTCCAAGTATTAGAAGCTAACACAACCTCAATGGACATCCTGGAGGCTCAGTTCGACTCGCGACTGGCGGAGCTAGAGAGAAGAGAGGAGAAGTGTGCCCTGAAAATTGACGATTTGGAGGATAGGGAGCGTCGATGCAACCTACGATTTCTGGGCCTTCCGGAACGTGAGGGGGAAAAGCAGTCGGACATTGCCAAGGCTGTTAAGGCGGTTGTGAGGTTGCTCTTTGATGATACCAATACAAATGAACCAACCATCGACAGGGCGCACAGGGCCGGCACGTCTAGCAAAGGCCCCAGGTTGATTCTTGTGCGGTTCCACTATTTTTCAGAAAAAAGCTAAATTCTCGAGTTGGCGCGTAGGAAGGGCCCAGTGGAGTGGGAGGGAGCAAGGGTCTCTGTATACCAGGACCTTTCCTCCTTCACTTTGGCAAGACGTCGGCTGTGCTCTCCACTAAAAAAAAGGTTGCAAGCTAAAGGTGTGCAGTATCGTAGGGGGTACCCTTTCTCACTTTCTTTTGAGCTAGAGGGCTACAAGTATGCGGTGGTCACTGAGGAGGATATCCGCACGGTGTCCCGCGAGCTTCTGGGTGACCCGACCATGGAGATTTCGGACCAGGATCAAGAGCGAGCCCCGTCCGGCCCTGCGGGATCCGGGGCTTCCTTCCAAGGAGAGGCGGAAAGTCTGAGGCCATAGGAAGTTCAGGAGGGTGGCTCCGGCTTCGCCAGGCTCAGCTAATGCTTGAAGTTCATATTTGTCTCTTGTATTTGAGTTTATAATCGACTTTAGAGGGGTGGGGGATCTCATTTCAATTGTTACTGGCTGGTTGTCTCCGGGGTGCCCTTGGAGTTTCCCATGGAGTCCAGTGTCGATGGCTTCCTGACTGAGTAGACCCCCTGGTCTGACGTTGTTTTGGGGGGGGGTCTCTTGCTGAGGCTTTTGAAGAATCTTAGTGCCCGGAGGAGGGAGACACTAGTGGCCTGGCCCAGCGGCACGATGGAGTCGCTTGGTATTCAGGCGTTCTGGGGATGGGTTGTTCATTGGAGTTTGGTTTTAGTCATTCCAACTGTTCCGGGATTAGTTGGAGTCTTGAGGGGCTCCGTGGGCTGGTATGAGGCTATGAAAATATGTGGGGACAACGTCACTGAGAGCTCCCTGTTGGGGATTGTGAGCTTTAACACTCCCTTTGATGGATGACACACTTCAGTGTTTGACCGTGGGGTCTCTAAATGTGCGAGGTCTGAACTCCCCTACTAAAAGATCGTTGGTGGTGAAGGAATTCACGAGGCTTCAGCATCATTTCTTATTCTTAGAGGAAACTCACTGGGTCAGAGGCAAAGAACCAAAATTTAGGGTTAAATCTGTACAGCATGTGTGTTCCTCTCCCTTCGCAGCCAAAAAACGTGGGGTCGCCCTCTTGGTCTCACCTAAAGCTCACTTTGCGCTGACGGCCCAAAAGACTGACCCAGAGGGTCGATATATTATGGTTAAAGGGGAGGTGAGGGGCAGGCTGTTTAATTTAGTGGGTATATACACCCCAAACGAGGGGCAAGATAGCTTTTGGGAGGGGATGAAGGGGGAAATCATGGCGTTCACAGAAGGCATTCTTTTGGTGGGAGGGGACTTCAATATGGTCCTTTGCCCTGAAAGGGACCGTAAGTTGTCCATAGCCTGCCCTAACTGGCAGTCTCAGAAAATACTGGCAATAGCCTTCCAAGAGGTTAATGGGGAACTGGGTCTGTGGGATACAGGTGTTCCAGAACAGGACTGGGACCCGTATTTTACTTACTAATCTAAACAGCATGCAGCGTTCTCCCGCATTGATTGTATCTTGATAGACACTTCATTTAAGGACGAGGTCTCAGAATCATTCCGTGGTCGGACCATGATATGGTTAAGATCAAAATTGGTATCCTCCCTCCTCCTGCTGGGTCCCAATGGCGGTGTAATGACTTCCTGTTGCAGATTAAGGAAGTGAGACAAACGCTTTTAGCCGCCATCAAAGATTATTTCTCAAATAATGACAATGGGGAGGTGGGTGTCATGGAGGTCTGGGACGTGTTCACGGCCACTATTAATAATGACAATGGGGAGGTGGGTGTCATGGAGGTCTGGGACGTGTTCACGGCCACTATTAGGGGCACCCTCATTGAGGTGGGATCGAGGAAGAAGAGGGAAAGGGACCGGGAAGAGAAACTCCTGAGAGAAAAGATTGCAACTTTTCAACCAGAGGGAAAATTGAAGACGCAGATGTTTCCAGGTAAATGGGAAGAGCTGCAGCAGCTGCGATCTAGACTTGCATTTCTGCTTGTAGGGCGGACGTAAAGGAAGCTAGCCTTTTTGAAACAGAAATATATGGAGAAAGGGGAAAAAGCAGATAAGATATTGGCTTGGAGGCTTTGGGAACTTAGGAATAGTAGGAGAGTCAACTCAATCCGCACCCCCGAGCGAGGGATGATCCTAAGGGGCAATTTAGGCTATATTATGAGCACCTATACTCTTCGGAATATACAGGGGATGGGGCTGATGTTGACTGCTTTTTGGAGTCCCTGCCCATTCCTCGTCTCCCTCCTGACAAAGCGGACCCGCTCAAAGTGCCTATCACTCCCCAAGAAATAATTGATACCATTTCCTCCCTGAAGAGTGGCACCGCTCCTGGAGATGATGGTTTTACAGTTAGTTTCTTTAAAACATACCGGTCCATTTTAGCCCCATTCATGGCCAGAGTTCTGCTCAGGAACTGGGCTCCCTTCCACGTACCATGATGTCCGCCCTCATAGTGGTTCTGCCTAAGGAAGGGAAAGACCCCTCCCAATGCTAGTCGTATCGCCAGATCTCCCTTCTTAACACGCACTTATGATCCTAGCTAAACTTTTGGCGAAACACCTTTCATCCCTAGTGCATGGGGATCAGTTCGATTTCATCCCTGGCCGTCAGGGATCAGATAATGTGTGGAAGACCCTGGATCTCATGCAGAAGGTTTCGAGGCAGGATGTGGAGGGCTACCTTTCCTCGTTGGACTCAGAAAAGGCCTTCGACCACGTTGAATGGCCTTATATGGGTATGGTACTCCACAAAATGGGTTTGGGAGACAACTTTTGCGGGTGGCTTTCGGTATTGTACAACCGCCCTTTGGCGCTGGTGCTGGTCAATGGTTGCACCTCATCATATATGACTTTATCCAGAGGCACCCGTCAGGGGTGCCCCTTGTCTCCTCTTTTATACACCCTGGCGATGAAGCCCCTTGCCATTGCGATAGAGGTGATCGGGGGATCGCTGGGGTTAGGTGCGGCAACTGTGACTTCAAACTTTCGTTGTTTGCGGAAAACATCTTGGCCTACCTCACTAACCTTCAGGTTTCCCTCCCACGGTTGTTAGACCTCATAGGTCTCTTTGGCTCCTTCTCAGGGCTTAAGGTGAATGCCTCCAAATCGTGTGTAATGTCGATGGGTACTAGGGATGATGTACTTGAAGGGAGAACCGAAATACAGGGCATGAGAATAGAATGGGATGCCACTCCATATTTGTTCTTATCCCCAGAGAAGTAACTCAACTCTTTCAAGTTAATTTTCCCCCGATCTTGAAAAAGATCAGTAGGGTCCTTACACGCTGGGCTCCTTTTACCCTCTCTTGGTTTAGGCGCATGGTCACGGTGAAAATGAACATCTTGCCTCGGATTCTCTATCTGTTCTCGCCTCTCCCTGTTGTGATCCCGGAGGTCTTTTTTGAGGTTCTGCAATCTCGCATCCACCAGTTCATCTGGAATGGTAATAAAGCAAGAATCAAATTAGCGACTTTAACCTTACCCAAGTCTTATGGTGGCTTCGGCCTCCCCGATTTTAGGCTGTACAATAAGACAGCCCAGCTTCGAGTGATCTTGGAGCACATGAGAGATGATTTGGGGACGTATTGGTCTTATATCGAGGACACCCACTCTCACCCAAAGAAAATCAGGGACCTGTTGTGGGCTCCTCCCAAATCTCTTCCCGCTCACCTCAAATGTCGCCCTACACTTGTGGCTTTGTGGGGATCCTGGAAACCGGATAAGGTCAATAAGCAGCTTTCCTCTTGGCCCTCCCCCCTATCGTCCCTCTGGGCTCTCCCTTTCATTCTGGGTGCCAGGGGCTTCCGCGATACCCAGGCGTGGTCTGATGGGGGCTTGGAGAGAGCAGCTCAACTCTTCCGTCAGGGTTCTTTTATTGAATATGATCAACTGTCCAAAGCATTGGGAGACAACTCCCTCTCCGTCTTTGAGTATTTACACCTGAAAGGGATTCTGACACACTCTCGGTGGGTATCCAACTTGACCCGTCCACTCTCCCCCTTTGAAAATCTTCTAGTTGAATCCTCATCCAGGAAGGGCTCCCTTTCCAAGATTTACAAATTATTGGTCACAGCGGATTTGAAAGGTAGACAGCCCTTTAAACAGATATGGGAAGGGAGAGTGGGTATGGCTTTGGAGGACACAACATGGATGGCAATTTTCAAAACCATTTTCTCTGGGGCGTTGTACACCTCTGCCATGGAACACGGCTTTAAGGTCCTTCACTCTTGGCATCGCCCCCGGCTACTCTGTCCAAAATGTTCAAAAATGTATCCCCGCTGTGCCCTAGGATGGGCTCACAACGCAGCACTTGGTATCATATGTGGTGAGAATGTCCTGTGATTCAGGTGTACTGGTCTAAACTGCTTAGCTGGATCAAGGATATTGCGGGCACCTGTCCGTCCCTACTCCCTCTGGAAATCCTATTGGGTACCCCCATGCCAGACACCGAGATGAATGGTTTCCTGAAAGTTATAGGGACGATTTTGAGAGCAGGGAGACTGGCATTGGCGCAAAAATGGAAAAGCCCCCTCGCCCCTTCGAAAGCCGAATGGCTTAAGAAGTTGAATGCTATCTTCATCTACGAGAATTTGTCAGCCATAACCAATGATTCCTTGTCTTCCTTTGTGCAGGAATGGACGGTTGTCCTTATGAATGAGGAATGTGGTTGTATGAGACTGACTTTTAGACACTAGTGGTTTCACAGTGATTCTCTCTGTATTGCTTCTTGGTTGCCTCTAGTTGTCTGAACGATTTTGAAGGTGTCGAACCTCACTACGTCAACCTGTTTGAATGGTTTAGCTTGGTCTTTTTCGCTCGTCCCACAGTTTTTGTTCCAATAGCCTGTAATCCTCCGGATCTTGGAATGTTTTAGTGAAGGGGGTTGGGAGGGGAGGGAGAGAGTGGGGAGGGGCAGGGGGTGGTGGGGGCTAGGGAGGGCTACAGTTTGTTAAAAAATAACTATAACATGTTTTGCTTCTCTGTTGATGTTCTAGTGCCAGGGACAGCCTGGGCACCTGTTTGTATATTGAAATGTTAAATAAAAACAAAGGTAATAAAAAAAACTATTTGCCATTTGCGATTCTAAATTTGTGATTTATGGGCCGATTTGCCCATCTGGCAAGTACTACGTGGGTCAGATGACACGCAAAATCAAAGAAAGGCTGACAGAACATAAGTCGAACATACGGACAAATAATCAAACATCCCCTGTAGACAGAAACTTTAATCAAATGCAACATTCAATCGCACAACTAAAATTCCTAGTATTGGAAACCATAAGAACGCCACCAAGAGGAGGTGACACACAATCCATACTGACGAAGAGGGAACTATTCTGGATTCATAAAGTAGATGCTATGGCCCCTGGGAATCAATGAGGATTATTCACTGACAGTCTTGCTATAGAGATAGAGAGTCTTACATCTATTCGGCCACAAGCTAAAGTCTTTTCTACCAACATACTGATTGAACATTTGAACAATGTATGTTTGTAATATATCTTGATGAGTCTAGGCTAACATGTTTCCAGATGTGATTATTGCTCATTTGTTACTATCTTTAACTATCTGCATAGTTTAGGATAGACCATACTTTTGAATGCAAGCAGACATAAACATATGTGATTTGTATGAAGTACTAACATTTTAATTGGAACTGTATATATTCGCAAATAATTGTAATGTGTAACAGACCATCAAGTTGTTCGAAATGTTTTTTTAGTTACATGAATTATCTGACATATAGAAAGGTATTCATCAAACACAGATTTATATCTTAAGCAAATCTGGTACAAGATAGAGAAGTATACTCTTATGCTACTTTTAAAGCAACACAATGGGTAACCACATAGACCAGGATGCAACTGCCCTCAGAATGAGATTAGTTGAAATTCTATCATTTAGAAAACTCAGAGTAGATCATGTATTCTTGAAATGTACATTCACAGTCAGTTAAATCGGACAAATGATTTCATAATTTCAACAAGTTGTATTGGTTGGGGTTCTTCATGAAATACGGTAGACACCACAAACAGTTGTAGCAACCAGACAATATGGTTACTTAGTTCAAACCTGCTGCGAGAGCAGCCGCAACTGAGATCCACGTAGATGACTTGACCTTACATAAGGAAGCCTTTTTAAGAAGTAACTCCTACCTTGATCATGTACACAAACTGATCACTAATGCA
The DNA here is from genome assembly GCF_040938575.1 of Ambystoma mexicanum. Classification (NCBI taxonomy): domain Eukaryota; kingdom Metazoa; phylum Chordata; class Amphibia; order Caudata; family Ambystomatidae; genus Ambystoma; species Ambystoma mexicanum. The sequence continues at coordinate 649,741,512 of NC_090923.1, forward strand.
AATTTAATACAGAACCCTAATACGGCACTTTCTGATAGTACGCCTACAAGCGATATCCACTATGTGGAACGCTAATGCTTACAAGCACCATACCGTCAACGGAGATCCACGTAGATGTCTGGACCCGACATCGGGAAGCCTATTTTTAGAAAGTAATTTCTGCACTTCGATCGTTTAGACAAAGTGATCGCTAATGCGAGTTTAACCCAGAAACATAACAAAGCACTCTATCTTCGTGATAGGATGCCCACAAGCAATATCCACTTTGCAGAACACTAATGCTTACAGCCTTTTTAAACTTTGTGGGTAACTTACGTGTTTGAAGTCATTAAAAATGATCACGAATGAGATACTGAACAGATGACAATTTGATTTCCCATAGGCCAGAATACATCCTATGAATACAAATTCATCCAACATCTTTCTGTAGCACTATCCACGTGTTACTGCATATCAGGTACTACTTTAAATACACTCTAAAGGAGTTCCATGACACAAGATGGGAACATCCACTAGCCATTAATTAGTTTTGCACATTATTCTTTCATTTTTCTTTTTAGTTAAAAACGACTGTGTCGGAAGACTAGCCTGACATTAAGGTGTCACACAGTTTTTTTGAAATTGGCAACTAATCAAGTTCAAGTGACGGGATGATGAGGAACTAACAATAAGATGATTTAAAGGAATTTACCAAACACTGGGCCCCATTCCGAGGTGGGTGCAAAGGGATACCGGGCACTTTTTACCAGGCGGCCTTAGCGGGAGCAGCAACGGGTCCAGGGAGCAAATAACGGTACCGCAAATTACAGTACCGTTATTTGCACCTTCCCCATTCCCATTGAGCCCTATGGGGCTCAAATGGGAATGGGGAATGGTATTTTCAATGGGGACTTAACGGTCCCGCAAAGGACCGACTAGACCGGTATAGACCGGTAAGTCCCCATTGAATGTGGTCGGACTCGGTACTGTTATTGGAGTCAGCCATGGCACTATTAGCGCCATGGCTACCTCCAATCTCGGAATGAGGCCCACTGTGTATTATGATACATTATAACTCAGGCGGTCCGGAAATAACGGTGGCGGTAAACCCGCCGCCACCGTTGTTTCCGGACCGCCTGATCCTGACTCCTGCAGGCGGGAGGTGATGTTCCCGCCAGGTCTGACCTGGCGGGTTTAACACCGCCCGCCTGCAGGCGGACGAGGACACACCGGCAGCATTACGAGATACTGCCGGTGTTTCCATGATCCCCATTCCCATCGAGTCCCATAGGAATCAATGGGAATGGGGATTAACACCATTCCGCCTCCGTGATTCCTGAAAAACCAGGGTTGTAATGCCCCGGTAATTCCGGGAATCACGGAGGCGGAATGGTAAGACGAGTCCGGCGGTAACCAGGTGGTTTTACCGCCGCGGTTACCGCCGGACTCATAATGAGGCCCATAGTCTTTCATTTACCTTGTAGATTATGATGAAGCTTGAAACGATTACATTTATGAATGCAACTCACTGAACTGTATCTTGCTCCATATTTTTTGATTAATATGAAAATCCGAATGGCCCTTCTCTAAAAGCCCTATGTATAATAGGCACCACTTTGTCCTTCTAGATCATGATAGGGCACCAAAGAAGAAGATGCCTCCAATTCACTAACACACCTAGCCGAAGTGAGTGCCAGTAGAAATGCTGCTTTCTAAGTGTAATTGTATAGTAGTCACAGGCTTTAAGGTTTTGTCAGCAATAGATGTGTGCTACACATTTATGTTCCATACTGGACTGGGAGCCTGAACCAGGGAGGAAAGATGAGACAAACCCTTACTATCTCTTTTTACTACTAGGGTACTGTGACAAATTGGATTTTGCTCTGCAGGAGTACAAGGACAAGTAGGGGTAAAAAATGGTCCACTTAGCGCTCTCACTTCTACAAAGCAAAACATAACGCAATGCTAAAGGTAAAACACGGCCAGTTAAGAGATATACCTTCTTAGCCTTTTGTGGTAACATGGGCCGAAGGAAGGTTATGCTCTTAAGAGGGGTGTGAAGTTGAATCAGTAGTGACCCAAACAACACAGTATCTATCATAGTCCAAAATAAAGGGAATGTCCAATCAAGAATCTATAAAAAAAAATATATATTTTAATCAAACACCCTAGGTACAATGAAAAGAAGATACTGTAAAAAAAAAAAACACCCCGAAGGAAGAACAGAGAAGATGCAACAGACTCGAGAAAGTAGCACTCTGAGCGTAGATCCAGAGGTGGTAGGTAATTCATTAGCCACAAAAAGGATATATTGGATGAAAACAGGAGCGATCGTGACGTAACCAGTCTCTAGGGTACAAGTGAACCAAGGGGGCAGTTCACAGTCAACAGTACCTGCATGCAGTTCTTGGTTGCCTGGCGCAGTCAGAGCCAGTATTGAATGCTGATACGAGCGCATCTAGCTCAGTACAGGCTCGGTGGATCCTGGGAGCCCAAGCAGCAAGCAGGCGTCAAGAAGGGCTGAATGCGTGTGCTTGGTGCGGGAGAAGGGCGGCTCTCAAATATGCAGGTCAGGGCAGTCCCAGGAATGATTTGCAGTTGACAACGCAGAGTCTGGCTTTCACCACCAGAAGGGGTCCATGAGTGATGCTCAGCTGTTTGCGGATAAAACTACATGTAGCAGAATACAAAGTTCTGTAAAGCCAGGGCTGGCTACTGTCAACCACCCATCACAGGATGCTTGCGTTAGTTTGTGAATGAGCCGCGTTTGCCCAGAGTGATTACTGTGACACATGCAATACTTTTGTTATCAGAGGGAAGCTGAAATGGGAGGGAGGTTTTTCACACTCCACAAGACTCTTGGGACATGTCAGACACTGGCCTGGCAGAGTCTGGCTTTAGCCACTGCGATGGATCCATGAGTGATGCTCAGCGGTACGAATTGGCCGGCAACAGTTGTCGAAGTGGTGATCTTGGGTCTGTCAATGTGCGATCAATAAGGCAGCAGTTCACAGGCTAGCTGGGTCAAGCTTTGGTTGTAATCCCTGGTTAGAATTGGTGTGCGACTCTCTAGTGATTCTGTTCGGGTCCCGGCATTGAGCAGTCACTTCAGGCCTTGCAGGTGGCAAGCATTAGCTAGGACACAATGCAGTGTCCAGCTGGTTAAAACTGCAAGCAAGTTCAAAGTGCTGGAGCAGTGCAACCAACGGCACCAGCAACTTCCCTCTTGTTCCAGGTGTGGTGAACATGAAGCAAATGGTTCGGTGTGGGAGAACAGAGAGCATCGGCTGGTCTGTTCCCCCAGTTGATGTAAGGCCCACTGAGGGGGGCTCGAGGATCACATGGTTCAGTTCAGGGCCTGCTCTCCCAACTCAGGAAATTCTGGTTCCCCCTGGGAGTGGGTAGGAATCAGATCTGGCTTCTATATTGATGATTCCTTCTTCACCTGAGGCTGAGGGCTTTGGAAAGTGCCACTTTTCCAAAATAGGTCCAATCTGCAGCCTTAAAGGATCCAAGAGGGTCTGAGCAAATCTGAATAAGGGGTGGGAAACCCCTTCTTTTTAAAGCAAAGGTCCTCAGGTGATTGGACTAAAACTAGCCTGGTTTATTGGTCCAATCCCTGCTCTTGAACTGAGTGGACCTTGCCTTTCTGATGTCACACCCAAAATGCTTTCTCCCGAGGAAGTGGAAGCGACAGGTAAGAGAGAGAGGGACAGTGAGAATCAAGATGCCCTCCTGCCTATCATAATCCTACCCCCTACCCTTTTTGCTGAGGACAAAGTCCTTTAGACATGCAGCACCCTGCTGTGAGGCTACTCCTTTTGAATGGGTGTGCTCCTTTGATGCCCGGACCCAGGACAGCTGCCTGCTGTGCGGCTGTCTCGGGCGGAGGGTGTTGCCTGCCCTTACAAAAAGGTCATAGAGGAGCCCCGGCCCTCCAGATTCCTGCCCTGCCATCTGGTGGTCTACATCGGGCTGACCAGAATACATATCACCTTCCACAGCAGAGCTGACTCACAAGAGCTGACACATGTGCAATATCAATTCGAACACGGTGGCCGTGATCATAAGTAGTACCTTGCGCTATGCCTAAACTCAGGCATAGCTTTATTTTAGAGATTATCCTGCCACCATTATGGGGTACTTATGATCATCGTCCATTGGGTACAGGGGTGCATATCTTGAATGCCGCCCCTGTGCGGCAGAGACTTTTTTGTCACTGCTGCTGTCACTTGGGCATCTATGACCTCTAGACCTGCTCGGTGTCCCTGGTAGAGCAGGCACTGCAAATCAGGATACTGATGCAGCAGGCCACAGATACATACTATGCTTTAGGCATGGAGCTTGCAAAAGGGGAATCTGATCAACAGATTACCCTTTTGGAAATGGAAAATTTTATTATTCAATAAATCAGATGGCAGTTCCTCACAGCTACAAAGGAGAAAAGACTCAACAGAGGTGAGGTAGGATGCTAGATAAGATCAGCAGGGATCACGTTCGAACTCTGGTCTGGCTAAGCCTGGTGCAAATGAGAGAACGTTGTTTAATGAACCTGTCTGTAAAAGCATAAATTGTAACAGGATATGCGGTATGACCCTGTCAGAGCAGCACAACCTGTGGTAAGCATTCTACCAGGGCATTGCCAAACCTACATCAGGGGTGCACAGGGGGAGTTAAGAGGGACCCTAGTCTCTGGCTCTCTAGCATGTTTGACGTTGTGTTTGTGAATGGTACCGCTGTGCGTTTCCCAGCGCCTAGCACAATCTGTCCTGGCCATGTCTCTTTCTCTATTGTTTCAGATTGTCCCAAAGAGCCATGGGCTTCAGATTCACCCAGTAATATGATGCTAGACCCAGAAACTACAACTACTAGCGTGTAACAAACTCCTTATGCCACCATACTGGCCAGTGAACCGCAGGGGACAGTTCCTTCCAGAGACCAACAGCAAGGAACAATGACTTTGGGGCCGAACAGATGTTACACTGATTATGTTGGTGTAAGCAGCAGGAGAGAAGAAACATTGAATGAGAAAGGACTATCAATACCACAATGCACCTGTTTCCAACTGTCGAAACCTGGTCCGAATCAGAAAGAGTGAAATGGTTGCCCTGATGTTTGTGGATTTTCCCAACCCGGAGTGTAATGGGAGACACAAAACGTGCTTGAGGGTCCCTAAAACTGCTACAAAGGGACAACATGGAGGCATACAGAGGAAGCTTCTTGTTCGCCGCCGTCGCGAAGAGGTCCACCTGCGGTGTGCCCCAGCGCGAGAAAATCCCTGAGAGGACCTCCACCTTCAACTCCCACTCATAGCTGACCACTGTCCGCCAGCTGAGGGCATCTGCTGTGACATTCAGCTGGCCCGGGATGTGCACTGCAAGCAGCCAGACACCATGAAGCACGGCCCACTCCCAAATCTGGATGGACAGGTCCACGAGGGGGGGAGACTTCGTTCCCCCCTGCTTGTTGATGTAATACATTGATACCACATTGTCCGTTCTTATGCGGACCACTTTGTTGACAATGACCGGTCTGAACGCCTTGAGCGCCAAGAAAATCGCCAGAAGCTCCAAATGGTTTATGTGCAGGAGCTTGTCCTGAGGCGACCAGAGGTCTGAGACCTGAAGGTGATCTAACGTCGCACCCCACCCGAGGAGGGAGGAATCTGTTGTGATCGTCACCATAGGGAACGGGTCCTGAAACCCCGCGCTCCCAGACAGATTGCTGAGAGATGACCACCAGTCCAGGTCCACTCTCATGGAATCCGGAATCATTATCCGCGAGAGTCTGGGTCCACTGCCTGACGCCATGAATTCCGAAGGGCCATCTGGGTCCATCTCATTTTGAGACGAGCAAGAGGAAGAGCCAGCACACACGAGGCCATGAGGCCCAGAAGCCTCTGGAACCACCAGGCCGACATACTCTCCCACTGCGCAACATCTGACACATGGCCAACAGATCCGCCATTCTGTCCCCCGTCAGGTATACTCTGCAGTCGATCGTGTTCCAACGAAAACCCAGAAAAATCAGGTCCTGAGAGACCGTCATGAAGGATTTCCGCCAGTTCACCGACAGCCCAAGATGGAACAGGAGCTGAAGGAGAGACTGGAGGTTGCCCGCTGCCGCCAGCAGACAAGGGCTGCGTAAAAGCCAAATCGTCCAAATAAGGATACACATGGATACCCTGAAGACGAAGATAGGCCGCAATAACCAACATCATCTTCGTGAAGACACGCAGCGCTGAGCTGAGGCCAAAAGGAAGCACCCGAAACTGGAAGTGCTCCTCTCCCAAAGAGAAACAGAGGTACCTCCTGTGTGGAGCCCAAATCAGGATATGCATGTACGCATCCTGAAGGTCCACCACGCTGAGCCAATCGCCGCCTGCAACGAGGAGCGAATCTGGCCGGGCGTGATCATCTTGAATTTCTCTTGGGGTAAGGAAAGATTGAATTGGGAAAGGTCTAGGATGGTGCGCAGGCCAGCCTGGTTGGGTTTGGACACCGTAAACAGCCAGGAGTAGAAGCCCTCCCCTCGCTCCCCAAGGGGAACAGGTTCCACAGCTCTGAGGAGCAGAAGTTTCTGAACCTCGGCCTTGAGGGAGGGTGAGCTCGACAGCTGAAAAGGAGGGTTGAGGGGTGCAGTAGGGGGTAAAGGTAAGCGGAAGCCCGCCCGAGCGACTGACAAGACCCATCTGTCTTCTGTAATGGTCTACCACGCCTCCCAATGAGACGCAATGCGTCCTCCCACCGGGGTCTCGTGCGAGCACGGAAAAACCTCATTTGGCAGGTTTATCGGTGGCGGTGCCACCTGGACCTGATGAGGAGGCTGAGGAGCGTACGCTGTTGTCTACGGCGGTTATTCCCCGCAGGAGTATCCACTCTGCACGATTTGCGGTCGAGGAAGCCCCTAAAACCAGAAGAAGGTCGACTCTGCGATAACGGTCTCTGAGGTTTGAAAGGAGCTTTAACCAGAACAGACAATGATTTAGCCGTCTGAGTGCTATCCTTGGTTTTGGTGAGCTCTACATCAGTAGAAGAATGAAAAAGCTCCTTACCATCGAATGGAAGGTCCAATACTTTGTCTTGCACTTCCTTCGAAAACTTAGTGGCATGCAACCACGCTTGCCTCGAGGTATCAACCCCGAGCATCATGCCCCGAGCCGAGGTGTCTACGTGATGAGCCGCAGCCTCCAGGAGATCCTGGGCCAAGACCCTAGCATCGGAAAGGCCACCTCTGAAATCTTCCAACTTCTCGACCGGAATGTGCTCCTCAAACTCCGACAGACCTTTCCACCTCCGCATGTTAGCTCCCGCCAAAATCAATTCGGCATTGGCCTGCCTGAGCTGCAAGGCCGAATTGGCAAAGATTTTCCTCCCTAGGGAGTCCAGGAGCTTGTCCTCCTTTCCCAAGACCTGAGTAGCCATCGCGGAAGAGGATGCTGCAGGTCTGGACTGCAACGTGGTCGCAGCCACCACTGTGGAGGAGGGAGGCGGACAAGACGACAAGGCCACTTCCTCCAAAGAGTGCAGCCTGTACCTCGCGTTAATCTTTTTATTGACAAAAAGTTCTGAGTGTGGCTTCTCCCAGACTCTTCGGACCTCGGCCAAAACATCCTTCTGCAGGAAAAGGCCGGTACGCTCCAAAGGAGACAGGGTGAACGCCCAAGAAAGCACGCCCTCCTGAGGAGCAGGTGCCTCGGGATCCGGAACATCTAAGAAATTCATCATGTCCAGTACCCGGTCATGAAAAGCTCTAACAGAGCGGGGAAGGTCCTCGTTGTCCTGCTCGCCTTGAGGGTCATCTGACAGGTCAGGATCCTGCTGAACGGTGTCAGGCACTGCCTTGTCCTCTGGGGACAACGGTGGCAAAGGCGGAAGAGCAGGGGCAGGCACCACGGGCAAAGGAGGCGTCGGCGGAACCACCAGAGGAACGGGTGGAGCCAGAGGCGCTGGTGGACAAATTTCCTTAAAAAGCCCTTTGAAATACTCCCTCATGGGGTCGGTGCGCATAAGCGCTTGAAATTTGCCGAAAAAAGCGTCCTCAGGAGATTGCTTCGGAACCTGAGGAGGCCTCTCATGAGGTGGACAAATCCAGGGACGTAACGGAGAAGGGTGCCATGCCGGGCCCTCCGCCGACGTATCCACATAAATCAAAGGGGCCGCCCATGCAGGCAACGAAACATTGTGCGGAAGAGGCATCCGGGCGTTCCAATCATAAACGAGCCGGTAAGGATACGCACAAGTGACCTTAGGTTCACCCAAAGGACCGAACCCTACACCAGAGGCCGATGGCGTAGTTGTAGGGGTAGTACCTAAAATGGCCGCCGTGGTCGTGGCGGGAACGGCCGCCATTTTGTCTTCATCTGAGGGGAACTGCGGCACGTGAGGAGGTGAGGTGGGGTCCCCGTCGATGGATCAGGGGTCTTAATTTTAGCCTTAACATAAGGAACCTCGGCAGAGCCGGTACTATGAGGCCTGGAATGTTTCTGTGACATACCAACTGCCAACAGAGCCTTCGAAGGAAGGACCTCGGCACCGCCGGTAAAAGAAGAACCTTGCTTCTTTGCCCCCTCAACAGATCTGGTGTCACCACAAGAGCAGGAACGGTGAGAAACCGCTTTCACCGACAGGGCCCTGCCTGGCCCCTCAGAACTGCTGGTAGCCTTAGCCTCTGTACGAGGGACCTCGGGCCTAGGCCCGGTAATAGCCTTATCGGCACGGGCCTCGAACATCCGTTCGGTAAACACAAGCCCAGCCAAGGCCTCGGGGCGCACCCTGGTCTTGTTTTTAAGGGAAGCCGAAAGAGAGTCCTCAGAGCAAGCTCCGGTACCCTGTGACTCAGCAGAACTGGGTCTACACACAGCCCCCACAGGAGGGGCCTCGGAAGTTACTCCGGTGTACACAGGCCCCTTACGGAGACCCTCGGAGAAAACTCCCGTAGAATTATTAGGCCCGGCAGGCACCTCAGGGCGAACCCCGGTGACAGAGCGATCAACGCCCCTCCCTGCACGAGAGGAACCCGGGAAGGTATCCCCCAGCCGGGGTGCTCTGAAAACTAAAGAACTTACCGGGCGTTTCTTCTTCTCGTCGATGAACGCCTGAAAATGAGATGGAGGAGTGCGTCGGAACACCTCCTCCCATCGTTCCAACTGACGTTGAAGAGCCCGGACCGAAAGGGAGTCACAGTAAAAACAGGAGTCCCAATGGTGTTCCAGACCCAAACACTCTAAACAAAGAGGATGGGGATCTGCCCTCGCGAAGCGACGATGACACGAAGAACAGTCTGGAAGGTCTAATTTAAAAGACATAGACAAACTAGAAGACGAACGCTAGCGAGAGCCAGAGAGGAAAACAGGGAAGAAAATCTTCCGAGGATGCAAGTGCGTCCGGCCCCGATCGAGCGGAGAAAAGGACTGAGGGGCGATGCGCGGGGCGGAGCCAAGGTGGGCGGGGTTACGGCCGCGTGCCGGGCCCCGCGCAGGAAAGAGAGGAAGGACAAATTTTGCGAAAAATTTGGATGCTTTTTACAAAGTGCTCCGGTCCCGTCCCACAGGACGGAGAGATGTCCCACAAGTATGGAGGAAAGGGGACGGGACGTAGGAGTAAAAGGTTTTGTCATAAGGACTCCTTGGATAAAACATTATCCTAAATGTAAAGTCTGTAGAAGTATAGCACTGATACTGTTGACGGAAAATAATGCATGTAGATTGTATAGCTGCCAATAGCCCCCATGTCATCTTGGTCCTCTTTCACATGTCTTCATTTTTTAATCATTTATATAAAATTACATGTACCAGAATGCAACGTGCTGTAGAGCCAGGTCTGTCTGCTGTCAATCACCCACCACATGATGCTTGCGCTAGTTTCTGAATTAGCTGCATTTGCCCACAGTGACTAACGTGACATTTGCAATACTTCTGTTATCAACGGGAAGCTGAAACAGGAGGGAAGATGTTCACACTGCACAAGACTCTTGGGGCATGCCAGACAGTGGGGTGGGAATAGGAGGTGCCATGATGGAATTTTGTATTGTATGCCAAGCCAAAAATCTTTCCACCGCCCCTGCACCAGATAGTCTTATATGCCCTACAGTTAAATACTCAGGAACCAAGCTGTACATTTCAAGGATTGAGGGATGGGATGAAGGACATTCCCTCGCTGCTTGCTCAGCAGAGCAGCCTGTGGTTGCATGCAATAGGGCAAAAGGCTGGCATCCTGATGAGGTCTGAGGAGATACCAGGACCCTATTACAAGTCCTTTTGGCCCTGGCTTTTAGTTAGGCTGAATGCTTCCCTTAGAGAATGAGAGCTTTTCCCCATCCATGTCTTCCATAGCCGATATCTGCAATTTTGATCTGTTGCAAACAGTTTCAAACACTATCTGTGGGTTGAGGTGGCCCTAATGACCTTGGTGAATTAACCTACTGAAAAAGTCTGCTGTTGTAAAGTGTCTTTTGCTCTTGAGTGGAATTCTACCTCGTAGAATTCCACTCTTTCTCTGATGTCATGTTTACTTCTGTTCAGAGGGGAGATTCCATTAAGAGCTGTTAGAAGCTGAGTGAAGAGGTGCTGTGTAGGCTGAGTACTGCTGGCTCAGGCTGGTTACCAATAAAGGATCTTCACTCACCTGCAGTGTATGCCTCCTTATTACATATGCCTCATTATTAGAGTCCACTGTCAAGCGAGAAGCTAAAATGCGAATCTTCTGCTGAATAGCCCACTCCCATCGAATGGGAAGGGAAGAAGCACTGTAAGAAAGCCCATGTTTGCTCACATAAAACATGGAGGTGGTGGTGTCTCTCAAAATGAATACTCAGTCTTGTGTTGTATTATGGGTAGGAACGTTCTGGAAGGCAGGACGACGGACATAGGTCGCTAAAATCGATGTGCTCCAAGCATCATAGCAAAGCACCTGCCTCTTTGCCTGGTGTGCTGATCGTTGGATCCCCTTGGACGACGTTGGACCGTTGTGACTCTGGCAACAGCATATGGTATTCACCTCTGCCCTGTTCTTCCAAGGCTTTTACAAAGGCTTCTTGATATTTATATTTTGTTTTTTCCCCATTTAGACCAAAAGAAGCCTGTTAACTCGGATAACTAATAAGCCCTGCCCCCTGTTTTGGCGTGAGGAGTTAAAATCGGGCATGCATGCTCTCTAGCGCGCGCACCTAGCGAAGTACCTGCTAAGTGCCTCTTTGCCTCTTCGCCGCGTTCGGCGTGTCAAGACGGTAACCTAGCGGGTACTATTAATAGCATGTTTCTTTTTTTCTCTATTGATATTTTCTAATCTTGCCTTTCTGTGAGTTACCTTCATTTAAAAAGCAGCATTCCATCCCGACTTCAAAAACTGGCATGCCTTTAGAACCAATGTTGCCCAAACAAACGACAAGGCAATGGTTGCAGTCTATGGGCCTCATTACGACCCAGGCGGTAAGTTACCGCCTGGGCCGTGACTTTACCACCATGGCGTAAACTACGTTTACGCCATGGTGGTTGGCGGACTTACCGCCCCATTCCGACCCAGGCGGGGCGGTAAGTCCCCAATCCCCATTTACCCTTCCCCATTCCCATTTTTGCCCCATAGGGCATAATGGGATTGGGGAAGGCGTTAATTACGCCACCGTAAATTACGGTGGCGTAATTAACTCCATGGTCCCTTAGCGCCATGGATTTTAACACCTGCTAAAAGCAGGTGTTAAAAGCACCATGGCGCTAGGGGACCTCGTAATCAGGCGGTAAGGGTCGGCGCTGTTAACGCTGCCGTAAACCCCTTACCGCCTGAGTTGTAATGAGGCCCTATAACCTCAAGGAAACGCTCACTAAACCAGACTTGCTCGACCCCTATTGGCCGAGTGGAACGTAAATCTCAGAAACTGGCATTCAAGGATGAGGTGCTTGCAGACATTCGCAAGTTTTGTAAAGACTTCCGGCCAGCGAACAATTTATTGACAAAGAACGTGTCTGACATAACACGCAAAGCAGCGGTTGCATTACGGCCAGTGGTGGACAAAGGTGTACATTTGCTGCCCGCTGTGAGTGAAATTCCAACTTCTGCTGAGACTACGGAACTATGTGAATCGGCATCAGGCCTTTTCTCAGCTGTGCAGCTGATTGACCCTTCTCTTTCTGACGGCTTGCTACTGAATAATGTGCCTGCCACGGCAGATATGGCCGCTAAAAACAACATGTTGCCTTTAATGCCTGCTGATGCAGTAGTTATTGATCTGGAATCTACTAACTCTTGCTTTTCAGAAAACGTACTGTCTGGCAATTTGTCGAGGTCACCAGCCTTGTTTGATGACATTAGTCATCATGACATGAGCTCTGTTGCCTCCTATATTGCCCCTACTCCGCGAAAAGCAATAGGTGCCCCAGCAGCGCCCAGCACTGTGTTACATCTGGACCCTATATCTAAATTGTTAGAAGTTACTTTTACCACAATGAATCTGGCCCTTCAAAAAATGACTAAGTTATTTGAAACGCTAGATGGTAAAATGAATAATCAGTGCACTCAAATGGACAAAAATGTTACTATGGTAGGCTGATACAATTAAGCTACTTAAATACAAAGCAGAAGTAGGAGTCAATCAATTTAAACACCATCCTACTTGTATTTCGACGTCTACTCAAACACTGGCTAGTGAAGCTGCAGACAAATTAGTGTGTGCAGTTCCTGTGATTGTCGAAATTGTACACGATTCTACTGATACTCCTAGTACTTCAAACACAGTAATCACGCTCATTGAAGACTCTAACCCAGTGCTACCCATGTCGAGAAAAAATGTTAAGAATGCATACACAATTTTTTCGGATGCAAAAACCCCCCAAAAAGGAGCACATGCCCAAACAAAATTGACAAAAAATCAAAATCTTACAGGTAATTCCAACAATCCGAAAACCAAACAATTTTTTAACGCACTAACCTTGCCGAAAAAAAGCTCCATTATAGCATTTAAGGCTATAACGAAAAAATATCAGCACAAGAGCTAGCGAAGGCCCTAAGTGAAGCTGATGTCAACGCAGAGAAAATAATTCCATATGCGCCTCTAGATGAGCTCGTTAGGGCAGTCACTGTATGAGAAAACAATGATAAGTGTGTTGACAACCCATTGGCTGCCATACCCAGGGCTCTCACACAATCAGAAGCAATAATTGACCATAGAATTTTTTTTTTTGTAAGGCAGTGGATGCCTACATGGCTGGTAGAATGCCTGTAGTGGTACATAGTAGTGCTGCTAGTACTGGAGGTATGTTAATAGCTTCACCCAAGCCATTCTAGTGTCATTAAATCGCAACTGTATGACATACACTGTAACTCAAATCAGCATCAGAGTTGCTGCAATATGCAAGATGTAGCAGCAAATGATGTAATAAGTGCAGCACCCAATGTAATTAAAAAACGGATTAATAATGCTGCAACTGAGAATTGTTCTGGTACTATAGGCCCGACCGCGCCTTCCAAAAACAATCCATCGCTAGTGAACATGTCGCCAGAAATCATACAGATGATCCCAACAGCTCTAACAAACATGATTAGTACTAAAACTGTTAGCAATGATATGTCTACTATGAAACAGCATAATTCAGGGAAAGATGACAAGTACAATAAACTTCCAGCAAAACGTCCGGCCCTCTACTGTCTAACATTGGCATGTCGACCATACCCAATAACACAGTACGATCTAAATCGTCGATCAGTGTTAGCTATCTTCTCAGATGTTCCACAACTTGAAGATATTATGTCGACAGATATTGCTCTTGTTGAATTCATAAAATACATGAATCTCTCCTCTGTGAGAATTTGGATGAACTCTCGAGTAATCCAAAACACAATTTGGCTAGCAAAACACTGCCTATTTAATATGGGCTTTATAATTTCATCCCAGGAGCTTCAACCAATCCAGCGTAGCAGCAAATGAAGCACCTATGATGCATAAAAACAAACAATCTATGATCCGAAATGAATGTAATTGTAGAGGTGATAGTGCTCACAAATAACTAAATCCTCCCATAAAAATTAATAAAACCTCTTTGGTAAGTTGGAACACAAGAGGCTTCAAGCATTTGCTTAATGACAACAACAGCAATTTATGATATAGTCATGTTACAGGAAACGTGGTTTACAACTCCTCCCTTATGGGATAGCTATGATATTTTTTTGAACCCAGCGAACAAAGCCACAAGTGGGCAGCCCACATCAGGTTTACTTACTGCTATTAAAATACATCCTGACACAAAATCAGAGGTTTGGGCGACGCCACATGCCTTTATGCAGATGCTAAAAGTTACCATTCAGACAAGTGTATTTGCCCTGATTAATCTGGATTGGAATCCGGTAGGTATATCAGACACTCGCTTCCTTAAAGATCTAAACCAATTAATGACTCTGATTACACAAGATTCTTCAGTTTCTCACGTAGTAATTGTGGGGGTACTCAACTTGAACTACTTCTCAAAGGGATCAGTAAAGTCTAAAAACAGATTATTACAATGGAAACAGTTTATAAAAACACAATTTGTTTGTGCTTAATGGAGCGTTTAAGTCTGATAGCCCGCCCCGTCCAACATGGCGACGTGGACTATGTAATGCGACAATTGATTATATCTTTGTAAGTGATACTCTGTTTCACTCAATTTTGGAATTTTGTGTGTTGGAGTTATATGCAAGCGATCACGATTTGTTATTAACTAAATGACCTAAAACAACCTCAGGTTGAGGGAGCAAAGGTGTCATCTTCAGTCTGGTTTTACTATAAATTCTGGTGGAAATAGACTTTGAAGGACGGAGGAGTCATTATTGCAATTCAATAAGCTCTTGGCTGCTGACTTAAATAAATCAAAAGCTGGTTGCCCTAACTATAAAACTGTGTATAGTGATATGATGCAAGCATTTCAGAATAACTCCACCAGACGATTAGGTCAAAAACGGACATTACATATATTTGATTCTGATTTGAAAATGAGAAAAACCTTATTCAGATTCCAAAAAACGGTAGGCATTGAAATATCCTATGATGGTTAGAAGTGCATTGCTAACTCAAATTAAAACTCAGTATACAAATTGGCTACGAGCCCGAAGAGCAGCACTCTACCAAAAAGATTGTGCAAATATGCTGACTACACTGCAAACCAAAAATATAGCCAAAACATGGGCATTCCTCACCGAGCATTACTGCTCAGGGAAAGCGTTCACGCAGCGAAGAGCCCGGCGGCCACACAGCGCAGCACTCGGGTGTGCGCGCACCGGAGCACACGGAAGGACTCCCCACTGGTGATAAGCCAGCACAAGGAGTGAGGAACGGACGGTGGGACCCCTCGGACCGCGCAGGAGCGGCCTTTGCACCCCAGAGTGGGATTAGGCAGGCGGATCGTCCGGATTGTCATTTGTGCGCCCGGGGATGCGGAGACAGTAGCCCGCTGAGGGGCGCCAGACTGAGGCACAGCGAACCTGGCGCACGAATAGTGACACGAGTAATGAAGCGGCTGGCCAGGCGAACTACAGCAGCAGGATTCCAGGATATCGGGGAGGAGAGCTTATAAAATCACAACCTGCTGGTGCTCCCCTCTCCTGAAATAGTCTGTTGGACCTCTAATAAAGTGCCCCTGACACTCTCCCACCCCCCTATGGAGGTGTGCGTAACATGGCCAGCGGATGGGCACAAAATGGTGGCAGGCTCTGAATGATGAGGTGTGCTGTGGGTTTATAGACACAGCCTGATACTCTGAGATAAGTACCTCAAATAGCCGCTGCCACCCTGCGTGCACGAAGCGGTGAGTGCGGATATAATTAGTGGGACACATGTGGGTCACAAAGAGAGTTGGAGGACCTAATTGGGCCCGCTGCCAGCCCGAGCGCAAGATGCCTGGTTCAGGTGGCCCACAGTAAGCACGGGTGCTTGCTTGGAGTGCAGACCTACAGTTCTACATGGGCAGACACAACCCACTCCTGTGGCTTATGAGTTGTTCCAAGACACCCCTGGTGTGGCCTATCTGGGCCCAGACGCTAACAGCAGTCGAGTTCTGCAAGTCTGTGGCACGGCGCCATGTCTAGCAAACCTCTGAGAATGAAAATCAAGCAACCCACGTTAGAAGAATATGCCAGGGGGAGCCAAAAGTACTGACAAAACCCCTGCTGGAAGTGCAGTCACCATGGGCACTAACCAGGAGATCCTTGCAGCTATTGCGGACCTGAAAGTGGCCTGGGAGACCAAACTGGGACTGGCTATGACTGAATTGAAAGCTGCATTCATTGGAACTTAAAGTTGGGGCAGTGCAAGAGGAAGTGAACCTCCTCCGGCAAGATGTTAGGTCGCTGGCGGAACACATGGAGAATTTGGAAAAAGAGGTTGGCCCGAACACAGCGGACTGTGCATCACAAAAAGCAGAACTTCACGCCCTAGTACAACGTGTGGGCAACCTTGAATGCAGAGCGGAGGAGCCAGAGGGCGTGCCTGAAAGAACAATATCCGCATTGTTGGTCTGCCGGAGGGGGCCGAGGGATCTAACCCTACAGAATTCATCAAATCTATGCTACTACAGGAGTTAGTTAACTGGAGGAGTGTTGTCCCAGGGGTTTGCGGTGGAAAGAGCGCACAGGGCCCTGACGCGGAAGCCGCCCCCAAGAACCCTCCCTAGGCCAGTGATTGCCAAGATCCTGAACTATCAAGATCAGGAAAGAATCCTTGAACACTTCCGGAAGGATGGAACAATACAAAGGGGAACAGCAAATATAACTGCATACTCAGATTATACCCTGTTGGTACAACGTAGCTGCATGAACTTTGGGACGGTGAAGAGGAGATTGCGTGAAGCAGGCCACAAGTATATGTTGCTCTACCCGTCGAAGCTAAAGGTGTTCCACAAAAACAGAACCTTGTTTTTCGAATCCCCGGAAGAAGCTATGGGATGGCTCGACACGCAGAGCTGCCTCCAGGAATCGGGCATCCAGACGGGAGAAGATGATAGAAGAGATAATTAATCTGTGTATGCTGCACCTATGGGTGTCGCAGCCTAAGACTATGGGACTTGATTATTGTAATAGATGTAGCTTATGGGCAGGCATGATAAAGTTATTATTGGAGATGACCCGTGAGCACAGAGACTTTTCACATAGCAAGGGAACATCACAGAGCTAGTCCTCATACCCCTATTTATAGTAGCTTAGTTAGGTCACCGGTAGTCCGGTGACACCCTGCCGGGCCTCTGTCCTCGGCATACCGAGGCAGAGCCAAACGCGGGATCGCCTGAGATCCAGGGATGGAGCTGGGCATTTGTTGGGGCTGGGTAGGCAGGGGGGAGAGATGGGGTGGGGTGTGGAGGTTTGTTGTTGGGAAAAGGGAGGAGGGGTACTTTGTTGGGTGTGAGGGGGTTTCGAGCCAAAATGCGAATCTTATCAGGCAGGTTGGAGGGTGGAGAGGGAGGGCAGGCTATGGTATCTAGGGCGTCAGGATGCCTTAGAGTGGTTACCTGGAACGTCAGGGTCCTCAACAGTTACTTGAAGCGTAACAAGGTGATGGTGTACCTGCAAAGAATGAGGACTGAAATAGCATTATTGCAGGAGACCCACCTCATCAGGGAGAAGTTGGAGGTGGTCAAGAGGAAGTGGAGGGGGTGCACAGAGGGAGCCACATATTCAGCCTATGCAAGAGGTGTCATCACTTGGGTAACACCGCACGTGCAATTTCAATTGCTTCAGGCTACGGGAGACCCAGAAGGCAGATTGAAAGTTATGAGGGAGATGCTGGAAAACTGGGAGATGAGTATCGTTAACTTATACGCCCCCAACCAAGACACGGCGGTCTACTTTCGGACTCTGTATGGCATAATTAGCCCCCTATTAGGTGGCGGGATCCTGTGGGACGGGGACTTTAATTGTGTATTGAATCCTAAGGTAGACAAATCAGATTGTAAGCTTGACAAACCCACCCCGGCTGCAAAGGTGTTACTGGCCCTCCTGAGAGATGTCAACCTAATAGATGTCACAAGGCTGGACTACGTGTTCGCTGCTGCAGAGCTGGCGGATGAGATGAGAAGCGCGGAATATAAGGCCAGCATGCTCTCAGACCATTCCCCCCTTGTCTTGGAGTGGCGACACCAACCCCCTAGAGCACGGATTCTGACGTGGAAGCTCAGAGCTGAGGCTCTGCAGGATTCGGGATTCCGGGAGAATTTGAGGGAGGCGATCACGGAGTACTTCGAGATCAATACTGGCAGTGTTCAATCTATGGGAACGGTGTGGGAAGCATTTAAAGAGGTACTGCGGGGGTGGCTATATCGAAATCTAGCAGGGTCCAGGGGGGCATAGAGCTAGAGCTACGGGGAACAGAGGAAGAGTTGGAGGACATTATGCGTAGGGGAGACACCTCTAGGAAAGACGGGGTCAGGATAAAACAGCTACAACAGGCTAGTAGTGAACACTGGGACAGGTTATGCAAAATAAGCTATAAGAAATATGTGGAAAGACAGCATGCAGGAGGAGACAAGCCGGGCAGGCTGCTGGCCTGCCTATATAAGAACGAGGCACCACAGCCGGCGATCAGGGAAATCATAGGGGAGGGAGGTCAGACCCTGAACACCCAGGAGGGAGTAAACAAAGAGTTCCTAGGATACTATAAACGTCTCTACGAGGACCCAGGTGGATCGAGGGACCAAGAAATCCAGGAAACACTGAAGGATATAGGCCTGCCCACCCTAGACGATTTAGAACGGGCAGACCTTGATGCCCCAATTACATAAGAACTGTCAGAGCCCAGCAGGGACCTAGTGTGGCAGCCACCTGCATAGGGACTTATTTATCCAGCAGATGCCATCTCTGTCCCTCTTGTAGAAACATCAAATGGGGAAGAATGGCATCTGCTGGACGAACGCGGCATCAGGAGCAAGTAAAGGCTCCAAGACTACAATCCCCAGCAGCCACGGGAGCAGCACATCCAGGAACAGGCACGCGGGGCCTGCAAATCATGCGAAACTGAATCGCGCATGCGCAGATATCGAAACTCGGCATCAGGAGCAAGTAAAGGCTCCAAGACTACAATCCCCAGCAGCCACGGGAGCAGCACATCCAGGAACAGGCACGCGGGGCCTGCAAATCATGCGAAACTGAATCGCGCATGCGCAGATATCGAAACTCTGTTCGCGCTCGACTTCCTCACGGGCGGACGCATTCTCCAGAGCTCTGAGAAGGCAAAACTCCTACGCGGGGCCATCCCTCGCTCAGATCTGTTCACTGCGGCCCCGCGGCACAAAAGCTAAGTACTCTTGACTTTGCTACTCGGAACGTAGACTAGCTCACGCAGCTCCTGAACTACTAACTGCATGACGGCACGGGGGGGTGAGGCCCGGGGGGCACCCGTTTACTAAAGGAAACCTTAAGGCGCATTCTGAGCACCAGGCGTATGTTACTAATCGCTTGGAAAAATTGTGTGTGAACTGATCATTGTTGAAGACGCGCAAATCTAAACACGCGTACTAATATCTTTTCATTTGGCAGACGCAGTTCACGGTTTCCAAGGCACCGCAGAGGGCCACAGACAAAACCAGACTTCAAAAAAGCACTGATTGGATTGGATCTCCGTGACTGGCCTGTCGGATCCTTTCCAGGCGGGATTCGTGAAAAACGTCGGAACTATGGTTAACATCTTGGCGGTGAGCACACTTAAAGCTAAAGTGTTCGAGGGCAGCCCGAAGATCTACATGGCATTTATCGACCTGGTGCAGGCTTTCGATCGGGTAGACAGGCAACGTCTTTGGGCAAAACTACAACTTCACGCCTGTCCCCCAAGGATACTGGAGCCCATAAAGGCCTTGTACACGGAAACCACAATATGTGTCCGGTTGAAAAACCAAGGCCTTTTATCTTCCTGGATGAAGACGGAAAGAGGGGTAAAGCAGGGGTGCCCCTTAGCCCCCGCCCTGTACAACGCATACACGGCCGATTTCAAAGAGTATGAAGCCAGAGTCCGGATGTTCCCTCCAACACTGGGATCAAGCAAAATCTCACGCCTATTATACGCGGACGACATAATACTCCTTGACGTAACCCCGATCGGCCTCCAGAGGCAGATAAATAACCTCGACTCCTATTTGAAGGAAAACAACCTTTTGATGAATTTGGAAAAGACTAAGATCATGACTTTGGGCGGAAATGAAAGGAAGTTGGAGAAATTCACATGGGCGGTAAACAACACCAAAATCGAACTGGTGAATAGCTTCAAATACCTGGGCGTTATTATCAACAAGAACAGTAAGGAAACAGTGATGCAGGAGAGCATCATGTCCAAAGCGAGACTGCTCATTTCACAATCTCGGGCAATATTGAAAAAATATGGAAAATTCACTATGGCGCCAGTGGTGACTTTCTACAAGTCTAAAGTGATCCCAACGCTCACTTATGGGGCAGAAGCTTTACCGAACTTTCCAACATCCTTTTGGTCAAAACTGGAAGGATTTTATTGGAGAAAGGTTCTTAACCTTCCTGACTCGCTACCAATGGTGTTAATAAGAAGGGAACTCACTCTACAATCTTTTACCTCCATTGTGACCCGTAACGAAGCTATGCTATTTCGAAAGTCTTTACTTCCAAGCTCCCCACTGATTATGCAAGAACTCCAGCAAGAAATTCAGTCGGGATCATGCAAAATGCTAATAAAATGGGCGGCAAAGATCGATTCAATCCTAGAGGGCACTGGAAGCTCTAAAGATGAATTAATTCAAAACCCTTCTAAGGTCAAATCGCGTCTACTACATCAAGATTGGATTGATACTTTGGAAAAAGCAGCCGCATCAAAATTGTTCACAGATCTGCCTCCACAGTTGACTAAAGTGAACGAACTTAAGCCTTACTTGTTAAAAGGGCCGGAATCCCATTCTCAGGGTGAACTTCTCAAGAATCCGCCTGAACATTCTTCACAAAAGGGAAGTCCTATTCCGAAGAAAATTGGTATCGGATGAAGCCTGCAGATTCTGCAGAAAGTTAGAGATGGCAGAAACCATAAGGCACCCCCTCTAAACTGCTTAGGAGTCACGGGCCCCCGCCTGAGACATCTGGGGCACTTGTTCAAAAATCTACATGTCTATGATGAAGAGGAATGGTGGTGTCGGCTTCTAAGTGGGGAGAAGACTACTTGGGTGATTGCGGTGGTGGGCTTCTTCCGAGAGATTGAACTGCTTACCTGACGGTAGTTATGAGTGAGTAGGATCGCCAGCTGGGCGTCCTCACCTTAACTTTTCCTGGGGGGACGCTGACTCTGATTTTGAATTTGAACTAGAATCGAAAAAGAATTGACCTGACTGAGCCTTTCGGGGAATTTTGAGATGTTTGGGGTTCTGGACAAAGAATGATTTTGCGGGGAATCCGGACCAGTTAATGTGGGGATTTCTCTCTTTTTTTTTCTCCCCTCTTCAACTTTGTAAAAATTGTTTTATACAATTAAACCAAATAAAAAAAAAATAAATAAAAAAAAAAAAAAGCACTGGAGCTAAGTTTATATAGTTTTATTTGGAAATACAATCAGTATTGTGTAATTAACCCTCTGGTGCTGGGCCAGTACAAAACCAGACATTTGTGTACATGTGTACCTTGTTACTAGCACATGCTATGTAGTATGAGTGGGGCTTCCTAGTCAGCACGCATGCCCAATGTGTAACAAGTCTTAAATTGTGAGTTTTCCGCAGAAGTACCACAGTAGGAACCTATGCTGTCCTGTGTAGTTAACACTAAAGTAAGTGTCAACCAAAGGTAAAAACGCTGAAGCAAGCGTCTTGGGGTGCAGCTTCTGAATCAGTGTCAAGAAGCCGAGCATCCATTCTAACAGTGCAGCAAGACTGAGAGTGGCCTCTAAGAACGTGTCTGTGTGCAGGCGTGAAAGTGTTGTTCAAAAGGTGTTTAGTGAGATCAACCAAGCATCAATAAGAGATCAGGAGCATGTTTTTCCTCCAAGCCCTCTACCTATCCATAACTTCTACCTCAACCTCTACCCGGTGATCCTACTACCCCATACCCATCCAATCCGTGGACCCTAACCCTCTTTCCCCGTGGGGGTTGCGGTGCCCTGTGTGTATTAGAACCCAGGCGCCAAAACTGCTAAGGGGAGGAAGGAGTTCGTGCTACTTCTGTGCTGGATCAAGACCCTACGACAGACGCGCAAACCCAAGTATTGTAAGCGCCCAGGTAGCACAAACTCAGCGGCCATTATGGAAGAAATAGCCCAAGCTTTGCATGAACTTAAGGCTGAATTAGCCGCCACTCGCAAAGACTACATTCACCTCTCCACTCAGGTACAGGGTTTGGCTGCCCAGGGGGTACCTCTGCCCGAAGGGGCTCCTACTCCCAAGAAGGTACACGTCACCACTGAAATTCCAGTACCATTAGCTGCCCCTGAGCGTTATGGGGGGGACCCACAGAGATATACAACCTTCATTACACAATGCCAGTTACACTATTTAACCACAGCCACAGTTTTCCGTTCTGATCAGTCCAGGACGGCCTTTGTTATTTCATATCTCACAGGGGATGCAGCAGCCTGGGCGCCCCTTGGTCCAAAAAGACGATGCAATTCTGTATGACTGGAGGGGTTTTCAGGAGGAATTTAGCAAGATCTTTAATCGCAAGGCAGCCTCCCTAGTCAGAGACAAGGAGTTGTTGATGCTACGGCAAAGCAACAAGGAACTAATTACCTATGTAACGTTCGTTCAATCGGCTGGTGGTGGAGGCTGAATGGCCACATGAAAAAAGATTAGCTCTCTTTTACCAAGGTTTAAGGGATGACTTAAAATACCTTATTGCACAGGTCGATCCCCAACCAGATACCTGTACTGGAATGATTGACTTAGCACTGCGTCTGGACCACCGGCAAGGAGAGAGACGTCAGGAAAAAAAGAGATGGGAGGGCAAGCAAGGTATTCCCCCACCCCGGTTAGACTATCAGAAGCTCCCAACGATGGGAAAAAACGATAAAGTACCAGACCCTGAACCCATGCAAATAGGTTCAATTAATGGCCCCATTACGAAAGAAGAAAGGTGAAAAGCGGAGACGGGAGAAACTCTGCATGTACTGCGGTAAACCAGGTCATTTTGTTAAGGAGTGTGGAACTAAACCTAAAGGGAGTGCACCGCAGGGAAATGCCAAAGCTCGTCAGTGAATGGGGTGGATCTGCTGAGCCTAAGCCTTGTTAACGCCCCTTCTCACGTCTTAGCTAATGTGACCCATACTCACAGCCCTCATGTCACTGCGTCAGGAATCCTGAAGACTCGTTTGAAGAACCAGGTGATCACTCTAATGGTGGACTTGGGAGCCACAGGCAATTTTTTTTGATGCAACATATGCACAAACCTTAGATATACCTCTGCGTCAAAAAGAAAATCACGAACCAGTTTGTGCTGTAGACGGATCTCCATTGAAGTCTGGACCCGTGACCCAGCATACCGAAGAGGTAGTATTGGACATACAAGGCCATAGTGAAATTCTCACTTTTGATGTTATTGCTGCTCCCCAGTTCGGTTTTATACTAGGTTTGCCATGGTTGGCCCTACATAACCCTGCCACAGATTGGACACGCGGTACGGTTGCATTAATTTCGGAGCACTGGACTCAGCGTTGTGTTGGAGACGGGGGGAGACCCGTGCGAGTGTTGGGTGCAACACAACAATCAGGCAAAGAAGAGTTGGCAGGACTTCCCTCGGCATATACTGAATTCTGGGATGTCTTTAGTAAGGCGTTCGCAGAGACACTATCCCCACATCGCTCCGTTGATTGTAGAATCGATTTAGAACCCGGAGCTACACTACCATGTAGTCAGATCTATGCTCTAACTGAAGCGGAGAACAAACATCTAGAAGAGTACATCAATACCAACTTGCAAAGTGGTTTCATATGGCACTCCACCTCACCCGTTTCGTCACCACTATTTTTTGTGCCAAAGAAAACCGGAGATCTTAGGACTTGTATTGACTACTGTGCGGTCAATAGGATAACGATAAAGAATCATTACCCCTTGCCCCTCATCCCAGTCCTATTAGACCAAGTGCGGGGAGCAGCTATTTACACCAAACTGGATCTCAGGGGAGCGTACCATCTGGTGCGGGTGCGTGAGGGGGACAAGTGGAAGACCGCGTTTAGAATGAAATTTGGACTGTATGAGTATCAGGTCATGCCATTCGGCCTCTGCAACGCACCCGCCGCCTTCCAGCATTTCCTGGAGGAAGTCCTTCGCGGTCTCCTCGACCGTTTGGTAGTGGTGTACATAGACGACATCCTGATTTATTCAGCCACCGAAGAAGAACATGTGCAACACGTCAAAGCGGTTTTACAACGCCTAAGGGAACACAATGTATATGCTAAGCTCGAGAAATTTAGTTTTCACTGCACTACAGTAGAGTTCCTAGGATTCATCCTGTCCCCAAACGGGGTGAAGGTGGACAACCGAAAGGTACAAGCCATTCTGGATTGGACAGCCCCTAAAAGCGTCATGGAAGTTCAAGCAGTTTTAGGGTTCGCAAATTTTTATCAACGCTTTATTCAGGATTTTGCTAAAAAAGTGTTAAACATCACCAAACTGTTGAAAAAAGGAACGCCATTTGTTTGGGGACCAGAGGCTGACCATAGTTTTAATCAACTGAAGGAGGCGTTCACGTCTGCACCTATTTTGCTACATCCCGATCCCACGCAACCTTTCATCGTGGAAACGGACGCTTCCAGTTACGCTCTGGGGGCTATCTTATCTCAACGGGATCCAAGGGGTCACTTACACCCAGTGGCCTACTACTCCAGGAAATTAAATCCCGCAGAACAAAACTACACTATAGCGGACCGGGAACTGCTGGCCATACGAGCCGCATTTGCAGAGTGGAGGCATTATCTACTTGGGGCACGACACACCATCACAGTGCTTACCGACCACCGTAACCTCCAGTTCCTCAAATCTGCACGTGCTCTAACCCCACGTCAGCTACGATGGGCCATGTATTTTGTGGACTATGATTTTGTAGTAACCTATCGCTCAGGACTAGAAAACAAAAAAGCAGATATGCTATCTAGGTACCCCGAGGTTCATGCAATGATGAGTCCAGAAGAACAGGCAAAACCCATCATATCATCTGAGAGAATTGTAGCGAGTGTTACAAATGAACTGTTCAAGCAAATTGGGGAAGCTATGTCGGCACAAGAACTGCTTCAGTGGGAGGATCCGAAAAAAGAACAATATTTGCGGGACGGAATACCATATCGTGGAACCTCCGTGTATTTACCCTCCGCTGCTTTGTGAGCACAAGCTCTGAAGTGGTGCCACGATTCCCCTTTAGCAGGACACCCGGGGGTTAATAAAACTCAAGAATTGTTACAACGGCATTACTGGTGGCCTGGTCTTCATAAAGACACACAGGCATACGTACAACAGTGCGAAGTTTGCACACGGAGTAAAACAGACCATCGGATACCAATGGGACTTTTGCAACCTTTGTCCAAACCTACACAACCTTGGCACACCATCTCCATGGACTTTATAGTAGAGTTGCCTCCCGACCAGGGTTACACAACCATACTTGTAGTAGTCAACTCTTTTTCCAAATTGGCCCACTTTATTCCTTGTAAAGGGCTTCCAACTGCAAGTGAACTAGTAGATCTATTTCTGCAACACATAGTTCTTTTGCATGGAATACCTCCACACATTGTGTCAGATAGAGGGACACAATTCACTTCACAATTCTGGAGGCTATTTTGTAAAAAGGTGGGGGTTTCCTTACAAATGTCTAGCAGCTACCATCCTTAGACCGATAGGCAGACAGAGCGCCTGAACCAGACTTTGGAACAGTATCTTAGGTGTTACACACATAGCACAGAGGGGGTTTGGGTAGAGGTTCTTTGGATGGCAGAAATAGCGTATAACAATTCACGCCATACCTCAACAGGGTTCTCACCCTTCCACACCACCTACTGATAAAATCCACATGTCCAACCCACCATCCCACAAACCACCTTGGATACTTTGCCATCTGTACAGGCACGGTTGGATTTACTAACACAGACATGGAAAAAAGTGCACCAACATCTGCTCACAGCAAAAGCCGCTAGTAAGAGATATGCTGATACGAAAAGGCGAGCATGTCCCACCTACAAGGTTGGAGATAAGGTATGGCTATCAACTCAACACTTGACGTTGCATGGGTCACAAAAGTTCAAGCCCCGTTTCATTGGTCCTTGTTACATTTCACATATCATAAACCCAGTGGCCATGAAGTTACAGTTACCTGCCCATATGAAGGTACACCCGGTGTTCCACGTTGCCCTTTTAAAGCCTGCAGCACCACACATCCGAACAGTAAGACCTCCCGCAGTCCTGGTAGAAGGGTACCCAGAATATGAGGTGCAAGCAATCCTCAATTCTCGTAGATGGGGTGGACAGTTATATTACTTCATTGATTGGGTTGGGAATGGTCCCGAAGAAAGATCCTGGGAACCAGCTTCTAATATACATGCTCCTCGTCTCTTACGGTTGTATCATCATAACTACCCGAATAAACCAGGCCCTTCTGCGGGGAGGGGATGTACTGTCAGAGCCCAGCAGGGACCTAGTGTGGCAGCCACCTGTATAGGGACTTATTTATCCAGCAGATGCCATCTCTGTCCCTCTTGTAGAAACATCAGATGGGGAAGAATGGCAACTGCTGGACGAACGCGGCATCAGGAGCAAGTAAAGGCTCCAAGACTACAATCCCCAGCATCCCCGGGAGCAGCACATCCAGGAACAGGCACGCGGGGCCTGCAAATCATGCGGAAAACACCCCAGCTATTGCGCATGCGCGAAATGGAATCGCGCATGCGCAGACATCGAAACTCTGTTCCCGCTCGACTTCCTCACGGGCGGACGCATTCTCCAGAGCTCTGAGAAGGCAAAACTCCTACGCAGGGCCATCCCTCGCTCAGATCTGTTCACTGCGGCTCCACGGCACAAAAGCTAAGTACTCTTGACTTTCCTACTCGGAACGTAGACTAGCTCACGCAGCTCCCGAACTACTAACTGCATGACGGCACGGGGGGTTGAGGCGCGGGGGGCACCCATTTACTAAAGGAAACCTTAAGGCACATTCTGAGCACCAGGCGCATGTTACTAATCGCTTGGAAGAATTGTGTGTGAACTGTGTGCCACGATTCCCCTTTAGCAGGACACCCGGGGGTTAATAAAATTCAAGAATTGTTACAACGGCATTACTGGTGGCCTGGTCTTCATAAAGACACACAGGCATACGTACAACAGTGCAAAGTTTGCACACGGAGTAAAACAGACCATCGGAAACCAATGGGACTTTTGCAACCTTTGTCCACACCTACACAATGTTGGCACACCATCTCCATGGACTTTATAGTAGAGTTGCCTCCCGACCAGGGTTACACAACCATACTTGTAGTAGTCAACTCTTTTTTTCCAAATTGGCCCACTTTATTCCTTGTAAAGGGCTTCCAACTGCAAGTGAACTAGTAGATCTATTTCTGCAACACATAGTTCTTTTGCATGGAATACCTCTACACATTGTGTCAGATAGAGGGACACAATTCACTTCACAATTCTGGAGGCTATTTTGTAAAAAGGTGGGGGTTACCTTACAAATGTCTAGCAGTTACCATCTTGAGACCGATGGGCAGACAGAGCGCCTGAACCAGACTTTGGAACAGTATCTTAGGTGTTACACACATAGCACAGAGGGGGTTTGGGTAGAGGTTCTTTGGATGGCAGAAATAGCGTATAACAATTCACGCCATACCTCAACAGGGTTCTCACCCTTCCACACCACCTACGGATATAATCCACATGTCCAACCCACCATCCCACAAACCACCTTGGATACTTTGCCATCTGTACAGGCACGGTTGGATTTACTAACACAGACATGGAAAAAAGTGCACTAACATCTGCTCACAGCAAAAGCCGCTAGTAAGAGATATGCTGATACGAAAAGGCGAGCATGTCCCACCTACAAGGTTGGAGATAAGGTATGGCTATCAACTCAACACTTGACGTTGCATGGGTCACGAAAGTTCAAGCCCCGTTTCATTGGTCCTTTTCACATTTCACATATCATAAACCCAGTGGCAATGAAGTTACAGTTACCTGCCCATATGAAGGTACACCTGGTGTTCCACGTTGCCCTTTTAAAGCCTGCAGCACCACACATCCGAACAGTAAGACCTCCAGCAGTCCAGGTAGAAGGGTACCCAGAATATGAGGTGCAAGCAATCCTCAATTCCCGTAGGAGGGGTGGACAGTTATATTACTTCATTGATTGGGTTGGGAATGGTCCCGAAGAAAGATCCTGGGAACCAGCTTCTAATATACATGCTCCTTCGGCTCTTACGGTTGTATCATCATAACTACCCGAATAAACCAGGGCCTTCTGCAGGGAGGGGATGTACTGTCAGAGCCCAGCAGGGACCTAGTGTGGCAGCCACCTGTATAGGGACTTATTTATCCAGCAGATGCCATCTCTGTCCCTCTTGTAGAAACATCAGATGGGGAAGAATGGCAACTGCTGGACGAACGCGGAATCAGGAGGAAGTAAAGGCTGCAAGACTACAATCCCCAGCATCCCCGAGAGCAGCACATCCAGGAACAGGCACGCGGGGCCTGCAAATCATGCGGAAAACGCCCCAGCTATTGCGCATAACGCGAAACGGGATCGCGCATGCGCAGACATCGAAACTCTGTTCGCGCTCGACTTCCTCACGTGCGGACGCATTCTCCAGAGCTCTGAGAAGGCAAAACTCCTACGCGGGGCCATCCCTCGCTCAGATCTGTTCACTGCGGCCCCGCGGCACAAAAGCTAAGTACTCTTGACTTTCCTACTTGGAACGTAGACTAGCTCATGCAGCTCCCGAACTACTAACTGCATGATGGCACGGGGGTTGAGGCCCGGGGGGCACCCGTTTACTAAAGGAAACATTAAGGCGCATTCTGAGCACCAGGCGCATGTTACTAATCGTTTGGAAGAATTGTGTGTGAACTGATCATTGATGAAGAGCGCAAATCTAAACACGCGTACTAATATCTTTTCATTTGGCTGTCGTGATAAGCTTCTAGGTGCTTGCAGTAACCTGCACTTGCACTAGCCTACTGAGCTATCTTGAGTATATTAAAGCTTATTCGAAGCGTGGAGGAAAATGCTGAAATAAGCCAGGCATCTCGAACTGGGTGAAGCCCACATGCTTGTAAGGGGTTAACTGCGAAGGCCCTTCATGAAGACATAAACATCTAGCCTTTGCAAGAAGCTCTATGCAGCCTTTGGGAACCAGGCACAGCTTTGTACAGCTTTGGTCGTCTTCGCTCTGCGAGTCAGGTGTACTGATAATGCAGAAATGCCAGACCTTCCCCAAAACAACGTGCACGAAGCCTGGGAGCCGAAACTGGCTGTTTCCAGTCTTGTAACTTTCCAGGCGAAAACATGTTTACTGCCCAGAAGGATGAGCCCAGAAGCTTCTCGAAGAGCTGGTACGTCATAGTGATTGACGTGCAGCCCCTAATAAGAGAACTATACCTGGGCCAGTAAGGGAGGGACTCATCCTGGGCTGTTTGGTGAAATGCGGGCACGAAGAGGAACAGCGCCTGGGCGACCAGCCGTGCACTATCTGGGCTGAGACTCCTAGCATCACATACCCGCTCTGGTGTAGGACTGTGGGGGCCTTGGCCAGTCCTCCCCTCCTCTCTCGAGGAGTGCCGGGCACCTGTAGCGGCGAGGGTCCCAGGTGTGATCTGACCTGATCATCTACATTTTCTAGGAGCGTAAGATAAATAATTGCATATTCATCTGTGACTGATAATTGACATTATTCAGGTGCACTTTTCATTCCCATATTATTATTGTAAATTGCTGCTTAGTTCTCACTAGACATTATAGAAATAAATGCAAGCATTGTATATTCTGTGTGATTGGGTTTCTTCCAGACTGAGTTCATTGTGCTTCGTATAAACTTAGTTGTGTGGGAAGGTGATTTGGAGTGATTATATCACCAAGGGCTGGCCCCAAGGGAGGATGCGGGATTCCCCTTTTCACTACATTTGGCGTGGTCGATTGCAGGATTTACGAGCACAATACCTTTCTGGAGAAAACAAGCAAAAGATGAATGCAATGTGGGAGACAGTGCACTCTGTCACATTCCAGGATGGCCGGCATCAAATGCTTGGTCGGGTGTGGCAGACATTTTGCATCGGTACTCAGCACCGAGGGCATGGGACATGCTTGAAAATGATGTTTCCCCGGCGGTAATTAGTGAGTGCTTGGAGAGTTTGCCGCTTGGGAAATGCAGACGGGAGCTAAAAGCAACAGGAAACATAGGCTGGTTATTCCTGCAGGCGCTCAGAAAGTTGCATGAGAATGAATTACTTAAAGATGCGCAGATTCGCTAATTAACTGATGAGATTTCCCTGCTCCAGGAGCAACAAATAATTATGAGAGAGACCCTTGAATCGTCCGTTAAGCGGGCCGATCGGATGGAGGACAGGTGTGCCTCTTTAGCTGTGCGTGTAGCCACGCATAGGCGCAGACAGCGGCGGGGCAATCCGTCAAAGATAAGGATTCGCGCACTAATTAGGAAAGATAACTGGGACTCAAATTTATGGTCGGGTGAAGTCAGTGACATCGAAACTGAACAAACATTTGACTGGGATGAATCTGTTGAAGTCAGGCTTGCAGAGTTAGACTGCTCTGACGAAGAGGAGCTGGAATGTGCTCCAAAGAAATATGTTTATCCAGCGCGGCCGTTAATCAAGTCAAAAGGCCAAGCTGGCGGTGCAAACATTCAGAATACTAGGATTGTCCGCGATTATACACAGACTGAACTTTTATATATTGCCAAATTATTCAGACAAAAGACAGGTAAAGCACTTCTGAAGTGGTATCTTCGTTTGTAGGATATGGGTGCCGATGCGATCTTCTTAACTCCAGAAGAACTGTTAAAGATGGGTTCACTCACTACTAATGTAATGTTGGGGCAGATAGTGCGCGGTGCACTCGGGCAGCAAGGCTCGCATTCCTTGTTTAATTGGCTTTAGACTGCCCTATTGAATTTGAATGGAAGTCCGATGGATATGGAAGAGAATTGGGGCATTTGGGGATCAATAACAGAAGCAACAGATCAGCTTAGAGAGATGGGTTTACAGTGTGCACTGTACAGTGCAAATTTTGCAGGGCCTGACATGGAGTTATTTACATCTGGAATGCGCGCTCGCTTGCTGAGAAACGCTCCGAGCCATATGAAGGGAGCATTGCTTTCATTGCTGGGTCCAGCGCAAGGCAAACCCATTGGTGAAGTGGCACTTCTGTTACGGCAATTAGAAGGGCTGGATGTGCGCAAAGCGGTGCGCCTAGTGGCTGCGAGTAATGACTCAGAGAAAAAGCGTGGCAAAAATGGAAAGTCCAAAGAGAAAACTGACACTATTGAGGTCACACGCAGACAAATGTGGGTGGACCTGCTAAAAGCTGGAATTCCAAGGGAAGAGATAGACGGCAAACCCACACCTCTGCTGCTTGAGAGATGGAAGAAATTGAGAAAACTGGGATCAGGAAAAACTAAGCCCTCTGCACCCTCGAAGAAGAGGTGTTGAAGCCCAAAGTGCGAGCAAAAGGTTACCCTGATTTAGCAAAGGGCAAGTGGGGGATCCCAGACCCTGTTTTTGATTGAAGGGCTGGCTCTGTCTTTGAGGTACGGTTAATAAAGAGAACCAGTCCCAGAGACAGACGCCCTTTTGTGCCACTTACATTGTATTTGGATGAGAAAGTAAAACACGTCTTGGCTCTATTAGACACGGGAGCTGAGGTAACCATTTTGAATGGCAATCCCAGTAAATGATCTGGTCCCAGAGTTCTAGTCAATGGTTATGGGGGAGCAGAAACTGTTGCAAAAGCTTTCAATGTAAAAATGTCAATTGGCGAGGGATTGCCTTTCACAGCAAATGTCTTGATTGAAGATATACCGGAATATATCCTTGGCATGGATATGTTGTTGGGCAAAAGTGTGACTACAGATTTAGGTGAATTTGTTTTTGGCAATCGGAAAGTCCATGTGAGAGTTGCTAACCCCGTGGTGGTTGGGCATGCCAAATGGTCACCCTTGCATTTACCTCCTCCTGCTGAGCCAGTGTGCGTGAAACAGTACAGGCTGCCAGGGGGACATAAAGAGATCGGTGAAACTATTGAATCATTGGTAAAAGCTGGCATAATGTGCATCTTGGGTCTGAGTTTGTAACAAAATTGAATTTTGCTCCCCATTTATGAAATAACAGTAGCATACTGAGGGAGCTCAGAGATTGTGTTTTTTTAACAATGTTGTTTGTCTATGTTTTTAAGCATTATTTAATGTTTTAAATCATGGTGTTGTTGTTTTATATGTTGTAGCACTGATAAAGCCTTTGAATTAGTCTACTAATCCTGAAGAAGACGTTGACCAATGGTTCTGTCAAATCTGGCCAATTGATGTTAAGTCGAAACTATACAAAAGGAAATCTAATGATAAGAGGAATACTACTAGAATAATCTTGGATACTTATAGTTGATACATAATGGTGTCAAAGTAGGAATATTACTAATGTAAAAGTTATTTAGAATGTCTCTATACAAACTAGATTTGATTGTGAAGATGAATGGTAGAATGGTGTGTTGGTGATATACACATAGGAGAAATGTTGTCTTATAATTGTTCAAAAATGTATTTTATGCAATTGTAACAGAATAAAATTATATAATTTTAATAAGAACACACTCTCTGGTCCTCAGCATGTGCTTTCTGAAACACATTTATTGATTTTATTCAGCACATAGGGCATCCTCTCTGTTTAGTATATATTGAACTCACCCCAGATGCCCATGTAGGGGTCCCCACCTTTGTTTTTGGATTTAAGAGCAGCAACATTTTGCTGTGTGGGAAGACGGTGCTTTCACCCTTTTTTCTGCTTAGCAAGTGAAGTTTGAATTTATCCCTCACAGCGACTCTGCCTTCTTTAGAAGG
This sequence comes from Ambystoma mexicanum, assembly GCF_040938575.1. Classification (NCBI taxonomy): domain Eukaryota; kingdom Metazoa; phylum Chordata; class Amphibia; order Caudata; family Ambystomatidae; genus Ambystoma; species Ambystoma mexicanum. The sequence continues at coordinate 649,774,476 of NC_090923.1, forward strand.
TGGAGGGCTTCCTGTGTACATTCTGATCATGGCTGCATCGGATGCAGTTTGGTTTAGTGAAGAGCAATTGGCAGAGGTAATTAAAGGGCCATCATATTTTGAGATGCTGCAGGTAGACAATGTCACAGGGGATTACCTAAACATTTCTAGTGAAAGTATTATTAGGCTCAAAAAGAAGAAATTTCGTACAGAAATGCACAGCCATCTTCTCACTGAATATTTAAAGAAAAATATAATCCCTATCGGCCTATTGGTTCGCAATGAACCTTGCCTTTTTGTAGATGATGCAGAATACAAACATGCATTTTCAGGTATTGGTACAAAATGCAGCAGGGATTGGATGCTATTGACGATAAACACAGCTATAAAAAAGAGTATGTTAGTAGAAGAAGAAATTCAGAAAGCTGAATTAGCCTTTGCGGCAGACAAAAACATATTGAATATCAAAGAAAAATTAGAAACTATTGAAAAACAAGTGAATGAGTTCATCAAAATAACAACAACTAAAAAAATGGAAAAATTGGCTAAAGATATCAAGAATTTCTCCAAGGAGCTAGCATATCCCTATTTGAGCCCTGACTATCAAGGACCACAATATTGGAAGGACCAAGACAATAGCACTATGTGTGCACCCACCAGAACTAAGCGAGTGACTTTCTCTGACACGTCTTCAGATGACAGAGATAGTAGCCAAAGGGGCCAAAGAGGCAACCAGTACAACCCTAGACGGAGAAATAGAGGGCGTGCGAGGGGAGGCAGGAGAGGATTCCAGAATTTCTTCCCCTTTTTCCCCCCGTACGGCTATCCCCAAGGGTTTAATATTCAAGGTCAAGGTTTGCCTTTTCCTCCCCAGGAACTCCCTTTTCCACCTCAGCAGGTAGGACCACCGCCTTTACAAAATGTGTTCGAAACAAGAAGAAAGTCTTACAGAAGGTAGGTTCACCTTCTTCAGTATTTAATCCCTCAAATAGAACACTTTCTTTAGAAGAAATTTCACTTTTGGAAAAGGGCTTCTCCTTCATCCCTATGAAGAACCCAAGCCAGATGGAGACAGAAATAGAATTACGAGCCTTCTTGCGTAAAGTTAGACTTAACGATTTCTTTAGTGCTAATGAAACGAATAATCAAATGACAGGGGCTAATACCCCATTCAAACCAGCTTCCTCCTTTATCCCCAATTTGAATATGATTTCAAAGGAGACAGCAACCTTTGAGAAAGCCGTATTATGGGAATTTGGGGCCATCTATGGAAAGAAAAATGGTGAAAAAAAACACAGAACATAGTCTCAATTTCTCCAAAACAGATTGGAAATGTCATGATGCCTACCCCTGGAGCACCAGGCCAAGCCCAGCACCCCCGGGAGCAGGCATCATGCCCCCGGGTAAAAGCCCAGCGGCCACTTATAGGGGCTCTTTGGACTCTGTCCTGGCGCATTTGGCGCCAGGCTCATGTTGGACATCAGTCCTGGCGCCATAGGCGCCAGGCTCATAAAGGAAGGTGTTTTGTGCACTTACCTGATGCAGACCATGCTGCAAGATTCAGGCCTCTCTGAGACCTGAAAGGGACTATTTTTTCATGGGGACTATTTTTCCACTCGGGCGTGGCCAGGGAAGGATACTTACCTGGAACTACATTGGGGGTTATTTAAGCCACGCCCAGACAGTAGCTCACGCTTCGCGTTGTTCTGCATCCCAGCAACTGAACGCTCACCGTGTCTGCTCCTGCACCTGGACTCCAGCCACGCCCGCCTCGAACCTGGAACACCTGTAAGGGAAGAAGAGAAGAGAAAGGTGAAAACCAAGAACTTATTCAAACTTCTTACCTGCATCCGGAACCTTCACGCCAGCATTCCTGAAGAAAGACTTCCATTTAAAAGCATTGCGTTGCTCGCTGCAGCGCCGCGCTTCACTCACCTGTCCTCGAGACATCTCCTGGCTCCATCGCGGCTCTCAGCACCGGTCGCCACATCTCTGCGCCTAGGGGAGAGAAGAAGAGACAAAAGGTGAGCAGAAGGGACACAGTAGGAAAGCCTAATTTTCAGCCATAATACTTACCGGCTTTTCTTGGTGAACCATTCCACATTTCGGGTCGGCGCCGCTTCGTTGGCAGGTACCGCACCCCGGCCCCTATGGGGAAAGGACAAAAGACATTACTGGGGAATTATAAAGACATTTTGAGGGATCGCCCTCATCACTAACTCACCTGAATTTACTATCGGCAATTTAACCCCTCAACGCATCGCCTTCATTCTGCACCTGAAATAAAGGACAGATCACAGGTTAGGAAGACAACATAAAAGAGGCTCACACTTTTGAATCTTCATACTTACGGCGCATTTCTCAGAAAAGTCAAGTGGATTTTGCCAGCGCCCTTCAGAAAACCAGTGAAGTAACTGGACGAAAGCGCGCCCCCTGCACCAGAAGCAGGATGGAGAGTTCATCCTTCCAAACCATAAGGTGAGCTTAAACCGGGGGTTTTGGAGGAAGCTAGAGAAGAATGAAGGGGGGAAAAGGGAGAGCAAGCACATTATTCTGCAGACTGTTAACCCCCTCTCTCATCTGCAGAAGGATATTCCTACGGGCCAGACAAGCAAGATTTGGGGGTCCTGTTCAATCGGTGTTCCGAGTTCTGCGCATCACGCTTGAAGAGGCCACAGCAACCCAGACTAGACCAGCGCCTCCGTGGGAGTCAGGTGAGCGTTACAGAATGCGAAGACTTCCTACAAATTCCCACCGAGGCGCTATTGAAACTTCTGAGACTGACCAGTTGGCCCAACTACTGGGGGAATTACGGGCCGAAGTACACGCCGCTCGTCAAGAGACTAATGCTCTCAGAAGGGAAGCGATTGTCACGAAGGAAAGAGCTGATGACCTGGCTAGACAGCTTTTGCAAGGTCAAGCTGGACAAACTCCTTTACCCGGTTCCGGGGGGAACCCCGCTCCTGTGGTTTCCAGTAACCCGGTGCAGATTAACCTACCTGGAAACATGCCGCTGACCCCACCTGAACGCTTTGCTGGGGACCCCAAATGATTCGCCGTATTCATGAATCAGTGTCGTTTGCACTTCCTATGCAGACCTGGGGCCTTCCCTAATGACCAGACCAAGGTAGCCTTTGTATTGTCATATCTCAGCGGCAGTGCTGCCGACTGGTCAGTTCCACTGGTAACTCAAGATGACCCGATTCTTCGTGATTTTCAAGGATTTCAAGCAAGCATGGAAAGGTTATTTGCTCGACACTCCCAGGGGCAGGCTCTGGATGACGAACTTCTATCTCTGCGACAGGGCAATCAAGAACTCCTATCCTACATTGCAACCTTTAATAGACTAATTGTGGAAACTGGGTGGCCAGAGGATAAAAGAATCACGTTATTTTATCGAGGTCTACGCGGAGAACTTAAGGATGTCCTGGCCCATGTTGTAAATCCGCCCCAAGAATGCACAGAATATATAGACTTAGTGGTCCAATTGGATTACAGACTGCAAAACAGAAAAGTAGATCGGTCCAAGTTTGAGACCCGGGTGTTGGTCAAGACCCATGCTAATCTCAAGGGGGCTGATGCCTCTGAGCCTAAGCAAATCGGAGGGGTTAAAGGACCTTTAACTCAAAAGGAACGTGAAAGAAGACGGCAGATGCAATTATGTCTTTATTGTGGGTCCTCTGGACACTTTCTACGAGATTGCCCGGTAAAGCCGCCCAAGAGGGTGGTAGGAGCCGCTGATAAAATCCATGAAAACTCTGTATCGGGAAACGACCACGCCCGACAAGCGTAGGGGTCCGCTTGCCGAGCTTGAAAACTAACTCTCAGACCTCGCATTTCATTGTGCCAATGGTCCTCGTAGATCCGGAACAGCCTAAGTGGTTGCATGCAATAAAGGCATACATCGATAGTGGGGCTATAGGAAACTATGTGGATCGTGAATTGGTCTCTAGGATTAACCTCCCTCTGCGTCCTAAAACCAGCAAAGATGTCATCACCACAGTTGATGGAACCGAAATTGCCTCTGGACCGGTAACACATTCCACAGCTGAGGTGACACTTGTAGGTCCGGACGGCCATCGGGAGGCAGTTGTGTTTGATGTAATCAAGGCTCCACAGTTTCAGGTTATTCTCGGAATCCCTTGGTTAGAGACGCATAATCCTCGAATTGATTGGCGAGCGAAGAGAATCACCTTCCCGGATTGTGCGCAAACCTGCTACCCAGAAAATCTGAAGATTAGTCTAGCATCAGTAACCTCTGTCTCCACGCAACTACCTCCGGAATATCAAGACTTTCAGGACGTCTTCCAAAAGGAACAGGCCAACACGTTACCTCCCCACAGATCGTACGATTGCCAAATCGATCTGGTGCCCGGTGCACAACCCCCTTGTAGCAGGATTTATGCCCTTACTGAACTGGAGAATCTGCATTTGAGACAATATTTAGATCAATACCTAGCAATGGTTTCATTCGCCCGTCAAAGTCTCCGGCATCCTCAGCTTTGTTCTTCGTGCCCAAAAAAGAAGGCGACCTTAGAACCTGTATCGATTACCGCGCATTGAACCAGATAACTGTTAAAAATCGTTACCCTCTGCCTCTGATCCCTGAACTCCTTGACCAGGTGAAGGACGCTTGCGTATACACCAAGTTAGATCTCCGTGGGGCTTATCATCTGGTACGAGTAAAAGAAGGCGACAAATGGAAAACGGCCTTCCGTACAAAATATGGACTATTCGAATACCAGGTGATGCCTTTCGGGTTGTGCAACACGCCTGCTGCCTTCCAATTCTTCATGAACGATGTCCTTCGGGAACTCATCGATGTCTGCGATGTCGTGTATATCGATGACATTCTGGTGTACTCCTCTTCGGAATCTGATCACAGAAAGCATGTCAGGGCCGTCCTAGAGAAATTGCGCCAGCACAAACTGTTTGCAAAGTTGGAAAAATGCGTTTTCCATACCACCGAGGTTGAGTTTCTTGGATTCATCCTGACACCAAAAGGAGTCCGAATGGGCTGACGGAAAGTGGATGCCATCCTCAAATGGCCATCACCTAGTTCGGTGAAAGGTGTCCAAACCATGCTTGGTTTTGCCAATTTTTATCGCCGGTTTATCCCGGAATTTTCACGTGTGGTGCAACCCATCACTGCACTCTTGCGGAAAAATAAACGTTTTGAATGGACCGAGGAAGCCGAACAGGCCTTTCAGGAATTGAAAGCTAAATTTACGTCCGCACCTATTTTGAAGCACCCGCGTCCCGACCTCCCATATATAGTCGAAACCGACGCGTCCAGCTTAGCCATGGGAGCTGTCCTGTCTCAGAGAGACCCTGAAACCAACCAACTGCACCCGTAGCATTTTGGTCCAGAAAGTTCTCGCCGCCGGAAATAAATTATGCAATCACCGATAAGGAATTATTAGCCATTAAGTCCGCCTTTAAGGCTTGGCGGCATTATCTTCTTGGCGCCAGGCATACCATCACCGTGATCACTGATCACCGAAATTTACAATATTTAAAAACTGCCAAGGCTCAATCGTCACGACAGCTCCGATGGGCTTTGTTTTTTGCTGAGTTTGATTTTGTAATCACTTACCGCCCCGGCTGTAAGAATGGCAAAGCGGACGCGCTATCTCGAATTGGAATGGGAGAAATAGACACAAACTCAGAACCTGTGCCGATAATTCCCGAACAAAGAATTTTGGGGATAACCACTTTACAAACCCTTGAAGACATTCAAGCACGGGTAAAACAATTCCTGGACTCTTCAGCCTTGCAGGATTGGATCAAAAGGGGGTCTTACTTTTCAGTCAACGATGGCTTACCTTACTTCCAAGGACGCTTATTTTTGCCAGAAAAGGAATTGCAAGAACTGGTTATTTCCCGTCATCATGATACCCTGATGGAAGGACATCCTGGCATTGCCAAAACAGAGGAAAAAATTAAACGACAATTCTGGTGGCCTTCCTGGCGAAAGGATATTAAATCTTTCGTGATGTCCTGTGGAGTTTGTGCCCAAAACAAAGGTCAAAAAACAAAACCCGCCGGCCTTCTTCAGCCCTTAGACATTCCACCAGCACCTTGGCACACCTTGTCACTAGATTTTATCACGGACCTGCCCTCTTGTAATGGATACAGTACTATTCTGGTGGTGGTGGATTTATTTTCCAAGATGGCCCATTTTATTCCGTTGAAAGGATTACCTTCAGCTTTTGTTCTTGCCAAGGAATTCCTTGAAAATATTATCCGTTTGCATGGATTCCCGTCCATATTAGTCACCGATCGGGGAAGCCAGTTTATTTCTCATTTTTGGAAAAAGTTTTGTCAACTGGCACAGATCGACGTAAGACTCTCAACCAGCCACCACCCACAGACCGATGGTCAGACGGAGAGAACGAACCAGACCCTTGAACAGTATCTACGATGTATGTTGCACCAATCGGAGGGTAATTGGAAGGATATTTTATGGGTGGCTGAATATGCATACAATAACTCGATACACTCTAGAACTGGTCAGAGCCCCTTTTATACCCTATATGGACATCACCCTCGTACTTCAGACTTGGACTCACCTCTGAGCCTTGAAATGCCCGCAGTGGATCATTTGCATTCTACGATTACTCAAGCCTTCAAGGATGCAACTGCACATTTGCAACATGCGAAAGGGAAATACAAAAAGAATGCGGATCTGCATCGAAGGGAGGCGCCTCCATACCAAATAGGGGATCAAGTATGGTTGGCTACCAAACACTTATCGCTCAAGGGACCTCAAACTTTTAATCCAAGGTATTTAGGCCCCTACTCGATCAAAGCTATAATTAACCCAGTGGCAGTCAAGCTTGAACCTCCAGCTAACATGCGGATTCACCCCGTTTTTCATGTGTCACTTTTGAAACCAGTGCAACCAGGAACCAGATTAATAAAGCCACCAGAACCAATCCAGATAGATGGGGAGCCTGAATTCGAGGTGAACAACATTTTGGATTCTAAGATCTCAAAATCAAAACTTTTCTATCTAATTGATTGGAAGGGGTACGGGCCTCAGGAAAGGTCTTGGGAACCCAGCGACCACGTACATGCACCTAGGCTGGTAAAAAGGTTCCATCGGAATTTCCCAAACAAACCGAAACCTCCAGAGGGAACGACCTTGGGAGGGGCCTTGGGGGGGAGTGCTGTCATGATGCCTACCCGTGGAGCACCAGGCCAGGCCCAGCACCCCCGGGAGCAGGCATCATGCCCCCGGGTAAAAGCCCAGCGGCCCCTTATAGGGGCTCTTTGGACTCTGTCCTGGCGCATTTGGCGCCAGGCTCATGTTGGACATCAGTCCTGGCGCCATAGGCGCCAGGCTCATAAAGGAAGGTGTTTTGTGCACTTACCTGATGCAGACCATGCTGCAAGATTCAGGCCTCTCTGAGACCTGAAAGGGACTATTTTTTCATGGGGACTATTTTTCCACTCGGGCGTGGCCAGGGAAGGATACTTACCTGGAACTACATTGGGGGCTATTTAAGCCACGCCCAGACAGTAGCTCACGCTTCGCGTTGTTCTGCATCCCAGCAGCTGAACGCTCACCGTGTCTGCTCCTGCACCTGGACTCCAGCCACGCCCGTCTCGAACCTGGAACACCTGTAAGGGAAGAAGAGAAGAGAAAGGTGAAAACCAAGAACTTATTCAAACTTCTTACCTGCATCCGGAACCTTCACGCCAGCATTCCTGAAGAAAGACTTCCATTTAAAAGCATTGCGTTGCTCGCTGCAGCGCCGCGCTTCACTCACCTGTCCTCGAGACATCTCCTGGCTCCATCGCGGCTCTCAGCACCGGTCGCCACATCTCTGCGCCTAGGGGAGAGAAGAAGAGACAAAAGGTGAGCAGAAGGGACACAGTAGGAAAGCCTAATTTTCAGCCATAATACTTACCGGCTTTTCTTGGTGAACCATTCCACATTTCGGGTCGGCGCCGCTTCGTTGGTAGGTACCGCACCCCGGCCCCTATGGGGAAAGGACAAAAGACATTACTGGGGAATTATAAAGACATTTTGCGGGATCCCCCTCATCACTAACTCACCTGAATTTACCATCGGCAATTTAACCCCTCAACGCATCGCCTTCATTCTGCACCTGAAATAAAGGACAGATCACAGGTTAGGAAGACAACATAAAAGAGGCTCACACTTGAACTTTTGAATCTTCATACTTACGGTGCATTTCTCAGAAAAGTCAAGTGGATTTTGCCAGCGCCCTTCAGAAAACCAGTGAAGTAACTGGACGAACGCGCGCCCCCTGCACCAGAAGCAGGATGGAGAGTTCATCCTTCCAAACCATAAGGTGAGCTTAAACCTGGGGTTTTGGAGGAAGCTAGAGAAGAACGAAGGAGGGACAGGGTAGAGCAAGCACACTATTCAGCAGACAGTTAATCCCCTTTCTCATCTGCAGAAGGATATTCCTACGGGCCAGACAAGCAAGATTTGAGGGTCCTGTTCAATCGGTGTTCCGAGTTCTGCGCATCACGCTTGAAGAGGCCACAGCAACCCAGACTAGACCAGCGCCTCCGTGGGAGTCAGGTGAGCGTTACAGGAAATGCCTGCAGTCTTTAAGAAATGACAAATCTGTGGTAATTAAAAAGGCCGACAAGGGAGGAGGAATAGTTGTTTGGGATGCACATAAGTATGATGAAGAAATGATGAGGCAATTAAACAATACTGATATATATGTCAAACTACAAGGTGATCCTACTGAGTCCATTTTGAAGGACATAAGAGAATTATGCAATACAGCTCTAGAAAAGGGTATCCTAAACAAAAAATAATTTTTGTTCTTAACTCCTAACAAGACGAGGACTCCTTTAATATATATTTTGCCAAAAATACATAAGAGTACAACTAATCCCCCTGGAAGGCCCATCGTATCCCTTTGTGGGTCTATTTTAGAACCTATTGGCCAATATCTGGACTTGTTTATGAAGCCTTTGGCCAGATTAACACCTACTTACTTAGCGGATTCCACCGATGTGATCAGAGCTGTGGAACTATTACCTTTTAACGTGGATAGTAACCTTTTGATCACTCTTGATGTTGAGTCTCTATATTCCAACATTCCGCAATTAGATTCATCAAGAGTCATTAAGAAATGCTTAGAGAAAAGGGCAGACAAAGATACAGTACCTAGTGACTTATTAATTGAGCTTTTAGAGATTGCGTTGACAAAAAACTTCTTTTGCTTTAAGAATTTGCATTTTATGCAGATTAAAGGTACTGCGATGGGGGTAGCATTTGCCCCTAATTATGCAACATTATATATGTGGGCCTTCGAAGAGTGTAACATTTTGGCAGACCACAATCCTTTCCAACAAACTACTTAGAAACTCCAAAAAAAGAGCCAGGTACCAACACCGGGAGATATTATATCTAAAAAAGATAATGAACAAAGACCATCAAATGACCTACATGTATGTGCATTAACATTCACCACACATCAAAATAAGATAAAAAAGATTATAGCCAAACATTGCCATTTGTTTCAACTAAATCTACCTACCCTAGCCAAATCTATGTTTGCCTTTAAGAAAGGAAAGAATATAAAAAATTGGATCTGCAAAGCAGATCGGAGTAGTATACAGGAGAAACAACCATTAATTACTACTCTTTGGGGTATGCCAGTAGTTCTAGGCCATTACCCCTGTGGGGGATGTTGCAATTGTAACCTCACCACATCTTGTAAAAACATCACTATCAATAAGAGGACTTGGGTCCTGAGGGATCACACTACGTGCAATAGCAGTAACGTCATCTATGCTATTGTATGCCCCTGCGGTAAAACATACATAGGTAAGACATCGCGGCCAGTGAAATTAAGAATCACTGAACATAGATCAAAACTAAGGAATAAACAGCTTAATGCTCCGCTTGCGGCACATTTCCTAGAATTTAATCATAATCCTGATACCCTAAAATGGTGGGCCATTGAGAAAGTAAGAGGCACAGATCTAGCAAACACTGCAAAGAGACTTTCGCAAAAGGGAACAATGGTGGATCTACCATACCAAAAGTTACACTGACAGGCTTAATTCGCAGGAGGAATGGAGTTAATATATCTGATATGGTTACAATCCTGTCTTTAGTAATGCTGTGAAATATCATGACCCGGTTTTGGTGGTCCTGTTCCCTAATGATACAATAGACATTCAGACGTATGGACACATCCGCTTGTTTGCCTTTTGACGCTAGGCAAGTCCTTCTTAGATAGTGACGATTAAGAGGAGCTGCTCTCTCTCTTTAGGCAACAACTGTTAGCCCTTTCCCTCTTTCTTAGGCAACAGTAGTTAGCCCTTATATACCCATTTATTTTTCTTTATTATCTTTATTTCATTTTCCCATTTAATGAAACGTTGTTGGCTCTGTGAAGCACGCTGGGAGTAAGGCGGCTTTCCCCCAGGGGGCCGGGGGGCGGGGAGGGTTTCAAAGGTAAGACTCTTTCCATAAGATTCTTTAAGATTTATTTATTTATTTTTTCTATCGTAAGGTTTCCACTCTGGTTGAGGATTACCACTAGCTGGGCTGCTTTATTCCGTTTTTTTCATCCAATCTATTTTCGTTTTTCACAACAAAAAAAAAAGTAATACATTTATTTCCTTTTCCTAATCTATATTAATGATTATACTTTTTATTTTTTGACTAACTTGGGTTGTCCTTACCGTTTAGCCTTCATCGTATTCCATCTTTATGCATTAGAGAGCGTTTTTGCTAAATTCATCCTGAAGAAATAGTCCATTTTTTGTTTCTATGAGTGTACCCTGAGCTTGGGTTATACTGAGGCAATGCTAAATTCATCTTGAAGAAATAGTCAATTTTTTGTTTCTATGAGTGTACCCTGAGCTTGGGTTAGACTGAGGAAATGCCTAGTCCTCTTTCTATCTCCTTTATGTTTGAAGGAGCCGTCGCGCGATTGGCAGATTAGAATGCAAGTTCCCCTTTAAAAGGAAGCAGGAAGTAAACCTAATGTCCAGTTCGGAACAGCTGACTGCCGTGGTTCTGTTTCTCTGCTGGCTTTTCGTGTGTTCCTGAGTAGGCGAGGCCCTTCTTTTTGAAGCCAGCATTCAAGGTAAGCTAACATAGGACCTTTTCTCACATACAAATTCTGATGCTAAACAAAGGGCTAAGTCCATTGACTATCCTTCTTCTTCTTTCCCACCACCTTACCTTTTTTAGTCTAATACTGGTGGGTGAATTTTGACAGTGGGGAAGCAAGTGTGTCCCAGCGCGCTGGAACACTTTTTCAAGGTAAAATTACCTTTTTCATGTAAAAATCTACACTAGCACTGAAAGACTTAAAGCGCCATTTCTTAGACTAATTCTGTTAAGCAAATGGAAATGGAATTATGGGATATGTAGTTTCACACATTAGAAATAAGTCCATTGACTATTCTTCCTTCTCTTCTCTCCTCTTTCTCTTGGTAGTTTATTTACTGTTGAGCGAATTCGGTAGCAGGGAAGCAAGTGTGCCCCAGCTCGGTAGAAACGTATTGAAGGTAAATGACTTTTTTCCTATGCAAAAATCTGGAAAGATCAAAAGCACAACGGGGCTATACCACTGTTTTTTTGCTAACTAGAGACACACTATGCTTCAGCTAACATTTATCTATTTTATACTATTATATTTACAGGAATTGTATTTAGTGGAATACGTTGCCTTTGAGGTGGAGCTATAAATATTTCACTCGCTTACTGAACACTAGTGGAAAGACACAGTGGCAAACCACAGGAATCGGAACTTTTTCTAAATGGACGTTTAAAGGTACAAATGAGATTGCCTTGCTTTACAGATACCTTTAACCCTGGCCCTCTGTATGGTGCACCCTTTGGGGGCTTATAATTGCTTGAACTGACAGGAATGTACAGCAAGGGGGTTTTCTTGGTTTTTATTTGAAGACAGTTGGGGACTTAGTGGCCCAATTTTAACAATGGTAATTCATTTACCCCCGTTTTTTGCATTAGGAGGTTAACTAACCCCAAGCATCTTGGGTCTGAGTTTATAACAAAGTTGAATTTTGCTCCCCATTTATGAAATAACAGTAGCATACTGAGGGAGCTCAGAGATTGTGTGTTTTTAACAATGTTGTTTGTCTATGTTTTTAAGCATTATATAATGTTTTAAATCCTGGTGTTGTTGTTTTATATGTTGTAGCACTGATAAAGCCTTTGAATAAGTCTATTAATCCTGAAGAAAAGAAGACGTTGACCAATGGTTCTGTAAAATCTGGCCAATTGATGTCAAGTCGAAACAATACAAAAGGAAATCCAATGATGAGAGGAATACTACTAGAATAATCTTGGATACTTATAGTTGATACATAATGGTGGACTGTCAAAGTAGGAATATTACTACTGTAAAAGTTATTTAGAATGTCTCTATACAAACTAGATTTGATTGTAAAGATGAATGGTAGAATGGTGTGTTAGTGATATACACATAGGAGAAATGTTGTCTTATAATTGTTCAAAAATGTATTTTATGAAATTGTAACAGAATAAAATGATATAATTTTAATAAGAACACACTCTCTGGTCCTCAGCATGCACTTTCTGAAACACATTTATTGATTTTTTCAGCACATAGGGCATCCTCCCTGTTTAGTATATTATTAAACTCACCCCAGATGCCCATGTAGGGGTCCCCACCTTTGTTTTTGGATAATGAGGCCGGCAGTCAGTCCATTCAACTCGCCTATCTGGCCTGTCTGCCGCCCAGATGGGGCGTGGCTTCTGACAATTGATTACCGCATTTTGAATAAGAAGGTGCCGCCCTTAGCTGCGGCGGTGCCAGACATCATTACTCTGATTGAAAACCTTACGAAAGAAGTGAGTGAATGGCATGTGGTCCTTGACCTGGCCAATGCATTTTTCTCCATTGATATTGACACTGAATCACAAGACCAATTTGCTATCACTTGGGGAGACAGACAATTTACCTTTACTAAATTGCCCCAGGGGTATTTGCATAGTCCCACTCTGTGTCATGGATTGATTGCCTGAGACTTAAAGATGGTGCAGTTGGATGATGTGTATGTTGCTCATTACATTGATGACATCATGCTGACCAGTGCTGAGAGGGAACATGTAGAAAAAGCTGCTGAAAAGTTGATCAGACACATGCAAGACCGGGGGTGGGCCATAAATCCCAAAAAGGTACAGGGGCCTGCTCAAGAAGTGAAATTTTTTGGTGCAATCTGGTCTGGGTCAGTAAAGAAAATTCCCGACCCTGTAATTGACATGGTTCAGCAGATGGCTCCACCAGCAGATAAAAAAGAGGCACAAAGATTTATTGGGTAAATGGGTTTTTGGAGAAATCACATACCTCACTTAAGCCTGATATTGAAACCCATCTACAAAGTCACCAGAAAGAAACATGATTTTACATGGGGCCTAGAGCAACAGTCTGTCTTTCAGCAGGCTAAGGACACTTTGCAGAATTACATCACGCTGGGCCCCATGACAAAAACGGATCCGTTTGAACTGGAAATTCTTGTCTACAATGATATTGCTGTGTGGAGCTTTTGGCAAAAGCAAGGACAGAAAAGAGTGCCGCAAGGTTTCTGGTCAAGAAAGCTCACAGATCCTATGACAAGATACACTCCGCTTGAGAAACAAGTTGCTGCAGTGTACTGGGCTCTAGTCGAGACTGAAAGAATCAGAGGCGAGCAACCAGTGACAATTTGCACCGAAATTCCGATCAGGGCTGGGTGCACGCACTGCTGCAAGCGGGAAAAGTGGCAGAGCGCAAGACGCCACTCATGTCAAATGGAAATGGTATTTACAGCAACGTGCGAAAGCTGGCCGCACAGAGGTTTCCAGACTGCAGGAACAAATGCTGGAGGCAGTGAACTTGGAAGTGATGCCTGAACCGAGCACCCCTGTTGCGCTTCCAGAATCTCCTTTCAAAGCCGCACCTGCTTATGATACATTGACAGAGGAAGAACAAAAGTCTGCATGGTTCACGGACGGCACCGCAAAATATGATAAAGGGCAAACACACTGGCAAGCTGTTGCATTCCAGCCCCACCGAGAAACACTGCTAATAAGAGAAGGTGTGGTAGGATCCAGTCAATATGCTGAACTGCAGGCGGTGGCCTCCGTGATTGAACAGGTGAAAGAGACAGAGACTGCATAAATATACACGGACAGTTGGGCCACGTATCAAGGCCTGACGCATTGGGCACCGGCATGGAGAAGAGACGGCTGGCAGATCAAGAACACTCCGATCTGGAGAGGGCCGGACATCTGGGAAGAGATGTGGTGTAAAGGTGAGAGGTGCAAAATCTGCATTGGGCATGTCGATGCACACATGCCCCCTGACACCTCACTGGCTGCCCTGTTCAACAACGAAGTGGATCAAATGGCAAAGATTCGCCCAGTGACAACACCTGAAGAAGCTGAGGTATTGCAAGGAATGGCGGACTGGGCACAAAAAACCTCAGGGCATCTAGGGCAAACAGGAACCTATCAATGGGCAAAAAGAAGACAATTGCCCATTACCATGGATCAAGCCAGGCAAGCTGCCTCCCAATGTTCCGTGTGCTGCGAAGTGAAGCACTACCCTCTGGAGAGGAAGCCTCAAGACCCTTTGAGAAGAGGTCAAAGAGCTGCTAGCGTATGGCAAGTAGACTACATTGGCCCTTTACCGGCCAGGAATGGAAAGCACTTTGTGTTGACCATGGTAGACACATACTCTGGACTACTGTTAGCTTATCCAGTCGCCTATGCAGATCAACGGGCTCCCTTGCAAGGAATGAAATACCTCATCAGGCACTATGGCATCCCGGATGAAATCCAATCAGACCAAGGCAGCCATTTTACTGGACACAATGTGCAAGACTGGGCGTTAGAACAAGGCATCAAATGGACACTGCACATCAGCCGGTACCCAGAATCCTCTGCTCTGGTGGAACGCAGCAATGGGCTGCTCAAGCAACAAATAAAGAAGCTAAGACTCAGACTCAGACTCTCAAGGGGTGGTCCAAACACCTGGCACAAGCGCTGTTTGAACTGAACAATCATCCGCTGGGAAACCGCCAGACACCCTTTGTGAGACTGACAAGTGAGAAAGTGGAATCCACAAAGACCCTTGTTGTGTGGAAAACCAACAGAGAAGCAAAGCTGCCTGTGCAAGCCACTGCAGGCAGCATTGGGCTTGATCTATCTATCTGTGAGGATGATTTTATACCAGCGGGGCAAACCAAATCCATATCACTGGGCATTGGCATCAAATTGCCGGCTGGCACTTATGGACGCATTGCTGCACGTTCCAGCCTGGCGAAAAAAGGCATTGACATTTTGGGAGGTGTGATTGATCCTGGCTATAGAGGGACTGTTTCGGTACTCTTACATAACACTGGTGCATCTGCAGTACCATTAACCAAATATGACCGAATTGCACAATTGATTTGTGAGCAAGCAGTTGTTCCCCTAGTGGTTGAAAGTAAGCAAGCCCCAGACACTACACTGAGGGGGGAAGGAGGCTTCAGTAGCACGGGGAAAAGGGTCTGGGTTCACCATCCAAACAAAAAACCTGAGGCTGGGGAAGTGTTAAGTCAAGGTGTTGGAAGTACTTATGTTGTACTTTTGCAAGATTCTGACATGCCTGTTTATATTCCCGCTACTAGGCTCACACCACGAACGCAGAGCAGTATGAAGGGGATGGGACTTACCTTGCTGTGGGTGCTCCTGGCCTGCCAAGCAAACGCTTTCTCTGTAAAGAATGGGTTGATGCAAGACGCTACATGGACTCTGAGAATCGCATGCACTACATCTGATGCTCCAGTCCTGCGGAATAACTACAACCGCGCCGTAACCTGTGAGAAAAGCGCTGTACTACCAAGCTGCTACAAATGGAGTCAATTTCTATGGCCCATTGCCAGAATTGCACGTAGCTAGGGGGTTAGATTCATTGATTGCGGGGGCAGCAGGGGTGGGGACACGAGCTTTAAATGCTTTTGACATAGAAACTGTGTGTAATAAGTTAGCCACTATGGGTTCTGATGCCAGCGCCGCTATAAAACTCCTGGCCCAGTGGGGCCCATTGATAAGCCCTACCCTGCGCAACACTGCTACAAGTATTGGCAACCAATGGAAATGGCAGAATTTTAGCTATGAAGACATTTTTTCTGCCATAGGGCAGGTCAACAAGACTGCTAAAGACATGCGATGCATTTTATGGCAAACTTTGTTAAATCAGCAGGTGTTGGCTTTCCGCTCCGAATGGGGGTGACTATCCTCAACCCACCGGCACACACAGAGCTACAGTTACCAGCAAACATATGGATTAAACCGCTTGCTTTTGATTGCATGAATAACACATGCCATGCTTTAATGCAAGTTAGTAGAACCGCTTATGCTTTAGCAATATGGTGTGCCCTTTTATGGTACTACCTATGAAAATCAATGGTTCTTGGTGGGTGCCACGAATACGAGGGGAATGGTTAGACAGCCAAAACCACACCATCCACAGTCACACCTGCATGCCCTGGGATCAGGGGTGGGTGTGTCCCCAAACGGGGAGGAT
The DNA here is from genome assembly GCF_040938575.1 of Ambystoma mexicanum. Lineage (NCBI taxonomy): Eukaryota > Metazoa > Chordata > Amphibia > Caudata > Ambystomatidae > Ambystoma > Ambystoma mexicanum. The sequence goes on from NC_090923.1 coordinate 649,791,008, forward strand.
TCCTGATCCATGCATGCATCCCGTAGCAGGGGAGTGCACTTGGATGCAATACCACATTAATGGGACTGACATTTTCCAAATAGATCAGCATAAAGCTTGCGTAGTTACTAATCTTTCCTTGCTTATTAACAATTACAGGTTATTAGGGAATCCTCAAGTATTTTGCGTAGATCAGGTTACGACTATCTTAGACATTGTTACTCACACCGTATATTCACTAACCCAGTGGTCTCACACTACTTTGCATGCCTTGCTTAACTGGACTCTACCCTATGGGGTGATTACTGCCCGGCTTCAAACTGTTAGACAATTTGCCTGAACTGCTTGGAAAGATTTCCAGACGCTAGCTACCTCAGTTATTTCTGCAGAGTGAAAGCTGATAATAGACAGAAACCAATTAATCAAAACTGCTGACCATCTGCAATCAGTTACTACTCACCACTGGTGGGATGTATTCACTGGATGGTCTTCCTCCTCCACTAAGCTGCTTAATATAATGCTGCATCCATTGCTGTGGCTGCTGATTTCCCTAATATTCACTCTTATCATTTTCATTGGGCTCATGCGCAGAATGTCTTTCCTTTATACTAGAATGACTGCACTAGAAAAACGCTTAATCGGCCTACAGCACACCGTACATGCTTCTAAATCATGGGGTCAGCATTTTCAGGCCTCACTTCGAAAGGGGTGGAATGTCGTGATAAGCTTCTAGGCGCTTGCAGTAACCTGCACTTGCACTAACCTACTGAGCTATCTTGAGTATATTAGAGCTTATTCGAAGCATGGAGGAAAATGCTGAAATCAGCCAGGCCTCTCGAACTGGGTGAAGCCCACCTGCTTGTAAGGGGTTAACTGCGAAGGCCCTTCATGAAGACAAACATCTAGCCTTTGCAAGAAGCTCTAAGCAGCCCTTGGGAGCCAGGCACAGCTTTGTACAGCTTTGCTCGTCTTCGCTCTGCGAGTCAGGTGCACTGATAACGCAGAAATGCCAGACCTTCCCCAAAACAACGTGCACGAAGCCTGGGAGCCCTGACTGGCTGTTTCCAGTCTTGTAACTTTCCAGGCGAAAACATATTTACTGCCCGGAAGGATGAGCCCAGAAGCTTCTCGAAGAGCTGGTACGTCATAGTCATTGACGTGCAGCCCCTAATAAGAGAACTATACCTGGGTCAGTAAGGGAGGGACTCATCCTGGGCTGTTTGGTGAAACGCATGCACGAAGAGGAACAGCGCCTGGACGACCAGCCGTGCACTATCTGGGCCGAGACTCCTAGCATCACATCCCAGCTCTGGTGTAGGACTGTGGGGGCCTTGGCCAGTCCTCCCCTCCTCTCTCTCTCTCGAGGAGTGCCGGGCACCTGTAGCGGCGAGGGTCCCGGGTGTGATCTGACCTGATCATCTACATTTTCTAGGAGCGTAAGATAAGTAATTGCATATTCATTTGTGACTGATAATTGGAATTATTCAGCTTGCACTTTTATTCCCATATTATTATTGTAAATTGCTGCTTAGTTCTCACTAGACATTATAGAAATAAATGCAAGCATCGTATATTCTGTGTGATTGGGTTTCTTCCAGACTGAGTTCATTGTGTTTCGTATAAACTTACTTGTGTGGGAAGGTGATTAGGAGTGATTATAGCACCAAGAGCTGGCCCCAAGGGAGGGTGCGGGATTCCCCTTTTCACTACATTGGCAGACGCAGTTCACGGTTTCCAAGGCACCGCAGAGGGCCACAGACAAAACTGGACTTCAAACAAGCACCGAAGCTAAGTCTTTTATAGTTTTATTTGGAAATACAATCAGTATTGTGTAATTAACCCTCTGGTGCTGGGCCAGTACAAAACCAGACAGTTGTGTACATGTGTACCTTGTTACTAGCACATGCTATGTAGTATGAGTGGGGCTTCCTAGTCAGCACGCATGCCCAATGTGTAACAAGTCCTAAGTTGTGAGTTTTACGCAGAAGTACCACAGTAGGAACCTATACTGTCCTGTGTAGTTAACATTGAAGTGTCAATCAAAAGTAAAAACGCTGAAGCAAGCGTCTTGGGGTGCAGCTTCTGAATCAGTGCCAATAAGCCGAGCATCCATTCTAACTCAGTGCAGCAAGACTGAGAGTGGCCTCTAAGAACGTTTCTGTGTGCAGGCGTGAAAGTGTTGTTGAAAAGGTGTTTAGTGAGATCAACCAAGCATCAATAAGAGATCAGGAGCATGTTTTTCCCCCAAGCCCTCTACCTATCCATAACTTCTACCTCAACCTCTACCCGGTGATCCTACTACCCCGTACCCATCCAATCCGTGGACCCTAACCCTCTTTCCCCATGGTGGTTGTGGTGCCTTGTGTGTATTAGAACCCAGGCGCCAAAACTGCTAAGGGGATGAAGGAGTTTGTGCTACTTCTGCGCTGGATCAAGACCCTACGACAAGAAGAACTTGAGCTAGTGATTCAACACCTGCCCACTTGTAAGACTCCGGGGTCAGATGGGCTCCTGAGTGAACTTTACAAAACCTACAAACAAGAGCTGCTTCCCCCGTTGTTGGCTATGCTTAATGAGGCGTATGAGCATGGCAGGTTGCCAGAGTCCCTACGAGAGGTGGTGATCATTCCGCTTCTGAAGCAGGGTAAGCATAGCACGAACTGCGGGACATGCAGACCCCTATCGATGCTTAACCAGGATAGCAAAATCCTTACTGCTGTGTTGGCAAATAGGCTTAAGCGAGTTATTGGTAAACTGATACATCCTGACCAAACAGGTTACGTCCCTCGTAGGAACATAACTGATAACCATAGAAGATTGCATCACATTATTGATCAAACAAAGGAGGACCCAGGTGAACTGGCGATTGTCTCGCTGGACACAATTAAGGCTTTCGATTCAGTGAGATGGCCCAGGCTTTTAGCGACTTTGGGAACCTATGGAATGGGGCCGGGGTATCTCAAGTGGGTTAAATTGTTATACAGCGCCCCAATTGCTAGGGTTAAAACGGGTGCCACTATCTCCGACAAATGGCAACTTAGCAGAGGCACTAGGCAGGGCTGCCCTTGGTCGCCCATGTTATATATATTAGCGTTGGAACCACTGGCCGTCTGTCTTAGACAACAATACGGGGAAATAGGGATCCGCACTGCAAGTGGCCCGCATCTCATTTCACTATATGCTGACGATATACTCTTGTATCTGCGCTTCCCAGAAGAGAACATGCAATACATTCTGGAGGTGATGGAACAATATGCCGCTCTCTCTGGCATAGCGGTAAACCCCAAGAAATCTAGCATGTTCCCCCTGGGGGGGATATAGAGTTGACCTACCTAGGGGCTTGCCGACATTGCCAGTACCCTGCCGAACCAAGTCGTTCCGATATCTCGGAATCGGCATATCACACGACAGGAGAAGAACACAAATACAACACAGAAAAGGCAGTAGAAGGCATTAAAAATAGTATGGGTTTTTGGTCCAGACTACCCCTGGCCATGATGGGGAGAGCTGCTCTACTTAAGATGGTGGTCCTGCCCAGACTGTTACACGTCTTTGTAAATATTCCGCACGTGATCCCTAGGCGCTTCTTCGTTAGTCTTCACAGTCTGTGCAGGGGCTTTATATGGCACAGCTCCAGGAACAGGGTGGCTCTTTGGAAACTTCAGAACTCGTACGAAAGGGGAGGAATAAACCTGCTGAATTTTGAGGTATATTATTTGGAAGGACAGTTGCAATATGTGGCGAGATGGCTGTCTGAAGAGGAAACTGCTGAAACCAGGCTGCTGTGCATGGAACCAGCTCCTTACTTCCTCAGAGAAGTGGTGTGGTTGTCCAGGCCAAAGGTACTGGAGATGGCGAGGCTGTTGGTACTTGGATGGGAGTTGTGGCACAGGGCATGGCAGATGGTGGGATACCCGGCACCGTTTTCGATGCAGGTACCGTTGGCGGCACTATGCAGAAAGGACCCCCAGTTGATACAAGGGGTCCATAGATATTGGGAGCCGATGGACCTGGCCGCCCTAGGAGCCATATGGCAGTAAGGGGAGGCACTGGAATTTCAGAAGTTAATGGAGGATACCGGGGTGCATAAGGGGCAGTACATAACCTACTCCAGAATAGTTAAACGTGTACGAGAAAAGTGGCCGGAGGAGGTGCTTACTGAACAACCGGAAGCCACCATGGAGATGATATATGACATCTCAGAGGGCGGGCATGAGATATCCCGTATATATGAGCTATTGGGATCTAAAGTGGGGAAGGAACTGCTCCAATTGAGACAACTCTGGGAAGAAGCGGTGGGAAAGCCTATGTCTGATGGGCTATGGGATAGAGCCCAAAGATATCATAAGAAAGTGTCCCGGAACGCAAGACTCCAGCAGATCCAATTATATGTCACACATAGAGCATATATGGCCCCTAGTAAAATCGCCAGGTTTGGTGGCCAGATGACTCAAAGGTGCCCCAGGTGTGGGGAGGAGGATGCTGGGATGTTGCATACGTTATGGGCCTGTCCGGAGGTGGGAAGATTTTGGGCAGAACTGAAGACACGCTTAGCAGGAAACGGCATCACGTTGGAGGTGGAGTCGGCCTGGGCTTGCATGCTGGGGGGTTTCCCTAGGCCACGTAACCTGAGGCACATTAGCAAAATGAAAGACTTGGCATATATCTTGGCTAAATGAAGGATCGCAATGTGCTGGAAGTCAGCCCATTGGCCGAGGATGGAGTTGTGGTGGACTGACCTCATGAAATGAGCTAAGGCAGAAACGGCTGCCTGGGTTGAAGCTGTCTGCAGTGGAGGGGAGGAGGAGGTGGGACCCCTAATCAAATGGAGGCAGTTGGTGGCTGCCATGGTGCCCCCCCCAGCCCGATCGCAGCGATGAGGATACGGATAACATGATTACGATAGACCCGACTGAAGAAGTACAGGCTGATGTTACGCTTATAGTGGCTCAAGTTAAGGGGTTGGGAGGGAGTGGGACTGAAGAACGTAATTTGTAATGTTGTATTATCATACTTGGACACGGAAGTCTTAATTATTGTAATGTTTGGTGTGTTGTTATAAAATAATAAAAATTGTTTAAAAAAAATAAAAAATAAATGGGCAATCCTAAATCAAACGACCCAAGGTAACCGGATAATAATTCAAGCAAATAGTGGTACAGAAGAGAAATGGATAAAACATTTCACCGACTTATATACCACTCCTATGGAATGCCCGAGTCCTGAGTCATTAGTTGTTCTGAAAAACTTCCAACTCACATTTGATTTGCAAGATATAATCAATTTCATAAAAACAGCTAGTCGCTCTAGGGCTTGTGGACCAGATGGACTATCAAATCATACGTTCAAACAACATCCTATCCTCTGGGTGAATATTCTTTACAATATTTTCACCATAATAAAAAACACTCAAGTAATACCTCCTACATGGAAACATTCATTAATTGTACCCATTTACAAAAAGGGCGATCAGCAACTACCAAACAGCTACAGGCCAATCGCATTGCTAGATGCCCCCGGAAAAATCTTCTCTCAGATCATGTTAAGACAAATTAACCAATGGACCACGAATATGCAACTAAGAGATCCCTTTCATGCCGGCATCGTGGCCGGGCTGAGAATGACACCAAACATCATTGCTCTTAATATGATAAAATCTAACTATGCTACCTGGAATCAACCTCTATTGCATTTGTTGATTTCAGGGTCGCGTTTCATTCCGGGCTCTACTGTACACGAAACTAAGCAACTATAAGTGTCCACACTCTCTTCTGGCACTGATTATGTTTCTGCATACAAACAACTCTATACAAGTTAGGCTAACCCTGGATGGGTCCCTCTCAGCCAATATTTCCACACAGCAGGGACTCAAGCAGGGATGCATTTTAGCTTCCACTTTGTTTAATATGTTCATTTTGGACATGGGAAATGCATTCGCACAGGTCATAAGTGACGCTCCAAAATTGGGTAAACAGCGAATAAGCTATCTGCTTTATGCAGATGACCTGGTTTTACTATCTCAGACCCCGGTTGGTTTACAAAACCTATTGAATCAGTTGAGCCAGTATGTCCAAATGAGCAATCTTGTGATAAATACAGATGAAACACAAATCCTAGTATGTAGAAACAATTCAAGATCTAGGATAAGTCTTTATCAGTGGAAGTTGGAAAATACGGTCCTTGAAAGAGGGCCATTATACAAGTATCTGGGTGTCATCATAGCAGACACAATGAAAAATTACGACCATGATCAAGATGTAAAATGTAAATTACAGTCTTTAACATCTCAAGCTAAAGTGTTGTCGTATAAATATGCAAAATACTCCTACAAAGATATTGTCGTATTCTATCAACAAAAAGTGATACCAATGTTGACATATGGATCAGAGGCGTTTTTTCCCAAAAATCATAAATATTGGGATATGCTGGAATCCTGATTTTGGAAACAGACATTACATCTACCAAACAGCTCTCCCTTGCCATTAATTTTGATTTGAACTAGGCATGGTATCATTATACTCGCAGGTGATGTGGAAAATGTGCTCAATGCTGAGAAAGTGTCTGTTGGGCCTATTGGCACCAAATATATTGGGAGTAGTGGCCCAATATTTACTGTCAGCAAAAGAAGCCTTACCGAAAGCGTGGTGCCAAAGCACATTGAACATTTTAGCAGATGCCTCAATATCTTTAGAAACACTCTTACAAAATCCAACCCGAGCCAAAGCAAAATTGGCTCAATATGATTGGATCACTACTCAATCTAGCTGTACTGTTTATAAGGACTTTGATATTCAAATATTTGGCCACAAAAAAATATGGAATGTTGGCCGATTATTTGGATAATTGCCCATCGCCTTATATACGCAAACAATATCTGTGTTTTAGACTAAATCTATGGCATAATCAAGATGGGCTAGATAGACGGAAACAAATTACTAAAGAACAGAATTATTGTTGATTCTGTGGAGACATTTCACAAAAGGAAACACTCCAACATTGTTTGATATCTTGCCCTAAATTATCTGATAAGCGTCAACAATACTTTGGAAAATTGACTGCCTCACTTAACCCAATGGATTCCTCTCAAGCTTGGCAATGGTTATTTACTAGTACCAAATTAGCAGTTAGAATCGCAATTGTTCACTATCTCGATTCCATTTTCTTTGTGTCATAAGTCAGAAGAAACTTCTACTAGTTGTAAAAGATGTTCTGAGAAGTGATAACATTGAAAGAGGGAGTAACCTAAATCAAACAGTGTTAGAAGCCAATGAAAGTAAATAATACATTTTTAGGAATTGTCAAATGGAACAACTATTGTATATTTGCACTAGTCAATGTATTATTTGTGTGTCATTTGTTGTTCATATTTAGTTTTTTGTTTGACTTTCTTCTTCTTCTTTCTATCCTTATTTCAAATGATTTTATTTTGTAATATGTAAATATGTAAATTTTGTTATGTAAAAATGTGAAAGGTTCACTTTTTGAACCAACCTAATAAAAAAAAATATATATATAGATCATGAATGAATTCCTAGAGTGATCCCTACAACAGAGGGTCCATGGTTTTATGAGAGGGTGAATGGAATCTTTGAATGGGTTGTCCAACATAAATGGGAATCATACGACCGCCACTGAACGCCTGCTGTCAAACTCTATAGAACATGGATTCTCATGTTATATGATTGACTAGTCAGTTACCAACAGCTCACTAAGTGCAGCTGACCCTGGCACATCTTAAAAAGCTGGCATAGGAGACTGGCAAGATGCATGAAGCTACAAGGCCTAAAAGGCCCTGGAACCCACATGCTGCAAAGTTTCAGTGAAGAAAAAAGAGCCCTTTTCTTTATGTTCATCTCCCTTTCTAGTGTGAGAAAGACCAGTTGAAGTCTTATGTACCAAACAAAACATGTGTATGCCAGTATCTGGCAAGGGATCACTGTAGAAAGCTCAGCTGGGGAGGCCAAATTGGAACATGCAGATAAGCATACATCAGATCATTCAGACAAATACAGTCTATACCAGCAGTAAAGAAGACCAAATCTGCTCAGACATCACCATCTTGAACCTATCTTGTGTGAAATAAATATTGACGAGCGAAACATCCAGGCCGGTGAGCAGGACCATCTGTTTCTTTTTATGTCCTGGAAATACCGAAGCGAAGCACCCCCTTCTATTGTTGCCAAGTTGGAATCTCTTTATGGTCCTGATCTGCAGTATATTATGCACCTCTGTCAAGAACATTCTTGACTCTGGATTGATTCAACAGAAGAGAAGGAGTGGAGAGAGAAAGAGGCTAGCGGAAGCCTTCGCCCCTCACAGACAGAATCCAGAGATCCCTGGATATAAAAATCCAAGCATGAAGGTCCTTCTGTATATGGAGTCCATCAGCGGAAAGATGTTCTCCTACCAAGTAGTCATTGTTCAGAGTTGTGGGTTTTTTCTAATTTTGAAGATACACCTTTGGTAACAGTTATTTGTTGTTTTATTCTGTGACAAGAGGAGATCTATCCTGCATTATATACTTCCCGTCCTAGGAGCCTCAAAACACCAAATAGACCAAAGGCTGACATGGGAGCTGGGGAAACTGTGCTAAATTATAGTACAGTATTTCTGTTGACAAGTGAGACATTTTTTACTATGCCCGGCATTAAGGATTTTGTCTCAGGAACTCTGATGAACATAATTAGGGAGAGTCAATGGTTTTTGTTGCTAGCACGTGCCAACAAATTGCTTTGAACCTTGCAGTATGTTAACTGTGATCCCTGAGAGAATAAGAAGTACTTTGTTGTGTGACTTTTTGTATTCCATACCCCCCTTCCTGAAGACTTGTACCTCAAATATCGAGGATGTTGCATTATGGAAGGGTAGGCTGAGGCATTGTTTATCAACTTAAGGAATGGGTGGTGAAGTGGGGTTTGGATGGGTCATCTCTAGGAAGTAGGTCATGCCCCTGTCACTTCAGATCTGTGGGAAAGACAGCTAAATAACTGTCTGTCATGATCTTGGTCATCATTGCAACATACTATGTTGGGGCCGAACTGGCACTGGTATGCATTGAGTGCACTATCACAGATATCCAGGATGAGGCACTGCAGTGTACACTACTAGTTTATGCATTTGTAAATGGAGTCTTCTTTGAAGGCGGGGACCTGAACGCTAATGTACAGTTAGAGATTTGGATAACATGTTTTTATGTTGCCTATTTGCAGGGTAGATGTCTGGGAATTTTCCAAACCACCATGACAGACATGAAGTTACCGTTAAGTGGTTCATGGCCAGTATGTAAGGAGTTATAGTGTGGCAGAGGAGGTGTTCAAGTGCACTGTGGCTCTTACTGTAACCTGGTCTTGGTGTGAAAGAAAATGGACAATGCCTCACAAGTATCTCAGCCGTGCCCTTCCTGATAAGCAGGGTGCAGTGCTGCAGAGAAGATGAGACCCATTAAAGTGTTGGAAGAGATAGCACTCAGTGTTTTGGGTCAGGGGACTACTTTGCCAGTGTGTTGTCCCTGCTGTAGGTGGCATGCAGTGGGGGTCACCAGGCCTCTATTGAGGCAGCACAGGCTTGTTTGGGGTGGACTGGCCTGGCCTGTGCCCTGCGAAAGCCTGATGGTGATTCTGGATTGCAGGTGGTAATCAGGCACGCAGGGGGAAAGCTGGAGGAGAAGTTGGCTGGATACAAGTCTGGACTGGTTGTTGGACTCCCATGTTGACCAAGAGATGGTACTAAACCATTGGCAACCCTGGAGCTGAGTCAGTCGGTGGGGATACGATCCCTGCAACAGTACATGAGGTTTGGAGATATGGCGGGAATGCAGGGGACTGATGAACCCCCTCACCAGACTGAGGAATGCTGTGATCTTATCCCCTCCATGATGAACGATGTCAGGGAAATATTGCAAGAAATCAAGGCACTAAGAAGCGACATTCAGGCCACGATCAAAGATTTGTGGAGCAGGGTGGAAAATACGATGGAGGGACCGGAAAGTAACCACCTCAATGCAGATTTATTTCAAATTAAATACGAGGCGAGAATGACTGATCTGGAGTCCAGGGAAGAGGAGGTACAGTTAAAACTGGATAACCTGGAGAACAGGGAGCGAAGGAATAACCTCTGGATCTTTGGGCTGAAGGAACAGTGAGATGCAGAGAAAGGTGAAGGCCCTCATGCACGCATTGTTCCTTGACCAAGGAGGTGGAGTTGGAGAGAGCCCACGGAGGGGCATGGTGTGTGGCAAGGGTCGTAGGCCGGTGGTGGTAAAGTTCCTAGGCTATGTGGATAAGGAGGCAGGGTTGGAGAGAGCGAAAGAGCACCAGAATATCCAGTTTGAAGGGGACTCTACAGATTTATCAAGATCTCTCACATATGATCCTGTCTAGATGCAAAGATTGTCACCCCCTAACCTCGTGGTTGTCAGAAAGAGGAATCCGGTATAAGTGGACATACCCTTTTGCCTTCTTGTTTGAGGTGGGCGACGCAGACTACAAAGTGACTATAGGATCGGAGTCTCAGCAGGTATTACGACACCTCACTGAGAGCGGGAAGGGGGCCCCCAGGCGGCTGGCGAAAGAGGCAGGAGTGCCCAGTCACCTGACAGGGGCCTGGAGCAGTGCCAGAGAGTGTCATGATGTCCGCTCCCGGGGAGCCGGTTCAAGCCCTGCGTCCCCGAAAGCGGACATCCAGTCCCCAAGGAAGGACCCAGCAACCCCATATAGGGGCCCTTTGGACAGTGTCCTGGCGCCTCTGGCGCCAGGCTCATAAAAGACATCAGTCCTGGCACCATAGGCGCCAGGCTCATTATGGAAGTGCTTGGGTGCACTTACCTGATGCAGACCATGCTGCAGGATCCCGGCCTCCTTGAGGCCTGAAAGGAACTACTTTACCTGTGGGACTAATTTACCATCCGGGCAGGGTCGGGGAAGGATACATACCTGATTGGAGGAAGGATACATACCTGGAACTTCTTCCAAGGCTATTTAAACCCCACCCGAACAGCCACACGTGCTTCGCGTTGTTCTGCATCTAGCAGCTGGACGCTCACCGTGTCTGCTCCTGCATCCTGACTTCTGCCACGCCTGCCAGCATCCTGGATCACCTGCAAAGGAAGAGAAGAAGAGAACAGAAGAAGGAAGAGTCCTTACCTGCTAAATCCGCATCCCGGAGACATCTCGCTGACAATCCTGAAAAGGAAGACTTTTATTTAAAAGCTCATCGCGTCGATCGCTGCAGCGCCGCATTCGACTCACCTTTAAAGGGCGCCTCCATGTTCAGCAGCGATCATCCGGATTCGCAGTCACGACCCAGCGCCTAGGGAGAAAAAGACCAGAACAAAAGGTGAGAGAGAGAAGGGAATAAGGAAAGCTAAATCTCCATGTTAAGACTTACCTATTGATTCATTCCCTCTTCATTTCGGGTCCGCGCCGCATCCTGGCATTTCCGGACTCCGGCCCCTAAGGGGAAAAAGAGACATCAGCGTTAATGAGCGAATGAAAAGACATTACCAAAAAACGCTCATTAAAGACTTACCTGATTTCTACAAGGATTTCACCTCTCATCTCGGGTCGCTGCCTGTTCCCCGGCATTCCGTACCCCAGCCCCTATGGGGAAAAAGACACTAGCATTAGTACATTAATGCATGGACACAAGGGGAACCTCTTATCAAAAAAACTTACCTGGAAGCCAAGCAAGTTTGGTTCTCACCAATCCGAAAATCCAGTGAAGTAATTGGATACCAACGCGCCCCTGCATCAGAAGCAGGATGGAGAGCTCGTCCTTCCAGACCCTAAGGTGAGACGCTACGAGGAATCACAGAAGGGTTTCGAGGAGGGTGAGAGGGGAAAGTGGGAGGCTGATTGCATTAACCCGCAGACAGTTAATCCCCTATTTTCGCCAACAGAAGGATACTTCTGCGAGCCAGACAAGCCAGATTTGGGGGCCCGGTCCAGTCCGTCTTCCGAACCCTGCGCATCACCTTAGAAGAGGTCACAGCAGCGCGAACCAGGCCAGCGCCTCCGTGGGAGTCAGGTGAGCGTTACAGAACGCGAAGCCTTCCTACAAATTCCCACCCAGGCGCTATGGAAAGTTCTGAGACTGATCAGTTGGCCCAATTACTGGGGGAATTACGGGCCGAAGTACATGCCGCTCGTCAAGAGACTAATGCCCTCAGGAGGGAATTAACAACATCAAAGGAAAGAACTGATGACCTGGCCAGACAGCTTTTGCAAGGTCAAGCTGGGCAAACTCCTCTACCCGGTTCCGGAGGGAACCCCGCTCCTGTGGTTTCCAGTAACCCTGTGCAGATTAATCTACCTGGAAACATGCCGCTGGCCCCACCCGAACGCTTTGCTGGGGACCCCAAACGATTCGCCGTATTCATAAATCAGTGTCGTTTGCACTTCCTATGCAGACCTGGGGCCTTCCCTAATGATCAGACCAAGGTAGCCTTTGTATTGTCATATCTCAGCGGCTGCGCTGCCGACTGGTCAGTTCCACTGGTTACTCAAGATGACCCGAATCTCCGTGATTTTCAAAGGTTTCAAGCAAGCATGGAAAGGTTATTTGCTCGACACTCTCAGGGGCAGGCTCTGGATGACGAACTTCTATCCCTGCGACAGGGCAATCAGGACCTCCTATCCTATATTGCAACCTTTAATAGACTAATTGTGGAAACGGGATGGCCAGAGGATAAAAGAGTCACGTTGTTTTATCGAGGCCTACACGGAGAACTTAAAGATGTCTTGGCCCAAGTTGTAAATCCGCCCCAAGAATGCACAGAGTATATAGACTTAGTGGTCCAATTGGATCACAGGCTTCAAAACAGAAAAGTAGATCGGTCCAGGTTTGAGACCCGGGTGTTGGTCAAGACCCATGCTAATCCCAAGGGAGTTGATGTCTCTGAGCCTATGCAAATTGGAGGGGATAAAGGACCCTTAACTCAAAAGGAACGTGAAAGGAGGCAGCAATTAAAAGTATGTCTTTATTGTGGGAATTCTGGACACTTTCTACGAGATTGCCCGGCAAAACCGCCCCGAAAGGCGGTAGGAGCCGCTGATAAAAACCATGAAGACTCTGTTTCGGGAAACAACTCCGCCCGACAAGTGTAGGGGTCCGCTTGCCGAGCTTGAAAACTAACTCTCAGACCTCGCATTTCATTGTGCCAATGGTTCTCGTAGATCCAGAACAGCCTAAGCGGTTGCATGCAATAAAGGCATACATCGATAGTGGGGCTATTGGAAACTATGTGGATCGTGAATTGGTCTCTAGGATTAACCTCCCTCTCCGTCCTAAAACCAGCAAAGATGTCATTACCACAGTCGATGGAACTGAAATTGCCTCTGGACCGGTAACACATTCCACTACTGAGGTGACTCTTATTGGTCCCGACGGCCATCGGGAGGGTGTTGTGTTTGATGTAATCAAGGCTCCACAGTTTCAGGTTATTCTTGGAATCCCTTGGTTAGAGACACATAATCCTCGAATTGATTGGCGAGCTAAGAGAATAACCTTCCCGGATTGTACACAAACCTGCTACCCAGAAAACCTGAAGATTAATCTAGCATCTATAACCTCTGCCTCCATGCAACTACCTCCGGAATACCAAGACTTTCAGGACGTCTTCCAAAAGGAACAGGCCAACACGTTACCTCCTCACAGATCGTACGATTGCCAAATCGATCTGGTGCCCGGTGCACAACCCCCTTGTAGCAGGATTTATGCCCTTACCGAACCTGAGAATCTGCATTTGAGACAATATTTGGATCAATACCTAGCTAATGGTTTTATTCGCCCGTCAAAGTCCCCGGCATCCTCAGCTTTGTTCTTCGTGCCCAAAAAAGAAGGCGACCTTAGAACTTGTATCGATTACCGCGCATTGAACCAGATAACGGTTAAAAACCATTATCCTCTGCCTCTGATCCCTGAACTCCTTGACCAGGTGAAGGACGCTTGCATATACACCAAGTTAGATCTCCGGGGGGCTTATCATCTGGTACGAGTTAAACAAGGCGACGAATGGAAAACTGCCTTCCGTACTAAATACGGATTATTCGAGTACCAGGTGATGCCTTTCGGATTGTGTAACGCGCCGGCTGCCTTCCAATACTTCATGAATGATGTCCTTTGGGAACTCATCGATGTTTGTGTTGTCGTATATATCGATGACATTCTGGTGTACTCCTCTTCGGAATCTGATCACAGAAAACACGTCAGGGCAGTACTTGAAAAACTGCGCCAACACAAACTATTTGCTAAATTGGAGAAATGTGTTTTCCATACCACAGAAGTCGAGTTTCTAGGTTTCATCCTGACACCCAAAGGAGTCCGAATGGACTCAAGAAAAGTGGATGCCATCCTCAAATGGCCATCACCTAGCTCTGTAAAAGGGGTTCAAAGCATGCTCGGCTTTGCCAATTTCTATCGCAGGTTTATCCCGGAATTTTCACGCGTGGTACAACCCATTACTGCACTCTTGAGGAAAAATAAACGTTTTGAATGGTCTGAAGAAGCCGAGCAGGCCTTTCAGGATTTAAAAGCTAAGTTTACCTCTGCACCTATATTGAAACACCCGCGTCCAGATCTCCCTTATGTCCTCGAGACTGACGCATCCAGCCTAGCCATGGGAGCTGTCCTGTCCCAAAGAGATCCCGAAACCAACCAACTGCATCCCGTAGCATTTTGGTCCAGAAAATTCTCGGCACCCGAGGTTAATTATGCAATCACGGACAAAGAACTGTTAGCCATTAAGTCCGTTTTTAAAGCCTGGCGGCATTATCTGCTTGGCGCTCAACATACCATCACAGTGATCACTGATCACCGGAATTTACAGTATTTGAAAACCGCCAAGGCTCAGTCATCACGGCAGCTCCGATGGGCTTTGTTTTTCGCTGAATTTGATTTTGTGATTACCTACCGACCTGGCTGCAAGAATGGCAAAGCAGACGCCTTATCTCGAATTGGAATGGGAGAATCTGATACAAACTCAGAACCAGTACCAATAATTCCCGAACAGAGGATTCTAGGCATGACTTCGTTACAGACGCTTGAAGACATTCAAGCCAGAGTGAAACAACTCCTGGACCCTACAACCTTACAGGATTGGATACAAAAGGGATCAGACTTTACCATAGATAATGGTTTACCTTATTTCCAAGGACGCTTATTCCTGCCACATAAGGAATTACACGAACTAGTTATTTCCGGTTATCATGATGCATTAATAGAGGGACACCCCGGTATTGCCAAGACAGAGGAAAAGGTGAAACGACAATTTTGGTGGCCCTCTTGGCGAAAAGATGTTAAATCTTTTGTGATGTCCTGTGGTGTTTGCGCCCAAAATAAAAGTCAAAAGAAAAGACCAGCCGGTATCCTTCAACCTCTAGACATACCGCCAGCACCCTGGCACACCCTATCAATGGATTTTATTACGGACCTGCCTCCTTGTTCGGGGTACAATACTATTCTGGTAATTGTGGATTTGTTTTCCAAAATGGCCCACTTTATTCCTTTGAAAGGTTTACCTTCAGCTTCTGTCCTAGCCAAAGAATTCCTCGAAAATATTGTTCGGCTACGTGGATTCCCATCTATACTAATCTCTGACCGGGGAAGCCAATTCATTTCCCACTTCTGGCGCAAATGTTGTCAAATGGCGCAGATCGACGTAAGATTATCGACCAGTCACTACCCTCAGACCGATGGTCAGACCGAGAGGACAAATCAGACCCTTGAGCAATACTTACGGTGTATGTTACAGCAATCTGAAAGCAACTGGAAAGACATTCTTTGGATAGCCGAATACGCATATAATAATTCGGTACACTCTGGAACTGGCCACAGTCCTTTTTATACTTTGTTTGGGCATCACCCTCAAACCTCAAACCTTGACTCACCTCGGAACCTCGGAATGCCTGCAGTAGAACATCTGCATTCTACAATTACCCAAGCCTTCAAAGAGGCAACTACACATTTACAACAAGCCAAGAGAAAATACAAGGAGAATGCTGATCTACATCGGAGAGAAGCACCTCCGTATCAGATTGGGGATCAAGTGTGGTTAGCTACCAGACATTTACCACTCAAAGGGCCTCAAACTTTTAACCCAAAATATCTGGGACCTTATTCTATTACGGCAATAATTAACCCAGTGGCTGTTAAACTTGATTTACCAGCTAGTATGCAAATTCACCCTGTTTTTCATGTTTCACTTCTGAAACCAGTGGTACCCGGAACCCGACTACTCAAACCTTCAGAACCTATTCTAATAGATGGGGAGCCCGAATTCGAAGTGAAGAACATTTTAGACTCAAAAATGTTTAGGTCAAAACTGTTCTACCTAATTGATTGGAAGGGGTAACCTAGCGACCATGTGCATGCACCTCGATTAATCAGGAAATTCCACCGACTCTTCCCAGACAAACCAAAACTTCCGGAGGGAACAACCTTGGGAGGGAGTGCTGTCATGATGCCCGCTCCTGGGGAGCCGGTTCAAGCCCTGCGTCCCCGAAAGCGGACATCCAGCCCCCAAGGAAGGACCCAGCAACCCCATATAGGGGCACTTTGGACAGTGTCCTGGCGCCTATGGCGCCAGGCTCATAAAAGACATCAGTCCTGGCGCCATAGGCACCAGGCTCATTATGGAAGTGCTTGGGTGCACTTACCTGATGCAGACCATGCTGCAAGATCCCGGCCTCCTTGAGGCCTGAAAGGAACCACTTTACCTGTGGGACTAGTTTACCATCCGGGCGTGGTCGGGGAAGGATACATACCTGATTGGAGGAAGGATACATACCTGGAACTTCTTCCAAGGCTATTTAAACCCCACCCGAACAGCCACAAGTGCTTCGCGTTGTTCTGCATCTAGCAGCTGGACGCTAACCGTGTCTGCTCCTGCATCCTGACTTCTGCCACGCCTGCCAGCATCCTGGATCACCTGCAAAGGAAGAGAAGAAGAGAACAGAAGAAGGAAGAGTCCTTACCTGCTAAATCCGCATCCCGGAGACATCTCGCCGACAATCCTGAAAAGGAAGACTTTTATTTAAAAGCTCATTGCGTCGATCGCTGCAGCGCCGCATTTCACTCACCTTTACAGGGCGCCTCCATGTTCAGCAGCGATCATCCGGATTCGCAGTCACGCCCCAGCGCCTATGGAGAAAAAGACCACAACAAAAGGTGAGAGAGAGAGAAGGGAATAAGGAAAGCTAAATCTCCATGTTAAGACTTACCTGTTGATTCATTCCCTCTTCATTTCGGGTCTGCGCCGCATCCTGGCATTTCCGGACCCCGGCCCCTAAGGGGAAAAAGAGACATCAGCGTTAATGAGCGAATGAAAAGACATTACCAAAAAACGCTCATTAAAGACTTACCTGATTTCTACAAGGATTTCACCTCTCATCTCGGGTCAGTGCCTGTTCCCCGGCATTCCGTACCCCGGCCCCTATGGGGAAAAAGACACTAGCATTAGTACATTAATGCATGGACACAAGGGGAACCTCTTATCAAAAAAACTTACCTGGAAGCCAAGCAAGTTTGGTTCTCACCAATCCGAAAATCCAGTGAAGTAACTGGATACCAACGCGCCCCTGCATCAGAAGCAGGATGGAGAGCTCATCCTTCCAGACCCTAAGGTGAGACGCTACCAGGAATCACAGAAGGGTTTTGAGGAGGGTGAGAGGGGAAAGTGGGAGGCTGATTGCATTACCCCGCAGACAGGTAATCCCCTATTTTCGCCTACAGAAGGATACTTCTGCGAGCCAGAGAAGCCAGATTTGGGGGCCCGGTCCAGTCCGTCTTCCGAACCCTGCGCATCACCTTAGAAGAGGTCACAGCAGCGCGAACCAAGCCAGCACCTCTGTGGGAGTCAGGTGAGCGTTACAGAGAGTTCCGAAAGTGAGGAAATTCAGGAGGCTCAATACACCGTCGCCAGTGAAATTATGGGGACTTGATGGGTGGTGCATTTCATGGGAGGGGTCCTACCGGACTGTGCTTTTTATGGCAATTTTGGGTATATTTTCTAGATGAAATGGTTATGGGTTGAGTGGGGTTTGTGGTAAGTCGCCTTTGGTGGCCCATTCATGGATGGGTGTCTTTTGTTGTCTGGGGTTTGTGGTAGGGGGAGGGGGAAGGGTGGGTGGGGTGGTCGGGGGGTGAAGTCGGGGGAACGTACCGTTTTTGGAACTAAAGAATGGGCATATGGTAGGTGGTAATGTCCTTGGGGTCGGGCAGAGCGAGATAAACACAGGGCTATGGTGGAGGTGAGGGCGATTCGAGGAGGGGGCTTGCGGACCAATTGCTGGTGGGGACGTTGAATATGAAGGGAATGGATGCACCCACCAAGCAATCCCTTATTGCATGGGAGTTCCGACGATTGAAATTGGATGTCCTGCTGATCCAAGAGATGAGGATGATAGCGAGAGAGGAGCGTTGCATTCCGTCTGTCCAGATTGGGTAGGGGTTTTGGGCTTCTGCTCCAGTGAAGAAGGGAGGGGTAGGGATTTTACTCCATAAAAGATTGCAGAGGAGAGATTCACATATTTGGAAGGGACCCAGGGGCATGGTGCGGTTGGTTTCAGGTATGTGGGGTGTCGATCTCGATCACCTCGCTATATTGCCCCAACCAGGGTCAAATGGCTTCCTCAACAGTATTTTACTTTGCATGATACAAGAGGTTAGGGGTCCATTGTTGTTGCGGTGGGGTTGGGATTTGTGGGTGGAACCAGCTATTAATCGATAAAGCATTGGGGGTGGAGGGGCACCTGATTAGCCAAAAGGGGGGTATTACAGGAATACTTGGACTCTCTTGTTGTCACCGATGTGTGATGACAGCTCCAGCCAGAGATGAGGGGATTTACCTCTTTTTCACAGTTGCATGGTACCTATTGGCATATTGATTACCTATGTGTCTAAAGGGAAACGTTGAGGAGAGCTTTACCTGTGACATGGTCCCGGTCAGTTGGTCTGACCACGATTTGGTGTGTATAGGGTTCTCCATGGTGGGTCTCTGGTGCAGGATTCACTGTGGAAATGGAATGATTTCCTTTCGGGGTGATGCAGAGTTCCAGGGGGAGATGTGTGAGACAATTTCCAGCTGTTTTGAGGTGAATGATATGGGTGAGGTAGTCATTTGCGTCGTGTGGGACGTTGGGGTCCTGATTAGGGAGGGTTCCAACAAGAAAAGGGTGCAGTGTCTTCTGGAAAATAAACTCAGATCTTAAATAATGGCTTTGGAAGGGGAGGTGCAAGGAGGCATAGGGACAAGGGAACTGATAGGACTAGTGAGGGACAGGCGGGAGGAGTTGAGAGCCCTGAAAATGGACAAGGTGGTGTACAAATTGCAGTTTTTGCATCAGAAATATTGTGAGCAGGGGGTTAAGGCAGGTGCCCTGCTGGCGGCGAGACTGAGGGTAGAGAGGTGGGTCGAGGGGATCTCGGATGACTAGGGGAATTATTACACTGCCCAGGAGGACCTAGTTAATCAGTGTGCAGTGTTCTATGAGAACCTCTATGGTGAAGAAAAGGCAAGGACGGGGGGTGGGGTTAGAGGGTTCCTGGAGGCGATGCCTCTACCGCGGCTGATGGGGGAGGAAGCTGCGGTGATGGACGCTCAGTTTACACGGAAACAAATATTGGCAGCGATTAAGGCGGATGAAAGGGGGCATGGTGCTGGGGTAGCACGGGCTCACAGTGGGGTTTTATAAACAGTTTGCGGAGGTGTTGGTTCCTCATATGGTCAAATTGTTTAACTCCATTGCCGAAACAGGGAGGGTGCCTTAGTCGTTTTGTCAGACCCTGATAGCTGTGATTCCAAAGGAAGGGAAAGATTCCAGATTGTGTAAGTCATACAGACCGCTATCCCTTCTTAAGGTAGACACCAAGATTTTCGCAAGGGTGTTGGCATCCCGCCTGCAGGGTTTGATGCCTTAGCTCATTCATTAGGACCCGGTAGTGTTTATAGTAGGGATGTAGGGGGCAGATAGGGAGGGGATCCAGTGCTCTTATCTTTAGATACCGATGAGGCTTTTGATAGAGTTGATTGGGATTTCCTCTATGCAGTGCTTCAATATAATATATAAATATGGGTTTGGACAGGTCATCCTCAATGGGATCAGGGCAATGTACAATGAGACAGGTGCAAGAGTGGTGGTAAACGGGAAGATCTCTAGAGGGCTCGCCTTGAGCAGGGGGACCTTGAAAAATGTGCTCTGCCTACCCAGAGCATCCGATGCTGTGTTCTTCTCTCCGGCAAGGTGAACGGATGATATTTGAATTTTATTTATTGGGTATTTATAATGCGCCTATACAGTAAAAGGTGTTTCAAGGCACAAGATAGAGAGATTCCTTCTTGCAGTGCCCAAAACCAGAGCTGCACTGCCTCTCTTCACAGTGGTAGTGACCCTACACCTAATCTCTTGCTGAGGTAATCCATGGCCACTGTGTTATCTGTCATTATCAGGACATTCTTTCCCCGCACCAAGGGCAGAAAGGTCATCAACACTAGTTTGATTGCCCTCAGCCCAAAAAGAGTGATGTGTAGTTTGGACTCTGATGGAGACCAGTGATCGCTGATTGCCAGATCATTGTCATGAGCCCACCAACCAGTGAGGGAGGCATACGTAACTACAATTATCTCCGGCCATAGTTGCAAAAAGAATTCGCCCTTCAACACATTCTCCTCGCAGGCCCACCACAGGCGATCCTGCGAGTCCTTGCTTTAGACCTGAAGTAGATCCACCATTCTGCCGGAGAATTGTGACCCTTAGGATCTGAGGGCAGAGATGTTCCAGGACCTGTCCGGGAGAATGGGCCCTGATCAGCCAATCATCCAGGTAGGGGTAGATGTGAATCCCTCCCCTCCTCAGATATGCTACCACCACCACCATCAACTTGGTGAAAGACCTTGGGCAGAGGTGAGCCTGAATGTCAGGAACCAAAATTGAAAATGAGAACTGACAATGGTGAACCTCAGGTGCTGTTACGCTCACCTGGTCTGTGGGGCATTGGGGCACGGTTGCAACCCTTCCTGGACTTGGCTTCCCTGGATCAGGCTTCTTCCCCTGCTCCGGTAGTGTGGGCTGTGCTGGTTGCTGACACTGCCCCTGAGAGAGTACGAGAGGCCATGAGAATGCTGTGGTGGGACTGTGATTTCCCTCAAACCCTTCTTCCCAGAACGAGATGAGCATGCGCTTACCAATTTAGTCTCACCTGTTTATTCATGAGGATGAGATCTCCGTCTTGCTTCTCAACTGCAAGGGCGCCTTTAATGAACCTAGTTTCTTCACTGGTCCATGTGCGTGGCAGCCCAGACCGGATGTGGCTGATCCACTTCTAAGGTAAGTGTTTCTCAACAATGATTATTGTCCGTATCCTTTTGCAATGTCTTTTTTCTGTGATTATTGTCTGTAACCCTTGTAATGTCTTTTCTTCTCTCCAATAGGTGGTGAAGGGCCAAGCGGAGTCGCAGTGTTGGAAGCGAGTCCAAATGGGGGGCCAGAGGAGTTTACGATGTCCCAAGTAGAAGGTAAGATTGGTTCTAAGGTCAAGCACGAGGAATGTGTTGCGCGCGACCTTAGCGTAAAGTCTTTATGTTGTTTCTAACCTTGTTTGTCCTTTTATCCTGCAGGGATGGCCCGGCAACGTCTGACGAGAGACAGCTATCCGAAGGCCTGTCGCGGTTGCTGGATGGATGAATTCGCGAGGATGCTGAACGAGATGAGCTCCCGCATAGCTTAGACGCCCGGAACAGGTGATGATGCGCTCTGACTGCGGTTACTACTGGAATCAGGTAAGATGCGCTTCAGGTGATGGTTTTGCTGGAATCTGGTAAAATGCGCGCTTCAGTCGATGGTTTTGCTGGAATCAGGTAAGATGCGCTCTGGAGATGATGTTGCTGGCGTCAGGTAAGCTGCTTTTCAAGTGATGGTATTGCTGAAATCAGGTAAGAGCGCTTCAGGCAGTGGTGAGCGTTACGCTGCTGTAAGCAGACTAACGCGAAGCGCTTGCTTGCGGGTGGGGCAGGCTTAAATAGCCTGGTCCCAGCCACGCCCCCTTGGTTCTGCCTTGTTGGCCCACCTTGCCGCACCCAGAGGATGCTGCACGTGCAGCCCAATGTCTTCCTATGGCCACGGCCGACCTGGATGCACGTGGGGACCCAGCAGGGGCAGAAAGAACACATGCACCAGAAATAAAGTGTGCAGAGCACACTTTCTCATGAGGGTCCACCTGGACCCTTTATATTGTGGAACTAGTGGTCCTTGTCCGGTTCTCCTTCTATGAATAGGCACATGAAAATAAGCATCCTGAAGGTCCAATGATACCACCGAATCCTGGAGCTGGAGGGCCTGGAGGATCTGAGAAAGAATGACCATCTGGAACTTGTTCAAGTATCTCAAGTCCACGATGGGCCTCAATCCTCTGTCCTTCTTTGGTATTAAGAAATAAGGGGAGGATCATCCCTGGTTCCTCTCTGTTACAGGTAATGGCTCTATAGCTCCTGTCTCCAGCAGGATGCAAATATCCTGCAAAAGGAGCAGATCCGGTCCCCTGAAGGCCTGACTTCCTGGTGGACAATCGGGAGGCCTTCTCAAAAATGGCATTGTAATCTTGGGCTACAGTCTGCAGGGCCCATCAATTGGAAGTAATACCTCGCCATTCTTCCAGATGCTGAGTCAGCCTCCCCCCCCACGGTCCTTTGGTGTAGCAGTGGAGGCTGCTGACGTTGCACCTGCTTGGGTGGACCGTCCACCATGTCTTCGTCCACCATGAGAAAATCTCCTCTGACCCCTTTGTGTGTTTTGTCCCCTTGTCCTTTCAACTGATGAAAAATAGCGAAAGGACTGGCCCTTCCCGCCTTGAGAAGCTGTGAAGGTTTGTTGCAGCTGTCGAATTGCAGCACCCATCGATTTAGCCGCTGCCTTTTTCCAAGCATTGCTCAGCCTTGGAGCTAAGTAAAATGGGAGCCGTCAAAGGGCATGTTCAAAAGCCTTCCTTGGACATCCGGAGCAAAACCAGACTTACACATCCAGGCACACCTATGCGATACAGGGCTGGCTGCTATTGCTCTACTAATGCTGTCAGCGGAATCTAACCCAGACTTGAGCGACTGACAAATGGCGTCCTTGCTTGTATGATTCTCAAAAATCATTTTCTTCTCTCTCCTTCGGGGACGTGTTCAGCAGCCATAACCACCGCCACCTACAAAGTGTAAATACATTTGGCCAATGTACACGTGGCCTTGATGGATTTTAATGTGATACTGCTGGCTGAGAAAACCCTCTTAGTTAGGGAATCGAACTTCTTATCGTCCCTCTCAAGGGTAAATTTAGGCTATGCAGCTGCTCTCTATGGGGAAGTGGCAGCTTGTACCCGAGACTTCTCCGAAGACTGATGTTTCGATAGGAACTCCTGATCCATACTAGAAGGTCTGTATTTTCTAGTGAATTCTTTATTCACCGCCGGATCGGTATCTAACTTTCCCAATTGGCCATGACCGTGCTCAAAGCAGTGTGGAAAGGGAGAACAGGGTCCTTAGGGGGGAGTTCATCTTGCTCAAAAACAGCAGCTGGACTTCCGCAACCCAGATACTCAACAACCTTATTCATGACTGCCATATATGAGGCATCTGCATGTGAAGAAGGTTCTGGTTTGGCAAAGTTCACCTCTAGAGAGATATCCAACCCACTGGCATCTCTCAATGAGTCACCAAATACTGCATCCTGGACTCTTCAGACATTAGGAGTTCCAAAATTGAGGCCAAAAGGAGGAGTACCCTGATCAGAGACCTCTTTTTCCTCAAAAATAGATTACATAGAATTAAAGAAATGTTTTTTAGCCAGAGGTTAGAAAACCTTTGACACTTCCCTTAAAGGCGCCGACACTAACATTGATGGTTTTGACATTGAGGAACTCAAAGCACGTCCCGTCGAGGGAGTGGATGTCTGATGCTTAGGCTTGAGTTTGTCTCGGGACTTTAAAGTCTCTGATGATTCTCAAGTAAGCTTTGAAGGTTTCTTGCCCGGGCCCGGGGGGGACACACGCTACAAACTCAACAGACTCCTTATTGGCTCTCCGAGGCTTGAAAGGGTCGGAAGCCTTCTTAGACTTTCCCAAAGGGGCGCGAGGAGCCGCCTTCTCAAACACCTTCATCATCTGAAGGCGAAAGTCTTCCCATTCGGCTTTGGTAGCTGACTTACCTCGAAAATTCACCAATCTCCGGTCAGGCGAGGAGTCTGAAGATGAAGAGTGTGAATTGTGCAGTCTCCTCTTAAATTTATTGTGGGATGAAGACGAAGAATGGTGGGAACCACTTCTGGAACGAGGGCGCTTGGAATGATTTGCACGCTTGGAATTTTTGAGCGCTGACGAAGGGGCGAAGTGCCCGGCGAACTTCTCTCGTCTGATGACCTCCTCTTGGCAAGAGTCGTCAAAGGGGATTTGGAAAGGGTCCTAACCTTCCTCTCCTTCAAGGCCTTTCCTGTCATAGACTGGCAGGAACCGCAGTCCTCGACCTTGTGATTGATTCCAAAGCACCAGAGGCAGATGCAGTGTGGGTTGACATCTTCGACACACAATCCGCACAGCTCTTAAAGCCGGTTTTAGGAGTCAACATTTTCAAAGAAAAAACATTAGAAACAGTATGGAACTATCTGAAGCGTGCTGTGCATGTGGAAAAATGGAACTGAAGTAACGGGTGCAGTGCATGCTATATATACCGACATCAATGTCATACTCGAGAGTGGACGGAGGCCGCCGAGGGACATGAGACCCACAACACACCGACGCATAGCACTGTCCGCTGTTCCTTTTCTTTCCGAAGCAGCTGATGTCAGGGCGGACCCCTTAATTACCTTAGCTTAAAGCAGGGCCCACCACCTGGGGAACAAGCGGGTGTTTTGTAGGTAAAGCAAGTTTATTGTCCAATTGTCCGGGGAGCAGTTAGATGGTGCCATAGAACCAAACTAACCCAAGTCTCAACGAACCACATCACACATACAAATATAATTAATTACTATCAACAACTGGCCTAAGCCTTTTAACCTTAACTGTGATTGCACATGGTCCGCATGGATACTTAAGCAATATGAGGAAAAGCTGAGCAAACAGGTTCTCTTTGAACTATCGATTGCGATCTCATCCACCCAGATTTACTGGCCCCATTGACATTATATTTTATACAACTACCACTCCGGCACATATGGCCTCTAGTTCCACCCTGAGAAAACAATTGGGTATCATGGCTTAGGGTGCCATTTCATCCCAGTCTTCATTGCTGTCCCAAGCAAATGGCCGGCAGGACTTCAATGCAATGGAAAAGATGACATCTGTTCTCCGCAGAACTACTAAGCCATAAACCTGTGCCCTGTTCAACGGCTGACTCTCTACTGGATTACTCATTGATATGATATGGCATTTACAACGCGCCTGTACACAGGTTTTTCTAGGTGCCACAAGACAAGGGAGGGAAGCTAAGGGAAGACAAGACAACAATCTTACTAGGCCTTGTGTCATTCAGATCGTGCAAGTGTGATTCGAGATGTGCCGGGGGAAGGGAGAGGGGGAAGTGCAAGAGAGAGGGTAGGGAAAAAAGTTTGATCATGGCAGCAGGCTAATAGTAAGTGCAGCCAGTGCAGCATAGCTCTGGGTAAGTGCAAGAAGGCAGTAGGGCTATAGGGGTTACAGCCCCTGAGTGTGCAGTAATTCATTATCTCCATCAACCCCCAAGCCTATGAAACCATAATGTCCCTGTTGCATGAAATTCATTGCACATAAGGGCAGCTGCAAAGTCCAAATGAATTCATAAACCTACTAGGTGCAAATCTATAAATCCCATTTGTATTTTTCTCAGTGTACGGATCTGTTTGACAGTGAGTTCATCAGGACAGGCCCCTTTCTTCTCAGGTGTTTAAAACCTCCCCGTCTCTCAGTTTGCACGTACTTCAAAGCACTCAGTGTGTGAATGGTGTTCATGTTACATTTGGAGGTTTTAACATTGTATCTGTCTGCATGCAAGTCTAATAATATAAATTCTAAACAAAAAGTAATGGTAAAGCAACATATCCCATCCATAAGTGACTACACTCGATATATATGAAATGGCAACATGGCGCTCAGTTCACTGCAACCCCATGTCATTAATATGGCATGCGCAACATGAACCCGTCGTGCTCGTTGGGACCTTTCCTGACCACCCCAACACTAACACTGGATGGAATATATCAAAGATGAGGAATATGTAGGAGTACACAATCCATTCGAAAGCAGAGTGAGGGTTCAAAACTTTAAACATATCCCTGAAAGGTGGCAGGTGCTCCATGGAGTCCAAAGGTTAATAACTTAAATTGGAAAAGGCTGTGGTGTGTTAAAAGGCTATCTTTTCCCTATCCGCTGGATGTAGGGGAACCTGCCAGTATCCTTTTGTTAAAATCGAGAGTGGAAAAATACTTTGCCCTACCTAGCTTCTCGATTAAGTCGTCAATGGGGGCACTGTATAGTTGTCAAAGATGGATATGGAGTTCAGCTTTCTAAAAATCTATACAGAATCGTCACAAGTTATTGGGCCTTGCCACTAGGACAATAGGGGAGGACCAAGGACTCTCAGAGGGCTCGATGATATCAGGATTGAGCATTTCCTCTATTTGCTGTTCAATGATCTTCCTCCTGGACTCAGGCATCCTATAGGGTTTCAGGTTAATAGTTTTTACAGCAGGGGTATGGATGTAATGGAAGAAATTATTAACCCTTCTGGGTTGTTCTGAAAACACCTCTGGAAATAGAGCCAGTAAGTCACCTAGGTCTTCCTGATGGGATAATGACAACTCTGTGGGATCAATTTGTTCACAATTCGTAGGTCAGTGAGGAGGTTGGCCATAATGACTGTAGTAGTTTCACTAGGGTCTACATTTCACTCTTTCGGGATATTCACATTATAAAACTGGGTTTTCTGAAATCTATCTGGTTGTGAGATTAGATAGTTCAGGGGATTTTTGTTTCTAGAACTTAGAAAAGATAGAAAAGGATTGAGTTAAAGCATGTTTATTATATGCGCTGTTTTGCTGTTTCTGAACCTAACCCAAGTGTTTCTTTACAATCTCCCTTACTTCGGCCATATGGGCTTTTAATTTCTGGGCCGTTTGGGAATTGGGTAATACAACCTCCTCTCTCTCCTCCAAGGTTTTCTTCAACATGTCCAAGACATCCTGAGGTTCAATTCCAAAAAGTAATTCAGAATGGGAGTACACCAGGGAACTCTGGGGGGTTTTCCTGACAGCGAACAAGACCCATGGTATCATTACATCCCAATTTTTCCCATCAGTTTCTACCAATTTCCACAAAGTGTTCATTAGGGTCTGGTTAAACTGCTCTACTAAGCCATCGATCTGGGGATAGTAAAACAATGTTCAGTGGGTTTTTATGTTCAGTAATTCTTTTACTCCTTTCATTAGCCGGGAAATAAAGGTGGTACCCTGGAAGGTAAGGATCTCCTTTGGGAAGCCCACCTTGGATTGGAAGGGTAGTAGGTGTTTCAGTATTTTTTGGTGGGTGTGGGTGGTGTTGTTGCAAAGGGCTAACGCCTCAGTATATCTGGTGGTGTAGTGTAGAATATAGTTATTTCCCAACTGGGAACAGTGGACCTATTATGTCCATCAATTTTCTAGAGAATGGGACCTCGTAGGACTGTAGGTGTGTTATTGGAACCAGAGAGGTTGCTGTCTTCTGGCAGATGTCACATGCCAGTACATAGTTTTTAACATCTGCAAAGAAACCTGGCCAATAGAACCGGTTTACCACTTGACTGTTTGGGCATCCGCCAATTCTAACTCCACCGTTCCATGGCTCTGGGGAACCACTATCTGGGCTCGGGCAGAGCCATCTTTTGTTAAATCCCCTCCATACAGTAGGCCTTTCTTAATTAAGAAGAAAGTTTCAGTTTGATTGCGTCTGGCTTCCTCAGTAGTCACCCTCCCGAAGGCCTCTGTGAGGGCAGATCATTCCTTTGTGGGAAAGCTAAGTCTGGAAGGTGGGTGATTTTTGTCTACTTCATCCTCAGATGTTTCTGCCGGGGAAACATACGCTTCATTAAACACCTGTGGTTGTGCAGTAGGACTTTAATGTCTCCCCTAAAGTCAGTAACTATGACGCCAGGCATGCGAGAGCCACGCCAAGATGGCCGCTTCTAGGTGATCCACCGACATACCTGCTATAAATCCGGCAATTATCATGAGCGTCCAAGCAAGCTTAGCCCCATAACTGATGCAAGTAATATCGGAGTGGGCAGAAGGCTGATTCTCCTGTGCTCTTGCAGGCCCTGGTGCAGGAGAAAGGTGGCTCTATTGGGTGGGCCCGCAACAAGGCATACGGAGTGGTGGCCTGCACCGACTGCCGCGTTTCTGAAGCTGACCAGTGTCCTCTGTGTGGGGTGGTCTGTACCCCCCCCCGGGGTGTCCATTGGCGGCGGGGATTCACCTGCAGTGCCAACCGTCGGACAGCTTGGTCCCATCGCTGGTGAGAGGTTGTTCGGCTGGAGGAGGTGCAGCAAGCTAAGTGGTGTTCTGAAGTAGAGTCGGAGACAGCCCGTGGCAAGGGCCAGCTGACTGGGTGGGTGCAACGCCAGGGGTCCTCCTGCACGTATGGATCGGCTGGCGGAGACGCATAGAGATGGAGGCAATCTTGATTGGATTGTGGGGCAGAAGAGGGTCCGGTCGGGCCTGCGGCCAGGGGTGTTGCTAGGTCTGGAAAAGATCTGGGGCTAAGCTAATGTCGGGATTGGCGGGACTCAGGGCTAGCTATAGCCTTTTGGTTGTAGACCCAGGGCTATAGCCCCTTTAAGACCCCCCTAGCAACGCCTCTGCCCGCGGCAACTGGATCGGTGGAGAAAGAGCAGCCCCTCCCCCACGTGCAAAAACCCAACTGGAGATCTGCGACCCACGGGTGGCGCACATTGATACTGGAGTGGAGTGCCTGGTTCATTGCACGGTGCAGCGTTGGTCCAGGATCATCTCCGGGCGCCAGAAAGTAGGCTAAAATGTGAGGAGTCGCCTGCCCGTTGGCGGGCAGCCACAGGGATGTGCTGGACTGACCTTTGTGCTCCTAAGAGCAACTGCCCGGTCATCAGCGTAAGGCTGAGTGGAGAGGACGCCCCAAGAGGAGCGGGGGGGCAACCGTTGCTTGGGCATCGTATTGCTGCAGCCGTAGGTTTCAAAGGAGAGGAGCCTGAAAGCTGAGTGACTAAGGTTTCTTGGCACCCAGCATACTTTAAGCCCGGTAAGCACATCTAAGGCCCTGGTGGTGTAAAAGAAGCCCCCACTGTATGGCTAGGCCTGGGGGGAACTGGCCTTGGATAGCCGAAAACATTTGAACAAATAGTGTCCCTCATTTCAATGTGAGGGTGAGCAGCAACAAGGTCAAATAGGACTCTACACTAGTTACACCTGCAAGATCCCTAGGCCCAAACAGACCAGAAACGAGATGGGGAAAAATGAGAAAAGCCAGTCGAAACTCCCCTATGCTGCCCCTGCGCATTCTAGACAGACTGGTCAGGGCTCTCAAGACTTGGAGGAGGCAGCTGAAGCCAGAGCTGAACCTTCCTCTGACACTCTGCAGGACATTTATGGTCTCCTAACACAATTACAATCTGGTATCCGCTCGCTAGACAGTAAATTGCATACCCTCACCGGCAAACTTGACCTCATGCAGGTCAGGCTGACCAAGCACAGCGACAGGTTGGATGAAGCGGAACATTACCTTTCCATGGTGGAGGACGGTACCACTGCATCACTACAGGAGATGGTTCAGCTATCAAGGGCGGTCAAAGAGTTTATAGAGAAACAGGACGACTTAAGAGTCCAGATCTCGCAGGAATAACCTTCGGATCATTGGGATCCCTGAGGTGTCGAACAAGGGTCCAATGGAACAACAGGTGGAGGCGTTGCTGCACAAGGCTCTCAGTGGGTCTGGTTTCTCTGTGGCGCTCGTAGTTGAGAGGGCTCACCGCATACCGGGGGCCGTGCGCCAGTGCGGGGCATGCCGCCCAGGGCCAACATCGCTCAATTACCGTGATGGGGACTTTGGCCTGCGTTGATCACGAGAACTGGGTGCCCTGAGATATAAAGGTGAACAGATACGGCTCTTTCCGGATTTTTCAAACCAAATCCAGGCGTCGAGGAAGAACTTTAGTGATGTAGAGAAAAGACTCAGGGCAGAGGGGTTCAAATATGCCATGTTGTTCCTGGCGCACATCTGTGTTGTACATAACGGCAAAGCCCTTTTCTTTCCAACGCCTGCAGAAGCACGTGACTTCTTGGACATTGCAGATGATGTGGCAGGGACAGCAGGAAACAGAAATGGCACGGGCAGTTCCTCGGCCAGCGACCCGGGCTGAGGCTCCAGATGTGCGCTAACGATCGGAGTTTCGGTTACCTTGGGACAGCATGTGGTGGCTTGCCATTGATGCCAATAATTGTGTCTGTGGCAGGTTTGATGGCTAGGCCTTGTGAGGCTTCCATGCATTGGTCTTGTGAATGCAATTGGGAGGAAGGTGGGCTAACTGACGGATTGGGGTTGCCAGTGGGGGTGGGAGGTTTGGAGCTGTTTGAGTTGGTGGTTTAACTGTTGTTTGGTTGTTGTTGACGACATGTAGGCCACCGACTGAACCACTCTACAGGAGGGTTAAATATAGGAGGGGTTTGAGCAGAGGAAGAGGAGATGGGGCAGATACCTCTCCCTACTAGAGCGGGATTCGGATCTCTGTCATTAATTGGGGGGGCGCACAACAGATGGCCATTAACGATAAAGACAACACTGGCTGTGTGAGGCATGGGGGTGGGACAGATGGGTGGTGGGGTTGGGGGTGAGTGAGGCTCTACCTCATTTCGACAACATGACTGGTTGTATTTCAAATGGGTGGGGGTGGACAGTAGCAGAAAGGAGCAGTGTTGCGTCAGTTATAAAGCATCTAAATATACTAGGTTTTCAGTGGGGGAGTCATAACTAGCAGTGGAGTCACGAGTATGACCTGGAACATCAGGGGTTTGAATTGCCCCTCCAAGGCACGGAGGGTTCTGTTGTATATGCTGAGACACCACGTTGATATTGCACTTTTACAGGAGACTCACCTCTCCCCCTCCTGTGAGGCCTCTTTTGCTAAGTCATGGGGTTGTCACAGGTACTTTTCTGGTATTCCTAAATACTCCTGGGGGGGTGTGTATAGTCATTAGGTGGGTTTCCGATGCACAGAGGTGGTTAGGGACATAGAGGTAAGGGTCTTAGTTCTCACTGGGCTGATATAGGGCAGGAAATTCACTTTGATTAATTATTATGGTTGTAACACAAATTCTTTAGAGTCCATCAAATTCATTGAGGAGAATCTAGGAAGACATCCAGAGAGTGTGGTGTACTGGGCTGGTGACTTCAGTGCGATTATGAATTGCTCACTTGACAGGACGGATGATTCTGGCAGAGGCGTGACTAAGGCCTCCAGTAAACTACAGCAGATCTGTGCAAATGAGGGGCTGGTGGATGCCTGGCAGGCCCACCACAGCACAGAAAGGGGGTACACATTTAGATCCTCGGTACACGGTTCAGCTTCTCGGCTGGACTCTGTTTTAGTTTCCACAAATATGACTGGGTAGCCATCTGGTTGCGAGATTTTGGCACACACGATCTCTGGCCATGCCCCAGTGTCACGACTCTTAGCATCCCCAGGAAATAGTAGCAGGCAGAAGTTGGTTCTTTAAGATTGAGAGTCTGCATGACACACAGTTTGGAGAAGAAATAAGGGAGGGGGTTGTGCACTTTTTTCAAAACAATTTAGGATCAGTGGCATCACATTCCACCTATGGGAAGCCTTCAAGTGTGTGATTAGGGGACTGTGTATTGCAAAATAAGTGTGGGTCCTTAAGGCCATAAGAGCAGAGTTGACTACTCGAGAAGTCCATCTAAAGAATTGGAAGCAGGGGCAGGGTTTCTCACAAATGATAGGATGCAGCTAGTGTTCGGTAGGAATTAAGGCTCTTTATGGACGCTGCTGACAGACAGGTCAAGTTTCTTAACAGGAGCGTAGCTGTGTGGCAGAATGTTGAAGGTCAAAGGATGGGGCCCCTGCTGGTCCGCTTAGTTAAGACCGAAACGTGTAAGTCGCACATAGCAGCGGTTTCCAGATAGGGGGACTTTGGCAAACAGATGAGGAGATAGCGAGGGCATTTGTAGATTTTTATGGGGCTTTGTATTCCTACAGGTCAACTGTAGGTCGGAGTGAACTTAGAGCCTACTTGGACCAAGAAGGGCTATATTGGTTAAAACAGGAAGAAAGGGACTGGCTCGATAAGCCGTTGTCCAAGCAATAGATTCATGAGGCTATTAAGTCGCTCCCTGGGGGAAAAGTGGCAGGTCCAGACGGGCTCTCGACTGATTTCTAGAAAGCTTATGCAAATATACTCGTTCCCTACATGCTTCGTATGTACCAATAGGTGTTGCGAGAAGGTGCGTGCCTGAGTCGATGCGAGAAACCGTGGAAGAGCCCGGAAGACTGTGTCATATCGCCCGATCTCCTTGATAAACATGGAGAATAAAATTCTCGCCAAGTATTTTATCTGCCTATGCCAGTTTTCTGACTTCTCATACTCGCATTCTTTCTCTCTAAGTTGTGGGCTCAGCAACTAGGTTGTGCTCCGCCTCTACCGACATAATGATGTATAGGGGCTTCACCTGTGCATCAGGCACCATTGTTTTCTTCCTCCTCATCACAGTTAGATATGCATCTCATATTAAAAAGACATCTTCCTTTTCTTGTGCAATTGGGTTTAGTCTTGCATTTCCTTCAGCCAAAGAAGGGATGTCACATTCTTCAGCTTACCAGGTAATCCCATGCATGCAACTAAATTCCTTTTTCTAGGGAGTTCCTCACAGGAACAGGAATCCTTGTCCACAAAAGGGGAGTATCTACCAGTGAGGTACCGCTTGCCTCGACCTCTAAGGAGGGTTTTGCAGAGCGGGCTCACCTCACGGGGGGCTGGGAGGTCCCCATTGGGGAGAAGGGGCAAACACCTGTGATTCATCACATTTGTTAAAAAGCAATAACTGGAGGGGCATATATGTCAATTTGCGGCCCCTTTAACAAACAAAGTGTGCAATGTCTAAACAATCTAACTACTGCTCTGTTTGATGAGATTTTCTTCGATTTGGCTCACTGTGTTGAACCTACCATCTTACCCATCCCCTTCTTCCAATCCTGATTTGACCACCCACTAGTGAATACATGCAACTTACAGGCTCTGGTAATGTATATGTTGGAGATATGGTAAAATGCAGAACTTGGTGCTCTTGGTCCATGGAAATTGCTATGTAATTTGAAGAGTCCTAATAAACACTTAAAAAAAAATATCTTTTTGGGAGAAAAATCTGGAGGAACTACAGTCAATACATGTATGGAACCCTCTTTGATATTTCTTAGAAGTGTCCTGGGTTATTTGAATCTACTGATAGTAGTAGGATGACATTCTACCCCTCAAGGGGCATGAATATTCCGGGGTAAGAGGAGCTAACATCCTTATCTCAAAGTCAAAGAGACTTTTCAGGGGAGCAGTGAAAAGCAGGGGTGGGAGACAGTTGATGGTTTAAAATGGAGCTTCTGCTTATAAGATCTGATGCCACCATGGTGTGACCTTCACTTAAAATCTGCTGTGCCTCAACAGCTTTCAAAGAATGGGGTAGTAGCAGAGGTAGCACTGAGCGATTTCGCTGTCACAACATTTGTGTTATGTTTTTGCAAGGCCTTCTCTATAGTTGGTGTGGACAATAGTTTGGCATCAAAATGTACACTGCAATCTTTTCGTTGCATATCATTCACATGGAAAGAGAAGCAATTATGGTTCTTGATATTGTGTGTGCTTGTTTCAAAGGTGCATCTTTTGCTTTTGAGCCAGAAGGAAAAGTAGTCAGCTGCCTCATTTTGTAGCATAATTCTAAAGGCTGTTGCAGTTTTGATTATTTTACCATGACGCAATTGTTTTAGCATAGATTTGTCACTTGGAAAGGATTATGTTCTAGAAAGTCTTCTTACACCGATGTTCTCAATTGCTAAGATCTTTGTCAAGGATCAAGGCTGGTTGAAGAACTCGAAAAACTTCCTTGCCTAAAGCTGCGCCGTGGCAGCTGCGGATTGTGCAAAAACATTGCCAGAAACTGGTCCTCCTGTACTTTATTCCCAAGGATTTGCAAATGTGTATCTTGGTATTAGGTGTTTGGAAAATGAGAAAGGATTAAATGTATTGTAAGGAAGGCATGGTAACAAACAATAAGACAGACACAAGTGATCACAGTTGAATGGTGTTTATTGAACTTCAATTGGGTTTGAAAAACCTAAATCTAAAAATGGGAGCAAGCTACGACCATCAAATAATAATAACACAGTCCTAGTAGAGACAGTCAAAATAAAAGGTTCTATACTAATAAACCTATTACCAATCCTTAGATCTAAATACAAATAGTGTGGGAAACAATGTTATGCAAAAGAAAAGTGTTCAAGAAATGATATGTCAGGATATTCAAGCCGTTGGCTTCCCTTCCTCACGTTTTCAGCACGGGATAAGGCGGCACACTCAAGCAAAGCACACTCTCTGGCTTCTCTAGCACGAGGATGCAGTTCAAAACCTGAACATCAGGGCTTTCTGTGCCAAAGTCTCTTTGCCATTCAAAGTCTCTTATTTCAGAGGGCCTTATGTAACACGACAAACATTAAAGTTCCTTTCTTTTTAGGATTTCACATATACAACTTCTCGGGTGATTTACTTTTCACCCCGACTCCCCCCTCTGCCAGGCTCAGACCAAATTTATCTACATTTCCTAACATTCTCTACTTCATCAACATCGAAGACTTTCGAATTTGCACAGGATTTTGCTCGGCCTGTCGTAGGGCCACTTTGATTCGCAATTACTCGTTCTCTTCTTGATATAACCTTTTTCTCACTTTCCCTTTTGCCACTTCTCAGCTGGATAACTTAGAGACCTTCTATGGAGCACCAACATGGTGCCGTCAAAGGTATTGCATCTTGCTTTTAAAGTTCAATCCCTCATCAGCAGTTCAACTTTACTTGCGTCTCTTATCACACGGGTTTTAACAATGTTCGTTCCAGCGCTCGCCATACAATGTTGCTGTTTGCAACCTTGGCTTCAACACAGACCGGTCTTATATCAGTCTCCTCAACTCACCTGCTGTGTTGATTTCACTGATGCTGCTTTGTTCTTGGAGCCAACGACTGTACCCCATCTGCTGGTGCTTCTCCCTGCCTTGATTATTGATGCGGGAGGGCCCTGGGTATCTCTGACACACAATGCAGGGTTCTTCAACCTGTTTTCTTGGGCTTACGCTTTCTCTTCTCAAGGTTTCTGGAAAGTAACGGTTCCTTGTCGAAAAGGTCTGTTTTGCTGTCTTTCTTCTCACGTTGAGCTGCCGGTTCGAAACTGCTGTTTCCTCGTGTGCTTTGCCTCGCTCGGAGTGTGCTCTCGTGCTCCGCCTTTTACCCATTTGGGGAAGCTTAATGGAAGTCATGTGTGTGTGATGGCCAGTAATTGCATGACCTCGCCAGGCCATTGTATTGGGACACGTCAGGAATACTGCTTGGGAGTTAGTCTGTTTTTTCTCATAGCGGGCTGTCTGTGTGAAAGTGTTTGTGTTGTAAAGGGGGTGGTGTGGGGGGTGAGGTTTTCTAAATATCCTAGCTGGTAGGATGGAGTAAAGGTGTCATAGGGAAGGGGATACCGCGTCTCACCATCTGGTGTCCTACTCTCACTCCCCGAAGACCCCTCACCCAGGTGATCCTCCCGCACTGGTCCACTCCCAGGAACTGGATCCAAAAGCGATGGCCGTGTCCTGGCCACCTTGATGACAGATCCCCGGGGACTAGTGGGTGAGACACCTTCTGGTTTCTCAGTATGCACAAGCCAAATAAGCTTCTCCAGTGTAAGCATAGAAAAAGACTAAAATGTTCAAAAGCAAATTTGCCTTTGGACATGACCATAATATTCAATTTTGTTTGATGTAAAATATTAGCTAACTATTTGTCCAACCATTGCCAGTGTCTGTATTCACCCTCTTTCTCTCTGGCCATACTCAATGAATCTTTATGTCGTCCTAATGACTGTGTCAATGGTAGAGGAATTGAATTTAGGAGGTCTTTCAGAGCGTTTCAGACTAGAAAATAAAAAATAGAGAAGTGAAACAAAAGCGGTTCAGGGGTGGGGGGGCGTGGCTAACCAGCCATGTAGGAAGTCGCTCTAATCGGAGCCCCTGTGTGATCCGGAACAATCCTTGATACCATAGCAGATCCTGCATGTTTCACAACCTGTGAAGATAAGGTAGCAAATGTAAATACCACAGGACCACTTTAGCGAAGTTGAGTGGCACCAGTGGACCATGAAGCAGAGAATGCACCCTCAGGAAAATAGGCAATGGCGAGGCTGTAAGTGGAAACAAGATGGCGGTTGAGTTGTGAGGCAGCCCGTCCGAACGGACACAAGCAGTCCGACCTGCATGAAGCTGTTGGGAGCACACCCAAACTGAGGAGCAGCTGCAGTGCCCTGAGTTAAAGTGCCCTAGAGAGCTGGGGGAGGACCGCCAATGGCAGAAGCAAGGCAGATGGTGGAGAAGCTGCAGCTGTGACCAGTGCGAAAATAACATCCAGAGATCCGAAGAGCGTCGTGCCACAGCCGACCCCCTACACGAGCAACAATAGGCGAAAGGTGAGGAGAAAGCTGTGCCCGGGGGGTGGCTGTGAGCCCACGGGAGCAGCGGCCCAGTCTGACGAGCGCCGGCAGCCAGAGGCAGGCACTAGGCAGAAGTGTGGCGGCCTCATTGTAAAGCAGGACAGCTGTAAAACAGTAAGCGGCCGGCACACACATGGTCCTGAGCAGGTCTATGCAAGCTCGGGAGCCTGTGTGCAGCAGCCGTGGGAGAGACTCTACTTTGCGGCAAAGGGCCATAAAGAACATCACGAACTGGCGCAAAGGTACTATCAGACCGGCAGCAAAGCAGAGAACAACATTGCATTGGAACATAAGCCTGCTCCTCGGAGCTTATTGCAACAAAGTAGGACCGTGAGTATGTATACACTGTACCCATCCTGCGGCAACAAAAGCCTGTGGGCACCCAAAGCGCTCACAATCACCAAGCTCCCCAGTTCCCTATGGGGAACACTGCAAGGGGAATAACAATAAACTGCAATAAGCGGTCCTGAATCAGATAAAAGGTGCAGCTGAATCAGCAGTAAAGAAAAGGGAGTATTGCTACAGGGCAACAGGTGGACCAACAGCTTAATGGTGAAGTAGACGCCATCCATAAGGTCAGCTCGTGCTGGGTAGCAGATTCCCAGTCACACAAGGTGTAGTGTAATGCAACTTCTTACATACCGCGGAAGCCGGCTGTGAGCCACCTGAGTAAATTAAGCAGAGTGGTGAGGTGGACGCCCTGATACTGAGTCTAGGCATTGGCATACTACCAGTCAACCCCGCACACACTCAACATCTGCATATGGACACGAGGAACCGGGGCCACAATATCAAGGTGCATGAATGGCATCCAAAGCTGCTAAAAGCAAATCGAAGATTGACACATTCACAAAACCCCAAAACACAAGCGCCATGACCATGCCATAAGACCCAGAACAGCAGTGGGAGCCAGAACAAGACAAAAGAGACCGGCAGGTCCTGGCTGCCTTTGCGGCCCAGAAAATTACACTTGAGGACAAAATAAATGGCATCAGCAGTGATGATAATTTATTACGCTCGGACGTCAGATCCCTAGCGGAACGAACAACGGCACTGAAAAAACAGGTGACAAAGAATACGCCACGCTTGCAAGAATCCACTGTCGACATCACAATATTAAAACAACAAATGAGGAACTTGGAAAACAGGGTGGAGGATGCAGAAGGGCGGGCACAAAGGAACAATGCCCTGCATCACTGTCCTCCCAGAGGGTGAGGAAGGCACGAATCCTACAGATTTAATTGAAAACGTGTTCCTGCAAGAAATCGGACCCGGCTCACTGTCCCAATGCTTCACAGTAGAACTGGCAAATAGATCATTGGCCAGGAAACCACCACCAGGAGCCCCTCTGCGACCATTCATAGCCCGCATTCTGAACTATAAGGACAGAGAGAAGATACTGGAATACTTCAGAATTACGGCACGGTACGAAGAGCATCAGCGTCAATCACAACGTATCTGGACTACACCTTACAAGTACAAAAACAAGAGATGCACTTCACTTCAGTGAAAAAGACACTCTGCAATGCCAACCTAAAATACATGTTGCTGTACCCTACAAAACTGAAGATTGTACGGAACGGCAGAGCAGTCTTTTTTGAGGCCCCGGATGAAGCGCATAAGTGGCTGGACGCAGAGAACCTCCCGACAGGGGCGGAAGAGCAAACTACAGGCCCAACAGAGCCGTAAACAAGGACATGAAATGTTAGTCATGATTGACCACAAACTGATTCGAACGGAACGCCTGACGAACATTTCACAAGGAACATTTGCGTAATGCTATTGACAACACGCAGGAAGGACGTAACAGTACCGATAGAGCCTCTCAGCAGCGAAGAGTACACTGCAAGAGCAGTCTTTACCCAAGTTAGTTGTTAGTTCACGGATAACAGTTGTTAGGTATCTGCCCGCTGCATGTCAGTCACCAGTGACGAGACAACTGGGATTGGAGCGAGAAGCGGTTATGCCCGTGCACGAGATACAGAGCTGGGCAATGGTTGGGGGAGGAGGGAACGGGGTAAGTTTGTTGTGTTAGTTGGGATTCAGCCTATGTTGCCACTGATACATGCGCAAGGTCTGCACGGACAATAAGCACACATAGCAAATGGCACGTATGCTTGAAGAGCTTAGGATAGCCTGCTGGAACGTCAGAGGGCTTAATAGCTACATCAAAAGAAATAGGATAATGCAGTACCCGAGACAACAAGGGGTGGATTTGGCACTCCTGCAGGAGACGCAGCTCACGGAAGCAAAGCAGAGAGCCCTAGCCAACAAATGGAGCGGCACTACATGGGGTTCCCCCTATTCTGCGTACGCCTGAGGAGTGCTGGTGTGGGTAGCACCAACAGTCCCGTTTAGGGCCTTTAAGATAACCAAGGACTAGGAAGACAGGATGATAATGATAGGTGGGTTTCTAGAGAGGACAGAAGTATGCATGGTCAACACCTATTCCCCGAACTATGACACGGCAACCTACTTCCGCGCCTTATACAAGAAGATGGGGCCATAGAGGGGAAGCAAACAGATATGGGGTGGGGGCTTTAATTGTACACTGAACCCAAGGTTGGATAGTACAAGCATCCAACCCTCGCCACTAAAGCTTTGAGCACTCTGCTGTAGGCGTTCCAACTAGTAGAGATATGCATGGCTCTCCACCCACAGATGCGAGGGTACTCACATTATGCGGCCCTCCATGACCTTCTCACCAGGATAGACTATGTCTTTACCCATAGCGAATTCACGGAGGCCGAATACAAGGCATGTACATTATCAGATCATGCACCATTAATTGTCCAAAGTAAGGTCCTCCCCCCTAGAGCATGCATTCTGACCTGACCCTTACAGATGTGGTCTTCCGTGAACATTTGAGAACAGGCATCAAAGAATATTTTCTACATAACACCGGGAGTGTGTCCTCCGCAGGAACGCTATGGGAAGCAGCAATAAAGAGGGACTTAGCTAAAGCAGAAGCAGCGCTGCAAAAAATAGATGCGATAGATAGCTCAGCAAGCAACCGGGCCCCCAAGACCTCTAGGTTGCAATAAGAATGCCTAAAACACTGCGAAAGATTAAGTACACTAAATTACAAGACATATGTTGAAAGACAGCATGCTGAAGGTGACAAACCTGGGGTGTTTCTGGCCTGGCTATATAAAAGTGAGGCAAAATGATGCATGATAAATTCAAGTAAGTACTGGGACCTGCAAGGGGTAGCAACTATTGGAGACATAATACGAGACAGGAAGCTGATGGGCTTTGCTAAACTCACAGATCAGACGGTGTTACACAAGGGACAATATTTATTGTATGCTACTTTGATCAAGAGGTTGGAGCAGAAATGGCCGGTGGGATCAGGAGGATTATCACAAAACGAGGGGTTGGAAACATTATATGCTATATCAGAGGGAGGGCACACAGTGTCTGGATTATACTCTCTGTAACACAGTCCGGGGGGGCAACAGCAGCTGACCCGCCAACGCTGGGGAGAGGATTTACACATGCCTATTACAGATGAGGAATGGAACAGAGGAATGGCCTATCACAAATCAGTCTCGAAGAATGCTAGACTTCAATTGATACAATTATATGTGATGCACAGAGCATACCTGACCCAGCGGTCAATTGCACGGTTTAACAAACGTGCGGAACAAAAGTGTCCAAAATGTGGGCAGGTAAACGCAGACATGGTAGATATGTTTTGGCCATGCAGGAGCATTCAAAGATTTTGGGAAGATATAGCACAAATGTTAGCCTAAACAAACATAATACTGGATATTCGCTCCCCTAAGGCCTGCTTGCTGGGCCTCTTCCCGTGACCGAGGCAGAAGAGGCACATGAGCAAACTGAAAGACCTGGCATATATTCTTGCTAAACGCAGGATTGCAATGAACTGGAAGACACGTAGATGCCCGGAGGCGCGAGGGTGGTGGGGTGATCTGCAGAAATGGACACAGGCGGAAACCTCTGTGTGGCATGAAGTAGCACGTCGAGCACATGGAGATCAAAACATAGATTTGAACTCCTGGAAAGTGATGCTGCAGGAACTATGGTCCTCTGCACAAAACACAAACACACTGGCTATTCAAACTTGATTATTGTATTGCGCATGTACCGAGCAGTGCCGATACTTAAGACCAACAACGCACGGCATATGATTGTAAACAAGCAGGGCAGGCTGACAGGGCTGGGGGTTGGGGGAATTGGGGTGAAGGGTGTTGGGAATGCAGACACTACGCCCGTTAGGTGTAATGGTTGGTGTAATGTCAGTGTGTTATGTAAAATGTGAAACAAAACTTTGCTTGTATTATGATATTCGGCTCATTAGTAATTACAACTCTGGCATTTTTTCCGGACCGACACACTTCAAGTTTGCTGGTGGGGGCCATGGATCTAGCGGCAGGCCTGCCAGGAGTTTAGGCCCCTACCGGCAGACACATGCCTGAATCACCAGCACTCTTGCTAACGGTGCCAGTGATTCAGGAAATCCCATCCCATGGATTCCTATAGGACTCCATGGGAACTTACTGGCACTCCGACGCCCCTAATATCCTGGTAATACCGGCGTACTAGGCAGCAGAGACTGTAATTGCAGTTTGCCGGGAATCCCGACGGTAATACCGGTAAAATAGCAGCAAACTTATAATCAGGGCCATTTTGGGGTGTCAGCCTACACCCAGGGTTTAGTGTTCAAGTCAAATGACAGTTCAATTTGCAAGAATTCGGCTGTTAAGACTCTTTTTTTCTTTTTTCACATTGTACAATAAGGACAATTCTGTTCACACTAGGTTTTTAGACTCTTTCCCAGTTTCCAGCACTCTATTCACACAAACAGCCTAGTTTATTATTAGCTTAAAAAGTCTCTTTTGTACTGTACAGTATGTTAGTGAAATTACAGTTTAATGTATGCTCAGCTTTTAATATGTCTTTCCCAGCATACAGTTCTTGCAAAGAAGTAACACTTAAATTCGCTATGGCCTTATGATTGTCTTTCACAACGTTTAGTATGTCAGAAAGATTGGCACTTCACTTTCATCTGAACACTCTGTTTTCCAACATACAGCATTTAAGACAACTGGCTGTTCACTTTTCGTTGCAGTGGTACTGGGAAGGGGCAGCACAGGTCTCCTTCTAACACAAGGCCATGCTCGTGCCGGAGTGATGTGGTCCCCAAATCAGAAATTTAGATACAGGACTGATATCACTTATTTAGTGTAAAACAGGCACCATATTCATTACT
Source organism: Ambystoma mexicanum (assembly GCF_040938575.1). Classification (NCBI taxonomy): domain Eukaryota; kingdom Metazoa; phylum Chordata; class Amphibia; order Caudata; family Ambystomatidae; genus Ambystoma; species Ambystoma mexicanum. The sequence goes on from NC_090923.1 coordinate 649,832,967, forward strand.
GAGAGAGTTTGATTGGCACCATTTCCTTTGTTAAAAGTGAAAAGGGAATCAGACCCCTTATTGAGGGTGGGAATGGCATCATATGCCTTTCTAAGAGAGTGAGAAGGAAATCCCATTGTTTACAAAGTGAGGCACTATAACCCCACATCAGGAATATCCAAGATGCAAGTGCAGGTTTCATTTGTTCTGGGCTTTAAGACTATCTTTCCCAGGAGGCTTTATCTTCGAAAAACGCTAGTTCAATTTGTTCTTAGCTTTTAAGACCACTTTCTTAGCAGGACATATCTTAGACATTAGATTTGAGATGCTCTTTCCCAACAAATAGTGATTTAGAAAAATGAGTATTTAGATCATTATAACGTTCAAGAGTCATATACCTAGCAGTTAGTGTTTCTCTCACACACCTTCCGAATGTCCTGATAGCCTGCATGTTGCCAAGGAGCTTCCAGTTTCTCTGCACAAACTTGTTATTCTTCTTTACTCTTTGACCTGCAGAGCTCTCTCTCCCTAATACTCTCTTGTTCCACCTGCCTCTCCCAGCCTTGTCTGGCTCACACCTCGAGTTCCTTTTGCGGTTTTATTGTCAGGTGCTTTTGAGCAAGGGGTGTACTCTTCTCACAGCTCTCTTTTTCCCTCTTGAAACGGCAGGTTCCCTGTAGCCAGGTGGCTCCACGCTTGTGTGGTATGGCGTCCCTACAAAACAGTGTTCTTCAGGTGGTTCTCCACTCAGTAATGGTACATATAGCCTAATAGTGTGAAATACAGATTATGAGTCAGAAAAAAAAGAAAGTGAGATTTGAGGTAGGAACAGAATATGCAAAGAAAAGTAGAAAAGCAAATAGATAGGGTGAGTAGATTTCAGTGCTTATGGGCTAGTGAAAGCAAAAGAACAGAAATATGACTGACTGCAAGGATGTATAGGAATGATGAGGGGGTGTAAATATTGAGAAAGAAGACAAGGGGTAGGTTTGGGGAAAACACAGAGCACAAATAAAGTAAAGCAAGACTATGGATACATTTTTATACAATACAGAGGAAATTGAATAATAGATAAGAGTCAAAAGAAAGGATGGAAATAGGGAGATGAGATGGAGTAATAATGGAATGGGTAGGGAGGGAGAGAGAAGAGAAGACGAACAGCAGAATCAAAGAGGGATCGAAGAGGGATAAGGCGATAAGCAGGGAGTCCAATTATGAGAAGAGCAAGGCACGTTTAGCTGCAGGTAAAGAAAAAAGTGACAGGCTCTACATATTTGATAGAGATGGAAGCAACAAGATATATTAGGAGAGACAGAATGATAAGAATCAAAGGTGAAAATGAGGTTGAATAAAAGAAGAGATAGGAAGAAAGGAACAAGAGAGTAGTGGGAGGCAGAGATGTTGGGAGGGGTGTGGCAGGAAAGAACAATACTTCAGTTTGGGCCAGGTTGAGGTTGAGAGAGTGGGAATTCATCCTGGATTAAAGGGCAGAAAGACAGTTATAAAGAGTGGTCTGGAGAGAATCAAGAAGGATGAAAATGAAAAAAAACATCTGGGAATCATCTGCATAACAGTGGCATGAGAGAGTAAAGGAGGTGACAAGAGCAGAGAGAGGCGAATAGTGTAGAGGGAGTAGAGGACAGAGCCTTGGCGAATTCGAAATTGAAGAGGTAGTGGGGGAGGTGTAAGGTTCCAACCTGAGAGACAGAATTTATTCTGTCAGTGAGGTAGGAGAGGAACCATTGAAGGACGATTCCCTTGACCCTAAGGAAGGGCAGCGTGAAAGAAGAATAGGATGAACAACAGTGTTCAAAGCATGAAAGCAGTCAGAGCTAAGAGAACAAGCATAGAATAAAGTTTAGAATCACAGCATACTTAGGGAGATGCTGTGAAAACAGGTGTCTGGTGAGTTTGGATTGGGCCTTAGAGCTTCTCAAACGAAATTACTATTTAAAGCCTATTGGACAGCTGAAAAGTTGTTCAGAAGGCAACTTTTGGACAGCGATCGATGCTGGAAGTGTAAGTGCTCAAGAGGTTCCCTCAGTCACTTGATTCGGTCTTGTCCAAAAACAATGCAGTTCTGGGAAAGAGTATGTGAACGATTAAGTTTAGTATTGAACATTGTGATCCCTATGAATGCTTCTTTGTTGGTTCTAGGCGATAAATCTTTGCTGGATGAAATCGCCTTTGGCAGGAGGAAAGTATGGTTGATGTGCGCATGCATGATTGCTAAAAAAAATTATATTGAGGTCCTGGAAATCAAGTCATTCTTTTAATATTGATGACTGGGTGGAGGAACCTCTTACTGTTTCAACATATGAAAAAGCCATTTACAAAAACACAGATGAAATTGACAAGTTTTGGAACATATGGAGCAGTTTTCTTGATGTCTAGGGATGAAACAGGACTTTAATTCGAAAGAATATGTCTCTAGCTTTGAATATTGCTGTTGGGTATGATTATTTATTATTTGATACAATGGTTGTATGATATTTTTGTGTCTGCTGCAAAATTCATTTCAAATGTAATATTTTGGTTCTTGGCGTAAGTGCTTTCTCTCTTTTTCTTTTTTTCTTTTTCTTCTTGTATTTGCTATTTAGAACTAGTTAGTGATGAATTATTTAATATGTTTTGACTTTGAATGGCTAAGTGTATATTTAATTGATTAACACTATGTTATGTTCTTATTTGTTATTATGAAAATAAAAATATTGAATCATAGAATCACAGCAGAGCGTAAAGGGTTAGAGACATGAAGGGAGACTTTTTCTGTGGAATAGGGAGGAGAAAATCCAGACTGAAAAGGAGAAAAAAAAGAGTGTTGGTTCACAAAAGAGGAAAGTTGCGACCTAGACAACACACTAAAGTACTTAGAAAGAAACTGAAGGAGGGAAATGTGATTTAAATTAGCAAGAAGAGTACGGTCAACAGAGTGTTTTTTAGAATAGGAAGAATGACAGCATGCGTGAAGGAAAAAGAAAAGGTGGAAAGGGAAAGATAAAAGAGTTCTGTTATGTAAGGGAGAAGTAAAGTAGAAAATAGACTCATCGGAGTAAAGGGGATGTACGGGATCAAGGGGGAGGCAGCCGGTAGAGCATGTAATGGAAAGGAGGTAGTGTCAGAATCGGAGAAATAGAAAAAGTATAATGGAAAGAGAGGGAAGGCAAAGACAGTAAGTTGGAATACTGAGACAAGGGGGTGATAGAGGAACAGAGAATAGCGTCTTAAGAAGTGAAATGATTAGCAAAGTCACAGGAAGAGAGAGGAGAGGTGGAGAGAGAATACAATCATGTAGCTGTGACTCACTATGTGCATGGGAAGAGAGGGAGAGTAAGATCAAAATAATTGTGTTTTTTGGCCTTCATCAGGGATGAACTGTAGGAGGAGTGAAGAGAGCAAAGAAGATCAAGATTGACATTGGAATTTATTTTTTCTACTGCTTTTCAGGGTGGTGAAGGGAAGGTCGAATGGCAAGAACGGGGCACAGCCAAGGTTGAGAAGCTTTTCAGGAAAGGGGAAAGGGAATGAGTGAGTCAAGAGCAGAGAGAAGGCTGGAGTGAAGAGCAAATGATAATGATAATGTGTTATTTATGTAGCGCTTACAGCTAAGCACTTTATATAGCACACATATACATACAATATCACTAACTCGTAGCTGGTCCTCATTTATCAACCTCAAATGGATGAAAGGCTAAGTTGACTTTGCCGGGATTCAAACCTGTGACCTGCAGATCATGCACAGATCGCAGCAGTGAGCACTCAACCCGCTGAGCTATCTTACCAGCATGTATATATCCAAGTAACTTGATCAGCATACAAAAGGTAAAGGGGGTTAAGCACAGGGATAGAACAGTGAAATCAAGAGATGAAGAGAGAAGGGTCAATAGAATGTAAATCAGGACAAGAGAAGAAGGAAGTCGAGACGAGGGGAAGGACGGAGTGAAGGAAAGCAGGAGGTTGTCAAAGGTGTACACTGAAAGAGTGAAAACAATTGCATTAGAGGGGGAAGGGGCAAAATATAAGGCCAGGAGAGGAGACAGAGATGCGAGAGGGGGGTGAATAGGATTGAAGAGAAAGAAAAGGGGAGGTAGAGTAGGTACTGTTTACGTAAACATTGAAATAGTCAAGAAGAAAGAAGGGAATATTAAGAGGTAAGAGACATGAAGCGAGACAGTCTACATCCTTGCAGAAAGAAAAAGGCGGTCATGGCAGTCTATAGATAATGCCAAAGTATCCATACATCTGTCAAACAGCATAGTTTCTAAGACTATTTCACACTATCAACATATTCCTCTGGGCTAACAGGAAAAAAGGCTCATTCTGAGTTTCAATTATAATACAGGGGTTCCTGGTTACGACCCTATTCTACCCAGGAGGGTCAATAGTCAATCAAACATAAATTAATAGGGTCAAGGAAATCAAAAACACCCACTCCTATGGTTAATTAACACATGTTAACAATAGTGATTACTCATTCAAAGAGTATATAATGTGTATATAATGTTATGACCCATTTTATCCTCTCTATGGTATCAGGGTATGTAAGGTTTTCTTGTTGAATCACAATCCGAGGCAGTCACCTTGGGTAAACACCACTTGTACGATTTGGTGATTTACTTTTGTAATTATTGAGCTCCCTGTGTTAAATCTGCCGTAGATACATGTCATTTTTATGGTTTACATTAAAATCACTACTGTTAAAATGTGTTAATTAACCATAGGAGAGGGTGTTTTTGGTTTCCTTTACCTAATTCTGAGTTTCCTCCTTAATGTGGAATGGAAATGATGAAGTTCCCACCTGCTCAATTATTTTGATTGGAGGTATGATAGTTGTGGGATTCTGTGTGTGTTAGAAAAGTTAAATACAAATGTCCTTGGCCCTCTAGGCATGACTTACTCTAAGAGATGCAATTTCCAAGTCAAACTGCAATGTGGAGCAATAGTGTGGCTAAATCTTTCACTAAATAATTCATAACTGCAGGTAGCACAAAAAGGTACTTTAAATGTATACATTTCCAAGTCGGCATGGTGATTTATTCAGCCCTCAGTGTCGATATGACTCATCAGAATTGTTCCTCAGACCACTGGGTTCTTGGTCCTGCTTAATAGTGGCATACAAGTTCACATTTTTTAAGGGACTCTGTGAGAAACCTGAGGGTATTCTCACTCCTAGATCCCTTGGATCCTCTTCTCAGGTGGGCAGGGAAAGACCATCTCTTTTGGATCTCGACCCTGCGGGTAGAGAAGCAAGGGAGGATCACCTGGGTGAAGGATCCTGGGGAGCTGGGAGTGGGGTACCCTTGGGAGAGACATGGTATCCCCCTTATTCTGTTAAGACCCAACCAAACTCCTCCTCGAACTTTAAGGGGTATTGTAAAGCTGTTCTCCTCATTTCCCCATATATGACACTTTACAGAGCTGGGACGAAGAGGAGGCAACTAAGAGTAATGAACACTACACCTTTTTACCACACTGGTACTGAGACGAGGAAGATGCATACTAGGAGCTGTGAGGAGGAGACATGTCCCTTTAACTATAGCTAGGTAAGTCTCATTAAAGATTCACACCTGCAGCCTGTCAAGGGGCTACAAGTGTATAAAGTGAGACCAGTGGAGCAGAGCAGAGAGCAACAGGGAGGCCTTTGTGGGAGAGACCAGCAGTGGACATTGTTTCATAGGAGGCAGCCATGGTGGGACCGGACGAGGAGCCATGATGCCAGCAAACTACCCAGAAGACTTACACGGCCTGTGTCCAGGGGGGCGTGTAAGTGCTGCCAGTCTGTGAGCCTCCGTGACAAAAGATCAGCAGCAGGAGCTGCAAACGAGCACCAAGAAGACAGGACGCTGTCCGTGTAAGCAGCATTCCGGGTGCCGGCGTGCAGAGAAGACATGCGGCAGGTGAGAGGATGACAGAGGGTGAGTTCCCCAGCTCCTGCAGTAAAGGAGAAGAAAAAGGGATCGCCCGAGGGAGACACTACAAGCCGGTGAGTGTCGGGAAGGACGCTAGACCACCTAGGCGCTCCCATAGCTATATATATTGAATGCCGAATTAATGGGATTTTAAAAAGCTCAGCGAAACAGTGCTTATTAAATACTGAATGAACAGAACTTTAAAAAAATAAGCGAAACAGTGCTTATTGAACACCGAAGTGAATGGAACTTTAAAATTAAGCAAACCCAATGCTATTTGAATACTGAATCGAACAGAACTTTAAACTTCAGTGAAAGAAAAACATATTGAACTCTGAACTGAATAGAACGTTGAAATGAAGCGGTATGAATGATGGTCGAATTCCGAATGGAATGTAACTCTGAAATTAAGCAAGGTCAAATGGAATAAAAACCGTTATGGGCCAACCAAATAAAGTGAATAACTCAAATGGCCAGGGGAAAACAAATTCAAGGCACAAGTGTGACAGCGAATCATAAAAAAAGTTGGTGTGAGTAAAACACCCTTGAACTGAACTTTTGTGAATGAATGAAGAGTGGCAAGGCAAAAGACTGGAAAGAATGGCAGAGTCAAGAGGATGACAAGGAAAACCCAGAAGATTGTAAATCTACGCATCAAAGCCAAGAGGCCAAGAGTTATTATAATAATTGGTTATTTATAACGCGCTTAATACCAAAAGGTTTCTATTCACGGACTTGGGGATAAAACCTGTGCTGCTCCGCGTCGTCTTGTTTCCAAAGCGAGCGCGTTACCCCTGAGTAATCCTCCTGAGTTAGGAGCTGGTTGCACAACCTGTGATGGGTGGACCATTTGGTCTGACAAGTGTGCCTAGATGCTGAAAAGCCAAAGACATTGTGATCAGGAAACTAAAGTCTTAGGGAAAGGAACCTTGAGAAATGAGGAGCTACATTGTGTGATCTTGAGAATGGAGCATCAAGACCTCTTGTTTTCTGTTAACTGTGCCGCTTGGAACTTGGTGAAGGGAACCCAGGGGATTAGTTTAGAACTATTTTTTCATTTTTTAGCCTTTACAAAAATAGAAATCTTAGATAAAATTACATAAAATTTCAGTACATAAAAAAAAATACAAATACACATATTGTAACACTTTCTTCATCAAACAATTTACACATAGAACCTTTCTTCACACAAGATGTTTCAAGTTACATATCTCAGTAGATCTTGATGCTCAGCAGATGGGTTACAGTTGCATTAGGAACAAAACCTTTTCTTTACGCATGATTTTCCGTACTACATTTCTTGATACCACTTAGATCCTAAGAACAACCAAATTCTGACATGATGATTTAGTTAATAGTCATCCATTAACCTAATAATTCACATTTGATTTTTAGAAAGCGCAACACCGCCAATTGGAATCCGACCCCAGAACCATGCAACATGTTCATCCAGAGTGCTTCAAGATGGACACATTCTGGGTTGGGCACGTATTTAAGGAAGTATTCAATATGTGCTGGTCTAAGTCCCGTACATTGAATCAGCAGGTGCTCTAGTGTTACATCCCCAGAATCTAAGTTGCAAAATCTACATTCTGAACCTGCAGCTTGCGAGCCTTGCCTTATACTCAGAATCTGACCCGTCACCAAAACATTAAAACGAAATCTCATAAATTCCTGTCTAAGCAATTTGCTTGGGAATTTTATGAGATATGGTTCCCTGGTACCAATTTCTTTTGTTGTTATTTCCCAAATGTGCATACAATTTTTTGCTGCAAATTATACTGACCGTCCGATTCCAATCCGCATGCTGCAGGAGCATCTTAACCTTCATGGGATTATTGATAAGGCGATCTTTTGAAACTCCAACTTCTGCAAGTGCAAGTGATTCTTGAGCCTCCCTCTCTAGTTCCCGTATGACTATAGACAGGCCCTCGCCCGCTTCCAAGGACCGTCCCATGATCCCATACATAGTGGACTTCTTACCCACCAACAATTTCCTATACAACGATACTCTATGTCAGAGAATTACACTTGATAGTGAGTATCGCTGCAAGTGGGACACATTTGGGGATGTACCAAACCAAAGACCTCAGCAAGCGCGCCTCATACTTAGGAAATTCGTTTCTGAACCTTGAGGGGGCCAATTCCATACCATAGCAGAACTGTGCAATGGACTTGTTACGGTACACCTTTAAACACGGTAACATTGAACATTTACCGTATTTGTTGTCCATTTTTCGCAGTTGCACAATCATTGGTGTGATCTTCTTATCCAGAAATACACATAAGGTTAGTCCTGCTTACAAACTCAAAAATAGGATATCCCAGATAACGAAAGGCATGACATATAGTGAGTTTGGCATGATCTAAGAACCAGGCAAATCTAATTGCACATTTCTTATAGCTTAATCGCATGATAAAGGTTTTTGTGCGGTTAATGACTAGTGAGTTTTCACCAGTATATTTCTTAAAAGTCGAAAGTAAATGCTGCAAACCAATGGGAGTCAGGTCAAAAAGTAAAACATCATCAGCGTATGCAGTCCAGACAATTTTCGTACCCTCCACTTTGGGAGCTGCAAAAGATGCCTCTTCCAAAACCGGGCCAACATTGGATAAATAAAGATTAAAAATGGTTGGCGCAAATATGCATCCCTGTCTGAGACCATTAGTTGTGATAATTTCTTCTGAGAGGGTTCCCTCCATGTTAAGTCGAACCCTGATCTTAGTTTCAGCATGGAGGTGGTAAATAATTGATAAAAGCTGTGCGGGCATATCAAGGGCATTAAGTTTGGTCCATAACGTTGCTCTATTTACAAGATCAAACGCGGAGCTCAAATCTATTGACGCCAAGTATATTGGTTGGCTGTCTCTTGGCCTGGTCTGTTGCTGCATAATAGATAGAAGGAGGCCCCCAGCATCCGTGCCCACTGTTTTCCTGAAGCCAAATTGCTGGAGAGATAATATTGCCTCTCTATCTATCCATGAATGGATATGTTCCAAGACCAGGGATGCAAAGATTTTAGAATCAGCATCCAACAGGGCGATAGATCTATAGCTGGATGGTACAGACCTATCGCCCTTTTTATAGATTGGTACCATGTATGACAGATGCCAACTTGTCGGAAATACCCTCGATATAACAATACTCTTAAACAAGAGAAACAAAATCTTAGCCCACAAATTTGAATTACCTTTAAATACTACGTTTGCAAGCATATTTGGCCCTGGAGCCCGTGAGGACGAGCATCTTGATATGAGTTTTTGGTTGTCCAACTATGTAAAGGGGATGTTCCAATGACATACCAAGAGGTGTGCCGGCACTAGCCAGTTAGCTGTGGGTTGACGGTATAGAGAGCCAAAATGCCCTTCCCATACGGCCGAGGAAATACACCCACCTTGCTCTCTGGCTTGGCTTTCACATCTCCCATTGACCAGGGTCCAGAAATTTTTCATATTAGTTTTGGATAGTGCCACAAGAATGCTTTCCGCATCCTGCTGAACGATTTTTGCTTTTAATGTTCGCATTTTGGTTTTCCACTTATTTTTTGCCTTTTTTATCACTTCCACTAATTTTGGAGTGTATGGCTGTTTTACTAGATAACGTATCTCACGGTTCCTATCTTTTTTGAGTTGGTGCATAGTTGGATCAAAGACATGTGTAAGGGAGGGGCCCTGTTTCTTGTGCCTCCTGATCCCTTTCAGCCCAAGAATCACACCCTTAACGTGGTTGTTAAAATTCACGTGAGTGTACATGGTAGTAATTTTTTTTTCGCAGCCATTACTGTCATATTCCTGGAAGAAAACCTTATTTATTTTTTCAACATTATCACAATGCCAGTTAATTCTATTCCCAGCAATGTTGGGCTCCATCACCAGTGGATATACATCCATAACAGCGGCCTCCATCGGCACATGAAGAGTCAGTTTAAGCACGTTATGATCACTGACCTCAGAAGGTATTATTATGAATTCAGAAAAGCAATTAAATAGTCGCATATTTACAAAGATATAATCTATGGTTGAGAATTCAGATCCGTTTGTCCAGGTGTGACAAATAGTTTCCTTACTCAAACAGTAATTTACACAAGTTAGGCCCCAACTCATCAGAACGTGATTCCACCGTAATCCCTGGACTTGTTTTCTAGAAGAACCAACATAATTGGGGCAAAAAGTGGACTCCACAGGTACCCCCTTTGAATATAGACCTGCTTCAGAATTAAAATCACCCAGGGTCACAATGTTCAGAACTTTGCACACGATTTGGCATTCTTGTATGATGCTGTCAATTAGGCTAATAAATTTACTTAAGTCTAGCTCGGCACTCCAATAAACATTAACTATCAATAGTTGTACGAATAGAATAGGGGGGGTGAAATGCAGCCACTTGGCAATACAGCCCTTATGCAGGGAAAAATGCTTAAGGCACTTAAAGCGCAGCGAGTTACTGATGGCTATAAGCATACCTCCCGCCAGTCTCCCTCTAGCTTTTTTAACTGCTAGCACTTGGTGCATATAGTACCCATCAAGCACTAGGGGAGATAATGCCCATGTCTCCAGGAGGCAGAAAATACTTGCTTCAATTAGTTGACTAGTACAACAAGACGCCATACTGAGAGATTTATTTTCCCGAGAGTTCCAGGATACCACTGTATACATTGAAGTAGTCTATGGTTTCACATTTAGAGATTGGATTTTGGCTAAGGATTCACTCAATGATTGTACCAACAATTTTAAGTCTGTTTCAGAACTTGTGTTTTGTTCAGTTGCCCCCTCTCCAGGTTTTTTTGAAAATAAGTAAGAGGTGGTATCCACTAAGCTGCTCCCCTCTGACTCCACCCTTCGGCTGATCAATCTATTATTAAGAGGTTCAAGATCGAAGCCGAAGCAGTGGAGTGAATCAATTTCGGAAACTACTAGGTCCATGATGGCCTGGGAATAAAATACGAGTCTGACATAATCAAACCTCATTGGGTGGATGAAATCCACCAATTTAATGTCACGAGATCATAGAGAGTCTATGTATTTCACTAAAAAGGGACAGAACTCTTGGACGATTTAGCGAAACCGGGCTGCCTTGAGAAGCATAAAGTAAAACATAATACTGGGGCAGTCAGTTAAATGGGGTGTTCTCCAGTCCATTCTATGGGACATCTCGGTTTGATTCTTCAATCTGTAAGGACTGTAATTCTCTCCCCCTGTTCGATATTCGGGGCCTTCACGAAACTCCTCTTTTTTCTGTGGAAAATTATCAAAGGCCCTTGTGTCCGCCCTATATGATTTACAATTTACATCTTCTGTCAGGTGCACAGTTTGTGCCAATTTCTCCCATTGTTTAATCAGTGATAATTATTGTTTCTTTCTGGAATATTTCTCGTTTCTTGTTGTTCAAACATCGAGTTTAGCTTAAATTTGAGGGGGTCTGGGCAGGGTGGGTTGAGCCGCACTGCGGGTCCCTCCTTGTGATGTGTTTCATGATTGGGAAAAGCTGGCTGTGCATTGCTAAAGCCCCCCTGCTATGGTGGATTATAAGAGCTATTAGACATATTTTTAATTCACCAACCGGCCTAATCATGGTTGAGGACACACTGAGATTTTTCTGTCTCAACACAATCTTGGGGAGGCCAAAGTTTTTGAATTGTATTTGGAATCCCTTCAATGGTCTCTTTCTTCTCGGTGGGGTGGCGCCGTACTTCGGTCCAATTATGGGGGGCCGATAGTCTGGCACCCTGCCTGCTGGAATCTTCTAACAGCTTTTCCACTGCTTGTTTTACAAGCATTTTAATGTCTTCACTGGGAATCACATTGGGTAGCGAAGGCGTTGACCAATCCCCCTCCCCACTCCTTCCCATAGATGCTCCTTTGGCATTAAGTTCCCCTACTTTATTGGAATCCCCACCATTTACCGTGTGGTTGCCTTCCGCTTGGGGCTCCACTAACTCTGCCTTCGCTTGAGGTGCAGGGGAGACATTTTTCAACACTTTAGTTGCAGTTATGGAGTGTGGAGCTGGTAAAGTGCCCGTGATTTCCTCTGCACTGCCTTGATTATTTGTAGACTTCGGTGTAAAGAAAAGCTTAATATCCATATTGTCACTCGTGCTCAGTATTTTTTTGTTGTTTTTTTAGTTTATTTGTACTGTTTTTTTTTTTAGAGCTTGGCATCATTACAATCTTTATGGCTCTGGGGGGGTTTTATCCCCATATTACCTTCTTCTCTTATCGGAACATTCTGTTTCACATTTTCTTTTTTTATTAATTTAAATGTTTTAGTGCGGCCCTTATGGCTCATAGCCTCCGTCAATGTCTCGAGGGCTTCCCCATATTCGCCCTCCTTCAGTTCAGTGGGTACCAATGGGCGCCGGACCAGGTCGTTGTCTAGGGCCTGATTACTTTTTTTTTGGTGTCCCCAATTCTTTCAGTTCTAGGGCTTTTTTGCTTTCCTCATCGAGTTGGGACAGATCTATGCCACCTTCATTAGAAAGACCACATATGTATTTTATGTTAGCATGTGTGTTGGCAATTTTTAGGGTGGGTAGATTCTTGCTTTTTTGCGGGATTTTTAGAGGAAACCTGCGCCCGGGCAGCTCTACGCCTGATGGCCCTGGTCCTCATTTTTTTCTCTCTACGGGAGATGGGCTGTACGATGGTGTTCTGCACTCTGCAGGAGTGTCCCCCGCCCTGGATCCCCTTTCATCCCCATTATGATCACCTCCTTCCTCCAGAGCCCTTAAAAGTACTGAAGGGCTATCTGGAATGGTGTCTATCTGCGGCTCATCTAAGAAGCTATCGCTAATTACAAGCTTCTCTTCAAATCTTCTAAGGTTAGTTTGCACTACAGCAATGTTCTCCTCAAGATTTTTAATCTGGAGGCCATTTGTGGACACCATTAGTTTGAGTTCAGACAGACAACTCGATATGGCAGGCAATACAGGGACATTGTTCCCTTTTGTGAGAGCCTCTGCATAGGATTTGGGCCAGGCCTCGCTCTCGGCTTCGTTTGCGAATTCTGATCGTGGTAATACGTTCTGCTTTACACATTACCTTGCCCGACTGACAACACATCTCTCCAGGGCCAAAAGATACCCTCCATTTTACACGTTTTCTCTGTGTTAGCTATTATCGAGGATCTAAGTTCCTGGATCTCCAAATGGGTCCGCTCGTGTCCCTTATCCAGGAGATTAAGAATCCTTGTCAGCACTGGAAATGTGGCGTATGTTGATACCGTGTCCTCCGGATTGATGCCTTCAAACAGCGGATCAATGCGAGGATCATTTGTACCAAATGACTGATATTTTATGGGTGAAGAGGACGAGGGGGGCTGGGAGATTTAAAGGGATTAGCGGCCTGGCTACCCAGCCCCTCACTGTCCTTGTTGGGTGACCCCTTTTCCCTTACCCCAGGATTGGTGTCTGCTGGTTGCACCCCCGAAGTGGAGTTGGGCAGGGGAAAAAGAGATGCTTCATCAGTGGCCTCATGCAAGTGTACGTTGTCAAAACCACCTGCTCTCGGCCTAGCAGGAGTCGACGGCCCTGTCGACAACTGGACCCTTCTATCTAATTCAGCGGAGCCAAGAGAGAGGTATCGGCCCCTATTTTCATTTTGATTCCCTCCCCTATTTGTCCCATAGCAAATCCGAGCTTCAACTATTTCACCTTGAACTGAAGAAAGGTAATCTTGAGACTTTTTTTCGTGGAACTTTCTTGTACTTGGGGAAGGGGAGCTGAAGGAAAGCTGTGAGCTGGGAAAAACTCAGAACTTTGAGTTGAACACTATTTCTTTTCCTTTTGACATCCCTACACAATGGCTAGCTTTAGTTGTGACAGCAAGTAGAGGTTTTGGACACAGACAGATTTTTAAATTGAACTCTTTGACTCAGACTTTCCTTAGTTTCCTTCAGGTAGGGAAATCCCACTTTAACACAGGGCAAGTTAGGTCTTCGACCATCCTGACATTTGATTTAATAAAGTATTTTATTTGGAATTTTGAGTCTGTTGTCTGTGTCTTGCTTCATGATGCCTTCACAACTCCTAGGTAGTCTTTCTCTCTCTCTCTTAACCTTCTTACCTTACTTGGGCTTTGTGTGCTTTTTCGCTGAATGAAAATGTATAGAGCATCCTCATATCGTAACAGTATACCTTGCTTTAAAGGATTTGGCACCTGAAGCTGCTTGATTGACTGATTTTGCAGGATGTTGTTGATGCTCCCAGTCTAAATTACTTTTCCAACCTAATAGGTGGTGACTGGTTAAGGGACCTGCCCATTTCTTACCCCTGGACCAGACAACAAACAAATATCTAGTGCCTTTTACCATGGTCCATTCGTTGGCTCCCTTACAGATCTTTCCAATGAGGAGTGGCAGATATCTGTATTTTTGCAGGGGCCGGCGAATATGCAAACAAGAGATTGGGGACAGCTCCGTTTCAGCATCATTGTGATACTAAATTTATGGAGATAACTCCACACTATGTGAGGGCGATGAGCAATTATTGGAATTCATTTTCGACCTGTGGCTGTGTGTGCTATTGGAGTGTGTTTTGAGCCCTTTTGGACATATAGGAGTAGACTTCTGGAAGAAACAACCAGGATGCTGACCCTGCCCCCATCTTTAGATAAATGCTGTTAATTCCCCTGTCGCACAAAGATCCCAGCAGAGCATACTGAATACAGCAGTTGAATCTGCGAGGTTTGATACGGCACTCAGGCTGCCATCCAACATACGAAGGACGTTAGAAGTTAGTGCTTGGGGTATCCATCTCTTTGGCAGCCTTTTTCTCTTAACCTAAAGTTGAAGTTACTTCCTGTACAAAGTGCAACATGCATCTATATATTTATTTGAGAGAGAGATTGAAAGTAGCAAAGAGAGAAAGGGAAATTACAGCTTTCTGCAAAGGTCAGTGGTAGGAGTGTGGGAGGAGACTTGTTAGGCCTTTTCATGCTTTGTTACAACTTCTAATGTTGTGTTATGCCTTTTGATGCCTTTATCATGCCACGCTAACCCATGTTATGCCTTGTTCTATGTGGCTTGATGGTTTGTACCCCTCGCTAAACTATATTCCTCAAAAGTGCCCCACTTTATACTATACTGCTAGTAAGTGCCACAATCTGTCTCTCTCTGCTGGGTGTTGCTCCCATTTGTCCCACTGCACATTTGCTCCTGTGTGTCACACTGCAGACCATAAAAATGGCAGCAGTGAGTGGTATAAATCCCAATAACATAAAATAACATAACTGTAACCTTGCCCTCTGGTGCCAATGTAATTAGTGCCCTGCCTTGATTTGCTCTTTGATGCCCAATGTAATTCATGTGACTGGCTCTGGGATATCCCACTTCCACCATGTAACATGAGCAGAGTTGTTCCTAGGAACCCCACCAGGACTCTGCCTACTCTGGAATATCTACTCTGTACTCCCCTTGCAAACTATTCTCACTCAATGTATACATGTAGGGGTATTTATAGAGCGCAAACTAAGGCCCAAAGGCATCAAGATGCTGTGGAGATGGTGTGAGCCGGAAAGGTCACATTGGGAGAGAACCATTAAAAGAAGTATGTTTTCAGCCCCCTACAGAACTGGGCATGGTCGGTCGTTTCACACAATGTTGCAGGCAGAGCGTTCCAGAGCGTTGGAGACAGAAATGAAAAAGACTGGCCGCCTGCATGCACTGTCTGGTAACGGGGTGCTTTTAACAAATTCTGAGAAGCAGATCGAAGGGGCTTACCTGGCTGGTACCGGGACACCTTTTCCTATAGATAGTTTGCTCCTACATAATGCATTGCATGATGAGTCATAAACAGCACCTTACATTTGATACAGGAGTTCACTGGAAGCCAGTGAAGCTGATGTAACATTGGCCTTTGTTGAGGAAAGGCGTGGAGCCACATTTTGCAGAACTTGCCGCCGCTGGATCTGAGGCACGGGTTGTCCCAAATATATTTTGTTACAGTAGTCGACCCCATAATAGAGGACGTGACTACCTGAGTTCTGCAATCAGGAGGAAGAAGAGGAAGAATCTTCATGATTGTTTGGCAAGATTGTATGTAGTAACACTGTGGGAGACTACACCAGCCTTGTCCTCTGCAATAGGTAACCCGACCTTTGGAATAGGCCTGTACTACACAAGCTGGTAGTGTGACTGAGCAGCCAGGCTTATCTCAAGAGGGGTCAATGTGAGATGTAGGGTTGCAACATAGAGATTCACTGTGACATGTATTCAAATCACACTTATGTTCAAGCATTCTTGATAAAATAATTACTTATTAATTTAACAGTCAGTTTTAAAATAAGCCTTCTTTTGAAGGGGAGCAATTGGCAACAATAAAATACACTTCAAACATACACTCCTTAAGTTATAGTTAATTAGGTAGATACCCTTTTGGGATGTCACACACACACACGTCCTACACCCTGAGGTGACTTCAATAGATAGGACACTGTGGACATTGATATATCACTTTACACTTAAATGCAATACTGTAGTTGTGGAAAAAGGGAAAGGTTGGGGAAGGAAACCATGGTTAACAAATTTCTCCATACATGTAAGTACTTTACAATCCCCGAATGAAATATAGGTTAACCTTTTCCTAGCCATACAAGTAAGGTTTATATGACTTTTTGAGGGACAGATACATACAATGTCAGAGGGTAAGAAGAATATACAGGGAGCCAGGCCAGCCAATGTCAGTTGAACAAAGTCTAAGAGAGCTGAGGCACTTCTTGAAGATAGCACAAAACTCTTGCACAATGTTAAAGAGAGTTTTGTAGCAAAAACAATCACTGTTGGGCCACAAGCTGGGAGGCCTGTGAGAAGCAAAGATGCAAGCAACTCTGCAAAAGGCAGCTAATGCAAGTCTCCAGTGAGAACAAGCAAGCTACAAACAACCAGAGGTAAGTACCCCTAGTTACACAGTGCCATGAGTCTGATGAAAGGGATACAGCTGGCTTCTGTTCCTGTTGTAGTCCATAGATCCTGTTGTTCCTGGGCCTCAGTTGTGGGGATAAGAGGGAAGACATTTGGGAACTACTGCACTATGGTTTGAAGGTCGGCGGGAGCAATGGGCACAATTCAGATCAGCTGCACTTTGTAGTTTCAGCTACTCGCAAATAGCACCACCGCGGTTCTTGGAAACCTTATGTGCTCCCCTTGCTTCTGTGGTCCAGCACTCTGTTGAGTTGGCACAGGCTTGGGCAGTACTGCTTCGATGGAGTCCGGAGGATTTTCCTGGAGCTTGGGTCAGGCTTAAAAACAATGCACTCGAATCTGGTGTTCCCGTCCCCTGGCACTCGGTTCCAGCAGCAGCGAAATACAGCCAGCAGGGAGACGGGTTCCAGTCAAGTTCGCCTTGGGGTCAGTTGGTCCCACCAACCCAAGGGAAGACCGTCCGTTCTGGGCTTCTCTAGTTGATTCGAAATATGGAGCTTCAGCACTGCAGCAGGGCTTCACGGGGCAAACCAGCGGTACAGGAGGGTGCAGCAAGCTTCTCTTCCAGTTTCTTCTTTGGTTCCTTCGTCCAGGGTCGACACTCTGCCTTCCTTGCAAAAGACCTTGCCTTTTATGCAAGTTTCTCCCATTCATTCGCAGCCTAGCTGTCACTCACAAAGCAAGGTCGCTGCCCTCCAAGGAAAGCGAGCCAGCCACTCACCTTTAGGTACATTCCTGTAACCAAGGAGACTAAGCACAGGGAGTTTTGGGAACCTTCCTCGCTTCCTGCCCTGCCAGACACGCTGGAGCCAGAGGCGGGCTTCACCAGTGAATCCCACCAAAGACAAAACGAGCAAAGGGACAAAACCTGGTTTGGCACGTAGAGTAAATCTCAAGAAGAACCCTACAAATAAGAAATGGTGAAAAAAGAAGACCACAGACATTTTGACCAAATGGGCACCCATGGGTGCAATACTGCAGCTGAGGATTCAGCCTGCGGTAAAAACCCACAGTGGTAGGAAAATTAAACCACTGCCACCAGCCATTAAATGTAGTAAGGGTAACATAAAATATGTTA
This sequence comes from Ambystoma mexicanum, assembly GCF_040938575.1. Classification (NCBI taxonomy): domain Eukaryota; kingdom Metazoa; phylum Chordata; class Amphibia; order Caudata; family Ambystomatidae; genus Ambystoma; species Ambystoma mexicanum. Next base: position 649,850,848 of record NC_090923.1, read on the forward strand.
CCTGAGAAAGTAGACAACAGGGATACTAAGTAAGCACCCAACACATCACATAAAATGTTGTGTTCTGGGTCTACAAAGAGAAAAGGTACGTAAAGTCAATTTCACTTTACTACTCTTGGAAACAGTAGTTTATCCAAGAGAAGGTATTTAAACCTTAGCAGAAATTCAAAGGACTTCTCTATGCCACTGCACTGAAGGTGCTGTGTGTCACAATACAACAAGATGATGCCTATGGAGTTTATCAGACTCCAAAACCAAAAGAAATACAAGGTTAAAATCAAAGAAAAATACATGAGAGAGTGGGAAAAAGGTCTCACTCACTCCAGGATAAAAATTAAAAGTCCTAAAGTCCAGCAAAAGAGTTGCGAGGCTAAGATAGAAGGGAACTAGCACAGAAATGAGAATTCTCCCTAACACTGATACTTCTCAATTTAACAAAGCCGGCGTTACATACTGCAGTAACTTGGGCGTCTCTTGAGTACCTACTCAATGCCTACTGCTGTATTCTCTCTATTTATTCCTCTCCTCCCTGCCAGGGATACCCAACCACTTCAGGATGCTTTATGAAATCTCCTCACAACCACCGTACCTGAAGGCCAACACTTTTAAGATGTTGCCATGGCCAGACAAGATGGATGCTACAAATTGACCACCAGGCCTTCAACTAACCTCCCTGAACTAACCTTTCCTGCCACTATGCTCAAACACTCTACACATGTACCAACTAAGCCAATCACAAAATGCAATTCAATAACCTTCTGAGCAGACATTAAACAACAGAATGCAACACAGATGAACAAGTTACTTACCCATGGTAACGTTGTTTCGATTGGATGTTCCTCCAGTGTATTCCTCCTTTTTTGATATATATATCCATATCCAGCTTTAGCTGCTTTGGAAGTTTTTCCAGCAGGGGGCGCTGCGCGTCGATGCCTGTCGTCTCGATGTCCCTCGAAGGGCCTCCGTCTCGATGTCATCACTGGTAGATATTGCGTGCGCAGCAACAGTTGGCTCAGTTCTGCTTTTATGCATACTTTCAATATTCTTTTTGGGTGTACCTTACGTAAGACAGTGTTTCACCCTGATAGAACTTAAACTGTAATAACAAGGATATTCTACTGTGGGGTAGGTTGGGAGGGGCGAAGAGGAATTTGTGGGAGGAACATCCAATCGAAAGAACGTTACCACGGGTAAGTAACTTGTTCTTCGAATGGATTGTGTCCTCCCACGTATTCCTCATCTTTTGATAGACTCCCAAAGCAGTGTTGCATTTATGGAGGAGGAAGTAAGAATATAGGAGTTCTCTATTGGCTTGTGTGTACCAAATGTAACACCGCTTTCCCAAATCCACCTTCCTTTTGGCCTGAGGAAGAGTCCAGACAGTAATTCTTTGTAAATGTGTGAGCGGAGGACCATTCGGTCGCTCAACAAATATCCTGAATTGGGACTCCTCTCTGTAAAGCAGTGGAAGTAGCCATGCCCCTGGTCGAACGAGCCCTTACACACTCAGGAGGACCTTTTCCAGCTAATCTGTAGCATTGAGAAATTCCTAAAAAAATCAACCTACATAAGGTTTGTTTTGTGACCACCATACACAACTTATGGCCTGTGCAACCAACAAAAAGTTGATCACCCTGTCTTAACTTAGACATCCTGGAAATGTAGAAGCTAAGTGCACGCCTTGGGTCAGACCTGTGTCATCTCTCCTCTTCCTTCCCAGGATGAGGTGGAGGATAAAAAGACAGTAGTATACTTTTCTGAGTTAAATGAAAATCAGACACCATTTTTGGTAAATAATTATAAATTACTCACCGTAGTGACAAACGTACTCTTAGTCCATAGTCCCCTTTCCTCCATACTGTATGGACGTCCCTTCCAAGGGATGGGAGACGGAACCTTTTTCACCAGAAAAAACCTTCTTCCCCTTTAAATTTAGAGGCGCGCGAGGGCACGGACCAGGGAGCATGCGCTGCCCTGACTCTGCCCTTCCGGCGCCACACCTCAGTCACCATTGACGCTTCAACAATAGATTTAACATTGTCTAATGATACCAGTATTATTAGGGGGGAGGTTGGTGGGACGTATGGAGGAAATTTGGACTATGGACTAAGAGTATGTTAGTCACTACGGTGAGTAACTTATAATTACTATTATGTCCTGTCCCCTTTCCTCCATATTGTATGGGCGATTACAACTGATTGTAGCCCCAGGGTGGAGAGGAGACCCTCCTTAAGCAAATAGGTTCCTGAGAACCGCCTGTCCGAAAGCGGCATCAGATCTAGAGCCGGCATCCAAACAGTAGTGCTTGCAGAATGCAGAGGGGAGGCCCATGTGGCCGCCCTGCTTAGGACTTGCCACGGGACATGGCATTGGAATGCAATGGCCGGTGCCTTGGGCCTGACTGCGTGGGCATGCATGTTGGCCTGGGAGCGGCCTGTGCTGACCCTCATACGCTTCTTTGATGGAAGAGACATCCATCAGGATATGGAAGCCTTGGAGGTCTGGTAGCCTGGCCTCGAGCCGCCGAATGTGACGAAGAGGGCGTCCGACTTGCGGAAGCCCTTGGTCCTGTACAAGTAGAATTTTAGGGCACACCTGACATCCAGGCAGTGCAGCACTCTCTGTGCATCATATCATCCTTGGGATCGGGAAAGAACATAGGCAGCACTATTTCCTCGTTCAGGTGGAATGCAGATGGAACCTTGGGCAGAATTGCCGGGTGCGTCCGCATGACTACTTTGTCCTTGTGAAAGGTGCTATATGGTTCAGAGGCGACCAGTGCCTGAATCTCGCTGTCTCTGCGAGCCGAGGTAAGACCGACTAGTAAGGCCGTCTTGATGGTGACCAGCCTAATGTCCACGGACACAACTGGCTCGAATGGTTTGTGCGTCAGGGTGCCCAAGACTCTATTAAGGTCCCACACAGGGTGCAGTCTCTTGACGTGCGGGTAGAGCCTAGCGAGTCCCGTCAGGTGTTTCTTGACGATAGGGTTGGAGGAGGAAAAGATGCCTTCCTCTGAGTTCCTGTACGCCCCAATGGCCGCAAGGTATGTACGGCAGGTGTCGACCTGTACTCCTGAATGCGCAAGGTGCGTTGAAAAGGTGAGCATGTCGTCCAAATTGCAGGCCAAGGGGTCAATTCCCTTGGAGACTAACCAGTGGCAGAACCTAGACAATTTGCTCTTGTACTGGGCCCTGGTGGCTTTGCTCCTGGCGCCCTGTGTGATCTCCAGATTGGCCTGTGAGAGGCTAATGGTGCCGAAGCGTTACCTGCTCAGGTACCACGCTGCGAGCGCTAGTTTCCCTGGAGCGAGGTGGATGTTTCTGCCTCCCTGCTGTGCCGGAAAATGTGCTGCGCCCATCGGAAGGTGAATCGGCGGCACCTCCGAGAGGCTGAGGAGCTCCGAAAACCATGGCCTGGCCGGCCACCATGGAGCTATCAGAATGATGCGGAGTCGGTGAGACTCCTTGATCTTGCAAAATACTCTGTGTACCAGAGGAGTGGGCGGAAAGGCGTATGCTTTCATGCCAGTCCACTGGAGTTGAAATGAGTCGCCCAGCGAGCCGGGGCCCTGCTCTTGCCAGGATGCGAACTGGGGGAACTTCTTGTTGTGCCAGGTGGCAAAGAGATCCACGGGGGGTTGACCCCACCTGCTGAAGATCTCCTGAGTAACAAGGTAGTTTAGCTGCCACTCGTAATTGTCCGCTCCCAGCCTGCTGAGTCAGTCTGCCTCCAGGTTGGAATCCCCCAGGAGGTGGACTGCCGAGAGGTAAATTTTGTTTTCCAAAGCCCATTCCCACATGCTGATTGCCAGTCTGCACAGAGGAGGGGATCTGGTGCCTCCCTGCTTGTTGACGTAGTACATGCTGGTCGAGTTATCTGTCTGGATGTGGACAACCTTGCCCTTGAGGAGTGGGAGGAATGCTCTGAGCGCTAGCTAGATGGCGTTCAGCTCCAACCAATTGATGTGGTATTCCTGCTCCTGTCGAGTCCAGGTGCCGTGGATGGAGAGATCATCCAGGGTGGCTCCCCAGCCCTCGAGCGAGGAGTCTGTGGTTATGGTGGCCTGCGGATGGGGTGGCCGAAAGGGCTTGCCTGTCCGTCAGTTGCAGTCCATGGACCACCAAGTTAGGTCCGGGCGGAGAGATGGAGGAACGTTGATCATCTCTGATTGTGAGCCCCGCTCCTGATTCCATGAGGCCGCGAAGTGTAGCTGAATCCTTCTCATCCTTAGTCTCGTGTGCGGCACGACTAGCAGGACCGCCGCTAATAGACCTAGGAGATGTTGGTACCACCATGCTGAGGTCACCTCTCTGTTGAGGAAGTGGGCAGTGCCCCTTTTGATGGCCGAGATCTTGTCTTCCGACGGAAAAACCCTCTCGGAGCATGTGTCCCAAATGAGTCCCAGGAATGTCAGAGCCTGCGTGGGGAGCAGCTGTGACTTCTTGAGGTTGAGTGAGAAGCCCAGGTCGTGTAGTGTGTTCATAAGGGCATGGGACGAGTGGTGAACCGCCTCTGGAGACGTAGCCCTGACGAGCCAGTCGTTGAGGTATGGGTAGATGTGGAGGCCCTGCGCTCTGAGGAGGGCCGCTGCAGCGTTCATGAGCCTGGTAAAGAACCTGGGGGCCGAGTTGAGGCCAAACGGAAGGATCCTGTATTGGAAATGGCAGCCCATGATTCTGAACCAGAGGAAAGAACGATGGGGCTGCCAAATTGGGGCGTGTAAGTACACGTCCTTCAGATCCGGGGAGCACATCCAGTCTCCCTTGTCCAATGTCTCTGCTATAAAAGCTGGCGTAACCATCATGAATTTTTGCAGGGGTAAGCAGAGGTTGGGGATGGAAAGGTCCAGCACAACTCTCAGGCTTGCCTGGTTCTTCTTCTGAATGGGGAAAATCCTGGAGTAGAAGCCAAAGCCTCGCTGGGAGGCTGGAACTTCCTCCACTGCCTGGCTCTCTACGAGCGACCACATCTCTGCCAAAAGAGTTGCTGTCCCAACCTGTGGGAGTGGAATGGAGGAGGGAGGAGAGATTGGGATGGGTAGGCGGTACCCCGTGTATACTGCGGAGAGGATCCAGGTGTCCGAGAAATTCTGGCACCAGAAATGTGCATGGAGAGCAAGCCTGCCACCCACCGCAGGCAGGTGGACCCGAAGGGGCATGTCATGCATTCTTTCCCTCCGAGGCTGAGGCTGAGGAGGGGGACTGGAAAAAGCCCTTACTCCCCCCCTTTTTGTTGTTTGCGCTGGCTCTGGGACGGCAAGCGGTCTGGCTGCCTGGATCTGCGTTCCTGGAAGCCGCAGAACCCTCCATATGTACGACCCTTCTCTGAGCGCTGCTGGGATTGGGTGTAAGATTTGGGCGTGGTCTTTGTAAGACTGGACAATGACTTTGCCGTTTGTGAGCTGTTCTTCTTCTTGTCCAGCTCTTTGTCTGTAGAGGAGTGGAAGAGGTCCCCCCCTCGAACGGTAGTTCTAGGATGCGCTCCTGGACGTCTGGGTTGAATTTTGTCACCCGGAGCCAGGCCGTGCGCATCATGTCCGTGGCAATGCAGATGGCATGGCCCGATGTATCGATATGCGCTACTGTGGATTCCATGAGGTTGTGCGCCACAAGCTTGGCCTCTGGTAGCCCTGCCTTAACGCGAGATTGGCATTGGGAGGGGAGTTCCGGGAGCAAGTCCGCAATTTCCCGCCATAACCGTTGGTTGGAGACAGCCAGCATGGCATCTGCGTTGGCCTGATTCAGGTGCAAGGAGGCGTTGGAATATATCTTCTTGCCGTAAGCCTCCAAGATCTTCTCATCCTCGCCTAGCAGCACTGCGGAGGAAGAGGCTGAGGACGACTGAGGCTTGGAGTATCGTGATGCCACAGCGATCACCTGTGGCTGAGGATTGGTCGGGAGCAATAGTGTATCCCCCTCCATCTGCCTGTACTTGGAATCCAGGCGTCGGTTGACCGGCTGGACAGAGTGGGCCTTGAGCCAACCCTTCTTGGCCAGGGAGACTACATCGGTTTGCAGTGGAATCCCCATGTTGGCAGAGGGGCGTCTTGTGAGGATTTCAGCCAGAACCTCCTCTGCCGGTTGTTTGACCTCAGCCTGAGGGAGGCCCAGGTACTCCGCCAGGCAAGCAAGACGTTCATGGAAGGCCCTAGCTGAGGATGGCGTATCCGGATCTTCCTCCTCGTCCGTGTCCTGCGGATCCGGAGGATCTTGCAGAGGAGGAGGGGTAGATGGAGCCGGAGGCTGGGGTACGGAGACCGCAGCCGAGGGCTGGGGAGGCGGCGGAGGCTGTGGAGTTGGCTGTGGGGCCGGAGGAGGCAGCTGCACCGGGGCTTGGTGGCCCGATGGAGGAGTCTGTGGTGCCTCTAGCATGGCGGGAAGGACTTCCCTGACTGCGTCCTTGATGATAGCCTCCATCTGCGGAGACCTCATGAGGCCGAGGAATTTGTCGAAGAGCACCTCCTCACTGGCCGAAGAGGTGTAGGGGGTAACGACGGGGTAGCAAGGGACTGCTGGAGCCGGTGCGTACCCAGTCCGTATGGACGCATGGGAAAGCTGCCCTGCGCATATGAAGGGTAGACTGTAGGCCACATACCTGGTTGCGACCAGTCCCCCCTTGACACTCGTTCTTCGCCGAATTCGTGGAATGGTGTCGGATGGGTGTTCCTGATTGGCACAGCGGCCATTTTGTCGAGCTGCCTGCCATGTACCTGCGACATGCTGCCCAGCCCGCTGGGTCCGGCCTGGTCCAAGACTCTAGCGTGTGGATCACTGTGCCTACCCTGCTCGTTGGGTTTCGGCCTGGTAGGTGTGACTCCTTCGACCCGGGGGTCGGTAGAGCTACGTATAGGCACCCCCTCGGATGTATTGTTGGTATTAGGGCGTGGCCCCTCGGACGTATTGCCGGTTTTAGGGCATAGCCCCTCGGCCATTGCACCGGTAAAATCGCCGATCCCCTCGGGTGTAAGCCCAGTAAAAGAACCTTCCGGTCCCTCGACACTGCGTCCGGGAGGATCTGAGGACCCCTCGATCCGAGGGCCAGTAGCTGTAGCAGCATCGGTGCACGTGCCGGTAGAAGGACCTGGCCAGTCCCTCTCGCGCTGGAGCGTCCCTGGGAAGGAGTTTCCCTTGTGGGGTACGCTGGAAAATATCGGCCCTACCTTGGACCTAAGATGAAGATTCACGAAGTTCTTGAGATCCTCTGGAGGCGACTTCTGGAAAAGCTCCCCCCACCTGGCTAGTCTGTTCTTCAGAGCCTTCGAGGACAGCGAGTCACACGCCGAACATGACTGCCAACCGTGGTCTGGGCCAAGGCAACGTAGGCAGAGGGCATGGGGGTCTGAAGTTGGGAAGAGCCTGTTGCAGGATGGACACCTGCTGAACCCTGTAGAAGTCGACATGCGCCGGGGAGGAGCGTGACGCCTGAGGACCGAGTACCTGAATGATAGATAAGACAAAAAAGACAAAGAGAAGAAGTATCCGCACGTGGAATTACACGGCCGAAGCCAAACCCAGGAGCGCTGGTGAATTCGGCCCATTCCCGTCGATGCAGAAAAGGGGACTGGGGTGTGGTGCCGGAGGGCAGAGTCAGGCCAGTGCATGCTCCCTGGGCCATGCCCCGCGCACCTCTACATTTAAAGGGGAAGAAGTTTTTTTTCTGGTGAAAAAGGTTCTGTCTACCGTCCCTTGGAAGGGACGCCCATACAGTATGGAGGAAAGGGGACGGGACGTAAGAGAAACCTTAAGGACCTCCTTAAAGAAATTGTGTAAGGAGGGTTGCAAGACAAGGCTTGAAGTACACTCACTCTATGGGCTGATGTAAGAGCAACCAAAACAATGGTTTTGAGGGTTAGCAACCTTAAAGGACAGGAATGAATAGGTTTGAAAGAAGTACACATGAGAAATTTCAAAACTAAGTTGAGATCCCAAACTGGGAGTTGAAAGGGGATCGGAGGGAATACATTTGTCAATCACTTCAGAAATTGTATCACTAATGGCATTTTGAAGAAAGATACCTCTTCAGAGGAGAGCTTACTAATAAACAGCTCTGCCAGATACCCTTTACTTGTGCCAACCTGGAGCCCCAGATTAGCCAGTTGTAACAAGAAAAATAAAACAATAGGTTTGCTGCATGTAAAAGGGTACACATTCTTGTCCGTGCCCCAACTGCGGAACCTCTTCCAACAGCAGCGGTACAATGATTTTGTTGCTGGGTTCTGGCGGAAAACAAAATCTCCATTGCGTTGTCCGGCAGGTCCCAATCCTCATATCTCAATCTCTCAGAAACCATGCATGAAGGTTGAGTATCTAGACCTCTGGACGGACAACCCGACCCTCCCCTCGCAAGAGAAGGTCCTCTCTTTGTGGAAGATGTACTGGAGGGCAGATAGACATGTCCAGGAGGTCCGGGTACCACGTCCTCCTGGCCAAATCCAGAGCAATTAAGGTCATGGATTTCCAGAACTTTCTCAACCTTCTGATTACTTGAGGAATGACAGGGACTGAAGAAAACGCATATAGGAGTGGAAACTCCCAGTCCACTACAAACGCATCTCCCCTAGAGCTCTTGGATCAGTACAGCTTGCACTTCTGGTTGACACCGGGTGCAAACAGATCCACTTGAGGGGTTCCCCAAAAGGCGAAGATCTCTTGAAGGACTTCCTGAGCTAGATCCCACTCGCGGGAGACTGTGCTCTGCTTGCTCAGAATATCCGCTGCCATGTTCTAAACTGCAGATAGGGAAACTACTTCTTGAATTGGATAAGCTAGTTGGGCAAGAAAAGACAGAGACATCCAGCGCTAGCACACTGTCTCAGTAGTTAATTGTTTTACGGCTGCGGGTGATATGTACAGCGTGAGTGTATTGCCCTACACACCACGGTTCAGAAATACTTTCACACAAGGTTTATACAGTCACACTGCGCCAAACAAATAATTTTTTCATTGCTTAGTTATGCAAAGTTTAATAGTGTGTCGAGTCAGCCTGACACGTGTTTCAAGAATGTCTCTTCTTCTGAGGCTGGCATATAGACAATTTATACATACATAAGTTATGTATTCACAATATAAGGATTAGTACAGTACATAATTGATAGCCCAATTTGGTAGCGCAAAACAATGAATGTCAGGGGGTGGTGCAAACCCATTCATGTTACAATTGTACAGACAGCAAAATAAAATGCATTGGCATGAATACATACCAATTGTGATAAAGCAATGATGAGCGAGAAATAACCAAAGAATAAAAAGACTCATTAGTCTATTAAAAATCTCATTTAAGTACAATGCACAATGCTAAAGTGTGTCACATCATGACAAAAAATAGCCAAATGGTGTATTACCAATTCCACTAGTCCGATTTCTTTTGTAAGAACACCAATTATGAAAGATAAAAAATAAAGCCAATTAGTATCAATTGGATATAGGTCAACCTTGTAAACTTCAATCAAAAATTGTTGTTGATTTGCCACTTGATTAGGTAAAAGGTAACTTACCACCACGTAAATAAATGAATCATAGATATTAGTAAACCACATTATCTGTAAATCAGAAAATCCCTTATCAAAATCAATTTTGATTTGCATTCGCAAGAGGTAATTTTTTCTCTACAATTGTGTAAATGATCCAAAAGAAACCCTTTATTACCTGCCACTTCCATGCATTTGTAAGCGCGATTCACCATGTAGTCCAACCATCCAAATTACGTGCATTATTAGCAGGTTGCAGATAGCCACACATGTAAACGACCCGAAATAAAGAAGAAAAATACAAGCGGACGCCTAATTAGTCATTGTTCATCCAATTATTGGTCAAGTATCCATACGATCTCATCTAGAGACCGTAGATAGAAACACAACCATCTTACTCACCAGCCTTTCGGCTTCTGACAACTGCGCGGGATAAACTGCTGCCATGTCTCCTTGCTTAGTATATACAACCGCAAGAGTGTTAACATTGGACTGTTACTCACTTAACGTGCCTGCCATCTTGGATGAGTATCCTGAACAGTTCACCAATGCCAGCAGTTATTGAAACGCTGCTGATATTGCTGTCTCAGTTTAATCAATACACCAAGGTCTTTTAATCCTAAATAATTTGGATTTGGGTTACATGGTGTGACAAAAACTGTAATTATCCATAAACCATGCCCTATATGTTACATGATGTGACACACTCCATTACCGCCATCACCAATCTCAAATATAATCAAAAATATATATAACAATGAACAGCTGTATTAGTACATACATTATGGCCAATTACATTCAATACATTTCCAACCATGCATATTTTGATAGCGCCATGGCACATCTTAGGTTCGAAATATACCATCCAATCCTGCAGTTGGAGGGCCTGAAAGATCTGAGAAAGTGTGACCATCTTGAACTTGTCCTTCCTGAGGAACTTGTTCAAGTCTCTAAGTCCAAAATGGGTCTCAATCCTCCGCCCTTCTAGGGGATTAGGAAGTAACGGGAGTACCAACCCTTGTTCCTCTCTGCTGCAGATACTGGTTCTATTGCACCTTTCTCCAGCAGGATCAACATTTCCTGCACAAGGAGCGGATCTGGAATTTTTAAAGAGTTGCTCCCCGGTGGATGATCCTGAGGCCTTTTTTGAAAGGGAAGGCAGTAGCCCCGGCTACTGTTTCCAATCCCCACACATCTGAAGTAATACCCTGCCATTCTTGCAGATGCTGTGAGTGTCTGCCTCCCACCTGGGTCTTGTGGGTTAAGGCCTCAGAGAGGTTTTGAGGCGGCTAATGCAGAGGCTGAGGGTAAAGCAGCCGTTGCCTGGGTGCTCTTAGCACCTCTCCTCCGTCCACCAAGGGGGAATCTTCTCTGACCTCGTTGACTTGCCACTACTCTCGTTCTTCCATCTGAGGAATAAAAGCAAAAGGACCTGCCCCTCCAAGCTGTTCCACTGGGGCAAGTGTGTGGTTGTCTGATTGCAGCATCAAGCACCAAGGGATTTGCCTGCCGCCTTGGAGATCTGCAGCTTCTGTGTGCCGTCAAATGGCATGATAAGAAGTCTTCATTGTACACCTGGAGCAAACCCAGACTTTCTTAACCACTCAACTCTGCGCATTACAGTGTTAGCTGCCATAGCTCTGCTGATACTGTCAGCAGAGTCGAGACAAGTCTGGAGGGACTCACACATGGCGTCCTTCCCATCCTCAAACATATGCAAAAACCATCTCTTACTTCCCCTTCGGGGATATGTTATGCCGCCATTGCTTTGCATTCCTATAGGGTAAATGTAAACATAGCTAGTGCACATGTGGCATTTGCCGACTTAAGGGCCGTACTCCCAGCAGAGAAGACTTTCTTTGTCATTGCATCATTGCGTTTGTCATCTATCATCTATCATTGGTCATTGGAGAGTCATTGGGTATGCAGTTTGTTTTGATGTAGATGTGGCAGCCTGTACCATCAGACTTTCTGGAGTGGGATGCTTGCTTAGATGAAAGGGGTCACTGCTTGAAGTCTTGTATTTGCGTGGCAATTTTTTACAGCTGAATGGTCGCCCAGTTGGCATTGACCCGCCTTTGTTAGGCTACATGGAAGCGAAGAACAGGGTCCTCCTGGAGTCCCTTATCTAAAATATCTGTTAGATCATCCTGCTCAAAATGTGGTGCATGTCTACTCCATCCTAGATATTCAATTACTCTAGACATTCATTGTCTTTTTACGACCCATCAGCATGTTCTAAGGGATATGGTCTTCCAAATTCAATTTTGGGAGAAGTATCTATCACACTTGCAGTTTGCAGAGTCTCGTGTAGATCTTTCATCCTTGATTCTTCTGATATCAGAGCATCTTGAACACCTTGGGCCTCATTACAAGTTTGCCGGTCCAAAAACACAGGTACCGCTAAGTTTGCCGGTACCGTTGTTTTCGGACCGGCAAACTACAAGTTCTGTGAGCGGGTGCCTTTCGGCGGAACGGCACCTGCTCACAGAACTGGACGGATGTACCGGCACCATTCATATTTTGTCTCCTTCGGGGCACTTTTAGTCTAATTTCTCCATCCATCATAGGGTTGCAGGTTGTCTTGCCACCCCCGGGAATTTCTGCGTGTAGTCCAGGAAGGGTGCCCAGATTTGGTAGAATTTGCTTCTGTTGTCGAATCGAATGGCAGTGATTTTCTCTGCAGCCACTATATCTTAGCACTTGGACCACCACATTGGGATTGCAGGGCCCTCTGGGTTTTACCATAGCCTGGCGATTGATATTTTAGCTGCAGCTAAGAGATGCGAGCATAGGTCGGCCAGGCGTCTGGTCAATGGGAATTGGTCCTCACCTGTCGCCCCCAGCAAGACGATTTCTGGATCCCACGGGACTGTGAGACATGTAATTAGTTTAATTTGTTCGAGGTCACTCCTCCAGAACTATGCTGCCTTGGGACAGGCCCATAACAGATGAAATAACGTGCCTTTATCTGGGCATCCCCTCCAGCAATGCTCCGGGATGGTGGGGTTGCATTTGTTGAGTATCTCCGGGGTTCGATACCATCTGTAGCATATCTTGAAGGAGCCTTCCTAGTTGGTTTTGGATTTGGAGCTTTTGTGTACCCGGGACCAGATGCGACTCCATTCCACCAGGTCGATCTCTCTGCCTATGTCCCTTTCCCATTTTGTCATATAGGCCTCTTTCTTTTTTGGGTCTGTCCTGTCGAGCAGCTTGTACAGGGTGGATAGTTTCTCCTTTGGGGGGTGGCGGTGAGCGTTCTCTCTAGGACTGGTCGTTCTCTGCCTCCGCTTTGCCTTACCGCTTCGCTTGACAGCCAGTGCCTGAGTTCTGAGTACCGGGAACCTTTCTGTCTCTGGGACCTAGAATTTGGCTTTACAGGCTTCGAAGTTCAGCGGATCCCCATTTTCGAAGAAGTCTGCGATGACCCTCAGCCCTTCTTCCGTCCATTTGCCAAAGCTGTTCGGGGAGATGCCTGAGGTGAAATCCGGATTGTCCCAGATGGGGGTGAGCAGGCCTACTGTGGTTCTGCAATTCCAGTAGTGGGCTGCCTTCTTCCAGCTCGCTGCCGTGTTTCTTGTAGCGGTCAGGGGCCCCACGTTGGTGGGGTTGCCGGGGCTTTTCATACGTGGTAGAGATTCTATTGGTGCTGGGCACCATTTGTCCTCCAGTGTCAGCCAGCGGGGTAGAGCGTTGCTTAGTTTCCATGCAAAGGCCTGTGAAAGCTGAGCTGCCAGGCTGTATTTGGTAACGTCTGGGACCCCTACGCCACCCATCGCTGTGCTCCGAAGCATGATACGCCCCGGTATTCGTGATCTCTTTCCTTCTCAGGCGTATCTTAGAATGTCTACCTGCAGCTTTTGGATGGCTTTATTTTGGATTGTTACTGGGAGGGCCAAGCAGTGGTAAAGCAGTCTTGGGATTAGGTTAATTTTCACTGCTGTGATCCTTCCGAACCAAGACATTTCTTGCTTTTGCCATCTGGTCAGGTCCTTCCGGAGCTCCGGGAATAGTGGGCAGAAATTTGTTTTGTAGATTCTTTCCGTTTTGCTTGGCATCTGCACCCCTAAATAGCTGAGGCATCGTTTTGCCAATGGGATCGGATAGTTGGCTTCCAGGGCTGCCCTGCATCTTCCCCTCACATTGATGCCCATCGCTGCTGATTTCGTGAAGTTTACCTTAAATCCTGATGCCTCTCTAAATGCTTCTAGCTCTTGCCAGACTGCTTGCATGGATTCTTCCGGCTGGGTGGTTGTTAGTAGTACGTAGTCAGCGTATAGGGCCACTGTATAGGATTCTCCTTTAACCATGAGGCCATGTATTGCCGGGTTTAGTCGGATTCTGCATGCAAATTGTTCCATTGAGAGCGCGAATATGAGGGGGACAGGGGGCAGCCCTGTCTAGGCCTCTCGTGATGCTGATTCACACCGACTTGGCCCCATTCACCCTGAGTTGCGTGGAGGGGTGTTGGTAGTTGGATAACATCCATTTTGCAAAGTTCGGGTTGGACTCGTAGTGCGTTATTTCCCTGATGTAGCCCCAGTCCAGCATGTTAAATGCTTTGTGCGCGTCGAGCGACATGACTACCAATTCCAGCCCCATTCTGTTCGCCGACTCGATTGTGTTTGTGGTTCGTCTGATGATGTCTTGCGTGCTGCGGCCCGGGATAAAGCCTGTTTGATCCGGGTGAATTATGTCTGGGAGAATTAGCGCTAATCTCTAAACCAGGATTTTTGCGAACAGCTTGGCATCATTGTTTAGCAGGGTGATGGGTCTGTATGAGGAGCATTGGTCACGGTCTTTCCCTGGCTTTGGGATAAGAACGGTTAGTGATTCTTCCATAGACGAGGTTGTGGAGCCCGTCTCAAGGAATGAGTTGAACAAGACTGCTAACTGCGGCGACAGGATGTGGGGGTATTTCTTATAGAATTGGGCTGTTAATCCATCTGGTCCCGGTGCTGTGTTTTTCAGGGTGCGGATAGCTTCTTCTACTTCCTCCGCTGTGATTGGGCGTTCTAGTGCTTCTAGGTGGGGGTGCGGTGGAGCTCTTTGGGCTGATGCCAGTATCCCAGCTGCGCCGGCTTGGTTGTTGGGGGTCCGGACATGATTTCTTTATGATGTTGCGTCATTTGTTTGAGTATGTCCGCCTTTGGGTATCGAAGGTTACCATTCCGATCTGCCAGGCATTGAATGTTGTTCCGTGAGCGCAGCTTCTTCAGCTTGTGCACCAGGAGGCTGCAGGGAGTGGTAGGGCGGGGAGGCACCCCCGAGCTGGGATCGCCAAAGTGCTTATTAAGGCGAAACTGGGTCAAGGCTGTTGATCGCTGTGCTTCCCACTGTGTTCAGCCCCGGAGACTATCATGGGGGGGGGCAGATCACAGCCGCCGATGGCCTGTCTCACCTCGCTGGGTGATTCGGGTAGACTCCAGGAGCTCAGGGAGACGGAGCCCGTGCTGGGTCCGGTAGCTGTTGCGGACTTTCTGGCGGGTTGGGGTCTGGTGTTCACGCCTTACAGCTCGGGTTGCTGGTAGGTGCTCTGGTCTGATGGGTGCCTGCCTTCTTGGGTCCCAGAGGTCTCCCAGGCTTGATCGGGTTTTAGGGTAGAGCCATCCGCCATTTTGGGGATAGGACCTGCTCCGTTTCCCGCTTCATGGTAAACTCCTTCGGGTTCTGCTCCGCTTTGGACCATGAAACTTGGTCAATGTGTGCTTTCACACCTCTGCATTCGTATGCTCTGCTTGTCTGCTAAAGAATCGCGCTATCACTGGGGCATTGCCACTGGATGCGTGGCCGTGGCTGGGAGCTCTCACAGAGCCAGTCTGTCCGTCATGGATCCAAGCTACGCCCCCCACACCTTCTCGTTTATACAGCAGACGTGTCCTCACCTGGGCATTCTAGGTTAAAGGATGGACGTGGACATGGGTGAATATCTGCGCTTCTCCTGTTGGGGCCTATGAAGGTGGTGTGCTGGAACGCTTGGTCATCTAAACTTAGGCCAACTTAATTTGTTTCACACCACAATGAACCTCTCACCATCATCACCTGCACACGGCACCTAATTTATATAGTTAAAAAGTTACTGCTGACAAGTAGCACGCCTAACAATTTAAAATGAAATCTTTAAATGTTTGTTATTATCTGAGTTTTGTCTTTGTTTAAGAGGTAGAAACCATTTTAGTATGCTACCAAAACATTTCATTTAAATCATTTAATTTAAATTATCATTAATACACAAAACTGTAGAAAACTGTAACATTCATTATTGGATACATTTTCTATTTCAGACTGACTACATGTGTTTCACGTATTATGAGCTTCTTCCGGGCAAACTACTTTCAAATCAATTCTTAACCACATGCTTGTGAGCAAAACCATGAGACTTTAATTTAAAACTGTCATCAGAGATTAGTAATTTCATTAATTAAATGTGTGGCCTACTGTTCCTATGATCACAAACATCTGGCTAAGATTTTTTTGCAAATGGTTTTCACTGAAGGAGCTACCAATGAGCAAAACACATCTAGACAGTATGAAATAAAGTATCCAATAATGAATGTTCATTTTATGCAGTTTCATGTTTTTATGACCCAAATTAAAGAAATTGGGAATATACTAAATTAGGTTCTAACTCTGTAAGTAAGAAAAACCTTAGACAATAACAAACATTTAAAGATTATTTTGAATTGTTAGGTGTGGAACTTTCATCATTTAGCTTTGTAACTATATAAGACAGTGATACAAGGGGCAACATTTTAGCTGCAGACTTTGCTGCCTTTCAGAACCTATAGAACACAGGAGACATTGGTGTAGGGCTGAGACCAACTACCCAAACACAAACCTGATTATACCTAATTCAAACAACCTTATATCCCACTCATCATCAATCATTCTCTCCATGCTCTTTGGTGCGCGTTCCACAGTACTCACACATCAGACATTACTGAGCCCCTCTACACACACAATCACAATATGCTATGTACCACAGAGACATGGCTCACCCACATCTCCAGGCAGTTCTAGTCTCCTCCAATCACGTAATAGAATGTATCATAATGACTGCACAGACAGATATGGAGGTGCTTTCTCAGTGATCTACAAAGCATCACAGTCTTACACCTAGCAAGAACTCTCAACTTCATGGAATTACTTACGTGCTACTTGTACAAAATTCCACCCTGTACCTGAATTACCTTCAAAATCACTGACCTTATCACCAATTCAGCTGGCAATCATTCGATCAACATATTTTTCAGATATACCAATATTTTTGAGAATCAAGATGATAAGAAACTAAACAAGCACTTGACTATTGTTTAAGCAGAAAAGCAGAGCATCACTTAACCAACACATAAAGGCAGCTCCCAACCTCATCGACCACTCACCATCCAACCACCATTTTCAAGGCAGACACACAAAAAGACAATAACGTGCCTTTTAGAATTATTCCATTGAAATACCGAAACAAAAACTCATTCTGCTAGCATCCTCCACAGATAACACTAACAAAAGCAGACACTCCTGGAGTTATTCCACCTCACTGTCCAACATTTTCTTCATTCACTATCAATACAACTCTACAAGCAACAAACCAAAACTCTCATTAATATGGTCTCCATAAGAACCCAGAGACAGTAAAGGGGCCATAAATATATCATGGAAAAATCTGTCGGAAATATCAATGGCAAACCTCAACATTCTAAAAACTCACTTCACCTGCCAGAGAAACCTTATCACCAGAGCCAACAATGCTGAATGCCAAACATAAAAGAATCTACCAATACAAGCAGAGCCCTCTTCAAAGCCACTGCATACATTTTCCATGGACGAATTACAGGCAACCCAATGTTATACCTTACATGGCCTTGCACAACATCGCCAATTGTCCCATGTTCAAGGCAAAGGATCAATGTCCACAACTGCCTACATTCAGTCTAAGACGCAGCACAAATACGGTAAACATTTCAAAGTAATCAACTATGGCAATTTCTGCCTACATGTGGTGTTCAATCTGTTGGGAGTCTTTGATGGAGCCAACCAGTGTCCTGATCCACATTGTACAAGCACTTCTTTGATTCCATGACAAGGTACTAGAATGGTTCTCTTCCTATTTAGACAACCAACACCAGCCTGGCCCAGAGTGGCTGCAAAAATAAAAGCAGTGGGTAATAACCTTTTATTTCTGCATGAAGTAGTTGTGAGAAGTCCTCTCTTACCAGGATATTGCGAATCATCAATACGCTGATTTAACAAAAGTTTACCGGACGATCACGAGACAATAAAATCACCTGATTTATATGGCTATCTACCAAACCTGTGTTTCAATCAACTGCTTAACTAGCGCGCATCTTAAAACGCAGTCAACACTGAACCATTGGATAAAGCCAGACGAACTATGCCTGCAGGCACTGCTATGCTTCCGATTGCATAAAGCGAACTGAGAGGATTGTATTCCCTAATCTGCAACAAGGCAGTGTGGTAAGTCAGAAGGACGACACTACCTCTCAGAAGATATGATATACTCTTGTTTATTAAAGTAAAAGTAAAAGGTCTAACTTTCCCTATGTCTATCAGTGGTCCTAAGGTGCTAGTTTGTCCGTCGTGAATGTCCAAAGAAACAGGTCCGCTGTCAAAAACTATCCTAACTGACCCTACCACTAAGAGAAAACTAACTTAGGTCAGGAGAATGACTCCCTTTACCTGAGGGTACATTTAGTACCAGTCTTTAATATACAATTCGCAAATAGTCTCATGTGAGTTCTTGTATTAGACTCTTTAATTCCCCAAGTGGGCCTTTCTTTCTTCACCTTGAATCCCTTTGGGCTTTCTTTTAGTTGCTTTATATATTTGGACATATACATGCTTGTCCTCTTTGTAGGGAATATAGTTTTCCTGGGTCCTTCTGGTTTGTAGCTGATGTAGGTCTGTAGACTCAGAGACCCGCCTTTCTCCCTCTTTAATACTATTTTGTTCATGTGCAGCATAGTGCTTTTTCCCTGTTCCCATGTATCTTGTCCCATTGTTTTGTTCTCTTAGTATCCAGTTTCTGCTCAATGTTCTGTCTTGTTTCAAAATATTCCTATCTATTGGTTTGCAAAGTTAACTTTGTTTCATACCTAGTATTGTACTGTGTTTTATCATTATTTTCACTTGGTTTACAATCTTTGTCTCCATTTGCTTTCAAAGTTAAATATATTTCATAACTTCTATTATGACGAGTTGGCTGTGTATTGTAATGATTTTCTCTTGATGTACAATCTTGGTACAATCTTGGTATCCATTTACTTTCAAAGATAAGTCTAGTTCATGTCTTCTACTGTGAAGAGTTGGCTGTACGACATATTGATTCTCTGGTGTCTCCACGCACCTCCTGTTTGCCCGATTACCTTCTTTCGTGGCGGGGCACGCAGTCAGAGGGTTTCAGTCTTGAGGTTTTACCTTGCTGCTGGATATCGCGGGAGCCATCTCCTCTCCAGCCTTTGCGTTGTTGCTCTCTCGGTCCTTGCCGTGCGACGTGCTGGACAGCACTCACGAATACATGGTTCTTCAGGGTTGTTGACAGTCTCCGAAACATTTTTCGGACTGATGTTCCACCACAGGTACGGGTCTGTCGTCTCACCACAACTTTTGCTCAGCCTGCTGCCCTGTCGGTTTCTTGCGTCCCGGGATTGCTGTCACTTTGGCGTCCTGGAAAGCAGCTGCAAGGGAGGTTTCATGCTCTCCTTTCTCATCCGGTGTTGTGCAGCTTGGGGCTTCCCACAGCCTGCAAACACAATCCTGTGTATAAAACCTTTTCTCCCAAGATAATGATATCCCTTAGGAGTTTCTTCATCCCAATTTTGATCATTCATATTTTCTGTGTTTTAACACATCCCATGTAGGTCATGGTACGACCGACCTGAGGGAGTTCCTCATGGGAGCTGCAGACCTTGTCCACTAAGGAGGAGTCTTACCCAGTGAGGTGCCACTTGCCTCTACCCCTAGGGAGGTTATTGCAGAAGGCGGGCTCACCTCCCTAGCCTCACAGAAAGGGGCGCCCCAATGGGGAGAAGGAACGAATTCCCTCGATTCGTTACATCAGTGACTGCCGGGCCTCCCACCCTTTGAGCCTGCCTCTAGCTATTGTGACGAATTGTGGGATTCAGTCACTACTCCCCAGGGGGAAGCCTTTCCCTGTGAGATTAGGGAGGTGAGTCCGCTGTGCGATACACTCCTAGGGATAGAGGCAAGCGGGACCTCACTGGGAGAGACCCCCCCCCTTATGCACAAGGACTCCTGTTAACATCGGGAACTCTCGACCCAATCCCCCTTTCAACCTGAAATAATAACATCTGTTGACAGAACTATGAAAAATCAGTGGTTGTATGCTATTGTAATGTGGAGACCTTCATAAAGCTGGAGTCCAATCCCAGGAGGGACTCAAGAGGAAGAAGAAGTGGTGGCTGGGCCGGGGAGACTGAGAAATCCCTTACCGAAACCAAGATCGCTTGTGCAGACTCACGCTGGAACATACCGAGTTAAGAAGGTGAACCAAGTGGAAGAGCCACCCTGACAAGAAGGAAAGAAAAGACAGAGGAGAATGCCAACCTTGTGACGCAGCCCCATTATAAGGAGACCCTGGGAGAGAAGCGAATATAACAATTGGTGTAGTCATAATCGTCCCAGTGAGAGAAACAAATATAACAAATGGTGCACTCAAACTCGTCCCAGTGAGAGGGGAGTTGAGGAAAAGATTGGGTCAGATCATTGGGGAACAGATACTTATCCCAGTGAGAGAAAAACTAGGGAAAAGAGTGAGGTACATTTCTGGGTAAATCATACTAGTCCCAGTACACCGCAGAGGTATATGAACAATTACCATTATCACGGGGGAACTCATACTCATACCAGTCCCAGAGAGATACAAAGTTGTAAAAAGAATACAAACCCTTACTGGGGAGTCCTTACTCATCTCAGTAATCAACAAGAGTGGATGAAGAGTGGATGTTATAAACAAGAGATGGCAAGGTCTAAAGAAAATACTAATTCTAATGAGAAGAATGTAATTGAAACTAATCAAGAAAAGGTTTGGACATTGAAAGACGAAATACTTTATAAATTGGTGAGAAACCAAGAGCAGAGAAACCACAATTAACAAGAGGAGATCAAATCTATAGCATATCAAAAGGTCAAGACAAGCAAGAGAAGGAAAAAGGGTAAGTCCCATTGAACAAATTGTACCACTTGATCAGAGACATTACCATTAACTATTTATAATACAGTATTGAAGCCATTCTCCAGTGCCTTAGATGATTTTGTTCAGTGGTTGGCCAGATAAGCTTAGTGTTTGGACAGTAGACAGACTTTTTTTTGATGACTGACGTGCACATAGTTAGTTTTGTTAGGTAGGGAACCCCACAGTTTAGGGAAAGATAGGCATTTTCACCTTAAATCTAAATAAACCCAAGTCACAAATGGAACTAACGAGTCTGTCTCCTTCTGCTGACCCACCATATTATTTATTCGGCATCGCCGCGCTGAAGCAGAGCTTTTCATTCTGCTCACTTATGTATCAGGAGGCTAGTACTTCCTGCTCTGCGACAAGGTGGTGACTGCCGAACCTTCCGCCTTTTGAGCTGCACTCCAGCTATTTATTCTACATTGCTGCACTGAGGCAGCGTGACAGTGAAGCACGCAAAGCGCTGTCATCCAGCAGTACCCCAACTGCATTGTGAGGCAATCATGTATTCTGGTGATTTATCTCCACGGTCCATAGAACGAAGGAGGAAATGCCAAATGATACAGTTACTTCCATTCTGTCTATTGCTCTTGTGGCTACAGAAGCCTACGCATGTGTGCTTAGATGCCTCCGGGCCAGGCGCGCAATACAAATAAATAAACTAAACTAAACTAGACACCACCGATCGGATGTTTTGAAACTTACAAGTATGGTCTCTGCCAATAAAAAACTTAACGCCTTGATGTGCTTCTTGTTCAGGTCTGTTAAACATTGTGGACAACCCATCAGCATTGCTATGTTGGACACGTGGCCTATGCTCAATAGTGAAGTCAAACCCTTGCAGGCTTATGGACCACCTGAGCAACTTAGGATTCACTCCCTTCATTTTCATCAGCAAATTTAAGGGCTTATGGTCAGTTTGCACAGGGAAGTGGGTCCCATAGAGGTAAGACCTCAGCTTCCTTAGGGCCCACACAACAGAGAAACATTCCTTCTCTACTGCGGACCATCTGAGCTCTCTGTCCTTAAGCTGGCGACTGATGCAACCAATAGGGTGTTCCTTACCCTGCTCATCTACTTGTGATAGTACAGCTCCTAGCCCAGTGTCAGAGGCATCTGTCTGCTCAATACAAGGTATTTGGTAATCGGGGGCCCTGAGAACAGGGTCCTGGCACAAAGAGTCTTGTAAGCCATTGAAGGCCTTTTCACAATCCTCAGACCAAGAGACCTTCTTGGGTTTCTTTGGAGTTGTGAGAGCAGTCAGAGGGGCAGCTATAGTGCCATAGTCTGCCATAAAGTTTCTATAATACCCTGTGAGTCCTAAAAAGGTTCTCACCTGGGTTTGTGTAGTGTGGGTAGGCCAGTCTTGTACTACTGGTACTTTACTGGAAAGAGCTCTCAACCTGCTTCATGCCCAAGTTAGACAACTGAACCTTGACCAATCTGGTACTTACTGGCCTATGTAGTCAAGTGGGCCTTCAGAAGGGCCTGCAACACAATTCTGAGGTGTTTCACGTGATCCTCCCAGGTGGCACTGCAAACTGCTATATCATCCAGATATGCTAAACAGAATTCATCCAACCCATTAAGGACATGATTCACAAGCCTCCGAAAAGTGGAAGGTGCATTCTTCAACCCAAAAGGCACTACCCTGAACTAGTAAAGACCATCTGGAGTTGAGAATGCTGTCCCCGCCTTGGCATGTTCTGCTAGGGCTATTTGCCAATACTCTGCAGTAAGTCCAAATGTGCTGAGGTACTTGGAGGCACCTAATGTATCCACCAGCACATCAGTTCTAGGCAAGGGGTGTGCATCTGTCTTGGTGACAGCATTCAGAGCCCTGTAATGCATACAGAACCTCAGCACAGAGGTACCTACCTTTGTAACGAAAACCACAAGGCTGGACCAAGGTCTACTGTAGGGTTCAATCACACCAAGATCTAACATCTTGTTGACCTCTGTCTTGATGTACTAACTCACCTAATTCGACATTCTGTATCCCCTACTTTTGGTATGTACACTATCTCCTGTGTCAATGTCATGTCTGCACCAAGGTGTCAAACCAGGAGCTTGCGAAAAAAAGGGGGAGAACTGCCTCAGCAAACATCTCACTTCCTCTTGTTGAACAGAAGTCAGATGAGGGGCCACATGGACACCCTCAATGGAGTTGCCTGAAGGACTGCCCTGGAACAGATCAGGAATAGGTTTTGACTCTTCTTCCTCTGTATCCGATGCCAACGGTAGTATAGCTATTTCAACTCTTGGGATGAAAGACTTGAGCCTATTTATCTGGAACACTTCTGGAGCCTGACCAGCCCTTCCTAGGTCCAAAAAATAGTTAACCTCAACCAGTCACTCCACCACTGTGTAAGGGCCTGACCACTTGTCCTGCAAAGCTATAGGCCTTATAGGATTCATAATCAGGACTTGTTGGCCTGGTGTGAAGTTGATCAAGGAAGCTTTCCGGTCATCCCAGTGTTTCACCAGAGTTTGCCCAGCCTTCAAACTCTCACTAGCCTGACCCATCAGGTGTACCATTCTATTACCGAGTCCTAGCACATAGTCCACTACATTGGTAGTGACAGGGGAAGTAGGTATCTCCCACCCCTCCTTGACTAATGCCAAGGGTCTCCTCACAGGGTGACCAAAAAGAAGCTTGAAGGGGCTAAAACCAACACTCTCCTGAGGTACCTCTCTGTAGGCAAAAAACAAGCATGGTAATAGTAGATTCCATGTTCTCCTTTGGGGCTATTCCCCTAACATGCTTTCGAGAGTTCTGTTCAACCTCTCAACTAGACCATTGGTTTGGGGGTGATACGCTGAGGAAAACTTGTAAGGTAACCCCACACTCCTTCCACAGGGCTGCATATACTTTGTCATAAGGTTGCTGCCCCTATCAGACACAACTTCTTTAGGGAAGTCAACCCTAGTAAATATGGCAAGTAAAGTTTTTGCAACTGACTTGGCAGTCACAGTCTTCAATGGGATGGCCTCAGGATACCTGGTGGCATGTTCAACTAGCACCAGGATAAACCTATAGCCTGAGGATGTTTGGGGGTCAAGGGGACCAACAATGTGAATCCCAAAACTCTCAAATGGTACCCCCACAAGTGGGAGTTGTACCAAAGGAGCTTGGATTGTTGTGCCACTCTTCCCAGATAACTGTCATATGGCACAACTCCTGCAATGACTTTCTACTTGCACCCCCATCTTGGGCCATGCTTGGTTCTCTTGATGCCAAGGTGACAAGCAAGGGGGGCTTTATCCACCAACTGCAAGAGGAAGGGTCTTACAGCAAGGGGAACCACCAACCTCCTATGGTCTCCTCCTGTAGACTCTGTGGGCTCACAGTAGAGGAGCCCACCTTCCCAATAAATCATGTGCTTCCCAGGAGGTTCACTCGCAAGCTGGGAGCAGGCCTGTCTCTTTAGGCCTTCCAAAGATGGACACTCATGTTGGCCGTTACTGAACTCAACCCTATCAGGACCACCTTCCACCAACAAACTCTGGAGTTCAGGATGGTCATGTGAATTGAGAATTTCAGGCAACACCTCTTCCTTGTTAGGATCAGGTGTTTGACCAACTACCCCCCCCTCAGTGCTAGGTGAGTTAGGGGGAATATTCTCTCTTTCCCTCTTCTGTCTTCTTTGACTCCTTTAGCCTTGGGTTTGGTTTTGGTCTTGGCCAATGCAGCCCTTGTTTGTGACCTTGTGCATGGTCTCTCTGCACTGTCACGAACAAGACCTAAGTCTCTGAGATCATTCCCCAGCAGGATCCTACCTGGGACATGCCTCTTAATGCCCACTGGAATCCTGACCATAGTACCATTGATAGTGAGATTTACAGGCATTACTACAAACCTGAGAGGGGGGCCATCGGCTAACTTGGTGAGCATCAAAGGAGCTCTGGCAAGTTCCTCTGGATCTACCAAGGTAGAATCCACCACTGTTCTGCGGGCCCCACTATCCCTAAGGGCAGGAGTGTCAACTACATTGATCAGCACACTGTCCTTAAAGCAGTGCTTGGTGTTATCTGGAATGCTAGCATCAGCCTCTGAGACTTTAGGCTCCCAGGAACCCAGGGAAACCAGGAATCTCTCAGGTTCTATCCCACTGCAGAAAGAGTCTGAGGAGAAGGATTACTATAACCAGAGTTCTGTTTGGAAGGATATCTTCCCTGTACATTCTCTTGGGACTTACCCTTACATTTCTATTTGTGGCTCTTTTGGGAGATGTTACGGAAAATTCTCTGTTAAGGCTAATTTCCCAAATCTAGTGAGTCCCCCAGCAGCTTTGCTGGATTTTTGGGGTTTATTTTTATCTCCTGCTAAGAGTGAGACTCTTTTTCTCCCACCTTAGACATGATTTGAGATATCCTTTGACTTTGTAATGTGTTTTATGGGCTATGGGGTCTTTTACTCCATAGGGTTTCATGTGGTTTTTGGTAAGTGTGTTACACAGCACCCTCAGTGCAGTAACAGAGGGGTGTCATAGTGACCCCCAAACATAGACTCCATACCCTGGCCCTGGGACTGACTACTGTCTCCCAGGGCATGTAACGTCACCATTGACTTTACTAGTCTTAAATTGGGAACAGAACCAGCACAAACCATCATATTGTGGAAGTACTGGTAGGGGTAATTAGATTGCCCCTGGGTCTGTTTTTCGAGGGGGCACCGTGCAGTCCCCCCTCGTCGAGTTTCTGGCTGGTGGCAGTGGTTACCACGCAAAATATTCCACCGGAATATTTCCTATGGGATTTTCCCATTCATTTTAAACGCACCACTTTTTGGTGCAATGTTAAAGATACCGCCGGGTTATTTATTTAATATTTATTCCCCGGTTGGGTCTTTTTGCCGGAACTCGGTTTTAAAATGCCGTTTGTGTTCGCCTCTGTAACTCCAACCCAAGTCGAGCCCTTTGTTCCACTTTTTGGCGGGCTTCTCCACAGAAGCCTCCAAAAGTGGTGCCACTCTGTCTGGGTCTACAGGATGTGTGGGAGGGGGGTTTAGGCACCCTGGACTGAATTGCCTCGGCAACTCACGTCGCACTCTTGTGTGATTGGCCCAGTGGTGAGCCGCCCGGCTCACCACTTAGCATGTATGAGTGACAGCAAGGACTGATAAATGGGGGTTTTCTGCATAAAAGCAGGGCTTTGGGGACTGGAACTTGAGAAGTCGCCACAGGACCAAAGAATCCGAAGAGGAAGAAGCTGAGCCGACCTGCAACGGCGACACCAGCGGTGGAGCCCTGCTGAACCGCCTCATCACTTCTTCCAACGACAGAGAAGATCTTCATCCCGAAGAGTCTTCTTCCTTTGACTGGTGGGGATAACCAGTTTGCCCGTCTTTTCGCCTTCCCGGATCATCTTGTGGCCGCCTTGCCAGTGCCAAGCACCCCAGCAACCGGGATACCAAGTTTTACCACTATCGCGAATAAAAGGGTAGTACCTTTTAACAGGAGAACTCCGCGGCTGGTTTCTTCCCTGGCAGTGCAACGACCTTCAGCTTTCCTCCACGTCAAGATCTTCTCTTCCTCTGGACGACGCCGCGACTTGCACCCTCTGCCAGGAACAACTGCCTCCGCTGGAGGATCCTCTCCACTTCCAAGGTACTGTGTCTGCCTGGCCTCCCTCGCAACGATCTGTGTGGAGTGTCTCTTAAATCCTCAATTTACCACTTGGGTTGGCCCTAGGCTGGCTGACTGAACTTTTCTGAGCTGAACTAATACCTTTTTGAACTCTCTGCAAGACTTTTCAAGCCTCTTAAACTGTGTGATCTTGGGTGCATTGGTGTTCCACTCTCTCTAAGAGGGAGCCTGGCCTCTGAACTTTTTGCTCACAAGTAGACTTTGACTTTCCTGCCTTGCTGGGTGCTTCTAAAGTATTAGTGTTGTGTGCTTTTCTAATTTCTGCCTTTTCCCTCCCTTTTTTGATAACTTATTAGAGTGCCATCTTTAGTTAAGCGCTCACCTCTGTCTGAAAAAAAGTGGTGTTAACTAAGACTTGTCTAATAAGGAATAAGGGATGTATATATATTAATAGTGACTGTGTTTTGAACTTGCTTACAATAATAGTGCTGGAGTGTTTCTAAAAGCGTGTCTTTAAATAAATAATTATATACTTTGATACCAAAGCTCTGGTCAGTGGTTGCTTGTACTACTGTATTTTGGTACCTATCTTGTATACTCTATATACTGTCTAACTCTTCTTGAGAGAAGTCTGGCTGCTCAGTCACAGCTACCAGGTAAATCTGGGTGGTACAGACTGCTACCAATTGGGTTTACTGCCAACACCTGTAGTCCTAAGCCTTTTGCAGTGGTCCCTAAGGGAACTGCACAGGTTTCTGCCTAACAGGAGGAGGTTTTAGCAGATCCCCCACCCTCTTTATCATTGGACTTTTCCTCCTCCTCCTGCTTGGCAGGAGCAGTCTTGCCCTTATGGGACACTATGTGTGACACCCATAAATCTTCTGCCATGGCCAACTTCTTATGATCTAACTCCTTTGAATCAGCCAAATGCTGCTTAAGCTCAGGGGAACAAGACGCAAAATATGTTCAAGCATAGCCTTCAACCCAGCCAGTCAAGTTTTTCAAGGAATCAGTAACATAGAACACCCAAATGTTACGTTCTTTCTTCTTGTACTCTCTAAATCTCTTCAAGTATTGGGCAGGAGTCTTCCCAAACTTTACGATGAGAGTCTGCTTTAATTTTGTCTTCTCTTTCAGCCTTTGACATTTCCATAATAGCACTGCAGCCAGAATGGGGTAGTCAATTGAGCAACCATGCAATCTTGTCAGCACCCACAACATCTTGAACTTCACATGCATACTCAAATGCAGTCAACCAGTACATAATGTCTATCTTCTCATCACACACACTGAGCAGATCTTTAGGAAACCTTGGATGAGAGGAGAACCCAGACCAATGTCCAGATCCCTTGAATGAGCCATTTGAAACTTGAAGCTTGGCCAATTCGAACTGGTGATCCCTGTCCTGTTTTTCTACCTGCCCTACCTTCAACTTCGTCATGTGGAATTCTAACTCCTTCTGCTTAAACAGCAGCTCTTGCTTCTTCAATTCCAGCATGGCCTAAGCATCAGAGCTGGCAGTGGAAACTTGTGACAATACATCATCCCTGTCATCATGGGTATCAAGGACAAGTGCAGCGACAGATCTGTCAGATCTGTCAGTGAGAGCAGCCTCACCTCCTGCACTGTCCTCTGAGGTAATGGCACTGAGTTGTGACTCTTGCCAATCCATGATCCTTTGAATCATTTTAATCTTTGTACCTTGAGCAGGCAAGCCTCTCTCAGTACACAGCGTTCTCAATGTTTCTGATCTAGAAGCATTTACGGCTATCTTTATAGCTGTTTCCATATTATAAAATAGGTTGTTAAGCTTTTACAGTACTGTACACTGTACTACTAAGGTCACTATGTGTCCTGGGTCAGTGTAATCTGAGTATCTTCACCAGTGTGCAACACTGGGTACCTTCGATCCTATCCCACCACTGTACACCAATTTGTTAAGATGGATTTCTCAACTCTGACCTGGTGGGCAGAGGTTCAGAAGGCCAGCCTAGTTTCTTGGAACAGGGTAACCTTCTGGACAAGCCAGCCCAATCAAGGTAACATTGGCGGTGGTCAAGACTAGGTCTCAGGAGGGGTGAGGGTGATCGAAAGCCCACAATGAGCACACACAGCAAGGATACTGCAAATTACATTCAATCAGGTGTATATCAAAAATACATATACATTTATTAAAGGCCTTTTAAATCAAAAACAAGTAAAGATCAGCAGTAATACTTAAAAACTCACACCACACTACTATAAAACATATGGGATACATTACTCACTGTGATCATATTTCTGATGTTTGTATCTCCTTAGATTCACATGCTATGCATAGGCCGACATCTAGTGGAAGCTGCAGAGTATTACAGTTGTTGTTTTCGAAACTCGAAAAGGGTTGTCGAATAGGGTCTGCCAGTAATACTATCTCTAGTGTGACGTCCACTGTACCCATGGTCCTTCACACGTTGAGGTCCCTCAGATTGTTTTGTTTCTGACATGAGGTAGCATCAAGTGTAGCATGAGTACAGGTGTATTAAAGCAGATATGTATCAGATAAATCTCAGATAAACATCTATGCACCTTCTACTCCAAGGGGAGGAAAGGTGGGCGCATGTGAATCTAAGCAGATACAAGCATCAGAAATACAACTATGTTGAGTAATGTATCCCTTCTGAGGCTTGTGGAATCTGCTTAGATCACATGCTATGCATAGATTATTGAGCTGTGTTAGGAGGAGGTGGTGGGATGTGAGAAGGTCCAGCGGCAAATAGATGTTTTAGAACTGCTTGTCCCACCTGTGTATCTGCTTTAGAATTAGTGTCAATGTAATAGTGCTGAGTGAAAGTGTGTACTGACCTCCATGTAGCTGCTTTGCAAATGGTGTCCAGCGGGACGTTTGCAATAAAGGCCAAAGTAGCTCCTGTACCGCTTGTGGAGTGAGCGCTTGGTGTGAAAGGCAGTGTTTTGCATGATAAAGAGTAACAGAGCTGTATGCATCTGACTATCCATCTGGAGATGGCATTCTTGGAAATGCGGTCTGGCTGGAGCTACAGAGACAAACAGTTGGTCTGTTTTCCTGAGCGGTCTGGTCTATTTTACATAGTAAAAGAACGTCCTCCTTACATCCAGTGTATGGAGTTTTCTCTCAGCTGAGCTTGTTGGGTTCTGAAAGAAGGCCGGTAGCTCAATGGATTGGTTTACGAGAAATTTGGAAATGAATTTAGGTGAAAACCTAGGGTGTGTTCATAAAACCAGTTTGTTCTTGTGGATGACAAAGAATGGGTCTTGCACTGACAATGCTTGAAGTTCACTAACTCTTTTTATGGATGCAATAGCCACCAAGCAGGCAGTCTTATATGTAAGGATTTAAGACTTGATTTATGCATAGGCTCAAAGGGAGGTCCCATGAGATTTGCAAGTACTACATTGAGATCCCAGCCTGGCGGTGGGTTTGAAATAGGAGGGTAGAGTCTCTTTACTCCCTCCATAAATGCCTTAATGATGGGAATCTTCCACCATGATACCTTATTGTGATAGGTGGTGTAAGCTGATAAAGCCGCCAGATGAACCTTTATAGAGTTAAATATTAACCCTGAGTCTAGCAAATGGAGCATATACTGAAGAATGTGGATGGAGTACATTCTATGGGGTTTATTTTTTAGACTGGCACCAAATTATAAATCTCCTCCACTTGTCAAAATAACAGTGTCGGGCGTTTGGTTTAAGTGCCTCCTTGAGGATATCCATACACCTTTGGGGTAGATTTAGATGTCCAACTCTATGACCTCAAGAGCTACGCTGACAAGTTCACTGAGTGAGGTTGAGGGTGTAATGTTATTCCCCCGTGCTGGGTCTGGCATGGGAGTTTGATGGGATTGCGCATTGCCAGTTTGCGCAGATGTGGATACCATGGTTGTATTGCCCACATGGGAGCAACTAGGATGAGCGTCATCTGTTCTTTGTGAAGCTTGTTCACTACCCTGTTAGAGGAGTTGGGGGAAAAGTGTAGGCAAATTTCCCTGACCAACTCATCCATGGGGCGTTGCCCTGGGAGTCTGGTTGGAGAAACCTGCATGCGAAGTCTGGGCATTGCTTGTTTTCCCTTGTAGCGAACAAGCCTAGCGTGGGGTAACACCACTGTGAGAAAATGTGATCTACGACGCTTGTTTCGAGTCACCTTTCGTGTTCCTCTGGTAGGGGATCACTGCTTAGAAAGCCTGCTAGGGTGTTGAGTTCCCCTGGAACATGTTGGGAAGTTGGGAATATCCCCCGTTTGAGTGTCCATTTCCATATTTTCTAGCTTGGACAGATTTGGAGAATGTGTCCCCCCCTGCTTGTTGATGTAGAACATTGCAGTGGTGCTGTTGGTTAGGATCTGTACCGACTGATTTGTTAGCTGTGTTCGAATGCTTGAAGCGCCTTGAATACCGCTAGAAGTTCCAGCAGGTTGATATGATTCTATGCCGTGATGTGAGTCCACAGACCATGTGCTGTGAGATGAAGGTGATGTGCCCCCCACCCGGAGAGTGACGCGTCTGTTGTAACTACCGCTTGCACCGCCGGATCGTGGAAGGGTTTTCCCTTTAACAGATTCTCCTTTGTCCAGCAGCAAAGGGCTTGTACTAGTGTTGGCGAAACGACCACTAGATCGTCCCAGCGAACGCTTGCATGAGACCACTGTTTCGCCAACCACTCCTGCATCAGGCGCATGCGCAACTGTGCGTGTGGGACCAGGTACATGAAAAATAGCATCATGCCGAGCAAATGCATAGCTTTGCGTACGCCTATCTGGTGACCAGCTTGATACTGAGGTATTTCAAGTAGCATGTTTTGGATTCTTTCCTTTGATGGAGAGTAGCCGTTCTTCCGTGTTTATGACAGCTCCTAGGAACTGTTTGGTCTTGTTTCGTACAAGGCTGGACATTTTCTCGTTTATTGAGAAACACAATTGGAAAAGAAGGTTTATTGTTCTTTGTGTATTTTGCCTGCAAATTTGGGGAGACTCCCCTGTAATCAGCCAGTCGTCCAGGTAGGGGTACACTGGAATTGCCTCCTTGCGCAGGTGCGCTGCCACCACCACCAGTACCTTGGTGAATACCCTTGGAGCAGATGCTATTCTAAAGGGTAGCACCTTGAATTGGTACTGTACTGCTGGTTTGCTATCTTGAAACGCAAGAATCTTCTGTGCGCTGGGAACATTGAAATATGAAAATAGGCATCTTTCATATCCAAGGTTGCCATGTAGTAGTCCCCCCGCATTAACAGTGGGATTACTTCTTGTAGCGTTGTCATGCGGAAACTTTGGGGCTTGACATAGGTGTTTGCAGGGTGCAGGTCTAATACTGGGTGCATTGTTATATCTTTGTTTGCTACAAGGAAGCAGGTTGAATAGATACCCCTGTTTACCTGGTTCGCCGGGACGATTTCGATGGCGTCCTTGAGCAGCAGCGTTGCGACCTCTTCTAGAAGGATGCGTTGCTCCTCTTTCGTGGTGGATTTTTGATACAGGGGGTGGTTTGAGGGTCGTTGCAGTAACTCCATGCAATTAGCGCCCGCAATGGTTGATAGCACCCACTTGTCCGAGGTGATTCCCTCCCATGCGTGGGTCAATTGTGCAATACGCCCTTCTACTGGAGAGGTATGGGAGGGGACCTGAAGTGGGTGGTCATTGTTTTGGAGGTGTTGCTCCACCTCTAGAAGTGGAGAACCTCCACTGGCCTCGAGATCTACGCTGGCCCCTTTGGAAGACTTGAGAGGCTTGTCCTTGATTGGAACCCAAGGATGAGCTTTGATTGTGGCTATATCCGGAATCCCTCTGTGTGTTTTGTCTTCGAGAGCGACGAAAATTGTTTCTGCCTCTTTAGTGTGCTGGCCTAAATACTTAAGAGTGTCATACTCTTCCTTAGCACTATTTAACGTATCCTTAACCGATTTGCTGAACAAGACATTAGGTTCAATAAGCATATTGAGGAGCGTAGCCTGCATCTCTAATTTAAACCCTGATTGGCATAGCCATACATGGCGTTTTATAAGTGTCCCTTTCCGCGATGATCCTACCAGCATTGTCTGCTGCATCTAAGATCTTTTTTAGGATGCAGTTAGACACTGCCTTTCCTTCCGCTACTGCAAGAGACAGTTGGGACGTTAGAGGGTCTGGGGCTGAGGCCATTAAAGTTGCAATCTCCTCCCACGTGTGGTAGTTGTAACTTGCCAGCAAAGTGGTATTGTTGGCAATCCTTTTTTTATAAGCCGCTGTGGTGGCCACTTTCGTCCCGAGAGTGTAAAGCCTCTTGCTCTCTTTATCAGGGGGTGCTTCTAATGAAGCTAGAGATGTTCCTGCCCTTTTCCATGTTGTGGTCACTACTAGTGAATCTGGTTCAATTGGCCCCGGATGTACAGTGGGTCTGTGGGCACAGGGCGGAACATTTTTTCAATACGCGGGTTCACCGCCTGCGTTTGACTTGGAGTTTCTGGAGCGTTTCTAGAGAGGGCTGAATTTTCCTGTATTGACTGTAGAATGGGTATAAATTGGATAACAGCTTTTTTGTCCCCCAATATGTCCTCTACAAAATCTTTGTCCAATTGCATTCCCTGGGTTTGAATTTAGAAATGCTCTACTGCTTTAATGAGCATATCGTATAAATTGAAGTTGGTTTTCCAGCGGTGAGTCTGCCACCGGTGGGCCTAGGTGATCAGGAGAGGGTAAGATATAAACGTCTTCTTCATCCTCATAATAGTATTGATACACCTCCCCTAGGGTATCAATCTCCACTGAGTCTGTATTTGGATCATAGAGATCAATTTGGACTGGGTCTTGTTGAGGGACATGGCCTTTTTGCTAGGGGTTGTGAAGACGTGGCGCCACTAGTGGGTGGCATGCTCTGTAAGCTTTGCATAGCCTGGGGATTTTTCTCAAAAAAGTCCGCCATAAAGGATATGCATCTCATTACTCTATCAATGTCTTCAGAGGACCATTGAGAGGAACTTGGAATAGTCATAGGAGTGTGTGGTATTATTGCAGTAGGCTGCCCCTTGTTTTTTATGGCTGCTGCTATAGTATCCTCCCCTTGAGAAACACTGGGCCTCATTAGGAGGCTGGCGGAATGGGTTTAACGGCGCTGGTAAAGGTGCCGGTGCCGTTAAGCCCATTCCGCCCTATTACAAGGTCCCCTTGCGGGACCCGCTCTGGACGTCTGGTCAGACCAGACGTCCTTCGCGGGTCCCGCGACGGGAGCTAACAACGGAGCCCTTATTAATGGGCCCGTTGTTAGCTCCTTCCCCATTCCTATTGAGCTCTATTGGGCTCAAACGGGAATGGGGATGGGTAAATTGAATGAAGAATTACCGGGTCCTCCAAGGTTGGAATGGCCCGGTAATTCCTCATTCAAGGAACCCGGACCCGACTTTGGAGACAGCCATGCCCTTGTTAAGGGCATGGCTGACATGATGCCTACCCCCGGGGACCGAGACCAAGTCCAGCAACCCCGGAAGCAGGCATCAAGTTACTCCAAGCAAGCCCAACAACCCCTGCTAGGGGCTATTTGGGTGCAGTCCTGGCATCTATGGCGCTAGGCTCATATGGAGAGTCAGTCCTGGCGCCATAGGCGCCAGGCTCATAGATTAAAACTTACCTGATGCAGACCATGCTGCAAACTTACCTGATGCAGACCATGCTGCAAGAGCTCCAAGCCAAAAGAGGCTTGGAAGGGACTAATTTACCTAGGGACTATTTTTTACTCGGGTAGGGCTGGGGAGGAATACTTACCTGGGACTACTTTGGAGGCTATTTAAACCACGCCGAAGAGCAGCACACGCTTCGCGTTATTCTGCATCCAGCAGCGTAACGCTCACCGTGCCTGCAAGCCTGCATCCAGTCTTCTGCCACGCCCGCCTCGAGTCTGGAGCTCCTAGAAAAAGGGAGAAAGAAGGAGAAAAGGTTAGAACAAGAGCAATACCTTTGATCCTTACCTGAATTCCCGATCCACCGCGCCTTCGAGCTGGAAGAAGGAAGTTATTTTATGCGCGTTGCCTCGCCAGCTGCAGCGCCGCGCTGAACTCACCGGCCTTCGCAACATCTTCACATTCCACCGCATCCTTCTGCATGTTCCCGCCGCACTCCGGCACCTAAGGGGAACACAAGAACAGCAAGGTGAGCCAAGGGAATAAACAGAGGCAATATTAGTTACCCCCCATAGACTTACCTGATTTTACCACCGGGGGTACTTTTCCTCTTCAAGGGTCGGCGCAGCAAGGTGAAACAAAGGGACAAACAAGGGGAAACCTCCTCACCACAATAGACTTACCTGATTTTAACGCCGGAGGCATTATTCCCAGAGACTTCATACTTTCTCTCAGCGCCTGAATAAGGGAGAAAGCAACAGGTTACATACTGACATTATTTATCGAACTGTGTTGGATAATACAAATCCTTACCTGAATATTACCGGATGCCACGAGGAACTCTTCGCTAGGGTCAAGCTGCAACCTGCAAGGAATCGGACAAGAGTGAAATTCAGACATTTGAACTCTTACGAACTACATACTTACGGCGTCTTGCCGGAAATCTCGGAGTCAATATTGTTCTGGAACTCACCAATTCTTTCGAGCCAGTGAAGCAACTGGTTATCTACGCGCCCCTGCGCTCAATGCAGGATGGAGAGCTCATCTTTCCAAACCATCAGAAGAATATTCCTACGGGCCAAGCAAACGAATGCTAGGTGGACCAGTCCAGTCCGTCATCTCGGCACTACGCGTCACATTGGTGGAGACCGCAGCTGTCCGGTTCAGATCGACACCCCTGTGGGAGCCAGGTGAGTGTAACAATGGCTGCCTCCAAAGTCGCAATGAGGCCCACTCTCTTTCTCCTTAAGTGATGTACTCACTTTCTCCCTATGGGAATGGTGACTTTTAGAAGAGTGTTTTTTCAAAGTTCTCCCTGTAAGGAGAGTGTACGGGACATGCTTTTTCACTAGATGGGCTATTTTTCGAGGTATTGGTGCTTTTTGACGATTTTGACGTTAATGAGGAATGTCGAGTTTCGACAGATGGGAGGTCCGAAGCTGCGTCTTCTGATGCTCGGCTTTCGGCTGCTGTATTGGACACGGCCGCGCGTCGCTTTTTGTCTCGCGACTTTGGGGGCCTGTCGTGGGGCGATCGTGATCTCAAGTGCCCAGACGACAGGTAACTAGTGGACCTACCCCTCGACGCTGTGTGCGGCTGTGTAGACGATGTTGTCGTCGACTTTCAGCCTTGGGGTATGTGTCTGTATGTGCTACTGCTGCCTGGTGTCGCCCCCGTAACAGCGCCGCCAGCCTATCTGATGGGGTCGGTGGCTAGCACATGGGAATCGGTAGGATTCCTATAGTCTTTGTCATCCGAAAAGACGCTGATGCTGCCGTTGCTGGAAGCACCCTCCACGTCAATGGTGGCATCGGCCTGCATGGCGTGGTAGGCCCCAAAGGTTCGGTCCTTTAGGGTCTTTGGTTTGAAGAGATGACAAGCTCTACAGTGGCCCTCGTCGTGGTCCCTCGGGAGACAGAGGTTGCACACCCGGTGCTTGTCCATCCTGGGGAATTTTTTTGTTGCAACTGGGGCTAATTTTTAATGGTTTTCCATAATCAGATTGAAGGGCCGCTAGGCGAAAATAGAGAGGGAAAAGGGGAATATGCATTCTCTTAGTGGTTTTAGAAATGCCCACTCCCCCCACACTCCCTACTGTCTGGGCTGAGGCACGGTGCAGCCTTTCAAGGCCAAAGGGGTGTCGTCAAGCTAAATTCTTTGTCAGACGGCGTTCGTCCTTACCCATCCACCATCGAAAGTCGGCAATATAAGGGACAGAAAGAATAACTAGCTCTAAAAACGTTATTGATGAATGACGTTAGCCAAAACGGAACTGCACGCTATAGCGTCCGATGATGATGGTGGAAAAAAACAATCTGAGGGACCTCGACGCGTGAAGGACCATGAGTACAGTGGACGTCACACTAGGTATAGTATTACTGGGCGCCCTGTCGACGTCCCTTTTCGAGTTTTGAAAACAACAACTGTAATACTCTGCAGCTTCCACTAGATGTCGGCCTATGCATAACATGTGATCTAAGCAGATTACACACTTATCAAATCCTAACTAAGAGGCAGTCCAGTCCCTACGAAGAGTGGAGCATAGCGCTCAAAAGTACTTTAGTGTAGACACACATGATCATGAAGTAGAGCGAAAAACAGGGTCTCTTGTAGGGGCTGTAGTGACTCAGGAAGGCAAGTAAGACAGTGAAGAACAAGTTCCATTATTCGAGAGGGGTCTCCCCAAGAGGGCAGAACAGGTTCCAATAGTTGGGAATAGGACGGTAGCACAGGCTACCTCGATAAAGGTGAGTGGCCCTTAAGGGACACTTGTGCGTAAAAATTGTGGAAGCGCCAGGGGCCACCGGTAAGGGTTGCAAGTACTCACCGACCCAAGGCGCACTCCGAACCAAACTTCGGCAGTCGAGTCCACTTTGGTTGTGGTTCCAAATGCTGCAATAGTGCGGCTCTCAGTGGCTGAGTTCCAGGGATGATTCTATGGCAGGACAGTGGCGATTTCTCCTCTCCTGTGAAGGGATCGACTCAATTTCACTGCAGCATGTCTCAGGGCAAAGGGGGGCACAGCAGCAGCGCACCCTGGATGTTCGTTACCACGGCTGGGCAACATTGCACTCGGATTCAGGCGTACTCTCCGAATTCCAGACCTAGGATGCCTAGGTGTACGAAACTCGGCAGGAGAGCGCCTTATACCCAGTGCTTACGATCTCCCAAGTCTCAAGAGTTAACTTGAGACAGCCGCGGTTTCAGAGCAAAGGTCCTGTGCAAGCTGATCAGTTCCCTGGTTGGCCTAGGAACACTTCTGAGAAGGCTTGCTTGCAGGTTAAGGTGGAGGTGATGTGAATAGTTTTTCCCACTATTCAAATGAGTCGAAGAACCTTTGCAGACCTTCTGGTTCGATCAGATGCAGAGGGGTCCTGCAGGACAACAGCAGGCTCAGGGTGCCAAACCTTCCAGTGGGTCACCAGTGGTTCTTCAACTCTGCTTCTTAGTTTCAGGATGCTTGGATACTATCCTAGGTTCAGTGAGAACTCAAGAGATTGACCTGGTGTGGCTGTTTGGAGCCTTCTCTTATCCAGAATCTCCTTCATGCCAAAACGAAGAGGACCCAATGGCAGATCTGCTCACATACAGGCACACCAGATGTGGACCAATCACGGACCACAGTGGTCCCAGTCATTCCCAGCACGCTAGACTCTCTGGCACCCAGGATGTGTATTCAAACTAGAAACTCCAGCCAACATCCTGGAGGCACACACACAAGTCATTCAGAAGCCTGAGAAAGCTTGGTGTTTCGCAGGAGAATGCATGACCAAATAAGGACTGACCCGTGTCTCGACCTGGGGAAGGCAAAGGGACAAGAAGGGCAAAGGACAGAACAAAGGGCCTTGTGGAATGGCCATTTTAGGCCCAAGCCAATGTCCAGGGCCAAACGCGGTTAATGCAAAATGGACCACAAGAAAGGGTTACAAATCAACAAGAAAGGGTTAAAAATATATGACCATTAACAGTTGCCACCAGCCCTGTCGACGTCCCTTTTCGAGTTTTGAAAACAACAACTGTAATACTCTGCAGCTTCCACTAGATGTCGGCCTATGCATAACATGTGATCTAAGCAGATTACACACTTATCAAATCCTAACTAAGAGGCAGTCCAGTCCCTACGAAGAGTGGAGCATAGCGCTCAAAAGTACTTTAGTGTAGACACACATGATCAGCTCTGTACTTCTACCAAAAAAATCCTTTGAGGGTGACTAGGGCCTTTAGAAATGAAAGGAAGAGCCCAGGCCACTGTACTATAATGTTATTTGTGCACTGGTAAAATTTTGCAAAGAAATTGCAACAGTGGAAAGGACTAAGGGAAACAAAGTCTCCCAGTACTGACTGAAGGCTGTGCTCCACTGGCAAAAGTCAGGCTAGGATGGTCAGACAACAGCAAAATGTTGGGGGATTCACAACTGGAGGGAAAATTACACATGAATGGGAATCTTTCCTAACACATGTGATAAAGCTCCCAGATGTCTTGGCACCAGTA
Organism: Ambystoma mexicanum; assembly: GCF_040938575.1. Lineage (NCBI taxonomy): Eukaryota > Metazoa > Chordata > Amphibia > Caudata > Ambystomatidae > Ambystoma > Ambystoma mexicanum. The sequence continues at coordinate 649,889,217 of NC_090923.1, forward strand.
GTGAGCAAATTAATTTGACAAACTCCGAGTACAGTACCAACGTGGGCAAATGTTTTTTGTTAACTGATCTCGCTAGGCCCAGCCCTATTTGGCTCCCTAGTCTGGCGAAGCCTTCACAAAACATGGAACCAGAGGATGGCTCCCTGACGATACAAAGACTTGGCTTTCCAACCTAATCAGAAAGATGATCAAGCTTGCAAGCTTTTACATCCTGATCACAGAAACAGTCTTGTTTACATCTAACTGCAGGACAGTGCTCTTATAAGATTCTAAGATGTAGAGTTCAGAGCCTATTTTGTCGTAGTTATGACATCTACCTAAATTGTGGCATGATTATTATTCTATTTCAACAGATTCCACCTTTTCAAACTATTACCTCTGATGACATTTACATAGTAGGTCAATTAGAGTACGCTGTTTAAGCTACTTCTTTGGTTCACTTTTACACTAAATCCATATTGGGGCTCATGTTCTACAAAACTATAATTTGACGGCGGGGAACCGTTGCGTGTTGACATGCATGTAGGGGGCTCTCTGTTGCCACATTTTTGTCATTTGCACAGCAGAGAGCAAAAGTGCAGGGCGAAAAGTGGTATACACCTGTATGCCATCTTTAGGGATCCATTATATGGCAGCATAGGGATCCATTGCATGGCAGGCAGTGTGTACAATTACAAATAAACCTTGCCAAGAATTGCAAGCAGATCAGGCAAAGTTTAATTGTAATTGTGAGGGATATATTGTATGGCAAGCGGCGCTCATAATTAAAAGTAAACGCTGTCTGGCATGCGAGCATGTCAGGCAGCATTTACGCACTAACGAAAATGAGCCCCATTGTCTTTTGTTTTATCTTTTGATTCTGAATTTGTGCGTCTTGGTTATAATTGTACCCCGCTTAATGACACAGAATATGACAAACAGAACCCCTCTTTAAACAGGCCTATGCATATTTCCTCAACCTCCCCTCCAGAAATCAATAGGACTGCTTGCGCGGAGAATGGTCCTAGGCCCCTTGGGAGCCCAAAACACTCAACCCTAGGCACTAGGGACCAGATCACCGTCACATTTAAGGAGGGACACGCCACTATAGAAAGTTTCAACGAGAGACAAGCAAACACTGATAATCCAAATTTGGACTGGATTCTAAGAACCTCCAGCCTTCGATCCCCAAGAGACTCTAACTCTGAATTAACCACTTTATCCTGAAACTCTCGTAGACACTTACATTACGGGAACAATCTTGGGCTCTTTTCTGACTTGGACCAGCTCAGTGTGATTGCCCTGCAGGAAACCTGGCTTGTCAACCCTATCTCATTTGATGGGAGGTGCACAATTCAAGCGCTTTCCACACCGGGCATAAGGGGTAGACCTAAAGGGGGTTGTTTATTGAGTGCAAAAAATATTTTCCTACTAGTAAAGTTTGGAATGTCTTTCGAACCTGGTGTTAGCTGGATTACTAATATGGGTTTCTAACAGGGAAAAGGAATACGTTTCTCTTAATTAACATGTATGACCTTCATGAATGATAAAGACCGTAAAACTATAATTAATACTATTCAGAACATCCTAGAGATGTATGAAGTTAGTGTCCCAATTTTGGTCCTGAGTAATTTAAATGCCAGGATTCCTGCAGAGCAACACACCAGCACCTCCCCTTTGCTGGGTATAGTCTCTCAAATCCCTTTATTAAATCCAACGGTCACTAATGCAAAAGGGCATGACTGGACTAACTTAATGAATTCCCATGATCTATTCATGCTCAATGGCCACTTCCTGGGCCAATGCACGAGGCTTTCCCCTAGTAGTGCGTCTACCATAGATCATATCTTTGTACATCAATCATTGTTCCCTCTAATTAAAAATATGGACATTCTACCTCAACAGGAAAGAGATAATTTTCCATTGGTAGCGATATTTGACCTACCGGTACCCATCCCTGTATTGGTTTAAATAGGTCAAATTTACCTTAAAACTGGGCTAAACGTATTAGCTGGAATCCTAGTAATTTACAAAAGACTAACCAAGTGCTGGAATCATTAGGTAGGCTGTGAACTAGTATTATTCACTAACTGTGATGTCCTTCTTAATTCAGATACCTCTGCTTATAGCAGTGGCAATACTATCACACCAGGCTCGTTCCTAAAGCTGGGGCCCATCATTTTGCATTTTTCATCAGGCATGCATATGAGAACTTACTCTCAAAAACCTTTAGGCAGGCTGTAGACAACAGAAGCATATGCCTTAACACGTATATTATGTATAATGCCCATTCAAAACCGGCAGGGGTGTCCATTAACCCACCTACTGTTCCTCATGGCGATCGAGCCGTTAGCGCAAATCCTCCGAACTGACCCAAATATCTGCGGGTTTAGGTGGCTAGGGGAATGGGAGGATAGAATATCCCCATACGCGGACAACGTCCTTGTGTACCTGGAGGACCTAGAGAGATCAGGATTGATAATTATCCAGCCACTACAGGAATTTCGATGGTATTGCAGGCTTTAAATTAACTGGAGGAAGTGAGTGATCATGCCAGTCAAGGGTAGACGCGTACCCATTCCTGGGGGATGCCCTCTTAGAGTTGAAGTCAACGGATTCAAGTATCTTGGAATAAAAGTGCAGCGAAACCTAGGGACCTTCCTGAGAAAAAACGTGGACCCGGTCTTTAATAAACTGCGGGAGGACGCAAAGCACTGGGCTACTCTGCCGGCGACGTTGTTAGGGAGGGTCAACCTACTCAAAATGCTGGCACTGTCCCGGTTGCTGTACGTATTGCAAACCACACCGTTGTGAATCACCAATAGCCATTTCAAAGTGATGAACTCCCTGATAAGGGGGTATTATGGGGGAACAAGAGCCCATGCATAGTGCTGAACATCTGACGAGATCAGTATGGGATGGAGGGGTGTGTCTTCCATCATAAAGAAGTTCTACTGGGCTGCCCACTTAATGGTGGCGAATGAATGGTTGTTTGGCAGGAGGAATTTATCTCACCCAAGGCTCAAATTAGACTTCATGCATGGTATGGACCCACTGCAGATACTTTATAGGGGTAAGAGCTGGAGGCAGCTTTCTCCGGCGGGACAGAAACTAATACAGATAAGGGAAGAGGCCATGAGAGAAATGGGCTGGAAGGGGAAGATCATCAGATCACAGCCATTATGAAACAACCGAAATCTGGGAGAAATTCAGAAACTAGGGAAGCAGCCACACTGAGTAAGGGCGGGAGTCACCAGGGTTGGGGATGTGATTGGAAACCAAGCTCTAGTGTCCTTTCCGGACCTGCGGGATAGACATGGCCTATGTCAAGGGGACGAATGTACATACTTGCGCCATGAGACATGCAATAACGGCCCAGTTTGAGGGGGCGGGGGGATGTCTCCACTTACCGGAACAAAGCCATTTAGAAATCAACTTGCTTATAGAGGCACACCAAAAGAAAAGTGTATCAATACTGTATCAGGTCACAAATAATTTCTCTGCCCCTCTACCCCCACTAACACAGTTAAAAGAAAAATTGGAACGGGCCCTCAGGAATCTGGAAAGTGAAGAGCGGGTTGATGCCATGGTGGCGGCGAGGGAGGTAAACGTATCCTTGAGGATGAGACTGATTCAATACAAGATATTTCATAGAACATGTGTTTCGAGAGACAGGCTTCACAGGATGGGCAGAGCCGAGGAAGACACATGCCTTAAATGTGTGGGGTGGGGGGTGAGGGGCAGTGGGCACTTTCTATCACCTGCTCTGGGAATTTCGGCAGGTCTCGGATCTGTGGGACCGGGTCCTTGGGAATATGAACTTTTGGGGAACTGGAACAGTCAAGATGGGACAACAAACTGATCGCAATTGCAGCAATGGTGGTCAAAAGGGATCTGGCTGTCAAGTGGGGGTACAGAGACATGCTGACAGTTGTAAGCTGGGAAGGGGACATGGAGCATTGCAGCAGCATGGAAAAAACTGCATACCGGACAAGAGGGATGCAGGGGAAATATCAAAATAATCTGGCAGAAATGGGAGGAGTGAGAAGAAGGGTAGAAGAGGGGAGAGTGTTGTGGTTACAGAACTGTGATGGAACAATGGGGGGGCTACTTGATGGGGAGGAAAGAAGAATGGGATTAAACTTGGGAGAATGGGTCGGGGGTACTCACATTTTGTATGTTAGAAAAGTTGAGTGCGTTATTTCTAATATGAAAATGATAATAAAGAATTATTAAAAAAGTATGCAGGCTTGCTCCTACGCCCTAAAAAAATAATTTGTTATGGAGACGTAAAATGCCATACACAATACTGTGATGGGAAACATTTACAGTTGTATAGAGAAACCTTTGTAGGTGGAAAAGACCTGCCGCTCTCAAATAATTTGAAAGGGACAGGTTTGGTGTGAACAGTTTACTGTAGATCCCTCTACTCCTAATAGGTACAATTTTAAATCCATTGTCAAAAAAGTTATCCCTTCATGTGACCATAAACAAACTATACACAGTGAACCACAACATCCTGATCACTCGTCTCTGCGATACACTGGGCATCAAGGATCAGGCTCTGGTGTGGCTGTTCTCTTTTCTCTTGGACCAACCGTCCCAGGTTCAACTTGGGTCCTTCCTCTCCACCACGGGGCATTCCGAGTATAGCGGTAGCCATGGAGCAATTAGCTCCATGGCTGCCTCCCATACTGGTACTGAGTCCGGTGTTGTTCAATGGGAACTTACCGGTCCATTCTGACCCTGGAATGGACCGGTAAGTCCCCATTGAACAAACCATTCCCCATAGGGCTCAATGGGAATGGGGAGGGCGCAAATAACGGGCTCGGGAATGGCAAGGCCATTATTTGCGCCCTGGTCTCTTAGTGGGACCCGTCCCTTACGGTTCCCGCTAAGGGACCTCGGAATTGGGCGGTAGGGGATTACCGGCACCGGTATCCTTACCGGTGCCCGGTATCCCCTACCACCCACCTCGGAATGACCCCCCTCTCTCCACATGCAGTGTTCCCCAGGGTGATATCCTCTCCCCCTGGCTACCTGGCCGCCCCTTCGGCGCCCCTGATCTTTCAGTATTATGCGGATGACACACAGCTCTCTTTCAGGCTACCATTTGCCTCCTCCTTTTCCTCGCTCATCCCTGTCTGTCTATCCGGCATGGTGTGCCTCACTATTTCGGCATGGTGTGCCTCTAATGATCTGTGCATTAATGCCAGTAAGACTGAGATCCTTCTCATTGGGACCCCTGCTTGTGCTTTTCCCCTCTCTCTGTGTCCGGCCTTCCTGAGCCCACTGCCCTCACACTCTTGTGAGGCAAAAAACCTCGGGGTCATCTTCAACTCCACTCTCTCTACACATCACAGACCTTGCAAGAAAGGCCCATTTACATCTGCACCTCCTTAGAGGTATTCTCCCTTTTCTCACCTACACCCCAGAAGCTCACTGTCTCCAGGGCCCTGGTTCTCTCTAGGCTGGAAAACTGCAACAGCCACTTTCTCAATCTGCCTCTTCTCCCTGTACAACTCATCCAGAACAGGATCGCAAGACTTATCGTTGGCCTGAAGCCCACGGACCGCATCTCTCTGGCCCTGAAATCCTTCCACTGGCACAAGGTGGCTGCAAGGATCAAGTTCAAGAGCTTCTGCATCGTCCACAAGGCTTTCTGGGGCCCGGAGCCCTCGCTATCTCCAACACTCTCTTGCTAAGTACCTTCCTACTAGAGCCCTCTGCTAGTCTACTTCTAATACTATGTGGGTGAGTCGCTTCTCCAAGCAGAGATTGGAGGGTAGATCTCTCTCCTCTGTAGGTGCTTCCCTCTGATACGGCCTTCCTGCCACTCTTCGCCTTGAGCCGGATCTCCTTCAGTTCCAGAAGCTGCTCAAGACTTTCCTTTTGTTCTGCTCTTCTTTCTCTCTTCCTTTCCCCTGCCAATCCTTCCCTTGCCCCTGCACCGTTCTGCTGACTGGCTGGTTGGTGTTCCTCTGAGTCTACAGGACACCGGGCCACCCTCTGTCCAGTCCCCCTGCACTTGCCCACAGGCCTTCCTGCACTGCTGCCTGGCCTCCATTGCACTATTGGGTTGTGATTCCCCTTGGAGTCCCAGCCTTCCTTGCACTTAACTCAGGGCCCTGCTGCTCTGGCTGCACTTCTCCCCATACCCTCTCCCCTGCACTTCTTGTCTGCGCTCTTGCACAATCTAAATTATACTAGGCCTAGTAAGATCATTTGTCTTGTTCTCCCTTGTTCCCCCTCCCTTGCCTGGTTGCGCCTTGAAACACTTGTATATAGGTGCATTATAAATAACTTATCATATCACATAGTAAATCTAGCCAGCAAATCACTGAAAGGGGTGTTCATATAAAACTCAGCCAAGCGTATGAACTCTCCTATTTACCTCAATGCTTTCCCTGAAAACTGGCTACTGAGTGAATATTTGTGCATGAAATTCAATCTAGTCGATACACATGAAATACTGTGAGCTAGGTGGAAAGCAACTAGATATTGTCCTACCTGTCATCGCTCTGTGGCTCTTTGCATGTAGAAACTCTTAGACATTTAATTCTAGATTGCAAGAGCCTCAACAAAATACATAGAAAATACATATTGGCCTACGGGAGACCGAAAGTACTAACTGGTGATAGGGAAGAGCTCAGGCGTGGCGTCAGTACCGTGAACAATGCTTCCGTATAGGGTTTCCTCTATGCAGGGTGTCTTTCCTCCCAAAGATGTTTCCCCGTGACCCGACGGCACGAAGACGAAAGCTACTGGAAAGGAACCTGCTCTAAGGACGTCCACAGTCAAACTGCAGCCGGGATTCTAAGAAGCACTAAAATCAACAATCCAGGAAAAGATAGGTTAACGGAATCCCCAGAGCCCAAAAAAACAGACAAGGACGATTGGATAACTCATCCAGGAAAGGCAAGATCAAGGTCGACAACAGGGGAGCAGAGCTACATGGAGCCACCAGGAGCCTTCCTAGCCACACACAACCTCCAATCCACCAATATGCCAACAACACACAGCTATACCTCAAGATTAACTCCATCAAGGACATCCACAGGGTCAAAACCTGCCTCTTGCTGATCCCGTCTTGGATTCCCAGTGCATACTTGAAGCTCAACCCCTCCAAGACCGAATTCCTACTCCTCACCAACAAAAACAAACACCCAGATATACAGACCTGGCTATCAAGGATGAACCGCGAGGGCTTCACACCTGAGCTCATCTCCTGTGCCAAGTCCCTTGGTTTTCACATTGACAAACAACTCTCCTTCAGGACACACATAAGAAAACTCAGTCAGCTTGGAATCAGCTCTCCCTCTTGTGGAAAGTCAAGCCTTTCCTCCCTCCAGACAACTTTAGATCCACTGTTCAAGCACTGGTCCTATCCCACCTGGATCGGGTCAATGCCCTCCTGTCGTCCTCCCTTGTGCCCCCGAGAAGCCCCTACATGCGGCTGCATGCCTCATCAAGGGTCTACACAGGTACGCTCACATCACCCCAGCTCTAATCGACCTTCACTGGCCTTCACTGGCATGCACAAATCACCTTCATGTCTTGCTGCATCATCTCTCAGGTCGTCGCCCTCAAGTCACCCAGCTACCTCTTGGAGAAACTCAGCATCTCTAGCGGACAGCGCACCACCAGAAGCCAGGACACGTGCAGACTTGAAATCCACTACTGCAAAAAGGAAAGGACACGAAAACAAGCCTTCTCTGTCTACGCCCCAAGACTATGGAACCTCCTCACCGTCAGCATCAGCCTCGGCCCCATGTTCCTATGATTCAGAAAATAACTCAGTACCCACCTCTTCAAGGAGTCTCTCTCCTGCAACACCTAGGCCATCACATAACCCCCCCGCGCCACCTGACTCACTAGAGCCTGTCTGCCCCTCTACACCCCGCCATCCTGTACTGCTTTACCCATCTTCTGTGCCCCTATGTATCCTACCCTCCGCGGTATATCTGTTCTGTTACCTCTGAAAAGCGCTCCGTTATGCATCTGTACTGTTGTATACCTATTTAAAGCGCTCTGTTATGTATCCCTAGCTTGCACAGGGGTAGCCAGACTGCAGGGTCTCTTATCCCATACTTACTTCCCTAAACACCTAACCGCCAGTTCCCAAATGACTGTACCATCCACACCCTCTGCTGAAATACTGCCACCTCCCCAGATCATCTGGCCTACACCTTCCACCACCACTAAACTTGATCACTTCACCTGTGCGCTCATAAACGCACGTTCACTCTGTGCCCACGCCCCAGACATAAATAACTTAATACTGGAAAACGACCTTGACCTTCTCGCCATTACTGAAACGTGGCTGCATGATGCAGCAGGTCCCGCACTGTCTCTTGCCATAACCAATGGATACTCCATTCTCAGAGCAGACAGACTAACCAATCCAGGCAGAGGAGTTGCTATTATTACTAAATCCTCTCTCCCCATCAGAACCTCTTCCCTCCCCACTATGCTAGGCTATGAACTCTTGCTCGCCAAAATTGAACCTAGCACCCAAACCACCGTGAAGCTCATCCTTCTCTATCGCCAACCCAATAACCTTAGCGCACTGTACACTGATATCCCCCTTTTCATCGCACCGATCCTTAAACCCAACACCAAGCTTTTACTTCTTGGAGACTTCAACCTAGGGTCAACATCGACAATACCACTATTACTGCTTCATCATCAGTAAAAACCCTAGGTGTGTACCTTGACTCCCCCCATGATTATGACACGCCAGGTCAGTGCCATAGCCTCCTCCGCTGCCCTTACCACAAAGATCATCAACGCGGTCAAGACATTCCTGTCAACCAAAAACCACCTATCAATTGCAAGAGCCACAGTCGGCACCAAGCTTGACTACTGTAATGCCCTCTTCCTTAGCACATCTGCCAAAAACCTCAATACAAGTGACACAAAATAATGCCCTTAGAGCAGCATTGAGTATTCCCAAAAGGGAACATATCTCCCAGGCTAGGAAAGACGCAGACTGGCTACCTATTAGAGAACGCATTCTCTTTAAAACCATGGCAAATACACACAAGTGCCTGTCACTTCCCGCCCTTCCCTACCTTTCGGAGAGGATCACCGGCAACCCCTCCTCCAGACTCACCAGAACACATCTCTCTAACCAAATCTAAGTCCCTTCCTTCAAAGGAGCAAACGCAGGAGGCTCCAGCTTTCAACACATAGCCCCCAAAAACTGGAATGCCCTCCCCACTGCACTCCGAAATGAAGAATCATATAATGTCTTCTGCAAATTACTGAAAACCAAATTGTTCAATTAACCATGTCATTCCTATGTACCTGCCAACAATCTGACTGGCATATTATGCTGTTCCTCTGTAACCAAAGAACACGCACATCCTCTTCTTTTGTATATAATGTCTGTATTGTTTGATCCAGCCATGTATGTACTATGCAAACATTTCTGTAAAAGCACCACGATGCCCAAGGGCCGCTGTGCGCTTTATGAATTCAAATAAATAAAAAATTAAATCTGACCAGAAGGCCACAGCCCTTAGCACTACCCTTCAAGAAATGAACCTTAAACAAGCCGTCAACCCCCCCCCATCTCCTACGAAGGGCCGGATCCTTGACTGGATCATGAATTTCAACTTACGCAGCAAGGACTCAGCCATTAACCCTTGTGGCCCGGATGGACCATTCCCTGATCCTTTTACCATGTCCATCAAAACTACCACATCCCACATAACCATCAACTGTCCCCCTATCACTGCGAGACAAATCCGCAAACTTACCAAGGAGATGTTGGAACCCACCATCTGCGCCTCCCTGGCTCTGATGCCTGACAGCATCGACCCAGAAACCATCCTCATTGCCTACAATTTCGCACTCCTCAATGCACTTTACCTGCATGCTCCCCTCAAAACTACAGCAACAACAAAAAAATAACAACCAAAACTGGTTCACAGAGGAACTAACCACCGTTTGCAAACAGAAACGTGCCAGGAACACTTATGGAAAAAAGAAAAACACCCCAGTCCAGAAAGAGGCCTCTTTCACTACCGCCAAATCCTACAAAATCAAATCGCGATTGTTACCACCATAGTTGGTCTCTAAAATACTAGGATCAATGAAGCCAGACCTAATACTAGGGAACTTTTAAAAATATTCAATGAGCTTGAATCCCCAACTCCACCTATTGCTATCTTCCTGAAAGACAAAGCCTGGTGCTCCATGGTCCAGTCTGCGATTGCCAACAAAACCCACAACCTTTAAGAGAAAAACGATCCTCAAAAAATCGTTGCTCCCAATTTATGATGCATCTCCCCCGACTCAATCGCTTGCCCAGAGCCTATCACGCCCCCCTTTCACTTCCCCCCTGTCTCTCCAGCGGAAGTGCTTACCACTATCCGTTGCCTAAAAAAGTCCAACTGCAAAGGAGGCATTTGCCCGTCCCACCTCATCAAGATATGTGTTGACCCCCTGGCACCTATCAATGATAAATTTATCAATGCTTCTTTTGACTCCGGAATGGTGCCCAAAACCATTAATGAAGCTTGGTTCACTCTCCTCCTTATAAACCCTTGCTCAATCCCACCCTCCCAAACAACTACCGCCCCAGCACAACAGTACCATACCTACTTTAAATACTGGATGGTACCGCCTACACACAGCTCCAAACCAACCTGGAAGGCCACAACCTACTGGGTAAGCGCCAATCTAGATTTAGACCAAGACACAGTACAGAGTCAGCCCTTCTTGACCTTAAGATTCAGCTTGACATCATCCGTGACGCAGGTGATCTCGTCATCCTCCTTCTACTTGACCTATCCACAGCATTTGATCTTGTGAATCATGATATCTTGTGTCACCATCTCACCTCTACCTTTAATCTCTCTAACAAAGCAGTCAATTGGATCAACTCGTTTTTGGGAGAGCGATCCTCTGGGATCTATGCCGGGTCGGATGCAGCTGCCCCCATCCCCATCTCGTATGGAGTTCCACAAGTGTCATGCCTCTCACCAACACTGTATAATATGTATACCACTGTATAATATGTATCCCAAGTCACACTTTGATCACCTTGACAGGCATGAAATCCCCTATACTAACTTTGCCGATGACACACAAGTACTCCAAAAACTCACCGAAAGCCATAGCCTAGACTCTGCCAATACCAACCGGATCTGCAGCATCATTCAGGCTTCGATGGCCACCCTCCACCGATGCCTGAATGATGATACGACAGAGCTCCTCATCGTAGGCTCCCCGCAAGGACTCAAACACCTAGACCCAGCTTTCGCCTCCTTCTCCATTGATGGAAACATTACCCCTGCATCATCTAGTTACGTAAAAACCCTGGGAATCCACCTTGACTCTGAACTCACCATGCATAAACATGTCAAAGCTGTTGCATCCTCCCCATACTACTCCACTAAGCTCATCAACCACTGCAGAAAATTCCTGCCCCCCTGATATCTGCATTACACTGGCTAGGGCCATCATCGGCAGTAAATCCGATTACTGCAACGCCATCCTCGCAGGATCCTCTATCAAAACCCTATCCAAACTACAACTGATCCAAAACAACACACTTCGGGCAGTATGTGGCTTGAAAAAGATCTGACCATATCTCTCTGAAGCTCACTGTTTGCCAATTTAGGCACGCATTGAATTGAAAATCCTCTCTATTACACACTGTTACATTCACAACACTGCGCCCACCTACCTCACCCAGCGCATTTCCAAAAAACCCAAACCTCGCATCCTGCGATCATCCATGTCCACCCCCCTTGTGACACAGAGAATAACCAGGCAGCAGGAGGGGCTTCACTGTCATAGCACCTACTCTCTGGAATGCTCTCCTGCCATGTATCCAAGAAGAGCTCTCCTATCTGATCTTCCGTACAAAACTTAAAACTGTTCTCTTTAACAAATATACCTAATTGTTGTCTTACCACTTATACTGTATTATCTTTACTGTAACCAACTCTAGCGCCGGGTTACTTCTGGATTTTGACGCTATCAACAAATTAACTAAATAAATAAATCTGTATTGTTGTATACCACTGTAAAGCGCACTGTTGCTTCTCGAAATTGATCGCGCCGAATAAATACCATAATAATAATAAAAGACGGCAACCAACACAGTCAAGGAAAATCCAGCAGCGAGTCAAGAAATAACATGGCAGGAGTTGTTGGAGCCATAGGTCGGAAAACACAGGAATTCAACACAGAAACAACACGGAATGTACTTCAGTGAAAAGTGCCTAATGCCATCTGTTTGATTTATCATTTGACTAAGTTGTAGAACACTATCAACAAAGTTTCTATATTATGTATGTGATCACTCAAATTTTATAATTAGATTATAATTTTTATAATTAGAATATAATTAATATGTTCCATTGGATGTATGTATAAAAAAGCCTTATTGGCTGTATTTGTACAAATAATTAAAAAAAACACTGGATAACTGAAAAAGCACTCAACCATCCAAAATCTGTTTATTTGAATGATCCCACACAATGTGAAGGTGGTGTGACCATTAACAGGATTTCGTCACTTCTCCCCAGGGGGAGCCCTTCCCTGGGAGTCTAGGGAATTGAGGCTGTTACCCAATAGTCCCTTTAGGGGTGTTTGGAACTGGGACCTGCAAAGAGAGACTCCCCTCATGGGGATAAGGACTCCCGTTCTGTGAAGGAACTCCACATTCCCTTTCTCTCAGGACCAAGTCCCTGTCAGAAATCCATGATAACACTGCTGTCTGTTATGGTAATGTCTCTTCCGTCTTTGATCCACGGATTAATATGACCCAGACGAAGAAGAGTCAAAGTAAGCTTCAGAGTAATAACAGGTTGCTCTACTTACCATGGTACTGAGAAGAGTTGGCCCACAAGGAGGCATAAAGATTATCTCAACAACAGCAAAGAAGGACTTTGGGCCTCATCACGAGTTGGGTGCTAAATGGGCTGTTTTACCTCCAGCTTTTTTCTGGAGGTGAAAATCCCATTTAGCACCCTCTATTACTGCTGGCTGTATTAGTGCGCAGTATTTAGCGCCGACAATTCCCCATTGGGTCCCAGAGACCCATGGGGTATGGGGATTTACCATTAACGCCCAACCCTTGATCCAGTGCTAATAACGCCGGACAGGCTGGTGCTAGCGCTATTACAGTTGGGCGCTATTACAGCCGGGATACTGCCCAACTCGTGATGAGGCCTTTTGACTTTACTATGGGGAGAATCCAGCCACAGAAAATAAAGAGCGAGAAAGGACTGGTAAGGTAGCGTAAAGCCAGCCCGGCCCAGGATGTTCGAACCTGGGAACACAAAGCTGCAAGAATGCTGATCCTCGGTGACGGGGACATCAAAGAATGGTCAGCGGAGCACTGCAGTGGAAGCTAAGCTCCTGACCAGTGGAAGAGTGGGGAAGATGCCAGCGGTGGCATCACCTTGTAGAGGTGCACCATGTTGTACTGCAACTGTACCTTAACCGTGTGGCCCAAGTCTCTGCGTAGCCGCAAGGACGAAGTAGGGAGTAGAGTGAAGGAGACAGGAAGAGCTGAAGCAACACGAGTCAGCCCATCACCCCAGGAATAACCGGCAATGCAGTCCAAACATGCAATAGGTAAGAGTCAAGAGAGCCTCGGGAGTAATCTCCCTCGTCACAGTAGTGATACAGAGAGAACCAAGAAAGCCTCAGGAGTAATCTCCCTCATCAAAACAGTGATAGCCAGAGATCTAAGTCAAGAGTGCATCGGGAGGAATTTCCCTTGTCACACTGGCAATCCAAGTAAGAGTGAAGAGGATACTTGACAACAAGAGCTGTCTGGAACTAATCATCATAACGTGATAAGACAGGGAAGAATTGCTAGAACTGTAAAGCAAGCTTTCAGGGGACCTTGGGAAGAAGTGAAGCAGTGAAGAGACTTTTGAGGGCTATTGCAAAGGACAATCCCAAGATATCCCTCAAGACTGTGCAAGGTGGGTCAGGAGAAGGGAGACATTCTCCTGACCATACTCTCTTTGTTGAATCAGAAACTAGTGTACAAGACATTGGACAATAGAGAAAGACTGAGCCAGTTCACAGGAGAAGGGTATTATTTTCATTTGGATGCTGAACCCTTTTGTAGATTAGTGTTAGAGTAGGACGGACACTTTTCATTTGGACAAACATCCTCACAACAAGCACCCAAGTTGATTTTTGTTTAGGTAGGGATAACCCTTTTAAAGATAGGTAGAGGTAGGTTCTTTTTTTATTTCTTAAATAAAACTTTGTTGAAACATGCCACCCCTTTGTCTGACTCCTTAATCCACCACACCATGGTGGATAATTGCAGCTCAGATCACCTTCCACTGTGGTATACTGTCCCACAAGGTTCCAACCCTGTTAGAATTACTTTTCTATACCTTTATGGAGCTATTGCAAGATCTAGTGGAAAACTCCATTCACAAATATGGCAATAACTAAATTATATTTTAAGTGTCTTCTAAAGAGGACATTTTCCACTAAAGGTAATGGGCCTCATTACGAGCATGGCGGTAGCCGTGCCTGTATGGCAGGCACGGCTACCGCCATGCTCGGTACCGGACCCGCCACCCGCGACTGGGCAATAACCGGCCCATTACGAGTTGAATGGGCCGGTAATTGCCCATTTGCGGTTGGCAGTAATGCCGGGCTCCCGATCCCCATTCTGCCCCAAAGGGCAGAATGAGGTTGGGGAGCATGGTTGCACCGGCACCCGGTGCAATCATGAGTTCTGCTTGCGGGTGCCGCACAGCCTGCCAGGTAAGACCTGGCGGGCTGTCAGGAACCCGCGGGCAGAACTCGTAATGCGGCCGGACGGTATGAACGGTTCTGGTGCCTTACCAGCACATTTCATACCATCACCGCCAGAGTCCTAATGAGGCCCAATGTCTCGGTGCCATTGAAGATTGGTTGTCTACACTTGCACAAAAACTCAACCCCATTAAGGCTACGTTTCTTTTGATTTGATTTTGTCTTCAGTCGCTTATCATAAAATATTGTTTTTTCAAATGCCTTAATTAAAAAAGATTAAAGTATCTCTGACTCGGGCGTGGCTATCTAGCCATGGTGTAGGACGTGCCTTGCTGAGCAACTCCTGTGTATCCGACATTGATCCGGAAAATTACGCTGGAAAAATGACTTATATGCCTCAGAAATGAAAGCAAAGGCGTCTGAACAGGTGCCGTGCAACAAATACAAAAAGCAAGCGAATTGAGTAAACTGTCAGGAAGAAAACTGACTTTAAAGAATGCGGCAGCATGGAAACAAAGTAGCCAAGATGGCAGACAACAAAGGGATCGCAGACGCGGCAGCAAGAGCAACTGAGTAGAGCCGTGCGGTGGAGTGAAAAGAAGGAGGCTGGCCTTTGGAGGTTGCACGACGCTCAGTTGTTTACACGCTTCGCTCCTGATATTATGAGCAGCGGTCGCTCACAAGGACATTGAGGCATTGCTTTGGAGTTTGGAGCGGCGTAGTGAATTGTATTATGGATACAGTAGCCACGTGAATTGAATACTAGGGACTGGCATCCAGCGTTCGCGCGGCTCCCTGCCATATGCAACTAGCATTTGCGCGGCTCCCTGCTGTCTGCATATGTCTGCTCCTAATGCTATTAGCAGCATTTGCTAATAGGAAATAGTGTTCTGTTACGAGTGAGGCAGATCACGGGACTGTGAGAGGCGGAACGAAATACAGTTGCCGCATGCAGCGGATCTTGAAAACAACAGCAGCGGAGCTCCAGACGTGAATCGAACGTTCCGAGCGGCCGCAGATGTAGCAATGCCTGCAGAGTTGACGGAAAAGAACTACGGTTGCTTTGAATAAACAACGGTGAGCGAGCCGCGCTGTGTGAGGGCAGCCGGCGAGGCTTGCAAGATACATTGTTTGATCACAGTGTTGCACGGAAGCCAAAATAAGACACCAACCATAACGTTGCCCTACCATTACACTAGAAGAAATAAGTGCTCCACACAACAAAGTGCTACACTGGTGCTCAAAGGGCATTGGAAGCCGGCTACTTGCTACAATAAGGGATGGTGTGCACTTCTATTTTGCTGGGGGACATGTGCCCAGGGAACTAATCTGATATTGCCACCCCTAAAAGTAGATGGGACCTATGCAATGAAGCTGGACCCACACTAGCATGCTGCTGTGCAAATATAAGCATTGGGGAACACTGGCATTATAGTAACTGGAGTGAACTATAAGCCAGCTTACCCTGGACAGTTGCTGGATGATGACACAATAAGAAGAAAGGCGGCATGCAAGCTGAATGCCGACAATGCAGAAAGGCTCTCACTGAGGTGAACACATAACACCAAGCGCCACATAAGCCTGAGGTACAGTGGTAGTGGATAAGGTGTACCCTGTGGCCCTAGGGAACAAGCAAATAGGGCATTGACTACAATAGTCAGAGAAGGTATGTGGGAGGACATAACCAACTCGAAACGCAACACAACGCACGCTACCATATACTGCAGCCCTCTGAGGACGACGCTCCCGGGCCCGAACTGACCTGGTGGCGTCACAGAAATACCGGGAAACAGAACTTGCACAGTTCGGAGAGAGGCTGGAGCTGGATACGCAAGCAGGGTTGCATGATGTCGGTGAAAGGACCTAGGGGCAAGAGTAAGCAACCCACAATGGAGGTCTTTGCGAAGACGCAACAGACTCCCGCTGCTCCGGCACCAAGCGCAGCAGCGGCTTCCATGGACTGTACCGCAGAAGGAGAAAACCACCTGGTCCTAGCAGCTATAACAGAGCTGAGAACCACATGGGGGATAGCAATGCAGGACCTACGAACGGCCTTGGAGAACAAAATAGATGCAGTAGGAATAGAAGTCACCCTGCTGCGACAGGATGTCAGAGCGCTGGCAGACAGGACAAGTGGTCTAGAGAGTGCAGTGAAAACCAACACAGATACCAGCACAAATAACGCGAAGGAGGTACACATACTAAAGCAACAGGTGGCTAATCATGAGAACCGAGCAGAAGAAGCGGAAGGAAGGGCAAGACGAAACAACATCTGTGTGGTCGGCCTGCCAGAGGGAGAAGAAGGCCAGGACCCCACAGACTATGTGGAGAATATGATTCTGCAAGAGATAGGGGCTGACAAGCTCTCACAAGTGTTTATTGTTGATCAAGCACATCGTGCCCTGATGAGAAAACCACAGCCCGGGGCCCCTTCTCGGGCGATAATTGCAAAGATCCTGAACTATAAAGATAGAAAGAAGATTTTGGAGTACTTTTGTAAAGGTGGAA
Organism: Ambystoma mexicanum; assembly: GCF_040938575.1. Taxonomy (NCBI): domain Eukaryota; kingdom Metazoa; phylum Chordata; class Amphibia; order Caudata; family Ambystomatidae; genus Ambystoma; species Ambystoma mexicanum. The sequence continues at coordinate 649,906,455 of NC_090923.1, forward strand.
CGATAGAACGGGCATCTACCAACATCACGGCATATCCTGATTACACCATGTCGGTGCAGAGACAGCGATACAGCTATGTTGCGGTCAAGAGGAGACTGCGCACGGCTGGGATCAAGTACATGCTTTTGTACCCTGCGAAGCTAAAGGTCTTGCATAAAAGTAGAGCGTTTTTTTTTTTATACCCCAGAGGAAGCGGCGGCATGGCTGGACTTGCAGGGCTGTCCGGAGCGGGATGAGGAGCAGGATCATGAGGAGCATGATAAGTGATGGGGATGTATCATGAATACAGAGGGGATAAGTGGGAGGGGAGTCCCAGTAAGAGACTATGGAACATTTGAATTGTATTATGACACTTTTGGACTCATTGACCCTGTTGGACTGGAATATAGAGAATAAAATGCATAAGTAAACTGGGTAGCTTTAGGCGTAGTGAACTTGAAGTAAACAGGAGCAGCAGGATGAAGGCAACCCACCCCCAGGAATTAGTAGTAAGACATCCACTAGGGCCACTTCACCCTGCTGAGCCGCGAGTATGGGCTATTACCAGAAAGGGCTAGATGCGAGGGTGCCTGAGATCCAGGGATGGAGCTGGGCAACAGTTGGGGAGGGTGTTGTTGGGACAGGGAAGGGGGGTGGGAGGGAGGGAGGTTGGGGTGTTTTATTGTGTTTTCAGTTAAGGGAAGTTTAAGTTGGGGAACACGCCTATATAGACGGGAAACACAAGAGACGCACTTGACGCAAGATAAGATGGAGATGGTCGGGAAGAAATGGAAGGGTACCGTGGTGGGCTCGTCATATTCGGCTTATGCTAGGGGAGTGATTATCTGGGTGGCGCCATATGTCCCGTTTCAGCTGTTACAGACGATAGCTGAGACGGACGGGAGGATGGTCATAATGAGGGGATTGGTGGAAAATAGGGAGATAAGCATTGTAAATACGTATGCCCTGAATCAGAGCGGCATATTTTAGAACCCTGTGTAACAACCTTAGCATGTGTGTGGGGAGCGCGGTTATCTTGGGTAGAGACCTTAGTTGCATACTGAACCCTAAGGTTGATAGATCAGATGGGAAAATGGATAGACCTGCCCCAGCCGCTAAAGCGCTGCAGACACTGTTGGAAGACTTTGGGTTTGGAGATGGGTGGAGGTCATGACACCCCCAAGAGAGGCATTATTCCGCCCCACAGCTATTATATACAAGGTTGGACTATGTTTTTGTCACACAAGAGATAACGACGGAGATCACGCAAGCAGAATATTAAGCGAGGGTCCGCTCAGACCACTCGCCTTTGATCCTCAGATGGCAATATCGACCCCCAAGAGCGAGGATTCCGACATGGCGCCTCAGAGCAGAGGCACTGAAAGATCCGCTTTTTAGAGAGGATATGAGGGAGGAGATTGTTAACTACTTTGAGACGAACACTGGCAGTGTGGACTCGGTGGGCACGTTGTGGGAAGCCTTTAAAGTTGTGATGAGAGGGGTAACCATAGCAAAATCCAAAGGGTTGCAAGGAGGGATCCTGGCTGACCTACGGGAAACGGAAGGAGAACTGAAGAGGGCATTGAAGAGAGAAAATAATACCAAGGAAGACACTGAACTGATACTCAGGCTGCAGCAGAAATATGCTGGGCACTGGGAAAGACTGTGTAACCTTAACTATAAAAAATATATAGAGAGACAGCATGCGGGAGGGGATAAACCAGGAAGGATCTTGGCATGGCTATACAAGAGTGAAACCCCCAGACCCACGATTAGAACAATAATGAGGGAAGATGGAAGAGTAGTTGATACCCAAGAGGGAGTTAACAAGGAGTTTGTAGACTATTATAGGCTATTATATGGAGATGTCGGGGAGAGTAATTACACGACGATAGCAGAAACATTGGAAGATATAGGATTGCCGCAGATCAGTGCTGAGGAAAGAGAGGAGCTGGATGCATCAATTACTTTGGAAGAGTTAGAAGAGGTGGTGAGACAGGTGGTGAGACAGATACCCACCAGCAATACTCCGGGGGCTGATGGGCTCCCAAGCGAATTCTATAAGATATTTAAAGGAGAGGTGCTCCCCCCGCTTTTAGAAATGTTGAACAAGGCATATGAACTGGGCAGACTGCCAGAGTCACTTAGAGAAGCGATTATAATATCTCTTTCCAAACCTAATAAGCCCGGGCATAGCTGCGGTTCATATATACCCCTATCAATGTTAAATCAAGATAGCAAAATACTGAAGGCCGTTTTGGCAAATAGACTCAGGAGAGTTAAACGCAAATTAATACATCCTGACCAGACGGGCTATGTCCCGAACAGGAACATATCCAATAATCTTAGACGACTCCATCGAGTTATTGAGCATGGGAACGAGAACAAAGGTGAATTGCAACTGTGTCACTGGACGCAATAAAGGCCTTTGACTCGGTCAAATGGCCATGGCTGTTGGCGGCCTTGGCTGGCTATGGAATGGGGCCTGGATATCTACAGTGGGCGAAAATGTTATATAGTGAACCGCTGGCCAGAGTTAAAACAGAAGCAGTGATATCTGAAAGATGGCAACTCCGTAGGGGTACCAGACAAGGATGTCCATGGTCCCCTATGCTCTATATATTAGCCCTGGAACCCCTAGCGATATACTTGAGGCAACAATATGATACGATAGGCATTGCTGTGGGAGGGGAACGACATCTAATCTCCCTATATGCGGATAACATGTTGTTGTATTTGCGACACCCGGAGGAAAACCTCCAGTATATTTTGAAAGTGATGGAAAGATATGCAGGGCTGTCTGGTATAGCGGTAAACCCTCAGAAATCTAGCATGTTCCCATTGGGTGGATATAAAGGGATCCCATTGAAACAGCTATTGGTGTTACAGATACCATGGGAGGTTAGCACATTTCGATATTTAGGGATAGATATATACCACACGGTGGAAGAGGAGCATAAGTACAATACAGAGGTAGACATTAAGAAAATTGAAAATTGCATGAGGTTCTGGGTGAAGCTGCCTTTAGCAATGATGGGACGTGGGGCAATGTTGAATATGGTGGTCTTGCCTAGGCTCCTGCACTACTTTGGAAATATACCGCACTTGATACCAAAGAAGTTCTTCATTAAATGGATAGTGTGTGCAGGGATTTCCTTTGGCATGGCACGCGGAATAGAATGGCCCTTTGGAAGCTACAGAATTTCTATGAGAGAGGAGGTATAAAACTGCCTAACTAGGAAGTTTATTATATAGCAAGCCAGCTGCAATATGTGGCTAAATGGCTCACAGAGGAGGCGACCTCTGAGTCCAGGCTGTTTAGACAAGATTGTGTCCCATTTTATTTAAAAGAGATTATGTGGCTGCCCAAGGTAGAAATGGAAGGGCATCCAAAGATGATGGTACTTGGATGTAAGACGTGGTGCAGGGCATGCCATATGATGAAGAACCCATCCCCGTGTTCCCCACAGGTACCACTAGTAGCACTGGCGGGCGAAGAAAAGCAATTTAGGATGATAATCAGAAACCACTGGGAACCGGTTGGGATAGCAACAATGGGTGAATTTTGGCAAGAGGGGGTGAAATTTGGCAAGAGGGGACTATAATAGATTTTGAGGTGTTAGGGGAGGAAACTGGGTTACATACAGGCCAGTATATCACGTATCATAGAATGGTGTGCAGAATTAAGAGGACATGGTCCGAAGTGGTACTGGGGGAAGAACCAGATGTTGCCATAGATACAATATATGACATAGCAGAGGGGGGACATGAGATATCCAGAATATACGAGATGATGATGTCCAAAGTAGGAAAGGAGGTAGTACAACTGAGACAAGACTGGGAGGTGGAAGTGGGAGCCCCGATGGATGATGGGATGTGGGAACGAGCCCAATGGTAAACAAACAGAACCTGTCATCTGCTGACAGGTGGTCCCTAACGGCACTCCAAAAGGGTAGCAGACCCTTACAATACTTAATGTGAGTACATTCAATATAAAGCACAACAGGAATTTGTTGTTTGTGTAAAATACATTTTTTTATCAAGGTTAATGCACCTTCAACATAGACAGAATTTCAAAGCAAATGTTAAACACAGATTATATTTCAAACAAATAGATTTTTCACCAACCCCTTCATGCTAACTAGCAAGCAAGTGTTCGCTTGAAATTGTAATACTTTAAGTCAGCAATTCCACATTGATTAGTGTAGAATCAAGTTAGATCACACTGAGCACATACTTTTCATATGGAAAGTTAAGGAGTTGTAACATTCATCATAGGCCTATAGAGTGTCAATATCCCAATTCTTCTTCCAGTAATTCTATGTTACAACAAATTGTGTTTCCTATGTTGATGTCCCAATGTATTCCAATGCAGTGGGCAGTGTCCACATTATTATGTACAAAAAATGCCAACGCGTTTCGGAAATAATCCTTCTTCAGGGCAATTACTGCTGCACATACATTTTCATTCTAATTCAGGCTGAGTAACTGTGGATAAATACAGAAATGTAAAAGTGAGTTAAGCTATACTAATACTACATTCAAGATACAAACATCTGAACATCCCACTACTCGAGGAACATACAGAACAAAGAACTGACCTTCTGTCAATCACCAAATGGGGGCCAAAACTGTGGAACCCAAGGCTATACAGGGATACGGTAGAATACACTCAAGGCTGAGGACAGGACCTCGCACTGCCGTCACGGCCAAAACCAGCTCAGAGTTACTTAATGGTCAACTAGAGAAAGTAAATAGGAAAATCTAAATATCAAGTGTGTCCAACCGCCACAAGTAAATACCATGAAAAACCATCAAACACCCGATAAAAGAATGTACACATCTAACATTGCCTGATAACAGAATTCACTTAGCCTCGCGTAATACCACCATGGCTAATGCTCGTAAACTGAATACACCTCTCTGGGTACACATAAGGAGCAGAAAGTCTCCTGCTCACTATCTATATCGTAGAAAGGGCATAACATGAGGCACAACTTACGTTAAGGAGGGCCTGCGCTGGGCGTCCAACTGCAAGCGTTACACCGCTGCAGTGAGCCCAATGTTGTAAATATGTCCACGCGAACGGCACGCATGCGCAAAACGTCACCCCAACGCCATGATGGTAGGGGCAACTACGTTTGTAGTCAAGACCACGGCAAGGCAAACACAAGCTGGAAACCACACCCAGCAGCCTTCAGATGTTCTTCCTGGGTTGGGAGTGGGCATCTGCGCTCAATTGCATCTGCAATGCGGTTCATGGCCTGCCTTAGTTAGGCCATTTCATCGCAGATCCGGGTGGTGCATGCCTCCATGCACTCACTTGTCTGCTGTGCAAATGCACCAATGTCCTCCCTCAGGCGCCCTGTCTCAGCTACATGTTGCCCTACTAGACTAGTGATTTCGGTCTGCCGCTGAAAGATGGCTGGGAGGTCATGTTGCATGGTGGCTGCCGGTGGGATGGCTGATGCGCCTGGATCCATTGCACTGGCATCAGGTGAGGATACCTGGGGGCTCCATGACACATCTTGGTTGTGGGTGGGTGATCCGCCTTGGCTAAATGGACCTGGTGAGAACATTGGGCTTGACAGTAAGGGGCGTGTTGGTATGGGGCTCTGACTCAGATCCTCAATGCCAGGTGCTACCTCCGCATCCGAAAGTGGGGCAGTGGCTGCTGCCTCAACCGTTGAGCTGGTGGCAGCAGAGTGCACTCCCTCAATGCTGCCTTCACTTGCTGGGAGACACACTCCCGTGGGTGCCACGACGGCAGCAGGCATGGCCTCTGGCTGCGTGGAACTGCTGCTCCTGCTGCCTTTGTCCCTGTGATTATGGTCACTCCTCCTGGGTCCCCTAGAGGGTGTGGCGGTGTCCCCCGTGGCATCCCTCCTGGCTTTTTTCCTGGGTGCGGGAGCAGGTGTTGAAGTGTGTGGCTCCTCAGTTGTGTGATCCTGCAGGGGTGAGAAAAGGGGTAAATCATCATCTATGGGTTGACCTGCCTTATGCAGGATGCATACGTCATGCCGTCCAATGCATTTGGAGCTCTTCAGTGTGGAGGTAATGGGGATGTTGGCTGGCTCATGCATGATTGGCCCTGTTTTGGACGGGTATGTGGTGATGCATGCATGTCTGTTTGTGGCTGGATCCACGGCATTCATATGGACACATGATTGGGGGACCCCTCACCCTTCACTGCGCATTGTTTGGTGTATACACTCACCTCCATAGAATGAAATGGCCACGCCAAGCTCCATATCTCCGACCCCTTCGATCGATTCGACTCCAATCGTGGAGGCACATATCTCCTCCCACTCCTTCAACTTCAATGGGGACTCTGCGCCACCTCCTGTGCCCATTGCCATGTTGCGGTTCACTAATAATATATTCCGCACACGGACCCGGAGGTCGTCCCACCTCTTGCGGCAGTCCTTGACACTCCGGGTGGTTGTGCCCACCGCACTGACTTTTTGTGCGACTTCGGCCCAGATGGCCTTTTTCTTAAGGAGGGCCTCCCTCCGCATGTCATTCACAAACACTACTTCTGCATTGGCAGCAAGTGTGGTGGTCAGCATCACAAGCTCCTCATTGGAAATGTTTTCTTTGCGCTGGCGATCAGCTGTTTTTTTTAGGGCCTTCGGCATCTTCGGGCTATCCGGTATGGTTCCTGTTCGGAGTTCCCTGGATATTTGTCCTGGATGCAGAGTAAGGCAATGGATTGTGTTTTTAAAGATGGCCGCCATGCTCTTTCCCGTTCCTGTGCGATGGCGTAATTTCCGGTTCTGCTTTTTAACGGTGACCGGTAATAGCGGTGACCGCTATTTACAGGTGGCGGGAGGGCGGAGGCGCTATTGACGGTTTGGACGACGCCGGTAAGGGGCGTTTTGGGGAATTTAGCGGCAGGGCGGTATGGTCATTTACGGCATGGCGCTATGCTCGTGTCCACGTACTCGTGATGGGACGGTATTAGCGGCCTCTTGCGAGGGCGGACACTCTGATAGCGCCATGCCATTAAATTCCAATTTTTACCGGACAACGTGTAATGAGGCCCTTAGTCCTTTCTAGATTGGATGGCAGTAACACTATCTTAAAATGCCTTCCACACACGACTTTTCTGCAGCTGCTCCTCTGTTAGTGTATGATTTTAAGGTTACAGAATGATAATATTTCTGGGTTTTCATGATTATACCATTCTGTACCTGTGTTTATTTTCTGCCATTATATAGCACCCTGTTACCTTCTGGTCCAGATCTACAATTAAACATGTAAGAAAGAAGGAAAGCAAGGGGGGCATGGCTACATGGCTCCGGAGTAGGCTGTGATTCCTATGTGCTCCTGCGGGTCTGTCTATTATCCTGGAGAAAAGAGGAGTTTGAAACTGGCTGCTAAGCTTCAAAGAATACCCACAGATGCAGGAACATACTGGGGATGCAACGGTTGCATGCCCGGTGAAATCCACAGCAAGGAGTTTAAGGTGCGAGCTGATAAGGTTTGGAGAGCCCAGGTCGCCAGAGAAACCAAGATGGCGCGCGCAAGAACAAAGGGACAAATGACAACACAGCCACACGGCGATCGCAGAGTCAGCTGGCTGTTAATAAACTAATATCCACTAGCAGACGGAAGATCCAGGAAATGAACTAAATGTGAGGAATTCAGAGGGCGACTGAAAGCAGAACAGCATGGAGAGCGGTAGCCTACAACATCAGAGGAAGAGCCAAGTATACGCTGTGCAGAGCCGGGGCTTTATCGTATGCATGCAAGATCTTCTTGGAACAAGCAAATACTAATATGGGGACTTAACGCAGTGACAAGGTGCCATGAGGTCATCGGATGTCCGGAAGTACCCGCTAGTGAGGCAAAACGAAAAGAGATAGCTATGAATGAGACTGTCTCTTCTGATCAGCTGAGGTGCGGAGCAACCAGACGGCAGAATTACAGAGTCGGGTGTGTGGTCGGGATCGCCCATAGTGAACACAAAGAGAGGCAACATTGTGGCTGACGGACTGATACAGAAAGGGAGCTGGACTGCACATGAAATGTGAAATTGACATTGGCGAAGAAGCGTCATACACATACAACGAGGAAACCCACAGCTGATTGTTCCTGTCCAGCTATTGCCCAATTTCCATTACCCCCTTTCTGGGCAAACTCCTGGAAAAGCTGGCCATCTCTCAGCTTAACCTTCATTCAGATTCTGTTGGTTGTCTCCATGACTACCAGTCTGGCTTCAGAGCGGCCAGAAGCACTGAAACTGCTCCCGTGAATATCCATGAAGATCTGCTCTCCAACCTGAACTCTAACATTCCCTCTCTCCTCATACTTCTTGATCTCTCTTCTGCCTTCCACATGGTCAACCACACCATCCTGCTCAACCGTCTCTGTGATAACATGGGTATCACTGATCAGGCTCTGGCTTGGCTGACCTCTTTCCTCTCTGATAGACCCTCCCATTTCCAACTGGGGTCCTTCCTATCATCTATCTTCCTCTCTACCTGTGGGGTTCCCTAGGGGTCTGACCTCTCACCCTTGGTCTTCAACCAATACCTGGCAACTCTTGCTCACTGAATTGTCATTTTCTACTCACATTTCCAGTGCTACGCTGATGACACAACTCATTTTCCGGTTGCCCTCGGCCACCTCCTCTCCCTCTCTCATCTCTGACTGCCTAACTGCCATTCAAGATTGGTGTGCCACCAATGATCTGTGTCTGAAAGCCAGCAAGACAGAGATACTCCTCATCAGCACACCAGCTCCATCCATTTCCCTCACTCTCTGGCCGGCCTCCCTTGGCCCTCCTCCTTCCCCTTGCTGCGAGGCTAAGAACCTTGGGGTCTTCTTTGACTCCACACTTTCCTTCTCGGCCCATATCTCTGAGGTCTCTAAAAAGTCAAACGTCCTACTGCACCTTCTCAGAGGCACTCTGCCTTTCCTCTCCTTCCCTCAGAATCTCTGGTTCTCTCTAGGTTGGAATATTAGAACAGCCTCTTTCGAAATCTACCTGCCTCTACTCTCCGCCCTCTACAACTTATCCAGAACAGGACTGTGAAACTTGTCCTTGGCCTCAAGCCCTGGGATCGTATCTCTCCAGCTGTGAAATCTCTCCATTGGCTCCCAGTGGATGCAAGGATTAAATTCAAAACCCTCTGCATTGTCTACAAGGCTTTCTGGGGCTTGGGTCCAAAATACCTTCAGCTATCCCTCCGCAAATAACTCCCTTCTCAAGCTCTTCACTCCTCTACCTCTAACTCCCTCCGGGTCAATCCTTTTTCAAAGAAACAAGCTGGGGTTAGATCTCTATCTTCGGCTGGGGCCTCCCTCTGGAGCAGCCTCCCTGCCACTCTAAAACTTGAGGAGAACCATCTTGGGTTCCCGAAGCACCTCAAGACCTTCCTCTTTGCTTCTGCCTTTGCTCCCATTCTCCCCTGCTGATCTGCTCTCTCTTGGCACTGTGCACCTGCCCACCCTCTGTCCCCTGAGCCCAGGTACCTGCTCACCCTGCCACCTTCCTGCACTGCCTCCTGGCCACCCCTTGGACTGGGAACTGTATCTGTACCCATACAGCCCCCCCATGTTTCTTCTTTTTCTGCACTTATCAGATTTTACCACCCTTAAACACAGCACTTGCCACTTGCTGGTTGCACTACCACTGTTTATTGCATCAATTTTCTATTTATTTGTATTTATTGTTATTTATCTATGCTTCTCTGCTCCGCACTTTCCACTCTCCCCCTTCCATGCACTTTTTCCCTTTTCCCTTTCCCATGCACTTGCGCATTCTCAATTTCACTGGGCCTAGTAAGATCGTTGTTGTGTTGTGCTGTGTTCCCCTGTTCCCCTCTCTTGCCTAGTCACGCTCTGCAACACTTGTGTACGAGCGCAATACAAATAAAATATATCATAAACAAAATATATGACAACCCAGGCACTCTGGTTTCTATAGCAAGAGCATAGGTGGATGGCACTGCAGATGCTCGAGGAAGCAAGGACATGAGGTGGGTAGCTCTGCAAGCCTGGAGACAGACATCGAGCACAGATTGAAACGTGACTGTGATTCACCGCTCTAACAGGCGGAAGTGGAAATTGAAGCGAGGACCTGGATTTGGTATGCAGAGCGCCTAGCCCGGAGACAAAGCAGCAGCGAGGAGTACCCGGAAGACCACTACTGCCTTTGGCTAATATAAAATACCGGAATGGCTGCAGATTAGCCACAAAAAAGTCACAGCAGAGTGCAAGCAACCGGCAAGCTGTGAGGATGCTGCCAGTGTTGAAACCATCAACTTTAAACACGAAATAAGTGTGCTAAGAGATGTTCTGCATTTGAAGGGAACCAACACCAATACAGCCCCTAGTGGAGACATGAGTCTACTGCTCCTGCTAGGGCACATGTAAATTGCATGCAGAGTGTACAATTCCCTGGAATACATTTCACCATAGCTATCGAGAAGGAAGTAAGAAGATCCAGGTCACAACGGATGTACCATGCACAAGGGCCTGAGTGCAAAACCTCCGGGCAGCAGCCTAACGCAGAATATGATGAAGTTGCCAATGATTGGAAGGAATGGTGTGACTGTCTAGTTTCAAAGCAAACGCAGAGGCAATACGGGACGGTGCCGGGTGGCGAAATATAGACCAGTGCGCTATTAAGACTGAGGAGGGGAGCAAACCAGCCATAGTACTTTGAAATACTCGCTGGCACGGCACACACCAAGGAAAGTCGGAAGGGCGGGGAGCATGAAAAGACACTGAGGCGCCCCATCACTTGTACTAAGAGGAGAGCAACACAAAGAGGAAAAAGAGGGAAGAGTGCATACGAAAGCACCCGGCAAAGTAATAATAGAGACTAGATAACAACTCCTTTGGTAGAACATTTCCCCAACGAAGCGCAGAGATACCCATGAGACTACACTGAGTGCACCAGAGCTGACAGGAAGGGCGGTGCACTGGTAGTCACCACGATGACATCAACGATGAATAAGAATAAAGGAAAACAGTTGTCGATGGATGCATTTGCCAAATTCACGCAGCAGATAGATGACGGGAAAACAACAATGCAAGACGCAAATGAAGGTGAACCATCAGGAAGAATGGACCAACAAATACTTGCGGCGATAGCAGAACTGAAATCGACACTGGAATATAAATTCAATGCTTTGAGTATAGATTTGAACCTTTTGAGGCAGGACGTTAGAGGGTTGACAGAATGGACCGGAGTGTTGGAGAAAGATGTGAAGGCGAACGCAATTTGTTGTAAAGAAAACTCTCATGAGGTCTCTGTTTTGCAGCAACAATTATGGAATCTGGAAAACAGAGTGGAAGAAGCAGAAGGCTGGGTGCAAAGAAATAATGTGCGTATAATTGGGCTTCCAGAAGGTGAAGAGGGTCAGAACCCTACAAACTATTTGGAGGACATGCTTTTACAGGAAATATGAGTCGGATCACTCACCCAGTGGTTTACTGTGGAAAGAGCGCACAGAGCTCTAACAAGAAGACCCCAACCAGGTGCGCCGCCCCGGCCAATAATAGCTAAGATATTGAACTATAAGGATAGGGAGAGAATCCTGTAACATTTCCGAAAAAGTGCAACGTTCAACCGGGTGCCTGCATCCATTACGGCATATCTGGATTATACCTTTTTGGTGCAAAAACAGAGAATGAGCTATGGAGCTGTTAAACATAGGTTACGCGCAGCTAATCTCAAATACATGCTGCTGTATCTGGGCAAGATGAAAGTTTTACATAAAGGGCCTCATCATGACTTTGGCAATAACCCTTAAATCCGGCGGTAGACGCTGTTACCGCCAGATTTAAGGGTCCGCCAAATCAGGGCTTTGGCGGATTTCTCCCCAGCTCTGAGCTGGGGGGAAATCTGCCGAAAATTCGCGCTCATACCGCCGGCGGGAAATCCGCCGGCGGTATGAGCGCAAAATTTCCCTATTGAGCCCAATGGGGAATAGGGCATTCCCGAATGGGCTCAATGGGGATTTCCAAATCCACCAAACCCATGATCCGGCACTAATAGCGCCAGTGGGTTTGGCGGTAGGGCAGATAGCACCAGCGCTATTAGCACCGGCGTTACCACCCAACTCGTGATGAGGCCGAAAGACTGTGCTGTTTTCTTTGAGACCCCAGGGGATGTGAGCAGGTGGGTGGATTTGCAAAACATGTGGACGGAGACAGAAGATCAGACAGGAGAAGGAAGTGATAAGTAAAACTGCGAAATGTGATTAATGTACTTTATTGAGACACATAGACCACGGCATAAAAGGCAGGTAGTGACACTGCAGCTAAACATGTACGTCTTTACTGTCGCCAAGTGCAGGTAGCACAGGAGTTGCCTAGTTTTGGCGAAACCGGGAATCACACTATTGACCCACTGAAGGTAGCTTAGTTAGGATACCAGTAGTAGGTATCCTCCTGCTGCACCCCGAGTACTAGCAACACCGGGAAAGGGGCGGGATGCAGGGAAACCTGAGATTCAGTACTGAAGCTGGGCATATGTTGGGAGCGGTTGGGATGGGGGCAGCAGGGGAAGTTGGGGTAGTTATAGGGGGGATGGCCTACAGAGATGCACAGAGAGACTGGGATGGTCATGTTATCATAGTGGTGGGTGGAGTAGAGACCGGAACAGATGGGGGAACTTAAAATATTAACCTGGAATGTGAGGGGCCTGAACAGCTATATCAAAAGGAACCGAGTTATGACATATTTGCATAGGCAGAAAATTGATATAGCACTTTTGCAAGAAACCCACTTGACTAGGGAGAAACAAGACATGATAGCAAGGAAATGGAGCGGAGTGACATTGGGCTCCACATACTTGGCCTATGGAAGGGGGGTCCTAATTTGGGTGGCACCAAAGGTCCCATTTCAGATTCTTCAGACCCATCGAGATACAGAAGGTAGGATGATAGTAATAAGGGGGCTGGTCGAAAGCAAAGAAATATGTATGCCCCAAATCAGGACACTGCTGCGTACTTCAGATCTCTATATCCTATAGTTAGCCCATACAGGGATGGAGTGGTACTATGGGGAGGGGATTTTGATTGCACTTTGGACCCGACATTGGATAGATCTGATAACAAATTAGTTCATGCCACCCTTCCGGCAAAAGCCTTGAATACGCTGATACGCACATTTAAGCTAGTTGACATTTGGAGATCCATGCACACACAAGACCGCGTGTATTCACACTACACCGCCCCGCAAAATGTATACACGTGGTTGGGTTATGTGCTTATGGGAGAGGAGATAGAGGGAGAGTTTACACAAGCAGAAAACAAAGCTAGAACCCCATCGGATCATGCCCCAATGATGGTCACGTGGCAGGCGCTTCCCCCTAGAGCTAAAACTCTGACATGGAGACTTAGAGTCGAGGCACTGAAAGATACAGGATTTCGAGAACACCACAGATATGAGGTGAAGGAGTACTTTGAGAACAATGAGGGTAGTGTTGACTCAGCTGGTATACTGTGGGAAGCTTTTAAAGTAATATATAGGGGAGCGCCAAGGCTAAATCGAAAGGTATGCAAGATGTTATAATGCAGGATTTACAGAATGCGGAGAAGAAATTGGAAACCATAATGAGGGGAGGAAATAGATCCCTAGAGGAAGCTGAGATGGTATCTAACTTACAACAGGAGTATAGGGAACACTGGGATAGATTGGGCAAACAAGCTACAAGAAATACATTGAGAGACAACACGCCGAAGGGGACAAACCGGGCAGATTGTTAGCATGGCTGTACAAAAGTGAGACCACACGGCAGACAATTAGAGCAGTGAAAGACATAGACGGGGAATTACGAGAGACTCAAGAAGCGGTAAATAAATGTTTTTACAACTATTACAGACACCTCTATAGTGAACCCGTAAGTAATGAGGTGAATATACAAGAAGCGTTGACAGAAATCAACCTTCCCAGATTAAGTAAAGAAGAGAGCGATAGCCTGAAAATACTGATCAAGTGAGAAGAACTAGAACATGGGTGCACAACATACGGCCCCCGGGCCAGTTGCGGCCCGCCATGCTCTTTTGTCCGGCCCGCAAGGCACAAAGACTTTCAAGCAACATCGGCCGCCCTCCATTAGGAAAGTCTTTGTTGTCTTCCGGGCCGGACAAAACACTGAACCTCATTGGCTCAGCACACACGCACCACGTCGCTCCTACGAGCCACGTAGTGCATGTGTGCTGCACCAATGGAGGGCCAGCACTACGGCTGGCGTGGCCAGTAAGGCTTGATGCCGGAAGGCATTTCAGCCTTATTTGCCACGCCAGCCGTAGTTCCACTCCACTTACCTCGCCAGCGTTCCAGTTTACCTGCCTTCCAGCACATCTCCGGTAAGTGGTCTGTGTGTTTGTGTTTGTGTGTCGGGTCTGTTCTGCTGTATGTTTGTGTTGTGTATGTTGAGATAGGGGGTGGGGGGCGTGTCGGATGTGTATGAATGTTTGTTTTTGAGTGTTTGTGCTGTGTATGTTGAGATGGGGGGTGTTGGATGTGTATGAATGTTTGTTTTTGAGTGTTTGTGTTGTGTATGTTGAGATGGGGTGGGGGGCGTGACAGATGTGTATGAATGTTTGTTTTTGAGTGTTTGTGTTGTGTATGTTGAGATGGGGGTGGGGGCTGTCGTATGTGAATGAATGTTTGTTTTTGAGTGTTTGTGTTGTGTATGTTGAGATGGGGGTGGGGGGCGTGTCGGATGTGTATGAATGGTTGTTTTTGAGTGTTTGTGTTGTGTATGTTGAGATGGGGGCTGGGGGGGCGTGTCGGATGTGTATGAATGTTTGCTTTTGAGTGTTTGTGTTGTGTATGTTGAGATGCATGTATGGGTGCATGCTTGGGAGTGTGTGTGCTGAGTTGGGGAGTGGGGGGTTCGGGTCTGTATCGGTGCATGTTTGAGAGTGTGCTGATTTGGGGAGTGGGGTATGGGTCTGTATGGGTGCATGCTTGAGAATGTGTGTGCTGAGTTGGGGGTGGGGGATTCGGGTCTGTATGGGTGCATGGTGTATGCTTGAGAGTGTGTGCTGAGTTGGGGGGTGGGGGGTTCGGGTCTGTATGGGTGCATGTTTGAGAGTGTGTGTGCTGAGTTGGGGGGTGGGGGGTTCGGGTCTGTATGGGTGCATGTTTGAGAGTGTGCTGAGTTGGGGGGTGGGGGGTTCATGTCTGTATGGGTGCAAGGTGTATGCTTGAGAGTATGTACTGAGTTGGGGGGGTGGGGGGTTCAGGTCTGTATGGGTGCATGTTTGAGAGTGTGTGTGCTGAGTTGGGGGTGGGGGGTTCGGGTCTGTATGGGTGCATGTTTGAGAGTGCTGATTTGGGGGGTGGGGATTCGGGTCTGTATGGGTGCATGTTTGAGAGTGTGTGTGCTGAGTTGGGGGGTGGGGGTTTGGGTCTGTATGGGTGCATGGTGTATGCTTGAGAGTGTGTGCTGAGCTGGGGGTTTGGGTCTGTATGGGTGCATGTTTGAGAGTGTGTGTGCTGAGTTGTGGGGTGGGGGGTTCGGGTCTGTATGGGTGCATGTTTGAGAGTGTGCTGATTTGGGGGTTGGGGGTTCAGGTCTGTATGGGTGCCTGCTTGAGAGTGTGTTTGGGGC
Organism: Ambystoma mexicanum; assembly: GCF_040938575.1. Lineage (NCBI taxonomy): Eukaryota > Metazoa > Chordata > Amphibia > Caudata > Ambystomatidae > Ambystoma > Ambystoma mexicanum. The sequence goes on from NC_090923.1 coordinate 649,922,017, forward strand.
ATAGTGTTTGGTTGGGGGTGAGGGGAGCCATGGGGCATAGTATTTAGTTGGGGGTGAGTGGGCCAGGGGGCATAGTGTTTGTTTGGGAGTGGGAGCCATGGGGCATAGTGTTTGGTTGGGGGTGAGGGGGCCATGGGGCATAGTGTTTGGTTGGGGGTGGGAGCCATGGGGCATAGTGTTTGGTTGGGGGTGAGGGGACCATGGGGCATAGTGTTTGGTTGGGGGTGAGAGGGCCATGGGACATAGTGTTTGGTTGGGGGTGGGAGCCATGGGGCATAGTGTTTGGTTGGGGGTGAGGGGGCCATGGGGCATAGTGTTTGGTTGGGGGTGAGGGGGCCATGGGGCATAGTGTTTGCTTGGGGGGTGAGGGACAGGGGGCATAGTGTTTGGTTGGGCATGATAGCCATGGGACATAGTGTTTGGTTGGGGGGTGAGGGATCATGGGGCATAGTGTTTCGTTGGGGGTGAGGGGGCCAGGGGGCATAGTGTTTGGTTGGGGGTGAGGGGGCCATGGGGTATAGTGTTTGGCTGTAGGTGAGGGGGCCAGGGGGCATAGTGTTTGGTTGGGGGTGAGGGACAGGGGGCATAGTGTTTGCTTGGGGGGTGAGGGACAGGGGGCATAGTGTTTGGTTGGGGGTGGGAGCCATGGGGCATAATGTTTGGTTGGGGGTGAGAGGGCCATGGGGCATAGTGTTTGGTTGGGGGTGAGGGGGCCATGGGGCATAGTGTTTGGTTGGGGGTGGGAGCCATGGGGCATAGTGTTGCACTCCAAGAGTGAACTCAATAATAAATCTAAAACAGGCACAGTTAGGAGATGTACATCCTTTGCTTTTTTGAGGAAACCTGACTCAACGAAGGCCATACTCCTCTTGGGCAACCCAAACAGCAAACTATAGCAGTCCAAAATAACGGAATGTCCAATCAAGGGTCAATAAAATATATATAATTTAATTAAACAGACGATATACAATAACTAAAAAGAAATAAATGATAACAATGGAAAATGTATAGTACAAAATGTACGTTTGAAATGCAATAAAAATCGTTAACCCTCAAAAACATATTCTTTTTCCATGTGTTTAATACAAATTGGGGGTTGAAAAAGCCTCCTGACATGTCCCGCCTACCGCCCCGCCCACTTTTACTTTTCGGCCACTATAGCCCTCATGTAAGGTACTTTCGGCCCTCTGTCAAAATCAGTTGTGCAACCCTGAACTAGAACTTGTGATAAACGATCTACCAACCGGCAAAGTCCCAGGGGCGAATGGGCTCCCAGGTGAGTTCTACAAAGAATACAAAGGCGGTATACTCCCACCATTACTAGGAATGTTGAACGATGCACTAGAAACAGGTAAATTACCAGGGTCCTTGCGGGAGTCAATAATTGTCCCACTTCTCAAGCCAAATAAGCCAGACACGGAGTGCGGCTCATACAGGCCCCTATCGTTATCGAACCAGGACGGGAAAATTCTCAGAGCAGTCATGGCCAGGAGACTCAGAGCGGTCATAGGTAAGCTCATACATCCAGATCAAACAGGATATGTCCCAAATAGAAATAACACTAATAACGTAAGGAGATTGCATCATGTAATAGATTGCACCCAGAGGGATACACAGGAAATTGCAGTGGCGTCACTAGATGCAGTGAAAGCATTTGACTCGGTCAGATGGCCGTAGCTGCTGGCGGTCCTGGAGGAATTTGGTATTGGGCCGATGTACATTAAATGGGTGAGGCTACTATACAATGAGCCAATAGCAAGGGTCAAAACGGGATCTATGGTATCTAAACAATGGCAGTTAAGTAAGGGCACGAGACTAGGCTGCCCATGGTCGCTGATGCTCTTCATTTTGGCACTAGAACCACTGGCTGTTTATTTACTACAGGAATATGGAGAAGTAGGGATAAAAACGACTGGGGGGAGGCACCTGATATCGCTATATGCGGATGATATGTTTTATACCGATATTACCCGGAAGAGAATCTACAGTATGCCCTGGACATGATGGAACGGTATGCGGCGCTGTCAGGCATAACCATAAATCCCCAGAAGTCTAGTCTGTTCCCCCTAGGAGAGTATGCAGGGAAGGCTGTACACAAATTGCCGGTGCTACCGATTAAATGGGAAGTAACAACGTTCCGTTACCTGGGGGAAGATCTATACCATGACCCAAAGCTGTAACATGTACATTAAATAGTGGAGGCGTTGAATAAGATAGAGAATAGTATGATATTTTAGGCTAAACTACCACTAGCTATGATTGGGCGGGCGGCTTTGGTGAAGATGGTGGTGCTGCCGAGACTCCTACATTATTTTACAAATATTGATATACCCAGAAAGTTTTTTAGAAAATTGCACGCCATGTGTGGTAGCTTCATATGGCAAAACACAAGGTGTAGAGTGGCACTGCAGAAACTGCAGAATTCATACGAGCAGGGAGCTATAAAGTTGCCTGATTTTGAGGTGTATTTTATAGCCAGTCAGCTGCAATTTTTGGCCAGATGGCTATCAGATGAACAGACACCACAGTTAAGGTTGTTACATACAGAATGCGCCATGTTCTTTTTGAACGAAATAATATGGTTACCCCATTCGTGCAGTACAGGCGAGAGTCTACTGTTGCGCCTGTGGAGCAAGATGTGGCACAGAGCATGTCGAGTGGCGCTAGGAAGGGTGGATGTACATGTCAGGCTGTGTGTAAGGAGATGGTGGGAACCCATGGGAGACCGAAGCAACTCTAGCATTTTTATAACGTGTCAGAGGGTGGACATGAAGTCTCCCGTATATATGAGCTGCTGATGCCTGTGGTTGGGGAGGCATGGGACAAATGAAGCAGAAGTGGGAGGCAGATCTAGAGGAACCAATGTCAGATGAGATGTGGTGTAGAGTGCTGGGATATCACAAAAAGGTGTCGAGAAATGTGAGATTACAACAAATCCAGCTGTACATCACCCACAGAGCATACCTGACCCCGAATTAAGTGGCAAAGTTTGCACGGGCAATTGACCAAGCATGCCCAAAAAGTGGAAAGTTGCCCAGACACTGGTAAAGGCAGGAATTACCCTGGATGTGGGATCCCCGAAGGCTTGTCTGTTAGGAGGGTTCCCAAGACCTAAAAGAGCTAAACATGTGAGCAAACTCAAAGACCTAGCATACATATTGGCGAAACGCAGAATAGCGATGGGATGGAAAGCACGGACTAGACCAGTAGTGGCACTGTGGTTGGGGGACCTTTTGAAATGGGCCAATGCGGAATCTGTTGTGTGGCAGGAAGTGAGAGGAAGGAATTCGGAACAGGAGGAAGGGGGAGTGGAGATTTGGAGGCAATTGGTGGCTGATCTGGCTGTATCGGCACAGATTGTTCAGGGCGAGGAACAGGCATCACCCAGGTACGACATAGTAGGGTGAGAAGACCGATGGGGGTCTAGCAGGGAGGAGAGGTGCGATTTAGGCCAGGAATGGAGGGGGGAGTTTGGGGAGTGATATGACAGTTATGTAACTAATGTGTGTTTTGTTGATTTTAAGCCACAGTTGGTTGGTGGCATGTTTATATGTAAAAAAACAATACAAATTGTTTAAAGAAGGAAAGCAAGAAAAAAAGAAAGTAACAAGGAAAGAAACAAGAAAGGAAGAAAAGAAAAAAATAATTTGCCCATTTCTGAAATTAAATGAAAAACTGTTTCTTAAAAAGAACACATGATAAGGCCTCTTAATCCATCAGCAAGTCAGTGCTATTTATGCCTGATGCCAATATCAGTACCTCTGCTCACCTTCTCCACCTATATATATATTTATATATACATATCCTTAATCTCTTACACATCAAGCCCCTTGCCCTCTGACCTCAACCCTTCCCTCTCATCTGATTTATTGTTTTCTCCCTCCTAATAAAGTATTCTGTTGCTATCCAGCTGGGTTTGCATTTTGTGTAACACTATAAGTACATATAAACATCTAGAAAATAGGTTGTCTGGGACCAGGATCTTTCCCTACTATAAGTACTTGCTTGTGTATCTGTCAAACAATGAAACCCCTCAAAACGGCTAGTAAGGACCTGTGAAATGGAGGTGGTGGCCCCATCACAATCACTGAAAGGCACTCAGTTTTTAATCCCATGCTGGTACCAAATACTCTTACTTATATCGGACATTAGTTAACCTAAATTGTTCGTTTTGTTAATGTTTTGAGAGTGGATCTTTTGGGAGTGGATGGCTTGTTGTGGTCCATTATGTTTGTTTAGCCTCATTTTCTCTGCATTTACAGATCACCATTGCATTTTTCTTCTTTCTCTTGGTTTTATTCTGTTCTTCTTATCCTCTTCTTTCTGTTCCCTATCTGTTATTGTTCTTCCACCGTGACTTGATTTGTACCAATTCATGAATGTTTGTAAAGCGCCTTGGTTTAAGGAGCCATAGAAAAAATAAATACAATACAATAAAACTTACAACAAAGTGGATGTTTGCCTAGTGTACTGGAACCTTCCTTGATAACAAGAAAATATTAGCCCTCAACAATCTCATGGCTCTCATGTGTGACAAGGCCAGTACCCTGGCCTTTTCAAGAGGAAGTCAGAGCCCCTCTCTGCTGGAGGTGAGAATATGGGATTTCGGCCCAGAGCCAGCTCTATCAATGAAGGGAGCAGCAACAAGGCTCCCTGGTCCTGCCACCCACCACTGTGCACAAATGCTTGTGTGCAGAACCTTATCTCCAGCCTTGCTTCCTCTAACATCATTTTTTGAAATAAATACTTTTATCTTTAATTGCAGGTGAGCAGTCAACTCAGGAAAACCACAAACAGAGTTTTGCTGAAAGGAATAAGATTGGAAACAACACCAGAGATGCATCGTAAAGGTGCTGATGATGCACATCCAAGTGGACGTGACACACCACTCCTACACGGCCACATAAGTCCAACAAAGCCAACATAGCACCGAGCTGGAGAAGGAGAGCCAACACCCTGAGCACGCCCGGCAAAGAGAAGGAGTGCACAGAGATTTCCAGCACAGGTAATGAGCACATGCTGCCGGCTACAGGTTCTCTAGAGCACCAGGGAGAAGACTGAAATAGGGGCACCATAACACAAATTGTGTTAGCCTTAGGAGAGCATGTACAGATGCCCTCGAACTCAAACTTGGCCAATGTACTTTCCGGGCCGCCATCACTACAGGGCAGCAAGCAGAGCAGAGAAAGGGAATTTGCGGTTAACCCCCTATTGAATGCCTTTGTCAAATATAACTGCTTCAGGGTGGGGAAAGTAGAGACAGATTGGCTAGAGAAAGTAGAGCAATCACCAGATGAGGTGGGCTATAAGAAGAGCTTACAGGAAGCAGAAAGTGTAGTTTTCTGGGGGAGGCCAGCAATGGAGGTTGAGGAGGACCGAGAGACCAGCTGGAGTAAGGAGGGAGTGGTGGCTTGTTGAGAAGATTTGTGAAGAAACTGAGGTAATGTCATAGAAGTAGAAACAAGTTACCTACTTGTAGATCCTGTTCTCCAGCATAGGTCTGGCATGGATTCACATTCTCATGAATAATTCCTATTATCAGGCTGCAAATCCTCAGTAAAAAAGAAAAGCAATTTCACTTTAGCCTAAAAACTGCTGGTCTCCTCTATAACCAATCACTGTACTTTGGGTCATACTGCCCCCATCCAATTACAGTCGTCTCAGTAAGCTACACCCCTGGTGGCCATCTTCAGATTTGGTAGAGCATGTAAAGTGGCAGTATGAACAAAGAAGAGCCACATAGGGTAAGGAGGGAGGGTTTGCATGTGAATCCATGGCAGGCCCATGCTGGAGAACAGGAGTTACAAGTTAGTAACTTGTTCCTTCTCCAGCATGGGGTCTGGCATGGATTCACATGCTCATGAACATGATTACATAGCAGTACATATACACAACCACGGGAGGTGGTAAAGCTCAACAGAAGTAATACACTTACCCATGGAACAGACTCACCCCAAACAAACACGTTGTGTAGCACCGTGTGGACAACCCAGGACTCCTCCCTGGAATCCCTGTCAACGCAGTAGAATCTGGTCAAGGTGTGGGTGGACCTCCACATAGCATCCCTGCAGATGTCAAGCAGGGGAACACCACAGAGAAGCTCAATCGTCACTGCGATGGCTCTGGTGGAATGGGCTCTCAGCCGGCCAGGAAGTGGCCTGTTAGCCAGACGGTGACAGCGCATAATGCAGCGGAGAACTACCTGGATATGAAAGCCTTAGACAGGGATATCCTGTGATTCACAGGTCCAAAATTATGAAAATCCTTTGTGCGTGCCACATAAAACTTCAAGACACGAGCAACGTCCAGCGAATGCAATGTCCTTTCCGTCAGCGTAGAAGGGTTCAGAAAGAAGACTGGTAGAAACAAAGGCTCGTTGAAGTGGAATTCTGAAGGAACCTTCGGCATAAAGTTGGGGCGGGTCCGCAGCACCACCCTCGTAGCCTAGAAGGACAATTACGGCTGCTTGCAGCAGAGGGCCTGGATGTCCCTGACCCACCTGTCCGACGTGATTACCACTAGGAAAGCTGTCTTCCACGAGAGAAACTTCTGAGGGGCCTGATCCATTGGGTCGAATGGGCACCCCATGAGCTTAGTCAAAACCATGTCAAGCTCCTAAGCGGGAGCTGGAGCCTTCACTGGTGGAAAAGTCCTGAAGAGGTCTTTTAAGAACTCCTTGACAAGCCTGTGTGACCAGAGGGAGGGCTTACCAGGTGCCCTGATGTAACAGGATATGGCAGCCAGGTGTACCTTGATAGAGACATGATCCAGGCCATCCTTGGCCAGGGAAAGTAATACGGAAGGAGCTGCAGAGCTGTGACACACACCAGGGTAATCTTCTCAGTCCTGTGAAACGTTTCCATTTATGGCTGTAGCATGACAACATAGAGGAAGCTCTAGCCTTGGCTAGGATCTTCTTACATTCCAGCAGCAAGGAATAATGCAGAAGCCAGGCCATGAGGATCAGCGACGCTGGATCATGGTGCAGTATCGCCCCGTCTTTCCTGGAGAGAAGATCGGGAAGAGGAGGCAGTCGGAAGGGTGGAGCCACTGACAGACAGAGCAGGTCTGGGTACCAGATTTGTCGAGCCCACGCCGGAGTGATGAGTATCATCCTGTAATGACACTGTTTTAGTGTGTTGATCACACGCAGCAAGAGCGGGATCGGAGGGAAGGCGTCCAGGACCAGCTGGAGACGGCCCATGCGACCATGCGATCACACCTTGGAGGGTCAATCGCAGATACGGCTTCCCCCGCGGGGCTCCCCCCGGGACATGGTGATAAGGTTTCCCTCGTGGTACGAGTAATAGTCCTCGGGCAAATGGTCATTATCTGAGCTTGTGGAGACGTGTGGAGACAATCACCGACCTGGAGAGAAACTCTGTAGGAGGCAGCAGCTCCCTGGTCCTGCCTGATCCCTCAGGGAATGAGTAGACGATAGGCACCTGCGGCCTGTCAAGAAGCTCCTGCATGGTCGTGGGCAGAACAGCCACTGCTGCAGCAGGCCGTGGAGGCAAGGCCACCCATGGAGTCGCTGTTGTCTTGACCGTAGAAACCACAGTGGTAATTGTGTCTCCCTTCGGTGAAGCAAAAAATTATAAGTTACTCATTTTAGTGACTAACGTACTCTTAGTCCATAGTCCCCTTTCCTCCATACTGTATGGGCGTTCCTTCCAAGGGACGGGAGACAGAACCTTTTTCACCAGAAAAAACCTTCTTCCCGTTTAAATTTAGAGGTGCGCGGGGCTGCGGCCAAGGGAGCATGCGCTGCGCTGCCCCGACTACGCCCTCCGGCGCAACACCTCAGTCTTCATTGACGAGTTAACAATAGATTTAACATTGCATAATGACACCAGTATTATTAGGGGGGAGGTTGGTGGGACGTATGGAGGAAAGGGGACTATGGACTAAGAGTATGTTAGTCACTAAAGTGAGATACTTATAATTACTCTTATGTCCCGTCCCCTTTCCTCCATACTGTATGGGCGATTACAACTGATTGTAGCCCCAGGGTGGAGAGGAGACCCTCCATAAGCAAATACGTTCCTGAGAACCGCCTGTCTGAAAGCCGCATCAGATATGGAGCCGGCATCCAAACAGTAATGCTTGTAGAAAGCTGACAAAGGCCCAAGTGGCTGCCCTCCTTATGACTTGCCAAGGGACATAGCGCTGGAATGCGATGGTCGTGGCCTTGGCCCTGACTGCGTGGGCATGCATGTTGGCCCGGAGCGGCTTGTGCTGGCCCTCATACGCTTCCTTGATGGCAGAGACTATCCAGCGAGATATGGAAGCCTTGGAGGCCTAAGAGCCTGGTCTTGAGCCTCCGAAAGTGACAAACAGGGCGTCTGATTTGCGGAAGCCGTTGGTCCTGTCCAAGTACAATTTCCATCCAGGCAGTGCAGCACTCTCTGTAATTCATCAAACGTAGGAAGTACTATTTCCTCGTTCAAGTGGAAAGCAGACAGAACCTTGGGCAGATATGCCGGGTGTGTCTGCAGGACTACTTTGTCCTTGTGAAAGGTAGTATATGGTTCTGAGGCGACCAGTGCCTGGATTTCGCTGACTCTACGAGCTGAGGTGAGGCCGACTAGTAAGGCCGTCTTGATGGTGACGAGCCTGATATACACGGATGCCATTGGCTCAAACGGTTTGTGCATCAGCGCACACAAGACTACATTAAGGCCCCACACAGCGTGCGATCTCTTGATGGGCAGGTAGAGCCTTGCGACCCCCGTCAGGAGTTTCTTGACGATAGGATTGGAGGAGGAGAGCATGCCTTCCTCCGAGTTCCTGTAAGCCCCAATGGCCGCGAGATATGTGCAGCAGGTGTCCACCTGCATGCCTGAATGGGCGAGGTGCGCCGAGAAGGAGAGCATGTCGTCCAAGGTGCATGCCAAGGGGTCGATTCCCTTGGAGTCTGCCCAGTGGCAGAAACTGGTCCATTTGCTTTTGTACTGGGCCCTGGTAGCCTTGCTCCTGGCGCCCTGTATGATCTCCAGATTGGCTTGTGAGAGGCAGTGGTGCTGCAGCGTTACCTGCTCAGGTACCACGCTGTGAGGGTTAGTTTCCCTGGCGCAGGGTGGACGAGCAGCTCCGAAAACCATGGCCTGGCCGGCCACCATGGAGTTATTAGAATGATGAGGAGTTGGTGAGACTCCTTGATTTTGCAAATTACTCTGTGAATCAGAGGCGTGGGCGCAAAAGCGTAGGCCTTCATGCCCGTCCACTGGAGGTGAAACGCGTCTCCCAGAGAGCCGGGGCACTGACCTTGCCAGGATATGAACTGGGGACACGTCTTGTTGTGCCAGGTGGCAAAGAGGTCCACCTGCCTGGGGGTGACACCACCTGTTGAAGATCTCCTGAATAATGAGGTTGTTTAGCTGCCACTCGTAATTGTCCGCTCCGAGCCTGCTGAGCCTGTCCGCTTCCAGGTTGGATTCCCCCGGGAGGTGGACTGCCGTGAGGTAATTGTCGTTTTCCAGGCCCACTCCCACATGCTGATCGCCAGTCTGCACAGAGGAGGGGTCCTGGTGCCTCCCTGCTTGTTGACGTAGTACATGCTGGTCGAGTTGTCCGTCTTGATGAGGACAATCTTGCCCCTGAGAAGTGGTAGGAATGCCTTGAGCGCCAGCCAGATGGCGTTCAGCTCTAGCCAATTGAAGTGGTATTCCTGCTCCTGAGGAGTCCAGGTGCCGTGAACAGAGAGATCGTCCAGGGTGGCTCCCCAGCCCTCGAGAGAGGAATGCCTGGTGATGGTGGCCTGCGGAGTGGGCGGCCGAAAGGGCTTGCCAATCCGCAGGTTGCAGTCTCTGGACCACCAAGTTAGGTCCGGGTGGAGAGATGGAAGAACTTTGATCATCTCGCATTGAGAGCACCGCTCCTGGTTCCATGAGGCTGATAAGTGCAGATTAATCCACCTCATCCGTAGTCTCGTGTGCGGGACAGCTAATAGGACCACCGCCATTAGACCCAGGAGATGTTAGTACCACCATGCCGAGGTCGCTTCTCTGTTGAGGAAGTGGGCGGTGGCCCGCTTGATAGCCAAGATTTTGTCCTCCGAAGGGAATACCTTCTGGGAGCATGTGTCCCAGATGAGGCCCAGAAATGTCAGAGTCTCCGTGGGTTGCAGCTGTAACTTCTTGAGATTGAGCGAGAAGCCCAGATCGTGCTGAATATTCATAAGGGCATGGGAAGAGTGGTGAACCGCTTCCGGAGATGTAGCTCTGACGAGCCAGTCGTCGAGGTATGGGTAGATGTGGAGGCCCTGCGCTCTGAGGAGGGCCGCCACTGCATTCATGAGTCTGGTAAAGACCCTGGGGGCCGAGTTGAGCCCAAAATGAAGGACCTTGTATTGAAAATGTTACCCCATGATCCTGAACCGTAAGAAAGAACGATGGGGCTGCCAAATCGGGACGTGTAGGTACGCGTCCTTCAGATCCAGGGAGCACATCCAGTCTCCCCTGTCCAATGTCTCCGTTATGAAAGCTAGCATAACCATCCTGAATTTTTGCAGGGGTAAGTAGAGGTTGAGGGTGGAAAAGTCCAGCACAACTCTCAGGCCCGCCTGGTTCTTCTTCTGAATGGCGAAAATCCTGGAGTAAAAGCCAAAGCCTCATTGGAAGGTTGGGACTTCCTCCATTGCCTGGCTCTCTATGAGCGACCGGATCTCCGCCAAAAGAGTTGCTGTCCCAACCTGTGGGAGTGGAGGGGAGGAGGGAGGAGAGGCTGGGATAGGAAGGCGTTACCCTGTGGATACTACGGAGAGGATCCAGGGGTCTGCGAAATTCTGGCCCCAGAAATGTGAATGTAGAGCAAGCCTGCCCCCCTCCGGAGACACGTGGACCCGAAGGGGAGTTTCATGCCTTCTTTCCCTCTGAGGCTGTTGCGGAGGAAGGGGACTGGAAAAAGCCCCCCCCCCCTTTTTGTTGCTTGCGCCGGTTCTGAGATGGCGAGCGGTCCGGCTGCCTGGATCTACGCTTCTGGAAGCCTCAGAACCCTCCATACATACAACCCCTCTCGGAGCGCTGCTGAGATTGGGTGAACGCTTTGGTCATGGTCTTTGTAAGGATGATAAAGACCTGGCCGTTTGTGAGCTGTTTTTCTTTTTGTCCAGCTCTTCGTCCGTGGAGGAGTGGAACAGGTACCCCCCTCGAAGGTCAGATCTAGTAGGCGTTCCTGGACGTCCGTGTTTAAACTTTGTTGCCACGAGCCAGGCCATCCTACTCATGTCCGTGGCAATGCAGATGGCACGGCCAGAGGTGTCAATATGGGCCACTGTGGATTCCATCATTTGTAGACAAGTGAGTAGAGCGGTTAGTGTAAGGAGTGAATGTGATTTGAATGATAAAGAGCTGAAGCAAGGTATCTGAGGAGTTGGTGAGGAGAAGAATAGTAGTGGAAAGAGGAGTAATAGGGGGAGGGAAAGGAGTAATAGTTGTAAAAGTGGGAGGAAGAGTAGCAGCAGTGTGGGAGGAGAGTAACATAAAAGGGTGGCAGCAAGGCTTAGAATGTGTGAGAGACATCTGAGGGAGGAAAAACAACAAGCAGGAGGAGCAGAGACAAAGTGTAGAGACAGGAAAGGAGAAGGGAGAGGTGAAAATGAGCGCAAAAGTTAACATTGAGGCCTACAGGCCATCTGCAAGGCACATCCCAATCCCCTATAGAATATGAACGACTGAATAGAGCAGGGACAGCTAGAAAATTCATGAGGGAGATTAGGCAGCCTGCGTTTTAGGACCTCCCAATTAGCCTATGTCACACAATAGAGAGAAGGGGGTTACTGTTCGGTATTACTAGCAAGGGGTTATGGACGTCTAGGTCAGGGGGGAGGTATCAAGAGAGATGAGAGAGAGAGAGGGGGACAGCCCTAGGTCCCACAATGCTGACAATAAAAACCCTTGAACCATGCCATCTGTGACACCTGGCGAAGAAGACACAGGTGCTTACTGAATAGAAGTTCCAGATGACAATTCACACAATCTTAATGCCAATCAGCCGCAGTATAGTGTCATGTAGGCTATACATTAATTGAATCCAGTCTTGCATGGAATGTGTCAGAGGGAGGCTTGTTGGATGTCCATTTAGTATAAAGGTAGCCAATCATAGTTGAAACCACTCTCATGTGAAGAAAAATGCAAAGTGATAGTTGCCAGTGGGTAGTGGAAGCCTATATGCTTTTTTCGGTCCTGCCTATTGTGGAAAGAACGGAAACATAGCATAGGGTGGTAGTTAGAAGCTCACCTGAGTAGTGGAGGGCCTCAGCATATGCAGCAAACCTGCAAAATATCTAAGTAAGCAATCTTTGTGAGATATATTTTACCTGGACTGCCTTACAGCATACATGATCCCAGACCTGTTATGAGGAGGAAGAGGAAGGCACTAGACAAACAGCGTTTCAAGAATAATGAAAACATAGGCAGAATGACTAGGCATGGCATTCCGTATTTGCCATGAAGTTATACGTTTTTATGTTTCACAATAAGTAGGGGCCCAATTAGTGACAACGATGGAATAAACAGCCCCAGAAAGAGGTGTAGGAGAAATACATGCAAAGTACATATGAGGCCCCTATGGGAGGCACAAGTGGTTAGATAAAACACCTTTGAAAGAATCTAGTCATAGGAGTACTGTATATACAACACAACAATGTGCCCAAAATACAGTAAATCATAGATGAATCAGCCATACACATATTTGGCCCCAGAAACCTTCTCTAGAATGCAAATGTGTTGTTGCTAGGGTGCTCCAAAGGAGCCGCTGCTGCCTCTCACCCACTAAAGAAAATGGGCCATTAAAGGTGCTCATCATCAGATTTCAAACCACTGTACCATTTACAAATTGAACACAGGTGTGCTGTCCTTGCAAACGTTTTGGTGAAGAATGCAAATAGTATTCTGCTAGATGACACCCAAGTGCCTCGCTTTTGGAGCTGATTGTGGGATATTGCAAGCTGAAAGGACATTGAAAAAGTGCGTTTATGCTTTAGCTTACCAGAATCAATGTCAAATTAAATCTGTGGATGGTTTAGGAAGTATCTGGTTGCAAAGCTGTTGACAACAGTAAGGCTGTGGGATCCATACAGATATAGAATAGAAGTAATCTCAAAAACTATTCCCTAATAACTCTCAGGAAAGTATATATTTCTCACAACCCTGAGAGGCATCTAACTATAAGGAAACACATAGGCAGCATTTTGATTTTCAAGAAAGGACAGTGTTATTACACAGGTGCACTGTGATTGCACAGTGGCCACTGAAACCGCCCTAATGACATCCATTATAAGAGATGAAGACATAGGGCCAGATTCTCAAAAACATTCTTGATAATTCCCACTTGACCCAAGAAAAGGTTCATCCAATCCACAAAGTACATTTGAATGTGGAATCAGATGCCCCTTTTCATTCTCTTTGGGCATTTGTGCAAATAAGTGGATGTTTGTGAGAATTTTCGATGTGCATCACAATATGCCCTTGGAAATGGCCAAACATCAAAGACCTTCCCCAGCGCCTGTTTGGAGTAGGTGCACAATGCATAAGAAGTTCAGTACTGAACATGTCATGCATTGTATTTGAAGTGGGATAGCAGTGGTTTGAACTACTGCTGTCCCACTTGCATTTGTATCCTGTAAACAAGGATCTTTTTGACAGCATTTCACAGTGACAAGCCCATAAAGAGCTTGTCACTGTGAAATGTGGCCCAGTAACCACGTTAGTGCTGGAAGCCTGTTATTCTAACTTTAGTGAATGAAACACTGGCCAAAGGCTGGCCAGTGCATCTTTTGCGCTGCAGTCCAGTCCTTGAAATGCTCAGGTCACCTTTGAAAATAATGTTACCTGCACAGTTCTGAAATGAATGAAAATGAAAACAGTGCATCCTTTACACTATAATCTTTTGCGTGTATTTTCCAAAATCTGGCGTAAAGGGGGCATCAGAAGACATATGCTAAATAATACCTTCTGACAGCATATATTGTTATTGTTAAGACTCTATAAGTAATCAAGGAACTACCAGATTTTTCCCACAAATGAGCATGTTAAGAATTCACCTCATTAAAGCAACAGATGTTTTAGGGACCTGTTTACTGAAACCGGGTGGTCAAAAAAAGTTAGAATAAGACAGTTGAAATCTATGTGACAATGATTGAATATGAATTCAAATTTCTAACTTCAAGGTTAATAATGCCATAAGTACATGTATGTGTCAGCCATGGCCAACCCTTTACCCTATGTCAACCTCTAAGGTTTTTGCGACAGCGCTTCCGCTGCATCCATATCCCAGGAATTAAATGCTGCCTGGCAAGCAATCAATCTAAAATGCTGTGCAATAGTTAAGAAACATATATGCAGTCGATGGGCCTGATTGATAGAACATTGTTCAATGGGATTACACCACTATAAAATGCTTCTGTGAATCAGGGCCTATATGTTCACTTATATTGCACGCTCTTCCCATATCAGTGTCTTTTTTAAAGCAATACAACCACAAACACTTAATCTATTTGTTAACATTGTACATAGTGTTAGCTGACACTCCAGTTCTGATTGAAAGGTGTAATTACTCTCTTTTTGAATCAACTTATGTAGATATGTTGGGCCACATTATAAGTTTGCCGGTCCGGAAACAAGGGTGCCAGTAAGCTCACCGGCACCCCTGTTTCCGGATCGTCAATCTCTGAGTCTGCCTGCTGGAGCCACTGTGCCCGACAGGTCTGACCCTGCCGGGCGCAGCGGCCACAGTAGGCAGACCGGTCATGGAAGCACCAGCACCGTTAGCAATGGTGCCGGTGCTTCCGTGTCCCCACTCCCATAGAGTCCTATGGGACTCTATGGGACTGGGGACTTACATTTTACCGGACCCTGACTTCCCGGTCCCGCCGGACTTGGAATCTCCCGGTGGCACCAGGAAGTCAGGCGCCAGTAACATTTTACGAGTCTGGCGGCAACCCACTGGTAGCACCGGCAGGGTTACCGCAGACTCGTAATGAGGCCTATTGACATTACACTTGTGTCAGTGACTAGAATAAACTGCTACATTTTAACATTTCACATGTGGTAACAAGGGAAAAACAAACACAAGCTGTTGGAAGGAAGTTGTTCAACAGAATCATGTGCAGGAGATTTACCAACTGTTGTACTATTTTTATCAATATTAAAGATGTACTTACTGGTCCAGTTTGATGAGATCCCGGTTGTGGCTGTAGGCTCTGCTGTTTTACTGCTTGCTGAGGTTGAACAGGCTGTTGTTGCTGTGGTCTTGTAGATGGTTGCCCTGTGGCTCCCTGGGGTGGATGCTGCAGGGCCACTGGCTGCTGCTGTTGCCTAGATTGTTGCTGCTGAGGAACTGCCGGTTGGACTGCTTGCTGCTGAGGAATTTGCTGACTGGGAACCTGTTGGGTGGGAGCCTGTGTACTAGTTGCTTGTGGGTGGGGACCTTGCTGAGGAGGAACTTGTTGATGAGAAGAAGATTGTGAAGACCCAGACTGCTGCTGCTGCTGCCTTGATGGCGGTTGATGGGGTTGTTGCTGTCTTGGTGACTGCTGTTGCCCTGGCTGTTGCCTTATCTGTTGTGGAGTCTCAGATTTTTGCTGCTGTGGTGGTGGAGTATGCCTTTGAGATTTTTGAGGCTCTGAGGTGTGGTGGTAACTTGATGACTGACGGGATGGCTGTGAGTAGTCAGAGTTGGAATAAGAAGGCTGCTGAGTCTTCCTCTGTGATGATGATGGTTGAGAATGTGGGCGGGATTCATGGCGGCCTTGTTCTTTCGGGTGTTGTTTAGATGGCCTCCTACATTGTTCTTCATTAATGTGCCGTGAAGATGAAGAATAGTGCCTGCCTGACTCTCCATGGTGTCTTTGTTCTTTGGAAGAGTGGCGAGATTGGGAATATTCATCATGCTGCCACAAATCTTCATCAGGGGGCTCATCATAATCATGATAAGTATGTTTAATCTGTGTTTTCTTCTGTGATGTAGCGGGGTGGCCACTGTAGTACCTTGATCGCTCGGAACGGGCTTCCCTTGGTTTATCAAACCAATCTGTTTCCTCCTGACCCAAATGATACGCTTCAGAAATCAAAAATAGGTCAGTCAATTTCTCGATCCAGATGAGCATGTGTACGTAAGACTGAAGCCATGCAACAAAATGAAAAAAAGGCAAGCAACTTATCGCATGCAGAAAGGGAATTCCAAGGGCACTGCAGACCTACCTCAGGTCCCAACAAAAAACAACCAATGATTACATTTAGTAAACAGTGGAACACAAGTGAACAGTAGCACTGCACCATGATAACACAAAATATGTCCACAGAAATAAAAAAAAAGGAGAAAGGCAAACTCTGGATTAACAATTGTAAGCATGCTTAAAGTACATCACCATTTGTAGTCTTTACCTTCACTGTCAGAAACAACACAATTTGAGTCATCCATGAGATAACATTCTTCCTGCTTGTAAGAGTGATTCCTTGGCACTTCTTTTACATGTTCTTGTACATCGGGTAATGAGTGACTAGAGCAGAAAGATGGACAGCTATCAGTATTGGCTTGAGGCAATGGCCCACCTGAAGATCTGGACATGCCTACCGACTTCCCCAAAGGGCTGACAGGACTTTCTTCTTCAGATGCTTGTGTTCGAACAGGGGTACGACCTCTATTTTGACTCATTGTAAGGGAAGAAGGTTTTGAGTTTGGCTTTTGAAACCTATCAGCACTATCTCGTTCATAGGACTTGCTTCTGCTATTTATTGAATCACGATTTGTAGATTTTTCAGACCCATAGTTGGATGCAGACCTGGATCTACTTGCACTGTTGTAGGACCTATCCTCATCCTCTATCATATCCCTGCTGGATAAGCCATAATATTTTTGCTGGTCATAGACATTTTTTTTTAGACCATATGTGATCTCTTCTTGAAGCTTTCTTCCTCTGGTTGTAACACTACTGTTAGAACCTACAGAGGTAGTTACTGGGTAGGAGGCTAGATCAGACTCTACGTCCTTAGCTTCCTCGATAGGAGAGAACTTTGAAATCTTTTGCTCCATTCCTTGCTTTCTATGTTTGCTGCGTTTGGAAGATATAACTGCAGGAGCCAAATTTTTGGATGTATGCTTCTGAATGCTGGAGTTTGACCCATGCTTTTCTGGACGAGACGAATGTCTGTAGTCATTATCTCCATAGTAGTAGGAAGAACTACCAGAGTTTCCAGACACCCTGCCAATATTTTCAGAGTTCCTATGGTAGTTGTTCTTTCCTCGATGGTCAGAACTGTGGTGGTCATAAGCATCCTCTTCAGATTCGTCTTCCGCTCTCGAGTAGCAAGTCCTACCTGAACCATCATTTTCAAGCAACCCATTCTTTTCCTTAGTGTGACGCCCATTGGTGTTCTGAGGCTGTAAATGTGGTTGTGAATGCATGTGTGGATCAAACCTTTGACTCTCTGCGGTACTGGCATTTTCTTTGGTTAGCTCACTAATGTCTTCAATCACAACATAATTACGAGGAATATTTTGCTCTAGATTTGTGTACAAAGAATCTGAACCATAGGTATTTGAAGGACTTTCCACAGCACTGATTCTGTCAGAAGGCCTTGTTTCAGTGGGCTTGTACTGGTCATAGCTAGTGGTGACTGCAGTATTGCTGTAGGTAACATCAGGTGCAGCTGAGGAGATCACAACTATGGGATTTCCAATTACTTCATAATTAGTGGGGATTTTCTGCTCAAGATCTGCTAATGTTGTCTGCCGTGGTTTCTGTGAATCTGCTTGTGCAGGAAACAGAGAATTCTGAGGTGGTTGTGAGGAGGATTGACTGGAATAAGTTGGTTGAGACTGATATTGGTTTGGTGTTCGTAAATCAACATGGTTTTGAAGGCCAAGTTCACTTTGGTAGCCTGCCGTTTGGGTGATATTATGCCCCTGGTAGGCACTAGGCGAAGAATAGGTAGGAATCTGTCTATTTTGAAAACCATTTTGTGAAAGACCTGTACTTGCAACAGGGTAGCTGGTTTGCTGCAACCTTGAATGTTCAAATGTAGAGGAGCTGTGCAGGATAGCATGTCCAGTTGGATGCTGGTAACAACTCTGGGTGTAAGATGTAGTTGTTGGGTACTGTTGTGTGGTTGAAAAATCAGAAAACTGGTTAAGTGGGGTAGTGGAAGGTCTTGTAAGAAGGCTACTGGTGTCATACGTGGAAATACGAAGATTGTTCAGTTCACTGTCTGACATATAATCCCTATTTTCTCCTAAGGATCTCATATAGGAAAACTCTCGTCTGCTACCTCCTACTTCCTTTACTAAAGATTCCTTTCTTTGATGAATTCCAAGCTCTAAGTATTTCAGTTTAGCATCAATCTCTTTCTCTTCTTCGTCCAGTTCAGCCTGCTGCTTGCGTAGCTTGGTGGACTCTTGCTCTACGATCCTCAGGTCACGATCAATGCTTTTCAAAAGGCCTACCTTTGGAAGTTGTACAATTTGACCACCTACTCCCCTCTGTAGTAAACTAGACATATACATCTGTGGCGCAGCCTGGCTGGTAATGGGAAGATGAGCTTCATCTGGAGGAGGACTCGGCAAAGTTCGTTTCACTTTACGAGTCAGCGTATTTGATTGTAAAGCTGAAATCTGCAAAAAATCAAATGTACGTTAAATCATAGGATATGTAAATCTGACGCTACTAGAATAAGACAAGAAGCATTTATGTGCTTGATACATAAATATTTAAACACATACACTGTTCCAGGTTACAAACAAGTTGCAAAACTATTGATGACAAAGAAACATAATCTCATTCTTTTAGGTCAAAAGGTGCACACAAGTCAGGAATAAGAGAGCCACGCTCATGCACACTTCTAAGAAGACAACTTCAAATAAAGCTTTTTGCTTGCTGTTCAAACCTAATGATGTGCAGATTAAGAGATTCCGTTTTCAGGGTAAATTAATTTTGAAGCAGGAAAGCTTTTATTTTATTACCACATGATATACAAAATATATATACAATGAAAATATGTATATAATGATATACAATGTATGAATTTAACGTCACTAGTTTCCAAAAAATCTTTAAAGATTTTGCAATATTCAATTCAAACATTACAATTAAAATGCTGCTAGAATATAGAACATATATGTGATTCTATTCTGGTCATGTGACCGTACAATTCACATAAGCTCATAGGAATAACAATACACACAATAAATAAGAATATGTTCAGAAATTTAATGTATCTCCACCAGTCATATCACATTTTACATGAATTGTATTAAACAGAAAGTCTGCCCACTGGTAAACGTTCCAAATTGCCAAGATGCTCACTATATCATTGAATACAACAGTGATTAAAAAGTACCAAAGGCCCCCCCCCTCATTGCTCCGGGACTTCAGACCGCGGCCGGTGAGTGGTGACCCTAGGGAACTGGACTGCCTGGGCGCTTGGTAGACCGGAGACAAGCCACAGGGAGAAGGGCCCACCATACCAAAGGAGGAGCAGAGGCCTGGAGCCTCGATGTGACCTAGAAAAGCAGTGCATGGTGTGAACAGGCCTGGGGATGCATGCCTCAGCCCGAAGTAGAAGGCTTAACAGCAGCATGCCTAGAGGACAACCACCTGCGCGACCCCAGGGGCAGAGGGGGTTGACCAGAAATGGCACCCCACATGCAATGGAGGGGAGGGGTAAGTGTCCCTTCGCCGAGCCCGAGGATGAGTGCCACTGAAACCCAATGGATCTGTAGAAATTGAAGAATGGAAGGGATGTCCCTCATTATCCGAAAGCAGGTTTGGGCCTAAATGAAGGAGTGACCCCCCCCGTGAAGACCAAGGAGGATGCAAGCCGTATGAAGCAGAACAGGGCAAGGAGCCCATGGATGGTCGTGGCAGGAGAAAAGAGGTGCGCACCCAGTGAGTACACAAGGTCAGAGGTGACTCCTGGGTGAGCTGGAGGGGAGGCACAGAAGAGCTGTTAACATAGTGGTCCCCTGCCCGGGGCCACCAATGGAACAAAGGAGACTGAGGTGAGAGGAGTGGAAGAGAAGGAGGATCAGCCACAGGAGGAATAACGAGGGTGGTGTAAGGCATAGGCAGAGAGGGGGAGGACCGCCCTGAAGCCCTACGCCGGCCAGAATAAACCAGGTGAGAGGGGACTAAGGGCCTCAGAGGTTGGAGCCCATTTAGGAGAAGCACGAAGCACCCCATCTACTCAAGAGAACTCTCAGGTTCGCAAGTGCAGAGATGAGGTGCGAGCGCCACTGGGGCAGCATCAGGTGAGGAGGTCCGAAGGTCGGGAAAGGAGGAGAGGAGGTGGCAGAGACTGACGAATGCCAAGGGGCAGGCACAAGTGTGTTTCCCCTGTGTCAACGTGTCCTTGTGGGTCAGCATCAGGGCCCCCACAGAGGTGCTGGACTACCTGGGAGGGACACGGATCCACCTCAGAGGGAGAAAACATGGAGGTGGCTAGTGCGCAGGAGTCCCCTCCTAACAGAAGTGGATTATCCAAATAGGACATACAACAAGGTCTGAGCGCATTCCAGGAAACTTTCATGGCCTCTTTTCAAGAATAATTCACATCTCTCAAAACAGACCTCACCCATGCGATAGCTGAGATTAAGGGGAAGTGTCCCAACTAGGAGAGAGAACAGACACCAATGAGAGGGCTATACAAGAACTGTCAGGAGATGTACAAGCTAACAGCAAGCTCCTGGAACGGTTACTTAGACTCTCTGCCAACCTAGAGATTTAGGCAGAGGACCTGGAGAATATATTGTGCCGCCTAAATATTCGAGTTCGGAAATTACCTGAGGAGATCGCGTATGGAGACCTGAAAGGGAGCACGCAGACCATCTTCAGTGAACTCCTTGGAGATGTGGCACCTGACGATATCCACATAGATAGGGTGCACCGAACAGGTCTGATGCAAGCTGGGCTGAATGTAGGCCCCAGAGATGGGCTCGCATCACTATCCTCGTACACGCAGAAGGAGAAAATCTTAAGGCAGCTCGTAAAGGAGACCTGATTCGCTTAAACGGAAAGGAAATCTTATTGTATCAAGAGCTAGTAGCAAGCTCCCTTCAGAAACACAGAGAAATGGGCCCAGTGGTGTCCAAGCTCAGGAATAGAGGAATTAAATACAGATGAACATTATCGTTTGGTCTCTTGTTCGGTTGTAGGTCAACTGGTCGAAAACGAAAAGATCGAATGACCATTTGCTCAAACCAAATGGTCGAAAAAAAAGGTTGATTTAAAAAAAAAAACAAATTCTTTTATGGCGGGGTTCCCCCCTGATCTCCTGTTTTCTTTATTAAAAATATTTTTTAACCAACCAAAACAAAAATATATATATATATAAATAAATAAATAAATAAAAAATGTGTATTTTTTTTTGACCATTTGACTTCGATCAAATGTTCATTCGATCTTTTATTTTCGACCATTTGACCGGACAGCCTCTAGTTCACCTGGGAGGGAATCCAGTGTTACATTAATGCCCTGCATGAAGGAGCAGCCATGCTGCAGATAGAAGTGGACTGATTGATTGATTGATTGATTATTTATTTATATACCGCCTATACACAATGTGTTTCAAAGTGCTTCAAGGAGGGAGGGAACATAGGAAAATACAGTTACATTCAATTAAAGTCCTTGAGACAATACAGAATGTGAAAAATAACTATCGTAGTAGGCCTGATGACATTTCGAATAGTACAAGTGCATAGAACAAATAAGGCAAAGAGGGAAGGGAAAAGAAGGAGAACAAAACAAGCAGTAACATTACTATGCCTGACGACAATTGATGTAATGCAAGAGGTAAACAGGAGGTGGGGTTGAAGGCGGGCACGGGGGGGATAAAAGTGGGGAGAAGGAGATGAACAAGTCAGCGACAAATTAATAGATCCGGGGTGGGGGGTGGAAGGAGAAGACAAGGAGGGGAGGAGGAGAGATAGACAAGCTGCTATCAAAAGTCACGGGAACACATGATAAGAGTAAGTGCTAAGTGGGGGGAGGAATGAGAGGAGGGAGAAAGATAGTGGGGTGAGGAGTAGGGAGGAGGCAAAAGAAGAGGGGTGAGTGGAGGGGGAAGGGGCAGAAGGCAGTTCAAGGGGGGCAAGGGGCAGGGCAAGGTGGCAGGGGGGCACCAACAGACACTCACAAGGGGCATGGGGGCAAAAACAGACACTCACGGGGTGGCATGGGGGCAAACAGACACTCACCGGGGGTGTGGGGGCAAACAGACACTCATGGGGCGCATGGGGGCAAGCTGACACTCACGAGGGGCATGGGGGCAAACAGACAC
Organism: Ambystoma mexicanum; assembly: GCF_040938575.1. Lineage (NCBI taxonomy): Eukaryota > Metazoa > Chordata > Amphibia > Caudata > Ambystomatidae > Ambystoma > Ambystoma mexicanum. The sequence goes on from NC_090923.1 coordinate 649,944,291, forward strand.
TCATGGGGGGCATGGGGGAGCACAGGCACTCGTGGGGGGCATGGGGGCAAACAGACACTCACGGGGGCAAGGGGGCAGGCAGCCACTCACGGGGTGGCATGGGGCAAACAGACACTCACGAGGGCATGGGGGCAAACAGACACTCACTGGGGGCATCGGGGCAGGCAGACACTCACGGGGGGGCCAGATGGAGCACAGACACTCGTGGGGGGATGGGGCAAACACTCACGGGGGCATGGGGCAAGCAGACACTCGCGGGGGACATGGGGGCAAACAGACACTCACGGGGGGCATGGGGGCAAACAGACACTCACGGGGGGGCAAGGGGGAGCACAGACACTCGTGGGGGGGCATGGGGCAAACAGACAGTCACAGGGGCATGGGGGCAAGCAGGCACTCACGGGGGCATTAGGGCAAACAGACACTCACGGAGGGGCAAGGGGGAGCACAGACACTCGTGGGGGGACAAGGGGGAGCACTGACACTCGTGAGGGGGAATGGGGGAGCACAGACTCATGGGGGTCTGGGGGAGCACAGATACTCGTGGGGGGTCATGGGGGAGCACTGACACTCGGGGGGGCAAGGGGCAAACAGACACTCACGGGGGGCAAGGGGGAGCACAGACACTACTTGTGGGAGGGCATGGGGGCAAACAGACACCCACGGGGGGCGGCGAACCGGTGTACCGTGGTGGACAGGGGTAGACAGGGCCTTAGGAGTGGGCCTTGTGAGGAGGGCCGGCCAAGCCTGCCGGCCTCCTTATTGGCCCAGATGTAGTGGGTCAGGGCCAGTCCTAGGCCACAACAGAAGTAAGAAGGCACATAGGTGCAGAACAAAATAAGGGGCCATCTTGGAATGGCCGAGCCTCATGCAGCAGGCAGAGGCCAGCACAGTACACACACACACACAGCAGACCATGAATCTGCAAAATTAATGTCACCAGAATTGCATGAAGCAGATGGAAAAAGTTATGCCATTAATTAAAGCGCAATTCAATAGTCAGCCGCCGCGGCATCATGCGCCGGTCCATAAGCTCAGGGGGGGCTTACCTGCAGTAGTAAAATGCACGAGAGCGTTGCAGGGCCTCCAGATGGAATGTGGGAGGCATCCGTGTCTCTGCTCCGATCCGCTCCGATCGCCGTAGTGCAGGCCCTAACATGAGGTGGCAGGGCTTAAGCTCCGCTCCAGTCAGCCATCCTCAGATTTTGAACCATAGGAACTACAGTATGATGGGTGCTGAGCATAGGAGCAGCCTCTCAGGGAAGGCAGGTGGGCGCATGTGAATCTATGAAAGATACCAATGCTGGAGAAATACAGCTACAGGTAAGTAGCTAAGACTTCTCCAGCACTGGACCTTTCATAGATTCAGGTGCTTGAATAGAATACCAAGCAGTTAAAAACATGCCACCATCATATACATGTATGCATAAATACAGAAAACATATCTCTGATCAAACCTTTACCATGCAGCAACACAACGGTTGCATACTCAGGGAAAGGTGGGAAAGGGAGGCTGGTCCTACCTTATGCAAAGAGGTGGCGGAGCACTGCCTGTCCAACTGCAGTTACTTTGTTGGTATCTTCAGCCAGGCAGTAGTGTTTAGCGAACGTGTGCCGAATGCTCCATGTGGCAGCTCTGCATATGTCCTTCAAGGCCACCCCTGCGTGGAACGCTGTTGATGCCCTCTATCTCTGGTTGAGTGCGCTGAGGGTGGTTTGGGAAGGGGGTCGCCTTTCGTTTGATGACTGTGGGTGATGCAAGAAGAAACCCAGCGCGCCAGACCTTGTTTAGAAATATGCTGGCCCTTTGTGTGGCCCGAGAAAGCAATGAACAGTCTATTTGAAGAACGAAACTCCTTAGTTCTTTGCAAATAAAACTTCAATACTCTAGCTATGTCCAGAGAATGCAATGCTCTTTCTGCTTCCGAAGAATGATTCTAGAAGAAAGCTGGTAGGACAATGCATTCTGGAAGCGTCATTTCCGATACTACCTTCGGAAGAAACTTAGGGTGTGGTCTTAAAATGACACGGTCCTTTTGGAACAAGGTGAAGGTAGGTTCCGAAGATAAGGCTTGTAACTCACTGATCCTCCTGGCCGAAGTGATGGCTATCAAGAAAGCCGTTTTCCAAGACAAGAATTTTATGTCGCACCTGTGGATGGGCTCGTAAGGAGGCTCCATGAGGGCTGATAGCACAGTGTTCAAGCTCCAGGTTGGAACCGGCGTAGGCTTAGGTGGGTATGTACGCAAAAGGCCTTTCAAGAAGCCCTTGACAGCGGGCAGGGAGAGCAAGGACTGCGTCTCCGGTGCTGTCGTGTATGCCGTAATGTCTGATAGGTGGACCTTGATCGAAGACAGTGAAAGTCCTGCTTTGGCTAGGTGTAATAAGGAAATACTTTCTCAACCGAAGCAGTGAGAGGATCAATAGCATACGTTTCACACCACTTGGAAAAACAAGTCCATTTCCTAGTGTAGGTGATGCGTGTAGAAGGGGCCCTTGATGCTCTGATTATATCCCAGCATTCCACAGGCAGATTGAGATTCATCAGCTTACGCTGCTCAGGAACCATGCCTTGAGAGACAGGCTCGCCGGGTCGTGGTGGAGGACCTTGCGGTTCTGTTGCGTCAAAAGATACTGATGCGCTCTGAGGCGAATCAGGGGCCATCGGGATAAGTGCTGTAGGGTTGAGTACCAGACCTGTCGTGCCCAGTCCGGTGCAATCAGGATCATTGAACACTTCTGCTCTTTCAGTCTACGTAGTATTCTGGAAATGAGGGGAAAGGCATATAGGAATTTCCCCGTCCAATCCACTGAGAAAGCGTCTCCTACTGACTGGAGGCACACATTCTGCATTTCTTGTTGGCTCTGTTGGCAAAAAGATCGAGATGTGGATGGCCCCATAAGGCGAAGATCCGTTGGGCTTCCTCTTTGTCCAGCTCCCACTCGTGGGACCACGTGTAGTCCCTGCTCAGTTTGTCCCCTAGGACATTGTCCACTCCTGGAAGGTGTTCCGCCTTGATTTGAACTCTGTGATGCAAGGCCCATGCCCATAGTAGTTGGGCTTCTTGAGACAAGATCTGACCTTGTGCCTCCTTGCTTGTTAGTGAAGTGCATGGAAGTTGTGTTGTCTGTCTGGACAGTAAGTACCTGCCCAGCTACTACAGGAAGGAAAGCTTTCACTGCCCACCGTATGGCCCCGAGTTCCAATACATTGATGTGGAGTTGGGACTCCTGGGTTGACCAAGAGCTCTTGGTTTGCAGGTCCGCAAGATGAGTGCCCCAGCCCGAAAGAGATGCGTCCATCCTCAAGAGAAGGGTCGACGTTGGTGCCTAAAACGACATCCCTTGTAAAAGGTTCTGCGGGGCTTTCCACCATCGAAGAGCTTTGTGCAGCGTTGTTGGAATCTGGACGATGTCCTCCCAAGAGCCGAGAGCTTGTCCCCATTGGTGGTCCAGTGCCTCCTGGACAGGCCTCATGCAAAGCCTGCAATTTGGTATGAGGAATATACATGAGGACATCATGCCCAGGAGGGATTTGTAAGAGTGCACCAATGTTGTCTTTCTCTCCAGGAACCACGAGGTCAAGCAGAGAATTGCTGCTGCTCTTTCTGGCGACGGTCTCACCCTGGGAATGTTGGTATCGAGTTTGGCTCCAAGGAAAGAAACGGTCTTGCTAGGAACTGGGCAGGACTTTGCTCTGTTTATGGAGAAACCTAACCTTTTTAGAAGATTTGTCGTCTTTGAAACTGCCAAGTGAGCGCTTGAAGCGGAGCTTGCCCTTATCAACCAGTCTTTCACATATGGGAAGACTTCTGTCCCTGTCCTCCTGAGTTTTGCAGCTACTGGTGCCAGGCATTGTGTAGACACTCTCAGTGCTGATCTCAGACCGAACAGGGGCACTCAAAATTGAAAATGAAGATCCGCCTACCGTGAATCTGTGGAATTTTCTGTGTGCTGGGTGGATCAGTACGTGGAAGTACGCGTCCTCCAAGTCTAGAGTGGGTAAAAAAATTGTGCATGTTTAGCCAAGGGAGCACTCCTTGCAAGGTTATCATCTTGAATTTGATGCATTTGATATACTTGTTCAGCACTCTCAGGTCCAAGATTGGTTGCCATTGACCATTCTTATTTATGATGAGGAAGAAACGGGAGTAGAAACCCTTTCCCCTTAGAGAGTATGGTACTGGCTCTATTGCTGATTTGTGCAAAAGGTTTTGGATTTCAGACATGTCTTGTTTTAACATATGCACCCTGCACGGAGTCGGGGGCAGGGAAGGGGGCTGGTCTAGAAATTCCAAGGTGTGTCCTTCTTGGACCAACTGTAACACCCATTTGTCTGATGTTATTGACTGCCAGTGTTGAAAGAACTGGCTCACGCTTCCCCACCGGGGTGTGACATTGAGGGGGAGGAGCTGGACTGTCAGTTTTGTTTGTTCTGCGACTTCCCTTGAGTAGAGCCCCGCCGCCCTCTCTGGGCATACTTGTTGGAAGACTGGTACTTGGTGTCCTGTATGAATTAGCTTGCGACTTCTGACCATAGAAGGAGCGGTTAAACCCTCTGTACTTCGAGGCTGAACCACGAAAAGACCAGCAATCTTTGTTTCTATCTTTCAAAGAGCTGATGGCACGTGCCGTGTCCGTCTTGATTCCCTTGAAGTGGTCATCAATCTTTTTCTCGAAGAGTTCTTGACCATCGAAGGGCATGTCCAATATCTGAGCCTGGACCTCCGGCCTGAAATTGGTAGCCTTCATCCAGACCTGTCTTCTCAGTACTGTACCGTGGGCCATCTGCCTGAAACCCGACTCCGCCACATCAACTGTTGCGTCAATCATGTGATCCGAAGTTGATTCACTGTCAGCGATAATCTGGCTTCCTCCTGGAGTTCTACAGGTAGCTGTTTGGTTAGCTTGGACATGCAGAGCCAAAGTTTGCGGTCAAATCTCGCTGTCATGGGCAGCACATTGCACGCTCTAATGGTAAGCGATGCTGATGCGGACACTTTCCTGCCCATAGCTTCTAACTTGCGACCGTCCTTGTCCGGTGGGGCTGATACAGGTGATGCTGGATTGGCCAACTTTTTTCACTTTTCATTTCGCTTCTTTTTTAGAAGCAGTGCTGCATGCAGAGTAGAAACTGCTTGACAGAAGGGATATTACAGCGACCTCATTTAATCCTCGAATTGCTTGCACAGGATACATTTGGGAGTGTTACGCCCCATATATTGAGTAAGAAGGCTGGTCTTCTCTCTTGTTTTCCAATTGTTTTCCAATTGAAGAGCACACCTTGGATTGCATTTCTCTACAGCCTTAGCGTAGCATTGATATGTTTGATTTTGTTTTTCGCGTTTAGAAGCTGTGTCGCTTGCAGAGTAGGAACTGCGACACAGTGGGGACGTTACGGCGGTCACAGTTTTCTGTCTATCCCTCTTTCATTTCTACGAAGTTGGCCTCGATAAGAGACAGACGGTGCCGACATTTCATCTATACAAAGTCAAGGAGATTTATCCCTTTTTTGAGGTAATTTCGCTGGCATACCTTTTGTGGAGCTCATTTGCCTTATATAAAATACTCTTAAAGTAGGATTGTAATACAGTGGTGACAGAAGTACTGTTCTTTTGTTGTTTGGCGTTTCAGGGATGTTTGATGTTTACAAATTTCCTGGAGTGTGCTTTATAACGAGGACTACCTGTATTTGACCCAGCATCTCTAATACAGAGGAGAAGCTGGTCAAGACAAGACCAGTTTACCATCCGGTGTATGGTTTTCAGGTATTACTTTAGTTGATTGTCGAATGGAATTCCAAATGGAGACATGGGGGGAGCAGGGTGTTAAACTAGGGAAAATATATTGACACGAAATTATAGTGTCCCATCAATGTGCAATGATTTTCTCTTTCCTGATGCATTGAATTCTCTATCCTTTTGTAGAGAAAGGGAGGTATGTGAGGCCTTTTGAGATATGCATTGCCCCTCAGTGGGCAACATTTAAATAAATTAGAGTTAACCCTCTCCATTTAGTCAAATTTTGGGTTGGTTTCAGAGTATGACTTAATTTGTCCTATTGGTATTCACAGAGAGCAACTGAGTGAATTAAGGTTTTTTAACATCCAATTTTAATTGTACCATTGTTTTTTCTTTTTCTTTTTAGAAATGTTGTTAGGTTCATCCCTATCCTGATGAAGACATAGATAACTATTCAAGTCGAAACTATGTATTAAGAAGCCTATTTGACTAAGAAGACTTATTTATCTTGGCATCAACAGTCTGGGCACTAATAGTCAATAACTTTTGTCTGGAATGAACCATTATCATTGAACACTGGAAGTGTTGTTGACATTTCCATTACACAGAATTTGTATCTGTTTGCTTTTGATCCCATTAATTGTTTTTTTAGAAAGCGTAATTTTTATCCTAACAATGGAACAGTTGTTGCACTTTCTTCACATTTCCCTTTAAAAAATGTAAATGTACTATTTTTAGAGCTGTATTGAGTTGTATTAGTATGAATGAATGTATGAATGTCTGTTATATAGGATGTGTTTTACAAAATGAATTAATTAAAGACTTTTTTACAATCTATAACAAAATAAAATGAATTTTTGATGTAATACCCTTTGCCTTGTTCTTCAGTTGCTCTCGTGTTTCCGGCACCACCACCTGTTTCATCTGGATGGTGGAGTAGACTGAGTCGAGGGCCTTGGCGTCTGTCTCATAATCGCCGGAGAGGGGGAGGAGGACCTGGGTGTCATCGGCATAGTTAGTGTATGCTATGCCTAGGGCATCCAGGATGTCAAACAGTGGTCTGGTAAAGACATTGTAGAGCATGGGGGAGATGTAAGAGCCTTGCGAAACGCTGCAGCGAATGGTAGCTGGGGAGTCACAGGCCTGGTCGGAGAACAACCTCATAGATCTGCCTTTAACGAAGGAAGAGATCCAGGCTGTCGCTTTGGGGGAGAGGTGAGCAGTTTCATCAAAATACAGAAAATACTGAAAAACTCAACAATCAACCCCTCCCGTCCCAGCCTCCCCCCCTCCCCTCCCGACCCCTCCAAGAGCAACATCAATTACCAGTGGGCATATCAACCAGTTGTGGCCAATGTAGGGTATATCAGCTTCACATGACCAGATAGTGGACTCCTCTACCCCAGTCCCTCACAAGTCTGTTTCATCTTGCGGAGCAATTATGCCAAGAAGTTCCATGGCCCTGGGACACCAAGCTCGGCGAGCCCCTGTCTTTAAGTAGGCCAGGAGATTCGACCAGTCACAAACAAATCGCAGGTGGTCTCCCTGGATAGAATAGGTAAGCCATTCTAGAGCTACGAGCGACCAGAGGTTGATCATCCCTTCATGTTCCCGTGGCGGCTCTTTGGATTTCCATTTCCGAGCCAACACCAGGGCTGCCAACATCATCAGCATCACACAGAGCTTTCGATCTGCCTTCGTTGCGAGGGTCGCTAAGATCCCATTTAAGCCCAACAAGTCCAACCCTCTATTTTGACCAACCCTCACTCCCAAGATCTGGGTAACCGCTCCCTGGACCTGGACCCAGAAAGTATCAATCTTCGGACATTCCCACCAGATGTGGGCCCAGGTGCCCTCTGACCCACACTCCCTCCAGCACATCCTAGCTGCATTGGAAGATATTTTATTTAACCTGACCGGAGTCAGGTGCCACTGGAACATCAATTTCAGCCACATTTCCCGAATTTGGATCGACCTTGTAAGTTTAGGAATCTGAGATAACAGGTACCCACATGTCGGCTCGGGAATCGCCGTCCCAGTGTCCCCCTCCCACATCTTCATATACCTTCTACCAGGCAGGCCTTCTCCTTGCTTGATGTGTTTATAGATAGAAGCCAGAACTCCTCTATCCCCTGAGTCCGTGTCTAGGTATTTTTCAAAGGGAGTGAGGGGGCGAGACCCCGTATGTCTAATCGACGAGTGAGAGACCCAGTTTCTCAACTGGAGATAGGAATATCTCTGCGTCTCACCTATACCAAAATCAATTTTACACTGCTCAAAGTGCTTAACCTCACCGCCGATGAACGTATCTCGCACCATTCTGCAACCCCCTTGATGCCAGATGTTAAAGGCGGACCCTCGGGCAAATGCCGGTGTGAACTGCGGGTTGCCGTGCAGGGGAGTGTAGGGGGAGGGGAAGGAGGTGAGTCGCGCCCTTTTTACTGCTTGATCCCAAGCCTGTCCCGTTGTCGCTGTGATGACACTACAGTACATTTGAATGGGTCAATCAGGTTTCGGCATCCACAGTATCCCCCCCAGGTTCCTCCCGCCACCGCCCGGTCCATCGGCCTCCAGACCATCCCCCTGTCATCTGTCTGCCAGTCCCTAATAACGCGTAGCTGTGCCGCCAATTAGTAAGCCCGGACGTCTGGCTCATCCACGCCACCCCTAGCTGAAAGAGCACTCATTAATGAAGCCGCAACCCTCGGTCACTTTTCGGACCAGACAAACCTCTTGGTTAATTTCCAGAGAGCTTTAAAGAAAGATGCCGGGACGGACGCGGGGAGAGTCAAAAACAAATACAGCAAACGGGGTAGGACCGCCATCTTTAAAACGTTAACTCGTCCCAACCAGGATATCGCCAGGGGGCCCCAGTCAACCAACTTTGACTTGAGCATCTGAAGGAGAGGGGGATAATTTAGCCTATAAAGATCCTCTACCGTATTAGTCAAATATACATCCAAATACTTTAAGGACCTAGCAACCCATCTGTAGGTGTACCTTTGGCTAAGGTGTTGCATAGTGGAGTCCGAGAGCGAAAGGGGAAGGATTTCAGATTTATGGATATTGACTTTTAGCCCCGCCACCTGACCAAACCTAACTAACTAGCGGAACATCACTGCTGTTTATTGGGAGGCGTAGCTCCTCTGCCTGGGCTGCCTCTCCCTCTACCACGGCCCCTCTTTTGACCTCTGGCAAAACCTTGTGAAACTTGTTGGTTGCCGCCCCACGAGGTTCCTTGGTTCTGGTAATAATTAGACCCTCTTTGGGAGTTTTGGCTGCGAGAGTGACGAAAATTGTTATTCCCCCGCTGGTTTGTGGGTTTATTAGTTAGCTGGCCAAGGGACTTTAAGGTGTCATATTTTTCCTTGGCCGTCTTTAGCGCTTCCTCCACTGCTTTCCCAAACAGGAGGTTGCGTTCCACCGGCATGTCAATGAGGGTGGCCTGGGTCTCGGGTTTGAACCCCGACTGCTTCAACCAAGCGTGTCTTTTGATCACTGTGCTTTCAGCTATCAGTCTTCCTGCATTGTCCGCTGCATCAAAGGTAGCCTTGAGAATGCATCCGGATACTGATCCTCCTTCAGACGCAATCTGGGCCAACTGGCTCTTTAGAGGTTCTGGTGCAGAGGAAATGAGGCCAGCTACCTGTTCCCATTGGTGGCAGTTGTAGCTTGCCAGCAGAGTGGTGGAATTAGCAATGCGTGCTTGGTAAACTGAAGTGGAAGCCAGCTTCCTTCCCAGGCCGTAAATTATTTTGCTCTCCTTGTCCGGGAGCTTCTGATGATGCTAGTGGTGTTCCCGCCCTTTTCCTGGTGGTGGTAACCACTAATGAGTCGGGTTTGAGCTGACCTCCTATGTAAAGTGGGTTGGATGGAGCGGCCCTGAATAATTTTTCTATTCGAGGTTTAACTGCTCGGGTAAGATTAGAGGTGAGCAGAGAAGGATCGATTCTGCGTTGAACAGACTTAAGAATAGGGATGGCCTTTTGTCCCCTAGAATTTGTTCTGCAAAATCCATGTCTTCTTGTGCCCCCTGAGTGTCAATCTGGAAATGGGCTGCAGCCTTGGCCAAAACTTCTTTGAGCAAGGGCTCGTTGTCAACAGGTGAGTCATACACCGGGGGGTCCTTGGGAATAAGGGAGTCACGACTATCGGCCTCTGCCTCGTCTTCTTCCTCCTCTTCCTGATCCTCATCATCTCCATAATAATCGACCCCGGTCTGGTCGTCCAGTGTCTGTACTTCTGGCTCCTCACCATACTGTTGGTAAGGTTCAACATAGAGAGGGTCTGAAATGAGGCCCTGAACTGGAGTCTCAGAGCGCAGTCTCTTAGCAGGAGGTGGAGGGTCCTTGGATCCCGAAGGGGTAGAGGGTGTAGGAGTATAGCTAAGGAAGTAGTTTGGGTCTTTCTCGTAGAAATTTGCCAGAAAAGACATCCTCCTCATTACTCTGTCAATGTCCTCCGAGTTCCATTCCTTGGAACTGGGAATAACCCTTTGCTGTGGTGGTTCCTCCTCTAATCCCATATCTTGGGGGGTGGGAGGGACAATCTTTGGCCTAGTGAGAGGGTCAGGGGCTTTGGACTTTTCTGGGTGTTTCTCCTTCTGAACCTGGTGTTCAGAGGTTTTCTTCTGTTGTTTGTTCCCCTTCCCATTTGTAGAGGAGTGTTTACCTGACCTCTTGGACTTTTCAGAATCTTTCGACGCCTGGCATCGAGATTTGGAGGAAGGATCACGAGATTCGGAAGTTCTAGACAAGGGACGTGGAATCTCAGACGCAGACGTCGAAGAAGAGCCTTCGAACGTGCTGCTTGGGGGTAGAGGTCGGATTCGTCATCTGAAAACCCTACTTCTGTGACTTTAGGTAATGTGGCACTCTTAGCAATCGTAGTCGGTTGCCGTGTGTCATGAGGCGACCGTGACCTGGAACGCCCAGAGGACACTGATTCTGCGGACCGCTCTCTTAGTGCCTTCTTCTGCCGATCACTCGACATGCGTGTTGAATCTCGGGTGGGGTTTATGTGTTTAGATGAAGATGTGTGGGTAGCGCTCTTGCCGCCGGGTGTTGTCCCCATAACTGACCCGCCGGACAGTCCTTCGAGGTCGGGGGCTCGTGCTTGGGTGTCTAACGACACCCTTGTGCCCTCGCTGTTCGATATCCCACTGCGTCCATGGCCTCTAGTTGCCTGGCGTAGTGGGCCCAACGTTTGGTTGAGCGGTCCTTTAATGTCTTGGCTTTGAAGAGCTTGTAAGCTCGACAATTGCCTCGGGGTGGTCTCTTGGAAGACACAGGGTACAGGTGTTATGTTAATCTACCCAGGGGAACTTACGGTTGCACTTGGGGCAGAATTTAAATGGAGTACTCTCCATATGTTAAAACCTATCAGCGGGCGGGTATAAGTAGGAAAGAACAAGTGTGAGTATGTCCACCCCCCACTCTCCCTACTGGCGTGCAGTATCGACGGCTGTTCGTCCTTGTTCTCAGGTACCGGCGTCGGTCTTCGTCGAACTTCGACGTGGGGTTTGAGAATGGGGAAATTTTGATAAAGTTATGATAAATGGCTAAAAGCCAAGGAACTCCGCAACTATGCTTCCGACAAGTATGGTGGAAAAAAACAAACTGAGGCTCCTACGCGCTTGAGGGATCATGGGTACAGAGGACGTCATACTAGGGATAATATTACTGGCACGCCCTAGTTCGACGCCCATTTTCGAGTTTCGAAAAACAAACTGTAATACTCTGCAGCTACCACTAGATGTCGGCCTATGCATCAGCCTCAGCCTCAGAAATATATATATATATTTACATATACAGGGTTTGAAATTGAGATAAGTTGGAAGCTATTTAGCTTCTGCTTTTAGCATAGTAGAGTCTGGTTAGCTTGAAACCAACAGCAGCTCCTAAGGCCAACTGGTGCCTTTCAAACATGTAAATGAAGAAGAATTAGAACACATCTAATACACATTTAAACACAATAGTCCATACAAAATGGACAATAAGTAAAAGGAGCATCCCTGGTAGCTCCTGGTTCCCCTGCGGTAGATCCTGTCTACAGGGTGATGCCCTACACCCAGGAGCTGTTTTTAACTTCTGCTCATCGAATCTCAATTTCAAACCCTGGCTATTTTTTCTTTATGATAGTTCATGGTGACCTTTAGATTTTGATTGAGGCTGTTGAGCCAATGTTCAAATGATTCCAAATCTGCCTTACTTCCTCTACAAATTAGTAGGATGTGATCAATAAAGCTGTTCCAAATAAGGATAATGTGTGAATAACTACGCTTGAAAGATATATTTTTCTTTGAAACATGACATACACATTTGCAATGCTGACAGCAAATATTGCTCCCAACATGGCCCCTTGATTTGTAGATAACAGGCACTGGCAAAGAATAGCACTTTATTTTACAGAGTGCTATCCTACGTTTCTTAAGTATGAGGACTATAAGGAATTGATGTAGGGAATTCTTTGATCTAACAATCTCAGCAATTACCATAGCTTGATCCTGAGGTATATTAGTGTATAGGGCAGTTATGTCCAGTGTGACTTATACATATTCTGTTAGATCATAAGGGTAATTCTCAATAGGTTTTATTACATCAATGGTATCTTTGAGGAAAGTTTTGTCTGGACAGTTAGTGGTTGTAAAAAAAAAATCTATGTATTTTCTAATGAGTTCCAAAATCGCTACAAGAAGGGAGACAATTGATCTACGAGGTCGATTGAAGGGATCTTTGTTGATCGTTGGAAGAAGGTAGAATTTAGGACACCTGAGGTCCCTAGGTGTTAGAAAATAGGTGTCAGATTCACTTAGAAATCTTGTAAATGTGCCTTAGGTTCTAAAGAGGGATCTTCTTCCACTGGAATTTAATGGTATGTGTTAAGTGTAAGGTCATATATCAACTTTTTATATTTTGAAATGTGCATAAGCACGATTTCCCAACCTTTGTCAGCAGGTCTGAGGACTAAAATATGGTTATTTTGAAGGGATGAGAGGGCTTCTCTCTCTCCTGATGAAAGGTTGCTGCGAACAAAACGTTGTTGATTTAACAGTCCAAGTAGATCCTTTATGGCACTTTTCTCAAAAGTCAGGATTTCATGCGCCATTTCCAAGTCATTGGGAGTGAAAATCAATCTAGGTCTGAAGCCTGTGATTGATGTTGTGAAGTAATGTTGGAATTTATGAAAACACTCTGTGTAGGCCTAACACTTAAGGTTTATTCTTATTTACAACTAGATCCTACATTAGAGTACACCACTGGGTCCCATCACCCAGGTAGGCCCAGCTCCAACTAACATGAGCTGGAACCTTCACACACTCTCACGGGACAACATCCTACAACAGGACTCCAACATTCTCACAGCTCATGCATTCACAGATAAGCACTTTACAACACCTCTCCCCTCTCTTACTTCAGACACACACACACAAAAAACAAAGCTACTTTACAATATATCTCCTTTTCTCACGAAAACACAAAGCACATTCACACAACATTTTGCACCTTTTAAAGAGGGTGTGCTACTCTAAAAACAACATGGGATTGACCCTACTTCCATCTTAGAAACACTGATGGCACAGGTGCGACCAAACCATCATCCAATGGAGGCGTGACCTCTCACTTCACCTAGGATACATGGCGGTAGGCACTACCTCCCCATGACAACTGTCAGCGAACCCTCCCTCTTTTAAATAAATGGTCCTTGGCGGGACCTGACCATTACCACCTTGTAGAGGCGTGACCTCTTACTAAATATATTGGGAAACTTATTACTCCCACATATATATCTGAGTGCAGGCGTGACCTCACACCCTTAACCATTGCTGAGGCATGACCTGGTATAACATCTTCTTTGGGCATGACCCCTACTTCACATCCCTACTTTAATCTGACATCCAGATTCTCAATGTGGGAGGCACAACCTCAACTTAAACATTCGAGGGTACACGACTCTTGCACATTTGCTGACATAATCACTCTGATCTCTCTGTCATCCTTGGTACATTTCCGATCACTTAGCGCTATACTTCCATCCTTACCAAGAATGATCTACACGTTCAAATTATTACAATTTGGTTTTGCTAGGAACAAATAAAAACATGCATGGTGAAAAGTCATGTAGTGCTAAAAGTCTTTGTTGTATTGCACAACATAACCCCTGCAATGCCTCAAAAAGAATGACCTCTAGCACTGGCTCAAACATCTTGCCACACCAGGCATACATCACACACACACAATTGTCTATAAAACAATAACTAATTTCTAAAAAGAACATAAATGTCCATTAGTAATCCACAGATACCTGCAAAACCTCAAAATCATTATCACTAACTCACACACATCGGCTCTTCCATTTCGCCACTCCTGGCATACTTCATGCTCTTCACTTAAACACACTTAACACAATGGCCCTCATTACGACCCTTGCGGAAATCGGAAAACGATGGCGGAAATGCAATACCGCCATCGAATAGCGCTCGGTGCGACTATGACCCGTCACCGCAAAGTACGAAGCCATTAGCGACACCGTAGTGAACGCCAACGCTAACTGCACCAAGCACGCGCGCGCGCGCCATGCGAAACCGCAAACACCACCATGGCGCAACGGTACGCCAATTCCGACCCTAGCGGACATGTACCTAATGCCATCAGGCATGGCGTAATGTACCATTCCGCCATGGTGAGAAGTACGGCATCGCGAATCAACCGTAAACGGCCCCACTGAGTGCCTGTACACCGCTCCCTGCCCACAAAGTACAACTCCCCGTAGGTGCAATGAAGCCACAATGCAACCATTGAAATGTACAAGTCACCCATGCATGGCAACGAACAAAAGAAACACAAGAGGGGCCAATGGGAGCTGCAGGGCACAGATGGCACGAACACAGAAGCCATCCCAATGGACATGACCACAGTCCCCCACCAAGAAACGCACGCAAACACAGGCACCTGTGACCAGCCATATTCCGAGAATCACATCATTCCACCAGTCCACCTGGCTGACCGGCATCTGTTACACAAAACCCAATCCCCCGCCCCTGAGCATGACAACATTCAAACTGTCATATTGGCAGCCCCCATCCCTGACCTCACGGGCTTAGTAGGCAAACGCGCCCAGTACAGTACCACGCAACTAAACTCCGAAGCTGGAACCCAATGCAGATCTCCTCACAATACATCGCCCCCCAAATAGGCATATGCCACATCACTTGCAAAGAAAAACGCTACACGGGCCAAATCAGAATAGAAATTTAATGCACATCAAAGTCACCAAGCCCATACAGCCATCAGGCCATGAACTCCTAAACACCAATCACCATTGTGGGCTGCATCCGCAAGAAATGACCAGCCACTACTTGTGTGTCGTCCTGTTCCCTCATGGTACACAGAGCCACATTCACGTACGAAAAGGCAACATGGAAGCGCACAGAACCGCAGGGCCGTCCCAATGGGGAGGCACTAGTCCAGCCGAAAGGCCGAAATGTTGCTCCGAGCCACCAGTACAGCGTAAGGGCATGTGGGCCATTGGCGATCGTCCCATAAGATCGTAATGCTGCTCCACTGATTAACACGAAGCAGCAGGTGTCGGGAGTAAAACCCATCTGCAGGAGTGGCATACAGATGGCAGTGGCAAAAGGGGAGGAGATACCTGTCAACCAAAAGAAAAGAAAAAGAACAGAATGGCCATCAGAACTACATTCCAACAACTCACTTCAATGATCACACGAAATCCACAGCCATATGCATGCTAGCCCACTCCAAAGGATCATCACCACCCCAAAACCACTTGCGACTCCTAACCATCTATATCGAGGTGCAAACACCATCACAAACGAGTGTACCTGTGCATGCGTCTGTCAAAACAGAATCCATCAGATGGGAATGTTAATGTGCATGGACACAAGTGTCTGAGGGCGTGTCGAGACAGGGAGGGCTCAACAAGGCCAGATAGACGATGGTCCCACCATGGCAGCCCTGCATCACATAGCGTAGGGGAGGCGGATAGATCCCAAGAAGCCCTGTACATGGCAAACTCTGTATCAAATCACCTGCCCATGCATCCATTCATCATTCCCTCATCCCGGAATCAAAACGCCTGAATAATTACTCACATAACATTAGAAACATCCATTGAGTCTGTGCGTTATGCAGCCTGCAAAATCCACAGTGCCCCAGCCCGTAATTCCAGTGTTGTGAAGTAACATGTATCTGGGAACGGCCGGCCTCATCGCCCACGTAGCAATTGCGCATCCCAAACTATTCATATCAATCATTGCTTCCTCGCCATGGGCTCTGTCTCAAGGACATTGAACAACAGAACGTTATATTTGCAGTCAGACCTGTGGGCATCTCCTCGCCGCTAGCTGGAAACCGAAAGCGCCGCCCTTGGAATTCCACATTTGCAACATCACGCCGAAAAGGCATCTGTGGCCGTTTGAAATCACTAATTATTCCATCGAGTGCGGCTGTGTGTGAAAATGGCAACTGCCTTCACCCACAAATGGGACGCCCCGCCCGTCATTGCAACTCGGTAAAGTGATGCATGAGGGCCCACCGTTACTCGAGTACTACGTTCCACTGACCCTTCACAAGTCTGTTCGCGACTGCACAGATAGTATGTGCAACAATGGGACCACAGCAGAATGAACATGTCAACCAATGTTACACGGCCATCGGGTACAAATACATGATTGCAATAGCAAGATGCCATTCCCAGATTTGCAGCGTTGTGCGCGGGACGTGCTCGGCCAAAGGGGAGAGCAGCTTGCACAGGTGGAATTAATCACCACAGGTGGAGGCCATACAGCCTGAAAACACATAAATTGCACAGCCAGTCTCCTCCCACAACCACACCGAAATGCTACCGGCAGGACTCGCGATGTTGGCCCTGGGGGACCTGATAGCACTGCAACTACTCCAACTCCAAGAAGAAGACGAACACCAACTGCAAC
The DNA here is from genome assembly GCF_040938575.1 of Ambystoma mexicanum. NCBI lineage: Eukaryota > Metazoa > Chordata > Amphibia > Caudata > Ambystomatidae > Ambystoma > Ambystoma mexicanum. Next base: position 649,960,986 of record NC_090923.1, read on the forward strand.
CGGCCACACGAAGGAGACGCAGGAGGAGGAGGAGGGCAAGGCAGGGCCAGCAAGGGCCGCCAGCAGAGCCACTACCACCACGCAGGCAGCCCGCAATCCCACGCCTCCGAGCACATCCGTTCAACCTCACTGATGAGCAGATCCACACCCTCTACCGTCTGGACCGGGACACCATAGCCGCCATTGTGGACATGACACAGGCTGACCTTGTCAGCATGATAGATAGCCCAACCGCCATCCCACCCCTACTGAAGGTGGTGTCTGTACTCCACTTCCTGGCCACAGGCACCTACCAGCACACAGTCGGACAGTTGCATGGCATTTCTCAGCCACTGTTCTCACGGACACTATTGCAAGTGCTCGATGCCCTCCTGCAGCACGCAGACGACTACATCTCTCTACCACGCTCGGAGCAGGAAATTACCAACACAAAAGTGGGATTCCATGCACTTGCCGGCATACCGGGTTGCATTGGTGCCATCGACTGCACCCATGTGGAATTGGTCGTCCCACATGCAATGGAGGCCCAGTACCGCAACAGAAAACAATTTCATTCCCTGAATGTACAAATGGTGTGTGACTCCAACAGGATCATTACACATTGTTGTGCCCGATTCCCTGGATCTACCCATGATTCTATGGTCTTGAGGAACTCTACAATACCACGCTACATGGAGCGACACGCAGGGAACAGATCCTGGCTACTCGGTGAGTCTCATTACATGCATGATTATGTGGGGAATGTGATTTGGCAATGACCTGGCAGGAAGGGGGGGGGTGTGCGTACGTAGCAATGGCATTCCACATCATACGTTTCTCGTCCACATACAGGTGATGCTGGATATCCACTGAAGAGATGGCTCCTCACACCAGTCCGGAACCCACGGGACCAGCATGAGGAGGACTACAACCATGCCCACTCACGTACCCGTGTAGTCATTGAACAGGCATTCGGCCTACTGAAGACTCGTTTCCGCTGCCTCAGCAGGTCTGGCGGGGCACTCCTGTACCGCCATGAGAAGGTTGCAAAGATGGTGATGGCATGTGTCATGCTCCACAACATGTGCGTACGTAGAAATGTGCCCATGCCCCCTGACGCAGAACTGCAAGCACCTGATGATGGTCATGATGAGGGTGGGGATGTGGCAGCACCTCATGGAGTCTGCGAGGCACCGGAGGCCCGTGACATTCGTCAGCATCTCATTGATGTATGCTTCTAGCACTCACGCCTGGTGGCTGATACATGGACACGGGACTCGTGGCACTGTGCGTGTCTGGGACATGCACAATATGGACTGTACGCCTATGATGGCCTAGTACACAAAAATCAATGTCCACACATCTCATTGGTTGATCGTGCACTTTATATGGCATATGTGATGTCATGTTGAACACCCTATCGACCCGCCACCCAAGTGAGCCCAACACACCCCCTCCACCCTCCTACCTCCCCCCCGAACCCCAGTGTCCAAAGATGCTCATTGTCAGTGGGCTGTCGCTATTGCAAGCCCCCTCTGCGGGTATCAGGGGCACCCCTGCCTGTGGAGCGCAGGTTCCTTCCAGATCTACGTTGGGGGCTGCCCTGGACGGAACTTGCAACGGATGATGTGTCTGCCTGCTCACGTCCATGCATGTCCCTAAGGGTTTGCGAGAGCTCAGTGAGCACACGGCGCACTGCGGCAAGTTCGGCACATACGTCTTTGGACGTCGCATGCAGTTCCCCCCTCAGGCTCTCGGTGCTTCTCTCCATTTGGACTCTCAGGCTCTCGGTGCTACTCTCCATTTGTGCCCTTAGCGTCTCTGTGCCTCTCTCCATTTCTGCCCTAAGTGTCTCAGTTGATGTTTCTATGTCTGCCTTAGTGCCCCCACATTCATCGGCATGGTCCTTGAGGAGCGTGGCCATTTGCTGCTGTTGCACGATTAACTTGTCGAGGGACTGTTGCCTCTGCTGGGCCATGCCCATTTGCGGGGGTGTCACAGAGGGGCTGTTGTCCTCATGTTGCCTTGCCACAGGGCTTGTGGGGGATGGCCAGTCGTTGTCTTGTGGGTGCCCCTGCGTGGTATCCTCATGTTGTACGGGATGGGACAGACAGGGGGATTGGGACAGGTCATGGATGGATCTGACTTCGACATCCCCGTTTTCTGTGTCGGAGCATGCTGCCATCAATGGGGTGTCACCTATGGTGCTGCTGCCACCAGAGGCAGTGCCTTCTGTGGCATCCATTGGGGGGACCTGTGGTGGTGGTGTTGTGGGCATGCTGGCTGCTGGGGTGCCTGTTGATGTTCCCTCCTCTGTGCTGCCACCTGATTTGTGCTGCTGCCGTGTCTTGATGCGTGCAGCTGAGGTGGAGGGTCTCTGGCCGTTGGTCTTGGCCCTCTTTGCAGGTGTGCTGGTAGGGGTGTCCTGTAGCTCGTCGTTTGGATCGGACCCTGTGGTGGAGTAAAGGAGGGCGAGGGTTAATGATGGGTCTGTGGGAATTGGAATGGCATTGTATCACATGCTCTGGGGTGGTACCTGAGGGTGATTTGGGTCGGGTCCTTGGAGGTGCTTTGATTTGTGTGTGGAGTGAGGGTGCAGTTGTTTGGCAGCCTGCAGTTAGGGTGTGCCTGCTGCACGTGTAGTGCGTGTATTAGGGGTTTTTAATTATTTATGTATTTATTGTGGGTTTTAACGTGCGCTATCAGGCCGATGTGTGTGGCCGTTCTCCTGGACATGTGTTTCTGTTGCACTATGTGGACGCATGGTACTTCACATGGATGGACTGTGTGGATTTGGCATTGTTTTATCTGGCCCACCTACCTGAATCTTCGGATGTCTGCACTCCTTTCTCCATCCCTCCGACTCCCTCTATGCTCTCCATTCCGATGGTGGAGGCACAGATTTCTTCCCAGGGGGTCAACTTGATGGGTGATTCAGGACCTCCCCCGGTGGCTGTGGCAATGTTGCGGTTGGCAGAGAGTATGCTGCGGACGCGTATCCGCAGGTCGTCCCATCGCTTGCGGCATTGCTGTGGGCTGCGGGGTGCGGTCCCCACCGCACTTACCCGCTGTGCCACCAGAGCCCATATGGTCTTCTTGTTTGCAAGTGCCGTTCTGGTCATTTGCGTGGAGAAGACGACGGCAGCATTCTCCTGGAGGGTCTCTGTTAGCACGGTGAGTTCCTCGCGGGAGAAGTGGACCTGCCGCTTGCGGTCGCACGCTTTCTTCGCTACTTTTCCCATTTGTCTTGGTTTCGCTAGGGTGGGTGACGGGTTGGGGTGTGTTTCAGGGTAGTGATTTTAGTGGTTGTGTGGTTTTAGTGGTTTTATAGGTGTACGCCGGGATGTTTCCCGTTCCGGCCCCATGTTTTAACTTCCGTTTCCGTATATTTCCGGTCACCGTACTTTCTGGTAGGCTCACACTGCGGTGACCGCTAAGAGGGGTGGCGGTATTGCACCTAGGGCGCCGTACGGCGGCGGTGTGGCCCGTTTTGGGGTCATTTCCGCCATCGCGGACTTTGCACTTCCGCCATGCCGTGGTGCTCGTGCCCGATGGGTCGGAATGGGCCGCACTTTGCTCCTTCGTGCAATGGCGGAAACGCTATTTACGCTGTGGCGCTCCGGTCAGTCGCTTTCCGCAAGGGTCGTAATGAGGGCCAATGACTGTATTTCTAAAAAGTCCATAAAAGTCCATTGATGCCTGCAAATCCTTAAAAAGTTATATCCTTTATTGCAGCTTATGTTAATCATCAATTCAGCCAACAACTTCAACATGCCGCTCTAGCACACATACCTTACATGCATGACAATTCTAACCAGAATAGTGACATCTCATCAACTATGACATACATTCTGAAAACGAATTTTTAAACAAAAGGATACTGCAGACGTAATATCACCCGATAATTTCATTTTCTTCTTCAGAATTATGCTCCATTAATGTGCACGGCACTTCACTGCTTTATATCACCTCTGCAAAAGAATTGCTTCTGTTCCCAAACAATTTCTGTATTCTCCTGACGCTGTCCTGTTAGCCCCTTGTGGTCCTTTCTTCCTGCTTTATCAGTTGATGATGCATCCACCCTTGCACTGGGCTTTACTCCCCTTCATATTCACTATTGCTCTCTAGGGCCTGCGCTGGGGAAACCTCTTTGTTCAGCAACCCCTTTGATACTTCTTTGGAGTGCCTCTTCTTCTTCACTGATGCCCTGGGCAAGCGCTGGAGCCTTCTTTCACTACACTTCCCTCTGCATTTTGCCCCTGCTCATACGTCTCCACTTTGGGGCTTGCTTCGCTCTTGGGGCATCAATTAACCTTTGGGGCTTAACTTTACTTCCCCCGAGTGTTATTCTTACAGTTATCCTGCAACATTCTTCTGAGCATAGCTTTAATTTCTTTCTTCTTGGGTTCTTAACACTCAACTTGTTTCCTTTTAATGACTCTTGCCCGTTTCAAACACACATTCTTATGTTTTCTCAGTTAACATGTTGCGCAGGGGACATCTATTATCACTCCCCCATATATTACTGTGCCTTTCTATAATGGCATTTCTCTCGGGTTCTGCGCAGGACAACAACTAATGGGGTTCTGCATTTGTTAAGCTGGGTTTTTCCTCCCCCTGCATATCGCACTGGATGATTACTACCATAAGACTGATTTTATGAAGGAAACATTGTATCTCCAACTCTGTTTGGGACAAAGTTACCAACTGTGATGGCACAAAATTATGGCCATTAAAGTGATAACTTTTTTGTTCCGACAGTCAATGGAAAAAACAAAAGAAAAACATTGGTTATTCTACTTCTTGTAAGCTCTTCTTCTGGTTCGAAATATGCTCTGAGGGTCTTGGTTCGGAGTCTGACCTTATTTGAACTGTCAGCAAGCTCTCTGTTGGCCTTGCCTCTCTGTCTCTAGTGTTGAATGCAGATTTATTGGAATTATTACTATTGCTACTACTCGCTGACAATGTAACCTAGCGTCTCTTACCTTGACCAGATGGAAAGTCGCTACCCAAAGTTATTTGAGTAGCCACTGTATATTCCGAAAACAGGTAAGGATAAACTTTTCTTTACAAAACATTAATTTTTTTATTTTGATTTCTTAATGGAATGAAAAGTTTTAAATTCTTAAACATTTTTGTTAATGGCATTTTATTTTGGGTTGGCTTCAGTAATAAAGGACTTTCCACCCAAAAAACTAAAACATTTCAGCTGACTCAAGTTCCTCAGAGATCTTAGCCGCAATCCAAAATGCAGTATTGATGGTGTGAAGCATAAGATCTCTGCTACACTTTGTCAAAATCTGGCTAAAAGCCTAATTTGTAGTTATTGCCATCTAGAAATAAACAATTTGAACTTGTAAATCTAACAGGGTAACATTGGATCTGAGTTATACTTTTAAAAAGTGTACATGTAGTTCAGCGAGAAATTTATTTTTCTTAAGTTTAAGAAGAAAATCTCTTCAGCGATATGAAACCAGACTCATAGTGGGTCTCAATCATTTCCAAAATATACGACTTTCACGTCTACATTTATTGCCTCTCTGATTTCACTGGCATATGGGTTTTAGGTGTTGTGTAAACAACGGGCTTCATTGTGTTGCTCATTGTTCTGATTTTTTACAGATGGGCGGTTTATGCTGAGGACTGTCACTTAATGGTCTTGGCATGCCGGGTGCATTCTTGTGCAGTACTCGCTAGTGGCTACAAACATGATATTTTCATTTTAAATATATATTTTTGGGAAATCAGTTATTACCTATAGGAATTACACACAATTGAGTTATTATGTTTATTTTCTAAGGAATAATTCAACACCTGGGCCCTCATCACAGTTTTGCCAGTATTCCACTGGTAAGTCTGACAGGATACTTGCAAAACTGCATTACCATTTCCACTGCCCGATATCCCGGTATTGGCAGGATATTACGGTCGGCAAAGACACCGGTAAATTCTCATTCCATGGAGTCTCATAGGACTCCATGGGATGGGATTGCCGGAATTACCGGCACCGGTGATTCCGGTATTTATTTGCTCATTAGGGGCCTGAATTTCCAGCAGGTCAAACCTGCCAGTAGTTCACTGCCCCCACTGGCAAACCTTTGTTTTCCTGGTCCGGAAAAAATGCTGGTGCCAGAATTACCAGCATGTTTATCAGCATTACGGACCGAGGTACTCCTAATAAACCCCATAGTCTGCAAGAGTTTACATGAACATGTTTGGCATCCTGAAGAAGGCTTGGCTTAAATGAACTGGTCCTTGAAGCCAAAACTTAAGTAGCTATATTGACATTGTCCTTTTCCTCGATCATATATTTAAAGTAGTGATAATTCATAAACCTTGACAGCCTGGATATTTTGAAATGGCAGTGTCGATCAAAAAAAAATGTTTGACATTCAAAATTACATTGCCAATTTATGTCATGGTTTACATCATATGCTCTTGTCTTTGAATATTATTGTATTATTCATATTGTGCACAGATTCATCACTGTTTTACAACACAGCTTGAGAAACAATGGGCCTCATTACAGGTTTGGTGGTATCTCTGCAGCAAAGACGCCCTGATACCACCAAACAGATTTACTGTCACTGCAATCTGGTCCGGTGGAACTACAGCCGGATTACAAGTGGTGGTATGGCAATGCTAGTCCCCATTTATGGAGTCCTTAGGACTTAATGGGGATTTCAGTGAAATTACAGTTGGCAGTAAATCTGCCAAAATTGCTATTTTTGGCAGTAGTGTGGTGGAATTACCTCCAGCAGTTTGCTTGAGGTTTTTCCTCCACCTTACATCCATACCTATAGTTCAGCAGTGTGGTAATGCAGCAGTAATGCAGTGGTAACTATGTTACCACTGCACTACCAGTGATTTTGGCCAAACCGCCAAACTCATAATGAGGCTGAATGTTCTGTAATTTGTTGAATATATATACACTTGTAATATATCTAGGACGATATCTTCGATAAAACCAAATGTATGGGTATTTATATTTTCCCTTTTACTTTGTTTAACCTGTTGTTTTCTGATAAGAGATCATTTTCAGAAAATAATATGCCTATGAACTTTAAAGCTGCTGCCTGTACACATTAATGTCTCTCAAAAAAGTGAAATTTCTTCAAACATTGAAAGGCCTTATTCTATGGTTGTGATTGTACACGTTTATTTTGCATTGTCATTGCTGTCTCTGTGAAAGAGATCATTATTAAAGAGTTCTTATCCAGATATAATGACTAAATAGACACACTAACTTACCTGGTTTTGTAGTAACTGCTGTTGATACATCGAAAATCGATCCTTCCCAGATTCATCTGATGTGGGGCTGATTGGCTTGGGATCTGACAGTGATCTTTGCATGGTTTTTATGGGGCGAGGTAGGGTTTGCTGGCGTTGGGTAGTGTCAGTTGTGAAATGTTTCTGAGGCGTTACATGGGCTTTGTTAAGTCTTTCGCTAGAAGCAAATGTAGATTCCAGCAGTCGATGAGGTGACAGTGGAGAGACAGGGGAGTACAGTACTTGTGGGGACTTTGGTGGTTGACGGGCCACTAACTGAGACAGAGAATCTGTGGGTAAATGTGACTGATAACCAATTTCCAAAGGATCAGGCTTCTTCTTCTCAAACTTGGTAACCCCCTGTTGTCTAGATATATTGGGATCTAAAGGACCTGATGTTACTATTTGTATGTTAGAAGAATAAGGTGTTATACTTGTGGGGACACTGAGCGGAGGGACAGCAATTCCTTGAGACTGAGAATCTGGTTCAGTCTGACAGGCAAGACTTTCTCCTCGTCGGGTTTTCTCTGGAGCCGATATATATTTTACAATCTCCACCCTAGGATCTGGATTGGTTATGTGTATGGATGGAGAGACTCTCTGTAGCTGGTCTGGCTCTGTCTGTACAGAGCAATCACTTGTAGTCTGGATAGCTATACTAGAAGTTCCTTTTGCTGAGTCATGTTTACTTTCTGAGCCAGAGTCTGAATGACGGGAAAATCTAGACCTGCGTCGTCGTGTAGGCTGTTCCCATTCACCATTGTCCTCGTCATCAGTCTGGACGCTGCAATCAGTGCTACGCCTTGTTCGACGCCTGCGAGACATGTAATATCTTTCTTCGCCATCTTCATCATCAGTCTGCACACTGCTGTCAGTTATTTTCTTGACAATATAAGGCTCATGAGAATCACCCATATCATATGCATCTCTGAGACGAGGCATTGAGTTTCTTTTCTTGATGTCTCTGTTGCTATCCCAATTTTCTTCAGTTTGGAGGGACATGTCTGATGCAGAGTTAGTTAGTGGTCGCTGTGGTGCAGAGCAGCGATGCTGTGTTTGTATATCCTGTCCTTGAGCGGCCATAGCCATAAATGGTTGTGCCATAGGTGACCAGTATGGGGCATTCTGGGCAAGAGTTTTTTGCATTTCTATTGCCATTTCAGACACAGTCTGTGGAGGAACTTTTACTGATGGATCACAAGCCGGAGGCAAAGTTGTTTTCTGTCTTTTCTGATCCTCTAACTGTTGTTGCAACTGTTGTTGCAAGTGTTGAATCTGTTCCAGTTGCAAGCGCTGTTGCGCTAACTGTTCCCTTTGTAGGGCAAACTGTGTCTGACGTTCTTCCTGTTGTTGTTGCAGAACCTGGTGCTTTATTGTCTGTAACTCCTGTATTTCTCTTTGTACCAACATCTGTTCCTTTTCACGGTGGCGCTGTAATTCTAAACGTTCCCTTTCCAGCTCCTCATGTAGTCGCATTTGTCTCAGTTTTTCCAGTTCAACTCGCTCTCTCTCAATTTGTAGTATGTGTTCCTGCTGCTTTCTTTGTCGATCCTCCTCCTTCTCCTTTTCCTCTTTTTCTGCACTATTCCTGATTGTGCTAGCAGATGTTTGTGATTCCAGTTGTTGCTTTTGGACTGCCTGTGGCGATGGCTGGCTTACATCTTTAGGTACACTATGCCCTCCATGTGCTCCAGGCAAAGAGTCCTCCCATATTCCACTACTTGTCTGTTCTTGTTTAGGGATGGTTGTTACAGGTGCAGAAGGTACAGCTGTGTTTGAACATTCACTAGTTGAGACTGTACCGGCAGAAAAGGTATTGGGAGGTTTTCCTAAATACATGGGAGCTTCCATCACTGAAGTTGTAGAAACAGATGGAAATCTGCTAGGAGTTGGGTATCGATAAAGACCTTGGGTTGGAAGAGGAATCCTTGGAGCAACCAAAGGTACCCTGGTTAAACTTGCCAACGGTACAGCTGTCAGATTTCCTGTACAGTAAGGTCGGTATACCCCCCGTAGCATTGGTCGCAAAACTGAAGCAGGCTGTGTTGTGATGGGCAGTGTAGAAGCTATAGGAGTGTTTATGGTGGAGTAAATCATGCCATCTGCTGCTCTTACTGTAGCTGTTGAAGGGTACATCTGCATTGCAGCCCCCAGACGAGGACCTGTCACATTGTATTGGGGTAGGTTTCCAAAGCCCTGGCGGATTCCTGAAAAGTTAGGGTTGTATATCATGTTTGATTTCATGCTTTGTTGGGCAGATATAATACCACTTCTTACTGCTCCGGCATTTATGGAATTTGAGCCATATTGCAAAAGATCAGGATTGTTTGTGTGCCTTCCACCATACTGGTCCATAGAGTTAAGGGCTGCACACATCCTGCTTATTTCACGAGCTGTAGTTGCACTATACTGTGCCAGGTTTGACTCCTGGAAATTAGATAACTCCCCTCTCGATGAATACCTGTAGTCAGAGTAAATATTGGACAGTGAGTTATACCGTCTAATTGGAAGTGAATGGCTCAACAAATCTGTGGGTTGCCGGAGATCAGTAAAAGAGCCATACTGCAGTCCCTGGCCAAGGTAATCAGCAAAACTAGTGCTGTACGAATGATTCATTGTTGTCAAGTCTATGGCGGAATCTCCACCAGCACCATTAAATGGTTGTTCATTCTTGGTGGGGAAATAATTAATTCCAATCTCAGACAGGTTAGGGTCCGACATTGATGGTTGCATCCTTCCATTAACAGTATTTGGAAAATACTTATGCTCATCATACACAGTCTGAGCTGCTGCAGTAGATGGTTCCTTATAGGGGTAAGTCTCTGAAATCTCTTGCCCTTTGCTTCCATAGTACTGGACACCTGCCCTCCTAACTTGACTTGGATCCACTGTGTTTATTTCGGGGATCTTGGGTGGTGGAGGAGTAAAAGTACCCGTGCAACTACTGCCAAAAGGAAATTTGTAGACTACATCACAGCATGCCACCTGACTTTCAGGTTTGATACCTGTAAGGTCTAATGCATTGGCAGATGGCTCTTCTTTAATTAACTTAGTAACAGTACCTTTTGCAACATCATCCAGTTGTACCATAATGTCATGGGACCGTTTGCCAGAAATGTTCACAGAGGAAGTTTGTGATTTTATTTCCATTGGGTACCCTCTATAAATCTCAGAGGGTGCCACACTTGGATCTTGCTGCATCTGTCTAGGCATGGTACTGATACTAATAACATTTTGCGCATGACTGGTTTGAACAGCCAACACCTCTTTCTGAACTAAAGCTGTCATTTGGTTTGGCAAGTTGTATCTAGTGAACATGGTGTGCTGAGGGCCAGAAACACCTTCTGCCTTTTCTTCTACAATAGGTGTTTCACCATTGTTCACAGTTCCTCTTATGAACCCAGACTGACCTGCTTGCTCCATCTGCCTTACTTGGGTCAAACACACAGCACTTCCAGCACCTTGCCCAAAGTCTACCCTATTCTGAAAGGGATCACCATACACTACAGGTTGCTTTGGTTGCGACACAAGCATGGATGATGCAACAGTTATGCTGACTGTGGTAGCTGTACTTATAACAGCATGAGGCTGTTCCTGGGCATTTAGGTTTATTATCATGGGCTGCACAGCTGTAGATTGTCTAGTTGGAGACTGTTCTGAGGTGAGTGAATATCTTCTGGACTCTGTAGCTAAGGAAGTAAGATCCATTCCTTGGTCTGTTATGATAATTGGTGCTGACTTTATCGCAGTCCGAAGGTCTACAGCACTGCCTCCTTGTAGCTTGGGACCAGGTTCTACCCTTGATGTTCCAGGCACTGAAGATATTCTGCACAAAGAAATGTTTTCTGGTGGTAATGCTCCCCAGCTATATTCATTTGCACTGATGTCTGCAGGACATGTGCTATGACCTTTGACAGCATTTGAATGAATGACTGACGAGGAGGTAGGTGCTCTATCAATGACTGACCTGGAATAACTTGAAGGTAACTGTTCCTGGTGACCCTGTACTGTGGGCTGGCGGCTCAGTCTCGTTGGAGTGGTAGCTGGCGAAGTGGATGAGCCGACACTTACAGGCTTAGTTTGACTTGATGCATCAGATGCTAGCGTAATTACCATAAATGGACCTTCTTGTGAAGAATGGTGCCTTGAAAGGCGCGGGGCACTGCTGGAACGCTGAGGTGTTTGTGTCCCTTGAGCTATCATGGGAGATGATGCTAAAGTGGAAGAGGCAGCAGGGGTAGTACATGTTCTCACTGCACTTTGTGTCTGAGTGGAAAACTCTGCTGTTGGTTTATCTCCAGATACTGGGCTGGATGGCCTACCTGTTCTTGGAAAGGAACGAGTGGGACTTTGAGTTGGGGAAGTAGGAGAAAGTGGTGGACTTGGGCTTTTAAAGAAAGAAATTACTTTGGATGTTAAAGATGCATTTGTTTTGCTGTCACTTATGTTCTGAGACTTTTCTTGTATTGATGTACTGATGGCTGATGTACTCTTTGTTCTATGTAAATCTTCATTTGAGCTATAATAATCTGGTGATGCTTTTGATGGAACATAACCTCTGCTAGTAGCTGCAGGGATCACATCTGAACCACTAACTGAAGGAGGGCTACTGTGCAATACAGGTGCACATGTTACATTAGTTATGAAAGTTTGATTCATTGAAGTACCGGTTGTTGCAGTGCTTGAGCCTTTGCTGTACTGACAAGAGGCCGTGACCTTTGACCCTAAACCGGGTGCTGAAGGTGAGCTCTGTAGCTTAGGCTGTTGATGGCCCACATTTGAATAATGCTGTGTGACTCGAACATCAGGGATATTTCTTCCAGAACTTATTTCAGAGGTGGAAAAAGACACAGGCGCAGACAACTGTGTAGGGCTTGTTCCAGGAGTAAGAGGCCCACTATTTTGTTTCAGCATGTCCGTATATGCACTATCTGCATTGAGAAACTGTTTTTCCTGAAATGTTTTTTCGCTGTTGGGTTTATCCTCCATTTGCATAGACAAGTCAAGCGATGAGGACTGGTGCATCCTAGAAATATTCTGTGAGGTTTGTAGGATTTCTTCATATACAGTTCCTGATTTGGTTAGTTCATTTTGGAAGTCATTTTGTTTTGATGCCATTTGGCCACTTTCATAGCTGTACTCATCTATGTACTGATATTCAAATTGATTCTGGTTTTCTTCCAAACGATATCCTATCTGTTGATAAGTGTTACTGTAGGGTATTTGTTGCTGAGATTGCTGAACATGATGCTTCTGAAACATTTCTGCTTTCCGCATCATTTCTTCATACACCTCTTCTGCACTTTTTAATGGCTTGTTGGCGTAACTTAAGCTACCAGCGTTTTTTTCTGTTGGAGAATACAGAGACATAAAGGTCGGCAAGTTATATTCACTGCCCGATTTATACAGCTTAGAAGCTATAATATCAAATCCTTCTGCCTCAGAATCTATGGAGGGAGAGTATTCAGAGCAAGAGGACCTGTGTAGTTCTTCCATCTCTGCTGCTTGTCTGAGCTCTTCTGTAGGTGACGCATCCTCAATTGGCGAAAGGTTACTGGGTGGAGTTTTAGACCTTTCTCGTCTTCTCTGAGCCCTAAGCTCTTCCTTGTCCCGTTTTGTTTTACGTGCAGTACTTCGAATGCGTTGCTGTTCAACCTCTCTCATCTTCTCCTGTTCCCTTAAAAGTTCTTCCTCTTCACGGAGCTCTTCTTCCTCAGAGGAGTCCTCAATCGTTGGCAATAAAGGGCCATGGGACCGGTGGCGTGCTTTTCGCTGTTGCTTAACATCTTCTAACCTCTGTCTTCGACTAGGGCTGCTATCACTGTCTTCTTCAAGTGATGAAATAGAAGTTGGAGAAGTACCAGATGTATAACTAGGTGTTGTTGCAGGTAATGTTGAAGAATATTCACCCCTCGATCTTTCCTCTGGAGAACCTGTCAAGCTCTCCATCTCTAATTCTGGCTCTCGTTCTAGACCTAGGTCTGTCTGATGGCTCAGTTCCATATCTCTGTTGTAACTATTAGTGCTATTCAACTCAATAGTTTTAAAACGCCGGAGTCCCCCCTGTGAAGCAGTCATATCCTCATCTTCCATGCCTTCCATTCCTTCTCCATCTTCCACATACATATTGCTAGAGGTATGAGGAATCCGCCTGTTGGATGAAGATATGTCTTTGTTTTTTTCAGAGTCCGATATGTGGTTGCTTTTAGTGCGTGCATATTTAACATGGTCATACTCTTCTTCATCATCATCAAAGTTATCTTCTTCTGCACTCATTTCTAAAATCTGTTGCCTCATAAATTCCTCAGCAGTAAACTCGCCTTTGCTTGGCTTGGTTGGTAGTGGAGAAAAACCTCCTTCACTGCTATCTTCCACAAAGTCATGGCGCATCTTGCTGCCTACATCATCAGATGACTCAATAGTTTCCCTTTGGTCTTTTTGTTTTTCCCATTCAATAGAATCTTCATCCTCTTCCATGATGTCTTCCAGAGATTCATCTGAATCAAAGGCTTCAGGTGAGATAGAAAGTGACAGAGGGCGTTGTTTTTGCCTCTGTTCTTCCCTTAACTCATGGAACATTTTTCCTGATTGTTCTCTGGAAATTCCCTTAGATTCCAATAGTGGACGTACAGAACTTTCTAGTTTTGTAAGTTCTGAAGGACTAAGTGGGCTACGTTCCAAAAGCCCTGCTCCACTTAATTGATCTTCATCTTGTTGGACCAGGCCAGTAATCTCACTTTGTGAGCTCGAAATGCCATCCGAAGAGTAGCCAGTATCGCTCTGGCTTTGAGGACTGCGTGACAGGTCATGTGGATAAGACTTGCTGAAGTCCTGCAAAAACCAAAACAACATTTACACAGTTAAAACCTCATTATTTGAAAACAGTTTTGCTATTCATTTTTATAAGAATAATACATTTCAAACTCTCTTTAATGAGAATAGGTTACCACAGGTGTTATTTGACACTATTATATGATACCAATACGTGGCACTCTGCAATGTCATCTTTGATATTATGAAATAGCTGGGTTACTGTGAATATAATAACTTAATGCAAAGTTCTTTGGGTGATAATACATTCTTCATGTTGCTAGGACAAACTCTGTACCAATACAGACAAGCCTGTGCCATTGCCTACACTTACTTCCTCTATCCTTTAACATTGATGACATTATTGTGCAATGCTAAATGTATGTCATATATTAACTACTGGAAAATAAACCTGATTTGAAATATTTTTCCATACAAAATATAATCCTACCTTGAAAAAAGTCAACATTGTTTGTACTGGGTGGACATTTTTTAGGATGTCTATTTTACTTTCAATACTGTACATTGTTATGGATCTCATAGCATTTTATGCATATTATCCAGAAAAATCTTCATAATAAAAATGTAAATCTGAATGAAATATAACTGAGGCACAGGCAGAAAAAAACTTGTTGTGAAGTATTACAGGGTGTAGTGATTGTTTGACAAAGCTGTCTTGATAGTTGCCGAACGCTGCTACTGGTCACAACTGTAGTTTATCCAGAAGAAAACCATACCAACACGTGCGTGGCTAGGCCTTATGTAGGTCTGGGTCGTGGGAATCCTTTATTTGTACTTATTAATGACTATACTTCTTTTATTTAGTCTAGTTGCCAGAGACATCGAAAAGTATTTGGCAAATTGCTCTCTTATTTACTAGTGATGCTGTAGGGAAATCTATACAAAAGCAAAGGGTGCATATGATAACTTCACATTTAAAAATAAATA
Organism: Ambystoma mexicanum; assembly: GCF_040938575.1. Lineage (NCBI taxonomy): Eukaryota > Metazoa > Chordata > Amphibia > Caudata > Ambystomatidae > Ambystoma > Ambystoma mexicanum. The sequence goes on from NC_090923.1 coordinate 649,975,992, forward strand.
TATGAACGGCTTTCTGTGCAAAGCATTATAAAGAAATATGTGCAAGGAAATGTTGTGATATCAGCAGCCCAGCTATAAAAAAAAGTGTAATCGTTCAAAGCAAATGACAAGGCCTAAAATGCTTCTTTTCAGTTACCTGGAAGTATCCAGTAATCTGTAATAAATGATAAAACAGGTAATCTGGGGTGAAAACCCAACGCATCTTAAAGAAATATGAAAATCGAATTGAGGCCTTCATTATTCCTACTTTGTTGTTTACAGCACTGACAGTCAGCTTTACAAAATAAAACTTACAGAGAATTAAAGTGTAGATTTCATCCATACGAGAGTGATTACACATTTGTATAGTGCCCCTCATTAAAGAACAACATAAACATGGGAATGTGAAAGAGACAGTTACTTCAAATACTACATTTATGAATGAAGCCAGCAACTTTGGGCTAGAAAGCAAAATTGCATTTGTCTGACCCCAGCAACAACGCTGGGGAGATGTGTTCCCAAGAACATGAAACCCCCCGGCTTTGATACTGGGCTATACATTTTATGACACTGCCTGTATTCACTAAAGGACCAAATGTTCTCTTTGTTCCCAAAAACAGGTCTTGCGAGTAAAACAAATGCACATTAAGAAACTGAATTTGTCACTGGGCATACCTAAGCATTCACTAAAAATACAGGAATATATTCTGAGAAGTGAGCTCGCAGTACACTTCCCCTTGTAAGAAGAAATGATTACCAAACAGATCTTCCATTGTAGAATTCTAGTCACGCTTTATGACAGCAAGTTGCTGTAATCACTCAAGGCGCACAAGACTGTGTCAACAATAGGCTCTGAACAACTGAATTTCAACTTTTGCCATGACATCTAAACCCCTTAGGGATCATAAAAGTCCCAGCTCCGAGCCTCAAAGGCCTGACACCATACGGCCTGATGCCAGGCCAGAAAAAGGAAATACTTTTTAATATTTATTTAAATAAGAAAAAAAATGCATCTTTAAATGTTTAAATATGGGATCAGATTTTCCCGAATATCTTTTGATAGGAATGTCGTAGCAACTTAATTTTTTTTAAAATTATTCAGTGTAAAACTATCAGCTGAATGTATGTTGGGTTCCACAGGATCCTGCCAGCTGGAGTCCATGCATCCAACAGCAGTTGCACAAAATCAAATATTGGAGAGGTGACGAATACCCACATGCTGACAGATCAAGACTGTCAAAAGGGAGATGAACCAGATAGTCCCTGATACTCTGTTCAACTCGCTTTACCAAAAAAAGGATTGGCAACAGAGATGCGAAACCAATTAGAGCCTGGTATTCCCAGGGAAGTAAACCTGTACATCTACTAACCATTTCCAACCAAAGGAGAGGAATTGTTGCATCAGCAAAGATCAGAGACCAACCAAGAAGGATGGCTAGATCAAGCACAACACGTTCACCTGGGCAACTAGACAATGCCATGAAGCATGGATCCAATACGCTGATTGGTCCGACCTGGCCCCACATACTGCAGAGTTCAATATATTTAGCACCACGTGATGGTAATAATGGTGTCACTGCACTTAGATACTTGTAGAATATGAAATGAAGCATTATTTATACTAATATCATTGTTGTTATTATTATTAAGGCCATGGTGCAAATCTGGAAGTTGGGGTCAGGGAGAGATGGCCCAAAACACCTTGACAATGACTTTTTTACATTTTTAAAAAAACTTTATTTAAGCAAACAGGTAGACAGATTGGACACGGGCGCACACCACCTTCATCATAGATGATAGTAATTAATGCATTGGTTTACATTGCACATCAACATTCTGCACAGAGGTTATTTCTTTACGCTTTCCCAGATTGAACATGGAATGGGTCTCATATTCTTTGGTCTACTCGCCGCAATTACCGTCATAATATAACACTCCTCCTTTTCATTTACATAAGTTAGATTTCTGAGCCATTCTTCACATGATGGTGCCACTTCGATTTCCATTTCAGGAAAATATTTTTTTTCGCAACCATGCAGCATATATTAAACAATCTATGCATTTTAATGGAAACTTTCCCAATATCACCCAATACATATTTAAGAGGAAGGAGCGTAGGAGGTATCCCACTCCGGCAACCTCCTGCCAAAATTCTGATACGTTAGGAAAATTCCAGAACATGTGAATCGAGTCAGCTACCTCCCATCCACATTTCATGCATTTATCTACTGCACTTGGAAAACATTGTGACACCCTAGCAGTTGTATAACGTAATCGGTTTAAAACCTTAAATTGAATAACACATATTTGTGCATTGAGGGCGACATCCTTTGTTAGAAGGCAGTATCTACGCCATTTAGTCTCATCAATAATCATATTCAGATCTATTTCCCACTTAAACTTTGCAGTGTTTCATAGCGTCTGAGCAGCCTGCACAGTCTTGTATAGCCTCGATACTTGCCCCTTCGGTGTGTCACTCAGCGCTATCACATCAATACACTCACATGATTTTGGTTTCTGGGGGAACGACGGCCATCTCTGGCGCACTGCAGCCCTTATTCTGAAGTATTGTAATAATTTAACAGGGTTCGTCCCCAATTTCTCTGAAAATGTCTCTTGCGTCACAAATCTCCCCCTGGAAATAGATCACCCAGCACCATTGATTTGCTCGGGTCCCAGGATGCCTGTATATCAGAGTCATACATGTGAGGGAGACCCGGACAGTTCCAAAGCCTGATCTTGTTATTATAGGGAGTTATGACTGTTCTGAGGTCTGTTGGAGCTGCACAATATCGTTACAATGCCTGATGTACTGGACCGGGGTCAGGTACATCCCAGTGTCCTGTCTATTGCGCTTGGGCGACCAGATAATATAATTCATTAGTACCCGGCGAGGGCCCAATCAGAATGAAAGAGCCATTCTGATTGGCCCTCGCCGAGTCAATACCAGGCCGGGAATCCCTCTGTTGGGATTCCATGGCCTTTGTCCCCGGCAGGGGGGGGGGGTGGCAACCCCTCAGCCAATGAGGATGCTCGAAGCTGGGCAATCCCTGCTCCGAGCCTCCCCACGGCTGAGAGGCTGCCTTCGCCCCCCGCCGGGGACCTCGGTAAGGCTTTGTTTTTTTTTCCCTCCTCCCACCTCTCTTCCCTCCCCACCCCACTTACCTTCTATCCCTTGTCCCCCGTAGGGAACGATGGCAGCCTCCTGCCGTGTGGAGACTCGGAGCGGGGCCATCCCCGCTCCGAGCCTCCACACGGCCAGAGGCTTCTATCGTCCCCCGCCGGGGACCCAGATATGTTTTTTTTTTGTTTTCCTGCCCGTTCCTTCTGCCCTCCCAACCGCACTTACCTTTTTTTTTCGGGAGCTGACGCTCTGGAAATACTTCTGTTTCCAGGACGTCCGCCCCCGATGGCCGCCATGGAAAGGGAAAACAGACTCTGTTTTCCCTTTCCATAGCGGCAGCCATTTTCTTTGTCATCTTTTTTTTCTTCTCCTGAAACGCCGACGTTTTAGTGCCCCGGTCATGCAGTTTTTGCGGGCCGGGGTACTAATAGCAATATGCCCATCTGGTAATGCCCCGGGCCTTCGTTAACTATAACTATGGGCCCCAGGGCATTACATGAGTCGGTAATGCCCCCGCCACTCAGGGCATATTGCTTAAATAATATAATTCAATATAAATCCGGAGCCGCTAGGCCCCCTTGCTCATAGGGGTCAGCCAGCCCCTTCTAGCTCATACAGGGGGTACCCCCCCCAGACAAATTGCACTACCATAGATCGAAGCTTTACAAAGAACCCTCTCACTGGCCAAATCGGTATAGAGGTAAAATAATATAGAAGTTTGGTCACCACCACCATTTTTAGTATGGATAATCTACCATATAGGGAAATCGGGAATCTAGCCCGCAACTCTAATTTAACTGCAAGAGCTTTAAGGTCTTGTGATTATCTTTATATAATGTCCGCTGTGTACGGGACACCGCCACTCCCAAATATTTAAAACTAATTGGGGCACATCTAAGTCCTTTCAGGTCGACTGGTATAGTAGTACCGTCAATGAGCGGAAACAATTTGGATTTAGCGGTGTTAACCTTATACCCTGAATAACAAGTAAACCTAGCCACTTCCTCCATAATAGGCCCTAGGTTCTCATCCGGGTTCCGTATATACAACAATGTGTCATCTGCATGTAGGGAGATAATCTGGGGTTGGGGGGTGCACTCTCTATGTGTATCCCCCTATGTGTGTGGAGTTCCCTCATCAGTTAGGCCAGTGGTTCTATCGTGAGCACAAACAGTAACAGGTAAACGGGGCAGCCCTGTCGTGTTCCACGCGCCAATGCGAATGCTTGGGATAAAACCATGTTAGTTCAGACCCTGGCTGTCAGGTTCGTATATAGTAGTCTCACATACCTGACAAAATTATCCCCTATATCGAAATGCTTAAGTACCCCAAATAGATAATTCCAGGATACAGACTCAAAAGCTTTTTCAGCATTGAGAGATCCTGCTACCGCCTGGGCCTCTGGATTAATCTGTGACATTATACCAAAAAGGCACTGTAAGTTAAAGGCTGTTGATCTTGTGGGAATAAAGCCCGACTGGTCCGGATGTACAAGATATGTAATGTACGGGAGACACCTGTTTGCTAATACTTTGGCATACATCTTGGCGTCAGTATTGATTAATGGCAATGGACAGTAGGAAGCGACTTTGCCCCAGTGGTCTACCTGGTCTTGGCAATACTGAAATAACTGCCTCAGTGAGTGTGTTGCCCGGCCACCAATGACTCTTCCAAAACCCTAAGCAGTCGTTGCGTCAGGGTCTCGCTGTATGTCTTATACAATTCAATACCCAGTCCATCTGGCCCGGGAGCTGTACCGGAAGATAGCGAGGTAATGGCACTAGCTATTTCTTCAACCATAGCAGGACCATCCAATGTCTCACGGGTCTCCGTGGGAAGACCCGGGAGAGCAATCCCTTTTAAATATAATTCTACTCGTTCCTCAGTACAGATGCCTGCATTCACGTAGAGTCTTATAGAATTGCAGAAACTCATCATTAATCCCCTTAGTGCATGTCAGGAACCCGTCCCCCAAACCCCCCCCCGCTGTCCCTTCAGTTCCTGTGATAGGCATCATCCCCCTCTCTCCCCTAACCACACCCGCTAAGAAACACCCAGGTAGATCTTCCTCTCTGTATCGACGTGCCTGGGCAGGTTTTGTCATATAGCGTATCTCTCGATCCGCTAATTTGCAGAACTTTAACAGGTTACTCTTAATTACCCTAAGAGTGCCTTATTTGCAGCTATGCCATATTCGTTCTCTAACCTGTGAATTCCGCTTCTGCTAGCTCCCGCCTGGTAGCCTTCAGTACCCCAATAATGACCGAAATCATTGTGCCCCGCAACCAGACCTTATAGGTTTCCCATATCGTGGTGTATCTCGGAAGTGAGCCCTCATTCATCTCAAAGAACGCATTAATCTTCTCCCGTAGGTCCTCTAACAATGCACCGTCTACTAGCATGGTCAGTGGCATCGTCCACAGGGGCCAGGGACGCGCGAACCACCGAGTTTTAGTGACATCACCACCGGCAAGTGATCCGACAAAGTACAGGGTAAAATTCGACGTGGTGCCCACATTGCCGAGAGCAGCCAGAAATCGATCTGTGGCATAGAATCATGGACCGTAGAATGATATGTATATTCGGCTGCCCTCGGATGTTCGTCCCTCCACACATCAACCAGCCCCAGCTGTCCCATCACCTGCCTTATCATTTTAGCCGCAGCAGACAATCCACACTGTGTGGTGTTCGACCGGGGCAGCCAGAAATCAATCTGTGGCATAGAATCATGGACCGTAGAATGATATGTATATTCGGCTGTCCTCGGATGTTCATCTCTCCACACATCAACCAGCCCCAGTTGTCCCATCACCTGCCTGATCGTTTTAGCCGCAGCAGAGAATCCACGTTGTGTGGTGCTCAACCGGTTCCTAAGGAGATCTCTAAGATTGTATTAAAGTCACCACCCCAGATGATGGCGGCATCTACCATCTTCACCAGAATCTCAGACACCTGGCTATAAAATCCTGGGTCGTCAATATTCGGACCGCAGGTGTTAACTAGTATGACTCTCTCACCTGATATTTCCCCTCTCACTATAATATATCGGTTTTCAGTTTTCAGTGTCCGCCTGTATCTCCTCTGCTTGAAAACGCAGCTATCGATGCACTCCTCTAGCTTGAGATGAGTAGGCTGCGTAATATTTCTGTCGCCCCCATTTGGGTGCAAACCTGTCATGTAATGGTCCTAGTGAGTGTGTTTCTTGCAAGATTACTATTTTGGGGGAATGGCAGCCTAATTATCCTATAACATTCCTAGCTTTAATAGGATTGATTAGGCCCAAAACATTCCACAATATCAGTCCTATCACTTCACCTGGCATTTAGTTGTAACCAAAAACAATGATCACGCATATCTCTCTATTAACCAATTGGCATGCAGTACAACCCACGTCCAACTACCCACCCATCACCATCCGCTTTTGAAAACCTATTTATTCCCTTCCCCACCACCCCAACCTGCCCATCTAAGGCCCCCACTCTAATACCCAACCTGTCTTAGAAACTTCCCTTTTCAACCCTGCACCCTCACCATCCGCCACAACTTGATGATGTCGCACTTGTATAACCATGGACATTTCCTGGGGTGAACTGTAAGCAGTCACAACTTCTGTAGGCTGGCCAGTGGTCACTCACCCTGGCTATATTTTAACAAATTCTCGTGCCTGCGTATTTCACAGTATTTACCAGATCCAAAGTAAAACTTCTCCTGATCAATCGTCCATGCCATTCTGTCTGGCATCTTCCCTTGGGTTCTGATTTGGCTCTCTCACGTGCTCCGGTACTGGGAGCGGGATCGACGCATCAACATTAGCTGTAGCATCCACAGGATTTTCAAAAAAGTGGGCTCTTCCCCCATGCTCGCTGCATAATTTTGTGGGTAACATAAGGGCATACGGGACATGTCAAGCCCGCAAAGTCGGTGTAAATGTGAATGTTGTTGGCTTCGTAGAGGAGCGTCTCCTGTTTTCTAGACAATTTCAGAATGAGGTCTCTGTCTCTATAACTAAGCATTTTTGCAATAATGGGGCATGGAGAGGCCCGGGGTCTAGGACCCGGGGCCAGAGTACGGTGTGCACGCTCAACTAAAAAGTGTGTGGAAAACTGATCTGTGCCAAATCAATCGTTTCATAGGTCCCTTGCATGCTGCCTCGGGCACTCCGACAATACGCACATTGTCCCGCCTCAAATGTGATTCAAGATCGTCGCATTTCCCTCGGGTCTTAGTGAGTTCTGCCTTCCGCCTTCAATGTTGCAATGCCACAGTCATGTTGACTCACCTTGTCTTCCACTTCACCTATCCTGGTTTCAGCCTTGTTAATACGGCCGCTTTCCTTTTCGAGTTTGATTCTAGAGACCCAATGGTTGCCACAATATCATCCAATTTGACATTGACGGCCATGAAGCCATCTGTGCTAAGCGTCCCCCTTGCTCCGGGGTTGCTGGCCCGGTGATTGACACATGGTTGCTGGTGAATGAGTCCTTTGGGCCATGTTTCTTTCAGGTTCCCTTAGTCATGTTGCTCCCCCAGCTGTCACTTATTGTTATAACCAAGTTTGTGATAATGAACACAACAGCTACAGAAGGAATGTCTAATGTTCACTTAAAGGATACAGACTGGTAGTTGCAAAGGATACACTCGATGTCTTCTCCATTCTACTGTTGTCAGAGGTAGAACGTAGTGTCTCAAGAGAATCCTTCTAACTAATGTCACTCTCTGACTAGTAAAAACCCACAGTCAAAGAGAGCTATTAGTGAGAAGGGCAGGAGTGGACCAAGATTCCACAGGCTGTCGATAGAGAGTGGACTAAGTAGAAGGCTAATTGTTACAAAAGGACAGTAAAAACCTATGTTAAATACACTAACCCGGATGTACAGCCACAGGTAAGTCCCAACAATGTCCGATGAATCCAAGGAGAAAACAACGACAAGGAAAGGGTAGTGAGGACTCTAACCCGGGCGGAACGAGGGCCGCACTAGAGTCGGGTTGGTGCACACAGGTAAGCATCCAAAGTTCTGTGCACTTTGTAGTAGGAGGAAAGAAAATCTTGATCCAGGAAGATAAACCCTTTACAATAGTTGAAGGTCCAGTTGAGTCTTGATCAGGAGTGAGTACAGAGACTGTCAGACTAAACTCCCCTGCAAGTAGGATGGGATTTAGCAGAGGAAGTATATTCAGAATGGAATTAAATGTCTACGGAAAATGACAAAGAGTAATGAGGTTAATAGTATTGCCGTATTGGATGTATATGGAGTGGAACTCTGCTGGGTGTTGATTGCAGTCCGTGGAATTACTATGTCACGTAGGAACGTGGCAGGGCTCCGTCTTGCAACGAAGCAACAGATTGAAGAGCGTCGTATAGGAACGCGACGGGGCTCCGTATTGAAACTAGATACATTTAGTAGAAGGCTGCGTAAGAACGCGGAAGAAACGAGTAGCTCTGAGACGAGCTGGGAGGTTGCCTGAAACTTCGTAGGAACGCGGGGAAAGGCAACTGCTTCTTGTGAAGAAAAGAAGAGCGTCTACGAATAACAGCAGAAGCAAGCTCTGGAACGCAGATACCAAAAACGAACAGAAGCGCAGCTGTAAGGCATCAGCCTCGTTAAATAATGTCAGCTGACGTGCACCTGACCAACGCGATGACGCGTACGTTGGTCATGTGACGCGAGCTCTCTCAGTAGCGTCTCCCGGCCAATTTCCATTGAGTATAGAACGGCCTGGCCGTTCTGAAGGCTGAGGATGCCGGGAAATAGGAGCGTTTGGGGTAAGTAACAGACTCTGGGGTGGCAGGCATGACACTTATTTACCACAGTTTGGTCGGAGGAGGTTTTGCCAGTTGTCTCTTCTTCCAAGAGGCGGTTTGTTCACACTACATGTCCAAACAGACCTAATAATGTTCTAGCACAGGATTCGGTCCCCGCAACAAAGTGCCCCAAAGCAAACAGCGTTTCCCCGAAAGGGTAGTGTGATGAGCCACCACACCTTAATCAGTGCCCAAAACCGGACACAGTCCTCCAGGGCTTGACCACAGGACCGCCCCTTCACCTATTGCTGCTCAGCCTCATCAAATGCGGGGTCATCAAGTCTCACTAACGCCAGTGTCTGCCAGTATATGTCTGCCAGTATATGCGAAAGAACAGGGAATGGGTTGCTGCAGCGCCAGCACTAGTTGGCCAACCCCACAGCCAATTGGTCACCAGCACCCCTGTGTTCCATATAGCAGTGCACCCAGTATATTCCTTTATAATCAATATGTACCAGTGGTTATCGTCATTGGGTCTTTTTTCTTACCGGTGTCCCTTGTATGTTGCTTGGTCCGGGATTCAGATTTTATTTATTTATTTGCATTTTTAAAACGCTCCCACAGCCTGCAGGCATCGAGGCGCTGTTACAGGAATTGTTTGTTTTTAGTTGCGTAATTGTTTTTTGTTATTTTTTGTCTTAGTTGCATATTTATAACGCGCTTAAATACCCACAGGTTTCTAAGCGCGGACCCGGGGATCGAACCTGTGTTGCTTTGTGTCGTCTTGCTTCCAAGGCGAACACGTTGCCGCAGAGCAATCCTCCCAGGACAGATGTACCTCTTTAAGCGCCCAAGGGTATTCGGCAGCCTCCTCACACCTGTGCTTGTCGCCCGCCAGGCTCTACTCTCAAACACTATAATGTCCAGGACCCAGCCGTACTCCAGCTCCAATAAGGGGCCACTCACTGCAGTAGCCTTTTACAGAAAAATGTCAGTGGTAAGAAACCATGTATTTCTTCTTAGTGTCCATTCAGCTACGGGGGATTTCCTTTCGAGCGTCAGCCTGTTTCTGATGTTACACTACAGCGTTCCGGACTAGATGAAAGCAACTAATTGAAATGGTGTGCCTTCACATTGATGGTACAGGTGCACACTTTTGGACTTTGGGTACTTCTATATGGATGATAGTAGTCTGGGTCTGCGGATGTGGGCCCAAAGTGTCAGTAGTGTCTTAGGGTAAAGGTGCACGAGGGGTGTGTCAAAACTTTATCCGGCTGAACTGCCTACCTGGCCAGGTCTGTCAGTACCCCTGATCAACCCCAAGTCAATTGCATGCGTTTCTTCCTGCAGCCGGTCCCTTGTGGATGGGTTTCCAGCCGGAGGGGCGACCGCACAGGTCTCACAGACTCCCCTCCGAGTTGAGTGGTATACCGTGTGGTATGGTTCGGATATTTATTCGGTGCTGCTCCCTGGATTACGACACCTACGGTCTCTCATTTCGCTGTGGCGTGGAGGGCGTCAAGGAACAGGTCAAAGGATGTGTATTTTATCCGGGGTGCAGGTCCAAACCATGTGCGATCAGGTGTGTTGCAGAAACCAATGTGCAATTATGAACCAAACCGCTGATGCTCTCCAATGATTACTCCCACCGGTGGTCTTTTCGCGACTGCACCGTGTTCCTATGTTTTGTTCAACGCAGCTCCTTGGGGGGTGCTTTAGTCCGCTTGGAGCCGTCAGCTCTGGCGCTCCTCCACCATACAAGCCTATGCGGCGCCGGGCTCCAGTAAGGATTTTGCCGTCGGTCCCGGATGCCCCAGCTACTGCCCCCTGGAGCACTGCACTGCAGAGACCTCCAGAAGATTGTATTTCTGTCCCCAGCTCGCCGTAGGTTGCCAAACTCGGTCAGCTGCTGCTCCGAGTCAACAGCTATCACAGCATCGACAGAACGTTCACTAAGCAGTTACACTCGAGGATATAATATTGTTCAGGATTTCACCGGGGCCATACCTCACGGTCAAGCCGCCATTTTCCTTGCTGCTCAGCAGCATCCCTCTTGGACAATGAAACATTTAAGAGACGTTCATTCTAACGAAGCACTTTGTGTTGCTAAATTGATCCCAAAACAATTTGGGGGTCATGCCCTCTGAGATAATGCTGCATGTCCGGTCCAGAAAGGGAGACTTAAGTCTTAAATGTTGCAGGAAATATTTATCCTGAAACATCGCTTCACACTAGAAGGTGGGAGTCCTATAGGTTCCACAAACATTTCAGGGGCATTTATTTTGGGAAAACACTGCAGGTTGAGAGCTAACTAACAAGTCCCAGAGCATAGTATGAGACATTCATATTGAGATAATGCTGCATGCTATGAAACTGAGTCACAGGTCACAAGTCCCAGAGAGTTGAGAGACATTCACTTTGCGGCAGCACTTCATGTTGGGAAAATAAGTCACAAAGTCCCAGAGCAAGTTCACATTCATGTATTTTGAGATGACGTTACTCCCTGGGAAGCTGTCACAGTACCAGAACAAATTGCAAAGGTCCATAAAATGGCATTTTGAGAAAAACAATCATGTAAGAGAAGATGTCAAAGACTACCCTGCATTGTTATAGGAGACTACAACAGCCACCAAGAACTGGAGAGGCTGGTACAACGTAAAGTGCAGAAAGGCGAAGACTTTATAACCTGAGCAAAATCTGTTCCTCGCCATCATACTCAACTCAAAGTAAAGTTCAGATCAAATGTTATCTATGCGAATATCATTGATGTGGTCTGCCTGACATGACAATCCTTCTTTTAATGATTACAAATGTGATTCGAATTAATTTAATTCCCAAAATCTTCTCATATCAATTTTCACTCCAAAACACATGACGTAATTCCAAAATGTAACCACAGCTTTCATTCCCAAGCTACAGGAGAAGCACTTGCTGGCTGCAATCTGCATCTCAGAAAGGACAATCAGTTAGGGCATATATACTGCCCCACTGATTCTCATCCAGCATGCATACAGCATCAAACTTGTGTCTTGCCACAAAGACAATGTTATTATGACCACCATTTTGGTAAACTGGGAGACCTGGCTCTCAAGCAAATTGGAAAAATGCAGAGGCAGAGGCACCATTCGAAAGGCTCCCTTTGCTGAAGCCCTGTATCAGCAAAGTGAACAGACTTCCAGTGTAACTAGAATGGCATTTTGAGGCTTTTAGGACATGTTGTGGACTTCCATCTGAACCACCATAAAGTGAACAGAGAGTAAGCTCCAGCTCCAGCGTCCCTATTAGGCAGTGTTCATATCATGATTGCCATGGAACAATTTTTAAAACATCTAAGGTTTGAAAAATATTGCGTTTCATTTACCCTTACAATAAGGCCATGTTGGTGGTCTAGAATTTTTGAATGAAAATTGTATGATGTAAAATGTACACAGAACTTTAACAAAAAACGTTTTCTCCTGTACACAAGGGAATTGCGTAAGAAAAGGAAAACAGTGTTTTCAATGGGGATTTTGGAAGAAGGTGAAAAGTGAGTATCCGAATGCAAGTGGTGGGTTGAGAGATATGTTGATGGTGTATTGCTGATCTTCCATCATCAACTTACTAAATGATAGTGCTTCTGAAATGATTTGCTAATTTAAGCATGTTGAATGTTATGCTAAGTATAGATGTAACAAGTGCATCTGGCTGCGGGCCTCATTACAGACTTGGAGTTAATGGTAACCAGGTGGTATTTACCAAATACCACTGATTTAACTCCCTCTGCATTTTAAATACAGATAGAGGAACTACTTATACCCTTAAAATTCACATTTAATTTCCTCCAACCCAGAGATGTGCCTCCCTTGACTACAGGATAACAACTTTTTAAATGAGGATATAACAAGAGGGTGAAAACCTGGGTATCCCTGGTGCCCACCCTCATTCTTTATTTCCCCATTTAATGCATAACAGTGTTGGAATCAGCACTTTCATGTACAGTAAAAAATGTGCATTACTGCTATGAACCACTGCTGTATATTATCAATTTTCACCAATACAATGAAGGTTGAAAACAAATACAGCAAGTGATTGTTCCAGCCTACTACCAGCGGTATTCCAAATATACCACTACCATTTCCACTCGGGCCATGGTAAAGCTGCAATTTGGTAGAGTTGAACAAAAATAATCCCAGTCATTAATGAGGCCCCAAGCCTCGCTTTTTTTATTTCAACAAATCTGTCCCCACCAGTTGTTTGTCACAGATAAATGTACCTACAACATGGTCCTACCAATACCATCCTTTCTAGAAGCACTCAATCATATTCAGCCCTTCAATAGGCTGTACATGATGATTGTCTTGTATATCATGTCATTCAAAGCATGCTTTTGAAAAGTCACTGATGCTGCCTTGGCCTTAACAACGTGCCCCAAAGAGGATGGATGGGCCTATGAAAAGCATTGTAAGATGCATTACAAAATGGGTCTTATTTCTTTGGTTTTTCGTAGCACCTTACACTGCAATATCTGATTGCATCGAAGAGACGCAAATTTATCAGGTACATATATAAGAGGTATGCACTGTAGATTTGTAACCAGCATAAGACACAAACAACCTGCAAGCTGATCGAAGAAAAAGACTGCGTTCACTAAAGAATATTAGTACAAATGTAAGGGTTCTTCATGTATCCAGATTATGGATGATTTTATTTATTTATTTGTTTATAAGGCGCCGAAAGCCCACAGGCATCGGGGTGCCACAAACAGATATTGACTTACACATAACATGTTGACTGAAAGGTACAGAACACGAGGCGCTTGGTATGCCAAGACACAAAGGTGGACAAGTACTCCTCAGGGTTGTTTAGTTCATTTAAATAGGTAGGTCTTTAATTGCTTTCGGAATCTGAGGAGGTTGGGTTCCACTCTCAGATTCAATGGCCGTTTATTCCATTGCTGAGCTGACCGGTTAGGGAAGGCTTTGCCTATCCCATTTGCTTTCCTTTGAAGATTAGTTGTAATACGCCCTTGGGTCTCAGATCTTAGAGTGCTGGTTGGAATGTAGCCCACGATCTTGGACTTCAGGTAAGCCAGAGCTTTGCCATATAGGCACTTGTGTGTAAGTGTCATTAATCTGAAAATTACACGGTCTTCGACCCTGAGCCAATGTAGTTCCTTTCTTGCTTCACTGAGATGGTCAGTTTTTGCTTTCAGCTTAATTATCCGAACAGCATGGTTCTGAATATGCTGGAGTTTAGTCAGGCATTGTTTACTAGCCCCCAATAGTAGGGCATTGCCATAGTCCAGTCTAGACAGGATGGTCGCTCTGGCTATGGTAGCGCAGTTTGATTCGTTCAGAACAGGTCTGATGGCTTTTAGCAATCTTAAGTAATTTGAGCAGTTTTTGCTGACGTAGAAGGCTTGAGCATCTGAGCTCAGGGAGGCTTCCAAAGTCATGCCCAGGGTTTTCACGGTAGTCACTACTTGGATGTGGTACTCTTATTATGAAGGATTCATAGCTGGATTGTAGTTTAACCCTGGCATGTTTGGACCCGAAGACCATTAACTCGGTTTTTTCCCCGTTCAGACACATCCAGTTATGATCCATCCACTGTTCGATGATATTGTAGAGTTCATATACCATTTTGTTGTCTTTTACGTGGTCCCCGCTCATTTTCACTACCAGCTGAGTGTCGTCAGTGAAAAAGGCGTTAATGTTGTCTAACACCTCACAGAGGAGGCGTAGATATAAGTTGGAGAAGTGGCGAGAGACTGGCTCCCTGGAGGACACCACAGAAAATGTTATACTTGCTTGAGAATTTGTCACCCCAGTGTACTCTGGCAATTCGGTCTGCTAAGAATGATGATAGCCAGCCTATGGCTTCCCCAGAGCAGTTGGCGATTTTCTCCAGTGCTTCCTGTAGTAGTTGGTGGTCTAATAAATGAAACGCAGCACTGAGGTCTAGCAGAATCAGTAGACCAGTGTTGCCCCTGTCGATGATACTTAGCATTTTTGTCTGTAGGTCCAGCACTGCAGTTTCGGTGCTGTGTGCAGCACGGAAACCTGATTGTTGGTGGTGCAGTATTTCGTTGGTCTCTACATATGCTTGCAGTTTTGCAGTTGCGACTTTGTCCATAACTTTTAGAATGAAATTACAATTTGTTGTAGGTCTTAAATTCCCTGGCTCTCGTTGGTCTAAGTTGGGCTTTTTGACCAGTGGGGTGTTGGTCACCTATTCTTGGGAACCATTTGGTCTCGGAATGAGGTGTTTACCATTCTTGTGGGTACAGGTGCAAATATGTCGGCATTTCGAGTATGATTTTCGTGGGAAGTATATTTTCTGCACATGATGAAGGCTTCATCGATGCCAGGGTATTAAGCATGTCTGCCGTCGTAATTTCTTGAAAACGAAATTTGTCTGGAAGATCTGTTTTCTTTTTCATGTGTGGTTGTTGGTACTTGGTTTTATTAAGTTGGGTGTTCGCTATTACTTCACTTGCTTTAGTGATCTTATTACAGAATACGACCTGAATGTTTTCACATTCTGCTTGGGGCGGGACAAACGCCTGAGTCAGAGACTCAGATTTTGTCGATAGATTTTAGTATCTCGAACAGTTTAGCTGGAGCATTGGAGGCTTTCTGAATTTGTGTATTAAAGTAGTTCTTTTTAACTTCTACAAGGTTCCTTTTGTAGGAACTCTCGAGTTCCTTCCAGCTGTCCTTGTTACTAGTGGTTGGATTTTTCAACCATCTGGCTTTAAGCTGTCTTTTTTTTTGAGCCGCTAAATCTGAGGTATACCATTTCTGATGGTTGGTATTAGGTCTAACTAGTTTAGGGCGGACGGGGGCTAATTGGTCAATGTGGTGTGTTGTTCATATTTGGATATGATTTTCTCACAGGTGTCATCCTTGCTAAGGTCTGCTAGGATGTTATTAACACAAGACACTAGGTGTGTTCTTTCGATTTTCTTAAAATTTCTACATGTCGTTTTCTTGGGTTCATTGGGAGTTTTCTTGAGAGGAGTGGGCAGGGTCAGTGTAAAGGATATTTTGTTGTGGTCAGACCAGATCCACGGAGTGGTTGTATAGTTGTTGGTGGCTAGATTATTCGTGATGATCCAGTTTAGCTGGTGACCATTGTCCATTGTGGCTTCGGAGTTTTTAACTTGGAAATCAAGATCGATTAGAGCCTTCTCTAGGTCTATCGCTTTTCTGTCCTTGGGGTCACCCCGCCAGCGATTGAGATCACCTAGGACAGCGTGTATGAGTTGGGACTTTTAAGTAGATTGAGCAGTCCAGTGAGCTCCTCATTGAATTCTGACGTAAGAGATGGCGGTCTGTAGATGAGCACAAAGTTCACACAGTTTGTGTCAGTAGGGCAATATTTCAGATGAAGTGTTTTGCAGCCTTGGCATGTCAGGGTAGATGGAAACATAAGTAGTGAATCTTGCATTATCATTGCTACCCCACCCTCTTTTACTGTGTCTCTATTAGTGTGATGTATGGTGTAGCCTGTAGGAACCGCAATGGTGCAGGTGGGACCAATTCGGTCTTGAAGCCATGTTTCGGTGAGGCACATGACATCAAGGTTCTCCTCCAGTATGAAAACATATACGTTTTGTGCATGTTGGTTTAGGGAACGCGTGTTTAGCAAACATACCTTTAGATTTATGTTTGATATGATTTCACTTGGGGTTGTAATACTCTTGTTTGTTTTATGTTTATGTGCCTGTTTCTGGATGGGTTCATATTTCAGGAGCGAGCAGTGTAGGGTATTGTGGGTATTATGAGGATGTATTGTACCCCGTTCCATGACCTGCATAGCATGTTGTTGGATTGCCTCCATACGTTGCAAGTCATGTAATTCAACCCAAATGTCACCCATGGCTTCAATTTCCATTCTTACCGTGTGCTGTGGTAAGGCTGGAGAAAAAGTATCAAGGGTCTGGCCTACGCCAAGGGACAGCGGGACCGGCGCAAGACCGGCTTGTCACTCGAAGCGCCGGCGCTGAAGCGCCTGACGTTACGAGTTAAAGGGTACCGCTGCTTCTGGGACTTGTAGTCCATCAAAATCTTATTATTGCCTAGGTAGGCTGTGGCAAGTCCTTTGCTGCACTGAGTGTGACACAGGTAGTGGCAGTGCACCCTAACACAATTAGCATGCAAGGTTCACCAAACTAAGACGCAGATCTCAATACAATACAATCGGGTCGCACACGCTACTGTATAATATCACAGCACGTGTCCCTAATCAGTTACAAGTCAGAGAGCGTATGCAGTAGTCAACAATGGGTTAAGGTAGTTTGCACCGCCATTCCTTGGTAACAGAGTGTAGTTGCAAAACAAAACAACAGTCACCCAATAAGCCCAGAGCTGGGAAGGACCACCCACCTCAGACAACCCTTGTTGCAGAGTGGAATCAGGTGAGCCTTTTAAGAGTGAGGCCGTCGGGACCGGCGCAAGACCGGCTTGTCACTCGAAGCGCCGGCGCTGAAGCGCCTGACGTTACGAGTTAAAGGGTGCCAGTGCTTCTGGGACTTGTAGTCCAACAAAATCTTATTATTTTTTCTCGTTTTACAGAGCTTGGGTCAAGTAAAAAAAAATTGCAATAAAAGTCAATCGAGTAACATGTGTCATAAACTGCGTAAGTCTACCTGTGATTTGAACAGCTCTCAATCAAAGGCAAACAACAAACTGTGTGCATCTTTCCTATTGGCTTTGACAGCCTTCTCTTTTTAAGCACAAGTTGAAATATACAGACGGTTATTGAACCCTTTCCGATTGTAGAATAAGACTACAATATGTACACTCCAAGTGGCATAAGAGGGTGCTGAAAGATCCAGAAAGGTTTTATGTGTTTAAACTACATTTTTTGTATGCGGAAAGCATAACAGATAAACTATACAAATTATTAATTTCTGTCATGGATTGTAATATAAATCATGGGGGGCGTGGTCAGGCGGCAACCAAGGTGGATGTGCCTGCCGTAAACTCCCCTGTGCGAGCCTAATAAGCCCTGCAAATGCAGTAATTATAGTATAAAAACCCTTTTTTCATGGTGATATGATATAATATGGCATTTATAACGCGCCTATACACAAATATTTCAAGGTAGTGTGATTCCTATGAAATCAGCGACCTCACAACTCGAAGAATGCAGCGAGCTGCTGCAAGCTCTTGGCAGATCGAGTTGGGGTCCGACACAGCGTTTGAGGCGGCAGAAATGTTGGATGCCGCGGGGAGAAGGATATTGTGAAGCTTGACCCCTTGCAGATCTAAGGGGCATCTGCAGCAAAGGCCATAACGCATCTAGATAGGGGCCTGATTTGAAGCAAGATATCAGGCCCGCGATCGGTGGTTGGAGTGCCAGTAAAGTCTTGGCAGTGTGGAACTCCAGCAGCGCGGAGGCTGCCCAAGTAGCGACCTGAGGCTGCAGCCAAGTGCTCTCTGCTTCCTATGGTGGCTCGGCGGTGGTGCACGTTGCGGGACACGGGCCGTTGGTGGAAGGCCGACAGGAAGGCTGTGAGCGGGAAGGTCGGATCTCCACTTCCTGCTAGCTGAAGGAGGGAAGGGGAGTGCAGACCGGCCTGCATGAGAGTTGTGGAGGCACCAGTGAGTATTTGGCGCCAGCGGTGGAGGTGGGCGGGCTGGAGCGGCAGGAAGAGGGCCAGCAACGTTTGTGAGACACTCCAGTGGGGTCTCCCAGGTTGTAGCCTGAATTGTATGAACACTGACTCCCCCACCAGCTAGTGAAGACACGAGGGTGGAGGGGCAAGGTTCTCTAAACGGGCTGGAACTGACTGAGCAAGTGGGGCTATGTAACGCTGCAGGAGACCACAACATTAAACACAGAGTTTGCCAGCTCCCACTGCATCCACCTTTAAACAGGCCTTTACATTTGTAATTGGCGTTGGGCTTGAATGGGAATGGGGAATGGTTCCCGGGATGGGGACTTACCGGGTCCTCCAAGGTTGGAATGCTGCCCTGGTAAGTCCCTATTTCGGGAACCCGGACCCAGAATGCGGTAAGGGGGTAGCCATGGTGCTAATAGCACCATGGCTACCTCCTACCTCGTAATGAGGCCATATGTGCCTGTTGGCAACAGATAGGCATGATGTTAGTGATCTTGGATTCATGTCTACAAGCTTGCATTACAATCATGTTACATTATGTGTGTCATGCTCATTTTGTGAGAAGTAATTGGGTGCATTGGCTCTGATGTATGCTCCTACATGTGGGTGGTGGGAGTGGACATTGCCTGTTGGCCTGCCAAGGTGGCTTGTTGTGCATGCGGTGGGCCATCAATTTGTGACATGGACTCCCTTGGCACACATGCGCGCTTCTCATGTGTCCATGTGTCGGGCTGCATGTTTCTTCTACGATGCTTGTGCATGGCTACATCTACCCGCATCCCCGGCACGTGTGTGATAACATGTTCAAGGCCCTCAAACGTGTAGCGCAAAGAGCAAGGTAACATTACTTGTTTAAATATTCTAGTAAAGGCCCACACCTATCCTGGTATTTACTATGGCCTTCTTCCAGGTTTGCACACAGTTGCTCTATCAATAGTAGGTGTCAAACTTTATAATACCAAACATCTACACGTGGCGGTTCAGGGTTGGCCAGATCAATCCAATTATTAACTTAGCTGGCAGTGTCAGGCTAATATACGTTTCCGGTTACCCAATGGAGGTACACCCAAAAACGTCACTACTGGATCCAATGGGATCTGGAAGCCTACTATGTTAGTGATGGCTCTGCCAACCTCCTCCCAGAATCTCTGGATCCCCAGGCACTCCCACCAACATGTAACAATGTACCCAGCTTCTCACATCTCCTCCAGCATTCCCTCCTATTGGTATCAGGTAATATTATCCCCATAAATATGGTCGCCATACATAATGTTGCTGGGAAAAGTTTGTGGCAACATTATGTATGGTGACCATAAATATGGGGTCAAGGAGAGCAGAGGTGTCCGCCACTCCACTTGAAAAAAAAAAAGATTTTGGGGGTTGCAGGGGTCTCCCCTGCATGTTTAATGTGAT
This sequence comes from Ambystoma mexicanum, assembly GCF_040938575.1. Classification (NCBI taxonomy): domain Eukaryota; kingdom Metazoa; phylum Chordata; class Amphibia; order Caudata; family Ambystomatidae; genus Ambystoma; species Ambystoma mexicanum. The sequence continues at coordinate 649,995,861 of NC_090923.1, forward strand.
AATGTCCCTGCAAAAAACTTGCAATTTTTCAGCGACTTTTTTGCCAGGCGTCATTTTTGCAGGGACATTATTACATGGAACCCTCTACTATTAGAGTCCGTAAATGTGGGCATCATCTGAGGTGTAATTTAGCTTCTGTACAGTAACTTATATTTGGTTTCCCTGGGTTGTAAACAGGCCAACAAGTCCCTGACTCCCCTCCAAACCATTTCCCATTGGTACGTTGATATCCTACAATTATGGTTGAACTCCCACTGTTTCAGATAATCCCAGTTTTGAAAGATACTTTTTTACACTCCTTGCAGGATTTTATTTGTCCCCTACGAAACGAAACATGTTGATGCACCAGCACCTGTTCTCTCTCCAGCCAATAAAGGAGCCCTTGTTTTCTGCTGGCAGGAACTCGATGGATAGGCGTCAGGGTGAGGGGAAGGACGTTCAGCCATCCCTCACCGCTACTTCATCCTAAACGTCAAAGTCCAGTCTGGTTATTGTGTGAGGGGGTCTAATTTTTTGGGCTGCTAAACACACCTCTACCGTTTCATTCCCCCCCACTGCCTGGTCCATCCACCTCCATTGCTTCTCAGAGTCTAATTTGCACCACTCCCCCAGGACTAAGCCCCCATTACAAGTTTGGAGGTATTTCAGAGGTAAATCCTCTGAAATACCCCTAAATGGATTTACAGTTACCACCACTTGGTCCTGTGGACTTACCACGGGATTAGAAGTGGTGGTAGGTGGTGTAAATCCCCATTTTCTGGAGTCCCTAGGACTCCATTGGGGATTGTTGACGGAATCACCACTGGTGAAATGACAAGTGATTATTCTGCCGATTTCTGGGCACTGATGCCCATTGCAACGAGATATGCAGGTCCCGCCGGTCGCACGTAAGAAGCTGGAGGAGCACTTAGCGGACAGAACCGCCCAAACTTTGTTGAAAACCAAACAATGTTTACTCTGCTAATGGGAATCGTGCCAACTGCCTACTGGTGGCTAAACTTAAGAAAACCCAGTGATGCGGCGGGGAGAGGTGGAGAAACTAAAACTATTTGAAGAAGGGAAGCTGACCAGCCCTCAGCCCAAGCCCAATATCTCCAAGGGGTGAACGTTCTGAAACTGTCAGAGACAGAGCTTGCATCCCTGGAGGCCCCAATTGTACTGGGGGAAGTGGAATGGGCCATCAAGTCGCTGAAGGATAAGACCCCCGGGCCAGATGGCTTTAAAGCTCCATTTTATAGAAAATTCAGCGTTCTCTTGGCTCCCTTCCTGGTTGATCTTTTCAACTCATTTGGCGTGTCAGGTAACATAGCTCCTACCATGGATATCTCAACAATGGTGCTGATTCCAAATCCAGGGAAGGACCTGACACTATGTGCTTCATACCGACCCATTGCCCTTACTAATATAGACTCCATACTCTTCTAGAAGATTCTAGCCAGCCGCATGATGCAGGTTCTCCCCAGAATTGTAGCAGAGGATCAAACAGGGTTTATTGGTGGGTGTAGCGCCCATGACAATGTGACACAGGTTTTTAACTTGCTGGAGGTGGGGGAGAGGTTGGGGGTTGGAATGGGAATTGTCGCACTGGACATGCACAAGGCCTTTTACAGGGTAAGCTGGGGGTATCTCAAGAGGGTTTTGGAAAGCTTTGGATTTGGTCCCGGTTATGTTAAATGGGTTATGGCGATCTATCAGAGCCAGTCAACGTCTCTCTGGGTTAATGGGCAATCCTCGATTGGGCTGCTAGTTTCCAGGAGTACCAGCATGGGCGTAGGACATGGGGGGGGGGCAGGGAGGACAAATCCCCACCACAATTTTAAGTGTGGGGGGTGTAATGTCATTTATCCCCCCCAGAATTTGTGTTTGGTGTGTCGTGCAGGGATCAATGTTTGAAGTGGGGGAGGGGCTGCTTACTATGTAAGCTGCCCTCTCCCCCAAGGCCCCCAAAGCATGGGGGCAATACCCTGGGGGCAGATGGGTGATCATCTGCCCCCAGGGACGGGGGGCGAACAAAAGAAATATATTATTTTGTTTAAACGTAGTTTTGGGTGGGGTTGGTGCGGGTGGGACCACTAGCCACCAGGGATTTTTGCAAGGGGGGTTGGCCCTCTCCCCCCCACCCTAAGGGGATGGGGCACCTTATGTAGCCCTCCCTGGGGGCAGATTTCTGCCCCTAGGAAGGGGTACATGAGATGCCCTCCATGCATTTCGGGTGGGGGGAGAGGCCACTGCAAATATTGGCAGAGCCACCCCTCCCAAGCCTGGGGCAGTACGTTTTGACCCCCCCCTGGGGGCAGATGGCCACACATATGTGCCCATCTGCCCCTAGGGAAGGGTACAACAAAAATATATATATTCTAACCTGTTTTGGGTATGGGTGGGGGTTACCACTAGACCACCAGGATTTTTTTATGTTTGAAAGGGGGGTGGCCCTCCCCCCCACCCTAAGTGGATGGGGGCACCTTATGTAGCCCTCCCTGGCGGCAGATTTCTGCCCCTAGGAAGGGGTACATGAGATGCCCCCATCCATTTGGAGTGAGGGGAGAGGCCACTGCAAATATTGGCAGAGCCAACCCGCCCCCCAAGCCTGGGGCAATACGTTTTGCCACCCCCCTGGGGGCAGATGGTCACACACATGTGCCCATCTGCCCCTAGGGAAGGGCAAAACAAAAATATATATATTATAACTTGTTTTGGGTGGGGGCGGGCGGGTCCCACTAGACCACCAGGATTTTTTGTGTTTGAAAGGGGGTTGGCCCTCCCCCCACCCTAAGTGGATGGGGGGGCACCTTATGTAGCCTTCCCTGATGGCAGATTTCTGCCCCTAGGAAGGGGTACATGAGATGCCCCCATCCATTTGGGGTGAGGGAAGAGGCCACTGCAAATATTGGCAGAGCCACTCCGCCCCCCCCCAAGCCTGGGGCAGTATGTTTTTCCACCCCCCTGGGGCAGATGGTCACACACATGTGCCCATCTGCCCCTAGGGAAAGGCAAAACAAATATATATATATATATATATATTATAACTTGTTTAGGGTGGGGGCCCACTAGACCACCAGGATTTTTTTGGTTTGAAGGGGGACTGGCCCTCTCCCCCCACCCTAAGTGGATGGGGGCACCTTATGTAGCCTTCCCTGGGGGCATATTTCTGCCCCTATGAAGGGTTACATGAGATGCCCCCATCCATTTGGGGTGGTGGGAAGCTGCTGCAAATACTGGCAGAGATACCCCCCAAGCCTGGGGCAGGACGTTTTGCCCCCCCCCCCGGGGGCAGATGGCCACACACATCTGCCCCTAGGAAAGGGGCAAAACATAAATAAAACAAATTATAACTTGTTTTGCGTGGGTGTGGGGGGCCACTGAACCACCATGGATGTTTTTAGTGGAAAGGGGGTGGCCCTCTACCCCCCACCCCAAATGGATGGGGCATCTCATGTAGCCCTCCCTGGGGGCAGATTGCTAGCACAATCTGCCCCTAGGAAAGAGGCAAAATAAAAAATAAATAAAAAGAATTATAACTTGTTTTGGGTGGGGGTCACTAAACCACCATGGATGTTTTTAGTGGAAAGGGGGTGCCCACGGGTGTCTTCTTTTCGGAAATGCATGGGGTTCTCTGTTTTCCTTGGTGGCTTCGACACCCTAGGCCCACATCTATAGGTTGTCCACATGAGCAAAATCTGTTTGCCGAAAGGCTTGGGGTTTTCAGTGGGTTAGCCTTTTGTGTTTTTGCCTGGTAGGTGCATCCACACATGTGAGGTCCCTTTTCTTGTCGGGACACCTGTGGGAACACGGGAAGGTAGGACATCTGTTGTTGGCGGCGTGTTTCGGTGGGTGGGCAGAGGGAAATGTCTCTGAAATTTGGTGGAAAAAAACACAATTTTCAGACATTTCACTCTGGCCACCCACTGAAACACGCCGCCAACAACACATGTCCTACCATCCTGGGTTCCCACAGGTGTCCCGACGAAAACGGTACCTCACATGTGTGGGTGCACCTACCTGGGCACAAAGGGAAAAGGCTAACCCACTGGTTACCCCCAAAGGGTTTGGGGAGACAACCTACAGATTTGGGCCTAGGGTGTCGAAGCCACAAAGGAAAACAGGGTACCCCATACATTTCCGAAAAGAAGACACTCGTGGAAATTCACAGAGGTCTGACTTGCGCGAATCGCCCCAGAATGTATTACCCCCAATCCCTGGCAAAGTCTGAAATTTGGTGAAAAAACTACAATTTTCAGACATTTCACTCTGGCCACCCACTGAAACACGCCGCCAACAACACATGTCCTACCATCCTGGGTTCCCACAGGTGTCCCGACGTAAACGGTACCTCATATGTGTGGGTGCACCTACCTGGGCGCAGAGGGAAAAGGCTAAACCACTGGTTACCCCCAAAGGGTTTGGGGAGACAACCTACAGATTTGGGCCTAGGGTGTCGAAGCCACAAAGGAAAACAGGGTACCCCATACATTTCCGAAAAGAAGACACCCGTGGAAATTCACAGGGGGCTGACTTGCGTGAATCGCCCCAGAATTTATTACCCACAATCCCAGACAAAGTGAAAATTGTGTTTTTTCCACCTAATTTCAGACTTTGGCAGGGATTGTGGGTCATAAATTATGGGACGATTCGCGCAAGTCAGACCTCAGACACACACGTCTCCTTGCACCACACAAAAAAAGTAGCAACTTGCAGGAGGTAGAAAAGGCTGCAACTCCTTTATTTGGAAGGAGTCCACTTACAGGTGATCTGCCTCTTAACAAGCTGGCATCATAGCTTTGGCCACTGGAAGTAATTGTTATTTCCTCTCTCTTACCATGAGCTCATAGTCAGACGAAAAATCCAGAAATGCAACATACAAAGACATGTTCGTTGCTGCTGCATCCTTTAATTTTCTTCTGTTTTCTTTTCTTCTTTTCTCTTGTTTTATACAGTGATATTTGTAATTTAATACATACTGCTATTTTAATTCTAATTGTGTGTAAAGTCGAGTTCTTTGACTAAAACACAATAAATAAAGCAAAGACCCCAAGATGTCCCCTGTCCCCCCCAGATTCTATGTGTCTCCTACGCCCCTGAGTACCAGACAGGGCTGCCCTCTGTACCCACTGATATTTGCGTTGTGCATGGAGCCATTGGCCTTTCGGAACAATCCCATCGATGCGGCCATCGAGGGGATTGAAGTGGGGGGAGTGGTCAACTATAAGGTATCCTTGTATCCGGACGACATCCTGCTCACTCTCTGAAACCCCTGCGCCTTCCTGGGCTGACTAATGGAGGAGCTAGCGAACTACGGTAGGGTCTCAGGGTTTAAAATTAATTTTGATGAGTCACATGGGCTGGGTGTCTAGTTGGGAGCCCTGGAACGGCCTGCCATTGAAGCTCTGGTGCCGATACAGTGGTCCTGGGAGTCGATCCCGTATCTGGGAGTGTGTATCCCCAGTAGGGTTTCTGATGTATTTTGCAGCAATTTCCACCCGTAGCTTGAAGCGTGTCCCAAGGACTTAACCAAATGGGCTAGGCAGGAAATACCATGGTTCTAGAAAATAGCTGCAGTAAAAATGAATCTCATTCCTCGCTTACTATATTTAATGTCTGGCGTTACCGGTTAGAATTCCAGATTCAAAACTTCGCACACTGCAGGGGAAGAATCTGAAATTCATGTAGGGAAACAAAAGGGCAAGGGTTGCAAAAAATATGTTAATGAGATTTATGGCGCTTCGGGTTCCAGGGGGTCCCAGATGTGTTCAGGTACAACCTAACGGCATAGGTCTCTCATGCAGTCACCTGGGGGAACCTCACTAGACAACCAACCTGGAAAGCTATAGAGCAGGCCCAATCAACTGTGGGGTTGGCTCACCTCACATATGTAGCCCAGGGCTCCCTAGAATCGGCCCACTGCTTTTCGCTCCTGTTGCCCACTAGGCACACACTGTACTATTTGGGTCGAGCCCTTCGTAGATGAGGCATAACGTGTAAATCCAGACCACTCACACCGCTCTGGAATAACCCAGAGTTCCGCCTAGGGTGTGATGTCAAGAATTTTGGGGCATGGTAGCAGGCGGGTTGGTTACATTACAGCAGATGTACGGGGAGGAGATCCCGCTCACCTTCCAAGAATGCAGAGTCAACTTTTCTTTGTCCACGACTGAATGCTTCTGATACACACAGTTAAAACACTGCACTTCACATCCCCCCACGAAACTTAGGGCTACTAGCTAGTTAAATGCCCTTCAGCTGTCGATTCAGGGAGGAGCTTACCAGGGCAGGTTTTTGCAGATCTACACACTATTAGATACAGGTGAACCAGTGGTAAGGTTGCCGTAGATGAGTCGTTGGGAGGAGGATCTGGGGTCCCCAATAGAGGATGAAGCATGGCTGCGGATTTGGGCGAGAATGCATAAATCATCATGTTGTGTTACGGACAAGGAATGTGCATATAAGTTCGGTCTCTGGTGGTACCTCACGCCGGAAAGGTTGCTTCATATTTTTTCAGAACACCCATCAAGGCACTGTCAGGGCTGCAACACAGTGGGTTCTCTCTTCCATATGGTGTGGACATGTGCAAAGGTTGAGCTCTTCTGCAAGGAGGTGTTGTCCAGGATTAGGGAAATCACGTGTCTGACTCTCCCTATGAACCCCCAGGTGATACTGTTAAGGGACACGGGTGAAGGGCTATTTCCTTTGTCGGGTCCAATGGCCACACTGATTGGGCACCTCCTTCTGGTGGCCAAATTGACTATTGAACGCAACTGGAAAAATGAGGAGAGCCTGCTGGTCCAGATGGTGGGTGAAAATATGGGACACTATAGTGGCAGACACAATTACTGCAATTCGCAAGGGGAGGCACAACAAATACCTGTCTCTGTATGGAGGCCCTTCATTGACTTTGCGGAAAATTGCCCAGCGATTGTGGGTAAACCTCTGCAAATGAGACACTTTGTATTAGTGTGAGGGGCCTGGCAGCACATGTGAGGCCGATTGGGGGGTCTTCCCCCAGGAGCCCGCTGGAGGGGCTTGGGGTTTTTGGACTTCCTCTGGCACACCAGAAAGAGATGGTCACTACTCTCTGTCTGTTAATTAAAGCGCAATGTGAAACAGGTCATGTGATTCTGTTGAAATGCAAAGCATGTACTTTTGTAACTGTCTTTCTCGGAGTATGTTAAATAAAAGATTTTTTTTTTAAATAGCACAAAACAGTCCACTCCTCTGGAATTTACTTTAGAAAGCGGGCTTGAGAACACCAGACCTTACTAAATTTGCTTACAAGAAACACACTTTTCGGTAACAGTAGATGCTAAATTCAACTAGGTTTGGGTGGCGGAGGTGGTGACAAGTGCGGCAGTTGGCAAATTAATGGTGTCTCTCTTTTAATTAATTACTCTCTGAGATATGAATTGCCACAAAGTGAAACTGATGATAATAGGTGGTGGATTCTGATCAAAATGTTAGTAAATTCTGAAGTGATTTTGTTAATTAACATTTATGGTCCTGCTACTCCAGACCGTTCATTCCGGTCTAACTTGAAGAAACATTTAATGAAGTGCGACCAAACTAATCTTATGCTGTGTGGTGATTTTAAAAACATTATAGATCCATATATGAATGGGACATCTGAGTTCATTAAAAAAAAAAAAAAGAAATCTCAAAGAATTCTTACGACGTATGTCTGAACTAGGTCTCGTTGATGCCGAATGATTATCGCGTCATAGTGGCATTGCCATCACTTTCCCTCACTTAAAACAATATCACATATTGATAATACATATATTTAAAAATCTATGGCTGAAAATCTATTAGATTCTCACATAGAGAGTATTACACTATCTGACGATTCCCCTGTGGACATTTCACTCGAACAACTACATAAACACCATAAATGCAATAGATGGATATTTAATAACACATCTTACGTGATAATGCATTAGCAGTTTCCTTTACAGCATTTCATCATCTTTTTGTAGTTAAATAAAAATGAAGCTACTTTGGTGGTTAATAATTGAGTTTGCTATAAGGTTGTTCTTAGGGGTCATATTATTTCCTTTCTTGCTAGTAAAAAAAGAAGCCAGGAAAGTATCTAATTCATTAGTGAACAAATTAAACAACTTCAAACATTATATAATGATAATCCCACAGCTGCTGTACTTAAATGCATTACTGTTCACTGAAATGTGTACAACAAAAAACCTTCAGAGTGGGTTTGTGGTACTATTTTGAAATACAAAGCAAAACTAGATCGGTGTTCAATTAAAGCTAGTAAATCACTTGCTTCTTATTTTAAGATTAGAAGAGAACGTAAATGCAAGAAACACTTGTTTATAGGCACGTTATAAATGCCATATCATATCATACTAAGTATAAAAAAGGAGAATATTATGCAGATCTATTCACAGGGAGATATTTTAGATGTTTTTACTAAATAGTATCAATGTTTATATACATCTGAGGATAAATCTGCTAGTTATACCTTGAATAATATTTTTGATAGAGTGCAGCACACAGCTTTTCCAGAATGTGATTGCAGCTCCTTTCACATACCCATTTCTTTCTTGGTAGACCCATTTCTTTAGATGAAATTAGTAGCACGATTCTTGGTGTTATAAAAAAGAAGGCACTGGGACCGGATGGCTTCAACTAATTTTTTTATATTCATGTTTCAACTATATTGGCTCCGAAAATATTTGAAGTTTTCTCCTCTTTTGATAAAAAGTGGTAGCTCTAGAGGTTTGTTTTCTGAAGCTATTTTAATACTTATCCCTAAACCTTGATAAAGATTGTGACCTCCCCAAAAAAAGTTGGCCTATTTCACTTAGTAAATATGATTGTAAAATATTTGCTAAAGTCAGGGCAAACAAATTAACCATTTCCTTTCTAAATTCATTGAAGCTGAACAAACATGGTTAATTAAAAATCGACTTTCCACTGCTAACATAGGCTCTTTTTTGATATTCTCAATATTATAATTAAATCAGTTATCAGCTACACAGCTATTGCAATAGAGACTGAGAATGCATTTGAACAAGTAGAGTGGCATTATTTATTTGAGGCTTTACAATGGCATGGTTTTAGATCAAAATTGTTTCCTCTTGTTAAACTTCTTTATTGTAATCCTAGAACTTCTATTTTCATAAATAGATATTTATCTCATTATATCTCGCTTCATAGGACTACGTGGCAATCTCCCCCTATCTCCTATTCGTTTAGTCTTGATTTGGGATTCCTATCCCACTGATAAGACAGAATAGTGAGATAATAGGTGTCCAATAGAAGAAAATTGAAGTTATGCTGGCGGCTTAAGCTGATAATATTTATGAAAATCCTGAAACTCACTTCCATCACCTACTTAACTCAATTGATCACTTTTCTAATGTTTATCGAAATAAATTACATTTAGAGAAATCATAAAAATGTCCTCTAAACTCATATTATTATAAGCATGTGTTTCTTAATTTTGGATTTAAATCATGTCCCAATTTTATATTTGACCTGCTACGGGCGATTAGAGACAATAAAAATGATGTAAAATGATGCGAGAGATATTTGCGTATATTCGGGGTAATATTCAAGGTTCTCTAAAAATGAAAAGTTGAAAAAATGCCTTTTGGAAGGGGAGAAAGGGTGAAATGGCATCAGGCTTGAAGTGGGGAATGGGGAAGAGGACACCATGGGAAATTGGGGAGCTGGGGATGTCTGGGAACCAAGTTCATAGCTCAAACCTTTTTGCATATTCAAGTTTTTTTTATATTGAAGGTTATTTCAATATCTAAGGTTATTTTTGAAAGTGTGTTACATGTAAAACAACCACAAATATTTTTGATATATTCAGGGTTATTTGTAGTTAATTGCTGAAATTACTGGCGATATGGGTTTTTAAAAAGAGAAAGTTAAGAAAATTAGATTAATTAAAAAAATGTACAGTGAGGTGTGGGGTAACCTATTGGGGAAACATGTTAAGGTGTTCAATATGGTCCTGGCCAGTGAGCACGAAGGCCCTGCTCCATAGCAGAGGTTAGCATCAGTCAGACCAAGAAAAGAAAGAGAGGAGGGAAGGAAATACATTCTCAGAGAAAGGAATAAAACCCAGGGCCCCACACTACATACTGGGAGGGCCGAGGCCACACGGTCGACAGTCGTCGAGCAGTTGAACAGTCGCCGAGCAGTTGTAGATGCAGTTGTAGATGTCGTCGGCGGACGGAAAGCCACAACGCAGACATCGAAGGTCGTCGAATTGACTAGACGACCGTAGGATGTGGAAATTAATTTAGCAATATAATCTCTTACGAGCTCTGCATAAGCGACCAACTAGGTTGGTGGAAAAAAACAATCTGGTGGGACCTTGATGCGTGAGGTATTTTGAGTACACTACACGTCATGTTAGGGATAGTGTTACAGTCACGCCCATGTTAACATCCCTTTCAATCTTTGAAAGAAAGATGCAATACTCTGCGATTTCCACTAGATGTCAGACTATATGCACACCAGGTGATTTTAAGCCGATCCACAAGCATCAGAAACATATGATTCCAATTCAGCTTTCTATTATCGAACGCTCAGCCTCATTTTAAAACAGTGGGTGAATGAAGACAGGAGCAAAAGCAGCTCCAAATAATAACCAAACCAGAAAAGCCTGCCAGCGGGTAGTGGAAATATCCAACACCATCACAGACTCAAAAGGAAACCCGGGCACTCATTCCGTAAAGTGCTGCAATGCACTACAGATTTATTAAGCCCAACTCAGCAGTACATTAGCTGGATATAAAAACATCCATGTTATCAACAAAGACGCCTGTGAAATAGGTAAAGTATCGCCACGCGTTCTGTCCATACAAGGACTTCGTCAGGAAGTTTCAAATACCTAATACCAAAGCTAAAAATGTTAAAGATTGAGAGAGCCCTCCTTCCGATCAGGTGGATTACAGGTCAGGTGACTAAAAAATAAAGCACAAGTTCTCCACTACAAATATAGGTGCCATATTGGATGGAGTTATAATTTGGCAACCATAATGAAATACATCTTATCCGTACTTCGTATCTGTTATGCTCACCTGGCTCCCAAAGGGGCATCGATCGGACCCGGACAGCTGCGACCTCCTCCAACGTGAAGCGTAGTGCAGAGATGACAGACTGGACTAGACCGCCTAATCTTGTCTGCTTGACCCGTAGAAATATTTTCCTGCAAGTGGAGAAAGGGATTCAGCCACCCGTGGATTTTAGTAATGGCACCCCACTGTTCTCCCCACTAATCACCACCGATATTCACTTTCTGTAAGCTCACCTTTTGTTTGTAAATGATGAGCTCTCCATACTGTGTGGAATGCAGGGGCACGTAGATACCAGTTACTTCACTGGTTTGAGGGCGTTGGAAGAGTTCCGGATTAATATTGACTCCGAGGTTCCAGGCGAGAACCCGTAAGTATAAAGTTCAAAGAGTTCAATATGTCCGATGTTCACTCTTGTACATTCCTTTCTTATGTTGCAGCTGGGTCCAAGGGAAGATTGTCTTGTGGCAGCTGATGGTGTTGAGGTAAGTGTCTGTACTACCCAACACTGTCCGGCAAAAGATGTGTGTGTTTAAATTGCTGGTTTCTCTCTCCTTACAGGTGCGGCGTAAGAAGTTGCGGTTTGTTACAGAATAATGCCTCCGGTTGTTAATCAGGTAAGTCTATGGTGGAGAGGTTGTATTTGTTGGCTCCCTCGGCTCACCTTATGTTTCTTTTGTCCCCTAGATGGTGGAATTCGGCGGAGAAAATGATGGAGGCTGCGCCGGATCGAAAAATGCCTTGAGGACTGGTGAGAATGGTGCGGCGCTGCAGCTGGCGATGCAACGCTTGTAGAATAATGTCCTTTTCAAGTTCGAAGACGTGATGGATCCGGAATTCAGGTAAGGATTGAAATAATATCTGTTTTCTAACCTTTCCTTCTTCTTTCTTCTATTGCTAGGAGCTCTGGATTCGAGACGGGCGTGGCTGAAGACTGGATGCTGACTGCAGGCACGGTGAGCGTTACGCTGCTGGATGCAGAATAACATGAAGCATGTGCTGCTGTTCGGGCGTGGTTTAAATAGCCTCCAAAGTAGTTCCAGGTAAGAAGTCCCTAGAACCACACCTGAGTAAAAAATAGTCCCTATAGAAAAATAGTCCCATCCAGGCCTCACGTTGGCTTGGATTCATTTGCAGCATGGTCTGCATGAGGTAAATAAAGTCTATGAGCCTGGCGCCTATGGCGCCAGGACTGATTTCTATTATGAGCCTGGCGCCCAAGGCGCCAGGACTGAACCCAGACAGCCCCCAGCCAGGGCTGCTGGGGTTTTATTAAATACCTGGATGCCTGCTCCCGGGGCTGATGGGCTTGATCCGGATGCCCGGGGGTAGGCATCATGACAGCACTCCCCCCAAGGCCCCTCCTAATGTTGCTCTTCCCCTTGGTCCTGGTTTGTCTGGGAAGTTCCGATGGAATTTCTTCACCAACCGAGGTGCATGAACGTGGTCACTAGGTTCCCATGACCTTTCTTGTGGTCCGTAACCCTTCCAGTTGATTAAATAAAAAGGACTTGATTTAACCTTCTTAGAGTCCAGGATATTCTTTACCTCGAATTCAGGTTCTCCATCTATTAGGATGGGGTCAGGTGGTTTGGTTAATCTTGTCCCAGGTTGAACTGGTTTTAGAAGTGAAACATGAAATACAGGATGTATCTGCAAATTAGAGGGTGATTCAAATTTGACGGCCACCGGGTTGATAATGGCCTTAATGGTGTAAGGTCCCAAATATCTAGGATTGAAAGTTTGAGTTCCCTTTAGAGGTATGTGTTTTGTAGCCAGCCAAACTTGATCTCCAATCTGGTATTGTGGAGTTTCACTTCTATGTCGATAAGCATTTTTCTTGTATTTCTCCTTTGCTTGTTTCAAGTGTTCTATTGCTTCCTTAAAGGCTTGTGTAACAGTAGAGTGCAGGTGAGTCACTGCAGGCATTTCTAAGTGTTGAGGCGAATAGAGTTCTGAGGTCCGAGGTTGATGTCCATATATGGTATAAAAGGGGCTTTGTCCGGTTCCTGAATGTACAGAGTTATTGTATGCGTATTCGGAAATCCATAAAATATCTTTCCAATTGCTTTCGGTTTGGTGTAGCATACAACGTAGGTATTGCTCAAGAGTCTGGTTGGTCCTCTCCGTCTGACCATCAGTTTGGGGGTGGTGACTGGTTGATAGCCTTACGTCGATTTGCGTCAACTGACAGCATTTCTTCCAAAATTGCGAAATGAATTCACTACCTTGGTCAGAGACCAATACGGAAGGAAATCCATGGATTCGAAAAATGTTTGAGAAATTCCTTGGCCAAAATTGAAGCGGAAGGTAATCCTTTTAAAGGAATAAAGTGGGCCATTTTGGAAAAAAGATCCACAATAACTAGAATGGTGTTAAATCCATTACACAGAGGTAGATCTGTAATGAATTCTAAAGACAAGGTGTGCCATGGTGTAGGTGGAATATCCAAAGGTTGTAAAAGGCCAGCTGTTTTTTCTTCTAACTTTTGTTTTGGGTGCAGATACCACAAGACATCACAAATGACTTTACGTCCTTTCGCCAGGTGGGCCAACAGAATTGTCTTTTAATTTTAGCTTCAGTTTTTGCGATACCTGGGTGTCCTTCCATAAGGGCGTCATGATAATTGGAGATGACTAGTTCTTGTAGTTCCTTGTGTGGTAGAAATAGACGTCCTTGATAGTAAGGCAGGTCATTGATGACTGCATAATCTTGGCCTTTCTTTACCCAGTCCTGCAGGGCTGCTGGATCGAAAAGTTGTTGGATTTTTAAATGAATGTCTTCTAGAGTCTGTAGAGTAGTTATGCCAAGAATTCTAGGCACCGGTTCCAGGTTCGAATATATTTCTCCCATCCCTATTCGGGATAGGGCATCTGCCTTGCCGTTTTTACAACCTGGTCGATAAGTGATCACGAAATCGAATTCGGCAAAGAATAATGCCCACCGAAGTTGACGCGATGATTGGGCCTTGGCTGTTTTGAAATACTGCAGATTCCTGTGATCGGTGATTGCAGTGATGGTATGCCTGGCACCGAGAAGATAATGCCGCCAAGCCTTGAAGGCGGACTTGATGGTTAATAACTCCTTATCAGTAACCGCATAGTTTAATTCGGGTGCTGAGAACTTTCTTGAACAGAATGCCACTGGATGAAGTTGACCCGTTTCGGGATCCTTCTGGGACAGGACAGATCCCATGGCTAAACTGGATGCATCGGTTTCAACTATGTATGGAAGCTCAGGGCGTGGATGCTTTAAGACAGGTGCAGACGTGAATTTCAATTTTAGCTCTTGGAAGGCTCTTTCAGCCTCTTCAGTCCACAAAAAACATTTGTTTTTTCGCAAAAGTGCTGTGATGGTGTGTACAATATGTGAGAATTCAGGAATAAATCTGCGATAGAAATTAGCAAATCCAAGCATGCTTTGTACCCCTTTAACAGAACTGGGTGATGGCTACTTGAAGATTGCGTCCACCTTTCGAGAGTCCATTCGAACACTTTTGGAGTCAGGATAAATCCCAGGAATTCAACTTCTGTAGAATGAAAAACACATTTCTCCAATTTTGCGTATAACTTGTGCTGGCGTAGTTTCTCTAGGACTGCACGAACGTGCTTCACATGGTCTGATTTTGAGGAGGAGTACGCTAGAATATCGTCTATGTATACGACAACACAGACATCAATGAGTTCACAAAGGACATTGGGGGTCATTCCGAGGTTGGAGGTAAGGGATTACCGGCACCTGTAAGGGCACCGATGGCGATAATCCCTTACCTCCGTATTCCGAGTTCGCTTTGCGGGTCCCTCTTTACCTCCTGCTTTTAGCAGGAGTAAATTACGGGACCCGCAAAGTGACCTTGGAGTAAATTACGGCACCGTAATTTACGGTGCCGTAATTACCTCCTTCCCCATTCCCATTGAGCCCTATGGGGGCAGAAATGGGGATGGGGAAGGGCTATGGTGAATGGGGAATTACCGGTCCATCCAACCTTGGAATGGACCGGCAATTACTCCATTCACCATGCCGGTATTCCATGGAGTAAATAGCTCCATGGTTGCCAACCATGGAGCTATTTACTCCATGGAGTAGTCCTAACTCGGAATGAGGGTCATTGTTCATAAAATACTGGAAGGCTGCTGGTGCATTGCACAACCCGAAGGGCATCACCTAGTATTCGAATAACCCGTACTTGGTGCGTAAGGCAGTCTTCCATTCATCGCCTTTCTTTACACGTATTAGATGATATGCCCCTCGGAGGTCTAACTTAGTGTAGATACACGCATCCTTTACTTGGTCTAGTAATTCGGGGATCAGAGGCAATGGGTATCGTTTTTGTACTGTAATCTGATTTAATGCGCGGTAGTCTATGCACGTTCTAAGGTCACCTTCCTTTTTAGGCACGAAGAATGGAGCTGAGGATGCAGGAGATTTGGATGGACGAATGAAGCCATTAGCAAGGTATTGGTCCAGATATTGTCGTAGGTTAAGATTTTTGGGTTCTGTAAGGGCGTAGATTCTACTGCATGGAGGTTGAGAACCGGGTACTAGGTCAATTTGACAATCGTATGATCTGTGAGGTGGTAAGGTATTTGCCTGTTCTTTTTGAAAATCATCCTGAAATTCTTGATATTCCTGAGGTAACTGCACAACTGGATTAGTAACGGTGGCCAGGCTTTTGTTCAAGTTTTTTCCAGGTAACAGGTGTGTGCACAATCTGGGAAGGTCACTCTCTTCTCTCGCCAATCAATACAAGGATTATGTGTTTCCAACCATGGCATTCCCAGAATTATTTGGAATTGCAGGGCCTTGATTAAATCAAACACAATAGTTTCTCAATGCCCCATCTTGACCCAACAGTGTCAGCTCAGTAGTGGAATGAGTTACAGGCCCAGAGGCAATTTCAGTTCCATCGACTGTGGTGATGACATCCGAAGCAGTCTTTTTGCAAAGCGGTAGATTCATCCTTGAGGCCAATTCGTGGTCTATGTAGTTTCCTACGGCGCCGCTATCAATGTATGCCCTTACTGGGTGCATACGTGATGGCTGCCTTGGATCAATTAGGACCATTGGTATAATTAGGTGGGAGGTCTGAGTGTCCTTCTTTAAGCTCAGCAAGCGGACCTCTACGCTTGTCAGGCGTGGTCGTTTCCCGTATCAGGCTCTATTTGACTTTTGTCAGCAACTAGTTGCTAGTTGGTCTGTTTCGGAGGTTTCCATAACGCCCGGGTGGGAATTTGTAGATAGGCTTCGTGTTCTGTTACGCTCACCTGACTCCCACAGGGGCGTCGATCGGACCCGGACAGCTGCAACCTCCTCCAACGTGAAGCGTAGTGCAGAGATGACAGACTGGACTGGACCGCCTTATCTCGTCTGCTTGACCCGTAGAAATATTCTCCTGCAAATGGAGAAAGGGATTCAGCCACCCGTGGATTTTAGTAATGGCACCCCACTGTTCTCCCCACTAATCACCACCGATATTCACTTTCTGTAAACTCACCTTATGTTTGTAAATGATGAGCTCTCCATCCTGCGTGGAATGCAGGGGCGCGTAGATACCAGTTACTTCACTGGTTTGAGGGCGTTGGAAGAGTTACGGATGAATATTGACTCCGAGGTTCCAGGCGAGAACCCGTAAGTATAAAGTTCAAAGAGTTCAATATATCCAATGTTCACTCTTGTACATTCCTTTCTTGTGTTGCAGCTGGGTCCAAGGGAAGATTGTCTTGTGGCAGCTGATGGTGTTGAGGTAAGAGTCTGTATTACCCAACACTGTCCGGCAAAAGATGTGTGTGTTTAAATTGCTGGTTTCTCTCTCCTTAAAGGTGCGGCGTAAGAAGTTGCGGTTTGTTACAGAATAATGCCTCCGGTTGTTAATCAGGTAAGTCCATGGTGGAGAGGTTGTATTTGTTGGCTCTCTCGGCTCACCTTATGTTTCTTTTGTCCCCTAGATGGTGGAATTCGGCGGAGAAAATGATGGAGGGTGCGCCGGATCGAAAAATGCCGTGAGGACTGGTGAGTATGGTGCGGCGCTGCAGCTGGCGATGCGACGCGTGTAGAATAATGTCCTTTTCAAGTTCGAAGACGTGATGGATCCGGAATTCAGGTAAGGATTGAAATAATATGTTTTCTAACCTTTCCTTCTTCTTTCTTCTATTGCTAGGAGCTCTGGATTCGAGACGGGCGTGGCTGAAGACTGGGTGCTGACTGCAGGCACGGTGAGCGTTACGCTGCTGGATGCAGAATAACATGAAGCATGTGCTGCTGTTCGGGCGTGGTTTAAATAGCCTCCAAAGTAGTTCCAGGTAAGAAGTCCCTAGAACCACACCCGAGTAAAAAATAGTCCCTGTAGAAAAATAGTCCCATCCAGGCCTCACGTTGGCTTGGATTCATTTGCAGCATGGTCTGCATGAGGTAAGTAAAGTCTATGAGCCTGGCTTTATTTTTTTGTCACCTGACTTGTAATCCACATGATAGGAAGGAGGGCTCTTTCTATCTTTTACATTTTGAGTTTACCAATTAGGTATTTGAAACTGCCTGACAAAGTCCTTGTATGGATGGAAAGCATGGTAACAGAAAACCTGTTTCACGGGTGTCTTTGTTTGAACCATGGATGTAGTCATGCCCAGCTAATGGATTACTGGATCGGCTTAGGTGTCGATTCATGGAATTAATGTGCGCCGAAAATTCCCGCGCAGAGGTGCCATAACGTGCGATTCGCAGTAAAAGTGCGAAAATCGCAGTGCAAGTGCGAAAATCGCAAGGAAACCAGCGCACATCGATTCATGGAAGGCCGTGCGCGAGAAAAATATCGGATGTGCGCTGAAAAAGTGCGCGGTGCACGCCGGCACACAGGATATCTAACGGCGTGCGCCACGGCCACAGCGAAAATCGCACATAGCGCGGCGCACAAAACAAAAGTAGGCGGAACACGGGGCGTAACACTCGGAATGGGGAACAACTCGTCAAAATGTGGGCGTCACGGGGGAAGTACAGGAGGCAAGTGCGCGGAACGCCCACACGCTCGCCTACAACACGTATTCATGGAATCCAATAGGGCAAACCAGCGCACGGTCAAACCAGCGCACAGGCCCAAACACGTCCGCCACAAGAAAGCAGGCGGTAGTGTCCCTGCCCCTGAAATAAATGTGCGCCAAAATGTGCGCCAACAAAAAGCACCTATATACAGCTATGATGAATGTCACATACTGTGGCCCTCTAAGACAAATGACGTGCAAAGGGGTACGCGACAAACACGGACACCCGCTGTGTGAAAAATAGCGTGTGGGTGTATTCTGTGCTGCGTGGAAAGTCCCACACGCGATTTGCCTGGGTACGTGTATTCTGGGGTGCGCGGAAAGTCCCACACGCGATTTGCCGGGGTACGTGTATTCCGGGGTGCGTGGGAAGTCCCACACGCGATTGGCTGGGTATGTGTATTCCGGGGTGCGCGGGAAGTTCCACATGCGAATTGCCTGGGTCCGTGTATTCCGGGGTGCGCGGGAAGTCCCACATGCGATTGGCCTGGGTTCGTGTATTCCGGGGTGCGTGGGAAGTTCCAAACGCGAATTGCCTGGGTCCGTGTATTCCGGGGTGCGCGGGAAGTCCCACACGCGATTGGCCTGGGTACGTGTATTCCGGGGTGCGCGTGAAGTTCCACACGCTAATTCTGCAGGGTACGTGTATTCCGGGGTGCGCGGGAAGTTCCACAAGCGATTTCAGCAGGGTACGTGGATTCCGGGGTGCGCATGAAGTTCCACACGCTAATTCTGCAGGGTACGTGTATTCCGGGGGGCGCGGTCAGTTCCACACGCGATTTCAGCAGGGTACGTGTATTTCGGGGGTGCCTGGGTAGTACTACACGTGAATTGGCCGTGTGGGTCCTCCCAGCTGTTCCCTCTACACCCTCCACGGCACCTGCAGGCAGCCCACACCACAGGGGACTACCCTGCACCCCTGCTCATGTCCCGCAGGCAGCCCATCCACCATGGAAATGCCCCCCAGCCAACCCACATGTCACCTTGCACTACTGATCACCAACGCATGTCTTCCTGCACCCCCACCCCCCAGCAGTCAGGGGCACCCTCCACCAGGCCCCCACTCATGTCCCCCTGCACCCGCACCCCCCAGCAGTCAGGGGCACCCTCCACCAGGCCCCCACTCATGTCCCCCCGCACCCCCAG
The DNA here is from genome assembly GCF_040938575.1 of Ambystoma mexicanum. Taxonomy (NCBI): domain Eukaryota; kingdom Metazoa; phylum Chordata; class Amphibia; order Caudata; family Ambystomatidae; genus Ambystoma; species Ambystoma mexicanum. The sequence continues at coordinate 650,015,077 of NC_090923.1, forward strand.
CAGCCAGGGGCACCCTCCACCAGTCCCCCTGCACCCCCACCCCCCAGCAACCAGGTGCACCCTCCACCAGGCCCCCACTAATGTCCCCCTGCACCCCCACCCCCCAGCAGTCAGGTGCACCCTCCACCAGGCCCCCACTCATGTCCCCCCGCACCCACACCCCCCAGCAGTGCGGGGCACCTGCCAGCAGGCCCCCAGACATGTCCCCCTGCACCCCCACCCCCCAGCAGTCAGGGCCAGCCTCCACCAGGCCCCCACTCATGTCCAACTCATGTCCCCCTGCACCCCCACCCCCCAGCAGTCAGGGGCACCCTCCTCCAGGCCCCCACTCATGTCCACCTGCACCCCCACCCCCCAGCAGTCAGGGGCACCCTCCACCAGGCCCCCACTCATGTCCCCCTGCACCCCCACCCCCCAGCAGTCAGGTGCACCCTCCACCAGGCCCCCACTCATGTCCCCCTGCACCCACACCCCCCAGCAGTGTGGGGCACCTGCCAGCAGGCACCCACACATGCCCCCCTGCACCCCCACCCCCCAGCAGTCAGGGGCACCCTACACCAGGCCCCCACACATGTCTCCCACCATCCCCACCCCCCCAGCAGTCAGGGGCACCTGCCAGCAGGCCCACACACATGTCTCCCACCACCCCCACCCCCCAGCAGTCAGGGGCAGCCTCCACCAGGCCCCCACTCATGTCCCCCTGCACCCCCACCCCCCAGCAGTCAGGGGCACCCTCCACCAGGCCCCCACTCATGTCCCCCTGCACCCCCACCCCTCAGCAGTCAGGGGCACCCTCCACCAGGGCCCCACTCATGTCCCCCTGCACCCCCACCCCCCAGCAGTCAGGGGCACCCTCCACCAGGCCCCCACTCATGTCCCCCTGCACCCACACCCCCCAGCAGCCAGGGGCACCCTCCACCAGGCCCCCACTCATGTTCCCTTGAACCCCCACCCCCCAGCAGTCAGGGGCATCCTCCACGAGGCCCCCACTCATGTCCCCCTGCACCAACACCCCCCATCAGCCAGGGGCACCCTCCACCAGGCCCCCACTCATGTCCCCCTGCACCCCCACCCCCAGCAGCCAGGGGCACCCTCCACCAGGCCCCCACTCATGTCCCCCTGCACCCCCACCCCTCAGCAGCCAGGGGCACCCTCCACCAGGCCCCAACTCATGTCCCCCTGCACCCCCACCCCCAAGCAGCCAGGGGCACCCTCCACCAGGCCCCCACTCATGTCCCCCTGCACCCACACCTCCCAGCATTGCGGGGCACCTGCCAGCAGGCCCCACACATGTCCCCCTGCACCCCAACCCCCCAGCAGTCAGGGGCAGCCTCCACCAGGCCCCCACTCATGTCCAACTCATGTCCCCCTGCACCCCCACCCCCCAGCAGTCAGGTGCACCCTCCACCAGGCCCCCACTCATGTCCCCCTGCACCCACACCTCCCAGCATTGCGGGGCACCTGCCAGCAGGCCCCCACACATGTCCCCCTGCACCCCAACCCCCCAGCAGTCAGGGGCACCCTCCACCAGGCCCCCACTCATGTCCCCCTGCATCCCCACCCCCCAGCAGTCAGGGGCACCCTCCACCAGGCCCCCACTCATGTCCCCCTGCACCCCCACCCCCCACCAGTCAGGGGCACCCTCCACCAGGCCCCCACTCATGTCCCCCTGCACCCCCACCCCCCAGCAGTCAGGGGCACCCTCCACCAGGCCCCTACTCATGTCCCCCTGCACCCACACCCCCCAGCAGCCAGGGGCACCCTCCACCAGTCCCCCTGCACCCCCACCCCCCAGCAGCCAGGGGCACCCTCCACCAGGCCCCCACTCATGTCCCCCTGCACCCCCAGCAGTCAGGGGCACCTGCCAGCAGGCCCACACACATGTCTCCCACCACCCCCACCCCCCAGCAGTCAGGGGCAGCCTCCACCAGGCCCCCACTCATGTCCAACTCATGTCCCCCTGCACCCCCACCCCCCAGCAGTCAGGGGCACCCTCCACCAGGCCCCCACTCATGTCCCCCTGCACCCCCACCCCCAGCAGTCAGGGGCACCCTCCACCAGGCCCCCACTCATGTCCCCCTGCACCCCCACCCCCCAGCAGTCAGGGGCACCCTCCACCAGGCCCCCACTCATGTCCCCCTGCACCCCATCCCTCAGCAGTCAGGGGCACCCTCCACCAGGCCCCCACTCATGTCCCCCTGCACCCCCACCCCCCAGCAGTCAGGGGCACCCTCCGCCAGGACCCCACTCATGTCCCCCTGCATCCACACCCCCCAGCAGCCAGGGGCACCCTCCACCAGGCCCCCACTCATGTCCCCCTGCACCCACACCCCCAGCAGCCAGGGGCACCCTCCACCAGGCCCCCACTCATGTCCCCCTGCATCCCCACCCCCCAGCAGTCAGGGGCACCCTCCACCAGGCCCCCACTCATGTCCCCCTGCACCCCCACCCCCCAGCAGTCAGGGGCACCCTCCACCAGGCCCCCACTCATGTCCCCCTGCACCCCCACCCCCCAGCAGTCAGGGGCACCCTCCACCAGGCCCCCACTCATGTCCCCCTGCACCCACACCCCCCAGCAGCCAGGGGCACCCTCCACCAGGCCCCCACTCATGTCCCCCTGCACCCCCACCCCCCAGCAGCCAGGGGCACCCTCCACCAGTCCCCCTGCACCCCCACCCCCCAGCAGTCAGGGGCACCCTCCACCAGGCCCCCACCCATGTCCCCTTGCACCCCCACCCCCCAGCAGCCAGGGGCACCCTCCACCAGGCCCCCACTCATGTCCCCCTGCGCCCCCACCCCCCAGCAGTCAGGTGCACCCTCCACCAGGCCCCCACTCATGTCCCCCTGCACCCACACCTCCCAGCAGTGCGGGGCACCTGCCAGCAGGCCCCCACACATGTCCCCCTGCACCTCCAACCCCCAGCAGTCAGGGGCAGCCTCCACCAGGTCCCCACTCATGTCCTACTCATGTCCCCCTGCACCCCCACCCCCCAGCAGCCAGGGGCACCCTCCACCAGGCCCCCACTCATGTCCCCCTGCATCCCCACCCCCCAGCAGTCAGGGGCACCCTCCACTAGGCCCCCACTCATGTCCCCCTGCACCCCCACCCCCCAGCAGTCAGGGGCACCCTCCATCAGGCCCCCACTCATGTCCCCCTGCACCCCCAGCAGTCAGGGGCACCCTCCACCAGGCCCCCACCCATGTCCCCCTGCACCCACACCCTCCAGCAGCCAGGGGCACCCTCCACCAGGCCCCCACTCATGTCCCCCTGCACCCCCACCCCCCAGCAGCCAGGGGCACCCTCCACCAGGCCCCCACTCATGTCCCCCTGCACCCCCACCCCCCAGCAGCCAGGGGCACCCTCCACCAGGCCCCCACTCATGTCCCCCTGCACCCCCACCCCCCAGCAGCCAGGGGCACCCTCCACCAGGCCCCCACTCATGTCCCCCTGCACCCCCACCCCCCAGCAGTCAGGTGCACCCTCCACCAGGCCCCCACGCATGTCCCCCTGCACACACACCCCCCAGCAGTGCGGGGCACCTGCCAGCAGGCCCCCACACATGTCCCCCTGCACCCCCACCCCCCAGCAGTCAGGGGCACCCTCCACCAGGCCCCCACTCATGTCCCCCTGCACCCCCACCCCCCAGCAGTCAGGGGCACCCTCCACCAGGCCCCCACTCATGTCCCCCTGCACCCCCACCCCCCAGCAGTCAGGTGCACCCTCCACCAGGCCCCAACTCATGTCCCCCTGCACCCAAACCACCCAGCAGTGCGGCGCACCTGCCAGCAGGCCCCCACACATGTCCTCCAGCCAACACATCATCACAATCCAGATCCCAGGCTCCTATGCCCACCCAAATCCCACCCCACGCCATCCCAGTCCAAACACCCAACCAAGCTTTACATCCATTCAAAATGGAAATACCCATTACATGATAGATAACAAATAAGCAGTATGCGAATGAGTACAAGTCCGTCAGACCCACACAATGGCAACACATGACTGTGAAAACCCACATTGTGACAGGCATGAAACCAATGAGAGAAGTCCACACATTGAAGTAAGAAACAAAAATGTATTACAGTGTAAATGAAGTGAATGAAATCTAAACAAACAATAATGGCAACAAATATCAAAATGCAGCATGTCCACAAAAATAATAAATAACGAAAATGGGAATCCAAAATAACCGTAATGAAATTGTGTCCAAAGTCACCGTCCAACAAAGCAAATCCAAAGGGAAAGTAAAGTCAAAATCCATTGCTCCATGGTGAAAAAAATAATAAAAGATGAAGGCCACAAATCCACTGTAAACTATGTACAAAGAGCAAATCCATGGTCCATGATCCCAACGATGTAAATGAAACCTACAATAAAACCTACTTAACTAATAACTATATACAAAAAAGTGGGGCATAGTCCAAGCGCCCCAAATTAAAAAAAAGAAATAAAACCTAACACTAATTAACTATATACAAAGGCGGCGGGCTAGTCCAGCGGTTCACTCCGTGGTGTCCCGGGCCAGGGTATCATCGAACTCCTGTTCGATGTCCCGGAGGCGGTCCTGTTCCATGGCCCCGAGGGTCCGCAGGGACGGCGACATGTCCTCCTCCAACTCCCTGCGGATTGCCTCGAGGCACTCGGCCCGCCTCAGGGCCCTCCGCATGGAGTTCTCCGCCCTGACCATCGTGAGCTACGCCTCTTCCGCCCGCCGCCGCTCCGCACCGATCTGCTGGCCCAACCGCTGCCACACGGAAGACACTTCCCGTCCTGGGTCCTCCTGCCCTCCGGCCGATGCCTGCCCCTCCGATGTAGATTGCCCCGAGCCATGATGCCTCCCACGTTGACTCCGCTGCTGCCTCCGACGCAACTGCCTCTGCCAGCACGACGGCATCCAGGCTGATGGAATCCACTGACGCCGTCGTGCACATGCCCTGCCCAATGATGCCGGCACATCCTCCATCTGCTGGTGTCCAGTTGCTGTGGTGTCCACCCCTGCTGGACCTCCGACTCCTGAATGTGGCAGGGATGGGATCCCCACCAAGCTGGCTGCATTGGTCAGGGCAGGTCCACAGGGGGCCCTGGTGGCATCTGGGCCAGAAGACGGCATGGAGAACGACTGGCGTATAGTCTCCACAGAGGAGGAGAGGGCCGCCAGATTGGCCGACACATGTATGAAACCCCCGACCACGGCCAATCCCAACTGGGCCACGTCGGCACGGTGCTCTTCGTGATGACGTGCAAGCTCCTCCCGGGAAGCATGCACGTCATCACAAATGACACCCGTGTGCAACGCGACACCAATCAGGACCTTCTCCATACGGCCACGGGTCCCCTCGTCCACAGGTGGAGGGGAGTCAGATGACATGGACATCCCCCCTACCTGCGGACGGGCCTGGGATGGGGCATCCCTGCTGGTGCATGGTGGTGCAGTCACAGTGTCAGGGACAGTGACATGCAAAGGCCCCGCCACGGCGACCTGTACGGCGACCTGTGCTGCCTCCTGCTCCTACCCCTGGACTGCACCACTTGCACCAGCAGGGATGCCCCCACCAGGCCCCATGTGTGCCTCAGTAGCGGCCTCCTCCTCCTCTGTGGAAACCACCAACCTGGATGGCTCCACACCGTCTTCTGACGTTGCAAGCCCCTGTGGGGGCTCACCCACCCCTTCCGCTGCAGCCGTGGGGGCATACCCGCCGCTTTGCTCCACAGCGCCGTCTCCGCCCTCTTCTTCACTTGCCGCTGTGTCGAGGGAGACATAGAACACAAGCATCAGGGTACTGTACAATGGTCCCCTAGACAGGAAGCAATAGCAGATGAGTGGCACTGTCAAAGATCACTTCCATCATGTCCCTCCACAACACATGGGTCAGTGCAGGCAAAACACACGCAGTAACAGGCATGGCACATGCTATGGACATTTGCATACATGTCCAAGGGACTCTCCAAACATACAATGTTGTTATGGAACTCACATGCATCATGGGTCATGCCTATCACATGGACACACATCACCGTAGTTTCATCCATCTGGCCTTGTACACCCCCGACACAGTGGATACAAGGATAACTAGGCTGCATCTGTGAATCTGTACATTGTCACAGACATGTGTCATGCATCCATGGCATTCACAAGTCACAGACACGCAGGTCAGACACATAGACATGGATACCATACATGGCATCAGCACCCATCCCTCACCCCCACCCATGTCCAGGAACAGAGACTGGCATACTCTCATGTGTCCAATCCGCATAGGGCTTCCCATGTTGCATTTAAACACATGCACCAACCGTGTGGTTCAAACATTACTGGTCTCACATGCATGACCATTATGTCCCTGCACACATACATGCGTACATGGCCTATGTCACACATACAGGCAAGCATCAGACAACCAGCACACTGCAACATGCCCTGTCTCACACAGCAATGCTTGCCCACTTACCGCTCAACTCCAGACGGGTCTGCCTCGCAAGGATCTGGGCGTGGAGCGCTGGGTCTACACGTTCCAGGACCCTCAGCTGGATGGTACTCATGCGGCCCCGGCCCCCCTCCACGAGGCGCCGGGCCTTCGAGAGGGTCCTGGACCTCAAGTCCTCCCAGCGCTTATTGACTTTCTGGATGTTGCGGGTTGCCACCCCCTCTGCGTTGATGGCAACCACCAAGTCGTCTCAGATCCTGTCCCGTCCTTCCTTGTTGGCGCGTGACGATCCAAAGAGGGCATCATACTGCCCCAGGACTTGCTCCACCAGGACACCAACTTCGGTGGCAGTGAAGCTGGTGCCCCTCTGCCTCTCTGGGCGGGGGTTGCCACTGGTGCCAGATGTTGCAGTGCCCGACATGGCAACCCCAGAGGCAGGAGTGGGTGGGCAACTGGGTCCTGGGGCTGGGCTGTGGAGCGATGGTATACCAGTCGGGAGTCTTCTGTTCCAGCAGGGGTGGACACAGCAACTGGACACCTGCAGATGACAGATGTGCAGGCACAAAATGGCAGGGCACGGTGGGCAGCAGGCAGCAGCAGATGGCTCGTGGGAGGCTGCTCGGGGCTCTGGGGGGCAGTAATTCGGCCTTCTGGGCAGGAGCGTGGTCTTCTGTGTGCTTACACGTGGCCAGCTTGATACGGAGTGAATTGGCACGTGAAAATCCTGCACGTCAACGTGAAATTCGAGGAAAGGGCCTTAGCGCGTAAGCGTGTCAGCACGCATACGCGATTCCATTGGACCAAAGGCCCTCAGCGCGTAAGCGCATCTGTGACGTGACGCGCGCGGGTGTTTCCCTCATAGCACGTGATGACAGAGCACACGTGGAAACACTGCACGCCAGAGTATCATTGCATGTAATTGGAGGAAAGTGCGCGTAAACGCAATTGGCCTGGGTACGTGTATTGCAGGGGTGCGCGGGAATTCTCACACACGATTTGCTTGGGTACGTGTATTACAGGGGTGCGCGGGAAGTTTTACACGCTCGCCAACAACACGAATCCATGGAATTGAACGGGGCTAAGGCATGCGCACAAAAAAACGTGCTAATCCGGAAACACGTATGCCAGCAGGAAGCAGGCGTACGTCGACCCGCGCAGCATAAAAGTGCGCGCAAACAATAAACAAGCTCAGACGCCAGGATGAATATACCGTTCCTAGCAGCAGTGGCCGTGGGTTACCAAAGGAGGAGGAGGAGGATAGTGAGGGCCCGAATTTTCACACCCAGAACCAGCCTTTTTGGGATGCCTGATGACCAGGTGTATGGGAGGTACAGGCTTCCACCTCACATAATACTGGACCTGGTGAGTGAGTGGGAGGATGACCTCACATCACCCACCCTGTGCTCCCAAGCACTCAGCCCCCTGGAGAAGGTCCTTAATGTACTGTACTTCTTGGCCACTGGATCATTTCAGCGGACAACTGCCATAGTGGGTGGGGTGTCACAGGCCACTCAGTCACGCTGCCTACACCAGGTCTTGAACATCATCACTGCACGCCCATCAGTCCACAGGCACATATACCTGCCCAGAACACCTGCAGAAAGGCAGGCTGCCGCCCTGGATTTCTACGGTGTGGCACAATTCCCCTAAGTTCTAGGTGCCATTGACTGCACCCATGTGGCACTACGTCCCCCCAGGGCATCTGAGCACATCTATAGGAACCGCAAGCACTGGCATTCCGTCAACGTGCAGGTAGTATGTAATGCCGAGGGAATCATCACCTCAGTATATGCCAACTATCCAGGGTCCACCCACGACAGCTTCATTTACCGAATGTCTACCCTAAGCCGGGACCTAGAAGCTGGCGATACATGGCTGCTTGGTGAGTATGAATGCCACTGCACAGATGCAGAGTTATGTCACTACCCCACTAATGATACCCATCACCCCCTCACCAGGGGACAGTGCCTACCCTCTGAGCACCCACATGATGACGCCAATTCGGAACCCGATCACGCCTCCCGAGGTAAGATACAACACAGCCCATATTGCAACCCGGGGCTTAGTGGAGGGCACATTCGGAGTGCTCAAGTCAAGCTTTCGCTCCCTTGACCGTTCTGGCGGGCAGCTGTTATATGCGCCCCCAGTAGTGTGTAGGATCATAGTGGCAGCATGTGTCCTGCACAATGTTGCAACACGCCGGGGCCTGGCTGTGGACATGGTGGTGCCCCCACATCCCCAACCACATGCACGCCCGCTGCGCCTGGGAGGGGAAAGGGCACAGGGTGAGGCAGCCCGTACGCAGCTGGTGGCTAATTACTTCACATAGAAATCACACCCCTGTGGAGTGCACACAGCCCTGGCACATATCATCTGATAAGCAATGATGACGCGACCTGACAATGATGATGAATGAAGGGACAGTCAACTGTCAGAACCATAGCAGCCTGAGATTGTTCATGTGGAAGTGTCACAATGTGTGCATCCCTACCTACACAAACACCACCAATGCAGTGTCATCAAAAGACACACTTCCATGCAGCAAAAATGAATACCCACTTGCAAAATACAACATGAGAACAGTGCCATGTCACCCAACCCCTCCCCGACACGGCCACACAACACACCATGGCATGTCATGCAATGTGAGGGCAAACAAATTAATCCCCACAACATGCCCCAAGTGTCACCAACTACAGTGTCCCTAATGGAAACTGGCCACACATGAAATGCTCACAGTAATGCAGGACCAACAACACACATTACCAAATACTTACCAAGAATACCAATCACCTACACAACCTCCAACCTACCATAAACATGACAGTACAGACTTAAAAAATTGGTAGCCTCACTACCTGATAATGCCAGCACTTCGAACACTTCCAAGTATACAGTGTTAGCGCCACGCAAGAGCGTAGGTGCACTGCTTACAACATGGACTCCAGTCCCAAAGTAGACCGCCTTGTGAAGACATGAGAAATGGACCTGCAAATTAGGAGGATGAGATGGATGCAGAGGCACATATCAATACACCATGCAGTGTACAATACATCAACAATATGCACTAGGAATGTATACACAGTATTGACTACAGACTGCCCACACATCAAATGGGAGTCCAACGTCACCGTGTACGTCAATGTCACTTGGGCACACCCTTTGCAAGCCCATGGGAACGGGAAGCAGGAGGGGTGTGTGTCACACAAACCCAAGCATCTGACCCAAATTCAGGACAAGCCTGCATGTGCCCAGCCAAAATACAGCGTATGCCCACGGGAGCCACACAAGGCAACACACTGTCCAAAAAATAAAAAATGCAAAAATAAAAAAAAAATAAACAAATAAATAAAAAATCAAAAATGGCCATTAGTGGGCCCGGGGGGCGGGGAGGCTACCCAGGAGATCCGAGGACAGGGTGCACACCAAAACCCACCTGTGTGGATCTTGCGGAAAAAAAACACCTCCATGGGCTCATGGCCTGCACGGCTACCCTATTGTGAGAGAATCACTGCTGTCGCTCTCCCCAGACTCTGCAGCTGTCTCAGGAGGTGGTGGCACTATGGGAGGCAGCCCACGCAAAGCCCTAGTCTGGTCCTCCATGGCAGCAAGCATGCGGATCTGGAAGGTCTGGTTCTGGAGGATAATCGTGCAGAGGTCCCCATGCAATAACTCACGGGATGACCGGACCTCCTCACGAGTTGCCTGCATCTCAGCTGAGAGCGTACGTGTGAGACGCTCCAGCTGCTGTTCTGTTCTTGTGTTTGTTGAAGCCTCAAGCTCAACAAGAGTCGTCCTGAGGTGACGGAGTTCCACCCTCAGGGCTTCTCTGTGGCCGTGGGACTCTATGGAAATGGCTTCCCGCAGAGTCGCCAGTGCCGCCCGCCTGTCCCTGTCGGACGCCAACATGTCCTCCCTGTGTGACTGGCAGATGGAGTCTGTTGCCTGCTGTAGTCGCTCCATCAGCCTTTCTGGGGGGACAATGGAAGTGGCCACCCTATCCATGGCCTGAGCTATCATCTCTGATGATGCTGCCTGTTGGGTTGCCATACCGTATATGGATTGCTCCCATGCGGTATTGCCAGGTGGCGTACGGCCACCACGTCGGCGGGCACCACACCTGTCTGGGGCAAGGCGAACTGCGCCTTGCTGTGCCAGCACTGCCTGAGGCTGCAGGACTGCATTCCCCCTCTGATCTGCTGGCCCAGGAACAGGATCAGAGTGTGACCCTGCATCCGTAACCACCAAAGGCGGACCTGCCAACACTGACATCCCCATTGAGGGTTCTACCCCTGGTGCAGGTGGGTCGGACAAAACAGAATCCCTCCCAGGAACACTCACCTGCGATGGCACATAGGTCTCATCATCCGAATCGACACCTGAATACAGCTCGGGGGAGGTGCACCCAGAGACACCCCTTGAAAGCACGACCTGCAGCAGTTGTGGGTTCTCACCCACCACCACACCACGTCCCTCACTGGTGGTCGGTCGGCCCTGAGACCCCTCCCGGGTCTGCACCATCTCCACAACCCCAGCAGTATCAAGTGCGTCATCCCCTGCAAAGACATGAAAGAAAAGAAATGGAAACAGGCATTAGCACTATGGCACACAATTAGGGCTGAGAAGCTACAGAACCAGTACTTGATTGACACATGTCCCACATGACTAAAACCCTCCCATGCATGCACCGTCACTGCGTATGAAGGGGAGGCAAATGGCACACATTAATGACACCAAGATGGAAGATCAACACATTTGCTGCATGCTGCCTAGCAGTGGCATCACACATTGGCCTGTGATTGGCAGGTCAAATACACATGCCATCACACAGATGGCATGCACCATAGCCATAAAGTGAGGAGGGCACCACTTGTTCATTCAGTCTAGTTTGCTCATGAAATTGCTTTTTTAATTGAAATAGTTCAAATGTTTAACCTGGAGCTGCCAGTCCAAAATGGTCCTATAGCACAGGGACATGTCTAAACAAATGATATCCAGGAAACAAAGTCAGTCCACTTTACCATAGCCATGTCAGACATGTGACAATAGGACTGAGAAATGCCTAGTAAAAGTGGTGGAATGCAAACAATCTGCCTGAATAAACAGAGAAAAATAAGCAACAATGTTGTGGCAAGATGACACTTCAAGGGCAACTGGCGTGGTGTTGGGCTAGATGTCTACTGTTGGCAGAAGGGATACTGCTATACCCAAATGCTGGTGCGCAGAATGTATTGGATGAAGCACATGGGTGACCTAAACCACTCAGGCACACACACCCTCACCTGGCACCCAAACAGAAGCCCTCACACACACACCAGGCACATGGATGACACACACATGCATGTGCACTCACCGGACAATGCCTCATAATGTGGCAGTTCTACCACGCCTTGGATCTGTTCCTCCGTGACGTAGGTCCCAGCAACATGCTCATGTGGAGTGAGTTCTATGTCCTCTGCTGGAGACCCACCTCCAGTCACTAGAGTAGCCGCATGACTTGAGGCCAGCTTATTCTTTGCCCTGCGCTTCAGGTCATTCCAGCGCTTATAGCATTCAGTAGCTGTGCGCCTCACGATTCCAAGGGCACTTATGATGTCCGCGATGGTCTGCCAGTGTGCCAGACGTTGTGCAGGTGTGGTCTTGGATCCTGCAATAATCACCATTTCGCGGTCATGTGCGGACACATACTCTACAAGTGCATTCAATTCGGCCTCATTGAAGCTGGGCTTCCTTGACGGGCCGGACTGTGTAACCGTGTCTGGGGCATCAGCCTCTACTGGACGAGCACTCTTCCTCTTCCGCTTGGAAGGTGGTGGGGATCCTGAGTGTCCTACACCGCTCTGGACAATAGGGGCAGGAGCCCCGGTGGACTCTGTACTAGGAGTGTGGGATTGCACACTCAGCATGGGAGTTGGTGCAGGCATTAGCTGAAGTGTGATGGTGTCAGGGGGAATGTCAGCAGGATGGACTAGGACCGACACTGTCCTGGCTGGGTGTGTGAGAGGTGTGGTGGATGGAGCCGCAGCTGCCCCTGCTGCCTCCCCACCCTGCCTACTCGGGGCAACAGATGACCTAGCTGCCCCTGATCCATGTGGCCTGATGACACCAACGTGCACCGGCGCACGTGGCTTCGACCTGCTGACCTGGAAGTCAGCCATGGAGTCACCCTGTGCCAGGTCTGGTGCCACAGTGGGCTGGTCCAACAAGGGCTGAGCATGGATGGTGTCAGCCACGTTACCCTCAACCAGGGGGGGGCATGGGTGTCCCTGACTGGTCCTCCACACATGGGAGGCTAGGGGCACCCTGCAAGTCACGGCCACGTCCCCTACCAGATCCACCACGGCCACCACTTGGGGCTCGGCCACCTTTGCCACCCTTACGGCTTGGTCGCCTCCCAACCATGGCACTGATGTTATTGTGCGTATGGGAGTCGCTGTGAACTATTGTCCTGGGCAATTGGGGGTTAAAGGGGTTGGGTACCAGATGGTAATCGTACCCTAGTGCTCTAGCAAGGCTTATTGTCACCCCTGGGGAAAGATGATGGGTCACGCAACGCACAGGCACCCCAAAAAAGGGAAGTAAGGTGCACGCAACCCCTCCTAGACCACGTGTGTGGAAAAATAAACCTGCACTACGCTGTGGCACCCAGAAACACAAGAATGAACGTATGTGTGTCACACGCAGCCTAGAATGACCTCTGAAGGGGTACGCGAGACACGGGGCAAGCACATATGTTAAATACGTGCGCGGCTCACCGTCTGCCAGGAAAAAAAGCGTGAAAAAGACGCGTGTGCGCGTTGGCAACACCCCCGCCAAAAGAGGAATTGTACGCTGTCTGAGGAGACAGGACAACAGTAGAAGGGAACGCTGTTTGAGGAAACAGGCCCAGGAAAAAGAGGAAAAGAGAAAAAGCTGTCAGAGGTAACAGGGAGTACGAACTTGAAACGCTGTGAAGTAAATCGCGTGTGAACCGACAAGAAGTACAGATTTCACCCACTCGCTCTCCACGAAAAGCACATACAAGGAAATGGTGTTCTACACGTCCCTTTTATACACACGTCACAGACACACATACGCTCTGAGGCCATTTCCACCAATTACACACTTTGACACTCGGACGTGTATTTTTTTTTTAGACGCGCCATTCTCAACGGCCATGCGCGTGACGTCATAGGCGCGCCTGGGGGACTTTGGGCCAATGAATTAACGTACGTGTGCTGACGCGCTTACGTGCTAACGGCCTTTCCTCGAATTACACGCAGACGTGCTGGATTTTCACGTGCCAAATCACTCCGTATCAAGCTGGCCACGCGTAAGCACACGGAAGACCACGCTCCTGCCCAAAAGGGCCAAATTACTGCCCCCCAGAGCCCCGAGCACGCTCCCACCTGCCATCTGCTGCTGCCTGACTGCCTGCTGCCCACGTGTCCTGCCATTTGCTGCATGCACATCAGCCAGGGGTGCTGTTGCTGTGACCACCCCTGCTGGAACCGAAGACTCCCGACTGGGATACCATCGCTCCACAGCCCAGCCCCAGGACCCAGTTGCCCACCCACTCCTGCCTCTGGGGTTGCCATGTCGGGCACTGCAACATCTGGCACCAGTGGCAACCCCCAGCCAGAGAGGCAGAGGGGCACCAGCTTCACTGCCACCGAAGTTGGTGTCCTGGTGGAGCATGTCCTGGGGCAGTATGATGCCCTCTTCGGAAGGCTGCGCGCCGACAAGGAAGGACGGACTCGGATATGGACAGACATCGTGACTGCCATCAACGCGGAGGGGGTGGCAGTCCGACTATTCCATCATGTCAAGAAGCGCTGGGAGGACTTTAGGTCCAGAACCCTCAAGAAGGCCCGGCGCCTCCTGAAAGCAGCAGATGCTAAGGGGCACCGGGGCCACTTGTCGGAAGATCAGATGAGGGTCCTGGAAAACATATCCCCAGCGCTCCACGTCCAGGTGCTTGAGAGGCAGACCCGTCTGGAGTCGAGCGGTAAGTGTACATGCATACTGATTGTAAGCTGTGCGTGTGGTGGTGTGGCAGGAGTGTGCAGGTTGCACATGTGGTTTTATGTGGCCAAGTATGGGGGGGTAGAGGGCCGTGAGGCTGACACATGCGAGGGCTCTCATGTGTGACACATGGATGGTGCTTGTGTGTGTAGGCTTGCATGGCAAAGGATGTGGAAGAATGATTGGCAGGTGTGACATGGATGCCGATCTGAACACTGCAACAGCTGGCGGAGGTGTACACATGCATGCAAGTGTGGTGGTGTGTGTGCATGTGTAGTGCACTCCCTGTGTCGCATGTGATGTCTGGCTCACCTTTGCCTGCTCATGCTGTTGTATGTGTATGGATGGTGCTGGCTGTTGCGATATGGCTGTGGCATAGCTCATGTGTGCAAATTGAAATGACATGTGTGTTGGGGGTTGTGATGCCATGTCTGAGGTTTGCCAATGCCACTCATGTACAACTGTCATGTGTTTATAAGTCCATTATACAGTGCCCTGATGCCTGTGTTTTAGTTCTCCCTGTCTGCAGCGTCAACTGATGAAGAGGGCGGAGAAGGTGCTGTGGAGCACAGAGGCAGGGGTCGCACCACCAGCCGGAGACACAAGGCCCGGCTCCCCTTCCAGGTTGTGATCTCGTCGGGGAGTGAGGAGTCCGGTGCCGCGTCCGAGGCCGCAGCTGCCGAGTGGAGGTCCAGGAGGCGGAGGTTGGAGTTGGACTCCTCGGCAGCAGAAGGGGCAGCTGGGACCCCACAGGGCCCAACGGAGGAAGATGGCACGAAGTCATCCAGGTTGGTGGGGGGTTTGGTGGAGGAGGAGGCCGTACAAGCAACAGAGGCAGGGTCTGGAGGTGGGGATTCCACTGGTGCTAGTGGTGCAGTGCAGGACCAGGGACAGGTGGCAGCACAGGCCACCGCGGAGGTGCCTGTGTGCAATCCTGTCCCTGCTCCTGTCACTGCATCATCTTGCACCAGCAGGGATGCCTACCTCCAGACCCGTTCTCAGGGAGGGGATTGGCTTACACCAACTGGCCTTCCTCTCCCTGCGGATGTGGCTATCCTGCAACAGTTTGAGCCTGTTCAGGGTGGGGTGGCGTTGCGTCAACGGGCCATGCGAGCTGACCTGAAGTCTTTCCATGATGAGACTGCAGGTCTTCTCGCATGGCTCGTTGACCGCGTTGACCCAATGGGACAGCTCACCATGGCCGGATTCCTCCGTTTCCTGGACCTTGTTCCGACCCCCTCCTCAGCGGAACCCCCTATGCCCCAGTCGTCCTCCATGCCATCTTCCCACACATGTATCACCTGGGTGCCCTGTGGAGCTGCCTCTGACCGTGCGGCCAGGCTGGTGGACAACAGATCCCTGCCACAGTCGGGAGTCGGACGTACAGCAGGGGTAGCCACATCAACAACTCCACCCCAGCTGGAGGAGGATGTGCAGGCACCATCGGACAGGGCACATGGACAGCAGCAGCAGGAGGCTGTAGGTGGGAGCCATGATGGCTCGGGGGCTTCGACATCGGAGGGGCAGGCATCGGCCGGAGGGCAGGAGGACCCAGGACGGGAAGTGTCTTCCGTGTGGCAGCGGTTGGGCCACACCATAGATGCGGAGCAGCAAGCGGGCAGAAGAGGCATGAGTCACGATGGTCAGGGCAGAGAACTCCATGCGGAGGGCCCTGAGGCGGGCCGAGTGCCTCAAGGCAATCTGCAGGGAGTTGGAGGAGAACATGTCGTCGTCCCTGCGGACCCTCTGGGCCATGGAACAGGACCGCTTCCGGGACATTGAGCAGGAGTTCGATGATGCCCTGGCCCGCAACATCCAGAAGTGAGCCGTTGGACTAGCCCGCTGCCATTGTATATAGTTAATTAGTGTTAGGTTTTATTTATTTTTTTTAATTTAGGGCGCTTGGACTATGCCCCACTTTTTTGTATATAGTTATTAGTTAGGTGGGTTTTATTGTAGGTTTCATTTACATCGTTGGGATCATGGACCATGGATTTGCTCTTTGTACATAGTTTGACAGTGGATTTGTGGCCTTCATCTTTCATTATTTTTTTCACCATGGAGCAATGGATTTTGACTTTACTTTCCCTTTGGATTTGCTTTGTTGGACGGTGACTTTGGACACAATTTCATTACGGTTATTTTGGATTCCCATTTTCATTATTTATTATTTTTGTGGACATGCTGCATTTTGATTTTTGTTGCCATTATTGTTTGTTTTGATTTCATTCACTTCATTTACACTGTAATACATTTTTGTTTCTTACTTCAATGTGTGGACTTCTCTCATTGGTTTCATGCCTGCCACAATGTGGGTTTTCACAGTCATGTGTTGCCATTGTGTGGGTCTGACGGACTTGTACTCATGCGCATACTGCTTATTTGTTATCTATCATGTAATGGGTATTTCAATTTTGAATGGATGTAAAGCTTGGTTGGGTGTTTGGACTGAGGTGGCGTGGGGTGTGATTTGGGTGGGCATAGGAGCCTGGGATCTGGATTGTGATGACGTGTTGGCTGGGGGACATGTGTGGGGGCCTGTTGGCAGGTGCCCCGCACTGCTGGGGGGTGGGGGTGCTGGGAGACATGAGTGGGGGCCTGCTGGCAGGTGCCCCACAGTGCTGGGGGGTGGGGGTGCAGGGGACATGAGTGGGGGCCTGGTGGAGGGTGCCCCTGACTGGTGGGGGGTGGGGGTGCTGGGAGACTTGAGTGGGGGCCTGGTGGAGGGTGCCCCGCACTGCTGGGGGGTGGGGTGCTGGGAGACATGAGTTGGACATGAGTGGGGGCCTGGTGGAGGGTGCACCACAGTGCTGGGGGGTGGGGGTGCAGGGGGACATGAGTGGGGGCCTGGTGGAGGGTGTCCCTGACTGGTGGGGGGTGGGGTTGCTGGGAGACATGAGTTGGACATGAGTGGGGGCCTGGTGGAGGGTGCACCACAGTGCTGGGGGGTGGGGGTGCAGGGGGACATGAGTGGGGGCCTGGTGGAGGGTGCCCCTGATTGGTGGGGGGTGGGGGTGCTGGGAGACATGAGTGGGGGCCTGGTGGAGGGTGCCCTGCACTGCTGGGGAGTGGGGGTGCTGGGAGACATGAGTTGGACATGAGTGGGGGACTGGTGGAGGGTGCACCACAGTGCTGGGGGGTGGGGGTGTAGGGGGACATGTGTGGGGGCCTGGTAGAGGGTGCCCTGCACTGCTGGGGGCTAGGGGTGCAGGGGGACATGAGTGGGGGCCTGGTGGAGGGTGCCCTGCAATGCTGGGGGGTGGGGGTGCTGGGAGACATGAGTTGGACATGAGTGGGGGCCTGGTGGAGGGTGCACCACAGTGCTGGGGGGTGGGGGTGCAGGGGGACATGAGTGGGTGCCTGGTGGAGGGTGCCCCTGACTGGTGGGGGGTAGGGGTGCTGGGAGACATGAGTGGGTGCCTGCTGGCAGGTGCCCCACAGTGCTGGGGGGTTGGGGTGCAGGGGGACATGAGTGGGGGCCTGGTGGAGGGTGCCCCTGAGTGGTGGGGGTGCTGGGAGACATGAGTTGGACATGAGTGGAGGCCTGGTGGAGGGTGCACCACAGTGCTGGGGGGTGGGGGTGCAGGGGGACATGAGTGGGGGCCTGGTGGAGGGTGCCCTTGACTGGTGGGGGGTGGGGGTGCTGGGAGACATGAGTGGGGGCCTGGTGGAGGGTGCCCTGCACTGCTGGGGGGTGGGGGTGCAGGGGGACATGAGAAGGGGCCTGGTGGAGGGTGCCCTGCACTGCTGGGGGGTGGGGGTGCTGGGAGACATGAGTTGGACATGAATGGGGGCCTGGTGGAGGGTGCACCACAGTGCTGGGGGGTGGGGATGCAGGGGGACATGTGTTGGGGCCTGGTGGAGGGTGCCCCTGACTGGTGGGGGTGGGGGTGCTGGGAGACATGAGTGGGGGCCTGGTGGAGGGTGCCCCACAATGCTGGGGGGTGGGGGTGCAGGTGGACATGAGTGGGGGCCTGGTGGAGGGTGCTCCTGACTGGTGGGGGATGGGGGTGCTGGGAGACATGAGTGGGGGCCTGGTGGAGGGTGCCCTGCACTGCTGGGGGATGGGGGTACAGGGGGACATGAGTGGGGGCCTGGTGGAGGGTGCCCCTGACTGGTGGGGGTGCTGGGAGACATGAGTGGGGGCTTGGTGGAGGGTGCCCTGCACTGCTTGGGGGTGGGGGTTCAGGGGGACATGAGTGGGGGCCTGGTGGAGGGTGCCCTGCACTGCCGGGGGGTGGGGGTGCTGGGAGACATGAGTTGGACATGAGTGGGGGCCTGGTGGAGGGTGCACCACAGTGCTGGGGGGGTGGGGGTGCAGGGGGACATGAGTGGGGGCCTGGTGGAGGGTGCCCCTGACTGATGGGGGGTGGGGGTGCTGGGAGACATGAGTGGGGGCCTGGTGGAGGGTGCCCTGCACTGCTGGGGGTGCAGGGGGACATGTGTGGGGGCCAGGTGGAGGGTGCCCCTGACTGGTGGGGGGTGGGGGTGCTGGGAGACATGAGTGGGGGCCTGGAGGAGGGTGCCCCACAGTGCTGGGGGGTGGGGGTGCAGGGGGACATGAGTGGGGGCCTGGTGGAGGGTGCCCCTGACTGGTGGGAGGTGGGGGTGCTGGGAGACATGAGTGGGGGCCTGGTGGAGGGTGCCCTGCACTGCTGGGGGTGCTGGGAGACATGAGTTGGACATGAGTGGGGGCCTGGTGGAGGGTTCCCCACAGTGCTGGGGGGGTGGGGGTGCAGGGGGACATGAGTGGGGGCCTGGTGGAGGGTGCCCCTGACTGATGGGGGGTGGGGGTGCTGGGAGACATGAGTGGGGGCCTGGTGGAGGGTGCCCTGCACTGCTGGGGGTGCAGGGGGACATGTGTGGGGGCCAGGTGGAGGGTGCCCCTGACTGGTGGGGGGTGGGGGTGCTGGGAGACATGAGTGGGGGCCTGGAGGAAGGTGCCCAACAGTGCTGGGGGGTGGGGGTGCAGGGGGACATGAGTGGGGGCCTGGTGGAGGGTGCCCCTGACTGGTGGGAGGTGGGGGTGCTGGGAGACATGAGTGGGGGCCTGGTGGAGGGTGCCCTGCACTGCTGGGGGGTGGGGGTGCTGGGAGACATGAGTTGGACATGAGTGGGGGCCTGGTGGAGGGTTCCCCACAGTGCTGGGGGGTGCGGGTGCAGGGGGACATGAGTGGGGGCCTGATGGAGGGTGCCCCTGACTGGTGGGGGGTGGGGGTGCTGGGAGACATGAGTGGGGGCCTGGTGGAGGGTGCCCTGCACTGCTGGGGGGTGGGGGTGCAGGGGGACATGAGTGGGGGCCTGGTGGAGGGTGTCCTGCACTGCTGGGGGGTGGGGGTGCTGGGAGACATGAGTTGGACATGAGTGGGGGTCTGGTGGAGGGTGCACCACAGTGCTTGGGGGTGGGAGTGCAGGGGGACATGAGTGGGGGCCTGGTGGAGGGTGCCCCTGACTGGTGGGGGGTGGGGGTGCTGGGAGACATGAGTGGGGGCCTGGTGGAGTGTGCCCTGCACTGCTGGGGGGTGAGGGTGCAGGGGGACATGAGTGGGGGCCAGGAGGAGGGTGCCCTGCACTGCTGGGGGGGTGGGGGTGCTGGGAGACATGTGTTGGACATGAGTGGGGGCCTGGTGGAGGGTGCACCACAGTGCTGGGGGGTGGGGGTGCAGGGGGACATGAGTGGGGGCCTGGTGGAGGGTGCCCCTGACTGTTGGGGGGTGGGGGTGCTGGGAGACATGAGTGGGGGCCTGGTGGAGGGTGCCCTGCACTGCTGGGGGGTGGTGGTGCAGGGGGACATGTGTGGGGGCCTGGTGGAGGGTGCCCTGCACTGCTGGGGGGTGGGGGTGCAGGGGGACATGTGTTGGGGCCTGGTGGAGGGTGCCCTGCACTGCTGGGGGGTGGGGCTGCTGGGAGACATGAGTTGGACATGAGTGGGGGCCTGGTGGAGGGTGCACCACAGTGCTGGGGGGTGGGGGTGCAGAGGGACATGAGTGGGGGCCTGGTGGAGGGTGCCCCTGACTGGTGGGGGGTGGGGTTGCTGGGAGACATGAGTGGGGGCCTGGTGGAGGGTGCCCCACAGTGCTGGGGGGTGAGGGTGCAGGGGGACATGAGTGGGGGCCTGGTGGAGGGTGCCCTGCACTGCTGGGGGGTGGGGGTGCAGGGAGACATGAGTTGGACATGAGTGGGGGCCTGGTGGAGGTTGCACCACAGTGCTGGGGGGTGGGGGTGCAGGGGGACATGAGTGGGGGCCTGGTGGAGGGTGCCCCTGACTGGTGGGGGTGGGGGTGCTGGGAGACATGAGTGGGGGCCTGGTGGAGGGTGCCCTGCACTGCCGGGGGGTGGGGGTGCAGGGGGACATGAGTGGGGGCCTGGTGGAGGGTGCCCAGCACTGCTGGGCGGTGGGGGTGCTGGGAGACATGAGTTGGACATGAGTGGGGGCCTGGTGGAGGGTGCACCACAGTGCTGGGGGGTGGGGGTGCAGGGGGACATGAGTGGGGGTCCTGGTGGAGGGTGCCCCTGACTGGTGGGGGGTGGGGGCCTAGTGGAGGGTGCCCTGCACTGCTGGGGGGTGGGGGTGCAGGGGGACATGTGTAGGGGCCTGGTGGAGGGTGCCCTGCACTGCTGGGGGGTGGGGGTGCAGGGGGACATGAGTGGGGGCCTGGTGGAGGGTGCCCTGCACTGCTGGGGGGTGGGGGTGCTGGGAGACATGAGTTGGACATGAGTGGGGGCCTGGTGGAGGGTGCACCACAGTGCTGGGGGGTGGGGGTGCAGGGGGACATGAGTGGGGGCCTGGCGGAGGGTGCCCCTTACTGGTGGGGGGTGGGGGTGCTGGGAGACATGAGTGGGGGCCTGGTGAGGGTGCCCCACAGTGCTGGGGGGTGGGGGTGCAGGGGGACATGAGTGGGGGCCTGGTGGAGGGTGCCCATGACTGGTGGGGGTGGGGGTGCAGGGGGACATGAGTGGGGGCCTGGTGGAGGGTGCCCTGCACTGCTGGGGGGTGGGGGTGCTGGGAGACATGAGTTGGACATGAGTGGGGGCCTGGTGGAGGGTGCCCCTGACTGGTGGGGGTGCTGGGAGACATGAGTGGGGGCCTGGTGGAGGGTGCCGCACAGTGCTGGGGGGTGGGGGTGCTGGGAGACATGAGTGGGGGCCTGGTGGAGGGTGCCCCTGGATGCAGGGGGTGGGGGTGCTGGGAGACATGAGTTTGACATGAGTGGGGGCCTGGTGGAGGGTGCACCACAGTGCTGGGGGGTGGGGGTGCAGGGGGACATGCGTTGGTGGGCAGTATTGCAAGGTGACATGTGGGTTGGCTGGGGGGCATGAGCATGGTGGATGGGCTGCCTGCGGGACATGTGCAGGGTAGTCCCCTGTGGTGTGGGCCGCCTGCAGGGGCCGTGGAGGGTGTAGAGGGAACACCTGGGAGGACCCACACAGGCAATTCACGTGTAGTGCTCCCCGCGTACCCCTGAAATACATGTACCCTGATGGAATCGCGTGTGATACTTCCCGCACACCCCTGAAATACACGTACCCTGATGGAATCGCGTGATACTTCCCGCGCACCTCTGAAATACACGTACCCTGCTGCTTTTGCGTGTGATACTTCCCGCGCACCCCTGAAATACACGTACCCTGCTGCTTTTGCGTGTGATACTTCCCACGCACCCCTGGAATACACATACCCTGATGGAATCGCGTGTGATACTTCCCGCGCACCCCTGAAATGCACGTACCCTGCTGTTTTTGCGTGTGATACTTCCCGCGCACCCCTGGAATCCACGTGCCCTGATGAAATCGCATGTGTTACTTCCCGCGCACCCCTGATGTACACGTACCCAGGACAATCGCGTGTGAAACTTCCCGAGAACCACTGAAAAACACGTTCCGCGCTTGGCATTTGCTGTTTGGCAGCCCTGTGAACTGGTCCAGGGTTAGCGCAGCCCTTTGCGATGATTTGGGAATTTTGAAGGCTTTTCCTTGCGTGAGGGCGTTCTTCGGGGCGTAACTGGCGCTGCTGCAGGGTCGCTGCGCCACGGCTGGTTTTTGAGGCTAAAATCCATGAATACGCTATGCGATGAAAAGGATTTTATCGCACGCGGCTGGCGCAGTGTATCGCACGGGGACACTGTGCGCCAGCCGCGTGCGCCACTTTTGTGTGAATTTCTATGACTTACCCTATTAATCTGTAGTGCATTGCCTTTTGAGTCTGTGATGGCTTTTCCTGTTGTTTATATATATATATATATATATATATGATACATTACTCACCGTAATCATATTTCTGATGCTTGTATCTGCTTAGATTCACATGCTGTGAATAGGCCGACATCTAGTGGAAGCTGCAGAGTATTACAGTTAGATAGATAGATGATAGATAGATAGATAGATAGATAGATAGATAGATAGATAGATAGATAGATAGATAAGACTACAAGCATCCATGCGCCTTCTTTCAGAGGGGAGGAAGGGTGGGTCGCATGTGAATCTAAGCAGATACAAGCATCAGAAATACGATTACGGGGAGTAACGTATCCCTTCTGAGGCTTGTGGAATCTGCTTAGATCACATGCTGTGCATAGATTAGCGAGCAGTGTTAGAAGAAGGAGGTGGGATGTGAGAAGGGTCATGAGCAAATAAATGTCTGAGAACCGCTTGTCCCACTTGAGTATCTGTCTTGGAATGGGTGTCAATGCAGTAGTGCTGAGTAAAAGTGTGAATAGAGCTCCAAGTAGCTGCCTTGCAAATGGTATAAAGGGGTACATTTGCAATGAAAGCCAGAGTGTCCCCAATGCCTCTTGTAGAGTGGGCTCTTGGCGTGAAAGGCAAAGTTTTTTCAGAAAGGGAGTAACACAGCTAGATACAGTTAACAATCCACTTAGAGATGGCACCTTTAGAGACGCGATTTCCCGCTTTGCCTGTAGCTGCGGAGACAAACAGTTGGTCTGTTTTCCTTAGCGGTCTGGTTTTGTTTACATAGTATAGGACCGCCCTACGCACGTCTAGGGTGTGTAGTTTCACCTCAGCCGAGCTGTGTGGGTCTTGGAAGAAAGCCGGAAGCTCGATGGACTGGGTCACGTGGAATTTAGAAATAAACTTAGGTGAGAACCTAGGGTGTTTACATAAAACCAGTTTATCTTTATGAACCGTGAAGAAAGGATCCTGCACTGACAGAGCCTGAATTTCACTGACCCTTCTTATAGATGTAATTGCTACTAAGAAGGCGGTCTTATAAGTCAGGTGTTTGAGACTGCTTTTATGCATGGGCTCGAATGGGGGGCCCATGAGTTTAGATAGCACCATGTTAAGGTCCCATCCTGGTGGTGGGTTTGAAATTGGAGGGTGAAGTCTCTTTACTCCTCCCATGAAGGCTTTAACCACTGGAACTTTCCACCACGTCACCTTGTTATGCGAGGTGGTGTATGCTGACAGAGCTGCCAGGTGTACCTTTAGTGAGTTAAAAACCAACCCTGCGTCCAGCAGGTGGAGCATGTATGTGACAATTGTGGAAGGAGTGCAATCAACTGGGTTGATTTGCTTATTCTGGCACCAGATAACAAATCTTTTCCATTTGTCAAAGTAGCAGTGCCTCGTGTTTGGCTTCCTAGATTCTTTTAGGATGTCCATACATCGCTGCAGCAAATTGAGATGTCCAAACTCTATGACCTCAGGAGCCATGCTGCCAGGTTCATTGAGTTGGGTTGAGGATGAACTTTCTGACCCTGGTGCTGGGACAGTAGGTTGTACCAGCCCGGGAGATGGATGGGTTCGCACACCGCTAGTCTGCATAAGTGTGGGAACCACGGTTGTCTCGCCCACATGGGAGCAACTAGGACGAGCGTCATCGATTCTCTGTTCATCTTGTTGACCACCTTCCTGATGAGGGGTGTTGGTGGAAAAGCGTAGGCAAACATCCCTGACCAGTTCATCCACAGGGCGTACCCCTGGGAGCCTGGTTGGGGGAACCTGGATGCGAATCCTGGGCACTGTCTGTTTTCGCTTGTGGCGAATAGGTCTATAGTGGGGAAACCCCACTGAGAGAAGATATCTTCTACGATTTCTCTGTGTAGACACCATTCGTGTTCCTCTGGGAGGGGATCTCTGCTCAAAGCGTCCGCCAGAGAATTGAGATCCCCTGGAACATCCTGAGATGAAAGGAAGATGTTCCGTCTGAGTGCCCATATCCAAATTTTCTGGGCAAGCTTAGACAGATTTGGCAAACGAGTCCCTCCTTGCTTGTTCAGGTAAAACATGGCTGTAGTGCTGTCCGTCCGGGTCTGCACTGACAGGTTCAACAGGTAGGGCTCGAATGCTTGAAGCGCTCTGAATGCTGCCAGAAGCTCTAGCAGGTTGATATGATTCTTGGTCACTGAGTGAGACCAGCGACCCTGAGCTGTGTGGTGGAGATGGTGTGCTCCCCACCCTGACAGGCATGCGTCCGTTGTGACTACCGCCTGTATCTCAGGATATTAAAAGGGTTTTCCCTTGGACAGATTTTCTCTTGTCCACCAGTGAAGGCTTAGTACAAGTGTTGGCGAAATAACCACTAGATTGTCCCATTGACCACTTGCCTGAGACCACTGTTTCGCCAACCATTCTTGCATGGGACGCATGCGCAGGCGTGCTTGGGGGACCAGGTAAATACATGATGCCATCATGCCCAGCAAACGCATTGCTTTGCGTACCGTTATTTGGCGACCGGCCTGATATTGCGGAATTTGCAGCAGTATATTCCAAATTCTTTCCTCTGATGGAAAGGCCAACCCCTCTTGTGTGTTTAGGACAGCTCCTAGGAACTGTTTGGAGGTGCTTGGCACCAGACTTGACTTTTTCTCGTTTATGGAGAAACCTAATTCGAAGAGGAGGTCGATCGTTCTTTGAATGTTTGTTCTGCAAATTACTGGGGTCTCCCCCGTGATGAGCCAGTCGTCCAGATAAAGGTACACTGGGATTGCCTCCCTGCGTAGGTGTGCCGCCGCCACCGCCAGTACCTTGGTGAATACCCTTGGAGCCGAGGCTATCCCGAAGGGCAGTACCTTGAACTGGTAGTTCTGACTGTCCACCTTGAAGCGCAAGTATCTTCTGTGCACTGGGAACATGGAAATATGAAAATAGGCATCTTTCATGTCCAATGTTGCCATGTAATCCCCCTTTTTTAGGATGGGGATTACCTCTTGTAGAGTAGTCATGCGAAATTTTTGGGGCTTGACATACTTGTTTGCAGGCCGTAAGTCCAATACGGGGCACATTGTCAAATCTTTTTTTGGCACAAGGAAGTAAGTTGAATAAATACCCTTGTTTACCTGGTGTCCCGGGACAAGTTCTATCGCGTCCTTTGCTAGAAGATTGGCGATCTCTTCGAGGAGGATGTTCTGGTGGTCTATTGAGTGTACTTTTTGTCGTGGAGGGTGGTTTCGGGGACACTCTAACAGTTCTATGCAGTATCCTGGGGACACTGTGGACAGCACCCATCTGTCTGATGTGATCCCTTCCCAAGCTTGGGTGAAGTTGGAAATGTGTCCCCCTACTGGGGATGCGTGAGAATGGACCCTGAACGGAATGTCACTGTTTTGGGGGAGGTGCCTCTACCCTTACCACGTCCTCTTTTGTTACCCCAGCCATAACCCTAGGTAGACTGCTGGTTGTTGTTGTTCCATGGTGTACCCTGCCCCTGGGGATAGTTGGAGCCTCTCTGGGAATTTTGGCCGCGTGGGCAACGAAAATTGCCATTCCCTGATTCGGGGGTTTGTTGGTTAATTGGCCCAGGGATTTCAGAGTCTCGTACTCATCCTTGGCATTTTTTAGCGCGTCCTCTACCGCCTTGCCAAACAGTAGATCCGGCTCCACCGGTTTGTCTATTAACGATGCTTGGGTCTCAGGTTTGAACCCAGATTGCCGTAACCAAGCATGTCTTTTGATAACAGTGCTCTCTGCTATCAATCTGCCAGTGTTATCCGCAGCATCAAAGGTTGCTTTTAAGATGCAACCGGACACGGCTCTTCCCTCCGACGCAACCCGTGCCAACTGGCTTTTTAAGGGTTCTGGGGTGGAGTCGACGAGTGCCGCGACTCCTTCCCACTGGTGGGAGTTGTAACTCGCCAGTAGGGTGGTGGAGTTGGCAATCCTTGCCTGGTAGGCGGAAGTGGAGGCTACTTTCCTACCCAACCCATAAATCTTCTTGCTCTCCTTGTCGGGAGGAGCTTCAGACGATGATAAGGGCGTTCCTGCCCTCTTTCGCGTGTTCGTAACTACTAGGGAGTCCGGTTTCAGATGCCCCCTTATGTATAGCGGGTCTGATTGGGCTGCTCTGAATAGTTTTTCGATCCTGGGGGTTACCGCCCTGGTGAGGTTAGGATTTACAAGGGAAGGGTCTATTCTTCTTTGTATAGATTTGAGGATAGGGATGGCCTGGACAAACAGTCTCCTTTCTCCCACTAATTCCTCTGCAAAGTCCCTCTCTTCCTGTGCTCCCTGGGTGTCAATGTGGAAGTGTTCTGCCGCTCTGGACAAAACTTCATTCAGGAGAGGTTTGTTGTCGACAGGTGAGTCGGTAACAGGGGGTTCTTTGTTTACTGGGGAATCTACCCTGTAGGTTTCTGCGTCGTCCTCGTCCTCCTCTTGGTCCTCGTCATCCCCATAGTAGCCCGTCCTAGTTTGGTCTCCCAACATGCCCAAATCTGGATCCTCAATAAAAGGTGGATCCTCATTATATTGAGAGTAGGGCTCTATACAGAAGGGGTCCGAAGACCATGTTGGTGCTTCAACCCGGGACCTCTTACTTGGGGGCATTGGGTCCCTAGAGCCTGAGGGTGTAGCCCCGTCAGGGGTATATGAGAGGAAGTGCATAGAAGTCTGCCAAGGATGACATTCTAGACATAACTCTGTCTATGTCGTCACTAGACCATTCCTTAGAGCTGGGAATTACTCTTTCCTGGGAGAGTTTCCCTGTTTTATTTTGACTGTACCTATGGCTTTGTCTTGGTTAAAATGACAGAAGACTGAGACTTGTCTATCTGTTTCTGTGGAGTAGAAGACTGTGAGCTGTCTGACTGCTTCTGTGGTGTAGAAGAAGGTAGAGAATGCTTCCTTTGTTGTTTTTCCCCCTCCCCGTGGGTGGAAGAGTGTTTCCCCTGTGTTTTCGCTCCTTTGGAGCTTTTTGACATCTGGCGTCGAGGTTCGGGGGTAGTGTCCCTATCTCTAGAGTGTGGAGGTCACGACTCGGGAACAGCCGTCACACGGTCTGCCGACGCAGACTCCTGGAGTGCGGCCTGGGGATAGAGGTTGGATTCGTCTTCCGATGATCGAACCTCCGTTACCTTAGGGAGCGAGGCACTTTTGGCAACAGTGGATGGCTGCCTGGATTCATTGGCGATCAAGATCGAGAACGCCCAGAGGACACCGATTCGGTGGACCGTTCTTTGTGTGCCTCTTTCCGAGAACTCAACGTTTGCGTCGAGTCTCGGTGGGACTTCGCGTGTTTGGTGGAAGTGGTGTGGGTAGCGCTCGTGTCGCCGGGGGTTTTCCCCATAGCTGCCCTGCCGGACAACCTTCCGAGGTGGGGCACTTGCGCTTGGCTGTCTCTCAACGCCACGTTGCCCTCGCCGTCCGAAAGCACGGCGTCGCTGCCATCGCTGAAGGCGCCCTCCGCTGCCATGGCCTCTTGTTGCCTGGCGTGGTGGGCCCAACGTTTGGTCGGACGGTCCTTAAGGGTTTTCGGTTCAAACCGACTACACACTCTGCAGTTGGCCTCGGTGTGGTCCCTCGGCAAGCAGAGGTTACACGTGGCGTGTCTGTCAACCCAAGGGTACTTGCGGTTGCACTTGGGGCAGAATTGGAAAGGGGTACCCCCCATACGCACCCTGTGGCAGCGGGCTAGGGTGTGTAGGAATATATAAGAAAAAGCCTATATATATTTAGAGTGTAGAGTATGTACCACCCACAACTCTCCCTACTTGCAGGGCCGAGGCCAGAGGCCTTCCAAGGCCCTGGCCGAGGCCAGAGGCCTTCCGAGGCCCAATTTCGTCGTGCAGCTCTTGACTGTTCTTTTTCTTCTCCGACGGCGTCGAGTGTCGAAGGTCGGTGACTCGACGTTGGGGTGGAGAAAATGGTGAAATATAACGATATTTAGCAAAATTATGGCTAAGGCCAGGGAACTACGCGGGATGCTTCCGACCAGTATGGCGGAAAAAAACAATCTGAGGGTCCTGGACGCATGAGGGATCATGGGTACAGTGGACGTCACACTAGGGATAGTATTACTGGCACGCTCTGTGTCGAAGCCCATTTTTGAGTTTCAAAAGACAAACTGTAATACTCTGCAGTTTCCACTAGATGTCGGCCTATGCACAGCATGTGATCTAAGCAGATTCCACAAGTCTCAGAAATATATATATAAAATAACCATAGTTCTTGCAGTGCACAGTGGTAGCACGAGTTATGGTTGCATACCTTACCATAACTGGCTAATAGCTGGGGTTTTTCGGTTTTACCTGTAGCCCTAACACCCCCGTAGCAACCTTTATCCATTGAATTTCATAGGTTTTTTAGTAGTGCAACTTAACCATAACGTCCCTTTAACAATGTTTTTTGTTGGTTTATTTCATAGGTTTTTAGTAGGGCAGTGAATCCAGAAAGTTCCTTCAGTATAGATTTTTCAGTGAAGGTGATATGTTTTTAGTAGCACAGCGTAACCATAACATCCCGTTAACGGTGTTTTTTGTTAGTGAATCTGATAGGTTTTTAGTAGGGCACTGTAACCAGAACATTGCTTTAGCATAGTGTTTTATGTGAAGTTGAAAGGCTTGTGGTAGAGCAACTGAACCATAACGTGCCGTTAACAACATTTGTACATGGAATCCTTGGCTGCCCTCACGACGAACATGTGGAAAGGGCAAATTCCCCAGTGTATGTATCCATTTGTGTTACCCCTTCCCTTTGCTAACAATGTCT
Source organism: Ambystoma mexicanum (assembly GCF_040938575.1). Lineage (NCBI taxonomy): Eukaryota > Metazoa > Chordata > Amphibia > Caudata > Ambystomatidae > Ambystoma > Ambystoma mexicanum. The sequence continues at coordinate 650,044,450 of NC_090923.1, forward strand.
GTGTATCTTAGAAATTGAAGGTGTACATATTAAATGTTGGGGAGTGTGGGAGTGGTTTTTCTTTTTCTGTTAACAATGCATGGTCAGTCTGTGGCGCGCAGTACTGTATCGGATGGCTGCAGGGGAGCAATATGGAGGTTTCCTAGGGAGACCGCAACCGGCTGGCGTATATGCAATCACAATGCAAGTTTCTGTAGGACTCCAGTACTGGCTGCATCTTCTGATGCACGCTTCAGTAGTTGTGGGAGCGCAAGTCTGTTTGTTGCACAGCTATTCACATGCGTAGGGCATCCTCTTTGTGCAGGTAACACCGCCCCTGTCGCCAGGCCTACGGATTCATACAGTAGGCTACGGCATTTCAAGCAGTCATGGCGACTGCGTGGGTTGCTGTGCAGACCTACCAATGTATGGCTGCAGCTTGCCTGGCTCTTTGAGACCAACTGGAAAGCAAGGAATAGCAACTTCCAATGTACGGTGCGTGTGTTATATGTCGCATTAATTTGATTGATGTGCTGCTTGCCTTTCCATGACCCGTGAAACAGACAAACTGTCTTTGCAGTAAGCACTGTGATGGAAAGTGTCAAGTGTTTGCCGGCAGGTCGAACAGTTGGAGTAAACATTTAATTGCAGGTATAACAGTCTGCAGTGAGTCTGCAAAATGGCAAAGCTGGTGCGCCTTTGTCTCTCACATAGAAGTGCATGTAAAGAGAAGTAAACAAACAGCACATTCTTCGGATTGCAAAGAATATCAGTGGTGGTTACAAAAGTAGTGTAGCCGCATGGGTCTCGCTGAATATTTCTCTTCCTGCTGCACATAATAAAGCTGCGTTTCACCTTGTTGTAAGCATTCTTGTATTCCAGAATGTATTCATGTCCGTGAATACTGGTCCTACGGCTAATGCTGTACCATGAAGTGTTTGTACGGCATGTGCTGAGAACTGAAATCGAAGCACAAGGCACCAGTGTGCAGGATACCGCCCTTTCAACAGTGCACAAGGACAATTTCATGTGCAACATTCTGCACAGCTGCTCCGGCCACCAACAGGAACAGTTGTGTATGGCAGCGGATCCTTAAAACATCCTTGCACACCATAGGCTGCGCTGCAGACCCTTACATGGCAAAGGGCATTGTATTTTGTATGTACTGCGACGCGCAACTCTACAAAGGGAAAGTACTTGGAAGTGCTTGGGAAGGGTCGGTCTGGGAGCATGACAATGACTGACGGCTATTTTAGTGAGGGCCACCAAACATTTTCCTCTCTCTGTGCACTTCCCCAATGTTATCCCGGTAGGTGGTGCCCATTCCGTACCGGGCCTTGCCTTCCATTCCTTCTGTGTGGTGTGTTACAAGATCAAAATAAATGGAAAGCAACTGGAAGAGGAAAAAAGGTCAATGAAAAAAGCTGCTTTCTGAGTTGGAAAGGCACAAATAGACGTCTTCATAATGTACCGTGCTTTCTCCATTCCCGGACGAAATGAAAAGTTACGCAGCCACATCCGTGACTGCGTAATGCGATAAAAATGTATGCATTAGACTGGAAACATACTCATGACCTAGGCAAATGCCTCCTTCATCGCAAACAGTATGGAAACTCCGGTAACATATTGTGGACTTTTCCCTCCACAATGAAGAATAATAATGGCGGCATGATTGCGCGTCACCAAAGTCTCACAAACACAAACCAAAAGCAGTCAGTGCAATGGAGGTACTCCATACCAATTCAAATCCACATAGTAGAATCCATAATGAGCAACCAATGCACAGGGTGTTCCATTCACTTTCAATCAATGTATTCCGAACTCCCCCAAAAACCGTACACTGTGGTTCGTGAAGCACAAAACCATAACCGCAACTTCTACATTTGTATCAACAAATACACTGTGTATCACAATTTGTGTGTAAGAAATACACCCAAAACCTTATTCAGCAATGCCATAGCGTACACAGGGCCATTGGTATGGCCACAATCTGCAAAAGGGCCGGATGTGGCACGTGATGTCACGCGATGTCCGCTGACTTATCGTGCTGTGCGCACGGGAATAGGGTAATAAATGTCAACCAGGGTAGGTGATTTCGTTTGCAGTGGTGGCTCTCAAAATAGCCGTTTTTTTTTAAAGCTGTTTCCGGAGAAACAATTTTATTTCCGTTTTTTATAAGTGTTTTTGATTGTTGTATTTTGCCTCACATTCTTACAATCGCGTCTTCAGTGCAGCCTGTAGATTGGAAAACAAAATGTAATTGCCACTGGGAGACAAAGAAATGCCAATTCCATTGAGAAGGTGCAAATATATCGATAACCAGTTATTTATTTATTTTAATTTTTGTAACGTGCCAACATGCCCGTAGGCCTCAGGGCACACACAAAGACAAGACATAGACAGACAAGCTCAAGAGGCAGTAGAGGAGGACAGAGTCAATGAGTTATTCCAGGTTGAAGAAGTGAGTTTTTATGGTGCATTTGAATACAGTATAGCTCTGGATCTGCCGTATCCGGGCTGGTAGTGTATAAGGGGGCCCTGTGCATCAAGAGTGGTGCCTCCAAATTTGGCTGTCCTAAATTTGGGGTGTTTGAGGACGACCGGAGTAGATGAGCGAAGATTTCTCTCGTTAGGCTTGGCACTAATACGGGCCGACAGGTATGTTAGACTGCTGAGACTAAGGCATTTGTGGGTCGTGATAAGCACCTTGTGTGTTATACGATGTTTGACCGGAAGCCAATGAAGTCTTTTCCTAAATGTGGAGATGTGTGCTTGACGAGACTGGTTGAAGATATTGCGCACCGCGTTGTTCTGAGCCACTTGTAAAGATTGGATGTTCGAGGCAGTAGTGCCGGCTAGAAGACTATTGCAATAGTCGAATCTATAATTAATCAGTGCCGTGGACAAGAGGGCACAGTTCTCTTCCTAGATGAATGGGCAAATGTATCCTATTCGCTTGTTTATAAGGCCGCAGCTAGACTTAATTCTGGAAACATGGGACTTCATGGAAAGTTCTTCATCCAGGACAACTCCTAGGGTCTTACCTTTCTTCTGGACAGGGATATTATCTGCAATAGGGAAACTGGCATAGTTGGTATCTAATTTAGTCCGAATATTTTTAGATGACACAATAAGGAGTTTGTTTTTTTTGACATTAAGAGCAAGGGAGTTGCAGGCGATCCAGTCCTGTATGGCTTTGTTGTCATTCTCACAGGAGTACATCCCAGCAGCACGCATGAAGTTACACATGCTTCTGTTGAAAAGACGCCTTCCGACCTCTGGCTGACGACAACATTCATTGGAATAGTTATATACTGGACTTGGTGGTATACATGAGAAATGCACCTTTGCAGTGGGAAAAATGTGCTTCACTGTTTTCATCATCTTTTTGAGTTGACAGTACACACGTGAACAAGCCATGGAACCCAAAAGCAAGCCTCCATAATGCACGACCACAACGTGTACAGTCGCGCAAGTGGCCACTCGTCAACATTCTGCAAGCAAGTGTCCGAAACTATGCACAACGACACCGCACTACAAAGCCTCCACTTCCTTCAAATTCAAATTGCCATTAAAGCCTCTTTCCAAGGCATAATGAAGCAGATCTAGCACAAAGCGATCACCCACTATGAAAACTGTGCATCTCACCATCTCTGCCAGCCTCACTACACAGAGTAATGAAACAAAATATGGCCGCCCTTTCCTGTGATGCACACCCTGACCACCTGATTGGACAATTTCCACAGTCGCATTTCCATTGGCCAACATGGTGAGAAGCGCAGATTGTGGCACGTGCACTCTCCATGTAACACTAGCAGTTCTGTACAACAGTCCCCTGCGTACATACCATACCCAGAAACTTTGTTTGTGAAATCCCTCAGCTTCCACAGTGCCAATGCCATAGCTGCCATCCTGAAAAGATCTGGTTGTGGCATGTCTAATCCTAAAAGTACTGCAGAATCCGTGGAGTTACCATGCTAGGAACAGGAGGCGGAGGGGTATAATACAGGTTAGGGCGTGTGTCTTTAGTACTGTCTCTGGAAAGGATTTTTTTTCTTCGTGTTTTTGTTATGTACGGTTGTGCATACCTTTGTTTGTATTTTCTCTCTTTCGCCGATTGTCTGTTTGCTTCTCCACCAGGCATTTCTATCGACTGAAGGTCAACAATTCTCTTACATTTCTACAGGATTCTCTGAAACGCTTCGTGCAGAGTGGCAAACAAAACAGCATTGCCAATGGAGGTAAAAAAAATGCCATTTCCTTGGAACCACTGGAAATCTTGCTGGTTATTAATGTTTTCATAGGTGGTGCAGAACATCCTAGCACTACACATAAAGTCACACATGCTTCTGTTTATCCAACACCTCCCAACCTTTGGCTGTGGACAAAGTACACCGGCATGGTCCCATAGTCCTCTTGGTGTAATCGATGAGAAAATCACTTTGGCAGTGGGAAACATCTGCATCATTGCTGTCATCAACCTCTGTAGATTAGCGAGCAATCATGAGCACGACATGTACCCCAAATGTAGTGCTTCAAAATGCACGACCACCTCATCAACAGTACAGACAGAGGCCACACATGTACAAAGGAGATCCATGCACCCGAAACTCCACTTATAGACTGTGCCCCAAAAAGCCTCCATTCCCTCCAACTGAAAGTTAACAGCAAAGCCTCTTTCCACTGCATACATGTGCAGATCTTGCACAAAGGCATCACCCACGATTAGCACTCTGCGTCTCACCATCTATGCCAGCATCACTGCATCGCACTTTGGGTGAAAATGTTGCTGCCCCTACCTGTGAACCACACCCTCCACACCTGATTGAATAATCCCCACAGTTCCATTTGCAAGGCCACCATGCTCAGAAGGGCAGATTGTACCATGTGTCTCTTTCCTGCTACAGCGAGGGGCGCACCCCAGAAAAGCAGACACAGTCCTTCTTCTGTTTCCACTATTACACTTGCAACACTCCCTCATAACATAGTATGACATAGGCACACACGCATGTAGCTATCACATGCAAGACCAATGCATTGAACACTATTATTTCTGTTCCGCACTCCAGACAAACCGTTACACACTCACAGTACACGTGCCCTTAGTGATGCTGATGAGTTCTTCTCATGGCGCAATGTGTTAAGACACTTCTTCATGCAAGTGTCCTGTACAGGGCAACCCATAGAAAATGGAAATATTAAGAAATTGGTCCCTAATGTACAATGTGTTCACTGATCTACACCATGTGCTACTGAAAGCATATTACCTCCCTTTGCTTTTTCCACCAAGTGTAAAATGTTCTCAACAACCACTCTTCAAAGGTCACCATCCTCGGAGAGATGCAGAATTAACCAAGTATGGCAGCTTTATGTGGTGCTGGGTGTACCCAAAGCCTAGTCTCTTGTGTGCATGGAAAACGGCCTACGGCCTTGATTGGATATTCCCCACAGTTCCATTTGCAAGGCCACCATGCTCAGAAGGGCAGAATGTACCACGTGCCTCTTCCTAGCTACAGCGAGGGCAGCACCCCAGAAAAACAGATACAGTCTTTCTGTTTCCACTATTACATTTGCAACACTCCCTTATTAGGAAGAATGAAATAGGCACACAAGCATGTAGCAATCACATGCAAGACCACTGCATTGAACCCTATCACTTCTGTACAGCACATCAGACGTCCTGTTACACACTCATAGTACACGTGTACTTAGTGATGCTGATGAGTTCTTCTCATGGCGTAATATGTTAAAACACTTCTTCAAGCAAGTGTCCTGCACAGGGAAACCCACAGCAAACGGAAATATTAAGAAATTGGTCCCTAATGTGAAACGTGTTCACTGAGCTTCACCATGTGCTATTGAACGAATATTACCTCCCTTTCTTTTTCCACCAAGTGTAAAATGCTATCGACAACCACTCTTCAAAGGTCACCATCCTCGGAGAGATGCAGAGTTAACCCTGTATGGCTGCTTTATGTGGTGCTGGGTGTGCCCAAAGTCTACTCTCTTGGGTGCATGGCCAACGGCCTACGGCCTTTGGCCATGTACCCAAAAGTGTACGCCTTGCCCAGACCCCGCACAACATATTGCCGCCAGGATTGGGGACATTTGCTGCGTGCCGCAATCCACAAATGTACCATACAATGGGTGATATAAAGGGCAACCCATACCAAGGGCAAATGGCGACATGTGGCTACCTACTGTGCAATACGTGCAATAATGTACACCATGTGGTACTTTATGCATATCAGTTTACTTGTGCTCTTCTACCACGCTTACAATTTCCTGCCCCATCATTCTTTAAATGTCACCTCCCTCGGAGACATGCATACTTTAAACTGCATGCCTGCATTATGGTGCCGTGGCTACGGTGCAGGCCTAGGCTCTTTGGTACCTGGCCTACGGCCTTTCGCCATGCACCCACCAGTGTAAGTCTTGCCCACACCCAGCAGAACATAACAGAGTCATGCAGGTGAACAAGTGGCCAGGTACATACCGTGCAACCCTAGCACTTCCACCCACCCAGTACTTCACCACTACACCCAGTGGACACACTACATGATGGAACTCTCCATGACGTCCAGGCCGGCAGTAGACACTCTACAATGTGCTATCAATCCCCACACCCATGGACCACCATTGTATACATTGCTGTGCCATAAGTGACCATGGAAACAGGTCGCCTCACCACCTACGGTGCTATAACGCAGACTGCCTGCGTCTCCCCACACAAGGTAGTCGCCTGTGGAGGCAGCCGCGATTTGGCGCAATACGCATGGATACTGCAGACACACGACCGTCTACTTCCATCTACTGACATATATCACATGAACCACTTCTCATTCCCCCACCCTCTCCTTCCCTTCTTCCCACCACCACATGGTGTAAAGTATGTTTGTCAGTCCATTTCGGCACTGCACTGTCCTCCGATACACCATGGCGCTGTTTCCCTAAACCTTTGACGCACAGCACGCTTCCCTCCAGCCAACCACCGGCCGTGTCCAATGTTCGCCGACAACACGCATACCGCAGGCCAATGAGACTTCGGTCCGTGGAACGAACAGGGAAATGGGTCAGCAGAGCGGACTCAGATATTACACATTTTATGGGACGTACGTTTCAGTTATTTGCATCAAAAGTACTGGTCCGATTTCTACCAAACACACAAAAGCACGCTTCGTGACCCAAGCCCCTGCTCCTGTCGCAAATTTGGTGAAAATCGGTCCAGCTGTTCGGGCTGTAGCCGTGCGCAAAGTTTTTGGCCATTCAGTCTATGAAAAAAAACATTTTTTGGGACACCCCCTATAACTTTGCCCCCCTGCACGAAACCTGACCCAACTTGGCGAAAAAAGTTTGGTGAGGATTCCTCCAGGGGGCGCGAAGTTATAAGCTGCCGAAAAAGTGCTCTTCCTATGAGTTTAGCAACTTAACCATAAGTACACGGCTGCTAACGCGGGCTGTGCAATATACATATATATATACATATATATATAAATTCTGTGAAAAAACTTTGTTAAAGGGACGTTATGGTTAAGTTGCACTAATAAAAACCTAACAAATTCAGCCTGTGAGGCTTCCGCTGGGATCCTCTGCCCCACAGGAGTGTCCATTGTTGTGACAGGAGCGGATGATGAAGATTAGGTAGTGGCCGTCAGCCTACTCGTCCCTTCGAAAGGTACAACCTTTCGCACTGCTCCCTTGTGATTGGACCTGAGGTGGCGGTGATAGAAGTGGTCCCGTAGGAGTACAGACCTGTTTTTTTGCGATTGAGTACAACCGTGCTTTCAGTGCATTAAACTTTGTCTGCCCGAACCTTTGGTACACCCCCCAATGGTGGTAAAAAGGTGCCACACCCAGAATTCACGACGGGAACTAGAGAGCTGGACTTCCAGTACCTTATCCTCATCCTCCACTTGTGTATCAGCACACCTGTCCCCCTCTCCAGGAACTCCAGATGCATGTGGTGGTGGTGGGGCAGCTGCACTGGCCATAGTAGATGCCATCGTGGTCTCCAACAAGCACAGAAAAACCATCAGGTGCTCTCTCCTGGACAGCCAGATTGAGAATGAGGAGCAGCAATGGGGGCTGTCCGCAAACTGAGTGACTGTCCGCGGACTATCGAGCCACAAATAGGGCTTAAAAAGTTGTAAAAAGTTGCCAGATCAACTTAGACACTGCCTAGGAGCTCTGCAAGGGTAAGGTTTCAGCTTCAAACACCCTAGATTGGCCCAAAATACAGTTTTAAACTGTCTGGGGGGAAGGACATTGCCCGCGGATACTTCCGTCGCGCCACGTGGGTACGGTCACATGATGACGTCCTCGGAGGTCCGCGGACACGCCGGCTGTCCTGCGGACACCCATTGGGCAGGAGACAATGTGTGCATGCGTGCCAGTGTCCGCAGGACAGGGCGGAGTCCCCGAACTAATTAAAAGTGCGATACGTGTGAGCAGACAAGTCTGGACTGGCGTGGTGTCCGGTGGCACAGTGAGATCAGGTGCGCATGCGTGCAGTGTCCGCAGGACAGGGGCGGAGTCCCCAAACTAATTAAAAGTTGGACACATGTGAGCATACATGTCCAGACAGGCGCAGTGTCTGGGGTGACAGTGATATCAGTTTTAAAAAAAACACAGCAACAGTACACAAACACATATTTATTGAAAACAAAAACATACATTCAATTAGGAAAGAGATTTTGGAATCGGAATGGGAAACATATATGGGAGAATTAAGATTTTCTACACAAGGAGGAAGGGATTGATGTTTCATCATAGCATCTTTCATTTAGGGAATTTGATGGGGATGATTGGTTGGGACAGGGTGAATGGGCACAGGTACAAGTCGGGCAGTGATAGCGAAAATTTTCCTTTGCATTATTTTTCACAAACGTCATCAACTGCATAAAATTATTATTTCGTTCATCCATTTTTGCTGATCAGTTCATCAGTTCATTCTGTGCAATTGAAATTAGGGGCTGTCTGTGCTCATCTTCATGTTCACTCAAATGTAATTCAGGCCTGGTCTCTGCATTACCACTATGTACTGTTAAAAATAAAACCCTGTTTTAGTGATATCTTAACAAATTACATCACTTTTTCTGCTTTAAAAATGTATTCTCTACCATTACAGCTGTTTTCTTCAATAATTTCGTCATTGGGGAAATGTTCCTCCAACCATTCCAGTGTGCTTGCCATTTCTGTTCAAAGACAACAATACTGCTATTTCTTAAAAGTTATGTATACATAATAAATCACAGACCATCCATAACACAGTCAACCCTTACCTTTCGAGGGTGACAGTGCAATAAATGTAGGGGGGAGCAGATTCGGAGTGCTTTAGAGGCCACGGTCCTGCAGCACGAGAAACACTGTACCCTACCTGATTAAGGCCCACCCAACATATTCCTCTCTCCACCTGTCCCTTCGTCCCTGAGGTAGGTGTACCTTCCCTGCCTTCCGTCCCCTCCCTTGTCTCTCCTGTGAAAAAAAGCCCAAAAAATTACAAAATAAAGGTTCTTTTCAGAGCCACCTTTCACAGTTGGAAAATAGGAGCACCCCAAAAAGTAACAAGTCCCTACGCAGCCTGTGGAGTCCGTGAACAGTGCGGTAGTCCTCAAACATCAAGAAAATGTGTGTGGTGGTGGCATCAAAAACATTTTGGTATTTTTTGTTTTTAAAAGTTTTTTCAATTTCTAAAGTAAACTACACAACATTCTATTAAACTGAACTTTTTCTTTAAACTCGCAAAAGAGTAGGCATTTTGTTTTCCTTGTGTTTCCATGTATTTATTTGCACCTACTTTAAAATGCTTTCTATATTTACAAAAAGTGCTTAAAAGCATTTTTACGGGGTAATTCATAGAATTTCGCGCACAAGTGGCGCACGCGGCTGGCGCACAGCGTGCGCGTGCGAATGTCTGCGCCAGCCGCGTGCGCTAAAATCGATTTCCGCACACAACGTATTCATGGATTTTAGCCTCCAAAACCAGCCATGGCGCAGAGTGGCTCAGCAACCCTGCTGCAGCGCCAGTTACGCCCCCAAGAATGCCCTTGCGCAAGGAAAAGTCATCAAAATCCCCAATCCAGCGCAAAGGGCTGCGCTAACCCTGGACCAGTTTACAGGGCTGCCAAACAACAAACGCCAAGCGGGGAACGTGTATTACTGGGGTTCGCGTGAAGTTTCACACGCGAAAGGGCCTGTGCGAGTGGGGTACGTGTATAACTGGGATTCGCGTGAAGTTTCACACGCGATTGGAGCAGGGTACGTGTATTACGGGGGTGCGCAGGAAGTTTCACACGTGAAAGGGCCTGTGCGAGTGGGGTACGTGTATTCCTGGGGTTCGCGGGAAGTCTCACAAGCAATTTCAGCAGGGTACGTTTATTTCGAGGGTGCGCAGGAAGTTTCACACGCGAAAGGGCCTGTGCGAGTGGGGTACCTGTATAACTGGGGTTCGCGGGAAGTCTCACACGCAATTTCAGCAGGGTACGTGTATTTCGGGGGTGCGCAGGAAGTTTCACACGCGAAAGAACATGTGCGAGTGGGGTACGTGTATAACTGGGGTTCGCGGGAAGTTTCACACGCGATTGGAGCAGGGTACGTGCATTACAGGGGTTCGCGGGAAGTTTCACAGGCAAAAGGGCCTGTGCGAGTGGGGTATGTGTATAACTGGGGTTCGCGGGAAGTTTCACACGCGATAGGCCCTGTGCGAGCGGGGTACGTGTATTACTGGGGTTCGCGGGAAGTTTCACACGCGATTGGAGCAGGGTACGTGTATTACAGAGTTCGCAGGAAGTTTCACACACGAAAGGGCCTGTTCGAGTGGGGTACGTGTATAACTGGGGTTCGCGGGAAGTCTCACCCACGATTTCAGCACGGTACGTGTATTTCGGGGGTGCGCAGGAAGTTTCACATGCGAAAGGGCCAGTGCAAGTGGGGTACGTGTATTCCTGGGGTGCGCATGAAGTTTTACACGCGAAAGGGCAACGCCCGTGCGCAATACGTCACAGACACGCTTATGCGCTAAGGGCCTTTGGTCCAATGAAATCGCATACGTGTGCTGACCCGCTTACGCGCTAAGGGCCTTTCCTCGAATTACACACTGACGTGCAATTTTTTCACGTGCCAAATCACTCCAAGCTGGCCACGCATACACACACGGAAGACCACGCTCCTGCCCTGAAGGCCATTTTCCTGCCCCCCAGAGCCCCGAGCATGCTCCCACCTGCTGCTGCCTGACTGTCTGCTGCCCATGTGCCCTGCTATTTGGTGCCTGCACATCAGCCATCTGCAGGGGTCCAGTTGCTGTGTCCACCCCTGCTGGAACAGAAGACTCCCGACTGGGATACCATCGCTCCACAGCCCAGCCCCAGGACCCAGTTGCCCGCCCACTCCTGCCTCTGGGGTTGCCATGTCAGGCACATCTCCATCTGGCACCACTGGCAACCCCAAGCCAGAGAGGCAGAGGGCCACCAGCTTCACTGCCACCAAAGTTGGTGTCCTGGTGGAGCATATCCTGGGGCATTATGATGCCCTCTTCGGAACATCACGCGCCAACAAGGAAGGACGGGAGAGGATCTGGGACAACGTAGTGGTTGCCATCAACGCAGAGGGGGTGGCAACCCGCGACATCAAGCACGTCAAGAAGCGCTGGGAGGACTTCAGGTCCAGGACCCTCCACAAGGCCCGGCGCCTCGCGGAGGGGGGCCGGGCACGCATGAGTAACATCCAGATGAGGGTCCTAGAACGCGTAGGCCCAGCGCTCCACACCCAGATCCTTCGGAGGCAGACCCGTCTGAAGTTGAGCGGTAAGTCACCAAGCATTGCTGTGTGAGACAGGGCATGTTGCAGTGTGCTGGTAGTCTGATGCTTGCCTGTATGTGTGACATAGGCCATGTATAGATGTGTGTGTGCAGGGACATCATGGTCATGCATGTGAGACCAGTTATGTGTGAACCACATGGTTGGTGCATGTGTTTTAATGCAACATGGGGAGCTCTATGCGGAATGCACATATGAAAGCATGGCTGTCTCTGTCCCTGGACATGGAGGGGGGGTGAGGAATGGGTGCTGTTGTCATGTACATGTATGGTGCACATGTGTGTGTGTGTGCCTGAGAAGTGTGTGTGTGACTTTGAAAGGCCATGGATGCATGTGACTTTGAAGGCAACATCTTGGTTTACAGGGGCCCTTCTACATGGATGTTGATGTTGATTGCAGGTGCCAGGACTGTTTCTGCATGTGTGTTGTGTGCATTCACCCATGTGTTGTGGAATGACAGGATGGAAGTGACATTTGACAGTGCCACTCATGTGTTATTGCTTCCTGTCTAGGGTATTTTGTACTGTACCCTGATGCTTGTGTTCTATGTCTCCCTCTACGCAGCGTCAAGTGAAGAAGAGGGCGGAGACGGCGCTGTGGAGCCAAGCAGGGGGGATGCCTCCACTGGGCGGCGACGCAAGGCCCAGCCACCCTCCCAGGAATTACCATCATCCGGGAGCGAGGGGGCTGGTGATGCATCTGCCACAACGGCTGTGGCGGAAGGGCCGGGTGAGCCCCCAGAGGGGCTTCCAATGGCGGAAGACGGTGTGGAGACATCCAGGTTGGTGGTCTCCACAGAGGAGGAGCCCGCTACTGAGCCGCACATGGGGCCTGGTGGGGAGGCAAGTACCACTGGTGCAAGTGGTGCAGTCCAGGGCCAGGGTCAGGAGGCAGCATAGGTCACCGTGGAGGGGCCTGTGCATGTCACTGTTCCTGACCCTGTCACTGCACCACCATGCACCAGCAGGGAGGCCCCGTTCCAGGCCCGTCCGCAGGTAGGGGAGAGTGCCATGTCATCTGCCGCTCCACTACCTATGGACGAGGGGTCCCACAAACGTATGGGCTCTGTCCTGGTTGGTGGGTTCCTACATGTGTCGCGCTCTCTGGCGGACCTGTCCTCCTCTGTGGAGACTATGCACCAGTCATTCTCCACACCGTCTTCCGGCCCAGATTCCATCAGGGCCCCCTGCGGACCTGGCCCGACCAACACAGCCAGCTAGGTGGAGCTCATTTCCCTGCCACAGTCGGGAGTCGGCGGCCCAGCAGGGGTGGACACCACAACTGGAGACCAGCTGATGGAGGATGTGCAGGCACCATCAGACACTGCACATGGACAGCAGCAGCAGGAGCAGGCTCTAGGTGGGAGCAATGATGGCTCAGGGCCATCAACATCGGAGGGGCTGGCATCGGCCAGAGGGCAGGAGGACCCAGGAATGGAGTGGCTTCCGTGTGGCACCGGTTGGGCCAGCATATAGGTGCGGAGCGGCGGCGGGCGGAAGTGGCACGGTTCACCATGGTTAGGACGAAGTTCTCAATGCATCGGGGTTTGAGGCGGGCAGAGTGCCTCGAGGCAACTCGCAGGGAGTTGGAACAGGCCATGAGTGCCTCCCTGCGAGACCTCAGGGCCAGGACAGAGGCCCGCCTCCAGCAAATAGACATGGAGTTCGATGATGCCCTGGCCCGGAACACCACAGAGTGAGCCGCTGTACTTGCCCGCCGCCATTGTATATAGTTAGATAGTGTTAGGTTTCCTTTCGTTTTTTCTTTATTTTGGTTGCGCTTGGACAATGCACCACGTTTTTGTATATAGTTTTTTATTAGGTAGTATTTTTGATAGGTCATTCATGTTGTGTTTAATACATTTTTTTCTTCATACTTTGATGTGTGGTATTATCTCATTGGTTTGATGCATGTCATGATATGGGTTTTCACATTCACTTGCACCCATTGTGTGTGTGTGACGGACATGTGTTCATTTACATACTTGTCATTGGGGTTGTATCATGTAATTGCCTTTTCTATGTGGGTGGATGCAATACTTGGTTGGGTCTTTGGGCTGGAGAGGCTGGCCATAAGGGCCACGATTGAGGATCGTCATGACCTGGGGGCAGGGGGACATGAGTGGGACATGAGTGGGGGCCTGCTGGCAGGTGCCCTGCACTGCTGGGGGGGTGGGGGTGCAAGGGGACATGAGTGGGGGCCTGCTGGCAGGTGCCCTGCACTGCTGGGGGTGGGGGTGCAAGGGGACATGAGTGGGACATGAGTGGGGGCCTGCCGGCAGGTGCCCTGCACTGCTGGGGGGTGGGGGTTCAGGGGGACATGAATGGGACATGGGTGGGGGCCTGCTGGTAGGTGCCCTGCACTGCTGGGGGGTGGGGGTGCAAGGGGACATGAGTGAGACATGAGTGGGGGCCTGCTGGCAGGTGTCCTGCACTGCTGGGGGGTGGGGGTGCAGGGGGAAATGAGTGGGGGCCTGCTGGCAGGTGCCCTGCACTGGTGGGGGGTGGGGGTGCAAGGGTACATGAGTGGGACATGAGTGGGGGCCTGCTGGCAGGTGCCCTGCACTGCTGGGGGGTTGGGGTCCAGGGGGACATGCGTTGGTGATCAGTAGTGCAAGCTGAAATATGGCTTGGCTGGGGGGCATGCCCATGGTGGATGGGCTGCCTGCAGGACATGACCAGGGGTTCAGGGTAGTCCCCTGTGGTGCGGGCTGCCTGCAGGGGCCGTGGAGGGTGTAGAGAGAACACCTGGGAGGACCACACTGCCAATTCACGTGTAGGACTCCCCTGCACCACCAAAATACACGTACCCTGCTGAAATTGCGTGTGAGACTTCCCGCGAAGCCCAGGAATACATGTACACCACTCGCACAGGCCCTTTCGCGTGTGAAACTTCCTGCGCACCCCTGAAATACACGTACCCTGCTGAAATCGCGTGTGAGACTTCCCGCGAACCCCAGGAATACACGTACCCCACTCGCACAGGCCCTTTTGCGTGTCCCTCACTCATGTCCCCCTGCACCCCCGCCCCCCAGCACTGTGGGGCACCTGCCAGCAGGCCCCCCTGCACCCGCACCCCCCAGCAGTGAAATGCCATGACACAAACCAAAAGTCAACTATGTACATCAACACATGTCCATCACACACATACACTGGTTGGCATTGCTTGTGTAAACCCACATTTTCACATGCATCAACCCAATGAGCGAATCCCACACATGGAACTAAAAAATGAAAATGTATTATGTACATGAAATCAAAAATGAAATGAAAGCATACCAAAATATGAAACATGAAATGAAAAGCATGTGAAAAAGATGATTGAATGAAAATGATAACCAATCCAAAAAAATTTGAAAGAAAAACAGTCCAAAGTTACCCTCCAACAACGCAAATCCAAAGGAAATGTAAAAAAAAAATTCCATTGCTTCATGTTCATAATAAAAAGAAAAGAGAAATCAATCCCTATTCCAACTATTTACAATCCATTGTCTGGAAAAAAAAATCCATTGCTCCATGTCCATAATGCAAAAAAAAAAAAGAATGAATACATGATGATGATGAAACTATATACAATCCATTGTTCAAGGATGTAAAGGGTCCATGATCCCAACCAAACAAATGAAACCTACCTAAAAAACTACCTAAAATATAACTATATACAAATTTGTGTGGCATTGTCCACTGACCATAAATAAAAGGAAAACGAAAAGGAAACCTAACTCTAAAAACTATTTACAATGGCAGCGGGCTAGTCCGACGGCTCACTTTTGGATGTCCCGGGCCATGGCATCATCGAACTCCTGCTCAATGTCCTGGAGGCGGTCCTCTTCCATGGCCCCCGAGGGTTCGCAGGGACGACGACATGTTCTCCTCCAACTCCCTGCGAATTGCCTCGAGGCACTCGGCCCGCCTCAGGGCCCTCCGCCTGGAGTTCTCCGCCCTGACCATCGTGAGCCGTGCCTCTTCTGCCCGCTGCCGCTCCGCATCTATAGCATGGCCTAACCGCTGCCACACGGAAGACACTTCCAGTCCTGGGTCCTCCTGCCCTCTGGCCGATGCCTGCCCCTCCGATGACAAAGGCCCAGAGCCATCATGGCTCCTACCTTATTGCTGCTGCTGCTGTGCCTCTGCCTGTGCCCGGCTCTTGCTGCCTGCACATCCTCCTCCGGCTGGGGTGCAGTTGTTGATGTGGCCACCCCTGCTGGGTCAGAGGCAGCTCCACAGGGTACCCAGGTGATACATGGGTGGCAAGATGGCATTGGGTACGACTGGCGCATAGGGGGTTCAGTTGAGGAGGGGGTCAGAACAAGGTCCAGCAAACGGAGGAATCCGGCCCTGGTGAGCTGTCCCAGTAGGTCAACGCGGTCAACGAGCCATTCAAGATGACTTGCAGTCTCCTCATGAAAAGACTGCAGGTCACCTCGCATGGCCTGTTGAAGCAACGCCACCCCACCCAGGACAGGCTCAACCCGGTCCCAGATAGCCACGTCCGCAGGGAGAGGAAGGTCAGTTGTTGTAAGCGGATCCCCTCCCTGAAAACGGGTCTGGATGTAGGCATCCCTGCTGGTGCGGGATGATGCAGTCACAGGATGGGGGACAGGATTACACACAGGCCCCTCCGCGGTGGCCTGTGCTACATCCTGTCCCTGTCCCTGCACCACTAGCACCAGTGGAATCCCCACCTCCAGACCCCATGTCTGTCCCTTGCACGGCCTCCTCCTCCACCAAACATCCCACCAACCTGGAAGACTCTGTGCCATCTTCCTCCGTCGGACCCTGTGGGGTCTCAGCTGCCCCTTCTGCAGCCAAGGAGTCCAACTCCGACCTCTGCCTCTTGGACCTTCCCTCGGCAGCTGCGGCCTGGGACGCGGCACCGGACTCCTCACTCCCCGACAAGATGACAACCTGGGAGGGGAGCTGGGCTTTGTGTCTCCGGCTGGCGGGATGATCCCTGCCGCTGTGCTCCACAGCACCCTCTCCGCCCTCTTCTTCAGTTGACGCTGCAGACAGGGAGAGATAAAACACAGGCATCGGGCACTGTACAATGGACTGATACACACATGACAGTTGCACATGAGTGACATTGTTTAACTACAGACACGGCATCACACTCCATGACACACATGTCATTTTAACTCACGTACATGAACATTTCAACAGCAATATTGCACCAGGCAGCACCAGCCATACACATACAACAGCATGAACAGCCAAAGGTGAGCCTGACATCACATGAAACACAAGGAGTGCACTAGACATGCACACACGCCACCACACTTACATGCATGTCTACATCTCCTCCAACTGTTGCAGTGATGAGATCGCCATACATGTCACATCTGCCATTCAACCTTCTACATATCAGTGTCACGTGCATCCATGTTGCATCACAGTTGCACACTTGTTAGATACACATACTTGCACATGTACACAGTGCAGATATATGTATTATGAACCACCATCCATGCCACAACCATGCCAATGTACATACACTGAAATTCAAACATGTGTGCTCCCACACCTGCATTTGCCCAGCATGCTTACCAACACATACACCATCAATGTGTCTCACAACTGAGAGGACTTGCATGTGGCAGCCTCACGCCCATGTTCATACACATCCCTACATGGCCCTACATAAACACATGTGCAACCTGCACACTACTGGCACACCACGACACGCACAGTGTACTATCAACATGCATGTACACTTACCGCTCGACTCCAGACGGGTCTGCCTCTCAAGGATCTGGACGTAGAGCGCTGGGCATATGCGTTCCAGGACCCTCATTTGATGGTTCGACAGCTGGCCCTGGCCTTGTTGAGGGTCCTGGACCTGAAGTCCTCCCAGCACTTCTTGACATGATGTAAGTCGCGGACTGCTACCCCTACCCCCTCCGCGTTGATGGCAGTCACGATGTCCATCCAGATCCTGGTTCGTCCTTCATTGTCGGCGCACAAACTTCTAAAGAGGGCATCATACTGCCCCAGGACTTGCTCCACCAGGACACCAACTTCGGTGGCAGTGAAGCTGGTGGCCCTCTGCCTCTCTGGCTGGGGGTTGCCAGTGCTGCCAGATGGTGTTGTGCTGGACATGGCAACCCCAGAGGCAGGAGTGGGTGGGCAACTGGGCCCTGGGGCTGTGGAGCGATGGAATCCCAGTCGGGAGTCTTCGGTTCCAGCAGGGGTGGTCACAGCAACTACACCCCTGGCTGACGTGCAGGTAGCAAATGGCAGGGCACGTGGGCAGCAGGCAGCAGCAGATGGCAGGTGGGAGCGTGCTCGGGGCTCTGGGGTGCAGTAATTCGGCCTTCTGGGCAGAAGCGTGGTCTTCCGTGTGTTTTTGCATGGCCAGCTTGATACGGAGTGATTTGGCACATGAAAAAATTGCACGTCAGCGTGTAATTCGAGGAAAGGGCCTTAGCGCGTAAGCGCGTCAGCACACGCACGCAATTTCATTGGACCAAAGGCCCTTAGCGCGTAAACGCATAAGTTACATTACGTGCGCGGGCGTTTCCCTCATAGCACGTGATGACAGAGCACATGTGGAAAAACTGCACGTCTGAGTGTCATCGCGTGTAATTGGAAGAAAGCGCCCGCGTACACGCATATCTGATGTGTACGTGTGGGCCGGTTTAAAAGCTATGTGTAGGACGCCATTTCCTTGTACGTGCTTTTCGTGGAGAGCGAGTGGGTGAAATCTGTACTTGTCGGTTCACACGTGATTACTTCACAGCGTTTCTAGTTCGTACTCCCTGTTACCTCTGACAGCTCTTTTCTGAATTTTTGTTGGGCCTGTTTACTCAAACAGAGTTCACTTCTCCTTTTGTCCTGTCTCCTCAGACAGTGTACAATTCTTCTTTTGGCGGGGGTGTTGCCAACACGCACACGCGCGTATATTTCACATTCTTTTTCCAGGCTGACAGTGAGTTCCGCACGTACTTAGCAACTGTGCTTGCCCCGTGTGTCGCGTTCCCCTTCAGAGGTCATTGTAGGCTGCGTGTATTACGCGTACGCTTAGTTTTGTGTTTCTGGGTGCCACAGCGAAGTGCGGGTTAATTTTTTCACGCACGTGGTCTACGAGGGGTTGCGTGCACGTTAATTTTTGATTTTGGGCTGCCTGTGCGTTGCGTGACCCGTCATCTTCCCCCAGGGGTCACAGACCGCCTTGTTAGAGCACTAGGGTAAGAATTCCATCTGGTATCCTACCCCTTGGACCCCCAATTGCCCAGGACAATAGTTTACTGCAACGCCCATACGCACAACAACATCAGTGCCATGGTTGGGAGGCGACCAAGCGGTAAGGGAGGCAAAGGTGGCCGACCTTCAAAAGGTGGGCGTGGTGGGCGCGGTAGGGGACGTGGCCGGGATTTGCAGGGTGCCCCTATACCCCATTGTGTGGAGGACCAATCAGGGACACCCATGCCCCCCTCCCCATGGTTGAGGGAAATGTGGCTGACACCATCCCAGCTCAGCCCCTGTTGGACCAGCCCATTGTGGCACCTGACCTGGCACAGGATGACTCCCTGGCTGACTTCCAGGTCAGCAAGTCTAGGCCACGTGTGGCGGTGCAGGTTGTTGTCACCAAGCCACGTGGATCTGGGGCAAGTATGCCATCTGCTGCCCCAAGTATGCAGGGTGGGGAGGCTGCAGGGGCAGTGTCAGTCCAGGTCCATCAAACTGACGTTCCGCCTGCCAACATTACCCTGCAACCAATGCCTGCATCAAGACCTATGATCATTGTGCATTCCCACACTCCTACTACCCAGTCCACCGGTGATTCTGCCCCTACTGACCAGAGCGGCGTAAGCCACTCTGGCTCTGCTCCACCTTTAAAGAAGAGGAAGAAGAGTGCTCTGGCACGACAGGCTGAGACCCCAGACACGGCTACACACTCCGGTACCTCAAGGAAGCCTTGCTTTAATGATCCGGAACTTGATGCACCTGTGGCCTATGTGTCAGCACATAGCCGCAAAATGGTGGTGACTGAAGGGTGCAAGACCACACCTGGTCAACGTAGGGCACACTGGCAGACCATCGCGGACCGCATAAGTGCCCTTGGATTTGTGAGGCGCACAGCTGATGATTGCTACAAGCGGTGGAATGACTTGAAACGCAGAGCAAAGAACAAGCTGGCCTCAAATCATGCCGCTACTCTGGTGACTGGCGGTGGGTCTCCACAAGAGGACAACAAACTCACTGAACATGAGTCTGTTGCTGGGGCCTTCGTCACAGAGGAACAGATCTAAGGTGTGGGAGAACTACCTGATTATGATGCATTGTCCGGTGAGTGCCCATGCATGTGTGTGTAATGCATGTGTATGTTGGTTGGGTGACGGGTTCTGATTGAGTGCCAGGTGAGGGTGTGTGTGCCTGAGTGGTATGGGTCACCCATGTGCTTCATCCAAAACATTCAGCGGCCTTGGATTAAGGTGTGACAGTATCCCTTCTCCCACAGTAGTAATTTAGCGCAACATTACGGCAGTTGCCCTTGAAGTGGCATCTTGCAACAACATTGTTTGTATTTTTCAGTGTTCGTTCAGGCTGATTGTTTCAATTCTCCCACTTTTGCTACACATTCCTCAGCCCTATTGTCATGTTTGTGACATGCTTCTGTCATTGATGAACCCCACATTGGCCCACGTGTGTTACCTTGTTAGGTGAAGGATTTGACCATTGAGGCTGATTGAGTATTGGCCTGATCACATACATTTTTGTGGCCTGTTTGAATGTGGAACATGATAGTTGTTTCCCGTCATGTTGAAGTGCACAACCATTGATGTGTACATCGGCCTGCAATCACTGTATTTTTGTACACTGGATGTGTTGCAGTGTGTGGCACATGCCTATTTTGTCACACTATGTAGCATTTTTCATCTCATCATGTCCATCTCACATGGATGGCTGACAGTATTCATTCACTGACACATGGATGTACTTGTGGAATGTACCATGGCTATGGTACATGTCATCTGTGGGATGGCATGTGTCATGTATGTGTATTGGACATGCCACTCACTCGCTACCCAGCATGCAGCAAATGTGTTGCTCTTCCATCTTGGTGTCATCAGTGTCTGCCTTTTCTCTTCCAACCCAGTGACAGTGCATGCATGGGAGGGTTATAGTCATGTGGGACATGTGTAAATCATGTACTGGTTCTGTAGCTTGTCAAGCCTATTTGTGTGCTATGGTGCTAATGCCTGTTTCCATTTTTTGTCTTTCATGTTTTTGCAGGGGATGACGCACTTGATGCTGTTGAGGTTGAGGAGATGGTGCAGACCCAGGAGGGATCTCAGGCACGACCGGGCACCAGTTGGGGACGTGGTGTGGTGGTGGGTGAGAACCCAATCTTGCTGCAGACCATTCTGTCCAGGGCTGTCTCTGGGTGCACCTCCCCAGACCTCTATTCAGGTGCTGATTCGGATGATGAGACCTATGTGGCGTCGCAGGTAAGTGTTTCTGGCAGGGATTCTGATCTGTCCAACCCACCTGCACCAGGGGTAGAACCCTCTATGGGGATGTCAGTGTTGGTAAATCCGCCTTTGGCTGTTACGGATGCAGGGTCACACTCCACAACATCTGATCCTGTCCCTGGGCCAGCAGATCAGAGGGGGAATGCAGTCCTGCAGCCTCAGGCAGTGCCGGCACAGCAAGGCGCAGATCACCTTGCCCCAAACAGGTGTGGTGCCCGGCGACGCGGTGGCCGTACGCCACCAGGCAATACCGCATGGGAACAATCCATGTACGATATGGCAACCCAACAGGCAGCATCAGTTGAGATGATGGCTCAAGCAATGGAGAGGGTGGCCACTTCCATTGTCCCCCCTGAAAGGCAGATGGAGCAACTACAGCAGGCAACTGACTCCATTTGCCAATCACACAGGGAGGACATGTTGGCGTCCAACAGGGACAGACGGGCGGCACTGGAGACTCTACGCCAATCGATATCAATAGAGTCCCAGGGCCACAGGGAAGCCCTGAGGGTAGAACTCCATCACCTCAGGGAGACTCTTGTTGACCTTGAGGCTTCCACTAACTTGAGGACAGAATAGCAGCTGGAGCGGCTCACACGTTCGCTCTCAGCTGAGATGCAGGCAACTCGGGAGGAGATCTGGGCATCACGTCAGGTGGTGCATGGGGATCTCCGCACTATAATCCTCCAGAACGAGACCTTCCACACCCGCATGCGTGCTGCCATTGAGGACCATACCAGGGCCTTGCGTGGGCTACCTCCCATAGCACCACCACCTCCTGTGGCAGCAGCAGAGGGTGATGAGAGTGACAGCAGCAGTTCTCCCACACTGGCATAGCCGTGCAGGCCATGAGCCCATGGAGGTGTTTTTTTTTCCCAACATCCACACAGGTGGCTGTTGGTGCGCACCCTGTTCTTGGAACTCCTGGGTGGCCCCCCCGCCCCTCGGCCCCCACATGGCCATTTGTGATTTTTGATTTTTTTTTTTACAGTGGGTTGCCTTGTGTGGCTCCCGTGGGCATCCACTGTATTCCGGCTGGGCACATGCAGGCTTGTCCTGAGTTTGGGTTAGATGCTTGGGTTCGTGAGACACACACCCCTCCTGCTTCCCGTTTCTATGGGCTTGCAAAGGGTGTGCCCAAGTGACAGTGACTTACACAGTGACGTTGGACTCCCATGAGCTGTGTGGGCAGTCTGAAGTCAATACTGTGTATACATTCTTAGACTATATTGTTGTTGTATTGTACACTGCATGGTGTATTGATATGTGCTTGTGCACCCATGTCTTCCTCCTAATTTGCAGGTTCATTCCTCATGTCTTCACAAGGCCGTCTACTTTGGAGATGGAGTTTATGTTGTAAGCAGTGCACTTACACATTTGTGTGGCGGCAGCACTGTACAGTTGGAAGTGGTTGATGTGCTGCCATAATCAGGTTGTAAGACTACCACTACTTTAACTTAGTACTGTCATGTTTATGCTATGTTTGAGGTTGTGTAGCTGCATTGTATTGTTAGTAATTATTTGGTCATGTGTGTTGTTAGTTCTACATTACTGGGAGCATATTCTGTGTGGCCAGTTTCCATTAGGGACACTGTACTTTGTGACACGTGTGTCATGTTTTGGGGATTGCTTTGTTTGCTCTCACATAGCATGACATGCCATGGTGTGTTGGGTGGCGGTGCTGGGGAGGGGTTGGGTGACATGGCACTGTTGTCATGTTGTATTTTGCAAGGGGGTAATGAATTTAACAGCAGAGAAGTGTGTCTTTTGATGACACAGCATTGGTGGTTTTTGTGTAGGTAGGGATGCACACAATGTAACACTTCCAGGTGACCAATCTCAGGCTGGTATGGTTGTGACAGTTGACTGTCCCTTATCATTGATTGCCAGGGCTGTGTGCACTCCACAGGGGTGTGATTTTAGGTGAAGTAATTAGCCACCAGCTGCGTACGGGCTGCCTCACCCCGTGCCCTTTCCCCTCCCATTCGCAGCGGGCGTGCATGTGGTTGGTGATGTGGGGGCACCACCATGTCCACGGGCAGGCCCTGGCGTGTTTCAACGTTTGCAGGACACATGCTGCCACTATGATCCTGCACTCTACTGGGGGAGCGTATAACAGCTCAGAGGGTAGGCACTGTCCCCTGGGGAGGTGGTGATGGGTATCATTAGTGGGGTTGTGACATTACTCAGTATCTGACATGCATTCATGTGCTGTGGCATTTATACTCACCGAGCAGCCATGTATCGCCATGCCGCCCAGCTTCTAGGTCCTGGTTTAGGGTTGACATTCTGTAAATAAAATTGTCGTGGGTGGACCCTGGATAGTTGGCATATACTGAGGTGATGATTCCCTTGACATCACATACTACCTGGACGTTGATGGAATGCCAGTGCTTGCGGTTTCTATAGATGTGCTCTGATGCCCTGGGAGGACGTAGAGCCACATGGGTGCAATCAATGACACCTAGGACTTTGGGGAATTGTGTCACCCTGTAGAAATCCTGGACGGCTGCCTGCCTTTCTGCAGGTGTTCTAGGCAGGTATATGTGCCTGTGGACTGATGGGCATGCGGTCATGATGGCCAAGACCTGGTGTAGGCAGCGTGACTGCGTGGCCTGTGACCCCCCCCACTATAGCACTTGTCGGCTGAAATGATCCAGTGGCCAAGAAGTGCAGTACATTGAGGACCTTCTCCAGGGGGCTGAGTGCTTGGGAGCATAGGGTGGGTGATGTGAGGTCATCCTCCCACTCACTGATCAGGTTGAGTATTATGTGAGGTGGAAACCTGTACTTCCCATACACCTGGTCATCAGGCATCCCAAAAAGGCTGGTTCTGGGTGTGAAAATTCTGGGCCTCACTATCCTCCTCCTCCTCCTGCGGTATCCCATGACCACTGCTGCTAGGAACGGTATATTCATCCTGGCATCTGAGCTTGTTTGTTGTTTGCACGCACTTTTATGCTGCGCGGGTCCACGTACGCCTGCTTCCTGCTGGCGTACGTGTTTCCGGATTAGCGCGTCTTTTTTGGCGCACGCGTTAGCCCCCTTCGAATCCATGAATACGTGTTTTGAACGTGCGTGTGGGCATTCTGCGCATTTGCCTCCTGTACTTCCCTCATGACGCCCACATTTTCACGCGTTGTTCCCCATTCCGCGTGTCACGCCTTCTGTTCCTCCTACTTTTGTTGTGTGCGCCGCGCTATGTGCGATTTCGCTGTGCGCGTAGCGCATGCTGTTTGGAGACGTGTGCGCCATGCAGAATTTTGGCGCACATCCTGGGATTTACACGCGCACGGACTTCCATGAATCGCTGTGCGGAGATTTTGCAGCGATTTTCGCACTGGCACTGCGAATCGCACGCTTTCGCACGCTTGCACTGAAAATGTCAGCGCACATTAATTCCATGAATCGGCCTGATTATGTTTTGCAGAAAAAGCTGATTAGCGGCATCTGTAAAATGTACTCCATCTCTGCAGAAAATATTGGCAATGTCAAATTTAATATTTTCATTATGGAAAGAAGTCATGCCAACCTCCCAAAAATGCACACAAAGCCTTGTTGACATTGCGCCTCGCTTTCTACATTTGCGGACCAGATGAACTCGAGCGCATCCACATCTGTCTCTGGGTAATGTGAGAAAAATCAGTCTAGAACTCCCCGGAAACCTGATTGGTTAATCCTCTGGGCTGCACAGTCCTATTTCCATTCCTGCATACTCAAAAGAGCCGTATGTGACAGATCGTCCAATTGAAGGGGGCAGGGAGAGAAATTAAACACAATGTACGTTTCTTCCTACATCTACTCACATGCACTCTACATCATTTTCACAGGAACTTTTTGAGTGCATTTGGAATGTTTTCAATAAAGATTACATTACCAAAATCTCAAGATCTCGAAGGGGATGAAGTTAAGGTTAAAACACGCTCCGAGGATGAAAAAAGGGAGGTGCCTGAGCATGGAGAGACAAGTCCCCCGATTTACTTAACTCTATAAGAAAGGCGAGACCAGTTGGAGGTAAAAAAGGCAACAGAAAACAAAAAACAAAAATTGTTAAAAGAAATGATTGATCAATCAAAACAAGAGCGTGAAAGAAAGACAAATCACTCATCTACTTATACCTCCAGGCAAGACTCACAAAATCAAAAAGAAAGCAAGGAGAGAATAAATAGAAAGAGGGGTCGAGCACCATTTGAAAGTAAGACCAATGTATATAAACTTCAAATAGAAGAGAGTACTAAGAGCTAAGGATGGATTGATCCTACATAGATCAAACCTTATGAAACTCTTGAATAACGTTCCACAACTACGAGTAGTTGAGCCAAAAGATATTGTATTCGTAGCATTCCTTAAAGAAGAAGAAACTGACCGAATTTGCATTCATCTTAATTTGAAAGCTGTTATGAACCTAATATGGTCGACCATGGACGAACTCAGGGTGCTTGGCTTTGACATCAAAATGGTTGAAAGACAAACTCAAGAGCAAGAACTAAAACAACAAACAACAAAAAAAGGCAAGAAGAAGACATAAACCCAAGTGAGGAGCTAAATATGGAAGACCTAACATCTAAGCCAATAATATTCTCTCCAACAGTGCTACGAGGTCCGACAGCCCTGCGTATGAGAATAAAAGGATGGGGGAAACAACGACGAACATGCAGAAGAACACTGAATCATCTTTGGAGACCAAGATCGATGTTGAAAAACCATGGGATTGGCTAGGAGAAACCCTATCCACAAAAAGAAAATGTTAGACGGAAAGCCAAGAATCCCCGAAAATCCTAAAATTCTCCTCATGGAACACACAGGGTTTCAGCCACTTGTACGAAAAAAATAAATGACAGACTTTTAACAGCCAATATCATGTGCATCCAGGAATGCTGGCTGAGGGAACCCCCAACCATACATGGAGCAACATGTCTTTTGAATAAAGCTTATAAAGAAGAAAAGGGCAGACCATCTGCAGGCCTTCTAACTATTGTAAAAAAAAACACCTATAGGGGAGAAATAATACGCACAATACAACCATCTCCTCTTATCCAAATTACCATAATTCAAGAGGAAAAGAATTGAGAAGAGTCAAAAGACGCGAAAACAAAGGAACAAAAAGTCCAAATAATGTTCAACCTATATTGGAATTCAAAAGCCAAAGATGGAAAAAAAACTACTAGAAATGGTCACGAAACATATAGACTTGTTGAGAGTGGAATATCAATTTACTTCAACACTCATATGTGCTGATTTAAATATAGACTGCATGAATAACAAAAAACCACAAGAGAACATCACAAGTCAAAAAAGATAAAAACAAGCAAGAATAAAGTGCCACACTGGATTATTTTTTCGTTGAACGAGAAATCTTCAATAGGATTGTATCCTTGAATATCATATCAACATCAAAAAGTGACCATGAAATCCTAATTCTCTCGTGTGTGGGTCCAACAACAAAGGAAAATGGCGAGATAACCCACAGAAAAGTCTGGTCAAATGTCGAGAACATAAATAAGGGTTTAAATAGACTAAGAATATCAACAAAAGAGATGACCAAATTAATTAAATCAATAGGAAAATGGGAAGCACTAACAATCTTTGGTGTGGAATATGAGACCTGCCTCACAATTTTCAGAGAAAGAATGTGTGAAAACAAAAAAGAAAAAAGGACTCCGTTGCACACATATAATCCTGAAATGGCAGGAAAAAAACATCCATTGGCTAAAGATTTGAGAGTCGTAAATAAACAGAAAACAGAAAAGGCAAAATTCAAAGGAACGCTCTAAAAAGAAGCTATCAGAATTGGGCCAAGTCTCACAGAGCACTCCTATTCCAAAATGACCCTGAATTAATGATGAAGGCCATACGCAACAGAAATTCCAAATTTCTGTGGGCTCTACTAAATTTCACAAACATTCCACAAGGTGCGGAATTACCTAATCCTATCCATGAATCAAAATGGATACAGTACTTTCAAGAAATATACAACAATGAATCCATCAGGTGTGAAGAAGCACAAGAAAAAACAACAGAAAATGGATGGAAAATACAATTCAACAAGAATGAAATCTTAGTACTGATCAACAAGGCAAGTCGTCTGCGTGCTCCTGGACCAGATGGTCTCACAAATGACGTCCTAAAACAGGCTCCGGAAGTATGGGCGGACATGTGCTTGGTGTTCACAAGAATCATAACAACGAGACAAACACCCAAATCATGGGTTACAGCAATAACTATTTCAATACACAAAAGAGGAGACAGGGACCGTCTGGAGAACGGTAAACTCTTCGCTCGAATACTATTGAAAAGGCTCAAAGAATGGATAAATCTATCAGGGAACTTCAACCACCGACAAGCCGGTTTTGTCGAAAAACGTGGATTGTGAATGAAATCTGTTGATTCTTAATTTACTAAAACCAAAAACTATCCATGAAAATCAAAAGCTGTTCCTTGCATCCATAGACATGGCCACGGCCTTCGATAGAGTGGACCGTCAAATATTTT
This sequence comes from Ambystoma mexicanum, assembly GCF_040938575.1. Lineage (NCBI taxonomy): Eukaryota > Metazoa > Chordata > Amphibia > Caudata > Ambystomatidae > Ambystoma > Ambystoma mexicanum. The sequence goes on from NC_090923.1 coordinate 650,072,210, forward strand.
GGGCCAAGTGAGATTGGACCAAAAAGGAAATCTTACCCAATCAATCTTCACAAAAAGAGGGCTAAAACAAGGTTGCCCTCTTGCGTCAGTTTTGTAAAATTTTGATATCTTAGACATACAAAACGTGTTGGAACCTTTAAGAGCCTGTTCGCCGAAAATGTGTGAAATCAAAATAGGTCATCTTTTATACGCAGACGATTTAATCGTTCTGGATGAAACAGCCATCGGCCTACAAAAGAAGTTGGAGGCCTTAAAGATATATGTAGAAGTGAACAAACAGAAAATCAATCCAGAAAAATCGGAGATAATGCTAATCAAAAAATCAAGATCAGCAATGTACAAACTGCCCTCATGGCACAGACGACAAAATAATTCCAGTAGTGAAGAGTGTAAGATATCTGGGGCCGATTATGAGTGCCGACTGGAATGATCAGCCATGGATCGATTACTTGAACCATAAAATGGATCGACTAATAGCGCAGGCAATGATATTGAAAAGAAAATTCTGCAAGTTTTCGATTCAACCATTGATCAACTTCTACAACTTGAAGGTAATGCCAACTATCACATATGCAGGTGACACAGCGCTAATAATCCCCTGGGAGGCATGGGATAGGCTTGATGCCAGATTCTGGAGAAAGGTATTAAGAATTCCAACATGTGTACCAATGACCACAATAAGACACGAACTTGGACTACATTCCATGCAAGTTCAAGTTGTATGGAAAGCTTTAGCTACTTTAAAAAAGATAGCTTCACCAAACTGTCCACTTCAATACTCAATTTTGAAAACAGAGAATGAAATAACACCATTCTGGCCTTTAATTGAGTGGGGAAAAAAATGCAACATCTTGTAAAATCTGCATGTATCATTAGAAGCCTCGTGTAATCATCCAAAGATGACAAAAATGTTGCTGCTGTCAATTTACTGGTCACAAACTGAAAGCGCACGAATAGCGTCTAAACATCATTCCTTGTCAACAAAGATCACCAGATTCCCAAAAAGTCTGCCAGGATATCTAAAAAGAGTGCAAACCAAAAGCACAGAGATTTAATCCTTCGTTTTAGACTCAATATTTTGAGAACAAAAACAATTTTGCAAAAATATGGTCTAGAAAACAACAGCGTATGTCGGCTATGCAATCAAGAGGAACAATCCTTACGGCATCTAGTAATGTTCTGCCCTAAACTGGAAACAGAAAGGAGAAAAATACTGCAGCCGATACTGGCGCCAACGTACGACTCAGATCCTGATAAATGGTGGACAGCCATGTATGACGAACCAAACCAAAGAACAGTAAGAGGACTGGGAGTCTTCTTAGAAACCATGCTAATGAGATTAGCCTAGACTGTGAAAAAGAGAACTGTGACTGCGGATCGATGTAGATCCAGGAACTTCATCAAAGAGCTAATAAAAAAAAGGGGGGGGGGAAACAATGCCAAACCGGATATCGATGGACAAAAACGACGAAATGAGCATATAGAACATCACAAGAAAAGGACAAATCTAATGGGTTTGGCATTGTGGGGAGTTTTGTACATTTTGTTTTAAAAGCAAACGCTTGTATTAATTTACGCTGGAAGCTTTAATAAAAAAAAAAAAATTGGTAAAAGTCATGCCATCACTGAACAAATTATATCCACCATGCAGCAGAATGTTCTCATTTGGGAAGGATGTCATCCCAACACCATGAACATATCCCTTTGTTCACAAGGCGCCTTCCTGCGTCTTGTTGAGGACAAAACACATTGGTGCATCTCCATAGTGCCTTAGGAGGAATGTGTGAAAAGACTATCTTTCCACGTGGAAATAGTTTCATTAGGGCTTTCAGCATATGTTTCAATGCAATCTGCAAAGATATTGCACTGATGTAGCCCAAACTGTGTCCTCCACAACGGACCACAATGATATCTGTATTTTGGAAATGAGACATGTGTTTGCAATGTGCAAATAAAGTCTCCCAGTTTTGGCCAGGCACACCATACCATAAAACCTCCACTCCCTCCAATCTAATGTTAGCAGAAATGACACACATTTCTGTGTACCTTTTCAGATTCACCATCCAAGAATCTCCCACCATCCACACAGTAAGCCTTCTCATCTCAACAACCACAGCCATCTTCCCTACATACAGCAATGAAAAGAACTGCTACCCTCTCTTCCTATAAACTACAACCAGAAGACCTCATTGGCCAATCCCCACAGTTCCCTTTCCATGCCAGGCATCCTTAAAAGACATGGATGTGGCACGTCCTGTTCGGGGACTACTGTGCTGTCCGCGGACCCCATGACACAAAGCAACCCTTCTTATCTTTCCACTTTAATCTTTCTAGCACTCCCTCATTGGCTACTTTCAAGCAGTTACACACCCATACACCAATCACATCCAAAAACTCTGCATCTAACTCTGTCATCTGAGTTCAACATTTCAGATGTACTGTTGCACTGTCAGAGTACATGTCTCCTGTTACTCACAAGCACCTGCATCAAAAACTACTATACAAATCTACAAGATTTCTATTTGCAGATTTAACCACATCTGCATCTATCAACACAAAGTACAGGTATGCTTTTATTTCTTAAATTATATTTCCAACTCTTTTACAAATACATATAAACAGGGTTCCAGCGACTTACACTGCATTAAAATACTCAATAATCAAACTCTCATTTGTCCCACCTGCTGACATTAAGTGGCAGTTACTTATAATGCTGTGTGGTTGCAAAGTTTTCTTTTAATGAGCATTTTCATAATAGTTTAAAAATAAATATTTGTAATTTCAGCAGCACCGTCTGTCTTTTTTGTGAAAATAAAGAAAATCACATTTAAAACATTTCTACAGCATGTTTAAGTGACAGATCCTGTGTTAAAGTTCATTATATTAACAGTACATGCATACTTGCCAATATGACCCATTATAATCTACCAAGTGTTATTTTCTTCTTTCATTCTGTCACTTTTAATACCACTTCTCCCACTAACAAAGTTACACTAAAAGTCACACAATGCAAAGTGAAAACAAAAACTACATGTATGTTACTAAAGCATGGTATGTACATTGAATGAAAAATTGCAAAATGCAATGCGTTTACATTTTTTTTATTTCAGCACCATTTCAAGTCAAACAAATAAATGCATGAATGCATTTACAACAGTACTGTGTGTAATTTGTTTTAAATAAATGAAAGAAAATTGAAACATTTTCTGCAACATTTTGAAATGACACTCAGTGTGTGCAATTTTATTAACTTTCATGCACATGCATACTTGCTAACATACCCCTTTCTAATCTGTATGTACTTATTGGCTCCTCGATTTTTCTCTGCATTATGGGACTTGTAGTGCACCTTTTGTAATGCAAATAGTGCAACCAAAACTTTCACAATACAAACAAAAGAACCATAATTTAATAAGCAACTACACATTAGAATGCATCACATTCGCAAGTTTGCATGTACTGACAGCATAATAAACCTTCACACAAGTGCCACTTAAAAGTGTTCTACAAATAATTTCCATCTCCATTTTTTTTAAATAAAAAAGTTAAGCACAGTGCTGCCTTTAAATCCACCAAACCAAGGACAGCTTTTTATACGCTCAGCATTTTCCATTTTGCATTGTATAAAAATGTCACACTTTCTTGCTGCGGCCCCTTTAGCCTACATATCGCGTGGGCACTGGCCCCATTAGCAACGGTGCCAGTGCTCCCGTGTCCCTATTCCCGTAGAGTCCTATGTGACTGCACAGGAATAGGGACTAACATTTTCCGACACCTGACTTTCCAGGCCAACAGGACTTGTAATGTCCTGGTGGCACTGGGAAGCTAGGTGCCAAAAAATTATTAGGAATATGGTGGCAACCCGTCTGCAGCACCGGCAGGATTACCAACATACTCGTAATCTTACCAACAACTCCTCCTACATTCATAAATAATGTCTTCTTGTACCAAAATGACGTCACCATTACCATATATACCCACAAATGTTCTTCTTGCGCAATTGCAGTGAATAACAACCTCCTGGAAGACAACAACCTGAAGAAAACTACTCTTCACATCCTACAAAGTAAGTGCAGTAGTGTAGTAGAATTCTTTCTGTTACTTGTACAGTATAGTTTAGCCGCATAGTAGCCTACACAATTCCTTTCAAATCAACAACGAACAAGTTACTTACCAACTGTAACGTTCTTTCGACTGGATGTTCCTCCCACGCATTCCTCATCTTATGATATTCGTTATCGCCAGCTTCGCTGCTCCGTAATTTTTTTTTTCGGCAGAGGGCGCTGTGCTCGAGGTCATGGCGTTGATTGCCCCTCGACGGGCTCTGTACCTTGTCGACGTCACTGCTGGTATAAATAGCTCGAGCCGCGTCCGTTGGCTTCAGTTCTGTCTTTTCGATGAAATATTGGAGGAACACCCAGGCGTGCCTCATGACTGATGCACTCTTCGTGAGAGGAAAGTGTAAGAAAACACAAACTGTACTGCGGGGTTGGATGGGAGGGTCGATGAGGAATACGTGGGAGGAACATCCATTCGAAAGAACGTTACAGTTGGTAAGTAACTTGTTCTTCGAATGGATTGTGTCCTCCCACATATTCCTCATCTTATGATAGACTCCCATAGCAGTGGCAATTATGGAGGTGGGAGTACTAGATACTGTTTTCATGGACGGAATGAAGTACCGCCTTGGCAAATAACCCCTCATTGGAGGAGGAAGCATCTAAGCAATAATGCTTGATGAAAGTATGCATCGATTTCCACGTTGCAGCTGAACAAATATCCACTGCAGGAACTCCCCTCTTCAGAGCAGCAGAAGTAGCCATCCCCCTAGTGGAATGGGCTCGAAGCCCCTCTAGGGGGTCCTTTCCCACCAATCTGTAGCATTCAATTATAGCCAGAATGATCCAGCGGGATATGGTTTGTTTTGTCACCGATAATCCCAATTTATGACCTGTATAACCTACAAAGAGTTGGTCATCTTGACATAATTTTGACATTATTGAAATGTAAAAACTGAGAGCCCTTTTGGGGTCCAGTCCATGCAGTCTCTCCTCTTCTTTGCCCAAATGAGGAGGAGGATAGAATGTTGGTAACATGATTTTTTGTGACAAATGGAAGTCAGAAACTACTTTTGGTAAAAAGGAAGGTTTAACTTTAAGAACTACCTTGTCCTTGTAAAAAGTAGTACATGGAGGTTTACATGAGAGAGCCTGTAGTTCACTAACCCTGCGGGCTGATGTTGAGGCCACAAGAAGGACAGCTTTTAATGTTAGAAGCCTCAAGGGACAAGAGTGCAGAAGCTCAAAAAGGTATACAAGTTAGAAACTTAAGTACTAGATTTAAATCCTAAATTGGGACATGAAAAGGTACTGGAGGATATACGTTAGTAAACCCTTTAAGGAATTGAGTTATCAATGGAATTTTGAAGTAAGAAACCTCTTCTGGAGCGCTTGAAAATGGATAGCGCAGCCGGATATCCTTTAATTGTTCCAATCTGGAGCCCCAGATTGGCTAGATGTAATAGGAAAGAAAGCACCATTGGGGTGCCACATTGAAAAGGGTCCACATCCTTATCCTTGCACCAGTAGCTAAACTTTTTCCAACGACATTGGTACAAAGATTTCGTTGCTGGCCTTCTGGCCGAAAGCAAGATGTCCATAACGTCATCCGGAGGATCCCAATCCTTGTATCTCAACCTCTCAGAAACCATGCGTGAAGGTTGAATGTCTTGACCTCTGGATGGAGAACCCGACCTTCCTCTTGCGAGAGAAGATCCTCTATTTGCGGAAGACGTATTGGAGGGCAGATGGACATGTCCAGAAGTTCTGGGTACCACGTCCTCCTGGCCCAATCCGGGGCAATTAGGATCATGGTTTTCCTGAACTTTCTCAACCTCCTGATTACTTGAGGAATCACGGGGACTGGAGGAAACGCATACAGAAGTGGGAACTTCCACTTCACCATGAACGTGTCTCCTAGAGCTCCTCTCAGAGGAAATTCCCTTGAGCAGTACTGTTCGCACTTTCGGTTGACTGCGGTAGCGAACAGATCCACTTGAGGGGTTCCCCAAAGGGCGAAGATCTCAGAAGGACTTCCTGAGCTAGCTCCCACTCGTGAGAGACCGTGCTCTGCCTGCCTAGAGCGTCTGCCACTGTTTTCCGCTCTCCGGCTATGTGAATTGCCGATAGAGAGATTCCTTCTCGTATTGCCCAGAACCAGAGCTGCATTGCCTCTCTGCACAGTGGTAGTGACCCTACGCCTCCTCTCTTGTTGAGGAAGTACAAGGCAATGTGTTGTCCGTCATTATCAGGACATTCTGTCTCTGTACAGAGGGCAGCAAGGCCTTCAGAGCTAGTCTGATTGCCCTCAGCCGCAATAGGTTGATGTGTAGTTTGGACTCCGATGGAGACCAACGACCGCTGATTGTCAGATCATTGGTGTGTGCTCCCCACACCGTGAGTGAGGCGTCCGTTACTACTGTTACCTCCAGCCATGGTTGCCAAAAAGATTCTCCTTTGAGGATGTTGTCATTGCAAGCCCACCATAGTAGATCCTGAGCAACTGCGCTCGGGACTTGCAGAAGATCTGACATATTCCCTGAGAACTGGGACCACTGAGTTCTGAAGCCCATTGAAGGGATCTCATTCTCAATCTGGCCTCTGGCACTAGGAAAATGCAGGATACCATGAGGCCGAGCAACCTCAGAAAATCGAAGGCCGGTAGATGCTGGGCATTTTGGAACTAAGTTACCATCTGCAGAATGTGGAGCGCTCTCACCTCGGGAGGCGAGACTTTTCCAGAGGAAGTATCCAAGACTGCTCCGATAAACTGGAGCTTTTGGGATGGTTCCATGTGGGACTTCTTGAAATTGAGGGAGAAGCGCAATTTGTGAAGGAAGTGGCAGGTGATCGAAAGATGTTCCTGAGCTTGTTCGTGAGAACGTGCTCTGATCAACCAATCGTCCAGGTAGGGGTAGACGTGAATTCCCCCTCTCCTGAGACTCGCTGCCGCCACCGCCATTAATTTGGTGAAAACCCTCGGGGCAGAGGTCAACCTGAATGGCAGAACTAGAAACTGATAGTGAGAATTGCGAATCGCAAACCTCAGGTACTTTCTGTGCTTGAGATGGATTGGCACATGAAAGTAAACATCCTGAAGGTCCAATGATACCAACCAGTCTTGGAGTTGGAGAGCCTGAAGGATCTGAGAAAGAGCTACCATCTTGAACTTGTCCTTCCTGAGGAACTTGTTCAAGTTTCTTAAGACCAAGATAGGTCTCAATCCTCCGTCCTTCTTTGGGGTGAGAAAACCAACCCTTGTTCCTCTCCGCTACAGGTACTTGTTCTATAGCACCTTTCTCCAGCAGGGTTAAAATTTCCAGCAACAGGAGCGGATCTGGAATTTTGACAGAGTTGGTTCCAGGTGGATGGTTCTGAGGCCTTTTTAGGAAGGGGAGACAGTAAACTTGAGCTACTGTTTCCAGTGCCCAAGCATCTGAGGTAATGCCCCGCCATTCCTTCAGATGCTGAGAGATCCTGCCTCCCACTGGGGTTTTGTGTAAAAAGGTCTCAGAGTGATTTGGAGGCGGCTGCAGGAGCGGCTGAGGGCAAAGATGCCGTACCTGAGGCTGGTTTCGCACCTCTTCCTCGTCCACCACGAGGGACATTTCCTTTGCCTCTTTGAAAAGCCTGTCCTCTTCCTCTACCAAAAGAGGAGTAGTACCGAAAGGAACGACCCCTCCAGGAAGATGAACCCGAATAGGGTTTCTGAGGCTGTCGCATGGAGGCGCTAAGAGATTTAGCTGCCGTTTTTGAGGCCTAAAGTTTTTCTAGGCTTTCATCAGCCTTACTACCAAACAACCTCAAGCCATCAAAAGCCATGTTGAGAAGTCTGGTTTGCATCTGGTGCAAACCCCGACTTCCTCAACCACGAAAATCTGCGTAGTACAGTGCTTGCAGCCATGGATCTGCTGATACTATCAGCAGTATCCAGTCCAGACTGGAGACATTCCCCCATTGCCTCCTTCCCGTCTTTGACAATATTCAGGAAGCCTTCCCTTTCCTCACCTTCCGGAATATGATCAGCTGCCGCCAAAATGCAGTCCCTCAGGGTATGGGTAAACCTGGCCAGAGTACAGGTGACATTGGTTGACTTAAGAGCCATACTACCCATAGTAAAAACTTTACGGCCCAAGCATCGACTTTCTTATCCTCATTATCCTGGGGGATCGTAGGATATGCAGTGTGTCTTGAAGTAGTTGCTGCTTGAATAACCAGACTTTCTGGAGTGGGATGTCTGTTTAAATAGTCAGGATCAGAACTAGACTGTCTATATTTTTTAGGAAAATTACTGTTTACAGCAGCAATATTTTCAGGAATTTCCCAGTTCTTTTCCACTGTTCTCTGAAGTGCCCTATGGAAGGGGAGAACTGGATCCTTCTGCGGGCCCGAACAATTATGTCCGTCATATTGTCCTGTTCAAAAGTGGGTGAGGTTCTGCCCCAGCCCATATATTCTACTACTCTGTTCATTAGACTCGTGTACCCTGAATCTGCATGATCTACAGGGTCAGGTCTTGCAAACACTAATTCAGGTGACGTGTCAATGCCACTAGCAGAATGCAGAGTTTCGCACAGGTCTCTCATTTTAGATTCTGGGTCTATAACTTCTTTGGGAACTTGTTTATTTTCATATTGCACTCCAAAAGGAGAGATTTCCTCATCCTCAGAGCCAGTTTCTTCAAAAATCAAATACATAGGGCCTCATTACACGGATGGCGGTAAGGATTTACCGGTACCGGTAAATCCTTACCGCCTTACTACGAGGTCCCTTTGCGGGTTGGGGGATTTAACGCCTGCTTTTTGCAGGCGTTAAAAACCAACCCGCAAAGGGACCCAGGGAGCTAATTACGGTACCGCAATTTGCGGTACCGTAATTAGCGCCTTCCCCATTCCCATTGAGCCCTATGGGGCAAAAATGGGATTAGGGAAGGGCAATGGCGGAAGGGGGAATTACCGCCCCGCCAACCTTGGAATGGTGCGGTAATTCCCCTTTCCGCCAAGGCGGTGCCGGTATTTTACCGGCATGAACCATGGCGCTAATAGCGCCATGGTTCTCCGCCATCCGTGTAATGAGGCCCATAGACTTAGAGAATTCTGATTTTGGTAATGGAGTAAATCTCCTCTCTTCCTTCTGAGTTTTCGTCGAAAACTCCCATTTTCTAGGGGAATCCGGCTTAGTTGGGCATCGTACCACTTCGGTCGAAGAATCGGAAGATGACGAAGGAGATCTATGTCTCTTTTTCACTCTCTTAGAAGAGGAAGATGAAGAGCGCCTCGATCTATTATGAGATCTCTTAGAGTGTCTATGACGATCCGATTCTTTCGAATTGCTCGATGTTTTATGTTTTTTAGACAAAGCCTTCGAGGCTTAGAAGCTTCCCGCCCCACCGCCAGTTTACCTTTCCTCTCACGAAGGGCCTTCTCCATCATTGACTGACAGGAGCCACAGTTGCCGGTTCGATGACTTGAACCGAGGCACCAGAGACAAACGCAGTGAGGATCTGTGATCGACATCTTCGATCCGCAGTCGATACACTTTTTAAACCCGGTCTTGGGTGTTGAAGGTGTTGAAGAAGACGACATGTTCAGAAGAAAATTTCAAAGCGCGCACAACCTTATGAAAACAGCTGAAAAGTCACGCTCTACCCTTAAAATTACAGCAGAAAACAAATCCTGGAAGCTCTAATTGATAGCCAAAATGCTGAGATGCACTTGCACACCAAGTTATTAATGACATTCAAAGAGAAATACGTTATAATGTTCAAAAAGATAATTTAGTCAAAATTTTGAGGTGCAGGGGAGGAAGACTCAGCCTTGGTATCTAAGCTGGAGTATAGTAGCGAACACAAAGGAATCCAAATCTTGGAAAACTACGTCCCCTGCACACTGTCAATGAGGCAATAAGCCTAAAGAGATGTAATAACAGGTCTGGATAATTTAGAAAAGGCTTGTTTTATATATTTATCCACTTATACCGTGTAAACAAATGTAGAGTGACAGTGTTAATAAATTCAATATTTTCAAAAAATGACATTCAACAATTATGTTGGTTTAGAGTAAGAGAAATCTTCTCCTTTTTAATTATTTTCAGGTTGGCCCAACGCGTTTCGAGATTCATTTTCTCTTCATCAGGGGCATAAGTATTTCAACAATTCTACCTCATTTTTTGAAGAGGAAGTCAACTTGTTCAAACTTATACGTAAAATGGAGTTGAAGGTTTTCTTTAACAACATAGAGGAAAATATACGACCAAAAGACACGCCAAGATATTTGGAGTTAAAGAACAAAAGCACATTTCATCCTCAAGTGAACCACCCCCTGATTAACTTGTTTAAACAAAGAACCATGAAGAATTTGAAACGTTTGAAATACGCCCCACCAAAGAAATGCAATATCAGGAAACACCAACTGAAACTGATAAAACAACTAGCAGAAGACTCTAAGTTGACATTAAAACAGGCAGATAAAGGTGGAGCACTTGTCTTGATGGATACCTCACTCTATGACAAAGGATGTCGAAAACTATTGGAAGACATGCGCACTTATAAACTACTTGACAACGACCCTGCTATGGGTATCATCTCAATTATACAGACAACTGTGGAGAAAGCTGAGACTATGAATTGGATCTCTGAAAAAACAGCAGAATACCTTATCCAAAAACATCCTGTCACACCGGTGTTCTATGGACTCCCCAAAATTCATAAAAATTTAAATGATCCTCCATTCCGTCCCATTGTCGCTGGGACAGACAGCATTTTCCAGCCCCTTGCCATCTACTTAGACACTGCCCTTCAACCAGCAGTCCAATCGATCAGCACATATCTCAAAGACACCACTCACTTCCTGAGAAGCTTACAAGCATTACAACTAGAGGATAACGCTGTACTTCTGTTCACAATGGATGTGAATAGTTTATACACTTCCATTCCACATTCCGAAGGTATAGAAGCTATGGAGTGGTTCCTATTGACTCACAGAGATGTGAATATCAACAAAGTCTTCGCACTGGAACTGTTACATATCATACTTTACAATAATTACTTCAGGTATAACGGACAATACTATTTTCAAATCTCGGGTACTTCGATGGGGTCTTCAGTAGCCCCATCCTATGCTAACATTTTTATGTACCACTTTGAGAAAACACATGTACTGGACAACCCCAGATGGCATGACAAGATACAAACCTGGCTAAAATATATCGACGACATATTTGGGATTTGGAAAGGTACAGAAGCAGAACTGCTCGAATTTTGGAATTTCCTAAACAACTGTAACCAAAGAATTGGCTTCACAATGGATATCGGTAAACCTACGGTGAATTTCCTAGATGTCACAGTGGAATATACTGGCACGCACATGAAAACTAAGATCTTCCGTAAATCCACAGATGTGAACAGCTGTCTGCATCATGCAAGTCATCACCCTAAACATCTAAAAGACAATCTACCATACAGTCAGTCATTACGTCTTAAAAGAATTACCTCGGAAACTGACACACTACAAGAAGAATACAATACCATGAAGAAAAGGTTCTTAGACAGAGGATTTCCGCCAGAGACCATCGATAAAGCCATCATACGCACTGAGACACAGGACAGAAACGTACTTTTACAGGCCAATCGTAGGAGAGAAGATAAAAATCTGATACACTCTCTAAAATATTCAAGCCAATGTTTCCAAATTAAGAGAATCATTCATAAAAACTGGAACCTGATCAAATCAGATGAAACTCTATCAAATTTGTTTCCGGACCCGCCCATGATGGCTTATAAACGTGGAAAGAACTTTAGGGACCAATTAATAAGAGCCGAAAGGAGTAAATCTACAACTCAGAAAACCCTAAGTAAACCAAAATGTGGTACTTTCGCATGCCTGCATTGCCAGCATTGTAACAACCTAATTAAAGGAGACCACATTCGTCACCCACATACGGGTAAAAAAATCATGTTGAAGCATTTTGCGACATGCGACACAAAAAATGTCATCTACGCAATTCGCTGCCCTTGTGGGAAATACTATGTCGGCAAGACAAACAGAAGGGCAAAGGAGAGATGGACGGAACACAAATCGTGCATCAGGACACAGAACATTAAATCACCAGTCTTCAGACACTTCCGGGACTCAAGACACAACGTCTGCCAAATGCGATTAGTGATTTTGGAAGTTCTACACCCCCTCAGCAGGGGAGGAAACCTACCTAAACTACTGGCCCAGAGTGAACTGTTCTGGATCAATAAACTTGACGCAATGACCCCACTGGGCTTTAGTGAGGACTACTATTTAGGACCCTTTCTGTAAACAGGGGTATTGTTCAAATTTACACAATGCTTGTCTATTATCCCGAAATGTGTCTATAAACTACAACAACTATCTAAGACCCTTTCTGTTAACATGGGTATTGTTCTAAATCTCACAATGCTTTTCTAATATCCCGTAATGTGTTTATAAATCATGACAACTGTAAGAAAGGTATTGATATTAGATTGTACACCCTTCCGTTTTGGGTTAGACTACTTGTATACGTGTCTATTCTCTACTTTCTTTTTTGATATGTGGATATGTAAAAGTTTGATATTTTAATCTTCCTGATGGTTAACATTGAGACACAACATTGTCCACCAAACCAGAATCCTGATCTTGCTCACTTATGTAGCTCACTAGAATGGCCTTTAGCCGTAAATATCATTTTGTTGTAGTGTTAGGTCTTTATACAACATCATAATCTTCGGTACCTCTCCTATACATAGCGTAATAGTGAGTCTTGATTATATTAGTTTTCACAAATTCGAATAGCGTGTTACTAAAGTGACGTCATCATTTCACTTCCAGTCTTGTTTACATTGATTACGCGCGGTAGCGGGGGACGTGTCTCTAACATCGCCCGCGCACGCGCATCTTGACAATTTCTGACATTTCACCGCTCGCGCGTGCGTGAGTGACATCATAATTGTTGTGACGCCGCTCGCGCAGGTGAGCATTGCTTCCGGACCGCGTACCCGCCGTAGACCGTTCCTGCTTCCTGTATCTAATTGTAAGTCTTTTCTTCCTTACACTTTTAGGCTATCTCTCTAGCCTACACAAATTCTAAGCACTTATGCTCTTATTCTCCCATAGGAGAATGGAGCTTCTTTACCAGACTATCTACAGCAACCAGCTGCTCTCTCCCTGCACTTGAATCCATTTTTCTACTAGAAGAAGGGTGAGCTCTTCCTCTCTCTTTCCCCCCTACCTTATATTAAGGTTTTATTTTTATTTTATTTTACATTTGACTATTCGTAGGCATTTTTTACTCTCAGACACAGTGTACTTATGTAAATTAAAGGTTCATGATGGGTTTAAAATCTCGATTAATCTGCATTATTGTCACATGACACAATACCTATGTACTAAAATGCACAAGATGAATCAAACTATTGCTCTATGAAAAAATTACACCGCGGTCAAGACAGGTCCATTCAGTTACTTGCAAAGGGAAGCGCCTCTTTATAAATTATAAATTATTTTTTTGACTGCTTGCTAAACAAAGTGATGTAACCTGGTTTGCTATTGATTTCTCTTTACTTTCTTTAAAATAACATTACTAAATGATGGACTAATTTTTTTAGATTGAAGTGAAAGAATTGTTGAAATACTTATGCCCCTGATGAAGAGAAAATGAATCTCGAAACGCGTTGGGCCAACCTGAAAATAATAAAAAAGGAGAAGATTTCTCTTACTCTAAACCAACAGAATTGTTGAATGTCATTTTTTGAAAATATTGAATTTATTAACACTGTCACTCTACATTTGTTTACACGGTACATGTGGATAAATATATAAAACAAGCCTTTTCTAAATTATCCAGACCTGTTATTACATCTCTTTAGGCTTATTGCCTCATTGACAGTGTGCAGGGGACGCAGTTTTCCAAGATTTGGATTCCTTTGTGTTAGCTCTAATTGATAGCACAATTCTGCTCAAAAGAAAATTGTTCATATTAATTTTAAACAGAATTAAACAATTAACACAATTAATCAGTACATTACAAAAAATTCCTTCTAAACATTCGCAATGTCAACATAGATACCTTTTCAAACTTCTGTGAAGGTGAATGGATTCACACAAGCATCACAGATCCATATTTCGATGAAGATGCTTATAAACAAGAACATAAAAACCCAATTGCCACACATAGTAATGGCTGAGGGTATGAAATGCTAGAAAGCACCATTATGGCACAAGAAACCCTTATCGAAAAAACGTCCCCAATGAACTTTCAATCAACTGTTCCTTTCACCCAACCAATCCAGTCTACAAATGGCCATGCAGCTCAATGTGCAATGTGCGGCAACAATCCTTCAAATCATTACGGCAATTCCTCAATCACTATGTGAAAGTAAAAGACAACATTAGTGAAAACCTTACAAACACCAATCTTCTAATAAATACATCCAAAACAAAAATTGCAAAGTTTAAAAGCACAGCTGCTGGAATACCAAACCAAGCATGTGTGTGTGTTGTCGCATAACTTTTTATACAAAGAGCAAACAAATTGTAGATATGACTTACAAAACATAGGACAATGAGGAATCCCAATGGTTCCAATTAGCTTTATATCTTATAACAGAAAATAAATACAAAATAAGTGAACCCTCAATACTTTGCACATACTGCAATACAAAGCATGATAATAACCAAATGACATCACGTGCTGTCACCAATAACTTGGAAATATTCCACTTGCAAAACCTCTAGAACAGCTTAATGTTTATGAGAGCATTATAATCCAAACAGTACGCCCATTTCAAGCTATAATACGCCTTCAACCCAAAACAGCCAAATTGCTGCCTCCTGAATTATTACTAAGGCATTTGTGGCAAAGTATGCAAACAAAGGGGGATCTGGGAATCTCTCTACCAGCACGAACACAGCCCAATGACCTGTTCTTGGGTGAATAACCCCTGGGAGAGACTCTACCAAGTCTTTAGCTCACTGTCCTTTTCACAGAGAAGAAATTTCCCCGCATATCAGCCTTTATGCCTGGCATTTCGGCGCTGGACTGCCCCATGGCAGGACAAAGGCTGATATGCGGGGAAATTTCTTCTCTGTGAAAAGGACAGTGAGCTAAAGACTTGGTAGAGTCTCTCCCAGGGGTTATTCACCCAAGAACAGGTCATTGGGCTGTGTTCGTGCTGGTAGAGAGATTCCCAGACCCCCCTTTGTTTGCATACATTAACTTTGGGTTTCACCCTAAGTTAACAGGGCAATCCAGGCGTGGACCCCTTGCTCACTGTTCTTAGAGAGGCAACAGTTTCACCTCACTGATGATGCCCAACAAGGCTGAAACATGTGTATGGGGTTACTGATGGTACTCTTGTTCAGAGGAGAATTGCCTGGCATTTCGGCGCTGGACTGCCCCTGGGCAGGACAAAGGCTGATATGCGGGGAAATTTCTTCTCTGTGAAAAGGACAGTGAGCTAAAGACTTGGTAGAGTCTCTCCCAGGGGTTATTCACCCAAGAACAGGTCATTGGGCTGTGTTTTTGCTGGTAGAGAGATTCCCAGATCCCCCTTTGTTTGCATTTGTGGCAAAGTAGTATATTTGCCATTAGATCTTAACGAAAATGTAGAAACTCTAGGAGTGCAACGGCCAATAGATCAATCTTTGATTATCCTGCTATCTACCAACTGGCCAATTTGAACTTGTAGATCCTATTCATGCATCCAATATTTTGGACCAGTATACAATTCACCCACAACACTCCAAAGACAACGCAGATGATGCATTAGAAACATATCAAATGCGTCAAGCCAAAGGATCTCCAATCAGCATATGGGAGAAAAGTGAAGAAGCATGTGCCTTTCCTCTACTCTTTCCTACATAAAAGGGGGAATATATAATGAAAGATCCACACAAATAACAGCATCAGAATATCGCTCTTTACGAATGTATTCTGAAGACCCCAGATTCAGACAAAATGTAGAGTACATATTCCACCTCCTGTTCAAAATTGAACTAGCAACTCTATGTCACAGAGTTGCACACACATTAAAAACAGGCTCCGATGTTTTAAACATGTCTGCTACCCAACTACTTCAAAAGATAAAAGACAAAGATGAAGTTTTGCTGTCAAATATTGCAAATCTCTTGGCAAACATGCGTGGTACAAAAGAATGCTGGTTCTGACGTCATGCTGATGTACGGTGTATGCTAAGGAACCTCGGCCCACCCACCTGGTTTGTTACTTTAAGTTGTGCAGAATATGCATGGGATGACTTGCACAACTTCTTACGCATAGCAAACCAAAACAAAGCAGGAACAGACATAAAAATACCAGGAGAACTCTGTTTTCTTGAGCCTGTAAATGTATCACGATACTTTCACCAGCGCTTTATTACCATGCTGCACTTCATCTGTAATAAAAAACATCCCTCCCCTCGGAGAAGAGAAACACTTCTTTCGGAGAAAATAATATTTATCCAGAGGAGCACCACACATCCATATGCTTTTGTGGATAAAGGATGCTCCTAAATTTGGTCATGACAGTGATGCCACTGTTTTGCAGTTTATTCACAAATACATACCCTGTGACATCCCTTCGGAAACCACACATACTGAGCTACGTACACAAACTTTATGCTTCCAAAAACATAATACTGCCAGAGCAGATATAAAAACAAAGGTAAATATTACACCAAATGCCGTTTTGGTTTCCCTAGACCAGTTACAGCAAAAGGACAAGTAAACAGCTTGCTGTCTTCAGTTGGACACAGTATGAAAAGCATATCAGCCTTTGTCCTGCCCAGGGGCAGTCCAGCGCCGAAATGCTAGGCAATTCTCCTCTGAACAAGAGTACCATCAGTAACCCCATACACGTGTTTCAGCCTTGTTGGGCATCATCAGTGAGGTGAAACTGTTGCCTCTCTAAGAACAGTGAGCAAGGGGTCCACGTCTGGATTGCCCTGTTAACTTAGGGTGAAACCCAAAGTTAATGTATGCAAACAAAGGGGGGTCTGGGAATCTCTCTACCAGCACGAACACAGCCCAATGACCTGTTCTTGGGTGAATAACCCCTGGGAGAGACTCTACCAAGTTTTTAGCTCACTGTCCTTTTCACAGAGAGAGGAGAATTGCCTGGCATTTTGCGCAGGACTGCCCATGGGCAGGACAAAGGCTGATATGCGGGGAAATTTCTTCTCTGTGAAAAGGACAGTGAGCTAAAGACTTGTCTCTCTGCACTTCATCTGTAATAAAAAACATCCCTCCCCTCGGAGAAGAGAAACACTTCTTTCGGAGAAAATAATATTTATCCAGAGGAGCACCACACATCCATATGCTTTTGTGGATAAAGGATGCTCCTAAATTTGGTCATGACAGTGATGCCACTGTTTTGCAGTTTATTCACAAATACATACCCTGTGACATCCCTTCGGAAACCACACATACTGAGCTACGTACACAAACTTTATGCTTCCAAAAACATAATACTGCCAGAGCAGATATAAAAACAAAGGTAAATATTACACCAAATGCCGTTTTGGTTTCCCTAGACCAGTTACAGCAAAAGGACAAGTAAACAGCTTGCTGTCTTCAGTTGGACACAGTATGAAAAGCAAATCACCTAAAAACACCTACAGCATTAAAAGAAACAAAGATTCAAAGTACATCAATGATTACAATGCAATCATTGCCCTCTTGTGGAATGCAAACATATATACAATATATTGCAGACAATTCCACTGCTGTTGCAAGATATGTCACAGCCTACCTAACCAAAGCTGAGAAAACAGAGCTAAAAGACCTCTGGGATGATATATCATCTGACAAAACACTGTCACAAATATTGTACAGGGTTGGCATAAAAATGCTGTCCCATAGAGAATGTTGATGCTACGAAGCTGCAGATCGTTTAACAGGCACAGCCTTATATGGCAAATCTATAGTCTGGCTAAGCCTTAGTCCAGCTTAATCCAGAAAAAGCCAGGACATTTTAAAAAACAATGTATTAGACACATACTACCCAAACAGAAATACTGCTTTGGAAAAGATGTGCCTGTACCACATAGCCCAACATTTCTCCTACAAATATAATGTGAAACCAGAAGAAAAATGTGGAAAATACATGAAGGAAGCCTCGTCAAACTTACCAAACCCAGCCTAATTAATCATATGTCGCGCCTTGAAACACTTGTGTATAGGCGCGTTACAAATGCCATAGCATATCATATAAAATAATCATTTAAAACTCCTCAACATAGATAACTTTACTACATGGCCCTATTGCAACTTTTCAAACCATGGAGAAAAGAAGAGGATTTATTAGGTAACCATGACTCATGAAGTTGTATTCAATGCAAATGAAAGCAGTATAACAAATGTCAATTTCAAGCAATACAAAAACATGTTGTACAATGAACGCCAACAAGAGGAAGAAGTTCAAGCACAATTAAATGAAGACACTCCTGAGGGCAGTCAACCTTCTGTTACAGGATGCCAAAAACCACTTGGAGACACACTCATTGCAAATGAAGCAGAAATAGCCATGACTGAAGTAGAGAACACCATGTATCAATATGAACAATCAGGAGAAAACTTGGCAGTGCTGAAATCACAGCTAAACGATGAGCAATTTAGCATTTAACTAGAAGTGACTAAACAAATTGAACATGATCTGGAGCATTAAAGTAAAACTTGTAGCTGTCAAAATTAGAAACCTCTACTCCTCTATGTAAGTGGAGAAGCTGGTTCTGGAAAAACATTCTTAGTTAAAATCATCAGCAAATTCCTGCAAAACTTAGCAAACAACAACCTTTCAGCTGTTATAACATCCCCAACAGGTTTAGCTGCCTACACCATAGGAGGTGTTACTTTACACAGACTACTGCTCCTTCCAGTAGAACACCAAAACAAACGAGAGTATTACACACTATCAACAGAAGCTGCTACTGAAGTACGCAGAATTCAGAAACAAATGAAAATGCTCCAAATAGATGAGGTAAGCATGGTTTCCAACCTAATGTTGGCTTTAATTCACCTCAGATTGCAAGAAGTGCTTAAAAAGGACTACGAAGAACGCTTTGGAGGAAAACACATTATTGTTTTTGGAGATCTCCTTCAATTAACACCAGTGACAGGTGAACCTATTTTGTAAAGTCTTAGGACACAAACAGTGCCCCAACACACTAAGCAGCATAGGGAATGTAAATCTCTGGCAACATTTCCAATAGAGAGAACTAACTCAAAACATGCATTAGTCTGCAGACATCACCTATGCTAACATTTTAACAAGCATTAGAACTGGTCTTCTTTCTAAAGATGCACAATCCATCTATAATAGTAGACTCATCCATGAGCTATATGGCCGTGGCACATCTGCTCCCGATGTCATGGAACAATTAGCACAAAAAAATGTAAAATGTATGTCCTTAATGCCATCCCTAGCAAGCTGTACTCAATGAGACAATGTTAAAAAAAAGAAATGGAACCAATAGTGCATATTAGCTCCACAGACAAACTGGAAGTGCACGGCATGACACTCCCTATGTGTGAACAAGCAACAGCACAACTATATAGCTTAGAAAAATATATCTGCAACACAGCTGGTTTGGAGAAAATGTTAATGTTGTGTTTAAAGTGCAGAGTAATTCTAAAACGTAACCTTGACGTGGAGAAAGGTTTAGTCAATGGAGCAATTGGTACAGTTGTTGGCTTCCAAATGTATCCACATGACAACAACATTCAGTTTGTCAACATCCACTTTGACAATCTTTCAGAAGTTAAAAGGATAGGACGCTCAACAGCACGATTCCTTTTTTTCAAATACAGGTATGTACGCAGAGAACAATTATCTCTGTTTCTTGCATATGCAGTCACTATTCACAAATCACTTGATTGACATTGGCAGCAAAGTCTTTAAAGAAGGTATGAGTTATGTAGCACTGTCACGTCTACGTACTCTTGAGGGACAATTTCTAATCAATTTTGATGCAAACAAAGTCAAGGCTGACATTCCTTGCATCGTAGAGTACAACAGACTACGTGCACTTTACACACCCCATCTAGATATGTACCCTGTTCCTCAAAAAGGTAAAGTTTTGAAAAGAAACAATGCAAACAGAACTTATAAGCGATATGCCAACAATACCACCAAGGAAACTAAAAACAACTGCTACTCCATCAAGTAGTACAACCACAAAACCATCTAGTGCAAACAACTGTACATCCATCAGCAGATATAAAGAGAAATATTTATTCTAAAAAAACAAGTGGAGGTCCACAAAATGACACAGAGACAGAACTCTCTGGTCCATTTACATTTTCCAACCCAACTGCTGTAAATTGCTATGCAAATGTAGCAATCAGTCTTCTGTTCCAATTGCCACCAATTGTTCAAAACATTTACTTGAACGGCTCAGACCAGTTGTGTTTACAAATGCTCGTCCCTCATAGAAATGCCACAAATAAACCTGACAACACTTACAGTGTCTCAGGAATAAGGCAATAATTGGACTACTGTGCAGGAATGGTAAAATTCACCATAAACACACAGGAAGATCCACAAGAATGTCTAATGTACTTACTGCAAGTGCTGGAAACCAAAAACATACCTATAAATGAAATCTCAAACACGTGGAAACATACATGCAGTGTCTGCAACCATGTTTCACAAGAGCACATCCCTAATGAACGATTTGTGTATGTATCTTTACCAAATTGTGAATCCATTCCATTTTATCAGCTGGTGCAAAATGCAAATCATTCCATATTATGCACTTTTTGTAATTCAGACAATCGTTCCACCTTGCACATAAACTCACATAGCCAATATCTTTATTGCCAGTAAAGTGGTATTGTTGGCAATTCTGGTTTGAAAAGTCGCTGAGGTGGCCACTTTCCTCCCGAGAGTGTAAAGCTTCTTGCTCTCTTTATCGGGTGGTGCTTCCGATGAAGCTAAAGGTGTTCCTGCCCTTTTCCGTGTTGTGGTCACTACTAGTGAATCTGGTTTCAATTGGCCCCTGATGTACCGTGGGTCTGTGGGCACAGGACGGAACATTTTCTCGCTGGTTCGCCGCCCGCGTTTGACTTGGAGATTCTAGAGAGGGCTGACTTCTTCTTTGTATTGACAGTAGAAAGGGTATAAATAGGGTTACAGACTTTTTGTCCCCAAATAGGTCCTCTACAAAATCATTGAACAATTGCGTTTCCTGAGTTTGAATCTGGAAAGGCTGTGCTGCTTTTATGAGCATATCATTAAATTGAAGTTGGTTGTCCACCAGTGAGTCTGCCACGGGCGGGTCTAGGTGATCAGGAGAGGGTAAGATATACGTCTTCTTCATCCTCATCATAGTAATGATCTATCTCCCCTAGGATTTCATGCTCCTCAAACTCTGTATTTGGATCATAGAGATCAATTTGGACTGGGTCTTGTTGAGGGGTAACTAGAAGGGTGTCTGAAAGTGGCCTTTTGCTGGGGGTTGCAAAGACGTGGCGCCACTAGTAGGTGTCGTGTTCTGTAAGTTTTCCATAGCCTAGGGATTTTTCTCAAAAAAAGTCTGCTATAAAGGACATGCAGTCTCATCACTCTATCAATGTCTTCAGAGGACCATTGAGAGGAACTTGGTATAGTTACAGGAGTGTGTGGTCTTACTGGAGTAGGCTGCCCTTTGCTCTTCATGGCTGCTGCAATAGTACCCTCCCCTTGGGAAAAACTCTTTTTCTCCTTATGTGAAACCTTTTGAATCGATCACTAGCACCAGGAACCGTACCGAGGACCTTCAAATCAGCATACATCAAACCACTTCTAAAAAACACAAGTGGCGATGTAGAAGACCTCTACAACTACTGGCCGATCTCAAACATTCTGTACCCGGCAAAACTCCTGGAAACCTATGTATATAAATTAACTCAAGAACATGTAGAAAAACACCACCTGCTAGACCAAGCTCAAGTCGGTTTCAGACCTGCAAGAGGAACGGAAACAACACTTCTATCCATCTGGGATGACCTTAAAACTAACGCAGACTCAAACACAACCTCAGCCCTTATCCTACTCGACCTCTCTGCAGCCTTCGACACAGTTAGTCATGACACCCTGACCAAAAGACTAGAAGACATAGGCATAACAGAGACAGCACTACTCTGGACTAAATCATTCCTAACAGACAGAACAGAATCATATGGATCAAGCCCTTCAAATCCACTCCAAGAGTTAACGGACGGCTGCGGAGTGCCACAAGGATCCTCACTATCACCACTGTACTTTAACATCTACCAGACACCAGTTATCAGAATCTTCAAAAAGTACAACATTACATGCTACAACTACACAGATGATACTCAAATCATCTACAAAATCAAAGACACCCAAGCTGATGGAGCAACCCTAATCGAGTGTCTAAAAGAAGTCTTCAACTGGATGACTGCAAACAACCTGAAAATCAACCCAGGAAAGTCAGAAATCATGATCATATCCAAAGCCCAAGAGAACGAAACCGCCATCCCATGGCCAATGGAAATGGGAATCGCACCATCACCATCTAAGGTAGTAAAAAATCTGGGAGTCCTGATGGACAACACCCTAACCTTAGAACCACAAATAAATGCAACAGTCAAGAAATGTTTTTTCCTCCTCCACACGGCAAGAAGAATCCTACCTTTCCTTTGCTTCAGGAACAAAACACTCACTATCGTCGCCCTCATCATGTCAAAAATCGACTATGCAAACAGCCTCTACCTCGGAATACCAGAACACCTCCTGAAGAAACTACAACTAATCCAAAATACAGCAGCCAGACTACTCCTCAAACTATCAAGAAGAGAACGCACCACTCCCGCTCTAAAAACACTACACTGGCTCCCAGTAAAACATCGCATCACCTTCAAAACAATGTGCATAACGCACAGGGCAATCAGCGGCCAAGGAGGAGAATTCCTACAAAAGAAAATAACAATCTACAAACCAACAAGACTCCTCAGGTCAAGCAACGAAATCTGCCTGGAACCAAAACCATACATCAAGAAAAACTGGGAGGCACCTCCTTCTACCACTTAGCTGCAAAAACCTGGAACAACATCCCAAAAGAAATAATAAACACCAAAGATCACCTAAAACTTAGGAAATTACTTAAAACCTGGCTCTTCAACACCACAGACTCAAACTAAAAACTGAAACAGAAAGGAAAAGGGATGACCAAACTAGACTAGACACAGACAACTCCCAGAACCGACTGGGAACCTCCCACGACACCCTGACGAGTGACGCTGGGTAGAGTGCAACACAGGCGACAACCACGGAGACTGAATCAACAAACCCACCTTAATCCCACCCAACACCCCCACTCGCCCCTTAGTTACCACCAGGCACCACAGTGTTACGGAACTATTGGGATATTGGCAATCGCCACAGTGGTCCAGCTGTGGACGTTGGCGGATGCACGGGTTGCATGAGTAGGAGGGGAGGATGGGTGGGGCTGCGGGGCTGCTGGGGGACGAGGGGGCCAGATGTGAAAGGGACCTTTAAGGCCGGACGGACCCAGATCAGGACAGAGCCATAGGGGTGCTACCAAAACCCATCTGGGGAGATTACAGAAGCCCACCGCCTCAAGCCAAGATAGAAATGCCAACTAACCAATTGCACTAACAAATTTCCCCCTCTGCATACATCTCTCAAACACCAAACCAAACACAACCACAAACCTACAGCACAACAAACCGCACAAACCTCACTACATTGCAACAACAAAACAAAAAACACACAGACTTCCACAACAGTACACGACGACTACCGGCCACAAACACCCCAGGCCCAGCCAACGGACCCACCGGGCTTAGGCCGCCAACAGCACATCACTGCTCTCTTGCACTTCTCCAGCTCCCTCCCACTAACCCCCCCTCCCTTCCTCTTTCAGAGCCGCCAGAGCGCCAGGGGACCACTCCTGTGGTGATAGTGCGCGGTACAAATGTCCTTTAACATAACATTAACATATATATCAAGGAAAAAACGCAGCAGAGCGGCAGAACTGTACACCAAGGACTGAAGGGCACAGAAAAATAAAGGCAAAGCCATGGTTTGAATTAGACACAGAATGTTATTAATAAAAATGTATCAACTGACAAAAGCCAGGCACAGAGGACTAAAAAATTACACGTTTCGCACTTCCTGAGTGCTTGTTCACACAGGGTTCATGTGATCCAAGGCAAAATTTAAAAATGAAAAGTCCCTCTTTACTGTTGGCAACACACATATGATAGAGTGTGGGACTTGCACTGCAGGCAGACATATTGGAATGGAAATCCAACCTTTTGGATAAAGCCAATTAAAAATATCAAATTGCAGGAATGTGTATAAAACCAATATTGAGATTATGATTATTTGCAAAGAATGGTGAATTCATAAAAAAATGGTATATATAAAAGTTAAACCAAAACAAAGTGGTTAAAATGGCCAGATATATATATATATATATATACACACACACACACACACACAAAAGTTATGGTGGGTTTAAAAAGGTTTGGGAAAAAAATGGCCTCTCCTATTTTTATATATATATAGCACCCAGAAGAGCCAGAGATCCTGGTGCGCACCGTTTACTGATGGGGGCGTTTGTTGGAGGACGCGCACCACAACAGACATGGTGCGTATCCCGGGTGTTCCTTTTGGTTTTCTCGTTCTATGCTTATATGGTATTAATGAGTAATTGATTTCTACTTCCAGTTTAACTACAGGCCATGTTGTGTTATTCAGCACATTTAACTGTGGCCAATCGGGTCGCTGCTGAAGCCTTCATTGTTTGCTTCTAGAATTTTTCGCACAGCATGCACAGCAACAGGGAGGCTGCACGCCTATTACAGGTAAAGAGTCTTTTTAATGAACAACAGGATGTTTCAAATACAACCAATACTCATGCGAGTAAAAAGCCTGAACCAGCTGTAAGCACAGAACTGACAGTGATAAGAGAGATTGAGAAACTACAGAAGAAGGAAATCTCCAAATGGTATGATATGATAGGATATATGATATGATATGGCATTTATAAAGCGCCTATACACAAGCGAGGTGGGAGGAACACTCCCTACAGAATGACTTGAATGTTGGTGGTGTTCCCCAGGATTTATGATTCATGATTACTCCGTCCTTTGAGGATCAGGACCCCGATATACTTCAGGAATGGGGTCTTGCTAGTTGTGATTGTTTGACACACTTTCTCACTATTTTGGTGAAATATGCAAAATTGGATCGTGATGAGGCACTAAAAAAGATTCAAGTAGCAGAGACTGAACTTAAGGGGATTCCAGCCACAGAGGACGGCAACAAACTCAGAGCAAAGGTGAATGGCAATCTTGTTGCCTATGAAGATGACATTAAACAGAGGAGACATAGGAAATGTATTTGTGACAAAATTGATTATGATACTGGCCGGGTGTATACATTTGCCAAGCAGTTTGATACCCTACCAAACTAAGTCTTTACTTTTGACAGATAAAGAAGCAGGTACTACATCATCTGAATCTGACATTTCTCATTCGGAGAATGATGAGCCCATTGTGAAGTTGAATTTTTTAGGGGAAATGCGGCTCCTGTGCCAAGATGGCAAATCACAAAAAGAGGGCAGGGGTCGCAGAAAAGGCAGAGGAAGAAAAACCATGGCTGGAAGAAAACCCACAGGGGGTGACGAGGGACACGACCCCAATCAAGAAGGACAGAGAAGGTTAACCCGCTTTAGAGCACGAACACAGAAATAAGTAACATGGAAGGTGCTCAAGTCATTAATCTTTCATCTCACATTTTAACCAACAATTAACAAGATTTATTGAAATTGGGTTTAAATTGCAGTCTCATGGCCGGTTTCGACTATGTCCAAACCGGCCTTGATTTCGACTCTTTCTTTAGGAAAATCAAGGTCACTACATTTTCTGTGAATAATTTCATCAAGAAAACACGACCCGATACCATTTCAGGCAAGACATCTTTATTGATCTCCGACATGGGAATATTAACAAGGTTTGGCCATTATGGAGGATTCATCTTTTGATCCCAGTGCACTTGACTTAGCTGAATTTGACATTTATCCAGACTGGTCTATCAGTTTGCGGCTCAAAGCCAAGTCTAGGTTTAATCCACCGATGCCCATTGGTGGTTGTTTGGAAGCGTTTCATGACTTGTGTATCGCTGACTTCAGGAAATTGCGCAGGTCTTCTTTTTCCTCCGTGAAATATAATCTTTCGAAGGAACAATTGAAGTCATTATTGGAATTGCAAGGTTTGACATACCATCATCAAACCATCAGAGAAGGGCTCTAATATCGTTTTACTGAACAGATGTGATTATGTCATTGAGGCATTCCAGCAACTTTGAGATAAATTGTGTTATTCTCAATTGTCTTTTAACCCATTTTCTAGGATACAGAATGAGTTGTATATTTTGGTTACTAAATGGTGTGACATGGGCATCCTGGATACAGATTTGATTACATTTCTGGTGCCATCTCTTTTTACCATTCCAACAATTTACTTTTTACCCAAATTTCATAAATCCATGGTGAACCCCCTGGGTCATCCCGTTGTCATACTTTCAGGCTCTCTTCTGGAGAATATGTCACACTTTGTTGATGAGACTTTGATTTCTTTTGTTTCTGCACTTCCATCTTATTTACAGGACACAAAGAATTTTCTCCAACATATCACTCACATACCATGGGTGGGGGGTTTGATGTTGGGTACCCTTGACGTGGTTTACTTGTATACCTCCATAGACCATGTTGTTGGTATTAATGCTTGTCAATATTTCATGGAAACACGCTCTTTGAACTTTTTATCACATAGCAATATGATTTTGGAGATGTTATCTTTCTGTCTTTACAATAACGTGTTCCTTTTTGAGAATGTCTATTATCACCAGAAATGTGGCACCGCCATGGGCAGTACTTTTGCACCATCTTATGCAAATTTGTTGATGGGCTGGTGGGAAGCAACCTTTCTAAGTGATATTGTTAATGAGACTTTTTCCGAACAGATCATGGCACGGTGGCGTTATATCGATGACGTCTTTGTCATTTGGAATGGGAGTGAGTCAGATTAGTTGAATTTTGTGACATGCATCAACAAGAACACAGTTAACTTGGTGTTTACCGAGAGTCACAGTGGCACTGAGATAATTTATCTCGATGTCACTGTATCTTTGTGTCACGGATGGCACTCTCTTAAGAGTGGCACAGTACGCCCAGAAGGGTTTGGGTGGTTGTGCCGAAGTAAGGTGGACAGATAAGTAGACACACACAGCTGAAAGTAAAGAGAATGAAGAGAAGGCAAGTGTAGCAAGGAAATAAGGTACAACAGAATGGATTCCCTCTTGGGGTGTATGCAGATATAGGAAAAGAGTATTCCACGGACCTTAGGAAAAACTATACCATTCTGCACAGTTTGCTATAACAGAGGCAGAGGCGCGAGTGGCTGCAGAGTGGCAGTCTCTGCAGCGTTCTACGAGTTCCTGTTGGATTCCTGTGTTTTGGAGTCTGTTTTCAGTGCCTACTACTGAGATGGTTGGACTTTTCATTCAAAACCCATCAGAGTGGCAGTCTCTGCAGTGTTCTACGAGTTCCTGTTGGATTCCTGTGTTTTGGAGTCTGTTTTCAGTGCCTACTACTGAGAGGGTTGGACTTTTCATTCAAAACCCCTCTTTCCCGTGGAGCGGCCGCGGAGTGGCTGCAGAGTGGCAGTCTCTGCAGCGTTCTACGAGTTCCTGTTGGATTCCTGTGTTTTGGAGTCTGTTTTCAGTGCCTAATACTGAGAGGGTTGGACTTTTCATTCAAAACCCCTCTTTCCCGCGGAGCGGCCGCAGAGTGGCTCCAGAGTGGCAGTCTTTGCAGCGTTCTACGAGTTCCTGTTGGATTCCTGTGTTTTGGAGTCTGTTTTCAGTGCCTACTACTGAGAGGGTTGGACTTTTCATTCAAAACCCCTCTTTCCCCCGGAGCGGCCGCAGAGTGGCTGCAGAGTGGCAGTCTCTGCAGCGTTCTACGAGTTCCTGTTGGATTCCTGTGTTTTGGAGTCTGTTTTCAGTGCCTACTACTGAGAGGGTTGGACTTTTCATTCTAAACCTCTCTTTCCCGCGGAGCGGCCGCGGAGTGGCTGCAGAGTGGCAGTTTCTGCAGCGTTCTACGAGTTCCTGTTGGATTCCTGTGTTTTGGAGTCTGTTTTCAGTGCCTACTACTGAGAGGGTTGGACTTTTCATTCTAAACCCCTCTTTCCCGCGGAGCGGCCGCGGAGTGGCTGCAGAGTGGCAGTCTCTGCAGTCTATGGCAGCTAGGGCAGGGTGGCTTGCCAGTAGAAAAAGCCGCACTCCCCTAGTGTCCCAAGTGTCTGCTGCTGCTGCGACCAAAAAGACTTTGACTTTGGCTGGCGTTTCGACCTCTGCCACTTACCCGGAGTCAACACTACTACAAACCGAGACTCTGGGTCCCCGATTGCGGAGCGCCAAATCAAAGATGATCCTTGCGCTTAATCAGCCTCACTCGGATTCTGAGGTAGACTCTTCCGTGTCAAGGCTGGCCTTCATCATGCCCGGACCCTCTGTAGCAGTGAACAAGGACCCGGGAGCACGCCAGCTGGATGCCCGGGAGTCTTCACCGTCTGCTTGCCCACCTGTTTGTCTTCCTGCCTGTCCCCAGCCAATGGAGAAGTCCCCCGCGACCGCCATCCCCCCCGCCGTGTGAA
This sequence comes from Ambystoma mexicanum, assembly GCF_040938575.1. Classification (NCBI taxonomy): domain Eukaryota; kingdom Metazoa; phylum Chordata; class Amphibia; order Caudata; family Ambystomatidae; genus Ambystoma; species Ambystoma mexicanum. The sequence goes on from NC_090923.1 coordinate 650,100,966, forward strand.
GCGTGTGCGGAGTTCCCCCTCGGAGGAGAGGAAGCGCTGTGTGTCGCAGGTGAGGAGTGACTGGTGGGCCTGGTGGGTGAAGAGGGGGGGGCGGGCGACAAGCTACCTCCCGCTGACCCTCCGTGTTCATCACGCCCAAGGGCTCGAAGCCCTAGTTTTCAGGTGGGCGATGAGGTCAGTGGAGAGGCAGCGCTGGCGGACGGCCTGTCAGTTCAGACAAGTTTGGACGCAAACCGCCTTATAGTGGCACCGATCCTGCATCCTCCCCCCCCAGATTTTGGGGAAGCGCAATTAGGGGCGCATCCTCTAGAGGTGGATGCGCTGGAGGGAGCAAACCGAGCGGTTTCAACTGAAGTGGCTCCTCCTGACATGGGGCTGTTCGACCCTTTGGTAAGGGCTGCGAGAGCCGATAGTGTAATCAAATCAGCTCAGGTCTCCACACGTCTTGTATCCAAAAAAGAGAGGAGGACCGGTTCGCAGGAAACGATGTGCACATTCACATCAAAAGTTGGGGTTAAAAGCCCAGCAAACACAGCGCCCAAGACATTCCTGTGCTCCGTCACATCTTCAGCATAACCAGCAGAAGGACGACATAACACATCTGTCGGTAAACAATAGATTCTTTGCAAATCTTCTAAAAAAGAAAGTCTCACTTCCAGAGGAACTTTCGGACGCGGAGATCTTAGAAGTAACAGCGGATCACAATCCTCCCATAAACGTCATGGGAGGCCCTACTGACTTGCGTCCAGCCTTTTCACTGGAACCAGCACGCTTTTCTTTTGCAGGAACTGTGGCAGAAGCAAATATCAGGTGGCATTTTGGCTCTCCTCGAACTGGTGTACCACCCCCGCAAATTCCACCTACCAAGCCTACAATCGACCTGGAGAGAGTTACCAACTTTTCAAATTCCCAATCATCATCAGCTGTTTTTACGGCCCTTGAAGCAACGGGCCCCCTTCCCAGGCCACTGCCGGTTGGGTCGGTGGTTTCAGCAGCTACACCACCGACAGCCAAGTCTTTATTGCAAAAACAGGCATGTTTAAGATCTCCGGTGTCCACTATCATCGACTTAAGTGGTGTCGAAGATCCCACTCTCATTTCCTCTCATGTAAACGACACAGAAATCAGTGTCTCAGCACCTACGACTCCGGATCAATTTGATCAGGGGTCTATCGAGGTGCCCTGCTTAGCTACGCAAGGGAAAGTCCTGGTCCCCATTGAGCCTTTTATGCAAGAAAAGGGCCCCGCAGTGGTGGCACAAACGAGTCCTGGGATCCCCAGTCCTTCTACTGGCCCGCTGTTTGGGAGCACCCAAACGGTATATAGCTCAACGAGCCCCATACGTTCTAATGAGAATGGAGGAAAGCCTCCAAAAGACACCTCGCCTAAAAAGACTGATCTTAGACTCATTATGTCAACTGTAACTCTGGCCATGGCTCCCTTTTGCAAACTATATGAGTCAATAAATGACTCAATGAGAGATCATACCTCCATTATAGCGATGATGAATAGCCGTCTAATTTTTTTGGAAGGCTATATCAACGCACTGAACAACAAAATGGAAAAGGGCGCCAAAGACGAGGGGTTTGGTCAGTCCTCAACACAATCAGCGAAAGGCCTCTTGGTGGATGATAGTTCCCAGACTCTGGCCCCAAGTTCGCAATTCCAACTTGATGAACTAAGAACAACTGTCAGCTACGTGCCCCTGTGTGAGGGTCCGATAAAGACCAAGCCACAGTCCACCAAGGCTAAGGGAAATGGAGCAATATGTGATGAACCTAATGTAATCACAACAGTCCAGGAGTCTGTTCCGGACAGGAAAGCAAAGGAGACTACTTTTGTAACGAAAGGTCACCTTACGACCCAAAAGCAAATGACTATCAAGTTCTTTTCTCCTCAACCGACTATTAACAAAGTACAGTCGGAGAAAGACAAAGGCGAAAGGAACCGTGGGTCTGAGACCCCCCTTAATTGCGAACCACCTAAAGCAGTGGCTGAACGGGAAATTCGAAGTCTGAAGTTGGGGTCGAATGTACTAGATAGCGTTCCTGTAAATAAGGAATCTGAGCATGCGATAGATGAGGACTTACTGAACTTTAGTGTTTACACAATATCTGATGATCCGGAATCAACTAACAACTTTCATCATATGGACGAGGAGCCCTCTCCCTTTTGTACTTTGGAAAGTCGCTGTAAGAAGCTTCAAAAAAAGTGTAGCTGGGGGGTGGGTCCGCTGAAGGACAGTAGCCCCAAACGGCACCATACTAACTTTCAAGAAGCGGAAAGGGGAGAGCTCAGTTCCGAAAATCCTCACTCAAGACCGGGGGTTAGAAGAAATGATTCTCCTTTGAGACCAAGTTCCCCTTCTGTAACTAAATGGGTGCACGCCACTCGGGACAAACGGTTTTCGGACAAGCGAATTTCCTCAGCTACAAATATGAAAGATAAGCAAAAGTTGCACCACCCTAAATCTGGTGAAAACAAAGGGCGAGGGTCAATGGCACATGCTTCTAAATCAAAACGAAACTTCAAAATCTAACAGTTGCCAAATAACAGAAAGTACGTGATATTGAATAGAAGCTGCCTGCTACAACTTCTTAAATGCGTACCATCGCTCCGAAAAGTCGAATCAAACGACCTTGCCAGGGTCGAACCATTTCATCAAGGAAAAATGGCATGCGCTTACTTGCACGTGCATACGAACTGGGCCAAAGTGAGGATCTCCGAGGCGGGGGAACATCTATTAAAAATGGGCTTTGACCCTAGGAAACCATCAGAATCGACTAAGTCAATTAAACCTCGTATCGCAGCCACGAGGAGTAATAAACTACAATCGCACTCAAGACCTGGCGAGGAGAGAGGATCCAGACAAACTTCTACACACAATGAGCCAGCTTTACAGAATGCCTCTCCCCGGTCTTCTCCTTTGAACCCCAGTGGCAAAGAGGAGAGTCTGTGTCCCATAATGGCCACAAAGATAGACGGAATTGCCCTTAAGGATCCTTTGGGTATAGGAAGATGTCCTCAGGGACCCAGGTCGAGAATCGTAAGGACCATACATCAATTACCGGGGGGCAAAGAGATCGGCACCCATGAACTTAAACAACAAGTTCCACCAGCGGAACAATGGGCATGGTTGCCCAACGCACTGACGATAAACAAGAACAAATAGCAATTCGTTGAGCGTCTGTCCGCACCACTTGCCTCTACACTACTAACTGGTAAACCAGATCTCTCTTTGGGATCATGGAATACTCGTGGATTCCAGCATCTAACGAAACAAAGACACCTAAACTTGGGGTGTTTAGATATCATCTGTTTGCAAGAAACTTGGATGATAGAACGACCCTCCATAGACGGATACGATTTGGCATTCGCTCCAGCTGTAAAAGGACCTTTTGGCCGTCCGTCATCAGGCCTTATAACTGCAATTCGCTGTGGATCCGGCCTACACTTAAGAGCACTCTGAGAGTGACAACTCACTTATTGACCACGGAAGTTACTTGGATTGATGCCGAGGTGGAAAAGGGAAAGCCCAAAACGCAACCTTTAGTCATCTTCAATGTCTATTGGAATCCCGCGGTTATGACTGATTCATTCCTCATAGCACTGATTGAGGACTCAATCGATGAAGCACAAGTAAGGTGTCCTGAGGCCCTGCTAATCATCTGCAGAGATCTAAATGCCACCTGGTTACCACATGATTCAGCCGGTGACCTTCCTCTTTTTTCGACCTTAAGAAGCAAACGTGGTGTGGCTTGGTTGTCGTTGATGTCATCTCGTGATCTGCTCTGTGCTGAGGATTTATTCCCCAGAGGTGAGAGGCCGCCCACCTGGCAAAGAGGTAACTCCTCAGCGGACCTCGACCACATCTTCATAAGCAGGCTCTTGGCAGCGTTGACCACTTCGTTCGAGGTACGCAGGTCCTCGGCTAGCGACCATAACCTGCTTGTATTGAAATGGAAGACTACAAGGCTTGTGAACTCAGTCACGCCAGTACAAGTGGAGTTAAATAACCAGCAAAATCGCCTAAGACTCTCAGAAACCTCGATCTTAAAGTAACAGGCTCAATATTTGGCAATTGAAAATGAGCACAACCTACTGAGTGACCCGCAATTACCAGATTATCAACCACTTCTGGTTCCTTTTAGAGCTAAACTTGCTGGCCTCAGACAAAATAACGATTGTGCTAGACATCAATACAGCAAAGAACTGGTCCTAAAACGGAGATCAGTAAGGCGAGCCAGAAGAAAATTCGGTGTTTTTCCTTCACCTGAAAATCAGGCAACCTTGAATCAAGAAAGGAAATCTTACAAATCATGGCTCAGGCACCACCGTAGCAATTTTTACCAACAAGATGCCGAAGCTATGTTGAAGCTTGTCTGAGGCCACCACCCCGAGAGTTCTGGGCGCTCTTAAGATCTTCTTTGTCGCCTCACGAGATCTTACCATCAAACCTTATTGGGGAAATAACTTGGATAACATTCTATTCAAATCTGTTCAAAGCACCTGCATCGTCAAGCTCCTTCGAACTTACTACAAAACTAGCACCATGGATAGATTTGAGCAGTGAATCTGAGATTCTCAAAGTCCTGCATAGACTGAAACCATCGCGAGCACCCGGCACGGACGGAATAACAAACCTTGACCTAAAGAAATATCCAAGTCAGTGGGCTGTGTTGATAAGTGAAATCTTCAAACGCTGCAAACAGGCAAGGCAAATTCCGTCTTCATGGACAACATCTATCATAGTCCCGATATTCAAAAAGGGCCGGAAAGAAGATCCAAAAAACTACCGCCCTATCGCACTTCTGGATACGGTTGGTAAGGTGTTTGGCTCTCTATTACTACAAAAATTTCAGGATTGGGCCAGGGAGGCCGAATGCGCTGAGCCGCTTCAAACGGGATTTACAAAAAACAGCGGTACAGCCACTAACATCATGTTTCTCAGCGCACTCAAAAGTAAGGTGTTGGGAGGAGGCCCACGAGTGTTTCTAGCGTTCATAGATCTGGCGCAAGCTTTCGATCAAGTAAACCGTGGGCTACTGTGAAGAAAACTGAGTCTTTGGAAATGCCCGGCGAACTACTCCAACCGATTCAAGCATTACATCAAGAAACAAGGGTGCGAGTGAGACTAACTCAGGCGGGTTTGTTATCATCTGAAATCCCAGTTGATCGCGGAGTGAAACAGGGTTGCCCCCTTGCTCCGTCTCTCTTCATTGCCTATCTCGGCGATTTCAAATACTCGGAGCAAAGGATCCGCTCCTTTCCACCGACTATGGGCAAGTCGAAAACTTTTTTAATGGATTTGACTCCTATTGGTCTCCAGCGTCAACTTGACCATCTGGCGGCATATATTCAAACGAATGATTTAACTATAAACACAGCCAAAACCAAGATCCTGATAATCGAAAAACACAAACGACCAAAGGAAAACCTTGCCTGGTACCTGGACGGGGTAGCACTGGAAAAAGTCGCCAATATCAAATACTTGGGAGTAGCACTGGACTGCTCGAGTATAAACGCAACCCTCCAAAGTTGCTTAATGACCAAAGTAAAAAACCTAGCGGCACAAGGCCGGGCATTGGACAACAAGTTCGGTGGTTTTTCCCTGTTACCCTTGATAAAATTTTACAAGATGAAGGTGGTGCCATCCCTCACCTATGCTGCAGAAGCCCTCACACACCTACAAACTTGTGGCTGAAGTTAGAGGGTCTATTTTGGCGTACTGTTCTAGGTCTCCCCAAGTCAGCATCGGCCCCCTTGATCAGAAGAGAGCTTGGCCTATTATCGTTGGAAGGGACCATGGAAATTAAATCGATGATACTGTATAGGAAGTTGTTGCTTTTGGACTGTCCTCATGTGCTAGCTATCGTACGCACGGAACTATTGACATCTTCCCCCTCTGTGTTAAAATCTTGGGAAATGGCTTGTAAAAAGAAGCTTGTGGAAATTAACTCTTCGGAGCAGGATCTCATCGGCAATTCGCTAAAAATAAAAAGGAAAATCAGTGAGCTCGACTGGATTGAAACCCTGAACAATGCATCTAAAGCAAAATCAGTCAGCCATTTGCCTCCCTATTAGAGCAAACTAAACATTGTTCCGAACTATTTGAGCAAGTTCCCAAACAAAGCTGCCAGAAACTTGTTCTTGAAAGCGCGTCTGAACCTACTGCCGACAAATGAGATCTTAAAACTCAAAGGACAAAGTAACTCGAACACGTGTCGTTTTTGCAAAAACGAGACACACGTAGAAACCATACGCCATCTCCTTTTAAATTGCCCAGGAACCAGAGCCGTAGGTGAGAAATTTCTGCTACCACACCTTTCTGCATCATATACCAGGGAAGAAGAAACGTGGTGGACATGTCTGATGAGCGGAGAAAGAAATACCTGGACTATCGCTACCACACAGACTCTTAAGTTTATTCTATCTCTCTGAAAACTTAAGTTCTACTCAACATCCAAATTTCACCAACATGTTTTTTTTTGTTTGTTTTTTTTTCTCTTCGGTTTCACTTCAGTTTCTCTTCCCTTTTCAGCTTTACTCTTTGTTCTTCACTTCGTTTTGATTTCGATTTCGTTTGTAAAAATCATTAATTTGATTAAATCAACTAAATAAAAAATAATAATAAAAAAAAAAAATAACAGAGGCCCATGCTGTTTGCTCATGGCTTGGAACAACAGCTATGGGTGTCTGTAACGCAGAAACGAGACAAGGGAAGGGGCAGAGTTTGCCTGACGGAAACCAACAGACAAGCTCTATACAAAGGGGTCTACAAACAGTGCAAGAGAAGACACTAACAGACAAATCCAGGAAAAAGGAAGTCGATAAGCAAACTAGCAGAAGGAAATGAAGGGAAAGCTGTATAACAGGATTGGATAGGGATAAAGAACAGAGGGTTGAAAACAAGGAAGAAAGCAAGGGAGCAGCAGTCAGGAAACAGGGGGACTGCAATAACAAAGTAAATAATGTAGGTGAACTGTTGTGGATAGCAGAGGACGGTAAGGTACAAGGTTGAGAGCTCAGAGGATCAGGAAAGCAATGAGCAAGCCCAAAGGAGCAGGGCTGTAAGGAAGGGAGCCCAGAGGGAAAGGGCTTAGGGCAGCGAAATGAAGCAGGCTGCACGGCAAGGAGCCCAGAAGAGCCGGGCAGCAAGGAGTGAGCCCAGAGGAGCAGGGCCGCTGACTATAGAAGGCTGCAAAGGACTGTAGAGGGCTGCTAGGCTAGAAGCCCCGCAGACGAAGGCTGTAGATTGAAGGCAGCGGAGCGTGATCGGCTGCAAGGCAGGAGCCTGGGAGACAAGGGCGGAAGGTAGCAGCTGAGCGTGATCGGCTGCAAGGCAGGAGGCCGGAAGGGCAAAGGCGGAGGCTGGAAAGCAGCAGAACGTGATCGGCTGCAATGCAGAGAGCCCGGCAGGGCACTGGATCCAAAGCAGGAGTAAGGAGGAACCGCATACAAAGATCCGTAGCTCGAAGCAAAAAGGTGCTGGAAGGACTCTTAATGCAAGAGACTGAGCCCCTGCAGGCAGCAGCTTTTATACCGCCCTGCCCAGCACAGAGGCAGGCTAATTGGCCGCACCTGGATCAGCACACCTGCATACAATCCGCCTCCTCCCTCTCTGTTCCTGAGCTGGTGGAAGCAGAGCTGATCCCTAGGGCTTCTGGGGATTGTAGTTCTGATGATGACAAATAGGAATAGCCAGGAATAGATAGTTATAGCCAAGTGCATTGTGGTAAGTGTAGTTTGTTGGGAAAAATAAAAAAGCACCAAAGTCTCACAAATGGGAAACAAGGTCCAAAAAGAGAACAACGGTTGATCCAAGAGTTCTCCGCAGATAAATGAATAACAATTAGTCCATATTGATCGCCAATGTATGCACCCATGGCGCAGGCATGACACTTTGGGTGGTTTGGGCTTACACACTTCAGTTTTTCAGAAATCTACTAGTTCAGGCTTGCATCTTCATGCAACAAGTGGTCATCCAGTGAGTTGCAAACAGAGTATACCCTATGGTGAGTTTGTATATTATCGTTGAAATTGTTCGGATATTGCACAATTTGATCAGTGCTGTTCCCGAACCTCGCATCATTTTTTGAAGCGGGGGTACTCAAAGGGAGTCATTGAGTAAACCTATATTAAGGTCAGGTCACTGCATCGTGAGGACCTATTAGCCACTAAAATCAGGGCGGTGTGTCATGACAATGAGGACCCTCGTTTCATTATTACCTACTATAGTTCCTCGCACATGGTTAGGAAAATTGTCCAGCGATACTGCCATGTCCTCAAGATGGACAAAGATCTCATCGCATTGGCTTCTCATCCTGTTTTGTCCTACAGGGGAGCTCCCTCACTGAAGGACAATCTTGTTCATAGTTTTTTGCATCCGCTTTCTACATCACCCAATTCCATTTCCAAATGCCACAAATGCAAGGTCTGTTCACATGCCACTGTTCAGAAGTGTTTTGTACATCTGTAGTGTTTTGTAAACCTGCTCTCCAACCTAGTCTATAAAATTCCCTCCGTTCTAATCCTACTTCATCTCACCTCTGCTTTCGACATGGTCAACCATAACATCCTGCTCAATTGTCTCTGTGACAACCTGGGTATCACCGATCAGGCTCTGGCCTGGCTGACCTCTTTCCTTTCTGATTGACCCTCCCAGGTACAACTTGGGTCCTTCTATCCTCTATCTCCCTCTCCACCTGTGGGGTTCCCCATGGGTCTAACCTGTCACCCTGGCTTTTCAACCAATACCTGCCAGCTCTCGCCTACTGCATTTCCATCTTCTGCTCAAACTTCCAGTGCTATGCTGATAACACCCAACTCATTTTCAGGCTTCCTTCAGCCACCTCCTCTCCTTCCCTCATCTCTGATTGCATAATCACCATTCAAAATTGGTGTGCTGCCAACGATCTCTGTCTGAATGCCAACAAGACCAAGATCCTCCTCATTGATACACCTTCACCATCCTTTCCCCTCTCTCTCTGGCCGGCCTCCCTTGGCCTTCCTCCTACCCCTACCTGCGTGGCTAAGAATCTTGGGGTCATCTTTGACTCCACACTTTCCTTCTGCGCACACATCTCTGACATCTCTAAAAAGTCAAACTTCTTACTGCACCTCCTTAGAGGTACTCTGCCTTTCCTCTCCTTCCCTCAGAAGCTCACTGTCTCCCAAGTTCTGGTTCTCCCTAGGTTGACTACTTTAACAGCCTCTTTCTAAATCTACCTGCCTCCACTCTCTGCCCTCTACAACTAATCCAGAACAGAACTGCAAGACGTGTACTTGGCCTCGAGCCCTAGGATTGTATCTCTCCAGCTCTGAAACCCCTTCGTGGGCTCACAGTGGATGCAAAGATTACATTTAAAACCTCTGCATTGTCCACAAGGCTTTCTGGGGCCTGGGTCCAAAATACCTTCAACTATCCCTCCTCAAATACCTCCCCTCTCGAGCCCTTCGCTCCTCTACTTCTAACTCCCACAGGGTCAGTTGTTTTTCAAAGAAACAAGCTGGGGGCAGATCTCTGTCTTCGGCTGGGGCCTCCCTTTGGAACAGCCTCCCGCCCACCCTGGAACTTGAGGAGAACCATCTCCGGTTCCGGAAGAACCTTAAAACCTTCCTCTTCGCTTCTGCCTTTGCCCCTCTTCTCCCCTGCTGATCTGTTTTTTTCTCTCAGTACCATGCACCTGGATATCCTCTGTCATTCGGGACCAGGTACCTTCTCACCCTGCCTACCTCCAGCACTGCCTCAGGGCCATCCCTTGCACTGGGATCCGTATCTGTACCCATACAACCCCCCACTCTTCTTCTGCACTTATCATATATACCCAATCTGACTGATCATGCACTTGCCACTTGCTGGCTGCACTACCACTTTTCACTGCCTTTATTTATTTATTTACTGCACTTATTATTTATTCTGTTCTTTCCTCTGTTCCGCACATTCCACTTCTCCCCCTTCCACGCACTTTCGCTTTTTTCCCTTTTCTATGCACTTGCGCATTCTTAATGTCACTGGGCCTAGTAAGATTGTTGTTTATTTTGTTCTCCCTTGTTCCCCTCCCTTTGCTTGGTCGCGCTCTGAAACACTTGCGTATGAGAGCGATATAAATAAAATATGATATCATAACCAGTCACTTCTATTTTGTGTGACATCAAACAGTTTATCACGTGTGACACTACATTCATAGTTTATGTGTTCTGCTGTCCATTTGACAAGTGGTATGTGGGCAGCACCACTTGTAAAATCAAAATTAGGATTTTGCAACATCTGAGGGCTATCAAAACATCTGACCCCTCCTACCCCATGGCCAAGCATTTCAATGTCCATTTGTTAACTTATTTTGGGGTTGCCCATGTCGCCCGGAACCTCAGAGGCGGCAATCAAATGCTTTGGCTCCGCTAGTTGGAGACCAAATTTATCTTGTACCTGGACACAAAGGTCCTGTTGGGCCACAATATAGATGAAGAACTGTACACCTTTTGGGGGGTGCTAATCTGACTGTATTACTTTTGTCCTTGTCAGTTGCTTTTTTCAGCACTATTTGTACATTCTTATACTGATTGTTTGTTGCTTTGGGAGTGCTGATCACATGTGTATGAACACCATTTTGGTATGATTGGGAATTTGTGATCCCTTGCATACCTGCGTTTTTTGGTTGGGGTGCTTCCTCCTGTTTTTCTTTTAAGTTTCATTCTATTTTTGTATATATTATGTGGCCCACTACATGGTAGATTTGACGTATAAATATACACAACTTCATGAAGAGATTGGGTCATGCTTCCAATCAGTGGGTCTTTCTGACTCGTCATTATGCCTGCTTTTGTTCTTGAGGCAGCGGCTTATTTGTTTTTGCTTTTGTCAAAAATTGGCTTTTTGTGGTTTTTGTTCCTTCGACTTGCTGTAGCTCATTTTTTTGGGGGTTGATATTTTGGTCAACATGGTGTTTATTTAGTCCTTTGTCATGTCTTTTCACAGATTTTTTACAGTAACATCCAATGTTTGTGGCATCTCTAGAGAAGGCACTTTTATTACCTGTTGGGGATCAGTTGTTGCTATTTTGAGGTTTGATCGTAGTGTACATTTACCTTTATTTCCACTTTCCAACCACCTGGCAGTACTGTGCATCACCTGTAGTGGCACTATAGTGCATGTCTTTTTAGCTCCCCTGCCTTTTTCTAATCCAGCAAGCACGCAGCACTTTATTCAGTACTGGGTTGTCATACTTTTTGTACCTTTGCGAATCCCAGTGGACATTACATCACACCTTACTGCAGGTCAGTCCACTTCTGTGCCTTAAACATGCACTTTATTGTCTTTTGCGCTTGGCCACTGTTGCCGCTGGGATCCTAATGGATTTGCATCCACACGGATGCTTTTCTTTCAACATCTCTTGTATAACTGGGTTAGGAGCTTTTGTTCAGGTCATTGGGTCAGCCAAATATGTGGCGTAAACACATTAAATTGGGGGATGATATTTGGGTCAGTTTGGCCTAATTTATATGTGCTCCTTTACCATGTCCTGCATTTGGAATGCATATGCACTTGCACTTTATTGGTTTCATTGATATGGAGCTGCTCCATGTTGTTTGCACAGTCTGCTTGATGGACACTGATCAATCTCCATACGAACAGGAATATCTTTACACTGCACTGATTATGAGTATGTGTTTTATGAATATGATCTAATCATCAATTGGAGATGCTTAATTGACACTGTGCCATTGTAACTGACTGTTTATGCACTTGCACTTTATTTGGTTTTACCTATTGTTGTATGCCATGTGTTTTTTGCAGTTCACGCTGCTTGATACATATTGTTTCAATTCCACAAGGATGTGAACATTTTTACACTGCATTGACTATTTGTGTATGTTTACTTTAAAATGCACTTATGATGAATTGATGTGTCCTTAAGATGTTCATTCAGTGTGATCTTAGAATGGTTTCCATGTTCAATGGGAGTGCATTGCTGATATAATAGCCTAATAGGTAACTGTACTATTGCTGGGCTATGCACACTACAAGATGTCTGCCATGATGACTATCTCACTGACCTTACTTCAATATGCTACATCAACACGGTAGAGGGACTAAGAACCATTTTTTTAAAAAAAACTCTTTTTATTGAATTTTGCAACATGTCAAACAGAAAAAAGACAGAACCCTTCCCTCCTCCCCCTCTCCCTGTACCGCCCCCCTCCCCCCAAGGCAACGAGCATTAACCTCCCAGGTCACCATCCTGCCGGACAGTCACTCCACGTTCATTGTAGGTCCAACAGTTTCAGATGCTGTGGGCACCACATCACCCTAAAGTCATCATTAAGTTGAACAAAATTCAACATTTCGCCCCAGTCTGCCGCAAAGCTCTGTACATTATTGTTCATGGCATAAGTCGCCCATTCCAGAGCCACTATTTCCCACATTTTCCGGAGCCAGTCTTGACACATAGGGACCTCAGGGCGCTTTCATCTCTGAGCTATTAACATCATAGCTGTCAACGTCAATATCACTTTTGCTTTTCCCCTTCCTCTAGGTTAACCCGCCCCCGCTGAATCTCGAATGCCTAAGAGGATGTGAACCGGCGTTTTGTCATCTCAGAACTATTTTTAACAGTTACTGCATTGCCATTGCCTTAGTGTGATCAAGCGCTCTGAGCGCGCGAACCACGTAACTTTGTCCCGTTGTCCTGCCAAGCGGTGGGTTTTGTGTTGTCTTTGATATAGCTGATTTACTATACTAAATGTGTAGCTTAAGTAAGACTAAATGTACCAAGATCAAATTAAAATACTGTAAGTAGTAGAAAAAAGTACTTAGGCTCTTAAGCTACTTATCGAGCGCACACAATCAGCCATATATATATATATATATATATATATATATATATATATATATATATATATATATATATATATATATATGTATGTATATATGAAGATATGAAGATATATATACGATTATTTCCGGTCACATGACCTTACCACATATCAGTATGTCCATACTCTGCTAATATAGCGGCCATTTTGCAATGGTGCGATACCTTTGTTGTTGTCATGCCATTTTCATTATGGCCTAACACATAGGTGATGCTGGAGTGGGTGGAACAAAGAGTTCTGTAAGTCCATGCTGGGGGGACCTGGTCTATCACAGAGCAGACGTAATAACTTTTGGCCCGATGAAATCACTGGATCTGGGGCAATAGCAGACGAGGTGACTGAGAGGCGTGCAGGTCTGAAGACACGGTCGCAATGGGCCACAGCAGCAGCAGAAACAAGAAGTGTGGCAGGAAGCTCTAGAAAGAGAAGAGGCCACAGCACACCAGCCTCGCTGGGCACCCGTGCCAGACTGGGATCAGCCGCAGGAGGGGGCTGGCGGGGCCGGGTGGGCTGCGGGGAAGGCGGTTGATGGACGTGAGCCAGGAAGAGCATAGTTGGTCATCGCGGGGAGATATGAACACCAGAAGATGCTCTGGTGAGCAGATCGGAGTGGCAGCAGGAGGTGGGAATGCCGATCCGCAGCGGCCAGTGCCGGTCAAAGCAGTGGGTCTGGCGCTGAAAGAGACCGCGGACTCCGGCATAGGTGAGGAGCGGGATAGTACCTTCAGGCGGCTACGAGAGTGAGGGCTGTGGTTATATTCACCCGCTGACCAGAGGTAGCAGGCACACTGGATGTCCCTACCCTGCTGGGCAGGAGAATATATACGGCTGGAGACAGTCGTGGGCACAATGTGTGGAACGTCTCCATCCCGCCTTCAACTGTGCACCTAAGGGATTTTGGAAGGAAGAAAGCCAGGTGGGGCGGGCCCTTGGCTGCAGTGGCAAGGGTGGCTGAGCATCGCCCCACTTACCTCATCCTCCAGGACAGGTGGTTCCCCTGAGAATCTGGTGGGGGTCTTCTGGTTGCTGCCTAATGACTCCGGTGGCGTGCTGCTCTGCGCCACCCTTGGCTGCATGCTGCTGTGCTTGCATTAGGGTCATCACTAAATAGTAGGAGAGGGAGAGGAGGCAGACACTGGTGGCAAAAGCACCCTCTGGCTCACTGCCCACCCATCATCCTGATTGAAAGGTTAGCCTACATCCAGGCAACGATTGAGAGCTTTCTCCCGTCAGTACCATTAACATATCCTCCAGCATACTCCAGTTACTGGGTCAGCTCTATTGCATAAGATTGTGTTGAGCAACGCCACTGAGCAGCATAATTTAAATGGCTGGCACAGGGACACAGTGGCAGGAGGGAGACTGGACAGCAACCTAAGGAGGGGCCTGGTGGCAATCACAACGGCAGAGTGGAGTCAATGGTGATTAAGGGCAGGAGTGCAGACCACAGTGCGGCACAGACGAGGAGGAGCCCAAACACCCTGCAGGAGTGCCCCCAGCCTGGGGAGGAGAGGGGGGCAGCCACTGGAGCCATCTGACCGTAGCGAAAGGAGAAGAGCGAGTGGGCTGAGGGATCCCACTTGGACCAAGTCCCAAGGTGGGCGTGTCTTTGGTATCCTGCAGAGCGCATATGCATCTCTCTGGCATAGAGCAGCGGGCACAAGGGCGGAGGGGCACCACAAGATGGTGCTAGATTGACCCTGGTGGTGAATCAGAGCGCTGTGATGGTGAAAGGCAACAAGAACGAGTGAACCCTGGGCTTTGAGGGGCAGCTCGCTGAGAAAATGTCCAAGGCCCTGGATGAGGTCCCTGCCCCCCGGTGGGATCCAGAGGGGCAGCCGGGGGTGCAGAATGTACGGGTCTGGACATGAGGGACATCCTCTGGCACCTGAAGGAAGGCATCGAAATTAGACACCAAATTCGATGCCCTAAACACTAAGGTGGATCTGATCCAACTGCGGCTCGACAGACATGGAGCCAGACTAGACGAGGCGGAGAATAGAATTTCTGGCCTGGAGGACGCAGAAGTGTCAGTTCCATCCAAACTTGCGGCCCTGGATACGGCAGTCAAGATTATCATGGCCACAAATAAAGACTTGGAGGGCTGGGCGAAACGTAACATATGTCTGGTGGGATTCTGCGAACAGCAGGGGACGGGTCGCATTGAGGTCTTTGTGGAAAAGCTGTGTGTGACACTCTTTGGAACTCTCGCCAATGTTCATCATGGAACGAGCTCACAGGATTCCAGCACTGCGCCCTGTTCCGGGGCACCACCCCCATCCCATCATTGCGAAGCTCCTCAATTACAGGTACCAGGACGGATTTCCCCGACCAGTTGTGCAATCATATCTTATCGTTGCTGAAACCTAAAACTAAATTGATAATACTAGGTGACTTCAACTGCTGGCTGGGTGATACCTTAGACACCACAGAAACGGTACTGGAGACAGCACTGAGTTCTCTGGGGTTTCGCCAAATAGTCACAGTCCCCACGCACGTGAGGGGACACATATTAGATTGGGTTGCCACCCACAATGTCAACATTAGATTGACTCATTGTATTCCGTGAAGTTTTAAGTGCTCTTAATTGTGTTTTATTTGATTTTAGATTCTGTGTATCTGTGTATTTAAATCCAATTTCACCTGTGCCCCACTAGATTTATTTTAGCCTACTAGCTTCTCGCTTTGGCTATGTTCGCATTTGATAACTGTTCACTCAGTTCGACTTGAATCAGAGTCATAATTGCTCTCTGCATGCACTGGTAGCCGGAGACTACAATCCTTAGAAGGATTTGTAGTCCGGAAGTGTATTAATTAAGAAACTCGGCGCGAACACGCTGGCTCGGATGGACTTAGCCGGTCTCCCTGGCCACCCTTTGCAGTCACAATCCCGGTTTAAGCACAGATATGGCTTCTTTGCTCACTTCAGATGGGGAACGGATAATTCTGGCTTCCCCCACTACCTCGCCCGTTGCGTTACCATCGTCACACAGTGTGGGAGGAGAACCTCTATCACTGAGCACCGATCCACCTGGCCTGGGCCCCGCCTTGCAGGACAAAGTTTGTTTACTTATGGGCCCGGGGACGGTGGACAAAACTGTAAAAAATATACGTTCTGTTCTGCCCATACACAATATGTCTTGCACGTTGCTTAACACCCGCTCTATGTTAAAGCATGCTGCTGAGATAGCAGCACATACTGAAGACTCAGACATAGATGTATGTGCCCTTACTGAAACCTGGGCACATAGTGCTGCTGGCCTGTCTCTCAATCTGCCGATTCTAGAAGGCTAGTCTATGCTGAGAGCAGATAGGTCCAAGGGCAGAGGGGGTGGAGAGGTACTGATTTTCAAATCACACCTCACTATCTGGGGAAAAACTGTAAATATTTTGGAAGGCATTGAATCGATTCAAATTAAGCTAGGCATTAATTCTAAGGCCACGCTCAATCTCCTACTAATATACAGGCCGCCATCTCATTCAGCGGACTTCATTTCAGCTTTGTCTAATCATTTGGTGGCATGCCTTAATGATTAAACCTTGCACCAGTTTTATCATCATGGGCGATTTTAATTTCTGGGTTGGGCATCGGGATGAGCCTAAAGGATCAGATCTGACTACCCTGGGATTTATCCAACTTAATCGCCACCCTACCCACCACCTAGGACACACTCTTGACTGGGTAGCAGCAACCAATGTGTCCATAACAGACCTGACGGTCACTGCATGCCCATGGTCGGATCGTTACTTTGTTAATTTTGTTATCTGCTCAGCCTTTCCAGTAAAGCTCAGAAGCAAAATACTGCAAATCCTTAAGAGCAGAAACCCCAAACTACTCACGCTAGAATAAATGAATCTCTTAGTCAATCATATGAATAACTTTATGCCTACGGATTCTGTGCAGAGCATGTCTAAAGCTCTCATAGACACCTTTATGAATATCACTAATGGTCTAGCTCCCGAGAAATTGTGGAAGAAATTGAGGAAGCATAAATCTGCACCCACAAATAAACCATGGTTTACTCCTGCTTCACTTTACGCTTAAGCAATATTACCGTTGGAAAGTGAATCCCTCTCCCAATTTGCTCATTGCCTACCAGAAGGCGGTTAGAAAATATAAAACCACACTATTGGAGGCAAAGAAGAATTCACTTAACGATAGGATTGTCTCAGCCAAGTCTGAGACTAAGGAGCTATTTAAAATCCTTAAAGAGCAAGAGTCCACACCGGCCCCGGATGCCGACGATGTGGTTAAAGATATGGCTTGGTGTCAGTCGATACAAGATGCCATGGGCGAAAAACTTCAGGACATCAAGTCTAACATCCTTACTAAAAAAGCTATTGGTTTTACTGAGGCGATCGCCGCGAGTTGTGAGGAATCTACTAGATGCCCGACCATTCCGGAATTTTCATTCACCTCTATTACACTGGCAGAGTTGACGGATGTTGTGAAGCATCTTAAAATGACCAGTTGCAAGGGGGACCCTTTTTCAGCTATTATTATCAAAACCTGTCCCCCCATCCTGTTGGACGCTATTCTACACTTTGTTAATGCGTCCTTCAGAGAGAGTACTGTGCCTGATGACCTGAAACGTTCATGGGTAACTCCACTGCTAAAAAAAAGCAGGTCTCCCAAAAGAGGACCCCCTGAACTACAGGCCTATTACTAACTCGGCATTCCTGATGAAAATATTGGTTAGGGTTCCTTATAAGCAGACAGCCAATCATCTTGAAAGCTTCCCTATACTTTATTGCCGACAATAGGGCTTCAGAACCGAGCAAAACAGCTCTCTTGGAACTCAAATCTAGGTTTTTGGCCAATATCTACAAAGGAGAGGCCTCCATGCTTATATTGTTGGAACTCTCCGCTGCTTTTGACCTGGTTGACCACCAGTTGTTGGATGAACGGATTGTCCTTGAATAGGTTCAAGACGGAACTCATGATTGTGGGGTCACCCAGCATGATCTCTAAGTTGGACTCTCTGTACAGAAACTTTCAACTTGGTGACGTTAAGATCAAAACTCTCAGGAAAGTAAAGCCACTAGGGGTTATCCTAGACCAGCACCTCTCCATGAAGGCTCACGTGGGGAGTGTGGTCTCCGATGCAGCATACTACCTAAGACTCTTTGCACACCTGCAACCCCTGATTTCTCAGACTAATGCAGAAACGCTAGCAAGAGCCATTGTAGGTGCAAACATGGACTATTGCTGTAGCCTCCTGACAAGCATTAGCAAAACTGAAATAAACCAGCTTCAGGTGAATCAAAATGGGGCTGTGAGGGTCGTTACGGGCCTTGCAAGACGCAACCACGTCACGCCAGCCAGAAGAACTCTGCATTGGCTCCATGTGGAGGCGAGAATTCGTTATCGCCTCCTCTTGATCACCTTCAAGAGTCTATTGGGTATCATGCCCTGCTATATGAACAATCTTATTGTGATCAAGACTACCTCTCGATCACTCAGATCAAATGAAACAAAAATGCTAGTGATTCCATGAAGTAAATCCAAAAGGGTGGAAAAAGGCGCTTTTTCAACAGCAGCACCGGCGGCCTGGAATGGCCTGCCGTTGGATTTAACGCTGGAAACCAAACTGGAGCCTTTTAAGAAAAAGTTAGAAATCTGGTTGTTTGACTCATTTTGCTGCTTCCTATATTTTTTTCCTTCATCTGGCTGACCTCTGCACATGTTCCCATGTCTGTTTTATGTTTTGTCCGCGCCATCATGCCTCCGGGTCCATTGCTCTGCATTCTAAGTTTTAAAAAAAAAAATTGAAAAAAGAAAAAAAATACATATCCGCAACTGAAGTTAAACCATGTCCCTGGTCAGATCACGCATGTATATACTTTCAGATCCGCAATGAGGATTCATTAAAAAAAAAAAAAAAATGACAGCAGGGCACGAATTTTAGTAAGAAACTTGAAGAAACTAACCCCTGACAAACTTAAACCCTGGATCACCACCTTGTAAGTGCAAATTAGGGAGATGGATACTCCACACTAGATGGCAACGTCCTTTCTCACTTCCTTCAAGGAAATATCAGAATGTGTAGTACCATTAAAGAAATAATACTGCCTCGAAGAATGCAAAAACAAGTGCTTTATGCCCACATTCAAGAGCTAAAAACAATAAAAACAAAACATTTCTAAGGGCCTCATTACGAATATGGAGGTAGCCAGGGTGCTATTAGCACCACGGCTGCCTCAATACCGGGTTCCTGCAATGAGGACTTACCGGGTCATTCCGACATAGGAGAACCCGGTAATTCCTCCTTGCAGGAACCCATCCCCATTCCCATTTGAACCCCTATAGGGCTCAATGGGAATGGGGAGGGAGGTAATAACGGGTACAAATGGCCAGTTATTACCTCCATGTTCCCCTCACGTGACCCAGAAAGGACGTCTGGTTTTACCAGGTGTCCTTACAGGGTCACGCAAAGGGATCCTCATAATTGCACATCTCGTAATGAAGGGTGCCGGTCCCGTACCCCCACCCTTCATTATGGGAGCGCAAGCCTCGTAATGAGGCCCAATGAGTGGAGGAAGAGGAAGGACATTCCAAGTTTGGAAGTGTACAAAAAAGCTGCAAGGGCTTGCAAAAATGCAATTCTACAGCCCAAGAAAGATATGTTTAATGACAGAATATCAAAGGCCACCTCCGACAGTAAACTGTTCAAAATCCTAAGAGAACAGGAATGCCCCAAGGGACCCGTTAATGAACCATTAGTAAAGGACAAGGAATGCTGTACATCGATCCAGATGGCCATGACAGATAAATTAGAATGAATTAAAAAAGGCATCAAGAAAAAAAGACCATCTTTAACAACTTAACAGAAAGTGACCATAAGGAAGTCATCAGCAAAAACAGCAGACAGCAGGAATTCAACTTTACACCTATCACAGAAGTAGAGTTGGCAAATGTCATCAGGCAAGGGGGACGCCTGCTCTGCACTAATCATTAAAGAGTGTACAGACACGTTAATAACGGCACTAACTAAATTTGTAAATACCTCATTTAGACATAGTCAAGTGCCAGTAGATCAAAAGAAAACCTGGATAACACCTCTTCTAAAAAAAAAAAACTGATGTATGCCCCCACACACCAACGGATTATAGGCCAATTACAAACACCTAATTCCTCCTGAAGATACTTGATAAAGTTGCTTATAACCAAATCTCCTCCTATCTGAATAACCATCAAATTCTGAATACATTTCAATCAGGCTTCAGAAAACACCATGAGATAGAGACAGCTCTTCTTAACTTAAAATCTAAACTACTGGAATCCATGGACATCGGTTAAGCATCATTACTAACGGTCCTTGATCTCTCTGCAGCCTTTGATTTAGTTTATCATACCATACTGATCACCAGGCTGAGAGATGTTGCTGCGTTCTCAGAGCAGGCCACTCAGAGGATTGCATCATTTCTGACTGAAAGGCAGGGGAGTGTTGCCAGCAGGGAAGCACAGGCTGATCCGGTAACCTTAGCCTGTGGTGTGCCACAGGGAGCATGTGTGTCTCCATCTCTATATAACATCTTCATGGTGCCCTTCTTTGACATGTTGGAACAAAAAGGCATCATATTTTCCAACTACGCAGATGACACACAGTGTGTTATACCGCTTACATGGTCTAACAGTACTGAGGGAATTAAGATCAACAAGGTATACGACTGCATCCAGATTTGGATGGCGCAGAATGGGTTAGCACTGAATAATGAAATAACTGAACTTATGGTGAAAGGAACAAGCAAGAAACTGGCCAAGTTAGGATAACAGCTTTAACATTGCAGACTGTAAGATCGAGGTGCAGAAGAAAATCAAAATCCTGGGTATTACATTAGATCAGAATCTAACCATGAAACCCCAAGTAAGTACCCTGGTTTCCTCCTCCACCTACTACTTAAAGTTACTAGCCAATCTCTGGCCACTAATATCTGAAAACAATGCAGAGACAATAGCCTGAGCCATAATAGGAGCAAAGATAGACTACTGCTATAGGCTACTCCTTGGTGCCCCACAATCTGAGATCAATTGTCTGCAGGTGATCCAGAAAAGTGCAGTAAGGGTTGTGAAGGGTTTGAAATGGAGAGCTCATGTTTCCAATGCCAGACAAGGTTTACACTAGCTCCCAATAAAAGCAAGAGTACAGTTCAGACTGTTATTAATCATCCATAAATACTGTGGGGGGCGCATGACAATATACTTGAGGGAGGGAATATTGGAGAAACAGAACCAGAGGGCTCTGAGATCTAACAATCCCCATTTGCTAAGAACACATTGACGCAAAACCAGCAAAGCTCTCAAGGTAGTGTTCAGCATAGCTGCTCCCATGGCATAGAATGCCCTGCCTTCGGATGTTAGAAAAAAAAATTCTACAGCCGTATTTAAAAAGAAACTGAAAACATGGCTATTTTATTAGATAATAGAAGCAGCCAGGGGAGTTGCTAGGTCTGGAAAAGACCCGGGGCTAAGCTGATGTCAGAACTGTTGGGACTGGGGGCTAGCTAGTCTTTTGGCTGTAGCTCCTGAGATTCTATCCGGGGCTAAAACCAAAAGATCAGGGGCTATAGCCCCCTTAGGCCCCCCTAGCAACGCCCCTGGTCAAGCAGCCCAAGAGAACAATCCACCTAATATGAAACAACCCTAGTTTTAGTGTATCTTTTGTTGTTGGTCTTGCGTCTGGTTCTGTGTGCGCCAGTAAGCCTTTGGGTACCTGGAGCGCATTATAAATTAAAGTAAAGTAAAAGTAAAAAAAGTTTTAGTAAAAGTCTCAAAGTTACCTCTGTTGAGTTTAGAATAATGTAGTTTTTAACCAGTGCTCAAGGTTCCCTTCCCCAAGTTCCAAGTAACACAAATCCAAGTACAAATGAATCTTGAGACTTCGTCCTCAAGTCAATAAAGGATTCAAGTCTAGGGCTCCCTTCCCCAAGACTTAAGTTCAACAGTACAAAAGGTAGAAATGGTTCCAGCCTCACGATTCCCTTCCCCAAGACCTAAGTTCAGCAACACAAAAATGTCCTTTGTCTCTGTAAAAGGTCTCTGCCACTCATGGGCCTTCTCTTTATTGTTGATTTATACATTTTAAGTATATTCAAAAGCAACTTCAAAGTCTTAATTAGTTCTGCTTCAAATGTAATTCTCTGTGATTGCAGTTTCTGGTTTCACTTGGCTTTTAAACTCAACTTAAAGTTCAACACTTAATAGTTTTACTCGATTTTAATGTTCTGTGTTACTTCTGAACTTAACATGCAATAGATTGCTTTTTAGTAAAGGTTTCACTCAGTTCAGCATTCAATAGATGTTGAATTTTTATTGTTTCGGTTTTGTTCAGTTTAATATTAAATAAACACAGGTTGCTTTCAGAACACACCTTCCCTTTTCACCTGTTGTCTACGTTTTCCACTTATTTCGATGTTCAATAGGTGTGGGTTGTACTCAAAATACACCGGCTATTCAGCCCACTGTGTAATTCTTCTTTAATGATGTTCAGTAAGCTTGGGCTGCACTCAAAACACACTTGTTATTCAGCCTGCTGTGTAATATTGCTTTAATAATGTTAAAATGAAATATCCAATACTCTGTGTTTCCTCCCACACGTGACCACTCATATACAAAGTATTTCTAGTATTTCAGTTTTACAATGGATTGAATCGAAGACCTTCAAAAACGTGTTTCCTCCAAACACGACCACTTCGATCCAAAGTATTCCTCAAGGAAAGTTCAAACACTTGCATACCGAGTTTCTCCAGTGCTAGAAACTCACTGGTTGTGTTTAGAGGTCTCACAGCAGCGTGGATTGCTCGGCCATATGCTTTCCATAGCAGGGTTCCAATTCCTGCCCCTCAGGCACTGCTGAGTCACTGTCTTAACACAGGGGAAAAAGCACTTTGAATTCAATGAAAAAGCAAAGCCTCTCTACATGGCTCCCTTCCCAACGTTTGATCTGCTCCATGGAGTGTCTGGGTCTAGTCGGATTCACTGGCGAATTTTAGTCACATAGTGGCTCTGTATCTGCTCCAGGTGTATCAGGAGGTGGTGCAGCATGGCGCTCTCGCATCGTCATTGCAGGAAGCTACAATAACGATCCTGCACGAGGAAGGGAAAGTGGAGAACTGCCCCTCCTGCAGGCCTATATCCCTCAATTATAATAAAACAATAATAATATCTTGGCCAAATTATTGGCGAGTAGGCTCCTTCCCCTCAGGTGCAATTTCGTTCTAGCGGATCAGTTGGGGTTCATCCCAGTGAGGAATTCTACTAGGGCTGCAACAATTCTTTGGCCTTCTTGAGGGCATAGATCAGCCGGTGCCGGCAATTGCGGTTCTTCTCGATGCCGAGTAGGCGTTCAATTTGATTGAGTGGGCATATATGTTCGGCACTCTCTGGCAGATGGGCCTGGGTAGCAGATTCCTGATGTAGGTAGCCCTGCTATACACCTCGCCTACTGCACAAATAGCCATCAATGGGGAGAGGTTGGCACCCTTGCAGATGGCGAGAGCGACGCATCAGGTTTGCCCCCTCAATGCGTTCCTGTTCATGCTGGCTTTCAAGCAGTTGGCCGCAGTGCTAAGGGAACGACATCTTGAGAGGGGCATTCAGTTTTACTCGCACTGGTTTATCCTCTCCGTTTATGTGGATGACATAGCTCTGTTCATTAAAAGCACTAGAGAAAATCTCAACCTGGTAATGAGACAGCTAATTCATTTTGGAGAACTGTCTGGATTAAAAGTTAATGATGACAAATCAGTGATATTCCCCATAATGACCGGGTTGGTACCCTTTGAGGATGACTATGGGTTCAGGCGGGAACCTGTCCATGTTAGCTATCTTGGCATAGAGGTATCACTGGATCCAGAGGTCTTGTTCAGGGAAAACTATGGCAGGGTTGTGAATAGGCTAAAGGAGCAGATAGAGTAAAATGGTGGTGTTGCCTACATTCTTTTATTTCAAAATCTACCAATCATTTTCCTGAAATGTTTTTTCAAGAGACTACAAGGGATGCTGCTGGGTTTCCTGCAGGCAGGTAAAGTCTTGAGGGTGCCCTGGGAGGTGCTAATGCAATCATATTGGGCGGAGGGGGCTGACACTTCCAAACTTTGAACACTACATTTGGGCAGCACAAGCCCATTTTCTATCCTTTTGGTATGAGGAGAGACCCAGTTGGCCTCATGTACAAATTGAGAGAGCGTTTGCCATGCCACACCTGCTGAGAGCCGAGATTCTGGGACAGGCTAATCAGAAGCAGGGAGGAACAGGGATGGTAACTGGCACATATGTGGCATGGCGAAGATTGATGGATACAATCGGGGTGGAGCTGTTGTATTCTCCGGCACTGACAGTTAAGTTTATTTGTGGGCTGGGAATCACTAATGAGTGTGGAGGGGTACTGGGTCCTCCGTGGATGTATTTCTCTATTTCAGGATTCAGAATGAGTTCAAGGCTTTATTTCCTACGTTCCCTCAGCAGCCACCTGCGTTTCCACTGCTGCATGAGGTGATAGAGGCAAGGGTAGAGAGAATGCTGATGTCACAGATTTATGCGAAGTTGCAGGCTGCGGTGCCGAGTAAGGGGGACAAAGCGAAACAGAGGTGGGAGAGAGCATTGGGAATGGGGATTGAGGAGGGGGACTGGAATTACATCAAATCTCAGACCCGGGGGTTGTCACTCAGTGCCCAGTATAAGCAGATCCACTTTAATTATGTACATCAGACCTATTATACTCCATCCAAGTTGCATAAGTAATACAGAAAGGTGCCGGAGGAGTGCATGAGATGTAAGGCTACCGTGGCAGATTTTGTGCACTTACCGTGGAGGTGCCCTCCAATTGTGCAGTTCTGGGGGAGGTGTTTGAGAATTTGTCTGCTATATTCAAAGAAACTGTGGTGATCCCCTGCTGGCGGTGCTTGGCCTGACTGTGAGGTTGGCCCGGAGATGGATAGCCATGGCATGGTGGAAGGGGCCTGTGCCAATGAAGGCGCAGTGACTAGAGGACATTGCTTATTGTCATGACTTTGAATTAGCCTTTATCTGTACACTACTGCAGCTTGCACGCCCCCAGATGCTTGGGGTCTAGGTGTTCAATTGGAAGGCCGGCCTTGCCGGAATGAAAGTGCGAGCAATACATGAGGCCTTCGGGCAGTATGGGGGTAGGGGTGGATTATGGCCCCTTTACTGTCTGTTAAAATGCTATTGATGGGGTGCTATGGGGGGGTTGGGGCAGATAATAGCCCGTCCGGATTGAGACTTCAGGAAATGAAGGGGTATGATGTGAAACGGGGCAGAAGTGGAACTCCTAATTGTTTCTATTGTGGTGAGGACACTTTGAAATGTTATGTTATGTGTTGTTAGTTTATTTTTTTTAAAGCCAATAAATACAGTTTTAAAAAAACAAAAAATGCTATTAAGGATCACATTTTGCTAAATAAATGTATTGTTTGCACATAAGAGACCAAGTGCTGGGATAATTTAAAGTGTTTTTGTTTGGGAGTGTTTGAAGAGTGAAAAACCTGCAAACCAATAACTTTATTGTATTTGTTTATAGCAGTCTTTTCTCTCACTATATACCCAAGCACCCGCTATAAAGAGGCAGAGCTCTGTGTAACAGAACAATTGTTTCTATAAACCATTACAAAGTGTAAGAAGATTCAGCACAGAGACAATGGGCCTCATTCCGAGGTTGGCGGCCGCCGACCCGGAAACACCGAATCGGCTGCCTGACTTCCCAGTGCCACTGGTATAGTACAAGTCCCGGCGGCATGGGATGTCAGGCAACAGATTTGATAACTCGCCATTCCTGTGGAGTCCCATAGGACTCCATGAGAGTGGGGAGATGAAAGCACCGGCACCGTTGCTAACGGTGCCAGTGCTTCTGTGAAAAGTCTGCCTGCAGGGGCTGTTGCGCCCGGCAGGTCTATCCCTGCTGCGCACAACGGCCCCTGCAGGCAGGCTTGTAGTGTGGCGGTCCGGAAACAAGTTTACCGGCACCCTGGTTTCCAGACCGCCACACTTGGAATGAGGCCCAATCTGAAGAGTCCTGAATGAGCTAGACCACCTCTCACAGTGTATATTAAAACCCTCTGATAAGGGATGTAATATCGTTATCATGAATAAATGTGATTACATTTGAGAGGCAAATAAACAACTCAATGATGAAACCTGTTATGAGAGACTTGTCTCATGTCCCATGAGAGAGTTACAGAGCAAGTTTCTGACATTTTTGGCAAAATGGGAGATCAAAGGAATTTTTGAGGAGGATGATTGTAAATTTCCTTTCACTCCACATTCCAACTATATATTCTTTCTCAAATTACATAAAAGTATGCCTAAACCTCCTGGAAGTCCTATTGTCCAAATATATCGATGAGGTGCTCTTCCCATTTGTATCCTCTCTACACCTTCCTATCTTAAGAATACCAACGATTTTTATCCAAGATAGATGAGTTACCGTGGGAAGCAGACTACATTTTGGTAACTATGGATGTGGTATCATTGTACACATCCATCCAACATGGTTTTGGGGCACTCAACTACTTATGGCATAAAGAAATGGTCCCTACTATGATTGATGTATGCCTCAAGAATAAGTGTTCCTTTTTAATGATTAATTTATTTAGATTTTAGATGGGTACAAGGAACGGCGATGGGCACAACATTCGCCCCATATTACGCCAAACTCACTATGAGGTACTAGGAAAAATGTGTAGTGTGGTCTGAAGAGAATGGAGTATACACAGATAAAATCATGATGTGGCTTCATTACATCAATGATCGGTTTATAATATGGAGAGACAGTGAGGCAGAATGTGTGGACTTTGTACGGTTATTAAATAATTTAAAAAAAATCACAGAAAGCCATAGCCCAAGTTCCATAGTTCTCTTCGATGCCATGATCAAACTAGAGGGTGAACAATTAACAAGTGAATTATACAGAAAACCAATGGGTTCCAACACTCCCCTCCATGCAACAGTGGCCATCCGAAAAATCTCATATGTAGTATTCCTTATTGGGAATTTATCGGATTACACAGGCATTGTTCGACTATAGAGGCTTTTGACAGAGAGAGTAAAGTTACTGCTTGGGGCTTTCAACATCAAGCATATCCCAAGAGGATCATTGAACGTGCATATATCAAGGCCCATTTGTGTGATAGAAATACTCTACTATCAGAAAATCCAATGTACAAGTTTGGAAGTACAGAAAAAGATGTCACACAACATATTTTAACTTTTGGTACTCATGCTCAGGCAATTCTAAATATTCTGAATAAGTACTGGAAGATCCTGCTGGCTAACAAAGATTTAAATAGTACCCTGAATGAACATCCTGACATTAGTTTCTGTAAATGTGGTTGTTTTAGAGATACCTTGGTGAGCAGTTTCATGGCAAGTCATGATGCAAGTAAACCAGTAAGTTCTGAAACATTCTGGAGAGCATTTTTTCAAATGCACAAGATGCAATATTTGTAAGTTTGCTTATAGTTGTACAACGTATCAGTATCCAATACTGGGTCATTCAATCAAGATCAGCAGCAAAATTACCTGTGACTTTGAATTTGTGGTCTATGTTCTCAGGTGCCCTTGCAACAAGTGGTACATCGGGAGTACCAAATGTAAATTAAAAGTTCGTCTTTTGCAGCATCTATGACCAATTAAGAACCATGATGCTGTGTATGCCAATGGCTAAACATTCTGCAGAATTCCACAGATGTAACCCCGATAGTTTTACATTCTTTGGTATTCATAAAATTGAATTATTGAATTGTATTGACTAATTATGTTTTGAACTAAGTATGTATTTTTTCGAAATGTTAGGATCAAGAGTTTTATGAAACTCAGAAGTTCACAAGATGACTTAGTTCAGTACTGTAATGTTATATGTGTGCAAGATTGAAGATGTACTATTGCTGTAGGTATTTTTATGAGATTGTGTACAAGGTGAGTTCATTTGTGTTGTCCATATTGCGTGAAACCGTATCTAATAGGGAATATAGACAATTGCATTCTTAAGGTTTCTAAAGAGGGTTGATGGATTTAAATTGGAGGTTATGTATGGCTTTGTTGCTTCTATTATTTTGTGGCTTATGATTGCTTTGCTATTTTGGACTAGGAGTAGAGTTTACATCTATGCATATTTGCACTTGCATTGTGCACTTTCATCTAGGAACATGAATATGTAATTCTTACCTAGCAATATCAATTTAAGTGTTTTTAACCAGAACAAACTTTTCATGATGATTTACTTTGTTTACGCCTTGTGTGATAGTAGATATATATTCCTTCTCTGTATGCATTATTATTATACTTTTTGATACATGTTAACTATCTATTCATGCATTTTTGCACTTGCAACATTTGAAGCAGACACAGGATATACAGATTCATGTTGATCTATTCATGAATGTTCATATGACTTGTATTGATGGCCAGAGTTCACCTCTTTGCTAATTTGCAGTTGCATTCTTTGCACAAGCTGTGGTCCCGTTTACTCATATCCCTTTAGTAGAAATTATGTTTGAGTCCAATTTGTATCCCCTCTCTACAGTGTCACTATATTGAGGCCAAAATGACCTATATGTCATTGGAATATCTATTCGAAAGATTGGGCGATTAGTGCCAGTATGTGACTACACTGTGTTTTGACCTGTACACATCCTATTGACAGTGCACTAGCACTTTATGATTAGTTGATGAGTTTGTAACTTTACTGAGAAGCCATACTAGTGAGATTTTATTGGTATTTTTCTTCTTTTTTTGGTTTTAGTTTAGGGTGTTTATTTTGTGATGGTGTTGTTGCCCTGCTGTGTAATTTCTGCCTCCTAGCATACAGATGAAGGGAGTATGGTGCCAATAGACCTTGGAACAGACAGTTTTCTATCCATTGACCCATTGTGCTTATATTACACTTGTGGGGCACTAGCCCTTGATTGCTGTACATGTTTATAGTATTTTTGGAGTCTAACGATTCATCCAATGTGAGTTATGTATCCCTATCAGTATTTGAGCACATATGATTTTGAAGTGTTGTTACTTTCAATTTATGAGAATTACATATACTCCCTATACGACTAGACACTAGTCCAAGATGGTGGATCTATAAAACTGTTGAGATCCTTGAATATTGTACATTCCATATTAGCCTGCGGAAGCTCAAGTCACGGGTGGAAAGCGTGGGGATTTTTCTACTGCCTGAAGGTATCATTATGTATTTCTGCCATGATTTTACCACACCAAAAGACAATATGGTTGCCTGTTCACATTTTGTGCATCATTAAAATAATACTCGTGGAACTTTACCCCACGTACGCACTGGATATTCTTGTAGTGTTTCTAGGTGTACTAACATCCTAACATCCGCATGGTGTACTAACATCCAGAAGGCTCTCCTAGATAAAATATCGATGCTACAATCCAAAATCACCTTCTGACAGACCCTGACTCCAAACTAACCACACCTAACATTACCCGTCCCGAACCTTCATTCAAACCCTTCAGCTTCTCACTTCTATCTACTTGGGAAGTGGTAAACATCATTAGAAAGCTAAAACCATCCAACTGTCAAGGGGACGCATGCCCCGCACCTGTCATTAAAGCGGCTGCTCATGACCTTGCGCCTTTCATTACCAACCTCATAAATGCTTCCTTTAAAACAGGTACTGTGCCTGTTAACTTAAAAGACGCTTGGGTCATTCCACTAATCAAAAAACCTACCCTTGACCCTAGTAACCCCTCTAACTACAGACCCATTACGACGGTGCCCTTCTTACTAAAAATACTGGACTGTGCCGCCTATCTGAAAATTCAAGCATACTTGGAAACTAACAATCTCCTGGGCATCAGGCAATCAGGTTTCCGCCCCAGGCACGACACGGAAACTGCTCTGATCGACCTCATAACACAAATACAAGATATAAAAGATAAGGGTAAATTAGCCCTCCTACTATTGCTTGACCTATCGACGGCCTTCGATCTGGTCAACCACCAAACCATGTGCCATCACCTGAAAATAGCAGCTCACTTCTCCGATACTGTCACCTCCTGGATCAGGTCTTTCCTTACTAACAGAACTATGAGAGTCTTCTCACCATCTGCTTCAGCCGAACCCTCTCCTGTACTTTGTGGGGTCCCACAAGGGACATGTGTCTCCCCTACGCTTTATAATGTCTTTAAAAAGCCTCTATTTGACATTCTTGATTACATTGGTGTCACGTATACTAATTACGCCAACGACACACAGATACTTATTCCCATCACAGGAGACCACACAGCAGACACAAAAGCCCTTAATGTAATATACTCAGTAATCCAAGCCTGGATGGTGCACCATGGACTCTGTTTAAATGACGAGAAAACCGAGCTACTAATACTCGGTTCTCACACTAGACTGAACAAGCTAGACCCTGCCTTCAAATCCTTCATTATTGATGGTAACACCATCATGGCCTCAAACAACACAAAAACCCTCGGTATCTACCTTGAAGCTGCACTATCCTCCACCAGACAAACTAACGCCGTGTTAGCAGCGTCTGCCTATACCTGCAAGTTAATCACTGCATGTAGGCCATTCCTTACGACATCCAACTGTATCACCTTGGCCAGAACTCTAGTCATGTCAAAAACTGATTATTGCAATTCCCTCTATTTAGGGACCAGCCATAGAAATATCAACAAACTACAAGTGACACAAAATAACGCTATCAGGGCTGCCCTCAATATCCCGAAGAAGCGCCACATATCTGACACAAGACGCAATCTCAACTGGCTGTCTGTCAAGCACAGAATTTCACTTAAAACACTTGCCTTAACACATAAAGCCAGGGCCAATCTTGCCCCAGCATACCTCACCAACAGACTATTGCCACATACTTCAACAAGGCCATTAAAACCTGCCCAAGTCCATACTATGTCCATGCCGAGATTCAAGCTCCAGAAATCAGGGGGATCCAGCTTTCGGTCCTGGCGGCAAAGCTTTGGAACACGCTTCCGCCATCCCTCAGATCTGAACCCTCCTTCCCACTTTTCAAGAGAAACTCCAAACATTGGCTGCATGAACTTGACCTTTATAGTCAGCACTCATAGGCTTCTCACCAGTATGGCAGCGGCTACGCCACTTGTTGTTGCCTGCTCTTTACTTGCTTTCATTCAATACTGTGTATTGCCTGTCTTTGTTGGAACCTGTGCATAATGGAACATAACTGTGTAATCTTGTGAAACTTTACTTGCTGTAAGATACGCCCCCAGTTGCCCCAGGGCCGGGAGCGTTTTACAAATAAATAAAATACAAATACAAATAGGCTGTGTCAGCCTTTCATGTGGTTGTGCAGTACTGGCGCTTTTGTTTGTATATATAAAAAGTGTGTACATCTTGTTGTTGCGGACACCATTAAATTAACTGGACAAGATTGCCAGGCGTCCGTCTGGGATTTAATCGCCGTTTGGCACAGCAACGACATATGCAAAAAAAACAGAGGCAAGCGCTAATGTACCAGCTTGCTAGAAATCCACCACAAAGGAACCTCAGAATCGCAGCTTCATTTTAAGCCGAAATACTTTTTATTGAGCATAGGACAGAGTGCAAGGCTGGACGCATTTCAATCCAAACTTGGAGCATTGTGACAGGATATGAAATTGTGCGGATAGTTATGAAGGTGCATGGATTATGGTCCATATTGTATGCTAGACAAAAGTATTTGTGACAGAATATTGTTTGTCCTTTTTTTTCTCTTTCTCTACTTTACCATTGTCCATTATTTCCACTAGCATAGTACAAAATGATAATGTAAATGTTGGAGCATCTTATTCAGTCCAACTACTTCATTCAAAAATGTAAAGTAGATGGAATCTAAAAGATTTTTTCTGTTCTATTTGTTAACTGTGAGCGGTGGAGGTGGCTCCAAAAGGAACCTTTTTTGGTGATTTTTTACTTAGTATTTTGAGATTTCTTTTGCAGGAGCGGCCAGGAAGTAAGTTGGTGGAGGAAAATGAGGGAAGGGGCACCAATGACAGATAAGGAGGGGCAGGTGAACAGGGGAAGATATTGTGTGTGCCTTAAATCTAAGGTTAGGGGCAGTGCCTCTCATGCTTCTTGATTGCAGCCTCGAAAGCACTTTGAAACTACTCCCCGCCCCCCGAAAGTGTGGTGTGTTGCAATATATACAGAGTACTGTTGTCTTGGAAAGAGATGGATCAACAGACTCTTTATGGCTTCCAAGGTAGGTGGTGGGATCTTCTGCCCCACAGGAGTAGCCTCTGTGGTGGCAGTATTGGTTGAGGAAGATAAGGTAGAGGAAGACAGCCTACCACTTCCTGAGAAAGGAACACCTTTCTCAGAGCTTAGCAGTGGTTGGATTTGGTGTGGCAGCACATGGAGGTGATCTCGTAGGAGTATTGCCCAGGCTGTCCGCAACTGAGTTGCACTCAGTACATTTCCCCTTGCTAGCCTTAGCCTTCAGCACACCCCCAACTGTGGTAAAGAACCGTCACACCCATGATTCTCTCTGGGAGCTGGAGGTAGGCATTTCCTCTATTTCATCTTCCTGGTTCTCTTGATTCTTTTCTGCATCATTGTGCTTTTTCCGTTGTCCAGGCCCAGTTGGTGGTGGTGGTGGCTCCTGAAGAGGAGGGGTGGCCATGGGTAAGTTAAATCGTAGTTGTGCTAATATTCTTTCAAGCATGTGCTCTCTCTTGGATTGCAGATAGAAAATCAGTAGGAATATGTCTAGGAGCTGTGCAAGGATACATTTTCAGCTTGTAACTTCCTAGATCAGCTGAAAATGCAGTTTCAAAGCGCTGACCTGTTCGCAAAACACGTCATCACGCTGTACGTGTGCGCATTGGTCGCCTGACACTGTCCGGAAAGTAGTGATGACGTCAGACATTTGCAAGCGTCGGCAAACAAAAAACTGTGCAAAAATTTGCAGGAAGTTAAAGGAAGTATTAAAAATGTTGCTAGGAGGTGGGGTATGGCACAGTGTTAAGGTGAAACTTTCTAGATCGTCTGAAAATACTGCTATATTGGAGGTAAGTAGGACATTAGGAAGTTGTAGCAAATTAGGGTACACTGGTAAAAACCCATGAAATTCAGTGAAAAAACTTTATTAAAGGGACATTATGGTTAAGTTACAAAACCTATGAAATTCAGTTAAAAAACTTTGTTAAAGGAACATTATGGTTACAAGTATAACAGAAAAACCCCAAGAAATTCACCAGTTATGGTAAGCTAAGCAACCATAACTCATGCCGCATTCGTGCACTGGTAAGACTAGCACCCAGGACATAAAAGATCACATGAAGAATGTCATTGTTGACATCACTGATGGCATCACATATGTAGTTCTATTGTTTTTGTTCACTGATAAATCTAGGCCTGGTGATTTTCTTTACTGACAGCAAGAATTTTAAAATTGAAAAGGTGCTTTACATCTAGACATTAACTTTGTGCCATGTTCTTAAGGTACTTTCCTTACGGTTTCGCCTAAGCTCATGGTGCACATACAAGGGGAAACAAGCTTACCTCAAACGCACAATTCATTTGTATACATGATAAAAAAAAATATAATATTCCCCTTTTCTAGTGATGCTCTTTCTCTCCTTCTTACTGTAGTTTCATTGTATGTGCCTCAAATTCCAATGCAGTGTCTCTTTATATGTATTCTTTGTACTAACACAAATGTGTAGTAAGTCTTGTATTGTTAGTTATTCATTTCAAGTTTAACAGTAGATAAAATAGTGATAGGTTTGCAATCATTATTTTACTGACCAATATAACCAGATTAAAAATATTGTACTTCTGTAGTGCATGCTGCACTAATTTCTTATGTGTATGTATTATTAGGTTGTTTTATTAACAAGAACACTCCAAAATAACATTTTATTTCAATGAGTAAATTTTTTAGTTCATAAGAGGTCTGCCGAAAATCCATTATATGTTGTTAGCAACACTGTACACACACCCCTTCTACCGCCTTTTCATCAGATTTAATTTGATATCTGATGTCATCAGTGATGTCATCAATGACATTTGTCATGTCATCGTTGATGTCCTGGGTGTTAGTTTTATCAGTGCACGGTGGTGGGGCGAGTTATGGTTGCTTAGATTACCTTAACTCGCAAATTTGAATGGTTTTTCGGTTTTACTTGTAACCATAAGATCCCTTTAAAAAGGTTTTTTCACTGAATTTCATAGGTTTTTATTAGTGCAACTTAACCATAACATCCCTTTAACGTTTTCTTTTACTGAATATATATATATATAAATATATTACACGGCCCGCGGTAGCGGCTGTGTAGTTATGGTTAGGTTGCTAAACCCATAGGAAGACCACTTTTTCGGCAGCTTATAACTTCGCTCCCCCTGGAGGAATCATCCCCAAACTGTGCAAATAAAGTAAATGGCCGGCTCGCCAAGTTGGGTGAGGTTTCGTGCAGGGGGGAGGGCAAATTTATAGGGGGATCCCCAAAAAATGTTTCCTATAGACTGAATGGGGAAAAACTTTGCGCACGGCTACATGCCGAATGACTGGACAGATTTTCACCAATTTTGTGGCAGGAGTGGGAGCTTGGGTCAGAAAGCGGGCTTTTGTGTGTTTGGTGGAAACCCGACCGGTACTTTTGTTGCAAAGAACTGAAATGTCCGTCTAAAAAAATTAGTGATATCTGGGTCCGCTCCGCTGACCAATTTCCCTGTTGGCTCCGCGGACTGAAGTCTCATTGGCTTCCAATACGCTGTGATGCCGGCGAACATTGGATGCGGCGGGTGGTTGGCTGGAGGGAAGCGTGCTGTGCATCAAAGTTTTTGGGAAACGCCGCCATGGTGTATCGGAGGATAGTGCCGCGCCGGAAGGGGTTGCAAAACATGGTTTGCAGGATCGGGTGGGTGAAAGAGGGGGATGTGAAGAAATTGACATTGGGGGTCATTACGAGGTAGGCGGTATGGGGTTAACGGCACCGGTAAAGGTGCCAGAGCCATCAACTCCTTACCGCCCCATTACGAGACTGCTCGTGGGACCCGCTAAGGACGCCGGTCCCGCTAGCAGACGAGGATGCTAACAACGGGCCCGTTATTAACGACCCGTTGCTAGCATCATCTCCATTCCCATTGAGCCCTATCGGGGCTCGGATGGGAATGGGGTTGGGTTCCTTGAATGAGGAATTACTGGGCCCATCAAGGTCGGAATGGCCTGGTAATTCCTCATTCAAGGAACCCGGACCCGGTATCCGGTAAGGGGGTAGCCATGCTGCTAATAGCGGCATTGTTACCTCCTACCTCGTAATGACCCCCATTGTGTTGTGCTGTAGTCTAGTGGTGGTTATGTTGACTTTATTTTATGGCGGCAGTTTGTGGCAAAATGTTCCCATGCTTGCCTGCCTTGCCTTGTAGTGGTTGTGCGTAAGGCGTGGGTAAGGCGTCCGCTTTTGAGTGCATGGGCAGAGGCCGCAGGCCTCCCCTTGTACCCAAGAGCCTAGGGCTTTGGAACCTCTCCCACAATGCAATGCCTCCATGCAAGTGAGGAAATTTGCGGGTAGATCATCAGGTGAGTACTTTCTGTGGCGATGGCGTGGACGCTGCCTTGGGAATGAGGACTGGATTGCAGATGATGGAAGGAAATTGAGAATGGGTGACATTGGTACATGGAAGGATTTTTTACCATCACAGTTTTGCTATGAGGACCATGCACGCAGCTACTCACATACACTTCATTGGCGGGTAGCTGCACAGGCGACTATCATATTTTGGTCAGTGCAGCCAGACTGCAGTGGGGATGGGGAGTGCATTGGTGACACTAGGAGGATATTTCCAGTCGCAGTACTATGTTGTGTTGTGCCCGCAAAGCCCCTAATGCATTGTGTGCATGGCTAGGGCCCTTGGACCTAACATTGTGGCCACTGATTGGAAGGAGGTGTGAGAATGTTGCCTTGTTCGGGTCCGTTAGTGTACCCATACATACCTGTAGTCAGGAAAGCTCTGTGGCCACATGTTACCATGCATGCCTCTATTGCCTTCCAGTGGGTGTGTACAAGGACTAGGCTCTTGGGGGCATGGGCGGAGGCCAGAGGCCTCCGCGTGTACCCAAGAGCGTAGGTCTTCGACACAACAGCTGCTACGCAATGCAGGCATGTATGGGACCACTGTGATAATGGTGTGTGGATTGCACACATACGTATAAAGAGTGCATTCCCTTTGCTCATTTGCATAAGTTATTATAACCATACTTTGTGACCTCCCACTGTTGGCTAGGGGGTGCAGTGGTTACGTTGCTGTTGTGGGTTACCATTGTGTTGTGGCGGTGGGTAGGGGTGTCAGTGGCTGTATGGTGTGTGGCGCTATGTTCCCATGCATGCCTCCATTGCCTTGCAGTGGTTGTGGGCAAAGCCTAGGCTTTTGGGTGCATGGGTGGAGGCCGTAGGCCTCCGCATGTACCCAAGAGGCTAGGGCTTGGCCACAACCTTGCTTCAGGGAGGGCAGACATTGGCACATGGAAGGAATGTTTTACCATCACAATTTTGCGATATGGACAAATTACGCAGCTACTCACATATACTTCATTAGCAGGCAGTTGTAGATGTGACTATCGTTTTTTGGCGAGTGCAGGCAGACACCATTGGGATAGGGAGTGCATTGGAGACAATATGAGGACATTTCCAGTTGGTGTGCTATGTTGTGTTGTGCCTGCAAAACCCCTTCTGGCTTGTGTGCATGGCTGGGGCCCTAACAGTCTGGCTACTGGTTGGAAGTAGGTTTCAGAATGTTGCCTTGGTTGGGCTTTGTTACTGTACTCATCCATACCTTTAGGCAGGAAGGTAAGTGGCCACATGTTCCTATACATGGCTCTATTGCCCTGTAGTCGGTGTGTCGAAGGAGTAGGCTGTTGGGCACAACCCCGCAATGCAATGCTGCCATTTATGGGAGTACTGTGATATTGGTATGTGGACTGCACACATATGTACAAAGAGTGCATTCCCTTTGCCTTAGGGCATTTGCATAAATTATTATAACCATACCTTGTGACATCCCAAAGACTTTTAAATATGTAAGTGTCGTTTGCAGATTCATTGTGGAGGACTTGTTAGTCTTCTTACAGCAGCAATGCTGACACATGCCACCATTTGCCTTTGGAATGGTGTGGTCCTGAACAGAAACTTGCTTCAGGGAGCGCATTAAGACATTGGAACATGCATGGGAGCACGGTGATAATGGTATGTCGATTGTACACATATGCATACAGAGTACATTTAATTTGCCTTCGCTAAATTGGTAAGTTTTTATAACCACATATAACCATAACTTGTTGCATCCCAAACACGATTAAATATGTAAATGTCCTAAGGTACGTGCCTTTGTACAATCAGTGTGGATGACATGTTATAGTTCCTACAGCAGCATTGGTGAGATGAGACACCATTTGCGTTTGGAATGGTGTGGCAGTGAACAGAGTCTTGCTTCAGGCAGTGTAGTAAGAAATTGGGACATTAAAGGATTTTTTTTACTGTGTACCTTTTGCGACATGGCCCATGTACGTAGCTACTGACATATAAATCATTGTCGGGTTGCTGCACAGGCGACTACCTTTAGAGCGCATTGAGGATGGGGGGTGTATTGCAGATGATATCGGGATATTTGTAATCGGTGTACTATGTTGTGTTGGGAGTGGCAAGCCCCTACTGCCTTGTATGCATGGCTAGGGTCCTTTTGACCTAACAGTGTGGACACTGGTTGGAAGTAGGTTTCATAACCTTTGGGTCCATTCCTATATTGATATGTAACTCCAGCGTACACTCTTGGAAATATGTATGTCTCCTGTGGGTGCTCACCATTACAGAATGGTTGTGGAGGAAATTCTGCAGTTGACCTAGAGGTGGCGTGAAGTGGCTGTACTTGCATATGGTGTACGCCATTGGCCTTGTTGCAGTTCACGGACTGACATGCCAAAATTTATGTTTGGTATGGTTTGCCCCTCATAATACCCTGTGCTTTGAGAGTGAAAGAAGATATTGTGACATGACATGAGTTACTAAGCATTACACATGTAAAGTAAGGGAATGGGTAATGTACAGACCAACCCACATACATTTGCAGCCGACAACATCATGAACGCCGTCAAGTCCAGCCATACACAGGACAGCAGGCCATCTGACTGTTACCTTTGTTTTGTGTACTTGTTGAGATGGCCAACGAACGTGGTTGGCGTTTCTATTGTGTGCAATTGTAATGTGTGCATCGCTTCCATTGCCTATACGTGTGTGCAGCTTACAACATTGCAACAGTCACTGGCGGCACTGACTTTACCTGTGGAGAGTCGTTCCTCACGGCGTGCACTCCAGGTATTTTCTTTATGTGCGTGCCAAGCAGGGGGTGGGGAAGAATGCCAGCAAAAGGAAGTACAATCACAGTTGCAATGTACAGGGAATGGTGGAGACATGGCACTTTAACGGTCACAAAGCTCTGTACAATGTACAGAGAGAAAGTGTGCGGTACAGTAAATTTATAAATATGCATACAGATCTGCAGCTTAATACATTTTATTCATAATACACATGCTTGTAATGGGTGGCTAAGAAATTGCAATGTACGGCGTATGGAATCATTACCTTTGGGGCACATGGGCAGAGCAACTGCAGTGTAATTTATGTATCCTTTTTTGCTACACTTCCATACAATGGGCCTCATTACGAGTCTGGCGGTAACTGTGCCGGAAAAACCGGCAGGCTACCGCCAGACCCGTATTACCATTCTGCCTCTGTGATTCCCAGGATCACTGGGGCATTACGACCCCGGTGACCTGGAAATTCCAGAGGCGGAATTCTGTAAATCCCCATTCCCATGGAGTCCCAGAGGACTCCATCGGGATGGGGACCATGGAAACACTGGTTCCGTCTATGACAGAGCCAGTGTTTCCATGTCTGCCTGCAGGCAGGTGGTGTTAAACCCGCCAGGTCAGACCTGGCGGGAGTGACACTTCCCGCCTGCTGGACTGTGAATCAGCCGGTCCGGAAACAACGGTGGCATCGGTTTTACCGTCACCGCTCTTTCCAGACCGGCAGGGTCGTAATGAGGCTCAATGTCTGGCCTTGGAGCTAAACATGCCCCCCTGAAGGCTGTTTTACAAGGAGTGTTTGACCTGTTCAAGGAGAGTTATGTTAGGTTTTGCATTCCAGAGATGATGCGGGAAAAAAAAGGAATCAGCCGGCAGCGTGTTTCGATTGTAGCATGCATTTCCGAATGTTGGAGGTATCATTACGGTGAAGGTAGTATGACGTATAAGTGGAGATGATGGAGCCGTACACATGCTGCCCTGAATGCACAGATGGCAACATACATAAAATGTGCTAATGCTGTACCTAAGGAACATTTATATGTGCAGTGTGTTATGAGGCAACGGTGGACGATGTAAGACTGTGTGTTCGCTGCCTCAGCCTATGTGGGTGGGTGGCCCATCGTACGCAGTTTGGTGTTGTGCAGCATGAACATGTTTGGGGCTGCCGTTCAGCAAAGAAAAGGCATTACTGCGTAAGCTCTTCATACATTGTAAGGGGGTGATGGTGTTCAAATGGTGTTTCCTTTATACAATAAGAAAAGGAAACAGAAGAAAAGGAAACAGAAGTTTAAAAACCTAAGCAGTAACGCAGTGTATGCAATATGGCTGCCGAGCTATGAACCATGTGTTGCAGTGAAATATGTGTTAGATACCTTTTTTTAAATGATATACATAATAATGAAAATGACCTAATGGCCTACACGGTGCCAGTGAAAAGCAAAGAGCCAAATGTTGCAGCAGTTAGGACAGTTACGTAAGATGTTTGGATGCATTCATAAATTTGAATTGTGATTGTGCAGATTATCAGGTAGGTTACTGCAGTGTAGTGCATTCTGTGTGTCCACTTGTTATAGGCTTAGGTGAACAGTGTACGGAGCAAACAGGTTATCTATTGTGTGGAAGAAATGGCAGCCAATGTCAACTGCAGTGGATAAGGGGTAGGTGGCTGTGTTATGTGTGGGGTTAGTGGAACATGGATAGATGTGTGTATGCATAGTTGCAGACCCAATCCCAACACGCAATAAGGTTTGATTTTGGGATTTCATCACAATTGCATAACAATACTTGTTACTTGCCTCACTTGTGAGCTTCTAGCAAAAACACACTGGGTAATTCATAGAATTTCGCACAAAAGTGGCGCACGCGTCTGGCGCACAGTGTACCCGTGCGATACACTGCGCCAGCCACGTGCGATAAAATCCATTTCATCGCACAGCGTATTCAAGGATTTTAGCCTACAAAACCAGCTGTGGCGCAGGGTGGCGCATGCGACCCTGCAGCAGCGCCAGTTACGCCCCCAAGAACGCCCTCGCGCAAGGAAAATCCATCAAAATCCCTAATTCATCGCAAATGTCTGCGCTAACCTTGGACCAGTTTACAGGGCTGCCAAACAGCAAACGCCAAGCGGGGAATGTGTATTTCAGGGGTTCGCAGGAAGTGTCACACGCGATTCCATCAGGGCACGTGTATTTCGGGGTGTGCGGGAAGATCCACACGCGATTGGCCTGGGTACGTGTATTCCGGGGTGCGCGTGAATTTTCACACGCGATTCCTGCAGGGTACGTGTATCTCAAAGTGCGCAGGAATTTCCATACGCGAATTCAGCAGGGTACGTGTATTTCAGGGGTGCGTGGGAAGATCCACACGCGATTGGCCTGGGTACGTGTACTTCAGGGTGCGCGTGAAGTTTCACACGCGAATCCTGCAGGGTACGTGTATTTCGGGGTGCGTGGGAAGTTTCACACGCGAATTCAGCAGAGTACGTGTATTTCCGGGGTGCGCGGGAAGTTCCACACACGATTGCCCTGGGTACGTGTATTTCGGGGTGCGCGTGAAGTTTCACACGCAAATTCAGCAGGGTATGTGTATTTCAGGGGTGTGCGGGAAGTTCCACACGCGATTGCCCTGGATACGTGTATTTCGGGGTGCGCGTGAAGTTTCACACGCGAATCCTGCAGGGTACATGTATTTCGGGGTGCGCGGGAAGTTTCACAGGCGAATTCAGCAGGGTACGTGTATTTCAGGGGTTCCGGAGAGTACTACACGTGAATTGGCCGTGTGGGTCCTCCCAGGTGTTCCCTCTACACCCTCCACGGCCACTGCAGGCAGCCCACACCACAGGGGACTACCCTGCACCCCTGCTCATGTCCCGCAGGCAGCCCATCCACCATGGGCTGCCCCCCACCCAAGCCACATGTCACCTTGCACTGCTGATCAACAACGCATGTCTCCCAGCACCCCCACCCCCCAGCACTGTGGGGCACCTGCCAGCAGGCCCCCACTCATGTCTAACTCATGTCCCCCTGCACCTCCATCCCCCAGCAGTCATGGGGCACCCTCCACCAGGCCCCCACTCATGTCCAACTCATGTCCCCCTGCACCCCCACCCCCCAGCATCCAGGGGCACCCTCCACCAGGCCCCCACTCATGTCTCCCAGCACCCCCACCCCCCAGCAGTGCAGGGGCACCCTCCACCAGGCCCCCCACTCATGTCCAACTCATGTCCCCCTGCACCCCCACCCCCCAGCATCCAGTGCCACCCTCCACCAGGCCCCCACTCATGTCCAACTCATGTCCCCCTGCACCCCAACCCCCCAGCAGTGCAGGGCACCTGCCAGCAGGCCCCCACTCATGTCTCCCAGCACCCCCACCCCCCAGCAGTGCAGGGCACCTGCCAGCAGGCCCCCACTCATGTCCAACTCATGTCCCCCTGCACCCCCACCCCCAGCATCCAGGGGCACCCTCCACCAGGCCCCCACTTATGTCTCCCAGCACCCCCACCCCCCAGCAGTGCAGGGGCACCCTCCATCAGGCCCCCACTCATGTCCAACTCATGTCCCCCTGCACCCCCACCCCCCAGCATCCAGGGCACCCTCCACCAGGCCCCCACTCATGTCCCCCTGCACCCCCACCCCCCAGCAGCCAGGGGCACCCTCCAACAGGCCCCGACTGATGTCCCCCTGCACCTCCACCCCCCAGCATCCAGGGGCACCCTCCACCAGGCCCCCACTAATGTCCCCCTGCACCCCCACCCCCCAGCAGGGCACCTGCCAGCAGGCCCCCACTCATGTCCAACTCATGTCTCCCAGCACCCCCACCCCCCAGCAGTCAGGGGCACCCTCCACCAGGCCTCCATTCATGTCTCCCAGCACCCCCACCCCCCAGCAGTGCAGGGGCACTCTCCACCAGGCCCCCACTCATGTCCAACTCATGTCCCCCTGCACCCCCAGCATCCAGGGGCACCCTCCACCAGGCCCCCACTCATGTCCCCCTGTACCCCCACCCCCAGCATCCAGGGGCACCCTCCACCAGGCCCCCACTCATGTCCAACTCATGTCCCCCTGCACCCCCAGCATCCAGGGGCACCATCCACCAGGCCCCCACTCATGTCCCCCTGTACCCCCACCCCCCAACAGTGCAGGGCACCTGCCAGCAGGCCCCCACTCATGTCCCCCTGCACCACCACCCCCCAGCATCCAGGGGCACCCTCCACCAGGCCCCCACTCATGTCTCCCAGCACCCCCACCCCCCAGCAGTGCAGGGCACCTGCCAGCAGGCCCCCACTCATGTCTCACAGCACCCCCACCCCCCAGCAGTGCAGGGCACCTGCCAGCAGGCCCCCACTCATGTCCAACTCATGTCTCCCTGCACCCCCACCCCCCAGCACTGTGGGGCACCTGCCAGCAGGCCCCCATACATGTCCCCCCAACACCTCATGACGATCCATAATCATGGCCCCCATGCCCCCTCAATACACTGCCTACGCCACCCCAGACCGAACGCACCACCAGGTATGACATCCACCCCACAAAGAAATCACCAGCACATGATGCATCCCAAATGGCTAGTCTGCACATCAACATATATCCGTCAAACCCACACAATGACAGCATGTGAATGATAAAACACACATTGTGACATGCATGAAACCAAACAGAGAATACCACACATTGAAGTACCAAATGATAATGTATTAAACAGAAAAGCAAGGCAATGAAATGGAACAGAAGAAAATGGAAATAATAAATGAAATCCAGCATGTCCAATAAATGAAAAAGAGGCATGAAATCCAAATGAAAAGCAATCCAAAAGCAAGTATCCAAAGTGTCAGTCTGAGAAAATAAATCCAAGGTGCAAAAATAATAAAAAACCATTGATCCATGGGAAAAAAAAATCAACGATCCAAATCCATTGTCAAACTATGTACAAAGTGAACATCCAGGGTCCATGAGCCCAATCCTTTAAATGAAACCTATAAAATAAAATCCTACCTATCGAAGAACTATATACAAGAAGTTGGGGCATTGTCCAAGCGCCCCAAAACAAAACAAAACCGAAAGTAAACTTAACACTTAAGAACTATTTACAAGGGCAGCGGGCTAGACCGACGGCTCACTTCTGGATGTTCCGGGCCAGGGCATCATCGAACTCCTGCTCAATGTCCCGTAGGCGGTCCTGTTCCATGGCCCCGAGGGTCTGCAGGGATGATAACATGTTCTCCTCCAACTCCCTGCGGATTGCCTCGAGGCACTCGGCCCGCCTCAGGGCCCTCCGCATGGAGTTCTCCGCCCTGACCATCGTGAGCCGTGCCTCTTCCGCCCGCTGCCGCTCCGCATCTATGGCGTGGCCAAACCGCTGCCAATGCCTGCCCCTCCGATGTCGAAGGCCCCAAGCCATCAAGGCTCCCACCTCGTTGCTGCTGCTGCTGTGCCTGGGCCCGTGCCCTGGCTCCTGCTGCCTGCACATCCTCCACCGGCCGGGGTGCAGTCGTTGATGTGGCCGCCCCAGCTGGACGTCCGACTCCCGACTGTGGCAGGGATGTGTCCTCCACCAGCCTGGCCGCACCGTCAGAGGCGGCTCCACAGGGCACCCAGGTGACAAATGGGTGGAAAGATGGCACGGAGGACGACTGGCGCA
Organism: Ambystoma mexicanum; assembly: GCF_040938575.1. Lineage (NCBI taxonomy): Eukaryota > Metazoa > Chordata > Amphibia > Caudata > Ambystomatidae > Ambystoma > Ambystoma mexicanum. The sequence goes on from NC_090923.1 coordinate 650,144,790, forward strand.
TAGGGTGTTCAGTTGAGGAGGGGGTCAGAACAAGCTCTAGCAAACGGAGGAATCCGGCCTGGGTGACTTGTCCCAGTAGGCCGACGCGGTCAACGAGCCATTCGAGATGACGTGCAGTCTCCTCATGAAAAGACTGCAGGTCACCTCGCATGGCCCGTTGACGCAACGCCACACCAGTCAGGACAGGCTCAACCCGTACCTGGATAGCCACGTCCGCAGGTAGAGGAAGGCCAGTTGTTGTAAGCTCATCCCCTGCCTAAAAACGGGTCTGGACGTAGGCATCCCTGCTGGTGCAAGATGATGCAGTGACATGATCAGGGACAGGATTGCACACAGGCACTTCCGCGGCGGCCTGTGCTGCCTCCTGTCCCTGGTCCTGCACTGCACCACTAGCACCAGTGGAATCCCCACCTCCAGACCCCGTCTCTGTTGCTTGCACGGTCTCCTCCTCCACCAAACCCCCCACCAACCTGGATGACTCTGTGCCATCTTCCCCCGTTGGGCCCTGTGGGGTCCCAGCTGCCCCTTCTGCTGACGAGGAGTCCAACTCCGACCTCCGCCTCTTGGACCTCCCCCCGGCAGCTGCGGCCTGGGACGCGGCACCGGACTCCTCACTCCCCGACGAGATGACAACCTGGGAGGGGAGCCGGGCCTTGCGTATCCGGCTGGCGGTGCGATCCCTGCCGCTGTGCTCCACAGCACCTTCTCCGCCCTCTTCATCAGTTGACGCTGCAGACAGGGAGAAATAAAACACAGGCATCAGAGCACTGTACAATGGACACATACACACATGACAGTTGTACATGAGTGGCATTGGCAAACCTCAGACATGGCATCACAATCGCCAACACACATGTCATTTCAACTCGCACACATGAGCCATACCACAGCCATATCACAACAGCCAGCACCATCCATACACATAGAACAGCATGAGCAGGCAAAGGTGAGCCAGACATCACATGCAACACAGGGAGTGCACTACACATGCACACACACCACCACACTTGCATGCATGTGTACACCTCTGCCAACTGTCGCAGTGTTGAGATCGGCATCCATGTCACATCTGCCAATCAGTCTTCCACATCCTGGTGTCACATGCATCCATGTTGCATCACTGTTGCACCCTTGTCAAATACACACACATGCACATGTACACAGTGCAGATACATGCAGCTGAAACCAACATCCATGTGTGACATCACGAACATGCCTACTTACATACACATTCATTCAAACATGTGTGCCCACAGATCTGCATTTGGCATGCAAGCCTACACACACAAGCACCATCCATGTCTCAAACATGACAGCCCTTGCATGTGTTAGCCTCACTGCCCTGTACACCCCCCCATACTTGGCCCCATAAAAACACATGTGCAACATGCACACTACTGGCACACCACCACACGCACAGCTTGCAATCAGGATGCATGTACACTTACCGCTCGACTCCAGACGGGTCTGGCTCTCAAGGACCTGGACGTGGAGCGCTGGGGATATGCCTTCCAGGACCCTCATCTGATCTTCCGACAAGTGGCCCCGGCGCCCCTTAGCATCCGCTGCCTTGAAGAGGCGCCGGGCCTTGTTGAGGGTCCTGGACCTGAAGTCCTCCCAGCGCTTCTTGACATGATGGAATAGTCGGACTGCCACCCCCTCTGCGTTGATCGCAGTCAGGATGTCCTTCCAGATCCGAGTCCGTCCTTCCTTGTCGGCGCGCAAACTTCCGAAGAGGGCATCATACTGCCCCAGGACTTGCTCCACCAGGACACCAACTTCGGTGGCAGTGAAGCTGGTGCCCCTCTGCCTCTCTGGCCGGGGGTTGCCAGTGGTGCCAGATGTTGCAGTGCCCGACATGACAACCCCAGAGGCAAGAGTGGGTGAGCAACTGGGTCCTGGGGCTGGTCTGTGGAGCGATGGAATCCCAGTCGGGAGCCTTCGGTTCCAGCAGGGGTGGTCACAGCAATGGCTGATGTGCAGGCAGCAAATGGCAGGGCACGTGGGCAGCAGGCAGTCAGGCAGCAGCAGATGGCAGGTGGGAGCGTGCTTGGGGCTCTGGGGGGCAGAATTCGGCCTTCTGGGCAGGAGCGTGGTCTTCCGTGTGCTTACGCGTGGCCAGCTTGATACGGAGTGATTTGGCACGTGAAAATCCAGCACGTCTGCGTGTAATTCGAGGAAAGGCCCTTAGCGCGTAAGCGCGTCAGCACACGTACGCCAATTCATTGGCCCAAAGGTCCCCAGCGTGTAGGCGCGTCTATGACGTTACGCGCACGTGCGTTTTCCATGGCGCGCAGAAAAAATAAGCAAGTCAGAGTGTCAAAGCGTGTAATTGGTGGAAAGGGCCTCAGCGCGTATGCGCGTCTGTGATGTGCGTGCGCGGGCGTTTCCCTGTACACGGGTGCATGTTACACGTCCAATGACTGCATGTCAGAGTGTCAGCTCGTGTAATTGGAGGATAGGGACTTAGCGCGTACACGCGGAAGTGACGCTGGACGTGTGGGCATGTTTAAAAGGTATGTGTAGAACGCCATTTCCTTGTACGTGCTTTTCGTGGAGAGCGAGTGGGTGAAATCTGTACTTCTTGTCGGTTCACACGCGATTTACTTCATGGCGTTCCAAGTTCGTACTCCCTGTTACCTCTGACAGCTTTTTCTCTTTTTGTCTTTTTCCTGGGCCTGTTTCCTCAAACAGCGTTCACTTCTTCTGTTGTCCTGTCTCCTCCGACAGCGTACAATTCTTCTTTAGGCGGGGGTGTTGCCAACGCGCACACGCACGTCTTTTTCACGCTATTTTTCCAGGCAGACGGTGAGTCGCGCATGTATTTAACATCTGTGCTTGCTCCGTGTGTCGCGTACCCCTTCAGAGGTCATTCTAGGCTGCGTGTGACACGCATACGTTCATTTTTGTGTTTCTGGGTGCCACAGCGTAGTGCAGGTTTATTTTTCCACGCACGTGGTCTAGGAGGGGTTGCGTGCACCTTACTTCCCTTTTTTGGGGTGCCTGTGCGTGACCCGTCATCTTTCCCCAGGGGTCACATACAGCCTAGCTAGAGCACTAGGGTACGAATTCCATCTAGTACCCTACCCCTTCGACCCCCAATTGCCCAGGACAATAGTTTACTGCAACTCCCATACGCACAACAACATCAGTGCCATTGTTGGGAGGCGAGCACGCGGTAAGGGTGGCAAAGGTGGCCGAGCCACAAGAGGTGGGCGTGGTGGATACGGTAGGGGACGTGGCCGGGACTTGCAGGGTGCCCCTAGCCCCCCATGTGTGGATGTCCAGTCAGGGACACCCATGCCCCCCCGGTTGAGGGTAACGTGGCTGACACCATCCCTGCTCAGCCCTTGTGGCACCAAACCTGGCACAGGGTGACTCCATGGCTGACTTCCAGGTCAGCAGGTCTAGGCCACGTGTGGCGGTGCACGTTGGTGTCACCAGGCCACGTGGATCAGGGGCAGCTATGTCATCTGCTGCCCCGAGTAGGTAGGGTGGGGAGGCTGCAGGGGCAGCTGCGGCTCCATCCACCCCAGCTCTGAGTCTCCCAGCCAGGACAGTGTCGGTCCCAGTCCATCCTGCTGACGTTCCCCCTGACTACATCACACTTCAGCTAATGCCTGCACCAAGTCCCATGGTGAGTGTTCATTCCCACACTCCTAGTCCACAGTCCACCGGGGCTCCTGCCCCTAGTGTCCAGAGCGGCGTAGGACACTCAGGATCCCCACCACCTTCCAAGCGGAAGAGGAAAAGTGCTCGTCCAGTACAGGCTAATGCCCCAGACACGGCTACACAGTCCGGCCCGCCAAGGAAGCCCAGCTTCAATCAGGCCGAACTTGATGCACTTGTGGAGTATGTGTCCACACATGACCACGAAATGGTGATTACTGCAGGATGCAAGACCACACCTGCACAACGTCTGGCACACTGGCAGACCATCGCGGACATCATAAGTGCCCTTGGATTCGTGAGGCGCACAGCTAATGATTGCTACAAGCGCTGGAATGACCTGAAGCGCAGGGCAAAGAAAAAGCTGGCCTCAAGTCATGCCGCTACTCTAGTGACTGGAGGTGGGTCTCCAGCAGAGGACATTGAACTCACTCCACATGAGTATGTTGCTGGGACCTACGTCACGGAGGGACAGATCCAAGGCATGGGAGACCTGCCAGATTACGAGGCATTGTCCGGTGAGTGCACATGTATGTGTGTGTCATCCATGTGCATGGTGTGTGTGTGAGGGCTTCTGATTGAGTGCCAGGTGAGGGTGTGTGTGCCTGAGTGGTTTGGGTCACCCATGTGCTTCATCCAATACATTCTGGGCACCAGGATTTGGGTATGCAGTATCCCTTCTGGCAACAGTAGACATTTAGCCCAACATCACGCAAGTTGCCCTTGCCACAACATTGTTGCATATTATTCTGTGTTCATTCAGGCTGATTGTTTGCATTCCACCACTTTCACTAGGCATTTCTCAGTCCTATTGTCACATGTGTGACATGGCTATGGTACATGCCATCTGTGTGATGGCATGTGTCATGTATGTGTATTGGGCATGCCAATCACAGGCCAATGTGGGATGGCACTGCTAGCCAGCATGCAGCAAATGTGTTGGTCTTCCATCTTGGTGTCATCAATGTGTGCCATTTGCCTCCCCTTCATACGCAGTGACGGTGCATGCATGGGAGGGTTATAGTCATGTGGGACATGCGTCAATGAAGTACTGGTTCTGGTGCTTCTCAGCCCTAATTGTGTGCCATGGTGCTAATGCCTGTTCCCATTTCTTTTCTTTCATGTCTTTGCAGGGGATGACGCACTTGATACTGCTGGGGTTGTGGAGATGGTGCAGACCCAGGAGGGGTCTCAGGCCCGACCGGGAACCAGTGAGGGACGTGGTGTGGTGGTGGGTGAGAACCCACACTTGCTGCAGACCATTCTCTCAAGGGGTGTCTCTGGGTGCACCTCCCCCGAGCTCTATTCAGGTGTCGATTCGGATGATGAGACCTATGTGCCGTCGCAGGTAAGTGTTTCTGGGAGGGATTCTGTACTGTCCAATCCACCTGCACCAGGGGTAGAACTCTCAATGGGGATGTCAGTGTTGGTAGGTCCGCCTTTGGTGGTTACGGATGCAGGGTCACACTCCGCAACATCTGATCCAGTTCCTGGGCCAGCAGAACAGAGGGGGAATGGAGTCCTGCAGCCTCAAGCAGTGCCGGCACAGCAAGGCGCAGTTTGCCATGCCCCAGACAGGTGTGGTGCCCGCCGACGCGGTGGCCGTATGCCACCTGGCAATACCGCATGGGAGCAATCCATATACGGTATGGCAAACCAACAGGCAGCATCATCTGAGATGATGGCTCAGGCCATGGATAGGGTGGCCACTTCCATTGTCCCCCAAGAAAGGCTGATGGAACAACTACAGCAGGCAACAGACTCCATTTGCAAGTCACACAGGGAGGACATGTTGGCGTCCAACAGGGACAGACGGGCGGCACTGGAGACTCTGCGGGAAGCCATTTCTATCGAGTCCCAGGGCCACAGGGAAGCCCTGAGGGTGGAACTCCGTCAGCTCAGGGTGACTCTTGTTGAGCTTGAGGCTTCAACTGACACGAGCACAGAACAGCAGCTGGAGCGGCTCACACGTACGCTCTCAGCTGAGATGCAGGCAACTCGGTAGGAGGTCCGGGCATCCCGTGAGTTGTTGCATGGGGACCTCCACACGATTATCCTCCAGAACCAGACCTTCCACAACCGCATGCTTGCTGCCATGGAGGACCAGACTAGGGCTTTGCGTGGGCTGCCTCCCATAGTACCACCACCTCCTGATGCAGCTGCAGAGGGTGAGGAGAGCGACAGCAGCGATTCTCTCACAATAGGGTAGCCGTGCAGGCCATGAGCCCATGGAGGTGTTTTTTTCCCCCAAAATCCACACAGGTGGGTTTTGGTGTGCACCCTGTCCTCGGACCTCCTGTGTGGCCTCCTCCACCCCCCTCGCCCAGACATGGCCATTTTTGATTTTTGATTTTTTTACAGTGTGTTGCCTTGTGTGGCTCCCGTGGGCATACGCTGTATTGTGGCTGGGCACATGCAGGCTTGTCCTGAATTTGGGTTAGATGCTTGGGTTTGTGTGACACACACCCCTCCTGCTTCCCGTTTCCATGGGCTTGCAAAGGGTGTGCCCAAGTGACGTGACTTACACAGTGACGTTGGACTCCCATTTGCTGTGTGGGCAGTCTGTAGTCAATACTGTGTACTGTGTATACATTCCTAGTGCATATTGTTGTATTGTACACTGCATGGTGTATTGATATGTGCCTCTGCATCCATCTCATCCTCCTAATTTGCAGGTCCATTCCTCATGTCTTCATAAGGCGGTCTACTTTGGAAATGGAGTCCATGTTGTAAGCAGTGCACCTACACTTTTGCGTGGCGCTAACACTGTACAGTTGGAAGTGGTCGAAGTGCTGGCATTATCAGGTAGTGAGACTACCAATTTTTTAAATCCGTACTGTCATGTTTATGGTAGGTTTGAGGTTGTGTAGGTGATTTGTATTATTGCTAAATATTTGGTAATGTGTGTTGTTGGTCCTGCATTACTGTGAGCATTTCATGTGTGGCCAGTTTCCATTACGGACACTGTACTTTGTGACACTTGTGTCATGTTGTGGGGTTTACTTTGTTTGCTCTCACATAGCATGACATGCCATGGTGTGTTGTGTGGCGGTGCCGGGGAGGGGTTGGGTGACATGGACTGTTCTCATGTTGTATTTTGCAAGTGAGTATTCATTTTTGCTGCATAGAAGTGTGTCTTTTGATGACACTGCATTGGTGGTGTTTGTGTAGGGAGGGATGCACACATTGTGACACTTCAGGTGAACAATCTCAGGCTGCTATGGTTCTGACAGTTGACTGTCCCTTCATTCATCATCATTGTCAGATTGAGTCATCATTGATTGTCAGATGGTATGTGCCAGGGCTGTGTGCACTCCACAGGGGTGTGATTTCTATGTGAAGTAATTAGCCACCAGCTGCGTACGGGCTGCCTCAACCCGTGCCCTTTCCCCTCCCATGCGCAGCGGGCGTGCATGTGGTTGGGGATGTGGGGGCACCACCATGTCCACAGCCAGGCCCCAGCGTGTTGCAACATTGTGCAGGACACATGCTGCCACTATGATCCTGCACACTACTGGGGGAGCGTATAACAGCTGCCCGCCAGAACGGTCAAGGGAGCGAAAGCGTGACTTGAGCACTCCGAATGTGCGCTCCACTATGCCCCGGGTTGCAATATGGGCTGTGCTGTATCTTACCTCGGGAGGCGTGATGGGGTTCCGAATTGGCGTCATCATGTGGGTGCTCAGAGGGTAGGCACTGTCCCCTGGGGAGGTGGTGATGGGTATCATTAGTGGGGTAGTGACATTACTCTGTATCTGACATGCATGCGTGTGCAGTGGCATTTATACTCACCAAGCAGCCATGCATCGCCATGCTGCCCAGCTTCCATGTCCCGGTTTGGGGTTGACATCCTGTAAATGAAGCTGTCGTGGGTGGACCCTGGATAGTTGGCATATACTGAGGTGATGATTCCCTTGGCATCACACACTACCTGGACGTAGATGGAATGCCAGTGCTTGCGGTTTCTATAGATGTGCTCAGATGCCCTGGGGGGACGTAGTGTAACGCTCACCTGATTCTCGCAGAGGCGCCGGTCTTGACTGGGCGACTACCGTATCTTCAAAGGTGATGTGTAGCACCCGGTTGGCTCTTTGGGCTGGACCTCTGTGCACTGTATGCCTGACGTGTAGAGTAAGATGTCTGCAGATAGAAAATATGGGGTTAATGAACTGGGGTTATTGGGGTGTCCCTATCTCTTTCCTCTTCTCCTCTCCTGTAGACCCCCAAAGGTTAACGCTCTCACCTTAGGTAAGTGAATGCCGAGCTCTCCATCTGCCTCGGGGCAGGGTGCTGTAACCAGTTTCTTCACTGGATAGGTAGCGCAGGCCTCTTGACTTCAGAGGACTGCTGTCCGTCGTTTACTGCACGAACGGTAAGTTTCGAGTCATTCAAATGTCTTTTAAGTCTTTAGTAATGATGTCTCTTGTTTTGCAGGGTTCCGGCGATGGCGGATGACGGGCTGAAGTGAGTTGAAGATGGAGCCCGTGTGATGAATAGAAGCGCCTGGAAGCACGTAAGTAAGCGCTTGTTGCCTGCTTCACTATGCGCTCTAACTGTCTTTTTATTTTGCAGGTACGAGTTCGGAGCGGCTGCAGGGTGCCGGAATACCCACTGGATTAGATGTGGAAAGGAGTAATGGCACGTGAGTATTAAAGTTCCCCAATGTCTTTAAACGCACCTTGTTTTGTCTTTCAGATGCGGGATGCAGCGCCGAAGGCCTCCGGAGCGTGCGAAGAGTTGGTAAACTTTTGTCTTTCAGATGCCGGAATGCAGTGTGAAGACCTCCGGAGCGCACGAAGAGTAGGTAAGCCTTTGCCTTTCAGATGCCGGAACGCTAACCTGTTCTTTCTTGTCTTTATAGGTGTTGCTGAAGACTGGATTCAGGATGGTAAGCCTTTGCCTTTCAGATGCCGGAATGCTAACCTGTTCTTTCTTGTCTTTATAGGTGTTGCTGAAGACTGGATTCAGGATGGTAAGCCTTTTTCCTTAGGCCCAGGACCGGATGCAGAAGACACGATGAGCGTTCTGCTGCAGAGGTTGCAGAATAACGCAAAGCAAGATTCATCCACCGGGTGTGGTTTAAATAGCCTCCTGTAGTGCTTAGGTGTCTCCTTCCACAGCCACGCCTAAGTAAGAAAAGAGTTCCTGGTAAGAAAAGAGTTCCTGCCTTCCAGAAGAGTTCCAGTGTTCTGAATCTAGGGAGTGGCTCCAGCCCCACCCAACAGGAAAAGTAGTTCCAAACAGAAGAGGATCAGAGGCTCAACTGGCAGGCAAGTAAGCAGCATGGTCTGCTGAAGGTAAGTCCACCCAAGCATTATGAGCCCGGCGCTTCCAGCGCTGGGACTGGGCATATTTATGAGCCTGGTGCCACTGGCGCCAGGACTGGGTCCAAAAGGTCCCAATTGGGACTGGTTGGCACTCGGAACCTGGGTTATGGATCTGCTTCCAAGGGAGTTGGGAAAACCCTGACCTTTTGGAAGCAGAGATCATGACAGTACCCCCCCTCAAGGCCCCTCCCAAACCGGGCTTCTCCGGGGGTTTTGGCTTGTCAGGAAATGTTCGGTGAAATCTTTTGATTAGGCGAGGAGCGTGGACATATTCAGCAGGTTCCCAGGATCTCTCTTGGGGGCCGTAGCCTTTCCAGTCAATTAGGTAGAATAGTTTAGATTTGGAGATCTTGGAGTCCAGAATGCTTTTGACTTCAAACTCGAGTTCTCCATCCACTAGGATAGGTTTTGGAGATTTGGTTAGTCGGGTTTGAGGTTGCACGGGTTTTAATAGAGAGACGTGGAAGACCGGGTGTATCTTCATGTGCGGGGGCAAGTCCAACTTGACCGCTACTGGGTTTACTATGGTAGTGATGGAATAGGGACCAAGGTATCTTGGGTTGAATGTGCGTGGCCCTTTTAGAGATAGATATTTGGTGGATAACCAGACTTGATCCCCTACTTGATAGTGAGGGGCTTCCTTCCGATGTTGATCTGCTCCTTTCTTGTATTGTTCTTTAGCCCTTTGAAGGTGAGAAACAGCTTCCTTAAAGGCTTGGGTGATTGTAGAATGCAGGTAGTCTACTGCTGGTGTTTCAAGATCTTGGAGGGGATCCAACTCCGAGGTTCGAGGGTGACTGCCGTACAAAAGAAAAAACGGGGTTTTCCCAGTTCCCGAATGGACAGAGTTATTGTAGGCATACTCGGCTATCCAAAGGATATCTTTCCAAGTTTTTTCAGTTTGTTGCAGCATGCAGCGTAAATACTGTTCCAGAGTTTGATTGGTCCTCTCGGTTTGTCCGTCGGTCTGAGGGTGGTGACTGGTCGATAGTCTCACATCAATTTGAGCCGACCGACAGCAACTTCGCCAAAAATGAGAAATAAATTGACTACCTCGATCCGAAATTAGAACCGAAGGAAAACCGTGCAGTCGGACGATGTTTTCGAGAAATTCTCGGGCCAGAGTTGCTGCTGTTGGCAAGCCTTTGAGCGGAATGAAATGCGCCATCTTGGAGAATAAGTCCACGATTACTAGAATCGTATTGTATCCGGAGCATGGAGGTAGATCGGTGATGAAGTCCATAGAAAGCGTATGCCAAGGGCGAGGTGGGATGTCAATAGGGCGTAAGAGGCCTGCTGGTCTTTCCTTTTGACTCTTGTTTTGGGCGCATACTCCACAGGACATTATAAAGTCTCTGATATCTTTTTTCCAAGACGGCCACCAGAAGTAGCGCTTGATCTTTTCTGAGGTCTTGGCTATACCGGGATGACCTTCCATTAAAGAGTCGTGATAACAAGAGATTACTTTTTTCTGTAAATCTGTGCTGGGTAGGTATAATCGTTCTTGGAAATACAATAAGTTGTCCTTTACTGCAAAGTCCTTTCCCTGCAGATGCCAATTCTGTATGTCTGCTGGAGTTACAAGTTGCCTGGCTTTATCCTTAACTTCCTCTATGGATTCTGTGGCGATTACACCCAGAATTCTTTGTTCGGGAATGATTGGTACAGGTTTAGGGTTGACCAAGTGTTCTTCCACTCCCATCCGAGAAAGGGCATCGGTTTTACCGTTCTTTGTACCAGGTCGATAGGTAATTATGAAGTCAAACTCGGCAAAGAATAATGCCCAACGGAGTTGTCTAGAGGATTGGGCTTTTGCGGTCTTCAAATATTGCAGGTTTCGGTGATCCGTAATCACAGTAACGGTGTGTCGGGCCCCCAGCAGATAATGCCGCCAAGCCTTAAAGGCAGACTTGATAGCCAGAAGTTCCTTGTCAGTAATCGTGTAATTGATTTCAGGAGGCGAGAATTTGCGGGACCAAAATGCCACGGGATGCAACTGATTGGTTACCGGGTCCTTTTGTGATAGAACTGCCCCCATGGCAAGGCTTGAAGCATCAGTTTCCACGATGTAGGGGAGTTAGGGGCGAGGGTGTTTTAAGATTGGTGCAGAGATAAATTTAGTCTTCAAATCCTGGAAAGCTTGTTCCGCCTCGGTAGACCATTCAAAACGTTTGTTTTTCTTTAACAAGGCAGTGATGGGCTGGACTATTCGAGAGAATTCGGGGATAAACCTGCGGTAAAAGTTAGCGAAGCCTAACATGCTTTGCACACCTTTTACGGAGGATGGTGATGGCCATTTGAGAACTGCATCGACCTTCTTTGAATCCATACGCACTCCGCCAGGTGATAATATGAATCCCAAGAATTCAACTTCAGTCACGTTGAAAACACATTTTTCCAACTTAGCGAAAAGTTTGTGTTGACGCAATCTTTCGAGGACCATTTTCACGTGTTTCCGATGTTCAGATTCCGATGAAGAATAAACGAGGATGTCGTCAATGTAAACAACAACACATACATCTATGAGCTCTCTGAGGACATCGTTCATAAAATATTGAAAGGCGGCCGGGGCATTGCAAAGTCCGAAGGGCATGACCTGATATTCAAATAGCCCATACTTGGTGCGGAAGGCCGTCTTCCATTCATCGCCCTCTTTTACTCGTACCAAGTGGTAAGCTCCTCTAAGATCCAGCTTTGTATATATGCATGCTTTTCTGACTTGGTCCAGGAGTTCAGGGATCAAAGGTAACGGATATCTATTCTTAACGGTGATCTGGTTCAGGGAGCGATAATCGATACAAGTTCTAAGGTCTCCTTCCTTTTTTGGAACGAAGAACAAAGCTGAAGAAGCAGGGGACTTGGAAGGACGAATAAACCCATTTGCCAGGTATTGATCCAGGTATTGTCGAAGGTGAAGGTTCTCAGGCTCAGTGAGGGCATAAATTCTACTACAAGGAGGAGTAGATCCAGGTATCAGGTCTATCTGGCAGTCATAAGACCTATGAGGAGGTAGAGAGTTAGCCTGATCCTTCCGGAAAACATCTTGGTATTCTAGGTATTCGGGAGGTAACTGGGGAGTCTCTGAAGAAATTGCGGCCAGTGCAACACCAGGTGGAGGGTGACAAGTAGAGACACATTCTGGAAACTGGACCGTTCTTGCTCGCCAATCGATCAGAGGATTGTGTTTCTCTAACCAAGGTATTCCTAGAATAATCTGAAACTGAGGGGCCTTGATCCCATCGAACACGATCTTCTCATGGTGTCCATCTTGACTTACTAGTGTCACCTCTTGAGTGGTATGCGTTACTGGCCCGGAGGCTATCTCCGTACCATCCACCGTAGTAATGACGTCCTTTACAGCCTTGGGACAAAGAGTTAGATTCATCCTCAAAACCATTTCATGATCCACATAATTGCCGATGGCACCGCTGTCGACGTAAGCTTCAATTGCATGTAATCGATCCGGATTATCAGGGCTAATGAGGACCATAGGTATCACGAAATGCGAGGTCACGGAACTGGTTTTCACGCTCGGCAAGAGGACCTCTATTCTTGTCGGGCGAGGTCGTTTCCCTGCTCAGAGTTTGTAACTTTGGTAACTGCAGCTCCTACTGCCTTCTTGGCAGGTTTCACCGGACAGTCTCGAAGAAAGTGACCTGAATTTCCGCAATATAGGCATAATTGCAACTGTTTCCTCCTTTCCCGCTCCCTTTGTGTTAGAGGACCTTTCAGACCCCCTATTTGCATGGGTTCCCCGGAGTCTACTCCTTTGGAAGGAGTTGGCGGTTTGGAAAATACTCAAGCATCAAACTTGGAACGATCGGCCTTCCTGTTCTGCAGCCTGTGATCTATTTGAACGACCAAGTCTATATAATCCGAACAGTCTAGTGGGGGATTCACTACTTGGGCTAAAACGTCTTTGAGCTCTCCACGTAGACCTCTATAAAACAGCGTAATCCTTTTGTCCTCAGGCCATTGAGTTTCCACTATTAGTCTATTGAAAGATGCAATATAAGCCAAAAGGTCTTGATTACCCTGTCGCAACGAAAGAAGCTCATTGTCCAAGGCCTGCCCCTGTGAATGTCTTGCGAACAGTTTTTCCATACTAAGCTGAAAGGCTTGAAAATCATGGAGAACCGGATCATCTTGATTAACTAGAGGGATCGACCAGTCTGCCGCATTGCCACTAAGGTACGAAAGTACAAAAGCTACTTTTGCTTGATCAGTTGGAAAGGCTGCTGGCCGGCATAAGAAGTGCAACCGGCACTGATTGATAAATACTGCAAACCTCTTTGGGTCACCAGAAAATCGTTCGGGCGGAGCCAGAGGTACATTCCCAGGTAGGTTGATCTGCACTGGATTCATAGAGGATGTTGAAGGAAGATTTGCCCCTGATGCGGGTAACGGGGTCTGTCCGGCTTGTGACTGTAGCACTTGTCTAGCAAGATTGTCTGTTCTCTCCTTGGAAATAATTAGTTCCCTTCTTAGAGCATTCGTTTCCTGACGAGCTGCATGCACTTCTGCCCTTAGTTCCCCAAGTAACCGGGCTAGGGGGTCAGTATCCGAGGTTTCCATAGCGCCTGGGCGAGAGTTTTGCGGTAGGCTTTGCGTTCTGTAACGCTCACCTGATTCTCGCAGAGGCGCCGGTCTTGTCTGGGCGACTACCGTATCTTCAAAGGTGATGTGTAGCACCCGGTTGGCTCTTTGGGCTGGACCTCTGTGCACTGTATGCCTGACGTGTAGAGTAAGATGTCTGCAGATAGAAAATATGGGGTTAATGAACTGGGGTTATTGGGGTGTCCCTATCTCTTTCCTCTTCTCCTCTCCTGTAGACCCCCAAAGGTTAACGCTCTCACCTTAGGTAAGTGAATGCCGAGCTCTCCATATGCCTCGGGGCAGGGTGCTGTAACCAGTTTCTTCACTGGATAGGTAGCGCAGGCCTCTTGACTTCAGAGGACTGCTGTCCGTCGTTTACTGCACGAACGGTAAGTTTCGAGTCATTCAAATGTCTTTTAAGTCTTTAGTAATGATGTCTCTTGTTTTGCAGGGTTCCGGCGATGGCGGATGACGGGCTGAAGTGAGTTGAAGATGGAGCCCGTGTGATGAATAGAAGCGCCTGGAAGCACGTAAGTAAGCGCTTGTTGCCTGCTTCACTATGCGCTCTAACTGTCTTTTTATTTTGCAGGTACGAGTTCGGAGCGGCTGCAGGGTGCCGGAATACCCACTGGATTAGATGTGGAAAGGAGTAATGGCACGTGAGTATTAAAGTTCCCCAATGTCTTTAAACGCACCTTGTTTTGTCTTTCAGATGCGGGATGCAGCGCCGAAGGCCTCCGGAGCGTGCGAAGAGTTGGTAAACTTTTGTCTTTCAGATGCCGGAATGCAGTGTGAAGACCTCCGGAGCGCACGAAGAGTAGGTAAGCCTTTGCCTTTCAGATGCCGGAATGCTAACCTGTTCTTTCTTGTCTTTATAGGTGTTGCTGAAGACTGGATTCAGGATGGTAAGCCTTTGCCTTTCAGATGCCGGGATGCTAACCTGTTCTTTCTTGTCTTTATAGGTGTTGCTGAAGACTGGATTCAGGATGGTAAGCCTTTTTCCTTAGGCCCAGGACCGGATGCAGAAGACACGATGAGCGTTCTGCTGCAGAGGTTGCAGAATAACGCAAAGCAAGATTCATCCACCGGGTGTGGTTTAAATAGCCTCCTGTAGTGCTTAGGTGTCTCCTTCCACAGCCACGCCTAGGTAAGAAAAGAGTTCCTGCCTTCCAGAAGAGTTCCAGTGTTCTGAATCTAGGGAGTGGCTCCAGCCCCACCCAACAGGAAAAGTAGTTCCAAACAGAAGAGGATCAGAGGCTCAACTGGCAGGCAAGTAAGCAGCATGGTCTGCTGAAGGTAAGTACACCCAAGCATTATGAGCCCGGCGCTTCCAGCGCTGGGACTGGGCATATTTATGAGCCTGGTGCCACTGGCGCCAGGACTGGGTCCAAAAGGTCCCAATTGGGACTGGTTGGCACTCGGAACCTGGGTTATGGATCTGCTTCCAAGCGAGTTGGGAAAACCCTGACCTTTTGGAAGCAGAGATCATGACACGTAGAACCACAAGGGTGCAATCAATGGCACCTAGCACTTTGGGGAATTGTGCCACCCCGTAGAAATCCTGGATGACAGCCTGCCTTTCTGCACGTGTTCTGGGCAGGTATATGTGCCTGCGGACTAATGGGCGTGCAGTGATGATGGCCAACACCTGGTGTAGGCACCGTGACTGCGTGGCCTGTGACACCCCCCCACTATGGCACTTGTCCGCTGAAATGATCCGGTAGCCAAGAAGTGCAGTACATTGAGGACCTTCTCCAGGGGGCTGAGTGCTTGGGAGCACAGGGTGGGTGATGTGAGGTCATCCTCCCACTCACTGACCAGGTCGAGTATTATGTGAGGTGGAAACCTGTACCTCCCATACACCTGGTCATCAGGCATACCAAAAAGGCTGGTTCTGGGTGTAAACATTCTGTCCCTGACTATCCTCCTCCTCCTCCTGCGGTATCCCACGGCCACTGCTGCTAGGAACGGTATATTCATCCTGGCGTCTGGGCTTGTTTGTTGTTTGCGCACACTTTTATGCTGCGCGGGTCGATGTACGCCTGCTTCCTGCGAGTGGACGTGCGCCTGCTTCATGCTGGCGTACGTGTTTCTGGATTGGACCGTCTTTTTTGGCGCGTTGTAGGGGACCGTGTAAATCTTCCTGCCCACCAAAGGAATACACGAAACACGCTCTCCCAGGCCCAGTCGTGTGTAAATCTTCCCGGCCACCCCAGGAATACACGTACCCCACTCTCCCAGGCCCAGTCGCGTGTGGAAGTTCACACGAACCCCGTAATACACGTACCCTGCTGATATCGCGTGTGGAAGTTCACGCGAACCCATAATACACGTTCCTGCTGAAATCACGTGTAAAACTACCCGCGCACCCCTGAAATACACGTACCCAGGCCAATCGCACTGCTGGGGGGTGGGGGTGCTGGGAGACATGAGTGGGGGCCTGGTGGAGGGTGCCCCTGGATGCTGTGGGGTTGTGGTTCCAGGGGGACATGAGTGGGGGCGTGGTGGAGGGTGCCCCTGACTGCTGGGGGGTGGGGGTGCAGAGAGGCATGAGTTGGACATGGGTGGCGGCCTGGTGGAGGGTGCCCCTGGATGCTGGGGGCTGGGGGTGTTGGGAGATATGAGTGGGGGCCTGGTGGAGGGTGCCTCTGACTGCTGGGGGGTGGGGGTGCAGGCGGACATGAGTTGGACATGAGTGGGGGCCTGCTGGCAGGTGCCCTGCACTGCTGGGGGGTGGGGGTGCTGGGAGACATGAGTGGGGGCCTGGTGGAGTGTGCCCCTGATTGCTGGGGGGTGGGGGTGCAGGGGTACATGAGTTGGACATGAGTGGGGGCCTGCTGGCAGGTGCCCTGCACTGCTGGGGGGTGGGGGTGCTGGGAGACATGAGTGGGAGCCTGGTGGAGGGTTCCTCTGACTGCTGGGGGGTGGGTGTGCAGGGGGACATGAGTTGGACATGAGTGGGGGCCTGCTGGCAGGTGCCCTGCACTGCTGGGGGGTGGGGGTACTGGGAGACATGAGTGGGGGCCTGGTGGAGGGTGCCCCTGATTGCTGGGGGGTGGGGGTGCAGGGGTACATGAGTTGGACATGAGTGGGGGCCTGCTGGCAGGTGCCCTGCACTGCTGGGGGGTGGGGGTGCTGGGAGACATGAGTGGGGGCCTGGTTGAGGGTGCCCCTGACTGCTGGGGGGTGGGGGTGCAGGGGGGCTTGTGTTGGACATGAGTGGGGGCCTGCTGGCAGGTGCCCAACAGTGCTGGGGGGTGGGGGTGCAGGGGGAAATGAGTTGGACATGAGTGGGGGCCTGCTGGCAGGTGCCCTGCACTGCTGGGGGTGCTGGGAGACATGAGTGGGGGCCTGGTGGAGGGTGCCCCTGACTGCTGGGGGGTGGGGGTGCAGGGAGACATGAGTTGGACATGAGTGGGGGCATGCTGGCAGGTGCCCCTGTCTGCTGGGGGGTGGAGATGCAGGGGGACATGAGTTGGACATGAGTGGGGGCCTGCTGGCAGGTGCCCTGCACTGCTGGGGGGTGGGGGTGCTGGGAGACATGAGTGGGGGCCTGGTGGAGGGTGCCCCTAACTGCTGGGGGGTGGGGGTGCAGGGGAACATGAGTTGGACATGAGTGGGGGCCTGCTGGCAGGTGCCCTGCACTGCTGGGGGGTGGGGGTGCTGGGAGACCTGAGTGGGGGCCTGGTGGAGGGTGCCTGTGATTGCTGGGGGGTGGGGGTGCAGGGGGACATGAGTTGGACATGAGTGGGGGCCTGCTGGCAGGTGCCCCACAGTGCTGGGGGGTGGGGGTGCAGGGGGATATGAGTTGGACATGAGTGGGGGCCTGCTGGCAGGTGCCCTGCACTGCTGGGGGGTGGGGGTGCTGGGAGACATGAGTGGGGGCCTGCTGGCAGGTGCCCTGCACTGCTGGGGGGTGGGGGTGCTGGGAGACATGAGTGGGGGCCTGGTGGAGGGTGCCCCTGACTGCTGGGGGGTGGGGGTGCAGGGGGACTTGTGTTAGACATGAGTGGGGGCCTGCTGGCAGGTGCCCCACAGCGCTGGGGGGTGGGGGTGCAGGCGGATATGAGTTGGACATGAGTGGGGGCCTGCTGGCAGGTGCCCTGCACTGCTGGGGGGTGGGGGTGCTGGGAGACATGAGTGGGGGCCTGGTGGAGGGTGCCCCTGACTGCTGGGGGGTGGGGGTTCAGGGAGACATGAGTTGGACATGAGTGGGGGCCTGGTGGAGGGTGCCCCTGGATGCTGGGGGGTGGGGGTGCTGGGAGACATGAGTGGGGGCCTGGTGGAGGGTGCCCCTGACTGCTGGGGGGTGGGGGTGCAGGGAGACATGAGTTGGACCTGAGTGGGGGCCTGGTGGGGGGTGCCCCTGGATGCTGGGGGGTGGGGGTGCTGGGAGACATGAGTGGGGGACTGCTGGGAGGTGGGGGTGCAGGGGGACATGAGTTGGACATGAGTGGGGGCCTGCTGGCAGGTGCCCTGCACTGCTGGGGGGTGGGGGTGCTGGGAGACATGAGTGGGGGCCTGGTGGAGGGTGCCCCTGACTGCTGGGGGGTGGTGGTGCAGGGGGACATGAGTTGGACATGAGTGGGGGCCTGCTGGCAGGTGCCCTGCACTGCTGGGGGGGGTGGGGGTGCTGGGAGACATGAGTGGGGGCCTGGTGGAGGGTGCCCCTGACTGCTGGGGGTTGGGAGTGCAGGGAGACAAGAGTTGGACATGAGTGGGGGCCTGCTGGCAGGTGCCCTGCACTGCTGGGGGGTGGGGTGCTGGGAGACATGAGTGGGGGCCTGGTGGAGGGTGCCCCTGACTGCTGGGGGGTGGGGGTGCAGGGAGACATGAGTTGGACATGAGTGGGGGCCTGCTGGCAGGTGCCCCACAGTGCTGGGGGGGTGGGGGTGCAGGGGGACATGAGTTGGACATGAGTGGGGGCCTGCTGGCAGGTGCCCTGCACTGCTGGGGGGTGGGGGTGCTGGGAGACATGATTGGGGGCCTGGTGGAGGGTGCTCCTGACTGCTGGGGGGTGGGGGTGCAGGGAGACAAGAGTTGAACATGAGTGGGGGCCTGCTGGCAGGTGCCCTGCACTGCTGGTGGGTGGGGGTGCTGGGAGACATGAGTGGGGGCCTGGTGGAAGGTGCCTCTGACTGCTGGGGGGTGGGGGTGCAGGGAGACATGAGTTGGACCTGAGTGGGGGCCTGGTGGAGGGTGCCGCTGGATGCTGGGGGGTGGGGGTGCTGGGAGACAAGAGTGGGGGCCTGGTGGAGGGTGCCCCTGACTGCTGGGGGGTGGGGGTGCAGGGAGACATGAGTTGGACCTGAGTGGGGGCTTGGTGGAGGGTGCCCCTGGATGCTGGGGGGTGGGGGTGCTGGGAGACCTGAGTGGGGGCCTGGTGGAGGGTGCCCCTGACTGCTGGGGAGTGGGGGTGCAGGGAGACATGAGTTGGACATGAGTAGGGGCCTGCTGGCAGGTGCCCTGCACTGCTGGGGGGTGGGGGTGCTGGGAGACATGAGTGGGGGCCTGGTGGAGGGTGCCCCTGGATGCTGGGGGGTGGGGGTGCAGGGAGACATGAGTGGGGGCCTGGTGGAGGGTGGCCCTGACTGCTGGGGGGTGCGGGTGAAGGGAGACATGAGTTGGACATGGGTGGGGCCTGGTGGAGGGTGCCCCTGGATGTTGGGGGTGCTAGGAGACATGAGTGGGGGCCTGGTGGAGGGTGCCCCTGACTGCTGGGGGGTGGGGGTGCAGGGGGACATGAGTTGGACATGAGTGGGGGCCTGCT
Source organism: Ambystoma mexicanum (assembly GCF_040938575.1). NCBI lineage: Eukaryota > Metazoa > Chordata > Amphibia > Caudata > Ambystomatidae > Ambystoma > Ambystoma mexicanum. Next base: position 650,164,152 of record NC_090923.1, read on the forward strand.
GGCAGGTGCCCCTGGATGCTGGGGGGTAGGGGTGCAGGGGGACATGAGTGGGGGCCTGGTGGAGGGTGCCCCTGGATGCTGGGGGGTGGGGGTGCAGGGAGACATGAGTGGGGGCCTGGTGGAGGATGCCCCTTATTGCTGGGGGTGGGGGTGCAGGCAGACATGACTTGGACATGAGTGGGGGCCTGGTGGAGGGTGCCCCTGGATGCTGGAGGGTGGGGGTGCTGGGAGACATGAGTGGGGGCCTGGTGGAGGGTGCCCTTGACTGCTGGGGGGTGGGGGTGCAGGGAGACATGAGTTGGACATGAGTGGGGGCCTGGTGGAGGGTGCCCCTGGATGCTGGGGGTGCTGGGAGACATGCGTTGGTGAGTCATCATTGATTGTCAGATGGTATGTGCCAGGGCTGTGTGCACTCCACAGGGGTGTGATTTCTATGTGAAATAATTAGCCACCAGCTGCGTACGGGCTGCCTCACCCCGTGCCCTTTCCCCTCCCATGCGCAGCGGGCGTGCATGTGGTTGGGGATGTGGGGGCACCACCATGTCCACAGCCAGACCCCGGCGTGTTGCACCATTGTGCAGGACACATGCTGCCACTATGATCCTGCACACTACTGGGGGAGCGTATAACAGCTGCCCGCCAGAACGGTCAAGGGAGCGAAAGCGTGACTTGAGCACTCCGAATGTGCGCTCCACTAGGCCCCGGGTTGCAATATGGGCTGTGCTGTATCTTACCTCGGGAGGCGTGATGGGGTTCACAATTGGCATCATCATGTGGGTGCTCAGAGGGTAGGCACTGTCCCCTGGGGAGGTGGTGATGGGTATCATTAGTGGGGTAGTGACATTACTCTGTATCTGACATGCATGCGTGTGCAGTGGCATTGATACTCACCAAGCAGCCATGCATCGCCATGCTGCCCAGCTTCCATGTCCCGCTTTAGGGTTGACATCCTGTAAATGAAGCTGTCGTGGGTGGACCCTGGATAGTTGGCATATACTGAGGTGATGATTCCCTTGGCATCACATACTACCTGGACGTTGATGGAATGCCAGTGCTTGCGGTTTCTATAGATGTGCTCAGATGCCCTGGGGGGACGTAGAGCCACATGGGTGCAATCAATGGCACCTAGCACTTTGGGGAATTGTGCCACCCCGTAGAAATCCTGGATGACAGCCTGCCTTTCTGCAGGTGTTCTGGGCAGATATATGTGCCTGCGGACTGATGGGCGTGCAATGATGATGGCCAACACCTGGTGTAGGCACCGTGACTGCGTGGCCTGTGACACCCCCCCACTATGGCACTTGTCCGCTGAAATGATCCGGTAGCCAAGAAGTGCAGTACATTGAGGACCTTCTCCAGGGGGCTGAGTGCTTGGGAGCACAGGGTGGGTGATGTGAGGTCATCCTCCCACTCACTGACCAGTTCGAGTATTATGTGAGGTGGAAACCTGTACCTCCCATACACCTGGTCATCAGGCATACCAAAAAGGCTGGTTCTGGGTGTAAACATTCTGGCCCTGACTATCCTCCTCCTCCTCCTGCGGTATCCCACGGCCACTGCTGCTAGGAACGGTATATTCATCCTGGCGTCTGGGCTTGTTTGTTGTTTGCGCACACTTTTATGCTGCCCGGGTCGACGTACGTCTGCTTCCTGCGAGTGGACGTGCGCCTGCTTCATGCTGGCGTACGTGTTTCTGGATTGGACCGTCTTTTTTGGCGCGTTGTAGGCGACCGTGTAAATCTTCCTGCCCACCCAAGGAATACACGTAACACGCTCTCCCAGGCCCAGTCGCGTGTAAATCTTCCCGGCCACCCCAGGAATACACGTACCCCACTCTCCCAGGCCCAGTCGTGTGTGGAAGTTCACGCGAACCCCGTAATACACGTACCCTGCTGATATCGCGTGTGGAAGTTCACGCGAACCCATAATGCACGTACCCTGCTGAAATCACGTGTAAAACTACCCGTGCACCCCTGAAATACACGTACCCAGGCCAATCGCACTGCTGGGGTGTGGGGGTGCTGGGAGACATGAGTGGGGGCCTGGTGGAGGGTGCCCCTGGATGCTGGGGGGTGGTGGTGCAGGGGGACATGAGTGGGGGCCTGGTGGAGGGTGCCCCTGACTGCTGGGGGTTGGGGTGCAGGGAGACATGAGTTGGACATGAGTGGGGGCCTGGTGGAGGGTGCCCCTGGATGCTGGGAGGTGGGGGTGCTGGGAGACATGAGTGGGGGCCTGGTGGAGGGTGCCGCTGACTGCTGGGGGGTAGGGGTGCAGGGGGACATGAGTTGGACCTGAGTGGGGGCCTGGTGGAGGGTGCCCCTGGATGCTGGGGGTGGGGGTGCTGGGAGACATGAGTGGGGTGCTGGGGTGTGGGGGTGCTGGGAGACATGAGTGGGGGCCTGGTGGAGTGGGGGCCTGGTGGAGGGTGACCCTGACTGCTGGGGGGTGGGGGTGCAGGGAGACATGAGTTGGACCTGAGTGGGGGCCTGGTGGAGGATGCCCCTGGATGCTGGGGGGTGGGGGTGCTGGGAGACATGAGTGGGGGCCTGGTGGAGGGTGCCCCTGACTGCTGGGGGGTGGGGGTACAGGGAGACATGAGTTGGACATGAGTAGGGGCCTGCTGGCAGGTGCCCTGCACTGCTGGGGGGTGGGGGTGCTGGGAGACATGAGTGGGGGCCTGGTGGAGGGTGCCCCTGGATGCTGGGGGGTGGGGGTGCAGGGAGACATAAGTGGGGGAATGGTGGAGGGTGCCCCTGACTGCTGGGGGTGCGGGTGCTGGGGGACATGAGTTGGACATGAGTGGGGGCCTGCTGGCAGGTGCCCCTGGATGCTGGGGGGTGGGGGTGCAGGGGGACATGAGTGGGGGCCTGGTGGAGGGTGCCCCTGGATGCTGGGGGGTGGGGGTGCAGTGAGACATGAGTGGGGGCCTGTTGGAGGGTGCCCCTGACTGCTGGGGGTGGGGGTGCAGGGAGACATGAGTTGGACATGAGTGGGGGCCTGGTGGAGGGTTCCCCTGGATGCTCGGGGGTGGGGGTGCTGGGAGACATGAGTGGGGGCCTGGTGGAGGGTGCCCCTGGATGCTGGGGGGTGGGGGTGCTGGGAGACATGCGTTGGTGGGCAGTAGTGCAAGGTGACATGTGGGTTGGCTGGGGGGCATGGCCATGGTGGATGGGCTGCCTGCGGGACATGTGCAGGGTAGTCCCCTGTGGTGTGGGCTGCCTGCAGGGGCCGTGGAGGGTGTAGAGGGAACAGCTGGGGGGACCCACACGGCCAATTCACATGTAGTACTCCCCGGCACCCCCGAAATACACGTAGGCTGCTGGATTCGCGTGTGGAACTTCCCGCGCACCCGAAGTACACGTACCCTGCTGAAATCGTGTGTGGAACTTCACGTGCACCCCGAAATACACGTACCCTGCAAATTCGCGTGTGAAACTTCCCGGGCACCTTGGAATACACGTACCCTGCTGAAATCGCGTGTGAAACTTCACACGCACCCCGAAATACACGTACCAAGGACAATCGCGTGTGGAACTTCCCGCGCACCCCGAAATACACGTACCCAGGGCAATCGCGTGTGGAACTTCCCGCGCACCCCGAAATACACGCACATGCTATTTTTCACACAGCGGGTGTCTGTGTTTGTCGCGTACCCCTTTGCACCTCATTTGTCCTAGAGGGCCACTGTATGGATCATTCATCATAGCTGTATATAGGTGCTTTTTGTTAGCGCACATTTTGGCGCACATTTATTTCAGGCGCAGGGACGCTACCCCCTGCTTTCTTGTGGCAGACTTGTTTGGCCCTGTGCGCGTCTTTGCCCGTGCGCTGGTTTGCCCTATTCGATTCCATGAATACGAGTTGTAGGCGAGCGTGTGGGCGTTCCGCGCACTTGCCTCCTGTACTTCCCCCGTGACGCCCATATTTTCACGCGTTGTTCCCATTCCGAGTGTTACGCCTCATGTTCCGCCTACTTTTGTTATGTGCGCCGCGCTATGTGCGATTTCGCTGTGGCCGTGGCGCACGCCGTTGGATGACATGTGCGCCGGCGTGCACAACGCACTTTTTCAGCGCTGGTTTCCCTGTGATTTTTGCACTTGCACTGCGATTCGCACGTTTTGGCACCTCTGCGCCGGAATTCTCGGCGCACATTAATTCCATGAATCGGCCTGACAGTCATTATCAGTATAATTGTTTTTCAATTCAAAACTTACATTCTTTCTGTTTTGGTCTAAATTGAACTCCAAAGTGATAAATAACTAACTTATGTTAATGCTCAGATTTGGTTTATGTTTTTCTTCCATGCACTGTTCTTTGTTTTTATTGTCTGAAGGACTCCACACTCAATATTTGAATGTGCTAATTATATTATTGACTATATATGTTTTCATATGTTGGATTTCATTATATGTACTACCTTTTTGATATAAAAATGTTATTTCAATTCCAACAATCCTTTGTTTTATTTGAAGGTGTGTTTGAACACACATTAACGCATGCAATGTTTATAACTTCAATAGTTATATTGGTCTGGACCAGGTGAATGACACTAATTCATTTACACTTCACATGGGCCAACCTTTGATGTACCAGGACTTTTGTTTTGTCGTGAATACTAGTTGTACAGGGCAGCAGCAATTGTGGGCAGGGTGTATAATATTGAGTGCATGGCTGGAGCCCCTACACTGTACTGGGTGTAGTGAAGTGTCAAGGGTGTAGGTACAAGCTGCTTACTGTAATATAAGTGTGCATTGGAAAAGGTGGCATTTCTAAGTGTATTGCAGAAATAAGGGCACACATTGCACTGTGGACATTGTAGAGAAGTACAATACCAATAGTTACATACTTACTGTTTGGATTGAGGAGGGCATGTACTGTGTTTTGTGTATCGAATGTGAAATGTTGTAGTACTGGCTGCTGCATTATCTGTGGGAAAAGAGAACAGAACATGTTAGAGCAGGTATTTCGTTACTTTGCAGTCCACTACATAGCATATATTTCTTTACTTTGTGGACCCTCATGACTAGTACTCCCTAAGTACTATGCTTTGAACCAGTGTACTGTGCAATGAGCGCAGTTCCTGTGTTTCTTTAAATATTCATTTGGTCTGTGGGGAAAAAAACCCATGATCGATAAAAAAAAACATTGAAATGTCTTTGCTACTATGGTGCACAAAATTGATGTTTGGAGTGGTAACAGCTCTTTTTAAGGTGTACTCTTGAAGTAGGAGGAAATGTAATGGTTTATGATTTCTGGCCTATACATGATGGTAGGATGGGTGGCGTTGTATAGCAGGTGGTGTTTTGTAAATGTTTACCTGCTTCCTTTCTGTACCACTGTTTCTTTATGGGCTTGGTTGCTGCAGGTGGTATTGTGGCATTGTACTGTGCTACTGCAGAATTGTGAGGGTAGTTACATACCTGTTGGCGTACTGTAAATGCGCATACTTTGGAAGTGATTCACAATATGTTTGTAGCACAGTAGTTGTTGAAGGGTGAGTTGGGTTGTTTTAATGCTGCAAATAACATTGTCGTATTCTGGTTGCAGTTAGATACCACATTGCGCATTCTAACTGTTTACAGTGTCCCATTCGTAAAGGGTACGTTTAGAAGCTTGTTCCTTCCTGTTGCTACTTGCCCATCTGTGTACATTCTGAAGTGGTGGTGTACCATTATGGATTTACGTGGTGATGGGTCCATATGTCTTGGAATTGTATGACTATTCTTAGAGAGCTGGTGACTGATTTGCATATGTGGTGGTTTCAGAGGTTACTGAGGATAGTTTTGAACCCTCATACTTAGTACTTTCCCTTCCGCGTATCCTGTGGAAAATATTGCTACTGTGATTTGCGTACATGTATTGTTTGTGTGAGTGTATTCATTGGGTTCATTGGGGATAAAATTGTCCAACACACACTTAAGTATATTTCGTGAATGCTTGCAGTATGGTAAATTGCTGTAGGTCAACAGTGTGGAAGGAAAATATTTTTTTGTCCACTTATGAAGGTACTGGTTGATGCTGGGGAGTAAGGTATAGTAGGTGTGTACATCAATGAGTAAATTTTGGCTTCAAGAATATTAAGTAGGCATTTGCAAGATTTGCAGGTAATCTCTGCTTTGGACTGATGCAAGTATCATTGCAGTCCCACCATGACCATTGCTTTCTAATGTATGCAGTATAGTGGCCTCCATTGGTTAAGTCGCCTGTGTGGTAGATTATGGCTACTGTTGTGAAGGTTTTCTTGCCAAATGATACCTGTCCGTGTATAAAGGCAGTAAGTTGGCAGTCGTTTTTGGTTCCATCGGCATTGTATTTTAGGAGCATTAATATTACATATTGACTATGTTAGTGTATATATAGCGTTGAACGATTAATCAGAATTGCACGACAAACACAATATGGTATGGTTTGCATTTTGAACCAGTTGCTGAAATGGAATGGAGTCACAGTTAGGTATTGATACATACGCAAAGCATTAGTTAGGGACTTGTTCCTGAATGACATGGTTGCACAGACTGCATGTATGTTTCCACATGTAGGAAATGTGAAAGATTTCATTTATGAGTATGTTTTTCCTTTCCAGTATTTGTAGTAAGTACATTAGAAATTCCTGTGGATCTTCTTGTCGGTTTAAAGTGAATTTCACCATTCCAGCACTGTAGTCCAATTTTTGCCTTATTCCTGAGGCACTGTAAATGGTGTCAAGATTACTTACTGCATTTCTGTGAAGGACGAGCATTTGCAAACACAACTGGTCTGTGCCATTTAAATAAATGTTTTCAACAACTGCTGGCATTTGGAATGGAACATTCATTGTTAAATTTGCATAGCAATTAACACCTGTAGTATTGGAAAATTTGAATGGACCAGGTACTTCTGTGTCTGAGCACTTTGATGGAAGGGTACGTGGTTTCTTTGAAGAGGAACTTTTTTGGTGGGTGGAGGTGGGTATGTTTTGTCTTTTTAACTTCTTTTGTATGTGCTTTTGGAGTTGCTTTCAATTTCTTTGATGGTACTGTTTCCAAATAATTTGCAATTTCTGATTTATTTTCAAACCTTTCGGTTTCTGAGGAATAGGGTGCATTTTCAGATGGGGTGTGTACAGTGCACGTAGCCTATTGTACTCTATGATGCAAGGAATGTCTGCACTGACTGCAGTTGCATCCAAATTCACTAGATACAGTCCTTCCAATGAACGTAGCTGTGACAGTGCCTTCTTTAAAGACCATGCTGCCAATATCAATCAATGCTTGATCTAAGGTTAGACCTTGTGATTTATGAATAGCTACTGCATAAGCTAGCGACAGAGAAAACTGTTCTCTGCGTACATACATGTCTTTGAAAAGAAGGAATCCCGCCGTTGTGCATCCTATATTTTTGACTTCTGAAAGTTTGTCAAACTTGATGTTTACAAACTGAATGCTGTTGTCCCGTGGGTATGTCTGGAAGCCAACAACTGTACCAAGTGTACCATTAACTAAAACCTGCTCTACGTCAATGTTACACTTTAGCATAACTCTACAGTTGACAAATAATGTTAACATTTTCTCCAAACCAGCTGTGTTGCAGATAGAGTTCTCGAAGGTTTTTAGTCGTGCTATGCCTTGTTGACACATAGGTATTGTCATACCGTGTACGTCCAGTTTGTCTGTGGCATGAATTTCCACTAGTGGTTGTTTTTCTTTGTTCAGCATTGTTGCATTAAATTGTGCACAGCTTGCTAGATTTGGCATTAAGGACATACAGCTGACATTTTTCTGAGGTAATTGTTCCATGACATCAGTAGTACATGTGTTACGGCCGTACAGCTCATGGATGAGTCTTGTATTGAGGGTAGACTGCGCCTCCTATGATAGTACACCAATCCGTATGTTTTTTTAAATGTTGGCGTAGGTGAGGTCTGCAGACTGACGCATGTTTTGAGTTAGTTGTCTTTATTGCATAGGTTGCCAGAGATTTACATTCCCAATGCTTCCAAGACTTTTACAGCACACTTTGTGCCCTAAGTTTTTGAAGATAGGTTCACCTTTCACTGGTGTTAATTGAAGGAGATCTCTGAAAACAATGACATGTTTTCCCCCAAAGAGTTCTTCGTAGTCTGTTTTGAGGACCTCTGGCGACCATGCTCACCTCATCTATTAGGAGCATCTTCATTTGTTTCAAAACTCTGCGTATCTCCATAGCAGATTCTGCTGAAAGTTTATAGTACTCTAATTGGTTTTGGTGCTCTACTTGAAGGAGTATCAATCGGTGTAGAGTGACTCCACCTATGTTGTAGGTATCCAAACATGGAGGGGCGGTTACAACAGCAGAAAGGTTGTTGTTTGTTAATTGTTGGAGGCATTTACTGATAATTTTTATTAAGAACTTTTACCTGAGCCAGCTTCACCACTTACATATAGCAGTACAGGTCTGCAGTTGTCACAGGTGCAACTTTTACTTTCGTGCTCTATACCATGTTGAATGGTTTCACGTGCTTCTAGAAAAATCGTACGCTGCTCATTGTTTAGTTGGGATTTCAGTACTGCCAACTCTTCTGCAGATTGCTCATACTGAAGCATAGTGGTGGTTACTTCCGTCATGGCTAATTCTGCCTCATTTGCTATGAGTGGCTTTCCAAGTGGTTCTTGGCTGCCTGTTACAGAAGGCTCACAGCTCTCAGAAGTGTCTACATTTAGTTGTGCTTGAAGTTCTTTTTCTTGTTGGCGTTCATTGTCCAATATGGTTTTGTACCGTGTAAGGTTTTCATCTGTATTTGTACTTTCACTTGCATTGAAAGCATCTTCATAGGCAGTAGGGGTGGTTAATAAATCTTCTTCTTTTCTCCATGGTTTGAAAAGTTGCAGTAGAGCAATGTAGTACAGTTCTTTGTGTTGAGGAGTTTTTAATGACATCTTCATATGATTAATTAGGCTGCGTTTGTTAAGTTTCACCAGGCTGCCTTCACAAATTTCCACTCTGTATCTCCCTTTTTCCTCATTTGGTTTAATGTAGTTTTTGTACGCAAAGTTTTGGGCTATCTGGTACAGGCACAATGCTTCTAAAGTAATACTCCTGTTCGGGTAGTATGTGTCCAATAAGTTGTTCTTCAATATGTCCTGGCTATTGGGATTGCTTTCGCTATTGTCTGTATGTCTTTGTACGATTTAAGTACTCTTTTTCTGGATGCAGCAGGCCCAAGGCTTAGCCACACTATGTTTTCAGATTTCCCATATAAGCCGGTGCTGGTTAAACGGTCAGCGGCTTCGTAGTTGCCACATTCTCTATGGGACAGCATTTTAATGCCAAAGCTGTACAATTTTTGTGCCAGTGTTTTGTCAGATGATATGTCATTCCAGAGGTCTTTGAGCTCTGTTTTCTCTGCTTTGGTTAAGTAGGCTGTGACACATCGTGCAATTGAAGTGGTATTGTCTGCAAAGTACTGTACATCAACATTGGCATTCCATAGGAGGGCAATAATTGCATTGTAATCATTGATGTACTTTTATGCTTCGCTCCTTTTTATGCAGTATGTGTTCTTAGGAGATTTTCCTTTCACACTGTGTCGAACCGAAGACATGAAGCTGTTCACTTGGCCTGTTGTTGAAAATGGTCTAGGGAAATCAAAGCGGAATTTGGCATAGTATTTGCCTCTGTTCTTATATTTGCGTCAACAATACTTGCCACACTTGTGTCTTTGGAATTGCAAAATGTGTGCTTGTAGGTCACTATGTGTACTTTCCGAAGGGATTTTGCAAGTGACATATTTGTGAATGAACTGCAAAACAGTTTCATCACTCTCCTCACCAAATTTAGGAGCATTTCTAATCCACAAAAGCATGTGGATGTGTGGTGCTCCTCTGGCTTGATATTCTTTTCTCCAAAAGAAGTGTTCCACTTCTCCGAGGGGAGGAAGCGCTTTATTGCAAATGAAGTGCAGCATGGCAAGGAAGCGATGATGGAAGTAGCGTGAAGCATTTACTGGATCAAGAGAGAAAAGCTCTCCTGGTGTTTTCATGTCTACACCTGTTTTGTTTCTGTTTGCTATGCGTAGGAAAGTGTGCAAGTCTTCCCATGCATACTCTGCACAACTTAAAGTGACAAACCATGTGGGTGGCCCAAGGTTGCGTAGCATACACCGTACATATGTGTGCCGTCGGAACCAGTACTCTTTCGCACCAAGCATGTTTGCCAAGAGATTTGTAATACTTGACTGTAAAACTTTGTCCTTCTCTTGCACCTTTTCAAGTAACTGTGTAGCAGACATGTTTTGAAAATGGGAACCTATTTTTAATGTGTGGGCAACTCCATAACATAGCGTTGCCAGTTCACTTTCAAAGAGCAGGTGGAATATGTACTCCACGTTCTGTCTAAATCTAGGGTCTTCAGAATACATTCGTAAACAGCGGTATTCTGATGCTGTTATTTGCGTGCATCTTTCATCATATCTTCCATCTTTTCCAGTCGGGAAGAGTAGAGGAAAGGCTTGTGCTTCCACACTTTTTTCCCATATACTGATTGGGGCTTCTTTGGCTTGCCGCATTTAATATGTTTCTAGTGCATCGTCTATGGTGTCTTTGAAGTGCAGTGGGTGAATTGTATTGTGGTCAAAAATATTGGAGGCTGCACTAGGATCTAGACGTTCAAATTGGCCAGTTGTTGAGGAGTCCTGAATTATTTCAGTTGTTTCTCTCAGGTTTTCTTTAATGTTTATTTCCTTGTAGTATTCATTGTTTTCTTTAAGGTATTGCAACGCTCCCCTTATTTTGGTTAAGTCCACTAGTTGCTGCCAAATTATTTTGTCTTTTGTAGGTACACCATTTACCAGGATAATCAAAGATTCTTGTATTGGCCTTGGCACTCGTAGAGCGTCTACATTTTCTTTGAGGTCTATTGGTAAATAAACTTTTACACAAATGCCTCTCAGTAATTCGGTGGGAAGCAATTTTGCAGTTTCCGGTTGAAGTCGTATTATTGCTTGTAATGGGTGCACTGTTTGGATTTTAATGCTCTCATACAAATTAAGCTGTTGCAGTGCGTTTGGCAGTGGAAGCATTACAAATTGCCTGTGAAGGCCTTTGGTTATTGTCAATTTTTGCAGTGCAGTATGTGCACAGTATGGAGGTGTTCGTAATTTTGTATTTGTTTTCAGCTATAAGGTACAGAGCTAATTGAAACCATTGGGATTCCTCATTGTCTTCTATTTTCTGAATTATATCTATAGTTTTGGTGCTCTTTCTATAGAAAGTTCTGCAACAACACACAGATACTTGGTTTGGCATTTCAGCAGATGCGCTTTTGAACTTTTGTATTTCTTTTCTGTATGTGTGATATAAAAAGTTGATAGCTGCACTGTTGTCAGTACTGTTGTCTGAAAATGCTGGAGTTTGTAAGTGCTCTTCAGTACCACAATATTTCCTTTGGATGTGCTCTATTTCATTGAGCACTTATTTGGCTGTACCTTGTAGGAGGATATCATTTAAATGTTGCAGTGCTAGAGCTGGAATTTTTGCATAGTACAGTTTGTAAACTAGATTTCTGACTGTTGAATGGTGGGTTGCTAATATTTTGATACGGTGGAAGGTGCTTTTGAAAGCAGGTCTAGAAATACAGGTTATGGAATGCCCTTGTATTCCAGTGTATTTGCGCACTGGGCAGGAGTCCATAGTGTGTAGTATTTTTATTTTTATTTTGTCATTGCCTTTAACATACTGATTGAGGAATTGCTGCAAAGATTTGATTAAGCATTGGTGAACGTTACACATTGATGTGCAAGGCTATTTGTAGGTGAGGCGTGTTGCTTTGGTGGAATGCAGAGTGACATCTAAGTTTGATGGGCATATTTCTGAAAGTAGTGTTTCCTCTTCCATTATGGTATTGTGTATCTTTTCATACGCTCGTCCACACCGATTTAAGGCAATTTGGTGTGTTTGTTCTTGTTTGTATGATTCTTCATTGAAGTATGGCTCTGTGTTGGTGGTGTGACTCCACTCACCTGTACAGATATGGTCAAAGGTATCTATGTTGACATTGCGTTTGTTTCGAAGTAGTGCTTGCAATTTACCAATTCATCTTGTTAGTGGTTTCATTCTGTTCAAAATTGCTATTAACAATTTCCGTTTCACGATCATTGCACTGTCTACAAGAGCTTCTACGATGACTTTTCTGCGGTAGGTTTTAAGGGCTGAGCGTGATTTCTGCCCTATATATTTATAAGGTTCTGAAGGATTCTGTTGTGGAACATTTTTTGTAAAATTACTTTTTTAGAATGCTTGCTTGTGGTTACATTACCATTTGTACATGCTCTCTTAGCAGTAGTGGGCGTTGCACTGTATTTTTGGTGGTTTTCTTTTCACATTTTGACAGATCATCTACACTGTCTTTACTGCTAGATGCATCTGTTTTCCTTAATGACTGAATTACCTCTTCTCCTTCAACTTTCTATTCAAGTTCAGCTTGCATTGGATGGCTACTTTCTGTGTTTTTAGGTTGTGTGGCTCTCTTTCTGTGTTGCTTTCTACAGAGTTGCAGTTTGGTAGGCATTGTGTAGTAGCTGTTAGAGAAGAAAGGGAAGGGTGGGTTTGCACATTTTCAAATGTATATGTGTGCAATGTGCATGAGTGGGTCAAAAGGAGGGTAGGCATATAACTGGAAGTGTGTCACTGTGCAGTGGTCTCTAACTTTCGGTTGGGGACAGTATCTTACTATGTGGGGATTAGTCTAATGGTGGCGACATAACCAAGACTGACCACCTGTAGAGGTTTCATCAGTAACAATGAAGTACATACTGGTGTAAGACATACTCTTCTAGTAAGACATACAACAGTATGATGGTATTGTACTTACTATGTTGCTTGCTGAGAGTAGTTTTATTGCGGTTGTATTTTGAATTGCACACTCCAGTGGCTTCCCAGAGAGAGGTGGGTACTGCACCTGTATAAGAGGATGGTAACAAAATATGTTGGCTAATTGCATAGTGCTTACATTTGTGCAATACATTCTTCTAAACTATAGGGGATGGCTTGGCAGGAAGAGGAAGTGTGTTTGTATAAATGGAAGGTTTACGATATGAATGGGCACTGGGGAGCATAAACATGTTTGTTAAGGGGGTAGGTGGGTTATTTGGGAGTGTATCGTATGACTTGTTATTAAACACGTATGTGTATTAGTGTAGTCCTATTTACTTTCAAAATGCAGTACTTCGCATTGTGGAAGGATGACAAAAAGGTGCAGAAAGATGTACAGAATGCAAAGCAGGATGTTTGTGTGCATGCATTTGCATGTACTTCTCTGATTATGTAAGCTTGCTACATGAGTGCAGGCATTGCTTCTGGGCTTTAATTTCCTTATGCACATTTATGAATGTTACTGTTGTAAATGCACACATACATTTTTTTATTGTTGAACTACTGTTGTTATCTATGACGTGTGGCAGGAAACTGTTGTTATGCTTGCAATGTATGCACTTGGCTTAGTTTGGTGGGAAACACTGCCTGATGATTTTGGGTGTGATTTTTACAAACGGCAACTTTGCCACCACCTACCACTGTATGAGCCATTTAATGGTAGGTGATGGAAGAAATAACAGAACGAATTTTGAGTACGTTATGGAGATTCACTGCTAGGTACCCTGTTGCGTCGAACTTATAACACAGTAGCCAATGTACTGTACAAAAGGTAGTAATACCTACACGGCGTGGTGATGGGTAGCGATGCCGATGTATGTGGATGCAGAACTTTTGGATCGGTTTACAGTACTTTCTCATGCAAGTGTTTTGATTTACAGGACATTTGACCTCTGCGTGTTTAACGGTTGGTATGGAGTGTTCAAAAGATGTGATAGCGTTACATGCACAATTCGTGGATGTAATTGGTGGATGCGTATGTGATCATTTAACAGTAGCCAATCAGGGAGTGCCCTTCTTAATGTGCTTGGCATGGAAATGGAACTACGGATTATCGATTCAGGTGTATGTCTGCTTTTCTGTTCCATGGTAGGATGTTCTTCTGTGCCCATGAGAACCTTAGTGCTTCTAGTGTGACGGCTGTCAGTGGAGTTGATATTATTATATTGAAATTAGTCATCTGTTGCACTATGTACAATGTATGTTTCAGACACTCGTGTAGTAATGTAAGGAGGAAAAGCAGAGCGCAATCCCTAACAACTACCATACAAAAAGGTGTTTCTTTACACATCGCTTTACACAAATTAGAAAAAAATTCTTTTCACAACTACCACCAAGACGTCCATTTTCTATGATGCTTAAAATGTGTTTGTGCAGCCCCCTACACTGGGCAATATGTTCACGAAAGACACGCCATTTGGAGATGTGCACGTGCTACATTTGGGTCTTTTCAGGGCGGCTGCAATGGAAATGGGACTGTGCAGGAGTTGGGATTGGTCAATATGATTTCCTGGGTGTGGTGTGTAGCAACAGCTTGTGTGCCAGTACGTGTGTTTGCCAATAGGAGTGGAGATGGCTATGGGGACAGGTGTTTCGTTCAGTAGGCGGACTATATGGCTTATGGGTGACTTCTGGATTCATTGGGTACAAGTTTACGCAGAACGTTGTGCACTGGCAGCACACCTTGGGTTCCATCATGTCAATGTGCACTGGTACGGAATACGTGGGATGAAGTGGCTCCATGTGGGTCCTCTTTGTGCCAGTTTGGTGACGCTCGCTCATCCAGACATCATTATGTTTCATTGTGGAGGGAACAGTTTAGGACATGTTAGCAGCATTTCACTGCAGTTTGCAATGAAGGAGACATTTCGGCAACTCATGGAAATGTTTCAAAATCGCACATCATTTTTTCTCCCATTGCCCAGAGACAGATGTGGATGCGTTCTTCCTCATGTGGCCCACAAATGGAGAAAGCGCGGTGCAATGTGAACAAGGCTGTTTGCGCTTTATTTCGCGACGTTGGCATGTTCTCATTCCACAATGAAAACATTGTTTCGTAGTAGCAACATTTTGCGTTCAGATGGAGTTAATCTGACTGATGCTGGCAATTAGCTGTTTCTGCGTAATATCCAAAATGCATTGCAGCGCATCCTGCACGTCTAGCAAGCATTTTCCCTGTGGTTGTTTACCACTTCCAACGTTGCAAACACAAACTGCACAAAAAGACTCTTTTCAGTGCCACCACTTTGTTTTGCAAATGCATACAATGCTTTTGATGGAGTCCCGCCACCCATTGTTGCCATCCCTGTATTCACGTTCATAGCCACCCCCTACATGCTCTCATTCAACTTCTAGTTCAACTTCTATTTTTCAACAGTGCAAGGTGGCCCTGAAAAGAGCCTTTTTGTCTCCACCCTCAAACCCCCTTTCTGGTTGTGTACCATTTTTCCTGTTGTTATAAAACACGCCACAAAATACAGCAATGGAAGGGAGATTTGGCAAAGGGTACCAACCACAGGGATAAGAAATCGTACATGGAGATCAGACAATGTGGGGTGCACCTCACTTGGTAGGGGGCACTCTTTGTCATGCTCCCGGAAAAAAGCCTCAAAAGCACTTCAAAAATGCTCCTCACTACACAGTACTGCATCACAGTATATGCACAATACAGTGACCTTTCAAAGGTACGGGTCTGTTGCAGTGCGTATGTCCTCCAAGGCTGCTTGCAGGACGCGCTGGCCCACTGGAGTGTCCCTACTGGTGGCAGGAGGAGATGCAGAGGATGCTGTAGAGGAAAATAACCTACTGCCTGCTTGGAAGGGGACAACCCTCCGAACAGCTGCCTGGTGGTTCGCTTTCTGGTGCCGCCGCATGGAGGTGCTGCCGTAGCTGTATAAGCAAGGTTTTCTGCGACTGAACTCAGCGCATTGTACCTGGTTTGCACAAGATGTTGGCACATCTCCTACGGTCCTAAATAGTTTCCACACCCATGACTCACGCTGGCTGCAGGCAATGGGGGATTCCTTCTACTTTATTCTTGTTTCCTTTTTGATGTACCTCCACATTATGATGCCAGTTTCCCTGCTCAGGACCATCAGAAGGAGGTGTTGGTGGTGAGGGTGTGGGTGCTCCTGAGTCAGAGGTAGTAGCAGAAGCTCTGGTGGCCATTACTTGGAGAGGTACTTTGCAGGTACACAATTGGGGAGAAAGCAATTTCTGCACAAACCATTATGCACCGCTGCTCTTCTCTGGAAAGGCAAACCGTGATTGCAGTGCACTTGTGGGCTGTGCTCTTTAATAGGACTGTTGTGGAGCACGTGCCACCGCAAAATGGGCCTAAATCTTTCCCTACAATACCTACATGCAGTAGGAAGAGTGTAGGATCTCTGTATGGGTACACTCTCACTGTAACACTACAAACATTGCAGAAAATTGTCAATTTTCGATGTGCACAGAACTGGTTTGTGTCCGCGAAATAAGGGACCACATGCAGCGTTGTTGCGTTACCATGGTGACGTCACCATTGTTCTCCATTTGGATGCCTGTCTGCGGGACGTATATTGGCTGTAATACTTTGTGGCCACGTGCATAGCTCTCCTACGGATACCATTGCCATCCCAGGACTACTTAAAATTACGTGCATTGAACATTTCTACATAAGCTTGGTGTGAGCACGATACAGTAGGTGGAATGTTTACGTGCAAAGGTACTACTACATCACACATCTCTTCACATATCTTGACCAGGGAGGGTGTTACCAGGCGTCACAGGACGAGATACGCATGTGCGAAGTTATGCGACTGACAAACGTACGGTCCTACAACTACTTACAGGCGATTCTGTGTATGCAAACATGCGGCCCGTGGTGGTGTCCTACGGATACTTCTATTGTGATTGCGCATAGGGCAGCAAGGTGCAGGGGTCGTACGACCCCTCCATTTTCCTCCCTTGCAATCGTGCCCTTCACACTTACAATGGCCTTCTTAAAACAAAGGAAAAGAAGGCACACATACAATCAGTACAAATGAACATATCAATCTTTATTAGTACACATTCATAGCCATTATTCAGAAAGGTAAGGGGCACCAGAAACAGATACATATACTCGGGATTTTGGCATTTCTACAAGTTGCTGGTGAGGGGAAGAAGGGATTGAGGTCTCATCAAAGCGTCTCTCATGACACGCAATTTGCGGGAATGGGGGTTGGAGAAATGGGGAAGGGGGCATGTGCAAGTCGGGCAGTGATATTTTATTTTCCCCATATTATGTTCTTCTACAAAAAAGTTCAAGGAAGCAAATTTGTTGAGCAATTAATCTATTTTGGCGTCCAGGCAGTCTACTTTTGTATGTACAGGGTTTCCTTCCGTTTCGGTGGTCATATGTTGCTGTGCAAAAGGTGCCACTTCGGGTGTACTCCTTTGTATTTCCGTATGTTCTGTTAAAGAACAACAAATGTGTTTAATTTACTTGAAGCAATGTATTGTAATTGTCTTATTTTGGACAATGCGTTCCATATCTATGGGGTTACTATGCTCACTCATTTCGTCATGCGGGAAATTCTCCTCCAGCCATTCTAGGGTACTTGCCCTTGCAGTAACTCTTTCCCTTTTCACAGCGTGGCGGGTACCAATGGGGCTATCGTCCTCACTCATTTCTTCATGCGGAAAATTCTCTTCCAGCCATTCCAGGGTGGTAGCCATTGCTGCGCACAAACAGAAAACATCATGCTTTCCTACTATTGTACACTACCGGACCTGCTCTCGGTAGTTGGCGTCTCTACCTCTGCCTCTTCGTCCTTTGTTGGATTGTGAAGCAGTTGTGCGGTAAGATTGATGAAGGCAAACGTTACTTCTCTTGTTGGTGCTTTCCATTATGCTGCATACCCTATTCCTTTGCGCTGTTTGTTTCGAAAGTACAGTCTTTGTACAGCTACTGCTTTTCCCCTTCCCATTCACGCACTTGCTGCTGTTTCTATAGGTTTTTTGTCTTTGCTGCATGTTACCACTTTTTATGACCACCCCTCCCTTTCTCGGCAGGTTGGACTCCACCCGATGTCCGCGAACAGACGCACTGTTCCCAACCACTGTGGCTATTAGTTTACAGCTACCGGCTTCAGTATGCTGTACAGTACATCTATACCAACTAAGACTATCCTGTTAAAAACTAATAAGTGAAACAAACATTATTAAAGGGACTTTATGGTTCAGTTGCGCTACTAAAAACCTTTCCCCTTTACTGAAACAACTAGCCTAAAACAACGTTATGGTTAAAGTGCCCTACTAAAAACCTATGAAATTAACTAACAAAAAACGTTGTTAAAGAGATGTTATGGTTAACTTGCACTACTAAAAAACCTATGAAATTCAATGGAAAAACATTGTTAAAGGGACGTTATGGTTACAGGTAAAACCGAAAAACCAAAAAACCCAAGACATTTGCCAGTTATGTAAGCTAAGCAACCCTAACTTGCGCCACCACTGAGACTAACACCCATGACATCAAAGATGACATCACAAATGATGACCTCTTTTTTTGTTCACAGACATATGTAGGGCAGGTGGTTGTCTTCACTGACAGGCAGGAAGTGAACATTGAAAAGGTACTATGTTTGAAGATCATACCCTTCTCATATGTTCCTACACTACTTTCCTAAGGGTTCAGGCACATCATATGATACATATAAAAAAGGGAAGAAGTGGGCCAGAAACACAGCAATCACTGCTGTTTCGGCTATTTTACTTTCCCCGTATAAGGGCTGATTTGTGTCTTTTGCGGTCTCTTTATGTTGTGTGTGTAGTAGTGCAAATTTGTAGAAAGTGAGGCGTTATTAGCTACTTATTACATGTTTCACAGTACGCAAAACTCTGACACTAAAGCATTCATCATTTTGCTATCCAACATGGCAAACAATTGCTTATTGCACCTCTATGGTGTATGCTGCAGACAATGCCTACGTTTCTTCATGAATTGGTTCCTATATTGGAAAGAACTCTGTACTGCAATGGTGTTTACAGCAATGTACTGTGTAATGAATTATGTATCTCATGATAGTTCTCCCAATGACCTCTGATAGTTTCCTCCCAACATTATATTGACAATCCCTTGTGTTGTGTAGGCTTTTCAAGAAAGGTAAATGCACATGTGATAACATCAGTGATGTCATCATTGACATTTGTGATGTCATCTTTGATGTCCTGGCTGTTAGTCTTAGCCGTGCACAGTGGTGGCGCGAGTTATGGTTGCTTAGTTTACCATAACTGGTGAATTTCTTGGGTTTTTCAGTTTTACATGCAACCATAACGTCCCTGTAACAAAGTTTTTCCATTGAATTTCATAGGTTTTTTAGTAGTGCAACTTAACCATAACGTCCCTTTAACAACGTTTTTTTGTGTGTATATATATATATATATATATCTTCACAACACCAAGAAAACTATGGTGGACTTTCCTACTTTCACTATATATATATAAAATTCAGCTGCTTCTATTCTTTCCATCTAAATTCTTTAAAGAAATTGATTATATTCTTACTAGGTAATTAGTTCACAGTTTTTTCGAATACAATTCACAAAACATAATGCATAAAAAAGCTGCCATTAATACAATAAAACATCTTACACTGAGGCAATTAATTTCATTCTGATTTGCATAGCATGTATCAAGAAACTTCCCAAAGTCTAGCAAACACTGATGTCTTGCACTATTAACAAATAAAAATAAGCCTTGTGACAATATCTAAAATTGCATGATTTTAGTATCAGAATTAAAAAACGGACCAGAGGGGGGTGTCTGTACTTCTGCTCTCTATATGGTAGAGGAGAGGCACAGAGGACCCCAGCCAAGATTCTCTATTATTGGTGCGTGGTCGAGCAATCAAGGCCTAGCTTCTCAGGAGGTGATGCGGGCTGGTTCTTAAGTACAGTGTAGTCCCCAAGCACGCACAAAGGAATGTCCGCACGGTTAAAACACAGTCTTTATATAATTAATATTCAAGATTATGTACAATATCACGATAACTCACTCTGTACTTGGTTATCTATAATGGCAAATATACAGTTCTACGTGGTACCACGGTTACTATTACATCTCTTTAAAGTGCATCAACTGTACGGTTAAATGTCACACAAATCAGTTTGTAAGGGAAACCAACAATAGATATAAGAGGAAAGCAGTTGGTTGGAACAATTGCCAGAATACTGGCCCCTACCGTTTAGACACAGTTCGGTGTGGAGATCCCCCCAACCAGGGCAACCTGTAGAATAAAGATATATCACAAGCCCAGTCCATAAATTGTTCACAAGAGTCTTTCCAATAGTTCTGCAACCCCAAAGTACCTGGCGTTGTAGCGTTCCTCGTCGGGGAATCAACGGCCCTTCTTGAGTGCCCTCCCTTTAAGGCAGGAGTCAAGGGTCGTCGAACGTCCGATGGAGAACAGGGTGAACTACGGCGGGAAGTGGCAGCTTCTTTCCTAGAAGGCTTGTCGCCGGGGAAGCGTAAACGTCCTGCCAGGAAGAGGCGTGCAGGGCCCCTCGATGTCGATAGTTCTGGACCACAAAGAGTTTGAAGAACTATGGCCCAGCAAGGGCATCGAGTCGTCGGCATCTCTGTGGTCTTTGGGTTGGGGGAAACCCACCGGCAGATGCTCCTCGGCGCGTCGACGGCCTGGCCTTCTCTGGCGGGATAAGGTGGGAGGCGGTTCAGACGAGCGCGTCCATGAATCGAAAGTTCTTAGGAAACGGGAGCACGGTGGCTCCGGTCGGCGACAGCGGTCGTCGACAGTTGCGGACAACAGTCCGGGTTATTCTCTTTAGGATTCCGCAGCAGTCCCCGTCTCCAGTCGGCAGCCTGTCGTAGGTCTGTCTACCAGGGAGCTTTGGCAAAGATCAGCTGGTGCACGATGGTCCCTCATAGCTCGGGAAGAGGGCGCCTTACCAGGTCCTCTCTGGGCCAGTCCTTGGAGACACAGCAGCTTTCAGATTGATGAAGAAGAGCAACAGCAATTCTTCTCTTCCAGCAGGGCTTCAAGGTCAAGCGTCAGTTTCACTCCAGTTACTCTTCGTAGTTTGGACTTTAGCTCTGAACACTTCCGAACACGATTCCTAGCAGTGAGAGGTCCACAGATATACTGTTGATCTCCCATTCATTCCGCTGGGTCACCCATAAGCATCCAATCCCTACGAAGGGCATTCAGCAGTCTGTCAGCCAATCAGGCACACAGTGCATTCAGGCCATTCTTCTCCATCCAGACACTCACAACACAGACTGTGGATTCGGACAAGTACCACGCCATTCAACACTACACACTGCATTCATACCAGTTTCAGGCAGGGCTGTCTCAGTCATTGTGTCAAACACCAGAAACTAGAAATCCACAACAAGAAGTGCATATTCGTCACACACTCCATTCACCCAGGTCCCACCCACAGGTGTACCCACAACATACGGCTGTTGGAAAGGCTACAGCCAGTCTGGTGGGCACTTCCCCACACTACCATATATGGACCTTCCACCCAACAGCCAGTCAGGGGGAAGGGACAGAGTCAGGGCTTCCCGGGACTTCGGGAAGATCAAGGTAACAGGCGATGGAAGGCAAGAGGCCATGGGGGCCATCTTGTCTCCATCAGGAATCTACTGATTCCAATGACAGGGCCTGGGCATCTCAAAATGGAGGACGCTCAGGGCCCCAGTCAATTCAGCACGGAGCTGCCACCAGCCGTACCCTGCTCTGTGGGCCACACACAGGTGCCCAAAAACATACACTAGGGGCACATGGTTGTACCCCCACCCATGGGTGCCATAAGGGTATCCCATGGGTCCGTTCACTAAACCAAAAGAGAGAGCTGCACCGCCAGGAGTCCCACATGAACTCCTGCGCGGAAAACATGACAGAACACACGATAAAAACAGTAAAGGATACAGAGGCCCTGTCCCTCCGATGCATTTCCAGCATCACACAATGTTACTTGCTTGCCACAAAATCAATTTGAGAGCACCATATATTATTATCCACAAATCTAATACCTAAATGAACAAAATGTGTCTTCAGCGCGTCTGAATCCATAAAAAAGATGGAACATTATTTAATGTCTTTCTCCTATACACCATAACCTGTGATTTATTGATGATCATATTCTTAGCAATCACAACCTCTACATAAGTGGACAATAGTTTTTGCAGTGCCACTTCTGTTCTATGAGGACTGCATCATCTGCATATGCTAAACATGGAATGCATTGCTGTTTAACATGTGGTACATCAAGGTGACCTCTTTCAGAGCCCCGTCCAACTAATTTAAATACACACTAAGAGGTAAGGGAGAAATCACACAGCCTTGTCTCATATCTTTCTTAATGGGAGAATTGGTTGTGCAGTCACACAGACAACCATATCTACCAAAGGCTTCTGTCCAAGAGTATAATTGATTAAGTATACTGAGAAAATTGGGGTCAATACCTAGCTTCGACATGTGAACCCACAGTAGCGATCTCTCCACCTAGTTGAATGCTATAGAGCAGTCCATGAATGGCAGAAATACATTTTCTTTTTTAAACTATAATATTTATCAATCAGGAGTGCCAAGTTGAGACATCGCTCCTCTATACCCACACCAGGGTAAAACCCCAACTGAGTAGCATGGAGAAGATTGACTTCCTCCAATCACCCAAGTAATGTATTATTAATTAATTCCCCCAAAGTCTTTAGAGAAACATTACTTAAAGATATAGGGTGATAACAATTAGGCACATCTCTGGATCCTTTCTTAAACAAGGGAATAATAAGAGAATGGCTTCCATGTATCAGGTAATCTATGTGACTCCAGAATAGCCCTGTTCACATTGCAAATAAGAGGGGCCCAGAGCAGCACGTTGGATACATACAGATCCCCAGGGCACTCTGTTTGGCCCAAGCACATTGAGAGTACCCAGTTCATTAATTGCCTCAACAACCCACTGGAGGGGGGGTGTCTGTACTTCTGCTCTCTATATGGTAAAGGAGAGGCACAGAGGACCCCAGCCAAGATTCTCTATTATTGGTACGTGGTCGAGCAATCAAGACCTAGCTTCTCAGGAGGTGATGCAGGCTTGTTCTTAAGTACAGTGTAGTCCCCAAGCCCCCACAAAGGAATGTCCACACACTGTATTACTGAAAACACAGTCTTTATATAATTAATATTCAAAGGTATATACACTATCACAATAACTCACTTTGTACTCAGAAGTCAACAATGGCAAATATGTACAATTCTAAAGTGGTACCACCAATATTATCAGACCTCTTTGAAGTGCATCAACTATACTGTTAAAATGTCACACAGATCCATAAAAAGGAAACCAGCAATAGAGAGAGGAGGGAAAGCAAGATGGTTGAAACAATAGCAGAATACTGAGTCAGTTACCTAAACACAGTTCTGTGTGGAGATCGCCCCCACCTGGGCAACCCGTAAAATAAAGATGTAGCACAAGCCCAGTCCATATATTGCTCAATAGTCTTATTTCCTCCTATAATGTTTTTACCCCCCCAATGTACCTGGTGGAGCAGAGTTCTTCGAAGAAGCGTCAATGGATCCTTCTTGAGTGACCCCCTTTCAAGCAGGAGTCACGGATCGTCGAGAGGCGTCGAAGAAAGTGAACTTGGCGTCGACGGCATCGATGAGAAGTTCGAGGGTGCCGAGACCACGGCGTCGATCCAGGCGGTGCTCGTCGGCGACGTCCTGTGAGGGTGAGGTGTGCGGGGCACCTCAGCGTTTGCTAGTTATGGACCGCAAAGAGTTTCAGAAGAACGGTGGCCCAGCAAGGGCGTCGAGTCGTCGAAGTCTTTGTAGCCTTCAGGTGGCGGGAAACCCACCGGCGGATTCTCCTCGGCGCGTTGGCGGCCTTGACTCTCTCCGGCAGGATAAAGCGGTCGTCGGTGCGGACAAGGGAGTCCTTCGATTCAAATGTTCTTGGACAAAGGAGTGGGCGGCTCCGGTCGGCGGCGGCACGGCGTCAAGCGGTCCCCTCTTCTGCGGCAACACAACTTCGACGGGCCTCCAGCGGTTACACAAACCTGCGAACCCTGGTTAAGGCAATGGACTTCGACAGCGGCAAAATCCAGGTTCGTTCTCCTCAGCGGTCCCCATCTCCGGTTGGCAGCCTTTCGAGGGTCTGACTTCCAGGGAGCTTCGGCGAAGGTTACTGGTGCTCGATGGTCCCTCGGAGCACGGGAAGAGGGCGCCTTACCAGGTCTTCTCTCGGATCAGTCTTCGACGAATTGGGCAGCTTTCAGATCAGGTTGAAGCAAATGCAACAGCAAGTCTTCTTCTTCCAGCTGGGCGTCGAGGATCAGCAGTTCCAGTTACTCTTCAAGTGTAGACACAGCTTCTGAACAATTTCCAGTGGTGAGAGGCCCCTAGATATACTATCCTGTCTCTCATCCACACTGCTGGGTCACACTCAGCAGCCAATCATACAGAAGCGCATTCATGCAGTCAGTCAGCCAATCAGGCACACAGTGCATTCAGGCCATCCTCCTCCCTCTCAGACACTCACAACAAGGAATGTGGATTGGGACAAGTACCCAGCCATTCCACACTACACACTGCATTCAGGTCATTTTCGGGCAGGGCTGTCTCAGTCTTTGTCTCTCATACCAGAAACCAGACAGCCACAACAAGAAGTGCATATTGGTCACACACACTCCATTCACCCAGGTCCCACCCACAGGGTGTAACCACAACATACAGTCACTGGGAAGACTCCAGCCAGTCTGGACTGGACTTCACAACAACACCATATATGGACCTTCCACCCAACAGCCAGACAGGGGGAAGAGACAGAGTCAGGGCTTCCCAGGACTTTGGGAAAACAAGGTAACAGGCAATAGAAAGCAAGAGGCCACAGGGGCCATCTTGTTTCCTATCAGGAATCAACTGATTCCAATGGCAGGGCCTGGGTATCCCAAAATGGAGGATACTCAGAGCACCTGTCAAATTCAGCATTGAGCTGCCACCAGCCCATACCCTGCTCTGTGGGCCACCCACGGGTGCCCGAAAACATACACTAGGGGCACAGGGTTGTACCCCCACCCATGGGTGCCATAAGGGTATCCCATGGGTCTATACACCAAACCAAAAACAGGAAGAGCTGCACTGCTAGGAGTCCCACATGGACTCCTGGGCAGAAAACAACACAGAACACAATGAAAAAGGACTACAGGACAAGGACAGGGAGGCCCTTTCCATCCAATGCATTTCCAGCATCACACCTTGGATAATGAGAGGTTCTCTGCCAATTTCTCAGGGCTACATAAATTACTAAAATGTTCTTTCCACACTACCTCTATTTGACTATGTATAGTTCTAAAATGTCTCCACCATTCATCTAAAGAAATGTTATTATGCTCCCTACATAGTTCTTTCGAGGAGTTATCATTAAACCCCTGTGCAATCATATGGCAAACATTTTTGGGGTCATTGGAATTACAATATCCTAATAGTTCCAATCATTACTCCTTCTCATAATCATGTCTCGCTTGGATCATGACTCTTTTATACCTCTCATGTGCTGCAACAAGAGTAACTTCATCATAGCGCCTGTTTCTGGATGCCATTATTAATTCCTTCAAGGCAATTGTACCATCCTTCGTATACCATCCAGTGTGCAAGGACAGCTCCCCCTATTGCTAGATTCAGAAGTTAAAACAACTTTAACAATGGCATTCAATTAATAAAATGCTTTCACAATAATCTTTTCCTCAATACTATCTGACAGGCACATCATCAAGTGATCATATCCTTTTCGCATTAAGGATTTAGATATATTCTTACTAAATTTCTTTGGGGGAAGAAATAATATTGTATTATGCTTAGTAAATAAAAACTAATGAGAAAATCTAGGGGTGTTACATTTCCAACTTTAAATTATATTATTCTGCCTTTATACTTAAACAAGATTGTTTGTGGTTCCCCCCAGTTGAGTTTATTAATCCCCCAGCGTGGTTAATTTTAGAGAAACCTTCCATTTACCCTGTAACTATTATGAGTACATTTGCTCTAAATAGTAAAAGCAAAGTTCTGGAACCATTATGCATCAAGGCTACAGCCTTAAAAATTAGGCTTTGTACATCTACATTTCAAGAAACCTTCTGATTTGTATGGCTTAACAAGTTAATTAAGGTAAATGGGAGGTCTATACTTTGGAGGAGCTGGCTAAATAAGGGCATAACATGTGTTAATCAGCTCTTTCGTGATGGGATCCCATTAAGTTTAAATGAATTTAGAGCTAAATATCCTGTCTTCAGCATTTTAACATATTAAAATACTAGCAGATAACCTCACTTCTTTCAATGATCAAGTTGTTATTGTTAGACCAGAAAAGCAACCCTATAGTCGAATAGTATGTATAATATGTTGGCCAGAAGCCAAATGCATCATGTGACAAACATCGCAATCCTAGAATCGTCAGTGTAACCAAAGGGCGTCCATTTTGTGAAATGTCGGCCATTTGCTTTTTCTTTTCTGTCAAAACGCTTTGCAAACGTATTCTATGCTTTAGACTCGCACACCTTGCAAGGCCACGGCTTGAACGCTGAAATACTAACGCAGACAGGAATGTCAAACTGTGCAGAAATAAATAGTTTTTCTCCTTGAAGTGGAGCAGAAGCTGCATCTAATCAGTAGTTCAGGTGCCGGTTTGTCTTGCAAGCGCTTTTGGAAAAGGCAGTTAAACATGAATTATATTCTCCTAGCGGTGTTCCTTTGCAGAGAGTGGTATTTTCTGCTTCAGAACTATCTGACCCTTAGCTCATGTGCCGAAACACACAGATAACGTAGTAAGGAATGTCACCCTGCTAAGAACACGATATCCTTGCTGAGCCCGAGCTCCATGTTCTTCATAACAGAAAGCTGTCTCTGCTGCCTTTGCTTAAATAACTATGTTTAGGCTGAATGAAGACTTGTCATAACGTGTCATAATTGACATAATTCTCAATCACTGAACCCTAGCCTGTATGACATGTATGAGGGCGGGTCGAATTGCCTTAACAAAGGATATGTCTAATGTATATATATTGCTGCTTGAGCGCTGTTCGGGCTCTCTCGCATCCCACGGTGTTTGGGAATACACGTCGTGAGGCGGTGAGACCCAGTCAGCCGACTGAGAATACTTTGAAATAAACCAGACTTGTTTGGAAAACGAACCTCGCGTCTGATGTGTTATTATAGTATATGGTTATTGTACCTTAGTTTCCATATGCAGTCTTTATGGCCTACCATTATTACTGACAATGATAGATTAAAATACTTTACCTTAACCAATATTGAGGCCTCTAACTTTTATCTGATTCTTAATCTTGATAATAACAGAAATGATAAATGGTCTTCTAAATCTAAATGGGAAATTGATTGTGAAACAGAATGGGATATATGTGGTCTCTAAAATAGAATAGAATTTATACGATTTCTACATCAGCAGTTTTAACCCAGCCTCTCTTTTCTTTTTCTTACCTAGGGCTAAATTCGAAATGTATAACTGGTAATAAATGCTGGTCTTGACAGGATAAGGAAACCACTTTCAAACATATGTTTTTATTGTAAATCTGCTTAAAGATATTGGGTTCATAGTCATAATATCGGGAAAAAAAAAGTTGAAATTTCTTTTTTAATACGTTTTTTATTCGAAATAGCACCATGGCTACTTCCTACCTCGTAATGAGACCCCTTTTGTTCCCATTTGACCTTTTTGCTTTGATTGCAATACTAATTGCATCAACAAAGCCTATAAAGCAATTCAGAAATGGATGGTTATGAATGGTTTGGCACTGAATAATGCTGAAACAGAACTCATGGTTGTCGGACTGATTCCAGGCTTGCCAAATTAGGTTATAGACAATTGCAACATTGAGGTTAAGAACAAACTAAAGACGTTAGGCATTGTATTTGATAAAAATCGGAATATGAAAGCCCAAGTTAACAGCATAGTCACTTCCTCCTTATTTTATTAAGCTTTTCTGTCATCTGGCCCGTTCATTTCAGAGATAAACTCAGAGACTCTTGCCTGAGCCATTATTGGATCCTACTTGGATTATGGATGCGGCCTCCTAACTGGGATTACTCGAGCAGACTTTCTTCGCCTCCAGGTTATCCAGAATAGGGCAGTGAATGTCGTAAAAAACCTTGGTCGTAGGGACCATGTGTCGGAAAGCAAGACTGAGCTTACACTGGCTTCCTGTTCAGGCTAGAGTTCAGTTTCGGATGTTGCTTATCACGTATAAATGCCTTACGGGTCATATGCCTACGTACCTAGTGGAGCCTTTAGTAAAAAAGCACAACAACCGAGCTCTGATAACACAAATCTTGTAGAACTATACGATGCAAAACCAATAAGGCTTGCAAAGCTCCATTAGCATGGAATGCCCTGCCCCCGTTTCTCAGAACCATAGAGTCCACCAAAGTCTTCAAGAAAAAAATTGAAAACTTTCCTATTCTGTTAGATCTCTCATTGGCTACCCTTCACCTGGATCAACATTTGCAACACATGAATTTCTTTTTTCTTGTTTGTGCTGTCTGATTTTATGTTGGCACCCTTCAGCTTTCGGGTAACTGGTGTATGATACAAATGATATAACGTTACATAACATAATCATTACCGTTAATTAGAAACAGCTTTACAATACTAATATTAGGGCTTCATGTAATGCTGTAAGCAATGTACATAGAATAGTTATTGATGTAACACCTAACTTAATGAAGAAATATGAAAGTAAAAGGCATGTGTTTATTAACTTTTTATTGAATTTAACTCTAATATAGTATAATGTCTCATTCATAAATTTTACATTATGAATTTTGTTTGTTGTTATTCCAAACGTATGATATTAGTTTCCTCAGAATATTTGTTCATAGATTAATTGTAAATATGTGTTAATACTGTCTACTAGAATACAATATTTGAATGCACTTTTTCGTTAGATGACATCTTTTTAAAGATATTTATACTTAGCAAAAGTATGCATCCATAGTATTACATATTCCTAGGGATGATCTATTATTAGATTAGTAGTGGATATCCTTATGTAAAACAACGTTTTTTAAGTATTTATAATATGAATCTTATATTTGAAATAGTCTCATATAATTGTTTCATAATGTGCTGTGATATATATTAATATGAATTATTAACAAAATAAAGCAGTTAACTAAAAATAAAGATGTCCCAACATCTTGTTAGCTACATTATCTTGAAAGGTGAATCTGGATTACTCCACAAGTAGAACACACACTGTGTAGCAGCAAGAATTGCATTATTCACAAGCTTTTATCTCCTTACGGAAATACAGCTTTCATCAGTATCAGAAACTCCCTATAAAAGAAATGGGAGAAGTTCCAGGATAGGATATCCAGCCATCTCCTGACAGTAGATCTGACCTTCTGGCACAAGTCCCTGAGCTGAGAGTATGGCCCCCAACACAAGTATCTAACAACAAACCGCAACAGAATCTCTATAATGTCAGCGGCACATTATTTTATAATGTAGCTCTGACACTTGCAGCCTTGTTCATTCCCAGAATGTGTCCTCAAATTTTGTAACCAGGTAACCAGGTAACCAGGTTTCCCCAGGCCTTTCTATATGCCTAAAAATCAATTATAGAAAGTTAATGAAATTGCAATATGATAAAAAACAAACTACAAAATTTAGCAAAATGTTCAATGAAATAAAATGAAATTGTACGCAATGTTACAGTGTTTCATTTTGGCAGACTTTCATGTAGTTATAAGTGGAACTACCTGGTGGGGTTCTCCGAACATCAAAACCACGATTTGAGCTTTACAATAAAGATTGGCTCAGATTGAAATACGTGGTCTCAGAATATTGGTACATGGTGTTTTTTTAGTTGTTGTCACATAATCCCAACAAGGCTGATTTACACCACAGAATTCCAATAAAGAGAAGCATAATCGCCTTTGTCTTAGTAATCATTCAAGGAATTCCCTTTGAAGTAAATGATATGTTAAACCCCTAGACACTTTAACATTTCCGAGCTATCTAGTAGGCAAAAAAAAACATACCTCCTTGTATTTCACTTTGTGAATTTCTGGAGTCGTCTTGCTCTCCT
The DNA here is from genome assembly GCF_040938575.1 of Ambystoma mexicanum. Lineage (NCBI taxonomy): Eukaryota > Metazoa > Chordata > Amphibia > Caudata > Ambystomatidae > Ambystoma > Ambystoma mexicanum. The sequence continues at coordinate 650,194,128 of NC_090923.1, forward strand.
TAATTGTAGAATCTTTTCTAGTTCCCGAGCTTTTTCCTTTTGGCATTAAAGATTTTGACAACTTGGGAGACTCTGCAAGTGTTTTTGATTGCAGGTTTTCATCAAAAGCTGCTGGCAGATTACTATGCGTGCTGACTGGGGTGTGTGTCTTGTTCTGTTTGGATGCACTGAGATTTTCTGATTGTGAAAAATGTCTCACTTGTGATGTTTCCAGCTGATGACCTGTAACTGGTGGCTGAGGCAGCACTCTATGTTGCTGCTGCAAACTAGTTACACCAGACTGATGACGTGGTGACCCTGTGTGAGTCTGTCCGGGTTGGTGCTGGGTTGAGCCAGTGGGTGTTGTCCCAGGTTGATGCCGTGGTGAACCAGTGGGAGTTCCAATGGATGGGTGACTGGTTAAGCCTGTCGGCTGCTGTTTGGGATTAGGCACAGAAACGGAAGGTGGGGCATCTCCCAGACTTCCATCCAGGAGCCTCTGAGTTTGGCAGTTTAAACAGAGCCATTCATTTTTCTGTAAATAATGGAGATAAACAAGTCTAATTAACATTTTAATTGATATTCAATTATTAACACTAACGTTCCTGAACGGAAGTGAAACCCAATCACTAAACGGAACTCAATATATAAATGGCAATGGCAACATAGTTACCTACAACATCAAAAGTACTACATTCTAATAGCTGGTGGTTCAACTCAAGACTAATGTGTCAGACATATTTACGTGATCAAATGATGTAATAGTCTTCATCAATTAAGGAAACTGTCATGAAATTACTCAATCTATTTCCCCAGATATTCCTTTTTGTGATATATCTTACAAAATCATGTGCTGTGCTTTGAACACCATCCAAAAGTGAAAATCAATGTATCGTGAAATACAATGCCTTCTACAAACAATGTTATATTAAGAACACAGATACAGTTGATTCTAATACATCATGATTTGTTAATGATATTTTCTAAATGTCACCAACACCACCAAATCGCAAGGGACCTCGTGTTTCATGGAAACAGCACAAAATAGTGCATTTGCCAGGGGTCTTCATTTAGAAAAGATAATCCAGGCAAAGTGCTGAACAATTTTAAGAATTAGTTCAGGATTAAAATCACAAAGTTTAGGAGATAAGATGACAAGAAAAATAATGAGGATTATTTTTAAAGATACAGAAATGCATTGAAAGTGCTAAATTTCCTGAACCACCTCACAATAATCTGTGTGATTTGTCCGCAACGGAAATGTTCGAGGGAGAAATGACCGAAGATTATTTGCTCGAAATAACCTTGGTCATTTCTTCCCTGAACAATCCTGATGTGCGCAAACCCCTACCCAAACCCCCACCCTCACCCCTATCCCCACACCAACACAGCCCACCCCCTACTTACCTTTCCTTCCGACGCACTGTGTCCCTGCGGCGCCGGTTCCCTTTCACTTCCGTGATCGGGAACCGGCGCTGCAGGGTCCTTTTCTTTTCTTTTTTTAACTTTTTATCTGGTGAGCTGCCGGAATGTCCCCTGGAACCCCCGCTCACTATATTGTATACTACTATACTGTATAGTATAGTGGACAGGGAGTTGCGGGGGACACCCATGCAGCCCCCAGCTTTTTTTCTTCTTTTTTTCTCTCCGTCTTGGTTTTCCCCCACTCACTATACTGTATAGTATAGTGTAAGCCCCTGGCTTTTTAATTTTTTAAAAATGTTTATGATTTTGAGCGGGTCAGCTGCAGGGGTGTCCCCACAACCCCCGCTCACTATACTGTATACTACTGTACTGTATATCTCACCTTGATATATATGCCCTAAAGAAGTAGTCTCCTTTTACCCTTAGGTTATATATTATTTGGGCATTCCATGCCATGAGTGCAGATTCATTCAAACGTTATGCCTACAGCACTACTGAACTAATATAAATATGAGTTGGTGATCTAGTGGAGTGTTGCTAGCATGCAGTACTATAGATATATGGTTGATTGTGGCAAGCAGTGGGCATTGGTGTGTGGCTGTGGAGTTCACCCTCCTGAATTGAAAGTAAGGAACAAGTTAGTTACCTGTAACTCCTGTTCTCCAGCATTGGTATTTTACATTGATTCACATGCTTATGAACATTCCCCGTTGTCAGGCTGGGAATCCTCTGTAATGTTAAAGCAGTTTGCTTTAAAGCTTAAGAAACTACTTGTCACTTAACCATCCCATTGCTGTCACTGTGGGTCATACTCCCTCAACCAATGACGGTTGTCCTCCTTAGCTCTGCTCCTGGTTAGCTATCTTCAGATTTAAGAGCGCACGTAACCGTGGCAGTAGAAACCAATGAAGGGCCATAGTAGGGTAGGACGGTTGCATGTGAAACCATGTAAGATATATAACGAATTCTGCAGAACCATCACTAAACCCCAGCCTAAAGTCTCCTCGCATATGACCAGGGGAGGGCAGCAGCTAGCTGATCCTAACCCTGGGGGTGGTATCATGAGGGAGGATCACATGTGAGGAGATGGCTGTCAAAGGGAAGTGGTGAGATGCAGTATTAACTTTCTTGTAAGGATGAAATCCCCAAATATTTAATGCCATGCTGTCATTGTACAAGTCCCTCCTATGAAAATATCCAAAGAACATATTGTGAAAAGACATCTAATCGGAATAAGGTGTATTCTTTGGGGGTGCAAGAATTAAATGCAACATCTTCTAATTGACATGATCATGTCCCAAATAGAGGCTCACAACCCAATGTTAAAACAAAAACCTTTTATAGATATTGTCCTAACTCTGATAATGCTACATTTACAAAGCAATCCAAAATAATTGTACATCAAAATCCCGAAAAGGGGTGTTGCCTGGAGCTCATGCAGTAAGGGTAAGGCTGAGTTCAGACTAAGCTCTGGCATTTTTCTAGCTCATGATCCTGCTACGCTGCATTCTTACAGTCCATTTGTTCTCCTTTTGTTGATCAAGCAAGTGTCTTCCCTAAAAGCAGCATCCTGTACCAGCTGGAAGCGTTTATTCCTGGCTGGAGAGCAGCAGTAATCGTAAAACGGCAGGCCAACATATTACGAGCTCGTGCGAAGCCGAAGAGTGGATAAAATGGCGGCAGACGAGTGCAGCCCGCTTTGAGAGATTGGACTGCTGCGACGCTGTGTGGGAGTAAGACATTGAAGAACTTGCTGCACAAGAACGGAAAAGAAGATTTGACTCATCGGTACACCTTCCATGCCCTGCGGTGACTGTGCTGCCCGGTGGCCGGAGCCCTTGCAGTGGCGGTGTGCACCTCCCTTTTGAGGTACAACGAGAAATATGCGGGATCACCCTGTGACTTTGGTGTGCTGGTCGCTGTGCCCTTGTCCAGCGTAGCTCTTCGCTGGATTCCACGGTTGCATAAAAGCAGCCTTTACCGGAGACGGGAGGAGGAGAAGTGTCCTACGGCCAAACGAGGGACCTTGCTCCTCGCAGAATAACAGGAGGCTGAGGCACCAGCGAATACAGCACCTTGGCCAGGAGCTGGTCGCCTGGTACGAGCAGAGACTCACACGGCCCAGAGGACAGCAATGAGGAAGGCCGGCAAGCGGTGTAGAGCAGCAAGCGATTAACAGCAGCAGCACCCAGGAAATGTTGCCGCGGAGTAGCAGCGAGTGTGCCCTCTCCTCCTTAAGGGAGGTTCCACAGATTGACAAGGCTGGTCCCAAACTTGGTAGTACCACTGTTCCAACGGCGAGGAGCAACTGTATAGAGGGACACAAAATAGCCTACAACTCACCGGTACACTTGAAGCGGGGAAGTTCAGCGGCATTGATTTACAGAGGATGATGCACTAAAGAGAGTTCCACCTGCTAAGCACTTGCCGATAAGTCCACCTTCCATCTTTTGACCAGGGCTCACACTTTCCACAAAACACTTGCCTTTTAAGACAAACTGTGCCATCTAGCAGTTGGTCAACCAGAATCTATAAACACAAAGGTGACAGATCTCCTCAGAGAAGTCACTGTTGGCACAATAGGCAATATCCCCAGAAGGAGCCCTTCAGATAAAGTGGCCTGGTCCTGGGAGGGTTCTGGAGCTGCTGAGAAAAGGGCGAGCCTCCAGCCCGGAGCTGGAGCGGTCTGTCAGGGAAGCGTCCTGTTGAACACGCATCATTCCAGTCTTAGTGTGGTCAGGTCTGGAAGTTTCCTTCACACAAGCGGTCTCCAACACAGACGTGCACTTCCAAATCATAAACTTGTGAGCTACATGACGGGGAGTGATACTGCAGTAAATCTGTTATAACTGATACCACAGAGAGGGTCCTAAAACTTGCCAAACCACGAGGTGCTGCCCTACCTGTACAACCTCTACAACAACTAATACAACTTGAAACACTTTGGATCGGCTGAAACGCCTGCGCAGGAACGACAATTGAGAGCTGGCACTTCTATTAATAACTAGCAACAATCTGGCTAGAATCATTGTGGGGGAGGGACAACAGTCTAGAATATAAAGTATTGACAGGTACCTGGCAGGGTCATACGAAGTGATGAGTTGGGTCAAGCACGCAATGGGGAGGCTCAATCCGAAGATTCACAGATAGCATTGTATTTGCAGCCCGTCAAGCACAACGTTATGCCCTCAACTAAAAGCAAACAAAAAGCAACCATCATGGATTGCTTTGCAGGTCTTGGTAGAACGCAGACATCATCCACGTCTGGTAGTGGAAAGAGTCCAACAGAAAGCGAAAACCAAGCCGAGCCACAAGAGGATAAGGTTCTGGCAGCAATTGCAGCATTGGGTCTTCTGTTAAACACAAAATTGCAGTGGTAAAAATAGACGTGCAACTCTTACGTCAAGACGTGAGGTCCTTAGCAGAACGAGTCACGAATACTGAAGAACTCTTGCAAAGCACGGCTGCCACCACTGAAAATCTGGCAACCCGATTGAAAACTCTCTAGACCAAGAATCATTTTCTAGAGCAAAGAATCGAAAACGCAGATGGCCGTTCTCGTAGAAATAACATTCGAGTTCTGGGCATTCCGGAGGATGCCAAAGGCAGGGATCCGACGACCTATATAGCGAACCTCTTCCTGCAGCAGGTAGGCTCAGGCAAATTGTTGCAAGGATTTGTTATCGAGAGAGCTCACCGGTCGCTGCAAAAGAGACCACCGCTTGGGTCACACCCAAGCCCTATAATAGCCAAAATATTGAATTTTAGAGACTGTGAGGTCCATCTGAAACTCTCCAGAGATGGCGGGGTGTTACAGCGATGAGGCTCAAATGTAACCATATACTCAGACTATACACCCTTGGTGCAGCAGCAACGCAATAAATTTATCTCAGTCAAGGCCAGACTCAGTCAAATAAAGATCAAGTATATGCTGACATACCCAGCAAGATTAAAAGTGATACATGAAGGAAGGTCCTGCTTTTTCGACAGTCCACAGGCCGTGACAATGTGGCTGGAACACAACGATTTGGACACAGATGATGATCCTGAACAACGGCCAGACAGATCTGTAGACCCTGAAAAGACAGCAAACGATGGACAGCGTCCAAACAATGCATTGGGCCTCATTACGACCCAGGCGGATTTCGCGGTGCTAAATGCACCGCGAAGCATGGCGGAAAGCCGCCGATAGCGCCATGGGGGTTGGCGGATTTACCGCCCCATTCCGACCTCGGCGGAGCGGTAAATCCCCAATCCCCATTCTGCCCTTCCCCATTCCCATTTTTGCCCCATAGGGTATAATGGGAGTGGGGAAGGAGTTAATTACGCCACCGTAAAATACGGTGGCGTAATTAACAACGAGGTCCCGTAGCGCCATGGTTTTCTCCGGCTGGTAAAACCAGGCGGAGAAAACCTCCATGGCGCTACGGGAACTCGTAGTATGGCGGAGAGGTACGCCATGCACTACGCTGGCGTAATACCCTCTCCGCCAGGGTCCTAATGAGGCCCATTGATACAGTTCCTGAACCAACTGGGCTGAAAGTGTGATTTGGTAAAATAGGCTACCAGTGCGTATGCACGAGAAACTCAGGATGAGACGAATTACCGCATATAGGTCTTTAGTAGAATACACTAACTGCTGTGTACATTGTTGCTATACTGCCGGAGCTGGTGACCAATCCCACAGAGCTTCGATGGACATTATGCCAATCCTAGCGGACAGTTGACATGCAAAGTTTGTCGAATTCTCAGGCCGGAGCTTGCAGGAAGACGCAGGCACCGGCAGGCCCGAACGGACCACATCTGCTGGGCACAGTTGGTACCCCATGTTCCAGGGTTTGTTGTTCATGCTTAGTTTTTGGTACCCAATCAATGCTTATTGTTGCGCCTATTGCCTGATGTATTGCACGAACTTAAGAGTCACACCGTATTGCACATTGTAACTAATGAAGATACGCGCATGACATATGTGAAGGGAGCAGAGTGAGTCACATTGCCAAGATCAGACAACACAGGGAAACATGTCCTGGGGTCCTACTTTAGGCAAGAACTGTGTATACCATGGCACAGGTTAAGATTGTGACGTGGAACGTGAGAGGTTTAGGTACATACATATGCAGAAACAGGATCAAATCATACTTACAGTGCAAAAAGGTTTTGATTGCCTTATTACAAGAGACCCATTTGGTTGGCCACAGAACAGCAAAAGGTCGAGGAATGTTGGGGAGGCACGGTACATGGGTTTCATGCAAATGAAACTCCTGCACCTTATTGCCAGTCAGCGCGACCTCCTAGATCAGCCCTTTACCCTGCATGAACTAGAGGAAGCGATCTCTGCATCAGCTTCACACAAAACACCAGGGGGAGACGGCCTCCCTGCTGAATTTTATAAAACCTATCAATCTACGTTAGCCCCGCAGCACCACTCTAAATTTACGCAGGTTACAACATATAATTGATCAGACAAACAGGCGTACTGAACAATATGTGGTAGCATCACTAGATACAGTTAAAGTCTTTGACTCAGTGTATTGGAATGGATTGAGGCTACACTGAAGAGATTTGGGTTTGGAACTTTCTTTAGGAGGTGGGTAAAAATGCTTTACACTTCCCCCACTGGGCGATACATATCAAAACAGTGGGACATTCAAAGAGGAACCAGACAAAGATGCCTGCTTTCCCCATTGTTATACATACTAGCGCTAGAACCCATAGCGGCATAGCTCAGACAGGAATTCAATGACGCCGGGATACGCATAGGGGACACCACACACTTACTCTCGTTGTACGCTGATGATGTACTGCTATACCTTTGCCAACTGCACCATAATCTACCCATAGTGCTAGAAACACTTGATGGGTTTGCAAGGCTATCAGGAATCACCTTCAACAAACATAAATCATGCTTATTCCCCGTGGCTGGGCTGAATGACACTAAACTGACCTCTGACCTTGACTGGGGCCTACAGTGGGAACATGAATCAGTTCGGTACTTAGGCATACGGGTGGCACATACCGCAGACCGAACCTTAGACACGTTGAGAGCGGTAGAGGGTACCAAGAGATGAACAGTATTTTGGTCCCGACTAACTCTCTCGCTTATAGGAAGGGTGGCGATCACAAAAATGATAATTTTACCCCACCCCTGTATGGATTTACGAACGTCACCTTCATTCGAGCATTAGATGGCATATTGAGAGCCTTTTTATGGGGCCCAAAAAGGCACAGAATATCAACCCCCGGTTTGTCACTCCCGTATGAGCAAGGTGGAATCCAACTGCCACGACTGGAATAATATTACCTGGCAGCTCACCTCAGCTTTGTTACCAAATGGTTGGCAGATGACGCTACGACAGAACATGGTTTGCTTGCAGCATAGATAGACCCTATGCTTTGAAGGACGCACTATGGTACCCAGAGGGCAGGCACGGATTGGGTCCACTGCTACTAAGAGTGGGCAGACAGGTTTGGTGTAGGACACAAAAAATATTGACGTTCAAGGGCACCTACTCACCTCATGCTCCCATTCAGGTTAGCACAAAGTGGGATCCATAGGAGTTGAAGGCAGCGCGATGTTGGGAGATGGTGGACATTGCAACCTGGGAAGACATGTATGAAAATGGTACTTACAGGGAACTTTCAGATCTCATACAGAACGAGGGTCTCCCAAGAGGGAAGTTTCTAAGATGCATGAGAATTACCAAATTTGCCAAGCGTACCTGGCTGGACTGGCCTACAGAACCACAGCAGAATGTATGAAGTGGATGACGACTGGAAGCTGGTGTCTAGACTGTACAGGGCTCTGATCGATAATACAAAAATTGACAGTACTAAGCTCAAGATGCAATGGGAGAGAGATTTGGGGGCAAAAATAACAGATGCGTAATGCGAAATTTAGACTAAAACAAGTCAATGTACTCCATCGCACATATTTGACCCCGGCTGTGGTCGCTAATTTTAAAAATGATACACCATCTAACTGCCCCCGGTGTGGTCAAGGGAATGCCCGCTTAATGCACATGCTATGGGAATGTGAGCTGATAAAAGCGTTTTGGATTAAGATTAAACATGCTTGCGAAGGTGTGGGGATTACGAGATATAAATGGACCCCGCAGGAATACATATTGGTTATGTACTCAAGAACAAGCAAACAAAAACATATTTCTAGGTTCATGGATTCAGCCTGTATATTAGGCAAGAGATGCATAATTATGACTTGGAAATCAAGTAGAAGTCTACAATTTGAAGTTTGCGGATTGCACCGTCCACCTGCTGGTCGAGCAGCAATTAGATATACATATTGTTCCCTACAGTGTTAAGCCGTACTGACTCCTTTCTGAGAACAGAACTGACACTTGTGATATTAATTTAGCTTGACTGGTTAGGTACCAGGTTTCCCCTTTCATCTCCTTCTCTCCTTCTCCTTCCCGTTTTGAACCATCCCTCCTTCCCCCTTTGTTTTTCTACTTCTTACCGTCGAAAAGTTGTTGGCTTATTGGAATAAACTGAAAGATGTGATATGTGCATAATGTGATGCTGTGTATCCACTGTATCATAAGAAAATGCCAATAAACATTTTTTATTTAAATAATCAAAATCCTGAAAAAATGATGGACTTCAGGATCCATAATGCTCTTGGCACTGGGACGAAGAAGAGGGGCCTAGAGTGCGTAAGGATCAACAATGCCATTAACCAGAATGTGCGGTCTAGTTGTTATAGACCACAACACCTGAACTGGACATTTTAACTCAGAAATGAGTTGCAGCTGAGAGAAGGAGGGGAGGAGTACACTGAAGGAGTAACTGAGGCGGACCAGAAGGCTGGGTCGGCCGCAAAAGCAGACGGAAGAAAGCCAGCTGATGCTGACACGAGATGTGAAGGCCGACGGTGTGGCAGAGCAAGCGCAGCGGGAAGCGGTTTTGGTAAGAAGAGCCCAGCCGAGAGGGAGAAGTGCTCCCGACCCGACGAGCAGCTCTTCATTATGCTGGAGGACCGCCGGAGCTGTCAGGGCTCCGGGAAGAAGATGTGCCGACCGTGGGAGTTACACAGAAGCCAACTGGAAAGCAGAAGCAACTAGCACCAGACATAAAACCATTTATGACACAATTTGTAAACAAGTCTTCGAAACAGGGACTAGTCCCAGACGAACTCAAAATGTCTGTCATTACACCACTACAGAAAAAAAAACGTAGACCCCGGTAACCTTCAAAACTACCGCCCAGTGGCATGCCCCCCCATGGCCAAGAAAAATCCGGGAAAAGATAGTTACAATCCAATTCCAGAATTTTGTAGAGGGATAGGATATCTGGGATCCTCTACAGTCTGGGTTTCGTCTGACATATGGTACAGACTGCCTTGGTAGCAGTCTGGGATGAATTACATCAGGCAGGGGACCAAGGAGAATTATCTCTCCTGGTAATGTTGGACTTATCCACAGCATTTGCCAAGGTGTCACGAAATGCCCTAAAATGGTTGAAGTCTTTTTTGTCAGGTTGACAACAAAGGGTGAAAGTAGGAGGTTTTTTCTCGGGCCCTCGCCAGCAGTGCTGCGTAGTCCTGCAGGGATCATCCATGTCACCGGTGCTTTTTAATCTTTACTTACGCACACCGATGAAAATGCTGGGAAGGCATAACATTAGGTTCCAGTCATATGCAGATGACATTCAAGTGTTCATCAGATTAAATAACATCAAAGAATCCTTCTCACAGTTGAATAACTGCCTCAACGAAGTTGAAGACTGGAGGTCTGCTAACTGGCTCCAACTGAAACCAAATAAGACAGAGGTAATCTTATTTGGTCCAAAATAACTAACTGACGAAACGAGGTGCCCATCGCTGGCGACGTTCTTGGGATCGGAACTGAAATATGCATCCAAGATCAAGAACCTCGAATGCATATGGCAGAGCAATCTGGGATGTGACTGTCAAGTGACAGTTAAAGCCGGGCCGCTTTCTACAATCTTGGGCTGCTCCACCCGGCCATTCCATATGTTCTAAAAAAAGAGTATGCTATAGTAGTGGGAGTTTTGATAAACTCTAAATTAGACTACTGTAATAGCTTATTGATGGAGGCACCAGCAAAACAAATCCACTGTCTGCAAAAGGCACAAAATGCAGCAATTCGCCTAGTATTTAGAGTAAGAAAATCATCTCCGATATCAGATTTACGCCGATCTCTCCACTGGTTGACGGTGGAAGATTGGATTAAATTTAAAACAGGATGTTTAATATTTAAATGCCTGAACAATTTAGCAGAAAGCTATTTGGCAGACAAGATAGAGAGTTACCAACCAACTTGATCATTGAGATGAAGTGAGAAACACTTGTTAACAGCCCCGCCAAACAAAATGTGTGACCATAGGAGATTGCAGATTCTCTGTTTTTGGTCCAATGTTTTGGAATGCCCTCCCCCCCTTGATCTGAGGCGCGCAGACTCCATGTCAGTTTTCCAGAAGAAATTAAAAACTCATATGTTTAAATAGAGAATCACTAGTGATAGAAAATAACTATTGTTAATAGGCTGACAAACTGCTGAGCTATGTTCTTAGACTTGACATCTGTGCTGTGATTTGATTTAGTTTGTGATACATGTGCTATATAAATACCTTAAATCAAATCAAACCACTGCAGCACCTGCATGGGAAAGGAGACACCAAACAAGACCAGTGACTTGGCCTAAATCTAAAGGTAACCACTGGGGCACTGGGTTTCGAACATTTTCCAGAAACCACTACTTTTGAATACCGAACAAACAAACCAATAAAAAGGTACAATTCCCCCTATATGGGAAACCGATTGGGAGAAACCTGTAACTTGCATTGCCAACAGCCAAGAGGCTGTCAAGGAGCAGCAGATAGGCAACAATGGCGCAATTCCTCTTATATGAGATACTGATTGAAGGAAACCTGTAACCCACTTTGCCAACAGCCAAGCGGCTGTAAAGGATCAGGAGAATGGGCGCAACCTCCCACTCTGGGGATACCACCGGGGAGAAACATAAAACCCACATTGCCAACAGCCAAGAGGTTGTAAAGGAGACTATTAAGGCAACAAGGGCACAACACCCCTTATCTGAGACACCGACTGGGGGATACCTGTAACCCCCATTACCCACAGTCAGGAGACTTTAAAGAAAAGCAGACATTGTTCAACCCTCCCCACAAAGGATAATGGTGTGGAGGATGTTGGAACAAAAGTGACTACAAAACATAAATGTAGTTGTAGGAGTTTGCATCCTGGCAGGTGAGTAAACAAGGAAAGGGACCAATAGTAGTTAGTCCTTGCAGGCGAGTGGACCAGGAAAGACGATGTTGTTTTGTGGCTAAGTGCTGTAATGAAAAGAGCGTGTTAACAGAACTTAATTTGAAGAACAAGTGTGGCATTACTAGAAGTAGTTGCTGTGCGATCCTGAAAAAAGTATTTTCATTTTTAATAAACACATGTGGCATTAACACACTCAGTGGCTTTGTTATTCTAACAAAAGCATTCTAGTTGAATAAGAAAAGTGATATGCTGATAATTGCTTTGGTTTATAAATGTATGTTTTCGAGGAAAGACATTTTTGCTTTACCAAGAAGAATATTGGGAAAGACACCCATCGTTGTGATTTGTGGAGCAAGTGTTTAGGAGTGGAAGTTCGGATTTGAAGGAGAAGATTGTTTGTGTTGTAGTTGAACTGAGCAGAACTTTGCTTAATCAGAACTTCGCCAAAGGTGCTCCTGCATTTATCCAAGGGAGGGGGTCCAACCCTGGTTACAAGGAGTACTTTTAAAACCAGATGAGTTTGACTTCTTATTTTACAGTATTGAACTGAAGACTGCCAAAGATTCCCTGTGTTATTATTTTCTTGAATGTATCTTGAATGTATCAGTGTGAGGGTCAGAAGCTTTTTGGACAAAAGGTCATTTCTCTTTAGTTTTAGCTTGCTAGGTAGGGACGCCTTCAATAGAATAGGGAAAGTTAGGCATTTACCTCACCCTTTTTATTTAATAAAATGGAAAACTTTGAGCAAACTTTACCTTTGTGTCCGTCTCGCATTTCTGACTCCTTACAGATACCAATGCTTGAGAAGAGGAGTTCCTTGTCCGGCATTGCATTCACATGCTTATGAATACGACTAAATAGCTGTACAAACAACAACCAGGGGAGGCAGACAGCTCAACAGAAGCAATATCAACTCACCTCTGGAACACTAACCTCAAGCGAAAAGGTTGCATAGCACCGCCTGACCAACACAAAACTCCTCTGTGGAATCTGTCGAGGTAATAGAGTTTTGTGAAGGCATGGGTAGACCTCCTCGTAGCAGCCGAGCAGATGTCCAGCAGGGGAACACCAGGCAGGAACGCTATCATTGCGGCCATTACTCTGGTGGAATGTGCCCTCGGCCTGCCAAGCAGGGGCCTATAAGCCAGCCGATGACAATGTGAAATGCAGCTGGATAGCCATCTGGAGATGGAAACTTTGGAGAGAGCCTTCCCTTTATCAACACAACAGGATCAAAAGCCACAAACAACTGTAAAGTCCTGCAAAGGTCTTTTGTGCATGCCACAGAACATTTCTAAGGACCTTTGTCATGAAAGAAGGATGGGGGCGCAGCATCACCCTGTAGTGATGGAAAGTCAAATATGCCCGTTTGCAAAAGAGACTGAAACTCCCCAACACGATTGGCAGATGTAATGGCAACCAAGATTGCAGTCTTCCACAGGAGAAACTTCAAAAGGTGCCCGGAGAAGAGGTCCAAAAGGAGGGCCCATCAACTTAGAAATCATCACATTGAGATCCCAAGCTGGAGCAGGTACCGTAACTGGAGGAAAAGTCCTGAAAAAGATCCTTGACAAGCCTATGCGACCAAAGAGAAAGCTTGCCAGCCCTCCCGAGTGTAACGAGATATAGCAGCCAAATGCACCTTTATGGAAGCGTGCGCTAGGCCTACTTTTGCCAATGGCAGGAGATAAGGCAGGATCTGGGTATCCTTGATATGATGAGGGTCGAGACGTTGACACCATATGGAGAACATTTTCCACTTATGCTTATAACAGGAAAGAGTAGACAGAGCTCTAGATTCGGCCAGAAATCTGCATTCCAGAGATAATTGTAAATGCCCAAATTCTAGGACTGCAAGAGCCAAGCCATCAATTTCAGAGACGCTGGGTCGTCGTGCAGGACGGCTCCATTTTCCCTGGACAGCAGGTCTGCAGGTCTGGAAGAGGAGGAAGCTTAATGCATGTTGCAACCAACTATACCAGATTTGACGTGGCCATGCCGGTGCAATCAGAATAATTATGCACCAACTCTGTTTGAGTGCATTGACTACTTGTAGAATAAGAGGGATCGGAGGGTACGTGTAGAGGAACTGACCCTACCAAGGGATGGAGAACGCGTCTCCCAGACTCCTCATGTGCAGGTACTTGCTGGCATACTGCTGGCATCTGGATTTTGCCGCTGTGGCGAACAAATCGATCTGAGGTTGACCTCATTTCCAGAACAGTCGATGAGCCTGATCCTGATGAAGCTCTCACTCATGGCAGGAACGCAGCTCCCTGCTGAGGGAATGTGCGATGGAGTTGTGGATCCCGTCCAGATGAACTGGATGAGGAACATCCCCTGAACTATAGGCCAGTTCCACAGCAACTGAGCCTCCTTGGAAAGGATGGGAGAGTGGGTCCCTGCTTGCTTACTGATGTAGAACATGGTGGCCGTGTTGTCCATAAAGGCGTGGACCATCCCCGCAGCTGGGGCTGAAAAGACTTGAGAGCCCAGAACACCGCCCGGAGCTCTAACATGTTGATGTGGAGTAACTTGTCCTGCGGTACCCAGAGACCTCTGGCTTGGAAGTTTCCTGTGTGTGCCCTCCACCCTTCTAGAGAGGTGTTGGCTGTCACTGTGGCTTGATCAGCCGGAGGACGAAAGGGGCACCCTATGTTCAGTATTGCTGAAGCTTCCACCACTGTAGCAATCGTCATAACGGTAGATTGAATGCCATTCTGTCGTTGCAAGAGCAGAAAACTTGCATCCACCTGGTATTTTATTTTATTTATTTTATTGTTTTTTTATAACACGCCTAATACCTTACCTGAGTTCGGTTTCTAAGCGCGGATCTGGGATTCGAACATCTGTTGCTCTGCGTGGTCTTGCTTCCAAGATAAGCGAGTTGCCACTGTGCTATCCTCCGTTGACGGAGGATAGAACAGGAACTACTGGAGTGGTCTCATTGGCAGCCTGCAGTGAGTGACCAGCGAGATACTGGAGGACATCATCCTCAAAATCGACTTGATTGAGTACACTGTTGTCACCTGGAGAGAGGACACCAATTGAATCTTCTGGATTATGGCCTTTACTCTGTTTCCGATGGAGTGGCAAGGCACTGTAAGGTGTCCCGCTGAGAGCCCACGAACAACAAGGTCCGAGGCAGCAATAGACAAGACCTGGGAAAGTTTATGGAGGATCCCAGAGACGTTAGACATTAAATGGTGTCCGTGCTAAGCTGCAGGGCCATCTGGTGAGACTGTGCCCGAATGAGCCAGTCATCGAGATAAGGGTAAAAGTCCACACCTGTGCATCTCAGGTGTGCGGCCACTGTAGCGAGGTACTTGGTGAATACTCTTGGAGCCGACTTCAGTCGGAAGGGTAGAGCTTTGAATTGGTAGTGCTTCCCATGCACTATGAACCGAAGAAAATGGATGTGCTTCCGATGGATGGGTATATGGAAATATGCATCTTCCAATCTAGAGATGTGAGAAAATCCCCTCTTCCAGTTGCTGAATAACTTGTTGCAACGTGGCTATATGGAACTTTTGTGATGGAAGGAACCTTTTGAGCTTTCTGAGATCCAAAATGGGTCCCTAACCCCCAGACTTCTTCCTCACCAGGAAGTATCTGGAATACACTCCGGAGCCCCAGAGGCGCAGAGGAACAGGTTCTATAGCCCTTTATTTTTTTTTTTAACAGGGACTGAACTTTCTTTAGGAGGAGAGGCAGGTGCAGTTCTCTTTTGCATACGGGTGGAATGGAAGGACATTAGCCCAGAAATTCGAGGGTGTGCCCCCTTTGAACAATGCTGAGCACCTACTTGTAGGTGGTATGTTTCTCCAATGGTCGACAAAATGAGACAACCAGCCTCCCACTGGGGTGCTGTAGTGGGGACTGGGACCAGAGTCTTATCAGGCTTTCTTTGGAGCATGTGGGTGGGTGGAGGATCTGCGCTGCCTTTGAGTGCCTCTGTATGTTTATGCCCTCCATCGGTATGCCTCCTGCGAGGAGGAACGAGAGGGTTGACAATAGAACATCTGCTGATATGCCCCGCAAGACCTGGAGAGTCTCCCCTTCCCAGAAGGGAAGTACAGCCTCAGCTGCTGGAGAGATCCTAGGGAGCGGGATGTCCATGTCTGTTTTTATTGCCTGAAGGATCTCGTTGACCTTCTTGCCTAAGAGATCAACGCTGTCAAAAGGTATGTCGATGACCTTAGAATGTATGTCTCGGCTGGTGGCCTTCAACCACCCCGGATGCCGCAGGACAGCCCTTTATCCCATCTGGCAGAAACCTGTGTCCGCCACATCCAGAGCTACTGTGATTGCGTGATCCGATGCTATCTCCCCCTTGTGCAGCAAAGCTAAAGCTTCCTCCCTCTTGTCGTCCGGTAAGAACTCTAAGAGGGGCCCCATCTTAAACCATACTACCCTATCATATCGGAAAGGTATGGCTAACGAATTTGCATCCTTGATAGTGCTAGCTGCTATGGTAATAATCCTCTTTCTGAAAGCATCCAGCTGCTTTCCATCCTTATCCGGTGGAAACAAGGATTGAGATGAAGGGTTACCCGACCTCTTCCTGGCTGTTGCCAAAACTCCGGAGTCAGTGGATGGCTGGGAGCGAAGACACTTGGGAGCCCCAGGAACGTAATTTCACCAAAATGCCAGGGGTAGCAGAAGTGACATCACACGATCCTTGGCCCCTGATGACATCACAGCAAGTGATGTCATTTGACCCCACCCCAAAGTGATATTGTGGGAACCGATGGAACACGACCTTGCACCCGTTGACAAGTGGCATCACATAGCATTGTACATTACTAATAATGTGATTACGATATTACTATAATGTGATGTAAATTTCATACAAGAAAGGATCGCCATATGCATCGTTAAGATCAGTGTGAATAGGCCCATATTACCAAATTACTGTGAATGCAAGCAGACGTCCATGACCAAATGATAATGATGTGTTATTATATAGCACTTACGCTTAAGCGCTTTAAATAGAAAGAATATACACCCAATATCACCCAACCTGTGTTGGTACTCATTTATCGACCTCAGAAGGATGAAATGCTGAGTTGAGGTGTTTAAGAACAGACTAAATCAGTGACTCACCCCCTGAAGTGTGCCTGAAATAAACCTTTAATGAGTCTAGTAATTATTGTATAGAATTCCAGAAAGACACACTATTTTAAGGGGCCTGAACAAGAAAGCCAGCTACTCCAAAAGTAAAGAGCCAGAGAGGTCGCAAGGGAGACCACAGAGGTCGGAAGGGAGACCTCAGAGGTCGCAGTTGTGACCTCTGGCAACCCCTAAATGACGTCCTGGGGAGCCCTCTCAGGAACTCTATATTTGTTCTCCAATGGGTCCTTTTTTGGGTGGAGCTGAAAATGGGTTCCATATGACCAGGAGACCATCCTCCCAGATGTCATCGAGCAGAGGTACAGCTACCACTGATTTCTTGGAGGCCTCCCTCCTCTGAAATAGAAAACCAACCTTCTTCTGTTCTGAGGGGATGAGGTTGAAGAGCTTTACAGCGCGCATTAATAGTGCATGGAATGACACTATTTCATCTGGTGGTGAACTCATGGAGGGCAGATTGGCATCAGGGTTCTCTCCATCTGTCAGAACCAGGTCATCGAGCTCATTGGTTGTATGTCGACACTGGGATGTGGCCATATCTGGACCTGTATCCGTGTCCGTAAGGGCAGCTACTGGGTGTAGGAAATCCTGTGCTATTTGTGGAGGCTGAGGTAATCCCTCTTCAGGAGGCCATGTGGGATTCACCCTAGGAGGACCTTGAGGGGCCGGAGAGGGTAGTCACTGCTCTAACCCTGTTACCAGAGATTGTAAATTTGATCAAATGTCCTGCGACAAGCCCCTGTGTGCAGGATGCGCTGGGGCTGGAGCAGATGCTCCAGGTGCTGGAGGCAAGTCCCTGGGTGCAGGATGCATTGGGTCTGGAGCAGATGGACCAGGGGCTGCAGGCTGTAGTGGCCGATGAGGTGACGGTAGAATGGGATCAGCATCCTCTTCTAACTCAAGTCTTGAACATACAGCCTCTATAGGCACATCTTCCCACATGCTACTCTGTTGTAGCACTTGGACAGGTGGTTTTGCTGTGGCCACAGGCACCAAGGTGAACAAAGGCTTATCCTTCGTGGGTTTTGGAAAAGAAGCCACTCCTGGAGATGGAGATGTCGTCGACGATGTTGCTGATGCTGGCTTAGGGGGCTCCGCCACTCAGACTACGGGTGTGACCGTGGACGAGGTCGTCAACGATTGGATCGTGGATTGTGCTATCGTTGATGATGAGGTAGAAGTCTCAGACTTACAAGTCGTTGACAAAGTCGTCAATGGGATAGCCGTTGATGAAGAACTGTGCTTGTTCCCCATGGAAAACGACCCGTTGATGGTGTGGCCATCGCCAAATGGCGTTTCATTGATGAAGACAATGCTTTAATTGGGAAGGTCGTGATCGTTGGTGTAGACTTTGTGCGGTTGTGGTGGACAGGGCGTGGATGAGCTCTTTGCCATGGCCGATGTAGCCGATGAGAATGCTGATGCAGACGCAGCCTTGGCTACCATCGTAGTCATTGACGGAGGGGTAGTCAAACTGTGCGACGTATGTTCATGACACCTCTTAGGTTTCTTCCCCTGGGAAGTATCCTCTTGAGATCTCAAACTCTTTACAGAAGGAGTTCTTTGCATAGGCCTTCCGGCCCTGGTTGAGAATGACTGTAGGCAGAGGCTGAGACAGAAGCCCTCTCACCTTCCTCCAACCACACGAACAACCATCAGTGGTGGTCCTGTCTGGTTTTAGAGGAGAACGCCTGGCAGATGGAGCAGCGGTCCACCTCGTGGTCCAGATGCAGGCAATAAATGCATTTTGTGTGGCGATTGTCCACAAAAACGTTCTTTAGCCCACAGGGCCTAAAGAGACTCTTCTCACTGGCATCCGCCACCGCCATGTGGGGAAGGCCTCCCCAAGATCTCCACTAGTACAATATCCCTAGATGGTCCGTATCTTCACCAGCACAGATCCCTGCTACTGGTAGTCACTTAGGTGATGCAGCTGAAGAAACAATCAAAAACAGATGAGACAAAATAGTTGAAAAGTTGAGGAGCAAATAACGAGGACTCCCATACGTAAATGTGCGGTAGAAAATCTGAAGATGGCCACCAGGGGCAGAGCTACGGAGGACGAAAATCATTGGTTGGAGGTATATGACCAAAAGGGACAGCAATGGGCTGTATAAGTAACAAGCAGTTTCTTGAGCTTTAAAGCAAAACTGCTTTAAGATTACAGAGGATTCCCAGCCTGATGGCGGGGGAATACTCATAAGCCTTCAAATCCATGTAAGATCCAATGCTGGAGAATGACCAATATGCAGTGGTACATCTAAGATTTTGCTACTTTGTTTTGCTACTTTGCTGATCTTGAAATGGCCTTACAAAATGCAGCATGGCTGAGACCTTTGTGTAGCCCTGTTGGTTTTGCCATATTGCATTGGCCTGGCAGCTGCTGAGCTCTCTTGCACCCAGGCATGGAGGGACTGCTGGATACCACCCTTTCTGTTCTCAGAGTCCAGCTGGGAAGCCATTTGCAAGAGAAAAAGAGGAACCAGAAGGAGCATGTTATACAACCTGCTTTCCTAAATAACACATGTTAGCACTGTAAATGGGCGGGATGCAGGCAATAAATGCATTTTGTGTGGTGATCGTCGACAAAAACAGTCTTCAGCCCGCACATGGAGCAGGGCCTTAAGAGACTCTTCTGACTGGCATCCCTGCTAGCGGACCGTGATATTAAATACACATATTAATAGGCCCAATAACTTAATATCGCCTTTCAGCCCCCACCCTCTTTTCACCGCTCTGGCATAGTTCTGGCATAGCTCAAGATGGGTGATCTTCGGGGCCCTCCGTGACTGGCACCGGGTCAGGTTGTCATGCCTCCAAAGCCGTTTGGATCCTGGCGTTCCAGACACATGTCCCAAATGCCCCCTGCTTCTGGTCTGTACCAGGCATGGAGCCTGGGTTTCAGCTTCCAACGGTGCACCCTGACCACACGTCCCATCTTCATAATGACTTTCAGGTCCCATTGGGAGGCTCAGATCCATTCTCTTGCTCCCTTTCTGCCTTATCCATTTTATCTAAATGTTCTTTCCCAGTTCTTTCAGTCTTCAGGGTTGGTCAGTCCACAGACCCTAAGTAGGACAAGCATGTCCATTGTCCTTGTTCTGCTAAAGATTCCACGCGGAGGACCGCTAGAGGACCGCAATCAAGATGGCAGACTAAAATCCTATCATACATCCTCTGACAATTCCAGTAACTCTGGGTAAAACACAATAAAGATGGCGGAAAGTGGCCGTAAATTGGGGAGCGAGAAACAATATGTGTTAGATCACGCAGCACATTATTTTCTCAACCTGAACATCAGCCCTTGGAGAAGGTCTCCTGAGGCAGGCGTGAGTGACAGCATCGCCAACGTGTCTTCCTGCCCGCCTCGCTGTAAGCCGCAATTGTGAGGAGACCTGGAAGAAGTCTGGGAATGTGGGTACCTCTCCTGTGGCACGTCCTCTCTAACATGAGAAGGCGAGTGTAAAGACTGGAGGGGGTGTATCTGCACTAAAATCCTATCATACATCCTCTGACAATTCCAGTAACGCTGGGTAAAACACAATAAAGATGGCGGAAAGTGGCCGTAAATTGGGGAGCGAGAAACAATGTGTGTTAGATCACGCGGCACATTATTTTCTCAACCTGAACATCAGCCCTTGGAGAAGGTCTCCTGAGGCAGGCGTGAGTGACAGCATCGCCAACGTGTCTTCCTGCCCGCATCGCTGTAAGCCGCAATTGTGAGGAGACCTGGAAGAAGTCTGGGAACGTGGGTACCTCTCCTGTGGCACGTCCTCTCTAACATGAGAAGGCGAGTGTAAAGACTGGAGGGGGTGTATCTGCACTTCTACCCGTTATGTGGTTTGGACAAAGGCACAGAGCACCCAAGCCAAGGTTCTCTATATGGTAGTTTAGACGAGCAACCAAGGCTTAAGCACTCAGGAGATGATTCAGGCAGGTTCTTAAGTACAGTGAGTCCCCAAGCCCCACAAAGAAATGCCCGCATACTATGTTAGGTGATAACACAGCTTCTTATATAAAATAAGGTTCAGTAAAATATATACATTAAAATAATAACTCTTTGTACTCAGGCAGTTCTATTCAAAATAATGGCAAATATATAAACACTTTAAGTGGTACCACAAAAGACTTAAATTCAGTAGAAATGCACCACCTGCTGACAGTTTAAAATAGGCAGGTGAATTCTTAAGTAAGGTGTACTTTCATAAACTAAGGATGAAAGGCAGGTTAAGGTCAGAACATAGGAAGCATACTTTCATGACACCTAACTAGTAATACTGTGTGAGGATCCCCCAATCTGGGCAATGTGTAATGGAAACGTTAGGGAGTAACTTATCTTGTCTTTTTACAGCCCAGTCCAATAATGTTCATTAATGCTCTGCTTTCTTTCTGCAGGTTCTACCACCCAAATGTACCTGAGATGCCACAGGAGAACAATATCCAAGATGACTCTGGGACCCGTGGACAACTCCTGAGGCTGGAAGATGCTCTACCTTGTCACAGTACCTTTGGTGCCTTGGCAGGCGAAGTGTCAGGGTTTCTTGGCTTCACTCGACGGGGCCCCATAAGGATGGACCCCCCCAACAAGAAGGAGTCGCTGGGATGCCGTGGCCAACAGTAAATGAGGAACTAAGTACTGTCGGAAAGACAGCAGTTTCGGTCTTCGCAGTGGTCTCCTTTGGACGGTGCTTACTCCGTTTCTGGAAGTCCTAGGAAGGTGAAACTTGCTGTGGACTCAGAAAAAAAAGGCATGACTGAAGGAAATAAGACACCTGGGGACCTTGGATGCCTTTTGGTGTGACCGTTCACAGACTCTTGGATCTTCGGTAGTGCAGCTGCAGGACAGACCTCTGGATGGCTTCTGGTGCCCTAGACTCGACCAATGGACTGGACTATGGACCCTCACCAAGGGTAGACCCTCGGGATGTCTTCTTTGGATTTTGGTGGCAGGAAACCCACCGGCTGTCCTTCCGCACACAGCGAACTGGAATCTTCAGGAAAAAGTGGTCAGATGTTGTGTCAGGGATGTCCCTTGAAGGATTCTTTCATCAGTTGGAACTTTCGCAGCTCCAGGTGTCAAGAGGCACTATGCCAGGGTAGCACCTTTTCTGGGCAGTAGACAGCAATACACACAGGGCTTTCAGGGTACTGCTGATGAAGAGTAGCAGATGCACAATGGTCCCTCGTAGCTCAGGAAGAGTTCTCCTACACAGGTCCTCTCTGGATCAGTCCTTGGAAGAACACAGCAGCTTTCGGATTACACACAAAAAAAATGCAGCAGCAGACATCTCCTCCAGCTGGGCATAAGGGAACAGCTTCAGGTTTCAGCTGCAGCTTCCGAACAAATTGGTCAGTGAGAGGTCCCCTTTTATTCAAATTGGTTTCCTATTAATTCAGGGTGAGCCCGGCTCAGCAGCCAATCATTTGGGAGAGCATTCATGCAGGCAGGCAGTCAATCAGGCTCACAAACATTCAGGCCATTCACTCCACCCAGACTGCAATAACAAAGAATGTGGATTGGGGTAAGCACCTAGCCTGTCAGCACACTACACTGCATTTACGCCTGTTTCAGTCAGGGCTGTCTCTGGCATTGTGTTACACATACCACACCTAGACACCCACAACACAGAATGTAAGTTCACTTCAGACTCCATTCATAAAGGTCCCACCCACAAGGGTGTACCCACAACATGCAGACCCTGGGAAGGCTCCAGTCATTCTGACAGGAGGCAGCCCCAGAGTCATATATGGTATTTCCTCGCAACAGCCAGTCAGAGGGAAAGGTACAGAGGTAGGGCTTCCCAGGACTTTGGGAAACAAGGTGGCCATCTTGCCTTACTTCAGGAATGCATTGATTCCTATGGCAGGGCCTGAGTGTCCCAAAAATGGAGAACACTCAGAGCCACTGCCAAGTCAGGATGTAGATGCCACCAACCCATACCCTGCTCTGTGGGCAACACACAGGTGCCCTAAAACACACATAAGGGGTACAGGGGTGTACCCGCACCCATGAGTGCCTTAACAGTATCCCATGGGTGTTGTTCACCAAAAGGAAAACATGAAAAGCTTTGCTGCCAGCGGTCCAAGCTGGACCTCAGTGACAGGAAACATAGGGAAACAGAGAAAACACACAGAGATGTGGTAGGACAAGGACTAGGAGGTCCTGTCCCTTCATAAGGCATTACCAGCATTACAGCGAGCCAGAGGGAATGCGATGACCATTTTTGGGTGAGGTGTGACCCGGAGAGCAGTGCACATGAAGAGGGGCCGTTGCCACACACTCAGCAAAGGTAATACCAAACATAGGAAACGGGTCAAGCAATAAAGGTGTTATGGATCCACTGGAGCATGAAATATAAGCTATAACACCTTAACCATAAACATTGTATGTATTAACATATTGTTATGGCATCGAAGCCAGGCTGGGAAAATAACTAATACACCTTGCTGCTCCGGGTGGGGTATTTGCGTGCACAGAGCTCTGCTGCTTTGACCTGCCGCACAGGGCAAACAAGGGAAACTGGACAAACATATGGTGCTACAACCCCATGAGATGACCACCGGATATCCAGATACTGGGGGACCGCAACTTGGTGTGGCAACTCAGATGGAGCAGTAGGACGTAGATATGGGGGCACTGATGCTGGAAAGGAGGGGTACTATTTACCCACCGGATGCTGCAAAAGACTCATTGGTGCTCATTATGACCTTGCCGGTATCCTGGAGGGCAATCCGCCAGGATACTGGCAAATGATAATACCATTACCAGAACTCGTTCTGGCAGTATACCTGCTGGTTGACGGTGTTAATCCCCATTTATGGAGTCTTATAGGAATCCATGCGGGATTTGCAGGTATAACCAGCACTGGTGATATCAGCAAACTTGTAGTTGGCCGGTGCGGTAACATGCCAGTATCCATAATTACCGGCACGTTAATACTGCAACGGCCAACCCGTAATGAGCCCCATTGACCACCATAGGCAAAGCCTTCCAGCACACGATTGCCCAAGTATGCGGTCATGTTATGTAAACAGAAAAAGACATTCAAGTATCTGAAGACACTGGGCCTCATTACGACCCGGGCGATAAGTACCGGTCATTATCGGCATGGCGCAAGTACCTTGTCCGTGCTGGCAATAGACCGCTAAAAGCAGCCTATTACGAGTACGCAGGCACGAGCTTTGCGCCATGCCGGTAATGACCCCACCGCCATGCTGTAAAAGGGCGAAAAATCCCCCTTTCCGGCATCGTATGTAGTGCAAATAGCTCCTCTGGCATCCAAGCCATTGGCATTAGCGGTGACCGCTAATAGCGGTCACCTCTAATAGCGGTAACCGCTATTAGGGGTCACCGCTAATAAGCGGAACCGGAAGTAGCGTCATCGCACAGGAACGGGAAAAAGCACGGTGGCCATCTTTAAAAACACAATCCATTGCCATCCACCACAACCAGGAGCCATCTGACCCCCAGAACTCTGCCACACCTCCAACACTACCTGTTGCATCTCACCATGCCGAAATCTGTGAAAAAAACCACTGACCGCCTGCGCAAGGAGCGCTTCTCCCGAGAGGAGTTGACCATGCTGGTGGAGACGCTGCAGGAACATGCCGATGTTGTGTTTTCCTCCGACATGTCCCGCCCTGCAGTGCAGCGCAAAAAACAGATATGGGCGCAGGTCGCCCATAAAGTAAGTGCTGTTGGCACCACACCCCGCACTCCCAAAGATTGCCGTAAGCGCTAGGACGATCCTCTCCGCCAACCGCAACCTGGGGATGGCAACAAGCGGAGGTGCGGAGTCCCCCATCAAGTTGCAACCATGGGAGGATATATTCGCCAGCACCATAGGGACGGAGGCAATTGAGGGAGTGGGGGACATGGAGCGAGGAGCCCCGTCATCAGCCGATGCAGGTAGGTGTCCC
Source organism: Ambystoma mexicanum (assembly GCF_040938575.1). Taxonomy (NCBI): domain Eukaryota; kingdom Metazoa; phylum Chordata; class Amphibia; order Caudata; family Ambystomatidae; genus Ambystoma; species Ambystoma mexicanum. The sequence goes on from NC_090923.1 coordinate 650,218,849, forward strand.
AAATGAAACAATGCTAATACCACCACGATGATGTCCACCTGAACTGACAGTGCAATGATGTAGAGCAGGGTCCACCAGACAAATATGTACAAGACTGCCTACAGGCAGTGCACAGCATCATCTTGTCCACATGCATAATGCACCCCATATGTGTTTCAACCCAGACGCCTCCATGCATCACCCACCCAAAAGCCAAGTAACACGTATGTCACTCCCCCAATGTCAATCATCTGCCATTCCATATGAATGCAGCCGCCCCAATGCATTACTAACCCTCTCCCTCTATTGGTCCTCCACAGGCACGCATTCAGACAGCGGTGAAGAGGACACCAGGGAGTAAGATGCCACACCACAAAAGAAGGCCAGGGCCGAGGAGGGAGAACACTGCCGCTTGAATTCAAGGGGTAGAGGCCAACCTGCACCACTGCAGAAGGCCAATAAAACCCCAGAGTCCACAGCACCAATGTGCACTTCAGCCCCCACAACAGCACCCACACCAGCCACCATCACCCAGGAGGCAGTGGCCGAACGCACAGCATCGGCTGCCAGCAGCACAGTGGGTGAGACAGCTGCCACAGCAGCCGTATCGGACGATGACACAGACGTTCAGCTGCATGGCGCTACACCCGCCACAGGCCCCCTGCACTCACCACAACTATTCCATGCAGCTTGCAGAACAGCAGCATGCACGGGCTGTCACCTGGTGATTCAGGGCCCGCAAGTGCCAGCCCCACGCCAACTGTGCATGATGAACAAAGCATGGTGGAAACCCCTCACACATCCACCCCAGTTCCAAGCAGCCAAGAGGGGATCAGGGCTATTCAGAGGCGCCGGGAGGAGCTCACAGGGCTGTTGACGCAGCATATAACGGAATGTGGCCAGGCAAGGGATGACATTAGGGAATGTGCTGCAACCCTGAAAGCAGCAATCGAGACCACCTCGAAGGACATTTGCGCCGAATTGGCAGCAGTGCGGCACGTCCTCTCAGAAATGGTGGCAGCAATGCAGGCCATGCGTCCACCACAGTTGCCAGAACAACCTGGGACATCTTCGAATGCAAGTTCTACCAGGACCAGCCCCGTGCGTAGGTCTACCCGGAACCTGCGCAGATCGGACAGGGGTGCACCTGGTGCTGGAGGAGGGGGAGGGCTGTAGGTACAGCCAGGCATACTGGTGCCATGTGGACTAATGTTGCACGCTACTGCACACCATGTGTGGGGAAGACAAGGGGGGAGCAGGAGGGGGGAGAGGGTGCGTGAGGGAGTTGAGGGGGGAGGGGGGAGAGGGTGTGTGGGGGAGTTGAGGGGGGAGGGGGGAGAAGGTGTGTGGGGGAGTTGAGGGGAGGGGGAGAGAGGGTGTGTGGGGGAGTTGAGGGGGGAGAGAGTGTGTGGGGGAGTTGAGGGGGCAGGGGGGAGAGGGTGTGTGGGGTGGAGGGCTTGTGCACTTTGTTATATTTCTTTAATACACCTGTTGGGAAATCATAATTCACATGTGCGGACATTGCTTATTGTGTACGTGTGCTTTATTGATGAACAGTCTACAGTGTCCATGTCCCTGACACACCCATTGCCCTGAGTGCCACCTCCATGTCACACTCCCCTTCCATGTGTGCTAGAAACATTGGTTGATCAGAGTCTGACGCATGGCACGTCCCTCCTGTGCATCGCTGCCTCCCTGAAGTGCATCCCCATCTCCACCCTCCTCATTCTCATCGTCAGGTGGTTGCAGTTCAGCGTCAGGGGGCATAGGCACATTCCATCTGATGCACATATTGTGTAACATGACACATGCCATGACGATCTTGGCCACCTTCTCATGGCGGTAGAGGAGTGCACCACCAGACCTGCTGAGGCAGCGAAACCGTGCCTTCAAGAGGCCAAATGTCTGCTCAATCACCACACGGGTACGTGTATGCGCACAATTGTAGTCCTCCTCGTGCCTGTTCTTTGGGTTCCGGACTGGGGTAAGGAGCCACCTCTTCAGGGCATAGCCTGCATAACCTGCATGTGGGCAACAATGTATATGTATAAGTCATCACATCATATGGGACCTGTATCAATGACACCATAGCATGCATTTATTTCCTGATTACAACCACATTTCCATGCATGAATGGATACACACGATGTGACTGCTATGTGTGTATTGCACTTACAGACAGGTGTGCGTGCTACCGTCTAGTGGGCGCAGGGGGGGTCCTGTTCCCTGTGAGTGCTCATGCACTGTGTTCGTCCACGCCGGTTGTTACCAGGATCTGGCTGATGTGCAGTCATTTGTATGCTTTCATCCTGTCACCGTTGATGGCAGCCTCATGATGATCTCACTATGCACAACAAATGGTGACATGCAGTTTTCTTGCACCTCTGTTTCAGTGTAGTGGTGTATTAATGTATTTGACCCTCATGTAACTCCTTTGTACGCAGTAATGGAGGACGGTCCTTTCTGTCGATGGTATTTGGTGCTGTGTATTGGCCATACTAGTTGCTTGTAGCTGCATTGTGTTGCGGGGGATACGGTCTGATTGACTACAGTTCACATGTAGATGGCTATGGAATGGTTGTGACACTGCATCATTCACATGGTAGGGCAGCTTACGTCATGCATCATGTGGTCAGGTGTCAGGTCCGGTCTGGCCTGCTTTGGGGTATGAGCATGGTCCATACTCTCAGGCACTCGCAGCCAGGTAAAGTATGAATCCCCCCCCCCATCTCAGCCAGGTGAAGTATGCATCTCCCCCCCCATCTCAGCCAGATGAAGTATGCATCTCTCCCCCCCCATCTCAGCCAGGTGAAGTATGCATCCCTCCCCCCCCCGAATCTCAGCCAGGTGAAGTATGCATCTCTCCCCCCCATCTCAGCCAGGTGAAGTATGCATCTCCCACCCCCCCAATCTCAGCCAGGTGAAGTATGCATCTCTCCCCCAATCACCTACCCACATCGCATTTCCATGAGCCTAACATGCAACTCACTGAGAAGCCAGGATCTCTGCCCTGCATGTCACTCCATGTAGCGTGGTATCGTAGAGTTCCGCAGGACTATTGAATCATGGGTTGATCCGGGGAATCGGGCACAACAATGTGTGATGATCTTGTTTGAGACACATACGATTTGCACATTGATGGAGTGGTATAACTTACGGTTGCGGTACGCTACCTCCATGGCATGTGGGACCACCAATTCCACATGGGTGCAGTCGATGGTGCCAATGCAACCAGGGATGCCGGCCAGTGAATGGAAACCAACTTTGGCGTTTGAGATCTCCTGGGCAGTCCGTGGTAGTAAATGTGGTCACCTGTGTGCTTCAGGAGGTCATCAAGCACTTGGTTCAGCGTACGTGAGAATAATGGTTGTGATATGTCATGCATGTGCCCCACTGTGTGCTGGTAGGTGCCTGTGGCCAGGAAGTGGAGCACAGACACTACCTTCAGTAGGGGTGGGATGGCAGTGCGTGTTTCAATCAGGCTGACAATGTCGTCATGTATCATGTCCACAATGGTGGTGATGGTGTCCCGGTCCAGACGGTACAGGGTGTGGATCTGCTCAGGGGTTAGGTTGTATGGACTGGCTCTAATGCGAGGGATTGAGGGCTGCCTGCGTGGTACCACTGGCTGCACTGGTGGGGCATGCTGGGCCTGCCTAACCCTCATTCTCCTCCTGCGTCTCCTCTGTGCTGCCTGTTGTTGTTGTTGTAGCTGGAGTTCCAATACAATCATGCCCTCCAGCCCCAGCATTGCTAGTAGTATGGGAATCATTTTGGTGTGTGACTGGGTGTGGGAAGGGGTGTGGTGTGCTCTTTTTGTGCTGGCCTAGTCTATATTTCCTCCACCTGTGCTGATTGTGTGCACCTGTGGCAGTTGGGGACACTGCACATGACCATTTACGGGTGGTCCGCGATGCCCGTATTTGCTCCATGCCGGTAAGGTACTTTTTGGCCTTCAGTGGGCCGTTACTTGCATGGCCGCCTGACTTGTGATGTTCCCCTGTTTACGCCATGACGGTATTTGCGTCATTAAGGGTTGCGTGCCCGCGCTCCATCCACTATTAGCGGCACTGTTAATTACGGTTCTGCTATCAGCGGGTTGGCGTGTCATAATCGTGCGGAGCGGTAAGCGATGCCGGTAATCCATTACCGGCATCGTTATTCACTTACCGCCCAGGTCGTAATGAGGCCCACTGTCCATAAATTGGAAAAGGAGCTGGAAGTTATGAAAAAAGCAAAAAACAAAGATTTGGAGTCACACTCTTGGTGGCGTCCTGCCGGAGCAAGCAATTGCAGGCTCCACAGAATGACTCCTAGAAAAACACTTACCGAACATCTTGGGCAACCCGGTCCTCTGCAATCAGTTCATTGTCGAAAGAGCATACAGATCTCAGGGTGCTCATCCGGCTCCTGGGATGCCTCCACATCGCATTGTAGCCAGCATTTTCAGATACCAGGACTGAGATTTAATCCTGAAGGCAGCCCAGAAGAAGGGACAATGCAAGTTTCAAAATACCAGCATGGCCATACTTTGGCCCTTCGGTGCAAAGGGCAAGGAAAACATATCAGAGAGCGACCTTCCTCCAATACCTTAATAGACACAATGCAGACAATGCATCAATTCAAGAAACTTACTTAACAGGCTCAGAATGCAAATTCATTTCTAGATCTAGCTATAAGACTGTTGCATGCAGGGTTCAACCGGGGCTCAAGAGGATTCATGCTACTGTTTAATAAATCCCTCCCATTAAAACTCGCAAATGTGGTAAGGACACAGATGGTAGATATGTATTGGCCACATGTGAGCTATGGAGAGAAAACATTGGTTTCTTGATCATAAATGCATTTCCTCCTTTAAGTATAACTTTAAATACTTGAAAGTCAAAATTTGCTCATGAAGAGGCCAGGTGTTTTATTGATAATGGGGGGCGACTTCAATGATATAAGGACCACACATAGGATTGCAACAAACAACACAACATGGATTCACTAGGATACACCAAACTATATAACTTTAGTGCAGCACTAACAATGACGGATATATGATGGCTACTTCACCCACAACAAAAAGGATTTTCATTTCACTCAAGTTTACACTCCTCAATGTGTAGCATTGTCTATTTCTTCCTCCCGCAGAGCAAAACACATAGCCACTGGCGCAAGAGTCCTTCCCTGAGGAATCTCAGAACACTCCTCTCTGATGCTATCATTACTTGTGAACACTCCGAAACTCAAGGGGAACTGGTGCCTTAACCCATACTACCTGGGTTTGACTACATTGTGGAAAAGATAGATTCCAAAACCAATGAGTATTTCAAGCTTATTCCGAGCTTAATGCTTCATCCGTTAAGTTCTCACAAGTACTATTAGAAGCTTACAAAGAAGTAATAAGGGATGAACTGATCTCTAACCGTAGAGCCTGGGAGAAAAATAGAATCAAGGAGCTCACCAATCTGACCTGGAGAGGCTGGAGGCAGAATTCCTTGTTAACCGATCACTAGAAACACAAAGACTCCTACTTAAAACACAGGACAATTATGTTAACTGTGCCACTGCTACAGCATGATAAGCTTACTGGAATGTGGGGTAGAATCGATGATGCAGATGATAAAAATGGGAAAATGCTTCCCTGGCTGGAAACCTCCTGTTATGTAAGGGAATTGCAGACTGGGGAGGTTGAACGACCTACTAGAGATGATAATATTGCAAAAGAGTTTGATAATTACTACGAGCAATTGTAACAACCAATGCCAGTAAGCACATACCGTGATACACTGGACTTCTTGCACACACTTGATCTCTGTAAAGTGTTTGAACAACAAAGACACAGGTTAGATCGGAACATCACAGAAGCAGAAATCGTAACTGATTTAGACTTGAATCGTATAAATCGACCGGTCCTAATAGGTTTCATAAGGACTTCTGGAAAATGTTAATCAACATAATTACCAAACCCCTGCTGCAGATGTTCATTGAAGGAGCAACCACAGATGAGCTACTACCAGACATGAGACATGCAGCAATTGTTATACCTAAAAAAGACCAACCCTGTCTGAATGTGCTTCCTACAGACCGAAATCACACATTAACGCTGAAACCAAAATACTTGCAAAACATCCTTGCCAACCGACCAATCCATATAATGCCTAATCTGGTTGGACTCTGACCAATATATGGTTTCTTACCTAACAAATTCACCAGAATGATTATTCGAAGATGCACTTAGCGATAGACCGAGCCCCTATAATTGAAACAAAGCAATCCAGATTAGCCATTGACTTTGAAAAAGTATTTAACACAGTAATATGGGATTTTTTGTGGACAGTATTGGCTAAAATGGGTTTCAGCAATACATTTATAACTTGGATTAAGTAACTATACAATAAACCAACAGTCTCTGGAAGTGAAAGGCCAGTGTATTGAATGTGCGTCCGCTCAAGACACCTTCTTCCATATGATTTGCCAATGCCCCAAAATACAAAGATTTTGGAGTAAGATACCAAGATGCTGTTGCTGGAAATATGTGGAGGTAACCATCTTTATAGATGTAATAAACAGTATGTTACCTACTTGAAATATATATACATATATATATTCAGCAAAAAAACTTTGTAAAACCGAAAAACCCCTGAAATTCGGCAGTGACATTGACATGACATTTGTGATGTCATCGTTGATGTCCTGGGTGTTAGTGTTAGCAGTGCACGGTGGCGCGAGTCATGGTTGCTTATCTTACCATAACTGCCGAATTTCAGGGGTTTTTCGGTTTTATTAGCGCAACTTAACCATAACGTCCCTTTAACAAAGTTTTTTTACTGAATTTCATATGTTTTTAGTAGCACAACTTAACCATAATATCCCTGACTTTATATACATGTAACATAGAACATACTGAACCCCTAGCTAGTGATTTCGATGTCTGCGGACTACCGCCATGTCCGCGGACATATCGAAAATCTGAGCGTGGTGAATGTAAATTTAAATAGTGTGCCCCGTTTCCCCTTTGAGGTTGGCTCTGAAAAGACAATTTTCTTTCCTTTTTTTTTGCAGATGCTTGACAGACATTGGTATTTTGTATTTTCTTTATTTATTTTTCTTACTTTACTCCTAAAATCTTCACATAACCTTCTCCAAAGCAACCCCTACATTCCAAAACAGAATGGCATTTCCAATAAAAGATAAGGAAATGCCATCTTCTTTAAAATAAACAGCATTACTGGAATCAATATTCTCATTATTACAGAAGAACATACCAGTTCTAAACATGAATGTACACATGCCTCGGTTGATTACACACCTAGCATTGTTTTGCTGAGGACAAAAAACTGAACTATTGTCCCATATTGCCCTAGGTTCTAATCCAGAAAAAATTACTTTGGCACTCACTTGGAAGGATGTTCATTACTGCTTGAACCAAGTGTTCCAAATCTGCCAACAAAGTAGGGGCACTGACATAGCCCAAATGGAAAGCACCATAGTGCAAAACTACCACATGGTGACTGTTCATCCTGCCCATATCTTCACAAACTTGTACAATTCCCTGTACATTGCAATCAGGCACAGTGCTCCACACCACCTCCACTCCTTTAACATCAAAATTCTTTGCAACATGCCTGCATTGAGCATACTGTTGTAAACCATGCACAAACATATCTCCAAGCATCAACACCCTGACTTTCTCCACTTCTGCCATCTTCACTACACACAGTCTCTTTGAACACTAATCCACAACCTCAACATCTGATTGGCTGATCCCTACAGTCTTCTTTCCATGCTGGATTTGCTGGAAAACCCCGGATGTAGCACGCCCTGTCCGGGGACCGCGTAACTCTTAGACAGCCCTTCTACCATTTCCACTTCACTCTCTGTGCCATTCCCTCATTGGATACAGCTAAGCAGGCACACAATACGGAGAACGTCCTCAGAACACCCCCATTTTCTTTATTTTCGAACATTTCAGGACACCACGAGTGTTCTTAGAACACATTCAACTTGCCAGCGAACAATACGGACAACGTCCTCAGAACACCACCATTTTCTTTATGTACGAACATTTCAGGACACCGCGAGTGTTCTTAGAACACTTTCAGCTTGACAACAAACAATACAGACAACGTCTTCAGGACACACCCTCCGAACATTCCAGGACCCCACGAGTCTTCTTAGAACACTATCAACTTGACACCGAATCCATTCTGTTTATTTACGAACATTTCAGTACAGCCGTGTTGTCCGCAGAAAAATCGAACACAACAAAAGCATCTAGCACATAAAAAAACAGAACATTGAACCTATCTCATACTCCCCCACCTTCCCCAAACACTCTTACACACCAACACACTCCACTAAATACAATTTTTAATCCAAGTTTCACCGCGCTGTCCGCGGTCGTCGGCGAATGCAAGATGGCGGGCGCCACGAAAAATCTGACGCGCTCCACGCCGTCCAATCAGCGAACACGTCTCATGTTCGCGGACATTACGCAAGCCGCCTGGCCAATCAGGGCACTGTCCGCGCAGCGAACCGGGAAGTCCGTCCGCAAAGCGAATGGAGATATCACTAATTTTTTCGCCTTACATTTTGGTCATTTTTTAAAAAACTACTGGACGGATTTAGACCAAATATGTAAAAGCACGCTTTCGGGAGCAAGCCCCCGCTCCTGCCGCAAATTTGGTGTAAATCCGTCCAGCGGTTTGGGCTGTAGGCGTGCGCAAAGGTTTTTCCCATTATGTCTATAGAAAAAACAAAAGTTTTGGGACTCCCCTATAACTTTGCCCCCCCCGGACCAAACCTCTCCAAACTTTGCAAAGAAATTCAGAGTGGCCCATATACTTTTTTTCGCAAAGTTTGGTGAGGATTCGTCCAGAGGGAGCGAAGTTATAAGCCACCCAAAAAATGCTCTTCCTATGGAAACACCAACTTAACCATCACTACATGGACGCTACCGCGTCCATGTAATATATATAAGTGGTAGGTCGTAGAAATTCCCCACATTTCTAAATGGAAGCCTGAGGTGGATAACTGCAGGTTAATGGGAGAACACGCGAACTGCCCTTGCATAACTGAGTCAAGCGTACCACTGTAATAAGCCAATGGCTTCTGGCCCATTGTACTCTTTTGAGTCAGTACTGTAGTCATGAGTCTACCGTTGGAACGTGAGAATATGTAGAACTCTTATGTATAGTCTGGGGTGGCGAGCACAGGGGCTGTGGATATCACTTCTTGTAGGTAATTGAAGTTCTGTATCATGTCTGCTGTCCACTCGAGCTTGTGATTACCTTTGTGTGCTTCCTTGAGGGCCTGTAGGAGTGGTCTGGTATATGCTGCATAGTCTAAAATCCATGCTCTGCAATAGTTGCATAGCCCTAAGTATTTCTGTCTGTCTTTCACTGTAATGGGTCTGGGAGTGGCATGCACAGACACTGCTCTGTCTGGTATAATTCTTTTGCCGTTTGCTGATATTAGCTGACCTATATACAGGACTTCCTGCTGGCAGTACTGTAGTTTGGCCTTGTCAACTTTGTACCCGTTGTGGGCCAGGCGTTGTAATTGGGTGATAGAGTCTCTTCGGCAGAGTTGCTCACTGTCGCTACATACAAGCAAGTCGTTCACGTATTAGATGATCGTGCTGGGCACTTGAATGTTTCCTATGTTTCCTAGGTCAGCATGCAATACTATTTTGAATATGCTTGGGCTCTCACAGCACCCCTGAGGCAAACATTTATGTTTGTAACGCTTTATGCCATGGGTAAATGCTGTGAGGTATTGTGAGTCTGGGTGCAAAGTTACTGAAAAGAAAGCGCTTTTTTAGATCAACCACTGTAAAGTGGGTTGCCTCCATGGGGATACTACACAAAATGGAGGTGGGGTTAGGAACTACTGGAAACTCCTTCTGTACCACTTCATTTAGGGGGCGTAAATCCTGGATCATTCGCCAATTGCCCCCTGCTGCCTTTTTGACACGGGAGATTGCTGTGTTACACAATGATGTGGATGACACTATTATCCCTTGATTGAGCAGGGCTTGTATAGTGTCTCTGATTCCCTCCTCTGATTCTCTTGATAGTGGGTACTGTTTCACCCTGGGTAGCACTGCCCCTGCGTTTAGTGTGATGTGTACTGGGGTTACTTCCTTTAAAAGTCCAACATCATTTGGGTTGGTGGTCGACAACTGCTCAGGTACATATTCCAAGTCTGCTTCAATGAAGGGAGAGAGGCCACAACGGCCATCAGGGGGCATGGCACTCTTTGGTACTGCACCATGTTCTCACACAGGGGATGCAAATCTCCAAAATTATTTCTCCATCACTGTCATTGTTTTCAAACAATTCTGCATCTGTCACATCCTTAAGAGATACCGTGGGGTTGATACAAAGCACTGTGCGCCACTAACACCCATGCCTGTCCCTCCCTAGTAGGCACCGCCTCCACAAGCACTGTTATTCCGTAAATTAACATGTCTGGGTCTATGGATATCCCTTGGACCAACAACTCTCCTGCCATTGCATGTATTATTACCATTGCTCTTATTGCGCACATTCCAGGCTTGATCAGTGAATGAGATTGTCATGTTCACCTTACTGAGCAGGTCTCTGCTCAGCAAGTTGACAGGAGAAGTCTCTGAATACAACAAGGGAGCGCACACCACCTTCCCGTCCACCTTTACATCAAGATCTTTTGTGTACGGAACCATGGAAATAGCCCCGGAGAAGCCCTAGGTGTCAAGAGCTTTTCCCTATAATGGGAAGTCCCCCTCGCTGATACATGATTTTACAGTACCCAATCTACCATAAAAATGAATTGCTTGTTTCCTATCTGTGCCCCCACGAAGCATTCCTAGTCAGGGTTGAGGGTCATTGACAGGACCGGACAGGCAAGAGTTCTCTGTGGGCTGTCCTAGTCAGGATATCTATTTGTCCCAGGAAAGGAAAAGGAGTTTTCCCCCCACCACGGCTGCGCCTCGAAAGGGGGTAACCATACCATTTGTTGTTCCGTTGAATGGGGTTGGCCCACCTCCCTGTTGGAATGTGTGCTGGGGTGTGTATTGTTGTGCTACTGCGCCAGTGGGCCTGGGATCTGTGGGGGTAAATGTGTATAAGGCTGGTGTATTCCGCGGGGTATGGGCATCGGCCCTTGTAGGGGTCCCTGGGGTGGTGGGCCATAATAATTATACCCCATCCCTTGTCTGCTCCTACACTCTTGAAAAGTGTCCCCATTTCCCATAATTCCAACATTGTGAAGGCCCCATTCCCCCAAAACCTCCTCCCCTCAAAACCCACCTTTTCCTCCTTGTTGCACTGTGGGCCGCGGTACTGCAGATTTCTGCCCCACTGTCCTCCTTTTCTTTATAGCTTTGCTACCTATCCTGAACAAAAAGTCCTCTGCCTTCCACCCATCTAACCCTTGCTCTGCTGGTTTGTTGGTCTTCACTTCAGTCGGTGCTGGTCGCAATCTATTCAATTCAGTTCGCGCTGCTGCCAGTGCCACTTCTAGGTCTCTTATTGACATCGGCATGCGCTGGGACATCCGGAGGGGATGCATATGGGGGTGGTGGGGCTGTCACTCTAGTGGATGCATAGGTCAGGTTAGTGTAGCCTACTGCAGGCCGAGCTATCAATGGGTATGCCCCACCCTCCTTTCTTGTACAGTTGCCCTTGCTATCACATTGCGCTCTTCCTCCTTCAAGATCTTCTGTATCTTCAAACATTTTCCAGAGATCTAATATCTCCTTCCTCTTTTTTCAACTGTTTTCCCTTATTTTTAGCTGTTAAAAATGTAGACATGTGTTCTAGAATTCCCTTATTATGGTATCCCTGCTCTGGCCACGAGCCGAGCATCCCCCCCTCCTGTTGTGTCCGCCACCCATTGCTTATGGTACCTCTCGATTCAGTCACGATATAGTGGCAGGGCCTTATAGATATATTCTATGGGTGTTTCTTCTCCCATTATAATGGTTTGTGTGCCTCACTGTCTCTACGCCTCTGTTAAAGTGCCATGCACGCTGCTGCTGTCCTTCAATAATAAATAAGTCGGTCATCCCATCCATCTCATCAAACAATCAAAAAACAACCTCTCGCACCCCCTGCTTCTCCCCCCCACTCTCACACTCAAACAAAACACACTACTACTCAAACAATGCCCCTCCTCAGGCCTCCACCCTACACAATAAATCACGAACAAAATAAGAACAACTACTATTTCCGAGCCCACTAATTATGTGGGGTTCCAATTTGTTGCCTTTCTTTCTCTGTTACACAATATCTGTGGTACCACTTTCTCCCCTCACACGGGAAGGCTCCCTACCATTCTGTTTTCCTTTCCTTGATATTATCCTTAATAAATTAATAATACCAAAAAATAAAACCAACCACACCCATGCCACACCAACAATCTCACCTTCCATGTACTCACACCCTTCACGTTTTCCCACAGACCTGTCCCCTACTTGTTATCACTTGTAAGTTTATACTCACGTGTGCGTGTTCACCCAAACTCCTTTGTCCCCAATAATACCAGCCTGGACTCTCCTCGGAGCCACGCCACGGTTCAAAGAGCAGACAGGAATTCTGCAAAGACAGCTCCTGTAAAACAACTCTGGAATTAGCGTTTTTCGGCACTGGTCACTGTAGGTGGGTGCAGCCTCTCTGGAGAATCGTCCTGGACATCTCTGCAGGTACGGGGGCGCTGGGATCATGTCAGGGTCACCAATTGAAGGCACACTCCTAAACGCTCACACCGGCAAAATACAATCCGCTAGGGAAAAAGGCCCAAAACACTCTTGCAAGGATAACAAGTTTTTATTTCTACAAAAATAGGTGCACCAGCAAAGAACTCTGCTGCCATGGAATGTTCTGGGCAAAAAGGGTGCTAGCAGAAGTTTAAAAGGAGACACAGCGTCATAGATGACGTCATTACATATGGTGAAAACCTGCGTGGCTGGTTGGTGCGACCCTATACATGGTCCCAGCCCTGTCTGTCCTTCTTCGATCACGTGGGGTCTGCTGGGCTCATCATCTCCAGGGAGCCAAGGTCGATGAAACAATTAGCTACATTTTGCTAACAGTGCTACTCTATGACCATACAGTGAACCTGGTATGCTCACAGACTGGCACAGGGGGATTTTCGAGGTCTCACTGACTCACACACATTTCACTCATCCCACTCGCGTCTTTTGGCTTCCAAGGCTTCCACCCTCAATTTTGAACTATAATTTATCCCTCCCTGTACCTCGCATTACAAATCATGTCATTATGAAATAAAGGTTGGGTGACCATACTCTTAGATCTTTTATGGCTGACTGGTTTATGGTGAGTGGGTTGGGGTCAGCTGGGATCTCGGAATTCAGGGGTCTTGGGAATGGGACAGTTGTAGGGGCTATTACTCGTGGTTGGCTTGGTGGGGATCAGAGGCCTGCTCTGGCCTGTCTGTGATAACACGTGCACCAAGGCGCCCAGCACTGTCTTGTGGCATTGCAGGTCCCATTCTTTCTTAGAACAAATATATTGGCAACAACCTTAGATCAAAGAAGTATTTCTATGGAAGTTAGTAGCGTGGGCCTCTCTCATCAGCGCTTGGGCCTGTTTCAACTTCCCCTTCAGACTCGCGGCCTGTATCTAAGGCACTAAATACTGCATGGCGGTTTAGGCCCTAAGCTTCATTTCTGTCTACAAAATGGCATCTGCTTATATGCGCGCACTGTGTCTAAACATCTAAATTATGCATAATATTATGATTGTGTGGAAGCCCTCATGATGCCCCCCTAGTCTATGACAGCTCTCCTAATGGTACTCGCCTCACCCTAAAGTGGAGGTGGGACGGGTTTGCTTCCGTCCCAATAGATCCGTCTAAGCTAGGGAGTCTGCAGCCTTTGTCTCTCCAGATGTTTTGGGCTACATCTCCCATCAGCCTTAGTCAGCATAGTCAATTGTAAGGAATCATGGGAGTCAAAGTCCAAAACATCTGGAAAGACACCAGTTGCAGATCCCTGCTGAACCATTCACTATTAATGGTATTCCCATTGCTACTCTCTCTAATGTAACATTTTCTTGATGGACTCTGCATAGAACTTAACTTATGAAGAGAGTTTTTAGATTTCTTAGCTGTGTTATCATTATCCTGACCATTATTTCTTGAAAAGGCAGCTGTACTAAAAAACAAATAAAATGCAAATCAAAACAATGAAGTTGTTTGAATGTATTGAAAAAACACAGGAAATTGACAAATGCAGCTCTATGAAGGGTTTGTTTGCTGCCATCTCTCACAAATTTAAGTTAGATAGGCACAGCTCCACCTCACTGATGAGGCCCAACAAGGCTGAAACACAAGTATGGGGTTGCTGTTGGTACTCTTGTTCAAAGGAGGTTTGCCTGGCATTTCGGTGTTGGACTGCCCTTGTGGGTGGGACAAAGATTGATATGCAAATGGATATTCCTCCTTTGTTAAAAGTACAGTGAGCTAAAAGCAATGGTTGCAGACTCTCACAGTGGGTAAAAACCACAGAACAGGTTATCATGCCCGGCTGCTACCTTTTTTTGTAAGTTAGAGAGGTGCCTGAATACCAAGACAGTGAGGTCACCCTAGAAAGAGGAAGGCTCCTTTGCCATGTGACATTTTGTGCTTTGTGAGAGGGGTGTTTTTTTGCACAGAGAACATTGTATATGCTTACGGACTGGGGCCGATTTTCTGAAACAACCAACTAGTGATTCTAGCCCCTGCCTCCATGGCATGCTGACAAACATTCTGCGCCTGACCAGCAAATGTCCCAGAAGGACATACTAGATCCAGCACCTGAGCAAATCTGAGAGGTTTGAGACAGCCACCAATCTAAGAATGGTGTAATGAGTGCCTGTGGTTTTCATACACCGTTTGGGCCTTTCTCTGAACATAAATAGTTCAGGTCTGGCAAACCTCCTGTACTGACACTTAATTTAGGGTAATGAGTTGAGAAGCCAGGCAACCCTCTTCCCTAATCTGCCATGCATTGGTCCTTGATGCACTTGCTGTACGAAGTATCGATTGATTAAATAACTGAGAATGTGAAAATGGGGGTTGTCTGCGGAGGCTAGTGGTAGACGTATAGAGAGGACATTTTCAGGGTTATTCATAGAATTTTGCACAAAAGTGGCGCACTCGGCTGGCGCACACTGTGCGCGTGCGAATGTCTGCGCCAGCCGCGTGCGCTAAAATCGATTTCCGCGCACAGCATATTCATGGATTTTAGCCTCCAAAACCAGCCGTGGCACAGAGTGGCGCAGCGACCCTGCAGCAGCGCCAGTTACACCCCCAAGAACGCCCTTGCGCAAGGAAAAGCCATCAAAATTCCCAATTCAGCACAAAGGGCTGCGCTAACACTGGACCAGTTTACAGGGCTGCCAAACAGCAAACGCCAAGCGGGGAACGTGTATTACTGGGGTACGCGTGAAGTTTCACACGCGAAAGGGCCTGTGCGAGTGGGGTACGTACATTACTGGGGTTCGCGGGAAGTTTCACAAGCGATTTCAGCAGTGTACGTGTATTACGGGGTTCGCAGGAACTTTCACACGCGAAAGGGCCTGTGCGAGTGGGGTACGTGTATTACGGGGGTGCGCGGGAAGTGTCACACGCGATTGGCCTGGGTATGTGTATTTCAGGTGTGCGCAGGAAGTTTCACACGCGATTGGGCTGGGTACGTGTATTTCAGGGGTGCGCGGGAAGTGTCACACGCGATTGGCCTGGGTACGTGTATTTCGGGGGTGCGCGGGAAGTTTCACACGCGATTGGGCTGGGTACGTGTATTTCAGGGGTGCGCGGGAAGTTTCACAGGCGATTGGCCTGGGTACGTGTATTTCAGGGGTGCACGGGAAGTTTCACACGCGATTGGGCTGGGTACGTGTATTTCAGGGGTGTGCGGGAAGTTTCACACACGATTGGCCTGGGTACGTGTATTCCAGGGGTGCACGGGAAGTTTCACACGCGATTGGGCTGGGTACGTGTATTTCAGGGGTGCGCAGGAAGTTTCACACGCGATTGGAGTAGGGTACGTGTATTACTGGGCTGTGCATGAAGTTTCACATGCGATTTTGCTGTCAGAGCGGGGAACGCGTATTTCGGGGGTGCGCGGGGAGTCCTACGTGTGAATTGGCAGTGTGGGTCCTCCCAGGTGTCCCCTCTACCCCCTTCACGGGCCCTGCAGGCAGCCCACACCACAGGGGACTACCCTGCACCCCTGGTCATGTCAGGCAGCCCATTCACCATGGGCATGCCCCCCAGCCAAGCCACATGTCACGTTGCAAAATGATCACCAACTCATGTCTCCCAGAACCCCCACCCCCCAGCAGTGAGAGGCACCTGCCAGCAGGCCCCCACTCATGTTCCACACATGTCCCCCTGCACCCCCACCCCCCAGCAGACAGGGGCACCTGTCAGCAGGCCCCCACTCATGTCCCACACATGTCCCCCTGCACCCCCACCCCCCAGCAGTCAGGGGTACCTGCCAGCAGGCCCCCACTCATGTCCCCCTGCATCCCACCCCCAGCAGTGCAGGGCACCTGCCAGCAGGCCCCCACACATGTCCCACACATGTCCCCCAGCTCCCCCACCCCCCAGCCTTGCAGGGCACCTGCCAGCAGGCCCCCACACATGTCCCCCAGCACCCCCACCCCCAGCAGTCAGGGGAACCTGCCAGCAGGCCCCCACACATGTCCCCCTGCACCCCCACCAGTCAGGGGCACCTGCCAGCAGGCCCCCACACATGTCTCCCAGCACACCCACCCCCCCCAGCAGTCAGGGGCACCTGCCAGCAGGCCCCCACGCATGTCCCACACATGTCCCCCAGCACCCCCAGCAGTGCAGGGCACCTGCCAGCCGGCCCCCACACATGTCCCCCAGCACACCCACCCCCCAGCAGTCAGGGGCACCTGTCAGCAGGCCCCCACGCATGTCCCTCTGCACCCCCACCCCCCAGCAGTCAGGGGCACCTGCCAGCAGGCCCCCACACATGTCCTCCTGCACCCTCACCCCCCAGCAGTCAGGGGCACCTGCCAGCAGGCCCCCACTCATGTACCACACATGTCCCCCTGCACCCGCACCCCCCAGCAGTCAGGGGCACCTGCCAGCAGGTCCCCACACATGTCCCCCAGCACCCCCAACCCCCAGCAGTCAGGGGCACCTGCCAGCAGGCCCCCACACATGTCCCCCTGCACCCCCACCCCCCAGCAGTCAGGGGCACCTGCCAGCAGGCCCCCACACATGTCCCCACCGACAGGTCATCACACTCCAGACCCATGCCCCTCATGGCCACCCAAATCCCACCCCAGTCCAAACACCCCACATCAAATTCCCAAAGTCATGATAGAAAACACATAACCAGCATGGCCATGAATCAATGTCCCTTAGACCCACGCAATGGTGACACATGACTGTGAAAAGATCAACATTGTGACATGCACAAAACAAAAGAGATAAGACCACATCAGTAAAGTATATAATAAATGTGTATTCAATAATTAACCAAATGAATAAAAAAAACACACAATAATGGAAATAATGAAGAAAAAGCTGCATGTCCAAAATATTCAACAAAAATGTGTGAAAACAGAATCCAAATCAATCCAAAAGCAAATGAGTCCTCCCCCCACTTTTACACCGACGACACCCAACTGTCCTTTTTCTTCTCCTCTTTCTCCGTTTCTCTTCAGACCAATGACACAGCGTGCCTTTCTGCCATTAAACACGGTGTGCACACCCACTTCTTGCACTTAAACCTGCCTAAAACTGAACGTTGCTTTTTTCCTGCCCCAACCATACCTCCTTTTGCCTATCATGCAGGTATTTGTTTCCTACCTGCTTTTCTCCCTTTCTCTTCTACGACTCGCAAACTCAGTGTCACCTTTGATGCATTGCTTTCTTTCTCTAGCCACATTTCCACTGTCACTATCACCTATATAACATTCAACACACTAGTCCTTTCCTGTCATCCCACGCCACTAAACTTCTTCTCTTCTCTCTTGTCTCCTCCAGATTGGACTACTGCGCCGCCCCTCTTCTTGGTCTTCCATCCTCCCATCTTGCTTCCATTTGTTCTGCTTCAATTCTTCCATTCCTCTTAGGTTTTCTCTCCCTGCTTCTGCCTCTATTTTGACTCAGCTCCACTCTGTCTTCCTTCTCTCCTTCGAGAATAGACTATTATTTCATATCCTTTGTTTAATCTATAAATGCCTTCATGGTCTCGCCCCTTCTTAGCTCCCATCTTTATCCCTTTTCATACCACCTTTTTTACTGTTCCCAAACCCCCCTGTGCTTCGTCTAGATGGCACTCTTTATAATTCGCTCCTAAATTCCGGAATTCACTTTCTCTTTCCATTCACTCTCTGCTCCTTCATTGCATCTATTCCATGCTATTGTAACGCATGTACTCTGTTGATTTGTTTTTTAAAATTTTTTATTTGCTTATTTAGTGCGCTGAACCCTGACGTAGCTAGGCGCTTGACTTAATGGCGAATTACATACTGATTATACATAAAGAGGTACATTATTATATTATATTATATACAATAGTTACACGGGTAAAGATACAAGTATATACATACATAGACCAGTACAAGATGGGGTTTCCCGAAAATAATAGGAAGTAGTTGAGGTATGCTAAGTTTGCAGTAGAGTGGAATGAGTGATATTGTTGTAGGCATAATTACACTATTTTCATAAATATATACACAGTGTGTGGTAGTGTCAGTGTAGCTTTAGGAGGGAGTGGTCAGAGCGGGGAGCCAGGATTTCACTTTGAAGCGGAATGCTAGGAAGGCATGCTCATCTCTAAGCGCAGGAGGCAGTGAGTTCCAAGTTTTGGTAGCTCAACTTCTCCATTTCTTTGTACTGGCGTTTTCGCCTTTTGTTCAGCACTTCGGGAAAGCGCTATATAAATGTAATAAAATACAAATACAAACTTCCCGCCATCACCTTTGTTTCTGAAATAGACCTGGTTTAGCAAACCATACAGCAGTGATGGGCTCTTAGCGTGAGTTACTGGCAATTGAGGGGCATGTGCATCGCCTGGCTAAGGCTCTGTGGGGTTGGTCTCAAGAATGCATTTGTCTTTAGCCCCTTTAAATGCCTAACCATGTAGTAACAAGGATGCAATCAAGCGCGGGAATTCGGAGAGGGACTTGGCAGTGCAACATCACATCACACACAATACAGCAACATAGGCACAGACAGCCCTCCCGCTAGAGCACACGTGCAACACATGATTCAACAAGCAGGTGAGGAGGCCGTTGAATAAAGAAAATGTCCAATCAGATATCAATTCTATTTGGGATTTTAAGAGCGAACTAACACCACAGTTAATTGAGCTTGTGCTAATAATGAAGGAAGGAAGTGAGGGTGAAATGTGGAGAGAGAAGTTGTTTGGCGGTTCAGTTGATACGACTAGTGAAGAAGCTATTTTGCCTTTCTGAATTTTGAGTAACCTACCTTGGCACCTTTTGTACTTCTGAAGGCTGCTCCTTGAAATCAGGATTGACAAGGAAAAACACCTACCTATTATGTAGTAATTCTGTGCCTTTGGCCAGTTCTCTGGTCGCTTGTCCTGCACTTGATCGGGTTGATAACCCCGTAGTCAATAGCGAGTGGGATTCCTCCCTCACTCGGGGGAGCAAGATATGGGCTGCACAGAAGAGGCATTGGTGTCTGAAATACTCGCAAACCTGGCTAAACCCGTCCAGACAGTATCACCGACTGCAAGATAAACCCCAAAAATGTCAAACAAAATCTAAACACTTGAAATCGATAAAAATGACTTCCATTGCCGGCAAGAATTACTGACTTTTTTCCGCACTCGGGAACTAGCACGGAAATAAGATCCTTAGCTCTGCGCTGTTCACTGGCATTTAGTGGAATGCTCTGACATAAATGATCGAGGCAGATGAAGAGGTTGCCCGATCATAAGTAACAGGTCCTGACTATCTGAAAGCAAGTGAAATCTTTTTGGTGGCTCCAGTCTCACCAATACAGGGAGGGCTCCCCACTATGCTAACTAAGCTCCTATCATCACATAGTCAATTAATAGCCAGATAGCTAAAGTACCCTTGCATCACTATTTGCTTGAGGTAGATGAGATGATAAAATTAACTTCTCCTATGATTGTGACACTCGATTCGATTCTGAGTGCATTTGTTGTACTGTATGACAACATCTGCGATGAAGTGCGAGCACGCTCCTTGATTCAAAGTGATATTAATGTAAAACTGGAGCTGCTGAGTAATGTGCCATTCCTTCCAACTGAAATATCTGTCCTAATACCCAGTGAGGGTTTGAAGTTTGAAGTTTATTTTCTTTGAAAAGCGCAGCCAGGCCCCTGGGTAACCGGGCGCATATTCTTAAATACAGGTTACAATATAAACAGTATACACAAAATACAAATTTTCAAATTATAATACAAGTACAATACAACGTATATACACAAATGAGATATATTACAAGTCGGTAGCAAATTTTGAATGAAGGAGCTTCATAGGTTTTGCGTGAACAGCCAAGATTTGGTATTATTCTTGATAGTTAGGAACGAAGGCTCAGTTCTGATGGAGGTAGGCAGTGTGTTTCAGAGTTTGCAAGCTAGGACAGGGAAGCTCGCACCACCCGCTTTTTGGAGTTTAAATCTGGGCAGGATTAGGCTGTGAGTTTGAGCTGATCTAGTGGGTCGAGAGGAGGTGTGGCGAGTAAAACGAGAGGAGAGGTAAGGTGGGGCATTGTTGTCCAAGAATTTATGTGTCAAGACTAGTGTTTTCAAGGCAATTCTTTGTTTTACCGGGAGCCAACATAAATCAGATCTGACGTTAGAGATATGAGACCGTCTAGAGATATTGAGAGCTGCTCTTATGGCATTATTTTGGATGGTTTGCAGTTTATTGAGATTAGACTGGCTAGTCCCCAAGTAGAGGGCATTCCAGTAATCGATTTTGGACATAATGAGTGTTCTTGCAAGGGTAATGCAGTTGTGAAGGTTCAGAAAGGGTCTGCAGGCGGTGATAAGTTTGCAAGTATAGGCCAATGCCGACCTTACTGCATTTGTTTGTCTGTTCAGGGAAAGGGTAGAGTCCAGATAGACGCCTAGAGTTTTAGTCTCTTTAGAGACCTTGATGTCATTACCGTCAACGATGAAAGACGTGTAGGCTTGGTCTAATTTATTGAGACGTTGAGTTGATCCTAGTAATAAGAGCTCTGTCTTGTCCTCATTAAGACATAGTTCGTGTTGCGTCATCCAGGCCTGAATGACCAGGTAGACAACATTCAAGGATTTGGTATCAGCTGTTGTTATGCTCACCTGGTTCCCACAGGGGCGTCGATCGGACCCAAACAGCTGCGGTCTCCACCAACGTGATGCGTAGTGCAGAGATGACAGTCTGGACTGGCCCGCCTAATCTCGTCTGCTTGACCCGTGGAAGTATTCTCCTGCAAGTGGAGAAAGGGATTTAGCCCCGTGGATTTTAGTGATGGTCCCTCCCAACTGTTCTTGTTCTCCCCACTAGTCACCTCCGATGTTCCCAATTAGTATCCTCACCTTATGTTTTTAAATGATGAGCTCTCCATCCTGCGTGGTATGCAGGGGCGCGTAGATACCAGTTACTTCACTGGTTTGAGGTACTGGAAGAGTTCTGGAGGAATATTGACTCTGGGGTTTATAAAGTTCAAAGAGTTCAATATGTCCGATGTTCACTCTTGCATTCCCTTGTTGAATTGCAGCTAAAAATATTGTCTGGAGGCTGCTGATGGCGTTCAGGTAAGAGTCTGTATTACCCAACACTGTCCGGTAAAAGTTGCGTGAATTTAACTTGTTGTTTTCTCTCCCTTTATAGATGCGGCATAAGAAGATGTGGCGTATTGAAGGGTAATGTCTCCGGTGGTAAATCAGGTAAGTCTGGTGATAAAAGTGATTGTATTTGTCGGCTCTCTAGGCTCACCTTGTTATTCCTTTTGTTTTCCCCCAGGTACTGGAGTTCGCCGAAGAACATGATGGAGGCTGCGCCAAGTCGAAAGATGCTGTGGACTGGTGAGTAAGACGCGACGCCGCTGCTGGCGATGCGACGCGTGCTGAAGTAATGTCCTTTCTGGCTCGGAGTCGTGCTAGATCCAGAATCAGGTAAGGGATTAAATAATGTCCGTGATCTAACCTTTTCTCCTTCTTTCCCCTTTTTCTAGGAGCTCCAGATTCGAGGCGGGCGTGGCAGAAGACTGGATGCTGGCTTGTAGGCACGGTGAGCGTTACGCTGCAGAATGCTGAATAACGCGAAGTGTGTGTTGCTGGTCGGGGCATGGTTTAAATAGCCTCAAAAGTAGTCCCAGGTAAGAAGTCCCTAGAGTAAAAAATGGTCCCTGTAGTAAAATAGTCCCCTCCAGGCTTCACGTTGGCTTGGATCCATTTGCAGCATGGTCTGCCTGAGGTTAGTAGTGACTATGAGCATGGCGACCTAGGCGCCAGGACTGATTTCTACTATGAGCCTGGCGCCTAAAGCGCCAGGACTGAACCCAGATAGCCCCTAGCCGGGGCTGCTGAAGCTTTAATAAATGTCTGGATGCCTGCTCCCGGGGCTGATGGGCTTGGTCCAGATGCCCGGGGGTAGGCATCATGACAGCTGTGTAATCACCAGTGATGGGAGTGAGTATCTGGGTGTCATCCGCGTAGTTGGTATAGGAGACACCCAGATAGTCGAGCACATCGAAAAGGGATTCGGTGAACACGTTGTAAAGCGTAGGCGATACACAAGAGCCTTGAGGGACGCCACAGTGAATAGGAGAGGGGTCTGCCGATGCTGTAGGTGAGAAGACCCGCATGGATCTGTTGCTAAGGAAGGAGTGGATCCAGGCATTGGCAGAGTCTGAGAAATGTGCCGCTGATTTAAGATGTTGGCAAAGTATTTGGTGGTTAACCAAATCGAATGCCGTGGAGAGGTCAAGGAGAAGGAGTGGCGCTAACTTCCCGTTGTCCTTTAGTGTCTCCATCTGAGTTTTCAGATCAATCAGAGCTGTTTCAGTGCCATGTTTGGGGCCTGATTGTCTTAGCCCCAGGAGATTGTTGGATTCAAGGTAGTCTTGGATCTGCAGGTATGCTGCACGATCTAAGATCTTGAGCAGGAACGGGACCGTAGTGATTGGTCTAAAGTTGGTCGGGATGTTGGGGTCAAGGGATGGTTTTAAAGTAGTGGGATCACCCAGGCGTCTTTGAGGCTGTCAGGGACTATACCCGTTTTGAAGGAGGCATTTATGAAGGCTGTGATAAAGGGGGCTAGGTCATGAGAGGCTTCCTTGATGATAGGTGCCGGGCAAGGGACACCTTGCCAATTAGACTGCTTGAGGTTGTTTATGATTCTTTCTACTTCAAGGGTAGTGAGAGGGGAGAAGGCGAGCGGTTTATAGGTCGGGTTGGCTTGGCAGGTACTAGACATGGGAGCGGTCAGAGGTTGGTCTGACTGTAGGGACTTTTGTTTGTCTCTAATTTTGGTTTGGAGGGTGGCAATTTTGCCCAGGAGTGCTGTCTGTATGTTAGTACACCAATTACTGTTTTTAGTGCAAGAGTCTGGGGGGGCTGAGGGAGTCTCGAGTTCCTTGAGAATTTTGAATAATTCCTTGGTATTTGATTGTGCTGACACAATACGGTTATTGTAGGATTCTTTTTTAGCCTGTAGTATAGCTTCTTTATAGTTAAGAGTGGCTAAGAAGAGACTGTCCTTGTGGGCGTCAGAAGGGTGACTTTTCCAACGTGACTCTGCGCTGCGTTTCTCTTTACGTAGTACTCTGTTCTGTTGTCTGAACCACGAGTTGAGGTGCACATGTTGCTTGGGTCTCCTAAGTTTGAGCGGGGCAATGGAGTTTATGGCTGCAAGCACTGTCTGTTTGTAGGTGTCAGCTAAGATGGTAGGGTCCGAGCAAGAGTCAGTGGCATTAAGGGTAGGAAGGATGAGGGGGAGTAACTTTTCAGAGGATATGTTCTTTTTATTTCTGGTAAGGGTGGCTGGAGTGACGGGAGGCGTAGGTGGAAGAGCTGCTTCAATGCTGAAGGTGATGATATGGTGATCAGACCAGGCGCAAAGGGCGTTCGAGAGCAGGCAGATGTTGCAGTTGTTGTCGCTAAACCAATCTAAGGACCGCCCTTTAATGTGGGTAGGTTCTTGTATATGATGTAAAAATCCTAGATCTGTTAGGGTGTTGGCGAAGTCGAGGGCTGCGGGGTCATTAGGGTATTGGTAACCTAGGTTGAGGTCTCTGAGGATGATGCTTTGAGAGTTTGTTTCGCTTTGTCAAGTACTAATGCAGTGATGTCATCCACAAAGGATGTGGGGGGAGCAGGGGGTCTGTATATTAGGGGGATGGTGGGCGTTTGGTTGGCTGATAGTGGAAGTTTGACAGAGAGTTGCTCAGCCGATTCTAGATTGGTGCTTGGTAAGGTTCTAAGTCCTAGTGAGTTTTTATCTTCAAAGAAAATAACGGGGAGAGTGGTTTCAACTCAAGAGAACTGATTAGCTGCCTGTGCAACATCTAGGGCGGGTTCTTCATCTGAGGAAGGAACGCTGAGAGAGGCTATTTTTCAAGACGATACTTCATCCCGTCATGTTTTGCAAGAAATTAGTTACCCACCATAGTGACTAGAGTACTCATAGTCCATAGTCCCCTTTCCTCCATCCTTGTGGGGGTCCCTCAACATGGGGACGGTACCGGAACCTTTGGCAGCAAAACATTGAGCTTCCCCTTTGAATTTAGTATAGAGTGGGGGTGCAGCCTCAGTCGTGGGAACGTGCTGCCGATGACCCTCCTTTCCGGCACCTCACCTCAGTCTCCTTTGAACACATCGGACGCTTAGATATCTGCTACGCTTATTACATATTAGCACCTGGTATACAAGTGGGGGACGGTGGGTGTTACGTATGGAGGAAAGGGGGCTATGGACTAGGAGTACTCTAGTCACTACAGTGAGTAACTTTAATTACTCATATGTCCCGTCCGCTCTCCTCCATTCTTGTGTGTGATTCCACCGATCAAGACCATAGGGTGGAGTCGGGACAGCCTGCCTCATATCTAGGAAGAAGCAAACAGATTCGGCAGAACCATCCGACCAAACTCAGCATCGCGCCAGGAGCTGGTGTCGAGGGACTAGTGCTTGCTAAAGCTGACAGATTGGCCCAAGTAGCTGCCCTGCTGCTGACATCCCAAAAAGCATGTCTCTGAAACGCGACAGCCGTGGCCTTAGCCCTAACCGCATGGGCATGAATTCCCTCTGTGACTGGCTTGTCCATGGCCGTATAAGCCTCTGAAATGGCCTGAACCGTCCAACGGGTAATAGAAGCCTTGGAAGTCTGATAGCTGGGGGAGGCGCCCCCAAAGGTGACAAACAATGCCTCGGACTTCCTGAAGGATTTTGTCCAAGAGGTAGAACTTGAAGACCCTCTAGAGGTCCAAGGAATGTAGGGCCCTCTCTGCCTCTGACTGCTGGTTCGGGAAGAACACCGGCAGGCAGATCTCTGGATTCAGATGAAATGTAGAGATCACCATGGGCAAGAAGTTTAGGTGAGCGTATAAAATGGCCTTGTCATGAAACGTGCTGAAGAGCTCACACAAAGACAACGCCTGCAGCTCGCTGACCCTGCGTGCAAAGAAGAAAGCTACCAGGAAAACTGTCTTTAGCGTTATGAGCCGGATGTCCACAGAGGCCATCAGCTCAAGGGTTTTGCGCTGCAAAGCTACAAGAACCACATTGAGTCCCCAGACCGAATGCGGCCTATGCAACGGAGGAAAAAGCCTAGACAACCCCTTGAGGCGGGCCTTAACCACCGGGTTAGCTGCTGAAAACACATGCTATGAGGAATTCTTGTAAGCCCAATGGCCGCCAAATAAGTGTGACAAGTAGCCACCTGAACTCCAGAAAGAGCCAGATGTGCTGAAAAAGCCAGTACGTCATCCAGAAGCAGGTGTCAGGATCCAGACCTGTGTCACAAGCCCAATGGCATAACATCTGCGGCTGTGCCAACAGATCTGGAAAGTGTTTTCCAGAGACCCCTGGCCCTGTCCTGCCCATGAAGCAAACTGGGGCACTTGGAATTCAGAGGAGATGCGAACAGGTCCAGGTCTGTGAACCCCCAACGCTGGAACAGGGGCAACAAGGAGTCGGTGTGCAATTCCCACTCATAGGTGTTAAACCCTAAGCGGCTCAGCTGGTCCACTTCTGCATTGCTGTCCCCCGGGAGGTGGACTGCTGAAATCCAAATCCCCTCTGTCAGGGCCCATTCCCAGATCGATACCGCCTCCATGCAGAGGAGGGGGGGAATGGGTTTCTAAACAAATAAAAGTATTTCATCCTGACCAGAACAGACCTGTCCCTGATGAGGGGCAGAAACGCCTTGAAGGCCAGGGCTACTACCCTGAGCTCAAGCAGGTTGATATGCAGGAGGGCTTTTGCCCTGTATCATGCGCCATGAATTGCGTAGCCCTCCAGAGTAGGCCCAGCTCGAAAGAGGAGTCTGTGTAACGCTCACCTGGTATCCACAGGGACGTCAATCATCCTGTTCTGACCTCTTACGACCTCAAACCCTTCCCTGGAGGCTATTCGACTGGAGACTGGGCCTGAAACACAGGATTGGTAGAGTTTAGCTCCCTATTGTCTCTGTGAGCTTGAACCCCTTCTTCGCCCGGGGTCCAACCCTTCCCTTTGATCCAAAGCTCACCTTGTTTTCTTGGATAGTGTGCTCTCCATCCTGCTTCCAGCGCAGGGGCGCGTTGATTGATGCGGGCTCGTTGCTGCCTAGTTACTTCACTGGCAAGAGTCCGACAGGTAAGTATAATGAGTCTTTTGAACAGTTCTCTAACTTCGTTCCTCTGCTTCCTTAGATGATGGCCGGCGTCCGGGGATGGCGGCGTGCTGCCGAGATGAGTAGCGCGGCAGGTGATTGAGAGCGCGATGCGCGATGCACCCCTTTTGTATTTGTATTGAACTGAGTTATTTTCTGTGTCTTTTAGGTGCCGCAACGTTTTCAGCGTGGATGCCTGTTATGAAGAACAAATGCGGTAAGCGCGGTATGCGGCGCCTCTAGATGTTTTCACGCTAACCTGGAGTGTCTTTTCCCTCTTGCAGATGGATGAGAAGTTCCGGAGACAGTTCCCCCAGGGCGGCTGGGATTCAGGTAAGTGTTTGAAGCTTGTACAGTATTTAAAAATAAGCGAAGATTTGCAGAATGCTTACTAATGCCTTTTTTCCCTTTTCCTTAGGAAGCGGCGTGCCGGGATGGGAATGACACCGCCGAAGATGCCCGCAGAACAGAAGGAGCGATGAATGATGGGCAGAAGCGCCGCAAGGTAAGGCTGTTCCTAACGGTGTTCTTGTTCTTGCAGGAGCTGAAATCAGAAGAAAGATGCAGGCCTACTGGAGACTGATCCGAACACGTTGAGTGTCACGCTGCAGGTGCAGAAAACACAAACCATGTTTCTCAGCCTGGGCGTGGCTTAAATAGTCTCTGGGTATCCCAGGTGTCTCTGGGCTGAACCACACCCAAAAGACTAGACTGCACATGCAGTTCTGGGAACCGAAATATGTGGGGGCATCCATCTTGTCCCCATCAATGCACTACAAGTCCAACCCCCAATGTTATCCTATGGGAGTGAGTGAGTCTGGTGCCACAAGCGCCAAGTCTGACTCCAAGCGGGTCTTTGGAGGGATGGAGAGGCCCTTGAGGGCCATGTCGGTGATCGTGGCCTGGCTCCAGCCTGACATCTTGGAGGGCTGGGGACATGAGGGGCAGGAATCATGACAGTCCGTCGCCACCACCAGGGTAGGCTCCAGTCAATTGAAGGAGCGCCCACTGAAACATTGCCGTTCATTGAGACCCCGTTTCCTGATCCCAATTTGCAGTCAGGTGGAGCTGGAGGTGCCTCATCTTGAGGCAAGCGTGCTGCACAGTTAGCACATAGGAGGCCATCAGGCCCAAAAGGTGCTGGAACCACCATGTTGAGGTAGTGGAGTTGGCCAGAAAGTGGCCTATCACTTTGTAAAGAGAGATGAGCCTCTTGGGCATGGGGTAGACCCTCTGACTGGCTGTGTTTCAACGTTTCACTAGGAAGACCAGATCCTGAGAGGGGCACAACTGACTTCCTCTGGTTGAGGGAGAACCCCAGCTGATGTAGAATATCCACTGATCTCTGGCAGGAGTGTACCACCCCCTCGGGTAAACCCGCCCTCACTCACCAGTCATCCAGGTAAGGCTATACCCGATGGCCCTTCAGGCAGAGGAGACCAGCCACTTCGTTCCTCAACTTCCTGAAGACACAAGGGGCCAAGTTCAGGCTGAAAGGCAGCACCTTGTACTGCAAGTGGTAGGGCATAATCATGAACCGCAGAAACCTATGATGCGGCTGGTAGATGAGGACATGCAGGTACGCATACTTGAGGTCTAGGGAACACATCCAGTTCCCTGCACACAGAGACTCTGCAATGTGCGTGGGAGTAATCATCTTGAAGCATTCGAGTGGTAAAGACAGATAAGGCCTCATTACACGGATGGCGTTAGGGATTTACCGGTACCGGTAAAATACCGGTACCAGTAAATCCCTACCGCCTTACTACGAGGTCCCTTTGCGGGTTGGGGGATTTAACGCCTGCTTTTTGCAGGTGTTAAAATCCAACCCACTAAGGGACCTCGGAGCTAATTACGGCACTACAAAATTGTGGTGCCGTAATTAGCGCCTTCCCCATTCCCATAGAGCCCTATGGGGCAGAAATGGGAATGGGGAAGGGCAATGGCGGAAAGGGGATTTACCGCCCCTCCAACCTTGGAATGGGGCGGTAAATCCCCTTTCTGCCAAGGCGGTGCCGGTATTTTACCGGCATGAGCCATGGCGCTAATAGCGCCATGGCTCACCGCCTACCGGGTAATGAGGCCCATTGAGAAACAACAGGTCAAGGACTAGCATCAGGCAAGCCTGATCGTTCTTGGGTACTGCAAAAATCCTGGAATACAAACTGGAGCCCCTGACTGACTGAGGAACCGGTTCCACATCCCACTTCTCCAAGAGCGAAAGGACCTCTGTAAAATAGTCTGGCACAATCTGACAAAGAGGAGGAGTGGATGGTAGAGGAAAAGGAAGAGGAAGAGGAAGACTGAAGCCTGTGGAGACTATAAATAGGATCCACAGGTTCTTGAAAAGACGCTTCCAGCTGCACTGGAAAAGAGCCAGTCGGCCCCCTACTCGGGAGCTCTGTTTCATGACCGTGATGTCACTGTTTCTTGGCGTCAGAGGCAGGAGCAGAGGAGGAGGAGCAAAAAAAGACCTTTGCTGCTTCCGCCTGTTGTCGCTGGGCGACCTGTCAGGCCTCCACGTACCTCGGTCCCGAAACTCCTTGAAGCGGGTGAAAGCGCAGGGTTTGAATTTGGTCCTGCCCTGAGACTGAGGAAAGGACTTCTGCCCTGGCTTTGTCAGGATGGCCAAGGACTTGGCTGTTTGAGTGGAGGATTTCTTCTTTATGATTCGTCATCGGTTGACGAATGAAAGAGGTCCACGCCCTCAAAGGGCAGATCTAGGATTCACTCTAGTACATCTGATGAAAATATTGTGGCCGGCCTCCATGCCATCCTTCTCATCTCGACACCCAGGCACAGCCCTCAGCTGTGCAACGGCCCGGGCATCCACCAGACCGGCCTTGAATGAGGCTTGCTTCTCCAGAGGGAAGTCAGACAGAAACGTTTGCAGCTCCCATCACCGCTTCTGGTTAGCCGCAGCTAAAAGGGCGTCGGCAAGCAGATGCAGTCCTGATATGGCATAGCAGTGTTTTCCCAAAGACTGAAGGACTCTGGAAAGACAAATGGAGGTGGCTACCGAGGAGGAAGATGACAAAGACAATGGTTTAGAATAGAGGGAGGCCGCAGCCACCACTGAAGAACATGGCTGAGGATAGGAGGCCAGGAGGATTGGCTCCCCGTCCGTCAACCTGCACCTGCTGTCCAATTTGCACCTGCTGTCCAACTTCTTGTTCATCTGGGTGTTGGCTCTGGGTGTCTCCTAGACTTTTCTCGCCACCTGCAGGACATCCTTCTGGAGAGGGATGTCAGACCAGATCGTGGTGCACATGCCCAAAACCTCTGCTAGCACTTCTGACTCCTGGGGGCTTCTTCGGGCAGAGGGACCCCCAACAACTCCACCAGGCCCTGAAGGCGGTCATAAAAGGGCTTAATGGATGCCGAAGGCTCATCGTCCTGGGCGGCATCATTGTCATTGCCCCCCTTTTTTTACAGACTGAGGGGAGTCAGGGTCCTGGGACACAGGTGCCAGCGAGGTCCCCTCTAGATCCGGAACCAAAGACTGGTCCAACAGCTTTTGAGGGGGATGCGTTGGTGGTACAGAAGGAGGTGGAGGAGTCTGAACAACCAAGCAACAACCAATTGCTTTTTATTTTTTACTTTTATATAATTTGCACAGAAATACAACACAATACATCCATACTTCAAAGTAATGCTTGTACAGGTATTATTCCAACAATCAGTAGTCGGTTAACCAGGTTTGCAAAACATTTGCAGTGTTCCGTTCCCATCACATTCCGCATTTGCTTTATCGGTCAAGTACTGACGAAACTCTCCCAATATGTCTCTTGGCGGACTAGTTAGGGGCAGCAGGCTGGAGTACAACTCTTCCTTGTTGTTTGCCGAGGTCATATCACTCAACCGTGAGGAGTTCTTTACTCTTCCACCGCATCAGTATCGCACGCTTAGCCAATAACAGTTCTATGTTTAGAAGTTTGCGCTTTACCATGTTCATCTTCAGCACACATCCCAATAGGCATATTGTATGTTACCATCTGACAGGTTGTGGCACCATTTCTTCTAATGGATCACATACCTTACCCCAGTACTGAGTAAGCGCCCCACACGACCACAACACATCCATTAAATCAGGGTCTGTGTTACCATATCTAGGGCATCTCCCCTCAGCTGTAGCATACATTTTCTTATGGCAGATCGGGACGAGATGTACTCCATTCAGTATTTTGAAGTGAATTAGCCTGTACCTCTAATTGAGCAATATTTTTCTCGTGAGCCTGCATAGCTGCAACCAATGTGCCTCTGAGAAAGTGGTACCTATGTCCCTCTCCCACTCCCCCTTTATATCTGGTAACTGCACCTTCCTCGTCGCCCATGCCACTTTATATAGCGCAGAGGTGGTTATTTTCATTTTGCCAGAGGAGATGACATAGTTCAGACACTGATGTGATGGTGGTTCTTGCAGGAATACGTTCCACACAGATGCCAATGCTGATCGGAGTCTAAAGTATTGTAGTTTCTGCAGTGGAGTATCGCCTATATGTATCTTACCATCTTCCCAGGATATAAACAGGCCATTTCGGTACAGATCCCCAAACTGTGTTATGCCTGCTCTATGCCAGTGTGTGGACAATATGGCCTCCCCTCGACGTGTCTAAATAAGGAGCATCCCAGATGGGCATACCCGGACTGTACATTATGGCGTTTTGGGGTTGTTGTACTAATCTCACCCATGCTTGCTGTGTGGCCAGCACCGGGTCTAAGTGATTACCATTTCCCTGCTTCCCATTATCTACCCCATGCAGTAATGCAATTCTTTCCTTCCCCTGTGTCTCCAGCTGCACATACAATGTGGGTGGCCTGCCCGCCGTCCAATTTATCACGTAGTATGCTTGAGCAGCCAGATAGTACAATTTGTAATCTGGGGCTGCCAGCCCTCCCTGCTCGTATTGACAATGTGAGGCACCTCCAACTGGCCCTCGCCTGGCCCCTCCACACGAACGTGAAGCAAACACCACTTATCTTTGTGAAGAAGGATCTACCAGGCCATAGTGGTATCGTACTAAAAAGATAAAACAGCTTGGGTAATATAATCATTTTCACTAGTGCCACACGCCCCCATAAGTGAGATAGGTAGTTGGCTCCCGCGCTCAAGTTTGGCACAAATTGCAGTAGTCAGTGCATTGTGGTTGAGGGAGGGTACCAGATTTGCAGAGCGTGCCATCTACACCCCCAAGTATTCCACTCGTTGGGGTGTCCATCGCAGTCCGTACAGATTGATAGGTAGTCTCGTACTGTCCGTCAACGGAAATATTTCAGACTTATTGGTATTCAATCGGAGTCCGGAGTACTTCCCGAATTCCTGAAACACACAGTATCCTCTGTAGATATTTCTCAGGGTTCCTCACAAACATCATGATATCGTCTGCGTATAATGTTATCAACTCAACCCGTCCTAGCATGGAAGTCCCAGCCCTTGGATGTTGGGCCCGCATAAAATCTGCTAGGGGCTCAATCACAAGTGAAAATAGCAGAGGCGAAAGTGGGCAGCCCTGTCTGGCACCTCCCGCAAGTGACAGTACAGACGACAGCACCCCATTCACACACACCTTAGCGTGAGGTTGCGTATATAGAATTTGAACCCACCTGATAAAGTTAGGGCCGAAACCGAAGTGATGCAGCACTCTGAACAAGAATGGCCAGTACACAGTGTCGAAAGGTTTCTGCATGTCTAGGGATATAGCGAATCCCTCAGTATCTTGGGGGACCCTTGCCAGAACATTGAAAAACCTCAGTATATTTGATGCCGTTGATCTCCCCTGTATAAACCCTGTCGGGAGGCTAATATCTTTGCGAATAGCTTTGCGTCCGTGTTGATAAGTTTTCAGGTGGTTTCCCAGGCTTCAATAATAGGGTTATGACCGCTTCCCGCATAGTTTCTGGTAAAACACCAGATTACAGTGCCTCAAGTCCACATTGTGAGGAGACGAGGAGCCAGCGCTACTGTGAATTCTTTATAAAATTCCGCCCCTAACCTGTCTGAAACCAGGGACTTCCCTCAGGGTAGATCTTTTATCGCCTCTTTTATCTCACTGAGCGTTATGGGTGTCTCCAATGCATTGCATGCATCTGCCGAAAGTAGCGTTGTGGGTATCCTAGTGAGATATTCATATATCCCACTGCTAGTAGCCACACTTTGGGGTGAGTCGAGGCTCTTGTAGAAGTCGTAGAACACTCCGCTGACCTCTTCCACGCTGGTAACTACCACTCCATCTTGCCTGGCGATACACAGAATGATCGAACTGCCTCTTTCATTACATACCGTGTGCGGTAAGATTTTACCCGGTCTCTCCTGTTCCCCGTACCTAAGGGCCGCTGCTGGTCTATCAAAATAGTGCAATTCCATGTCTGCTGCTTCACAATATTTGTCCAGTTGTAATTTAATTTCTCTGCTAACTTGCGGTGATGGCTTCCCACACATTCTGTCTGTAATTTCGCTAGGGAGTCTTCTCGTCGCTTAAGTTCCCTTCTTATATCGCGCAGCACCCCAAATTCAGTGGACATTGCCACTCCTCACATATAAACCTTAAACGTCTGCCATAAAATAGCCTGCTTGCCCACTGATACCTCGTTGATTTCAAAGAAATCGAAGACATGCTGCCACATACTTGATCCGAATACTAGGTCTAGAAGTGATGTGGTTTTGAATCGCCACTGTGGCCTCTGAGAGGCCCCCTCCGGGACATCAATGACGAGTGACATGGAGGAATGATCCCACAATGGTCTGGGAAGTATCTGGGATTCTGTTACCCAGCTCAGGACTGTGCGATATTAACCAGAGATCTATACGGGAATGCATATCGTGCACTGACAAGTAGAAAGTGAAGGCCTTTTGCGTTCCATGTAGCGAGTGCCATGCGTCTATAAAGCCCTGGTCTGCTATGTGTGTGTGTATTGTGTGCACCACGCTCATCAGGGGCCTGGACGCAACAGATATGCGGTCTAAATCTATGTCAAGAATAGTGTTAAAGTCCTCTCCGCAGATCAATTGTGCGGTCGGTTACTTGGCGCATTTTCGAAATGCCTCCTCACAGAATACTGAATCATCTATGTTAGGACCATATAGTAATACTTCAGCGCACCCCAGCTTCCTGTGCACTATCACTTTCTGTAGTGTAATGTGTGAACGGGAGCAACCTATGAACCAGGATCATAACGCCTTGGGCTCTAGTCGAGTAAGAGGTATAGTAGCGATGTTCCCCCCACCCAGGGGCGACCTTTCGCACTTGGTGTTCTACGTGATGGGTTTCTTGTAAAAACAGTATCTGGGCCCCTTGTCTATTTACGTATGCCATCACCTTACGCATCTTCATAGGTATGCCCAGGCCACGTACATTCCAATTTAGTAACTTTACCTCAGTGGGTCCATTCTTAGCCATCATCCCTCACAAGCTTCCAGACAGTCTCCACATCCCTGTACTTGTTTAAAATTCGGTCGTTACCTGTTGTATTCATACTGTGCATTTTTATACCTTTTTCATCCCAATTTTCTCCAAGCACCCCCTCTCCCACCCTCATAGTGCCCCGAACGTTGACTATGTTACTCCCCTCCCCCATTACCCCTTCCTTCCCTACCAAGTTTAAAAGAACTGTGCACTCACGTTGAGGGCCGACTGCTTCCAAGGCGTTTAGAATCCCAGCTTGTACAACATAAGAACTTAATCCAGTTTAACCACTAATAACACCTAACCCTGTGTTCCCAAAACACATTATGAATTCACTGAATTAATTACGAGGTACATTGTATCACACTGGTTGAGCATCTTCACAGGCGTACCACGCCACCCTCTGTACTCCCCACATACCCAACAATCCAAGCTCTAATTTCAATAAAACCTTTAATCTGGCACCATCAAGCATGCTCGGCGCCTCACAGGCTCTTTGCACAATATCATGGCAGTCACTTCTCTTCTTCAGGTGGCTGCTTCTCAGGCAGGGGAATGTTAGCTTCCAAAAATGAATCTGCCTCCTCTAGGAACGCGAAGAAGTACGTTTTATTCTTGAACTACATGCTTAGTCTCGCAGGGTATAACATAGCGTAGAGTATTATATGCTCTCTTAGTAGCTTCTTCACCCCGATGAATGTGTACCTCTGCTGCTGGACCACCAACGTGTAACCCGGGAAAATACGAATCACACTTGAGCCCATCTTCAGATCTTGCTTCTCCCTTGCGGCCTTCCTCATTACAACCATGGTGGAATGAGTTTAAAGGCACATGTAATGGTGCCGGTGCCATTAAAGCCATTCTGCCCTATTACCAGGTCCCCTAGCAGGACCCGGTAAGGACGCCTGGTAAAACCAGGCGTCCTTAGCGGGTCCCGCGAGGGGACCAGGGAGCTAACAACGGGCCTGTTAGTAACAGGCCCGTTGTTAGCTCCCTCCCCATTCCCATTGAGCCCTATGGGGGCACGAATGGGAATGGGGATGGGTATTTTGAATGAGGAATTACCGGGTCCTTCAAGGTTGGAATGACCTGAGAATTCCTTATTCAAGGAACCTGGACCCGAGTTTGGAGGCCGCCATGCCCTTATTAAGGGCATGGCGGCCTCCAAACTCGTAATGAGGCCCCATGTCTTTGTCTCTGTAGTTCATTAGGCGTGCTATTATTGGCATAGGGAATGCGCCCGGTTTAGGTCTTGCTGTCAATGTTCTATGTGTGCGTTCTACTACAAACATTTGAAAGCAGCCAGGGTCTTCCAGCAAGTCCCTCAATAGTTCTTCAACAGCAAGTTCCATATGTCTCTTCAGGGCATCCTCTGGCGCCCCAATAATGCAGATATTGTTCCATCGCGATCTCGCTTCCAGTTCCTCGCATTTCATGTTGATGGTGCCCAAATCTTTCACCATGGTTGTCCCTGGGCTCTGTAGCGTTTCTATTGCGTCCTCCGCTGTGCCAATCCACGTTACGGTTTCTGTGATGCACTGTGCACCTTTCTCCAACTGGGCCTGTATCATGTTAACGTCAGTGGTCAAAGTGAGCAGGAGCAGTTGGGAGCAGTGCTCTTCCAGTTTTTCAAATTAAGCTTTACTGTTCCTATATTTTATCTGAAAAAGAAACGGTTCCGGAATGGTTTCATTTTAAAATAAAAGTGTAGGAAGCAGTTGAAACTTGCATTCTCAGTGCACTACACTGAACATTCCCTTAAACAGCAGATGCATGTGTTTGGGGGTTTGTATTGGGTGTGGGATGGGCGTGGCAATGGGGTTTGTGGAAGTGGGTTCAGACCAGTAGGGAACATAGTTCCACTACTTCTTTTCGTAAACTTCAACCACTGGTTGACGTTGATAGTGATGCCATCTAATTTGTCGTTTATAGCAGCGAATCCTTGCTGCATGATGGGGATGACTCCCTGCAAGTCGGGTGGGTGGTTCCAGCCTAATGGATGCCGGTAGTTCTTGTCCACTTGCCCCTTCGCTGCCGGTGTCCACCAGCTTAGTGGCTGGTTTAGTGAATCTGTCAATTGTGCCACCTTTCTTGGAGGGTGCCCCTTTAGGCATTATATTGTGGCACTAGGCGAGTCCACAGCGACCAATCTTGCATGCACTGTGGTGTGGCGGGTCAGAGAACCTTACTTCATCTGATACTATTCCACAGTATAGTGTGCACGTCCTCTGATCGAGTAGTGTGCCTGATCTTACCAGAACATGTGCTCAAGAGCCTCACAGTGCCTCCCTCCGGCCTGCGTCTCAGTGTTCATTGGTAAGGCCTTTCTCGGCGAGTTATATGTAGCGCAATTTGGGGCTGTGGATCAGCGTACAGTTTAGTTACTTGCGTGAGGAGTGAGAGCTAAGTGGGGGCTGGTATGTGATGGGGATCCTGCCGAGCTTCAGTAGAATATGTTATCCCACCTCGTCATTAACTCAAAGTCACAACCCTTGATGTGCCACAAAGATGTAACTAAAAGCACCATTGGTGCAGAGGTTACAGTCTGCTTCCTCCTTCCAAACTTGATTAGGGTTAACTGAGCGCTCCTCCTCCTCGCAGATCATGGGAACAGGACACAGCCACACAATCAGTTGGTTGTAGTTCTGTAAGCTGTATGAAGGAGAGGGAGGGTGGAAGGCCGTGTTGCACTGTGTGGGGGTTCAACAGTATAGCGTGCTCGACCTGTGGTCAAGTGGTGTGCACGGTATTATTTTCACAAGAGCTCAGTGAGCCTAGCAGTGCTTCACTCCCGCCTGCACCTCAATGCCCCCCGGCAAGGTCTTGCAGACAAGTTATATACAATAGATGGCGGCCCTACAGAGTTACTGCAGCATGTGACGTTCCGCTGTGTCATGAGCCTGGGATCTCACCTCTTGTCTTGCCCCTAAGACTTAACCAAAAGCACTGGTGGTGTGATAGTAGCCAATCGCTTCCCCCTCTTGAACTTGAGTAAGATGCACAGCGCCCTCTTCCTCACCTCCGTTTGAAAGATCCGGATAGGGTCCCAAAGTCAGTTGCTAGTTATTAGAGCGGCGTGAAAGAGAGCAAGGAGAAGAGCCACGCACCCTGTGTGGAGGTTGAGAAAGAATGTTTCCAGCGGGAGTGTTTATTAAGCACTGGGGCGCCTACCTGCTGACGAGCGCCGTGAATCCAGGTTGCACGTAAGACACCTCGCTCCTTCTGGAGCAGCAGGGAACTCTTCACCGTCGCTCTTCGGTTTTACGGTGGGCCTCGTGTCGCAGTGTCAATTGCCAATGTTGATCCGTCAGGAGTGCGGGTCCCTGCACCACAAGTGCTACTCCATATAAAGGGTGGACTCCCAATTACTTTATCCAGTACGGCAGTTCGCCGATTCCTTGTGGTCCCAAAGCAGCGTACCCTGGTGTGTAGCGGCGGAGCCCTCGCTCGCCAAGCGCGGGCTATGCAGCCGCACCTCTCGGTATGGGCCGGAGTGTGTGAGTATGGTCCAATGCACAGGTTTCTGAGGCCGGCCGCAAAGACGCATCAGTCTTCAAGCCTTGCTCGTATGGTAGCCCAACAGGCAGGTTATGATATCCTCCGGAGCGTCTCTGGGTCCACGCTCATGGCGTGCTCCATGGAGGAGCGGCGTGGGGCGGTTCAGCCAGCGCCCCGCAGGATACGCCTTGAAGAAGTTGGTTGTCCTGGGTCGGCTACCCGGAATCTTCCACCCCCGTTCCACGATGCGAGGTGAGGTCGGAGAGGGCAGTGGAGCCACAGGCAGCACTACTCTTCCATTGCAGTTGCAGCTCTGGGCCTACGCAGTGTCATCCTCAGGTTCCGCTAGGAGCTGATAAGCCTGCCCATGTCGGGAGGCCGTCCCAGTGGCAGTAGTGTGTCTTCGCTTTCGCGGCCAGTGCAGGCGTCTGCCGATCGCAGCCAATTTCTCTGAGGTTGCAGAGGGAATCGTTTCAATATTCGGCCAGTGTGTGATAACCCTCTTCACACCCCTCTCGGGTCGTTTTTGTGGAAAACCGGTCCCATTTAATGGCTAAATTATTCCAGGATCCACGGCACACCGTTGGAGCTTATGCGAAGGCGTGCATATAGCCAAGCGCGCAAGAATTCCCCCGGACAACCAATTCTTCAATGCACCGTGACTGAGAGCGTTGCAGGCCGCACATGCGCCCCAGCGGTGATCGGGCCCTAGGCACTCAAGACATGAAGTTCTTAGGCCGGGAAGGAGTGGTCGCATGAGGCACATCTCGTGAATCATCCTGCAACTGACATGCGCCGGGGGAGCTGAGGCACCAAAGGGAGGTTAAATAAAATTGTAAAAAAAGAACGGGGAGCAAGCAAAAACAATTTGTTTCAAGACTGGCTGCCAGGTCTGACGCCGTCCGTCTGGAAAAAGGGACTGAGGTGAGGCGCCGGAGGGCGGGGCCTCAGCTGGGCATTCCCACGTCCGAGGCTGCACCCCAATACGCTATACTAAATTTAAAGGGGAAGCTCCATGTTTCGCTGCCAAAGGTTCTAGTACCGTCCCATGTTGGGGGACGCCCACAAGGATGGTGGAAAGGGGACGGGACCTATGAGTATTAGGGGCTCCCACAGAAACACTGGGGAAAGCTGTGAGAAACACTATTAATTTAACCATTCTCTCAAGTAAAAAGAAGCAGGGGACGAAGAATGCAAAAAATAAATTAATGAATAGGAGGTCACACACATTTTTGCGTTCTCTGCACACTACAGAATTGGCGGCCTCGCAAGCATTGAAGAAAGCTTTAAACGTGATTCCAGCATCGAGGTGCAAGATGCATGTTAAAAATATATCGAAACCCTCAAAGACAATGAAAGAAAATGGCATTTCATCTGGTCCAATAATCAATCCTCCACAAAATTATGTTCAATGTGAAATAGTGAAGTGTGACTTTGGCATCCAGGTGAATATGTTCAATAGTAAGGAAAATCATGGTTCGGATTTATTTATTTTTATATTTAATTTTAGTGATTTTAAAACAAAAACCAATCAACGACAATATCCCCCTCGCCCCAAATCATGGTTCTGATAGTGTGATATTGGTGGTGGACCAATGTGGGGCTTTAATTCCACATATAGGTGTTCTTCTTGCTCATTTTACTCAAGGGTCAAATGATTGTTGCACCAAGAATACAGTCTCTTGAAGTTACTGGAATGGACCACAGGAGGTGGGGAGTGACACCTCCAATCGACCCGTACTGATAAAACAGGGTGAGCCGCCGCCTATAGTAAATTGCTCCAACCTGTGTAGTAAGGGCCAGATGTCTGATTCTAAAAGAGTTACAAGTATTCAGACAAGGGAAGAAGTTGATTTTTTAAATAGACCCTTGTTGTGCAATTTGGGCCACTCATTGCAGTAAAGAAAACGGTGATGCTTGCAATGCTTTAACTCCTGCTATATCTTGACATACACCATCAGCTGCTGAGAGCAAACTGGGTCGATCGGAACCAGAATACAGTATAGTAAAGTCTGGGACTTGTACTAGTAGCGGGTTCTTGGGGAAGAGCTTCATGATTAACTCTGACTATGGGCCTCATTACGAGGTGGGCGGAATGGGTTTAATGGCGCTGGTAATGGTGCCGGTAAACCCATTCCGCCCTATTACGAGGTTCCCTTGCGGGACCCGCTCTGAACGTCTGGTCAGACCAGATGTCCTTTGAGGGTCCCGCAAGGGGACCAGGGAGCTAATAACGGGCCCATTCCCATTGAGCTCTATAGGGGCACAAATTGGAATGGGGATGGGTTTTTTGAATGAGGAATTACCGGGTCCTCCAAGGTTGGAATGACCCGGTAATTCCTCATTCAAGGAACTCGGACCCGAGTTTGGTGGCAGCCATGGCGCTAATAGCACCATGGCTACCTCCAAACTCGTAATGAGTCCCTATGTCTCTTCATTTCTTACATTGGAGTTTGTGTTGGGGGCACATTCAAGCCCAGATTTAGTGTACAAACGCTCAAGGATATTGGCTCTGTTTAATTAAATTCCACAGCCATGCCTAATATTATTTAAGGACATAGAATGTGTGGACCTTTTCATTGATAGTTGAAATGACATTGTTTCTATGAAAGTTCCATCAAAAGCTATTTTTTGCAATGTTTGCAATGTTAATTTAGGAGTGTTTGAGATGATCGATGGGTTATGATTTATGTGCCAGTTTGTTTTATCTGGGAGGTGGTAATACAAATAAACAGAATCATACATCATTAAGAATAGAGTTAGCTTTGACCCAGTAGGAGGCGATTTACAAATCGTCTGCTCAGCAGGGAACGATTCCAGGAAAGTCTTTTTGACAAAATCAAATATTCAAATATTCAAAGGCATGAAGATAGATCTCGGCTTCCAGCTACTTTGTCAATCAGCAATGAGCTAAAAGCAAAGAACAGATATTGCTCCTAAGGGCGACGTTGACCATCAGCAGAACAGCTATCAAGGGTTCCTGAACTAATACAATACATTTTATCTTGCATTGTGCAATGTGAATGGCTATGATAAATTAACTCCAGCTGAAGATTTAATAAAGTCC
Source organism: Ambystoma mexicanum (assembly GCF_040938575.1). Classification (NCBI taxonomy): domain Eukaryota; kingdom Metazoa; phylum Chordata; class Amphibia; order Caudata; family Ambystomatidae; genus Ambystoma; species Ambystoma mexicanum. The sequence continues at coordinate 650,259,606 of NC_090923.1, forward strand.
CTTAGTACATAGTCAGTGGTCCTTTTGCAGCAAACCTGTGATAGATGAGCGTGTTTGGGATGGTCATCATTGTTATCAGCAGCCTGTATCTAACGTAAATGGTGGGAGACCATTGTGTGGTCTATTTATCGCAATCAACAATTTGTTCGAAATTGAGGTATGCATCCACGGATATTAAGGGAATTTCGGTAGTAGAATTATGTGTGCCTGGAAGCCTGCCTTTTTCTCACATTTTGATAATTAAAGTATATTGGCATCCACCCCTTTTGGATATTAATGCTTTTATAACATCTACAAATTGTATTTTGGAGGAATACAAACATGAAGCCCTGTAAGGTGGTGTTGTTTTGCAGGGGATTGTAATGCAGTATGCTTGCTATCTGAGAATTGTGTTACTATTTACAAAAATTGGGGCTCAGCATACATTCAAAAACAGCAAGCAAACGGTAACACGTGGTATGAATTATTAATGAATTGGGATTGATGATGCTCAATGGGTAAGTCCTAGCCGATATTCCGAGCTGGCCAACCTGGCATAGAGATCATTCTGTGGCATGGATTGACTATGTTTTCTTATCCGAGCAGCCCTATCATAAATGTACCCACTTTGAGTTTGTGGATAATGCGACTAGTGACCACTCTATGTTGGCTGCAACCTTTGAGGTGACCTTAAATGTTTCCACTAAACATGCATGCAGCGGACTAGTATCAAATATAAGGAAAATCATATTAAATGCAATTCTATTCTCCTGGAAAGGTATAATGTTGAAATTAAAAGTTTCTGGCATTCCACCACACTTGTCTTTAAAAAAATTACTTTACTGCTTAATCATGTCCTGTTTTTATTAACAAGAAGGTGTCGAAGATTTGTGAAGAGTGTCAGATATCTTTTCTCATAGTCACCCACACAAATATTGTAGTGAAATCCAATCTAGGAAAAAAGATATGAGATATGAAATAAGAGCTATACTAGCTTCCTTGCTTAGTCCTGAGATCCAGACAAGTTTGATTTTAAAAAATGAGACACACCTAAAAACTGGATAAAAGCTAAAAGATTTATTTTAGCTCAACGGGATGCAGAACACATGCTGGAGATAGTACTCAAGCGTGACGCCAGACATTTTTGGAGTATGGTTCAGAATCGGGGATCCACAGATATGGAATCGTTAATTAACCCTGTTGCAGAGTCCCTGTGGATGGACCCTTTCACAGAATTATATAAAGAACCGTCCAATGACCGTGTTGCACCCTGGGGCGGGGTTTGTGCTCTGAAGTTGTCTGAGGTGAGTATTCTGATGGCTATCCGAGCCTTGCCTGACTCACAAGCACTGGGGCCAAATGGGCTCTGAACAAAATTCTGTAACTGGCTCACCTATTTTGTTTTTGTTTTTTAAAATCATTTTGACAAAGAAGTTAACCCCTGTAATATGGAAAGTATCTACAATAGTGCCCATTTACAAAAAGAGAGATCGTTTGTCGCCTGTGAGCTATCACCTAATCGCTTTCCTGGACTCACAGAGTTAAATCTTCTTAGTGTTCCTTTTAAAGGAGATTGAAGTTTGAATAACTGCAAACCATCTTTGGAAATTTCAGACAGGGTTCAGGAGAGGGATTGGAACAGATGCAAATGGCTCAGCTATACATTGGGCCTATTGAAGGGACTAGTAGGAAAGGGGTGGGGCCCCTTTATATAGCCTGCGTTAATATGACCCTTGCTTTTGTATTTGCATGCAGATCCCTCCTTTGGGAAAAACTATCAACCCCCATTATTATCTATTTTCATATCCATTCTGGCACCACGCTTAGGGTTAGGTTAGATGCACAGGATTCCGTCTCTGTGGCCATTCTTACTTCTCTGGGTTTGAGACCGGGGTGCGTCCTGGCTCCCTGTTTCTTTAACATATATAAATCAGATCTAGATGATTTTTTTAATCCAATCTCATTTGTACCACCTAAATTGGGTAACAGAATTATTTTTGTTGGCTCTGTTATGCCGATGATGTTGTCCTGATAGATAGATAGAAATCAGGTGAGACTGCAACAACTTTTAAATGGTTTCCAAACTGATGCTACTCAGAACAAAGTGAAAGTGTAAAACTAGTGTTTTGTGCTTCTTTTTTCTTTTTTTTGTTGTTTTTAGTTTGATTTCCAAACTTTTACAATATCACATTTACATGTTACATTTTCTATACAAAATACTTCACAATTTCAGGATAATACTCAGAATACAGCCATATTTCAGCAAGCGAAATTAACAATTTACAATCCAACGCCATAAAAAGGAAATGCAGATAAATATTTTTACAATAAGCAAAATCCTAGAAACATAAAATTCTTTTTGATTGCGTACTTTCATCTAGACACTAAACAGTAAGATTATATATCTTTGTCTGACAACTCTAGTACAAGATCTCAAGCATCAAAAATGTACTAGTAACACAAAATTTACATGGAGAAACATGGAGCTCATTCAACACTATGTGGACATATGCAAATTACTCTCTTATTATCAAGTGATTTTAAACAAAGAAGCTCTATATCCAGCAAGTATATAACTATGTAAACAGAAATGCCTGTGGATTTGCATGAAACATGACTGTTATTAAGCAGAATTTCCATCCAATTCGAAATACATTGATGCAAAAGGGCATCTCCAACCACCGCCAGAGTTCTGTGCACAAAGCAGCTTTACATGGAAACGTCCACATAAGCAAGATACACATAGTTCCTCTGCAGAGGGATGCAATTTATTGTTGTGAGTCTTAGAAAGCATATCCAACCAATGCTAACAAGGAAAGAATGAGGCTAGAGTGGCAATATTAAACAGAAATCTGACAATTCTTGAATTCAATTGCTGTATTAATAATGCCCAAGAAACGAGCTAATGAAAGTACTAGACTTGTGCTAAATCCCCACATGCAACAAGACCAAAACAGATCACGTCTGAACACTGAGGTACCGATATAAAAACTGCCTAGTATGTTAATTCTATGTGTCTCAAAAATATTGCAATATACAATTAAGTGTTTTAAGGTTTCGTTTTGAGAGGTGTGTCTACAAAACCTGCACATCCCAACACCATAAGCCGATGGGCATTGCAATCAATATTGAGTTTTTTCGTAAGTGTGAAATTGATTCAGCTTGAATCGAAGATGTAAGTCGCGTACCTTACTACCTGGAAAGCAGGTTAGATATTTAAGGCGAGGAGTTCTTTTGGTCGAAAAGCTGGCTATTTCACTATAGAGTTGGTATATTGACAATGATTGAATAGTTGAGAGCCAGTCATGTTGAAAAAGTTTTTTCTTTACATACAGAGGCTGCTCTCGCAGATGAACAGATTTTAGATTGATACTGTCCAATAGAGCGATCATTTTAGCATGATATTTCTTTATGGAGTTGGGATGGTTCTCCTCTATCAGTATAGCTAGATTTTCATACAGTGAATTGCCCGGTGGACTGAGCATTTTATAGTAGTTGTTTAACAGTCTCCAGTGGTGTCGTGCTGCAAAAGATATGATTCCCAACTCATGCTGTAGGACGGAGTTGGGAAGGGCAGAAGCTAGCCTAAGAGTTTTTTTCCACAACAGTCCTTGGGTTTGATTTAGAGTTGCATCCATATCTGCAAGGCATATATCCATATCATAAAGAATGATAGCCTCTACTTTCAGTGTGTAGTATTCAAACAACGGAGAGAGTGAAAATGTGCAGTATTTGGAGTAAATGATTTTCATTTGGGAGAGAAGCGGTAATGCCTTCTCCCTGACAGCTTTTTGCCACTTAGATGCTGAAGAGCAATTGCTAAGAGTGTAGCCTAGATATTTTAGATTTGAGACACATTCAATAGTTAGCCCATCTGACAGCCATTTGTATTTGACATTTTTCCTTTTGTTGTTAAAGATAATGATGTTTGATTTGGATATATTTGGCCGCAGATTATGTTGTTCGGCGTAAGAGGCAAACAGCTCTAACTTATGTTGTAAGCCAAATGGAGTGGTATCAAATAATAAGATGTCGTCTGCAAAAACTAGCCAATGTATGGATAGTTTGCCTAATTTTGCCGGAAAGGAGGTCATCAAAAGCCATAACAAGTCTATATCGGCTAGATAAAGATTGAAAAGGGTGGCCGCTAAGTTGCAGCCTTGTTTAAGCTGATAAATGGCAGGATGGAAGCATACAAGGGTCCTTGCTGGGTGATTCTAACTTTGAAATAAGTATTCTTGTGTAGCTGGGCTAATAGAGTAATTGTGTGAGTATTGATTGTGTTTTGTGCTTCAATGGGGCTGGTGTGAGGCACCCTCAATTCACACTGGATTGGCTTTGTTTAGGATGATTCTCCTGGAAGGGGAGGAGGGTGGCGGGAAAGTTAGTGCATTAATGATGTCAATTAGATTCATTGATGACACCAAGCAAAGAAGAAAATGTGAGATGTATGTTATTCTTTCAGATTATAAGGAATTGACAGAAGTAAGTAAACTAGGAGATCCCGAGTGCAATGCTTTTATAAGGGGAGGCCTTAGATGGATTGATGTATGGTCAGAGGGACGCCATGGCAATGGCTGGACTAGCCCCAATGTTTGCAAAGATGTATACTGGTATGTTACAAGGGGAGGAAACTCCCTTATCATTTCTTATAGCTATTAATTCAGTAATCCCAAATAGTAGAACAGATTGGGGACACTGTGATCCTTATCTCATCCCTCTCCTCAATATGGGCCCACAGATATTTCTGAGTTTTGTCATCTAGGCTGTAATGCAAATTTCCAAAATGTAATTTCCAATCACCATTTTTGTTTGTGGTAAGCAGGGTGCACATATAACTTGAAAGACATTATGTCTGCTGGCCTTGTTGGGTAAGAATTCAGCTGACCTGATCTTACTATTGCTGGATGCTCAAAAAGCATTTGATTGGATCTGCTGGCAGTTCCTGAGTGAGATGCTTCCACAAATGGCAATGGTAGACAATGTAGGTGCTGGATTGGATCCTTGTATTCTAACTCTACATCAAGTGTTGTTGTCAATGGTGTTACATTGGAAAAGTGGAGGGGGGTGAAGCAGGGGTTCCCACGTGTCACCACTGTTGTATACATTATTGGTGGTGCCACTGGCAGTGGAACATTGCAGATGTGGGGACATCTGGTGTATGAGAGTGGGATAGGAAAGAATATAAATTGGATTTATTTGCACAGATCATTTTAGTACCTGACTAAGCCTTTGTTATCTATTCCTGTGCTGTTGTACGAAATACATTTGTATGGAAGTTATCAGCGATTAAAGAAAACCTGCAGAAATCAATTCTGTTGAAGCTTTCTTGGATGGGCAGATTTATATCAATCAAGCTGAATGTCTAGCCCATATTTATTTGTTTGTTACAAAAGTTGCCAATACCTATCCCTTCTTCCTTCTTTGATGACACCACACAGGTTTTAGTGAATTTCCTTTGGGGTCACAAAAAACTGAGCGACTCATATGATAACCTGTTACTGACAAAAGAAATATGAGGCATCAATTTGATGAATTCGAAGGCATATTATATAACTCCTCAACATGGCATATCTGTTAGGAATAATTAGGAAAGGCAGGGGGCAGAAATTCAAGTTGCAAGTTACTAACCAGCCATAGGAAAAGTCTCTTTCCCCCTCAATTCTATACATACACACAGCATACCATGTCTTACTCACAAGGATTAAGTATCAATGGCTAGTGGCAAGTGCACATTTTTCATCTTGGAAAAAGCAATGGGTTCTTTTCTTTTTTGTAAATGTATGTATTGTGCACTTGGTTTTAATACTTAAAACAGTATACAAACTTATTAAACATACTACAATTTCATTTCAATACACATATAAATTACACTTAACACTACATGGGTTCTTTTAGAAAATGGAGTCCTCTGCGCACTGGTGGAATGTACTGGCACCAGTAGATCCCAACCTAGAAAGCTGCTTTATAAACTGAATAATTTTAAAACCCATTTGTGTCGCAACTAACAGCCAGAGTTAAAGCTTGGAGGAAAAAGGTTCATGGACATGAGCTTTAAACATTCCCCAGACAAGCAGTCCACAGATAGTATTCTTTCAATGACATGTTTATACAACCTCTGGCACTGAACTTAAAAGTCAGTTGGAATTTCTATACAGAAATATATCAACACTGTGTGCGCAAAACCACACAGGACGAAAGAAAAAAACTTCAGAGACTACCGCGTGATAGAATGTTGTCAGTTAGCATTCCTAAGGTCCACACGACAAGAATGTTTGAATCCATTGTTCCCTAACAATGCATTCACTCGAAGGGATAAAGATACAATCCCACCTATAAACAACATTTTCCGTTGAAGTACAAAGACAATTAATGATTGTCTTGTTTCTTACTCACACGCTGCAGACCCAGGGACTGAAGCATGCACAGGGCACTTAGAGAGGGAAAAGAATTCCAAGATGGCTTCTATGCCAGATAAAGCTTGGCCCAACCCCTAATGGCCAGACAGAGCGCATGTGAGCTCAGGAACAGCAACCAATCACACTGCTATCCCAATTACCATAAACAGGTAGACAGGGAACCCACCCAGGGAGAGGAAGGAGAGAACTTTAAAACCCAAGATTCCCTGTCCAGTTAGGATGGTGGGAGTTAATGAGTTAAAGTCGTTCAGAGAGATGCTGGAGCTCAGTGCTTGGTGGAGAAGACGGGAGTTTGGAGGCAGTTGGCAAGGAGAGAAGAATGTAGCACTGAGAGGCTGGAGTGATAGAGGAAGTTGGAGAGACCTGCAAATAGAGGTGGAAAGATGGCTGATGAGTGAAAGCTTAAAGGAGAAGTGTTTGGAAAGTGACAGTGGTATTGCGAGGAGAAATCAGGTGGTAAGATCCAGGGAGTGCAAGGGATTAGAGAATGAAGCTGGTTCTGAGAGATCGAAAGTGGTAATACGAGATGGTGGCAGTGAACTTGGAAACGGAGGTGGTAGCATCAGGTGATGAAGGTGGTGGGGAGAAGGAATTGATACCAATTGCAGATGGTAATATAAAAGTGCTGAAGGTGGAAAGAGAACATAAGTGCTTCTAAAAAGGTGGTTGTGGTAATAACAGGTGGAAGAAGGGTGTATGCAGAAGGAAGAAGTGGTTACAATAGGAAGAAAGTAGCTTTGGAATGGGACGGTGCGCGTAAAGGCAAGTTTAAAAATAGCAAATGCAGAGGAGGAAAGAGTAAACACAAGAGGTTTTCAGACGGTCGGGTCAGGCAAACGGCAACAACAGTCTGCAGGAGAAGGAATGCAGCAAGCATAGAGATAGAGAAGGGTTAGACTCCAATGAAAACCGTGTTGTGCTAGGAGACCTACACTTGCTCTCTTGTTGTCACTCCATGCAAATTAATTGAGCTGTTCCACTTGAAAGGACTATCTGATGAGTCAGAAATGAGAGGCGGACACAACATTAGACATCTTTATAAAAAAAGGGGGGTTAAATAAGGACTTTCTGTCCCTATCCTAAAGAGTGTTTCCCTGCTAGGAAACTAAAACTGCAGATCAGCCCATGTCTCGTCGTCAAAATAATGCCATCAGTCCTTGTGTTCAAACCGTATCTGACCTTGACACTAAAAATGAATAACCAAATGTGTAAGGTAAATGTCTCTGTTTTAAATTTAGCAGAAAGTGTGTGCAAAAACCAAGTATGTAAAATCCAACAAAACAATCCTTAGATCCAGGGGGTGGGCCCCTTCCCCTGGATTATTTCAGGTAGGATAGCGAAAGTGCCCTTTTCAAACAATGCTACTTACGGGTTGTAGA